>NC_090448.1:1123362149-1133362149 GCF_031143425.1 Pleurodeles waltl
GCTTAGGCTGAACTAGGAGACGTGTGAAGCTACTACAGTACCACAAGTGTCACTTGCACAATATCATAAGAAAACACAATACACAGTTATACTAAAAATAAAGGTACTTTATTTTTATGACAATATGCCAAAGTATCTCAGAGTGTACCCTCAGTGAGAGGATAGGAAATATACACAAGATATATATACACAATACCAAAAATATGCAGTATAGTCTTAGAAAACAGTGCAAACAATGTATAGTTACAATAGGATGCAATGGGGACACATAGGGATAGGGGCAAAACAAACCATATACTCCAAAAGTGGAATGCGAACCACGAATGGACCCCAAACCTATGTGACCTTGTAGAGGGTCGCTGGGACTATTAGAAAATAGTAAGGGTTAGAAAAATAGCCCACCCCAAGACCCTGAAAAGTGAGTGCAAAGTGCACTAAAGTTCCCCTAAGGACAAAGAAGTCGTGTTAGAGGAATAATGCAGGAAAGACACAAACCAACAATGCAACAACAATGGATTTCCAATCTAGGGTACCTGTGGAACAAGGGGACCAAGTCCAAAAGTCACAAGCAAGTCGGAGATGGGCAGATGCCCAGGAAATGCCAGCTGTGGGTGCAAAGAAGCTTCTACTGGACAGAAGAAGCTGAGGTTTCTGCAGGAACGAAAAGGGCTAGAGACTTCCCCTTTGGTGGACGGATCCCTCTCGCCGTGGAGAGTCGTGCAGAAGTGTTTTCCCGCCGAAAGAACGCCAACAAGCCTTGCTAGCTGCAAATCGTGCAGTTAGCATTTTTGGACGCTGCTGTGGCACAGGAAGGACCAGGATGTCGCAAATTGCGCCAGGGGGTAGAGGGGACGTCGAGCAAGACAAGGAGCCCTCTCAGCAGCAGGTAGCACCCGGAGAAGTGCCAGAAACAGGCACTACGAGGATGCGTGAAACGGTGCTCACCCGAAGTTACACAAAGGAGTCCCACGTCGCCGGAGACCAACTTAGAAAGTCGTGCAATGCAGGTTAGAGTGCCGTGGACCCAGGCTTGGCTGTGCACGAAGGATTTCCGCCGGAAGTGCACAGGGGCCGGAGTAGCTGCAAAGGTCGCGGTTCCCAGCAATGCAGTCTAGCGAGGTGAGGCAAGGACTTACCTCCACCAAACTTGGACTTAAGAGTCACTGGACTGTGGGAGTCACTTGGACAGAGTTGCTGGATTCGAGGGACCTCGCTCGTCGTGCTGAGAGGAGACCCAAGGGACCGGTAATGCAGCTTTTTGGTGCCTGCGGTTGCAGGGGAAGATTCCGTCGACCCACGGGAGATTTCTTCGGAGCTTCTAGTGCAGAGAGGAGGCAGACTACCCCTACAGCATGCACCACCAGGAAAACAGTCGAGAAGGCGGCAGGATCAGCGTTACAGAGTTGCAGTAGTCGTCTTTGCTTCTATGTTGCAGTTTTGCAGGCTTCCAGCGCGGTCAGCAGTCGATTCCTTGGCAGAAGGTGAAGAGAGAGATGCAGAGGAACTCGGATGAGCTCTTGCATTCGTTATCTAAAGTTTCCCCAGAGACAGAGACCCTAAATAGCCAGAAAAGAGGGTTTGGCTACTTAGGAGAGAGGATAGGCTAGCAACACCTGAAGGAGCCTATCAGAAGGAGTCTCTGACATCACCTGGTGGCACTGGCCACTCAGAGCAGTCCAGTGTGCCAGCAGCACCTCTGTTCCCAAGATGGCAGAGGTCTGGAGCACACTGGAGGAGCTCTGGACACCACCCAGGGGAGGTGCAGGTCAGGGAAGTGGTCACTCCCCTCTCCTTTGTCCAGTTTCGCGCCAGAGCAGGGCTAAGGGGTCCCCTGAACCGGTGTAGACTGGCTTATGCAGAATTGGGCACATCTGTGCCCAAGAAAGCATTTCCAGAGGCTGGGGGAGGCTACTCCTCCCCTGCCTTCACACCATTTTCCAAAGGGAGAGGGTGTAACACCCTCTCTCAGAGGAAGTCCTTTGTTCTGCCATCCCGGGACAAGCCTGGCTTGACCCCAGGAGGGCAGAAGCCTGTCTGAGGGGTTGGCAGCAGCAGCAGCTGCAGTGAAACCCCAGAAAAGGCAGTTTGGCAGTACCAGGGTCTGTGCTACAGACCACTGGGATCATGGGATTGTGCCAACTATGCCAGGATGGCATAGAGGGGGCAATTCCACGATCATAGACATGTTACATGGCCATATTCGGAGTTACCATTGTGAAGCTACATATAGGTAGTGACCTATATGTAGTGCACGCGTGTAATGGTATCCCCGCACTCACAAAGTCCGGGGAATTGGCCCTGAACAATGTGGGGGCACCTTGGCTAGTGCCAGGGTGCCCTCACACTAAGTAACTTTGCACCTAACCTTTACCAGGTAAAGGTTAGACATATAGGTGACTTATAAGTTACTTAAGTGCAGTGTAAAATGGCTGTGAAATAACGTGGACGTTATTTCACTCAGGCTGCAGTGGCAGGCCTGTGAAAGAATTGTCAGAGCTCCCTATGGGTGGCAAAAGAAATGCTGCAGCCCATAGGGATCTCCTGGAACCCCAATACCCTGGGTACCTCAGTACCATATACTAGGGAATTATAAGGGTGTTCCAGTAAGCCAATGTAAATTGGTAAAATTGGTCACTAGCCTGTTAGTGACAATTTGAAAGAAATGAGAGAGCATAACCACTGAGGTTCTGGTTAGCAGAGCCTCAGTGAGACAGTTAGTCACTACACAGGTAACACATTCAGGCACACTTATGAGCACTGGGGCCCTGGTGAACAGGGTCCCAGTGACACATACAACTAAAACAACATATATACAGTGAAAAATGGGGGTAACATGCCAGGCAAGATGGAACTTTCCTACACAACCCCCCCCCCCCAAACGAAGGACAATAAGACTAGCCATGACCTGATGAGTCTTCATTGTCTAAGTGGAAATATCTGGAGAGTCCATCTGCATTGGAGTGGCTACTCCCAGGTCTATGTTCCACTGTATAGTCCAGTGGTTCCCAAACTGTGCGCCGCGGCTCCTTGGTGCGCCGTCAAAATTAGCCAGGGGCGCCGCACACAGTCTGGAAACCACTCGGAGGTGCTTTTAATCGGTAGCTTTTCACCGTGGTTTTGGAAACAAAACCCCCTGCATTAATTATTGTGACCAGCGGAGGGCGCCAGAGTACCATTAATAATATCCCTATGACAAAAGAAAAGAAATAGTTTAAAATAAATGGTTTTCAGGAACCTGAACGAGAGAATAAAGAAGTCAAACTGTAAATAGTGTAGGTACAGGTACAGGCTGGGATTACGTTCCCCCACCCGCCAAAAAAAAGTAACATAATGGGGAGCCGTGGCCAACACGGCCAATAGGTCAAAGGAGCCGGGGATCGAAAAAGTTTGGGAACCACTGGTATAGTCCATTCCCTGTAGGGATATGGACCACCTCAACAATTTAGGATTTTCACCTTTCATTTGTTTTAGCCGAAGTAGAGGTTTGTGGTCTGTCTGAACAATGAAGTGAGTGCCAAACAGGTATGGCCTCAACTTCTTCAGAGCCCAGACCACAGCAAAGGCCTCACTCTCAATGGCAGACCAACGCTTTTCTCTAGGGGTCAACCTCCTACTAATAAAAGCAACAGGTTGATCCTGGCCCTCAGAATTAAGTTGTGATAGGACTGCCCCTCCTCCTAATTCAGATGCATCAGTCTGGACATAGAATTTTTTAGAGTAACAAGGGCTTTTCAGGACAGGTGCAGAGCACATGGCCTGCTTCAGCTCCTCAAAAGCTTTCTGACAGTTTGCTGTCCATAATACCTTTTTAGGCATTTTCTTGGATGTGAGGTCATTAAGAGGGGCTGCAATGGAGCCATAGTTCTTAATGAACCTCCTGTAATACCCAGTGAGGCCTAGGAAGGCTCTCACCTGAGTCTGAGTGGTAGGGGGAACCCAATCAATAATTGTTTGGATTTTCCCCTGAAGTGGTGCAATCTGTTCCCCACCAACAAGGTGTCCCAGATAAACCACCTCCTTCCCCTGCCCTATCTGGCACTTTGAAGCCTTGATAGTGAGGCCTGCCTTTTGCAGGGCCTCCAAAACTTTCCATAGGTGGACCAGGTGATCATCCCAACTGGAGCTAAATACAGCTATATCGTCCAAATATGCTGCACTGAAAGCTTCCAGCCCTTGCAGGACTGTATTCACCAACCTCTGAAAAGTGGCAGGTGCATTTTTCAAACCAAAAGGCATTACAGTAAACTGGTAATGGCCTCCAATGGTTGAAAATGCAGTTTTAGGTTTAGCATCTTCTGACAATTTGATCTGCCAATACCCTGCAGTCAAATCAAAAGTGCTTAGATACTTGGCAGATGCCAGTGTATCTATGAGCTCATCTGCCCTGGGTATAGGGTGAGCATCAGTTTTGGTTACCAGGTTGAGACCTCTATAGTCTACACAAAACCGCATTTCCTTCTTTCCATCTTTGGAATGGGGTTTTGGTACAAGTACCACAGGAGAAGCCCATGGACTTTCAGAGTGCTCAACCACTCCCAGTTCTAACATTTTCTGCACCTCTTGCTTTATGCAGTCCCTGACATGGTCAGGCTGCCTATAGATCTTACTTTTGACAGGTAAACTGTCTCCAGTATCTATAGTGTGCTCACACCAAGAAGTGGTACCTGGCACAGTAGACAAGAGTTCAGAGAATTGATCTAGGAGATTTATGCAATGGTCTTTCTGCTCAGCAGTAAGACAATCAGCCAAAACTACACCTTCCACAAGAGCATCTTGTTCTGTGGAAGAGAAGAGATCAGGTAGAGGATCATTGTCTTCTTCCTGTCCCTCATCAGTTGCCATGAGCAGGGTGAGATCAGCCCTGTCATAGTAGGGTTTCAGGCGGTTTACATGGAGTACCCTAAGGGGACTCCTTGCAGTGCCTAAGTCAACTAAATAGGTGACTTCACCCTTTTTCTCAACAATTGTGTGGGGTCCACTCCATTTGTCTTGGAGTGATCTTGGGGCTACAGGCTCCAAGACCCATACTTTCTGCCCTGGTTGGTACTGAACCAAAACAGCCTTCTGATCATGCCATTGCTTTTGGAGCTCTTGGCTGGCCTGAAGGTTTTTACTGGCCTTTTTCATATACTCAGCCATCCTTGATCTGAGGCCAAGTACATAATCCACAATATCTTGTTTTGGAGCTTTTAAAGGTTGTTCCCAACCCTCCTTGACAAGTGTGAATGGACCCCTAACAGGGTGTCCAAAAAGAAGTTCAAAGGGGCTGAAGCCCACTCCTTTCTGGGGTACCTCCCTGTAGGCAAAAAGGAGGCATGGTAGAAGGATATTCCATCTCCTGCGGAGTTTTTCAGGGAGACCCATAATCATGCCTTTGAGAGTTTTATTAAATCTCTCCACCAGTCCATTTGTTTGTGGATGATAGGGTGTAGTGAATTTATAAGTTACACCACACTCCTTCCACATGGCCTTTAAGTATGCAGACATGAAATTGCTTCCCCTGTCTGATACTACTTCTTTTGGGAAGCCCACCCTAGAAAATATTCCCAGGAGGGCCTTTGCCACTGCAGGTGCTGTAGTGGTCCTTAAAGGAATAGCTTCAGGATATCTTGTGGCATGGTCCACTACCACCAAGATAAACCTATTGCCTGAAGCAGTAGGAGGGTCAAGGGGGCCAACTATGTCAACCCCTACCCTTTCAAAGGGAACCCCAACCACAGGTAGTGGAATAAGGGGTGCCTTTGGAGTGCCACCTGTCTTGCCACTGGCTTGACAGGTTTCACAGGACTTACAAAAATCTTTTGTGTCCTCAGACATTCTAGGCCAATGAAACAAGGGAACAAGTCTGTCCCAAGTTTTCATTTGTCCCAGATGCCCAGCTAGGGGAATGTCGTGGGCAAGAGTTAGGAGGAACTTTCTGTACTCCTGAGGAATCACTAATCTCCTGGCAGCTCCAGGTTTAGGATCCCTTGCCTCAGTGTACAAGAGGTTGTCCTCCCAGTAAACTCTGTGAGAGTCACTGACATCCCCATTAGCCTGTTTGACAGCTTGCTGTCTTAGACCCTCTAATGTGGGACAGGTTTGCTGTGCCACACTCAGCTCCTCCCTGGCAGGCCCCCCTTCACCCAAAAGCTCAGCAGTGTCTGCTTCAAGCTCCTCTGGTGTAGGTTCTGCACAGGGAGGGAATTCTTCTTCCTCTGAAGTTGAATCCACAGTAGAGGGAGGGATAGTAGGAAGTGGTTTGCTTCTACTAGCCCTAGCTTTAGGGAGCACTTGGTCCATTGTTCCAGGATCCAAGCTTCCCTGTCCTTTTTGCTTTTTGGCCTGAGCCCTGGTTAAAGCAAAAATATGCCCTGGGATGCCCAGCATTGCTGCATGGGCCTCCAACTCCACATCTGACCAAGCTGATGTCTCCAAATCATTTCCTAGTAGACAGTCTACAGGTAAATCTGTGGCTACCACAACTTTCTTTGGACCAGTAACCCCCCACCAGTTGAGATTAACAACGGCCATGGGGTGGCTAAGTGTGTTGTTGTGAGCATCGGTTACTTGGTACTGGTGACCAAGTAGGTGTTGTTCAGGGTGGACCAGTTTTTCTATGACCATAGTCACACTGGCACCAGTGTCCCTGTAGGCCTGAACCTCAACACCATTTATTAGGGGTAGCTGCTTGTACTTATCCATATTAAGGGGACAAGCAACTAAGGTGGCTAAATCAATAGCCCCCTCAGAGACTAGTATAGCCTCTGTGGTCTCCCTAACCAGACCAACCCCAACTAAGTTACCAATAGTGAGCCCAGCTACTCCCTTGGATTGGCTATTAGTAGGTTTGCTCCCACCACCACTGCTATTAGTAGGGACACTAGGTGTAGCAGTAGGGGTTGTAGTGGTAGGAGGCTTGGTGCTTTTCTTTGGACAACTGGGATCTGTTGTCCAATGGCCTTTTACTTTACATAAATAGCACCATGGTTTCTTTTCTTTGTTTTGATTAAAGGAGGATTTGGACCCACCACCCCCACCAGAGTGTTTTTGTGGGCCTGATGAAGACTCATTTTTAGATTTGTCCCCACCCTTGTCAGAAGACTTACCATCCTTCTTTTTGTTGCCATCTTTGTCACCCCCTGTATGAACTTTTCTGTTCACCCTTGTTCTGACCCATTTGTCTGCCTTCTTTCCCAATTCTTGGGGAGAGGTCAGATCAGAGTCCACCAAGTACTGGTGCAACAAATCAGACACACAATTATTAATAATATGCTCTCTCAGGATCAAGTTATACAGGCTGTCATAATCAGTAACTTTACTGCCATGTAACCACCCCTCCAAGGCCTTCACTGAATGGTCAATGAAATCAACCCAGTCTTGTGAAGACTCCTTTTTGGTCTCTCTGAACTTTATCCTTTGCTGTTCAGTGGTTAAGCCATAACCATCCAGGAGTGCATTCTTAAGAACTGTAAAATTATTGGCATCACTTTCTTTCACAGTAAGGAGCCTATCCCTACCTTTTCCACTAAATGATAGCCATAGGATAGCAGCCCACTGCCTTTGAGGGACATCCTGTACAACACAGGCCCTCTCAAGTGCAGCAAACCACTTGTTAATGTCATCTCCCTCCTTATAAGGGGGCACTATCTTATGCAGATTCCTGGAATCATGCTCTTTTGCAGGATGACTATGGGGAATACTGCTGCTGCCACCATGGGTTTCTAAACCCAGTTTCTGTCTCTCCTTCTCTACTTCTAAAGTCTGTCTATCCAAATCCAGCTGTTGCTTCTTGAGCTTCAGTCTGGTTTGTTCCACTCTCAATCTATTGAGGTCCCTTTCTAACAATCTGTCATCAGGGTGGGTGGGAGGGACATGCCTTGAAACAGAAGTATGGTGAGAATGGACAGAAGGAGACCTGTCCCTTACAGAGGGCACCCTAACAGCTTGGCTAACAGAAACATAAGTTCTACTGTGATGAGAATGAATGCTCTTGCTATGATGTGAGACAACACTATCTGTATGGTGTGACTCAACCTCAGTACCAACTATGCTAGACTGTCTAGTAATGGGCAGGCTTGGAAGTTTCCTTCCTGAATCTTTTCATGGGGGAGTCCCTGGATCAGATTGGGAACCATTAGCTACTTTTTCAACAGATGGGGCACTTCTAGCCTTATCCTGTTCTTTAAGCATGTTAAGTAACAATTCCAAGGAAGGATTCTTTCCTACACTCAAACCTCTCTCTATGCAGAGACTCCTTGCTCCTTTCCAGCTAAGGTGATCATATGCAAGTTTGGACAGATCAACATTTTGGCCTGTGCCAGACATTTTTAGAGAGAGTTAAAGTGATAGAAAAAGAGAAAAAAGTTTTCAGAACTTTTAGAAAGACAGAAAAAAACTTTTAGAACTTTTTAGAAAGTTTAGAAGTACTTTTCAGCACTTAGAAAAGAGTGAAAAGAGGAAATGCAAAACTTTTTGGTTATGTGTATATACACTGAACTTGTTTTGTATATTTTTCTCTTATGAAAAGTACAATGACAAGAGTGGTAAGTAGTCTCAAAGCACTTATCCCACCGCTGCACAACCAATGTAGGAGGCTGGACTGGCATGTAGTGAGTACCAAGGGGTACTTGCACCTTGCACCAGGCCCAGTTATCCCTTATTAGTGTATAGGGTGTCTAGCAGTTTAGGCTGATAGATAATGGTAGATTAGCAGAGCAGCTTAGGCTGAACTAGGAGACGTGTGAAGCTACTACAGTACCACAAGTGTCACTTGCACAATATCATAAGAAAACACAATACACAATTATACTAAAAATAAAGGTACTTTATTTTTATGACAATATGCCAAAGTATCTCAGAGTGTACCCTCAGTGAGAGGATAGGAAATATACACAAGATATATATACACAATACCAAAAATATGCAGTATAGTCTTAGAAAACAGTGCAAACAATGTATAGTAACAATAGGATGCAATGGGGACACATAGGGATAGGGGCAACACAAACCATATACTCCAAAAGTGGAATGGGAACCACGAATGGACCCCAAACCTATGTGACCTTGTAGAGGGTCGCTGGGACTATTAGAAAATAGTAAGGGTTAGAAAAATAGCCCACCCCAAGACCCTGAAAAGTGAGTGCAAAGTGCACTAAAGTTCCCCTAAGGACAAAGAAGTTGTGTTAGAGGAATAATGCAGGAAAGACACAAACCAACAATGCAACAACGATGGATTTCCAATCTAGGGTACCTGTGGAACAAGGGGACCAAGTCCAAAAGTCACAAGCAAGTCGGAGATGGGCAGATGCCCAGGAAATGCCAGCTGTGGGTGCAAAGAAGCTTCTACTGGACAGAAGAAGCTGAGGTTTCTGCAGGAACTAAAAGGGCTAGAGACTTCCCCTTTGGTGGACGGATCCCTCTCGCCGTGGAGAGTTGTGCAGAAGTGTTTTCCCGCCGAAAGAACGCCAACAAGCCTTGCTAGCTGCAAATTGTGCGTTTAGCGTTTTTGGACGCTGCTGTGGCCCAGGAAGGACCAGGATGTCGCAAATTGCGCCAGGAGGTAGAGGGGACGTCGAGCAAGACAAGGAGCCCTCTCAGCAGCAGGTAGCACCCGGAGAAGTGCCAGAAACAGGCACTACGAGGATGCGTGAAACGGTGCTCACCCGAAGTTACACAAAGGAGTCCCACATCGCCGGAGACCAACTTAGAAAGTCGTGCAATGCAGGTTAGAGTGCCGTGGACCCAGGCTTGGCTGTGCACGAAGGATTTCTGCCGGAAGTGCACAGGGGCCGGAGTAGCTGCAAAAGTCGCGGTTCCCAGCAATGCAGTCTAGCGAGGTGAGGCAAGGACTTACCTCCACCAAACTTGGACTGAAGAGTCACTGGACTGTGGGAGTCACTTGGACAGAGTTGCTGGATTCGAGGGACCTCGCTCGTCGTGCTGAGAGGAGACCCAAGGGACCGGTAATGCAGCTTTTTGGTGCCTGCGGTTGCAGGGGGAAGATTCCGTCGACCCACGGGAGATTTCTTCGGAGCTTCTAGTGCAGAGAGGAGGCAGACTACCCCCACAGCATGCACCACCAGGAAAACAGTCGAGAAGGCGGCAGGATCAGCGTTACAGAGTTGCAGTAGTCGTCTTTGCTACTATGTTGCAGTTTTGCAGGGTTCCAGCGCGGTCAGCAGTCGATTCCTTGGCAGAAGGTGAAGAGAGAGATGCAGAGGAACTCTGATGAGCTCTTGCATTCGTTATCTAAAGTTTCCCCAGAGACAGAGACCCTAAATAGCCAGAAAAGAGGGTTTGGCTACTTAGGGGAGAGGATAGGCTAGCAACACCTGAAGGAGCCTATCAGAAGGAGTCTCTGACGTCACCTGGTGGCACTGGCCACTCAGAGCAGTCCAGTGTGCCAGCAGCACCTCTGTTTCCAAGATGGCAGAGGTCTGGAGCACACTGGAGGAGCTCTGGACACCTCCCAGGGGAGGTGCAGGTCAGGGGAGTGGTCACTCCCCTTTCCTTTGTCCAGTTTCGCGCCAGAGCAGGGCTAAGGGGTCCCCTGAACCGGTGTAGACTGGCTTATGCAGAATTGGGCACATCTGTGCCCAAGAAAGCATTTCCAGAGGCTGGGGGAGGCTACTCCTCCCCTGCCTTCACACCATTTTCCAAAGGGAGAGGGTGTAACACCCTCTCTCAGAGGAAGTCCTTTGTTCTGCCATCCTGGGACAAGCCTGGCTTGACCCCAGGAGGGCAGAAGCCTGTCTGAGGGGTTGGCAGCAGCAGCAGCTGCAGTGAAACCCCAGAAAAGGCAGTTTGGCAGTACCAGGGTCTGTGCTACAGACCACTGGGATCATGGGATTGTGCCAACTATGCCAGGATGGCATAGAGGGGGCAATTCCATGATCATAGACATGTTACATGGCCATATTCGGAGTTACCATTGTGAAGCTACATATAGGTAGTGACCTATATGTAGTGCACGCGTGTAATGGTGTCCCCGCACTCACAAAGTCCGGGGAATTGGCCCTGAACAATGTGGAGGCACCTTGGCTAGTGCCAGGGTGCCCTCACACTAAGTAACTTTGCACCTAACCTTTACCAGGTAAAGGTTAGACATATAGGTGACTTATAAGTTACTTAAGTGCAGTGTAAAATGGCTGTGAAATAACGTGGACGTTATTTCACTCAGGCTGCAGTGGCAGGCCTGTGTAAGAATTGTCAGAGCTCCCTATGGGTGGCAAAAGAAATGCTGCAGCCCATAGGGATCTCCTGGAACCCCAATACCCTGGGTACCTCAGTACCATATACTAGGGAATTATAAGGGTGTTCCAGTAAGCCAATGTAAATTGGTAAAATTGGTCACTAGCCTGTTAGTGACAATTTGAAAGAAATGAGAGAGCATAACCACTGAGGTTCTGGTTAGCAGAGCCTCAGTGAGACAGTTAGTCACTACACAGGTAACACATTCAGGCACACTTATGAGCACTGGGGCCCTGGTGAACAGGGCCCCAGTGACTCATACAACTAAAACAACATATATACAGTGAAAAATGGGGGTAACATGCCAGGCAAGATGGTACTTTCCTACACAACATCCGTGACATCCGACTCCGCTGTGGCGCCAGCAGCCCAGTGGCATGACCGTGATCCTGTGGGGTCACCCAACGCATTTTGACCTGCCAGATTCACTGACCACACCGGATTGTCAGGGACCTACGCCTCGCTCGGAAGCCAGTGACGCCTCTCCTCCCCGACTCCATGCACCAGGTTGTTTCTTCATTACCAAAGGTACTGTACCTGGGGGTCCGTGTGACTCCTTGACCGGCGCCATTGGTGATGGATTGTTGGGAACGACTCCGTCACGACGCCTCAATAACTCTAAACTGAGGCATTCGTGTTTCTAAGCACTATATTCAAGTTTAATCTTTAAAACTTCATAAAATTGATTGTGTATGTTGGATTTTTGTTGTTTTGGTCTTGTTTTACTCAGATAAATATTAGCTATTTTTCAAACCTAGTGTTGAGTCCTTTTGTGTTGTTTTCACTGTGTTACTGTGTGTGATTGTACAAATACTTTACACATTGCCTCTGAGATAAGCCTGACTGCTTGTGCCAACCTACCAAGGGGGTGAGCAGGGTTATCTGAGCTGTGTATCTTCCTTATCCTGACTAGAGTGAGAGCCCATGCTTGGACAGAGTGCAAACTGACTGCCTACCACAGACTCCATTTCTAATACCAAAATTTTTAAGAACAAAAAAAAAAGAACATAACTTCTATTACAAAATATCAAAATTGCTAACAACAACAAACAAAATACATTGTTTTATAAGAATGCAACCTAAAAACACACTAGTGATGTCAGTGTGCTTTAAATTTAAAGGTACTTGTCCACATGAAAAAAGAATATCAAAGAATTTTCTTGTAGAGCTTTTTCATTTCTGTTGAGATTTCGTGCCAGAAAGTAAGTGTATAAACCTTGGGATCTGGGGACGGATCCTATATTGGAATTTAGTCTCTGAACTTATTTTTGGTGCTCCCCGAGCAAAGGTAGATTACATTTTTGACACTCTAAATACAACCCAAGTGGATTCTGAGCACTTTACAGTAAAAGCATAATGAAAAGAATAGTTAAGTTAGTGGCGTAGATGCTCCTTAATGGCCATCTACTTAGCAGATGGTGACCGCTAGCACTTTTAGGATGAACTGTAAACTGATGACCTGAATGAAAAGGTTTGGAGATATTCTCAAAAAACTCTGCTTAGTTTAGATATGGGGAAAAATACAGTGTCAGACCAATGCAAACTGAAGTGTTTGGACAACTTTTTCTGAGACGAAACTCACACTTGAGGAGTGAAATGTAAGGATCTGCTGCCCTCGGTTAGTCAAGAAAGGTGTCACCTTGGATAGAGAGGCAGGTATGCTCGCGGTTTGTAATGGATAAACAACTGAAATGTTCCTTCCTCTGGCTGCTTTACAAGAGTTTGACAAATGTTCTTATTTATACATCGTCAAAAAGGCAATGCCCATCTGAGTGAACATGTACTTCGACTCAATCGTCAAAAAGTCTCAATTAAGCTGAGACTGAAGGAACGAGTACTTCACATAGGCAATGACAGGTAACCAGGACTTGGTGCTTCATGTACTTAATAAAAGCCTAAGTAAATGACCGTACATTGTTTGTAGTCAGTTGCAGAGGTAGGAGGGTAAGGTGGGTTTACTAAATTCAGAGTTTAAATCAAAGATTCGTGTGTTTGATATTATCTATTTAGGGAAGTGGATCTGCAAATGTGAAGAACTACACTAACAAGGTCTTTTCTGACAACACACTACTGAAGAGAGTCCTCCAACAAATCAGTTTAACATTTATTTCACTGTATGGTCGAATGTGATCAGAGAGGCAGGTTTCTGATCAACAATGGCTTTGATGAACTTTTATACTGTTTGCTGTTTTTGACAATTAACAATATCTGTAAAGGAGGCAGAAATGTTACCACCTTCGTTAATGGTCAGGGGTCGCGAAGCATCATGGGACTTCATGGCTGAAAGAACTCTTGGAAAACGGGCACAATCCTGCGCAGCGGGCTGTGCGTGGTGGATTCAATGAGAGCAAGATGTTTCACGTACCTCTTCAGAAACCTTGAACCTTCGCAGCAATGCCACAACTTTCTGCTTGAAGTTTTGTTGCTATGAAAAGAAACAAATGGTTAATCATTGCGGTGGGGTGAAGAACACACGTCAATAGCAGCATCACAGGGTAATAGTTTTTGGCAGATAAAACTAACCGTTAATTAAGAGCAGCGACTGGAAATTAGAAATGAGTGTCTGGAGGGAATATGCAATCAGACCTGCTGAAGCAGTTCTTGGGTAAGCCAGGCGTATGGAGACGTAGAATTCTGCGTTCGTGGCGTGTGAAGGCAGCCTTCCTATGCTCAGATACATTTGCCTGCTTTATTTGACAATCTCTTCTGAATATTGTGTGTCACCAAGGACTGAACATCAAGCGGGTCTGACTGCAGTTCATTTGTATTAAGGTGGTTACATGTGGAAACTAACCATGTTAGCTCTTGCCTCACAGCACTGATAATGTTCCAAGGGGACACATGTTGTAAACTATTACACATAATAGAACGAGCTCTTCGTGGGAATGATTCTTGCACTGTTCATCATTAGATTCCTATCTCCAGAACTGAGGGATGGACAATTTAGCAGCCCGTGAAAGGCCACCTTTGTAACCCAGCAGGAAAACAGGCTCAAAAAAGGAAATCCTGATCACAAGTAAAGCCCGTCGCTGCCTAAGGTGCGTCTCTAGTGCGCACCTGCACGTTTCCCAATTCTAAGTCCCCGCTCTGACCGAGAGGTCAATTGTTGCTCATACAACAGAGAAGGATGGGTTGGTCATCTAAAGGGCAGGGGACTGGTTAAGGTATAAGCAACGTGTAGGACTGGTTGAGCTGATAATCCATCCTCCAGATACCTAAAGATCACAAGTGAATGACACCTGCCCAGGAGGGGGAGCAGAGCACCAATCTATACAAATAAAATCCCGCCTGGAGGATACAGGAAGGGGCATTCCGAGCAAACCGATCAAAATCCGCATAAAGGAGAACAAGAGACTGATAAGATGGCTCCATCGTGTCCACGAGAAAGGCGATTCAGACAAGCCTCTTGACCAGACTTCTCTGCACAAATCCGTGTGTCCTTCAGGAACAGGGCTGCTCTAACCTTGGGTCAATTTAGGAAGAGCTGAAGACACGTCTTTAAAGAACATCACGTCACGATTCAGTAAAAGCCCACACGTGTTCTTCGAATCCAGCTAACCTTCCAACTGCACGTTGACCATCTTTGTCTCGGTTTGTACAAATACCACATACTTAGACACCATACCTCTGGCCGCTGTGTCAGGGTGATCAATGATATCGCTGACCTTGAAGAAACTAACCACATGGAGTGGTCTACTTCACCCAAGAATGGCCACTGAGCTCCAGCCGGCGGGAATGCTCACAATAGAGTTGGTCAACGAGTCGCTATTGGTAGCCTAGGGCACCAAAGGCTCCCTACAAGCATATCTGAGCTGAAAGAGGAATTCCTCTTGCTGGTCTCTTGTAAGAAGACAGGGCACCCATTATGAGGATATGCAACCTGAAGACACCATTTACCAGAACCTACACCCCAGCGGAACAACTTAGTAGGAGGAGGAAATAAGGGAGCACAGACAACCCCTCTGAGCCCCCACGAAGAGCTTCAGAGAAAACAAGGGAACAGGGGATTGTCTGTGTTTCTTTATTTCCTCCAAAGTCCTTCATGCCCAGTGGTGAAGTCCTTCCGGTCCTTTACCAGAGACAAAAAAGGACCTCAAATTTTCCCGGGTCTCCCCCCATACTCCTCCTGTTAGTAATGCCCAGATGCAGAAGAGTAAGTCTAGGTAGAAGGTTTTTTCTTCCATTCAAAGAGGGATGCCAACACATTCGGGAGGTCCCAACTGGAGTCAGATCAACAATAGGCGGCCATCATGTGGAAAAAGGGAGGATGGGAGGCAGAAAGTACATGGCACAGGTGTGGCTGGCAAGTGCCAATGTTTGGAAAGATTGCCCCCCCTAGGGTGGCATTTTCCAATGGAAAAATCCTGCTCTGTATGTCACGCTCAGCAGCAGGGATACACCCCTTCAGAGGAAAAACAACCTCAAACTTCAGACTACTTTGCAGCTCCGTCATGCCCCTGGAAGAGTGCATCCGAGTAACCACACCCAAAAAACAGAGAAAACCAATCCAAACCCCGCTATTGGAATGTAAGACACTAAGAAGCCTGTCAGGAGGAATAAGAGAGAATCAGCAACGTTCCAAAAGGGCTCCTACCCATACACTCCAAACAAACTCCAGGGGTGAGGGCCTTAGCTTTGGCTGCATGGTATAATCGTCTCTAAAATGTCTCAGAAAGTGCAGCTGAGGGTTTAAAGACTTTAGCTCCCTAGGCATCTCCTCAAAATTGTCCCCGAACAGCAGTTCCTCTAGGATTAAAAATGACCACTGAAGAGCAAACTCAGCTGGGAGTCACCACCACACAAATACCAAGCTTGCAAGCAGCACTAAAAAACATTCTCCAGAAACATAAACACTGTGTTCACCGAGCAGTCATTCAGAGGAGGAATCAGTGATAGGAAGCCCCATCCCATCCCATCTTCCCTTGCACCAGTGGGAAGAACCAATCTAGCCTCTCTCTTTGGACATGAAGGGTAACAACACATGCAACACTGCGGAGGACTAGGCAAGACCTTTGAGCTCTACTCTGCCCTTCCACTATTAGTAGAAGAGTGTCCAGAGTGATTGTGAGAAAAGCCCAAGAGAGCCCACTTGTCCTTGGAAAGCACGGTTGTTGCACATCAGCACGGGTTTCCCCACCGGTTTCTCATGTCCTTCTGGGCATGTGAACCCCTTCTTCCGGCTGCCTCCTCCCCCTTTTCCTAGGGCCGGTGGCCTGCTGCCCCCTGATCCCTCCCTGGCCGCAGTCTGTAGTGGTCTCCTGACCCATTAAGCTCAGGAAAGGCCTGGTCTCTGCCCCCAGTACCAGGCTGCGGCCGGCTCATAAGTCTCAGTTGCTCCTGGGTTCTACCTCTCTATAGTGGCTTCCCTTTTCTCCTTTTTTTTTTTATTTTCCCCCTTTTTTTGTTTCTGGCTATCCTACTGGTTGTTATGCATAAATAGCTGTCTGTTGTATATTTTATTTGTGTTCTGGAAAATTTTAAAATTCCTAATCAAGAGTTGTTGCAAAAAAGAAAAGGGTGGTTGTTCAAAGGACACCACCTAAGTGGACTAGACTGAGGCTAACAGTAGAAACAAAATATAAGACGTGCCAAGGAAAGCATTCTGGATTAATAAAGGTGAATAATTAGTCAGTGTCTGAGTAGAACAAGTCCTACGCATATTCCACACAGCACCAAAAGGTGGCCCTGGAGTTAAGGCAAAAGAAAATACATCAACATCTTCGGCACCAGGCTCTCTTCTGCTGGAAGGAACAGTTTGTTACCTCCAGATCAAACCAAAGCCTGTAATTTGAACCCAGTGCAGAGAGACTGAGTCTGTTGAGAGATGTCTCAGGAAAAGACCTGAGCAAGTCTTCCTGTCGACAGCCCCCACTCACTCTAAATGACCAATTTCAACAAGCAAAACAAGATTTCAACAAGCAAAACCAGACCTAGAGAGGACTGAAGGGTGCTATCCCTGGAGAAACTACACTGGGCACCCCACACTGAACCAAACACATACCTCCACCATGCAGAAACCCCATAACAGGGCTAAAGGAGGGGGTCACAGCAAGAACTACTGAAGCCAGTGCGAGTCTGAGGGGAGGGAAAGGAAGATCCCTCAGGAAAGGAAGTAAACAGAATGTCAGGGAGAGAAGTGCACCTCAGGTACCGAGGGCACCCCCTAGGGAAGCATAGTAGAGAGGAGGAACGTTCCCACAACCACTGAGGTGCCTTGGTGAAGGCTTCCTGCAGGGACCCAAATAAAACTCCTAGGAACATAAGGCGTCTCAGGAACAATGCGTCCAGGGGCACCTTGGTGAAGACTGGCAAAATGACCAAGAAGGGCCAGAGCTGAACCACGTGAACTGTCCTAGAGGACTCCTCAATAATGGCCTGCAAAGCCCCTAAAGGTAAATGGTGGATGACAGGGGTGGAGGTATAACTGGGGTACACTTCAGGCATGACCCGAGAAGTGCTACCCGGGTGCCTAGGACAGGAGCCAATGGAAATTACCAGGAGGATACTTTGTAGGTTGGTAAAACGTCCCATACCACTCTGTACGTAGCACAGTTGACAGGTCACGACGGGCGCTTTGGTCGGCCCGGTGAAAGGACCTCGGAGGTGGCTTCGTCAAAGCCTGAAGGGAAAAACCCAAAGAGCATTTAGGATGGGATTAAGAGGGGGCTCCAGAGGGCACATCAGGTGCAAGCTCGTGTGCAACCTTAGGGAAGAAGAGATTGGGTTTATAGACTTAGGGGGTCATTCTGACCCTGGCGGCTGGTGACCGCCAGGGTCACCGACCACGGGAGCACCGCCAACAGGCTGGCGGTGCTCCCGAGGGCATTCTGACCGCGGCGGTTCAGCCGCGGTCAGAAAGGGTAAACCGGCGGTCTCCCGCCGGTTTACCACTGCCCTACAGAATCCTCCATGGCTGCGGAGCGCGCTCCGCAGCCATGGGGATTCTGACACCCCCTACCGCCATCCTGTTCCTGGCGGGTCTCCCGCCAGGAACAGGATGGCGGTAGGGGGTGCCGTGGGGCCCCTGCAGTGCCCATGCCCATGGCATGGGCACTGCAGGGGCCCCCGTAAGAGGGCCTCGCAAAGTATTTCAGTGTCTGCTAAGCAGACACTGAAATACGCGACGGGTGCAACTGCACCCGTCGCACCCCTGCAACTACGCCGGCTCAATTCTGAGCCGGCGTCCTCGTTGCAGGGGCATTTCCTCTGGGCCGGCGGGCGCTCTTTTGGAGAGCGCCCGCCGGCCCAGAGGAAATGTCTGAATGGCCGCCGCGGTCTTTTGACCGCGGTTCGGTCATTCAGCGGCGGTACCTTGGCGGACGGCCTCCGCCGTCCGCCAAGGTCAAAATGACCCCCTTAATGTAATTACCAAAAAAATAATAATCACATGCCAAAAAAACTGCATGCATAAATAACGCGCCCACGGAGCAGCAGCACTATAGGAGCTGGACCCATCTCAATCTGGCCGTGGGAACTGTGTGTTTACAACATGCAATTCACACATGCCTTACTGATCCATGACCCTGAGCATGCTTAGCGGTTCCAACAAAAATCAGGTGCATGGGTAGCAGTGAGGACGCCCAATGTCTGGGCAGCTTCTGGGATATAGTGGAGGGACACACGCAGAAACAAACCCCTTGTTCGTGGCACCCAGGGTCTCGATCTAAAATCACCTGCAAAGTGCAGACTAGCAGAAATACCTAAGGGTTAAGTAGCTTTTGGGGGCCCAAAGGTTTCTTGTGTGTGGGATGGGCTTACTTACATAATGTATCCCCCACTGTAGAGGAAAACAAACCAAATAAACCATGGAATATTGCACCAACCCCTAAAGGTTCTAGCTAGAGTGCTTAAGAAGCACTGGCCCAAGCTCTAGGGCACATTATCCGTACTCTGCTGAGTCTGGCTAAGTTGGAAGGCATAGTGCTAAAGTGGACTCTAAGCTCTCTGTCCCAAGGAACTCAAGCTACAAGGCACTGACAAAGGAAAATGAAGCACACATGTTTGTGGCGATGTTTTTAATGAAATTCTACATGACTATCTGCTGAGCAGGTCAAGACAGACCAGGGCCAGACTGGTTCACACGATCGTTTTCAACATATTGCAGCTGAGCTAAGGAACCAGGAATGCTTCCCTTGACAAATTCAAATATATATGACATTTTCAAGGAATTATTAAACAATGAGATTCCCCCTCTGCAGATGTCCCGCAGTCAACCTTCATTTCTACCCCAGATTTCCAGAGTCGATACTCGTTTTGATGGAACGCTTCCATGCAGTACTTACAGCAAAGAATGCATAATTTTCTGCAAAATAATCAATTTTATTGGTGAAGAATTAATGGGATGAAAAACGAGGGGCAACGTGTTGGCATTAAGTGGTGCCATTGAGCGACGTGAACGTTCTCCCCTTAATAGGGGATTTTTAGGAAACCGCTCACAGAAAACTAGGATATTTCACCACCGATTCTCGTGCACTTTGACGTTCTGTTTTTTTCCCGGGCAGGGTAGCACTTGTGAACAAAAATTGAGGCGAACGTCAAATAATACATAAACATTCATCCTTTTCTCTGATTTGCGAATCTCGAGTTCTTCCCAAAATTGCAAAGACTCCGAAAATTATTAGTCAAATCAGACACCGACGAGACCTCTTCCCTTTTAAGACACGTGTTTGGTTCTTTAAATGCAAATAACATGTACTACAACATCCAAGTGTTTTTCCCAATTACTGCTCTAATTCAGCCAGTATTAGGAAACCTTGCTCAGTTGTTTGAGTAAAACCCCATTTTCCGGTCGCTGACAGTCACAGAGTCCTTCGTAGAATAAAAATACGAAACACTAATTCCGCCGATCGCCCACGAGGAGGCTTTCAAGGTGTTTTCTTGTACGTGAACGCGGAATGTGTTGTAGGCTCCCTAAACGACCACCAGGTGGCAGACAAAGCCCACGCTAATGCGCAGCTCTCTGAACTCGAACACACAAGTTCTTAAAGCCGCTCTGCAGGGAAGCGGACGTGGGTGTAAATGAGATTAGGGTTATTTCAGATACAATACTGATCAGAGGATTAGAGCAGAGGTGCTGGAGCTCTTTAGCTACTTCAGGGACTGGAACCAGAGACCCCGCTGCAACCGAATAACTCCTCATACACTGGGAAAGCTGTTTAAACGATAAAGACACAGTTCGCGGGGGAATATAATTGATGCATCTGATTCCATGCACCGCTACTTCTAGGTGGCATGATTTGTCAAACTCTGTGCCGACACGCGTGTGCCCACCAGCAGCGAGCAGGGCCGGGCAGCCCATTTATTCCACCGGCCACTGCCCCGGTGGGTTAGAGCCTCAGGCGGGCAGTTTATGGAGATAGAGGGCATCTGCGGGAGCCTCTGATGCCTTCCTCAGGCCCACCCGGGTTAGAGCTGGCCCACTGGGCGCTTTAAGAGAAATGGAAGAAACAAGAGAAGGGAAAGACAAGGGAATATAGAGAGTAGAGAGGAAGGGAAGGGGCAGGTTTGAACATTGTTGCCAGGGTGGATGGGCAGGTTTGAACATTGTTGCCAGGGTGGATGGGCAGGTTTGAACATTGTTGCCAGGGTGGATGGGCAGGTTTGAACATTTTTGCCAGGGTGGATGGGCAGGTTTGAACAATTTTGCCAGGGTGGATGGGCAGGTTTGAACATTTTTGCCAGGGTGGATGGGCAGGTTTGAACATTTTTGCCAGGGTGGATGGGCAGGTTTGAACATTCTTGCCAGGGTGGATGGGCAGGTTTGAACATTCTTGCCAGGGTGGATGGGCAGGTTTGAACATTCCTGCCAGGGTGGATGGGCAGGTTTGAACATTCTTGTCAGGGTGGATTTTGATTCCCCGTCAGACTATGATCACAAGGTTCTTTCAGCAGACGCTGCTGGTATTATACAGTCTGCTTCACAGCAGTAAATTAGAGAAAACATCTGAAGGGGGCACAGGTAGAGTTGTCACGTGGCTGTGTGTGTACCACCATAACCAGGATTTTAATGTCCCAAATTAGAGAAAAGATCTGCAGGGGCATGGGTAGGGTTCTCACCTGGCTGTGTGTATACCGCAACAACCAGGATTTTAATGTCCCATCCGGTACAATAATTATGAAAATCACCTTGCGTCATGTTGGAAATGAACATATGTTGTGTAGTAACCGCCAGATTTTTGCCTTTCATAGCTGAACCTGTTTTTGTTAGCACTGGGACTGTGTGCGCTTTACCCTTGCTAACCTATGGCAAAGTGCCTGGGTTCTCCTTTCCAAACATGATAACATCTATAAATAAACGTTGCTTAAGTACCGCAGGGTCTGGGACATAGTACCCTTCGGCCTCATACACGCTCCACTCCTAGTGACGGCCCTGCGCCACGAGGCGTCAGCATTGTACCACCAGAAGTCCATTAACTTCATTGGGCTTAATGTCTGTCACATTGAAGGCCTTGTGGACATCACTATAGTGCAAGTCGTGCATCACTGCAAGAGTACACATCTCTCTGTGCTCCCATTCCTACCGGAAAGCATGTTTTCTAGAGCTGAGCGGACACCTTCTGTGCTGCAGGTCCTTCCTTGGTCAAAGTCACATGATAAACTGATGATGGCGCCTCAAAGGCAGCTGCTCACGTCCACAGCATGCAGGGCTGCGCAAGGGGCATCCTCCATGGACCACTCGAGTATCTCAGTACACTCCTGGTTCCACAGTACAAATTATATATGCATCGTAGCTATAGGGTCTGCAAGTGGTATGGAAAGCGCAACTGATGATGGTGCCTCAAAGGCAGCTGCTCATGCAGATTGCATGCAGGGCTGCGCAAGGGGCTTCCTCCATGGACCACTCGAGTATCTCAGTACACTCCTGTTTCCACAGTAAAAATGATATATGCATCGTAGCTATAGGGTCTTTAGGGTCTGCAAGTGGTATGGAAAGCGCTTTATAAATACCAGTACAATGGAGTAGACCCAGGACCTTCAAGAGACAGGCTTCATGATATAATATACCTTTATAGCACCCTGTATCACCGGCATACCATCCATTAAAGGCCCGCTCTAGGGTTAAAGGCCCGAGTCGGAGGCAAGGCCCTTTAACAAGTGAGCGGGCATTTAATGGCTGATATAGCCCAGCTATGGCGGGCAATAAAGCTATTAGAACATTCCTCTCCATCAGGGCACAATGTTCTAATTTAAAAAACAATGGACTCAAGGAGCCCAAGGGGGGTTGAAACCCCATCCGGCTCCGTGAATCATTTGTTCAATGCTGCTGTGAAAGATAGCCAATGGAATGTTGGAGCTCCAGGCTTATTATGCCGCCATTACAAGCCCCAAGGTACTCCATTGTCTCCAATGTTCTAATATGCTTGAGGCCCTTGTACCATGAAAGCACTGAAGGCTCTTCGTTAAAGCACTTTGAAAACCCCTGGGTGCAAAGTTCACACCTTATTAAATATCCAAATAAATAAGGCTAGTATAAATAAAACCAAAGCTTTGGATCACATCATTTTCACTTCCACTGCATGCTTGCATTAGATTGAAATTTACATTAAAAACACAAGTCTTCTGGTACTTGGCAAAGGACTTCAATTACACACCTTTGGCCCGCTGCAAGGCATCATGTGGTGGGTGTAGAAGGGGGGGGGCAGTGTTCCCATGCACACTCATCTGCCTAATATCAGTGCTAAAGGTACCAGTGTTCTCATACCCACTGGTCCGATGAAGAAATCTTATAAAACACCACCAGAAAAACTGGAGCAAAGAAACCACTGTAACACCCCTCCACCCTACCCACGGACCACCCAAAGGTCCATGTCAAAAGCTGCACTACCCCAGATCACTGTAAAACGTTGGGCAACTTCTTGGAATCAAGATGCAGTTGATGCAGCACAAACACCAGTCTTGTTGGCATCTCCTTCCCACACAGAACGCAGACATTCCCCTGTGGTGAGCACTGCAAACAAACCACTAACAGGTGCATACTGGGTCCTGGATGTCAGACTCCGACTCCCCTAGTTGTTAACCAGCCCAATCCTCGGCCGGGTGCTTCTAACAGCATCTGAATAAAGATGCCAGAATCACCCGCCTAATTCTACCCAAACCAAACCTCACACTGGAGACCTCCACTATGTCTTCCCCAGGACAGAGCAGATGAGGTCTGTCAAACACCGCCCACGGCACATCACTCGCATAGGATGCACACACAAGGAGTACCGAAGCTTTCCATCAACAATAAATATCTATTCTCCAAGTGTCTTTGGAAATGAACAATGCTAACACAAAGAACCTGTCAGGAAAGCTCTCTCCATCTCACTAAAAAAAGTCCCTCCTTGTAGGACAGGAATCCAACTTTAAGGAGTTAGACTGGATGGGGCAAGTATTGTGGGGGAGGGATGCTGGTGTGGGCTAAGGAAGCCAGGAAAATGTCAGATGAGGGATAAAGAGACCGCCGTGGCCACCAGGCATCTACACTCTACTAATGCGGATCAGACTGGTAGAGACCGGGCACCTTGAGATCAGGACACCATAACCAGAAGAACCTGAAAGGATCAGTAGAGATTCAACGCATTGATGGCCCGCGTATTCTGCATCTCTACTGATCCTGCGTGTGGCTACGCTCACCCCTGTTCAAGGCCGTTTTCAAAGGTGAAAAACACTCAGGAAAAATACCAGGGATCCCCGTCAACGAGTCCTTGCTAAGGTGCAACCAATTCAGACCCAATGGTAAAGGGGTGTTTCATATATTGCTTAGAGGTCAGCAGATGTCCTATGTCTCACGTGTTTCACCCTTTTTCAAAGTCTGATCAGGAATTCTGCTCCTGAGCGCACAGGGGTAGGGGGTATGGTATGGCTCGCTGACCACCCCGGATCGCCCCCCGCGCACCGTAAAGACGTTGTGGTGGCATGACAACACATATGTAGCTATCTGTGTCCATGTTACCTTCTAAATTGAAACAAGAAGCTTGTTAATAAGAATACTTAGTCATATGAAGTTAATTGCCGTTATGATGCATTATTTAACAATTACAAGATGAGGATTAGGGCTAACCATACAAAAGCCAGCAGAGCTGTGCATAAACAAGGCTTTGAGCACTTCGCTCATCTACCACATACTTTTGGTTTCCAGCCTTTCATCGCTGGTGGACTGAGGTCCCAACGACGACCAAAAGCAATGGATGTAGTTCTAGGCACCTAAAGAGCTCGTCATCAGAGAATGACAAAACGACATCCCAGCCCAATAGTATGCTCCCTCCCGCCCTGTTAGTAAAACGAATCTCCACCGACCCGGGTTATTGACGTCGTTCTTACTATCGATCTCCGCTGCTTCTTCGGCTTCCCCACATCATACTCGTCGTCATCCAAGTCCTAAGAAAAGAGAAGAAAATTAGAGCGGGAAAAGATCGTTCTCAGAAGTGCCTGGGTTAAAGAAATTGTGGAACGGGCTAGAGTTCAATCAATGGCGCAAGAATAGGTGGCACCCGGCCTTGCCGTGTTTCGCCCATAAAGTCCGGTTTTAGGAGTCTGGTGGCAGTTAATTGTAAGGTATAAGTAAAAGATTCCCAACCTAAAAACCCATTGCTTTTTGGCAGCACATGATAAAGGTTTTTGGAAGATTCCACTCTGAGCTATTCTGACTTTTCCTTTTTAATTCAATTATAAAGTTTCAAGACCATCAGAGCACTAAAAAAGATAAACACAAGTAACACTGAACATAAAAGGCAGAGCTTAAGTGAGGTATAAATCATTTTTTTTAAATACTACAAATTGGGGAAAATCGAATTACTGATCGTTAGCAGTGATATTTGGGAGTTAGGCGGTTATGCAGGAAAATAAAATACACACTGAGCTACGTATCGGAACCACAGTCTCATAAATGTATGCAGATTAAGAAATCAATAATATAGAAAGGGACTTGACACATTTTCTATTATTTTATTCTGAAAGAGTGCACCATTGGCAAAAAAACTTGGAAACTGAACACATTACCAAGCTGAGGTGTCTATAGCAAGAAGCTTCTAAAGAAAGACTGGGGTGGTTTGAAGGGTCTGCAAACAGAAATCCAACTTGCAAGCTCATTTGCCACTGCAATGGCAATTAAGTGCACTGGGTTTATAGACTATTTCATGCAAGAGAAGATGCTATTGGAGATATTTTGAGGCACGAATCCCTTGTAACACTACAAAATAGAAAACACTTTTACTGACATTTTGAAATCAGTTTTAAATAAATTGGAATGCAGGATGGAAATTGTATATACTTGGACTCCTGCACAAACTAAACTCTTTTTAAAAACTTCGACCCCAAGATTATGCTACAAAAAGTGTCATTAGTCATTCCACGAATCTAAAACTAAATATGTAATTGCCTCCTATCTTAATTGATATACACCCACAAAAATATTTAGCCTTCAGTTTAGATCATGGTGTTGGGCGGGCAAAATTGTTGCTTAGGTTGGGAATGTCTACAAAAGCTGCTGGAATGATTGATCAGGCCTTTGTGAAATGTGTCAGGGAGGGGTCCAAGATTTGAGATATGCACTTTTTACTTGCCCTGCAATTTCTGCAGCACGTCATCGATATCTAATCCCGACATATTTTACATTTAAAAAGAAGAACTGACGAATTGACTAATTTTATAACACCCTCACCAAATAAATATGTATGCTAAAATGTATTTACATGTGTTAAATTGCTTTACATAATCAGGTATATGTGTAATAACGGATTTGTGGTATGAGTGTGGCAATATTGTTTTATATTGTTGTTTCCTGCAGGGGTATTAATCAATACAATATTTTGCTCTTAAAAAGAAGGGTGGTTTACAGAGTTCCAAGTGTGCCAGAATTTACACCAGATAGACACACTTATCACAGAGAGGTATGCCTTGATTTTGACATCTGGGTGGAGCTCTGCAGTGATTGTTACAAAAGCTAAAAAAAAAAATCATGGGATACAAATCCTACAAATCTAGGTTTTTAACTTTCCTGTTTTTAATTAGCACAGTGATTTAGTCTTAAAAACAGCTTTATCGCACACTGCAAATTAGCAAGCACAGAAATGTAAGGCCCACAAACTACCAGAAACAAAACTCTACAATGCCATGGAATTGTCAAACATGACGCCTCATTTTCAAACTTCCTTTCATCACCAGCAGGTGTTTTCTTCATGACGATACAGCATTTCTGCACTGTATGACCGGGGACCCATATTCACAAAAGGACGTAACTCACG
Organism: Pleurodeles waltl; assembly: GCF_031143425.1. NCBI lineage: Eukaryota > Metazoa > Chordata > Amphibia > Caudata > Salamandridae > Pleurodeles > Pleurodeles waltl. The sequence goes on from NC_090448.1 coordinate 1,123,388,606, forward strand.
CATAGAATCATACAACCAAAAAAAAGACCAATAACTTTTGAAGCCACCATTCCCAAACTGGACTGTGGCCTGCCAAAAGTGGGTTCTGTGCAGCTGTAATCAATCTTTTTGTGACGGCACCCACGAAAAGGTCATCACAAATCTGATTTGCTTTTGTATATACAACAACAAAATATAAATAACAACCTGCATTACTCAGTGCTTAATTTGAGCCGGTGGGTTCCGGTGCACAGCACTGGCACTTAATTGTCAACATTGGCACTTGATGACAGTCTGCCACATGGTGGCGCTGTTTGTCTAACTCAGAGATGAGCACAACAACAGTTGTTTATTCATTCAATGTGTACTAAAAAGATTAATACCGGCCCCCAAAGCCATTATTTTGGCTTTGGGTCCTGCAATAGTCTGAAGTGTCACACTTGTAGGAGTGCGATGGTTAGTAGATGTGTTAGTACAGTCACTGCAGCGCTGGATTGAGCAATGGATAGTGCAAGCTACAGTGGCCTCCTGGTGAGGGCCCTTGCAGTTTTATTTTATATTTATTTTTAACAAGTAAAGCTTTGATCACCCTGCACCTGCTATATGCACTTACACAAAACCTTCTTTCAAGTAATTTGTCTCCCAAAAATCAGCTCCATTCTCTCAATCCAATTAGTCACTGTACTCTATTGTCAGGAAAGGAGACAACATTTGCAGAAACAAACCAAGAGAATGCTGCTTCGCCCCAGGCTGTAGAGAGTGGCTGTGGGATCAACCATCGAACAAGGGACCCCCTGGAGCTGAGATGTGGGACGAACCAAGTAACTGCAGGACAGACACAATGGTATTAATTCACAAAGAAAATCACTGCACACCTGGCCTTGAACTGCGTCATCACTGGCTTCCTGCTCAGAAGAAAAACTTTCATACTCTTCCTCAGAGTAATTATCTGTTTGTGGCAAAAACATAAAAAAGACAATGTTAGATAGAGGACTGAACAGTGTTCCCCATGACGGCTTCACACAGCTCTTAAGAGCACGAGTCACAACCACTGCTCACAACTCAACAACTGGCCTACACAATGTTCGCAACGCAACTGCTGCTAATAACTAGGGTTTCATAGTTTTTAGGTTTCCTGTGACGTCTGTGTATATTTATTCATAATCTTTTTTTTGGTCTGGCTACTGATGCCTTTAGGGGTCTCAAAGACCTCTAGGCCAGCGGCTCCTAACCGCTTGACTTCTGTGGACCCCACTGAATCATTACTGGAATCCGAGGACTCCCTCCGAAACATCACTCGAAGTCGCAGACCCCAGCCCAAGCAATTTGTATGATTTGAACCTCAAAACGATACACAAAATGAAGATAAAAGTTTATCAATTATAAAATATTTTACGTAATTCCCAATTAAATATAGTGCAGAAAAATTGCAAATTTTGATGGGAAGGTTGCAGCTTTTCTAAATTACTTTTTGAATTCTAAAAAAATGAAGCAATTTGCAAAATTCTAGCAAATAACTGTCTTTCTTGCTCGTAATGCACGTTCTTTTTTTATGCTTCAGCTGCAGTTACCCATCGGCCGTTCTGTAATTGCACTGCTCCTACGGGTCTCGCTAAGGAGCCCAACTTAATTTTTAGCCTCTGGCCACTAAACACCCTCCAAACAATAAATGCTTTCTTGATCTGCAGCTGAAGATAGAGTCAGTCGGGAGGTTCAAGGTCAAAGGTTTTACTAAGCCCCAGGATCCCAGGCGTCTGTCCCAACTCTATCGCCTGATTCCTCGTCCATTTCTCCGTATCCGCCCACCGAACACAACCGCTCTGAAGCGACCAATGGGGAAGTACAATGCTATACATAAGAAAACCCCTAGACATAACTAAAAACAAAAGAAATAATAAAAATTAATAACAATGTTTGCAATATTGAGTCACTGAACCCTCCATGATAGTCAAGAATTCTGGATTCCCAAAAGTCCCAGTCATGTGTTTGATAAAACATTTCTACAGTCATGTGATCCAGTACCTTGTGAAGTGAAAACTTACACCTGATGTAGTCGTGCCAAATTAAGCAAAATCTCTTTGAATGAATGAACCCCACAACAAGAACTGGCTCAGGCCGGATGTGGCAGGAGATAAAAGTAGGGTTACCCATGGTGGCATTCATGATGCCAGGCAACTGCTTCGGGCGTCCGGATCTATCTTTTTTCCCTACTGGGTTTAGTCATAGTCTGATGAGTTATTTGGAAGTTAAAAATTCATTTATATGTTTGACCGAACTCAATCCCACATTATACATACATTTTCAAATTAAGTGCCCTAAAAAATAAAATAAAATAAAAGAGAGAGAAATTGAATTTAGGGACTTTGAAAAGTGAATTTTATAAATCATTGAACCAAATAATTAATGAACCCCAAAAAACGTTGAGTAAATTTTCATATGTATGTGGGACTGGCAGACTGCTGGTCACATAGCCGGCACAGGCCTGGCTACGAGGCAGGGTCCACCCCCACAGTAGCAGTAGCATGACCAGTCAGGGCTGCCAGCTTCATTGCCAGCTCCCCGTGCCCCCACAGCACTCCATGGGTCACTCCCAGCAGCCAGCGCCTCACCTGTGGATTTGATCTTCTGGATGGGCTGCAGGCTGCTGTCGTCGTGGTCTATCGGCTGGCTGGAGAGCGAGTAGATCCAGATCTCGGCCACCTTTGCGGTTACTTCCTTGATGTTACTAAACAGACTCAGTACTTGGCTGCCTTCGGTCGGGTGCTGCATGACCTGCGTTTGGGGCAAAATATAGCAAAATTAATTCATTTACTAGAATGGAGGAGCGAGTTACCTACTGAGAAACAGTGGTCCTGACTGGGTGCAGTGGTTCCCTGTAGCACAGACCTTGGCGCACGTAGGAACAAGCCCTGCCTGTAGAAAGCAGCGAGTATCTACAATTAGGAGATGGCTTTCAAGTCAAGGGCTACTGATGGATGATATGGCCACACAACCAAGAACAAAAAAGGAAAGCAGTCTCCAAAGGTGCACTAATTCTATTAGCACATGATCTCCCATAATAAAATGTAATATAACATTATCTATTTGCCATATTAGATTTAGGCAATATTATCCAAAGGAAAGGATGCTACCAAATAGGTATGGACCTGGGTAGACTCAAGGGGGCAGAGGAGAAGCCAATGGCCCAATTCCCCCCTAGACCATAACTCTCTGGTATGTACTTCAATCTTGGATGAAAATAATATTGTAAACGAGACCCTTAAAATTCACTAATCTGATTTGTGAGATGGTGTTTTTTCATGCATCTATTTAAGTGGAAGGTTACAAGAAGCATCTGGTGTTTTTATGCTAAGGCTCTGCCTTTTTTGTCCTACCAAAAGGCACTGCAGTGAATGCCTGATTTTGAGGGCGATAAAAAGGAGCCCTGAAAGGTGACAGAGTATTGTCACAACAAAGTAATTTACTGGTGATTGTCCGCTTAGCAGACAGTGAACACTGCGACGGGTGTTGGTGCACCCTACGCACTACAGCATTGCCGCCGGCTCTATTACAAGCCGGAGACAATGTGGTAGTCTGTTTCCCGCTGGGCCATCAGGCGGAAACTGTGTTTCCGCCTGCTGACCCAGCAGGAAACTCATAATGGCCACGGCAGGGAGGCCGCCACAATGGTGGCAACCTCCCCGTCCGAACTTCGGCAGATGGGCTTTTCCGTCCGCCTAAGTCATAATTAAGGCCAATGTGTCCCTCAACAAGTCTGTCCTGATAATTACCTTGACAGTTATTACCAACTTTGAAACTTCTTGACAAAAGACAAAGAGGATCCTTCATTAAGGACAGGAGCAATATGATTGATTTCGATACACGCTGCTCGATCTTTATGAGTATCATCATTTGTTCTTGCACATACCTGCTTACACTTTTTATTTATCAGTGTCTAATACGTGATCACTTGGGACACTGAGCAGCTTTTTGTGTTTTCATTTGACTACTGTGTAGACTGAAATATAGAGTGGATCAGTAGGTTGGCTTCTGTGCATTTTCAGTAGTGACCTCTTTTGGTCAGGAGTTTGAAACTTGTATGAAAAATGAGAATTTAATGAAAAACTGTTGCATATATGCTTGAACATTTTATTCAGAAATTGGGAGGCAAGGTAGATTTTGTAAATAAACAAGCAAGATTTGAACTTGAATAGCTTCTGCACAGGACAAGTAAATGAGCATTGAGGTCTTAATACAGATATGGAACCAGCTGTTTTAAAACCATGGGCAGTGAAGAAAGGGGTTTCAGTCATGTATTTTATAATATATTTTAAAGTTTATATTTCAAAATATTTATAGGGAGAGATTCTTATCCAAGTGTAGCACCAACTTCAACATCTGTTTCCGCCGAATATCCATCTTCTTTGCAGCTTAATCCCTCCTAAAACCTAAAATGTTAACATTTTGGTTGACTAGGATTTTTTTTTTTTTTTAATGTAAAAATGTTGCAGAAGATTTTTGTATAGAGGTGCAAGAAGCTATTTGCAGACATATCTCAGATTTAAAATGAATAGATTTGTGCTCCTTTTGGTAGTGAGACCTTCTAAATGCACTGCAGTTCAGGCATGCCCTCACTTCCTGTTGTCAGTATTTGAATCTTCCTGCATGAACATGCATTGACTTCAAATCATTTTTATTGTAAGTTAAATATGAGGAAACTATAAAAGATGTTTTAAAATATATATGTACTTCCATCAAAAATCTGCATCACTGTACAACCTATTAACAACTGATTAAAGGTAATTAATGAACATAAACTGTCACAAACTACACAATTTTCGCAGGTTGGAAAAACGTCAAATATATAGTACACTCACAGGGGAAGGCATGTTTTTTGTGGGTCATTTATTTCAGGAACGTGTAACAGCAGAAATGAGAACTATTTTCATGTACATTTCAGTCTTTTGTGCAAGAAAGTGGACAATTCTGAAGATGTCTTCTCTGGAAGCATGTCGCACAGTGCTCCCACATTCTGTGAGCTAGATGAACACTCGTTTCTTTTAGCTAATGTGGGCTGAAACTGTAATGAAGATACTACCTATGAATCTCCTGAATAGATATCAACTGTTACGAGCCAATCAAAATGCAGCATTTTGAAAGCATTCATCCATCTGTTTTGCACTTCTTAAACTCCAAATCACCATGAACTGTGAGCAGGGGTGGCTCCTGTTGGGGCAAAGTGGCGGGTGGGGGGCACAAAACAAACAACATTACAAAAGAAAAAAAAAATTAAAATTGCCTCACCACTCCTCTGTTTTCACTCACTGCAGGTTCCCAGCTGGTCCTGCGGCCAATCCTAACGATACTTTCATGCTAATAGCAGCATGAGAGCAGCATTAGGATTGGCCTGAGCATCCTTGCTTTGTACTCCCAGGAAGACTGGGAGCCTTGTACCTGATCTCTCCAACCTGGCAACACAGTGCCGCATTAGAGAGAGCTTAGTGCGCATGTGTGTTTGGCCGTCCTGAGATGGGCAGCAAAAACACATGCACACTGAGGGGAGTGCACACCACTCCACCTCCGTTCTCGTCATCCCGATGGGCCTGCCCCTTGAAAAATAAAAACGATGATAAACATAGTTTATTATTGTTTAATTTTTCAATTTGCAGCTGCTGGCGGGGGTGACGCTCCAACGTCATAGTGGAGGACCGCTACTGATTGAGTAATGTCATATTATGTGTAAGGCAATTTCTAGAACCACGACAACAGGCAGCTACAGGGGCACTTTGAGTAACACCACGTAATAAATTGAAAAAGACCCATATAGCTAAAACAGGGTCAGTGGTAGGCAGAAGTGTCAGGTTCCTTGCTAGAAGTGATCAACTGATCAGAATAGCTAAACAATTGCTGAAAAGTAGAGATATGCGAGTAGATCCAATGTTCATGCACGTAAACATGTTGTGGGTTTTGAACCACGTCTCTGTATCCGAGTGCCTACCGGTGTGGCGTGAGAAGCTCTGCTCCAATGGTCGGTAAGTTCCTTAACAAAGACCCATTGATCAGCGTATGCATCATAAAAACACCTACAGATGGGCTGTGCACACAACAAGGAAATGTTGCTGGATACAAAGGATGCTTATGACAAAACAATGGCAAACAAGATGCCAACTTCAACGTCACCTTGCCGCGGCATGGTGGAAGGACAGCTAAACTGCATCTCCTAAGAACTGACTCTGGATATCGCATGTTGTCAACCAATCAGAAAGGCCTGTCGAAGGTTCAGAGATGGACTGTTTATAGACCAAAACTTCTAAAGACCCACTGAAGATGAGGCAGGTTCATTGTGCGCCTCCCTGGTACGTGGACCGTCTTGCTATTAAGTCTCTAAATTTCCCAGAAGGTTGGTCTCTGCTGACTAGGGCTTCCAACAGTTGGCACAACAGTAGTAGAAAGAAACAAAAGACTAACAATGGGCCTCAGATTCATGTGTCCATGAGCCCATGACATGCGGCGAGATTTATCACCAACCTGAAAAGAGGAATAAAGCAGACCACTCTTCTAGTTTTCCAGCCAAATTATGAAACATGTTTTTGGTAGTTATAGTGCACAAAGAATAAACCATCAAGACAAAAATAAACAAGTAGCCAGTGAACTAGGGCAAATAATTTGGATAGCTCTTCGTTTTAAGGGTGTTGGAGTTTTTTTTTTTTATCATCGCACATGATACAATTTGAGTCTCACCAGTGAAAATCCAAATACATCAGTTTTATGCTTAAAAAATAAACTCAAAATAACTTTTAAGCATTTTCACATTTACTACTGTGCAGAAAGAGGACCGACGGCCGGTCTAAAAATCCAAATAGGCCAAGTTTTGATTTTTTTTTTTGTGCCTGGAGCTTCAATGAAAACCAGTGCTTAATTTGTGCTTGTTGTTTTTGGTGCGGGGCACCGGAATGAAAATGTCACTTACCCAGTGTACATCTGTTCGTGGCATCAGTCGCTGTAGATTCGCATGTTTTGCATAGCTCGCCATCTGGTGTTGGGCCGGAGTGTTACAAGTTGTTTTTCTTCGAAGAAGTCTTTCGAGTCACGGGACCGAGTGACTCCTCCTTTTGTCTCCATTGCGCATGGGCGTCGACTCCATCTTCGATTGTTTTTCCCCCGCAGAGGGTGAGGTAGGAGTTGAATTGTAGTAATAGTGCCCATGCAATGGAGTGACTAAGTATGTACTTATTTAAGGTTGAAATGATATATATACAAATAGTTGAAGGTAACTTCCCAACTGCTACAGGCTCCCGGGGAGGCGGGTGGGCACATGCGAATCTACAGCGACTGATGCCACGAACAGATGTACACTGGGTAAGTGACATTTTCAGTTCGATGGCATCTGTCGCTGTAGATACGCATGTTTTGCATAGACTAGTAAGCAGTTATCTCCCCAAAAGCGGTGGCTCAGCCTGTAGGAGTGGAAGTAGTCTGAAACAATGTTCTTAATACGGCTTGACCTACTGTGGCTTGTTGTGCGGATAACACGTCTACACAGTAGTGCTTGGTGAATGTGTGAGGCGTAGACCATGTGGCTGCCTTACATATTTCTTGCATTGGGATGTTTCCTAGAAAGGCCATGGTAGCACCTTTCTTTCTGGTTGAGTGTGCCCTTGGTGTAATGGGCAGCTGTCGTTTAGCTTTAAGGTAGCAGATTTGGATGCATTTAACTATCCATCTGGCTATACCTTGTTTTGATATTGGGTTTCCTGCATGAGGTTTTTGAAATGCAATAAATAGTTGTTTAGTCTTTCTGATGTTCTTTGTTCTGTCAATGTAATACATTAATGCTCTTTTGACATCTAATGTATGTAGTGCCCTCTCAGCTACGGTATCTGGCTGTGGAAAGAACACTGGAAGTTCCACTGTTTGATTTAGATGGAACGGTGAAATAACCTTTGGTAAAAATTTTGGATTAGTCCTTAGGACGACCTTATTCTTGTGTAGTTGTATAAAAGGTTCTTGTATTGTAAATGCCTGAATCTCGCTTACTCTTCTTAGGGAAGTAATGGCGATGAGAAATGCAACCTTCCAGGTTAGGAACTGTATTTCGCAGGAGTGCATGGGTTCAAAAGGTGGACCCATAAGTCTAGTTAGGACAACATTTAGGTTCCATGAAGGAACAGGTGGTGTTCTTGGTGGTATAATTCTCTTAAGGCCCTCCATGAATGCTTTAATGACTGGTATCCTATATAGGGAAGTTGAATAGGTAGTCTGAAGGTATGCAGATATTGCTGCAAGGTGTATTTTAATGGAAGAGAAAGCCAGGTTAGATTTTTGTAAGTGAAGCAAGTAACCCACTACATGTTTTGGAGTCGTGTGTAATGGTTGGATTTGATTAATATGGCAGTAGCAAACAAACCTCTTCCATTTACTTGCATAGCAGTGCCTGGTGGATGGCCTTCTGGCTTGCTTTATGACTTCCATACATTCTTGGGTAAGTTGTAAGTGCCCGAATTCTAGGATTTCAGGAGCCAAATTGCTAGATTCAGCGATGCTGGATCTGGGTGTCTGATCTTTTGGTTGTGTTGTGTCAATAGATCTGGCCTGTTGGGCAATTTGATGTGGGGTACTACTGATAGGTCTAGCAGCGTTGTGTACCAGGGTTGCCTTGCCCAAGTTGGTGCTATTAATATGAGTTTGAGTTTGTTTTGACTGAGTTTGTTTACCAGATAAGGAAGGAGAGGGAGAGGAGGAAAAGCGTAAGCAAATATCCCTGACCAGTTCATCCATAGGGCATTGCCTTGGGACTGCTTGTGTGGGTATCTGGATGCGAAGTTTTGGCATTTTGCGTTCTCCTTCGTCGCAAACAAGTCTATTTGAGGTGTTCCCCAGAGTTTGAAATAGGTGTTCAGAATTTGGGGGTGAATTTCCCATTCGTGGACCTGTTGGTGATCTCGAGAGAGATTGTCTGCGAGTTGATTCTGAATCCCTGGTATAAATTGTGCTATTAGGCGAATTTGGTTGTGAATTGCCCAACGCCAATTTTTTTGTGCTAGCAGGCTTAACTGCGTGGAGTGTGTCCCCCCTTGTTTGTTTAGATAATACATTGTTGTCATGTTGTCTGTTTTGACGAGAATGTATTTGTGAACTATTATTGGTTGGAAAGCTTTTAGTGCTTGAAAAACTGCTAGCAGTTCTAGGTGATTTATATGCAGTTTTGTTTGATGTACGTTCCATTGTCCTTGTATGCTGTGTTGATCGAGGTGTGCTCCCCACCCTGTCATGGAAGCATCTGTTGTTATTACGTATTGTGGCACTGGGTCTTGGAAAGGCCGCCCTTTGTTTAAATTTATGTTGTTCCACCATAGAAGCGAGAGGTAAGTTTGGCGGTCTATTAACACCAGATCTAGAAGATGACCCTGTGCTTGTGACCACTGTGATGCTAGGCACTGTTGTAAGGGCCTCATGTGCAGTCTTGCGTTTGGGACAATGGCTATGCATGAAGACATCATGCCTAGGAGTTGTAATATCATCTTTGCTTGTATCTTTTGTGTTGGATACATGCGTTGTATGATGTTGTTGAAATTTTGGATTCTTTGGGGACTTGGAGTGGCTACTCCTTTTGTTGAGTCTATTATGGCTCCTAGGTATTGTTGTACCTTGCACGGCAGAATGTTGGATTTCGTGAAGTTGACGGTGAACCCTAGTTTGAAGAGGGTTTGTATGATCTGATTTGTGTGGTTTGAGCACTCTATTAACGAATGGGCCTTGATTAGCCAGTCGTCTAGATATGGGAACACATGTATTTGCTGCCTTCTGATGTGTGCAGCGACTACTGCTAGACATTTGGTAAAGACTCTTGGTGCGGTTGTTAGTCCGAAAGGCAATACCTTGAATTGGTAATGTATTCCTTTGAATACAAACCTTAGGTATTTCTTGTGCGATGGGTGTATTGGTATATGGAAATACGCGTCTTTGAGGTCTAAAGTTGTCATGTAGTCGTGTAGTTTTAGCAATGGTAACACTTCTTGTAGTGTGACCATGTGAAAGTGGTCTGATTTGATGAATGTGTTTACTATTCTGAGGTCTAGGATTGGTCTCAGCGTTTTGTCCTTCTTTGGTATCAGAAAGTACAGTGAGTAAACTCCTGTGTTTATTTGTGTGTTTGGCACTAATTCGATTGCATTCTTTTGCAATAGTGCCTGCACTTCTATCTCCAGGAGATTGGAATGATGTTTTGTCAAATTTTGTGCTTTCGGTGGTATGTTTGGAGGGAATTGTAGAAATTCTATGCAATAACCATGTTGGATAATTGCTAGAACCCAAGTGTCTGTAGTGATTTCCTCCCATGCTTTGTAATAATGACCTATTCTTCCCCCCACTGGTGTTGTGTGGAGGGGGTGAGTGACATGTGAGTCACTGCTTAGTAGTAGGGGTTTTGGGGCTTTGAAATTTTCCTCTATTCCTAGGGAATTGCCCTCCTCTATATTGTCCCCGAAAACCTCCTCTGTACTGTCCCTGGTAACTGGACGGTGTTGCCTGTGAGGTGCTGGCTTGTGTGCCCTGACCCCGAAACCCCCCTCTAAAGGGTGTTTTACGGAATGTGCTGTAATTCCCTCTGCTCTGCGGGGAGTAGAGTGCGCCCATGGCTTTAGCAGTGTCCGTGTCCTTTTTGAGTTTCTCAATCGCTGTGTCCCCTTCTGGACCGAACAGTTCTTTTTCGTTAAAAGGCATATTGAGAACTGCTTGCTGAATCTCTGGTTTAAATCCAGACGTTCGTAGCCATGCATGCCTTCTGATAGTTACAGATGTATTAATTGTCCGTGCAGCTGTATCTGCAGCGTCCATGGAGGAGCGTATTTGGTTGTTTGAAATGTTCTGTCCCTCCTCAACCACTTGTTTTGCCCTCTTTTGTAGGTCCTTGGGCAGATGTTCAATGAGATGTTGCATCTCATCCCAATGGGCTCTGTCATAGCGCGCAAGTAGTGCCTGAGAGTTAGCGATGCGCCACTGGTTTGCAGCTTGTGCTGCGACTCTCTTACCAGCTGCATCGAACTTGCGGCTTTCTTTATCTGGGGGTGGTGCATCTCCAGATGTGTGGGAGTTGGCCCTTTTCCTAGCTGCTCCTACAACGACAGAGTCTGGTGGCAGCTGTGTAGTGATGAAAACCGGGTCTGTAGGAGGCGCCTTATACTTTTTTTCCACTCTTGGTGTGATTGCCCTACTTTTGACCGGCTCCTTAAAGATTTCTTTTGCGTGCCGGAGCATACCAGGGAGCATAGGCAGGCTTTGGTAGGAGCTGTGGGTGGAGGAGAGGGTGTTGAATAAAAAGTCATCCTCGACCTGTTCTGAGTGGAGGCTTACATTGTGAAATTGTGCTGCTCTAGCCACCACTTGAGAATACGCAGTGCTGTCCTCTGGTGGAGATGGCTTCGTAGGGTATGCCTCCGGGCTGTTATCTGACACTGGGGCGTCGTATAAGTCCCATGCGTCCTGATCTTGGTCACCCTGGCTCATGGTGGTGTGAGCTGGGGAATGTGATGGAGTTTGTGCTGGCGAGACGTTAATTACAGGTGGAGGAGAGGGTGGTGGAGTAACCTTTTTCACCACCTTTGTTCGTGGTGTTTGTTCAGTTTGGAACTCCAATCTTCTCTTTCTTCTAATAGGGGGAAGGGTGCTTATTTTTCCTGTCCCCTCCTGTATGAAAATACGCTTTTGCGTATGGTCTACATCAGTTGATTGTAGCTCTTCCTCAAACCTATGCTTTCGCATTTGGGAGGTTAGCGATTGCTCTTCTGTATAAGAGCCTGAAACTGGGTCGGTTGCAGTCTGTTTTGGCACCGAAACCCTGTCTACATCTTTTTTCGGCTCCGAGGTGACTTTTTTCTTTTTCGGGTCCGAAACCTCTCGGCGTCGATCTTCGTCGGTGCCGCTGTCTCGGCGTCGAGCCGTGTCTACACCGGTATCTCGGTGTCGATGCTTGTCTCCAGCACTTTCTCGGTCCCGAGAAGGCTGGGTGCCGGTGTCTCGACCGGAGTCGGACGATCTCGGCACTGTTTGGGCCTTTTTCGGTGCCGACGGTCGGTCACCGAATTTATGGGTCGAGCCATGGCCTGGTGGCAGTGGCGTCCCCTGGGCCTTGTAAATCTTCTTCTGAGTGGTTTTCGACGTCTTACTCACGGTTTGTGTATCGTCGAATCCTTCGGAGTCCGATTCGTGGATCGAAAAGGTTCCTTCCTCTTCTTGTTCCTCGAACTCTCGGTGGGCTGTCGGCGCGGACGCCATCTGAAGTCTTCTGGCTCGACGGTCTCGGAGTGTTTTTCGGGACCGGAACGCACGACAGGCCTCGCAGGTGTCTTCACTGTGCTCAGGTGACAGGCACAGGTTACAGACCAAGTGTTGGTCTGTATAGGGGTATTTATTGTGGCATTTGGGACAGAAGCGGAACGGGGAGGTCCGTTCCATCGGCGTTCTTCTGCACGCGGTCGGGCCGACCAGGCCCCGACGGGGGATCGAAAAACTACCCCAAAGGGCACCGGAGCTCTTCGATCTTTCGACGCGGTGTTGAATCTAACTACGCCGATCCCGAACGCAACAATACCGACGAAAATCTTCCGAAATTAGCTATCTTTCCGTTCCGAAACTCGGAGCGACAGGAACACGTCCGAACCCGATGGCGGAAAAAAAACAATCGAAGATGGAGTCGACGCCCATGCGCAATGGAGACAAAAGGAGGAGTCACTCGGTCCCGTGACTCGAAAGACTTCTTCGAAGAAAAACAACTTGTAACACTCCGGCCCAACACCAGATGGCGAGCTATGCAAAACATGCGTATCTACAGCGACAGATGCCATCGAACCTTATTTTTCTGCCTCAAGCATTTACTGCGAGCAAAAGAGACATGGGAACGACGGAGGGAGAGAAAAGCCAAAAAGCGTCACAAATGGAGAAAGCAGAAAGCTGCAAGAGTGAGCTGAAGGGGCAGGGAGTGGCTGTAAATGGATTGAAGAGGCCCGAGATGGCTTCAGGATTACGCTGCCTCAGTAGTCCGCGTTCGCACATTTACTTGCAGCAGCCGCGTGTTTAAGAGGAGGGCTTTGGGCACTAGCACCTTTTTATGTACAAATAAACACTGAGGAAAACGGTTTTACTTTCTTCAGGAACACACAAAATGCGGTCCTTGAGGGCTTTCACTGGGTCTTCTGCAGCGTTCTATGGGCATCAGGGTGACCGCATCACCTACAGGTGTGTACCCGTTAATGCAAATGCTCACTTTGCTCATTGTGATTGGATTGCGCTTTGTTGTGGTATTTCTGCATTTCTTTAAGAGCCTCAGAGTGCCCTGAAGCAGCCATGAGACACAATAGTAGCGCTACATAAAACACCTCACCGATGTTCGGTTGTGAAACGCCCATACTCATCCTGGCAACCATGCAATATATTACAGGAAGCAGGGAGTGAGAATAAGAATTATAGGCAAAGGGGTGGCGTTGGAAGACGAATAAATGTAGAAAAGTTAGGCTGGTCTCAAAAATCCAGAGCGTGTGAATTCGAGATGGGTGTAGTCAGGCACTGAAAGGAGAGACTGCAGATGGTGGGTCAGAGGAAACGAAGAGCAGTAACAGAGACGGTAGACTTCAGTTAAAGGTAAGAAAGGATATTCAAGGAGATCTGAAGTTCTGCAGATATGTACTCAAGATGTAACCGTGGCACAGACCCGCAGGCGGCATAGCCGTGGCCAGGCTGGTGGGACGCTCACGCTTGCACTGATCTGGTTAGAAGATTTGGCATCTCCATTTTGTGGCTTTTAACCCCGGTTCATCAGTTTCTCCACTGTCAGACTCTGTTCAGGCAGCCACAGGGCAGACTGGGCCCACCGGGCCCAATGGCTGAGGTTTGCCACTGGAGTCCTTCCTTCTGTGGCACCGCAAACTGGCCAAGTGCATCCCTTCCACTCTTGACTCGGCGCAGTGAGGACGAGCTGTCAAAAGCTTCTCAGGGAGACCGTGTGAGGGTCAAGAGATCAACAGTCAACCATCGGATAAAGTCATGGGTTGTCCAGCCCTGTGCTTGTTGTTTAGTTAAAAAGAAGGTAAAACGAAATAACAAACAGTGCTATTTAGGGTTCATCCTGTTTACAATCGTTGGGGAGGCATTAAAGACATGCGGTAAAATGCCTACACTACCTGTTCACCTTTCCGAGCAGCCCTACCCCCACGGCATAACACGGGTCTAGGCACTGAATGTAAACAGGTTTCATTCACGAACAGTTTGCACAACACTTCAGTTTAAAAGATTTGAACATGAATGGCAGTGCGTCTGCCTCCTCGGTCTCTAGTTCCACTCACAGGGAGGCCTCCCGGTTACCTCCTGGAGGTGGAGCTCTGGTGGGGTGGACACAGGTGGAGTTATGTGCGCCTGCGGTGGACGCACGGTTAAGGAGCGGGGGTCCTTACTCAGGTTTTCATTGCTGGGTGAGTTCGAGGCAGTGCCCTCCCAGGCCACATACACGTGAGGCGCTTAGATTGGCAGCTGGAGCCTCCATGAAGGTCACCTGTGGGTGGGGCTTCAGAAATCCCCACCTCCAGGATGATCAGGGCATCTGTATTAGTGGTGATGGGGAATCTCTGACACCAGCACCACCAGTCTCTTTGGCACAAAGCAGGATGCACCCAACACAAGAATGCTTGGCATTGCAAAGCCTTTGCGCAGCTCTCAGCAAGAACCGCTTGGTGGGAGCCGTACACACGTCGCTCCTGGCCGCTCTCTCTCAGGCATCTGCTTATGATGGTTGGTCCACAGACTATGAGCACACTGGGCCTCTCCTGCTGCAGGGCCAGGCCCACTCCTTTCTCAGAAGCCTGGGGGTCTTCTAGGCAAACTCTCAGCTACTCTGGCAAAAAATTGCAAACTTCACCTGATTTTCTCCAAACCTATGATCCACTGCCTCTCATGCAGCAGTCCTTGGAGTACTTTGCAGAACACTCCCTCCTTGGTCAGGAAAACGTAGAACTGGAACATGTGGGGCAGTTTCGGTCCCACTTATGTACCCATTTTGCAGGCGGGGTGTGCGAGGGCTGGGGGCGTTCTCTGTCAAATGCCAGTTTCTGGCTACCCCTCCGGCACCCCCGGTATACAAGATGATGGCTCCCAGAGCAAGTCGCACTGGTGCTAACTCCAAGCAGCGGGATCCGAACCGAGGCCACAGCGGAGTGCGAGATCTCTGCACCTGGCTGTCATCGGCCTTCCTGGACCAGAACTCAGAGAGACAACAGGACAGGCCCTGCTTAGAAACTTCCTCACAGCGAACAACGGCCTTGAAAGTTCCTCACACTGACCAACAAAAGTGTTCGGCTCCTCATCTCTACCCATCTACCACATGGCAGAACTCAAAATGACTAATGAGTAGCCCTTTGCTATGGAGGCCCTCATTGAGTGTTTGAGGATAACCTTGTGCCCAGGCTCCTTTACTTCAGAGCCTGGGTCTCCACCCTCCTTTCAGAGGACTGGAGTCAGTTCAGCAGTCAATACACTTCCACCGCCTGGGAAAGCTGCATCCGCCAGAAATACTGACTTTGCCAATGTTTTTTGCAGATGTTATTCTGCATCAGCAGACAGATAAAAATAGGCTTGTTGGCCCTTGCACCGAGAAGCAAGTATTGTGACACGGGTGCCTAAATGAACACATCATGGCATAAAGTATCTCCTACAATGGCAGTAACTTTTACTAAAAGTAAAGCCTTTCATTTTAAGGATTTTCATGGGAGTGTGCAATGTCTTGAATCTTCCTTGTAGGTCAAAAAACACGCTCCAAGCTTCATGCATTTAAAAAACAGAAGCAAACGTTCCATTGCCTTTTTTATCTCTGTAATTAACAGGAAATGTGACGCACAAGAATAATAAAACCATAAAGGATGAATCCAAATAAAAATAATGAAAACTTTTTGGAAGAATGAAAATGAGGACAGCAGAAAATGACAGTGAATGTTCATCTAAGAAGCTGGACTGAGAAACTGCTAGAAAAACAAATGACCTCTAAATGGCATTAATAGTAAATGCTTCGGGAAAACTATAAACGCAGCTATTATGCAGTGTGAACTGTATATTCTTCTGAAATATAAGGCGATCGAGCCAAGAGCGGCATTAGATTGATGAGCATCAACACAAGAAGTGTTCAGCAACTGCAAATCATAATGCTGCTTGCCCTGAGTTTCAGGCATCACTTGTGGATTAAAAAACATGAAACGGGTCCATTAACTACGCTCAGTCAGGTACCATCTGGCTGCATGCCTGCACTTCAAAGAGACATCCACTCCTTCGCCCTGGAGTAACTGGGTTTAAAGGGCAGGTGACGTGGAAGCAAGGCCCCCTGGCTTTGGGGGCAGGTGGTGCAATTCCGGGAGTGCCGGGTATTTACAGCAAGGGGAGGCGAGGGGTGGAGTCTAGATGGGGATTAAGTGGGAGGGTCTCAGGGAGTACCGGCCTCTTCTCCAGTCAGTGGGAAGCGCGTTATCTCCCTAGAGTGGTGAGGCAAGATGGCAGCCGGGGCCTCGTTGGTTAGTGCGTGTGTCCATTATTGTAGTGATGGGTCCTGCGCGCCAAGCGGAAGGGGTGGCATGGCAGCCTTCGTACTGGCGAACCTGCTCACACAGTGAAAATTAAAGAAGGCAGAGGAGCCTCAGGGAGTGGAGGGACGTGCGGCTGGGGTGACTGGGAAGGCTTCGGGAGGTGCTCCTCGAAGCCGAGCAGCGATGGAGGGCAGTGGGTAATGTGGGGACAGAGGGAGGCAGCTAGAGGGAACACTAATGCAGTGGGGGGGCTTTATGTCTTTCAGGGGAGAGTGGAATCATCAGGCCCAATGGAGAGACAGGTAATACTGCAAGATGGTAGGAGGTTGTCGGCAGGCTTGAGAGCACAAGCAGCCAAACAGGTTCATAACAACACGCGCTCAACTGGAGCTGGAGGTGAGCTGGGGCAAGAGGTGGCTGAAGCCAGATTAGAGGAGGGTACATATGTGACGGATCAAGGCACAGAAAAGGCAAAAAACATTAACAGGTGGAAAGCCGTGATAAGTGTGGAATAGAGTCACAGCGGAGCGCAGGAGGATAAAAGATTTTAAAAAAATAAAAGAGTGAAGGAATCTGAGCATACGAAGATGCCATCAAATGAGCTGACAAAACCTCTGGGTGCACATTTGATGCCTACAACTAAAGATAAGATTAGAAGGGAGAATACATCGAAGTCTTCAAGCTGTGACACAGGAAGAAGAGGCCTCACGGGGGCCACAGGAAGAGGGGTTTAAGCTCTCTAGGTGGCCGCAGGTGCCAATGATGGGAGAATTGGACAATGGCCTTATTCATGTAAGCGAGGGCTTAACATGGAAAGTATCCAAACTGTGTGTTGCATTGTTTAAAAACACTGCTGCGATACACAAGGTGCAGATAATGCTTGAGGGTTTGGTGTGGGGCAGGGCGAGATTGTCAGAGGATGTCGATGCTAAGTGTAGATAGCTGGATATGAATCTCTGGTCGCAGTCGATGACATCCACAAGATCAGCACCAACAACTAGTATGGCCAGTGGTTTGCCATTAGTTTACCAGCCTTTCCCAAGTCAGCCCAACCAGGCGAGAGTTGGCCGTGATACACCAGGACAAGAGGGTCAGTCTAGGGCACGTTGGGCTTACAACAAAGGTTTCTGCAATCAAGACTATTACAGGCTCAGGGGTGGCTGCTCAGGATGTGGAAGTAAGCCCTTTCTTATTTACTGCATCAATGGGGGTGTTGGGGCAGAGAAGTCAAGGTGCAGCATCGAACTTGCAGCAGCATGGGAGGAAGGGAAGCCGTAGAGCTGTTGGGAAGAGGTTCCTACATCAGTTAGAGTTAAAAGGTTGACTTATTGGCAGAAGTTTTATGTTAAAGTGGAGGATGCAGCCCTGTAGTTGGATGGTTTTCAAATTGGGTTACTAATGTCCCAGAGAGGGGTGGTGTGTGGTGAATTGGTGTTTAGCCAAAGAGCATCCCAAGGTGGTGAGGAGAAAGCTGATGAAGGAGGTCACAAAGGGTGGGATGGCGTCCCCCTGGCCTTTAAATAGTTTCATTATATCACTGATGGGTGTTGAACGCTAGAAGTGTACAGGGAAGTTCCAGTTTATTCAACATCTGACCTGGCCAGAGAGCCAGTCGGTGAATAATTTATTTACAGAGGAGAGAAGATCTGTGAAATATGCGTTAGTGGATGATGCCACAGACCTAGTGAAACCGGTACAACAAGCAAATGTGGCAAAATGCGATGTGAAATCAGCCATTTCAGTGTTCCCAGTTCATCCAGATGATTTTGAGTTGTTGGGTATCCAACAGCAACATAAGTTGCTTGTTGATAAGTGTTTAGTCACGGAATGCTCAATCTCTTCTGCATCATCTAAAAAGTTCAGCTCATTTTTGCAGGAGCTTTATTATATAGTATTTGGATGACTTCTTCTTTGCAGCGTGTGAGGATTGGCAGTGTCGCTAGAGAATACTGGCAGATTTTCAGGAGTTGATGACTGATGTCGGAACACCACTGGCACCGGAGAAGACAGTGGGGCCAGCCAAAGTACTGGACATTTAAGATGATTCGATGTTAATGGAGACAAGGTTGCCAAGGGAGACGGAGACGAAGCTGCAGCTATTTGAGGACATGTAGAGTAGGAAAAAAGTAGAAGTACAGCCAACAGAGGTGCTTGTTCGGTTATTTGAAAATCGCCTGCTGGGTTGTACAAGTGGAGAGAGAGTCTTGTAGAAGGCAGGGGCTGGGACTGGCAGGGCATCGATTAACGCAACACAGAGGGAGGTTGTCAACAGGTGTGAACGCAGACTTGAGGCTGTGGAAGGCTTGTTTTAAACTGATTTAAAAAGCACTTCATTGCAAGGTATATGCTGATCTGTCGACAATCCGAGCAACGTACATTATACGCTGATCTACCCATAGCCTGAACAACGCGCACTATACGCTGATCTACCCACAGCCTAAGCAACGCGCACTATACGCTGATCTACCCACAGCCCGAGCAACGTGCACTATACGCTGATCTACCCACAGCCCGAGCAACGCGCACTATACGCTGATCTACCCACAGCTTAAGCAACGCGCACTATACACTGACCTACCCATATCCTGAGCAATGCACGCTATACGCTGATCTACCCACACCCTAAGCAACGTGCACTATACGCTGATCTACCCACAGCCTGAGCAATGCGCACTACACGCTGATCTACCCACAGCCTGAGCAATGCGCACTACACGCTGATCTACCCACAGCCTGAGCAACACGTACTAGATGTTGATCTGTCCTGCTTTTGCATTCCTACCTCAGCCATGTTGATGGATCCCACTGCCAGCGTCTTGTATCCCAGAATGGTTCGATTCTTGTAGCGTTTTCTCCGCTGCAGCATAATCTGAAGTTTATTTCCTTCCCTTTTCAAGAAATGTGGATACTGTAGTAAAAAGGGAACTATTAATGACAATTGAGAAAAGAACACTAGCACGTTTTATTATCAATAAGAAAACCCTTTCAGTAAAAATGTAAAGTGTATTTACAATCAGGTCATACAGTCCTTTCAGAAAGTAAAAGGGAGAAGCAAAGAACACAAAAGAGAAGTGAACAGTTGCAAACAGACAAGAGAAGGGACAACAGCATGAAATTCAACCAAGACTCATGTGGGGACTCTGCAGACTTTGGTCAATAGGAATAAATCAGTCTTAATAAACCACTGAGGACTAAAGTACTCATCGCCTACATCATGGACATGGTCGCTCTCAAAGAGTCTTCACCTTTTCCTCCGCACAGCAGGTTTCTCAGATATCGGACGGTGATCTCGAGCCACTGGTTCATCAGCAGATGTTCTCAGATGCTTTTTATTCCGTGTAGCCTGTTTGCGCATCCTTCTCCTGTTGCTCCACAGCAAGACCAGAAGGAGATGTGTACTGGATCCACGTATTCAGATTTGCTTAAACATTAAGTGCTGGTATTTTTTTTCATGTAGCCAATATCAATTTACTGATATAAAAAAAGGTTGACACTTTTAGGGGCGGGCGATGCCCCCTCAGAGGTTTTGTACATTTTACACATGTGGTTATCGGAGAGATGGCCTCAAGACAGCATTCTTTAGGGACAGATACGTAGCCTTATCCAACAACTGTTGGTTGCAATCTTAGGTCTTGGTTGATCTGTGCCTTTTTCAAGACTCAAAACGAAGCTGTTATTTTATTTGTCGCTCTTACAAACAAGGAACATCCCTTTGCTTAGTTCAAATTGCAAAGTTTCCTCTACAACTTGTTTTCTCTGTGCACCGTTATCTTTTCATTCCTAAGGTCTCCCCAACAGGACTTTACCAGATTTCCTTTGGTGCATTCTTTACCAGTACGACATATCAGAGGCTCACCAGGCGTTTTCTTGCCTGGTGTTATCCTACTTACTATTCTCTGAGGGCAACTGTGGGTACTGTTAGAATCTGCAGTCTATAGACCCCAACTTGTCGTCTTCACCAACCCCCAGGGTTTATTGGCCAGATTCCTGCCCCTTTTTCCATGCAATTCTTCTTCTGGCATGCAAAAGACCAATTTACATCACTTTCAGCAAATGGATCACCAAGTTATCCTCCTTCTGCCTTTTTCAATTTATGGACTTCGAGATTATTTATTCAACGTGTAGTAATCTGTAACTATGTCCCAAGACGTTTCCCCATGAGGGAACACTTTCTTTTTCGCTACATTACATTTGAGGAGAGAGGGAGAGAGGGTGATAGACAGATATATATATATATATATATATACACACACACACATACACACAGGGAGAGAGACGGGCGGTGAGAGAGCGCGTGAGAGGGAATACATATATAGAAAGAGAGATTTATTCAAGATATTTTGATATTGTGGTCAGGAGGTGACCACCAATATTTCGGATTCAATATTTCCTACTACGCTCACATACATGTCATATGTAACCTAAAAAGGGCTGCTGCTAGCACAAAACTCTCTTCCTCCTGGGTGCATTGAAGCTCCTTGATCTGTCACCCTTTGTGGACTCTCCTCAGCTGACCTTTGGAATTTGCGGAGAGCTCTTTGGAGAATCAACCCAGTGTTAGGTTTAGCGTACTGAGGCTACCTTCGAACCGATACCTCGTCCAATGATGCTATATGGGGGAATTGACCTGTACTGAATGCAGTGTCTCCATACTCCTTTCACGGGGTAAGGGAGGAGTGGCAGGATTTCAGATGATGACCGCTTCACCGTCGAGAGTAGGTGGAAGGCACCCGCGAACTTTCTCTCGATGATGGAGTACACCTGGACAGGCACCAGAGGGTGAAAATACCCGATTCTTGGAGCAAGGAACCACGTATTTGGAGAAACGCTCATTGCATAATAACTGGGGACAGATGCCCCACAGCATTTTTCTTATTATCTGAAAGTGGGTAACTCGCATCGCGAAAAGGGGCGTGTGTCTGCAGCTTGCTTTTAATTCGTGCCCGACTTCGACAAGACCTGGTCAACTGGTCCGCCTGGACGCCCCTGCAAGGACACCTCACGTGTACGCAGCCATTCGTGGCAAACTTGAGACGTGTGTGACCCGATGGTGAGACAAGCCACTGCTTTGGAAAGGCTGATTAAGAGGGTCAACGGAAGGCCGGTTCAACATCCAGGATAAAGTCACGCATAGCACCCACCTGCAGCTGCACCCGTATTGCCTTCAGAACCAACGACCAGGGCTTCTGATAGGGGTGGGCATGCTTTGCCTTAAGAGCCAGAAATTCATGTATTACAACCCTGAAATGGGATCTGGGGAGAAGGAAGATGGCTAGAAATGTCAGTCTACTCTTTAACACAATATCATCACAAAAGTGGTGCGCAGATGCTCTGTGTTTAGCAGTGGAATACTAAATTCTACAAAACTGTGTTCAAGAGGAAAAGTCTTAGCTTGTGGTCACCCCCAGACTGATCGCCTTTGATACGGAAAAAGGGGGGAAACAGTTTAATAAATTCAAAACTAAGATACAGCCTGATAAATTCAAAACTACGCGTGTTTTATGCACAAGGGGGTGCTGAGGTAACACGAGGGTCAGAGGAAATGTTTAGGGAGAAAGGGAACATTTTAAAGACCAGTTACCTGCAGTGAAAAAGTTAACGCCAGGTCTGTTTCCACTTGTCCGCTGGGGGGCAGTACAATCTCATGGGACCGCAGTATCCGTTTGGAGCCCTGTGAGACAGCAGGAGAGAGATCTGGGTTAGTTTCACGGGGCCGTGAAAGAGCAGTTTACAGTACAGGCCGGTCAGTACCAGGGCAGGGACGCCACATAGCGACGACTAACATGCTGTGAGTACATGATCCGCCCTAGCCGGCTGTAGGGGGGGGGGGGGGGGGGGGATGTCTCAGAAGCTCTGCCTTTGAGAAGCCCCCAGCTCTCACCCAACAAATGAGGATGACATTTCTGCAGCTATTGAGATAAGACAAATGACATTTTTTTTTTTTTATTTATTTTTTTTTAAGATAATTTTATTTGCCTTTGATTTAAAACATAACATTTCCAAGACATTGCATGTACTGGTTACAGTATAGTGTCTCTGGGAAAAAAAGATATATGAATGCAACAATGAAAATAACTCTCCCTGCCCCCTCCCTATCCCCCTTTGTGGCACCCTGTATCTCTTTGATCAGCCCCACCAGCCTGTTTGTTACTTTACATCCCCATATCCCAAGTTACGATTCCTCCATTGACAGCCCCTGGTCCTATTTCTCTCATGACTCTCCTGAAGCCATTTTCAGTCTGATCTATATCTCCAAGGAGTAGTATGCAACCCAGTTTCCCCATATTTTTTTAAATTTTACCGGGCATCCTTTATTGATATACGTTGTCTTTTCCCCCATCATGAACCCATCCATGCCCTTTCTCCATATGCTTATTGTCGGGCAGCTTTCAGCCCCCCATTGACGCACTAGATCTCTTTTGGCCACCATCAGCCCTAGCCCGCAGAACAGGAGCTTCCTTCTGGACATGTCTATATCATTTGATATGCCTAATATTATGTATTTAGGCTCCAGGGGGATCTGCTCCGCTAGGACTCCTGCAAGAATTCCTATCACTTTGTTCCAGTATGCCTTAATCTTAGGACATTCCCATAGGACATGAAAAAAGGATCCAATCTCACCACATCCTCTTCTGCATTCTGGGTGCCTAGCCCACCCCATTCGGTGTAGTCTTTGCGGGTCGTAGTATATTCTGTGTAGAATCTTAAATTGTATTAGTCTGAGTCGTGTCCTAATTGCGACCTCTCTGTGAAACATCAAAGCGGTTTCCCAATCTATATCCTCTAAGGGACCTATTTGTGTCTCCCAACTGGTGCGTAGGCCGGTCAATGTATTTGGGATGTTGTTATTGATGGTCTTGTATACTGCCGAGGTCCCTTTCTCTATTATTTTGGTCGACAGCAACCGACCCTCTAGGGGGGGAGCTATCTGGGATTTCCAATCCTTGAAGACCTTCCGCTACCCAGGCATGTCTTAGTCGTAGATAGTGAAAGTATTGAGTTTTATTTAGGTCATATTCTGCCTGTAGAGATTCGAAGGGCATAAGTTCGCTATTTTGCGTCAAGTCCCCCAGCTTAGAGATTCCAATCCTGTCCCATCCCTCATAGTCTTTAAGTTTCTTAATTTCTTTTAACCAGCCACTTTGCCAGAGAGGGGTCTTACTCGTGGGTCTTCTATACCATCCCATAATTTTGTTAGTTCTTTTCCAGGCCGTTATAGTCACTTTCGTGGCTGGGGTGAGGTGTCTGTCTCCCACTTTCTCATAAAGGAATTGTCTACTTGTCTTGCCCTCCCATTGTAGCCATTCTAGGCGTAATGTGGGGTGTTCGTCTGTGGCGAACACCAAGTCATTCACGTTGATGAGATGTGCCGCCAAATAATATGCCTCTATATCCGGTAGGGACAGACCTCCAGCATATTGGTTACGTTGCAGCATTTTAAGGGAAATTCATGGGTGTTTCCCTCCCCATAGAAAACGTCGTATATCCCTTTCTATGTCCCTAAAGTGACCCGAGGGAAGTTGGTAATACGTGTTCTGCAGAACGTATAGTAACTTTGGTAGAGAAATTATTTTGACCATAGCTACCCTTCCCATCAAAGTCAGATGTAAGGTTGTCCATCTGTTAAAATCAGAACTGCATTCCTTCATCACCTTCCCCAGATTATTGTTATGGCTTCTGTCCGCCTCGTGTGTCACATAAATGCCCAGATATGAAAATCCCTCTCCCGTGCACTGCAGCCTCATCGGCAATGGGGGCATATGAGCGCCTCCCTGCGGTGTGTAGAGGATCGACTTCTGCCAGTTAATGCAATAACCAGACTGACTCCCATATTCCTCAATTAGCAGAAACAATCGCGGCAGGGTCCGCTCTGGGCGGGTGTGTAAAGGAGGACGTTGTCCGCATACAGGGAGATACGTTCCTCATCCCTTTCATCTATCTTAAGTCGAAAGCCATATAGGCCTGTTGAGTTTCTGATCTTACACGCCACAGACTCGAGCGTAAGGGCAAAGAGCAGGGGGGACAATGGGCATCCCTGTCTTGTACCTCTTTCTATGGAAAATTCTGATGAAAGGACTCCATTAACCCTCACCCTCGCCACCGGTTTTGAGTACAACAGTCTCACCCACGCTGCATATTTTGGGCCAAAGCCAAATCTCTTTAGCGTGGCCTCCAGGAAGGGCCGGTGGACGGCATCAAAGGCCTTCTCCGCGTCCAGGGCCAGGAAAAAATGCGGTTCCAAGCGTTTCAGGATTGTGGCTAGCCATACATGTGCTCTTCTTAAGTTGTGCCTTGTGAACCTTCCCGGCATGAAGCCGGTCTGGTCCAGATGAACCAATGAGGAGATGACCCCTATCATGCGAGTGGCCAACACTGTGGCGAGGACCTTTACCTCAACGTTCGGTAGGGATATCGGCCTATATGAGGCACAACTGTGTTTGGGCCTTCCCTCTTTATGTATAACCGCTATCTCCGCCCTTCGTAAGTCTGGGGGGAGGACTCCTTGTTTCCGTGCCTCTAAATATATGTTCAGTAAGTGGGGAGCCAGTATTTCACAGAGGTTTTTAAAGACCTCTGCCGGGAAGCCATTTGGTCCTGGTGCCATGCCGGGTCTGAGCCGTGCCATGGCAGTCAAGACTTCCTCTATCGTGATTTCACTCTCAAGTCCTTTCCGTCCCTCTTCATCTAGAGTGGGGACCTCTATTTCATTAAGGTATTTCTTAATGTGCTCCGCGTCTGCCAACGGTCTAGCTTTATAAAAATCTTCATAATACCTAGCAAATGTCTCCGCAATGTCCTCGTCTGCGGTCACCCTTGTCCCGTCTTGTGTCTCAATCTCTGGAACCCATCTGGCTTCTCTTTCTTTTTTCCCGAGCCAGGCCAGAAGCTTCCTGGCCTTGTCTCCAGTTTCATATAATCTATTTTGTGTCGC
This sequence comes from Pleurodeles waltl, assembly GCF_031143425.1. Lineage (NCBI taxonomy): Eukaryota > Metazoa > Chordata > Amphibia > Caudata > Salamandridae > Pleurodeles > Pleurodeles waltl. The sequence continues at coordinate 1,123,414,052 of NC_090448.1, forward strand.
CTGGAGGTGGGAGCGTGCCTCTCTATCTGCTGTCTCTCTATATTCAATCTTTACTAGCTCTATCTGTCTGATAAGTGCGGGTGTGGGCGTCTGTATCACCTTCGCCTCTAACTCGAGGAGCTTTCCTTCGATATCACTCAGCTGTTTATTATCTCTTCGTCTTTTTTGAGCCACTAAGTTTTGAGAGCGGTCTCTAAGCACAGTCTTATATGCTTCCCATAATGTCACTGCAGAGTCCACTGTCCCTACATTTTCTTGGTAATACAATTCTGTGTCTATTCTCAGACCCCTAGTCACTTCATGATCTTGGAGGTCCCAAGAGTTCAGTCTCCAGGCTCCGCAACCACCCCCCCCCCTTTCCCAACTATTGTCACCAGTAGGGGAGAGTGGTCCAACAGTCCCCTTGCTAGGTAGTCAGCCCTGGTCACCTTTCCCACCTCCCCAGCCGGTGCAAAGACGTAGTCTAGGCGGGAAAAAAACTCTGTGTGCCCCTGAGAAGTATGAATATTTCCTTTCTATGGGGTGTACCCTTCTCCATAGATCTGTCAATCTCAATGAGGCCGCAAACCCCTGTAGTTGAATGGCCTGTCCTGTTATTGGTCGTACTCCTGATTTGTCCAGTTCTGTGTCCATCACGTCATTGAAGTCCCCTCCCAATATGTGTAGGGATGCTGAAGATGCTAATAGGAGCCCCGCGATCTTGTCTAGTAAGGGGCCCTGCAGTCTTGGGGGAGCATATGCACTCACCAGTAGGATTTTCCTCCGTCCCCATGACCCTTCCACTCCCACAAAGCGACCATCTGTGTCTTCCCATTTTCGGGAAATCCGAAAGGGGGGGGATTCACGGATTAGAATTGCTACTCCTCTAGAGCCGGCTGTGTATCCTGCAAGTGCAAGAACTGTATAGGGGCCTCTACTCAAAAAATCACATCTTGTACCTTTGAGGTGGGTCTCCTGTAGGAACACTATATCTGGCTTTTGTCTTTTAATGTATTGGGAGACTAGACCTCTTTTCACTCTATCTCCAAGACGGTTAACATTCCAAGAGAGCACACTAAAACCTTTTTCGTTTCCGGGGGATATCACCCTATCCGCTCTGCCAGGGTCCATCACGTTCTATAGGGGTCACAATATCGACCTTTACGGCCCAACTAGGGGACCCTTGGGTGCCTTTATGTCATTTGGGGATATTCTCTGGTGTCTCGTGGTTCTCCTCTACTCGTCTCGGTGCCTTTGGGCTTGCCATATAACTTAGAAATAAAATTTTCGTGTATAACTGACTAATTAAACTCCCCTCCCCTCCCACCCCCCTCCCTACCTCCCATTGACCCCTGTGAGCATGTGACTGCATAGTTCTAGTCCACAGGAGATTGGAGGTCTGTATTTCCTTCTCCCCTCCCCACCCTTTGAACCAAGTAAACTAGTTATAATATTCAAGCAACCCTGCTATAAGGGGTGTATAACCTTTTAACAAGTTTGGGTTGAGATTAAGACGCCTCACCACCTTTTCCTGACACTATTTTGTGTCTACCCATCCGGATTCGACTGAGTCCGTGCCTCTTGTTCCACCTCCATTCTGTCAATCGCCTCTAATAATGGGTGCGGGGACCCTCCACCCCGGCCCCCCCTGTTCTCAGACATCTGTGGGCTTCTCCCTTCTTGACCCCTTTGTGGCCGGGCTTGTACACTGCGGCCACCCTCCGAGTCTGTTGTGTCCACTCTCATATCTGTATGTCTGGAGATCCGCCAAGGTGTGCCTCTTCCAGTTCTCAGTCTCCGCCTGCCTCTACGTACTTGTAGGGACCATTCTTTGGGTCTCGCGCCCGCTGCTGTCCTGGGCGACTTTTCAAGTTCTTTAGTTTTCCCGCTGCCGAGCCGGGGTCTCTCCTCAATCCAGTCCCAGGCCTCCTCCGGAGATTGAAAGAAAAAGGATTTCCCTTGAAACAGGATTTTCAATTTGGCCGGGAAGAGGAGCATATATCCAAGCTGTAGGCCCCTGAACCGTGCTTTTACTGCATCAAAGGCTCTTAGTAGTTTCTGGACCTCCCTTGTGTAGTCCGGGAAAACAAGGATCTTTGTATTCTCATGCCTGACTTCTCCCATCTTGCGGACTTCTGACAGGATCATGTCTCTATCCTGATAGTTAAGAAAGCGGGCAATTACTGGTCTTGTAGGCGTGCCCGGAAGGGGCCTTCCCCCCAACGCTCTGTGAGCACGTTCTATTATGAAACATGTCGAGAACGTTTCGGGCAAGATAACACATTTGAGCCATTTATTTAGGAAGCGGTTCATATCGGTCCCTTCCGCTCCTTCCGCAAAGCCCACAAATCGGTGGTTATTGCGTCTTGCTCTATTTTCTGAATCTTCCAGCCTCCATACTACCTCTTTGTTGATGACTTTGATTTCTGCTACCTCTTTTCGTAAGTCCCTTACCGTATCTTCCATTTCTGAGATGTGAGTTTCCGCGGCCGTGACCCTCTCCACTACCTTGTGAAGGTCTTGCCGGAGTAGGGACACCTCCGAGTGTACCTCGCCCATCCGTTCCTCAAAGGCGCCAGAGAGGCCTGTATGGCCGAGAGGAGCTCGCTGTTGTCCGGGGCAGGCACAGTATCCCCCGCCGGGACCAGAGGTGTCACCACTTTTGTATATCTGTCCATTTTGCCCTGTTGAGGCGGCTTAGGGTCTTTGTCTCGTGCCATCTGGGGTCCCCAGTGCCCTGGTTTCAAAAAGGCCCAATAAACCCACCGCAGGAGTACTTGTCTATTACCACAGTGGGCAATCAGCGACAGTCTCAAGGTGGGTGACTCACCTCCGAGCCACCCCCGCAGCCTCAGGATTCTCCTCTCGATCTTATGGGGTCGTCTCCGATTCCAAGTTCTATATAGGGTGCTTCCCTCTTCATGAAGTTCTGGCGGATTATCAGTTTTCAACTAGCACGTGCCCAGTCTCATATGCACTTCCTGGGTTTTCTCACCTCTGGTCTGCATTGTGTATGGCCTTATTTTAAATCCCTTGCGTTCTCCGTCGCCACTTGTGAGTCTTACGTCCGCAGCAAGAGGAGGGGGGCGGCGCATGGGCTTCCGACCCCGGCGCCCGCGACCGCCGAGCCCTCCGCTGCACGGAGGCGGAGAGGCCACGGCCAGCCGGACCTCCCCGGGACAGCCGATCCTCCCTCGTCCCGGCCCCTCCACTCACCGGGCCTCCCGCTCGACCGTGGGGCTTTCGATCGGGCCCCAGCTCCAGCGGGGCCCTCCGTTGACGGGTGGGGGGGGCAGGCCCAGGCCAGCCAGTCGCTCCCGGGACAGCCGATCTTCCGGTGGTCCAGGGCATGCCCCAGCACCTGCAGGCCGCTCCAACGGGCGCCCGGGCCCCGCTCGCCCCAGCGCGAGGGGACCCCCAGTCACCGGGGCTCCCAATGCCCCCGGGGAGGGGCAGCCAGGGCCAGGCAGGCCTCGGGGACCTCCGATCTCCTCCCCCCCCGGCTCTTCCCTCTCCGGGTCCCCCACTCATCCGCGGGGACCCAGAGCGGGGTTCCGCTCCAGCCGGCCGTTCCAATGGGTGTGGGGGGGGGGCGACCCTCTCCAGGCGCTTCTTTCAATCCTGTACCGGGGGCCGTCCTCGCACCGGCCATAGCCTCATCAGGGGGGGACAGCCCCACAAGCATCGATTGTCTCCATCACTCACGGCCCATTCGCGGCGGTTCTCTCTTAGGCCTGCGGAGTCACTGAGTCTATTTCTTAACGGTCTCTTCCTCCACCAGGCCGCGTATTCTCTTCGCAGCGCGGAGGCGTGGCCACGACCCCCAGGCCGTCAGTCCCGGCTGCACAATCTTTCAGGGGGGGCCCGATCTCCAGCAACAGGTCTGGGAGGGGTGAGGTGAGCATTCAGGATCTTAATTTACGGAGGTCGTCTCGGAGCTCTTTGAGGCGCGTCCGCTCACAGCGCCATCTTGGCTCCTCCTCCCAAATTACAATTGTTAACCACCACTTAACGACTTGCGTTGTATTTTAGGACGCCCTGGGTTTTATGCTGCCTGTGCCAGTCTAAGGCCGTCTGCACTCACATGAGTGTGAATAACGAAGGCTTTGACATAACACGCGGGGAGGGGGCACAATCGGGGCTCAGAGACATTTTAATACATGGGCAAAATGGGCAGTTACCCAGGGTCCCCAGAAAAGTGAACTTGCTATCTCATGTCTGTCCTTTTCTGCATCTCAGAATTTCATGTATTATCCAACATTGTTTGGCATCATGGGTCTTAAATTAGCAGAAAATGGGTAAATAAATGCAAAGCGAGTCTTTTTGCCCCGGGATCCCAACTCCTTAAGATGGCACTGTCAGGGATGACAACAGCAATATTTTTTTAAGTTATTACACTGGAGTCCTGCTAAGAGAACAGAAGTGTGTAAACAGGGGCTGGGGCTTCCAGAGAGCACTGAAAGGCAGAGGGCGCAGTCACTAAGAGGATGTCTGTTTCAGCAGAACCCTTCTGTTCTAGGTGAGGGCGCTGCCATCAATGTTACACCACCGAAGTAAGGGATTGTGAAAAATTAATGTGGCAGACAAAGAACAAGTGTGGCAGATGAGCCACGCCCAGGACGAAGAAGAGTGGAAAGGATAGCGGTGGTGCATTTGAAAGCACATTGTCACAGATATATTACTATACTATGGCGTGGTAGTACACAGTTATTCAAACACAGTACATTGCCCATTGACATGGCCACTACATTTGCACAGACATGCAGTTTTAGTGATAAAGCTATATAGCACTCAAACAATGTGTGGAAATCGGGTTTCAATAATTATCATTCACATATCACCAGTTAAAGAGTCTTGATTTTTCTGGAGCCTATTACAAAACTGTATTTCCATCACACTTCATAATTACAAAAATGTGTTTACCTTCTGCTTTCTTAACTGCTGATTTATGGTCAAATATTTGTACAGTCAATTTACAGGTATTTAAACTTTTTGTGATAGAAAAAAATGACCTCACAAAGCCTTTCCTTTCACATTTCCTGTACTCCAGAACAATGATCACATAGTTCACTTTACATCATCCTCTCATGACCCACGTCCACTTACCATCCTGAAAGGAATCATGTTTATAAGTGGTCAACAAGTCCAACAACTCAAACTCCTCCCTGAATTCAGAGTGGTTCCAGATGTGCTCAAAATGTGTGTCATTACCACTATACTAAAAAAAACAAATTGGCCTTGATGCTGCAGATGTCAAAAACTACTGTTCCATTACACTGCTGAGAGCTGTGATCAAAAGCACAGAAAACCTCCTAGATAGGACATGTGCAATGCTTTATGAGGATCAATCATGGTTCCATGAATCTGTGCCAGTGTCCATTCTTGACAAACTCCACTTCTGGCAGGATGAGGGACAGAGTGTGGTGTGGGTGGTTATTGTCAGACTTATAGGCGACATTTGACATGGTCGGCCATGACATCCTAACAGTCCTTCTCAACTGCTGGGGTTGAAGACCAGGTGCTTTAATGGCACTCATCAGTTCCTTCCTAACAGCTCAAAATAGGTATCCCTCCTTAATACGCATTATTATGACATACATTGCCAATGTTTGAATTAATATGCATGCCTGCATTATCCCGGCCAGAGTTGAAAACTGTGATTTGAGTTACAGAGATCTCTCAAACGACACAAATCACCTAAGGGCTCTCACACACAGGGGCTGGATTCCCAACGGGTGGGTTTTGTTATTACACAGACTTCCTCGTCTGCAGTGATTTGTGCTATGTAAATACGTGAGCAACTGTGGGAGAAGGTTTGGTGGGGAAGCATCAAGGTGGTCAAAACACTGTCAGGTAAGAGGGTTTTCTCAGGCAACCCAAGAGGATGATGGACGGAGTGCTGAGCAATGCACACACTCACCCCCAGTCACAGATGTGGGTTTAATCCATCGTTCTTTTGCTCACCATGCCACCCCAGTTTGGACCCAGCCATATGCAAATCAGTCTTGACCCTGTTCCTCATGGGAACAGTCCAGCCCGAACTGCCAAGCCAGGTCCTCCCTGGACCGGAAAAAAGCATCCTGGGACCGGTTTCAGGGTTTCACCCTTCATCAGCCAGGCTAGCTTGAATCCAGTGGCACAGTGAGCAAGGGACCCACGTCTGGGCATACCCTTCCCACTTAGGGCAACTTTAGAAACACAAAAAAGACGGTTTTCTCAGTCATTCGGGCCGATGAAGTGTCACAAAGGTCGATTGAGGTTTTGGTGTGTCACAGGGCAAAATGTCCACATGAGGGAACAGTAAAATGGGGTAAATCATGCTTCTTCGCCGCCTTCACCCAAGAGAACGCGTGACTCGATCCTTGCGATCCCTCCACTGGCTACCTATAGCAAGAAGGGCAATGCTCAGGACACTTTGCATTGTCCACAGAGCCTCTCAATTAAAAGGACAGCTACACTGAGCTAAATTCAAGAAATACTATGCAAACATAACGCTGCGCTCCAGGCTTGCACCACTTATTATTATACCAGATTAACATAAGAAATCCGTAGGAGGGATTGCTTTCTCAGTACAAACCTCCAAGCTCTGGAACTCACTACGAGACAGCATCAGAGGCATCCAGGAGTATATACACTTCAAAAGACAGGTGAAAACTTGGTATTTCCTAGATAACTGCACCACCTGCATCCCAGCAACAAGCAGTGAAAACAGTTGCACTCTCAAGTGGAATCCTAAGATTACGACCCATGAATTGCAAACAACTCAACTTGAAACCTGCTTTCATTATGCAGGTAAGCTAAGAAGAGATGACCTACGGAAAGACGTGGCATCATGTAGCTATGTACTTGCATTTATACTAGGTATACCCCACAATAATACTAAAACCATAATAAACAGCGGTCAGCAACAAACTGTAACCTATACCTCTTTAATTCACATAAGGCATATCTGCTATGAGGGTTGTCCATCACCAGCACTGTCCAGCAAAAAACAGCCCTCACCAAAAGAAGCAGCATGGAATAAGTGAAAAGATCTGTCGCACACTGCTGGGCAATTTTGAGATTTTTTATTTAGTCCCCCACTGTGGGTCCTAAACATCTATACAATCTGACCGCTTCTTTACACTCACAAAGTCACTCAGATACAGGATGATAGTTAAAACGTCCATCCCTACAGATCTCTCCAACCATGCTAGCTCAAGGCCGCAACTACGCACAAAATCTCATATCGAAAAAGCAAATGCAGTAAGCAGATAAGCAGACTATGGCATAAGTAATGTCATAAAGGGACCACCAGAAAACTGTTCAAAGTTACCAGCATTCTGGAAACCATAAAACTGTATCTCTGTCTCCAACACTTCATCATCCACCACACTTTTATGTGCTGCGTCCCATAACACGATAACTGCTCCTCGGTGGACATCACACACAACATGGAAACACTCCTCACATAGGCTCAAAACAAAGCTAACAACCTTCCAACCACACACACTACACAGTACAATATGTTCCCCATGTAGGCAAGCGCTTCAGCACCCCAAATACAGAGAGTAAGTGCTCCATAAATGCTACAATACAAAACAAGAGGAGAAAATAAGCTTGTCTGGGGTGAAAGCAATGCCTACTACTATGCATGTGTCACTGAAATAAAACATTTAACTATGATGCAGTATAACTTTCGCCGGCAGGGGTCCCACTTGTACCGAGAATCCGCCATTCCAACACAGCAGGCATGTCTGGCCCCGAGCCGCGTACAGAGCATCTCAATAACCGGGCCTGCAACATGTCCCAGGGGCTGCGCACTATCCCAGGGCAGCCCCGGCAGGATCCGGGTCCCCGGCCGACCCCAAGGTTTTGGAAACACAGGAACCACGAGGATTAAAGGCTTTCGTTTTCTCTCTTGGCAAGAAGAGCTGGGCAGGATTAACACCAGCCTGTATCTAACAATATCTCTTTCACGGCTTGAGAAATAGGCCACCTCGCTGGGATTCTCGACCAAAAACATCTCCTACCAGGGAAAGAACAAGTGAACCCCTTCAGTCAAACAAAAAAACAAAAAACAGCTTTAGCGGTGAATGCGACAAAGTGCATTTGTGGTTGTAGGAATGAAGCAAGGGCGGACCGGTGTAATTCACGAAGCATTAATCAGGGGAACAGGTGAAAGAAACTCTCAGATTATAAAGAGCTGGATTTAGAGGGGGAACCCAGAGCTCCGGGCAGAGTCCACTCCGCACTAAGCTTGACTGCTTTTTTTTTTTATGTATATTGTTTCTCTGTCTCGTTCCTCCTGAACAATTCATCACTGTAGCAACAGGGAGTAGCTTGGTCTGTTAGATTATTATTATTTTTTTTTGGGGGGGGGGGGTAGGAACTTGCTGCCATTTACTTTTAAAATACGTCATGCCAAGCAGGGCGCATCAGAGAGGCTTAAGAGGCAGTGAAAAGTGGTGGGGATACTAAGTGAGAGATACACAACATTTTGTACAATAGCCAACCTTCTGAGGACTTTCAAACAGATGAGAGTGCGCATGTGTGTTTTTCTCAGTGTGTGCGTGCAAAAAAATCCCAGGTGAAATCTGATATACAACTCATCATATCCGACTGAAAGCACCTGTACCCAGCAATTCAACAGAATATTCAATTATGGAGGGGGGGGGGGGGGGGGGGGTAACACCCCAAACAACCCCTGAAGCTGCGGCCCTGAGTAGCAAGTGCCCGAATGAACTGAGGCACACGTGAGATCTTGCGCAGTGCACACGTATGTAAGAAACACTTGACTACCATTGCCGACAGGTGGCGACCGAAATCTAGTAATCTGGTGACCAACGAAATATTCGAGGCGAGCTAGAGAGGCACGTGAGGCCAGTCAGGGGAAAACAGCATCACAGCCCTTTCGGGTGGATGCCCCATGACAAGTTAGGCACACGCTCTACTCGCCCCTTCATGGGCCTAAGGCATGTTTCAGGTGAGAATGCAGTGTTTCACGATCCCTTCGGAGGCACAAGGCATGTGTAAGGTTACCACACAAGACAAATGAGCAGAAACAACCCTCTCCTTCAGAGGCACACACACGATAAGAGAGCACACGTCATCACCTTCCTGTCAGAGACCAAAGGCACCTGTTAGCTGAGCACAAATAAAGCGAGTATAAGGTATCACCACCCCAGCGGAGGCAGGTTGCACGTGTCGGGTGAGCACACATAGTGGTCGAAGTGGGCAGGATGGAGGGGCACAACGTGTCCATACTTTTTGTGACATATTTTTTGTATAAAGACACGTTGAAGGGACGGTAATGCAAAAAAAATGCATTACGTACACTCAGGGTGTTCCTAAAATCTATATTTTGGAAGCACCGTTTTTTCTTGAACATTTTGCGCATTTTATAACCGTCTATCTTATACTTAGTGTAATTCAAGTTTAAAATAATGAACTACATCTTTACAGTGCTGTCTGCCACAGGTTCGGACCTCGTAGCCCTACAAATGCACAAGTAACTTTTCTCCACTGCACCAAACAAGACTTAATTCTGTGGCTCTTTGGCTACGCATAGATCTCTGCAGTGTATTAACTAACAGAAGTTACATAATGTACTATAATGCATTTCCCAATGAGTAACAACTTTTTAAAAAAAATTATTTTCATTTAAACTGCATGTTTTTTTATATGTAGCTACCTGACAGTGAAGACCAAAAAAACGTAAAGTATTTTTTTTTTAGCCACACCTCCGCCCCCACTGCATTCAGCATCACAGTTCCCATCCATTTTTTTAATGCACTTCGACCGCTGAGCACACATGACAGCTAACAAGACACTATTACCCTTCCTCTAGAAACACACAGCATGTGTCAGCTAAGCACACACGACTAGCGACACATGCTATCACTCTCACCTCAGAGGCACAAGTTATCTAAGCACACACAACAAGTGAGCACATATCATCCTCCCTTTGGAGGCAAGAAGCATATGTCAGGTGAGCACACGCTAGCACCCTTCCTTCTGAAGCACACTGCATGTGTCGGGTGAGCATACACAAGTGAACACAAGCTAGCGCCCTTCCTTCAGAGGCACTTAGCATGTGTCAGAGGGCACACAGAAGTGAACATATGCTAGCACCCTTCCTTCAGAGGCACTTAGCATGTGTCAGAGGGCACACAGAAGTGAACATATGCTAGCGCCTTTTCTTCAGAGGCACTTAGCATGTCAGAGGGCACACAGAAGTGAACACACGCTAGCACCCTTCCTTCAGAGGCACCTAGCATGTGTCAGGAGGGCACACAGAAGTGAACACACGCTATCACCCTTCCTTCAGAGACACTTAGCATGTGTCAGAGGGCACACAGAAGTGAACACACGCTATCACCCTTCCTTCAGAGACACTTAGCATGTGTCAGAGGGCACACAGAAGTGAACACACGCTATCACCCTTCCTTCAGAGACACTTAGCATGTGTCAGAGGGCACACAGAAGTGAACACACGCTATCACCCTTCCTTCAGAGACACTTAGCATGTGTCAGAGGGCACACAGAAGTGAACACACGCTAGCACCCTTCCTTCAGAGACACTTAGTATGCCTCGGGAGGGCACACAGAAGTGAACACACGCTATCACCCTTCCTTCAGAGACACTTAGCATGTGTCAGAGGGCACACAGAAGTGAACACACGCTAGCACCCTTCCTTCAGAGACACTTAGCATGTGTCAGAGGGCACACAGAAGTGAACACACGCTATCACCCTTCCTTCAGAGACACTTAGCATGTGTCAGAGGGCACACAGAAGTGAACACACGCTAGCACCCTTCCTTCAGAGACACTTAGCATGTGTCAGAGGGCACACAGAAGTGAACACACGCTAGCACCCTTCCTTCAGAGGCTGGCGGCATGTCTTGGGAGGGCGCACAGTAGCACCCCCCCTTCACCTTCCAGCTTTCCATTAAAAGATAATCTGTTGTCTGGTCGCAAACAACGTTTGTGGCGGAGGGCATTGCTGGGTCATGTACGGAAAACAAAAATTACCGGTCTGGATATTCCAGGAGCAGCAGGTGCACCGCCTCACAGCAGAGTGCGCGTGTAGGACGTCCAAACGAAAGGTCCTGGCTGACACAGACCTAAGAACACCAACCAATCTGGCATTGGCTGCTGGCTTCTTGCTTTTGAGAATGAAGTAAAGGAAGAAGAAAAGAAAGAAAAAAAGAAGAAAAAGATAGCAGGACAGAAGGAAAGAAAGACACCAAGACAAAGGAACGAAGCAAGAAAGAAAAAGGACGAAAGAAAGCAACCAGGAAAGGACAAAAGAAAAGCTGGAAGAATAAACAAGGAAAGAAAAAGAATACAGAGGGAAACAAGAAAAGAAAATAGTCAAGAAAAAGGCAAAACTAGGAAAAAGGAAAGAATGAAGGAAAGCAGAAGGCAGGAAGGCAAGAAGACTGGCAAGAAAGAAGGAAGGAAGGGAAGAAGGAAGGAACAAAAGAAGGGAAATAAAGAAAAAGAAAAAAGGGAAAGAAAGAAGGTAAGAGAAATAAGGGAAACAAAAAAGAAGGAAAGATGGCAAGAAAGAACGAAGGCATAACTGAATACAGAAGAGTTTCAAATGGGCACAACCTGTTCTGCTGTGAAACCGCAGTAACCAGACAAACACAAGGCACTCCAAAAGCAATTTACAACAACACGGGCAGGAGACAGCAACTGATGAGGCTGGGACGCGTCTTGGGTACATCACAAGTGCCCCGCTACCACACCAGGCTCCATCCCAAAGGCAGCACTAAAGAAAGAACTTTAAAGTAAAAACAAAACCCTGGCACTGAAGGGAACTACCTTGTGTGCGGATGCGCTCCTTGTGAAAGAGCAAAAAGCAGTCACTCAAAGTGACGTTAACCAATGTCTGAAGTAGGCGGCCCTACTGCCCGTGTGTCTGATGGCTGCACTACTGCCCGTCTGTGTCTGATGGCTGCCCTACTGCCCGTCTGTGTCTGATGGCTGCACTACTGCCCGTCTGTGTCTGATGGCTGCCCTACTGCCCGTCTGTGTCTGATGGCTGCCAAACTGCCCGCGTGTCTGATGGCTGCCAAACTGCCCGCGTGTCTGCCCTACTGCGCGCGTGTCTGATGGCTGCTCTACTGCCCGCGTGGCTGCCCTACTGCCCGCTTGTCTGATGGCTGCCCTACTGCCCGCTTGTCTGATGGCTGCCCTACTGCCCGCTTGTCTGATGGCTGCCCTACTGCCCGCGTGTCTGATGGCTGCCCTACTGCCCGCGTGGCTGCCCTACTGCCCGCGTGGCTGCCCTACTGCCCGCGTGGCTGCCCTACTGCCCGCGTGGCTGCCCTACTGCCCGCGTGGCTGCCCTACTGCCCGCGTGGCTGATGGCTGCCCTACTGCCCGCGTGTCTGATGGCTGCCCTACTGCCCGCGTGTCTGATGGCTGCCCTACTGCCCGCTTGTCTGATGGCTACCCTACTGCCTGCTTGTCTGATGGCTGCCCTACTGCCCGCTTGTCTGATGTAGTGGGAGGAGGCAAAATGTGAAAGACACAGGCCAGAGGGTGAAGAGAGCTGGCTGGAAGCCCCTTAAAGTACATCATCTACATAACTATGGTAAAATCAAAAGGTCCTGGCTAATGCCTGAACTAAAAGCCAGAAAATGCCAAAATGTTTTGCTCCCTGTGCTGACAATCATTTTTCAGATTAGAATTCTCACTGGCAGGAGATCAGGAATCAAGGTGCCTCTGATAAGGTATGCAGTCATTTCCAGTCTGACATTAACAGAAGCAAAAAACACTAACACTACAGCAAACAAGAAGCAAAACAGGTCTGCCAAAAGGAATTCTCAAAAAATTAAGGTCTTGTCGTCACAAGCAGAATTGCATGGCACATTCTAAGAGTTACCCTTGAGACAAAGATGTGAAATAAATTATTCACAGAGATTAGTATCTTATATCTCACAATATTCATGCAATTGAGTTCAAACTATAGACAACCAACACAGCTAGATAGGTTATTTGGAAAGGTGGCGTGAAAAATACTGAGACCTAAATTATTAGTGGGGGAGGGGTATTTATATACATTTTATGCCAGCCAGGGACCACAGCTGTACAGGTCTGCCCTCAAGTTGTGAACAACAGCTGTAAAAATAATTGTTACTGTGAGCATCCGTTTGAGCACTTAGGTTGGTGTAATCAGTCAGTCGTAACCTATTGAGGAGGGGGAGCAGGGTGAAAAATAAGTGTTTTTTGTATTACTACCATTTTTATCTTTTGGAGGAGACTAGCTATATGTGCCTATCTCCATGCAGCAATCCCCCCTCCCCTCCCACACTTATACATTTTTTTGTGGGAGCAGACGAAGGGGCTGCAGAGCCGGCCCTCCAGATCTGGTTAAGACTGTTAGGCCTTGCACGTCCTCTTTCTATGTCTATCCGTCAAACAAGGAAGACTTGAAGTGCCTGCTTGGAGCTGAAACAGACTATACCACCACAAGGATCAAAAACATTCCAACCATAACTTTTGACCGATGCCACATCACTCGTATTCACAGTCGACACTACTAACACCCTATTCTCTGGCATTTCAAACTCCAGAGGCCGCTCTCCCCACTCCATCCTGGCAGTGCACTGAGCCTGGGACTTTGGGGAACGTTCCTGCTGAAGCTGGGTTGCTAATGGAACAAAAAAACATGGGTTACAGAGAGCGACACGGAGTGGTGGATTGAAGGGGCAGTTATGTGGTGGGAGGGAACAGAAGGAAAAGTGGGAGATGGCCTATGAACACACGCACTCTTAAGGAATGCTTCAACAAAGAGAAACAAATGTAGCTCCAAAAGCATGAGCAGAGGTGGGACACAAGTACTTGGGCCATGCCCAAGGGGAGGTACAGACACAGAGGAAGTGAAGCCAGCACGCGCTGACCAAAGAGGTGCAAGGAAAAGAGACGGGCGATGGAGCTGACCAATGGTAAGCAATGGCTGGCTCAAAGCCCCTTGTTAGAAAACAAAATGTCTTGCAAGCGACAGCACGTGTGCCGTCTCAGGTGAGATCTAAAAAGGGCTGCTTTAGATATACAATTCATTTAGGAGACAACTATTATAATGTGTGATGACTGACAGAACTTTTGACATGTAAAATAGCCCCTTATGCATTGCAGTGCTAGGACTGCAAAGAAGTTGGAATGCTACATCAAAAACCAGTAGGATAAGTTAAGCGACGACTACTCACTCCATTGTGTGGATACAAAGCCCACTCTGTAGAGTTCAAAGAATTTGCAGCAGTAGGTCAAGCAGACAACAGCGCTAAAAAATAAAGGCTAGAATAAAGTGTCCACATATAGGGCATTTATAGGAAGGTGAATAAAGGGTTATGACTGGTAGGTACAATTTAGGTGAGCCTTGACGTGAAACATGGAATAGCTTACAAATGATCAAATCATGAGTAAATGTGAAGTTTCATACGTGTGCAGCGCAGAATTCCAAGCTTGCCATATGAATGGCAGCTAGATACGGGGCTAGGGACATTGACTAGAAACACCAGTATTGCACCTTATTCTGGAGGTCTGAACTTCAATCCTCACAGTAAACCTGCTGGTCAGTCACACTAGCTCTGCTGGACATTGAAAGAGATTCAGCAAAGACATCTATTTACTGCCCTCTGCAGGACTGAAACCTCCAGTTCCAAGTCCCAATTGCTCACTGACACAGCATGTGATCTTAGACAAACTAAAACATAGCCTTTGCCATCGAGTCTTGGCCTCTGCTGGGTTTCTCTAGGGACAGATGGATGACGTGGCTAGTTAAAATGTCGCCAGTAAGTATGGGCACAAGCTTTACCTGCATTTTGACCGCAATGACGACAGAGATCAGCTCTTTGTCAAGCTCCTTCATGACTGACAGCTTCTTCAGGGTCAGGCTGCATAACCTGGAAGTAATCAGAAGGGAAAAGGGGTCAATTAGCTACTTTGATTGAACTGAACAATCTTCAGAACAGGCTCATTTGCAATACACTGCACTATCCTTTGGAAACATGGTTGATAACGTTTTCTAAAAAAGTGACTCGATTACTAATTACAAGAAAACAAAAGTAATCTTTAAGTGTTACTGATTACATAGTTATTAGTAATACTATTCCGTCTTCTGGTTATCTATGCACATCAATATAGCCAGTATGGAAGAGCTGGGGAAAAGGTATGACTGTCCAATGGAGAAAAAAAAATTAATTATTACAAAAGCAGTGTAGTGGTTAGTTACAGTATTTAGTTCTATGTAATTAGTTCCAGTATCTTGATGGATTACAATTAATAAAACATCATCTACCGCAGCATAACAATGTTGTTTCTGCACAGACCTGCATAGTTTTTTTCTACACTCGTACTGTTGCACCATTTGGTGTGCGTAAACACGAGGTTGGAAGGAGTAAAGGCTGCAGCCTTGAAGTTGAAATGGTAACAAAGCTGAACAACAAGTGTAAAGTTACATGATGTATTAATTTAGGCACACGTTTGGCTGAGGGATGCAAGGTGGAAGGAGTTCTGTAGCTTGTAGTGAGGGGTCTCTCGACAGATGTACTAAACGTCTTGCGAAAGACCAAGCGGTGACCTTCGCGTACAGTGTCCGACAGAGGAAACTTCGCGAGTTGAAGCACACACCAATGGAGCCGCCATGTTTGACAACAAGTGCGGATGGAGGGAAGAGACGAGGCCTCCCCGGTCACAAGATACCCGAGACATGTCACTGCATGCACCAGCTGCCGTCCGTCCCCGCCTGTCCCGAAGGCGGTACACACAGTCCGGAGTGAGGTATGCTCGGAAAGGCGAGGGCAGTCCAGCACTCCATCCACAGATTAGACCGCTATGCTCCCGGCAGCTATTCCTAACCTTCCGCCATTCCAGATCCCCGTGCATTGCAGAGATGTGTTCAGGGGAGCAGACTGCAAGAGAAGGGGTCCTCAAAGTTTAACACCATTTAAACGTCCGCTTGCACCCTGGCCTATGTTTTGAAATACGATGTTGTAGCTGAAGGGCAGGGTCTCCATAAATGAGCGTGGAGCCAATCACGCAGGAGGTAAGTTATTTATTTCATGTTAGGCTCTTAAATTAAAACCACAGCTTGATCGGGCCTGTCAGGACCACATTCTCCCTCCAGCTGAAATCAACTCCCAGCACACAGAGACCAATATTCCAGGCATCATCCCATTCCCGCAGCGCCCACGCGCAAAGGTAGATACTGGTGAGCAGCGGCGACTCCTGGTCACTGTAGAAACTACTGTCAAGTTATCAAAATGATATTGGGAGACAGTGATTTGCCTTCAATAACGAGGCTTTTTTCCTGATCACGCGCCAACGCGGTGATTAGAAGGAATGATGTTAGGGCAATGCCTGTAGAGGGTCGAAAATAGTCACAAGAAATCTGGCAAATCTTTCCGTCAAACTGGTAGACAGACAGATTCAGGGCACAAGCCGGAGGGTACACGGCGTCCACCCACTGTTTTCACCAGGTGGACACCGTCCACCCTGCCAAGTAGTTGCGCCGCACTGTAATATGCTGAACTAGTCCCTGTGATGCTTAAACACTCAGACGTATTCAGCAGCGCCTGCAGGTTGTCTGCTCTCCTCCTGAGCAGTGAGGGGGGATTTTTTATTTTAAATTCGAGCAAGGGGGTCCCTGGGGGGCAAAACAGAGGCCGAAGTTAAGTGTCCATCGGGCCTCCTTTTGGTCTTGCTGGAGCCTCACACCTCCCCCCAAATGCAATGGAGGGGAAAGAAAGGCACACAGCTTGTCACATCACCGGTACTTGAGAGGCCTGCTTTTGACTTTGGTCAGCCCCTGTATTTAAGACACACGCATGCCTATAAGAATGTCAGATGTGGTGGTCTGTTCCCATAGTTACACAAATAGCAATGTTAATATCACTATTCAGTTTTATTTCTTCCATAGCGGTACTTATCCCAGTGTAGGGTGTCAGAGCGCTTTATATCACATGTACACATTATGCAGTGACAATAAATGATGTAAGCGTACATCTCTGTACAGGATGGGTTACATAGGACAGTGAGGGTTAGAAGGTGTAGGAGTCACAAGTTCTTTGTAGCTCACTGTGCTATATGAGAAGGATTACAATTGATGAACTGCAAGTAACAAAAGGATCTCTGTTAAAAGCAGTAGTCCACCTACCTATCTACATAAAATAAAAATCACACCTTAACCCTCTATGCTCCTTTGATTCAAAACTGGTACTAGACAAGACATACAATTCAGCAAATATGTTAACCACTGGAGTTGTTTTACCATTACTATTAGTCCCTGAGATTTACAGGGCATGCAAAGCTCTATGCAGCAAGTGCCTTAACCGCATAAGATTATTTTAAATGCGTTCTTCGCAACAAATTAAGCAGAACAGATGTATTGCCAAGTTTCTCTTTGTATCAATTTCTTTGTGGCAGAGATTTAAAAAACAAATGTTGAAATTGAGGCCCAGTTTTTGTGTTGGGGATGTGTCACTTTTTTGGCACAACCCCAAAGCAAAATCTCATTTGTTAAATCTGCTAATTCGCTCAAATGTACTCCTTACAGATCTGCTAAACATGTGTGCGAAGTCTTAAGATCAGATGTCACTTCTTGTAATTTCAGTTTCTGTGAGGTTATGGGTTGTAATGCCACTTCCTGTGACGTCACATGCTGGGGTATCATGTGCCTTGATGTCACTTGTATACTGTCTAACTTGGTTAGACCCCCACACTTCTTTTTTTTAGGACATGTGCCCTGGCCAGATCGATCAATTGATCAATCTGAGGTCACTGTGTTATATTTCTGGACTTAACGTTGAGGTACGCAGCTCAGTTTTGGTTTTGTTTACGGTTAGTCTCACTTTGACATGTAATAATAAATGAACAGGTGTTCCTCAAACTCCCCGCACCCCTCAACATGCTGTAAGAGAATTCAGGCAATGCCTTTGCATTCAATAATAAGCCCAATTACCAAAAATAACCGTAAATTTAAGTAAAAAGGTGTGTTGTTGATAATCCTGCCCAAGAATAAAAATAAAAAAATCATAGACAAAAATAAGCTCTTTCTTCAGGAGCATTTTTTTCAGTTCTGCTGCCACAATATCTACATAACCCCTTCTTTGGACATCCAAGGATGCTCATCTTAAAGGAAGTCCTGCAAAAAATATACAGTCCCAAATGAATGAGGCGTCGGTGTAATTTGCTGATAAAGTTAACAACGATTTCTTACCCACCCCTGGATTATGGGCCCAAAGCGAAGATGCCTGAAGAGGGCAATTAACGATAGTAAACGCCTTCCTTTCACCAGAGATAAGGCACATTTTCCTGCCTGTTTCATGCTCCCACGACAAGATGATTTACGGAAAACAACAGCAGGTAATGCTTTTTATTGGGACAGTCAATCTCACCAGTCCATAGATGGTACTGATTATTTGATATTTCTACAGCGCTTGGTGCCAAGGCTTCGGAGCGCTATAACTAAAACCTCTCGCTATTACTCTACTCAACTCAACTCATTTTACACTCTTCATAAGGAAGAAAGGCCGAGTAGATCGGGTGAGGCTCAAACTTGCAAAACTCAGGCTACTTACATATGTAACAGGTGCATTAACCCGCTGCGCTATCTCATCTGTTTGTTTCTACAAAGCACACTACTAAAGTGATTTCTAAAGAACTTTCCCGAAGAACTGAAAAAGGTAAGCGATGTGCCCCTGAGTATTAAAGAAATAAAATCGACATACTGAAGGCACATTTCCGGAGGGAGTCTTTATACTTCCTGTGTCTGGTAGCAACAACTCAAGGGCCGGCCATCGAACAGCGATCGATTGTTCCTGGCCCAGGACAAACGCCGCAGCCAGCTAGTGGAATTATTACAGGTGCTTAGAAGCCCTGGGGTGCCTTGAAGGCCTGCTCGAGAAAGCACACCTGCTTCAAGGTGGCAGTTTTTCTATTTTCACCGGGCGGGCGGGCGCCCGCCCATCACTCACTGATCTCTGGTGGCATCATTGGTGGGCGGAGGCTTTTCTGCAACAAAAGCCTTCACTTTGATAAACCTACTTGCCTAACGTTAAAGTCTGTCTAGCAAAATACCAGCATAAAGCTGATCAATGGCCAATATTTACTTAACAAACACCACCAAAACCATAACAAGTATTTGCCATATCGTACTATGTGTACTTCTGCACACACATTTGTAAGACACTATTATTTCAATGCATCCTGGGGTAGCACTTCTATCAGCAATGGAGAATTACCAACTTTTTAAAATATGACATTCCCGAAACATCTTCCTTTGGAATAAAATAACACAGAGAAATAAAATAATTTTCGTGGTTGAAGGTAAATTAATTTTAATCAGCATTTTAAAACAAAATGTCAGATTTGTATGGGACCTTACAAAGGAACCTCCTATAACTTACACCCTTCCTAGACTAATTTGCAAAAAAAAAGCTTTTGGCCACCAGACAATGCGTTTGCAAAGATCTGTGCAAAGTTTGGCAGAGCTAAGTCTGGCAGAGCTAAGTCAAACAGAGCCAAAGTTATTAGCGACAAAATAAATAACTTTCCCTGTGCAGGTGGGACTCGACCTTTAGCACAGAGGCGCAATTACCACCTCTAAGATTTAAAATATTGGGCTAATTTACCGACCACAATGTTTTCAGAATCCTTAATTTATGGGAAAGGCATCACCAATGTGAATTATAGGATTTCTAACTAGTGCGAGACTTGGGCGTGTCTTGTGCCATAGTGGTGATGCAGGATGTACAACAAGGCATTTATCCTACCTGTTGAGTGTGCAAAGGGGCTACAACACCCCCCGCCCCTCCCGAGATACACATCACCGCCCTCTGCCTCTCCCCCAATGAACGACACATTATAGTTAGTGGAGCTGCATGTATGCTGAGCCGCCTATTACCGTAACCTAATAAAAAATATTGGGGTAACCCAAAAAGACCAATTCGGTGCAGACAACAAAATGGTCCCAACGGGAAATATGAAGCTCGCGTAGCTTGATCTTGCAAGTGATCAAAATAAGAGGTGAGACGGATGGAAAAAAAACAAAGAAACACAGCCAAAAAATATGCAAACAGACCAAAATGTATTAAAGACTGGTCATTTGTACACACAGTTTCAAATACAAAGGTTGCCATTATGTGCAAAAAAGTGCTGGAAAATGTTGCTCCTGCAAAGGTGACAGGTGGCTGAAAATGTTTTTTGTATTGTAAATTTATCGTATTTTTTGCCCCGACCCCGCAGGAAGAAGATACTAACAGTAATATTGTATAATCAGTGGGTATTTATTTTATTATTGTACTCTGGCTAGCGCAGTACAGGTCAGGGGCATTAGAGTACCACTCTCCGAAGATGGACATGTTTAGAGAGGTGTTGTGCAGGACCACACGTGGGCTCCTGAACCTCTCTCCCAGTGTCCCATGTAAAAGGATGCTGGCCCCTCACCGGCACTTCAGCACAGCTCATGTACACACCACGCAGGGATGACCACGTCCCTCCAAGTCATTACGGACACTGTCTCCAATCTGGGCTCTCGAGAAAATACCCTAATGCATTCTGGGTGTTGCAGTCTTGATCTGCTTCCCCAGAACTGAAGACAAGAGTCCTTGATGGCCTTCAGGGAGCTGATAACTCTAATCATGTCAAGTTACTTGCAGCACCCTGGCCTGGCCCTTCGAGGTATCCCAGACTGTGCCTGACTACGCTACCTAGTGTTTTCTTCCCTGTCCTCCGAACATAATAATAAGCAAAACAATAGGAGCCTGGTGCGACTCCTCCGCTAGGGCGGAGGAGTGTCATCCCCCACCAGCACCAGCAGCTGCAAACCTTTTACTACAAAACGATAATAAACTATGTTTATTATCGTTTTGTAGTGGAAAGGGTGGGGCATTGAGGATGACTAGCACTGAGAGGGAGTGCACAGCACTCCCCCTCATTGCGCATGTATGTTTGGCTGGCCATCTCAGTCCAGCCAAACACACATGCACACTGTGCTCTCTCCAGCCCGGCACTGTGTTGCTGGGCTGGAGAGAGCCTGCACAGGCTCCCAGTCTGCCTGGGAGCGCCCTGGCTGGGCGCTCCCAGCCAATCCTGACGCTGCTCTGAGCAGGTTCAGGATTGGCTGCAGGGCAGGCTGGGAGTCTGTGCCTGCAGCAGAGAAGTGGTGGTAGGGACGATGCAAGTGTTTTTTGTTTTTTTAAACCCTGTGTCCCAGAGCACCGCCCCGCCGCTACAAAGTACTGCGATCCACTCCTACTTTTAGCCAGTGTTAAAGAGGAACCATAGAAGGACATCTGAAAACATACCTCAGGACAAGAAGCTTTACTTTAAAGAAACAAAAAAAGCAAAAAATATATATATAAAGAAATAAAGACAATCTTTGCAGCTGTCGCCATCAGGCTGGTGTGTTTTTCAGATAAACCAATCAATGTGTTAATACTTTTAGTTTTGTTTGTGATACAAGAAAAGAAGCAGATATTCATAAACGGTTATGGAAAAGGTTTCAAACGGTGACTGACGTGTCAATCATTTTGATGGTAAGGTAATATTAATGCCATCCCCCCCCCCCCACCAACCTATACATCATGCTGCTTTCTTCCTGGTCCTTCAGAATGACAGGACATTACTGACAGCATTTCAAGTGGGCCTGCGTTCTTCCACTTCCCTACTACAAGTAGAGTGAAGACCAAAAAGGCTTTCCGACTGCCCTGGGGTGGCTGTGCATCACCTCTGCCCAAGCAGGGAGACTTTGGAAGGATGTTGCTCTCCTGAGGAGTTTGAGACCATCTCTGGCTCTAGCCTACACCAGGCTCTGGTGCTGGTTTCCATGCAGTGTGCTCCTCATGGTCAGTGGAGGAAGCTATAGAGACGTTTTCGTCTTAAAGTCATTGCAACTGGCAATCACAGCAGCAAGGGACTGGGACAACAAGGTCCCCTTTCACCACGGTCTCCTCATCTGAAGGTTTTCTGGATGGTGGAAGAGCTCAAGTAAATATAAAGAATTTGGGGGACGTGTGTACCAGTGAAGGGAACAAAACACCAGTCACGTAGGAAACATCACTTCAGAAGCAAGTTCTAGGCCAGGAAGGGTGTCAGGAAGGTGATGCACGCAAAGGTGGGTGGTGCGATTTTTCAAGTTCAGCTGTAGCTTGTAAAGCGAAAGACTGAACTATTGAAATATGTGTGAGGGCTTATGTTTATTAGTTCTCTGGTTAGAAGAAAAATACTTTTCTGGCTACAGTTATGGTGGCCATACTAGAAAAAACATGTTTTAAAAAAAAGCAAGCACCTTACCTATGACAAACATTTTGCTTTGTTAACCCATCCTAGATTCACATTCTGTGCATTATTCTGCCATCTAGTGGTTGGGGAAAAACACATCTGAAAAAAATATCACTTTCAGTGATTCATGTTGCATTGTTAACCTAGTCTAAGTTTAGCTATACATTATTCAGTCATCTAGTGGTTGGGACAAACATAAAAAAATTTAAAAAAAAAAAAACTTTCAGTGATCTATGTTTTGCATTGTTAACCTGGTCTAAAATCTATCTGTACAGTATACCGCCATCTGGCGGATGGGTTGGGGAAAACATGTTTGAAAAAGCTCTGCAGAGACCCGTGAATATTTACAGGAATGTTGTGCAGCCGGGATGACGGCCTCCTGGATGCCAGGGTGGCCTTCTCGTGTGCATCACTTGTACCACGACGGGTTCCTCGTGTCACGCTCTAGACTTCCCGCTCTCACGCTCCTCGGTATGAACCAGTACCGGGAGGCCTGCCATGTTTACAGCCCCCGTCACGTCTCCCTCTCAGGAAACACTTCAGCCACTCGCTCTGTTTACAGAGAGGCCGCAGTGTGGAGAGGAGCCGCCCGCCACCCTCTGCAGGGAACCCTTCCGTTGTTTAACTTTACACACTCCGTCCAATATACATTTCCTGCACGAAGATAAAGATTATATTTCTTGATAGCCTGACATTCTCAAAGAGTGCTCGGTGGTGCCATCTAACACATTCCCAAGTTCCATTAAAGTACAAAGGGGCGGGAATGGGGCACGTGGTCCGTACATGGCGTGCACTACAGAGTATAAAGGCGAGACTGGTAGCAAACGCCGCAATAGGAGAGGAAAATGATATAAGTTACATTTCCCTATTCTAATCTATAAAAGCTGCTTTGGCCATTAAAAAAAAAATAATAATAACAAGACAGTCCCTGCCATGGATACCTTTAACGAGGGACCCGACGTAAAGTCAGAGTTTTAAAATGAACTGTCCACAGCACCACAGGTGTCTCCCGAGTCACAGAGTAAGCCTTTTCAACAGTGCTGCTGTATGACTGGTTCTAAGGTTCAACTCTGTTTTGTTGAACGTTTCTAGGTAGGTCTACATAGCACACCTACAGCCATTGCCCGGTGGGGTGCCTTGAGTCCAGCAGTTGTTGATTCAGAAAGAACAATAACAATATCCCCTGGAACTTCAACAGCCCCCTAACCCCTACTCTGTACACTAAACTAGTTTTAAACACTTTGGCGCATTAGGCCCCTGGTCTAAACACCAGATTAGCTGTCTTTCAAAGGCATCACATGGATGAAACATACAAATGTGCAAGTCAACCGCCTGGACAAGAGGCAGAGGAGGTGAGCGGGGCGGGTTACTGTTTGTAGTCTAGGTATTTAAGGACTTTACAGTCACATGGCCCAACAGTTTTATTGATTGCCATAATCATTCCATGGATCAGTATCACCTACAAGGTAGTGCATGGTGGCACACCACCATGCCCAGTATCAGCGACAGGCTGAGAGGACTTGAGCGGCCTTGGGCTGGGTGTCCCATGGGCGACCCTGGGCAGGTAGCCTCAAGCGGCCCTGGTCTGGATGTCCCTCGAGCGACCCCAAGCCAGGAGTCAATCAAACAGGTCTTGGACCCAGAGTCCCTCAAGCGGCCCCAGGCTCCTCAAACAGCCCTTGGCCGGGGGTCCCTCAAGTGGCCCTTGGCCGGGAGTCCTTCAAGCAGTCGTGGGTCCCTCGAGGTGCCCTGGGTTGGGTGACTTTTGAACAGCCCCAGACCGGGGATCCTTCAAGCGGCCCTGGGCCAGAGCTCACTCGAGAAGCCCTGGGCCAACTGTCCCTGTTCCCGAAGCAGTCTCTGGCCAGGTGTCCCCCAAGCTGAGAGTCCCTTGAGCAGCCCAGCCCTACATTCTATAAAAGTACAGAGGCCTCCAAGAGGAGCAGAAGCTCTTTACAAGTAGAGGTGTAGCAGCACAGAAGGTGCCATGCTAAACATAGCTTTAGGAACACATCTATCTTGAGAGATGCTAATGAGGAATGCGAAGACTTATAATGAAGCTGCCATGAACCAGAAGGGCAACAGATCAGCCCATTTTACATTCGTCCTTTTTTAAAGTCAGGATGTCCCTTCGCAACATCCACAAACAAGACATCTGAAGGATTATGTATTATGTGCGCAGCATCTCTAAACCAAAGCAAGGACTAGAAGGAGAAACCACGAGACAGTTGGTTTACTGCTACTTACCAACTCCTCCAACACCCCACCTTCACTCCTCAACTTCATGGTGGAGCCATCAGACAAACAACAATCCTGAAACTGCCCATCTCTGTCTACCCAGACAACACCTTGCCAGAACCCCCCCCTCCTTCCCACTCCCCCACCAGCCACTTGCCCTCCTTCTCTGCCCCCATGCACCAATCATCCGCTTCCTTTCTGCTCCTACACTCTACCAGTCACCTATGTTCAACCACCTACACCTTGCAATGCATCCATCCAACCACTGTGCAGCCCTCCGCTGCTTCTAGCTAGATTTACACAGAGCACAATTCACATGGGGACAGTGGATGGGGTCCCTCTTGAAGGATGTTTCCTTGAATGAATTCCATGCTTTCCTTTTAGGGCAACCCTACAAACTAATGGTCTGACTGGGCTGCACAGCATGACACCGTATGAGTCCAGCAGGGGGCAGAGTATACTTATACACTGCATTCACTGTAAGCTGCATCATCACTCAGTACCTGGCCCTTTAGCAAGACACTGTCAGTCCATGAGATGAAAGAGCTTTGCACTGTCTGTTCATGTACTGCAAGTGCCACACCACGTGCCCATATGGGCATCCAGATCCTCACACTACTATTCTGGATTCCCCAAGCTCTTCACAGTATGTCCATGCGCCCCAGACTCCTCACACAGACTGTGCAGTATAGTCTGTCCAGGGACCCAGAGTTCTTCAGTCTATCCATGTACACAAGGTTCCTCATATAGTCTGTCTGTGCCCCCAGGTCCCTCACACAGTCCCGGTCCACTCTGTGCCCCACGCTTCTTGTACAGACTTGATGACAAATCAGCCAAGCTCCACTTACACTATCCATGTACTCCAAGCTGATCAGTCCACCGTGTCCATGTACGTCAAGCTCATCACACCATGTCCATGTTCCCCAATATCATCAGTTTGTCTATGCAACCAAGACACCTTGCTTTGTACTGTCAGCACTTGGACCTCAATGTGTCCATGGATCCCAGGCTCTTCCTACATCTTCTCCATGGACATCAGGCTCTTCATTCAGTCTTTCCACGGACCCTGGGTTTTAAGTACAACTTTTCCATGGACCCCTTCCTGGATCTCTGTACAGTCTGTCCGTAGACTTCAGGCATGTCGCACTGTCTGTCCTCAGACCCCACCTTTTCGTGCAGTCTGTCCATGGACCTGGTACCTACGTACAGCTCATCCAAGGAACCACAAGCACTTTGTACAGTCTGTCTATGGACTCCATGCACATTGCCCTGCCCCCCCACCCCCTCCAGGCTCTTCGTAAAGTCTGCCCATGAACCCAGGCACTAAGTACAGCTTGTGCATGGAACACCCCACTCCCGGTTCTTTGTACAGCCTATCCAGGGTAACCCCCTACCCCTCAACCCCCCACCCCAACACCGCCCCACCCCCGGCTCTTCATAAAGTCTGTCCATGCCCCAGTCACTAAGTACAGCGTGTGCATGGACTCCACTCTGGCTGTCTGTACAGTCTGCCCATGTGCCACTGGCTCTGCTTACTGTCCGTCCTTGGACCACATGCTCCGTGTACAGCTTCCATGGACCCCTGGATCTTGGAGCACCTTGCTCTGTCTGTGCACAGGTCCCATGCTCTTCGTATCGTTTATGTAATGTGCCTGTGGGATCCACTGACAGTCTATAAGCCTAGGCCCCATGTGGGCCTTCAGCTCCTCTGTCCTTATAATTCCGGCAGTGGGAGCAGCAGAAGCAATCATCTACTCTACCCACCCAAGCAAGCCCTTCAGCATCTTCATCAATCCGCACACAGGTGTGCGAGCTGAACTGTGTCATCACAACCTTCTCCATAAGAACTTCCATTCTGTGAAAATAGCTGGAAGGACACTGGCATCGTAATTATGTCAATATAATTACTTTGTAAGCTTGTTCGTCTATGTATATCTGACACAAAATCAGCATTTTTGTTCTGTCTTGTTTTCTTTTGCCAGTCAGGCACTTTTGGAAAGCGTTCTGCAGTATTCAGGGGTGCGTGAGAGGATGGTCTCGTTACAGCAAAATCATCAAGTAAATAGGCACCTCAGAAGGACTAATTGCCTCAGAAAGCATTGACAGTGATGCCAATTTAACTGAAGATGATTGCACTACTTGTCCCAGGTAGTTAAGCATTGTGTAAGATAGATGTATGCAGATGACACACTGATGCAGCTCCACCGGAGGAAGAACCATAGACCGCCGAAACCTCGTCTCTCGCCAGAGAAGAGCGAGCTTGTTGGTTTGCCCCAATGGCATAGAAATTTAAAAATCGGTTACCAGAAGATCCAAACATGTCACGAGTCCCATTTGCTTGGACCCAGCCCTGGCTTAAAATGTCAGGAAGCTTGATATGGTCATTGACGAGGACCTAGAATACAAATAAAGGCTGAGATAAAAAGTTATCAGTTTCCAAATGTTTCTGTAGGACATCATACCGCAGCTTCAAGCAGAGTACAGAGCAGAGTTCACCAGATCACTAGCCATGGCCTGGTTGGACTATTGAAATGTGCTCTGCAGAATGGCCAGGACTTCCCAGGGCAAAACATGGTATTAGAGCACCACCAAGGGGCAGCACAAACTTAATGCACAAGGCCAACAAATTCTTTAACACACAAAATTCAATTTTGCCTGGAGTTCTGGGCCCATCAAGGACTCAGTCTTCCATGTGCCCACCAAAGTGTTCACTGTCTGGACACAACTTTTGCAAAATGAGGCTTCCGACGTGGAAGAAAGGCGTCTCCATCAAAACTGCCGGCTGCTAGTGAAAGCAACAATTGAATGTAACACTGTATGCATCTTTTACAAAGCACTGTAGAATAACCGGTCCAGAAGCGGGCTTTGAACAACTTTTCAGCCAGGAACCGCTGCTCAATCAATGCACTGACCACCTCTCAACCACAGTTAAATAGGTTGAAACAAAGGTCCAGACTGCTGAGAGGGCAGCTATGAATACAATGGATCTCTTCCACTCCAGCTGAACTCTGACCTTCAGGAAGCAGAACTGCTCATCCAATCAAATGACAGAGATCCAAGACCCCCAATAATGCCAGGAGAAAGGTTGGACCTCGGCTGCTGGCAGCTATACATACAAATTCCACACACCTCGCTTGTAACTGACTTTTACCAAGTGAGCCAGAAAAAAACGACATCAAAGAGGCTGCTGCCAAGCAAACTCCCCAGATTTTACTAACACGCCAAAAAGCACAGAGAAGCAAAAATACATTCATCACCTTATTACTCTATGTATGTAACTGAAGATTCCCCAAAATGCAGCATCTTGGCGCTATGCAAGTTCTCGGTGTATCAATGAATGAATATAAAGCCCATGCAGTATTTCCAGCTGGTGACTCTGTACTTGGGCTCCCTCGTATTCTTCGAGCAGGTCCCCGGCTCAACAGGAACGCTGCTAAGTCCTGTTCCGGTCATACAGCTCAGGGGGTTCAGAACCCGCTGCAGAGATGCGGGTATAATTTCCAGGTCACAGATTTGAAGTTCCACAGCTTTTCCTCCTCCTGAGGCTCATATGTTGCACGTGCTGGACAACACCATGATCTGCTGTGACGTCACCATCGAACACAACGTAGAGTCGGTGCAATCTTCGAGATACAGCGGGACAATCAATACGAATTTCTTACCAAGAAAAAAGGTGAGGTCAGAATTCATTAAAAAACGCATTAATATAGATTGAAAACATCCAGGAATAGACGCCGCAATTTGGAAAGAAGCCATGCAGAAAGCAGATCTGCCTCATTTGATACAGACAAGCCTGGACACAGCCTGGCACTCATACTCAACTCCCCCCGCCCCCACCCCCCCCCCCCCCCCCCCCACCCCACCTCACTACCCCCCGGATGAAAACTGACACAGCTGCTCGTCTGGACAGCGGGCCAGTCCGTAGACACCATTAACTGTCATTTACAGCCACTCCCCGGTGGAAGGTGGATTTCTAGCAGGGGCAGCTTAATGGGGACAAGCACTGGCAACGCCAATGGATCTGACCTAGGCCAGCTTAGGCAATAGTTATTTTTTTCTGATAACTTTCCATTGCATTCATATGCAACAAGAAGAGTAAGAAAACAAAAAACATGAAAGCTGCCTAAAACGTGGAGGTCATGTGCTTGCACTAAAAATATTGCTGGTAAATACATTAAACATTGACTATTATTTACTATAACAGCAGAGGTGCTTTCTAACAGGCAGTTGTGCTCAGAAGCAACTCATTTAGGGCCAGATGTAGCAAAGGTTTTTACCCATTTTGTGTCTAAGGGAAAAAGTGTTCGTACATATGGCCCTTAGTTTTAATGCACACGGTGCAGTTTGCGACACCACGGAGTCCTTTTGTACACATGGAAAGAGTGTTTTGCATTTCCTAAGTGGACAAAATTGCGATTCAGCCCTTAAGAAATGCACAGTCTTTTTGTACATATGTGCCTACGTGCTGTAAAACAGGCGTTACAGTCACCAGCTCAAGGAAGCTCGTTGTTTCTTGCCTGTGAAACAAATACAGGCCTTTCACTGCAAGCCTCAGCCCTTTCATGAGACACAAATCTCCGCAGCGTGTGCATTACCCACCGACCTATTCCCTGTCCAAAGCTGTCCACAGAGACCCGCTACCATGGGGCAGGAGACATTTTAAATGGAAAAGGGGGAATCGATAGTGTGCGCTGATAAGTCATGCCCTTTCACCCCACCCACGTCATCTTGGAGGTAGGGGAGTATCCCGGGAGGCGCCGCAGACAGGAAAGCCACCTCACCTTCTGGAGGGCCCGGCCTCTAGTTTAATAATTCAGGATATCGTCGATAAGCTCCAGAGAGGCTAAAAGGATGAGACCAAGAGGATGAATAATTACTGCCCCCAGAGCAAGGGTGGAAAGAAGAACTCCGCTTTGATGTACTGCTGGAACGGAGGGATTTAATTTACACCTTGAAACATTTGGCCACACTAAATTCCCAATCAGAAAATTTGTGCCAGAGCCCGAAGTAAAACAGCGGGAAAAAAAACACAGGCAAAAAAGCAGGTAGGGCCAATATTAAAGTAAGTCACTTAATAACACATCTTTATAATAAATTAAGAACCGGCTTTTAAAAGGCGTTTCCCATCGCAGATATAAGTGGGAGGATACCCAATTTAATGATACTCAATTTACCGATTATAAAATGATGGTAGGTTGAAATGGCCTTGCAAAGTTTTTTTTACTGTGACCTGGAGATAATGAAGACATAGAAGTCAGGAGGAAGCATTTAACTTACTGGGAATTCTTCCAACATTACAGCAGGTAAAAGTCTGCTTCAAGACCCCCAGCTGACACCGAATGCCAAATCACTCACATTCACTCTGGACTCCAACCTCTCCTTCACGGAATGCATTGCCAAAAACACCACAAAGACGGGCTGGTAGCAGCTCTTTCTGCTAAGGAAAGTCTTCCAGAAAGTGACTTCTGAACTACTGTACAAGCCCCTGATCTCTCACATCTGGAAGGTGGTAATGCCCTACTCTCTGGCCCCCACAGGCCACACACTGACATCCTTGGGGGGGACCCTACACAAGCAACACGTCTCATCCAGGGCCTGGAAAAATATGAGCAACCCCACCCGGATGGAACTCCATTGGCTCCCCTTGCCAGCCCACACCATCTTTAAATACCAGAGATAGCATTTTCAAAGCTGTCATGACCAGCACCGTTGCTTATCTTGCAGACAAGCTCGTCACTTCTGGTGGTTCTCAGCACACCGCAACCAGGACCCTAGCAGACTGCAGATTAAGAAGTTAAACAGAACCTGGATCTACTGGAACAATACGGTATATCAGTTCTGCAGAATGAGCTGGTCACTGATGGATGTGGGGGGAACAATAAGGTGACTTGAGAAGGTTGGAGGAAGGAGGCAGTGACTGAGGGAAGGAGGCGGTGACTAAGGGAAGGAGGCGGTGACTAAGGGAAGGTTAGGGAAGGAAACGATGATTGGGGAAGGCAAAGAAAGGAGGCCGTGGCGGAGGGAAGGCAAGGGAAGGAGGCAGTGACTGAAGGAAGGCCGGGCGGAACAGGTGATAATGGAAGGGCAGAGGTATGCAGGCTTGACCATCCTTCCTCAAATCACCATCATCATTTTTCACCCCGTGATTTTGCTACTGATGCGCTCGGTTCATCTCACCTGCTCAACACGACAGACAAGGGATCACTGAACATGCTGAGTCTCATTGTTCTCTGTGGTGCCTTTGATATGGTAGCCCTCAACCTTCTACTAAGTCGTCTCCATTCTCTACAAGGGTGCACGGCCCATCAATCTCTGTACATCTCTTCCTTCCTGAAAGAAACTGACAAGAGTCCCACTGGACAGCTACCTCTGTCCCACCTACCCTAACACACGTGGACTCACACAAGAATCCCCTTGCATCCATGTTTGGGTGAAGCCACTGATAGCTCTTTCACGGGTCCACTCCGTGGTCGTCTACCCATAAGCAAAAAAAATTTAAAAAACTGGATGGGCCAAAACATCGTCAAAGTGAACTAACCCAAAATGTTATAAAGGTTTTGAGACCGTCCAACTCTTCAAACATCAAAACACTAGGTTCTTCTGAGATGAGCCCCCCACCCCTATCCCCCCAAAATTGAAGATCAGGTCTAGGTGTGATGTGGGAGTCTAATCTGGGCCCTAACTCAAAGCAGTAGCTTCATCTTCCTTCCATCAAATGCAACAACTCAAAACACCCTGCCCTTTATCCAAACAGGGCAGCACCCATGGTGGTAGGTGCCCTTGTCGACTCTCGCCTAGACTGCGGCAATACCCCGTACGCAGGGCTATTCACTGACTGAAGAAATGTACCTCAAAGAGCCCAAAACAGGTGACTACGTCAACTTCACACTGAAAAAACACAGCAACTCTAAGAAGTAAAACCCAGCATGCATTTAAATGACGTGAGTCCAACCACATAAAGCTGAATGAGTTAAGCTCTCGCTGCCAATATCGGTCTTTGACCAGCTGGTCACAATATCAGAACTAGGCCCGGCCTATTCAGAATTTTCCCATTCCAGTGCCAATTAAATCAGAATTCTGTTAACCCGAGTAACACTAAATGCTTGCAAAATTACTGTTGATAAGACACTACAAGTTTAGAACAAGTCGTTAAAAAACAGAGTGCGTCATTCTCTTTGTTAAGAAAGTATTTTCCCTGGGGGCTTGATTTTAATAAAATCACAGAAGGGCATACCACAAGCCATCACCCACTTAATTGTCAATATCACACAGTGAGAACTAGGTGAACTGGAAACTGTCCACCGAGTAGGTTTCCAGCTCATGTGTGGAGGCTGTGCAGAGTCAATCTCCACTGCTTCCCCAAAGGCGGCATTTTAGGGGATGGCAGGAGTGACTGCCTTTGCCAATGATCTGCACAAAGCTCTGCCCAACCCATTTCCAGGAATACTCCCCTTTAATGTCCTTTAATAGCTACTCAGGATTGACAGACTACGTCCCGCCCCTCTCCAAGACCACATCTCAAGTCAAGCAGGTTAAAACGAATCAATGTTGGAGGGCCTGCAGTGTTACTCAGCTCATGTTAAAGAGGACATGTCCTTCCCCTGCTCCCTTCACCACACGTTAAGGGCCTTATTGCGACCTTTTATGGAGGGGTTTCCTCCATCACGAATGTGACGGATATTCCGTCTGCCGTATTACAATCTCCATAGAATATAATGGGATCATAATACGGCAGACGGTATATCCGTCACGTTTGTAATGGAGAAAACCCCTCCATCAAGCTCGTAATAAGGCCCTCAGTGCCGGGAGAGATGTGTCCTCTTAGTAAGAAACGTGAAGGGACGACCGTCCACATTACACTCATCTGTGCCCAGATGCCCGAGGCAAACATGCGAACAGACTCGATTCAGGAGGAAGACTACTGATTTTTTAAGCTAAAAACTGCTTTATGTTGGCAGCTACCACCTGAAGTTGTCACTGCTTCAGTAGAAGTCAATGAGGGAAATACAGTCTCCCAATTATTTTTTTTAAATCTTCCACTTTCTTCTTCTACAATGTCGGCGTGTATGGCTGGTGGTGAATTTGTGTGTGGCTGTGGTCATTTTTTTTTTTTTTTTTTTACAAAGGTCACGTCAGTCACTCCATGACTGCATTGAGGAACAGATATCCCAAACTGATTTATGTATTAAAAATAAGATATTTCTGCAAGGATAGTTTCAATCTGCCTCCCCCACTCCCCGAGCGCAGCATGACAGCAGAGATGATTACCTCTGTGGATACTTGAAATACTGGTGATGTGGAAATTCACAGTGAACGTAACATGATTAAATTCAAAGATCTGAGGCACCCGCTAACCATCCCTCGCCACCCAGCATCTGACTGCGGCATTTATCAGAGCTTCAGAAATACTCAATTTGTTCCAAATAAGCAGGTAGTAGTTCAATGTTGGGAATCCAAATTCGGCAGTTCATGCCACAGATGACAGATCTTCTTGAAATAACAACAGTGGCTACATAGTTTATGAAAATAAAAAAAAGAGAGACTGCATTTGCAAACACATTGCTTCCAATTCCTGGCTTAGGGGACCCTGGTTCCCTTGGACACCAAATAAATACATTTAACCTCAGTAAAGGGATAGTATAATTGAGCCTTGATGAAATGTATATTAATCCAGGGAATTTCACAAATGTAATGCTATGTGAAATTCTGCATTACACTACATTTCATAGTATGTTTAGGTCGCAGCCTACCAGACTGGTTTGCTAAAGACACCTTGGAGACATTCAGAAAGCTGACCTAGGAATGCATTCTGTGCATTACTTGCCATTGGGTCTGTGGATTGTAACTCACATTTTTTTGCTTTCCATTTGCTGGCTATATTTGTTTTAGACTTATTCACAGAATCCATCCGAGTGGTCCCTTTCTGGAAACACTGCTGTAAATCGTGTTCTTATCTTGTCACATTTGCTGTGCATTTAAAAACAGGTTAAATGCAAGGTGCTGTATTCCAAGGTCGTTGGTTTACCATTCTTTCTCTGACTGAAGTGAGAGGATTTATGTGACACTTTTGCTAGATAGAAGAAAACTCTTTTGTACCACCACTAACACACAGTATTTAAATGAACGGTGTAAGTATTTCAGAATATATCTGAAGTATGAACTCACAAATTATGCAATTTTTTTATTTATTTCTGAAGCGTGTTGGAAACAAAATACTTTAATATAATCAAAACGAATCATTAAACTAGGTCATGCAATTAACAAACATTTTTCGTCTGTGCACTGTATAGTTTTGTTATGAAAATGTGTTGTCTGCAACAGCAGCGTGCTACCACACTATGATTACTCCACTCTATGCCACTGCACTCTTTTCTGCACCATTTCACCACACTGCACTCTACTCCACTTCACGCGACACCTCTCTACTCTATCCCATACCTCTCTACTCTATGGCAATGTACGCCGCTCTATACCACTGACCTTTGCACCACTTCACTCTGATCCAGGCCACACCAATCTCCTCTGCACAACTCCACTCTACGCAGTTGTTCTCTATGGCACTCTGCAACACTGCACTCTATGCCAATACCGTCTATGCCAAAGCATTTTTCTCTGTAACACTCAACTCTACACCCCTGCACTTGACACCAACCTACTGTATGCTACTGCACTCTACACTACTTTAATGCACGCAATTACACTCTATGCCTCTCTATGCAACTGCACTCTATCCTGCACCACTTCACTCTATTCTGAAACAATATACTCTATGCCACTGCACTCTATCACTCCCCTCCACACTGTACCACTCCTTTCAATTACTCTGTACTCTACTCTTATAAACTGCACTCTATGTCACTGTACTCTAAGCCACTACTCTTTACTCCGCATCACTGTACTCCATGACCACTGCTCTCTATGTCTCGCTCATCCACTCTTCCCTATTGCACTCTGACACTCTACTCTGCAACACTGCACTTTGTCCCTGAACTCTACACCTCTCTACTCTGCACTACTTTACTCTACGCAACTGCATTGTATGGCACTATACTCTATTCTGCACCACTCTTAGCCACTACACTCTATGCCACTTGACTGTGCCACTGCCCTCTGAATCACTCAACACCACTTCACTCTACACCACTCAATGCCACTCTCGTATCTATGTCACTGCACTCTCCTCTAATCTGTGCCATTCCACTCTGCGTCACTCCACTCTACGACGCTGCATTGTAAGCCGCTGAATTCAATGCCACTGCACTCTACACCACTATACTCTGCAACACACTGCACTCAACTCTATGCCACTCCAGTGTATGCCACTCTACGCGACTCCAACCATGCCACTCCAATGCACAACACTCTCTGCCAGTCCACTCTACAGTGCTCTACTCCACTCTTCACCATTCCACTCTAGGACACTCAAGGCTACTCTTCTCCATGCCACTAATGTTTAGCCATGCGGAACAGCAGCCACGCAGTTGTACAACATAGCTAAAACATATTCGCAAAGCCGATACCTCTTGCATAGGCGAGACCTATTGGCTTTGCCAACGCTTGTTTTAAGTAAGTATGCATCACTTTGAAAATTCTTGCAAGATACCAGCAGGAGACTAGTTTGCACAGAAAATGTCTTGCTAGTGGACGTATCCTGCTTAACCAGCCTCATTCCAGCATCTCAGGAGACTTTCACGGAGATGAGTACTCGCTTAACAAAACAATTGAAAAGAAAAAATAATGGGAGATACCAGCAAACCAAAGCTTAGTTTAACTCACATTCATGAAACCCTTTTGATGAATGCCAAGAAAATGTGTTGTCTCAGGTGACACATGAACCATTGGTAAGAAGCATGTCACATTTATGGGAAGAATTTGAAGGTTTATCTCCACATTTGTTGCCTGAACATGCACATTCAGAATGTGAAATGGACAAAGTCAACAAGGGTCACTGCGTGCAGAGAAGAAATCATGAAGACGAGTTCTGATGAGCCACAGGCCGTCACTAGAAAGGCAGCCACAGATAAGTAAATGAAACATGGAGTTTGTTCAATCATTTTTAGTTGATGGGTCTAAAGATACGGAAAGAAGGACGATAAGTGGCCAACTTTGGCACATATCCCTCATAAAGTGGATCAGTCCCAACACGGTTTTATTCAAAACACTAAATGCAGTAGGATTTTCAACACTATACTATATTGATATAATGAATAATACTGTTACTGCTCATTTTAGCATCACCTCCCATAAAGAAACAAGCCATTTGCAATGCAATAGGTCTTGTGTTTACTCGAGTTAGAGCTATTAGCACTGTAAATTCCTAACTGGACTTTTCTTGCCACATAAAATGAAAATTGAAAGTAAAACAGTTGACATAAGCAAGCCAATTCAAAGCGCCACGGCTGCCATGAGCATAAGCGTGAAGGAGAGACACAAAAGGAAAAAGAAGTTTGCTTGCAGTCAAACGTATCGGCAAATGTGCAATTATCTACATAACGGGCGATGGCCAAGGCGGTAACAAAACTGCCCCAAGGAGGGACAAACGTAAGGCATTGACCAATGATAGCAAAGGATTTGTGAAAGGCCAGCCCAGGAACGCATGATAGTGATGGGCGTGGTTAAAAGCCCATACATAGATTTCAACAGGCCAGAGCGCTTGTGCGCTGGACCTAAAAAGATTCCTCCCTCTCAAATGCCTTCACTGTATCCAGAAGAGGCAGCACAAGGTCTGACTATCTGCATGAGCGACATTCAGCAGCATTACTGCCAAACTGATACACTTTAAAGAATATACGCTAACACTGATATTTCAGAAATAGTAAGGCTTCCAAAAACATGATAAGCAGCTTGAGTAAGCACTTTACATAGAAAGGTATATCCACGTTTAAAACCAATGGAGTCTGAAAGTAAAAATAATTTCCTTTCCTCTCAAAGACAGGGTATTTAGCTTGATTGCAGGAAGAGAGGTCTTGCCATGTACAAGAAAGTCTTAAATCACTTAAAAATGAATCTGAAGCAACTCTTCCTTACAAATTCTGTACATTGTTGAGATCAGGAGATGTCATCATGGCCTTCAGCATTTGTTTGAGATCATTTTAAAGTGCCCCAAGATTGCTGTATCGCCACAGAGCTCGTATTTTGGAAATATCAGTCCTACTGGAAGCTTACTGAATAATACTTGACAGAAGGTTTGCCCATTCACTGTGTTCAGAACTTGACACTTGAGTGATGTGGTAGTTCAGCCTAATAATGTATGCACAACATGTAAACAATGGTTCTTCGTATCGCTTATTTTGTTGTTCAAGTTGTCTGTGTGTAACACACAGGTAACCGCACACAGCAGAATGTCAGCAAATTGCAAATGGCGTATATTAAGACTGGTACAAATTCCTATTATAAGGCTTTACATAATTTTACACTGTCCTTTGTGACTGCTATTAAGAACGACAAGCAAAAAAAAGTGTGAAACTACAATCAACATGGAATACAATCTTAATGTAGAAGTGATGTGTCAAATGCAAAAAGAACAAGTGACGGACGGAAAGCTGAACACTGTCAAACACTCACCCCCTTGAGGAACAGGGTCAAGACTGATTTGCATACGGCTGGGTCCAAACTGGGGTGGCATGTTGAGCAAAAGAACGATGGATTAAACCCAGATCTGTAACTGGGGGGTAAGTGTTTGCATTGTACAGCACTCCGTCCATCATCCTTTTGTGTTGCTGAAGTGATGTGTCAAGTCAGTCAACCTGGTAGTTTCAACATCTTCATGAATGTTGTGGCCACCTCAATAATGTAACAAGCAGCACAATGTTAGTTTGAAACTGCGGTCAAAAGGACTGAAAAAATAAAAATAAACGGACTTTTTCTGGAGTAAGTGAAACAAGACTATAAAAAGAAGTCACCTTTTGTTCCCACAGAATCCTCCTGTTAATAAGCGTCAAATGTTACCCTCTGATGGAAGAAAGCTTACCAAGTAAGAAAGCTTAACAAGTTTCCACCCCTTCAATCTCCAACACCTGAGAAGCAGTGAATGGTCTAATATGAGATTGTATATCAGGTTGAAACACACCCTACTCCGCTATAAAAAGGGTCCGGTGAAAGTCAAAAGTTCTCCCAATGTTTTAAACAGGGAGTTATCACTATCAATGTGTGCTGCAAGATTGACCAGTCAAAAGGCCCTTTTTAAATAAAAAAAAATGCTTCCACAAGAAAACGTGAGTTCATAAGTCGCTTGTTGCGGTTCGGGTGAAAAACTGATGACAAATGAGTTACTGAGTGACTAGTCCCTGAGTTCATTAGCAGGTGTAGCATAGGTTCACCAATAGGTAGAGTGGTTTATCTAGTCTCAGACACAAGAGTTACACAAAACTAGTCTCTCATTTCAGCATAGGAAGAGTAGGTTCCCAAAATAGGAGGATAGTTTATCTAGTCTAGAATATGGAGGCAGGTTATCTAGTTTTCGAGCTGTGTCCAAACGCAAATGAAAGCTAAAAGACTCAACATATGGCTACGTTTCATTTCAAACTTGTTCAGTGCTTAATTTGAGCCAGTGGTTTCAGGTGCTCGGCACTGGCTCTTAATCATCAACACCAGCACTTATGACAGTCTGCCACATGGTGATGCTCTCTATCTAGTTTAGAGATAAGCACAAAAAGAGTCGTTTATTAAGTCAAAATACATTCAGAATGACTAATACCTGCCACGCAAGCCATTCTCATTAAGTAAATTTACCTATTTTACCTCCATTGGATCCTGATCTTTTTTAAAACACTAATCCCTAAACGGTCCTAAAATTGGGATAAACTGGGGGAGGCGGCCAAATTGGGAGGGGTGGAGGACTGACAGAGGACACTGGCGGCAGGAGCCTTTGTAACTTGCGGACCCGTTCTTAGGGCGAAGAGCACGCTAGGCCTCAGCGGCAGACACCTGGGCTTCAGAGCGGCCTCTGCTGCTTACTGCCCACATTCAATCCAGCAGCAAGAATGGCCAACCCGCGCTGCTCTCCCAGCGAACAGCAGCGCTACTCGTTCCACCCAGTCCAGCACAGCCGCCATTAGCATGGCTACTCAAAAGCGAAGGCTTGACTGAAGCGTTGTTATGGGCACTGGCTGAGCTTCTAAAATGTGGTGATGTCCTGCAGAATGTTTGAGGTCTGGGATAGTTGGTCAGTTGGAGAAGGCCGTCAAGCTGCCTGGACCTGGATGGAGGGGACTGCTGAACTTTAATAAACATTTTGGATGCAACCCTGGCTGTCCTTTCAGTCCTTCACCAGAGGAAGCAAAGCCTGCAGATGCACTAGGAGGAAAGATTCCAAAAGTAGACCGGCTCACGGCCAATACCTGCAGCAGGGATTACCCCGGGAGAAGGGGAAGTACTCTGACCACGTGCAGCACATAACACAAAGCATATATAAAATGCATTTAAAGTTATGCTGGCTGTGAAGCTGGAACCAGTGGCACTCTAGGGCTGTACACCACTGCTTAATTTGTGCCGGTTGTTGCAGGTGCTGGATAGCGGCACTCATGTTTTGGGGATTTAAACTTGCTTTTCATCATGAGGATGACAGAGAGGCGGAAAGATAAAAAGTGGGAGAAAGACAGGAACACAGTGACATAGGGAGAAAGCAGGGGTGAAAAGTACAAGAGTGAGACACGAATCGTGGGTTGGGGCTCGAAAAAAGAGGCATGAGCTGGAATCAAGCCTAGCCGGCCTGGACTTCCAGCATCCTTCACAATCGGCAGCTGGCTCTCATGAACAACTTTTGTCCTCGGCACTCATTTATTCTACAGATTGAACAATTACAAAGCAAATTACATATATACATACGTACAGACATTTCAATGATGTAAAACATTTTGAGTTCTGACAATCTCTTTCAACTCCAGTAGTTCCCACTGCACAAACAGACCCGTGGGCCCACTTTGCCACCCCACGTTATGCCACTCCACAGGGCAGCATGCCTCCACTGTGCCCTCTGAATGAGCTATAATCAGACCAGCGAGCGGGCACACTGACGGTATGACTCAATTTAATTTTCGCCTGGCAATCACTTCCCCAAATATAGCAGCTTTTATTTCTTCTCTGCGGGGAAGAAGGGTGCCTTTGTCCGGTGCATGCCAAGTGCCCTGTCGTGCCAGTGGTTCGGCGGCAGCGGGTGATGCTGTGATGCCCCTCTTTGATAGCGGCCATTGTCTGCGGCCTTGTAGCCCGTGCGTGATGTCAGCACCCAGCACACTGTGCAGAAGGGACCTTTGTGCACCGCCAGGGTCCTTTGTTGGCAGTCAGAGCACAATAGTTTATTTTGGGTTTAGGGCTCTCGCGGGCTGATTGACTCACACACAGGCTCATTGTTGAAGGGCTGCGCACAGATGAGAATGGCTGCTGCTGGAGAGGTGCCCAGAGTCTGCCACTACCTGAAACTCTGATCTGACTTCCCTAGAACCACTGTGCCCTGGCAAGGACTAGGTTTGCAACCGTGGGTAGTCCTGGTGTCTCTGAGGATCACCTAGTCCCATCGCCTGTGTCGCTGTGCTCCACCATCTGTGTCCGCTTAGTCTCAACTACCAGTGCCACCTTAGTCCTATGGCCTGCGTCACCTTATTCCATTCCCACCACCTGTATTCCTTTAGTCCCATTGACTGAGTGGCCTTAGCCCCAGCACCGGTGTCACAAAGCGTCCCATCACCTGTATCGCAAGGTGTTTCCAGCCCCTGTGTTAGACAGGGTCCCATTGCCTCTGTCGCAAGGGGTCACATCGCCTGTGTCACCTGAATCTCAATATCTCCAAGCATTGTTTTATTCCCATCATCTCTAAGCATCACCTTAGTCCAGTCATCTGACTGCAACATTAGTCCCATCTCGAGTAGCCTTGGCCCCTCGCTTGTGTCATCCTAGTTTGATGACTTGCGTCACCCCTGAGCATCAACTTAGTCCAGTCATCTGACCGTCAACTTAGTCCCTTCCTTGTGTCACCTTAGCCCCATCACTTATTTTGTCTTAATCTCACTATCTGCGAGTATCGCCCAATCCCCATCAACTCTAAGCAACACTTTAGTCCAATCACTTGTGCCACCGTAGTCGTGTCACCTCTTAGCATCACCTTGGTCCAGGCATCTGTCATCACCTTAGTCTCATCTTGGGTCGCCTTAGTCTACATAACAACTAGCTTGCCACTTATTTTATTATTGGCATTGTCAAGGTGGGGACAAAAATGAATGTTTCTAAATTCATGTTTGAAAGATATCCCTTTTAAAAAATGCTTCTCAATGCACTGATGTATTCTAGTGAACTAAGGTGAAATGGTTCTGCATGTTATACACCTTTTGAATTCTAAAGAGGCTTTATCATATTTGAACACTTGTGTCTTTAAAAATGAGTGTTCCTAAAGTTAAGAGGTGCAGGGCACCCTATTTACTATTTTTTTTTTTTTTAACATCAATTAGCCTGTAAATAAAATCTTGCCTGTTTATTTATCATCTCTTTAACTTTAAGTGCTGAATGAAGTACACAGCAGTCCGGTGCAGCTGTTGACCCGGGGAGCCGCATGGAAAGGTCAGGAGGGCCGCATGCAGCCCCCGGGCTGTACTTTGAGTATCAAAGCCTCAGTCCCTGCATCTGAGTGTTACCTTGGTCCCATCATTTGCATCCCCTTGGTCCACTCACCTCCATACATCGCTTTAGTCCTGTCATATGGGGCTTGCCCAAGTCCCATTACTTGCAACACCTTAATCCCACGGCTTTCACTGCATTAGTGCCATGATTTGCATTGCCTTAGTTTGGTCACCTCTAAGAATTGATATAATCCCATCATCTGAGTGTCGCCTCAGTCCCATAGCTTGCACTGCCTCAGTCGCATGGATTCCTCCGCCTCAGGCCCATGGCTTGTATCGCCTTACTGCCATGGCTTGCACCGCCTCAGGCCCATGGCTTGTATTGCCTTACTGCCAAGCCTTGCACCGCCTCAGTCCCATGGCTTGTATTGCCTTACTGCCAAGCCTTGCACCGCCTCAGTCCCATGGCTTGCACCGCCTCAGTCCCATGGCTTCCTCCGCCTCAGTCCCATGGCTTGCGCCGCCTCAGTCCCATGGCTTGCGCCGCCTCAGTCCCATGGCTTGCGCCGCCTCAGTCCCATGGCTTGCGCCGTCTTAGTTGTGTCACCACTCAGCATCCCCTTTCTCTCGTCACTTTCAGCTTTCAACTTAGTGCCATCACTATTGGCATCACCTTTGTCCCTCTACCTCTTAGTACCAACTTAGTTCCATCCTCTCTGAACATCACCTTTCAATGTAGTCCTACTACCTCTGAGCACTGCCGCGAGGATCGCCACCTGAGACCACCCCTTCGCCCCATCACTTGTCAACATCACCTCAAAACACAGCCCTAGAACGGTTACAAGAGTCTACTTATTCACCACCCCATGAGGCAACTGGGAAAAACGTGTATGTCCTGCACTTTGTAACTTTGCCCCTCCATTTTCTTAAACTATAGTCATCACGGGATGCCAAAACCGGTGCCAAGATGCAACTAAAATCTGAAACGTCCGCAAAATTCAGTAGGTGCCCAAAAAGGAATGTCAACTTATGGACCCAGAATACACTTTTAGCAACTGGTCTCCTGGAGTTTCCACTATGGTAATATTAAAGGTTGTGCGACTTTTTACTGGGCAAAAAAAACCACAAGCATGTTGATTTACTTCAGGTGGTCGCAGTCTTTTTATGGCACACAGCTACCAAGGAGGGCACACTAGTCCCTTTAAAAGATGCGACCGCAGCCACGGGAGCAACATGGTAAAGAGACCGCTTACGTTTTTTATCATTCTCCCAGTAATCTGTTATTCAGGGGAAGCCTGAATGCAATAACCTCAAAACAAAAATGATATTCACAATTATGAAGCAACTGGCGCAAGCATCCGCCATAAAATCCAT
Source organism: Pleurodeles waltl (assembly GCF_031143425.1). Taxonomy (NCBI): domain Eukaryota; kingdom Metazoa; phylum Chordata; class Amphibia; order Caudata; family Salamandridae; genus Pleurodeles; species Pleurodeles waltl. The sequence continues at coordinate 1,123,456,469 of NC_090448.1, forward strand.
CACACCTGCCCTAGCGACTGCGCACGACCCTCCATGCTCGCTCTTGCATGTTTTGCAGAAAGAGCAGGTTTGATCCAATTTGTATTTTCAACGCCAAACCACTTCATCCTCAAGGAGTCTGAAATGTTCAACTGGAGTTTTTTTTTTTAAAGAAAACGTTGTGCTTATCAGCAAAACCCCTACTCAAAATTCTGAACTTTCCAGTGTTTTCCTAAAATAAAAACTAAAGTTGTACCACATGTGGCAATGTCACTGGTCGCCAGAACCTGAAGCCACCCTGGAAAGCAGTCAATTTTGGGCAAGCCTTGAGCTGGGACCACTTGCACAACCTCTCTACTTTTTGGTTGGTCAAATGTAATGCACGGAAGGCTGCAACATGTTTGTAATAACTGAAAGCAGGGCCTGGTGGGAGAAAATCAGACTTTCAGATGTAAAGCTAGTACCACGAATTTAGGTAGCAACAGCTAGTATGTAAGTGCGAAGAGATGCTTCCGATTGTTGGATGTGCTTTAAAAAAAGAAATCTTACACGTGGAGGAGGCCCTATGCTTGCTCTATAAAATGTAAGTACAAAAAAGTAACCATTGCGTGTAATATTAATAGAATTTTCATAGAAGAGTACTAGTGCTTGCTTGTAGGCAGATGAAGTTACAATATGTGATGAAATCGTTTAATACCCGTCACAGGAAAATATGATTAGTTGGTGCAAAAAAGGTACACAAGAATGGCTACAAAAAATAAAGAGAAACAAACATGATTAAGAATAGAGAAAAAAGGGCACTGACAAGATAAAGTACTGGCCCACCAGCGGTGGCACTGAGTGGAAATCTTTTTAGGGAGATGTGCACATGCAATGAGAGACAATGCAGCCAGCACAGTACAAGAGAGCCAATGGCTAAAGTGGGCTGTCCCTTTGCCAGGACCACCGGAATTATGTGATTCTCACAGCGGCTTGTTTTTCATAATTATGGATCTGCAGCGTTTGCCACACAATCTGTTGTTTTCTGTATAATCTGCCATTCAAAACATTTTTTTTTACCTCAAACGGATTAAAACGTACTAAAAACGTGGCAGCATGTGTTTGTGTATAGTTGGAGATTCTTTGCAGAGGTTAGCTGGTAATCTTTCAGTTGCTTATTTCTGTATGTGGTTGTTAAACTGGTTCTTAATAGATACAATACTTGCCCAGACAGAATTGCAAGTTTATAAATGACAAAATAATGAAGTAATACTATTTAAAAAAAAGTGGCGCATAATCTGCCTTTTTCTTGCTGCATAATTTAGTCAACCCTAGTGCATAATTTGGTGCTCCCCTGCCACATAACTGCAATGGCTCTGCCCATTGCCCTATTCTGTATGTTGTGGTGGGCGGAAACAAGTTATGAGTGACATCTGAATTGACTAACAGGCAAAGAGGGGTGCCTCAAAAGCCCATGTACATATGTACTTTTAATTTATGTATTTTTTTTTAACTACTTGAGGCTGGTCAATAAACTAAGTCTCTCTATGCTAGACCTAAAACGTAGTTGGCATCAGGGAGCCACAATTCTCAGCCAAACGAGACAAAGCTGCACAGAAGTCATTACACCTTGCACTTCTACTTGGCTCATTAATAAGTCGTTAACTACTATACAATAGAGTGAATACAAGCCTGACATATGCCTAGTAATCTCTTAGCACGCAGATTGGTTCCTACAGCAGCTGCTCTGAACAGGCGTGTTTGGGCACGCGCCTCTGAAGTGGGCACTTGTTTAAAGATGGTTGAGTCAGAGCCAAGGTACCGCAGCCTGTGGGCCCTGGGCGGGGGTCAAAGCGAGGCCCGGGGTGCAGGGAATCCTTCCCGGAACGGCGAGATATGCTAAGCATCGAGGTCAGAAAGATGCAATAATATAGATATTCCGCGTTTATTGAAGGGTTGGAGACCTGCCATTGGCTGGATGGCGTCATCCCTTTTAACTGAAAATAAAACAAAGAAAGAAAGAATATAAAGTGTTGCATCTTGTGTTGCCTTATGTCCAACCCCAGGTAGTTGGGAATAGACGGACATTTCACCCTGGGGTGAGTTACTATCACACAGATTTATAGCGCTGGCTGACAGAGCTAGTTTGTTAAAACCTGCAGTGCAGCTCTATTTGGACTCACAGTTTACAGCAGAGACCGCAATATCCTGGACTGCTGAGGACACCGGAAGGGGAGGCAGTGGTACCTCAAGGAATACTTGTTTAATGGGCGGGAAGAACCAGACCATAAAAACAGAGAAAAGACTGATACTACCAAGTCCCAATGTAGCACCTAAAGAAAAATAAATGACCCCTTCTTACAGAGTCCCAGTGCACTCTCTAAAAGACAGAGAAATGACCCCTCCTACAAAGTCCCAGTACACCCCCAAAAGAAAGAGAAATGATCCTTCCTACGAAGTTCCAGTACGCCCCATAAGACAGATAAATGACCCCGCATACCAAGTCCCAGTGCACCCCCTAACAGACAGAGAAATGACCCCTCCTACAAAGTCCCAGCATCAGCCAAACCAGGACTTCTGGGAAAACTACACTACAAAAGAGGCTGTTAACTACATTTCCCATTTGTGGCTCATGTGCCCATCCTGGTGTACAAAATGGAGCCAAGACTGTTGAGCGCGGATGCCAGTGGGGCACACCAAGCTCCTTAAGGAAGCAAGAAAAGAACCTCTGGTGTTGGTCCTATTTACATGTAGCCAACCAGAAACAGTCAAATTGTGCACTGCCAAGAGGCATGTTTGCAGATCATGAAAAATGTCAGTGTCTGCTGAACTTTTCATTTCAATTGAGGTTTGGCAGCTTACAACTATGCAGCACAGGAAACATCTAGATATTAACCAGAACTGGAGATAGGGAGTGCCTTGAGGCAGCCTCAGTGATGTATGGTTACCCATAATGCACTTCCACATGCCCCAGCAGGCGCGCACAATGTCCCCATGATTAAAAGAACTAATGTAAACAAAGCTCTCTATTATGGTGGCCTTCTCCCTAGTGCCTTGCCGCCAGTCGGTGAGTAGCCCTGGTCTCAATTCCCACCTCACCAGTCAATTAGTCCAACTTGTTCCCTCCATAATCCATATCCTTTAATGGACACAAAACAGTGATGCACCATACAATTAGCTAGTTCACCGAGTTAAGCGTTCACACATGTGCGTAGAGCCTGCAGGGTACGAGGTCAAATTCTAAAACTCAACTTTCAATAAGGTTATTAAAATGATTATAATTTAATTTGGTTATATTAACCGTTCCATAAAATAAAAAGAGCGAGGGAGGAAGAGAGAGAGAAAAAACACAAATACATACATAAGCACATACGGTAAACTTTATACACACACATACCCACAATAATTTTCAAAACCCTAGTGAAGCAAGCAATGTCTTTAAAGCAGCTCCACCTACCGACTAGGTATACCATAAATCATATTTGTTTTATTCTGATTGCAATGGTCTACTAAATACTGTACTATAGTGAGTACTGCTACTAATGGAAACAAAAATATATGTTTATGCCACAGAACTCACGATTGACTGTTTCTTGAGAACCATGGCCTACAATGCCATCTCACAGTTTTGGTGAAATTATTAAAATGGGCTTTTCCTCTTGTGGTTCATAATGCTACAGGTCTGTCTTTGGCCATCAGCCTTATCTTGGTCATTACTTTATTTGTCTTGTAGTTTTTTTGCTAACCTTATTTCTGGGGGGTCGTTATGTTGTTTTTTCTCAAAAAGCACTCCTTGACATAGTAGTCCTTTACACTTAAGGGAACTATTTTCAATGTCGGCGTGCTGATTGTGAAAGGGCAGAATGCCATCACTCACAATGAAGTTAGCCAATGATTGAAGTAGGCTGGTCCATGTACTGTAGCGGGCAGAAGAACGAACCAATGAGTACCTGATTAAGCACAAACAGCTACCCTTCTGCTGTAAGTGCATCATACGTATAATTGTAGTAAAGTCAAAAGGTCTTACCTAATGCCAGACGTAAATAAGCATTTGCAATGCAATGGGTCTAGCATTTGCTTGAGTTATAGCTATTAGCGCTGTAAATTCCTAACTGGACTTTTCTTGACACATAAATCGAAAATAAAAAGTAAATTAGTTGACATAAGCAAGCTGATTCAGCGTAAAGGAGACACAAAAGGAAAAAGAAGTTTGTTCGCAGTCAAACATATCGGCAAAAGTGCAATTATCCATGTAACAGGGTTGATAGCCACGACGGTAACAAAACTACCCCAAAGAGGGACACAAAGCATTTACCAATGACAACAAAGGATTTTTGAAAGGCAAGCCCATGAACAAGTGATAACGGTGGGCGTGGTTAATAGCCCACAGAGATTACAACACGTCAGAGCACTTGCGCGTTCGACCGAAAAACAGAGAGAGAACAGAAAGAGACAGCAAAGCGAGAGACTAATAGAGACAATGCAAGAGAAAGCAAGAGAAATTGAAAAATCAGGACACACCCTGGGGGGCGTGAGATAGACAGAGGAAGGGAGGAGAGAAGGTAACCGAGGAGTGCGAGAGCAAGAGAGAGAATAGAGCTTCAAGGAAAACAGAATAAGCAGCAGCAAGAATTAAATGCAATACTTTTCATTAGAGAGTAATTTAATATTTCACCGTATTCGCAAGTTTAAAATTAAAACTAGCAAAGGAATGTTAATTATGCCCAATTTATTAGAGGTGGGCGAGCCACTGAAAGCTCAGCTGGCTCAGCTTGAGAACCTGCTGGAACCTCCAGCCGGTGCCGAGCTTTCAAGCAGATTGTCCGCCACCCTCGCTCTTCCAAGGATGTGGCGTTTTGGAACTGGGAAACCAGGTTTGAGCCTCAAGACCCCGTGATTCAGGCCAAATCACTCAATCTAAACCCGCCCAAAAAAAAAAAAAAAATTGTGACGTAACTGGGGACGTATCAGAGAAACAGCAAATTTTTCTCGTTTGCGCCAGACGCACCCATGGGACCCCCTCCCCCTCTCTCCAGAGTGCTGCCATCAATGGGTGCACTGACAGTGCCCCCCGATGGAGATGCCCTCTGATGTTATCGCTGTTGCTTTATGTACGTCAGCGCTATCGGTATTACAGAAAGGGACGCAGAAGCATCTGCGGCCCCTCTGGTAATATTAAAGTGCCCCGTGGTTCGCAAAGCGGGTGTAAACACCAGTTGAGCCCCTGGGGCACTTCTGTAATAGGGCCTCTGGTGTTCACGTAAAGTGCCGCAATACCTTCTGGTCGAGTTCGGGCAATGTAAAACTGTACACAAAAAACTGCGCTGACAATGTCGGGCGATGAGCTAATGAGCCTCAGGAGTGCCATCCCTTGGATGTGCACCCTTGGAGATATTTCGGAGGGTGGTACAAGCCAGGGCAAGTGGGGTTTGCCATTAAGTTTAGATTCGGAGGCGGGGTTAAGTCAACAGTTTAGGTCACTGTCACTTAGGTCAAATCTCTTCCTAGCACAGGTGGTCCTGGACGTAGGAACTGTCCAATTGTGTCCCAGTTTTAGGCCTCTTGGCTTAGTGAGTTGCTGAGGTAAAGTTTATCTGTTTTAATATGCCGTACTTCACAATTAATATGGCGGATAAAAATCAGGCAGCGAGGGAGGCATTAAAAGTATTATTTGAGGCTGTGAGGGAGGATTTGTTACAGCCCAACGTGCTTTCACAAGCTTGGGTGGGCTTAACCCATCCAAAGCGCTCAGCAGCGAGCGGGGTAGCTGCCTCAGTATTAGCGTGCTCCCCACCGCAAGCACAAGTCAGGGCAAAAATAGTGTGCATGGAGCAACTCTAGGAGGCAGTGTTGGTGGAGGGAAGAGACATTAGGCAGCAGCTTACCTTGGAAGAGCCAGAGTGCACAGGGGGGCGAGGCACGGCTCGTGTTCACGCTCAAGTGGGTCAGAGGTCTGCCAGCACTAAGCGGCGGCTGCCTACCTCAAGTGCTTTGCAAAAACTAGTGAGGGAAGCTTCAGCCCCACCGTCACAGAGTGTGGAGGCATGGACCTGCATACAGGTGGCAGCAGTCTGCTTGCACGATGATTCAGATGCGAGCACATCTGATGTGAGAGCCACAGAAGGGGAAGGAGGACTATCGCCTTCTCTCGATCTACAGCGCACGGGCTCAGAGAGGAGCATATTAAACGAGTTACATTTTTTTAAAGCAAGAGAACAAATGGTAACTCCCTGGGGTACAAATACAATGGAGCAGGATCAGTCTGGCTTCCTGCAAACACAGATTATCTCCCAAGAGTTATGAGGCAGGAATTGCAGCAAGACAGCCCACATGGTATGAAGGCACAACAGTACAAAAATAAAGCTGGGGAGGATAGGGGGCAGGATCAGTTTCAGCAGGTAGGGTGTGTGTTCACATTATGTAGGGAAAGGAGTTGCAATAGGTAGATGGGTTTGGGTTGATGAAGGGCTAAGTCAAGGTAATGACCATATGAAGTAGCCTAAGTTAGGACCCAGAACCACCCATCCCACAGGCTGGGGCGACCTGCTGGACAGCGTGGGGACGGCAGGCGGCCGGAGAGGTTGGGAGCGGCCTTTGGAATCCAGTACGAAGACAGGGATAGGTCTGAGGCGATCTTCCTGATGGCGGTGGATGGAGTTCCACAAACAAAATTAATTAATGGCGTTAACACTGATTGGAGACTTTATAACAGGGGCGCGGGGATGGTGAGAAGCCTGAGTGAGTGTAATGGTGGATGATCAAGAAAATTTAATGCAAGTTGTACTATGAGGAGGATGAAGAGGTGTTGGAGAAAGGGGAAATTCTGTGTTGGAAAGACCGGGATGTAGGGAAAAAAAAATAAGAGGTTGGGGGGAGGGGAACACTAGTTTCTTGTGTACTAGTATTCTTCCACAGGAAGGGAGACAGAAAGACAAATCAATTGGCCGAGGATCAACATTCTCAGGGCAACGGGGATGCGCACATGTGACTTAACAAAAGCGTTGTTTGCAACCAGATGAGTCGCAATGGTGGAAAGGTTGGGGATTTGGACATAAACTACATGCCACGAGTGTTGGTGAAGAGGTTTGGGACTTCAGAAGTAGACAAATGGGTTGGCACTGAAGTTAAGTGAGGGGAGGAAGGGGATGGGATCAAAAGTGGGTATGATGATGTCAACCAGAGAGGACAAAAGGGTATGAAGGACAAAGGTGTTGCGGGGAAGCAGAGAGGACGAATATAACACCCGAAAAGGACTCATCGAAGTGTGACAGCAATCTGATAAATCCGTCATTTTCCGTAGGCTTCCTTACATGGGTGTATCCATGCCATTGGGGGCTCATCTTTCTAACACAACGAAGGAAACAATTCTGAAAGGTGAGTGTATCGATGTATATAAACTACTACACAGGCAGCTACAGGCAAAAGAAGGTTCTAGGAAAGAGACTTAGGAGTTAGCTAGGCGCCTGAGGGTTTCAACTAACAGACACGTAGACATCTGCGTTTTTTTATCTTCGCAAGCGTCTACTGTGAGAAATTCCCTGCTCTGTCAGTGGCCACATTCAAATACATGGACACCATTAGGAACGCTCAGGCAGAGTTAGGAGGCTACGCTTGGCTTCAAAACCCTGGGGAGGAATAGACAATAAGTTGTGGGTTATGCACAGAAGCCACCACCCACCATGCATACGCCCAGTGGTTTGGCAGCACCTTACTGTCCTTTTCAAGGGAAACCCACCTCAGGAGGGGTGGGGAACTGGAACAGGGGACAAGTTAGGGCCTCTGGGGCTTGCTGGAACTTCAACAGGGGGTTATGTAACTAATTCCTTTGCAAATATAAACATGAATGCTCCAAGTGTGGTGGACACTTGCAGTACTTCAGTGTTTCAGGGAGGAGCTGTGGGCTGTTTCCGCCCAACCTGTGCTGGATCATGCTCCACAATTCAAGGCTGCTGCTGCGTAAGAAGGGTGTGCGCACTTCACACAGTCCATGCAATGAGTGGCGATAGCCCAACAGTGCTTGTGATGTTCTTGTATGGCTTCAGACTCCGCTAACAACTGGAAGTACAGTCTGGGTGGGGGGCTCTTGGAGGAGCAACAAGTAAAAAATAGAGATAAAAAAACAACAAGAGCTTGTCCAGAGAGACAGAGAAGGAAAAAGGATAAGAACTAAACATTTTAAGAAAACTAGTGCAAATATAAATGTGCAACGTTTCCAGCAGTTTTAAGTACACATTGATTCAGAAAAATTATTGCAGCGTTTTATTGCGACATTCTGAGGGTGATCTGCAGGACACTGCTTTGAAACCTGGTGAAATAGTTCAACTGGCTGCGATTAGGTGTAGTGCGCATGCCACAGATCCTCGATCCCATTTCAGAACACTATGAGTAAATGTACCTACAGTGCAAATCAGCGTATGCACCCTGCCGCTCACAGAGTATCACTCCATTGAGGAAGTTCAATTGGTTAATGCACCTACTGGGGAGATTTGTAGCACATCACTTAATCTTCCTGTCTCTATAAAAATTGGATATGGCCTTTTGTAATGTAACTGGTACTCATGTAAGGCGCTCCGATTCCACTGGGTCCAGTTTGTGCTACATAAAAACTGTAGTAAAATGCAAAACGAGGTAAAAACAAAATGTTAACATAAAAAAAAGAAAGAGAAATAGGCACTCATTTAGTGATTGATTTGTACAAAGTTAAACCACAAAAACTGGGTAAATATTGGCTTCCCCGCTTAAAATATTTTTCTAAAATCAAACCGTTTATCTCACCAAAACTCTTTTTTAGTTCATGGTCACCAATAAAAGTACTTTCAAATATGAATGTTAAGAATACACTTGTCCAAAACCTATTGAGTTCGATTTAATACACAATAATGTTCTATAATAATATGGGCCACGGGTTTACAAGACAGCTGTCTTGCCTGGTCAGTTCACTAATGGCTCACCTTTAGAAAGTCCTTCTCAGTGCAGTGCAGTAACGTGAGGTTTTAATGTCAAAGCTTCCACTCGTTAAAGAAATATATTGTGGAATTTTATGGAGACTTTTTGCATGTTTTATGTGAGGTTTGTTGCATGACTTACACAGCAAACATTTTGAGGGCTCGAGCTCTTACAGCCAAGCCTGGCCCTTGGCTCGGCTCGCCCTGATAAGCTGCTGTCTCCCCCGCGGTTATTTACGTGAGTGTTAATGACATTAGTGACTAAACAAATGGAGCGCGCGGAGGGTGTCGCGCGCGTACATAAATCACCACAATAACAAGACAACAACGCGGCGCAGCGTGAACCCGGCGGGGCCCACCCCTGCGTTTACACAGCCTCTCGACACAATGCAGCGAGCACAGCCCCCTCCCAGCGCCACAAAGAGGAATTACAGCTCTACCCCCTCCCCAGCAGAGGACACTTAACGCGCCAATCAGTGGCAGCGCTGAAAATATTCATCGAGCAGATTATTTTGTTTAATAACACGTCAATTAATTAGCTATTTTTAGAAGGGGAGGCAGAGCTGAGCGCGTGCAAGCCGCGAAAAATGGAACAGAGGTTGAACAAGCACTGGTAAAGCCAATGGGTTTGAAGTTTGCTACCAGCCTTTTGGCTTTGTCAGTTCTTGTTTTGACGTAGCTTATTTATTTATTTTTGGGACGTTTAAGTTGAGGGAGCTGTTAGGCCCGGGCCAGTATAAACAGAAACAATAAACGTGTCTAAGAGCAAAAATATGTTTATGGGGTTCTCAGAAGGCACACTTTGACATTTTAATCGCTGGCCCTGAGGGTAACTACATTGTGGGTGGATGGGCTCCTTCTGAAAGGGGTACAAACCGCCGTTGCTCACACTGAATTTAGCCAAAGGCTGAGATGGGCTGACCCACCCACCCACTGCCCCTAGCTGTAAGCGGTGGTGGCCGGAAGAAAATTATAATTGACAGAACCGACCAATTGATGGCTGGCTGAAATCCCGAAACCCAAAATACATATAATTTTAGTAAAACCAAAAAATCTTGATCTAAAAAAAGGTCAAAAAGATCAAGGCGGTACAGAGTGGCCAAGCCAATGAGTGTTCATCCTAGCGCCTTGAAACTTACACTTGTGCCCTGTTCCCCTGCTGTATTCCACCCCAGCCCCCTCAGCTCTGCCCGGACACCCAACTGCCTCCTTGCTCTCCCTTGCCTTATAACACCTAAATTGCAATTCTGTGCCACTGTCCTACCAGCACCACCGACTGCGGTATAACTGCATTACTTGAAACTGCCCCAAGGATCTCGAAGTGACCACATCAGAAAGAGCCTCCAACCCTACTTGTCCCATGTGCAACACAACACACGTTCCAACAGAGCATCAGAATGTCTCTCCTAAGGTTAGGCAAGGTTAGGAGGGTAGGGTAAGGTCAGGCATTATATGAGCCACACTATTCACTACACATAAAGAAGTCCAGATAAAAGTGCTTCCTAAAGGTAGCTCCGACTTCCCTAGGTCACGACTGCCCAAAACACGAGACCCAGAGCAGACAGATATAACACCAGAGCATCCCAAACAGATGATGAACAGCACAAATGAAGAAGCATTAGTGCTCAGTGGCTGCCCATGGAAAGCCTGCACTCTCACCGGAGGGTGTCCCTTATTATTATACAGCCCTGTAAGGAGGCGGCCTTTCCCAACTCACTGAGGGCAACACAAGACCTACAGAGGGACTGGGTCCTGAAATACTAAGAACTGCCTGCAACATCCCTCTGCTTGGCTTGCGGCAGAAGAATAGTCACCAATCTGGCGGGTGGAATCGCAACAGTAGATAAGTCACTCAACAGCCCACTGGAGAGTCACTCTTGGCGTGGTGACAACAAGAACACTGTAGTAGATTATAAAACTGAGAAATAAATATTAAGTGGGGTCAAACTTTGGAATCAGTCTACAATGGAAAGATTTACTGCATCAATGCATTATAAGATTGCAAAACACAATTTAATTTGGAGACCTTCCATAACTATGTCAACAGAAATCGCAGCAGCCTTTAACAAGGAAGATATCAATTTCACCCGATTGGTTAATCAGGGTTCTTCAGACACTGGTAGTACTTATTGCTAAGGTTATAGGTCTTCCGGACTAACAAATGGGTACCCATGTGATGTGAAGCAAGACTCTACAGATGAGCTGCGATTGAAGCATTCATGTGGTACCATGCCATGCAAACGTGACATCAAAGAAATGTAACTAATGCTAACATTGCAAAAGCAGACAAAATACAACAAGTGTCCTGTTTCCCACTTCCTTCCCTCACCTCCACCCTTCTTTTCCATACACTTCCTTTCTGAATTCTCCCTTGTTACTCATGTTTGTCCTAGAAAAACTGAAAATAAAGGAAGTAAAAAAAAAAGAAAACCCCTAACTACACTGGTAAGATGTATATTAAAAAGCATCATATTCACTCATTCAGGTGCCACGGGACTTGTGACCAAGACTGCTAATCCATGGGACTGAGGGTCTGGCGAAATGCCTTGTCTCTCTACCTCTTCATGTGGTCTGGTAACTACATTGATGACCTACAAACCTGGGGACAGGGATTCTAATAGCGGTTTCAACACCTGACTAAAAAGCATGTGATACTCAACAAATCACACCTCACTCTGCTGACTGGTGACCATCATTGCAATGTCTGTATATATTTTATATGCATGTATATATCCAAAAGCGGATCTCTGCATAGAACTCAAAACAGATCTTGATGCATATCCCAAAGAAGACCTCTAGATACTACCAAAAAATATCCGCATACTGCTCAAAGACCTGGACTTATATCTCAAAGAAAGACCTGCGTACATCTCGAAGAAAGACCTGCGTACATCTCAAAGAAAGACCTGCGTACATCTCAAAGAAAGACCTGCGTACATCTCAAAGAAAGACCTGCGTACATCTCAAAGAAAGACCTGCGTACATCTCAAAGAAAGACCTGCGAACTCCTAAAAAAAAAAAAACACCTGCAAACTCCTAAAAAGAAAACACCTGCAAACTCCTAAAAAGAAAACACCTGCAAACTCCTCAAAAAAAAACACCTGCGAACTCCTCAAAAAAAAACACCTGCGAACTCCTAAAAAAAAAACACCTGCGAACTCCTAAAAAAAAAACACCTGCGAACTCCTCAAAAAAAACACCTGCGAACTCCTCAAAAAAAACACCTGCGAACTCCTCAAAAAAAACACCTGCGAACTCCTCAAAAAAAACACCTGCGAACTCCTCAAAAAAAACACCTGCGAACTCCTCAAAAAAAACACCTGCGAACTCCTCAAAAAAAACACCTGCGAACTCCTCAAAAAAAACACCTGCGAACTCCTCAAAAAAAACACCTGCGAACTCCTCAAAAAAAACACCTGCGAACTCCTCAAAAAAAACACCTGCGAACTCCTCAAAAAAAAACACCTGCGAACTCCTCAAAAAAAACACCTGCGAACTCCTCAAAAAAAACACCTGCGAACTCCTCAAAAAAAACACCTGCGAACTCCTCAAAAAAAACACCTGCGAACTCCTCAAAAAAAACACCTGCGAACTCCTCAAAAAAAACACCTGCGAACTCCTCAAAAAAAACACCTGCGTACTCCACAAAAAAAACACCTGCGTACTCCACAAAAAAAACACCACAAAAAAAACACCTGCTTACTCCTCAAAGACCTCTGCGTACTCCTCAAAGACCTCTGCGTACTCCTCAAAGACCTCTGCGTACTCCTCAAAGACCTCTGCGTACTCCTCAAAGACCTCTGCGTACTCCACAAAAAAAACACCTGCGTACTCCTCAACGACCTCTGCGTACTCCTCAAAGACCTCTGCGTACTCCTCAAAGACCTCTGCGTACTCCTCAAAGACCTCTGCGTACTCCTCAAAGACCTCTGCGTACTCCTCAAAGACCTCTACCTAGAGAAGTTTGCTACATATATCAAAGCAGATTTCTCTTCGTACTCTTGAAAAGAGTCTGCTACACAGCTCAAGGCACATTGATTTCTTCCTGGAAGATGGTCTCTCCCAATCTCAACGCAGATCTCCTACAATCTCAATGCAGATCTCTCACAATCCAAGCGCAGATCTCTCCGAATCACAACACAGATCCCTACCAAACGCAACACAGCTCTTTCCCTATCTTACTGCAGACATTTATAAATCACTTTTGTCAGCTAGAGGCCACCGCTGCACTTGCAGCGCGCCACAGTGGATCATGCCCAGGGCAGCACAGGTAATGCCATCCAGAGACACGATGGCTCCCACAGCACCATGTTCGTGTGCCAACTCTGGCTGCTCTCCCACTGTGTCTGGACTGAGTTATCAGAGCACAACCCTCTGCGCTGTCTGGCACACTTACAAGATGTGGGCCCAGCAAACCACCATCTCTGGGCATTGCTGCTGTGGTCGGCGGCCTCTCAGCCACAAAATGTAGCTACTTGTAACAAGAAAAACACAAGGAAAGAACGGAAGGGGGAAAAACGAAGCTATCAGTTAAAACACAATCTCTCCTATGCCCCCTCGCCTGAACACATCTAGTTTGGCACGGAATGCTCACTTCATCTTTTCCAGTACCTAGAATGTCTGTAAACCTCTGTTTTCAATTCTCAAGCTCACTATAAAGCGCTTCAATGCCCTCAAGTCCAAGGACATGCCATTGAGGGCAAATATATAATTGTAGCAGATTGGCAGCAGGACTTTATGAAATACAGTTCTCCTGTTTTTATCTTAGTGTTACTTTAAATGTATTCACGTAGCTGTCCAGCTAATCAGTGCTTCATGCATGGCTTGAGGTAATTTCTAAGCACACACACTTTTTTGCAGACATGGGAGCTGCCCAAAACCGGTACTGGATTACTTGTCTTCCAATACAGGGAGGACCTGTTCTGGCAGCTCAGGCTGGACTGTTCCCATGAGGAACAGGGTCAAGACCAATTTGCATATGGCTGGGTCCAAATTGAGGTGGACTGATGGGCAAAATAACGATGGACTAGGATGCGACCCGAGTAATTACCAGTGGATGAGATTAATTCAAGCATTTCATCCATCACTTTTTTGTATACTACAGAAAACCAGGTTAAAACAAAGCCTCTTATAGTCAAAAATCAACTTTCAACCCACATCACCTCTAATAATCCCATTCAGGAATCCACTTCTAGTGAGACGACCTACTGGAAGCCCCAACAAAAGCAGCTAAATTGACTCGAGGTTTTCACAAAAAAAAAGTTGTCCCTCACAAGTTTATTATATCAGTAAGCTCCTAAAATACACAACTAGGTGTCTGTGCCCGGTATGCAAATTCTCATGAACAGCAAATCAGAGCGAGAACTTTGTCCCAAAGAGGCCCCTGCACTTTTTTTTATAGACTATTAACTAATTTCTTGTAACCGCAAATATTATCAGTTGTGTGAGCCCTAACGTTAGTCAATAATTAGCGAACTGGCGAGTCAAGTACAACGTCCCACTTCGAGACACCAGGAAAAAGCAAGATGACAAGCTGAGTAAAGTAAGGAAAACTGAGCTAAGACGTCTGCACCATAAGCAGAGTCAATGGAATTATGGGAAGGGAGGAACCAACTTATGCTGCAGGGTTCACTCAACTATGCGTCAAGAAAAGGCAAATTATGTGGCACAATGTGGCACATTTTCTGCAATTATTCATTCACTGTTTTGTTGTTTTATATGTTAACACCGTATGGGCATAGGTTTCATCTCACGATGTGTCAGTTTAACATTTAAATATAGTAACCAGTAACTAAAAGGTGACCAGCTATCCTTTGCAAATGACCAACCACTGGGCGGAAACATGTGTGACAGCATTTTAGTAACTTCTGGTACTTTAGAGCAATAAACTTTTTTTTTTTTTTTAAATCTGCAAAGTATACAGCAGATGATGGATTATGTGGCAGATGCAGCAAATCCATAGATATGCAGAAAACATAGCAGCCAAAGATTAACAAAAGCCCAGTGGCCCTCATAATAATTAAGATGCTATATGGTGCCCGCATGCAGGCAGTTCAATCTGTGATGACTGCTATGAACACATTTAGATTCATAACTCCCTTGTAAACATGGTCCAAATCTATAAGGCAAGTGAAGGCCCGGATGGGCATTTCAATAGCTGCATCTGAAGCAAAACTTCTCAAAAGATGTTCAAAATGACTGTTTTTTGTCACTGTACCACTGTTCCGTTGGCCGTGATTCTGTAAAGGACATTTAAAATGAAACATAACAAGCATTGGCAAGCCAGTTGGTCTGGTGTTAGCACCAGCCTTTGGCTTTGTCAATGGTGGTTTTATTTTGCCTTGCTTTTTGTAGAACAATCTTGTGCGCCGGAGTTGCCAAAAAACGGCTAAAAGTATAACTATTTTTGGTCTAAAAAAATCACACATTGTCATAGCAGTTCCTGGCACTAAAAGGAACTGCTTTGTGTATGTGCTACTTGTGAAGTAGTGGAATGCTGTCACTCAAGGTGTAGTCAGCTAATGGCGGAAGTGGGCTTGCCCCACGCTGTGTACTGTAGTGGGCAGAGGAATGACTACATGAATACCTGATTAAGCGCCAATAGGTACCCTGCGGGCATCTCAGCGTCTAATACAAAACGTGAATGACGCAACAGAAGACCAGTGGATGAGGAGGGCTGGCTGAAAGCACCTATAAGTATATAATATATTATTTTAGTGGAATCAAAGTCTTGCCTAAATCCACAGCTAAAAACTATCATCAAGCCAGTCAGCCATTTTTAGACATCAATCATGCCATTTCAGGGAGAATGATCATAACACACTTTGCTTTCGCTCAGAGATTTCTTACCAAGCACACCCTCTCTCCACAATCTTCTCAAGTTCCTCTCATCCATTACATAAAGGAGTGAGAGCTACACCAAGTGGGTAAGGTCTATGCATTATGAAGGCTCAAGTAACTGAATATACAGTTATCATTGGCACTCCGAGATTGCAAGAGAGGGACTGTCTAGCACCGTGGGCTGACTGGAAAGGGCACCTGAGCGCAGAGTCCATTTCTGAAAGGTAGATGACTGTATCAGCCCTCCCATGCATGTGTCCAGAGTACACAGTATGAAAATCTTACTTACCTCTCAATACTTTTAAGACTCATCTTGATTCACATGCTGTGCATTATCCCGCCAACTAGTAGCCTGGCTCAGAAAAACATTCAAATAAATATTTTTTGAGCATCAACCACACACAAAGGCTGCATGACACATGGTGACATGGACCCCAATGTGATCGCCATCTTTAGATTCTAATTTCCCCACCGGGCTATGAAACACTTATGATCATGTTAAAGAAGTGACATTTTTAAAATGGAAAACCAATAGGGATACGAACCGCGAGCACTTGCTATCCCACTTTTTCAAAGTGACCTCATCCAATTAACTGGAGCTCATGCAAGGGCAGAGTGAAGCAAGTGTTCTTAATGAGGAGACCCTGCTAGGCTTTCATGCTCTTCATTAGAAGACGAGTATCCTATTGGTGATGCATGCACAGGGCAGGATGCGGACGAGCATCCATGCTGCTGTTCACGTGGACCGTCCTTGTTGGCGCCATGTGCCTCCTTGAACTTCGCAGCATATGGTAGGATTATGAACACGTGTATTGAAGCTCACGCTTCAGGATGTAGTCTGCTGAACGCACTAATATGCTCGTCACTATGGGGATACAGCAGCCACTCTTTGTGAACATGGCTCAGTAAATGTGTGGCTTGCGGGCCACTAAGATGGTCTACAAGGCGCTTTACTTGATTGTCTTAGAACATTCTCCAACACTGGGGCCTCCATTGCCCCCAAAGTAACTGTGCATCCAACTCATGCAAGTTGCCTGGTAAACAGTGCAGCATGTACCCCCTAATGTGCAATTCAACTCTTGCAGACACCCAGACTTCCCACAGCGCTCACAGATAGAGATTTCTCCAACTTAATCTCCTCTAGAAAGTATCTACTTCTTGTGCTATGACATTATTGTGAAAAGACACGTGGTGCATGGTCTGTGTGGGCGCAGATGGGAGAGGGGCATGTGGTGAGCAAATTTGGGGTGTCAAAAGTGCTGTTGTGTTAAAGACAAATTAATCAATGGTGCGAATGACTCAAATTACAAGGGATCCCGAGTCCTTGATTCTACATCACAGGGTTTGGGTAGTTGGGTACAGCAAGCGATAAACTGTTTGCTGTACACATCCATTTCACTTTGGAGTCTTACACAGAGAACCTCTAGGCGCTTTAAGGCAGTAGATTCCATAAAAGTTCACTTTAAAGAGTCGGATTATGAAGAATAGAAGACTGGAGATAGATCCACTGGATGCTAAGATTGCGCCCAGAATTGTGAGTCCTTTTCTTCGTATTTTTCTACAGCGCATGTCAAACTACAGGGAGTGCAGAATTATTAGGCAAATGAGTATTTTGACCACATCATCCTCTTTATGCATGTTGTCTTACTCCAAGCTGTATAGGCTCGAAAGCCTACTACCAATTAAGCATATTAGGTGATGTGCATCTCTGTAATGAGAAGGGGTGTGGTCTAATGACATCAACACCCTATATCAGGTGTGCATAATTATTAGGCAACTTCCTTTCCTTTGGCAAAATGGGTCAAAAGAAGGACTTGACAGGCTCAGAAAAGTAAAAAATAGTGAGATATCTTGCAGAGGGATGCAGTACTCTTAAAATTGCAAAGCTTCTGAAGCGTGATCATCGAACAATCAAGCGTTTCATTCAAAATAGTCAACAGGGTCGCAAGAAGCGTGTGGAAAAACCAAGGCGCAAAATAACTGCCCATGAACTGAGAAAAGTCAAGCGTGCAGCTGCCACGATGCCACTTGCCACCAGTTTGGCCATATTTCAGAGCTGCAACATCACTGGAGTGCCCAAAAGCACAAGGTGTGCAATACTCAGAGACATGGCCAAGGTAAGAAAGGCTGAAAGACGACCACCACTGAACAAGACACACAAGCTGAAACGTCAAGACTGGGCCAAGAAATATCTCAAGACTGATTTTTCTAAGGTTTTATGGACTGATGAAATGAGAGTGAGTCTTGATGGGCCAGATGGATGGGCCCGTGGCTGGATTGGTAAAGGGCAGAGAGCTCCAGTCCGACTCAGACGCCAGCAAGGTGGAGGTGGAGTACTGGTTTGGGCTGGTATCATCAAAGATGAGCTTGTGGGGCCTTTTCGGGTTGAGGATGGAGTCAAGCTCAACTCCCAGTCCTACTGCCAGTTCCTGGAAGACACCTTCTTCAAGCAGTGGTACAGGAAGAAGTCTGCATCCTTCAAGAAAAACATGATTTTCATGCAGGACAATGCTCCATCACACGCGTCCAAGTACTCCACAGCGTGGCTGGCAAGAAAGGGTATAAAAGAAGGAAATCTAATGACATGGCCTCCTTGTTCACCTGATCTGAACCCCATTGAGAACCTGTGGTCCATCATCAAATGTGAGATTTACAAGGAGGGAAAACAGTACACCTCTCTGAACAGTGTCTGGGAGGCTGTGGTTGCTGCTGCACGCAATGTTGATGGTGAACAGATCAAAACACTGACAGAATCCATGGATGGCAGGCTTTTGAGTGTCCTTGCAAAGAAAGGTGGCTATATTGGTCACTGATTTGTTTTTGTTTTGTTTTTTAATGTCAGAAATGTATATTTGTGAATGTTGAGATGTTATATTGGTTTCACTGGTAATAATAAATAATTGAAATGGGTATATATTTGTTTTTTGTTAAGTTGCCTAATAATTATGCACAGTAATAGTCACCTGCACACACAGATATCCCCCTAACATAGCTAAAACTAAAAACAAACTAAAAACTACTTCCAAAAATATTCAGCTTTGATATTAATGAGTTTTTTGGGTTCATTGAGAACATGGTTGTTGTTCAATAATAGAATTAATCCTCAAAAATACAACTTGCCTAATAATTCTGCACTCCCTGTATTGTGTTGTGAGAAACCTACCTCGAATACAACGAGCCTGCATCGAGAACGATATAGCTCACACAGTGATGCCAACTTTATGAACAGCTGGTTTTGTGGTCTCTCGAAGCAGCATGGTGTGTTGTGGTCCTGATAACCAAAAGAGCGACACCACAGACAAGTAATGTGTAACCAACCAAAGCTGCACATTAGAAATGTGTAAGTTGGCATGGCCAACCTCCAAATGTTTCCTTGCTTTGTGGCACAAACTGGTACTGCCCAGCTCAAAATGTTTCCATGCTCTGTGACACTGGCTGGCACTGCCCAGCTCAAAATGTTTCCATGCTTTGTGACAGACTGGCACTTCCCAGCCCCAAATAATTCCTTGTTTTGTGGCACAAACTGGCATGACCCAGCCCCAAATCCTTGGTATGAAGCAAAGGCCTGCATCTCCCAGCTTCGAATCTTTCCTTGCTTCAGAGCAGACGCCTGCATGGCCCAGCATCAAATATGTCATTGCTTTAGGGCAGAAACCTGCACATTACAGTCCCAACAGTTTCATTGTATTGTGTCAGAAGCCTGCATGGCCCAAAATCAAGTACCTCCTTGCTCTGGAAGCTAAAACCCACTCTGCGGCTCAGAAAGAAACGCTGCCTTTCTTTGGTGGCCCAAACCTACCCTGTGCAGCCCAGCTCCACAATTCTCTTTCCTTTGCATCATCTGCTGACTGAGCAGTAACCATCCCTCAAGGTCATCGGCGCTGCAGCCGCATGGCGTGAGCTGCAGATAATCTGATACTGATGCATGAGGCTGCCAAGAGCGGGGGGGGGGGGGGGGGGGCTGCAGAGGCTGCCCTGCAGGCCGAGCTCTGGGACAGAGGCACTGCAGGGCTCCCTAAGCAAAGCCCCAGCACAGTTCCTCGGGTGAACAGGGCTGTGTGCTTAACACACCTGATGACAAATGTCCCCATGAGTTGTCGGGGGCAGTGATACAGCATCTATTCCCCAGGAAGAGAGCCCCAGCATGCACGGTCTGGGCGTGTGTAGCCGAGAACGGAGCTGTGGTATTACAGTCAAGAGATAGTTTTCTCCTTCCAGAGCGTCTGGTACCTCCAAAATGTCAAGGACTCCAACTGCAGCGTTCTGATCTTTGGCACACTCGGGGCTACTGGGAAATGTCCCAGTTTCTCCATAGGAATGCAGGTAGGAAGCATCCGGAAGGAATTTAGCAATGTCTGGGCAGGATTCGGGATTTCGTGCTGGCTGGGATAGTTACAAACGTTTGGGGACAGGGTGAAAGTTTGGGACCAATACTGATGGATCAGCACAGCTGTCCACGTGCCCAAGAGAGAGCCTGCTCTTACTGGATAAACAAAGAGGTTTATGCTCAAAGTTTAGTGTCCTCACGCGTTAGCACACGCAAAAATATACAAGAGTCCTCATTGCTACAACCTCCTTTTTTCAATAGGGTGAGCTTTCCTACAAATCTGCTGGCCTGTTGCTGGACTATCCAAACTGGTTAGACTCGAGGCCAGTAAGTTAAAACTACAAAAATATACCAATAATATGATGCTAATTTATGAGCCTGTTCCATTCACTAATAGGAAAATTATTCCTTTCAAGATCGTGATTAAAAGAACTGAATCTCATGCTGATTTTAGGAACAGAGAATTTGCGCCTCAACATTATATTAAATGAGAGTTCAACATCTTGTTTATGTGAGGATTACCTTCATACTGGCAGACTCGATGAGGCGGCTAGATTTAGGATTGGAAGGAAGTACGGTTTAATGAGACGTAAGTGCCATGCTCTTCCTCTGCCTGGGATGCTGCAGATGGGCCACCCCAGATACAGACAAGGACGCCAGAGGTTTTCAAGAGAGGTAAATCCACCCTCATAGACTTACCTTACTGTAACTCTACAACGGAAGCAGTCACGTCGCTTGGTTACGTGTTACCTTGATACGCTACTCAAGGATCTTCTTTGTGGGATGAGGGTTCACTGAAGGTCCTAAATACACAGAATTATACAGACCGCAATGCCAAGGGGACCACATTCAACGTTCAGAGGCATCCCATGCGCTTGCCCACAGTGCGCCCTACATCTCACACCCACTGAATGGGCTGTATATGCCTTTGTCTGCGACCCAGTAACTACCACACATTTCCTGCAAGATTATGGTGGGACACATCATCCAAAAGCCAGATGTACCACTACCTCGTGGTGAAATCCTTAACTGCTTGGCCAGCGTACCCTGCGAGATTCAACAGCACAAAGGGAACATTTTGTTACTCGACTGGAGCAGAACAGTATCTCAGAACTCGGTCCAGCACTTAAGACACAACGCAATACCGCAAGGTAATCACCGGCTGTCCCAGGATGCAGACCGACAGATGCATAAATTACAAGAGACTGGTTGCTGTGTCCAGCAGGCCTTCATCATGCGCTCTAGTACCCTTGAAGCATTTCAGATGTAAACATGGACATTACTGTTGACTTTGCTGTATGTGTGGCGTCATCTGCGATATTGGCGTCATGGAATAAAGGCTGCGTGATACCTTCATGATTGTGGTTCAGTTCAGACTTGTGCTGACTCTTTCTCGCGACTATTGATAAATGTGCCCCACAGATGATGAGCCTGTCATTCCTGCCAGTACGTCCTTAATCCATCGCGGGAGACCCTATGTGACAGGACCTACATTCTATAAAATCCAGGACTGCACACTGTGATCTCACAAATGGTCAACAATATGTCAGGATCCCCCTCCATGTCAACACATGAGCCCATACTACATGACGGGGCGGCAACTCTGAATTCATGGACCGCTACACCACAATGGTCTCCCTCTAAACTACTGTCTCCAATTCAAATATCTTGTCAACCCCCCATTATATGACACTGCTTCTACCCTGTCATCTTAAGGCCTTCTAACAACATGACTAGGGTCTGCCACTCCCGGAACTCATGGACCACACACTACATGGCGAGGGTCTGCCACTCCCTGAATTCGTAGAGAACACACTACATGATGGGGGCAACCTTGTAAATTCACAGAACACACCCATGACCACGGGTCAAACAGATCTCTGCTGTAGATGCACCACTCCTGCAAGTCGTCATACAGGCCCAACACAATAATTTTGATAAATTAAAAAAATTGTACCTAACATGAATATTTTACTACTAATTAAAGAAAACAAGATAGAGTGTCTCTCATAACTTCAATAAGTTAGTAAACCTGCAGGCGTGATGTCAATTTGTTGATGTTTCAAGCCTGGGCCAGTTATAATGACTAATGGGGAGCTCAGGTATACATGCCCGATTGCTAAATCCATAGGGGCATAGGAGGGTGATATCAGACACATCGGCTCACAATGACCATATTGTGCTTTCCCTGCATCAGTTGACCTTCATCATTCGCCTAGCTGATATGGACACGAGGTCAACAGGGTCAGATTGGGATACAAATTAGGTCTGGGCACAAAACAAAAAAGTGGGCCACACTTGTGGATGATGACGTTTCATAAAATGCTGCTTAATTAATATCAGGGGAGTTATATTATTCTCTCTCAATTTCCTTTTCTCTTCTCCTCTATTTGTCATTCTCCGCTCTGCACGTCTCACTTTTCCTTTTGTCCCCACACTGCGCCCCTCGCTCATTCCATTTTGTTGCACCCTGCAATGTCTATTCTCCCTCCCTTTGTCATTTTGTCCCAGGATGAGTGTTTTTCACAGTAATGTTGCCAAAAATAATTGTTTTGATGGCGGCAGGGTGACCGGATCGAGTGGTGTGTTGCAAGTATTTACAGAATATTTCACGCAGCTATATGCGGCCCGGTAGGTCTGAAGGAGGTAGATATGCAGGAGTACTTTGAGAATATTGCGCTGGTGTGGTTTGAGGAGGCACACAGGGCGTATTTGGATATGCCGTTTACAGTAGAGGAGGTGGCAGCGGCGATTCTAAGTTTTCCTGGGGATAAGTCTCCAGGCGTCGATGGATTGACCCCTGCATTTTATAAAGAATATGTGGATATCCTTGCTCCGTGTCTGCTAGAGGTGTATGAGGAATCTCAAGAGACTGGGTCGACAAGAGGATGACAAGGCGGCTTCAGCCACCCGACCCTCATTTGTCTTAAGATGGAGACAACAGCAGAGCCTCCTAAATGCCCAATTTATGTAATCTGGCTCCTTGCATGCACAACCCCCTTTTCATTCCTCCCCATGTAACATTAGTGCTAGCTGTGATTCTCATAAACAGCATCTCCACTCTCCGAGGCCTCATGCCCAGTGACTCAGGATGGGGGAGACCACCGCATGCTGAGCCTGCTCGGTTTAGCCCATTGTCCTACTGCACAAGTCAATGAGCCACCCAGGGACTGTACTTGATCATACTAAGTTCTGACCTCTGCTTTTTGTCTGCAGTAGGCTGTCGGTTGTGTGTCCACAACCAAGGCGGCCCAGACAAATTTTGGGCGTTTATTTGCAGCTGAAAAATGGCCTACCAGCTGGCCTTTGCCACAGGCCACTCAGGCGATGGCCAATAGCCCGCCCTGCCAATTCAACCCTACAGGTCAATCCATTCATGGAGTACAGATGCCCTAGTCCTGACCAGGGGATGAGAGCACTTTGCAGGAATTGGTGCCTTTTTGATTGACCATCAGAGGGCTAGTAAGAGTTGCGATGAGTAGTTCTCTGAAAGTGTGTCACCCAGCTCTCCGGAAGACCTTGATGTCCATTGGTGCTTGGCTGATGACATCACGTACCTCACAGGGGGGCAGAAGTAAACCCACCCCACTGCAGCACAACCTGATGATGTTGAATAAAGGCCTAACCCTGGTCCTAAACCAGCCATCTGTTAAATTTAACATATAAAACACTAAGGGCTCGTAGGCCAGCCAGTCTAGAAGGAGGCACTCAGGGGCCACATAATGAAACAACTGGTCAGCTGGATTCCTCCTGAGGGACGGGCAGGGGGTGGGTCTCGGAGTCCTCCCACCCCCCCCCCGCAAGTGGAGGTTATTGTGAAGAACGGGCAACACAAGGATACTGTTAAACTAACCATCCAGGTAACCATTCCATTCTAATGGTCCACCCACAAAACGCAGAAATCCCACCCCCTGAAATGACTCTAGAATGTCCTTTTCTTTGATGGCTAGTAAGAGTTTGACTGATAACTCATTTAACGTGGAAGAGCGATGGGCAAAAGAAATAGAAAGTTGTCTAGATGTTTTGTGGCATCCTTAAGAAACAGAAAGTTGTCTAGATGCTCTGTGGCGTCCTTCACTGCGAGTTCCCTTCCAAGGGCTGGAGCTGCGGCCTAAAGAAACGGAGTGCTCTCTTCTAAGGAGGCCAGCGGTCGCTCCACCTGTCAGCGTGTAACCAGAGAGGCCCCATCTACGCTCCCACAACACGGCACGGCTGCTGACAAAGGACGTCACCTGCTCCCCGGCGCAGAGGCCCGCGCCACTCGCCGACAAGGGATCCGACAGCCCGGTGAGATTGTTCTGTCAAGGGGGCAGCTCTGAGAAACTGAACCCGGGAGGACTTCCCCGAACCGTGAAGTCACAGGCAGCGCGTGGCAGCTGCTGGCCAGACCCGCTTTCATCTCTGCCCAGGCTGTGCCCACCGCAGCTGCCCGCCCAGCGCGTGCTGTGGCGCTATGAACCACCTGCGCTCGCACATAGCGCTTGACACAATACATCACTGTTTCACAGAGTTGCAAATAACAGGTGCCCTAATGGAAAGTTTGTAAACATTCGAACTCTTAACAAATCCTTACCCTTTAAAAGTTTACTGTTCAATATACCAGATTATAGACCAACTGAAGTCCATTAATCTCATCTACCTTAGAAGGATGACATGCCCGGGCCATCCTGCTAGTTTTTGACTGGTGAGCTACACGTCAGAAACAGATCGCATCGGCAGGAGTCCAACCAGTTAGAGAGGACTCGAGCGAACAGTCGGTTCCTGCTTTGGAGCACTCCCGCCCTCCCTCGCCTACTGCCATTTAATACTGAGCACTACAAAGTGTTTGCCAACTGAACAAATATCCAGGGAATGTTAACACATTGGAAGAGGGTGAGCTCAGCGGTAACCCGAGCTAGCACAGACACAGCCTGGCTGAGCTTTCAGTGCAGACGGCTGAGGTGTCAAAGAAGGCCTCTGGTGCAGAGGAGAGGCAGGGCCAGGCTGGGGTGGTCACTGAGGCCTCGGGCGCAGAGGAGAGGAAGGGCCAGGCTGGGGTGGGGTGGGGTGGTCACTTAGGCCTCAGGCGCAGAGGAGAGGAAGGGCCAGGCTGGGGTGGGGTGGTCACTTAGGCCTCAGGCGCAGAGGAGAGGCAGGGCCAGGCTGGGGTGGTCACTGAAGCCTCAGGTGCAGAGGAGAGGAAGGGCCAGGCTGGGGTGGTCGATGGAGCCTCAGGTGCAGAGGACAGACAGGGGCTAGGCTGAGAGGTCAGTGGAGGAGGCCTCTGGCTGAGAGGAGAGGCAGGGCCAGGCTGAGAGGTCAGTGGAGTCAGGGCCAGGCTCAGTGGTTCAGTGGAGGAGGCCTCGGGCCCAGAGGAGAGGCAGGGCCAGGCTGAGTGGTCAGTGGAGGAGGCCTCTGGTGCAGAGGAGAGGCAGGGCCAGGCTGAGAGGTCAGTGGAGTCAGGGCCAGGCTGAGTGGTTCAGTGGTTGAGGACTCTGGCCCAGAGGAGAGGCAGGGCCAGGCTGAGTGGTCAGTGGAGGAGGCCTCTGGTGCAGAGGAGAGGCAGGGCCAGGCTGAGTGGTTCAGTGGTTGATGACTCTGGCCCAGAGGAGAGGCAGGGCCAGGGTGAGTGGTCAGTGGAGCAGTCCTCTGGGCAGAGGAGAGGCAGGGCCATGCTGAGTGGTCAGTGGAGGAGGCCTTGGGCGCAGAGGACAGGCAGGGCCAGGCTGGGGTGGTCACTGAGGCCTCAGGCGCAGAGGAGAGGAGAGGAAGGGCCAGGCTGGGGTGGTCACTGAGGCCTCAGGTGCAGAGGACAGGCAAGACTAGGCAGAGTGGGTCAGTGGAGGAGGCCTCTGGCGCAGAGGAGAGGAGAGGAAGGGCCAGGCTGGGGTGGTCAGTGGAGGAGGCCTCTGGTGCAGAGGAGACCCAGGCTGAGTGGTCAGTGGAGGAGGCCTCTGGCTCAGAGGAGAGCCAGGCTGAGTGATCAGTGGAGGAGGCCTCTGGTGCAGAGGTGAGGCAGCGCAAGGCTGGGGTGGTCGATGGAGCCTCAGGCGCAGAGGACAGGCAGGGCTAGGCTGAATGGTTCAGTGGAGGAGGCCTCTGGCGCAGAGGAGAGAAGGCAGGGATCAGCCTGAGTGGTCAGTGGAGGAGGACTCTGGCCCAGAGGAGAGGCAGTGCCAGGCCTTGGGCGGAGAGGACAGGCAGGGCCCGGCTGGGGTGGTCACTGAGGCCTCAGGCGCAGAGGAGAGGAGAGGAAGGGCCAGGCTGGGGTGGTCAGTGGAGGAGGCCTTGGGTGCAGAGGAGAGGCAGGGCCAGGCTGAGTTGTCAGTGGAGGAGGCCTCGGGCACAGAGGAGAGGCAGGGCCAGGCTGAACTTCCAATGAAAGGAGGCCCGTGGCGCAGGAAGAGGCACATGGGAAACCTGTCAGTGGAGGGGGCTTCTGGTAGACAGGCAGGAGCAGGCATTGACCAACTATTAAGAAGTAATTTCCAGTTGCTTTTAGCTGCATTTTACAACAGATTATTAGTGTCCAATGACATCTGTTGCTTTCAGTTGGTATCTTCCTTAAGAAGGTGGTTGTGCTCAAGTTTTTTTCCGCTGCACATTCTCAGTCAAACGCTATATGCTGCAAACGAATGTAGTGGAACTGTCTGTAACTGGTCACTTGAACTTTTCACAAGAATAGCAGAAGCAAAATATTCAAACAAATACAAATCACCCACAAACAAACATTTCAGCAAATAAAACCAGGAGCAAAGGTCCTGACGCCCTCCTGGCATCTGCCCGTGTCTGCTGGCACACCCGCTGTGGCAAGGAGGACGAGGTGTTCGAATCCCCTATTCTAAGACCCTGTTACACTGAAGAAGGACAAACACACGGAACTCCTCAGTCAAGTGTTGGGGCCAACGGGAAGAAAGTAAAAACTTCCAAGTCTGGAGTAACACTTGCCGTCACAGTTAGCGCGTTATACCCACCCTTGTTAATTATCCACACTGTCCACAATTACGCCACCTGCACTTCTCAAAAACAAGCAGGTACTCTCGCACAGAGTACCTGCACTTTAATTTCTCAATTTCAAGCACTGGGTCTGCCCCATCCTACCAATTAGGTCCTCTCATACGGCTCATGCTGGGTCCATAAAAGCACTTCTCTGAGCCAAATGGTTAACTCTCCGGCACAGGGCACATCTCACACACGCCGCGTTCTGCAGAAATCCCAGAGGTATTTAAACAATCCGAGCGCCCGCGCCCTGCTGAGGCCCAGATCAGCAAAATATCGAACCAGACAACGGAAATAAACAATGTTCGGTTTCAGACTCCCCAAAGGATCGTCATTTGTGTTGCAAAGGGTCCTAAAAAATGAAAACACCTCCACTGCGGCCAAATGCCAAGATTAGGGAAGGCTCGCCCACCTCGCCATCATGATCAGGGGTACTCTGGGGGCGTCACAGGGCACGCCCCAGTCCTTTGGTGGAGATGTTCCCTTAGGGCAGACGCCAGGCCCGCCCGTGCGCCATTTCGTGAAGCTTATTAGAGAAGGCGCCGTGAGCCGCAGCAGACAGGCCCTCCGAGCTGCAACTCCCATCTGCTTTCATTACTTTCAGCAAAATATTTTTCTATGGATGGCGCGGCTTGTGACGTGGGCGGCTCGGCGGGCGGCCGACCCATCCGCCCCAGAGGACTGATGCTGAGGAGGGCCATTATCATGTTTGCTTTCCAGGAAGGGGGGGAGCTGGTCAGGAGGCCATGGAGGGGAGCTGGGAGCGGCCGCAGGAGCCGCCCCACGCTGCAGACAACCGGAGCTTAGCCCTGTCTCGGAAGGACGAGGCGAGAGCCGGGGCCTCACCAGCAGGCCGGAGCCAGGAGGGCCACACGCTAATACGCGCGTCGTTTAGGGGTCGCAGCTGAGACCCCTGGCTTGCCTCTAGCGACCGCTGGCACTGCCTTTGCGACCTCTGGCCTCAGAGATGGCAGAATCAACCACAGGCATACGAGGGCAGCCACACTTTTCTTGTTTTTTTATTGTCCAACTGTTATTACACTAATAGTGAATATTGTCATTATTCGCAATTAGTGTGATAAAGAATAAAGTACAATTTACTGGAATATGAACTCCCCCTGCAGCTGAGGAAGGTAAAACATGATTTTAAATGTATGTGTGCTGTGGTAATGACTAATATGAGCAAGTTTCTCGATCAATTTAAGTATTTATTGAGGGCAAGGATCAGCGGGACTCCCTCTCGCCAGCTCCTCGTAACTGTCGCCCTCGAGACCTCCACTCCATGACAACAGGACGTAGAAGCTGCCAAGAGCTCACTCACGCGCTACATTACAACATGTGCACGCTTGTAGGTGGGTGTGTGCTTGTGTGAGAACAAGTGTGTGTATGGGTAAATGTGTGTATACGTAAGCATGCATGTGTGAGTGAAAGTAAAGGTTAAATGGTGTCAGATGTCACCTTGTTTTGGTAAATTGATGTTCATGGCTTCCACCGGACAGGTGGGGCGCGGGCTTGGAGCCCACATGATCGCAGGCTTGGAGCCCACATGATCGCAGGATGTCTGTAATGCGAGGCGGAAGTGCGCATGCCACCCACTGAACCACCGGGGTGCAGGGTGGCCTGCCCGCTGTGTCAAGGAGGTACTCGGGTGCCACAGAGCTGCAGGGGTGAAGGCTCGGTACCCATGGTTATTACGGTGCCAGGGTGGCGGCCTACAATACCACAGAGCTGGCGTGATGCAAGGTAAATGCCCAGTGTCACAGCCTGGATGCCGGGGTGCAGGACGGACGCCCACAGTGTCGTGGAGCCGCTGGGGTCCAGTCTGGGTGTCCTCTATGTCAAAGATCCACTCTAGTGGTCTGGGTGCCTACTTGTCTCAGAGCTTCGCTGGTGTGGGATGATGCTCATGGCGTCACTGGTCTGTGGCTGCAGGCTGGGAGGCCACAGTGCTACGGGACCACTGGAGTGCAGGTGACACACCTGCAGCAGTCCATGCCGACCAGTGGTTTAATTGTTACCCATTAAAATGATCAGTCGTAATCTCAACTTCACTGTATGGTTAAAATGGCAAAATCCTTAACTCTCTGTTTCTCCTGTTATCTACCGTAGAAAGAATGGCAGCACTGGGAAAGCGGCTACCTTCAGTATAAAGCAAGCTATTTTCAAGCCTTGGCAAAAAGCCAATGCTTTCGGTCGATGCTCGTAAGCACTGGAAAAAAAGGGGAAAAAATGGTCACTGCCAGTGTTGAACAGCAGCAGCAAAAAATGCACAATGATAAATTGGGGCTTGTGTGTCATGACGCTGCAGCAGCCCGGGTGTGATGAGATGCACGTACAAGCGTCACCGCGTCCCCACGTATGCGCCACAACACTGGTGATAACCAGTATTTTATACCCATCTTTGGAATGGTAAAATAAGAGAAAATAAAAAGTGTGAGAAAATGACTTATGGAGCAACAGAGAAGGTGGGAGGATAGGGGGAGGTTAAACAAAAGCCAAAGAAAAGCAAAGTGGAACGAGAGAAGCAATAGAGACATTTTTCAGGGGAAGCCCCATCGAGATTGCAAGGGGTAAGGACTGTAGGGGAAAGCAGCACACAAGGAAGAGAGCAAGGAAACGCTTGCACTGCCACGGAGTGTTAAAAAAAAAAAGTTGTTAGTGCCCGGATGTGCAGCTCTGGAACGAAGCAAGTCATTCAATCAAAAGGATGGCAAAGTGAGGAAAAGGAAGAGGAAAGTCACTGTATAAGAAGCAAGCAAATGAGACTGACAAGAAACCCAACAGTTGTAAAGCAATGGGCTGTCCCAAAGCGCACTTGGAGTACTGGTATTGTACACAATAGGTCTTCGACATCAGACAGCTAAAAGAAGTCTCGCTTACAGCTGTCTGCAGGCCAGTCATCAAAACAGCAAAATTAGCCGTCAGAGAAAGGGACTGCATGTTCACATTGTAAAATGTGGCCTCACAAGTCTTCCAAAGAGATGCAGATTTCCACCATGGTCAAGCTAAAGCTCCTGGAAGGTATAGGGACTATTCAAGAAAAAAAAAAACACAATGTCTCACCTTTTTATATCATTTTCAGTGGAGCAAATTTGCTTATAAAATTGTGGGTTGGCAGCGCGTCAGTAGCATCTCCTCCGCTATGGTGGAGGAGCGTCACCCTCCCACCAGCAGCAGCAGCTGCAAACCTTTTACTACAAGACGATAATAAACTGTGTTTATTATCGTCTTGTAGTAAAAGTGGCGGGCATTGGGGATGACAGCCATGGAGGGAAGTGCACAGAGCACTCCCCCCCTCAGTGCGCATGTATGTTTGGCCGACCGTCTCAGACCAGCCAAGCACACATGCGCACTGTGCTCTCTCTCCAGCCTGGCACTGTTGCCGGGCTGGAAAGAGCAGGCACAGGCTCCCAGTCTGCCTGGGAGCACCCTGCTCTGAGCAGGGTCAGGATTGGTCGCAGGGCAGGCTGGGAGCCTGTGCCTGCCTGCTGTGGAGACAGAAGAGCAGGGGCGAGGAGGTAAGTTTAAAAAAAAAAAAAAAAACATTTAATACGTTTATTAATATTAACACCCCCTCCCACGCGCCGCCCTGCCCACTGTAGTCCCAGCGAGCCGCAACTGTAGAGTGTATGTGTTATATGCATGTAGTGATGGCACAGCCGCCAGGCAGCATCAATATGTCTAGAATGATTTCGGCGGAAGTAGGAAAGCCAGTTATTCTAGGCCTAGCTCACTCAGGCAGCCAACCTCATCCCCGTCGCAACACTGGAAACACAAGCTCCTTTATTCCTTTCACCATCTGAAAGGGAAAGGGCACAACCCATACCGCCCCAGTCCTCAACTCAGTGTGCTTTCAAGGGGCTGCTACTGAAGCAAAATGGAACATGCTGTGCCTGGGGAATAGGGCCGCCATTTGGCTGGTATTTTACTGACCTGCATTTTAACACCCATGCCAGTATTTAAAAAAATGGGAACAGCAGTGAAACCTTGTATTTTTTCCCCTTTGAAATATAAACCTAAAAAGCACATGTATGAAGACATCAATTAAAAAGAATCGTTTCAAAGGATTATTAAAGCAAACAGAGGTAGCATTGCTATACTGCAAAGGAGAATTTTACACAAATTATTTTTCACCCACCTGCTTTTGGTCATTTAAATGTAGCCAACATAAACAAGTGGCCAGCAGCCTTTTTATTCCCGATAAAGGTGGCAACACTTTGGGCAATCCGGGACATAAACACTGCTGCCAGCACTTAAGCTATCGACCTTGTCCGCTAGTAATGGATGGGGGTTGATCTAACAAATCAACAATAGAGCATGGGCTCCTCGATACCACCTCATCTATTTAATATCTACATCAAAACCTTCATCAAGCATCTGGATGATTTGCATTGCAGAATTTATAGCTATGCTGATGATTCTCAGCTTCTTTTCAGACTTGATGACTCTCTTGCCTCTCAAAGAAATGTTCAGTCCACTGGGGTCTTTATTTGGGCCTGGATGGGCAGAAACTTTTTAAAACAATGCAGAAAAACAAAAATTGTCATTCTGAATAACAGAATTGAAGTATGGAATCCTTCCACCTAGCCTTTAGAGATTGGGATGCCCACTCACGCCAAAAGAAACCTGCAAAAAAGCCAGGGTGTTATCATAGGTAGTGAGCTTTATTTTAAATCCCTGATTGGATAGTGATCTCAATTTATGTAGGTACACTCTGGAATATTACATAGAAATTCAGGTTTCTTACTCAAGATGCCCTAATTACGGTGGCCATGGCTTTAATAATTTCCTGGCTTGACTACATCAATTCATTATTTCTTGATCTGCCTAGAATTCAATTGCACAGTCTTCAGATTATCGAAAATAAAACAGCCATATTCATCTCTAATCAACCGAGGAATTGTCATACTATTTCCTTATTTAAGGACTTTCAATGGGTCCCGCTGGATACAAGCTCATATTTAAAGTCTGCTGCATTACCTTTGAGGCCCCTTTTGGCATGGGCCCTCAATTCTTACAAAAAAAAATAAAGAAATATATCCCTGATTGGAATCTACGTTCCTCCTCAGCCAAGTCACTGACTATTCCTAAATTTAACATGAAAAGGATGGGTGGAGTTGGATTCTCCGTACATGCTCCTATAATCCGAAAATGTCGCCTCCTGAATGACTTTGTGAGGTTCAGGAAGCAACCTAAAACCTGGTTATTCATACAAGCTTACCATTTAGGATAATATGCAAAGTGGTACTAAGCTGGGTCTTCTTAATGTTACTTGTAGCGCCTGGAAACTGCATGGCAAAGGAGAGCTGAGAAAGTCTTTATTAACATAACCTAAGAGTGGAAAGGAAGGAGTCTAGGGGGCTAAACCTCATCAGACACGGTTTCCAGTCCCGGAATTTGAGGTCACAATTTTATACGTTATGAGTTTTGTAGTTTTGGTTTGGTTCTTTTTAACTAATGAGACCAAGTCACTTGGCAGCAAAGATTTCTAGCTTAAAAGGCCAGGACTGAAAGTAGCGTCGTGATTGTCACCCTAAATAGGAGAGAGGTGAAGGGCAGTAACGGGCAGGTGGGGTATTAGTTAACAAATCCTTTCTGCAAGAATTTTGACTTCGATTTACTAAAGTCATAAGCTGGATACACCTGGCCATTACAGCAATTTAAGTATTTGAACCCAATTTACAGAAGTTATATATTTATATTTATATCTACCTTGACAGTCATTTCATTTTCCCACGTTGTCTTTCCTCACAAAAGGAGTGGTATTAAAGCAACTTTTCAGTGGTTTCCGCGCCCCTTGCACCTGGATCACTCAAGTATAAGTACATATAAATATGTGAAAGGCAATTCAAATTTTGAAAACCCACAAAGTTACACCTGTGGGGGTGCTCACCTAATTTGTGTTGCATTTTCCTGACTGCCCACCCCATGCCTACCCTGCAATCCTTTCTTTTGTGTTACCATCAACTGCGGGAAAGGTCTGCATGCTTGCAGAACATCTGCACTAGCAAGAGGCATCTCACCCTGTAAAACCTCACCAATACTGGCTGTGCAAACACAAACTGTAGTTATTGCCACGGCACCTAGAGTCTGAATTGGGAATTGTCCTTAAACCTTTGGCATGCTGTCAGCCCAACTTGGCGTAAGGCACCCGCCCTATAGTATACTCTATGCCATGGGTACTCGCAAACATTTTCCCAGGGGCCAAAAAGTTTGATCTGTGGTGTGACTGAGGACCGCATTGATGCTAGCAGCATGCCGATCAAAGGGAGAAGGGCTCTGGGTGGGGAGGGTTTGTGGCGTTATGGTGGTGATAGGGGGCAGCAAAGCATATAGATCTAGTGGCTGAATCGCACAATGTGAAACCAGAAAACCTGGCATAAATCCCAGCTTCCCAACTTTACCAAACTGTGTGATCCTAGGCAATTGTTTTATTTCACGTTCCCTTCTTTTTCTTCATTATTGTATGTAGGAGGACATCACAAAGCATGACTTTGGTATGTGCGCTGTGCAAACCATTCTCCTGTGTTTGATTTAATAAACTATAAAGTTGCTCATGTATAATAGCAAATCAGGCCAATCAAAGAGTGTAGATAACAACCGACTTGCCTCTTAGTTCACTATTGGCATTGTTATGAAGGTGGGGGTAAGAATAAATGTTGGGGGTGGGGGAAGAATGAAAGTCTTTGAATTTTTAAGAACACTTATAGTTATAGACATTTGCTTCAAGATTGCTTAAAGAATGAAACTGTTCCTGCAGTTGAAGCGGTGCAGGACACATTCCTTACTTCCTTTCCTTATCTTCTATCAGGTTTAAATAAAGTGTCCCCTGTTAAATCGAGTAAACAGCAGCCTAGTGCTACTGCTGCTCTGGGGGCCGCATGTAAAAGGTCAGAAGGGCCCCATGCGGCCCCCGGGCCGTACTTGGAGTATCACTGCTCTATGCAGACTAGATCACAAACCCATTCACTGCCCTTCAAACACCCTGAGAAGGACCAGTCCCTGCCATTCCTTCTACGTCACTCACAATCCCATCTCCCTAGGATGGGATCGGGCTCTGTCCTTTAGCTGCCACCAACCCACAGGCTGCAGGTGTCCATCTGAACATGATAGTGGATATTAATTTTGTGATGTACTCATTTGCTTCTAAAGCCTCCTGGACTCGCACAGGCAGTTGACTCATGGGAGGTAGAGTGAACTTTGACCCCAGATGCAGTATACGGTTTTATATGCACAAGCATGAAAATGCAGTCGAAAGAATTACTTCAAGAAAGAAAACTCTTTTCCAAAATACCTTTCAGCAGTAAAAATTAGGAAATGCAAGGTCCTCATTGGAAGGCTTCCACTCTGGTTCTAGTACAGTTCACTGATTCTGCTCATAAGAACGGGGCAGAGTGAGTTAGCTACTGAAGCAAAGAAACTAGCAGATGTAGATGCAGCGAGGCCTGCTCGTCAGGCAGTCACCACAATCCGTGAAAACTCACTCTCCATCGTCTGATGCGGTGTCCACAGCACTTCAGACAGCAGTATACAAAACAGTGATAGATGGAATGCTTGAATTAATCTCAGGCACTGGTAATCACTTGGGACCGCATCCCAATCTGTTGTTATTTTGAACACCATGCCACCTCAGGTTGGGCCTGGCCATATGCAAACAAGTCTCAACCCTGCTCAGTGGGATCAGTCCAACCCAAACTGCCAGGTCAGTTCCTCTTTGAACTGGAACACAAACACCCCAAGACTGGTTTCACCCTTATTACAGCTCATAAGCCAGATACAACTTGTTTCCAGGTACACAGTATGCATGGGACTCGCGTCTGGGCATACCCATCCCACACAGGGTAGCACACTGTGCTATACAAAGTGATGAATAGACTTGCTTGAATTAATCTCAGCCACTGGTAATCACTCTGAGCCGCATCCCAATTCATCGTTATTTTGCGCACCATGCCAACTCAGTTTGGACCCAGCAATATGCAAATCAGTCTTGAGCATGCTCCAATGAGAACAGTCCAGCTAGAACAGTCAGGCCAAGTTTTTCCTGAACCAAGCTATCCTTGGCTGATGAGCCATAACCAGGCTGAAACCGGTTCTGGGTTGCTCATGTTCTGGTACCGATTTCACAGGGGGCCTGTGCATCAGTCAGCAAATAGTGATAGATTTGTCAAGTACTATACACTTTTTGTCAGCAGTCTTTTACAGTAACCAGCCAGTCAAAACATGCCCGTGTCACCCCGGCTTTTGCGCACAGGACACGGTTTTCTTCTGTAGCCCCTGAGGGAAAAGGAATTCTGGCACATGGCGCTGGGTACCAGAGAGGGCGTGCCAACAGACTGGCTCAACAAGTGGCTCCTGCTACCCTGAGGAACGGAAAAATAATGCAGGAAAGAACTAATTGTTATATTAATAATGCTGTAGTTGTTATTTTTGGAGCTTCGCACTTCCCCTCTCTTATTTGCAGGTGTGATAGAGGGCCGGAGATGGCATCAGGTTGGCAATAACCACCTTCCTCTTGTATTATGCCAGCCAGCATTCCATCATAAGATTATGTAATTTATTGATAGTACTGACAAATGCTATTGTCTAATGCTTCATGAACAGCAGACATTATGAGATAACTCAACCGTGTTCGTGTTACCCCTTCCATGAAGGATCAAAGGCCAAACTGGTGGTTTCTAGATCCAAACCTGTTGAGCTATCGTCGTGCATTGCCAACGATCTCTCCACTCTGGAATAATGCCGGTAGTGTGGTGTGCTGCTTTCAGTGCTTCTAGGCTGTCGCTTTAAAAACACTGATTGCCAGCCCCAATTCGAGCATTTATATTACAAAATAAAAATAAGCACTGGAAAAGTCACAAGCTCCTGCCTTTGAAGGGCTTTACCCAACCTTTTGGCTTTATCAAGGCTTGTTGTTGTGCTTGTTAATATCCACATACCATTGTGGAGGCCATTTTTGTGACTCCCATATCAGGCAACTTTTAGTCGTCTTGCAGAAAAGCCTCTTGAGAACCGTACCAAAAACTTACACTGAGCTTACAGCCCAGCAATTTATTATCAATCAACAGTGGTCGACTTTATCACCCACATTTGCTTGCTTCCTATTTGCTAGCTTGCCTGCCTCCTCTTACATTTGTCCCTCCTGTGGAAGACCGCCTCCTCACAATTATTAAAAAGAGAAAAAAACAGGATGTGAAAAGGAGGAGAAACTCAATGTGACCAAATCAAGAAGAGCTATGGTGAGCAATGAGGGGTAGAGGTGCATGGAGGAGCTGGGGGGGGGGGGGAGCTGGACGGGGAAAGGTGGGTGAAGCAACAATGAGTGGAGCAACATGGACGGCACAGGAGGCAGGAGTGTGAGAGGGGAAGCAGCACAGGCAAGAGAGAGCAAGACAACATGTGCACTATCGTGGAGTTAAATAAGAAAGAAAAATGTAGTTCTGTGATGTCAGTTGTGGAAGGACACAAGTAATCCAATTCAAAGGAAGGTAAAGAAGCCATGTCCAGGGGAGGGACAAACACAAAAGGTGGGAATGTCAATAAATAAGAAGCAACCACATGAGACTGACTAGAGAACCTGCCAATGATAAGAAATTGGCTGACCCAAAGTCCACTGTAAGTATTGGCATTGTCCCAACACATCTTCGAGTACATACAGCTAAGGCGAGACCGAAAAAGGGTAACTACCTCTGAAATTCCGCCTTCATTAAAAAGCATGCCTAAGATGCACTGAAATCTGATAAAGGCTTTCACACTGATGGCTGTACTCCAATGTTTGATTTTGGCACACCATCTGGCCATCAGACACAGCTGCCTCCTGAGAGCACAATACTACGTTTCCTTTTCTACCAGGATCGTATGACATTTAAGCAAAGAAAATGACGCACCTCCCTCCATCTTTTATGTACACTTTTGTTTGAGGCATTATACGCTGTCTCTTCATTTCTTTTACAACCCTTTTCCTCTAGTACCAGCTTTAGAAATTAAGTAGCGTATAAAATCTAGGGTTCTCCCTGAACATATAGGCTGAGGTCCCTGCGGCCCTCTCCTCCATCAATATGTGATTGTTTAAAACCATGCCTTGTACAGACGTGTCATTGCATCCAATGTGGCATCGCTTGAAAGATAGTAGAGCTCATTTTAGCATTCTCGGCCACAACAGACACACAAACTGAGTTTAGTGCTTGTCCAGCGTTAGTATGTACTTGGGGAAGTAGCTGGCAAATGAGAGCACACGCTGTCAGCAGGCCAGCCTCTGTCACCAGCCATACGGCTATCAGCAGAGGTCTGGAGCTGGTCTACGCCAATGGAATTCAAGAAGGATGCAGCCACGTCACTGGAACAGCTGCAGGCGGCCAATGGATTCTTGCTTTGATACTGTACACCATGGCGGGGACAGCCTTCTCTCCGGACACCAATGGGTAGAGCATGTGGAAGGCATTCCGAGGAACCGAATTCACTTCACTGAAGGTGCAGAACAAGTCTGGCTTCCAACTCCAATGTAGATGAAAAAAAAAAGTGAAGCATTAAGGGGTGTGAAAGATCGCTGCTTCCAGGTCACCTTCACTGTTGAACGCCTTCACCTGGGTGCCAGGTGCATGCACATGCATGCCAACATTTTATAAGTGGGAGATTTCAAAATTATAATCGGGAGAATGTATTTCCCTCACTGACTTCTATTGGAGCAGAGGCAATTTCAGGCAGGAGACAGCTAATTGGCTTTAAAAATCGGGAGTCTCCAGCAAGCATCGTTACTATTAGCATGTATGCGGCAGTCTTCATTAATGTGCCAATTATAAATAGCCAAGCACAGCCTGCCGGGTGGCCGCCAGCCTGGCCCGCACTGGTGCCACGAGAATGGCTGTGTCAACGAGCAGTCAAGCAGCGTCAAACCAGATAATCGCTGCAACGTTCTGCACC
The DNA here is from genome assembly GCF_031143425.1 of Pleurodeles waltl. NCBI lineage: Eukaryota > Metazoa > Chordata > Amphibia > Caudata > Salamandridae > Pleurodeles > Pleurodeles waltl. The sequence continues at coordinate 1,123,494,434 of NC_090448.1, forward strand.
GGATGCAGACACTGGGTACTTTATTGTCTGGTTTTGGAAAGGTGGGGATGTGAGTCACTGTAAAACAGTATACGTCCAAAATGTCACCAACACCATTCATGATATGGGGGAATCTCACCTGAGGTCCACCATTCATAGATCTAACTTTCCCACCTGCACTGGGCTGGCCTTGCTGGTATTTTAAGGGGTGAAGATTTACGCCACAGAACTACCCCACAAATTAATCACCCGCTTACACCTTCGAGTACGTAGGCCTTGGGTTTTTACCTGTCGTCCGTCTAAGGAAGTCTTCACTCATGGGGGGGGTCACCTGAGAGTAATGTCAGGACAGATCCTTGACCCTATGTCCTTAAAACAATAATGCCTCCAAAAACAAATGCATACAAATACTAACCCATCTGATATTTGGAGGGGAACTGGCAAAATGTACAGCACAGGCAGAAGCTCTGCCACACAACACAGATTCAGTGGTGACAATATAAAGTGTTATTGAAATAGATCATAAAACCGGTGCCTGAAGAATGCGAACCACACAACACTGCACCATAGGGATTAATGAGCAGTTACCTCCAGAGGTTGACGTGCATAAAAAAAAGAGTTTGCGAACTTTGAGGAGTGCAATAGGCGTGGGGTCTGGAAATGTGGGAGCGAGGCAACAAGAAGTATAGGAAGTGTTAGCGTAAAATTAAAAAACAAATTGAGATCGGCATCCACAAGAGATCCCTCCTACTGCCACAACAAACCTGCAAATCAACATAGCTTTTTAGAATTATTACTGCTTTACATCGTTCTAACTCTGCTTCAATGGTTTTAAATAACCAATGCATGAGATAGATAAACCAAACATATCTGAAGATGTAGCCAAAGTCTGGACATCCCTCTGCCACATGTTTCCAGTGAGTCTCACTAGGAACTGCAGCTTGGAGTTAGACATTTGAAAAAAGATCCCAAAATCGGAATTCAAATCATATTTTATGGTGGATCGACCAATCCACCTGAGTAATTTGTGGACTCCCAGCACAACCAACACATTATTGTACTGAGCTAGAGAACAGTATGCATTTTCGGCATCTTCCACCTTGGGAAAAGATCAACAACGAGCCTGCCTTGCAAACAAATGCTGACTGAGTATCCTGAAAACATAGTCGCCCACCGCCCCCAACCCTCCCACCCAAAACCCCCAACACACATCACCTTACCCAAAACCAACAGTTCTACATGTAGGTGAAGTGCTCCAAATAAAACCCTTTACAGTAATCGCTGACTGATCCCTCCTCCCAGTCTTCTTTGATTCAAAACCACAGACCAACAACATTTCAAGGAATAAAAACGCAAAGTAGGTACAGCACATCTGTGCACATCCATCTCATAAGATGGCAAGGTAGCCTAGCTGAGCTAATGCATATGGGGACGGAATACTCAGCTTTTCATCCTTCTCCTTCTGCAATTTATTAATTGTACACTCTTTACTTTAGTAATAACGCTTGTTAACTGCAAAAACTGTGGCAAAAGATTTCTCATATATATATATATATATATATATATATATATATATATATATATATATATATACACACACACACACACACACACACACACACACACATACACACACATCAGGACCACTGGAATTATGCAGCAGGTAAGAGCCAAATTATGTGGAAATATTAGGTGACATAATACAGCACATTTTGTGATAGTATTACTTCACTATTTTGTCGCTTTCAAACTTAATATTGTCTGGGTGTTGGCTGTCAGTCTTGCACACAAATATAGCAATAACCAACAGAAAGGTGACCAGTCAACCTTTGGAAAAGGCCTTCCACTGCACAACAATATATTGCTGTGTTTGAGATAGAACCTCATTTTTTGTTGAAATCTGCAGAATGTTGCAGCAGATGATGGATTATGTGGCAAATGCGGCAAATCTATAATTATCTGAAAATTGCAGTGGCAGCACAATCGCATAATTCCAGTGGCCCAGATGTGTGTGCGTGTGTGTACACATATCTACATTTGTTTTATTCTTATGACTGTATTAGAACTATGATTATGCCAATAGCTCACATTCGCACTTTGTGGAAACTGAGAGCATTAGACCTAGAGCCCCTTTCTCCTAAAAACAGATGGAGGTTCTAAAGCGAGGGAGGTGCTGATGTTCACATACCTCTTCATTTTATCACCTCAGAATCTTAATGTCAATCATCTCAGATATTTCATCCAGTCAGATTTCACCACGTCACAAGAGAATACATGTGCGTCACATGATCACTCACCCAGCTCCAGTCACTCTAGCATGCTGCTCCTCTCTGGCTGCGAAGCACAGGTCGTACCCAGAATGCATTGTTTACAAGCCTCAGCGTGATTAGCGCAAAGCTCTGAAGGGTTCTGCCGCTCATGCTTGAGAAGCTCACCCAGTCTTTTGTTATTTTCCCCGTTACATCTAGTACGTTTTGCATTTTTTCCATTACAAATGCAGGTCTGCAAGTACCAAAAAGGCAGGTAGGTTGGTTTAGCTTCTCGCGTCTCACACACTTACCTATCTGCAACATGTACTGTAATACGGCTCAATAGCCACTGCTGGCTTATCAAAGAAAGTGTCACAGTGAGACTCACTTGCTAGGATGCACTGAGCAACAGCTCCACTATTACTTGTTCACAACTGCCCGGGCAGTTTAATCAGCAACTTGTATGAATGAGTAGGCAGATATTACCACTGGAGTGCACAGTGTAAAATATACAAATACCTATTCACAAAAGTAAACCTACATGGGTAGATTTACTACTTTTGAGCAACGTTTCTAATGTTGGCTATTCACCATTTACAAGTGCAAAGTTACTCAAAGTGTAGACTTGCATGTCCAACCACCGGGTGTGGAGCCAGTAAAAAATGTCAACCATGGCAATTAAGTTACTATCATTGGTAACTTTTCAAATGTATTAGAAGTTCTGCACACTTGATAGAGACCTATGCTATTAGGGCACACAGCTCTTTGTTGTAAAGTATTGGAAAACCTAAGTTTATTAAACTTTAAAAAACAAAAAGAAAATATATTTTATGTTGAATAGTAATGTTAATTAAGTTCATATATATATTTTAAATGTAGAACATAAGTTAGCGTATTAATGTAAAAAAAATATTTTGAATAAATTACATTAAAATCATTTTTTGAATTTTAAAAATGCTAAAGTACAAAATATATATATTTTATTAAGTATAAAAATAATAATTAGAAGGGATGTACAGAATTAGAAGTAACGCCATTTTTAATAAATGTTAAATGATTTTTTTTAATTAAAAGATTAATATAATAATTAGTGTTTTTTTCACACAATTTCTTAAAATTGAATAAAATTAATTTATTTTTTATAAATTTTACATAATTAATTTATTTTAACAACTTCCTATGGGTTTTAGTTTAAGTTTCCACCTTCCAAGGGAGGGTAGCAGTACCAGTCATTGACCATATTTGGTGCTGCAATTACTCCAGCTCTGAGCTAAAGTACATTTGAAGCTGTTTTGAGACCCTTTGTGGGAGCAGTAACTATAGAGGGGCAGCTTGTGAATAGCAATTGGCATATTTTGTATTTTTGTAGGTGGGTGTATGTCACTCTAAACCTCTCTGTACTTCCCCCCGGCGTCACTGCTCTTCATCTCACCCTCGTGTAACAACTGCTACGTTGAGCACATACAGAAAATCCTCAAACTGTACAAAAAAGTAAGATCCTGCTTGTTCTGTACACGGACGTCGGCCCACAGCAACAATTTCCGTACAACAAAAAAATATACATAAAAAGGGTCTTCCTGTATATTTAAAAGGACCGCCAAATATGCCTCGTGACACAACCTCACACTTTTCCTGCATTGCAAACGCTGAAACTGGGGTCTCTGGCGCAAAGCTGAAAAATGGAAAAAATGATAAACATTGAAAAGAAAAGTACCTTTTGGACCTAATACCCCTGTTAACAGAAAGTTTAAAAAGTTCAGACGGTGGAGAACCGCCAGTATCACAGGATTTGTCAACAAGTTATCCGGCCGGGTCCTGTTTTCTATCAAATCTTTCCCTGGCCCGAGACAGCTCCACCCACCCTCTATTCCCCAATCCCGACCGCCGCTGGTTGAGACACATGCTTCCCATCCGGATGCAAGACACCCCAGACTCTCAATCAACTCGTGTTTACATCTTTAAATCAGCACTGTGTATACTTACGCGCGCAGAGAGAAAAGTAGTGCCCCTGGGATTCGAGGTGGGCGGACACCAAAAGTCGAGCTAGGGAAAATCAAAACAGAGGTGACAGGCCCAGAAGAATTACAAGCAGGTCTAAGGTAAGGGCGAATCGCACCGTGTGTGTGTGAGTTGCAGTCGGACCACACAACCAGTGCTTTAAATGGGCAGGTACTGTCCGGTACTGAGTACCCGCACTTCTTAAATTTCAGAGGGAGATTACCTGTGCCTCTCTGCACTGCTGCAATACATTTGATGAGAGTACCAGCACTTCTCAGGTGCAACCAGGTACTGTAGTGGGTACCCGCACCACTATCTTTCCACTTAAAGCACTGCTTACAACAGTAGAAGTTGCAGTGAATGGTAGATCAGTGGGGGTCGCAGGTGGGTGGGATTTTCAGCTGGGTTGTAGGCGAGTAGATTCCACAGTAGGGTAGGAATTTCACAAGGTAGTAGGGCCATTGTATGTCAGTGCTGAATAGGAGGGTATCTGGATTTAAAGCAGGGGTGGCTAGCTAAATTCATGGATGGGTACGAGGCTAGAGGGATTCACAGACAGATACGTGGCTAGTGGGATTCACAGCCAGATACAAGGCCAGTGGGATTCACAGCCAGGTATGACGGTGAGTGGGATTCACAGCCAGATACTAGGCTAGTGGGATTCACAGCCACGTACGAGGCTAGAGGGATTCACAGGCAGGTGTGAGGCTAGTGGGAGCCACAGTCCGCTATGAGTCTAGAGGGATTCACAGCCTGATACGTCACATTCAGGTATGAGGTTGAAGGAATTCACAGCCAGATACATCACAGTCCGGTATGAGGCTGAAGGAATTCACAGCCAGATACGAGGCTAGAGAGATTCACAGCCAAATACGAGGTTAGTGGGATTCACAGCCGGATACGAGGCTAGTGGGATTCACAGCCGGATACGAGCCTAGTGGGATTCACAGCCGGATACGAGCCTAGTGGGCTTCACATCCAGGTGGGAGGACAAGGGGATACACAGCCAGGCTGAAGGGTAGCAGGAATGAGCACTAGATTGCTTCTTCTCTGCCCGTAGGGCTACACAGAGATCATTTAATAAACACTGGTTTCTACTGACGGAAGCTTAGAGTCCAGTCCATTACTCCTCTGCCGTTCCAGCTCAGTAAAAGGGGAGGGGGGGCATTTTCATCCAGGGACAATTAATGTTGTATTTCGCAGCGTCAAGACAGGGGGCCCTGCCTTTGTTGCCCATGATGTCTAGCTCTGGAATTATTTCCCCTTGCACCCCCATCTGCAGAACAACTAACAGGCATCCAGAAAATCACTGAAGAACCGACAATTCCCAGCTAGGATGCTCATAATTGTATTAAGCCCCAACCAGAATAGTGCCCTGAAGCTTTACATATGTGTACTTCTGAGCATATAGGCAAACAAAATAAATTTGTAAATGTTTGGCCCTAGGCCTTCTCCTACATTTGGGTGTAGATTTCCATATTTTTTTATTGAATCCAAAAGAGGTTCAGTGAGTAGTCCTGAGTAGCTTGCAAAGTGGTAGGATTTTAGGATCATTCATGGAAATCTTTTGTCAAGCCCTACTTCTTTACGCCAGATGGTATGTCCACAAGGTAGTTGGAGTGGCATGGTGGGCAAAAACACAAGGGTGCTCGACCCATCAACGGGATGCATCCACCCTCGCTCAATGGAAATTACCTCAGATATGTGGGTGTTAACAGCGGTCCATCAAGGCTACTGCCTGAAATTCCACACCATCCCACCCAACATACCACAACGTAGTCGCAACCTCAGTGCTCTCCTACAGAGGTCACCGCGCTCCTATAAAAGTTCACCATCCAGCCAGGCCCCTGCATCAACAAGGAGCTTCTGCAGGCGGGTCGCTCCCCGCTCCGCCTTCCGCGCCACCTCCTTTTTGCCTTTTCTCCCCGCCGCTGCGTCCCCTGCGGCCCCTCCCGCCTCCCCCATCCTTCTCACCGCTCCATTAGTCAGTTTCCCCGTTCTGCGCCCCCTGCGGCTCCACCCCCCAGCCCTCTGATTGGACAGGCCCTCCCGCCTCCCAGCTGCCACTCCCACCCTCCCCTCCTCTTATGGCAGCCCATCTGCGCCTGGACCGCGCCCAGCGCCAGGACCCCTAGCCCTCTAAGACACACCTACTCCCCCCTCACCCTCCACTCTCTCAACCCAGGCCCCCGCCCCACATGCACCACATCTAGCCCCACATACACTCATGGACCCTTCACCTGCCACACCTGCCATTTCTCCTGCTCGTCATCCCTCACACCACACACCAACCATAGCGACCCCACCTTCAACTAACACAACACCCCCAACACAAGACTCACCCACCCTGCCCCCACCAACCAACCCCGCAGCACACCAGTCCACAACCAGAACACACCCTGCAACACCACCCTCACGCACCACACCAACGCCACCCACCACAACCACCTTAACTGCCTGCTCCTCAACATCCGCTCCCTTCACAAACATGCCATAGAACTCTGGGACCTCATCACATCACACTCACCTGACATCGCCTTCCTCACGGAAACCTGGACCAACCCCTCCTCAGAACCCAACATAGCCATAGCCACCCCCAAAGGATACAAACTCCAACACAAAGACCGCCTCAACAGGCCAGGCGGTGGCATCGCCATCCTGCACAGAGACACCATCAAAGTCACCACCAGCTCCCAAGACACTATCGACAACACTGAACACATCCACTTCCTCATCCACATTAACAACAACTCCACCCTCAGAGGTACACTAATCTACAGACCACCCGGACCACGCCCCGCCTGCTGCGACACCATCTCCAACAGCATCAGCTCGCACGCCCTCACCTCCACAGACTACATCATCCTCTGTGATTTCAACTTTTACTTAGAAAACCCACAAGACCACAACACTACCTCCCTCATAGACAACCTCACCAACCTCGGACTCAAACAACTGGTCACCGCACCCACCCACTCAGCAGGACACACGCTCGACGCTATTTTCACCTCAAGCCAACACATAGCCTACACCCACACCACCGAACTCCTCTGGACTGACCACCGCTGCGTCCACTTCTCCTTCATCAAACCCCCCACACACTACCATCAACACACCACACCCTACCGCATGTGGGACAAGATCCCCACAGAACGACTAAAATCCCAACTGGCCCATAACCCAACCCCCACACCAAGGACCCCAACACAGGAGCACACAACCTCTCCAAATGGATCACTACCTGCGTAGACACGCTAGACCCCTCAGAAAACACATCGCCACCCGCAACATCAAGAACGCCCCATGGTTCACCACTGAACTCCAAGACTCCAAGCGCAAATGCCGCCAAGCTGAGAAAATATGGAGACTAGAACCTTCCACAACCAACTTCTCCACCCTCAAAACCACCATTCGCACCCATCACCAACTCTTACGCACCGCCAAAAGAGATCACTACAAGACACGCCTTGACAACAACTCTCAAAACAGCAAAGAACTCTTCACCATCATCAATGAACTTGCCAAACCCAAAGCCAGCAACACAGACCCCACACACACACAGCCCCTATGTGACGCCTTTTCCAACCGCTTCCTCCACAAAATCCTGGGCATCCACAACAGCTTCATACCACACACACCCACCACACATACCCCTCACTCACCCAACCCAACCCCCACTCAGGACCCCCCCACCACACACGAAGAAACCGAAAAAACCATGAACTCCATCCACTCCGGTTCCCCCTCTGACCCCTGTCCACACCGCATCTACAACAAAGCTAGCCCTACCATCGTCCCCATACTCTACAACATAATCAACTCCTCTTTCGACTCCGCCACCTACTCAGACCCCTGGAAGCACGCAGAAATCACTGCTCTCCTAAAAAAAAAAAACAAGCCGACCCAGAGATCCTCTCCAACTACCGCCCCATCTCCCTCCTCCCTTTCCCCGCCAAGGTTGGAGAGAAATTAGTCATCACCCACCTATCCCACTTCCTCGAAGCAAACAACACTCTTGACCCCTCACAATCTGGGTTCCGCAAGAACCACAGCACAGAAACCGCCCTCATTGCATGCACTGACGACATCAGGACCAAAGTCGACAAAGGCGAGACCGTCGCACTCATCCTCGTAGACCTCTTCACAGCCTTTGACACCGTCTGCCACCACACAACTCCGCACACGCCTCCACAACATAGGAATTCGCCACAAAGCCTTAGACTGGGTCCCCTCCTTCCTCACCGTCCAGACCCAGAGAGTCCGCCTTTCCACTCCAACACTACTAAGATCACCTGCGGAGTCCCCCAAGGGTCCTCCCTCAGCCCCACACTCTTCAACATCTACATGATACCCCTAGCCAACATCCTCCGAGCACACGGAATCACTATCCTCTCTTATGCAGATGACACCCAACTCATCCTCTCCCTCACCCACAACCCCACCACCGCCAAAACCAACCTACACGCCGATCTCCTCGACACCGCCAACTGGATGACCACTAACCACCTCAAGATCAACTCAAACAAAACCGAGATCATCATCTTCGGCCCCAACAAAACCACATGGGACGACTCCTGGTTACCCACCGCACTAGGCCCCGCACCCACCCCCACAACCCACGCACGCAACATCGGCATCATCCTCGACCCCTTCCATCTCCATGACACAGCAAATCCATGCTCTAACCTCCTCCTGCTTCCACACACTCCGCACTCTAAAAAAATCCTTCAAATGGATTCCCCCAGAAACCAGAAAGACAGTCACCCACGCACTCATCAGCAGCAGACTGGACTACGGTAACACCCTCTACGCCGGCACCACACTCAAACTCAAACGCAAACTCCAGAGAATCCAGAACACAGTCGCACGCCTCGTCCTTGGCCTCCCCCGCCACTAACGAATCTCACCACACCTCAAATCCCTTCACTGGCTCCCCATAGACAAGAGAATCACATTCAAGATCCTCATCCACGCACACAAATCCCTCCACAACACCGGCCCAACCTACCTCAATGAAAGAGTTAACTTCCACACTCCCACACGCAACCTCCGATCAGCCGACCTCGCCCTAGTCACAGTCCCCCGCATCCAATGCACCACCACAGGAGGCAGGTCTTTCTCCTACCTCGCCCCAAAACCTGGAACTCCCTCCCCACCAACCTTCACAAAACCAAAGACCTACTGGTCTTCAGAAAGAACCTAAAGACATGGTTGTTCGATCAGTGACCCTCCCTGTTCCCCCCCCCGTTTCCCCTCCCCCAGCGCCTTGAGACCCTCATGGGTGAGTAGCGCTCTCTACAAATCTTTTCATTGATTGATTGATTGAGAATGAGTTTACTCAATACTTCCTCATTGGAAAGAGTAAAGGCCTGCTCTGCCACATACTAGATCTGCGGTCACTTCACTGCCTCACCCGATCAGAACATTTTCACATGATGCATCTGCAGGATGCCAACCCACCACTCTGTCAGGGGGACTCCATGCCTGCATCAGCTCTCAAGGAAACATATTTCCACATCCCTATCCACTCTGCTATGAACAAAAAGCTTCTTGTGCATTGCAGCTGAACCTACATGCACAAACAGGTTTGAGAATTCTGTACTGTGAGTATTTGCAATGTTTAACAATGATCTTGATTTCCTTGATGCAGGTGCTTACAATGGCCCTGTTCAGTCATTTTCAAATGAAGGCTGAAGGGACTGGCACTAAAGGGCAAGTTAATTATTCAATGAGTCACTGGCGGAGTGGGCCCGTGGGATGGACTAATGTGGCAAGGCAGAACAGCCTGAGTACAAATCAACTGCATGCCCAGAGAAACATTGTGAAGCCTGGGGGATTGGAACAGCTATTCGGTTGACACTGACACGTGATTTCGTTATAATCAATGTAAATATTGCATGTCATAAACATATAAAGGATTACACTTGTAGTGTTATATTAATAACTATCTTTGTAAGTGTGGCGTAAATAAAATGAACTAAAGAATGTTATAAAAAAACATTTAAAAACTCAAGCGAAGGCGGTAAGTGCACATTTCGTAATGCACAGTGCAGTGCCAACTCAGAATGAAGTGTGGTTCTGGGATAACACAAAATTCTATAGCACATGGCCTAGAGGGCTAGTAATGTACCGCACATGTTTAAGATTTGGAAGTAGCAAACGCGACGCTATTTGGGTAGTTGAGTCTCCACCTTGCAAGGTCTCCTATTGGTTTCTCTCTGTCCAATTGAATCGATCAACCTAGGAGGTGTGACCAATGGCAACGGCAAAGTAATCTCCCAATCTGATTGGCCAGAGGCCCAAAATTGGAGACTTCATTTGTCAGGGAATGCTCGATAATACCTGCATTTTTGTCATTTTAAAATGATTTAAAAAAGTTTCTGTGTGGAACCAGACCAATTATATCAATAAGGACGGAAGGACGTGAAAACTGACTGGAACATAATGCCCAGGCTGGGTTTATCATTTTGTAGGTAACAGCCTCACTAAATCAATGAACATGAATTCACTCTCCAGGCAAATCAATGTAAGCAGGAAACACTGGCTGTACTGCTTTCCATACATATTGTTTTAGGCAAGCGCCTTTAGTTAGGGTTTCCTCTGCATCTTCCACAGAGAAAAAAAAAGCTGATGCATTAGCTGCTCGGCTTTTTGATGGTGTACAAAAATAATGGAGACTAAAAATAAAATATGAGCTTTAATTTTGGGCCTGTATATCACATGTCAGAAAATCAATGAGCGTCTTGTGAAATGAGTCACAAGAGACGGTAAGCAGGCCTTCTCCACTGGTGGAAGCAGCCAGGAGGCGGGCGGCGCACTATCCAAGGAACTCCCGGCAATAAAACGTACTCAGTGGTCCAGGTATCCAGTGCTAAGTGAAGCCGCCACAGCGAAAACTATAAACAGGTAGTAAAGCTCAAATATTACCCAAATTGTTGGTAAGAACAATGGGCCTTATTCATCAAAATACATAAAAGTACATGCAGAGATTTACACCTACGCCGAATCGTATCTTTGGGATTAGTGCTTTGGGTTTATGGTACTTATTTTTTTTTATTTTTTTTTTTAAACATTTCCGTCTGTATCTATACATATTTATTTTTTGGCTATCTTATTGGTATTTATCCATATTTATTTTGTGTTTTGAGAATAATGGAGTCATGAAAATGTACATTTATACATTTATTTAAGTGATAAACATGCCTTCATACTTTGATGCCTGTCGTTTTAGCAAATTGAGCAGCCGAATATAGCCAAACACTACACCCACAGATAAATATGAGCATTACACTACAAATATAAGTTAACATATGCCTGTATTTAGGGCAACCTCAACCACTCTTTTTTAACTCTTGATGCTATCTGCTTAGCTTGTTAACCTGGAATTCATTTAAAAAAAAAAAAAAACAGCAGGGAGAGTCACTCAAAAGAGACACAATTTTCAGCATTTTTCCGATTTTAAAAATCAATACAGACAGGAAACATTTTATTTTCTGCAGGTATTTATCTGTAAAAATCAGTGAAAACTGAAAACTGGGAGACTTACTTACCATAATTCTTATGTACGAGTAGGAATGCCCAAGGGGTCCGCTATGGGGAGCTCTGTACATCCCTCCTTCAGGAAGCTTTTTTGTCTCTCTGTGGAGACAACTTCCCAGTAGAAAAAGCCCTCACCAAATCTGGAGGTTCACATTCCCATCCTGGAAGGGTTTTACACCAGTGCTTGGCTTCCATCATATCGAAGATGGGAAGAAGTCAGGGAGGAGTTTGGGAATCCCCCACATATTTACACCTTTCTGGGCATTACCAAACCTTCAAAAATAGAACTAACATGCCTTGTAACACCCTCTTCCCATCCCTTGACAGATTTATTACTGTGGATTTCTCAGCACTCCTGGCGGGAAATCCACAGTAGTAATGCATTTGTGCCGCCAGGAATCCCTCTGTGAATTCCTGGCGGCAGTGTGTCTAATGGAAAAACAGAGGTGCAAGTTCTCTATAATACAAGAGTACCTACTTGCTTCTAAGAAGTGCTGGTACTCTCCAATTAAAAGTACTTCAACTCTGCTGAGAAGTGCAGGTACTTTCCGCCTGAAAATAAACACGTAGGTGCCCAGTACCAGACGCTACCAGCCCTTTCGAAGCACTGATTGGCAAGCGTAAAAAACAGTAAATTTGGTTATTAACTTAGATTAACAACCCAATTTACTTAAGTGAAAAGTGTTTTTTATGTTCAATTCCTTATTAACTATTATTTTTTCTCTTCTATCAGCAAAATGAACTACATTTCACTCCCAGGAATGTTTACCTACTGAAAACCACTGTCCTCAGTTTCTGCAGTAAAGTTACAAAGCAGTCATACATAAAAGGGGCAGTCCACAGCTTTCCATCATGTCAGCATAACCACTCTAGGGAGACTGATAGGAGTATTTGACTTTTTAGTATGAAGTTACAGCTTTAAGCTTCAAGGATGCGAGATTCAAACTCCCACAAAGACAAGAAAGAAATGGGATCTGACACAGGGGCACAGATTGTCGCTTCATTCAATATCCACATGGTAACAGTGTAAAAATTACCCTCCGCTCACACAGCTATTTTTGACCTATTATTCTTAGGATGAAGGACATTCAATCGAGTCTCAATGAGCAATTTTAGATTTCTGTGAAATATCAGCAACACAGAGAGGTTTACAACATCAGGTCACAGAATTTTGCATAGTCACAATCTGCATTTAGCATTTCTTTGTACCGTTCTCGGACTACTGGCACCGTCTTGATAGGGTCTCACTGACCACAGAAAGCGGTCTCAGTAGATACAAGTCACCAGAAGCAGAGGCACACAAACAGAATTCGACCAGTCACATGTTGAAATTCAGAACTTAGCCGTTTCACCAAACAAAAAAAATATCATTTTCTTATCATTATGGTTCTGGAGTAATTCTGTATTAGTAAAAAGAAAAAGTGGCTTATAGCAGGGAGATTCGCTAACAAAAGTTTAAAACATCCGAGGATATTTCACTTATTTCAATGAAAAATATGTGAAAGATTAATTTTTAAAGATTTATTTTCTAATGAGTGGCATATTCTTGCAAACGTTCTCGGACACGTTTTTAAAGAAGGGACTTAACAAATTTCATAAACTTCCATAATTTTCCTCAAAAGCTCACAAATCTGCAGAAGCTAAGTCCAGCAACTTCACACACTTTACTGCCAGCAGCTTCTCTTATAGAGTCAGCATACACAGCAGTCCTGGCAAGCCACCAATCAGATTCTCAGTTAGTCAGCAGTCGCCTGGATAGTTGCTGGAGGTAGGCATGTGAGGAGTGCTGCAGCACCAAAGTAACCTTACTGGAGTTCGGAAGGTGAATGAGCAATAACATGCCTTTAAATGTTGTTGTTATATTGACACTTTTGCTGTGCATTCAAAGAAAGAGGTCAGATGTCAGGCTATGTCTTGTGACAAATTACTGTGTATTCTTTTAACCCGGAAAGTGGTGTTTATTTTTCTTTCCCTGACTGAAATGTTAGAGAATTTTATACAGTGAACTATGTGACAATCTTGCTGGGGGGGGTAAAGGAAGTGTGAAAGAAAGGCTACAGGATGTCAGTTTTTCTAACACACAACACATTTAAATAACTGTAAATTAAATGTATACAAGTATTTCAAAATATATCAGCAGTTAGAAAAGTACAAGCGAAGTGACTTTACTTAGTAATATGCAAATTATAAATATTTGCTGAAAACCAGCTTCCTACACAATATTGTTTGTGTGTTCTGTAATTTTATCAGTAACCTACATGGCAGTGAGAATGTTGTGCCACCTCAGTGTAAAACAGGCTGTCTTTAAATGGCAGTGCGCTTCCACAGCATGGTTTAGTAAAATATTTGCCATAGCGGACTCCAAAATGCACTACTGCGCACACACTATGCCTTTGCCACTCTCCTGCTAAATGGGCGTGGCTAGTTTGCTACATTTGTTCATTGTGAAACGCTTGGATTTTTCACAACCGTAATGCCTTCAGCTATGTATCATTACTGGCAGCACCACCACGCTGAACATTGTTCCATCACCACTGTCCGCCTGGCCGATTGCCCAATCAGAGACTTGGGCAGTAAGATGATAATGTTGCTGTCAACTCAGTAGACAGAAGCTTTGTTCCCCAAGGATTGCTTCACAAAGGCTTTTCATTCACTTGGCTTGACTTACTCCAGACTCAGGTGTGACCCTCATTTTTTTTTATTTTTTTTTTAAACCTCTCGTACAGGAAACATCTTCATGAATTCGCTTCCAAGTACAGGTAGAAGAATTTGCTGCCATTTCAATCATTATAATGAGGTAAAGTAAGTTGCAGACGCTCTAGATTTTTTTTTTTTTTTTTAACCGTTGGTTGGTCCGAATACTGAGCCCGCTTCCGAAGGCTTCTTCTTATGGAAAGGGGTGGCATCACAAGTTCTGCTATTGTTTTAACTACAAAAATTATAAATTTTACATACACAGCATACTACACTCAGTCTCACTACAGAGTCACTGAAGGGTCTATCTCACAAGCGCGTGAAGGGCACCACAGTGAAAAGTCAACAGTGTGAGGAGAAGGGCGTTCAGAGCACTGACTGGGACGTGGAAAGGGAATGAACATGCTAACAGACCCAACAGAGAAGGGAAAGCTAGTGCCACTCTGCTACCAATAACTGGGATAGTAATGTTTTAAGAGACCAGTTAGCTGGGCTGAAAACAGTGGTTGATGTTTAGGAACAAGGTTAAGCTATCTGGAAATATCGGGCTAATGGAGAATAAAATCTTGGCATAGGCTTAAATCTCAAGGCACAGTGAATGGTATGTATTTCAGACAGATTAAATACTCATGTAGTTAAAACAACCCATCTCCAAAGAGGACAATTAGGATAGGGCTTGGGAGAGGGTGCAAACATTGAATAGGAGTTGAAAGCTGAAGTCAGAAGCAGTGGAATGCATGGATGCAGGTATTCCTGATGAAGCCTTCATACATGCAGCTTTAGATATCCAGGACCTTTCTTGGGCTTGTCCTGAGGTAGGTCACAGAGGTTCCTGAAGGTCACAAACAAAGCCTCAAGTGAACCAATGCCCCCTTTTTCAGCAAGAACAGTGCTGGAAGAGGTGGATTCTTCAGTGAACAGTACTCTGAGATACTGCCATGATCCAAAGATGAGCAGGACAAAGGCAACGCAATCGTCCGTCAATTTTCCTTAATGTTTAGGGGACAGTCAGGGGGTGGATGGTGAATTTGTTCTGTGGGAAAGGGTACAAAAAAAAAATGCAGGGTACATCCTATCATAAGAAAATGTTATGAAAGACAGGGAATGGGGTGAGTAGAAACCTTCTCCCAGAAAGGGTAACACACAATTAATTTTTTTCTTCGTGTGGCATCATTTACCTCTCAAAAGTTTCTTTAATGAAAAACTGGGGGCTTTTAAACAATGCATTATTGTTGCTTTACTGCCATTTTATCGTCTGACTTGACAGGGCTGCTGTGGCCTATTATAGCAGCATTACCAAAGAGGGACTCTGTCTCCGCCCACATGTTGAGATCAAGGACTACATGTTTTGATTGGGCAGATGTTGCTTGCCATTCACACCGCTGTGATCATTTAGTTTATTTATCCTGCTGGCTGAGCTTGAATGTTGTGGGGCTCACACACAACACTGCAATGCTAGTAAAGTGTCTTAGATAACCAAATAATTTATGGTGTTTCTCTGGCAGCAGCACATATGAGAGGAGGGCAGTTATTAACTTACAAGCATTTCCTAGGCCTGGCTAGACAATGCAACTCTTATCTGGCCTTTTAACCTACACCAATAGTAATCTACAGTTCTTTGCTTCCATGCAAATTCCAATACTATTTGCGTCACATTATCATACAACATTCTTTTAAGGCCAGACCTACTGGCATTGTCAAAGCTTGGTATAGCTTGCAGCCAAATATTGTATAGTGTACACCTACATTTTCTAGGTCTTTCTGTGGTGCCTGTGTGAGCGACAGGTAGGGTGTGTGTTTTTGGAGTCTTGGTGGGTGCATTTCAGATAATCCTTGAGTTCTATCAACTGAGGGGACTTGGATGTCAGTGCGCTGGGATTGCCATGAGCTGGAAGAAGACAGAAGCAACAACTTATCGGTTCTGCTGCGGTTTGTCCAGGAAGGGGAAGGACTGTTCCTTCCAATGATGACATATAAATCTCCCCTGCAATTTCACCAGTCAGCCAAGAGCAGGCGAATGGGGGGCCTCCTGGGAGGACGGAGGACGGTGCAGCCACCCGGACACCCATCACCTGCATGCAGAGTCATACATGCCACCGATTTAACCACAGAGGCTCCACTGTTCACCACTAGTCTCCAGAAGAACCGTTCAACAGTGTTAGTGAGTTTGCTGCACAACGGTACATGTTGCGCACAAGTCTCTTCCAATCTCTCGCTTCTTTACCAATCTAGAACTCTCTCTCTTGCCAAAGTGGGGATCAACAGGGGATTTGAGATATTAATAAAGTTTTTTAAGCATAAACTTTTCAGGTTCTAGTTTTTGTCATTTTTAGTGCTGTGAACAGCAGGTATTATCATCACCGTATTTAATGGATATACAAAGCTGCCAACACCGAAGGAGAAAGGGCAGAGTTGGCCCTGCTGTGTTAACACTTAGGAGCCCACTCCTTACTTTCAAACCAGCTCAAGTTTAACACATGTAAAAGCTATGTTGTGGGACTGCTGACCTGCAGGAATGCCAGCTCTCAGTGGCACAACGGAAAATGACGGCCCCTGCAATATATGACAGGGGTCTCAAATCTCACAGATAGTCATTAGCATAGGGATGAAGGGGGGGACCCTTTAAGGGTTGTGGGCCCACGTGCTACATGGGCCTGCGTCACAACCCTGCCAATGCTAGGACAGCAGCTCATGTAGGTCAGAGGGGGCAATAAATTCGGGGGCTCTCAGAACGACCTACCCTCTAATTTACACGTCATTGTTGCAATTTCAAGTCCGTATTTTCAGCCACACGAGGTCCCAGCTTCTGTGTGCTACATGGGGTGTACATCTCGTAGGATGCGGGCTGTGCAAGGGTGCAGATCAAAGGAAATTTGGGTAGAACATGCTATGAACTCGCGGTCTAACGAGCCTCATCCTTCATATAAACCACACAATTAAATACCAACGACAAATCGAAGCACAGTAAAAGCTATGTGAAATTTTAATTTTATTCATCAAAAGCCCTTTCTTGAACCTCTGATGCACCCTCGGGAGATTGCAACAAAGACAAGTTTTAGGCTCATTCAGTTAAAAATTCTCCACTGGGTGTATTAGGATTGTAGTTGCTTATTTAAGATGAGGAGAATTCCCAAGCCAAATTGCTTGAGGTGCTGGGATGTGGATGGTGCTTTCTTCTACGTGTTGTGGGCTTGTCCCCGCATACAGGAGTATCGGCGTGAGGTAAATGAGTTGCTACTGAATGTCCAGGAGGGGTCGCTTCCTTGTACACCCCAATTCACAATTGTATGTACCCCAGATAAGGAGGATCCTTCTCTTCTGTTCCTTGGGGTTCGCATCTGCAAAAAGGGATGTTGCGAGGAGATGGGGCAGCTCCTTGACACCCACCCAGCACGTGTCGATTACGGGTATGACCCAATGTAAGGAGGCAGAAAGGGTGATGTTTGCAGCCAGGGGTTTTCTACATAACTTTAAGGTCTGGAGAAGATGGATGCCTTATTTTGGAATCAATGGACATAAGGAGAGGTCACTTGATTTTACCCCCTCTCCCCTCGGGAGCTCCTCTGAACTCTGATGAATTGGCTAACGGAGGCGTTGACATACATTTTACTTTATCAAGTCGCCCGGCAGCTTCCTCACAGGTCATCGCTAAACCACTTCTATGTTCTGCGTCGTGTGGTTAACCTGTTGTTTGGGCAACTGTACTGTAAGCCTTGTGGAATTGTCATTTTGTGGGTGGCAGACATGAAGGGAGTGTTTCAAATTGAAAAGTGTAATAAACACGTTTTTCAAAAACATATCCTTCGAAAAAAGGGCATGCGTGTAAATACTTAAACCTCTCTAGAAACGCCTGTCAACATCTGTTTCTCAACATAAAGCAAAGTAAAATAATGTTAATTCATCAGGGCATGGAGCATAATTTTGATGACAGTGCCCACCTGCTAAATCTTGGTCACTCAGACTTACTCCATGTTGTCCTCAAATAGCTAAGTGTTCACAACACAAAATTGATGGCAAGTGCATGACCGGTATTGCCAAAGCAAGTTAATTTCCAGCTTTTTGGCTTTGACAAGGTTAGTTTTGCCCTTGCCATGCTTTTTGCAGAACTTTATTGCTGGGGAATTTCCTTGCCTCTTGTCAATATGAAAAGTAAAAGAATAGTGGCTAAAAGTAAAAATATTTTTGGGGTCTTAAAAAGCATATTGCCACAGTAATCGCTACTGCCGAAGGGAACTACTTTGTGCGTGGATGTGCTCCTTGTGAAAGGGTAGAACATCATCACTCACTGTGACCTTAGTTGGCTGAAGTGGGCTGGCTCATTTCCCCATGCTGTATGCTCTAGTGGCCAAAAAAAAGGCACACTAACACGCAATGGAGGAAGAGAGCTGGCTGAAAGTCCTTAAAAAAAGCACAATGTACATATGATTTTAGTAAAATGAAAAATTCTTGGCTTATGCCAGACCTAAACATGCATGCAATGTTAATCATGTTTGCGAAACTAGAGTGCCTCTATGGAATATGAAACAGAAGAGCCCAATGTAGTCGAACCACAACTCCCTGTTCAAACCTCACAGTTAGGATGCCCTCAGCTGCTCTCTATCGAGTTGCTTTTTATTTTTCTCATGTTGTTTGTGTTGGCTGAATATTTTCCCTTTAATGGCACCCTGAATTCTCCAACTTTATATTATTATCATTGTCTAGAACGATGTGAATTATTAGGTATGAGCCTTGTCATTCTGGTAAAACATGTATTCACCAAAGTCAAAATTAAACCTGTGAAAGTGTACCATAGTTTATCGAAAATCAAATAAAGAATTATAAAAAAAAAATAAGGATGCCCACTTTCCAAAAAAGCATCAAAGCACTTTCCTCTAGCCAAGTGCAATGTTGCTGTAACGCACAAAGGTGAACTCGGCGAGGATGTGGCGTAATGGCTAAAGCTGCCGACTTTGGAGTTGGGGAACCAGGTTTGAGTCTCGCTGTCTGCTCAACATCCTGTGATTCTAGTCAAGTTATTTAAATTTTCCACTGCTTGAAAAAGCAAAATACATTTTTAAAAAAGTGACCTTGTGTAATATAACTGATGCTCATGTAAAGCGCTCCAATACCTTCAAATAGAGTGGTAGGCTCATTTAATGCCCTATTAACAGTATCTGTAAGGACTCATGTTGGGCATCTAGGCGCCTTTTGCGGTGCTGGTGGGGATTGTTGACAAGACTTAAAGCGATCCGTGGGCTTTGCGCTCAGTGATATTTAGTAGTGAGTCAAACTAAATGGCGTTGGCTAGAATAAAACTCGTTAGTAAACGTTAGAAAATTACCCACTGCAGATTTATTCCTATGACTAGGGGAAATTACCAACTTTTGAGGGACCCACAGAAGTCCCTTCCCTAGCACCACTACTAGAAAGCTACACCAGCTGCCCTACACGTACTCCTGCCTGCAGGAGGGCTTGTGCATTTGCACAAACAGTGCATTTTCTAACATGAAAATCATTTTCCACTGTAAAAAACATGTTCTGTGCCCCCATGAATTTTGGCGGGCTTACCTTTCAAATGTCGCTCTGGAAATTCTGGTACAGCTAGGTGATCACTTCCTGGGTGAAAATGAGCAAGCAAAATGTGAGCACCAAATAAGGTCCTATACTGCTGGTGTTTCAAAGATGTAACTATAACAGTGCAACAAGTGCACTGGCACCGACATCCAATTATTGGGCTAATTGCACACGATTTATGGCCAGAATGGGAGACCCAATTCACATGGTTAAATTACGGCCCCTGGCACACTCCCTTCAAAATCTGTGTTCCCGTGCAGAAAAACCCAAATGCAACCTAGATACCCCCTTTATGCCTCTACCACAAGCCTCATCCCACATCTTCGGTGTGCTGATCATGCACTAAGAGCTATGCTTGGTTCCACAAAACAGAGACTTGAAACTAAGCTATGACAAAACTACACCTTGATACAGGTTACCCATAGGGGCCAAATATAGAAAAAAGCATTCAAGGTGCACCTCCGCATTATATGTTTGATGCTCAGCTGGTGGCTTAAGTCCAGAACGTTCCTCAGCCTTCTGCTGTTAACACACACATAATTTTCTTTGATGATGAACTTCGATAAGTTGGCAGGTATTGGTGATGGTCATCACTTCCTTTCCCAGATGACAATCTCACATTTAACCACACTGAAAGCAACCCTTCACAATGTTCAGGCAAAAACTTATCCAGACTACAATCAGGATGGGGCAGGTCAACCACCTATTGATACCCACTGATTGATACTGCGCAGACCATTGTGGTCCTGCTTGGCCCACAGCCCCTGCTCTGAGAGCTGGGTACTCAAAGAGATCCTCTCCACTACCATACAATGCCTACATAAGAACTGGTGCACAACCTATTTAACTGCACGAATGAGAAACAAGCCACTGTGGGTGATGATTGTTGTCAGGTCAAAGCCCGCGACAACAGCGAGTGTTCGAGCACAAGCCTAACCTGGAGCCTCAATTGAGCGGTGGGGGGCAGTTTACACTGGTTCATGCCCCTCTACCTTGTTTGGAGCGTCATGGCCCACTAGCAATCGTGTCACCAATACACACTACTCTTGGTCGTCATTGGCCATCTCTATGGCATTTCATAACCACATAAATGCATAACTTCCCTTGACTGTATGCACACTGAGCACGAGGTCTGTTCCTGGGTTGTTCCTGGCCCTTGGGTACACTCCAGGCATGTAATCTGTGGCTGAGCAGGAGGGATTTTAGAAGCTTAACACACATCAGCTCTACCTGGAGAAGCCAAACCTCAAAGCCAACTGCTGAGCGACGAAATCCACACTTCTCTCAATCTAAACCCTCCTGGGCCTCCTTTCAACATTTTATAGTTCTTCCTAAATGTGTCCACAGAAAATGCGGCTTTGATGGAAGAAATTAACCAGTACATGTACAAATCCATCGATTACTCTACCTATGGGGATGCCAAAGGACATACAATAGGATGCTGTGAAACGGGGTGGGAGAGTGGAACTGGCAGAGCGCGCGCAGCGGGCAACGTAAGCGTGCCAATATCACAAAGGAACACTGCATCGAGAGGAACTGCATAAGCCTGCACAGCTGCCTTCCTCGGTGTGCAAAGAGGCCCAGTGAAGGGTACTGGCACACCTGTCAGGTTCGGCACCAGCGAACGGGGTGCTGAGGCACCATGACGTCCCGACCCATGATGGCACCTGAGAGGAAAACCCAGTAGCGCATTATCAGCCAGTGTGATAGCCTATTGGGCTGAGCACATACAGCAGAGAATCTGTGTTTAACTAGGCTCACACGACTGAATCCCCGCAGCGCAGGTTGGGGCACTCATTCTTCTGAGCTTAATACAACACGACTTACTTAGGCGACAGCCCTCACCCCCCCCCCCCAATTGGTAGTACTTAAGAAAGGTTGCACAAATAAAAAAAAGTCATAGCACAACGTCTCTTTCGATCGACATCTATTCCCGAATCCATTTCCTTTGGAATAAGATTACATTTCTGAAAAGAGTCCCTTTGGGAGTAAAAGTTGCAAACCTTTTATCTGCCGCACAGTCCCCGTTTTAATACATCCCCAGTGGCTATGGTGCTCATGAATTAGATTTTTAAAATTGAGGAAGACACGTTTCCTCTCAAAGATGACTGTTGCTGCAGACATATGTAGTGCTTCAAAGTCTGCTATAAGTGAAAACACTTCATACGTCTAAGTATCGTTAATGCAAAACAATTCTAAACAAAAAACAGAGTGCCTATCAAATTTCCATTAGCCATGCGTTTCCAAAGATATTAATTCAGTGAACAGCACATTTTCCCACCAACTCGGTGCATTTACTAATACATGTACTCACTATCCCTGTGATATATGAACTAAAGGAATAGGGGTGGGGGGATAAGAAATTTACTAAAGCACTTCAAAGCCTTGTCAGGGGTTATAAACGCTATATAAATGCAATTAAAATTACTATAAAAGATACAGAAAGATGTGCAAAAGACAGCAGGAAAAGTTGGAAAGAGTGGGGAGGTGTTGCTGTGAACTGTAAAGATTTTCCAAAGGGTGCATCTCCCAAGATACTGTGGGTGGGGGACCTCTTCATATTTTAAAAACTCCGTATCTGCAATTTTGGGGCATTGCTCGCAGGAGAGGCAGCACTCTGACAAGTCCCGAAGAGAGTGAAAAGAGTCTGTGGTTACTGAATATGTTTGAGAGCTGTCTGCCTTGGGAATGGATGTCCTGTTAAAGCTGCAGTGCCATTTTTCTGCTCTTTTAAGACTGGAGTCGGTGTACTTAGAAAGTTTTTATTGGGCAGTGACGGCCTACCCACCCTCGGTTCCTGTGTGAAGTGCTCCCAGAATGTCCCCAATCGGCCCTTCAAATGTGTCCCACAGCCTTGCCCGGCTCTACACTGCACGCCCATCACGGTGTGAGCGCTATGGAGGCCAGCGGACTGGCGCTGGTGGCACGCGCTTGCTTTGTAGCGCCATTTAAGTCCTTTACGTCATCGCTGCTGCGTCCGTGCTCTTTATAGCAGTCCCTTGAAGATGACGTCTCCCAGGGGGTTTGCGTCCCACTGTGACGTCATCTACTGCAGCGCCACCTGGCTCACTGATTGCAGATCTCCACTGCTCTGTGCAGCCGCTCACCCTCCTGCCAGCCCGTGCCAGCTGGGCGAGCAGCAGCCGAGCTCTGCAGGGCACTGAAAACCAGTCACCTGCATCGAAAAACACGAGGCAGGACTGAGTGCTTATTAGGGTCAAGAGACGGGGACACAGGTAGGACTGAGTGCTTATCAGAGTCAAGAGGCGAGCCAGGTTCAGAAAAAGACAAGGCCATATGAGGCCACTCACCCTCGCCAGCGCTTATCACCCTGATAAAAATACTACAAAGGCGACAAGGCTGTTTCACACCCACGCTATCTTCTAACAACTAATGCTTGCTTGCAATTGTGTCAGAGTACAGACTACCAAGAACATTACCTTACTACAAGTGTCGCGGGGCTATTCTTTCTGCGCACAACACGCTACTATAGACAGTGTACAGACGGGGCCCACACCACCGGCTGGAAGGCCCTTGAGACCAGTGTGGGCTGGATAGGACCGGCCTGGTATGGTATGGAATGGTGGCCAACAGTGGTGCATTTCACATGCTCACCTGCACATGCCAACCATTGGTTTCCACAAGGTTAGCGGGGTCGCCTGGTGGCTGAGCACAATAAATAATGGGCAATCTTCACCTTGCCGCCTGGCAGTCCCTGTTGATCGTTGACGCGCCCTGTCATGCCGTCGACCCGATGTCAGTTTTTTTCCGGCCCTCTTTCCCTGCACCCAGCACAGAGGGAGGCGGGGGTGTCTTTTCTGGAGCTCTGGGTAGCAGAGGAGGAACTGTGTTTGGCCCCAAATTGGGTGGACAACTTTGTCATCAGGAATATAAGTGCAGGCAAATTCAAGATGGAATTGGTTTTAAGCTGTTGTCTAACCCACGGCAGGGGTACATGATCTCTAGTGATTGTCTGTAGTTTTACAGGGTGCTCCAATGAGCAGCCCTGAAGATGCTGGGAGGGATGGTGGCTCTGCCAAAGGACCAAAGCATGGCCTGGTTGCTCAAGCCTATTTCCGATTGGGTGGGAGGGGAATCTCTCTATTAGACTGGCTCTGGCATGGTTGTTTTGGGGACCAGGTTTTATGTGGGGGGAGGTGGGTTTACCTTGAAAAGGATAACTTATGGAAGGCCACGCCGGCCCAAATCAACTGAATTAGATGATACCACATGGGACCTGAGGTTTGGTCAAAAGGGACTCTGACATTTTGAGAAAACACGACTCTGACATTTTAATATTGGGACAATGTGGAAGGAAATTATCACATATTAGTGTGTACAGTGCTATACTTATTTTATTGTTTAATGCATGTAAAATTGCTATTTACTGCAATGAGAACACCTGTGTTGCTGAGGTTATGCCTGGTCTCAATAAGGTCCCATACCTGTGCTTGGACACAGAGTACTAAAGAGAAGTGCTGGTCCTCTCCTTTTCGAAATGGCGCAGCGGACATTTCCTGCTAATTTAAAACACGGACTATGCCACTTCACAGTAATGGGGAACGTATCGGCTTTCATCACTTAAGAGACGCTCCATTCAATTTGCCAGCTGTAAAGGCCAGTACACAGCTCACCCCTGACACCACACACAGAAATCGCTGCAGATTGGCACAAAGTCTTCTTTTGTGACTCTCAAAGGTTACTGATAACCCCATGTCACCAAGCATGCAGTGCTCCTTTCACTGGGACTACGTTAATAAAATTAATGCATTCTGGGAGATGTAGTCCTGGTCACTTTAGCTGAGCAGGTTAAAATAACACATATGACATTTGTAAGAGGAAAGTCACTGGAGCAAGGGGTCCTTGGTGACCTTGGGTCAGGGCATACTGCACCGCCCCCCACTCCACCCACGGCAAGGTCATTAACTTTAGTTCGCATACACATACCTATTTAACTCAACAAAAATCACAATAGAAAACGTATTCCCGTAACTGGGAGCATTCCACCTACAACAGAAGAGGAATGCGGTCCATTACTGTATAAAAGACAGATATTTCATCTTAGAACATTCAAAGGACATTCTGAGTCAATAATAAAACTATCCATAAAATGTAATAATTGCATCTCAAAAAATCCTGTGCTCAGTAATGTAGCCCGCTCAAAAACTGATCACTGTAAATGAGCCAGATTAGAAGCAGATGACAGCATTGTTGTGGTAGAGCGTGTCAGTAAGAGAAATGCCTTGAAAAGTGTAATATTTCCATGCGATTAGGTGGAATGCATCAGAATAAGAGAAACACAGCGCAAATGGCTGAATCGGCAGCAGTAATGCAGATTCCCTTACATGGTAACTGAATGTTGTTTTCGTAGCATTTCAAAATGACCTCGGATTGTTTCCTGGTTGAGAACTGCATTTTTTAGGGTTTTCCCTTTGCTAAGGGTCTCTGTGGCAGATGCATGTGTGCGCAGAATGTCCCAGTGCCAGGTAACGCAGCAGCGCCTGTGACGTCTTCATAAGAAAGCTAGAGCTGGGGCATAGGTGACCAAAAGAGACAGGTGTGAAGAGAGAGTTGAGAAGAGTCAGGAGCAGAGATATCACTCACGTGCTGAAAAACAGGGTTGTCGGCCAGGAGCCCCAGTATGATGCCATTAGTCCCGATAGGAGCATTTATTTCTAAAGACAGCCCAGTAGGCAGCCCTTATTTTGAAAGCTATTGTATTGGTCCTTTCAGCGAACCAGAGTAAAACCAAGATTGTTGTCTTTGGCAAGTACTCCCACAAAAATCGAGTTCAGTGGCATCTGGGAGACTTACAAATATCTGCAGTGCCAGCTTACAACTACCTAGGAGTCTGGTTCGCTGAAAGGGCCAAGCCGGCCAAACACTTAAGTCACCTTGGAACCAAGTCCACGCCTGTGTCATCAATTCACTGAAGCGTTTGAGCTGCCACCTATATATTCCTACTGTTGACAGTCTTGAAAGCAAAATTGATCCTGGCTCTTAACTATGGCCGTTTGGCCTTTCCAGGTGCCCTTGATACGCTTCTAATAAACTCTCAGATAAAGGCGTACACAAAAGTCCTGCTTGCTCCACGGCAAGACAAAAGAACAAGGCTTAGACTGGAGCTGGGTCTTGGGAGCCCAGACCTTGCATGCCAGGGAGATGTAATAAAGTACGACCCAGGGGTCCCATGAACCCCGGAGACCACCCTCAAATCTTTGAGGAGGTGGAGTCTCCATGGCAAATATGGTTAGCAAAGCCTATCAGCAGACAGCCTGCATATCCAAGAAATACTATTCTCAGCTTGGAAAAGAGCCGTGCGTAAGCAGGTGGCAAGATCCTCAATTGAGTGGGACATTGAAAGACTTTGTGCCAGCCCCATGACCGAGAAGTTTGCATTCTACACCCCAGGGAAGGCACAGTCTTATTTCTATCACGCACTCTCAGGCCAAGTCCATAGCAAAATCCTCTATATGAGGCTTATTGCCTTAACTATCTTCACTTCAACCCGGCCTGCACCCGCCTGCAAGAGTCAAGATCATGCAGGTTAAG
Source organism: Pleurodeles waltl (assembly GCF_031143425.1). Classification (NCBI taxonomy): domain Eukaryota; kingdom Metazoa; phylum Chordata; class Amphibia; order Caudata; family Salamandridae; genus Pleurodeles; species Pleurodeles waltl. The sequence continues at coordinate 1,123,520,998 of NC_090448.1, forward strand.
TAACTATCACAAAGAATCCTGGCTTCATCTGCGCTGTTGCTATCCTAAACTGGCTGAGGAACGACGCCACTTGCTTTTTCCATTGTTCCACTCAAAAGGCATCAGGCTCTGCAGGGAGGCTTCGGATCTGTGTTTTTCTGAAACCTCGCCAAGCTCCCTAGACATATTGGGGAAATTCACAAACTTGATTCGACTCTCAATTTCCAAAGTCCCCTCAGCACGATATTAGTCACAGCAACCAGCTCGTAAGAAAAGCTGTTTCACAGCTTTGTCAACTTTATGGCCAGTTAGCTCTGCCCAGTCAGATTAAAGGGCTCCTTGCTTTTTAGGAAGCCAGCCCCTCAGTAGCCAGTCTCTGTTTGGACGATCTCCATTTATGAGGCTGGGGCACTTGTAAGGATGTGCTCACTAGCTAAATATCTGCTTCAGGTCATCAGAGGTCCTTTTAAATATCTCGCACTTTATTTAACTCCAACCTCAGTTTAGGTTTCTTAATTACAGGTTCGAATGGTGCTAAACCTATCTCAATCAGCTTCCATTCTGTTTACTTAGATTTCTTAATTTTTTTATTGGTTTTTCAATTTAATGCGTCGGTTTAACTGGCTGCATTTTTATGTGTAAATGTTATGTACAGTTTTATACATGTAATCATTTTAATTAATCGACCATGAATACAATTTATTTCACTGAAAGCAGACCTGGCTTCACAGGACATTTTTACCACATTTATTGTGAGCTCGCCTTGTCAGTATCCATCTGTATTGTTCTGTGCAAAAATTAATCTGCAGTTATTTTCCTACATGTAGTTAACAGATGCCTGCGTGCTTAAAGTGATATGAGTAGTCATACACAGTATAGAGCAGAGGTCTTCAAACTGGGGGGCGGGCCCCCCTTGGGGGGCCTCAAGTGATCCCAGGGGGGGCGCCAAACTCTGGCCAAAAGAAATATTATACAGATAACATGCCTTTGTTTTAAGCAAAAGCATGTTATTGCAGTTTTAAAAAGGTAACAGTACATAACTGCAATGTTTAAATAGGTTTAGACCTATTTAAACATTGCCAGCTTTCTAAAATAATTGTGAAAAATTCTGAGGGGGGCCCAATGATTTTTATTTTTCAACTGGGGGGGCGCGGCATTAAAAAGTTTGAAGACCACTGGTATAGAGGTACATTATTTTGAACATTTTAGAAAATTAGTGCAAGTTCAAGTGCATCCCTGTAAGCTTCAATAGAACAACTGCATTTAAAAATAAATAAATAAATAAATAAAAAGTCCTGTACTGTCAATCTAAACAGCTCCTGTCCTGCCATTAACGTGGAGCTGCGCGAGTCACCAATCAAATAAACATTTTTCAATGCAATGGGTCTCGTGTTTGCTCGAGTTAGAGCTATTAGGGTCGTAAATTCCTAACTGGACGTTTCTTGCAGCTTAAATTGGAAATGAAAAGTAAAACAGTTGACATAATCGAGCCCATTCAAAGCACCACGGCCTCCATGAGCGCACGAAGGAGAGACCCAAAAAGAAAAAGAAGTTCACTTGCAGTCAAACGTATCGGCAATTGTGCAATTATCCATGTAACAGGGTCAGTCCCAAGGCGGTAACAAAACCTGCCCAAGGAAGGACAAACAAAGCATTTACTCATGATGATAAAGGATTTTTGAAAGGTAAAGCCACAAACCAGTGAAAGTGATGGGCGTGCAGTCGGCGTGGGCAAAAGCCCACAATGCTTACTACAGATCAAAGCGCTTGCGCACTCAACCTAAAAATGGAGTGTTGCATTTTTTCAAAAATAAATATAGACACAAAAATTATTTTGCATTAGCTTGCATACGCAAAAAACAGAGAAAACGACAGTCGTGAGTTTCACACACTATTACACACAATACTTTTAGAAATGTGCGGGATGATAAACTTAGAAAAGCAAGCCCTGCTGCGTTACGAGATGCACAAGTATAGAACGCAGGTGATTTTTCACCAGTACCTGGACAATTAAAATTCCTATTTTAAACACGTTTATTATTGTATGAAGGGTAATAATTCACCCTATTTACCTATACTGACAAGTACAATACACGATTAATACTTAGTGTAGCGCCAGTGTCTCAGGGGAATAACTAATTTGTAATTGTCACTGTGTGTACACCAAGCCATCTATCTCGATACATTTGGCGGTGTGCACAAATGATGCTTGCTGCAGGAACAGGACACTCTGGTCGGCTGTGCTGTTCGCCTCAAGCGCTCCCTGTGCTTCACCGCTTGATAAGTCACACAGAAATGACAACAAGCTCTCCGAAGCCAGATCAGAGCCTCAAGACTTGTCTGTGCTTCCCAACTCATTGGATACTCTTCACATCTGGGCTGCACGTGGGCTCAAGCTTACCTTGCATTCTGGAAGAAACATGTGCCACTAAAAATGATTGTGCTGTACATTCCATTAAAGGTGTTTAATGTCCATCGGCCACACTTTCACCTCCTTTCCTCCACTGAAAATTACTAGCAGCCTGCCCCTCTCCTTACAGATGTTTTGGTTTCAACCTAGGGTACAGACTGTCAAGGAAGCACTGTCTCCATGCAGGCAGCCCTCTTTGGAGAATATACAATCCATCCCTCCAGGAGATGGCCCTTCTAAGACAGTACAATACTGTAGATGGGGGTCTTCTCAGCGACTTGTACAGTTATGACAATGCCCAGCATTATCTACCGACAACATTCTTATACATGAATCCCAAATGTATTCTCCCTCCACCTACTTTCCGCGCACATGGTCTAAAAATTATCACTCCCAAAGTTCTCAAAGTTGGAACCTGGCCCATGAGATCTGCAAAGTCTGCTGAACTACACATTTGGTTGTGTGTTTGCTTTATTACTGCCAGCAGTGGGGTTATTAAATTGGAACGGAGCATACCCTTAACAACTAAATCCCACTGTGGTTAGGTTAAAACAGTTCTGAGACAAATCAGCCCCTGGAAGCTGTGGCACAGCAACATGTAACCCCCTACAAAAGTGTCTAAAATCTAAGCACTACCAAATATTTTAAAGCAAAATAAACACTATAAAATAAAACTCCATAGGCAATTTACAAAAAAAGATAAACTTTTAATGAACAAGAGGATCATTAAAACAGGCCAAAGAGAATGCAAAATTTGAAGTTTTGAGGTTTACGGTTAAAGTCTCTAGAACAATTAAAGTGCCATTGAAAAAGGAAGACTTGGACACAAATGCAACTTCAGGCTGAACATGATGGAGCGGATGTTGGATATAGCAAGCAGGTTATACCTGTCAAAGAGTTTAACTTCAGACTTAAGCCTTCAACTGCTGGAAAAGATCCTCCTGGTTAGTCTTCCAGCCCTAGCTTCATAGGGAAGGCTTCTGGGCACAGATCTGTCTGCATCCAGGTCTCCTGCAGTATTTAGCCTGCGCGTTTTTGGAGTCAGGAGTCCCTTCTGCTTTTTATGTCCTGGAAGCAGGTAAACAGGATGCCAACCAGTTCAGCTTGGCAGTTTCAGTCCCTGGGTGTGTGCAGAATTTGAAGGAGTCCTTTTGAGGGGGGGTCAGAGCCTTCTTCCAGCAGGATCTTTTTCTTCAGGCGCTATCTTCAAAGACCCATGTTCTGGCAGAGTGATGGTTGTGGTGGCAGCATTATACTGTGCACTAGACAGTGACTGGAGAACTTGTATCAACCATAAAAACAGGGACCAGAAGAAGGTGAAAAATCCTTACTGACCATGCAGAAAAGGAGCATTTTCTACAATTGGTTTCTATTTAAGGCACTTAGATTATCTGCACAGAGATTATGTGCATGATTTCATTTCATGCCTTTACTTTGCAAGCCTCCTAGTCACAGGCTTTTAACTGCTCTGATATTATAACCAGATGCTTCCCCCACCCCCACCCCCCAACCACCACCACACCCCCGCGGTTAGATTCAGAAGCATCTTGCAAGAGGAGTGCAGCTGGTTTAATATATCAGCTGCAATAGCTGCCGTAAAGCTTGAGGGATTTATAGAGCGGGATCTTGGAAGCCAGGCATGTCTCTGAATCCCAACAGAGGATTGTCAGGGAGAGAGGTGTATCAGCATTAATGTCACTTGGCTCTCCTTTAACAGAACAACAGTGTCAGCATCTACCCACAACAATTGATAGGAAGATACTGTATTGCAATTTAGTTGCATATGTATAGTACCTTGTACTCCCCCTGGAGACCCAAAAGTGCATTTTGTGGGGCAGGTAGCATGCTACCTCCCTAGCCATGCTTGGTTAGAAGAGTTTGTTTATAGTGTGGCTTAAGTGGGAAGCATTTTGGTGTCATGCATTATGACCAAGAGGGGTTTTCCTATGCTGCATGCAGTGGTTATTAGGGATGGTTTGAATCGAAGAGGAGTGCGAGAGAGTTGCTTACGCTTATTCGTACTTTTGTTGTGTTTGCACAGGCTGAAGCTGGACTGGGCTAATCCAGTTGCCACTGCAGGGATCGATTTTTGGAGTTAATCTTCAATGGTGTACTAGAAACAATCCAGTGGGGATGAGCGCAGTAGGCAGAGAAGCGGGTCTAGCATATGCGCAAAACCTTCAGAAAAAACACCCAAGGTAACGCTGGAGAATAGAGGAGCCACCAGAGAGGAATTATCCAATCAGAAGGAAAGAAACATAATTTATCCCACACTAACACTGTATTGGAAATTACATCTAGCCAAACCAGGTCTTCCTCTTCGATAATCTTCTATGGATTAGGCTAAATTAGCAAAACTAACAATATTTGTGGGGAGGCAGGGGGACATCAAGGTTTACAGATACACGTAACCGGAATTTGAAAGCAATATTTTTGGTTCCCAGTGTCCCAGGCACTCTAGAGCTGTAGGAGAGACGCACTTCCTCCTTTTCACTGTTTAAAGTAATGCAATTTATTTCACTTTTTAGTCGTTACTTGTTAAATAACCGTTTATTGAAATTTAACGATGAAACTCAAAGTAACAGCATAGGTCGCAGTAATGGACTAAAAGTGATGGTGGTGCACTTCCTCAACAGATTAAATGCTACTGGTGACAGCTATTGCTCGCCCATTTGCCTTTTTGTTTTGTTTGTTTTTTCTCTTACAACGGTCCAGACGTGTTTTTCAGGCTGGCATTAGCCAAGACCTTTTGGATTTACTAAAATTATATGTAAAATATATTGAAAGGGGCTTTCACTCAGCCTCCTTCAGCAACTGGTCTGATATTGTGTCATTTACACGTTTCTCCAACCCACTACAGCATACAGTTCGTATAAGAGGTCAGCCTATTCAGCCATAAGCTAACTTCACTGTGAGGAATGGCATTTGGCCCCTTCTTAAAGAGCTCATTCACTCAAAGTAGCTCCCTTAAGTGCCAGGGAACTAGTATGGCAATCTTCTTCAAGAGAGTCAAAAATATATTTGCTTTTAGCCAATTTTTTATTTTTTAGATTGACAAAAGTATGGCAGCCCCCGCAACAACGAAGTTGTGGGTCACGACAAAACAAGCACAGACAAAGCTAAAAGACTGTCAGCCAACACCAGAGCTGTTAGCTTGACAAATACTTGATGCTAACTTGGCATAGAGTTAGTTTAACTCCAATGTATTGATATGAGATGCTTTCAAATACTATTTTGTAAAAAAAATAATCTTCAGGAGTTCCATATTTCCACATTTGGATTCTCCTCAACCTTTTGAGGGCCTTCTCATAGATTTAGTCCTGCACCCAAAGCTGCCCATTAAGGAAAGTCCAAAAAGCTTGCTTCTACTATTAAATGTCTTTTTCCTTTTAGGTTTAATTTATTTTTAGCCAATCAACCTTCTCTCCGCCCTTTTTTTTTGGGATGCAAAATCAAATCTTTGCCCTTGTGATTTCATTTGCTTTGGCTGCGAACATGATGTAACTTTCTGTTAGCCTCAGTAGGGGTTACCGTCCTCTCCAGGTGAAATAGCTGCTCTCACAGCCAGGCTAAGGTATATATCAGGGCACGAGTTGAGGGTAGACGCAGGCAGATGGCATCTAACCACTTTTTTCACTGAGTAGAAGCCATCTACCCTGCCAAGAGAGAGCGCCCCACAAAAATATGCTAAGCTGGCCCTGATGAGATTTTTAGACACTGGGACACATTTAGAACTGCCTGCATGTCTGCTTTCAGCAACATTCTGGCAGGTAGGGGGCTTGTCAGATTCCAACTGGGCCCATAACCAAGGTCAGAGTTAAGGGGTCATCAGGCCTCCTTTTGTTGGAGTATCCTGGCTTGAAGATATTGGAGCATCACAGGTAAAAGCAGTGGAGGGGGAAACAAAGGCACACAGCTAATCACTTCACAGGTAATAAAGAGGCACTTTGACTTTGTTCAGTCCCTGTATATAAGACATATGCATGTACTGTAAGAATTTTAAATGTGTTGGTCTGTCCCAGTATTTACACAAATAACAATTTAAATGCCACTATTATGTTTTATTTATTTTATAGTGCTACTCATTCAAAAGCAGAGTGTCAGAGCACTTTACATCCTTGATGATTTACCAGGCGCACAAAGATCTCTACAGCAGGTGTCTTAACCCCATAAGATATTTTAAAATGCAGATTTTGCAGCCAATTAAGAATAACAGTTTTACAGGCATGTGTCTCCTTGTTGCCATTTCTTTCTGGCAGGGTTTTAAAAAAAAAATGTATAAGTTGAGGCCCAGATTTTGCATCGGGGTTGGGTCACTTTTTTGGCACATCCCCAACGCAAAATATAATTTGTGAAATATTGTAATGTGCTCAGATGTAGTCATGATAATCAGATGTGTAAGGTGTTAAGATCTGAGGTCACTTCCTGTGAGGTCATGGGCTGTGATGCCATGTGTGGTCAGGAGACGTGATGTCACACACTCCGTCGTCACGACCATGATATAACTTGCTTTTCTGCCTGGCTTGGTTAGTCCCCATACTTTTTTTTTTTTTTTTGTAGTTTAGTCAAGAAGGAAGCAGAGTTAACCACACGACCCAGCACCTTTGGTCTGTCTGAATACAAATTAGTACAGTAAACACCTACATTACCACAAATCAAAGCACCAGTCACGACACGCCCAAGGCTATTTGCAGTAACACTGCAGCAAAAAAGAGAAGGAAATGCACAACACAAAATGCCAGGGGGTTTCCTTTTTTTGTGCCCACACTTTCAGTTCATGTAAAATGCAGAAAAAGTCTTGCAAACTTAAGGAAAAGGGGATATGGGTCTCAAAAGACAATGCTACACATTACTATTTCGGCATTCTTTACAGCCGGCAGGATGTCTATGTGAGTGGACACTCGGCCATCTGCGGTTATTCGAAGGTGAGCAGATAAAAATCCATGGGAACCGACCTAACCTTCCATGCTGCTGAGGTCGGTAACAGAGTACCAATAGAGTGGGTGATAACAACTGCCATTTAGAGCACATGCACACGGTGGAAATGCGGTATGGAACACCAAGAAAAACAAAATATTACGTAAGGCCGGTAGTAGCCCAACCAAAACAGAATGCGGGAGGCCCCGGCTCTCAATAGTCGGACGCCCCTCTGGTAATCAATCATCAGACATACACCGGCGGTGTATAGCTAAGGGCGGGTGCGGGTGCGTGCACATGCGCGAGACCCCATGGAAAGGTAAGGTTTGAAGCCCGTTCCTATCTCCTGAAGTCCTTCTCTGTCCTTTGACGGGAGCGGACTGACTGCCCATTAAATACCCGCTACAAACCTCGCTGGTATCCCACGCCCTCAACTTTCCCACACGCCAGGAAGTGTTAATTAACGCTCAAAGAGAGATGCCTAAAGGGTTCTTTTCAAACCCCCTGAGAAAATGAAGCCAGTGCTTGTATTTAATGTTGCCATTACAAAGAAATTCAGTACTTTTTCATTCTAGGCACTGTACGAAGGGATTTAGATATGCAGAGGATCAAAGGGCGCTGACAGCCTGCCTTAGCCTATGAGATATTACAAATATGCGTCAACCAGCAGAATCTGCTTCTAAAAACAAATTGGCTCTTGGGAAATCTTCACAGTCGTGTAGTTTTCAGCAATCTAGTTACTCCTGGTAGTCTTTTTTTTTTATTACCAATGAGTCAGAGGGGCCTAAAACACTGTCTCAAAATCAAATTCAGTTTTCTCCTGTTGGAAACTAGTTTATTAAACCGCAACTTTTCGGATGTTCTGACGGGTGAATTAATTTTTTTTTTCCCCCACAGACCTTTTCTCCACAGACAAGTAGGCAATATGTGTGATGAAACTGTTCACAGAAATTAATTGTACTCGAAAAATGTCATCGGATGGTCAGATTTATGTTGGACTTTTCTTCCCCTAAATCGAGTTTTACCTCTTGGAAAACAACAGTTAGGCCTAAATGGTATTTCCCGTTGCGGTCGGAGTATATTGCAAAAACAAATACCCGGAACAAAGGGTCGTCCTGAGTTCAGGCAAGTCATAGGTGGACACCTGGTTAGGAACTACCGCCACTTAGAGGAAGACACCACCTATAAACATGACAAAACTCAACAGGTATCTGACGAGTACATCACATAATGGCATATTTAATTAAACTGATGGGAAAGCCTTCCCTTGAAAGAGGGATTCGGGGTGGAGTGAGCGGCCAGGAAACCATCAAAGGTACACAGGTAGTGGAGAAGTGTGGCACAATGGTTAGAGCGGCAGACCCTGATGCAGAGATCTAGTCTGGGACCAGGGTTCAATTCCCACCTCGGCGGGTCTTGGGCTCAATTCCCTTGGACCAGATCATTCTTGCCTCGGTGCCTAATCTAATTAATGGGTCCCACTCTGTAACTCTGGGCAATAGCTTGCTTAATCTGCACAACCGCCCTCACGGCGCTTGGATGCTTGGCTTCTCCCTGGGGCTGTCCAGGAGTGGGTGCCTCACAGGGAAAAGCCAGGAGGGGTTCCACAGCGGTATGCGTACAGCGCCTTGAGACCCTAAAGGGTGAGTAGTGCGCTATACAAGTGCAAAGTTTACAGATTTTGAAAGAACATAAGAACCCAAGCTACTACCTTGCAAGAATAATTCTACAGCATGAGTACCACCAACAGGTTCCCACACTTAAAAAAGATTTCATGTCATAGCAATGAAAGAGGAAGATTTAAACACAGTTGTAATAACACCTACAGGGCTTGGCATTTCTTACAGGATTTGGGACCTACACAAGACTATACATCATACTTCTGCACTGTGTCCATGTGGCTGCTTTGCAGATCTCACCCTGATGGAGCACCCACAGTGGGCCGCAGTGTCAGCTGCCACGCTCCAGGCCTGGAGTTCATAACTCCCTGCACGCTGTAACTAGGACGGGTCTCCAAACCTGCCAGCACGTTTTAGAAGAGGCATGGCCAGATGCCTGATACCTGCAAAGTTTCAGATTCTCTTGCCTTTGTTCACACCTTTCTTGGCTTGTTCGCCAACAAAGCAGGCGGTCGGTAAGTTATCGATGCGAAGTCCCACTGGGAGCTGCTGTATCCTAAATGTTTAATTAAAATGCAGCAAGAAGGCGTACTGTCTTGAGAAGCAGTTTCTGCTGAGGTTAGAGTTTCAATTGCTTTCTTCAGCAGTTTTTAATACTCTGATCGAGAATGGGTGAATTAGGTAACCTGAACACTCTACCAACAGCCAATGGCTATTACCGTGGGGAAGGGGGCCCACTTACGATCACTTGAAACCACAACTTCCACCTGGATATCTCCTGGCTAGAGAATGCCATGGAGGGGAACAGTCCTTACTGTTCATTCACCATATAATGCATAGTGCTCCGAGGGCACACTGGACATTTGTACCCCTGGCAATATGATATTAGAGAAGCACAGGCCCAAACCTGCAGGAAGGTGCAGGTGACAGTAGGAGAAACTGATCAACCTTTCCCATTCAAAAGGAGATTGGGCGAAAGGACCTGCAGTGAAAGTCTGACAGCGGCTTCAAACCGCCAATGCACCTTTCACTAATGCATTATTCGCATTGTAGGGGCAAGTCTGTGCGTGCACTGTGAACTGTAATTTGGGCTCAGGTAGTCTCCAAATTGGGCAAGTCACTGCCCTCGACTTATCATGCCGTGCAGCTTCATCAATATAGCCCATCGCCCACTAGAAGTAATACTCCTGCATATAGTTGGCGCTGGGCGACTTCAACTGAAGTTCTCAGGTGATTTCTCAGGAGATTTTGCACCTTTGAGACATTATTATAAGTGTTATTGTGATTTACCAATTTCACTGTGCACTAATGTTCTTTGTATTAGGCCAACAACACAGTAAACGGCTAACCCTTAAGGCAGGGCCACTCGAATTACGTGACAGGGAAGGACCAAATTATGCAGCAGTGTTGACTAAATTATGGGGCAAGAAAAGGCAAATTATGCAACTTACTCAGGCACAATCTTTGATAGTATTGCTTATTTTATTATTTTTACACAAGCTGACACTGTTGACAAGGTTTCATCTCATTGGTATCAGTTTAACACACAAACAAAGCAACAAACAATAGAAAGGTGACCAGTCAACATTTGTGAAGGCCCTTTCACTGTAAGGCAACAAGCATTGCTGAGTTTTTAGTATCTTTTGATCCATTTACGCTAGAAACATCTAGAAAATGTGTATATGTGCAGAAAACCACACTGCAAATCACTTTATTCCAGTGGCCCTGCCTAAAAGTGATAAGGGTAAATACAAGTTCACCTTAGTAGCCAGGGGCACCCCATCAGTATATGGGCATCTTTTCATCAAAAAGGGTGCATGTTCTGGCCACAAAAGTCTCCAAAAGAGGTCTTAAATGGTGGCTTTTGAGCCACAAGCCTATACAAGTGAAGTGGCCACACCCAGGTCCTCTTTAATGGAGTAAACAAACTGCCCACCCCTCTGAAAGGCCGGTTGGGCCAGAGTCACCTCATGCTAAGCATCAGCAGACATGTGATATTCTGCCCCAGCCCAACCAGCCTTTAGAGGCTTCGGCCTGGTAGGAGTCTCCTGCAGTCCCTTTAGGCCACTCACCATCAGGGAACGAGGAGAACATTAACCACATAATTTAGGCCAGAGCGAAAGCTGCAAACCAACACAGGCACTTTATTTCCCAAGAAATCCCATGTTCCTGGCTCCTTTTCAACTACAAATGCATGTCCCGGACCAAGCTCAGCTGAGCTTTAAGAATCCCATCCAGCTGTGTTTAACGAGCTGAGTTCAACACACCAGCTCTATATTTAGCACAGCAACGTCCTCCACCATACAAATACATATGTCTGCGATTTACATTCTAACCCAAAACACATTAAACCACAAAAATGAGGACTAATGGGATGAATATAGCACTTCCCGATTTTCCGACCATTATCGTGAAAAACAATACGAACCCCGTGCTAAATGTAGCCAAATATGTTGATAAAGTGCCAGATATTAAAGATGTATGGTATGTGTCCAGATAACCACATGCAGTACTGAACTTGTTAATAAACCAGGAACTGCTGTGGCCTACAGATTTTTCCTTGGAGCCTACTACGAATTGCTGGGGTTGACGAATACCAGTGCTGTTTTGTGTTGACTCTGCCTCACGCCTCAGTCTTCCACCACTCCACGCTTCCTGTCTTTTTATCTCTCTCTTGCAAGCTATTCCTAATGCCTGCTCTCTCCCTTTGTCACAGTTTTCCTATCCTCCTCTTCATCCATCTTTCTCACTCTTCTCTCTCTGGCTCGGAGTCAAAGTCTAAAGATTAAATAAGTCCTGGCCCCAAAAACATGAGCACCGATGCCCACCACCTCCGCAGATTAGGCACTCTGAATAAATGCTTCTGTTTGTTGTGCAGACACCCACTGACGGCCTCAATTTTCTCAATCTGGGTAACAGAGCCCCCCCCACTTCCGGTAAGGTTAAAGGATGAGGCCGAAACCGGTCTGAGGTGTCTTGTGTTCCTGTCTGGAGCGGTTCTCAGGTGGCAGTGCAGGGTGGACTGTCCTCATGAGGGTACTGGGTCAGTACAGATTTGCATAAGGTGGGTCTTGGTCACATACTGCCTCCTGTATTTCTCTCCCTCCTCATCAATGGGGAGGTCTCGCCCACCCAGAAGCCAGTGCTGCGAATGTTACTATTGTTATCGTTGCTCTCTCTTGGTGTTGTCAATGTATGAAACACGGTCTACTACAGACCGGAAGGTGCCCTAGTTCCTAGCATGGTTGCTCAATTGAGCTCAATGCCAGGTTTGTACAGACTACCTCTGCTTATTGCGTGTAAATATGTAAAATGACAATAAAAATATATATATTTTTTTTAAAGGTGGGCCTTGGCCTAGAGTGGGGTAGCGAGCATAATGTGATGGGCTGAAATGTTACCTGGAGCGATTGCCAGTGGCTCAGATTATCAGCAAGCGAATATATATATATATTTTTTTGCACTACGCGAGTCCACGTCACTGATGATGCTGTACTCGAGTCCTAGGTTTTAGTTTAACAATCTACTGCATTCTGCTAGTCTTAGTTCTAGTTTACTTCATTTGCTAAAATGAACTAACACCAGGAAACAACTGCTTGTAAAAGAAAAGCCCGGGATAAGAGTATTTTAACCTAGCAGGCTATGTCAGTTTCAAAGCACTCAACTCTAAACTCACTTTGTGTAATTTGCCTGAAGAAACAACAAAAGGTGTAAAAGCATTGAAGAGGATGGATCATTTTCTCTTCAAAGGCGCAAAATATTGTTTATGATCGAAATCTCAATAGCTGTAATAACACACAGCCGGCTAAGACTCCTGGCCATGAGACAGGAGCGACCTCCAGCCCACGAAACAGCGGACTCTGAATAAACACCCATTTGTGGAAGGAAGGAGAACCTACAAACCAAGCCTGGAAGCTTGAAACTTGCTAGGAAAAGATCTTCCCAAGGCCAATTCTAGTAAAAGATTTGTAAATATAGGTACAAAAATGACTGCCAAGACTACTGATGGGTTCACAGAAAAGTCCAAAAACTCTGCTTTATGGCGAGGCACTTCTCTGATCCACATTCTGGGACTGGCCCTCCATCACTTTGCTGATTGATCAGACAGACATCCCAAGGCCCTCGAAAGTAACACTGCTACCTCGTCCTGGTGAGGGTTAAAAACCAAGATGCACACCCTCTCCTAATATGCACCTTTAGTGTGGAACTCCATCCCGTTTCAAATCCAGACCAGCGTTATTAAAAAAACATTGGTTGTCGCAACCTGGTGGAGGGTTAGAATTTTTAATTGTCTTTCCAGTATACAGTACTGAACTACGTACATACAGCAGACCAAGAAGCATTAATAGTTACGATTTCAGGCCCCTAGTAACATACCTACCACGTACTTTCTTTCTACATTATAGACCCTTCCGCTAGCACCAATGCGTAAGAGTCCTTGCCTAAATGTACTAACACAAGCTATGCCCACTGGTCTTATTGAGGACTTAAATGTCCACTTCGATAGTCTTGCAGAGAAATTAACAACAACATCTGTGGACTTAGTGTCTCTACAATTTGATACCTAATCCTACTCACAGTAAAGGTCACTCTAAGATAACATTCATTCAAATTTTCCACAATGTCAAGTCTATTGCCCATCTCCTGTTCCATGGTCAGATCATTTTGGTCTTCCGTTCATTTGTGATTGTGGGGGCCCGGGGCCTGACAATATTCATTTTTAGCAGCTATTAGTTGCAGGAAGTAGAACAACTTTTCAGGGTAATCTTTAGCCAACAAAATCCTTCAGTGTTTTGTGAGGGAGCTGAAGTACCTGAAATGTTATTCGATCGATATTATGAAGAGGTTACCCTTGCTGCCGATCAACTGGATATGCTCACAAGGTCTAGGAATCAATGTCGAGCAGCCAATGATTGGTTCTCATCAAAAAGTGCAGCAAGAACGTTTCTGGCACCGCAGTTATGAGGTCGCTCGCCACGAAAACATGATTGGAAATAAATCTGACTAAGAGAAATTAGGAAAGCTAAGAGGAACTACAATGCTAATAAAATGTTTTAATAATTCGAATGCTTCGGCTTTTTTTTTTTTTTTTTTTTTTTTAGTAATCAAGAAACTCCATGAAATATGTATGTGAAGAGGATATATAGATTACGGTGCAGTTCTCTGGTAAAGCACAGGTGATTGCTATCTAGCTACAGGGATGTTTAGGAAAAATATTCAGCTTGCATGAGGGCGAACCATTTGAAATTAAATAGAGGACAGAGTGAGAAACTACACCCTTTATCCCTTCACCATTCTGGGGTTTGCACTTCTGGCCAGAGGAGTTTGGGCCATTGGTCCCTCCAGCATCTACGGTGAAAAACTTGGGGGTAAAAGTGCACAGTCAGCTAACTCTATGAGAAATCACTGCATCTCAGAGATTACAGACTTTGAATGTGCTGATATCATCAAGGCTGGACTACCGCAACTCGACGTATCCAGACTTTCTTCTTTATCAGCTAGTAGACTACAATTAGTTGAGAGCTCTGGGTCCCCATTGTGGGGACCATATATCAACAGTAGCATCTCTCCATTGGCTTCCGGTAAACAGCAGAATTTCTATGAAGCAATGTACCTGGGCCACAAAGCGGTGTGCACTCTCCTTCGTTGCATGTCGGATTCAAATGGTACTGTCCTCCCAGACTACTAAAACCAACAAACCAAGTATTGCAGGTGCTGCCAAAATTCCACTGCAAAACCATGGAAGGTAGCATTTTAGGTAACAGCTGCTATACATGGAAACACTCTTCTTATGTACATCTGAAGCTTTTAAATCCTGTTTTTTCCCAAGTGTTTAAGATTTCTATTTTAGCAATTAGCTACTTTAGGTAGCTACTTCTGGACACTCTGTTAGGGGTGTAGGTTAACACTTATCAAATCACACTGTTGGGGAGTAAGCTTGTTTATGTTTTAGCAAATCCAGGTGTGGGACAGCATTGAGAGATCACAAAAGGACTGGCTTCATGAGCGGTTGGCGGTGAGGGGCTCAGATGAGCTCCGAGCCCAGGAGAAGATGATCAGGGAATGGGACGGAGTAAAGGTGAAAAGGAAAACAATGGAACGGTGACATGTTTAGGGGTGATAGGCTGCTGAGATGCAATGAGTTCTGTTAAAGGTGTTGGCTTCGGTGGTGTGGGGTGGTGTTTAGTTGTTAGGTATGCAACTGTCTAATGATGTTTGCATTCATCTTTAAGGCGTGGCCAGGGGTAACTGTTATTGCAGACATGTCTCATTATAGTGTCCTTTTTCACACAACAGATGAGCTGGCCATGCTTTAAGAAGAAACGTGTGCGCTTCCATGGGAGAACCTTTGTTGCGCCACTCTCACGTGATTCGTGGGTTCTACCTCTAGAGGGCAGAGTGTTGGCCCACATTGATACAACACAAACCTACATCATAGCCTGACTGCTTCCGGGTCCTTACAGGAAGTCGCAGATGCATCGTATGTGTTACTTCAGAATGGAATAAACGGCAAACAGGAAAGAACTGGAAGGTTTTAGAATCCGAATAGGAATAACCCACATTGCAGGGCATAGAAAAAAAGCAGGTCAGTCGTACTGTTCCTTGAATGAGCCATGCCCTGGCAAAATTCATGTATAAGCCTAAATAAAGCTAAACAGCCTCCGCCCGCCCCACCGGTGCTGCTTTCATGCCAGCTCTGGGACTGGCTGGCAAGCGTTGCTCGGCACATTCCTGGCTGACGAGGCCATCTCGCCTGCAGGTGTTGGCAGCCAGGTGCAATGTACCTGGACCTGGCACACATTCTCACCTGCATTCACTGGGAGCAAAGCAGCAGGCCTTTCAGATCCCGCACGCCCTGGATATTAGCTCTTTATGCTAATCCGTTCCTTTCTTAACGCTTAATTATTCGATTGCTTGCTCCTCCGATTTACCCTAAAACAACGGAATGATCTCGAGTCCTGGAAGAGAGAGAGACACACAGAAGAACGAGCCTGGAACATGTAGTACCACACAGGAAGCGAGAGCTGTACCACAGACTTATACAACTTCGTTTCGAAACAGGAGTGATGAACTTTCAAAAACGTCAGCAGTTTTTATGGAGTTGACTAACGTGTCAGCATTTCCTTAAAAAAAAAAGTGAACTGAAATTATTCGGGCAGGGTTCGCCCGTAATATTAGTCCAACAGAACAATAAATAGGAAAAAAGAGACCTAGAGACTTAAAGAAACATTAGAGGAGGGTGGTAAGAGTGAAAACAAATATCTAAGAGAAAATAAAACAAAAAGGACAAAATAATGATAAAAGAACAAACTCTGAATTACAGAAGAGAATATAAGGGTGGAGAGGAACTAAGTGAAACAGGATAAAAATGCAACGAATGAAATAGAGAGTGGGAGAGAAGAGAAAAAGAAAACCGGGGTAAGGAAGGGAAGGGGAAAGCAAATGTTAAATATCATGTGAGCCAAAGAACAGAGGATGGCAGAGGAGAACAGAGACCGAACCACCAACATGAAGGCTTACCACAGCTGAAACCCTTCCAGAGAGCTACTTCAGTAAAGTAGTTTTCAAAAGAAGATCATAGCAATCTGGCCAGCACACACATTTTGAGGAGCATTCTGAGATGCACTTAGTACTCACTGCAGGGGGTAACAAACAGTCACAATTCAATACTGTGGCACACTAGTTTGTTTTTATTTATTTATTTTTATCAAGCCAAAGATGCTCCATCCATTGGATATACTACCCAGTGCCTGATGCTCATACTTGTCCCTGAGCAACTAAAATTTGCTTGTGTACACTTTTTCGTACACACACCTGGCTACACCCATGCGTATATGTTGCCCTCAGATGCTCTGCTGTTTACCCTCAGTCCCGATGATGGCCCTTGTTGTAACACACTCGGGTCGAAACATTCAACTTGATATAAATTGGCTTAACAAGAACTTTAGGATCGCATGGTACACCTGACAGCGCCAGAAAACCTTGTTTGTCCTACCTAATAATTGTCACACCACTTGTTATAGATGCTCGAGTTCTTTGCTTTTGCCTTTAACCCGTTCCCTGACCACCTGGGCTGTGTTTGCATCACCTGTACTGAGCACTGTGTTGTTCACACCGATCACTTTTCTGCCTGAGTGAAAACTGTACTTGATGAATATAGTGATTTGATCTTTTTTGTTGGGGGTGGGGAGCATTAACCCTTTCTTACATTAATAGGTTTACATAATTTTACACTCATTGTAAATAAAATGTCATGGCAGGTTGTTTATGCTTTTTTAAACATACACTGAGATTCTAAATGTTATCCTTGTAAATTGTATCATTGTTCTTTGCTATATGCCAGCCAATAAAAGCACAGCACACAAAGGCAGGAGTAGTGAAGGGTACTTTTTAATGGGATTTTAACGAACAATGAATACCTTAGCTAGCCACACTATCCACACTAAATCTCCGTACCCACAGCACTGCTACGAGACTCTCCGGAGAGGAGCGGGGCTGGACTACAGTGAGGAGCGATGCTGCAGGAAGGGTTGTGGTGTGCTGAGAATGGCAAAGGCGAGATGGCTCAGTGAAGTAAGGCTCACGGTCAACATCGGTCCAGCCCACAGGTCAGGGGTTTGACTAGCAGCAAGACCAACTCAACCTTTCACCAATTCACGGTCACTTTGGAAAATAGCAACACCTGTACTTTACACAGTTTAGAACAAGCATTGGCAAAGCCGATAGTCCAGTTCAGACCTATCATCTTTTAGCTTTGCCCATATTTATCAGGGTTTTTTGTAAAACGGAAAAAGTAGCTACTGTTTGTGTGTATGTGCAAGAACAGAATGCCATCACTCACCGAGATATAAGCCAATGTCTGAAGTGAGCACACCCATTGGGTCATGCTTTATGATTTAATGGGCGGACATAAAATGTTTATGACACAACAACAGACCAATGGAAGAAGAGAGCTAGCCAAAGGTCCCTGCAAAGTTTTACTAACAGAAGATCGTGGCTAACAGGAGATTTTAAAATAAGAAGTGCAGTATGAAGCACTATATGCAGAACAATGTATTAGTATTCAAAGTATTGGAGGAGGACATCAGACCAAGTCTGTGTAAAAAACAAGTTATTAGTCAAGTGTTTGGAGGGAGGGCATGAAATTGAGTTTAACAGTGAGGAAGGGAACCTTGGAGAGAGAATGAGTGGGTGGGGTCTTATAGCCACAAACACCTGCCTACAATGTGTGCTACAACATGTGAAGGGGACAGTGGGAACTGTGCATGATGAAGGGCAGAGCTGGGGTGGCGAGGAGTGCATGCTGTGCACACTACAGTAGGGGTCAGTAGTGTGTCTGCGACTATCAAGGTTGTTGACACGTTGTAGTTGCGGGGCAGGTGCAATGTTGCATTTGACTCAGAATGAGTGTTTCCTTTGTGGTAAGTCTTCCCGTCTCATGCCTGCTAAACTCAGACTGATGACGCTCGCTTTATGTAAGTGAGGACTCTTGTTCACCTCACAGCACATGCTCCCGTAGAATATGTAAAGGAGATGGATATAGTGCTTATAGGAGCTGGACATTCAGGGGGTGTCACAAAGCGCAGAGCGGGCGTGTGGGCCAGGAAGTGTTCCTATTTGAAGGAGGAGGGGTACACACAGGGAGTACTCTGGGGTGCACAGAGTGCGGAGCCTGCAATTGAGTGTTATGGTGCTCGAAAGGAGCGCTTCAAAGGACTACCCTGTGTGGGAAGCAGGCCCGGCTCTAGGATTTTTTTGTTTGGGAGGTACGTAAAGAAGCATGGGTGAGCCATGAAAATGAATGGGTACTGGCCAAAAAATCTATTCAATTATCTGATATTTTAGGTATTGGCATCGGTCTGCTTTTGACATTTTTCACACAGTAATCATCACCCAACGAGCTACACATTTCGCTTTCCCTGATGTGCTTTGGCGAAGGGGAGGGTAGCTGCTTGTCAGATCTTTAAGATGCAGAACTTTGAGTGCAGCATGCTTCTTCTGGTCGAGGGCAGCAACAGAAATGTTTCTGCTACCATACAGGCCCACTTTACAGCTTTTCATGATTTTTAAAAACCTTTGCCACCTTTTTACTTTGCAAGACATTGAAGTTTAAAAATACGATGCAATAGGCCGAAAATCTTAATTCAGTTTTCCGGATGTTCGTGCTGGTGGTTTGTGCATCATAGCAGCTACTAAACTCTTCTGACTTCCCACTTCTCCCCAGGCCTGAACATGTCCAAGGTCAATGGTGTTAATCATTACAATTATTAGGGAGAGCTCATGGGGATGCACGCCCATTTGAAACACTGGGGTGAAAACCTTTTCTTTTTCTGATCTAAGTGGCCTTAGGTGGGCAGGGTAATCCTTGGGAGGGCCTGGCCCACCCTCTAGAACCGGGCCCGGTGGGAAGCGCGTGCGGCTGAGGGTACGTGACGGCAGAGCCACAGAAGTGCCCACCGGAATGGTGTGGACACAACCGGGCAGAAGGTGCTTGAACAGACCTGCGGAGGTGACCTCGATGTGAGGCAGGGTACAGCCGGCAAGAGCTGGGAGGCCGAAATGTCATGGAGAAAAAACAAATAAAAATAAAAAAAAACGGAGTGAAAGCTTATCCAGGGGTGATTTGAGGACAAGCAACCGTGGGAAACGCAGGCGAGAGGACTCGCTGTGCACCCAGCAAACCCAGCCATGAGCGGCGCACACAGCAAACCCAGCCATGGGCGGCGCACACAGCAAACCCAGCCATGGGCGGCGCACACAGCAAACCCAGCCATGGGCGGCGCACACAGCAAACCCAGCCATGGGCGGCGCACACAGCAAACCCAGCCATGGGCGGCGCACACAGCAAACCCAGCCATGGGCGGCGCACACAGCAAACCCAGCCATGGGCGGCGCACACAGCAAACCCAGCCATGGGCGGCGCACACAGCAAACCCAGCCATGGGCGGCGCACACAGCAAACCCAGCCATGGGCGGCGCACACAGCAAACCCAGCCATGGGCGGCGCACACAGCAAACCCAGCCATGGGCGGCGCACACTGCAAACCCAGCTATGGGCGGCGCACACAGCAAACCCAGTCATGGGGGGAGCACACAGCAAACCCAGCCATGGGGGGAGCACACAGCAAACCCAGCCATTGGCGGCGCACACAGCAAACCCAGCCATGGGCGGCACACACAGCAAATCCAGCCATGGGGGGAGCACACAGCAACCCCAGCCATGGGCGGAGCACACAGCAAACCCAGCCATGGGCGGCGCACACAGCAAACCCAGCCATGGGCGGCGCACACAGCAAACCCAGCCATGGGCGGCGCACACAGCAAACCCAGCCATGGGCGGAGCACACAGCAAACCCAGCCATGGGCGGAGCACACAGCAAACCCAGCCATGGCCAGCGCATGCAGCAAACAGCCACGGGAAGTGGGCTGCAGATTTTACGTCAACAGAACAGAGCCATGTAAGAGCTGCAAAGCAGAACACACAACACCCGAATATTCCATAGAGAACCTCAGATAAAAGATATATGAATCCCATTTAAATCTTGCCTAAACTATCTTACACACATTGTTTATCAAGAAAATACTAAATGCCACATAGAGTCTATAAGTCAATTGTTTCACGATATAAAACTTCTCTATTAACAGGAGCAGTTCATAGCTCAATAAGTCAAAACATGTAGAGCGCTCACAGGAGATCACAAAGTAAAGAGTACACGAAAGTCTGTATCTACTCAGTTAAGGACTAAGAAAGGGGAAGCCAGAATGTGCGCATCTAATTGTTTGAATTCCAAATCATGTAGTTAATTTGAGGTCTGGTCTGTAGACTGGCGGCACTGGTGTCAGCGGTGTTTCCACCTTGTAAGTTAATTTAAAGGTCATCATCAGGACAGACACTTCATAGTGGACTCCACTGTTGTTGCACACAGCAAAGCAGAACACAGCCACTGGCTGTGAAGCAGCACAAACACAACAACCGGAGGCGCAGCAGAGCAAGCACAGCTTTCACAGGTGCAGCAGACAAACACGATGAATGCAGCAGACTGAGGCATGGGCAGTGCATCAGAGCAAGCACAGGCTTGTGGAGTGCAGCAGACTGAGGCATGGGCAGTGCACCAGAGCAAGCACAGGCTTGTGGAGTGCAGCAGAGCAGAGGCATGGGCAGTGCACCAGAGCAAGCACAGGCTTGTGGAGTGCAGCAGAGCAGAGGCATGGGCAGTGCATGAGAGCAAGCACAGGCTTGTGGAGTGCAGCAGACTGAGGCATGGGCAGTGCACCAGAGCAAGCACAGGCTTGTGGAGTGCAGCAGACTGAGGCATGGGCAGTGCACGAGAGCAAGCACAGGCTTGTGGAGTGCAGCAGAGCAGAGGCATGGGCAGTGCACGAGAGCAAGCACAGGCTTGTGGAGTGCAGCAGACTGAGGCATGGGCAGTGCACCAGAGCAAGCACAGGCTTGTGGAGTGCAGCAGACTGAGGCATGGGCAGTGCACCAGAGCAAGCACAGGCTTGTGGAGTGCAGCAGACTGAGGCATGGGCAGTGCACCAGAGCAAGCACAGGCTTGTGGAGTGCAGCAGAGCAGAGGCATGGGCAGTGCACGAGAGCAAGCACAGGCTTGTGGAGTGCAGCAGACTGAGGCATGGGCAGTGCATCAGAGCAAGCACAGGCTTGTGGAGTGCAGCAGAGCAGAGGCATGGGCAGTGCATCAGAGCAAGCACAGGCTTGTGGAGTGCAGCTGAGCAGAGGCATGGGCAGTGCATCAGAGCAAGCACAGGCTTGTGGAGTGCAGCAGACTGAGGCATGGGCAGTGCATCAGAGCAAGCACAGGCTTGTGGAGTGCAGCAGACTGAGGCATGGGCAGTGCATCAGAGCAAGCACAGGCTTGTGGAGTGCAGCAGAGCAGAGGCATGGGCAGTGCATCAGAGCAAGCACAGGCTTGTGGAGTGCAGCAGAGCAGAGGCATGGGCAGTGCATCAGAGCAAGCACAGGCTTGTGGAGTGCAGCAGAGCAGAGGCATGGGCAGTGCATCAGAGCAAGCACAGGCTTGTGGAGTGCAGCAGACTGAGGCATGGGCAGTGCATCAGAGCAAGCACAGGCTTGTGGAGTGCAGCAGAGCAGAGGCATGGGCAGTGCATCAGAGCAAGCACAGGCTTGTGGAGTGCAGCTGAGCAGAGGCATGGGCAGTGCATCAGAGCAAGCACAGGCTTGTGGAGTGCAGCAGAGCAGAGGCATGGGCAGTGCATCAGAGCAAGCACAGGCTTGTGGAGTGCAGCAGACTGAGGCATGGGCAGTGCATCAGAGCAAGCACAGGCTTGTGGAGTGCAGCAGACTGAGGCATGGGCAGTGCATCAGAGCAAGCACAGGCTTGTGGAGTGCAGCAGAGCAGAGGCATGGGCAGTGCATCAGAGCAAGCACAGGCTTGTGGAGTGCAGCAGACTGAGGCATGGGCAGTGCATCAGAGCAAGCACAGGCTTGTGGAGTGCAGCAGACTGAGGCATGGGCAGTGCATCAGAGCAAGCACAGGCTTGTGGAGTGCAGCAGACTGAGGCATGGGCAGTGCACCAGAGCAAGCACAGGCTTGTGGAGTGCAGCAGACTGAGGCATGGGCAGTGCACCAGAGCAAGCACAGGCTTGTGGAGTGCAGCAGAGCAGAGGCATGGGCAGTGCACCAGAGCAAGCACAGGCTTGTGGAGTGCAGCAGACTGAGGCATGGGCAGTGCACCGGAGCAAGCACAGGCTTGTGGAGTGCAGCAGACTGAGGCATGGGCAGTGCACCGGAGCAAGCACAGGCTTGTGGAGTGCAGCAGAGCAGAGGCATGGGCAGTGCATCGGAGGAAGCACAGGCTTGTGGAGTGCAGCAGAGCAGAGGCATGGGCAGTGCATCAGAGCAAGCACAGGCTTGTGGAGTGCAGCAGAGCAGAGAGCAGCCTTCGCTGCTGCCATCAGGATGGCCTGCAGCCACGGGCATGCAGCAGAGCACAAACATGGGCAGAGAGGTCATGGACATGGGACAGGCAGCAGAGAAGACTGCTTCAAAGAAAGGCACAGTACATCAGGGTGCTGCTAGGAGCAGGGTAAACAGCAATGATGTCAAGGGCAGATCACAGACAGCAGCTATGGGGATGGTGGGGAGAGCAGGAGGGCAGAAGAGTAGGCAACAACCATGGGAAGAACTGGACAGCAGGCAGCAGCAATGGGGAGCGCAGCAGAGCAAACAGCAACCCAGGAGAGTGCAGCAGGCACAGCCACCATGGGGCGCACGAGGCGGTAGCGGAGAGCTGGGATAAGGACAGTAGCATGGTAAGACAAAAGCACTCTTCTAAAATCTCTTCCACGCGTAAAGCTAGACTCGTCCTTCCCACCCCTCTAGCGGGGACAGAAGTTCTCCCACAGCTGCCATCATAGTTCACTACGTAGAAATCACTAATATTTGCCACTGAGACTGCAGTCCATCCAAAACCATTCCTCATGGCTTGCAGTCTCCGCCTCTCGCTTTGCCAATCTCAAAGCCCAGTCTCACCGACCTCCACCGGCTTCCTATTCACAAACTAAATAATATTAACAGTTTAATAAAGTTCATTTAAATAAATATTCTGTAAACATAAAGACATTTGAAATTGGAGATTAAATTTAACTTTGTGTCCTCTGATTGATTTGTGGGAGAACTGCTAGTGCATCAAATGGACATATTATGGACGATGAGTGGCTTTAGCTGAATTTAGGCAAGCTACAACCTGTACATTAAAATTAAAATGTTGATTTCTTTTGTATTTGTTTGTGAATTAAATAAAATATTTAATCATTTCTGTATATCCCTGATGAATTAATGTTTTTGTATTTTTGTGTATTTTCCGTTTCAAATCATCAGAATTGCTTATGCAAGGGCCCACGGATTCCAGAAATAACTCAGTGGGGGTCCACTGATTTCAATAACGATGATGATTCAGTGGGGGTCCTTGGATTCCAGTAATACTTAAGTGGGGGTCCACAGAAGTCAAAAAGTTAAGAACCACTGTAATACATGATGCCTAGAACACACATGCTTGTTTGGAAAACTCCCCTTTCCTTGCTGATAAAAATCAGCAGGTAGTGCCCAGCCTTGGGACTTATCACATCATAACTAAATCTACTCCCCACATCCCATTTCTTTAGAACTTCTCCTGGAGGTAAATCTAGCTCTCCATCTCT
Organism: Pleurodeles waltl; assembly: GCF_031143425.1. Lineage (NCBI taxonomy): Eukaryota > Metazoa > Chordata > Amphibia > Caudata > Salamandridae > Pleurodeles > Pleurodeles waltl. Next base: position 1,123,545,107 of record NC_090448.1, read on the forward strand.
AGAATGTGTCCCTACCTGAGCTGAAAACCACATCCTCTCACAATCTTTGTAGGAAGAAACTTCAGACTCTACACTTCTCTGAATAATGCTTCCTTTGTACCCACGTCATACTTTCCAAACTTCCTGCCAAGAGGTCTTATGGTGTATGTGAGCGCTACAAATACCCAGATTGACAACTTTTGAAGGTCCTTGGTTGAGCTCCATGCACACAAGTGTTGATACACTTCCTCTTGACAGCGTCTTAGGTTGTAGTGTTATTCTTCAGTCTGAGGCAGTCCCAGCACTCAAAGCCCACTTACCACCTCCTCCATTGGCCAACACCGGGGAACGCTATCCAGTGCGAGTTCACCCCTAAAACCTTCTGGAGGCCTACTCTGAAGTATTTTTTCCAAAGTACTCCCACTTCATCAACACTGTATCTCATCGAGGTGGACTCACCTACTGGGTCAACTAGCACTTGGTGCAGAAGCGTAGCTTGGTCAGTAAGACTGAAGGGTGCGAGCTTCAGATCTTCCAACAATAAGCCTGGCATATAATGTTAAAATACATTATAGGACAAGCATAGTGCACGAAAGGGGCCTAAGGAACAGTGGAACGGGAGAGGAATGCGGATTGGAAGGAGTACTAAGGGACAAGTTACAATATCTTGTAAAATAACAAACATTTTTTAGGACTTTCAAAACAGAGGGAGAGTGTGTGATTGTTTTCTCTGTGTATTTCGAAAAACTCCTAGTGAGATCTGACAGACATCTCAAGATACCTGACTGAAAGCAACAGTATCCAACTACTTATCAGAAAATACATTTATTTAGGTGGGTGTAATACCTCAACCCCACTAACCCTCGAAACTACACCCCTGACTAGGTGTCCCTGTACAGTGGGTCCTTCAACAAATAATTCCTTCACATCATCCCATGTAGAATTTAACACATGGCGAGCACCATTGACGAAGCTGGGGGGGATGGGGGGAATCAAGGCTTGTTGGAGGGCAGCAGGGAGGGATAGAAACAAACACATGAAATGGTGCAAGTACACATATAGATCTAGACGTATAGATCTAGGTCTAGATCTAGATATATAGATCTAGTTCTAGAGACTAATGTCTCTAGAAGCAAACTGCACGGGGCCTTACACTCAGCAGAAGCAACTTATGCAGCCCTATCTCGTTTCACAGCAACTACATGTGGAAGAAAACATATAACTGAAAAACCAAAGAACTACAAATTACAGGCGTATATTTAAAAGCATTTAGGTTACAAAGAGGTTACGCGTGAGGTACAGAGTTCTTACACCCGGGAGTCCTTTCTTGGAGGTCTCATTAGGGGAGCTTTGTGCACTAACGTCAAGTGCCCCCCCCTCACCCGAAGGACAGCGCCAAGAGGCAAGCCTTCTACTGTCAGCCAATGGTGCGGCTCAAGCACCTAGCATGTGTGCCCAGCAGAGCAATGCCCATCTGCAGGCGATACTATGGAGAGCGGCCCTGTTCTGAAGACATCACTGGTCTCTGACTTTTCCTGTCTGTTACTATCATGCGCTTACTGTTGTGTTAACCAGTTCACCTCTGTCTTTTGGGTGCCCACTTATTGTGTGCTTTCAGATAGATTTTAGAGGGTATAAACATAGCTACACGCCAACAGGGTACTGTGCAAAAAGAAGTGGGGCTGAGGGTTCATTAAAACGATGGGCACAGTACAGTCTATAGAAGCGACCCAAACACTATTGAGTACGCTTAGATCTGGATCCCCGTTGGATCACGCGCCTCCATCAATCTTAGCTCATGGAGCATCAATAATAGCCCCTACCCTGACAGATCTACTGAACTTGTCACTGGCTAGCGACCTTCTTCCATCACAGTGGAAGCATGCAATTATAAAGCTGCTGCTCAAGAAATCCAACTTGGACCCATCAGTATTGAATGATTATAGCCCTATTTCAATGCTGCCAACTTTGGTTAAGATTCTGGAAAAACATGTTAATACTCACTTATCCACTTTTTTGGAAGACAATCCGATTCTTCACCCATCCAAGATGGGTTTTAGGCCTTTTCACAGTACAGGGTCTGCCCTGATAGCAATGACGGAAGAGGTCAGGAAGCGACTGGACCAGGGAATGGTCTCTGCAATCGTGCTCCTCGACCTCAGTGCGGCCTTTGACACTGTGGACCATACTACTCTACTTTATAGAATGAGGGAAATCAGAATTACAGGACATGCCCTAAAGTGGTTTTACAGAGTTCCTAGACGCAAGATCCTTCCAGGTACTCAATCGATCTTTCTATTCAAGTGGCTTTAAGAGAGTGAGGACTACCTCAGGGCTCATCATTAAGCCCCACATTGTTTAATATTTATATGCTGCCACTGGCAAGGATAGTGGATCCATTTGGGCTCTCGCTTATATCCTATGCAGATGATACTCAGCTGGTAGTCTCTTTTCCCTCTTTGCACAATTCTTTTGACTCTCGGCTGGCCCCGTGCCTACGGACACTCTCCAACTGGATGGCAGAGTGTGAACTCAAGCTGAATGGAGACAAGACTGAGGTCATGATCATGGGCCATCCTTCCCATCCACTTCAAGTGACATCCATCTTGCACTTGTTAGGAGATCTTCCATCGCCCAAGAGCTATATCAAGAGTCTGGGTGTATGGCTTGATCCATGGCTCACCATGGACCATCAGGCAAAGAAAATATCTTCCACCTGCTTTGGGAAATTCAGACTTCTCAGAAAAGTTTTTAAAGTTTTCCCATTTATAGCAAAGAGACTTCTTGTGTACGCATTAATAATCTCACGTCTGGGCTATGGGAACGCCCTGTTCTTAGGCTCCCCAAATTATGTTAAAAAGAAACTGCAGGTGGTCCAGAATACGGCTGCTCGTCTTCTGTACAACGTGCCCAGACATCAATCTGCTAAACCTGCCCTTTCAGCTTTACACTGGCTCCCCATTGAACAACGATTAAAGTTCAAGGCACTCTGCTGTATTCACAGAGCTCTTTATGCTAAGGGTCCTCCGTTTTTGCATACCTTGGCTACCTTGTATAAGCCAACCAGACAACTTAGATCATCAACAGCAGTTCTGGCAGCAATTCCTCCAATAAAAAAAGTTAAATGGGGTGGAAAATCAATGGCTTATCTTGGTGCTAAGCTTTGGAACTCATTGCCTCTTTCTCTTGAGCAAACCAGCCACAAGCTATCATTTTGGCGGCTATTAAAGACTTGGCTGTTTTAACATCTGTTCCCTATGTTTAGTCATTGGAGATTTTATCTTTAGCGCTGAGAGGCCTCAGGGTAGCTATGCGCTCTCTAAATATCCATAACATAACACATTAGTAAGTGAGGGTATGGGGTACAGACTGAAGGAGGTGGTGGGGGAGTCCTAGTGTGGTGAATACCCAGGGAAGTGGCGAGATGTTTATGTAGATTACATAAGGATCCGGAAATGACACCATCGGAAAGGGACCTGAGCTTTTCTCTGAAGTGGCGTGTGGGTGGAGCCTGGCAGACCTACTGGGATGACCTCGGGGATCTGGGTCACGTTACATAAAAGCATTTCAGTAAATATACCCTTAAGTACAACACGTAATACAGGGCATGCGGCCGACGGTACAGGGACACCGCTGCAACCCAGGATGGGTGGACGGCCATATTGTGTTTGCACAATCCTCTTGATGTGTAAAGCGCCTCTGTTTTTCCATGGTCACGACAGCTCCAATAAACACCAACTTAATCCTCTCAACGTCTCCGGCTGACACCAATGTGCTGAGAAGAGGCATTAAGAAGGATAAAACGTCCCTCATTAACTGGTGGGCGACAAAGTCAGTTAATACCCGTCAGTGATTGAGGTCCAGGCGCCTGCAGTCTGCCAAAGGCCACTCACGCTGCTCGCGGTCTTCAGTATGTCTTGTGCTGGCGCTGCCCCCATCATACGTCACACGTCGTTTATTCTTCGGACGCCCGAGCACGTGAAATGCACCACTCTTGGGATGCACCAACCCTGGGGGGGGGGGGAGGGACCTGCCACAGATAACCCCTGCACCAAACTTGGTATTCCCCAAGGAGTTACAATTATGAGAAATATTAAACCGTCTATTAAGCCATGTTTATTGTTAGCGTTATTATTTACATTGTTATTATTATTATTATTATTATTAGGCGCATGTACTGATGTGGTGGGGTCCATAGTCATGAGTTCCCATAACATGACCACACTAGGTGATTCTGGGCTCATCGATTCCTCTGGTCTGCATTAGTTCAATTCTCTGCAAAACACAGAGCATTTGGATATGAGCTGGCCACCTGTATCAAGTATTTTTTTTTTTTTTTTTTTTAAAGTAGAACTTATATTACCGGCGGGAAAAAAATATAGGTTTCCACGTTAAGGCGGTGCTTTGACAAGTAAAGCAGGAGCATGTAGTGGATCGGAAAGTCACAATGATAACACTATGTGTGATCCTGGGCAATTCCACCTCTCTGTGCTTAAGTTGTCCAATAAAGACTGGTAAGCGTGCTTACATTGGACATAACTATTTCTCAAACACTAGTATTAGGCCTCTCCTCCTACAAGCGTGAGTAATGGCGCAGTAGATTGAGCACTTGCTGCACACGAGTTTGTAATTTATAAGAAGTGTGCACAAACGGGATGCCTGCAACAGTCCTATCAGTACACCAGGCTAAAGGTACTTAAACTCTCTCCGTTCACTCACGTTCTTTGACAGTATTTAATTAAACAAATTATGCGCAGCCAATGCTGGAAATATCCTGGGAATGTCTCATATTTTTTGTGATTGTAGGGACCTTCAGCACCAGGGACAGCTCTGGAGCCATTTCTGGCTTCCAAATTCACCAAGAACTAACATTTGCCTATTCATCTCTGTGGGGTTCCACAGAAGGTTTATTAAAGGCTAACTCCAGAGATAACCCGTCTCACCTACCACCGTCCAATCCTGCAGCCTCTTTGTGAAGTCTAAACCAGTGGTTAGAGGACAAATACTTATTTACAAATCCCTCAGCCTGCGCAACTCCCATACCTTGCTCCCCCTTCAGAATGTGCGCCCATTACGGCTAGAGTATCCTAGTTTGCACCGTCATCCATAATTTAAATGTTCAAGATGTGTAATAAAAAGATAATTTTCAAACAATACTACTACCTTATTCTGGCTCTTTCTAGATGGAAGTCTACAAGACAGTGCATGCGCTGCCTGTTTTCGGAGACATACTCTGGGCTTACTGTGAACACACAGCGGGCTTGGAGCCCTCCAGTGGTGGAGGAGCCCAGCCATGTCTTGCCATTGGTCGACTTTCCGGTCAGTCTCATTTGCCTGCTTCTTATTTGTGTCCCTGCTTGTCAATCTTGAATTGTCCTCCCATTGGGGCATAGCCTCTTTATTATGTCTTTTTGTTTTGGCCGGATTCTATGTTTCCACGGCTTGCTTTGCAACCACTGCTTTTTTCTTTTGGATTAAGCACTCATTTGAAGCGAACGTGTTTTCCAGCTGTCTCCCTCATGCATTCCTATCCCTCTGCATTCCGTGTTGTTGTCTGACGCCCATGTGCTTCACACCACAACTTCACTTTGCACTTGCCCTTATGTACTCACCCATCCCGTTGCTTTTTTTGCTCTGGAGCTTCCCTTCCCCACTCCACCCCATGTTGCCTCCTCCACCTGTCTCTCCTCTCTTGCCTGCTCCCCCCTCCCACATGTTGCTCTTCCCCGCCTTCTATTTCATCTATAGCTTCTCCTTCCGACCCCCACCCACTGTGTTGCTCTGCTCCGCCCCCTCCCCAGTCACCAGCCGCCACAGGGGTGGAACCTGCTACCCCTCCATCACACTGAGGCACCACCCATTCATACCATCACACCAACTGCTCCTGACCTTTTGACCCAGTTATGTTGGGCCAGTCTTAAGAGACGACACCACCTTCTGTCCAACTGTCTCACATGGTGCTCTCCTTTGTTCACGAGAGACACTGTACTATACACTCATCACAGTAGCACCCACCTCTGGCCCCTTCAAACATTCATGGTACCCTCCGCTGACTCCAACCCCTTCCTCATTACACAGTGTCAGCATCCCTCCACCCTCCAATCAAACGAGAGCATCCACGCTCACATGCTGCATTCTGTCCACTAGTCACACTCCATCCTCCTCCCTCATCTGCAGTCACAGGGGCACAGGTTACCTCTTCAGTCACAAGGTGCCATACCGCTACACGATACCACAGTAGAACATCAGTCAGACTGGTCCATACACTCCACCCACCCCAGTGACAACGCGCACCCTCTGTCCACAAACCACACTGTGCGTACACTAGTGACTCTGCCATCTGCTGCCTTTCCTTCTTCCGCAAAGTCAAACATTTTTCTTCATAGCCTGACCCACACCTTCACAATACTTCAGCATTCACTTAAACTTGTTACACAATACCAAACGCATCACAGAATTAAAAATTCTTTATGCCACCTATTTAAAACCACCATAGACTATTAACCAGTGTCAGCGAAAATAAAAATAATATCATGAAGTACAAATAAAAAGTGAAGCCGCACTGTGGTGAAATGATCCACAAAGCGCCTCGAATACCTGTTCCAGAGTTTCTGGCACCCCAGTTTTACATTTGCAGTCCGTGCCCTCGCTCGGGCCCCAACGTGAACCAGTATTCTACTTAAGTAGGTTGTTCAATTTAATTTATGTTCAATTTAATTTCCAAGCCCGTTTACCATGTACATACATTAGAGATGCAGCTTGTAAGGTGGAGAAAACAACAAGCTGAGCAGAAGTACCTAAAATGGTGGTTGGGAGGGTGTCCCAATGCACAGCTGCTTGAAATATCCTTAAATGCCTCAATTTCTCTAGTAGACACCTCTTTACCTGAGGCGTACAGTGCCAACTGTCTGGGAGTAAAACTTGGCAGACACTTTGCCCAATACAGGTAGAAGCAAGTCTATCAACTCCAGCCTGATACTGACCCAATTACTGAGACCAATTATGAGCTGACCCGACAATTTGCCAAGTGTTAGTGCCACTTAGGGCGGTACCACCAAAGAAGCACTATTTGTTTTTATTGGGTTAGAACTTCTGCTGCCTTACTCAGCCTGTTTTGAAAAATAAATTGTACACTGAGAGCTTTTTATGGTTTGAATTGACTGCGCAGCTGTCAGACAATTATGTGAGCATCACTAGAGAAGGGCTTTGGCCCCACCCACATATTGGGAGCCAAGAGTACATGTTTTGATTGGGCAGAAGTTGTGTGCTTCCACAAAAAACATGCTTACTCGCCACACAGCTGTGATCTTTTTGTGAATTTATCCAACTGCTTGAGGTTGAACTTTCAGTGGTGCACATAAATGACATTGCAATGCTATTGAAGTGTCTTAGATAACAAGATAATTTATGTTTTTTTCCTTTGGCAGCAGCACGATGGAGAAAGGACAGTCATCAACTTACATGGAATTTTAGGCCTGGCTTGACAGTGCATTCATAGGCCAGACCTATTGGCATTTTGAAAGCTTGTTACACTATATTATTTGTCTGTTTTCTTGTGAAAGTTCCTTTGGGTAAAGGCCCACACATCTCTGAGCAATAGTTTCAGTAAAATCAGCATCAGTTTGTCACAGCCAGTCATTAAAAAGTATTTTTTCTATTACATATAAAACATGTTGTCATATCCTTTCTTCATTGCCTTATCCTGGACCCTTGTGCCAAAGGTGCTCTTCCTTTCCAGCTGTCCATGCTAACATGGCTCACCTGGGCCATCCAAAAGACTGCACTTTCAGACAATGGTGTGCAATTCACTTTAAAGTCCTTTTCTCGACTACAGAAGGAAGATGTCTGGCTTCCAAGGCAAACCGACTGCACAATGGTACAGTGTAACATTACAGGGTTAGTCTATACCGAGGGCCAGTTGAATTATGCCATGTTCAATGGCGATTCAATGTTAAAATGACAAAATAGTTTAACAAAACTGCCGCCGCATGTCCTACAAATTAAGTAGCCCATCCCACATTATTTGGCTCGCCGCTGCTGCATAATTCCAGTGTCCTTGTGAGTACAACATCATACACTGTTCTAAGGCTTCTCTGCATTGATCAGTTTCTCAATGCCCGTTGAAGGAGCCCACTTGGTGGTGTTACTATGAGGGAAGGTACGTCTAGTCATGCAACCTTTCACCACAACCAGTGTCTGCAGGTTCCTACCTTTAGTTTCATAAAGGTGTCAGACACTGGCACAGAAAACGTCTATGCCATCTAAAATCAAGTGAGCCCGGTGGTAAAGGAGGGGAGGGGGGGGACGCACTGCATGTGAGGAAAAGCCAAATAGAGGAAATGCAGAGTTCTGTTTGGTCAAAATGGCTCAATTATGAAATGCGGAACGTATTAAGTCTGAAAATGTTCTGATATTCAAACCTTCATCCTTCATGCCAAGGTGCATCGAGTTCCATTGACTGCCCATGTACAACTACTGAGGAGTTCGTTACAGTGGCGATCTGCGTGCTAACACTGACACTAAACCAGCAGCATGCCCCCCATTCCTTTACATTGGTTCTACTAAACTAGTGTGCCAGGAGCTGGAGAAAGGCAGAAGGACCCATTTGTTGCTCTCTGTCAAAGAATCACATGTTGCGGATGGACACTATGGCATGCGCATGTTTGGATGTACCTGGGGTTCCACAGTCATGTACGGGTTTGTGCGAGGCATGATGATGTTTGTTGATGTTGAAATGGTATTGTGTAGTCCACTATACAACACTGTGTGCCAAGCATAAGTGTCAGAGTTCCACTCCTGTAGCTATATTTTATGCATGGAAGTGTACAATTGAGGTCACAGGTTTATCTGGAGTTCATCACTGTGTACCAACTCAGGAATCTGTAACTAATAACATAACTTTTGACCATGTATCTGTATATCTGTTCACCACGGGTTCCCTATACAGGGTTCTGCATTCATCATGTATCACTGTAACCCTATTCTGGTGAGTGGCCTAACCAGAGAAGGGCATTGTGAGCACTGGTCATAAAATAGTAAAGGCATACTGAGAATTTCAGAGTGTAAATTTCTCATGGCTCATTACAATTTTGCATGTGCCCAAGCAAATTTTGTCTGTCGTGGTAAGCAGTCAACTAAAGAAGGAACAGGTCACCACGTGCAAGCACAGGAATTACTTAAACCATGGATGCGTTCAACTGGTTGTCATCCTTGGTAAATAACTAAGGAAGCAAAGGGAAAAGAAGTGTGTGGATAGATTTCTGGCATTTCAGTAGCAAGGAGTAAATGAGATAAACAAGGAATTTTCAAAATGCATGGAACCAGAAAAGTGTTTCAGGATGCTTATCAAACAAGAGTGTGAATAAGGGGTACACGTGAAAAGAGACTCCTACTGGTGAGTTATTTCCTTAAAAGAAATGAGGCCAGGAGGGTCCCTGGTGGTTGAAAGCAAGAAAGAGAAGAATGAGACAGAAGGAAGCCTAGTGTGTTAAGTACACTTGGCCCCTAATGTGAATGGGCATGGAGGATGAATCTTCGAATAGCCCAATGGGCAACAGCCAGCAAAAGTCTTACAGAGAATAAAAAAGACCAGGTTTAAAATCTAGCAGCAAATTAAGAAATTCTGTCAAATTTTAAGCTCATGAAATGGATGATGTTTTTGCTGTACCATTCTTTACTAATTTCAGTGCAGCTTTTTCTCGTCTTATATTAACTTTTTTCATCTATTGAAAAGTAGGAGTCAAGTTCATGTACTGCCCCTTCCATAAAGAGACCAACGGTCACTGGTGAGGTGAAAGGTAAGAGAATATAGAGAATGTCTAGCAAACCCCCACCATGCCAACGCATGATTTATTTTACAATACAACATTTTAGATTCACTCAAGAGATGCATCATTCTTTCTGTGTACTAATGCTTGATTCTAAGAGTCAGCCATCAGGTCTATCTGGAGTGAGCCATTTTATCCATCTGGAATAAACCACTACGTAGACCAAGGGTTATACTATTCTGTTCATAAGGCAGGCACCATTGTGATAGAATGTATGCATTTGTCAGGAGTGTTTCATTTACGTCTATCTGGAGTGTGCCTTTGGTTTCATCCGGAAGTGCATCACATCAGGAGAGATACAGTGTGTCTATCAGAAGTTATATCATGTTGCACACCACAGGGTGATGCGGATGGACAGTATTGTGCTTAAAATCAAATGATCCGTGTGGCTATCAATCAGAAAGCTATTTTATCCTCCAGCGTATGTGAACTGCATCTATTGTGAGTGTACCACTGTGTCTGGAAGGGGGCTTTTCATTTTGTATATTTTATGTGTGTTTGAGGTGTAGAACTGCGCACTTTAGAGATGTACCATTCTGTCTTTTAGGTGATGAATCAGTGGGTCTGTGTGGTTTGGTATTTGCAGGGTGCACTACTGTGCCTATATGGGGATAGTATATGCTAGCAAGGAGGCACGTACCATTAAGCGTACCAGGGAGGTGAATCATTACAGTAATTGGAGTACACCATGGGTCGGAACTATGAAGCTTTTTTCAGCTCGCATATGGCCTGATTCACAGAATAGGGCAGTCAGCAACCAGAAAAATGCATTTTCCTATGTACCAAACCCTATTTTGAGATTCGGTAACCGATTACCAAATCGCAAAATGGGTTAGCGATTCGGGATTAGGAAAAGGCGTGTCAAGAGCATCCCTTCCTAATAGTGACTTGAAGTGGTATGCATGAATGTTTTGCAACAGAAAAGCAGTTGCAAAACATTCGATTTTTAGCACCAAATTCCATTTGGTGATAACCCACTTGCAAACAGGAAGGGGACCCCATGTGACCCTTTCCCCTTTGTGAATGGTCTTAAAAATGCATAAGAGCAGGCAGTGGCCCAATTGGCCACTGCTTACTCTTACAAAAGGAAAATAATTTTTTTCATTTTTGCTTTTGAAACGCATCCAGTTTTCCTTTAAGGAAAACATGTTTCATTTAAAAAAAAGTTTTGCTTAATTTAAAATCGAACACAGACAGTGTGGACTGCTGTACCCAGCAGGCCACCGTCTGAGTTTTTAGCAATTCCAAATGGGTTGCAAATTGCGACCTACCTCATGAATATTAATAAAGTAGGTCAGTTGCAAACCACTGGGAATTGCAAATAGTGTAAAACACACTGTTGTACATAGCTGTTTGGGATTTCCTAACAGCGAATCATACAATTTTGCTATTAAGAAATCACAAACAAATCTTTGTTCACGTGTCCCCATGTCTCTATCCTTAGTATCCCATTTTGGCCACCCATTCTTCAGGAGACCAGCAACTCACGTCTCACACTAGAGCCTACACTGGTTAGTCTAAATGGTATCTCCACAATTAGGTGAACTGAATTTTGTTGAAAGTGCTTTAAAAGCATGGCAGAGGATGCCGGCCCTGCTACATAAGCCAACTACATTTATTGGTGATCCCCAGAGAAGCCGTGGAAAAAGCGTTAAGCAAACTCTTCTTTAACTGATGAGAGCTACATTAAAATTGATGCTTAGTCAAGGTTAAGAATCTGAAATGTTTGAGGTTTCTATGCAACCCGACAGAGATATTATATACTTTGTCATGTTTGAATCGTATACTGCACGCGGAGCAACCGTTGCATTAAAAAGATGGTTAAAAAAAAAAGAATCTGAAATGTTTAATAATATTGCAAGTGTGGAATTCATCATCACAGACCGCCGCTTCGCAGGGCAGCCTGTTCACACTATGGACTCCGATCATGCAACGGTGACTGCGGCAGGCCACGCTCCGAGACGGTGATACAAGGCACGTGGAGAGCTCCTGGGCCATGGTGGAAAATACTGAGTAGGGACGTAAACAGACCAATCTCACTCAGAATAGGGGATGCTGGCATCAGCACCACCTAAGAAATGTTCAGTACCATGCAGGGCACAAGTCCTTGAAAAAGAAGTTGGGGGCTGGGGGACAACTAACCAAGTTACACAATATTCAAGTGACATCAAGGCAACTGACATCACAGCACATGACGTTGCATATGGAATCACAGGGAGTGGCATCACAACCCATGACTTCAAAGGAACTGACATCACAAGAAGAGACATCAGATCTTAACGCCTCACACGTATGTTTAGCAGGTCTGTTGTGAGTATTTCTGAGCGCATTACAATATTTTACAAATGAGATTGCGGGTGGGTCTGTGCCAAAAAAGGTGAGACAACTCCGATACAAAATCTAAGCCTTAACTTTTACAGTTATGTTTTAAAACTCTGCCAAAAAGAAATTGGCAGCAAGAAGAAATGTGACAGTAAGTCTGTTCAGCTTAATTGGTTACAAAGTCTGCGTTTTAAAATATCTTATGTGGTTAAGATACCTGCTATACAGATCTGTGCATGCCAACTAAATCTCAGGGCATAATAATAACAATGGTTAGATAACTCTGGGGGTTAATGTATTTGCTGGACAGATCTGTGTTTTACTAGTCCTGGTCTTGAATCACAGTGGCATAGAGGGTTAATATGGCTCCTACAGAGCACATTATGCGACACACAGATAACAGATTTTCAAATAAATATTGTATGTAAATGGGTAAGTGGGTTACTGCTTTCAAGGCTTGTTACTTGCAATTCATAAATTGTAATCCGTCTAATAATATAGCACAGTGAGCTCTCAAGGACATGCGACTCCTACACCTTGTAACCATCACAGTCCTATGCAACACAACTTGTACATTGACACACGTATGATTTATTGTTAACGTATAAGATGTACACGTGATGTAAAGCACTCTGACACCCTGCATCGGAATGCGTAGCAATAAAGCACTATTAAAGAAACAAAATAGTGATATTTTAATTATTTGTGTAAATACTGGTACAGACCAACACATCTGAGATTCTTATGGTGTATGCACATCTCTTATATACAGAGACTGAACAAAGTCAAAAGCATGCCTTTCTTAAGTACCTGTGTGGAGATAAGCTACGTGCCTTTGTTTTCCCTCCACCTCATTTAGGTGCAAGGCTCCTGTAAATGCCAAGCAAGGATACTCTAACAAAAGGAGGCTTGATGGCCCTTTAACTTTGGCCTTTGTTATGGGTCCGCTGGAATCTGATAAGCCCCCTCGCTGCCTTCACGTTGTTGCTCTGAACTAAAGCAGATCCTATTCAGGTGCGGCTGAGTATCTCCTGGTGTCTGGGGACAAGTTTAGCATGCTTCTTTGGGCCCCAAACTCTTGGCGGGGTACATGGCATCCACCCTGTGAAAATAGTGGGCACAACACGGTCAACCCTTGCACACCCTCAACTCGTGCCCAGGTTCATGTTTTGTTTTCTTTTTAGGTCCAGCTGCAAACTCCGAGTAGCTCGAAAGGATGAGGTAAAAATAAAAATAAAAAATAAAAACGTGCACCATCACCCGCCAAGAGATCTGAACTGTACCTGCAGGCAGAACACAAGCCAGCGGTCTTGGAAAGCTGTACATGCAGCCCCTTCAAGCACTTACACGAAGACAGGATGTAAGAATCAATGCCCAAGTTCTGCTCTTCAGAAGCTATGGATTTCCAAGAAGATATTTACCTGGCAACATTGTTCCTGCTCTGGGGGGGGGGTTACAGAATGCTCTGAGTAATCAATGCAGTTGAACCCTTTCCAACACATTTTACAGAAATTCTTCCAAGTTCAGCAAACCTCATTCCTTGCGGAATGCTATACTCAGACGGTGGAAGAGTCCCAGGCAGCCAATGCAACCATATCATCTCGGTTTTTATCAACACATAAACGTACCAGTCTCTGAACACTAGGTCACCAGGCAGCATTACCTTCACATTTGATTGACTACCCCTGAACAGACAATACAGCAACATCCTGACATGAAGGCCAGCATGGTCTAGGGATGCAGGCCTCACCTACGAAACAGCATGAGCATCGGAGTCACAGAAGTAATGTAGTCAAATGCTATTGATGTATTTCCAAATGGCTTCTTTTCAGATTTCCATTAGGGCTGCAGCTCTCCCAGCCTAACCCTATGCTGAGTCAGCTCCAGTTATTCGTGGTAAGAAATAATTGTATACAACTCACTTAGACACTTTCTGCTTTCATGTGTCTTGCCCTTTATTCCCTGAAAACTTTATTCTGCAAATCACAAAGTTTCCAAAACATGCTGATGTCTTAGTTCCATCTAAATAATAGCGATGCCAATAGCAGTGACATTTAAGTGCAATGGTGGATAAGAATACCCAACAAGTGAAAGATGGTTACAAACGAGAACTGGTAGATTAACAAACTGGTTAAACTGAAGTTGTTTGTGCAGAAAATACATGTCCAGAAAGCTACCTAGTTGTATAAAATACTGCAGAGAAGGTATCAGCCAATAAAAAAACGATGTCACTACTTGTAGATATGACAATCATGCAGCTACAAACGCCTCCTTCTAAGAAGAGTGCTTTAACTCTCATCTACGCATGGTACACTCATTAGCTTAGTAAGTACATAATTAAATATCTGAACCAGAGGGACATACGTTCAAAGACCCTAGTTACTTATAGACAGACGTGAAGCCAAACCACCGGGTGTTTTCTGCTTTGACCCTTCCTCTTTTTTGGATACACACCCTTGTTGAATGTAAAATCAAGCACTCTTAATGCAGCTTTACTACACCTGCCTTCTGACAGGTGTCTGGTCTCATTACCCACTCCTGGAAAATGCTTTGTTGTGTATAATGCTCCTCTCCAAAATAACTCCACATGGTCGCAATTCCAAAGAGCCGGAGTGTCCAGCAACAGTGTGCAATGGCTGGTAACTTTCTTGATCTCAAAGAGGAAAGCGAGACGATTTTGTGGATCTAAAAGCATCTCAACTGACCAGGAACTCTCGAAATCCGACTGCACCTGAAAGTGGGCTCCCTCGATGACCAATAGTCACTTCAGTAATATGGATGTTACTTAATTGAAATGAACTAATTAAAATGCATCTGTCTCCACTTTCATCGGACTAAGACCGAACATTTAAACACCAAGGGACGCATTCTCTCAAAGAGCTCACTGGAGCCAGGAGTTCACCACCGGGGCACAGAAATTGAAATCAGATCCTTCCCACATGCCAGAAGCAAGATCCGTGAACATTCATTTATTCCTGAGGAGGGCCAGGTGTACACCTGGGGCCGGAGGTATATACAAGCCCGAAAACAGACTTGATTGCACTCGACAAAAGCTTGCAAAAACACATTTTTGTTCGCCAACTTTGAAAATCCGTGCACAACATGGAAAACCAATCACCAGGCTTCTGTCTGAAGTCTCCTGCTGAAAAGGTACCAGGCTCCCACCAATATGTTAAAAGCCAAACTGCTTAAACCCTCTGCTTATTGGAAATGTAATGAGCTTGTCTGACCAATTCTGTTCTGAATAAACTGTACAGCACACTTAAGGGCTAGAACAAAATAGGCAGATGAAGGCACGAAATCTTCACTTCAAAGGCCCTTCCTATAGCACAGTTTTGTAGTAAGACGTAAACAATGGCTTGTTCACCCTTTAGGATGAAGTGCCCGTGGTTGCAGCCAAAACTGAACACTCGTGGACTTAACTTCCCGCGCAGGGGAAGAAATTAGTCTTCATCACTCTGGGGCTGGGGGCTTGCTCCTGGATCAAGGCCATACTGTGGGAGCCTTTGCTAGGGCACTGCCCCACCACCAGCTGGCTTTCGTCTTGCTTGCTCGCTTACAGGCTACCAAGCCCACTTAAAGGGCTGTCAAGACGATGATTTCTGGATCAAGGAAGCCCACAGCAGAAGTTCTGAATACATTGATGTTACTTCAGACAAAGATTACGGACTCTAGTTTTCCGTCATGCACCTTCTTTTAACCAGAGAGCGAGATCTGACCAGGGATGATCAATTTATCTGTTGCTTCTCTGGTTTCCTCCAGTACAATTTCAACAAGACACAGGTAAGGGATAAAATAGTATCTGCGCCTGATACCCTCACGGGTGACAAGCAGCGCTCTGCAAATATAACTTACATTACATTGACGCTTTTGTGCTGTAGGGAAAAGCAATTCACACTCTAGGATTACGTCCAGTTCTCAAATCGGGCACAATTAGGACATCCTTAAATAGATGCTTGAAGCTCGACATCAGAGATGTTACCAGGATACCGAGCACTGGGAACAAAGCAAGCTCCTGAGGCAGCAACCGCTGGTGCATTAGGAATCTCCTTTCAACCAAAAATGGACCAAGCCCAGAAAAACTCAACAACTTAATAAGTAGTTTCCCGAGGTTTCAGAAATCGGATTACTTCTGACACACGCTGGCTTTTCTCAACAGTAAATAAAACAGCATGAACCAGAGGGCTCAATGGAAAACAATACAATGAAGATGAATGGGCTGGAAAGACCAAAACAGGTGTTCTCTACTCACATGCCGCACCCTCAGACACTAACCAACCATGTTTCATCTCAGTTCTGTGTTTGAAAGGACTCTGGTAAATGTTTGTTGTTTATAAATAGAAAAGAAAACCAGTTATTTTGCTTCATGTGTGTTGGGTTGAAAGGATTGAAGTACATGTATTCTCTAAACAAAAAAATGAACGCTATATTTGACAATAAGGCTAAAACAGATTTTAGAAACAGAAATAAGGTGAGTTCTAAAACAGTAATCTGATTCAAAATAATATTTCTGTGCTTTATTTAATGTTTAGTAATGTATAAATGTAATGAGTCAAAATGCATTCATTCAGTGCAAGAAAAGGACCCAAGATGACTGGGAGCTGGACAGTGCTCCAGGTCCACTGAAGTCAATAGGTACTGCCCTACTGCAGCCAGTGCTTTGAGGAGCTCCTATCTGAAGACTGCTTTCTAGAGTCTGCAGATTCGAGGTGTCATACGATCAAGCGAGGCCCCTTTTCTGAGCCTAGACTTTCACTTAAACCATCTTCTACCTGAGCATCATTGTCTGTGGACCCACCATCCTCCCGCCAAAGAAGGCATCAGCCAGATCCTGGACCAGATTCCCTGACAGAGAAGGTGCTGCCTGAGTGAGGGTTCACAGCCTGCTGACATCCAAGAAAAAGCTGAAAAGTCATCTGTTTGGCAAGACAGTATTTAGACAAACACCAATAGACCCTTCACAGGATAGTGGGTGCTACATAAATGCAGTCAGACAGACAGTCAAATGAGTCGGTCGATCAGGACAAACCAAGCCACAGCAGAAAAGACGACAAGCTCAGTGAGTAAAATGGCCTTAAGGGTAGGTGAGCAACTCCAAAATGAGACCTGCATCTAGGGTGCGTACTTCGACCTGAAGCAACAATGTCCCCTTCTCACCTTGGTCTAGCATGGCAAAAGGGTCCAACGACCGACTGTCCGTGCACCAGATCCGGTAGATGTGAACTTAAATTGGCTTTTACTGGATCGCCTTGATGAGTAGCTCGGGCGGGATCAAATCATCAGGTGCTGAAGGAAAGTGGGTAAATGACTCAGTGCCTTATCTAAGTCACGGGTTAATACCACACTATGCATTCGGCCCGTGAAGCTGACCAAATAGGAGGACAATGGCCCTTATAGAGGGTGCCCTGTTTCGGGTTTGCCTTAAGTGGTGTTTGCTACGGTTCCAAGTCTCTCTACTTAATGATGGACTTTTCTTCAACATAAAGTAATTATTTTACGGTAAGAGGGAGCACGTGGCTGGAGAGTCTCTTCTGTTCCAGATGCAGGCCACATGATTCTCCAAATATCTCCATGTGACGGAGGCACAAGGAGCAAGAGTGCAGTGGTCGGCTGCAGCGGACTGCTTGTGGGACAAGGAGTTGTGATTGGTTGGAATGCACAGTGTTGTGGCACAGCTCGTCAGAAGAGAAGAAGTAATGTAATAGGAGAGAAGAGAAGAAGTAATGGAATAGAAGAGAAAAGAAGAGCTACACCAATATAAAACCCGGAGTTAAGACCCCAGGGAATGAAATGATGTGCAAGGAAAGCAAACTACAATCCACAACAAATGCAGAAAAAGGCAAATAAACAAGGGTGCGTTTTCAGTTCTGCTACTGGGGGGGCAGGGTACGCTGTAGGTTTGGAATATGAGACAGCTGAGACAAAATCACGTTTTTTTAATGTAAAATGAAGTAAAAGTCGAAAAAGTAGGGAAAGAAAACTGTAGAGTCATTTTAAATACTTGAAATAGACCCCAGTTAACTATTAAAGTGATTTAATTTTTAGAGTCAAGACTCCCAGCTACAATGAGGTTTGCTAAACTGCTGGAAAGAGAAAATAAATGTTTGCAAAGAGAAATTAAAGGCGCTCGGTGGGTGACAGATAATTTGCACTACTAATAACTCCCTCTTGCAAAGAGTACCTGGTTACAAGCACAATACAAGCACGCAGCAACCCGAGGTCACACAGGCTCCCACGACAGTGAAAGGAATGTTATGACTGTCAGAGAAGATGTTTAGTCAAGAACTGGTAAAAGGCTAGGGCAGCAAGCAGCAATTTCTCTGGTGTAAATGTGCACGGTATTTTCTCTCCCCTATTATTGGAAAGCTCTGTGGTGAGAAGCACTATTCAATGATATTCTGGCGCGTTGCGTGATTTTTTGCGCGTGGCAGCCGCGCAGCATTGCCTCAGGATGTGAGGCGAAAAGGGCACCATCTACGACTGGTTCTTCGTGCAACTTAATCAAATAGTAGTTATTTGCAGGAGCTCTCCACCCCCTACCCTTGCACCGCAGGAATGAAATTAATTAATCAGAAAATACTATTATTTCTACAGTGGGCAGAATTTCAGTATTAATAAATGTGGCAACCTTTCACGCACGGTTCTGACTGTACATTGAGCCCTTTGAAGTCAGCTTTTTTTTTTTTCCAAAACTTATTTCGGTTACGTTTTGATTAAAATTGCCATTTATTTTTAGCCCTCTAATTGGTTTAGTTTTTGATTTGAGCCACAAAAAAAATCTCATTTTGATGTTATCATTTCTTTAGGGAGGAGGCCGGAGGTCAAAAGATACATCTCAATGGCAATATTGTTTGATGTGCCACTTCATGCTGGCCTCTGTAATGAGGCAGATATCTGGAAGAGGCCGAGATGCCGAAGGCTATTCCCTTCCCACAAAGGATGAAGAAATACTGCTTACTTTTTTTTTTTTTTTAAATGCTAAATGTAGTTCACTACTGATGCGGAGTCCAACTAATATTACTGTGTGTAGAGAGAGTCCTAAGCGATATCTTTATCATACAGGCGGCTGACAGCATCTACATGATCAAGGTAAACACCAGACCAGGGGGAAAGCTCCGAAGCTAAAAGCTCCCTAATGCCCGAAGAACAAGTAAAAATTCTTAGGCAGGTGGAGACACTCCAAAGGTCCTCAACCTTAAGTTACATCCACCCGCCAAAAAGTCATATACATGTACTGTTCTCCTGGTTTTGATTGTTGTAGACCAGTGGTCCTTAACCTTTTAACTTCCAGTAATTATTGGAATCTGTGGACCCCCACAGGATCCTAACTGAAAGCCAGGGGCAAAGTAATGATTTGAACCACACAACAAAGCACACATGATGAATGCCCAAACAAATTTAAAAAAATAATAATAATAATAATATTAATGGGAAGGTTGTAGCTTTTCTAAATTCAATTACAGTAACTCGTCGTCCACAGTATAGTCTGCCTGATGCACTTGCACGGTCTCACCAATTAATCTGAGGATACCAACTCAATTTTTTGCCTTCAATTCCCTTCACATTTACAGAACATTTAAAAATGTTTAATGTTTCTTACTTATACACGCCTTTAATTAATGTGGCAATATTACTTTTTTTTTTTTTTTAACGCAGTCGCAGACCCCCATGAGCGGGCTTCGCGGACCGCCAAGGGTCCGCAGACCACAGTTTAAGAACCACTGCTATGGACAGTAAAAATGTGCATGTATTATGAATATATACTTTGTATATACAATTAATTTCCAGCTAAACAACAAGAAGAACACTCTGCAACATCAGCCCGTGAATGAAAGGCATTCTCTGCTAGATGGAGAATTTCCTCAGCATGAAATGAGCAAAGATGAAGATAACTGTGATGGGATAAAGTACACACCTCTGGCTGCCCTCCAACTAACTGGCTTCAGGACCCCTCTTCCCCTGCACCACCTCTCAAGTTAGAAACTTTGGGGAACCCTGATCCAGAACTCTCGTTTGTTTCACAAGTCAGTGCAGAGGTCAAAAGAATCAATACCAAGCTCTCCCTCACCTGCTGACACGTCCTCTTCTCTAAATCTACCACTGGGTAGAGCTAACCAGAGCCCTCATCATCTTCCACCTAGATGTACTGAACTACAACCTACAATGGCTCCCCAAAAGGCTGACTGCCAGACTGACAGATATACAACACCGAGCAGCCAAAATGTGCCTCAGATGTAAACTGGACCACATCTAACCTGGTCCAACAGCTCTTCGCTGGTACCAGTGGATACCAGGAGCAGATACAAGGTCGTCTGCCCTGTTTACAAAGCCTACTGGGAAAAAGGCCCAAAACAATTTGAAAACCTACTACTACGCTACAACCCAGCAAAACGTCCCACTCCGGCAATGGAGCAGGAGAAACGTTGAGGTAGGTCCATGAGACTACAAGTCTAACGCCTCTCCCTGAAGTAACAATCCAATCAGAAAGGCTTCAGTCAACTTCTGCATACTTAATTGTGCGGACTGGCCTTCGAAATAGATCTTATAAACTCTCCTGGGCCCCTCGCACATCAGCAGCTCTGGGCACCCCACTACCTGTTTGGGTGCCCCCAGGGGCGAAGTTCTGTGGGGAGGGGTGTGTTACATCCCCCTAAAAAATGTACTGTGTAGTAAATAGTTGGGTACAAGTGTTATATGTCGGGTAATGTGAAGTGTGTCGGATTTCACCTGGGATTTTTACTTGTCCACACTGACAAAAGCAACACAATATATTGTTTATGTTTTTATATATTTAAAAAATGAGGATTAGTTTGAAAAATGTTGCTTTAAGTGTCTTAAGTCCCCCCCCCCCCCCCCCCCCGCGTGTCTCCTGAATCTCCTATAATGTGTTCTAATAAGACGTCCCAGTGTTGGGAAAACTAAATATCGCCCTCTCACCCAGTCATACTGGCCAATCTACGGCCCTGGCGCCCCACTTCCTGATTGGACGCCTTCTCCCCCAAAATCACTCTCATCACATTGAACAGTATTCCTATTTCCTCCAACCCACAGGAGTTATTCCACAACCCAAAAGTTATCCCTAGGAAATTATTCAATTCTTAAGTAAATAAACATATGCGTAAAGCGTTCAAACATCCACGTCCTCACTACAGAAAAATCTACATATACAAAATAACATCAAGACCTCATAGCAAATACATTACATTGCAGGGTCCTTTTAATATAAACTTAAACACACAAGGTTTATTTTATCACACTGCTGCTGCCTGCGTGCAGAAAATATTCATAGTCTCACAATCAATACTGCACTTCTCAGAATCCATGCCTCTGTTTTTATATGCCCATAATCCGCTTTGCAAAGCAATCTGTTGGTATAATGTACGGCCATTGCTGTCCTTAAATGCAATTACAATTTTATCGTCTCATTCTTGTGCTGTCCGGGCGATACCTTGGTCCTGGAGTTATGGCTGTATGTAAATAATAAATGCAGGCCTCTGAGGCAGACAGTTCCAGCTCACTCAGCAAGGGAAGGGGGTGTGACCGCAGTGGCCTGATCTCCCCACAGCTCACAAGTGGGGTGTGCAATACCCCAAGTACAGGCCAGCGACAGGGACCTACTCACAGCCCAGTACAGTGTCTTCAGCACAGAGCCAGCAATGCACGTACCGTGGATAATTATATGAACATAAAATACACAATACTCCTAAGAGAGCTTGGCCACCCCGTTATAAGAGGTTTAACCTTCCAAAAAGAAGCAAAACAAGTGCTCCGACATGCACAAAATAGTAAAAAAATAAGTCTAAAACGAGATCCGCTCCTGCATCCCCGTCTAATCCATTGATCTCCGCAGACCTTCCCTTCCTGCCTCGGTAGCAGGTATGCAGGGGTGGTAAGAATGCAGGGGTTGTGTCCCTTGCTGCCCAGGGGCCCACTGCTGCCCACCACTGTATCGCAAGAGGTACTAAGGTGTCCAACGCTGACATGCACAATCAGAAAGACTTAACTTTTTTCCATTAATACCAGTTGATATGTTTGTTGTCCATGAATTCACTCGCTTAGATTTAACAATCTTCTCAATAGCAGCACTTTAATACCTTCTCATAAAATGTGCAAAGTCAAAAAGCAAAAGGCAGGAGCCCTGTGCGGCCCATAGGATAGTGCTGTGACTCGGGCCAGGCTGGTCCTTTGTGCAGAACAGGATCAAGGGAAGCCTGGGGCGTGGAAGATGAAGGAGATCCTAGTACCATACCCAGCCTAGGACCAAATCTGATCCTAGTACCATACCCAGCCTAGGATCAAATCTGATCCTAGTACCATACCCAGCCTAGGAACAAATCTGATCCTAGTACCATACCCAGCTTAGGACCAAATCTGATCCTAGTACCATACCCAGCCTAGGAACAAATCTGATCCTAGTACCATACACAGCTTAGGACCAAATCTGATCCTATTACCATACCCAGCTTTGGAACAAATCTGATCCTAGTATCATACCCAGCCTAGGAACAAATTGGATCCAAGTACCATACCAGCTTAGAAACAAATCTGATCCTAGTACCATACCCATCTTAGAAACAAATCTGATCCTAGTACCATACCCAGCTTAGAAACAAATCTGAACTTAGTACCATACCCAGCTTAGAAACAAATCTGAACTTAGTACCATACCCAGCTTAGAAACAAATCTGATCCTAGTACAATACCCAGCTTAGGACCAAATCTGAACCGAGTACCACACCCAGCTTGGGAAAAAATCTTTAATGGGTTCTATACTTGCTCTTGAAGCCAAAAAACAAAAGGCAGAAGCCCTGTGCGGCCCATAGGATAGCGCTGTGAATCAGGCCAGGCTGGTCCTTTGTGCAGAACAGGATCAAGGGAAGCCTGGGGCATGGAAGGTGATGGAGATCCTAGTACCACACCCAGTTTAGGTACAAATCTGATCCTAGTACCATAACCAACCTTACAAACAAATCTGAACCTAGCATAACACCCATCTTAGGACCAAATCTGATCCTAGTACCATACCCATCTTAGGACCAAATCTGAACCGACTACCACACCCAGCTTAGGAACAAATCTTTAATGGGCTCTATACTTGCTCTTGAAGCCAAAAAACAAAAGGCAGAAGCCCTGTGTGGCCCATAGGATAGACCAGAGACTCTGGCCAGGCTGGTCCTTTGCGCCGAACAGGATCAAGGGAAGCCTTGAGCCTGGGGTGTGGAAGGAGACAGAGATCCTAGTACCATACCCAGCTTAGAAACAAATCTGATCCTAGTACCATATCCAGCTTAGGAACAAATCTGAGCCTAAAACCATATCCAGCTTAGGAACAAATCTGTTTTTATTAACATACCCAGCTTGGAAACAAATATTTAATGGGTTCATCACTTGCTCTTGTTGTAGTTTGCCTGGCAACAGCCAAGAGGAAGAAAAATATTGAAAAGCACTGTCACTGAATCCGGACTAAATCTATTCAAGAAGTAAAAGAACTGTTAATACAAAACCTCATCTCAATTCACAGAGGTGGTCACAATGCAGTGGCCATCTTTACTGAAGACCAGTGAAGAGTAGCCACATCGCTAACAAGCACTTTTGTCTCGTTTTGTTAAAGAGTTTAAAGAAGACACTGAAATAATACTCAGAATAAGCAATTATGGCCAGGGATGTGGAATTCCTATGGCCCGGGACATCTTGTTTGGGGTCAAGGGCGACAAGTTTTTATGTTTACTTTGTCCTTGGGACAAGTAGGCCCAACCCTCTGCAGCACAAACCCTTTGGCTGCCTGTTTACAGAGAGTGGAACTCTCTGGAGTTGAGGTAATGTGTTTCCAAAAGATAATGCTGTTCGAACTTGTATTTATGGTTCATTATTTGAAAACCTTCATTATTAGGGTGAGTGCTGTAAATAAATGTTTTAAGGTCACACTTCACTAATGACGTTGGTTCCAGTACAAAAAAAAATAAAACGTGTATACACATGTTTGAAAAGTTTAGGCTATGAGGCCAAGTATAATGCTCCCAGAATGCTCTCTGATTAGATGCAAATGAAGTGTCATTTAGTAAAATGTTTTGATGCATGTTAGTATTTCCCAAAAATATTTCTAATGGAAAATCAGTGTAACCATTTTCAACATGATTATGGGAAGCATGAAAATAAACAAACACTGACAAAGCCAACTGATCGGACATATTTTTATAAGTCTTTTAGTTTCATCAATGCGTGTCTTGTTTTGACATGGCTTTTGTAACACTTTATTGTTGTGGGAGCTACCAGGCCCTCAACATTGTAACAAACGCTGGCAAAAAAAAAACCAAAACGTTTTTGAACTCTAAAAGCACACGTTGCCACCAGTGGCATAACAAAGGCCCCGCAGCCGCCCTCCAGGGGGCCCCTTCAGCACAGCACCTGCCCTGAGTGAGTCTGGAGAGGTGGCTCCTCCATGTTCTTTGCAAAGGGGCACCCTCCAGTTTCGTTACGTCACTGATTGCCACTGTAGTTCCTGACACTGAACAAAACTACTTTGTGTGCCAATATGCTCCTTGTGGAAGAGAAGAATGCGATCACTCACAGTAAAGCCAGCCGAAAGAGAGAGAAATAGAAGTTTAATAAAAACAAAATGTCTTTGTTAACACAAGACCTAATTAGGGACCAAGACCCACATGTAGGTAGCTTTTTGCATGTCGCAAACAGTGACTTTCGCTGTTTGCGACGTGCAAAAAGCACATTGCGATGCACAAACCCAGTTTTGCGATTCGGTGACCTGGTTACTGAATCGCAAAACAGGTTTGTGACTCGCAATTAGGAAGGGGTGTTCCCTTCCTAATTGCGACTCGCAGTGCAATGTAGGATTGTTTTGCAAACGCGGGCGCAAACCAATCGCAGTTTGCACCCATTTCAAATGGGTGCTAACACTTTCACAAAAGGGACCCCTTCCCCATTGTGAATGTCACTGTAAACATTTTTTTAGATCAGGCAGTGGTCCTGTGGACCACTGCCTGCTCTGAAAAAATTAAACGAAAACGTTTCATTTTTCGTTTTTGTAATGCATCTCGTTTTCCTTTAAGGAAAACGGTCTGCATTACAAAAAATAAAAATAAAATGCTTTATTGAAAAGCAGTCACAGACATGGTGGTCTGCTGTCTCCAGCAGGCCCCCATCCCTATGAGGCCGCCATTCGCAAGGGGGTCGCAAATTGCGACCCACCTCATGATTATTCATGAGGTGTGCATTTGCGAAGCCCTTGCGAATCACAGATGGTGTCAGGGACACCATCCTACATTCGGATCTGCGACTCGCAATTTGCGGGTCGCAAATCTGAACCTACCTACATGTGGCCCCAAATTCTTAAAGAAAGTCACAAAAGTGCACCTATGGTATATGTCGTACCCCTATAAAATATTTGTGAACTGTATTTTAGCATGGGTAAATACTCATGTGTAGATTTGCTCATGTGAAAATCTATTGAGCATTTGCAAGTTCATTTTCCCTCCAGCCACTTTCTTCCCAACCCTGGAAGAAGTTCTAATTCTGCCATTGTCAGGAGTAAATGTCCAACCTTTCTTATTATGGGAAAATATTAGAGAGAAGCTGGTGAAAATCTTTAAAACATGCAGGTTAGTAGGTTTGCAGACTCAAAGGCATTCCAGCCCTGGAACTATTGCTTACTGCTTCCTCCAGCCCCAGTATGCAGATCTGCAGAAAGGTGGAAAAATAAGGAAATTGCTACAGTAGGGATTGAAACTGCAAGTATTCAAGCCCTACTATGGTAGTAGCCCTGGCATAATCAGAGAGGCTATTATCAGAGCTCTTACATAATGAGATTGCTGCCATAATTTGGCGCCACACTACATGGCACCGAAGGGACAAGTAGATCTTTTTACAGGACAAGTAGATTTGAGAAGCAACCTGTCCCGTGGACAAGTAGATATTTTAATAAATTCCACACCCCTGATGGCACGTCTCAAGATTTCCCAGTTAAACACTGTGGATGTATTCACGCTTTTATATCTACTCTTCATTAGTGGCCGAAATTCAAAGGTTTAAAAAAAAAATAATTATATAACAAAATCACACTGCTGCACAGTCTCCCTACTATGGGTACTTCCTTTATAATTAAGGGTGCCACCCAATCTCAGTTTGTGGTTCTCCTCATAGGATATCACACATTAGCCCACCATAGTCTACCACAAGGCAGTGGGTGGAGGATGTACTGTTTCCTGGTGGGTGGCCACATGCACACATACAATGTCCTCTCCTCAGAGCTACAATCTGAAAGACTATCAAGCATTAGCCAATCGGCAGGAGGGCAGTTTGAAAAGGTAAAGAGAAAGCCATTCAGATATCTGCAGATTTATGCACAAATCAATGTCTCAAGGCTGTCATACTAAGATTACAGAACAGAGATCAAATTATAGTATCAAACAATGAAAGTGGTAAAACTCCTTGAGGCTCTTGATTTTAACCCACATAAATACAGATGTCCCACATTTTCCACAATCATCTGCTGCATAATTTGCAGATATTATTAAAAACATTTTCTAGCTCAGACGGCTCAAAATTTACTAAAAACACTGCCACAAGTGTGGTCCGCAGTGGTAGTTTCTTTCCAAAGCTTGGGGTGCTGCTTGCTGTAGTACTGATACTGAAGTGAAACCTTTGCCTGGAGTGTTGACGTGTAAAATTGACAAAATAGTGAAGTAGTACTGCCATAAAATGGGCCAGAGTGTGCAGCACAATTTGTTTTTTCTTAATAAAAATGTAGTCAACACTGCTGCATGAGAAGGTGCTGCTCTGTAGCAAAACTGCAGTGGCCACTGGAATTGCTACTCATAAAAGTGATGAACATCTGAGTGCCTGTGCAGTAAACAACAATAAAGAAATAGGCAACAGCTGCAGGACAAAAGGTACCAAAAAGGTGAAGGAGATAAGTACAGCATGAGAAGACAAGTCAGACTTATAATAAGTTCTCAACATCCTCCCGTTGGGCTGGATCTGTGCAGACCCTGTTCTTGGCCAAGGCAAAGTTCTGGTTTAGCCTGCAAAAAAGGTAAGAAGATGTGGAAGACCAAGCTTCCACAAAGGTGGAAGAGTTCCATATTGAGAGGTTCACCATGGGATTTTCATTTCCACTGCCTTTGGTGCTACCAAGACGTTCTGAAAGACAACTCGCTGCTTGGAAATGGCTTGTGTTTTGGACCTCTGAAGCTTTCCCCACAGGCTGAAAATGGAGAATAGGTACTGTTCATGGTGCCATTATGGTGGAGCACAACCAAAACGAACAACGGTGTCTTAACCCAAATACTGAACCAGGAGGTCCCCGGCCTATACTGGTTTTCAGACATAAGTCAGTATTGCCTCAGATTATGAAGGATCCAAGTCCTTAAGGTTCACTTGAACACCTCTCACAGAAGCTACTGGTGCTGCAGTGAATGAAGCTGGCTACTGGTCCCCTTGATCCTAATCACACTTTTTAACAATATGCAGTATAATCAGTGGCATACAGTCGAGAAAAGAGAGTTTGCAGGCGTTGGAACAGGATGTGTACAAACTCTCAAAAACAAAACCTAGCATTGCTGGCCTCGTCAACGTCCCTTCCAAACTCCCATCAAAAACAAACCATAGCAATACTGGCCCCATCAAGGTTCTTTCCAAACTCTCCTCAAAGACAAACCCTAGTAATCCTGGCCCAGTCAAGGTCCTGTACAAACTCTCCTCAAAGACAAACCCTAGTAACGCTGGCCCAATCAATGTCCCTTCCAAACTCCCATCAAAGATAAACCCGGGCAATGCTGGCCCCATCAAGGTTCCTTCCAAACTCTCCTCAAAGACAAACCCTCGTAACCCTGCCCAGTCATGGTCCTGTACAACCTCTCCTCAAAGACAAACCCTAGCAATGCTGGCCCCATCAAGATCCTGTCCAAACTCTCCTCAAAGACAAACCAAAGCAATGTTGGCCTCGTCAAGGTCCTGTACAAACTCTAGCAATGGTGGACCCGTCAAGCTCCTGTACAGACTCTCCTCAAAGACATAAACTAGTAATGCCGGACTCATCAAGGTCTCTTTAAACTCTCCTCAAAGACAAACCCTAGCAAAGCTGGCCCTGTCAAGCTCCTGTACAAACTGTCTTTAAAGACATAACCTAACAATGCCGGCCCAGTCATGGTCCTGTACAAATTCTCTTCAAAAGACAAAACTAGCAATGCCGGCACCGTCAAGGTCCTCCACAAACTCTCCTCAAAGACAAAACATAGCAATGCTGGCCCTGTAAAAGTCCCCTCCAAGCTCTCCTCAAGGAAATACTGTAGCAATGCTGACCCTATGAAAGTTCTGTACAAACTCTCTTCAAAGACATACCCTAGTAATGCTGGCCTCATCAAGGTCCCTTCCAAACCCTCCTAAAAGACAAACCTTAGGAATTGCTGACCCCATCAAGGACCCTTCCAAGCTCTATCATGGAACTGTGCATGTACCATGGCTACAGAAGCGATATCTGTAACAGATCGGCATTTTACAACTTGTAAGTGATAGTGCAGCTCATCAAAACTACAACTTCACAGAATGTCTGCTGCAGGGAAAATGCTACTCTCCTGGATGCAGGTTTTACCAGCCGCAGACTAGCGCACTGTAGTAATTGTTCATAACTATGCTTGTCATTCGTCAACCATGATTTCACTTCTAAGTCAGTCGTCCATGTTTATTATGCGAAGTCCTGTACGTTGGTAAATGGTGTGATAGACATCAAAGGAGGAAAACGGACCTCTCTGCATCAAAGAGAGATTTGCAGCTTTCTTTTATTTTACCTCAGGACTGTAAAGAGCATCACAGCAAACAAGTAACCCCAGCTTACATCACAGCCCTCCTACCAAAACCCCAGATTATTACAGGCCTCTTTCAACCAACACCCAAGATTACATCACAGGCCTCATCCACCCAACACCCCAGCTTGCATTACACCTCTCCAACCAACACCCCAGCTTACAACACAGCCCTCCTACCAATACCCCATCTTATATCACAGCTCTCTAACCAACATCCCAGCTTACATACCAGCTCCCCAACCAACACCACAGCTTACATCACAGACCTGCAACCAACACCCCAGCTTACATCACAGCCCTCCAACTAACAGCCCAACTGACATCACAGCCCTCCAACTAACAGCCCAACTGACATCACAGCCCTCCAACCAGAACATATTTTCCACCTACATACAATGCACATGATAGGTGG
Organism: Pleurodeles waltl; assembly: GCF_031143425.1. Lineage (NCBI taxonomy): Eukaryota > Metazoa > Chordata > Amphibia > Caudata > Salamandridae > Pleurodeles > Pleurodeles waltl. The sequence continues at coordinate 1,123,574,464 of NC_090448.1, forward strand.
CTGCGGCAACAGCAGCCTTACATACAGCTGTAAGTTTCCGCTGTAACCACAATGCAAGATCCAGTCAGTTAGGACATACTAAAAAGCATTCTCCAGAAACATCTTCAAGCAATAAAAAAAAAACAGAAACTCAGGCCAGCTCGGCTCTCATCCCTGCTACCTCCCCTTTATCCCTAGAGTCAACTTGCTTCCTGAGAAGGAATAAGTATTTTAGGTTTGTCCGAAAGCCCTTAGGTTTGACCATAAAGCAGCACTACTGTCTTCATAAGGGCTGTCTAGATTAAGGAATAAAAGGATGAGATTGGACTAAGTGACACACATCTCTGTTAAGTAAGAAAGACACAGCGTCAGATTAAGGAGTACTCTTTAGAAGCTCATTGGCATGGACAATTTTCTGCCAGGTTCCACGAGTGGCCTGCTCCTCTCCAGGGACAACAAATTTTTAAGACACACAACTTGGTGGGGACATTATTTTTAACATATCAAGTACAGCATGAATAGAGGCGAACACTTTTGGGAATGCAAAAAAACAGACGCCAAACAAATAAAGCAAATCTCAGCAGTGGTGGTTCCTTGCAAAAACATTTGCATCTGACCAATTTTCTAGTGAGTAGAGGCTCCCTGTCAGAAGAAAAAGGACAAGTCTTTACAAATGAAAACCGTGGAAGAGCTCTGTCTCTCAAATGTATGGTAGGAGAACGAGGGGGATACACTGTAAGACCTCTGTAGGAACACACATTATACACAGCCTACTTACACATGTGTCAGAGATACAAGTTTAAAATATTGAAAATTGGATCTTGATTTGATGTGCCCTCCTGGTAAAACAATCAGTTTTCTTGCTAAGCTTAGACCTTCTCACTGCTTATAAGATGTCAATAAAGGTACTTAAAAACATATTGACTACATAGGCATCTATGGTAGTTGAATCCCTTCATGTTCCTTTTTTCAGAAATTCATCAAACATGCCATCAATATTCCCAAAATGTGTGACATTTTTTAGGACTGGATCAACCCAATGCTCAATTTGAGCCAGTGGTTTCCGGTGCTCGGCACCTGCATTTAATTGTCAACACCAGCACTTATGACGGTCTGTCACATGGTGGCACTGTTTAATTTAGAGATGAGCACAAAAACAGCTGTTTATTAATTCAATGTACATTAAAAATTACTAATATCGGCCACCCAAGCCAGCATTGGGAGGGGGGTCAGGAAAAGTCTGAATTGTCACACTTGTAGAAGTGAGGTGGTGAGTAGTTGTGTTGGTACAGTCACTGGCAGCGAAGCCAGGGGCAATGGGTTGTGCAAGCTGCAGTGTTCTCCAGACAAGGACCCTGGCACAGGGTTTGCTGTCTTGTAAGCCTGCATCACCCTTTGCTTAGTACAAGCCTTCTGGCATCAATACTCTGGTGTTACAGATCCTGGCCACCCCAATATGTCAACAGACTGCTTTTTGAATGATGTACACATATACATACTGAGATTAGTGATACGTTTATCATCCTCTTGTGTCCATTAATTTGTCCCCAATTCTATTGAATGAATTTCTCATCCCAGCAACTAAGTTCCCTGCACTCCTTTTCCACAGACCAATCCTATCTATTATACTTTTTGCAGAAACCAGACCATCTGGGTGCTCGGGAAGTCATTCTACAAAAAACTCTGCTTTACAAAGACACCGGTCACCCCCCAGTATCCTGGGTGCTGAGTTTACAGACTCCTGAGAATTGACGCCACAACATCAACATAAAACAACAAGATATTTCCATGTGCTCACGTCGTCTTAAACTTCTATTGGATAAAAGGGGCATGTTAGGGAAAGAGCAAAGACAAAGCCCTCTGTTTTCCCAGGCTGGGCTTTAGGTTGGCAGTGGCTTGGCAGCAAGGGTGATGGTGAATCTCCCTGTTTGACAGAAGAATTTGTGGTTAACCAATGATTGTTCATGCTTCCTGTTGGGGAGAGTACCATAAACTTCAGAGCAAATAAATTGGGAGAGTTCAGTCAATGGAACAACTAAGGCAGTCTTTGCTCCTAAAGTGATTCAATCACAGGAGGTCCTGTGCACCACTTGCCAGGGTGACTGTTCTACCTGCATAAGGCTTCTAGAGACGTTGGGAAGACAGCAGTTTAACACAATGTAGGAAATTTACCAAAGAAATGAAGTGAACTTGCAATGGGGTACTGTGCAGGTGATGAACACTGTAGCCCCTAGGTTGAGTCCCATAGTCTTTGCTAGAGACCGTGACCAATAAAGGGGCAAGTACATTTATGAACTAGAACGTCCCACAGTCACGGAGACGGATGCAGTGACTGCAGAATGATGCCTGGACACGAATGTAACAAAAGAAATGGGCCTCGCTTCCCTGCTTTCCACCGTTGAAAGCATTGAGATCCTACGCCTTCTTCATTATTTCCTGGCGGTTTTCCAACTTTAACAAGCTTAGTGTAAGTATTCTCCGCTGGCACCTCGCTTTTCCGAGCATTTAGCCTAGAAAAGAAAGCCTGGAGTGGTGGAACGAGCTATTTCTATGCCTGGAAAGATTAATAGGATTACCTTCTAATTTTACCCCAGGTTCACTACAGGGACAGCCAAATCCGCAAGTTTTAAACTGTGCCTTCAGGAATGACACTTCATCTCCCCATTGCAGGAATGAAGGCTACAGATCACTCAAGAGATTACATACTTTAAAAGTTCAGGATTAAACATAGTGCCTCCTTGCCAACAGAAGATTTTTCATGTGGAAATCTAAAGGACCTGTACTAGAAGCAGTCATCAAATGACAAGCTAATATGTTCCGAAGGCACTACCGAACTACGCCTGAACATTAGAAAAACTTTGTGAAAATTCAGAACTGAAAAAATATTAAGTAGGGAATCCTGCGAACCCGGCCCATTGAGGCTTTTGGTGCTGATCAGATGGCAAACCTGTTACACTACTGGGTCTGTAAACACAGATATAGATAAGAGGAGGTAAGCAGCGCAACCACTCAAGTGGGGCAACTCTGCTAACTTGCTGGGCTCCAGTCTTGACTCTTGCAAAGTGTACAGCACGTGGGAAATCCCCCTTGGTCCAGAGTCCATTTCCAAACAACTACAGATGGACTAAAAAGGATGCACTCAAGTATACCCTCAACAACGAGGGAATCTGCAGCCATCCAGCTAGCACAGCAGGGAATTGTGTGCACTGACAAACCCTCAGTTCTGAGTCATCTACATCAATAGCCTTGATAGGAGCCACAGCTGTGAGCAAACTGCATTGCCGTGGCAAGGGGTCATGGTGTCAGCCTGAGGAGTACAAATGATACAATGTCCTTCAATACGGATACCCTGCCTGAAACTACTTTGAATACAGTTGTACGTTTTACATTTATAGCCTGTCATATTCTTGTTTGAATTAGCCCATCTTTTGATGATGTTCACTTTTACACTAGATTCTGTTTGGAGCAACACTCAAATACAGTATATACTAGTGGTTCTCAACCTTTTGACTTCTGTGGACCCCCACTTTATCATTACAGGAAACCGGGGACCCCCACTGAATGATTATTGGAATCCGGGGACTCCCCACTGAGGCATTCTTGGAAGCCAGGGACCCCAGTGTAAACACTGTTGATGATTTGAACAATACACAAAAATACAGAAACAAGCATTCCATCACATACTTACACAAATGATAACACATTTTATTCAATTTGCAACTATAAATTAAAAACCCAAATTTTCAATTGTAATAAGAAGGTTGGAGCTTTTCTAAATTTAAATGAAGCTACACATTGCCCATACTGTATTCTGTTTGATGTACCCGCACTGCTCCCACAAATCAATCTGAAGATACTAATTTAAATTTTAGCCTTCAATTTCATATTCCTTGATATGTACAGTGAGTTTTTAAATGTATAATTGTACATTTAGCCACTTTATTTATATACGCTTTATTTGTTTGTTATTATTTAATTTTCTATGCAGTCATGCAAGTTTTAGTGGAAAACCTAGAATCAGATTAAATCTCAGGCTTTTCTGAAGTCAAAGCATCAAATTTGTATCCTTGGCTGTATGCAGAGGAGATATGCGTAAACCTGTTCAAGGTTTATACATGGTCAGGGATTTTGAGATTAGGGGCAAATCCTATTTGGCTTCTGTGCAGAATCTTTCTAGTTGATACACTTCAGAAAAGTTTTATTTACAATGGCAGTGAGCACAGCTGTTGGGAACAAGGAGTTGCTCACTATTTGTGTACAGTATGGTGGCTGGCCTCTCTAACCAGGTTTGGAAAATTGACAAGAAGCAAGTATTGGGTTGCGCTTTGCAGCCACTGGGGTAGCCGATGGATTTTAGAATTAATGAATTGAACTTTTAAGTTTATTGCTGTCTCCTGATCCCCTTACTCAGCTTCCTATGGCCGTTTCTTGCACTTCCCGCAGCGACGCCAGCTGCTGGGGCCCCACAACATATCCAGAATGGTTTACAGTTTAAGAGGAAACTCCCATAATTAAGCCCAACATTGCTTTCCCGTTTAAAATATGCTCCCGTTGTGTACAAATCCACTGGCTGTGCCACAGCAGCAAACTCCCAGTTATGGTAGTCCAGGGCTACCTTTGTAAATTCCCTACTCAGATTTATTAGAAAGCAGGCTAGTGCAGAGAAATCAGATTTATAAAATAAAATTTGCAAATGCAGCAGATCACCTGAACCTTTTTCAGAAATAGGTCTGTATGATTTAAAATACCCTGTCCCTTGAAAGGCTGTCCGAATAACCTTCCAGCCCCGTGTTGTTGCAAGGGTAGGCATTACCCCCACAGCAAAACAAATTACAATTTTAAACCAGCTTTTGGCTTTTTCAATGCTCGTCTTATTTTGACATGCTTTTTGCAAAACCTTAGTTTTGGTGAGCTGTTGTGCCATCGCCAATAAAAAATGGTTAAACTAAAAAATGTTATGGTTTAAAAAATAAAAAAATAAAATGCTTCAACAGTGCCTGGAACTGAAGGGAAGTACTTTGGGTGTGGAAATGCTCTTTCTGAAACTCAGAATGAAGTTAGTCAAAGGCTGAAGTGGGTTACCGCTTTGCCTCATTTTGTAGGTGGTGCTGGCTGGACAAAAAATCATCAATGACAACAGACCAATGGATGAAGAGAGCTGGTTGAAAACCCTCTGAAGAATAGTATGTGTATGATTTTAGTAAAATCGAAAGGTCTTGACCAGACTGAAAAATATGTAGTCTCACAGAGTAAGCAAACCCCCTTGTTGAATGCATAATACATGCACAATAAGAAATGACTGATCTAATAAAATCACAGCAAAAAAATGGTCTTTCAAAATAACTCACGAACAAATATATCAAGTGGCGCTTGGAGTGGTGTAAAAAGTGGAACCTAAGACGAGTGAAAAGCTGAACTCTGTGGGATGGAGTCAACGAAACATCAGAAGTACTAGCTCAGAAAACCTAGCAGGCCTGTGGACCGTGGTTTATGGAAGATGAAAAAGATTGGGGTCTCGCTCTGAAAGGGATACCCTCTAAGAAGCCTATCTAAAAAATCCTCTACCAGGGGCCTGCCTGGTAGCCTAATACATGTGAAATAAAATTATGTGCATGGAAAACTCAGTCTTAAATAACAGAGATTAACACAAATCAGCAGGCAACAAGTAATGTATTTAACAGTTTCTACAGCACCACTACCTTGGGCCACAAGCAATAAAGCACTTGACAAGGTAAATTTACAAGTGAAAGTTAAAAGTGTCTGTTATCTCTACCCTGGGAGAGTTAGAGGTACATAGGGAATACTGTGATTGTGAAACTGTATGGTAGGGCCCGACACACCAATGGTAAACACTGCAGTGTTCCTTCATCAGTTTATCAAGTAAGGGGACTTTGGATGCTTTCGCGTTGCAGCTCCTGTCTGTGACATGGGGCTAGAACAGTTATTTTGTCCTTTAGCTGGCCAAGGAGAGAAACAGAGGACCCTACGGGTACATATAGAGCATTGTTGGATAACTCTTCTGTCCTAAACTTCTGTCTTTTTTTTAGCCTACTATGGACCTGAGGATCCATCATTAATACCAAGACAGCTGGGTCTGTGCCACATTGTCAGGAAAACTATTGACTACGTATATTATATGCGTACGTAAACTCATTTTATGGGGATAACCTAAAAATCCGGCCCCTGGACTTCTGTCCAACATCCCTTTAACAGCTGAATTCTAGATGAAAGGAAAGGGGTGGGAGGTTTTGTTGAACCCCACTCATTTTCTTTCTCCAAAGTTCAGGAATCTGTAAAAACAAAAAAAGCTTAGCTTTCTCAGCTGAATTTGCTCCAGGAGTCACGAGACATTTTAGGCAGAGAAAAGCGAGGGGGGAGACAAGTCACGTAAACAATGAAAGCAACTCTAATAAAGTAGAATAAGGCGCCCGGGCCTAGCCTCCTACTCTGCATACTTGAGCCCTGCGCAGGCATACCACAGCCCAACAAGAAACAGCTCCCTTCACTCGAAAATGCTCGCCATCAGCAGCCTGGCCACCACCGGACAGAAGAATGAGGCTGGGGTGGGGGCGAGCAGAGGAAGGGCCTGGAATCAATACAATGTGCCGGCTGCTCCTCGGCTCTCTCCAGGTCTCTTATTCCCCACGCAGGGCCCAGAATGTGCTGAGGCCGCCCCTGCTTCCGCCCGGAGGGCTTGAAACCCGCAGCTCGGGCATGAAAACGAACGGAAGTTAGATGCGCAGGCCCAGTCTGTGGTGCACTCAAATCCGGAGGCAGAAGGGCCCGGAAGAGATGCACGGGGTCAGGAGGGAACCTCGGAGGGTAAAGGTCGCAGGCTATAGGTCATGCTGCATGCCACTGTGCACACGAGGCCTTCGGTGGGAGGGGGCTGGTGACACTGCTCCAGGAAGGGGATTAAAGGCAGGTTTGGGGCTTCGTTTGGGTGCCCACTGGCAAAGAACCCCCCACCCCTTACAAAGGACTTGCACCTGGTCTATTTATGTTTCCTGTTGCACGCCATATCCAAAGCAAGGAACCAGCTGTATAGCACAAAGTCCTCCTGAGCATGGGGGTTTGTTCCAGACATTACTTCCCTTTACATGAAGGGTCATTTGTTATAACTTGGGCACTCGCCGTGCACCTCTCTTGACCTCACCTATTGTCAACTCATTACATGTTCTATGGTATCAATGAGATAATCACTGATGCCATATGAAATGACATCATTGATGACATGAAACTGTATCATCAAGGACATCATTAGCAGTAACGCAAGTTATAGTCACTTCATTTATCTATGGCGAGTTTCAGATTTTTTAGTCTAAAATGTTACATTTAACTTCCATTTTTACCCAAGTATAACGTCATCGTAAACTTTGAATTTTTTAGTGAATTTCTGCTTTGTGTTAAGGTATTTTTATCGTACCCATTTAACATCACTTTCACCTTTGTTTTTTTCAGTATATATATATATATATATATATATATATATATATATATATATATATATATATGTGTGTATGTACACATTTTTTATTTATACATGCATACATTTTATAAATACATGCACTTATACATGCATGCAGAGGCTTTTGGTCGATTGCTCTGTTCACGTGTCATTCATCCTTTCCCCCTCTCACCAAGTCATAAAGCATGACACAGTGGTTCGGCACACTCCACCCAGTGACTAATCTTGTACTGCGAGTGAAAGCATTTTGCCTAATCATATGTTCAGAGCGTTTGGAAAAGGAGTCGACTTCAGAGCCAAGTCTGGGCTGCTGGACCGCTCCTTTATTTTTATATATTGTATACATTGGCAGATTTCTTTTGTTTTTCCTGCACACTGCTTGCATTTAAAAAAAAATAATACAATAGAATTGTATAATTTGCTGATTTGGCCTATGCTTGTTACTTTAGATTTTATAGTGAGACAAACAAAACTACTACTTCCAGGTTGCAAATAAAGAATGGACTGGATGACGTCATGTAAACATTCTAAACTTGGCAGCTGCGTAAATGAGTGCACAAGGTGGGCGCTCAGCCTATATTACACTGACAAAGCACTTACATTTCATGTTAAAAATCCCCAGGTGATGTCTAATGAGCCAGAACAGTAGGTTCCTAGCTCACTGCAGAAAACGAATTCGCTTCAGGCGCTGGCAGCAAAATCTACGGTTGACTGATTGCACTGGTTACTTGCGTGTATGGAGTAAATTATGATTCTGGCCCAACTCTGGTCCATCTGAAGACAGGGCTTTTTTCATCAAGGGTGCCAATTACAAGTTTTCAAGCTTGAATGGTTTAGCAGAACACCCTGAAATAATCTGCAATCCCTGGCATTGCCCAGTGAACTAACTTACGTATTTCATGGCTTGGCACAGCGTCACCAAACTATATCAGAACTTTCAGCACGTACTGATAGGCAAGACAAGTAACACTCCTCTAAAAAGGTGAAGGCGCTTGGATCCTCGCCCCAGTGCGCGCGCAATCCCGATGCGTAAAAGCGCACCAGTAACTACAGTTAACCCAGAGAGCCAAATGTACCAGGTGCGCAATCAAAACACCGTTCAGAAACTCAAAGTCAGAATGCAGATAAGGCGGTAATACCCCTCGCTGCTCCCATTCCCAGGTGCAGAATCTCGCAATGGGCGCATCAGGTTTTGTTTTGCATAAGTCACAAGAGCAACTTCCCGCAGGGTGCACGGTTACCTCAACAGCTGCAATCCTCACCTGGACACCAAACAACGCTTTGTGCACGAATAGGAATTTACGCGGGTTCTAGAAACAAAGAACAGGAGTTTCTACTTAAAAACTCTTTCTAGAACGCGTCTTTTCAGGGGCGAACAAATCCCACTGTGGCCTGTTGCTTAAGTTACTGTACTAGGCGTTTTCTGGAGCACTGCAAGACCTCCAAAAATTGACCACGGATTCTAAAGTCACATTGCAAACCCAGGCAATGAATGCTAACAACAGCACGTGCAGCTACAAGTTCGAACCCCTGGTGGACGCACGACGGCTGTGTTTAATTAACATTTGTCAGATGGAAATAATACAGCTTTCCAGCCTGCGCACGTCCCTAGCAGGGACGTCACTGATGAGGCAATGAGGGCTCAGGTTTCTGTCGAAGGATAAAGGGCACGTGTTCCAGGAACACCCCACTTAAGAAGCGTGTTGTGACATCTGCCCCCACCTGGCGTTCAAGGGAGAGGGTGTGGTGAAAACAATGTGCCAAAGTCATGGACCCCTGCGCCTTCCCTGTCCTACCTTACAAAAATATGTACACTATCTGCAGTGCTCCATCTGGAGGAACGGGACGGCTCACCGCATCGTTCTTAGAGGACCACCACTGCCTCGCCCTGAAGGCTCTTGATTCCCACACCTTCCTGTCTAACTCTTGCAGGTTGTTTACCCCACCCCCCTCCATTTTCCCTTGGTTTGCCTATAGTCAGGGCCACTGGAATTATGGGATAGTGCGGCAGTTGCATTTTTCGCATACTTCAAGATTTGCCACATAATCCAACTGCTGTATAATATGCAGATTTTAACAAAAAAACATGTTTCTAGCTCAAGCAGTTCAAAAGTTACTAAAAACGCAGCAATACGTTTCGAAGTGCAGTCAAAGTCCCTTTGCAAAGCTTGACTGGCCACCTTTTTACGTCAAGCATGCAAGTGCTTGGACCAGTTGTAAGTACTGTGGACTTACAAACACACCCACCACAAGCCCATCACTTTCACTCGTTCATGAGCTTGCCTTTCAAAGATCCTTTGTTATCATTGGTAAATGCTTTATGTTTGTCCCTCCTTGGGGAGGTTTTGTTACCGCCTTGCAGACTGTTCCGGTTACATGGATAATTGCATTATTGCCGATATGTTTGACTGTGAGCCAACGTATTTTTCCTTTTGTGTCTCCTTCGCGCTCATGCCACTTTGAATCAGTTTGCTTATGTCAACTGTTTTACTTTTCATTTCAATTTATGTGTCAAGAAAAGTCCTGTTAGGAATTTACAAAGCTAATAGCTCTAACTCAAGCAAATGTGGGACCCATTGCATTGCTAATGCTTGTTGTTGCTTATTGCTACATTGGGTGTTACTATGGTACTACTGACGTGCAACGAATGTTCAGGCAGTGGTAACAAGTGTAAAAATGACAATATGATGAAGCATTACAATCAAAGAATGTGCAGCATTGTGCTGCATAATCAGTAATTTCTTGCTGCATAATTTACTCAACCCTGCCGCATTATTTTGTCCTCCCTGCTGCATTATTCCAGTGGCCCTGCCTAGAGTTCTCTCTCAATCGCCTATTCCTGCATCTCCCGGTCTTGCTCTTGGTCGCAGTTGATACAGAAAAATAAGTGATGGCCCGCACCATTTCCGCAAATAAAGCACTTCAATATATGCACAATTTCCAAAGGTCCACCACCTCAGGAACACTGAGTGCGTACAGATAAAAGTGTGCACAAAGGAGAAGCGGGCCACCTTCTAGGTTTCCCATTGACCCTTTCACTCAGGTAGCACGCGGGAAGCAGGCTGCGGCCAGGAGGAACGTGTGTTCACAGTTCCTTTTTTTCTGCTCACTGTTTCACTGGAATCAAGATGCACCCAAGTGACGAGCCCCAATCAGGGTTAAACCAATCTAGGGTTGCTTATGTTCCGGTTCAAGAACGAACTGGCCTGACAGCTCAGGCTGGACCCATACTAAAGTGGCATGGTGGGCAAAGGAAGGATGGGTCGGAACGTTATCCTGAGGGATTGCCAGTGGCTAGACTTATGGCAAGCATCCTCCCATCACCCTTTGTGTCTGTTCGCAGCTCAACCTCTGACTACAAGTGCGCTGCAGCACTCCAGCTACCCAGAGCATGCTCGCATCACCACGCCCCACAGAGATCAGAGTTGCAGTCACGTGGGCACACCGTGCACGAAATACATCACTGGCTTACCAGCAACTCGTCATTTTCATGCAAGGCCCCTGCCTCTGAAAAGGAATATATGACTGGAAAATTATAATCGAATGCCAGACTCTACCATACGAGGACACACTGCAGATGTCTCTGTCGACCAGTCCGAGTCACTCTAAAAGGGACCATCTTGCAGCAGAGAAACACCCGCAGAGGTTCACCAGAACACCCCCCACCTCTTCCCCCTCCCGGCACTTTATTTATGAGCGGTATAATGCCGGCTTTAGGCCTGTATACTGTTACAGGATGCCAGTCTGCTTGCTTTCCTGGAACATTTCAAGCTGTCCAGCTGTTAACTATCCCCACACTTTTCCTGGCATGAACAGGAGTTCCAAGAACACAAAGGAACTGGGTTTGGTGACCACCCGGAGCAGATCGAATGCCTCCTGTGGGAAGGGGGCCCGGGGGACTTCTTAGGTGGTGAGTGCTCTCGAACAAGGTGCTCCTGGGAATGGTATTCAGTAAGTGGGGGGGGGGGGTTGGCTGACCCATGAGTAATCCCGTGCGCTGCTCCAGGGCACAAGGCTTCCTCCTATATAGGGGAACAATAGCCCTTTAAAACGCCTCTCGTTGGACTGCATTCGTCTTTTAGAACTTTCCTGAAGATGCTCCTTCCACCCACCCAAAGTAGTGAGTGGGCAAATAAAGTGCAAAACTAGGCATGACCTAGGAGAGTTGAGTTAGTGCTTCGCGTCACCCCTTTAGGGCGCTAGCTACGCACCTGGTTGCGGGTTTATGGTGAAAAGCTATTGTGGGTCGAGCATTCTTCAATAAAATGCTGCATGCCCACATTTCTCGTGCTCGCACCTGTATTCTTCAGTGAAAACCCATGGGCAACTGAGGGCAGGGTGGGCAAATAATCAAGTGGAACGTTTCCGCAGCCTAGACCAAAATTAGCTTTTACTTGCCATACAGTTACTTGTAGATATACAAATGAAATTAACCTATTTTATTCCAGACATTGTATTCCATTATCCTGGCATTTTATGTCACAGGAGTTTTAGAAATGGTTTAATGGGAGGGGATAAAGTAAAAATATGGTTTGCTCAGGCACTGGGATCTCATTAGCATTAGGAAGGAGGGGGGACGTTTGGACAAAGACACACAACGTCCTGTGAGCAGCTGTTGCTGAATAGGATTTGCAATGGTCCCAATTATATACATATTTACAACACCGCCATGCTCTTAGGGTAAAGGATAGTAGCTTAGGTTCATTGAACAAATTCAGAGCCCAAGATCACCATACCGCCATTGGAGGGTAAGGGCATTTCTAGAATACACCCCTCCTGGGTAATGAATAGCCCAGACCCAAGGCTTGAATAAGAGGCCCATGGGAGGGGAGAGATGTTGATAAACTGATGGACGAAGGCTAAAATGGTGGGGAAGGCTCAAATGTTTAAAATATTTTCATAGATGTCACTATGTCCGCCAGAAGCTATTAAGGATGGGAAAAAGTTCGCACAGGAATTGTCCCCGCAGCAGAGACATTCCAGACACATTTTTCCACATGATATGGTATTCTCCTTATATGGCATCTCAATACTGGAGAGGGGATCGCCAATATCCTAAGGAAGGTTGTTGGGCTTTTCAACCACCTCAAACTCAAAGCAGGCATCTTGGAGTCTGGGGGAGAGTGGGACGGCTCCCGTGATGCAAAAGCCCTCTTTGCCACTGGGTTGGTTGGTTGTGGCCGACAGGGACACTGCCTGTCTCTCGAGACCGGGGCAGTTCACTGCCAGTCAGACTGGCTGCGAAGAATGACCACTGTGCAGAAGAGCTTGTGTGTAAAGCACAAGGACGGGCGGAGGCCATGTCAAGGACATTTCGCTGGATGTCTAAATGCTGCGTAGCTGCTGATTTGAACAGATTAGTCGACCTGCATATCTGTTCCCAATCTTTATGTTTGGTTGTTAAAGTCCTGCTTAAAAAAAAGTTAAAAAATAAACAACAAAAATATGTTAAAAGGTTTATTTCACTGCCAAGAAGTGGCAAATACACACACTCTTATTCACGGAGCACAGCACAGCACAGCCATGGCGAGTGTCCCCAGAACGCCCATCAACAAGATGCGCACAGCCCAACCAACCAATAGGACGCATGGGTCAAAACACCTCCCGCGCGCCTAGACACCACACAACTTGAACGCACAAACACAAGAACACCTTCGATGGAGCCTCACACATTCACTCTCACAAACACTGAGGACACGTCACAGGACACCATGCACACGCCACTTCCCATCCAGCGTCAACATGGCCCACAGCCAGCAACACCACGAGTAGACTTTCTAACATCCGGGCAACAAGCAGGCTCCCAACCTAAGAGGCGCAAAGCGCCCAGTAACCCCTCCGGCCACAACTCTGGCACCACAATCGCACGTTCACTGTTTACTGAATTAGCTCTAGAAAGTCAGCAACATACAGACTAACACTGAAACTCAAGCTAGGGCCAGAACACAACACCCAAGCGTGTCAGCCCAGGGTGAGTCACACCTCAGTCTGCAATGGAGGGCTCAGGAATGTGTAGCTGACTAACGACCACAACCGCTAAGGCCACAGGAAAGGCAGACTGTGATCTATACACAAGGCAGTAACATAAAAACACTGTCGTACATTGTGCTACGCGCACCAGAACAGGAAACACGTCATCGTATTTCAGCAAAAAATAAATAAACTTGCACAAACAACGGAGTAAATTAACAAGCATTTTTAAGTTAGTTACTTTTCTGATAGATTGAAGCACGTATGAATGATTTGCCGCCACACCAGCAAACATCGCCAAGAAACCTCACTGCACAAACATTTTATGAAGAACCCAATATTAGGGTTCATTTGTTTCCTGTTCTTCCAAGGCGTCTGGACAAGCCCTAACAGTGCTTAACCTGGCAGGAAAACGCAACTCCGAGCCACTGAAACAGAAAGCTCAAGTTTCTTCCCTGGCACATCTGTACTTGCCAACAGCAGTTTTGAGTAGCTAGAAGGGGAACGCAAACAAAATCAATAGACAAAAGAAGAAGAAAAAACTTAAAAAATAAATAAAAAATGAACGCAATGGCATTTTGATTACATCAACGCTAGGTTCATGGCTGCTGCAAAGAAAGCGGGTGGCAAACGACCAACTCCACTCTGTGTTCATCTTACGATTTCTCAAACACGACTCGAATTCTCAAATACTGAAAAATAATGAAAGAGCTACAAAACGCGATTTGTTTTGTAAACGATCGCCCAAGAAAATACAGGCCACAAACTTCTGGCTTTGCCACGGGGGCAGTCGTCGCCTTTGCACAGCCCAGCCATCCTTCTGTGCCATGGAGTCAATCACAACTCACGATGTGCCACAAAAAGATAACTAACAAAGGTCGAGTTTAGTACACCACAACGCCTGTTGGTAAAGTTCAGAGCGCCATGAAAAAGGACCCGGCTCAGAGGTACCAGGGGTAGGAGGGACAGTGGATAATGGGAGCCCGGCCTCTGGCGGACTGGCAACCTCACCACTGAGAATATAGGGGAGAACATGTTCTGTTGACACAGGCGGATATAACCAGCTTGTCATCATTTAAAAATACCGGCCTACTCAGACTTTCATCCTTCAAAGGTCAACACAATGAGCATCATCGCAATGGGCAATGTTGGCAACCGTTATTAAGGTGTCAGAAGAGAATTCAGTATGTCGGGTGGGCTATATAAAGGGTCAATGTTGCAATTATATCGTGAGTGATTCCTCTCCTCTGTAAATGTGTAGTTAATAGAAACTACTCCCTATGCCAGGGTAACTTGGGAGTGTCCAGAACACTGTTCTCGATAATTCACGATTTTAAATACTCGGGAAAATTAAAAATATGAAATATAAGCAACAGTTAATTCATATTACATGTAGGAGAGTGTACTATGTCAACTTGCACCAGCCATGCCTCTCGCTGGCACCCAGACAGCAAGGGTAAGCCTAGTTATCACGCTGCCCAGGGACCAGGAAACATCTGCCAATTTCTTCGTTGGTCCAATTACCCGCCTGAATAACAGCGCTATATCTCGTTTCGTAGTTCTGTATAGTGCCATCTCCATAAAGAGCATCTACAGTGCTGAGTGACTGACAGAGCCCTTGAAGAGCCAACAAGTTGCCACTCTCCCTTAGCCTCTCGGTCAGTGGTTCCTAACCTTTTGACTTCTGTGGACCCCTACTTTATCATTACTGGAACCAGGGGACCCCCCCACTGAATTATTAATGGAAGTCAGGGACCCAGGCCTAAACACTGTTTATGATTTGAACCACAAAACAATGCACAAAAAATATAGAAACAAGCATTCCATCAAACAAATACATAAATTATATCACATTTTATTTAATTTGCAAAAAAAAAAAAAAAAAATGAAAATTCTAATTTTAATAGGAAGGTTCAATTCAATAGAAGCCACACATTGTCCATGCTATATTCTGTTTGACGCACCTGCACTACTCCTACAAATCAATCAAAAGGATACTAATTTAATTTTTAGTCTCTCAATTTCAAATTCCTTCACATTTACAGTACGTTTTAAAATTTTCGATTGTACATTTAGTGTCTTTATTTATATCCACTTTATTAATCTGATAATATTGTTTAATTTTCTAAGCAGTCACAGACCCCCTGAGAAGGCTTCTCGAACCCTCAGGTGTCCCCAGACCACAGGTTGTGAACCACTGCTCTAAGTAGCTTAGCCACCCTTTTTTACCAACAGGTCGCGCCACATCAGCGAACACCAGTTCTATTAACAAGGCCTCGTTCTTCCAGGCTGAAGAAACAGGAATGTCCCTTCTACCAACAAACCCTGACTCTGCCAACAAAGTAAACGCCAGATATAAATACTGTTTTAACCAAGGAGTTCCCTAACTGCCGAAGACTGACTACCAACAAGCTGGCCCTCTACCCGACAAAAAGGGGCAATCCTGCCAATGGGTAGGTAGCCACTGGAAATATGGTAAGAACTTAATCTACTGTTGACCATCCCCTCTGCCGCATTTAACACCAGATAGCACCACCACTTCTACAAATAATGACTCACTATGCCACCCAGAGGGCCACCAGTTCTACCAACAACCTCCGACTACACCACACTAGGAACAATAAACTGTAGAAACACAGCTGCTTTTCCTTGTGAACCACCAGAGGACTGTCTCCCTCTGCCAAGCTGGTTTCCAGCTATGACGGCCACTTCTATAGACAAGCAATAACTCGCCCAAAGTAACCATAATACATTTGTATACCTTTTACCAAGGGGTTTCCATACTTTCACGTTAACCACTATATCTGCTAAGAATATTACACTCTCACAGTAGGGGCTGGGTGTAAACCACACTCACAGATCAAGCTCCACTCTAACAAAAAAACAGCACAAAAAAAACGTACATTTCTCTTTATAGCCTACCAGGTATTAATCACACTCTACAAGCAGGTTTTTGCTCTACTTGATCAACTAATAGGTACACCTCCCATCTTCTCCCACTCTACCCCCAAATACCCTCTAAGTGAGCACCCCTTCTACACTGACCAAGTGCACTTTCTAACAAACCCAATTGTGTCTGCTGCTCGTGGCAATAATCCACAATTCAGTCACACCAAATTATAAAGAACTCTAATTTACACAGCACCAACAGTACTATGAGCAGCCAGAGCCAGTGAACACAAAACCACAACTACACAAAATACAACTATGTAAACAATAAATTCAAAACAGTCATGGTCGTCTAGGATGCAAATGCTTGGGAATACAGCCCAAAGAGGGTATTAAACTTCACCTAATGTTAAATACCAGTACAATACTTGTAACATACAAGTACCTCAAGAGATTGCTCGTAAAAAGAATATTTTGCATTGATTTCTAAACCCAAAGAGTGCTGTCTGGACCTACGGAGAGCCAAAGACTGACTGTACCACACGGTCAGAGATGCTGCAAAGAATGATGGGCTCTCCAGGGACTGGGCTTTGAGAACACTGGGGGCTTTCCTCTGAAAGGCCAGTAAGTCTGGAGGACAAGGAGTCATGTAAAAGGTATGCCAGACATGTGACTCACCAGGTCTCAATCCTACCAAGCTTTAATAAGGAAGTAAATGGATATCTCTACACCTTCCTGCAGTCTGATCTGCCACTGGAGTGTTTTTGCTCAGAATCTGGAGAAGTGAGGATCTTTTAATGTCAGATTTGTCTTCCCCTATGAATTAAGAGACGCTCATGAACTAAGCAGTTACTCTGCGATGCCCAGGAGACTGTTAATATGAGACATTCAGTGCTAGATATGCGTTATTAACATTCAGGGAGGGAAACTCTTGTTAGGGCGGTAGTAATGTGTTAAACTTGTCACGGGGCTGCAGTAATGTGTTAAACTTGTCTTAAGGCTGTAGCAATTTGTTAAACTTGTCAGTACCAGACTGAACTCCTTTCAGAGGGATCAACAAGGAAACAGGCAGACCAAATAATCTTGCATTTCCTGAAATAATCAGAGGC
This sequence comes from Pleurodeles waltl, assembly GCF_031143425.1. Taxonomy (NCBI): domain Eukaryota; kingdom Metazoa; phylum Chordata; class Amphibia; order Caudata; family Salamandridae; genus Pleurodeles; species Pleurodeles waltl. The sequence goes on from NC_090448.1 coordinate 1,123,591,879, forward strand.
CCAAGGACTAAGGTTTAACTCTCAAGAGAATGAGAAGTCGATATGTGCACTGGTTTAAGAGATGAGAATCAACAACAAAATTCAACACTTGGGGACTGTACAGCGAAAGGTGTGATGCTGCATTTTATTTGTATAACCAATTTGAAAAAGAAAATTGTAATTCTTGCCTATAAATAGTAGCCACTCTGTGTTTATGAAAACCAGGTGGAAGGTGTGAAGGGAGGACCTGATCAGATAACACCGGGGGATCGTCAGTCCAGATGCTCAAGCAGAGGCTTTATACACCAACAGTACTGCACCAGGGCAGATGCGAAGGGCAAGTGGACAAGGTATGACGGGGAAGTCCACCCCACCCTGATACTGCCAACAGTAGAAAGGTAAGATAACCAATTTAGGGGACCTTCCTCAAAAAGACAGATGGAAGTCTGAACCTCAGTTGTATCAAAGGGCACCCTGAAATCCCAGAGAAACAATACACAAACTCCTTGTTATCTAGAACGCAGACGGCATTCACCAACACACGCAAGGTTGCAATTTTTGTGCTACGGCACAAACAACAAATTAACTGGTAGTACCCAGGCCCATAACACAAGCTACAACTTAGCCAAGTGTCCATCAACTACGTTGTTCAAGAACCTTCCACAGAGAATACTAAAAAGAGCCCAGAGTTTTTTTTGTTTTTGTTTTTATAAACAAACACTAGTTTTCCAGAAGACCATTAACTGAGCAAATGACCACAAAATATATTCTGCAAACAAATGTAATGAATATACATTGTTAGCACAAAAAACCTGGCTGGGTTTTATCAATAAATTGGGTCTATGCTCCTGCAGTATTAGTGATTAATTAGTTTATTTATGTACTCATAAAGAGAACCATGTGCCAAAAATGTAATAAGTCTAGATACACAACAAAGACAGGAAAGAGTTCTGATTAATGGAGGGTTGACTAAATGATTGCACAATTTTTGATAGCATGGCCTTGCCTGATTACAAACACAGGGTTAATGAACATTGAAGGGACTGTGTGCCCAGCTAGTTTTACATACAAGAATGACCCAGTCTGAACTGAAATTGGGGTCTTCTTCCAGACTTCGCACACTGCTGGAGAAACATTTCAACTAAGATGTTCTTGACAATACCACGGTTGAACCAAATGGTTCATTTGGTGGGACTAACTGTGCAGTGAATTTGAAAGAAAGCAATCTTACTTTACTAACATATAGCCTGTATATGTATTTGTGTGTGTGTGTATATATATATATATATATATAGAGAGAGAGAGAGATATACACACACACACACACACACACACGTAAATGGGCAACACAATGGGGACATGAATTAACTGAGATATTTTGTGATTGATGATGTGAAGTGACATCTGAGACAGGGGAATCATGAGAGGGTACTACGACAGACAGAAATTAGATATATTATGAGCAGTGTGTTGTGTGAGCAAGGTCACGGCTCTGACTGAAACGAGTTACAACATACACAAATATATATATTTTTTCCCCATAAGAGTACTTTTGAACAAAACATGTCCTGTACTTGCAGTCGGTGTAGGTTAGTATAAGGTTCTAAATCATGACTGTGGGTTTCAAGTCCAATAGCTGTCTGTATCCACATCTGTCGTTGCTTGAGGGGGTCTGGCTGAAATCTTTGGAGAGTCATAGTTATAAAACACTGGAGAAATCCGACCAGGGTTCATACAAGGAGGAATGAAATGAAAGGCAGATGAATTAAGCAGGTTTTGTATTTCTTAGACCCTGTGATCCTCGGTACGTCTTGGTTAGCAGCATCCATGAGTTATACCAAAGGCTTTCTTTATTCAGCCTTTTTTGTTTCAACCTAGTGCAGCATTCATTGCTCAGCTAATGCTATTGGCTGTTCAAGTGCAACCTCTACTGTTTGCGGACAACTGCATGAGGAACTACTTCACAACAGACCGTTTTGTCCATTCCTGCTGGCTCTCTCCTGTGCGTCTCGCTGTCTTGTGCCAACAATGCACGTGTTAGTATATACCGACCTACTGGCTTTGCCAATGCCTGTTTTTGTTTGTTCCCAATATTGAGCCCACTTCATGTCGTGAGAGCGTGACACCTTTCACTGGCCTGTGGTACTCTGCTCCAAGGAACACTGGTACCTGTGAGCATTTTTCAGCCTGGCTTGAGAGCCAAGCTGTTACATGTTATTCTGCTACCAATTCTTAAACATATAGAGTAGGGTTTGTTTTTGCCACACAGGAGTGTTGCTGTCTCACCTCATGCCACTGGCTGTTTAGTGCATCATTCTCCTCCCACTGGGAGCGCTTACATTACAACTCAGGAAGGACTATTTTAAATCCTAAAAGTGAACTGATACAGTGCCTTAAATGGGCCGGTACTCACAGGCACTAAGAATTGGCACTTTTTAATGTTTGATGACTGGAACTTCTCCTCGGACAAGGAGTGTACAGGTACTCGTGGGGCCAGGCCTTGAGGCAGGTGGTAATCTCCTCTGGGTATCTCGTACCTATGCAGCACTCTCCACACGACCCGCACTGATCCACAGTGGATGCCTGGGCTAAGCTGGCACAAGAGGCCCAGAGTGGCACAAATGATATGCATGTCCTCAGAGCAGGAGCGTGGCGGCAGGGTGTTTGGTTTACCCTTTGATGTTGCACAGTGGGGGTTGAGAGGTCACTGCCAAACCCAATGTGCAAGGATGTGGGGCATCCTTCAGGGTAGTACAACTTTTTAGCATGCCAGTTGTTTTACATGACTGAACATTTTCACCCATCAGCAATTTAAATTAAACATACCTACTTGTAAATCCCTGCACTCTCCAACAATTTTATGAATAATAATCTTAAAGAAAAAAAGAAAGGACTAAAACTCAATACTTCTTTTTATTTCACTTTTTACTGAGTGGTTTGTTGTACTTAAAACCTACAACTTCTTGTTTCATATGGAAAACCAAACAGAAACCAAAGGTGACAGAAGGCTCCAGAGAATATAAGGCGCTTTCAGACAGTTCTGGATTTTAGCTGGCAGTGATCTTGCATTTTGGGACTAATAGTTTCCTTTTCTCATTATAAGTAAGGGTTTTAAAAAAAACTTCTGGCATGCAAAACTTTGATGGCAAAAATCAGAAACTGGTTAAACGTACTTGCAAAATAACATGGAACTCTAAATCCCTGGCCATATATTTTTTTTGGGTGTACACGTGCATCATCCATATAAACAAATAACCAAATAACACTGATCGTCGTTTTGGCTTTTTTTTTTTTTTTAGAATGAATAAGAAATCCTTTCAGGGCACTGCTTGTGGAATAGGCTCTATTCATTCAGCTAGGGTGGCAGTGAATCCTATCGCTTGGCATCTGTTTAGATAAGAGATACGATCCATCCTAGCAAAGTAGGATTCCTCCACACTAGAGGCCCTTTGATGCAGATGGTTAATGCACTTACTGGAAAGATCTCAGCCCATGCTAATCAAAGATTCAGCTCACCATAACATTGCCTTGAGGGTCAAGATGCTTGCTAGAACCACAGCATGCAACAGATTTGTTTTGATGTAGATGGCTCAGTTGGTTACGTTTTTATTGCCGAGATCCTTGTTTTATCTACAGGTCACAAATTAAAATCCTTGTCACATAGCTCAGTGAGTTGTGACCATACACCAAGGAGCTGCATGCAGAGGATAAGACATACACATGGAATCTTACTGTTTTTTGTCAATCTTTTGTTGCTTTAAGGTTCATATCAAAGAGGGTTACTTTGGGTAGTAATAAACACTGGTTAGTAAATGCTGTGTAAATGGTTATTAGTGTCATGACCATTGGGACTGATACTTCTGACTCTCTTAGGATGCATGCAGATTTCTTGCATACAAAGCTTGGAAAGGTCGAGAATCTATCCCCGCCTGGGGCACCGCTCTTGTGCCATCCCCACACTCCACACCAAGCCTACCGGTACTTTTTGGTGAGGACCTGCACCTATGATTTTTTCTCTATTTAAAGCACTGAACTGATCCATCATTCGTTAAATTATTTATCTCATAAATGCGCTTCAAACGAATTACCATCGTTTTTTGTTTTTTTTTCCCACTGGAGCAGGCTTTTAAAACATTTTGCAAAATCCAAACCTGGCTGCTTGGCTTTACCAATGCTAGTTTGACATTGGCGGTGGAAATGAAGTGTCACGAGGTGATGCGAAGCAGCGAGCACCGGCTCCGCTGGCCCGTGTGTGCTAGACACTTCTGGACCGTCAGGCTGCCTGCCTTCGCTAATGGCAACTCCGGCTCACACCCGCCGGTCCCAAGATGGATGGGGGGTTTTCTTTTAGTCCCCGAAAAGGTCAGCTTGTGCTTGAAAATGCAAAGGGCCCTCCCCATGAGGGGCGGCATACTGCGAATAGCCTAACACCCACCTAGCTGCGGGGCAATAAAGATTATTAATGATAAGCACCTTCATTAAATGCCCCCCTCCCTTATCATCCGCAGCGCTTTACTAAATAATGCCAGATTATACACCACTCCTTTATCCACGCTGAAAGGATAAAAATATTGAGCCCGGGAATGCCATTCGAACCTACTTGAAGGTTACACACGTCTCTGCAGCAGGAGCACCACCGCATGGGCTATCTTACTGTGAGTAACGTTTATGAAGAAAAAAGTAGGTCTGGCCAGGGAGGAGGCATGGCATACCCAAATACTCGAAGCACTCTCGTACTGCCTCAGCGCTCTGAAGGGCCAGGGGACACCACAGCTCGCATGCCCAACCAACCACTGGCCTCTCAACTGCGACAGTCGGTGAACTTATGAAAGGTAGTCAGGACTGTGGTTCCAGCGCCACAACGCCCCTTTCCCTTACCCACTGAGAAAGCCACACACCTGCCGTCAACTTAGTTTGCTTGGCTGCCACCTCGAGCCTATAGCGGATCCAGGGCTGTTGGAGCAGAAGGGGGGGAAGGGCTCACTAGATCCCTATCGAAAATTTTGCGTAACGATGCATTCTAAGCACCGGGATCTAGGTCTGAGCCGGAATCACAGATTCCAAACTTGATACTTTGGAGACAGAGTTCAGGGAAACCCGAAACTCTAGGCCGGTGTCTTCGTCCCTCTGCATACAATGTCGTAGCCTGAAAGAAACGGGTCTGGTCTATTCAGCGAGAAGAGGGCAGGTTACTGCACTTCCAATAACAGAAAACATGCTCTAACCGAATTAAAACAAACAAATGCATATTATTAAACCAGAAGTGGCATGCACGTGCCTGCCAGACCACCCACAAAATAAAGAAGGTAAAATGTCAAGTGGTCCAATAACGACGTACACCCTACTATTAAGTGTTGTGCATCACAATTTACGAAGACCCTCCATTAAGACATTTCCTTTCGTTATTCATATACCCGTGGGAATCGATTTTGGCCAAGAGCACCACTTGGTTTTAGAACAAATATTGCTTCAATAACACAGGCCAAGTGGCCTCACTTTTCGTGCTCGTTCACTACGGCTGTAGTCACTTAAATTCCATCAGCCTATGTACAATTATTTTATGTTTGAAACCAACCCAATACGAGAATCGGTCCCCCAGGTGCTTGTATGCAGAGCCCAAGCCATGTGCTTCGAGTCGCATTGTCCGATTCATAGGCACAACCGGCAGTGCTAAAGGCCTGAATACTTAAAGCCACTGCTTTAAATGGAAATATTCAAGCGCTGGTACTCACTATCCACAGTACCAGTTTGGTCCCGTGAAGTGCCGGTACTCAATGCATTGAAGCAGTGCTGAGAAGCGCAGGCGCTCTTCCTATCAATTGAAAGAAGTGCAAGTACCCAGTACCGGACAGTACCGGTCCATTTAAAGCACTGCATAAAGCCTATCAGAAAAAAAGTTGGTTGATTCGGGTGATGAGTTGTAGTCCCACCTATCTCACTACACAACACTATCTGTGATCCTGAACAAAATGCACTACTTGTCCGAGTTCCCGTGCTGCCATAAGAGCCCTACATTGGAGCGCTGCATAAAGAATTCCTCTTTCAAGCCCCAACAGAACACGTGCTCGGTAGCGGGAGTGCTGAACCAGCTCCGTCACCCAAGGCCCTAAAACTGATAAAATACAAATAATCCATTTGGAATACAGCTCAGGAAACAACACTTACGGCAGGTCAGGCGTCACATGCAGGTCAGGCGTGTGCGCATGCGCTCCTCTTTGTGTGTAGACAAAGAAAGAGGACAATGGCCGCGCCGAGGCCCTGCCGGCGGCTCTCCCTAGCGATGAATGCCGCGGCCACCAGTGCATTCCACGGCTAACCTGGCTCTCCATCGAAAAGTCCAGCAGACGGGGCAGGGTAACACCACCAGCTGGAGAACCAGAGAGGGGAGAGCATCGGCACCTGCGGGTGGTGGGACCAGGCCCTTGGACGTCAAATCACCAAAAATTCCAGGGTTAGCGGAAATGACATCACATGCTCTTTGACCTCTACTTACTCACTCACATATACACACAAGTTCACACTCAAATGCACTCTCACGTAAACACACTCACGCACACAACATACATTTTAAAGCATTTTTACTTATGTCACCTGTCTTGGGAGGGCATATTCCAGCTAACTGTACTCCATTTTTATTACACCAATAGCGAATAAGGTGTTATAATTAACTATTCGTGTTATTAAAAATTGAAAGGAAACAAAGAGTGCAGAGGCCCAACAAGGATGGGCTTCCCCTGTGTTCCTGGCACTGAATTTGCCTCATCGGAAGCCAGGGGTCGCATGTAAGGTGCCAGAGGTAACAACGGGCAATGACGAAGCCACAACCTAACGTGGAAAGCAGGGATGTGTTCATCAACTGCAGAGGCTGTCTAGGCGAAAACGTCAAACTATGCTTAATCACACCGCACCTCACGTCCGAGGTTTGGCGCGCAATACAAGTACACTTTATGTAAAAAAAAAAAATAGAGGTAGAACATTTAAATGACATAGTTACTTCAAGCAAAAGGCTCTTACTGAGGCCCACGTTGTTTCAATAGCTACCATGAGTGTGCTGAGCACTTTCATATGTACTCTGAGAAAGAGACCACAAAGCTGGGAAGAAGGACTTCCTTGGACATCAGGGGTTTCCTAGGCCCTTACATCTGGGAGCACCCAGTTTCAGGAATAGTCCTAGGCAAGTCTGCAACAATACTGGAAAACAATCCACCCTATTGTGAAAAGGACTCTAGTGCCCTGACGTGGAGCGGCGCTCGAACAGAAAGCATTATGAGGGGGTGCAAGTCAAGGTGTCCACGTTAAGGAGATGTTTCAATAGCTTCAGAACTGTTCACTTGCTATGGAGCTGGGCAGACGAGTTTGAGTGCGAGGTGACCTTTTCCAAGGGACGCCACGTTTCCTGTCCCAAGACTTCTTTTGCATTCACCTCTGTGATCTTAGAACTGGTTCCACTGAAGTGAACCGAAAGCAAGACTCCCGCAATACATCTGTTTGTTAAATGGACGTCCAGACGGAGTAGAAACATTGGGGTTCCAGGGACATAGAGCCTTCTGCCCAATGCAAGAGTCTCTCCCTTTCACAGTTGCTAGAACCCACACAAATACTCTGTCATCCCAATAGCCGCACAGCAGTCTTCCCATTACATGTTGTTGTAACTGATGTCATGGTAAGGATTACTGGGCCATCTTCAGTTTTTCATTTTTCTACTTTTATACGTTACAGCTTAAAACTCTTAATTATTGTTGGTTATCACCTTAATTTGTTTACAATGTACAGTTATAAAGTTATGAGTCCATAGAATGTTTCAGTTTTCAAGTTAAAGAGCTTTTTGATGGGTTGCGTATAACTTTTGCCCCGTTCGGTGACTAGGTGCAAACGTTTCTCAAAAACCATTTGTCCACTTAGGGTTGATCTTGGAAAGGCTGGAACTGTCTGGTCAAGAGTTACCTCCCAAAATCTTCATTTCCCATTTAAACGTGCAGAGAATTTGTTTTCAAGTATATCACAAAAAGCAATAAAAATATATACAGCTAAGGATTAAGAGAGAACAGAAGAACGAGTTACTTACCTTCGGTAACGACTTTTCTGGTGGATACATTAGCTACCTGTGGATTCCTCACCTCATGAATACTCCCATGGCGCCAGCATTCTACGGAAATCTTCTTACTAGTCTCTGCACGTCGACGAGGACGTCACTGTCTCGCACGCGACGCCGTCTGACATCATACAGGCAATAAGAGGTCCTCGACGACGTGCGGACGTCAGTACCAATCATTTTTTACGTGCATGAGAACAACCAGGCAATGCAATGAAAGAACAAAGCAACATCCATTATATTGTAAAAATACACCACATTGTATGAATAACTGTAAATCTTTTTTATGTACATATATATATATATATATATATAAAACTCTTTCTTTTTTAAAAATATATACACACACCAAGTATATACATAAAGATATATACACCTATACCCATATATATATATAAATATATTATATATATACACATCTATTGCACCCTCAAAGATCAAGAGGAGCGCACTCAAGGATTACTTGGCAAGACCATAAAGGCAACGGGGAGGCGGGTGGGACCGTGAGGAATCCACAGGTAGCTAATGTATCCACCAGAAAAGTCGTTACCGAAGGTAAGTAACTCGTTCTTCTGATGGATACAACTACCTGTGGATTCCTCACCTCATGAATAGAGTCCCAAAGCAGTACCACGCCCGGCGGTGGGTGCCTAAATGGTCAAACCAAGAAATCCTGCAGCACTGACCGTGCAAAATGGCCGTCCCTTCTAACCTCAGAATCTAAACAGTAATGTTTTGCAAAAGTGTGAAGGGACGACCAAGTTGCGGCCTTGCAGATGTCGACCACAGGAACACCTCTGGCTAAGGCCGAAGTGGCCGACTTAGCTCTGGTGGAATGAGCTCTAATGCCCTCAGGAGGATCCTTCTTTGCCAAAGAGTAACATATTTTAATGCAAAGAACAACCCACCTGGATAGTGTTCTCTTGTGGACTGCCTTTCCTCTCCTCTTGCCCACGTATCCAATAAACAGCTGATCCTCCAGCCTGAAATCCTTTGTTCTATTGATAAAGAAGCTCAACGCTCTCTTTGGATCCAGACGGTGCAGTCTTTCTTCCTCTTTGGAAGGATGAGGCGGAGGATAGAACGTGGACAAAGTAATTGCCTGAGCCAAATGGAAGGGTGAAACAACCTTCGGGAGGAAAGCAGCCTTGGTCCTCAACACCACCTTATCCCCATAAAAAGTTGTATAAGGGGGTTTTACTGATAAGGCCTGCAACTCACTCACTCTCCTTGCTGATGTTATAGCTATCAGGAAGACTGTTTTTAAAAACAAATACCTTAAGGGGCAAGAATGCATAGGTTCAAAAGGGGACCCCATAAGGAAAGTCAGGACTAAGGACAAATCCCATTGCGGCATAACGAATGGCTTTGGAGGATATTGATTTAGAAGACCTTTCAAGAATCTGATAACAATAGGGGATTTAAATAAAGATGGTTGGTCTGGAAGACATATGAAGGCTGACAAGGCCGATAAATAACCTTTAATGGTAGCCACTGCACAACCTTTCTGCGCCAGAGATAGAGCAAAAGACAAAACGTCCGATAGATGAGCTTGTAAAGGATCAATCTGCCTCTCTCCACACCACGCAACAAATTTAGACCACCTATTAGCGTAGATAGATTTAGTGGAGTGTCGCCTGGCCGCTAATATAACATCCACTACCTCAGGCGGGAGAGAGAAGGAACTCAGGTTGCCCCGTTCAATCTCCAGGCATGTAGGTGCAGACTCTGGAGGTTGGGGTGTAGAACCTGCCCCTGCGACTGCGAGAGGAGGTCTGCCCTGAAAGGGAGACGGAGCGGCGAGCACGTTGAGAGTTGGAGAAGGTCGGAGTACCACACCCTCCTTGGCCAATCCGGAGCTATTACGATTACTAGAGCCCGGTCTTGGCGAATCTTCCTCAATACTCGAGGAATCAAGGGTATGGGAGGAAACGCGTAAAGCAACTGGCCGCACCAGGTCATTTGAAACGCGTCCCCCAATGCTTCCTGCATCGGATACTGAAGGCTGCAGAACAACGGACAATGCGCGTTCTCTCGAGTGGCGAACAGATCTACCCGAGGAAACCCCCACTTCTGGAAGATTAAACGGACTTGATCTGGATGGAGACGCCACTCGTGGTCTGCCGAGAAGTGGCGACTGAGACTGTCCGCACGCACGTTCAAGACTCCGGCCAGATGGTTTGCTATCAAGCAAATCCGATGGTCCTTTGCCCAGGACCATAGTCGAAGAGCTTCTCTGCAGAGAAGGTACGACCCCACTCCTCCCTGCTTGTTTATGTACCACATCGTGGTAGTATTGTCCGTTAGGACCTGTACCGACTGACCACGAAGGGAAGGGAGGAAGGCCTTGAGAGCCAGACGTACAGCCCGTAACTCTAACAGATTGATGTGAAAAATCTGTTCCTCTGGAGACCAAAGACCTTTGATCTCCAGATCCCCCAGATGAGCTCCCCACCCTAGAGTGGAAGCATCCGTTATGACTGTGGCCACTGGTGGCGACTGCTGGAACGGTTTTCCTTGTGAAAGATTGTTGCTTGCAATCCACCACTTCAAATCCACAGCAGCATCTCTGGAGATCTTGACAGTACCCTCTAGATCCCCTCTGTGTTGAGACCACTGCCTTCGGAGGCACCACTGAAGAGCCCTCATGTGCCAGCGAGCATGCGTGACCAACAGAATGCAGGAGGCAAAAAGACCGAGCAGACGAAGGACCTTGAGGACTGGAACTACCGCTCCGTTTCGAAACATTGGAACCAAATCCTGAATATCTTGAATCCGCTGAGGCGGAGGAAAGGCCCGACCCAATGTCGTATCCAGTACTGCCCCTATGAACAGGAGGCGCTGAGAGGGCTCCAGGTGAGATTTGGGCTCGTTCACCGAAAAGCCCAGGTCGAACAACAACTGGGTTGTTGACTGCAGATGACGCAACACAAGCTCCGGGGACTTGGCTTTGATCAACCAATCGTCCAAGTAAGGGAATACTGCTATCCCCTTCCTTCTGAGCTCTGCCGCAACCACCGACATCACCTTCGTGAAGACTCGAGGTGCTGAAGTAAGACCAAACGGAAGGACCGCAAACTGGTAGTGTTGCGATCCCACCACAAACCGGAGATACTTCCTGTGTGACTTGAGTATCGGGATATGAAAGTAAGCATCCTGCAAGTCGACAGACACCATCCAGTCTTCCATGTTCAACGCCAAAAGCACCTGTGCTAGGGTCAGCATCTTGAACTTTTCCTGCTTGAGGAACCAATTCAAGATCCTCAGGTCCAGAATTGGTCTCAAACGACCATCCTTCTTGGGAATCAGGAAATACCTTGAGTAAACTCCTTGACCCCTTTCCTGCTCCGGGACCAACTCCACCGCGCCCTTTAAAAGGAGGACTTCCACCTCCTGTTCTAGCAACAGGAGGTGTTCTTGTGAACAATACGAAGGGCGGGGCGGGATGAGGGGCGGAAACTCCCGAAAGGGAAGGGTGTAGCCTTTTCCCACAACACTGAGAACCCAAGTGTCCGACGTAACAGTCTCCCATTTGGTGAGAAAATGCTGTAATCTTCCCCCTACAGGAGAGGAGTGAGTGGGAAATGGTGGAAGCCTAAGGCTGCTTCCCCTGCTGCACCCCGCCAGAGGATGAGGAAGAGGCAGAGTGCTGCTGAGAGGCTCCCCTGGTGCGGACCCTACCCCTCCCCCTAAAAGATCTATAGGGGTGGGAAGAGGCAGGTTGCTGATATCTTCCCCGAAAGGAAGAGGAGGAAGAGCCACGCCCAAATCCACGAAACCTCCTGAAGAATCTGGAAGAGGCCGTGGAAGAAGGAGCTTGGAGTCCCAACGACTTAGCCGTGGCCCTGCTCTCCTTAAAACGTTCCAAGGCCGAATCAGCCTTAGCCCCAAACAGTTTGTCCCCATCAAACGGGAGATCCAACAATGTGGACTGTACATCTGCCGAAAAGCCCGAGTTACGTAGCCAGGCCTGTCTCCTTTCCACCACAGTTGTGCCCATTGCTCTGGCTACCGAGTCGGTGGTATCCAGTCCCGTCTGGATAATTTGGGTCGCAGCAGCCTGGGCATCAGAGACAAGATCCAAAAGACCCTGGGGAAGCTCTGTAAACGAAGAGGAGATGTCATCCATCAGAGCATGAATATACCTCCCCAGGATACAGGTCGCATTAGTGGCTTTTAACGCCAGACTGCAGGACGAAAAAATCTTCTTCGACTGCGCCTCTAGCTTTTTTGAGTCTCTGTCCCCAGGCACCGTCGGGAAAGAACCAGGCGCTGATTTGGACGAACAGGAGGCCTGCACAACCAAGCTCTCCGGCGTAGGGTGCCTAGATAGGAAACCAGGATCAGTTGGAGCCGTCCGATACCTCCTGGCCACGGCTCTGTGAACTGCTGGGGAAGATGCCGGCTTCTTCCACACCTCTAAAACCGGATCCAGCAGAGCGTCATTAAAAGGTAATAGAGGCTCCGCCGCGGCTGAGGCCGGATGCAACACCTCTGTCAAAAGGTTTTGTTTCGCCTCCACCACCGGCAAAGGCAGGTCCAAAAAACTAGCTGCCTTCCGTACCACTGTATGAAAGGAAGCAGCTTCCTCGGTATATTCCCCCGGGGACGAAAGGTCCCACTCAGGGGAAGTGTCCAGCCCACTGGCCGACTCCAGTCCACGCAGCCCATCACCCGAGTCCTCTAGCTCTCCTTCCTCTAGGGCTCGTTGGTACTCCTGCTCCTCTAGTACCCGGAGAGCACGCCTCCTTGAATGCAGTCGTTGCTCAATCCGCGGAGTCGACAACACCTCCGCCGAAGTCGGAGATCGGCGCCGATCTTCCGAAGCCACCGACGCCGCATCCGGCGCCACAGGTAACTTCGGCGCCGACTGAAGAGCAGATGAAACGGATGGACCCACCGGAGTCACAGGCCGAAATCTCGACGTCGACGGGATGGAAATCCCTGGGGCCAATCCCTCCGAAGCCATCGGAGCGGCCACCGGCGCCGACACTGGCGCCGAGCCCACGTTCCCAAACGGGAGAAAGGGCATAAAGGGTGCCGGCCGAAGAGGCGCAGGATCACCCAAAGAAAAGGCCAAAGGCCCAGCCGGAGCACCCCCTGGAGCCATCTGTTGGAAGATGGCATACATCGCATTCAAGAATGCGGAACTATCGGCTCCAGGGGTGGGAAAAGCCGGATACTGGGGTGCCTGACTCGGAGGCGACCCCGACGCCGGCCTCGGCGTCTGCGCCGGAGAAAACACCTGAGGCTCCAATACCTCAATCACCGACGCCTGTCCAGGCGAAGTTGGAGACGTCTGAGAGAGCAACGGCGTCGAAGGATGCGGCGTCACCGTGGGGCTGACCTCCCATGTCCTCCGCCGCCGATCCGGAGACCTGGAACGAGCCTCCCTTGAATGACGCCGAGATTCTCTACGGCGCCGGGAGTCTCGATGACGCCGATGTCTTGGAGAAGACTTTTTCTTGTGATGCTTCTCCTTTGACTTGGCCATAAACAGCTTCGCCTCGCGTTCTTTAATGGCCTTCGGATTCATGTGCTGACACGAATCACAAGTCGAGACGTCGTGGTCGGAGCTCAAACACCAAAGGCAATCGGAATGAGGATCCGTCACCGACATCTTGCCTCCACACTCACGACAAGGCTTAAATCCAGACTTTCTCTGCGACATTATTTCCACAGAGAAAGAGTACGCAGCAAGATATACACTGTAACCGCAAGAGTAACAGTTGCTCCCTCGAAGATAACCGTTTCGAATGCACGGAAAAAAGGGAACTGACGTCCGCACGTCGTCGAGGACCTCTTATTGCCTGTATGATGTCAGACGGCGTCGCGTGCGAGACAGTGACGTCCTCGTCGACGTGCAGAGACTAGTAAGAAGATTTCCGTAGAATGCTGGCGCCATGGGAGTATTCATGAGGTGAGGAATCCACAGGTAGTTGTATCCATCAGAAGTAACTGTGTATCATCCATTTTTAGGTCTGGCTTTAGGAAAGAGCTTTTGTTTTTACTAAAATTAGATGTGTAACTTGCAGGCTTTCAGCCAGCCCTCTTATCCACTGACCTGTGTTACTGGTCCAGTCACATCTTCTTCCACCCACTGCAGCATGGGGCAGTTGGTCAGCTCACTTAAGCCATTGGCTAACTTTACGGTGAGCAGCGGCATTCTGGCCATTCGTAAAAAGCACACGCATAACCAAAGGTTTCAGGGACTACTATGGGAACGGTGCTTTCTGAGACAAATTGTTTTGACCTGGCAGATTAACCAACAAAGTTATGCAAAAACAATGGCAAAACAAAATAATTACTGACAAAACCAATAAGATGGAAGCCAGCACTCAACATAACTGACATTAGTCAACCCATTAGGAACAAAAAATGACAAAGTGGGCTCTTTAAGTCTATTCAACAATTACCTTTCCTCTTGGACACATTATTTTAAACTCAAAAGAAGCATTTTCCAATCTATCACAAAGAGATGAAGTGCTGTAACAAGTTAATAATGGTGATTTTCCTAATTTTGCTCTATCATCAGAAAAATGGCATCAGAAGCCTGGTTTGCTTGGAAGTCGTTCAGTTCTTACAGCTTTGGATAGTCTGAAGAGGCTGCCCAGCGTCAGAAAAATTCAACCAATGTCCTAGACTGTGTCGCCCTAAGAAAGCTCTAAAACATGTGAGTTAATGATCGCTCATCTCATTCTTTAACAACATGTTTCGGTCAAGAGTAACAAATATTTGTGGGCACAATGCTTTGTTAGTCCAGGAATCCTTAAAAGGAGCCATCCAGTGAATTACGTCACATTTAGCCTCAAAACCTAAGCAGGCATCAACCAAAGACATACTCTAAAATTATTGTCAGTATACATTCCTGGTGGTGCAGAAGAAGCTAGGGAGAACTGTTTTTTCTTTCTTTTTTATTTTTACTGGAAGGACCGACCATAATCTTACGTTTTTATACACATTTTTCCATTTCTTTTTTGGAACAGGACAGGTTTCATCCCACTTTCTGTAGGGATTTAAGTTACATTTTCTCTTTAAATATGTTAACAGGCCTCATTTGATTTCATTAAGGTGCCTGAACATTACCATATATGTTATATTTTAAGTGGCCCATGCGTGTCTCTATCTGAAACCATGTCCCGTGCAGAATGAGTTAAGGAAAATCAACATGGTGTTCTAATGACATTCCAAACTGAATGTGCATTTCATTAAAGAGTCTTCTACACTTGCCCTCGGTTGGGCTGCTACTGCCCAAGGTTGAAGTAGGTTTGTTATGATCCGTTTTATTTTCCCTAGATTCCAAAAAGGGGTCATTGTCAGAGGACCTTAAGGCCTGCAAATATAAGCGGAAGAGGCAAGAGAAGTCCATGAATTGATACAGGCATGGCGCGGACGGAGGGGTGGCCAACGAGACAGAGAGAGGTTGAATCTTGAGAACTTGCAGGACTTGGATGTCAGGGGCGGGGGAGCGGGTGGCCAGGAGTGGGCGGGAGCAGAAATCTGGGCAAAAGAGGTGAGGGGCAACTGTGTGAAACACGGAGGCGATTCTCCCCCTGCCCCTGACAGGGGCTTGCTAACACTACAGACAAAGGGTGAAATAAAATAAATAAACTAGAAATGCTAAAATAGCACATGGTCCCTTGGAGTTCTCTCTGCTATAGTTCGCCCCTTCAAAAAATGTAATGCGTACGTGACGGGAACAAACCACTCCTTGAGGGACAGCAATGACCCAGTGAGTGGGAGACCAGCGGCAGAAGGGTCCCCGCCTCACCCAGTAAACCTCCCTTGCTGGTCACTGCGGATCCGCTTCAGGGGTCGGTGACCTTCCACTGCTTCGAGGCTATGGATTTTCCTGCTGCTCATAAACCGGCCGGAGCCCGGGGCACCCTGAATTATCTTCGGTGCACCTGAGGCCAGGGAGGAGCCACCGGCAGCGTCTAAATGGATGAGCTCTTTGCAGCTGTGGCTTCGATGTTTGCGAATCTAAAGGGGGGCAAAGGCCGCGTAGGAATGGATTGACTCCTTGATGTAGAGGCCCCCCTCAAAGCAAGCGATCTGGCTAGGTTGTTATGCCTGCATGCCTAGCTGTGTTGCCCAGGGAGAAGCACGGCGCGTGTCCTGTGTGACAAAGAACGAGCAGGTCCCCACTGGCCATTTTCACAGAAATCCGACAGACACTTCGACCGAAATATGTTAATTCATCACTGTGCCGGATAACAGAATACACAGTCCGGTTTTGGAACAGACCAGTCCCCCCCGGCGCCACAAAATAGATGCCCCCTGCCAAGAGAACAGAGCCCAGCCACACCACGGAAATGTGCCCTGGTGGTGCCCCAGGTGTGGGTGCCTGCCACTTGTGCCCCTCAGCACTTTGGTGCTACATAATCACATGTTTGCTACATATGTAATAGAAAGATCTAAAGAGGGAAGGTTGTCCTTAGATAGGAGCCTGGCCGGGTGCAAATGATGAAACACTATCTCTGCCTCTGTGCCGTATTACACATGTGTAGGGTGACCAGAATTTTAAGGTAAAAAACCGGGACATTTCACAAAAAATAGAAGAACTAAAATTTTACTTCAAACGAGCGCACAGAATGACAGAGCTCATCATCACAGAATTACAGAAGAGGCACTAAGAACATTAATAAAATGCAATGTTTAAAGCCAGTATAATGTGTTTTAATTAAATTACTTTCTAATAACACCAGCTAACTATCTCTTCCTTGGAAAACAAAAAAAAGTCTCTCACAGTTTTCAGACGACCCTCTCTAATAACCGGACATGAGCTAAATTTCCCGAAACCTGGGACGGTCCCTGCAAAGCCGGGATGCCTGGTCCCTCTAAACATGTGGGCGTAGAGGCAAGGGAGCCACAGACGATGCGCCACCCTGAGGTGGCCAAGACACTGCTCATCCTGAGCAAAGCTCTTGAAAACGGCAAAAGAGAGGGATACATCGGCCCCATGGCACCCCTAGGCACCTCTTGCAGGGAGACGCAGTCAATCACCTCCCATGCATACAAGAGAGCCCTGCCCCCCCCCCCCTTTCAAAAGCAGGCCGTGTTGCCGCTTGCACTGTGAAAGACGCATGGTGGCATCAAACAGCCAGTGTCCCCCTTTCACTAATGTACCACCCGCAGGAAGGTGCAATTTCATGCCTGCACTGTGAGCAGTTCAATTGTTGCAATAGGGTGCACTGCAGCGGTTTGCACCTGTGCCCTAAGTTAAAGGTGCAGCGCAGACCAAAGCAGTGCGCCTTAGCCCGATACGTGCACGGGTGCACCACGGAATAAAGCCCTGGTGTGCTACGGAATAAAGCCAAGGGCCCATGTTACATATTTGATACACTGTCTTGATCTGTGCGGTGCAACATCTTTAACTCACTGTGCTGGGGGGGGCGGGTCAGTGCACGCTATCACTATAAACGCGCCTCCTTTAAAGGAGCCTTTAACTTGCACCTGGTCCGAGGGCAGCGCATTAGTGCACGGTGGACCAGGAGTTTGAAGCCGCCGGTCCGTCTTTCACTGTGTAGGTTGCACCTCTGCCTACGTTTTAAAGGGGGGCAGAGACCTTGCAGCAAGACGATGCAATGAGTGACTGAACCCACCTAAAGGGGGAGCCTTGGAGGTCTTTCCTCCCCTTCACAAGGCACCCTCAGGAGGTTCACTGACGGGGCACAGTTTGCCCCCTAATGCTCCTCTGCTGCAGTACCCGAGTGGATGGTAATAATATAACAAGCAGATGAATGAATGAATGCCCTCCTGGGATTGTGCTGGCACGTCCTGCACTACAGAAGTGGCACACAGGCCTCTGCACCCATTTATAGAATACCAAACTGCCCAGGGCCAAACAAAAACGCGGTCACACATGCACCCTTGCGCTCCTGGGGTACTTTTAACAATACAGCCCCAGGTATGTCAAGGAATGAAGCCTAAAGTACTTCGTTGCCCAATGGCCACTGGAGTTGACCCCTTTATCTCAGTGGAGGTAGGCTCGGGTGTTCGACACTTTAAATAATCTATTTTCCCTTAACCCAAAAGAAACGACAACCATAATTTATTCCACATATGTTGTGCTACTTCGTTCATTTTGTAGGCCTTGCGCTGCTAAGCTAGCAGATTTCAGTACAGCTAATTCTTTTCTTTATTTTATTTGCATCCTCTTTTCTGCACCTGTTGGCTTTTGTTTTCTTCTTCTGTCCCAGGCACGAGTCCCAAAACAGTACAAACGTGTCTGTGGATGTCAAGCATTTTTGAGAGAGCACAAAATCGTGTTTCAACTGACCAGTCGATAGAGCATATTATGTTATCCTGGACTTTAGAAGTCATCTAAGCACGCGAGTGCTTCTTGTAGAGAGCTCAAATGCACACTGCTTTTTCTTACTAATGTCCAAGTCCTGGGATGACCGGGATATCACGTCAAAAAATGTAGGCTTCTTTTACTTGACTGTTAAACAGTTCCAAAACTTTGTGTGCTCATGTTCACAGCATGTTTCTGCTACCAAGGCATGCCTCTCCATTTTACAATGTTACTAATTACATACTTTGAAGCCTACTATGCTCTCCAGTGCATAACAAAACAAGATGGGGCCCCTGTAGAATGAGGCATGGGGCCCTTGAGACTCCCATTTTTCACTGATAGCCCTAAACTGAATAGCCCCGCCTCCCACCCTCGAAGGGTGGCTGCCCACCTTGCGCCACAAGGTCTGCTGGAGTCTGTGCTCCCAGCATCCTCTCTGCTCCACCTTGTAGGGCACAATTACTCTCGGCCTCGAAAAGTCCCAGCATAGAGTGATGCATGGGCCCCCGAAGAGCAGATCATGAGAAATTTATATCTGACATTACAGTAGACTTGTAGGCCTTTTCACTCACCCTACCTTAAAGGTCATTTTAATGCTTCCGGGATGAGAGAAAAAAAAAAACAATCCTGGAATGCCAAAGGTCAAGGAGTTAAGCGCAGCTTTTGTTTCATAACCTAATGCGCCTATGCCCAGCATCGATACTTGGTGCATTAACTGGGGCCATAATTAAAAAGCCGTGGCGAGGTGCAATCCGAGTACAGCCCGGCCAGGCAGGCTCCAGCGCCGAGGAGGCCGCTGCTCAGTTTATTAGATTGCACTCTGCCAGTAAACGGGCTGCAGGAGGGAGAGAAGCCGGCGGAAGTCGCCTATTTCCAGGCCGCGGGCTGCAGGTTATCGACCCAGTCACTAGTCGGAGGTTCATTTTCAAGATGATTTCCCTGCGCAGCTTTCTCGAGCCTTCCCAGGTGGACGCGAGAGAAACGGGAGTCCCAATTACCTGTTTATTTGCGGAGCATCTTGAAATGGTTGGCGGTGTCTACTAACCTCGGTTTCTATGATCAGAACTTCGCGTGGAGTACTGAACCTAGTTCAATATTAAGAAACATCTGCAAAAAACGAAAAGTGATGGACGCAAATGTTTGAATCAATCACAGCTGCTGTTAAGTGCTCAAGGGTTAAGTGTTTGCTCATCTGTTCACCTACATTCTAACCAGTCCTGGCCCTGCCCCAAATGTCCCAGTCCACCTAGAACCGTCAGGCCTGCCTAGAACCGCAGGGGCTAAACAGTAATAGATGGAAGCCCCCCACATGGACAAAACTACTGTAGTTTCCACACTGTGGTATGCCCAGGCAGGGGTACCACGTTACCTGTGCCACAGAGTGGCAGCTGACCAATGAGACGCAGTGAGACTCCAGTGTTTACAGAGGTGCTTGCCTTCGGGGGGGGGGGGACATGGGCATTAATACAAGCCTGATTGAGAACGAGGAAGCCGAGAATGGAAATTTCCAGGCTAAGAAGACACTCACCATGGGCAGGAACGTGTGCGCCAAGGAAAAAAGTTATCTGCAGTTATTGTTTATTTTTTTTATTTTTAATGGTGTGATTTACTTCGCCTTATAGGTAATGCTAAGTACAGAGCTAGAGATTATGGGTAGGCCATTAGGGCTACACCAAACTTGATAAACCATGTTGTACGTATACTTAGACCAGCTCCGGACTGAACACGTCTGCATTAGCCATTTATTGTACGTTAGTTCATTATAAACTGTAATCTGTATTACTTGAAATGCCAATAAAATAAAAGTGTTTAAAAAAGTACAGAGCTAGAAATGACTAAATTGCCCACTTTGGATTAGAGAGCATTATTCGCCATAATTTATATTACTTAGAAATTGCCCGAAGGTAGCACAAGGCGCTGTACATAACTGAACACAAGCAGTAACCAAGAAAACAATATAGGGGTTTCAACCCTTCGCATGTTTAGATCACTGCACGGCTCCGCTTTTCATCCTACAAAGGTGATAACTTAGGTACCAAGCAGCGTAATAACAACCACCATTGAGCATATCACCATAAACGGTGTGTGTGGTGCGTTATATGTAACATGCACGCGCCACTCCCCCCTCCATTCCTCATTTAGGCCCACTGGAGTGGTGAGGTTTTTAATCTGTACATCTGGAGCTGACGTCTCGTGCCGCAACTGTTTGATGGAATCACTGAGGCGACGGAAAAGGGCCTTTTATCGACTTTTGTACGTGGGCTACGCAAACCAGGGCACTGGCTCTGTCAGTGCCAGGGGCGGCCCAGGGGGTTGGCGGGAGAGGATGTGGGTCAAGCCGCGCGCGCCCTCCCGTGCACGCTGCTGGCGCGCGCCCAGGGGCCACCGCGCGCCGAACGGAGGGTCAGGGTGGCCTCTAGCAGCGGCTGAGGGGTGAACGCGTCCTGCGCAGCCCCTTCGACAGCTCTCCCAGGAGCCGCTTCAGGGGCTCTTTCCGTCCACAAAGCCACCTGGGCCGAGCTCGGGTACTCTCGTGGGCTCTTCTGCACCGCACATCCTCGCAGACCTTCTTCCACCCACCCGGGCCTCTCAGACTGTGGCCCCGTGGCTGAATGACCACGACAAAGCTCTACAGAGGGCCTCTCGGATGGGGTAGTGACAGGGGGGGGAAACAGAAACGGCTGACTGACAGCAAGGGCTTGGAAGGAGCAGTCATGTTAGGTAAAAGGCTCCATGCCCACAGAAACATAAGCAGGGGCACAGGGAATTTGCCAAAGTTATGGATTTACCACAATATTGTTCACATTTCAACAAAAATAGTGTTTTTAAAAAAAAAAAGACTAAGTCTAGCTTACATTTTAAGTCCTTGGTAAAGTCGTTTTAAAAAAAATAATAATAATAAAGTTGAATTCAGAGCACTGAATAACGAAGACAATCACTTTCTGTATACAATGCATCCATGAGATGAATTTAATGTGTGATACTTTTGAGTACTTTGGGAATGTAAAATAGTCCAGCATACACTGCAAAGCAAACACTCCATAGGAGACAAAGTGATACACCAAACAGCCAATGGATTGGAGTGTTAGAAAATCCTCACCCCGAAACACAGTGCAAGCTCACTCACGGAGTGTGTTTTAAAGAATTTGTAACAATAGGTATGCAGACAACTGCGCTGTCATGCCACAACTGACATTTTCATACTTAAACTTATCAAAAGTTATTTAAAAAATAATGAACGCTCGTGATGGGGATGTGGGGGTTGCAAAGTGGCACACCCTTTCAAAGGGTGAACGGTTGGTCAACCTTTTATTTTCCAATTGTTGTAGTCAGATGTTAATTTGGTACTATTGAGGGTAAACTTTCACCCAGATAGTATAATTAATGTGTGTTAACATGACAAAGCAGAAAGCAGTGAAATAATACTGCCACAGAATGTGCCGCATAATTTCCCTGCAAACGGATATAAAGCCTGCAGCATACTTTGTTCCTCCATCCAGCATGATTCTAGCAGCCCCAGCCAGTGCTGGTGCCCAGGGAGGGTTAACAAGGTTGGGACAGAGGCACCTGAAGGGCGGGCTCCCAGACAACTGGTATAGAAGAAACTCTTTTTTTTTTTTTTTTTTTACTCTTCCTAATTTCTATACAACCACAACTAATTAGATTGTCATTGCTCATAATGCTGTAGGCTATGGAACTAGCTACAAACAAACAAGTGATGTCTGATTTCTCAAGGAGTGAAACAATAGCATTTTAATAGGATTGCAATGTCATCAGTGGGTCCTTGACAGTTTAAACTGTGGCAGTTCTATAAATAAACAAAATGTGTTCACAGCTGTGTGGAGGGGAAGCCCATTTTTGTGGATGTACACAACTTTCGCCCAATCATAACATGTACTCCTGGCTCCTAATATATGAACTGTGCCAAAAAAAAACTCTAATGATGCTCACACAATTGCCTGATGACGGCTGCGCTGTCAGGCCAGACTATGAAATCCCATTAAAAACGGTGACACTTGGTTCCTAAACATACACTGACAACTGTCCAACCCAGTTGAGAGCCCTTTATTAAGCACATACATCTAGGTAAACAAATGCCTACTCCCGATTGGCCACTTCTGACAAATAAAGCAGGTGAGGTCCAAATTAATAAAGTGGCTTGTTCTTGGTCACAGGGTTTGGTCAAATGGGTTAAACGGGACTAGAATTTTAGCTTCTTGGCTTCTCACTGTAAAACTAGGCTCCTTCTCCTGTTTAGGTCCAGGGTGAAGCAGGTGTGTTTTCTCTGCATTATTTTCTACCGCCATTCCCCATGGCCACTTCGGCGGGCTCCAAACTTGTGATGTGGCAGTTCCAGGTCGGTTACAAACAATATGGCTGCGTTCCCGGGGGGTTCTCTAAGATGGAAGCGTCAGTGCTTAAAAAATCAGCAAGGACCCAACAACGTTTGGCTTTGGAGCCCACCACCAGCACTGGAAAACCCCAGGGGTAATTATGTAGTCTTATTTTCACCCCATAGCTTGTTTCTGTTACTTTACACATCCGGTCCAGCTCTTGCGGGTTCTTACACCATCTGCAAACACGGGCACAAATTAAGCACTGGTCAGCATGCCCCATAGGGACAACCTGCCTGTAAATTACATGGAGTGTCCATAATATCAGCCTGAGGTCGGTTATTGGTCTGACAACGGACAGCAAGTGTCCCTAATATCCGCACTGTTACGTCTTACAGATTCCTGGTAAGTTATGCAGGAAGCAGCCGATATATTTGAACCGGTTTCAGAATGGAAATCAGAAATGGCTTTCAGCGTAGATTCAATGGTTGTAGAGCACTGAAGAGAACAGCAAGTTTTAAAACAGAACGTAAACACGTTCCAAGACATCTGAAAAGCTCCAGAATTTTGCTTGTCCTGCTTTTTCTGACTCATGTCATTATGGTTTTCCAATTTATTTTCTTTCTTTACTGTTTTCCTATCATAATTTGGCACCAAGGTTTTTACTTACATAGTTTTTCATTTAACTTGAGTATACTGAAGGTTCTATTGTTATTTGAGGTGGATAGGTGTACAGATTGATGAATGAGTGGAAGGCCAGAGTGATGGATGGATGGAGGATGTGAGCCTGAATAGAGAGGGCGTAAATGAGAGTATGGCTTGGTAGATGGTGGCACTGATCAAGAGGATGGCTGGATGGATCTTGTTGGGTGGGTCGGCAGATAGATAAATGTATACATGGATGCTTGCATGGATGGATGTACGGATATACAGACGGGCAGATGGATTAATGGACTTGGGAAAATGGATCTTGGTTGGTTAATGGATTAATAGATGGATGGATGGATGGATGATTACACTCACTAAAACAAGAAGAGATATATATATATATATATATATATATATATATATATATATATATATATATATATATATATATATATATAAAAAGATGGCTGGCTGGTTTGGTAGATGGATCTGGGTGGGTGAAAACATCTCTCCTGGCTGCTCCAGGTAAGAAGCTGGCATTGAAAGGTACAATTCCAATGCTACCAAATCATTAATGGGGCTTTTCACCCCATGCGATAAAACCAGTAAAGGCCATTTCCCTTCCCAGTAAGATGCTCTTTGTACTCTGTTCTGCAGTATTTCAGCAGCATCAGACAGAAAGGTGGAACTTTGATAAGACCCTATGGGCAGTTTATGGCTAGAAAGCATTTTATACAAACCTCAAATTAGCACAGAGGAAGTTACAAATTTCCATAGATTGCATGATGCTGAACATATGAGGCCCGGCTGTAGACTTACATCCTGGCAGTCAGTGTAGCTCTCTTGAATGCCTTGCTGAGGTAGGGGCCACCTATCCACTAGTACACAGACTGTCAGTAAACTAAGCCTAATGTCCACCGATTGTTATTGATCTGACAATGGCCAGATCTTGACCATAATTTCAGCACTGTTCCACTTTGTACAGTAAGCCGGTCTGAGTCAAAGGATGTTAAGCCACAGGCTTGTCCATGGTTAAGAGCTGACTCTATATCGGGCTCAATTTACCTTAATATTAATTATGTTTTTTTGAAAATCAATTTTGTCTTACTACTCCCTCCAATCGCCACCCTCGACTGTGGCCATAGTGTTTATGCTGACCCTGGATTGGTTTATAAATCGGCCAGCCAATCCCAATGCCTCTACACAGCACGCTCTCTGGTTAGAGGCCCAATGAGAGCACACTGGTCAATTCTTTAGGGCAACCAACGTGCATGAATGTTTGCTCACTACTGTTATATATACTAAATAATAAACGCTATTGTTGACTTGTACTTATGTCAGACGTCTATCTACTAACTTTTATACCATTTCTTTACCCACTCTCACCTGTCCATAAAATTTAGCTTTTTTTCTGAATTCGGACCCCTTATCCTGAACGTTTACATCCGGTGCCCAGGATGGGTGGTTAGGTTACCCTGATGGCTAAGCCCCTCTTCTCGACCCTAAATAAAATTAGACTAATGCTGGTGTCAGAGGTCGCAGATGAAGGCAGGGAAGTAATGTACTGGTTTGGGCGACGTGGGCTCCAAAACGTGCATTTTGCACAATCACAGCCACCCATCGCCTTGTGTGGGCAGCATACATGCAAAGGGCGCCTCCTGGTCTGAATGAAACTACCGAGGGCGCGGGAGAGGAGGCCTGCAGGGGGCGGAGAGGGGTTAACAGCATTCTCTTCAGTAGAAAGGTTGTCCGAAATAATCCATCGCTGACCTCTGGGAGAAGGGGGACGCGAGCAGAGGCGAATCAGGAGCATCTGATGCCGCGGGAGAGAGCCCTCTTCCGTAGCAGGCACTGTAAATCTAACGGCTTCGAAGCACTATATCGGCGCTACTCAAAATACACGGACACGAGGAGTCCGACAAGGAAGGGGAGCCTAGAGAAGGGCGAGGGATGCAGGCTGGTGGTTCACGGACATCAGGGCACTTTTTACAGTGTCATCTGGGGCACTTTTCAACACTGCACCTTGGGAGATGTAGTCCTGGTTTACTTCAAACGAATCAGCTGATTTAGAGTTCTAGATGCAAGCGTGTGATGAAAAAACAGAAATAAAATATCCAGAGAACCGGGTCTGCCAATTTCCAAACACAATTGTCATCACCTGCACAGAGCGCCTGGCCCCGAGAGTTTACCTCATGCACAGAAGAGGCTCCCATGAATGTGTCCCACGGGTTCCCCAGGCGGAGGCTCCTATCCTAACACCCCCCTCGCCCCCCCCACAGCCCCCAGGCCATGTGCAGCATTAGCCTAGCTTGCAGACGCCTATCCTTACGGAAATGCAGAACAAAATGTTCCGGTAACTATTCAGCATTCTCAAGATTCAAACCCAGAAGCAAAATGTTAGTAAAAAATTGGTCACGCTTATAAAGCTGCACTCGATGTTAAATTCCAGATTCCATTTTCGGCATACCAGACTCAGGCTACACACTCAACATGTTGATCGATCAATAAACTGAAAATGAAGCCTTCCAGAATGCAGACTTAACTGTACGAATTTTGATGCAACTCTTTATTTTCCACTTAAATTCAAATAGTGAAGTCTGAGCTCATCATACTCAATGCCCGGGGTATCTGGAGGGACTGACATTCACCACTGTCTGTAAATTCAGACACATCCAATCCTGTGGGAGGAAGAAGGAACAATGCACGCTCTCTGGGAAAAGCAGTGCCTGGTGATGGTGTAATGCCATCTCCTGTTATAGCTATGGGCTCAGCAGGTGTACCTGCTGTGACAGCTAGAGATGCAGTAGAAATAACTTGATATAAGCACTACAGTCGTAGTAAGATTACTTGCTAGGACTGCAAGGGTGAGGTACAACTGCCTGCTGTGGTGCCTAACTGGACCCCTGTAGAATTACTTGCTGTGTACCACAGGGTAGGCTTGCTTGCTAGGAGTACTGGATCCTTGGTGGTATTGCTTGCTGTGACCACTCCGACTGCTGTAGGATTACAAGCTATGAGCAGTAGGCACACAGTAAGATTACTTGTCCCGAGCACCGATACCGCAGTAAGATTACTTGCTGTGTTAGGATTATCTGCTATGAGTGATAGGGTTATGGTCTGATTTCTTGCTAGGAGAATTAGTGCCATGGTAGGAGTCACAAGCACTAGGGCCACAGTAGGACTACTTTCCACGAGCACTAAGGCCGCAGTAAAATGACTTGCTACTAGCACCAGAGCAGTTGTGGGATTACATGCTGCAAACACTTGTTTCACACTGGAATTACTTCCTGTGATGGACAGGGCTGCGTTAGGATTCCTTGATATCAACTCTAATGTCAAAACCACCATCAGGAGCAGCCGCAAATTGACATGCTTACATCCCGCCCCACCCCTTGCCTTCCACACACCAAAGACACACGTAGAACAACGACAAATGGAGGGAGCTTCCAATCTGTCTCGATTCACGCCCACAAATACTAGGAAAGTAATTCAGTCTGCACTTGGGCCTGGGAGGCTCATTAACTGAGAAAAGTACCTCCCTAGACACAATGTCACATGCACTACACAATATGGCTCCCCCAGACGTGGACAGTGAAGGCACAAATTATAGTTGGTCCTTTGCTCCCCTGGCTTGCTCCCTTTACCTCAGCTTCCAAATACACATTTACGACAAGTGCGGGCGCAGAACACGTGCCTACAACTGGCAAAGAGACTGAGGGACGTCTTCTAAAGCTATACTTTGGGATAATTTTTATTCACTCATGCACCTTTTCAAACAGTCGTTATCTTCTCCAAAACACCGCTTCACAATGAAAATGTTTTTTGTGCATTTTTCTCAGGCTCTCAATACTTACTCATCGAAACATCATGGTGAATCAGGCTCTGAATGTGCAATATTACTGAAAATTCACCTCCAACAGCAGGTGACTACGTGATCTTCAGGTAGGCACATGGGATGGAGTGGATTCCAGCAAGATTTCCGTTTCAGTGATCTGAATTTACTTGCCACGCATTTGTGACATGAGTTGGGTGTTGCGACCTTGCTAATCAGCACCAAGCAGCCATGTCTACTGCCACCAATGTTATCGAAAGACAGAAAAGATGTGCGCAAAGTCAAAATTACCACTCACTGGCTGTGCACCCATTTTTGTTCCGCAGTGTAAGGCAACATGAGTCACGGAAAATCATGCAAACCCAGCTACAGACCTTTAGTTAGTTGTGCTGTACCACCATTTACAGAACAATCCCATAGGGGGCATAAACTGCTTCATAAAGTCCACCACAAATGTGCACGAAGAAACAAGAATTTCCCTGGGACACATCAGAATTCTTACTAGATTTGGATCCTGTGTGTTGTATACTCCTAGGGGGACAAATCTACACTCTTCCGCCCTTCCCTAGATGAGTGGGCCCTGATTTTTGTGGTGGCACAGCGATGAAAGTGTACAGAGCACACTGTGGGGCTCCACGGTCTGGCCAGCATGAAGGGGTCTGCAGGCAGCATGGTCTCCTCATAAACAAACACTCAAGAGGGTTTGAGTGCAAAACCCCATTTGGCTTAGGAGTCAAAAGAAACATCCATTAAAAACACATGTACAGAACCGGTCTGACCTCCTGAAGCCAAGAAGGGTCACACTCAAAAACCAAAGGCTAGAGGCAAGGAAATTACTTCTTAAACAGTTAGCAGAGGGCATCAGGTCATCGGTGCTTGCTCAAACTGCGACTACCGTCCCACTCTACCCCCCCAAGGAATACAATGGTTTGGAGAGTCTCATATCCAGTATCCACAAGACAAGAAGTTGTAAGGTTGCACCCCCTGCTCCGTTCAAGCATTTTTGCTCGGACAAGAGGTGCGCACGTCACTCACGAAGGGACTCGAGCTCTACCGTCATAGACAGTCCAAATACCTATGTTCAACTGCATAAAAACCCAAGAGAGGAATCGGAGCCCACTCTGACCTTATGAGACCCAATATGGCGGACCTGCCAGAAACGAAACCGGAGGCGCATTTGAGAATCCGACAACTGGAAATAATTTTCTATCCGGCGAGCTTTGCTAAGGAAACACACATTTCATTGACATTCTGCCGAAAGCCGCGCCGCTGTTCTCACATGTCGGCCATACTGTGGGGGAGGCCGAAGGCGCGAGTGTGAGATAAATAAATGATGGCGTAGATGTCTTATTTACACACCCAGCCTGGCAGACGCGCAGGAGGGGAGGCGGCCCGGCGCATTAATAATCCTGCAGGGAACAGAGTAATTGCTCGTGCGACAAAGGCTTTGCAAAGACGCAAGAGCGTTGCCTCACTGGAGGTTTGATTACACTGGGCGTTCTGCACCAGTTACTTGCCAAAGTGCAAAGCAGGGCGAGGCCTGGTTACCAGATCCCGCAGCAAACTCAGCAGTTACTACAGTAGAAAGGGCAAAAAGACTAGTACACAGGAAGTAATCTGGCCATGGAAGTATCAGAAAATATTGTTTTTGGCAAGCGTTAGTCAACTTTGTGAGCACAGCTCCGGAGTTTCCTCGGCACTGGCGGCTGTGAATTAGGGATCTGGGAAAAACTTGATCTTACACTGGCTACTTCTGAGAAGTGTCTGGATTTTGTCTGTCAAATTGGAGACGTTACCTAGTTTAATTTCAACTTGGTCGTGCAAATACGTTCGGCACACTGTAAAATCACTTTTACCCTAATCGAAACAGCCAAGATGGAATTTGTACGTGAAGCTTTTCTTTGCAGGTTTTTTTTTAATGCACGAAGGTATATTGTGCAATTGCCTCTGCAAGTTTACCTTTTGAGACACAGTGTTATCATTTTTATGAAGAAACCATAAACTTCACAACATCGTAAATCTGCAAAGTCTTTCACAGACGTTGGAGAAGGCCGCAAGAAAAAAAAAAAAAAAAAAAAAAAAACTTTACTTCAAGGCATCAGTGTTGAGTAAATAAATACTTAAAATATGGGCATCGAAGAGAACACCCGTGCCATGTCTGGCTTTCTGTCAATGATGCAACAACAGCAACGAAGGACACAAAACAGAGAAAACTATCCTTTAGCACAAGTGTACAGTGGGCAGGTGAAAATGTTGCAGCCTCGGATGAGCACTTTTCGCCTCTTAACGCTCCCCACCTCGCCCCGCAGAGACTTAAAGACATGCACCTGTTCACTCACCAGTTAGGAGTTCGATTCCCAGCAAGGCCAACTCAGCCTTCTGCCCTTGCAATGTACCATTATGTTGGCTTCTAGTAATATCTGTTACGTGCAGCGGATAGAGAGAGTAAGTGAAGTATAACGCGCTATATAAAACATTATTATTGGGTGTTATTATTATCAGGGTCAAGTGAATCTGCGCCCAGGCGTCATTAGTAAACTGCAATGCAGAAACTTACTTGAACAGGCACATCAAAGCAATAAGGAAGAGGGGGTGCCAGTGGGGGGCAACAGTAATATTTTAAGGCTTTGGCTCACCTCAAAGACTGTGGAGAGCGTGCCAGATACGCTAGGTACAGAGAGGATGGAGCTGTCGCCTTCCGAAAGAGGCTTGACTGGTCTGCTCTGATGCACCTACCTGCAAGGTCTTAAACTCATTTTTTATTCAATTTGCTAAATGATTCATTTGGAGCCACATAAAATCAATGAAATGAATCCCAAACTGTACATGGCATTTGTGGGGAGTGCCCGTTCTCTCCAAGTCCAGAAAAATTAGATGTTTATAGTACTACTACACACACAATTTGTTGTATTCTTTTCCTGAAAAAAGTCTTTAGGCTAATAGAGAACACATGCACAAAATAAATATAAGACTATACATACTTCAGTCATACGGATTACCCCAATAATTCTTAACACATTATGCAGTAATGAAAATATCAGAAACAGTGTCAAAACCTATGGGATGACATAGAATCAGCTCTGAAAGGCTAATCGTTGGGCGGACTGAACCAGCAATGTAAGTTCTAACACAAGCGTGGAGTTGAAGGTTGTGTACTCCGTTACCACAGTAAGACAGATCTCAGACGAATGCTTAAAATGAGAAATGTCAAGTAGCTGTGGACATCTTAAGACGCTACCCACTGCTGTCTACACGGAGCTGAAAAGATACCTAGTAATGGTTAACTTATCGGGAGTTATTTAGGTTGTAATACACAGTGTTAGACCCGGCAACTCCTGGCGTGGTTTCCCTGGTCTTTTTGCTTCTGACCTCCTGTTTTTGATCCTGTGCTGAATTTCATTTCTGCTGGCTTAAGAACTCTGGGCATTTTACCAGTGCTAAAGTGCAAGTGGTCCTTGTCTAAATTGTATTGGTGATTGGCTTAGCCATGACTGGCATATCTGACTTACTGTTATGTCCCAAGTAAAGTGCACTATATGTGCCCAGGGCCTGTAAATCGAATGCTACTAGTGGGCCTGCAGCACAGATTGTACCACCCATATGAGTAGCCCTGTAAACATCTCTCAGACCTGCCACTGGAGTATCTGTGTGTGTGGTTTTAAACTGTCATTTCCACCTGGCAAGTGCACCCACATGACAGGCCCAAACGTTCTCTTTTACTGCATGCAAGTCATCCCTAAAGCTGACACTTGCACTTGAATAGGGCTGTGTCTGTCCTCACCCAAAGCAGTCTCCAAACCCCTGGTGTTTGTCTGGGGCCAGGGAATGGAATGGGAGGGTCTTGTGCACTACAAAGACTTCTCTTTGAAGTTTGTCTACTTCAAAAACAGAAATGGGTATAAGTATTGGACCTCTTATACCACAACGTTAGAATCCTTCTAGACTGAGGACATTCTGCCAGGAAGAAGAGCTAGATGGTTTAGGAGGGACTGCAACTCTACTTGCTGCTTTGTTGTGCTGGCCTGCTGCTTGCTGCCTGTGTCCTGGGAGTGAAAGCACTTAACTTTGCTTTCTACATCCTGCTTCTAGATGTTCTCCAAGGGCTTACCCGACTGGAGTGAGAGTCCCTACTCGGGCAGGGTGCATACAAATACAGTTCTAAAAACTTGGAGAGACCCACACTTTGAGGTTAGTAAATTTTGTTGCCATTACATCCGAGGAAAAAGTGTAGGTTTCTACTGAAGCATAGTTTTCTAACAATACTGATGAACCAGTGTTTTTTGTATCTTTCACCTGGTCAGCAACTGTTAAGTTGTCTAGATCTCCACAGCTCTGGTCCTTACCTCAGCTGCAGGCGTACTCCCCAAACACCCAGGAAGTATCAGGTGATCCCCACTTTGCTGAAGTCACTCACTCCCACCCTGCTTCATAAATACACAAGCATGTTTGAAGATACCTGATGATCTTCCTCTATGAAGTCTTGACTATCCTTATGAAGGACACATTTTCTGTCAGCTTCATGCAATGCCTATTTCTTCCATGAGTTCTGGATGTCAGTCTACCAAAGTGTGACATCTCCAGTATTCTCTCCACTTTGTGTCTCCTAATTCTTCTTTAATGTCCTCGGTGCATGAAGTACAAAGTCACCATTTTATATGCCCTTGAGAATGAAAAGTTTGACACTCCTTGAAAATATGCCCTCGCAGGAAGCACGTTAAGGAGTTTCCATAAGGTTCATGACACCATCTCTCACTTCTAAGACACCATCGAGGCCCAGCATGCAGAAGCTAAAATGTTTTGCGCGAACTGCAGAAGGGCACTAAGATTGTGAAGGGTGCGGCGGGCAGGCAGCAGGAGTGTCAAAGCACCACACTGTGCTGCAGAGTCCATTGGAACACATTCAAAACTCTGACCATTGTGGTTCACATGACATGTCTATCTTCAAAGAAAACCTGTGGAATGGTCAGTGGCGAGAAGGGAACCAAACATGATCGCTCAATCTGAGCTCTTACATTTCAACAAGGTTCCTTCCATGCGTCCCGAGTAAGGATGGCTGCAGAGTTAACCTCGCCCATCATGTTTCGGTACAATCTATGACTTTTTAATGCTATTGTGACTACTAAATGGAACTATACATTCCTGGGTATCGCAGGCTCACCAGAGTGAAGTGGGATGCCACTTAAAAAACTGGCGACACATTCACTTGCCTGGAAATTCCAAGGATCAAAGTGCCAGGACAGGAACAGTGATGGGTGAGTTTACTGGGATAGGAATTCTGGCAGATGAATTAGCCGACATTGAAACTCTGATGCTTATATTCACTTACATAATAATTATATTAAAGTCCATGGCCTAATAATGCTGAGCGCAATATGTAGTTGCCGGCACCGCTCTTGCAATGCGCAGCTCAGGCGATAACCACATGGACAGGCAGATTCAGAAGATGTCTAATGCAGCTACTTCGTTAGTGACCGTTCCATGATCGCTCCTGTGCTATGAAGTATTTCTACTGAGCTTCGTCAATGGGACAGCTACTCTGAGGAGCTTATTGGCTGGCATCTGAATTCTACCGGACCGCCATTGGCACAGGTATTCAGGTGGCATATTTGAAAAAGCGTTGGAACTGTGATGGGCCTAGGCATTAAGTACAGAAGCTCTCAAGATGTCCTGACAAAGCAGGTCAGATGGGAATGCTCCAACAGCACAGAAAGCCCCCAGAAGGGCATGTTCACCGGCTTAAATTTTGCCTGCGTGGCTTTTAATTGGTTCATTCAGCACTACTTAGCCTCTCCGCTACTGAATTAATTAAGACAGGCTACCAGACCGCAAAAGCGATCAATGTCTCCCAATCATTACGAGTGACTCTGCCTCTTGTATGAATAAGGCCTTAAAATGAGTGGCTTGCATCCCGGATGTCGATGGAACTGCTGGCCGGGTGGATGTTCGTGGACACCTGAGATCTTAGGGAAATGTGCCCAGTACAACCCTCACCACCCCTCCACACACACTTCACATAGCCTCTTCAGCTGTGGGAGCTGCAGCAAATCAACCTGTTGGGTCCACTGCAGACATTGTGGAAAGGGGAAGGGAGTCTGCTGTTTATTGTATAGTCTACCCCAATATTCGGCAGTCTCCCATGGTCTTCAAATCACTGTGGGGTTCTACTGCACGCACCCCACAAACAAATGGCACCCCGTTCCCTTTCTGCTCCTTTATTCACAGGAGACTGCCACCAGAAGTGCACTCCTCAAAATGCAGTGCTGTTCCGCGTGCCATACAGTGAGGTTGATGAGGTGAAAGGTCGAAGGTCTTTGTGACCTCAAAGATCCAGACTTGCTCTCGCGGTCTCTCTCATGGCTCTGAGGCAGCCTTAGGTTGTGACGGAGCATCTTACAAGCAGCAACATTTCTCAGGAGGACTGCAAATCTTCATAACACTGCAAATAAATAGCTGTGTTTTGCGTTGGAACACCAAGTACAACGCGTATCGCGGGTTTATTTCCAAAGCGATGATGCACAAAGTTCAGAGTAGAGACGATCATGCGAGCTAACTATCTGAAATTAACCTCGAGAAGTTAAGAATCAAAGTATCGATTACTTCTTACGTTATCAATACAGCATTTGCGCCCGTGACGGGGAGGCAGCTGGGGTGAGGCCAAGTGGGCTGCCCAGGTAACAGCGTTTGGCCTCTGCAAGCATCGGCGTGCACATCCCACGGTCAGTTAATAAGTTACACGACGTGATGTCAGAAATAAACACAAAATCATATCCCAATGCAGCTGAGAGGTCAAATTCTAGCTCGGCTGACTGACACTGCTTGTGATATGTGCTTCCCCTACGTCCCAGTTCCTGAAATGTATACATCTGGAAGCTACGCCACGGATATGGCAGCTCATTGGCGGCCTCTAAAGCTGCATTCGGACCCTGCGGTGTGTCCTACATAGCAAAGGGCATTCAGTCCCTTTCTTCAGTCGGCCACCTCATTATTTCCCAAAATCTCCGGCTCTAAGTTCCTCTTCAGAAGCCGCATCCTCCTCGGTCTTCTTAGAAAGCGCCTTCTTGCTCAAACAGCGCAGGGATGCGAGAGCCGGCTGCCTTCTATTATTCATGGGCTGTCATTACAGACCGTCGCCCCGAACCATCTTCAATGATTAATAAGACTAAAAGCCGCTTTTTTTTTTAGGAGCAATGTGTAAATCCCAGCTCAGACATCGGCTGCTGGCGCGCCTGCGCACAAGATGACTATTGAGCATTAAAGAGAGAAAAGGCGCGTTTACTTGCTCGGTCTAGAAGTGGTCTGCCTAACAAGGAGTGGGGTGTTCTCTTGTGCGACAAAACTAACCCTTACGTGGAGAGTTAAAAAAAAAAAAAAAAAATACATAGCGCCTTTTCCGCTTAATAAAGGACACAAGGAAGGCTACTCGCCATGTCACGGAGGCCTACTACAGTCTAGGATCTTGCCTACAGCAGCACGCATGTGCTGTCACTTGTGAGAGATGGATACAACAAGGGGTTGGAGGCCTCTCCCCCATAAAGCTTACCATTTGTTGGTTTCTTTGCCCCGCTTATTTGCTGCCCTCTAACTGTCCAGCATGTGCCAGCTTCACTTCCTCTTCTTTCGTTTGGAGCATGGACCAAGTACTGATTGCTTCACCTTGATTAGTGTCAGTCTGCTGCTCGTCCTGTGATTGAGGTACTATTTTTATATTTTTTCTTCCCCTGTCGTACTTATTATTTCTTCTTCCTGTCGTCCTCATCCACATTGCTTTTCCCTCTCCCACCCACCACGGTTGCCTGTGTTGCTTCTTCTCCCTTTCATCTCCCAGTTGCCTGTGTTGCTTTTTCACACCCGCCCTCCCGCTGTCTGTGTTGCTCCCCACCATAGAAAAAAAAGCGCTATGATGCAGCCATCGCTGGGAGCGTCACAGTACTAGTTAACCATCCCATTCCCTCCCTCCTGGTGTTCATCTTACCCATTCCCTCACACCTTCTCTCCCGTTCGTCCATGATGCCCACCGGCTTCTGCCATCAGAAAAAAAGCGCTACGACTCAATCAGCGCTGGCCACATCATTTAGTTATTTTTAACCTTCCTGTTCCCCCCCTCCAGTTGTTAGAGTTACCTTTTCCTTCCAACCCTCCCTCCAGTTGTCCATGTTGCCCACCACTACCTGCCATTATCCATGAACCAGCAAGTCAACGCCATCTCCTCCTCCTGCTTCAACACCCTCCGCAGCCTCTGAAAGATCTACAAATGGATACCCACAGAAACCAGAAGAACAGTCACACAAGCCCTCGTAAGCAGCAAGCTGGACTACGGCAATGCCCTCTATGCAGAACCCACGTCCAAACTCCAGAAGAGGCTGCAAGGCATTCGAAACGCCTCTGCATGCCTAATACTGGACATCCCCCGCCACATCACAGACCACCTAAAAAAAACCTGCACTGGCTCCAAGTCAACAAGAGAATCACCTTCAAACTACTCACCCACGCTCACAAAGCACTGCACAACACCGGACCAGAATACCTCAACAGATGACTCTCCTTCTATACCGCCCCCCGGCATCTTCGCTCCGCCGACTTCGCCCTCGCAACCATCCCACGCGTCTGCAGAACTACAACCGGCGGTAAATCATTCTCACACCTCACCGCCAAAACGTGGAACATTCTTCCCACCCACCTGCGCCAGACCAGAGACCTCCTTACCTTCAGGAAACTTCTCAAGACCTGGCTGTTCGAGCAGTAGCAGCACCTCTCCCTCTCTCCCTCCCCTCCTCAGCGCCTTGAGACCCTCACGGGTGAATAGTGCGCTTTACAAATCCCTGATTTATTGATTTAATATAAAAAATAAAAAAAATAAACATACTGACACGGCCAGCACTACCCGCATCATAACGCTTTTTTCTAACTTTCAGACGCGCTGCTCTAAAACATGGCTGAAAGACACTGGCAAAGCCAATAGCTTTTTGTCAATGCTTGTTACTCTAACAACGTGTGAGCCAAATAGGGCAACACCCATCTGTGCCTGTTGAACATTTTTGTGGATGGCCTTATAGCTGGCGGAGTTATGTTGACAGAACTCTGAGACTTTTAAATAGGACATTGTTCTGAGCTATAAAGCCGTAGTTATAAAGTTTCAAAATTAATATTACTAAATTAGATTAGATGATATCACAGGAAATGATGAAACACAGCCTTTGGCATTGATTACATCACAGGAGTCAACAGCAAGAAAAGGTGGAAATACTCAAAATAAATGTAACATTATTAAAAGGCCCACTAAAATGGACACTTTGAAACTGAAAGTAGAATAAGAGTAGTCATTTGGTTGAAATATATAAACTGTATCGCACTAAAAGGTGAAGCAGAAGTCTGATGTAAGCTGATGGTTCCTCCTCACCCCCCAGCCACAGGAGCTTTCAGAGAGTTTCCCCTGTGGTGACAAAGTCCTGCAGCTATCAGGAGCTGCTCCTGGAAATAGAAGTAGCCTGATCAAAGTTACATCTGAAGCTCGGAAAAATCCGCCTGCCATGCGTGAGAGCTGAACTACCTCTAAATACAAAAGTCTTACTTGTGTTGAGTGAGACTTGAGGTCTCTGATGTAGGAATGTCAATGGCCATCAGACTCCTATCACCCATCTCAGTGGCACACAACAGGATTGCAAGGGTACCCAACTCACCGGGGGAGTGGTACCCAACTCACCGGGCTCTCCAATAAATTAAAGAAGTGACAATCCAGACTTCAATATCCAGATTAACGTTTAAACGATGATGATGATGGAGCAGAAGCCATAGACGCTAGAGCAAGAGGTCCAGGTTGGCGGGAAGAATAGTTAATTGTGTGTCGCTTCTATATATTTTAGGACTTCACCCACTGGCTGGTGTTAAGTAAGCATTGTATAAAACCTCCCTCATACACAGTTCCCTTCCTGCGTATATTTGCGTTTTTTTTCCTTTTAGGGTGGCACCGGCTTAAAAACAATAACAAGCAGGAATATAGCATCTTTTGAAATCATAGCTTCTCAATATAGTCACAGACCTCCCAGTCAACCATGGGGTGATCCAAAGGCCTTGCGGAATGTGTGAGATGTTTATGCATTGGTGTCTTCGTGCATTATTAATGTACAAAACATGGTTTTACAGTCTCTTCTACATGATTACAATAATATTGTGCAGATATCTTTAAAACAAGTTCCCTATGACAATCAGAAGTATGTTTTCCTGACCTTTGTTAACTAAGCCTCAATTAGAACCTATTGTCTGTTTTATCCAAGATGGTTTTTAGGAACCCGGGTGCGAGCGTGACACCAATAAGGTCTGTGAGGGTTGTATATTAAAATATTTAATATTTCCTCATGATTAACCAGACAAGGCCATTCCTTTTTAGCAATACCTTTAATCTCAGGGCAGTAGGATATCCTGGTTATGAGTGATTGATAAGTGAGAAAGTATTCTAGGGTTCCCACAACTCAAATATTTTCTCTCCCCTTTCCTACACCAACGGCGTGTGATTATACTTTTTTTGAGTCTAAATTTTGAGGTCTCTTTTGCGCCCACAACAAATACATTCTCAAAGTTTCCTGAGCTTTAACAAGTTAGTTTGAGGATGACAACTAGAGAGTAACTTCCAGATGGAGGAGCCTTGTATGCACAGCACTCTGTTCCCAAAACACCTGTGCCTCACACATCATGGGGGACTCACCAGCTTCAATGGGCACCAATGAGGCATGTACAGCTTGAGACAGCACAAGGCCCTCCATAGTGGAGTGGTATGGAAGAGAGGCCTCTCTCAGAAATAATGGCAGACGGAAATCTCACAACGGAGGAATAGGACAAGGGGCACATCTCTGCTGTGGAAGACCTTAAATCCAGGGGGAGAGGTGCAGCCTCTGGCATGTGTGTTCTTTTCAGTTTGTACATCCTAGAATCAAACAAACAGTCTTGCAAAGTGCACTTAGTGCACTGGTTCCCAACCTGTGGTGTGGGGAACCCTGGGGATCCGCAAAGCCTCCTCAGGGGGTCCGCAACTTCTTAGAGAATTAATAAAGTGTATATAAACCAAGTGGGTAAATATACAATTGAAAATTTTAAAACATACTGTAAATGTCAAGGAATTTTAAATGGGAAGCTAGAAATATATTAGTATCTTCAGACTGGTTTGTGGGAGCAGTGTAGGTGCTCAACAGAATACAGTATGGACGAAGTGTGGCTTCAATTGAATTTAGAAAAGCTACAACCTTCATATTATTATTATTATTTTTTAATTTGTCTGCAAAGTAAGTAAAACATGTTATCATTTGTGTATTTGTTTGATTAATGTTGGAGTTCTGTATTTTTAGTGTACTGTTTTGAAGTTCAAATCATTGACAATGCTCAGGCCCAGTTGCCAGTAATGACTCAGTGGGGGTTCCCCAGATTCCAGTAATGATTGCATGGGGGGTCCCGAGTTCCCGTAATGATAAAATGGGGGTCCACAGAAGTCAAAAGGTTGAGAACCACCGCCCTAGTGTATAGGGGGAGTGTGCATGGCCCGTCCTCTTCATGTATGAAGCACGTGCACACCCCAGGGTGGCGTTCTTGTCAAGCGGGGGTCCCTCACATCCAAGAACCAAGTCATGACAGAATGCACACAAGAATCCCTCAAACTACCAAAAACCAAAAGAGTTTCCACTAATCTGCACACCTCAAAGCCATGCCAGAAACACTGGTGGCAATGTCTACGTGTCCAATTAGAAATAATAAAAACAGGAATCTGTCTTGGCCGCGGATGGGAACTCGGAGTGTTAGTCATAATTCACTTAAGTGCACGCATATAATTAACCTACTTTTTATATGCAGCCTGTTTTTAGCAGCAAAACATATGCGCTGCCGTCTAACTGTGCCAAATTCAGAGGCGTAAACAAAAGGAGGGTCGGTGTGAAACCAACACGACGGGGTGACTCCTTCAGGCAAACGCTAGCAGTAAAAAAAAAAAACGGAAAAGAATCTTGAAAGAATGAGGTTTCTAGGCTGTTTTTAACGGTAAAATAGCCTTCTCTTGTTAAAAGTGAGCTGCTTCTGGCCTGTGGTTAGAATGGCGTATTTCGGTATTTCTTTGAAGCCAGCAAGAGGTTTTAGGTTTCAGAGCTGCATCGTTGCTCAGTCGGTTAATGGCCCTACTCCAATGGAGAAAATTAAGGTTACAGGGTTACGGTAAATGTGAATGGTTAAGTGCTTGTGTGGAGTGCTTAATTTGAGCCGGTGTTAAAGTTGTGAAAGAAAAAAACTACACTTTTCTGCACATGGTGGCATCAAAAGAGGTGTCGTGGTGCTGGCGCTCACTTTTTTGGAACCGAAACGATTTTTTTGTCATCACAGTTTGATACAAGCATGAGAGCGAAAGGGAGAAAAGGAGGGCACGAGAGAGGAAGTGACCAAGCGGAGAGCAGGGATGAAAAGAACATGTTGGCGTGAGCTGAAGGGGAGGGGAGGGGAGGGTGGCGGAAGAAACCGCCAGGTGTGGAGCAGGGGCGGATGGATATGGATTGGGGCGGGGAGCGCCAGGTCTATGAAGGTAGACTCGCAGAGGTCTCCAAACTTGTTAATGCCGCGCCCCCCCAGTTGAAAAATTAAAATCACTGGGCCACCCTCAGAATTTTTCACAATTATTCTAGAAACATGGCAATGTTTAAATATGTCTAAACCTATTTAAACATTGCAGTTAAGTACTGTTACCTTTTTAAAACTGCAATAACATGCTTCTGCTTAAAACAAAAGCCTGTTATCTGTATAATATTTATTTTGGCCAGAGTCTGGGGCCCCCCCATGGGATCACTTCAGGCCCCCCAGTTTGAAGACCTCTGAGGTAGAGGGTGCCCCTATAAGTGGGACAGGATCTGGTGACTGTAGGGGCGCCACGGGGCCTCACTGACGGTCCCTTGGTGGCGGAATAATTGTGTTTCTGGTATTGTAGTCAGTGGATGTCGTATAGCCTTTGTGTGGCGGGGCGGGGGGGGGGGGGGGGGGTGGAGGGGCTAATCCAAGGAGTTTATCTGCTATACTGTTGTGGTATCCTGCATGATACAAGGTGCTGACAAAGGGGTTTGGTTGTATTTTTACCCCAAAAAAAAGAGAACTGCAGCAGTGGGCTCCAAAAATCATCATTGGGCCCCCGCACTTTTTAAGCGGCGAGTCTGCGTTTCTAGGTGGCAAGTGCTATGGCGTAGCCAGACTATAACAGGAGCATGGCACTTTGGGTGTCCATAGAGAGGTGTATGCAGGGTGTTTTGCTGGGTGGTTGCGCTATCGTGAGCGCAGTGTTACCCAACACTTGGAATATCTGCTGTGTTCATCTGTCTGGAATGTGGTGTCTAATCTGATCCGCTGGAAGTTTGTGTACAAATCAAAACCGGGTCAGTGCCACTCTTTCCTGTCCGGGGGGGGGGGGGGGATGGGGGGGGGGGGGGAGTTCAGTTGCATACAGGAATCTACATAGGTCAATCCTAGCCAGTGGGACACAGTGTATATAGCGAAATTACCCCCAAACAGATTCACAGGGGGTAAAACCTAAACTTTGTACATTAACGGCAAAATATACAAACGAGCTAGCGGTGCTGGTGACCCAAGCATAGCCCGTGCAACCTTCCAAAGGCCCGTATTTCACCTACTCAAGGACAAACTAGGGCGACTCTGAGGAGGGATCCAAGACCCCCCATGAACCCAAAGTCATGGCTCAAACCCCAGCTGGACGGGCAGCTGCACACTCCAGGGAGAGATCTGAGGCGGTCGGTGGGTTGGTGCACTCAGGCTTGTCAGTTCCCAGGTAACCTGGGGTTGGAGTCAACGCCTCTATGATGTTTAACCCTTGCATGACGAAACCTAGAGTTGCTTCGTGTGCCCATGAGCCAGCCCTGGTGACCGCCCTTGTAATGATGGCTCATCCGCCTGTCACTTCCCAACTTGGGGTAGCGCCAACACTATGGAAACTCAAGTGCGTTGTGTGCACAGCACCACGCTCACAAGGGTTGAAGATGCCATGGACATCAAACCACAGCCGGAAAGGCTTCCAGGCATTTGAGAAAGGGTCAGATCAAGGACACTGTGCACCGAGCCTTATGTGAGGCCAAAGTGTAAGGAAACAAAAGATAAGTTGACTGCAGTGGGGAGGGGATTTAATGATGGGGCGGTGAGAGGTTGAGTCCATCCCCGTGTATCAGTAACATAAAAACAGAGGCAGGCTTTTACAGAAACTTTAAGAGAACCGGAACTGTGAAATATACTTGAAACTATTGTACAGAGCATTAGAATTATAGGCTAGGAAAATAATTGAGGTGGAACTGCGTTCCTAAGAGCTCCTGTGCACCTCAACCTCTTTCTTTCTAAAGTGAATGGAAACCTGCAGCACTGAGCATTTCCTCAATTAATCTCTGGTCCCTTTGCCGAGGACACATTAGTGGCGACCCCTACCGCAGGTGTGATTGCTGCTTTAATGAAGTAGCCACCTGACCACTGAGAACTGCAGACAGCTTGCCAACTCAGAGTGCAGGCCTAAAACCCCTCAAAAGTGTTTGGCACACACAACTGGGCTGGCTTCAGGCAGGAAAGAAGTTTAGACTCTGCAACAAAGCCCTGAGCCAAGCAGTGATTGCAGCAGCACGGCTCACCCCGCTACACACAGGAGCACATGCAATGCTGCACATCGGTGCGGACTGCGCGTCCATACTGACACAGCGCCACCCAACTTGAGCTTTCTGCAACCCAAGATGTCACTTGTGTTCACCTTGGAAACATGACTGCCACTTTCATTGGAGCAGTGCTTAATTTGTGCTTGTTGTTTCTGGTGCTGAGCAGCGGCACTCATTTCTGCGGGCCGGCGCTAAGTTTTCTCTCAAGCATTTTCTGCGAGCAAAAGACGTGGGAAAGACTGAGGAAAGGAAAAACGAAAAAGCGTCAGAAAGGGGAAAAGCAGGAGGCTGCAAGAGTGAA
Source organism: Pleurodeles waltl (assembly GCF_031143425.1). Lineage (NCBI taxonomy): Eukaryota > Metazoa > Chordata > Amphibia > Caudata > Salamandridae > Pleurodeles > Pleurodeles waltl. Next base: position 1,123,634,022 of record NC_090448.1, read on the forward strand.
CTGAAGGGGCAGGGAGTGGCTATAAATGGATTAATGAGGCCGGAGATGGCTTCAGGATTACGCTGCCACAGTATTATGAGCTCGCACTTTTAACTGCAGCAGCCGCGTGTTTAAGAGGAGAGCTGTAAGCACCGGCACCTTTTTATTTACAAATTAAGCACTGCACTGGAGAATCCCAAAACAATGCACCCTCAGCTCACTACAACGCTAGTCTGTTTTGCAATCAGAGACCCGCCACTTATTACTGAGCAAAGGTGTTTGCCCACGCTAGCCGGTAACAAAAAACGCAGTTCTTGAAAAGCCGCTGACATCATCGCTTGGCTCCATGCATCTGATGCCAACAGGTGTATAGGGCATAACAGGATGCCCCTCCCAGTTTTTACTTTTACTGACAAAGGACCAGACTTCACAATCACCAGGAGCACAGGGGGACGAAAACAATGTGTACTAACCGCGGTAACCAGCCGCGCCCCAGTTAGGACTGGTCTCACTTTGGTAATGGGCTGGCCGTTTTCTACTCCCACGAGCACCGATAATCCTGCCAGAAAAATGCAGTTCATGTAAAGCTATCCCAACACATTCGATGCAAAGAAAAACACACACACACAAGGTAGTTATTTAATCACAAGCAAACCACGCCTCACTAAAACCTGCACGTCATGGCAAAGGACACCCTGCAGAGTGAATGGGACCGAAGGTTTGTTCCTTCCATGAGGTTTATACCCCCAATCATTATTCGGCTCAGATATTAACCAGGATCCCTGCTTTCTCAGCAACAAAAATACTTTTAAGACGACGCCTGCAGTAGGGCACAAACTAACTAACAATGGTCGACAAGGAGAAATAAAGTTTTAAAGGCCTCCCCCATTTCATTATTCTGAAGCAGCAAATCTGAGAAGTTATTTCTTAAGCCGGTCGAGTTCTTACATGTCCCAGGACCTTACAAAACGGGAAGCTCTGCAACACTGACGCACCCCTCAGTGAAAGGCTCTGTGTAGTGTTCCCACAGCTGGTTTAATGCAGCAACTCAAGCAAAAGGCGAGGCCAGGCTTTCACTGAACGTTACCTTTTATTGTTCGGAATGAACCACTTGAAGGATAAAGAGGGTAAACTGTGTGTGCGCGCGCGGATAGCGAGGTGTGGGAGGAGAGTGTTGGGGGGGTGGGGGGGCTTCGGCTAAGTACTTCAGATTCCCGTATGGACCTCAGTCACTTCGCTCACTTTCACGCTGCCTGGCCTACCTCCTCGAAGGAGATTTAAGAATAACTATGAGGGATGAAATCTGCAAATGTTCACTAATGTGGTTTATACAGCGTAACTCCTCCCAAACACTGCGCCACCAGGGTAGCAAGAAACGCAGCATTGAAATGGAGGAGGGGGAGCGAAACATGAGTAAAAGAAAGTGTAGGAAAGTTCTAGAAGACGGTAAGGAAGATCCCACAAGGAGTAAAATGATAGCCCAGGAATTATGCCTTTTAATAGTCAAAGTAGACCTTAATCAATGCAGTTGTCGTTTCCACTTGAAATGCAAGAGCACCGGCCTTGGTCTAATGAAATTGATTGGGAGTAGCCCTGAATTTCTATTAGAGTTTTGTTTTTTTTAAGATGTAAATCATATTCTTGCCACAGTCCCAATAAAGTCCCCAGAGGAAGACATTGCGTCGAGGGCATAGAGAGCAAATTAAATTACACACATTTCATTCATTAATCTGATTTAGATAAAACTGAAAGGTCTTTCAAGGTAAGAGACGTACATCCACCTCAATGTAGTGTGAGAACAGAGTGCTGTAGAGTCTCACAAATGAGCAGCTCGCACGCAAGTCTTCTAGGCGGCGGTGAGGAGAACCACCGACCTGCAAGGCAACATGGAGTCAATCCAAGCCAACATATTCCAAATTGTAATAAACTTCATCCTGTTAAACTCAAACATGCTTTACACTCTTCTCAATGAACTTCAAAGCACTCCTTGCCTTTTTAAAAAGTAGGCGTTTCTAAGGCTTACCCTGATCAACAGAAGACTTTGCACTTCACTTGAAATGAACATTGGCCTCACCAAGCCCATTTATACATTTAGCTTCAATCACATATTATAAATAAAAGTTTCAAAGAGGAATGCAGGGCGAATAAGGGACCTCACAGGTTACGCTTTCAACCACCTACTGGTGGTGTGTCAAAGTACCCAAAACCCAGAAACAAATCCCCACATGACACATGAATAAACTTGGCGCACAAGTTACCTAGTATAATTCAAGCATTCTCTACACCCAAGAGAAGTTTAGAAATCCCAACATAATTTACTTCACAGTACTTGGGCCTCGCACCGAATCAACCTATTACCTCCCCATGAAAGTTCCTCACAGCATTCATATCCGCCCTGAGCCCAAGCTCAGCGACCTCCTCCTCCACATACCTCAACGTAGGTGTTTGTCTACACACAGAAAGTGAGCTGCAAGGCTCGATTCAAACATTCCATAGGTTGTTGATTTAAAGAACACGTAAATAGTCTCAAATAACCCATCATCCCGGTCTACAGTTCTAGGATCAGAGCATTAATGTCTCTCCTAAGGTACGGACATAAAGTAAACATTTTACATTTTACAGGTTGCTCCTACAGAGAAGCATTGGATAAGCTTTGGCCAAATTCAGTATGTGTCTCTCGCATGTTACCATACAGTTCTTTCATTTATTCACAATCCAGTGATGACCTCAGTCTAGGAAAAGAATTGACTCCGAATTAGGGTCCACGAGGGCCTCCATTTCTCTCCGCTGCGGGCTGGAAAAAAAAAGTACCTGTCTGTATGTCACATGCCAGAGCTGCAGCTCACAAGAAGTCCTCTGTGACACAGGTGGAAGCAACATGGTGGACACCGTCACTGGGGGCCCAAGATAAAGCTTGAATACTTTTTCACTTAAACTGATGACCCAGTTATCTTGCCATTAAGGGACCAATACCAAGAGGTCAAGCTGCATCTTACTTTAAATGTACCTTGTCTAGTATTTTATTGTTTATGGTCCGGAATAACGATGCTACGCAAACTGTTAAATAAATACCTTGTTGCCTGCTGATGTTGTATATTCTTTGTCTAGTAATACTCTATTTACCACCATCAACTACCTCCAGGAAGAGCCTTTTTTGTACGCCTTACACTCTTAAATATTCCAAAATGAGCAGGAGACCTCCTCTTTACATGCATTTGGATACTATACATCACAACAAGAAGATGAACAAAATGGGCATTTAACTCAATGTGTGTCTGTGTCTCAACCCTCCCAGCCTCGGCATAGCAGGATATATTGGAATCCACTGTTCCCGGAAGACCTGGTTTCATCATTTGGCGAACGCAGGAGACAGGTGTTAAATAAATGCCATCACGAGGCATCCTGGATGGACATTTATACAGCAGGAGAACGAGCTCATGGAATCCTTACTGAGTGCTCTGCCTGAACGTTCTCATCAGGTAGAATTACTCATGCATCATGGAAGTACATCACGGGTCTCATCGAGCAGTCCCGGGAGCCATATTAGAGCTACAACCTAAAAGCACGCAGCCTAATGCGGACACTGACGATGCTTTTGGGCAAAACCAAGATGAAAAAACGCACTGCAAATTACAACGATTCTTAGCCAACCCGGCATACATCTCACCTTAAGGCTGGGATTTATAACGAGGGGATTAGAAATGATGAGTTCTTTAGTACCTCAGCACGCGAACTTTCTACTTCCCCAATATATTACTTCTAATGTATCCCTTCTCAAAATAAAATGAAAATATTCAACAAATATTCAACACAAACATTTTTAAACATCTCCAAAAGTAGAATAAGAAAGAATCGGGACAACAGGAAAAAAAAACAGTGAACAAGAAGGGAAGAGGAAACCGTGTGTTTTGGTGTATCCCTCCACAAAAGACAAAAGAACAGAAAATTAAGCAAAAGAATAAAAAAAAAGAAAAAAAAAAAAAAAAAATGGAGGACAGATGGAACAGGGAGGAAAATAAGAGGAAGAAAAAAGGAAACAAGAATTGGCAAAGCCAATACGTCTTGTCTTTTTGATAGCATTTGGGCTTGCCAATGTCTTTTAGCCATGTTGTACACAAGCTTGGCTGCTGTTGAGCATGGCTAAAAGTTAGTGGCATGGCGTAGAGTAGAGTGAAGTGGCTTAGAGTGGATTGGAGTAAAGTACAGTTGTGTAGAGTGGAATTCAATGGTGTAGAGTGGCATAGAGTGGTGTAGGGCACAGCAGTGTAGGAAAGAGTTGAGCAGAGTGGTGTACAGCAGAGTGGCACGGAGTAGAGCAGAGTCGCGTACAGCAGAGCGGAGTGGCAGAGTCGAGTGGAGTGGCATGGCGAAGACTGGTGTGGTGTCCGGTACCCAACCCAAGCAGGACAGATGGAACAAGGTGAAAAAAGGGAAAAGAAAAGGAAAAAAGCATTGGCAAAACCAATAGGTCTCACCTACGTTAGAGCTTTTGGCTTTGCCAATGTCTTTTAGATATGCTGCGCAGCAGTGTGGCTGCTGTTCGCCATGGCCAAAAGTTGATGGCATGTCATACAGTAGGATGACATTGAATGGCGTAGAGTCGAGTGGCACAGAAAAGAGTGAGTGAAGGGTAAAATGGGTGGTGTAGTGTTTAGCAGAGTGGCATAGAGGAGAGCGTTGTGGCATAGAAGACAGCGTTGTGGCATAGAAGAGAGCGGCGTGGCATAGAAGAGAGCGGCGTGGCATAGAAGAGAGCGGCGTGGCATAGAGGACAGCAGCATAGAGGCGAGTGGAGCAGCATAGAGTGGTGTGGCATAGAGTAGCGTGGAGTACACAAGAGTGGCAAAGAGTAGAGCGGCGTGTCAGAGTGGCGTGGTGTAGAGTAGCCTGGCACAGAGTGGCACAGAGGGGCGTAGAGTGGAGGGGCACAGAGTAGAGTGGAGTGGCGTAGACTGGAGCGAGTTGGCATGGCACAGAGTGGAGTGGCATAGGGTGGGGCAGAGAAGAGTGGCATAGAGTGGGCCAGAGTAGAGTGGCATAGAGTTTAGCATAGTGGCATACAGTGATGCAGAGTGACCTAGAGTAGAGCAGAGTGTCCTAGAGTAGAGTGGCATGCAGGAGTATAGAGTGGATTGGAATAGAGCAGTGCAGAGTGGCATGAAGTAAATTGACAGAGAGGAGTAGCATAGACTGGAATGGTGCAGAGTGGCGTAGGTGTGGAATAGATTGGAGAGGTTTAGAGTGGCGTAGAGTAGGGTGGCACAGAGTGGAATACATGCAGTAGAGTGGAGGGTCGTAGAGTGGCACAGGGTATAGTGGTGTAGCGTAGAGTGGTACAGAGTAGAGTGGCGTGTCAGAGTGGCGTGGTGTAGAGTAGCCTTGCACAGAGTGGCGTAGTGTAGAGTGGAGGGGCACAGAGAAGAGTGGAGTAGACTGGAGCGAGTTGGCATGGCACTGAGTGGAGTGGCATAGGGTGGGGCAGAGTAGAGTGGCATAGAGTGGGCCAGAGTAGAGTGGCATAGAGTTTAGCATAGTGGCATACAGTGATGCAGAGTGACCTAGAGTAGAGCAGAGTGTCCTAGAGTAGAGTGGCATGCAGGAGTATAGAGTGGAGTGGAATAGAGCAGTGCAGAGTGGCATGAAGTAAAGTGACATAGAGACGAGTAGCATAGACTGGAATGGTGCAGAGTGGCGTAGGTGTGGAATAGATTGGAGAAGTTTAGAGTGGCGTAGAGTAGATTGGCATAGAGTGGAATACATGGAGTAGAGTGGAGGGTCGTAGAGTGGCACAGGGTATAGTGGTGTAGCGTAGAGTGGTACAGAGTAGAGTGGCGTGTGGCGTAGAGTGGTATTGTATGTAGTGGGGTAGAGTGGAGTGGTGTAGAGAAGCTCAGTGTTGAGTGTTAGTAATTAAAGCGTTGACAGGGACAGCAAACAAGGTGAAACAACAGGTGTATGCCAGTGTTAGAAGTGGGAAAGCACCCTGCACACCCAGGAGTTATACTGAAATGCTTATAAAAAAAATAGCACATTGCAAAAAGACAAAAAAGAAGACATGCTTGATCCATGCTTCAGGGACAAGCTAACACAAGAAAGGAGCGGAAGCCTATGGGAGCTAGGGAACTGAAAGATTGCAAATCAGAATGACAATGAAAACAACCAATAGCATGCTGTGGGCAGGTTGTAAGCCCACTGAATTATAAACAAGAAGCCTAGCAGCACATTGCATGCCCTGGTGTAGGCGAGACCTAAAAAGAGGGCATGGGGGAAGACCATAAAAAGGGAAAAGAAGGCATAAAGAAAAACAAATGCAAGAAAAAAAAAGGACAACGGGGGGGGATTGAAAAGTAAAGACAAAAAGAAGTAAATATTTGAGAACTCAGATATTGGAAGTAATACTACTGAGAAGGAGTTCATACCCATTACACAACGTGCATTAATATGTAGATAATCCTGTATAGAATGAAACTTTATGCCTGCACGCATATCAAGTCGGGAGTAGGTCTTCTCTAACGTTATGAAGGTTATAAAAACTAAAGCATACCATTCTGCTTCAAACTCTTTACACAGAGACTTTACTTTCTCTCATCTCTGTGCCTCTTGGTGCAACAGAACGGTCCCTTTCCACTCAAGGATGCTCTGCCATAGCACCAACATTTCTAGACACTGGGATATTTTAAGTACCATTTCTAGCCAGTGTTTTCTATTCAGCGCCAATTCTAGACAACAGCCCTTTTATGCACCATTTATAGCTGGTGTCTTTTATTCAGCACCAATTCTATGCAGTCTCTCCTATTCAGCACTATTTCTAGTCAGTGTCCTCTATTCAGCATCCTTTCTAGCCAGTGTCTTCTATTCAGTGCCATTTTTAGACTGCGTCTTCTATTCAGCGCCAATTCTAGACAATAGCCCCTTTATGCACCATTTCTAGCTGGTGTCTTTTATTCAGCACCATTTCTAGACAATGACCTCTATTCAGCATCATTGCTAGTGTCCTCTATTCAGCACCATTTCTATCCGGTGTCTTCTATTCAGCACCATATCTAGACATGACCTCTTTTCAGCACCATTTCTATACAGTGTCTTTTATTCAGCACTATTTCTAACCAGTGTCTTCTGCTCACCACTGTTTCTATATGGTGTCTTCTATTCAGCATCATTTCTGTCCAGCGTCTTCTATACAGCACTATTTCTAAACTGTCTTCCATTAAGCACTATTTGTATTCAGTGCCTTTTATTCAGCACCATCTCTAACCAGTGTCTTCTATTTGGCATCCTTTCTATACAGTGTTTTCTATTCAGTGCCATTGCTATCCAGAACCTTCTATTCACCACCATTTCTATCCAGGGTCTTCTATCCAGCACCATTTCTAGACAGTGTCTCCTATTCACCACAATTTCTAGACTGTGTCTTCTATTCAGCACCATTCCTATCCAGTGTCTTCTATTCAGCACGATTTCTAAACAATGTTGTTAGAAATGGGGTCTCTAGTTGGCAGTCGGTTTGCACCCTGTCCAAGTAGGGACCCTTACTCTACTCAGAGTAAGGGAGATACCCGCTCAGAAAACCCCTGCGCACCCCCTTGGTAGCTTGGCACGAGCAGTCAGGCTTATCTCAGAAGCAATGTGTAAAGCATTTGCACATAACACACAGTAATAAGTGAAAACACTACAAAAGGACATCACACCAGTTTTAGAAAAATAGCCAGTATTTATCTGGGTTAAACAAGACCAAAACTATCATCCAACATACAGTGTTAAAGATATGAATTTTGCAAGATTTACTCAAAAATACAGTTCCTTGTAGTCGATAGCTCCTCCTGGGGCTAACACAGCATCATGATCAACAGACCCAACAGTTCAGGCCAGCCACGGGATCGCAGGCCAGCTACGGTGTTGGGGAGACCCGCAAATAGTACCTTTGAAAATGCAGAGCGTCGTGCCCTTGAAGTCAAACGGGTTGCAGATCGAAGCCCCGGCTGATTGAGTCATGTGACGTGCAGTGCCCACAGGTCACGTTGCAGGCAGTGGTTCGGTGACTGCGTCCAGCGGCGTCGATGAGACTAGGGCTGCGGTGTGAAGCAGGGCAGTGCGATGTCACCAGGTCACAGTGCAGGCAGCGTCGTTGTTGCTGAAGCTCTGTCTTCGGTAGGCCCAAGTCGGCGTGTGGGACGGGACAGTGCTTCATGACCCTCATGGGGAGTGTCCACAGGCCACAGTGCAGGCAGGGATGCATGGTGACCACACTGGAGTCGATGGTGCTGGTGTCGGTAGACCAGGCCTGCGGTGCGGGATGGGACGGTGCTTCGTGTACCTCACGAGCGGTGTCCACAGGCCACGGTGCAGGCAGCGGCGTCTGTGTCAGCAGGAGCGACGTCATTGGGGATGCCCAGGCTGCGGTGTGAGCAGGCGATGCCGGAGTGCAGGGCCCACAGGTCACGGTGCGAGCAGCGGCTCAGTGAAGTCATCCAATGACGGCGTCTGTGAGACCAGGGTCACAGTGCGAAGCGGGGCAGTGTGGCTCCGTGCGGCATCAGCAGGTAACGGTGTAGGCCAGCGGCGGCGTTGCAGTGGTTTTTCTCCTTGAACAGCACAAAATACAGTTTCCAGTGCTGTAGGAAGAGGAAACTGAAGTCCTTTATACTCCTAAGACTTCCAACAGGAGGGAAGCTCTACTCCAAGCCCTTGGAGAACTTTCTCAAGCAAGACACACAGCAAAGTTCACCTTTTGCACTCTTTTCAGGCCGAAGGACAACTGCAGGCCAGTCCAGCAAAGCATCACACCAAAGGGACAGCACTCAATACATATATATAAAACTTTATTTCGGCATCCAATGCCATAAAAGTCACATAACGCACAAATATTAGATTAAGAAACATAAAATAGCATTTTTTGTTAAAATAAATAAGAAAAAGATGCAAAAAACATGATACAATCAGGAATAAGACAGTCATGAAATACAATGTGGGTGCTAATAAGCGCAACATGGTCTCAGGTGTCCAGCCATTTGCAGGTTGAAACAAGCCATTTCCTACGTATATGGGTGTAGGATGGGCATACGAGGAAAACATGGGCGATTGGCTCCTGAGACTGGTTACAGCTGGGACATAACTTGTTGATAGGTGCCCTATACTGCCATCTATTGATGAAAGTCTTGGGAGGGATCCAAATCTAAATTGCATATAGAGCTTCCTGTCGGTTGGATCTAGGATGCCATTCAGGTAAGGTTCTAGCAACTGGGTGAACTTAAAGTCCAGAAACTCACTGGATAGTCGCCCTAGAGTCTGCGAGCGGAATGCAGATTGGGTTACCCACTCCCAATAACAGGACTTCACTTTTTCTTTAGTCGGTGGTGGCCCTGTATATGGTATGTTCCAAGAGTCACCCATCAAAATGACAGTCAGTGATGACGTGACTAGATTGAACACCTCCAACAAGATCCAGTAGATCAAAAAACAGACTTCCCTAAACGCAGCAGCGTAGGAGGAAAGATCTGGGGTTGCCACGATTCTCCTCAAAAACAACAGCGGTCTAAGACCAACTATGGCAGCTAAGGGTTTGCGGGCCAGATCTAAGTGCAAGGGGAGAAGCGGGGCACTCAGGGGCAAGGAGGTGAGCTCTCTCATAAACAAGTTTTCTATACGGGTAAGCTCCATTACATCCCCGAAGCCCCAGAGTTCAGCCCCCTAGAGTGTTGCGCTAACAGACTTCATGTTGTAGATCTGGAAAGCAGCAGCTACTGGACGAGTAGTGGATGCATGGTGTTCCCTTAGAAGGATGCCCACCAGCTGGCTACATTATAGTGATGTAGAATTAATGTGGATTTTCCAGGACATTGAGTCTGATAGTCTAACCCCCCAGATATTCAAAGGTGTTAACCCGTTCTAGTTTAGAACCACCCAAGGAAAGATTCCCCCTGTATGATCTGTGTGGGTTAATAACCATAAACTTGGATTTGGAGGTGTTGATTTCTAGACCTCTCTTGGAGCAGAAATAGTGAAAGCGATTCAGCGAAGATTGGAGACCCATCAGGGTTTTGAATATTATTATGGTGTCATCTGCGAACAGGAGTGTTGCTATCTTTTTGTTACCCAAGGCTAGTGCATCAGAGGGCCGCAATGTGAGGTGTTGAACGACTTGGTTCAGATATAGGGAGAAAAGGGTTGGAGCTAGTACACATCCCTGCCGAACGCTCCTGACTACCTTGATCGGATCAGTAAGGTCACCCTGGTTCCCCCAACAAACTTTTGCAAAGTTGGCTTTGTGTAGTCGAATGATTATGGTCAGAAGCCCTAGAGGCATTCCCATCTCATTAAGGACCTTCCAGAGGTCAAAGGCAGGTCAAAGGCAGATTTGAGGTCTATAAAGGCTACATAGAGACTCCCCTTCTCTAGCACTACAACCTTCCAAATCAGGAGCAGAAACCAGAACACCTGGTCTATGGTGCTTGTTTTGGACCTGAAGCCAGCCTGGTGCTAAGATGTTATTCTCAATGATCCAGTCTTGAATTTTTTATAGTAGGGCACGACAGAATACCTTTTGCATTGTACTCCTCCTCCAGCTCTTCTCCTGGGCAGAGGTTCCTCTTGATTCCATAAAGATTCTACAAGTCTGGTGTGTTGGGTCTTCTTATACCCCATTCTGCCTTTGAAGTTGGCAAACATCAAAGCAAAATCTCAGGTGTTTGCAAGATCCTTCCTTGTTCAGGCCAGGCCCCAGATGCACACCAGGGGAGTTGCAGACTGCATTGTGCGAGAGCAGGCACAGCCCTTTCAGGTGTAAGTGACCAATCCTCCCTCCACTCTAGCCCAGATGGTTCATCAGGATATGCAGGCTACACCCCATCTCCCTTTGTGTCACTGTCTAGAGGAGAGGTGTGAACAGCCCAACTGTCAAACTGACCCAGGCGGGGAAATCCACAAAACAGGCAGAGTCACAGAATGGTTTAAGCAAGAAAATGCCTACTTTCTAAAAGTGGCATTTTCAAACTCACAGTCTAAAAAAACAACTTCACTAAAATATATATTTTTAAATTGTAAGTTCAGAGACCCAAAACTCCATATTTCTATCTGCCCTCAAAGGGAATTTGCGCTTTTAAGTTATTTAAAGGCAGCCCCCATGTTAAACTATGAGAGAGGTAGGTCTTGCAACAGTGAAACCCAGTTTTGGCAGTATTTCACTGTGAGGACATGTAAAACACATCAGTAGATGTCCTACCTTTTACACACACTGCACCCTGCCCATGGGGCTACCTAGGGCCTACCTTAGGGATGCCTTACATGTACCAAAAGGGAAGGTTTGGGCCTGGCAAGTGGGTACACTTGCCAGGTGAAATTGGCATTTTAAACTGCACACACAGACACTGCAGTGGCAGGTCTGAGCCATGTTTCCAGGGCTACTAATGTGGGTGGCACAAGCAGTGCTGCAGACCCACTAGTAGCATTTGATTTACAGGCACTGAGCACCTCTAGTGCACTTTACAAGAACTTGCTAGTAAATCAAATATGCCAAAAATGGATAAACCAAATCAACAATACAATTTTCACAGAGAGCATGCACTTTAGCACTGATTAGCAGTGGTAAAGTGCCCAGAAGTCCTAAAGCCAAAGAAATTGGTAAGAAAAATTAGGAGGAAGGAGGCAAAAAGATTGGGGATGACCATGCAAAAAGGGCCAGGTGCAACTAATGTACTCTAATCAGCACCATTTTCATTCAGTGTCTTCTATTCAGCACCATTTCTAAACAGTGTCTTCTATTCAGCACCACTTCTATCTAGTGTCTTCTATTCAGCACCATTTCAAGATAGCATCTTCTATTTCAGCGCTATTTCTAGCAATGTCTTCTATTCAGCGCCATTTCTATCCCGTGTCTATTCACCACTATTTCTAAACAGTGTCTTCTACTCAGCACCACTTCTATCTAGTGTCTTCTACTCAGCACCATTTCAAGACAGCATCTTCTATTTCAGCACCATTTCTAGACAGTGTCTTCTATTCAGCACCATTTCAAGACAACATCTTCTATTTCAGCACTATTTCCAGACAATGTCTTCTATTCAGCACCATTTCTAGACAGTGTCTTCTATTCAGCACCATTTATATCCGGCGTCTTCTATCCAGCACCATTTCAAGACAGCCTCTTCTATTTCAGCACTATTTCCAGACAATGTCTTCTATTCAGCACCATTTCTATCCAGTCTTCTATCCAGCACAATTTCTATCCGGTGTCTTCTACTCAGCACCATATCGAGACCACGTCCTCTTTTCAGTTCCATTTCTAACCAGTGTCTTCTATTCCGCACTACGTCTAGAAAAAAAATATACCATTCAGTATCGTTTCTGGGAAATGGCCTCTAAGAGTTAGTCATCACCAGGTCTCATTGACAAGTTGCATCACTAAACACCAAAACCGACAAGAACATGTATGTTCCAATTCGACTAAGTGAATTTATATATGTGCCTCATTGCGTGATGTCGGACCATAACTCGTGTCTCTGAACAGTGCTCCGACGTCCATTTGACGCTATAGGAATAACTCAAAGAAATGCATAGACTTTTGAATATAGAGAGCACCGGCCCATATGTTTGGGGGCAGAGACATTATTTTATCATCAGGCTTTGACTCAGATTAAGAGATGGAAAGACAGAAAAGTGAGAAAGAAGGAGACAAAAAATATAGGAAACAAAAAGACAAAGCCAGAAAGCAGGGATGATAAAGAACTCGCCGGAACGGGCCCGAGGGCACTCATTTCTGGAAGTGGCCTCGTCGTCGAGTGATGGCGAGGGATGCCGCTGCACTCACAGGCAGTGGGCAGCACGGGGGGGCACTAAAGGGGCTCTGACTGTGGAGTGGCAGACTTCATGCTGAGTCAATGTCTATGTACGGAACAGTATTTTAATAAGGTCGTGATTTACTAATGTTTACTGCACCAGTGATGAACGAATAACACAAGTAAAGTGCTCCTGGCAATCCCTTGGAGCTCCCGAATAATAGCAAATTTGAATATAGCAGCTCGCAAGAGTAAACCGTCTTAAGGGGAATACAAATAAAGCATAACAAAGACACCCTTCAGACAAATAAAAAGGATACACCAGACAATCAGTCCGAGAGGAAATTAATTATAGCGTCATTATTTTTGTTTTCTCCTCAAAGCAAAGCTTCTCTCCCTCACAGAGAATCATGTCCTCTAAAGGGAACCATTTATAGGGAGGGCTCATTCTGAAAATCCAGTCCGGACCCCTCCTTCCTGGACCAGCGTTAGACACCCATCGCAGAAGGTTTTAAAGAAGACTATTTATCAGTTCAGCGTTCTACAAAAAGTAACAGAATTGAAAAAGATGCAGAAGGCCAGAGCCAGCAAGGGTGCCACTACAATTGTGGCAGGGTCTCCACCTGCCTGGTGATACGGGTAAACACATGCTGAGAAGTTGGGGGTCCCACTGCACCCAAAGATGTATCCGAGGTGACCACGGTGTAGATGGAGTGCATTGATGGGAAGACAAGCAGCCTTGTGTCTGGCACACCACCCGTGCCACCCCAACATGGAAACCGGATGGGCTTCGTGCTGATTAAGTCCCTGAAAATGGTTCACATAAAGACACTGCATGTAATAAGCATCAGGCGTTTGACAGAACAAGGTGGTCTCCCAGTCTCCGGCAAAGCAAGACCAGGTAGCTGGGTGGGAGCTGAAAACTAGCTGAGACTGCATCCTTGGGGTCTGGCAATGTCTGGCTTATCCCAAACCTGGGGGTGTGGGGGGAGTGCATGCGATCTTCAATGACCTTGATGATAGGGTGCTTGGTCTGTGATGGAAAACTGGGCCTTTAACTTGTCTTGGACTCTCCTCGGAAAAGAGTCATGGACTATCTCAAAAAGAGGCGAGATGGGTGTTCCAGATACACCATGATGCAATTATTAAATATGGATGCCCAGACAGGATTACTTTAAAAGGAATACTTTTAATGAACGCCTGAAAATTATAATACAGCACAGATTATAAACATGCTGGTCTCCACCAGTAACCATTGAAAGTGGATAAGGATAACGTCTGTAGGGTTGGAGCCGTGTTCTGTGGTTCATGGGGCTGGCTCTAGACCCGGGAACGCCTAGGTGCTCTCCTGCTTAAGCAGCTGCCCCAAAATTTTGGGATCAGTGTAGGATTTGAGACAGAATTCCTTGTGAGTGCTGCATTTTGGTGAGGGAGGTTGGTAGGCTACCTAACCCACAAACTACGAGTGATTTGAGATCATATGGCACAAAGGGTGAGAAACTGGGTGAGAAACAGTTCCCCAAGATGCAGAACTGGACGTTCCGAGAAAGAATTACCCCTCAGTGTGGTTTAGAGACACTCGCCTGAGACCAGGGCCCAAGTTTGAAGCAGCCATCTTCACATCATCCCAGGTGGAGGTTAACGAGTCCCGTTAGTGGCAGTGGGCGTTAGTAGGTGGCAGGAGGGAGCTGGCTCACCAGCTGACTAGGAGGCAGCTCACTGTCCGTTTCTGCTGCAGTCTTTCAGAAGGGGTCCTCTAGGCCTAACCAAAGACCTCATCTGAAGGCATGCTACCCTGCACCCTCACTCAATGTATATTTTATTTTGTGCAGGAGCTTGCAGATGGCTCCACGGTGTTGGCCCCTGACCCCCGCCGGTGCTCGCCGAATCTCGGCCTCGCCACGTTTTGCAGCAGAGCCCGGACATTTCCCTGCCTCGCCTCCCCGGGCCCGCGTTGCTCAGCCGTCCACGGGGGAGGCCCCGCGTGCCCCGCGCGCAGCGGCTCGAGCCCGAGCGCGAGGGGCGTGCTCAGGATGCCTGCGGTCGGCGTCGGGGCGCGCGCGCTGCTGACAGACGCACTTTGGAAAGACACAACCCCCTCCGCGGCGCCGCCGGGCTCCTGCGCGGGAGGAAACCCGCGGGCGGCGGCGCACGCTGCTTGTGGCACACCCGAGGGGCGAAGGCAGCCTGTGCTTCTGGTCCCGGCGTTATTAGTGACTACAGAAGCCGCACTGTTTTTTTTTAATCTAGCGCTTCAAAGTGCACCCGTGCTACAACTACCTACTGCAAATAACAGATATGGGGCTTCTCCAACTTACTGGTACACACGGCAGTGGCTTCATACGATGGGAGGCCTTTGCCCCGAGCCATCTTTGTGGCATCGGGTGTTCGGAGTTAGTGGAAGGCTATCATCGATTCTGATGACTAAGTTATTTACAAACACGTATATACAGTTTGCAAAAACGTACTATGGGCAGCGCTGGCATTGATGGCTGTGTGGAGCGATGCATCTGGCCGTAATTGGAAAAAGCGCGTGGGTCCTCGGCACACTGATGGTATGGCCGGTTGTGCCATGGGGTGAGCTCCCACTGCAGCCTTATGTACCGAGGAGGCTACCACTGACGACCCCTCGCACCCTGAGCTTCCCACAGGCTTTGACTCAGACATGCAAAGGAACCCGTGGTCACCGACTGGACTCTCCCTGGTAGAAATGAAGAAGCATGCGGTGGAGCGCCCACCCTCAGACCCACTCCCATGCACGCGCTGCACTGGTGCAGAAGAGGAGGTCTTACATCCCCCACCGCAGCGCACGGCTGTGGAGGTGCTGAAGGGGAGGAGACCCCCCAGCATGCAATGCAGGCACTGAAGACTGGGGTCCAGAGAACCCCAGCATGTGGTTGTGCAGGTACTGAAGAGAAGGTCCTGAGACCACCGGCATGTGGTTGTTCAGGAACTGAAGAAAGGGGTCCTGAGACCCCCGGCATGTGGTGGTGCAGGTACTGAAGAAAGGGGTCCTGAGACCCCCAGCATGCGGTGGTGCAGGTACTAAAGAAAGGGGTCCTGAGACCCCCGACATGTGGTGGTGCAGGTACTGAAGAAAGGGGTCCCGAGACCCCCGGCATGTGGTGGTGCAGATACTGAAGAAAGGGGTCCTGAGACCCCCGGCATGTGGTGGTGCAGGTACTGAAGAAACGGGTCCTGAGACTCCCAGCATGTGGTGGTGCAGGTACTGAAGAAAGGGGTCCTGAGACCCCCAGCATGTGGTGGTGCAGGTACTAAAGAAAGGGGTCCTGAGACCCACGGCATGTGGTTGCATAGGTGTTGCAGAGTGTTTTTGTGAGACCCTCCCCATCATACGGTTGGGCAGGTGCTGAAGAACAGAGACCTGAGACCACGCCCCCGCACGGGGTTGTGCAAGGGCTGAAGCAGCATCCTGTGTATATACATTTGCAGGAGACTTACAAAGCACCAACATAGATATAAATACAAGAGCCGGATGTGTGCGTGGAGGATGGTCAGTGGGGTGTGGGCGCGGCACACCTCAAACAGACGCTGTCACCAGTAGGAAGGTGATTACATCATATTTTAAGCGTTGCGGAAGGCTGTTGGATGACCTAAGATGCTAACTGCAGAGACCTGTTCCTTGTCTTCCGACCAAAGGGTATCTCCTGCCGCTCTTGCGACTTCTCATACCTGGCCTAAAATCTCCTCTGTAGCATCCTGAAAAAACTATCAAGAGATGCGACAGCTGGAATGTGGCCAGCCTCCCAAGAAGGCTCCTCAGGCATTGAATTTTTCAGCAGTATCCAGGATTCAAGGTTGAAGCTTGTGGCTTTCTACTGCAGGGTTATGGATACCTCTCCATGCAGGAAAGATTTGCTGAGGTCGGCATTCCATGCCCTTGGTCTAAGCAGGACTCTCTCTTTCCTCTCCCCAGTATTCACTTGAGTTGGTGCCGTATATCATGCGGTAAGATGCACTATCACCGGAGGCCTGCTGACCGTATAAGGACTGTTCCCCCCCCCCCTTCGTTCTCTGAAGAGCTAGGATACGCAACAGCAAGACACCTGAACTACTGGACAGATGGAGCAACCAGGTGATTTAAGCCCACCGTTTCCACAACATTTCGAACAGTAAACAATAAGGTTGAACCAACACATCTAAGCAGTTTCCAGTTGGATGTTGACTTTGGCATTCTCTCAGGGCAGCTTAGCAATAACTGTTTGAGCTGAGGACTGTGTATTGTTGTCAGAGTCCACAGTTGTGTACACCTTTGAGTTATTGAACAAACATCAGCTTTTCTCGGCCATTTTCTCCACGCAGCCACCTTTATACTTTTTCCATCGCTCCATCTTTACTTTGAAATAAGGGTCAGAGACAAGGGGTCTCCAACCTTTTCTGTAGTAAAAGCTACTTATGTTAAATGAAAATCATCCACAGCTACAAATATTATTAGAATTTTAATGCTGACCACATCAGAGAAGTTTACATGTTTGTTTTAAATATACACTTTTCAGTTTTTGCAGGCTGGGCTGCGCACAGGAGAGCTACTTATAGATATCTTGAGAGCTACTAGTAGCTTACGAGGTACTCGTTGGGAGACACCCGGGTCAGACATTTATTGCTGCTGCTATGGACACAGAAAGCGAAAATTATGCTATTTTGAAACCTCAACATCTTAAGAGTCACTTGGACACCAGCACTACATTCCGCCTGGCTGGAATCTGCTTCCTGTTCCAGGGAATTTTGGCAGTGGGTGGTAGTCTTTTTTCACCCATACTTCTTCCAGGCTTCTCACATGGATACTCACATAAGTTGCACCCCACCTTTTCTTACTGTGTTGGATTTGCTTGATGCACAAACTGCTTAATTCCTCATCAGACATCAAAAGTAGGGACTTCTTATGGTCCCTCCTTGCATCACTAGTCCCTCAGCACACCTGCACTTAATTTGCATTGAATCTGCACATAAGT
The DNA here is from genome assembly GCF_031143425.1 of Pleurodeles waltl. Classification (NCBI taxonomy): domain Eukaryota; kingdom Metazoa; phylum Chordata; class Amphibia; order Caudata; family Salamandridae; genus Pleurodeles; species Pleurodeles waltl. Next base: position 1,123,651,744 of record NC_090448.1, read on the forward strand.
CTTTGAGAAAGCAGGAACAATCATCTATTCTTCGTGTATATTTTTTTGGTGCCAAAGAATTAAAAAAAAGTTAACAGTGCCCACTTGTCTTACTTGGATCTCACTGATGTCTAACAAGTTACCCATGTAGCCACTTCGCTTCTGCTTTTTCTCACAAGTCTTTGTAACTTTGTTGACTGCATTAATTATTTTATTTAGATTGTCCATACTGTGCTTTCTGAGAAGCCAGCAGGTTTCTGAAGCCCACATGCACCACAGAGATGCAAGGAACGTGTAATGAAGGAAGACCCATAGAGGAAACTGAATGGATTTTACTGGGGTGAGGATCTGTGGAGTCCTCTCTCAAGTGCATGTAAAAAGACTGGTTCCCTGTGTTATATCATCAGCTGCCGATGTCCAATCACAGCCTGGTGAGTGGAAAGCAGTCCCCTTCTAGCAGGAGATACAATTCGAGTGTAAACCTGGCCAGCAGAACTTTGTCCTCTGTTGGCGGAGCTTTGAAAAATTACTAACTCTTTACTGCATGGAAGAAAAAATGCAGGTGCGAGTCAGGAAAAAGCACCAAAGTGCAAGATGTGACAGCGGTCAGAAGTGTCCCCCTTTTGGGTGGAGCAGGTAGTGCAATGTATAGCAGTATGTATGGACAACAAGTGCTGAAGTCAGGCTAGGTGTAGGCTATTATAGCTGATTTTAGTACAGTGGAATATTCTCCTTAGTGTTGTCTTGTGACAAGTGTTGTTTGGGATGGTGCAGAAGGCCCAAGCACGAGCTGGTGATGGGGGGCTGTTTCACTAAGAAACATCCGCCTGGCTTCTCGGTCCCGCTTGTGATATGGTGCAGAAGGTCCAAGCACGAGCCGGTGATGGAGGCTGTTTCGCAAAGAAACATCCGCCTGCCTTCTCGTCCCCCTTGTGATATGGCGCAGAAGGCCCAAGCACGAGCTGGTGATTTGGGGGGGGGGGGCTGTTTCACTAAGAAACATCCGCCTGCCTTCTCGGTCCAGCTTGTGATATGGTGCAGAAGGTCCAAGCACGAGCTGGTGATGGGGGGCTGTTTCGCTAAGAAACATCCGCCTGGCTTCTCGGTCCCGCTTGTGATATGGTGCAGAAGGTCCAAGCACGAGCCGGTGATGGAGGCTGTTTCACTAAGAAACATCCGCCTGCCTTCTCGTCCCCCTTGTGATATGGTGCAGAAGGTCCAAGCACGAGCCGGCGATGGAGGCTGTTTCACTGAGGAGCATCCGTCTGCTCGCTCAATGTGGCTAGAGCCAAGCTTGCTAGCAGGTTAAAGCAGGAGGAAGCACAGTCTGTTGGATATGTTACTAATTATATTGTTGTAAAACTACAGTTGTAGAACTATTTGGGCAAGGTAACGTGTTCCGAGGGACATATTGTCAGGCTTTGGCTCCTCCAAGACACCCAGCGGTGCAGCTAAGAGTCCCTGATAAGAGTCTGTTGCCTTCTAATGCCCTGCAGTAGCACCAGTCTTCTCCCTCAGAATGTCCAGAAACAACCATATATCGTCTTTGGATCTGGACCCTCTCCATCCCTAGGGAAGTGCTGGAAATACATCCTTTTTAGAACCCTGGAGTGCACCGGCAAGTGAAAAAGTGCAAGGATGGATGGGGTTTTCCGAGTTCCGGGACTGCCTGAGGAGATGTGCAACCTTCTCCCGGCTAAGACATTGGGAAAAACAGAGTTGCATGAAAGTGGTGACCCAAAGAGCCCAACTAGGTGGGGAGATACTGCAGAGAAGAGGAGGAAAGCGAGTTATATAGTGCAATCCATTCAAATCCTTTCAGAGTTGTGAGTTTTGTTATATCCATTCAGTTGTGTGTTTTGTCATATCCTTTCAGAGCTGTGTGTTTTGTCATATACATTCAGAGTTGTGTTTTTGTTTTATCCTTTCAGAGCTGTGTGTTTTGTTATTTCCTTTCAGAGCTGTGTGTTTTGTTATGCCCATTCAGTTGTGTGTTTTGTTATGCCCATTCAGTTGTGTGTTTTGTCATATCCTTTCAGAGTTGTGCGTTTTGTTATATCCATTCAGTTGTGCGTTTTGTCATATCCTTTCAGAGCTGTGTGTTTTGTTATGCCCATTCAGTTGTGTGTTTTGTCATATCCTTTCAGAGTTGTGCTGTGTGTTTTGTTATTTCCTTTCAGAGCTGTGTGTTTTGTTATGCCCATTCAGTTGTGTGTTTTGTCATATCCTTTCAGAGTTGTGCGTTTTGTTATATCCATTCAGTTGTGCGTTTTGTCATATCCTTTCAGAGCTGTGTGTTTTGTTATGCCCATTCAGTTGTGTGTTTTGTCATATCCTTTCAGAGTTGTGCGTTTTGTTATATCCATTCAGTTGTGCGTTTTGTCATATCCTTTCAGAGTTGTGTGTTTTTGTCATATCCTTCCAGAGTTGTGTGTTTTGTTTTATCCTTTCAGTTGTGTGTTTTGTTTTATCCTTTCAGAGTTGTGGGTTTTGTTTTATCCTTTCAGAGTTGTGGGTTTTGTTTTATCCTTTCAGAGTTGTGCGTTTGTCATATCGTTTCAGAGTTGTGTGTTTTGTTTTATCCTTTCAGAGCTGTGTGTTTTGTTATGCCCATTCAGTTGTGTGTTTTGTCATATCCTTTCAGAGTTGTGCGTTTTGTTTTATCCTTTCAGAGCTGTGTGTTTTGTTATTTCCTTTCAGAGCTGTGTGTTTTGTTATGCCCATTCAGTTGTGTGTTTTGTCATATCCTTTCAGAGTTGTGCGTTTTGTTATATCCATTCAGTTGTGCGTTTTGTCATATCCTTTCAGAGCTGTGTGTTTTGTTATTTCCTTTCAGAGCTGTGTGTTTTGTTATGCCCATTTAGTTGTGTGTTTTGTCATATCCTTTCAGAGTTGTGCGTTTTGTTATATCCATTCAGTCGTGCGTTTTGTCATATCCTTTCAGAGTTGTGTGTTTTTGTCATATCCTTTCAGAGTTGTGTGTTTTGTTTTATCCTTTCAGTTGTGTGTTTTGTTTTATCCTTTCAGAGTTGTGCGTTTGTCATATCGCTTCAGAGTTGTGTGTTTTGTTTTATCCTTTCAGAGGTGTGTGTTTTGTTATACCCATTCAGTTGTGCGTTCTGTCATATTCTTTCGGAGTTGTGCGTTTTGTCATATCCTTTCAGAGTTGTGCGTTTTGTCAATCATATCCTTTCAGAGTTGTGCGTTTTGTCAATCATATCCATTCAGTTGTGCGTTTTGTCATATCCTTTCAGAGCTGTGTGTTTTGTTATACCCATTCAGTTGTGTGTGTTTGTCATATCCTTTCAGAGTTGTGGGGTTTGTCATATCCTTTCAGAGTTGTGGGGTTTGTTTTATCCTTTCAGAGTTGTGCGTTTTGTCATATCCTTTCAGAGTTGTGCGTTTTGTTATATCCATTCAGTTGTGCTTTTTGTCATATTCTTTCAGAGTGTTTTGGCTAGAGGCTTGAGTAGACAATAGAAGACTGCTTTCGAAGACGCTGTTCACCCAGGGGTTTTCGCCTCCTTTCCATCTGCCCTGTGGATATCAGAGTTTGAGGCCAACACGGTGAAGTAGTAAGAAAACTCCAACTAAAAATGAAATATACATTGACTGGCTGTGAGTGCAGAGTATGATGCCCTCAGATGGAGCATTGCTGTTAAAGCTGGTTGAAAAGCTCCAGTAGAGATGACAAGGTGAGCCGTCCCTTGGGGCGACTGGTGACCCACCATCCCCACACTACCAAGTAACACCCGCGTTCACTACCCTGGGACTCGTTACCTCCCTCTGGCAGGATGTGAAGATGGCCTCCTGCCACCTCACACACGTACAATTGTGCTGTATTGGTATATTCAATCCCCCTGCCGAGCTTCGGTGTAGCACAGGGTATCCGACGTCCAGATCCAGGTCAGGTTTTCACTATAACCGCTATGTAAAGAAGTCCCACTTCGACTCACTGTATGTAAATGTAGTGAATGTGGCGCCCTGTCCCGCATGAGTATCCCACTTTCTCCTCACCCTGTTCCCGCCCCTGGAGGGGCTCTGCACAAGCTTAGACAGTTCTGCACAATAGAGGGGGGAGTTCCGGCCACTGATGGCGTCCTGCCCCTATCTGTGGGCTCACTTCCCTCGCTGGCTCAGAGATCTACCTTATACTACTAACGGGGACGTGTCCCGATCTCGGGCGCGCACAGCACAGTGGGTTATATAAATAAAAATATCTTATGAGCAGGGCCACGGAAATCACGCGATGGCGTGGCAACCGCTTTTTTCGCATAGTTATGGATTTGCTACATAATCCATCACCTGCTGCCTAGTCTGCAGGTTTTAACAAAAAGTAATGCGTTTCTAGCTCAAACGGATCAAAAGTTACCAAAAACACTGCAGCGCAGCAGAACGCCCCGCGCTATGGTTGGCTTTTCATCTTTATGTGGCTTATGGCCGTATGTGGGTGTCAGACTGGTATAAATGAAGTGAAACCTTTCCCTATATAGTCTTAACGTGCACAACTGACACACATAATGAGGCAATACCACTACAAACTGTGCTGCATCCATCATGCCCTATGATTTGTCGTTTCTTGAACGCATCATTTAGTGAGCCCCGCCGCATGGTTTTGGTCCTCCCCTGCCACATAATTCTATTGGCGCTGCTTATCAGAATAAATTGAACATCGCGAGTTGGTACGCTCGCCGCCCACCCCAGGGGACCCCAGGCCGCTGTATTTGTGCACGTGTGCGATGGCACGGGGGTGCTCGATGCAGCTAGGTACGTAGCTTTGCCACTTCAGGGTACTCTCCTGTGGCGGGTGGTGTAAGTGCCCACGGCTGGCCCAGGCCCGGGAGGTCGCCCCTTGAAGGCCCGTGACAGCTGAAGCTTTGGGGACGGAAACCTTGGCGACCGTCAGCACACGCACACATCTCTGCATAATCACGGCCATCCACATTCCTGGAGGGACATTCTTATAGCAGGGAATCAATGCCTGGTGGGGAGAGACGGCGGGGGAAGGGGCCGCCAGCAATGCCTTGGGGAGGGGGGAGCTTTTCAGGGGGCGCAGAAAAAGGCCCGAGGAGAGTTTCTCACATGGACAGCCAGCCAGGGAAGGTTTTTTTTTCTTTGGCAAGCTGCTCCCTAAGCTCCTATAATACTTATCTGGTTAAAAGTCCAAGGTTTTGTGACTGTCCCGAAAGAAGAAGGCGCTATGTTTAGTAAATCCTCTCGACTGAATGCCAAGAAAAGGCATTATGTAACCTTGCAGATACACTCACCCTCCAAGCTTGGTCTAGGGGGGCTGCTCTCCCGAGCACAGCCGGTGCTTCAACTTTACTTCCAAAATCCAACTTCTTGTATCTAGTCCCAAGCACGGAGCTCGCGCCTGGCGCCGATGGGGGGCCCAGGCATGCAGCCCTGTTAACCACGAGGCCATAACTAGAGCCAGAGCTCTCTGGGCTCATCCAAAATTGGCACATACCCCCATTCGTCCTCTTTAATCGTCTGTGCATTGAAAATTTGTGAGGAGTAGAAGGAAGGCGAGAGTTCAAAATTAAGGAGCGCCAGGAAGAAAAAAAACAAAGCAAAGACAGTTGCTGCCTTCAGAAGAAGTGTTCACACACATTGTTCTTAGCACGTAAGTGTAGGAAGACTGCTGGAGGGAGCGTTGTATACATATGACCACAGCACATGTAGAGTTACTCAAGTCCAAAACAAGTAGAATTAGGTGGTATACTTATGATAATGAGTAGTATAGTCCTCTTCTTAGTGTTCCAGAGAGATGTTTAATTGGATCAAAAGTTGTGTACCAATATCTATAGCCAAATAAGCACTGCTGGAGGAGCACAACCACCTCACTGGATGTCAGCGCCTTGGGTGCTGACCCAGCTCACGCATGCTAAAGGCCCACCCTGGCTAGAGCCCCCGCCTTGAAGCCTCCTTCAGGCATCCTCAGTCTTCTAAGGGAGGGTGAGCTTAAAAAATAAAAATAAAATAAAAAAGACCCCCACCCCTTGTGTTCTTAGCCTTGTCTCAGTGGAATCGACTTCCAGGACAGCCTGGTGGGGAAGGCAGGCAAGTGTCCATCAGAGAATTGATCTTCATTGGAGAATCTCTTCGACGTACACATTTGTATCCGCTCTTCCGTAAATCTGATCGACATGCAACCAGAAACCTTCTAGATTATTTTAACCCTGTGAACATCCAATAAACTGCCATGCAATCACCTCCCTCACCAGCTAATGACTGACTAACTCATACTATTTAGTGTTAGATTGACAAAATGTCAACTGTCAATCACCAGAGACCAACCTGCAAAGATTGGACGCAGCTCCCACTCCAGGGCTACCTGGGGAACCATAGGCGAAGACGCAGAAATTATGCGTCAGGGAGGATTACATTATGCCACAGGGCTCTCTTAGTTATGTGTCAAGAAAAGGCACATTATGGGGTGTAATACACCACATTTAGTGTTAGTATTTTGCATTATTTCCGCTTTTTTTTTTTCTTCTTTTTTTTGTAAACACAACACTTTCTGAGCAAAGGTTTCACCCTATTAGTACAATTTTGACACCCAAATACAGAAATAAGCATTAGAAAGTCAACCTTTGTGAAGGGTCTTCAACTGTGCATCAACACATGTTGCAGAGTATTCAGAAACGTTTGATCCGCTGGTGCTAAAACACATTTTTTTGCTGCAACATGCAGATTATGTAGCAGATAATGTCTTGTGTGGCAAATGCAGCAAATCCATAATGTGTAAAACGCTGGAGCCGCAAAAATAGCATAGGCCCGGACCATGGGCAGCCTGACAAATAGCTTAGTTATCTCGCTCATCCCGTCAATCTTCTCACCACGCAAGTCCATCGTGAACCAAAAAAATAGCAGGTGCTTTCAGTAAAGCATTCACTCCAGAGGTTCCCACCTTGCCCATTACTGCTTTAAGCATTCAGACTCGCTCAGAAAATTGCATATTTCAATTCAAACCAGCATTTGGTACTTTTCTAAGAAATCCTAACTTTGGCAGACACAGGCACTAGGAGATTAAGTCATTTGCCCAAGATCACACAATTTAGTAAAGTGGGGAAACACAGGTTTGCCTGCAGCCAGTGTGGGCTACATACGCCTAGCGGGCGTGGGTTAGCTAAGCATTTGTTTTTACACGCGAGGACCCTAGCTCATACTGAACGGACAAGGAAGAAGGCAACATATGATCTGCCATGATCCAAAACACGAAACCTGTCTCAGCCAGCAGATGGCTCAGTGAGGTGAATGTTCACAACTGATGTCTGTGATTTCCACCTCAAGGCTTTTAATCCTGGCAGGGCCAACACAAGCACTCAACTGAAGTCAGTAAACTGAGTACCATCACACAGGGTAACACCAATTACACTCGGAGCCACACGAATAATGCAGAAAGGTTCACTAAATTATGAGTCAAGAAAACGCAAATTATGAGGCATAATGCGTTCATTCAGTGATAGCATAGGCTCATTATTTTGTCATTTTTACACGTCAACACTATTTGGGCATATGCTTCACCTCATTTTTACCAGTCTGACATCCAAATGCAACAATAAGCAACAGAAAGATGACCAGTCAATATTAATATTTGCGAAGTGCCTCCTACTGCACAGCAAAATATTTTTTGTAACTATTGATATATTTGAGCTAGAAACAAAATTATTTGTGTTGAAATCTGTAGTTATGAATTATGTGGCAAATACAGCAAATCCATAATTTTGCAGAAAATGCTGCAGCCGCAAAAAAAAAAAAAAAACATAATTCCAGAGGCCCCAATTACAGTGGCTACACGTGGCATATAAGCATTATGCAGCACTACAAATATATATGCAATCTATCACTGCCCTCCCGCCCCCCCCCCAAGAAAGACTGTGTCACTCCCAAACCTGCCCAGTGGAGGGTACACTGGACAGAACCAACTTTAAGCAGGTCAGAATCTTAGATCCCTACGACGACAATACTGCAGTATGTTAATTTACCATATTATACCCTAAAGCCTCATGCCTCTACTGAAATACCACAGAGCTATGACAAAGGAGTGCATGAGCCAGCTCTGTTAAAGAATGTCTCACTCTACAAATGTTATATGATGTCAGAGATGAAAGGGTTTAGTAGAGAAAATATGTGGGGCTTTTGCATGGTTTTGGCACAGGTACCAGAAGAGCTACATCAGAATAAATTCAATTGAAAGTAAACCTTTTGTCTTCCACCACTACATGTTTAAATTTTTTTTTACAAAAAATAAAAAAAATACAAAAAATAGGCATTGGCAAGCCAATAAATAGTTCTGGCTTTAATTAGCCAACAGATCAAACAGGGATTCACAAATACTGTTTACATGGATGCCATGCACAACAGCTGTTTTATCACATTAAAGCCTGCCCTGTTTTCTTTGCAAATTCTTGGACAACAGATGCGAAAAATGACCGTCTTCTGCATATAAGCCGTACAGGAGATGAACAATGTAATGCGGCAAACAGTGTGATGACTGAGAGTACTTTTCAAAAGTAAAATGAGACGAGGCACTAATACTCCTATGAATGGAACCATGGCCCATTCTAAGTACCTTTTAAAGAACTGGTTACAATAAGCCACACAGACATATGCTGTGTAGCTAGACCCAATAAAGAACTTAACAGGACAATCAAAAATGACGGTTGTGTGTATTTTTCAGATGCAAAATTGCTTCTCATAAATTCTAACGTAGCACTCCGTGTAAGGCGGAATGATCCAACCGCACTGCCAATAGCATCAGATTAGAGAGAGATACTGGTCAGCTTACAACCAAAGCAGACAATTTGCATCTTTCAAATAATTAGTAACAATAGGTCCAATACAGAGGCGCTGTCAAGGCAGACCTAAAAATGGAGAAATTTTCAATTTCACGGTTTGAAAAGGGAGCTCTGCACGTACAAGTTTTTTTAACTGTAAACATTTTCAACATTAAATCAACCACCAGCTTGCTATATAAGAGTTCTCAAAATTACGCTTTAATTGCAAGTTTACGTTAAATATGAGCAAATCCTTCCTACATGACTGAAAGGTATTTCCAGGGCTGAAATAGAGCCGTGATTTCCATGTTATGTGACTTCCTCCTCATCACTGCACCCATAGTGAGAGCTTTTGTGGTGAGTGTAAACTGCTTTGTGAGGTGTGTGGACGTTCACCAGAAAGATTTTTTTCTACTGCGGTATGCTCGCAGGAAAGCTTTCCCTAAGGCAGTGGTTCCCAACCTTCTGACATCTGTGAACCCCCACTTTATCATTATTGGAACCCCGGGGCCCCCACTGAAACATTATTGGAATCTGGGGACCCCCTACTGAGTCACTACTGAAAGCTGGGGACCTAATCTATTAATATTATTTCATTTTCTAAGCAGTCGCAGACCCCTTGAGGAGGATTCGGACACCCCCAGGGGTCCCCGTACCACAGGTTGGGAACCAATACCCTAAGGGAATGCAGACATGTAGATCCATTTGGAGATCACATTGTTCTTCCTCGTGGCTTATTTGACTGTCCACTGGCATCCACAACCCTAGATCCCTCCTCTGTTTTGGATCAAAGTCTGCCTGCCACCTGGGCAGTACATCACCTGCTCTACTCTTACGCCCTTGTAACTTCAACCATCAATCTTTGCGGGCAGGCGATGTGCCCAGAACCTCAACAGACCCACCTGGCAGTGGACAAGCATCCACACACGTCCTCCTGTCAGAACTTGGGCTACTTGGAAATGATTCCTCGAAAAAGGCCACAAAACCAAGAGATTAACAAACCAATCAATTTGTCAAGAAGAGAGAGCAGTGGGGGCAGCCATTAGTCCCATCTATTGTTCGCTTAGTGATTTACCTTGGAGAACAACAAAAGCAAATCACGGTGACAGAAGAGACTGAAAGAACAGATTCGGAATATTTTTCTGCGTTCAAGAGCAAAGCATCAGCATTTTGTACACTTTTGGAAGCTACCAGAGGTAGACCTTTCAATAACTGAAGACATTCCTCAATGACAACGCATGAGTGGTAATGCTGACCCAGTTGGAAAATGGACAGTGCTTATCCAGAAAGATTACGCACTTTTACTGCAGGACTGACAAGATGCACTCGATGCACGGTACCTTTGCAGACAGTCCACATACAGGAAATACAAATGACAACTTGAAAAAATTGAGTGGTGCGTAATTTAGAGGCGAATGTCACAACTGTGCTTGCCAGATTCAGATTACATACCGAGAAAAACGAATACAAATAAGTATTTTTGATACCGTGCGCTTACATAGCAACAGTAAAATGTGAGACCACTAAGGTGTTTGAGAGAGACCTTTGATAGGAACTTCGGGGGAGATTCCTGCAATAAGTAATGACCAACAAGACACCGGTGGATTTCTGTCCAATTCTCAAGGATCTGAAGGATTTGTGAAATCCTGCAGTCCTCTTAGTGTGCTAAATGTTTGGCAGCATCACCACTGGACAGAAAGGACAGAAATCTTATCGAGTGCGGGGACCATGGCTGAAACTAACCTGCCAGACTCGGTGGCTCTACTATTTATTTTTCACAATACCAAGTAAAGGCCTTTGCCCTATTTTCTTGCATTCGATGGGTTTCTGGTCGCCAGGAGAAGCGGTTATATTACACCCAGCAAAGTCCCTACAGTGGTGGATGTTATTTTTAGAACTGTCCCCTTGGAAACAGAGCAACTTTGATAAGATGCATCAAACTCCCTGCCTGATACCAACAAACACCTTCAGTTTTAGGAACAGGGGAAGATGTGAGATCTTGCAAGACTGAAGCCCTTTGCGGGGACAAGTAGGGCCTTTGGTACCTTCCAAACTAAATGCAGAAAAAAAATAAAATCATTGGATATGGTCAATTTGGTTCATTTAGTTAACGACTGGCAGTCTGTTGAGGTGTTCTTTGAACCACATAATCATCTTTGAAGTGTTTAAGTTACAAAACAACACACCTCAAGTCTGCCCTTCTTCCAATTTGTGTTTGCCTTTATCACGAAGGGACGGGCCCTATTTGTCCGGAATGCAGGTGTTAGTGGAACGCAATGGAAGAGGTCACTGATGACCCTCTAACCACATCTGTGTGGGTAGTAGGTCATTAAAAAGAATTAATAATAACTTACTGTGCGGTATAGTACCGCACTGTAAAGGCGCCTTTGAAATAGGCTGTGTGGTACTTACCTACCTGATGAACTCTGGGTGGTATTGGTGCTGCGCGGTAAAAGGCGCAATGTGAAGGTGACATACCCACTATGTCATCTACGGTTCCGGTTGCTCTTCTCGGGTTAGATGCCTGGTATCCATGTTACCCCAAAAGTGAAGTTATTAAGAGAACAATTTCAGGGCTATCATCAAAATTTGAAAGAAGGTGAATCATACTCTTGAGGAGAGCTTAGGAAGAGAGTTCCTTATTAACCTGCAACTCTATTTAATGAATAGTGCTGACTCACCAGGAACAACCCATTGCTGTCAGGGTATGTGGGTACTTACCGGATCATGCAATTGGGATATGAAAAGAGGACTGAGGCGAAGCGTCATGAAGCCAGATCCCTAGGTGGCTCAGTTTCGACATACTGGCCCTTCCTCACTCCCTTCTCCATCACCCTGCCCAGTCACGTCATCCCAGGTGGCCTACAACGGAACGTTTGGCGCAGCTGCCCAAGACAGATGTCTCCTGTCGTCTTATGGTGAAGTCACAAGCACAGGCAGTGATTGTACTCACATGTCCATCAGTTATCATACTGCTGACAACAAACTCATATTAAAAGATAACACATGAAGCCTAATTGTATTTTATTTTTTCACCCAAGAAGATATTGGAGCATTTTGTGTCTTTAATCACCAGAAATTACGTGACTCAAATAGGGAGTCGGTGCGAGTTTAGCCACCTTCCTCGGCCTCACGACTTGATAAATTGTGTGGGACAAATATATTGCACTCTTCCGGGCGTCAAACAAGGATGGGAAATGGGGTCAGGCACAGTTGCCACACACTAAACTAATGGTTTGTTCTGAACATTCTTTGAACATCTATAACACATATCTTGATTTTAAAGACTTTTACAGAATTTCCTTCACTTTGACAGAGGACATTCTGTTAAAGGGGACGCTCACTTTAAAACCTTTTTTAGGATTGCCTTTTTCTTCTATAATATCATGAAGAATAGAATGTGTATGCTGCCGCAATACGTGCCCACATCTTGTGACCTGGATTCACATCCCATGGGTTTGGAACGTCTAGACAGAAGCCATGGGCACCTCTGGATGTAGATGCAGCTGAATTTCCGCTGCAAGACTATCTGCTCTGCTGGAATCGAGAGTTTTTCAAACTAATGTTTGTACACTGGTGACTGCTCACCTGGAATAGAGCTTAATATCGAAGAACATAAGTACTTGAACTCTTCTATAGGATACTTGGCAGGCTGTTACTGAGCACATGTCCACCCCCAGTGAGCTTGGACAACAGCCACTGTTATCCCATCAAACATATTCTTGCCTTCTGTGTTCAACTCAAAACCCAGATAGTTAAGACTTAAAAGGCTGGTTTATGAGTCGCTTGCCAAGTCAAAAACCTGGGTGTTAATAATAGATTATTGTACTCGTTGATGTATTTATTGGGTGCACTATTTATGATCTGCTTAGAACAAGCTTCTGTAACAGTTACTACTTCAAAAATATAAATAATATATGTGCTAATTTGGTTTTCTAGGCAATAGTCATCCTATGAGTAAAACAGATGTTACTTTTTGCAGTAACCAGTGCCACACAATCCAAATCATCAGACTACCAGTGCATTTTAGACTCAATGGCTCGATCACATCAAAGCGCTGCACAGCCACCGAGTCTCCACCCTGGTAGAACAGAATGCCATACTTACATTTAAAGTCCCCATGAAGGGGACTGTTATCAGAGGCTCAAAGAAAAAAAATGTCACAGATGTTCCACTGAAGCCATGGTTATATATTACACACTTTGGTATAATCACATTAGATAATATACTAAACCATATTGTTAAAATAACCACTATAATGCAAATATCTACTTAACTGTAGGCCAAACACTCCAATTATTGAAACACTTTGTTCAAATCAAGTGACAACAAAATTGCAAAAAAATCTCAAGAGAGGGCTACGGCCAATGAGTGGCACACAAGTCACCCCAAGTGAAGGCAGTCTATTTAGTGTCCAATGAATTGACCTTTTTGTTGCTGAATGTTCAGCAGTGGAATAGAGGTCACCGTTCACCCCAAGGGGCTTGGACAGATTTCCATTGGACGAATAAAAGATGGGAACCAAGCAAAACAATCAAAAAGAGTGTAGAACACCCAAAATATTCAGAAAGAAAGTGTCAGCTATGAAGTAATGGCTATTCAAAACTATTCTTTTAAGTTGATGAAGTGAACAAAGAAATTTGACTGAAAAGTCTAACATGAAATGATGATCCGTTACCAACTTGATGCTATAAAAAAAGGCCCTTTGGTGACTTTTGGCACACAATAAATCAGCAGTACCCTGACCTACATCTCCCAGCAATCCACCATCGTGGGTCCAGCTTCTGCAAAAAGGACTGGAGCAGTGATACTTGAAGGTTAGAAAACAGTGCTGGTCGAAGGACTATATGACGTACTGGGCAGTAAACTGCAGCTGTGTGCAGTATGGATTTCGACACACACACACACACACACACACACACACACACACACACACACACACACACACACACACACACACACACACACACACACACACACACACACACACACACGTCTGCAAGCATTGTATTTACGCGTAAAATGTTTCCACTTGTAACTGTTAATACGCATGCACAGTGCCTAAACCTTCAGGCATTGTAAATACAAAACAAACCATCACGGGTTAATAAGTGTGGCACTGTTTCATATACTTTTTGTGGTGTCCAGTTTTACTCTGTTCCCAGCTGGAAAGAGGTCTTAGTAAGTGAAGTGCTTCCGTCTGACCTCTTCAGTGAGGACAGGGCACACGTTCAAATACCCGCATGACAACGCAGCCCGCCATCCTTCTGAGCTCAGAAACTGAGGGCCTCAAATTGTTTAAATGGAGGCTGAATGGAGTATAAAAGAGAAGTTATTACAAATAAATAAGTGCCACATGAGATTTTCAAAGACTATTTGGATTATGGCCCTAAAATCCCACTTACATTTTTGGCCAGCTGCCTAAAAAAATAAAATCCAATTTAAAAAAAGACAAAGTTGAGCAATTTCCAAGTCCCACCAGACCTCGCGATACCATGATGGGAAAAATACACTGGGAGTAGTTATAATCCGTGTAAGCACAGATTCGTCACAAAGTGCAGTAGTTCTGAAAACCCACACTGAGTAGGAATGATGTCATAACATGGTGGTACAATTGCTTTCATAATCTCCAGGAAAAAAAATCATACATTGTGCGAATTACTCACAGATACGAAACATGCATATGACGAAACATACATCATAGCCGGGTGAATCCATGAAGGGGTTCAGTTAAAGTTAACAAACCCCGCAGATAGCATTACAGCGCCATTTCATCACTAATTTTGCGTCTTATTTACATGCGTTACGTCATGGGCTTCTACACCCCACACCTGGGTCTAGAGGTCCCTTCATAGTATGTGCTGGTTGCTCCGTGCCAAGCACTTGCCATTATCAAACAGTGTGCAGGAATGCGCTCGGGGAACACAGGAAAATATATTGTGACTTCACTTGGAGCGTATGCCAACCATGAGCCTCACATCCATGGAATCAGAGACAATGGCACAGCTGGTACCCTCCGCTGCCATCACCACGGAAGCGCGGGCTGCCTGGCATTCCATCTCAGAGGCAAAGCATCCACCGCGGCATGCCAGGCCCTGCAAGCATCCCAGGGCGATACCACCAGAGCCCACAGCCAAACTTTACAGGGCCGCGAGCTTGCTTTTATTTTTGCAACATTTAAGTGGCACGTCACCCCAACTATACAGCAAGCACCGCACGTACATTAAATAGCGACACACTGCTTAGGCTGACTGCACAGCTCGGCTCAGCACGAGGCTGAATTCCTTTCACGCCGCCTCATCCCGACGAGGAGTTCACGGACTGTCATCTTTCCAGATTTCCGGCGACCAGGTGGTGAGACTGAGAGGACACATACAATCCCTACGCGCTTTGTGCTGCTTGAACACCGCTTGGAAGCCTGGGAGTCTAGGCGCTCCCTCGTTGCAACACCAAGCATGGAACAATGGGGCATCTGAGAAGTCACGCGAAGGAAACATTCACCTTAGAAGTGAATGACATTTGGGGAAATCAACCTTTCTGGCCGAAACAGAGAAACTACAGCGCCGGAACTGAAGGAGTAATGCACATTACCAAATGCATTAAAATGGCCTTCCCACTCCACAACACTGGGGCTTAGAGCAGAGTTTACGCCTTACACACATACACCTAAAAATACATCATGTGGCTTGCATCCTCTGTGAATTAAAACACAATATAAACTTGATGTAAGCAGAGAAAAATAACTTTAACACTAAATTACAGGATATAAACGCCGTAATCCTACCACTACAGTGTATAGGTAAAGCCATAACCCATATGCAATCCTTACAGGAGTGACGGAGACATTGCTAAATGACAAAGATCTGTCAGAACAAGTCTGTGTTTGTACATGGAAAGCTACTCGACATTTCTACGATGTTATGACAACCACCGACAGTCTGTTCACAGCAAATACAAAATATCTGCACACCTGCGAAGGTCACCAGTGGCTTCTTCAACTCTTTGCACACGACTGATGGTTGTTAGTAAGAGATGCCCTCGAGGGGTCTTGAGTACCCAAACAGACTTTAAACTTAATCACTAAAATATGCGTGTGTGATAATGTCATGAGGCCCTTTTAATCATGAGGCCCTTTTCTATTACCTGTCGCATACATTATTCTCCCACCCCTCATGTGAGAACTCATAGCATCTTATTTTCATGGATTTTTATATTGGGTATCCCTTGATCTCCTTAAGAGTGTATTTTCTGTAGACAGAATGGGCCCTGGAATCTCGTTCATGATGAGTGCAACTACTCAAACAGCATGACTGGCATCGGGTGAAAGGTACACTCCTCGGTGCTACATTTTACCAGCAGAAGAACTTGGTCGCTTGCTCTCTTGCCAACTGCCCTACGTGGAGATGAACTCCTCGCCTGGGTAATTCCGTGTCGTATATGTGGACAGTCTTCTCCACAAATAAAGTGGTCAGTGAGGGGCCACTGTGCAGCATCTTCTTTGCGCTGGGATTGCCTTTCACAGTAAGTGCATCGGACTGAATTTATGGCCCGGCAGGTACTGAGAGGGGGTGTCACGGATGTGGGCCTCTCACACCCTTCCTTGCATGCCACATGTTCTAAAAATGTGGTTATAGGGCACATCCACAGCTGCTGGGTTTCTGGTCCTCTGCTCTCTGTACGGGAATTAAGTGTCCGGCTGTACCTGCATGGACGCTAGCACTGCCAGCTGGCACACGCTTTAATTGTTTAATATATGTCTATATAAGAACCCTGTCCCCGGGGACAACAGACCACCGTACATAACTCGATGGAATGCACCGGGAGGGGGACAGTGGTGCACAGTTTAGGCATCACAGTACTATCGTCAAGGATGAGCGCTAGGGATTACAGATCCCGATTCACAAGGCATATGACATATCATAGGCAGGGCAGTGATCCTAACACTATTAATGATAGTTTGCCCCTATGAAGCAACACAATAAGGGACTCAGCAGTGTAATCTGGGGTACTGCCCTGGGTGCTACGAGTCCCACTAGGGTTCACCCTTGGGTGCTCCACTCTCATTTACATCCATGGATGCTGATGCTGGGTACAGTGTAACCTGTGAGGGGCATCTCAACAGATGAGTGCGGTAGGGACCCTCTGCGTGAGCCTTTCCACATGCCCAGACACCCTCGGCAGCTGGCTCCCTTGCCCTGTGCACACGTGGGCGCTCTCTAGGGCCGGCTGCAGCTGGTACTGGTGCTGCCAGTGCAGAGTGCAGCCTGGACTGTCAGTTCTTATCTCGCGCACCCGTGGATGCTGGCATCCGGAGCTACAGTTCCTTGGATCCCTTCAAGGGTGCTGGCGCTCACACATGGATGTCACCTCATCTGGGGTGGCGCAGCTGCTGGGTTTGGGGTACTCCCATGGTGTCAGTTCTCTGGCTCGCTGTCTGCGGGTAGCTGGGACAGATGGATGACATGAGTGTAGGGAGCCGGGTCTTACCTGGGGATGCAGCTGGGACTCGAGCCGTCGATTTCCCAAGTGGCGAAGAGGTTCATGGGGACGGGTCTGTTGAGGGCTCCGGTGCCGGGGAAGCTGAGCCTTCCCCGTTCCGCCATGGTGCCTGGTGCAGCCCGGAGGCGCCGGCGGTCCTACGATGGGTGCCGCGCTGGGTCCGCTCCTGGCAGCGAGGCAGCGGGTCACATCTCCCCGTACGAGGCGCAGAGCACCAGCACCGCCCGTGCTCTGCGCTCACAGCCCAGCCAGCCCTGCCTGCTGCTGCAGCGGCGCGCGCTCCCTCTCCAGCGCGAGGCCGTCCCGCCCAGCACGCGCTCCTCCGAGATTGCTAAAGCAGCGGGCCCTCGCGCACCGCTGGAGTGCACGTCCCCGCGAGGCAGAAGAGCGCGATTGGCCAGCAGCTTCTTTCTTTGTCACGTCTCATTGGTTGGTAGTTGTCCTCCTGCTCGCGACCCAAACGGTGCAGGCAGAATAGTGCCCCACCCCCGTCACTGACCGGCTGGGCGGAGCTTGGCAGGAGAGACCCAAAACAATTGATCCTCGGGAACCTTTGCCTGGACAGAGT
Source organism: Pleurodeles waltl (assembly GCF_031143425.1). NCBI lineage: Eukaryota > Metazoa > Chordata > Amphibia > Caudata > Salamandridae > Pleurodeles > Pleurodeles waltl. The sequence continues at coordinate 1,123,669,573 of NC_090448.1, forward strand.
GTGGAAGGTTGATTGGATGTCTACCGGAAATTACGTCAAAGTCAAGTCATTCCAGAGGAAGGTTCTGATTAACGGTCGTGTAACCTCGTCGGAGCTGCAGGAAAACTATTTTGGCCGGTTTAGGGCCAGGGAGAGTAAGAAAAGCTTCAAAACAGGAATAACGCGCAAACAGGGCACAGTGAGAGAGAAACGCCGCGAAGGTGGATAAGAGATCATTTACAAGAGCAGGGCAAGTTCTTGTTACACTTACTTGTCCCAACCAGTCAGCACCAGGGACAGGCCTGGTAAATTATGTCTATTCCATTCTCAAACACTCATTACCGCGTTCCGCAAGGATTTGGAAATCTTCTAGAAGGGTTAACTAGGGAGATCTTAAGAGACCAACCCAGGGATCTCCCATGCTTTGCTGCTATGTATTTCTCAACATTACTAGAGCAGCGAGACGCAACGGACTTTGATCCAGCCGAATGGGGAGCTAAATTGGAGGACAGATTTTATAATAGCAAAGCGTTTATGGAATACTCTGAAAGTGTGAACGAGGACGAATTTGGTGAAAGTCCTGCGCTTGGTTCGTTTCAGGACATAAGTGATGAGGCTGAAAGTGATCAGCTATATGAAGACAACAGCGAGCTAAGTGGACAGTTTATAGAGCCTGGCACTCTTCATCAGAAGCGAATTTCATATGAAAATGACCTAATCAAAAACAAGGCTGCTGTGATAATCCAGGCTCACGTCAGGGGGTTTCTAGTGAGAAAGCAAGTACGGAAAATGAGAGAAGGCAAAAACACAATGGAATTTTAAAGCCAGTTTAGCGGTGATTTTTGAAATAAGGGAAGCTCACCTATCTGCTTGTCGGGTTTTATTACGCAAGTTAAAAACAAAGAGACTTCGACAAGATTTGTATTGCATCCTTATGCCAAAAATACAGATATGTTTACTGATCCCTTAATAAACATTTTTTAAAAATCTCAGCCTTGTAGCTCTTAAATTTTTTGTTAGACATGATTTCTTTCTTTCCCAGTAACTCATGTGTGTCGCATTCGCCTCATCCCTTTGCCTTAGCTCGATACTACTACCCACCTGATAGCCCTTTTGGTTTTAGGCTCACATCTGGAATGATTGAAGACATGCCACCTTTTCCGTTTTTGTCCATGTGTTTTGGTAATTGAATGAGCCGATGACTTGCAGTGAGTAAGACGTGCTGTTATCTTTAAGCAGTAAATATGAGACACTGCTTACTGTTTTCTTGGGGCTGGGAATTTCATTTATGAGTTTATACGTCAAGGATGATTATGGGGTCTTAGTGCATTTTCTATTGTATTGTAATAGTATTTATATAGCGCTTACTACCCCTGACGAGGCGTCAAAGCTCTTTTCGGCGAGTAGCACGCTACTCCGGAACCCAAGAGGAATTAGTGGTGGATTAGTATAGGGAAATAACAGTTTTAGTACTATAATGAGTTAAATTGAGCAGAGGATATGTGAGTTTGTTAGTTGGATTGACTTGAGTCATGGAGGGATAGAGAAGTGAAAAATCCACAAGTGTTAACTGGGAGTTTATAGTAATAGGATGTAGCTTGGGATGAGTAAAGGAGAGATGGAGGAGGGAAGAGTCTGTGGAAAGGGTTAGGGAAATCATAGTAGCAGGAGGGGTTTTGGATGAGACAAAGGTGAGCTAAATGGGGGAGAATTTAGTAGGATTGTTTGGGAGATCATGGTAGTAAACAGGTTTGGGTGAGCTAGATGTGGAAGAGGAACGAAGAGCTTAGGCAGGGTTATTTTGGAGATGAAGTAGTAGAATGGGTTTGGGATGAGAGAGTGGGGATGGAGGATAGATTGATAGAGACATGACATATGGTGATAGGTAGACAAAGCTTATAAGAGAGTACATTTATATTTGTATTTATTTATAATTTAATGTATATATATATCTTTTTAATAATTTTTATTTTTCTTTAATTTATTCATTATCACCATTTTTTAATTTACTTATTTATAATTTGAACTTTATAGATTTTATTTATTATTTAATTTTTCTCTAGTGCAGTAGGACTAGAGTAATAACTACATATGTAAATACATAGAAAGGGAATATATGTTCAAGGAATATAATAATGGGTATAAAAATATGAGAAGAAAAGTAGTATTGTATAAAAACAGACTTTCAAGATTTGTAATACTTAAAGTTAATGAGTCTACTTTTCTACCATTTATTTCTTTCCTCAACTTTTGAATAGTGAAATAATTATGATAACAAAACATTTGATCAGTGTGATATAAAAAAGAGGGTAGGGATTCATAAGTATCTAATATAACAACTTATCTAGGAACTATGCAATGACCTATGAGCATGTTAAGCATAGAATAACCTACACTTATATATATATACACACACACACATATATACATACACACACATATATATATATATATATATATATATACACATCCACACACATATTTAATCGTGAGTAAATATACATTTGTTAAACAGGTTTAAAGCTGATGTGTGTCATATATTGTTATGACATAGTAGTGATACATATTTTCTAAAGAACTTTATATATCTAGAATATGCACATAATTAAACATATTTATCAGCACAGGCATATGCAGTCCATTGCTGTTTGAATATGGTGGTTATGAAGGAAAGAGCCAACTCTTGAGTAGTCTTCTGAAGACAAGATAGTTATCTGTGGATCTTATATTTTGTGGTAATAAATTCCATAGCTTAGCTGCTTGAACGGAGAAGGATGTACCACCTATAGTCTTTTTCTTGTATGGTGGTGTTCTATGGCGGGGTGCCAATCTTGAGCGGAGGTTTCTTTGTTGAATGTATTTGGTTATTTTGTTTCTGATAAAAAGTGGTCCTGTTCCGTGTCTAGCTTTGTGGGTGATACAAAGCAGCTTGAAGGTATACCTTCTGGCAATGGGTAACCCGTGTAGTGCTCTTAAGGCAGGGGAGATGTCGGCTTGTGGCTTTACATGTAATAGTAGCCTGGCAGTGGAGTTCTGAATACATTGTAGTTTTTTTTAATAATAGATAGAGATGATCCATGGTAGAGGCCATTGGCATTATCCAGTTTGGATAGTACAAGAGAGATAGTAGCCTGCTCCTTGTGTGGAAATCTGAGGTGGGGGAAGATGCGTCGCAGAGTCTTCAAGGTGATGAAGCTTGTTCGTGCTAATTTGTCCACTTGGGCATTCATTTTTAACTTGGAGTCCATGGTAATTCCAAGGTTTTTAACTTCCTCGGATAATTGAGGAGGTGGTCCAAGATCCTCAGGCCAGGAGCACAGTGGGTCATAATGTTTCCAGTCACCACATATAAGTATTTCCATTTTGGAGGAATTTAGTTTAACATGGCTCCAAGTCATCCACTGATCAACGTCTCTGAGGCAACTGAGGATCTGTTAGTTTTCAATGTCTGGGGCATTCCAATTTAAGTAGCATTTGTGTGTCATCTACATAGTTGTAGCATGTGAGTTGAAAATCATTGATCAGTTCTGGTATTGATATTATGTAGACATTAAAAAGCGAACATGAGATGATTGATCCTTGGTGGACCCCTGCTTTTGTGAGGTAAGGTTTGGATGAGAAGGGGGGAGAATAGATAATATTAGTTCTGTTTTGAAGGTAGGATGTAATCCAATCGTGAGCAGTCCCTTCTATGATGGCTTTATTGAATTTTTGGATTAGGGTGTCATGGTCAGCAGTATCAAAGGCAACCAAGAGGTTCAAGATGTAGGAAAATGGCCCTTGTTGCAGTTGCTTCCCCCATACTTTTAGCTTGATATTGATGCTGACTTGACAGAGTGTGCTGGGACCCTGCTAACCAGGCCCCAGCACCAGTATTCTTTCACAAAAAATGTACCATTGTTTCTACAATTGGCAAACCCCTGGCACACAGATAAGTCCAGTGTAAAAGGTACCAGTGGTACCAAGGGCCCTGTGACGAGGGAGGGTCCCTAAGGGCTGCAGCATGTGTTGTGCCACCCTAACGGACTCCTCACCTAACTCATGCACACTGCCACTGCAGATTGTGTGGGTTGGTGGGAAGAAAAAGGCAAAGTCGATATGGCATCCCCCTCAGGGTGCCAAGCACACAAATCACTGCCTGTGGCATAGATAAGTCACTCCTCTAGCAGGCCTTAAAGCCATAAGGCAGGGTGCACTATACCACAGGTGAGGGCATAGCTGCATTAGCTCTATACCCCTACAGTGTCTAAGTCCATTCTTAGACTTGTAAGTACAGTGTGGCCATATTAAGTATATGGTCTGGGAGTTTGTCAAAACAAACTCCACCATTCCATAATGGCTTCACTGAATACTGTGAAGTTTGGTATCAAACGTCTCAGAATAATAAACCCACACTGATGCCAGTGTTGGATTTATTAAAAAATGCACACAGAGGGCAGCTTAGAGATGCCCCCTGTATGTTACCCAATCCTCTAGTGTAGGACTGGCTGGTCTGTGCCAGCCTGCCACTGAGAGAAGAGTTTCTGACCCCATGGGGTGAGAGCCTTTGTGTTCTCTGGGGCCAGCAACAAAGCCTGCTCCTGGTGGCGGTGCTTCACAACTCCTCCCTGCAGGAACTGTAATACTTAGCGGTGAGCCTCAAAGGCTCAGGCTTCGTGTTACAATGCCCCAGAGCACTCCAGCTAGTGGAGATGCCCAGCCCCCAGACAAAGCCCCACTTTTGGTGGCATGTCCAGAGGGATAATTAGGAAAAACAAGGAGGAATCACCACCTCAGCCAGGACCACCCGTAAGGTGTCCAGAGCTGAAGTGGCCCCCTCCTTGCAGAATCCTCCATCTTGGTTTGGGGGACAGGGACCAATAGGGTTAGGAATGTGTCCCCTCCCCAATAGGAGTGGGTACAGGTAGGGTGTAGCCACCCTCGGGGACAGTAGCCATTGGCTACTGCCCTGTAACCCCTAAAAACACCCCTAAATTTAGTATTTAAGGGCTCCCTGAACCAAGCTAGTCAGAGTCCTGATGACCTCAAGACAGAAGAAGGACTGCTGAGCTGAAAACCCCTCAGAGAAGAGAAGGAGACAACAACTGACTGCCCTAGCCCTACCGGCCAGTCTCCTGCTTCAAAAAGCTGCAAAAGAAGAAGCAACGCGTTCTGCAAGACCAGCGACCCCTGAAAAGTCTCCAGGGGACTGCCTGCCTCACCGATGACCAAGAAACTCCAGCGGACCTGTCCAATAACATAAATAAACCATCTTTAAAGAGACTCCTACCTCACTCCAGAAGCAAGAGTCACAATTACTCTGCATCCGACGCCCCTGGCCCGTGTCCAGAGAAGCCAACCAGCCAGAGAGGACCCCCCAGGCGATTCTGACCAAGTGTCCACCCTGGGCTGACCTCCCCCCCTCCATGACAAGGACTGCAGAGGGAATCCTGAGGATGCCCCTGACCGCAACTGCCTGGGATGAAGATATCCGACACCTGCAGAAGCACTGCACCCCGAGCTCCCAGACTCTAGAGAAACCGACCACTGGTGCAGAAGTGACCATCAGGTGGCCCTCCTCTTTGTCTAGTTGGTGGCTTGCCCAATAAGCCCCCCTGTGCCTTGTCTGCAGCACCTAAGTGACCCCCGGGTCTGCCCATTAGGTTCCATTGGGAACCCGACGCCCTGTTTGTACCCTGCACCCGGCCGCCCCAGTGCCGCTGAGGGTGCGTGTGTGGTGCCTCTTGCCCCCCCCCCCAGTGGTCCTCTAAACACCCCTGGTCTCCCCTCCGACTACGCGGGTACTTACCTGCTAGCAGACCGGAAACGGAGTACCCCCTGTCTCCATAGGGGCCCATGGTTTTTTGGCTCCTGTTTGACCTCTCCACCTGGCCGGCCCTGTGTTGCTGGTGCTGGGTGTTTGGGGTGATCTTGATTCCCCAACAGTGGGCTACCTATGCCCTAGAGACTGAACCCATAAGTTTGTTACTTACCTCAAAAACTGTACTTTACTTACCTCCCCCAGTTAAAAATTGCACTGTGTCCACTTTTAAAATAGCTTTTTGCAATTTTAAAGAAAACTGTGTACATTATTGATTCCATTCAAAGTTTTAAGTATTACTATGCAAAGTACCTTTCATGTACTCACCTGCTAAATTAATCTTGTGGTTCTAGAAATAAATTAAGAAATAATATTTTTCTATATAAAAACCTATTGGTCTGGAGTTCATTCATAGAGTGTGTGTTTTCACTTATTGCTTGAGTGTATACAACAAATGCGTAACACTACCACTGATAAGCCTAACTGCTCGACCACACTACCACAAATAGAGCATTAGTATTATCTATTATTACCTCTGTCAAGCCTCTTCGGGAACCCCTGGACTCTGTGCACACTATGGGGGTCATTCCAACCCTGGCGGTCATCGACCGCCAAGGTGGATGACCACGGAAGCACCGCCAACAGGCTGGCGGTGCTTCATTTGGGATTCCGACCGCGGCTGTAAAGCCACGGTCGCCCAGCCGGGTCCGGCGGTTTCCCGCCGGATTTCCCCCGGCTGGGAGAATCCTCCATGGCGGCGCTGCAAACAGCGCCGCCATGGGGATTCCGACCCCCTTCCTGCCATCCTGTTTCTGGTGGTTTTGACCGCCAGGAACAGGATGGTGGGAACGGGTGTCGTGGGGCCCCTGGCATGGGCAGTGCTGGGGCCCCCTAAAAGGGCCCCAGCATGATTTTCACTGTCTGCTTAGCAGACAGTGAAAATCGCGACGGGTGCAACTGCACCCGTCGCACCCCTGCAACACCGCCGGCTCCATTCGGAGCCGGCCTCTGTGTTGCAGGGCCTTTCCCGCTGGCCTGCGGGCGCTCCTTTGGTGGGCGCCCGCCGGCCCAGCGGGAAAGCCAGAATGGCCTCCGCGGTCTTTTGACCGCGGAGCGGCCAAATGGCGGTGACCGCATGGCGGGCGGCTACCGCCACCCGCCGCGATCAGAATGACCGCCTATATCTCATTTTTATATAGTATATACAGAGCCAGCTTCCTACACAAGAGAAGTAGTGCAGCAACTCCATTGTGGTCAACTGTGTTTTTAAGATCATCCCAGATTGCTATGAGTGCTGATTCAGTGCCTCTTCCTGGGCGGAATCCAGTTTGGTAGTCTGAAAGTATGGAATTGTCTTCAATGAATTGACACATCTGGTCGAGTGCTACTCTTTTTATCAGTTTGCCCAGGAAAGGTCCATTTGTGATTGGTCTATAGTTGTTGGGGTCCTGCGGGTCTAGGCTTGTTTTCTTTAATAATGGATGTATGTATGCCTTTTTCGGGTCTTCAGGAAAGGTTCCTGTAGTTAAAGAGTTGTTGATGATTCTTCTTACAGGTGTGGCAGCAGAAGTAGATAAAAGAATGTTCTTGAAGATTTTTGGTGGACAAGGTTCACAAGGGCAACCGGAAGGCCTGCTTGCTTTGACCAAATCCATAAATTCAACTTGTGATATTTGTTTGAAGGAGTGAGGAGTCTGGGTGGATTTATCCTTAGAGGGGATTTTTGGAAAGGGGTTGGTGCTGATGGTTTTCTTCTGTTTTAACTAGGAGTACAATGTGTCTGCCTTAGTTGTGTAATGAGTTGCCAGTTTGTTTCTGAAATCTTGAGTAGTGGGATGACTTCCTTCCATGCATTTAGGTTTTCGAAATTCATTGAGAATTTTATAACATTCTTTGTTTGCAGATTTGGCATTTTGGATTCTGTCTGAGTAGTACATTTTTAGCTTTTTTGATTTATGATTTGTATATTCTGTTATGTTTGTATAGCTGTATTTTGTCTTGAATGTTGTTTGTTTTGAGCCAGGTACGCTGCAACCTTCTGATTTGTTGCTTTATCTTTTTAAGTTCTGTCTTTTTCCAAAGTGTTGTTTTCCTTTTGTCTTATTTGGTTTTTCTGAGTGGTATTAGGATACCAAAAGCTTCCTGTAGCCACTCATAACGTCTTGGAACATAATTAATTGTATCTAGATCTGTGTTGGCTGTTAGTTGTGTTTCAAAGTCATTAAAATTGAGTTTGCTCCATGGTCAGTTGGTGCATGTATGTAAGTATTGTGGGGTGTGTTGATTTGTGGTGTTTTATGTTGGAAAGATATCAAATGGTGGTCTGACCATGTGATTGGCGTGATACTGTGAACGGTAACAAGTTCAGGCTTAGCAAAAATGAACTCTAGGATGTGTCCAGCGATGTGTGTGGGATTGTGTACAATCTGATGGAGGTTCAGTGTGACTAGGCCAGTGGTGATAGCTTTTGGATGGGGGCATATTGGGGTTGTCAAACCAAATATTTAGGTCCCCAAGAATGCATAGGTTTGAGTATAATGTAATAAGGTTTGAAACTGTATCTAGGAAAGCATCTGTGAATGTTGAGTTGTTAGGTGGAGATCTGTAAAGGAGGAGAAAGTTACAGGAGGAAGCTGGAGTAGGGTGGCAGCTAGTGAGGAGGACTTCACAACTTTGTATGGAAATGTTGTCTGTTTTACTGAGATGTGTTGCTTGTTTTAATATATTAGCTAGTCCACTTCCTCTCTTACCTGTGTGGTTTTGTGTGATGGTTTGATAGCCTGGAAGAACGGCTTCATGCAACACTGGGGCCATGTTATCTCCCAACCTTGATTCCGTTATGAATAGTAAGTCAGGTTGTGTGTCCGTGAGCAGGTTGTAGATGTGGTGCTTGTTTTTTTAGAGTGATCAAGCATTTATGAGTTGGCAGTTTAGAAAAAGTGTGTTAGTGGCGGTTTTGTTTTCTTTAGGAGAAGGGTGAGCAGTATATTTTGAGCTTGTCACACGTGTTGTTAGTTGTGATAACTGTGTGAGGACCACAATAGTCCTGTTTTTCAATATAGTGTTCCTCTTTCAACAGGCGTAGGACGCATTTTGTTGGGTCTGTGCGTGTCGGTTGTGGTAGCCCTATTATGTAATAGATAAGGGGATGTGAAGTTGTAAAGTGTGGCATGTTGTTTATTTTGCTTGCGTCTGTTTAGTGTGGAAGGAATATGGGTGAGGTGTGGTGGAGGAGCATGTGGATCATAATGTAAAGTTCTAAATTGTGCAATGGATGAGAGGCGGGTGAATAAATGTTGCTGTGTTGGGATGCTTGTGGTAGATGTTTGTGAAGAGTGAGAATGTAGGGGTAAACATTGGTCAGGATTTGTATTCTTTGTGTAGTCATGAAGGTGGGGGTGGGTGTGATGGGACGTATGATCAACGTTTGTGTTATTTTGATGTGCTGATGTGTGTGGTCTGTATTGTTTTTGTGGAATAGTTGGAGGGGATATTGATGTAGTGGTTTTCTGTGAAGGATTTGTATGTGAGTTAGTGCTGGTGAGTGGTATTAGAGTATTACAGGGGGTGTTGATGTGTTTTGGAAACTAGGGCCAGTTGCGATGCACATTCACAATTTGCGAGTCTGTACCGACTCGCAAATTGTGAATGCGGCTCGCAAATAGGAAGAGGTGTTCCCTTCCTATTTGCGACTTGCATCGCTATGCTAAATTGCTTTGTGACCGCGAATGCGGTCGCAAAGAAATTTGCAGTTACCACCAGTGTCACACTGGTGGTAACCCATGGGACACCTTCCCCTTTGTGAATGTTGCCAGTAAGGGTTTTTCAGAGCAGGCAGTGGTCCAATGGACCACTGCCTACTGTGAAAAAACGAAACCAAAAGGTTTCGTTATTTTTTTTATTTTGCAACTCGTTTTCCTTTAAGGAAAACGGGCTGCAAAATAAAAATAAAAAACTGCTTTATTTAAAAAGCAGTCACAGACATGGAGGTCTGCTGACTTCAGCAGGCCACCATCCCTGTGAGTGCAGGGACTTGCTGTGGGGTTGCAAAATGCGACCCACCTCGTTAATATTAAGGTGGGTCTTTGCGACCCCATAGCGACTCGCAGTCGGTGTCTGAGACACCGTACTGCATCCGATTTTGTGAATCGGAAATCGCAAGTCGCGCAGACTCGCAATTTCCGATTCGCAAAATCGGAAATTGCTACATCTGACCCCTAGTGTATAATGTGTTTAAGAGGGGATGGATGTGTGTCAGGGGAGTTTGTTAGTTGTGATGACTGGAAGAGGTAATATGTGTGGTGGAGTGGAGTGTGAGGATTGTATGGTTGTGTGTAATTGGTGAATAGAGGGGAAGGATGTTTGTAGATGGTGTGTTTGAAGGCTGGGTTTAGGTACTGTCATGATAAAAGGGGTCTGGCAGAAACAAATAGAGGATAGTGCTGTTAGTTTGTATGAACATGGAATGTGTATCTGGATGGCTGAAAGTAATGTATAATGTGGTTTTGTGGGAGATGGTAGGTTGTGTCAGTGGGAATGAACAGATATGTGTTTGCTTTGAGAATGAAGAATTTAAAGGAGCTCACTACAGATGTTCATTGTAAACACAAGTGGGAGCTCAGACACCTCCTTAGCACTTAGTTTGAAGTACAAATAATATGTCAGGAATTAAAAGCCCTATTCTGTTGACGGTAAGTTCATGGACCATGCCTCATAGTACTCGGAATACAAATCAATTAGTCCCATTCACTTCCATTTAGGAACCATTAACCAATATTGATAATCCAGGGAACACCAATTGGTGAATATTTATTTATTCTTCCACCCTAATAAATAGTGCGCTTGCTCTACCTTTGAACTATTGTAGTCTAAATCCCGTTTCAGCTGATTCTCTGTGGGAATGTCCTAGATTTTCTTCAGAAGAGAACACTGCCACATTACCCTGGCTCTTGACACTAACAAAATACGATGATTTGAAGACAGTGGGCTAGAGAGTTCATGGTTCCAAAAACTCTGTGTAATAAAGTGATTTTCTCCTTATGAACACACTGAGGTCAACTTCATCAGTTTGTTCTCAAAGAGTAATGTCCCAGCCATCCAGCTGTTCTGTACTCCCAACTCATCTGTTGGAACAGCATCCTTCGCATTCCAACTGGTCTTTACACACAATTGGATGTTGTCGCTTATGCTAAGCAAGACCTCGATAAATCACATCCCCCATCCTACAACATAATACAGCAATATTACATTACAACAAAAGGTCATCTTATAAACATGTTGCATGAATAATGAAAGGAAGCACTGAAATCATTACATAGTAATAAAAGAGTGTTAGAAGAAATACATTTGAGCTAATACATCGTTACAGGATAGATCTATCATGTTTTATAATCATCCGAATACTTGGGTAATGTTAAAATATGAGCTCACACCTTGTTATTACAGGATAGTTGTATCATGTTTTATAATCATCAACACACTTTAGATTTAGTCTATCTCTGTTAACATTTTTGAGCTCTATGTCTTGTTTTCCATACGCCTTGTCACTCTCTTTTCCACATTATTACCAGCTCTTTTCACTCTCCCTCTATTCTCATTTGAACACTAATACTCTGTTCGGTTTCCAAATGGATGAGCCTCCTGTATTCACTTCATTTTTAAACAACATGATCTCTCTGATGGGCTTCAAAAACTTAGGGTTGTAATTGCTGCTTGCAGGCTTTTCATGGAAATCCAGTCACCCACCTTGACCTTTGTCTTTTTCTCTGCTCTCTTCACATCAAACCGTTCCTCCCTTTCCTTTGCTTTCAGCAACTATTTTTTCCTCCAGTAGAACTGAACTCCATTCAAACCTAATTCCTTATCATTCACCCATGCTTATGAAACCACTCTGTTGGGCTTCCTACCCCTAAACAAATCAAAATATGTCTTTCTTGCGCTAGACTGTTGAGTAAGTTTATACACCTCTACTTTTGTGAACACTTCATCCTTCCATTGTCTTTTGCTAACTGAAAGGCCTCTTTATGACTCTTCAAATGTTATACAATTCATTTGGCTTCTGGATGATACCACTCTAATTTTTTACACCTAACCCTGTTCTCTCTAGACACCGATTATACTCAATTGTCTCTTAAGATTATATGGGGTGTGCCTTCTCTGCTAAAAACATTTTCAAACACCCTGTGACACGTCTAGTCTCCACCCCATATGTGTAGAACACCATGGGCAACATTGAAGTACATGTGTATGAGAACCACACCTTATAGTTTTATTCCTCCCTCATAAAAGGCCCTACAATGCCTAACACAGCATCTTCAATAGTGCTAACAAACATTTACATGCAGAAGTTAATTATCGTAGCTCTGTAACATAAGTCCCACTGTTTCCCTTCTCTTTGCACTCTCTTCCCCAAGATATACTGTTCTAAACTTGTACTCACTTTTGGAAGATAGTGGTAGTCATTATGACACTGGCGGTGAGTGATAAAGTGGCAGAAATACTGCCAACAGGCTGGCAGTAATAACCGCCACATTATGACCATGGCGGTGAGAACTCCCATAGACAGCCAATGTACCACACCATCTGCCAGGGTGTTAACACCACTCACCAAGTCGGTAGCTGCCAACAGCCAGACGGAAGACAAGGTACCGCCCACCATATTATGACACAGCACACCGCCACGATTTCCAGGGCAGAACCAACGCCATCAAAAGCCTGGAAGAAACACTGCACAGAAGACGAAAGACTCACCAGCAGAGACATAGAGAAGAAAACAGCCACCATGGAAACGGAACTGCAAGTCTTCCCGATGCTCTTCTATGCCATGCTCCACCTGGAACACCAATGCCGACGAAAACGACGATGTTGAGTGCAGCGGCTTAGTACACAAGGGAGGAAAAGGAAAGTGACACACACGCACAACACACACTAGACACAGACACACACACCATACACACAACCAGCTGCAGAAGTAAACCAATGGCACATGACACACAGCAGAGTAATACAAGACTAGAGGTCGGAAGTACTGAAAATGTATCAGCAAGGCAAAAGCCACCACATGAACCAGATATGTACAATTGTCCAGAAAGGGCCAATGCCCAGTCCAAAGTACTAAGGGCTCACATGGCCACAGGGCACAGTCCAAGGCCTAACTCGTTTCCTGAAGACAACCTCAAAGAACTGTACAGGGGCATCATTATTGAAGTGGGCAGGCACCTCATGGGGAAGGGGGTGGGGGGCACCTCAGCCGAAGTCGGAAACTTGCCCACTGGTTCTGGAGGGGGCTCCATGCCCATTATCCTTTGCTGGGGAGTCCAAGGTCACAGTCTCTGAGGTGGGGGACTTGCCCACTACTTCTGGAGGGGGCTCCATGCCCATTTCTCAATGCTGAGGAGTGCAAGGTCACAGTCTCTGAGGTGGGAAACTTGCCCACTGGTTCTGGAGGGGACTCCATGCCCATTATCCTTTTCTGGGGAGCGTAAGGTCACAGTCTCTGAGTTGGGGGACTTCACCACTGCTTCTGGAGGGGGCTCCTTATACAGCAGTCCCTGGAGAGTGGCCTACATGTCCACTGCTGGAGGTGAGGGCTGCACCGTCTCAGCTGGAGGTGAGGGCTCCGTGACCACTGGTGGTGGTACCCTGCCAGCCTCTGCTGGAGGTGAGGGCTGCTGTGTCTCAGCTGTGGAAAGTGCCTCCTGGGCAGGCTCTGTTGGAGGTGAGGGCTGCTGTGTCTCAGCTGTGGAAGGTGCCTCCTGGGCAGCCTCTGTTGGAGGCGAGGGCTGCTGTGTCTCAGCTGTGGAAGGTGCCTCCTGGACAGCCCCTGTCGGAGGCAAGGGCTGCTGTGTGGCAGCTGGAGGTGAGGGCTTCTTCACTTTCATGGCAGGAGGTGAGGGCTTCTTCCCTGTCCTGGCTGTTGGAATGGGATTCTTCCCCTTCCTGGCTGGTGGAGTGGGATCCTTCCCCTTCCTGGATGGTGGAATGAGATCCTTCCCCTTCCTGAATGGTGGAATGGGATCCTTCACTGTCTTGCCTCCATGACTAGGAGGTGCCTCCACTGTCCCCATGGACTGTTTGGCTGAGGTGCTGGGCTGGGTCATTGGGACCCTGCTCTTACGGGCAGGACGGCGGGGTGGAGGGGGAGGGAAGAGGTCAAGTTGGGCAAGGAAAAGTTTTTTAGGGACGGTCAGGCGGGATGAGGGAGGAAGGAGGGGAGTAAAGGTTGAGGGAGCATTTGTTAGAGGAGTACGTCTGCTGGACTTTGGTGCAGGTGCATGGGGAGTGTGCTGATGTGAGGGTGATGACTGTTGGGTGTCTGAGTGCCTGCATTTGTGTCCTTTAGGAGGGGGGGCAGACAGGGTGGGGGAGGACACGGGGACTTGTGGATGGATGTTGTGGAGGTATCTACAAGTGAGGGGTGTGTGTGCTGCTTGGTGTGGTGATGCTGATGGTGGATGTTGAAGCAGTGCATGCAGGTGTGAGTGTGGATGTGACTGTGTGGGAGATGGAGGAGGAGGAGGAGGTGGAGACAGTGGAGGCAGTGGATGTGGTTGTGTCTGCAACTGTCTTGTGTTTGCGTGAGTGCTTGTGGGCTGAAGTGTGGTGCCTGTGTTTCACTGTGCCACTAGTGTGTTGTCTTGTGTGCATGCTCATCAGTATGTGTGCATGGGATGGTTTGGGGTTGAGGAGACTGGGACTGGGAAGTGGTAGTTGGAGGGGGGACAGTCGGAACAGGGATGATGGCTGCCATCAGAGAGGAAGCCAGAGCCTGAATTGATCTCTGTTGGGCTGCCAATCCACGGTGGATGCCCTCCAGGAAGGCATTGGATTTCTGCATCTGGGATGCCAGCCCCTGGATGGCATTTACAATGGTTGACTGCCCTATAGAGATGGATTTCAGGAGGTCAATAGCCTCCTCACACAGAGCAGCAGAGCTCACTGGGGCAGGGCCTGGGGTGAAGGAGATACCCACCCTCCTTGGTGAGCGGGCACAAGACACTCACTGAGGGGCTACTAGGAGGTTTGTGCTGGTACAGGGGTTGGCGGCTGTATCTGCAGCTGGGGTGGTAACAGAGGTGTGCGCCACCACTAGAGAGCTTGCATCGGAGGAGGTATCTGAGTCAGTGTTGTCACCTTCTGTGTCCGCCGTGGTGCTTCCCTCGCCCTCCGTCCCACTGGTTCCCTCGGCAACGGTGGACTCTGCCTCCTGGGTCCTGTGGGGTATAGCTCCCTCTGTCGCTGGTGCCCATGCTCCTCTGCCAGATTATGCTAATGCACACATGGACAGGATGACAGAAGGAAAAAGGGGGAGAGAGAGAGAAAGGGAACACTGGGTCAATTACAGCACCAACACCACAGTTGACATACACAGCACTGTCTCACACAGGAATCAGGATTGAGCACTATGCATTGCACTGCCATTGATTTGGGTAGATGCCACAGCAAGATGAGAGCCAAACACCGCCAACTGTACACCTCCTGGGACCCACAAAGCCCTGACTGACATGGAATGCAAACAAGCTAGGTTACCTGCATTTGCCATACACCCATTACCCTTGAGCTGGATCACGCTGCAATGTCTAGCCTGGCATTAAGGGGCACCCACTAACTCACACGCAGCACCCGGATCCCATGTGACCTACCAATTATTGTAGTAACGTATACTGTACTCACCCCCTTGTGGCTGCTGTGATGCCCTCAAGTGCCCTTCTAGCTCTGGGTAGGGCACCGCCAGTATGCGGACCATCAGGCGGGTCAGATTCCAACAGGCACCCCCCTTCCTCATTGAGAGGCCATCCCCAGCTGGGCCTCCGCGGTCTTCTGTGCCCAGCGTCTCAGGTCCTCCCACCGTTTCCGGCAGTGGGTGCTCTGCCTGCTGTAGCCCCCTAGGGTCCGCACATCCTTGATGATAGCACACCACAATCCCTTCTTTTGATGGGCACTGACCTGCTGAGGGAATGCAGATAAGGAGGACACTATTACACATACAATCCAGCCTGTCACAAATACGGCCCACCAATCCCGTTTCCATCACCATTGGCACACATCGTCCGGTGCCCACCATGTGCACTACCACCAGGCATTCCTCCCACCGATGACACGATGCTTGCACATACATCCCCATGCATCCTTCCCACATGCATCATGCCCATGGTGTATTCACCTGTTGGTCTGGAGGCACATACAGCAGTCCATACTGGGGTAGGACCCCATCCACCAGTCGCTCCAACTCCTCCAAAGTGAAGGCAGGGGCCCTTTCCCCGGTCACACAGGCCATGGAAGGTTCCAGACACAGGTCACAGCAGCACATGCAGTGTAGGTGTCGTCCTGTGGAAAGTCAGGAAACAAGTGAGGGTTTGGATAGAAAATGGCGGTCACGTCCACGGCGGTGTATACTGTCACCACTGGCCCTGATCCCCATTGGCCACTGTACTCCATAGAGCCCCATATTAGCCAAAGAGGAATTGCAAGGCGGTGCAAGACCGCCTTCCGCCACGACGCCTAACGTCAGCAGAGTTACCTCACTTCCACCTGTCCCAAGATACAAGAAGGGCGGTCGCCATTTCATGGTGGTGCACAACGATCAGATAAACCATAACTGAGTCATTGCCTGAAATAGCACATACATTGCCATTCCCACTGTCCCATCACATTGATACAGTATCTACACTGAGGTGGTGGTTCCATTGTTCAAATTGTGACAGCATACTCACTCTTGTGTCTCTGAGATACCTACCGCTGTGGATGAATAGTAGGAGGAGACAAACCCCAGTGTACAGACCCCTTGTGGACTTGGTTTCGCTGGAGGACAGGCACATTATACTCACCTATAGACTGGACAGGGTCACAATCACAGAGCTGTGTGCCCAATTGGAACCTGACCTGATATCAGCCATCCAACATCCCACTGGGATCCCCCCTCTTGTGCAAATGCTATCAGTGCTCCATTTCCTCACAACTGGTTCTTTCCGAGTGACAGTGGGCTTGGCAGCAGGAATGTCACAGCCAATGTTCTCAGTCAGGCTGGCAAGGGTTCTGTCTGCCCTGGTGAAGCACATGTGCAGCTACATTGTTTCCCCCCAGGTGGAAGCTTTGGCCAATGTTAAGGTAGGATTCTATGCTATGGGCATATCCCCAATATTATTGGAGCAATTGGCTGTACACATATTGCGTTAGTCCCCCCTGCCAGAATGAACAGGTGTTCAGGAATCTGAAGAGTTTCCACTCACTGAATGTGGAAATGGTGTGCCTGGCTGACCAGTACATCTCCCACATGAGACACAGCAGCCCTCACCTCCAGCAGAGGCTGGCAGGGTACCACCACCAGTGGTCACTGAGCCCTCACCTCCAGCTGAGACGGTGCAGCCCTCACCTCCATCAGTGGACAAAGCTCTCTCCAGTACATCTGCTAGTGTTCTTACATTTTCATCCAAACTTGAACTGATCAAGTGGGTATTACCTTGTGACGTCACTGTGTTTTGGATTAATGACTGTAAGGATAGGATCTGTTACTGTATCAACCTGTACTACTACTATTACTCAGTGATGATACCCTTCATCGCGTGGAGAATCAGACTAATCGTTAAATGTAGACCGCGATCTCAGTAATCTTACTGGCCAGTGGTGAACAGCTGGCACAGTTTTTTTGCCATGTGTTATAAAATTAGAAATTTGCTTACATGGCTTTTCAGCTTCTTCACATAGCGTGCTGCCTCCTGAAGCGTGTACTGTGAAGGCTTTGTTATACAGAGGCCAGGTTTCTTCGAGGCATCCTCCCAATGTGTACGCTCACTGAGTACTCAGGCACTCGCCATGGAGCAAGCTGTCAGCATTGAGACCTCAAGCGCTCACTGTGTAGAACATCTGCATCCTTGTTCCAACTTCCAGCAATGCATCTAGTTCCACATGTGCTGAACTTTCAAAGGTAAAATAACCTTTTGAAGTTGAGTTACACTGGGACTGTAGCTCATAAATTAGTACTTTTCCAACCCTACGCACAACTGCCAAGCTTGTTATTGCTAATCTTTACGTTGACAGCACAAATGCTCCTCCATAGTTATGGAGGTTAAACACTTCAATTAAGCAAGCATATGGGTTTCTGCAGTATTTTAATGTGAGTGAAGACTGGATCTTCCAAGTACATGCAAACAGCCTTAAAAGAATTATACCACTGTAGCGCTTATTTCTTTTCTGTAGTAAAGCACCTCACCTGGATGTCGAGATATAGGTTCTTTTGAGATGTCTTTCTTACCGCTCGTCTACAGCGTAACAAAGTGGTTTCCTCTTCATAAACGCACTGACATGGGTTAAGCCAACTTCCTAAAGAGAAATGTCCCAGCCATCCAACTGTTCCTGTACTCTCAATTCATCTGATCTTCTTAACAGCCTCCTGCTTACCTTTTAATTTCAATGGCCATTGTATACACAGCTTTCTATGTTCTTGCTTACGCTCAGCAAGCCCCAGCTATCACACCCAGCCTCACAATCCATCATTTGGAAATGTTTTTTCCATTACAGAAGGTGTTCAAAAACTGGTGCCTGACATGCCACAAGTCTACTTTATGACAAATGCCTTAGCCAAGACGAAACTGGCAAATACAGCTTTGGAACTTCAGCAGTAAGCAGGTTCCTGGAAGCCAAACGCGAACATAGTTGTCAAGCTCTAAAGACACAGTGAGTTGACTTCACCCAGAACAACTGACAACGCACGTAGATGATTATTCCACCTCCTTCACAGACAGCAGAAGTACATGTGGACAAATTCTTCCAGTGCGGGGCAATGTACTGCACTCACTGTGGAGACAGTGCATGGATGGCCAGCACAGCATCTTGCATTCCAAACTAATAGATTCTCACGTTCAGCACTGCACCCCTTATGTTTTTTGTTGTTATTTTCCTGGTGGTTTACTCTCCCTCCATAGTTAAAAAAGTCATTTGATTTTCTATTGTATTTTTTATGTTTATTCAAAGTTGATTTCAGACATATAATTATACACAAGTTACAGCTCAAAAAATCATACAATGGACATATTTTTAAGACTGTTCAATCAGTCTCATATGTTGATCTTGTTAGCTGCCATTCACAATTGAATACAGAATATGCGGTTAGAAGTGAGTCTGTTGCACCATTGGGTATACACTAAACAGTCTTGTCTTTGAATCTCTAAAACTATGGCAATCCGATGAAATGCGCTCAGTGGACTCAATTACATTGCTGTAGAACGAGCAGTACCTTTTCGCTTGTTCCACACCACACGAGGCACCAATTTCCTTATTAAAAAAGGCAACCGGGCAAGTCTGATTCAGCATTTTCTTAATGATAGCAAGATAGGTGCTGTATACATTGCTATAGCACTGACCCCTATACAAGCCCTCTACAAACTGGGGTGCGAGGCCCAGGCGCCGACCAAGAGGAGCGTCATGTTGAAAACAGTGCTGTTTTTTAATGAATAAAATAGGGTGTCAGTGAGCCACTGTGTAATAGACCTTCACAACATTTTTGTCACTCCTGTCCTGGATGGGCGTAGCTATCAAGAAGGAAGGAGGATCTAAATAATCCTAACGTCCACACCACACCTATGATAAAGGATCACTCCGTGGATACTTTTAGAATGTAGTGACGTAGACTGCTCGTAGTAGGTTGGCAATCGCGTTTGGTTGCATGAATAAAAGGGATAGCTAAGAATAACTGCAATGTTGGAACTATTAAGTATGTTTAGAGTTACCAACTTTATAAAGCAACTGTGGAAAATATATTTGTCGTTCAGGGGAGGGCTGATGATTTTAGTTTTTACTCAAGGGGGTGGGGTTTGCAATATTAAAAACTTTGAAGACCCCTGCCCTTGAGCTTGAAAAATGCATTCTTCTAGAAATGCCAAGTTTGCAGCCCTACATTTCTTAAGTCTTGCAAGTCATATATTGACATAGCCCAGACCATATAACAAACTAAGGCCCTCAATAAGACATTGTCGGTAAATCCCGCTTACCGCCACCCTGACAGTCGCCAACTTACCGCCGCGCTGGCGAATATCTGTTCACCATATTATGACATACACACCAATCGACAGAATACAGCCACATACACAAATCCGCCAGCCCAAAGGTCAGTGCTAAAATGGCGGTACCAAAACCCATACCGTTTCGCCAACAGAACAACGCCCATCACATTATGACCCACAAATCACCACGGCGGACATTCAACGGCGGTAAACCATTGGCGGTACACACCGCCGCGCTCAGAAGGGACACCCATATACAAAACAACACTACATTGGACAATACCAATTAAACACACCTGACACTAATACACACAGCACAGCCACCCACCCACAGCACTATAAAACACACACCCACATTACCCACAACCCTTTACGAATAGAGAAGAAGAGCACAGAGACAACTAGACACACACACCACTTACACCCCTCACGCACTCCACAGCACACACCCAACCACATTACGCAACACACCCTCACCAACACATATCACACAACACCCATGGCACCACAAAGGCACCCCCGTTTCACTGAGGAGGAGTTAAGGGTCATGGTGGACGAAATCGTCAGTGTAGAGCCACAGCTCTTTGGAGCACAGGTACAACAAATATCTATAGCGAGGAAGATGGTGCTATGGCGGAGAATCGTGGACAGGGTCAACGACATGGGACAGCACCCAAGATCAAGGGACGACATCAGGAAGAGGAGGAACAACCTACAAGGGAAGGTACATTCCATTGCAGCAAGACACCAGCTTGCCATACAGAGGACGGCCGGTGGACCCCCACCTCCTCCTCCTCCACAGCTCACAGCATGGGAGGAGCAGGTACTGGCAATACAGGATTCTGATGTACTCACTTGAGTTTGCGGAGGACTGGATACTGCTAAGTCAACATTTAACAATTATCACCACCATACCTGCATGCCATCACTCACCCTCACCCTCACTCCCATCACATCCCACACACTCCACCAACACATCTCACTAATCCCAATGCCAGGCCCTGCATGCTGTGCCAATGCATGGACACCCCTGCCTGCATGGACACTCATCACTAAATCATGCACAGGATAGGGAAACTAACATACCCACAATACACCAACATACACAAGCAAAAGCTGGCAGGGTAACACCAACCATAGAGGGGAATCTACGGAAGTACAAATGTCATACACTTGAAGTATAATACATCATTTACATCCCCAAAGGTACCCCAGCAATGTCAGTGGAGAGGAGGTGCCAACACAATACAGTCCCCCAACAGAAGAGGCCCCCAGTGATGACAGTAACTTTGGACTTTTGGATCTGGACGACCTACCTGGCCCATCAGGGACCACTGTACTACCGGGCACCCAAGGCCACTCACAGACCACCCTAGAGCCTCCCCCATCAGGAACCAACACCACAGCACCCACCCAGCATACCCACACCTCTGTCTCCAGGACACGTCAATCAGCAGTGTGCCCACCTGTACAGGGACCCCAGGGCACACCTCGCCCACAAGTCAATCAGGGACCTGGGTTCAGTGGCAGTGAGCACACCGTTCAGAGGACAGAGGCACAGGCCAACAGGGACACTGGGAGGACTGCTGTTCGCCAGGGGGAGGAAACTAAGAAGGGGAAGCCCTGTAACTCCACTGTATTTGGGCTAGAGATACTGGTATAAACTAGAGTATACAGGGAAGATAAATCTATGAAATGATATCAATCCAAAGCGAGGAAATAAATTACTCACTTGAAGACATTGTTGTCTCTTTTATTTCCAATGCTTTTAGTCTGTTCTTTGAAGGCTTTTACCCATCAACAATCTCGCCATCTCTAGTGAGTTGTGGCAAGAAATTGTAGGAAATACTTTTTTTACTTTTTTTTTTAAATAGTGGTCCATGTTGGTGTCATGGAACCATTCTACACAGATAATCACAAAGTTTTTTACAATAATATAAACAAATAAATCTAACAAACAAAACGTGAAGGAAAAGTTATTTTGTACTGAAGTCTTTCTTTTTGTATGCTGCTGCTCTTTTGGGCTAGCAGTCTATTATGCTGGAGGGAATGTCTTTTGGTATCATTTAATAGGGTCTTGTTCGTCCTATATGTTTATGGTACCATCTGTTGCCTTTTTAATCCATGATTTTTAAATTCCAAGGGCATTCCTCCGAAGCCTGTGTTGTCAACGCGTTTCGGCCTTTGTAGTTTATCTGGCCTCCTCAGGACATAACACTCAGTGCTGTATCTTTTAAGTTATGGATAGTTTTCATCCCTGTAGTTCAAAGGGGTGTTGATTAGAGGCACACTGGTGGATACCTGTAGGCAAAATTGAGTCCTCTGTGGACAGCCAGTGCACTATTGCTGGACTGGTCTGTAAATATATTCATTGTAACTTTCCAAACCCTGCAGCCCCCACTCCAGGCTCACAAACTCCTCTCGCAGCATGGCTCCTCCAGTGTTTGACTTCAAAGTTTCTTGACTCAATTTTGCCTACAGGTATCCAACAGTGTGCCTCTCTTATGATTCCTGAACACCTGTTCATTTTGCCAGGGAGGCAGGGGGGGACAAACGCAATATGTGTTCCGTCAATCGCCCCAATTATTTTGGGATATGTCTCATTGCATAAAACCCGGCCTTCACAGTGGCCAAATCCTCCACCTGGGGGAAAGCAATGTAGCTGCACCTTTGTTTTATCAGGGCAGACAAGACTCTTGCTAGCACTATTGAGAACATTGGCTGTGACATTCCTGCTACTGAGCCCACTGTCACTTGGAAGGAACCAGTTGCCAGTAAATGGAGCACTGATAGAACTTTCACAAGAGGGGGGATCCCAGTCAGATGACGGATAGCTGAGATCAGGTTAGGTTCCGACTGGGCACTCTGCTCTGTGATTGTGGCCCTGCCCAGTCTATAGGTGAGTATAATGTGCCTGTCCTCCAGTGTAGCCAAGTCCACCAGGGGTCTGTACACAGGGGTATGTCTCCATCTCCTATTCATCCGCAGCGGTAGGTACCTAAGGGACACAAGAGTGAGTATGCTGTCACAATTTGAACAATGGAACCACCACCTCAGTGTACATAGAGCATTAATGTGATGGGACAGTGGGAATGGCAATGTATGTGCTATTTCAGGCAATGACTCAGTTATGGTTTATCTGATCGTTGTGCACCACCATGAAATGGCGACCGCCCTTCTTGTATCTTGGGACAGGTGGAAGTGAGGTAACTCTGCTGACGTTAGGCGTCGTGGCGGAAGGCGGTCTTGCACCGCTGTGCAATTCCTCTTTGGCTAATATGGGGCTCTATGGAGTACAGTGGCCAATGGGGATCAGCGCCAGCGGTGACGTTATACACCGCCGTGGACGTGACCGCCATTTTCTATCCAAACCCACACTTGCCAGTAAATGGAGCACTGATAGAACTTTCACAAGAGGGGGGATCCCAGTCAGATGACGGATAGCTGAGATCAGGTTAGGTTCCAACTGGGCACACTGCTTTGTGATTGTGGCCCTGTACAGTCTATAGGTGAGTATAATGTGCCTGTCCTCCAGTGTAGCCAAGTCCACAAGGGGTCTGTACACAGGGGTATGTCTCCATCTCCTATTCATCCGCAGCGGTAGGTATCTAAGGGACACAAGAGTGAGTAGGCCCTCACAACTTGAACAACTATACCACAACAGCAGTCCACATCGTGCAATCATGTTTTGGGACAGTGTAATTTAAAAGTATGTGCCTATATATCCTGTGACGCAGAAATAATCAATAGGCCTGTTCACCCTCCCTGAAATGGCAACCGCCTGTCCTACGTGGAGGGACAGGTGGAAGTGAGGTAATGCCGCCAACGTTGTTCGCCGTGGCAGGAGGCGGTCATGAACCGCTGTGCAATTCCTCATTGGTTTATATTGGGCCCTATGGGGTACAGTGGCCAATGGGGATCTACACTGGTGATGACGTTATGCACCGCCGCAGACGTGACCGCCATTTTATTTCACATTCCTCACTTGTTTTCTGACCTTCCATAGGAGAGGACCTACACTGCATGTGCTGCTGTGACCTGTGTCTGGAACCTACCATGTCCCGTATGACTGGGGAAGGGGCCCCAGCCTTCACTTCGGAGGAGTTGGAGCAACTGGTGGATGGGGCCTTACCCCAGTACGGACTGCTGTATGGGCCTCCAGATCAACAGGTGAGTACACTGTGGGCACGATGCATGTGGCATGACTGCATGGAGTTGTGTGTGAAGGCATCGTGTAAGGGGGGGCTGGATTTCCTCTTGGCGATGTGCATGGTGTGTGCTGGACTATGTGTGTGCCAATGGTGTTGCAAACGGGTATGGTGGGCCATTTGTGTGACAGGCTGGACTGTTTGTCTAATGGTGTTCTCCTGTCTGTATTGCTTCTGCAGGTCAGCACCCATCAAAAGAAGGGAATATGGCGTGCCATCGCCAAGGACGTGCAGACCCTGGGGGTCTATGGGAGGCAGAGCACCCACTGTCGGAAACGGTGGGAGGACCTGAGACGCTGGGCACGGAAGACCGCGGAGGCCCAGCTGGAGATGGCCTCCCAACGAGGAAGGGGCACCCGTCAGACCCTGACCACCCTGATGGCCCACATACTGGCGGTGGCCTACCCTGAGCTGGATGGGCGCATGAGGGCATCACAGCAGCCACAAGGGGGTGAGTACAGTGGCTATCATTACAACTTATGGCTGGTGGCTTGGTATCCCGGTGGTGGTTGTGTTTTAATGGGAGCCTCCAGGCCAGGCAAAGCAGCGTAGGTCCTCTGGAGACTAAGGGTTGAACGGAAAATACTGATTACCTAGCTTGTTAGTATTCCCTTATAGGCAGGGCTGCGTGGGTCCCAGGTGTGCTGCAGTTGGCAGTGTGTGCCCCTCCTCATGCCTTGGTGACTAGCCATTTCACTGGTGGTGCAATGCATAGTGTGAGGGTGTTATGTACACCAACGGTGGTGTTGGTGCAGTCATTGACCCACTGTATCCTTTGTCTCTCTCTCCCCTGTGACGGGCCGGCTTCTGATCGCCCGCACATGGACGGGACTAGTGCTGGTGCTGCCACTTGTGCTCCAGACATTTCCGGCCTCCCGTCCCGTGATTGGTGGAAAGGACTATGGGCGCGGGATGCCGGGAGGTCAAATACCCCGGTGTCAGAACCTACAGGACGAGGAGGAAGAAGAGACGGACCGCTGAGCAGGAGGAAGACGGTGAAACCCAAGGAGAAGAGGAAAACAGAAGTTGGACCCACAAGTGGAATTTTGGAGAAGGGGAATCCAGTTCTTACAGCGGAGAGAAGTCCAGAGATGTCCGACGGGATCCTTGACAACAGGCAACCGGGAGGACGGAATGCTGCGCCCTGCCACGCTTCTGGAGAAGCATGGCAGTTCCAGGTGCGTGGGCCACTGCCCGAAGCGAGAGAGAGCGAGAGAGGGAAGGTGGGAGAAGGGGGATTCACAGACAAGGGCACGTGAAGGAAAGGGGGGGGAGAGAGTGTGAACTGGGGAGCACTATCACCAGTCACACCAAATACAGTATCACCTATAGATATCACCCAAGGCACCGCGCGCATGATCTTAGAGCCACAGAAGACGATAGAACATGTATAGAACCAGATAAGAAGGAAAAGGAAAAGACGAAAGAGAGAAAAGAATAGCCTAGAAAGCACCGTTAATGAGAAAAACCAGAGAACGAGTATCAGAGAAGACAAAACCACAAGGGAGAGAAAGCAAAGGAAGCTCACCAAGAAAAGAGACAGGAAGAGAGAATAATAGGACTTACTGAGTGTCAAACCCTGACCACTTACCTCTGTTCTCTCCACATACGCTTCCCGGGGAAACCTGTGAGACGAGGAGAAAAGAAAGAAGAGTGAAGAACAGACTACGAGAGTTAAATCCACCCTATCCACGTCCGGAGACTTAAATCTACCTTGACTGTAACATATAGAAACCTGCTAATTAAACACCTTATTTATATAACACGTGTTTTCTGATTGATTCAACCGTGCCAATACGGTTACACCCCCCTTTCTTGTTTTGTCACCCGGTCCTTATGTTTATTAGCATCATCTGACGGAGGAGCAGAGGCACCGGTGACAGAGGGAGCTGCATCCCACAGGACCCTGGAGGCAGAGTCCACTGACGCAGAGGGAACCAGTGGGTCGGAGGGCGAGGGGAGCACCACAGCGGAGACTGGAGGGGGCAACTCAGACTCAGATACTCCCTCCGATGGGAGCTCCCTGGTGGTGGCGGACACCTCTGTGACCACCCCAGCTGAAGGTACAGCCACCACCCCTGTACCAGCACCGCCCTCCCAGTAGCCCCTCAGCGAGTTGTCCGTGCCTGCTCACCAAGGAGGGTGGGCATCTCCTTCGCCCCAGGCACCTCAGGCCTAGCCCCAGTGAGCCCTACTGCCCTGAGTGAGGAGGCTATTGACCTCCTGAGATCCATCTCTGTAGGCCAATCAACCATTGTGAATGCCATCCAGGGACTGGCATTCCAGATGCAGCAATGCAATGCATTCCTGGAGGGCATTCACAGTGGATTGGCGGCCCTATAGAGATCGATTCCGGCTCTGGCGTCCCCTCTGACGGCAACCATTGTTCCTGTTTCAACTGTCCCCTCCCCAATTTCCACTTCCCAGTCCCATTCTCCTCAACCCCAACCCCAACCCATCCCAAGCACACAGGCAGACGAGCATGCACACAAGACAACACCCAAGAGTGGCACAGGCACTCACACAAACACCATACAGTTGCAGACATGACATTATCCACTGCCTCCACTATCTCCCCTCCTCTTCCTCCTCCACCTCCCACCCAGTTACGTCCACACTCACACCTGCATGCATTACAACAATATCCACTACCAGCATCATCACCACACAAAGCAGAACACACACCTCACTGGCAGACACCTCCAGCGCAGCCATGCATGCATCCCCTGTGTCCTCCCCCACCATGTCTGTCCCCCCCTCCTAAAGGACACAAATGCAAGCACTCAGACACACAACAGCATACAGCCCATGCACCTGCACCCAAATCCAGCAGACATACACCCCCGACAACCACTCCCATTACTGCTCCCTCCTCCCATCCCAACGTCCCTAAAAAGCTTTTCTTTTCCCAGATTGACCTCTTCCTTACCCCTCGCCCCTGTCCTGCATGTATGGGCAGGGTACCAAGGACACGGCCCAGCACCTCAGCCAAACAGTCCACGGGGACAATGGTAGCACCACCTACTTGTGGTGGTTGGGATACCAGATCAACAGCACTGAAGGGGAAGGAGCCAGCACAACCTAGGATGAAAGGGAAGAGTCCGGCACCAGCTGTGAGGAAGGGGAAGAAGCCTACACCACCTGGGATGAAAGGGAAGAGTCCAGCACCAGCTGTGAGGAAGGGGAAGGAGCCTGCACCAGCTGTGAAGAAGGGGAAGGAGCCTGCACGAGCTGTGAGGAAGGGGAAGAGCCCATCCACCCCTGCCAGGAAGGGTAAGGGATCCTCAACCCATGACCAGGAGGACAAGAGGCCTCTATGCCAGCGGAAGCTGTCAGGCAAACACTGCCACCACCAGCAGCAGTCACAGGGCCCACATCGCCAGCCTTGTATGTGCAGCCATCAGTGAGTGCAGGGGCTGCCTGGCGCCTCCCCCAACCACCACCAACATGCAGCCATCAGTGAGTGCAGGGGCTGCCCATGAGCCTCCCCCAACCACCACCACCAGCATGCAGCCATCAGTGAGTGCAGGGGCTGCCCAGCAGCTTCCCCTAACCACCACCAGCATGCATCCATCAACACCGGCGGACGCCATGTAGTCCACCCTCCAGGGGCTACTGTGTGGGCTGCCCGCTCCAGAGCCAGTGGGAAAGACACCCACTCGAGAGATTGTGGCCTTGCACTCTGCAGGACAAAGAGCAATGGGCATGCTGCCCCCTCCAGAACCAGTGGGGTATTCACCCACCTGAGAGACTGTGGTCTTGCATTCCCCAGGACAAAGCGCAATGGCAATGTTGCCCCCTCCAGAACCAGTGGGAAAGACACTCACCTGAGAGACTGTGGCCGTGCACTCCCAAGGACAAAGAGCAATGGGCATGTTGCCCCCTCCAGAACTAGTGGGGTATTCACCCACTTGAGAGACTGTGGCCTTACACTCCCCAGGACAAAGAGCAATGGGCATGTGGCCCCCTCCAGAACCAGTGGGCTTGTTCCCGCATCTGGCTGAGGTGCCCCCTCTCCCCATGAGGTGCCTGCCTACTTGCAAACTGATGCCCCTGTAGTGTTCTATTCGTATGTGGTCAGGATTTGAGTTGGGCCTTCAACTGTGCCCTTTTGCCATGTGGGCCCTTTGAACTTTGGACTGGGCAGTGTCCCTTTTTCATACAAGTGTACATATCTGTTTTATAGCCAAATCGGATTATTAATTTTGATCTTGAACTGATTACAATCACTTTCGTCAATTCCTGTTGTCCTTGCATTATTCTGCCGATTTTCGGGGTCAAATTGTTTTTCATGTGCAGCTGGTTGTGTGTATGGTGTGTTTGTGAATGGTGTGTGTGGTGCATTTGTGTGTCACTTTCGTTTTCTTCTCACCCTCCCTTGTGTGCTAGGTGTCTGTACTCACTGTTGTCGTCTTCGTCGGCGTTAGTGTTTCAGGTGGAGTATAACATAGAATATCATCGGGAAAACTTGCAGTTCAGGTTCCATGGCGGCGTGGTTCTTCCCTGTGTCTCCAATGGTGAGTCCTTTCACTTCTGTGCTCTGTTTCTGCCAGGCTTTTGTTGGCGTTGGTACTGCCCCGGAAAAGGTGGCGGTTTGCAGGGTCTTAATATGGTGGGCGGAACTTTGACTTACGCCTGGCTGTTGGCGGCTACCGCCGTGGTGGCTGTTGTTTCCGCCCTGGTGGTTGGTGTGGTACATTAGCTGTCTATCAGAGATATCACCTCCATGGTCATAATTTGGCGGTACTTGCCTTTTGGTGGTATTACCGCCACTTTATCACCCACCGCCAGGGTCGTAATGAGGGCCTAAGTTGCTTGAGCCATTTCAAGGAGTGCAGAGTGGAATTGCAGTAATCATGGCAGGTGTAAGATTGATGCACTAGCCAGATCCACACTAGGAGGCAGTCAGGAAGTTTTTTTTTCAGGATAATGAACAGCTTAGAATGGAATGGAAGTTATTTCCTCCTCCCAATCTGACCTCACCCCAAGCTTCAGTGTGACACCTATGTTATAGATCTCAGCAAGAGGAGAGAAGCTGCCAGGTTTTGTCATAAATCACAACCACTACCCTGGGAACATTAGCTAGCCAACACTAGAACCATACGTCAGAAGTGAAGTCACTTTGGCCCCACAGGTCCGCACTTTAGTGCATAGTGACAGTCTCCACATTTATGATTGCAGTTGACAAGTCTGTTGCTAAATGTTTGGATCATATTTGTTTGATGTTCACAGCCAGGCCTCAGGTTAAATAGGAGTGACATTTCACCCAGAAACACTTCTTAATAAGTTAAAGTTATTTTATTTCTATCTGTGAATCAGTGTCCTCACAACAGGCATCTTACTTTGCCAGAAGTGGTTCTAACTGCCACCAGATTTTCTCAATTTTCAGGCAGGTCTCCAACAACTTGTCACCAAAATGTTGAAGTCGGAGGGCACAGTCTTCATACAAGAGTTTGGAGCCACGCGGGTAGAAGGTAAATCCTTTACTTCATGTTCAGCCCATATGTTACAACACCTGGAGGTGGGTCCTTCAACTGTCCATGCCTCCTCGCTTATGCTCCACACCACACACCAACATTCTTTCTCATCATTTACTCTCAGCATTTCACGCCCCAGCTCAGACACACAGGGAAAGGGAACACATAGGATACTACAAGCTTCAGAAAAAAATAAAATTCAAGCCATCTTGTGGGATAGTATAACAAACCTTTTGTGAAACTAGTAATGATCTTCTCTAGTCATCTGAGATCAGATTAGTAGCCAAGATTACATTGAACAATGGTCTTAAAATAAATGTTGCCCTTCCCGAAACTGGATTGCCTTTCAATGTGTTTAAAGTCAGATGATCATAGTCCAAGCACTAGAAGATTTACTGGGGTAGTCCTATTGCAGACACTATTGGAGGTCATAAATATATTTCCAACTTATGTGCTCTAATTGTCATTAAAGATGTATTTCAAATGGTTCACGAATGGCATAGTGATAATACCCTTTTCTACTAAGGGATAAAATGATTTACTATCATGAATGTGAACTGCCGGCATCAGTGTGTTCACCCATGGTGCTTAGGTTATCCTTTTTATCCTTTTTATACTTGAGAGGTTCTTTAACAGTTGATGTTCAGGCTGCATCCTATAATACATCTCAGAAGCAGATGAATATATTGTCTCAACCCCTTTATGTGATTGTGAAGCCACACCTTTACAAGATGCTCAGTTTAGGTCGAACATCAAGAGCTTGCCTTCACTGAAGAACAGATAAGCATCAATAAAAAGCCACACTCAGGAATACTAGCATAAAAGTCACCTTCACAGGTAGTCTTCCATAATAAACATACATAAGAACTGTTACTACTTAGCTTCAATCTGTGTAGAGACATACAATGTAGGTATTCCTGGGTGAGTTGGATCACTGCACTAGTCAAAATCAACATCACTTCCAACAGGAGATTCATCTGAAAGAGCGGAGGTATGCAGAGATTAGCAGGGACCATTTAGCTTGTGCTCACTACTTTTGCTGGCTATACTGTAGAACTGTGTGATTATTGGCATATTTAACTTACCTATGAGTCCCTAATATATGGTATCAAGGTGTACCTAGGGCCTGTAATTTAAATGTCACAAGTGGACCGCAGCACCAAATGTGCCGTCCACTAAAGTGACAATGTAAATGTAACTACAGGCCTGCCACCAGTAGCCTGACTGTGCAGGTTTTAACTGCAAATTCAACCCGTCAAAATAATCCCTTTTGATCGGCTTAAACCTTCCTTCTAACTAGTACCTCAGAGCTATCTTCATGATTTCAGGGTTGGCTGTTCCATAGGAAAGGCCTGGGATGCAATATTGAATACTAGTACTGTAGCCCTGGAAAGGCACTAGCTAGAAAACTAAACTAATTTTAATATGTATTAAAAAGGTTTTTACGGTAATCAGATTCTTCTAAATATTAACAGAAGTAACTTTTAGGAAGTTACCTTTGACCTGCCCGAAGTTCCTAGAAGCAGAATCTGCATTTTGCTCTCTCACTTCAGTCAGCCAGTGATTAGCATTTGAATAGGAGTGAATGGAATTTGAACTTGATCCCAGGAGCTAACAATAGGCTGACTTGAATGGGAAGAGATGACCCATCTGAACCTGACACAATATGCTAAGAGGTCTGGAAGGATCCCTTTTGACAATAAAATGTCAAAAACTAATTGGTTGTCAAATTCTGCTTGACAGGTCTGTTGGGGTTTTTTCATATGACCCCTGGGGTGCACTACAAATAGGCACAGGCAAACGTTGGCTGACAGTTGGTCAAGGGCCATCTTTTTTCCCCAATACCAGTGGCACAGCCTGTTTGACAAGTCTGCTAGGTTTACATATACCATTTGGGGTGCACTTCAAAGAGTGAAGGCAGGATGCTAAAATAATTGTTGTATATTGCATGTCTGATTGCTGAAAACGCCACTTTATTTTACCATACACTGTCTCTAGGGAAGGTTAGGTAACAAACACAGCCGCAAACTGGATTATGATGTTCAACGTGGGAGTACACTAGGATTATCTTAGTACATTCACCACGCACACCCCCAGCCCTCAGAGCCCAAGTGTAGGGTGGGCAAAGACTTCAGCCATCATGAAAATGCCAAAGGGGGGAATGGTTAGCCCAAGAAACCTCTATCATTTTGGGTAATGCATCCCCAAGGGCCATTCCCACCCACTAGTGTGTGCTTGACGTAAATGTGGCACCTTCAGGCACCCACTTCAGAACACCCCTGGGCCAGAGGAAGATCAGAAGAGGGCAGAACATGCTGTCTGCAGTCTGAGAAGTGCCCTGGAGGACTGGGCCTCGCCTCTCCTTTTTGCAAAGGGCAAAGAAGTGGACTCAAAGAGTTATGAGGCATAGGGGGAGGCGGGGCCATACTGCGGCCTGTTTGAGAGCTGAGCGGGCGGCAGGAGTGCAGAACGACGCATACTCGCCAGCTGGCTCACATCCTGCGGGTGAAGGAGACTGAAACTGCCGGCAGCGACAGGAGGGACCGGCGGCAAGTGAGAGGTGCTGTATCACCCCAGGGAAAAGGAGGGAAGAGTTCTGCGCCATGCAGTGTAGGCACGCATATCGGATGAAAAGCTGTGACTGACGAGACCAAAAGACTGAGGTGAGAGTGCATCCGAGGCGGCCCTCTTAGAAAATTCTGTGAAGTCCTTTGAAGGCGCACAGTTGGAGTGCATATAAGAGGCAAAGCACCACAGGTGGAAAACCAGGCATTGACTGGTACAAGGGGACATAATTACACTTAACAGGAGGTGGCTGAGATGTTTCTCTGGGCACGCGCTGGGCACGGAGGCTAAGCTGGAAAAGGAACTGCAGTGGAGAATTGCTCTGCCGCAGGGTCTGCCTTCGGGGTCCCTGCTGCCGGCGAACAGTGTGGGCTCAGCAAGATACTGAGGATCTCCAAAATAAAGCCCAGCCATTGTGAATTCAAGGTGGTTAAACCTGTGCAACCCACCTTGTCAGTAGTACGGAGCGAGTGAGGGGCCACAAGGGGGTGGGGCGTTGACCCTCTGCTACAGGAATGCTACAGGACTTTACCTCTAACATCTGGTTGCTGAAAGCGAGGGGTTGGAAAGCTGCGCGCCCGTGGGTGACATATCCCAATCGGCTACATTCATGGTAAAGCAAAGGTAGCGCATTTGCCACCATCCACTGAGGGAGCAATGCCACTCCTGTCCACTACCGCTAAGGACAATGCAACAACCCTCCAGCAGCTGAAGGTGACCCTACAGGGTCATTCTGCTCAATTCGATAAGCTCCTACAGGCAGTATTGGACACTAAAACGACCTTGGAAGCAAAATTTGACTCTGTGGCACAGGAGGTCATCCTGCTCTGAATAGATCACTGTAAACTAGCCGAACGGGTGACCGAAAACAAAACTTCACTGGCAATGGTACAACCAGAAATTAAGGACCCTCAGAAACAGTTGACCCAGCTAACAGCAGGGGTCTCCTCTCTGCAACGCAGAGCAGAGGATGCAGAGGGATGCTCATGGAGAAATAACATTAGTTTTCTGGCGTTCCAGAGCGTGCAGAGACTCCTAATGCCGAACTTTTTCTTGAACAATGGTTGAAAGCCATGGTGTTGGCAAATAATGTACCGCCTTTCTTCTCAATAGAACATGCACACGGGATTCCGGGCAGGCCACCACAACCTGAAGCCCCATCTCAGCCACTAATAGCCCGTATCCTCAATTTCCTGGACTGTGATTTGATTCTCCAAAGCTTCCGGACACAAGGCCCCTGGACGTTTGACAATACCGCCATCACGGCTTACCCTGACTACACGAAGGAAGTGCAACACAAGCGAACTTCATACGTAAAAGTCAAGCAGCTTCTTCGCGAATGCAATATCACCTACTCCCTGTTGTTCCCGGCATGATTACGGGTGGTGGACGAGGGGAAAACTCATATTTTCCATTCACCTGAAGACGCATGGACATGGTTACACGCCAAGGGCCTGGTTAAACCACACTGAGAGGACCCCCTAGGGGGGACTGGCTGACACCCCAACCCCGGCACAAAAAGAGATCTGTATCAAGACACGCCCCTCCAAGGCTGAAGCAGCTGAGGGCCAAGCACAGGCACTAATCGAGGCAACCCAACACATCAAATCAGTATGCCACCCTCTGCGAGGACAAAATATCAGACTCTGACTCATCGATGGGCCACTCCAGCCGGTCCACAATTCCCTTGATGCTAGATCCTGATGTAACTCCACGCACAGCAGATGACCTCTAATAATACACATTAACTTTGGAAGATGACATTCCATTTCCAAGCTGCGAGTAATAGCGAACTTGCCTTCAGATGCATGGACGCCGGGACTCAGGTCTCGCACTCAATGTGACACTTAGAGTAGCTCACTTCTTCAGCTTCCTGAACATAATTGACCACTTGCACGACATCTCCCTAGGGGGTATGGTACTCCAGGTGCAGGCATAATTAACTGGTGAAAAGGGAGTCCAGGGTGGAGAGGAATCTACAGAACTTGATATGGGCCAGAAGAGTCATGGTGTCAACTCCTCACACCTATGCCACCCCACTTCACATGGATTCCCGAACAGACACTGATCATTGGATTATTATCAATAGCGCATGTTGCGCTTACACGTTAAGGGGTGGTCAAGGCCCTGATGTGTTGAACACTGTTTACTGTTTTTATGTTATTACATGGTATTTGACACTGACGTTGAGGGACGGTAAGGGAAGGGCACTGTGGATAGAGTATGGAGACCCAATTGTTACATTGACTCCCACCGTGGCCGTTGCGATAGGTCACAAGACAAAAGCCCACACACCGAACCACATATAGCTCATGAAGATCGACAGTTACAATGTACTAACGTGGAACTTAAGAGGTATGTCCAAATCCCATCAAACCCAATAGGATACAGGCATACTTAAAACACCACAGGGTCCACATAGGGATCCTGCAGGAAACTCACCTCACAGATAGATACTTGCGTAGCCTTGAAACTAAATGGCGGGGACTAGCATATGGTACGATAACATCAGCATTTGCCAAAGGGGTGTTAATATGGTTAGCTCCAGAGGTTCCATACGCAGTAGAGCGTTACACAGTGGATAAGGAGGGCATATATGTGCTGCTGGAGGGTTCCCTAGATGACAAATCCCTATCCATAGCTAGAATATATGCCCCCAATTCAAAGCAGAGGGATTTCCTGATGTCAATCACCCCTACACTCTTCCAGGACCCAATGGCTGATTGCATTTGGGGGGCAACTTTAACTGCGTACAAAATGTGGACATAGACAGCGCTCCCAGCAGGACAATGTTGCATGAGTTGTGCAATTGGATGTCTGAAAGAGGACTCTATGATATATGACATCTCTTACACCCCCAGGACCGAGAACACTCCTTCTATCCTCCAATACAAAGTTTACATACCTGTATAGACTCCGGCCGGTCTGGCTGGTCTGGCCCAAGACGCCTCAGTCGGAGTATTTAGCCAAGACCCTGTCAGACCCTTGCCCATTGTGGGTCAACAGGCACTGGGGCAGAATGCGCACCAGCATACCTACTTGGTGTCTACAGCCCGATATGTTGGCGATCCTCCATTCCGCCAAGAAGTGATTGATTGCATTTCCAGATACTTTGAATTAAACAGAGGGACAGCCACATCCCGCACAGTTGAGTCGGATGCCCATAAGGTGGTTGTACGGGGCCACTGCCTCGAGGCCACAGGAGGAATAAGTTGCACTCTGGTTATGGAACTTGCCTAACTGGAAACTGCCCTGCGCAGCGTGGCATGTGCAGTAGCACAGGGCTCATCTGACCCTGATACTCTTCACAAACCACGTGCACGACATAGAGAGGTAGACATGCATTTGTGCACTTACGATTACCGACATTACATCTCTAGGTCACATGAGGAGGGCGATCATTCTGGCGTGGCTGACCCGAAGCGAGCAGCAACACATTCCTATAGGTACAGTAAGGCTTGACTCAGGGATTGTGGTCAATACTCAAGTAGCTATAAATGATGCCTTTCGACATTACTATAGCACGCTTTATGCGTCAAGGCCTGACCTCCCCCTCCCCCGGCTATACAGTTAGCGGATTTTTTCAATTCGCTTCCCCTCGCTTACCTTACTCCACTACAATGGATGGAGTTAGACAAACCTATAGAGATTGATGAGATCTGAACAGCGTTGCTTCAATTAGCTCACAATAAGATCCTGGGTACAGATGGGTTACAGGTGGAATATTATGTCACGTTTTCTGCACAATTATCTACACCATTCCTAGAGGTGCTACGCGAAGCACAAACGCGAGGGCAACTCACAGATTCTCAACGTGAAGCACTGATTGTGGTTTTGCCCAAACCAGGCCGGGAACCCCTGGATGTACGGTACTACGGGCCCCTATCATTGCTTAACTTGGACTGTAAGATATTGGGCAAGGTCCTTGCAAACCCGTTGCTTCCACTGATGACACACTTGGTACATGAGGACCAATTGCGGCCGGAAAGATTGCGGCCCACTCTTCCAATCCAGAGACTACCATGGTGCCACTTTAATTTCAAGTATCTTGGCATCCAAATATATCACACTAAAGAGGACCTTCTGGAGGGCAATATGGGACAAGCGGTCCGTTCTATTTGGGGATCCTTACCGTTTTGGAGGTCATTGCCATTGTCATCTTTGGGACGAGTGGCGATTGCGAAAATGATAATACTCTCCAGACTCTTATATTACTTTAATGCCCTCCATTAGTAGTACATGGGGGAATGGCTGTCGGCGAGTGGCACTCACTGAAACACATCACCCACTTGTGAAGGGGGGCCTGGGCATGCGAACCGCGACTTGTATTATGCGGTGGCTCAAATGCAGTGGCCACTAAACTAGTTACAGAACCCCCCCAATATGGAGACAATGCTGGTACATAACAGTCTGGGAAGGACAGTAACATGGTTACAGGACCACACAATTCCTCCCCTGCGTGGAACCACCTGATTAATGTGGCTCGCGCGTGCTGGCGCCGTTACATATGCTGAAGGGACTTAATCCCACCTTACTCGCCCAAGATTGATATCCAGGGCGCAAGGAAACATATACATCATGCCTTAGAACCATGGCTAGAGCTGGGAATACACACCATGGTGACCTATTTAAGGAAGGTTTCATTATGACGTGCATGGAATAAGATGACACTTATGGCATAGGTCCAGGGCGAGTTATAACCTACTGCACACTGAAACAAGTTATTCACCATATCTGGCGAAGCAGAGACACAGAACCCATGACATCACCTATGTTACACAATGTATTATCTGGCCTAGATCCCAAACACATCATATCCCAGTTGTATAGCACTCTCCTTGGGAACCTTGACACAAACCAAACTGGAGCACGGGAGAGATGGGATGGGGTCCTCCCTGAACTTCTATCGCAGTCTGCATGGACTGCATCGCTTTGAATGACAAAGGAGGTATCACGTAACCCAAGATTCCGTTTCAATTTAATTATTTGCACCAAACCTAACTATCCCCCCACCAGCTGTCCCACTTGTTGTCTCACACTTATTATGACTGCCAGCCTTTGGAGAACTGGACGCTACCTTTTTTCACATGACATGGACTTGCCCACTTGTATAGCAGACCTGGCATGAAATTACCTCCCTGACAGGGTAATTGGTTAGTCACTCATTACTCCCTACACCTGAATCCTGCCTGCTTGGCATACGTACCAGGTCGAAGAAAGATCGCCAAGTACACAAGTGCATAGATGTGACAAATGTACTATTCAAACGCCTCATAGCAATGCAATGGGCAGCACCAAATGCTCCAGATATGCGCCGCTGGCTGGGCGACTTGCTGAAGTGGGCGTGGGCGGAAGCACAGGCACTTCATTCTCTCAATGATAGGGGTGTGATGATAAAGGACTGGAGCTCTGGGACAACTTTATAATCAGAATTGAGGCCAAAAACGACATTCGCCACCCCTGTGCTAGTTGTTGCGATCCTGCACTCATCGGGTACACCAACAACGCACTACTAGCACAATCGAATTAGCAAGTAGAATCGAATTAGCAAGTTGGGGGTGGGCGTGCGTTTCTCTGGCCCTGGGATGGGACACCGGGCACTACAGACCCATTCAGAAACACAATGCCATATACCCGGAGGTGAACAAAGCACCCACACAGTGTTTTCGGAGAAGGCCTATTGCTTAACACCTGGGCATACAAGCAGAAATCAGTGCACTAAGTGCTACCAATACCCTCATCGGACAGGAC
Organism: Pleurodeles waltl; assembly: GCF_031143425.1. NCBI lineage: Eukaryota > Metazoa > Chordata > Amphibia > Caudata > Salamandridae > Pleurodeles > Pleurodeles waltl. The sequence goes on from NC_090448.1 coordinate 1,123,707,350, forward strand.
CCTGATTAATAGATACTTTGATCACATATTCAGCACTCAAAAATGTCTACAGGCTGAAAATGTCCCACTGTTGTATTGTGTAATGGGGTGTGGTGATGGGGTTGTTTTTCACGTAAATGTTTTACATTGTAAGAGTTATAAAGCGGATCGCCTGTTCTAATTACAGGGGCACAACAGGCTACCAGGGGCCTTTCCTGTAACTGCCCAGCTGACCAGTGACAAATGGACCTGGACTAGTCTCTCCAGTTGGCCATTGCCTGTTACCCATTGAGTCTCGAAGTGCCTCCACTGAGGTCCTGGTGAAGCTTTAGAAGTGTATTTCTGTGGTGGATTGTGTCTTGAAGGACTAAAGTCAGAGATAAAATCTTTTGCCCAAGTTGAACCTTGTTGGTATGTCTGGCCTGTGCCCTATTGTGGTCAGACTCAAATTGCACTTAGGTCCTGTTCAACAGCGACCAGTGATTAACATTGACACTTTGTGCTTTTTGGAGCTATTTCTACTTACAATTTTAAAAATTAATATCACTGGGACACTTATTGGACTTCTGTCATTCTGTTTATACTGTATTTTTCTAAAAAATGTTGTGATTTTTAAGGTTTTGTATTTCAATATTATTTCAGATTTTTGATACTGTATAAATACTTTACACAACGACTCTAAATTAAGTCTCCTTGCTCTGTGCCATAGCTACCAGTGGGTTGAGCCCAGGTTTGTTTAGCAACGTAGTGGTTCACTGTAACATGGATTGTAATTCATTTTTAGGTGGTTACTTATTCCCTAAACTAAAAGCCCAATTCCTTCCATTAGTCACATTACAGCCTAATGCTCTAATACACTGTATCCCAAACTGGGAGTCACAACCAGATTTTTGGTGGGCCCGGAAAGTCTGAGCAGTACATAAATATGCCTTAAAATTCTGTGTTTAACTTGTCACATTTACAGTGCTTCAAAGACAGAGATCAGATGTCAACCTATGTCTTCTCACTAGTTGCTGTGGTATTAGTGTTTACTTTTTGTTTCTCTAACTGCAAAGCAAGAGGAGTTATTAAAGTGAATTGTCATGATCCTGCTGAAGTACAGTAAATGTGAAAGGAATGGCTATAGTTTGTATGCAACACAAAGCTAAAATTAAATACCTGTAAATGAACTGTATGCATTCAGCAGTTAGGAAAGCAAAAATGATATATATTATTATTATATATATATAAAACCTTGTGGTGGTTGCCACAAGGTACTTATAGTTAGGACCTAGTTTCAATACAAAAAGCCTTTTTTTGTTTTTCTAATAACTTTGGTGCCGTTTGATGAATCCTCACAAACAATTCCCCAAAAAACAGTGTTCACTTCAGATGCTGTCTGGAAAGTTTCAGGGTGATCTTTCATCCGGGGGCTGAGAAAAGGGGGCTTGGAGTCAAAAAAGCGTTCATTGTTCCATAGGGAGTTTGGACAGCGATATTGCCCAAACTACTGGATGAAATTACACCAAATTTGGCAGAAAGGTAGCTCTTGGTCCAGAAAGAAGCCTTCTGTTATTTGGCATAAATCCATTCAATAGTTTTTGAGAAAGTAAAGAAAATCCACATTTGTAAATATAGGGACACAAGGGCTTTGCGAAGCCTCTCGATCTCGTGCTGACATTTGAACGGCTGCCAACACTTCAACAAGGAAGTGTTGGCAGCCATCTTGAGACTCAGCTTCAGCGAGTCCCATGAAAAAAGATGTAAAAAAAAGAAAAGGGGCCAGGGTAGGGACACCCTGACCCCTTAGCTTTGGTGCTGGGGTCGCAGAGAGACCCCTCCTCCCCAGAGCTAAAAAAGCAATTTTTTACATTTTTTTGCCACGTGGGCTCCCGCCTTTTCTTTACAAACCCTCTGGGTGGGCCAGGTCCTGTGCCATTGCCATTTAAATTCTCTCCCTCCCCACTGACCCCGGGACGCCCCCTCCCCAGGGCTTTCATAAATTCAATCTGGGGGGCTGCCTGGCCACCCCACAGTCTTGAGGACCACCACCTCCCCGTAGTTTTTGTCAAATTCAGTGCAGGGGGACTGTCTGCCAACCCTGCGCAGCCCTAGAGACCGCCACCTCCCTAGGCATTTAAACAAATTTGATGTGGCACCCCCACAGCCCAGGGGACCACCACCTCACAGGGGCTTTGAATATATACAGTGCGGTGGGGGCACCACCCCCAACCCTGGGGACCATCACCACCTCGGGGCAAAGGTTGTTGGGGGGGCGTGAGGCCCCTCTCGTGGAGCCATAGATGGCCCTGGGGACCGCCACCCCCCAGGGCCGGCTCCTGCTTTGTTCTGGGGTGCCCACCCGGGACATAGCTGTTTGCTTTTGCTTGGTGGGAGCTGGGAGCTCCCAGCAAGCAGAAGCAAACAAAGTCCACTTTCTGACAGCTGGAGCTGTCAAACATCTCGTGCTGTCAGAAAGCAGAGTTTTCAACTGTTTCCCTGCACGCAAATATGCATTGCAGGGAAACATATGAAAATATTGCTCCCACAAGCTGGGGGAGCAATGCTGGCTCCAACAGGACGTGGGGAGCCGGCTAGGACTGCGGGGGCCTTGAGGTCCCCCCTGCAGTCCTGTCACACTTTCTCTCTTCTGTCCCATAGTGGGATGGAAGAGAGAGAGATTGTCATTGCAGTGGTCTCTCAATGCAATGACTTTCCATCCAGGATGGAGTCACATGTGGTATAATGGTTAAAGCCACAGACCCTCACAATGAAAGTTGAGGTTCTAGTCCAGGTGTGTCTGTGGTAATTTCCCTATTGTAACTTATTTTTAACTTCAAGAGTGTAAGGTTTATAATGAAAGGTGATCTCACTCTTTTTAGTTGACAAATACATTTTTCTTTTCAATTTGTCCAGAAATATCTCATTTTAAGTATATCATTCACCAAAGCCTAAAAAACTCTCTGTCTCTCTCCATCTCACTCTTTCTCTCTCTCAAATTCTTTTTCAATCTTTCTCTCATTCACACACCCATTCAGATCATTACGGACCCACTCACACCACTCACAGACCCACTCAGACACTCAAGCACCCACTAAGACTCTCACACACCAAGTCACAGACCCATCAAAACCTTCAAGCACCCATTCACAGACCCAGACAGACACTGACGCACCCACTAAGACACTGATGCACCCACTCTCACTCCGAGACAGACACTCTCACCCCCAGATGCACCCTCTCACACCTATTCTCACACCCAAAGAGACAAGCCACGGCTAACTCCCGCCGCGCATGGCCACAGGACCGGGTTGGGTTGGGTGGTTAGGGCCTCTGCAGGGTCTCTGGTCGTGCCTGGCAGTGGTTGGATTAAAGTATACTAATAAAAATTACTTGGTTAAAAAAAACATAGAAATTCACTGCAAAAAACAAAGGTTACAGGACGTTATAGTTAGGAAATAGAATAAAAATAAACATAGAAAGTAACTTAAAAAAACCAAAGGATACAGGAAGGTTATAGTTAGGCTCACATTTTAAACGTACCAAACCATAGAAATTCACCTGTTATAGTTGAAGTTATCTCATGTAACAATAACTCGTGCCCTAACGTAACCAGAACTTGCGCCTTCGCCATGCACTGCTAATACCCCTCAAATTATGGCACCCATGAGATCTTTGATAACATCATTGATGATATCGATGTAATATTTGCAGTAACATTTTTGATGAAAAAACTGTGCATGGCAGGGGCGCAAGTTATAGTTACCTTAGGGTATGAGTTACAGTTACATGAGATAACTCTAACAGGTGAATTTCTATGGTCTGGTACTATTCGCAAACTTTTCACAACCTCAGCTATACAAATTTGGATTTCCTTTAATTTCTTCTAAACTACTGAATGGATTTACACTAACCACCCTAAAGCACAATCTGCGTACCGACAGCTAGCTTCCTGTCAAATTTGGTGTAATTCCATTCAGTGGTTCGGGCTGTAGTCATGTTCAAAGGTCCTATTGGAATTAACATGGGAAACAGAAGTTTTTTGACCCCACCCCGTTTTTCTTTGCCCCCGCTTAACGGATCATTCCAAAACTTTCTGTGCCCACTTTTTTGGGAAATGTTTATAAAGATTTGTCAAACAGTGCGAAAGATATAGGCAAGTCAAAAAAATGATTTTCCTATGGAAATATGGTCCTAACTATAACTACCTACTGGTGACCGCCAATAGGTGATATATAATAAATATATATTATTTTTTTCACTGAAAAAATCCAAAGGTTACAGGGATGTTATAGTTAGGAAATTAACTGAAAAAAACCTTAGAAATTCACATAAAAAAACAAAGGTTACAGGGACGTTATAGTTAGGTTCTGCATTTACTTGCACAGAACCAGAGAAATTCAGCATTTATTGCTAGAGTTATTTCAAGTCACTATAATTTGCGGCCTAAAGTAACTATAACTTGCGCCCCCCCCATGCAATTTTTTCTTCAATAATTTGACTTCTAATGTTTCGTTGATATTTTTATTGATGTTATAAAAGTTGTTATGAGTGTTGTAAAATCTGGGGTAATTAGCAGTGCACGGCGAGACCGCGAGTTATTGTTACCTTAGGCCGTGAGTTATAGGATAGTTAATTGAAATAACTCTAATTATAACTGCTGAATTTCCCTGGTTTTGTGCGAGTAAATTCAGAACCTAACTATAATATCCCTGTAACCTTTGTATTTTTTCATTTAATTTTGAGGATTTTTTAAATTCTATTTCCTAACTATAACATCCCTGTCACCTTTGTTTTTTTCAGTGAATTTCTATGTTTTTTTTTTAACCTAAAGTAAATTTTATTCCTAAAGGTTAATACTAACCAACTCCGCCTTTTTTTTATTTTTTTTATTTCTGCTGTGAATTTGCTGCAAAGTTTTTTTTTAAAGTGCTTTTTTACATTGGTAGGGTCCCTCATCACCAGAGCTAAGGGGTCAAGGTGTCCCTACCCTGGCACCTTTTCTTTTTTTTTTACTTTTTTTTTTTTAAGCCGATGCAGCCAGCACTTCCTGGCAGCCAATCAGAGCTCTTATTATTCACCAAGTCGTCCGGGAGGATCTGTGGCCCTAGGTATACAAATTTGGATTTCCTTTAATTTCTCTTAAACTTCTGAACAGATTTATACTAAGTAACAAAAAGCATAATGTGAGTCCCGAAAGCTACCTTTCTGCCAGATTTGGTGTAATTTCATCCAGCGGTTCGGGCTGTAGTCGTGTTCAAAACTCCTATTTGAATTAACATGGGAACCGCACATTCCCACCCCCCCTTTTCTCAACCCCACTTGACAGATCATCCTGAAATTTTCCATGTGGAACAACAATTACCAGCACACTTTTTTGGAAAACGTTGTGAAGATTTCTCAAAAAGTGCCAGGGAAATAGGCAAGTTAAAAACACTTTTTCTATGATAACATGGTCCTAACCAGACAGTAGTTTTTGCGTGCATGCATGCATGCATGTGTGTGTGTGTGTGTGTGTGTGTACACACACATATATAGCATACACACTGGAAATGTTAAATAGTTGTGGTTCAGCACACACCAAAACTGAAAAACCACTTACATTTGCTATTGTGTTATGCAAAACACAATGTACACCAAACTGATAATGGTAATAGCTGTGGGTTGTTTCAGAGACAGGTGGTGGGTGTCAGATTTCCTCCTGGCAACACCCTAATAAGTGCACATACTCATCTGCTGCTGGGTGCAAGCCTGTATTTTTTCTTTACCTCTGTTAGTTGCTGGCCTCATCTGAAGCTAAGTGCCTGGTCCCCATTCAGCAACACCTCTCAGAACTGCGGGTGTGTTCTCAAGGGACACAAACCACAACCAAACATGAGCAGAAATTGTCTGAGCCTTCAGTGATTTTGAGAAGTGATGCATGCAATTATCCTAGTTTCAAGGCAACAGTGGCAAATTTATCATTACATTTCTGCTGTGTCTAAGACAGGCCAGCACCCCTTTAGATGATCTTTTCGTAGGATAGCATAAAATAGGTCCAGTGCCAGTAATGAATCCAAGGGTGTTTAAATGGTTTGAATAATTATTCTGTCTAGGGTGTTATACGTTTTCCTATAATTGTTTGGTTTAACTTTTCTCTGTTCTTAGACCACAGATTAAAGTCACCACCAACCATCAGGTTTTTTAATGTCAGCAACACTTCTGAAGGAAATTTAGAGACTGTTTTCAAAATTCTGATTTTAATGGGTTTATTTCTAAATGAAGGTGAGGAGTAAAAGTCTTTGCTGAAAAGGACCAACCTCATCCAGTGGTAGTTGGGTGGAGTGTTGGTGAGTATTGTATTGCATTGCAAAATGTACATAGCGCTTACTACCCCTATGTGGCTTGAATGCCACATAGTGTAGGGTGTGTGGTTCAAAGAGCACTGTCTCTGTTTCCATGTTCTGTGTGATGACTACCAAGGTGCAGTTATTGTGTTGTGAGAAGCTTTGCTTAGCACTGTGATGGATGAAGAAGTGTGAGAGTTAGACGCGCAGCTTATGGTTTTCAGTAAGCTGGCAGCTTTCAGCAGCTCTGCAGGTCCCTTTTTAGCATTTCTTATGTTCACAGTGCACTTAGCCGGTTACTGTATTGGGTTGTCTGTTCAGGTTTATGGTCCTGAGTGGGCATAGGTTAAAGAGAAAAGTGGTGGGATGGACTTTGTTCATCTTGCACCAAATCTGACAGCCATCGTGAGATACCGTGCAGTGTCCGTAGTATGTTGGTAGTCAGGTTCTGCAGTGTTGGACTAAATTAGAGTCCTCTGTTAGCCAGCATTGTATGGCAGATGTCTTCAGTTATTCCGTGCCTGTTCTTTTGGTGATGGGTGGTTTATTGCTGTGGCTGGTATAGTACTGGGTGAGTGATATGACCATTAGCGTTTTTTTTCTTTTATGAGTGTAAGAGTGTAAGGTAGTAAAAGGGAATTATTAAGCTGCCTGTATTAACTACACTTGACTGTCTGGATGGTGAGTATTATAGCATTAGTTTTAGTACGGGTTACATAATGTTTTGTAATAGCATTATATTGCAATTACTACCTCTGATGAGGCATTTTTGTGCTTTTACACTGGCCAGCCAGCTTCTCCAAGTCACAGTGTTGGTGGGATTCTTTTGGTAGTTATTGTTGGTTATTGGAATTAGTCTTGTGTTCTGCAGGAAGCATTCCATACATTTACTCCGTTTTCTATGTGGTAAATTGTATTAATGGTAATTAGGCGTGATCTTTTCTGGGCAAGGAGCATGTGGGAATTTCATACTTTGGTGGTACTAATAAATAAACTACAGGAGATAGGTATTGCTAGGGGGCAGGGTATGACCTTTAAAGAAAAAGGAGAGGTTGTGAATTATGTGTGGGCAATTTGCAGGGATGCAATAGTAAGGATTAAGGCAAGCATGCATGTGATTTAGTGTAGGCTGTACACAGAGCTGGCTGTGAAGCCATGCAGAGGATGGAAAGAAAGAATAAAGTCATTTGAAAGAAAAAGGAGAATCGAGAGTTGGAAATTTTAAATCAGCCATTTCTCATGCAGCGTTTTCAGGAATATTGTGGAGGCTTTTGAGACAGTATGCAAACCTGTAGGAATAAATAACATGATTTGCATGTGTTGTAATATCACTGTAGACCATGAAAACACCACTGCGCACACACCCCCATTACCCGTGCGTAAATAGTATTGAAATAAATATGGTTCCATTTTCCCATAAAATCTGATGGAAGAAAAGCACAAAATAGGTATGTTGTACTTTTAAATCTTTGTGCTAGCGATGCACCTCTCCTTTCCCTCTGATGATTAGGGTGGAATGTAGGAGAAATTAGTGTGTCTTAGGGAATTTGTATAAAAGTAATGCTTCTCTGGGAAGATAGCATTGTAGCCTTCTCCAGTCTGGAGCGCCTACACAATACGCACAATGAAATGTGAGGTCCTGCTTCTGACTGTCATTCAGCCTTCTTGTAGCAGTAATCAGACATACAAAGGAAAGGCCCTGCATAGACACTCACTTTCAAGGGCAATAGAAACGTAAATCCATTTTTAACACGTCCCATTTGCTAAACCAGCAGTGCTCAGGAAGAACAAGTATTTAGCAGTCCCTCTCTAATGAGAGTCACACTAAAGTTCCAAGGGGAGCCCTGTCTCCATTCCTATGTTTTTCATCTATTTCCCCATCACTTTGCTCCATGGATGATGTATTTTGGAGCAAGATTGCATATCTACTACAATTAGATGCTTGCTTTAGCCATGTCTCTCTGACACGCAGACCCCATTGTAGCCAGAGCTCAGTAAACCCACTCGCCAGGGAATGGTTAGTACTCTGCAAAATTCTGGAAAGAAAATGGGATGATACACATCAGGCCCTGCAAATACTAAGCCACTCTCATTTTAACTTCATGTCATTGTGTTTTTTATAGCATGGGTGGTTCCCAATGAGGTTCCAAAGCTCTGAACAGCAGTTTAGAAAATTTCACAGAGACAGCAGAACAGCCAAATATTTCTTGATTAACACCGGTAAAAAGCATTGGCACAGCCAAAAGGTCTGGCTGCCAGTATTTTGGCTTTGTCAATGCTTGTTTTATTTTGTCAAGGTCTTTGTAAAACATTATTCTGGAGGATCTGTAAGGTCCTCCAAATCTATTTTTTTACACGTATTTTTATTGAGCTTTGCTTATTACAGAACGGTACATAGGAAATGCAATGGAGAGACGGTGAAAACATTGTTCCGCGGTTCGGCTCCCAGGATAAATGAACGAAGGATAAGTTAAGGGGGCAGGATAATAGGGACTCTATGAAGTCGAACACAGATGTTGTTGCGCCATGATTGCGCTTCCTCATCCGCCACTGTGCTATCCAAGAAGTGAACATGGACCAGCAAGTCCTATAGTTGGGGAGTGGGGGGACTGCACCATTTGTAATGTTTTTTCCATCAGAGAAGCTCTTTCCGATGATTTGCAATGATCATCCTGAAGAAGATTGACATCCATAGCAATGGCTTCAATTTTTTATTTCAAGGAAGTCCTGGGGTTTGCGATGGAGAACAATATTTGTTTGAGTTAATAGATATCCACAACAGTGGGGGTTCCTGGTGGAGGATGTGGGGTGTATGGCACTGTTTTTTATTTGTCTTGTATGCCCTAAGATGCTGTTATCCATTTAAGGAGATGTAGGCACAGAAGAGATAAGTCCCCATATGGCCGCTTATGTCAGGGCGGTCTCCAGGTGCCGCTGTTGGGAGCTAGGAAAGGAGTTCTGAGCTGGATTGGTGAGCCCAGGTTGGAGGGAAATAGGACCCACTTTCCCCCAACAGAACACTAGTGGGACAGCACAATCAGTCCAATACTCTGATCCCCCTGGATAGGCAGGCCTAGAGGTACCAGATGAGTTATTCCAGTGCTCCGTTCACGGCACCTTTGGCAATGGTAGTTAGGGAAGTAATATGGGCTGGGGACAGTCTCTGGGAAGCCATTTCAGGAGTCCTAATGTTCAAACGATGCAGATTTAGAGGCCCACTATAGTGAGTGAATGGTCACCCCCCCCACCCCCCACCCCCAGTATCATCTAGGAGAAGTGAGCTTACCCTCTCCCCATACCTTGGTTACCAGCGTAGGTATGAACTGCTCCTGAGGTCATGCGGGAGAGTTGGGGCTCTGGGGCCAGGGAAGAATTCCCTATTCTCTTGTCACATCTGGCTAGGCAGTATGGTAGCCCTCTTGGATGAGAGAACCCCAGGGTAGATTGCAAATCGCTGTATCTCTGACAGCCATCGCTTGTGCAGAGCATCTGGCAGCACATCCCCGGCCAAACACCGCCCTCCCAGGCTCATGTGGTGGAGGAAGGATCAGCTACATTCCGTGCACCTGATGCGGCACTGCCCCTTAGCCCTTGATGCTCGGGCCCCAACAGTATTAGATGGAAGCCCAAAGTAGGCCATAGGCCAAGATCGACAGCTTCTCAGCTGGCAGGCATCCACAACCTGAAGCTACCCCATGAGGTGTCCGGGAGGCTCCCGCTCTACCGCAGAGTAGACGTTGTGGTGGATGGGCCTGGTGTGGCAGAGTAAAATGCAAGATTCGATGGCCTGCAGGTAGTAGCCTCACAAATGCTTAACCACCATGTTAGGCTTATGGCTATACACTGTCAGGTCCCCCACAATATAAAAAACATATGCTAAAAGCAAAAATATTTTTGGGGTCTCAAAAACACACATTGACATAGTAATCCCTGGCATGGAAGGGAACAACTTTGTGACAGGTATGCTGCTTGTGCAAGAGCAGAATGTTTTCACTCACAATTAAGTCAGCCAAAGGCTGAAGCGGACTGTCCTTCTTCCCCATTATGTAGTTGTAGTGGGTGGAAGAAAAATGTTGATGACGTAACTACAGACCGGTGGATGACGAGGGTTGGCTGAAAGAAAATTATATAATTTCAAAAAACTCAAACGGTCTTGGCTACGCCAGGCCTAATAATTTAAGGGGTGGTGAAACAGTTTCAGCCAGGATGGTATTTACAGGGAATTGAGATTATCACTGTTACATAGTCCGCAGAACAGGGAAGACATTTGTCAATAAACAAAGATAATACTTTAATGGTAATAGAACAGTGCTTAACTTGTGCTTGTTGTTTCTGGTGCTGAGCACCGGCCCTTATTTTTGAGGGCCGGCGCTTATTCTTCTGCCTCAAGCATTTACTGCGAGCAAAAGACACATTTGGAAAAGACGGAGGAAGAGAAAAACGAAAAAGAGTCACAAAGGGAGAAAGCAGAAAGCTACAGGAGTGAGCTGAAGGGACATGGAGTGGCTTTAAATGAATTGAAGAAGCCCGACATGGCTTCAGGATTACGCTGCCTCAGTATTCTGTTCTTGCACATTTAATTGCAGCAGCTGCGTGTTTCAGATGAGAGCTCTGAGCACCAGCACGTTTTTATTTACAAATTAAGCACTGTAATAGAATATTTAAACCACTCTGGTGGATAGATAAAAAATAAGGTATTGGATGTGCTGATGGTAAGGATCATTATCTAAGCAAAGAGGAGGACACAAATGTGAAACACAATACCGTATTTATCGGCGTATAACACGCACCGGCGTATAACACGCACCTCATTTTAAGAGGACATTTCAGAAAAAAAAACCTTAACATTATATCGGCGTATAACACGCACACATCATTTGTCCCCTATTTTCAGGGAGAAAAAGTGCGTGTTATACGCCGATAAATACGGTATATTGACTCTCAAGCTGGTGTGTCTCTTGTTTTTGCGTGTACCAGTCATTTACACAGCTGATTCAATGTTAAAAATAGGCACCAAGTAACAGATATGATTAGGGAGCAGGGAATTCAGAACAAGAGGGACAGGACCTATGGAGGAGTGTTGGAAAGTGGGTTATTGGTGAGGGCAATATTACACAAGATTACACTCAGCAATAGGCCACAAACCCCCTACTACGTCCAGTCAAGGTCTCAATAAATTAATCAGTGTTCAACCCTTGGTAGCTTGGCCCATGAGCAGTTAGGCTTAACTTAGGAGAAAGTTGTGTAAAGCATTTAGTGTCAACAAAACAGTAAATAATGAAAACACAGCACACATAAAAAAATCCAACACCAATTTATGAAAATAGAAAGTATTTTTATCTTTAAAATGACACCAAAATGACAAACATCCAATGTAGGGAACCGGAGAAATGAATTTTTAAAGATGTAAAAAAAATGCTTTCTAGCGCCTAAAAACCATCTGGTCGTACTCGACTGGGGCAAAGTCAAAATTTGAGGCTGACTGCAAGAGAGCCCTGCTCGGATACACTGAGCAAGAGGCCTTGGTTAAAGTTTTACCTTCACATTTAGAAAATTTCTTGGAGATTTTCTTCGACCGGGGCAAAGTCAAAAGTTGAGGCGACCGCGATGGAGCCCATCTCGGATACACTGTGCGAGAGGCATCAGTCAAACTTTTACCTTTGCACTTAGAAACGTTTTTGGAGCTTTTCTTCCCCGACTTCAGATGGTCCTCTTGAGCAAGCCGATTTCGATGTGAAGTCGTCAGATTGCCTTTCCGCAAGTCCCGGAAAAATCCTGGAAGTCTGGGGCTCCGGAACTTTTCAGTGGGATGAACCTGAAATTCAGGCCAAGTCGCGGTTGACGGTGGCCTGCTTGACTCTCGACGTCAGGTTCGTCCACTTGTGGAGCTTTTTTCCAAAGTTGCTCCAAACATCTCCAAAGGGTCCTCAAAGTTTCCACAAACTTGCTCCAAATGTTCCAGTAGCTCTGAGTTACTCCTGGGAAGTTAGGACTTCAGTTCCCAGAATCCACCTGGTCAAGATCCTTAAATGGCAACTGGCCACTGGTCAGCTGGGCTATTCTTGCAGGACTTGCTGCAGGAGACTCTGGTTAGCACCTTTGTACATGTAGCTTACAGGGAATCCACTCCTGGAGTTGCAGAGGCAAGGGAAAGTCCTTTTCTTGATGAAGACCAAAGTGTGCAGCTGGTGCAGTCCTTCTGAGTGCAGAGTCCAGGTGTAGGCCAGGGGTCCAGTAGGGCAGTCCTTCTTCTCCAGTGTCTTCTTACAGCAAAGATCTGAATTGTGGGGCAGTTCTGCCATATTTACCTTGCTCCTGGGGGTGGGAAGCAGGGAGGTGCTTCAGTACAATAGAGTGCAGGCCACCACCTTCTTGAGTGACCACTACCCGGAAAGTGTGGCAAAAATCAATCCCAGGGAGCTCTTCAAAAATCCAAGATGGATTCAGTCTTAGAGTTTAGATGTGTCTGAGTCCACCCACTGGTGTGGCAATGTTTTCCTTAACACACCCCTTTCCAGCCCCTCTCCTAATCTAATCAGGGGGCACCTAGCTGTCTTAGGCTGCAGGAAATGGGAGTAGTCTAGTTTCGGTACCAAGTGGCTTTCCTTCCTTTGAAGACCAGTGTGGCTGCTCTTCGCCCATCCTGTTCTGTCATCTGCTGTAGCAGCTCTCCGCCCACCAGATGCTTCCTTTGTTTCAGCCCAGGCCACTTCACACCTCATCAAGGGAGCCAGGCTCAGGCTGCCAGAGGCTGACCAATCAGGAAAGGGGGACTTTCCCTGTGCTAGTTATAATAAATTAAACACTGGCAAGTTATTGGATTTAGTATAACATTTAATTTGATATCAAAGTTATATCTGGCTCATCCTTATGGAAAATAGGACTTATTTTAAAATAAAGTGTCTCCATTGCTAGTCTATGGGGCCCATTGACTACAATGGGGAAAAACAAATTTGGCTGTTTTCCATTACTGGGGCTTATTAAACATATTTTATAAAGTCCCTGATTATATTTACACTGCACCCAACCCAGGGGGCACATAGAGAAGACATTGGGGATAGCCTACATGCAAAAATAAGTTAGCTTGAGACTTTGGAAGTACTTTTAATTACAAAGTCGAATTTGGGGTTCATTTTAACTTAAAAGCAGCTAGCAAGGCAGGCCTGCCGTTACAATGACACTGGATACCACAGCATTGGACCCATGGGTGCACTATCTATACTGGGGTCCCCAAACCTACATGCCCTACCATATATTAGGGACTTATTGGTAGGTTGTCAGAGACAATTATAATTATACATAATTTACATATACAATTTTACACAGAGCTCTGGCCCAGGGACTGGTTAGCAGTGCCCAGGGCACAGTCAGAGTCAGAAAACACCAGTGGCAGCTTAAAATGGTGGCAAAAAGTGAGGGGGCTTCTGCAACCAGCCCAGTGTTCCCACAAGGAGCATGGCTGTAGTGAGTGAGGGTAAAAAACTCAATCATAAATTTGAACGCCAATGGATGTGAAAACAAGGTCAGTCTACAGGTTAGTGGGGTTAAGACTATAAAAAAAATCACAAAGTACAGAGAATGTTGGATGAGTAAAAGCTGACCTTAGCACAGATTGATAACAATAACACAGGTGCCCTTTGTTAAGAAGGCATTGAAAAGACATCAAGCATGAATCGTGAACTCTAGAACAAGAGTAAAGGCAGGCCTCACTTAGAGTTTGTCACTAACTGAAAATCCTCCAATTTCAGGAGTAAACTGTTAATACTAATTCGAATAATACTGTGGAGGATAATTCAGCTGGTGGATTCTACTCCATTTGTAGTTTTTCCTCCAGAAAATGGAGGCTTTTCAGACCTGGGAGGGGTGCCTAAGATTGTCAGGAAGGAACTGTGCAGTTAAATGGAGTCTCTGCTCAAGGAACGAGTCCTTGAGGAATGAATTAAAGACGGGCATGTAAGGTTTGGTAAGTGATGCATGTGGTTCTCAGGAATCAGTGTACCTCAATCAGAGGCCACATGAGGAGGGTCAGAATTAGAGTCAGTTCTGGGCAAAAAAAACAGCACAGTAGATAAATCTTGTATCTACCAGCATCATGTCTAAAACAATGTTTACTGATGCCCGGACCGGCGAAGAATCTTTTTGGCAACAACCATGGTGTGAACTAATTTCGACCCCTACAGTGAGTTCTGTATACACAAATGGGATTTGTGTTTGGTTGTGTGCAGGGTGGCCCTTTGCTCGGCCTGCATGCTTTTGTGGCTCCTGGGTGTTTTTGTCCTATCTCCTTCGTTTGTTAGTCATAAGGAAACCATTCTGCAGCATGGCGCCTTTCCTCTTCAAAAGTTTGGATGTTTAAAACAGACTTATTGATACAAGACGTCTTAGTAAAGGAGTTTGCGCACTGTCCTATTGCTCAGTGATGTATCTATCACCCCTGCCTTTCTCATCCCCTGCCTCCAGCGTGTGTGGGCCCCGGATGCTCCCCTGTTGTCATTCGCAGCTCAGCCTGATTGAGAAGGCCCCCGAGTTCAGCAAGGTACCTCAGTGGGTGAGGCGGTAACTTGACATCTCAACTCTAGATTCTCCCTGTGGCCTTGAGAGACAAGACAGAGGTAAGGAAACGTTTGGCCTACAGACGATGGTCATTCACAGAACTGCAAATGGCACACTTTGAACGCCCCTGTGTCAGAAGATGTTCAGCTTCACAGTATTCAACTCCCCGCGAAAGAGCTTTGTGCGACTGAAAAAGAGACATGCAAATGGTAAACAAAACAAGGCAGCGAGTTTGCATGGATCAGCGCATCACCTGCTGTATCTGGCTGGTAAGAAAGAGCACTGGGCTAATGTCACCTATTAATAGTGATGTCATCTCTGCATACAGCAGTCTTCTATAAATATAGAAATGCCATTTATGCATACAATAATGGCATCTATGACTACAGTAATGCCACCTCCCCATAAAGTAATGTCATCTGTGAATACAGTAATATCTACAATGCATAAAGTAATGTCATCTTTGCATACACCAAGGTCATCTGTGTATGCAGTAAACAATTGTCAATGGTTAACTGTGGTAACATTCAGGAGAGTATTTACAATATTTCATAAATCAGTTGAA
This sequence comes from Pleurodeles waltl, assembly GCF_031143425.1. Lineage (NCBI taxonomy): Eukaryota > Metazoa > Chordata > Amphibia > Caudata > Salamandridae > Pleurodeles > Pleurodeles waltl. Next base: position 1,123,722,752 of record NC_090448.1, read on the forward strand.
ATACACTTACTAGGCTACACACAGGACTTTAAGTGGGGTGGAAAAAGTGGCCCTCTAAAAGCGGCTTGACATGTAATTAGGGGTGTGGCTTAAACACGTACACTAAATTTCTGCGATTCCTATAGCGTGCCACCTAACCTGGATTTTGGTGCCTCTGAGATTGCTGTTGCATGCAGTTATGCAACACAACACATACACCTAAAACCAGACAGGACTATCAGCTTTGCAAATGGTTGTTAGCTGTTTAAGGTAAATAAGGAACAACAGTGGTTTTGTTGCAAACAATAAATATTGAAATGTCAATTCTGAAATTGTATTGTATTATATTGTAATAGTATTTATATAGCGCTTACTACCCCTGACGAGGCGTCAAAGCACTTTTCAGCGAGTAGCACACTACTCCGGAACCTAAAAAGAATATGTTATGGACTATATTATATCACAGCACATACTATGTTATGAAATCTTATTTGATGTCAACGTGTTATGAAATCCTACGTTTTGTTACATCTTTTTTATGTCACAATATATGCTATGGTTATCTGTTCATATTATTATAGGGAAATATGAGTACAGTTTTAGTATTATTATGAGTTCATTTGAGCTGCGAATATGAGAGTTTGTTAGTTAGATTGACTGGAGTAATGGAGGGGTGGAGGTGGAAAGAATCCGAAGTGTTAATTGGGAGTATATGGTAATAGGATTTAGGCTTGGAATGAGTAAAGGGGGATGGAGGATGGAAGAGTCTGTGGAAGGGGTTAGGGAGGTTATAGTAGCAGGGTGAAATAAAAGAGGGTGAATTTAGTAGAGTTGTTTGGGAGGTCATGGCAGTAAAGTGAGGTTTGGTGAGTTAGATGTGGAAGCGGAGGGAAGAGCTTAGGCACAGTTATTTAGGAGATGAAAGTATTAGAACGGATTTGGGATGAGTCAGAGTGGGAATGGAGGATAGATTGATAGAGACATCACATATGGTGATGGGTAGATAAATGTGATATAAGATGAGAGCACGGATTCATAGATATCTAGTATAACAATTCACCCAGGAGCCATGCAATGACCCACGAACATGCCAAGCACAGAACAACATACACACATACATATATATATATATATATATATATATATGTATATATATATATATACACACACGCACACATATACATGCACACATGAATACACACACATATGCACACATATATATGAATTATATAAATTGTGAAACTCTGAATTAAACATTACTGAGGCCTGTGGATGGGGCAGTGGTCCTCAGAGTGTCTCAGTGACTCCTGTATGTCCATTCCACGTTAGAGATGCCTGCCCTCTTTCTCTCTACATCTCCTCCATCTGCATAGCTCGTACCTCATCTTTTTCTTCCTCTGCACCCTCTTTTCACTCGCTCTTGAATGCATTTCTTGCATCCCTTTCACTTCACCACCTCGAACACACAAGGCACCCACTCACCTGTAAGCATTACATTTTCTTTTACTTTCCACATTATAACTGGACTTCATGAACATTGCTCTGATCGCTTGAGAGGCCAAGAATTGGATGGTCATGTATTCTCAACACCTTTCTGACCGACCCACAGGCACTGTGAGACACTCGCAGTGCCTTCTGCCTCAACTTCAGAGCACTCAGTTGTGGCCCGTTATAAACCCCTGGAGGCAGCTCGGTTCAAAGTAAGCACTATACAAGATTATGCCACACGGAAAAAATACAGAATCGCAACATCATGGAAATGACAAACGCTCTTAGGGGACTTGAGATCAAGTGAAATATATGCAATAGAAACAGGAATTAACTCGCTCACAAGGGTTACCTCAAGGATTTTTTCAATCAGAATTCAGAAATCAATCAGTATTTTTGCCTCTAAAGTTGACATGAATACTGGGCCCGAAAGAAGCCCGTTTCAATGTCATTACTACCTCGTCGGAGACCAGGAGGGACCCAGCCCACTTAAAGCCCATGTACAAAGGCCCCTATTGTGTCAGCTGCTGGGGGGTGGCCTGTACCTTAAGAACCCAGAGACTATCTCATCTTTTTGTCCTGTCATCGATACAACGAGCCCCATTAACCTAGGCAGTAGTAGTAACTGTTACCAACACTACCGTTTGCGGCATGCACACTAGAATTGGCCTGAATAGTTATGCAGTAGGCCTGCCCCTAAAATCTTTGATGACAGATAATTGCTTTAAAGCTGCTGTTATGTTACATTTCATGTTGTGTTATGTTATATATCATGCTGTTTGCTATGTTAAGCTATCCCATGGTGAATTGTATGTTATGATTTATTTTGTTTTAATTTATGGCATACGCTATTTAGTGATATACAATGTATATGCCATGTTACAGCTGTAATTATGGTTTCTTTTAGAATATGGCATTCTAGGTTATGTTATATGGTATGTTATATGTCATGATCTAAGTTATGGTACCTTATGGTATAGGGCCTGATTTAAGGTATTGTGGGGGTCCTGCTGCATGTCAGAGTGGAAGATATATTTAACCGCCAGCCTAGCTGGGATACCGCCCATCATACTTGGAGATCTCTGCCAGCCCCGCAGAGATATCTGCGTTTCACAGAGGAGCCGCCATCACGGTGACTCCGCTGAAGGCCGTGAAAGTTTGTTGAACGGCTGCTATGTCTCAGACAGCTGCTCACAAAACATTTCTGTTTTCCAAACAAAAACTCCCAAACTGAGAGTTTGAATTTGAAAAACAAAAACTAAATGACTCTGACACCCGGTACATTTTTCCCAAAGGTGTATGGGTCATTTTCAGTTTTTTAATTTCTGGACCATAAGAATTTCCCTGGTGGTCTACAACAGAAAAAAAGTACACCAGACCGCCCAATCTACATAGGTGGACAGTCTATTGTACGTCCATTGATGGCCTGATGAAGGCTTTCCAACAGAGGGGCCAGCAGAGTGGCCCTGTTTAAAATGTGGCTGTCTGCCAGGCAGTGCTTAATTTGTAAATAAAAACGTGCAGGTGCCCAAAACCCACCTCTTGAACATGTGGCTGGTACAATTAAATGGGGGAAGATGTAATACTGAGGCGGCGTAATCCTGAAACCATCTCGGGCCTCTTCAATCCATATAAAGCCACTCCCTGCCCCTTTATCTCACTCTTGAAGCTTTCTAATTTCTCCCTTTGTGACGCTTTTTCGTTTTTCCTTTCCTCTGTCTTTCCCATATGTGTCTTTTGCTCGCAGCAAATGCTTGTGGCAGAAGAATAAGCCCCGGCCCTCAAAATTAAGTGCCGGTGCTCAGCACTGGAACCAACAAGCACAAATTAAGCACTGCTGCCAGGTCTCAGGAGGGTGGGTGGGCCATCATTTTGGCATTTGTGGTGGAGCACCCTGTCTGCCATACTCGAAATCAGCCTCTTAGTTATATTATAATATCCTATTGTATGTTATGATATGTCATGATATGTGATATATGTTATGTTATCATCTCGTATGTTATATGGTATGATACCATTTTATGGTATTTGTTGTATTATGATGGATGATGGTATATATTATCTTAGGATATATACTATGCTATGGTATGTTATGGACTATATTATATCACGGCACATACTATGTTACGAAATCTTATTTGATATCAACGTGTTATGAAATCCTACGTTTTGTTACATCTTTTTTATGTCACAATATATGCTATGGTTATCTGTTATGTATGTTACACTCTGTTCATGTTTTCGACCCTCCATCTATCTCAAGAATCCTTTGGCGTGGTTATGACTTTAGAAGCCAAGAGGTTGGTGGATGGGTGATCAAGTCTTGGGACGTTTCGCTTCAACCTGGCCTGTTTTTCATTCCTACCACTAGTAAATGTGTGCTACCTGGTCCTGGGAGCACTTTACCCTTATTAATCCAGTTTATATGGCCTTGAGCCCAAACTGTACCTAAAGTATCAACCCCCCAGTACTGTGACCGAGCTGTATTCCCTGCTTGATCGATTAATCAGACTGTCTTGCTGGGCAAATCGCGGCACATCTCTCCGTCTTGTGTTTTTTATCAGCCAAACCCGGAAGTGCTGTGAAACTGTGGCACTAGTATTGAACCTAAATGTGTACACAAGATGTTTTCACCAGACCTAAAAGCAGGCCAATTTCCAATGCCAAAAATATGACAGGCTCCAGTTTTACACTGTAATGCATTGAACAGAATGTTTTTTGCGAAGAGCGTTTGGCTCTTTGAATACACGGGGTAAAGTTGACTTCCTGAAGTGAAATGCGTTTGTATAAATGATGAGGAGCGACGAGCGGGATTTAAAACTCGCACAGACATGTTTACATGTCGAAGCAAAACATTGGCTCGCCTTTTGTTTACATGTTCCTGGTACCGCGATGACGTGACCGCTGACGTCAGCCGTTCTTCTTGCAACCTGAAAAAATCGCAAATTTTCTGCCAGAAGTATTTCAATGTGTGCGTATTAAGGGATGTCCACAAAGAGGATAAGTTACTTTTACTTGCCTGGGGACTACTTTATTCAACTTACCATCCTTGGCTTGCTGCTCAAGATAACTTTCACCAGACCATCTGCAGCCACTTCTAGTGATGGAAGGCGTCATCCATGGCAGCGCTACTGGAAGATTATTCAGGAAATACCCTCAGCAAAACGACCTAATCATATTTCTATAGGAGCTCTGTCCCCAGTGACCAGGCCTTCTCCCCTTTGCTTCAGGATTGTCAGCAATGCACGTCCACTGTCTGGGAAACCAAGATCGCGGCCATCTTGTGCACAGGAACAGACAAGGGTCTTTCAAAATGGAACCCACAGGCCTCCATTACCCTGCTTCCCTTATTCATGCAATGCATATACTACACTGGCCACCACATACACACATGCACAAAATACACCTGGCATGCCAGCTGGAAATACCCTTGATATCAGCAGTTATTCTGCTATGCTGCAGAAATAACCTAGAATGGGAGTAGGTAACACAACAAGTATAACATCTATTTGCTCATTGATTAATGAAATGATGTCACATAAAAAAACTCATTTTACTGAGTGAAAAAATAAATAAATTCTTTCATATAGAATAGTGAGGGAAGATCATTAAATGAGGCCGTTTCTTTTTTCTGCGCCGACTCCTCTTGTGCAGCGTACAGACCCTGTACCAAAGTTGGAATTTTCTAGACTGTGTTTGAAAGGGCTGTCCTACGGTTGGCACACAGCAGGCTAGACTCTTAATGTTTAAGTGATGCGTACATTCAAACTCACACGTTTTAAGTTGTCTGCCCCGTTATAAAGTACTATCTATAATTTTTTTTCTTTTCACAGTCTACATCCTTAGATTGCTTGCTATCTCAGAAAGCCGTCCCCCACTATATTCCTGAAACACTCCATGGAGAATTGAACTTGACTGACTTCCGCTTGATTCTTTTCAGCTTGATTCCTCTCCTTTCTTCAGAGTGACCCTCTTCTTACATTCCATCCTCTGCATTCCTTCTGTTTCTGAGTACAGCCTCCTCTCAGTCTCATGACTGTCTGCCTTAATCTCTTATTGTAATTCTGCAAAAGGCTGTCACCTCATTGGTTAACTTCTGCTGCACTAAAAACCTATTCCTGCAACCTAACATTACCTAATCTCCACCAGCCTGCCTACCTCACCAACCATTCACCTGAAACCACATAGCCCCCACTAATGACCACACCTAACTGGTATTAATATAAAAAATCTATCACAAAGTAACTGGAGTAAACACATACAATGATTTTTTTGAGAGCACTTGACTAATCACAATAGCAAAATTTAACCACTGGATTAAGCACTAACCTTGTGTTACGGAGTAGCATGCTACTCGCCATAAAGCTCCTCAACCCCTTTTCAGGGGTAGTAAGCACTATACAATTACAATTAAAATCTGCTCTAGGTGGGCAGTTTCCAGATAAACACTTTTGGGATTAGGTTCAGTGTTATATGACTCTCAGAAAGCATTGTGTGGCAAGCTGCAGTAAACTATGCCCTGGTGGTTAATGCCATGGCTAACCCATGTTGGACTACCACACTGGGGCGCCTCCTCCGTTAGGGTGAAGGAGCGTCGCCCCACCGCCAGCAGCAGAAGCTGCAAAACTTTGACAATGAGGGGATAATAAACTATGTTTATTATCCCCTTGTTGTGAAAGGGGCGGGGCATCTGGGGTGAGGAGCTGTGAGGGGAGTGCTCAACACTCCCTCCCACTGCGCATGTATGTTTGGCCGGCCGGCTCGGGCCGGCCAAACACACGTGCGCGATAGGGTCTCTCTAGCCTGGCAACACAGTTGCTGGGCTGGAGAGAGCCTACACAGGCTCCCAGTCTGCCTGGGAGCGCCGAGCCAGGGCAGTCCCAGCCAATCCTGGCTTGGCCTCAGGGCAGGCTGGGAGCCTGTGCCTGTGTGTGCAGCCAGGAGGGGAGGAGGTAGGAGGAGCGCAATGCGGGACCGCACCAAAAAGTTACGTGTTTTTTTGCTTTATTAAAAATTTTGTTCAATTCAATTTTTTTAGCTGCCCTACCTCCACTCCCCCAGGTGCGCTGCACCCACCCCGCTCCTTTCGAGCAAAGTGGGCCGGGACTGCTACCACACTAGTCATATGCCAGACTGTCCTAAGATTTGCAGCTGTCACACCGTTAGTCAAGCTTACACTGGCTCTGAAAAAAGGTACCAGAAAGAGTTTTAATACCAGCCTTTTGTTACATTGAGCTACCCCTGCGCCTGGGGTTGTAGGCCTGCAGGGTTTTATGGTACTTCGCTCAGCCAATCAATGCACTAAAACATTTATGAAAAATGGTTGATTTTGTGACACAGTTTCCTAAAGTATAGGTTGAAAAGCAATATGTTATACAACCTATTCTGAAGGGAAACTCATGTATCTAGTACTGCAGGGTAAGACCCGCTACACAGGAGCACTATTTCTCAGCAGCAGCAAATCATGTATGTGGTGTCATATATCCTGTGTGCTGGTTCCGCAGAGCTGCTCTAAGGGCTGCATTACCAAAGAGGACATATGCTCATGCAGTCCTGAATGCTGGCCTTAACCCCAGCCTATCTTGTATCTATGTAACCAGCACAGCCCTGCAGGTTGTATGGTTGGGGCGAAGGGACCAGGACTCTATCCCATCCCAGTCACTACTTTAGCGCATTTAAAACCTCTTGTCTTACTCACAAAATTCTAAAGTATTCTCCATTCTGTCCCTTGCAGGAGCTCTTCAGAGAGTGGTGGTAACAGGGCATCTGCTGATTCTTGGCTGATGTCCCCTCAACCCTCCTCGCACTCCCCACCTCGTTTAGAGGGCCGGGGAAGACAGGGTCCCCAGTGGTGCCGCCTCTGCCAGCTCTGCAATGTAGATGAACTCTCTTACGGCTGACCTGGAGCTGGCAGGAACGCCATTGTAAGGGCTTCCAAATTAAGGACAGCCCTTCCAATGCCAATCCCACCAGCATCCTTACTGTCTGGTCTTCCAGGTAAACCAAGATGGTCTCAGACAGAAGAAATATACAGAGAAAGGGTAGGAACAACTCCCAGCTTGTGGTGACATCAGTTATGCCTGTCCAGGAACAGTGCCTGGACCAAGGCTTTGGGGACTTGAAGTGGGGCAACTCCAGTTCTGCCCAAGACCATCACTCTCCCACTGGGCGTGCAGCCGGCGGCTTCGGAGTCGCAACCTAATTCTCCTAGAGCAATCGAAGAGCCATGAAGATGCAACCCAATCTCTGAAGAGTGCAACTGAGCAGATTAACAGTGGGGTAGTGACCTGCAGGGGTATGCGGTGCATCGTGGCACAGGCGTCACTCTGAGAAGCAGAGTGATGGCATCAGAAGGCATGTTAATACAGAGTGCAAAGCAAAGATGTAAAGTGTGTGTCCTGCCAATGGGCAGAATCCCCAGTGAAAAGCAGGCGGACCCCAGCATCTCTAAACACTCAGGGGTCTTCATCATTTACTATTGATCTCCTTCAACACTGATTTAAAGCCAAATCTTCCCAAAATTAATTAAAAAACAACACAGATCATTGATATTTCCAGTTGACATTTTGGATATTTCGTAGTTTTTGCCCCAGCCTTCTTCAGTGGAGTGAACTTGTAGCTGAAATCACAGACTAATTATACACTAATGTGGGAGAAACACTCTGTAAACAGTAAAAGAGCTCTAAAGTCGTCCACCGCAGATATAGAAGTTCCCCATGGATGCCACAGCAGTTACACAAGCAAAACAGTATTAGGAAGCAGTTTGTAGTGAAGATAATATTCTTTCTTTCTTGTGATATAAGCGATGAGCACAGCCAACACGTTTCATCCCGAAGACAAAAGGACTGCTTCAGGGCAATATTTATGATTTAAATCATGAGTAGAGTTTGTTGAGCACAGCAACACTGAAATCCAATGAATATATTCCAAAACATTTATATTGGATATCTTCCATCCGTGCTTGAAAGCCATAAGGTGATAGGTAGCCCTAAATAGTGTTATGCATAACAATGGATCTTCCTCTTCAGCAGAGGCTGCCAGAGGTGAGTCTCTTGCCCAGATTCCACAGGGAGGTCAGTTTTGAATAAATCCTGAATGTCTGTGCGAGGGGATTTAAACTGTGCAGCTGCCTTAGGGTCTCGGACTCTGGCTGCCCCCGAGTGCCTCGGTTAGTTTTTGGACCTCTATGTCCTGCTATGCCCAGGGTCTCTGCATCTTCTGCTGCCACGATGGGCCTTTGAAGAACTGATTTTTTGAAAACTTAGATTGCAGCAGCACACCCTACAATCGTTCACATCTGATTTTACAGGATATGTAACTGAAATCCCATAAACAAATCTACATTAAAGTAGGTTCTCACTAAATAAAATAAAAATAAAAAAGCAGGTCATCCGAAAATGGAAGAAAATGATTTGTCTATGTAGTGTAAATGCATCATGTAATGTCACTACTGACCCATTAATTGTATGTTCTCCCTGACAATATTTGTGTGTCAGAGGATGAAACCAGGCTGGTCCATACTCAGTCTTCTCAAACTCCTGCATCACCAATTCCGAAGTGTGCAACAGATCAACATTTCTGTAGTTTATCCTTTCAAATGATGGCGTTAATTTTGGTTCTGAAAAAAATGTTTCTTTTTTCTGGTGATCCCATCTATACTTTCACATGCAAGAAATGTAGATCTAGTGGAGGATATTTTGTTTACTCCACTTGCATCATCGAACAGGTTTCGAGGGTCATAAAATGTGTTTTTTAGTGCATTCCAGTGCATATTGGTTGATTAAAAATAAATCTTTCCAATAGAAACTTAAAATCAAAACAACCTTTAGAGCACTGAGAAAGTAAAAGATATGGATTGGAACACATAAGCAGGTAATTATACTTAGGAATACTTGTTACTTTTAGAAAACTCAGCTTCTGCTTCCATCCTCTTGCTCCCAACCCTGACACACACAAGACAAAGGCAGTGCTTAATTTGTGCTTGCTGTTTCCGGTGCCGAGCACCGGCACTTATTTTTCAGGGCCGGCGCTTATTCTTCGGCCTCAAGCATTTGCTACGAGCAAAAGACACATATGGGAAAGACGGAGGAAGAGAAAAACGAAAAAGCGTCACTAAGGGAGAAAGCAGAAAAGCTGCAAGAGTGAGCTCGGGGGTATGGAGTGGCTGTAAATGGATTAATGAGGCCCCAGAAGGCTTCAGGATTGCGATGCCTCAGTATTCTGTGTTCCCAAATTTAATTGCAGCAGCCGCGTGTTTAAGAGGAGGGTTTTGAGCACCGCCACGTTTTTATTTACAATTAAGCACTGGACAAAGGACAACAAATTCACACTAGAATTTCGTCAGTCTGCCTCAGGCATGTTTTTTTTTTATAATCCAATTTCGAAAGCCGATATTTTGCATTTAAAGCTGGAAGAAACTGTTAGTAATTCGTTATGTAGAATTTCCACCCAGGAATCCCTCTTACGGGGCACAATGTGGTTTTAAAACAAAGGAAGCATTGGCAGAGCTAACAGGTCTGGTTTAGTGTGCCAACACATGTAAGCAGAGGCATTCACTAATGCTGATCACACACCTTGCATCAGGCTTATCACATTGAAACATCCCCTATTGTAATTGCCGGTGAAAATAAGTAAAACATTATCGCTTTCATTACAGAAGGCATATACCAAATAAATAACTCATTGTGACAAACTGCGAGGGGATTGAGTCTACTTTGCGCCCAATGATGCACAATTAGGCAATAACATGAGGCGAGAGAGTAATCCTGCTCTGGGAGTCCATGAAATGTTAAGGTAAAAAGGAGAAATGAAGATCCATGAAAGGGATGTTTTGGACCAAGTGAGATATTCAGCAGAACCTATTTCACATTGAGCCGAGATGTGCTTCTACACTCATCTTTTGGTAGCCGTTGGCGGGGGGGCAGGGGCACCACACAGTCACTATGTTTCCAGTCCTGGGCTTTTGACACCCCATTGTGTTCTGGGATTTGTAGTCAAGGGTTCGCTCCAATAAGTCCATTGAACTGACGCACCTGATAACAGTGATCTATATCTGAAAACTCCTGGCCTGTAAACATAGTGTCCTGACAACATGGAGGGAGATGGCAGCCCCCTGTCGGGACACAAGAGGCAAAACCACGTTTGGGCCCACGATGTAGAGCAAAATGACAATGCCTATTAAGCAGTGGATGTTGATGCAATTAACCCGCTCTTTCTCCCTAAACAAACCAACAGAGCCCCTTCTTTGTGTTGTTGGCTTACCTGCACGCGCTATCATCCACAGAAAGCCTGGAAGCAGAGAGGAAACCTGCATTGTCAATCTGCGTCCAGAGCAAATATTTGCTTTGGGTCAAAGGGCTGTGTGCGCAGCCGGGAGGGAGGGTCATTGGGTGGCTTGTTGTGTGATAGCTCTGATTGCAGGTCTGCCAAACAGCTGTCAGGGCTACACATGTGTGTCAGGCTTCCTCTCCCTCCCCACCCAGCCTTCTCCACTCTGGCCATGGGGTGGCACCACTCCTGGGCTTTCCTTTATCGGTGAGGTTGGGAGTCTAGGCTGCGCTTACTTCACTCAATCTATGACCTGATAAGTTGTGAAAGGAAACCTAGGACTGAAAGCAGGGTCTAGGCCGACAGAGCCAGTGCTCGAGCAAGGTCAACCTTCATGTCCAGTTTATAGGTGCAAGTTCACGTCTCTAATTCTTAATTTGCACACATGCATAATAATAAACCAGTATCATGTGATATGCATGTGAGGACATCTTCCCTCGGAGTATGGAGTGGGCGTTTCAGGGCGCTGAAAGCATGGAAGGTTTGAGAAACGTAACATGGAAAGTTTGGGGTCACTCAAACTTCTAAAGGATAAATCCATTTTCACCCTGGGAATGGAAAGCAACCCTCATGCATTTTAATGCAAGAAATTGGGAAATCACAATATTTTTCCAATTATCCTCCTAGAAACTTAAACTATTTGCATGTTTCCGAGAGTAATGCTGAAAATGTGAAAAACTGTCTCGACAGGTAGGAGTAAACCTGAGGGGCAGATTTACACACTTGTAGGGGAACCGGGCGCAGCATGTTCTGCCACCAGAAAGTGGACTGTCATTATGGCCCAGCCCCAAGAAGCATGAAATATAATCAATGAATAAAAATAATATATGAAAAGTCATTGTTAAATTGTAAACCTAAAGACTTGGCGCTAGATGAATCATTATATCCAATAGCGATAACCCAATTGCGATTTTTTGAGAATCGCAATTAAGTAATCGCTATTGAAATGTATGAAACTCATACTGCGATTGGCAAGGACTCTCACACGGACCTACCTCATTAATATTCATGAGGTAGGTCGCAATTTGCGTGCCATTTCGAATGACTACAATCAAAGGGATGGTGGCCTGCTGGGCTCAGCAGACCACCATGCCTGTGATTGCTTTTCAATAAAGCAATTTTTTTAAAAAATGCAGCCCGTTTACCTTAAAGGAAAACGGGATGCATTTAAAAATGAAAAAGGAAAAGTTTACTTTTCATTTTTTAAGAGTAGGCAGTGGTCTGTGGGAGGACCTGGTCTAGCACTTTGAACTGACCTGTTCCTATCGCAGCAGGAACAAGACTGGTTGGTATACGGCTGGCTCCAAACTGAGGTGGAATGTTGTGCGAAATGGTGATGGACTGGGATGCCGTGTGGTCCATTACCAGTGGCTTAGATTATTGCCTGTATTCCATCCATTACTATTTTGTATACTTCAGTCCAACTTAAGTGCAACAGATATGCCCAGATGTGGGTCCCATACTCATTGTGCCACTGACACCAAACTACACTCGACTAGAAAGCCCCAAGCACGGTGAAAGAGGTCCTGGTTTTCTTGTGTTCTGGTTGAGGGAGGACCTTGCCTGACAGGACTGTTCCATTTGGAGGAAGGTCAAGACTCGTTTTCATATGGCTGGGTCATTACCGAGGTGGCATGGTTGCAAAATAAGAATGTACTGGGTTCCAGACTCAAGATATTACCAGATCAATTCAAGCATCTTTGTATACTTCAATGCAATGCCATTAGTGCAATGGGTATGTCCAGATGTGAGTCCTGTGCTCAGTGTGCCCTTGGAACTAAACTACACCCACCTGAAGAGTCCCAAGAAGGGCAAACCCGACCTTGAGTTGCTTGGGTTCTGTTTCTGAGAAGACCTGGCCTAGCAGTTCGGGCTGGACTATTCCAACTGGAGCAGGGTCAAGACTGATTTGCATACAGGTGGGTCCAAACCGAGGTGACATAACGGACTAGTATGCAGCACTACCAGTGGCAGAGATTAATTTAAGCATTCCATCCAACCCTTTTTTATTATACTTCAGTGCAATGCCACAAACACGGTGTTGGCATTCCATGAATGCAAATACTGAGGTAGAAGTTTGAAGTCTCTCACAGGCCTCCATTGCTGAATTCATAGGGAGTTTCAAGAGAACTCTTGTCTCATACATATTAGTAAGAGAGAGGTTTTTGAAAGTTCCTAGTGAATGAACATTTTGCACTTCAATTGAGTAGAACATCAGTCGGTGAGTTGTAGTTGAAAATGAAAGTGGGATTGCAAATCAGATGGTGTGCAGAAAACCCTGGCTGCTTTGTGACCCTCCCTTTGTTCACCAGGCCCTAGATCTGTGCTATATGAAATATCTCAAGAATAATAAGTAAAATGTGTTTCTCATGCATTGCTTGCCACCTTGGTGTTGCTCTGCAAAATAACAGCCATTGCTCTTTGTGAGCTCAATGGTAGTTGTGATGTCCGTTGGGAGGAACCAGGCCTACCAAGAGCTATCCCTTCGCGGGCACCGGCAGGGTGCTCACACCTTCCTCAGCAGATGCATTCACCCAAGGACCTATTTTACCAAGGAGGGGGGAGGTGAAGGAAAGCCAGTTGTGACATCATGAAAAACAATATTGAGTAAACGAGAAGGAAACAAAATGGAAGCGACTTCGCCCAGCAATGCAAAAAAGACAAATTTAAAAGAAGAAACAAATATACAAGGAAGGAAACAAATATAGGCAAAATAGATACTTTAGCTTGGGTTTCTTTTGTGTATTGATAAAAGAATAGTGTCTATTCTTGGATCAGGGCTCAATAAGTTTGTGATCAACTGCTTAGATGCCTATTGTCAGGTTGGTAAATGGGAGTGGGTCCTTCACAGCCTTACAGTCTTTTAGAAATACTGATCCAATATTTGGTGCCCCAGGCCTACTGGCATCACACGCAACAAACTGCAGCCCAGGTCTTCTCTACCTGCAGTAGTACCAGCCAGACATGCGGCTGACTCCTCCACAGCCCACTGGTACTGGGGAAAGCTGCCTCAAATGCCAGTTTGCCTCTGGATCCACAGCTGCAGGGTATGGTTTAAAGCTAAACAAAAGAAAGGCATCAATCCAAGCTGGGTTCACACCCTGGCACTAGGCCAAATGGATTCACATGGCATTCATCACCAACACTGGGGGAATCACAGCGGTTTACATTCACTGCGCAACAAGAGAGAAAGAGAGGGAATGATCTTTTTAAAACACTTAACATCAGATACAGGAAAATAATGTAAATATTTAATGCAAAAGGATAATAAGTGCTGGTTGTCCTGATAAAAATGTAGTTGTAGCAGGAAGTCACACAGTCTCTTAGGGAAATGCAGACGGGAGGGAGGTAGGGAAAGATGGACTAATGGGGAGTGTCAGGATGGGAACGCCCTCTGAATGGTAGACAGGAGTGTACCCCTAGCTCGAGTGCTCGACTGCATGTGAAACTGTTGTCTTGACTTTATATTTGGCCCTAGCACCACGCTAATCTAGCATGTGCACAGAGATCCATATCTGTCACTGTTAGTGTGAGCGCCAGAGCCTGTTGTGTGACCTGGACATGTGCACAAAGTGTATCCTCATAACTGACATAGAAATGATGCCCAAGCCTAGGGTGAGTCACTTAAAGTGATGTGACAGTGTACAGAGTTTTTATAAATCAATATTGTGACCAGACCTGTGTCTCTATGTCCAGGAGACTGTGGTCTATTAGCCTCTTGTGTGTGAAATGCTGCTGTTATGTGAGCCCCAGATCTTTGAGCTGACATTCCATGTGCATCTCAAGTGCATGCACATACTGTGAGTATGTGGCACATGTATGGTCGTAGGACTGTGTGTTATGGGAGTTTGAGTACTGGGAACAGTGAAATCCATTTTGGATGGGCCCTGGTTTGGTAAGGTTCAAAATGGACAGTGGCTACATCTTCCTGAGTCAGTGGAAGTTGGGTACAAACCACTCCTCTTTGTTTCAGTTTCAAATTCATTCTTAATTGTCAAGGGAGTGCTCTGCAGAGTATTCAAAGGTGTGCTGTATGACCAAGGTTGGTGTCTGCATGTCAGGGCATCACCTAAAGTCTGCTCTTTCTGCTGGAGAAGCAGAGGAGCTGCTCAAAGTGAGAGAAAGGTAGAAGCCTGCCTGCCTGTCTGCTGAGAGAGAGGGAAGGAGTGCGAGGCCCTGCAGCAGCGAGACTGTCCATTAGGAGAAGCCCAACAATTTCCCAGCATAAGGAATGCCCAGAAAAAGCGACCAATTATGAGGGAGGGTAGCCAGGAGCGACCTGTGTGTGGCGGGGTCTCTCTGTCTCCCTTACGTATTTGTTGGGAATGTACCACAACCTCTAAAAGCACAATCACTGTGTATGAAGGGTAGCGCGCCAATGGACTGAAAGGCTGGTGCTGCTATCAGAGTTGGAATACTTCATCACCTGATCTGCCCGCAGGCCGCATCTGCTGTAGGCACCCATCTGTTCACAATCTGCTTGGAGACTGCACCTGCCAATCCAGTTCCCGCGTGCTCTAGGCTGAGGGACGCACTATTGGCGAAGACAAGCGCCATGTGACCTGTCACTCTGACATCTCCCACCCTTCAAGTTCTGAGAGCTACCACCTCGGCCTCCAAGAGCCACCACCGCAGAAGCAGGACCACTGCGTTTGTGTGTCCCACAGCAACCATTCTGCAACAACACGAATGCAATTAACTGGGAGTAGAATGAGGGTCTAAGGAACCGGCCGAAGTCTCCAAAACCTGTCTGAGACTGTTAACAGGTACACTTTGAGAGGTGCAAGCAAACGGAAGTGTTGTGCACACGTATGCCTTGGGTGTTTTCTAAGTGACACGCACCTCATCATTGCCTGGCCCTGTATTACCCACCAAGGGTTACAGATGCAAGGGAACCCCAGTAGAGGGATTTCGGTTCAGAAGGGTGTAGTGGGTCATGGAAGGCTGCAAACAGAATTAAAACACTGTGTCTGAATCCCCTTATTACGTTGTGTAGTATGGTGTTATGCAGTACACTTTCCTTTAACCCAAAGGTAAGCACTGGGCTGAGCTGTATGTTATTATGTTTGTTAGTTGACTGTTGCATTCTGAGTTTTTGCCTCCCACAGTACTTCCCTGAGATGCTTTTAACTGCTTACCCTGGCTACCATGGTGAACAGAGCTATGACTGACACAGTGAGGATCTTCTTGTAAAAGAGAGGGCACAGCGAATCCTTACCCCTAAGGATCAGGGGATGGGAACCACCCAACTCCACTAATGTTGGTACTCCTTCAAAAGGAAGATATCACAGGCTTTGATATACAGCCATGCCCCCACTGAGAGGAATCTCTGACATCTGTGCACATGGTTGTGTGGGGCTCTTTCCTTACAGGAGCAAGATAAGCTTTGTTGTAATAATGTGTGTGAGTCATAAGTATGTATTTGGTGTATGACAGGGTGGTCTCATGATCTCTGCTGGTCTTAAAGGGGGAGTCCTATAGATGGGGAGACAGGCTATGCTCCGTAGCCCCATGAGCCGAGGAATGAAAGGCACTGCAAGGCGGGAAACATCCTGAACAACTAGGTCTAAACCACTACTTGCCTGAACCACTACTGCTAAACAACTAAAAAGTCTCTACAACTAAGTACTGAACAACTACTGTCTGAACAACTACTGTGTCTGAATAACAATTGCCTGAACAACTAATTTTAAGGTAAGGTTTTCCTTTTGGTTTTTATGGTTTATTAGTTGTTTAGAATATATATATATATTAGTTGTTCAGGCAATTGTTATTCAGACACAGTAGTTGTTCAGACAGTAGTTGTTCAGTACTTAGTTGTAGAGACTTTTTAGTTGTTTAGCAGTAGTGGTTTAGGCTATAGTTGTTTAGGACCTAGTTGTTCTGTCACATATTCCTGCAAGGCAGCTATGGTATGCTGTGCGGCAGGATGCTGGCTGAATGTGCTCTGACATGGTCCGATGGATGTGAGCTTTCTGTCGGCAGTTAGGCCCATATTTATACTCTGTGTTCACTGAATTAGCGCCAAAGTTATGGAGTTAGCATCATTTTTTTACAGTGAAAACCTACCTTGCGTCAATGCGATCCAAGGTAGGCGTTCCCAGGCAAAAAATGACTTAAAGGCCCTAACGCCTTATTTTTCCTCCCATGCACAATTGGCGCACAGGAGGTAGGCGGCCCTAAATAATGGCGCTAAGCCTGCTTAGCGCCATTATTTAACACCTGGATCAGGGCTGCCGTTAGGGGACCTGTGGGCCTATTTCCATGGTGGAACACCATCGAATAAGCCCACATGTGCCCTCTCCAGGCCCCATGGACACCCCCACCCACACCATAGGGTCAGTGGAGGATGGGGGACCCCATCCCAGGAAAGTATAGGTAAGTAGAGATAGGCATTTTCATTTTTTTTTTAAAGTGCCATTGGGGGCCATGAAATGGGCCCCCATAGATGGCACTGGGTGCAATGACCATGCCCATGGGACCCTTGTCCCCTGTGCTGGTCATTGGGGTGGTGGGCATGACTCCTGTCTTTTATAAGACAGGAGTCAAGTGATATGGTAGGTTTCTGGTTAGAGTCATCTTTTTTTACTCTGAACAGCCTAACGTCATTTTGTAACGCTAAACCCCCATCTCCAATACCGCCACCCCCACCCGGCTAACGTCATTCTCCATGACGTTAGCCCACCCTGTGCGCCGGCTTGCACCATTCCATAAATAAGACGCCCGGCCAGCATCTTGGAATGGTGCTAGCTGGCGCAATACTTTTTAACGACAACCTGCGCTAATGCAGGTTTGCGTCAAAAAGTATAACTATGGGCCTTAGGGTGTTGGAACCAAAGGGTCAGAGCGTAATTAAGATGCATTCACCTCAAGGCACTAGCCCTGGGAATCTCCCCATGAAGACTGTGCCAGTCCTGTGGCAGGCAGCTGTGAGAAGTGCACCAGAAGATACACTGGGAAACTCTGGAAAGTATTTCCCTTTGTGATGCAGAATCTGTCCCCACAGCCCTTCAGAGAAGACCCTTGCAAACCAGGGCAAAGCAAGTAGTTCACCCAGATTGTATGGTGACGCAGGTGTCTTCTCAGTGAGAGGTAAGTGCTCACCTGTGGGATTGACAGACACTGGGACAGACCCTCAGGTTAAATCAACGTCTCATCAGAAACCATGGCTCTTTGAAGTGGTGGTTTATTGTCTATTAAATCAATGAGTTTTCGAGATCTCATTGATCTCTAAACACCTGAGGGTATACAAACATCAAAACTGAGGAAGGACCATTTAATGGATATTATGGACAAGAGAGGTAATACATAAAAAAATAAGGGTTGATGTTCATAACATACAAGGCGTTGATAACTGGCATATAGAGTGAATATAAAGATCAACGCATAATTGTGTTAAAAGAATGTGATGAGTGGAAATACTTGATATATGATATGATGGTTCATCCCCTATTCCACAAAGGTATTTCAGCCCAAGAAATCAAGGTGACCTTTTAGAATAAAGTATCTTAAATATAGTTCAACTATGAATGCATCTTGGGATTTTTCCAACGCTTTCACTGCAGAATTCTGAATCTTCTGAAAACTAGTAACGTATTTTTTAGTAATCCTAAATTAAGAACCACTGTTACAAAAGTCTAGTTTGGTACCAGTGGATGCTGTTTCTTTTTTATATGTGGGTGTGGTGTAATGAGAAACTTCAAATAATAGTTTTCATTTTGGTAACAACGGAAGAATACGGTGTTACCACCAAACTCTTCACTTTATGTAAATTGACATTAGTCACACTTTGGTATATTAGACTTCAGCCCTGGAGGTATTTTCTCTACAGATATCTATTGCCAGTGATCATGCTCTCATCCTTCTTCCAGGGCAGCCACTGAGGATTTGGTTGCATTGTGGCACCTCTCATGTGCGGAAGCATCCTTCTCTTAGTTTCCTGAAAGCTGGAAGATGATGGGGGTGTCATCAACATAGGCATGAAACCCAACTCTTTACGGTATTCAAAGTTTTTTTAGGGTACACATGTAAACAGATCGGGCAACAATTAAGGTCCCCTGTAAGATCCCGCATTTCAGTTTAGTAAGGGGTGTCACAAATGACTCTATTCAGACACAAGATGTACTCATATCCCTAAAGGGACTGGCATAAGTGACTGAAAGATTAATTTGGCTCTGTTGAAAGACTCTGTGGTATATAAAATGACAGGGAGTGATAAAGGAAAAAATCCTGTCATGGTGTAGTACACTGCTGAAGGATGTGAGTCCCTTAATAGCTGTGGGCCAAGGGACAAAGTTGAGATCTGAACAAGAGATTAACTCAAAATTGTCAAGATGGATTGTCAGCCCCTGGGTACCCTCATGGATGACAAGCAGCGCTCTGCAAATCCACCTTACATTACACTGCAGGATGGGCAAGGGTAATTTGCCTTCTCCCACATCTTGGAATAGCACTAAATCATTCACATATTATAAGAGCTGAAAGAACAGGGACTCAGAGAAAACTGAGAGACACCGAAGCCTCCACAAATGAAGACCTCTACTTCAGGTCGTACGAGTTAACCTCAAGAAACACCATTCTAAGGATGTAAATACTTTCATTATGGGACAATAACAACATTTTTATTGCAACAATATGAATACAATCCCTTTATGCAACTCCTGGCAGCCTGCGTAGAGGGGGTGAAAACTAAGCTCCAAGCTACCAGGAATTAGCTAAGAATTTGCTCTGAAGGAGCAGCGCAGACCAACAGAGACCAATGATAACAAGGAAACCCATCAACCAAGGGTTCCAAGGATTGTAAGAAAACAAGCCCTGATAAAACTGAACAGCAGGGAAACACAAATAAGATGGGGGAAGCCACAATGAGTGAATGGACTGGCTGCTTGAAAGGGGAGTCTACCAACCACCATTGTGCACTTCTGCACTTGTCCTGTTTCCAGTTGCAACTCCTATCCTATTACCCCCGAAGTGATAGAGACATATTTTGTTTGATGTTTTCTTGTGTCCGCTATAAGGCCTCATCTTCTGTCTGGTAGTTGACTAAAGAGGCATGAGGTGGATTCAAGACTAGACATCCTTGGGATTAGGGGCACTGACACTTAAAAGCACTGGTCCTGGACTTTTGAGCAGAGCTTTTGGGCACCTGCACTCATTCTTTTAAAACTGTGAACAAGTTCACTACAGCGACCATTGCCTGCTTTCAGGCATGGTAAGTTATCCCCTGCTTTACTAGTACAGGTTGTTCTACCTTTGATGTTACCTATTTAGAGAGAAACACAGCGCTCTTTGGCCCTCATTTCGTTTACAAAGATCAGGGAAGCGACAGGCGCTAATAAGATTATACATGAAAAAGAGGGTGGAACTAGGAACAAAAAACAGCTAGAGGAAATGTAAAACCAAGTCCATATAGCAGCAACCAAGCATTGCCACCAAGTCCAACCCTCTTCTGGTGTACTTAGGAGGTGAGGGAGGAGGCTCCTACAATGAGCACATTATGAAACAAGCATTGACAAAGGTATTAGGTTGGATGCTTGCACTCAAGCTCTGACACCAGGAATAAAAATCCCTGCTGCAGTGCAAAACAACTGAAAAAAATATTGGTTTGTGAAGTAGTGCATGGATGATGTAAACAATTAAACAAGTTAGGATGGGATATACTTTTCAGATGTAACATAATCCCTCATGCATTCCAATGGAAGCAGAAGTACGCCCCCAAATAGCCAAAAGAAGGAAGGTGAGACTAAAATAATCCTGTGGCCTGGTCAAAGATGAGATTGACAATGTCTTAGCCAATTGCTGAAGGTTACAAAGCCAAAGAAGCCAACAATTGAAGAAGGCTAAACCAAAGCCCCTTAGTGTAAGAGTAGAATACAATATGTTCACCATAAATGGCACAAGTGCCATTGCATGTCAAACTTAGCAATGGGGCAAATGCTCAATTTTATGCGGAGCTCCCATACAGTGCACAGGAGGGTCGGTTATTCCAGTGTAGAAGTAAAACCAGGTCACACTGTAGCAGGCCACCACTGAATCTACTGCCTCTAATATGCTGCATTCTACCCCCACACACAACACTAGAAACCCTCAGCCAATGTAAAAAGGGGCACAGGATTGTTTTCAGTCTAAAAAAAACATAATGTGGTTGTAAAGTCACAAGTATTGCAGAGTCTTGAATTTAGTAATCCAGTTTTGTCTACTATATTTTTATATGTGAATACTTTGGAGTCTGCAGATCATACCAGGTAAAACAGGGATTAGTTTGAGAAGCTGACACTATCCATCCCCACTTGGGAAGTAACTGCAATGGGTAGGATACCCCCCGAGTACTCTTGATGAATACCTTGCATTTTGCGGCTGTGAATAGCTTCAAATGGTTATGGCTTCAAATGACATAAAAGACAGATTTACTTATGGTGTTGTATTCTACTTGCATTTGTACGGGACCTACTACCCCTGACAAGTGCTTGAAGCGATTTACACAGGGCAGCACGCAGCTCCAGCACACAAGGTTAGTGGTTAGTTCAGTGTTATTGGTTATTTTTAGGTATTGGTTATCGTTGGTAACTTGGATTAGTCTTCTACACTCAAACAACCATTCCATGCATTTACTCCAGCTTCTTTTGGTAGATTAGACTTTCCAGGTCATGCAGATGGTTGGTGGGCTTAATAGACGAGTTAGAACGTATTATGTATTATGAAGGTCCTTTCAAAAAAGGAGAGGTTGTAATCTTCGAAATGTGTAGTGGTCAGTTTGCAAAAATACATTAACAGAGAATAAAGCAAACAAGCATGCCACATAGAGTAGGTTAGGCTCAGAGGAGGCATGTAGAAGGAGGAAGAGAAGGAGCGGGCCATTTGAAAGAAAAAAGGAGAGGCAACAATCAGACGCTTTCACAAAGATCAGTTTTTCATGTATGGATTCAGGAGTATAGAGGATATTTTTGAGATAGCATGCAATTTGAGGATGCTAGACTGTAACAAGAGACACCACTATTTGCCTGTGAGATAGGGCTACCTTATGAACTTTTGCCAGGCACCAGAATCAGGCGAACGGTTTGTCAGATACTGGGCTATCACTAGGCCAGCAGTTCTTTACCTGTGCTCTGTGAGCCTATGGGAGTCCCCAACACCCACTCAGGGGGTCCACAGCTGTTGAAATTAGAGGAATGAAAATTTTAACAGATTAATAAATTATATATGACTTAAAAAGAACCTGATGGAAAACTGAAAGATTTTAAATGTTCTGTAAGGAATTTGAAAGAGAAGGCTAAGGATTAAGTTGGTATCTTTAGCTTGATTAGTTAAAGCAGCGCAAATACATCAAACAGAGTCTAGCATGGACTATTGATAGCCTCAAATAAAGCACCATTATGTGTAACATAATATGCATATGAGCAAAAAAGACATGGCAATACGCTGAAGTCTAGCATATCACATACAGTTTTAGAACTAAAACCAAATATTTAAAAGCTCCACCTATCATTTTTAAATTAAAATTCCATTTTTGTTTTCTTGTGCATTATTAAAAATGTCTTAATTTTTTTAATTGTTTGATGTTTATTTTATTTTTTATACACAGTTTTGGGGTTCAAACCATAGAAATTGCGTATTTGGGTTCCCTGGCTTCCAGTAGTGATTCATTGCAGATCCACAGAGGTAAGAAAAGGTATTTTCTTTACATGGTTGTTGGACTTGGTCCTCTCTGGTGTCACAACAGGGGCAGGTCTTCCGTAATAGCGGAGGAGCGTCACCCCCCTGCTCAGTCAGGCAGTGACAAATTTGTCACTGCCTGACTGAGCAATGAGAGTTTAGGGTGGGGCCATGACAGGGAAGAGGAGTGCTGGACACTTGTAAGTGCGCATGTCAGTTTGGCCGGGTGTCTTAGGCCAGCCAAACTGACATGCACACTTACATTTCTCCAACCCAGATCTGTTACACAGCCATGTTGGAGAAATGGCACAGGCTCCCTGTGCCTGAGCGAGCATCAAACCAGCCACTCAGGCCAATCCAGATGCTGCTCTCATGCTTACTTTAGCATGAGAGCAGCATCTGGATTGGGAGCCTGTGCTTTGTTTCCTGGAGTCGGGAAGCGAGGAGTGTCACAGAGGCGGCCAGCAGCGGGAGCATCAGCAAGGTAAGTTTAAAAAAAAAAAAATCTTAATCACACCCACTGCCCCACCACCCTTGATTGGCGGCAGCTGCCACTGGTCACCAAACTTTTTGCTTTCACCTTCCTTTTTTCTGAACCAGCTTTTGTTGATTTTTAGGACTCTGTGCCTTGTACCACTGCTAACTAGTGCTAAAGTGCTCTCTCCTTTAAACATGGTGAAATTGGCTTACATCCAATTGGCCTATTTAATTTCCTGGTATGTCCCTAGTAAAGTAGTAGTACATGTACCCAGGGCCTGTAAATGAAATGGTTCTAGTGGACCTGCAGCCCTGATTGTGCCACCCAGTTAAGCCACTGCAGCCTGTGTGTGCAGTTCTGAATTGCCACTTAGATTGGCAAAATAAACTTTTTGCCAGGCCTAAAGCTTCCTTTTTAATAGATGTAAATCATCCCTATGATAGGCCCTACACAGCCCAGATGGCAGGGTTCCATGTATTTAAAAAGTAGGACATGTACCATAAAGTTCTATGCATTCTGGAAGTGAAACATTCTTAAATTCGTTTTTCACTATTGGAAGACCTACCTCTCCCTCATTTAATAAGTGCTAACTCATGATCGGGAGCAGGTAGGAAAGTTGAGAAGGATCTCTAAAAAATGAAATTTAAAAACCTCCCTAATGGTAAAGTTGGATTTTAAGTCACAATTCTGAAAATGACATTTTTAGAAAGTTGACATTTTTTGTCCTATCCATTTGTTGCCTGCAGCCTGTATCCTGGGTCACATGTCTAGGTGAAGCTGACAGTTGGTCTTTTTGTATTACTCCCAGACAATGGGACAACGGGACATAGGTGTTGTCAGGATGGGCAATCTGTATAAGGATGAGGGGAAGGAGATGTTACCTACCACGTTTGCACATCACAAAGACTGCTTCAGCACACTCACAAAGTGTTTCACAAAAGTCTTTTGTGACCCCCGACAAGCTGGGGCCAGGGTAGGGAGAAAGGAGATTCCAGGCAGCTCTGTAGATGGAGGATTCTAGAAGTTTCTTCCACTTCAAAGTGGGCACCAGGTATAAATAGTGGACCCTCAGACCCAACTCTCAGATCACCTTTGGACCTGTGGCCAGGAAGAAGTGCGACCCAGCTGTGAAGTCTGCCCTGCTGACATGCTTGCTGACCAATGACTGCTTTGCTGCCCAAGGCCTGATGTTGCTGCTCCAGGACACTTCTGCTGCTGTGAGCTGCCCTGCTGGATCCAGTCCATCTCTATGGACCCAGGACTCCAAGGATTCTCCAAGGGTCAGTTGGCTGTCCCCCTGTTTAAGCTGCGGGGACATAACAGGCTTTCTGAATGTTGACGCAACTCCATGTATCCTGACGCAATGAGACGCAGGTCACCATTGACTCTGACCCAGTGTGACACAGCTCGACCTCGACGTATCCCAGTAGAAGTCCTCGCACGCGCCAGTGGCTCCTCGAGGTTGACTGAAGACCGCGCATCACAAGCTCCCATGGATAGCTCATTGACTTCGCTGTTGCATGATGCATCTCGACACTGGATCTCATATCGCCTTTGCTGCTGGCATATCTCGACACCAGACCTTGCTTCACAGCTCCTTGTCAACAGCTCATTGATGCCGGCCAGCACAGCGCGATACAAAGACTCTGCATCCCGATAATCAGGCCACAAGGTACTTTTCAGCAGACTGGACTCAGTCCTGTATCTGGCCTGCGCTGTTGGAGTTGCCCTAAGCTTGCAACTTAGACCCGATTGTCCGCAACCAGATAACCACAGTTGGCACTTTTTTCTTCATAGCACTTGATTTTCACAAAACCTTTAAAATTACGTATCCTGTTCTACTAGATTTTTGTCATATTGGTGTCAAATAATGTAATACTATTTACTCTATTTTTCTAAATTGGTGTGTGTTTGTTCTTGTGTTTTCACTTTATTACAGTTTGAAGTGCTCATAAAAACTTTACACATTGCCTCTATGTAAAGCCTGACTGTTTCTTGCCAGGCTACCAGGGATTTAAGCACTGGTTCATTTGGAAACTGTTTGGTATGTTTCACCCTGACAATAATTGTGGTTGCTGCTTGAGTCAGGTTTCACCCCTCTGAACCAGAAACTCCTACCTTAGTTATATAAGGTTCTTAAAATTGTGTCTTGTTCAAAATTGTATTAAAACACTCTCTTCCCTAACAGATTGGTATTCATTTATTTATTTACAGTTATTTGTAAGGTTCTAAGGATCTCCTTGATGGTGCCTCTCGACTTCGGGATTTCTCACTTGTATAAGTGAGGTAGGGGGGTTTCCTAGACAGCCATTCATGTGGAACACCAAAGTAAAAAAATCCAAATAAAAAAAATGGATTGGAAGTCCTAGTAGTTAGTTCACGGGCGCCACAGCTGGGTACAGCGACTGCTTGGAAGGTCCAGGTAACAAGAATATCGCACTGATAATTGTCGTGGTGCAATAAAACATACATGGTGCGAAAAAACCCAGGAGCATCCGAGCTCTAATGGTTGCAGCAGCGCCCAGAATGGAAGGGATGAAACGCTGGTGTGAAAGGAGGGGGCCCGTGAGGCTGTGAAAGGAAGTAAGAGAAGTCTACGAGCACTTTCCACGACCTAGAAGAGGTATCCGATGAAAGCACGCCTGCATCATTTATTTATTTCGACTTCACTCGAAGCGCGTGGCCTCTGCAGCATCTCCCGGTGCCGAGGGCCCCCAGCAGATGTCTCGGGGCCGCTGTTGCTATGGAGCCCAGGCCGCCCTAGGGAATTACCTCACAGACCGAGGAGGCCTGTGCTGCAGGTGTGCGTGCGGAAGACCCCCCGGGGCTGCGGAAACAGGTGTCTCCGTCGCCTCTAAGCGCACTCGAGTGAGCTGTACCGGGCAGCCCACTCGTCAGGCCGAAGTTCAGGCAGCTTTGGGAGGGGACACCGTGCACACCGTGCACCTGCCTGTGCAGCTCAGGGGTCCGAGTGCCAGAAGAGGGTGTTCAGGCGCCTGCCGAGGGGGTCTATCAACATATCATGCAGGTGAAGAGAGCTCAAGCGCCTGCTCAGGGAGCTGGAATAGCCAAATTACCCCCAAATATTCTGCCGGATCCCTTCAGTTCTTATCATGGCTTTCAACACCATCTTGAATCTGGGCGTCGTCTACCAGAGTCTCAGTAGACGTGGGCACGCGGATTCAAGGCGCTACTGAAAGCCATGATATGAATTGAAACAATTCTGCGAAATATGGTGGCGGTATAACTCAAGGGAATTTGCAGTTATTTTTAATTTGAGAGATCATTTCAACGTGAAGCTGTTAGAAAAGCAATTTACCAAGGATCTTTAATATTCTGCCATAGTCTCTGTTTATGAGACATGTTTGGAAGTCTAGTGATGTCATCCGGAAGCCATGTTTTTCTTCCATTTTTTCGTTTAAGCCCTAAAAAAAGCGGTTGTTTTGCTGCGAAACACGTGTTGGCCGTGGCTGTATCTGTTTATCAAAATTAACTGACGGTACTCGAATAAATATGAATATTTTTTTCGAAGAAATGTTTTTGCTTTTGTGTGACTAATAAAGTTATCATTGTATCTTGTAAAGTATTTATGTAAATTAGTTGGTTTCAAAAGCCAAACATCGTTTTTTTTAAGGAATATTTGATACGTTTTTTTTTTCAATAAAGCAAAATGAAAGTGAGTGAAGTTGTATGAATTAATCAATTTGTAGTAAGTAGGCCGTGGCTCCCCGTTGACTTGCTAATTTGATTGGCTTTCAAAGGAGGAGATGTGTAGTGTTGTGTGGGTGTCTTGGTGCTCCGTGTTGTTAAATGGAAGTGTGGTGGTGTATGGGGATGTGTGTGTATGGCGATGTTAAAGGGAAGAGAAATGTACCATTGTGGGAACATCTGGTGCTAAAGAGAGAATTGTGGTGTTGTGTGAACACGTTGGTGTGAAAGAGAAGTGAAATGTATTATTCTGTGAGTATGATTGTGTTAAAGGGTATTGTGTGAGCATACTGGTGCATGCTGGTGTCAAAGGAGTGAGGGTGTTGTGTTGAAGGTAAGAGAAGTGTAGTTTTGTGGGAGCACAATGATGATGAGGGGAAGAACAGTATTGTGTGATCATGTTCGTGTCTATCAGTATTAAGGGGAAGAGAAGTGAAGTATTGTGTGGGTAAACTGATGCCTGCCGTTGTTAAACTGAGAAATGTCATATTGTGGGGATGTGTTGTTGAATGGAGGACTGGTATTGTCTGAGCATCCTAAAGGGAGGAGATGTGTAACATTGTGCGACTATCTTGGTGCATGTTGATGTTAAAGGGAGGGGACGTAGTATTGCGCGATGATGTTGGTGTTCAAAGGAAGAGAAATATCGTTTGTAATGTCCACTGCAGTTAGTGATGAATCAAGAACAGATGCCCTTATGAGGTCTGGCAAAAAGACTGCTTTAGCTGTTTCGCCAGCCTCAAGTTTTGTATAAACAAAAAAAAAATCGGACAGATACAGGAGCAGTCCTGTTTGATTATTGGTCTATTAATATGGCCTTCATACTTTGCTTACGCCCACCACAGCATATAGCTTGGGGAATATGTCAGCCCACTTTATCCATTGCACGCCTTACACCACGAGCAGCACTGACCTGATTAAATGTACTGAGTGACTTGAAAAGGAGTTCACTTCAGCACCAGGGCTGGTGCATCTGAGTTGCTGGGCCACGCCTTCATGTTTTATATTTTTGCCAATTGTTTTGCATATTGCATATGTTTGCACAAAAAAGTAAATAGAAAAAATGACAAGCTTGCCAAGACCAGACCTGTTGGTTTTGCAGTGCTTGTTTCAGGAGGCTTTGGTATTGTTTTCTGTTTTTAGCTTCCTGTTCCTTGAATGTGGTAGAGGTTCAATTCTGCACATGTTGGAACTTTACTGTAACTCTCAAAGTTTACATTGCGCGCTCTTTTAACGTGTCACTACTTTTTGTCCTTACCTTTTCCTGCTTCTTTCCCCTTATTATTAAATTGTTGCTCTCATCGAATATTGGTGTTGATAAGCTTTAAATGTGATTTTCTAGATTGACCTTGATTTTTGTTTGAATCTTTGGGGCTTAAATAAATATTATATCAATGGTTTCTGTATGAATGTTGTTTTTCCTGCCTCTGCTTCATCAGGTTTCAGCTGGAGGTAAAACGAGCATTGGCAAAGCCAATAAGTCGCGCCTGTGGGATCTATTAGCTTTGCCAATGCCTTTTGACGATGCTGTACATCATTGGCTACATGTTATTCTGCATAGCCCCACCCCCAAAAAACGAAAACGCATGTATCATGACGTGTGCACACATACATTAATACACATGCACACTTGCAAAATGACGCAGGCTCCATTTTTTATTTACCAATCTGATATGGATCAGTAAATAAAAAAAAGTCGCTCAAACGCTCAAAGGTGTTTTTTTTAAGCAAAGGGCTGGCAGCAATGTACTGCCTGTCCCTGCCCCCAAAAATTGTAAAAAAATTAATAAAAAAAGGTGATTGTGGTGGGCCATGGAGGAGCAAATAGGGGAGAACTACAGGGAGAGGGGAGGAGGAACAGCAGCACACGACTGAGAGTAATATGGGGTGGGGGAGAGACACGTGAGCTAAAAAGCAACACAGCACTTGGGAAAAGCAGGAAGTTTGCCTGAGGGAAGCACACAAGATAGAGCTTGCAACATGAGGGACTCAGCTGCATGGAGCCCAAGGGCAGTATTTGGCATAAGGGGGAAAAGAACATTATGATGGGAGCTGTAAAGCACATGCACTCCCATGGAGTGCTTAAGCAAAAAGAAAAAAGTAGTTCCCTAAAAGTGGAGTAGCGGAAGGATAGAAGGCACCTAATCAGAGAGCTGGTGAAGTGACTGTTCTCCAGAGGAGGGAAAAACACTGGATGGACAAGCTGGGACAAGGAAAGCCATCATGTAAGAAGCAAACAAATGAGAACAAATATAAAGTCAATCATTGGTAAGCAGTGGGAAGCAATGGATGGGCTGTAAACCCCAGTGAGCCCACGACAGGTCTTTTGCAACCAAACACCTTGCACTTCATTGTGTTTATTGGGCCAGTCCGCATTGGGCTATCTCTTCCTCCTGACACCCTTCAACAACTGGTTTTCATTACTTTGCTTCATCTTCCACTAGACCTACAAGTCACAGACTGTCAGCGTTCCCAGCTATCCCAGATATGGGGCTTTCCAGCAAATATTTATTAATTTAGATCGCTTGTTTCAGACTCTGCCTTTCTATAATGGCCTTCTAAGATGATGTAACTCACATCATCTTAGAAGGCCAGTCAAAAAGACTTCATTTGGAGAAAGAAGAATTGCAAACGGTTCCATCATATGAGGAGCTGATCGCAAGACATTCAGGGGCAGATTTAAGAGCCCCTAGCGCCTCTTTGCGCCACATTAGCGTAATGTTTTCAATGCTAATGTGGCCCAATGAGGCCAAAACCGCGGTGCCAAATTTACACAGTGGCGCAACACATGCATTGCGCTACTTTGTAACCCTATGTGATACAATATGCCTGCGCCAGGCACAATGTATGCAAAAGGGGTGTTCCTCTGTTAGGGTGGAGGGCTGAAAAAATGGGGCAAAAAAATCTAAGAGATTGGTTTGCAAAAATGTTTCGGCACTTTTAATGCCTGAAAAGGAGGCGCACCATTGTTTGCTATAAGCCTCAATGGGTTTTGCAGGATTAGCGTCAAGATTTGTTACGCTAATCCTGCAAATCTCCGAACTAGCTTGAAAAATGTTGAAACTAGTTCCCCTAACTACCACCATGGTTCACCGTCTCTTAGTTACGGTGCACACATGGTGGCTTTAAGGGGCGCAAGAAAAGTGCAGCACCACTTTTCTTAAATCTGGTCCTCATTTCTTTGCACCATGTGATGACTCTTTGACATGCAAAGAGTTCAAAGGAGGAGGTAATGCTGCTTAGGAGATATACATTGGTGGAGCATCTGATTTCATGGACAAGGTGTATCTGCAAGTCAATAAAGCTGTTACTGCTTGTACGAGATTTTTTGTAAACCCATCTTCTTAGATACTACCACCAGAAGATTGTTCTAAAGAAAGAAGCTTCTATCTGCATAGTTCATTGTCCAGGCAAGAAGCTTGCTATCTGCCTTTCTTGAGACCATTAGCTCAAGGAAGCAGTGATCAACAGAGATAAAGGACCATTGCTCTTGCATGCCTTTTCCTCCCTGTATTGCATCCTTCAAGTTCTAAAAGAATGAACAGACACTATCTTTTTTTATTTTCTGTTATGTTATGCTCTGTTCTGTGTATTTGTAGTGCACGTTATCACCTGAGAGGGTATCCTGGCTCTGACAAAGTGGTGTGTCCCGCCTTATCTAGGGCAGGGTGGTCAGTAGAATAGCCAGGTCTTCAGTCTCTTGCAGAATTTAAGAAGGGAGGCAGAGGCCCTGGGCCAGATTTAGATCTTGATGAGATTACTGCCGTCCCGCTACATCAGCAGACCCAAGTACTCCATCAACTCAATGGAGTTCCACCCGCTGTATTTAGATGTATTGCGGCTGAGCCGCTGACCACTTCCACACAGTGCACTCCCTGGCTGTCAGGCTGGTAGGTTCCCGCCGACCATATTTAGATATTACAGTTCTGCAGGCGTTGTACTGGAGCTGGATTGCTGATGGAGGGAGCCAGTTGCGGGAGCCAAAGTACACTGTAAAGTGGCAGTGGCTATGGAAAACATGTACATAACAACTCCCCCATGTACTTTAGCCATATGTGTCCACCTGCATAACGCACTATACAACACACTACATACACACTCTGATCCTTTGCCATTCCACCACAACACATCATGTACATGCATAAAACATTCAATGCCACAGATCCTAAACTCAACATACACACATTATGTATACCACACCCACATAGAACAGAGCCACAACTACTAACACAATGACACACTCATCTACACAAACACACTTACACAAAAGCACAACTACACACATCACAACAATGATCACAACAAAACAGAAACACTCACCTAAATGTTGCACACAGTAACACAACACACAACCAAACATACACAACGAACAAACCCACATGCAAGTGGCACACATACAGACACAACCACATCATCCACTCTAGCGCCCTCTACCTCAACCAGCCAATCCACTCACACCACTCCCAAGTAAAAGCTGGGCGGTGCCAGGTATGTGCCAAATAGATGCCCATTCATGAGGAGGACACCCATGCAGTATAGGCAGGGGACAACAGAAGGCAACAGAGCCACAGGAATTTCTACCATCCAAGAATTTTTCACTCTCACATGAGATACATTGCCAGAATAATATACATGAGAGTAGGAGAACATGTATGATGACTCAAGGAAGTGTGTGGCCGAACAGCGATGGCAGAAGAAGTCTCTCTGTGAGG
The DNA here is from genome assembly GCF_031143425.1 of Pleurodeles waltl. Lineage (NCBI taxonomy): Eukaryota > Metazoa > Chordata > Amphibia > Caudata > Salamandridae > Pleurodeles > Pleurodeles waltl. Next base: position 1,123,754,096 of record NC_090448.1, read on the forward strand.
CTCTTGCCTGTAATCCCCCACCCTGTAGAATGCTGCTACCCAGAGGGCCCCTGGCCCACCTGAACACAGCCTCGACTCGCCGGCGCTATAAAGGCCGCAAGGAGCCCAAGAAGGCGACTGGGACCTGTGAGTTGGGAATACCAGTCTCCGGTGCAGGGGCTGAAGCCTGAAGCCACCCGCCACCAGCGAAGGACCAGTGAGAGCACAGAGGGCGTAGTGGAGAGCGAGAGGCGGCTCTGGCTGGCAGCGTGCCCTGCAGAAGACACGGTGCGTGAGGAGACGCGGAGAGCCCTACGATCCCCTGCAGTGAAGAAATACGCAGGCGCTCCATTGGGGGCAGGCCCAAGCAGCTGCGGTGATCCTGGGAAGCTGTGACCGGCCAACCAGGAAGGGGGCCGAGTACTGAGCAGATACAGAGGCATTGTAGAGAGCAAGGAGGCGAGGTGGACCCCATCCCTGGCTCTGAACAGTGTGCAGGAACGACCTCCTTGGGGGCGAAGGGAGTCGTATCACCTGTCACCAGGCAGGTCGCTCCCCCCATCTGCCATGCAGCCCCCTGTGGGTTGAACCTCCGTTGCCGCTTTTGCCGCCTGACTAGTCGCTCCCTTTTTTCTGTACCCCTGCGCTTGGCTTCTGTGCCACTTCGTTTTTTTCATTCTGTGCCCCTGTGTTTTGCTTTCTGTACCCCTGTGCTCTGTTGTCCCTCTCCCGCCGTTTTTTCCCCGGGTTTTCCCCTGGGTTTTTCCCTTGCTGCTGAGCCCCTGCTGCCCCGCCCACTTCACTCCCATTGGCCGCCCCGCTCCCACCTCCCAGCTGCTCCTCCCTCCCTCTGCCCTCATATGGAGGCCGCGAAGCGGTGGTAGAGAGCGACCTTTGACCCTGTCACCAGGCAGGTCGCTCCCCCCATCTGCCATGCACCCACCTCTGGGTTGAACCTCCGTTGCCGCTTTTGCCGCCTGACTACTCGCTCCCTTTTTTCTGTACCCCTGCGCTTGGCTTCTGTGCCACTTCATTTTTTTCATTCTGTGCCCCTGTGTTTTGCTTTCTGTACCCCTATGCTCTGATGTCCCTCTCCCGCCGTCTTTTCCCGCCGTTTTTTCCCCTAGGTTTTTCCCCGGGTTTTTCCCTTGCTGCTGAGCCCCTGCTGTCCCGCCCCCTTCACTCCCATTGGCCGCCCCGCTCCCACCTCCCAGCTGCTCCTCCCTCCCTCTGCCCTCATATGGAGGCCGCGAAGCGGGCGCGCCGCTGGCACGCCGAAGGCACGCCTAAGGCAAGCCCGTCTGCGCCCGTCCGCACCTGGACCGCACCCAGCACCAGAACCCCTGGAACCCGCACCCCGCAACGCCAGACTGCACTACGACGCAAGCACCCTCCACGCACTCAACACCAGACGAGACCACCCCTGCTACCGGGCCACCCCGAAACGCACCCAGGGGCCTTTCACCTGCCGGAACTGCAGATTCACCAGCATCCAACCCTCCACACCACCAGCCAGAGAACCCAACCACCTCCGCTGCATCCTCCTCAACACCCGCTCCGCTCGCAAGCACGCCATCGAACTTTGGGACCTCCTAGACTCCACTGCCCCCGACGTCGCCTTCCTGACGGACATCTGGCTGAACACCACCTCAGCACCAGACATCGCCATAGCCATCCCACAGGGCTACAAGATCTCCCGCAGAGACCGCACCAACGAAGTGGGAGGAGGAATCGCCATCATCCACAAAGACTCCATCAAAATCTCAACGAACACCGATGACACCCTCACCACCGCCGAGCACATGCACTTCCAGATCCACACCAACGCCAACACCACCCTCAGAGGAACTCTCATCTACAGACCTCTCGGACCCCGCCAACAGTTCAGTGACACCATCGCCGACCTCATCAGCACCCACGCCCGCGCTTCCACGGACTACATCCTCCTCGCGGACCTGAACTTCCACCTCGAGAACAACAACGACGCCAACTCCACCGCCCTGATCGACAACCTCGCCAACCTCGGACTCAAACAGCTCGTAACGACACCCACTCACGTCGCTGGACACACGCTCGACCCCATCTTCTCCGCAAGCCCCCACGTCTCCTTCAACCACACCACCGAACCACACTGGACCGACCATAGATGCGTCCACTTCATCTTCAGAAAACCCACCACACACCACCGCACCCAACAGCTACCACGCCGCTGCTGGGGCAAGGTCACCGAGGACCGACTGACTACCGCCCTCGCCCTCGCCCTGAGACCACCCACCGACCCCACCGACCCAGACACTGCCGCGACCAACCTCACACAGTGGATCAACGACTGCGCCAACACCCTCGCCCCTCTCAAGACCTTTACAACCAACCACACCAACAAGAAAGCCGCCTGGTTCACCGAGGACCTCCGGATCTCCAAGCACACCTGTCGGAAGCTGGAGAAGAAATGGCTCCACGACCGAACACCAGACAACCACACAGCCCTCAAGAGCGCCACCCGCAGACATCACCAACTCATCAGGACCGCCAAGAAGACCACCTTCAAGGACCGCCTAGACAACAACGCACACAACACCAAAGAGCTCTTCAGCATCGTGAAAGAACTCTCCAACCCCAGCTCCATCACCAACGACATCCCGCCATCTCAAGACCTGTGTGACTCCCTGGCCACCTTCTTCCACCGCAAGATCACCGACATCCACGACAGCTTCAACCCCGACCCCCCGCACCCACCACCGAGTCCACCACCCATGCGACTATCACTCGCACCAGTCGCCTGACCGCCTGGTCCAGCGTCAGCAACAAAGACACCATCAAAACCATGAACTCCATCCACTCCGGATCCCCATCGGACCCCTGCCCTCACCACGTCTTCAACAAAGCCAGCGCAGCCATCGCGCCCCACCTCCGGAAAACAATCAACTGTTCCTTCGAGACAGCAACCTTCCCAGAAAGCTGGAAGCACGCCGAGATCAACGCCCTTCTGAAGAAGCCCAAGGCGGACCCCAAGGACCTCAAGAACTTCCGTCCCATCTCCCTGCTCCCTTTCCCGGCAAAAGTGACCGAGAAGATTGTCAACAAACAGCTGACCTGCTACCTCGAAGTCAACAACATCCTGGACCCGTCCCAATCTGGTTTTCGCAGTAACCACAGCACAGAGACCGCCCTCATCGCCGCCACTGACGACATCCGGACCCTGATGGACAAAGGAGAAACAGCCGCCCTCATCCTTCTGGACCTATCAGCAGCCTTTGACACGGTCTGCTACCGCACCCTATCAGCACGCCTCCATGACGCCGGTATCCAAGAGAAGGCCCTGGCCTGGACCACATCCTTCCTCTCCGGCAGAACCCAGAGCGTCCGCCTCCCACCCTTCCGCTCCAAATCCACCGAGATCATCTGCGGCGTCCCACAGGGATCCTCCCTCAGGCCGACACTGTTCAATATCTACATGGCCCCCCTCGCCCAAGTCGCACGACAACACAACCTCAACATCATCTCCTACGTCGACGACACCCAGCTGATTATATCCCTCACCGAAGATCCCCACACCGCCAAAGCTAACCTCCACAGAGGAATGAAGGCCGTAGTCGACTGGATGAAGGACAGCAGACTGAAGCTGAACTCAGACAAGACGGAGGTCCTCATTCTCAGACCCACCCCATCAGCCTGGGACGACTCTTGGTGGCCCACGTCACTAGGCACAGCCCCGGAACCCACGGACCACGCACGCAACCTGGGGGTCATCCTCGACTCCACTCTCTCCATGACCAGGCAAGTCAACGCCGTCTCCGCGTCCTGCTTCAACACCCTCCGTATGCTCCGCAGGATCTTCAAATGGATCCCCCTCGACATGAGAAAAACCGTTACCCAGGCCCTCATCACCAACAGACTCGACTACGGAAACGCCCTCTACTCAGGAGCTACAAACAAGCTCCTGAGACGACTCCAACGCATCCAGAATGCCTCGGCCCGACTCATCCTCAATGTCCCCCGCCGCAGCCACATCACACTCCACCTGAGAGGCCTGCACTGGCTCCCCATCAACAAAAGGATCACCTTCAAGCTCCTGATCCACACACACAAAGCACTGCACAACACCGGACCCACCTACCTCAACAACCGACTCAGCTTCCACACCCCCACCCGAAGCCTCCGCTCAGCCAACCTCGCCCTCGCCACAGTCCCCCGCATCCGAAAAACCACCGCCGGTGGCAGATCCTTCTCCTACCTCGCCGCCAAAACCTGGAACACTCTCCCCACCATCCTACGACAGACCCAGGACCTGCTGGCCTTCCGAAGACTCCTCAAGACCTGGCTCTTCGACCAGTAGCACCCCCCTCTCCCCAGCGCCTTGAGACCCTCTCGGGTATGTAGCACGCTTTACAAATGCAGTGATTGATTGATTGATTGATCACTGCAATCTGAGTACCCCGCAACAGGGGAGAACCCAGCCCACGCGGTGATAAGAGTCTACCTGGACTCGTCGGTGCTGGGAGGGCCACAAGGAGCCTAAGATGGCGGCCGGGACCTGCGAGTTGGGGACACCGGTGCGAGCGCTGCGGCCTGAGTCCACGCACTGACAGCGAAGGACTGGTGAGAGTACGGAGGGCGTAGCGGAGAGCGGGAGGCAGCTCTGACCGGCATTGTGCCCAGGAGAAGACACATTGCACGGGAGACGAGGAGAGCCCTATGCTCCCCTGTGGTTGAGGACTACGGAGGCGCTCCACCGGTGGTGGATCACTACACTCGGAGTACCCCATACCAGGGGAGACCCCAGAGCAGCAAAAAGGGAGAGCACTGCAGAGCTCTGAGCCCACCACAGCGCAATCACAGGGGAGAAGGGAATAGTGGGGTGAAACGGACCCCACGCCGCGCCTAAGAAAGAAGACAATGTAGAGCCACAGGGCATGAGGAGAAGTGGGCAGCGGAGGTCGGGAAACATCTAGGATCTCGAAGGCCTGGAGAATTAATAACAGGAAGGGAATTCTTTACCTCTAAAGGTGAACTGACCTTGACACCAGCATCGAAGAGGACGGCACAGGGCAACAGAGACCCAGATATGTGAAAAACAGGTCGCAAGAAAGATGTAGAGGCAAAAGACGACATTAATGTAAGTGCCTCGACGGGACCTCAGGGAACCAAAAGTGCCCACCTCATGGAGGGGACTGGGGACCCCACCCTACAGGATATTCTACAAGCCATTACAGCCTCCCGTGAAGTATTAAAAGGGAAAATGTATGCCTTGGCAACAGACTTAACTATACTCAAACGACCACCGTCGCATGGCGGAAAAAGTGTCTGCAGGGTAGAAACAAGTTAAAAAGAGCCAACCAATGGTTAATGACACAACCAAGACTATTAGCAGGATGGAGAGGCAAATTCGCGACCTGGAACTATGAGCAGAGGATGCGGAAAATCGTTCACGATGAAACAATATCCTTGTGATCAGATTACCAGAGCGCATAGACAAAAATAACATGGTGGAGTTTCTGGAGTGCTGGCTTAAAGAGGAAGTGGCGGAGGACGGACTTGCGCCCTTCTTTGCACTCAAGAGAATGCATAGGGCTCCGGCGCGCCCTCCGGCCCTGGGGGCCCCACCAAGGCCGGTTATAGCACGTCTGCTACATTATAGGGACAGGGACTATTTGCTGAACCAAGTAAGGAAAAATGGCAACTGCACAATAGACAATAACACAGTCTGTATTTTCCCAGAGTTTTTGCGGGAAGTGCAGAAGCAAAGGGCAACTTTTAGAGATGCTAAACAAAAACTTCACCAAATAGGGATACAGGTCGGAATGATGTTCCCAGCAAAACTGAGGGTGATGGCCAAGAAGGGTGCACAATTTTTTACCACACCGGAGGAAGTATGGCAGTGGATCAACTATCAGTCCTCACCTAGTGAGACCCATCCCTCAAGTGACCTGCAACGACAACAACAAAGGAGATCACAGCATAGAATGACCCACAGATTGACGGCCCATTCTAATAAAGAGGTGCAACAAGAACGCCAAAAAGTAATCGAAGCAGGGGCCTCTCTACGTGGACCGGACCCCAGCTCTTCCCACACGGTAAGCGAAGAGATTGAACAAACTGGATCGGAAATAGACTCCGATGTAACATCACATCAGAAGAGGCAGGACCATAGGTGACGCCTGGGACATCAGACTGCCTCATCTGACCCACTCATCCCTGACTTTAATCTTGAGGTCTCAAGTCGGTGTCATGCAACCACCGTGATTCATTTGGGAGTCATCCGCCTGCGTTAAAAAGTCTGAGAAGGTGGAACCTGAGGGGGGAGGGATCGGGCTCAACAACACAGTCACGAAAGTGAGACGGGGGGAGAAACAAGCAGCATGGCAGATTCCTCTAAGTGAACTTGAGGGCAGCTCCCAAATTCGATAGACTAGTCAACGTAATTGTTTAGGTCTGGATGAGAGGCAAATCCCCTTTTATCCTGGGGAAGGGGAGTTGGGAAGTTAATTGTTGGGCTACTTATACAGGGCAATGTGAGCCTCATTATTTGTAGTTACAAATTAAAAATGTGTGGTGTGGGAGGCTGCGGCTGCAGGTGTCGAGGGGGTTGAGATTGGGGCATAAGCGCTTGTGGCCTGGACAGTAGTATGGCTACATTAGACTCATATAAGTTCATTTCATGGAATGTCCGAGGCATGCACACGATGGCTAAAAGGTATAAGGTATTTTCGTAATTACAGAGGAGAGGAGTCCAGGTGGCAGTGCTTCGGGAAAATCACTTAACACAAGCAGAGGGGAAGGCTATACAGAAACGGTGGAGGGGCCAAGTATACTACACCACTCATTCTGCTTATGGCAGAGGGACCCTGATATGGATACAAGCGGGGTCCCATTCCAGTTGCTGGACAGTCTCATAGACCCGGAAGTGCGTTTTGTAGCTGATAGGGTGAGATTGGAGGGCAGGGAGCTGGTAATGATCAATGTTTACGCACCCAACTCGGATCAGGGCACATTCTTTGCACAACTTTCTGCCCGCCTGGCCCCATTCCTACAACACTCAATAGTACTAGAATGAGATTTCAATTGCATGGCAGACCCCATTAAAGACAGTTCCCACCCACCTATTACACGATTCCCTACTCACTAGAGTGGCATGGCCATTTACAGCCTGGCAATCACATTGTGGCCTGGTCGATGCATGGCAAAGGTTATACCCCAACACCAGAGATTACTCCTATTTTTCCTATTTACATGAATTGCATATTCGTCTGGATGCATTCCTGTGTACATCAGATGTGTTCGCTCATATACACAAATGCTGAATACTTGGCTCGCACCATCTCAGACCAAAACCCAATATTACTATCACTGAGGTGGGGTTCGCCTCTCCCCCCTATTCCCACGCAGAAATTAAAACCGGAATCATTGGAGGATGCACAACATCAGGAGGAGGTGAAACAACATATTGCTCAATTCTTTGTGTATAACGAGGCCACAACCAGTAGCCCTTTGATAGAATGGGATGCCTTTAAAGTGATATTGAGGGGGAGGTGCATAGGGATCTCTTTAGGGGTGAGTAGAACGTTACTCAGAGACACCATAGAGGTAGAGAGTAAACTGAGAGAGACAGAAAAGACCAGGCCAGACCACCAGCATAAAATATTGGAGCTCCAAGAAACAGTAGCAGAATGTATTGAATGCCTTTGCTGCTTTGACTATAGGAATTACATAGCAAGAGCCCACGTAGAGAGGGATAAGGTGGGGCGTATGCTTATGTGGGTGGCGTCGCTGACTAAGAGAGGCTCGATCATTCTGGAAATGAAAACGGGCATGGGGAATAGCCTCCATAGGCAGGAAGAAATGAATGCACATTTTTTTAGCTTTTTACGAACAGCAATATAAAAGCCCCCTCCAGTATGATAGAGAAACCAAAGATGCATACTTGGCCCAGATACCACTCACCACACCACTTACACCTGACATGGCAGAGCAATTGGGAGGAGCCATTACTCAATAAGGAATTAGGGGGGGCATTAAAGAATTAGCTAGAGGGAAGACACCAGAGACTGACGGCTTTCCCGTTTGAGTTTTATTCCATGTACGTTGATCTGTTAGCCCCAAGGCTGGAAGCCCTCTATACAGCTGCCAGAGAGTGGGGAATATTGCCAACAACAGCAAGAGAGGCAGTCGTAGTACCCCTACTAAAACCTGGTAAAGATCCTACAGAATGCGGTGCATGCAGACCATTGTCCATGCCGAATCTGGACTACAAGATCCTTAGTAAGATCTTGGCGACGATACTCCTCCCTTACATGAGGAAGCTGATACACCCAGACCAAGCAGGTTTTGTCCCAGGATGAAACACAGCAGGTAACATACGCCGACTGTTGGAGATCATGAGAAACCCTCCATATGACGACATGATGGCGGGCGTGCTGGTAGTGAACATTGAGAAGGCTTTTGAAAGCCTAGAGTGGTGCTTCCTTTACGTGGTGATGGCAAGGATGGGGTTGGGGAACAACTATATTGCATGGGTGCGACTGCTATACACCAAACTAACACCTAGAGTTTGCACCGAATGGACAATATCAGAAAGTTACGCAGTGGAGCGGGGCACGAGACAGGGCTGCCCCTTGTCTCCTTTGCTGTTTGCGATAGCGATGGAGCCATTGGCAGCTGTAGCTTGTAGTGGGGAGGGAGGCCAAGAAATACCAACAGGAGCGGGAAGACACCACATAGCCCTGTACGCTGATGACCTGCTGGTTTTTCTGGGGAATATGCGTAGGGACCTGCCAAAGGCCCAACTGATACTATCTACGTTCGGAACTATTTCGGGACTTGGAGTAAACAGGGACAAGACCCGATTGTTCCCTCTGGGACCTGCTGGGGCGCCCCCTCCTGAGCTGAATACTATAATATGGGAACTGCGCTGTCTTTCCTACCTGGGGGTTAAAGTGTATCACAACCCACAAGACATCCTTGAGGGAAATATAGGGAGAGCCTTGCGATCCATCCGGGCAAGTATGGCATTTTGGCAGACACTACCATTGTCAGTAGCGTGTAGGGTGGAGCTTCTTAAAATGATAGACCTGCCTGGACTACTATATTTTTTTACAGTATTACCGATATGGATACCCAGGGCAACCTTTAGGGAATCAGAAGCACTAGTCATATCATTCCTCTGCGGCAGCAGGCGAAGGAGAGTAGCCCTGGCTCAATTTCAAAGACAATCTACAGAGGGTTGACTGTCCCTGACTTTGAGGCCTACTATCTGGGGGCACAGCTCCAGTGACTCAGTGAGCGGACATTATCCAGAGTCATTGGTGAAGCCATTCACCCCTCTGCTGACAAGATTAATGGAGGTGCTATTGGGGATCCGACGTAATAAGGAAGAGGTCTCCCCTGAATTAAAAACAATCACACAATTCTGGACAAGCTGCTTGCGGAAAACTAAGATAAAGACTCCCTGTACCCCAGACCTCCCCCTGATGTCTATATTAGCACTACCGCATAGGGGTAACTGGGAGGGGCTCCAAACCTGTTATGCAGCGGGAGTGCTGGTAGTGAGTATCCTGTTTAAAGAAGGGACAATTATATCATTTGAAGACCTTAAAGCAGAATTTGATCTGCCTAGGGGCTACTTCATGCTCTATGGCTCGGTCACTGCAGGCATTCGACATCACTGGCGGGTGGGACTGGGGGAGCCCCAAACACAGACAACTTGTACCTATCTGACGACCCCAACGGGTAAGATAAAAGCAGTCACAAATTTATATAGTAGAATACGGTAGAATACAGTCAGATACGACCCTCCAGTTGGCCCCCCTTGGACTAAAATGGGAAGGAGATCTGGGCACCACTATCCCTGACAAGGCTTAGGAGCATATATTGAAAGGCACCACTAAGGGGTCGAGAAATGTCAGATTCAAGCTAATTGACTTTTATGTGTTGCATCGAGCATATTTAACCCCTGGTCAGATTAATAGGCATTTCAACATGGAAGGAGCGCAATGCCCTCGATGTGGGATGCTCGTGCAGAATTCAAACATATGTTCTGGGATTGCCCACAGCTAGGGACCTTCTGGGGAGAGGTGACCCAATCGGTAGCAATTGCAATAGACAAGGTGGTTCCTTGAACAATGTGTCATTGCCTACTTGGATGGTTACCCCATACGTCTAAAACAAAGGTAATTAGCAGGTTCCAGGGCCTAGCTTATATCTTGGCCAAGAGGGAGATTGCAATGAACTGGAAAAACCAGACAGGCCAGAGAACATCTAACTGGAATAGGGAATTAGAAAAATGGGCTATATGTGAGAAAGATGCCCTTCTCAGAGAGGCCAAAAGAGGGATGAGATCCCTAGATGTAGCAAGGAGTGGAACACTGTAATGGAAGCCGCAAAAGAAGTGACCCAGATTGCCCTGGACCCTGAATAAGAGAGGAACTGCCACATCACACCTGACAGCAGACATCCCCCTGAGCATGAACCTGACATTGTCTCACACGTGGGACGGCGGCACACAAACGACCTAACCACACAATGTTCATCACACAACACGAAATCCGACTCACTAGGGAGTGGAGGAGGGAAGTTGGGGTGGCAGAGGGTGGGGGGATGACAGAGATTTCTTATAGACTCAGCACAGTGGTACAATTGAGGAGAGTTGAATGGGCTGAGTCATTATGCTGGGAAGAGAAGTATTTCACTATGATTGTATGATCATTTACTGGTTGAAAATATCAATAAAAATTATTTACAAAAAAAAGTATGATGACTTGAGTCCAACTTTCACACAGTGTGTCCCACACTGTGTATTACAGTACAATTCATTGTGTCATTGGAATGGAATTGGTTTACATGTACTGGCTCACATTCACAACTGGAATCACTCTATTTCACATACAGGTCCCATTTCAAAGTGCACACATGGACATAGTTTATCATTGTGCTGTTCTTTTCATTTTGGTGCAAGCATTAATTTGGTAGTGAATACTTACACCACAGTAAAAATAGTGTAAGTCATTGATTTATTTTGTGTACAGGTGTGTCTACAATAATGTCTGACAGTGTTTTACAGACATATGCATCTCACAAGTTGTTTTTAAGAATATTACTGTAACATGTATATTACTGCACTGGTTCCGAGCTAATGTTAAGTGACCAAACAATGTTCACAAGTAATCTGGAATGCTTACCTGCTAGTCCGGCGGCAACAGGATCGTGTTTCCTTTGTGGTCCAGTAGCAGCAGCAAAGGCTGGTCTCGTTCAGTTGGGTCCAGTCGAAAATAGAGGTGGAAATAGGAAAAATGTAGGTTTTTACCTAATTTCCCTTCCAATCCGCCAACTCAGGTGTGGAGGTAAAACTGACACTGTTGCCTTGATGGGAAGGCACTTTGTGATTGGCTCGGCAGGAAAAGTGACTGGAGTCCCGCCGCCAGCCACTATATCGACTGGCGCCGTCGATGCAGGAGGAGATTTCCGGCAGAATAGGCAGGACTCAGGAGGTCTCTCACTAATGTTCCTGCCAACATCTAAATAGTGTGGGTGGACAGCCAAGGCGGTGGACTGGTTTTCCAATGGAAAACCAACGGTGGGACCATTACCACCGAGATCTAAACCAGGCCCTCTGTTAAGGGGTGGGAGGTCGCTCCACAATTTTGGGGCCTGTCCTCTAGATTTGACTCTATATGCATAGAATGTGTGTGAGTATGAGTCCTGCAGAGTGGAGGTTGGTGAAGGGGATGCAACTGTTTAGGTAGCTGGGGCCTAAGTTGTGTAGCACCTTGAACTTGTGAGTGAGGTGTTTGAAATTAGTGTGTTCATGTATTGGGAGCCAATAGAGCTCCCTAAGGTATGGTAGGAGTTGTGCATTCAGGGTTCTGGATGACTTTGGCTGCTGAGTTCTGGAAGGTTTGCAGTGTATTCTGGTGAGTTGCTTTGTGATACCCACATAGAGTGTGTTCCCAGAGTCCCCGTTTCTGGTGACAAGGATTTGAATGATGGTTTTTCTGGTGTTGCTTGGTAGTAATTTGAATAACTTTTTCAGCATCTTCAGGGTGTGGAAGCACAATGCAGTGATGGTGTTGACTTGTGGATCATGTCCAGTTTGCTGTCCTTTGCTCTTCCTGGTGTGGGTGCTTGGTGTGGCTCCAAGTTCGGCCGTCCACCAGTTGGTGTACCATGGTGAGGTGTTTTTGCCAAACATCACCACTTCTGTGTTGTTGGTATTGAGTTGAGCTTGAGACAATTGTTTTTCATCCAGTTTGAGAATATGTAGGCAGTGAACTTGTTTTTTTGTGTTGGGGGTCTTGTGTTAGAGGGAGAGCATGAGTAGCATGTTGTTGGTGTAGGAGAGGATGTTGATATCATGTGCACGAATGACGTTGGCTACATGGATTATGTATGCGTTGAAGAGGGTAAGTGAGGGATGAACCTCGAGGCACTCAACAAATGAGTTTGTGGGCTTCCAAGGAGTAAGGTGTCAGGCTGATGGCTTGTGTTCTATCTGTTAGGAAGGAGCACACCCCAGCAGTGAGGAGGGTTCTTCGATAACAATTTTTGTGTAGGTGTCTGATGAGGATGGGGTGCAAGACTGTGTCAAATGTTGCGGAGAGGTCCAAAAGGATGAGTGCTGCCGTATTCCCTCTGTCTAGTACAGGTGCCTTAGAACAGTTGGGGTTCCCCCTGGGAGTCCATGGCTGCATTCCCAGAGGGACGCAAATGCCTCAAAAAGTATTTTTAGATGAAGATGGCCTGAAAGTGGGACTTTATTTATTTGGCGCGTTTGCAGGCTGTATTCATTTACATGCAGCCCGTAGAAATATATATGGGGAAATATCATAATGCAAAATAATGTATTTCTAACCAATTAGCTCCCCATGCCTTATTTTTAATTGAAAGCTTCTGTGTTATTTTATATGCGGTTAACTGAAAGTGAAAAACTATACACTTGTTCTCTGTAGCCACATTTATGACCCTGCTAGCACCGCGCTCAGGAGGTAGCCGGGTCAAAAATGTTGCTAAAAAGGACAAAATATTCTTCAATTATCTTGTTTTTAACTTTCAGTTAACTGCATATAAAAGAATGCAGAAATCTCAAATGAAAAATAAGTGCAAGTTAAACTAATCGAATGAAAATATATTCTTTTATGTTATGAAATTTCATTTGGTGAACATGATCACAGATGACGTGTATTTACAGTGCTACGATATCACAGGCTGGAATAGAAAGCACTTACTATGTAAGCATTACTTTTAAATTGTATTATACACAGCACGAGGTAGGCTGCTGCGAAATGATTTAGGGCCTGATTTAGATCTGGGCGGATGGAATACTCCATCACAAACGTGACAGATATCCCGTCCACTGTATTTCAATTTCCATAGGGTATAATGGGATCGTAATACGGCAGATGCGATATCCATCACGTTCGTGATGGAGCATTCCCCTCCGCCAAGATCTAATTCAGGCCCTTAGTGCTTTAAGACAAAACTAGTAATTTCAAATGATCTATTTTAGTAATAGGTAAACTGCATATCCTGCAAATATTTTGATGTGTTTATTAAAAGTACACTTTCTAGAACTCAGCCTATAACACTCTGACATTTTGTATCAAAAAGAATAATGCGTTGTCACCATTAAGCTTCAAGTGACTCCAGTGAATTTTATGAGTGTTGTTAATGTTTGTGCCTGCATGCATGTGTGTGTGAAAGAATGAGTGTGAACTTTTAAAATGAATGTTTGGTGCGTGTGTGCAAGTTTGAATGTTATGAGTGTTGTTAATGGATGTGCGTGCGTGCATGTCTGTGTGTGAAAGAATGAGTGTGTGTGTGTGCTTCCCGCCCGTCCCCTACCTCCTAAAGCTGCCTGCCGCCACTTATAAAGCCTATTCTGGCTCCCAAGCAGCCTTTACATTTGGTGATTGACGAATTGCACACTTCCTTAAGGTAGCAGCAACATTGGTGAGAAGCCTTCAAAAAAGAAGCCTGTCCATTCTCTGTTTGCTAAACCTCTGCAGGGAGGAGAAAAAGCACTAGGTTTTATTTTGTATAACCATCACCCACCAGGATGGCATGTTTCATCACAAGGTTTCTGTCATATGGTGGTACTTCCCCAACTACTATATCAGTTGACTAATCTTCCCCTATACCTCCCTCAATTATTTTTTCCGTTGCTGAATGGCCTTACACTTGACCTAATAGGGCACAATGCTAGATGGAGTGGAGCCCTATATAAATTTCAGTTGTCAACTAAGAGTGGCGGGCTGACGGTCCCTACTTATGAACACTACTGTCTGGCCTGTCAGCTGCAGTGGGTGGTCAGATGGTTGTCAGGGCTACAACTATCTAACACCGCCTCTGCCTCTATCCCTTGGAGTCTCTGCAGCTAGAACACTTGATTCACCCTTGCTCTAAATGTCGTACTCCCCAATTATTGCTGCTGAAGATAGCATATCTGTTAGACCTGACTGCCTTAGGGTGGTCATCCCCCAACTTTTTGCCTTCCTCCCTCCACTTTTCTGACACAGTTTTTGCTGGTTTTAGGACTCTGCACATTTTACCACTGCTAACCAGTGCTAAAGTGCATATGCTCTCTCCCTTAAACATGGTAACCATTGGTTCATCCCCAGTTGGCATATTTGATTTACTTATAAGTCCCTAAGTTCCTAGTAAAGTGTACTACATGTGCCCGAGGCCTGTAGATTAAATGCTACTAGTGGGCCTGCAGCACTGATTGTGCCACCCACCCAAGTAGCCCCTTAACCATGTCTCAGGCCTACCATTGCAAGGCCTGTGTGTGCATTTTCACTGCCACTTCGACTTGGCATTTAAAAGTAGTTGCCAAGCCTTAAACTCCCATTTTTCTATATATATACATCACCCCTAAGGTGGGCCCTATGTAAACCATGGGGCAGGGTGCAATGTAGGTAAAAGGCAGCACATGTACCTATGTGTTTTATATGTCCTGGTAGTGAAAAACCCCTACATTTGTTTTCCGCTACTGTGATGCTTGCTCCTTTCATAGACTAGCATTAGGACTTCCCTCATCTACTTTTTGAGTGGTACATTCTGATCTGAAAGGGGTAACCAGGTCATATTTAGTATGACCAGAATGGTAATACTGTAGAAAATCCTGCTTATTGGTGAGGTTAGATTTTATTTTACTATTTTAGAAATGCCACTTTTAGAAAGTGAGCATTTCTCTGCACTTAAAAACCATCTGTGCCTTGCAGCCTGTCTCCAATCAACATCTGGGCTGGGCTGGTTGACAGCTCCCTTGGGCATTTCACTCAGAGAACCACAAACACAGGACACTCAGTCACACCTGCGCTCATCTGCATACTGAATAGGTCTTCCTGGGCTGGAAGGGTGGAGGGCCTGACACTTACATTACAAAGGGCAGTGGCCTGCCCTCACACAATGGACTGCCAAACACCCTACTGGGACCCTGGCAGACAGGATTGCACTGAAAGGGGAACTTGTGCACTTCAAATCCACTCTTTGAAGTCTCCTCACTTCAAAGGCATCTTTGGGTATATAAACTGGGTCTCTGACCCCACCAACTTAGACACTTCTGGACCTAAACCTGCAAACTGTCAAGAGGAACTGCCTGGCTGGACCTGAACCTGCAACTGTCAAGAGGAACTGCCCAGCTGCCCAAAGGACTCATCTGGACTGCTTTGCTGGGAAGGACTGCTGCCCTGCTGTTGCCCTGCTGCTTTGCTGGCCTCTGACTTTGCTGAGAAGTGCGCTCCAACGGCTTGGATTGAGCTTGCCTACTGTTTTCTGAAGTCTCAGGGCCAAAAGGACTTCAACTCTTCAAGAAACTCCTTGTGCACTGAAAATCGATGCATGGCCTGCTGGAAATGACGCACAGCCTGGCTTGCGACCAAGAAATCACCGCACAGCTGAACCGGAATAATGCAGCTCTACTTGCCGAGTGGAAATTCAACGCAGCGCCTGTCTTGCGACAGAAACTTAGAGGCATGACCTACCGGATTGATGCATTATCCGTGCCTGCTTCCAGCGCGTCAAGGATTTCCCCACATCATCCCTGGGTGTCAGAAAGATCTCCGCTTCGCAGTGAAGAACCAAGACTGGGCGCCGAAAAGTGACCCAAGCCCCTTGCAGCATGGAAAGAAACGACAGGACGTCTGTGCCGCGTCAGAGAATCAGATACACACCTTATTTTTCCACGCATCTCCTCCTCTGTGGTCTCTGTGCTTGTTATTTTTTAGGAAAACCAGGTACTTTGTGTAATCAAGAAACAACTGTTGATTTCTAAGATTTAAGACTCTTTTTAAACTTGCAAAAGTGAAATTTCAACTTCTGCTTGTTAAATCTTTATCGTTTGACCTTATTTAATTCAGGTAAATATTCTCTATTTTTCTAATCCTGTGTGGTGTATTTTTGTGGTGTTTTCACTGTGTTACTGTATGATTTATTGCACATATACTTTACACATTGCCTTCTAAGTTAAGCGTGACTGCTCAGTCCCAAGCTACCAGAGGGTGGGCACAGGATCATTTGGGTTGTGTGCGACTTACCCTAACTAGGATTGTGGTCCCTACTTGGACAAGGGTGTATACCTCTGCCAATTAGAGACCCCATTTCTAACAGTATCACTGCTTTAAATGTAGTCTTTATATCACTAGAAGTGCAAAGCCATAAGCTCCTGCGCTCCCCTTGTTGAACACCCTGGGGGGCAGAAGTGCGTTACTACTGCTAAGGAGCTTTCTGCTTGGCATGAGGTGGTATTACACACAATAGGAGATTTGTATTGGGGTACCGCCTTGATGACATTTGACACCTTGTCGGTGGAAGAGGGCCTCTCAGTAGGACACTTCCTATTATACAACTCATCGTTTGGCACTCTTAATGCCACCTGGGGCAAAATGCAGCTGGAGCACCCGATGCATCTCACGATCCAATACCTGCATGTTATGGGTTCAGGCTGCCATCTAACATGCTAGTTCGCTGTCTTAATGCACACACACACACACTGCTGCTTCACTAACGTCACTGCGTACCCAATGAGAGCAAGATCTAGGCTGCCGGGGTACTGATAAGGAGTGGACTGCTATAATGAAGTACCCTGCACTTATCCCATGAAGTACCCGCTTT
The DNA here is from genome assembly GCF_031143425.1 of Pleurodeles waltl. Taxonomy (NCBI): domain Eukaryota; kingdom Metazoa; phylum Chordata; class Amphibia; order Caudata; family Salamandridae; genus Pleurodeles; species Pleurodeles waltl. The sequence goes on from NC_090448.1 coordinate 1,123,771,178, forward strand.
TGCCTCATCCAGCATTACATCCTCGACTGGGCTCATTTCACACCTGCGAAACTAAATCGCTATCATCAGAGGACAGACGCTCTCTGCCCTCATTGTGATAGGCCTGATGCCGGTCTAGGCATACGCTATGGGACTGCCCTTCATTCCACCAATACTGGTGTAGTGTGACGTCTTGCCTAGCACATGCCATGGACCGAATGTTATCACACTCCTGGGAGTCCTGCCTCTAATGTTTTAGACACAGGAATAAAAAAACACAGAGTGACCATTAGATTTATTGAGCTGGGCCTGATTCTGGCCAGGCATCTCCTCACGAGAAGCTGAAAATCGCTGCTACCGCCAGCAGTTGTTACCTGGGAGATGTCTATGAAGGCATGGGCTACTGCCGAACGGGTATCGTTGCATAGGAAGGATACACACGGGCTCCCCAAATACCCACTATCCGCTAGTTGGAACGCCATTCTTCTTGACGCCTTCCACTCTACTTCATATCAGGAAGAATCACCTCCCGATCAGCTGTTGCAGTCACTAGTGGTCCCTCCGGACTCAACTATGTGTCGCACCTGGTCTTGCCACACCCTGTACTCTAGACCCTCCCCTTCCTTCTTCCCCACATCTATTGAGACACTTTTGTCTCTTGTACCTTTCCCAACCTGCTCTTGGCAGTCACCACCCTTACCCCTCCTTTCACAAGCTGTGGTTTTGCTCATCAGTTCCCCTGCCCCCATACTAATATAGGGCTTGTATATTGTATATTTTATTTTTTCTTCCAGATATGTTTTTCTACTCACCATTGAATCTTGTTGATCGCTTTGGTGCCTTTGGATCTAAGGGCTTTAACAGCCCTGTTACCTGTTGTACTCCCATTGGGTTTTAACGGACCTTCGTGTTAACATTGAGTATGGTCACTATATTGTTTCAGCTGTGAATGGAACCTGTTCAAGAAACACAATAAGGATATTCAAACCAAAAAAATAAGGTTTCTCCTGTTCGCTGCGCAACGGGCCAGGCTGCAGCCTGGTAATTAGGCGGGAGCACTGAGCGCTATGTGACGAAAGCAATAGGAGTAGGAGGGGTTAATTTCTATGTGGTGAAAGGTTCAAAATACCTGTCCAGTAGGTAAGCAATGCTTTAATCTATCCTGCAGAAGACATGATTAAAATCTGGGGAATCTGGGGAGAGTAGAAGGTATGGGTAATAATGTCCCTTCCCTTCCATGGGTCTTCATGTTTCAAGCCAAGGGGCCAAGGGTTTAACTCTCTGATTCCACTTCTAAATAAGTGCTGGTGCAAAATTACTACACACGCTCTGCATGCTGATAAAACACAGCACCTACATGGTATCACTGCTTGATAAGATAAATAAAGCAAAAAGTTTGCTTCATAGGCCTTCTTGTGGTAAGATGAGCCTGTAGTCACATTTACACCAAGGTGTCCCATCAGACCAAATGACCTACAGAGACTTAACTGGGTCCTCAGTTAGCAGGTTGCATCACTCCCCGTTCTGCAGCAGAATGGGAGGCACCCTATGATGTCTCAAGGGGCAACCCTGGTGGGTGAGGGTTATACAAAATAAAGCCTTGTGCTTTTTTTCCACCCTGCAGAGGTTTAGCACAATGGAGAATGGACAGGCTCCTTTTTTGAAGGTGTACACGGCTAGGAGGATGAGCCCCTCTGGGATATTCCTCTTGTCTCCCCCTTTCTTTTGAAATTACCCTGGTGAGAAGGCCTGTTTCTTCCTTAGCTCTCTGTCCCTTCATGGGTTTCACAGCACAGGAAAACCACACCCTAACCCCATCCTCCCTTCACTTTCACACAAGGCCCCTGAAGGGCCACATTAACTGTTCAGGGATGGTTGTTTTTTAACAAAAGGTATGGGACCTTTTTTTTTTAAGCATGTGCATGTAGTTCCCCGTAGATGCTGTCCAATTCTGTTTACATGCAGATGTCCTTCAAGGAGAGGGAGGAGGCCAGCAGGATAACGTTCATACGCAGAACTCTGATCATCCGGACACCTTGGGCCTTAAAGTAATGGTCCACGAGAAAGAGGTGAGCTCCTTCAACAGGGTCAAAGTGATGGCCCAGAGAGAGGTGCACAATAAAGGGGTCATTTTTCAGTTTACAAATGATAGACACAGCTTCCTCAGAGAGATGCCTTGAGTAAGGTGGGAAGTTATTGGAGCTCTGTTTTTTTAAGGGCCATTAGTTCAGGAGGTGTAGTGAAACTGGGGCCAGGGTTGCAAGGGGCCATCACTCCTCAATTGTGGCTGTCTTGCTAGCACAAATGAGTGGTAGGAACCATTTTTCTTGCTAGCTTTAGGGGCAAGGTCACCATTGTGCACAGAGAACAGGGCTCAAGCAACACGGGCCGAGTGATGGGACTTTTTGCCCTATTTCTTCAGAGAAAGTGTCAGATATACTGCTTTAGTCCTCAGGCCTAGCAGTGATGGCCCAGCAGAATAGGTAGAGGACACAACCCTGCTTTGCAAGACTGGAGGTATCATTACTGCTGCAGATGCAGTGTGTTTTCTTCCTTGCATTCGGGCCCAGCACACATTTGCTGTGTCAGTGCTGCTTTGGGCCTGGTGAAAATGTAAACAGAGGAGACAGCTGGGTCGGTGGAAAAAGATGGGGGACCCATGTTTTTAGCAAATGGCAGAGAAGACTGCCTGCTTTGCAAAGCAGTGGCTGTCATAAGTGAAGCAGGAGTGGCACTGGGGGTCAGGACTGCATTTCCAAGAACTTGGTGGGGGTCTAAATATTTATTTCTCAGTCCTCCAAGTATGCACATGTAGAACCACTTCTTTTGGTTTTCCAAGTCCTGAACTACCAATCCTCAGTGGTTCTGCCCTTTAGTAGAGTTAGGAGCATCTGATGATAGTAGAGGCGTCTCTACCTCTCTTTCTCTAGCTACAAGATGGCTTCCAGTCTGCCTGTAAATACAGAAGATCTAATCAGGGTGGGCCTTGTCACGTAGCCTTCCTCACCCCAGCCTTTCCTTTCTTTCCTGACGTCTGACATATATCCCTTAGTACCCCACCTGCCTGTAATTACAAAATGACATACCGTGTCAGGTCCCATGCTTCTCGAGGACTTATGTGTCCTCCACCTTCATGTCTACCCCCTCGATTGGAATCGGTCTTTCTTCTTATGGACCTTACCCTGCTCTTCTGCATCGGTCTCGGACTGTAATATCACGTTTCAAATACTGGGCTACAAAATTGTTGCTGAAAAACTGTTGACAACAAATTGTTTTTTACACGTTTCAGTGTATATAGGGAAGTATATGTTTACTATACTTGACTCCACAAATATGTACCTTGAGTATATATATATATATATATATAGTCATCGAAAAAAATAAAGGTTACAGGGACGTTATAGTTAGGTTCTGAATTTACTCATACAAAACCAGAGAAATTCAGCAGTTATAGTTATAGTTATTTCAAGTAACTATAGCTCGAGCCCTAAGGTAACTATAACTCACGCCTTCACTGCCTGTGTCCAGCTACATAATGGTAACTCCAACCTGGGCATGTTTGGTATCAGACATGTCGGAATCATACACGAATACTGTTACCAGTCTTGGTTGTATGATTTAATGCACTCTGGGGGCTCCTTAGAGGACCCCCAGCATTGCTCCTACCAGTCTTCTGGGTTTTTTCGAGCAGCCTGCACTGCTGCCACCCCTCAGAGAGGTTTCTGCCCTCCTGCTGCTTGACCAGCTCATGATTACCTGTGGGAGAGGGAGGTAACACCCTCTCCCTTGGAAATAGGTGTTACATGGCTTGGGCGGAGTAACCTCCCCAAGCCACCGGTATGCTTTGAAGGGCACATTTGGTGCCCTCCTTGCATAAACCGGTTTGCACCAGTCCAGGGACCCCCAGTCCCTGCTCTGGCACAAAACTGGACAAAGGAAAAGGGAGGGACCACTCCCCTGTCCATCACCACCCTAGGGGTGGTGCCCAGAGCTCCTCCAGGTAGCCACTTGATTCTGTCATCTTGAATCCAAAGTGGGCAGAGGCCCCAGGGAGCACTTGAGTGACCAGATCAGGTAGGTGACATCGCAGCCCCCTCCTGATAGCTGGTCACCCTGCTAGGTGACCAATTCTCCTTCCTTAGCTATTTAGGGTCTCCCTCTTGGGTGGGTTCTCCGATTCGACGTGCAAGATTACAGAAGGACTCCTCTGCATCGTTTACTTCATCTTCTGGCCGCTGGCACTGCAAATGGACCCTCCAGGAACCGACAATCCTCAACTTCAGCAACGACTCTGCTCTACAACATTGTTTCTCCGGCTCCTTCCAGCAACTGCAACATTTCCCTGGCTGTGCATCCTCTAAGGGAGGGAGTCTTCAGTCTGCACAAGAAGTAAGAAGGAATCTCCCTTGGAGTGAAGGAGTCACTCCCCTGCATCTGCAGGCACAAACTGCTACGACGACCGTCGGCGTGGATCTGCTCTCCACTGGAACTGCGTGGATCCCTGTAAAGAAATGGCTCCCTGTTGCAGTTACCCCCCACTTTTTGCCTGATACTGATGCTGACTTGACTGAGAAGAGTGCTGGGACCCTGCTAACCAGGCCCCAGCACCAGTGTTCCTTCACCTAAAATGTACCATTGTATCCACAATTGGCGCACCCTGGCATTCAGATAAGTCCCTTGTAACTGGTACTTCTAGTACCAAGGGCCCTGATGCCAAGGAAGGTCTCTAAGGGCTGCAGCATGTCTTATGCCACCCTAGAGACCCCTCACTCAGCACAGACACACTGCTTACAAGCCTGTGTGTGCTAGTGAGAACAAAATGAGTAAGTCGACATGGCACTCCCCTCAGGGTGCCATGCCAGCCTCTCACTGCCTATGCAGTATAGGTAAGACACCCCTCTAGCAGGCCTTACAGCCCTAAGGCAGGGTGCACTATACCATAGGTGAGGGTACCAGTGCATGAGCACTGTGCCCCTACAGTGTCTAAACAAAACCTTAGACATTGTAAGTGCAGGGTAGCCATAAGAGTATATGGTCTGGGAGTCTGTTTTACACGAACTCCACAGCACCATAATGGCTACACTGAAAACTGGGAAGTTTGGTATCAAACTTCTCAGCACAATAAATGCGCACTGATGCCAGTGTACATTTTATTGTAAAATACACCACAGAGGGCACCTTAGAGGTGCCCCCTGAAACTTAACCGACTATCTGTGTAGGCTGACTAGTTTTAGCAGCCTGCCACAAACCGAGACATGTTGCTGGCCCCATGGGGAGAGTGCCTTTGTCACTCTGAGGCCAGTAACAAAGCCTGCACTGGGTGGAGATGCTAACACCTCCCCCAGGCAGGAATTGTCACACCTGGCGGTGAGCCTCAAAGGCTCACCTCCTTTGTGCCAACCCAGCAGGACACTCCAGCTAGTGGAGTTGCCCGCCCCCTCCGGCCAGGCCCCACTTTTGGCGGCAAGGCCGGGGAAAATAATGAGAAAAACAAGGAGGAGTCACTGGCCAGTCAGGACAGCCCCTAAGGTGTCCTGAGCTGAAGTGACTCTAACTTTTAGAAATCCTCCATCTTGCAGATGGAGGATTCCCCCAATAGGGTTAGGATTGTGACCCCCTCCCCTTGGGAGGAGGCACAAAGAGGGTGTACCCACCCTCAGGGCTAGTAGCCATTGGCTACTAACCCCCCAGACCTAAACACGCCCTTAAATTTAGTATTTAAGGGCTACCCTGAACCCTAGAAAATTAGATTCCTGCAACAAGAAGAAGGACTGCCCAGCTGAAAACCCCTGCAGCGGAAGACCAGAAGACGACAACTGCCTTGGCTCCAGAAACTCACCGGCCTGTCTCCTGCCTTCCAAAGATCCTGCTCCAGCGACGCCTTCCGAAGGGACCAGCGACCTCGACATCCTCTGAGGACTGCCCCTGCTTCGAAAAGACAAGAAACTCCCGAGGACAGCGGACCTGCTCCAAGAAAAGCTGCAACTTTGTTTCCCGCAGCTTTAAAGAACCCTGCAAGCTCCCCGCAAGAAGCGTGAGACTTGCAACACTGCACCCGGCGACCCCGACTCGGCTGGTGGCGATCCAACACCTCAGGAGGGACCCCAGGACTACTCTGATACTGTGAGTACCAAAACCTGTCCCCCCTGAGCCCCCACAGCGCCGCCTGCAGAGGGAATCCCGAGGCTTCCCCTGACCGCGACTCTTTGAACCTAAAGTCCCGACGCCTGGGAGAGACCCTGCACCCGCAGCCCCCAGGACCTGAAGGACCGGACTTTCACTGGAGAAGTGACCCCCAGGAGTCCCTCTCCCTTGCCCAAGTGGAGGTTTCCCCGAGGAACCCCCCCCTTGCCTGCCTGCAGCGCTGAAGAGATCCCGAGATCTCTCATAGACTAACCTTGCGAACCCGACGCTTGTTTCTACACTGCACCCGGCCGCCCCCGCGCCGCTGAGGGTGAAATTTCTGTGTGGACTCGTGTCCCCCCCGGTGCCCTACAAAACCCCCCTGGTCTGCCCTCCGAAGACGCGGGTACTTACCTGCAAGCAGACCGGAACCGGGGCACCCCCCTTCTCTCCATTCTAGCCTATGTGTTTTGGGCACCGCTTTGAACTCTGCACCTGACCGGCCCTGAGCTGCTGGTGTGGTGACTTTGGGGTTGCTCTGAACCCCCAACGGTGGGCTACCTTGGACCAAGAACTGAACCCTGTAAGTGTCTTACTTACCTGGTAAAACTAATCAAAACTTACCTCCCCTAGGAACTGTGAAAATTGCACTAAGTGTCCACTTTTAAAACAGCTATTTGTCAATAACTTGAAAAGTATACATGCGATTTTGATGATTTGAAGTTCCTAAAGTACTTACCTGCAATACCTTTCGAATGAGATATTACATGTAGAATTTGAACCTGTGGTTCTTAAAATAAACTAAGAAAAGATATTTTTCTATATAAAAACCTATTGGCTGGATTTGTCTCTGAGTGTGTGTACCTCATTTATTGTCTATGTGTATGTACAACAAATGCTTAACACTACTCCTTGGATAAGCCTACTGCTCGACCACACTACCACAAAATAGAGCATTAGTATTATCTATTTTTACCACTATTTTACCTCTAAGGGGAACCCTTGGACTCTGTGCATGCTATTCCTCACTTTGAAATAGCACATACAGAGCCAACTTCCTACATTGGTGGATCAGCGGTGGGGTACAAGACTTTGCATTTGCTGGACTACTCAGCCAATACCTGATCACACGACAAATTCCAAAATTGTCATTAGAAACTGATTTTTGCAATTTGAAAAGTTTTCTAAATTCTTAAAAGACCTGCTAGGGCCTTGTGTTAGATCCTGTTTAGCATTTCTTTTAGAGTTTAAAAGTTTGTAAAAGTTTGAATTAGATTCTAGAACCAGTTGTAGATTCTTAAAAAGTATTCCAACTTTTAGAAGCAAAATGTCTAGCACAGATGTGACTGTGGTGGAACTCGACACCACACCTTACCTCCATCTTAAGATGAGGGAGCTAAGGTCACTCTGTAAAATAAAGAAAATAACAATGGGCCCCAAACCTACCAAAATACAGCTCCAGGAGCTTTTGGCAGAGTTTGAAAAGGCCAACCCCTCTGAGGGTGGCAACTCAGAGGAAGAGGATAGTGACTTGGAGGAAAATTCCCCCCTACCAGTCCTATCTAGGGAGAACAGGGTCCCTCAAACCCTGACTCCAAAAATAATAGTCAGAGATGCTGGTTCCCTCACAGGAGAGACCAACACCTCTGAAACCACTGAGGATAGCCCCAGTGAAGAGGACATCCAGTTAGCCAGGATGGCCAAAAGATTGGCTTTGGAAAAGCAGCTCCTAGCCATAGAAAGGGAAAGAAAAGAGATGGGCCTAGGTCCCATCGATGGTGGCAGCAACTTAAATAGGGTCAGAGATTCTCCTGACATCCTAAAAATCCCCAAAGGGATTGTAACAAAATATGAAGATGGTGATGACATCACCAAATGGTTCACAGCTTTTGAGAGGGCTTGTGTAACCAGAAAAGTAAACAGATCTCACTGGGGTGCTCTCCTTTGGGAAATGTTCACTGGAAAGTGTAGGGATAGACTCCTCACACTCTCTGGAAAAGATGCAGAATCTTATGACCTCATGAAGGGTACCCTGATTGAGGGCTTTGGATTCTCCACTGAGGAGTATAGAATTAGATTCAGGGGGGCTCAAAAATCCTCGAGCCAGACCTGGGTTGATTTTGTAGACTACTCAGTAAAAACACTAGATGGTTGGTTAACTGGAAATGAAGTGTGTGACTATGTTGGGCTTTATAATTTGTTTATGAAAGAACACATTTTAAGTAACTGCTTCAATGAAAAGTTGCATCAGTATCTGGTAGACCTAGGTCCAATTTCTCCCCAAGAATTGGGAAAGAAGGCAGACCACTGGGTCAAGACTAGGGTAACCAAAACTTCCACTGGGGGTGACCAAAAGAAAGGGGTTACAAAAACTCCCCAGGAGAAAGTGGGTGACACTAGAAACAAAGAAAAAGAGTCCTCTGTAGGCCCCCAAAAACCAGAACAGGTGGGTGGGCCCCAAGACACAACCCAAAACAAAGGTGGGTACCAGGGTAAGAACTGGGATGCCACTAAGGCATGGTGCCACAACTGTAAACAGTCTGGGCACCACACCAAGGACACTTCTTGTCCCAAAAACAAACCCCAGAACAAAATTCCAGGGGTAACCAGTGTAGCCATGGGAGATGACTCCTCAGATGAGGAGGTCTTCCTAGCCTTCAACTGGAAACAGGGCCCAACAGGTGAGTTGGAGATTCCAGAGGGAAGTAGACACTTCCACCACCTACTGGTGAATGGAATCCCAACCACTGCCCTGAGAGACACTTGTGCCAGTCACACTATTGTGCATGACAGGCTGGTGCTCTCAAACCAGTACATCCCAGGTGAGACTGCCAGGGTAAGAGTTAGCCTAGACAGGGTCACTAAGAGGCCTGTGGCTTTAGTGCCCATAGAAGTGGGTGGCACTCTTAGCTGGAGAAGGGTAGTAGTCAGTACAGACCTCCCCCTTGATTGTCTCCTTGGAAATGACTACCCAGAGGTTAGTCAGAGCCCAAGAGAGAAACTGGTCCAGTGCCAGTCCTCTCCCAAGGATTCTGGAAGTCCTGCCTCTGCAGTAAATACAAGCAGGCCCCAGAAGAAGAAGAAAAGAAAACAGAGTAGGAAGGGTGGACAACCTTTAGCCAAGGTTACAGCAAGCCAAGGAGATTTTGCTCCAGTAGGGGAGAACTCCAAAAATGGCCCTGATAAAGTCCAACCTGACCCACAAGAAGTCCTGGCTAGTCAGGCAACTGTTAAACCTGAGTGGGTGGCTCCTCAGCTAACAGAAGAAAGAGTGGAAGAAGGGTGTTTACTACAAGATGTGGTAACCCCCCACTCTAATACAGCAGACAGGCAACCTGAACCCAAAGAAGCCTGTAACTTAGCCCCTTCCCTTTTAGGTGAAGAGCTAAAGGTGTGGTTCTGGGCACTGACAGCTGTCAGTGGCCTCTGCTGGGTGTTAGCCTTTATGGCTGCACTATCCTTAGCATGGTGGTCTGACCCCATGCCAAATAGCAAGTTAGGCCCCCTGACCCTATTGGTCATGGTGGGGTTACTCCAGCTCTGGGTAACCTCTCTGGGTAAGCTAGGGGTAACCCTGGCCAAGATAAGGTTAGCAGAGGTGGATACCTCTAAGACCAAAATAGAAAGAATGGGTGGAGACATTGAAGAGGCAGACAAGAGGCAATTCAGACTAGGTCCTATCACTGTGGAAGTAGGTCAGTTCCCCAAAGGGAATGACCTGAACAGAAGGATGTAAGGCAGAGTAGGCCCTGCAACTAACCAGCCTATTTCTCCTACTCTTCCTCGCCTGACAGACTAGGAAGACTCTCCCAGCTTGGGCTGAGTCTCCTGGCCTGTGGGCTGGGGGGGGCTTGTGTAAAGAAATGGCTCCCTGTTGCAGTTACCCCCCACTTTTTGCCTGATACTGATGCTGACTTGACTGAGAAGAGTGCTGGGACCCTGCTAACCAGGCCCCAGCACCAGTGTTCCTTCACCTAAAATGTACCATTGTATCCACAATTGGCGCACCCTGGCATTCAGATAAGTCCCTTGTAACTGGTACTTCTAGTACCAAGGGCCCTGATGCCAAGGAAGGTCTCTAAGGGCTGCAGCATGTCTTATGCCACCCTAGAGACCCCTCACTCAGCACAGACACACTGCTTACAAGCCTGTGTGTGCTAGTGAGAACAAAATGAGTAAGTCGACATGGCACTCCCCTCAGGGTGCCATGCCAGCCTCTCACTGCCTATGCAGTATAGGTAAGACACCCCTCTAGCAGGCCTTACAGCCCTAAGGCAGGGTGCACTATACCATAGGTGAGGGTACCAGTGCATGAGCACTGTGCCCCTACAGTGTCTAAACAAAACCTTAGACATTGTAAGTGCAGGGTAGCCATAAGAGTATATGGTCTGGGAGTCTGTTTTACACGAACTCCACAGCACCATAATGGCTACACTGAAAACTGGGAAGTTTGGTATCAAACTTCTCAGCACAATAAATGCGCACTGATGCCAGTGTACATTTTATTGTAAAATACACCACAGAGGGCACCTTAGAGGTGCCCCCTGAAACTTAACCGACTATCTGTGTAGGCTGACTAGTTTTAGCAGCCTGCCACAAACCGAGACATGTTGCTGGCCCCATGGGGAGAGTGCCTTTGTCACTCTGAGGCCAGTAACAAAGCCTGCACTGGGTGGAGATGCTAACACCTCCCCCAGGCAGGAATTGTCACACCTGGCGGTGAGCCTCAAAGGCTCACCTCCTTTGTGCCAACCCAGCAGGACACTCCAGCTAGTGGAGTTGCCCGCCCCCTCCGGCCAGGCCCCACTTTTGGCGGCAAGGCCGGGGAAAATAATGAGAAAAACAAGGAGGAGTCACTGGCCAGTCAGGACAGCCCCTAAGGTGTCCTGAGCTGAAGTGACTCTAACTTTTAGAAATCCTCCATCTTGCAGATGGAGGATTCCCCCAATAGGGTTAGGATTGTGACCCCCTCCCCTTGGGAGGAGGCACAAAGAGGGTGTACCCACCCTCAGGGCTAGTAGCCATTGGCTACTAACCCCCCAGACCTAAACACGCCCTTAAATTTAGTATTTAAGGGCTACCCTGAACCCTAGAAAATTAGATTCCTGCAACAAGAAGAAGGACTGCCCAGCTGAAAACCCCTGCAGCGGAAGACCAGAAGACGACAACTGCCTTGGCTCCAGAAACTCACCGGCCTGTCTCCTGCCTTCCAAAGATCCTGCTCCAGCGACGCCTTCCGAAGGGACCAGCGACCTCGACATCCTCTGAGGACTGCCCCTGCTTCGAAAAGACAAGAAACTCCCGAGGACAGCGGACCTGCTCCAAGAAAAGCTGCAACTTTGTTTCCCGCAGCTTTAAAGAACCCTGCAAGCTCCCCGCAAGAAGCGTGAGACTTGCAACACTGCACCCGGCGACCCCGACTCGGCTGGTGGCGATCCAACACCTCAGGAGGGACCCCAGGACTACTCTGATACTGTGAGTACCAAAACCTGTCCCCCCTGAGCCCCCACAGCGCCGCCTGCAGAGGGAATCCCGAGGCTTCCCCTGACCGCGACTCTTTGAACCTAAAGTCCCGACGCCTGGGAGAGACCCTGCACCCGCAGCCCCCAGGACCTGAAGGACCGGACTTTCACTGGAGAAGTGACCCCCAGGAGTCCCTCTCCCTTGCCCAAGTGGAGGTTTCCCCGAGGAACCCCCCCCCTTGCCTGCCTGCAGCGCTGAAGAGATCCCGAGATCTCTCATAGACTAACCTTGCGAACCCGACGCTTGTTTCTACACTGCACCCGGCCGCCCCCGCGCCGCTGAGGGTGAAATTTCTGTGTGGACTCGTGTCCCCCCCGGTGCCCTACAAAACCCCCCTGGTCTGCCCTCCGAAGACGCGGGTACTTACCTGCAAGCAGACCGGAACCGGGGCACCCCCCTTCTCTCCATTCTAGCCTATGTGTTTTGGGCACCGCTTTGAACTCTGCACCTGACCGGCCCTGAGCTGCTGGTGTGGTGACTTTGGGGTTGCTCTGAACCCCCAACGGTGGGCTACCTTGGACCAAGAACTGAACCCTGTAAGTGTCTTACTTACCTGGTAAAACTAATCAAAACTTACCTCCCCTAGGAACTGTGAAAATTGCACTGTGTCCACTTTTAAAACAGCTATTTGTCAATAACTTGAAAAGTATACATGCGATTTTGATGATTTGAAGTTCCTAAAGTACTTACCTGCAATACCTTTCGAATGAGATATTACATGTAGAATTTGAACCTGTGGTTCTTAAAATAAACTAAGAAAAGATATTTTTCTATATAAAAACCTATTGGCTGGATTTGTCTCTGAGTGTGTGTACCTCATTTATTGTCTATGTGTATGTACAACAAATGCTTAACACTACTCCTTGGATAAGCCTACTGCTCGACCACACTACCACAAAATAGAGCATTAGTATTATCTATTTTTACCACTATTTTACCTCTAAGGGGAACCCTTGGACTCTGTGCATGCTATTCCTCACTTTGAAATAGCACATACAGAGCCAACTTCCTACAATCCCTCATCACAGGTGGTGTTCTGGAGTGGTCACCTTGGTCCTCTCTGCCAGCAGTCCAACTTGGGAGACGGTAAGCCCTTGCTTCTACTTGCAGGACAGTATCCCTGTACACCGCAACTCTTGCAGCTACCAAGGCTTGTTTGCTCTTCCTTCAAGGGATCTTCAGGCTCCGTGTAGCCCCCGCCCCCAGCACTCCTTCCTGCAAAACATGGTCTCCTGCCTGCTGCTCCAGCGATGTAGGACCCACTCTTCAGGTGTGCTGAGTGGGCCTCATTGCTACTCCTGTGCCTGCTGCCAGTGGGTTGCCACCTCTTTTGTGATTCTCCCAGATGCTAAGGGTCACCCTGGACTCCCCTCCTTGGGTTGAGTACCCTGGACCTTGCTGGTCCTCTTCAGCCTTGCAAACCTTCTTCTCCGTCTCTTGCATTTGCCAAAGCTTTTTGGTGGTTTTCCAGCACCACTAGCTGACAGCATCTTGACCGCCGATGTGGGACACCGATTGCATTACTTCAGGGACTTCTCTTCATCTCCTGTGCTGCACTGCTGACCTTCTTCGTCTACCGTCGACCTTGTCCTGCATCCAGAGAAGGGTGGGTCCTGCCACAACTGGACACTCCATCATGAACTGAACTCTGTCCCCTTCTTTTGCAGGTCCTCTTCCAGTCTTGGTTGGGTCTTGCATAATCCTTTTCCAAAGTCCTCCTGCTTTGTTTGGGAAACAAAGGTACTTACCTCTGCTCTCCTGGTCGCTGGGTGTCACTCTGGTTCTCACCTCTTGGAGTCCCTAGTCCCTACTACTCCCTTCTACTGATTCCACTCCCTTGGGTGGGGGACTGCCTTTCACATTCCACTTCTTTTAGTATATGGTTTGACCCTCCCCTAGGGTCCTCACTGTTTACCTATACTTTTGCCAATGCTTATTGCTTTCTATGCTCTTTACTGATTACTAATGTGTATATAATAGTGTGTTTACTTATCTCCAGTTGGGGGATTGCCTATTCAGTATTCTAGTATTTGTGTAACTATAATAAAGAACCTTTATTTTTGTAACACTGTGTGGTTCTTTCATGTGTGATAGTGCTGTGTGACTATAGTGGTAGTGCAAAAGCTTTGCATGTCTCCTGGATAAGTCTTGGCTGCTCATCCACAGCTACCTCTAGAGAGTCCTGGCTTCCTAGACACTGACTACACTTTACCAATAGGGGATACCTGGACCTGGTATAAGGTGATATCACCATAGGTGCACACCACACATCAGGCCAGCTTCCTACAACAGGCACCCCTGCATTAATTAAACTGATAGCCCCGGGGAGGTGGTTGTCCCTGGGGCTGTCACTTACTTAAAAACATTTTTGCCCTGGGGGTGGTGGTCGCCATGGGGTGGAGGACCGCCCCCCACACTATTATTTGGATATTCGCCCCAGGCAGCCTAAGGAGGGGGGCCCGTGTGCCCCCTCCTCTATGATTCCTCCGGGACCTGGCCCACCTGGGGGCAATTTTTAAAAAAGCACAGGAGATTGCATTTTTTCAAAGTCTCAAAAAAATCTGCAGATCCATTCGCAGATTTTTCGATGTTTTAAAAAAAATGCTTTTTAGTCCTTGCAGGGTCTCCCAAGGACCCAGCACCAAAGCTAAGGGGTCAGAGTGGCTCTACCCTAACCCCTTTTCATTTTTTTGTCATTTTTTCTGGGACTCAGCTGAAGCCGAGTCCCAAGATGGCTGCCAACACTTCCTTGCTGAAGTGTTGGCAGCCAATCAGATGTCAGCACAAAGACAGTTGAATCCAAGGAGGATCCACATCTCCATATATCTATATTTTTTGGCCTTAAATTTCTCCAAAACTATTGAACAGATTCACGCCAAATCGCAAAAAGTGTGATCTGCATTACAGAATCTAGCTTTGTGCCAAATTTGGTGTAATTCCTTTCAGTGGTTCGGGCTATAGGCGTGTCTAAAGGACCTATGGAAAAATTAATGGGGAAACCGTGTTTTAGGACCCCCTCTTTTTCTCAGCCCCTGCTCAACAGATCAAACCGAAACTTTCAGGACAGAAGGTGAACTCAGAAAAGCATGTTTTGAAAATTTTGTGAAGATTCGTCAGGTGGTGCTATAGTTATTGGCAAAACAAAAAAAGCTCTTTCTATAGAAACTAGGTCCTAACTATAACTACCTAGTGGCAATCCCCACTTGGTAGTATATATACCAAATTCCACTATTACCTCAACCATGGGGGCCAGCAGAAAAGATTCCAGCATTCTAGACATCTTCCCCATTCTCCCAAGTGACAGTAATATAGGAGTGGCGTAAAAAGACTCTGTGGCAGCCGTGATACATAGGTCTACATATCTAAAAGCAGGGCTTTAAGTTGGCCAGGTCTATCCATGTCTGAGACCAGGCAGTAATTAAAATGGTCTTTGAAATGGGTCCTATTTGGGCCCTATGTTTATGCCCTTAAGTTTACTCGCAAAAACACTGATCGGTTTGTGGGTAACAAAGGTAAAAAAGATTAAGGTAAACCAAGTCAGCGATTCAGTTTCTATGTACATGTCACATGGTTTACTTAATACTGCATTCACTCTTAGCTATTTCTATAATCCTGTGTTTCTGTCTTTTTTCATGTAACATATTACCTTCGTACACTGCATACTTCGAACTGAGTCGTCTCCAGGTGCTTATTACGAGTCACGATGGAGAGCTCTGGAGGTGAGGCTGAAGGCAGTATGAGCTTCTCACAGTGCTTGTCAGGGGGTCAAAAAAGTGTTCCAAAATTCATGGTCACCAATCCATGGCCTCTCTGCAGAGCACACAGAGCAACGGTCATGTATTCCAGTTGCAATTGCAATTCTGTGCAAATGTGTGTGAAGGAGCTGCACAAAATATTGACTTTTCCTAAGTAACACAAAATGCAGTGGTTATAGGTGATAGGGATAATTGTATATTTGGATGGGGAGAAGTGCATCCAGGAGACAGTGAAAAGTGGAAACTGAAAAATAAAGAGATCAAGTTCAAGATATGCAAATGGTCAAGATGCAGAGAAAAAATGGCGTACATGTCTAACATAGAGGAACATAACAGGAGTGAGTGAGATACTCTTTACCACTTCCGCAGGGCTGAGTAATGTTTAATTCACAGTCTCACAATTTCAGAATTTAAATATTTTCAATACTAATTATTTACATTAAATCAAGTTGCTACTCTTTTACCTTAAACAGCCAGCAACCATTGACAAAGACAATAGTCCTGATTGGATTTCTGCGTATATCAGTTGTTGTGTTATTTAGCTGGATGCAATAACAGAAAGCACAATGAAGCACCAAAACGTTGGTCGGGTGGCACACTTTTGAACTTGCAAAAATCTAATGTAAGTGTTTAAGCCACATCCTTAATTGCATAGGCCACGCCCCTTTTAGAGACCCCCGCCCCACTTTTTTTATCCCACATAGAGCCCTGTCTGCTCCCTCCTTTACACTATTATACCTTGAATATTTATAGATGGCTATATTGTTTGATCCAGGAGCTCAGTTTTCCATTTCACAGTCCCCATTCAGTGCTAGGGGGTGGCCTTAGAGTTATGTAAAGCGCTATACAACTAATTAACCTATAATACTTGGGAGCCTGCTATCCCTTTATAAAAGCATGTTTCTAAAATCCTGATTACAGGAGAATTGTGAAAGCACCAACCACAGCAAAATGATGTAGCTGTTAATCTCTAAAAAAGTTCAGATCTGCCTTACATATGAAAGAGCAAGACACCAATGACTGAAAAGGGTTTGTGGGAAAGGTTGTGATCATGTATTATAAAGTATAAAGTACTCCATGCTGTACATTTTAAGGATATTGCAAGTCACCTTGGAGTTTCATGACCTTTGTAAGGAAGAACTTAACCTTCAACCTGACTCCTCTACATAGTAGCACAGAACTCCTTGATGACCTACAATATCCTTACAGTGTACGAAAGGGAGTACTCCATTCCATATATCATGTATGCCTAACTTGCTTAATTCAATATATGCATAACCATGAACTATTAAATGCCCATACCACAGCTCACTTTTCAATTTTTAACTATATTTATAGGCAGTTGTATTTAAACGGCTCTTAAATATGTCCCATCTCGCCTTTAAAATGACTTTTTAGTTTCTACCCTCTCAAACCTCGTAGCTACGTGGGAAGGTGCTGGATTTTCTTAAGTGCTATAAAAGCGCTATGAAACCAAGGAGCATGATTCCAATGGTGTAGAGCAAGGCCTACATATTCTCCTCTAGGCATTATTATTTCCTTTTAATGATAATGTTGTTATGTAAGAGTCTCACTGAGACTCACATTCTATGTGTCATTATTCACTGCTGTGGCATAGCAACTGCGGGTTCCAGATTGGGTTCGGATCTCATAACTCACTGTTGCTATGTCATAAAACTATTTCAGGCTGCTCTGGCTGGGTTCTATGAGAGCCTGTTAAAGCAGCACTGGAATGTAAGGAGCACAGCCTTTGAAAGAGAGAGAAAGGAAGGCACAGAGAATGGTAGTGGTGGGTGAGAGGAGGTCAGGATTTTTTTTAATTTGGGATAGGGAGGACAGACCAATTTAAGTATGCTCCTTCATTACTCCTCTGCCCCTGCATAGCAGCTGAAAAAAGGGCTAGATGATTTGGGGAGCATACATAACATAAAATTATAGATGGCTAAAAAGCAAATTACATGGGTGTTTTTCACCTCGGAGTTCTAAGTGATATCATAGTCAACTCGAGCTTCACTCTCGCTGTCTATTTCATGTCTCTAGGGACCCCTTGCTGAAAAACATCCCTACTATATACTGTTGATGCTTGGCAGGTGCCCTCTCTGTATAGTGCTTATTTGTGCTTTTGGGTTGATTCTACAGACTGTCCACGTACCCTTTCACTCCCTAAGGTCCCTCACCTGATGCTTCAGTACAAGTTTTCCAGACCTGATATGGAGTACCAGTGGCCAGGCCTGCCTAGTGCTGTTGGTGTGTGTCAGTTTGATCTTCTCTTTGAGTGTGTGCCGCCTTGCTCCAGCCACCCGCGCAAAACTATTCTTGTTTCCGTGCCTGTCTCAAGACTACAGCGTTGGGTGTGTTCTGCTATCCAGCCTCACATACACTGCAGTCTACTGTTATAGTTGTGCCTGCAACTCACTGCTGTGTAATCACGTCTGAAATGGAGCAGACAGTTTCACGCGAACTGTGGCTGGAGTTAAGCACATCAAAAAAGTCACCCTTTTCACTCACAATATCAGAGGATTTTCATTCCTTTTACTTCTTTAATTATGGCAGCTTGGGAAACTCTTGGGTTTTTTCCTTAATAAAGCCTCTTTGACGAGCTATTGGTTACTTTTTTCTTTAGTGCTCTCCCATTGATTAAAGAGTTATTTGAGCTGATTGGTGGAGCTTGTTCTTGGTGCAGAGGTAAATTTGTATCCATCAAACAACTGTTATCTTCTACCTTGTCCATGATGCAGAATGATAATTTACCAGACCCTTTTCTTCCTGAGCCTGGAGTACAGGAAATTAAATGGAGGCACTGGTTCAAAATATTTGAAAGCTAAGTGACTGCAACTGGTGGAATTACATTTGATCCTCTAAAGAAGCAAGCCATTCTCTAGAATTGTCTATGTGCAGAAGGTCAATGGATTTATGATAACTTTCTCATGCTTCTCCCACAAGATGCTGGTGATGTGCATATGTATGTGGAAGTAGTAAATACAGTTCAAAATTATTTTAAGGATGACACCAACATTATTGTGGAACAGCATGGATTCCTCACTCGCTGCCGGTTGGAGTGTGAATCTATTGATAGGTTTCCTGTGGAAATCAGTAGTTAATATCTTTGACAGAATTCAAGGGAAGTTATTGTGCTGCAGGAATCCTAGCCTTCCTGAAACACTAGAAATTGTGAGAGGCATTGAAAGATAACTCATGGCTTCCAAACAGTAGGGAGGCTCAGGCAGTGCAATTGGATTGACACAGTGAATGCTTTTAGCTCCAAAGCCAAACTTGAAAATACACCAGTTTTTTAAAAGAAAAAACAGATAAGGGTAGTTTCATTTAGAATAATGTGTGTTTTAGATGTGCCTCCAAGTCAGACTTGGCTAATGCTAAAAATTGTCGTTCTGTGCCTAAAAGTTGTTTTAAGTATAAAATGGATGGCCATTTTGCCAGAATGTGCAAGGCATAACAAACAGTAGTACATGTTAATGAGCAGGATCTGTTGCCTCAAGATGATTCAGGAACAACCAGTACAGTAGTTCTGTCTATCAAAATGGTACCTTCATCAGTTAATGGTAAAGGCAGGGATCCTGCATGTACCATAAATGTTGGCGATGTTCAAGTTGAGGTTACTGTGGATTCTGACTCAATTGTGACATTTGTAACTGATGACCTGTATTTTAAGAAGTGGGGTCATGTTAATTAATCCCCTCCTGATATTTTCACTGCTGCATGTGGAGGTTTCAAAATTAACATGGGGTATTTTCAGGAGAAGGTTCATTACAAAGATAGAGAACTTCTCACCAAAGGGTACAACCCTAAGAATGGATACAACATTTTCAGGTGGAATGGCCCAGGGAAGCTTGAAATGTGCTCAGACCAAGTAGGCATGTCCTACCTTACGGGTTGATGTGAGTGACTCTCAAATTAACCCTTTGAGCAGACTTTTGGATTGCTATAAGCATCTATTTGAGGACTGATTGGGTACTGTGAAAGGTTTCAAACATAGAATAGGTATGAATGATCAGGCGATTTTAGTTGTACACAAGGTGAGAAATGTGCAAATGTGCTGTTAAGCATCATGAAGGAGCTGAGAGAGAATCTGAGTACACTGTGTAAAGAAAGTGTTATTGAATCTGTTGATTCTTCACAATAGATTCCCCCAATTGTGGTGGCAAAAAAGAGAAATGGGGACCTGAGATTATGTGTAGACCTTAGGGTATTGAACAAAAATATAACTGTGGACTGCTTCCCACGCTCTAAAATTCAAAAAATGTTGGCACCTCATCGTACAAACATTACCCCTGTTTCATGCATAGAATAGACCCCACTAGGTTGAGTGGATGCCCACGATGCCAGGAACATGAGGATCAAGGGATAACTCCTCTGTGGATGAGGAGTTAGTAAATCCTGTAAGAGAACACTGTGGCTCTCGGAGTTGAGAATGCTGAGATATTTATTCACGTGATGCCTATTATCATGGACTCAGAACTACAATAAGACACTTATGCATGTCAATCAGTTGTGGATGGCTGTAATTTCTAGAATTGGAAAAACATAATGTTATTGTTTGTGGTGAACAACAATAAAACATGCCTATAAAAAAAAGAACTGATGGCACACTTGGGCATTTTCCATTATTGATCAAGATCAGTTTATCTTCAGGTAAAGCTCATCTAGTAATCCAGATCTCTCACTGCTTTCAATACACCTTTTGGGGCTTATAGATTTCTTCAAATGCCATTTTATTTGGCATCAGCAGCATCAGTTTTCAGAAACTGATGTTTAAACTGTTTGGTGAGATGGGAGGTGTGTTAGCCTATCAAAATGACATTCTTGTTTTCACTGAGTCAGAACAAGAACATTTCTGTGCACTGGATAAGGTGCTTAAAGTGTTGCTTGAAGGTGTTTCACCGTCAGGATGAGCACATGTCCTGGAGGAAGAAGTTGAATAACTGGGTCATTTTATTTCAGCAGAAGGGATTACACCTAAATTGAGTTTAGTGGAGGCTATAATGGACAGTCTCCCTTCCAAGGATAAAGATCCACGAAGGTCTTTTCTTGGGTTATGTGAGTATTACGTTTTGTAGACAATTTTGCTCTTCAAATTGAACCACTGAGGAAACTATTAGAAAAAAAGGAGCCAAATTCAAGTAGGAGGAGGGCGAAAATAGCTCTCTCGCAATTTTGAAAACCTTGATTGCTGATGCTCCAACACTCCATGGCTTTTCAGATGATGTTCCTTCCACAGTTACTATTGATGCTAGTGTGGTGGGTTTG
This sequence comes from Pleurodeles waltl, assembly GCF_031143425.1. NCBI lineage: Eukaryota > Metazoa > Chordata > Amphibia > Caudata > Salamandridae > Pleurodeles > Pleurodeles waltl. Next base: position 1,123,791,823 of record NC_090448.1, read on the forward strand.
GGAGCCGTCCTTAGTCAGATGATTGGGGAGAAGGAGTACACTATTGCATTTGTGTCAAGGTCTCTTTTTTTCATGTGGAAAAAACAACAGTATGATAGAGAGAAGCATTGGCATGTGTTTGGGCAATTAGGGCCTTATTACTGTTGCCGCAACTGTGGAGGTCTGACTGCCACATTACAACCCTTGCAGGTGGACCCGCCAGGACACCACCACTCCCGCCAGGACTGGGTGACGGCGAGGTGATGGCGGCTGGAGTTGTAACCAACTGAACTCAGCGCCGCCTGACTGATTACAACCCCACCTTCCGCCAGCCTTTTCATGGCGGGGACCCCGCAATGAAAAGGCTGTTGGAAAGCCAGTGCCAAGGGCCACAGGGGGGGCCCTGTACTGCCCATGCCCATGACATAGGCAGTGAAGGGATCCCCCTGCCCAGCATCGTCGGAATGCACACTGTCCCTTAAAGGAGATGAGGCCAACATCCTAGCAAATGCGTATTACAATGTTCCCACTGGTCAGCCCGGTGGGAACATTGTAATGCGCTCAGGGGGTGGGTGCCACCGGTATGATGGTGGCGTCCCCCCCCCCCGGCTTTGGCAGTCCACTTTTAGGACAGTCAAAGTCGTAATGAGGCCCTTAATCATTTTGTCACTTATTTGTGGGGAAGAAGATTCTCATTGGTAGCTGATCATAAACCTCTTGTATATTAGCTTAATGATAAGAGTTCCAACAAAGCCAGTTCCAGGTTGGTCAAGCTGTTGTCAAGTTTTAGGTGATGCACATTCCTGGTAGGAAGAATGTCAGGGCAGACTTCTTTCCAGATGTCCCTTAAGTCTTGGCCAACCTGAAAGTGGTGTGGATGAAGTGGTTTGTGTGGGTATGATCGATGATATTGTTATGTCAGAAGGTAAAGTAACATGCAAGGAATGGATGAAGTGTTCAGATGATGATCCTTGTTTAGTGACTTTGAAAAAGTACTATCCAGGTGGCCGGGCAGAAGAAGTAAATTTGGAGGGTGTAGTGAAAAGCATTTCTAAGGTTAAGGATGAATTGACTATTGAAGGTCGATTGGTGTTGATGGGGAGTTGTTTAATTCCTCCGGCATTGTTAAAGTCTCAGTTAGTTAAGTTGGCTTGTGGGGCAGGCAGGTTTAAAAGGAATGAAAAAAAGGCTTTGTGGATATTATTGATGGCCAGGGATGGATACTGACATTGAGGCTTACATTGCAAATTGTGTGGCATGCTTGGGGGCAGAGAAATATCTCTGCACGCATAACACCCATTACTCCTGTGGGTTTTCCAGAATAGCCATGGGAAAAATTGGTAATACATTTAATTGGGTTTTCGAACAGTCTACAAGAAGTTATGACCTATGCTTTAGTCGTGGTGGACTATCATTCTAAGTGGGTTGAGTGTAAATTAATGAGAGGAACCAATCCCAATGTTGTCATTGATTTTTTTAAAAGAATTTCTTCCAGAAAGAGGGTATTGCCAAGTTATTTTGGTCAGACAATGGTGTGCAATTCAAATCAGTAGACATGAGGTTGTTATTGGTTACACATGACATTAAGCATTTGATGGTAGCATTGTACAGTTTACAAGGGAATATCATGGTGGAGAGGGTTAACAGGATTATAAATGATGCTGAGGAATTGGCATTGCCTTCTGGTTTTGATGTTCGTGAAGAGGTAGGCAAGCAATTGTGGAGTTATCACAACACTGCCCATTCTACTTCGACTGTTGCCACACTAGTGTTGCCAAAGGGCAGGAGTGTGTCTAATGAGTAGTAGTAGAGTAGTGCCCCAGTTGGATTTTGGACAGTATTCATGTTGACAACAGTTTGGTCATCTGGTTCATTGACAAAATATAGAAACCCTAAATATTGTGATAAAAAATATTGTGTCAGAAATATTGAGCACATAAATATTGTTTCCCGATACATATAATGGTAAGTAAAAAATATCACAAAAAATATTGTTTTACACTAATGTAGAAAAATATATACAAAAATATCATTTTTTAGGATACATATATATAGTTAGAAATAGTAAACATCAATTATATGAAAATGTAACAGTAATATAATGTAAGTTAAATATATTTAAATAATATTAAAAAAATATAAATATATAATTATTTAAACAAACATATATATGTAACCAACAACACCCGCACCAACAAGACAGCCCCCTGGTTCACCGTAGAACTTCAGTCTTCCAAACGAGAATGCTGAAAAATTGAGAAAGCCTGGTGCCAAGAACCCTCAGTGAGCAACTTCTCTGCCCTCAAATCAGCCATGCGCAAACACCACCAGCTGATCCGGACCACCAAACGATCCTTCTACAAAGAACGCATAGACGACAATGCACACAACAGCAAGGAACTTTTTGCCATTATCAAAGAACTCACCAAACCCAAATCCTGCACCATCGACCCTCCACACTCCCAAGACCTCTGCAACTCCCTCTCCAACTACTTCCACCGCAAGATCGCAGACATACACAACAGCTTCACATTGTCATCACCCACCATCACCACTACCGACACAGCCAACACCACAGCACCCTGCCGCACCAACGTACTGAACACCTTGACCCCCACCAACGATGAAAAAATCGGCAAAACCATGAGCTCCATCCACTCAGGCTCCCCAGCAGATCCTTGCCCCCACCCCATCTTCAACAAGGCCAGTCAAATCATCGTTCCCCAGCTCGGGCCGTCATCAACAGCTCCTTCGAGACCACAACCTTCCCAGATATTTGGAAACACGCCGAAGTCAACGCTCTTCTCAAAAAACCTAAAGCAGACCCTGAAGACCTCACAAACTACCAACCTATCTCTCTACTCCCTTTCCCTGCAAAGGTCATAGAGAAGATAGCAAACATACAACCGTCTCACTTCCTAGAAGACAACAACATACTCAACGTCTCCCAGTCTGGATTCCGCAAAAACCACAGCACCGAGACTGCCCTCATCACCTGTACAGACGACATCAGGACCAGGTTGGACAGGGGCGAAACCGTCGCCCTCATCCTCCTAGACCTCTCCGCAGCTTTCAACACCATATGCCACCAAACACTTCACACACGCCTCTCCGATGCCGGAATTCGCCACAAAGCCCTAGACTGGCTCACCTCCTTCCTCTCCGAAATAACCCAAAGAGTTCGCCTCCCTCCTTTCCGGACTACACCCACCAAGACCATCTGTGGGGTCCCCCAAGGATCCTCCCTCAGTCCCACCCTTTTCAATATGTACATGGCTCCACTTGCCAACATCATCCGCCCCCACGGCCTCACCATCATTCATTCGTTGACGACACCCAGCTCATCAGCTCCCTCACGAGGAACCCATCTACCGCCAAGAATAACCTACATGCTGGACTCCTCGCCATCGCTAACTGGATGACAGCAAGCCACCTCAAATTGAACTCAGAAAAAAACGAGATCATCATCTTCGGTCCCAACAAGACAGCATGGAATGACTCTTGGTGGCCCACCACCCTTGGACCACCCCCAACACCCACCACCCATGCACGCAATATCAGCATCATACTGGACTCATCTCTCTTCATGACTCAGCAAATCAACGCCATAGCATCCTCCTGCTTCAACACCCTCCGCATGTTACACAAGATTTTCAAATGGATTCCTTTAGAAACAATAAGAACGGTCACCCACGCCCTCAAAAGCAGCAGACTGGACTACGGCAACGCCCTCTACGCAGGGACCACAGCCAAGCTTCAGAGAAAACTCCAGTGCATCCAGAACGCAGCCGCAAGTCTCATCCTCAACCTCCCTCGCCACAAACACATCTCCGCCCACCTCAGATCCCTACACTGGCTGCCCATCAACAAAAGGATCATTTTCAAAATCCTTGTCCACGCTCACAAAGCCCTCCACGACACCAGACCGGCCTACCTCAACGAAAGAATCAACTTCCAGAAAACCAACTCGACAGCTCCACTCCGCTGACCTCGCCCTCGCTACAGTCCCCCGCATCCAACGCACCACCTCCGGCGGCAAATCCTTTTCCCACCTCGCTGCCAAAACCTGGAACTCCCTCCCCACCAACCTATGCAAGACCCAGGACCTCCTAACCTTCAGAAAGCTCCTCAAAACATGGCTTTTCGAGCAGTAACCCCTCCCCTCACTCCCAGTTCCTTGAGACCCTACTGGGTGAGTAGTGCGCTTAAGAAATTTGTTTGATTGATTGATTGATTTACACATATATAATGTAAAACTTATTAAAATAATAATTGTAATTTTTTAAATTGTAATTTATATTATAATTTACTTTTTTAGTTAATAATATAACAAGTATATATATATATACATATATATATGTATATGTATATATATATAAATATATATATATATATACATATACACACACACACACATATATATATATATTTATATATGCAACTGTAACAAATAAACTGGAAACATTTTTAAAAACATACCAATTTAATTACACATAAAAGTAAACAATGTAAAAAGATACGTTTTACTAATAATATATTATATATTACAGACATTACTAATTAAAAAATATATAATTTAAAATACACAGAAGCATAACAATAACATTTTAAACAATATAAACAAAACTATACATTTCTAGGAATAATACATATACTATTCCCAGTCTGTGCAACAGTAGAGAAAGCGTTGGACTCAGGAAGGGGTAATATTTACTATTCCCACTCCAGTCTGTGCAACAGTACGGAAAGCGTTGGACTCAGGAGGGGTAAAATATACTATTCCCACTCCAGTGGGTGCAACAGTATGGAAAGTGTTGGACTCAAGAGGATAAAAGTTAATATTTCCACTCCAGTCTGTGCAACAGTAGGTAAAGCTTTGGACCCAAGAGGGGCAAAATGTACTATTCGCACTCCAGTCGGTGCAACAGAAAGGAAGGCTCTGGACTCAGGAGGGGTAAAATTTACTATTCCCACTTCAGTCTGTAAAACAGTAGGGAAACCGTTGGACTCGGGGGGTAAAATGTACTATTCCCTCTCTAGTCTGTGCAAAGGTAGGGAAAGCGTTGGACTCAGGAAGGGTAACATTTACTATCCCCACTTCAGTCAGTGCAACAGCTGGGAAAGCTTTGGACTCAGGAGGGATAACATTTACTATTACCATTCCAATCTGGGCAACAGTAGGGCAAGTGTTGGACTCAGATGGGGTAAAATCTACTATTCCCACTCCAGTCGGTGCAACAGGAGGGAAAGTACTTCACTTTAAACATATACCTTATTTTATTACAAGTATTAATTTCATAAAATCATAAAACTATTAACATGAAATTAAAAATAGACATTAAAAAATTAAACAATTAAAATAACTATGCATTTTCAAATAATTAATAGAGGAAAACAATGTTATTTAAGAATTATTTAATTCAATTCCCACACTATAGTCACAATTTACATACATCTAAATTAAAAAATATATAATAATTACACAATTTACATAATTAATTAACAATTAATTAAGAATAAATAAATAATTTATAATTAATCAATTATTTAATTAACTTCCCACCCCATACCCATACAAACTCAAGAACTTGCACCGAAAATGTAAATTTAAAAATTATAATAATTACACAATTTACCAAATTAATTAACAATCAATTAATTAATAATGTATCAATAACTAATAAATTATTATTCAACTAACTCTCACCGTGTACTCCTACAAACCCAACAACCCGCACCTAAAATATACATTAAAAAATTATACTAATTACACAATTTACATAATTAACAATTAATTAATTATTAATATATTAATATTTAATCAACTATTATTTAACTAACTTCCTACCCCTTACCTCTAAAAATCCAACAACTAGTACATAAAATATAACTTTAAAAATATTATTTTCACAATTTACATACTTAATATTCAAATAAATAGTATCATTTAAAAATATATATAATTTAATTATACTTAATTAACTTCCCACCCTGTACCCCTACAAACCTCACAGCTTGCTACAACAGTATAAAGTCCTATTTTACAATTAAATAAAAATTGTAAATAACTTAAACTTACAAACTATATTTAAAAAGATCAACAACAATTACACAAACAATATAAAACATATACAATTAAATTATTATTTAAACACGTAAAGAAACTTAAAAAACAATCTTTTGTACCTTAAAAAATCAATATTTTTGTCAACGATATTTCTGCACACAATATTTCTGTGAAATGGTATTAAAAAGTCAATATTTCTGCAACTCCATATTTTTAACTCAATATTTTGTCAGAGCACGGGTCATCTGGATGAAGTGTGGCACAGAGTGGAGTTGGCCAAGGCTAGGAGCAAATCTAGGTAGGTTGAGTTAAAAAGGGTGAAGGACATTTGTTTGTAGAGTGGGGATCTTGTAATAATCAAAAGTCCTCTAGGGGCATGTAAGGGTAGATCTACATTTTACCCTACCACAAGAGTTGTGAAAGTGCCCAAGCATGTGATTTGGGTGGAGAATGGGAAGCAGCAGAACACAGGAGGGCTGCTTTGGTTAGCAGGGAAGGAAATGCCAATATACCCAAGTGTTCTTCCAGTGCAAATAAATCTGATCTTTATTCTGACACTGTGACGTCTAAGGCTGATGCTGGTTATGAGTGGTGGTTGGGAGATGGTGAATTTAGCAACAGTTGTGCGGAGGTGGTTGATTAAACAAACTGGAGTGAAAATAACGATGGGGGAATATTTCCTGCTGATCAGGGGTGCTGGGTCCTGACCTTTAGGTTGCGTATTCAGATCATGTTTCTCAGGCTGAACTTGAAATGGGGGTGCTGAGGCCTAAGAGACAATTTTGGAGCATCAAAATATTTAAATGATAATGTTTTGTCTTAAGGTTTGTTAGTTTTGGGAGGGGAGTTACAGCTATTCTTTTTGCTTATTGTTATTAGTATTTTTTCTCTGAAGGATGGAGGTGTGTTATACAGGTTTTATTTTATATTGTGTTCTATTTAGACCTCTTGATCTGGCTTTGCTAGGTGGGAGTTCCACATTCTGTGGTCAGTTGACAATGGAGGCTGGAACGAACACTGGGTGATGTTGTGTGTTGTTGTACAGGCGGAATAATCCTGCTAAAACCCGTCACAGCTTTTCCATTTCTTTGTTGAACAATACAACAGGTATTTTATGTGTATTTTTACAGCACACTATCTCCTGCAAGGGTATCCTGGTGCTAAATAGGCGTGCATGCCTCGCCCTTCCTATGGTAGGTTGGTTAATTGAAAAGCCAGGTCTTCAGCTTCTTGTGGAATTCAAGAAGAGAGGAGGAGCCTCCGATGTGGAAAGAGAAGTCATTCCATGCTTTAGGTGCGATTTAAGAGAACGCTCACCTTCCTGATCTGGCTCTGTGTATGCGTGGGATGTTGGTGAGTAGGAGTCCTGTGGAGCAGAGGTATCTTGATTTTTGGTGGAAGGAGATGCGACTGTTCAGGTAGGTGGGGCCTGAGTTGTGGAGTGCCTTGAATGTGCTTGAAACATCCCCGTTAGAGCCCTATATAAAAAGGGTAACATAGATTTAAAAATCACATGATTTGAGGCATTTTATATATATAAAAAAAGCAAGTTGCAGCAATTGCTAACGTACAGTTTCTCTGAGAGGCAATGCACCAGCAAGAACAACAGTACGGTTAACTTCCCCAAGGCACCATTTTTTCTCTGACTAGAACGTCCGAGCGCGTGGCTCAACTTTTCTCTCTACAATGACTCCCCAACAGGCAGCCCTGGACATAATTCACAACTTGTCAGCAGCAGGGGGCTCACTGGACGTGTTAATCCCCCCTACGCCTCACTTACGTTGCTGTGTCACTCTGAACGGAGTGTGCTTCTGGGTATTTCCAGCTTTTTCTGTCCGTTGCATTATACACATACGAGGACAATCTCAGTTCTGTAACCCTCTGCCCTCACTCCAAGGGGTGTGATAATATCTTCCCCACTATCAGCATAACTAGTCCGAAGCTGATCATCAAGTACACATATCTTCATTAATATTCTGAAACATTTAAGTGGAAAGTTTTTTGGGGGGGGGTCTAGGGATCAGTGTCCTACCCAGTGTTTAATATGAGCCCACATTTGTCAGTGGAGGCCACCACATACATGCCATCAGACCCAATTCAGGTCGGAGACTCACAACTTTTTAAGCCAAAAATTGCTTTATTTTAGCAGCCTCCTACCTAAAAGTGCCTGTGCTTCAATGTAGTTCAATGGGAAAAAATATTTTCCCCAAATATTTCTCCAAAGTCACCAATATTTTTTCAAAATCTCCCTCTTTGATTATTCAAAATTCTGCCATGTATGCCACTGGCCCCTTTATAGTGGGGGTCCAGTACTTATTTTTCTGCATGAAAGGGAAAATAAGCAAAACAGAAAGATGGGAGGCAGAGAAAGGCGGAAAACCGTCACAAAGGAAGACATCACGAACCACAAGAGCAAGATAAAGGGGTGGCAGTATCTGGTAGTGGATTGAAGAAGCCTGAGCTGAATGCACAAGTACCTAGCCATGGCATTGGGCACGGTGACATTTAATTGCACCGGCTGCGAGATTCCAAGCAGAGCTTTAATGCACCGGCATTCTTTCTTGATGCCAGCAAGAGGGCTTAAGCACCCACAGAGGAAGGCAAATTATCTGTTTGACTAACTTAGCCAATACAATAATAAAAACCTTCCCATTAATTAAAAATAAGTAATCATTTATTCATTGACGCGCCCATCAATGGTTCAGAAAGACATGTACTTTTTCAAAGCTTTACATGTTGTTACTGTTGAATATTTACATATGTTGGGCACAGCTTCACATGCTTCATTGGGTGACCTGCAGCAAAAGTGGCAGGTTAAGTATTAAAATTACTAAAAATATATCAGCGGAATGAACCACACACACACACCACAGTCTATCAGCACTTGGAGCAGCTGGATCCCGGGACATATGTTGAGCTATTGCCACTGGGTGGGTGTCACTATACTTGTTGCAGTTGTAATTGTCTTGTGTTTATATTACACTTAATACCCTGGCGAGGCTTTTAAGCAATTTACAGTGGGTAGCAAGCTACTCTGGAACCCAAGGTTAGCTGCTAATCCAGTGATTATTACGGTTCATCATGTGCTCTCAAGAAACAGATGCATGCATTTACTCCAGTTACTTTGTGATAGATTATATTAATACCAGTTAAGCGTGACCAATAGTGGGGCCTATGCAGTTTCAGGTGAATGGTTGGCCAGATTGGCTGGTGGAGATTAGGTAATGTTAGGTTACAGGGATAGAGTTTTAAAGAGGAGAGGTTGTGATATATGAAATGAGGAATCAGCTAATTGTAGAATTAAAATGAGAAGGATTAAGGCAGACAGGCATGAGACTGAGAGGAGGTTATACTCAGAAATAGAAGGCATGCAGAAGATGGGAAGGTAAGGAGAGGGTCACTCTGAAAAAAGAAGAGAGGAGTCAAGCAGGAGTACGTCAATATTAACTTTTCATGTACGGTTATAGGAGTATAGTAGGAGAAGGCTTTCAGAGACAGCAAGCAATCGGAGGATGTAAACTGTAGAAAGAAACCACATTAAACGTAGTGCTCCATATCTGGGACAGACAGCTTAAACTTGCAGTTCCAAGTGTACACATCATTCAAGCATTGAGAGCTATAGCCTGTTGTGTGCCAAGACTTTTATATGTAGTCTGGTGTATCCCAACCTTTGAACAGCATCTGTTTGCTGACCAAGAGGAGTTGGCACCAAAAAAAGAAAAAGTCTCATTTAAAGATCTTCCCTCCCTATTATATAATAAAGGTGTTTTTCACTCACTCACAAAATGTAGTTTGTTGGCACTGACTGCGAGTATCTTGCCAGTGTGCAGTCATTTATGCCCTGCTTTAGCATCTAATCATACTCAAGTGTATTTTGGGCGTGTTTGTCTATGTGACCATTGTAATATATGTATTATTATACATATAAGTGAAGCAGAGTGATGAATCTCGGTGGGTCCCATTTTGAAAGCCCTTGGCCTGCGCCTGTCCACAAGATGGGGTGCTGTTGTGGAAGTGAATCAGGAGAGATGCAGAAGGGAGGAGACCTAGACAGTGAAAGGAGGACAAAGGAGACAAGGCTTCTATAGAAATTCGATTACATCCATTTTCTGAGAGGGGCTTCTGACTAGTCTTCCTGTAGCACTGCTACTTGGTGGATGGTGGGGGCTATGCGGGTGCAGTCTCTGTTATTCAGAGTAAAAGGGTATTTTCGGTAAAAACCATCCTTTGTCGCCTTACTGGTCACTGTCTTTGTGGCTGCTCATAGGCAGGTGCAGATATGTCACACCTCTTTCTCCCTCTGTTGTGGTGTCCCCTGCTGGAGAGTACCCCACTCTAAGGAGCATCACCCCAGACTAAGGCTGTGCCTGCAGACCAAGGTAGAGAGGCAATTTAAAACAAAAACCATTCCAAACCAGTTCTCCGGCCTGCAGATTTCAGGAAAATAATAGCCCTTCCTGGTTTCAAAGAGGGATTTTAAGAAGTTAATGTTGGATTCAAAGAGATTTTTGCCTCCTATCGAATGGGCCATTATGCATCAGGAACAAAGTAAGACATCTGCAGGAACAGGTGATAATTGCAGATTCAAATATGTAAGGGCCTGATTCACAAAGGTAAACTTACAAGTTTGTTTTTCAGTATTCACAAAACTGCATTTTATTAGTAAGTTTGCAATACAGAGACTCTGCAGTCAGAGGGGAGCCCTCTGCACATAAAAAGATAGGACAGGGTCCTATGTCACAGAATCATGTAATTTCAATTTAAATGTGAACAGCTGGTGAGTTCTACAGGTTATCTCCTTTCATAAAATTAGGGTTAATGGCTCTACACAGAACAATGAAAGCAGACCACCCAGCAGAACTACATGAACACCCAAACTGCATGTGTTTGTTTGTATTCATATTCCTCTTGCAGATTATTCCCACTGTAGAAGCAACAAGCATTTCTGTTTCCAAGAGACAAAGCAAGCAAGGGTCTTTTATTGCCAGTGTTATGTGGACGGATCTCCTGATAATGACAGCAAGGTGAATGTAGTTCGCTTTGATACTACGAACCCGGTCCTTTAACCCATTGACTATGCTCATCATAGTTGAAATTTACCTTATCTATATACTTGTTTCCCCACAGCCTAGATCTGAGGTGCAAGAGGAAAAACTAATTATAGTCAACTTTTTGATGCTGGTTGGATAAGTACAACCTGGATACAGATTGAGAGGTCACCCAAGATGCAAAATCAGCAGCTAGCAAGAGAATGCCAGCACAGTTTCCCACCAAAAGTTTGAGAACGGTGTAGAAGCTATGGAAATTAAATATTCTGAAAGTGTGACCCGAGCTAGATGAGGATTTCTAGTGCGGTAGTTAGGTCTCCACATCACCTCCATCTCATTAGCGTGGTGTTGTTTCGAGGTGACCACAAAGGCATTTCTAACAGATGCAGTCTTCTCCCAGGGAGGCTCTCATTAGGAAGCTATGGAGCCTTGGAACCCGCAGGGAGGTGTCTGTTATGAGCTGGAGCTCACATTGGTCTCCAGTTTTTGCTAGAAGTGCGTGCATAGGGGAAGCCGCGGCATGTTTGCTGTCCTCATTAGGAAGACACCAGACATCTTTTAAAGTCTTGGACGATATTGAAGATGCTGATTAGGACTAATTGGACTTTCATGAGGAGATCAAGAGCCTCGGGGATACTGGGGAGGAAGTGGTGTGTATGGCTGATCATTAGGGAAAGAATCGAAGTTCCTGTTAGAGTTGTGTTGAGAGTTTACAAGCGATCCTTTCGCGAGATCACACGCAAAGGAAAGATCACACTTGCGGAAAAAAAATTACACGACTGCAAATTGCTTTGCCACATTTTCAAAATGTTCCTTTCCAGGGACACTTGCATGGGTGTAGGAATGGAGTGCATGGAGGAGTGGGTGGGATTTATTCCACCCTTTTCCTGGTTTTTGATGGGAGGGACAGGGCACTGAAGGACAGCTAGGAGACACTCTTTCTATTTCACTGTTTGCTATAACAAATACACAAGAGCTCGCCAGTTCAGTGTTTGCGAGGCTCTACTGCTCAGAAGTATACCAGGGGAGAGGTGAGCTTCCACAATTAGTGTGAAGTAAGCTTTTAGAGAGCCTAGACACAATAATACACTTCGTTTCCTTCATTTGAGAAATAGCAGAACATTTAAAATGTATTTCAATTAATCAACTAATGATTTGGGGGCAGCAGTTCAATAACTGGGTCCTCGGACCACTGGAGGTCTGCGTTGTCTACTTAAGAGGTCAGTGGTTGTTTGGGAAATTAAATAATATTAGTTCTGTAAATGTGAAGGATTTTGAAATTGAAGGCTAGAAATTGATTTGAAATTCTTATACCTTGATTTATAGGAGAAGCCCAAGTGCAGCAAACATAATCTAGTATGGGCACTTGGTGACTTCAATTGAATTACTGGTATGTCCAAAAAAGACAATGTGCAATATGAGCTAACACAACGAAATGATTTTCCTAAAGTTCAGCATATCATTTGAATTCCTAGAATTTTAGAGGGCCTTATTACGAGTGTGGTGATCTATAGACGCCACACTCGCGGTGGCGGTCTGAACCGATGCCAATGTGGCGGTCTGACCGCCACATTACAACCCTGGTGGTCGGACCAGGGGGCACTTGGCATGGGCAGTGTAGGGGCCCCCCTCTCAGCTCCGTCGTAATGTTCAATGTCTGAACATTGTGCGGGTGCTATTGCACCCTGCAGGTGACAGCATTGCCGCCGGCTCGATTACGACCCGGAGACAATGCTGTAGCCTGTTTCCTGCTAGGCTGGCCGGCAGGAACTTAGGTTCTCTCCAAAATTAGGATTTTTGTATATTTTTTATTTGTGAATAAAATGAAATATTTAATAATTTTTGTTGTGATGTGTAGTGGTTTCTGCATTTTTTGTGTATTGTTTTGAGGTAAAAATACAAATTGCTTAGGCCAAGGCTACGTTTTCCACTAGTGATTCAGTGGGGGTCCACAGAAGTCAGAAGATTAAGAACCGCTCATTTAAGGAACATTTATTGCAACTTTTTGATCCACAATTTTACTAATCTGAGAAGACCAGCTGTTATTTTTATTTTGAATAAATAAACAGTAGGAAATTAAACGTTCACCAAAGATAAGCTTTGCATATTAAAAAGTCCCATGAGCTGCCACATACATTTTTGTGCTTCAATCCATTGTTTTATCCCCTTCCAACAATACAGCTTCTACTAACCAAAAACACAGAAAAAGAATATTTGGAGGAAACAGAAGTGGCTAATGTTTAATGTATATTATCTACAAAAATATGCAGACACCATTTAAGAAATGTTGGAAATTCGCTGTTTGTGAACTACTGTATGTTTTACAGGACTGGAATATGAGCTGGGAAGACCTAAAAAAAGGGTAACATTTATTTCTCAAGTAATCCCACTATACATTTACGAAAAATTCTCAACTAATATCAGGAAGGCGGAAAGTGCGGGTTAGCATTTTAAATTTCTTGGGCAGACCACATGGACTCCTACAGTGCTTAATGTGTAAAAACAAATAAGTATTAGGGCCCCGGTCAGGAGGCCACCACAGAGTGCACCACCCATTGCCTCTGCCAGTGACAGTACCAACAGAACTACTAACCATCACACTTCTACAAGTGAGACTGTTCTCACCATTCCAGGCCTTAAAAGGAAGAAGAACAGCTTGGGAAGCAGATACTAATGATGTTTAATGTATATTCAATTAATGAACAACAGCTTTTGTGCTGATCTCTGAATTGAACAAACAGCGCCACCATGTGGAAGACTGTCATAAGTGGCTGTGTTGACAAATAAATGCCGGTGCCGGGCACCGGAAACTATCGGCTGAAATTAAGAACTTGAGCCTTTTATTAGGAAACTTTTAAAAGGACAATAATTTCTATTCTTAAAATACTAAGGAAGTTAGCCACTAATTTGTCTGTTTTTTCAATGCAGGTAATGTTAACCTGTTTTGTGAGCTTCTGCAGGGTTTTATTTCTCGTTCAGCACTAGTAATGAGGGTAAACCTGCAGGTATGCGGGCACACGTTCTACCATGACCAATACTAGAGAGGGGCAGATTACAGCAGTAGAGCGGCACCAATCTTGCAGTCTGTACCACATCACTAGTTATATAGGTTCCGCCAGAAATCCTCGAACAGCAGTGCCAAATGCTGGAAGGAGTGTGGAACACCCAGGAGGCGGACAGCTAAAACAGCATAGGTTTATGCCTTTCACAGGGGCTTAGAGGGTGAAACCAATAGTGTCTTTGTGCTTATGAACTCTGACAAAATGACCTTCCTCAAGTGCTGCCTTGTTACATTTAGTACCCCAGACCTATGTATTTTGTCTAACGGCACTCTATCAATGCTAGAAAACATCTGCAGCATGAAGCAAATCCAGCAGTGCCTAGAAGACATGTCCATATTGTCTTTTTACACTGTCAGTTTTCATGCATGTGCAAGTTAATCAGGATTGTGGGCTGCAGTACTAAGTCCACCACCAATTTGGGTTAGGTCAGTTACTACCATCTTATGGCTCTCCTTATCCCCAGAGCCCTTAAGCCCTCCAGCACCCATGGGTATTTGTGAGCACTTACTAGCTACTCAGGGAGACCCCCGTTTTAGGACTGGCTGGGCTTCTGAGGAGTGATGGAAGATGAACAAGGATTTAAACGATACCCTGGGAAAACATCCTCTGGCAACAACACAACTTTTTTGATCCATATTTGCATTTTAGAAGGTGCTTCAGTATCTATGGAGCTTACCCCACCCTCGTGGTCTCAGTTCGAGCCCTCCCCAAAAGTGCAAACAACCAGAAGCATCTACTTGCAAATATCATTTTCCATGTGAAGTGAGTACGTATTGCTGAGTTAGAAATTATCTGCAAACCTGAATACCATTTACATGTAAGTTCATGTTGTGTCATTCATCTAAAGCTTGCATTTAAGCGCTGCATGTGTCATATCTCTATCAGCATTCTTTAACAAACTGGCAGAATTTTACATGCCTCTTTAAATTTAGTGAAGAGCCAGCAACTTTAACAATTGGAAATGTACATAGCTGGAAGAACATACCCAATTTTCTCATCTCAGGACAATCTAAATAGTCATCCTTCAACAAGTCTCCTTCCCTATAAGTATTACACTTTATACCAGTGTTTGGACAGCACTGATTCCCAACTGGTAATGCTGATGATTTGCTCCAACTAAGTGAACTTCAGATTTGAATGTTAGTGGTCAGGTCATAAGATTGATTTTCATCATCTAAACTCAGCTGCCAGGTTATAAACATTATCTAATACCTTTATTTTTTTGGAGATCACTGAAAGGAAGGGTGTTAGCTACAACATGGGAAAAGAAAAGCACCCTCAATGCCAGTTCACTAATATAAAGCCAAACCTTTAGATCATCTACATTTGTTTACACATTTTGGAACTGCGCTTGGCTCCATACGTCATCTGTGGCACATCTTTGGTCTCATCAGCCCTCTTGAGTGGCTTCAGTAGATTACCCTGTGTAAACTAGCTGATGCATCCCATAGGTGACATTATAATACTTGTCAAGTTCCATCTCAGATTTCAAGGTGGGTCATGTGATAACTTGCTATCATGGGAGCTTCCCCAGATAACAATAACTTAACTTCCACAAGGTTTTTATTGCCTAAGTACCACCTTCTCGTGTATTTTCTCCTCTCTGTCCAAAGTTCATTATTTGCCTTTTAAAAACATTAACAAAGACAAGATTTTTGATACTAGATGCACATAGAACCTTAACATCTCTATGTAGCTGAAAAGGCGTATGACCTAACACACCAATGCCGACTGCACGATATTGTCACATAGGCTCTCATTAATCTAATGAGACTACTGAATTTTGAGCGGCAGAATCGCCCGCGGTGTGGGAGACTAAGGGGGTCATTCTGACGACCTAAGGGGGTCAACGACTGCGGAAGCACCGCCAACAGGCTGGCGGTGCTCCCATGGTCATTCTCGCCGCGGTCAGATACGGGAAACCAGCGGTGTCCCGCCGGTTTCCCGCTGCCCAAGGGAATCCTCCATGGTGGCGCTGCAGGCAGCGCCGCCATGGGGCTTCCGACCCCCTTACCGCCAGCCTGGCTCTGGCGGTTCTGACCGCCAGAACCTGGCTGGCGGTAACGGGTGTCGCGGGGCCCCCTAACAGGGCCCCACCAAGATTTTCAGTGTCTGCCAAGCAGACACTGAAAATCACAACGGGTGCAACTGCACCCGTCGCACCCCTTCCACTCCGCCGGCTCCATTCGGAGCCGGCATCCTCATGGAAGGGGGTTTCCCGCTGGGCTGGCGGGCGGCCTTCTGGTGGTCGCCCGCCAGCCCAGCGGGAAACTCAGAATTACCGCGGCGGTCTTTTGACCGCGCAGCGGTATTCTGCCGGCGGGACTTTGGCGGGCGGCCTCCGCCGCCCGTCAAAGTCAGAATGACCCCCTAAGTCCAATCCACTGCAAGTGACGCCTGTTGCTCCAATCCGGGTTTTGCTCCGGCTAACTAGCAGTGCCTCATCTCTACCCAAGGATAGGGATGATTGGGCAGCCGAGCACATGACATAATTGGTTTCTCAGGGAAGACGTGGTCACTCAGGTCCCATCCGTTTCTTTCAGTTACATTTAGTCTCATATATAAATGAAAAACAGAGGCAGTATATGTTTTAATAATGAATTTAATAAAACAACTGCACCTTAGATAGCAAGGCGTGAGCTACAATAACCAGGATGACACAAAATGACAGTATTAAAAATGTGACGAGAAGAGTGAAACATAAAAATAACGCTATCATATTGTCCCTGTTGTCAATAGACTAACTCCTACCTAAGCTATGATAGAGCACAGCATGTTAAGCTCTAATTCTGCCCTTCAGGTTCCCCTGGGAAGACATCATCCCCCATACCTGAGCAAAGGCCTGCGGTCTGCTTTAGCATCTGTAGCGAAGCATTCAGCAATCAGCATACAGTCGTGGTTCTCTGGTTGGAATCTCCCTCTAACGTGTAAGGGAAGGAAGTGTTTTTATAACACAGCTGATGTTCTGGGAAAATATCCCTAGGAAGGATGTGTGTTTTCTACGAATGTTGAAGACTAAACTTCTACCACGTTCACCGGCAATGTACTGTGCTGTAGCCTTGGAAGGAGCACAGAGTGATCAAGAATGTCTTGTTTGATATTTAGATTAATTAAAACTATTATTAGTAACATCAGTTGTAATGTTACTGAGGTAGAGATTAAATGACAGGACCAACAACAGGTTCCCAAACCCATACATCTGGAATTTCCACAACGCCCCAGGTATGTTTACATAGACATGCCCAAAGTCTAGGTGAATACATTGCAAGTGTATGCGTAAATACTGAAATTCAGTGAAAATATATGCCTGGGACCTTCTATAAAAGGTGCAAGTAGTCACATAGATCGATAATGAGGAGACGCCCTATGATTTTTCTCTATGTGTTTCGGCCAACAGTCAGCCGCAGCGGGGCAAAGTGGCTGGGCGGGTGGACGGTGAACAAAACAAAATAATTTTTTTTTTAAACTTACCTTGAACCCGCCGCACCACCGCTCCCCAGGTTTCCTCTGGACTGCAGGCTCCCAGGTACAGACTACCAGCCAGCCCTGCGACCAGCATCGTGATTGGCCTGAGCGCCCTAGCTTTGCACTCCCAGGCACACGGGGAGCCTGGGTCTGCTGTCTCTAACCCGGCAACACAGTGCCTGGTTGGAGAGAGCTCAGTGTGCATGTGGGTTTGGCTGTTCCGAAAGAGCCAGCCAAACACACATGCGTACTGAGGGGAGGGCACACCACTCCCCCCGTGCCTGTCATCCCCCATGACCCGTCCCTTCAAAAATAAAACTACAATAAACATTGTTTATTATCAAAAACGTTAATAAACATTTTTTATTATTGTTTTATTTTTAAAGTTTTACAGCTGCTGCTGCTGGCAGGGGGATGCTGCTCGTCCACCGTAGTGGAGGATCCGCCACAGCCAAAAGTATTTGTATAGCACTATGTAAAATGAAGGTTACTGCTGTTTCTGATCGCCACTTGCAACAGTTCTGTGGTCGATTTGAGTGGCCATCTTTTGAGGGACAGTTCAGCCCTCATATTCTATGCTGTTCATAACCACCATCTGTGTAAGGAGGTGCAAGCCTTTGGCAGTTCAGTTTTGATATGCCGATATTCTCAGCAAGCAGAGCTTTATGGGAGGAGAAAAGTAAAAAGATATGACCTATTGGTGATGAGAACTACCGTTGTCCATACCCTGTTTTACTATGACATTGTCATTGTTTTTACACAGCCATTGTCGACCTTTCCCAATGTACTGAAAATTACTGCTTTGAATTATGAACAATTATTTATCCATGATGATAGCCCTGTTTCATTTTCTGAGCTCCTTTGAAGCATAAACTTCTGAGAAAAACCTTTTTGGTGGATGTGTGTGTAGCCTTCCATCTTGCTGTCTGATGATGCATCTAACCCATGTTTTTTAAGCCGAGGAAACAACAACTCTGGACTTCCACCTATACATCACAATAATTGTTGAAACTTGAAAGATACACAATTCACAAAGTGCAAATTTAAAAGGCCAGACATCTGCTTCTATGGTCACCCCTTGTTTGAATAAGATTGCCTACTGTTGGACTTGGGACCTTTCTGCAAGGGCTTCCCCAAACTTTTTTGCCTTCACCCTCCTGTTTTCTGAACCCGTTTTTGTTGCCCTTTAGGACTCTGCACACTTTACCACTGCTAATTAGGGCTAAAGTGTTTGTGCTCTAACCTCAAAACATGGTTGAATTGGCATGTACACAATAGGCATATTTAATTTGCGTGTAAGTCCCTAGTAAAGTGGTACTACTGTGCCCAGGGCCTGTTAATTAAATGTTACTAGTGAGCCTCTAGCACTGGTCGTCCCACCCACTTAAGTAACCCTTTAAACATGTGTCGGGTCTGCGATTGCAGCCTGTTTCTGCAGTTTTAAACTACCATTTCGACCTCCCAAAATAAACCTTTTGCCAGGCCCAAACCTTCCTTTTTAATGCATGTTAGTCACGACTAGGGTAGTCTCTGGGCAGCCGAGAGGGCAGGGTACAATATATTTACAAATTGGGATATACATTTTCAAGTTTTACATGTCCTGGTAGTGAAAAACTCTTAAATGTTTTTCACTTCTGCAAGGCCTACTTGTACTACAGGATATAATTGGAGTTCCCGAATAACATTTAATAAGAGATAGCTTCCAAATGAGAACAGGTAACCAGTTGTTAGGTGGTGTCTTTGGAACTGTAATGAAAAATCCTATCTTATGGTAGTCAGATTTTAAATTACAATTTTGAAAATGCCACTTTAAGAAAGTTGCCATTTTCCTGGCTTAGCCATTTAGGCACTCATTACAACCCTGGTGGTCGGTGTTAAAGCGGCGTTAATACAGCCAACAGGCTGGGGGGTAAAAGAAATGGGACTTTGGTCTCCAGCCCTTCCCTGGCACTGACAGGGTTCTCCCCACTCACTCCCCCTCCCCAGCGTCCTCTCCCACCATCACCCTCCCTCTCCTGCCCCCGCACATATGCACACCCACACGTGCACCCATATACACACATGCACACACACATACCGACCACCACCCACGCATCACATGCACACATACATACCAACACACACCAACATACCTTGTCACACACATGCATTCACAACACACGACACTCACAATCACTCATTCATGCACGTATTCAACGCGACTCTCACCCGCATGCACGCATTCCAAAACATACACACAGGCCCCCCACATACACACAACACCCCCCACCCCGTCTCCTGTCGGAGAACCCGACTTACCTGCTTGCAGGGGGTCCTCCGGCTGGAGACACTGCGCGGAGCTGCTGTCAGCAGCAGCGTCCACCAGCAAAACACCGCCAGGCCGTATCATTGGTCATGATACGGTCGGCAGTGTTTTGTGGCGTGGCAATGCTGCTAATTACAAATACAAAATACACTGTTCCAGAAAGAAAAATAAGAACACAGGGCAGCCCTTATGCTAGAAGCAAGTGCCCTCACACATCCAATTGGATGTCATGCTTCATCATCGGGCAAGCTCCTCGTCAGACCGGAGCTGCAATGTCTGACGGGCACCCCTGTAAGGGGGCACTTTGCCGGACATCTTTTCTCAGTAGTACTGTGCTGTGATTAAACCAACGTAGAAAGGTCAATGCCCACCTACAGGCACTTCAGAGAGTAGGAGAGAGAAAGAATTAAAATTGGCTCAAAACCCGAACAGGACATCAAACTTTAATGGTCAGGAAAGGGTAATGGCCAAAGCAATAAAAACACAGAAATGAGAGTGGGGAATGAGATAATGCTCAAACACTCTCCTAATACCAATAACGGCAGGGGATAAGGAACTACCTTGTGCCCCTGAAGACAGGGAGAACCCGACTTACCTGCTTGCAGGGGGTCCTCCGGCTAGAGACGGTGTGCGGCGCTGCTGTCAGCAACAGCGTCCGCCAGAAAAACACTGTCAGGCCGTATCATTGGTCATGATACGGTTGGTGGTGTTTTGCTGGCGTGGCGGTGCTGCTGTCAGCCGCGCCGCCTTACCACCGTCTGCCACCATGACCTCTGGTGGTGTTCCACCAGCATTCCGGCAGAATACCGTCGGTGGTCATGATACGCGTAGACAGCTGGTAGCCACGGCGGCGGTATGTTGGTGGCCGTCGCCATGGCGGTAGGTGGTAGTTACCGCCAATGTTGTAATGAGGGCCTTAGTGTCTGCAGACTGTCACTGGGTTACATGGCTGGGTGTAGTTGCCAGTTGAGCTTTGTGTATTCCTCCTAGACAGCCACACACAACACAGGACTTAGGTGTGCCTGGATTGGCCATCACTGGCAGGATCGGAGGTGGAGCTGGCCACGGCCCTACTTATACTTGAAAAGGCTATGTCCCGCCTCCACACAAAGGGCTGCATACACCGTGTAATTAGTCTGGAGGCAGAGCAGGGGAGGCAGGATACCTGTGCACTTCAAAGGGAAAGCTCAAGAAGCTTTTCCTACTTCAAAGGAGGCAACTGGTATTAATATAAGTCCTCAGACAAAAACTCTTCAGTACAGTTCTGGACCTGTAGAGACCAGCGGCAGCTTCCCCACAGAGGCATAGAGCGCCACCCCCTCCGCAAACTGCAGGTAAAAAATATAAAATGACAATCAAATTATTTCATTGCCATTTTATTTATTTCTCGATGTGAGTGCCGCAGTGCCCCCGAGGCAAAAGACATGAAGGGCATGTTCTCTGCTGCCGATTGGCAGCACGCAGGACAGGAGCAGTGTCTGGCAGGATGCTCCAAAGTGCGCATGTCAGTTTGGCCTGCTGTCTTGTGCCAGCTTAAGAGACATGCACACTTTGAAGCTCTCCACTCAGCTGTCTTAGACAGCTGGGTGGAAACCGAGCACAGGCCTCCTGGGCCTGAAGGAGCGTCCAGCCAGCCTGCTCCATCGAATCCAAGTGCTTCTCTCATGCTGGTTAGTAGCATGACAGCAGCATCTAGATTGGTCAGGGGAGCTCCACAGTAGGTTGCAGTTTGCAGAACACCGAGGAGGATGTGGTGCAGTCCTTAAGTACCTTTTATTTTAATTTTATTTAACATAGTAGTTTTATTTTGGAGGGAAGCGTTGTTTTATTATGGGCTTTTGGAGGGAGGGGGTGTTTTATTTTGATTTCTGTGAAGTGGTGGGGCACTTTGCATCCCCACCACTTTTTAAGGTTATCAGCCGCCCCTGGTAGAGACTCTGCCAGGAAGGAGGTTTGCTGTGATGCTGCAACGATTGCCACTCTGCTGCCCTGCTGGACTGCTGCCTTGCTGGATTACTGCCTTGCCGCCCTCCTGCCTGAGACAGAGGAATTGGACCTGAACCCAGGATTCCCAGTGTGACTTCAAGGGCTCGTCTGCTGACTGCCTTTTCAGGGCTGGTCCTGAAGACGGAAGTACACCCTAAACTTCCACAGTGGACACTATACATTAACCCATATGTATCAAGTTCCGATTTTTGAACACATTTATTGACATCAAATAATTCTCATAAAACATTTACTCAGTTATATTCAAGAAACGTAGTAAAAATAGGTGCTCCAGATATTTTGTAGTGACACAGTGCAAATGATTAGGTGAGAAAGTGCATCCGTGAACAAAATGTATACATAAAGAAAAAATAAAAGAATAAGTCCCAAATAAAAGTGGCTTAAACACTTCATCCCTCGTGAAGGTGACTGATAAAGTGAGAAATGAAGTGCCTTAGTGCAACAGTTTCCCAGATAAACATATCTGAACATTTCAGACTGAGAAATTACTCTAGCTCTGAACATGTGTCTGCATAAAATGCCATCATCATCCATCCAGTGCTTTAATTAAAAAATCTAGAGGTGCGGGTACTCACTGTTTAGAGTACCTGTATGATCCTGAGAAGTGCAGGTACTCATCTATTAAATGTATTGTAGCAGTGCTGAGAAGTGCAGGTACTCTGCCTATCAAATGACATAAGTGCAGGTACTCAGTACCGGAGAGTACCTGCCCATTTAAAGCACTGCATCCATCAAAAAAGAGAAGTGCCATGGTGCGAATGTCTGATAAAAGGTTAGTAAATCCAGCCACCCAGACGTCTAATTGTTGGATGTGTTAGCAATGATCTGTTTAATTGCACATATGTATTTGGTTGGGGCCTGCACGGTGCTCCAGCGATATGCCAGCAGTTTCCTTTAGTAAGAGTGTGCCACAATGCACATGCACAAGGCGCCCATCCGTCTAGAGGCCTTTGGATATCATTTACAAGGCTTCGGCCGACCGTAAATGCACCTGACAGGGCGCCAGTGACCCAGCTGCGCCGACGACCACGAGGCCCGCGCGCTCCCAGGGGCGCGGAGGAAGCGCCCACCACTGAACCGCGGGAAATGGACGGGCGGCTGCAACGGCCCGAGAAACACAGCCCCCCGGCCCGAGGCTTGTGTGTCGGAAGCGGACCCGCAGCCCTGGGCTGGTTTACAGGAACTCATGAATCCCCGGCTGCGCGCGCTATTGATCCGGGCCTGTCTATAGACTGCGCGCGCGAGATCCAAGCTGGGGGAATTAGACGTCCGGGGACAGCGAGACAACATCATTACTCTCAAGCGTGTACATATATGAAGACGGTACTGTCGGGTTCGCGGACAGTAATTACTCTTCGCACGTGCATGACACAAACCAAAGTGACTTAATTGAAGGAGGACCAGTTTATGGGCCCGTAAATGCTTATTTTACAGCGCATACGATTTTTGTATTTTTTTAAATTATTTTTAGACTTCCAATTCTTAAATGGGAAGCTCTGCAACTCTAATCGCCACTAAAGGTCTCCTTCAGAATGCTAAAAAAATGTGACAGTGTGTGCTAATCTGATTAATGCACATCCAGTGCGTTTGACAGATTTAGAGCCACAGGGCATTAAAACATTTGTAATGCACCGTTACGCCATTGCAAATACGGTGATATCACCACAAAGCACAGATATAACGTGCCCAACTGCCTCCTGCAAAAGTTGGTGGTGTCTCTGCAGAAAGATTGTGTTATTTCCGCCAGTCATTCCCCATTTAAATGCCGAAAAAAGCCAAATCCACGGTAATTTCTACTCTAATTACTGCAGGGGAATCAACTCAGATTTTGCCTGGAATTCTGCTGGAGAACGTATGTGCTCAGCCTCTTCATCAATTTGTGTGTGCAGGCAGGTATTATAATCTACAGTTTGGTTAGGTGGCCTGTTAAGGGTCGGTGGCATCCCATTTTAAAGCGAACTATTTAAAGATTATTTATATATAAAGTTGGGAGGGATAGTATCCAGAGAAACGATTGTAAGCAAGTACGATCTTCATAACTGGCCGCAATTACCGCATGGATTATCAGTCACTGGGGCGATCTAGGCTACCGGTTTTAAGTACGGTGTAAGTTACTAGTTACAGGTGCAGTGTGGGTAAGTGGTCGCAGGTACTATCTGGGTACCTGTCACAGGCACGGTTTACATTATCAGTCAAAGGTATGGTCTGAATTATCAGTCACAAGTATGGTGTAGGTAGCTGGTTGCAGTTACCGGATGGGTTACCAGTCGTAAGTACAGCCTTAGTTACTAGTCGCAGGTGCTTTCTCGGTTACCAGTCGCAGGTACAGTCTGGGTAACTGGCTACAGATATTGTCCAGGCTACTGGTCACAGGTGCTGTCGGGGTTACCAGTCGCAGGCATGCTCTGGGTCGCAGATATCACTGGGGTTACCAGTTACAGGTATGGTAAAGGCTTCTGGTCACAGCTATGGTCTTGATAAATGGCTGCAGCGGCGGGCTTGTTAGAGCTCACAGCTACGGGTTGGGTTATTGGTTGTAGGTATGGTCTAGATTACTCGTCGCAGTCACAGTCTTGGTTAAAGGCAACAGGTTCGATCTGGCTTACCAATCACAGATACAGTCAGGGTTACCAGTCACAGCTACTTTGTAGTTTACCATTCATAGATACTCTCTAGGTTACCAGTCTCAGGTACAACCTGAATTATCAGTTGCAAGTATGGTTTGGGTTAACATTCACAAGCAGGGTCAGGGTTGCTGGTTGTAGTTTTGATCTGCAATACCAGCCGCCGGTATAGGCTGGGTTACTGTTTGCAGGATGCTGGTAGTCAAGTATGGTCACCATTGTGAGCCTTTACCCAGAAGCGTTGTCTGCCATATGCTCTAAATAGGGTCATAACGACTCAGTGCTGGTCAGTTGGCAGGGACAGTACAGTATTGAGCACCTGCCACTGAGAGCCATTGCCAGTCATGCTGACACTAGGTGGGGTGAATAGTTGAAATTTACAAAGAGGGTCGACTGTTATTGCCTGGATTGGAGACCTACTAATGAGAAAAGTTGAGCATAAGGTTTACTCTATATAGATCCTGGCTGACCAATCACATGATGCTCATTTGTAGTTATTGCCAGAATTGTAGTCCCTTGGACTTACTTTACACCATTGCCTGGTTGACCTATTGCAGAGTTGTGGTAAGCGGGCATGCCTCATTATCTCCTGTAAGTAGGTAGATACTTCCAGTTGAGAAGGTTACAGCCCTTTTTTCTTTAACCCTACTTCCAACAGATAACATTGGGGAAGGCTCTCAAATTGAGGGTTTGCTGTCCCAGGTATTATATTTTTCATCACTTGTTTGTTGCATTTTGGATCCTCTTGAAGCAGGGAGATGATTTGGGTTAGAACTGACACTCAGGATTAGAGCCTCTTTCCCCTTGAAACATGTACAACCAGGCTTAAATCCTGGTCTTCGGCCCATCATCCTGTGATTCTGGGCAAATCACTTACTCACCCTGTGCCTAAAAAAAAAAGAAAGAAATGTGTGACCTTGTCTGGTTCTGTTGTAAAATGATCCAATGCCCTTGAACTAAGTCTGTGCTGCAAAAAAACTTCTAAAAAAAGACAACAAAGGCAGACCAAGTACAGAAGCTTAGTGCACTTTTTATAATACGGCACACCCCTTTTTAAGGTCGAGCCTGCGTAGCATGCGCTTCTTCATACGTATCGCTTGCGAGACGCTGTAGTAGTTAGAAAAGGGCTCGGAGCCCCGCCCATGTCACGTCAGTGTCTTTCATTGGTTCGTGCACTTGCCTTTTAAAATGTGCTTGCTTTCATTAGTGAAAGGCATGCATACGTCATGCCTTTTCCGGTGTTTAGTCCTCCTCGAGCGAGGCAACCAAGTACTGAAAACATACGAGGCACGCTGTTTTCCTTCCGGTTTGTGGACTACTTTTTCTCTTTTTTTGCAGCGCGATCTTGCTTGTTTAGCAGCGCGAGCGCGCTCATTTTTCTTCCATTTAATGAGGCAAAAAAAGTCTGGTTGGGAATTTACAACTGCTAATAGCTCTAACTAGGAGAAATGTGAGACCTGTTGCATTGCAAATACTTGTTTAATCATGGTCTGGGATATGCAGATGTGGTTGATACTACTCCCTTGGCAATTTGATTTTTGGAGTTGAGAGTTTGGGTGGCTGAAGGGATGAGGCGGTTACTGCAGATTAGGTGGCCCTTCGAGAAGAACATTTCGGATTAGGTCGCATCGCTCTGCTTTAACACCACAGAGTTCTAGAATGGGGTTACCTGTCAATGCCTGAATGTTCTCTAAAAAATTCATGCCTGTTAATCTTACAAAATATTGGGTTCTGTCCTTTCATGAGTGTGACTGCTTGTCCGACACGTAATAGTTTCCTATTTGCTGGTGCTAAGATTAGCCTTGTTACCTAAGAGGAAGGTGGGGTTGGGGATTTTCTTATAAAGAAGCTGTTTGATATCTTCATAATATTACACCTTGCTGATGAATATAGTTGGCCTGATTTAAAGTTTGGTGGATGTGTTACTCATCTTCTGTGGGCGGCAAGTAGCTGTACGGGCATCGTCGGACACTTGATGATTGTGTAACTACAGGGTGACACTCCCACTGTTTCCCCGGTTTCGGAAACTACCTGTTGAGACTTGGTAAAAACCAAGGTGTTACAAGGGTAAAGGGCCAACGAGGCCTGATGAATGGTCTCTCACCCCATCAGATTAGGTATTAACACATGAAGGAGGAGATGAAGGTAAGGGATCATTTCTATCTTGATGAAGGCCCAGTGACCCTTAGAGGCAAACAGGGAGCTGAAACATGTCGATATATGCAGATTGGGGGACAGGGAGCTAGTAACCCAAAGTCCACCCACACCTTGAGTTTTTAACCCTGCCAAGGGGAGTCCAAGAATACATTTCAGGAGAGTACACAGCCTTAGGCAGTTTTAACTTTTGCTCCAGTAATGGATCCCTTCGGACAGAGGGTACATTCTCAACTACGCACATAACCACTTTGCACCTCTCTGGATGTTGGTCTTCGCCAGAGTGTAGTAGCATGCCCAGTGATGAAGCATGCCACTGTTTAGTGGGTGAGGGCAATTTAAAAAAACCTCACAGGGTTCCCAGGGTCATACATATTTCCAGTTAATACTTCCAGGAAAAAGAAGTTAATATTTCATTTTCCCCTCTTTTTAGTGTGTGAGGTTAAAAAGGATGTGTTAATCTGCCACAAATGTGACGGGATATCCTGTCCACTGTATTACAATCTCCATAGGCTATAATGGAATCGCAATACGGCAGATGGGATATCCGTCATGTTTGTGATGGAGTAACACCCTCTGCAAAAATCTAAATCAGGCCTAAAGTCCCTAGTGCCATAGAGTCTAGAAAACCCACTCCCGGCAATGTTCTGGAAAGAAAGAAATTGGTATGCCCCACAGAGGTTATCATAGACTTTGGGCCTCATTGCAAGTTTGGTGGGCGGCCTCGTTGGATTGGAAGATGTCTCGTTCGGTTTTCCGCCCCCTGGCCCTATTATGAGTGTGCCGCTGGCCCAGCTGGAAACTACCCAGAACATTCACGGCAGCTGGTAATCGTCGGCGGCAATGTTGTGGTGCGTGGGGTGCAACAGCACCCGTTGCGCTTTTCACTGCCTGTAATTCAGGCAGTGAAAAGCACAACTGGGCTGCCCATGGGGCCCCCTGCACTGCCCATGCCAGGTGCATGGGCAGTGCATGGGCAGTGCATGGACACCCATGGGGCCCCCGGCACCCCGTCCCTCCCAGCCTTTGCATGGCGGTGGAATCCTGGAGGACTAAGACCGCTGGCACCGCCAGGCCATCAGCAGGAGAAAAAGTGGCGGTGCCAGCGGTCGGACCGTGGAGCTTTCATCACAGTCATAATGTGGCTGTCTGACCGCCCCTGCGAGTCTGGCAGTTATAGGACCGCCAGACTCGTATTGAGAGCCTTGGTGTCACAAGCATGGTGGTCTAAAACCTAATCCCTCCCTCTTTCCCATTTGTATGAGATAAGGAACCAGGCTAAATGGAAAAGGGCTGAGTGGATGGTGACAGAGAGAGAGAGAGAGGTAGAGAGGGCGAGAGAGGTAAGAGAGAGAGAGGGAAGTGGGGGGGAAGACACTCCTGCAGGTTTATAGTTGGAAGATCCAGGCTGTATTCAATTGTCCTGTGTAGCATCTCTTCCAGGTTTGCCTTCTCTTTGCCTCACTGTGTCCCATCACCAGACAGAGATCTCACATTCCAGATCTTTCACATCCTATAAGAGAGAAGGGTCAGGAGAGCTCCTGGGTTTCCTGGTCCAAGTTTGGACATCAAGCCAAGCTGAAAGATGCAAGCTCATAGTACTGATTTCTGCTGCGTTCTTTTGTCTTCTGTTCAGCAGCAGCACTCCATTCAGCACTCAGACCTTTCAAACCCAAGATTGTTAAAGCAAGGGCTTATAAGGGAGACTTATCCATTCCCTCTAATTGTGGATGGACAACCCTCAAGTATTCTCATTGATTTACAACCAATTATAATGATCTCACCTTTGAGTTGACCAAATGAGATGAAAAGTTATTTGTACCTTGGTTTATCAGTTTTATATTTTCAAATGCAATATATTATAATTAGCACTCATTCCTCTCTTTCCCTAAATTCCAAATTGTTAGCATTTAAAAGTCCACAAACAATACTGTTTTCAATCTAGTTGATCGTTTTATGTAATCCGACCAATCTGTTTACACCAATTCAAAGTTATCCTTGATTGTCAGGACAGAATATTTAATCCCAGATGGTTGTGGTATGTGATACGACCCAATAATCCTTATCAGCTCAGATTCATCTTTGGGTATCATCAGTTTTCAAAATACATCAGTCCACACATTTGTTTTGGTAGCCTGCTTTCTTAAGGTTGAAATAAAATGACATAAAGTACTTTTTGATACATTTGCAACTAATTTTATATCTTGACAAATGAATTGCATCATTCATACAACTCCAGTAATACCATTGTTTATAATTCAATTCCACACATTTAGCCTCATGCCATCCTCTGACAAGACATCTCCATTTCTCTTTTCATTAAATCATATTCATCCTTACATCATAAATAAAGGAGCCCTAAGACATAAATAACTACACACGTTGTCTTTCATTATTTTTATGACATAGATAATCAGAATAATTTCACATTAATCATAACTTGCTTCTCAACAATTCATTAATCCCACATTCACTTTTAACCACACACATCAAGGTTTCCCTACTTTATGAAACAAAAATACACGTTTTCTCTCTTTAAAATTGCATATTATATATGACAGTCTGAGTAAAGCTGAATTCCTGTCATTGGACTCCTAACTGAAGTAGCACTGTACTCTATAAAAGTCTCAGTGATTCATTCAATCAATAAAACTCAGCATTGAACCTTAACCTTTCTTCTGTACATAACATTAAATTCACTCAGTATTAACACACCGAATAGAGCTTCATCCTTTTAGACAAATTTACTTATTACAGATTTTCACTTGTTTAACATTACTTCTTCATACACCTTCCTGACTTTTAGGTGGTTAGTGTTGAGCTTAGTTGAATACCATCTTTCTAAGTATGTCTTTTGTCAGCACTCGCATGAGCCACAAGTAACTCTAGTTTAATGTTTAAATCCTGACTTACGTAGTAATTTGAACACAGAAATCTATTTAGTGTAACGGATAAAAACAGTTTTTCCTAGATCTAGTATTTGTTCTTTTCAGCATTGAATATTCTGCTGACCAGGATGTAATCTGCATCCAAGGAGTACCACAATGAGGGTCAGTGGGGAATGTGGTTTAGTTAAACCAGACTTCCTGGTTCATTTTCTTCATATTAACACCATACCGTGTACCATACTGACTGCAGGCCATTGCAAAGCTATCTTTCAGATTATAGTGGGTTGAAAGATAACAAATGCCACCACTGCTTTTTCATTACCAGGTGTGGTGCTTTAGTTCTCAAAAAAATACTTCTACACATAACCTCAGAATCACGTTAACACCATCAACTGTACAACCACGGATCCAGTTTTAGTGCAATCTGCAACATGGAATCAACTATTTCTCAATGTACGTGCAAATATTTGTTGTATTTGTATATTGCTATCCTTGCCAAAAGGTAGTGTAGCGCTGTACAAAGTCAAAGGCAAGCGTGCAGTCCATGAGTGGTGGGACAGGTCGCTGGGTTCTGGAAGAGAAGGAGAGAAAAACTGGGTTACGTCCTCAGTTGATATCCAGTCACTGGCTCCGTCTGATGCTCTGTTATGAAATATCCACTTTCAGTGAATGGTCTTCCAGAGGACCTAATAGGCAGAGTCATAGTATTAATAGGGACAAATAAACTTTATATTTAACAATTTACTAAACTACAGTACCTGCTTGCTTTCTTGTATAAATTCCCATTATAAATACTGGCGTTTTTTCTGGATAACCTCTGGTCTTGTCACGGTTTCGGGCAGGGCTGATCAGGACTTTGGTTGGGACACCCCTTGAGGTCACCGAATATCCTACAGAGGTAGTGTACTGGGGCAGAAGAGCAGCTAAAGGCATACACGGAAAGGACAGCTATGGATAGGCACAGGAAACAGGAAAGTAAAAGCAGAGCAACCCTTGTGTGAACAAACAGGAAACGGATTACCAGTGGACAAACACGCTGGGGTTGTACACAGAGTAAGGCGCAGAACCTCCCACAGTGACAGGGAATCTCAATGCCTCTGTGCAGTTTGCTCTTACAGATAGTCACCCTGCCAGCCCCATAGAAAGGAGGCAGCAGAAGTGATTCTGTCTCTGGACCCTAGAGCACAAACAAGGATAGTACTTACATACACAGGACACGCTCTTGTGGGTCCAGCTGGAAACACAGTGGCGATTCCTGAGAAAACAGCAATAGCACACTGTCACTGTTAGGCACGAAATACAACGTATAACACTGGACAAGGATGGGGGCTGGAATTGCCTCCTGGAAACCAGGAGCCAACCCCAGTACACAGGAGGACACGTATACACTGGTGAAGACTGATAGAACACTTACCAGACACAAAGAACCAAGAAGAAACAGAAACAGAAGGGAACAAACAAAGAGGCAGAGGCAAGAACTAGGAACAGGCTCAGGCTGAAGCAAAGGCGGGACTAGGACTTGAAAACAGGGCGCAAACTTCTGGCTGGGACAGACAGAGACAGGACTGGGAAACTGAGAACAGGCTCTGGCTGGAACAGGCAAGGACAGGACTGGAATACAGGGAGTAGGAAATGAGCAGTAAACAGGACTGGGAAACAGAGAGAAGGTTCAGGCTGAAACAAGGCAGGAGCAGGGCAGAGAAACAGGGAGCAGGCTTTGGAAGAAACAAACAGGTACAAGGCTAAGAAGTAGGGAGCAGACTCTGGCTGGAACAATCAGGAGCAGGGCAGAGAAACAGGAAACAGGATCAGGCTGGAACAGAACAGGAACAAAACTGGAACACCATCCGACAAGGGGTCTGTAACACAAAGGAATTGAAGTCCGATGCACGACGGGGAGCTTGAGGAAATGGCTGCTTACAAGCAGTTCCAAGCTGGGCTGCACAGGAGAGGTTTCAGGTGTGTGTGGTTTCGGACACTTGCAAGTCCTGGAGGAGAGGATCCAGTGAAAAGGAGCAACTGGGCTTCTCCCATTGAAAACAATGGGAAACAGAATCCGGGTTTTCCTGACTACCAAGCTGTGCATTATGGGATTTGCAGTCCCAAGAAGCAAATGTAGTCCTACACAAGTGTACCATGGAGAAAAGAGAAACAAAAAGGAGTCAGCAAGGGACTCTAGATAGGTGTTCAAGGTGATTCCCAGGCTTCTGACAGTCCCCTTACAGCGCCCCCTGGAAATGGGACGACCGAGTCGTAACAGTATACCCCCTCCCACCAGTCTGCTCAAGAAGAGAAGGCGATCCTTTGGCTGAAAAAAGTTGAAGAGGAACAGCCACAGCAAGAAAATCCAACACCAACCTTGGTGGATAAGTTTACAGTCCTGCCATAGGTGAAACTTCCAATGAGCAAAGCATGTATTAATACCCATATGGGCTCCGATGTCTTTCCTCTCTATTGTTCGATTGATATGGGAGGAGTGCATAGAGTTGGTTTCTGGTGAAGTAGATTCAGGAGCAAGGAGATCTGGAATGGCATTACGGGCAGTTATCTTTATGACATTAGTTTCCTGTTCAATACTTTCCTCTTTGGAGGAGCTGATTGGTGTATTAGTAACTGTCAGGTCTGTAACACCTTCTGACAAGCAGGATTTGTCTGTTTCTGCAGCAGTATTTGCATTGATTGTGGTCTGAGGCTTGCAAAGCATAGAGACTTGGGAGACATGGGTAACTGGTGTTCTCAAGGTAAACATGAAAAAGTCAGAATTTTCTTTCATCTTGGATGACTTCGGAGTATCAAATTCAGGAGGAACAAGAGTTTTCATGTCTTTAGAAACTGGATTAACATCTGAAAATGTAGAAGTTCCACAAACTAATTCTTTAGGGTGATCTTCAGACAAGACTGGGATTTCTTCATTGCAAGTGCTCTGTGGCGTGTTCGTGGTATCAGAAATGGTTTCTTTGCAAGGTGTTTCTACTACAGGTAGTTGATCTTCAACTCTGTTAACATTGAAAGGTTGTTCTTTGGAAAGAAATAGAACTGGAGTCTCTTCAGAAATCACCTTTACACTGTTACCTAAATTTTCAGCTCTAGCCTTTGAATTGATGATGGTTTCTTGCAATAAAACACTAAGAACAGTACTTATCATCAGATCTTCGAATACAAGATTCAAATTCAAGTCTTTAGTTTTAGTGGGACATATTATATCTTTCAGTACTTGAGCTTCGGTTTCAGATTGCTGGTTTTCAGGAGTCTTTAATTTCAGAGACACAGCAGGTGGCATTGGTGTGGCTGATTTTACATCAAAATCAGATACCGGTAGATCAGAGATCTGTTCTTCACTAACCGTTGAACTGGAAACAGGAAACGCAGTGGCAAGGGACAGTAAGTCAGGATCAGTGGTTGAGGCTACAACTGTGTCCAGTTCTAGGAGAAGGCTCTCATTTCTTATGGCAGGCTGTTCAGTTTCAGATTGCTGGCTTTCTTCCTTGTCTGAAATCTCCACGGTTTGCTTTGACACAGAAGAGATTTTTAAACTTTCTGAGAAGTCCATTACATTCTTAGTAATTGCGGGTATTTCTTCACGGTCAGAAAAATCCATTAATTCACTTGAAACAGAAACTGTCTCTTCATTATCTGAAAATTCTATGATATTGTTTGAAAGGGCAGGAGTATCCCCACAATCTGAAAATTCTGGTGTGTGCGCCATTTGAACTGCACTATCTGCAGGTTTGTTCACGGCAAGGCAGGAACCACTGTCATCACTAGATTCAGATTCTTCAACACTGTTGCACAACTTGCCATTAATCTCCAGAAAAGTCATATCTTGGTTTCTTAAGGTGCAGCTATTGTAGTCTGTATCAGAACTCTCTTCTTCCTTTGGCTTTATTTGTTCTGATAGAGGGGCTGAGACACTTCCTTCTGAAGACTCTGATCCATCCTTTGAATCAAGAGGTGTCAAATCTCTCAGAGATGTCAGAGATTCAGTCAACTGTACAGGAATTTTCACTGGAGAACTACAGGCTGAGAGAGAGTCTGAGGAAGAGGCTGATATATTTATAACTGGAGCTGTCTTTTGACTGTCATAAATAGAAGGGACAATCTGCTCGATAGAAGTCTTTGGAGAGGCACACAAAGTAGCATACTGTTCTTTAAGCCAAAGCTGGTGATCATTTTCTTTTTTCAGGTTTTCAAATTGCCTTGCAGTAGTTTCCATCAGCTGCTCTGTTACTTCTTCTACCTTACAGATAAACAGAATGTCTAGTTCTGCCAACAGTGAAATATGCATTGATGAAAAGAGCCCATGTGCAAGATTTCTTGTGTATGTTACAACATATTCATCATAGAAGTCTGATATCTGCCTTTTAATCTGCCAAAACTGCTCTTTTAGTGTGTGTATGTCCATATTGTTATCAAACCCACTCAGAATAGAAAAGGGTTTAGCAGAGCTTTTAGGGATTGAGACTGGTATATTATCATCCAGTTTGGGAAGAGCACAAGCTTTTTGAATTGAACTAAGGAATCCCACAGTCTTTACTGATCCCTTTGATACAGGTTCTATCCTGCTCACTTGAAAGCACTGAGGGACTGGTAGATCTTTACACGAGTCAGCACAACACTTAGGAATTGAGACTGATGTACATTCATCCAATTTGGGAGGAGCACAAGCCATTTGAGTTGAACTAAGGAATCCCACAGTTTTTACTGATCCCTTAGATACAGGGTCTAGCCTGCTGACTTGAAAACTCTGAGGGACTGATAGGTCTTTATAAGAGTCAGCACAGCACTTTGAATTCTGAGAAACTGGCCTAGATGGGCTGAAACACTCAACAGAAAACAAGGGAATCGGTAGTGTGGCTTCTTGAACAGTGTCAGGGTTCTTTGTTTTGGCAGAGTGCTGGAAGTGAATCTGGGATGCACTAGCATGAGGCAAGGAATTAACCAGGTTTTCTTGAGAGTAAATGTCTTGTGCAGAAGTAGCAAAAGCACTTTTACTGTTAGGAACATTCTCCCCTGTTTGAGGTAATAGAACCTCCAAAAACTCATTATTACTTTGTAATTCTTCTACAGACAGGGATTGGGGGTCATAATCACATATATTATAATAGCTGAACATTGAGGAATCAGCAAGCCACGCAATGTAGTACTGCATTTGCAATCTTTGATTTTCTTTAACAAGTCTATCCTTTAAACTAAGGCCTTTTTTAGAGGTCTTCTGAGAAAGTCTAGGTTTAGAAAGGGGTGTCTTAACATGATAGGAAAGAATTTTAGGTTTGTGTGTGCCTTTACTGCCAGGGGAGCTTGAAATGTTTGGGTCGTGCATTCTGTCACGGTTTCGGGCAGTGCTGATCAGGACTTTGGTTGGGACACCCCTTGAGGTCACCGAATATCCTACAGAGGTAGTGTACTGGGGCAGAAGAGCAGCTAAAGGCATACACGGAAAGGACAGCTATGGATAGGCACAGGAAACAGGAAAGTAAAAGCAGAGCAACCCTTGTATGAACAAACAGGAAACGGATTACCAGTGGACAAACACGCTGGGGTTGTACACAGAGTAAGGCGCAGAACCTCCCACAGTGACAGGGAATCTCAATGCCTCTGTGCAGTTTGCTCTTACAGATAGTCACCCTGCCAGCCCCATAGAAAGGAGGCAGCAGAAGTGATTCTGTCTCTGGACCCTAGAGCACAAACAAGGATAGTACTTACATACACAGGACACGCTCTTGTGGGTCCAGCTGGAAACACAGTGGCGATTCCTGAGAAAACAGCAATAGCACACTGTCACTGTTAGGCACGAAATACAACGTATAACACTGGACAAGGATGGGGGCTGGAATTGCCTCCTGGAAACCAGGAGCCAACCCCAGTACACAGGAGGACACGTATACACTGGTGAAGACTGATAGAACACTTACCAGACACAAAGAACCAAGAAGAAACAGAAACAGAAGGGAACAAACAAAGAGGCAGAGGCAAGAACTAGGAACAGGCTTAGGCTGAAGCAAAGGCGGGACTAGGACTTAAAAACAGGGCGCAAACTTCTGGCTGGGACAGACAGAGACAGGACTGGGAAACTGAGAACAGGCTCTGGCTAGAACAGGCAAGGACAGGACTGGAATACAGGGAGTAGGAAATGAGCAGTAAACAGGACTGGGAAACAGAGAGAAGGTTCAGGCTGAAACAAGGCAGGAGCAGGGCAGAGAAACAGGGAGCAGACTTTGGAAGAAACAAACAGGTACAAGGCTAAGAAGTAGGGAGCAGACTCTGGCTGGAACAATCAGGAGCAGGGCAGAGAAACAGGAAACAGGATCAGGCTGGAACAGAACAGGAACAAAACTGGAACACCATCCGACAAGGGGTCTGTAACACAAAGGAATTGAAGTCCGATGCACGACGGGGAGCTTGAGGAAATGGCTGCTTACAAGCAGTTCCAAGCTGGGCTGCACAGGAGAGGTTTCAGGTGTGTGTGGTTTCGGACACTTGCAAGTCCTGGAGGAGAGGATCCAGTGAAAAGGAGCAACTGGGCTTCTCCCATTGAAAACAATGGGAAACAGAATCCGGGTTTTCCTGACTACCAAGCTGTGCATTATGGGATTTGCAGTCCCAAGAAGCAAATGTAGTCCTACACAAGTGTACCATGGAGAAAAGAGAAACAAACAGGAGTCAGCAAGGGACTCTAGATAGGTGTTCAAGGTGATTCCCAGGCTTCTGACAGTCCCCTTACAGCGCCCCCTGGAAATGGGACGACCGAGTCGTAACAGGTCTTTTCGAAGTTACTGCAAACACTCACACATATTTCACATATCACTGAATTTGACAAGAAACTAAGTTAATGTTCTTTACACTTGTTCTTCAGCAGCTTCTTACTTTTGAAATCTTTCTTTATAATCTTCAACATAATTCTTGCTTCAATGCTCCTCTGTCCCAATACCTCTTTGCAAATTTTGGGTTTTAAATGTTTGTTTTGAAATGCTGGTGCATAAAATGTTTTCTTTCAACAAGTTTCACTTAACAATGTGGCTGCCTCACCCATTTTTCTGTACTTGACAAATTGCTTTTCCTGTTTACAAATATCAGTTATCTTTTTAAACTTTGTTATCAAATGTGTTTTTCTTTCTCATTTAATTTTACTGCAATGCACATTAATAACTTTTTAACCTTCCTTTGCTTTGTTTTCATGTATAGAAATTCCAAGAATTGACTTTAAACCCTACTGCCATCTTTACCGTGGATGGGTTTCCCGGTGAGCTAATATTAATAATAACACTAACTTTATTTCTTTCCCTCTTGCCTTTAATTTTCCGTTTGCCAGATGACCAAGACGTGGGCCACTTGACAGCTGCAACGAAACAGGCACAAGAGGCTGTGAACGGATGTAAGAGTGAAACACTGTAGATACCCGGGAGGACTGGGAGTGTCTTCTAGACTGGGTGTGACTCAGGCACTGAGTTGTGCCAAACATGGCTGTCAAAGCTCGTAAGATCTGGTGAGAAGATATACACCTCTATCTATGGTTACCTTCACAACATGGTAGTCAATATTTTGGAGTCGAAATTCATGATCTTGAAATTGTGACTTTCAACCCAATAGAAACCTACATCCTTAGGATCAGACAGATAGTAACAGGAACACATAGGCCCAAGTTCCCTAACCTATTGTCCCAAGAGAGAACACTACTTTTGGGCCAAGCCACCTCCTGAGTGCTAAATTTGATAAGCACTAAAACTCTGTTTGAAACGGTGATCGTTGCACTGTGCAAAAACCTTGTAACATATTGTGATGCATTCCACTTGGGTGTCTAACTTTTCAACCACAGCTCCAATATTGCGGCACATCAATAAACCTTTAGCCAGGCTAAGAAGAACTGCCCTTTGTTGGATGGTCTCTTGTCAGCACTTGGGACTCTGATGTTGCTCTAATTTAGGGTCTCTCAAGTGATGTGTTTATGGTGAGAACTAAGAGTTCACCAATCTTGTGCCCTCTTGCACCACAGGGAACAGATTCACCTCTGGGCTAGTAATATATAGTGGAATGTAGGATTTAGAAAATAAGAGTACATGCTTGTGAGAAGAAATACTTATAATGTGTTTATGTTTGTCCTTAATAAACCATGCCAGTGCTCCAATGGGCAATACAATAATAATGAAAGAAACATACATGCCTTGTATTCTTCAACTTGTTGATACTTCCTGAAATGACACTATTACTTCACACCTTTGCCTGAGAATAAGAGTGTACATCCCCACTTCCGTCCTCAAAAGAACTTTGGAAAAAAAAAGAGGATTTAACCAGGTGAACTACCTTCAAGGCATTTAACATTACGTCGACAACAGAAAGTAACAATTTGATTTCATGGTGGATGGCAAAGGGTTGCTTGTACTTATAGGAGATTTACCTGCTGGAAGAGAACTGCCTCATCTAGGATTACCAACAGAAGCTCAAGATGGAAAATGATTTTTTTTATTACTTTGGCAAGTGCCTTACCGCCCACATTTATCAGAGACAGTCACTGGTATCCGGCTATCAGGTTTTAGTAAAAGTGAAAGAAAGGTAATTGGTCTTTTTAGGGTCGAGTGCAAAGCGCTCCGTCCCTGGTGTAATCTCTATATGGGATTGCAACCACACCCATGTCAAACCCATCAGTTTGGTTGGTTCATGGGCTTGCCTTTTAAAGTTTGTGTGATTTAATTAGTGAAAGGCATGCACACGTCATGCCTTTTCCGGTGTTTAGCCCTCCTCGACCACACTGGCCAACTAATGAAAACATACGAGGCTCCATGTTTTCCGTATAGTTTCTGCACTGTTTTTTCTCTTTATTTCTTACGCAGCTTGATCTTGCTGGGAAGTAGTCGAGCACTTTGCATAACATCGACCCTCTTACATGGATATTTGCAGTTTTGCTGGTTACATGTTGCACTTTTGCCGATATGTTTCACTGAGAGGGAACTTCTGTTTCATTTTGTATGTTTGCTTTGCTCTCATGGCGGCTGTCGGCTCGCTTATGTGAATCTGTTTTACTTTTCAGTTTATGTGGCAAGAAAAGTCCAGTTAGGAGTTTACAAAGCTAATAGCTTTAACTCGAATAAACGCGAGACCCATTGCATTGCAAATGCTTGTTTTAGTATGTATTATGTCATCCTCCTGGCCACTATGTACTTTGTTTGCTGTACATGGTTGTTGGGTACAAGAAACGTGTAAGTAAAAGGTGACCAAATCCCTACATTCCAACATGTGTCAAAAGATAAGAGAGTGATTTAGAGTTAAAATCTGTGAATTCGGTTTCCCTGATGACTTGCATTGAAGTGGAGGGCGTTTCAAGCAATAGAAAGCTAAAATAAAACCTTTAAAAAAAAAACTGGGAGCATCCGGCTCAAATCGGGAATGTTGGCATGTGTGCTAAATATAGAAGCAAGTCATGCTTTAAACAGTGGAGGTGGAGAGGAGCCTTTGGCCCAGTCCCACAACTACCTCGGCCAGATCAAATTTGCATGTCTGACTTGAATCTGAAATAACATATGATGTAAGGAGTTGTATTTAGCACCTGGCTAATATGTAATCCCTGTACACAGCAAACCAGGGTGTTCACAGCACAGTGAGCCCCTGCATCCTGTGGCACATTTCACCGGAATCACAGGATGATTCGAATTGCTATTACCACACAATTAATTCTAAGGATTTTGTGTACTGAGAGGGTAGAGAAAAGTCTTTCATTTAAGAGACCCTCACCCACCAGTGCTGCATGCTTCATCAGCGAATTTGCACCCTGGTGATGTTTGTCCAGAGTGGGCTCAGTCTCTAATAACAGAGTGATTAAGATTGAATGTAGGGGAAAAGAGATTTTAAAAATTGGCCAGAGGATTATTTCAATAATTATTTATTTGAGAATCTGCAAACAAGGTTAAAAGGGCTACGGTGTAACTATCAGAGCTTTAGTATCTCCTACATCCATTCATCATTAACATGTTTCAGCCAAACTAATATGCTGTGTAGGTCAGTGGTTTTCATCAGGATGTGAATCCTTACTTAATAACATGTTGTTCACAAAATTAAGGGAGTGAAAGTACATTCACCTAATTCACTCGCATCAAGCATACAAAGTGCTCACTTGCTTCTGGAGCAAATTAGTAATCCTATTGTAGGAAACAGAGAAACAGTTGATAAAACATATATGGGCTGTCATTTTAGAGCCATGTAGTGTTTTTTTAAACAACATTGCCTTGTGATGCACAGTAAACAGTGTCAACCTATAGCACTCGTGAGAAATGTGCCCGTTTGAAATGGTCCGAGCATCAACAGTGGCTGAGATCATTTCAAGCATTCAATCCATCACCTTATTGTTTTTGCATTTGACACCCTACGTGTGCTGGGTAGGCCCAGAAATGCGCCCTAAACTCACTGTGCCATTGGAACCAAGCTATACCCGGCTGATAACAAGGACGAAACCTGTCCTGGTTTGCTAGTGTTCTGGTTC
Organism: Pleurodeles waltl; assembly: GCF_031143425.1. Lineage (NCBI taxonomy): Eukaryota > Metazoa > Chordata > Amphibia > Caudata > Salamandridae > Pleurodeles > Pleurodeles waltl. The sequence goes on from NC_090448.1 coordinate 1,123,831,890, forward strand.
TGGGAGGGTCTGGCCTAGCAGGTCAGGCTGGACTGTTCCGGTGAGAGACAGGGTCGAGACTGATTTGCATATGGCTGGGTCCAAATTCAGGTGGCATGATAGGTAAAATAATGATGAATGAGAATGTGATCCCAAGCAATTACAAGTGGCTGAGATTAATCCAAACATTCCATCCATCACCTATGTGTTTTAGCATCTGATGGTCGAACAGCACAGGATATGCCCAGACGTGGGTCCCAGGCTCACTGTGGCACTGGAACTAAGCTACAATTGACTGAAGAGCCAATAACAAGGGTGAACCCCATCCTGGTTGCTTGTGTTTAAGTTCAGAGAGGGCCTGGCCTGGTAGTTTGGCCTGGACTGTTCCCATGAGGAACAGGGTTGAGACTAATTTGCGTATGGCTGGGTCCAAACTCAGGTGGCATGGTGGATGAAAAATGCTGGATTGGGATGCGACCCCCAGTGATTGTCAGTGGGTCAGATTAATTCAACCATTCCATCCATCACCTTATTGTTTTTGCATTTGACACCCTAAGTGCACTAGGTATGCCCAGATATGGGTCCTGGGCTCAATGTGCCACTGGAACCAAGCAATACCTAGCTGAAGAAGTCATTAAAAAGGGCGAAACTAGTCCTAGTTTGCTTGTGTTCCAGTTCAGGGAGGGCCTGGCAGTTAGAGTTGGCTGTTCCCATGAGGAACAGGGTTAAGAATGATTTGTGTAAGGCTGGGTCCTCAATGAGGTTGATGGCGGGCAAAAAATGATGTATCCGGAAGCGGCCTGAGTGATTGCCAGTGGCTGAGATTAATTCAAGTGCGCCAGATCTGTCTAGACGTGCATTCTGGGCTCACTGTGCCACTGAAACCAAGCTACACACAGCTGAAGAGCCCATAACAACTGCAAAACTGTTCTTGGGTTGCTTGTGTTCCGGTTCAGGGAGGGTTCAGGTTGGACTATTCCCCTGAATAGTGTTGAGACTGCTGCACATTTGGCTGGGTCCAAACTGAGGTGGCATTGTGGGTGAAAAATGACAGATTGGGATGCAGCCCAGGTGATTGCCAATGGGTGAAATTCATTCAAGCATTCCATCCATCACCTTATTGTTTTTGCATTTGTAGTCCTAAGTGGACTGGTTATTCCCAGACGTGGGTCCTGGGCTCAGTGTGCCACTGGAACCAAGCTATACCTGGTTGAAGAGCTAAATAAAAAGGATGAAACCAGTCCTAGGTTGCTTGTGTTCCAGTTCAGAGAGGATCTGGTCTGGCAGTTCAGGCTGGGCTGTTCCCACGAGGAACACGATTAAGAATGATTTGTATATGCCTTGGTCCTAACTGAGGTGGCATGGTGGGCAAAAAAGTGATGGGCTGGGAAGTGGCCCAAGCAATTGGAAGTGGCTGAGATCAATGCAAGCTTTCCATCCATCACCTCTGTGTTTTTGTATTTGATGCCTGAGGAGCGCAAGGTGTGCCCAGACGGGCGTTGCCGGCTCACTGTGCCGCTGAAACTAAGCTACACCTGGCTAAAGAGCCAGTAACAAAGATGAAACCTGTCCTGAGTTTCTTGTGTTCCGGTTCAGAGAGGCCCTGGCTTGGCAGTTTGGGCTGTTCCCATGAGGAACAGGGTTGGGAATGATTTGTATATGTCTAGATTCAACTGAGGTGGCGTGGTGGGCAAAAAATGATGAATTGGGATGCGGCCCGAGCGATCGCTGGTGGCTGAGATTAATTCAACCATGCCATTAAAAACATGCAGCACAACGTGGAAGTGCATCACTTGGCCTGGCATCACTTGAAGAGGCACTATTGTCCTTTGATCCTGATAGTGGACTACTTCTTCATCTTGTGTTGTGCCTTCTGTGAAGCGTAGCCTCTTTATCATGAGTTTGACTGGATGACTTCCATCCTTCCACAGCTCCACATCAGGAAACTATTTTTTTAATTTGTTACCAGCAATCCATGGGAACCCGTGTGTTTTTCTGCTCTTCCTTTGTGTGCTGCTTGCATCCTCCAACACCCACCTGCCTGCGCTCTCTGTGTTGCTTATCCCCACCAAGCCCACTCTTTGCTTCCCCCACTCCTGCCCCTCTGTTTTTTTATTTAAACATCTCCCACTAAGCCACTAACTTCCTTTACTACTTCCTTCTGCTGCTCCCACCGCTCATCGTCGGAAATTTTTATTGAAAATGTTTTATCCTCTTTTTTAGAGGGCCTAGCACTTACATTTTGCTGCCGAAATGCTCCTTTCTACAAAATATGCGCTGTAGCACTATGCATTTTTTTTCACTTTACAGCTCCTAGATGGACATAAAACAAAAACAAATGCCAGATCCTGATGCATGCACCCCTACACTGTATCGCGTTGAGGCCGCCGTAGCCACGTGACGTCTATACGCAGATGCGTGAAGAAACCTGCTCGGGTATTTATCGTTGTGCTATGTTTTTTGTTTTGCTGATGCTGTTCCACACTGACAAACAAGTTTTTTTTCTGTTGGCAAAGCAAAAAGGTCAGGGAACACAAATGAAAGGTGAAACCTATTGGCTCCGCCAATGTTGTTAAACAGTTTTGACTGCAGCACGTAAATCCAAAATTTGAATAATAGGCATGCCATGCACAGCTGCTAAAACATGCAAATGCAAAAGGTAAGTTTGTTTTATTTTGTTTTCAGGCACAACTTTAGAACAAGACCAGAGGCAAGTGATGTACAAAAAAACACAATATTGGCACTCAACACTCTCAGAATTGCCCTGGCTGCTTCTGTGCGCCCTGTTCAGCACTGTGGGTCGAGGACAGATGCATGCTGGAAGAATGGGCGCCAAACGTGGAATGAGGGCAGGTGAATGAGGACAGATTAGGCGCCAAATGTGCCTGCCCAAGACAAAGGCATCTTCTCTGTATGCAGAAGGGCATGCCTCAATCCAGCCACAAACCACATCCCAGCTGGGAGTAGCAAACAGTCTCAGGGTCCCTGTTGTTTACAAGGGGTCACAGAAAGGGGCTGAAAGTGTGAAACAATGGCAGTACTCGAATAAGTTACCAATATTCGGACGCAGATGCCCGAAGGGCCTTATCTCTCTAGCGTCCGGGGTGGGCCAGGTGCACTGAGAATACCAAGGACCCCCCCCAAGAGGGCCCCCTCAAAGGCGGACGGTTACATTGCTCTATTTGTTTGGAAGAAGTGTGTTCTGGCAATGAATCAGCAGATAGCTCAGTGGGTGAACGCTCCAGGTGCAGAGCTGTGTAACTCCTCAGGGGCGACAGCAGCGCTGTGTTTGTTTGGATGGAAGGTGGTACTTAGATTTAAACAGGAGATAGTTCGGTGGATAAAGGCGCCTTCTGCAGAGATGTGCGCGCACGTGGCAGAGCACGTTTCGAACCCTGGTCAGTCAGTCCGTTGACGCAGAGTTCCATCCTTTCACGTCAGCGACAGTTAATTGAGTAATATCATGGCGAGGAGTGAGCCAAGTTTGCATTTTCAGTTAAATAAGGCAGTAGGTTGTCATGAAACATTATTACCTCCCAGAAGTAGCTCGCATCCTGTCTTATCGTAGGCTTGCGGTCGATTTTGTCACTAGAATTAAAACAGTAGTGAATTTATGCCAGCGATCTCTCTACTGATGTTTTTATAAGAGGGAGATTTGTAATGTTCGAAATATCCATACCGTACCATTTATAGGTCCTTATTCAAACACAAACTGATATTAAGTAGAATTTAGCAGAATGTTAAAGGCTGCAGGTTACCTCATGTCTATACCTATTCTCCTCATCGGTGCTTAGTTTGAGCCGATGGTTTCCGCTGCAGGGCGGCGGCACTTTTTTTTTAGGGCCGGCACTTATTTTCAGTGCTTAATTTGTGCTTGTTGTTTCCGGTGCTGAGCACCGGCACTTGTTTTTGACGGCCGGAGCTTATTCTTCTGCCTCAAGCATTTGCTGCGAGCAAAAGACACATCTGGGAAAGACGTATGAAGGGAAAAACGAAAAAGCATCACAAAGAGAGAAAAAAGAAAGCTGCAAGAGTGAGCCGATTCAACCCAGATCTGTGACTGGGGTTGAATGTTTGATTGGTTCTGCATTCCATCCATCAGTTGTGTTTGTTTGCTTTTGTCGCCGTAAGTGTGCCGGGCATGCCCAGACGTGGGTCCTGGGCCCACTGTGCCACTGGATTTAAGCTAGCCTGGCTGATGAAGGGTGGTACCCTGAAACCGGTCCCAGGACGCTTGTCTCCGGTCCAGGGAGGACTTGGCCTGGCAGTTCAGGCTGGACTGTTCCCATGGGGAACAGGGTCAAGACTGATTTGCATGTGGCTGGGTCTAAACTGGGGTGGCATGGTGAGCAAAATAATTGATGGATTAAACCCATATCTGTGACTGGGGGTGAATGTTTGATTGGTTCTGCATTCCATCCATCATTTGTGTTTGTTTGCTTTTGTCGCCATAAGTGCGCCAGGCATGCCCAGACGTGGGTCCCGGGCTCACTGTGCCACTGGATTCAAGCTAGCCTGGCTGATGAAGGGTGATACTCTGAAACCGGTCCCAGGATGCTTGTCTCCAGTCCAGGGAGGACTTGGCCTGGCAGTTCGGTCTGGACTGTTCCCATGGGGAACAAGGTCAAGACTGATTTGCATATGGCTGGGTCCAAACTGGGGTGGCATGGTGAGCACAAGAATTGATGGATTAAACCCATATCTGTGACTGGGGGTGAATGTGTGATTGGTTCTGCATTCCATCCATCATTTGTGTTTGTTTGCTTTTTTCGCCAAGAGTGAGCTGAAGGGGCAAGGAGTGGCTTTATATGGATTTAAGAGGCCCGAGGTGGCTTCGGGATTATGCCGCCTCAGTATACCATGTTCACACATTTAGTATACCATGTTCACACATTTAGTTGCAGCAGCCGTTTAGCAGCCGTTTGTTTAATAAGAGGGTTTTGGGCACCAGCACCTTTTTATTTACTAATTAAGCACGGCTTAAAGAGAAAAGCCAAAAAGAATAACGAAAAAGCATCACAGAGGGAGAAAGCAGAAAGCTGCAAGAGTGAGCTGAATGGGCAGGGAGTGGCTGTAAATGGATTAAAGAGGCCTGAGATGGCTTCATGACTACACTGCCTCAGTATTCCCTGCTCACACTTGCAGCAGCCGCTTTTTTCAGAGGAGAGCTTTGGGCACCAGCACGTTTTTATTTTCCAAATTAAGCATAGCACCTTGGGCCATATTTATACTTTTCGACGCACAACTGCGCCAGCGCAGTTGTGCGTCAAAAAATCTAACGCCATTCTGAAGCGCCATGCGGGCGCCGTATTTATTCAATGACGTTAGCCGGCGTTAGCCGGCGGAGCTGCCTGGTGTGCGTCAAAAAAAATGACGTACACCAGGCAGCGCCGGCGTAGGGGAATATGGAGCTTGGGTGTCAAAAAATGGGGCAAGTCAGGCTGAGGCAAAATTTTCGCCTCAACCCGATTTGCGCCATTTTTTTGACTCCCAACCCCCATTGAAATGACTCCTGTCTTAGCAAAGACAGGAGTCATACCCCCTTGCCCAATGGCCATGCCCAGGGGACTTCTGTCCCCTGGGCATGGTCATTGGGCATAGTGGCATGTAGGGGGGCACAAATCAGGCCCCCCTATGCCACAAAAAAAAAATATATATACTTACCTGAACTTACCTTAAGTTCCCTGGGATGGGTCCCTCCATCCTTGGGTGTCCTCCTGGGGTGGGCAAGGGTGACAGGGGGGGTCCCTCGGGGCATGGGAGGGCACCTCTGGGCTCCTTCCGAGCCCACAGGTCCCTTAACGCCTGCCCTGACCAGGCGCTAAAAAACGACGCAAAAGCGGCTGGACGTAATTTTTTTTGACCCGCCCACTCCCGGGTGTCATTTTTGCCCGGGAGTGTAAATACGGCGCACATGCCTCGGAGTCATTTTTTAGACGGAACGCCTACCTTGCATATCATTAACGCAAAGTAGGTGTCCACGCTAAAAAATGACGCAAACTCCATGAACTTTGGCGCTAGACGCGTCTAACGCCAGAGTATAAATATGGAGTTCGTTTTGCGTCGAATTTGCGTTAAAAAAAACGACGCAATTCTGGCGCAAACAGAGTATAAATATGCCCCCTTATATTTACAATTCAAAGCAATGCCACCTGTTTTAAGGTTCACAGACTGGCAAGAGCTTGGTGAGTTTTCTTGCTCCTCTTTGGAAGCCGATAGTTCACTCATCTTTATGCATCTGGAGACCTAGAGCCGGAAGTGCTCTTATTTAAGGAATATATGAGACTAAGCGTGGGGTACAGGAGGGAACAGAGGGGAAGCTGGGCTAGATTTGCAAGGGGGAGAAGATAAGAGATAGACACGGGACTGCACGGGGTGGAGGTGGGAAAAACAGGACACACAGAATGTATATAAATTCACTTACCGTCCACTGTAATGTCACAAAGCACTAGGGGCCTCTTGGCGCAGGGCGGCCCCTGTGTCTGTAACTCCCTTGCAGAATGTTTGTGTTTTTCTACAACAGGGTAGACGCTTCCATGCAATTACCTTTGTATCCTCGTCCATGTATCCCATCAAAAGTACAGTATCTTTCTGATACAGTCGGTTTCGTTTCCCACAACATGGATCTCCCTGTCCCAGCTTTCTTTTCCCCAGTCCCAGTATCAATGTGTTCTTGTTCCTGTGTCAGTGTTCATGTTTCCTTGGCCCATTGCGATTTTTCGTGTTTCCTTGTTCCACTGTCAGTGTCATTGTTTCCTTGTCCCACTTTCAGTGACCATGTTTCCTTGTCCCAGTGTGGGTGTCTATGGTCCCTTGTCCCACTGTCAGAGTTCATGTCTCCTTGTACTACTGTCAGTATTCATTTTTCCTGGTTCCTTGCCCCTTTGTCACTGTCAATGTTTCCTTGACCAAGCGTTTCCATGGTTCGTTTTTTTGTGTTCCCCTATCTCACAGTCCTAGCTCCCAAGGCTCAATGTTTGTGTTTCCTTGATCCACGCTCTGTTTCTCTCTTACATTGTCTGTGTCACTCTGGCATTGTGTACATGCCTCAGTTTTGGAGTGTCAAGTGCCTTTTTTTGTGTGGTTTCTTTGTCTCTCCTTTTTGGAACACTAATGTCTCTCTATTTGTGTGCGGGCTTGTCTATTTTCAGGATCTCTGTCTTCTTGCCCATGTGTCTGGGTTTCCTCAATGTCTATCTGTCTCAGTGTAAATTTTGCCTAACATAGGCCCGTATTTATACTTTTTTTAGCGCCGCATTTGCGCCGCTTTTTGACGCAAAACGGCGCAAACCTACAAAATACAATGGTATTTTGCAAGTTTGCGTCGTTTTTGCGTCAAAAAACGACGCAAATGCGGCGCAAAAAAAGTATAAATACGGGCCATAGTGTCTATGTGTCCATGTTTTTGTAGTCATTTTGAGACTATATTTTCCTCTTTTCCAGAGTCCTTGGTTCTGTCTTTTTTCAGCAGTATTCTTGTCCTTACGAAGCTGTGTCTGTTTCTCTCACGGATAGGTGTTTCCGCCATCCCCATTGCACTGTCCGCTTGTCTGTATCCTTTGCAGTGTTCAGTCGCGGCCAGCAGCAGGGTAAAGTGGCAGTGGGGGGTAGGGGTGGAGTGTGAGAACAAAACAAACAATAACATTAAAAAAATAAACTCACCTGAATCTAGCCGCATCCGCATTGCTGCTCTTCTGACTCCACAAGGCACAGGCTCCCAGACTGCACTGCCGCCAATCCTGGCAGCATGAGAGCAACGTTAGGATTGGCCTGAGTGCCCTCACTTTGCATTCCGAGACAGACTGGAACCTGTGCCTGCTGTCTCCAACCTGGCAACACAGCTCCGGTTGGAGAGAGAGCTCAGTGCGCATGTGTGTTTGGCTGTCCTGAGATTACCGGCCAAACACACTTGCGCACTGAGGGGAGTCCACACCACTTCCCCTCCCTGCCTGTGATTTCCCATGGCCCTGCCCTTTGAAAAATAAAACAATAATTAACATGGTTTATTATTGTTTTATTTTTCAAGTTTTGCAGCTGTTTCTGTTGGCGGGGGTGCAATGCTCCTCCACCATATCAGAGGAACTGCCACTGGGAGTGTTGTCTTCCTTGATGCAGTGTTCCTCCCTCCATGCCTGCGCCAGCACTGGTTTATTCCTGCGCTAGTACTAGTGTCTCCTTGTCTCAGAGTCAGTATCCCTTCTCTCTTGTTCGATTATCAAACATGCATGTCTTCCTGTTCTAGTGTATGTTTTTCCCGGTTCCAACGTGCAAGTGCCATGTCCCAATTCCTAGGTTTACCATTTGCAGAATCTTTTGCTGGAAGTTTACCCTTTGTGACATAAACTTGTACACAAATTTTGGAAACCCAATTTTTTCCTATTAATTTTGCAAAGCGTTAAAACAAACTTTGCAACTTCCTTCTCCTTCATACCCGTCTATCTTTACATTGCTCTTCCAAACTCCTCTTACACCCCCTGTCTCACACATAAACTGCAATATGTTTCCTAATTACCTGTGTTTTATGTTTGCTAAACACACTAGATTAATGTGCTGTTACTGCTTTTGAACGTCTACTACTTTGTAGGCTGCCCTGACACCATCTTGTGGTCTGCTTTTCACTGTAGAAAACTTTAAATGAATAAATCAAGCTTACTCCCACACATTTCCTTTCTCTTAGCCCCTCTTTCATCTCTTCTGTCCACTTTCAGAGCATCCAAGTGAAAATGGAGCTGCTGCTTTCAAGCCGCTCAGTGTTTCACTGTGCAGGCTGCAACTTGCCTGCACTTTTAAGGGGGATTAAGTGAGTAACTGCACCTGCCTGCAAGGGGCTGTCTGAGGGGTCCATAGATCCACCTTTTCCCCCTCCAGAGGGCTGCCATCAGGGGGCGCACTGACAGTGCGCCACCTCCTGGCAGCTTCTTTGCCTCTGTGCCCGCAGAGGCAAAGAGATTCCCTCGTTTGCATAGGCCCACGCTCCCATGAAAATGAGAGAACACTCTCTGGGGATAGCATCTGCGCTATAAGTGAACCAGCACTATCAGTTCTACAGAAGGGGCCGCACAAGTTTCTGTGCCACTTTCTGCAATACCAAAGAGCCCCAGGGGGCATAATGCGATCTAACATGCCCATTGCGCCCCAGGGCACTTCTATAATACAGCACCAGAAGACCTGCTTCTTTTAACCACCTTTCTTCTGTCATTCTTCCTGAAGCGCAAGAATCTGACGTAACAGTCCTACCTACATCAGTTAAAATGATGATTTACTTGTAGCTGAATTAGGGGTCATTCTAAACAGCCACAAAAATTCCCGAATCCATACAAGCTCAAGTCGACAGATACACAACTCATATACCCTCAACAAAAGGTTGTAATGTAGGAGTGAAAATATATCCTTTTTGATGTGATCAAAATCGACCAGACATTCCTCAGACCAATGGACTCTATTTTTTCATGAGTAACAACCAGAAACTTTCTATTAGGTCAGCAAATAATTTCAGAAAGTATAAAATTCACATAAGCCTAAGAATGAATGTAGTTGGTCCTTTCCACTAAAGAGTAGTTTCCGCTAGGTAAGCTTTTGACTTAACTCCTTTACTCACCCATGTCCCAGATGTTCCACTTCATTGGCTTTAAAATGCATTTGTCCTTCCTCAAAGTTGTGCCCTTGACTTCTAAGATGCTCAGAACATTTTCCACTGCAGCAAGATAGCTTCCCTCAGTGGAAGTGAAAACCAGAATACCATCCTGAAAAATCACAACAAAATCAAGCCCCTTGAAGAAGGTAGGGACTACCTTCTGAAATACTGAAGCAGTAGGTGCCCACAAATTGCATCCTACAAAATTGGTTCATCCGTTAGGTGTGAAAAAACCTGTTAGATGGTGTCTGTATCTAGTTCCACCTGATGGTAAGCAGCCCAAATGTCCAGTTTCATAGAACACCTAGTCAAATCAATAGTTGTTATGAGGTCTTCAGTTCTAGGCAAAGAAAAACTCTCGACACAGATGGTGTTGTTGAGACGGCCTACATCAATACAAAGGTGCAATACACCAGATTTAGGGAGTCAAGACAAAGGGCAAAATCCTACTCGAACAATGCCAGGAACATACTGCCAGCAAACGATTCAGCCCTGTGTTTACATTTCCTTAAAGGTCATGACATCAGTCACTGTGCCTTTGTGCGTTGGAGGCGGTAAGGTGTTGTTTCTGAGATGTAGCTGTGGTGAGTATAATTGGACTAAGCCAGCCTTCTTACTGTTATGTGGATGAGTATGGCACGGCTTATCACTCGTGAGGGTATCCAGATGCTAGAACAGGAGTGTAGACCCTGAGGTGCTCCTAGTTTAACAACCAAGTTTTCAGTTTCTTGAAAAACTTGAGAAGTGGTGTGGCAGACCTGATGTGTAGAGGAAGTTTGTTCCAGTTTTTGACTGCGATGAAGCAGAATGTGCACCCTGCTGTTTTGCTTCTGAGGATGCTAGGGATTCATGCGAGGGAGAGAGCAGTGGAGCATAGGTGTCTGGAGGGTTTGTAGAGTAGGATTCAGTAGTTAAAGTATGCTGGTCATGTGTTGTGGGGGTCTTTGTAGGCGTGGATGACCAGCTTAAATCTACAACGTTTCTGGATGGGTAGCCAGTGCAGTTCAATGGGGTAGGGAATGATGGGAGCCTTTCTATAGACGTCTAAGAAGAGTCTGTCAGCTGTGTTTTGGCTGGTTTGGAGTCTTTGCATGAGTTGGTTGGAGATGCCTGCATAGAGTGCATTGCTGTCCCATAATGACAAGTGTGTGTATCTAGCTGTTTGAGTTAGTCTGGTTGATTTAGGTTGGTTTGGTTTAGGTTGTCTGATTGATAGTATTATTTGTAACATGCTACTCTCAACTTGGTCTCTCTCAAAGACTAAAAGTAGATTATTAGATTGGGATTAACTAAAACACCACAAAATATGACTTGGCAAAATATTTGTCTCTCTTGAAGCTCAAAATCCCAAACCTACCTTTGTCAAATGGCAATGTCAGAATCTCCCAACTTAGAGCCAACTTAGATTTTGGCGGATGGGTTACTCCGTCACAACGGTGACGGATATCCAGTTCGCCAAAATATAAATCCCATTATTTCCTATGGGATGTATAATTCAGTGGACAGGATATCCGTCACCGTTGTAACAGAGTAGCCTGTCAGCCGAAATTCAAATCAGGCCCTCAGTCTTGGCTTGTTCCCTGTTCAAATAATCCTTGAGAGATAGGACTGAAATCATGTAAAGAACGATTCATATAGCGGAATGGGGATATTGGCCGATAGAGATAGGAATTTAAGGGGGAGTATAACCCTTTTTAATTAGAGCAGCTCTTTCTGCCAAAGGTAGTGGGCGTTTAATCCATTGTTCAACCAGAGTGGATAGTTTTTCTATACCAGGGTCATCGTTTTCTCACATATAACCCCACAATAACACATCAAAGACTCTACAGATGAATGTGTCATAGTTTGACTCTTGCTTTAGGCAAGACTGCTGGTTTAAGGATGACAGTACTTATGTTTGTAGGCGACTACGCCAATCCTACAAGTCGCAACTGTCGGCCCAACCCTCCCGGCTCACAAGCAGCACCTCACCAAAAACCCAAACAGTAAAAGGTGATTTGTGGCAGCCTTTATGCATTGATTCAAGAGTGTGGTATCTCAGGGAGTGTTGTGGTTAAATGGAGATTACCCCTTTCTCACATGTACAACATGTCTCAATAAAACACAGGCAATGAAAGGGATGCAGTAAAGTTTTCAATAGGTTTTATTTAACAAAACTGCAATCTACAAAAGTTGCATGGGCTGCAATGTTTAGGATAATAAGCAGTGCAAGAAACAGAATGGTAAAGACAAGAGTCATTAATACGGAGACCCCCACCATCTTGCAATGACATGAAGTGACATAAGATATGAAATATGTCCTAATACCCTAATAATGTGAACCTAATCTCTAACTTAGAAGAGAGCTAGGTGTGTTAAACCTAATATGCCAATGCAATGTCCATGAGAAGAGCCCGCCAACCCTCGTTACCTTGGAATGAGGTCTCTAGCTCAGACTCTGTAGGGACACGAAGACTGGGTCAGCGTCAAGGCGACATGCTGCATCGATAGCAGCTATGGCATCGGTCGGAATCCCTCTGACTCTGTCTAAGTGAGGTGCATTTATACACATCTGCTCAGACCCCTGACGTAGCTCTGTTCCCAAACAATAGATAACAAGACATGCTTGGGACGGCAATTTATGTAAACAATTACCTCGAAGGCATGAATAGGTAATGTACCTAATGTGAACACCTATAGTTTGTTTATCTTTCTCGCTTGATATTGACGCCTTAGGGCAGTGGCACTGATAATGTGAAACTAAAACATTGGCCAAACTAGAAACAAGGCAGCCATTTAAAAAAGATAGAATTAAATAAATGCGCTAAAACAAAGCAAACTGAGTCTGCAAGCCAAAGGCTAAGCTAACTCCTGTTTCCCATTCAAACAAGATAGGATTCACTACACCCTCCCGATTGCCGTAACAAGTATGACGCCATAAGTTGACGCCACCGAAGGTGAATGAATCCAATGCTAAAAAATGCTCTGGACTAAAAGCTGAAAGCATAAAACTAGATTAAAAAAAATCACATTTAAAAACATGTTAAAAATCAATAGCTAAAAACATACAAAGAGATATAATGTCAACCATGACAAGCACAGCAGGCCAAAGTAAGGGCAATAAATGCAAACTTTGAACTTTGGTATAATAAGCCAATCATCAAATCTTTCTAACAGTAGTCATGATCTTGAAGAGCATCTTCGAAGCCATTGAAGGGAAAGGACCTCATGAAAAAGGCTACATCTTCAAATGTTAGATTGATGACAGGATAGGCAGACGGATCCATGGAGCAGTAATGCGTAGTAGTCTCGTGTGCAAGTCCACCTGCAGGAGTGGCACTCTCCACAGGGCCAAAAAGAGCCAGATTGTTCACCAAGAGGGCTCATAAGTGGCCTCGCGAATCAGCCTTAGTCTCAAGGGGTACGACTGTGAATGAACCCTCATCGAGGACATCAGCAGTGCTTGGTCCACAGGAGGCACCGGCGTAACAGCAAGACACACTGTAGGCAAGTGTTCAAAGAGGCATCATACGTAGTGAAAGACTGGTTGCACACACCATAGGAGTAGTTGAATGACAATGACCAATCACGCTCCAATTCCTCCAGCACCGGAGCATTAAAGACCTGAATCATGCGTTCATGGCACAGGTGAGCTGGTGGTAGTGGCTCCATTGCTTCGCGTAGCTGGAAAGACACAACCACTGCGAATCAGAAGAAATAGCATCAGTATTCTGCCAATCAATGCCAAAATTATAGGAAAGCCGCCAAACACACTTGAAAAGAGTGAATGGGTGGCCGATGGAATAACTCCGAAGACAGTCTGGAAGATGGACACAAATCCAGACCTAACAGCCTTAAAGAAATGGACAATCCCAGTAGTACTCAAGGCGTTGAAAATTTGGGATACCAGCTCTCCATAGTGCTTGGGGAAGTTGGTATTTAATAGGGATTGTATCTCAGCTTATGATCTCGCAATCTGGAGAGCATACATCTCTCTAGCTGATGTCAACGCAACTTGTTTTTGGAACAGTAGCGCCTTTAGTCTGCTCAGCTTGTCATAATTGACATTAGTAGTATCAATGTGCGGCCACATTTCTGATACATTTATCTCTCGTGTGGGGGGGAATAAATTTGTCCACAACACGTAACGAACTTAGAGACTGAAATTGCGTAGACAGTTCCTGGTCGCATACTGCAACAGCTTTGGTCGCTCAGCACCACATAACTTCCATTCAAAAGTACATGAAACACTGGTCAAATCAAAGGGACGGGAGTACCCTTCACAAAACAGGCCAAGTTTGTGACCCCCGCATTGTAAAGGCCGTAAAGGGACACCTGCTTGCAGATCTTTGAGTGACTAACAGTAGTCTCACATTCTCTTCCGCTGAGAAAGACCTCTGTTTTGCCGTTCAGACATTTGTATTCAAAGGGCAACTCCCACTCTTCTTTAATAGAGCTATCGCCTAGTCACTCGTACCTGCCCACGGCAAGATGTTTCAGGCATTTCGAAAATCGAAAAGTGGAAACAGGCAGATTAATAATGCCATGTAGGAGCCATACTGTTGATGGACTTTCTGCAACTGTGATAGGCAACTTCTCTAACTTTTCTATGTGAAGCATAGTGAAACTCGCTTCCCTTTTAGCCATTGTTTGTTGTTCCTTGGATAAATTAAAAGCAGTGAACAATTCACTACCGTTAATATACTTCCATTGAACTTGGCAGTTTTTCAAAGTCTGTAATGTCCAACCTAACTGCATGATGGAACACAGCTGACTTTGCCCATGATATAAAAGGGACATGTTTGTCTGAATGATATCTATTGCAGACGATACTATGTTAGTCAACAAATAAATTCTGTTGGACAGAGTGTTCATGCCATTGTCGACAACAGCTAAAGCCTTTTCTAAGTTTTCCTTGTCTATTTGCCTTAAACGCACAGCAGTTTCTATCTGGGAAAGCTTCCAGATCTTATCATACATGGCATATATGAATCTTTTAGAGTGTGCCTTTCTAGGACCTACCTAACAAAAAGTCCTGCAAGTCTATATCTTCAAAAAGAGCGTTGAGATGTTCCTTAACTGCGGCTAACATGTTAGTCTGAACCCATTGTTGGCACAGTTTACCCACACTGTATGTTGTAACTATACCTGTGGCTTGACCCGAGACAAAGCGAGAGTCTGGCCGGCTAATCTTGAAACCCCCTGAGGAATTCACAAAACGTGCCTGACACCCATTTGTGTCTATTGGCCAAATCAACCACCCGCCGGGACTGGAAAGTGAAGAGTTATAGGTACCAAGGGCCGGATGTAGGAAGGAAGCAATTTGCGAGTTGCAAATTGCGAGTCCTTCCGACTCGCAATTTGCAACTCGCAAATTGCTATGCAGTACGGTGTCTCAGACACCGACTGCAACTCGCTAAGGGGTCGCAATGACCCACCTCATGAATATTCATGAGGTGGGTCGCAAATTGCGGCCCCATAGCGAGTATAGGCACTCGCTAACATGGAGGCCTGCTGTAGTCAGCAGGCCTCCATGTTAGCGACCTGCTTTTCAATAAAGCAGTTTTTTTTTTTTTTGAAATGTAGCCCGTTTTCCCTAAGGGAAAACGAGCTGCATTTCAAAAAATCCGAAACCTTTTGTTTCGTTTTTTTCAGGGCAGGGAGTGGTCCCTTGGACCACTCCCTGCCCTGAAAAAATATTTTGGGGTCCATTCACAAAGGGGAAGGGGTCCCATGGGGACCCCTTCCCGTTTGCGAATGGGTTACCATCCACTTCAAGTGGATGGTAACTGCGACTCTATTTGCGACCGCATAAGCGGTCACAAATGGAATTGCATACCATTGCGAATCGCAAATAGGAAGGGAACACCCCTTCCTATTTGCGATTCGGAAATGCATTTTGCGAGTCGGTAACGACTCGCAAAATGCATTTCTGCATAGGAAACACGCATTTGTGAGTCGCAAACGGCAAATTTTGCCGTTTGCGACTCGCAAAGTGCTTCCTACATCTGGCCCCAAGTCTCTTTGGACCTTATGTGAGGAATGATATGGAGTTAAGACTTCATCCACAGGCTCAATAGAGGAGCATTCAGGAAGGCAATGACCATTTATAAGCAAAAAGAAAACAGCCACAAAACCAATCCATAGAAACAATGGAAAAAATATCAAGCAGAACCATAAACAGTTCCAAGGGTGAATTAGTTATTTTTAAGCCATAGGTACAGCTTACATGTCTTTGAAACATTTTCAATTGCAGGACTGGATGAGTCTGAAGAAAAGTCATCAATGTCGATGAAATAACCAGAAGAAGTCTCTGCAAACGCAGGAGCAGTACCTGTGGATGGAGCCACTTCACGGGAAGGCTCATAGTAAACTGTGTCGTCAGTCTGTGTTGTGATGGTGTAGAAAACAGCCAGATCTTGGACAGGTGCTGTCGTTGAAGTGGTAACTGGAATCAGCAAGAGCTTATTTTCCACCCTCCCCACGGTTGAGGAGATATTTGTAGCATCGTTGGACATACTTGTGTACACCTACATTTTGTTTATCTTTGTCACTTGATATTGACGCCTTAGCGCGGTGGCACTGATAACGTGAAACTAAAACATTGGCCTAACTAGAAACAAGGCAGCCATTTAAAAAGACATAATTAAATAAATGTGCTAAAACAGAGCAAACTAAGTAGGGTAAAAGTCACTAGGTGACGGGGTGCACAAGATAGGATTCACTACAAACGTATGAATGAGCTGAATTTCTAAAGCGTGCAATTACGCCATGTCTTGGTGCTAAGAGTGAAAAAACATACTGGAGGTAAAAACTGCTTGGAAGCAAAATGCATTAAAAAGAATGAGAAAAAAGCCAAGATTTTGTTTACTGAAAGTGTAGACGATTTGTTTGATTTCTAAGGTGTAATGACATTTTGTTCCATAGCTGACAGGTAGTGTAAACAAAGCTACGGCCGCCCCAAGAAGCTTTATTTATCCTGGGTGCTGAAATGAAAAATGATGCAGCTGATCTCAATTTTTTATTTAGTTGGTGCCACCTGATTTTTCTTGCCAAACAATTAGCTCTGGTACTGCGCAAGACCTTGTAGACTAGACAAAGTGCTTTGAATTCTATGCATCTCTTTACAAGGAGGCAGTGAAGATCCCTTAGAATATTTGCCACAGAGTTATATGTAGGAACTTTCTTTAGGAGGTGAGGAGCTGCATTCTGCAGGGCCTGAATCTTTTTGAGTGCTTATTGTCGACTGCCCATAGGGCATTGCAATAATCAATTTTTCATAAAACCAGAGCAATGACTACTGCTTCTTGAAGCTGAACAGATATGAAGAGCACACCTTCTTTAGTGACCTAAGCAGGGACCCAAGCAGTGAAAAACAAGATGATGTAAGTTTATTAACTTGGTTCCTAAACGATAAATCAGTATCAGAAATTACCCCAAGGTTTCTTACCTTGGAGACAGGCTCTGGTGGGGAGTAGTTCAAGATTTGTGGCCACCATGAATGTCCCCCAAAAAACCTTTGTTTCCCCAAAATAAGGACTTTGTTTTTTTCTGAGTTTAATTTCAGAAAATGGTTGGTCATCCAATAAACAACGGCATCCATACATTTGTTGAACCTGTCTGCAACTTCTTCCACATTACTTGGAATTGAGACCACAATCTGAGTGTTATCAGTGAAGGCTACGGTAGCAAAACCATGGGAATTAATTAACTTAAATGTTAAAAAGCATAGGGCTGAGCGAAAACCCTTGGGGAACCCCACAAGGAAGGGAGAACAATATACATCACCAAATATTTCACAGATCTGTTGCATCATTTAAAAGGATGTTCTATGTGTGATTGTTTTGTAGCTGGAGTTAATTGTAAAATGTCAGATTATTACTAATTCCTGAAAGATGCCAAATGTTATAATCTCTGAGTTTTAGAGGAAGGTTAGTTGTTGGGTTTTAAACAAACAGAAGCAGAAATATCTGCATTTAGGGAAAATAGTATTCTTCTGGATGGGAAGGAAATACCTCTCCATGAATTATGTTCCCATAATCTGTAGATCTATGGTTCTATTGCCCAGGCAAAGACTTATGGCGAGAGGGGGTAGCCTTGACGTGTTCCCCTAATAATGGCAAATATGTTATAGATCATACTAGTCACACAAACTCTTTCCTTTAGAAATATTATCAGGTCGGTTACCTAGCCCACCCTGATGAAGAAATGCAAACAGAAATGGTCACTCCAGTCAGTTGAATGTCTTTTAATTATCTAAGAACACCAAAATTGCCTCCCAAGCCAGGTCCATCTGGTGCATAAAAGCAAACAGAGTCCTTAAATTATGCAAGGTCACTCTGCCTAGATTAAACCCTAACAGAACTTTCCATGCATTGGTCATAAGACTCTTGATGGTTACTCTGGCAAACATTTTACTATTTAAATTTAGTAGCAACAATAATCATAAGACCAACATTGTTCATTAGTTATTGCAACCTAGTGGTGGGCAGGAGACTAACAATCTCCAGCACCTTCTTATGTACCTCTAATAGCTGTGTGGCTAAGGCTGGTTTGTGTTCTCAATAAAACTCAGCAGTTAGGTCCTTGATCCTGGGGCCTTCCTCCTGCAAAACTCTCTATTGTTGCTTTAATTTCTTCTAGATTAATTTGCTTAAGCAGTGGGACTTTACAGTCTTTATCAATCCATGCTAAGAAAACACAATCAAAGCTATTTACTCACTGAAGGTTTGGTATAACCTTAAAAGAAAATAGTGTTAGATAAAAGTCAATGAGATCTTGTATTGCGTCGCTGTACAGTCCATCTCTGCTTCTAGGTTTGAGTGATGTTGTCTGTCTTTTCCTGCCATCAGGTGGGCATAGCAGGCATGCAAGAGTACTAGTCACATATACCACCTTTCCAAATCCTCTACCCTGTGCATAATTGCCTTAGTATTTTACTTCTCACTTTGCTGCTTCCCTGTGCATCATTATAACTTTGCCAATTTTGGCTGAGTATCCGGTTGGCTGATGAAGCTTCTCGAGCCATGTTAATTCTCTCTTATGTTGCTCTTTTAATGATCTAATGGATTTAAGTATTACTGCCTGTTCAAATATAGAAATTGCCATGATGTAGACCTTAAATGTTTCCCAAAATGAGTGATGATGAGGAACAGATCCTACATTTAGCAAACAAAATCCTCTCTCGTATTATGTATTTTGCCTTGGAACACTACATCCAGGAGTGCCTCCAATGGAAATTTCCACCACTACTTTGTCTGAATATTGGAGACTAGGATGCCCAACATCATTAATACTTGTGAGTGATTTGACAGTGCCTTTGTTAGGTAGATAAGTGATTTTATCTAATAAATACTATCCTTGGACATGAACCAGTAGTCAATGAGTGAAT
This sequence comes from Pleurodeles waltl, assembly GCF_031143425.1. NCBI lineage: Eukaryota > Metazoa > Chordata > Amphibia > Caudata > Salamandridae > Pleurodeles > Pleurodeles waltl. The sequence goes on from NC_090448.1 coordinate 1,123,850,873, forward strand.
GTGAATCATGTACTGAGGAGAACAAAGAACAGACTCATTCCTTTGCTTTATAGACTCTCCAAAATTATGTTAGGTGAGTAGTTCCATGATTTGATGCAACACTGTTGTGGCTCTAGGAGTATGGAATGATTGTGATTTGAACCTGTCCAGTAGCGAGTTCAATGCAATATTAAATCTCCCACCCTTTATCAAATGGGTAGCGTTAAATGTCCACATAGGGTAAGTATGTCATAATAAAATTGTTGTGAGTCAGTATTGGGATCGTAAATATTGACCAGTGTGATCGGTGTGTCTTAAAGTGGGCTGTCTATCAACAATAGTCTACCCTTCAAGTCTGCAGGCACATGATGTGTTGTAAGGTTTACCGATTTCTGAATCAGAATTGCTACTCCCTTTCCTTTTGCACCATAGGATGCAAAATAATAATGTGTTCCTTATTTTGAGGCAATGGCGAAGGGAAAGTGAGCCATATATGTGCTTTCTGAATGGATAGAATATCTACCCCATGTTGGTCAAGATATGCCACTACAAACCCAGCCTTCTTCAGGTTAGTCAGACCTCTGACTTTCTAAAATATTATTTAAGTCTGTGTTCCAGGAAGTTATTGTACATATGCTGATAATATTGGAATAATATGTGACAAGTTTAGCCTGCAAACATATAAGATGTTGATTTGTTATACCATTTCTCTTATTGTCATCATATAATAAACAAGAACTCCAATGATTCTTCCACCTGCACTGACGCTGAACGTTTCAACTCCTAGTCCATCTAAACCAAAACAAAACAAGAGACAGGCTCAGTGGCTCGCACATGGGGACGTGGCGAGTTAATCGCAACCTGTATCCCACACTAAATGGATATGTTCTCTATCTAAAATATTTCTAATGCTTATTACAATTTTGCAGACTAATTAGATCTTATGAGCAGTAGAGCCATAAATAGTCTAAATTTGTGAGTGACTGACTAATATTTTTCTGATGCTAGATGTGAAAAATTGCTAAAAGTTTGAGTTGTGGATAACCAACACCGCTTGTATAGTCACATGCATCAGCGTCTTCTTATTGGTGAATTTTAAAAATAAACGTAATTGTTTCAGCAGAAGCATTGAAGAACCAGTTTTACCCATCATAGTCTATTTTCAATCTGGCAGGATAAAGCAAGGGGTACTTTACTTTCCTGTCTGCAATAGCCTTTGGGCCTTCAAAAATGTGACTCCAGTACTCCAACTGTAAAGAGGAAAAACAGGGACAGTTTATTTCCTTGAGACTCCAGGAACTATTTGGCATGACCAGTCAAAGAACTATGACCCTGACCCTGTAGTTGATGAACTTAGAAATGATGGGGTAGAAAGGTACTTGGGGGAGATATCTGCACCTATGGCGTGCCCTCCTACAAACGTATTTGAAAAGCAGTCCCTTCCAAGTGGTCAATTAAAAAGACTTCAACAAATACCTTCATTCTTTTGGTTGCCAAAGACTCAGGAACTCCTACTGTGTGTATGTTGTTCTATCTGGAATGCGATTGACTTTTATTGTGAAATGCTATCTCAGCTTGTTTCTGCTCAGCTTTCTCTATCTCTACTCCTACTTATACTTAGCACCAGTAACTCAATCACATTCAATTAAATCTCTATCAATCAGGGGTCTTTTGAGTGCAAATTGTCACCTGGGGGTGTCTCCAGGCACTGGTGGGTTTCTGAAAGCCTCAGCCAGATGGCAATGGTTGTCGAAGAGCCATGTCTTGAGCTGCTTTCTAAAGTCTTTCAGAGAAGGGGAGGTGCTCAGGTGGAGGGGGAGGTGCACTTAGAATAAAACATACTATTGGGAGGGTCTAGAGACAATTTCATTTACTTTCCTCAGCTCTCCACCTTTCATCGTAGGTCTGACACCACTCCTACTACCAAGGCACGCGTTCTAAAAGATCTCTGGCAAAGAGCCCCCCTGAGGGGCCTGTCGGACATTGCAGCGCCAACCTGACAAGGAGCAAGCCCTGTAATGAAGCATGACATCCGTTGGGTGTGTGAGGGCTCTGGCTTCTACTTTTAAGAGTGCACATTTGACCTGTGGAACAGTGTACCTTATTTATTTAGACTTAACTTCAGGAGGATGTACACTGGGCCATTTTGAAATCTCCCTGTCCCTCCAGTATTCTCTAGATTTGCACAGCAGCCCAGCTGTGGAACATTTATTTGGGCGATTTACCTACACATTTTAGAGCTATGCCACCATGGAAGACTTCCAAGGCCTGAGCTTTGATGATGACTTTGTGTCTGCCATATTACAAACCCCCTCTGTTCTCGGTAATGATGGAACTGGACCCTCAGGTGTCTCAAGGAGGATTGGGATAAACCTTAATATCTTATTAAAACGATATTCAATGGCACCATCATGACCAAATACTTCAGGGTCAATATAGCTCTGAACGGCCTGATCGTAACGAATGTTCCTAAAATTATTCTTCAGGACTTGGTTTTCAGGAAAGACTGGGCCCAAATAGCATGGAAATGCACTAGGGATTGGCTAATTCTGATCATCAACACATCAAAGATACTAACAGATTCCATCACAGTTGAGATAAACCTAAAAATACACTTAAGACCACCCTATCCCTGACTGCATTTAAGAACCGCTTGCTGAGATCAATACTGAATTAAATGAGACCAAAGAATACCTTACCCAACAGAAGATCACTAAATTACAAAAAGACATTACAGAATTTAGCATAGAAAAGATATATCCCTATATCAAGGATTGCTATGAGGTGGATACACAATCACGGTCCTCAGATGAATCCGGACCTTCTTATAGGAAACCGAGAACCTACAGCAGCAGCTCTTCATCAGATGGTTGGAGCACAGATGAGGGTGTTCCCCCAACATACTACAACCTATCCCCTTTCCAAATGCACCAGCCTCACCATGGCAACCTCACTACCCTTTCTTCCAACCACGCCCAATGATGCCCTTTGTGCCTTTTTTTAGGCCGGGGCAGAGGATGAGGCAGACGCAGAGGAAGAGGTCGACATGTCCAATGGGCCAAGAAAGAACCACAGATGGTCACCAGGAGTCGGGGCAAGAACCAGACCAAAACGGCTTAGTGGTTAAGTTAATCTGTCACAAAGACCCCTCTCTCCGAATGAAGCACATGTCCTGAACAAAGGGTTGGGTTTTGTACCCACCACAAGGTAAGATTTTTTCTGCATCAATTGTGAACTATCCCAATTTTTCAGGAAGGTCCACCTACATTTTTCCTTTAAGGATAGACCAACAGAGTTGTCACGAGAGGATGCAGGACTTAGGAATCCTTCCACCTTCACCCCCCCACCTTTACCATGCCATGTGAAATACTTGCGTTTGAGAAAGCAGTCCTATCTGACGTGGGATAACTGCACCCCAAGCACTCCTTTATGAACATCTCATTGAGGGAGAATGATGCACTTAAAACAATAATGTCTACACCTCCTGAGCGATACTTCCTATTACGATCCCTTATCACAGGATATTACAGAAAGACTACAAAGTACCATACAGACCATGATCAATGAAGCTGAGACCTACACTTAGATAACCCATAAAGAGGCTGATTTTTTGGATACCCACCATCCTCGTATACCATACTTTTATAGCCTCCCAAAGTTCAAACAGGGGCATTCAGCCACCCCCGGGCCGACCTATTGTCTCAGGAATAGGCTACATTCTTGAACCTCTCTATATTTTCTGTGATCATTTCCTTCAGCCATTAGTGAGAGAGACTCCTACCTTTTTGAAAGACAAAAAAGATGTTCTCAATCTCATCGAGTCTATCAATGAAACTGAACAAGTGCATGCTCTGATTAGTCTTGATGTTGAAGCCCTCTATACTAATATATCTCAAGAGAAGCCACACTCAGGGTGGTTGAAGACATGCTAACAGTGTCAGAGTCACCAGATCCTCGGGTCTGTGCACGTTCCCAACACGTCCACCACTGAACAGCTCCAAGACTCTGATAGATAAATCACAGAGACTGAGAGAGAGTTCAAGAGGGAGAGAGGGGATTAGGAAGGGAACAGCTGGGAAGGAGACCTGTAGTAAGAAAAAGGTTAGAACACACGATATGAAAATTATATCTCCTGAAATCAATACTAGACGATGATTCTAAGCCTAGTCACTCTGAAAACATGAACAATCTAAGAGTTAAGTTTAAAATGACTAAGTTTCAAGATGGCCGGATATCTGTAAGGGAATCAAGATGAATTAAATGAAAACTTTCTTATTCAAGTACTTTCTTTTACATGAGAATCAGAAAAAAACAATCTGACTAAATTTTAAACCAGTCATATAAATCCTGTTTTGAGAATGTATACTATGACCATACAATATTGCATCTAGAAACTCTGGCCTTCTGTGTACTCTTAAAATGTTTCAATACAAATTGCGCATATTGCAGATATATATATATATATATATATAGTAAACACCATAAAAGGATTGTGCACCATGAATAACACAATATGGATTCAGGAAACAAATCACATAACTTGTCAACTCGAATATTACATAATAAATATCTTAGAATAGTGGCATACAATAAACAACATGAAATAAACTCGAGGAGAGAATCGTGCGTCTTGCCGATTCGAGTGTCACCATGTAAAATACCAAGAAATGGTAGCACGCAATGAATATCAAAATCAAATCATCATTAATCGAATTGCGCGTCTTGCCGATTCGTAAAACACGATGTAAATGTCAAGAAATAACAGCTCACAATAAATAACAAGATCAAAGTACAATGAAATGAATTGCGCTTCTTTTGCTGATTCTTAAGCCACCATGTAAATGTCAAGAAATGGTAGCGCGCAATGAACAACAAAGTTAAATCCTCATGAAACAAGTTGCGCGTCTTGCCAATTCGTAAAACATCATGTAAATGTCAAGAAATAGTAGCGCGCAATGGACAACAATGTTTAAACACCATAAAACTAATTGCGCGTCTTGCCGATTCTTAAGCCACCATGCCAATGTCAAGAAATGGTAGCACGCAATGAATAACAAAGTCAAACCTTTATGAAAAAATTGCGCGTCTTGCCTATTTGTAAACTACCATATAAATGTCAAGAAATGGTAGCGCGCAAGTAATCTGTTACTCATTTAAGAATTAAACCAAGAATATGAAAATTCTCAATAACGGTGTCGGAACAGTCCAACCACCGTCTTACCGCCTGGAACAATGATCACCAATGAAGGATTAAGGGCAGAATACTAGCAGATCCAAATAGGCTGCAGGGACAGGAGCTCATGAAGAAGCTGCTGTTCTGCACCGGGACCTCTGTATAGTGAGCACTGGGAGTTGGGCTGGCTCTCTTTTATAGAGTCTTGGCCCAGCCCAGAACCACGCCCAGGCATGTTGCAGGAAAAGTCTCTGGAAGGCCCTGGAAAGGGGCCACACCCTAACATACTCTGAAAACCTGCAGCAATACATTGCAAAGGAACAGAATTTGTAAGCATATTAAAAATAAGTTTTCAGGATTGAACTCTGCAATGCAAAAGGTTAAACCACAACATATCAGCACAATGCATAAATTACGTTGTTTTGAGAGTGCTGGGTTTTTGCATTTTTTTCGCCAATAGAGCGCGTACTGCTCTGGTGTTGACAAATAGCCCGTAATTGGTCCTCTCCTACCCCTATTCATTTAATCATGCAGTGTGCCTCTCTAGCCATCACTGAGAACTTTTTCAATTTTGAGAATCAACTCTACCATCAGATACGCGGGTCATCTATGGGAAGTACCTTCGCTCCCAGCCTGGCGTGTCTGTACATGTTCCACTTTGAGCAACAATTTATCCTGAATAATTCCGATCCGTTTGCCAACAACATTAAACTATGGCGTTGCTATATTGACAACATTTTGATCATTTAGCACAGCAGTATACAGATGGTTGGAACCTTCACCACTTGGGTTAACAGTCTGGATCCCTAACTGAGGTTCACTTCGACCACTTCAGATACACAAATATCATTTTTGGACCTGATGATTACCATCAACCAGGGAAAACTGGAGACCAGCACCTACTAAAAGACCACAGACCGGAACAGCCTACTCCTATATGAAAGCCATCATCCTCAGGCACTGCAGTGCAATTTTCCTTATGGCCACTTTCTTACACTCCGTCGAAATTGCAGTGACAGCTCCACTTTCGAGGCACAGGCAGATGACCTCACACGGAAACTACGTCATCGACATTACCCACACCAGATCATCAACTCAGCTCGCAAACGGGCACGGAATAACCATAGAATGTCTCTATTGGCCACTGAGCCCAAATGAACAGATACACGACTGACATGTGTCTCAATCTACACACCTTTGTCTAATACCGTCAAAAAGATTGTTAATAAACTATGGTCTTTTCTTAGAAGTGGTGGAGAAGAAATACCCAAACCCCTGTTTGCCTTCAAGTGCACCAAAAATATCAAAGATCTAGTGGTTCATACTCGCCCAAAGACTGTCTGTTCTGGACGTAGATAGACCACACTATGGCAACTCCCATCGGTACAAGGCCACTATCCCAGTGGTAACTACAGTGTATGTCCACTGACAAGATGGGTCAATGTCCTAGATTTAGAACCCATAGAGGAGTGGCGACTTACAAAACATGCTAACTGTAACACTCGCAATTGTATCTATGTGATTACTTGTTTGTGTAGCTTACGCTACATAGGGATGACCACAAGACTAGGAATAATGAACACCGTAGCAATATCAGGTGAAATTTTGAAATCTCCCTGCCCCTCCGGTATTCTCTTGACTTCACCTTTTTTTTCTTTCTTCCAACACTCTACACCAGTAAGATCACATCATCAGCTGCCAGAAGAAGGAATATCATCTTCAGGCAATTAACAGATTTTAGCGCTCCTAGCAGAGGGCAAAATGCTGCATGGAATGCTGAAACCGGCTCAGCCAATCAGAAGGTTACTCTTGTTTGCCTGTGTTCTAGACCTTCCTGAGTGGAGTGAAAGTGCAGGACAGGGACATGAAGCAGACTGGGACAAGGGATGCCTCTGTGTGTGGTGGTGGGTGGACAGAGCTTTAACGCATACATGCTGCAGACTCTGGCATTGGCGTAACAAAGCCCACTGCAGTGTGTGTGGGGAGGGATGCGACCTCAGGAGGCCCCCTCAGCAAAACTGGTAGGTCGTGGGCCAGGGAGGGGTGCCCTCCATGTAACGTGATGTCAAAATACAAATGGCTGCGACATTGTCCACCAAAATTTAAACATGCACATTTACATTTCCACGTTAATTTCTCTGTTATGCCTTTTAATGAGGGTTTGTAAGTCACCATATACCAACGTCTATGCCACTAATGTATTAGTAAATTTGATCTCTCTCAGCCCCTCAAGTTTCGTTATGCCACTGGACTCTGGCCAATTATTGTGTGGTAGGCAATAAAAAAAAAAAATACTGTAATACTCAGAATACTGAGGCAGCGTAATCCTGAAGCCATCTCAAGCCTCTTTAATCCATTCACAGCCACTCCCTGCCCCTTCAGCTCACTCTTGCAGCTTTATACTTTCTCCCTTCGTGATGCTTTTCGTTTTTCTCTTCCTCTGTCTTTCCCATATGTATCTTTTGCTCGCAGTAGATGCTTGAGGCAGAAAAATAAGTGCCAACCCTCAAAAATAAGTGCTGGTGTCCCGCACCAGAAACAACAAGCACAAATTAAGCACTGCTCAGGGTGCTGAAATTAGTTAGACAGATGTGCGGATACATAGCAAGCAGCCTGCAGGCCCAGGCCCTGAGGGAAGGGAGTGACGCAGTTATTCATAGCCGGCTTGGAATGCTCAGCTGACGGGCGCAGACTTCTGCTATCTTTGGAAGTGGTCTTGGCACCCGAGTGTGGTGTCAAAGGAACACATAGTGGGCCGGGGCGAGCATAAGTAACACGGCTTGGACACTGGCCACTTAACTGCTTGATTTCGTGGATGCCTAAAAATGCAGACGAGGGGGCCCATGCCCAGCCCCCACTCCTTTAGTTCTAGCTTGGATTGCCCACAATAAAAAGTCAAGGACTTCTCAAAACAACAGTACATATTTGACACACTTCCAAATTTGTTGCAAAGGTACATGCATTTTTTTGTTTTATTATGGAATAATGCAGCGCGTTTCAAAAACCTTGGGGCTGAATTGAATTCTCAGGTGGTCCTTATTTCAAAGATTAAAAGTGTAACTAGCTTTTTTGATATCATCTCTGTGTCCTAAGAAGAATCCTGAATCTTTTTCCTTCCTCATATGATGTGCAGGCCAAGGATGGATTTCTTTCTTCTCCTCTTATTATTGTAATGCTTTACATCTCCCTTCTAGGCAATTAGTACCAAATGCTGTACCTAAGCCTATTACTGGCTTATAAAGCCAAGAACATGTGCCTCAGCTCCTTCCTTTACCCCGAATGCCTCTCAAACAAAAGGGTCCTTTAAAATCACTCTGTCTGGTCCATAGGATATTATGGGGAAGGTTTACTAAACTGTCACCCTGCGCGACAGGGAGGAGGCAGGCGAGAGCTCGCCATACCCACAGGCATACGGCTCTCTCTTCCCCTCTCCCTTGCACCGGCACAGATGTTAGCTGCTGTGCGCCACGCGCAAACCCTTTCGGCATAGTGCAAGGGTGTGTGCATGAGTCTAGCATAGGCTTTCTCCTGGAAGGATACCCTTCCAGCACAACTACTATGTCTAGACAACTTTCTCCTTTTAATGCCTGCTTTCCAAAGGCATTATTTTGTATGCAAAACATTGTCTCACATTTTTTGTAAATAGGGTTTTCCGTCAAAAAGGGTGGGTGGTTGAATGGCAACACCCATGTAGCACCCCCTTGACGCAAAGTAATGCAAGCAGCGCTTTGCGCTACTTTGCAAAACTTTCAGTCAATTTCCAGCACAAAACTTGTTTTGCGCTGGAAAGTAAATAATTAACAAAACATCTTGCACTGGTTTGCGTCACTTTTATGGCGCAAACCCAGCGCAAAATTTTAGTAAATCAACCCCTATATGCCCAGGTTAATGCTCTTCTCACACCGCTCCTTGAATAGTATTGTACCCCATGGGTGGTTAGATCTCAGCCTCATTTCCATAGGCAGGTTCCTAAAGTAAAGAAAGCCAGATTGGGCGGCCTTGCATTTTCAGGTGCAGCGGAGCCCCATTGGAATCAACTTCCTCTTGCTTTACAAAGAGGGCCAAATCTTTTGAAATGTAGAATTGAAAACTTTGCTCGACTCTTTCGCTAAGTAGCATTACTTTCCCATCTATTCTCTGATCAGTATTTCTTAGCAACAAGATACCCTCAGGAGAAAGAGCGCTTTCTAAGACCTGAATAAAATAAGTACGATTCCACACTTTTGCTATTACAAAATGATTATGAACATTTGCCAAATGAATGACTTGGACTCAATGGACACATCGACAACGCGCAAGGCACAGCACACAAAATGGCTTCTTCTCTTGTACGTATGTCGACAGTGCTGTCTCCAGGGCAGGTGTTACATTACTCGCCTGCTTTCTGACATTCAACTTCAAGCATCCGACAGCATCAGCTCATAACTGACCCTGCTATATAAATCTGTCACCTGATCCCCACCCTGAATTATGCAACAGTGGCTTGCACCCCTGCCAACTTTACAGAAGATCCCTGTCTGGGTATTGGACAGGAGTATTCACTCAGAACACACCCCCGAAGCCCTGCCAGAAAAAGTCTAGACATCCCCGTCCCGGAGTTCACTTGACCTGAAGAAGGACCTTGAGAAGCTGTAGAGAGACAGAAAGAAACATCATGTGGGAATCCAATCAGAGTTTCCATTACAGTGGAGAGAGGAGGTGGTGAGGGATTTGGGGATTCATTGCAACAAAGACAGTTATTGGGGAGCAATGTCATTACTGCAAGACCAGGTAGACAGGTGGACATGCTGCCTCTGTCTACGGCTGGGCAAATTGCACTTATCCACATGATTATACTCGCTAGGTTTCTCTATCAACTTGTTAATATCACCATGCATCTATCCAAATACTTTTTAAAGCAGTATGGCCTCTTCTAATTGGCTGATGAGCAATCCAGACTGAGCTGGGACACTCTGACCTTGCCATATGACCAGGGTGGACTGGTGGTGCCAGACAAGGATTTACACTGGCATGTCACTCAAGTGCATTCATCATATTTTTGGTAGGATCCTCAGTTTTGTCTGACATACATAGCTGCTGAAAGGAAGCTTCCATCACTGTGCCCACTGAACACTTTTTGCATGGTTGAACACAACTTTCAACACAGTGGTCTGCACCAGCTGGACGTGGTACAGACTACTGAAATGAAAGGGAAAAGGGATCATATACACGCTTTTATTTCCAATAGCCAATATCCCCTGCGTACTGCGAGGAACTCAACACGTGCCACCAACTGGGGAGGCACCGGCTAACACAGATGAAGGATTTGTTCATAGGTTGACCATTTGCGGCTCAGGTAGTAATATCTTTGTTGGAGATAGTTTTGTACTATAGGTTATACTTTACTTTGGAACACACAACAGAGTACACTCTGTGGACCCAGTACCCCGGTAGCCAGCAGCCTTTTGGTAGTTTTCTACGGTTGTATGCATGTTGAACACATTATCTAAACAAGTCATCTTTGTCAATGTATGGGAAGATCTGCAACGCCAGAAAACTAATGATGTCAAATTCTCTGGAATCATGTTAGGATACAGTAGCAATACACTTGTATTAGCCCAGGGCACACGTTTTTTCACAGGTTGGACGCTGTCAACCCAGCAAAGAGTGTGAACCCCACAGATATAGGCTAGGATTATCCTGGTGTCGTTTGTAGACACTGGGGCTCATTTAGCACCACCTGCAGTGTTGTCTGCTTTCGTTCCAAGCTTAGACGTGCAGGCAGGGAAGGGGCTTGTCAGATTCCAAATGGGCCCATAACAAAGGCCGACGTTAGGAGGCCATTAGGCTTCCTTTTGTTGGAGTATCCTGGCTGTGAGCTACCGGGTGCTTCACACCTAAAAGCAATGGACGGGAAACAAAGGCCCAGAGCTTAACTCTTCACAGGTACTTAAGAGGGATGTTTTTGGCTTTGTTCAGTTCCTGTATATAAGACACAAACTTCAAATATGTTGATCTGTCCCAGTATTTGCACAAATAAAGATTTAAATACCACTATTTTGTTTTGTTACTTTTATAATATACTTTAGCGCTATTTATCTCAATGCAGGGTGTAAAAGTGAATTACATCACATGTACATATTGTACAGTGACAATAACTCATGTGTGTAAATCAATGTACAAGATGTGCTACTTAAGACGTGATGGATACAAGGTGTAGGAGTGACATGTCCTAGATAGCTGACTGTGACTTACGTTTTATGAACTGCAAGTAACAATAGGATCTCAGTGTTAGAAGCAGTATACACTTACCCATTTACATGAAAAATATCTGTTATCTGAGTGTTACATGTTGTGCTTTGCAGAAGACATATAACGTCACTATGGTACATTGATTCAAAACTGGGACTAGACAAAACACAGATCTGTCCAGGAAATACATTAACCTCCAGAGTTATCTTACCATTATTATTATTCCCTGAGATTTAGTTGGCACACAAAGATCTCTGCAACAGTTTTCTCAACCCCTTAACATATTTTTAAAGGCATGCGTTGTATTCAATTAGGCAGAACAGATATATAGCCACGTTTCTCCTTGTTTCCAATTTCTTTTTGGCAGTGTTTTAAAAAATAAATGTGAAAATTGAGTCCCAGATTTTACATTGGGGTTACATTACTTTTTTTGGCACAACCTGTCACAAAACCTAATTTGTTAAATATTGTAATGTGTTTAATTACTCATATTAGACCTGATAAACATGTGTGATATCTTAGAATCTGATGGCACTTCTTGTGATGTCAGTTCCTGAGAGGTAATGGGCTCTGATGCCACTCGCTGTGAGTCCACGTGCGATGTCACATGCTGTTATGTCATGTGCCATGATGTCTCTTGCATACTGCCTAACTCGGTTAGTCCCCCCACTTCTGTTTTTTAGAACTTGTGCCCTGTTTGGGACTATGCATGTAGGTACATATGTGGTTGTTATTCATGGATATTCCCATTTCCAAATGTGCAGCACGTATCATTTACATCTGGACATGCACGACAAATGAGATTCTCTCAGGCATTCAGACTCATCAATAAAGAACATCACAATGTTTTGAAAAAGTGCACTATTGCCAAAGCTAAAATAAAATAGTACACTGATTCAACAAGACATGCCAAATCGTTGGAATTTGCCTTGGGAGACAGTCAGCGTGAGACAACTACAGAAATGCAAGTCAGATGCTTTACTTGACAAAGAGCCATTGCAAGTTTTTCAAGTCAAAAGAACTATGATTTCTGCAGCAACTTCATCACAACTGGTCTCCAGAAATGCCTCTCACTGAAACAAAATATGAACCCCTGTAATTGAACCATTTATGATCAATGGGTGAGTCTGGCAAAGAAGAGGAAGCGAGCTAGAATCAAAATATAGAATTTCCTAGTAATTTATGAAGGAAAGTCCTAATTTCATTAAAGATATGGAGTTGAGTATTATGCTTCACTATTCTTGCTATACTAAACAGCAGTCAAGAGAGAAAAAACTACAACTCCCAAGAGGCCGATGGTACTAGAGACCAATGAGGAAAATATAGTATTAGCATGTTGTACCAATCAGAATCGAGGAACCCTTCAATAAACCTAACTTGACTGCAAGCAGCCCTCTTTTCTTGTGCGAGAAAATCATGAATAAGTATTAAACATTGGAAAAGTGCAACAAACAACAGAAATAGCCAAACTATAGAAAAAACATCTTGAGCGAAGTCCATCCGAAGGAATCCGGAAGATGAAATAGAAGCCAAAACTGGTAGAATCTAACTTGGAGCCGGATCTGACTCGAGTGAGGGAGAAGGGGAGAACATGGTCACTTTTGCCATTGTCACTCACTGACCGCTCTGTGATATTTAAAATGGTGTCCCTGCCCAGACTCCTTTATCAACTCCAAAACCATCTCTATTTAATACCCAAATCTTGGTTCCACCAAATTGACTAAATACTTACTGGTTTCTTATGGGGCGGTGGTGCACCGCACATAACCCTGACCAAATGCTTTCAATCCATATACAACGGCGGTATTGCCACCACAGATGTTACCTCATATTACCTCGCCTTCCACTTATTCATCTTTAATGAATGGTGGTGTGATCACCAGTCTGACCCAGCATATGCGGAGGAGAAATGGGCACTGGGTACCCTCACCTTGCTCGAGTATCTCTATGGGGGGCGGCCAGACTGAGCTCCTTCCCCCAGCCACACAGGTGGTACTGAATGTGTGGAAATCTGCTCTGCAGCGCACAAGGTGGTGGGGCCGACTTACAGCTCAGATGCAGCTGAAGGTTTCAGGAAGTGGGATTTGAGTGGCGTGTCCATGCTGGGAGAGGTCATTACTGGCACAACCCTTAAATCCTTTCAGGAACTCTAACAAGAATTTAGCATTCATCGTAGTCAATTCTATAGATATTTACAACTGCGCCATGCCCTTACGCCATACATAGGCAAACTTACTTCCCTCCGGACTCCAATCTCATGGAATACAAATTGTTAGCAGAAGACAGTGGAGATCATAAACTGGAAAAGTGATATTACACCATTATTATCCATAGCCCTCGTACACTTTCAGCCCTTCGTCAGTCATGGGAGGGTTATGTGGGTGATCTTGATGACAACGACTGGATCAATGCTTTCGGCTTTCCGCGAGAGGCGGCCGTGTCCACGCAGCTGCGACTTATTCAACTAAAATAGTTACACAGGGTGTATTACAGTAGGCAATGATTATAGCGTATGGGGGCCATAGATTCTCCTCTATGTCTATGGTGTCACGCTGAAGTTAGGTCTTTTCTACATACGGTGTGGGGATGTACCACCTGCAATGATTCTGGAGGGGCATAGTCTCTTGTCTAAGCAGGGTGCTGTTCTGGACAAACTCAGCTACTCTAAGAGGGGCTCTTCTACACCTTCCAGACAACATTGGGGGCAATAAATATGAGCGGTCCCTCTTGTTTCTTGGGTTAACGTAGCTAAGAGAGACGATGCTAGGGAGTAGAAGGCAGTGACCTCACCCTCTTTAGTGGTATAGAAGAGGGGCCTGGATCATTGCATGTGTCTGGAGGTGGCTGTGTACCAGGCCAGGGGATGTCCCCAAAAGCACAATAAGATTTGGCAAGGTTGGGCAGATTATAGGGGAATCACATTACAAGACAACCAATGGATAACCCCTTTCCTAGATGCAGAAATCAGAGACTTTGGCTCCGGAGGTACAAGCTGAGTCACACATATATATCATGAAGCCTAAATTATCTAAATATGGGCAGGATGGGGTGGTGGTTGGGGTGGGGTGGGGTGGGATGGATCTTTGATGCAGTTCTCATGTTTATCTTTTGTTACATGGTCATTTTGTTTCCTTGTTGGCCGTCTCAGTGTCCTTGCTCATAAGAAACTCAATAAAATCTGTTATGAAAAAAAAAAACTTTTAGAATCCAGGAGGAAGGAGACACCCTTTGGATGTCTGTGTTCGGTGTATCCCAGAACTCTTGGTGCATCTACGTTGATGGAGTAGATGAAACTTAGGGTGGGAAACACAAAATTAATACAGTGTTGTGGCGGGATAGTACTTGCCTCCGTGTCTTTAATAAAATTAAAACTTTCCTTCATAAATTGCTAGGAAAATCTACATTTTAGGTCAAGACCAGATGCTCCTATTATGCTTCGTTAAAGTACAACAGTTACCAATGAAGATGCTGTATTAACAGAATTGCAATAAAAGGTGAGAAAAGAAACATAATTGGACCAATCAGCCGATCTCAGAATGTCCTCTAGACAAGATCCTACCAATAGGCTTTGGAAGCCATGGCACCCCGTGAGGAATGAGCCCCAAATTGTGGAGTGTCAATACCCACATGTGGCATAACCCATTTAACCTATCGGGCCACAGGAAACCAGTTTGTGAGGTTTTCTGAAAGAAATAAGCAATTATATATCAGAGGACGTTCTGAGATGGATTGTTTTGTCTGTAAATTTGTAGACAATTTTCAACACATACTTTAGGATGATTGGAGAAGTAAGGATAAAAACAGTAGATAAATTATTCTTAGTACGTCTCCTGACATTGAAAATAATACCTGTGGGGGTAAAATGTGTAGATATTTCTAGAGCTGACAGTTGTTTAATGGATATTAAACACAATAACATTGTTAATTTAGCTGAAACATTTTGTGGGTGCCCCTCTGGATTGAGGAGGAGATCGAGCAAGGAAGGAAGAAGGAAGGGAAAGTTTATTGCCAGTTCTAGAAGGGTAGGATACCATACTTGAGACTGCCAGAATGGTACACCCAGAACTAGGATGGCCTTCTGGTGACCAACTTGGGAGAGAACCCTGGTGATCATCAGGAAAGGAGGAAAGGCATAGTTGGTTGTCAGTGACCAATCCTGAATAAAAGTGCCCATCGCTAAAGCTAAAGGATCTGTTCTCCAACTGAAGAACTGGGGAAGATGCAAATTTAAATCGGCCACAAAAAGATCTACCTGAAGAGGTCCCCATTTGTGAAATAAATAGTAAATTGAAGACTGACGGATGCAGCCTCCAATAGCTGGAGTCGTGTAGGTAACGAGAATACCAATCTGCTACAGAGTTGAGTTTGCGCAAACTGACCTTTTTGATGGAGGCAAAACTCCCAGAAGCTTTTTGCTAGTTCTGCTAAAGGCTTTGACCTGGTGCAGCTGAGATGATTGATGTATTTTACTGCGGAAAGATTGTTCATTTGAAGGAGAATGGAACACTGGTCTTTGTTCTTTCCAAAGATTTTGATTGCAAAGGAGCATGCGAGCATCTCTAACCAGTTGATGTGCAATGGTGTCTTCTGTAGAGACCATGTACCTCCAGTCGATATTTGACCACGCAGTGTGCCCCAACCTGTCAGGCTTGCATCAGATTTTAATACAAGATCTGAGGCTGAGCCGAAGGTGGTCCTACCATTCCAGGCATCTAGGTGAGCTAACCACCACTGGAGTTCTATGCGAGATTTGTGATCGAGAAGGACAGAATCGGAATAAGCAAGACCGCTCCGCAGGGGACGGATTTTTAATCGCTTAAGTGCTTGATAGTGAAGCCGGCCCGGAAAGATGGCTTGAATCGAAGAAAAAAGCAGCCCAACAATCCTTGCAAGAGACCTGAGGGAGATGTTAGGAAGGTGTAAAGCGTGGGTTATCTCTGATGTTATAGCTTTTACCTTTGATTCGGGTAAGTGAAGAGTTGCTTCTGTGGAGTTTATAAGGAAACCCAGGAACTCTATGTTCTGAGAAGGAGTTAGAATCATTTTTTCCTTGTTTATAAGGAAGCCAAGTTCTGTTACAAAAGAGCAAGTGTAGTGTATTTGGTTGTGAAGAATTTGAAGATTCTGACACATCAAAAGTATATCGTCCAGATAGGTAACTAATCTGATACCCTGAGCTCTGAGATGGGCCACCACTGGTTTCATCAGTTTGGTGAAACACCATAGAACGGATGAAAGACTGAAAGAAAAAGAGGAAAATTGATAGGCTTTTCCCTGCCATTGGAATTGGAGGAATTTTCTGTGATCTTGGTGAATAGGAATGGTGAGGTATGCATCTTGTAGATCCAAACAAACCATCCAATCGTTCTGCAGTAAATCATCTCTTGAGATGTAGAATAGTCTCCATTTTAAAGTGATGATAAACCATAAATTAGTTGAAGTATTTTAGGTTTATGACTGGTCTCATTTTCTTGTTTTTCTTTTGAACTAAGAAAATTGAACTTAAGAAACCTGAAGGGTGCAAATAAGTGTATTGAATTGCATGTTTTTGTAAGAGAGAAAGAATTTCTTGTGAAATTCAAAAAGTAATCTCTGTCAAGAACTTTAATGGAGGGAAAGAAAGTTTTTAAAAGACGTTTCGTGAAGCTCTATGGTATAGTCCTGTACTGTGTTTATAACCCAAGATTGGTGAAGGAAAAAGTTTAGACATTCCCCTATAGAAAGATGGCCAGAAGGAACACTTACTTGTAGGTAGGACACCTTGGAGTTTCTTTGTACCCAGTAACCTCTTGATCTCTGGGGGAAGAATTTTGGTCGGAATTCTTGAGGGGATGAGTTGAAAGAGCCTTTGTTGCCTTGAGGTATAAAGGCCTGGGTGGTAAAGCGACTCCTTCCTCTACCGGCCCTGGCAAAACCTGACTAGCAAAGACCTTTTTTAAGGATTTTTGTGCCTTGTCCAAAGATGAAAAGGTTGTCACATACTTGCCTCGCTCCTTGATAAAGGAATCTCTGAGCACTAACCCATCAGCCTTAGCACCAAGATCCATTGTTGCAAGGTTTGCCAATTTGGAGTCTAGTTTGAGCAACAGACCTTTATGTCTTTCATGTGTAATTGCCGAATTGGCATTACCCAAGTGGCAGAAAGCTCTTTGTACCCACATACACAGTTCCTCCGCATCAATAGTGGCATTATCTGGTCTGGCTGCTTCAGCAATGTCGGAAATACGAGATTAAGGACCGACAACATCCAGCATTTTATCCTGGCACATAGACCATGCTCTATCAAGGCCTTTGTGAGGATCTTTGCCAAACGTGGTAAAGAAAGTTAACATCATGGTATCAATAGCAGGTGTAGCAGTGATATGAAGAGGAAGAGAGGGTCCGTGGCACTCAGATTTTAATATTGCTCTTGTTTACTTATCCAGAGTTAAACGTAATTTGGCAGTAATATATTCCCCTACATGCTCCGAAGGAAGCCACTCAGTGGAGTTGGGGTGGTGAATTAGTTTGGGGTCAAACATAGGATGGCCCTCCTTGTCCAATACTGTTTTGGAATAAAAAGGATCATTAGAAGCAAAAGATAATCTTTGTTTCTTGGGAAGTGGACCAAACCAAAAATCAAATTTAGCAAGGCCGTCTGGATCATTATCAGGATCGCCCAAATCATCCTCAGTGTCCTGAACTGAAGATGTCACATTCTTGTGTGCACCGTCTTCTAAGTGCTTTGATGTATTTTTACTTTCTGCAGCCGAAAATTCCCCTCCTTACTAAGGGGCCTGGAAGGAGCTTTGTCCTCTAGCCCATGTGAGGTGCAGTGTTTGTTTTTTATTGTTGAGATTGTAAAGACAATGTGGCTTTGCGCTTTCTGCCTTCCCCCGCAGATAGGGCCATATTAGATTGTGACATAATAGAAAGGACTGTATTTTCGAATTGTTTGGACACTTTGGTCATGGAAGCTGAAACAGCTCTGGCTACTGAAAAGTGAATACATTGTTTAAGATTATTTTTAAAATCCTCCTTACTGTTGTTATTATCATCCAATAATGAAGAATTGTTCAGCCTCTTGATAGGAAGTAACAAAAGATAATAGACTTCAAAAATGCCTGGAACACGGAGGGTTAATTTTGTGAGGATTAACCTGGAAGGAGTTTTGTTAGAGTAGGGGGAAACTTCGGGAACAGCTCCTGCTGACCAGGGGGTGTCAGGAGGAAAGCTGCGTCCCCACACGAGGAGGAGACGCTTTAGTATGGAAGAAGGCAAACAGGAGATCCTCTGCTGAAAACAGCACAGAACAAGCGTGTTTTAAATGCTGCGGTATCGTAAGTCCTCGGCCGTGAAACTCCAAGGTACGCTCCGTCACGGTCAAAACACACTGAATGGCGGCTGCAACCAAGATAGCAGGAGGGGGGACCTGCAAAAACGGATAAGCCCTCATGCACCGCGCCAATGCGAAAACGTTATAAATTGGTGCAAATAGCTAAGAAAACACCTAATGAACAAAATACCCCAAGAACAACCAAATAGTTATTGTATGAAAAGCCACAGTATGAGCAGTTATTAAATACATACTTATCTTGACTGCGAGCACAAAGAAATGAGGACTGCTTGAAGTCAAGTTATGTTTGTCACAGGGTTCCTCGATTCTGATTGGTACAACATGCTAATACTGTTATTTTCCCATTGGCCTCTCGTTCCTTTGGCCTCTTGAGAGTTGTAGTTTTTTCTCTCCTGACTGCTGCTATTTTATAAAGCAAGAATAGAGAAGCATAATAGGAGCCTCCGGTCATGAAATAAAATGGAAAGACACCTCAGAAAAACCAGAGTAGAAACACGCCTCTTGCCAAGATGGAGGTGAAACTGGAATGGAGGGGCCCGCGGGAAGCAGGAGCAACGCTCTAGTCTTCCCGCGGGCCATTTCGGGAAGGTAGTGACGGCGAGGGACAGGGATTGGGGGAAAGTTAAGTTGGGGTGGGTTTAAGGGGTGGGAATAAAATGGGTTGGGGGTGGAGGGACCGGCCTCTTTCCGCCCTGCCCATAGCGCGGTTAGTTTGGCCTCCCACCCACCCGGCAATTAGAAGGGAGATTGGAAGGATGGAAGTTAGAGGCGAGTATCAAGAGGGGGAGGGTAGTAGTCAGTTAGGGCAGGTTGCAGGAGTGAGAGGGCAGTAGATGGGGGAAGGTGGTGAGTCAGATGCGGGCTTGGCCACCCTTCCAGGGAATAAACAGGCAAGTGAAGGCTCTGAGTGGGGGTACGCACGAACCAAATGGGGCATGAAAGGAAAAGGGGAGTGCGTAGGGGAATGGAAACGAAATAAGGGTTTGAAGGGGAAGGATGAGCGAGGAGATGTTAAAGGGAGGGCGTTACTAAAGTTACGGTTACGTTTAAAAGTGAATGGTTATGTTGCTTATGCAATCCTGTCCTAATAAATGACCTTTTACACTAAAACAGCTGTCACTGAATTATTTCCCAAACAGAGTTTCCCAGTGTTGACTCAGAAATATTTGACGCCCGCAGTGTCTTGTTGAAGAAATGTAGCTATTGGCTGGAGGACTACAAGAGAATATTGTTTGTAGTTTACCTGTTGACAGTATTCTGAATCTTACGAGGATAGATGTAGTATCGCGACACTTGCATGGTCGCACGTGCACATCTGTTGAATAAGGTTCTCATTCTAGACTGAGAGGCAATGAGAGGTAGGGGTTTACAAGTTGAAAGCTGGGCTAGTGGGCTGCTCTGTGCCAATACATTAAATTAAGAAAAGAATCTTCCGCGATTTGGGTCTCCGATAACCATGTCCTAATTTCCTGCAGTCTTGGCTGCTTCACGTATCATGTGGTTTCATTTCCTGTGATATCATCATTTTGAGAATTATAATCTTTAAACCCCACAATCCTACCTATATATGATAACAGGATCTTGGCACGTCTAAAAATGTATGCTGTATTTGATGGAAGCTCACCCGTTCCTGATGTACAATTCGGGAGAAGCGTGGGATGAAAAGCGTAAACACGGCTCTTGCATAATAAAAGGTAATTTAATGGTCAAATGCAAACAGGTTCTGTAATGCAAATTCTTGATTTTCGTTTCTAGTATTAGATTTTAGAACGAGTTCTCGAGTTTTTTGTAATTCTTACATTAGTAATTATGTCACCAATAATCTGTAAATGTAGAGGGGAACAGCCACGAGGCTGTTTTATCAATATATTGTTTTTCACAGGCTTCTATTGCAAGTAACAGTAGTTTCTTAAGCTGATATGTTACTGCACGCAGCAGCCGGGACACTAGTTTCAACCTTATCCTAAGGGATCCGTGGTTGGGTTACTTCCCACAAAATGCTGTGCTATATCACCACCTGGTGGGCAGAAGAGAGAAACACACCAGGTCGATTTGCCAGAAGATTGGCTGAAAGTTTTAACTTTACAGTTTATTTACCGGCTCAATAAATTTCAGAAAATCTATGGAAACGGATGCAAGGGACGTCTATATTTATGTTTAATGATTTTATGAATGGTGATTCACAAACTAGCCCCTAGCTAGTGATATTAAAAAGAAACAAGAAATGCATTAAATTGCTTTTGTTTATTAGTGATTTCTTGGGTGAAGTTTGCGTGCTGCTTCAGACTACCAAAGAGGTGAGGACTGAAAAGGTGTAATAACAGTAAAGAAGAAATGGCTGTATGGCCCCCAATGAAGGGAGCTCAGAAGTTTCCATCCTGTTGTTCGGTGCTTCATTTACAAAAGAATGGGGGCATACTTACAAGCCCCCCTAGTGCCAACTTGCACAGCCCTAGCGTAATGTTTCTTTTTTTTACGCTAAGGCTTAAGGAGGCATTTCTCCCGCACCATATGTACATTTATTTTATTTGCGCCACTTTGTAAACCCTTGCGCCACATTATGCCTTTGGAATCCATGATGTGTGCAAGGGAGGGCGTTCCGACACAGGGAGGCCCAAAAAAATAGTGCAGTGAAATATGTCTGTAATTTTTAACGCCTGCTCAGAGCAGGTGTTAAAATGACATACCCATTTTAATCAATGGGCCTCCTTGTGCTTTGCTGCACTAGCGTCAACATTTTTTACACTAGTTCAGCAAAGCGCCACAATAGCATCAAAAATGTTGATGCTATTGTCCAAACAACCACCATAGTGCATCGTATTGTAAATAGGGCGCAACTGTGGTGTCGTTAGGTGGGGCAGGGGTGACACAGGAAAAGTGGTGCTTCAGGAAGCCAGCAAAGGTCAGGTGGGTAGTCTTGATTCCATCTTATACCTCTGTAATCCACCACCAGACACTCCTTGCCTCTTCATTTCACTCTTGCAGGTTATTTTTCATCCTTACTTTCTCTCTTTGTCATTGATTTCCAGTCTTTCTCTTCCTCCCCTTTTTGTGTTTTCTCTCTCTTGCTCTGAATCAAACTCTGTTGAGGAAAAATAAGTGCTGGTCACCAAAAATGAGTGCCGGGTGGGCCCATCAGAAACCACCAGCTCAAACAAATCACTTTTGTTGCCTCATCGGTTTCCTAGGAAGACCTATCAGAGGAGTATAGCTCCCACCTCACAAGGTTTTTACATCAGAAGCCTTTTTAGACTTGCTTTAGGCAGAGCATGCGCTGCCCCTTGCAACACTTTTTTGTTTATTAAAAAAAAAAAAAAAAGGGTTAGAGCCCGCCCATTGCTTACCATTAGTTGGCTTCATCCACACTCTTTCAATTGGTTCTTTTTGGATAGCATCTGTTCATCACATATAGTTTCACTTTGTCTTCATGTGCTTGTCTCTTTGATGGAGCATGGACCAAGAACTGATTGATTTCTTTATAGGTGTCCTTGGCTTGTCGCGCTTGGATTGAGGCACTTTTATTTTCCTCCCTCCCGACCAGTTGTTTGTTGCCGTCTTCCCTTCTCCTTGTTTCTTGTTGCCCCTGTCACTTTTTGCCCCGTTCTGCACATCATTAACATAAATAACAGGGGCATGCGGTAGGGCTATATGTTTTCTCTGATTATTTTTGTTAACAATCTACAGCTAAGTCTCAAATTATTTTCCATAGATGTCCCAGTAATTGGTAGCAAACATCTTTCAAATTAATTCTATGTGGCTGGCACAGACTTGTTCACTAGGACAGAGAATGTATTCAACAGAGGGGCTTATTGCTGGGGACACCATGGGCTTGTGCGCCCTGTCTTTGTTACAGGCCAAGTGTTGTCCGCATAAGAACCTGACCCTACCAGTGGAAAGTCAGTGCAAGCTGATGGAATGAGGAAGACTTTCACTCCAAAGAAATCTTTTACAAAAATAAAAGCATACAAAATAAGGTATTCTATTTCTGAAGCACTGTAATATCTATTAACAAAACCAAAACCAACGAGACTCACTGGGAGCATGCATTGTTGCATTTTAAATATTCGCCTTCATAAAACACCATTCATCAATTTCCTTTATGCTGATAAGTATGTAATGCTTCACAAATGACACCCTGGGGCCTAATGAGGAGGCAGCACCAACCCCACAGCTTAAAAAGCACCACCCAGCAGTTGTTTCACTCACATCAATAGCAAATATACACGTTTGATGCTGTTACTGTCTAGATGAGTATCATGGCCCTTCAGGCGACTCGACTTTTTTAAATACTGAATTGCTCGTCATATATTAAACTGCAGACGTGAAGGATTCTAGGAAACGAAACAAATGGAACCACATGGCGCTTGTTAGGAGTTGCCAGACATGGGCTGGATGCGCAGTGGGCGGGATTACGCAAGTAGAGTGAGGCAATAGCCAGGAGTCAATTAAACATAGGAATAAACATTTTGCTGACGGAAAAGCAAAGCAAGAGTCCCCGTATGGGTTGCAGTGCGGTGCTCGTGTTGTTCCTCTCCATATTAAAGCAGCAAGCAGTGGCAAAGCTAATAGGTCTTGTCTATGCAAGTTGTCGCCTTTGTTACTGTTTTAGCTATGTTTCACAGCTGTACGCCCGCTGTGCAGCATGGCTGAAAGTTTTTATAAATTAAAGATCTGTGGGAGCCGAACCTCAATAATTTTCTGAATCTCAATAATTAGAAACTTCAATTTTTTTTACCACTGTCAGTTCAGCTCTGAGTTTCTACTGATCTAGTGGCAAAGGACAACTAACTCCATACCATTATACCCACTATATTAGCAGAGCAGAAATCAAATACAAGCTGGGATAACTTGACCACTGAGTTCTAGATCAAAAATAAGTTTGAAAGTTTTATTATAGAATTCTTAATAAAAGCAAACGAGAAAACACAATAAATGTAATGAAGGCACAGATACAGAACACAAAACAAGAAAACAGAACAATAATCCCTATTTATGCAGTTAAATCTCTCCAGATTCTAAGTGTCAAACTCATAAAGAGTACTGACAGCATTCTAAGGAGGAGAGAAAGTCTCAAGAAAATCAGACAGAACCTTGGCAAATGAGAAGTCACCCCCAAACCTTCAAAACCAGGGTTTTTTATGCATATTTTATGAATAAACAATTAGCACAACTGCAGATTCAGCATGAAAGGATCATGGTTAGCTCAGAGTGGACAAATAACAATCATAATAGTAAAAACAATTTGCACTAATCCATTTCTTAAGGTAAATGATTCCTTCTGTTTGCTTCCTCAGCAACTGCAGGCCGGAGATGTCGAATAGAATGTGAAATATTCTCAAACAAAGGCTCAGGTTCTGCAGGCCTACATTGGAACTTCCAGCAGAAGTTCTTCAAAATGATACACAGAGAACACAGTGGAAAGTTTAATTTACCAATGCTTTATAAGGAGTGTTACAGTCTATGTCATAGCACTCTGTGCTCCAAAGAAACGGTGGGGGAGACAAGACTTGCAGAAAACATTGATTAGGAGGGAGTATGAGCAGGAACAAGATGAGCAGAACACCAGAAGATGCATACTTTTTAATGACACGATGCCCCGCACACAAATGTGACATAGTTATAGAATGTAGATGTCTTAGGCTCACCTTATCAAAGGTTCTTGGTAAGCAATGAAAAGCAACAGTGAGAGAGTAGCAGAAGGGCCTTATTAGCATTACTTATTGCATGGGATGCAGTAGGAATGATGGATTAGGGCTAGAGCTGGAACAGCTAGGACTGTGTAAAAGTGTAACATTTTCTTACCTGTAAAATGGGTTTTGCGACCCATACCAAATCGCAATTTTGAAAGGATGTAAAAGTGACATTCCTTTCAGGCTGAGATTTCGTAATATGTAGCAAAGGTTTGCACAACAATTCCAGTCCCAAATCTTTGACAGGTTAACAACTCCTCCAAGGAGGTGATAAATGATTCATAAGGAGGACAGGGCAGCCTCGAAAGTAAGCCTGTCCCTTGTGAAGTTTTCCAAAACAGGAAACATATTTTTTTTAAACAGCACTGGTTCCTTTAAGGAGTTCAGCTGCATAAAAAAAGTTTCACATTTTATAATGCAAACACAGTGATCTGTTGGCGGTCTGTTGACCCTTTCGGTCAACCATCCGAGTGCTGTGGCCAATCACAGGGGCTTGCAAATTGCAGCTCGCCTAATTAATATTCATGAGACAGGTCGTTTTGTGATCCCTATGAATGGTGATTTTGCCAACCAACTTAAAAATATACAGGTCAATTCATAAAATCAGATTCTGTTAACAAAACGTTAGTGCACGATTTGCGAGCAGTTTTTGCTAATGGAAGTTTAGTACATCTGTCCCATAATTCGTGGTTTAATGTGACTTTGGGTAAATGTTGAATAAACACTTTCAATATAAAGAAGGATCCATTAGTTCCACCGTTAAAATTACAATATGCACTTTAGGTTTTTATTTCCTGTCCTGCCGCAAATTACTTTTTTCGGTCAATCATCTGTGGTTATTTACATTGTCTGAGCTAATTTGTCATTTTTTGTAACGCTTGTAGGAACAATCACTCGCATTTCAATGGCTTTATGACCAGTTGGTTTTCAGGTTTTCTGTACTGGTTCATTCTCATGGCCTATGTGCCATAACCAGCACTAACTATTTCTTCTGATCCGTGCAAAAGCTTTAGCCTCTAAGCTTCGTTGGCCATGCCTGTGAAGAGTTTTGCTTGTTCCTTAGGTTTTCCTAATTTTTGCTATGGCTCTATGAGCAGATTCATCCCAGTGACTGTTACAGTCCCTGGTACCCATCTTTTGGGTTGAACCGATTAGCCCGTCCAAGTTGGAAGTAGCAGAAACTTGCAGGTGTCATCAGCTTATGCTAAGGGCCTGATTTAGGAAAAGTGGCGCTGCACCCAGTGCAGCGCCACTTTTCTTGCACCCCTTGCGCCCCCCTAGTGCCATCATGTGTGCACTGTATCTAAGATATAGTGCACCATGGCAGTAGTTAGGGAACTACTGTCAAAATTGTTGACGCTAGTTCAGAGCTTTGCAGGATTAGCGTCAACAATTTTGACACTAGTCCGCAAAGCCCATTGAGGCCCATTGTAAACAATGGTGTGCCTCCTTTTAGCGCCTGCTCTTGACAAAAGTGCAAAAGTGCAGAAAAAATAACGGGAAGAAATTTCTTAGATGTCTTTGCAACATTTTTTCGCCCCCCCTAAAACCCCTAGCAAGGAACACTCCCTTTGCATACATTATACCTGGCACAGGCATAATGTAGCACAAAGGGCTACAAAGTGGCGCAATGCAAGCATTGCACCACTTTGTAAATTTAGGGTGGCGATTTTGGCCTCGTTGGGCCAAATTAGCATAAACAAAATTGTGCTAATGTGGTGCAAGGAGGTGCTAGGGGCTCTTAAATCTGCCCCTAAGTATGTTGTCAGATTTAAGAGCCCCTTGCACTTCCTTGCGCCACATTAGAGTAAATGTTTTTTTTACACTAATGTAGCCCAACAAGGCCAAAATCATTGCTGAATTTACAAAGTGGTGCAATGCACGCACTGTTTCACTTTGTAACCCATTGCGCTACATTTTGCCTGAGCCTGGACTCTGTGCACAATATGGCCCTCATTATGACATTAGCGGTAAATCCCCCTTCCCGCCACACTGACGGCCACCAACATACCGCTGTGGTGGCAAATATCCGTTCAGCATATTATGACACTTACACACCAAACCGACAGAATACATACGCAAATCCGCCAGCCCAAAGGTCGGTACCAACACCCATACCGTTACGCCAACAAAACAATGCCCACCTTATCATGACCCACGAATCACCACGGCAGACATTCAACGGTGGTAAGCCATTGGGGGCACACACCGCCGCGCTCAGAATGGACCCCCAAATACTAAACTACACAACATTGGCCAATTCAGACAACACACACCTGACACCCATACACACACCACACCCACCCAATCACACCACTATTAAAAACACACACATTACCCACAACCCTTTACAAAACAAATCATTGCCACAGACAGACATCAAGACCACTGTGACAACTACACACACACCCATACATCCCTCACGCACTCCACTATGCACACTCAATCACACTACCCAACACCCACATACACCACACAACACCCATGGCCCCACAAAGGCACCCCCGTTTCAAAGATGAGGAGCTGCAGATCATGGTGGAGGAAATAGTCAGGGTAGAGCCACAGCTCTTTGGAGCACAGGTCAAGCAGATATCCTTTGCAAGGAAGATGGAGCTATGGCGGAGAATCGTGGACAGGGTGAACGCCGTGGGACAGCATCCAAGAACAAGGGACGACATCAGGAAGAGGTGGAACGACCTACGGGGGAAGGTACATTCCGTAGCAGCAAGGCACCAATTCGCCATACAGAGGACTGGCGTTGGACCCCCACCTCCTCCCCCACAGCTCACAGCATGGGAGGAGCAAGTCTTGGCATTACTGCATCCTGAGGGACTCACTGGAGTAGCCAGAGGACTGGACACTGGTAAGTCAACATTTACCACTTATCACCCCCATACCTGCATGCCATCTCGCACCCTCACTCCCATCACTCCACTTCCTCCTACACACTGCACCTACACATATGACTAACCCCAGTGCCAAGCCCTGCATGCCAAACCAATGCATGGACAGCCCTCCCAGCCCTGCATGGACACCCATCACCAA
This sequence comes from Pleurodeles waltl, assembly GCF_031143425.1. Lineage (NCBI taxonomy): Eukaryota > Metazoa > Chordata > Amphibia > Caudata > Salamandridae > Pleurodeles > Pleurodeles waltl. Next base: position 1,123,878,327 of record NC_090448.1, read on the forward strand.
AGCATGCCCAGCATGGAGAACTAACAAGCACACAATATACCACCATACACAAACAAAGGTGGCAGGGCAACAGCAACAACAGAGGGCAAGATAGGGATGTACAGTATGTCACAGGCATGAAGCATAATACATCACTTACATCCCCACAGGTGCCCCAGCCAATCTCAGTGGAGTGGAGGTGCCACGACTGTCCAGCCTCCCAACAGAAGATGCCCTCAGTGATGACAGTAACTCTGGACTTCAGGATCACGAGCTGCCCCCCCTACACCAGCACCGCCCTCCCAGTAGCCGTTCAACGAGTTGCCCGTGCCCGCTCAACCAGGAGAGTTGGCATCTCCTTCGCCCCAGGCACCTCAGGCCCTGTCCCAGTGGGCCCTGCTGCCCTGAGTGAGGAGGCTATTGACCTCCTGAGACCCATCTCTGTAGGGCAGTCAACCATTGTGAATGCCATCCAGGGGCTGGCATCGCAGATGCAGCAATGCAATGCATTGCTGGAGGGCATCCATGGTGGACTGGCAGCCCAACAAAGATCGATACAGGCTCTGGCCTCCTCTCTGAGGCCATTGTCCCTGTTCCTACCATCCCCCCTCCAACTACCACTTCCCAGTCCCAGTCTCCTCAACCCCAACCCATCCCATGCACACATACAGACGAGCATGCACACAAGACAACACACAAGAGTGGCACAGTCAAACACAGGCACCACACTTCAGCCCACAAGCACTCACGCAAACACCAGACAGTTGCAGACACAACCACATCCACTGCCTCCACTGTCTCCCCCTCTTCCTCCTCCTTCACATCCCTCACAGTCACGCCCACACTCACACCTGCATGCACTGCTTCAACATCCACCACCAGCATCACCATACCAGGCAGCACACACACCTCACCAGCAGACATCTCCACAACATCTTTGCACGCATCCCCTGTATCCTCTACAACCCTGTCTGTCCCCCCTCCTAAAGGTCACAAACGCAAGCACTCAGACACCCAACAGCCATCCACCTCACATCAGCACACTCCCCATGCACCTGCACCCAAGTCTAGCAGACGTACTCCTCCAACAACCACTCCCTCAACCTCCACTCCCATCCCTCCTCCCTCTTCCGCCCCATCGTCCCTAAAAAGCTTTTCCTTGCCAAACTTGACCTCTTCCCTCCCCCCATCCTGCCTGTAAGAGCAGCCCAGCACCTCAGCCGAACAGTCCACGCGGACAGTAGACGCGCCTCCTAGTCATGGAGGCCAGACAGTGATGGATCCCACTCCACCAGCCAGGAAGGGTAAGGATCCCACACCCACTGCCATGAAGGGGAAGAAGCCCTTGACTCCTGCCATGAAGGAGAAGGAGGACGCCCCCTCCTGCCATTAAGGGGAAGAAGCCCTCGACTCCTGACATGAAGGGGAAGAAGCCCTCGACTCCTGACATGAAGGGGAAGAAGCCCTCGACTCCAGCAGAGGCTGGCAGGATGACATCACCACCACCAGTGAGGCAGTGCAGCCCACTCCTCCTGCAGAGGCTGCAGCTTCACCTGCTGAGACAGTGCAGTCCTAACCTCCAGCAGAGGCTGCCCAGGAGGCACCTTCACCTGCTGACACAGTGCAGCCCTCACCTCCAGCAGAGGGCATGTAGGCCACCCTCCTGGGACAGCTGTACAAGAAGCTCCCCCTCCCCCCCGAACCAGTGGGCAGATCACCCACCTGAGAGACTGTGACCTTGCACTCCCCAGCACAGAGAAATGGGCATGGTGCCCCCTCCAGAACCAGTGGGCAGATCACCCACCTGAGAGACTGTGACCTTGCACTCCCCAGCACAGAGAAATGGGCATGGTGCCCTCTCCAGAACCAGTGGGCAAATCACCCACCTGAGAGACTGTGACCTTGCACTCCCCAGCACAGAGAAATGGGCATGGAGCCCCCTCCAGAACCAGTGGGCAAGTTCCTGACTTCGGCTAAGGTGCTTCCCAACCCCCAACCCCCCCTGAGGTGCCTGCCCACTTGCAAAATTATGCCCCTGCAGAGTTCTGTGCAGATGATGTCAGGAGACAAGTTGGGCCTTGGACTGTGCCCTGTGGCCATGTGGGCCCTTTGTACCTTGGACTGGGCATTGGCCCTTTGTGGACATTTGTACATGTGTGTTTTTTATCCAATTGGTTCATTTGGTGGGTCTTCACATTCAATACATTCTCATTACTGCCTTCTTGTTGTCCTTGCATTATTCTGCTGTGTGTCGTGAGCCATTGTTTTTCGCCTGCAACTGGTAATGTGTATGGTGTGTGTGTGTGTTGTGTATGGTGTGTGTGTGTTGTGCATGTGTGTGTGTGTGTCACTTGCGTTTTCCTCCCCTGTCTGCTAGGCGGCTGTACTCACCGTCATCGTCTTCATCGGCGTTGGTGCTCCAGGTGGAGCATGGCATAGAAGAGCATCGGGAAGACTTGCAGTTCCGGTTCCATGGTGGCGTTGGTCTTCTCAGTGTCTCTGTAGGTGAGTCTTTCTTCTTCTGTGTTCTGTTTCTGCCAGACTTTTAATGGTGTTGATTCCGCCCCAGAAATCGTGGCGGTGTCATGATATGGTGGGCAGTACTTTGTCTTCCGCCTGGCTGTTGAAGGCAACCGCCGGCGTGCGTGGTGTTAACGCTCTGGCAGATGGTGTGGTACATTGGTTGTCTATGGGAGTTCTCATCGCAATGGTCATAATTTGGGGGTAATTACCGCTGGCCTGCTGGCGGTATTTCCGCCACTTTATCACTCACCCCCAATGTCATGATGAGGGCCTGTATCTCATTTTGATATAGTATGTACAGAGCCAGCTTCCTACATTGGTGGAACAGCAGTGGCAGCTACGACTTTGCATTTGCTGGACAACTCAGCCAATACCTGATCACATGACTAAATTCCAAAATTGCCTTTAGAAACTGTATTTTAATTTGGCTAATTTTTCCAATTTTTTAAAAAGTCCTGCGCGGGCCTTGGTTAAGTCCCTTTAGCATTTCATGTTAGATTTAAAAGTTATTGTAAGTTAGAGGTTAATAACTAGAAGTAGTGTTTAGTTCCTAAAAGTAATCCCCAACTTTAGTAACATAATGAGCAGCTCAGAGGAACTCAACCTCACCCCTTACCTCCATCTAGGGATGGGAGAGTTAAGGTCCCTCTGCAAGCTGAAAAAGATTAGAACAGGTCCCAACCCTACAAGGTCAAGCTCCAGGAGCTCTTGGCAGAGTACACAAGGGACCATCCTGCTGAGGAGGAAGACCTCCCCTCCAACAGGAAAGATGTTGGAGCTTAGGAAGATGAACTCCCCCCCCCCACTTCCTCACCTAACTAGGGAGATCATGGCCCCAAGGTCCTTATCTCCAAGGATAGAACTCACAGGATCTGGATCTTACACAGGGGAGTCCAGCTCATCTGAGAACATTGAGGGCAGCCTCAATGAAGAGGACATCCCTTTAGCAAGGATGACCTAAAGGTTAGCTTTGGAGCAACAGCTCCTAGCTATAGATAGCAGAAATGGGCTTAGCATCCATTAATGGTGGCAGCAACATATATAGGGTGAGCGAGAATACTGATCTCCTAAAAATCCCAAAAGGGATTGTCTCAAAATATGAAGTAGGTAATGATATCACCAAATGGTTCACAGCTTTTGAGAGAGCTTGAACAACAAGAAAACTAAACAGTTTTCACTGGGGAGCTCGCATTTGGGAACTGTTTAATGGTAAGTATAGGGATAGACTCCTCACACTCACTGGTGCAGATGCGAATCCTATGACCACATGAAGGCTACCCTGATTGAGGGCTTTGGATTCACCACTGAGGAGTATAGAATTAGGTTCAGGGGGGCTCACAAAACCTCGAGCCAGTCCTGGGTTGATTTTGTAGACTACTCAGTGAAAACACTAGATGGTTGGCTAACTCGCAGTGGAGTGCATGACTATGATGGGCTTTATAATTTTTTATGAAAGAACATCTTTTAAGTAACTGCTTCAATTACACATTGCATCAATATCTGGTAGACCTAGGTCCAATTTCTCCCCAAGTTTTGGGAAAGAAGGCAGACCATTGGGTCAAGACTAGGGTGACCAAGACTTCCACTGGGAGTGACCAAAAGAAAGGGGTCACAAAGCCTTCCTAAGGGAAGGGTGGTGAGACACCTAAGGACAAAAGCAAAAAGTCTTCAAAAGGGCCCCAAAACCTGCACAGGAGGGTGGGCCCGAGCCTCTTCACAGTCCACAAATGGGTGTAAGGGTAAAAAAAAAAACTAGGATCCCAAGAAGGCCTAGTGTCACAGCTGTAAACAGCATAGACACCAAACTGGAGACTTGGCCTCTCCCAAAAAGAATCCCCCAAGCACTGCTCCAGTTAGTACTGGTCTCCAGGTGGGATCAACAGTGTGCCCAGAGCAAACCAGGGTCCACACTGAAGCTACTCTAGTCTTTGAGGGTGGGGTGGATGAAGCCCCACTTGCTGTCTGGCCGCCTAACATGCAAAAATATAGGAAACAACTGTTAATTAATGGGACAAAAGTAGAGGCCCTGAGGGATACAGATGCCAGTGTCACCATGGTGACAGAGAAACAGTTTTCCCCAGGACAGTATTCGGCTGGAAAAACCTATCCAGTCACCAATGCTGACAATGTAACTAAGGTCCATCCCATGGCTATGATGACTTTAGAATGGGGAGGGGTTACTGGCCTGAAACAGGTAGTGGTCTCTTCTGCAATCCCAGTGGAATATTTGCTAGGGAATGATCTGGAGTCCTCAGCTTGGGCTGAGGTAGAGCTCAAACCCCATGTAGCCATGCTGGGGATCCCTGAGCTGGTGTGTGTGAAAACGAGAGCACAAAGGAGAGCACAGGGTAAAAAAGAAGTGTTGGAGCCTGGAACAATGGGCCAACTTTCCAGGAGAAAGGGCAAGCAGACTGGGGGACCAGCTTCTAAACAGCACAAGACACAATACCTCTCTTCACAAGAAGATGTCTTATCCCCTGAGGGAACTGACTCCATGGAGCTGGAACCTTACTAGGTAGAACTCTTGAGCCCAGGGGGACACTCAAGGGATCAGCTGTGCCAGGGACAAAAGACTTGCCCCACTCGAAAGCCTGAGGCAGCAAGCAGCTGCACATGGAAAAGGGAGATGTCAATGGCTCCCAGGGTTACACTGAGGCCAGAGACCCCAAACTTGGCGCAACCAGGAGAGTGGTAGTGCCTCAGCAGTTTAGGGAGGTTATCCTAACTTTGGCCCATGACATCCCCCTAGCTGGGCATTTTGGACAAACCAAAACATGGAGTAGGCTTGTCAACCACTTCTATTGACCCAATATGTCCCAGCAAATGAAGGAGTTTTGCAGCTCCGGTGTCACTTACCAAGCCAGTGGTAAGGCATGTTTCCACCCAAAGGCCCCCCTCGTTCCACTTCCTGTGGTGGGGGTTCCCTTTTACAGGGTTGGTGTAGACATTGTGGGCCCACTTGAGCCACTTACAGCCTCAGGGAACCAGTACATACTGGTAGTAGTGGATCATGCTACCAGATACCCTGAAGCAATTCCCTTTAGGTCTACTACAACTCCTGCAGTAGCCAAGGCCCTGGTGGTATTTTTACCAGAGTGGGGTTTCCTAAGGAGGTGGTTTCTGACAGAGGTACAAACTTCATGTCTGCTTACATAAAACACATGTGGAATGAGTGTGGGGTGACTTACACATTCACCATACCATCCACAAACCCATAGACTTGTTGAGATATTCAACAAGACATGGAAGGGCATGATCATGGGGCTCCCTGAAAAACTCAAAAGGAGCTGGGATGTCCTCCTGCCATGCCTGTTCTTCGCTTACAGAGAGGTGCCTCAGAAGGGAATAGGTTTTTCCCCCCTTTGAGCTTCTGTTTGGCCACCCAATAAGGGGACCACTGGTACTTAAAGAAGGCTGGGAGAGACCGCTCCATGAGCCTAAACAAGATGTGGTGGACTATGTGCTTGGCCTCCACTCAAGGATGGCTGAGTACACGGAAAAGGCATCCAACAACCTTGAGGCCAGCCAACAGCCCCAGAATGCTGCATTGGTAAAATTCAAACCAGGGCAGAAGGTATGGGTTATGGAGCCTGTGGCTCCCAGGGCACTTCAGGACAGATGGAGTGGCCCTTACTCAATCCTGAAGAAAAATAGTGAGATCACCTACTTGGTGGACCTAGTGTGGTACTGAAAATTCTGGACCCGTGTTATAAACATCGTCGTATCACAACGATTTTGGTATCAGCAGACCGAGAATGATTAGAATAGTATGCACAAGCATTGTATTCAAATTTGGGTAACGAAATCACCCGAATATCAGAGTTTCCGTCCTGAACCCTCGGGTTCCATTTAAACAACAGCCATTTTGTGATTGCCCTCACATAGGCCAATGACTAATGCCGAAAACGAGTCTGAAGGACACGTACATCTTTGCTGACTCCTCTGTGACCTGGGCAAGCTGACTCCACGGCCTGAAGCCAAACCTGTTCGGCCAGTTTCTTTCCCAGTGGCCGAATGAGATTAGTATCAAGGCACAACACATCATAAACCTTTCATCACACACAAACCATGCCTAATCTTACACGCACCTGTCCCTGTTTCTTTCTTTATGACTTGCTTTACAAGGAGGAGGTGCCTGTTTATATTGGGGGTCCGTTGATATCTGATGAAAGTACTGAGCCTTGCCGGATAATTGATTGAGGGCTGGACAAACTGAAATATGGGCTTGTCATCATAACCCTGCTATTTCTTTGTAGTGAAAATATGTGAATGGTCAACTGTAAAATAAGGAATGTTTGCCCAAAGCATAATATTTTGTATAAAAGAGAAGGTTAGCTTTGCAAGAGCAGCAGTCTCCTGAGAATATACACCGTGTTGTACTTCTAGGATACCTGTTACTGGCTGCAGCCAATAAACAAGATCTTTGACTTCACCAAGAAGACTCTGTGTTTCTGTAGTCTGAAACAGGAAGGACTCGAAGTCTTAGGGTGTGTTCCATGGCACCGCTGGGTTCTGAAAAACCCAGTACTTCACTAGGCACTAGTAGGACACCCAAAAGGGTAATCAATGAGAAGCACCTAAAGCTCGTGTGATAGGGCAGATATAACCATGCTGATGGTTACTTGGGACCTCCAAGAAGATGCCCAAAAAGGTAAACTGGACTCTTGACTGTCAAAAGGCCTTTGATACCCTGAAGGAGGCAATGTGCTCAGCACCATTTCTCAAAGCTCCAGTTTATTCTAGGCAGTTAATTGTGCAGACGGATGCCTCTGAACATGGGATATGAGCAGTCGCATAGAGAGATTTCAGACCAATGTCCCAAACCAATGGTGATGGCATTGACCAGCCTGTTGTTTTTATTAGCAGGAGGATACTCTCCAGGGAGCAGTATTGGAGTGCCATTGTGAGGGAGGCCTTTGCTGTGGTTTGGTCCCTGAAAAAGCTGAGGCCATACTTGTTTGGTACTCACTTTATTGTTCAAACTGACCACCAACCTCTCAGGTGGCTAATGCAAATGAAAGGTAAGAACCCTAAACTTTTGAGGTGGTCCATATCCCTACAGGGCATGGACTTTTCAGTGGAACACAGACCTGGGGCTGCCCACGACAATGCAGATGGATGTTCCAGGTCTTCCACTTAGACAATGAAGGCTCTCTTTGGAAAGAGAGCATCACATCCTCTTAGGTTTGGAGGGGGTTCTGTAATAAAGTGCCCTTATTGGCATGGTTACCCTCCTCCCCCACTTTTAGCCTGATATTGATGCCAACTTTGACTGAGAGTGTGCTGGGATCCTGCTAACCATGCCTCAGGACCAATGTTCTTTCCCAAAATCTGTACCTTTGTTTACACAATTGGCACACCCATGGCGCACAGTTAAGTCCCTTGTAAAAGTTACCCATGGTACCAAGGGCCCTGTGGCCAGGGAAGGTCCCCAAGGGCTGTACCATATATAATGCCACCCTGGGGGACCCCTCACCAAGCACATACACACTGTCTTTGCTGCTGGTGTGTGCTGGTGGAGAGAAAAAGGCACAGTCGACTTGGCACCCCTCTCAGGGTGCAATGCTTACAAACCACTGCCGGTGGTATAGGTAAGTCACCCCTCTAGCAGGCCTTACAGCACTAAGGCAGTGTGCACTAAGGCAGTGTGCACTATACCACAGGTGAGGGCATAGCTGCATGAGCAGTATGCCCCTACAGTGTCTAAGTCCATTCTTAGACTTCGTAAGTGCACTGTAGCCATATTGAGTATGTGGTCTGGGAGTTCGTCATGACGAACTCCACAGCTCCATAATGGTTTCACTGAATACTGGGAAGTTTGGCATCAAACTTCTCAGCACAATAAACCCACACTGATGCCAGTGTTGGATTTATTGAAAAATTAACCATGAGGGCATCTTAGAGATGCCCACTATATGTTAGCCAAACTGCTAGTGCAGGACTGACCAGTCTGTGCCAGCCTGCCACTTTCAGACAAGTTTCTGACCATGTGGGGTGGGAGCCTTTGTGCTCTCCATGGCCATGAACAAACTCTGTCCTGGGTGGATGTGCATCACATCTCCCCCCCTTCAGGAACCGTAACACTTGGCAGTGAGCCTCAAAGGCTCAAGCCTCTTGTTACAGTGCCACAGGGCACTCCATCTAGTCGAGTTGCCGCCCCCTGACATAGCCCCACTTTTGGTGGCAAGGCCAGTGGGAAAATTAGGGAAAGCAGGGAGGAGTGACCACCTCAACTGGGATCACCCCTAAGGTGTCCAGAGCTGAGGTGACCCCCTCCCTGCAGAATCCTCCATCTTAGTTTGGAGGACAGGGACCAATAGGGTTAGGTTTGTGTCCCCATCCCCAAAGTGAGTGGACACAGGAAGGATGTAGCCACCATCAGGGACAGTAGCCATTGACTACTGCCCCCTGACCCTTGAAGCGCCCCTAAATCCAGGATTTAAGAGCTCCCCAAACCCAATTTGTTAGATTCCTGGTGACCTCACAAGAAAGAAGAAGGACTGCTAAGCTGAAACCCCGGCAGAGAAGAAGGAAGACAAAAACTGACTTGGCCACAGCCCTACCGGCCTGTCTCCGTCTTCAAAGAACCCTGCAAAAGAAAGCAATGCATCCTACAGGTCCAGCGACCTCTGCCAACCTCCAGAGGACTGCCTGCATCACAGAGGACCAAGAACTCTTGTGGACAGCGGCCCTGTCCAAGAAGAAACATAATTGAAGGACTCCAGAGCCTCCCTGGATCTGCAAGTCCTGACCACTCTGCTCCCGACACCCACGGCGCGTGTCCAGATAGCCCAACTGACTAGAGAGGTTTCCCAGGGGATTCGGAGCAAGTGCCCACCCTGGGCTTACCTCTCCTTCCCCCACAACGACACCCGCAGTGTGAATCCAGAGGACCATCCTGATCACGACAGCATCGGACAAAAATACCCATCGCCAAAAGGTGCACTACACCAGCAGCCTCCCTAGCCTTGGGGTACTCGACCTCCAGTGCAGCAACGTTCAGCAGGCAGCCCTCCTGCTTGTCCAACCTGTGGTTTTCTGAAACCGACCCCCTTGACCCAGCCTGAAACATCTAGGTGATCCCTGGGTCCCCTCATGGGAAAGTATTGGGAGCCCGACCCTGTGTTTGCACCCTGCACCGGGCCGAACCTGCACTGCTGAGGATGTGTGTTTGGTGCTTACCCGTTGCCCCCCCCCCCCACCCCTTTGCTCCTCTAAACCCCCCAGGTCTGCCCTCCGAAGACGCGGGTACTTCCCTACAAGTAGATCTGAAACCGAGTGCCTCCAGTCTCCAAAGGAGACCATGTTTAATTTGCCTCAGCTTCGACCTCTGCACCCGGCCGGTCCCGTGTTGCTGGTGGTAGGTGTGTGGGGTTAACTTGAACCCCAACCTGTGGACTTCCTAACCCCAAGGGACTGGAACAGTAAGTCATGTACTTACCTTCAAATCGTACTAACCTTTATTCCCCTAAGGAACTGTTTTTGAAAATTGCACTGTCAACTTTTAAAACAGATTATTGCCATTTATTAAAAGAAACTGTACAACTTGCTGATTCCAATCAAAGTAATATTGATACATATGGGAAATACCTATTTATCGATGTACTTACCTGCAACTTGAATCTTGTGGTTCTAGAAATAAATTAACAAAATATATTTTTGCTATATTAAAACAATTGGTCTGGAGTTAAGTCATTGAGTGTGCGCTTCTTCTATTGTCTGTGTGTGTACAACAAATGCTTTGCACTACCCTCTGATAAGCCTAACTGCTCGACCACACTACCACAAAACAGAGCATTAGTATTATCTACTTTAGCCTCTGGGGACCACTGGACTCTGAACACTATCACACTTTGATAGTATTTACAGAGCCAGCTTCCTAAAGCAGCAGAGTCTTAAACAACAGCTGCTAGTACTCTAAGGATGTTCTCTAGAACAGGAGGTCCCTTTAGGCCTTTTCTAATGTGCTATACAGGTAACTGTCTGCTATGAGATTCTATTGATATTTTTTAATTATTATCTATTATTACTCTTGTTTGGCCTTATGGAAGGCAATGTCTTGTGGTATAGGAATTTAACAGTTTTCAAGGTTCTTCTGTGTGGCACAATGATCCATAGAGCTCCAGCTAGGAGTGCTTTACAAAATGTGGTAAACTGTCCTGGGGTCGTGGATTTTATGACCAAGTAGACTTACTGTTTTTTTATGTTGCTGGGGGAGCTGCTGCACTCTGTGGAGCCTCCCACATTATTAAATAAATGCTTGGTGGTGCCCCTCACTCAGTGCTTAATTTGTAAATAAAAACGTGCTGGTGCCCAAAGCCCTCCTCTTAAACATGCAGCTGCTGCAATTAAATGTACGAGCATGGAATACTGAGGCAGCGTAATCCTGAAGCCATCTCAGGCCTCTTCAAAACATTTAAAGCTACTCCCTGCCCCTTCAGCTCACTCATGCTGCTTTCTCCCATTGTGACACTTTTTTGTTTTTCTCATCCTCTGTCTTTCCCAAATGTGTCTTTTGCTCGCAACAAATGCTTGAGGCAGAAAAACAAGCGCCGGCCCTCAAAAATAAGTGCCGGTGCTCAGCACCTGAAACAACAAGCACAAATTAAGCACTGCCTTAACTGTTCTAATGGCACCATCAAACTAAAAAGAAATTAAACAAAAAGCCCTCGCAGGACATTATGGGACACTCCTTAGCGGAGCAGTGCATTATAAATGAGCAGCGGTTGTTGCTAATTTATTATTCCATTTTTTTAAATTTTGTTTTGCTAACTTTTCTTTTTTTTCATAAGGGCCACAGTGGGTGTCCCAGGGCCCCGTTGGCTTTCCATCCACCACTTGGCAACAGCTAGCTACTTAGATATTTTATGGTGGGTGCTCCGGAGCCCACCCGGGGTACTCATAACTTTGATTTTCTTAAGGGCCGCGAACAAGCCCCAGGGGCCCCAAAGTCTCAGCTGGCACCATTCCTGGAGTTAGCACCTTTCTTCTGTCCCCCCCAACGGCTAGGGCAACGTTTTTTAATTTCTCCTGCCAGGTGGTAGCAAAGTTCTATTACCTGCTTGCGAGTGCATGGGCAGGGTCTGGTGGTTAGCTCCTTTCCACTAGCCTTCACACTAACAATTACGGCTGACAGCTCCCTTCTTGGGAGCACGTCAGGCATTGCAGTGCTGGCCTGACATGGAGCAATTCCCGATGATGATGCCTGTCATCCAATGTGATGCATGAGGGCTTTGCTCCTGAACATCCAGGTTCCCTAGACCTTTCTTGTTCTTTAGGAACAGTGTACTCTGTATGTGTTTATGTCATGGAGAGGCACCTCATGCCCCTCTCCCCTTTATTTCATATTCGGCCCCAGCGGATGGGGGTACCTGGGGCCTCTTTGAGGCCAGGCAGGGAGACCACGTGCCCCCTTGCCTTATTATTATATTGGCCCAGGGGGATGGGGCCCCCGGGGCCTCAGAATGGCTTGGGGCAAAGCAGCATGCCCCCAAAATGTAATAATGCACCGCCCCCACCAGGGAATTTATATTTTTTTAAGCAACGTACTGCAAATTTGCTGCAAATTTTTCAAATATGTGGCCCCGGGGATGGGGTCATTCTGGGCCCTCTCCACCTCCCCAAGCCACCAACTTGGCCTTGGGGGTGCAAGGCATCCCTACCCTGCCCATTTATATCTTTTTTATCCTTTTATTTAAGACTTGGCGCTAGTCCAGCAAGCATCACATTAAAAAAAATAACGCTAGAATGGTGCAGTGAAATCTTGTGAATTTCACTGCACATTTATTTTGGCCATCCTTTTGGGGGTACCCCCCCTTGCATACATTATACCTGTTGCAGGTATAATGTAGCGGAAGCAGTTATAAAGTGGTGCAATTTGTAAATATGGCGCAGGGTGGGGGACTGTTTAGCGCCGCTTTAGCTAAAAAAAAAAAAAAAAACGCTAAGTCTGCGCTAGGAGGCTTGTAAATATGCCCCTATGGGGCAGATTTAAGAGCCTCTAGTGTCTCCTTGCGCCACATTAGCATCATTTTTTTACACTGTGGCCCAACAAAGCCAAAATCGCTGCGCCAAATTTATAAAGTGGCGCAATGCATGCATTGCGCCACTTTGTAACCCTTTGTGCTACATTATGCCTGTGCCAGGCCTAATGTATGCAAAGGAGGCTTTCTTTGCATCATGTTTTTCGGAACTTTTAACGCCTGCACAAAAGGAGGCACACCATTGTTTACAATGGGCCTCAATGGGCTTTGCGGGTTTAGCATCAACATTTTTTACGCTAATCTTGCAAAGCTTCGAACCAGCACCAAAAATGTTGATACTAGTTCCCTAACTCCCCCCATGGCGAGCTGTATCTTAGATACAGCGCACAGATGGTGGCATTAGGGGGGACCTAGGGGGTGCAAGGAAAGTGGCGCCTCACTGGGTGCAGCTCCACTCTCCTTAAATCAGTCCCTACGTTTTTCTGCCTTAATTGCTCAAAAATGACTGAACATATTTACACCAAATCACAAATACAGGGGCTCTGGGTCCATGATCTAGCTTTCTGACAAATGTAGTTATCAGTCTGTTGCTTGCGATCCGAACTACAACTACTCAGTCGCAACTGTCACTGGGACATATATACAAAATATTACCTACTGGTGGCAGTAGCCGAAGGCCGTGTGCATGGCGGTGGTTGGATTAACGTAAAGTGACTACAATTACTTCATGTTCAAAAAAACATAGAAATTCACTGAAAAAAAAACAAAGGTTACAGGGAAGTTATAGTTAGGTTGACGTTTTACCCATACAAAACCAGAAATTCAGCAGTTATAGTTATACTTATCTGAAGAAACTATAACTAGTGCCAGAAAGTAACTTTGGGCAGCAAGTAATAGTTTCTTAACATAAGTATAACTATAATTATAACTAGAACTGCTGAATTTCTATGGTTTCATATGGGTAAAATGTCAATCTAACTATAACAACCCTGTAACCTTTGTTTTTTTCAGTTATATATATATATATATATATATATATGGAAAATTTCACTTACCCAGTGTACATCTGTTCGTGGCATGAGACGCTGCAGATTCACATGCTGTGCATTATCCTGCCATCTAGTGTTGGGCTCGGAGTGTTACAAGTTGTTTTTCTTCAAAGAAGTCTTTTCGAGTCACGAGATCGAGGGACTCCTCCCATTTCAGCTCCATTGCGCATGGGCGTCGACTCAATCTTAGATTGTTTTCCCCGCAGAGGGTGAGGTAGGAGTTGTGTATATAGTAATAGTGCCCATGCAATGGAGTAAGTATGTATGTACATAATGTGTTTAAAAGTGATATCTATTTACAAGTTCCTTTTTTTTTTTTTTTACTTTTAATTTATCAACTTATAACGGCTACAGGCTCCCGGGGAGGCGGGAGGGCGCATGTGAATCTGCAGCGTCTCATGCCACGAACAGATGTACACTGGGTAAGTGACATTTTCCGTTCGATGGCATTTGTAGCTGCAGATACACAGGCTGTGCATAGACTAGTAAGCAGTTATCTCCCCAAAAGCGGTGGTTTAGCCTGTAGGAGTTGAAGTTGTTTGAAATAATGTCCGTAATACGGCCTGTCCTACTGTGGCTTGGTGTGTTGTTAACACATCCACACAGTAATGTTTGGGGAATGTATGAGGCGTAGACCATGTGGCTGCCTTACAGATTTCCGTCAGGGGTATTTTTCCTAGAAAGGCCATTGTGGCGCCTTTCTTTCTAGTGGAGTGTGCCTTTGGTGTAATAGGCAGGTCTCTCTTTGCTTTTACATAGCAGGTTTGAATACACTTAACTATCCATCTGGCAATGCCTTGTTTGGATATTGGATTTCCTGCATGAGGTTTTTGAAAAGCTACAAACAATTGTTTTGTTTTCCGAAATTGTTTGGTTCTATCAATGTAATACATTAGTGCCCTTTTGATGTCTAATGTACGTAATGCTCTTTCAGCTACAGAGTCTGGTTGTGGAAAAAATACTGGGAGTTCTACAGTTTGATTTAAGTGGAACAGTGATATAACTTTTGGTAAACATTTGGGATTAGTGCGTAGAACCACTTTATGTTTCTGTATTTGTATAAAGGGTTCCTGTATCGTAAATGCTTGTATTTCACTTACTCTTCTAAGAGATGTGATAGCTATTAGGAAGGCTACTTTCCATGTTAAGTATTGCATCTCACAAGAGTGCATGGGTTCAAATGGTGGACCCAGGAGTTGTGGTATTACAATATTGAGATTCCATGAAGGCACTGGTGGTGTCCTTGGGGGAATGATTCTTTTTAGACCCTCCATAAATGCTTTAATGACTGGGATTCTAAAGAGTGATGTTGAATGTGTAATTTGCAGATAGGCTGAAATTGCTGTGAGATGTATTTTAATGGATGAAAAAGCTAGCTTAGATTTTTCTAAGTGTAATAAGTACCTTACAATGTTTTTTGTTGACGCATGCAGTGGTTGAATTTGATTATTATGACAGTAATAAACAAATCTTTTCCATTTATTTGCGTAGCAATGTCTTCTAGTAGGTTTCCTAGCTTGTTTAATGACCTCCATACATTCTTGTGTAAGGTCTAGATGTCCAAATTCTAAGACTTCAGGAGCCAGATTGCTAGATTGAGCGATGCTGGATTCGGGTGTCTGATCTGTTGTTTGTGCTGAGTTAACAGATCTGGTCTGTTTGGTAATTTGACATGAGGTACTACTGACAGGTCTAGTAGTGTTGTGTACCATGGTTGGCGAGCCCAAGTTGGTGCTACTAGTATTAGTTTGAGTTTGTTTTGACTCAATTTGTTTACTAGATACGGAAGGAGTGGGAGAGGGGGAAAAGCGTAAGCAAATATCCCTGACCAACTCATCCATAACGCATTGCCCTTGGATTGAGGGTGTGGGTACCTGGATGCGAAGTTTTGGCATTTTGAGTTTGCTTTTGTTGCGAATAGGTCTATTTGCGGTGTTCCCCAGTTTTGAAAGTAAGTTTGCAGTATCTGGGGATGAATTTCCCATTTGTGGGTCTGTTGGTGATCTCGACTGAGATTGTCGGCCAACTGGTTTTGAATTCCTGGGATGTATTGTGCTATTAGGCGAACGTGATAGTGAATCGCCCAATGCCAAATCTTCTGTGCTAAGAGACACAGCTGTGACGAGTGTGTCCCTCCCTGTTTGTTTAGATAATACATTGTTGTCATGTTGTCTGTTTTGACAAGAATGTGTTTGTGGGCTATTAACGGTTGAAATGCTTTCAATGCTAGAAACACTGCTAGTCGTTCTAGTTGATTTATATGAAGTTGTCTCTGTTGAGTGTCCCATTGTCCCTGGATGCTGTGTTGGTTGAGGTGTGCTCCCCACCGTACCATGGAAGCATCTGTTGTGATCACGTATTGAGGCACTGGGTCCTGGAAAGGCCGCCCTTGGTTTAAATTTATAGGATTCCACCATTGAAGCGAGGAGTGTGTTTGGCGGTCTATCAACACTAGATCTTGGAGTTGACCCTGTGCTTGTGTCCATTGTCTCGCTAGGCACTGTTGGAAGGGCCGCATGTGTAATCTTGCGTTTGGGACAATGGCTATGCATGAAGACATTATGCCTAGGAGTTTCATCTCTAATTTTACTTGATACTGTTGGTTTGGGAGCATGCTTTGTATTACGTTTTGGAATGCTTGTACCCTTTGTGGGCTTGGAGTGGCAATCCCTTTTTTTGTGTTGATTGTTGCTCCTAAGTATTGTTGTATTTGACACGGTTGTAAGTGTGATTTTAGGTAGTTTATTGAGAACCCTAGCTTGTGAAGGGTTTCTATGACGTATTTTGTGTGTTGAAGACACTGTTTCTGAGTGCTGGTTTTTATTAACCAATCGTCTAGGTACGGGAATACGTGTATGTGCTGTCTTCTGATATGTGCAGCTACTACTGCAAGGCATTTTGTAAATACCCTTGGTGCTGTTGTTATCCTGAATGGTAACACTTTGAATTGGTAATGTACTCCTTGTATTACAAACCTTAAGTATTTCCTGTGGGAATGATGTATGGGTATATGGAAGTAAGCATCCTTGAGGTCTAATGTTGACATGTAGTCTTGTTGTTTGAGCAAGGGAATCACGCCTTGAAGTGTCACCATGTGAAAGTGATCTGATTTGATGTAAAGATTTAGTGTTCTGAGATCTAAGATGGGTCTCAGTGTTTTGTCTTTTTTTGGTATTAGAAAATACAGGGAATAAACACCTGTTCCTTTCTGATGGTTGTGTACTAATTCTATTGCCTCTTTTTGTAACAACGCTTGGACTTCTAGTTCTAATAGATCCAAGTGCTGTTTGGACATGTTGTGTGCTTTTGGAGGCACATTTGGTGGTAATTGTAGGAATAACCATGTTGGATAATGGCTAGGACCCACGAGTCCGTAGTTATGTCTTCCCAAATCTTGTAATAATCTGTGAGTATCCCCCCCCACTGGTGTTATGTGTTGGGGATTTGTGACATTGGAGTCACTGTTTAGTTTGTGGGGTTTTTGGGCTTTAGAATTTCCCTCTAGTTTTAGGGAACTGTCCACACCTATATTGTCCCCGAAAGCCTCCTCTTTGGTATTGGCCCTGGTATGTGTTTCTGGCCTGTGAGGTTGAAGGTTCTGTGCTTTGGCCTCGAAACCCCCCTCTAAAGTGTGGCTTCCTAAAGGTGCCTCTGCTCTGTGGGGAGTAGAGCGCACCCATGGCTTTGGCCGTGTCCGTGTCTTTCTTTAGCTTTTCTATAGCTGTATCCACCTCCGGCCCAAACAACTGTTGTCCATTAAAAGGCATATTAAGCACAGCCTGCTGGATCTCTGGCTTAAATCCGGAGGTGCGTAGCCATGTGTGTCTCCGAATAGTGACCGCTGTGTTTACTGTTCTGGCGGCTGTGTCCGCTGCGTCCATTGCCAATCGTATCTGATTGTTGGAGATACTTTGGCCCTCTTCCACCACTTGTTGTGCACGCTTTTGAAACTCTTTGGGAAGATGTTCAATGAAATGCTGCATTTCGTCCCAATGAGCCCTGTCATATCTTGCTAATAAAGCTTCTGAATTGGCAATGCGCCATTGATTGGCTGCCTGTGCTGCAACCCTTTTCCCTGCTGCATCAAACTTTCGACTTTCTTTGTCAGGTGGTGGTGCATCCCCAGAAGTCTGTGAGTTTGCCCTTTTGCGGGCTGCCCCTACTACCACTGAGTCAGGTGTTAGTTGTTGCGTGATGTACACAGGGTCCATAGGGGGAGATTTCTTCTCCACCCTAGGTGTGATGGCTCTGCCTTTGACTGGGTCTTGAAACACCTGTCTCGCGTGTTTTAACATGCCAGGTAACATAGGCAGACTCTGGTATTGGCTATGTGTTGATGACAGGGTATTGAATAAAAAGTCATCTTCTATAGGTTCTGCATGCAGTGCTACATTGTGAAAAGTAGCTGCTCTGGACACCACTTGCATGTAAGCAGTACTGTCTTCTGGTGGTGATGGTCTTGCCGGGTAGCAATCCGGACTATTGTCAGATACTGGTGCATCGTACAGATCCCATGCATCTGGATCATCTTGGCTCATCCCTGTGTGCGTTGGTGATTGCATCATTGGTGGTGTTGCGGTGAGTGCTGTGGCGATGGCTGTGGAGAAAAACGTGGTGGAGTTTTTTCTTTAGCCACTTTAGCCTTTGGCTGTTTTTCAGTGTCCTTGAAAGCGAGTTTTTGTTTCATTTGAATTGGTGGAAGGGTTCTTATTTTCCCTGTGTCCTTCTGTATATTGAGCCTTCTTTGTGTATAGTCTGGCTCTCCCATCTCTAGTTCTTGTCTGAATTTATGGCCTTGTAGTTGTGCTGAAAGGCCTTGTTCTTCGGTATAGGAGCTCTGTTTCGGCTCCGAGGCTGGATGTTTCGGCACCGAAACCTTTTCAGCAGTCTTTTTCGGTTCAGAAGCCACCTTTTTTGGTTTCGGGGTGCCGACATCTCGGTGCCGAATTTGTTCGGAGCTAGTATCTCGGTGCGGAGTATACTCTGTGCCGGTATCTCGACCGGAGTCGCATGTCTTCGACACGTGTGCCCTTTTTCGGTGCCGATGGTTGTTCACCTTGCTTACAGGTTAAGCCATGGCCTGCAGGCGGTGGCGTCCCCTGGGCTTTCATTATTTTTGTGTGAGTTTTGGCCGGGGCAGTTTTACTCACTGTTTGTTGCCTCGCCAGCTGCTCACTTTCGGCCTCGTCCGAATCAGGAATGGAGAAAGTCTCCTCTTCTTTGACGTCGTGGTGTCCTGCCGGCGTCGACGCCATTTGAAGCCTTCAAGCTCTCCGGTCCCGTAGCGTCTTCTTCGACCGAAATGCCCAACAAGCCTCGCAGGTATCCTCTTTGTGTTCGGGGGACAAACACAAATTACAGACCGAATGCTGGTCTGTATAAGGATACTTATTGTGGCATTCGGGGCAGAAGCGGAATGGGGTCAGTTTCATGAGCCTTGAAGACGCACGCGGTCGGGCCAACCAGGCCCCGCCGGGGAATGGAAGCCCCGAAGGGCTACTGGAGCTCTTTTCTTCATTGTCGATATGCAATTACTAACCCGATACCGAACGCAAACAATACCATCGAATTTTCTGAGATTTAACTAACTTTCCGAACCGAAACATGGAGCGAAGAGGAACACGTCCGAACCCGATGGTGGAAAGAAAACAATCTAAGATGGAGTCGACGCCCATGCGCAATGGAGCCGAAATGGGAGGAGTCCCTCGATCTCGTGACTCTACAAGACTTCTTCGAAGAAAAACAACTTGTAACACTCTGAGCCCAACACTAGATGGCAGGATAATGCACAGCATGTGTATCTGTAGCTACACATGCCATCGAACATATATATACATACATACACACACCTTTTGTTTTCTCATTTTTGGTTGGGAAACTGCCATGACCTCCCCCCCCTTTTTTTAGTCCAAGCCTCCCTTTACCTCTTCCCATTCGGATTCCTAAATTTAGCATTACCTCCCTTGACCTCCACCCACCCCTAAACCCTAAATTTACCCTTACCTCCCTTTATCTCTACCCACTCCTAAATACTAAATGTACCCTTACCTCCCTTCACCTCTAACCTCAACCCTAAAGTTACCCTGTTCTCCTTATACCTCAACCCAACCAAAATACCCTAAACTCTAAATTTACCCATACCTCACTTTACCTTAACTCACCCCTAAATGCAAAAATTACGCTTAACTCTACCAACCCCTAACCCTCAAATCACCCTTGCATTTCTTCACCTCAAACCCCCCCCCATAGCCCATTTAAGAAAAATAACATTAAAATTCAGTTGTTTTAAAAAACATACTTGCACTGTAAAGTAGAACATGTGAAAGGATAACTTAGGGCCTTTAGGAAGAAACAACCCTATTGGCGAGGGCCTAGTGCTAGCAGGTCAGCGAGGAGGCCGAGGACCCAGGTGCGGCCCTCTGGAGAATTTGTCCTCACTCTGGGTGGCAGACAGTGACTGGCAAGATGGCAGCGCTCCTGTGAGTGTGGCAGGGGAATATATGCTGCAGCTGATGGGCCACAGAGGACGACTGAAGGGCCACAGAGGACGACTGAAGGGCATGGCTGCCTCAGGTAATGAAAGGCAGCCGAGCAGACATGGTGGAGGTAACTTGACGCTCCTTGGCTCAGTGGCAGCAAATAAGTGGAGGAAACGGTGGTGGAGAGGTCTCAGCCCCTATACGACTGGCAAAGTTGTAGAGTACCCATGCTTACACAGGGCCTGATAGTTTTCCGCCCTCAGCAATGTCCTGAATTCTTGCTGTGTGTGCTGGGAAGCAGATATAGGAAAACATGGACCCTGTGATGGTAGTGAACACCTGCTCCATTGGTCAGTAAAAACAAAGGCCTTGGGGTTGCCTGGTTGAGTACTCCTCACAAGTGAGGCAGGGGCGACGTGCATGGCCCTCCCCACCACTCAACCATCCTGGTCACTTGGTTTGAGCACTGATGCTCACCAGAGGACGAAGCAGGCATGCATGGGTGAAGACAAGGCTGCTCAGCAGGCCCAAATGAAGATGGACAAGTATGAGAAAGCTGCAGGGGGCGTGGCCAGACGCCGATGGTGGAAGAAGTCTCTTTGTGAGGCTCCCACCTAACATCCTCCATCCCGGTACATCCTCAATTACAGAGGACACCCAGCCCCCGCAAGCACGTAGCTAAAGGTGCAGGGAAGACCCAGGACCAGTTGCAGGACGAACAGCCCGTGCGGGGCTCAGGGATCATGGCCAGGGGGCATGAGAAAACCAAGATGGCAGCCGCAAGCAAAGAGACGGAGCCGTTGGACCTCCGAACATGGAGGCTGCAGTCGGGGTCCGCCTGACACCCATCAACAATGCAGAAAACAGCACGGGAGGTGCAACAGATGGTGTTGACTCGGACCGAGCGGAGGTGATGGCGCGCGGAGATCAAGGTGAGCCGGCGAGTGGAAGTAGGCAGCAAAGCAAAGGGTCTGGAGCAAGCAAATCCCAGAGGGAGCAGTGATCACCCCTTCTGAGTTGGGGGTCCCAACGGAGGGCACCAGATAAG
Organism: Pleurodeles waltl; assembly: GCF_031143425.1. NCBI lineage: Eukaryota > Metazoa > Chordata > Amphibia > Caudata > Salamandridae > Pleurodeles > Pleurodeles waltl. Next base: position 1,123,899,388 of record NC_090448.1, read on the forward strand.
GGAGCGGTGAAACTTGACCCCTCTGGACAACAGCGCCATCCAGCTGAGATGCAGTAACTACGCAGCAATAAATAGGAGGCCTATTTAAACAACTCAAAATTGTGAGTACAACGGGAGACGCCGAGGAGTGTACCGCTGGGGCTTGGCCCCGATTAGACTACGGAAAAGAAGTCTTGCATGGAGGGAGGAGATGCCCCTTAAATTACTGCCATCCCTGAGCACGAGAGGGACTTGCGGATAAAGGAAGAAGGCACAAGGGGCACCTCAACTTGAAGAAGGGGGTAGCCCGGAGCACGGTCTATCCCAACCACCATCGAGAATCGGCCTCCCCAGCGGGTACAAGGATTTATGGTGCAGCAGGTTTATGAAAAGCGGCAAAGGTTGAGGAGCCCCGAAGGTCCCCCACATTTCCCTGGGATCAGGGCTACAGAGCAGCTGTATGAGAGGTGAATCAACCGGGTGCTCTCGATGACCAGGAGAAGTTGGTAGGAGTGGTGCTTCAGAAGATGGGTTAGACTGGTTGGAAAAAGGATGCAAAACAGAAAAACGGGGCATCAGCAGAAGCGATGGCAGGCCTGCGGGGAACCAAGAATACCCTTCCTGAAGAGAAGAACGGAGACCCCACTCTTCAATATGTGCTGAAGGCCATAACTGCTTCCCGCAAAGCCCTGGAGGGGAAAATTGACGCCCTGGGCTCAGACTTTACAGTACTTAGGGACGACCACCGCCGCTTGGCCGAGAGGGCAGCCACAACAGACAAGCAGATTAAGGAACTCTTGCCAGAGGTTAAGGATACAACTATGGTCACTCAGCAGATGGAGGCGCGAATGCGGGACCTGGAACTGCGAGTCAAAGACGCAGAAAACAGATCACGGCAAAATAATATCCGAGTGATTGGTCTGCCTGAACGCATCGAAAAAACTGACCTGGTGGAATTCCTTGAGAACGGTCTTAAAGAGGAAGTGGCAGATGATGGACTCTCCTTTTTTTGCAATTGAAAGAGCGCATAGGGTTCCGGCCCGCCCCCCGGTGCTCCCCCAAGACCGATAGTGGCTCGGCTGCTGCATTACAGGGACAGGGACTATTTGTGGAGCCAAAGCAGGAAAAATGGAGATCATACGCTGGACAATCACACAATTAGTATCTTCCCTGACTTCTCTCGGGAGGTACAGAAACAAAGAGCCAATTTCCGAGACACAAAGCAAAGACTACGCCAATTGTGGTTTCAATATGGGATGTTGTTCCCGGCAAAACTAAGTGGTGACTAAAGAGGGCACACAGTTTTTTTTTACCACAGCAGAGGAAGTGTGGCAATGGATTGACAAACAGGCACCATCTGAGAGAGCTCTTCCGGCAAGGGGCCCACTCCCAAGACGGTAAAGGGGAAGTAGGCATAACAAGAACCGTAAATTGGGAAGACCTTCCCACATGGAGATGCAAAAGGAACGTCAAAAAGCAAGGGAAACAGCGGCATCCCTAAGCGGCTCCGCATATAAGGATTAATGAGGAACTGGAACAGTCAGGCTCAGATCAGGAATCAGAAGTGTCGCACGCAGACGGGTCGGGTCCAGAGGTGACCCCAGGGACATCAGACTATCATCTGACAAGCCACAATTCTGGTCTCACACGGAGTATCTGGAATGGATATGGAAAGCCGTCGTGACTGGTACGGAGGTGGCTGGTGCCCTTGCAGAGATGGCCGGCTCGGCAGCAGAGGGTTACACCAGTCAGGAGACTGGGCCCACAAACCCCCATGAGTCCTGCAGTCCGGTAGTGGGGATTGGCATTAAGGCACACTCCTTACAAGAACTAGGAGATCCCCCAGTTTCAATAAACTAGTTGAACTAATTACTAGGTTTGGATGAGAGACGTTCAAAACTTTTGTCCTGGGGAAGGGGAGTTGGGAAGTTACTTGTTGGGGTCAGTTTATCGGGTTATGTGAGTCACAGGGAGAAGCAACAGTGAAGCTGGATCAGCGATGGGGGACAACAGGGATTTTAATCATGGAAGGTGGTACAGCATGGGTCATAACAACAGTAACGAGTGATGCACTGATATGGCTAAGTTAGATTCATATAGGTTCCTCTCCAGGAAACACACTTAACACAAGCAGAGGGGAAAGCTATACAGAAACGATGGAGAGGCCAAGTATATTACACAACATACTCTGCATTTGCGAGGGGAACCTTGATATGGATATGGTCCGGGGTCCCATTTCAGATATTGGATAGTCTTACTGATCTGGAGGGTCGATTTGTAGCACTTCGAGGGCAACTAGAGGGCAGAGAGTTAGCAATGATTAATGTCTATGCACCAAACTCGGAACAAGGTGAATTTCTCACACGTCAGGCCTATTAGCTACATACCTACAGTATCTCCTGGTAATGGGGGCAGGGGGGACCTCAACTGCGTGGCGGACCCAGCCATTGACCGTTTGCACCCCCGCTGCATGATTCCCCTTTAGTTAGGGTGGCACAACAACTTTCGTCCTGGCAGGCTAATTGGGGGTTGGTAGATGCCTGGCTACGGATGAACCCTGATGCTAGGGACTACTCGTATTTCTCCCATTTACATGAGCTACATGTCAGGCTGGATGTGTTCTTTTGCACGCCGGATGTTTTTCCACATACCTATTATGCAGAATACTTGGCTCGCACTCTCTCAGATCACAACCCTCTCTTACTGTCGCTGCGGTGGGGTCTGCCCCCGCCCCCGCATCCCCACTTGGAGACTGAAACCAGAGTCATTTGAAGACATACACTTTCAGGGGGAGTTGAAAGAACACATTACTCAATTCTTTACAGATGAGGCCACGTCCAGTAGCCCCCTGATCGAATGGGATGCATTTAAGGTGGTGATGAGTGGGAGATGCATAGCTGGATCGATGGGGGTCTGCAGGACGCTTCTTAGGGACACTGAGGTGGCAGAAGACAAACCGAGAGGCCGAAAAAAGTAGACCGGAAAATCCAAACTTACAACATACCGTACTGGAGCTTAGAGCAACAGTAGCAGAATGTGTAGTGTCTTCGATGCTTCGATTTTCAGAAACTACATTACAGGGGCACATGGGGAAAGGGACAAGGCGGGCCGGATGCTGGCTTGGGTAGTATCACAGACTCAAAGAAGTACAGTTATACTGGACATGACAACAGAACAAGGAGACCATATATATGGACAGGAACAAATTAACTCACATTTCACGACCTACTACGAATGACTATATAAAAGTAACCTCCAATAGGACAGGGAGTCCACCGAGAGTTATTTAACCCAATTGCAACTCAGGACATTAACACCAGAGTTAGCGAGGCAGTTGGGAGAAGCTATCACTCAGCCAGAACTCAAGGGGGCCATCAAGGATTTAGCTAGGGGGAAGACACCAGGAACAGACGGTTTCCCAGTTGAATTTTATGCCACTTACGTAAACCTACTGGCCCCAAGATTGGAGACTCTTTATGGGATCGCCAAAGAGCATGGAATACTACCGGCTTCAGCGCGTGAAGCGATAGTACCCCTGCTACAAATCCTATGGAGACTGGTGCATACAGACCATTATCCATGTTGAACCTAGACTATAAGATCCTCAGTAAGACCTTGGCCACAAGACTCCTTCCACACATGCCAACTCTAATACACCTGGATCAAGCAGGGTTTGTCCCTGGACGAAACACAGCGGATAACATTTGCAGATCGTTAGCAGTCATGAGGGCTCAAAATTCGGATAGTACAGCACCCGGAGTGCTAGCGGTCGACATAGAAAAAGCCTTCAACAGTCTAGAGTGGGATTTCCTCCACGCGGTAATGTCCAGGCTGAGAATGGGTCCCGAATACATTGCATGGGTGTAGGAAGTTGGCTCTGTATGTACTATTTCAAAGTAAGAAATAGCGTGCACAGAGTCCAAGGGTTCCCCTTAGAGGTAAGATAGTGGCAAAAAGAGCTCATTCTAATGCTCTATTTTGTAGTAGTGTGGTCGAGCAGTAGGCTTATCAAAGGGTAGTGTTAAGCATTTGTTGTACACACACAGGCAATAAATGAGGAACACACACTCAAAGACAATTCCAGGCCAAAAGGTTTTTATATAGAAAAATATCTTTTCTTAGTTTCTTTTAAGAACCACAGGTTCAAGATTTACAAACAATACTTTAAATGAAAGGTATTTCACTTAGGAACTTTGAATTAGCAAAATAGCATATACAGTTTTCACACAAATGGCAATAAGCTATTTAAAAACTGGACAGTGCAATTTTCAACAGTTCCTGGGGGAGGTAAGTGTTTGTTAGTTTTGCAGGTAAGTAAACCACCTACAGGGTTCAAAGTTGGGTCGAGGGTAGCCCACCGTTGGGGGGGTTCAGAGTAACCCCAAAGTTACCACACCAGCAGCTCAGGGCCGGTCATGTGCAGAGGTCAAAGTGGTGCCCAAAACACACAGGCTTCAATGGAGAAGGGGGTGCCCCGGTTCCAGTCTGCCAGCAGGTAAGTACCCGTGTCTACGGAGGGCAGACCAGGGGGGTTTTGTAGGGCACCGGGAGGGACACAAGTCAGCACAAAAAGTACACCCTCAGCGGCATGGGGGCGGCCGGGTGCAGTGTGCAAACAGGCATCGGGTTTGCAATGGAGTTCAATGGGAGACCCGGGGTCTCTTCAGCGAAGCAGGCAGGCAAGGGGGTGGGGGGGCTCCTCGGGGAAGCCACCACCTGGGCAAGGGAGAGGGCCACCTGGGGGTCGCTTCTGCACTGGAGGTCGGATCCTTCAGGTCCTGGGGGCTGCGGGTGCAGTGTCTTTACCAGGCGTCGGGTTCTTTGAAGCAGGCAGTTGCGGTCAGGGGGAGCCTCTGGGTTCCCTCTGCAGGCGTCGCTGGGGGGGCTCAGGGGAGTCAACTCTGGCTACTCACAGGGTCGCAGTCGCCGGGGAGTCCTCCCTGTAGTGGTGGTTCTCCGCAGGTCGAGCCGGGGGCGTCGGGTGCATAGTGCAAAGTCTCACGCTTCCGGCGGGAAACGTGTGTTCTTTAAAAGTTGATTCTTTGTTGCAAAGATGTTTCTTCTTTGGAGCAGAGCCGCTGTCCTCTGGAGTTCTTGGTCCTTTTAGATGCAGGGTAGTCCTCTGAGGCTTCAGAGGTCGCTGGACCCTGTTGAACGTTTTGCTGTTGCAGTTTTTCTTGAAGTGGGGAGACAGGCCGGTAGAGCTGAGGCCAAAGCAGTTGGTGTCTCTGTCTTCTCTGCAGGGCTTTAAGGTCAGCAGTCCTTCTTCGTCTTAGGTTGCAGGAATCTATTTTCCTAGGTTCTGGGAGCCCCTAAATACTCAATTTAGGGGTGTGTTTAGGTCTGGGGGGTTAGTAGCCAATGGCTACTAGCCCTGAGGGTGGCTACACCCTCTTTGTGCCTCCTCCCTGAGGGGAGGGGGGCACATCCCTAATCCTATTGGGGGAATCCTCCATCTGCAAGATGGACGATTTCTAAAAGTCAGTCACCTCAGGACACCGTACGGGCTGTCCTGACTGGCCAGTGACGACTCCTTGTTTTTCTCATTATCTCCTCCGGCCTTGCCGCCAAAAGTGGGGCCGTGGCCGGAGGGGGCAGGCAACTCCACTAGCTGGAGTGCCCTGGGGTGCTGTAACAAAGGGGGTGAGCCTTTGAGGCTCACTGCCAGGTGTTACAGTTCCTGCAGGGGGAGGTGTGAAGCACCTCCACCCAGTACAGGCTTTGTTACTAGCCACAGAGTGACAAAGGCACTCTCCCCATGTGGCCAGCAACATGTCTGGTGTGTGGCAGGCTGCTAAAACTAGTCAGCCCACACTAAGTCGGGTATGGTTTCAGGGGGCATCTCTAAGATGCCCTCTGGGGTGTATTCTACAATAAAATGTACACTGGCATCAGTGTGCATTTATTGTGCTGAGAAGTTTGATACCAAACTTCCCAGTTTTCAGTGTAGCCATTATGGTGCTGTGGAGTTTGTGTATGACAGACTCCCAGACCATATACTCTTATGGCTACCCTGCACTTACAATGTCTAAGGTTTTGCTTATACACTGTAGGGGCATAGTGCTCATGCACCTATGCCCTCACCTATGGTATAGTGCACCCTGCCTTAGGGCTGTAAGGCCTGATAGAGGGGTGACTTATCTATGCCATAGGCAGTGTGAGGTTGGCATGGCACCCTGAGGGGAGTGCCATTTCCACTTAGTCATTTTCTCCCCACCAGCACACACAATGGCAAGCAGTGTGTCTGTGCAGAGTGAGGGGTCTCCAGGGTGGCATAAGACATGCTGCAGCCCTTAGAGACCTTCCCTGGCATCAGGGCCCTTGGTACCAGGGGTACCATTTACAAGGGACTTACCTGGATGCCAGGGTGTGCCAATTGTGGAAAAAAAAGTACAGGTTAGGGAAAGAACACTGGTGCTGGGGCCTGGTTAGCAGGCCTCAGCACACTTTCAAATCATAACTTGGCATCAGCAAAGGCAAAAAGTCAGGGGGTAACCATGCCAAGGAGGCATTTCCTTACAATGGGTGAGACTGTTATACACCAAACCTACAGCTAGTATGTGAACTGGGCGGACAATATCAAGAAGCTATGCGGTGGAACGGGGCACTAGACAGGGATGCCCTCTGTCGCCGCTGCTTTTTGCACTGGCAATGGAACCATTGGTGGCCACAGCGCGCGGTGGAGGAGGGGGTCCAGGAGTAAGGACAGGAGGCGAGAGACATCAGATTGCCTTATATGCTGATGACCTACTGATTTTTCTGGAGGATATGCACAGAGACCTAACCCGGGCACAACTGATGCTTTCTCAGTTCAGTAAACACTCTGGACTGAGAGTAAACTGGGATAAAACCAAGCTGTTCCCTCTGAAACCCTTGATAGCGCCTCCGTTGGGGCTGGGAATGGTCAAGTGGGAGCCAAGCTGCCTTTCCTATTTGGGAGTTAAGGTTTTTAACAACCCACAGGACATCTTAGAGAGCAGCGTTGGGGGCTCTCTGAGGTCCATCATATCTAGTATGGCTTTTTGGCAAACATTACCACTGTCAGTAGCAGGTAGAGTAGCGATTCTTAAAATGATAGTCTTACCAAGGCTATTATACCATTTTACAGTACTGCCGGTATGGATACTCAGAGCTGTTATTTAAAGAACTGGAATCAACTTTCATTGCATTCCTGTGGGGTAGTGGACGGAAGAGTGGCTTTGACCAAACGCCAGAGGCAATCCACAGATGGAGGGTTAGCGGTCCCTGACTGAGGCTTATTACTTAGCAGCACAGCTCCAGTGCCTTGCACAATGGATTGCAAGCAGAATGGACCCTGAGGCGAGGGTGAAACCATTCACCCCTCTGGGAACTAGGTTACTCGATGTGTTGCTGGGGTGCCCAGGCGGTGGTACGAATTCAAAAGTTTGATCCAATGCTGGAAAAGCTATTGATGCACGATTAAGATAAAGACCCCCTATTCCCAGGAGCTCCCTCTGATGTTTTTGTGGGCCTTGCCTCACCAGAGTGATCGGGACGGGCTCCAGACTTGGGTAGATGCCGAAATTCAGACATTGGGAACACTATTTACGGAAGGGATACGCTTGGAGGCCCTCAGGGCGGAATTAGGGTTACCAAGGGGACATTTCTTGCTATATGGCTCCTTCACAGCCAGTATTCGACAGTACTGGCGGAAGGGACTGGGAGAACCTCAAACGCAAACAACCTGTACATATCTAGCAACTTCCACCAGCAAATATAAAGCAGTGTCAAATTTATATGGCAGAATTCGGGCTGATCAGACCCTCCCCTTGACCCAACTTAAATTGACTTGGGAGGGAGACCTGGGCGCTTATATCGCCGATAGGGATTGGGAGCGCATTCTTGAGGGGGTCCCCAAAATGACTCGGAATGCTAGATTTAAACTTATTAACTTTTATGTACTGCATCAGGCTTACCTTACCCCTGGGCGGATCAACGGGTACTTCAGGACGGAGGAATGGGGCTGCCTGAGATGCGGGCTATTGTTTTGGGACTGCCCTCAGATAGAGGCATACTGGGAAGCTGTGAATCGAACGTGACTAGAGCTATAGGTAAAGAGATTCCCTGCACAATGGGTCATTGCTTGCTTGGATATTTTCCACATTCATCCAAGAACAAAGTAACTAGCAGGTTCCAGGACATGGCCTGTGCACTGGCTAAGAGGGAAATTGCGATGACCTGGAAGAACCAGACAGGACCTCTGATATCCCAATGGGCAAGAGAATTGACTAAATGGGCCAGATGTGAGGGGAATATTCCTCATAGGGAGGCCAAGAGAGGAATGAGACCACCAGAAGTAGCGCTAGGCTGGGATACAGTGTTAGATGCCTTTGGAGAGGAGAGCCAGGCGGAGCCCACCCCTTGACTGAATAACTGTCAGACTATATAGACCTAGTTGAGACCCACCTACCCTTATGATTAGGATTAAGGTCAATGAGTTAAACACCACCACATACTGAGAGGAAGGTTATACCCAAACCCTGCGCACCAAGTTCCACTGGCATCATAGCAATATATCAAAGGACTCACCTAAGGGGGGGGGGGGGGGGGAGGGGAAGTTGGGGTGGATGAAGGGAGAGTGGTGGGGGGTTATTGGAGTCTCAGCTATCCAAGGAATCAGGATTGTACGGATCGGGTAGAACCCATGCACTGGATTACAAGACTATTATATGTTGTTCTGTATTATGACATGTTAAATGGATGACAAACTGCAATAAAATGTTTTTTTTTAAAAAAGTATATGAAAGCTGCATGTGAGGTGAGTTAGAAATGGCAGTGCGTGCTCCCAGGGGGAGCAGGGTTGGGGTGATTTGGGGGCACAAACAAGCTGTCGTCTTCAGCAGAACCCATGCTTCAACTCATTCAACATACAAAGGCATCAGTACAGTGTAAACTGAATGACATTCACATCCACCTGCCACTCCTATGGCAAGACCTCTGCAAGACAATTGGCAGGGTCAGAGAAGTGCCAAACACATATCCACAGTGGAAGACAAGATGCAGACCAAACAAGCTTCACTCTGCTGCTTGAAGTGTCAAAACACTTGGAAGAAAGAGTATAGGAAGTGGAAGGATGATAGAGAAACATCTGTATAGTTGGCATACTGGAGGACGCAAAAGGCTTCTCAATGGCACATTTGTTGACTGCCTCACTACAAAGTGGATCTCTAATGAAAAATTCTCTTGCTGCTTCATCATCAAATAAGCACACAGAGTGTTGTCATCCAGAAGCCCCAGGATCATCGCCAATACCCTTTGTCACCCACCTATTCTAAAGACACAGTACTATCTAAAAACAAGAAAATATCAACATTCTGAGACCACACACCCCTGGTACAACAGCAGGGCTGTTCTTGAATGGGAGTTAGGCAAAAATTCAGAGCTCTACAACTGCACTGTTTTTATCTTTCCTGCCATGCTCCAGGTCACGTTTCAGAGCAAGAACACCTTTTTTAATCCTGGGAAGCCACTTGGGATTAGGTGGAAATCTTTGGTAAGCCCTCTAACAGTCCTGGCCTGTGCCCCAGGTGACATCACTGTACCTTTGTCCCAGGAGGACCCAAACATGTCAGTGAAGGGGGTGGGAGAGGACTTCATCCCACTACAGTAACAGTGAGGAACCTAGTGACTCTGCAGACAACAACCTGGGGATGGAGGCTGCCTCATCACCCAGTAGGGCTTCCACAAGGAGCCCTCTGCAGTAAAAGGCGTTGATGCAGCCCCACTCCTGGGTCACAGACTCTGGTAATGCTGCCACTCAATAGTCTGCATTACCCACTGATCTTAGTGATGTAAGTTGGTCACTTTCTATTTGGACAGGAGACATAAGAGTCAGATTAAGGTCAGGGTAACACAGGAGACCGAGTAAGTCAGATGGTGTGGATGGAAGTGTAGAACTTTCCTTTCAGCACATCCCTATGCATGTCTCCATTCAGATTTTAAACGTTTTGTTCTTATGAGCGACAGATACTTCATGGGAAGAAGCATGGGCAAGAGGGATTTGAAGGATTTCATAGTCTTTTTGTTGCGTAATCTAAGGCTTTGGCATAGTTCCACAAGGTTTGACTTTCCCACCCATCAAAGCCTGAACTTGGTTCAGTGCACCAGTGCTTAAATGTGAAAGTCCAGGCTATTGTAGCCTCACACAACACAATTGTTGATGTGGTGTATGAGCTTTCTTGGTTACTTAAAGAGGGTTCAGGGGCACAGTGGAAATTCAAACCCAATGTTGTTCTTTAGAATATCACACGTACTGCACTAAGAAAGTACACTTCATGCTTAAGTGTTTATTTCAACAGTCCTGTAACTTAGCACATTAATATTAACCATACAGAATATTGTAAAAACAGAACTAATGCATATCACTAATGTAATAAATTGGGTCTCTAGTTGGAAAAGGTATACACCCTGTCCAAGTAGGGACCACTGTTCCTAGTCCAAGTAAGTCAGTTACACTCCCTAAATTAACCTGTGCTCACCCTCTGGTAGCTTAGTGCAGAGCAGTCAGGCTTAAGAGGCAATGTGTAAAGAATTTGTGCAATACTTAACTACGGCAACACAGTGAAAGAGACCACAAAAAGACTCCACACCAGTTTAGAAAAATAAAGTACTCTTTTATATGACAGGTGTGTGACCGAAACAACAAAAATCCAATAAATATTTCTGAATTTATGGCGAAAATTATCACTGGTCAGTCAGGCATGTGCCTCTATGATCAAAAAAGGGAGTCGCACTCCCTTCGAGTAGAGTTGCCTTTATAGCACAGAGCATGTGGTCAGCCATGCAAGACGAAGGGGAATGAGATGGCCCACACTACCAGCACTAACGCTGGTCCGGGATGCATCAAGGCAGCACTGGGAGCCTCTTGCAGAAGATGCACTCAGGACCAGGAGCTGGTCCGGAGTGCTCAATGGCTAGTCCTGCAGTCCAGAATCACGTGGCGAGGGGAATCCTGCTCATCACTAGCAGAGCTGTAGGGTTGCAGGGCAACGCATCTGGACCTCGCTTGTTACTCCTCCTCAGAACTGTGGCGGCTGGAGTTAGGGTGGTGAACCCGCTACAGGGACCGCAGTGCAGGGTCTGGTGACGTAGTGTTTTTCTGCAGCCCTGAGCTAGTAGAGTGCGCAGTTTTGGGTGGGTTGAGTTTGCAAGTACCACCTCAGGCTCCACTTAATGTTGAGGGTGCTAGGTCTGAGCACTGCTAAGTCTTTGAAGTCCCTGAGACTTCAACAACAGGGGGCAAGTCAACATGCCATTGGAGTTCCTTGGAAGGGTCAGATGATGTACAGGGTAATTTTAGGTTTCCCTCTCTGCAGAGGCAGCAGGCCAACACAGCAGAACAAGTTGCAAAGTGGCAGCCTCTCCTGGCAGCATAGCAATCAACAGGCCAACACAGCAAAGCAAAAAAGCAAAGTTTCAGTCCCTCTTGGCAGTGCAACTCCTCTTAGTTGCAGTCTTCTCAGGACCCCAAAGTGAACTAGTTTGGTGGGGCTTGGGGTTCAGTACTTATACCCAAAAAGGCGTTTGATGTAGGGGGCATTTAAAGGAGTTGTCTGAAGTGCACAAGGGTCCCTTTCATGCTAGCCCTGTCTGGCAGGCTATCTGTAGAGGGAAATTAGTCATTCGTGTGCAGACAGGACACCACCAATTAAAGTGTAAGTGTGAATCCCTCCCCTTCCCTCTGCCCAGGAAAACCCATCAGTATGCAGATGAATGCAGATGCAGCTGAGTCCGTTAGTGGCTGTCCAAAGGGAATTCACAAAGTGTAGCTGTCACCCCATCCAGACCTGTATTCAGAGAGGCTAAGGCACAGAATGTTTAAGGTAAGAAAACACCAACTTTCTAAAGTGCCACTTTCAGACTTACAATTGAAAATCTGACTTCACCACGAGTTGTGGTTTTAAATTGAGAGTCCAGAGACAAACTCCATACCTCTATGTTCTCCCAATTGGAAATTACACTTAACAGATGTTTTAAGGCAATCCCAATGTTAACCTATGGGGGATATAGGCCATGCAGCAGTGGAAAACAAATTTCAAATGTGTATGTCCAGCTTTTTAAATACACTGTTCCCTGCCCTTGGGGATAACCAGGATCTACCTTGGGGGTGAGTTATATGTAATAAAAAGGAAGGTTTGGGCCTGGCAAGATTCTTGCCAGGTCGAAGTAGCAGTTTAAAACTGCACACACAGCTTCTGCAGTGGCAGGCTTGAGACATGTTTGAAGGCTATTGCAGTGGGTGGCACAATCAGTACTGCATGTCCACTAGTAGTTGCTAATGTACAGGCCCTGGGCAGAGACAGCATTTTACTAGGGACTTACAGGTAAACTAAATATGCCAGTCGTGAATAAGTCAATGTTACCATGTTTTGGAGAACAGAGCATCTGTACTTTAGCACCGGTCAGCAGTGGTAAAGGGCACAGAATCCTTAAAATCAGTGACAATGAGTCAGAAAAACAGGAGGTCTCAGAGGGGAAAAAGTTAGGGGAAACCATGCCAGGACTAACAAGAATAATACAAACATTTCTAACATGGTCAGAATATAATTTGGCAAGTTAACACCCTAAAGATTACGTCTGTTTATTATACCGAGTGTGCATGGAGTAGTTTAACTTGCTTCTAGAGTTTTTTGGGATACCTGTTTACAACAAGAAGTTGTCATTAACAGAAAGCCAGGAGTGAGTGTTCCCTCCAAAGGAAAACACACATGAGCTAGGTCTGCTGCCCTCCTCGCCGAATTAGCTTGATATCAGCTCTCAGCAGAGGAATGGATGCTACAGCAGTACGGCTGTCTGTCAGAACCTCGTGTGATGTGAGGCGAAGACCTCTCTGCCTCAGTGACCACTTATGAGGGTTTTTTATAGTATTGGTCACCAACCTTTACCTTACATTGGAAATCTAGGGGGGAATTCTATTAAATTCTGGATATAACCTGTATGCATCAATACAACCATCTTAAATGATCTAGTATAAACTGTCAGGACAAAAGTATGTAAATTCAAACTACATTGTTTATGTTATATTCACTAGCTGACCTTGAAGTATAGATAAGAGGGAACTTGTCCCAGACTGAGGTCTCATTACATGATTTGCTAAGGTCTGTCTGAATGATATGACAGTCACACACTTTCAATTGCACCACACGCACATCTGGATATAAGAAGCGATGTTAATTTAGCAGGCGTCATATGCAATCAGCCCTGTACTGCATGCATCACAAAAAAGCTACACGCAAGCATTGGCATAGCCAATAGGTCTCGCCATTTGGCCCTTGTAAGTTGGTAGCCATGCAGCACACTATCCTGGGTGCTATGCCACCAGGGACTGAACTATACACTTAAACACAGTTTGTGTTAGCCAAGCAGCCAAAAAATGCCATTTGAACCTTTTCTTCATAAACAAATGCAGTCAGGTGGAAATACACAGGCTGCACATCAGAACAAAGTGTAACGTTTGATCCAAATTGAAAATGTCACTTACCCAGTGTACATCTGTTCGTGGCATCAGTCGCAGTAGATTCGCATGTTCTGCAATAGCTCGCCATCTGGTGTTGGGCCGGAGTGTTACAAGTTGTTTTTCTTCGAAGAAGTCTTTCGAGTCACGGGACCGAGTGACTCCTCCTTTTGTCTCCATTGCGCATGGGCGTCGACTCCATCCTCGATTGTTTTTCCCCGCAGAGGGTGAGGTAGGAGTTGAATTGTAGTAATAGTGCCCATGCAATGGAGTGACTAAGTATGCACTTATTTAAGGTTGAGATGATACATATATAAATAATTGAAGGTAACTTCCAAACTGCTACAGGCTCCCGGGGAGGCGGGTGGGCACATGCGAATCTACTGCGACTGATGCCACGAACAGATGTACACTGGGTAAGTGACATTTTCAGTTCGATGGCATCTGTCGCTGTAGATACGCATGTTCTGCAATAGACTAGTAAGCAGTTATTTCCCCAAAAGCGGTGGATCAGCCTGTAGGAGTGGAAGTAGTCTGAAATAATGTCCTTAATACAGCTTGACCTACTGTGGCTTGTTGTGCGGATAACACGTCTACACAGTAGTGCTTGGTGAATGTGTGAGGCGTAGACCATGTGGCTGCCTTACATATTTCTTGCATTGGGATGTTTCCTAGAAAGGCCATGGTAGCACCTTTCTTTCTGGTTGAGTGTGCCCTTGGTGTAATGGGCAGCTGTCGTTTAGCTTTAAGGTAGCAGATTTGGATGCATTTAACTATCCATCTGGCTATACCTTGTTTTGAAATTGGGTTTCCTGCATGAGGTTTTTGAAATGCAATAAAGAGTTGTTTAGTCTTTCTGATGTTCTTTGTTCTGTCAATGTAATACATTAATGCTCTTTTGACATCTAATGTATGTAGTGCCCTTTCAGCTACGGTATCTGGCTGTGGAAAGAACACCGGAAGTTCCACTGTTTGATTTAGATGGAACGGTGAAATAACCTTTGGCAAAAATTTAGGATTGGTCCTTAGGACGACTTTATTTTTGTGTAGTTGTATAAAAGGTTCCTGTATAGTAAACGCCTGAATCTCGCTTACTCTTCTCAGGGAAGTAATGGCGATGAGAAATGCCACCTTCCAGGTTAGGAACTGTATGTCGCAGGAGTGCATGGGTTCAAAAGGTGGACCCATAAGTCTAGTTAGGACAACATTTAGGTTCCATGAAGGAACAGGTAGTGTTCTTGGTGGTATAATTCTCCTAAGGCCCTCCATGAATGCTTTAATGACTGGTATTTTATATAGGGAAGTTGAATAGGTAGTCTGCAGGTATGCAGATATTGCTGCAAGGTGAATCTTAATGGAAGAGAAAGCTAGGTTAGATTTTTGTAAGTGAAGCAAGTAACCCACTACATGTTCTGGAGTTGTGTGTAATGGTTGTATTTGATTAATATGGCAGTAGCAAACAAACCTCTTCCATTTACTTGCATAGCAGTGCCTGGTGGATGGCCTTCTTGCTTGTTTTATGACTTCCATACATTCTTGGGTAAGTTGTAAGTGCCCGAATTCTAGGATTTCAGGAGCCAGATTGCTAGATTCAGCGATGCTGGATCTGGGTGTCTGATCCTTTGGTTGTGCTGTGTCAACAGATCTGGCCTGTTGGGCAATTTGATGCAGGGTACCACTGATAGGTCTAGCAGCGTTGTGTACCAGGGTTGCCTTGCCCAAGTTGGTGCTATCAATATGAGTTTGAGTTTGCTTTGAGTGAGTTTGTTTACCAGGTAAGGAAGGAGAGGGAGAGGAGGAAAAGCGTAAGCAAATATCCCTGACCAGTTCATCCATAGGGCATTGCCTTGGGATTGTTTGTGTGGGTATCTGGATGCGAAGTTTTGGCATTTTGCGTTCTCCCTTGTCGCAAACAAGTCTATCTGAGGTGTTCCCCAGAGTTTGAAATAAGTGTTCAGTATTTGGGGGTGAATTTCCCATTCGTGGACCTGTTGGTGATCTCGAGAGAGATTGTCTGCGAGTTGATTTTGTATCCCTGGTATAAACTGTGCAATTAGGCGAATTTGGTTGTGAATTGCCCAATGCCAAATTTTTTGTGCTAACATGCTTAACTGCGTGGAGTGCGTCCCTCCCTGCTTGTTTAGATAATACATTGTTGTCATGTTGTCTGTTTTGACGAGAATGTATTTGTGAACTATTATTGGTTGGAAAGCTTTTAGTGCTTGAAAAACTGCAAGAAGTTCTAGGTGATTGATATGCAGTTTTGTTTGATGTACGTTCCATTGTCCTTGTATGCTGTGTTGATCGAGGTGTGCTCCCCACCCTGTCATGGAAGCATCTGTTGTTATTACGTATTGTGGCACTGGGTCTTGGAAAGGCCGCCCCTTGTTTAAATTTATGTTGTTCCACCACAGAAGCGAGAGGTAAGTTTGGCGGTCTATTAACACCAGATCTAGAAGGTGACCCTGTGCTTGAGACCACTGTGATGCTAGGCATTGTTGTAAGGGCCTCATGTGCAGTCTTGCGTTTGGGACAATGGCTATGCATGATGACATCATGCCTAGGAGTTGTAATACCCTCTTTGCTTGTATCTTTTGTGTTGGATACATGCGTTGTATGATGGTGTTGAAATTTTGAATTCTTTGTGGACTTGGAGTGGCTACTCCTTTTGATGTGTCTATTATGGCTCCCAGGTATTGTTGTACCTTGCGTGGCCGAATTTTGGATTTTGTGAAATTGACGGTGAACCCTAGTTTGAAGAGGGTTTGTATGATATGATTTGTGTGATTTGAGCACTCTATTAACGAATGGCCCTTGATTAGCCAGTCGTCTAGATATGGGAACACATGTATTTGCTGCCTTCTGATGTGTGCAGCGACTACCGCTAGACATTTGGTAAAGACTCTTGGTGCGGTTGTTAATCCGAAAGGCAGTACCTTGAATTGGTAATGTATTCCTTTGAATACAAACCTTAGGTATTTCCTGTGCGATGGGTGAATTGGTATATGGAAATAAGCATCCTTGAGGTCTAAAGTTGCCATGTAGTCGTGCAGCTTTAGCAATGGCAATACTTCTTGTAGTGTGACCATGTGGAAGTGGTCTGATTTGATGAAAGTGTTGACTACTCTGAGGTCTAGGATTGGTCTCAGTGTTTTGTCCTTCTTTGGTATCAGAAAGTACAGTGAGTAAACTCCTGTGTTTATTTGTGTGTTTGGCACTAATTCGATTGCATTCTTTTGCAATAGTGCCTGCACTTGTATCTCTAGGAGATTGGAATGGTGTGTTGTTAAATTTTGTGCTTTTGGTGGTATGTTTGGAGGGAACTGTAGAAATTCTATGCAGTAACCATGTTGGATAATTGCTAGAACCCAAGTGTCTGTAGTGATTTTCTCCCATGCTCTGTAATAATGACCTATTCGTCCCCCCACTGGTGTTGTGTGGAGGGGGTGAGTGACATGTGAGTCACTGTTTAGTAGTAGGGGTTTTGGGGCTTTGGAATCTTCCTCTATTTCTAGGGAATTGCCCTCCTCTATATTGTCCCCGAAAACCTCCTCTATACTGTCCTTGGTAACTGGACGGTGTGGCTTGTGAGGTGCTGGCTTGTGTGCTTTGACCTCGAAACCCCCCTCGAAAGGGCGTTTTACGGAATGAGCTGTAATTCCCTCTGCTCTGCGGGGAGTAGAGTGCGCCCATGGCTTTGGCAGTGTCCGTATCTTTTTTGAGTTTCTCAATCGCTGTGTCCACTTCTGGACCGAACAGTTCTTTTTCATTAAAAGGCATATTGAGAACTGCTTGTTGAATCTCTGGTTTAAATCCAGACGTTCGGAGCCATGCATGCCTTCTGATAGTTACAGATGTATTAATTGTCCGTGCAGCTGTATCTGCAGCGTCCATGGAGGAGCGGATCTGGTTGTTGGAGATGGCTTGTCCCTCCTCAACCACTTGTTTTGCCCTATTTTGGAAGTCTTTGGGCAGATGTTCAATGAGATGTTGCATCTCGTCCCAGTGGGCTCTGTCATAGCGCGCAAGTAGTGCCTGGGAGTTCGCGATGCGCCACTGGTTTGCAGCTTGTGCTGCGACTCTTTTACCAGCTGCATCAAACTTGCGGCTTTCTTTATCTGGGGGTGGTGCATCTCCAGATGTGTGAGAGTTGGCCCTTTTCCTAGCTGCTCCTACAACAACAGAGTCTGGTGGCAGCTGTGTTGTGATGAAAGCCGGGTCTGTAGGAGGCGGCTTATACTTTTTTTCCACCCTTGGTGTGATTGCCCTACTTTTGACCGGGTCCTTAAATATGTCTTTTGCGTGCCGGAGCATACCAGGGAGCATAGGCAGGCTTTGGTAGGAGCTGTGGGTGGAGGAGAGTGTGTTGAACAAGAAATCATCCTCGACCTGTTCTGAGTGGAGGCTTACGTTGTGAAATTGTGCTGCTCTAGCCACCACCTGAGAGTACGCGGTGCTGTCTTCTGGTGGAGATGGTTTTGTAGGGTATGCCTCTGGGCTGTTATCTGACACTGGGGCGTCGTATAGGTCCCATGCGTCCTGGTCTTGGTCACTCTGGCTCATGGTGGTGTGAGCTGGGGAGTGTGATGGCGTTTGTGCTGGTGAAACGTTAATCACGGGCGGAGGAGAGGGTGGTGGTGTAACTCTTTTCACCACTTTTTGTTGTGGTGCTTGTTCCGTGTGGAACTCCAACCTTCTCTTTCTCCTAATGGGGGGAAGGGTGCTTATTTTTCCTGTCCCCTGCTGAATGAAGATACGCTTTTGCGTATGGTCCGCATCAGTTGCTTGTAGCTCTTCCTCAAACCTATGCTTCTGCATTTGGGAGGTTAGCGAGTGCTCTTCTGTATAAGAGCCTGAAGCTGGGTCGCTTGCAGTTTGTTTCGGCGTCGAAACTTTGTCTGCGTGTTTTTTCGGCTCCGAGGTGACTTTTTTCCTTTTCGGGGCCGAAACCTCTCGGCGTCGATCTGTTTCGGTGCCGCTGTCTCGGCGTCGAGCCGTGTCCACACCGGCATCTCGGTGTCGAGGCTTGTCTCCAGCACTTTCTCGGTCCCGAGAAGGCTGCGTGCCGGTGTCTCGACCGGAGTCGGACGATCTCGGCACTGTTTGGGCCTTTTTCGGTGCCGACGGTCGGTCACCGATTTTATGGGTTGAGCCATGGCCTGGTGGCAGTGGCGTCCCCTGGGCCTTGTAAATGTTTCTTTGTGTGGTTTTCGACGTCTTACTCACGGTTTGTGTATCGTCGAATCCTTCGGAGTCTGAGTCTTGGATCGAGAAGGTACCTTCCTCTTCCTGTTCCTCGAACTCCCGTCGGGCTGTCGGTGCGGACGCCATTTGAAGTCTTCTGGCTCGACGGTCTCGGAGTGTTTTTCGGGACCGGAACGCACGACAGGCCTCGCAGGTGTGTTCGCTGTGCTCAGGTGACAGGCACAGGTTGCAGACCAAGTGTTGGTCTGTGTAGGGGTATTTATTGTGGCATTTGGGGCAGAAACGGAACGGGGTCCGTTCCATCGGCGTTCTTCAGCACGCGGTCGGGCCGACCAGGCCCCGACGGAGGATCGAAAAATTACCCCGAAGGGCACCGGAGCTCTTCGATCTTCGATGCGGTGTTGAATGTAAGTATGCCGATCCCGAACGCAACAATACCGACGAAAATCTTCCGAAATTAACTATTTTTTCTGTTCCGAAACTCGGAGCGACAGGAACACGTCCGAACCCGATGGCGGAAAAAAAACAATCGAGGATGGAGTCGACGCCCATGCGCAATGGAGACAAAAGGAGGAGTCACTCGGTCCCGTGACTCGAAAGACTTCTTCGAAGAAAAACAACTTGTAACACTCCGGCCCAACACCAGATGGCGAGCTATTGCAGAACATGCGTATCTACAGCGACAGATGCCATCGAACATTTGCTTTTAGAATGTATTTAAGTACATGCTTTCCAAAGACGGCCTGCATAATATTGGGATTTAGAGTGCACACAAATCTCTCATTGGAGTTCCCCATTTGCAGAACAGTTCCTGCATTTACTTTCTGTCCAAGTCCCATTTAAGATGTTTTCCCAGTCCAGCTGAGGTAATCTGCTAAGGGGTTTGTTTGCTAATCTCTTATGTAAGGGCCCCCACGTCACCGATGCTGAGCTTTGGCTGAAATCTGTTCTCACCTGGCCCCACCGTGCTTCCTGATGTAGGACATCAAGGTCCCATCGTCTGAGCAACCCGTTAATGAAGAACAGAGGTTCTTAACCTGTGGTCGGAGACCTTTGGGAGTCTGTGACACCTACTCGGGGCGTCTGCTTGGAAAATTGGATAGTAAGACATTAAAGTGTGTATAAGGAAGCAAACTATCATTTTCAAAATGTTATGTATATGTGAAGGAATTTGAAATTGGTGGATAAAAGTTACGTTGGTACCCTCAGATTTGTGGGAGCAGTGAACGTGCAAACAGAATACAGTATGGACGATAAATGGGTGGCTTAAGTTGACATTAGAAAAGTGCCAACTTGCCACCGAAATTAACTTTTTTATATTGGTTTGTAAACTTAAAAAACATTCCATAATTTGTTTTGGCACTGCACTGGGTGATGTGCTACTGCCGTTCTACAATATCCTAGGGTGGTAATCAGACATGTCAAATCATTACAGTTTTCTGTAAAAATGCCTTTGTCCACAAGCGTAACTGGGGGCTACACCTGTTTACACTCTACTCTTATGTCCCCAAAACATTGCAAGAGTTTCCAAACTAGGTTTCATCATCTTTGAAGTCAATGAGGATGAGAATTCCCAAACACTAGTCTCTGTGCCTTTTCTGTTAGAACCATGCTAGACTACTTTGTGCCACAGCCCATGTACCTGAACTGCTTGCCACTCAAGAAAAGGTGATATCTGTACTAGTCCTGGACTCACCTCGCTTCACAAGACACCTGACCCATCTAAAAGAATGATAGAACCACAAATACTCCCTTCTCAACCACCTACAGTAGCAATGACATCTTTATATAATTTGGCTCATTTCTCTTACAGCAAGATTGAGGCAACCTAGAAAGCATGTATGGTTGGGCCAGGTGGAACGCTTGGGTGGGGGGTAGATTTGAGTTCATAGAAAACTAGACCAAGATGATCACAACTGCGTGAGAGGCAGATTCAAAAATCCAGTGCCTCCCCACAAACGTCAACTGTAAAGTATTTAAACAAAGACAGCTCGATAGCCATCAATAATGTTGAATACCCAGAGAGACCTGTGACTCACTAAGCAACAATAGACTATACATGTATTTCCTTATCTAATGAACTCAGCTAGTGACTTTAGGCCAACATTGGCCTGTAAGATTAAGCTATGTTCAATTTGACTAAACTCCAAGCTTTGCAGACATCTTCAAAACGCAGACAGATATTACAGTTTAAAGAAAGGTATTATTTTGAAGAATATCACTAACTGGACAGTGATTTGTGAACAGCCCTGCACCTTTTAGAATCGTTCACACCACCTATCAAGAGATGTGCTTGGACTGCTAGACTATGGTTCGCGCTGGAGAGTTAAAGCGCTAAGGACATTGGGGGTAAACATTGTTGCCTGGGTGTATATATACAATGTCCTGGTGAAGCAGTAAAACACTTAAACAGCTGCATGCTTACTGCAATCTCCAGACCAGGAAAAAAAGACAAACATTTATTTATCTTGATGTGAAGATTGTGCATTTTGTGGTTTTGTATGCTTAAGTATGAGTGAAGATGACAGTCACCATCACAACAGTTCAACTGGCCTTCTCAATCTCCTTTTTGGAGTCAGCTGATTCTCGGCCTTCAAACGCTGCTGTGCAAATGGCTCACCATAGTTTAAAGTTTTTTTTCTCATCATTTCTGCAAAACAGAGCAGGAGGCATGAGCTTTATATCCCAGTGCAAACACCAACTGCAGGCTTAATATTGGACTGGCCACAAAAAAATACATTACACAACGAGCAGGATGCGAACACAATATTCCTCAATATCAGGCTGCAAAACTTGAAAGTACTCAAGTCACCATGCATTCACATGGCTTCCTTTTAAAATTATTGGCATGTTTGGCAATAAGGCAGGTGGGTATTGGTGGATGAAGAAAAGAAAAAGCTGGGCCTTTGCAGACTTGATCTGAGGCTCGGTTCAGTGGCCCTTGCCAGTGGCACAGAACTCTGGAGTGAGGCGGGGAAACAAAAACACTTAAGATGCTCTTGGTCACTGTAGGTTACCAAACAATGTCAGACGAATGTAACTTAAGTGTGTGAGTGATACCCAAAATCTCCAAGTGATTACATTGCTTTTCACACAAACAAAGGCAGTACAATAAATGTAACGCATGGATAAAATAGGCCAAAGCAGGGGGATTTATTTATTTCACTAAGATTTCTACGCTTTTACATAAATAGGTCTCAGTTTTACAAACTACAACAGCTTTCTGCCCACCCACAAAATCGAAATAAAAAAAAGAAACAAAAGACCAATCACAATGAACTATGCTTGCAAAGACAGCAAATATTTGCAGTAGAAATACATAGTGATCAAAATAATTGCACATTCTGAACATTTCAACAAGACGGCTTCACTAACCCTTAGACATTACCAAAATGTAGTCAGTGCCTTTTAGAAACTGCTCTACACTGACGTATCTTATTTTTTTGATAACCGAGTTTCTCAGTGTGGGCTTTATTTCCATTAACATATCAAGTAGAAGCAAAGCCACAATATTTTGGTGTTTTACCCTCCTAGACTACAAGTGCTGTGGAGATTAAAAAAAAAATCTAAAAAAAATCTGAAATATGCCAATTCAGGAATGTATTTGAGATGGTCATCATGGAATTAGGAATGGCATCGCAACATGCTCTGTATGAAATATGAACTTATCAACCATCGTAATATGAAGAGCCAGTGGTCTATCCTGTGGATTATTATTATTATTGTATTTTTTTTTTTTACATTTATCCAGCAAGAGGGGAATCTTACAGCTAAGATGCACTGAAAGCTGCCAAACTGACACTTATCGGAAAAAATGGTTGGTAAGAACAGAGATGCAAGGCGTGTGATCTTTTTATGCAAGAATTGAAATACCGCTTTGCCAAATTTTTCTTACATTTCTGAGGCTATCTACTTGTAGACTGGGGCAGGATGAAGGAAAGGAAGAAGGGCTCAACCACTGGACCCAGGGAATCAATCATGGAGACCTAACTTACTTTAATACTAGAACTGCACACAGACACTTTGGTAATGTTAAAAGGTTTGGATCCTTCACTAGTTAGTTCTTATCATCCCTTGAACATTCCCCCTTGCCCCCCATTCAGAGCCTCCCCAGCTCCTCGAAACTATCAAAAATGGGAATCAGAAATTAAAACGCTCATCCACTGCTCCAAAAACATTTAAGTACGGCTATCTGCTGAACTTGACCGCGAGCGAGATCGTCTTTTAGACGGGCGAGGAGACGGTGATGCGACAGGGGGTTCAGCATGGCTATTTTTCTGTGATTTCTTTTCAGGTGTGCGACTGCGAGAACGAGATCGGCTAGGAGATCGTGCAGGTCGAGGAGAGCGTGCGGGTCGAGGAGATCGAGACCGAGGAGAACGGGCAGATCTAGACCGGGAGCGTGATCGTGATGAGTTTGCAGACTTGGACTTGCTGCGAGACCTTGAATAACTTCTTGAACGTGACCTGCTGTAAGGGTAAAATAAATAAGATTAGTCAATCACCCAACAACGTTCATCATTTTCTGTCAAGTGATGGGTTTACAGCATGGCATGTGGAGACCTACCTACCCATCATAAAATGCTAGCAAACACCTGTAGGAAGTCGGCTCTGTATATACTATTTCAAAGTGAGAGAGTGTGCACAGAGTCCAAGGGTTCCCCCTTAGAGGTTGATAGTTGCAAAATTAGATAATACTAATAGAGTATTTTGTGGTAGTGTGGTTAAGCAGAAGCCTTATCAGAGGGTAGTGTTAAGCATTTGTTGTACACACACAGGCAACAAATGAGGAACACAAACGCAAAGACTTAACTCCAGGCCAATAGATTTTATATAGAAAAATACCTTTTCTTGATTTATTTTAGAACCACAAGATTCAAGATTTGAGGTAAGTACAAAAAATGAAAGGTATTTCACACAGGTAAGTATAGAACTTTGATTTAAAAACAGCAGTACATACAGTTTTGGTTAAAATGGCAATAAGCCATCTTAAAAAGTGGACAGTGCAAAAATCAACAGTTCCTGGGGAAGGTAAGTTTGGTTAGATTTCTCAGGTAAGTAAAGCACTTACACAGTCAGTCTCCTGGGCATAGGAAGCTCACCGTTGGGGGTTCCAGGCAACCCCAAAGCCACAGCACCAGCAACACAGGGCCGGTCAGGTACAGAGGTCAAAGGAGGACCCAAAACACATAGGCGCCTATGAAGAACGGGGTGCTCCGGTCCTAGTCTGCTTACAGGTAAGTACCTGCGTCCTCAGGGAGCAGGGGGTTGTTTGCTATAGAAAGCAATGGAGGGACCCAGGGGTCACTTAGGCGATGCAGGCAGGGCCCAGGGGGGCTTCTCGGGCCAGCCATCGACTGGGCTAGGATAAGGGCCGCCTGCTGGTCACTCCTGCACTGGTAGGTGGTTCCTCTCAGTCCTGGGGGCTGCAGGTGCAGTGCTTGGTCCAGGCGTCTGGTTCCTCTGTTACCAGGCAGTCGCGGTCATTGGGAGCCTCTGGATCCTCTATGCAGGCGTCACTGTGGGGGTGCAGGGAGGTCAACTCAGGGTGTCCACGTCGCTGGAGTCGCCTCAGAGTCCTCTCTGCAGTGTTGGTTCTCCTGAACTTGAGCTGGGGGGTCTGGAGACAGGTCGGTAGGGCTGTGGCCAAGTCAGTTGGTGTCTCCTCCATCTCTGTGGGGCTTTCAGGTCAGCAGTCCTTTCTTAAGGTTGCAGGAATCTCCTTTCCTGGGTTCAGGGTTGCCCCTAAATACTTAATTTAGGGGTGTGTTTAGGTCAGGGGGCAGTAGCCAATGGCTACTTTCCTTGAGGGTGGCTACACCCTCTTTGTACCTCCTCCCTGAGGGAAGGGGGCAGGGGCACATCCCTATTGGGGGAGTCCTCCAAACTCAAGATGGAGGATTTCTAAAGGCAGGGGTCACCTCAGCTCAGGGCACATTAGGGGCTGTCCTGACTGATAGGTGGCTCCTCCCTGTTTTTCTCATCTCCTCCGGCCTTGCTGCCAAAAGTGGGGACAGTAGCCAGTGGGGCAGGCAGCTCCACTAGCTGGGATGCCCTGGAGCGCTGTAACAGGCATGAGCCTTTGAGGCTCACCACCAGGTGTCACAGGGGGAGATGAGAAGAACCTCCACCCAGTACAGGCTTTGTTCCTGGCCACAGAGTGACAAAAGCACTCACCCCATGTGGCCAGAAACTCATATGGATGTGGCAGGCTAGCAGAAACTGGTCAGCCTAGCACTAGGAGTCGGACTGGTATTCAGGTGGCATCTCTAAGATGCCCTCTGGGTGCATTTTACAATAAATCCCACACTGGCATCAGAGTGCATTTATTGTGCTGAGAAGTTTGATACAAAACATCCCAGATTTCAGTGTAGCCATTATGGACTGTGGAGCTCTTAATTGACAAACTCCCAAACCATATACTCTTTATGGCTACCCTGTACTTACAATGTCTAAGATTTGGCTTAGACACTGTAGGGGCATAGTGCTCATGCAACTATGCCCTCACCTGTGGTATAGTGCACCCTGCCTTAGGGCTGTAAGGCCTGCTAGAGGGGTGACTTACCTATGCCACTGGCAGTGCGAGGTGGGCATGGCTCCCTGAGGGGAGTGCCATGTCGACTTAGTCATTTTCTCCCATCCAGCACACACAAGATGTGAGGCAGTGTGTATGTGCTGAGTGAGGGGTCCCCAGGGTGGCATAATACATGCTGCAGCTCTTCGAGACCTTCCCTGGCCACGGGGCCCTTGGTACCAGGGGTACCATTTACAAGGGACTTATCTGTGTGCCAGGGCTGTGCCAATTGTGGGAACAAAGGTACAGTTTAGTGAAAGAACACTGATGCTGGGGCCTGGTTAGCAGGGTCCCAACACTTTCAATCATAACTGGCATCAACAAAAGGCAAAAAGTTAGGGGGTAACCATGCCAAGGAAGGCATTTCCTTACAACACCTAATTCCAACTTTGCGGATAACATTCAAGGCAAGAATGAGAAAGCTACCTCCCGCAGGCGTAACCCAAAGAACCACAAAGAAACACGAGTACTGTGAAAAGATACCTATATGGACTAGGAGAGGACAGGTAGTGCATGTTTGTTTGGCCTAATGCTAGCATAACCTGACATTTAGGTGTACTACTTATTAGTGTGAAAGACTAAAATATGCAATGGTGGCTCTCGGATTCTATGAGCAGACCGATTACACAGATCAGTGTAACTACCACAGTCCAAGAAATTTTAACGTATACAATTTTTACACAATAAATATGATCTAAATTTTTTTACAAAATTATGAGGCTGGGTAGGGTAGACCAATTTCTGTGGCAAGAGGAGTCCAGTTATGAATGTACAATGCCAACAGCCGTAACTCAAGCAAATGTGGGGCCTACTGCATTGAAAATGCCTGTTTAACGCCTGCTGTGATTGTGAAAGCCCATTAATGCTTCTACTAAAATGGGCTCCGGAGTAGAAACACAAGTGTTTGTTGTTTTATTTTAATAATTCACTGCTTTTACAGTTTAGAGACTAAACGACTCCAACTATGTCAGCAGATGTATTTACACATTTAAATAGGCAGTTTGCTTTGTTATCGTAAAATTCTAAAGCCTAAGCCAAGCATGGCACAGTAGCACTTGGCTTCTGTGTATACTGCGTGCTACTTCCCTAGCCAAAACCTGGCCTGGCCCTGAAAAGTAAAACCTAGCAGGGAGAGTTTTAACGCCCCATTTCAAAGAGTACGTCAGTGCTTTGAATGTTGGTCTTTAATGAATCAAAGGTGAACACAGAGTCTCGAGGTCCCTCAATATCTACGAGATGTTCAATATCCAGCTTATGTCGATCAGACATGATCTGGATGCTACACTTGACAGAGTAGGTCTGGGAAAGCACAGGAAGTCCTCCAGGCTGTGACCTGCAGAAGGCTAAGGAGGCTTTTGTGGAACGTTTGCCACATTCAAGCAGCATTCTCTTTCAGTCTTTCAATGCCCTCGTAGACAGCCAGACCAAAAGACATTCTTCAATTAAGTAGTCATGTCAGAAAGGCACTAGGCATTTAGAAATTGTGGATCCTCCAAATCTGGTCACTTTACCCTAGTACCTTATTAATGGGTAAATGTAAAGAAATGGCTCCCTGTTGCAGTTACCCCCCACTTTTTGCCTGATACTGATGCTGACTTGACTGAGAAGAGTGCTGGGACCCTGCTAACCAGGCCCCAGCACCAGTGTTCCTTCACCTAAAATGTACCATTGTATCCACAATTGGCAGACCCTGGCATCCAGATAAGTCCCTTGTAACTGGTACTTCTAGTACCAATGGCCCTGATGCCAAGGAAGGTCTCTAAGGGCTGCAGCATGTCTTATGCCACCCTGGAGACCTCTCACTCAGCACAGACACACTGCTTGCCAGCTTGTGTGTGCTAGTGAGGACAAAACGAGTAAGTCGACATGGCACTCCCCTCAGGGTGCCATGCCAGCCTCTCACTGCCTATGCAGTATAGGTAAGACACCCCTCTAGCAGGCCTTACAGCCCTAAGGCAGGGTGCACTATACCATAGGTGAGGGTACCAGTGCATGAGCATGGTACCCCTACAGTGTCTAAACAAAACCTTAGACATTGTAAGTGCAGGGTAGCCATAAGAGTATATGGTCTGGGAGTCTGTCAAACACGAACTCCACAGCACCATAATGGCTACACTGAAAACTGGGAAGTTTGGTATCAAACTTCTCAGCACAATAAATGCACACTGATGCCAGTGTACATTTTATTGTAAAATACACCACAGAGGGCACCTTAGAGGTGCCCCCTGAAACTTAACCGACTATCTGTGTAGGCTGACTAGTTTTAGCAGCCTGCCACAACCCGAGACATGTTGCTGGCCCCATGGGGAGAGTGCCTTTGTCACTCTGAGGCCAGTAACAAAGCCTGCACTGGGTGGAGATGCTAACACCTCCCCCAGGCAGGAATTGTCACACCTGGCGGTGAGCCTCAAAGGCTCACCTACTTTGTGCCAACCCAGCAGGACACTCCAGCTAGTGGAGTTGCCCGCCCCCTCCGGCCAGGCCCCACTTTTGGCGGCAAGGCCGGAGAAAATAATGAGAAAAACAAGGAGGAGTCACTGGCCAGTCAGGACAGCCCCTAAGGTGTCCTGAGCTGAAGTGACTCTAACTTTTAGAAATCCTCCATCTTGCAGATGGAGGATTCCCCCAATAGGGTTAGGATTGTGACCCCCTCCCCTTGGGAGGAGGCACGAAGAGGGTGTACCCACCCTCAGGGCTAGTAGCCATTGGCTACTAACCCCCCAGACCTAAACACGCCCTTAAATTTAGTATTTAAGGGCTACCCTGAACCCTAGAAAATTAGATTCCTGCAACTACAAGAAGATGGACTGCCTAGCTGAAAACCCCTGCAGCGGAAGACCAGAAGACGACAACTGCCTTGGCTCCAGAAACTCACCGGCCTGTCTCCTGCCTTCCAAAGATCCTGCTCCAGCGACGCCTTCCAAAGGGACCAGCGACCTCGACCTCCTCTGAGGACTGCCCCTGCTTCGAAAAGACAAGAAACTCCCGAGGACAGCGGACCTGCTCCAAGAAAAGCTGCAACTTTGTTTCCAGCAGCTTTAAAGAACCCTGCAAGCTCCCCGCAAGAAGCGTGAGACTTGCAACACTGCACCCGGCGACCCCGACTCGGCTGGTGGAGATCCGACGCCTCAGGAGGGACCCCAGGACTACTCTGATACTGTGAGTACCAAAACCTGTCCCCCCTGAGCCCCCACAGCGCCGCCTGCAGAGGGAATCCCGAGGCTTCCCCTGACCGCGACTCTTTGAATCCTAAGTCCCGACACCTGGGAGAGACCCTGCACCCGCAGCCCCCAGGACCTGAAGGACCGAACTTTCACTGGAGGAGTGACCCCCAGGAGTCCCTCTCCCTTGACCAAGTGGAGGTTTCCCCGAGGAACCCCCCCCCTTGCCTGCCTGCAGCGCTGAAGAGATCCCGAGATCTCTCATAGACTAACATTGAAAACCCGACGCTTGTTTCTACACTGCACCCGGCCGCCCCCGCGCCGCTGAGGGTGAAATTTCTGTGTGGACTTGTGTCCCCCCCGGTGCCCTACAAAACCCCCCTGGTCTGCCCTCCGAAGACGCGGGTACTTACCTGCAAACAGACCGGAACCGGGGCACCCCCTTCTCTCCATTCTAGCCTATGTGTTTTGGGCACCACTTCGAACTCTGCACCTGACCGGCCCTGAGCTGCTGGTGTGGTGACTTTGGGGTTGCTCTGAACCCCCAACGGTGGGCTACCTTGGACCAAGAACTAAGCCCTGTAAGTGTCTTACTTACCTGGTAAAACTAACAAAAACTTACCTCCCCCAGGAACTGTGAAAATTGCACTAAGTGTCCACTTTTAAAACAGCTATTTGTCAATAACTTGTAAAGTATACATGCAATTTTTATGATTTGAAGTTCCTAAAGTACTTACCTGCAATACCTTTCGAATGAGATATTACATGTAGAATTTGAACCTGTGGTTCTTAAAATAAACTAAGAAAAGATATTTTTCTATATAAAAACCTATTGGCTGGATTTGTCTCTGAGTGTGTGTACCTCATTTATTGTCTATGTGTATGTACAACAAATGCTTAACACTACTCCTTGGATAAGCCTACTGCTCGACCACACTACCACAAAATAGAGCATTAGTATTATCTCTTTTTGCCACTATCTTACCTCTAAGGGGAACCCTTGGACTCTGTGCATGCTATTCCTTACTTTGAAATAGCACATACAGAGCCAACTTCCTACAGTAAATACATTTTCTATCAACCAATGAGAAAATTGTAATAAAAAGAAGAAATCAAAAACGAAAGGCTGGGGCATGGCCCACAAAAAACTGCTGAGTCGCCTAGTTTTCAAGAAAAGGTTGTTTTAAACAGTGACGCAATGACAAGGGACCTGACTACTAACAGCGAAAAACAAACTGTCTTAACAAGGATAAAGTCAACCTATCTGACTCAGAATGTACTGTTTCGCAGCCATTCTGAACATGGTGTCAGAGGTTTTACATACCTGTGCTTCTTACGGTCTTCAATCAATTTAATTTTGCGGCCATTCAGATCGGTCCCATCCAGCTTGTCAATTGCAGACTTCATATCGGAATAGGAAGCAAACTCAACAACTCTGTAGAAATTAGCAGAAAAGAAGCTTTAGGAAGGGACAGTTTAAAGAATGAAAAAAATAGATGATATTCCTTGTCAAAACAATAATGAGTCGAGACTATTCAAATTTCCATCCCCAGGTAAACTTAGTCATTGAATTCTGAACCGAATTTAGAAAATTAAGGACCAATTCAGAGGACTACTCAATTAGAATAGAACACCAAGTACGATTCCTGTGGGCATAACTCTGATCTCACTGGTAATAAAAACAGCCACTGGCAAGGCTACAGTCTTATTTAAGGATGTTAACCAAACGTTTGGCGTTGAAAGTGCTAGTTGCAGGTGGTTTTCAGCATTCGGTAAAAAGATTTTTCAAATGATTTCTTTTAAAAATGTAAAAACCACTGAAAGCCAAAAAGTCTGTCTAGAATTGGAGTGTGTGTGCGCTAAGAATTCACAAGTAACAATTAAGTTCAAAACTAGGCATTTTCAAAGCCACATCTATGTCACAAAGTTTGGAAAGAGGCTAGCTTGAAAAGAAGTATTGTTATCTTTCATACATTCACATGCTTGAATCAGTATAGTAAGCACTACCTAAAAATAAACATGGAAGGTGGCTCACCTTCACTGAGACACTGCAGAGTCCGCTGCTGCGTTCATAGCCATGCAGTAGTGGTTTGTGAACATGTGCCTGCTCTTCCGGGCACCTGCACTGCAAAGGTCTTGTACTGGACACACGCTTAGAATGCAGCAGGCGACTCAATGCCTCTGGTGGAATGCAGCACGCTCTTCCCTGGACCAGATGCTTTGCTTTGGCAGAATGTGATGCAGGTTGATTGATATTCCTTCCTGGCTGGCCGGGTACTAACAGCCTGATGAATGTGCAGTCTTTGTCTTGAACATATAGAATCGAAAGCATCTCCATACGTCTAGAGGCTGCAATGGTCACTCTGCTGTTGAGTCCCCGAAGAATGAGCTTAGTGTGACTGCTTAATTCAGACAAAAGTCAACTGCAACCTCAGGCATGAATTTACGGTTGAGCCTTAAGATGACTGTCCGTTGAATCTTTAACTCTCCTTGCCAATGTAAGTGCCAGGAGAAGCACAGTCTCCCAAAAGATTGGCTCGAAGTGGAGCCGCATAAACTGGCTCCAAGGGCACTGTAGTGCACAATAGAGTGGACCTGCTCCTTTCATCAACTGTTTCAGGAGACTTTGTGAGAACAAAGTTGATGATGGGTGTTCTAAATCTAGATACTTCTGCCAATTCCCTCTTGTAGTGACGAGTATTTAGGACTACTCTTGGCTAGGAACAACAGGTATTGAACTATTTGAGGTGGGCTGCACCGGACAAACACTTCTACTGGATTTTCTAGGTCTTTGTGGTTGCTGGAGCTCGTTCCTGCACTAGTATGTTCTTCCATTTATGCATAAATCCAAATCACCAACTTCTAAGTAGTTGTGATGGAGCTTCTCTCGTATCTGGAGAGGAGCCTGGAGTACATATTATCAATAGTATCTCCCAGAGTGCTAGCGTCAGGAGCTCAGGAAATGAGAATCTCGGTGCAGCCTTAGCCTTCATCAGTACCTTAGGGATCAGGGGAAACTGAGGAAATGAGTATGCAGAGACCTGGAACCTTTAATCAAAAATGCACTGCCCATGGTTTCAAGCTACCAAAACCTGCAGGCTTAGCAGTGGCACCTCCAGCTGCTAAAGAGTGGGGGACAAACCACGTATCTGGTAACCCCACTGTAGACGTAGTCCACTTAGTCCTGGTGGAGCACCCATTCATAGCAGTTTGATATTGTTCAACTGAGTGTGTCCGCCTGATCGTTTTGGTGCCCTGGTAGATGTTCTAAGAATGTCGACCTCTTAGAAAGATGGCTTAGCTCCATGGCAATCGCACCTTGAGAGATGGTGTGACCTCAGACCATGATGCTTGGCAGTGTAAAACATTGATGTGTTTTTCTGCCTCGATGAGGACCACTTGATTTCAGTCTTGGGAGAAACGACGGTAGGCCCAATCTTAAGATCCAGGATACTGTTATGGTTCCTCTTTTATGCATCTGACCAGAGGGAGCTGGTCCAGTTACTGCATGAGCTCCCGAGACCTCCACAGATGCATCTATGTGTCTAAAGGAGGACAGGAAGGGAGGTCTGCCTTGGGATGTGTGGAAACGGCAACATCGCAGAGTATGCTTTAGCAATGTTCTGACTTGGACGGTCACCTCGAGTCATTTTTGAGCTTCTATTGACTGTCCAGTCTGGACAGGTCTCACTGATTATTTGGTAGAAGGGGTCTTTGCCATGGTTTAGAGATTCATTGCTCTGCTTAGAGGGGGAACGATTTTCCCAATTGCATGTCCAATGCTGCTCCCAAGAATTGAAGCTTTGTCTGGGATTCCATAGAGAATCTGTCAATGTTTAATGGCAGCCCTGAATATTGTACTCCTGATCTGTAATATAGATTGATGCAGGCATCTGTAGAAGCTCTTGCCTCTTTCCTTGATGGTGCCTTGACAAGCTAGTCATCAAAGTACAGGTACACTTTGTGACTGTGTTATCTCAAGAAGGTAGCAACTGGCGCAAGGCATTAGATCAATATTCAGAAAGCTTTCAAAAACAATCAAAAGGCACATCTAGGATCTTTTCTCAGACTAAGACCTTCGCTCAGAACTCTGGACGGAAATCTGACAACCCCAGCGATATGCCTGCCTACTCAGAACTGCTGCTCCTGCCAATTTACAGATGCCCGCAATAGATCTTCCCCGTACACCATCAATGATGGCTGCAGATGCTCTTGCTCTCTTTTTCCTGACTGGCTTTGCAGTTTCTCCTTTGTCCTCTGGGATGACGTCAATTAGTTGCCCCGTCAGGTGATCATAACGGCCGTACACTGCATTTGCTGCTCTGATTGGTGCTGCCATAGACTGACATTATAACCCAAAGCATCTAGTCATAAGCTGTATGTTGAGGCGTTGAGATTGACACGATTGGGCTCTCTGATCTATGCTGGGCCGCCATCATAACAGGCTCTGGCTTTGGATGCTTTGTAAGGGAGGCAGGTGCTGAATCCGAGACTCCGTATTTCTCCAAACGGTGTATCACAACTGAAACTGTAGCTAGCATTCTCAATTTTCCGCCTCCTGACCAAACATGAGTCCTAAAGGAAGCAGTGCTATTCCACTCAGGCCATGGAGAAATTACACTTCTTAGCCCTCTCTGGATCATAGCATGAAAACAGGTTGTCATCTGGATTGTCACAATCCTTGGCTATAAGTGCCATCGCATTCATCATTACCTTGTGGTGTCCTTGAGGGATTTCATATTTTTCTTCCAAATAAGAAAACACAGAATATAATGAACCTTTGCTCCCAATGTCCTTAAGAGATGGTGGGGGAAGCAGCAGTGGGACAGCTCTGGAAAGTGCGTCCATACATGGTGATGGAGATGCTGGAGGCAGGGCTTGCTTGAGGAAGGAGTCTTTGAAAAGGTGTCCTTCATCCGCTGCAAGCTGACAAAAATGCAACAGGAACCTGTATGGCTTCTGGTCAATTACATTAACAATGAGGTCCCTAAGCTTGAGCTGGCCTGTCAGCTAGAAAGGTCTACGGATGATTAGTAATCCCGGTAGATTTCCCCTTCATCTAAGGCTTCTTCCTCAAACTCGCAAGTAACTCACATCCAGCCGTGCAAGACCAGCCTTCCTCCAGCTCAGAGAACGGAATGCAGGTGGGTAAGCTTGCAGTCACTTTATGGGAAGATGTGTAGACAAATCTAATAGACAGCAAACGAGCTAGAGGGCATCATTCCTACGTTTGTTGACTATGAAAGATGTTTTGTCAACAGGAGAGGCATCCTCGGCGTTTTACTGCCGCAGGCGCCGTCAGTGGCATAGGCCTGGTCGTTAAAGGTTGACAACACTTATTGGATAAGTGTCAAACGGGAATGTTTTTGATCACTTTGACTTTATCAACGAGGATGGCTTACAAGTCACTGGCGAGAACAGCAGTTCAGACAGGATGTAAAAGGAGCCGATTCACACTTTTTTGCACAGGTTCGGCATTAGACTTTCCTGGAGCATTTTCCAGAAGAAACTCCAGTTTTTTATTTCCTGTGGTGTGGTGGCTCCAGGTACTTTAGTTGAAGTCCAGCTCTGGAAACCACAGGTTTCCAATTTTGGCGCTGCCTTCACTGAAGTGCTTTGTAGAGCAGTGTAAAGAAATGGCTCCCTGTTGCAGTTACCCCCCACTTTTTGCCTGATACTGATGCTGACTTGACTGAGAAGAGTGCTGGGACCCTGCTAACCAGGCCCCAGCACCAGTGTTCCTTCACCTAAAATGTACCATTGTATCCACAATTGGCACACCCTGGCATTCAGATAAGTCCCTTGTAACTGGTACTTCTAGTACCAAGGGCCCTAATGCCAAGGAAGGTCTCTAAGGGCTGCAGCATGTCTTATGCCACCCTAGAGACCCCTCACTCAGCACAGACACACTGCTTACAAGCCTGTGTGTGCTAGTGAGAACAAAATGAGTAAGTCGACATGGCACTCCCCTCAGGGTGCCATGCCAGCCTCTCACTGCCTATGCAGTATAGGTAAGACACCCCTCTAGCAGGCCTTACAGCCCTAAGGCAGGGTGCACTATACCATAGGTGAGGGTACCAGTGCATGAGCATGGTACCCCTACAGTGTCTAAACAAAACCTTAGACATTGTAAGTGCAGGGTAGCCATAAGAGTATATGGTCTGGGAGTCTGTCAAACACGAACTCCACAGCACCATAATGGCTACACTGAAAACTGGGAAGTTTGGTATCAAACTTCTCAGCACAATAAATGCACACTGATGCCAGTGTACATTTTATTGTAAAATACACCACAGAGGGCACCTTAGAGGTGCCCCCTGAAACTTAACCGACTGTCTGTGTAGGCTGACTAGTTC
The DNA here is from genome assembly GCF_031143425.1 of Pleurodeles waltl. Taxonomy (NCBI): domain Eukaryota; kingdom Metazoa; phylum Chordata; class Amphibia; order Caudata; family Salamandridae; genus Pleurodeles; species Pleurodeles waltl. The sequence goes on from NC_090448.1 coordinate 1,123,934,137, forward strand.
CAGCAGCCTGCCACACCAGAGACATGTTGCTGGCCCCATGGGGAGAGTGCCTTTGTCACTCTGAGGCCAGTAACAAAGCCTGCACTGGGTGGAGATGCTAACACCTCCCCCAGGCAGGAGCTGTGACACCTGGCGGTGAGCCTCAAAGGCTCACCCCTTTGTCACAGCCCAGCAGGGCACTCCAGCTTAGTGGAGTTGCCCGCCCCCTCCGGCCACGGCCCCCACTTTTGGCGGCAAGGCTGGAGGGAAGCAACAAGGAGGAGTCACTGGCCAGTCAGGACAGCCCCTAAGGTGTCCTGAGCTGAAGTGACTCTAACTTTTAGAAATCCTCCATCTTGCAGATGGAGGATTCCCCCAATAGGGTTAGGATTGTGACCCCCTCCCCTTGGGAGGAGGCACAAAGAGGGTGTACCCACCCTCAGGGCTAGTAGCCATTGGCTACTAACCCCCCAGACCTAAACACGCCCTTAAATTTAGTATTTAAGGGCTACCCTGAACCCTAGAAAATTAGATTCCTGCAACTACAAGAAGAAGGACTGCCCAGCTGAAAACCCCTGCAGCGGAAGACCAGAAGACGAGAACTGCCTTGGCTCCAGAAACTCACCGGCCTGTCTCCTGCCTTCCAAAGATCCTGCTCCAGCGACGCCTTCCAAAGGGACCAGCGACCTCGACATCCTCTGAGGACTGCCCCTGCTTCGAAAAGACAAGAAACTCCCGAGGACAGCGGACCTGCTCCAAGAAAAGCTGCAACTTTGTTTCCAGCAGCTTTAAAGAACCCTGCAAGCTCCCCGCAAGAAGCGTGAGACTTGCAACACTGCACCCGGCGACCCCGACTCGGCTGGTGGCGATCCAACACCTCAGGAGGGACCCCAGGACTACTCTGATACTGTGAGTACCAAAACCTGTCCCCCCTGAGCCCCCACAGCGCCGCCTGCAGAGGGAATCCCGAGGCTTCCCCTGACCGCGACTCTTTGAACCTAAAGTCCCGACGCCTGGGAGAGACCCTGCACCCGCAGCCCCCAGGACCTGAAGGACCGGACTTTCACTGGAGAAGTGACCCCCAGGAGTCCCTCTCCCTTGCCCAAGTGGAGGTTTCCCCGAGGAATCCCCCCCTTGCCTGCCTGCAGCGCTGAAGAGATCCCGAGATCTCTCATAGACTAACATTGAAAACCCGACGCTTGTTTCTACACTGCACCCGGCCGCCCCCGCGCTGCTGAGGGTGAAATTTCTGTGTGGACTTGTGTCCCCCCCGGTGCCCTACAAAACCCCCCTGGTCTGCCCTCCGAAGACGCGGGTACTTACCTGCAAGCAGACCGGAACCGGGGCACCCCCTTCTCTCCATTCTAGCCTATGTGTTTTGGGCACCACTTTGAACTCTGCACCTGACCGGCCCTGAGCTGCTGGTGTGGTGACTTTGGGGTTGCTCTGAACCCCCAACGGTGGGCTACCTTGGACCAAGAACTAAGCCCTGTAAGTGTCTTACTTACCTGGTTAACCTAACAAATACTTACCTCCCCTAGGAACTGTGAAAATTGCACTAAGTGTCCACTTTTAAAACCGCTATTTGTGAATAACTTGAAGTATACATGCAATTTTGATGATTTGAAGTTCCTAAAGTACTTACCTGCAATACCTTTCGAATGAGATATTACATGTAGAATTTGAACCTGTGGTTCTTAAAATAAACTAAGAAAATATATTTTTCTATATAAAAACCTATTGGCTGGATTTGTCTCTGAGTGTGTGTACCTCATTTATTGTCTATGTGTATGTACAACAAATGCTTAACACTACTCCTTGGATAAGCCTACTGCTCGACCACACTACCACAAAATAGAGCATTAGTATTATCTCTTTTTACCACTATTTTACCTCTAAGGGGAACCCTTGGACTCTGTGCATGCTATTCCTTACTTTGAAATAGCACATACAGAGCCAACTTCCTACAAGCAGTTTTCACAGAATCATCCCCAGATGAGAAGGCATCCCCTTTGGGGGAGATTTATTTTTCTCCAAAACATACAGTGCCAATCTCCTCATCTTGTGTGCCTTAGAAGGAAACGTTTAACAAATGCAGCAGCAAGAAGCCTTGTGCGCTGGACAGGACCTGCCAATGGCCATTAACAGTTTACTGCTCTCTGATGTTACCAAGGTATTTCCAGCCTGACAACAGGGAATGATTTAAGTATGGGTATATATGAAAGATAGTAAGTTTATTGCACAAGGGTCTGGTGCTTGCCTTATTTTACCATTTATCTTTGCTTTATCACTGTACTGTTAAGTTGGAAAAAAATCTAAAGTCAGTAAGTGATTTCTTGCTTCTCATGGTGTGGTGTCTGGAAAAGGTAAGGTTTTGCTTACAAATGACAATAAAATGAAACTGAGCGTGTACTGCCCTGCTGGACAGCAGAAGCGTTATCCTCATTTTCTCTTTATTTGTAATAAAAAAAACATCCTATGTCCAAGGCCAGGTGCTCTGTAAGCATATTGACTGAATTTGGCTTAATGGTCATTTTCCATTCAGACTGGCAAAGTTTGGTTAAATGAAAAAAAAAAATTCCAACATTGACCGAAGAAGGTTCGATTGTGTAATAAGATCATAACTAAAAAATGTATTTTAAATCAAATGTATTTAAATGCATTCTATGTGAGTATATTAAAAAATACATTGTTTCTATCCCTCAATAAACAATGTCTCCTTATCTAGGCCAACAGTTTAGAGCAGCAGAAAATCAGAAAAAGGAAAACAAACAAACCCTTCATTGCGGTTATTCCTGTGTGCATCCACATACGTCACTTCGCCAGCTTTTCGCATGAAATCCTTCAAGTCCTGCATTAAAATGCAAAAGGTTAGATAAAATGGTAAAGCAAATCATCCTTATTATAAATAAAAAAAAAATAATAATCTGGTCGACTAAAGTGAGGTTGACTTTTAAAAGCTCAACCTCTCATAATAAAACTACAAATGACAGACAGCGGGCTCTTGCAGCTAAACTGAAACTGGAAGTTTGTTTTTAAGTTATTTTTGGAAACGTTTCCAACGAATGCCCAACTGATTACAACCATTAACTGAAATGTTTAGCGTGAGCAAATGTTTAAGGGACAGCAAGAGAACAGAAGACAATGCTGTTCCAAACAACCCATTGATGTTTGACTGACAATATTCTAGAAAAAGTTAAAATGCACACCATTAACATGCCCCGAAATTAAATATGCAAATAGAATAATTTTATTATGGACTGATAAATGCTGAAAAAAATATTAGCTGTCAATTTTAGTTTAGAATATACATTTTAAACATGTACCATATGTGTAGCAGTTACGAGCCCCACGCTATTTACAGCAAGATACCTGCATGATCAGACGGTTTAAGCAGGTACCTTGTGCAAAGAGCTGCCTGTCCAAATACTAGCTGGTCAAATAGCACTTCCTTTACAGAAATTCCCACTTACATGTGAACAGTAGAAGAATGAATCATACCAACATGCTGCAGGGGGGATGTGGCAGATCCCCAGTATAAGCCTGAGGGGAACCCTGAAACCACGTGATTCAAGCTCCGGAAGTGGCTACAGAACCTGAGGATGACCTGTGCTAGCCAATCTTGCTCACACCTGGGCCAACCAAGATACAGAACGCCAAAACGGGAGGATCATAGGAACCAAAAGGAAACTTCAGAACAGGCCCAGCCCTAGAATTGCAGCCAATAGGAAACCCAATACTCTTGGCGCTCCTCCACACAAGAGAAATGAGGGTTAACCCAAAGAAAGGCTGTTAAAAGAGGTTCAAAATGCACTTGGTTAGATATATGGTTCAGGGAAAAATACAAACAAAAATAATTGTCTAGGCATTTACTACAAAGGATGGCTCAGGTTCACAAATGTCTAAATTCATTGCATTCAAGCACTATCAACATCTTAAAACGCACAATGTTTTGAAACCGGGTTTACAAATGTACACAGAAATACATTCCGCACAACTTTTCTGCACAGATTCACTTCACAAATCCTAATTAGCAGCTTCAATAACCTGGTTTAATTACATTTTAGGTGCTGTGCAATGCAGTAAGAATTGAAGTCTTATATTAAAACAGTTGCAAATGCTCGAATGTGAAGAGAAGTAACTAACGAAAAATAATTTGATAGGAAATTAAGAAAAACACACATTTACTTTTGAAATCAGAAATCAAATATTTGGGAGCAAAAGTTTGACCCAGAGCAGTCAAACTCCAGAAAGGATTGTTTTTAATTACATCCTAACTGGAGTTGGATTTCTGTGGACCAGACCAGTACCAACAGACTAATAATTGAGCCATCCTTAACACAATACCAATATGCCGAGGATCACTGGAATGAAAACTTATAAATGTACAATAGAGCATTTGTATTGGATAAAATGTTTTAAATCACATTGAATTTAGTTAGCTCTGTATTTGAAAGGCAAGTTTTTTTTAATTGTTAGAGAATCCATCATTAATCAAAACATGTGATCCTCCGCAATTGTTTAAAATATCATGACAATACTGTAATTTAAAAAAAACAAAAAACAAATGAAAACTTTAATAAATGTTCTACCGAATCCGTGTCGAAACAAACATCCACAGAAACGTATCCTATAAAGTTGGAGTTCTATATGGGCACTTAGAGGTGGTACATGGGAGTACCCCAATGCCCACTAACCCAGGAAGGACGATGGAGTTCACCTTTACTCTACAAAGTGGCTCCATTGAGTTAAGTCGACTGCTGGTAAGTGTTCCAATCTTCTGAAGAGACTTGGCACAATTCAGTTTTAAGTTTCATTTGTGTGAAGCAAAGATCACATAAGTGGAGGTCAGAGAGCTAGCTATGCTGTTTTGGAAAGAGCATGTCGCAAAACCGTTTACCTGTTGACAGCTGCAGAGCGCATGACAAAAACTGCAGAAAATGAGGAAATGAATAACAGACGTATCGTCGCAACTGAGTAACGGTTTGGGAGTAAGGCAGGGGAAGCTTCTGGAACCAGACTGTGGTACGCCTTCAGATTACAGTCCAAAACTCCAAGCCCTATTAAAGTCCTTTCGAGCGTTCCTGTGACTTTGCACGAGTTAATGGCTTCCGTGGACATTTAAACATTCATTAGCATATGATACAACTTATTTACACAATATCGAGCCAGCTCTTCCATTCGTTGAAGTTAATATGCATATTTTTAGAAGTGGCTGTGGGACAGAACATACAGAATCGACCTTAATAAAATGGGCACTCGGAGGGTAATACAAAACGAACCCATTAGCAACCACAGAAGAGGGCAAACGTAATAACAGAACCAATCAGGATGACCAAATTCGTTTAAAAACAAACACTCAACTATGCAGGACTAAACTAAAATGGGAAATGTTCAACTGCAAATATAATCTTCCAATTTCTCCTCCAAACTCAATCGTTTTTTTTTTTTTTTTGCAAGAAGGACGGACGGGTGCGGAACGGGGAGACTCACGAGAACGGTACAGATGGAAACTCAAGTCAACATAAACTGAAAAGTAAGATCTGTCAGAACTTGGGAAATTAGGTAATACTAAATCACTAAGGAGCTGGGGGTGGAGGGAGGCACAATTTCTTCAAAAGATAAAAATAAAAACATCACCAAACCACAAGGACATTACCTGGAGTTTGTGTTTTTTTTTATTTCAGTAAATGCATTGCACGGAAATAGTGTGCGTTAACCCACTGGGGACCATCTAACATCTCAAAAGCCACAAAGTTAAATTATGCAAACCAGCTCAATCAGAAGACAATGCATTCTGAAACTGGGTAGTCCAATTTAAAATGTTAGAAATGAAAGATCCAAGCTACTTGTGTGTTGCAAAGAATCAAACAATAAGTCTTACAAATCAGGCATGAATCCGAGTCGTGCACAGCACATAAACTGAAGGGGCCAGAGGCTCGGTAAGGTTTAAACCGGCTGTAATGTGCTTTGCACAACTGTCACCAGTGAATGCCCACTCAGCTTGTTTGCCTCTAAACTCCCACTTAAAGATGAGCATAGAAATACTGAAAAATCAAAAGCGTGTATGGGTCAGTGCCTCGAGGAAGCACCCCGAAGACCAGGGTAATACGACCTTTACATGCCATTTCCAGGGGGACACTTGTACTCAATATTTGTTTTTCCCCTATTGCACTGCCTCTCCATAGAATTCCTTTGAAATAGGAAACATTATAAAACCACACATTAAGCACATTCAGCCAAGCACTACAAATAACGTAGAAGATTCTGAAACGAACAGGGTCATACATAACTTAATATCAAGAGGCAAGTCCGAGAGGACAAGTATGTAAGCTCACCTGCCAACTAACACGAGACGAAAGATTTTCCACAATAATCCGGTGTTCTGTGCGAACGGGAGGTCCATATCTAATAGAGAAAATTCAAAGCATCAATGTAACGTAAAGTGCTACACTAATTTAAAAAAAAAAAAAAAAAACACGTTTGTGGCCGATTATAATCACTGCATGACTCCCTTAAAATCGGCTCCCACCCATACGCTCCCTGCTTTTTTAGGCGAGCATAACAAAAATATGACCAAATAGCCATCATTCGACCCACTCTGGTATTACAATATTTGCAAAAATAGATTGGATATTTAATGGTCGTCTGAAAGCAGATCCTGGAGAACGAATAGTGTAAAAATAAAAACGGCCAAATTCAGGAAAGAGAACATGTTTATCGAGTGTGTGCTCTGCTTAAGCTTTTCCTGACATTTCGGAGACCTGGTCAACTAATTTGTGACCTAATCTTTACAAACCAACTTTTAAAGGTGGGTGACACTGGCATCGTCACACTGAGTTGGCAGCAGATGACCACTGACAAACTGCCCAATCCAGCAGGAGATCCAGGCTGCAGCCTGCTGCTGAATTCACTGCTAGACGGGTGGCATTAAAGTGAGAGGAGCAAGGGAAGGCGTTGGCAACAACCAGAGTGAAAAAAAACAGGTAGAAAAGCAAGATCGGGGCAAAGTGATGCACAGAAAAAATAATCGTGCAGCTTAGGAAACAATCCAGCAGGCTGACAGCAGTCTGTCCAAGGTAAACCACACTTCAGAGCGCGTCACAATAAGCTGAGGAAAGGAACACAGGGGTACATCTGGGAGGAAGACAAACATAGGATTGCTGGAGGGAAGCGTCATCGGAATGCCAACCGCAGGAATGCTAATGGTGGCGCCATTTAGATTCAACCCTCTGTGCCCCACGGACAGCAGCATCCATGGAAGACGCTCCCGGGGCTACCACAGCAAGTGCTGTCCAGTGCTAAGTTCGCTGCCCCTGAAAGAACAGCACAAGTGGGCACTCGCCCGCCTCAGTCTTACAAGAGTCTGATACTGGCACCGAGGAGGGCGAGGGGATCCAGGGAAGCATAGGGACAAAGCCAGGGGGCATGAAAGGCAAAGGGCAAGGTTATAACAGACTAGAGGGCGGTACAAGGTAGACGACAGGTGCCAGGAGGGGGCACAGGTGGCACTGATGAAATGAGGTGGTACCGGTGTAGCGCAGAGAGGCAGGAGGAACCTAGGGGACGGGATACAGCAGAGCAGACTGTGCCAAGAGGTCATGGTTCTGACGGTCCAGGACTGGAGAAGTCTGGCTCAATGTTTAGAGCGGCAGACCCTGATGCAGAAATCTGGCCCGGGACCAGGGTTCAATTCCCGCCTCGGTGGGTCTTGGGCTCAATTTCCTCGGACCTGATAATTATCGCATCATGCCTAATCTAATTCATGGGTCCCACTAACTCTGGGCAATAGCTTGCTTAATCTCCACAACGGCCCCAACAGCGCTGGGATGCCTGGCTTCACCTTGGAGGTTGCCCAGGAGTGGGCACCTCACAGGGAAAAGCCAGGAGGGGTTCCACAGCGGTATGCGTACAGCGCCTTGAGACCCTAACGGGTAAGTAGCGCGCTATACAAGTACGAAGTTTACAGTTTTACAGTTTACGGTCCAGGGAAGGTGGGAGTGGAGGCATTGGGAGGGCATAAGCAGCATTGGGTGACTCATATCGATGAGCCCCAGAACTACCCAGCACGCTGGGCTCTGCGGTAACATGGGGACTGAACGTGGCAGAGGGATGGATCATCAGAATACGTGGAGGACGGCAACAAGAAGAATGGCAGACACTGCAGCCTGCTACCAATCAAACTGAAAGGCGGAGAGCGCTAGAGAAATGAACTGGAGGGATTGCGGTGGGTGACTAAGAGCAGCACAATCCCAGCTTCGGGAAGCAGCCGATCACCGTGCGCAGCATGGACATGGGGACCTCTAATGCAAGGAGAAGTGCAGGCCAGGCTTGCAGACCGTCCACAGTGACCAGGGTTACAGAAGGGTTTCTGGGTGCCGAACAGTATTTTCTTCCTGGGCTGGAACTAGGCGAGTCCAGAGTCTGGGAGCATAAACGGAGGGAGCGTGCTTGCGTTTTGAAATGTTTCTATTCTAGCCCTGGATGGAGCTGGACGGCAGGTCTGTAACTAACCACTGATACTTCAAAGAGAATGCTTTGCCGATCACGCTGCCAGATTTAAGCCAATAATCAATGAAAGGTGACATTCTGTGTTGCTTACGTTGCTCAGGTTTTGAGTCTTGATAACAGCCTCATACTGAAGTTGCTATGGGAGAACTGTGGCAATGATGCAAAAGATCGAGCAAAGCCTCTCACATGCATGACCGGACTCACTAGCGCAAATGTGAATGTGATAACCGAGAGATGGAAAATGACTGTGGGTCGCAAACTGACCAGAGAGGTTTTTTTGGGCAAAGTTTAAAATAAGGCAGGTTCCAAGTAAAGGGAGTAGCAATATCTTTGTATTAAATTTACAAACATGTCATTTCATTGACCCAAGTCCACTGGACCCTAAACAAGGACTGAAGTGTAAAGAGTGGCTGCACCGTATTTATAGTTTGAATAGCAATTAAAATGTACCTGGGCGCATTACTGCGGGACTGACGATAGCTGAATCTTGAAGGGAACCTGCCACCCATTCCACCACCGCCTCCACCACCACCACCTCCTCCTCCTCCACCGCCGAAGCCGCCTCTCCCTCTACGGTTTCTGGCATGCTCAATCGTTACCCTAAAGAAATAAGAAAAAAATATATTTAAAAAGTACAAAAACTCACAAGTCTTTACCTAGTGATGTTCAAAATAATGTTTTTTTTAAACCCAATTTTCACAGATTGTTAATACTCTATATAGTTTTATCAGTAAAGTTGCAAGCTAGTGGGAAGGTGTAGGAAGTTGGCTCTGTATGTGCTATTTCAAAGTAAGGAATAGCATGCACAGAGTCCAAGGGTGTGCCAATTGTGTAAACAAAAGTACAGGTTAGGGAAAGAACACTGGTGCTGGGGCCTGGTTAGCAGGCCTCAGCACACTTTCAAATTAAAACATAGCATCAGCAAAGGCAAAAAGTCAGGGGGTAACCATACCAAGGAGGCATTTCCTTACACAACACCCCCCCCCCCCCAAACGAAAGAGGATGAGACTAACCTTTCCCAAGAGAGTCTTCATTTTCTAAGTGGAAGAACCTGGAAAGGCCATCTGCATTGGCATGGGCAGTCCCAGGTCTGTGTTCCACTATAAAGTCCATTCCCTGTAGGGAGATGGACCACCTCAACAGTTTAGGATTTTCACCTTTCATTTGCATCAGCCATTTGAGAGGTCTGTGGTCAGTTTGAACTAGGAAGTGAGTCCCAAAGAGGTATGGTCTCAGCTTCTTCAGGGACCAAACCACAGCAAAGGCCTCCCTCTCAATGGCACTCCAACGCTGCTCCCTGGGGAGTAACCTCCTGCTAATGAAAGCAACAGGCTGGTCAAGGCCATCATCATTTGTTTGGGACAAAACTGCCCCTATCCCATGTTCAGAGGCATCTGTCTGCACAATGAACTGCTTAGAATAATCTGGAGCTTTTAGAACTGGTGCTGAGCACATTGCTTGTTTCAGGGTGTCAAAGGCCTGTTGGCATTCCAGTCCAGTTCACTTTCTTGGGCATTTCCTTGGAGGTGAGTTCAGTGAGGGCTGTCACAATGGATCCATATCCCTTCACAAACCTCCTGTAATACCCAGTCAAGCCAAGGAATGCCCTGACTTGAGTCTGGGTTTTTGGAGCTACCCAGTCCAGAATAGTCTGGATCTTGGGTTCGAGTGGCTGAACTTGGCCTCCACCTACAAGGTGTCCCAAGTAAACCACAGTTCCCTGCCCTATCTGGCATTTGGATGCCTTGATAGAGAGGCCTGCAGATTGCAGAGCCTTCAAAACCTTCTTCAGGTGGACCAGGTGATCCTGCCAGGTGGAGCTAAAGACAGCAATATCATCAAGATAAGCTGTGCTAAAGGACTCCAAGCCAGCAAGGACTTGATTCACCAACCTTTGGAAGGTGGCAGGGGCATTCTTTAAACCAAAGGGCATAACAGTAAACTGATAATGCCCATCAGGTGTGGAGAATGCGGTTTTCTCTTTTGCTCCAGGTGCCATTTTTATTTGCCAGTACCCTGCTGTCAAGTCAAAGGTACTTAAGAATTTGGCAGCACCTAATTTATCTATGAGCTCATCAGCTCTAGGAATTGGATGAGCATCTGTCTTGGTGACAGAATTGAGCCCTCTGTAGTCCACACAAAACCTCATCTCTTTCTTTCCATCTTTGGTGTGAGGTTTGGGGACTAAGACCACTGGGCTAGCCCAGGGGCTGTCAGAGCGCTCAATTACTCCCAATTCCAGCATCTTGTGGACTTCCACCTTGATGCTTTCCTTAACATGGTCAGATTGTCTAAAAATTTTGTTTTTGACAGGCATGCTGTCTCCTGTGTCCACATCATGGGTACACAGGTGTGTCTGACCAGGGGTTAAGGAGAAGAGTTCAGGAAACTGTTGTAGGACTCTCCTACAATCAGCTTGCTGTTGGCCAGAGAGGGTGTCTGAGTAGATCACTCCATCTACTGTGCCATCTTTTGGGTCTGATGACAGAAGATCAGGGAGAGGTTCACTCTCTGCCTCCTGATCCTCATCTGTTACCATCAACAGATTCACATCAGCCCTGTCATGGAAGAGCTTAAGGCGGTTCACATGGATCACCCTCTTGGGGCTCCTGCTTGTGCCCAGGTCCACCAGGTAGGTGACCTGACTCTTCCTTTCTAGCACTGGGTAAGGGCCACTCCATTTGTCCTGGAGTGCCCTGGGAGCCACAGGCTCCAGAACCCAGACTTTCTGCCCTGGTTGGAACTCAACCAGTGCAGCCTTTTGGTCATACCAAAACTTCTGGAGCTGTTGGCTGGCCTCAAGGTTTTTGGTTGCCTTTTCCATGTACTCTGCCATTCTAGAGCGAAGGCCAAGTACATAGTCCACTATGTCTTGTTTAGGCTCATGAAGAGGTCTCTCCCAGCCTTCTTTAACAAGAGCAAGTGGTCCCCTTACAGGGTGGCCAAACAGAAGTTCAAAGGGTGAGAATCCTACTCCCTTCTGTGGCACCTCTCTGTAAGCGAAAAGCAGACATGGCAAGAGGACATCCCATCTCCTTTTGAGTTTTTCTGGGAGCCCCATGATCATGCCTTTTAATGTCTTGTTGAATCTCTCAACTAAGCCATTAGTTTGTGGATGGTATGGTGTAGTGAATTTGTAAGTCACTCCACACTCATACCACATGTGTTTTAGGTATGCTGACATGAAGTTGGTACCTCTGTCAGACACCACCTCCTTAGGGAAACCCACTCTGGTAAAGATACCAATGAGGGCCTTGGCTACTGCAGGGGCAGTAGTCGACCTAAGGGGAATAGCTTCAGGATACCTATTAGCATGATCCACTACTACTAGGATGTACATATTTCCTGAGGCTGTGGGAGGTTCTAGTGGACCAACTATGTCCACACCCACTCTTTCAAAGGGGACCCCCACCACTGGAAGTGGAATGAGGGGGGCCTTGAGGTGCCCACCTGTCTTACCACTGGATTGACAGGTGGGGCAGGAGAGGCAAAACTCCTTAACCTTCTGGGACATATTGGGCCAGTAGAAGTGGTTGACTAACCTCTCCCACGTCTTGGTTTGTCCCAAATGCCCAGCAAGGGGAATATCATGGGCTAAGGTCAGGATAAACTCTCTGAACGACTGAGGCACTACCACTCTCCTAGTGGCACCAGGTTTGGGGTCTCTGGCCTCAGTGTACAGGAGTCCATCTTCCCAATAGACCCTATGTGTTCCATTTTTCTTGCCCTTGGACTCTTCAGCAGCTTGCTGCCTAAGGCCTTCAAGAGAGGGACAGGTTTCTTGTCCCTTACACAGCTCCTCCCTTGAGGGTCCCCCTGGGCCTAAGAGCTCAACCTGATAAGGTTCAAGTTCCAAAGGCTCAGTTCCCTCAGAGGGCAGAACTTCTTCCTGAGAAGAGAGGTTCCATTTTTCTGACTGTGTTGCAGTTGGTTTCCCAACTGACTTTCCTTTTCTCTTGGTAGGCTGGGCCATTTTTCCAGACTCCAGCTCTACTTTTTCACACTGTGCCTTGCATTGTGCTCTTGTTTTTACACACACCAGTTCAGGGATACCCAGCATGGGTTTTTAGTTCTACCTCAGCCCATGCTGAGGACTCCAGGTAATTTCCAAGCAGACAGTCTACTGGGATGTTTGAGGAGACCACCACCTGTTTCAGGCCATTGACCCCTCCCCATTCTAAAGTTACCATTGCCATGGGATGTGCTTTAGTTTGATTGTCAGCATTGGTGACTGTATAAGTTTTTCCAGTCAGGTATTGGCCAGGGGAAACCAGTTTCTCTGTCACCATGGTGACACTGGCACCTGTATCCCTCAGGCCCTCTACACTTGTCCCATTAATAAAGAGCTGCTGTCTGTATTTTTGCATGTTAGGGGGCCAGGCAGCTAGTGTGGCTAAATCCACCCCACCCTCAGAGACTAGAGTAGCTTCAGTGTGGACCCTGATTTGCTCTGGGCACACTGTTGATCCCACTTGGAGACTAGCCATTCCAGTGTTACCTGGATTGGAGTTTGGAGTGGAACCTTTCTTGGGACAGGCCTTGTCTCCAGTTTGGTGTCCAGACTGACTACAGTTTCGACACCAGGCCTTTTTGGGATCAAAGTTTTTACCCTTGTACCCAGGATTGTTTTGTGAAGAGGCTCTGGGCCCACCCTCCTGTGCAGGTTTTTGGGGGCCTTTAGAAGACTCTTGACTATTTTTATTTTTGGCTGTCTCACCACCTTTCTCCTGGGGAGGTTTTGTGACCCCTTTCTTTTGGTCACCCCCTGTGGAAGTTTTGGACACCCTAGTCTTGACCCAATGGTCCGCCTTCTTTCCCAATTCTTGGGGAGAAATTGGTCCTAGGTCTACCAGATGCTGATGCAGTTTATCATTGAAACAATTACTTAACAGGTGTTCTTTCACAAATAAATTGTACAGCCCATCATAATTACTTACACCACTGCCTTGAATCCAACCATCTAGTGTTTTTACTGAGTAGTCTACAAAGTCAACCCAGGTCTGGCTCGAGGATTTTTGAGCCCCCCTGAATCTAATCCTATACTCCTCAGTGGAGAATCCAAAGCCCTCAATCAGGGTACCCTTCATGAGGTCATAAGATTCTGCATCTTGTCCAGAGAGTGTGAGGAGTCTATCCCTACACTTTCCTGTGAACATTTCCCAAAGGAGAGCACCCCAGTGAGATCTGTTCACTTTTCTGGTTACACAAGCCCTCTCAAAAGCTGTGAACCATTTGGTGATGTCATCACCATCTTCATATTTAGTTACAATCCCTTTAGGGATTTTCAACATGTCAGGAGAATCTCTGACCCTATTTATGTTGCTGCCACCATTGATGGGTCCTAGGCCCATCTCTTGTCTTTCCCTCTCTATGGCTAGGATCTGTCTTTCCAAAGCCAATCTTTTGGCCATCCTGGCTAACTGGATGTCCTCTTCACTGGAGTTATCCTCAGTGATTTCAGAGGTGTTGGTCTCTCCTGTGAGGGAACCAGCATCTCTGACTATTATTTTTGGAGTCAGGGTTTGAGAGACCCTGTTCTCCCTAGATAGGACTGGTAGGGGGGAATTGTCCTCCAAGTCACTATCCTCTTCCTCTGAGTTGCCACCCTCAGAGGGGTTGGCCTTTTCAAACTCTGCCAAAAGCTCCTGGAGCTGTATTTTGGTAGGTTTGGGGCCCATTGTTATTTTCTTTATTTTACAGAGTGACCTTAGCTCCCTCATCTTAAGATGGAGGTAAGGTGTGGTGTCTAGTTCCACCACAGTCACATCTGTGCTAGACATTTTGCTTCTAAAAGTTGGAATACTTTTTAAGAATCTACAACTGGTTCTAGAATCTAATTCAAACTTTTACAAACTTTTAAACTCTAAAAGAAATGCTAGACAGGATCTAACACAAGGCCCTAGCAGGACTTTAAAGAATTTAGAAAACTTTTCAAATTGCAAAAATCAATTTCTAATGACAATTTTGGAATTTGTCGTGTGATCAGGTATTGGCTGAGTAGTCCAGCAAATGCAAAGTCTTGTATCCCACCGCTGCCACCAATGTAGGAAGTTTGCTCTGTATGTGCTATTTCAAAGTAAGGAATAGCATGCACAGAGTCCAAGGGTTCCCCTTAGAGGTAAAATAGTGGTAAAAATAGATAATACTAATGCTCTATTTTGTGGTAGTGTGGTCGAGCAGTAGGCTTATCCAAGGAGTAGTGTTAAGCATTTGTTGTACATACACAGACAATAAATGAGGTACACACACTCAGAGACAAATCCAGCCAATAGGTTTTGTTATAGAAAAATATCTTTTCTTAGTTTATTTTAAGAACCACAGGTTCAAATTTAACATGTAATATCTTGTTTGAAAGGTATTGCAGGTAAGTACATTAGGAACTTTGAATCATTTCAATTGCATGTATACTTTTCAAGTTATTGACAAATAGCTATTTCAAAAGTGGACACTTAGTGCAATTTTCACAGTTCCTGGGGGAGGTAAGTTTTTGTTAGTTTTACCAGGTAAGTAAGACACTTACAGGGTTCAGTTCTTGGTCCAAGGTAGCCCACCGTTGGGGGTTCAGAGCAACCCCAAAGTCACCACACCAGCAGCTCAGGGCCGGTCAGGTGCAGAGTTCAAAGTGGTGCCCAAAACGCATAGGCTAGAATGGAGAGAAGGGGGTGCCCCGGTTCCGGTCTGCTTGCAGGTAAGTACCCGCGTCTTCGGAGGGCAGACCAGGGGGGTTTTGTAGGGCACCGGGGGGGACACAAGCCCACACAGAAATTTCACCCTCAGCAGCGCAGGGGCGGCCGGGTGCAGTGTAGAAACAAGCGTCGGGTTTGCAATGTTAGTCTATGAGAGATCAACGGATCTCTTCAGCGCTGCAGGCAGGCAAGGGGGGGCTTCCTCGGGGAAACCTCCACTTGGGCAAGGGAGAGGGACTCCTGGGGGTCACTTCTCCAGTGAAAGTCCGGTCCTTCAGGTCCTGGGGGCTGCGGGTGCAGGGTCTTTTCCAGGCGTCGGGACTTAGGTTTCAGAGAGTCGCGGTCAGGGGAAGCCTCGGGATTCCCTCTGCAGGCGGCACTGTGGGGGCTCAGGGGGGACAGGTTTTGGTACTCACAGTCGTAGAGTAGTCCGGGGGTCCTCCCTGAGGTGTTGGTTCTCCACCAGCTGAGTCGGGGTCGCCGGGTGCAGTGTTGCAAGTCTCACGCTTCTTGCGGGGAGATTGCAGGGTCTTTAAAGCTGCTCCTTGAAACAAAGTTGCAGTCTTTTTGGAGCAGGTCCGCTGTCCTCTGGAGTTTCTTGTCTTTTTCGAAGCAGGGCAGTCCTCAGAGGATTCAGAGGTCGCTGGTCCCTTGGAAGGCGTCGCTGGAGCAGAGTTCTTTGGAAGGCAGGAGACAGGCCGGTGAGTTTCTGGAGCCAAGGCAGTTGTCGTCTTCTGGTCTTCCTCTGCAGGGGTTTTCAGCTAGGCAGTCCTTCTTCTTGTAGTTTGCAGGAATCTAATTTTCTAGGGTTCAGGGTAGCCCTTAAATACTAAATTTAAGGGCGTGTTTAGGTCTGGGGGGTTAGTAGCCAATGGCTACTAGCCCTGAGGGTGGGTACACCCTCTTTGTGCCTCCTCCCAAGGGGAGGGGGTCACAATCCTAACCCTATTGGGGGAATCCTCCATCTGCAAGATGGAGGATTTCTAAAAGTTAGAGTCACTTCAGCTCAGGACACCTTAGGGGCTGTCCTGACTGGCCAGTGACTCCTCCTTGTTGCTTTCTTTGTTCCCTCCAGCCTTGCCGCCAAAAGTGGGGGCCGTGGCCGGAGGGGGCGGGCAACTCCACTAAGCTGGAGTGCCCTGCTGGGCTGTGACAAAGGGGTGAGCCTTTGAGGCTCACCGCCAGGTGTCACAGCTCCTGCCTGGGGGAGGTGTTAGCATCTCCACCCAGTGCAGGCTTTGTTACTGGCCTCAGAGTGACAAAGGCACTCTCCCCATGGGGCCAGCAACATGTCTCTGGTGTGGCAGGCTGCTGGAACTAGTCAGCCTACACAGACAGTCGGTTAAGTTTCAGGGGGCACCTCTAAGGTGCCCTCTGGGGTGTATTTTGCAATAAAATGTACACTGGCATCAGTGTGCATTTATTGTGCTGAGAAGTTTGATACCAAACTTCCCAGTTTTCAGTGTAGCCATTATGGTGCTGTGGAGTTCGTGTTTGACAGACTCCCAGACCATATACTCTTATGGCTACCCTGCACTTACAATGTCTAAGGTTTTGTTTAGACACTGTAGGGGTACCATGCTCATGCACTGGTACCCTCACCTATGGTATAGTGCACCCTGCCTTAGGGCTGTAAGGCCTGCTAGAGGGGTGTCTTACCTATACTGCATAGGCAGTGAGAGGCTGGCATGGCACCCTGAGGGGAGTGCCATGTCGACTTACTCGTTTTGTCCTCACTAGCACACACAAGCTGGCAAGCAGTGTGTCTGTGCTGAGTGAGAGGTCTCCAGGGTGGCATAAGACATGCTGCAGCCCTTAGAGACCTTCCTTGGCATCAGGGCCCTTGGTACTAGAAGTACCAGTTACAAGGGACTTATCTGGGTGCCAGGGTCTGCCAATTGTGGATACAAAAGTACAGGTTAGGGAAAGAACACTGGTGCTGGGGCCTGGTTAGCAGGCCTCAGCACACTTTCAATTGTACACATAGCATCAGCAAAGGCAAAAAGTCAGGGGGCAACCATGCCAAGGAGGCATTTCCTTACAGAAGGTTTTTGGACCTTTCTTGGAAATGTACTCTCTGTAAATGACAGTGCGCTACCACATCATGCTTTGTAATATATTTATTAAAAGTGAGTCTTTGAACATAAACACAGAAACATTCCTGCCATGATGCTAATGCTATTATTAAACTAAGAGGTAAGTCATGGATCATTTGTCCCCTATATGTGGACTAGATTTTTATCATATATGGAGCAAACATGTCTATGTAAATCAAACTAAAGTTTTTTGTATAGCAAAAATGCTGAGCTCACATATTTGAAGGTGCACGTGTATGTGAGAATGAAGAAAAAGGTGACTAAACTAATTGCTTAGGATCACACAATTTGAGACCCATTTAACGGTCAAGTACATTACAGTAAAAGCGAGTAAATCATTTGAGTTACCCGACCTGCAGGTCTAGTAATATATTTATAATTTTTTGAGGCCTGGTCCTGGGGTCTCATTTAGTGGAATCAATTATTGTAGACTGGAGCAGTGGGCTGTACAACAGAATGGTGCGTTGAACAGAGCAGGGCATCAAACTGTCAGTGAAGTAGAGTTTTAGAGTGGAATAGGGTGAAGTACTGTCAGTGAAATATTGTCACGTGTAGTGTTGCGGAGTACAGTGGAGTACTGCATCATACTGGATTGGGGTAGCAGAAGTTCGTACAGTGCACAGGCACACAGTGAAGTAGAGTGGCATAGAGTGGAGTACACTGTGGTAGAGCACAGTTGGATACATGGAAGTAGTGTCAACAGTGGAGCAGCATAAGCGGAGTATAGAACAGTGGTTAAGAGTGGGATAAAGCGTAGGACAGTGAACTACACTGGTGTTGAATAGAGTGTAGTAAAGTGTCAGACTATAATGGCATGGAGTGCAGCAGAGTACAATGTCAAACTGGAGTACTGTTGTTCAGTAGAGTGTACTGGGGTGTCATACAGTACTGGAAAGTGACAGTAGAGCGGCATATAGTCTAGTTTTTTTTCTTTCTTTTTTTAGACGAGCACAATACAGTGTTGTACAGTGGAATAGCATAGTGTTAGAGTACAATGGCATATCAAGAATTGTGTACAGTGTCAGTGGTCTAGAGTATCAGGCTAGTGTTATACAGTGGCATACTGTATATTACAGTGGAGTGAAGGGGTATTCACGGGAGTAAAGCGCCAAGAGAGGCATGGGGTGATGCATAGAGTATAGCTGTGTGTGAAACAGTGGAGCTGTGTAGAGTGGATTGTTGTATAATACTACAGAGTGAGGAAGTCTTGTACAGTAGTCGAGTGGAGAAACATGGTATGGAGTAAAGTACAGTAGAGGTTATTAGTGTATCGAAGAGTGGCATGGAGTGGAGAGTACTGGCGTAGCATAGGTAGTTATAAACTAGAGTGAGGTGCTGTGTCATAGAAATGTGTATAGTCAAATAGTGTGTTGTACATTGGAGTGTGAGGGCAAAGAGGTGGACACTGAGCTGTACAGGGATAAAGTGGAGCAGAATGTCATAGAATGCCATGGAGTGTAGTAGACTTTTATAGAGTGGAGTTAGTGGCATAAAGTGGATTACCATAAAGTGGAGTAGCATACAGTAAATACTGTATAGTGGAGTGTAGAAGAGCGGAGTGGCAGAATGAAATAGCACAGACTGGAGTGGTGCACAGTGGAGTCGCATACTTTGAAGTGGCGCAGAGTAAAGTCAAGGAAACTATTACATTTGGAGTGGGGTCTCATCCATTAGAGTAGAGTGCTGTGCCACACAGTGTTGGAAACTATTGTACAATACTCTATGACAGTGTGCAGGCACAGAGCGGAGTGAAAATACGGACAGTGGAGTGCAACAGGATAGAGTAGTCTAGTAAAGTGGTACAGAGTTTTTTGAAGTGGAGTTATATAGAGTGGAAGAGTACACAAGTGGTGTAGACTTATGTAGCGTAGATTAGAGTTGCATAAAGTGGAACAGTGTAGAGTTGAGCAACGCAGACTCGAGCGGTACAAAGTGTAAAAGCATAGTGGAGTGGCGTGAAGTGTAACGGTGTACAGTGTAGTGGTTTAGGCTTGAGTGGTGTATTGTGGGGTAGAGTAACAGCATAGAGTGGCGTCGCGTACAGTGAAGAGGAAAAGATTGAAGATGCATACAGTGCAACAGAATGGAGTGGCACACAGTGGAATAGTGTTGAGTGGAGTAAGAAGGAATACACTGGCAATCAGTTGCGATTTTTCTCTTTTTACCTATCGTATTTGTTTACAAAATCATGCGACTATAAATGTGTCTTTTAGTTGTTTATGTACTAATTCTGAAACTTTACGTATGCAGTGTAGTTTATTTTTTGGGCTTCCTTGCTACTTTTAGTAGGATTGTGCTACACATGAAGCCCAAAGCGAAGGAAAGCTGATCGTTGTCATAAAATGTAAGATTTAGTTTTCTTAATGGCCAATAATCATGTACTCCATATAGTTTGTTTGGCTTGTTGTGCACAGCTTTATTTTTTGAGCCAGACAGCATGCAAAGAAAACTTATGTAGATTAAGATTTATTCTATTTATTATCTATTGGTATCCACTAGCATGTGACCATCAATAGGTCTTGCAGTTGCTCATGTAGTAAATCTGAACCTTTGTATATGCAGTCTAGTTTATTTTTGGGCTTCCTTGCTACTTTTAGTAGTACAGTGCACAAGATAACACGAAGTTGAGAAATCATCTGTAGGAAGTTTGCTCTGTATATACTATTTTTCAATGTAGTGAAATCATTAGGCCTAAGGACTTTTGTAGGAAGTTGGCTCTGTATGTACTATTTCAAAGTAAGAAATAGCATGCATAGAGTCCAAGGGTTCCCCTTAGAGGTAAGATAGTGGCAAAAAGAGAATTCTAATGCTCTATTTTGTGGTAGTGTGGTCGAGCAGTAGGTTTAACAGAGGGCAGTGTTAAGCATTTGTTGTACACCCACAGGCAATAAATGAGGAACACACACACTCAAAGACTTACTCCAAGCCAATAGGTTTTTACATAGAAAAATAAATTTTCTTAGTTTATTTTAAGAACCACAGGTTCAAGATTTACAAGTAATACTTCAAATGAAAGGTATTTCACTCAGGTATTCTAGGAACTTTGAATAATCACAATATGTACAGTTTTGACAAAAATGTCAATAAGCTATTTTAAAAGTGGACAGTGCAAAAATCAACAGTTCCTGGGGGAGGTAAGTATACGTTAAGTTCACAAGTAAAACACTTACAGGGTTCAAAGTTGGGTCTAAGGCAACCCCAAAGTTACAACAGCAGCTCAGGGCCAGTCAGGTGCAGAGGTCAAAGAGGTGCCCAAAACACATAGGCTTCAATGGAGAACAGGTGTACCCCGGTTCCAGTCTGCCAGCAGGTAAGTACCCGCGTCCTTTTTGGGGGGGGGGGGGGGGGGGGGGCTAGCAGGCACAGAAATTACACCCTCAGCGGCACAGGGCGGCCGGGGGTGCAGAGTGCAAACAGGTGTTGGGTTTTGTATAGAAATTAATGGGGAGACCTGGGGGACTCTTCAACAATGCAGGCATGCACAGGGAGGGCTCCTCGGGGTAGCCACAATCTGGGCTAGGCAAAGGGTCGCGTGGGGGTCACTCCTGCACTGGAGCTCGGTTCCTTCAGGTCCTGGGGGTGCAGTGCTGGTTCCAGGCGTCGGGTCCCGTGTTACAGGCAGTTGCGGTCAGGGGGAGCCTCTGGATTTCCTCTGCAGGCGTTGCTGTGGGAGCTCAGGGGGGTCATCTATGGCTAATCACGGGCTCCAGTCGCCGGGGAGACCTCCCGGTAGTGTTGGTTTTCCGCAGGTCGAGCCGTGGGCATTGGAGGCAGAGTGTAAAGTCTCACGCTTCAGGCAGGAAACGTGAAGCCTTTAAAGTTGTTTCTTTGTTGCAAGAAAGTTGCAGGTTGTTGAACAGGGTCGTTGTTCACTGGAGTTTCTTGGTCCTTGGTTGCAGGACAGTCCTCTGAGGCTTCAGAGGTCGCTCGTCCCTGTTGGATGCGTTGCTGTTGCAGTTTTCTTCGAAGTTGGAAGACAGGCCGGTAGGGCTGGGGCCCAAGCAGTTGTCGTCTCCGTCTTCATTGCATGGCTTCAGGTCAGCAGTCCTTCTGGTTAAGGTTGCAGGAATCTAGTTTCCTAGGTTCTGGGGCACCTAAATACTGAATTTAGGGGGGGGTGTTTAGGCCTGGGAGGGCAGTAGCCAATGGCTACTGTCCTTGAGGGTGGCTTCCCTAATCCTATGGGGGAATCCTCCATCCACAAGATGGAGGATTTCTAAAAGTAAGGGTCACCTCAGCTCAGGACACCTTAGGGGCTGTCCTGACTGGTGGGTGACTCCTCCTTGTTTTCCTAATTATCTCATCCAGACTTGCTGCCAAAAGTGGGGGCAATGGCCGGAGGGGCGGGCATCTCCACTAGCTGGGATGCCCTGTGGCGCTGTAACAAAGGGGGTGAGCCTTTGAGGCTCACCGCCAGGTGTTACAGTTCCTGCAGGGGGAGGTAAGAAGCACCTCCACCCAGTAGAGGCTTTGTTCCTGGCCACAGAGTGACAAAGGCACTCTCCCCATGTGGCCAGCAACATGTCTGGTGTGTGGCAGGCTGACAAAAACTAGTCAGCCTACACTGGAAGTCAGGTATGTTTTCAGGGGGCATCTCTAAGATGCCCTCTGAGTGTATTTTACAATGAATTGCACACTGGCATCAGTGTGCATTTATTGAGCTGAGAAGTTTGATTCCAAACTCCCCAGTTTTCAGTGTAGCCATTATGGAACTGTGGAGTTCGTGTTTGACAAACTCCCAGACCATATACTCTTATGGCTACCCTGCACTTACAATGTCTAACGTTTAGCTTAGACACTGTAGGGGCACAGTGCTCATGCACCTATGCCCTCACCTATGCTGCAGCCCTTAGAGATCTTCCCTGGCATCAGGGCCCTTGGTACCAGGGGTACCAGTTACAAAGGACTTACCTGGGTGCCAGGTGGTGCCAACTGTGGAGACAAAGGTACAGTTTAGGGAAAACATTGGTGCTGGGACCTGGTTAGCAGGGTCCCAGCACACTTTCAAGTCATCAGCAAAGGCAAAAAGTCAGGGGGTAACCATGCCAAGGAGGCATTTCCTTACACCATCACTAAACATTTACCTACTCTATTTACCTGCAGTACCCCCACAGAATCATCTGTGCCTCCTAATATGCAATACTACCATATTTCATAAAAATCCAGCTGAACAGTTTTTGTTGAATGCGAAATGCAAAAGCCCATTAAAATGCACTAGATCCAAGGCTTGTTTATGGGACACCCCCCCCCCCGACCAAAAGCCGCAAATCTTTGTCCCCCGCCCAAAATGAAACAGGGTTAGGAGGTCTGCAAAGTTTTGCACAATTTGTCAAACGGGTGTAGTTATGGGTGACGGGGGGGAGAGATGGTGGGTGGGCGGCATTCTCTGAAGTCCCTATGGGTCACTAACTGCTTCGTAACCCTTCATCTGTATGTAATTCACATCCATCCACTGTCACCCAGTCAAGGCTTAAACGTCTGCAGAGTAGGGTGATTTCTAATCTCAGTTTCACTTAGACAAAACAATATTTGCTTATGCTGCGTTCAAACATCCCCTGCAGTACCAGGGCATTTTTCAAGGATTAGCCATAAACAGAGGAAGGGGGGTCTCAAAAATAGGCATACAATACAAATTCCACAGGGGCTCAGGTCAAGAACACAGAAGTTAAGCTCCATCTTATTTATGAGATTAAACTTAAGGAGATATATCACTCAAGACTGTCTAAAAAATCTATTTTTACTTCCACAACACCAAGATACCACAGTAAAAAATAATAAAAAAATAAAAATATAAAGGCCATTGAGCGAAACAAACTGTAGCAAACATGGAAACCAGTGAGGTACACATGGAGAACAATTCACCTTTCACTGCATAGCTCTTTGCCATTAAGTTCATAGACTGCATCCTCTGCATCTCTGTGATCTTCAAATTCCTAAAAGACCACAGGAAAAACAAAGCAAATGTTAACTACAATTACATAGCCTACTACAAGTGTGCGGATGCAAATCGTTTGATTAGATTTACACACATCTGAGAAAGTTATGAATTGAAGCAAGAACACTTCAGTAGTAGGTTAGATCGATGCATAACAGACTAAATCACATTTCAGCAATGACAACTGGAGACGGTCTGCAATTTTTAAATGTATAGATTTGAGAAAAATAGTTGCTGCATTTCCACTTATTGATATGATAAGCACACCGATGTCAAATTAATGGAGCTGTAGGACAGTCACAAAACACCATAGGCATTCAGATATTATGCAAATAAACGTTTGTCTCCCCCCCCCCCCCCCCGAATGGCAGAAAACAGGAGAAAAGGAAATAACTTGTGATACTGGTTGTCTTGTCATGAGCTTTTGATCAGGAATATTGTAGCCTAATTGTATTGTATCTTATGTGCTACGTATTTCCATGTCGTGAGTGAGGACCACTGAAGTGCAACTATTGTGTTATGGGACACAGCGTGTAGCAATATGGTGGATGATGAGGCGTGAGACACAGAAGCAGTTTCTGGTTCTCAGTGTGCTGGTAGCTTTGAGCAGCTCTGCATGTCCCTTTATGGTATGTGTGATTGCAGCCTGCTTAGCTGGTTATTGCACTAGGTTGTCCAACCTAAGACTGTTTAGTTATGGTCCAGAGCTGCCATGTTTGGAGCAGGAGTGAAGTGGAAAGATCTGTTATGATGGGTATTTTAACTATCATCTCATATCTGAGTGTCATCGTGAGATGTAAATAACCGGTCACTATATAGATACCTGGGGCCTGCAGTGGTGGACTAGATTAAAGTCTTTCGAATTGTCCTGCGGTGTGATAGATCTCTTCAGTTATTTCCTGCTTGGTGATGAACATCCATCGTCAAACTGTGTAATTTCAATACATTTTTTTATATTTTACTTTAGCAACCCTTCAAATGAGGTTCAGAGTATGTATATTTCTTATACTAGAAGTGAGATGAATTAACACTAGTCATCTCTGCTGTGATTTTGTTTGTTGTATTAACACTGTACAGGGTCAAAGGCAAATCATCCACACAATAGGAAGGCTAGCTGGTTGTTGACTGTTGCTGTATCAATGTTATGTTCTTTAATGAGGCAAGACTGAAACGATGTAAGAGGTTGAAGGCCCTTAAACAGAGGACGATGTGGAGCAGAATCGACATATCTTGAGAAAAAATAGACTGGTTACGTTAATAGGTGCATTAAGTTAAAGTTAGCCCATGGACACGTGTAGTAAGTAGCCACTATCCTGCACTACTTTCATCATCTGGGGCTTAATCTTCCAGGGTAGGTTTATACACAGCTTAACTCCACACCATTCCCAGAAAATATTCAGGAGGAAGGATTGACGTGTGTAGGAAAGCATCTGCAGAAGCAAGTCACGAAAGGGCATGCAACATAGAAGTTGCAGCAAACAAGTATTCTGTCATGTTTGTAAATTTCAGCTATTTTTGCTTTTAATACCTTTTTTTTTTTTAAATAAAAAATTACTCAAATTACTGATTTCTCCCAATGTTATATGTTTATGTCTCGACTAGAGTTGGATAAACAAGAAACTGATGGTTTGGAAAGATAGTCATTAACATTTATTACTGCTTTACAACTAACAGAAAAAGAAAACCTAATAAAGCAGGTAGTGATTCTTGGCCATTAAAATCCAAGAGATTAAACCCAATAGCCACAGATCTGCAGCTCTGGACTAAAAGAAACAGATGAGTTTAAGCAACAGCTTTTCAAGATTGACTAATTCACTGAAATCCAAGTCCAACAGATTGGCACCAGTGAAAGCTCGGAGGAATTAGTGTTCTCCACGTGGCCCAAATGGCTCAAAAGAGGCCACCAATCTCCAGTTAAACCTATTTAATGCATTTGCTGTGGCCAAGAGATGTGTTTTAAGTGAAGAGCAATGGCTATCCCCGCTGAGATTTAAAAAGCTTTCATTTAAAAAAAAATAATTTTAAGTATTTACAAGAGTACTTTTTATAAAAGTACTAGGAAAAAAACTGGATTTTTTTGAGGACTAGGAAAAAGCATTGTCTTAATCTTATCTGTCCATTGTTAAACAATGATTTTTACTGTATGCCCTGAGAGCTGGGATCTTTCTTTGGGGACCTATACCAGTACAAAAAGTAAGGACCAGCTCATTGGGCATACATTAGGCACAGAACATGAAGGTTGCCCACTTTTGGTGCACAAGGATTGAGATAAAACTCGGAATGTCAAATACAGTGACTTAATGAGGTGAGAGCATACCTGTCCTGCACACCCTTTTCAACCTGAATCCTTGCTATTAGTGTGCTACGACTATTATAATCCTCCTCGTCCCAGATATCTGTGTAGAGTGTCTGAGTATTCCAAGTAAGCCAACTGGAATTTCAAAGTTCAAGAGCTTATCCCCAAAGCAAGTTCTGGTTCCCCTGGTCAAATATAAAACTGAAGTTGACAAACCAGTAACACAGCTTCATCTGCAACTACAATGGAACTCCTGGTACTTCTTGGTCTAGTGCAGGGGTCCTAACTATGGTCTGTGGGCCAGATCCAGCCCTCTACAAGATTTTAGCCAACCCTCTGTGTTCCAAAGCCTTGGATTTTAATGATCCAAGGGATATATATACACACAATTTTTTGTGTGCAGCAGAACCTTTTGATGACTTTTCCCCATTGTAAATTTTTTGAACAGCAATGTCGTGTATGCCAGATCCTCCAAAAACTCAAAGTTTCTAGGGCAGAACTTATAACAGATACGTTGCTCCAATGGCCCAGCACTCTTCTATTCAACAATGACCCTTTTCATACAGCTGTGGGCCAACAAATGAGGCATGGACCACTTTTCCTCAAATAGGCTCCCTGTAGCAGAAAAAAAGTTTGGCGGGCCCACCCTAAATCCGATGCAAGACTCCATATCTTCACATACAAATATTTTTTCAATCAATACGCTAAGCAATGTCAATGAGTCCAGTGTCCATTTATTACAGAAACTTGAAAAGCAACAGAACTTATTTTTGTTCAACCATTATTAACAGCTCAAGTTTATTTGGAATTTCTTTGCTGAAGTTCTTTTTTGGAGTGTTTATTTTTCTTATTGTGTGCTACTAAACTGAACAAATTCTCTTAATGTAAACTTGCAAAATTTGTATTTAAAAAAATGAACGGCCTGCTTTTCGTATCTACAGTTAGGTAACTGATTATTTTGTCAGAGCATTTGCCAATGTTTGACATTTGTACTCAACTGTAAAACATCTCCGTTTAAGCATGGCAGTGTTTCTTTGTAACTGCCACATTTCTCTTTTGTTCTAAAACACATCAAATGATTATTACAAAAAAAAAAAAAGATCAAAGTAAACCTTATTCATTGATTTAACTTTTATTGATTGACAAACTGATTTTTTTTTTTCCAACCAGCAAATATGTATAAAATATACGATGTGGCCCTTGTACTGAAAGCTTTGGAGACCCCTGTGCCTAGTGAGATGCTTTACAATGTGACTAAAAGGTAAAAATAAATACACCAAAATAGAGTTTAAAAATGCCCGTGATCGAGGCTGCCACCATCATATTATATGTGCATACACACAACGTATGCATGTTTCTACTGAAGGACATGGGTGTTTTTTGGTCTGTTACAAATCAGAGTTGGTACCGGCATCTAAAGAGAACAAAATGTACAAAAGTTTGTGTGGTTTTTTTTGGAGAGGGGGGGGGGGGAAGAGGAGGTTAAATGTTATAAATGGGGTGCTGGTGCAGAAATAACACGAGGGTGGGCAGAGAGAAACGGCTAAACAAAATAAGGAATGCCAAAGCAATGCAGGAGAGAAAAAGCAATAGGGGCACGGGCAAGCATACGAGGGAGGGGAAAGTAATGGGCAACAAATCAACGGGGAGCGCATGGGAAGAGACGTACACAAAGGAGGCAGTTCTAAAGAAGTGCCTCACAAAAAAACAATATTGCTTGACAGGAAGGCGTTAGAAGCAGCGATCCCAGTTAATCACAGAAACTAACTAGGTAATGCTCCATAGGCAGAACAAACAAAGTTGTCAAGCTATGACACCAATAGACAATAGGCAGATGAGAATGACTAGGAAAGCCAACAAATGTTGAGCAATGGACGGGCTCCATGTCACTATTATTTATGTTCTTGGTACCCAAAATAGGCCTCCCAACAGTTAGCACATGTGCTGTCTAATAGGCTTGTCCTAAAAATGGGCAGAACATAGAGGTTCACTACAACAAGCTGGCAGCAAAGATTGCGGTCAAAAGATTATTTGGCCCACCAGCACTGGAAGCTTTCATAACTATTTCTCCAACAAAGCTGGTACTCTGGGCTTTCAAGCATAGGGTCTGCAACACATTCCATATTCTGTCAAGAAACCTTGTAATTTGTCCCTTTGTAATAGTATTTATATAGCGCTTACTACCCCTGACGAGGCGTCAAATCGCTTTTCGGCAAGTAGCACGCCACTCCGGCACCCAACAAGAATTAGTTATGATTAGTATCTGGAAATATGAGTACATTTTTAGTATTATGAGTTTATTTGAGCAGCGGATATAAGAGTTTGTTTGTTAGATTGACTGGAGGAGGAAAGAAATCCAGAAATTTTAATTGGGAGTATATCCCTCATTTACTCATCCCAAAGGTTTGGGATGAGTAAAGGGGGATGGAGGAGGTAAGAGTCTGTGGAAGGGTTAGGGAGATCATAGTAGCATGGTGAGATAAATTAGGGCGAATTTAGTAGGGTTGTTTGGGAGGTCATGGTAATAGAGTGAAGTTTGGTGAGTTAGATGTGGAAGCGGAGGGAAGAGGTTAGGCAGAGTTATTTAGGAGATGAAAGTAGTAGAATGGATTTGGGATGAGTCAGAATGCGAATGGAGGATAGATTGATAGAGACATGACATATGATGATGGGTAGGTAAGTGTGTTAAGGTGAGAGCTGGGATTCATAGATATCTAGTATAACAACCCACCCAGGACCCACGAACATGCCAAGCACAGAACATACATACACACACACACACACACATATGTACATACAATACATAATTAGAACCATGGGTAAATATACTTAAACAGGTTTAAAGAGTGTGTATTTTATTGTTATGACATAGCAGCAATACATATTTTCTAAAGAACTATACATAACTAGAAATATGCACATAATCAGGAAAAAATATTTATCAACATAGCCATTTGCAGTCCATAATTGTTTGAATATGGTGGTTATGAAGGAAAGAGCCAACTCTTGAGTAGTTTTCTGAAGACAAGAATGTTATCTGTGGCTCTTATAGTTGGAGGTAATGAATTCCATAGTTTGGCTGCTTGAACAGAGAAGGATGTACCACATATATAGGGTGGAAAACAAATTAACCCATGCACCTTCTTGGACAACATATTCCAGAGTCAGAAGTGATTCTGCTTTGCCTATTAACTAACAGAAGTGTCTAGAGTTAACCCAGTTAAGCATTTCAGACAAATTTGTCTGCTAGTAATTATGTTTTTAAGTACCTACAGGGGCTCAGTACCTGCTTATGGGCTTTTATAAATGACTGAGGTTCCAAACAGATCAAGCATTTGACAGGTGGTTCTAAAAAGCAACTGTCACATTCTAAATGTGGACTGGTCATGCAGTGATACTCCAGCATATGCTTTATCCACTTGGGTCATGCACAGGCTGTGGCAAAAATAGTTCCTGCATTTTCTGATATTAATTTCAAGATAGATCACAAAACAAACAATGCAAGATTTAGATTGTTCCAACAATTTGCTTACCACAAAGCCAAAGCCGTTTTTCAGATTAATCTCTCTGATGCGGCCATATCCCTTGAAGAATTTCTCCACATCCCGCTCCCGGGCATGAGGACTCAGACGCCCAACAAAAACACGACAACCACTCATTTTGTCCTAGAAGAAACTGGAACAGTTTATTGGTTAGTGCACAGAATACAGCAGGTCACATTGAACACAACAAAAATGAACGTATAATGAACCATACTCATGACTGCTGGCCTGGGAGAAAAAAATCTACTAACTACAATGGACTGGGATCAGGATAGCAAAAATATGATAACTCCACACTACTGAAAAACAGGCACTATCCTTCCATGCCAGCACTATCAGCTTGGACAGGAAAACCAATTCAGGGTGAAGTTCAACACAAAGTATGAACCTAAACAGGAGCTCTTATATAAAAGTGAACTCTAGCCACGCCAACGTTCTTGGATATGCTTTAGCACAGCCTTCAATGGACTAAGTAGGTAAAAGCAAAAACGCACTTGGCATTTTGCTGTTGTGCAGCGGGGCTTTCGTCATGATTTAGCTTTGCTCAAATTGCACCAATGCCCTCCTCTCATCCCAAATGCCTAAACTTAATCACATCTTAATTTAAAATCATGCTATTTCTTAATTAATAAGGGGAAAAAAAAACACTTCAGGATTCCAAGAAGAACCTGTGTGATGCTAAAGAACAATGGCTCTGCCCTGTCCAAAATTCTCGAACAACTCATAAATAGGTCCCTGTCTTAGCTGTACTCATAATTCACTTGAATCTTTTCTAGTAGGGTTTGTCGCGTCCACTTCAGACAGCTCGAGACATTTTAAACACAACCTTAGTTTGGTGGAAAATACCTTAAGCAGGTCCCATCTTCCCCGTCATTAGCTCTTAAATACTATCTACTACTTGATCAGCCTGGGATTTCGCGAAGTACAGAATAATGTGAATTAGATACCTTGACGGATTCTAAAAGATTTGTCTCACAGCGGCAGACATTAGTAATTCCCCAATTATTTTTCTCATCAAACCCTCGTGTGTGGATTGGCAATGAATAACTGGGCCACATATTATCTACACAAGTCTGTCTATTCAAGGCTAGACAGAAAGAAAATAACCCTGGTCATTTTCATAAGCAGCCACTAAATTGCTACACCTCCCGTCATTTGTCAAGCAAGTCTAATTCTTAAAATTAGAAATTAACTCCAGGGCTAACCTTGAATCTAGTACCCTTAGGTACAGGCTGTAGGTAGAATCTCTGCCACAGCCATTAAATTTACTTCGAACCTAAATCTGTGATGTCACCAAAAACTCGCCTGACGTGGATTTCTCTCATTACGAGCCTTGCCTGCACCCACTGACACCTTACACAACTCACGATGCTCGCTTGACAACTGCTGCCAGCACAGGGTACAGCATTGTCAATATGCAGCTGCTTCACAAAGACCCACATACATACTCGCTTCCCCCCGCCAGCTCCCAGCAGACTGAGTTACTGGTGACCTGTCGATCACAATTCCTCACTCAATGGTTTCGGTGCATTTTCACTCCTTCTAAGAGACATTTGCCGTCAACCACTGCAGGTCTTCAAGACTTGGGGGGGTGGGAGAAATATATTCCACAAAGTGAGCTGCATATTTTAAAAAGTTGTGTAGTGTTTTTCTAAGGCACGGATCTGTGAGCGTACATTGAAAAGAATGCTAATCAATCCAGCTGTTAAGAAAACTATGGTACATAGCTTAAATCACGGTGCATATTAGAAATCATCAATTGCCATGAACTTCATCAAAATACTAAGCAATGTCAAACCAACATGCTACGTTGAGCTCAATATGAAGCCTTTTAAAAAGGTATTTGCGGAAGCCCAAAAACAGCAGGCTTTCTTCAGCTTGTGAACGGTTTGCCTCAATCACTGCAAAGTCCTCTTCCCACTTATGAGCACAGGACTAAACTTCCCTTTTATATGAGCCTAGAGGAGCAGGAGAATGGCTGATTAGGGCAGGTAAGCATGTGGTGAAAATAACGCATGCTAGAGAACGACGATTGATTCCTAGCACAGAAGCCGCCTACAAGGTTTGATTTCCGGGCGAAGAAATACCGTTCTTACAACAGTATCAGTATGCTGTAGTGGCAGAAGAAAATGTGAGTGAAAACAGACCAATGGCGCAAAATCAAAAGGTCCCGTCTAACGCTGGACATAACTAAGTCCTTGAAAAAAGAAATCTAGGAAAACCGTAGGCGGCAAAGTCCAATAATGCAACCGTTAACAATTAACTGGACGTTAAGGCCACGAAAACCGAATTCTAAGTCCATGGATCAGCGAGAGCTGAGTTATGAATTCAAGGCCGTGAACAATAAGTAAATGTTCATTCTGAGACTTTGAAGACCATAATTAAGTCAAGGCTCAGACACTGGGATTCTGAAAGGACTCAAACCTGACATCTTAGACATGAAAGACGCTTCGCCGAGTAAAAGGAAAACAACGGTCCCACAGCGCAGGTGGTTTTATACATACAAATGTGTCTGGAGGTAAGTGCAACCCCACCCCAGCAGGAGGGCAGAATCAACGGTTGCCTAAGAAGCACATCCTACAATGTGGGCACCAGAGAAGGAAATTCGAGTTTGCGCAAAAGCCTAAATTGTTTAAAGGATCACTCGAGGCAGGACGGGAAATGTATTAAAAAAAAAAAATAGGGTCAGTTTAATTACGTGCACACATCTACTCAGAAGGCCCTTGAATTCGGCGCAAGCCAGTTTGATAATCACGCTTTTTCTTTCAACCAAGGAAATGGCAGCTTCGCCAGGAACCGGAACTTTTCGAGGTAGTCACGGGAGACGCGAACGCAGTCCAGCGGGGTCTCTTTACCGAGAGCAATGCTATTTGAAACGCAGGACGTGTTTCGGAAACCGGACTCGGGCAGAACGGAGCTGCAGCCACGCGAGAACAGGTACAGGTAACTAGACAATGCTCCAGTGACAGGCTCATTCATACACGTAGGTTAGCTACCGGACTAGATGTGGCGCTGCGAGCTTACACGGACTCAGTCTACAAATGAGCAGGCTTCGAGTGTGCCTGTCCCTTGAGGGAAGACTAGCTCTACCGGTTTCCATGAATCTGCCTCCGGAAACCTATCACCCCAGTGACAAGACACTGCATACTGCTCCAGGTTTGAGACCACAGACCCGCCCAGCGGCGGTGGCAGCCGTGCCACTCGAGCTGCTGACCCAGATTTATTTCAAAGCCCACAAGCTTTCTAAGACAACAAAAAATGAGACATCTCAAGGCAATCAAAATATATTATAGTACCCACACGAGGCTGTCTGGAACCGTTTGCCCACAAGTTTTTAATCGCCATCTTCTACCGTCAGACCTCTCTCTTTCTCAAATGGCCCATTTTCAGCCTTCGTTCATCGTACTTGATTAATACTTTTCCATTTCTTATGAGCTATTTCTTCAATGCAGAATTGTACTGATTTAACATTTTTTTTCTGAGTGGTTCCAAAAGAACGTATTATATGGCTATCGCAAACAGGCACCAAATAAAATCTCTCTATGGGATTGTTTTTTAGAAACAGAAACTAAGTAAGGTTGACCGGTTTAGAAATGTCAATTTTTTTCTGTTTCTCACGTTTTTCAACGCAAGTATATGGGCTGCAAGTTTAAACACCTATACAACAAGCGCTGGCAATGCTAATAAATCCATAATCTGACATCCTTTTAGCATGTCTGTCATAGTTTTTGCAAAACTTTGGGAAGCTGCTGGGAGGAGTTTGCCATTTAAAAACAAAGGTGAGAAAAAAAAAAGTTAGGGCCATAAAACGCCAACTCCTGTGTCACTGCCTGCCCGCCTCAAGCTTTTAAGAAAAAAATGAATGAAA
Source organism: Pleurodeles waltl (assembly GCF_031143425.1). Taxonomy (NCBI): domain Eukaryota; kingdom Metazoa; phylum Chordata; class Amphibia; order Caudata; family Salamandridae; genus Pleurodeles; species Pleurodeles waltl. Next base: position 1,123,967,050 of record NC_090448.1, read on the forward strand.
GGACAAGACAGAAAGAAGGAAAGAAAGACAAAAAGGAAATGAAGCAGAGAGGAAAGAATGCAATATAAAAGTGTTGCTAGTGCTGAAAACGACGTGATACGGGCTTATTTTCTTCATGGGCAAAGCTCATTAAAGAACAATTGACAAAACGGAATCGAAAATAAACGTGTTCTTAATAGCATGTCTTCAATAAGCTAATAGAGAGCAGTTTCAAACGGACACAATCTGCTACCCTAAAACACCAGTCAAAATGTAAACAAAAGGACACCCCAAAAGGAATTTACAACAGCAGTGACAGGAGATGCGAACTGATAAAGCTTGGAATGTGGCCCATGCTCACATCTGACATAAGAAAAAAGAACAGACGATGAACAGAATGCTAAACAATGCCAACATTCAACCCGTCACAAGACCTGGGTTTAATCCAATGTTTCTTTTTACCCACCACGCCAACCCAGTTTGGACCTAGGCATATGCAAATCAGCCTCGACGCTGTTTCACATGAGACAGTCAAACCTGAACTGCCAGACCAGGTCGTCTCAGGACCTGAAACAAGCATCCTGGAACTGGTTTCTGGGTATCACCACTCATCAGCGAGGAAAGCTTGAAGCCAGTGGAGCAGAAAGGGGACCCACATCTGGGCATATCCTTCCCACTTAGTGCAACAAAAGCAAAAAGAACATATGATGGACAGAATGCGGTACAATGCAAACATTCATCCTCATTAAAACCAGATCTGTGTGACTGGAGGCGAATGTTTGCATTGTTCAGTATTCAGTCCATCATCTGCTCTTTTTGCAATAACTCTTGCATCAGCAAGAGTTAGAGCTGTTGGTGCTCTAAATGATATTGACAACCTTGCATTTGGGACCTTATTGATATTTAGCCATGCAGCACAATAAACCTTTATCAGAAATAAACTGTTTGTGCATTCCTTCACACACAGCATCAGACTAATGGTCTGAACAGCCCCTACAAAGCACCACAGTAAAAAATAGCATTTGGAAGAAACATGGTCATGCAATCATATATTCAGCCCCTAGAGGCCATAATCACATAAAAAGAATGCTAAACAACATTGCAGTCTAACCATATAATCAGCCCCCAAGTTCAGTGTATTACACATTTTGAGGCCTAGCAGGCCTTTTAAATATCATTCAACTGGAGAGTCAGTGTCACAAGGGTGCTGTGCTGCAGGTTGTTACGTGGTGTACCTATAGCGTCAACAGCAGAAGGTGAAATACCACTGGTTGTGGCTAGATGTCCATGTGGAGCCAAAAGCATTCAGAGTACAGTGTCACAGAACACTGCCAGAACTTCCTCCGATGTCAGAAGCTTATAATGTCCCCTTAACCCGGAAACAGCTGGAGAAGTACCCGGTCCTCAGGGAAATGGCTGAAATATTTAGCCATGCCATACTTTAAACCTTTAGCAGAAGTAAACTGTTTGTTCACACAGCAAACCTTCAACAGAAATTAGCTGTGTTTGCGCATTAGCAGAAAATGCAATACCACTGGTCGTGGCTAGATGTCCCTGTGGGGCCAACTGCATCAGCTGTGCCTTGGGACAATTATCCTTCAGCCCTTGGAGAGCAGTGCATTACACATTTGCAGGCCAAGCAAGGCTGTCAGAATATTATTACAAACAAGGCTCTTATAAACACAAACTCCTCTCAGCTGAATCTACAAAATTTCTAGCTATAAGAGTTTAAATGTGCATTGATTGGTGCAAGAAGTTATGATTTTTGGGCCCCCACTAACATAGTGAAGTGCAATGACTATTGTAGTATCAGTTCTACCAAGGAGAGCCGCTATTGAAGATTCAGTCCTGGGTCCATTTCATGCTATCTAAAGCCACAAAAAATATGTACGAAACACACGCACAACTACCGAAGATGTAAAGTAAGGACCAAGCGAAGGGCAAACGCAGAAAACAGACAGCATGTGTGAGCATGAGTGCTTACTGACAAACACAAGGCAGGAAAACAGAAAAATAGTCAGTCCAATGGAACTAATTGGCTGGTGCTACTTAGCCATGTACAGGAAGTGACTTATCTGCTGACAAACCAGTTAGAAGGCAGCAAAACAAGAACAACACTACCTTCAACATATCGTAAGCGGCAGGCGGGAGCAAAGCCCTATACTAAATCCAACAGGTCTTGCAGACAGTGTGTTGTCTAGGCTAGACGTAAAATACACCACCACATTTGCACTTGAGGGAACTAAGCTTGCATGTGGATGAGGTCCCTGTGAAAGAGCAACATGCAGTCACTCAAAGCTGAGTGCATAATACATGGGGCAATCTAACACATGGACCATAACCACTTGCAATGTTGGCAATGATCCTGCTCATAAACAACCACCCTCACCTTTCCACTACACCAGTTCTTAGCCAGGGGCACCACCACGCCTATTCACGGGTCCTGGGTTTGATTAAAAAAACAAAGTGTGCGTTAGCAGGCTAATCGTCTATATATACACATAAGGCAAGGAAAACATCAAAACTTATGGATTGGATATAAAGGAATTTGAAAACTGAGGCTAAACATTAAGACAATATTCTTAGGCAGATTCCCAAGACTACTGCAAGTCTAGATTTCAAAGCACTAGTATGCGCTGACAAAAGGAAAGGAGACGTTTGGAGCAAAACATTCGCGTGAATATGCGAAAGTTAAACAAATTGCATCTTTAAAAATAAAAGTTCACAAGTTGTACACTTGTTTGTTAAATACATGTTTTGCAGTTCAAACCGTACAAATGGTGGTATCGCCGGCTTCCAGTAGTGATTCAGTGATAAATATTAAAAACCGATTCACCCCACAGTTTCAGGCTAACTCAGTCCCACTCTCTTTGGGAGATAAGTGGACGAGAAGCTTCTCAAGGTCTGCTTACATGCCAACTTCCTCCTCCTTCCCTACATTATCCTTGTCCAGTCAACCCAATTTTCTCCCCAGATAAGCTAGGTCAGTCCTCCTTGCACATTCGCCTTCTTAGGTCAACCCTCTACATTCTCAGGTCATTTATCGTTGGCTGTATTTGCATTTCAGGACTCCCGTCTCTATCCTGTCCCCCATTTCGCACTATTAGTTTCCCCGAGTCTCACTCCAAATTGCATTCTCAGGCCTCTGGCTTTACTATGCCCGCCCTGGATCTGTTTCTACGAGACTTCCTACCCCTTCACCGTATGTGCCATATCTCTCCTCTATTATTCTTTCGCACGCGCCCACCAAAACTACCTTAGGAAGATTAGCATTTCTGCGTTAGTCAGCCTTCAGTCACACTACCACCGACTCTCCTAATTTCAATTTTAAATGTGCCTAGGGCAGTCAACACCCATCGCCTTCGCGGAAATGTCAGCGATCTCAGCCTTCCCGCATCCAAGGGTCAGTCTTTCTCAGCTTTACTCCATGACACACCCAACACCCCTTTCGAACGATTGCGTTTTACCATTATTACCCTCGGACTCGGGAACAGCTCGCTAAATACGATCCAAGTAACTCTACCTCGCTTCCCGCCCTTTACTTTCTCTGTGGGCATATATCATCGACCCAACCCATCGGTGTCGGACACCCTAGCTTACCGTGTCTTGGCCAACACTAGGCCACTCTGTGTTTCGATGCTCAACTCGATCAACTCCTTCCTTCACTTTCAACACACAAAATGGCGACTGTTGAAGAGAGAAGGGGTAGGCTAGCAGCAAGCAGCGGTGACGTAGGCCCGCCGGATATGACGTTTACGTTAATGGCGACGAAGGAAAGAAACATGTTGACACTGAAAAAGAACAACATACACTGATTTGAACATTCAGAACGGCCGTCCAAAACTGTTTGTTAAAAGCATTTCTATTTTCTAATGATATAATAAGATGCATATATTCATTGTTTTGGGACAAAAAAATACGCATTTAAAAAAAAAAATCTATGTGAACAATTAAATAATTCTATACGAACATACGCACATAGAGGAATTGTAAGCGTAGGAACAGTCATTTGGCCAAATGAATATTTTTTTTTTATACTCCGTAATCGGGAAAAGAGGAACTTCAAGATGGCTATTCCGTTTTCCATATCTGGTGCTAAACTTACGCATAACTATGGCGGCTTGAATGTACTCTGTATGTAGCCTTTTGAATTTGTAATAGCTGGACTATATTTAATCCTCCAACAGTACCGGAGGGAAGGACTATGTTGTGCTTTGAAGCCTAAGGGCACACTAGTGTAAAGGAAAGATACAGAGACAGCGTGTCTGAAGTAAACTGGAGGGCGGGCACTTTTGTCCGACTCTTCTATAATCATGGTCACTTGACTGGAAAAGCCTGTTGTGGATGTATGGGGGCAATGTGTAGTGTTATGTACACGCCGGACACGTGAGGATGAAATAATTCCTTTATTTGAAGAATACGTCACAAGTAAGGACCAACACGGCCACTAATATGACTCTAAATACGTATGAACATTCTTAAATTGAATGACCTATATAACATTCCATGTAACGTCACTGATACTACTCAAAAGTCAACACAACACACCTCCTCAATGGAGGAAAGAAAACAAAAGAGGAGAAAAAAACCCTTCTCACCCATTGACTTAACTATACAAAAATTAGCACTAATAAGACAACTTAAGTCTATACAAGGGAAAATACATATTCTATGTGTGTAAAAAGAAAGCATAAGTAACATCATCTTCTAAATACATTATTCGTTTGATTTCTCTACCCGATTTATTGCTGGAAACAATTCCTGACAGTGCGGTCTTGTACCTCTTCATCATTGTGAGATTCATCCCTTATCTACATCATTCTGATGGATGGCTTCATCAGATCTATTATCATCTGTCTCCCACTGATGTGGAATTCCTTTGTCATCAGCTATATGTGATTCTAACCAATCGTAATCCTTCTCTTACACGTTACTCCCAGCCTTCACAGTTTCACTGCACTTCACGAAACAACTGAAGTGCCACACACGTCCATCACTTAGTCTTGCAGCACTGGTAAAGATTTCTAAAATTTCTAAGGGTTCTGAGTATTTGCTTTCTCTCTTCCTAATTTTAAATGGCAATTTCACACACACACCACATCTCCCTTCTTCAGACTAACATCCTTTGCACCACACTTCTTATCTTTATACCTTTTATATTTCTCTTGAGCTTCCAAAATATTCTTCTTAACCTCCTTAGGAGACCTCTGTCTAGAATTGAGTAACCAACCATGATTATCATTAGTGAATGGAATTCTCCCTCTCATAATAGTAAACGGTCTGTATTCTGTAACTGTTGGGGTAGTACGATACATCCACACCATCTTCTTGATTTCCAACCTCCAATTAAGATTTTTACTCTTGGCTAATTGAAATGAATCTTTTATCACTCAATTACATCTCTCTACCTCTCCATTACCATTAGGATGGTAAACAGAGGTCACTGTGTTCAGTTTCATCCTCTTCAAAACATTTTCTATTTCTTCTATTTCCCCATTCTTAAATTGCAATCCATTCTCCGTAATCACTCTCTTGGGAAGACCCTCCCTTTGAAACAGTTAATCCATGAGCAGAATCATGTTTTCAGCATTAGCCTTGTTCAAAATTGGACCTCAAGCTACTTAGAAAAATAGTTAGTAGCTACTAATATGTACCAGCTTTCATTTGGTAAAAAAAGTCCCATGATATCAAATCCTACGGTTTCCCACACCAATACCTTTGTTGCTTGCATCAGTAGTACTTATACACACAAGTTTGGGATCAAACCCACATAAGTGTTTGGCTTCACAAATTTCTCCATTGATATTTTCAAAATCATTTTGTAGTCTGTCAGTCCACTCAAATTTTGTAACAGCTGTCTTAAATTATATATTGTTTCTGAAAAATGATTTACAAATTTTGCATACAATTCCACCAACCCAAGACACAATCATAACTCATCCTTATCACAATGAGTTGGTGCATTTTTACTGCATTTGACAATGTTTTCTTTGGTTTTATGCCATCAACAGTAAGTTCATAATCAAGGGTTTTGCACTCCAAACTTGCATATAACAAATTCTGCTGTGTAACCACGTTCTCACAGTTTCCCTAACACCTCATTAATCCTTTCATCATGCTGTCTTTTGGATTCCTCCATAACCAATATATCATCCTGGAAGAATATTATGCCAGGCATGTCCTTAAACAGCGTATTTGTCAGTTTTTGGAATACTGTTGTGACCCGAAGCAAGCACAAACGGCATGCAAACATACCTGTAACAAATTTGTGGAGTCATAAAAGTTGTTAAACTTTTGCTTTCATCATGAAGTTTTATCTGATGGTATGCTGACGATAAATCAATTGACGAGAACCATTTCATACAGTTTGTCAATACCAACATTTCATTAATCTTGGGTAATGGAAATTTCTCTACAGTAATGCTCTTCTTGAGTTCTCTCAAATCTACACAGAAGCGGGTCTTGCCATTAGCCTTCCTAGTTACGACCAATAGAGCAATCCATTCAGAAGCATCTACTTCTTCTATAATCACGTCCTTCACTTCCTGCCTTAGAATCCAAGGAATGTCTCTTGACTTGTACACCGTAGGAATGGCATTTAAAAAAAATAATCTTATGCATAAATCCCTCAAGTGCACCAATTTTCCCTGAAAATACCTCAGGAAATTCATTCTTGAATTGGTTTCCATAACTTTCACTCATGACTAAAACTTGTTCAATACTGTTAGGGTTTAAAATAATATCCAGTTCTCTCTGGTCAGTCCACCTCAACATGGATGGACCCTCCTCTGCAACGTACAATTTTCCTAATGCTTTCCTTCCTTTGAATTCAAAGGTAACTTTCCTGTATCCTAGCACAGACGTAGGTTCTCCAGTAAAATTTTCTGGAGATACATCTGAGGGATTTAAGAATGTTACTAAAACTCCTTTGAACTCTTCTCCCCATAACTTCTTGTCAATTATGGTGTAAGGAGAACCAGAGTCTGCAAAAATAAGTATTTCAACACCCCTAAACTTATTTTGCAAACAGGTTTGTTCCTAGATGGTTTACTCAGATGGTTACCACTCATGTCAATAGTACCTTTGGTTCCTTTGATGCTTAAAACACAATCATAATCATTAGAATTGCCTTCTCCTCCTAATATTTCTGACCCAGAACCTGACTCTGATTTATCTTGGACTAATGCTACCTTCTTCTTATTTTTTCCTTTCCTACTCACTTTAGCAAAATGTCACTTGATACCACATTCTCCACATTTCTTATTACAAGCGGGGCATTTCTTACCATATGCAAGATGATCCTTACTGCAACATCTGTAATATTTTCTCTGTGGTTTTCATTTCTCTTTTCTTGTGCTCTGTTTGGCTTTATGACTCCTTATTTACCATATGTTTAACTTTATTAACTACATCTTTCTGATCATCTTTAATATTTCTGGTGACTGCATTCGAGCACTTGTTGAATATTTCAGCTTTTTTTTTTTACCAATGCCACAACATCACCCAACTGCGATTCACCATGTACCCACAATCTTTCCTGCACATGTTCATTTTTCACATGTGTTAAAAATGTTTTTTTTGGTTGGCAGTCAGGTTACCTCCTGTCCAAGCAAGGACCCTCACTCTAGTTAGGGTAAAGGAGAATCACCCTCAGCTAACCCCCGCTCACCACCTTGGTAGCTTGGCACAAGCAGGCAGGTTTAACTTCAGAGTCTAGGTGTAAATTATTTGTACCAACACGCATAGTAATTCAGTGAAAACACTACAAAATGACACAACACAGGTTTAGAAAAATAGGAAACATTTATCTAAACGAAACAAGACCAAAACCACAAAAATCCAACATGCATAAGTCAAGTTATTAATTGTAAAAGCAAAAGGGTCTTAAATCCTTTTGTAAACAGTACAAACACTGTTAGCATTGAAAAGTACCTGGGTAGCGTCAAAATAACATGCACAGGCGAGTGTGCGTCGAAAAAGGTTAGCAATGCGTCGATTTCTCACCTGCAAGCAAGACCGTGTGTTGTTTCTCCTTCTCCGGCCAGGTCGGCGTGCGTCGTTTTTCTCCTCCTCAGGAAAGTGATGCATCAATCCGGGCAAGCACTCGGGTCCAGGCAGCGGTTGTGTTGTTTTTCTGCACCCAGAAAGGTTTGCGTTGAAAATCATGCCGCACGGTATCAGCAAAACCATGCTGTGTGGGTTGCGATGTTACCAGCCTCTGTTAGCAGTGTTGTGCGTCGTTTCTCCAGCCATGTGCATCGACCTTCCTGCCACGCTGCAGGTGGAGTGTCGATTTCAGCAGTGAAGGCGGTGGCGCGGAGTTTCTTCAGCCGCGTCTCGGAGGTTGCGTCAGAAATTTCCCTGCACGGTGGTCTGTGCATGGATTTTCAATCTTGGTCTGCCAGCTTCACCTGTCAAGGCCCCAGGAACTGGATAGGGCACCACTTGGCAGGACAGGAGTCTCAGCAGAGAGTCTAGGTGCTGGCAGGGGAAGTCTTTGTTCGCCCTGAGACTTCAACAACAGGAGGAAAGCTCATGACAAGTCCTTGGAGATTTCTTTACAAACAGGAATGCACAACAAAGTCCAGTCTTTGTCCTCTTTCACCAGGCAGAAGCAGCAACTGCAGGATAGCTCCACAAAGGACAGTCACAGGCAGGACAGCACTTCTCCTCAGCTCTTCTCCAGGCTGAGGCTCCTCTTGATATCCAGAAGTGATCTAAAGTCTGTGGTTTTGGGTGCTTTTCTTACACCAATTTTGGCCTTTGAAGTAGGTGTACTTCATAGGAAAGTGTTTCTTGTTTGTGAAATCCTGCCTTGCCCAGGCCAGGCCCCAGACACACACCACGGGGTTGGAGATTGCATTGTGTGAGGGCAGGCACAGACCTTTCAGGTGCAAGTGATCATTCCTCCCCTCCCTCCTAGCACAGATGGCTCATCAGGATATGCAGGCTACACCCCAGCTCCCTTTGTGTCACTGTCTAGAGAGCGGTGCAAACAGCCCAACTGTCATACTGACCCAGACAGGGAATCCATAAACAGGCAGAGTCACAGAATGGTTTAAGCAAGAAAATGCTCACTTTCTAAAAGTGGCATTTTCAAACACACGATCTTAAAATCAACTTTACTAAAAGATGTATTTTTAAATTGTGAGCTCAGAGACCTCAAACTCCACATGTCTATCCGCTCCCAAAGGGAATCTAAGCTTTAATCATATTTAAAGGCAGCCCCCATGTTAACCTATGAGAGGGATAGACCTTGCAACAGTGAAAACATAATATGGCAGTATTTCACTGCTAGGACATATAAAACACATTAGTATATGTCGTACCTTAAACATACACTGCACCCTGCCCATGGGGCTACCTAGGGCTACCTTAGGGATCTCTTACATGTAAGAAAAGGGAAGGTTTAGGCCTGGCAAGTGGGTACACTTGCCAAGTCGAATTGGCAGTTTAAAACTGCACACACAGATACTACAGTGGCAGGTCTGAGCCATGTTTACAGGGCTACTAATGTGGGTGGCTCAACCAGTGCTGCAGGCCCACTAGTAGCATTTGATTTACAGGCTCTGGGCACCTCTAGTGCGCTGTACTAGGGACTTACCAGTAGATCAAATATGCCAATCATGGAAATCCAATCAACAATACAATTTACACAGAGAGCATATGCACCTTAGCACTGGTTATCAGTGGGAAAGTGCCCAGAGTTATAAAGCCAACATCAACAGGTCAGAAAAAAATAGGAGGCAAAAAGATTGGGGATGGCCCTGCATAAGGAAAAAAAGTCCAACAACATGCATGATTATTTGATCTCTAATTAGTTTCTTGTTTTGAGATCCAAATCTGCATGTTAAGATCATCTTTTTCAGATTAGCTACATATTCCTCAATAATTTCAGTTTTACTCTTTCTACTAAAAAAATGTGCCAATCTATTGCAATAATGACAGATGTAGAATAATACTTGTCCAAGTATTCTATTGTGTTATTGAACACTTGACTGTCACTGGGAGAGCAACGTTTTTTTTCTTTAGAACTGTACACCTTCAAATCTTGCAGACCTAAGGAATGTAAAATAATTTTCTTTTTTTTCTGAGTTTCCACAATTCTTCATCTGCATCCTCAATTGTGTTGATATAGTTAAAAAAATATTCCCTCCACTCGTGCCGCTTAATAGGTGGATCCCCTGCTGTTGCCAAAAATGGTTGTGGCGGTGTTAATGAAAATGTTTGCGCTGCATACATTGTGGAGTATAAAATTAAATTCCAAAGAGGTAAGTACTCAGTCTGAATAACCTAAGTATAACATCCAACATTCAAAATAATGTGTCATATTTATTAAAAAACCCTACCAGGATTCAATAGAGATAAGACCTTACAAAATCTACAAGGAGTATAGTTCTCCACAGTTCCAGTATGTGTAACAGTACTTTGCCATGCATATATTGTCATAGCTCCAGAAGTTATATCAGGTAATTTAATATTATTATGCTTTTAACAGTTTGTGTTGGCCCCTCCACACTGCTTAACTCATGGTTAATATTTTATGCGTTGATAATTAAATTCCACCAGGCATCGCTGAGATGAAAAGTCTGCCAAGAAATGTTTTCACTATGTGATAGCCTTCATATCAAATGCAACAGCCACTAATAACACTCTAAATACATATGAACATTCTTAAATTGATTGACCTGTATAAAATTCCATGTAAAGTCACTGATATTACTTACAAGTCAACACAACATGTTGCTCAGTCGTCTTCTTAGGAGAGGGGCTGTATATAAGGGCTAGCCGGAAGTGGACAAAATAGGACACTACTGTGAAGCTAAGAGGGCAACTGGACAAATACCAGCAGCAACAGGATCTTGTAACTTGAGTTCATAGTTTAACCTGATGTGATTTAAGGCACAAACACTGATTTGTTTTTTTTATATATATAATTTTTTAATTAGATTTTGTACAATGAACATAGCTCCAGTTTATACCATACAGAATGCATTGACATTAATACAGTTTAGATACAGGTGGTAGTTTCACTGTATACACAATCGAAGTCCTAGAGGAGGAAGCAATGCTATCCGATCGGCACAATGAGATGATTGCAGTAAGAACCATTTGCACAGCTGTATTAGAGTAACAAAAATCCAAGAGTGCACCGAAAAGTAGTTTCTTGGCGGTTGTGACTACATAAAGTCCGTGAACTACTACTAGATAAGTCCATATCCATGCAACTCTGGTGTAATCGGGGCCCCTTGTATAGGCAGCCAATGCTATATATGTGAGTTCAACAATGATAAGAGCTAGAATTACATAAAACAAGTGAACCTGACAACAAAACTTGGAGCCCATTCCCATCCCCTCCCAGTCCCGAAGCCTGGTGGTCTTTCAATTCGGCATTGTCCCTGCGGTACCACTTGTATCTGGGGTATTGTAGAACATTGGACCAGGGACAATCAAGTGGGAGCATCAGGAACCTATGAGAGAAGGCACACCAATACGCAACCAGGTGATAGATGAGGCATAAACCAGTGTCAAGCTTGCACCAGTTCGGCCTTGGGCGGCACTGCAACGTCAGTATCTATGCTGTGTTCTGTCCTGCGCAGTTGTGCCAACATTTCATTCCAACCATTGGACAGGGGGTACTTGCGTATGCCCAGGGCGTCCTCACGTCGCTGTTCAGCTCCCTCCGCCTCCGCCCATATCACAAAGGAGCGCCTCCAGGCCAGCACCATTGGGGGTTCGGTGGATTGCCACCTGTAGTGCTTTCCTCTTATTTAGTTTCTAAGCACTAACATAACACAACAGAAATGCACTTCTGAGGTCAAAGAAGACTTTTATTGTTGTTAATTCTTCCCCAACCACAATATTTATGAATGACGAATTAGTAGCTTTCAAGTCCGCGTTAATCAAACAAAATATATCAGTTTGCAATATACACAGCAGGTTATATTTATAAGATATTGAATGCAAAGCAAAACAAATACTTCACCGTGTGGGAACTATCTACAGCTTCATCTTTCTAAGGTCTGCAAGCTGATGACCCCTGTCAGCCGCGAGAAAGAGATTCATCTACCCACACGGGATTGCTGCCAGCTGGCGCCAAGCTCCAGCACGAGGTCCGGCAGATTCGAATTTGACCCTCTGCAGCCTGTTACATTCGTTACAAAGGTGTGCCCCCTCCTCTCAGACCTGGGAAACTGAGCAAGCCTTTTGGAGACTGGCCAGGTCTCCAAGACTACTCCTGTTCCCAAGCTCAAGCAGAGAGAACAACACCCATGTACTCTCTCTTATCATGTCTAGTCTACTGTGAGAAAAACATCTTGGTTCTCTGGTGCAAAAACACAGCTTGGAAAAATACAGCTTGGATTCTCAACTGCAATGTCTAACTCCACGTTAAAGGCAATAGGCAGCTAACCTAGATATCAAATGCAATGTCATGTTAAAGGCAATAGGCAGCTAACCTAAATATCCAATGCAATGTCTAGTGTCATGTCAAAGCCAATAGGCCGCTGAGCTGAATATAAAATGTAATATATGATATCATGTCAAAGCCAATAGGCAGCGGAGCTGAATATAAAATGTAATGTATAATATCATGTCAAAGCCAATAGGCAGTTAAGCTGAATATAAAATGCAATATATAATATCATGTCAAAGCCAATAGGCAGAATATCTAATAGCATGTCAAAGTCAATAGGCAGCTAAACTAAATACATCATGTCAAAGCCAATAGGAATGCAATGTCAAAGCCAATAGGCGGCTAGACTGGATACAGCATGTCAAAGCCAATAGGCAGAATACAGAATGTAATCGCTAATGCAATGTCAAAGCCAATAGGCAGAATACAGAATGTAATGACTAATGCAATGTCAAAGCCCATAGGCGGCTAAACTGAATACAGAAAGTAATGGCTAATGCCATGTCAAAGCCCATAGGCGGCTAAACTGAACACAGAAAGTAATGGCTAATGCCATGTCAAAGCCCATAGGCGGCTCAACTGAACAAAACATACCATGTGCTACTGGTGAACATTGAGCAACTAATATGCGCAGTGGTGAAACACAAAGTCATTGGTCAAAACAAAATTCAACAAATGGCAGTACATTCCGCCCTTTGACCAATGAATTTTTGTTTCACATATCTCTTGTTTCAAACAAAAACAAAAAACAAAAAAAAACATCAGCACAAAAAAAAACATTATCAGTAAGTCAGATTTGAATGATCAAAGCAATCCCTGTAAAGCAATAGAAGTGGATTAACACATTGATTTCATAACCTTTCACATCAGATACATCTACATAGAAAAGACTGAGCAATTTTTTTTTCTCTGAATGAGTCTCTAATTCAACAGTGTTAGCAATTTGATGTGGCATGAGTTCTACTCATGTAAAGGGGCACGGTCCACCTGAAAGGTTTGCTGGAAGATAAGCAAAAGTCAGAGTTCCATACGAGAGGGAAGAAAAAAAAAAAAACACAGCTTAGTTCCAGTGGAAGAATGCAATCAAACAAGTTGAACTTGAACTGAAGGCGCAGTTTGCGCAAAATGGATCCATGGTGCTGGCACTTTACTCAGCCAGGTTCAGGTTGGGGATTCGGTCCCTTCCCCGACCCCACACGCACACACCGGAAGGGGGACCACACAGCACACTCAGGGACAGTGGCGAAACGTGGTAGCATCTGCAAAAGAAACAAGTATGACTTTTCTTGCAAATAACATTTTTCATTTAAACTGCACCCTTCCTCTTTCTCTCCCTGTTTTATAATCAGCAGGACGTTTTTGAGGCCCTTTGTTATATTTCCTGCAGGTTCTGGAGGATCACTTGGGGCTTCAGCCCACACATCAGCACTGAGGTTTTTATCTGCTGCGCCACAGCTTCCCTTTTCTTGCACTGTCAGAAGGGCTGGGGCAGACTCATTCTTTACCAAACCTCCATTCACTGCACTTTTGTCAATTTGGGCCATTCTGTCTCCAATTTGTATGAATGAATCAGATTCTTTTCTAGGTATCAGCATAATTTCGATTTTTCCTTGGTAATTTGCAGCAATCACTCTCCCTAAAACCTGATCAATTTGCCATTTCTGTCCTGGTAACTTTCCTCTCCCCAACTGCTCTGTGACTGCTTGCATGACAGATTGCTAAGGTGCCCTCTGTGGTGTATTTTACAATAAAATGTACACTGGCATCAGTGTGCATTTATTGTGCTGAGAAGTTTGATACCAAACTTCTCAGTTTTCAGTGTAGCCATTATGGTGCTGTGGAGTTCGTGTAAAACAGACTCCCAGACCATATACTCTTATGGCTACCCTGCACTTACAAGGTCTAAGGTTTTGCTTAGACACTGTAGGGGCACAGTGCTCATGCACTGGTACCCTCACCTATGGTATAGTGCACCCTGCCTTAGGGCTGTAAGGCCTGCTAGAGGGGTGTCTTACCTATACTGCATAGGCAGTGAGAGGCTGGCATGGCACCCTGAGGGGAGTGCCATGTCGACTTACTCATTTTGTTCTCACTAGCACACACAAGCTGGTAAGCAGTGTGTCTGTGCTGAGTGAGGGGTCTCTAGGGTGGCATAATACATGCTGCAGCCCTTAGAGTCCTTCCCTGGCATCAGGGCCCTTGGTACCAGAGGTACCAGTTACAAGGGACTTATCTGGATGCCAGGGTGTGCCAATTGTGGAATCAATGGTACATTTTAGGTGAAAGAACACTGGTGCTGGGGCCTGGTTAGCAGGGTCCCAGCACACTTCTCAGTCAAGTCAGCATCAGTATCAGGCAAAAAGTGGAGGGTAACTGCAACAGGGAGCCATTTCTTTACACAAGCCCCCCCCAGCCCACAGGCCAGGAGACTCAGCCAAAGCTGGGAGAGTCTTCCTAGTCTGGGAGGCGAGGAAGAGTAGAGGAAATAGGCTGGTTTGTTGCAGGGCCTACTCTGCCTTACATCCTCCTGCTCAGGTCATTCCCTCTGGGGAACTGACCCACTTCCACAGTGATAGGACCTAGTCTGAATTGCCTCTTGTCTGTGCTTTTTATGTCTTCACCCATTCTCTCTATTTTGGGGTTAGAGGTATCCACCTCTGCTAATCTTATCTTAGCCAGGGTCACCCCTAGCTTACCTAAAGAGGTTACCCAGAGCTGGAGTAACCCCACCATGACCAACAGGGTCAGGGGGCCTAACTTGCTATTTGGCATGGGGTCAGACCACCATGCCAAGGATAGTGCAGCCATAAAGGCTAACACCCAGCAGAGGCCACTGACAGCTGTCAGTGCCCAGAACCACACCTTTAGCTCTTCACCTACAAGGGAAGGGGCTAAGTTACAGGCTTCTTTGGGTTCAGGGTGCCTGTCTGCTGTATTAGAGTGGGGGGTTACCATATCTTGTAGTAAACACCCTTCTTCCACTCTTTTTTCTGTTAGCTGAGGAGCCACCCACTCAGGCTTAACAGTTGCCTGACTACCCAGGACTTCTTGTGGGTCAGGTTGGACTTTATCAGAGCCACTTTTGGAGTTCTCCCCTACTGGAGCAGAATCTCCTTGGCTTGCTGGAACCTTGGCTAAAGGTTGTCCACCTTTCCTACTCTGTTTCCTTTTCTTTTTCTTCTGGGGCCTACTTGCATTTACTGCAGAGGCAGGCACTCCAGAATCCTTGGGAGAGGACTGGCACTGGACCAGTTCCTCTCGTGGGCTCTGACTAACCTCTGGGTAGTCATTTCCAAGGAGACAATCAAGGGGGAGGTCTGTACTGACTACCACCCTTCTCCAGCTAAAAGTCCCACCCACTTCTATGGGCACAAAAGCCACAGGCCTATCAGTGACCCTGTCTGGGCTAACTCTTACTCTGGCCATCTCACCTGGGATGTACTGGTTTGAGAACACCAGCCTGTCATGCACAATAGTGTGACTGGCACAAGTGTCTCTCAGGGCAGTGGCTGGGATTCCATTCACCAGTAGGTGGTGGAAGTGTCTACTTCCCTCTGGAATCTCCAACTCACCTGTTGGGCCCTTTTTCCAGTTGAAGGCTATGAAGACCTCCTCATCTGAGGAGTCATCTCCAATGGCTACACTGGTTACCCCTGGGATTTGGCTAGGGGGTTTGTTTTTGGGACAAGAAGTGTCCTTGGTGTGGTGCCCTGTCTGTTTACAGTTATGGCACCATGCCTTAGTGGCATCCCAGCTCTTACCCTGGTACCCACCTTTGTTTTGGGTTGTGTCTCTGGGCCCACCCACCTGGTCTGGTTTTTGGGGGCCTACAGGGGACTCTTTTTCTTTGTTTCTAGTGTCACCCACTTTCTCCTGGGAAGGCTTTGTAACCCCTTTCTTTTGGTCACCCCCAGTGGAAGTTTTGGTTACCCTAGTCTTGACCCAGTGGTCTGTCTTCTTTCCCAATTCTTGGGGAGAAATTGGACCTAGGTCTACCAGATACTGATGCAACTTTTCATTGAAGCAGTTACTTAAAATGTGTTCTTTCATAAACAAATTATAAAGCCCAACATAGTCATACACTTCATTTCCAGTTACCCAACCATCCAGTGTTTTCACTGAGTAGTCAACATAATCAACCCAGGTCTGGCTCGAGGATTTTTGAGCCCCCCTGAATCTAATTCTATACTCCTCAGTGGAGAATCCAAAGCCCTCAATCAGGGTACCCTTCATGAGGTCATAAGATCCTGCATCTTTTTTAGAGAGTGTGAGGAGTCTATCCCTACACTTTCCTGTGAACATTTCCCAAAGGAGAGCACCCCAGTGAGATTTGTTCACTTTTCTGGTTACACAAGCCCTCTCAAAAGCTGTGAAACATTTGGTGATGTCATCACCATCTTCATATTTTGTTACAATCCCTTTGGGGATTTTCAACATGTCAGGAGAATCTCTGACCCTATTTATGTTGCTGCCACCATTGATGGGTCCTAGGCCCATCTCTTGTCTTTCCCTTTCTATGGCTAGGATCTGTCTTTCCAAAGCCAATCTTTTGGCCATCCTGGCTAACTGGATGTCCTCTTCACTGGAGTTATCCTCAGTGATTTCAGAGGTGTTGGTCTCTCCTGTGAGGGAACCAGCATCTCTGACTATTATTTTTGGAGTCAGGGCTTGAGAAGCCCTGTTCTCCCTAGATAGGACTGGTGGGGGGGAATCACCCTCCAAGTCACTATCATCTTCATCTGTGTTGCCATCCACAGAGGGGTTGGCTCTGTCATACTCTGCCAACAGCTCCTGGAGCTGTAGTTTGGTAGGTTTGGAGCCCATTGCTATTTTCTTTAGTTTACAGAGTGGCCTTAGCTCTCTCATTTGTAGATGGAGGTAAGGTGTGGTGTCGAGTTCCACCACATTCACATCTGTATTAGACATTATGCTTCTAAAAGTTGGAATACTTTTTAAGAAACTAAAACTAGTTCTAGAATCTAATTCAAACTTTTAACAAACTTTTAAACTCTAAAAGAAATGCTAACAGGGACTAACACAAGGCCCTAGCAGGACTTTTAAGAATTTAGAAAACTTTTCAAATTGCAAAAATCAATTTCTAATGACAATTTTGGAATTTGTCGTGTGATCAGGTATTGGCTGAGTAGTCCAGCAAATGCAAAGTCTTGTACCCCACCGCTGATCCACCAATGTAGGAAGTTGGCTCTGTATGTGCTATTTCAAAGTAAGGAATAGCATGCACAGAGTCCAAGGGTTCCCCTTAGAGGTAAAATAGTGGTAAAAAGAGATAATACTAATGCTCTATTTTGTGGTAGTGTGGTCGAGCAGCAGGCTTATCCAAGGAGTAGTGTTAAGCATTTGTTGTACATACACATAGACAATAAACGAGGTACACACACTCAGAGACAAATCCAGCCAATAGGTTTTGTATAGAAAAATATCTTTTCTTAGTTTATTTTAAGAACCACAGGTTCAAATTTAACATGTAATATCTTGTTTGAAAGGTATTGCAGGTAAGTACATTAGGAACTTTGAATCATTTCAATTGCATGTATACTTTTCAAGTTATTCACAAATAGCTATTTTAAAAGTGGACACTGCAATTTTCACAGTTCCTGGGGGAGGTAAGTTTTTGTTAGTTTTACCAGGTAAGTAAGACACTTACAGGGTTCAGTTCTTGGTCCAAGGTAGCCCACCGTTGGGGGTTCAGAGCAACCCCAAAGTTACCACACCAGCAGCTCAGGGCCGGTCAGGTGCAGAGTTCAAAGTGGTGCCCAAAACGCATAGGCTATAATGGAGAGAAGGCGGTGCCCCGGTTCCAGTCTGCCAGCAGGTAAGTACCCGCGTCTTCGGAGGGCAGACCAGGAGGGTTTTGTAGGGCACCGAGGGGGACACAAGCCCACACAGAAATTTCACCCTCAGCGGCGTGGGGGCGGCCGGGTGCAGTGTTAGAACAAGCGTCGGGTTCGCAATGGAAGTCAATGGGAGATCAAGGGATCTCTTCAGCGCTGCAGGCAGGCAAGGGGGGGCTTCCTCGGGGAAACCTCCACTTGGGCAAGGGAGAGGGACTCCTGGGGGTCACTTCTGCAGTGAAAGTCCGGTCCTTCAGGTCCTGGGGGCTGCGGGTGCAGGGTCTTTTCCAGGCGTCGGGACTTAGGTTTCAGAGAGTCGCGGTCAGGGGAAGCCTCGGGATTCCCTCTGCAGGCGGCGCTGTGGGGGCTCAGGGGGGACAGGTTTTGGTACTCACAGTCGTAGAGTAGTCCGGGGGTCCTCCCTGAGGTGTTGGTTCTCCACCAGCCGAGTCGGGGTCGCCGGGTGCAGTGTTGCAAGTCTCACGCTTCTTGCGGGGAGATTGCAGGGGTCTTTAAAGCTGCTCCTTTGGATAAAGGTGCAGTCTTTTTGGAGCAGGTCCGCTGTCCTCGGGAGTTTCTTGTCGTCGTCGAAGCAGGGCAGTCCTCAGAGGATTCAGAGGTCGCTGGTCCCTTTGGAAGGCGTCGCTGGAGCAGAGTTCTTTGGAAGGCAGGAGACAGGCCGGTGAGTTTCTGGAGCCAAGGCAGTTGTTGTCTTCTGGTCTTCCTCTGCAGGGGTTTTCAGCTAGGCAGTCCTTCTTCTTGTTGTTGCAGGAATCTAATTTCTAGGTTCAGGGAGAGCCCTTAAATACTAAATTTAAGGGCGTGTTTAGGTCTGGGGGGTTAGTAGCCAATGGCTACTAGCCCTGAGGGTGAGTACACCCTCTTTGTGCCTCCTCCCAAGGGGAGGGGGTCACATCCCTAATCCTATTGGGGGAATCCTCCATCTGCAAGATGGAGGATTTCTAAAAGTTAGAGTCACCTCAGCTCAGGACACCTTAGGGGCTGTCCTGACTGGCCAGTGACTCCTCCTTGTTGCTTTCTTTGTTCCCTCCAGCCTTGCCGCCAAAAGTGGGGGCCGTGGCCAGAGGGGGCGGGCAACTCCACTAAGCTGGAGTGCCCTGCTGTGCTGTGACAAAGGGGTGAGCCTTTGAGGCTCACCGCCAGGTGTTACAGCTCCTGCCTGGGGGAGGTGTTAGCATCTCCACCCAGTGCAGGCTTTGTTACTGGCCTCAGAGTGACAAAGGCACTCTCCCCATGGGGCCAGCAACATGTCTCTAGTGTGGCAGGCTGCTGGAACCAGTCAGCCTACACAGATAGTCGGTTAAGTTTCAGGGGGCACCTCTAAGGTGCCCTCTGTGGTGTATTTTACAATAAAATGTACACTGGCATCAGTGTGCATTTATTGTGCTGAGAAGTTTGATACCAAACTTCTCAGTTTTCAGTGTAGCCATTATGGTGCTGTGGAGTTCGTGTAAAACAGACTCCCAGACCATATACTCTTATGGCTACCCTGCACTTACAAGGTCTAAGGTTTTGCTTAGACACTGTAGGGGCACAGTGCTCATGCACTGGTACCCTCACCTATGGTATAGTGCACCCTGCCTTAGGGCTGTAAGGCCTGCTAGAGGGGTGTCTTACCTATACTGCATAGGCAGTGAGAGGCTGGCATGGCACCCAGAGGGGAGTGCCATGTCGACTTACTCATTTTGTTCTCACTAGCACACACAAGCTGGTAAGCAGTGTGTCTGTGCTGAGTGAGGGGTCTCTAGGGTGGCATAATACATGCTGCAGCCCTTAGAGACCTTCCCTGGCATCAGGGCCCTTGGTACCAGAGGTACCATTTACAAGGGACTTATCTGGATGCCAGGGTGTGCCAATTGTGGAATCAATGGTACATTTTAGGTGAAAGAACACTGGTGCTGGGGCCTGGTTAGCAGGGTCCCAGCACACTTCTCAGTCAAGTCAGCATCAGTATCAGGCAAAAAGTGGGGGGTAACTGCAACAGGGAGCCATTTCTTTACACAAAGCCAATAGGCAGAATACAGAATGTAATGACTAATGCAATGTCAAAGCCCATAGGCGGCTAAACTGAATACAGAAAGTAATGGCTAATGCCATGTCAAAGCCCATAGGCGGCTAAACTGAACACAGAAAGTAATGGCTAATGCCATGTCAAAGCCCATAGGCGGCTCAACTGAACAAAACATACCATGTGCTACTGGTGAACATTGAGCAACTAATATGCGCAGTGGTGAAACACAAAGTCATTGGTCAAAACAAAATTCAACAAATGGCAGTACACCACCATTTAGTAATGAGACGCTTGGCTGTCAGAAGTCCTAAGTATAGGAATCTTGTGGTTTCTTTTTGCTTTTTGGTTCTAGGAAAGAGGCCCAAGAGACAGGGGCCACAATCTAGCAGCGGCGGACGTGACGTATATGTGGATAGGGATGAGGTGACTCCATGCCAGTAAGTGCTTAAGGAAGGACAAGTCCAGAGCATATGGAGGAAATCCGCTCTGATTAAATTGCAACGAGGGCAAGCGGTGTCTGTGCGATTAAAATATTTGTTAATGCGGGCTGGCGTGAGATAAGCTCTGTGGACTATGTAAAATTGAATAAGGCGGAATCTGGCATAGCGGGGGACATTAGTATGGCTGGAGAGTGCACCCGACCAAGTGGCGTCAGTAAAAGGCCTCACTAGGTCACCCTCCCAAGCGGCTCGCAAAGTGGTATGGACATGCAATGTAAGTGTCTGAAGCGCATCAGTAAACCACTGTATCAGGTGCCTGCCTTGTCCCATAACTTGTAAGTATTGCACTAGCAGATACGTGGGAGGTTCGGAGGTCATATCCCCCCATCTACGCGATAGCGCCCTCAGCAAGGAATTATACAAAAGAAACTGCCCTGGGGGTAGCCCCATCTCCGTCAAGAGCTCATCAAACTGCAACAAGACACCCTCATTATATAGATCACCCAGTGTGTGCAGGTCAGCTGCGTGCCAAGGGCCCAGTAGTTGTGAGGGTTGCGCCGCGCTGCACACCGAGTAAGGCCAATGCTGGTGCATAAGGAATAGTGTCACTTGTGAGGCGCAGAGACCTATGGTAACAGCGGTGAGCCACGTTTAGTAGCAGCTCCGCAGGAGGCCACGACATGGTAAGTGGGTGAAAGAGATGCGATATCCGAGTTAGTGTCCAGGGTTGGGAATTAGTTGCAGTATCGTTTAATTGAAGGCCTGCCAGCCAACGTGCCACCCACTGAAGCTGGGAAGCCAGGTAATAATGTTCCATATTCAGAACCGAGAGGCCACCCTGGGTCAGGGGTAGATAAAGTGTTTTCAATGCCACTCTACAACGGCCTTTATTCCAGATGAATTCCCACATTCAATTCACGGAAGAAGCCAGCCGGGATATAGTAGGGCAAATTGGAGAATTAGTATAGGAGGCGAGGGAGTACTACCATTTTTAAGAGGGCGATCCTGCTGGCCACCAAGAGCGGTAAAGTTTGCCAGAAAGTCATCTGTGATCGTATAGAGGACACTGCTCTGCGAAGATTACCGTTGTGGAGGTCCCTCTCCGTGTGGAATATCTGTATGCCCATATAACGGAATGTCCTGGGCTGCCAGGGGACAGCTGTTCCAGAAATTCGCACCCCCGGGTCTGGAAGTCCAGGATCAAAGGGGAAAAGGCAGGACTTTGCCCAGTTGACACATAGACCAGAGAGTGCGGCGAAACGGTGTAGGATTACTGCAACATCAGGAGGGATGTTGTCCACATCTCGGAGGTGCAAAAGAAGATCGTCTGCATATAAAGATATGATGTGTAGGCCACCCCCCAATGGGATGCCCCAGGCCTGCCCACCCTACAAAACTCCACAGCCAGAGGCTCCATCGCTAAAGAAAACAGCAAGGGAGAGAGGGGGCAGCCCTGTCTGGTACCTCTGCCCCCCTCAATCAGATCAGATATAAGTGTGTCAACCTTAACCCTAGATCGGAGCCGGGTATACAACAGCTGGATCATGCGCAGGAAATGTGGGCCGATCCCAAGACGGCACAGCGACTCAAATAGGTAAGACCATTCCAGAGAGTCAAAGGCCTTCTCCAGGTCAAGAACCAGACATCCCGCTCAAGGCCAATCTCGTGTTGAGTAGTGCATGACTCTAAATAGGCGTCGGATATTGTGTGAGGTGTCCCGTGCTGGCACAAAGCCATTTTGGTCTGAGTGCACCAGTTGCGGGACCAAGTGTGCCAAATGAACAGCCAGGATCTTAGCCAAGATTTTGTAGTCAGTATTGAGCATCGCCAGTGGCCTGTATGAGCCCAGTTCAGAGGGATCCCTACCTGGCTTAGGGAGCGACACCAGCAGTGCCTTGCGCTGCGAAGCCAGCAGGGTCGCCTCCTGCAGCGCCTGTTCATATAGGCAGAGAAGGCGAGGCGCGAGTGTAGCAGAGAAAGACATATAAAACTCGGACGGGAGACCGTCCTGACCCAGTGTTTTGTCCTGCTGATAGAGCTCGTATACCTTCACACACCTCAGGCAATGTCAGGGGCTCCTCCAGCTCCGCTCGTCGGTCATCCGACAGTCTGGACAAGGTAAGTGCTGAAAAAAATTTGGCGTCCTCCTCTAGGTCCGCTGTCACCGTAGAGCTATAAAGTGACTCAGAGTGTATCTCCAGGGGAGTGTGGAGGCTGTTCCCAGCTGCCGAACAGATCACCATAATAGGACTTTGTTCTTGGTCTTGGCAAATGAGCCAAGCCAGCAATCTGTCCGAACGATCTGCCATTGCATGCGTGCGAGCCGAGTGGGCTGCGTAGTTTAAACAGCCCAATCTCTCTAACAAGGAGATACGTTCTGCCCTGGCCTTTGCTAGTTGTTGCGAGGCCAGTGGGAGGTGGGGCTTTCTTCGTTCATGTCCCATCAGGGATTTCTCCACCCTGGTTAAGTCGCTCTCAAGAGACCTCTGCAAATTCCATTGTGTGCCCATGCAGTGGCCTCTGATAAAGACCTTAAATGTCTCCTATTCAATTAGTTCAGAGAATGCCGTGCCCGCATTATGCTTAAAGAATTTGGGGATTGCCTTGTCCAACGAGGGCCTAAATGCTGCATCCTCCAGGAGCTCCGGGCGAAGTCGCCAGGCGGGGATGCTGGGGTGGGATGCGTCCCAACACAGTTGCAGAAGCTGTGGATTGTGATCCGAGTGGGTGCGGCCCAAGTAGTCGGACCACTAAACAGCAGAATACAAGTTAGTGGTACATACCATCCTATCAAGACGGACATTTAACTGGTGTGGTGCAGAGAAGAATGAGTAGACCTTAGTAGTAGGATGACGTTGACGCCACACATCCACCATTTGCCAGTGTTGAAGCCAGTTGCGCAGCACCTGCGCAGCAGTACCCGCAGGGGCAGTGGGCATCGACGAGAAGGAGGGATCCAGCAAGAGATCCAGGACGCAATTGAAGTCCCCCCCCAATAACCAAGGGAGGTCGCTCCAGTGAGACAAGAGGTTGGAAAGCGTGTGTAAGAAAGAGGCCTGGTCTGTATTCGGAGCATATATAGACCCCAGCATCACGGTCCAGCCAGCAAGACGTCCGCACACCAGGACGTAATGCCCCTGGTCGTCTACAATAGAATCATCATCTACAAAAGGGGTGCCCGGCTTAATCCAGAGAAGTGCCCCCCTGGCATAAGAGGAGAATCCTGTCGCATAAAGCTGTCCACGCCAGCGCCGCTGCAGCCTAGCCACCTCAGGCCGCGCAAGGTGAGTCTCCTGCAGGAACACCACGTGTATTGAATGCCTTTTAAGATATGAATATATGGAATATCTGCGTGCTGGCGTGTGTATGCCACGCACATTCCATGTAAGGAGATTAAAGAGATTCATGTTGGATCAGTGAATGAACAGCATTCCAGTGGTTCTACCCCAGGGACAGGGAAACTCAGCGGGTCAACGGTCAGGTCCCGAGGAGGGAGCAGGCAGGGCAAACATAGGCTCCATACATAAAGTGACAGAAACAACTGAGGACCAGTAACAGGCCCATTAGTAACGTAAGTGAATGCCATTAGAGCAGAGGGACAACTGGTGTCTGCCCAAACTAAATAGTGCACTTATGCAGCACAAGCAGTTCTAGAAAAAAGGCCCCCCCTTAGTGGGAATGTGGGGTAGGTAAGTTACTGGATATGTAGTGATAGCCTGGGCGTCACCCCTAGTCCAGCATGAGCGCTGAGGGTAAACAGCTACAGCATACAGCATGTATGGTAGGGGACATGTGGGGGGGGCGTCACTCAGTGGCCCGTGGCTCGCCATTCATAACAGCATGATCAGCAGCGTCAAACGCACATTCAGTCACACGCAATATTGAGTTATGTGGTATGTCAGCGATAGCTATTCGAATAATACAGTTAACGTGGAACTTTACAGCTAGTTGCTAAGAAGTAAATTGTGAAATAGTTGGGTAAAGCCAGAGTAGTTCATCAGCTGTCTGAGGTGTCACCACTGGGTGGTGGGATGACCCGAGCGCAGTGCACGTCCCAGGGGAGGAACTCCCTGCGCCGCTGGAATTAGTTAAGTCTGCTTCTCCATACGAGGCTATGTGTTCTCTCCGCTAGCTTGTGGTGATCCGCATGCAAAAGGGTGAGATCACTGGCCACCTTGTCAATTTTACCCTCAAACGAGGTTCGAGCTTGCTCCAAAGAAGTGCCTATACGTTCCACTGCCTCCAGCACCGCATACAGTGTATTGCCATCTAGGGACAGAGTCTCCGTTCATGACGTTTGCAGTTTGGCTCCGGTTCCAGATCGGAGGCGACCTGCTCCCGCCATGTTGTCTTTTGGGGGGAGGCCTCTCGTTGCAACACAAGCCACAGGGGTGGGGTCCCTCGCGGGGAAAGTCCATATAGGGGGCTCACTTGCATACGCAGCGTTGCAGTCCTGGCGCAGCAGCACGAGCAGCCCCCCTCACCACGGCGTACGTCAGCAAAGGTGTCTCACCGGCTCGTCCCTGCCATGCGCCAGTCACAACAACGATTGTCGGTATCGGCCAGTTGGTCCAAAGTGGGCAGGATGGGAAGGCCAGCCAGACGGGGCAGTGACCGCTCACTTCAGCTGGGCTCCGCCGAAGGCACAATCCCACTTACTCCCCCTCACCCGTCGCTAATAAGATGGACCCTTGCGGGCCTTCACCATCTGATAGGTCCAGAACTTCACTACGTTCCGCCCTCCACTCAGGCGTTGTCCCCCTAGGCCCAGCTCCAGCGCCCGGGCAGCCCGGCAGCAGCAGGACTCGTGCACCCAACGCCCGCCGGGCCAAGCCACGTCCGGTCAAGTCCACGCAGCCAATCGGGGTAGCCGCTCACCTCTGACTAGGCGACCTCAGCACCTCCGTGGTTAGTCCAATCCTGCGGCCAGTGCCACGCCAGGTCTCAGGCCCGGAGAATCTGCTGCGGAGGCCTGGCCCCTCCGGTCCGGGCAGTGTGATGACTTCGGGGCAGGCCACGCCCCCCTTCCCTGCGCACAGGCTGGTTTCCTGACCGCAGTCCAGACGAACCCGCTGCGCCTCCAAATCGCTCCCCCTACTCCAGGGGGGCTCAGCAGTCAGATGGGTGCTGGTGCGGGTTATGATCCCCCCCCCCAAATCCGTACAATTGACGGATAAATGGGGTGTCGCCGCGGAGCACACTTAGCTCGCGTCCGCCATCTTGGCAGGCAAACCTAAGGCACAAACACTGATGCGGGTGAGTCTAGGACAGTGTTTCCCAAACTGTGGGTCACAAAAGTCCCAGTAATAAATAGACGTGTCTTTAAATTCTGCAGTAATCTTTTTTTTGTAGTTTTATATATCACAAACTCGACCTGAAGGTATTGGAGCTCTTTACATGAGCACCAGTTATGTTACACAAGGGCACAATCTTTTTTTTTTTCTTTGTTTTAGGCAGAAGGGGATTAAGTGATTTGCCCAGAATCACAGGATGTCAAGCAGACACCAAGACTCGAATCTGATTCCCCAGTTCCAAAGTCGGCAGCTCTAGCACACCTGCGTTTCAAAGACAGAGGTCAAATATCAGTCTACGTCTTCTGACAAATTGCTGCTTATTTATTTATTTAAATCTCTTTATTAGGTTTAATTCAACCATGCACTGGAATACAATAATAAACAATAACAGGGAAAAGCATGCAGTAATCAGAACAATTAAACTGTGCCACTATACCAATTAATACTGTACTAAGAAAGGGTATTGGGAACATTGAATTGTCTACAAATATACAAGATCATGGTTCTGGGAAAAGGATAATGTATGAATCATCTGCATACTGTAAGCCGCGTGATCCCTATATATTGGGAGATATGAGTCAGGGGAGTGCGCTGTATTGCTAGTTATTCACGGAGAGCGATTTTACCCATATCCTGTTACTATAGGTCTTTTTCATCGGTACGCACTGTTAGTATTGGGAAACCTTCAGTCAGAGGCTCGTGGGTACTTGGCCAACCCAGGTGGTATAACGTGTTCAGGAGGGGATTTAGATACGCTTATGTGTTCATGGGGGTCATGTGTCATTTTTTGCTTCTATGTTTACAATGAAAGTGTCCCACTCTTCGCAGCCATCTCTCGTTAAGCCTCTGGCTTGTAGTAGGCGAAGCGTCCGCGCCTCCGCATGGGACCACTGTAATAAGTCCTGTAGCCATTTGATGTGAGTTGGAGTATAGGGCGCTTTCCAGTGTGTAGCTATAATGCTGCACATCGGGGACAGGTAGGTTCCGTCACGGGAAACATGCGCTTAATTCGAGATGGGGAGAGATAGGATTGATGTAAATAATTGAATTGGGTATAACGGAACCTAGGGTTGCACAAGACACGTTTAACAGTAGAAAGCGCTGGTGCACAGGACTTCTGTGATAAGGGGGTAGTGAGTACTTCATCCCAGCGAACTCGAGCTGCCTCCAAGCTCGAGAAGGCAGTAACTAACAGGGTGTTGTACAGCCTAGGTATCACTTTTTTGGTTTCAGTTATTGATAGCATCAGTGTGAGTATCTGGGATGCCTGTGGTTCTTCGTCTCCCAAATTCCAAGTGTCCTGTAGTAGGTCTCTTATTGCACACTATGTCAGAAAAGCGCCCATGTTTAGGCCCATAGTGTCTCTCAGTTCGTCAAACGTTAGTAGCATGTCCGCTGAAAGAAAGTCTCCCACCGTCTCAAGATTTGCCACCCGCCACAGAGCAATATTGTGGTGTTCAGGTATGACACAGGCCTTAGGTAAGTGTGAGATTGGTATCAGCGGTGAGTATGGTATGTTGGGCTGTTTGCCGTGAATGTATTGCAGCCAGCATGTTTTGGCTGCATCCGTCAGGATGTTGCCTCAAAGAGGGGGCCATGCCCTATCAGACAACCATGTGTATATTGGAGTCTGTGACAGAAAATTGGATATGACAATTTGTTCCGCCGTACAATGTTCCCCCAATTGCTGCTTATTTTTTTAACATGGGGATTGGTGTTTATAAACTCTTACTTTGCATTCGAAGAAAGAAAAGTAAAGTGATTGATGTGACAATCTTGCTGGGGTACAGGGAGTGTGAAAGAAAAGGCTGTAGGATGTCATTTTTTGTAACACAGAGCAAAATGTAAATGCCTGTAGATGAACTGTACATCAGTTAGAAAAGCAAAAATGAAGCACATGTTTTTGCAATTCTGACGGGTGCTGGAAGCAAAGATTTTAATAGGATCAAAACAAATCAACATACTTTACTTGGGAATGCACGGATGATAAATATTTACTGAAAGCTGATTTCCACAGATTATCATTTGTGTGCAGTATAGGTTTATCAGTAAAACCTTATGTCTTTGCAAATGTAGTGGCCATTTCTATGGAAAATGTGCTGTCAGCATTACAGCACAATGCATTAGTTGCATTAAAAAAATGCTCCCTCTTGTCCATTAAAGCTAGATTGGTTCCAACAGTTTGCTGTTCCAAGAAATGGCTATGTGGTTCTAAAAAGTTTGGAAAGCACAGAACTAGGATGTTGTGAGCAGCTTCACATGTTTAAAGGCATACTCAGCAGAAGATGCTTTAAAGTTTGGATTCAGGTCACCCTGCTGATGCCTTTGATAGCTTATGGCTATTGCCCTGAAGTTCAAACTGTTCATCAGAAGTGTTGCTGGAGTCATGTTGGTCACAATGCTTAACCTCTCAAGACAATCTTTCAAGGACTGACAAGCTTGTCCACGAGCTTCTGAAGTCTTCAGTCACCTGCAACTCTGGTATCTTTTAAAGCACTCCATCTCACAGGTGGAGCAGGTCACAATAGGACTGCATGTGAGCTGCAATGTGTTCATGTGTGGGCCACTGCTAGACCGCAGAAGAGACACTGCTTAGTCCTTTGTGAAACACTTTGGGCATGTGTATCATGCTCAAAGTGCGCTGAAGATTGGACTGGATATTGATGGGGTGAGGAAATTGAACATCGCTGGGTGACTGTTGCTCCTAAATGTCACAGATGCTGCTTGGACCCTTGTGAGATACTGATGGGCTGACTCCAGTCAGGCTGTGAGATGCTTTACATATAACAACAGTGATCCACTTTTAGAGGAACTGGGAGATTTTGTTACCTGTTCGGTCATTCTTAATAGATACGGATGTCTGAATGGTTCTTACTTGATATTGGTAGGGCAAGTTTGCTGTGAGACATCCAAGATGGTGATGTTGAAAGTGTCAACTAACTATCTAAAAGTGTTGATGGCTTGCCTATGAGTTTGCAGAGGCTCTTCCATGTTGCGTCAAGGCTTTGTGTGATGGTAACCGAATGGACTTCAGATCCCAATAGATCTGTGAGTCACTGGTGCTGAAAGTTTTCAATCTGTGCAAGGCATCAACGACTCTTCAGTGTGGATGCCATGGTATGCAAGAGAGCCAGTGATGGTGCCTAGATGGTTTCTTTTGGAGGCTGTGGGTTCTGGGTTCGAGTTCCCCCGCTAGGCCTTAGCCAAATCACTGCAACTGTTCGTAAGAGGCTTGCTTGGTGTGGGTCAGTGAATGTACTCACAGCAAGCCATACAAGTTGGTTATGTTCTTCAGGCATGATCCAACCTGTTCAGCGGCCACTACTGGTTCTTTTTGTCTTCTGCACAGGAATAGTCTTTTGGTTCCCCATTGTTGGCCCGCCATTCTCTTCGTTATTCTCTTTTGATGTGCGGGCATAGCATGATCTTTTTTAGGCCTAAATGGCCTCTGTGGTAGAGTCTTAGAGATGAGGAAGCGCACACTGGTGGCAGGTGTTGACCCTCCCCTCTTTATTTGAGCTCAAGAAAGTCTGGTGTAGTGTCATGCCATGTGCTATCTCATCACGAAATATTTGGATCTTCAGGTCTGTGGATGGAGATCTTGCAGCCACAGGGCTGCAGGCTGTAACATCAGGTAAATAGCAGCTGCATTGATTAGCAGTGCACGATAACATACAGAAAAGGGACATCTATGAGAAATGTACTTGTGAAGAGTGATGTGCGACAATGTAAAATTTCTCAAAGCAGTTGGCTCAAAACACAAAATGGATTCTTCAAATGCACCAAATGCAAAGCGTGCAAAAATTGTGAAAATATTAAAACCATCAGGCAAGGAGACAGAACTATACATACCATAAAAGGCAGATATGACTGCAGGAGTGAATACGTCATTTACATTCTAAAGTGCAGCTGCCCCAAGATATATGTTGGCAGCACCAAACTGCAAGCACATAAAAGAATACTTCAACACTTCAGGGCTATAGCCAACAAAGATGATTCTTATCCCGTTGCCAGACATGTACACGAGTTCCATGGTGGACGAATAGAAAACATCAAATATAGTGTAATTGACGGGATAAGAAAAGACGTCCGTGGAGGTGACAGGGAGAAAAATTTGAGAAAGTTAGAGTCCAGATATATACTGACATTAGACTCTAGAGAACCAGCAGGATTAAATTCCAGTGAAGAATTATATATACATTTGAGTTAATTCTCATCTCTCACTGCCATAGTTAACACATTTTCCCCCATTGGTATACTTCTCCCTGATGGTATATTTATTCCTCCCGATATTCACCCCTCCTGATATACCTTTCCTACTTATGTGAAAATAGATGCATAACAGCTAAATGACATCATATCATTTAAATAGGCTGGAGGATATGGTTATATTCTTTGATATGTTGTTTTTGCATTGAGTCTTTAACAGGTCCTAAGATATTCTTTGCAAATTAATTTTATTATTTTGTTATTTCTGTTCCTTGTAGATTAATGATAATTTTTTCAATTTTAAATTTGCATTGTTGACAACAACATTCATAATTATTTTTCAATTTGAGGATGGGTTTCAAATAGATGAAGAAAATGTTCGCATTAATGTGATTTATGATGTATTATTTAGGGTTGCATATATACCTTTTCCCCTAAGGTGTTACGATGGATATCACATGTATATTTTGTTGTTACCATGTTGCTTTAAGAGAATCACTTGTATTATGTCACACATGATATATAAAGGGGGCAAAAATGGCGGCCCCACAGGTTGAGAAAGGCGGAGACGCCGAAACGCGTTCCTGTTTTGTTTGTATTAAACCTAATTTGCACATTCACGGAGTGCCGGCTGCCTTATTGATGAATAAGGTTTCGTCTTCATGTTAGACGCAGTGGCGCGCGTCAAATCCAGGCACCATTGGCGGTCAGGAGCGGCAAGGGAATTGCCGAATTTAAGTGTGATATATATATATCAGGGTTTTATATGGAGACCTGACTGAGTATACATCATTATATACTAAGTAGTTGCATTATTGTAGGATTGAGGCGCTTATAGGAGAAATGTTGATTCCACTATTTATTAGGGATTCTGTGGTTACGTACACATTCTATTTGTAGGAGTCTGACTATGGAGTATGTTTGTTCTGTATGTTATGCTGCTTTGTACATGAATTATGAGATGTGCAAAGTAATTGGTTGCATTTGTCATTTTCTTTATCTGTGGGATAGGTTGAATATATCTGGAACACATATACCCAATTGTCAATTCTGGAATTTCTTGTTTACAAGGCAAGAGGGATACTAAGAACCAATCAATGGGGACTTGTATCTTAGTAAAAATACAAATGATTAGATGTTGTCTTTATCTTTCAGGTTGAATGTATTATTTATTATTTGGATATTGTGTGTGTTTGCCAGCAAGTATTGGGTAGGTAGAATTTATGGTCGGTGAATTTTAACACATTGAGGGTGTTCGGGTATTATTTTGGACTTAGATGAGCATGCTTCTTCGACTATGTCTTGGTTGATATGTAGTGCTCTATGGACTTTCCTCAACTATGCTGTTCGCCATAACCTTCATTTTTTGTCTCTATCACTGGTGATGATGGGTTTTTGGTGATAGCACATACAAGAGAGCTTGACCGACAGTGCTCTGTTGTCTTTCTCTACTATGTTGCACTTCAAATGTCCAATTTCTTGCTGAACACTGGTGGCAATGGCCTTTCGGATAATAATGTATATAAACGAGTTTTGCTTCTCCCCTAATTGATTTTCTGTATACTAATCTATTTTAGCCCTGAAGAAGCCAGCTGCTACTTGTGCAGCAATGACGAAACACGTGTTGGGGTTGACTTGCACATTGAAACCTATAGAGCCTTTTATGTGATCTATAAATAAGGAGAAATTAATTGAGAGATATTGACTGATTTGCTGAATTTACATGGGAGTTGCCTCTATATTTGAGATAAAGAATTAAAGCTGGAACTATCATGTATGAACACTCCATGGTCCAATTAATATGTGCTTGAAGCTATTAAACCATTACGATTAATTGGGGAAATTGGGGTGGTTTTCCTCCCTTCTTGAGCACCAGTTGCTATGGTTGCTGTCCTTACTCTTCATGTTACAGTGGAAACTTAGTGAGAGTGCCAACTATCCCAACCACCCGTTTGATCTTAGGTGTATTGACTTAAAACCCAATTTGGCATAAATAATTTTACTATAAAACCATTATTTATAGTTTCTAATCTACACCAATCACATGTAAAATTATATATCACAGGTGGACTGAAGCACTATATTGTGTAATCCGTTTTGTGACCTTGAAAAAAGACACAGGCCTCCACAGAGGTTCTGTCCCCTGCAGCTTGCAATCTCTAATGTTACAAGATAGACCTGTAAAATAAACTCTTTTATAGGTCAAAAAACCTGCTTCTAAGCACTAAATAAGTTACCTTATTGCCTATGAGGTAGTGTGCATGGTGCCTAGAAGCGGTGCATACTTAAAATAAAGTCAGCAAGTACCTTCAGTGAATAAATCAGAAAACATATTTTCACTGTATTGGGTTTAGGTAATCCCATGGGGAATAGGAGGAAAGCAGATTAAACCACAACTTCTGAATTATCCAGGAGGAAGCAGCTACAGAAAAAGTTGAAGAACATCCAATTTGTTGGTAAACTTTGATTTTAATTCTATCTGGTTAAGAAGTATAATTTTAAAATAACTTTAAAAAAAGTTACATTTACTTGCCTGAGCCACCATAAGCGAATTAGCCTTAGTCTGCGTCTGCTACCCAGCCCTGTCCTGCCTGTAATCAAATGTGAAATTCCTTCAGGAGGGGGACATTATACCACTTTGATTGACAGGTCGACCTGAATGGGCGAGGATGACCAATCTAAGATTGGCAGAATATTCAGTTTGGGGACTGCTTACCCTCCTTTTGGCACAACGTGGTCAAGACCTGCATGTCAAGCCTGTCTGAGACAGTTGTAAAACAGGCCCAGATCACAATTCTTGTGCATTCCTTGTCTGGCTAATGAAGGGCCCTACTTTGTCTCTCATTTTCTTTTGTGTGTTCACAACAAACTAGATTTTAGTGTTAGATATTGGAGAATATTGGTAATATCCATAATATTCTCCCTTACACATCCTGGCTCTCAGAGCCCAAGTTTATTGTGGCTAAAGACTTTGGTCATTTTAGATTTGTCCTCAATCCATGCATTTAGGGCCTATTTGCAGTAAGGCAAAGAGAAACTACTAAAAAAGTAGGTAGGCCAGGGCTTGAGAATATTTACTCCATTGGTCTGAGAGGAACTAGAAATATCTCAGGGTGTCTATTTGCCACTCACAGGCTGGTGAATCCTCCAAAGCCAGGTCTTCAGGTGGACTGAACCTGCAGTACATAGCAACTGAGATGTGTGAGAAGGTGGTGAGGAGGTTTGGCCCCCTTCCAGTTGAAATTGAAGGATAGAAAGCACTCCAAGTATCATAAGTCCGATCCCCTTGATGCCGACAGGAACATAAAAAAGCTGAAGAGGAAGTTCTTGTGAAGAATCCCAGCAGACCAGTGGCATCTGGGCTGAGACTAGACTTTAGTGTTGTCCTCTGCCTGACACCATTACTTTCTCCAAGTGCCTTCCTGTCCTGGGTTTATTAGAAATGTACTCAGGTGATTGTTTAGGTACCAGAAGAAAGTTTGAAAATGTGTCAAAAATATTCCTACTGAGCTTTGGCAGGACCCGCTGTAAAAACTATTTGACCAGCAGTTCTACAGCGATGGATTGGATGTCAGCTTTGTCCTATGTAGAGACCTCTGAGAAAATAACTTAGGGCCAGATTTAAATATTGGCAGACAGAGTGCCAGGCCAACACTTCCCGACTGCCAAATTTAAAATGACGACCAAGCTGGTGGTCATTTCAAAAGAATTTGCAATAACCATTGTCAAAGAAATTCCTGTAGAAACGTTTTTCGCATGGATCTGTCAACATGATGGAGCCATCCATCAAGCGTATTGGTTTTTGAATTATAAAAAGAAAATGCAGAAGCTGGATTTTCTTTTTGCAAATAAAAAAATTAAAGACATTAGACAGTTTTTAGGGCCCCTTACTACCAGGGTTTTCCTGGTGGTGATGGGCAGTGAAAACTGACCTGTATGTCCACCCATTGAAATTAGGTGGGCAAGCACATAGGTCAGCCACCGATGGCAGTCACTTTGTTGGACGGTGGGAGGGGTGTAACCATGGCTGAGAAGAGTAGTCACTGCCATGGTTACACCAATGGTCCGCCCGCATATAAACCTGGTGGGTGGAGCACTAAATTGGTGGTAAGGATAGTTTGATGCCGTTGCTACTGAGTATCCTTACTGCCAAAATATAAATATGGCCCCAAGTCCCATTCTGAGGTGGGCCTTAAAAGTTTTCAGTGAGAAATTTCAAAAGCTCCAGAGTGCCAGTGTGAAAGACTTACTTTAGGTATATGGCCTTTGGTTCCACCATGGTAGCTACAGTTTCAGCCTATCCCACTTGGAGATGATTTTACTTCTGCTTTGGGACTTATAAGAAGATTCAACATTTTTCTTCAAGAAAAAGGCAAAGTCCCTGTCTGAAATGGGTCTTAAAAACCTTTTTGAACGTTTTGACTCCCAAACTTTCCCTAGGACAGATCCATTTGGTGTATCCAACCCGAGTTCCATTGCTGTCAGACCTGAAATCGCACCTTGGTCCCGGTCTACAGTGACTATGAACTTACAGTATGTTAATTTTTATTAGCGCCTTTTCACTTTAATTCTTTACAAATTCCTAACTCCGGTTTCTCTTAATATTAAAATTGGTTGTGCAATTTTATTGTGTTTTGAGTGCCTTTTCCTACTGTTTTTGAACTGCTTAAACATTTTATACATTGATTTGGATTTAAGCCTCACTACCTTGTGTCACATTACCAGAAATTAAGCACAAGTTTAATATATTTAATGTGTTTGCTATCTAGCAGTTGGTGGCCTTATCCTTAAGTGTCCACCACAATTAATAATCCACTTTCCTTCAGAAGATAATTGTGGCCAGTCCATCGCTTTCTTGATCTCTTCTAATCTTAACCCAGATAGAAGTGACGTGGAAGCCATCACTCCCCTGACTAGTTTGGCTGTAAACTGATATACATTGATTCCAGCCAGCTACATTATTCATCTGACCCTATGGTTAATTTTAACTGTGGGAACTGGATTGAAATGTTTTGGTAGAAAACTGCAACTGTCAGGGAAAAACCTTTTTAGTGGCAGTCCAATGGAGGAACCAGAGTTAGAATACATCGAGAAGCCCTCCCTTTGATGAATGTGACTCCCCCGCCTAGTGACTGATGAGGTTTTTCCCTGACAGTTGCAGGGAGAAGCATAGAGGACCAGGTTAAAACTAGTCTTTAAACAACAAAAAAAGGGGGGGCTAGTAAAAGGTGGGAAGTTCGGTAAAAGAACACTTTTTCCTGGTCCTGTGTGTATAATTCCCAACAATATGTTAATCAAAAAAGGCTGCACACAGTTCCATGTAAAATGTATCTCTGTAGGGCAGGTAACCAAAAAATGTAAAATATTTAGAGCAAGAGCCCTCACTCACCTAACGGCGACATGCTTCATCATAGGGCTCAGCTCCTCGTCAGGCCGGCGCTGCAATGCCTGACGGGCTCCACGAAGGGGCTCTTTGCCGGAGATCTTTTATAAGAGGAAGCCGGTCAGTAAAAATGGCAAAACTAGGATCGGTATGAAAAAAACTGTTAAAAATGACTAGAGGTGAAACATAGTTTATTAGGATACCTCATCTCTGTCATAATTAAAAACAAAAAAGGGGGGAAGAAAATAAAGCAATGTTTAAACTCCCCAATAACTATTGTAAGGGCACAACCACTAAAATACCCAAATTAGAGTTTTAATGGGAGTAGACACAAGATCCCCGGTGCTACTACTAGACGTCGGTCAACATGTTTGTCGCTAATTAGTCAAAATAGATCTAGTGCGATTCATCAGGACCATGACACCTACCTAATCCTAAAATGATATACAGCCCATATTAGGGGATCACTAATTATTGGGAACCCTCCATGTACTAACAGATGGGCCCCTGATTCCAGGAGCACAGAGGTATCGTAGGTGTACCAGCAGACGTGGGACTCCGTTCAAACTACATGTACCACCCAAGCCTGTTGTTCTCCTCGATGGGGCCCATCTGTCTACTGACCAGAAGATACTTTCTTCTGATCTCCCTGTCCCAAAGGGAACTAGTTCTCCTTTGGGGTACGGTTGCGTCCACAGGGTTAGTACTATCTTAACCCTGTGGGATAGACTGGCCTATGATGAAGCATGCCATGACTAAGTGCGTGAGGCCTTTCCATTCATAAAAGGGAAACATCCTCCTGGAGGTACTCGGTATATAGCAAAGACTGGGAAGTGCAGTACAATCTTGCCCCACGTTGGTGTGTTTGGCAAAAATGACTCCCTGGACTGCTTTTGTGCTTGTTGCCCTGCTGCCATCTGCTCCCTGGCTCTGTTCTGTAAGGCACTGTGGGACTGCCAGGAGGGATCGGCATTTGGGACAACCTGCTTTGCTGGGCCGGCCTGCTGTCTACTGGACTGCTGGAGGGACTGACACTCTGCAAGTTACCTCATGTGCTAACCTGCTACCCACTCTTTGCCTTTGCCCAAGTACTCTCCCCTGGTTTGTAGGAGGCCCAGGGTCATAAAGCCTCCCCCAGAGCACTGGCTGGTTTCCTGGCTTACTTAACAGGGGAGAGTGCGTTATTGCATCTAGTGCCTAGGAAGCACTGTATATTTTTCAAACCCATTCTGCTGCTGACTGCCTAGTAAGCGCTTGCAACTTATAGGGTGTGCGAGGCGCTACCCAATATCCTGAACACAGGGTGAGCGCTTTTTGGGGTTAGTGCTGCTTGTCTGCTTTTTCTCTAATTTTGCTGCGTCGTGGGTTTAGTATGCTGCTGTGCAGGAATATGCAGCGCTTCACACTGCACCAGGAACCCCAGAGAAAAGACTTTGGCTGAGTTGTGGACTTCCCTGTTGAGTCCTGGGATGCCGTGGTGATCGAGGCGCACAGCCTCAGAAGAACTCCTCATCTACTGTAGAGGGTGAGTGCTCCCCTGGAGAAGTTACAGGCAGTGTGCACTGAGCGCTGTGACCGGTACTTGGGGACTGGTGCGTGTCCCTTGTGCTGGGAGCAGCGTGGGTCCTCCGTGTGTAGTGTCGCGCCAGGGATGCAACTGGTCACGGGCACTACCATTGTAAAAGAAGATAGACGTAGCGTAGGGAAGGCTAGCTTGCCTCCCCTCATGATTTGC
Organism: Pleurodeles waltl; assembly: GCF_031143425.1. NCBI lineage: Eukaryota > Metazoa > Chordata > Amphibia > Caudata > Salamandridae > Pleurodeles > Pleurodeles waltl. The sequence continues at coordinate 1,124,004,389 of NC_090448.1, forward strand.
CTGCATTATTGTGAACCCAGAGGTCACGTGATGACAAAGTAATAAATAAAGGGAGGCCAGCAGGCGTGGCAGTATGGGTGTGAAGGCACAGAGACGAATGCCAGCCGTTGGCTGGACGATGTGCACACCAACCACATGGCTCCTGTGTCGTTTGTACTCACACTCACCAGAGGTCCTTCAAGTGTAGGAGTGACTACACTACACTGGCGATGAAGACCGTGAGTAACCCACCCGCTTCCAACATGCCGTGGTGGCCGCATACTCATTGGTGGTGCTCATACCGCACATGTATCAGTGGGTGTTTACTCCTCCTCCCATGCACCCACCTGGCGTCCTTGTCAGCCTCCCTCAGCCTTCAGAGCTGCGCGATTTAACATGTGCACGCGTACACTCCAGCCCATCGGCCCGCCTCCTCACCGAGGGATGCTCTGCCTCTGTTCATCAGAGAGGCGTGCTTCACAGCGTGCGCTTGGGCCCACAGTGCAGTGCTCCGGACTGAGGCCTGTGAAGGATCCCTCACCGCATGCCCGTCACAGCCCGAGCGTGCCGGCATCGCTGTCTTGCCCCGCGTCAGTGCTGGCTGCGTGTGCAGGCAGCCCAGCCCTGTCAGGCAGCACACAGGGAGAACACTAACAAGTGACTGTCAGTCAAGATGTTTCAGTGTCCAGAATCAGAGCGTGTTTCAACCACATGCCAGTAAAGTCTGCATGAAGAGCTACTAACAAAAAAAAAACAAAAGGGGAAAGAAAAATACAATAACACCATTGGCAATCCACCTCAAAAGCGGGGTACAACACATCCAGGAGGTTGCAGTTTTGAAACAGAACTAATTAAGTGAGACATTGTGAGACACTTCAAACCCCTGTGACAACATGTTACGCAACTCACACTGATCCAACATGTCTTCCATCCGACCAGTTGAGCCGTTCGTTGTAGAGGGAGCCCCGTCCACACAAGCACCCAGGTGGAAAGACTGGGTTGAAAGAGTCCTACTCTTCTTTGAAGCAACTAAAGTTGAGGACATCCAGAAGAGAGCAATGATCCTACACCTAGGTGGGAAAGACATTTCCAAAATTTCCAAAACGCTTACAGAAGCCACCCCAAAGGCACACCTAACCCTCATAGAAGCCCTCAATATGCACTTTGAGCCCATGGCTAACACAGACTTTGAACGGTTTGTATTCAGGTAAGCCCGGCAACAAACCGATGAATCGATTGACTTGTTTCATATGAGACTCAAAGAATTGGCCAACACCTGTAGAGTCGCTGACAAAACCGAAGAAATCAAGGCTCAAGTAATTCAGGGGTGCGCGTCAGAGAAGCTACGGGAACGAATCCTAGAAGAAGCCGGGAGGTCTCTGTCTGACATTCTCATGATGGGGCGCACAAAAGAACTCTCAAAAGCCCAAATGTCACATATGGAGGCTGCACTCCAATGGTCAATCAAAGAAGAACCGGTCAATGCTGTAACGTGGTCGCCCACAAAGACAAAGCCAAGAAACTCTCGACCGGCGCCAAAACAGTGTGGGTACTGCAGAGGACCGACTGCCCGGCGCGAGGAAAGAAATGCGCAGGGTGTGGAAAACTCAATCATTTCCTGAAGGTATGCAGGTCGAGCAAACCGTGGACAGAGAATGCCACCGTCAACACGGCCACGAGCAAACTCAATCATAGCAGTGACATGGATGATGATGAAGCTGAAGAAAACGTCATCCATTCCCTGTTCACAGTAGGTACAGCTATTGAACCCTCAATGCAACTACAGCAGTGCCACATACATGTAGGTAAACACCTCACCCTGACCGTTGTGGACAACGGAGCCTCCATTCACATATTAGCGTCAGAAGTTTACCACCAAATGGCTCTGGCCCCTAGTCTAAAAGAAGTGAGGGTAAAAGTCTACGCCAAAGGACAAAGCACCCCGCTGGCCCTAAAGGGCTGCTTTGAGACATCCATTGCATATGGCCAACGCTCCGTCAATGCCCCCGTCTACGTAGCAGAAGGCGGTCAAGGAATGCTGTTAGGGTGCCAGTCAGCCGAAGATCTTGTGATCGTCACATTCACATTCAGAGTACACCAAGAATCCATAACCGACATCCTACATCAATTCCAAGACGTCTTCAGTGGCCTAGGCTGTCTGTGTCATAAGGAAATCCGGCTACACATTGAGGAATTTGTACAGCCAGTAGCTCTCCGACACTGGCGCGTTGCGTTCCACCTCAGGCCGCAAGTGGAGAAAGAACTGGACACATTGGAGGCAGCAGGCATTATTGAGAAAGTCTCCAGATCTACGCCTTGGGTGTCTCCAATTGTCGCCACACGGAAGCCCAAACAACCAGGGGAAGTGCGCATATGCGTAGACATGCGCCTTCCTAAAGCTGCCATCAAGCACGAGAGACATCTAACTCCCACCATTGATGACTTGATTGGCGAGCTGAGCAAGGCACGTTGGTTCTCCAAACTTGATCTACCACCAATTAGTCGTGGCCTAAGAGTCGCTCTACGTAACTACTTTCTCAACGCATGTGGGACTGCTCCGCTACAAGCGACAAAACTTTGGCATATCCAGCGCTGCCAAAGTGTTTCAAAATGTGATACATGAACTCCTAACTGACCTTCCCAGAGTAGTCAATGTCAGAGACGACATACCAGTACATGCCACCACCATACCTGAACATCATGCCAGGCTGAGAGGCGTACTCCAAAGGATCAAAGAATCAGACTTGATACTCCACCGCAGCAAATGTGAGTTTCTCACGCAGAGAATCCAATTCTTCGGATATGTGTTCTCATCGGATGGAATCGCACCTGACCCAGAAAAGGTACAGGACATCAAAGGAACCCCTCCCCCCACAACAGTAACGAAAGTCCAAAGCTTTCTGGGGATGATAAACTGCTGTGGTCGCTTTATCAAAGACCTTTCCACGCTGACTCAGCGCCTCAAGAGTCTGACAAAAGCCTCAGAACCTTGGGTGTGGGGGCCGACTCAACAGGTGGCTTTTGAAGCCACCAAGGTCACCCTTTTGAGTGATACCATGCTTTGATATTTCAACCCACAAAGAGAAACACATATTGCAGTCAATGCAGGCCCCAAGGGTCTAGTGGCGGTGTTACTCCAAATCAAAGACAACCATGACTGGTCACCAATAGCGTTTGCGAGCAGAATACTAACAGCCACCGAGCAAAGATACTCGCAATTTGAGAAAGAGGGCATTGCAGTACAGTGGAGTTGTAAACACTTCTACCTGTATGTGTACGGACAACCTTTTGTAGTGACAACGACCATAAACCCCTCATACCGCTGTTCAATGGTACAGCTTCAAAGCCACCCCCAGGAATTGAGAAATGGCTACTTCAACTACAAGATTACCAGTGCCGTCTAGGCAAGGACAAATCAAATGGCAATGTATGGGATGATGTACATTCTTACAAAACAAGAGTATCATTCCTATTGCTATATGCTAATTCTGCTACACACCGTCTTACTCCATTTCTCTTCTTCAAGAAAGGCTTGATATCTCAGATATTGCTCATCATATTGAATATATTGTCTAAGGATGGGAACTAGTAGATAGAGTTTCATATCTAATTCTTTACTCAAGCAAACCAGAATTTAGAAGTAAATTGAGAATCCTTGCCAGTTATTAAAACTTACAAAGACTTAGGCTAACGCTTTTGAAGAAGGCAAACCAAGTAATGAAACAGGATGCTCTGTTTTAGTTAAATGGTCTGTATCCACCAGGAGGACTACAGTTTTCACTCTTAGGCAATTTTACTATAAAGTCCATGAATACCGTGTGACCGGGTTTAAGTGGAACAGGCAATTTGGCTTTTCTACACCTCCAAAAAGAATATGTACATCTGGCCCTAAGATTCAGTCGGAGGCTGACTCATGGACGTCAATTCACCAAACTGCCAGTGGTAGAGGAAATTACATCACATGCCATTTTTCCTTTACTTTAACATTCATGCTTACACATACACACATTCACTCACACTCTCACATAAAAACACTCTCAGCACAAGCATGCATACTACACGCATTTAAAAGCATTCTTACTTACTTTAGCTGCCAGATATTGTGATAGTCTAGCAAATTTTACTCTTTTTTTAAATTATACCAATAGTGAATAGTAATATTCACTATTGTGTAATTAAACAAGGACAGAAAACCAGGGAAGTGGGGTCCCAACCAATGTCTACTAGAACGAGCTGTTCCTGTTTTTCAGGCACTGAGTTTACTCCTTCCGAGGCTAGGGATAGCAAAGGCAGTGACAAGGGTCACAAGGAGCAAACCAGGGGTTGCAATTGCAACTCCTGGCGACCCCTAAATGACCTCCAGGGGCTGACTGCCTTGAATCCCTGAGAGAAAAAGAATGGGATAGGATTTGCTTACAGGTGAAAATAAAATAGAAATGTCAGGATAAAACATGTGCATTTTAATTATAGCCACAGGACACATCTTGCCCCTTTACAAGTAAGTAAGATTTACTCGGGGAGACCCCATAGTTGTTGGAGATGGAGTTCAAAGGGAGCTAACGCTATGCATATGATCTGATCTTATCAAGTAATAGGGATATATTCTCTCGATGTATTAGCCTGCCAGGTTGGAGTTATTCAGAAAGAGAGAACGATAGCCCATTTAATGGGTTCTGAGGTTTATTGTAGGATTTTGTATAAATGCTTTCAATGGAAAGTCCGTGGGTCTTCTGATCTTATTTTTTTCTCTTCTAGACACCAGCTCCAGATGTAAGGACACCATGCCGAGGATCCTGGAAAAAGACAGGAGTGAGGCAGGTAAGTGTCTCTGTTTATCTTTTATCAGTAAGCCCGCCACCATTCACCCAGTGTATGAGTAAATGTGGGTCAAGGAAAAATGCTTAATGATTGTCCAAAAGAAAGAGCAACAAGGTTATGTTCCCACTACTGTCTTACAAACAACCTTTTTTTCCTCCAGGTTATAGTAGTTTCATGTGACTCTTTATTTCTAAAGCCCAAACTTGTGAAAATAAAAGTAGTGAAATGACAAAACAGAAAAAAAAAACAAGAAGAAGAAAAGTAAACCCCCCCCCCCCATCTGTTTCTAATCAACCCTTTTACTTCTTCGAGTGAGGAGGCCCTTCCCAAGTCCGCATGGCTTGTAGATTTGCACGCACATGCCTAGGGCACGTCCCTCCTGGCATGTGCCTAAAACTTCAGGCGTCTCGGCGGGACCTTTCTCAGTCCGCTTCACGGCTGGCGTCACTCAGCGTGGCAGTCTCCCTCTGGCTTAGCTCCTGAGATAAAGCGGCACTCTCCATGGACCGTTTCTCCGGGGCACCTTCGGGCAGTTCTCGTGTGGCTCCATGGTTCCCTGAATGCGTTTCCCATGTCGCGCACCATTCTCCCGGTGTGAGTTCGTCTCCTCCTCTTCCTTTACCCTGACGTAGGGATTGTGTGCCCAGAGGTCCGTACTGTGCTCCACCCCTACTTGCTCCACATCTCCGGGATTAAAGGGCCCATACTCTCAGTCTTGTTGGGAGAAAAGACGGACGTTCTCTGAGTTAGTGAGAGGTGAAAGGGAAGGTGTCGGCCAGCCTGGTAGACTATCCGCCTTCTCACACACACCCTCCCTAGGAATTTCCAGGTCGGGGAGCAGGGGAGAACAGGAGAGTCTGCATTCCCATTGTCCTTGCCTTTCCTATGCTTCACCTCAAAACGGTATGGCTGGAAAGAGAAAAACCACTGTAGTACTCTTTCATTGTTCCCCTTATTACGATATAGCCAAATGAGGGGTGTGTGGTCTGTACAAAGCACAAAGAGCCTGCCTTCCAGATAGTACCGTAGTTTCTCAATACTCCACTTGAGGGCAAGATATTCCTTCTCAGTCGTTGGATATACTCGTTCCAGAGGGAATAACTTTCTACTGATACATCAGATAGGCTGTTCATGCCCTTCCGAATTGACTTTGGAGAGAACAGCGCCTATTGCTAGAGCAGAGGCGGCAGTCTTTAATATAAAAGTTTGAGTAAAGTCCAGGTCTTTCACCCACTCACAGACCCACTCAGGACCTTATGCACCCCCTCACAGCCCCACTCATCCCCTCACGCACCCACTCACAGACCCACTCAGACTCTCACACACCCACTCAAAGACCCACTCACAGACACACACAGAAACTGACGTACCCACTAAGACACTAATGCATCCACTTCACACCCAGACAGACACTCTCACAGCCACTCTGACCCCAAGATACACCGTCTAACACCCAGAGAGACAGGCCGCAGGCAACTCCTGCCACGCACAGCAAAGGGCCGTGTGCAGCATGAGGTTGGGTGGTTAGGGGATTGGCCGCAGGGTCTGGACGCAAGCTGTGGTTGGATTAATGTATAGTAATAATAATTACTATACATAAAAAAAACAAATTCACTTTGCAGGCGCGCAAGTTTTTGTTACCTTAGTTACCTTAGGGCACTTGTTATAGTTACTTGAGATAACTATAACTATAACAGGTGAATTTCTGTGGTTTGGTACGTTTAAAATGTGAGCCTAACTATAATGTCCTTGTAACCTTTGTTTTTTTTTGTGAGATATTTATATATCTCACTAAAAAAAACAAAGTTTACGGGGATATATTTATATATATATATATCACTGAAAAAACAAAGGTTACAGAGACTTTATAGTTCGACTCCCATTTTACATGCACAAAACCATAGAAATTCAGCTGTTAGAGTTATTTCAAGTAACGATGACTTGTGCCCTAAAGTAACTGGAACTCATGCTCTTGCCATGCACAGTTTTCTCATCAGTACTTTTACTGCAAATGTTACAGAGATTTTATCAATGATTTCAAAGAAGATGTCATGGGTGATGTAATATCTGGAGTAATTAACAGTGCATGGCAAGGGTGGAAATTATAGTTACCTTAGGGCACGATTTATAGTTACTTGAAATAACTATAAATATAACACCTGAATTTTTATGGTTTTGTACATGTAAAATCTTAACCTAACTATAAACTATTTCCTAACTATAACATACCTGTATCCTTTGATTTTCTCAATGAGTTTCTAGTTTTTTTTTCATGTTAATTAAGATGCACAGTGAGCGGGTGGGAGGATGCAGGGCCTGGCCTGGCCTTGTGCTGCCCCCACCCAAGCTTGCTGCTCCTGCCCCCCTTCTTCTTGCCATCTAGTGTCCAAGTCCAAGCCCCTGCACTCTTGTTACAGCCCTTTGTGGCTGTTGCTCTGCCACTGCCCTCCCCCCTCTGCACTGAACAGTTAGCTTGCTGTCCCGTCGACCTCCTCCCTACCCTCTGTTGTTCAAGTGCGTGCACCAGCCCCCTCCTTTCCGACGTGCATGGTCCGATGTGCTGCCACTGCCCCCTCCCTCCTGCCTTTCATGGTCCGGTATGCTGCAACTATCCCTCCTGTATGTCTGGTAAGTTCAGCTTGCTACCCTTCACTTTCCACTCTGCTGTCTGTTGTCCATGTACATTGACCTGTCCCCTCCCTATTACTTTCCATGGTCTGTTGTGCTGCACTGCCATCCCGTTTGCTCTGTATGGTGTATTGTGCTGCTGCAATCCCTGACGCTTGCCCTGTAAGGTCAGTTTGGTGTTCCTGCCCATTCTGTCTCCTGCCCTCTGTTATCCGAGTCCATTTCCCTACCCCATTCCTCCTGCCCTCCGTGTTCCAATGTACCATACTTGCCAACATTTTGAACTTGGTAAGAGGGAGATTTTGAAAATAAAACCCGGGGAACTGATTTTCCCCATTGGCTTACATTGAAAAAGAGGAAATATTAGACAGGCGGCAGATAAAATAAAGGCCTTTTGTGCTTAAAAACATTGGCAGTCTCCTACCTGAATGGGCTCTGTTGGCATGTATGGTTGTACTGCCACAGCCTCTTCCTTCTGTCCTGAATGGTCTGTTATATTGCCACCGCCTGTCTTGCCTGTCGTGCATGGTTAGTTTGTTTCCCCTGCAACCGTTTGCCCTACCTTTCATGGTCTATTGTACTGCCACTGCCTCTTGCGCCTGCCCAGTGTGGTCAACATGTTGCCTCTGCACCCTCGTCCATGCCCTAAATTATCTGAGTCCGTGCCCCTGACCTCTGCCTACCCACAGTATTCTAATGAACAACTAGATTGCTAACATTCTATTTTTATTACAAAAGTGTAGCACGCCTGACGTCATCTTGACGTAATCAAAACTGTAATACCTATAGCATTTCTGTTAGAAATGGGATCTTTGGGTGGCGGTCAGGTTACCCCCTGTCCAAGCAAGGACCCTCACTCTAGTCAGGGTAAGTCACACAAAATCCAAATTATCCTGTGCCCACCCTCTGGTAGCTTGGCACTGAGCAGTCAGGCTTAACTTAAAAGGCAATGAAAGTATTTGTGCAATAAATCATGCAATAACACAGTAAATCACCACAAAAATACACCACACAGTGTTTAGAAAAATATATGATATTTATCTGGTTAAATACCGGTTAAAACGATCTAGTACACGTTGAAATATCACTTTAAAGAATTGTTGACGTAGAGATGCTAATTAGAAATTATTAGTAAATGCTTATATGTTATGGTTTATAAAAGTTCATAGAGAAATTAATCGTAGAGAAAAATGAATGTGCACATTTGAAAATGTGCCCACGGGAAATGGCAGCCACTTATACGAACTTGTACTAAAAGGACTAGAAAAGTGTGAAATAATGAAAATGTATAATAATAATGTAGAACTTTATACTGTAAAGTTAACTTAGCAGAAGTTGTGGCCTAGTTTTCCAGGCCTCATACAGAGGCTGAATTTCTGGTGCACTGCAGAGAAACTGGTGCGTTGAACTGTCCCTGAACTGCATACGTTAATAAACTCTGTTTAGCTAGAATTTTCTGCAATGTACCGACGAACAGGAGATGAGGGACTAGGATATGTAACAAGTTTGGTGTAAGGCAGACTTGATGTACTTTCCCAGGACTCGAACAACAGAAGCACTGACTGGAAAAGAAGATGCAACATTTTTGATACCCGATGAGCCGGATGATGAGGACATCTTACAGTGAACCAATCAACGAATTGTGGATGGGGAAATATTAGAATTCATAGATTCGTAAAATTAATATTATAGGTTAGAGTCACAAATGCTGATTGACTGATCAATTAGGAATTTGGGGGATGAACTGAAAAACTCTAATAAAAAGTCAGGACAAGGGGCTAAAACTTCAGATGCGACGGGAGAATTGATGATGCCAGAAGACGTGATTTGAGATTCTGTCATTGGGCTCATTCTCTTGAGAGCCTGATGCGTTGCTGATCGATTGATGACCTGAAGACGAAGACTGACTTTGTTGCTGATCCATTTCATGGATAGGTAGCTATGACAACGTGACTGATTAATTTTTGTGCCTTTTCTTTCTGGGTACCAACTACGCTGTTTTATAGGTTATCCACTAGCTAGCTATTTTCCAAATTCATGTTCTAAATCATTTTCGCATGAAGTCCCACATGCTAAATGCTAATCTGGGTTAGGTAAGGATTCTTTGGGTGACTCTGACAGTGACAAATGATTGACGGACTGATTGCTGAACTCTGCTATTAGTGTCAACATATTCATCCTTGTTGGCTTATGCTGAAGCATTTGAGCATATGTTTTCTCAAGTTCTGATTAGATTATGTTACTGGTGGTCATTAATGAACTAATTCTGAGCTGATTTAATAAAGTTTGAATTAACCTTATGACTTAGTATTGTAACTAATAGGGAAATAAAAATTGATAAAACGTATAATTGAGTTGTGGTTATTCATGAAATGTTGATATATTGTCTCATGCTTAATGATTCTCTTAGTGTTCATTGATTGATTACATTGATAATTGATGTTCACCGTTTACTACATAGCTGGGATACTGTATGCGATCCAAAAGGTTCATCGGCCTATACGTGTCCCCTTGTAAGTTTACTTACTAAGGACCAGGCGCGCAAGCAGAATGATAAAAAGAGTCTTTAGTCTTTAAAAAGCAACAAGTGTGTCTTACAAGCACAAAGGACCTGATTTGCATCTAACTTATCCGCAAGGGGCCGAACAGGAGGAGATGCGTGGAAAATGGGGAGGTGTGCGTCGGTTTCTCTGGGCGCACACCAATGATGCGCCAATATTTTTCCACGCAGTAAGGGCCTTGCGTCACTTTCCGGTGCAAAGTCTTGGATCCTCTTCGGGTTGTGGGGTAATGGGACGCCCCGGGGACAATGCAGAGAAATCCTGGGCGTGTAGGACGAAGTCACAGGAGCTGTGTCGATCCGGTGGGCGATGCGGGGAAATTTCTGTCACATGGCAGGCGCTGCGTCGATTCTTCTCGCAGGAAGTTGGGCTTCGTCGTTCCCCGCCTCGACTATGTGTCAATCCAGTGGGACGTGCGTCAAAGTTCCGGTCGCAGTGCTGGCGCAGCGTCGATCTCCTCTCAGGGAGCCGGGCTGTGTCATTCCAGTTCCGCTTGTGGTGATTTTCTCACCGCAATGCAGGCTGTGCGTCGTTTCTTTGAAGGATGAAGTCTTTTTTGGCCCTGGGACTTCAAGGAACAGAAGGTAAGCTCTTTCCAAGAGCCCTTGGAGGGCACTTCTCAGCAGAGCCAGAAAACCAGTCAGGTGAGTCCTTTGGGCAGTCAGGCAGTTCCTCTTGGCAGGTTGCAGGATCTGGTTCAGAGTTTCTTCACCAGTAATATCTTGTCCAGAAGTGTCCGAGTTGGTAGGGTCAGAGGCCCTGTTAAAATATCCAAATGTGCCTTTGAAGTGGAGGAGCCTTCAAAGAGTGGCTTAGAAGTGCAAAAGGTCCCCTTTCAGATCCATCTTGTCTGCCAGGGTCCCAGTAGGGGGTTTGGCAGTAAATTGTGTGAGGGCAGGCCACTGTCCTTTGATATGTAAGTGTCAGGCCCTCTACCCTCCCAGCCCAGGAAGACCCATTCAGTATGCAGATGTGTGCAGGTGTGACTGAGCAGCCTGTGTTTGGGGGTTGTCTGAGTGAAATGCACAAGCGAGCTGTCAAGTAACCCAGCCAGACGTGGATTGTAAGGCACAGAAGGATTTAAGTGCAGAGAAATACTCACTTTCTAAAAGTGGCATTTCTAAAATAGTAATATTAAATCTAACTTCACCAGTCAGCAGGAATTTGTATTACCGTTCCAGCTATACTAAATATGACCTTGTTACTCCTTTCAGATCAGAATCTACCACTCAAACAGTATATGAGGGTAGCCATATTGTTAGCCCATGAAAGGAGCAGGCCTCACAGCAGTGTAAAACGAATTTAGTCATTTTACACTACCACAACATATCAACTACACAGGTACATGTCCTGCCTTTTGTCTACAGAGCACCCTGCCCTATTGGTTACCTAGGGCCTACCTCAGTGGTGACCTATATGTAGTAAAAGTGGGTTTTAGGCTTGGCAAGTACTTTTAAATGGCAAGTTGAATTGGCAGTAAAACTGCACACACAGGCCTTGCAATGGCAGGCCTGAGACATGGTAAAGGGGCTACTTATGTGGGTGGCACAATCAGTTCTGCAGGCCCACTAGTAACATTTAATCTACAGGCCCCTGGGCACATATAGTGCACTTTACTAGGGACTTACAAGTAAATTAAATAAGTCAATTGGGTATGATCCAATGTCACCATGTTTTAATGGAGAGAGCATATGCACTTTAGCACTGGTTAGCAGTTAACATTTGGGCGATATGTGTGCTACATTTGGGCTCTTTTTTCTCTGGTGGCCTTCTTGGGAGACATATTTGTTATGAAGCTCCCTAATTTCCTTATATACTGCAGTATCCTCAGTAGTAGTTTTCCACTTCAATTCCATCAAAATACTGTTCAGATGTGCCACACTTTTGGCATAAATTCAGAATGTTAGTGCTCTAGTTGCTCATTAGAACACTGTAAGCTGCTGGTCACCAGGGAGTTAACTGGCAGTCTGCTGCTGGTGTTGAAAGTGGATGTTTCAGTCCGCACATCAGAACATTTTAATGAAATAGAAGAGAAAGATATTTGAGAACTTATGTAAAACATGTCCTAATGCTTCTTTCTACAACACTAACCATAATTTCAATGACAAAGGTGTCATAGTCCGTGGAATTAGTTGGGATGCTGCTGGAACGCTCTATTTTGTACTTAATGTGCCTTACAAATGTAAACTGTAACAACATGAACTGTAATTGATCTGCAGCATTTCAAAATGAAAATAAAGCTCTCAAAATGTAACTATTTCATAAAGCCCAACAGTCTTAGAATAATGAAGGCAGCTCGTAGCATGTTGTCTTAAATTGGTTGAGACAAATTCATAGTCTCTCCATGATATAATAACTCATCCTTCTCAATTTGAGCATCTGTTTCCCTGACGCAGTCTTCTTTATCTCTGTACATATGTTTTTTTAAATGCTTCTACATTTACTAGGGTTATAGCTTGACTATTTGTAGGTCTCAGATAGCAAAATCAACTGTGAATCATTGCCCATCATATTGTTCTTTGCAGATTGACTCAGGGATTTACTTGGATTATAGTTAATCACAAAATCATAATAAAAAAAGAATGTCTATCTAAGTTGTCTGGGAGTTAATACTCAAACTTATCTAAAAAATTGTGAATTTCTGTGATCATTGTATAATCCTACAAACAATGCCCCATTACTCAAAGATCTCTTAAAATCTCTTAATTGTCAAAGGTTAGTTGTCAGTGATGGTATATCTTGATTCTGCTGGAGAAAACATTTGGAACAAATAATCCACTAGATGGACTGAATTTCCGTGGAACAAAATTTCTTTCATAAGTATGATACAAAGCATCTGTTTCACCAATGAATGGGTGTTCAGCATTTAGATGTTGCAAAAAGAGGCACAAGAAATATAGTTCTTACAAAAAGAAAATCACACTATCTTAATAAAAAATAATTTTGTTTTGTGTTAGAAAAGCTGAATAAAATGTAAGGTTTGTGCAGGGGTTGGTACTATTTCTGGGACTTCCTTCTTGGTCATCTTAGTATTTTGAGGGGTAATTATGTAGTGCAAATATTTTCCAGCATAGGTATGAAAGACCCAAGGCTGATTGTCTGGAGTGGAGATGTGATTGATAAGAGTAAAGAAACTTTGAGGCACAAGCAGCATTTCTCTATTAATATATGATTCTTGGTTTGTGTGATAAGGACAAGCTTTGGACAGCTTGTCCTTGGTGCATTGAATAGAGCTACCTTACATGAACTCCAGACAGTGTCAGGAAGGTTAGTGGATAGGTCCGTAGTGTGGATTCCAGGAAAAGTCAGGCAAGGTTGCAGATACGCCTGTGACATGGACTGCAGCCTGTATCTACCCCCACGTACATAGTGTGCAAGTGGAGATGCCATAACACTGAAGTAAGTCTGGTGGTGATGGAACACAGCCAATCCATTGATGTCTTCAAGAATTCTTGGACACAGGAGTGCGTTCTCTAGGGTGTGAGACTAACATCGGTGCATGGAGCATTTCACAAATCTCTGCAGTGGCACCATGTACTACAGCAGCATAAGAAGAATAGCATTATGCATGTTAGTAGAGGTACTGCCTCTAAGCAGCAAGACTAGCATTTGTGTGAGTGTTATAAGTCTCTGCATAAACATGTGTCTGTGTACAGGACGTTTTGACAAGTTTATTAAATAACTGACTATCATCATGTGGTAGCGGAGGATCAGCTGTGAAGGACTGATCAAATGTTGACATTTGACAATTATTAGTGAGTAAGATCAGGTGATGCAGGTAGCGGGAGATGATGAAATAAGATCTAAATTGTGGGGATAACATTTCCTAAAGGTGACCTAACACCTCTGGTGTTCATACATCAAGCAAACAAATTTCCCTCCACCTCTTTTTTACTATTTTCTGGAATTCCTACAATACCCTGGGAGCAGTGGAAAGATTGTTTCAGTTTATGGGTCAGTATCTTGTGCTGAGTTATTCAGGACAGGAAGTTATCTGCACAGCTGAATTGTTGTGGGTGCTGAATGGCTTTGTTTATTTAGAATTAATCCTGATAAACCGGTTGTGGAAGGAAGTCAAGAAGAGGGAGATTGAGAAACTCCTTACAACAAGTCATTGAGACAGTTGATGAATTATTTTTGGGGAAAGGTTAATGTGATTTTGAAGAGATACACATTTTATTCCAGTGCACAAAGGGAAACAGAAACTGTAGCTGAATATAGAACTGCTTTAATTACCTTGCTAACAAACTGCACCCTTACGTGAGACTTTACTTTATCTTACTGTATTGTATTTTTGCAGTTTTATGGTGTGCAAACAAGGCCAATTGGTTATCAGAGTGATTTACAAAAAAATGTTCATGCTGCATAAGCAACATTTTCTTAAACGTGCCTTTAAGAACATATGAACAGTTTCATACAATCTTATAGAGGTTCATGTAAAAATACATCATAGGTGAAAAACATAATAAATGACCATTACTCCGGCCCAACATCCTGCCCCTCAACAAAGATGGCAGCATTTGTTCTTGCAAGAGCTCCTTGTGTTTAGTTTCATTTCCCAGCTCAATTGGCAAATAATATTGCATGTTTGTCTTATTTAATTATTAATGCATTTTTGCAAACTGTCCATCACCCATTTCAAACATCATAAACTCTCCTTCCTTGAAAGTCATGCCCCTGCAGCCTAATATACCTTATCTACTGTAGCGCTTCTATTAAATCTACAAGCCATCTGCATTAAATAACATTACTCCTCTTCACTCACTAATGGTCATGCATAATTCCTATTAATTTAATCTATCACACAAAAACTGGAGTGAACACAAGGAATGGTTTACTTGAGTGCACAAGAGTAATCCCTATACCAATCAATCAATCAGTTTTTGTAAAGCGCGGCTACTCACCCGTGAGGTCTTAAGGCGCTGGGGGGAGGGTTTTCACCTGAAGAGCCACATCTTAAGGTTCTTTCTGAAGATGGTGAGTGACAGGCTTTGTCTGAGGTGCAGGGGGAGGTTGTCCCAGCTCTTTGCTGCTATGTAGGATCGCCCTCCGGTGGTGGTTTTGCGGTTGCGAGGGATGGTGTCCAGGGCCATCTAGGCGGAGTGAAGCGATCTGGCAGGGGTGTGGAAGGAGACGCTGTGGTTCAGGTAGGCTGGTCCTGCTTTGTGTATGGCCTTCTACGTGTGGGTGAGTAGCTTGAAGGTGATTCACTTCTCGACCGGTAGCCAGTGGAGGGTCCTCAGGTGTTGGGAGATGTGTTCTCGGCGAGGGAGGTCCAGAATGAGTCTGGCGGTGGTGTTCTGGATGAGTTGTAGTTTTTTGATGTTTCTAGTTGAGGTACCGGCGTAAAGGGCAATACTATTGTCGAGCTTGCTAGTGACTAAGGCGTGGGTGACTGTCCTGCGACAATCTTCTGGGATCCATCTGAAGATCTTCCGAAGTTTGCGGAGTGTGTGCCAGCAGGAGGAGGCAACTGAGTTTACCTGGCGGGTCATGGATAAGGAGGAGTTGAGGATGATTCCTAGGTTGCAGGCGTGCTCAGTCGGTGCGGGGGGGACGCTGAAGGATGTGGGCCACCAGGAGTCATCCCAAGCTAAAGTGGCGTTTTCCGAAGATGATAAGCTCAGGCTTGTCAGAGGTGAGCTTGAGGCCTCTTTCTCTCATCCAGGTGGCGACGGCTTCCATTCCTGACTGGAAGTTTCTTTTGGCTGTGCCCGGGTCTTCGGTGAGGGAAATGATGAGTTGGGTGTCTTCGGCATATGACACGATGTTCATACCATGGCTTCTGACGATGGCAGTGAGAGGGGCCATGTATACGTTGAACAGTGTGGGACTCAGAGAGGATCTTTGGGGGACTCTGCAGTTGACTCCTGTTGGTCTGGATGAGTAGGGAAGCAGTCTGATCCTCTGCGTCCTTCTGGAGAGGAAAGAGTGGATTCATTCCAGGGCTGTTCTGCAGATTCCTATGTTGTGGAGTCTGGCGCGGAGAGTGCTGTGGGAGACTGTGTCAAAAGCTGCTGAGAGGTCGAGGAGGATGAGTGCTGCGGTGTGGCTGCAGTCTAAGAGTAATTGGATGTCGCCGGTGGCTGCCATGAGGGCTGTCTCCGTGCTGTAGTTGCTGCAGAAGCCGGGCTGGAGCTGCCCAGGGAGTTGTTGGCCTCAATGAAATTCCATAGTTGTGCGTTGATTGCTTTCTCCAGTACTTTGGCAGGGTACGGTAGCAGCGAGATGGGCCAGAAATTCTTTAGTTCGGATGGGTCGGCCAAAGGTTTCTTCAGGAGAGGGCGTATTTCGGCGTGTTTCCAGTCCTTGGGGAAGATGCCAGTGTTGATGGAGCAGTTGACTGTGTCCCGGAGCTCGGGGCGATGGATGCACTGGCTCTGATGTATATGTGGTGCAGGCAGCGGTCCGTGGGGGCTCCTGAGTGGGTGCTGTTCTTGATGATGGCTGTTTCCTCTGTGGTGAGTGTGGACCAGCTGTGGATGGTCTGGGTGGGTTCTGGGGAGGTGGGTCGGTCACAGGCTCCGGTGCCAGGATTTTCCGGGAGGAAGCTGTCGTAGAAATCCTGGATCTTGCGGTGGAAAAAGGTGGCAAGTTTGTTGCAGAGGTCCTGTGACAGGGGATGCTGGTGGCTTCAGAGGGGGGCTCTGTGAACTCGTTGATGACTGAGAAGAGTTCCTTGGAGTTGTGTGCAGAGGAGTTGATGCGCTCCCGGAGTGCATCCTTCTTTGCATTCTTGATTTTTCGTCGGTTGGCGGCGGTTGCGGCTCTGAATGAGGTGAGGTCTTCAATGGTTTGGCTGTTCCTCCATTTGTTCTCTAAAAGTCTGCGGGTATGTTTTGATTCTTGGAGTTCGGTGGTGAACCAGCTGGCTTTCTTAGGTACACATTTGGCCGATGTCAGCCTGAGGGGGGCTAGAGTGTCAGCACATTCGGTGATCCATGCATTGAGATTGCGCGCTGCTGTGTTGGTGTCATTGGAGGGAAGGATTTAACGAGCGATGAGGTGAGTTGCTCGTTGGTGATTTCGTTCCATTTCCTGTGGGGGATCCTAGGGGTTCGACTGCTTTGTGCGATGATTGTGAAGTGTATGCAGCGGTGGTCAGTCCAGTCTGTGATGGAGATGGTCTTGATGGTGTTCCGGTTGCTTGAGGTGAAGATGGGGTCCAGTGTGTGTCCTTCGATTTGTGTGGGTGCGGAGACCAGCTGTCTGTCGAGTAGAGTGGTGGTATTTGGATCGGCACGGTCCTCGAGGTGGAAATTCATGTAGCTGAGGAGGAGGTAGTCATTTGACGCCAGGGCCTGGGGGGTTGCAATGTCTTCAACGTCGTCTATGAAAGCTGGGTGGGGGCTGGATGGCCTGTACACCAGGGTGCCCACGGATGGAGGAGTTGTGGTTTGAGTGGACCAGGAAGTGAAGGTGTTCCATGGTGGTGCATTGTTCTTCTGGGAGGGCCTTGACATGTAGTGAGGACTTGTGTACTTGGCCCGGGTGGGAGGGCTGATCCCTCCTTAGGATGCTGTATCCGCAGGGAATAATGATGGCGATGTCTGATCCAGAGGTGGAGGTGGTCCAGGTCTCGGTAAGGAGAACCACCAATAGCCAATGACACTGGATTAACCTTGGGCTTTAGAGAGCACGCGGCCTGGCGGAAAGCGCTTTATCGCTTACTAGCGGTAGTAAGCGCTTTATAAATGCAATTATAATTACAATAGTGACAAGGATAGTGACAATATGCCAGTGCCATGGGTGATCACCATGAAGCTTAGGATGCTCATAATTAGTCAATCTGGGCCACCTTATCCCATCATCACAATCATTTCTAGAAATCCCACAATCTACCAAGATGGGCTGCCTTATGAAAGGGCAACCATATGTTGTAAATACCCATCAATATGCCAAGTCAGGTCTTTCATAAGGATAAGAATAATCAGAATATGGTATTGAGGCTGCTTTGTGACAGAAAAAAATGCCTGAAATGTACACTGAATACCAAGAAAGAACACTATGATGCACGGACTGCCCACAGCAATCTCTGTAAGTACACATCATTTTAGTTTCTCATTCCAACATCTCAGTTTCATCAATACCATTTTCCAAGCTTATCTCTTGTTTGAATCGTCTTTCTCTCTCTCTCTCTTTCTTCTCTCCTTGCTTTCTTGATTTGGGAACAGATTCACACCCTTCCAGCCTTCCCATCCTTACGGGCATCTTAGCTAAAATTACATTTTGTTCTAAGCCTACTCCTTCAACTTAGGCTCCATTCCAATGTAGGGCATGGTCTCCCACGCATACTTGAAGTGAATGTCATTTGTGCAGAGAGTCAAAATACATTTTGTAGGCCTACAAAACCCTGGGGTATCCAAGTGCCAGAGCAGTCCAGGCAAGGAGCAGATGCGTCATTAGGAATGAAGGGCCCTAAGCCTGCTTCTAAAAATTGTACACCCTGCTATATTTCTTAATTCAAATGGGAGAGTGTTCCAACATTTGTGCAGCAGGTGCACTAATTTTCCAAACCGTGAGTGAAACTGCATTGGGAGGCAGACTTGTTGCAGTGACCTGCCGCCTCAATGTGACAGAGTCCTCACTGAGTCACTGAGCATGAATAGACCACTAGCATGCAGGACATCAGTGTTGCGATGAAAAAGTCCTCTGCACTGTAATGGACGTGCACCGTTGCCCTGAGCCCTGAGCGCTCACAACTGTAATGATGTCTAGATCCCTAATGCTGATTTTTGTTGCCATAGACAGATATGGCTCATGTGTGTACTCCATGACATAGGTCTGACTCACGGATTGCGGTCTTGTTTGACCGAGCGGGGCAGCCAAAGTGCTACCTCCATATTGGCGGAGGCTACCCCCTTCACCAAGAGTTAAGCAGCGCAAGCGCAGTGGTGGCAACATACTGTATAGTGATCAGTAGTAGTGAACAGGTCCTTTTTACCCTGTGTCACGGAAGTGAGACCTGCAGGCTCACTCACCTTTTTAAAAGTTCTGCTTCTGTTTGCTTAACTCACCCTCAGCCTACATCAGGTACATGTGGAGTGCTACGTAGCACAGGAGTAGTGACTTTGGATGTATGTGTGCCTGAGAAGGGTACAGTATAGAGTTAGAGCAGTACTGTGCTGTACATGTGTGATTAGTGCATGTACTGAGGGCATGTATGCTTGCAAGAATAGAGGAACACATGACATGAAAGATGTACCCTCCTAATGGGGAAAGGCTTGTAGTGTGGTCAGTTTTATGTATCCTTTGCGCGTTAGCTTCAGGCTTTAGGCCTTTGTGCACTTTGCCCTGGATGTATTTTATTCCTTTGCTCGCAGCTTAGAGCCTCTGTGCACTTTTGCTCTAAATGCTTTTTATTCAGCTTCGTACTGTTATTTTTCAAATAACCAGTTCTACGGTCTTGTTTTATTTTTTATATCACACTGTTTAGCCTACTTCAGCACTGGAGTTCTCAATAACACATTCTTGTTCACTCTGTGCTTCAGTCAAGGATACAGTCTGGTACATTGCCGATAGACGTGGTAGGAGTTTAGTCTTTGGCATTTTTGCTTAGGGACATTTTGTGATCACACTGACATGTTAGTTATAAAAACACTTCCTTGTCCCAATACACGGGAGAGGGAGATTCCGACCAGGGAACCACAACTAGACGCTGACTGCCTCGTTGTAGATACTGAACCAGATCACAGGCCTTTGCTCAGGTATGAGGGTTGATGGCTTCCCAGGGAATCTGAAAGGCAAGTTAGAAGTTTAACATGCTGTGCTCGAAATAGAACTTGCTGAGAGAGAGTAGAAATTGTTAACACCATGATAGCGTTATTCTTATGTTTCACTCTCCTCATGACTATTTCAATCCTACTGTGTTGTATGGTTCTGGTTATTGCGGCTCACGCCTTAATATCTAAAATGCAGTCGTTTTATTAAAACAGTATATAAAACTTCAACTGCCTTTGTCATTTGTATATGAGATCATACTATAAATGAGAGAGCTGGTTTGGATCTGAGTGACCACGACTTCCCTGAGAAGTTCTAAAGATGTCATGCACTCGGCTGCCCAATCATCCCTTCCCCTTGGGAGAGATGAGGCACTGCTAGTTAGCCGGAGGGTGACAGAGGTCCTTCCAAGTGGGTCAGACTCAGTCCCCCACACCGTGAATGATCCTGCTACCTAGAAATCCAGTAGTCTCATTTAGGATAATGAGAGCCAACACGACATGGCGCCGCCAACGATTGGTCCGGCTCTAATTTTCGGGTCCGGCTGACTCTCTCTGTCTCATATATATATTGACTACTCGGTTCCGTTAACGGAGACGTCCGTGGGGCTGAGGATTCTGCCACCACGAGATAGGTACATCCTATTAATTAGTGGTCGGTTGTTCAAGCTTGAACTCTGAAAGGAAAGCCCCGCTATTGGTGTCCCTTCTCTGACCTAGTGCTGTTTTTATAATGGTGAATCCTCAAGTAGTGAATATAGCACTTAATATGCGACAACCGCTCTCAGGACATCTGATAGCACATGGTCTGACGAACCAGGGGGGTTCGGGCACGTTTGTGGTGGACGCCCATGCAGCCTATAGAACAGAGCTTTTTTATTCTTGGGTCGTATTTCCAGCAGTTGATGGGGGTACAGACACTTTTCATGATTACACTATTGCGAATGTCCCTGGACAATACAGGGCATATGCATACTTAGAGATACCTTTATCTTATCAAGAACACCATAATTGGCTTGATGGCGCCCTCCCACACACAGTAGCACAAGTTAGGTTAGGTCCACTGAGTAATGATGGTCCTACCTGGCCTTTATTGGCTACATATACACCATATCCTGCGGTTGCTAACTTGGCGGTGGCTTAAGTTCGTCGTTTATATGTAGACTTAGCGACTACATATAGAAGATTAGTTCAGTTTGTAATGCAGACACTAAATACAAACGCAGCGCGTGCTGCTCCGGCGCAACCACATGCAGTGGTTCCGGGTATCAATCCGGCCACTGTACATTCAGTTATGGGTAAAGTACCGGCAAAACGAGAGGAAACTCCATTTTGGCTGGCGCAAAAAATTTATACGCTGGAAGCAGTATTTCCCCATACGGGACCTCAGGATAAACAAGGAATATTGACGATGTGTTTACCGTATGGACCATTGTAATACCTGGGGCACGGTGTTTGCCGCGCTTTACACTACAGCACATGGTACACCGACACTGGCTAATCTACCGGAAGTGCTAAAACAAATTCAAGATGAATATGGGGCTGCCCCAGCCTTAGATTTAGGGATGCAACTGATGGGCAATTTTGCCGCGGTTTCTTCTATTATATTGAGTAATCTCAAAGGGGAGGCAGTGGCACTAGCGGTGCGTATGCGTCTTCGAGACGTCCCCCAGCTTAATCAAGAGCGGGAACTGCCGAGAATAATAGCGGAAACATATTCGAGTATCGGTTGTGATGGCCTAGGGGCTAGACCACAAAAACCACAGTTACAGGGTAAGAGTAGTAAGGATACTACTAAACAACAGCAACCTGAGGGTACTAAAAAGCGCTGGGAGAAAAAACAGCAAACACCTAATAAAAACAGGGGACAATCTCCGCAACCGGAGACTCCAGAGAATAGGTATAATCTCAGGAATAGGGATAATTTGAAGACGCCTGATAGATATCAATATTTCGATACACGCCAATCTCGTTCCTTTCAGGACTCATCGGAAAAGAGAAATGAGAGAGGTGGGCGGTCAGAGCGAAGAACAGAGTACGTGAAACCGAGACAGGAATCACAACGCTCAACTGAGGTTTCTGTCAAGAAAGAAGAGAAACCAATCCAACAAAAACAGCAATTTAAAAAGAAGAAGGTGGCGGCAGCCTCAGTTAGACATGCCGCACAAGAAGAGAGTTCTCTTGAAGAACAAGACGTGGGCATTAGCACTGTTGGACAGTGCGGCAGAGGTCACAATAGTTCGCCGGAACCTTCTAGAGCATCTGGAGGTGAAAGCAACTGATGACTTCATACAAGTCGAAACAGCAGATATGCGTGTCTCTGATCCCGATAGAGTTTATGAAGTAACTTTACAGTTAGAAGGGGACATTGAGCGCACTATAAACGCCATCTTTTGGGACCGTGTGGTCAAATTGTATGACATTCTGCTGGCTGAACAGGATTGGCCCCCAGACTTTGTTCGCGACTGTCCAGTTGGGGAGGAGGTTATTACACCTTCATTCTCACCACTTGTTCCGGGAGAACTGGCAGAGTCCTATAGTAATATATGGGCTCTGGCACAAGCACCCGCCTTATATAGAAATCATGTGGGGTGGGATAGGGATTCACCTTATCATGTAATTCCGATAAAGGGCGAACCTCAGCCGCAACCGCAATATCCTATAAAATTTGAAGCGAGGGCATCGGTAAGGAAAATACTTACACATTGGAGTACCAGGGAGTAATTGAATCCTGTGTCTCGCCGATGAATAATCCCTTATTTCCAGTGGCTAAACCGGACCATTCTTATAGGATAGTAGTGGATTACAGACATTTAAATGGACATACACGCACGTATGCAATACAAAATTCACACAGCGCAGCGCTCATGAATAATATAGTGCGTAAGAAATACAAAACCACATTAGATATCTTGAATGGATTCTTCTGCCAAAATATAGCGGCCGAAAGTAGGGACAATACGAGCTTTAGTGCATTTGGCTCTCAAAAAAAGTTTTGTCGTCTGCCTCAGGGGTATAAGAATAGCCCAGGACTATTTTCGGCTCGTGTAACTGAAATTCTGCACGAGTTGGACCCCGAAGCTTTATCATATGTTGATGATATCTATCCGACAGACAACGAGTTACTGCAACATTTAAGGCGGGTAGGGCGCATTGTTGTGGGATTTGCTGAAATAGGCTACAAATTTTATTTAAAAAAATCGAAGATTGCCTTCCTCAGCGTCATTTTCCTGGGTTATGAGTTGTCGAATGAGGGCAAGAGCTTAGCGCCACACTTTTTGGAAAAATTTGCTCGTTGCAACCTCCTAATACGGTTCGGAAACTCCAGTCGTTATTGGGGTTTCTAAATTTTGGCAGAACTTACATTCCTGATTACGCTACACGTATAAAACCATTATAAAACCATTATACGAGTTGATTCGCCCAAATTTTTCGAGTAGATTTTGGACGAATGAGCATACACATATTCTTCGAGATTTGCAAACTGATCTCTTAGCAGTAAAGCATTTACACACTCGGGACAATAAAACGCATCTGGTCATCAGGGTTATACCTGGTGCCGTTGGGTTTACATATGTCACCTTTAATGAGGGTGAGACAGTCCCGATAGCATAAAAATCGCACTTGTATTCTGCTGCAGAACAACGTTTTGCACAAACTGAGAAAATTCTCACTGCTGTACAGATGGCTGTGATTAAAGAACGACCTCTTGCCCAGGGCCAACGCATCATTGTCGTTTCCCCGATTCCAGCCTTAGAGGCTGTTACAAAAGCGAGTGTTCCTAATTTGAAAGCTTTACACCCGTGATGGATACAATGGGCAACGTCTTTGACAGCCACTGATGTAGATTACATATTTGACCCTAAACTGCAGACTCAAGAATTTCTTCAATATGAAATGGAGTACCCAGTTCCCCCGGCACATTGCCTATTGACCAATATCAGGTAGTCATGTATACCGATGGCTCTGCGCAACCAGCGGTTGGGACTAAACAACAGTATTCTGCTGCATGTGCGGTGGTGAGCGGCTATATGGAGGGGGAAAAGTTCTGCCCCCAACATACTTATACACAGACCTTGGGAGACTGTACGGCACAGTTGGCTGAGCTGAAAGCTCTGTTGTTAGCCTTGGAACATGCGGATCCGGCAATATTTACATTGCTGGTTTGTGATTCCTATTACTGTGTTCAGTCTTTCAATTAATATTTACATTTCTGGAGGTTGAATGGGTTCAGAGATTCCAAAGGTAACACCATTAAGCACAAATTGCTGTGGGGGAAGGTTGCGGATCTGAAGGAGACGCTTCCTAATGTCCATGTTGTACATACACTTGGACACCAGCGCGTTGGAATACACGTTGCTGGTAACACTTTGACTGATGAAGCCGCAAAATCGGCAGTGGCAATTGCCACTGTGGCCGCAGTAACTCGTTCGAGTTCCAAACCAGACACAGAGATTTTGGCTGCCATAAAGGCTACGGCTGATGGCACGCCATTTCCGAAAGGACTCCCTTCTAAATATAGTTACTGCATGGGTGGTATGCTAAACGCTGTTGTTACAATACCAGGTGTTGGTGTATGTGATATGCCCAATAAAATTGAGCGAACTCGATTGATTTCTGCAGCACATGAGGGGGCGGCATCTGCACATGCCGGCGTGGCTGCCACCATTTCACTGTTACAGGCTCGTTATTGGTGGCCTGGTCTCTATTAAGAGACAAAGCAGTATGTCCTTTGTTGTGATGTCTGCCAGCAAATTAAAGTTTCCACGGCTAGACGCCCGCAGCAGACGCCCCTTCTAATATCAAATAAACCTTTGCAGTGTGTGTACTTGGATCATTGTGGTCCGCTGACACCTGATAGTGCATACAAATATATTTTGGTTGCTGTAGATTCATGCTCCAGATTTGTGTGGGTCTGGCCACAGCGCTCGGCTGACGCTCAAACTGTTATTAAAGATTTGCGCATCTTTGTCGATACATATGCAGTTGCGGCTTTTCATTCGGACCAGGGCCCTGCTTTTGCCTCTAAGGCATTCAGGGACACCATGGCTTCGTTGGGGGTCCAGCTCCAGTTCTCGTCTCCATTTCATCCCGAGAGAAATTCTGTCGTGGAGCGTTTAAATCGCGATTTAAAGCAATCCTTAACGGCCAGAGTTATGGGTACGGGTCGTAGTTGGCTAGCCCACCTATATGGAGTACAGAGAACACTTTGGGCCAGATGTAGCAAAGGTTTGCGACTCGCAAACGGGCAGAATCGCAATTTGCGACAGTGCAAAATCGGAAATGGGATGCAAAAAGCCCATTTCTGACTCGCAAAAAGCGATGGGACCCGTTTGCGAGTCGCATCCGTTGCGACCCCATTTTGCGACCCACAAATAGCAAGTCGCAATTTGCGAGTCGCAAACCTTATGCAATTGCAACTCGCAAATTGCGACTAGTCGCAAAAAGCCCAGTTTGCATGTCCCATTTACCACTAACTCAGAGCAGGTGGTAACCATTACCAAAGTATAAAAGGGGACCCAGAAGCCATCTGGGTTACTCAAGATGGCGGAGATATACCTGATAGCAGTGAGGAGGAGAGTCTACGCAGCCCAGCAGAGGAGGAGGAGGGGCCACAGACAGGAGAAGATATATAGAACCAGGCAGACTCTTTTTCAGCAAACTGAAGAGGAGATCTATGACAAATACCGCCTTAGCAGCGCAGCCATTCTAGAATTAATAGATTTACTCAAACCACAGCTAGAACACCAGACTCTGCGTGGCTGCGCCATTCCTACGCATGTGCAAGTACTATGCTCACTGCACCTCTTGGCCTCAGGGAGCTATCAGGGGGTCATTGCTGTGGCAGGTGGGGTATCCCAAAGTGCAGTGTCAAGGTTCCTCAGGCCCTTCCTAGATGCCTTAGTCACGCGCATGTCTCACTTCATATACTTACCAAGGAATGAGGCAGAAATGAACAGCACCAAGCTGGACTTTTACAGGATTGCCCACTTTCCCCATGTCATAGGGTGTGTAGATGGGGGACACATTCAAATATGCCCCCCTGCAAATCTGGAACACATTTTCCGCAACAGAAAGTGTACCCACTCACTCAACATACAGGTTGTTTGTGATGCCCGTTATGTCATCACGGACATCGTAGCTAAGTTTCCAGGCAGTACCCATGACTCATACATTTTTAGGCATAGTGGGATACATCAACGCCTGGAACGTGGGGAATTCGGAGACGGTTACCTCCTAGCTCATCATGGTGCTGACAGCATTCCTCTGTCAGCACCTCCAGCTCCCTCTCAGAAAATTTGAGCTTCCTCTTTCTTGGGGTTCCCTCCATGGCAGCTGCTGTTTGTTCTGTGTGAAGACTGGCAGTTATAAAAGGGTGTGGTCCTCCATCCTCCCAGGTGTATTTCTAAACTTCCTGGCTGTGATGTCATCATCATGTGCCAGGAAGTGTTTCCAGAGTGTTCTGGTGTGGTTTCTGGAGTGTTCTGCTGCACCTGGAAGCAATTTTCAAGGAAATCGAAATTTGCGACACCTACTCGCTAATTGCGAGTTCGTTTTTTGCACACTCGCAAAAAGCGACCTCGCAATCTGCGGACTCGCACACTGCGTTGCGAGTCCGGCTGCGAGTCGCAAAATCGGATCGTTTTTTTTTCTGGCATTACATATTGCGACTCGCATTTTGCGAGTCGCATCAACTCGCAAAATGCGAGTCGCAATTTTTATTTTTGGTACATCTGGCCCTTAATAACTTGCCTAGAATGTCCCTGGGGGTTGTACTTCATATGAGTGCCTGTTTGGGACACGAATGTATGTTCCTGATCTAGATGGTCCTGGTGTGGAGACGGCAGATACGCCCTTTGATATAAATGATCGTGTCACTGTTTTGCAGGATTTACAACAATTCCGTGAAGATAACTGTTCTGCCAGTGCTGCCTCCACAGGAATTAAGGATGAACAAGTAACGCCTACTGGTTGGATTTCCAGGATTGGGGATCTGGTGCGAGAAAAGGTCGCAGTGAAAAAAGAGTTTGGTCCTTCCTATCGGGTGCCTGTCCCTGTGCTAGGGATCCAAGGCACAAGAACTGTAATTTTGCCACCGTTGCAAGGGGTCAAAGGAAATCGCTTTGTTTCCATTGACAATGTCAAGTTACAACATGTGGCCGATTCTTCACAGCAGACCAAGAGGGACACCCAGTAGTTCCGGAATCCCTCTCACTACTGGGGAAGAAGTCCCGCTGCAGGTGATTTGCACCGACGCTATTTCCTCTCCGAGCTTGGGGAGGGTGGAAGCTGATCTTGCGATTGTTCCGCTGAAGGCGAATAATTTGGAATCTTTTGATCAAGTTGCTGTAAGTTCTACTGATATTACTGAACATGTGATTTATAGCGTGCCAAGGCGAGAGCCACCATCTACTTCTTTGTTTACGGTTGCACCTTTTGCGAGAACTGCCTCGGGCTGCTTCAACACCACTGATGATACCGTGTTGGACTCCTCGTCCTCTTCAACACCAGTCCTGGGTCCACGTAGGCTGCTGTATTGGCTCAAAAACACATATTTTATTGTTCCTTGGAACTATCTGTAGCTTTTTATGACTGTGATGACTCTTTTCTTGTGGCTGGGATTTGTAGTTACATTTTTTCTGGTGATACATGGTCATTTTCTTCCTGAACGTTCTGACATTGAGCACGTGGAGACGGTGTTGAAACAAAATTTTTCGTCACATATGGTTCGAAGGGACTTGTCCTTTGTGAACATTTCTGCAGTGCCGATTCCAGATGGGATTGTGTGGGATAGAGTGATGTTTGATATATATGGTCCCACTGAAATAATTCAAATACCGTATGTTCTCAAATTGTCAATGAATGATATCGTTATACCAGGCATTGTTTCTGATGATTGGGACGTAAAGACAGTGGATTCTATGTTGACGGAATTGCAATATTATACTGTCTATGAAAATGAAGATGCTTACGTATTTAGAGATAATTATGGTGACATGTTTTGCTATAATTATTATGGACACCACTTTATTCATAAAGCTAGTAGCCCTAAATCGATATTTGAATATATGCAATGGGAACATTGCCCGACTCCTCCACAGGGGAGTTCTAAAACGTATTATGATAAATTTGCATATTTTTCTGGCCATCATCAACAGGGTGCTAAGTCTTACTATTATAAGGTTACTCTGCATACTAATAAGCAAATGTTATTGACTGATACTAAATTACTGTATTCAAATTTACTTGTATCCAAACTTTCAGTTGAGGGGTATGAATACTGGTCCAAAACTGTTGATTTGAAAAGTGTCTGGGGAAGGAAAAATTGGCAAATGCGGGGTAGGGACACATTGTTTAGGGCATGTATTATTCCTGTCCAAATGATTTTCCTGAATGACACTGTACAACAGACTAGCTGTTTGGGCTTAGCAACAATTAGAGACTTGAATTTGCCTAGCATACCTGTCCCTTCCAAATTGAAAAATTGGCAGCAGTATCTTAATGCCACGTTTAGTGAGCTTACAGACTGGGTCCAGAATGGTACGCTTAACACTTCATTGATACGTCCGGGCGGGTGGTTATTGTGGCCCATAGACACTAATGGGTGTCATCAGCGTTTTGTCACCTCTTCGGGGGGGTTCAGGACTAGTAGGGCAGACCCTCGCTACATATCACCAGAACATGCTGATATCATTACTACATACAGCGTGGGGAAACTTTGTTAACAATGGTTGAAGTCATCCACGCTGGATGCAGTTAAGACACATCTCACGTTACTGTCTAATGATACTGACTTGCAAGATTTCTTGTTAGGACCAAGAATACCACGGAAGAAACGTTTTTTGTATGAAGTATATAATGAGATTTGGAAGTTTTTACAACAAGAGGCAGCGGCCCGGTTGAGGCAAATTGATCAGGAAAATTTGATACAGGCTTTGTCTGTTGTGGATAATGGGATGCATACCCTTTCAGACCGTGTATACACAATTGACAACATTGTTTCCTCTGCTATAGACATTATTAAATCTGATATGTCTTCTTTATATCATGGGCAGAGTCAAACGCGGTCCATCATGCAGTTGGGTTGGACTCTACAGACCTTGAAGGCAGGTCGCGTTCCGTGGCAGCACATTCGTGCCAGGGAGATATTTATTTCCTTTAATTTGACATGTCAACAACAGTTAATGGCTAAGATGGAAGCAACATATGTTATGTTAAATATTGAAAAGTTGGAGAAATTGCCTTTTACTATGGCTGAGATTCCGTCAGCTGAGTGGTTGATTCACGGGGTTATTAATTTGCCTATCTCCACTCTGCAATTTACTTCTTGTTTAAAGCACATTCCTGTGGGTAGATATGAACGGTTGGGAGACAGTTACATACATGAGGTGTGGGAGCTTCCCTTTCTATACAGATGTCTTAATGGTATGAGGGAGGTTTTTCTTAGCAGTAGCAAATGCGAAACTTCTGTCAGCCATTCAATGGTTTGTAAACAGCTGTCTTTGCACGGGCGTGTAATGCCTCGATTGCTAACTTAGCTTTTTATCTTAAGGGAGTTCCAGTCCCGGTAATTAAAAACACTTTCCAGGTGCTTTCAAACTGCAGCTACGTCCTTCTTAACAGTGAACCCTGTTGTGGCATGCGTGCCGGAATAGTTTATGTGGTCGTTGTCACCAAGGCCGTTACGTGCTGCGGGAATGTGTTGTTTCCCCCCACTCAAATTAGGGAGGTAGCGGACATCTGGCCTCATATTGCTACTTCCAAAGTAAATTTCGACAAGTTGAGTCGACTGAAAGCTCTATTGTTTCAAAAGCATGTGGCCCTTACATCTGCTAGCGAGACCTACGCACTTCAGGTGGCAAGGTCATCAGCGGAAATACAGTCCCTTTTAAATACTAACTTTCCGAGTCACTTTGGTGAACTCGTGGGACGTATATTTAATGCATCCAGCACTGCTGGAATTGCACATTTTTTCAAAGCCATTGGTGTTGGTTTTGCTCATACCTTCTCTTCCATATTCGGTTTAATACCTTCGGCTATTCATTCTATTTTCGGAAGCATTTTGGGGAGATTTCCGATTACTTTGGCTTTGTTGGCTTGTATTTTGCTGTTGCTGTTGTTCTTCCGCAATGGCTGTCCCACCGCGACGAGATCCCATATTGGCGCTCCCGTCAGCGCAGCTGTGTCGTGAACGCATGATGCAGTATTTTGGAGCAACACTCCTGGGACAATTGGAGTGTGACTGGTCTCTGTCATTCCGACCGGTTTTGGATTGTGTGCAACCCGTGTTTCGGTGCCTTTGGTGCTCATTTGAACATGCACTGGCTCTCTGTCTCTCACTGCAGCACCCCCCAGTGGTCGATACTGATCTGTTGATGTTCCCGATTAGGGCTTATTCCCAGACTTGTGCACTACGGTTGCGTTTGCTTCGTGAGGCAATTTATGAGATTCCCTTCCTGGAGGAAGATGGTTTTGTCTCATTCATAGGCCCTGCACGGAGTGCCGCCCTGGATGGTTCTGGGGCTTTGGAACACACCTGCTCCATGATAGTTTTTGCCGTGGATTTTCCGATATTGACATCTGTCGAAGTGGAGGATCTCCTGCTTTCCGTGGCTTCTGTCTAGGAATTTTTTTTTTTTTTTTTGTTTTGGTTCAAATTGACATTGTATCAAATTTGGCTTTAACGTCACATGCTTCCCAATTTAAATTAGTTTTCTGCTTTGCTGTCCTCTGAACTTGTCGAAATATATTTGATGTATTTTTTGTATTTGGGGCATATTTTTATATTATTAGAACCACTTGCTACCGACAAGGGGAGGGTGTAGTGTGGTCAGTTTTATGTATCCTTTGCGCGTTAGCTTCAGGCTTTAGGCCTTTGTGCACTTTGCCCTGGATGTATTTTATTCCTTTGCTCGCAGCTTAGAGCCTCTGTGCACTTTTGCTATAAATGCTTTTTATTCAGCTTCGTACTGTTATTTTTCAAATAACCAGTTCTACGGTCTTGTTTTATTTTTTATATCACACTGTTTAGCCTACTTCAGCACTGGAGTTCTCAGTAACACATTCTTGTTCACTCTGTGCTTCAGTCAAGGATACAGTCTGGTACATTGCCGATAGATGTGGTAGGAGTTTAGTCTTTGGCATTTTTGCTTAGGGACATTTTCTGATCACACTGACATGTTAGTTATAAAAACACTTCCTTGTCCCAATACACGGGAGAGGGAGATTCTGACCAGGGAACCACAACTAGACGCTGACTGCCTCGTTGCAGATGCTGAACCAGATCACAGGCCTTTGCTCAGGTATGAGGGTGGATGGCTTCCCAGGGAATCTGAAAGGCAAGTTAGAAGTTTAACATGCTGTGCTCGAAATAGAACTTGCTGAGAGAGAGTAGAAATTGTTAACACCATGATAGCGTTATTCTTATGTTTCACTCTCCTCGTGACTATTTCAATCCTACTGTGTTGTATGGTTCTGGTTATTGCGGCTCACGCCTTAATATCTAAAATGCAGTCGTTTTATTAAAACAGTATATAAAACTTCAACTGCCTTTGTCATTTGTATATGAGATCATACTGTAAATGAGAGAGCTGGTTTGGATCTGAGTGACCACGACTTCCCTGAGAAGTTCTAAAGATGTCATGCGCTCGGCTGCCCAATCATCCCTTCCCCTTGGGAGAGATGAGGCACTGCTAGTTAGCCGGAGCAAACCCGGATTTAGGGTGACAGAGGTCCTTCCAAGTGGGTCAGACTCAGTCCCCCACACCGTGAACGATCCCGCTACCTAGAAATCCAGTAGTCTCATTTAGGATAATGAGAGCCAACGCGACAGACTGCTGCCGTTACCAGAAGTTAAGCAGCATGCACGTGGTGGTGACAGCTTAATTCACCCCTTCGCCTACATCGGTTTGATGTGGAGTGCTGCGCATCGCAAGAGTGGTGTATCTGCACTGGATGCATGTGTGCCTGGGAAGGGTTTGTTGCAGGGATAATGCAGTACTGTCCAGTGTGCATGGTAAATGCATGTGCTGGATGTATGTGTGCTTGCACGTAGTGCAATACAGGAAGGGTACAGCGCTGTGCCATGCATGCATGATAAATGTATTAGCTGGGCTTATGTGTGCCTGTGAGTGGAATAGTACATAAAGGATACTATGCTGTGCAGTGCATGTGTATTCAATGGATGTACTGTGTGTATGTGTGCCTGTGAATGGTGCAATACATGGCAGAATATTGTTTCTGTTTTGTGAGACCTAGGCCTGAATTGTGCAAAATGAGGTAGAGTAATCCCCCTCCAACAGATTTGTGTATTGCTGCATTCCTGTAAGCTGGGTGTGACATACTGGAGAAGGGCGAGCCAGGCTTCCCATCATACATTTCAGAGGGCGCTGTTTGATTCAGAGAGAGGTCACAAGGAAGGGGCTTGGGCAAATCTTAGAAAGGCAATGGGGCTGATAGAGAATCATAAACAAGTAGGGCTGGGGCCCGGCCTATTACAATTCTCCCGCTGGGCTGACCGGCGGGAACATTGCAATAGAGCGTTCCCGCCAGTCAGTCCAGTGGAACCTGTGCTACACTATAGGACTCGACTTCCTTGACTCCTATACTGTAGCACAGAGGGGGCTGACCAGCACCCTTGAAATGCAAAGCAGACAGTGCACATTCCGATGGTGCCTGGGCCGTGTGCAACAAACTCACCTGAACCAGCTGCCTCCGCTCCAGCAGCTGAGGTGGGGGGCTGATCAGGGACAACGGATGCTCCAATCTTGCAGATGAGGGTAAGGCGGAATTCAGACTGATCGATACCACTGCGGTGCTGGAACACTTTTGACTTTAAGACACAGTCAACGACTCTTGAGACTCGGTTTACTAATGGGCCTTGCCCTGAATGTTGCCTACAGTGAATGGCTAATTACCACTATCTCTAGAGCAAGGAGAGAGTGGAACACAGAGAAATGCTTAGGAAACAGTAGGAAAATGACCTCAGGGGAGACTGTGTAGTTGTTTGTAAATGTCTCATTACCCTTTGTTATAAAAGTAGAATAAAATACCACTCTTTTTTCCATAAAAATGAATATTTGGCTGGAAAATAGTTTATTGCTGCTGCTGGTATTTTGAACTGTGAGTCTGTGTTCACCCCCTCTGTAGCACCCTCCCACTCTCCACCCCCAAGGGAGCCTTGGACTGCTCGGACCACAATATCCCTAGAAGTCAAGTGCTCAAGTGCTGAAGGGGTACTTGGCCCAGTTGCCTGGGATGCATAGTACGTGGGGCCCTGCGACATCAGGAGTAAAAGGCCTCACTCCCCACTGTTGGAATCAATAGCTCCTGCTTTCCCCATGGTCCGCTGACCAGGGTTCCGACAATCAATATATGGCCACCTTGTATGGTACATCTTCTTCACTAAAGCAAACACACAACGTGCTGCCTTCCAATTTTGATGCCAAGGTATAGTTACTGCCGGTGCTTACTATGGAAAAAATAATGTAAGTATCAGGACCCTTCTCATGATGCCACTGCACCTTGCATCACCCATTGCCCCTGACAGTGCTTCCATTGACAGTAACAACACAACTACTAACCTTCACACTCCTACAAGTGTGACAATTCAGACTATTCCAGGTCACCCAAAGCTGTAGGAATAGCGTGGGCAGCCGATATTATTAATGTTAATGTACATTAAGGTATTAAAATTAGACAAACAGCACCTCCATATGGTGGACCTTCATTAGTGATGGCCCAAGGTAAGCACTGGACAGCCCAGGCATCAAAAGCAGAAGTGCCTGGTGTATGCACTGCACTGAAGGACCTGTGCACGAATGAGCACGCAACGCATAGCGAAGACAAAGAGGCTGATTGGTGGAGTGGATGAGAACATGGCAGCAAGGCAAGCTGAGCTTTGGTGAGAACAAGGGGTCCGCTGGCAGGTTTCATGCCACAGATCTCGGCTAGCGAGGTGGGGGGGGGGCTTTTTAGTTGAAATGACATGACGCCGGCTCTGACTGTTGTGCTGCATTTCCTTCACTCTCAGATTCCTGCTTGATGCTGACATTCCTCCTGCAGCCTTTCTTCATCCCTTTGTGGATGCCAGCCACCCTGATCTTTTCAATATGGCTGCCATCAGACCTCAGGCTGCCATCACTGAGGTTGGGTGGGGCCGGGGACACTCACTGTCATCATCACTGTTGAGCCCGGCTTAAACCATACAGTGCTGTGCAGCTCCCAGAATGCCATCCTCTTCGCCATGGGTCATATCTTCACTTCAACAATGCTTGCTTGCATAGGAGTGAGTACATGGAGCCCCACAGTGACTCTGTCCATATTTGTAGCTAAGCATTGCCTCTCGTTTCATAGTACAGATATCACGTTGTTTATCTCCAGATGGAGTGTTCTTTGTTGTGCTGATAATTGCTTATCTTCTTATCATCTTTCTTTGAAAAGTTCATCCACCATCATATTTCAACCAAAGAAGTTCTGGGTCCCAGGTAGGACCCCTCTACTAACGCCCCTTGGAGCACTCATTCTCAGCACTGTTCCTTTTCACTCCCTCACTGAGCTCACCGCCTGACTCGCTAGGCAGTCACTGCCCTCCACCAGTAATGGGAAATCATGTAACTCACCCGATTTCCTAAACAGTAAGAATAAACAGAGGCAATCAAAAAGTCTGTTTCTGGGACCAAGAGCTGCAAACCCTCGGCTCGGCCCCCGGTTTATCAACAGTGTTCTGTGCCCATGAAGAAAAATGGTTTTCTGGGTAAGAGTTCCTGCCCCCTTCAAAGTACAACCTATCTTCTTGGTGACGATAAGTACCTCTGCCTGGGTACAACCAAAAGCTGAAACCAACAGCTCTCCATTCCACCTGTACTAAAACAGAAAATACTTCTTCCCTCACTAATACCCTTAAACCCACTCTTTTTACACTGTCGGTATCGAAAACACGTTTTATCAAGAACTTCATGGGAAACTCATTTCATTGAAAACATTCTCAATGAAATACATTTACTAGAAACACGTAAATGGCTCTAAAGGCAGGTTCCTGGACAGGATCAGGGAAAGTGCTTGGGTAAGGTTTAGAGTCAAGGTAAAGATTATGGCTAAAGGTACAGTTAATGTTATGATTATGTAAGGGTACAAAGTAAGTGCAAATGTCGTAGGTGAAGAATTAGTTCAGAGTTAAGGCAGGGTAGTGGTAGGGTAAGGTAGCATTAGGGGCAGGCCTGGGTCAGGATAAGTTGGCTAAGGGTAAGAATGTACATCCTTGGAGTTAATTTAAGATTAGGCCCAGAAGCACAATTAGGATTGAGGATGGGAGTACAGTCACTGCTGGGATGATATAAGAGTCGGTAAAAGTAAGAATGAATCCAAGAATGTAAAGTTAGGGCCATTTTAAGGCTGGGCTTAGGATTTGCGTTAACTGTTAAGGCAAAGGTTAGTATTACATGATGGATTAAGTTGCAAGGTATTTCTAAAATGATGTTTTAGAGAAATTTGCAACAACATTGCATTGCAAAAGAAGGGCAGAGGTTTAATCGAAACCTACACAGTCATAATCAAAAGTGTTCAGTCACATCGTTTTCAACAAAATGTCCATTTCAATTTGAGGTAAAGTCTCACATTTTCATTAAAATGGTGTTCAATGAAAAGTGTTCTTTGAAGTGGAACACATGGCACAGATTGTCTCTGTCGGTGGTGCACTGTACATACTACTGTCAGTTCTTGCCCCAGCACACACGATGATCTTGGAGTGGGGTTCCAGGAACATCTCTAGTCCCCAGTGTACTCCTGCCTCACCAGTATAGAAGTCTCCCGAGACTGGCTCTCTCTTCATTTAGGTGGCGGGTTTGTTTGGTCCTATGGCTACAGTACGGCGAGCAGTGACCCCTGCTGGCCCTGACTGGGACCACGCCACAGTCTGCAGAAGTGTCTTGAAGCCCAGGCCTGGTGGAAACCGCACGCCGATTGGGCAGCTGCTCTGCTTCCCTCCGTAGACTGAAGGTGCCATTGCAGGATTGTTGAGCTAACATCCCCACAGACACATTCTGCCCACCTGGCACCTTCCAATGTTGCCATCAGAGTGCTTACTGCACACCCAGCAGTGGACACCAGAGACTCTTGAATGACCACAGGGTCAGCCTTCTACACTGAAGCAGAAAGCGGAAGGATCCGATCACTGTGAGCCCGGCCTGGCCGCAGCTGAATAAGACAATACTGTGTCCCCGTCCCAGTACTTGGGTACTAGTGTGTTGCGTACAGATTAAAGTACTTTTTACACTCCAAGATCTCTGAGCACTGGCTGGACAATCAATGTATTACCAGTTACTTATTGTGTTACAGAGTTCTGAGTCCCCTCACCCCACTGCCTGAGTCAAGTGCTGAAGTGCTTAAAGGGGTGTACTAAAGCGGTGTACTAAGGGGGTGTACTAAAGGAGTGTACTAAAGTGATGTACTAAAGAGGTGTGGTAAAGGGGTGTACTAAAGGACAGTGCCAAAGTGGTGTGCTAAAGGAGTGTCTAAAGAGGTGTACTAAAGGGGTGTACTAAAGTGATGTGCTAAAGGGGTGTACTAAAGGACTGTGCCAAAGGGGTGTACTAAAGGACTGTGCTAAAGGGGTGTATTAAAGGGGTGTGCAAAAGGGGTGTACTGAAGGACTGTGCTAAAGGGGTGTGCTAAAGGGGTGTACTAAAGGGGTGTACTAAAGGTGGTGTGCTAAAGGGTGTACTAAAGGACTGTGCTAAAGGGATGTATTAAAGGAGAGTGCTAAAGGGGTGTACTAAAGAGGTGTGTTAAAGGGGTGTACTAAAGGGGTGTTCTAAAGAGGTGTGCTAAAGGGGTGTAGAAAAGGGGTGTACTAAAGAGGTAAGCTAAAGGGGTGTGCTAAAGGGGTGTACTAAAGAGGTAAGCTAAAGGGGTGTGCTAAAGGGGTGTACTAAAGAGGTGTGCTAAAGTGGTGTGCTAAAGGGGTGTACTAAAGGGGTGTGCTAAAGGGGTTTGCGAAAGGACTGTGTTAAAGGGGTGTACTAAAGGGGTGTACTAAAGGGGTGTACTAAAGGACAGTGCTAAAGGTGTGTGCTAAAGTGGTGTGCTAAATGGGTTTACTAAAGGAATGTACTATGGAGGTGTGCTAAAGAGGTGTGCTAAAGGAATGTACTATGGAAGTGTGCTAAAGGGGTGCGCTAAAGAAATGTACTATAGAGGTGTGCTAAAGGAGTGTGCTAAAGGAATGTGCTAAAGTGGTGTGCTAAAGGGGTGTGCTAAAAGAGTGCTAAAGTGGCGTGGTAAAGTGTTGTACTAAAGGAGTATGCTAAAGGAGTGTGCTAAAGTAGTGTGCTAAAGTGGTGTGCTAAAGGGGTGTGCTGAATGGATGTGCTAAAGGAGTGTGCTAAAAGGGTGTATTAGAGGGGTGTGCTAAAGGACTTTGCTAAAAGGGTGTGCTAAAGGAGTGTGCTAAAGGGGTGTTTAAAAGGGGTGTGCTAAAGGAGTGTGCCAAAGGAGTGTGCTAGAGTGGTGTACTAAAGGAATGCACTAAAGGGGTGCGCTTAAGGGGTGCATTAAATGAGTGTGCTATAGGGGTGTGCTAAAGGGGTTAGCTAAAGAGGTGTCCTAAAGTGGAGTGCTAAAGGAGTGTGCCAAAGGAGTGTGTTAGAGTGGTGTACTAAAAGAATGCACTAAAGGGGTGCGCTTAAGGGGTGCATTAAATGAGTGTGCTATAGGGGTGTGCTAAAGGGGTTATCTAAAGAGGTGTGCTAAAGGAGTGTGCCAAAGGAGTGTGCTAAATTGGTGTACTAAAGGAATGCACTAAAGGGGTGCTCTAAAGGGGTGCATTAAATGAGTGCGCTAAAGGGGTGTGCTAAAGGAGTGTGCTAAAGTAGTGTGCTAAAGTGGTGTTCTAAAGTGGTGTGCTAAAGGGGTGTGCTAAAGTGGTGTGCTAAAAAGGTGTGCTAAAGGGGTGTACTAAAGGGGTGTGCAAAAGGGGTGTGCTAAAGGGGTGTACTAAAGGGGTGTGCTAAAGGGGTGTGCTAAAGTGGTGTGTTAAAGGGGTGTTCTAAGGGAGTGTACCAAAGGGGTGTACTATAGGGGTGTAGTAAAGGATTGTGTTAAAGGGATGTACTAAAGGAGTGTACCAAAGAGGTGTACTAAAGGGGTGCACTAAAGGGGTAAACTAAAGAGTGTACTGAAGGAGCGTGCTAAAGGGGTCTGCTAAAGGGATATATTAAAGGAGGGGTGCTAAAGGAGTGTGCTAAAGTGGTGTAATAAAGGGGTGTGTTAAAGGAGTGCACTGAAGTGGTGTACCAAAGGGGTGTACTAAAGGAGTGTACCAAAGGGGTGTACTAAAGGGGTGCACTAAAGGGGTGTACTTAGTGCTTCGGTTTAGGTCGCGAATGGGATATACAGGGAGTGCAGAATTATTAGGCAAGTTGTATTTTTGAGGATTAATTTTATTATTGAACAACAACCATGTTCTCAATGAACCCAAAAAACTCATTAATATCAAAACTGAATATTTTTGGAAGTAGTTTTTAGTTTGTTTTTAGTTTTAGCTATGTTAGGGGGATATCTGTGTGTGCAGGTGACTATCACTGTGCATAATTATTAGGCAACTTAACAAAAAAAAATATACACCCATTTCAATTATTTATCATTACCAGTGAAACCAATATAACATCTCAACATTCACAAATATACATTTCTGACATTCAAAAACAAAACAAAAACAAATCAGTGATCAATATAGCCACCTATCTTTGCAAGGACACTCAAAAGCCTGCCATCCATGGATTCTGTCAGTGTTTTGATCTGTTCACCATCAACATTGCGTGCAGCAGCAACCACAGCCTCCCAGACACTGTTCAGAGAGGTGTACTGTTTTCCCTCCTTGTAAATCTCACATTTGATGATGGACCACAGGTTCTCAATGGGGTTCAGATCAGGTGAACAAGGAGGCCATGTCATTAGATTTCCTTCTTTTATACCCTTTCTTGCCAGCCACGCTGTGGAGTACTTGGACGCGTGTGATGGAGCATTGTCCTGCATGAAAATCATGTTTTTCTTGAAGGATGCAGACTTCTTCCTGTACCACTGCTTGAAGAAGGTGTCTTCCAGGAACTGGCAGTAGGACTGGGAGTTGAGCTTGACTCCATCCTCAACCCGAAAAGGCCCCACAAGCTCATCTTTGATGATACCAGCCCAAACCAGTACTCCACCTCCACCTTGCTGGCGTCTGAGTCGGACTGGGGCTCTCTGCCCTTTACCAATCCAGCCACGGGCCCATCCATCTGGCCCATCAAGACTCACTCTCATTTCATCAGTCCATAAAACCTTAGAAAAATCAGTCTTGAGATATTTCTTGGCCCAGTCTTGACGTTTCAGCTTGTGTGTCTTGTTCAGTGGTGGTCGTCTTTCAGCCTTTCTTACCTTGGCCATGTCTCTGAGTATTGCACACCTTGTGCTTTTGGGCACTCCAGTGATGTTGCAGCTCTGCAATATGGCCAAACTGGTGGCAAGTGGCATCGTGGCAGCTGCACGCTTGACTTTTCTCAGTTCATGGGCAGTTATTTTGCGCCTTGGTTTTTCCACACGCTTCTTGCGACCCTGTTGACTATTTTGAATGAAACGCTTGATTGTTCGATGATCACGCTTCAGAAGCTTTGCAATTTTAAGAGTGCTGCATCCCTCTGCAAGATATCTCACTATTTTTGACTTTTCTGAGCCTGTCAAGTCCTTCTTTTGACCCATTTTGCCAAAGGAAAGGAAGTTGCCTAATAATTATGCACACCTGATATAGGGTGTTGATGTCATTAGACCACACCCCTTCTCATTACAGAGATGCACATCACCTAATATGCTTAATTGGTAGTAGGCTTTCGAGCCTATACAGCTTGGAGTAAGACAACATGCATAAAGAGGATGATGTGGTCAAAATACTCATTTGCCTAATAATTCTGCACTCCCTGTAGTAGGACAGGCCCGGGACATCAGTGTACAGACTCTTCACCAGAGCTAATGGAATATTGCGGGGGGAGGGCGGGGGGGGTCACCACATTATGAAACATGGTTGCCTAAATGATGTGGCATGAAAAGGCAAATTATAATGCGGCATATCTTTAAATAGTATTACTTTATTATTGTGTCATTTTTACATATGGTAATGCTGTCTGGGCAAAGATTTGACCTAATTAGTACCAGTTTAACAACCAAATACACGAATATGCAATGGGAAGGTTTACTCGTTAACCTTTGTGAAGGGTCTTCCAACCCACGTGACCACATATCGCCATGTTCTAAGTAAAGTTTGAGCTAGAAACAACATGTTTTTGGTTAAAACCTGCAGATTATGCAGCAAATCAGCTTGTATGTAAATAGGCAAATTCTTAATTATACGAAAGAGCAGCGGCCGCAGAATCGCATACTTCCAGTGGCCCTGCTCATGACGAATGATGCCCATTAACCCTTGAGTGCCCGTGGCTAGCTAGTGCATATTTAGAGTTTACAATGTCCCTCAAAAGGACTTCATGTGCTGTAAAAACATGGTAATTCCCTCCTTTAGAGGATGACGTGCAGAGTAACTCTCGGTGCTAACAGCTGCAGATGCCCTTTCATAATAGATAATGGCCTATTTTTGAATTTCTGGCATTACACTAAAATTGTAAGCAAGACTGATATAAAGTAGTGTTATCTGGCCAGTGCTGAATAAGAGTAAGAACATGCTGAATTGAAGCTCCAGGCTGGCACTAGTGGATCATGCCAACTGTACCCTAGTGCAGCAGTCCAACACTAGACACATACCACGGAGGGTGCCAGTTCGGAGTGAGCTGGGTCATGAGGGCAGCAGATTGCAAGGATGGGTGTATGGCTCCTGTTTTTCATTGATTGCAAATGCTTCACTTCAAGGTCAAACAGTAACTCCATTCGTCCAAGTGTCAGTGGTGGGGGCAGGTGCAGTCAAAGAGAGCACAGGTGGAACATCAGTACTGCCAGCCAGCCTCAGGTCGTCTATTAGAAGAAACAAACATAGACTCTCTCAGCATGCCACTGCACAGGTTACAATGAGATCAACTGAAATTTAAAAGTTGTTTTGACTTTCACAAGCTCTATATGGACATAAATGGTGAAGGTCCATGCATGCTCCATAACTTCAAGTATGATTGTTTATGCCTGAAGTTATACTAAAAATATCCAGGTGTACTGTACACACTATAAAGATAAAAATACGTCATTACTACTACTTAACAGAATTCGTTTTATGAACTTTAAAATAATAAAAGATTGAGTTAAAGCATGCAAAGTTTCAAATGTTATGCATTTTACAAGGAACAGGTGGATAACCACCAAGCTATTGTACCAAAATGTTAACTTTCGACCTGCAGGTAACACACCTACACTACCAACATAGGCAATTTAACAGACATGGCTGTCCCGAGGAGTAGCGTGCTACCTGTCTGCAAAGCGCTTCATGCATTGTCAGAGGCAGGAAGAGCTATATAAAGACACATTCGGTACAATACAATAGAAGTAGGCTTGGAAAAATGAAACGTGCTTCTATCCCTTGCAGCAGGTGACAGCGGCCCACGCCTTGAGACATCTGTGAGCTGAGCTGGCACTTGACGCAGATGTTACAAGCAGGCCTTGTCCCGGGAGAGCGGCGTCCACAATTGAACAGCGTTTTCTGCTGGGAGTTGGCAGGCACGCTCTGAGCAGCCCATAATGACAGTCAATAGTCATGTGAGCCAAACATAGCTCTGCCACAGCTCTCTGGAGAACACCTCTCGAACAGGATGAGCAGTGTTATTTGATGCAAAGCTCTGGAGAGCTCCTTCCCCAGTACCTCACACTGCTTTTTTCTTCCAATCTTTTTTATTGCCGTTTGCTCCACTACCCAGCATTTACCACGCTTTTTACCGCTGACGCAAATTGCAATCTGCATGGACTAGTAACCATGACTACCGACATTTAGCGAACCTAAATATTGAGACAATGGCTGTTGCGGCGTTGACGTCACCGGCAGCCATTTTTGAACATTCCTGCAGGTTTTGGGAAATAACTGGTGAAAGTTGCCCAACTCAAAGGCAGTAAAAGCTTTAAGGGCGCAAGTTCAGAAATGAACAGTCGGTGTGCAGCATTAAAGGCACAGCTCTCGGAACTTTACTGAAAAGTTTAATATGCTTTTTAGAAGTAAAGACTTGTGATAATGCGACTCCTCAAAAAATTCCATATGTCAAGACAAAAGTGTCATTCTTTGAGGGTGGTGCCACAGAGCTTCTCTCAGTAATGTGTGTCTAGTGGGGATCTGGGGGCAGCCAACGGGGAAATGGAGCAGTCCAACGACTGCTCTTGGGTTTGGGCTACTTTTTGTAGCCCAAGAGGTTTGAAAGCGGACATTTTGAGTTACCACCACCATTTTGTATTGGAGACATGGTGACTGGAATATAGTCATGGAACGTTTGTGTCGTGGCAGTTTGTTGGGCATTTGAAGGGAAAAAATATAGGGTGAGGGGGTATATCATTTTAGACTTGTGTCTATATTAGGGCTTCTGAAATGTTGGCGATGCCCAAGGACGAGATGGTGGTGCAGACGTTGCAGCTCCTGGAGGCCGCTGGGTGATCTGGTAGTGGAGGGAATGCTGCAGCGTAGCGGTTGTCCCATGAAGAAAAGGGGAAGGGCCACTCTTGCTATCAAAGGGCAGCCCCTCATCAAGTAGGGACATCGCACGTGGTACGGGGAGGGCTGCTGAGGTTGGAGGCCCGAGAACATGAAAAGCTGGGGAGCGCGGAGGCTCTCCCTGGCTGTAAAAACACTGCTGCAAGGAGAAAGGCCTTTCAGCCTGAGGGCGAGGTCTCACTGGTATTAAAAAACAGGCAAGGCCACCGCGGACGCTGACACGGCCTC
The DNA here is from genome assembly GCF_031143425.1 of Pleurodeles waltl. Taxonomy (NCBI): domain Eukaryota; kingdom Metazoa; phylum Chordata; class Amphibia; order Caudata; family Salamandridae; genus Pleurodeles; species Pleurodeles waltl. Next base: position 1,124,046,979 of record NC_090448.1, read on the forward strand.
AAGGAAGGGGAAAGGGGCAACGCATCGCAGGTGCCCTGGTCAGGAGGTTGGGGTGCAACCCCCAACAGTCGTACACTTGGAAGGAGTCAGGCAGTTTCAGAGGACAGGCTGGGAGGGCAGAGTACGGCCCCTCAGTGTAAGTGGTGTCAAAATGTGTTAGTACAACATGATGGTAACACTCTTTACTATGAGGAAGAGAGCTTAGAAGAGGGCAAATTGGGTGAAGAGGATGAAGTTCAGCATAACTATAACATCGCACTTGTATAGCGCACTACCTACCCGTTAGGGTCTCAAGCCGCTGTAGAATGGGGGGAGAGGCAGCAGCATGGTGGTGGGGGGCGCGTCTAATCAATCTGATCATAGTGTCTTTCAGGCAGCAGAATCCTAGCACATTCAAGGCAGAAGTGGTGGAACCATGGGGAGAGAAGAATTGGCGAGCCCACGAGAGGGCACCGACTTTAACACCAGGTAAGGCATTGCGGAGCAGGGTGAACACCGCTATAATGATGTCTGTGGGTGTGGAGGCTGAGTAGCCTCCAGCCAGCGGGGAGGCCCGCTTGAGCAAAGGTCCTATGTAAAGGATACAGGTGTGGGCGTAGACACTGCAGACTCAAGAGGTTGAGGGGCGGGGGACAAGAAACCTGGGGCTCAAGATAATACACGGTCGACGGAGCCAGGTAAGAAACAACAAGGGCCGTCAGGGAAGGAGGCCGACAAATCGGTGAGGGCAGATCAAGACAGCAAACAGGACGATGAGTTAGAGGACAGAGGGAAGTCAGATAAGCTGGAGAGTAAAGAATTGAAAATTAAGAAAAATTGCCCTATATGGGGACATCAAAGCCCTTGGAAGCCCATCTCATGGCGTCCACGAAAGAGAGGACATGGAAAGGGGAAGATGTGGAAATGATGAAACTGCTGCACAGGGAGCTCAGATCAAAGGAGGGGTCAAAGGAAGAAGAATTTGAGCTGTCTACGCATCCAAAAGTACTGGTTAATATTGATAACTGGACAGCAGCATTCCTTATATATGCTAGTGTTTACTGCGAAAAGTACCCAAAGAGGTCGGTGGCACTTTCCAAATACATGGATGTCATTAGGAAGACGTAAATAAATTATGGGGGCTACGCATGGGTCCAGTATGATGAGGAGTTCAGGGCCATTGTGGCATTTGACACAGAGGTGCAATGGGGTGAAAATGATATGGACCTTTAGCAGCATACAATGGGGCCTGCAAAATTTGGGAAGACAATTTTTACAGCTAGCGGGTTACTTATAGGGGAAGAGTGGGGGAAGCAGGCAGAGGCTCAGCGATCCAAGTGGGAGCGTGCTGGGATTTTAATAACGGGAGCTGAATGAGGGAATTTTGTAAGTTCTGTCATGAATTCTCCAAGTGCACGAGCAGGCACACGTTGGTCAACTGCTTTGGGGCGGGAGGTCAGACCACAACAGGACAAGGACAGCAGAAAGGATGCTGAGGGGCACAGCAGGGACTGGCAGGGGCTTACAGGTCAGGAAGGGGTGGACAGGGATATGAGGGGAAGGGCGCATACGCCCATTAAACTGGACAGACTAGGTTTTTGGCTTTCCAAGTATGACATGGAGGACGACACTAGGAGTTTGCTAAAAGGGTTCACATGGGGTTTCTGATTGGGGTACGAGGGCCAAAGGGTGAGACACTGGGTGCATAATTTGAAATCAGCCAAGTAGCACTAGCAGGTGGTCAGGGATAAGTTGCTCAAAGAAATTCAAGAAGGTAGGTTGGCAGGACCTTGTGACGACTGGCCAATGGATGGCTTGATCATGTCTCCTATCGGAGAAGTTCCTAAGAAGGAACCGGGCCAGTTTAGGCTGACTCAACATGGCCAAAAGGCTGGTCGATGAATGAATTTATACCGGAAGAGCAGGTATCAGTCACCTGCTCTTCGGTTGGTTTGGCAATATCTATAGTTGAAAAAGTAGGACAGGGGGCTCTTACGGTCAAGAGTGACATTAAGTCCACCTTCCGTTTGTTGCCGGTATACCCTGCTGACTTTCAGCTGCTGGGGATCGAGTTTGAAGGGAAATGGAATTTGTACAAGGTGCTACTCACTGTTGCTATATATCTTGTGCCTTGTTTGAGTGCTTCAGCACCTTCAAGCAATGGTTGTTTATTAGTTGCACGGGCCACAAACATATGACACATTACTTAGAGAATTTCTTTTTTTGTGGGGTACCCCGGTTCCACAGACTGTCAGCAATTGCTGTTCAGTTTCAAGGAGCTCATGGAGGACCTTGGGGTGCCCTTGCTGCCCGAAAAGACAGTAGGCCCACTGTAGTGATCTCGTTTTTCAGAATCGAGATTGAATCTTGGAGTAATGGAAACCAGGCTACCTGACAATAAGAAAAGGGCTGTACAGTGGCTGCTGGATACAATGTTTGCAAAAATAAAAGTTATAGTCAAGGAGGTGTATATCTTGCTGGGCAATTTGAATTTCACATGTAGGGTGGGGAAAGCGGGTAGGACCGTCTGAGGGAAACTGGGGTTGGCTTTGTTGCACCATCAAGTGAGATTGTCAGCAGGGGTTAAGGAGGACCTTAGGATCTGCAGAGTGTTTCTCCATTCTTTTAACAGGATTCTGTTAGCATTTTTGGCAGAAGTGGACTGGGACGCACAAATCTTTTCAGATGCATTGGGAGGTTTCGGGTTTGGACTATACTGGCAGGGACCCTGGTGCGCTGAGGAATGGCCACCATCATGGAAACATGGAAGCAGAAGCATCACATTGTTGTATTCTTTTCCTATGCTTACAGTGATAATGCTGTGGGGAGAACAGCTAGCGCACTAGAAGGTTCTGTTTAGGATAGACAATATGTAAGTGATACAGGTTCACGTATGTGAGTTGTGCCCTTGTTTTTTCAGTGAGTGAAGGGTCTATCTCTCCCTAGTGTTTTAATGGGTTATTTCTGCCAGTTTTCTATTTGCTATCCAGCGGTAAAATCGCCTTCTGTTGCAGCACAGCCAAGTACCATGACTTCCAGCAGGAATTATGCTTTAAAAGCCTGCCACAACTCAAATAAAGACAAGCAATAATGATTGGAAATGTTCTAACTAATCTTATTCGCTTCTAGATATTCTAGCCAGCATTACATTGTTTTTGGTTACTGTATCATTACAGATCAAGGCAACCCCTATGTAAATCAGCGTTTACCAAAAAGCAGTGGTGGACATAACGGGGGGATGGGTGAGGGTGGGGGCCGTGGCCCTCCTCCCTGGCCTGCGTTATTTGTCAGAGGCTTATAATAATTACTTGTTTTGTTTGACATGCAAGCATTGAGGCCCTCATTACAACCCTAGCGGTCGGCGTTAAAGTAGCGTTAATACCGCGAACAGGCCTGCGGTAAAAAAAAAAGGGGAATATGACCCTGGCAGTAACCGCCGTCCAGGACCGCCACTTTAACACAGCAATCGCCAGGGTGGTAACGGCCGATGGGCTGGAGACTTCGGTCTCCAGCCCAGCGGCCGCCACAATCCCACCCTCAGGATTACGACCCGGCCTACTGCCATGGTTTTCTTGCCAAATTTACCACCACGAAAACCATGGCGTTAGGCACTATCAGTGCTAGGGAGTTCCTTCCCTGGCACTGATAGGGGTCTCCCCCGCCCCCCTCCCAGAGTCCTCCCCTACCATCCCCCTCCCTCTACTGCTCCCCGCACATATACACACCCACACGCGCACCCATATACACACATGCACACACGCATACCCACCACCACCCACGCATGCCCACATACATACCCACACACCGCAACACACACCAACATACCTTGTCACACACATGCATTCACAACACACAACACTCACAATCACTCATTCACGCATGCATCCAGCACGACTCACACCCGCATGCACAGATACCAAAACATACACACACACCCCCCACATACACACAAAACCCCCATCCCCCTCTCCTGTCGGAAAACCCGACTTACCTGCTTGCAGGGGGTCCTCCGGCTGGATATGGTCCGCGGCGCTGCTGTCAGCAGCAGCGCCTGCCAGCAAAACACCGCCAAGCCATATCATTGCTCATGATACGGTCGGCAGTGTTTTGCTGGCATGGCGGTGCTGTTGTCAGCAGCGCCGCCTTACCGCCATCCGCCGCCATGACCATCAGCGGTGTTCCGCCAGCATTCTGGCGGTATACCGTCATGATATGCGTAGACGGCTGGTAGCCACGGCAGCGTTATGTTGGCGGCCGTCGCCGTGGCAGTAGGCAGTAGTTACCACCAATGTTGTAATGAGTGCCTTAATCCGCTAAAGTAGCAGCACAAGTTCCAACACGAACATGAGGTGATTAATTTCACAAAGGAATTGTTTGCATTTAAACAATAAATAAAATGTATCACAATTCATGCTGTTAGGGTTGCCTGAAGGGGGCACCAGTCAGAGTTAACACTGGACTGAACTGGACTGGGCCTCTCATGGGCTTCTCTCCAGCCAGAAGGAAGATTTTGGAAGGTCCAAGAAACTCTTACTGGGTAGAGAAGCATAGGAAGCTTCTCCAGGGGCATAGTGTAGCAGGAGCAGTGGCACCAGGACTCAGGAGTATTAGGGGTCTACTGGGTCCAAAAGCCGGCTCTCTTTCACTGTTCAAACAGTGGACGGAGGGTATACTTTCCTTGCTCACACCAGGGCCCATGACACCCATTGCTACACCACTGTGGCTCTCCCTGGAGCACTGCCAGCAGGAAGAGCCCTGAAAACCACACAGGAGCCATGCAGTGGTGCTTGTAGAATTTTATTAAATATTATCCTAACTCTGTACATATGCATATTTATGTGATGCCATTATTTACTTCATAGCATTTTTGTGTGCATTTGTTTAAAAAATGAGGCATTTCAACAAATCAGGACTCAAGGGGTTACATTTGTGCAGAAAGGAATATTACATATAATGGGTCTTGTAATTATTAACAGAATTGTTTGCTTGTGAAAAGTCATTGTAACATGGAATCCGTGATTGGTGTTTTTATCGTCATTTTTTGCTGTACTGTAGCAGATGTATAGGACACTTAGGCCCTCATTCTGACTTTGGGAGTCTTTATTTAAGACCTCCGAAGCCACAGGTGCCAGGAGACCGCCAAAATATGGGTACTGCCTGATTTCCGCCACACTGTGAGCTGAAATCCGGCAGTATCCATGCTGGCGGCCGGAGGCGCCTGGGCGGTGCTAATACCTGCACCGCCCCGCCAGAAGGACTATGCCAGACGATTATGACCATTAATACAGCCTGGCGGTGTCCCGCTGGCGAGGGGCTGCCGGCGGTAGCAGCGCACCTTCCCATTCTCTGCCAGACGACCACCTTGCCGGACAAGGTAAGTCTGGCGTCCGACAGGGGAGGGGGGTGGGAGGGTAGAGGATGTTATATGTGAGTGTGTGGTGTCTGTGTGTGTGTATGAATGTGTGTGTGTGAATATGTCTTGTCAGTATTGTGGTGTATGTGTGGTTGTATGCATGTGAGTGAAAGCATGTATGAATATTGCAGTGAGTGCGTGTCTACATGTCAGTGAGTATGCGTGTGAGTATGCGTGTGAGCATGTTAGTGTGGATGAGTGCCTGAATGCGTGTGAGTATATGTGAGTGAATGAGTGTATGGATGAATGTGAGTGAATGCATGTATGGATGAGTGCGAGTGAATGTGTGTATGGATGTGTGTGAGTTAATGCATGTCTGGAAGTGGAGGTGAATGGGTGTATGCGTGGTGCGTGTGGGTGTGTGTGTGCATGTATATGGGGAGGGAGGGTGGGGGGGCGCTGTGACCTTAGGGATGGTGGGGGGGTTAGGTGATTGCTGGGGGGGAGCTGTCTACCGGTGACAGGGAAGGAGTTCCCTGTCACCAGTAGCCCTACCACCATGGTTTTCATGACGGTGCTACTGCTGCAGAAACCATGGCGGTAGGCCGGCTCATAATGCCGCTGGCGGTCTTCTGTGGACTGCCGGGTCAGAGATGAACATCTCTGGCCTGGTGGTTCATACCGCTATGGTGGTATGAGTGGAGATGTGGCGGGTTGGCAGCGGCCAACCCGCCACACTGATAATGTTGCGTAGGCTCTCATTATCTTAATGAGACTACTGGATTTTGAACAGCAAGATCGTCCACGATGTGGGGGACTGAGTCTGACCCACGGTGGATGACCCTTGCCACTCCAAATCCGGGCTTTGCTCCGGCTAACTAGCTGTGCCTCATCTCTCTCGAATGGTAGAGATGATTGGGAAGCTGAGCGCATGACATTTCTGTACTTCTCAGGGAAGTCGTGGTCACTCAGGTCACAACTGGTTCTCTCATTCACTGTACAGTCTCATATATAAATGACACTAAAGGCAGTGTAAGTTTTAAAGATTGGTTTAATAAAACGACTGCATTTTGGATAAGAAAGTATGAGCTGCAATAACCAGAACTACACAACACAGTAATACTAAAATAGTAACGATGAGAGTGAAACACAAGAATAAGGATATCATAGTGCCGCTAGTTTATTCTCTCTCTAAGTTATATTTCGAGCACAGCATGTTAAGCTCTAAGCTTGCCTTTCAGGTTCCCCCGGGAGGACATCAACCCTCATACCTGAGCAAAGGCCTGTAATCTGCATCAGCATCTGCAATGGGGCATTCAGCATACAGTTGTGGTTCCCTGGCTGGAATCTCCTCTTGACGTGTACTAGGGTTAGAAAGTGTTTTTATAACTAACACGCAGATGTTCTAAGAAAATGTCCATATGTAAGGATGTGCATTTTCCACGAATGCTGGAGACTAAGCTTCTACCACGTTTACAGGCAATGTACCAGACTGTAGCCTTGACTGAAGCACAGGGCGATCAAGAATGCATTATTTGAGAACACAGTGCTGAACTAAGCTAAACAGTGTGATAGAAGAAATTAAAACAAGACCGTAAAAACTGGTTATTGTAAAATAACAGTGCAAAGCTGAATAAAATATATCTAGGGCAAAGTGCACAGCGGCCTAGTATGTTAAACTAACGTGCATGGAGCTATACTTAAAATGGCTACACAACAATAATGTGGCAGCATGCACCGCCAGCCTGTTGTCAGTGATACCACCACATTAACCCTGGTGGTCAAAAGACTGCCAGGATCATAATGAGGGCCTTAATGGGCAGTTGTGTAATATGGTCCTAATATGCAGCAAAAAATAAGCACTGATTGGAATTATAATGTTAAGGCTTTGTTTACCAATCTTGAATAGATTGTTAATTAAATAATGTGTGTCTTTGGGGTGTAGAGGACTTTAACTGCAGTGTTTATCATGCAAGTTTCTTTTTTTAGTAAATTTCTGTTTTCTGTTGTCGTAAAGTAAGGCCTTATTTCTATTGCTAACTATAGCGTCACTTTAATTTTTCGTTTCTCCATTGAATTTCTATTTTGTTATCATATTCTAAAAATAGCTTGTGTAACTCCTTCAGGTGGGGAAGGCCACTGCACAATGTGTATGTCTATGTGTAGTAGTTGGTTGCACACAAGGCCTGGGCCTCCGGCCAGACCTCGTCCCCAACTCTGAAAACCTTTAACCTGACCAGAGATTATATGGCGAGGAGACTGAATGTATATCTGAATTATTTTGTTTGTGTGTTGTTTTCTACACATTTTTCAAACTTTTCTTTTAGTTTGAAGTTTAAAAAAAAGTTTTTAACAGTTTGAACTACTATTTAACTGTATTTTTTAATGTTTTAAATATTTTTATTTAATGTAATTGATTTCATTCTTTTGCTTTTTTTCCACAAGTCCTTGTGATGTTTCGTTAGATGATCTACCATGGCTTAGGAAAAACATGTTTTTTGTTTCTCCAGAGTCCACAACTTTAAGGGATTGCCTGCAAATAAGTAGGGAAACGATGCATCTTATCATCTTGTTCCTCTTGCTGTTGAGGCAACACTTCCTTTGGGTCAGTCTGTTCTCCTTCTGCTGCTTGACTCCCCTCCACCTGAGCTCAAGCAATGTTGTTGGGTTGCATAGGCCTCAGAATCTTCCACATCCCACTCGTTCCCATAGTATATTGGCCAGCCTTACTCCTTGTTGCTCAAAGTGAATCTTAACCTCACGTGAACTTATATTCCTTGGCCATCTGGAACTCTGAAAAGCTGCCACACCACCAGTTCTTTTTCTGTCCTACTGCTTGTGCTGCTGCAGATGTTGAAGTGATGCCAATAACATTTTCATCCTCTGATGCTGTACCTGTGCTAGGGTTTGTGAATGGTGCTATCGGTGTCTCCTGCTATGCAGTTCTCTCAGAGTCCATGATGGAATGTGATTGTGTTCACATTAATCCATCTCTCTTTAAAGACCATTGTGCTAACTGTGTTGAGTAAACTAATTTAAGGCATTTATAAAGTTTGTGGGCTTGTTTTTGAGTAGTGATCCTTGAGAGGCCAATCAGATGTCAGGTTTCATCTTTTTTTTTTTTTTTTTTTTGGTGAACCACTGGTAGCATGGCACGCCTGCGGGACTCAGACAGCCAGTGGCCAAGGGTTGTCTCATTCCCGCAAGACTTTCTATCCTTTTCCAGGTCCCACCCTTGTACTGCAGAACCTGAATGTTATTTAAAAGGTTTTCTTTACTATGGAGGGATCGTTTTAAGTTTGAGCCTAGGAGGTTTCCTGACAGGAGCAAATAAAAAAGATCTCTTTCAGTTTTCATTAAACTTTGTGCATTTTTATGAACCTAAGAATAATACCACAGTACCTGTGATTCACAGTAAAAGGATTGGTTAAAATGGCTGTATTGATACATTTTGAAGAGGTTACTACCCCATTACCCTCAACATGGATTTACCCTTGGGTGTATCAACATCTTGTGCTCTGCCCTGTCTCATTGTTATGCGGCTTTTCTCTTCTTTAGGGTCTTTAGCCAGAAAACATTATTTTTTTAAGAACTGTGAAGGTGTCAAGTCATTCGATTAATGACACAGATATACCACCCAATGAGACATTCGTCTGGGTCAAATATCTACGTTTCACCATGTCAAAGTTAAATATAAATAAAATACAGACATTTAGCCAAAATAATGTCCGAATTGATGTCCTTTTACCTTATATGTTCATACAAAAACGGTTGGGAAGCACATCTTGATGCACATAATCTATGTCAAACAGTCCTAAACTTATGTCTGAAATTCCAACTTCAGATAAGATTTAACATATAAGGACTACCACTTGATCACTTGTCAGGAGAGGTATTTTTCCCAGATTATTGGGTGAGATTCTGCCTGATACGGTCTTGCCTGCCACCAGCACACTTCACACTTCACAGATGTGAAGAGCTTGCCTGAAGACCGAAGCTCATCAAGCCGAGTCCTGAAGGAAGACCGGAGCTTATAACCTGTCTTCTTGCTGTTTTTATAATATTCTGTGTAGTTGTTTTACATGTACTGAGAAACAGGTTGTTCCTGTAATAATAAATACCTTTTACTTAAAAGTGATTCTTCTTCTTAGTGCAGTGGGTGTATGATATTGTGAATAACGAAATAGGTTTGTTACTGTTACAGTGGTGCCCCTGGTCCCTTCATAGGGATTGTTAGTAACCCCAAAGCAATATCTCTATTTCACTAACTCATTGAGTAGTGTTCTGTGGGGCTACTGTCTTTCACATTCATCGTTGGTACATTGAACCAAATTCACCTGTCTCCAGTGGGTGGGAAAGCACACTTTCTAGAGCTATGCCAAAGTTGTAGCTTACACAACATTAGGAGACAGTGGATCAAGGACCTCGCCAGCATCCACAGCTTAGCAATTTCTTTCTACTCTGGCTATAGAAAAGAAAGTATCTGCTAAAGTGGTGATATTTGGTTGTGACAAAAATAATTTAACAGGGGTAGTACAAAGAAGTACTCTTTTGCTACTTCAGGAAAAATCAAGCACCTGAGCACATGGCACAGTCGGCAGTTGAATGCTATAAAGAGGATATGGGAAGAGGAAAAAAGGACTACATGGTCTTCTGCAGCATGTCTGTCTACTCACGCTGGCGACTCTGTACCACCACAAAGGCTTGCGACACAGTCAGATGGGAACACTTTATACAACAATATTACATTGTACTGCACCAAGTGTGGTAAGGTCATTCCTGTAGGTCAGCAGAAAGATGAAGCTGAGGAGAAGCAGGTGGCTGCAAACCAACCTGGGCAGAAGAAGCATTTTTTTAAACCAAATTCAGATGCCCTGTTTTTAGTTAAATCCCAAATAAAACTGAAACGTTCCAGAAAAAAAGAAAGAATGTTTTAAACCCCCTGCTCCCCAAAAAGTTTCTTGTTAGAACCATCTTTATTGGTAAAACAAAATGTCTTTCTTGTCTGTCTTAGTATTAAAGTGTGTTACTGTATTATAAAGGGGAAATGTAATATTCCTTGGCACAGTGTGCTTCAGCATACAAACAATGACCCAGATTGCACTGGGCTTGTGTTACTCTTGTAATGCAAACCCAGCACAAAGCACTGTAGTGGTCTTCTCTTTTTTAATGTGAACCTGGATTTGCATTTGAAAGTTGGCCAAAGGAACACAAAGTAGCACTGTTACGCACTCATCTGGTTCCAACCACGGGGACAACACTTGAGCCGTTGGTAGGCCCCCACTCCCACATCTAGAAGAAGTCAGGTCCAGGGATAGTACTCCTAGTAACCAACAACTTCTAGAAGGGAGGTAGGGACAAAATAATAAACGAAAAACGTGTGGTACTGGTTCTGCTTCCTGATGATGCTAATCTGCTTAACAGGGTCATCACTTCTTGACCTTCTGATTTAGTCGAAGTTGGGATATGCGAGCCAGTACTTCTGGTTATTGTGAAAGCTCAATGCACTGAAAACAACAAAAAAAGTAGCAATTGCCATCAGTGCATGAATTTGATAAACAGTTTACACTACAATGCCTTTGATTTTCTTACACTTACAGGTTGCTTAAATTGTCACAACATGGGAGCAGACAAGTCAGATGCTTGAGTGGAATCTTCTGAAACTCTTGAAGAAGAACTAGAGGTACCAGGCAGAGTTAAGTAATTTCACAGAAAACTCAGGACATATATTGGAATTACTGGCACTCCAAAATCAGCATGCAGTACATATTTTGGCAACAGAGACTTTTGCAAGGAAATAGAAAGCCAGGTTACTCTGGGCACATAGGTTAAAAGTTAAACAACTGTCAAGATATGTTTGAGACCAAGTTACTCTTGGAAATGGATTACATTCAGAACTACATAACTCGATACAAGACTCGACAGGACACAAGGTTGGGATACTGGGTCTCCCAATGTTGTGCTTTATACATAGGTCAGAACTCTGTTACGTAACTTCACATGAAACAGAATTTTGATACAAGGTTGGAGTAATTGGCACTCCCAGAATTACACTCTATACTTTGACTTACACTTGAAACACACCATATAAGAGACAAGGGGCCAGATGTACCAAAGGATTTTACCCATTCTGTGTCTATGGGAAAAAGCTTTCGTACATATGGCCCAAGGTTACTTCATGACACAAGGTTGGAATCACTGATATTTCCAAGGTGGTGTTAGGAACATGGATTGAAGTTAAGAGACAGTCCCAAGGCAATCTAGAAACACGGTTACTGTTGATACACAGATTGGAGTCTCTGGCACTCACAAGATATACAAGAGAACACAATAACACTCAGATCAGGATTGGAGTCGTAAACACTCCCAAGGTATGCCAGCACACACAATTACATTCAGTACACAATTTAGAGTTACAGGTTGGTTCAGGAGACAGTCTCTCGGCCATGGGCAACACCGTTCGCAAAACCGAGACTTGGGGAAAGGGTGCAGAGGTAGAAGCAAGGAGATAACAGGCAGATCTGCAGTAACTACTAAAGGTAAGTGTTCACTAACCTGGGGAGGAAATACTTAACCTGGAAAGTACTTTACAGGAGTTCAGAGGCAGCAGGCGGGTTGCTGCTAGAAGTTAGAGAAGAGGCGGAATCGTAGCTCATATAAGAGAGACACTGATGGGTCTCGGGAGTCAGGATCTCAGCATCATGGGAAAGGACCTGGAAGACTGGAATGTCAGGTGGTTTCTGGAAGACTTGGCCGACTGTGTGGAAACAAGGTTGTGCAGAAGCGAAGCAAGGAAGGTCTGGGCAACTCGGGAGATGAGTGCAAGCACAAAGCTTGCGCTGAACAGGCGCACAGGAAATCCAGGTAACTTGGGAGGTGAATGCAGGGAAGCTGCTTGAGCAGGATTTGACAGAGACTTGTGTAGGTCCGGATACAAGTACAAGGCCAAGCCCCGATGCAAGTTGAAAGGGCCTATTAATACAGGAAGCCAAGGGTGTTACAGAAGGGCATGTGTCTCACGTGGAGGCTTCCAACGGAACCTGGGAAAAGACATATGTCACAGACAAACGGACATGGCTTACAAGGCAGCAAGTGCAAACGGTAATTGACAACAAGTACAATGGAACCCAAGTGCATGATGGTACAACTTAGTGGTTTACAGTGGAAACATGACTATCCTAAAAGGGCACGTAATATCTGCAGGTGCTAACTAGATGAAACTTGCATTGTAACACACACAGGAGGGTTAGTGGTTCAGGCTCAACAGGAGGGGGAGTCATGGAGCTTTCAAGATGGAAAGGCACCACAGTGGAAGGAATGACATGAGGGCCGGCGAGTAATAGTAACAAGCGAAATGTGCTACATTGCACTACTTTGCAGAAAGGGGACATTTTATGGGTGACACATGGATGTTCCATGCAACCTGCATTTACAAGATTAGGATTAGGTAGACAAGTAATATAGTACTTACCCGCCACTATGTAAACTATAAAACAAACTAGCACACTCACTGGGTGATGTCATCAGTGAAGTCATCAGTGATCTCATCAATGATGTCATTTGAGAGGTCATCAGTGATGTCGTAAATTGTGTCATAGATCATGGCGTGAGTGATTTCATGTGAGGTCATAAGTAAACGATGGAGGGGGTGCAAGGTATTGTTAGTGCTGCTAATTACAACTGGTGAATTTCTGTGTTGTTTTTATAGTTCAAATGTTAATGTTATCCCTGACATATTCACCCAGCTATAACGTTAATTTAACCGGTTTTTTTCAGTGAATTTCTAAGGTTCTAAGGTTCTTTGTAATGAAAAAAGCAGATCTTTTTATCACACCTAACTAAACGTTGTTTTAACATTTGTTTTTTTTTCAGGTCATGTAGGAAACTGCCACTGTTGGCATGTTTACCCCCCACTTTTTGCCTAGTGTTGATGCCAACTTTGATTGAAAGTGTGCCTGGACCCTGCTAACCAGGCCCCAGCACCAGTGTTCTTTCCCCAAAACTGTACCTTTGTTTCCACAATTGGCACAGCCCTGGCACACAGTTAAGTCCCTTGTAAAAGGTACCCATGGTACCAAGGGCCCTGTGGCGAGGGAGGTCCCTAAGGGCTGCAGCATATATTATGCCACCCTAGGGGACCACTCACTCAGCAAATACACACTGCCTTGCAGCTTGTGTGTGTTGGTGGGGAGAAAAAGACAAAGTCGACATGGCACCCCTCTCAGGGTGCCAGGCCCACAAACCACTGCCTGTGGCATAGGCTAGTCACCCCTCTAGAAGGCCTTATAGCCCTAAGGCAGGGCACAGTATACCACAGGTGAGGGCATAGCTGCATGAGCAATATGCCCCTACAGTGTCTAAGTCCATTCTTAGACATTGTAAGTGCAGTGTAGCCATACTGAGTATATGGTCTGGGAGTTTGTCATTACGAACTCCACAGCACCATAAGGGCTTCACTGAATACTGGGAAGTATGGTATCAAACTTCTCAGCACAATAAACCCACACTGATGCTAGTGTGGGATTCATTGACAAATGCACACAGAGGGCATCTTAGAGATGCCCCCTGTTTGTTAGCCCAACTGCTACTATAGGACTGACCGGTCTGTGCCAGCCTGCCACTTTCAGACGAGTTTCTGACCACATGGGGTGAGTGCTTTTGTGCACTCTGTGGCCAGAAACAATGCCTCTCCTGGGTGGAGGTGCTTCACACCTCCCCCTGCAGGAACTGTAACACATGGCAGTGAGCCTCAAAGGCAAAGGCTTAAGCCTTGGGTTACAGTGCCCCAGGGCACTCCAGCTAGTGGAGCTGCCTGTCCCCCCCGGACAAAGCTCCACTTTTGGCGGCAAGTCCGGTTGGAAATTTAGGGAAAACAGGGAGGAGTGACCACCCCAGCCAGGACCACTCCTAAGGTGTCCAGCGCTGAGGTGAACCCCTCCCTGCAGAATCCTCCCTCTCGGTTTGGAGGACAGGGACCAATAGGGATAGAAATGTGCCCCTTACCCAAAGAGAGTGGGCACAAGGAGGGTGTAGCCACCCTCAAGGACATTAGCCATTGGCTACTGCCCTCTGACCCCCAACAGGGCCCTAACTCTAGGATTTAAGGGCCTCCCTGAACCCAGCTCACCCCATTCCTTGCGACCTACGAGAAGAAGAAGGACTGCTAAGCTGAAACCCCCAGCAGAGAAGAAGGAAGGCAACATCTGCTTTGGCCCCAGTCCTACCTGCCTGTCTCCTGCTTCAAAGAACCTGCAAAAAGATCAGCAACGCGTCCAGCGGGCCCAGCGACCTCTGCCAACTCCAGAGGACTGCCCTGCACCCAAAAGGACCAAGAACTCCTGAGGACAGCGGCTCTGTCTAAAAGAAACCTAAACTAAGGACTCCCACCTCTTTCCAGATGTGTTAGTCCTGACCCCTGTGCATCTGACACCCACGGCCAGTGTCCAGGTAGTCCACCCAGCAAGACAGGGACCCCAGGTGATTGTAAGCAAGAGTCCACCCTGGGTTGACCCATCTAAACCTCCACAACACCTGCAGAGGGAATCCCGAGCACCCCACCTGACCGCGAGCTCCGGACGAACATAACCAACGCCTGATGAACCATTGCACCCTCAGCCCCCAGGCCTTGAAGAAACTGACCCCTGGTGCAGCACCAACCAGCAGGCGGCCCTCCTCCATGCCCAGCTGGTGGTTTACCCGAGAAGCCCCCCTGGACCTCGTCTGCAGCCTCAGAATGACCCCCGGGGTCCTCTCATAGAGTTGCATTAAAAACCCAACGCCCTGATTGCACCCTGCACCCGGCTGCCCTAGTGCCGCTGAGGGTGTGTGTTTGGTGCCTGCTGGGGGCCACTCCAGTGGTCTCTTGAACCCCCTTGGTCTGGTCTCCGGAACCGCGGGTACTTACCTGCCAGGAGACCAAGTTCTGAGTACCCCTGTCTCCATAGGAGCCCACGTTAATTTGGTGCCTCTTTGACCTCTGCACCCAACCAGCCCCGTGTTGCTGGTGGTGAGTGTTTGGGATTAACTTGAACCCCCAACGATGGACTACCTAAACCCCAGAGATAGGAACTGTAAGTTGTATACTTACCTGCAAAACTGTACAATTTTTTCTTCCCCCAGGAACTGTTGAAAAATGCAGTGTCCACTTTTAAAATAGCTTTTTGCCATTTAAAAAAAAACTGTATATATTATTGATTCTATTCAAAGTGCTGATCATATATATGCAAATTACCTTTTATTTTATGTACTTACCTGCAAACTGAATCTTGTGGTTCTAGAAATAAATTAACAAAACATATATTTCTATATAAAATCCTATTGGTCTGGAGTTAAGCCATTGAGTGTGTGTTTCTTCTATTGCTTGTGTGTGTGCAACAAATGCTTAACACTACCATCTGATAACCCTAACTGCTCGTCCCCACTACCACAAACAGAGCATTAGTATTATCTATTTCAGCCTTTGCGAAGCCTCTGGGGAACCCCTAGACTCTGTGCACACTATATCACATTTAGATATAGTATATACATCCCGCCCGCTTGCCCAGCGGAACACTCACAACAACATTGCCTGCGGCTCATAATTGAGCTGGAGGCAATGTTGTGGTGCGTCGGGTGCAACCGTGACAGATATTCCGACCGCCCTATTACAAGTTCCATAGGATATAATGGAATTGTAATTTGTCAGATGGGATATCTGTCACGTTTGTGACGGAGTAAACCTGTCTCCTCAAATCATAATTAGGCCCTAAGTCTGCTCCCAGCTGGTGGGAGATTTAAAAATGCTCCCCCCGGCAGGGAGCAGACTTGTGTCAAATAATTATAACTAGCACATCTCCATACACAGTGTAGTGAACTTGGTAACCACATTACATTAACTATAACTCGCCACACATTCATGGCCTGTGTTGTGACAATTGATGTGAGTTGCAATGTCAAAACTTTTTTGATAGATGCTATGATTTTCGAACGTACAAGTAATGGAATTTGAAAGGGTATTAGCAGTGCTTTGAGAGGGTGCAAGTTATAGTTAATGTAGTGTGGCTGCTGAGCTCACTACACTGTGTACGGAGGTACACTAATTATAATAATTTTAAGGTGGTGCGAAAAAAAAAGTTAAGGTGTAACTATAACTTTAATTTTAGAATTCGTAATGTGTGTGTAGTTTAAGCTTGGTTTGTTTAAAAAAGAATAAATAAAGGTATAGTAATTTAAAGGAGGTGCATACATTATAAATTTGGGGTATAACTATAACTTTAGAATATGTAATGGTTGTGTAGTTTAAGTTTGGTTTGTACAGAAAGAATACATAAAACGTTCCTAACTATAACTAAGTTTCAACCTTTGTTTTTTCATAGAATTGTTTTTTTTTTATCTGTAAGAAAAATGTGTGTCAAATCGTAGAGTCTGGTGTGTCGTACAGTGTAATGTCGTTCAGTGGAGTGCTGTAGCGTTTAGTAGAGTAAATTCGCATAGACTGGAATGGTGTCTTGTAGAATAGAGTGGCGTGGAATGCAATAGAGTGGAATGAAGTGGCGAGTGTCATAAAATGGAATGCTGGTTTGTAGAGTACAGTGGAGTGCTGTTTCGTAAATTGTTATAACGTTTTCCAGAGTGGAATAGAGTGTTGTACAGTGGACGGTACTGGGATAGAGTGGAGTACAGAGTTGTACACTGGAGTGTACGGGAATAGAGTGGAGTAGGGTCCCCTAGAGTGCCATAGAGTGCAGTAGAGTTTTGAACACTGGAGCTGTATAGAGTAGAGGAGAGTGTCGTAAAGTGGAATGGTGTAGAGTGGAGTGTTGAACAGTTGCATAGAATGGGGTAAAGTATTGTACAGTGGAGTAGAGTGAAGTGGAGTTGGGTAGAGTTCCATGTAATAGAGTGGAGTAATGTGTCATAGAGTGGAGTGTTATGTTGTAGAGTAGAGTGACATGGAGTGAAGTACAGTGGCTTGGAGTATCATATAGTGGAGTAAAGTGTCATAGAGTGGAGTGGAGTGGTGTGTCATACAGTGAAGTGGTCTGGCATGTCGGAGAGTCTTGGAAGGTTTTGTAGAGTGGAGTAGAGTGGGGTGCCACAGAGGAGTTTAGAGTTTTGTAGAGTGGAGTGGCATAGAATAGAGTAGAGTGTGGTACAGTGTGGTAGAGTGCAGTGTCATAGAGAGAAGTAGAGTTGAGTGGCATACAGTAGCATACATTGGAGTAGTGTACAGTAGACTAGTGTAGTACAGTAGAGTAGAGTGGACTAGTGTGTCATAGAGTCAAGTGCACTAAAGTGGGGTGGAGTGGCATAGAGGGAGTTGCTTAGAGCGTCCTATAGTAAAGTAGAGTGGTGTACAGTGGCATAGTGTAAACTAGAGTGCCTTACACCCACAATGACTAGAATAAACTGTTGTACAGTGGAGTGCTATGGAGTGGAATATTCTGTAGTAGAGCAGAAGGGTGTAGCACATTGTTGAATGGAGTAAAGTGTTGTACAGTGGAGTGGGGTGGTGTGGAGTTAGGTAGAGGGGAGTGGTGTACAGCTGAATAGCGTAGAGTGGAGTGCCATAGAGGGAAGTGGCGTAGAGTGGAATGGCAGGCAGTGGAGTGACATATAGTGGAGTAGGGTGTTGCATAGTGTTGCAAAGTGTTGCAGAGTGAAGCAAAGTGGAGTGGCATGGAGTGTAGTAGAGTGTTGTAGAGTGGAGTGGCGTACAGTATTGTAGAGTGTGGTAGAATGGAGCGGTGTATAGTGTAGAGTCAAGTGGTGTAGAGTGGAATGGCATATAGTGAAGCACTAGAGTACAGTGGAGTAGAGTACAATAATGTGCCATAAAGTAGAGTGGAGTAAATTGCTATGCAGTGGCATAGAAAGAGTTGCATAGTGTGTCTAAAGAGGAGTAGAGTGTTGTATAGTGGCATAGAGTGATGAAGAGTGTTGTACACTGGAGTGTAGGGGTATTTAGTGTAGTAGAGTGTCATTGAGTGGTATAGACTGTAACAAAGTGTTGTGGTGTGAAGCTGTATAGAGTAGAGTGGAGCATTATGAAATGGAGTGCCGTAGAGTAGGGTAAAGTGTTGCACATTGGAGTCAAGTGGAGTGGTGTACCGTAGTGTGTACTAAAGTGTCATAAAGTGGAGTGCTGTGTCGTAGAGTAGAGTGCAGTGAAGTGGCGTAGAGTGGAGTGGAGTAGCACAGACTGACGTAAAATGTCATAGAGTGGAGAGCATGTTATACAGTGGAGTAGATTGGCATGTTGTAGAGTGTCGGAAACTGTCAGAGTTGAGTATAGTGGTGTGAAGTGGCATAGAGTGAAGTACATTGTTGTACAGTGGAGTGATGTAGAGTGCAGTAGAGTGTGGTAAAGTCTGGTACAATGGAGTGCCAGGCAGTGTTGCAGAGTTGAGTGGTATAGAGTGACACTGAGTGGAGTGGTATAGAATGGAGTTATGGAGCACATTGGGCTAGATTAGAGTAGTGTGTCATAGAGCAGAGCAGAGCAAATTAGGGTGGGGTGTCATAGAGGGAGCTGCTGAGAGTTTCGCAGAGTAGAGTGCTGTACAGTGACAAAGAGTGTACTAGAGTGTTGTACAGTGGCACAGACTGGATTACAGTGTTGCACAGTGGAGTGGCATAGAGTGGAGTAGACTTGGTGGACTGGAGGGGCGTATAGTGCCACAAGGGAAAGTACAGTGTTGCAGAGCAGAATAGACTGTGATGGCATAGAGTGGAGTGGCGTAGAGTGCAGTGTTGTATCGTAGAGTATTGTGGCGTAGAGTGTTAACGCATAGATTGTTGTGGCGTACAGTGTTGTGGCTTGCAGTGTAGTGGCATAGTGTTGTAGTCTAGAGTGTTGTGGCATAGAGTGCAGTGGATAGATTGGAGTGTCATACACTGGAATAGCATATAGTGGAGTGGTGTGGAGTGACATAGAATGTCTGTTGTACAGTGGAATAGCATAGAGTGAAGTGGTGTATAAGGAAGTGGTGTAGAGTGGAGATGTATAGAGTGGAATAGCGTAGAGTGGAGTGGCCTAAACTGGAGTTAGGTATAGTGGATTTATGGAGAGTTCAGTGGTGTACAATGGAATACCATAGAGTGGAGTGGCGTACAGTGGAATACCATAAAGTGCACTGGCATAGACTAGAATTGCGCCCAGTGGAGTGGCGCAAGTGAAGTGGAATACAGTGGAGTAGCATAGAAAGGAGTGGCATAGAGTGGAGTGTCATACAATACAATAGCATAGACTGGAGTGGCGTAGAGTGGAGTGGCGTAGGGCATAGTAGCTTACAGCGGAGTGCCATGCAGTGAAATAGCATACAGTGAATCGGCAGAGAGTAGAGTGGCATACAGTGAAATAGCAGAGAATGTAGTGGCCTACAGTGTAGTGGCATAGAGTGAAGTGGCACAGAGTGGAATACCGTAGAATGCAGTGTTGTAGAGTGGAACAGCATAGAGTGGAGTACCGTAGACTAAAATGGCGTAGAGTTGAGTGGCATCAAGTGGATTGGTGTAGAGTGGAGTGGCGTACAGACTAGCGGCATAGAGTGTAATAGCGTAGAGTGGAGTGGAGTGTTGTAGAGTGGAATGGCGTAGAGTGGAGTAGTGTAGACTGAAATGGTATAGAGTGGTGTGGCATCAGGTGGATTGGCGTAGAGTGGAGTGGCATACAGTGAAATGGCATAGAGTGGAGTGGCATACAGAGCAGTGGCATTGAGTAAAGTGGATTTGAATGGGACAGCGTAGAATGGAGTGGCGTACAGTGGAATAGCATAGAGTGGAGTAGCATAGACTAAAATGGCATAAAGTGGAGTGGCATCGAGTGGAGTGGCGTAGAATGGAGTGATGTAGAGTGGAATACTGTAGAGTGGAGGGGGGTATGGTGGAGTAGTGTAGAGGGGAGTGGTGTAGAGCGGACCAG
This sequence comes from Pleurodeles waltl, assembly GCF_031143425.1. Lineage (NCBI taxonomy): Eukaryota > Metazoa > Chordata > Amphibia > Caudata > Salamandridae > Pleurodeles > Pleurodeles waltl. The sequence continues at coordinate 1,124,067,213 of NC_090448.1, forward strand.
CAGACATCAAAATAGTGTACAGTGGAGTGGTGTGTAGTGCAGTGACAGAGTGGAGATGCATAGAGTAGAATAGCATAGAGTGTAGTGGCGTACAGTGGCATACAGTACAATCCCGCACAGTGGAGTAGTGTACAGTGGAGTGGAGTAGAGTGGAGGGCGAAGCATCTAGTGGTGTACAGTGGCATACTGTAGACAAGTGCCATAGACTAGATTGGTATAGATTGCTGTGGCTTAGAGTGGAATAACATACACTGGAGTGGTATAGAGTAGAGAGGATAGTAGCGTAGACTAAAATGGCGTAGAGTTGAGTGGCATCAAGTGGATTGGTGTAGAGTGGAATGGCATACAGAGAAATAGCATTTAGTGGAGTGACGTACAGACTAGCGGCATAGAGTGTAATAGCGTAGAGTAGAGTGGAGTGTTGTAGAGTAATGTCGTAGAGTGGAGTAGTGTAGACTGAAATGGTATAGAGTGGTGTGACATCAGGTGGATTGGCGTAGAGTGGAGTGGCATACAGTGAAATGGCATAGAGTGGAGTGGCATACAGAGCAGTGGGATTGAATAAAGTGGATTTGAATTGGACAGCGTAGAATGGAATGGCGTAGAGTGGAATAGCATAGATTGGAGTAGCATAGACTAAAATGGCATAAAGTGGAGTGGCATCGAGTGGAGTGGCGTAGAGTGGAATACTGTAGAGTGGAGTGGGGTATGGTGGAGTCGTGTAGAGCGGACCAGCAGACATTGAAATAGCGTACAGTGGGGTGGTGTGTAGTGAAGTGACAGAGTGGAGATGCATAGAGTAGAATAGCATAGAGTGTAGTGGCGTACAGTGGCGTACAGTACAGTACCGCAGAGTGGATTAGTGTACAGTGGAGGTGAGAAGAGTGGAGGGCGAAGCATCTAGTGGTGTACGGTGGCATACTGTAGACGAGTGGCATGGACTAGATTGGTATAGATTGCTGTGGCTTAGAGTGGAATAGCATACACTGGAGTGGCATAGAGTAGAGAGGAGTGTCGCCCACAGCATTATGACCCACGAATCACCATGGCGGAAATTCAACCCTGGTAAACCATTGGCGGTACATACCGCTGCGCTCAAAATACCCACACACTAACAAAACAACACCACATTGGTCAATACAAACTACACACACCTGACACACATACACCCACCACACCCACACACCTACACCACTATAAAACACACACCCACATCACCCACAACCCTTTACCACTACAAACAATTCACAACAGAGAGAGAGACACACCTGGAGCACCCACACAACCAGAGCCACAGAACACCATCACCCATACACCATCCACGCACCTCACAGCACACACCCCAACACATCACTCCACACACACTCACACATACCACACACACTACACCCATGGCACCACAAAGACACCCCAGGTTCTCAGAGGAGGAGCTAAGGGTGATGGTGGAGGAAATCATCTGTGTAGAGCCACAGCTATTTGGATCACAGGTGCAGCAGACATCGATTGCAAGGAAGATGGAGCTATGGCGGAGGATCGTGGACAGGGTCAACATCATGGGACAGCACCCCAGAACTGGCGATGACATCAGGAAGAGGTGGAACGACCTGCGGGGGAAAGTGCCTTCTGTGGTTGCAAGACACCAGATAGCTGCACAGAGGACTGGCGGCGGACCCCCACCTCCTCCCCCACATCTAACAACATGGGAGGAGCAAGTCTTGGCAATCATGCATCCTGAGGGCCTGGCAGGAGTAGCAGGAGGACTGGACTCTGGTAAGTCAAATCTTTACTACTTTCACCCCCCTACGTGCATGCCATCACATGCCCTCACCCCTACCCTCATCCCCATCACCTCACTACCTCACATTCACCCCACCATCACAACCCACCCATCCCAGTACCCAGCACTGCATGCAACAACAATGCATGGACACCACTCACAGCCCTGCATGGACACCCATCACCACAGCATGCACAGTAGTGACAATAACTTAGCCAACCAAATAACAACTCACACAAGCCAAAGCTGCCTTGGTAATAACAACCATAGAGGGAAACATACCCATGCACAAGATGTCACACACATACACAATAACACTGCATTTACATCCCCACAGGACCCCCACACAATGTCACCGGAGAGGAGATGCCAGCAACATCCAGTCCCCCCCCCTCCGGAAGAGGCCCACAGTGATGACAGCAGCTCTGCACGCCTGGATCTGGATGACAAACCTGGCCCATCAGAGACCTCTGAACAGTCGGTTACCCAGGCACAGTCCCATCCCACCACAGAGCCTCCTCACTCAGAAAACACCAGCACAGCACCCACCCAGCGGGCCCATATCACTGTCCCAGGGCACGTCCCTCAGCAGTGTGTCTACCACTACAGGGACCCCAGGCAGCCTCACAATCACAGGACGATCAGGGACCTGGGGTCAGTGGGCACACGTTTCAGGGGACAGAGGCACAGGACAACAGGGAAGCTGGGAGGACTGCTGTGCGACAGGGGAAGGACAGGTCCAGAGAACCGACTGTCCACGAGGCACTCACCAACATCCTGGGAGCATACCACCATTACCAGGAGACCATGGGCCAGATACTGGCCAAGTTGCAGGAGACCCAGCTGCAGGAGGGACAGTACCTGGGGATCAGGGAGGCCCTGAGGGACATTCACACCACCCTGGTCCCCATTGCAGGGGTGCTGACAGATATGGCCAACACCATGAGGGAGGTAGTGGCACACCAACAGGCCCCTGACACTAGCTACACCGATGAACAGACTTCCACCTCCGCTGACGCTAGTGGACAGGAGGCTCCCCCACAGGAACAACAGGCCACCAGCACCCCTCCTCCTGCAGAAGGAGAACCACCCCGCAAACGGTCCCAGCAATCCAGGCAGAAGCCAGAGAACATTGCCAAGACCCCGCCAGGAAATAAGACTCTCCTGATTGTCACGCTTGTGTCCCACTCTGTCACCTTGTCCACCTTGAACTGCCTTGCTCCCCTTCCTATGCCCCCTTGGACAATGCACCTGTGATACCAATAGACTGGACTCTATCCTGGACTTTCCTCCACCATCATCCAAGCCCATTGCACATCCCCATTTACTTCTCAGCACTGAAATAAACACCATTGGAAAAAACAAGTATGGAGTATGTCAAATGATTTAAGGATGTAGTTGTTTAACAATCTATAGACATTGCAAATAGACTGTACAGTGATGTATACATAGTTATGCCCTGTAATGTGCTGCAGTCAATACAACAGGAGCCACAGGAGGGCACAAATATCTGCAAATAGACATGTTAAAGGGTACAATAAGTGGCCTTTGTAGTGGGAACAGCAGACAGCCAGAGAAAATTCACTTCACAAAACATAAATGGAAGGTGAGGTTACAGTGTCTTACCTGTGTGTTACTGGAAGTACTGTTTTATTATAGTTGTTCTGTTGTCCACATCCTCTTCCTCTGCCTCCTCTTCGTCACTGTCCACAGGCTCCACCGCTGCCACATGACCATCTCCAGCCTCATCTTCCTGCAGAAAAGGCACCTGGCGCCTCAAGGCTAGGTTGTGCAACATGCAACCTGCAACAATGATCTGGCAGACCTTCTTGGGTGAGTAGCACAGGGATCCACCTGTCAAATGGAGGCACCTGAACCTGGCCTTCAGGAGGCCAAAGGTGCAGTCAATGATCCTCCTTGTTCCCCCATGTGCCTCATTGTAACGTTCCTGTGCCCTTGTCCTGGCATTCCTCACTGGGGTCAGTAGCCATGAGAGGTTGGGATATCCAGAGTCACCTGCAAATATCGAGGGATACCTGTTAGCCAGACACTCACCCTTAGGGCCAACCTCAAACCCATATACCAACATACACTGGGTGGGGACCATGGGCTCAACTATTAGCCAGGCCCGGTGCCTCTGGAGTTGAGCCATCACATATGGGATACTGCTGTTCCTCAGGATATAGGCATCATGCACAGACCCAGGATACTTTGCATTCACATGGGAGATGTACTGGTCTGCCAGACACACTATCTGCACATTCATAGAATGAAAGTTCTTTCGATTTCTGTACACCTGTTCATTTCTCCAGGGGGGGGGCAAAGGCAATATGTGTACCATTAATAGCACCAATGATGTTGGGGATATGTCCCATTGCATAGAAGTCAGCCTTCACTTTGGCCAAATCCTCCACCTGGGGGAAAACAATGTAACTGCGCATGTGTTTCATCAGGGCAGACAACACTCTGGTCAGCACGTTTGAGAACATAGGCTGTGACATCCCTGCTGCCATGGTCACTGTCGCTTGGAAGGAGCCACTTGCCAAGAAATGTAGCACTGATAGGACTTGCACAAGAGGGGGATCCCAGCGGGGTGACTGATAGCTGAGATCAGGTCTGGCTCCAATTGGGGACACAGCTCTTGTATTGTGGTCCTATCAAGTCTGTAGGTGAGGATAATGTGCCTGTCCTCCATTGTTGCCAGGTCCACCAGGAGCCTGTACACAGGGTATGTCTCCATCTCCTATTCATCCTCAGCGGTTGAACTCTAGGGTGAAAAACGGTGAGCAGCTGGTCATATTCAAACATATCCGCAGAGTAAAATGCCTTGCATGTTGTGACAGAAAAGGTATGTTAACGTGTAGTCCCGTAAATGTGCCTATGTCTGCTGTGATGCAGTTAGGTGCCATGGCCTGTTCCCCCTGAAATGGCAGCCGCCTGACCTGTGTGGAGGGACAAGTGGAAATGAGGTAATTCCGCTGACGTTGTGCGTCGTTGTGGGAGGTGGTGGTGACAGTACGCACTGCCGCGGATGTGACCGCCATCTTCTATCTGTTCACTCACTTGCTACCTGACCTTCAACAGGAGAGGACCTACACTGCAAGTGCTGCTGTGACCTGTGTCTGAATGCGACCATGGCTCGAGTGTCTGGGGAAAGGGCCCCTGCCTTCACTTCGCAAGAGTTGGAGAGACTAGTGGATGGGGTCCTACCCCAGTACCGTTTACTTTATGGTCCTCCAGACCAACAGGTGAGTACACTGTGAGAACGATGCATGGGGCATGAATGCATGGAGTGCTGTGTGTGTAAGACTTGTGTAAGGGGGGGGCAGAGGGGTCCTGGGCAGAGTGCTACATGTATGGTGGTCAATGTCTGTGCATAAGGGATGGGAGGGATATGGTGGGCCATGAATGTAACAGGCCGGATGGTATGGCTGATCCCATTTCCTATGTATCATTGTCTGCAGGTCAGTACCCATCAGAAAAGGGTATTTGGCGTGCCATCACCAAGGAAGTGGGCACCCTGGGGGTCTTTGTCAGGCGGAGCACCCACTGTCGCAAACGGTGGGAGGAACTGCGCCGCTGGGCAAGGAAGATGGCGGAGGCCCAGCTGGGGATGGCCTCCCAACGAGGAAGGGTGCCTGTCGAACCCTGACCCCCCTGATGTTCTGCATCCTGGCAGTGGCCTATCCGGAGTTGGATGGGCGCTTGAAGGCATCACAGCAGCCACAAGGGGGTGAGTACAGTTTCAGAATCATAAATTTGCGCATGGTGAGGTGTTATCTGGGTGGCGGATGTGGGCCTGTGGGTGCCCCTAGGCCAGGACGAACATGGCAGGATAGGTTCCATGTTGGGCAGGGTCTGATGCACTACAGCCCCAAATATGCTAGTGGGCATCTACTACTGGGCAGGGTCCTGTGGGTGTCAGGTGTGCTGCTATTGGCGTTAGGCATTGTACTCCATGGCCTGGTGACTAGCATTGTAACTGGTAGTGCATAGTCTAGTGCATACGGCTGTTCCCTGTGTGTTGTGTACGCCAACAGTGATGTTGTTGCTGGCATTGACCAAGTTTATCCTCTGTTTCTCCCCCCCTGTTTGTTTTGTCACCCTGTCCTTGTGTGCATTAGCATCATCTGGCGGAGGAGCAGAGGCACTGGCGGCGGAGGGAGCTGCATCCCACATGGCCCTGGAGGCCAAATCCACTGACGATGAGGGCACCAGTGGTATGGAGGTCATGGGGAGCACCACGGCGGAGGCTGGAGGGGACAGTTCGGACAGCGACACCTCCTCAAATGGAAGCTCCCTGGTGGTGACAGACACCTCTGTGGTCACCCCAACTACAGGTACAGCCGCCACCCCGTACCAGCACCGTCCTCCCAGCAGCGCCTCAGTGTGTTTCCCGTGCCCGCTCACCCAGGAGGGTGGGCATCTCCTTCGCCCCAGGCACCTCAAGCCCAGCCCCAGACAGCCCTACTGTCCTCAGTGAGGAGTCTATTGACCTCTTGCGATCCATCTCTGTTGGTCAGTCAACCATAGTGAATGCCATCCAGGGTCTGGCAGGGCATTTGCAACAAACAAATGCATTCCTGGAGGGCACTCACTCTGGCGTAGCGGCCCAACAGAGATCATTCCAGGCTCTGGCCAACTCCCTGATGGCAGCCATTGTCCCTATCTCTAGCCTCCCTCCTCCAACTTCCTCTACCCAGTCCCATTCCCCTCAACCCCAGCCTATCCCAAGCACACCATCAGACCAGCATGCACCCAAATCAACACACAGAAGTGGCTCAGGCAAACACAAGCACAACACTTCATCCCACAGACACTCACACAAGCACCATCCAGCTGCAGACACACCAACATCCACTGCCTCCACTGTGTCCCCCTCCTCCTCCTCGTCAACCTCCCTCCCAGTAGCGTCTCCACTCACACCTGAATGCACTACATCCTCATCCACTACCTCCATCACCATCATGCCCATCACTACACGCCCCTCACTGGCATTCACCACCCTCACATCCAAGCACACGTCCCATGTGTCCGCTCCCACTGTGTCTGTGCCCCCTCCTCCCAAAGTACACAAACGCAAGCACTAAGACACCCACCAGCAATCCACCTCACAACAGCATCCATGCCATCCACCTGCACCCAAACACAGCAGACAGACACCTCCTACCACCACTCCCTCTTCCTCCACTCCCAAACCTTCACCCTCTTCCAGCCCCAGTGTCCCTAAAAAGCTTTTCCTCTCCATCCTTGACCTATTCCCTGCCCGTCCCCCCCGTCCTTTCCCTTGGGCCAGGGTGGTAAGGACCCAGGCTAGCACCTCAGCCACCCAGTCCACGGCCACTGTTGTTTCTGCAGCCACTGCAGTTGTGAGAGGCTCCAAGAAGACACCTGTCCACACAGCCAGTGTGCCTGCACCAGCTGCCAAGGCCAAAAAGGGAGCACCAGTTGGCTAAGCCAAAAAAGGAAGCCAGATGGCAAAGGCAAGGAGGCACCACCAGCTGGCAAAGGCAAGGAGGCACCACCAGCTGACAAAAGCAAGAGGCACCACCAGCTGGAAAAAGTAAGGAGGCACCACCAGCTGGCAAAAGCAAGGAGGCACCACCAGCTGACAAAGTCAAGAAGGGGCCACCAGCTGCCAAGGGCAGGAAGGGACCACAAGCTGCCAAAGGCTATGACAAAGGCACAGACGCGTCAGGCAGGATGGATATGAAGCCTGGTGCTGGAGCAGCATCTGAGCAAACCACACCAGCCGTGGCACTTCAGCTGTGCGAGGCTGCAGGTGATGGGCTGGAGCCTCCCCCCACCACCGGCAGCACCAGCACCACAGCCTGCAGCAGCAGCCCCAGTGGGCAGCCGTCCGAGGCTGCAGGGGATGGTCTGGAGCTTCCCACCACCAGCGGCAGCACCGCCGCCAGCACCGCCACCAGCACCAGAACTAGCAGCAGCCCCAGAGGGCAGCCGTCCGAGGCTGCAGGGGATGGGCTGGAGCCTCCCCTCACCACTGGCAGCACCGCAACTGCCACCACTGAGCAGCCGTGACCGCCGGCGGGCAGGGTGTAGTCTTGACTCCATGGGCTGTAGTGTGTCCTGGCCCCTGCAAAAACTTTGGTTGTGACACCCAGGTGAGAGACTGTGACCTTGCACTCCCCAAGATCTGCATCACTGGGCACAAGGCCCCCTCCAGAACCAGTGGAAGAAGGCATCCACTCACCCCCTCCTTGCCAGGATGAAGCCCACAGGGAACAAAGCCCCCTTGAGAACCAGTGGAAGAAGACATCCACTTGAGAGACTGTAGCCTTACACTCCCCAGGACCAAGCAGTGGACAGACCACCCACTAGAGAGACTGTGGCTTTGCACTCCCCAGGACCAGGCAGTGGGCAGACCACCCACTAGAGAGACTGTGGCTTTGCACTCCCCAGGACAGATTGATGGGCATTTGGCCCCCTCCAGGAGTAGTGGCGCTGTACCATCTTCAGGCTGAGGTGCCCCCCTTCCCCCTGAGGTGCCTGTGTGTTTTCGACCTGATGCCCCAGCAGTGTTCTCTCTATATTGAGGCAGGAGTCAAGTGGGGCCTTGGCCTATGTGATATGCGCCCACGGACATTATGGACTGGGCAGTGTCCCTCCATTTGTATATATTGTAGATACTGTTTTGTGCTTTGAGGACGTATTTCTAGAACGTTATATTATTACATTGACTTTACTCACTTCCTTTTGTCCTTGTGTTATTCCTGAGAGGTACAGGGTGGATATGTAATGTTGTTGCATCTGTTTGTTTGTATGGTGTTGGGGGTGGATTGTGTTGCGTATGTGTGTCACTCTCTTTTTCTTCCCACCCTTACTTGTGTGCTAGGTGCAGTACTCACCGTGGTTGTCTTCGCCACCGTTGGTATTCCTGGTGTAGGAGGAGGTAAACCAGCAGGGGTAAAACCTGTAATTTGGGCTCCATGGCATCGTGGTTCTTCCTTGAGTGTCCAGAGGTGAGTCGTTTCCCTTCTATGTACTGTTTCCGCCGTGCTTTTGATGGCGTTGTTACCGCCCCGGAAAAGCTGGTGGATTGGCTTGTTGTAATAGTGTGAGCGGTACATTGTCTTCTGCCTGGCTGTTGGTGGTTACCGCTGCGGTGCTTGTTGCTACAGCCGTGTCGGTCGGTGTGTTAAAGTGGCTATCTGTGTTGGCGGTTTCCACCGTGGTCATAATTCCATTTTTGTTACTGCCGGCCTGTTGGCGGTATTACCGTCGCTTTATTACCAACCACCAGGGTTATAATGAGGGCCATAGGGTGAAAAAGGCAGAATGGCTGTACATGACATTTTGGAGGAATGTAGAATAGGATGTGCAGAGTAACGTAAGACAGTGACTTGCACTGCCTTTTGTTTCTCCAGATTTACCAAGCAATGCAGGGCAACACATGGTGGCCTTGCGTTACTTGTTAAATCAAATCAAATCAAATCATTAGCATTTATAAAGCGCGCTACTCACCCGTGCGGGTCTCAAGGCGCTAGGGACAAAGGGGGTGGTTATCGCTGCTCGAACAGCCAGGTCTTTAGGAGTCTCCGGAAAGCGGAGTGGTCCTGGGTGGTCCTGAGGCTGGTGGGGAGGGAGTTCCAGGTCTTGGCCGCCAGGAAGGAGAAAGATCTCCCACCTGCCGTGGAGCGTCGGATGCGAGGGACGGCGGCGAGAGCGAGGCCAGAGGAGCGGAGGGGGCGGGTGGGGACGTAGAAGTTGAGGCGTCTGTTGAGGTATTCCGGTCCCTTGTCGTGGAGGGCTTTGTGTGCGTGGGTGAGAAGTCGGAAGGTGATCCTTTTGCTGACTGGGAGCCAATGCAGGTGTCTCAGGTGTGCGGAGATGTGGCTGCTGCGGGGTACGTCGAGGATGAGGCGGGCCGAGGCGTTTTGAATGCGTTGTAGGCGATTTTGGAGTTTGGCTGTGGTCCCGGCGTAGAGGGTGTTGCCGTAGTCCAGGCGGCTCGTGACGAGGGCGTGGGTCACGGTTTTTCTGGTGTCGGCGGGGATCCAGCGGAAGATCTTGCGGAGCATGCGGAGGGTGAGGAAGCAGGCGGAGGACACGGCGTTGACTTGCTTGGTCATGGTGAGAAGAGGGTCCAAGATGAAGCCGAGGTTGCGGGCGTGGTCTGCGGGGGTCGGTGCGGTGCCGAGGGCCGTGGGCCACCAGGAGTCGTCCCAGGCGGACAGGGTGTTGCCGAGGATGAGGACTTCCGTTTTTTCAGAGTTTAGCTTTAGGCGGCTGAGCCTCATCCAATCTGCGACGTCCTTCATACCCTCTTGTAGGTTGGTCTTGGCGCTGGCGGGGTCCTTGGTGAGGGAGAGTATAAGTTGGGTGTCGTCGGCGTAGGAGGTGATGATGATGTCGTGCTTGTGTACGATGTTGGCGAGGGGGCTCATGTAGACATTGAAGAGTGTCGGGCTGAGTGATGAGCCTTGAGGTACGCCGCAGATGATCTCAGTGGGTTCTGAGCGAAACGGAGGGAGGTAGACTCTTTGGGAGCGGTTTGCGAGGAAGGAGGCGATCCAGTCCAGGGCCTGGTCTTGGATCCCGGTGGAGCAGAGGCGGGTGATTAGGGTGCGGTGACAGACGGTGTCAAAGGCAGCCGAGAGGTCGAGAAGAATGAGGGCGACTGTTTCACCGTTGTCCATCAGGGTTCTGATGTCGTCTGTGACTGAGATGAGGGCGGTTTCAGTGCTGTGGTTGGTTCGGAATCCGGTCTGTGAGGGGTCGAGCAGGTTGTTGTCGTCCAGGAAGGTGGTCAGCTGTTTGTTGACGGTCTTCTCTATTACTTTGGCTGGGAAAGGCAGAAGGGAGATGGGGCGGAAGTTTTTCAGGTCGCTCGGGTCAGCCGTAGGTTTCTTTAGTAGGGCGTTGACTTCGGCGTGTTTCCAGCATTCGGGGAAGGTAGCAGAAGAAAAAGAAGAGTTGATGACGGTCTGGAGGTGCGGGGCGATGATGTCGTCGTCTTTGTTAAAGATGAAGTGCGGGCAGGGGTCCGAAGGGGCGCCGGAGTTGATAGAGTTCATGATGGATTTGGTTTCTTCCGTGCTGATGTGGGTCCAGTTGTTGAGGGTGATGGTCGGGGATGAGGGTTCTGTGGTGTTTGGTTGGGTCTGGTGTCCGAAGCTGTCGTGGAGGTCGCTGATCTTGCGATGGAAGAAAGTGGCGAGGGATTCGCATAGATCCTGTGAGGGCGTGACGGAGTTGGCGTTGGCGCTGGGGTTGGAGAACTCCTTGACGATGCTGAAGAGTTCTCTGCTGTTGTGGCTGTTTTTGTCCAGTCTGTCGGTGAAAAAATTCCTTTTGGCAGCGCGGATCAGGTGGTGGTGTTCGCGGGTAGCGTTCTTGAGGGCGGTCATGTTGTCAGCGGTGCGGTCCTTGCGCCAGGCTTTCTCAAGTGCGCGACAAGTTTTCTTTGATTCTTTGAGGGTGTCAGAGAACCAGAGGGGTTTCTTGGTGTTGTTCTGTCGCTGCGAGCGTTTGAGGGGAGCAAGGTTGTCTGCGCAGTTGGAGATCCAGTTTGTGAGGTTGAGGGCTGCGTCGTTGGGGTCGGTGGTGAGGGTGGGTTGGTTGGTGGCGAGTGCGGAGAAGAGTTGCTCTTCAGGGATCTTGTTCCACTGTCGGTGAGGGATGGGTTGAGTGCGGAGGTGGCGGGTCTCGCATCGGAATGTGAAGTGGACGCAGCTGTGGTCGGTCCAATGAAGGGCGGAGGCGTGGCTGAAGAAGACGTGTTTGCTGGCGGAGAAGATAGGGTCGAGTGTGTGTCCGGTGATGTGGGTGGCAGTGTTCACCAGTTGTTTGAGGCCGAGGTTGGCGAGGTTGTCGAGCAGGGTGGTGGTGTTGGGGTCGTTGTTTTGTTCCAGATGGAAGTTGAGGTCGCCTAGGAGGATGTAGTCCGGTGAGGCGAGGGCGTGCGGGGAGATGAAGTCGGCGATGGCGTCGCTGAAAGGGGCGCGAGGTCCGGGAGGACAGTAGACGAGGGATCCTCTGAGGGTGGTCCTCGGGTCGGTGCGAATCTGAAAATGCAGGTGTTCATCGGCGAGAGGGGAGTCTTCAGTGGAGGTGGTGACGCTGATGGAGTCTTTGAAGACGATGGCGATACCTCCTCCTACTTGGTTGGTGCGGTCTTTCCTGGAGATCTTGTAGCCTTCGGGGATGGCGGTGGCGATGTCTGGAGCAGAGGAGGCGTTCATCCAGGTCTCCGTGATGAAGGCGACGTCCGGTGCTGTGGAGTCTAGGAGGTCCCAGAGTTCAACGGCGTGTTTGTGAACGGAGCGAGCGTTGACTAGGATGCACTTGAGGTGGTTGATGGCGCGTGGGCTTGTGGTCGTAGTTGTTGCGTGGTGGAAGATGTGTTTGCAGGAGTTGCAGGCGAAGGGTCCATGGGTGCGTTTGGGGTGAGCTTGGAAGCAGGTGTTGGAGCGTCCTGGGTTGAGGGCATGGAGGGTGGTGGGGTCGTAGCGGATCATCGGGGCTTGGGAGAGCTGGGGACCAGGGGTCGTGGCGCTGGGCGCGAGCCAGGCGCGGACGCACAGCGGCCGCCATATGAGGTAGGAGGGGGGGGAGGGGTCAGCTGGGGGTGAATGGGAGCTGGGGGGGCGGGGGCGTGCAGGAGGTTGCGGCGGGAAAGCGCGAGGGGGGGACAGGTAGAGTGAGAAGAGCTGGGGGAGGGGGGTTTAAGGGTGGAGGGGGGAGAGTGTTAGGAGGTTTAGGAGATTAGGGAGAAAGATAGGTGTAGGGTTGTGAAGATAGGGGAGGGGGGGTTGTAGAGGTGGGTGAGGGTGAGAGGTAGAGTGAGGGGATAGGAAGATAGGTAATAGAGGGGGTGGCGGGAGGGGGGGAGAGATAGAGAAATAGGTAGAGAGAAAAGGTAGATAGAGAAATCGATAGATAGGGAAAAAGATAGAGAGATAGGAAGATAGGAGGAGGTGGAGAGTGAGGGAGTTGGATAGTGGGATAGAGAGATGGAGAGATAGGTAGATAGGAGGAGTGAGGGAGGTAGAAAGTGAACGGGTTAGATAGGGGAGATAGAGGGGGGGATGCGAGTGGGGGAGGGGGATGAGGCAGGAGCTGGAGGGCAGGCGCGGGGAGAAGAGGACGGAGGAGGCAGAAGAGCCGAAGGCAGAAGACAAGAAGACAAGAAGAACAGAAGAACAGAAGAAAAGAAGAACAGAAGAAAAGAAGAACAGAAGAGCAGAAGACCGGAAGGACTGAAGACCGGAAGAGCAGAAGACTGGAAGAACAGAAGAAACACAGAAGAACACAGAAGAACAGAGAGGAATACAGAAGAACACAGAGGAAGACAGAAGAACAGAGAAGAATACAGAAGAACACAGAGGAAGACAGAAGAACACAGAGGAAGAAAGAAGAACACCGAGGAAGACAGAAGAACAGAGAGGAAGACAGAAGAACACAGAGGAAGACAGAAGAACAGAGAAGAATACAGAAGAACACAGAGGAAGACAGAAGAACACCGAGGAAGACAGAAGAACACAGAGGAAGACAGAAGAAGACAGAGGAACACAGAAGAACACAGAAGAACACGGAGGAAGATACAAAAAACGAAGAAACAGAGTGCAGAAGACCACAGCAGAAGATGAGGAAGAAGAGAAGAGGAGAGAAGACGGGGAGAAGAGGAGTACAGAAGAAGAATACAGACGAGGAGAGAGGAGGAAGAACAGAGAAGAAGAAAAGAGGAAAAGAAGCAGGAGCAGGAGAGAGGGTGAGTAGCGCGGGGCAGAACGAGGGGCTGGGAGGTGGGGGGTACTTACTGTGGGGTGGGTCTCAGGAACTCAGGAACCTGGAGGAGCTGCAGCGGCAGGGGGAGCGACCTACCCTTAAGTGACTTAAGTATTACGTTGCCCTTGTCACATGAAGCATGAAGCAAGGGTAATGCAATACAAGGATAAATCAGTTCCTTAGTGATATATTGTGCCAAGGTATACTGTGGTACATGCTGTACATGATTGTCTAATGCCTGCCTTTACAAAATTAAAAGGCAACCATATTGTTCTCACCACACTGTAGCTGTGTTCTGGGACTGGGCCTTAACTGTTTATGTGAGTCACATTGCCGGGAGCCATCTGATGCCACGCTACTCATGTGCGTCAGATGGCTCTTGGTCGTCCACACACATGGAACTGGAAATCCCTCTGGTGCGTGCACCAGAAGGCTTTTCTTTTGATATTTTCAATTTGGTTGCTTGGAAAGAGCTTCCCCAGCAACTAAGGCTGAAAATATCCCCACCCTGTATTGATGATCGGTGCGCCATGACAACTGAAGGGGGCAACAGTCACTCTGCCCCTGCAAACTAAAACATCTCATCCCAGTGACAAGCAAGATGACATTTGACTCTTTTGGGTCGTAATTTTACATATGGGCCAGAAGAGCTTCGCTAACTCTCAATATCGTCCCACTTGCAATGGTAAGCGGTTGCACTTTTTGGACTTCGGTACGCTGCCACTAGGAAAAACCACCAGCATTGCCCCATATGTACTGATAAAAAAATGTGGGGAAAATGTATCTGGTCAGAGCCCCACATGTCACCTGATCCTGGATTTTCATGGGTGTCTAGTGTTCAAAATGTACAGGGTTTCTAGGTTTCCCTAGTTGCCAGCTGAGCTAGGGTCCAAAATTCACAGCTAGACACATTGCATGAAAAGGGTCAGTTATTGGGGGAAAAAAATGACACGTCCATGTGGCGTTTTGGGCCATTTCCTGTCGCAGACACTAGGCCTACCCACACAAGTGAGGTACCATTTATATCAGAAGACTTAGGGGAACATAGAGTAGTAGAACAAATGCTTTTACCAATTGTCTTTCTCTTCATTTGTGCCTTCCAAATGTAAGACAGTATGTAAGAAATAAGATATTTTGAGAAATACCGTCTAATTCGCATGCTAGAATGGGTAGCCACAAATTCAGAAATGTGAAAATAACCACTGCTTCTAAACTCCATATTTTCTGCCCATTTTGGAAATACATAGGTTTTCTTGGTACCTATGTTTTACTCTTTATATTTTACCAAATTACAGGGAGTGCAGAATTATTAGGCAAATGAGTATTTGGACCACATCATCCTCTTTATGCATGTTGTCTTACTCCAAGCTGTATAGGCTCGAAAGCCTACTACCAATTAAGAATATTAGGTGATGTGCATCTCTGTAATGAGAAGGGGTGTGGTCTAATGACATCAACACCCTATATCAGGTGTGCATAATTATTAGGCAACTTCCTTTCCTTTGGCAAAATGGGTCAAAAGAAGGACTTGACAGGCTCAGAAAAGTCAAAAATAGTGAGATATCTTGCAGAGGGATGCAGCACTCTTAAAATTGCAAAGCTTCTGAAGCGTGATCATCGAACAATCAAGCGTTTCATTCAAAATAGTCAACAGGGTCGCAAGAAGCGTGTGGAAAAACCAAGGCGCAAAATAACTGCCCATGAACTGAGAAAAGTCAAGCGTGCAGCTGCCACGATGCCACTTGCCACCAGTTTGGCCATATTTCAGAGCTGCAACATCACTGGAGTGCCCAAAAGCACAAGGTGTGCAATACTCAGAGACATGGCCAAGGTAAGAAAGGCTGTAAGACGACCACCACTGAACAAGACACACAAGCTGAAACGTCAAGACTGGGCCAAGAAATATCTCAAGACTGATTTTTCTAAGGTTTTATGGACTGATGAAATGAGAGTGAGTCTTGATGGGCCAGATGGATGGGCCCGTGGCTGGAATGGTAAAGGGCAGAGAGCTCCAGTCCGACTCAGACGCCAGCAAGGTGGAGGTGGAGTACTGGTTTGGGCTGGTATCATCAAAGATGAGCTTGTGGGGCCTTTTCGGGTTGAGGATGGAGTCAAGCTCAACTCCCAGTCCTACTGCCAGTTCCTGGAAGACACCTTCTTCAAGCAGTGGTACAGGAAGAAGTCTGCATCCTTCAAGAAAAACATGATTTTCATGCAGGACAATGCTCCATCACACGCGTCCAAGTACTCCACAGCGTGGCTGGCAAGAAAGGGTATAAAAGAAGGAAATCTAATGACATGGCCTCCTTGTTCACCTGATCTGAACCCCATTGAGAACCTGTGGTCCATCATCAAATGTGAGATTTACAAGGAGGGAAAACAGTACACCTCTCTAAACAGTGTCTGGGAGGCTGTGGTTGCTGCTGCACGCAATGTTGATGGTGAACAGATCAAAACACTGACAGAATCCATGGATGGCAGGCTTTTGAGTGTCCTTGCAAAGAAAGGTGGCTATATTGGTCACTGATTTGTTTTTGTTTTGTTTTTGAATGTCAGAAATGTATATTTGTGAATGTTGAGATGTTATATTGGTTTCACTGGTAATAATAAATAATTGAAATGGGTATATATTTGTTTTTTGTTAAGTTGCCTAATAATTATGCACAGTAAGAGTCACCTGCACACACAGATATCCCCCTAACATAGCTAAAAATAAAAACAAACTAAAAACTACTTCCAAAAATATTCAGCTTTGATATTAATGAGTTTTTTGGGTTCATTTAGAACATGGTTGTTGTTCAATAATAAAATGAATCCTCAAAAATACAACTTGCCTAATAATTCTGCACTCCCTGTACTGTATACCTGGTACACAATAAAAAACCATTGCAAGGTGCAGCTCAGTTATTGGCTCTGGGAACCTAGGGTTCCTGGAGAACCTACAAGTCCTATATATCCCCGCAACCAGAAGAGTCCAGCAGACGTAACGGTAAATTGCTTTTGAAACTATGCCATAGTTAGAAGAACTTACAGATTAAAATTTAGACAAGACTGGCTGTTTTTTTGCAACTCAAATTCAATATTGTTTTAGTTTAACTGTTACTTTCTATAGAAAAACCTTGAAGGATCTAGACAAATGACCCTTTGCTGAATTCAGAATTTCGTCTACTTTTCTGAGATGTATAGTTTTCCGGGATCCACCATTGGTTTCACACCCATTTCTATCACTAACTGGAAGGAGGTTGAAAGCACAAAAATAGAAAAAATTGCCTATGTACCAGTAAAATTTCAAAACTGTTTTGAAAATGTTTTTTCTGATTTAAGTCTGCCTGATCCTAAAAGCTAGGACAATTCTGATTTTAGCACCACAAATCCTTTGTTGATGCCATTCTCAGGGAAAAATAGACTCTTTCTTCTTCTGCAGCACTTATTTTAAATTTTTTCTCTGAAAAAACCCAAAATGTAGCTGTATGTTGGCTAATTTCTCGATCCTCCGCAGGTGTCATAGTTTGACTCTTGCTCTAGGCAAGACTGCTGGTTTAAGATGACAGTACTTATGTTTGTAGGCGACTATGCAAGTCCTACGAGTCGCAACTGTCGCCCCAACCCTCCCAGCTCACAAGCAGCACCTCACCAAAAACCCAAACAGTAAAAGGTGATCTGTGGTAGCCTTTGCGCATGGACTCAAGAGTGTGACATCTCTGGGAATGTCGTGGTTAAACAAAGTTAACCCCTTTCTCAGATGAACAACATGCCTCAATCAAACACATGCAATAAAGAAGATGCAGTAAAATTTTCAATAGGTTTTATTAACAAAACTGCAAGCTACGATAAGTTGCATGGACTGCAATGATTAGGATAATGACTCATGCAAGAAACAGAATTTTGAACACAAGCGTCTTTAAAAGCATTAATACAAAGACCCCCACCATCTTGCAATGGCATAAAATGACATGAGATATGCTATATGTCCTAATACCTTAGCATGATGAACCTAACTCCTAACCTAAAGAGAGAGCTGGGTATGTTAAACCTAATCTGCCAACGCTATGTCCATGAGAAGAGCCCCCTAACCCTTGTTACCTTGGAATGTGGTCTCTAGGTCAGACTCCGTAGGGACACAAATACTGGGTCAGCGTCAAGGCGACGTGCAGCATCGTTAGCAGCAATGGCATCTGGTCGGAATCCCTATGACTAACTGTCTAAGTGAGGTGCATTTATGCAGATCTGCTCGGACCCATGACGTAGGTTTGTTTGCAAACAATAGATAACAAGACTGGCTTGGGATGGCAATTTATGTAAACAATTCCCTCGAAGGCGTGACGAGGGAAAGTACCTAATGTGAATACCTACAGTTTGTTTATCTTTGTTGCTGATATTGAAGCCTTAGCGCGGTGGCACTGATAACGTGAAACTAAAACATTGGCCTAACTAGAAACAATGCAACCATCTTGGAAACATATAATTAAATAATTGCGCTAAAAAAGAGTAAGCTAAGTAGGGTAAAAGTCACTAGATGACGGGGCCACAGGTCCGTAAGCCAGAAGACTAAGCTAACTAAAGGATTCACTACACAGGGAAATCCACAAACCCTTGATACCTTTAGAATTCCCAGGATGTTGGAAAAAAAGGACACAAATTTGGCATGGATACCTTATGTGGACAAAAAGGTTCGGGGGTCTAAGCTTGAACTACCCCAAATAGCCAAAAACAAGGTTAGCACTAAGAGGGGAAAGGCCTAGCGGCGAAAGGGTTAAATATAGTTAAGTAGCAGGTTATATTGTTGTTCCCTACCTATTATCTACTTTAGTAAAGTGGTTATAGGTAGTAACATTTATTTATATGTTTCTATATTTTTTTTTTTTAAGTTTACAAAGTATAGTGCTAGTACCTAGGAAGTAATGTGTGTTTTTTTGTAACAAACGTAACTTTCTTTTTTATATAGTTTTAAGCAGCACAGTAATTTCTCAGTATTTATGTGGTACCCCGTACACTTGTTTATAAAGAAGTAAGGGCCAGATGTAGGTAGCCTTTTGCGACTCGCAAACGGCGAAAAACGCCGTTTGCGAGGCGCAAAAGGCCTTCCGCGATGCAGAATCACATTTTGCGAGTCGGTACCGACTCACAAAATGTGATTCCGACTCGCAAATAGGAAGGGGTGTTCCCTTCCTATTTGCGACCGCATCATGATGTAGAGTTGATTTGTGACCGCGAAAGCGGTCGCAAATCAACTCGCAGTTACCATCCACTTGAAGTAGATGGTAACTCATTCGCAAAAGTGAAGGGGTCCCCATGGGACCCCTTCCCCTTTGTGAATGCTCACAATAATATTTTTTCAGAGCAGGCCGTGGTCCTTTGGACCACGGCCCACTCTGAAAAAAAACGAAACAAAAAGGTTTCGGTATTTTTTCTATTTGCAGCTCGTTTTCCTTTAAGGAAAACGGGCTGTAAAGAAAAAAAAACTGCTTTATTTAAAAGCAGTCATGGACATGGTGGTCTGCTGTCTCCAGCAGGCCACCATCCCCCTGAGTGCCTAGTCTCGCTATGGGGTTGCAAACTGCGACCCACCTCATAAATATTTATGAGGTGGATCTTTGCAACCCCATAGCGAGTCGCAGAAGGTGTCTGAGACACCTTTCTGCATTTCCTTTTGCGAGTTGCAAATTGCGAGTCGCTGGGACTTGCAATTTGCAACTCGCAAAAGGGAACCTTCCTACATCTGGCCCTAAATGTGTAAAAAATTAAAAATAGACTGGAGTACAATGTATTGTTAAGTTTTTTAACATATTTATTTTTTAAATTTCTTTTAAGTAGGAACTCCGTACAATATATATATATATATATATATATATATACATATATAAGTATAAAAGATCTGAGGATGGTATAGTTTAGGAATGTATAGTATTTTGTGTTATGCCATATGTTAACTACCTCATCTTTCTTGTATTTAAATAAATACCTTAAAGCAGTGATTCTTAACCTTGGGGTCCCCAAAAGCCTTCTCAAGGGGTCCATGACTGCTTAGAAAATGATAAAAAATTAACAGATTTATAAAGTGTATTTGAATAAAAAAGCAAAATGTAAATTAGGAGGCTAAAAAATATTGGTTGGAGCAGTGCAGGTACATCAAACAAGATTTAGTATGGATGACGAGGGTGCCTCAAATGAATTTAGAAAAGTTCGAATCTTCCAATTAAAATAAAAAAAAAATGTATTTTTTTAAATATTTATTTGTAAAATAAATAAAATATCCCACTATTTGTGTATTTCTTTGATGAATGCTTACTTTAATTTTTTTTGTGTACAGTTTTGTGGTTCAAATGATCGAAAATGCTTAGGCCAGATTCCACTGCTTCCAGTGATAACTTAGTGGGAGGGGTCCCTGGATTGCAAAAATTATTCAGTGGGGGGTCCCTGGTTTCCAGTAGTGATTAAGTAAGGGTCCAGAATTCAGAATGTTAAGAACCACTGGCTTAACCCCTCGGGTGCCTGGGATTAGCTGGTTATGCACTCGGCCACAGAGCTCGGGTGCCGAGGACGTAACCAGCTTGTCCTGCACACGGCCCACGGGGGGAGTGCTAGTGCTCCCCCTTTGTGCCTCCCACCCCCCTCCCATGAGCAGGGATGAAAGGGGAATCGCTTCTCTTTCCACCCCGACTACCCCTTGCCCTCCCCAGTGACGTCTGATGACATCAGCACGGAATAGCAGGCCGCCCCCATCCGCTTCCAGTGCAGGCGGAAGAGAAATTCCTGCATTTCTCTTCCGAGCGGTGGGTGGGGATTGGCAGAGAGACATGAAAGGAAAGGCCTTTCCTTTCCTTTCATGTCTGTCTGAGCACTTCTGCAGCACGATCGTAAAGCGATCAGCCTGCAGAAATGTCCCCTAGACACCAGGGATTTTTTTTTAAATGTTTACAATGAAGGGGAGCGACCCCTTGAACAAGGGTCGCTCCCCTGGGGGGCATTTTTTTAAAGGCCTTTTCTGCCACTCACGGGGGCAGATCGGCCTATTGTAATTAGGCTGATCTGCCCACGGGTTCAAAAAACTCTAGACACCAGAGTTCATTTATTTAAAATTTTTTACATGTGGGGAGCGACCCCTTAGGCAAGGGTTGCACCCAGTGGGGGGGGTGATTGTTTTTAGCCCATTTCTGCCCTCCTTGGGGTCAGATGGGCCTATTTTAATTAGACCAATCTACCTCCAAGGGGGCAGAAACCACTAGGCACCAGGGATTTTTTTTTTTTTTAACAGATGGGGAGCGACCTCTTAGGCAAGGGTCGCTCCCCTGGGGGGCAAATTTATTTTAGCCCATTTCTGCCCCACTTGGGGGCAGATCGGCCTATTTCTATTAGGCCAAACTGCCCCCGGGGGGCAGAAAGCACTTAGGCACCAGGGATAGGTGTGCGTGTGTTTTGTTTGGGAGGGCAGCCCCTTGGGCAACGGTCGCTCCCCTTGGGGGCACATCACTGTTGGCCATTTCTGCCCCACCTTGGGGTAGATTGGCTTATTTTTGTAAGGCCCATCTGCACCAAACACCAGGGAAGATGTATTTTCAAAAAAAGAGGGTGGGGGTATGGCCATACCCCCACCCCAAATAAATGGTGACAAAGTTGTTCCGCCCACCTGTGGGCAGATGGGGAAATTACCCCCAATCCACTCCCCGGGGGGCAGAAAGCCTACTAGATACCAGGGAATTAAAACAAAATACTGGGGTGGTGGCTACCAACCAGTATGGCCATGGTTATGCCCCCAACCCAACTGAAGGGGGGTCTTTCAGCTTTCCACCCCCCGAACACTAAAAGATCTTATCCCAACGGCAAGCAAGAGGCCATTTGATTATTTTGGGTTTTGGTTTGACATTTGGGTCATGAGAGCTTGTCTAACTCTCAAAATTGTCCCACTTGGAATGGCGAGGGCTGCACTTTTTGGACTTTGGGATGCTGCCATATAGAAAAATCTACCTAGATACATCTGAAAACTAAACATCTGGGTGAGTCCAGGGTGGTGTGCTTTACATGCACCATTTTCTTACTCACAATGCCCTGCAAACCTCCAACTTTGCTTGAAATCACAAATTTTCCTGACAATTTTGTGATGGAACTTTCCGGAATCTGCAGAAATCCACAAAAGTCGTACAACCCAGCATTGTTGCATCTATAACGATAAAAATTCTATCACACTTGTCAGGTTTTAGGCCCTTTTGGACCCGCTTTGGTTCCCCCTCAGTTTCGACATGTTTTTGGCTATTCCCTGTCACAAGCACTTGGCCTACCTACACAAGTGAGGTATCATTTTTATCTGGAGACTGAGGGGAAGGTTGGGTGGTAGGAAATTTATGCTGGTGCGGTGATCTCACACAGAAATGTGGGGAAAATGTGATTTGTAGCTAAATTTGAGGTTTGCTGAGGATTCTGGGTAAGAAAATACTGGGGGATCCATGCAAGTCACACCTCCCTGGACTCCCTCCGGTGTCTATGCAGGTACCACCACCCTGTCCCCCCCACCCCCTGCAAAAACAGGTAGTTTTGTATTTGATAATTTTGATGTGTACATGTAGTGTTTTGGGGCATTTCCTGTTTTGGGCAAAAGGCCTACCCACGCATGTGTAGTTTTCAGAAATGTCCAGATTTGCTAGATTTTCCTAGGTGCCAGGTGAGCTAGAAGCCGAATTCCACAGCTAGGCACTTTGCAAAAAACAGGTCAGTTTTCTTTGGGAAAATGTGGTGTGTCCATGTTGTGTTTTGGGGCGTTTCATGTCGCGGGCTCTAGGCCTACCCACACAAGTGAGGTACCATTTTTATTGGGAGACTTGGGGGAGTGCTGGGTGGAAGGAAATTTATGGCTCCTCTCAGATTCCAGAACTTTCTGTCACCGAAATGTGAGGAGAAAATGTTTTTTTGGGTAAAATTTTGAGGTTTGCAAAGGATTCTGTGTAACAGAACCTGGTGAGAGCGTCACAAGTTACCCCATCCTGGGTTCCCCTAGGTGTCTTATTTTAAAAAATGCACAGGTTTGTTAGGTTTTCCTAGGTGCCGAGCGAGCTAGAGACCAAAATCCACAGCTAGGCAATATCCCAAAAACACGTCAGATTTCAATGTAAAAATATGATGTGTCCATGTTGCGTTTCCTGTCGCGGGCATTAGCCCTATACACGCAAGTGAGGTACCATTTTTATCGGGAGACTTGGGGGAACACAGAATAGAAGAGCAAGTGTTATTGCCCCTTGTCTTTCTCTACATTTTTTCCTTCCAAATGTAAAACAGTGTGTAAAAAGGAAGACTATTTGAGAAATGCCCTGTAATTCACATGCTAGTATAGGGACCCTAGAATTCAGAGATGTGCAGATAACCACTGCTTCTCAACAGCTAATCCTGTGCCCATTTCGGAAATACAAAGGTTTCCTTGTTACCTATTTTTCACTCTTTATATTTCACCAAATGAATTGCTGTATATCTGGTATAAAATGAAAACCCATTGCAAGGTGCAGCTCCTTTATTGTCTCTGGGTACCTAGAGTTCTTGTTGAACCTGCAAGCCCTATATATCCCCACAACTAGGAGAGTCCAGCAGACGTAACGTTATATCGCTTTAAAAATTCTACCATAGCTGGAAAAAGTTACAGAAGAAAATGTGGACACGAATGGCTCTTTTGTTCACCTCAATTTCAATATGTTTTATTTTAGCTGTTACTTTCTTAGAAAAAAAGATCTACACAAATGACCCCTTGCTGAGTTCAGAATTTTGTCTACTTTTCAAAATATATTTAGCTGTCCGGGATCCAGCATTAGTTTCATACCAATTTCTGTCACTAACTGGAAGGAGGCTGTCGTAGGCTGGCCGATATCAAGCACACAGTACTACTTGAGTCTACAGGTAAGTAGTGTTTATTTTGTTTTACAGAGCACTTTATGGTGAGTAAGTCTGTGGTAGTTGATTTTGGATGTCTCCTCCAGTCTTGGTGGACTAATCTCGTCTTCTTCTTTCTGTTTTCTCCATAGGCCTCTCGGGAAGCATGTGGGGACAGAAGAGGAATAGGCACGGTAAGTGATTGAGTAAATCGCTCTTTTTCCTCTCTCCTCTTACTCTCTCTCTCTCTCTCTCTCTTTTTCCTGGTCCCTTGTTTCTGCTCTTTCCTTTTCTTTTCCTGTCTTCCGCTCTTTTCTCTCTTCTCTTACTCTCTCTTTCTCTCTCTCTTCCTTGTCCCTTGTTTCTGCTCTTTCCTTTCTTATCCTGTCTTCTGTCTTTACTCAGATCCTCAATCAATCAATAATTTATAAAGCGCGCTATGTACCCGTTAGGGTTACGAGGCGCTGGGGGGGAGGGGGGGGGGTGGGGGGGTGTGCTGCTATCGTTCGAAGAGCCATGTCTTGAGGAGTCTCCTGAAGGTGAGGAGGTCCTGGGTTTGGCGCAGTGAGGTCGGGAGTGAGTTCCAGGTTTTGGCGGCGAGGTAGGAGAAGGATCTGCCGCCAGAGGTCTTGCGCTGGATTCGGGGGACGATGGCGAGGGCAAGGTTGGCAGAGCGTAGTTGTCGTGAGGGAATGTAGAAGTTGAGTTTGGTGTTCAGGTAGGCGGGTCCGGTGTCGTGTAGAGCCTTGTGTGCGTGGGTGAGGAGTTTAAAGGTGATCCTCTTGTCCACGGGGAGCCAGTGGAGGTCCTTCAGGTGAGGGGAGATGTGACATCGGCGGGGTATGTCGAGGATCAGGCGGGCGGATGCGTTCTGGATGCGTTGGAGTCGTTTGATGTCTTTTGTTGGGATGCCTGTGTAGAGTGCGTTGCCGTAGTCGAGTCTGCTACTGAAGAGGGCTTGGGTTACCGTCTTTCTGGTTCCTGTTGGAATCCACTTGAAGATTCTGCGGAGTAATCGGAGGGTGTTGAAACAGGAGGATGAGACTGCGTTGACCTGTTTGGACATGGTGAGGGTGGAGTCGAGGATGAAGCCGAGATTTCGTGCGTGGCTGGCTGGGGTGGGTGGGGGGCCCAGGGCGGTCGGCCACCACGAGTCGTTCCAGGCCGAGGGGGTGCGCCCGAGGATGAGGACTTCCGTCTTGTCGGAGTTGAGTTTCAGGCGGCTGTTGTTCATCCACTCGGCGATGGATTTCAGTCCCTCGTGGAGGTTGGCTTTGGCGGTGAGAGGATCTTTGGTCAGGGAGAGGACGAGTTGTGTGTCGTCGGCGTAGGTGAGGATGCTGAGGTTGTGCTGGCGGGCCAGTTGTGCGAGGGGGGCCATGTAGACGTTGAACAGCGTTGGGCTAAGTGATGAGCCTTGGGGTACGCCGCAGATGAGGTTGGTGGCATTGGAGCGGAAAGGTGAGAGTCGGACTCTCTGGGTTCTGCCGGAGAGAAAGGAGGAGATCCATTTGAGGGCCTTTTCTTGGATGCCGGCTTCGTGTAGACGGGTTAGTAGGGTGCGGTGGCAGACTGTATCGAAGGCGGCTGATAGGTCTAGGAGGATCAGGGCTGAGGTTTCGCCGTTGTCCATTTGTAGTCTGATGTCATCAGTGGCAGCGAGGAGTGCAGTCTCTGTGCTGTGGTTTCGTCTGAAGCCAGATTGGGAGGGGTCAAGGATGGAGTTGTCTTCTAGGTAGTTGGTGAGCTGTGCGTTGACGATCTTCTCGATGACTTTCGCTGGGAAAGGGAGGAGGGAGATCGGTCGGAAGTTTTTGAGATCGTTGAGGTCAGCCTTAGGTTTCTTGAGGAGGGGTTGGATTTCTGCGTGCTTCCAGCTGTCCGGGAAGGTAGCGGTGTTGAAGGAAAGGTTGATGATCTTTCGGAGTGCGGGGGCGATGGTGGCGTCGGCTTTGTTGAACACGTGGTGTGGGCAGGGGTCAGAGAGAGATCCTGAGTGGATGGAGTTCATGGTCTTTAGGGTTTCGGCGTCGTCTACTTGGGTCCAGGTGGTGATGTGGTCGGCGTGGGAGGAGTTGTTGGGGGTGGGGTCTGGCGGAGGTGGATTGTTGAAGCTGTCGTGGATGGCTGCAATTTTCTGGTAGAAGAAGGTGGAGAGATCGTTGCAGAGTTTCTGGGATGGAGGGATGTCGTTGATAATGGCGTTGGGGTTGGCGAGTTCCTTCACCATGCCGAAGAGTTCCTTGCAGTCGTGAGCGTTGTTGTTGAGGCGTTCTGTGAAGTGGGAGCGCTTCGCGAGTCGGATCCGTCGGTGGTGTTCACGGTTGGCTTCCTTGAGAGTAGCGAGGTTCTCATGTGTGCGCTCGAGGATCCATTTTTTCTTGAGTTTCTGGCAGGTGCGTTTGGAGGTGGTCAGTTCGTCTGTGAACCAGGCTGGTTTTTTCTTTTCTTGATTGGCGGTGGGTCTCTTTAGTGGGGCTAGGATGTTGGCGCAGTCGAGGATCCATTGTTGGAGGTTGATGGCGGCGGAGTCCGGGTCGGTGGGGTCCGGTGGTGGGTTTTTGGCGAGGGTGTTGGTAAGTTGATCTTCGGTGACTTTTCCCCAGCGGCGGTGAGGCGGTAGGGGGGTGCGGTGGTGTTCGGTGTTTTTCTGGAAGGAGAAATGGACGCAGTGATGGTCGGTCCAGTGGAGTTCAGAGGAAGGAGATGTGGTTGCTTGAAGTGAAGAGTGGGTCAAGGGTGTGGCCGGCGATGTGGGTGGGAGTGTTGACCAGCTGGCGGAGTCCGAGGTTGGAGAGGTTGGTGGTCCGGGATGCGGTATTGACGTCATTCTTGTTTTCCAGGTGGAAGTTTAGGTCTCCCAGGAGGATGTAGTCTGAAGAGGCGAGGGCGTGGGTGCTTGCGAGGTCGGAGACGGCGTCGCTGAAGAGGGCTCTGGGTCCTGGAGGGCGGTAAATGAGGGTTCCTCTGATCCTTCTGTTTGAGTTTGATTCTGGCCGTTTTCTCTCTTTCTTATCCTGTATGTTCTTTCCTCTTTCTATTTTCCTTATTCTCTTGAGTCTTCTTCT
Organism: Pleurodeles waltl; assembly: GCF_031143425.1. Classification (NCBI taxonomy): domain Eukaryota; kingdom Metazoa; phylum Chordata; class Amphibia; order Caudata; family Salamandridae; genus Pleurodeles; species Pleurodeles waltl. The sequence goes on from NC_090448.1 coordinate 1,124,093,658, forward strand.
TTATAATTGGGTTTTCTCTCTTCTTCTTTCTGCCAGTACCTGAACCCTGTTTCCTTCCTAGTAGTCACCTATTTTTGTGCTTGCAGTGCTCCCTGTTCTTGCCCTCCCACCTCTTTATCAATGTACCTCCCGCCCCGGTGACCCTGCCAGTGCTATCTATTTATGTATATCCACCCTCCCGTCCTCCCTAACCCTACCCGTCCCCAGCCCCGTACCTAGCTTGACTACGCTTCTCCTGAAGCATGGCGGGTCCTAAGAGTCTGCTTCCCTGGGCCGGCGGTCTTCGTCCCGGGTTGGGACCGCGATGATTCTTTGTTCTGGTTGGGCTCCATTCTCGGGTTTTGCTGACGGTCCTAGGAGTCTCCTCGTCCCCTGGGTCCTCACGAGCCTTCGGGTTGGGTCCTCTGACGCCTCCTGGATGTTTCCCCTCCGACCATCCGCGCTCCCTCCTAACTCTGCGACCTGGCCTTTTAATTCCCCAGGTTCCTGCGGAGAGAGTCCTGAACCAATAGGAAGGGTTGACCTCGGGGTTACTTCCGGGTCATCCCAGGCAGTGGCAACACCAGTCGCGATTGTGTGCTTGTCGGATCGGTCCGACCCGTCACAGAGGCTGAAAGCAACAACAAAAAATAGGAAAAATGGGGTATGTCCCAGTAAAATGCCAAAATTGTGTTGAAAAATTAGGTTTTCTGATTCAAGTCTGCCTGTTCCTGAAAGCAGGGAAGATGGTGATTTTTGCACAGCAAACCTTTTGTTGATGCCATTTCAGGGAAAAAAAACACAAGCTTTCTTCTGCAGCCCTTTTTCCCATTGTTTTAAAAGAAAAAGAAATTCTTGCTTTATTTTGGCTAATTTCTTGGTCTTCTCCAGGGGAACCCACAAACTCTGGGTACCTCTAGAATCCTAGTATGTTGAGAAAAAATGATGCAAATTTGGCGTGGGTAGCTTATTTGGACAAAAAGTTATGAGGGCGTAAGTGCAAACTGCCCCAAATAGCCAAAAAGGGGCTGGCACCTGGGAGGGAAAAGGCCTGGCAGCGAAGGGGTTAAAAGATTAAGCTCTGAATGTACTGGGATTATATGGTGTGTAAATAACTTTGTACATTATCTGAGTTTGGGGCCAGCCACCCCATCCTCCAGTAAGCCTTCATTGCTTGCCAAAGTTACCATAGGAAAGTCTGTAATTCAAAGGGAGTACCTGGTTACCTAGTAATTCACAAAGGTAACTTACACTTTTGAGTAAGTTTATTACTTTTCAGTACTCACAAACTACACTACGGTAATAACTTAATTATTGTAGTAAGTTAAACTTCTGTAGTAAGCTCAGCATTACTCATGACCAAGCAGTGGTGCTGCATCACCCTCCTATAGAAAACAATGGAGGAAGTGACTTAAAATAAAACCCCATAGGAAATAATATCAATTTAATTTAAATAATCTAAAGTTGTTAAAAATATAAATAAATATAACTGATGTTAAAATGTATACAAAATAGGTATTAATTATTTAATTATAAAATATTCAATAACTTATTTTGAATTAAAAAAATAATGTAAAAATAATGTAACAATATATGAGATGTTGTTCTTGGCAAGCTGCTGGGGAAGCTTTCCTCTCAAAATGTTGCAGTTCAAGGTTCTTCCTGCTTGAAGCTCAATGAACCTATTCATTTCATGTCTGTCATTGTTTTACATGTAACAGATGGGAGCACCCTGCCTCACACTCCAGCATGCAGTCAGCCCCATTGCATCATGGTAAATGTAGTGCAAGTTTGTTCTTACTTTATTAAGTAGTCTGTAGTTTTTCACCTTAGTAGGTGCAGCTAGTGCTGTGCATCTCTGGACACATGTTTCTGGGTTTAGCCCTTCATCAGCAGAGAGTAGCTTTGTCTGTGGAGTTGCTGGAAATGCCGCCAAAAGTCCTCTCAGGTTTCAGTACCACTCACTGGCATGCAGGTGCTTCAACCACAGCTCGTCAATGCGCTGGCTCAAGGGAGCCTTCTTAAACAGGAAACAGATGGGAGCACCCTGCCTCACACTCCAGTATGAAGTCAGCCCCATTGCATCATGGTAAATGTAATGTCATGTGAAAAACTACAGACTACTTTTGGGCCACAATTGTTTGGAGCCCAAGTCCAGCACACTCCTCTCAGTAGGAGAATGGAACTGTGGCAAAGGATTGTCGACAGAGTGAATGCTGTAGGCACCTCCTTGCGCACAAAAGAGGACATTAGGAATAGGTGGAACGGGTGATGTGGGTGCATCCTGCTGAGTCACGGAGAGAAGCAAGATGGCGAACGTGTAGTGCTGACTACTGCAGGCTCCTCCTCACCCCAAGTACGTGTGTAAGCGCAGTGAGGACACGGCGGTGCTACAGTGTAGCGAGGAAGTGATGCAACACTGACAGGAGTGGTGTGGAGGTGGTGGGAGGCTCAATGCTCTCCTGGGAGTACCCCGGGCCCCTCGAGATCTGCTGGACCGCCAGAGCGAGGAAGACGCACTGCTCGAGTGGCCAACGTTGCATGCTGCCGTCAGGCGGCATCTGCATTATCCTGGCTTTTTCAAAGCATGATTACCCTTGCACTGGTCTGGCGGCTTCAGTGGCTTCTGCGGTGGATCTAAGGCCGGAGCAGGAACGGAGACAAAGTCAAGAACGGCAGAGCCAGTTAGAGTAACTGCGGACAACATGGCGCCAAGAAATGCCCGTGCCACAAGAGAAAAGCCGGATGGGGGAATACTTGGAGGATGGCCAGCACTCAGAGCGCGTCTGAAACACGAGGCCAAACAGGAGCGGACCAGTGGGGCCGTTGCAGGTAGGCAGACTGTAAGAGGTCCGGTAAAAACGAATACTAAAAATGCTGAGGCTACCCCTAAGTCTCTGGATGGCACTGAGCAGGTTACTTATAGGCAAGTAGATGGGCCACAGCCTGCTTTTGCTCAATTCTTTGGTGCTAGGGGGGCTGGTCAGTGAGCGTGGGGCATCAAGCACCTTCTCTGGGGGTGCTCAAGCTGATGCAGTGAAGAATATAAGAACAGTAGCAGGTCCCCTTTCTCCCATGAGAGATAGACAAGAAGTGGTTGAAGGGGATGAGACGTTACCTGAAAAGGCTGCTGAGAGTGAGCATGCTGGCACCCCCACTACAGACCTGATAAGCCCAGATGAAATGCAGACTCTGGTTGGCACGGGGCCTCCAGGAACAACTGTGGAAGAGGCTGGTTCGCAGTCTGTGGTCAAGAGTCAATTATCTGACAAAAAGTAGCTCGGGGGGAAGGAAGCTACTCCTTGCACCAACAATCTTAACATTATTTAAATGCAAAGAAACAGTGGATCTGAAACTTCAAAGGAGGGCAACCATTCAGACCACAATAAAAACCATAGCCACCCATTTGAGACATGTACTGGAGAGAGGGGTATTGATAACAATACTAAGTCAAGTACCAGAGTGGGCCCCACTATAGTAGTGCATGAAGGAGACATAGGGAAGAACGGAAGGATTCGGACTGATCTTGGGAAGTAGGGGATACGTTTTACTCACTTACCGATGAGTGAGAGTCAGCAGCTGTCCTGATCTCAGTGAGGATGAAGCTAGCCTCTCCTTGGATAGTGGGACCAGTCTATCAACGGCTCCGGGGCATACATTAAACCAGCAGCAGTGGCAACGCAGGTGGCTGAGAGCAAGATCTGGTTGAATAGATGGGAAAGATACATCGGGACGGGGAGTAGCACCCCTGAAATGGGACTGTTCGGGCACAAGATTGTCATGTCTAAGACACCTTTAGTTGGTACTATAAGCCCCTGGTAAAATGTACTTAGGTACCCAGGGCATGGGGTACCAAGTGTAGGCCCCTGAGGGCAGCAGCACTGATTATGACACCCTCTAGGGCCATGCACCCAGATGCACCCAGTCCTACCATTGTAAGCTGAGTACTCTGGGGCAAACCTAAAACACAAACTCGTCATGGCACACTGACTGTGTGCCCTGTCCACTATACACAGCTGCACTATGGGTAAGACACCCCTTTGGTAGGCCTTCCAGCCCTAAGACAGGGTGCACTATAGTGTATGTGGGGGCATAGCTGCATGAGCAATATGCCCCCACTGTGTCCTTGCCAAACCTGGGACATAGTGAACGAAGTGATAAGTCATTTTAATACATGTGCTGGACCCTGGTCAATACCAGTTTCACAGCTACATGATGGCCACTCTGAACCCTGGGTTGTTTGGTATCAAACAACTCAGAATGATAAATTCAAACTGGTACCAGTATTGGATTTATTACTAAATTTATTACTAAATGTACCCAGGGGTCACTTTAGAGGTGTCCCCTGCAAAAGCTAACTACCCTGGCATGGTTGCTGACTGGTTCTATCCAGCCTGCCTCCACCAGACAACCAATCTACCACCTTGGGGTGGGCAATCTGTCTCTCTGGGTTGCAGAACAAAGCCCTTCCTGGGTGGAGGTGCTAACACCCCCTCCCCCAGGAATGCACACTGCCCTGGCAGCGAGCTTCAAAGGGCTTACTGCCTTTGAAACTCGACACCCAGGTCAGCTGCTAGCAGCAGAGGGCCACCCCCATTGCAAATCCCCACTTTTGGCGGGAGCAATGGTGGGAAAACACACAAAGGATAAGAGGAGTGTCCCTACCTGGCATGCACCACCCCTATGGTGTTGCCTGCGAGGTGGACCCTCCATTTCATTTTTCTCCTTTTCTCCATCTTAGATGGAAGGAAAATAGCCAATCAGGTGTTAGAAAGTGACCCCTGCCCACAGAAAGTGGTCACTTAGTGGGTGTAGCCATCCTAAGATAGGTGACCCATTGGTCCCTACTAGTTTCCCCCTAAAACGCCCAAGAAATCAGATTTGATGATCAAAAGAAGACCAGCACAAAGTAAATCCGAAGCACAAGAACTGTGGTCCTGCTGCACCAAAGAAAAGGTGCCAAACCCTGCCTGCTGCACCCAGGACCCAACAATCGCTGCTGAGGAGCTGCTGGACAACTCTACAAAAAAAACCAGAGGACCTCCAGGCTTCGCAAATCCCTAGAAAACTCCCTCCAGAGCGGAGGTACCATCCTAAAACCACACAAAGCCAACAGGCCAGTGAGTCACTTCACTGACCAGCTGCTAACTACTGAAAAGGATGCCGCAGCTGGACCAATCTACATACTGATGACCATGAGAAAAAACCTGCCAGTGTGCCAAGTTTATTGGCACTGCACCCCCCAGCGGCCAAACCGTGCTAATACCCTGGGTATTGGTCAGCCAACGTTGGACACCAAGAACAAAAGCCCACCCGGGGCTGCAAAAGGACCAAGAGGAAGCCCCTGTCGAGGGACTTCAGAAACAACCTGGACCTCCCACCAGAGTGCCCCTGTTTCCCTGTAAGCAACCCTGAAATTTACCTACCTCTATACTTCTGAGGCATCCTTGCGCACATCTCTTAGTCACCAATTGGCTGTGCACTCGGCCACCCTGTGCCTTGCACCAAAGAACCTGCTGTTCCCTACGGGTCCCCCACCCCTTGCGACCTCGAAACTCCAAGGAGACCCCGAAGAATCCATCCATAAACTTACCTGTGCAGTGTGTTTCCAAGTGGTCCCTCGCAGTGGCCCTGCACCAGCGACCTTCTCCCACTGTTCCCAGCTCAAGCAGGAGCTGCCCAAACGTCTCCACCTGTCACAGTGTGCCCCCCGATGACCTCGACCAACCTGCAAAAGAAGAACTTGGTAAACTAACTGTATGATTTTATATGTATTTTTAAAGTTGATCCTCTATTGAATCCTATGGTGCGTAATTACGCATGAGAAAGACTATTTTTATTAAACTTCAAAAATTCATATCTCGAAAAGTACTTAGCCAATTTTGATAATGTTGGTATTACAAATTACATACAAATCAGAAGTATTGTTATAAATTGAGTTATTCCTTTGAGTGTGTGAATTGCAAGATTGATGCTGTGAGTTCAACAAATGATTTGCATGTCTCCAAGACTGGCCTAACTGTTTGATCAAGCTACTTTACAAATTAGAGCATTAGGTGATCTAGTTTTTACCCCTGTAAACTAACGTGTGATTGCCTGGACCCTCTGCACAGTGTGCCTAGCCTTTCACACTACAGACTGATTTCATGTATGTCCACCACATGAATATATGGCTTTGGGAATTCTTGGAGTTTAATAGGGGCACTGCTCCTGTAAAAATAGTATGGGATGCCCTAAAGGCTGGGATCTGTGGGGAAACTAAGTTTTAGTCGTGGGCGGCAGAATCATTCCTAAAGCCTGATTAGGTAGCTATATTTCAAGCTTAGCATAGCTGAAAATCAGCTTGCCTTAGTGGTCATGGAAGGTTTAGAACCCATTGCTGCCCTGCTGCGGCTCGGTATCGCCAAAGCCGCAATCAATCAGATTTCAGCTAAAAAGGTTGCAGAAAATGTCTTTCTAAATGCATGGAGTGCTACGAATATAATGAAAGGGTTGGGTGCCTTCTCACAGTATGAACTCGTCAGAAGGCAACTGCTAGCTAATTAGGGAAATAAATCCGCTGGGCAAGGTGGTCTCAGACCCCAGAGACATCAGAGGAATTTTTCACAGATACTATGAAGAACTTTATAGTGCGACCCCTTTAAGAGGTGAACAATATATGAATGTGTTTTTGGGTAATGTAAAAGCTGATAGAATCACCCAGAGAGAACGGGAGGGATTCGGGGAAAAGGGTTATGACAGGAACTAGAAGCTGCGATCCGAGAATTACCCATCAGGAAAGCTGTAGGGGCGGATGCAATCCCTCTGGAATTTTTAAAGATGTTTAAGAACGAACTCCTGCCGGTTATGTTGGAACTCTTTACCCTAATGCAACAAGGCAGCAGAACTCCGGCTTCTTGTGCAATAGCTAATATAGTGATTTTCCTAAAAAAGGGAAAACTACCACAAGACCTGGGTTCATATCGGCCCATAACATTAATAAACAGTGACAGTAAGATTTACTCCAAAATCCTTTCATCTCGACTGAACACTGTCATAGGCAAACTGACCTCACTCTATCAGCATGGATTTGTGCCAGAGAGAGATACCACTGATCATATTAGAAGGGTCATAACGCTGCTTGACGCTACTAATATCACTGGTATGGGCATCGCAGGGGCCCTGTTAGATGCTGAAAAGGCATTCAACAAGGTCAATTGGGAATATCTGTGGCAAGCCATGGGATCATATGGGCTAGGAAGTGGTTTTATTACAGCAGTTCAGGCTATCTACAACACACGTCTACAACTAATGGGAGGTCAGTTGGATATTATACGTATTGGGCGAGGCACCAGCCAGGGCTGCCCATGCACCCCATTACTTTTTGTTCTATATATTGATCCCCTACTTCAACAGTTAGAAAACAATCTGGTTATCTTACCGGTAAGGACACCAAAATCCTAGCTTGTGCAGATGACATGGCAGTGGTTGAAAGAAATCAAAATGGTGGTATGTAAATTTGGATTGTTCTCGGGGTACTCATTGAACAGAGATAAAACGCAGCTGGTGGCCAATAGCCATACTGCCACACAAGACGCCTGGAGGGTAGAACATGTAGTGTGTCTGGGGATCGATATCAGTGCCAAAGAGGACCAGATAGTCAATTTAAATCGGATGTCAATTTTGGGGAAAGTAAAACAAGATTCAAGCAGGTGGACTATTTTGCATGTCAATAATAGGTTGTTGCAACAAAATTAGAATGATATTGGTTCCAAAGGTCTAGTATCTGTTCCAGGCAATTCCTCTAGTATTTGAAAAGACATGGTTCACAGTTATGGATAACCTGATAACAAGATTTATCTGGTCATATGGCAGGACTAGAAGGGCAAACAAATATTTGACCTTACCTAGGAAGAGGGGAGGATGGGCAGAATCAAATTTAAGATTATTTTAGATGGCCGCAGCCATTCAAAATATGGGGGCCCTGGTGGCATGAAGGGTGGAAGGGCCAAAAGGAGCCGAATACGTACCAAGTATTTATGAATTGCTAATCGGTCCTGTGTCAGATGGCGGCTTTCTAGTGTTGGGGGAGCCCAGCTACTATAAGAAAGACGAGTTCAAGCTGTTAGAGGCTGCTTTCAAATGCTGGAATTCTTGGCGAAAGAAAGTAGGCCTCAGAAGTTTTAACTGGTATATTCCAACCTTTAATAATCCCTTCCTGCCAGAAATATTTCAGAATGGATGTTTTGTAAGGTGAGACTGGCAGGGACTTCGAAAACTAGGGGAGTTTTGTGGGGGGCGGGGTGAGAATGTTTGATGATCTCCAGGAGAGCTATGTGTTAGAGCTTAGAGGTTTTTTTAAAGTACTTGCAAGTATGTGATTTCTGATTGAACAAAAATTGGCCGACAGGGTTCTCAAAGACTCCCCTCAAGGAGGTATTGACAGGAGAAGGAGGATCCTTAATAAGCTTATTATGTTTGATTCCTAGTTCTGAACAACCCGACAAATGGGATGCATTGTGATAAGTGGAAAGCAAGAATAAATACCAGACATATCAGTTTTTATGAATTCCTTGAGCTAAGTCATACCGTACTCATTTCATCAGGACTTCAGACTCAACACTATAAGGCAATTTTTTATTTATATATTACCCCTGCCAAAATAGCTAAGTTGGGGGGGAGGGGGAACAGAGGGGATGCACTGTCTGAGGTGTCATTCTCCTGAGGCAGATCTTATACATATGCTCGCAACATGTATAAGATTGGACCCTTTGAAGGTTGAGATCACAAATATTTGAAGGAAGTAATGAAACACAATGTGGAACTCACTCAGGGTATCATGCTCTTAGGGGTAGCAGAAACACCACGAACTAGAGGGAAGGGTTTTCATTTTTCTAGCAATGGCTGTATGTTGTTTATGCATAGCCACTGCATGGCTTGATTGACAATCCCCATCTTTTCAACAATGGTTGGGGCATCTGGTTTCTATATATAACTTGGAGATGGTGTTGTATCAATGTAAAGGTAGAAAAGCCAGGTGTAAGGGACAGGAAATATGGGGTCTGTTGGAGGAGTGGGTCAGTTCTCAGCAGTCGACAACGATGATAAACGGTAGCTGTGGTGAATAAATGGATTTGGGTGTTTACAAAGGATCCCAAGGGTATCATTCCATATTTGGCAATATATGAGTATCTAAGGTTGATGGGAACCTTCTTTATCATCATCTGCTATTTCTTTCTACCTCATGCTCCATTTATGGAATTGGTATGCCTATGTATCAATGCATTAGTTATGTTTTTGTAGAATATGTTGAATGCTAAACTATTGCTGCAGCTAAAGATATATGTTAATGATATATATGGTGTTTTACTTCCTCTCACTGTATATGATATTCTATTCTGTAATTAATTGTTTCTCAAGTAGCCAATAAAACAAATATAAAAAAAGGAAGAGGTGGAATAACCTCAGGGCAAAGGTCCGTTCCCTGGTCTCCAGGCAGCAGGTGGAGGCTAACAAACTTGGTGGTGTCCCTCCCAGTGCCCCATTAATGCTCTTGCCCTGGGAGGAGAAGGTCTTGGTCATCCTGCATCCTGAGAGATTGACAGGAATACCTGGGGGAGTGGAGTCTGGTAAGTCACAACACAGAACAACTGTCACAAAAAGACAATGTCCTGCATGCTCACAGCTCAACTTTTGCCACTGTCTTGTTCATGTACTTAACCATCGCCCCGGACCCAGAGTATCTGAGTGTTAACACCGTCAGTCTGTATTGTTGGACCCAACATCACAGCTACCAAGGCCCATCACATGCTATATGTCCAAATGGTACCTGTAAGTCTTTCAATATCAAAAAATCATCCTGGGACTCATGGTAAGTCCCAACATGTAAATGTATGCCCAAACCTAATACCCAAGATTTGTCTAGTGGGCGTAGTAGAGAGATTGACCTGACTGCAACTCCCAGGAAGCATTGTGTCTGTAACTCCAAACACCAGCCCAGTGTCCACTTGCCCAAATACTCCTGTTTGGGAACTCTCAATTGAAGAGTACTCACCTGGGAGGATACCATTTGTATAGTGTGTAGTAGTAGAGAGTATGACCTGACTGCAACTCCAATGAGGCCTTGTGTCTGTTACTCCAAACTCCAACCCCAGAGTTCACTTGCCCAAATACTCCTGTTTGGGAAATCTCAATTGACGTGTACTCACCTGGGAGGATACCATATGTCAAGTATCATGAAGTAGAGAGAATTACCTAACTGCTAAGGTCAGTGGGCCCTGTTTCTGTACCTCCAACCACCAGCCCAGTGTTCACTTGCCTAAATACACCTGTTTGTTAACTCTCAAATGAGGTTTACTCACCTGGGAGGATACCATTGGTCAAGTGTTGGGAAGTAGAGGGAGTGACCTGACTGCGGCTCCCAGATGGCCTTGTGTCTGTAACTCTAAACACCAGCCCAGTGTCCACTTGCACAAATACTCCTGTTTGGGAACTCTCAATTGAAGTGGTCAAAGGGATATGTTGCCTCTCCACTGTGGTGGCTACACTGGTGGTAAGATGTCATTTTCAGTCCATCTTCAAACGTGCAACTGACCTGCACATCTCATGAGCTGATTGAGTCTAATAGTTTCGACAAGCTTCACACATCATGTCAGATAACCCAGTACCATGGTAACTTGGCACAATAGGCAAACCTATAACTTAAGAATGTAAACTGTCTCTGCTTACTGAAACACAAAATCTTTGGAGATAGATGTCACACTTCAAACAATAACAATGTATATTCTTCATCAATAGGTCGAGCTGCCACTAGGAACATCGAGGCCACAGAACAGACTGCCAGTAGCCCCCTTGATAAAGGGTTGTGCTGAGTAACAATAACACTCCTGGACTTGTGGTCCATCTGGGCAACCTGGCCAGATGGTCAGAGTCACCTCCCAGCCCTGATGTTTCTACATCCCAGGTAATGATGCCCCCCCCCCCCCCAACCTGTGTACCTAGCACAACTTCCACCATCTTATGGCCCCCAGTCCTGGATCCTGAGGTGCCACTTGTCACTCTGGACACTGAAGTTCCAGAACCCAGTTGGAGAAGGCACCCTGTGCCAAGGGCACAGGCTTGTGGGGTAAGGTGCGTGGGATTGAGGCCACTGGGGCTGCTGTCGGCCAGGACACCATCAGCCACATCTAGGGGGGTCTATCAGGAGTCCCAAGGCGTGATGGGCCAGGTGTTGACTGAACTTGGGGACATTAAGCAGCTGCAGAGGGTCATGATAGAGAAGATAGATGCCCATAACACTGAAATGGGAACCCTAACAGGGGTGCTGAGGGAAATTAGCACCACCCTGATCAGGGCTTTACTCCCAACATCTAACCCTTCCTGTGTGGCAAGTACATTATGCCAAACAACATCTGTGGCAGACACAAGAAGGGAGGCCATGACAGAGGCAGAAACAGCCACAGACACCCCTGCCTCTGCAGCAGCTGACCCTTCCCCCCCCACAAACGGAGCCATCCATGCAAAAATCCAGGAGGTGCAGATGGCAAGACACCCACCACTGCCAGCAAGGTTCCTCATCCTCAACGTCCTCCATTGTATGGCACACATGCACTCTGTGGACTGATCCTGAACCTCTTTCCATTTCAAATGGGAGGAGTATTCTGGACTTTGGACTTCCATTGGTCTGACATTCGCCATGACTGCCCCCTTCAATTCACTTTTGTTTACATTCCTGTCCCAATTGTATTTTATGTTTGTGCACTGAAATAAATACATCTGTCACAAACTCATTGTCTGCTGTCTCTAATTTCACATTTTGCCATGTAGATATGTCAGACCGTGTGAACCATACGATGATGATCCAAGGTACTTGTCCAAGATGGCATGTGTTGCATGTACACAGTGTCCAGCTCAGGACTGAACCATTGCACACAAATACATACATACAAGTGTCTTGTCAGAAGAGGAAATGTTATTACATTGTTTAGCACATAGGCTGTCAATATGCCTGAAACATAACAAATCATACATGATTGAATTATACTGGGTAAATGAGCATACTTACAGGTACAGACCTCTAGACCATGGAAGGAAGGGATTTGTCAGACACTGTCCTGTGGAATAGGCAAACATTAAGTGGTTGATGTCATCAGTTGGAGCCATATCACCTACCACACCAAAGCAATCCAACATCATATAATGCAAGACTGAGACAGATGGCAGTACAACACTTTCTGATCACAGGGTCATTACAATCCAATGCTCATGCATCAGGTGGTATGACACAAACATGTCAGTGATTTGGCACAGGCACTTTGGCCTGCAATGTTGTAACACATCAACAGCTACATACAGGTCATACAAAAGGAGTGTTTAGCCAATGTAAAGGGTAACTGACATGATTACATATATATGAATACATATTTTCTGACCACATGATGACACACATAATGCAACAGGGACAGCACAGGACAAAAAACAACTTCTGTGGAGTTTAATAAACTTCCATCCTATCACTGTGCAAGCAGTCTTGGCGCAGGTCTCCTACACCCAAAGTCCGTGACCTACAGACCCTGGAACAATACATGTCCACTTTGTATGCCATAACAGCATCACATACCTGCCAATGTCACAACTCTGAAAAGCCCACATGAAGATTTCATGCTGAAAGTACCTGAACAAAGAACAAAACAAGGAGTATAGACATGAAACCATACATATGGCATAAGTCACATAGCAAGCATCTGGAAAACAAAGTACATTGCAATAAATCTGGCACAGACAAAGCAACATTATCAAGGTGGGAATGTGTCCCATCAAACAGCCTTTGGCTTATTTTGGCTGAGTATCAGCTCCCTAACTATTTCAATGAATCAACTCCACACATTCTCACAACTAGAGTTCATTGTACAGTCAAACCCATGACATCACATGACATACTTACACTCATGAGAAGAAGCTGTAGATGAGATCTTGTCGCAAATCATCTCCTTCCTCTTCACCACTGTCAAATTCATTTGGCATTTCAGGGTTCTCACCCAGTGGCACTGCAGGCTCCCCCTTCTCTGGGATGTAAGGGATATTCCTCCACCGCAGGACAATGTTGCGGAGCATGCAGTATGCCACAATGATCTGATACTCTTTCCTGGATGTGTAGAGAAGGGCTCCTCCAGTCTTATTCAGACAGCGAAATCTGGCCTTCAGGGGCCCAAATGCCCCCTCCACTGCCTGACGCGTCCTTCCATGGGCCTCATTGAAGCAGACTTCCCATGGCATGGATTCCTCAGCAGTATCAATAACCAAGGACGGTTTGGGTATGCAGAGACTCCTGTTTATGAATGGTACATAAGTGCAACAATGAGTCACTCACTTCATGATTGTAGCATCTGACATTGCTCACGCACAATCAGGGCAGATAAGACTTACCAACCAGCCAGGTCCTCTATGTTGCAGTTGTGACATCAGCTGGGGTATTGTGCTTTTCCACATTATGAAGGAATCATGGGCTGATCCAGGGAAACAGGCACAGACATTCTAGATGTACAGATCAGATAAACAGACAACTTGCATGTTGGTAGAATGGAAGTTTTTCCCGCCGAGATAAACTTGTTCAGTGGCCTGCAGTGGCACCAAGGCAATATGGGTGCCATGAATGGCTCCCACCACATGAGGAAGGCGGGAAAAACCATAGAAATCAGCCTTCACATAGGCTAAATCCTCACATCAGGGAACCTGATATAGCTGTCAATGTGTTTCATCATTGCTGATAGGAAATCTCTCAACACCAGACTGAACATAGGTTGGGACATACCACCAGATATGGCCACTGGATGTTGGAAGAACGCTGTGGCCAGGAAGTTCAATACTGCCATGACTTGAACAATGGGTGGTATGCTTGTTGGATTTGTGTTTTCAGCCATCAGCTCTGGCTCCAACTAACAGCATAAATCCACTACTGTTTGCCTACTCAGATGGTGCAGTCGTATAATATGACTTTCCTCCATGGTTTGAAGGTCTGGCAATGGACGGGACACTGGAACTTGTCACCCCCTCCCTCTCCCGGGGTACCTGTGTGTGAAAATACATGAGTGGGAGCATTAGTCACTGTGTCTACACCAACACATATGATGTATACCAACAAAATTATGTGACAACGCATTTCATACTGGAAATACATTACACGCAGTACACATCGCAGCTGTCAACTACATAAGGGTCAAATGTTACCCCATGGTTGACAAGACATGTGTCCACAACATGTATTCAGGAAACACCCAACTATCAGTGGCAGTGGACAGTTCACCGCCGTTTTATGCCATCTGTGCCCAACAACACACTACACTGGTGATTGTGTAGTAGGACCTATACAAGGACCTATACAACAAGACTGCTTTAGGATAATTGTGGTGATCCGACACATATATAGTTGTTGTGACACATTTAATAGGGCCGTATACTGTATTTCCAACCGCCAAAATGGCGGATGCCTGACCTACTACACTGGACATTAGGACCCACCCGCGGCCGCCGGGGGAAGTCGTCCATGCAGTGGGCTGTACCAACCACGGCGGACACAGCCATAGGCTAATGTTGTTGCCTGTGGCAGTCGCGGGCCAATGGCTGTATCTGTCGGCGTACGTGTATGCTGCTTTTTGAAAAATCAGTCATGAGTGAAAATCAGTCACTGCTGCCATCAACACCTCCACTACTTCAGCTGTTGTGTGCCGCCTATGGAAGCAATCATGCCACGGCCAGCAGGTGAAAGGGCCCTTGCCTTCTCTCCAGAAGAGCTGGAGAAGCTAGTGGATGAGGTCCTTCCCCGGTATGTTCAGCTCTGTGGCTTACCAGAGGAGCAGGTAAGAATGTCATAGTCACAATTGACTCTGTTCAACACCATCATTTCCCTCTTCACAGGCGACAGTGTGCCCCTGTGTGCCAGTTAGACTTCTTGTGTACCTGTTTTTGCAGTTTGTGTAGCATCAATGGGATGTACATGGTGCAGATATTGGAGAAACGTGCCATATGTTTTGGACTTTCATATTGTGTTGTGTGATGTGTTTTGAGTCCTAGATCCCCTCCTTGCGTTGGATGCATATATCTAGGCAAGGAGGCTTTACAGTGGTATTTCTGTGGATATAATGGTTTTAAATGTCAGACAACATGTATGTGCATGACAGCATGAGCTGTGTATGTATCTTGGAGTCATTTGAGGATCTTGTAAGCAATGCGTATTGTACCACAGATCATTCAACCCACACCCGACCTTGCCTAGAGGCTTGTAATGACTCACTGTGTCCTTTAGGTTGCCACATAGGCCACAGGCCATATTGATGACGACCACATGATGTATTTTCATGCATGGGGGTGGTGGAAATGTGAGTGTCATGTAGGTTCTGTATGCTCAGCCTGCAGAGACAAGGGTCTGAAAAATGTATCTCCCAGTATGGGACATAATCCAGGCTGTGTAAGAGTCACTATAACTATGCAACTGTGGCACTGTGCCCACTCCCTGTATACCTACAGATCCTGTCATGTGGCCAGTATGAGGCTCTAGTGTCAAACCTTTGCATGAATGTCTCAGTCCATTGACTAGAATGGGAATGGATACTGAGGTAAATCCCTGAACTAGCCCATATGTGCATTTTGCATCATTGTCAATGTGTGTCTTTGACTCTGACAGGTCCCTTACTCCCACAGCTTTTTGTTACCTTCACATAAGTCATATTTGTCCAGTACAGGTGTATTGCACAATTGACAAACCCACATTGCAGATAGTGTGTAGATTCCAGCGAGGCCATGACATGTGACTCAGTAGCTTGGTTACATAGTAGAAATCGAACCAAACATACATTTGTATGTAGGATGCCATCTTTGTAGGTTTGTCACATATGTTCAAAGGTGTGTTTTGTGTCACAGGTACATACCATCAGAAACCCACCCCGGAGTGGCATGACTCTGCATTTGGTAGGCCACATGTCCACATATGCACAGGGTAGAGATTTTCTGTTCCCACCATGCCAGCCCTTTCATTGTCACCTAAGTCTTAGGGTGAAGCCTGTACAGTGGTAATGGCCTGTAGGGACAGTATGCATTGAGTCAGTGTTGCAGAGTGTAAATGTGTTGGTCCATTCAGGCCCAAGGAGTTTACCCTTCAGATGCCACAATGGTGTGTAGTGTCTCATTGTGGCTTGCGTCACAGTACAAGTTGATAGAGCCTGGGCTATCTGATGTTAGTAGGCTTGCTTAGTCATTGTAGGCCATGAGCAGAGTAATGGGTTAGTGTGCAGATAACTCCAAAAGTGTGTCGCCATGTCCCTGTACTTATCAGCATGTGTGCTTTACACTTGTGGTGTGTTGCCAGGTTGCAAAGTTTGTGCCTGGTGTTTCTGACATGTGTGTGACAC
This sequence comes from Pleurodeles waltl, assembly GCF_031143425.1. NCBI lineage: Eukaryota > Metazoa > Chordata > Amphibia > Caudata > Salamandridae > Pleurodeles > Pleurodeles waltl. The sequence goes on from NC_090448.1 coordinate 1,124,110,019, forward strand.
AATCATTTGTGCAAAAACCTGTTTTTGTAATGGTTTGATTTGTCTCTTGCGTCCATGCAGGTCAATGGGGATTTGGAGAGCTATAGGCGCCCGTAAGGTACAGACCTTGGAGGTCCATAGCAGGTGGAGCGCCCACTGTAGGAAGAGGTGGGAGGGCCTGCGATGCTGGGCCTGGAAGATCGCTGAGGTCCAGCTGGGGCTGTCTTCCCAAAGTGGACGGGGAGCATGTCAAAGCCGGACCCTCCTAATGGCCAGCATTCAGGCGGTGGCCTACCCAGAGCTTGATTGGCATTTGAGGGGAGCACAGCAGCCACAAGGGGGTGAGTCCAGGGCATGTCCCTGCCTGTCACATTTCCAAGCTGATGTGTTAGGTTCTGCCATCTCCCTCTGAAGATTGGGGATGGGCCATGTGTGACACACAAGATGAGTAACTGTTTGTGTAGGTATGGAAGTTGGTGCATGCTGATATGCCTTGCCTATTAGCCCTGGGACCTAGGACACAACTGAGTACAGTCCACAAACAATTTTCTCTCCAGGGCCATCACATGGCTGTGTACAGTGATCAATCAAGTAATGTTGGTTGTTGTGTGTCCAATATCTACACAACAGTCAAACCCTCTTCAGTGTGACAGCCCAAATAAAATGAAGTGATGAATCACTGTCCTCAGCCATGTGTCTGCTCAAGTGAGTAAATTTGCATCTGCCCCTCACAGGCCACTTTTCTTTAGTTTGTCATGAGTGCTGTTGCCTCACTACTGTCTGTCATGTGAAGGTGGCCATCATAGATGTGTCAGAGCATACATTGTTCTTTGGGTGCAACTACAGATCAGTACTTTCCCTTGGTAAGTGGGGAATGTCCATTGACATCACTGTTGCCAGCATCCCTTGTGCCTACCTGTTAGCATGTGTTCCTTTCACTTCCGACAAATTATTTTCACTACTGTTTTGTGCATGGTCTACCTGTCTTCCTGGGATAATTTCTATAGTCCCTCACACAATTGTGCATAGCAACATGTGTTTGGAATTAGACATATGTCATGGGGTTCCCTTACATGTGGTGCCACAGACAGGAGTGTGTCACCATTGATTGGTGGCCCATACATACCCTCACCCATCATTGCATGTCATTTGGCATGTACAACTGTATTAGCAACGAAGGACATGACAGGTATGACTAAGGCCCTCATTAAGACATTGGCGGTAAGTTCCACCGACCGCCATGCCGACTGCCGTCAGCCTACCACGGCGGCGGCAGATAACCACCAAGCATATTATGACACACACATACCAATCAGCCACACACACAAGTCTGCCAGCCCAAAAGTCAGTGACAAACTGGCGGTATCCAAACCCACACCGTTACGCCAACAGAATTACGCCCATCACATTATGACCCACGAATCACCACGGCAGACATTCAATGACGCTAAACCATTGGCGGTACATACCGCCACGCTCAAAATACACACACACACACATACAAAACAACACCACATTGGACAATTCAAAATACACACACCTGACACCCATACACACATACACACACCACACATCACACCTACACACCTATAAAATACCCACCCACAATACCCACATCCCTTTACGACTGGAAAGAATTGCCACCAGAGAGAGATACAGCAAGAGCACCCACACAACCAGAACCTCATAACACCATCACCTATACACCATCCACACACCTTACATCACACACCCCAACACATCACCCCACACACCCTCACCCACACCACTCACACTAGACCCATGGCACCACAACGACACCCCAGGTTCTCTGAGGAGGAGCTAAGGGTCATGGTGGAGGAAATAATCTGGGTAGAGCCTCAGCTATTTGGATCACAGGTGCAGCAGACATCCATTGCTAGGAAGATGGAGCTATGGCGGAGAATCGTGGACAGGTTCAACGCCGTGTGACATTACCCCAGAACAAGGGATGACATCAGGAAGAGGTTCGGGGAAGGTGCGTTCCGTGGCATAAAGACACCAACTAGCTGTACAGAGGACTGGCGGTGGACCCCCACCTCCTCCCCCAGCCTTGGCAGGAGGAGGACTGGACCCTGGTAGGTAAACTCTTTACTACTTTCACCCCACCCTACCTGCATGCCATCACATACCCCCGCCCTTACCCTCACTCCCATCACATCACCACCTCCCACATACCCCCCCATCACAACCCACTCATCCCAATACCAAGCCCCGTATGCACCAACAATGCATGAACACCCCTCACAGCCCTGCATGGGCACCTATCACCACTGCATGCACACTGGAGAGAATCACCTAGCCCACCAAATAGCAACTCACACAAAGGCAAATCTGCCAGGGCAACAACAACCATAGAAGGCAACACACCCATGCACAATATGCCACATGCAGAAACAATAACACTGCATTCACATCCCCACAGGTCCCCCAGCCAATGTCACCGGAGAAGAAGCGGCAGCAACATCCAGGCCCCTCCTCCCCCCAGAAGAGGCCCACAGTGATGACAGAAGCTCTGCTCGCCTGGATCTGGATGACCAACCTGGCCCATCAGGGATCTCCGGACAGTCGGTTACCCAGGCACAGTCACACACCACCACAGCACCCACCCAGCGGGCCCATACCTCTGTCCCCAGGACACGTCAGTCAGCAGTGTGTCCACCACTATAGGAACCCCAGGCCATCCCACAAACACAGGACGATTAGGGAGCTGGGGTCAGTGGCCGTGGGCACACGGTTCAGAGGACAGAGGCACAGGACAACAGGGAAGCTTGGAGGACTGCTGTGCGACGGGGGAGGACAGGCCCAGGGAACCGACTGTCCACGAGGCACTCACTGCGATCCTGGGAGCATACCAACATTCCCAGGATATGCTGGGCCAGATACTGGACAAGTTGTAGGAGAACATGCAGCTGCAGGAGGGACAGTACCTGGGGATCAGGGAGGACTTGAAGGACATCAACACCACCCTGGTCACCATTGCAGTGGTGCTGGCAGACATGGCCAACACTATGAGGGAGGCAGTGGCACACCACTGGGCCCCTGACACTAGCCAAACCGATGAACAGCCCTCCACCTCCGCTGCCGCTAGTGGACAGGAGGCCCTGCCATAGAACCAACAGGCCACCAGCATCCCTTCCCCTGCAGAAGGAGAACCACCCCGCAAACGTTCCCTGCGATCCAGGAAGAAGCCAGAGCCTATTGCCAAGACCCCGACAGGAAATATGACTCTCCTGATTGTCACCCTTGTGTCCCACTCTGTCACCATGTCCACCTTGATCTGCCATTGCTCCCCTTCCTATGCCCCCTTGGACAATGCACCTGTGATACAAATAGACTGGATTCTATCCTGGACTTTCCTCCACCATCACCCCAGCCTATTGCACACACCCCTCTACTTCTTAGCACTTAAATAAACACCCTTTGAAAAAAATACAAGTATGGAGTATGTCAAATGATTTAAGTATGTATTCGTTTAACAGGTTTAAACATTGCAGTTCAACTGTACAATAATGTATACATAGGAAAGACCTGTAGTTGGGTGCAGTCAACACACCAGGAGCGATAGTGGGGCACAAATATCTGCAAATAGAGATGCCAAAGGGTACAGAGAGTGGCCATAGAAGTGGGAAAATCAGCCTGCCAGTGACAATGTCAAACACAAAACTGTCAATGCAATGTGAATTTACACTGTCTTACCTGTGTGTCATTGGAAGTATTGACAAATTATTGCACTTCTGTTGTCCTCACCCTCATCTTCTGCCTCCTCATCTTCACTGTCCACAGGGTTCACTGCTGCCACACAGTCATCTCCAGCCTCCTCCTCCTGCAGAAAAAGCACCTGGCGACTTAAGGCAAGGTTGTGCAACACACAGCATGCCATGATGATCTGGCAGACCTTCTTGGGTGAGTAGTACAGGGATCCACCTGTTAGATGGAGGCAATGAAACCTGGCCTTCAGGAGGCCAAAGGTCCTCTCTATAATTCTTCTTGTTTGCCCATGTGCCTCATTGTAACGTTCCTCTGCTCTTGTCCTGGGATTCCTCACAGGGGTCAGTAGCCATGAGAGGTTGGGGTAACCGGAGTCACCTGCAAATATCGAAGGACAACTGTTAGCCACACACTAACCCTTAGGGCCCACACCATACCCATACACCAACATATACTGGGTGGGAACCAGGGCTCACCTATTAGCCACACCCTGTGCATCTGGAATTTGAGCCATCACATTTGGGATGCTGCTATTCCTCAGGATAAAGGCATCATGCACAGACCCAGGATATTTTGCATTGACGTGGGAGATGTATTGGTCCGCCAGGCACACCATCTGCACATTAATGGAGTGAAAGCTCTTTCGATTTCTGAACACCTGTTCATTTCACCAGGGGTGCGGGGGACATATGCAATATGTGTACCATCAATTGCCCCAATAATGCTGGGGATATGTCCCATTGCATAGAAATCAGCTTTCACTGTGGCCAAATTCTCCACCTGGGGGAAAACGATGTAGCTGCGCATGTGTTTAATCAGGGCAGACAACACTCTGGTCAGCACTATTGAGAACATTGGCTGAGACATTCCTGCTGCCAAGCCCACTGTCACTTGGAACTAGCCAGTTGCCAGGATATGGAGCACTGATAGCACTTGCACAAGAGGGGGGATCCCGTGGGGTGACGGAGAGCAGAGATTAGGTCAGGCTGCAATTAGGCACACAGGTCTGTGATTGTGGCCCTGTCCAGTCTATAGTTGAGGATAATGTGCCTGTCCTCCATTGTTGCCAAGTCCACCAGGTGTCTGTACACGGGGATGTCTCCATCTCCTATTCATCTTCAGCGGTTGCAATCTATGGGGCAAAATGGTGAGCAGATAGTCAGTATCTCTTCAACCACTAAACTTCAATGCATGTTGTGATTGTAACAGTATTTTGTTGGAGAGGTCCAAATGGTGCATATGTGTACTGTGACGCAGTTAGGAGCCATGGCCTGCACCCCCTCCCCTGAAATGGCTCCGCCTGTCCTGTTTGGAAGGACAGGTGTAAATGAGGTAATTCCGCTGACGTTGTGCGCCGTTGCGGGAGGTGGTCGAAAACCTCTGTGCAGCTCCTCATTGGGTAACATTGGGCCCTATGTGGTACAGTGGTCAATGGTGATGTACAACGTCGGTGACGGTACGCACCGCCGCGAACATCACTGCCATTTTCTATCTGTTCACTCACTCGCTACCTGACGTTCAATAGGGGAGGACCTACACTGCATGTGCTGCTGTGACCTGTGTCTGGAACTGACCATGGCTCGTGTGACTGGGGAAAGGGCCCTTGCCTTCACCTCAGCAGAGTTGGAGAGACTGGTGGATGGGGTTCTACCCCAGCACCGAATGCTGTATAGGCCTCCAGACCAACAGGTGAGTACACCATGAGTATGATGCATGGTGCTTGAATGCATGGAGTGATGTGTGTGAAGGCCTCATGTGGGGGGGTGGATGGGCCCTGGGCAGTGTGCAGCATGTATGGTGGGCCACGTCTGTGCTAATAGGGATGGGAACGGGCATGGTGGGCCATGAGTGTAACAGGCAGGACGGTCGGACTAATACCTTTCCCTGTGTCCATTTCCCTGCAGGTCAGCGCCCATCAAAAAAAGGGTATATGGCGTGCCATCGCCAAGGACGTGCGGACCCAGAGGTCTACGGCAGGCGGATCACCCACTGTCGGAATCGGTGGGAGGACCTGAGACGCTGGGCACGGAAGACCGCGGAGGCCCAGCTGGGGATAGCCTCCCAATGGGGAAGGGGTGCCCCTCGAACTCTGACCCCCCTGATGGCCTGCATACTGGCGGTGGCCTATCCGGAGCTGGATGGGCACTTGGGGGCATCACAGCAGCCACAAGGGGGTGAGTACCGTGCCTCAATATACAACTTGCACCTGGTGGGGTGTGATCCGGTGGGGGTTGTGGGGCCTGTGGGTGCCCCTAGGCCAGACCTGGTATTGCAGGGCTGGTCCCATGTTGGGCAGTGTTCTGATGTGAACATCCTCCAACCAAGCTAGTACTCATCCACTACTGGGCAGGGGTCTGTGGGTCTCAGGTGTGCTGCAGTAGGCGTTACGTGTCCCTATCCATGGTCTGGTGACTAGCATTGTGACTGGTAGTGCATTGCCTAGTGCGTAGGGCTGTTCCCTGTGTGTGTGTGTGTGTGTGTCGTGTACGCCAACAATGGTGTTGGTGCCACCATTGACCAAGTGTATCCTTTGTGTCTATCCCCCTTTTTCTTTTGTCACCCTGTCCTTATGTGCATTAGCATCATCTGGCAGAGGAGCAGAGGCAGCGGCGACGGAGGGACTTGCATCCCACAGGACCCAGGATGCCGAATCCACCGATGGTGAGGGCACCAGTGGGACGGAGGGCGAGGGGAGCACCACGGTGGAGACAGGAGGGGACAGTTCGGACACGGATTCCTCCTCCGATGGAAGCTCCCTGGTGGTGGCGGACACCTCTGTGCCCACCCCAGCCACAGGTACAGTCGCCACCCCCATACCAGCACCGTCCTCCCAGCAGCCCCTCAGCGAGTTTCCCGTGCCCGCTTACCCCGGAGGGTAGGCATCTCCTTCGCCCCGGCACCTCAGGCCCTGCCCCAGTTAGCCCTGCTGCCCTGAGTGTGGAGGCTTTTTTCCTCCTGCGATCCATCTCTTTTGGGCAGTCAGCCATTGTGAATGCCATCCAGGGGCTGGCAGCCCAAATGCAACAGACAAATGCATTCCTGGAGGGCATTCACACTGCCATGGTGGCCCAACACATATCAATCCAGTCTCTAGCCTCCTCTCTGATGGCAGCCATTGTCCCTGTTTCTAGCCTCCCCCCTCCAACTTCCTCTACCCAATCCCATTCCCCTCAACCCCAACCTATCCCAAGCACACAGGCAGACGAGCATGCACCCAGGACAACACACAAGAGTGGACATGGCAAACACAAGCACCACACTTCATCCCACAGGCACTCACACAAAAACCATCCAGAATCAGACATACCAACATCCACTGCCTCCACTGTGGCCCCCTCCTCCTCATCGTCCACTTCCCTCCCAGTTTCGTCTACACTCACACCTGCATGCACTACATCCTCATCCACGACCCCCATCACCAGCACACCTAACAGCACACGCCCCTCACTGGCAGTCACCACCCCCACTTCCATGCACACGTCCCCTGTGTCCGCTCCCACTGTGTCTGTGCCCCCTCCTCCCATAGTAAACAAACGCAAGCACTCAGACACCCAACAGCCATCCACCTCACAACAGCATCCAGCCCATGCACCTGCACCCAAACACAGCAGACTGACACCTCCTATAACCACTCCCTCTTCCTCCACTCCCAAACCATCTCCCTCTTCCCGCCCCAATGTCCCTAAGAAGATTTTCCTCGCCAACATTGACCTCTTCCCTAGCCCTCCCCCCTGTCCCTCACGTCAGGCCAGTGTGGTCTGCTGCTGCAGGGAAGGGCAAGGAGGCACCCCTATCTGCTAAAAGGAAGGGCAAGGAGGCACCCCCAGCTGCTAAAAGGAAGGGCAAGGAGCAATCCCCGGCTGCTGACAGAAAGGGCAAGAAGCAGTCTCCAGCTGCTGCCAATAGGAGCAAGGAGCCATCCCCAGCTGCTGGCAGGATAGGCAAGGGGCCTGCACCAGCAGGCAGAAAGGACAAGAGGCCTGGTGCTGGGACTCCGTCTGAGCCCCCACCACCAACCATGGTGGTTGAGCCATCCGGGGATGCAGGGGAAGGACTGGAGCCTCCCCCCACCACTGCTAGCACCGCCACCTGCAGCAGTAGCCCCAGTGGGCAGCCGTCCAGGGCTGCACGGGATGGGCTGGAGCCTCCCCCCACCACTGCCAGCTCTGCCACCAGCACCACCGCCAGCCGCAGCAGCCCCGGTGGGTAGCCGTCCGAGGCTGCAGGGGATGGCTGGAGCCTCCCCCCACCACTGCCAGCAGCGCCACCAACACCACTGCCAGCAGCAGCATCCCCAGTGGGAAGCCGTCCAAGGCTGCAGGGGATGGGCTGGAGCCTCCCCCCACCACTGCCAGCTCTACCAGGAGCACCACCACTGCCACCATTGAGCAGCCATCACCGCTGGTGGACAGTGTGTAGTCCTGCGTCCATGGGCTGTTGTGCGGCCTGGCACCAGCAAATCCTGTGGGTCTGACACCCAGGTGAGAGACTGTGACCTTGCACTCACCAAGATCTGCATCACAGGGCACAATTCCCCTCCAGAACCAATGGAGAAGCCATCCACTCACCCCTTCCTTCCCAGGATGAAGCTCACTGGGCACAATGCCCCCTCCAGAACCAGTGGAGAAGTTATCCACTCACCCCATCCTTCCCAGGATGAAGCTCACTGGGCACAATGCCCCCTTCAGAACCAGTGGAAGTAGTCACCCACTTGAGAGACTGTGGCCTTGCACTCCCCAAGACCAAGCAGTGGGCAGATCACCCACTTGAGAGACTGTGGCCTTGCACTCCCCAGGACCAAGCAGTGGGCAAATCACCCACTTGAGAGACTGTGACCTTGCACTCCCCAGGACTAAGCAGTGGGCAAGTCACCTACTTGAGAGACTGTGGCCTTGCACTCCCCAGGACCAAGCAGTGGGCAAATCACCCACTTGAGAGACTGTGGCCTTGCACTCCCCGGGATCAAGCACAGAGCATGTTGCCCTCTCCAGGACCAGTGACATTGTACCATCTTCCGGCTGAGGTTCCCCCCCATTCGCTGTTCCCCCTGAGGTGCCTGGCTATTTTGGAACTGATGCCCCTGCAGTGTTCTCTCCGTGTTGTTGCAGGAGTAAGGTGGGGCCTTGAACTATGTGATGTGGCCCTGTGGCCCACGGACATTGAGGACTGGGCAGTGTCCCTACATTTGTAGATATGTATATACTTTTTGATTTGGATGCACGTATTACTACTATATTTATCTTATTACACTCCCTTTAATCTATTGGTTTTGTCTTTGCATTATTCCCGAGTAGTACATGGTAAATATGTTATGTTGCTGCATCTGCTTGTGCGTATGGTCTTGGGGGTGTGTGGGTTGCATGTGTCAGGAATCCCCAAGGTGCCTCCTGCGTTATCTGTCAGCATCCCCAGGGATTAGGGTTAAATAATATCTCTGTTCTTGGTTAAACCTTCATGTTTCTAAGTAAACATAATGTGCTGTGTTACACAATTGGTTTTATCACTGCTTGTTTTTACCAGTGCTTGTTTGCTAATGTAAGCAGGTGTAGACATGTGCTTCTAATTGGGTGTGGTGTAGACGTGCTTCTAATTGGGTGTGGTGACTCATCCACATGTGGAAACTCAACTGCTTTCCTGATTGGCTATAAATAGCAGAGTGAAGCATGCCTCCCTGCTTGGCTTTGTTTTGCTTCCTGATCTCAGCATCTGATTTGGCAGTCCAGCCCCTGCTGTCATCCTCGTATTCAGGACTTTTGAGGCAATTATTTTCTTTGTTCCTGTACCAGCTGACACCAGGCATTCCTCCAGCACTCCGGAAAAGACTGCAGCTAAGTGACTAGTATTCTCCAGGGAGTTTGTTCTTTGAGCGCCGCGTTTTCCTAGAACAGCTGGTGAATTTCAGACCTCGTATTTTGGCAGAGTGCTTTTCTTGAAGAGACAAATGCATTTCTGAACATTCTACATTATTATTGTAGTTACTTGCCTAAATGTGCTTCAGGAAATCTGTTTAAGCTCAAGTACTACAAAAAGTGACAGTGCAATTCTAAAAGAGCATTTACGTGACTTTTCTTTCTCTAATAGCATAACTCTTGGATTTAAATTGTGTCATTCATGCCTGTGTTTCAGGTTTGAGGAATTTGCTTTTTGAAGGTTTTTTCACACACAGAGTGAAACCAAACCAAACTGTGCCACCCTAACTGTTTGAACCCAGAGTGGACATTTGTATTTCTTGGATTGTTTTTGTTCCTTTTAGTTTAACCCTAGGCATGTAGGAAAGTTATATGTGATACAATTAATGCCCTTGTTTGTCTTTCTTGTTTGTCTATCTCTGTGAAGTCAGTCCTAGTGTTTCAGTACTTATTGTTATGGTACTCAGTTTGGGGTGTTGGTAATGCAGTGTTAGTAATTGTGCCAATAGTTATTATTATCCAAGAACAGTGCTGGAGCATCCCGGTGTTCTTCTACCGCTCCCGTGCCCATATCATGAAAAGAGATTCCGTTTCAAGGAAGTTGAGTGCACTAACTCTACTATCACTCTGTCAACAATAACCTGCCCCCCCTGAAGATACAGGGTGCCTGGCTGGACCAGCAAGACGTGGCAGTGTTTTGTTTCTTTCTCTTTCACTCCTCCTTTCCTTTTGGGACACCTGCCGGGGTTTCTGTGTCCACAAGGAAGTGCTGAGAGGTGTTCCAGGAGGTCGGGGCATACCATCGCCCCTGCAGACATCCGGCTTTTCAGGTGAGTGGCCCCATCTCAACAGCGTGTGTGTGTGTCACTCTCTTTTTCCTCCCCCCCTCCCCTGTGTGCTAGGTGGAAGTACTCATCGTGGTCGTCTTCGCCGGCGTTGGTGTTTGTAATGGAGCAGAAGGTAGAAGAGCATGGGGAACACATGCAACTCAGGCTCCATGGCGGTGTGGTTCTCCCCTGAGTCTCCAGAGGTGAGTCGTTTCCCTTCTGGGTTCTGTTTCCACCAGGCTTTTGATGTCATTGGTACCGCCCCGGAAAAGGTGGCGGATTGGTGTCTCATAATACAGTGGCAGAACATTGTCTTTTGCCTGGCTGTAGGCGGTTACCGCCGTGGTGCCTGTTGGTTTTGCCCTGGCGGTCAGTGTGTTAAAGTGGCTGTCTGTCTGGGCTGTTTCTGCCGTGGTCATAATTTCATATTTATTACCGCCAGCCTGTTGGCGGTATTACTGCCGCTTTTCACCGACCGCCAGGGTTGTAATGAGGGCCTACATTTTTACACAAATGTGCATTTCCATGCCATTGCTGTGGCATCATGTAGCTAAGTGTTCTGCACTTGTGAAATGGGGAAGGTTTGTTACCTGACTGTTGGCATGCATCTTGGAGTGACTTGTAGTTGTAGTTGTAGATGTGGGAATCATATATGGTTGTGTACAACCATTCAACCACAGAAATCTGGGTTTCCAGGACCAAAAGGGAGACAGTGATATAGCTTCTCATTGGTCAGTATGTTGAGGGCCTTCTCTTAGTACTTGAGAATCCCTGGGCCTCTCCAACATTCAAATGACTATTGGCTTTCACTGATGCAATATGAGTATGTCATTGTCGGGGGTGCCATTCAAGAGAGGTGATTTCCCTGAGGCTAGCTGATTAATTGTGTTGTGGATTTTGAATACATATCTCCCTGACATTGTGCACAATTTGTCTACAGTGTACATTTCCATGCGAGATGTGTAGTATATCTGAGCGATGGATTAAACCCAGATCTATGACTGGGGGTGAGTGTTTGACAATGTTCAGCATTCCGTCCATCACTTGTTGTTTTTGCTTTGTCGCCCTAAGTGGGCTGGGTATGCCCAGACGTGGGTCCCGTGCTTCCCATGCCACTGGATTCAAGCTAGCCTGGCTGATGAGGGGTGAAACCCCGAAACCGGTCCCAGGATGCTTGTTTCCGGTCCAGTGAGGACCTGGCTTGGCAGTTCGGTCTGGACTGTTCCCATGAGGAACAGGGTCAAGACTGATTTGCATATGGCTGGGTCCAAACTGGGGTGGCATGGTATGGTGAGCAAAAGAACGATGGATTAAACCCAGATCTATGACTGGGGGTGAGTGTTTGACAATGTTCAGCATTCCGTCCATCACTTGTTGTTTTTGCCTAGTATATCTGAGCAACATTAGTACAACCTCCATGACTCCATTAGGACAATTTACACATGGTGAAGTGAGCATTGTTGAATTGTTTGCAGTGTGACATGGGTATTTCCATGTCACCTTCTTCAGGCTTCTGTACTTCTGTCAGCAACATATCAGGAGTTTGGACCATCATTTCTTATTAATGTGGTGTTGTGTATGTGACATATAGATGCGTGCATGGCCTTGTTTTTATGTGGGATCTGTGGTAATGAAGTTGGCTTTGTCCTGCTACTGAAAGACAAGTAGTTGAGGTATGCTACTTGAGGCACACCATTGAAGGCGATGAGGTCTCCTATTCGTTCAGTGGTTACTGTGTTGCACAACTTCACCAATGCAATTGGAGTTGTCTGAGATTCTGATTTTCCTGTGGGCAACCGTTGACAGTTCATGTGGCATGCATGCATATGGTGTGGTAAATGTAGGAGCCACTTTGATGGAGTTTGTTGCTGGAGCCTAGTTTATGTCATGGTAATGTTTCCTAATCACAGCTATTGTTCAAGTGTGTTCAGGAACATTTATTGACTCTATTTCTCTTTGTATTTGCAGCATCCTCCCAGGCAAGCAAAGGAGACAGGGCAAAACCAAGTTAGGAACCATCAGGCCATGGTACCACCACTCATGACACCACCGACACGGAGGGAACCAGTGGCCCGGAGGGTGAGGGGAGTGCCACGGAGGACAAGGATCGACCTCATCATCATCTAATTCTACCTCCAGTGGCCACTCCCTAGTGGTGGTGGACCATCAAGACCTGCCCCTGTACCATCCTGGTCTGTGACCCCCAGTTCTATCGCCACCCTTCCTGTTGTTCCCCACCCAGTTGGCCATGCCTGCCAACCCTAGCCTCTGTTGCTCCTGCTGTCCTGATGGAGGAGACTATTGACCTCATGAGGAGTTTCTCTGTGGGGCAGACTGCCACTGTGAATGCCATCCAGGGTTTGGCCAGCCAAATTCAGCAGACAAATGTGTATCGGATAGGTATTCATAGTGATATGTCTGGCCTGCAGAGATCTTTTCAGGCTCTGGCCTCCTCACTGACGGCAGCCACCCACCCTCCACAATCATCCCTCACCACCTCCCTCTTCCTGATCCAAATTCCCTATTCCCCTGTCTATCCCAAGCACACAGACATATCTGCATGCACCTACCTCAACACAAAGACGCAGCACTCATAGACACAAGCACCACAAGACACACCGGCATGCAAGCACCCAACAGTCACCCACAGACACCACAACAGCCACCATTTCCGGAGACACCCCCACCCCGACCCACGCACCACAACCACCATATCCCACACCAGCCCAGCACACAGACACATACAGACTCATCCACCACATTCACCATACCTCAGACACCACCCCAACACCCACACACACACATCTAACACTACCACATCACCCAGCACCTCCACCTCACAGCCCCCCAAGACACGCAAATGCCCACACTCACACATGCAACAGACACCACCCAAACACAAGCATACCTCACACACACCAAAGGTATCAACACCTACAGACAAGACCACGACTCCCTCAACCTCCAAATCCCCAGTTCCTGTTGACCATACTCGTTTCCCCAAAGATAGTTTCCTTTTTGACCCTTTATCCCTGTTACCTCCACCCCCTCCAAAACCCAGGAGGCCCCCACCCACATCCCAATTATTCCCTTCCACATTCAAGTCCTCCCCTGTCACACCTGCCCCCTGCAAGCACCCATACTCCTCCCCCACAAGAGGAAACCCTACCCTCCAAAGAAACGGTCCACCCCTCCCAAACCCACCCATCCCAAATCCGACCCCACCCCACCCACGCAGGATCCCCGAGGTGCCTGCATGCCCACTTGATGCCCCTTCCTGAGGAGGTTCCCGCGCAGTGTTTGGAGTTAGGTTTGGGCACAACCACGTACAAGGAATTGTATTTGAACCAGCCAATGGCCTTTGATCTTCATTGTTTAATCACAGTAAACCCAAGTTGTTGTTTTTGGGGTACAAATTTGTCCTGCCTTTACTTTTCTAGCTTTTTGTTGCTCCTGAGTAATTTGTGTTGTATGCCTACAGTTGTGTGTGTTTCACCCTGATTTCTGATCCAAAGGCTGTTGTTGGCAAGATCTGACTTTGTGGGCAGTGCTGGAGTCATCCAGGACACGGGTAGATGTTCACTGTATGGATATGTGTATTAATCCAATTGGGATGTCACTGCATTGTGTGATGTTTGAAATGGTAAGTATTTCATCTTGGGTTGGCCAACGTCAGCATGTATTGGGTTAGACTTGTACCCTGATATGGATTAGACCTTTGTTTCATGTGTGGGAGCTAGAGTTTTGTTTGCCCACACATAGAGGGTGTTCAATTGTGCCACCTTCCTTTACATTTGAGTGACCATGTGTCAATTTTTATGTGCATACCTTTCCAGCTACTTCATCTATATGTATGGCCCATGCTTGGCTTGCCATTACACATTTGGCAGGTAGGCATGTCACTTTGCTCTACTATTGTTTGCCCCTAAGATACACGAAGGGCCAGTTCCTGTGCAAATAGTGTTTTAGGGGCATGTTCAAAAGGAAATGTGTCCCAGGGCAACATACTTCCAGGCGCGCTCCTGATGCCCCCATCTCTATTGTGCAGGTATTGTTTGCATCATGAGATTTGGATATTTGCTTCACAAAATATTGTGCATCCCATTGACCTTCCATTGTGTTGCAATGTGGGTGATATGTGTGGGTCCCTTACAGGGATGTTTCATGGGAGAATTATTTGTGTTAACTGACACATCCATACATATGTGTTTTTAATCTGACGACAATTCATGGCATTTGATCAATGTGAGGGTGTCAGTTGAATTATGTGTGATGTTGATGTGGTGTTGCTGTTGTGTGACACAATGTTCTATACACTTCACTGTCCCTGTGACTAGGATGAGCAGACGTGTGTTTTTGTGGAGTGTGGCAGAGCAGTGTGAGTGACCTGCCCAAAGGGGACGTTTTATGGCTGTGAATGTGTCGTTTGTTGTGAATGACTCTGACCTGGGACACAATGACAAGTGGACTTGGTCCACGTAGCATGACTTCCATATCATGTGGATGACGGCGCAAGAATCTGTTGTTGAGCTTAATGACACAGGTAGGGGTTTGATCTTACCGTCAGTTCCGTTCATCGCGGTGTGGATTTTGGGCTGTAACTATGAGCAGCAGTGGCGGCAGGACGTGTAGGATCAGCTCCATGGCAGCACAGAATGTGTGACGCTGCCTGCAGGTGAGTTCCTTCCTTTATATTCTCAGTTTCCACCTGCTACGGCGTGGTGGTTGGAACACCACAGTCAGATCGGCGGAAGGCAACATCATAATGTGTCTGGCAGAAACACTGGCTCCGATTGCCTCACTGGCTTATCTTGCCACCGCAGCAGTCTGCGCTGCCTGGCGGTGCCAGCAGGACAGCCGCGGTCTTTCCTCTATGGAACCGCATGCATCGAACTACGGTGATCGGACCACCAAGCAGACGGCGGTCGGACCGATGCCATGGCCATTGAGATCCACAGACCGCCAAACTCATAACCAGGCACATAGACTTTGTAGCACTCTGCCTGTCCATGGTCACTGCTGGTCTGATATCTGAGGCTGGAAACTGTGGTGCCTCGTATCTGTGGTCAAAGCGGGAAGAGCCCAGGAGACAACAGGGAGGGACAAAGGCTGTATGATAGCTTACACTTGTGCCAGTGGAAAAAAGAGGTGCAGACCTGACCAGACCTTCACCACAGCCATGGGTGATTGCACTGAGTGATCTTCCAGACCTCTCAGTTAGAAGCACACTGCAGGTGGATGGCAGCCACACCCCAGGTAAGGCTCCCATTTAATCAATGTTTTTAGAGCCAATTTTAATGTCAAAACAAAGCCAGTGAAATAAAAAGGAAAAATCAACACAAGCAAGCTTTTTCCCCCTAGAAATATAAACTTAAACCAGCAAATACACAAAGAAATTACTTCAAATATATTTTAGTGCCTTCTCAATCATGTCTAAATGTTTATTGAACAAAAGAGAGGCCACATCCCCACGTTAAAACTGAATACAGAAAATTTATACAATATCATATTCATGTACCATCTCCTAGCCCCAGCAGAATCTAAACGTATGAACAAATGACTGATATTTTTTTTACCAAGAAAGCCTGTCAGTCCTAAACTTAGGTCCTCCTCATGTGCATGTAAGAGGCAGTCGGCAGCTACAAAGAGACCATCAGCTTAATTTTCCTGTGACTGTCAAAGTGTCATGGCTCGTCCCCAGTCACCATAATATCTCTGCATTGTTAATGAGTAAGTATTTGTCATCCATACATTTATAAGTCATGTGTTCAAATGCTTCAAGGAGGGTATAAACAAGTAAACTCATGAATTATCATTCAAATGTGGTCGACGTACCTCCAGCGAACTGCAAGAGCACATTCGAGGACTTCCTGTACCCTGGTCCGGACTGTCCCTATCGGGCACCCGGTGTTTCCCCGTAAGGCTAGAATGGTGGCGGCAGGCTTTACTGCTTGGGGGACTGGTTTGTTGTCGAGGACTAAGACTGCACCATTTTCTGCCTGCTGCGCTTCAGCGCTTTAAACAAATAAATAAAACACAAATGGCTCGTTTTAAAACCATTTACTTTTGCATTTGGTTGGCTGCTGTCTCCTGTAGGGTCGCCACAAGCGGCACTGACCTCTGCCTTCATGCCTCTGGACTGGCCTCTGGGGTAGAGTCCAGTTTAGGAGGGCAGAAGGGGGTGAGAAGTCTGCCCTTGCTTGGATCTCTGAGCCAGAGCGGGAGCCAAGCCACCAACATGTGGTATTTAAATCCAGATTCAGAGTCCAAAGTCTAAACTGTGTATTTCTTTATAATGCGACCATTGCAACACATTTCATTTTAGTATATTAAAAGATGCCATTGCATTAAGTGGCAAACAGTAGTGATACATTCTAATTTGGATTCGTGGTGTTATTGTTTGGGGAGGGTGATGTTTTTATGAAGTTAAAATAAAAACGGGAGCACCGACCCATGGTCAGCGCTTTGAGACAGTTTGCTCTATGTAGCTAAAAAACTTTGGGGCATATTTACGGTACAAAGAACTGGTGCTTCGGCCCGATGCACCAGTTTTCTTGCGTCACCTTGTGCCTCCCTAATGACACCAAGGTAGCGCTGTATTTACAATACAGTGCACCATGGCGCACATTAGAACAATAGTGTCAGAATTTTTTACGCTATTGTGGTGCTTTTGCTGGACTAGCACCAAAAATGTTGGCGCTAGTCCAGCAAAGCACAGGGAGGCCCATAGGCTAATGCGCTGCGTCACTTTAGAGTCTGCCCTGGGCAGGTGTTAAAAAAAGGACGCTAGACTGGTACAGTGAAATCTTGTAAATTTTACTGCACACTTTTTTGGGCCTCTCTGTGGAGAAAGACCCCCCTTACATGCATTATACCTGGCGCAGGTATAATGTGGGGCAAGGGGTTACAAAGTGGCACAATGCTTGCATTGCGCCACTTTATAAATATGGCTCAGGGTGGGGGACTGGTTAGTGCTGTCATAACGTTAAAAAAAATGACGGTAAGGCAGCACAAGGGGCTTGTAAATATGCCCCTTTATTCATTGTCCTTCATGCTTGAATTGCTCCTCACCAATCCACCTATTCCTTCATTTAGCAATGTAGCCATGTCTTTAATCTCCATCCAGTCATTTAAAGTTTGGACAAGATTCTATAAGGAAACATGTTATAATAGCACCATATGTGTAGTTGTAGAAAGCTGGCTCTGTATATACTATATCAAAATGAGAAATAGGCCCTCATTACAACCGTGGCGGTTGGTGATAAAGCGGCGGTAATACCGCCAACAGGCCGGCGGTAATAAATATGAGATTATGACCACGGCAGAAACCGCTCAGACGGACAGCCACTTTAACACACCGACCGCTAGGGTGGAATCAACAAGCTCCACTGTGGGAACCGCCAACAGCCAAGTGGAAGACAATGTACCGCCCACTCTATTATGACCGGCCTATCCGCCACCTTTTCCGGGGCTGTACCCACGACATCAAAAGCCTGGAGGAAACAGATCTCAGAAGTCAAAGGACTCACCTGTGGAGACTCAGGGAACAACAACAACACCATGGAGCCCGAGCTGCAAGTTTTCCCCATGCTTGTCTACCTTCTGCTTCATTATGAACACCAACGGTGGCAAAGATGACCACGGTGAGTACTTCCGCCTAGCACACAAGGATGTAATACAATAAAATACTATGAATAAGTGCATCAAAATCCAAACGTATATACATATTTACAAATGTAGGGGCACTGCCCAGTCCTCAATGTCCGTGGGCCACAGGGCCACAACACATAGGCCAAGGCCCCTCCTCACTCCTGCAACAACATGGAGATAACACTGCAGGGGCATCTGGTCGAAAATAGACAGGCACCTCAGGGGGACGGGGAAGGGGGGCTCCTCAGCCAGATGATGGTACAACACCACTGGTCCTGGAGGGGGCAACATGCCCAGTGCTTGATCCTGGGGAGTCCAAGGCCACAGTCTCTAAAGTGGGTGGTTTGCCTACTGCTTGGTCCTGGGGAGTGCAGGGCCACAGTCTCTGTAGTGGGTGGTTTGCCCACTGCTTGGTCCTGGGGAGTGCAAGGCCACAGTCTCCCAGGTGGGTGTCTGACCCACTGTTCTGGAGGGGGCATCGTGGCCAGTGTGTTTCATCCTGTGGAGGATGGGGTGAGTGGATGGCTTCTTCCACTGGTTCTGGAGGGGACATTGTGCCCAGTGTGCTTCATCCTGGGAAGGATGGGTTGAGTGGATGGCTTCTCCACTGGTTCTGCAAGGGGCATTGTGCCCAGTGTGCTTCATCCTGGGAAGAATGGGGTGAGTGGATGGCTTCTTCCACTGGTTCTGGAGGGGGCATTGTGCCATGTGATGCAGATCTTGGGGAGTGCAAGGTCACAGTCTCTCATCTGGGTGTCAGACCCACAGGATTTGCAGGGGCCATGCCGCACAACAGACCATGTATGCAGGACTACACACTGTCCGCCGGTGCTGACGGCTGCTCAGTGGTGGCAGTGATGCTGGTGGCGGTGCTGACAGTGGTGGGGGGAGGCTCCAGCCCATCCCCTGCAGCCTCGGACGGCTGCCCACTGGGGCTGCTGTGCTGGCAGTGGTGCTGGTGGCGGTGCTGGTGCCGGTGCTGTTGGCAGTGCTGGTGGCGGTGCTAGCAGTGGTGGGGGGAGGCTCCAGCCCATCCCCTGCAGCTGCTTTTGGCAGTAGTGCTGGTGGCAGTGCTAGCAGTGATAGGGGGAGGCTCCAGCCCATCCCCTGCAGACTCGGACGGCTGTCCACTGGGGCTGCTGCTGCTGGTGGCGGTGCTGGTGGCAGTGCTAGCAGTGGTGGGGGGAGGCTCCAGCCCATCCCCTGCAGCCTTGGACGGCTGAACCCCCGTGGTTGGTGGTGGGGGCTCTGAATGAGTCCCAGCACCAGGCCTCCTGTCCTTCCTGCCTGCTGGTGCAGGCCCCTTGCCCTTCCTGTCAGAAGCCGGGGATTGCTCCTTGCCCTTCCCTGTAGCAGCTGGGGGTGCCTCCTTGCCCTTCCTTGACACAGCTGGTGGTGCCTCCTTGGCCTTCCTTGCAGTACCTGGTGCAGGCACTCTTTCAGTGTGGCTGCCTGGTGCCGGGTAACCTCTCCCACCTGGAGTAGCTGTCTACACTAGTGTGGCAGTGAACTGGGTGGCTGAGGTGCTCACTTGGGTTCTGACCACCCTGGCCCGATGGGAAGGACGGTGGGGGTGGTAGGGAAGAGGTCAACAGTGGAGAGGAAAAGCTTCTTAGGGATATTGGGGCAGGAAGAGGGTGTGGAGGAAGAGGAAGTGGTTGTAGGAGGTGTCTGCTGATTTTGGGTGCAGGTGCATGGGCTGGATGCTGTTGTGAGGTGAATGACTGTTGGGTGTCTGAGTGCTTGCGTTTGTGTACTTTGGGAGGAGGGGGCTCAGACACAGTGGGAGAGGACGTGTGCATGGAAGTGGGGGTGGTGACTGCCAGTGAGAGGCGTTTAGTGAAAGGCGTGATGGTGGTAGTGGATGAGGATGTAGTGCATGCAGGTGTGAGTGGAGACGCAACTGGGAGGGAGGTGGAGGACGAGGAGGAGGGGGCCACTGTGGAGGTAGTGGATATTGGTATGTCTGCATCTGGATGGTGTTTGTGTGAGTGCCTGTGGGATGATGTGTGGTGCTTGTGTTTGCCTGAACCACTCCTGTGTGTTGTATTTTGTGCATGCTGGTCTGCCTGTGTGCTTAGGTTAGGTTGGGGTTGAGGGGAATGGGATTGGGTAGAGGAAGTTGAAGGGGGCAGGCTAGAAACAGGGACAATGGCTGCTATCAGAGAGGAGGCCAGAGCCTGGATTGATCCCTGTTGGGCCGCCATGCCAGTGTGAATGCCCTCCAGGAATGCATTTGTCTGTTGCATTTGGGCTGCCAGCCCCTGGATGGCATTTACAATGGTTGACTGCCCAACAGAGATGGATCGCAGAAGGTCAATAGCCTCCTCACTCAGGGCAGCAGGGCTAACTGGGGCAGGGGTAGGGCCTGAGGTGCCTGGGGCGAAGGTGATGCCCACCCTCCTGGGTGAGCGGGCACGGGAAACTCGCTGAGGGGCTGCTGGGAGAGCGGTGCTGGTATGGGGGTGGCGGCTGTACCTGTAGTTGGGGTGGGCACAGAGGTGTCCATCACCACCATTATCACTGTCCGAACTGTCCCCTTCAGTCTTCGCTGTGGTCCTCCCCTCGTCCTCCGTCCCACTGGTGCCCTCACCGTCGGTGGATTGGGCCTCCTGGGCCCTGTGTGATGCAGCTCCCTCCGTTGCCGGTGCCTCTGCTCCTCCGCCAGATGATGCTAATGCACATAAAGACAGGGTGACAAAAAGGGGGGGAAGAGATAAAGGATACACTTGGTCAGTGGCGGCAACAACTCCACCGTTAGCATACATGACACACTCACACAGAGGGAACAGCCCTACGAACTAGGCAAATGCACTACCAGTCATAATGCTAGTCACCAGCCCATGGAAAGGGACACCTTACGCCACAATACATGTAGCACGCTGCCCAGGGCCCTTCCATCAACATCCCCCCCACATGAGGCCTTCAGACACACCACTCCATGCATTCATGCCCCATGCATTGTGTTCATAGTGTACTCACCTGTTGGTCTGGAGGTCCATACAGCATTCGGTACTGGGGTAGGACCCCATCCAGCAGTCTCTCCAACTCCGCCACAGTGAAGGCAGGGGCCCTTTCCCCAATGACACAAGCCATGGTCGGTTCCAGACACAGGTCACAGCAGCACATGCAGTGTAGGTCCTCTCCTGTTGATGGTCAGGTAGCAAGTGAGTGAACAGATAGAAAATGGTGGTTACGTCTGTGGCGGTGCGTACTGTCACCGCCGGCGTACATCACCATTGGCCACTGTAACCCATAGGGTCCAATGACAACCAATGAGGTTCTCAACCGCCTCCCACAACGATGCACGACGTCAGCCGAATTACCTAATTTCCACATGTCCCTCCATACAGGACAGACGGACGCCATTTCAGGGGGGTGGGCAGGTCATGGCACCTAACTGCTTCACAGTACACTTCAGCACCATTTGGACCTCTCCAACAATATACTATTACAATCACAATATGCAATGAAGTGTAGTGTTTGGAAATATGGGATACTGACCAGCTGCTCACCGTTTTGCCCCATAGATTGCAACCGCTGCGGATGAATAGGAGATGGAGACATTCCCCGTGTACAGACCCCTGGTGGACTTGGCAACAATGGAGGACAGGCGTGTTATCCTCACCTATAGACTGGACAGGGCCACAATCACAGAGCTGTGTGCCCAATTGAAGCCTGACCTGATATCTGCTATCCGTCCCCCCACTGGCATCCCCCCTCTCGTGCAAGTGCTATCTGTACTCCATTTCATGGCAACAGGTTCTTTCCAAATGACAGAGGGCTTGGCAGCAGGAATGTCACAGCCAATGTTAACAATAGTGCTGACCAGAGTGTTGTCTACCCTGATTAAACACTTGCGCAGCTACATCGTTTTCCCCAGGTGGAGGATTTGGCCACAGTGAAAGCTGATTTCTATGCAATAGGACATATCCCCAACTTTATTGGGGCAATTGGTGGTACACATAGTGCATTTGTTCTCCCCCCCCCCCCCAGAGAAATGAGCAGGTGTTCAGAAATCGAAAGAGCTTTCACTCAATGAATATGTAGATAGTGTGCCTGGCAGACCAGTACATCTCCCATGTCAATGAAAAGTATCCTGGGTCTGTGCATGATGCCTTTATCCCGAGGAATAGCAGCATCCCATATGTGATGGCTCAACTCCAGAGGCACCGGGTGTGGCTAATAAGTGAGATCTGGTATCCACCCAGTGGATGTTGGTGTCTGAGTATGGTGTGGGCCCTAAGGGTTAGTGTGTGTCTAACAGGTGTCCCTCGATATTTGCAGGTGACTCTGGTTACCCCAACCTCTCATGTCTACTGGCCCATGTGAGGAATCCCAGGACAAGGGCAGAGGAATGTTACAATGAGGCACATGGGCGAACAAGAAGGATTATAGAGAGGACATTCGGCCTCCTGAAGGCTAGGTTTCGTTGCCTCTATCTCAAAGGTGGCTCCCCGTGCTACTCACACAAGAAGGTCTGCCAGATCATCGTGGCATGCTGTATGTAGCACAACCTTGCCTTATGTCGCCAGGTGCCTTTTCTGCAGGAGGATGAGGCTGGAGATGAGCGTGTGGCAGCAGTGGACCCTCTGGACAGTGAAGAGGAGGAGGCAGAGGATGAGGATGAGGACAACAGGAGTGCAATAATTTGTCAATACTTCCAATGACACACAGGTAAGACAGTGTAACTTCACTTTTAATTGACAGTTTTGTGTTTGACATTGTCACTGGCAGGCTGATTTTCCCACTTCTATGGCCACTCACTGTACCCTTTGAATTTCTATTTGAGAATATTTTGTGCCCCACTATTGCTCCTGGTGTGTTGACTGCAGCCAACTAAAGGTCATTCCTATGTATACATTACTGTACAGTTCTATTGCAGTGTTTTAACCTTGTTAAACGAATTCATAGTTAAATTCAATATTTTATTATCATGATTTGGTACTCCTAAGAGATCCACATGAGTAAAGATACAGAGTCATATTGATTCTTCATAAAATGATATCGTTTTCTAGGAAGGGACACAACATATAAATACATAGTAAAATAGTACTTTTTTAAAACACAAAGAATCAGAATATCTGCAAAAAGGTTTGAATTTTTAAAAAAATCCTGTTACAAAATCTTTCATTGGGGGCGGGGGAGTATAACATAAATCTAAGGCCTCTATAAGATCTAATATTAAGCCGTAGAAAAAGGGGTTTCAACCATATTTTCCTTGGTGCGGCTAAAACAGGACAGAACATGTTTAAAATTCTGTACCCCCCTTGACACAAATCACAGGAATTAGTAGACCATCCCAATTAGAAGTAAGATCTCTCAGGGGTATTCTATTAAATCTAATCAGAGTACAAAATCGCCTCAGCCCATGTGCTAGATTTGAGGTCACATAAGGCTGCACCACTTTCATAGTTACAGAGTTGGTTGACTTCTCAAGACCTTTTTTATGGCGACACGCATCCAGGTCCAACAAAAAACCTTTGGACCATGTTGCTTCCTTCAGGGTTTTTTGTTTAGGAATACATAAGGTATCGAAGGACAGAGGTCCGAGTTCATTTCTAAAAGTCGAATAGCTTTGATGTAATTTCTGAAAACCTGGATTTTTCTCTCAGATTATTAAAGATTTCTTTGTAAGCCAGATTTCTCAGCGTAAATTCCTCGCTATGCATAAGGCTATGTGCCCTTCTTATCACTGCCGCAAGACCTCGTACAAAGATATTCTTAATGCCATATTTAAGTCATGGTGCTGCCCCTGAAACTGCATGATTAAAGTAGGCCATGCGTCTTAGAATACGGCCTTCTGTCTTGTCAAGAAAATCCATTTATTTATATCTATACATTCAGTTGCATATAAGATAGTCGCCCGAATCTTGACCTGGTAGGCAGACAGCAAGTGTAAGAAGTGACGTTTACCATTTGCATTATAAAAAGCCGCCAAACCTTGTGCATGTGAAATAGCCTTATTAGTAGTATGGCAGATGTGCTCTTGCTCATTTATTGAAGCCAAAAAGATCTTACCTAAGAACTGGTATGAATCTTACTGTTCCAGCTTATGTTGACCCAAAACCCAAGGGGGAGAGAATTTCCCTCTGCTTTTTGTCCGGAAAAACATACCACCTGAGACTTTTCAGTATTAATTCTTAAGTAGTGCTTCTCCAAATAAGTATTTAGGGTGGCCAAGCGTCTATTTAGGCCTTTTGGGGTAAGATTATACACAACAATGTCTTCTGCATATAATAAGCATACGATTGGCCGGCCCCCCACCACTGGGGCATAGCCAGACATGCTCCTAAGGCTTTTGGGAAGGTCATGGATACAAAGGGAAAAAAGCCAGGGGGCCAGTAAACAGCCCTGTTTCAGGCCATTTTTGGTTGAAACCTTTGAAGACAATCCCTGCTCTCCACCCATTAAGATTTTACACTAGGTTGATGAGTGCAGAGCAATCACAGGAGACTGGGTGGGACCTCTAAATCTTGGAGTTTCTTCACAGTATTTCCAAATCCACTCTGTCAAATGCTGTGGAGTAATCAATAAATGCCACATACAATACTCCTCCCCTAGTCTGAACATATTTATCAATTACAGTTTGCATAGTAAGGATATTATCTAAGGTATTGTGGGCCTTTCTGAAGCCTGCCTTTTCCACTGGTAAAATACAATTTTCCTCAACCCAATCATTTAATTGCAGTAAGATGCTTTTCGCAAATATCTTTCCGGGAGCATCTAATAAGGCGATTTGTATGTAATTTGAACTGTTCTGTCTCCCTTTTTATGTAAAGGAAGTATTATACTACCCGTCCATGATTCCGGGATATTGCCTTGGGCATAACAAGAGCCAAATACTAGTTGAAGTAGTTTTGCCCAAAGCCAAGCCTTTTAATTAGTCATCGGAACCTCGTCAGGCCCATAGCGCCCGAAAGGCGCATTGATGTTATGATCCCTTCTAATTCAGCCACAGTTGGAGCACCCATATTACCCATTTCTCCCCCTCCGTTTAATACTATCACCTTTCTCCCAGGGTCAACGCCCTGGTTTTCAGCATAAAGGTCTTGAATATACAACTTCCACTCTTCCTTTCCTATTGGGGGCGACTAAGGTTTTACAGTTTCCGCACCCCTCTGAGATGACAGCCCAGAATTTTCTGGGGTTTCTTTTTGCGGCTGCTTCACTCAGTGCGATCCACTTATGGTCCTCTTCTTTCTTCGGATTGCCAGTTTCAGCCACGATCTTCTTTTCTTAAGTTTTTTTATCTTCCTATTCATTTCCTTAGTCTTGTGTTCAAGTTGTCGCCTTACTAACTTATTTATTTCTCGATTCAGGATAGGAAGCTGAGTTGTTTTAACTCTAGTTATATTACTCTCAAGTTGCTTACGCAAAGTAATGTAGTTTATTAAGTTGGAAAAATGTGTTAAGACGTCTTTCCCCCAACCTCCATATTTCCCACAATGTTTTTCAGCAAAGGTTTGATCGATATTATTACTTAAAACCATGTAACCCGGGCATGAGAAGTCATTTAAACACCATGGGGGTCATTCTGACCCTGGCGGCCGGTGACCGCCAGGGTCACCGACCACGGGAGCACTGCCAACAGGCTGGCGGTGCTTCCGAGGGCATTCTGACCGCGGTGGTTCAGCCGCGGTCAGAAAGGGTAAACCGGCGGTCTCCCGCCGGTTTACCGCTGCCCATTGAATCCTCCATGGCGGCGGTGGGGAAACCCGCCATGAACAGGATGGCGGTAGGGGGTGCCGCGGGGCCCCCGTAAGAGGGCCCCGCAAAGTATTTCAGTGTCTGCTTTGCAGACACTGAAATACGCGACGGGTGCAACTGCACCCGTCGCACCCCTGCAACTACGCCGGCTCAATTCTGAGCCGGCGTCCTCGTTGCAGGGGCATTTCTGCTGGGCCGGCGGGCGCTCTTTCGGAGAGCGCCCACCGGCCCAGCGGAAATGTTTAAATGGCCGCCGCGGTCTTTTGACCGCGGTGCGGTCATTTCACGGCGGTACCTTGGCGGACGGCCTCCGCCGTCCGCCAAGGTTAAAATCACCCCCCATGTCTCTTGAATGCAAATCAAGTCGATCTTCATTGAACACAAAACATCTAATTTACATTGGTCTTTCCCTAGACCTGCAGCATTCTAAGAGACCAAGGAATGGCCAGTGCTAGTAGCATGACTGTATCAGCTTATCCTTCGGTTTAGATCTATTCAGCGCCCCCACTAACCAATTCCAGTTTTCTTGATTGGGACTGGAGCTCTGATATTTGGGACCCTCCAAGACATTCACTACCCTTGTGCCTTGAAATAGGGAAATTTGTTCAATTTCGCCTGAGATGAGCGAATGTTTTCTCCCCCCAATTAACGGTAGAGTTTGTAGAGCCTAAACCATGAGTACTAGGCTGCCCACCAAGGTTCATTGACTTCTCCCTGACTGGGATAACATCTATACCCCTACGTTGAAGTTGGGCACATTTAACCAAGATTAATTTCACAATATTTTTAATAGTTTTAGAGGAAAACCAAACCTTTGGCTTGCTATTACCTATACTGTGGTCAAGAAGAACCCTCACAATATCAGTACTCTCAATTAAATTGAGTTCATCTATTTCCAGAAAGCATGACAGTAGGAAGGAATGATTTAAGCATACATTTGAATCAAATATAGTCAAAAACTCCAGACAGTCTGGTAGCTTCATATGCCCATCAATGGCATTACCCCTTCTTAATTTTCCTCCCACTTTCGGAATGCTTGATCTGGGGTAAGTCTCCTTGGCAAAAAAGAGGGACAGGATTAGGCGGGAGCACATTGATGGAGTCGGATCTTGCACATGGAATCACTGGTTGGTCCGTCTGACCATGATCTTGTGGCGGTACGACTAAAGACACCCCCTCAGACCTGTTCTGGGAGTTCTTGAGTGAGGAGGCCTGTTCAGAGGTGTCCATAAGTTCCACCTGCTCTCTCTCCTCAAATCTGACCTTCCTTTTTTTTTGTAAGTCATCAGTTCCTTTTTTTTTATTTTTTCCGGTCTTTTTCCCTTTTATTTTAGATATTTTCTTTGCCTGTCCCAGGTCGTTTTCATTTTGTTCCATCTGCTTTATGGGTGGTTGATCTTTGGGAAGAAAAATTGGGAATGGCACCGCTCTGGGGTTTAGAGCGTGTTCCTTTTTCTGGACAACATGAGCCACTGGAGTAGTATTGTGCAGTGAGTTCATACTAGAGAAGAGGTTGTCCAGGGCATATATCTCATTCTCTACAGAGGCCTGGATCGCTGGTGTAATGACTACTTCATCCAGATGTGATTTTCCTGCTTGGGTTCCTTTATCGGAGTGGGGGGGCTTGTCAACTGAGATCGACAAATCTTCAGCAATTGGAAACTGCATGCTAATACCATTTGTATTTGTTTCGCATGCCTCTTTTTTAATTGTATTGGTCAGCTCAGCAGGAGAGTGGCTCATATTCTGTTTTGCTAGTAGAACTTTTAGAATGGAAACGAGAATGTCTTGAGTGTTGTCTGAATTTTTTATGGATTTTTCAAGAAGCCCTAAAATGGACGATAACATTCTTTCAAGACACTTGAAAGATTCAGAAAGGACTATGGGGGTCATTCTGACCCTGGCGGTCGGTGATAAAGCGGCGGCCAACCCGCCAACAGGCTGGCGGTTAAAAAAATTGAATTCTGACCCTGGCGGGAACCGCCAACAGAACCCGCCACTTTACCACTCCGACCGCCACGGCGGGACAGACAAACAGAGCGGCGGTCACCGCCAACAGGCAGGCGGCAGACAATGTACCGCCCACCCTATCACAACTCACCAATCCGCCACCTCATCCGGGGTGGGAGCCCCGCCGATAAAACCACAGCGGAAACAGACTACGAACGGGAAAACGCTCACCTCTATACACTCCACGAGGACGGAGGACAGCATGGAGCCCGAATTACACATCCTACCCGCTCTCGTCTACCTGCTCATCTACCACGAGTACGAACTCCGGCGCAGACGACAACGGTGAGTACCGCACCTACGACACAGGGGAGGGGGGGAGGAGGAAGGGTTACGGGCACACACATACGCATCACACCCACCCCCCAACTATCTACACACCAATGCAGAGCACCAAGTCAAAGTGACCCCACCCAAACCCCCCGGAATAACGAAAAGATATGATTCAAGTGAGAAACAACATTTATGTACAAAATAGGTTCATTGAAGACATGGCAAAATAGGAAAATGATGGAACATTTTTCAAATGTAAACATTGCGTGACCGAGAAATAGAGGCAGAAAGTCCCGCACAGTCACAGAAATTGCAAATGTCCGTGGGCCGAAGTGTATCAACACATGGGCAAAGCCCACACAGGAGACCTGAGTCCGTTGGAGAGAACACTGCAGGGGCATCAGATGACAAAACTACAGGCACCTCAGGGGGAAGGGAAGGGGGGGCACCACAGCCACATGAGTCCACGACGCCAGATCCAAGAAGGGGCCACCATGCCCACTGTCCAATCCTGGGGAGTGCAAAGCCACAGTCTCTCAAGTCTCTACAGTGGGTGGCTTGCCCACTGTCATATCCTGGGGAGTGCAAAGTCACAGTCCATCAAGTGGATAACAGTCTCCACAGGCAATGGAGGAGGCAGGGTGGGCCGAGTGCAGCGTGAACATTAGCACGACACAGAACCGGCACAGTCATTGGCCCAGCGGTGCTTGAGACGGCGGGGCCCAGCGGAGCGGTGCTTGACAGGAAGGGCCCAGCGGAGCGGTGCCTGAGATGAAGGGCCCAGCGGAGCGGTGCTTGAGACGGCGGGGCCCAGCGGAGCGGTGCCTGAGATGAAGGGCCCAGCGGAGCGGTGCTTGAGACGGCGGGGCCCAGCGGAGCGGTGCTTGACAGGAAGGGCCCAGCGGAGCGGTGCATGAGATGAAGGGCCCAGCGGAGCGGTGCTTGAGACGGCGGGGCCCAGCGGAGCGGTGCTTGACAGGAAGGGCCCAGCGGAGCGGTGCTTGACAGGAAGGGCCCAGCGGAGCGGTGCCTGAGATGAAGGGCCCAGCGGAGCGGTGCTTGAGACGGCGGGGCCCAGCGGAGCGGTGCTTGACAGGAAGGGCCCAGCGGAGCGGTGCTTGACAGGAAGGGCCCAGCGGAGAGGTGCCTGAGATGAAGGGCCCAGCGGAGCGGTGCTTGAGACGGCGGGGCCCAGCGGAGCGGTGCTTGACAGGAAGGGCCCAGCGGAGCGGTGCCTGAGATGAAGGGCCCAGCGGAGCGGTGCTTGAGACGGCGGGGCCCAGCGGAGCGGTGCCTGAGATGAAGGGCACAGCGGAGCGGTGCTTGAGACGGCGGGGCCCAGCGGAGCGGTGCTTGACAGGAAGGGCCCAGCGGAGCGGTGCTTGACAGGAAGGGCCCAGCGGAGCGGTGCTTGAGACGGCGGGGCCCAGCGGAGCGGTGCCTGAGATGAAGGGCCCAGCGGAGCGGTACTTGAGACGGCAGGGCCCAGCGGAGCGGTGCTTGACAGGAAGGGCCCAGCGGAGCGGTGCATGAGATGAAGGGCCCAGCGGAGCGGTGCTTGAGACGGCGGGGCCCAGCGGAGCGGTGCTTGACAGGAAGGGCCCAGCGGAGCGGTGCTTGACAGGAAGGGCCCAGCGGAGCGGGGCCTGTCTTGGCGGGGCCCTCTTCAGCGGTGCCTTCCTGCACGGCGGGGCCCTCTTCAGCGGTGCCTTTCTGGACGGCAGGGCCCTCTTCAGCGGTGCCTTCCTGCACGGCGGGGCCCTCTTCAGCGGTGCCTTTCTGGACGGCGGGGCCCTCTTCAGCGGTGCCTTCCTGCACGGCGGGGCCCTCTTCAGCAGTGCCTTCCTGCACGGTGGGGCCCTCTTCAGCGGTGCCTTCCTGCACGGCGGGCCCTCTTCAGCGGTGTTTGTCCTGTAATTCCAGGGAGTCAGACCTGGGCAGGACTCCCTGCTCAGTCGCCCTCCGATCGTGCAGTTGCTGGACCCTTCGGTGACGGTGTCCTGGGCCCTTGGGTGTCCTCCCTCACACCCGGGATGGGGCTTGTGGGGCCCTCCTGGTCCGCGCTCCTGCTGCCTGACTTCTCCGCCCTGCTGCCCTTGCCCTCCATCGCTGTGGCTCTCTGGGCCTTGCCTCCCCTGGATGTTGTGGCAGGTGAAGTGTCCGAACTTTGGTCCTTGGGGGCAGCCGTGGCACTCCTCCCGCGGCGGCCCCTCACTTTCCGGGTCCTCTTTCTAGGGGGGGGGCTGGCTGTCCCCTTGCTGCTGACCGATGTCTCACTGCTTAGCAAAGGGGGGACTCCAAAATCCATGGACTACGCTGACACGTGAACCCGGGCTGGTGGTGGCTGAGGTGCTCTTGGGACTCTTAGCAGATGGAGGGGGTGGGTCAGGTGAGGGAAAGAGGTCAAGATTGGAGAGGTAACACTTTTTAGGACCAAGGTAAAAGGTAGGTGCAGTGGTTATGGGAGTGGAGGAAGAGGAGGTGGTTGTAGGAGAGTCAGGTGTGCTGTCCTTGGGTGAAGGTGCATGGGCTGCAGGCTGTCGTGAGGTGGTTGGCTGTTGGGTGAGTGGCTGCCTGCGTTTGTGTGTCTTGGAAGAGGGGGTGACAGACACAGTGGGAGAGGACACAGGGGACATGTAAACGGCAGTGGGGGTGGTGACTGCACGTGTGCGGACTGTACTGGAGGGTGTGCTGGTGATGGGTGTACTGGCTGTTGGTGGTGTGCATGCAGGTGTGAGTGTAGACGTCACAGGGAGGGAGGAGGGAGACGAGGAGGTGGGGGACACAGAGGTGGTAGTGGCTGTTGGCATGTCTGCATCTGGGTGTTGCTTGGGTGAATGTTTGTGTGATCTGTGGTGCTTATGTCTGGATGAGCTGCCCTTGGGTGTTGAGGTGTGTGCAGGCTGGTCTGATGGTGTGGATGGGATAGGCAGAGGAACAGGAGACAGAGACAGGGTGGAGGCAGTTAGAAGAGGGAGGCTGGAAACAGGGACAATGGCTGCCGTCAGTGCTGAGGCCAGAGAATTGAACGATCGTTGATGGGCAGACTGACCCGAATGAATGCCCTCCAGGTATGCATTGCTACGATGCACCTCCCTCTCTACCCCCTGGATGGCATTCAAAAGGGTAGTCTGCCCAACAATGATGGTCCTCAAGAGGTCAATGACCTCCTCACTGAGGGCAGCAGGGGTAACAGGGGCAGGGCCTGAGGTGCCTGGGGCGAAGGAGATGCCCGCCTTCTTGGGCGAGCGGGCACGGAGCGTAGGCTGAGGGGCTGCTGGGAGGGCGGAGCTGGTGCGCTGGGTGGCGGCTGTACCTGTAGAGGCGGGGGGCACGGATGTTGCCACCACCGCTAGGGAGCTCCCTTCCGAGGACGTGTCGGTGTCGCTGGTTTCACCACGGCTCCCCGTTGTGAAGCTCCCCTCGCCCTCCGTATCACTGGTGGCCTCGGTGTCTGTGCCATGGCCCACCGGGGCCTTGTGAGTCGCAGCTCCCTCGTGCTCCGGTGCCAAGTCTCCTCCGCCTGATGATGCTGAAGCACACATGCACAAGAGGACTCCAGATCATTTCCAAGCAGACATTCTACTGGGATTGCAGAAGATACTACCACCTGTTTCAAGCCAGTGACCCCTCCCCATTCTAAAGTTACCATTGCCATGGGATGGACTTTAGTCTGATTGTCAGCATTGGTGACTGGATATGTCTGTCCAGCCAGGTATTGCCCTGGGGAAACCGGTTTGTCTGTCACCATAGTGACCCTGGCACCTGTATCCCCTAAGCGCTTCTACTCTAGTCCCATTGATTAAGAGCTGTTGCCTGTATTTTTGCATGTTAGGCGGCCAGGCAGCAAGTGTGGCTAGGTCCACCCCACCCTCTGAGACTAATGTAGCTTCAATGTGAACCCTGATTTGCTCTGGGCACACTGTTGATCCCACCTGGAGACTGGCTATTCCAGTGCTAACTGGAGTAGTAGTTGTGGGAATTTTCTTGGGACAGGCTTTGTCTCCAGTTTGGTGTCCATGCTGAGTACAGATACGACACCAGGCCTTTTTGGGATCAACGTTTTTACACTTATACCCAAATGAGGATTGTGAAGAGGCTTTGGACCCACCCTCCTGAGCAGGTTTTTGGGGCCCTGTGGAAGACTCTTTACTTTTTCCCTTGGATGTCTCAACACTCTTCCCCTGGGGAGGCTTTGTGACCCCTTTCTTTTGGTCACCCCCTGTGGAAGTCTTGGCCACCCTTGTTTTGACTCAATGGTCTGCCTTCTTTCCCAATTGTTGGGGAGAAATTGGACCTAGGTCTACCAGATGCTGATGCAGTTTGTCATTGAAACAATTACTTAACAGATCTTCTTTCATAAACAAGTTGTACAACCCATCATAATCATTTACACCACTGCCATTTATCCAACCATCTAGTGTTTTGACTGAGAAGTCAACAAAATCAACCCAGGTCTGGCTCGAGGATTTTTTAGCCCCCCTGAACCTAATCCTGTACTCCTCAGTTGAGAATCCGAAGCCCTCAATCAGGGTAGCCTTCATGAGGTCATAGGATTCTGCATCTTTACCAGAGAGTGTGAGGAGTCTATCCCTAGACTTTTCAGTGAACATTTCCCAAAGGAGAGCACCCCAGTGAGATTTGTTTACTTTTCTGGTTGCACAAGCCCTCTCAAAAGCTGTGAACCATTTGGTGATGTCATCACCATCTTCATATTTTGTTACAATCCCTTTGGGGATTTTTAGGATATCAGTATCTTCTCTGACCCTAGTTATGTTGCTGCCACCATTGATGGGAGCTAAACCCATATCTTTTCTTTCCCTCTCTAAGGCTAGGAGCTGTCTCTCCAAAGCCAATCTTTTGGCCATCCTGGCTAACAGGAGATCATCTTCATTGAGGCTGCCCTCAATGCTTCCAGAGTTACTGGTCTCCCCTGTGGAAGAACCAGTTTCTGTGACTATTACTTGTGGAGACAGGGTTTGAGGGCCCTGGTCTCCCTAATTAGGACAGGAGGGAGGGAGTCATCCTCCTGGTTACTAATTTCTCCCTCTGTAGGATTATCCTCAGAGGGGTGGTCCTTTGCAAACTCTGCCAAAAGCTCCTGGAGCTTCACTTTGGTAGGGTTGGCCCCAGTCTTTATATTTTTTAGCTTAGGGAGAGTCCTTATCTCTGACATCCCTAGATGCAGGTAAGGGGTGAGGTTGAGTTCCACCACCATCTCATCTGTGCTAGACATATTTCTCTAAAAGTTGGGATTGCTTTTTAATAATCTAAAAACTACTTCTAGAACTTAAATCCAAACTTTTATAAACTTTTAAACTCTAGAAGATATGCTCACAGAGACTTACACAATGCCCTAGCAGGACTTTTAAAATTTTAGAAAAATAGCTCAAATTACAAAAATCAGTTTCTAATGACAATTTTTGGAATTTAGTTGTGTGATCAGGTATTGGCTGAGTAGTCCAGCAAATGCAAAGTCTTAGATCCCACTGCTGATCCACCAATGTAGGAAGTTGGCTCTGTATATGCTATCTCAAAGTAAGAGATAGTGTGCACAGAGTCCAAGGGTTCCCCTTAGAGTAGTGTTTCCCAAAGTGTGCGCCGTGGCTCCCTGGTGCGCCATCAGAACTCACCAGGGGCGCCGCACACTTCTAAGGAATACTGAAATGCTTTCATTTTCATACTACCGTAGGGCCCCATTCTAAAAATACATCACATTTAGAATGAGGCTTTACAGGAGTTTGAAAACGAAAGAATCGCAGTGGAAATAAATCGAACTTGTTAGGGTTTTGCAATGTTATGTTGTAAAGTGTAAAACCCATCAAGTTTGATTTGTTTCCACTGCGAGTCTCTCTTTCATACTACGGTACAGCTAACAAAGCTGCATGGTAGTATGACAGAGAAAGACTTGCAGTGGAAACAAATCAAACTTGATGGATTTTACAATAGACATCATAACATTGCAAAAACCTAACAAGTTTGATTTATCTGCACTGCAATTCTTTCTGTTTCATACTACTGTACGGCTCCATTCTAAGGACAAGTTACGTTTAGAATGGAGCCGAACAGTAGTATTAAAAAGAAAGAATCACAGTGGAAATAAATCAAACTTGTTAGGGTTTTGCAATGTTACATAGTAAATTGTAAAACCCATCAAGTTTGATTTGTTTCCACTCAGTGTTTAAATATTTATAAATAAAAACATGCCTGAAAGCTATCCTCTGAAACGTGGCTGCTGCAGTTAAATATGCATGCACAGAATATTGAGGCAGCAGTAATCCTAAAGCCATCTTGGGCCTCTTCAATCCATTTACAGCCTCTCCCTGCCCCTTCAGCTCACTCTTGCATCTTTCTCCCAATGTGGAGCTTTTACGTCCTTCTTTTTCTTCATCCTTCCCATATGTGCCTTTGCTCACAGTAAATGCCTGATGCAGAAAACTAAGGCCCATATTTATGAAAAGTTTGTGCCGCATTTGCGTCTTTTTTTTATGCAAAAGCAGCGCAAGCTCACAAAATATAAGTATATTTTGTAAGTCTGCGCTGCTTTTGCGTCACAAACTAATGCAAATGTAGCACAAACGTTTCATAAATATGGGCCTAAGTGCCAGTCCTTAAAAATAAGTGCTGTGCCCCCCACTGTATACCCAGTGCTTAGTTTGTAGATAAAAATGTGATGGTGATGAAAGCTCTCTTTTGAAACAAGCGGATGCTGCATTTAAATGTGCGAGCCTTCTCGGGCCTCTTTAATCCATTTACAGCCACTCCCTACTCCTTCAGCTCACTCATGCAGCTTTCTACTTTCTCCCTTAGTGATGCTTTTTAGTTTCTCTTCCTCCACGTTTCCCATATGTATCTTTTGCTCTTCCTAAATGTCTTATGCAGAAAACCGGAAACCACCTGCTCAAATTAATCCCTGCGGAAAGCACTGGCTCAAATTAAGCACTGTTAGCACTGCGACTCTTTCTCTTTCATACTACCATACGGCTCCATTATAAAGATGTTATGTTTGGAACAGAGCCGTACGGTAGTATGATAAAGAAAGAATCACAGTGCAAAAATCAAACTTGTTAGGGTTTTGCAATGTGCATTTGCAGCCCTGAGTAACCCATGTGGGAATGCCATGTGGGGATGTTATGGAAGCCACAGCTGTCAGCGTCTGGAGTGGTTTGGACTAGCACATGACGTCTTGCCTAATAAATAAAGAGTATGTCCATTTAGGCAGGGTCAGGCCCAATCAGGACAATGATAGAGTGTCACTTCTGTCAGTGTTCTGCAGCTACTCAAGAAAAGAGGGTAATCATGAAATTACAAAAATGTCAACATTTAAGAGGAAAGCGGGAAATTGAAAAAATAAGAATCAGGAGAATGTATTTCTCCCCTTGAGGCCTGAATCAGGTCTATTGTCATATATGGGACTTCCAAGTGTGGTGCTGGAGGATCTGAGATCAAAAATACTAATGCGCTTTTTTTTTTTAACTTGCCAGGAACAAGGAGAAAGCGCAATGGCAGGCAGAAAGAGTGTGATAAAAATTTTGTGCACTGACCTTCAGCAGCAGATTACTGGCAGTGCATACTCCAAGCCACTAAAGACAAGTCCCTATCGCAGAAGCCCTTTATCAGCTTCATCCCAATTATTTTTTAGGAAGGAAAATGGAAGTGCTCCCAAATCCTGGCTTACATCCCCCCACCCGTCAAAAAAAGTGACATAACAGGGAGCCGCAGCCAATGGCCAATAGGTCAAGGGAGCCACGGGTCGAAAAAGTTTGGGAACCACTGACTTAGAGGTAAGATGGTGGCAAAATTAGATAATTCTAATGCTCTATGTTGTGCTAGTGTGGTCGAGCAGTAGACTTATCAGAGGTTAGTGTTAAGCATTTGTTGTACACACACAGGCAATAAATGAGGAACACACACTCAAAGACTTAACTCCAGGTCAATAGTTTTTATATAGAAAAATATATTTTCTTGATTTATTTTTAGAACCACAAGTTCAAGATTTGAAGTAAATACATAAAATGCAAGGTACTCCACACAGGTAAGTTAGGAACTTTGATTTAGAGCAGTAACATACACAGTTTTAGTTAAAATGGCAATAAGCTATTTTAAAAGTGGACACAGTGCAAAAATCAACAGTTCCTGGGGGAGGTAAGTAATGGTTAGTTTTTCAGGTAAGTAAGGCACTTACAAGTTCAAGTTCCTGGGCATAGGCAGCCCACCGTTGGGGGTTCAAGGCAACCCCAAAGTTACCACACCAGCAGCATAGGGCCGGTCAGGTGCAGAGGTCAAAGAGGAGCCCAAAACACATAGGCGCCTATGAAGAACAGGGGTGCTCCGGTTCCAGTCTGCCAGCAGGTAAGTACCCGCGTCCTCGGAGGGCAGACCAGGGGGGTTTTGTAGAGCACTGGGGGGGACACAAGTAGACACACAAAACACACCCTCAGCGGCACATGGGCGGCCGGGTGCAGTGTGCAAAGCAGGCGTCGGGTTTTGTATAGGAATCAATGGAGGGACCCGGGGGGTCACTCTAGCGGTGCAGGCAGGGCACAGGGGGGTCTTCCTGGGCCAGCCACCAACTGGGCTAGGCAGAGGGTCGCCTGGGGGTCACTCCTGCAACGAGGTTCAGTTCCTTCTGGTCCTGGGGGCTCCGGGTGCAGTGCTTGGTCCAGGCGTTGGGTTCCTTGTTACAGGCAGTCGCGGTCAGGGTGGCCTCTGGATTCTCTCTGCATGCGTCGGTGTGGGTGTCCAGAGGGGTCGTCTCGGGCTACTCACGAGGTCTCAGTCGCCTGGGAGTCCTTCCTGTGGTGTTGGTTCTCTGGAGCTCGACCCGGGGGCGTCAGGTGCAGAAGGTGAAGTCTCACGCTTCCGGAGGGAAGAGTGAAGTCTTTGAAAGTTGCCGAAAAGTTGCAATATTGTTGCTGTTGAATGAGCAGAGCCGCTGCTTACTGGAGTTTCTCTGTCCTTAGGTTTAGGGCAGTCCTCTGAGGCTTCAGAGGTCGCTGGTCCCTGTTGGATGAGTCGCTGTTGCAGTTTTTCGAGGCAAGCCGGTAGGGCTGGGGCCAAAGCAGTTGTCGTCTTCGGTCAGTCCTTCTTCTTGTTTCAGGTTGCAGGAATCTGATTTCCTGGGTTCTTGGGTGCCCCTAAATACTAAATTTAGGGCTGTGTTTAGGTCTGGGGGGCAGTAGTCAATGGCTACTGTCCTGGAGGGTGGCTACACCCTTTTGTGCCTCCTCCCTGAGGGGAGGGGGGGCACATCCCTAATCCTATCGGGGGAATCCTCCAATTTAAAGATGGAGGATTTGTAAAGGCAGGGGTCACCTCAACTCAGGACACCTTAGGAGCTGCCCTGACTGGTAGGTGAGTCCTCCTTATTTTTCTCATTATCTCCACCAGCCTTGCCACCAAAAGTGGGGGCAGTGGCCGGAGGGGCGGGCATCTCCACTAGCTGGGATGTCCTGTGGCGCTGTAACAAAAGGGGTGAGCCTTTGAGGCTTACCGCCAGGTGTTACAGTTCCTGCAGGGGGAGGTGAGAAGCACCTCCACCCAGTACAGGCTTTGTTCCTGGCCACAGAGTGACACAGGCACTCTCCCCATGTGGCCAGCAACTCGTCTGGTTGTAGCAGGCTGGCAGAAACTGGCCAGCCTAACACTAGAAGTCGGATTGGTATTCAGGGGGCATCTCTAAGATTCTCTCTGGGTGCATTTCACAATAAATTCCGCACTGGCATCAGTGTGCATTTATTGTGCTGAGAAGTTTGATACCAAACTTCACAGATTTCAGTGTAGCCATTATGGAACTGTGGAGTTCGCGTTTGACAAACTCCCAGACCATATACTCTTATGGCTACCCTGCACTTACAATGTCTAAGGTTTTGCTTAGACACTGTAGGGGCATAGTGCTCATGCACATATGCCCTCACCTGTAGTATAGTGCACACTGCCTTAGGGCTGTAAGGCCTGCTAGAGGGGTGACTTACCTATGCCACAGGCAATGTGAGGTTGGCATGGCACTCTGAGGGGAGTTCCATGTCGACTTAGTCATTTTCTCCCCACCAGCACACACAAGCTGTGAGGCAGTGTGCATGTGCTGAGTGAGGGGCCCCCAGGGTGGCATAAGACATGCTGCAGCCCTTAGAGACCTTCCCTGGCATCAGGGGCCTTGGCACCAGGGTACCATTTACAAGGGACTTATCTGAGTGCCAGGGCTGTGCCAATTGTGGAAGCAAAGGTACAGTTTAGGGAAAGAACACTGGTGCTGGGGCCTGGTTAGCAGGGTCCCAGCACACTTTCAATCATCACTTGGTATCAGGAAAAGGCAAAACGTCAGGGGGTAACCATGCCAAGGAGGCATTTCCTTACAATTGTGCTACTATGGGCATTGTAGGTATAGACCAGGGAACTACTCTGCTGCCAAGCACCTCATCCGGATCTATGTCAGAGAGGGTAAATTCTATAACTTCGGCCTGGTTGGACCCCTTCAAGAGGGGTGAGACGGCAGGAGCAGCAGGTCCCTCCCTAGCAGTGGTGCCATCATCAATCATGATATTCAAGACATTTCCCTGGTGGGCCCTTGAAGGGAATTATTATTAACACCAGATGTATTTCCTGCCTTGACCATATTTTTCTCACAAGGATCCTTCGAAAGAACTGGGAGAATAGAGTTCAAACCTTTTAGAATGAGTTGCTGCACCTCCTCGATTGTTTGGGGGTTTGATTTGATTTTTTTGCAGGCCCGGCTCAGGAATGACCTGCTCCTTCTCGTAAATTTAGAAGTCATTCTATTTACTCCTGATCTTTTACTCCCTTTCTGCTAAGATGCTGGATTCCCTCCTTCAACCAACCAATTATCCCACCGTATAAGTCGTTAGCGAACCCACAGGGCCTGAATGGCTTAGTATGGGTCTAGTGTGTTTCTAGCCTGAATTACCTACTACTCCCTTCTGGGTCCCTCTGGGAGTATGTGAACACTCTCTAACACACTCTCGATCACAAAGGTATCCCGAGCAGTCCCGAGCAGCGCTCCTAAGTGACCCCTTTAACATAAAAACAAACAGGCTGGAGTTCAGCAGAGCGGGGCAAAACGGTGTAAGTCAGGGCAGGGACCCATCAAGGCCAGGCCATAGGAAGCAAAATAAGAAGAAGTGAGTCGAGCAGCAATCACAGTACCTTAGTGTCGAATGACAGAGTGTCAGGCCCCCAATCCCCTTTCCAATCACAACTCAGCCAGCTTCCAATCAGGCCCGCAGCTCTTCACCACCTGCCAGTCTTGTTCCTCTATGCTCTGTCCCTCTGGATGACTTGCTTTTAAGTGCTAGTTGCTTCTAAGTGCTTATAAGTACTTCCGCAGTGCTCCTTAGCGCTCAACGCTCAGTATCAGTATCGGTAGATCAGTGGTCCAAACTCTTCCTTAATTCCTTACTTCTTTTGGGGGAGGCTTTCTTTCCTCTGCCCCTTTTTCTGGCGCCTCACCCACGCTGCCCCAGGGGACACTTCAGGAGCGAGGAGTGGGCTCCTCAGGCTGCTTGAGCCCCTCGTGGCCTGCCCACCTTGCTTACGTTACTTATGCTGTCCCTATCATGCTGGGACGAGGGGCAAAGGGCAAGGAGCAACCCCCCCCCCTCATAGCTGACTCCAAGCAAGCCTCTTATGGCGCAGTCTCTTATATAGGAGGTAGTAAAAGTAGTAAGGTTGTGAGGTATTGACACAGCTGCAGCTCCACTGTAAAAAGAGCTGTATATGAACGACAGGAATAACAGGAACAACAGGAACAACAGGAGCAACAGGAGCACAACAGAGAGAACAAGGAGCAGCAGGGGTGCTTGCCCTACCTCCTGCCCTCCTGGCTCCCACGATGTATTTCACTTTCAAGGCCAAGCCAAGCCTACAACGGCTTCGTGGCACACCCCTGCCGGCGGAGGAACCCCCCAGCAACGTTGGCGGCTACCGCGTCCACCGCGTCTTCCTCAGTGCACAAGGGAAGACGAGGACCAGACGTCAGAGGGGGCCAGTGAGGTCAGGTAGCCGGGAGGTAGAAGCGAGGCAGCAAGGAGGGAGAAAGCAGAGCCCCCTCCTTCCCCTTACTTGAAAACCGGCTGCCGGCCAGCTCACCCGCTCCACCACTCTCCGCTCTCCTGGTGTCTCAGAGTCTGTAGCATCTGCGCCAGATCAGGTCACTCCTCCCACGAATTACCAACCTAGGCAAGTGCATAGTTAAATCATTTGACATACTCCATAGTTGTATTTTTTCAAAGGGTGTTTATTTAAGTGCTAATAAGTAAAGGGGGATGTGCAATGGGCTGGGCTGATGGTGGAGGAAAGTCCAGGATAGAGTCCAGTCTATGTGGATCACAGGTGCATTGTCCAAGGGGGCATAGGAAGGGGAGCAATGGCAGTTCAAGGTGGATAGGGTAACAGGGTGGGACACAAGGGTGACATTCAGGAGAGTCTTATTTCCTTGTCAGGGGTCTTGGCAATAGTCTCTGTCTTCTGCCTGGATCGCAGGGAACGTTTGCGGGGGGTTCTCCTTCTGCAGGGGGAGGGATGCTGATGGCCTGTTGGTCCTGTGGTGGGGCCTCCTGTCCACTAGCGGCAGCGGAGGTGGAGGGCTGTTCATCGGTTTGGCTAGTGGTAGGGGCCCGGTGGTGTGCCACTGTCTCCCTCATAATGTTGGACATGTCTGCCAGCACCCCTGCAATGGTGACCAGGGTGGTGTTGATGTCCTTCAAGTCCTCCCTGATCCCCAGGTACTGTCCCTCCTGCATCCGCTGGTTCTCCTGCATCTTGTCCAGTATCAGGTCCATCGTCTTCTGAGAATGTTGGTATGCTCCCAGAATCGCGGTGAGTGCCTCCTGGAGAGTCGGTTCCCTGGGCCTGTCCTCCCCCTGTCGCACAGCAGACCTCCCAGCTTCCCTGTTGTCCTCTGCCTCTGTCCCCTGAACCGTGTGCCCACTGCCACTGACCCCAGGTCCTTGATCGTCCTGTGTTTGTGGGGTGGCCTGGGGTCTCTGT
Organism: Pleurodeles waltl; assembly: GCF_031143425.1. NCBI lineage: Eukaryota > Metazoa > Chordata > Amphibia > Caudata > Salamandridae > Pleurodeles > Pleurodeles waltl. The sequence goes on from NC_090448.1 coordinate 1,124,151,111, forward strand.
AGTGGTGGACACACTGCTGATTGACGTGTCCTGGGGACAGAGGTATGGGCCCGCTGGGTGGGTACTGTGCTGGTGTTTCCTGAGGGGGAGGCTCTGTGGTGGTATGGGACTGTGCCTGGGTAACCGACTGTCTGGAGATCCCTGATGGGCCAGGTTGGTCATCCAGATCCAGGCGTCCAGCTCTGCTGTCATCACTGTGGGCCTCTTCTTGGGGGGGGGACTGGATGTTGTCGGCACCTCCTCTCCGGTGAAGTTGGCTGGGGGGCCTGTGGGGATGTAAATGCAGTGTTATTGTTTCTGCGTGTGACAACATGTGCATGGGTGTGTTGCCCTCTATGGTTGTTATTGCCCTGGCAGCTTTGCCTTGTGTGAGTAGGTATTTGGTGGGCTAGCTGTTTCCCTCCAGTGTACATGATTTAGTGATAGGTGTCCATGCAGGTCCGTGAGGGGTGTCCATGCATTGGTGTTACATTCAGGGCTTGGTATTGGGATGAGTGGGTTGTGATGGTGGGGTATGTGGGAGGTGGTGAAGTGATGGGAGTGAGGGTATGGGTGGGGGTTTGTGATGGCATGCAGGTAGGGGGGTGAAAGTAGTAAAGAGTCGACTTACCAGAGTCCAGTCCTCCTCCTACTCCTGCCAGGCCCTCAGGATGCATGATTGCCAAGACTTGCTCCTCCCATGTTGTTAGTTGTGGGGGAGGAGGTAGGGGTCCACCGCCAGTCCTCTGTACAACTATTTGGTATCTTGCTGCCACGGAACGGACCTTACCCCGTAGGTCGTTCCAGCTCTTCCTGATGTCATCCCTTGTTCTTGGGTGCTGTCCCACGGCTTCGACCCTGTCCACGATTCTCCGCCATAGCTCCATATTCCTAGCAATGGATGTCTGCTGCACCTGTGATCCATATAGCGGTGGCTCTACCCGGATGGTTTCCTCCACCATGACCCTTAGCTCCTCCTCAGAGAACCTGGGGTGTCGTTGTGGTGCCATGGGTGTAGTGTGAGTGGTGTGTAGGGTGATGTGTTGGGGTGTGTGATGTAAGGTGCGTGGGTGGTGTATAGGTGATGGTGGTGTGTGGCTCTTGTCTTGTCTGTGGTTTTGCTATCTCTCTTGTGGCACTTGTTTGTAGTCATAAAGGGTTGTGGGTAATGTGGGTGAGTGTTTTATAGTGGTGTGTGGGTGTGGTGTGTGAATGTGTGTCAGGTGTGTGTAGTTTGAATTGTCCAATGTGGTGTTGTTTTGTAGGTGTGTGTGCATTTTGAGCGCAGCGGTATGTAGCGCCAATGGTTTACCGCCATTGAATGTCCGCCGTGGTGACTTGTGGGTCATAATGTTGTGGGCGTAGTTCTGTTGGCGTAACGTTGTGGGTTTGGATACTGCCAGTTTATCACCGACCTTTGGGCTGGCGGACTTGTGTGTGTGGCTGTATAGTGACGGATTGCTATGTGTGTGTCGTAATATGGGTAGCGGTAATCCGCGGCGGCGGCAGTTTGTTGGCGGCAGTCAGCATGGCGGTAAGCGGTACTTACCGGCAATGTCATAATGAGGGCCATAGTGTGCAGAGTCCAGGGGTTCCCCAGAAGCTTACAGTGCTCTCTTTTGTGGTAGTGTTGTCGAGCAGTTAGGCTTATCAGAGGGTAGTGAAAAGCATTTGTTGTATAAATAGAAGACAATAGAAGAAGCACACTCTCAATGACTTAACGCCAGACCAATGTTTTTTATATAGCAAAAATGGGCATACCACCAGCTGGACAGGGAGGAGGACCGCCTACTGAACATTGCTGCACCGGGTGTCGGTTTCTCCACGGCCTGGAGCTGCGAGTGTAGTGGGTCCTTAGGCATCGGATATCTTCGTCCTGAGCTTTCTCGGTCAGGGGATACCTGGGATTCCCTCTGCAGATGTCTTCGTGGAGGGATGGAGAAGTCAACCCAGGGGGGGCACTTGCTCAGACCAGCCTGGGGATCGTCTCTAGCTGGTTGGGCCACCTGGACACGGGCCGTGGGCTTCGGGTGCAGAGTGGTTAGAACTCACGTATTCACTGTGAGGTTGGGGTCCTTAGTTGTTGTTTCTTCTTGGTCAGGGCCACTGTCCATGGGAGTTCTTGGTCCTTTTGGGTGCAGGGCAGTCCTCTGGAGCTTGGCAGAGGTCGCTGGTCCCGCTGGATGCGTTGCTGTTCTTTTGCATGTTCTTTGAAGCAGGAGACAGGCCAGTAGTGCTGGGGCCAAATCAGTTGTCTTCTTCCTTCTTCTCTGCTGGGGGTTTCAGCTAAGCAGTCGTTCTTTTTGTCAGGAATCTGGTGAGTTGGGTTCAGGGAAGCCCTTAAATACAAGATTTAGGGGCGTTTCAGAGGTCAGAGGCCAATAGCCAATGGCTACTGTCCCTGAGGGTGGCTACACCTTTCCTGTGTCTACTCCCTTTGGGGAGGGGGGGCACATTCCTAAACCTATTGGTCCCTGTCCTCCAAACCAAGATTGGGGATTCTGTAGGGAGAGGGTCACTTCAGCTCTGAACACTTTAGGGGTGGTCCCAGCTCTAGTGGTCACTCCCCTTGTTCTTCTTAAGTTTCCCGCTGAACTGGCTGCCAAAAGTGGGGCTTTGTCTGGGGGTGGGCATTTCCAGTAGCTGGAGTGCCCTGGGGCACTGTAACACGAGGCTTGAGCTTTGAGGCTCACTACCAGGTGTTACAGTTCCTGCGGGGGGATGTGTGAAGCACCTCCACTCAGAGCAGGCTTTGTTTCTGGCCTCAGAGGGCACAAAGGCCCACACCCCATTGGGTCAGAAACTTGTCTGCTAGTGGCAGGCTGGCACAGACCAGGCAGTCCTACACTAGAGAATTGGGTAAAATACAGGGGGCATTTCCAAGATTTTTGGGTGCTTTTTAGAATAAATCCAACACTGGCATCAGTGTGGGTTTATTGTGCAGAGAAGTTTGATACCAAACTTCCCAGTATTCAGTGAAGCCATTATGGAACTCTGGAGTTCGTAATGACAAACTCCCAGACTATATACTTAATATGGCCACACTACACTTACAATGTCTAAAAATGAACTTAGACAATGTAGGGGCATATTGCTCCTGCAGCTATGCCCTCACTTTCCTATTACACAGGCAGTGTTTTGTGGGCATGGCACCCTGAGGGGGATGCCGTGTCGACATTGCCTTTTTCTCCCCACCAACACACACAATCTGCAATGGTATTGTGTATGTGTTTGATGAGGGGTCCCTTAGGATGGCGCAACACATGTTGCAGCCCTTAGGGACCCTCCCTGGTCATAGGGACCTTGGTAACACTGGTACCTTTTTACAAGGGACTTATCTGTGGACCAGAGGTGTGCCATTTGTTAAAACAATGGTACATTTTTAGGGAAAGAACACTGGTGCTGGGGCCTGGTTAGCAGGATCCCAGCGCACTCTCAGTCAAGTCAGCATCAACATCAGGCAAAAAGTGGGGGGGGTAAGTGCAACAAGTGCCAGTTTCCTACAGTAGTCTTTTCCAAAAGCGTCTTGGGGAGAGAACTCTCTACCTCCCTCGCCCCCAGCACAAATCCATCTTTCAGTGGTCAGGCTCACTCGCTCGTTAAACGCAGTATGTGGGTTGATCTCAAAGTTTGTCAGGGCTGCCCAATGTGAGACTCCGCAATGAAAATATTATATTTCTCTACCTCATGAGGCCCTCCACCTTTAATCAAAAACAAATCACAGCTGTTAGGTTGACATAATGGCTCTATGTTCTAGCCCTCGTTTTCGTTTTAGACCTAACAGCCGTCGGGTACGTTTTTTGCCTACCTCCTCTACTTTTTCACACTCATTTTTGCCGGCTTTAGAAATCTGTGCACTCTACCAATGCTAACAAGTAAAACTGCTTGTGCACGCACCCCTAGACATGGTAACATTGGCTTATCCCCAATTCGGATACATAAATTACTTATACGTCCCTAGGAAAGTGCACTACATATGCCCAGGGCCTCTAAATTAAATGCTACTTGTGGGCCTGCAGCACTGATTGAGCCATCCACCTAAGTAACCCTTTAACATTGTCTCAAGCCTGCCATGGCAGAGCCTGTATGTGCAGTTTTACACTGCCATGTCGATCTGGCAAAGTAACCCTTTACAATATATCTAATACACCAACCAGGTGTGCTAGTCCAAGAATGCACGACATCAATGCCCTGAGGCTTGCAAAGTAATGAACCAAGTTAAACCTGTTTACAAATGCTCACAATTTTTCAGATGTTTAAACTCTTGTTTTTAATTATCACCAAAACGAAACAGGATTCAGAAGAATAAACAGTCCAAATGTTGTTTCACACGTGAGCTTGTGTTTGTACATCCATCAATTAGGGTATCACATGAAGTATGGAAAATTCCAAGCTGAAACCAATGCAGTTTGGGTATTAACCCTTCATCAGGGGTAAATGTGAAAAAATACAATAACCTGAAGTCAGGTACAAACCAGTCCTCAGTTTTTTGTTTCTTTTAACCATTTTTATTGAAGATGCGGCTGTACAGCTAAGTGCAGAATACAAAGTAGGATCATCAATCATAGTGACATAATTAAATCCCATCATATGTCAAACAGGATGTGCAGAGAGAATTACAGGAATAAGCGGGTCACATCTTTTAATCTACTTTGACAACATAACAATAAATGAACAATCATGTGATGCGCATGAATTATTAATCAACCTGATCTGAATCTCTGGCTTTTTGCACATTTGGGTTGGAACCCCAATCTATGATAAGAAGATGGGTGGGGGGCGGTCACACTGGGAACACCATAGGTCAGGGGTGGGTTTGTTGAGCGCTGAGTGGTATTCAGGCATCTCCTGAAGCAAACCAGTTCCCAGTTACAGTCAAAAACAAATAACAGAGACAAACACACTAATCCAAATTAAAGAGCCTGAAAAGCACCTGAAAAGTGACTATCATGGTCATCACATTCCATGCAAACAGCATGCTGAAAAAGCACAACTCGATACCCCCAAAGTGTTTGGTGTCGCTGGAATCACAATTTAAAATCAGAACTTATAGTGAAGCCAGATTCTAAATTGCAATTCTGAGACGGCCACATTTAGAAAGTTTGCTTTTTCTTACTTTAGCCATTTGGTGCCTGCTGCTTGTCTCTGATCACTTGTCTGGGGGGCAGTGAAAGCTAGGCTTTGTGTATTCCCCCCTAGACAGCCACACACAATGGAAGCTTAGGTGTACCTCTAGTGGCCTTGATGTGCCATCCTGCCAGGATGGGAGGGAGGAGCTGGCCACAGCCTCATGTACACCTGAATAGGCTGTGTCCTGTCCCTACACAAATGGCTTCATAACCCCCTGTAGTGAGTCAGGAGCCAGGCAGGTCAGGACCTCTGTGCACCTGTCTTTGAAGTCTCCCCCCACTTCAATAGCCCAACTGTGTATAAGTACTGGACGCATGACACCACCAATTTAGTACACTTCTGGACATGTGAATGCTATGCTAAGAAGAAGGACTGCTGTGCAACTGAAGGACTGCCCCTTTGCTGGACTCCTGCCATGCTGTTCTGCCCTGCTGCCTGCTGTCCACCTGTCTTAGGGAGAAGGAAGGGACCTTCATCACTTGAACCGGGGGTAAATCCAAAGGCTAGCTGACTGGCCTCCTGGTCTGAAGTCTCAGGGACATAAAGGATTCCCAAAAACCCTGCTTCTACATGTGGACTCTGACAGTTATGAGTCTGCCCTTCCAAGTGGTGCTACCCCAGTCATGGACCCTTGGACGTGGGCCTAAAGTGTTTGCTGCAGAGAAACCAACACATCCTCTGCTGTGGTAGCAGAATTGACGTATTGCTGCTGTTGTGTGGAACAGAACCAGCACATTGCCTTCAGAACCACCACTGCAACACTTTTCCCAGTGCAAGTTCCTCACATCCCTGTTGACGACAGCCTTGACGACAACGGCGAATCTCTGCATCGCAGCCTCTGCGCTCATCAGAACTGATGCATTGCCTCAACTGTACAATGCATCCTCAACACTCGTCATAGCAGGAGCCAGCCCTGGCGGTCCCCAGGGCCATCAATGGCTCCATGAGGGGGCCTGCGGGGCCCCCCTCCAATGTGAAGATAGCCCGGGGGGGGTGGTGTTCCCCGGGGGATCAGGGGTCCGAAACAGAACCCTTTCAATTTATTACGGTTTGCCCCAGGGGGTAATGGTCCCCGGGATTGGGGGTCTCATAGGGCCCCCTTTCTTTTTTTAAAAGATTTGCCCCGGGGGTGGTGGTGCCTGGGTCGGCAGAGGGGCCATGCGCCCCCCCCCCCACTCCAAGGACAGTGTTGCCCTGGGGGGTGGTGGTCCCCGGGGCGTGGACAGAGTTTATTATCCTTTCATTGTTAAAGTTTTGCCGCTGCTGCTGCTCACGGGGGGGACACTCCTCCACTATAGCAGAGGAGCCGTCACTGGCTTTTTATCAAGCGTGCTTTGTGTGTTGTTTTTTGGGAATATTGCATGCTTATCTTGTGCTTTGCTCTACTTCACCAGATTACTATTGGAATATCAAAATGCTTTTTTGATTAACTCTTTGACTCTAAGGGATACTCACAGAAGACTTTTTGGTGAGTCCATTACGGATTGAGCAGCCATTATTTTGGACACTGGTCAGCACATTAGATAAATGGAAGGATGTTCAACCCCCGGTATTCAGTTTTGGTATTTGGTCTATATGTCACTTCTTTATCTATACTTCCGTCTATATGTAATACCCCCTTATATTCTTTGATATTTTCTCTCATTTCAATTCCTTTCTTTTTTCTTCTTCTGAGACAGTCTTTTCTTCTTCTGAGATCTTTTTTGGTTCTTCTTTTCCTTTTTTTCTTCCCTGCTCATACTGAATATTAGCTGCTTATGAGGTCGTAGTTTTCACTAGATAACATTTAGCTACGTATCTTAGGTACAGAACATCTGTTAATATTTATTTTTAACATTGATGCTTTATGTTATTCACTTGTAAATGTGTCTAACTATTGTATATGATTCAGACCTGAAGAAGTGCGCGAAACTTGTGCTGGCAACTTCAATGTTCATGTACTCATGATTTGTTTCTTCAAGTAAATCTGGCAAATTTAAAGTTCCTGTACTTCTGATTTCTCTTTGCATTAATGTTCGTAATTTTTACTATCTATACACTTCTAAATAGAATATAACGTGCTCGCTAAAAATGTTCATTTATAAAAGTAATGTATATATATATATATAATTCAAAACTTTAATTTTGTGGAACTGGTGATTTATGTTTCTTTTTATTTTTTTGACTTACCAAAAACCCTCCAATGTTTATTTAATGCATAGGTCAAATGGATAACTGACTTTGTGGGTGAGTGCACAGGGCCATAGTCTTGGTTTATCCATTAACTTTTTGTAATATTCTGTGAGAAAACTGCCTAGAATTGGTCCCTCCTGGTGTCTTCTGTTTTATAAATCCAGTACCTCTGAGAATCCTATTGGCTAATATTTTTGTATCATTTGTTTAAGATACAAGTAGGCCAGTAACATCCCTTCTGTTCTTGATCTTTTTCCATTTTCAGGATTAATCGGATCATAGAAAGGCTTCAGGATTTAGGGGCATTACTTGAATTTAAAATTTCTTTTAAACAGTTTCAGAAGACACAGTGAAATATATGCACCGAACCTAAAACAGAATTCAGATCCAAAACTATCCAGCAATGGGACTTTCTTAGTCTTTAACTGTTAGATGACTATTGTAAGTCTGCATCATAATTTCTTCTTCACGCTCTCAAATCTGTTTGTTTTGCAAATTTTCCACTTCAACCTCTAAGTACAAATTTTCTTTGGGTCTAGTTTAACTACAATCACTTGTGTATGTGTACATTCTAAAAATACTACAATGGTCTTCTGGATTTCCACTGAATCTCAAATAGACAATTTTTAGCCTGTGATCCTAGGTTTAGACTTGGTCTCTCATGTTTGTGAATGTAGCTTTTCTCGTTGCTTATTGCTTCGACCGCTGCTGTTTTGTCTAAGGCCTTTATAGTGGGGCCCTGATGACTGATTGTTTCTTACATTTCCTTCTTCATATATCCATATTTATATTTTTCTCATTTTATTTTTGGAGGAGGAAATAATAAGTTGTACCTAGTATATTTCCACATTTAGGTAACTATTGAAGGAAAGCACACTCACACTTTGATGTCTGTATGATGTTAGTGCTTTGAAAAGTCTCATAAAATAAAACAATACACTCACCTGAAACATTAGCATTGCAATACTAGAACCTGGGCATACCTAAACCTATTAAAGCTTTATTAGAAAATCTTTTTAACACACCCTGTTATCAAAATACACATCTATTAGTCCGCCAGTCATGGTTGAAAGCATGAAAAAGTTCTCATTTTCACATGAATCAATTTTTAGAAATAAATACTGAGAGGGAAACAGATTGTTGTCTGTGTTTATGAACAGTAAACAGTGAAAACAGTGAGCTTTATTCATAAACTATGTATTATAAAGGCCTTGTCTCTCCAATTCCTCCTTTTTAACTTCTAAATGTTCTCCATCCGAAGACTGTCCTCTAATGTATTACTCTTATCCTCTCCAAAGAATATATTTCCTGATATCGAGATTGGTCCTTAGTTGATAGGCCAAAATCTGTTTTATCACATCTACGAGAGGGCTTAGGAATGATCCATAGAAAGAAGGCTATGGTGACCTATGTGTAGTTACTATGAGGTAGTTTGAAACTCAGTAAAAAAGAAAATAGGGGAAAATCTAGGAATCAGGACAGTCTGAAACAACAGCAGTGCCAATAATAATACATGAATGGATCATGCAGAAATTTGAGATCTCAGAATCCTACCAGAAGGAGGTCAATGAAGTATGTGAAAAATTGAAAAGGAATATTGAGGCTATTAGCATTAAGATGGAACTCGAGTTCCTGCGGAATAAAAGATTGTTAAAATTTGATTATTAAGAAAAAATTAAAAATCTATAAGGAAGCTACAATTTTAGCTGCCACTTTAAAAATTAGTCAAAACGTGCCAACTTCCGATTCTTCAATATTCCACAATGAGCTGAGAGCAGGACACAGATGAAATATTTTATTAAACCACCCTTGCTGGCTACAATTTGTTATTTTTTCCCCCTTTATTTATGTTTTTTAAACATAAGTTAGTACAAAAAGCAATCACACCATCGCGCAATACGATTTCTACAAAGCTCACACAGTTGAATACTGCCTTCTATAGCCCTTCACTTATTTTGGCAATCAATACAAAACATAACAGTCCCATTCAACTTGGACCCTCTCCCATCTCTCCCCCACCTTGGCAAACTAATATGTTGCAGCTGCCTATGGGCCCCCAGGAACCACAAAACTGCAACACCAAGTGTTTAAGGGTTATTAGCCGTCTAATTCTGCAAATACTTGTCCCCAGAACCGCTGAATGCCTGGACAGGACCATGACATATGGAAAAAACCCACCTATTCTTCCCCACATCTAGAACAAGTGGCCTCCGTACGCAATCCCTATCTATAGAGTTTGAGGGGTGTATAATATACCCTATTTATGTATTTAAAGTGTATCAAGTGGTATCTGCCATGCAAAGAGTCTACGCGGGTCATCGAACAGCAGTAATGCCACTGTTTATCTGTTAACTGCAACCCCAAATCTCTCTGCCATTCAATTCTGGCCTTTATCAGCTCATGCACACACGCCTTCTGTACCTGCGCATAGAGTTTAGACACTAAACGATGGGGTTGCGCATCTGTAATAATCATAGAGAGGGGCTGAATGTCTGGTAGTTCCCGCAGCTCCTCACCCAGAAGGGTACCCATTGCATGCCTGGCTCTAAATAACTGATATTGCAGAAGCGGAGTCGGCTCACCTGCCCTCTCCGCCGCCAGGTCCCATGTACACATTCTACCCTCTTGGAAGAAATCTCCCAGTGTCGCAATATTTAGCTTATGCATGGCCTCCACCACACTTTTATTGTGCCACAACGCATACCACGCACACCACTTCAGAGGTACGTGCGGGGAATATAGCAGGGTGAGCCCCTGCCGTCCCATCAGGCTATGCCAGGCCTGTGTGGTAGTGTTCAAAGAAGCGAATTCCCCATATCTTCGAGACGAGGAGTGAAAGATCCTACTCGGCAAAGGATCTGGGGCCGCCAGCTCACGTTCTACATTTAAAAATGGAAAGTCCTGTGTTGGAAAATGGGTTATTGGTAAGGGCAGGTAAGTACCTACACTTAGCAATAGGCCACTAACCTCCACTTAGGTCCAGTTAGGTCTCAATAAATTAAACCCAGCTCAACCCTTGGTAGCATGGCAACGAGCGACAAGGCTTAACTTAGGAGACATGTGTAAAGCATTTAAAAATCACAAAATAGTAAATAAGTAAAACACAAAACACAATAAAAATCCAACACAAATTTATAAAAATAGATTATATTTTTATCTTTAAAATGACACCAAAACAAATAAAATCAGATAAGGGGAACCAGAGATATGATTTTTTAAAGAATTAATACTTTCTAGCGCATAGAAACAAAAAGCGCCAATCTGGTCATCTGGTTGCACCTCGACTGGGGCATAGTCAAAGTTTAAGGCCGACCGCGATGGAGCCTGGCTCAACTACAGCCCGCGGGAGGCCTCGGTCAAAAGTTTACCTTCGACCGGGGCAAACCTGAATCTTGATCCGACGTCCTTGGAGCCCTCTTCGGATACCCTGCCTGGGAGGTCCCGGTCAACTTCCTACGTTCGGACGTAGTCATTGTTTCGGAGAATAACGTCACTGGGACGAACCTGCAAGTCAGGCCGGGTCGCGGTTGAGGCAAGCCGGCTAGAGTTGCTGTGGCAGGTCGGTCCCTTTGTGGAACATTTTTACTAAAGTTCTCCAAACTGCTGGATCTTCTTCCAGATATTCCTGTAAGGTTCTTTTGAGGTCTACAGCTCACCCCAAGGTTCCAGAGGCTTTGAGATGCTCCTTGAGGGTGTGGACTACAACCCCCAGAATGCACCTGGCGCAAACTCCTTTTTTGCCACTGGGCAGTGGTCACCTGGTTGGTTTCTTCAGGAGTTGGTGCAGGGGACTCTGGTTAGCATGTGTAGCAAACAGGGAGTCCCTCCTTGAACCAGTTGAAGCCAGGCAAAGTCCTTCTTGTGGTGAAGCCCAAGTGTGCAGCTGGTGCAGTCCTCCAGAGTGCAGTGTCCAGGTGCAGGTCAGGGGTCCAGCAGGGCAGTCCTTCTTCTGTAGTTCTTCCTTGTTGGAATCTGATAGGGATCTGGTAGGGAACTGAGGTGTGGGTGCAGGTCTGCCAGTTTTATCTTTGCTCCTTGGTGAAATACAGGGGGGTCCTGGTTCTCCAATCAGAGGCAGGGTCCTCCCCCCTGTGATGACCACTTCCTGGGAAGTGTGGCAAAAATAAATCCCAGGGAGCAACATTCCTTAAATATCCACCATGGCTGAAAGTGATTTTTGGAGGTTACATCTGGCTGAGCCCACCTACTGGTGTGGCTAAAAATCCTAAACACACCCCTCTCCTGCCTTCTCCTAATCTAATCAAGGAGGCACCTAATTGTCTGGGTTTGCAGGATGTGAGGGTGTTGCTGGGTTGCTCCAAATGTCCTTACCTGCCTTTGAAGACCAGTTTGGCAGTCCTCCCCCCTTCCTGCTTCCCCATCTGCTGAGGGGAAATCTCCCCCCCCAGGCACATCTCTTTGTGTTGAGCCAGGCCACTTCATACCTCATCCAGGTAGCCTGGCCTGGCTGCCAGAGGCTGGCCAATCAGAGCAAAGCAGCAAAAACACTGCAGGGCTGGAGTTGGCAACTTTTCAGGTAAAGTTTAAAACTCCTTACCTGTACGGTTATATTAAATCCAACAACTGGAAGGTGTGAGATTTATTATAACAATTAATTTGATACCAAACTTGTTGTATCTGTTACTTAAGGGGACTTTTAAAATTAAAATAAAGTCTCCCCATTCTAGCCTATGAAGGCCATTCACTACAATGAGGGAAAAACTAATTTGGCTGTTTTACCTCACCCGGGCTTATCAAACTATTTGTATAAGGTCCTTGCTTATAGTTACATGGCACCCAGCCCTAGGAGCACATAGGGCACACCTTAGGGGTGACGTATATGTACAAATAAGGTCGTTTAAGACTTTGGAACAACTTTTAATTCCAAAATCGAATTTGCATGTCACTTTAATTTAAAAGCAGTCAGCAAGGTAGGCCTGCCTTTAAAATGACACTGGGCACCTCAGCAGTGCACCTATGGCGGCACTACCTATGTGGGGGTCCTTAAACCTACATGCCCTACCATTTACTAGGGACTTAAGGTAGGTTAACTTAGCCGATTATAATTAGCCTAATTTGCATACTGATTTTACACAGAGCACAGGCCCTGGGACTGGTTAGCAGTACCCAGAGTACCATTAGAGTCATGAAAACACAAGCAAAAAGTGAAAAATGGGGGCAAAAAGTCAGGGGGGCTCTGCAATCAGCACTGTTTTCTCACATCCTGAGAGCCATGTATCCAGGTGTGGGCAAACATAGCATGGGCGACTCTGTAATACAGCTCTAGATCAGGCACATTAGGCACATCCATCTTGTATGGTAGGGTCAGGGTCTGCCATTTGACTCTCGGCTGCTCTCCTGCACAGGCTAGCTTAACAAGCAGAGCCCTCAAGGTCGCAAAAAATACCTGCGGTAACAGCATAGGGATATTCTGAAAGAGGAACAAAAATCTCGGAAGCACCACCGTTTTCAAGAGGGCTACTTGACCCACCAACGAGAGCGGCAATCTGACCCATCTCTCCACATCTCTTGCCAGTGCTTTAATTGCGACCTCATAATTATCCGCCATTACTATCTTAGGGTCTGTATGGACTCGGATGCCTAGGTATCAAACTGATCCCGTTTCCCACTTAAGGGGGAAATCCACATCCACTAGAATCGTGGCTGGCGTCAGGGGGAACACAATGGACTCGTCTCAGTTAATCCGTAGGCCAGAAAGGGTGCCGTATTTTATAATCTCTCTTAATATCAGTGTTACGTTACGGTGTGGGTCTTGGATATATATATATAGCAAGGTGTCATCGGCATAGGCAGAGATCACTAAATTATAGTTCTGGAAATGGAGGACCCCCCCACCTGCAAGTTACCTACCATACTTTTAGAGACCAGCGAAAGGTTGATTTGTGTATGTTAATCGTGCTACCGAGTAGTGGGTGTACCCCCCAGTAGGGTGTCTGCATCACCATATATTGACCAGCCCCAACTCCACCACCACCCCGGTCACCGCTCTGGCCGCCAAAGCTGGTTTCCTATATGCGCCCGAGCTGTCTAGTAAAGGGTCCAAGGTGCAATTAAAATCCCCTCCCCAAATCTGCGGGAGCCTCCCCAGCTGCCCGCCTTGGCGGCCAGATTGTAATAAAATTGGGGGTTATCAAAATTAGGCCCATAGATCCCAAACAGGAGGAACGTGACAGCTCCATTTCTACAGCGCGTCACTATATACCTGCCATTAGGGTCCGTTTCAATATCCTGGAGGCAGAAACTGGATGACCTCGATGCCCAAATCAACACCCCCCGAGAATGGGACGTGAACCCTGCAGCCAAAATTTGGCCCTGCATCCTCCTAGGGGTAAGCATGGGGCTACCCAGAGCCAGGTGAGTTTCTTGCAAAAGAGCTAGGTCCACTCTGTGCCGTTGTAAATAGGCTACTACCTTTCGCACCCTTCTGGCATTATATAACCCGCGCACATTCCTCGTGACCATTCGCACTATATTCGGACCCTTACTTGTATCTGATGCTGAAGTGCTATTTACCATTAGCTACAAAATGTGTAGAACCCTGTAACTGCGATCTTGGGCGTGTGAGTTTGCATTCGCTTTGCTAAAAAACCCATTAGAACATAGAACTCCCTGTGAGTCCACCCACAACAGGCATTGCCCCAACCCACCTGTCTGCAGTTATACGGCCCACCACCCACCCCTCCATGAACCAAAGTGACCCTCTCTTAAGTCGACAAGTTTTCCACATGCTCGGGTGGATGTTTCCCAGCTGTGCTTATCATCCTTCTTGTGCCAGCCACCTACTCTATTGTAGTGGTCAAATAGCTAGGTACTTGAAACTTACACCATAAGACCCCCTGTCATCTGTTTTGTAGCATACTATCTGGTGCCACTGCCGGCAAATTGTGCCCCACTAAAACATTCCACTCTCCACCGTTATTCATCTCTGGTGCCTTGTCTCCAGTCCTCTGTCACCCTTCTGTCCAGCGTTCACAGGCCACCTGTCCTACTCACACCTGCGGTTACATAAATTCTATTCACAGCCATCTCGTGAGAGGGTGTTCACCGTTTCGCGTCCTCTCCCCTCAGCCATCCTGCACTTCAGGAATTGGGCAAGGATTTTGTGGTCTGTATAGAGAGGAGGCTTGCCATCCACCATCACTCGCAACCTGGCCGGGTATAACATACAGTATTCCAAACATAGATCCCGCAGCTGCCGTTTCCCTGCAATAAATTGCCGTCTAGCCTCTTGCACTTGTATGAAATCTGAATAAAGTGAAATCATCATCCCCTCATGGTGAAGGGTTTTGAGTTCTCTAGCTTGTCGCAGGGCAGCATCGCGTTCTTTATAGTTTAGTAATTTGGTTATAATGGGGCGCCAGCGAGCGATGCGCTTTTTCAACCACAAACAGACTGGAAAACGTGTTGCGCCCCAGCAGCTGGACGAGCAGGTTTCCTATGTAGCGCTCCATGTTACCTATGGCAGTAGATCAAGTTACGCCCACTATACGAAGGTTATTCCTGAGGGATCTGACCTCCAAGTCATCTACTTTCGCTTGTAGGGCCACCAGCTCTTTGCCCATCTTAGCCTGACCGGAGGACATAGTTGACTGGCCGCCCTCCAGCTCCGAAATGCGCCTCTCCGACTGGTCTAGCCGTTCCACGTGCCTATCCAGCCGCTCCGTCATTCTGTCCATTCTGAAGGAGAGGGAGTCTAATTTACTGTCTATCTGGGTCAGGCTTTGCTGCATTGCTGCTAATATTTGTCTCAGTCCCGGTTCTTCCCCCGACGGCATATCTGCTCCTCCAGACGCGCCCGCCACCGCGCGGTCCCCCGAGGAGCTATGTGATTTACGGTGGACAAACTGTAGTTTAGCTTGGTTTTTGTCTGTCTTGCCCATGTTTCAAGCCTTAGTTGATGCACAGGTTATACTCTCCCAATAAGCACCCCTTTAGGATGCGTACTCCGTGTCAATATGTACCGGGATGCACGCCAAGGCCTCTGTATCACTGCACTAGGAAAGAGCACCCGCCTTCACCAGATATCCGTATTCGTAACCTCCACCGCTGCAACTCACCACCTGGGGTAGACCCCACACCACGCAATTCACTATCCTGCTGATGCTGCTTGTAGCTCTCCACCTGTCCCCGCCGATGCCTGCGGGGACACCCCAAGACGCTCCACCACTCGACCATGCTCCAGCGCCGATCACGCCACGCTCTTGCCACCTCCGGGCCCGTCTCAGCCAGCACCGGACCACGAAGGCTTCCCACTTCACCTTAGTGAGGAGTGTGCAGAGTCACATGTGCCCGGGCCTCCGCCCTGCAGCCAGGGGCCGCCTCATGTCACCGTCAACCCCAGGCTATGCGGGCCGCACCCAGCGTTCACCAGCCCGGCCATTTCACTGTGCCTCCGAGCCCAGCCTCCTTCTCTCGCCGGCTGTAGCGCTGCACATTTCAGAAGAGCCCTTTTCAGGCCACAGCGATGTGCACCAGCGTCGCGCCCGTTATGTTCTTCCTCGGCGCTGCGCACTTCACGGCCCGCTGCAGCCCCACCGCAGGCCTCCATCAAGCTCCCCCCAAGGCCAGCTCACTTCCGGGTGCCTTCACCTGTCGACTTCGCCTCTACTCTTGCCGGCCGAGGTGAAGTCCCTCCGAGCGCTCCGATCTCTCTGTAGTCCCCCAGCTGGGGGAACTACCAACCCAGGCCGCCTTCCACGCCATTTCGGCGTCTGGGCCGCTCCAGACTCACACAAGGCCCTGTATCTCAGGAGCCCCTTCACAGCGCCAGCTGACTACAATTACCGCTTCCGGGACACACCAACCGGCAGCAGCTTGGGTTATTAGGGATCCTAATTCAGTACGACCACAGGATTGAAGCACAGATTTAGCGTGGCCATCTTGCAGCCGGGCAAGCTCCTTCCCCTTGCTGGCTAAAATTATGGTTATATAATAAGACAAGGATATTGACTTTGATGGAGAAATAGAGAAAGCAGACATCAAATAACTGTGATTTAATATCAGATGTAATAGCCTAAGAAATATATTTGTAAATATCTTAATTGATACATTTCTTAAGCTTTTCAGAAAAGGAAAACATTTTCACAATAACTTACCTGCTTAAGTTGGTGAAGGTAGGGGAACTTGCAGAGGCAGTTAGATTTAATATCTTTCGTATCAATGAAGATTGGCAGAGGCAATTGAGGAATGGAATAGAGGAAATGCGGTAGGGTAAGGCAAAATAAAAATTTCAGCACCCATTAATGTGTTGCAAGATACAGACTAGTCAGGTCTTATGGGGAAACAGACAAATCTACTTAATTTATGTAGGGAAAGCAACTCACATATTACATCTAACAGTCTACGTTTTTGTTTAGACTGGGAAGAGCACGGAGGCTATGGAAAAAAGGATGGTGGTGCTTGGGAAGGAGACTAGACTAAAGAACAAGTTCTAGAATTTAGAACACTTCCATGTCACCCTGGAGTCACGAGAGGCATAGCTGGTACAAAGCACCCTATCACCACATTGGAGGTGCCTGGCAATAGTTTGTGGTTGCTCCAGCTCACTTTAGCTTGAAATCCTGCTCTGTCTCCCTAAACTTTTTTTTTTAGTTTTTCCCTCTTTGCTTTCCCTAGGGCCCCTTTTTGTAAGTGAGTTATGTTTCCTGGTTGTTGTTGTGGTTTTCTGTGCTGTGCTCCTATATTTCTTATCACAGCACACCTTGCCTGCCTGGTGTTAGTGTTGCCTCAGTGCCTTGGGATACACCATCAGTATCTCGGTTGATGAGTGCGTTTGTCACATCACCTTTCGCCCTGGCGAATGGTAAGTCTGACTTCCTGTTAACTTGCTAGTGTACTCATTTGCATTTGAGCACTTTTCCACTAATGTTTATATGTGTGCGCTGTCAAAGAATGCTCTGAGGAATTACCTTCACACGTCGGCGAGACTCCCCCTGAAACATGCTATGCTGAGGTCCTAACAAAAATCCTGTATTTTTCCCTTTTTCCTCATTTTACCTTTAGTGCTATGTGTCCCTATATTAATGTTAGTGTCTCCTTAGTGGGTTGGGGGAATAGGGAATCTTGGCTGGCTAGGCAACAAACACACCTGCAGACCGGACTATATGATGTTGAAATGATCTTTAATACTGTTACCTGAGTCTGATTTGTTTAATAAAAAGATGAACAAAATCTTTCTTCTGAGGATGATGAAAGTTGACCTTAATAAGACCACTAAAGTTTTAGGGCCAGATGTATCAAACATTTTTGAATTCGCAAACGGTGGGAATCGCAAAAATCGGCCGTTTGCGAATGCAAAAATGCCTGTTACAATGTATGAAAGGCATTCGCAGTGCAATTTTAGGGAATCGCAAAAATAGCAATTCCTTAAAATTGCGGCCCCATTTAGAGAATCTCAAATTGCGATTCTCTAAATAGGGAATCACCAATAAGGAATCCCTATTTGCGATTTCCAAAGCACATGTATCAAGCATTTCCGAAATGCGAATTGGGCATTTAGGAAATGCAATTACCACCAAATCCAATTTGGTGGTATGCATGTGCAATTTTTAAAAATGCATTATAAATGCATTTTTAAAAATGACATGTAGCGCACACATGCCCTTAGGGCATGTGTGTGCTTCACTTGTCCGCAAATATTTTTTTAGGGTGCATCAGAGGGGGGCCTTAGGCCTCCAGCACCCTGGGGTTTGTATTACCTAATTTGCAAATTCCTAACTGGAATTCGCAAATTGGGAAATGCAAAACCATTCGCATCTGTGGGCCTACAGGCCCATAGGGATAAATGGAATCACATTCTTTATTTGCGATTCGGTAATAGCGTTTGCGAATTTTAAGAAATCGCTATTACAGAATCGCAAATTTCATACATACTATTTTGCATTTCTTAAATAGAGATTTCTTAAAATTCACTATTTAAGAAATGCAAATCGGATTTTTGATACATCTGGCCCTTAATTTGTTGAGTGCAATAAAGGTAAAGAGACTGATGGTGGGGCTATTAAACTATGGAAAACATTGGAGGACAGCTTAAAGATACAGTGCTTGCTTTCTTGTCAGGGGAGAGTCCGGCAAGTGTGATGGCTTATATATGGGGTGGAAAGGTGGGGTGAGCTGTGTTTTCTGGGAGGTGGATGCTGGTAATATGGTGCACTGTCAGGGGGAGAAGAGTGCTGTAGGTATTGTACCTAGTTATACATTAGTTAGATTACACCAGGGGTCTCCAACAAGTAGCTCAGGAGCCACAGTTAGCTGGCCAGCACCCTGAAAGTAGCTCTCAAAGGTGAAAACAAGCCAAGTTAATCTCAGAGAGACTATGCGTATTGAACAAGGCAGCCCCATTCATCTCAAAACCCTTAGAGTGAAAGCCAGCTAAACGAATAGCTTAGCCCTATAATAACACTCAAATGCAAACTGTGTTAGGATTTGGGGTCTGTCACATGACCATCTGTATCAACTCTAAACCTAAGTCACAAGGAGATTGGCCATATTATACGCCCTGCTCTAACAGGAAAAGATATTTTTTTTGCCCAAAATGGAAAGTGATATTTGATAGAAAAAATATGTATATTTTCAAAAACTAATATGCTGAGGAAGACAAAGTAATGTAGGTGTAAAACACATGTAATGTTGATAGCCAAATGATAATTCAAGCTGATTTGGGGGGGGGGGGGGGGGACTTACTGCTCTGGTTATGTCCTTTGTGCCGCAAGGCATGTAATGATGTGAATGTTACTTCACTAGTGAGGTGAAGGCATTTGATATTGAAAAAATGTTTCCCTACTATTTTTTCTGGAAACCTTGTCTGGAATGCTTACTTTTATGTCTGCTACCCCTCTTGTGGTATATGCCATCAACCAGGACTCTCCAGCCATCTCTTTCCTGGGCTTTTTTTTCAATTTGACTCCAGACGTAACCCATCTCCTTGCAGTCTGCCACAAGGCCTCAGTGCAGAGTATTTCTTAGCCTTCATCTTTTCCTTGAGGGTTTCAGGTGAGGGCTTTCCTGATGGTGTTTGATGAGGGCTTGCAAAGGGTTTAACTTATCCAGCCCCAGCGTCTTTTCAGGATTTCTTAATGAGTAGTGAGTTGGAAAGTCTGCTGCCATAGGTCGTTGTTGGTGATGGTGTTTGGCCAGAGGATTTTCATCAGACATGTGCTGATGAAGGTCTAGACTTTGTTGGCGGTGGTCACTGTTGCCCTCCAAGTTTCTCCTCTTTCTCCTCCATACAGAAGGACTGATTTTATGTTGGTGTTAAAAAGCCTAATCTTGGTTTGCAGTGTTGGGTCCTTGGAGCTCCAGATCTTCTTTAGCCCAGTCAATGCAGCCCTTGCTTTGCTGATTCTTACCTTGACATAGACGTCTGTGCCGTCTTGTTTGTCTATGACACTGCTCAGGTAGGTGAAGACCTCAACCTCTTCCAGTGCATCTCCTGCCAGAGTGACTGCATTTGTGCTGGCTGTGTTAGCCTTCAGAATCTTTGTTTGTCCCCTGGGGATGTTGGGGCCAAGTTGTGCTATGTCTAGAATGCTTTGGTGGTAACTACTGACAATCCTGCTTAGAATGGTCATAGTGTAATATTTACACATGTTGTTGCTATTTTATAGTGATAAAATATGATAGTATCTCGTCAGGACTTTCCTTGAGCAGAAGTAGCTCTCAATTCTGAAAAGGTTGGGAACCCCAGACCTAAAAGCTTTGATCAAGTACTTGTGCTTTCCAGATGGAACACTGGGAATAATTTCATCAGTCTTGTTAAAGTTCATCTAGTCCCACCCCACCCTTGGATTGATACTGCATGCTGATGATTGTTTTGTCTCTGCTTGCACAAAATTCAACCACATTGTCCTGGCCCTGTCATCTATCCACTGGCTCCCCAATGTCAGAGACAGTTTAAGGCATGGACAAAATGGGCTCTGGGATAGATCCAGCTCCCTTCTGCAGAGAGTCTAGCCCTGATGACTTTGAATAATTGTTAAACAGTTTGTTTAAATACCGTTTTTCTTTATTATATATTAAATGTGGGTGATGTGTGAGAGTCTGTTACAGACATTTTGCAGAGAAATGTTGTCTTCATGTTTCATTCAGCATTCATAAAAAAGTTTATTTTAGATCAAAGCACAACTTCATATATGAGAAATGGGAGGGGATCACAGAGATTATTTGCAGTAATATTAGTGAGCTGCTGCTCTGCTACAATGTTGAAAACACACATTAAAATCTCTGAATATTAGATGTCAATACATTAAGAATTTGGGCGAGTGTGCCTTTGCACTGCGAGTGACCTGGCAAAATGGGGCATGAATGAGCTGAAATGTAATCATAAATTTGAAACTTTTCTGAACGAGGGACCCCAAAAGACGTTTGGCCGAGGACCCTCAAAATCCTTAAGATGTTCCTACCCAGTGTAGAAAGAGCACACTTTGAAATAATTTGCATCATTTGCAAATCTCTGTGCAAGTCTAGCTCCTCCTATTTAACGGGAAAAACTGAAAATCTCTACTGCCAGCGAAAGTAAAAAAAATACACAATCCTTTCTTCTTGAACCTTACACCTTACACAAGAATGGAATATGAAACAATCCTTCTCTGGCAGTGCCCTAAGAATCTGGAATTCACTTCCACCTGTTCTCTGTACTTTGACTTTAAATCCTCTTGCTCCATAGACATTGTGCCAGGTTGCTGGGGACTGAGATGCCACCAAGCTCCTGTGCTAACCTCTCAGACCCCTATACGATGCTGTGTTGCTTCCCTTATAACCTACTTTTATTCTATTCTGCCATTTTCGCATATGTTTTGATGCATTTATTTGCATATGTTCAGCATTCATGTTCATACATGCCAACTTTTAAGAACAGGCGAGAGGGAGATTAAAAAAAATAATAATGTATTTTTCCCATTCAGTTGTATTGAAATTGTGAACTCTGAGTTTATTACTAATGAATAATAATGTATTTTGAATAAAGATTTTGCATAGAAATGAATTAACATACAAAATAATGTGCGACTTGTAAACTGTGCCCACCTGAGTGGCTGCCATTGATCACAAAGTTTTGTTTTTAATTGCATATTAATGTTAATTGAAGTGTTTGTATTTAGACAAATGTAGTAATGTGTTATACTAATGATTGAATGTTATGTATCCTGCTATTATTAACAACTGTAGGCCTTAAGTTAGCAAGGTCTGGGCCTACTTGCACAGTCTCATGTTAAGCTGTACTGTTTAAGCTTTTCTGTGAGAAAATGTGAGCTTGGAAAGCTTAATACATGCATTGTTGTAGCTGAGTTGACCAAACGTAGCAGATGCTATAACTTTCCCATGAGATCTGCTTATTACAAAATGTTGTTCTAGTAATAGGCACAATGTATAGATTAGTGTGTGAGAAAGCGATGTTCCAGGGGCTGACAATGGATGAACTGACCAGAATGCGGACAGATACAAAATTGTTACCTGACAAATCTGACGATGAGAACAGGGGAAGAGAAGCCAATCATTGACGTGTGAACGATAGCTTAGTAAAATCTTAGATTTGGAGCTTTATGTTTATTGGACAGATGGTAGATGTACGATTATTTGACCAATGGCAACGTGGGAAATCTTTTTGACGATTCTAACTAAACTCGACTGCACCGAGAGGAGAGGTGCGATTGACACTTTGACTTCCTCCTGAGAGGAGCTCTTATTCTGTCTGAGAACCTGAACAAGTTCTTAATGGCAGTTTCTGTCTTTAACTTAATCTAATGTCAGTTGGGTCTGAGATCTTAAAGCCCCCGATTCTAAACCATTCCCTTTCACTGTCTGGTTGTTGATGCTGATCGAGCTGATGACCGACTGACGAAGAGTTGCAGCTTGTTGATCCATAAACAGGAGAGGTATAACCAATGTTAATGAAATGTTGTAGATTGTTTTCTTTGTTTCTAGCTACCAACTGCTGTTTTGATAGAGCTATAGTTAGATGTTTTCCAAAGTTGATTTGATTAAAACTATTTTTGCATGAAGCCCAAACATGCTATTCTAATCAGAAGGTTAGTTAGGAACCCCACATAAAAAGTTTAATGATTCTTAACAATAGTTGATGCTGTTTCTTTGCTGAATCTAAATGTATGAAATCTCTGTTACTCAGCTATTCTTGATTTTTATTTGTGTCATTATTGTTGAGTATTTATTAACAAATGCCCTCGCTAGATTGAGAATCTTTAGAAGATTTGGTCAACCAGTGCTGTTCTTATATGTGGTTTTAAGATTGATTTACGTGACATTTGCATTGTTAATTTAGGGAAATAAATATTCTAACTTTACCTAAATGTGTGTTTATTCATGGCCGAAGAGGTCATGGTGTGTGAAATCATTGACTCCAAAGATTGTTGATATTTTGAATTGACATCATGGATGATTTATATTGAAATTGACACTTGGGGTGGAAAATTCTAAGCACGGCCAAAAGGTGCATTGAACCTCTAATACGTCCCCTTATAAAATAAAGATAATAAACCAAATAAGGTCAGACACATTCACATAGATGGTAGCAGAGTAGGATGGTTTCAGCTCCTTAGAGGCTACCCTAAGACTTTAACCCCTAAGAGAACACAATAAAGATTTTGCAGGAATGACAGTAGAGTAGGATGGTATGCCTCCTTAAGAGCCCATCATAAGATCCCCGTAAGAGGCAGAAGTATAATTGGCAGGTTGGTGAGAGAAATTGGTCAGGGTTAAGATTTTCAGATTTAATGATGCAAAGTGGAGAGAGAATGTCCCCTTAAGAACCTATTGTGACTTTCCCAGATCCCTGGAGCTTGCCAATGCTTGCTTGAAGATGTTCCTGGCCTTCTAGTGACAGAGTGAATGAAGTAGGTTTTGCGCTTGCACAGTTTAAGCAAATCGCAGGTGAACTGTGATGTTTGTGAGGGGTTTAGGGAGTTTGCATACTCCAAATGAAGTTTTTAAGGAGTTTGCGTACTCCAAAGTGTGGGAGTACGGGAAGTTGTCAAACTTCACATGTGTGTGGCGCTTTGTGCTAAAAAATTGTCCATGTGGTTGTTGGTATACGGACCCTGCGAGGTCTAAGACTCCAGAGTAATTGAAAAGTGTATGAGACACTTGGTTTTTGTTGTAATTTGTCTGTTTAGTAGGTCAGTTGGGGTTGGTTGACAAACTCAGGAGTGTGTCTCAAGGTGAGTTAAAGGTTTTCGACTGAGATCTGGCGAGTTTTATGTGCACCAGGACAGACCCACTGATCAGTTGAGAGTAAAATTTGCGGGTCAAATTTTGCTCGTGAATCAGGGAAACTGAGAAAGAAAGAGTAGCTGTTACAGCGAAAGGCCATCAGTGAAAAATCAGTAAGGTTTCTGAAGCAATTGTGTTACCCTACCTGTTGCAAACAGACAAATTTGGGTTTTGATTTGTTTAGTGCTCGCAATAAGTTTTGCATTAGTTGTGTATGAATCTGAATTGAGGAGGACAAGCAGAAAGACCTTGTCAGCCGCTGTACGTGTGAGTGTGACGTCATTTGAACTGTGCTGGGATAGGTTGGTTAGTGAGAAGCGTCGCACACTGATTGGCAGACAACCGTGAGGCGCAATTGGATGAGAAGGTTGGTGAAAGGGATTTTGGGATTGAAAGTCACTTTCTGATTTGATTGAAAGAAGCGTAAATTACCGAAAATTACATTTTTCAAGGCTTTGAAGAGTGCCCTAAGGGGAGATACGTTTATTGCAACTAGAATAGGGGAGATTACACCACCAGAAGGTACACCTGCTTATATTGTATTTGAGGTACAAGGTGCTGCGCCATGTCTTTGGCTGAAACAATGGTGCAAAGAGACAGAGAAGGATGGGAGCTTAGTGTTTCCTACTCATTTAATTTGAGAATTTTAGAACATTTGAGGAGAGTACTGTATGATTTGAAACCTCCTCCGAGACCTGCACAATTTGAGGCATTAGCGATTTGGGAACTGGTAGCCAGACAACAACAGCAGTTAAAATTTGAGAGGAGAATGAGAAAAGCTGAGAAGACACTAAAGGAGGCTAGATGGGAAACTGAGCAGAGAATGTGGAGAACTAGGACTTTACAGGGAATTAGGTTGTTTCCTGCAATCACACAAGAGAGTGGAGAGGATACTAAGATGAGTACTAGAAAGAATGATTCCTACCAATCAGATGAAAGAGAGCAGAAATCCACAGCCTAGAAAGCCTTTGACACATGACCAAGAGTTTGATGATGATGAGTTAATTTTACAGTTGCTGAGAAATCGCCCCACACCATACGCAGAGCACGAGAGAAGCTCATATTCCAGTGTAGATCCTAGGGCTCCGATATCAGTTGAAGTGACTTAGGGCCAGATGTAGCAAAAAAATATTTTGCGACTTGCAAATTGCGAGTCATAGCGACTCACAATTTGCAACTCGCAAAATATTATGCAGAAAGGTGTCTCAGACACCTTCTGCGACTCGCTATGGGGGTCGCAAAGACCCACCTCATGAATATCAATGAGGTGGGTCGCAAATTGCGACCCCATAGTGAGTCCCTGCACTCACAGGGATGGTGGCCTGCTGGAGACAGCAGACCACCATGTCTGTGACTGCTTTTTTTAATAAAGTAGTTTTTTTTATTTTTTATTGCAGCCCGTTTTCCTTAAAGGAAAACGAGTTGCAATTCAAAAAAATAATGAAACCATTGGTTTCATTTTTTCAGAGTAGGCAGTGGTCCATTGGACCACTGCCTGCTCTAAAAAAATATTTTCTGCGACATTCTCAAAGGGGAAGGGGTCCCCTGGGGACCCCTTCCCGTTTGCGAATGCGTTACCACCCACTTCAAGTGGATGGTAACTGCGAGTTGGTTTGCGACCGCTTTCGCGGTCACAAAGCAACTCAGCATCGCGATCGCAAATAGGAAGGGAAAACCCCTTCCTATTTGCGAGTCGGAATGACATTTTGCGAGTCGGTACCAACTCGCAAAATGTGACTCTGCATCGCGTAAGGCCTTTTGCACGTCGCAAACTGCGTTTTTTGCAGTTTGCGACGTGCAAAAGGCTTCCTACATCTGGCCCTTAGTGCCAGTTACAGATTAGTCATAATATTTCAGCTACTCCAGAGACCAAAGGCCTTTGCAGCCATTGGTTGTTCCCTGAAACGCAGATGTACCTACCATAGATACCGTAACAAATCTGATAATGCCGACAGGACAGGGGTACCAGAAGCCAGCATTGGCACAGATAGAATCTACCCTGACTTTTATGCCCCCGATACAGGCACAGGCAGTCCCAAGCTACAACTCCCTAACAGGATCACAGACTGAGATGTCTGCACTGATTAATCAGAGTACAGGAGTAATGCACCCAGGAGACTCAAACGTCCGACCAAGCCCAGATGCAATACCAGTACCAGTTACCATAGGTCCTGTTATACCATTGTTTGCACAGGGAAACAGTAAAAATAGTGAACAAAGAACCATGCACCAGAGCATATCGGGAGAAAGGCTTGAAGAAAGTGCAAGAATGGTAACTCCCATGAGACCAAACATTGATGCAACAAGTCCATTGATTGATTTAAGTCAGTTCAGGACTCGCCCAAACAATGAGGTGAGGTCATGTATGGGTCCTAATTTGAGTACGGTAACACCAGAGACTCCAAACCTAACGCTACAGCAGGTGCCAGATGTGAGTAAAAACAATCTTTCATTACGAAATCTGACAGCCCAGCAGCTGACGGAATGGTTAGAAAAATTGAGTAGTACCCGAGGAGACTCCAGTGGAGGAAATGCCCTGAATCTGAACAGACTTAGAATAGAAGCGGAGGACATGATTGAGGGAACAATGGGATTGGACAGGATTGATATGTATAAAGAAGATGAATTAAGATACTTGTGCAAACTGATTACAAGCAGGAACCGTACACCAGAAACTAGCAGACTTAGCAGAGAAATATGACATAGAGATCGGGAAGACAAATCATTTGAAGAGGAGTTACAGGTTAGAATTTGTCACAAAGGATTTTGAAAACATGAGAGTCCCGGGAATGAAAATTCATATTAAGTAATTAATCCAAAGCATTCAGACTTGAGAAGCATTAGATAAATGGGAAGGCAGATGGGTAAAGAAAAGAGACAAGAAGAAAAGGGATTCTGAGAGCCTTACTGCGAATGTGCAGCAAGTTTAGGACCCAGTGAAAATTTTACCAACGAAAGAGATTCCTGTGGGGAATTTCGTACATGTCCCTTGGAGCAGGAGTGACATTCTGCCCTTTACAATGATTATCCCAGGTTGAGAGAGAAGTCTGTGGAGGGGTACCAGCAAATAGATAGGTTTGTAAAACTTGCAAAATGCCTGTGGGAGGATTTGAACACCCTTTTGGAAATAGTAGTTCCAGCAGGCTTATGGGTTGAATGCAAAAGGAGCGTAGATTGGCCGACAAAAGAACCCCAGAGAGATCCAGTAACAGGCGCACCGTCCCCAGATGTAATGAAATATTACTATAAGGTGATTGAATTTTTGAAGATGAGAATTTAGTCCAAGAACATTGACTGGCAGAGAATAGATAGGACAGCTCAGGAAGCAAAGGAGTCAATACATGCATACTATGAGAGGTTGTGCAGGCGTTCAGACATTACAGTGGTACTGAAATGATTGAGCCGAAAGACGATTCATTATGTGTGCAGATTTGTTGAAGGACTGAGACCTGAAATTAGCCACATGATATAAAGTTGTTTGATTTGTTGACAAGCAAAGCCGATTGACGAGGTGTTGCAGTATTCAAATTACTGTAGTGACGAGATTGAGCTGAAACAGAGAAAGTTGAAGGACAAGGCAATGGTGATGCAGATCAAAGCAGCACAAACAGGAATGCATGGTAGTTTTCCGCAACCGCAGCAGCAAGGAAATGTGTTGTTTCAGAATCAAGCAAGAGGTAGAGGTCGTGGAGGATTGGGAAGTGGAAATCGTAGACCTGATTTCAATACTGTGCTTGCTCAGAATGATGTGCAAGGAATGAAGAGATTGTTGCCATGTCACGCGTGAGGAGGCCTCGGACATTGGAAACAGGAGTGTCCAATGTTGTTTCAGGAAGGTGTCCTTCAGCAAACAAACAAAATTAATTATTTCCCGAATATGAGAGGACTGAGAATCAGAGGTCAAAATTTAAATTTTCAGAGTAATGTGAATCAGGTGCAGAATTTCCAGCCTGCGCAACAAATGCAAATGCCCCGTTTGTAGATGCCCTGTTCACAGCCAATGCAACAGCAGGTTCAAATGGTACATAGACAGCAAATTCAGGTATCTCAAGCCCCAATGGAGCAGCAGCAGGTGATGCTTCCTCAGACGTTCATAGGTCAAAGGTTTAACCAGAGTAATAACATGAAGAATTCCCAAACCTGCCCCTTTCAGGAAAAACAGTCCAGATTGTGGGAGTCGCAATCTAGTGTTTGACAAACCCAATCACAGAACCTGTTCACTTTAAAATTGGCAATTTTAAAGGATTGCACAAATTTGTGGTATGTGATTCGAGTCCGGTATCCTTACTGGGAAGGGACTTGTTGTGCAAAACGGGGTGTTCGATTACATGCTTGAGTGATGGATTTGCCATCCAGACAAACAGTGATGATGAGGATAATTTACCCACAGAGAAAGACAGTGCCAAAGTGAATGAAAAGTACCCTTTGATTAATTTCTTTCCAATTTTCACAGTGAGAGATCTTCCTCCTGATTTGCAGGGAACGGTTACGATGAAAGTGAGGGACTTTACAGGAAAAAACATTGGTCTGATAAAGGGAGTTGAGCCAGTAAGGGTTGCAGTTAAGCTAAATGCAGGTCTTCCACAGATTCCTCAATATAGTATGTCACAAGAGGTAATTGAAGGATCTGCACCCATAATTGCAGGGTTTGTAAATCAAGGTGTTCTGAAGGAGGTGTTGAGCAGTCTGTGTAATTCAACACTAATGGGATTGCGAAAGCTCTGTGGGAAATTTCGAATTGTTCAGGATGTGAGAAAGATAAATGACATTGTGATTAAATGTTGTCCTGTGGTGCCTAATCCAGAGGTGATTGCCATGTGACGCTAAATGGTTCACAGTAGTAGATCTGTCACACGCATTATTTTCCAGGCCTCTTCATGAGGATAGTCAATCTCTCTTTTGTTTCAAATTTTTGGACAGAGTCTACTGTTGGTGTAGGATTCCTCAAGGGTTTTCAGAGTCACCATCCATATTCAACCAGATTTTGAAAAAGAATCTGGAGCTATTGGAAATGCCTTTCCAGTCGACATTGGTACAATGCATTGATGATTTGTTAATTGCATCAAAAACTAAGGAAGCACACAAGTATGATACTGTTGCCTTGCTGAATCATTTAGGGAAGAATGGGCATGAAGTGTCCCCACCGAAATTGCAGTACTGTCCGAAAGAAGTCAAATATTTGGGACACCTGATGGAGAAGGGAACTAGAACATTTGCTAAAGAAATGGTCACAGCTATATTGCAGATGAATATCCCAGTGACACAAAGACATGTCAGGATGTTTCTGGGTATGGTGAACTATTGTTTTCAGTGGATTCTCAATTTTTCAGTCATTTCAAAGCCATTTCAAAAGGTGCACATAAGGAAGTTATTGATCCCTTAGTGTTAGACCAAGCCTGTATGAAAGACTTTACTGAATTGAGAGAGAGTCTGTGCAAAGGCCCGGCTTTGGGAATGCCGATTACACAAAACCCTTCACATTGTTTTGTCATGATCGTGACGCATGTTCCTTGTCTGTTCTGACGCAGGTCAATCGTGGTGTAAACCGCCCAGTAGCATATTTTTAAGCTACTTTGGACCCCGTTGTAGCAGCTTTGCCAGGCTTTCTGCATTCAGTTGCAGCGATTAGGCTGAGCCTCACTTAGAGTGAGAGGATTGTGATGGGACATCCTTTAAACGTCATGGTCCCTCACTCCATTGAAGTTTTACTTACCTGTACCAAGACACAGTACTTGACTAATTCAAGACTGACTCGTTATGAGACGGTCATCCTAGGGTCCCCAAATGTGTCAATCAAAAGGTGTACAGTGCTTAACAAACCAACCTTGCTTCCAAAAGAGAATGTTGAAATTGACAAATTGGATGAAGTTGAACATGACTGTCTAGCAGTAACTGATTTGTGCACAAAACCGAGATCTGATATTTGGGATACCCCATTGGAAGAAAATGATCAAATTGTTTTTGTTGATGGCTCATGCTTACAAGATAATACAGGACTATTGAGAGCGGGATATGCTGTGTGCACAATCTCAGGTATACTTGAAGCATCCTGGCTTTGAGGAGTGTATTCCGCACAAGTAGCAGAGTTGGTAGCTCTTACTAGAGCATGCCATGCTTCTGCACGGCTGAAAGTTACCATCTATACAGACAGCCAGTATGGATTTGGAATTGTCCATGATTTTGTCCAATTATGGTCACAGAGAGGTTTTCTGACCTCTTCTGGTTCACCAGTTAGGAATGGGGAAAGGCTTCATGAGTTGTTGCAAGCTATTTAATTGCCTGAAAAGATTGCTGTGGTGAAATGTAGTGCCCACTTAAAATCGCAAGATTTTCTATCAATGGGAAATGGATATGCAGATCAAGTTGCCAGGTTTTGCACATTGAACTGTGTGTCGTTCAATGACAAGTGGGAACTGTTACCTGATGAAGATGAAATGTGTCCCAATTATGCTTTGCATGTTGTAGATACCATGGAAGAATTAAAAGCATTACAGGACAATGTCACTAAAGATGAAAAAAATAAATGGGTCAAGTTGAGATGTGCTCAGAGGGAAGACGATGTGTGGGTTTCAGAAGAAGGACGGGTGGTTTTGCCTAACAGTCTGTTGACACAAATGGCTAGATATTACCATGGTCAAGCACATGTTGGGAGGAATGCGATGGTTTGAACGTTCAAACAATTTCGGTTCAATCCAAAGTTTAGACAGGTTGCCAAAGCAATTTGCCAATGTTGTGTCATCTGCCAGCAGATGAACGTGGGCAAAGGAACTGTGGTGAATTTGAGCCACATTGGAAAAGAGGGAGGTCCATTCAGCAGAATGCAGATGGATTTCATTAAGATGTCTGTGTCTGGAGGATTGAGGTATGTGTTGGTGATTTTCTATATCTTTAGCCGTTGGATTGAAGCTTACCCTACATGAAGAAATGACAGCCTCACAGTAGCGAAATTGTTGCTTAGGAAACTGATACCTCGTTTTGGGTTTCCAATCTCTTTAGAATCAGATAGAGGAAGTGACTTCAACAATGAAGTAATTAAACTTCTATGTTCACCTTTAAACATTGAGCAGAAGTTGCAGTTTAGTTATCGCCCTAAAGCCTCTGGACTTGTGGAGCAAATGAATGGTACCTTGAAATCAAGAATGGCGAAAGGTGTGTGCGTCCCCAAATCTGAAATTGCCTGATGCACTACCATTAGTTCTGATGACTATGAGAAACACACCCGACAGAAAAACAGGATTGTCGCTGCATGAAATCCTCATTGGCAGAGCAAGGAGGTTGCCAGCGGCCTCTACCAATGCTCTTGTGAACATGACAGATGATATAGTGTTGTACTACTGCAAAGGTCTGGCTGATGTGGTTCGCTCTTTTGCTCGTCAGGTGGAAGCCACCACACTGCAACCGTCTCAAGATCAAGGTCACAGCCTGAGAGCAGGGGATTGGGTTGTGATCAGAAAACATGTGAGAAAGTTGTGCTTGGAGCATCATTGGAAGGCCTCCTACCAAACAGTGTTGATCACCACTACAGCTGTGAAGTGCGCTGGACTTACTGAACTGGATCCATGCCTGCCACACTCGGAAAGTACCAGATCTTTTGGATGAGGAAGAAAAGTTGTTGAAAGTACCAATAACATCCAGACCAGCTTTAGAGTTGGAGAGAGGAGAAAGTGAATCAGAGACCGAATCCGAGCAGACCACATCCAGTGCGAAAACTCCTGTGAGAGACGAAGTGGAGGAGATACAAGAGAGTGAAAATGAACCAACCTCAACTGAGGTAGCAGGAGAGTCTAGTCAGAGGAGGGCTCTCCCAGTAGCAGACGGTCTTGAAAGGCAAACAGAGCAAACGACAGACCCCAGGGGGGAAAAGCGGATTAAAGTCAAAGTGGTCTAACTCCTCCAGAACCGGTTGTGGGTACGTCAAGAGAAGATCTTGCAGGGCAAGGAGGAGCTACAAGTCCAGCACTGAAGAAAGCAGTGGTGAAAGAGCCATTGAATGGAGATAAGCGGCCGAAATCACAACCAAAGGGAAAGAAATCAATTACGGTGACAACAAATGAGGAGGTAGTTGACACCACAAGAAAAAAAGATTTGAGTGATTGGGAACTAAGTGGAGATCGAAAGCTGAAAAGAAAGAGAATTGCAAATGGAAGATACGCAGGTCCTGAATGGGCGTATGCAACGACAAGTGAATGGCAGAGAGAATTTTTATCTTTTTGTTTTGACCGACATATTCCAGGTCAATATTTTGGCAGGTGAAGAAGCTCAGTGAACTGAATTTGAAAGCTGTAAACATGAGAAAGGTGCCTGGAAAGAGACATTTGAAAGTAATCAAGACAACACTTTGAATAGCCCGGATGTCACAAGCTGCTAAACAACTTTTGACAAGTTACTTATTTTTTACAAAAAGGGTTCTCGGAGAAATCCTGAAAGCTGTAAATAACTGCTAAACGAAGATTAAAGATTTTTGTTTTTGATTTTTGCTGCATAGCTATAACTTTTTCCTTCTACTTTCTGATTCTTTACAGATCACGAGTGACCTTAACGAGCAGGGTAGGAAGAAAAGGTGCTCTAAATACATGGGCATTGGTTTGGTGATCCTATGTATGATATTATGCTTGGTGTTGATTATAGGTATGACTGTTCTTGACAAGATTGAGGCCAATCATACCCTGGCTTTAGAGACACTACTACACTTACAGAAGTAGGCAGGTTTAGGCTAGATGAGAAATATTTGCACGTAGGTGCCACACAAGGAGAACTTTCTTATAATGTTTTCTTTTGCTTATTGAGAGAGTATGTTGAGATGATGGATGCAAAGGAGTGTTATGTCTGTACCCAGATTCCTTCATCAGTAGAGGCCGGAGTTACTTATCATTGTCTGCACCTTACTTATGGCATAAGCTGTAACCTGTTACTAACAAGATTCTATAACCAGGAGTCTATTCAATACTACTATTCGAACAATGACGTTGTTTTCTCATTTATCCCCATAATTAAGTACCTGAGTAGAGTAGCTAGGGAAAATAATATAGAATTAGAGAGAGAATTCTTTGAGCCTACATTGACATTTGGTACGGCTTACGTGCACTGGAGCAATTTAACATGCTTGCTTACACCTATAGAAAAGAGCTTCTTAGATCAGATGACAGGAGAAAAGCATTAAAAGAGGAATTAGAAAAGGGCTTAGAGAAAAGGACATTTAGAAATGATCATGCATTTAGTGACATAAAAACACAAGGGAGGTTAGCTTTAGATGCGCAACACGTAGGAAAGCTGTGTGTATATCGACCAAAATCTAAAACTGATACTTTGTTTGTGGGAATGAGGGAATGTAGGCATGTGTATTTGTTTCAGAGTAAATGGACATTCATGTTGAATGGAGAGGATCCAGCAATTCCAGGAGTTTATTTCATATGTGGACCAAATGTGTACTACCGTCTTCCTAGAGGATGGTATGGTACATGTTATTTGGGAATAGTTTTCCCAAAGGTTTATCAACTTGAGGACTTAAGTAAGATACCTAAAGAGACTGAATTACATCATGTGAGACAAAAGTGAGAATCATATTCTGGCATAGTTGGAGACATATTTGGAGCAATCATTCTTCCAGTGGGAGTTGTTCTGAATTCTTTGAAAATTCGACAGTTGTCTACTATTGTGCATAACATGTTGACGAATTTTTCAGGTGCCATGATCTTAATGGATACAGAAGTGGCTGCGGTAAGATCTATGACTCTTCAGAACCGCCTTGCAACAGGGGGCGGAGTTTGTAAAATGCTGAATTCGCAAAACATTGATGTTCATATATACCTAATAATAGTAATGAAATAAGAGGTCGTATTAAAAATCTGACTAATCATAGCGCTGATTTTAAAGAATTGAAAGAACCTGGAGTTTGGGAAAAAGTTGCCAAAGGTTTTGCTTCTGTGGGAAATTGACTTGGCAACCTAGGGAAAAGGATAATATTGAAAACAGTACAAGTGATATTGATTATTGTGATTTGTATGATTGGAGAATGGGGAATGTGTAAATTGTATGATGTTATTAAAATGAAGAGAATGAAAAATGATCAGAGGAGGGAAGAAATCAGAATGGAGAGATTATTTGGGGAAAATTTGAATGGGGAAAGAAGAAACCAAAGTTTGAGAAAGGGCAAATTTTAGGTGAACAACATTTGGGTGATGTAAATTGTGATGACATATTTAGTCAGTAAAGTACAAAATCTTTATTCGACATTCAACAAGTCATAAAAGACATAGCAGTCATAAAAAATCTCCAATTATAATACATACATTTCAATATATAATAAAAAGTTGAGTAAGTAAAATAATAGAAAATGTAAAAAAATAAAATAAAAAAAAAACACAATAATAAGACAGTCTAGTGAATCTATTAAATAAAAAACCCTGTCACAATAAATTATAATTCGATCACGTCCCCCATAGATTTCCTTATCTTTAATACAGAACATAAAAAGTTAGCTAAAATTCCGCACATCTCTAAAGAAGATAGTGCCTGGAGACAGGCGTAGGCTGTGCGACACTGGGGGAGATTGATTGACCTTAAAAGTGGAACAACCAGGCGCTTCCTCTGGTAGGCGTAAAAATTACAGAATAAAACCACATGAATTGTGGATTGAAGTGTTTTTGCATCACAGGGGCATGGTTTTAACAAGGTGGACCAGTCGTTCATAATTGGAAATGAAACTAGGCGATGAAATGTGTCTAGCCTAAATCTAGTAAGTACGTAACGGTGGCGAGGGAGTACCACGTTTACCAAGTACGGCTGCATGCCCTCAGCCGTCAAAATTATTTGGTTATGAATGACTGAGTTTTTTTTTTATTCCGCCCCCCAACGTATGTCTTCTAGATAGTTTAATGCCAAAGTACTCAGGTCCTTCCTGGATATCTTCCGCAACAAAACTGGGTTTGTATAGTAGACTTTATTGCCCATTTTTTCGAAGAAGGTCATAATATATTTTAACCATGGTACCCTTGATGTATATAACGACTTCGTACAGTCGGTCAGGATGGCCTTATTAAAACTGGTGTGTTCCAAGGTCCAGACTTTATGCCATAGTAGCAGTGGCTGGATTTTTATCAAGTCTGCAATGAAGGGAACCCCGAGTTCCGTGTGTGTGACGTACGATGAAGTGCCTTTTGGTACTCTCAACAAATGTCGTAGGAAATCATTTTCCACTGTCTGCACTAGATCACAGTTTGTATGTCCCCAAATTCCTGCCCCGTACGTAACAGCCGGAATACACTTGGCTTTGTAGATCTTTATCATGTTAGGTGGTGTAATCCCCCGAAGCCTTTTGGAGAAGAGTCGTAGTGCCATTGTTGTTTTGATCAGGTGCACTCTCTTCATCTTCCTGCAGTTGGCCCAGGAACCCAACTTATCAAATGTTATGCCCAAATATGAAAAGGTTTGCGCGATTTCGACCTTGATATCTGCAATAGTGGTGTTATAAGTCTTGCCGCGCTTCCCTCCGCAGTTCATGATAAAGGTTTTGGAGCGGTTGACAGTGAGTCCCAGCTGTGTCATGTATGTAATTCAGGTTGCTAGAAGTTTCTGGAGAGCTATTGGGGTCCTGGCCATTAATACTGCATCGTCTGCATAAAGTAATGCCGGAACAGGTCGCTTATCTATTTGGGGTAGATCTTTACACCTAGTGGCCAATTCTTTGTCTAGGTTATTTATATACATTGAAAACAGGAACGGAGCAAGAACGCAGCCTTGGCGCACTCCTCTGTGAAGACCAAAGAGGCGAGTACATTCCCCTTTTAGGCCGTACCTCACTCTTGCTCTGCACCCTGTGTACATTTCGCGAATACATTTAATTAAGGCCGGTTCCACCCCCATGCTATTTAAAATGTCCCACAATTTATCATGGATTACGCAGTCGAAAGCTGATGACAAGTCAATAAGGCCAGGTACAGATTGTCTGCTCTGATCTTAGTATACTTTCCAATAATGAGACTTAAATGTAAACTTTGTTCTACTGTTCCGATTCCTTTCCGGAATCCATACTGGACCGGGGATAAAACGTTCTTTTCCTCTGCCCATGTTTGCAGCCTATTCAGAATTATTCTCCCTGCTAGTTTAGCTGTTGTGTCCAGCAGGGAGATAGGCCTGTAGCAGGCTGGATTAAGGCGGTCACCCTTTTTATATATTGGAATTATGTTAGAAACTCTCCAAGATGGTGGGGGTCCGCATGTGCAGATAGCCCTCAATGTCTGCGTCAACACAGGCCCCCACAGCTCAATATTGACCTTGAATATATCGATCGGAACGCCACCAGGGCCTGGCGCTTTCCCTGATTTGCTTTCTATTATAGCTTCCTCTACCTCCTGAAAGCTAAATTGGGGGGTTATAACTAGGCGCGGACCTTCCTGTGAATCGTGGTGATGTGTATGATCTAATATGTCACTCGTCAGTGAATATATATTAGAGAAATGTGCTACCCAGTCTTCTTCGGAGATGGCGATTTCCATCCTAGGAATGTCTCTGTCCCCTAACATGGGGGAATTTATTGTCTGCCAGAAGAGTATATTATCTTTCTTACGACTTGCTATGTGGAGGGTTTCCCACAAGTTTGTTTTTATATTCAATTTCCTTTCCTTTATTGCTGTCTTATATTCCTGTCTGCGTTTACGTATGTCACTCAAGCCCCTTTTTGGAGCGTTTAGGGCCTTTTTCAGTCTCTTATGTGCTTGAGTGCAGTTCTGATCAAACCATCCGCACGACCTTTTTTCCCCTGCCTTACTGCTTCTAATAGTAAGGGCTTCTTTTATGGTTTGAGTAATCATTGTAAACGCACTTAGACATTGCCCTGGATGTGGGTTCTCTCTTAAACAGTCTGCGAAAGCATGTTTACATTGGCATATTACCTGTTTCAGTAAAGACTTGGGGTCTGTCTGAGACCACTTCATAGTGTATCCATTGCGCGGCACCAGTTCAATATCATCTACCAGTGTAATACTATCTTCCCTAGCTGCTGAAAGGGGGGATAGTAGGAGATTCATGCTCTGGGGGTAGTGATCACTAATTGCGATGTCGTGCAAGGTATAGTTTGTAAGATAGTGTGCGAAGTGAGTAGACATTAGGACATAACCGATCACTGTATTTACGCCCCTTCCGTTATACGTTGGTTTAAACTGTGGTTCGTCCAAGAATAATTCATTTACAAAGGATAGGTTATAGGTTTGAGCCAGTAAATTAATTTCATCTCCTTGAGTGTTGTGAGAGAAGTGGACATATTTAGTCATCAGAGGAGGGATTGTGAGTCCTGAGTTTATCACTAATGAATATTAATGTATTTTGAATAAAGAGTTTGCATAGAAATGAATTAAAATAGAAAATAATGTGCGACTTCTAAAATGTGCCCACCTGAGTGGCCGTCATTAATCATGAAGTGTTATATTTAATTGCATATTAATGTTAATTGAAGTGTTTGTATTTAGACAAATGTAGTAATGTGTTATACTAATGATTGAATGTTATGTATCCTGCTATTATTAACGACTGTAGGCCTTAAGTTAGCAAGGTCTGGGCCTACTTGCACAGACTCATGTTAAGCTGCACTGTTTAAACTTTTCTGTGAGAAAATGTGCGTTTGGAAAGCTTAATACATGCATTGTTTTAGCTGTGATGACCAAACGTAGCAGATGCTATAACTTTCTCACGAGAACTGCTTATTAGAAAATGTTGTTCTAGTAATAGACACAATGTATAGTTTAGTGTGTGAGAAAGAGATGTTCCCAGGAGCTGACAAAGGATGCACTGACCAGAATGTAGACAGATTCAAAATTGTTACCTGACGATTCTGACGATGGGTACAGGAGAAGAGAAGCCAATCATCGACATGTGAACAATAGTTTAGTAAAATCTTAGATTTGGAGCTTTATGTTTTTTGGACAAATTGTAGACGTATGATTATTTGACCAATGGCAACGTGGGAAATCTTTTAGACGATTCTAACTAAACTCGACTGCACCGAGAGGAGAGGCGCGATTGACACTTTCACTTCCTCCTGAGAGGAGCTCTAATTCTGTCTGAGAAGCTGAACAAGTTCTTAATGACAGTTTCTGTCTTTAGCTTAATCTAATGTCCATTGGTTCGGAGAGCTTAGAGCCCCAGATTCTGAACCATTCCCTTTCACTGTCTGGTTGCTGATCCTGATCGAGCTCATGTCCGACTGACGAAGAGTGGCAGCTTGCTGATCCATAAAGAGGAGAGGTATAACCAATGCTAATGAAATGTTGTAGATTGTGTTCTTAGTTTCTAGATACCAACCGCTGTTTTGATAGAGCCATAGTTAGATGTTTTCCAAATTTGCTTTGACTAAAACTATTTTTGCATGAAGCCCAAACATGCTATTCTAATCAGAAGGTTAGTTAGGAACCCCACATAGAATGTTTAATGATTATTAACAAAAGTTGATGTCATTTTTTTGCTGAATCTAAATGTATGAAATCTCTGTTACTCAGCTATGTTTGCTTTTTATTTGTGTCGTTATTGTTGAGTATTTAGTAATAAATGCCCTCGCTAGATTGAGATTCTTCAGCAGATTTGGTCAACCAGTGCTGTTCTTATATGTGTACCAGTTGGTTTTAAGATTGATTTATGTGACATTAGCATTGTTAATATAGGGAAATAAATATTCTAACTTTACCTAAAGGTGTGGTTATTTGTGTCCAAAGAGATCATGGTGTGTGAGATTACTGACTTCAAAGATTGTTGATAATTCGAATTGACATGGTTGATGATTGTAATTGAAATTGACACTTGGGGTGCAACACTCTAAGCGTGTTTATAAGGTCCCTCGAAACTCTAACGCGTCCCCTTATATAATAAAGATAATAAACC
The DNA here is from genome assembly GCF_031143425.1 of Pleurodeles waltl. Taxonomy (NCBI): domain Eukaryota; kingdom Metazoa; phylum Chordata; class Amphibia; order Caudata; family Salamandridae; genus Pleurodeles; species Pleurodeles waltl. The sequence goes on from NC_090448.1 coordinate 1,124,189,502, forward strand.
AAATAAGGTCATACGCGTTCACAAAGGAGAGGCAATTTGAGGCAGGAGACCGCCAAAAATAGCCATGTTTGGCTTAGAAAATCGGAAGCCTCCCGCCTTCATCGAGTCTATTGACAAGTACGCATGTTCCTAGGAGGGTTCTTCTGTAAATCAAATCAAATCAAATCATTAATATTTATAAATCGCGCTACTCACCCGTGCGGGTCTCAAGGCGCTAGGGGAAAAAAGGGGGGAGGGGTTACTGCTGCTCGAAGAGCCAGGTTTTTAGGAGTCTCCGCTGATGGGGGTTCCATGGTCTGCACATGATCATATTTTGTTTACATTTCCTTTGCTTGTTGTCAACCCTATTCTCTCCGATCTTATTTTTTAACAAGGCAGTTGAAATGTGTCTGCATTCGAAAAATGAACCCCTCTCCCGCTTATATTAAGTGAAGAACGAGGACCCTGTATTTCTCTCACTTTGATTTTGGCGCCTCTGTGCTCCCTGGTGTTGCCTGCACTACAGGTCCCGTGATGCCCCGCTCTGCCCCGCCCCCTGCCAGCGGCGCGCTGTCACCTGGCTCTGTGCAGTCTGCATTCGGAGTTGGGAACGATGGAAGCCTGCTGGGCTCTGCTGCTCGCCCCCTGCCTCCTGCTCTACCTCGCGGCGCCCTATATCAGGTCAGTGCTGCTTTTACGCTCCCTCCGTTCCGAAGCGCGCGAGGTGACGCGCTTTCTGCAAACTGAATGCAAAGCGCCTCATTCATTCTGTGTGCGCTCTCAGCACTCACCGCCGGGCAGAGGAGGCACACAGCCTGCGCCACCCGGGGGCTAAGCGTGCGTCTGTGGACAGATGGACCGCTCCTTGGTGGAAGCACTGCATGCATAACTCACCGCAATAGATACACAGCATCGCCCTGGCGGTGGATGCACAGTGTGGGCGCACCGGACTCTGAACACGGAAGGCATCACCTCCATAAGTACCGTAGTTCACGCTCTGCTCTACAGCACTGCGTGCACCGCCCTTCCGAGCCTGCACGGTGAAAATAAAGTGTTACTCTACATAGCGCGTAGTTTGTACAGGCGCCGCACTATTCAATATGCTACAAAAGTGGTTTCTAACCGTTTGACTCCTGAGGACCCCCAAAGAATCATTACTGGAAGACGGGGACCACCATACAATTTGTACTATTTACATTTCAAACATTAATTTAATTTCCAAAATATACAACAAACATGTACACACCAAACAAATACTCGATTTAATAAAGTTATAATTATTTTATATTTAAAAAAATGCAAAAATCGAAAATTTTTAATGAGAAGCTTGACGCTGCATCTCCTCGACTAACTTTTCATTGTTTGGATTTAATTAGGAAAGTTGAATCCTCAGGTTAGATTCTACATTTCCCAAGCAATTTCTGTTTTTAGCTACATAAGATCTGAGAAAACCTTTTCACATAAATATGTGGTGGGGAAAGGAAGTAAAACCATAAGGGCCTCTCTCCTGTCCATAACTTCTCTGTCATATGTAATTCATTTGTTTTATAGCACCACTCATATTAGTGTAGGGTGTTGAAGGACTTTACAGGGGCTACAAGGTGTAGGATTCACATGTCACACTGGTAGAGATTTTCTAAGAGTGTTTGGTCTGGAGAAGCACAAACTCGGGATTCAGAACATAGCACAGTGGTTATCGTTTACTTTAATAATACAAATGTATTCCTACGTAAGCAAACCTTCTTTTTTTTTAGCAGCATACAGAAAATGAAAGACTGGGGAAAAACATAACTTTCTAAATTGTGACCGCGGTTTACATACAGCTCTGTCATCGCAGTTTATAGCTCATTGTGCTAGATTAAGGTTGTCATTTATGAACTGCTCAGTAACAAAAGAATCTCTGTAACAAAAGCTGTAACCCACTGTGATATGCACATAAAATATTGTTCTTTGCATGACAACGTTCTTTGCAGCAGGAGTATTAACCATCTGCGCTACCTTAGATGAGTCAAAACTGCCGCTAGACAAAACTCCCCCCTGCATATACAATAGACATAATGCCTTTCCATCTACAGGGAGAACATCATTCCTCACTGTGTAAGCATTTTTCACGATGTACAGGAATTCAGTGCACATCACAGGGAAAAACGCACACCACTATACGTAAGGGCATTGCATACACCATCATGAATCACCATGTACAGTGGTGCAGCATGTACCGCACCGATCAGGGACACCGCATACATGGTGGCGTGGGAGAGCACAGCATATATATATATCTCTTAGTACAGGGGGCACAAGATGCACAAAAGGCACAGCATATATATATCTCTTAGTACAGGGAGTACAAGATGCACAGCATACATCCACATGCACAGGAGTCAAAATACCCACCTCCTGTCAGAAAGGGCACATCATTTAACAGGACACAATATGCATGAGCACCACCACGCAAAGTGCGCTATATAAGGGGCTAAATTCTTCATTAACAGGTATGTAGTAGTTCTTCTGGCTATGCGTGTAAGGCTTTTTTATTTTTCTGAGACTTTCGATCCGTTATACATTTTTTTTTGCATTAGGTTAATTTGTCTACAGTTTTGATCATTTCCAAAATAAACTTTTGTGTCTAATTCCCACCATCACAGACTTGTAGCAGGCACGTGTTGTCAGTAACAGGTGTTATCATGGCCCCAGCTCGCTTGAAGTCCTATAACTGACCTGGAACTGATACCAAGACTGAGTCTGTGCCATGAAGGTTGCCCATAGTCTTCTTCAAGAGGATCTTAATCCGTTTGCGCTATCCTGCTGGCTCCCTGTATCCACATCCCATGACCTAGCTGCTTGGAGGTTTCAGTGCTAGCTTTGTGTGCAGCGTCAGAGGCCCTGGCACACTAGCGCCTTAACTCTTTTGTGTTGTTTGTCTCCCATACAAGGCAGGCCTGAGCTATTAAAAGAGCTTAGCAGGCCTGAATTGGTTTTAATCATGTAAATCCTGCAGTGAGATTACATGCTCAGAGCTGGTGCTTTCAGCTATATATAGGGCGGAGGGTAAGCCAGTTTCTAATGGGAGTTTACACGGCTCATTTCCCATTTGGATGCTCTTAAAATCGTCAACAGAACTCTTCCTGTTAAACGATCTTCGGTATTTTAAGGCTGGGATAACAGCCTCACGCTTCCTCCTGCAGTTCGAGGCGCACTACTTTTTTGGACGTTCCGGAAAAGATGGTGAAAGCCATCTCTACGCCACAGCACGGGTGCCTCTTGCAGCCATGCCGGATCAGCAGAACATTAGATCCAGCAATTACCTGGTGACCAGGCACCCACCCGTTACTTCAATGAGACCCACCTCTGAGCAGTGCTAAGTATCCGGAGCCACTGTGTGTCTTTCAATAGAGACCTCGGTGGACAAGATTAGAGGTCAATTTATAATGGTTTATATAATAATATATGGTGAATAGCATAATGTATAGAATTATAGATGGATAACTGCGAGTTATGTGGATGTTATTCCCCAAGGGCTTCTAAGTGATATCAAATAGTCAACAAGAGCAAAGCTCGAGTTATTTGGTGTCATTTTGAACCCAAAAAAGAAAAACATCCTCTTAAATCACCGTTAAACATCTACAATTTTATGTTATGAATGCACCTCAAAATCATGTGCCTGTGCTAATAAATGTTAGGCTGAGGCAAAGGAGTAATGGGGTAGCCATACATATGGTGGGCTCTCCTCTCGGTCCCAATGTGTAAAAATACCAAACTTCACTCAACCCCCACCGACCTTCCCTGCCTCTGCTCTCGCTTCTGCAGCTGTGCTTTCTGGTTACAGTCACAGCAGACAAGCAGCGGTGCACTGACAGTCTCTCAGGGAGCCCTGTCGGCTTGGCCCCGACCTAGCAGTAGTGGGTAATGATTTTATTCCTCAACTGCTGCTATGTCATAGCAGTGAATTACCAGATTTAGAATCTTGTGTAAATGACAGAGGCTTCCTATGGAAGCTCTGCATAACAAAAGAATTTATGAAGGCGAAATGCCGCTGCAGAAGTATGGATAGAACTAACTGTTGCATCCTTATTGTTAATGTTATTTACAACTTGTTAACTTATTTACATGTATGCCTCACGCTGAATCACGCCATGTAGATGGCAGATCCTTCTCCTACCTCGCCGCCAAGACCTGGAACTCACTCCCGACCTCACTACGCCAGACCCAGGACCTCCTCACCTTCAGGAGACTCCTCAAGACATGGCTCTTCGAACGATAGCAGCTGCCCCCCCTCCCCCTAGCGCCTCAAAACCCTAACGGGTACATAGGCGCTTTATAAATCTAATGATTGATTGATTGATTGACATTTCATAATCTTCATGCTCATCTTCATATCCATGATGCCATAGACAGTTGGAGATCTTGTCAGTGATAGGTCCTCTTCCTGTGGGCTCTCTACGTTGAAATTCCTAACAGATATTTCACAAGGCTAAGCGAAAAGATTGTTCTTTCTTTGGTTTGTGCAAGTACAATTTCGATTTTTCGCTGGTTTCGCTACTGTTAAGAGACTACTCTGAAAAGCTTCGGTATGTGTTTGGGGTGAGACTGAAAGCAAAAGCTTGAAGAAATTAAGGGCCTGATGTAGGAAGCCTTTTGCGCCTCGCAAACTGCGAAAAACGCAGTTTGCGAGGCGCAAAAGGCCAAACGCGATGCACAACCGCAAATTGCAAGTCGGTACCGACTCGCAATTTGAGGCTGCGACTCGCAAATAGGAAGGGGTGTTCCCTTCCTATTTGCAACCGCATCGCCATGCTGAGTTGCTTTGGGACCGGGAATGCGGTCGCAAACCAACTTGCAGTTATCATCCACTTCCCCTTTGTGAATGTCAAAAAAAATAATTTTTCAGAGCAGGCAGTGGTCCTATGTACAGTAGTACATTTAGTCAAAATTGTGAGAGTAAGTTACTAATGTAAGTTACTCACATGTGTAACTTACCTTTCTGACCAGCTCAAACTGTATCTAACTGCATAATCCTATTATAAATGCCCAATAAATAGCGATGTTAAATAGCACACCTGACAAGGCCAGTCAGAATTAGGCTAGCTGTAAACCTGTGTAAGTGCAGTGGCTTATTTTGTTACTTATGCATGTTTTTAATTTATCGTGCCATAATGTCAACAATTCCAACTTAGGCCCTAATTATAAGGCGTTTAAAATAGACGTGGCATTTACAGCACTCAGTTAGCACCAACTCCTCTGGCGAGGTTGAGACCTATTCTGAGGTTTGGTCCTGGAAATGAGGCATAACATGTGGATTTGGTATTTATCATAGCTTAATCCATCCCCACCCCCTTTACTTGTTTACGCCCCCTCCTCCTCCCACAAAGGATATTTCTGCTTTATCCTTCTTAAACTCCGTTAACTTCAATGCATGTTAGTGAGGAAATTAAATAGACCCACATTTTCTTCTTAAAATGTCTCACTGTGGTGCTCCGGAATCTTGGGGGTGATCCGGTGACATTGTACACGACTTACCAGTCATTAAGGTCTTCCTTTTCTTGTGTATATGTTTGCACTAAATAGGTCTGAACAAGAAGTTAGAGATAGGAAAAAAAATAGCCACATTGTCGTTATGTAAAAGAACATTAAGTGTTTACCCTCATAAACTAAATAAAACATTTTCCAGAAATGTAGAAAAAAGTTCTATAAACCCATGTGCAGCTGAGTCAGACACCACGTGGAGGCCATTGTGAGATGTCTTTCACAGTGTCGCCAGAGCCAAATAAGATTTATCTTTATCATGCAGTTTAAAGTTCAAGTAAATAAAAAGTCCCATTTGTTTTTTCATTTCCAGGTAATGCAGTTACAAACAGATTTGCTTGGTTTGGAGAAAAGTCCTGACTAAAAGCTATGTTCTTTGCACCATGTTTTTGAAGCCTCTTATAATGTTTTTTTTTTTATTTAAATATCTTTTATTGTTTTTTATCCTTAAACAGTATATTCCCCAATTTTAGCAATGAAATGTATTGCACTTATATCAACACATTGAATTCTAACGCTGACAGTTCTTGATGGGCTAATCCGTGCAGTGTACGCGTCCAAAGTTTTATGTAGTCGGTGTGGGAGCTGTTTCTGATTCAGCGACTGAGGCCAACGGAGCATTTTCTGGGGTTGGATCGTTCAGGGTTTTCAAACTCTCCAGTAATTAATCCCATTGTGTTGCGCTATCTCTTGGTCTCCGTCCCTGGAGCGCGTCTCTTAGTAGTACTATTCCCTCAGTTTCTGCCCATTTTTCTGTTGGTTCCTTCCAGTTTTTAATCTGCGGGCCCACTGGGTCTTTCCAGTGCGAGGTGATTTCTCTTTTGGCCAGAACGAGAGCTAGATCAACAAATTTATTTGTTATTTTGTGAGCTGCGGGGTGCGGAAAGTCCCCCAATAATGCCACCATCGGGGACATGGAAATCGTCCTGTCAGTGCAGGTGGAGATTCTCCGAAAGATCTCTGTCCATTATGAACTGAGTTGCGGGCAACTCCATAATATGTGTACTAGTCCCGCTGCTGTTTCAGCACATCTAGGTCATCTTGCTTCATTTGTGTTATATATTTTAGTTATCATTTGCGGGGTTAGATAGGCCCTATGGTAAATATATAAATTAATTAGTTTGAATCTGGCGTTTCTTGATACCGAATAAATATGAGAGGTGATCCTTGCCCACTGTGCATCCTCAATGGGTGTGTTTAATTCAGTTTGCCACTTGTTTCTAAGTTTACTTAAGGGTGTGCATGTACTGCTTTGTAGGGATTTGTATATTTCTGAAATCACTCCTTCTCCCCAATTGTGCAAAGGGTGTTACAGCCGCTGTGTATTGGGGGTTCAAGGGCTGCTGTCCCCCAGATTTTTTTTGTGCAATTCTGGTGATCGCGCTATATGTGAGGAACAGACCAGTTGGGAGATTGAACTGGGCTTGAAGCTCTGAATAAGTGCAGAGTCTCCCATTGTCATATATGTCGCCTAGTTTTGTGATGTTATGTTCCCCAAGCTTATTAAGGCCTTTAAGAATTTGGTCCCCCATAGTAACTGCCAGGCAATCCAAGGGCGCTTCTGGAGTGTAGGGAGCCTTTGTACTGGTGTGTCTTAAGAATTGTTCCCAGCAGTGTCTAATTGATTCCCACTCTATGGGCGGCTGCAGTTTTTGCTTCCTGGGGTTTAATACTATCCCTAATAATTTTTGGGGTGAGCAGTTCAGAGGGATCCATAGCTCCTTTGTCCCTGGGGGTTCGCTGATAAGTTTTGCTAGCCATTGTATTTGTTCTGCCCAATAAGACATTTCTAGGGTTGGGGCCGCCAGTCCACCCTCAGCAGTGGTTCTCTGCAGTAAATTTAGTGCAATTCTGTGCCTACCCGATCCCCATATAAAGCTCGCGAACAGAGATGCCATACTTCTAAATACTGCTTTTGGGATTATCAGTGGATAGTAGCGAAGTAGTATAGCATTCTGGGTAGCACTATCATTTTGAGTAGGGCGGGCCTGCCGGACACTGCCAGTGGTAGTGTCTCCCAGAATCGCATGCTAGACCTAACTCCACTAAGCGCTCTATGAATATTACCTTCTAGGAGGTCCTCCTTGGTGTGGTATATGTTTGCCCCTAGGTATTTGAATTTAGTAGGTGACCAAGTCAAACCTCTTGTTTCATTTGGTTCAGTTGTGCTTCTATGTGCGGGGAATATGGTGGACTTCCTCCAATTAATTCGGAGTCCGGAAGCCACTCCATAGCTCTCTAGCATGGTTTTTACTCCGGGTAGGTCTTCTTCCAAACTTCGAAGGAAGAGCACCATGTCGTCAGGATAAAGGGCGATGTAGTGTGTCCAGTTATTAATAGATATGCCTTTATAGTGGCGCCCAGTTCTGGCCATTTGTGGCAGGGGCTCTACTGCCACTGCGAAAAGAAGAGGGGATAATGGGCAGCCCTGTCTAGTTCCCCTACCTGTCGAAAAGGAGTCGGATATAATGCTACCTGTTTTCACTCTAGCAGTTGGATTTGAGTACAATAGCTTAGTCCATCGTGTAAATCCCTCTCCCATTCCCAATTTCAGCATGACCTGTTCCAGGTAGTCCCATCGCAGGCAGTCGAATGCCTTCTCTATGTCTATCGAGATGACCCCATTTCCGGGGGTATGGAGTGGAGAACCGACACCAGACGCCTAAAACTTTGTGCAGTGCTGCGTTGTGGGATGAAACCGGACTGATCCTGGTGGATTAGTGATGACATATGTACCAAAAGTATTTTCGCTAATATCCGGCTTAATATTTTATAGTCTATATTAAGCATGGACAATGGGCGATAGGAGCGGGCATCGGATGGTGGCCTGTCAGGTTTTAATAAAGGGATCATGATGGCTTCATTGGTAGATTGGGGCAGGTCATTACTGTTCCATGCTTCCGTGTATACTGCGCTGAGGTGTGGGGCTAACAGGTCCTGCCATAGGAGGTAGAACTCGAGTGGGAGTCCGTCGGATCCAGGGACTTTGCCCTTGGCCATGCCTTGGATCGCTGTTTTGATTTCTGCAATTGTAATTGGGGCTGCTAAGACTGCTCTCTCCTCTTCCCCAAGTTTGGGGAGGGCGAGGTCTTCCAGTTCTTGTAGCTGGAGATTATTTAGGGCCTGATTCTAACTTTGGAGGACGGTGTTAAACCGTCCCAAAAGTGGCGGATATACCACCTACCGTATTACGAGTCCATTATATCCTATGGAACTCGTAATACGGTAGGTGGTATATCCGCCACTTTTGGGACGGTTTAACACCGTCCTCCAAAGTTAGAATCAGGCCCTTAGTGTCTTGGGGGGGGGGGGGGAGTGCATATAATGTTGAATAGTAGTTAACATAGCTTGTGTTAATTTATTTTTGACTGTAAACATTGGTGCCTGGGGTGTCATCAATTTACACTATGATAGTTTGTTGTTTGGGTGGGTTAGCCAGCCACGCCAGTAAGGCCCCTGCTTTGTCACCCTCTGAATGTTGTTTGACTAGATATTGTTTATAGTCATGTCGCGATAATCTAATGTTCACCTCCGCAATTTTATTTTTGGTGTCTTTCACCAGGGGCGCCAGCTCAGGTTGTGTGGGGCATCTGCACTCGAGGTCCCTAAGGGAGTCCTCCAATCTATGGAGCTCATTTTCCATTGATTTCCGGACCCCTATGTTCTCGCTGATACAGGTGCCCCTTATAACCGTCTTGAATGCTTCCCATTCAATGGATCTGGAGGATGCTGTCTGCGTGTTTTGTTTAAAAAACTCTACTATGGTTGTATGTAAGAGGTGTTTGAGTGCCTCATCTTCAAGCATTTCTTCTCTCAGGCGCCATGTTGGGATCGTCGCTCTCACTCTTCCCCAAGACAGCGACAGCATCGGGGTTATGATCAGAGATTGTACTGCTCAGGTATTCGATAGAAACTACTTCATTTTGAATTTCAGGGGAAGCTAAGAAAGTGTCCAGCCTGACATGCAGGTCGTGTACCGCAGAGTAATATGAATAGTCCCGAGTTTTTGGATTGAGCTGTCTCTAGCTATCTCTTAATTGCCAGTGTTTCTGCCAGTCTGCAAATGATTTGGCGGTTTTTAGTGTTGGGGAGTGTGTGAGGGGAGGGTGTGATCTGTCCAGGTCAATATTGGCTATGCAGTTAAAATCTCCCCCAATCAAGTTAGGGCCCGTCAGGTGTGAGCCTATTTCCAGTGACAATTTATCGAGGAATTTCCCCTGATCCTGATTGGATGCGTATATCCCGCTTAGTGTTATTTCTCTTCCCTCTAGTCTCCCGGATACTACTACGAATCTGCCATCTTTGTCTATAGTCTTGTGTAGGACCTGAAAGGGCACCCCCGGGCGAATCCAGATCAGAACTCCCCTTGCAAATGCTGAATAGTGGCAATTATTTGGCCTCTCCATCGTTTCTTAAGGGCGCTAACTTCCTGTTCCACCAGGTGGGTCTCTTGTAATAAAGCTATGTGGATTCCCCTGCGTTTTAAATGATTGTACACTTTATATCGTTTGGATATGATGTTAAGGCCTCTGACGTTCCAGGTTATTATTTTAGACATTGTGGTCCCTATTTTGGTTGCTTAGCTTGTAGTGGGGCGCATTTTATTTACTGAGAGTCTGCGGTGGTCGTCGCGCAGCAGGGAGAGGTCCACCGACAAGTTGTCTATTTTCTGTTCAAGTGCTTCTCGAGATTCTCTGATGGCCAGAAGCACCGTGTCGAGGGTTGTTTCCTGTTGGGTCGTGCTGTCCTGAGAGTTTGTTTTATGGGACTGATCTGAAATCTGGGTGCCGGTGGGGTTCTCCGGACCCTGGCCCTCTCGTCTTTTGGGCTTGCCCATCATCAAGGGCGGGTGCTTGTTCACTAATGCAGGTGGTCTCGGCCAGTAATGGCCTGGGCTTTGTGCGCCAAATATGATGTCGGTCTTTCTGGCTACTTCTGAGACTCTTCGTTAAATAGCAGTGTGGGGAGAACTAGTTCTTTATAGCAGCATTCGGCACTCTACCCCTCCAGCACTTGCCATGCCCAAGCATAGTGTTCAGCGCCTCCAGGTGTTGTGGGGTCGAATGTAGAGTGCCCCCCCATTACTCGCTCCCGCAGCTGGGGGGCCCGTGAATGTTATCTGGGTTCCCCCCCATTCGTGTTGTTACCCAGTGTGTCTGTAGGTGTGCAGAGCGCTTAATATAGGGCCAGAGTCGTGTTACTCCTGCCGCCCACACCTCCAGGGCAGTTAATTTGTAGTTTCCCCTTCTAGAGTTCGTTAGGGTTGCGGCTCAGGGGGCCCCCATCGGGATAGTGCTGGGATCGGGTGCGAGGTCGTGCATCCCACGCTCCCTCTGTTGTGGCTTCCCCCTTCTTCCGTGCCCTCGCCTCCGTATCTTGCACGATGTGGGAGTAAGGGGCTCCCTTAGTGTCATCTGGCCGCCCGGTGAGATCTGCTCACGCTCCGGTTCTTCCTGACAGACCTGGGCCCAGTCCCAGGCGAGCCACGTCAGGCCGCCCGCTCTCCGAGGCGCGTCAGCGCATCACCTCCCGGCCTCGTCCTTACGACCTCGCCTCCTCCTCAAACTCTGCGGAAGCGCAGGAATGTCGCCGGGACTGTCCAGGGGCGCGGGACGGTCCCTCTCGTTCTAGGCGGGCTCTCGGCTCCTCTCCCACAAGTCCGGGGCTCAGCTGATCTAAGACCCGGAGGCGGCCGCCATTTTGATTCCTCGTGGTCGGCGAGGGCTCGTGCTATTTTCTCTGTGGTCCCTATTCCTCGCGTCTTGACATTTTCGTCAGGTTTGTCGGGCGGGTTTCCGCTCGCTGAATTGTGTTTTGCCGTATTCTTAAGGGGCTTGGAAACGCTAGTATTACAGCTGGGCCCCGTTCGCGGCCCAGGAGCTTCGAACTAAGCGTGCAGCTTCATCGGCTGCAACCCACGCCCCCTCTTATAATGGTCTGTTATGATATTTGTAGGAATTATACAGTAAAACAAAAGACATGCTTGCTCACAATCTATAAAAGAAGAAAAGTTCAATTTTTGGACTTGTCATCAAAAATGTCCTATGAAGCCAGAACGATGATTCTGTGCTCAAACATTAAGAAGGATATGAAAAAGCGAATACATTTTTCTAGGGTTTGGAAAAGACCCTGAGGAGAGGCAGGAGAGCAGTTCATTGTCGTTTAGAGAAGGGGCATGCTGACCATAAGACGTTACCCATATAGGGGTGCAGGTTACTTAATTGGGAGGAGCATGTAGGAGTGCCGCTTGGTTCGAATGGAATAGGTGGGAGAGAAAAGTTAACTGGTTAGGGATTTTCAGATGGCTTAGATTTTAGAGATGAAGGTTGCAGTGTCACCACTGGTGACCGTTGGTTTTTAGATAATTGGGTGAGGTAGGGCAGGAACAGTTAAGGAGTCCTGGATAGTTGGCAGGGGTGGGGAAAATGGAAAGGGGAAATACAAGGTTCTACAGTATGAAGATTTGGCCTTGTTCAGGATGGAGTTAAGGACAGAGCACCCAGAGATAGTTTATAGGAGATGAACAGTACTAGGATGCAAGGTACACATTGCAAACAAAAGAATGAACGGATGTGTTGATCCAAAAATGAGGGTGAGGTGCTTTGTAGAATATGTTGGGGAGGTCTACATAGTCTATTGAGATAAATAAAGTAGAATCAATGTGCAGAGAGTTCTACGGACCTGCCAAAAAGGAAGGTTGGGTGAAATGGGGCACCTAACAGACCGTTGACTCCTCTATATGTGTGAAAAAGGCTGCTTTATTGAAACAGGCGCACATCACAAAAAACATCCTCTGCATACTGCCTTACAAAACAAAAACCTCATTAAACATTAAATCGAAGACACTTTCTACCACCCATCCCTAAGTTGCACCCCCTGCATACATCACCATCAAAGCTCTAGGTCATGATCTCCTGCACTCTTGTAATAGTGACACTTAAAACTTCACCTACTGCGTAACAGTGAATACAATAACATCTACTAAATCTAATCTTTGTGTGACATATCCTTTAACTTCCTGTCACTTTCTGGTGTGGGCTTGTTCACACCCTCCCTTTCAGTCATGTTTTGTCTTTACCAACAAACATAACATTAAGTAAAGCCCTGCAAATTTGTGGGCCAACCGCTACGTACCAGGCATCTGTCTCAAAAAGACAACCAATACAAATTCTTGTGCCCCTGTCTCTGCTAACGTGCCCCCACTGAAACAACAAATGGATCTTACCCTCGTCAAAACACATTCTCAGGTCCTCTTTCACCCCTGCTGACAAAAACACACATGGTGATGCAGCAAAGACAGCCCAGATAAAGGTATTCCTAGTTCCCTACAGAAGGGCCTCTCTGTCCTCACAAACCTAAATGCAAATTGTAGATGACTCAGGAGCACTTGCGCCTCTCGGTCCATAACTCTGGTTTTTGCTAACATTGTACCCAACAGTAGTTGCATTCCCACTTTTTTCTCCTATGGAAGACAAGGCACCTTGGTGTCTGAGTCCAGCTCGATTCCCAAGAATGACCAGGTGTCCAGTGGTCTCACTGTCTTTTACTGTGCTAAAGCCTCATAAGCGCCTGAAAACCCCAGTCGTTTCCCTTTGTACCTACCCCACCCTCTGTGCCATTGGCCTTCTTCTGTTGAGTGTGATGCTCCCCGCTTCCTGTCCCCACCCCCATGTCTGTAACATACCTACCCTTCTGTGACAGTGTTCCTCCCTGGTCCCACCCTTGCTCCGCATCCACTCCCGTTGACACCATTTTCAGGGCCGACTGTGTGTACATCCTTGTGCTCTTACCTGGCGTTCAGGTCGCTGCCTGCTCTGAAGCCTGCCGCCTTCAGTGGAAGTTGCCTCCGCTTCCCTGGGATATCAACAGGCCGCACTAATCCTGTAGTGAATGCCTGCAAAATAGTAGTGGACAGCTGATTAGGCTGACCCCTTTTCTCTTGTGCCACCAACCCTGGTCTGATGGACCCGACATCTCATGCCTCACAATCTTTGAGGCTTTCCAAGTCATAATCCAGTTCCACATCCTCATGCCACTCTGCTGCTTCTGCACCATATGCTGCGCCTGCCACACCCGTAGCAACTGCTGCCTTTGGGCTACTATCAACTAGTCCCTGGGGGGCCGTAGCAAGCCCTCCCAGTACATTCCGTGAAGCGGGCCTCTGCGACCCAAGTAGTCTGCTTTCCTCTGATGTTTGTACCCCTCCATGGATCCTCTTCCTAAGGCCTCCCTGGACCTTTGTGTGCCATCCGGGGCTGAGTCAAGCAATGCTGTCCGGGTGGCAGCCATACCTTCGCTTCATCTCGGGGTGTGTGAGCCGCACCGTTCTCTCCAGAGTCCGCCACCTGTTGTATGCTGGATACCTACAGTAAAGAGGGTAAGTCTGTTGTGCAGCACCCAGACATTCCCACAACCTGAACCTGACCACTGTCACCCTCACCCACCCCACATGCGGAATAATGACTCCCTTGCTACCCTGTATTTCGTAAAAGGGACTGCTCCTGTCTCAGTCCCCTATCCCTGGAATATACCTTTCTGGGTCTGGTCACTTGAGCCTGCCTCTCATCACCCAAGACCTCTTCACTCCATTCCAGTATGGCAGCAACCAGCGCAGATGCCGGGCCAGCCCTCACTGCTGGGTTGGGTGTGCCGGGTGCAGCTGCGGCCTGCTCCCTTTCTGGACCACTCACCTTTTGGCCAATGCAATTCTGCCTGCCAACTGGCCTGAACTCCTCTAGGGACCCTGTCTAACCAGCCCTGTTCATCCAGCCTCACCTGTGTGTGAGACTCAGCCCCACTGGCCTCATCACTATCCCTTAACTCCAGCATTCTCCCCACTGTCTGCAGTCTCCAGGCCCCCCTTTCCAGTAATAAATGAGCTTTAGAGGATTTATTCACTCGCAGCCGCACCCCATTAAGCTCAGGCACACTCAACAACTCCTGGTATCTCTGATTGCTGCAAGGCAGAGGCCTCGTAGCTCGTGCACTCCTCATTCATTCTTCCTGTGCTTCTTCGCCTCTGGCATGAGGAACCTGTTCACACCTCTCCCCCGGTGTGACTTTCTTGCTGCCCCGGAATCCCGCCACTACCGTGCGGCCTCGCACCACTGTTGCTTTAGATAGAGGGCCTGGCTCCCCCCTGCCCCACTTTAGAAATGCTGCTGATGCCCCAGGGCCCCTCCTTTGCCTCACTCCGACCGGGCCTTGAGACAGGAGCCACTCCTCATCTGCACAGGTGGTTCATTAACCCTACTTGGGCCTTCGCTGTGCCCTGGTCATGGGTGTGAGGAGGGAGCATGCCATGACTGCAGCAGTCACAGTGCGCCGAGCAGGGTCAGCATACACACTGCCTCCCGCCAGAAGGTCTAGGCGTTCGGCTTCCTGCAAGAGTCGGAGCAACTGCTGCACTTTATTTTTGGACGTCCTGTAAGTTAAAGCCACTACTATTGGTGCTAATATAAAGCTGAGACTCACACTGTAGCTCAAACCCAACACTAGGAAAACCACTAAATTTTTCTTGAGCTACTACTGTGTGCACTGCACCTACCATAAAAAGGTGGGCAGCAGCCCTAAAATGGCAGAATACATATTTCTTGGGCTACATCCTTTAACGGCCCCAATGCCCCCGGGGGACAGATCTCCCTCCAGTCTGTTGTCCCCCAAAACCTGATTGAACTTAACTTTCTGCTCCACAGTGTTAGACTTCATCATGTTAAAATATATTAGGGAGTTCAACATGTGGGTCAGTCGAAACAGGAACCCTGCATTTCTTTCCTCACGCTGTTTAGTGGCGATTCCTTGGGTATTTACACCATGCTGGTGGCATAAAAAAAAATTGAAAAACCAATCCCAAGAATAGAGGTAGGGGCAGGGGACTGTTTTTCCTGGTTCTATAAAGAGATTTTCCATCATCAACACAATTTCTGTTCCAGAGGAAATAGTGTAACAGACTTCAAGATGATTTTTCATATTTCCTGATTTTTGAGGGGGGAAATCAAGCTAGAAAGTAATTATAAATATGTAAAAGGTTACCAGCTGAATTTTTAATGGGTGAGATAATGCACTTGTAACTGACATTTCTTGTAATACAATCACTCGTAGAAAAATCTAACAAAGTGAAGTAAATTCTTTTACATCTTAAAGACAAGTTGTCTTACAGTTAAAATGACTTAATACTCTTAAAAAGGTAAAAACCATCACAGCCAAGTGAGTAAGAAATATTTAACATGCTTTGGCAAATGTGTTATGCTGTAAAGGATGACAGAGTTGGCCATTTCAGGGCAGCTGCTTGTAGACTGGTGTAAAATCTGAGACTTGTAGATATGTAAAAGCAGTTTTTAAGGGTCTGTAAGAGAAGAGAGGAAATGTTCCGACTTGTCACAGTTCAGCAGAAGGTTCTGAATGAAGCTCCTGCATGTAGGGAAGTCTTCTTTTGGACAGACACAGGAAATACTGGTTGTACCAATGGCAGTATTTGTTTCATAGCTACCTCTGCAGTCATCCCGGGGAAATTAACAACACTTGAACTGTTTATTAATGTTTCTGTAAATCAAGTACATATACCATATTTTATATGTTTTTTCAGTAGTAAAAAATGTAAAGTTTGATAGCATATCCTGTTTACATGGGACAGTGCCTAAAGTCCTTCTGAAATATGCGGCTGCATTGTTGTTAGCTGGCGAAGGAGGTCTTCCACATTCCTGTGAGGATGCCGAGCTTGAATCATGGTTGTTCAGTGCCGTTGGTAAGCAGGTGGTATTCTGCCTTTGTCAGGTTTAGGTAGGTGTTTCATCTCCAGAACTGGATTAGTTTGAGTAGGTCACTAGATGGCATGCGCCATGGAAACTTTGAGCCAGATTTGTGTGACCTCAGTGTATTGGTAGATCTCAATGCTGTTATCAGTAAGTGTGCATTAAGGGTTCCATGTCAAGATTGTAGAGAACGGTGGAAAAGATGGGTCCCTGGGGTGGTTTCTTTGACCTTCAGGGCGATCTGGGCAAGCTAACGGCGGTTAGCAAGGTAAGAGATGAACCACAATTTTAGGGCTTTTCCAGAGAAACCCAGGCGTGTTTCTAGAGTGTGGATCAGTTCTTACTGGTTAGCAGCAAGGAGGTTGAATAGGATTAGGAGGCAGAGGCAATTTTTCTCATCATCATTTACTTGAAGGGTAGTAGTCTGCATGCCTGAAGAAGATAGGTATCTCTGTATTAAGTCACTTTTGTAGATTTGAATTTGTAGCTTAGTAGCTACTGATTTCTCTATAACAATACTGGATAAAGATAAATAGGTGATGGGGAAAGCAGTTGGTCAGGGGTTCAAGATAGGTTTTTGTTTCAGATGATGGATCAGTCCATTTTTGACATCATCTGAGAAGTTTCCTTGGCTCAGGGAGGAGTTGATGATGCTGAGGAGGGGTTGAGGGCATTTCTGTGAAAGGATTTTATGATGAAGGTTGATGGACCAACTCCTTTGTAGGAGTTATTCTTGAAGGAATTGATAATGTCTGTGAGTTCACCATGCATGAGTTGGTTGACGAGTAACTTTCTGTTGCAGTAGTAGCAGTGAACAATCCCCAATCTGTGCATAATCATAAGAGATATAAAGGATTTTTTTTCCACAACAGATTTTATTAGGTGTTTGTGTACATACATGTCCATAGTGGCCCAGGGTGACTTATCAAATGATGAATGCAACATTCCAGGTATGTAGGAAAAAAGAACAGATAAGGAGTAATAACAGAAAACCAACAACTTGCACAGACCAACCCACCCTTTCCACACCAATCCCCATCGATTGTCATAGTAACCGCCAGTATTTAGTTCCCTGCAGTTGGGTTCCTCCCCCCATTGCCCAAGCCATCCCCGAAGGTCCTCATCAATCCTAGAGTCATGAGAGTGTAACAGTTCTTGTCAGGGAGACCAGATCCTCGGGGCCTGCGCGCGTTCCCAACATGTCCACCACTAGACAGCTCCAAAACTCCAATAGATTTACCACAGAGCCTGAGAGAGTCCAAGTGGGGGAAAAGGGGATTAGGTAGGGAACAGCTGGAAAGGAGACCTGTAGGAAGCAAGAGGTTAAACAACACAATGACAAGATATAATCACATTGACTTTCTATAGACTATGGTTCTAAGAATTCTTATACTGTAATCATAAATAACCTAGGACATGACTATAACTAGGCCTCAAGAAATCTAGGTACATGGAAAAATTGAGAATGGGTTAATACAATGTTTCATTTGAGCTTTTCAGGAAATATCATATACTGTCTAGAATACAAGAACCTTCTTCAAAATAGTTTCAGAATAAACATTGCATTTTTACAGGAGGACAAAGGCTATCTGAACATTCCATGAAAAAAACATCAGGAAATGTACTAGGAGCTTAATTAGCGCAAAGAATGCCGCACTTTGAATTAAGCGTTTCGAGAAAACCAAAAGCTCAGGATAAACGTGTGCACCTCAACAAACACTGCACACCAAAGTATTCAATGTCATGAAAAGATCGCGCGCACAGCCGATGTGAAAACCAAGAGTTTACAGACAGAAAAGAATCGCGCACCTTGCTGCCGATTCGAAGTTTCACAATGCTAATGTCATGAAATGATCGCGCACACTGCTGATCAGAATGTCAGGAGTTTTTATGTCCGGAAATGAATCGCGCACCTTGCCGATTCGAAATACACAATGCAAATATCATGAAATGATCGCGCACACTGTTGCCGATCTGAATGTCAAAGTTAAATGCCAGGAAATGAATCGCGCACCTTGCCGATTCGAAATACACAATGCAAATATCATGAAATGATCGTGCACACTGTTGCCAATCTGAATGTCAAAGTTAAATGCCAGGAAATGAATTGCGCAGCTTGCCGATTTGAAATACACAATGCAAATATCATGAAATGATCGCGCACACTGTTGCCGATCTGAATGTAAAGAATCTTATCCGAGAATTGAATCGCACGTATTGCCGATTCAAACAAGAATGTCATGAAAACACAATCACACACACAAGGAGTTTCACAACTAGGCCCAAAAACTCGAATGTCTTTGAAAACGGGGGTCGGGGGCCCAGCCCGACCTCCGACTTACCGCACTCCTAAAGGATCGTCAATATAATGAGCGCAGGCCTAGAAATATCATTGTAGGCCTCTGGGAACGGAGCTCAGGAAGATGCTGCTGCTCTGCACCAGGACCTCTGAATAGTGAGCATGTGAAGCTGGGCTGACTCCCTTATATATAGTCAAGCCCAGCCCACAGACCACACCCAGTCATGGGACAGGGAAAGCTTCTAGAAGGTCCTAGAAAGGGACCACACCCTTACACACTCGGTAAGCCTGCAGCAATACCTTGCAAATGAACAATTATTACAAACATCATTAATAATGGTTTTCAAGGTTAAAATCTGCAATGCAAAAGGTTAACAAACTGCATATAAACATAATGCATGAATTACGCCTTTGCATAAAGACTGGGTTTTTGCATTTTAGTTGCCCGTAGAGCGCGCACTGTCTTGATGTTGACAGTTCTAATACAATGCCGCCATTGTCTGCCCATCTTAGCCTACTTTTGAAGTGCTTCTGAGGGCAGCCCCACGCCTGATAT
The DNA here is from genome assembly GCF_031143425.1 of Pleurodeles waltl. NCBI lineage: Eukaryota > Metazoa > Chordata > Amphibia > Caudata > Salamandridae > Pleurodeles > Pleurodeles waltl. The sequence continues at coordinate 1,124,208,610 of NC_090448.1, forward strand.
ACAGCTACTTTTAACCCCATGCAGTGGTCCATGCCCCTTTTCCATACCACCAGTGGAGGCAGAGTTTCCGCCTTCCATGTCTTAGCTATATCCTGTTTGGCAAGAGTAAGGTCCAAGAATAGAAGTGCACGTTTGTACCGATTACACCAATACCCTCTATGATGTGGAGGAGTATACTTTTGGGATCCCTTTGTAGTGTGGTTAGTTTTACGTATTCATTGCGCTTTAGCTTCAGGCTTTAGGCCTTTGTGCACTTTGCCCTGAATATATTTTATTCATTTGCTGACAGCTTAGAGCCTCTGTGCACTTTGCTCTACATGCTTTTTATTAGGCTTCGTACTGTTATTTTTCAAATAGCCAGTTCTACGGTGTTGTTTTTTTATTCATATCACACTGTTTTGCCTACTTCAGCACTGGAGTTCTCCATAACATATTTACTCTGTGCTTCAGTCAAGGATACAGTCTGGTACATTGCTGATAGACGTGGTAAGAGTTTAGACTTGGCATTCCTGCTTAGGGACATTTTGTGATCACGATGACATGTTAGTTATAAAATCACTTCCTTGTCCCAATACACGCAAGAGGGAGATTCCGACCAGGGAACCACAACTAGATGCTGACTGCCTCGTTGCAGATGCTGAACCAAGATCACAGGTCTTTGCTCAGGTATGAGGGCTGATGTCTCCACAGTGATTCTAATAGGCAAGCTAGAAGCTTAACATGCTGTGCTCTAAATAGAACAAGCAGAGGGAGAGTAGAAACTGTTAGACAATATGATAGCTTTGTTCTTATGTTTTACTCTCCTGGTGACTATTTCAATCCTACTGTGTTGTATCGTTCTGGTTATTGCGGCTCACGCCTTAATATCGAAAATACAGTCGTTTTATTAAAACATAATATAAAACTTATACTGTCTTTGTCATTTGTATATGAGATCATATTGGAAATAAGAGAGTTGGTTTAGATCTGAGTAACCACGACTTCCCTGAGAAGTTCCAAAGATGTCATGCGCTCGGCTGCCAAATCATTCCTTCCACATGGGAGAAATGAGGCACTGCTAGTTAGCCGGAGCAAAAACCGGATTTAGGGTGACAGAGTTCTTTACACGTGGGTCAGACTCAGTCCCCCACACCGTTATAGATCCTGCTACCTAGAAATCCAGTAGTCTCATTTAGAATAATGAGAGCCCACGCGACATGGCGCTGCCAACGTTTGGTCAGGCTCTAATGTTTAGGTCCGACTGACTCTCTTGGTCTCATATATATTTTGACTCCTCCGTTCTGTATACGGAGACGTCCGTGGGGCTGAGGGTTTCCGCCGCCACGGGATAGGTGCTTCCTATTGCTTAGTGGTTGGTTGTTCAAGCTTGAACTTTGAAAGGAAAAACCCCGATATTGGTGTGCCTTCTCTGACCTAAAGCCGTTTTTTTATAAAATGGCGAATCCTAATGTAGTGAACATAGCAATTAATATGCGACATCCGCTCACGGGACATCTGTTGACACATGGACTGACAGTCCAGGGGGGTCCAGTCACTTTTGTGGTGGACGCCCATGCAGCCTATAGAACGGAACTTTTTTATTCTTGGGTCGGATTTCCAGCAGTGGATGGGGGGACAAATACTTTTCACGAATACACAGTTGCGAATGTCCCTGGACAATACAGGGCTTACGCTTATTTAGAAATACCTCTATCTTATCAAGAACACCATAATTGGCTTGATGGCGCCCTCCCACACTCAGTAGCACAAGTTAGGTTAGGTCCACTGAGTAATGATGGTCCTACCTGGCCTTTATTGGCTACATATACACCACATCCTGCGGTTGCTCAATTGGCAGTGGTTGAAGTTCGTCGTTTATATACAGAATTAACGGCTACATATAGACGATTAGTTCAGTTTGTCATGCAGACACTAAATACGAATGCAGCGCGTGCTGCTCCAGCGCACCCACAGGCTGTGGTTCCGGGTATTAATCCGGCCACTGTGCACTCAGTTATGGGTAAAGTACCGGCTAAACGAGAGGAGACTCCATTTTGGCTGGCGCAAAAAATTAATACGCTAGAAGCAGTATTTCCCCATACGGGACCTCAGGATAAACATAGAATTTTGACGATGTGTTTGCCGTACGGGATGGTTCCTCCGGTGGACCTTTGTAATACCTGGGGCACGGTGTTTGCCGCGCTCTACACTACGGCACATGGTACACCCACATTAGCTAATTTACTGGACATCCTTAAAAAGATTCAGGATGAATATGGGGCTGCCCCTGCCTTGGATTTGGGCATGCAGTTGCTGGGCAATTTTGCCACAGTTTCTTCTATTATTTTGAGTAATCTCACAGGAGAGGCAGTAGCAGTGTGAATGCGTCTTCGGGATGTTCCGCTGCTTAATCAGGAGCGGGAGCTTCCGAGAATAATAGCGGAAACATATTCTAGTATTGGTCGTGATAGCCTAGGGGCTAGACCACAAAAACCCCAGTTACAGGGTAAAAATAATAAAGACAAAGCTAAACAGCAACAACCTGAGGGTTCGAAAAAGCGCTGGGAAAAGAAACCGCAAACACCTAAGAAAGATGGTGGGCAGTCTCCGCAACCGGAGACCCCACAGAATAAGTATAATCTCAGGAATAGGGATACTTTGAAGACGCCTGATAGATATCAATATACTGATACACGCCAATCTCGTTCCTTTCAGGACTCCTCGTAAAAGAGAAGTGAGAGAGGTGGGCGGTCAGAGCGGAGTACGGAGTACGTGAAACCGAGACAGGATTCACAACGCTCAGCTGAGGTTTCTATTAAACAAGAAGAGAAACCGCTGCAACAGAAACAGCAATTTAAAAAGAAGAAAGTGGCAGCTGTCTCAGTCAGACATGCCGCTCAAGAAGAGAGTTCTCTTGACGAACAAGACATGGGCGTTAGCACTGTTAGACAGCGCGACAGAGGTCACAATAGTTCGCCGGAGTCTTCTAGAGCATCTGGAGGTGAAAGCAACTGATGACTTCATACAAGTCGAGATGGCGGATATGCGAGTCTCTGATCCTGATAGAGTATATGAAGTGACTCTACGATTGGAAGGGGACATTGACCGTATTATAAACGCCATTTTTTGGGACCATGTGGTAAAATCATATGATGTTCTGCTGGCCGAACAAGATTGGCCACCTGACTTTGTTCGCGACTGTCCGGTTGGGGAGGAGGTTATTACACCTTCCTTCTCACCACTTGTTCCGAGAGAACTCACGGAGTCCTATAGTAAATCATGGGCTCTCGCCTTGTATAGAAATAACGTGGGGTGGGACAGACAATCACCTTATCATGTAATTCCAATAAAAGACGAACCTCAGCCACAACCGCAGTATCCTATCAAATTTGAAGCAAGGGCGTCGGTTAGAAAAATTCTTACACAATTGGAGTATCGGGGTGTAATTGAACCCTGTGTCTCGCCGATGAATAATCCCTTGTTTCCGGTTGCTAAACCGGACCATTCATATAGGATAGTGGTGGATTACCGACATTTGAATAGTCATACACGCACATATGCAATACAGAATTCACACAGCGCAGCGCTTATGAATAATATAGTGCGTAAAAAATACAAAACAACATTAGATATCTCGAATGGATTTTTCTGCCAGAATATAGCGCCCGAGAGTCGGGACTATACCTGTTTCAGTGCGTTTGGCTCTCAGAAAAAATGTTGTAGTTTGCCTCAGGGGTATAAGAATAGCCCAGGACTGTTTTCGGCTCGTGTAACTGAAATGCTGCATGAGTTCGACCCTGAAGCATTATCATATGTTGATGACATATATCTGACAGATGATGAGATTCTGCAACATCTAAGGCGTGTATCGTGCATTGTTGTGGGGTTTGCTGATATTGGATATAAGTTCAATTTTAGGAAATCAAAGATTGGCTTCCTCAGCGTCATTTTCCTGGGATATGAGTTGTCGAGTGAGGGCAAGAGCCTAGCGCCACATTTTTTGGAGAAATGTGCCTTATTGCAGCCTCCTAATACGGTTCGGAAGCTCCAGTCATTGTTGGGGTTTCTGAATTTTGGCAGAACTTACATTCCTGAATATGCGACGCGTATAAGGCCCTTATACGAGTTGATTCGCCCGAATTTTTCGAGTAGATTTTGGACGATTGAACATACACACATACTACGAGAGTTACAGAGTGATCTCTTAGCAGTTAAACACTTACACACACGGGACAATAAGACACATTTAGTCATCAGGGTGATACCTGGGGCTGTTGGGTTTACTTATGTCACCTTTAATGAAGGGGAGACAGTCCCGATTGCATACAAGTCTCACTTGTATTCTGCTGCAGAGCAACGTTTTGCACAAACTGAGAAAATTCTCACTGCAGTACAGATGGCTGTTATTAAAGAAAGACCGCTGGCACAGGGTCAACGCATTGTTGTCGTTTCCCCGATTCCGGCCTTAGAGGCTGTTACAAAAGCGAGTGTTCCTAATTCGAAAGCTTTGCACCCGCGATGGATACAATGGGCTACGTCTTTGACAGCCACTGATGTAGATTATGTATTTGACCCTAAGCTGCAGACTCAAGAATTTCTTCAATACGAAATAGAATATCCTGTTCCTGCTGGTACGTTGCCTATTGACCAATATCAAGTGGTCATGTATACCGATGGCTCTGCGCAACCAGCGGTTGGGACTAAACAACAGTATTCTGCTGCATGTGCGGTGGTGAGCGTCACTATGGAGGGGGAAGTGTTCTGCCCCCGACATACTTATACTAAAACCTTGGGAGATTGCACGGCACAGCTGGCTGAGCTCAAAGCTCTATTGTTAGCGTTGGGAGCACGCGGATCCGGCACTTTTAACCTTGCTGGTCTGTGACCCCTTCTACTGTGTGCAGTCTTTCAACGAATATTTACACTATTGGAAGATGAATGGGTTCAGAGATTCTAAAGGCAACACCATTAAACATAAAATGTTGTGGGGTAAGGTTGCGGATCTGAAGGAAATGCTTCCTAATGTCCATGTTGTGCATACACTTGGACACCAGCGCGTTGGAATACACGTTGCTGGGAATACTTTGGCTGATGAAGCCGCGAAATCGGCAGTGGCTGTCGCCACTGTAGCCGCAGTGACTCGTTCGAGTTCCAAACCAGACACAGAAATTTCGGCTGCCATAAAGGCTACGGCTGATGGCACGCCCTTTCCTAAAGGATTTCCTTCTAAATATAGTTACTGCTTGAATGGTGCGCTGAATGCTACTGTTACAATTCCAGGCATTGGTGTACGTGAAATTCCCAATAAAATTGAGAGACCTCGATTAATTTCTGCAGCACATGAGGGGGTGGCTTCTGCACATGCTGGTGTGGCTGCCACGATTTCGCTTTTACAGGCTCGTTACTGGTGGCCTGGTCTCTATAAAGAGACGAAGCAATATGTCCTTTGTTGTGACGTTTGTCAACAAATTAAAGCGTCGTCGGCCATACGCCCGCAACAGACGCCCCTTCTGATTTCAAATAAACCTTTACAGTGTGTGTACCTGGATCATTGTGGTCCGCTGACACCAGATAGTGCATACAAATATATATTGGTTGCTGTAGATTCGTGCTCCAGATTTGTATGGGTATGGCCACAACGCTCGGCTGACGCTCGCACTGTTATTAAAGATTTGCGCCTCTTTGTCGATATATTTGCAGTTGCGGCTTTTCATTCGGACCAGGGCCCTGCTTTTGCCTCTAAGGCTTTCAGGGACACCATGGCTTCGTTGGGGGTCCAACTCCAATTCTCGTCTCCATTTCATCCCGAGGGAAATTCTGTCGTGGAGCGTTTAAATCGTGATTTAAAGCAGTCCTTAACGGCCAGAGTTATAGGTACGGGTCGTGGTTGGCTAGCCCACCTATATGGAGTACAGAGAGCACTTAATAACTTGCCTAGAAGGTCACTGGGGGGTCGTACTTCATATGAGTGCCTGTTTGGAACACGAATGTATGTTCCTGATCTAGATGGTCCTGGTGTGGAGGCGGCAGATACGCCCTTTGACATAAATGATTGTGTCACTGTTTTGCAGGATTTACAACAATTCCGTGAAGATAACTCTTCTGCCAGTGCTGCCTCCTCAGGAATTAAGGATGAGCCAGTAACACCTACTGGTTGGATACCCAGGATTGGGGATCTGGTGCGTGAAAAGGTCGCAGTTAAAAAAGAATTTGGTCCTTCTTATCGAGAACCTGTCCCTGTGTTAGGGGTGAGCGGCACGAGAACTGTGATTTTACCGCCGCTGCGAGGGGCCAAAGGAAATTGCTTTGTTTCCATTGATAATGTCAAGTTACAACATGTGGCCGATTCTGCACAGCAGACCAAGAGGGACACCCAGTAGTTCCGGAATCCCTCTCACTGCTGGGGAGGAAGTCCCGCTGCAGGTGATTTTCACCGACACTGTTTCCTCTCCGAGCTTGGGGAGGGTGGATGATGATCTTGCGATTGTTCCACCGACGGCGATTAATATGGAATCTTGTGATCAAATTGCTGTACGTTCTACTGACGTTTCTGAACATGTGGTTTATAGCGTGCCACGGCGAGAGCCTCCATCTGCTTCTTTGTTCACAGTTGCACCTTTTGCTAGAACTGCTTCTGGCTGCTTCAACGACGCTGATAATGATGTGTCCGGCTCCTCGTCCTCGATGTCTTCTGTCCACGACGGCTGCTGGGTTGGCTTAAACGCACATATTTTGTTTTTCCTTGGAACTATTTTTGGCTGGTTTTGGCCGTGATGACTATTTTATTATGGTTGGGATTTGTGGTTACTTTTTTTCTGATAATACATGGTCATTTTCTTCCTGATCGATCTGACATTGAGCACGTGGAGACTGTGTTAAAACCGCATTTTTTGTCTCATATGGTTCGAAGAGACTTGTCCACAGTGAACATTTCTGCTATACCAGTTCCGGATGGAATTGTGTGGGATAAAGTAATGTTTGATATATATAGTCCCACTGAATTGATTCAAATACCGTATGTCCTCAAATTATCAATGAATGATATTGTTATACCTGGCATTGTTTCTGATGATTGGGATGTGAAGACAGTAGATTCTATGTTAACGGATTTGCAATATTATACTGTCTATGACAATGAAGATGCTTACCAGTTTAGAGATAATCATGGTGACATGTTTTGTTACAACTATTATGGACACCACTTTATTCATAAAGCTAGTAGCCCTAAGCCCATGTTTAATTGTGTGCAATGGGAACATTGCTCGACTCCTCCACAAGGGAGTTCGAAAACGTATTATGATAAATTTGCATATTTTTCTGGGCATGATCAACGAAATGCTAAGTCCTACTATTTTAAAGTTGCACCGTATTCTAATAAGCAAATGTTATTGACCGATACTAAATTACCGTATTCGAATTTGTTTGTATCTAAACTTTCGGTCGAGGGGTATGAATACTGGTTTAAAACTGTTGACTTGAAAAGTGTTTGGGGTTCGAAAAATTGGCACATGCAAGGCAGGGACACGCTATTTAGAGCATGCATTATCCCTGTGCAGATGATTTTCCTCAATGACACGGTACAACAGACTAGCTGTTTGGGCTTAGCGACGATTAGGGAGTTGACTTTGCCTAGTATACCTGTCCCTTCTAAATTAAAAAATTGGCAGCACTATGTGAATGCTACTTTCAGTGACTTTACACATTGGGTCCAGAATGGTACGCTTAACACTTCATCGTTACATCCAGGCGGGTGGTTATTATGGCCTGTAGACACTAATATGTGTCATCAATGTTTTGTCACCTCTTCAGGGGGGTTCAGGACTAGTAGGGCAGACCCTCGTTACGTATCACCAGAACATGCTGATATTATAACTACATACAGTGTGGGGAAGCTTTGTCAGCAATGGTTGAAGTCATCCACGCTGGATGCAGTTAAGTCACATCTGACGTTACTGTCTAATGATACTGATTTACAAGATTTTTTGTCAGGTCCCAAAGTACCACGAAAGAAAAGGTTCTTATACGAGGTTTATAATGAGATTTGGAAGCTTTCACAACAAGAGGCTGCAGCCCGGTTGAGGCAGATTGATCAAGAAAATCTGATGCAGACTTTCTGTTGTTGATAATGGCATGCATACCCTTTCTGACCGTGTTTACACGATTGACAGCATTGTTTCCTCTGCCATTGACATTATTAAATCGGACATGTCTTCTTTATATCATGGGCAGAGTCAGACGCGGTCCATCATGCAGCTGGGTTGGACTCTTCAGACCTTGAAGGCGGGTCGCGTTCCATGGCAGCACGTTCGTGCCAGAGAGATCTTTATCTCTCTTAATTTGACTCGTCAACAACAACTGATGGCTAAAAAGGAAGCGACATATGTTATGTTAAATATTGAGAAATGAGAGAAACTGCCTTTCACGGTGGCTGAGATTCCGTCAACTGAATGGTTGATTCATGGGGTTATTAATTTGCCTATCTCTTCCTTTGCAATTTACTTCGTGTTTGAAGCACATTCCAGTGGGAAGATATGAACTATTGGGAGACAGTTACATACACGAGGTGTGGGACCTTCCCTTTCAGTACAGATGTGTTAATGGTTTGAAGGAGGTTTTTCTTAGCGGCAGCGAATGCGAAGCTTCTGACAGCCATTCAATGGTTTGTAAACAGCTGTCCTTGCACGGGGCGTGTAACGCTTCGATTGCTAACTTAGCTTGTTATCTGAAGGGAGTTCCAGTCCCGGTTATTAAAAACACTTTCCAGGTGCTTTCTAACGGCAGTTACATTGTTCTTAACAGCGAACGCTGCTGTGGCATGCGTGCCGGAATAGTTTACATCGTCGTTGTCAACAAGGCCGTTACGTGCTGCGGGAATTTGTTGTTTCCCCCCACTCAAATTAGGGAGGTAGCGGACAACTGGCCTCATATTGCTACTTCCAAGGTTGATTTCGACAAGTTGAGTCGGCTAAAAGCTTTATTGTTTCAAAAGCATGTGGCCCTTACATCTGCTAGCGAGACCTACGCACTTCAGGTGGCAAGGTCATCGGAGGAGATACAGTCCCTTGTGAATACTAACTTTCCGAATCACTTCGGTGAACTTGTGGGACGTATATTTAATGCATCCAGCACTGCTGGTATTGTACATTTTTTCAAAGTCGTTGGTGTTGGTTTTGCTCACACCTTCTCTTCCATATTCGGTTTGATACCTTCGGCTATACATTCTATTTTCGGAAGCATTTTTGGGGGTTTCCCGATTACTTTGGCTTTATTGGTTGGAGTCTTGCTGTTGTTGCTATTTTTTCGCAATGGCTGTCCCGTCACAACGAGATCCTGTATTGCTGCTCCCGTCAGCGCAGCTGTGTCGTGAACGCATGATGCAGCATTTTGGAGTGACACTCCTGGGACATTTGGGGTGCGACTGGTCTCTGTCATTCAGACCGGTTTTGGATTGTGTGCAACCCGTGTTTCAATGCCTTTGGTGCTCGTTTGAACATGCACTGGCTCTCTGTCTCTCATTGCAGCGCCCTCCAATGGTCGATACTGATCTGTTGATGTTCCCGATTAGGGCTCATTCCCAGACTTGTTCACTATGGATGCGCTTGCTTCGTGAGGCAGTTTATGAGATTCCCTTCCTGGAGGAAGATGGTATTGTCTCTTTCATAGGCCCTGCACGGGGTGCCGCCCTGAATGGTTTTGGGGCTTTGGATCACACCTGCTCCATGGTACTTTGTGGCGTGGATCTTCCGATATTGACATATATCGAAGTGGAGGAACTCCTGCGTTCTATTGCTTCTATCTAACGATTGGATTTTTACGAAATTGACACTATATTGAATTTGGCTTTGTGATCACATGTTACCTAAATTTATGACTTTGTTGTCTACTCACCTTGTCGAAATAATTGTTTTGGGTATTGTTTATATTTGGGAAATCCTTTTATATTATTGGAACCACTTGCTACCGACAAGGGGAGGGTGTAGTGTGGTTAGTTTTACGTATTCATTGCGCTTTAGCTTCAGGATTTAGGCCTTTGTGCACTTTGCCCTGAATATATTTTATTCATTTGCTGACAGCTTAGAGCCTCTGTGCACTTTGCTCTACATGCTTTTTATTAGGCTTCGTACTGTTATTTTTCAAATAGCCAGTTCTACGGTGTTGTTTTTTTATTCATATCACACTGTTTTGCCTACTTCAGCACTGGAGTTCTCCATAACATATTTACTCTGTGCTTCAGTCAAGGATACAGTCTGGTACATTGCCGATAGACGTGGTAAGAGTTTAGACTTGGCATTCCTGCGTAGGTACATTTTGTGATCACAATGACATGTTAGTTATAAAATCACTTCCTTGTCCCAATACACGCAAGAGGGAGATTCCGACCAGGGAACCACAACTAGACGCTGACTGCCTCGTTGCAGATGCTGAACCAAGATCACAGGTCTTTGCTCAGGTATGAGGGCTGATGTCTCCACAGTGATTCTACTAGGCAAGCTAGAAGCTTAACATGCTGTGCTCTAAATAGAACAAGCAGAGGGAGAGTAGAAACTGTTAGACAATATGATAGCTTTGTTCTTATGTTTTACTCTCCTGGTGACTATTTCAATCCTACTGTGTTGTATCGTTCTGGTTATTGCGGCTCACGCCTTAATATCTAAAATACAGTCGTTTTATTAAAACATAATATAAAACTTATACTGTCTTTGTCATTTGTATATGAGATCATATTGGAAATAAGAGAGTTGGTTTGGATCTGAGTAACCACGACTTCCCTGAGAAGTTCCAAAGATGTCATGCGCTCGGCTGCCAAATCATTCCTTCCACATGGGAGAAATGAGGCACTGCTAGTTAGCCGGAGCAAAAACCGGATTTAGGGTGACAGAGTTCTTTACACGTGGGTCAGACTCAGCCCCCCACACCGTTATAGATCCTGCTACCTAGAAATCTAGTAGTCTCATTTAGAATAATGAGAGCCCACGCAACACCTTGGTATGACCCATGAGAGGACCAAGCCCAAACAGGAGAGGACAATCTGCCAGAACCCTTCCAGTGCCATACAGCTCCACACAAAATGTTAGAAGGTACCTTCTGCCCTCCCACAGCAAAGACATATAGGGGAGGCCATCAGACCCATGTGCCATAGTCGGTATTGTGTATATTAGGCCTTGTACAGGTATTTAAATTCAATAAGGTGGCGGTAGGCTGAAACTGAAGCCTCCCTGGGTGTCCCCAGGGCCTCTGTCTGGTTTCCTTTGTCTAAAGTGTCTAGGTCCATCTCCCAAGCCACCCAAAGGGTGGGTGATGTGTTGGTGTTGATACAAAGCAATTTTAAAAACACAAACTTAATATGTGAAGCAGCTACACAGTGCTCTGACAGTTAAAATATGCACCCTTCTACCTAAGATATGTATGAGACCAAAAGATTTTGGGGTTAAGAATAAATTATGTCTATAATGAGGGTTGGAGCACACTTCTAAAGTTAGTTGAGTAATACCACAGGTGTACTAAGAGTCCATTATCAGTTTGTGTTTAAGCCCATACAGACTATTATTCCTCCTCAGTAGGTAACCAGGAGGTACAGGCAATGCAATAGTTTGCCTTGTGGTTAAACAAAAAACAACACATGTTTTATTTATACAGGACTTTATCAAGGTTGATAAGCTGATCTAGACATTTGGATAACAGAAACTCATGTATTGGTTTCCCCAAAATTTACCAGATACCAAGTGTTCTTGGTATTCAAGGAAGTACTAATTGTCGTGGGCAAGGTGATAGCATGTATGGTGTAATGGTTGAGTATCTATGTCAGGGGAGACCAGGAGAACTCTGGGATCTCCCCAGTGTCGTCAGATTTCTGCTCTAGTTGCAATGCAAATGTTCCATCAGAAATCCTCTTAGGATGCGTCACAGCAGTATGAGGATCAATCAAAAGTTGGAAATAAGCCATATCAAGCCGACCATGTTAAGTGGTAAATGCCATATTTCAAGCAGGCACCATTAGCCAGGATTTTGAATAGGAGATAGGAGGCAGGGTGGATACTTGTTTACTGTTGCGAATTTGGGGATCCTATTTTGTTTATCTTCTCAGCGAAGATGTGATTGCTAGAGCTGCACTTATTGGTAAAATGTTGGACTGAAGGGATGGGAGCAGATTGATGCAATGGTTGACTACCTCAAAGAGTGCTTTTCTTTCAAACCTACTTTGCATCTTCCTTTTATCATCCTGTGCCGCGTAGCTGTTAACAAATAGATACTAATGAGTCAATTCAACCTGAACACACCAAAAGCTGAGTCACTAGCCTGTGGTAAATAGACTTCATGTCATCTGTCCACCATGTGGCTAAGAGAGCTTGCTCCACCTCATAATGTACAAAGAAGTCAATGCATGATAATAGATACATATGTTTCTGTGATTTCTTAAGTGAATCAAGGTAAAGGCAGATCAGGAATTTACCAATGGGAATTTTTCCCTATCTAGATTTCCCTGAAAAGTTACAAGTACTTCCTGTCTAAATAGCGCTAATGGTACTGTGTACTTCATAGGATCCTTCTTATGACCGAAAGCTAGAAATAACCCAGGACCCAGCTGCAAGGCAACTTATTAACCTTAATATCTGGACTTCTTTCTCACCTAGCCATTATATTCTGCACTAGCCGCCTGTGGCTAGGCACATCACTTTCAAAGAAATATGCATAACTCCTGGCTAAGGACCACTCTTCCTTCAGCATGTATTCTGTACCTAACATTAAATGACCGATTTGATCCAGTCAGGAGAATTGCTTCCTTCAAAAAACTCTTATACCTGTGGAAACTCCTTCTCGGTTCAGTATGCTAGGATACATAACTCAATCCTTGCTAGAACAGGAAACCTTTACAACCATCTCATATTTTGGAAAGCATTAAAAATTGGTTATCCCATACACATAACTAACTTCTAAATGAAATGGTAGGTGTCCTCATTCATCTATTTTTACACCATTGCTCAACAAGTCATTCATAGGATTAGCAATTGTGCGTTGCCATGTTTCAAGTACCTCTCCTAACTTGATGTACCTCACCTGGGATCACCCATAAAGGAGAACTAAATGAAAACTCCTTTCAACTATGCATTCTGAAGGGGCAACCATGAAGGTGATGCAATGTGAAGTATTTCCCCACCCCATAAAGCATATAAAGTGCTATATAAATTGTACAATACAATAAAATACAGTACTTCTGAATACATCTAGTCTTACATTTCTTATTTCCTTGCTTGCTTTGTTCCGTCTTGTATTCAGTCCTTGCTTGCTTCCTTGTTTTTTCATTCTTTTTGTCTTTCTCTTCTTCCCCACTTAACTTCCTCCTTTATTTTTTCTCAATCTCTCTTCATCCATGAGTTTATTTCCTTTTTTCATTCTTCATCATTCCTCTCCTTCCGTTATCCCTGTCTTCTTTTATCCATTCCATTGTTTCTCTTGTCCTTCATCCATTAAATTGTGTCTACACCTTTCTTTATTCATCCTTCATGCATTGTCCATTCTGTTTACCTTAAGTTTTATCTTTCCTTTTCCTCCTTTGTTTCCTCTTCTTTTTCTCCTATACCAATCCTACAGCAGGACCCACTAAAATGTACAGGGTATTGCAAGGGGTTTGTATCTATAAAACCTGCATGGCTAGCTAGTCAATTTGCTTACATTTAATGTATCTTCTACTGATATATGTATCAGATCTTTCTTTCAAGTTTGAGGAAGTGCCCACTTGACCTTCAGTTAAACATAATAATACCTGTTATCAGTGGCAAGAGATAATTACATTTGCAAAAGCACCAAATATCCAAAGGCTTCTTTATATCATTACACAAAACTCTGCATTAGCAACACACTTCTAAGTGCAGGAACTGTTTGCAAGTTCAGTTGATAGCAGGCACCCGAGTTGTAAGATGCAGAGCCAATTCTGAGTGGTACATGATAACATCTGTCCTACAGGAAGGAGGAGCAGTGCCTGGGGTTTTAAACTCATGTAGTGACCTTTGCCCTCCACAGTTAGGGCAATTAGCTGATTCCAAACCCAATGCCTTGGAGATCATTCTGCTGGAACACCTAGGAAGAGCATTTGTGTGAGAGAGCAGATTCTGTTTTGTCTGTACTGAGTACCTGTAACTACTACAGGTGGTGTTTGTTGCGTGTATATGTGCATTGCAGAGTTTTTTCCCTGCGGAGCAACATATTCAGTGCATTTGCAAGTGCAGTGGACAGTTTTGAAACCCACTTTATCCTTGAGGTGTCTCTCCTTGCTCTAGTTTGGACCATCTGAAGCCTTTTGATTTTGTGTAATGGAAAATTGTGATACAAGACATTGGAATAGTTGAGCCAGGAGCACAACTTTCATAGGATCGTATTGGTTGGATGTGAACTCGATAGTCTTTCTTAAAAATGTCATTTGTTGGAAACTGATTTGACAACTGCTCCTACTTGTGAGTTTAGGGTGAAGCCAGCATTCAATAGGACTTCCCAGATTATGTGCTTTTGGTTTGGACATGTAAAAAAAAAAAGTGGGTGCAGGGCTCAGGTGGCATTGCTGTGAGGTGATGCGCAGCGGCCTAGCAACAGAATGTAATTGTTAGAGCCATTCAGTTTTACACTGTTGTGTCTGATTCGGGGTTTGATGGTTAGAGTTTCAGATTAGTCACCCAAACCAGTTAAGTTTAGGTACATCTGAGTGTTGCCTGCATTTGAGTGCAAATGAAGGATATGTAAATCGAGCAAGCAGTTCATAGATTTAATGTTCATGATGAGTGGAAATGGGGGTGAGAAGTAGTAGTAACGTGGAACCCTATGGTACTCTGCCTGTGTGATAGGGATATGATTTTGCAGTCTCACTCTTTGAAGGTTTTTTTCTAAGAAGGATTTATGAATCAAATCTGTTTATCATTATTATTTGCAAGTATAAACATAAAAAATACATCACAACACAACTCAGAACAGTAAATGAAAAATATTGCTCCAGCAAAGACCACAATTCTGTCAACAGAAGATCCTCTCATTAAGCTCTCACCCCCAGACCGCACAGAAGGCAACCTCCCTGCCATCCCCCATATCGAAACCCAGAGAGTAGGCCAACAGAGTCCAATAAGCTTCCAGATTGCAGGTCCTGCTAATGTGAACCACCCAAACAAACAGATAAACCATACTAACAATGCTTCCCCTCTAAATTCCAAGTCCGCCCTCTGTCTCTCCCGGCTCCTATCCCCTATCCCCTGCAGCTCCAGTTCTCTAAAGTCTCTCTCTGCGGTATTTTGCACCAAGTTCAAGTCAATCTCAACACTCTTAGGTAGGCCAGGCATGTCAGTTCTGTGAACTCTGAGGATAAGATCTGAAGCAATGGTTTCCATAGTACATTCAAATCACTCATTCGCTGCTGAGAGGCTAAAGTAAGTTTCTCCATAGCCAGGATAAACCACAGTTTCTGTAGCCATGCCGCCCGCGTCGGGACCCTGTCCGTACCCCAGAAAGCTAGAATCTGTTGTAACGCAGCATTAAGCGCCAGGGCCATCTGCCTCCCCTTTAGCGATCTTAGGGGAAAAGTAAGGGGATTGGGTAACCCAGCACAATATACGATGGGAACCTTGGGATCTCAGTGTGAAATGCTGTATCTATATCATCTAGTATGCTCTCCCAGTAACGATGCAGCTTGGTACAGTGCCAGAGTAGATGCACCAGTGTACCTGTGGCTCCACAACCCCTCCAGCACAGATCCGGCTTACCAGGGCTCCATGCGTGAATGCGCGCTAGAGTATAATACCAATAGGAGGCCACTTTGTATGATATCTCCGTCCCTGCAGCATTATAGGCTGTGTGGTGCGTTCTATAGAATATGCTGTCCCACTCCTCGTCCGTGAATTCCCTCTCCAGTTCTCTCTCCCATCTCAGCTGCCCCTTTGACTTGGGCAGGCGCTTCTCCCCCTGCAGGAATCGATATATTTCGGAGATGACACCCTTATTGTCCTTCTTTAGCAGCAGCCATTTCTCAAATGGTGTAAGAGGCCTATCTATTAATACTTTATTAGCCGGCAGTAAGGCCCAGTGCCGGACCTGATAGTACATCAGCCTATCCACCTCCCGCAAGCCATACATCTCCTTCATCTGGTCAAAAGACAGAACTCCATGCTCATCAAAGAGGCTTCCCACTCTCTTACAGCCCCCCTCGTACCAGCGTCTCAGTCCCTCTAGATTGAGTCAAGGCTCAAAGTCAGGATTCGCGCCAATGGGGGTCATCGGGGACGGAAAAGACGTCAACCCGGAACGGCAAGCCACGGTATCCCTTATTCGCAGAGTTGCACCCGTGACCGGAGAGGAATAAAGTCCCCCAGCTCTGTGTCGATGTAGGAGCCAGGGCTCCTTCCATATATGGGAGCCCGCTACCGCTTGGTCCATAAAGCACCAATGTTTCTCCGTGAGCGGGCGACTCCACTCTAAAAGAAAACGCAACTGCGTTGCCTGGAAATAACGTAGAAGACATGGAATCGCCAATCTCCCCCCCACTCTTAGGGCGATACATAACCTGTCGCGGCAAACGTGCCGGTCTGCCCTCCCAGATAAACCTCAGGACCGCCGATTGAAGAGTAGCGATCGTCCGGGGAGGTGGGGTCAGCGGGAGCGCTTGGAATACATAAAGTATACGCAGTAGAACAGTCATCTTAACTGCTGCCACTCTGCCCAGCTAAGACAGCTTATGCCTCCCCACGACTCCAGATCCCGCTGTACCTCGCGGACCAACTTCGTATAATTCAAGCTCGCTATCTTCGCAGTAGAGGTCGCCAACTCTACCCCCAAGTAGGAAAGGCGTGAGGACGACCACAGGAAAGGATATCTAGCTCTCAAGTCTTCCTCGTGATCCGGGTTCACCGCTAGACTCAGGATCTGTGATTTCTGCATGTTCACCTTAAATCCCGAAATCTGACTAAACTCATGTAGTATCCCCATGAGTGCAGGCAGCGAGGTCACAGGCTCCGCCCCTGTAAGGATAACATCGTCTGCATAAAGAGTAATGAGATGGTGGTCTCCACCAAATTTCACACCGGAGACCAAACCAAAGCGATTCAATACCTGAAAGAGGTATGGCCAGTGGACCCTGTTGAATGACTTTTCGGCGTCTATAGCTAGAAAGAGCGCTGTCCTACGAGATCTATCTATTTTATCTAACAAGTGCAGTAGCCGCTTCGTGTTATCTCCACATTGTCGGTGCGGGATAAAACCTGACTGATCAATAAGACCTGGCATATAAGGATTGAGGTGATATGCAAGAATCCCAGTGAACAGCTTGGCGTCTATGTACAGGAGCGAGATCGGCCTATATGAAGCGCACTTTCCTGGGTCCTTACCCGGCTTATGTATAACAGCAATAGTAGCATCTAACATACTAGGCGTCAGAGCTTCCGTCGTCTGGCAGAAATTAAAGAGACGCACAAGGAGCGGGACAAGCTCCGCACAGAAGGTCTTATAGAATAACGTTGTGAATCCATTGGGACCCGGGGATTTCCTGGCCTTTAGGCACGAGATAGCCGATATAACCTCATCTGCTCTTATCGGCTGGTTCAACAGGGATGCTTCCCTCTCCCCAAGAGGGGTAACTGCTATGTTCTCTAAATAAGATTCTAAAGCTGTGTCGTCCCGCACTTCCGCCGCATACAAACCCCGGTAGAAGTCTGCAAAAGCTTCTGCGATCTGATCGCTCGAGTGGGCATCCCCCCCCGAAGGGGATCGGATTAACTTATTCGCCGACGCCGCCCGTTGCACTCGCAGCCGGTGCGCTAAGAGCTTTCCGCACCTGTTGCTGCCAACATAATATTTATGCTTAAGTCGCACTACCGCATACTCCGCCCTATCCCAATCTAGTCGTTTCAACTGCTGCCTCACCTTCCCTAACTCCCGCCAAGTTCTCGGTGCACCAGTGGATTTATGAGAGCGTTCCAGCATAGCCACCCTCTGCTCCAACTTCTCCCATATCTCCCTCCGTGCCTTATTGTCTCTTGCGGACAGTGCCATTACCTTGCCCCTCACCACAGCCTTCAGGGCCTCCCATACCGTCTCCATAGAAGTACTGCCATCGTCATTGAAGCTAATGTAGTCCGTGATCGCACGTCGGAGCGATGCTACCACGGTCTCGCTCTGCAGCAAGGAGTCCCTAAACCGCCAGGTCGGTGTACCCACTCGGCCCTCCTCCATGGTAAGCTCTACGGTAACCGGAGCATGATCAGTCAAGGACCTCGGTTCAATCGTGGCTTCCCTGACTCGGGGCAGAAACTTGTGAGGACGCTGCCGAATAGAAGGAATTATCGCGCGCGTAGGGTGTAGCTTTCTCCACACATCCTCCAACCCACATTCAGCTAGCCACTGACGTCCCGCCTCCGATAGCACCCCTCCCTGCCCAAAGCGCTGGCCAGAGTGGTCAAGCTTGTTGTCCATCACTAGGTTAAAATCTCCAGCCACCAAGATTGCGCTATCCGACGAACTAAGTGTCGGGGATACCACCTGTCTCAGGAATGCCTCCTGCTGGGCATTTGGAGCATAGAGAGAGGCAACGGTGAAGAAAAAGGCCCCCAGTCTTCCTCTAATCGCCAAGAACCTGCCTTGCACTTTGTGTACTTTCCCCACTATTTTCCCGGGAAAAGTCCTTGAAAGCAAAATTGCCACCCCAGCATGCTTCATGGTTGCTGAGGACCAAAGTTGTCTAGGGAACCAGCGCGAGCGCTTGCGAAATGTGTCTCTATGCAGCAGGTTTGTCTCCTGCAATAAACAGATATGACTCCCAGATTTCTCTAGCCCTGACAGTATCGCCAGCCGCTTGGTCGGGCTGTTCAGCCCTCGGACATTCAGGCTTAAGCACTTAACTGCCATGCATCTCAGGGAAAAAATTGCCAGGAGTGGGAGGGAAGCTATGGGGCAGCCAAGGCCCAGCACAAAACCTCAGCCGCTCCAATTCGCACGACCACCCCATTGTAACCCATAAACACCCGACTTGCGGGGAATCATACCAACATATAACTATAACGCACAACCGGTGCTCAGAGCAGTAAAGTCCTCTCACACACATCACCTAGAGGAAAAATCACAACGGGCCGTAGAGCCACACAGAATTGTCCACCAAGTTCCACGTCCCCGCCGCCCAGGCCCCGCTCAAAGGCCGAAGGCCCACATCAAGCAGCCCACAGCCGATCCACAGTTCCTCTGCTCCCGTCGCCTAGGCACTTGTCCCAGCCGCCACACTGCTGACTGCCGATTGACGTTCTGAGATCTGCTCCAACACAGTAGGGCGTCGTCGATTTCTCCGTCTCTCCTTCCTCCGCCACTGCGGGCGAGATCCGTCGGCTGCCGCCATCCGCGAGGCCGAGCCCTGGGTATCCTCCTCCAGAACCAGGATCCGGTTCGCCTCCGTCACCGATTTCACCTGCCGAAGCTGCTCCTCCCAATGGAAAACTAGGCGAAACGGGTGACCCCACGAGTACGACACGGCATGTGCTCGCAGGTGCTCTGTAATAGGCTTAAACTCACGCCACCGCTGCAAAGCCCGAGCCGAAAGGTCCTGAAATAATTGGAGCTGATGGCCTCTAAAGTGGACCTGCAGCAGGTTGCGCGTCCGCTGCAAGATACTTTCTTTCAGCCCAAAGTTGTGGACACACGGCAAAATATCCGGCGGATGGTCCCCTGCTCCACCGGGGCTACGCACATGGTGTACTCTGTCCAGGACGATCTCTCGAGGTTCCTCCAGATCAAGGACAGAGCCGAACAATTCCACCACAAATTCACCAATGTCCTCCTTCTCAGCCCCGGTCGGCACCCCTCTGATGCGGATATTATGCCGGTGTGACCGATTCTCCAGGTCCTCCACCGCCATCTGAAGGAGGTCCTGCTGCTCCCGCAGGCGAATGACCTCCTGTTGTAGATCCGCCACCTCCTCACCACGGGCCGTTTCATCATCTTCCACCTGTGTTATCCGCTCGCCCAGGGAGGTAAGCTCAGCCCGTACCTCCTTCACCTCCTGGGATATGTCCTTGCGGAGCTCCTGCAGATCGCTACGGAGAGATTCAAACAGGGAGGTAAGGAAACCCTTTATAACTGGTGCTGCTTCATCCTCTGCCGTCTCCCTCCTAGTCTCAGGGCCCCTCGTGCACGGCGGCTCCTCATGCGCCTCTCCCGGAACCGGTTGTCCCCCAGTGAGCATGTCCCTTACCGTCCGGTCCCGCTTTGCCTTGGAGGTCACCATTGCCCCTGCCCCCTAACTGCGGAGGCACAGGTATAGCAGCTGCCGTGCACTCCAGACAATGGCCATCTGCCTCACCCACTGCAAGGAGCCCCACTGTCTTCTTCCCAGTGCCATCCAATTTGGCTTGCGTTAGGCATTCGCGGGCCGACCGCACCGCCGGCCAAAGGCCCAATCCCACCAAGTGCCCGCCAGCTCCTCCAGCCCAGGGCCCTGCAGAACAGCTGCTCCTCTGTCCTCTCCGCCTTCGCAGGCCCCTTTCCGATGGGCCCAACAGTCAAGGATTCCTGCCCAGGTCCAACGGCAGGTATAGCGCTGGGCTCTCCACGACGTACTGCTCACCAACAGCTCACGGCCCCGTGCGCCGCCACTCCCCGCGGCCGAGCCGCCAGCCGCCGCGTCCCGGGCCTGCACCACAGCAGGGGCCTCGGCACTCCTCCCGCGTCGGCCGCAGGCACCAACCCAGGACGCGCCACGCTCAACAATCCAGCTGCGGGCGCTCTTGCTTCTTTGGGGCACCTCGGGGTCCCCCCGCCTCTGACACCACGACCAGGCTCCACGACCCTCTAGGTCGGGAGTCCCGAGGCGATTTTAGAGGCCCGGGCGGCGGAGACCGGATCAACGCGTCCACTTACTTCCTTTCTTGTGTTTAATGACTATTGTCTCTTGGTCACTTTTGATGAATTTACCTGCCTGTCAATTAACACTCCTTACAGTGTTGTGCAGACAGAGTGGAAACCTGCTTGGAGCTAAAGTTCTTGGATGCCCGATGATTGGTTCAGAATCCCCGCATCATCACCCTTGCTCGAACAAGAATGGGCTTACATAATCTGTTTTCCAAGAGGCTCTGCTCTTTCCTCTTGCACAGGAATTAGTTAGTGAAGATCAGAAATCTTGTCCCATACTATTCACCAGTGTGATGTGATGTCCCATAGGACTCCATTCTGGCACCAACATTGTTCCACCTATACCTCAGATTTCGCAGGTTGCTGTTGTAGGTTTTAGAGTTACTGCAGATCAGTACACCAATGATACACAAGTTTACCTGTGTTCTTTCTGAATTGAAAACATCCTTGCACTTAGAACCTTTGTCCTAAAACTCCAGCATTGGCTGTCTCAGAACTTTCGCAGTTAAAACCCTTTAAATAAAGCTCGTCCCCTCACCTGAAAATTCAAGAACACTTTGGTTCTGAACCTCCTACGTTTTCTCACTCCTGCTTTCCTGCTTATTGAAATCCCTGAGATTGACCATAGACCACACTTTATTGCTAACTCCCCACATCAACAAGATAGCCCCATCTGGCAACTTCTTCCACTTCTTGTGAAAAATTTAACACGCCCTGGTCTCTTATTAGTTAACTACTGCTGCCCATGGTATAATCATACTACTGCTAGATGAAGGTATGGCTCTCTGGCTGGCATCCCACAGTCTTCTTTCATTTCAGTCGAGGCCAGTTCCTTCTCCAACAGCTACTTTTGCATCTGATAAAGGGAAATGTGGCCGTATACCACCAGTGTTAAAGATAAATAAAATTGGTGGCTAAACATTAAGTTAGTATCCTCATATTGATTTGTAGGAGCACTGCAAATGCATCAACCATAATATATCGCGGACACTGAGTGACCTCAATTGAATTTAGAAAACCTCCGACCTCTCCATTAAGTTCACATTTTTAATGTTTTTATATCAGTTTGTGAATTAAATAATATATTTCATCTTTTGTGTAATTGCTTGACTAATGCTTGTTTCTCTGTTGCTTTGCTGTTCACATCATCCAAAATGTTTAGCCTGGGTCCCCGCATCCATTAATGACTCAGTGGAGGTTACAGGATTCCAATAATGATTCAGTGGGGGTCCCTGGGTTCCAGTAATGATTAAGTGGGGGTCCACTGAAGTCAAAGGGTTAAGAACCGCTAATCTACAGCATACCCTTACAGCCCATGCATTCACAGACACGCCATGACACTACATAAGCCCCTTTCGTTGCACAGAGGAGAAACAAAGGCACCCCAATTCACTACACATGTTTCCTGTGACAACAGTCTGGGAGAAACTGCAAGACTCCTGTAGGTGAATTTCAGTTTTAAGTCTGCCTTGATTGTCTTTGCTCATGAGTGAGTTGGAAAATAATGTTAGTCCATCACTGGCTTTGTTTATTTAAGGACTTATGGGACTCCAAACTCATCTTTCGAATGCAGTATAAATGAGACTTTGTTTAGGAGATGGTTTTTGGTGTGAGGCCCATGTACTTGGATTGTATGACCACTCTAGTACAAGTTCCCTTCCTTTGTGCAGAGGAGACATTGAATTTTATACCGGCTAACTTTAATTTCATGTCTGTCATCCACTTTTGTGTGATCTTGGGGGAGGAGGTGGAGGTCTTGGGTGCTATTGGAGCAATCAAGTTCAGTACATAGTTGAGTATCATCCACAGTTTGGTGAACAAAGATAACATATTACCCTAGCACCCAGCCTAGTGGTTCCAGACGGAGACCGAAAAGTGGGGAGCAAGGATGAAGCCCTGCAATACTCAACAGGGGCCTTTGACTAGACCATAGAAAGATTTTCTTATTTTGATGAATTCTGCTCATTCTCAGAATTAGGACCTGAACAATTATAGCACTGTTCCTTCAATGCCCATTCTGTTCTAATGGTTTTTTAGGAGAGTGTCATGCTGTAGGAAGTTGGCTCTGTATGCACTATTTCAAAGTAAGGAATAGTATGCACAGAGTCCAAGGGTTCCCCTTAGAGGTAAGATAGTGGCAAAAAGAGATAATACTAATGCTCTATTTTGTGGTAGTGTGGTCGAGCAGTAGGCTTATCAAAGGAGTAGTGTTAAGCATTTGTTGTACACACACAGGCAATAAATGAGGAACACACACTCAGATACAATTCCAGGTCAATAGGTTTTTGCATAGAAAAATATATTTTCTTAGTTTATTTTAAGAACCACAGGTTCAAATTTTACATGTAATACTTCAAATGAAAGGTATTGCAGGTAAGTACTTTAGGAACTTTGAATAATCCCAATAGCATATATACTTTTCAAATAAATCACATATAGCTATTTTAAAACTAGACACTTAGTGCAATTTTCAACAGTTCCTGGGGGAGGTAAGTATTTGTTAGTTTTTGTATGTAAGTAAACCACCTATGGGATTCAAGTTTGGGTCCAAGGTAGCCCACCGTTGGGGGTTCAGAGCAACCCCAAAGTTACCACACCAGCAGCTCAGGGCCGGTCAGGTGCAGAGTTGAAAGTGGTGCCCAAAACGCATAGGCTTCAATGGAGAAGGGGGTGCCCCGGTTCCAGTCTGCCAGCAGGTAAGTACCCGCGTCTTCGGAGGGCAGACCAGGGGGGTTTTGTAGGGCACCGGGGGGGACACAAGTCAGCACAGAAAGTACACCCTCAGCAGCACAGGGGCGGCCGGGTGCAGTGTGCAAACACGCGTCGGGTTTTCAATAGGTTTCTATGGGAGACCAAGGGGTCTCTTCAGCGATGCAGGCAGCGATCCTCGGGGTAGCCACCACCTGGGCAAGGGAGAGGGCCTCCTGGGGGTCACTCCTGCACTGGAGTTCCGATCTTTCAGGTCCTGGGGGCTGCGGGTGCAGAGTCTTTTCCAGGCGTCGGGATCTGGGAGTCAGGCAGTCGCGGTCAGGGGGAGCCTCGGGATTCCCTCTGCAGGCGTCGCTGTGGGGGATCAGGGTGGGGGCAACTCTGGCTACTCACCGTCTCGTAGTCGCCGGGGAGTCCTCCCTGAAGTGTATGTTCTCCACAAGTCGAGCCGGGGGCGTCGGGTGCAGAGTAGCAAGTCTCACGCTTCTGGCGGGAAACGCAGTTGTTTTAAAGTTGCTCCTTTGGAAACAAAGTTGCAGTCTTGGGTGAACAGGGCCGCTGTTCTCTGGAGTTTCTTGGTCCTTCTAGAGCAGGGCAGTCCTCTGAGGATTCAGAGGTCGCTGGTCCCTGGGGAAAGCGTCGCTGGAGCAGTGTCTTTAGAAGTGGGGAGACAGGCCGGTAGAGCTGGGGCCAAAGCAGTTGGTGTCTCCGTCTTCTCTGCAGGGTTTTTCAGCTTAGCAGTCCTCTTCTTCTTAGGTTGCAGGAATCTGAGTTCCTAGGTTCAGGGGAGCCCCTAAATACAGAATTTAGGGGTGTGTTTAGGTCAGGGAGGGCAGTAGCCAATGGCTACTAGCCCTGAGGGTGGCTACACCCTTTTTGTGCCTCCTCCCAAGGGGAGGGGGGTCACATTCCTATCCCTATTGGGGGGATCCTCCATCTGCAAGATGGAGGATTCCTAAAAGTCAGAGTCACTTCAGCTCAGGTTGCCTTAGGGGCTGTCCTGACTGGTCAGTGACTCCTCCTTGTTTTTCTCATGATCTCCTCCGGCCTTGCCGCCAAAAGTGGGGCCGTGGCCGGAGGGGGCGGGCAACTCCACTAGCTGGAATGCCCTGTGGTGCTGTAACAAAGGGGGTGAGCCTTTGAGGCTCACCGCCAGGTGTTACAGCTCCTGCAAGGGGGAGGTGATAAGCATCTCCACCCAGTGCAGGCTTTGTTACTAGCCACAGAGTGACAAAGGCACTCTCCTCATGTGGCCAGCAACATGTCTCGAGTGTGGCAGGCTGCTAGAACCAGTCAGCCTACACGGGTAGTTGGTTAAGGTTTTCAGGGGGCACCGCTAAGGTGCCCTCTGGGGTGTATGTTACAATAAAATGTACACTGGCATCAGTGTGCATTTATTGTGCTGAGAAGTTTGATACCAAACTTCCCAGTTTTCAGTGTAGCCATTATGGTGCTGTGGAGTTCGTGTTTGACAGACTCCCAGACCTTATACTCTTATGGCTACCCTGCACTTACAATGTCTAAGGTTTTGCTTAGACACTCTAGGGGCACAGTGCTCATGCACTGGTGCCCTCACCTATGGTATAGTGCACACTGCCTTAGGGCTGTAAGGCCTGCTAGAGGGGTGACTTATCTATACTGCATAGGCAGTGTGAGGTTGGCATGGCACCCTGAGGGGAGTGCCATGTCGACTTACTCTTTTTGTCCTCACCAGCACACACAAGCTGGCAAGCAGTGTGTCTGTGCTGAGTGAGGGGCCCCCAGGGTGGCATAAGATATGCTGCAGCCCTTAGAGACCTTCCCTGGCATCAGGGCCCTTGGTACCAGGGGTACCAGTTACAAGGGACTTACCTGGATGCCAAGGTGTGCCAATTGTGGAAACAAAAGTACAGGTTAGGGAAAGAACACTGGTGCTGGGGCCTGGTTAGCAGGCCTCAGCACACTTTCAAATCAAAACATAGCATCAGCAAAGGCAAAAAGTCAGGGGGTAACCATGCCAAGGAGGCATTTCCTTACACATGCTCAGTTTATAAAGGCAACCAATACGCTGGGGAAGACTAAGAGGCAGGAATGTCATTTGACAAAGAGCATCGGCCACAATTCTGGAAAACTAGGTTTCAATGGTGTGACCGGAGCAGAAACCAAATTAGAAATCACTTTGAAAATTATTGTTCTGATATAGTTCGCTAGCTGGCTGACTACACATCTGTCTAGAATCTTTAAAAGGAAAGGGGCAATCTGAGGTAGGTCTGTATGCATTAGTCTTTTTAAGATGGGAATGGACATGACCTACCTGAAGGAAAGAAGGACAGAACCCTGGTTCATAGAGGAGTAGATGATTTGTATGTTGAGAGAGGGAGGACATTTGAGTGCCCATTGGCTAGGTGGGGTTGGGATAGGATCTGGGCAGAATATTTAATGTGTTGTGACACTTCTGTATATATAGATTGAAATATCATATACAGTACAGGCCAGGTTGTAAGGTAACATGGTCACTGTTTGGGAATTACATATGCTAAAGTTCATTGGTGCAAGTGCTGGGCCTAGAATATAGGCTTACTCGTTTAAATGGTGCAGCCAATAAAATGAGTTATGTGATCACCATTTTTGTGAGACTCTTGTTAACAAACTAGAGAAAGGAAATTTCCATTCTCTAATGTTTACACTTTTCATAAGGACAGCAGCCGAAACGTGGCTACAATGAGAGATGACCTTGTGATTTTCACCTTGTAGGAAAAAGGCATGGATGTTGATTCATCAAAATATCAAGGGTAGCGGAAGTGACATCACACATTTTTGACCTTAATGACATCAAGTGAAGTGACATTGTATGATCTTTAACCCTCAATATTCCTAGGAAGTTATGTCACATTACCTTAACTCTGATGACATCACGATAATTGACATTGCTTGAGTTCCAAAGTAAATGCATGATTAATATAATGACACAACAATATTTTGTTTTGTAGATATCACCTGTATTATGGTGCTGACATGATATGGATGGAGATCTTGTTTCTCTTAGTATTACTTAAAAACATAATGGCTCATCCAAAGAAGATATAGGGGGTCATTACAACCCTGGCGGACGGTGTTAAAGCGGCGGTAAGACCGCAAACAGGCCGGTGGACAAAAAAAGGGAATTATGACCCTGGCGGAAAACGCCAACAAAGACAGCCACTTTAACACACCGCCCGCCACGGCGGTACAGACAACAGACAGGCGGGAGACAATGTACCGCCCATAGTATCAGAACACCAAACGCCACCTTTTCCGGGGCGGATTCACCGCGGATAAAAACACGGCGGAAACAGCTTTTGCTATGGGAAAACGCTCACCTGAACACACTCCACGAGGAACGACGACTCCATGGAGCCAGAACTCCAAATACTGCCTTCCCTTGTCTTTCTGCTCCTCTATGACCAGCAGCGACGTAGGCGCCGAAGATACCGGTGAGTACTGCACCTACGACACGGGGAGGCAAAAGTTAGGGGGACACCCACCAAACACCCCCACCCTCGCGTATCACAACATACACACCAATGCAGTCAAAAATATCACATGAACAACCCACAATCCCCCCGGAAGAATGCAAAGACAAAGCGAATTGCGGTCAAACATTGTAATGTGCCAATATACATGTCATACAAAAATATACTGATATATATCTCGAAATCTGTCATAATTATATATACAATACAAGAAGTAGTGCAGATATGTACACAACAATGTCCGTGCACCAACAGTCCAAAAATGCATGGGCGAGGCCCACAATAGATACCTGACCAAAATCGGAGAGAACACTGCCGGGGCATCAGATAGAAACACTACAGGCACCTCAGGGGGAAGGGAAGGGGGTGCACCTCAGCCACATGAATGCAAAGCCAGATCCACGACGGGGCTCCATGCCCATTGATGTATCCTGGGGAGTGCAAAGCCACAGTCTCTCAAGTCTCTACAGTGGGTGGGTTGCCCACTGTGCCATCCTGGGGAGTGCAAAGCCACAGTCTCTCAAGTCTCTACAGTGGGTGGGTTGCCCACTGTGCCATC
The DNA here is from genome assembly GCF_031143425.1 of Pleurodeles waltl. Taxonomy (NCBI): domain Eukaryota; kingdom Metazoa; phylum Chordata; class Amphibia; order Caudata; family Salamandridae; genus Pleurodeles; species Pleurodeles waltl. Next base: position 1,124,236,210 of record NC_090448.1, read on the forward strand.
CTGGGGAGTGCAAAGCCACAGTCTCTCAAGTCTCTACAGTGGGTGGGTTGCCCACTGTGCCATCCTGGGGAGTGCAAAGCCACAGTCTCTCAAGTCTCTATAGTGGGTGGGTTGCGCACTGTGCCATCCTGGGGAGTGCAAAGCCACAGTCTCTCAAGTCTCTACAGTGGGTGGGTTGCCCACTGTGCCATCCTGGGGAGTGCAAAGCCACAGTCTCTCAAGTAGATGCAGTTCTCTACTGGTACTGGGTGGGACTGGTGCCCAGACTGGATGAGTCTCCCCGTGAAAGTTCCTGTCCTGTCACTGTCCCAGCTGCACATGGGATAAGGATGCCTGATGTGGCGGCCTATTCATACCTACACAGTCTTTGCTATGTTCAGCGGTGCTTTGCCATGGCGGTCTTTGCCCTGTTCAGCGGTGCTTTGCCATGGCGGTCTTTGCCCTGTTCAGCGGTCCTTTGCCATGGCGGTTCAGGACTGTTCAGCAGTGCTTTGCCATGGCGGTTCAGGACTGTTCAGCGGTGCTTTGACATGGCGGTCTTTGCCCTGTTCAGCGGTGCTTTGCCATGGTGGTTCAGGACTGTTCAGCGGTGCTTTGCCATGGCGGTCTTTGCCCTGTTCAGCGGTGCTTTGCCATGGCGGTTCAGGACTGTTCAGCGGTGCTTTGACATGGCGGTCTTTGCCCTGTTCAGCGGTGCTTTGCCATGGCAGTTCAGAACTGTTCATCAGTGCTTTGACATGGCGGTTCTGGTACTGACATTGGTGTGTGGCATGACGATCTCCACACTGGACATTGGTGTGTGGCATGACGTTCCATCATTGCCCAGCGGGGCTGTGGTATCCTGGCCCCTCCTGGACTGTGATTCCAGCGGTGGTCTCTGGACCAGTGACAATACTTGGGCCCTCCTGGGCTGTGACTCTGGCGGTGGTCTCCTGACCAGTTACGATACTTGGGCCCTCCTGGGCTGTGACTCTGGCGGTGGTCTCTGGACCAGTGACGATACTTGGGCCCTCCTGGGCTGTGACTCCGGCGGTGGTCTCCTGACCAGTAACGATACTTGGGCCCTCCTGGGCTGTGACTCCGGCGGTGGTCTCCTGACCAGTAACGATACTTGGGCCCTCCTGGGCTGTGACTCCGGCGGTGGTCTCCTGACCAGTAACGACGGTGCTGGCGGTTGTGTCTGGACCGCCGGAAATGATGGCGCACTTCTCCGCCGTGACACTCACAACAGGCTGGGGAGGCTTCCTCAGGACCTTCCCCACCTTTTTTGGAGTTACAGTTGACTCACCAATTGCCTTCGATCCCATTTCAGTTGTAGTCCCACCAGGAGTCTTGACACGGTCCCGTCGTCCACTCTCCAATTTCAGAGCCTTTACAGGGGGTGGGCTGACAGTGCCTTGGCTCCGGGTCCTACTGCCTGCCCTGGTGGACGGTGCACTCCAAAAACCTGGAACACGCACCACTGGTACTGGAGGCTTTTTGGCTGAGGCGCTACGACGGGACTGATGAATTGGAGAGGGGGGGGGGCAAAAAGGTCAATTTGACATAGGGACAGTTTCTGACGGACACTGGGATGGGTAGTTGGAGGGGGTCTGGGAGTGGAGGAAGAGGAGGTGGTTGTAGGAGGTGTCACTTTAGGTGTTTTGGGTGCAGGTGCAGGTACTGGAGGCTGTCGTGAGGTGGATGGATGTTGGGTGAGTGATTGCCGGCGTTTGTGTACTTTGGGAGGGGGCGTCAGACACACTGGGAGAGGACACAGGGGACGTGTAAATGGCAGTGGGGGTGGTGAGTGCAGGTGAGCTGCTTGTGGTGCTGGGTGTCCTGGTGCGAGTCCTAGTGCCTGTAGATCTGGTGCATGCAGGTGTGTGTGTAGACGAGACTGGGAGGGAGGAGGGAGAAGAGGAGGAGGGGGACACAGTGGAGACAGTGGATGTTGCTGTGTCTGTATGGGTGTGATGCTTGTGTGAGTGCCTGTGCTGTGTGTGGTGCCTATGTTTGCTTGAGCTACTTTTGGGTGTTGACTTGTGTGCATGCTGGTCTGTAGGTGTGCTTGGGATGGGCTGTGGTACAGTGGATTGGGTCTGGGTGGAGGAAGTTGGAGGGGGGAGGCTGGACACAGGGACAATGGCTGCCATCAGTGCTGAGGCCAGAGATTGCAGGGTTTGTTTAAGGACAGCCTGACCAGAATGAATGCCCCCAGGAATGCATTACCGTGTTGCAACTCTCTTTCTACACCCTGGATGGCATTCACAATGGTAGACTGCCCAACAGTGAGTAACTTGAGGAGGTCAATGGCCTCCTCACTGAGGGCAGCAGGGGTGACAGCGGCAGGGCCTGAGGTGCCTGGGGCGAAGGTGATGCCCACCCTCCTGGGTGAGCGGGCACGGGGCGAACGCTGAGGGGCTGCTGGGAGGGCAGTGCTGGTAGGGGAGGTGGCGGCTGTACCTGTAGAAGTGGGGCGCACAGATGGTGCCGCCACCACAGGGGAGCCCAAATCGGCGGACGAGTCAGTGTCGCTAGTTGGTGATACTGTGGCCGACGTGAAGCTCCCCTCGCCCTCCGTCCCACTGGTGCATTCAGTCTGTGGTGTGGCCCTCCATGGCCATGTGGGATGCAGCTCCCTCGTGCTCCGGTGCCACTGTACCTCCGCCTTATGATGCTGATGTACAAAAGGACAGGGAGAGCAGGAAAAGGGGGGGGAGACAGAAGAAAGAGAGTTTTAGTGCATGGCATACCGCTACCGTTGACGGACAAGACAGACGCAGCAGCCCCATGCATTACGCCGTGCTCCTGCCCTCTGCACATGCAATTTCTGGGATATGGCCTACATGGCAATGGTAGAAATCTGCGCACATGGATTGCAAAGGGGCAACTATACATCAACTTGCCACTGTTCTGAGCTGGGGTAGAGTGCCACATGGCCTACATTACGGAGGGGCCTTGCCTATCTAACTCGCCCTGGCCTAGGGACACACACAGCCCACCTCCCCCACCCAGACACCTCCACTGCACGCAAAGTCCACAGAATGAGGTTGTACTCACCCCCTTGTGTCTGCTGTGATGTCCTTAAGCGCCCATCCAACTCCAGGTAGGCCACCGCCAGGATCCGGAACATCAGGGGGGTCATGGTGCGACGGGCACCCCTCCCACGTTGGGAGGCCATCCCCAGCTGAGCCTCCGCCGTCTTCTTGCTGCAGCAGCGAATGTCCTCCCATCTCTTACGGCAGTGGGTGCCTCGTCTCTGGTGGGCCCCCATGGTCCGGACTTCCTTGGCGATGGCATGCCAAATGTCCCTCTTTTGGTGGGCGCTGACCTACATGACATGCACAAGGAAAGAGGAACAGTCATTACCTACTGCACCGTCAATGTTAGTGGCCCCCTCCCTACTCTGGCCATGTGGCCCATTCATTCCCATGCATTTATGTTCTATGAACTCCTCACCCTTCTCTCTTCCAACCAGCCCTCTCCACCCAGGCATAGCCCATCCAACGTGCTCCCTGTGTACTGACCTGTTGGTCTGGAGGACCGTAGAGTAGCATGTACTGGGGGAGGACCCCATCCACAAGTTTCTCCAACTCCTGTGCAGTGAAGGCAGGGGCCCTTTCCCCAGATGCAGCAGCCATCGTCTCTTCAAGACCGAGGTCACAGCAGCACTAGCAGTGTAAGTCCTCTCCTGTCGAAGGCCAGGTATCTAGTGATTGAAGAGATAGAAAATGGCGGTGACGTCCGCGGCGGTGACGTCCGCAGCGGGGCGCATCATCCCCGCCGGCGCACCTATTCATTGGCTCCTGGGACCCATAGGGTCCAATGTTAACCAATGCAGCATTGCGCCGCGCTCTACGACCGCCTACCGCGACGGTGTCCAACGCCAGCGCAGTTACCCCACAATTCCATTGTCCCATTTTAGAGGTCAGGCAACCGCCATTTCAGGGGCCCACATGGCTTCATTTACTACTGCGTCACACATAGCTAGGCCTATAATCAACACACATACAGGAAGGGGTTTTGTGAGTGGTGTAGTCTTGTGTGTAACTGTGGGTACATACCTGGGGAATAGTGACTGGTTCTTCGCTGTTGTCCTTCTTAGGCACCGTCAGCTGGGACATATGAGAAGATGGCGGAATCCTCCGGTGTACCGACTGCTGGTGGACCTGTTGACAATGGAAGAAAGACATTTGATCGTGACCTTCCGGTTTGACCGTGCCACAATCCAGGAACTATGTAGCCAGTTGGAGCCAGACCTGATGTCACCAATCCGCCATCCGACTGGAATCCCCCCTGACGTGCAGGTGCTGTCAGTGCTCCATTTCCTTGCAAGTGGGTCATTTCCGACTACTGTGGCCATGGCATCAGGGATGTCCCAGCCTATGTTTTCCAACATTTTGTCCAGCGTGTTGTCTGCCCTGCTGAAACACGTAAGGAGATGCATAATTTTCCCTGAGGTGGAGGATTTGCCTACAGTTAAAGGTGACTTCTGTGCCCTTGGACATATCCCCAACGTCATAGGTGCTATTGATGGGACCCATGTAGCTCTGGTCCCCCCCAGAGGAGTGAACAGGTGTACAGGAACAGGAAGAGTGATCATTCGATGAATGTCCAGATGGTCTGTTTGGCAGACCAATACATCTTGCAGGTAAATGCTATGTTCCCTGGCTCTGTGCATGACGCCTACATCCTGCGGAATAGCAGCATCCCTGATATGATGGGTCAACTCCAGAGGCACCGTGTATGGCTATTGGGGGACTCTGGTTACCCCAACCTTTCGTGGCTATTGACCCCAGTGAGGAATCCCAGGACCAGGGCAGAAGAACGGTACAATGAGGCCCATGGGCGGACTACGAGGGTGATCGAACGCATCTTCGGCCTCCTGAAGGCCAGGTTCAGGTGCCTCCATATGACAGGTGGGTCCCTATTCTACTCACCGAAGAAGGTGTGTGACATCATCATCGCCTGCTCCATAATTTGGCATTGCGACGCCAGGTGCCTTTTCTGCAGGAGGATGATCCAGATGACGGTGTTGTAGCAGCTGTGGAGCCTGTGGACAGTGATGAGGATGAAGCTGAGGAAGGCGAAAACAACAACAGGGAGTCAGTCATACAGCAATATTTCCGGTGAGACACAGGTGAGTACATTTTCAGGTTGTGTACCTAAATTTCACTCACTATTTGTTAATTGAGTTGTCCCCTTCCATTTCAGTTTCACAAATGTGGTAACCTACGTGTCAACAGCTTGCACCCTTGAAAGGCTTGTGATGTGTGACATTGGTATGTTGGCCTTCCAATGGGTAACCCTTTTTGACACTGTAATTGACAATACAAAGTTCAAAATCATAGACTGACTCCAGTTTTATTAGTGTTTCAAGGGTGTTTATTTAAGTGCAGAAAAATGAAGGGGGGTTGTGAAATCGGGATGGGTTATGGTGGAAGAATGTCCATTGCAGAGTCCAGTCTATTAGTCTCACAGGTACATTGCACATCTGGCCATTGGAAGTGGAGCTGGGGCAGTTCCAATCTGGACAGGGTAACAAAGTGGGACAGTGGGGGGACAATCAGGGTAGTCTTATTTCCTGGCGGGGGTCTTGCCATCTTGCTCTGTCCTGTTCCTGGATCTCAGGGACCGCTTTCGTGGTGGTTGTCCGTCTGCAGGGGGTGGGGTGCTGGTGTGGTGGTCCTGTGGCTGGGCGTCCTGTCCACTAGCGCCGGCAGAGGTGGTGGGCATTTCATCGTCGTGGCTAGTGTCAGGGGCCCCTTGGAGTGCCACGGTGTCCCTCAAAGTCTTTTGAATGTCCGTCAGCACCCCTACAATGGTGCCCAGGGCGGAGGCGATGGTCCTGAGCTCCTCCCTGAACCCAAAATACTGCTCCTCCTGCAGACGCGGGTCTCCTGCAACTTGTCCAGGACCGTTGCCATCGTCTCCTGGGAGTGGTGATATACTCCCATGATGGAGGAGAGGGCCTCGTTGAGAGTAGGTTCCCTTGGCCTGTCCTCCCTCTGTCGCACAGCAGCCTTCCCAGTACCCCTGTGTTCCAGTGCCTCCGTCCCCTGGACCGTGTGCCCACTGCCACTGCCCCCAGGTCCCTGTTGTTGGGGTGGTGGGTTAGCCTGGGTGCCCTGTAGTGGTGGACACACCGCTGATTGACCTGTCCTGGGTAGGGAGGTATGGGCCCGCTGGGTGGGTGCTGTGCTGGTGTTACCAGAGGGTGGAAATTCAGTGTTGAGCTGTGGCTGGGCAAGGGGAACCGACTGTCCTGAGGCCCACGATGGTCCGGGCTGGTCATCAAGATCCAGTAGGGCAGAGCTGCTGTTGTCACTGTGGGCCTCTTCTGGGGGTGGAGTGGTGTTGTCTGGACCCTCTGGTGACGTTCCTGCGGGGGTATAAGTACATGATTATTGCATGTGTGTGTTTCATGGTGTGCAATGGTTGGGTGTGCGTGTACCCCAGTGCAGGCATTCCTGTGTGGGGGCTTGTGTGCTGATGGTTGGGGGGTGTTCTGGGTATGTGCAGTGGGCATGCTTTAGTGATGGGTATCCATGCTTAGTTGTGTCATGCAGGTCTTGGGGTTGGGATGGGTGGTTGGTGTTATGGGTACATTAGTGAGGAGTTAGGGTGATAGGGGAGGGTGTGAGGGTGGGGGTGTGTGATTGCATGCAGGTAAGGTGGGGGATATGATAGTTAAGATTTGACTTACCAGTGTCCGTTCCTCCAACGACTCCTGCGAGGCCCTCAGGATGCAAGATGGTCAAGACTTGCTCCTCCCATGTTGTTAGTTGTTTGGGAGGAGGTGGGGGTCCGCCGCCAGTCCGCTGTACCGCGATGTGGTGCCTGGATACCGTTGAATGCACCTTTCCCCGTAGGTCGTTCCACCTCTTCCTGATGTCCTCCCTATTTCTTGGGTGCTGTCCCACAGCGTTGACCCTGTCCACTATTCTTTGCCATAGCTCCATCTTCCTGGCTATGGATGTGTACTGTACCTGTGAGCCAAATAGCTGTGGCTCTACCTGTAGGATTTCCTCCACCATGACCCTGAGCTCCTCCTCAGAGAAGCGGGGGTGTCTTTGGCGTGACATGGGGTGGTGTGGGTGAGGTGTGGGGTGGTGTATGTGTTGATGAGCGTGGTGAGTGTAGTGGTATGGGGTGTTTTGTGCGTGGATGTTGTGTGGGTGATGGTGTAGTGTGCCTCTGTGTGATGGGGTTCTCTATTCTGTGCTGTTTCTCTATGGTGTTCTCTCTAATTTTGGGTCGTAGGGGTTTGTGGGTGATGTGGGTGTGTGTTTTATATTGTGTTGGATGTGTGGGAGTGTTGTTTGTATGTGTATCAGGCGTGTGTATTTGGAATTGTCCAATGTGGCGGTGTTTTGGAGCTGTGTGTATTTTGAGCGCGGCGGTGTGTACCGCAAATGGAATACCGCGGTTGAAAGACCGCTGCGTGGATTCGTGGGTCGTAATGGCATGGGCGTGTTTCTGTTGGCGTGGAGGTGGAGGATTTGTTTCCGCATGTTTATCGCTGACCTTTGGTGTGGCGGTGTTGTGTGGGTGTCTGAATTTCGGCGGATTCCGTGATGTGTGTCATAATAGCTGTGGCGGGCTCCCACCGCGGCGGCGGTGTGTTGGCGGTCTTCTGCACGGCGGTAAGCGCCTTTTACCGCCAATGTTGTAATGACCCCCATAATGCCCCAAAGCACACAATAGCCCTGGGAATCAATTATTTTTATAACACAAACTGTCATGATTTAATAGATTCCCCTACAGTATACTGCAGAGAGAAATGTGTTGAGAAATCGTAGGGAGAGAAAAAAAGAGATTCAAACAAAACAGTATTAGTTATGACACTATATTGAATTTAAAGTATATTGTTGACCTAAATTATTCCTTACTGTAACGTATTTTGATTTAAGACAGTTTCCAAGGCAATATCACTGGTGTGGCGCACAGAGGTGAAGATTTTATTCAAACACTTAATTTTGCATGTATTCACAATTTTAAACATATAAACAGCTTGTTTAAAAATCTTTGTTTTTTTAAGTTTATTTATTTACCTTAAGAGAACACATAACAATGCTGAATGTACTGATTCTACAAAACCTAACTTGTAATGTCTCAGCTCCAGTGGAAGCTACAGAAAGTAAACATTGCTCATCAAGATACAGGTTACCTTTTGTTCTTGGAGTGGTTACTAGTGATTTTTAAAAATGGAAGGCTGTAATACTTGCCCCACATTGTAGCCTGTTAACCAAGTAAGCCTTACATCTTCTACAGAGGGTTCTGTGGGAACCCTCCCCAATAAGTTTTTGAAAAAATGGAAAAAGGTGGTGCATTTTAAATTGTCTAAAACTCCACAGGCTCTGAAAAGCACATAATCAAGTCTTTTCATGCATGGTGTTCCTGACCTACATAACCTGATGCTTCCCAAAATATGACTCAATTTTTTCTAAAATTTGCTTTTGGTCACCTGATATGTCACAAATGACCTTGATTGTGCCAAGCCAAGTATATTGTCATGGGTTCTCCCATATGCTATTGATGCCCCTTTGGTTCAAACATGGCTTACCCTATGCTACTGGCAGAATGTATATTGCCATTGGTGCTGTCCATAAACCATGGGTGCACCCCAGTCAAAAACTATCTCTGGTATGTCACGGCCAGCACTTTGTTATAATTGTCTCCCTTCTATCTACCATGGCTGTCCTCCCTTATGCAAAAATTACTTTCATTGTGTCATTGCCAACATTTTACCATCAGTACCACCATGCCAAGAATTCCCTCCAGTATGCCAGCACCAACAGTTTTCCACAGGTGCCCCTGTGCCGAGAAAGAGATGCAGTATGCCAGTGCCAACACTTTGTCATGGCTCATTTATTCTCATTACTTGTCACTCACTCTCACTCAGGTTCACGCACATGCTCACATATACAGGTACATGCACACACACAGACGCTCACTCTCACGTGCATCCACACAGCATACATTTAAAGAATTTTATTTTACATACCACATGCAAGATAAGGTCCTGCTCTACCCATTGCTGTTCCATTTTTTAATATACTAATAGTGAAACAAACACTATTATTCACTATTAGCTTAGTAAAGGAGAATGGAGCCCGATACTTTACTTTACAAAGGTGAATCACCCCTGTGTTCTTGACACTGATTTTGCTTCCCCTGAGGCCAGGAGTTGCGAACAATGCCAGGGGTTACAAGGGAGAAGCCAGGTGTTGCATCTGTGACCGCTGGCGACCCCTAAATGATGTCCATAGAAGAAGGAAGGAAAGTAGCAATATGCCTCCATGTAGTACTGTTTTTTTTAACTAGAAACATTGTTGACCAACCTTTGTAACAAAAAAGGAGTCAATCATGACCTGACCCCTCCTGGTGCTAATATGCTAATTTGGTATTATGTCATGCTGTTGTCGCATAGGCTCTCATTATCCTAACAAGACTATTGGATTTGGGTGGCAGAATCACTTGCACTGTGGGGGATTGAGTCTCAACCCACTACAGGTGACACCTGTAGGCCTAATCCGGTTTTGCTCCGGCTAACTAGCAGTGCCTCATCTCCACCCAAGAGTAGGGATAATTGGGCAACCAAGCGCATGACACAATTGACTCCTCAGGGAAATCGTGGTCACTCAGATCTCATTTGTTTCTCTCAGTTACATTAGTCTCACATATGCAAGGACAATCCGAGGCAGAATATGGTTGAATAAGGTTTTATTGAAGTAACTGCCTCTTAGATAATAAAGCATGTATTGCAATAACTAGGACGATGAAGCTTGACAGGATTAAAATTGTGACAGAGTGAAACATAAAAATAACGCTACTATATTGTCACTAAAATCGTTAAGAATAACTCCTACCTAGGCTATGTTAGATCAAAACATGTTAAGCTCTAATTCTGCCTTTCAGGTTCCCCTGAGAAGACATCATCCCTCATACCTGAGCAAGAGGCCTGTAGTCTACATAAGTAGCTGTAGCGAAGCAATCAGCATACAGTCGTAGTCATCTGGCTGGAATCTCCCTCTAACGTACATGGATCAAAGTAGTGTTTTTATAAGTAAACAGCTTCGGTTCCAAGAAAGGATCCCCACATAAGAGTGTATATATAAGGCCTGTGTAATGAAATATGATTGGGACTTAATTAACTGTTGTAACTGTTACCATATTATATGTATAATAAATGCTAACTTGTTTGTAATAGTTACAATCATTATAATGCACATAATTTGCAGACAAATAGTGTATAATGAATAATCCAAGTTTCACCAAGAAAAATCAAAATTCCTCTGGCAATTGGAGTGCTTTCATCTCCATTACCACTGATATTTTGAAAATGGTCATTGGGCTCATAAACCCAGAAAGTTGCCAAACTACATCTAAAATGTTTGGGTCACAGCCAATAGATTTCCCCAAAAGGAAACTGTGATCTTTTCAGAGAAAATGAAAACTTTCTCAGTTATGCTCATAGTGTTAGGACTGTTAGGAGTCAGAAACCTGTGTGAAAATCTCGTATCTACAGGTGGCATATGGAGCCCCACCCAGTTCCCTAAAATCAGTACAGACACACACACGGTATTAGGTATTTTACACTAAATGATCTTCTGTGTCAGCAATGGGAGCTAGTTTGTTTTATTACGATTCTGTGCTAGTTTGGTTTAGTAAGATTCTGTGAGAGAAGGTGGCGCGACTTCAGTGGCTTAGTACTGTGTATTTGTAAAAGTTCTTTGGTGTGGTTTAGTGCACGTGTATGTTTAGAGATCTTGAAGGAGGATTTAGCATGGTATACTACTTGTTTATAGGACCTCCTAGCTGTCTTAAGCTCTGTGGATATATACACATATATGAGATTTTCTTCATTGGCTTTTCTGTGCTCTTAGGTGTTTCTGCATCTTGTTCACATCACCATTATACCACCTAGCGGTTTGCTTGGACCGCTTGATTCTTGTGGTGAGGAGAGCTACATTTTCCATATTCTTGGAAATCATATCATTCTGCTGACTTGGCAGGGTAGTGACCTTGCTGTGTTAGTACTTTAACTGCTTCAGTCAAGCAGTCGAATGGTGTTTTGTTAATATGTTTGAGGTTTGTTGAGTTTGCTGCTGTCGTTTGTGGCTCAGTGTGTAGCAGGAATCTTGAGGTCAGAAATGTGAAGGTGGTGTGGAAGTGGACTGATCTTTTCACCTCAAGAGTGTGTAAGATATGACATCCTACTTGATGAAGAACAGGCCCAAAGTTGTATCCCTATTGTGGATAGGTGGTATGCAGTACTGGTGCAGATTGTTGTCAGACGTGAAGGACTGAATTGTAGATGAGTGAGTATCATTGTCTTTAGCCCATTGGGGGCGATGTCTCCCAGGTAAATCTGACTGCAGAGGCAGATAAGGTGTTAAAGACACAAAGGTCATCCAGAAAGTCCTTCTTGCAGCCAGGAAGAGAGGCTGTCCAGGTTTGGGTATTGCTTTTGTGATCTCATAAATGAATCATTGGGAAAGGCTGGTATAGTGAGGTTGTCTTTTTGCTTTTAAAGAATTCCTTATGTACAAGCATGATTTCTAGTTCCCCCCTCACCCCTGGCAAGACCGATAAGGTAGCAGTCAGGACTACTATGACATCAAATACTGATATGAAGGAAGGCTGAAGCATGTTTGAGTTAAAGCATCCAGGTCATAGTCCATGATGACTTCAGACAGAGATATGAGTTACAAAGGGCGGCCCTGCAGCTTCAGCGTGTGGCCTTCATGTGATAGGAGGGTTGGGGCTCACTAGCTTGCATGAATGATATTTCTGAAGTTGTTTGGGTAAACAAACCTTTGACACTGAACTGAGTTTTTCAGTCAGTCTTCTTTGATAGTGAACTCAGTGTCAGATTCAGTCTTCTAATGTGTTTTTTTTTCTTTGTAGCGACATTCAGGAAACAAGCACATGTCTTTACAGGAAGAAATAGGCATTGAGATGTAGAGAGGCAGATTCTACACTAGTGACAAATGCACATTACAAATCAACATAGCATAACTTATGTGAAGGGAAGGAGGTGTAATTCCTGTGCATGGTATGGGACCACAAATGTCAGCAAAATTTGGAAGTTGACACTGTTATTTTTGCACGGTCTCCTGTGCTTCATTATTCTGTTAGACTTCTATATTCACAGAGAGATCTCTGTCCCTTCTTTCACCTTTATTAATCTTTACTACTATTAAGAAGCAGTAAAATAAACGTAAAATAGTACTAAGGGTACATCCCTGTGATAGAAAAAGAATGTAAAGAAATGCCTCCTTGGCATGGTTACCCCCTGACATTTTGCCTTTGCTGATGCTAAGTTATGACTTGAAAGTGTGCTGGGACCCTGCTAACCAGGCCCCAGCACCAGTGTTCTTTCCCTAAACTGTACCTTTGTCGCCACAATTGGCACAACCCTGGCACCTAGGTAAGTCCCTTGTAACTGGTACCCCTGGTACAAAAGGCCCTGATGCCAGGGAAGGTCTCTAAGGGCTGCAGCATGTCTTATGCCACCCCAGGGACCCCTCACTCAGCACATGCACACTGCCTCACAGCTTGTGTGTGCTGGTGGGTAGCAAATGACTAAGTCGACATGGCATTCCCCTCCGAGTGCCATGCCAACCTCACACTGCCTGTGGCATAGTTAAGTCACCGACGCCTGGAACCAACACTGCACCCGCAGCCCCCAGGACCTGAAGGAACCAAACTCCAGTGCAGGAGCGACCCCCAGGCGACCCTCTGCCTAGCCCAGGTGGAGGCTACCCCGAGGAGTCCCCCTGTGCCTGCCTGCATCGTTGAAGAGACCCCCAGGTCTCCCCATTGCTTTCTATACAAGACCTGACGCCTATTTGCACTCTACACCTGGCCGCCCCTGTGCCGCTGAGGGTGTACTTTCTGTGCCTGCTTGTCCCCCCTGGTCTGTCCAAGGAGGACGCGGGTACTTACCTGCTGGCAGACTGGAACCGGGGCACCCCTGTTCTCCATTGAAGCCTATGTGTTTTGGGCACCTCTTTGACCTCTGCACCTGACCGGCCCTGAGCTGCTGGTGTGGTAACTTTGGGGTTGCCTTGAACCCCCAACGGTGGGCTACCTTGGACCCAACTTTGAACCCTGTAAGTGTTTTACTTACCTGTGAACTTAACATTTACTCACCTCCCCCAGGAACTGTTGATTTTTGCAGTGTCCACTTTTAAAATAGCTTATTGCCATTTTTGTCAAAACTGTACATGATATTGTGATTATTCAAAGTTCCTGGAATACCTGAGTGAAATACCTTTCATTTGAAGTATTACCTGTAAATCTTGAACCTGTGGTTCTTAAAATAAACTAAGAAAATATATTTTTCTATATAAAAACCTATTGGCCTGGAGTAAATCTTTGAGTGTGTGTTCCTCATTTATTGCCTGTGTGTTTACAACAAATGCTTAACACTACCCTCTGATAAGCCTACTGCTCGACCACACTACCACAAAATAGAGCATTAGAATTATCTCTTTTTGCCACTTTCTTACCTCTAAGGGGAACCCTTGGACTCTGTGCTCACTATTTCGTACTTTGAAATAGTAAATACAGAGCCAACTTCCTACAAAGAAGTATGACTTCTACAACCATGTTTACTAGTACGTATGGGCATTTTGCTCAGTACCTATGCTATTTAGACTATTGCAATAGAATAATTTAAATATTTAAACAATAACATATTTATATTCCACACATATTTTAGATGCCTTGTAGATTTTACAAGGAAACAGACTGAAGGTGCATTAAAACTAGTGTATTGACACGAGATTCCACATTGGACCCATTACCCCAGTTCAAATGCAGGATACAGTTGTTTCCTTCCATTAGGATCAAATTCGCACCGCAAAGCCTACACAGATTTTTTACAGCTAAATATTTAAGCAATTCCAGTACTTTGTAACCAGTGGGTAACTCTTCTGATTTACAAATGATCATCCTTGCTCCCCAATCCGCCCTGTTGTATTAAATGTGCATGAGCTAGGTAAGGCTCTAGCCCAGCTTGGGCCAAAAGCCCAGCTCTTGTTCAGCCTTTGAGCGCATGCCTAGGTTTGTCATACAAGGAGCCACGCTGGCATCCCAGGTACTGCCCCTTTATCTTCCTAATGCAGTTGTTTTAAAAAAAAAATAAACATTGCTAAGCACTTGATACATGAGCATCAGCATAAAACCAAAAAAGTTGATTTTCAACATGCACTTTTCATGGCAGTTCAAATGCCTGTGCGTGAACCTGTCTGCAGCCAGGCTCTGCACTTCCATGTATCTCACAGGCACTCGAAAAACAACTCCATGGGGTCTCCCACACAGCGAGGTGTTGAGGTGCTCTTAAAGTCATTCTCTTTGTTAAGTGAGAGGATGCCGGTGATATTAAGGTATTGATTGTGTCTTGTTGTCTCTTAATTTGGGGCCAGATGCATCAAGTATTTTGCTGGTTGCAAACAGGCCCATTTGCAGAATAGGAAACTGCATTTTGGTATGTATTAATCCAAAAATTGCGGTTCAGTGACATGTTACCTAATCTCAGTTTAGAATTTGCAATGCATACAGATTTGGTATTTGGAAGGGGTATGTTCAGGTGTGTCCCATCCAAATACCAAATCAGAATGGGATGTATGAATGTTTTTCGAGTGAAAAACGGTTGCAAAATGTTCACACATTGCCACCAATTCAAAGTTGGTGCTAACCCATATGCAAATGGGAAGGGGGTCTTCTTGCGATACCCTTCCCCTTTAAGGATGCTTAAAAAAACATTTTTAAGATCACTGCCTACTCTTAAAAATAAAAATGAAACTACATTTTTTCTTTTTTAACACATCCTTGTGTTAAAAAAAATAAAAAATTATTGCTTTATTAAAAAGCAGCCACAGACATGGTGGTTTGCTGACCCCAGCCGGGCCCCAGCCCTGTGATAGTTGCGATTCCTAATGAGTCGCAAACTGCAACCTACCTCATTAATACGCATGAGGTAGGTCTATTTGCGACCCAAAGAGGTTCATACATTAGGAATTCCGAATTGCGATTCAGAGACATTTGGCCCTTGGTACTTATTTCATAGCACTCACTTCTACTGTCGCATTGACTTAAAATGTTATTGGTGTATTTATTTAACACTGTGTACTATATAAATACTGATAAAACTGCACAAAAAGCACTGTTCTTTGGTGTTAACTGAGATACAGACAGTAGCCTAGCAAAGCTGCCGTGGGCCCTGGTGCAAGAAATGAAAGCCCCTTTATCTGTTGTTGGGGGTCGTAAATACAGCAAATACCCGGGTTTAGTGATCCCGTCAGTGCTTTTGGCCCTGGTGCCACCGCACATGCTGCACCAATGGTAGCCATGCCCCATGATGCAGAAGACATATCAATCCAGTGGCCAAATCCCAAAATTAGTAACCTAGAAACCTGAATTAAAATCCCAGCTCTCTCGCTTGACCCTGTTGTGGGATCTTAGTCAAATACCCTTTACTTTACTGTTTCTGATTTTTCTTGATCGTTACATTTGAGAGGACACGGATATGCTTCAGGACGTGCCTTATGGAAAGTCTCTCTTTACGTAGTTTAATAGAACATAACGTTGCTCCGTTTTGCAACACTATTGGGCGTATATAAGGGGCACATGACAAGTTTCGTCTTCACTCCTGGCATATTCACGAAGGTGGAGCAGGCGAGGCATTACTGGTTTTAAGTTCTAGTTTATTATTAATAAATGCCACTGAGTTCAAGCACTTTCAAATTTTAAAGAAAAAACTTTGGGGAAAGTTGTTATAAATGTATGCAATGTTTGTTTCGTAATTTACTTGCCAGATACATTATGGCTCGGCTGGCTTGCCCCCTTCTGCGCGTGCATCAAAGGAAGACTGGCCGGGGTATTTCCAAGTAGTGATGTGACATTAACAGACATGACACTTATCGCGATACCGGCCTGGTGTGTTTGTTGAGTGACGCCTAGTGTCGCACAAGCGCACTCTGAGCTCGCTACCAGTGAGGTGAAAGCCCTGTGCGGCCCGCAGGGATTTGCAAAACATCAATGCCCCAAAATTTCCGTCACTGGATGTGCAGCCGAAGCAGGACCTGCACGTGAAGCTCTTTGGCGCCTAAATCCGAGGTGGACACCGGAGCACTGTTTCCAGACAGGTAGTTGTGTGGCCTCTTATTTTTAACGTCTGGCAGATTTTTTTTTTTTCTTTTTTCCCAGTTCAATGTTGGTGCGGGGGCAGTTTTTGCTGATTGCTAGTCGCTCCGCACTGCGCCCTCGCAGAGCCGCTCAGAATATTCCGACCCTTAGCGCCTATTCAAAGCCTGGAGCGCTTGAGCTACTCCTGAGATGCGATGTGCACAGGCGGATCACAGCATCCTCCGTCGGAAGAAGGCCGTGGGAGCACGGGTCCAGAGGGCGGCAGGGATGCTGGTGTGAGGCCCCTCCACAGGCCGTGGCCGCATGGGCGTAGGAAGTGTGGGGGACGCGGGGGATGTATCCCCCCCAGATTTTGGAGGGTGGGGGACACGGGGGGCGAAGGTGGGGGGGACAAGGGGACACAATAATTTTCCCTCTCACATCTGTTATTCAAAGGGCCATTAGCGCACAAAAGCGCTACTTATAATAGCCCTCTACGGACCATCCTCCAATCTGATGGTAACAGAATGAAGGTGAGTCTGGAGGCCCCCTGCGCCCTCTGCCCTTTTGTCCTGTTCTAAGGGTGCTCATAAGAACAAAGGGCACAGGAGGAGAAAAGAGTTTTGGATGATTACTGTCACCTGCTGCCTTGAAGAGGAGCACTGCAGGATGCCTTCAAGAGGAACTGCAAAACAATGAGGAAGATCTAAAGAGAGAACAGAGTCCCACTCACCATGATGCCTACAGGCTAGAAAGGAGACTCTGTGAAACACAATATTTGTATTTGCCTAAGATCACACCAGTTGGTGGAACAGTGAAGTCGAGATTGAGCCCAGATTTTACATTTTCACACAACAATTTAGCTATTAGAAGGGTATATTTTTCTAACATTTATGTTTAATGTTTTTGTTTTCTAGGTAATGAAGTGCGTGATTACAACATGGCTAACAGGGAGAAGCCATATTTCATTTTGGGCTGTTATGCCTAGCGTTATTATTTATATTGTTGTTATCGTTACATACTTCAGCATATTGAAGTATATTATCTTTTCTCTATCTTTTCTTCACTCTACTCTGAAACAATCTACCCTATGCCACTGCACCCTGCACCACTTTTCTCCATTCTGTGCCACTCTACGCCACTGCAATCTATGCTGTACCACTCCACTCTACACCACTGCAATCTATGCTATTCTACTCTAACCATTGTACACTACACCCCTGCACTCTGCCAGTGCACTATTCACCACTTTACTCAAAACCAATGCACTCTATCCCACTGCACTCTATGCCAATCTACTCTGTACCACAGCACTCTATGCAATTGCACTCTATGTCACTCTCCCACACCGTTAGTGGCTTTATACTCTACAATACACCACTGTACTCTGCGACCCTCTAATCGGCAGCATTGCACTTTCTGCCACTGAACTCCACGCCACTCTACTCTGCACCACTGCACTCAATGCCACTGTGCTCTGTCCCACTGCACTCTTTTCTGCACCACTGCACTGTAATCTACTCTACACTACTCCACTGTAGGGCACTTCACTCTACTTTGAAATCATCTCCTCTATGCCACTGCAATCTACGCAACTCTACTCTGCTATGCCAGTCTAATCTATCTTGCACCACGCCAACGTACCCTGCACCACTCCAATCTGCTCTGCACCGCTCTATGCTACTGCACTCTACAGCACTATGCTCCACTCTGTAACAATCTACTCTTCACCACTATACTGTACTCTGCAGCAATCTACTCTATGCCACGGCACTCTATGCAACTCTAATCTACTCTACACCTCTGTACTCTAAGCCACTCTTCTCTACTCTGCATCACTGCAGTCTACACCAGTGCATTCTATGCCACTCTACTCTACACCACTGCCCTTTATGACACTCTACTCTGCAACACTGCACTCTGCCTCTGAACTATACTCCTCTCTACTCTGTACCACAGCACTCTACTCTGCACCGCTCAACTATATGCCACTCTACTGCACTCTACACCAGCGTACTATATGCTACTACACTCTATGCCATTCTACTCTGCATCACTGCACTCCACCACTGCACTCTACACTAGTCTACTCTACCTTGCACCACTCCACTCTACCATGTACCGCATCACTCTATGACACATCACTCTGAACCACTGCAATCTATGCTGTGCCACTCGACTCTGCTCCCCTCTACTCTTCACCACACTACGCTACTGCACTGTACGCTAAACCAGTGCATTATTCGCCAATGCACTCTACACCACTTCACTCAAAAACAATGCACTCTATACCACTACACTCTACACCAATCTAGTTTGCGCCACTGTACTCTATGCCACTTCACTCTAGACCACCCAACTCCACTCTGACACTTCACTATGACATTACACTCCATGATACTAGACTCTGACACTCTATTCCATTAAACTCGAACACTTTCTCCACTCTGTAACTCCCTACACAACTCCCTATACGCCACTCCATTCCACTTTACTCAACTGTATGCCACTCCACAAAACTCTATGCCACTTAAATCTAGGATACTCTGCTCAATGCCACTGCACAACCCTCTCTGCCACTCCAATATACAACAATGTACTGTGCTCAACAACACTCTACCCAACTTTCTTTATGCTAGTTCACGTTACTTTACTTCACTCTACTCCAGTTCACTCTTCTTTATGCCTTTCCACTCTACGACACTCTGCCAATCCACTCTATGACACTCTATTACACTGTGACACTACTCCACTCTAATACTACTTTATGGCATTGGTGCTTGATTAGAGATTCAGATCTCCATTGATTGCCTTCTCACTCATATGAGACATGAGTTCGATTTATCTTTGCCGTTTTGGTTACAAGCACTCTGTAACCCTTTTAACTCAAGCTTAACAAAGGCTTAGGATGATCCTGATACTTGTCTAGGGGATCAAAATATTGTCGGCCAAAGTACCTTGACTTGAATTTGTGATATTGTACATAAGTTGGCATTAGCATAGGTACTATGAGCTAATGACTTCTTGATTCACTATTTGAGTCATTCATGTAAAAGTCCGTGTATAAAAGCTTGTAAATCATTATTGTGGATGCTAACCTTGTAGGAAAGTAGCCTCTTTCTAGCTTGGTTACCCCCACATTTGGCCTGTTTGCCAGTGTGTTTGCTTGTGTCTACTGGGATCCTGCTACTCAGGACCCCAGTAGTTATGCTCTCTCCCTTTAATTGTGGTTTCTGCATACTGGTAACCCAGTATTTCACCCCAAATTGGCATATTGGTGCCCCCTCATAAGTCCCTAGTAAATGGTACTTAGGTACCCAGGGCATTGGGGTTCCAGGAGATCCCTATGGGCTGCAGCATTTTTTTTGCCACCCATAGGGAGCCCATGCAAAGGCTTCTGCAGGACTGCCATTGCAGCCTGCGTGAAAAGGTGCATGCACCCTTTCACTGCCAGTTGCACTGCACCAGGTCACTTATAAGTCACCCCTATAGCAGGCCCTCCAGCCCTGACGGCAGGGTGCAGAGTAACTGTGTATGAGGGCACCCCTGCACTAGCAGAGGTGCCCCCACGACCTCCAGGACCATTTTCCCAGACTTCCTGAGTGCGGGATGCCATTTTACACATGTACTTGAAATAGGTCACTACCTATTCCCAGCTACATAATGGTAACTCGGAACATAGGTATGTTTAGTATCAAACATGTTGGAATCATAACCCAAGGCTTTTGCAAGCATTGGTTGTATGATTTTATGCACTCCGTGGGCTCCTTAGAGGACCCCCAGTATTGCCATTCCAGCCTTCTGAGGTTTTCCAGGCAGGCCCAGCTGCTGCCACCTCTCGGACAGGTTTATGCCCTCCTGTTGCTTGAGAAGCTCAAGCCCATGAAGGCAGAACAAAGGATTTCCTTTGGGAGAGGGGTGTTACACCCTCTCCCTTTGGAAATAGGAGTTACAGGCTTGGGAGGGGTAGCTTCCTTCCCCAGGCCACTGGAAATGCTTTGAAGGGCACATTTGGTGCCCTCCTTGCATAATCCAGTCTACACCGGTTCAGGTACCCTCAGTCCCTGCTCTGGCACGAAACTGGACAAAGGACAGGGGAGTGACCACTCCCCTGTCCATCAGCACCCCAGGTGTGGTGCTCAGAGCTCCTCCAGAGGGTCCCTGTGTTTTGCCATCTTGGATTCCAAGTTGGCAGCGAACTCTGGGAGCATCTGAGTGGGCGGTGCCAGCAGGTGGTGTCTGAGCCGTCCCCTGATAGGTGCTTACCTGTTTAGCTGACCAATCCCCCCTTTCATGGCTATTTAGGGTCTCTCCTTTGGGAGGTTCTTCAGATTCGGATTGCAAGACTCCAGCAGGAATCCTCTGCATCCTTTACTTCACCTTCTCACTGAAGAAACTGCATCTGGACCCTCCAGGAATACCACAAACTGCAACAACGAAGCAAAGACGACTTCTGCAACATTGTATCTTCAGCTCTTGCCAGCATATGCAACTGTTTCCCGGTGGTGCATCCTCAGAGGACAGCCTGTCTTCAGCCTGCACCAGAAGAATGAACGAATCTCCCTTGGAGTGAAGGAGTCACTCCCCTGCTTCCGCAGGCACCTCTCTGCAACCACGACCATCTGCTTGGGTCCCCTCTCATGTTGAGTTGCATGGATCCTACATCACGGGTGGTGGACTGAAGTGGTCCCGATGGTCCTGACGTCCTACTGTCCAACTTTGGTGGAGGTAAGAGCTTGCCTTCCCACGCAAGACAGTAACCCTGTTCACCACGTGTTTTTCAGTTGCCAAGGCTTGTTGGCATCCTTCTATGAAATTCTTTGTGCACAATGTAACTCTGGCCCCCAGCACTCCTTCCGGCAATGCACAGCTTCCTGAGCGGTTCTTTGGCGGTGTGGGATCCTTTGTTTTTGTGCTGTGTGGGCCTCCTTTTGCAACTCTTTTGTCCCTGTGCTGGAGGACTCCTGTGTGCACTGGCTGGTCTTCTGTGGGCTCTCTGAGTTGCTGAGAGCCCCATCTGACTCCTCCTCCTGGGTAGAGTCCACCAGGTCCCTCCTGGTCTCAGGCAGTGCCATTTTCCACTAACCGCGAGCTTTGTGTGTGCCAAGGTTTTTTGGCAGAATCCAGCGACGCAAACCAGACTGCAATCATCCATCCGGTGTGGGATATCATCTGCACCAACCAGGAACCCGCATCCATCTTCTTGGGTGCAGTACTGACTGTTGTTCTTCACCAGTGGTTCTTCTTTTGCACCTTGATTCGGGTTAGCAGCGGCTCCTGTCCTCCCTGGACTCTTCTGTGCTTCTTGGACCTAGCCCCATTCTTCCACAGGTCTTTAGGTCCAGGAATCCACCCTTTGTGTCTTGAAGTATCTTCTGGTTCTTGCATTATCTTCTTTCTCGTGTTCTTGTGTGTTCTAGGAAAGTTACTGTCATTTACTCCTGCTTTCCTGGGCTCTGAGGTGGGTTCTATTACTTACCTTTGGTGTTTTCTAATACTCCCAGCGCCCCTCTACATACCACACTTGTCTAGGTGGGAAACCGACATTCGCATTCTACTTTCTTAGTATATGGTTTGTGTTTTCCCTAGGCCCATTTCTAATCATTGTGATTTTCACTAATTGCACTTTTCTAACTTTTTATTGCTATTACTGCATACTAGTGTATATAATTGGTGTATTACTTACCTCCTAAGGGAGTATAGTCTCTATGGTATTTTTGGCATTTGTGTCACTAAAATAAAGTACCTTTATTTTTGTAACACTGAGTATTTTCTTTCATGTGTGTGAGTGCTGTGTGACTACAGTAGTATTGCATGAGCTTTGCACGTCTCCTAGATAAGCCTTGGCTACAGCTACCCCTATAGAGCTTGGCTTCTAGACACTGCCTACATTTCACTAATAAGGGATAACTGGACCTGGTATAAGGTGTAAGTACCATAGGTACCCAATACAAACCAGGCCAGCCTCCTCTAAACCACTGTACTATATAGGTTACTTTTTACATTTTTCTTGTAATTGGTGACATTGGGTCATCCAGATAACTTGTCTAATGCCCGAATACCTCTCTTTCTCGATTTCCCCTGTTGATGTTTTCCCACTACATTTGATCTTTTATATTTTGATTGAATAAATGTATGAAACAATCCATTTGCGTACTACTTTAATATCATTGTTTATGGGAGTGGTGTTGTATTTTATTCAAGGGACCCCTGTTCCTTTAAAGTTAGTTTACTGCTCCATTTTAGGACACTCTACTTACTCCATGACACTACACCACACCAGTCGATGACACATCATTCTCCTTTATGCCATTCACTTTGAGCTATGCTGAATAGTAGTCTCACTAGTGTACAGCATGGCTATAACACATTGGCAAAGGCAATAGAACTTGCATAGGCGAGACCTGTTGGCTTTGCCAATGCTTGTTTATAAGGTCTGAACTTCAAGGTGACTTGCAATACCCTTATGTACGTAGGGGGTATTTTACCCCATATAATACATGGTCACACCACTAACTTTCCCACAAACCACTTAAAACCTTAGTGCATAGCTTCTGTCATTCAAAGCTATGAAAGTAGAGCAGAAGAAAGAAAAGCAACATTCCATTTTTTGCTTTAAACAGCTGCATTAATTATGCTCTGTGACCTGATCTGCCTTTTACCTTGGCTGCTAGCTCTGGTAGAAGGCATTGTTATGTCAGAACTCGACTGTAATAACCCTATCATAGTCAATTTCCGATGTCTTTTCTTTATAATCAGTGAATGTCTTTTCTTTACACGCATTGACTTGGTGCATCACAAACAGCAGTTTCTAGAGAAATTAGTGACTGCAGTTTATACAGAGATTAGAGAATCCATGTTTATATAGCCTGTAACTGCAAGAGCTTCTTCAGTTGAAATGCTTCTAGTTATGACTGATGCGGAGCTGAGCTGCCCAAGATCACACACAGGAGTAGAAGTGTTATTAGAACTATGGTTTCCTAGCACAGTTTACAACTCTTTTACGTAATCGCTTTTGATATCTCCAGTGCGGTTCCAATTGGCATGAGGCGAAGAGCATGGTGGGTGTGGGGCGCAAAGCGTATGTTCTTCCTTTTTACCCTTCTACCTTTATTTGCTTGGTGCATGAAGATGCAAGGTTATTCAACATGTTATTTTCACATTTCAGCTAATTACTTTGTGAATGCAAATAACAATTAAAGATATTTTCATACTGTGAAAACATGCCTTTCTTTCTCCCTATTTCACTTCCAATATATATGATTGTGTATATTTATCGGAGCCTGCAGTTCGTAAACAACGAGCGATTTGTATAGGGTTGATTGAAAGTCCCCAAGGCTGTCCCTGTCCCCCCCAGAAATGTATTGTCTCCTACGCCCCTGCGTGGCCGGGCTGGGCAGAGCCTCGCACTGTGACCTGATTTTGCTGGCACAGGGCGCTAATCCCCAGGAAATCCCTCAGCACAACAGGCAGCTGCGGAGATGGCGTCACGGGGGCAGGTCAGTACAAACTTAATTTGTCCTGCCCTATTTGTCTTCAGTGGGAGAAGCGAGGGGACTGGTCAGAGTATGAGAGAATGGAATGACTGGAAGCTGGCCTCTAGCCACACGATAAAGAAGCCACATAAATATATGCAAATAAACTAGGGTGACCACCTTCCTCCAGGACACGGACACAGCGTCAAGTCCTGGACTTTGTGTGACACATTAATGCTTTCTGGAGGTTGTTCTGCTGCCTTTGCAATATAACTGGCACCCCTGGCTATCTGCTATGATATCTGTAAAAATATCAGAATTGGAGTCCGAAATGACCTCGAATGAAGTTGTCACTCTCTAATAAAGGCTAGTTTTATAGGGATAGAGTTTGTCCTAGAAATCTGTCTGATCTCGGTTTTAAAATATATATATATATATATATATATATATATATATATATATATATATAGATCTATTCACTGAAAAAAAGGCAAAGGTTATAGGGACGTTATAGTTAGGTTGACATCTTACCTATACAAAACCATAGAAATTCAGCAGTTATAGTTAGTTATACTTATGCTAAGATACGTTAACTTGTTGCCTACATTTACTTTCCAGCACTAGTTATAGTATCTTCAGATAAGTATAACTATAACAGCTGAATTTCTGTGGGTTTTTGCGGGTAAAAACGTAAACCTGACTACAACGTCCCTGTAACCTTTGTTTTTTTTCATTGAATTTCTATGATTTTTTTAAATGAAAAGTAATGTGAAATTACTGCAAGTTAATGCAGCCACTGCCGCACACAACTTTCAGCCGTGTGCAGCGGGTTTGGCTGCAGGGCCTGCGGCCAAACACCACCCCACACATGCATCCAGGTCCTTGGCAGTGTGCAGCATGGGGTTGGATGCAGTGGGTGTATTTTTTTCATTTTTTTTGGAATCCGTGGATCCTTTGCAAGTTTACACTGTGGGCCACACTGGGCCCTGCGGTGGATCTGCAGATCAGCCAGGGGGGAAAAGGGCAATTTTGGGCCCGTGAGGGGTCCCTCTGGGACCTTCCCATGTGTCCTTTGGGGTCAGGATACCTGTATACTAACCCCTTATATGGTTTTACACAGTCCCCTCTCTCCCTAGCCAATGCTAGAAACAAAATGGCAGCCTCTACATTTTTGTCAGGTTGCAGCCAGCCAATCATGGCCTTGCTTTTCTCCCAGATCCGCAAATCCGCCACAAGTAAATCCGGCAAGGGTCCATGCCACTAGATATACACATTTCTTTTTCCTTTAATAACTCTGAAACTACTAAACAGATTTACACCACATCACAAAAAGCACAATCTGCGGACCAAGATCTAGCTTCCTGCCAAATTTTGTGTATTCCTCTCAGTGATTCAGGCTGTAGTCGTGTCTAAAAAATGCAAAGGTCCCATAGACACAGAATAGGGAAATAGTGTATTGCCCCTCCCTCCTTTGAATCACCCCAAAACTTACAACATTTGCAATAAACTTATTGAAGATACAACTGTGGATGGCGAGGACGTGAGTTATATGTACCTTAGGGCGCAAGTTTTAGTTAATTGAAAGAACTCTAACTATAACCGCTAAATTTTGTTGGTTTTGTACAAGTAAATTCAGAACGTAACTATAACATCCCTGTAACCTTGTAATGTTGTGCATGGGGGATTGGGTGGTTATAGGGGGTTACTTGGCCCTATGGCCAACCTACACCGAAGCCGTGTGTGGCGCGGGGTTGGATGGTTATAGGGGTTTGGCCGCAGGGCTGAAGCCCATGCGCGGCAGTGGTTGGATTGACGTATAGTCATTTACATTACTTTACGTTAAAAAAAAAAAAAAAGAAATTCACTGAAAAAAACTTAAAGGTTACAGGAACATTTTAGTTAGGAAATAGAATAAAAAAACAGAAATTCACTTAAGAAATCAAAGGTTACAGGGACTTTATAGTTAGGCTTACATTTTAAACGTACAAAACCATACAAAATCACAAGTTATAATTAGAGTTATCTCAAGTAGCTATAACTCGTGCCCTAGGGTAACTATAACTCGCGTCCTCGCCGTGCACTGCTAGTTACCCCAGATACTACAACACTCATAACATCTTTTATAAAATCATTGACAATATCACTGTAACATTTGTTGTAAAATTATTCTTAAAAACTGTGCATAAAATGTGAGCCTAAGTATAACGGTCCTATAACATTTTTTTTTTTTAAGTACATTTCTGTGTTTTTTAAAATTCTATTTCCTAACTATAATGTCACTGTAACCTTTGTTTCTAAAGGTTACAGGAACGTTATAGTTAGGTTCTGAATTTACTCGTACAAAACCATAGAAGTTCAGCAGTTAGAGTTCTTTCGAGTAACTATAACTCGCGCCCTATGGTAACTATAACTCGCACCCTTGCCAAGTGCTTTTAAAGACAAAGTAGTCATGTGACTGCTTCGGTCTCAGATCTTCAGTTACCAGAATGCACTTGGAAAGAATGTCACACATCTCATCAGGCTGCAGTGTATCATCAAAATAATAGCATAATTGGCATCAAGTCACGGCAGACCCAGTTATTCATTTAATTTTCAGTGCACTCTCCATAATGTATTTAAATAAACGTCACCGTGTATTTAAAAGACATGAAGCTTGATCGTGCCTTCAGCTCATAGGAAGTAAAATATACATTAATTCAAAGCCTACAGTGTCCCAGTCAACATTATAAATCTTGTGTGCTTCCAATGTACTGATTATAAGTATGCACAGTGCTGTCCCAATCAATCGAAATCTTTGAAATCACACACTGAAAGCACACAAGTGCCCCCGAAAGTGGTTCGAGTTTAAGGGCAGCTTCGCTAACATGGGATTTCCAAAACACGCACCCACTAAACAAAACTCCTTAATATGTGCCTTAGGGTGCTGAGTAATAGATGCTTATGCCTGTTATTGCTAAACTCAGTAGTACTCATGGTATCGACCTCAGAAGTATGAAAGGCTAAGTGGACCTTCTGAGGTTCAAACCTGTGACAATGAGTTCAAACAGATTCCTTCAGTGGAAACATTATTCCACAAAGCCGCTAAACCTGCCTTGAGACAGCATGGTAACCATAATACCCTGTATGTGAATCTTTGCAGTAATAAGTGATGTATTCTGTTTGGTACAAAGATGGGGTTGTTAATAATTTGTTTACTTTGGGAGTTTCGTGTGTGCTTTAGAGGGTTATTGATGAGAGAGTGGGACTAAGTCATGATGTTCACAAATACACAGAGGATGCTATGTGGCAAGTAGTTGCCAAGAAGGAAGAGGATATTAATAGTTAAAGGAAAACTGATATCAGCGCCTCGGAGCTCACAGGTAAACTGAGATGTGAAGGCAAGAATTGTTATCTGTGATGTCTGACAACCTTTGAAAGTGATGGGTCGTGGATACCTGTCCCAGTTTGAACCAAGTTAGCAAGCTTAACTTCTATTGGAGCAAGTAATGTTATTAAGAAATAGAGCCAGATTTTGCATTTGAAATTACACCAAATCTTACCATAAATTTGGTAGAAATAGAGAGGTTTTAAGGAAAACGAACTAAATATTTGAGTTCTGCTATGTTGTTGTTCTTTGGGAATGGGGCTCACCCTCACCAAGAAAATCTTGAAAAAAGATGGTAAAAGTGTTTTTTTTTTTTTTAAGCACAATAGCCGCTACAGTTTAGCTGAAGAACTATAGATATTGCAGACAGATATGAAAATCCGATTGCACTAGGAAGTGCCATAGGACACAGCAATCTCAGTTCGGTGTCTCAAATACCAGCTCTAAGTATGTTTCAGAACTGCATTAATTTTGTAAGCAACAATAGCGTTGCTGTTTTTAAAAATGCAGTCATTTCACCATGAAATACAAAAGTTACATTTTTCATAAATAAGCTCACTTCCCCGAAACAGACACTTATCCGTTTTACAGAACAAAATAATAATTTTGACTCGAAATACCAGATTTACATTGCTTTATCAGCACATTTTTGGTCCCTAAATGGGAGCTTGTCATGGCCTACTCTCTCTGATTACAGAAAGCATCTTAAAGCCCACTTTTTCCCCCAGTTCCTATAATGTTCTACTTCTGTACGTGCTAATATGTTTTTATACTGGGGTTATCCTCCTATCCACACTGCTTTGGAACGGTCAGTGCCCTCTCTCACTCTGTTTCTCCTCTCTCCCTTTTCTAGTCAATCATAAGCCAAGAAAGGGCTGGAGGCCTCGTCATCCCAGCTTCAGATGGGGCATGGGGTTATGAATGTGAAATAGCATAGATTGCTGTCAGCCCTGACATCACGATCTTGACCTATATGTGATCATATTATCGAACTAAATGTATGAACTAATGTAGTGCTGAATGTAAAGTGTTGCACTTGACACGCATAATGGAGTGCATGCATTATAGTGATAGACGAAGAAACCTGAATGCTATGACCTTATTAATAGAAATTTAATCCTATATTAACGTTGCATATTGAGCTTGGGATTGACTTACTCTGAAACAATAACACATTTCTTAACCTGTATGCTGAAGTTATTGATTGACTTGAATGTAGTTCTCCATTATATTCATTTATATGTATTAACAATTTGTTTCGTTTTGCATTTCACTGTAAAATGGAGATTAAAATTGATAAAGTATAATTTACATTTTATGTTGAAAACATTAACATGCGGAGTTTAGTGTAATATGAATTAAATGTGCCTTTGAATTTTTCTCTGAAGTTAACTGTACTATGCCTGAATCTTTTGTTCTCTAAGCATGAGAAACTGTGTTCTATTTTCTGCTAACGTGTCATTTCTATTTGTGCAAAGTAATATTAGTTTGGAAATAGATATGTTATTGTGTTATTCATAGAGAGCCTGAGAAAATAGCCTTTGAAAGGTGCACCGAGAGGCTGAAAGAAAATGTCTCTGCCTCTATTCGACCATGTTGCAAAGTCGTACAGGAGACCAAGGACGTTTACCTTCCCAGGACAGCCTTTGGAACTAATCAACTTGTTGCAAAGGACCCATAAGACGTGAGAAGATGGAACTGAAATTTTCCTCTTAAAAGGAGGCATTACCTGATTGAACTGTTGTTTTAACTAGGACTTTTTACTAATTGATTGAGCAGACCGCTCCTGACCACCGCAGGGCTAGACTCCCTTGGACCTTCTCTTTCCCAGACTTGCTGAGTGTAGCTTTGGCTTACACTTGATTTTCTGAGAAGTCTCTTGACCGAGCTTCTGATGCTGACATCTTCACTTTTTGCCTGTTTTTTACCTTAATTTGTCATTTACTTTTTGCCCTTAATGACATTTTCCCAAACTATTTTTGTCCTTTATTTGCTTTTTACTTCTCGCACTTATGTTCTTTACGTTGAGTCCTATGCATTCTTTAAAATTCTGGTGGAGATTTCTGATGGGCCTTAGCTTACGTAGATGACTTTACATCCCACCAATGTGTAATAGATCGCATCAGCATTTGTTTTCTGAGCATCAGATTTTATTGTTGATGTTCTGTGTAGCCGTATCTAAGTTCTTAGATTCTCTTATGTTAGGACGCTTACAATATGACTGCCCTATTTGTATCCTGTATCTTTATAGCATGTTTTTGAGCATTGTCTACATTAATTTGAGTGTTAACTTGTAATAAAAGCCTTTAACTTGATTTTCGACTTGGGTTTTCAGTGTGTGGCAAAATTGGTTAAAATTGGTTAAAATTCTGTGATGTTGAATGGATTTGTTTCCCCATCTCTAGCTCAACCCTTTGCAGGACTCCAAGGTTGTCAACCTCATTTAAGAGCATAACCGGTAAATGCTCCATCAAATTACAAGAGTTTGATAGAGCGCGCATGGGCTGAGCTCCGGCATGCATACTTATGGGAGTGCACACCACACTGTGCTTTCTGACGCAAAATCGGAAATCAGAGTATTGTGTATTCTTGTGCTCCCATGTCCTTAGTTAGCTTACTTAGCTAACTCCTGTTTATGTGCTGTATCTGGAGAGTGTGCCCTTAGTCTGCCTGTGTTTCACTGTTCAGTGCCTTGAGGGTGTGTACACAGTGAGACACTGTGCTCTGTAGCTCCCTGTTGGCAGTTAGTGCTACATTAAATTTGTTTTTTTTAGGGAAATCTTAATTTAATCTGCGATTAATCAGAGATAGCAGGCAACAACAGCTACGCAGACAAGCAGCCTTCCTTTAAGCAAGTACACCTCTTTATGCCCATCCAGAGGGCACCGGGGCTGCTGCTGAGGTAAGGGTTCTTTCTCACCTTCTTTAGAGTGTTGTGCTGCATTGGGCTACTGGCCACACGTCGCCAAAAATAATTGAAGAACACAGGACTGAGCAGTAGGAAAAGCAGAGGTTTATTGTGGGCTGCAACTCAAAAGTGTCCATTAGGACAACCCACCCATAAATGAACTCCACAGAACCTCTGTCTGACATCAACAGAACCTTGGTAGAGTTCTACTCAATTTAAAGCTACAGCGCCTACCACCAGCAGCTCACACTTTAGAGGCGGCACTCGGGCTGTCGAGGGACGAAAGTAGGCAAGGGACCTTGGGCAGTTAAGGCCCCTGCACACGGGTCTGCCCAAGAATTTATAAATTCTCTCCACAATTACCTGGAGTCATATAATTGTGAAAACATTTGTGTTATTTTCAAACTTAGGTCCAGCTGGGCAGGAGTCAAAATTGTCGGACCTACAGCTTGACGATTTTTCAGATCATATTTCTTCATAGCACTATATAGAACAGCTGGACCTTGGGCTCTGGGATGAATCAAGGAAGGCTCTCTAAATGTCAGGCAGCCAATCTCTTCCCCCTTTTGGGTTTGTGCAGCAACACATTTTTCCGCAGTCCTAGACTATATTCTCTAATCTTTCCTCAGAGGCAACCTTCTGGTCTAGTCCTTTCCCTGCACTGATGTACAGACTTACTTGAAGTCAAAAGGGGAACTCTGATCCACAGGAGCAGCTTATATCCAAATAAAAATGACATTTGGGGGGGTCAGGCCCACTGACCACACAGATTTAAAGTTGCCCCCAAACCTTTGGAGAAAAGCAATCGCTATAAGGTGCATCTTTACTGTCATTATTGAACTGTTCCATGGCAACCAACTACCAATGGGGCAATGTCACACAGTTTTCTTTGGGAATGGCAGACATTCCATAATATCCAAATGCTTTGGTTAGGATGTTGTGTGGCTCCAATATACAATCTGTAGCATTGCTGGCACTTGCTTCTTGAGCAGATCAGGGACAAGGATGAAAGAGATGGGCTGACAACTCACCTCATTTGTGTAGGTGTGAGGCTTTGTCTCTGCCTTGTCCACAGTCCTATGTTGTGTACGTATTTTTAAGAAATGGCTTTGCCTGTGCCTCGGCCACCGTCCTTTGTTGTGTAAGTATTTTTAAGAAATGACGTCACTGAAAGGTTTGATGTGCTAAGATCACCGTCTTCCCAACTTTCAGGAACATACAGAGTAGTACCAAAAACATCTTTATTGCACTTTACTGCATTTTTCCAAGAGGTAGTCAATTGTTCCTAATGCTTGCAGTTTGTGGTGGAAGCAGATGTGGAATTCCATGAGTGATCTCAGAAAGCTATACATTTCTGAAAAAAATTCTGAATTCATTAAGAGATCATTTGTGTTGCTCCCTTGAAGTTTTCTCAAAGAAACTAATCGTTGAAATAAAAAGTATGAGTAGGAAAAAATAGCCATTGGAGACAACGTTTTTATCTGTATTTAAAAAAAAAAAAAAAATTGAAACTAGATACCCAGGAGAGTCCAGGGTGGTGTGACTCATAGATCGCAAAGCATTTATCTTTTTACCCAGGAGGCCTTGCAGAATCAAACTTTAGCTGAAAACATCCACCAAGTGTAGGAACACTAGATGGAAGTAATTTTGTGGATCCTTGCAGATTCCAGAAGTTGAGGTCACAGAAATGTGGGGGAAATTGAGATTTACCCCCAGTCTTCTGGCCCATATGCAAAAACTATACTCAGAAGAATTTAACATTTCCTCTTTCTTGCCATTGGGATTAGAATGCCTTAATTCTTAGGGGAGCAGAAAGACTGTTGAGCCTTTAAGGCTGGGTGTGGGAGCCTGATGGAATAGGCCACAAAGACTGCATTGCCCCCTTTGAGGCTGGGAGTCTTGGCCCTATGCCAGGGTTGGATGCCCCAACCCTTGATTTTTGTTAAATAAATCCGTGGTGTCCAATGGGCTTTCACCCCGTGGAGGGCAGAAAGTTTGTCTTTCCCCTTTTGGGGTGGGTGCATGGACCTTTGTCTGGGTAGGCCGCCCACACCCCATTTCTTTAAACTATATTTACTCCCTGGTGGCAAGAGGGATTTGTACCACCATCTGAGGAAATGGGGTGGTACACTAGGACACCCCGTCTCCCCCCATGGTGACAGAAAGGCTGTATTGCACCATTATGGATTGTGGGGCATGCTAAGGTGGGCCACCACCCCTTTCTTTTTCTTTTTTCAAAAAATAAGTTCCTGGTGTTCAGTGGACTTTCTACCCCAGGGGTTTGGGGGAGATTAGTAGCAAATCCCCCCCAATCTGTCCAAGGGGGCAGAAAGGCCATCTCCCCTCTTCTGGAGGAGGGGCCACCATCGTCCTCTTTTTAAATTTGCTTTACTTCCCTGGCCTGGTGGCTAGTGAGCTTTCTGAAGGCAGAGAGGAATTTGGGTGTAAACATCCCCAGGGAGGGGGTACAGAGGGTACTGTGATCACCTGGCACTTTTCAGGCCTAGAGAGGTTTTGCTATAAAGCTGGGTTTCTCAGCTTTCCAGCAATACCTTCCTGTTTAGCACAGTTCCCTGTGAGTGCAGAGAACGGGTCTGTTTCCAGGCCCCTCTGCTCTTGCAGGGAAGCCAGGAAGGCTTTTCCTGGTTGCAGGTATGGCAACTGATGTCAGTGTATGAATGACATGGTCTCATCAGTTGCAGGACCATCACACACCCCTATGCCGGAGTGGGGTCTGGTCGGCCGGAACGGGGTCGGGTCCATGGTGGGTGTTATGGGGGCAGGAGCACCGTAGCAGCATACAACAGCTGCTGCATTGGTGGAAGGCACTCTTGATGTGCAGGTCATGTCAGTAGTACCCAAGGGATTCATATACAGGGATGCTGGTGTGAATGTCTCCAGACTGTGGTGCTGGTATTAAGGTCACCAACTTTAGATCAGCTGTTAGCAGCTCTTCGTGGTGTCAAGGCCTAAACATGGAGACAGCAGTCACTGATGACAAGAGGAGTAGCACTTCGGGTCTAACCCTGTTGCTCAAATGAATGCCAGGAATGCAAGATATCTGCACAGGAAACCATACCTTGTGAATTAGAAAGATGAATCTGTGAGCATAAGTGCATATGAAAATCACTCAAAGGAGGGTCTCCATACGGCTACTAACTCTTTGCCCAGTAAAAGCTGTTTTATAAAATATGAGGACTATTGTAGTTTTCACTCCTTCCTTACTCCAATAATTACATTCTTGGAAAGAGCTGGAGCGCTCAGGACTCAAAACGATCGCTGTGAAGCTGTGGCAGTGTTTTGTAGTGTAATCACTAAAGAGTTTAAATTAAAGCTACAGGAATCGTCAAGCATTCAACATACAGCAATGCATTACTTAATGTTGACATTTAATCTTACAGCACAACCATGCCAAGCGCTTTGCCTCCCCCTCCGGCTTCTGTCTTTGCACTTCATTGGTCACTTGTAGAAATGTTTTTATATTCCAGGTAGTTTTTAGTAAATATAAATCTGACTTCTCAAGACATGTTCTTGGTTAATGTGTGATGAGAGGGACCATTGTATGTTGAGTTGCCCTGTTTCCTGAACCTAAAATGTCGGGTAGTGTCAAATATACAACACCATTTAGCTTCCTTATCATTATGAAATGACAAAGTCTGCTTGGATGGTAACACCTATTACAGAGGACAGTGGTCGTATCGTCTGGTTTGTGTTTACATCATCACTGATAGTCGAATTGTTCTAGGAAGTGAAACTTGGGGACAGAGGAGCATAACAAGAGCTAATGCTGTATTCCCTTGAGTTATCTACAAATTTGAAAGACATAACACAAAAACGAGACAAGTATTGGCAATGGGATTAGGTCTGGCTTTAAAGGAATATTGTATCTTAAATTGAAGTATTACAAGTAGATAGCATGGGAATGGAGATGTGTGGAAGCACAGAGCTGTGTAATAGTATTGGTGTAATTTAAAAGGTCATGTAACAGTTGCACTGTCAAGCCAGACCTCAAAATCCATATAGGTTAAGGATTGCCATCCTTCCATCTGGGCTGCTGCCAAAGAAAAACATTGTAAATTATATAGTTGTCTTCAACACTTTAATAGCATTAATATATCATATGTGTGCCCCTGAAAGTTCAAGAGTTCAGGCTCAGGCAGCTGGAAAAATAAACAAAACAATCACAGCTGTATGGAGGACAAGGACTTTTTTGTGGAAGCACACAACCTCTAGCCAATCAAAACATGTATCCCTGGCTTCCAACGTGGGCGGGGCCACAACACCTCTCCTGGTGATGCTTACATAACTGTCACTCTCCTGATGCTTACATAATTGTCTGGCGAAAGCTTTACTGTCAAGCCAGACCATAAAATGGCAGAAAAACTAAAAGCGGGCATAGCAAAACCAGAAACAAGTTCTGATATTTCTGCTATTCATTTATATGTGGCCAAAGTCATGTCCAATAATCAGGTTTACAGTATTGCGGAGTTTTGGTGCTTTGCAATCACCTAAATATCTTGGCTTCCTCCGGGGTGAAAGTATAAGGTCCACAGAGGTGACAGGTTCCTGACCATGATTGGGGAATGCGAGAAGGGAAAGTGTAGTACCTCCAAGCGATATTGTTCAAGGTCTTCACCATTGTGGAATGAGTGAATGCAGTATGCCACACTAACATAAGGAGTTTGTTGTAATAATGTATTCTTTGTTATGTTTTAGTTTAATGTTTAGTTCTGGCATTTTGCGTCACAGAGCCCGAGAACTTGTAAAGTTAACCCCTTAGTTTGAATCTTTGTTGTTTCATTTTAGAAAGTTTGTCGCTGGAGGTGTGTGCAATTCAAAAGCCAAGCTCCATGGAAAAGTTGTGATAATCACCGGGGCAAACACAGGTATTGGGAAGGAAACAGCCAGAGACCTCGCCCACCGAGGCAAGTATATTTTTCTAACTACCATCAACAACAAAAAAACAGACGGAGCCATTTAAGAGTATGCCATAGTTGTAGTAATACATTTATCATACATCACCTTCATAGTACCACAGGCCTTGGACAGACTTTATGTAGTCATTCGGTAATGATACCTTCCCAACAATTTAGAACGCGACTGCACTTAATTAATCCCTTTTAAAATCTAAACTTAAGGAAATGCCATTCCACCACAATTAGCTTAGAAATTTTGAAGAAGTGTACTAACAGTACTTCCATCCATTCAAGTCATTTAGATAGATTCTTCTCAGAATTGATGGGTTGTGAAGTACTCCTTTTCAGTGTCAAACTCTGCTACCCAGGAGGAGTGAGAAAAAGAAATTGAAAAGTGGGATACAGAATATGCTTTACGGCATACACCAATAACATCTATACTGTAATACTGTAGTCCCTAGTGAATGTAGGGAAAATTCGTCTCATTATACCAGTGTGCTCTCAGGCTTTTAGCTGTGCGGAGTGATCGTCTACACATTGAGTTAAAAAAAGACAGATCCTCAGCCACACATGTGGCAGGAGTATGTGATCAGAGTTATCTACCTCTTTACTTATCATGTAACAATATAGGACCCAGGATAGAATTGTGTTTTGGTATGTCAAATGATTGCTTATTAGGACCCTTGTCTCTTATAATTGACAATTACAGGTGTCCCAATATACCCTCTTGTTTTTTATATTTGTGGAAGGCTTACCAATGGAACGGAAGTGTGAGGCTAGGTAATTTTAAATAAAACACAGTCAGCATAAAATGCTATGACTAGTTGCGTCACCTCTTCTCTAGCGCAAACATGTCTTCATTGGCATAAAACAGATAGGGTTCAAGCCAGAGGGCAAGCAACATAGGGAATATCGACAACAGTTTTGTGGGTACCTCTGTATAACAGAAAAGGTTGCAACAAGTTGCTCATATAGGATACTAATCCGGGATATCATGCACTCACCTACAGCCATGCCCCGCAGAAAACTATGTAGCCACTCTCAACAGAGCTGAAGGTGTCAAAAGTTTTTTCACAAAAGAGAATACTCTGCCTTCCTGGTCACTCCTAGCATTGTGGGTCATAATCAGATATAAATAAATGTAGTGACCATGTGGTGTCAATACCCAATACAAAACCCTAATGATCCAGGCACACCAACCTGAGCACCACCACCATCAACATGCTGGATATGACTTTACCTACAGCAAAAAAAGGGGTGTGCAAGATGGGCACTGCCTCAGATTCCTACCTAGTTTAAGCAGGACAATGATGACAGCTTTCCTCAGAGATGGAGTTTGTGGAACCTTAGTGTAAGGCAATAAAGGATCACAGAATTCCTCCCCCAAATCATTGCTTCATGGAACCCTAAACCTGGACATGTCTTTCAAAGGTCCCAGGGTTACCAGTATGTGTGATATCTCCCTCTAATCCTCCAGCCTCCAGTGAATCCAGAACACTTGGTGCAACTTTTTGCCCCATCTCACTCCATCCAAGTCACAGTCAGGTGGGGGTAGGAGGTGAACAAAACTAATGTAGATTTGCTTGTGCACTACCCACTGATGCACTCACTCATGGAGAAGCGGTGGTGGCACATGCTTACTAGAGGTGGGTGAGCCAACAAATTAACAGGGAGTGCCGAGCCATAGCTGAGCCAAGCATCTGGCTTGGTTCGTAGAACCTGTGCACAAGCCAAGCCCTGAAAATGTTTGCTATGTAAAACATACAACCAACATCACATAAAATATGATAGTTTCTTCAGAAATCAAAAATGTTTATTTCTTTAACATGTGCAAGCTTTGACATTACTTTGTCTAATTATAGCAATGCACTGAGAAGTTGTTTTTAGAAGTGATAGTTTTTAAACATGAACCATTAGTGATCTAAGAGGCAAGACATTTGTCATGTGAACCCTGTATGTGGCCCAGGGTATTATAGAGCAACATTATAGTCTATTAACTCAAACACAAAAGGTTTTTCTACAACTGGTATTCTGGAATCACATATTTAAAAGTGCTTTCATGTGCGATAATGAAGAAATAGGAGCATTGGTGAAATAGAATTGTTAGAAATGGGGTCTCTAGTTGGCAGCCAGTTTACACCCTAGTCAAGTAGGGACCCTCACTTTAGTCATGATAATGGAGTCATATTCGTAAGATTACCTCTGCTCACTCCCTTGGTAGCTTGGCAGGAGCAGTCAGGCTTATCTACAGATGGACACCACAACAGTTTAGAACAATATCCAATATTTATCTAAGTAAAACAAGACCAAAACGGCAAAAATCCAACCTAGACAAGCAAAGAGATGAATTTTAAAAGATGAAATCCCAATAAAAGCACTTAGAAACTCAATAGCTCCAACTGTGAGTTCCCAACAGTCCAACTCTACCCGCGAGGGAGTGCTGTGTCGGTCACAGAGTCGCACAGACCCAATGAACAGTGCCTTAGAAACGAGGCAGAGTCAAAGACGTGGCACGGAGTTGCCGAGGTGTGGCTTCACAAGCTGGTGTGGCGTCTGTTCCATTCTGCTGTTGCGGAGGTGAGGCGTTGGTTCCTTACTGCTACGTGGGGGGGGGTGCAACGTTGGTTCCTTACGGAGGCAGCTGAAGTGAGGCTGTGTCGGTGGCGAGGTGTCTGTTCCTTACGATCCAGCCAGGTTGTCTAGCGGGTCAGGACGCGATGAGGTGATCTCACGGGCCGCTGTCACTCCACGTGGCCACAGGCACCGTGGCAGAGTCGGGTGTCATGGACGCCAGTGATACGGCACTTGGAACTCACAATGTTGTGGGACTTCAGAGGTGCTGCAGCAGCATTGAGTCTGCGGTGTCGGTCGCAGTTGACACACTTCAGCGGGGACCACAGCTTCGGATGCAGGCAGCGGCGCAGCGTCGGGCAGCACCACCATTTCTGGGGTCGTCCAGAGTCGGTGTGCCCGGTTCTTCTTGTTTATGCCAGACTTCATTCCCAAGGGCACAGAAATTGAAGTGGGCACCTCTTGCCAAGTCCGGGTCCATCGCAAGAGAACACAGGGGCTGGCAGGTGAAGTCTTTGATGTCCCTGAGACTTCTTAACAGGAGGCAAGCTCAGTCCAAGCTCTTGGAGAACGTTCACAAGCAGGATACACAGCAAAGTCCAGTCTTTGTCCTCTCCAAAGCAAAAGCAGCAACTGCAGGGCAACCCAGCAAAGCACTCACAGCAAAGGGGCAGTACTACTCCTCACAGCTCTTCAGCTGTTCTCCTCTTGATCCAGAAGTGTAATGTTCGGGGTTTTGGGTCCAATACTTATACTCATTTCTGCCTTTGAAGTAGGCAAACTTCACAGGAAAGTTTGTTTGTTTGTTAAAATCTTTATTTGACCTGTTTCGACCATAAAAGAAAACAATGTACAGAACACAACATATAAAAATAAATAGAACATTAGAAATAATTAAATAATATTTATGGCCTAGAAAAGTCTTTGTAGTGCACAACACCCTGCCTTTCCTGGCCCCAGACACACTCTAGGGCAGTGGTTCCCAAACTTTTGACTTCTGTGCACCCCCAATTTATCATTACTGGAACCCAGGGACCCCCACTGAATCATTATTGGAATCTGGGGACCCCCACTGAGTCATTACTGAAAGCTGGGGGCCTAATCTGTTAGTATTATCTAATTTTCTAAGCAGTCGCTGACTCCCTGGGGAGCCTTTGCGGACCCCAGGAGTCCCCGGACCACAGATTGGGAACCACTGCTCTAGGGGGTTGGAGACTGTATCGAGTAAGGACAGGCACAGCCCTATTCAGGTGTAAACTCCTCCCACCACTCTAGCCCAGGAAGACCCATCAGGATATACAGTGCGCACCTCAGCTCCCTTTCTGTGACTGTCTAGAGTGAATTCACAACCATCTCAGCGGTCATCCTGATCCAGATGTGTATTCCAGAGCTAGACAAAGACACAGAATGGTTAAGCAAGAAAATACCCACTTTCTAAACGTGCCATTTTCAAACACACAAGTTAAAAACCATCTTCACTAAAATATGTATTTTTAAATTGAGTTCAGAGACCCCAAACTCCATATCTCTATCTGCTCACAATGGGAAATTACGCTTAAGAGATATTTCAAGGCAATCTCCTTGTTAACCCATAGGAGATATTGGCCTTGCAAAAGTAAAAACCGAATTGGGCTGTATTTCACTATCAGGACA
This sequence comes from Pleurodeles waltl, assembly GCF_031143425.1. NCBI lineage: Eukaryota > Metazoa > Chordata > Amphibia > Caudata > Salamandridae > Pleurodeles > Pleurodeles waltl. The sequence continues at coordinate 1,124,275,219 of NC_090448.1, forward strand.
TGTGAAACACACCAGTCCATGCCCTACCTTTTAAATACACTGCACCCTGCCCATGGGGCTACCTTGGTCCTACCTTAGGGTGCCTTACATGTACTAAAAGGGAAGGTTTGGGCCTTGCAAGTGAGTGCACTTGCCAGGTCGGCATGGGAGTTTAAAACTCCACACACTGACACTGCAATGGCTAGTCTGAGACACGTTTACAGGGCTACTCATTTAGGTGGCACAATTAGTGCTGCAGGCCGACTAGTAGCATTTGATGTACAGGCCCTGTGCACACATGGTGTACTATACTAGGGACTTGCTAGTAAATCAGATAGGCCAATCATAGACAACCAATCATAGTCACAGTTTACACAGGGGAACACTTGCACTTTAGCACTGATCAGCAGGGGTGAAGTGCCCAGAGTATTAAAACCAGAAAAACTAAATCCAGCACACAGTCAAAAATGCAGGAGGCAGAGGCAAAAAGACAGGGGAGACCACGCCAACGATGCCAGGTCTAACAATATTTGCCTAACATCACACAATTTAAGCAAGGAAGCTGCAATTTGTCCAGGTTTTTTGGTTTCACTAAATGGTTATCTATTTTTCTTTATTTGTTGTTCTTTTTTATGTTAATGCATTGTTTTTACTTCTTTGTGCATTTTTCTGCAGTTTTTATATAGTGTGAACTCGACCCAAAGGAATTGGAGAACTTTTCATGAGCACCAGTCATATTGCACAAGCTCACCTTCATTGTTTATGGGCACAGGGACTTTAAGTAATTTGCCCAGAATTACAAAATGTTTAGCTGATGCTGAGACTCAAACCTTGTTCCCCAGTTCAAAAATCAGCAGCTCTGGCCATAACGCAGCATTCTGGGTAGAGCAAAGATGGGAGGCAGAATCCACATGAAAGCTTAACTTGTTATGGGCTCGAGGTTCCAACAGGACTGCAAGCTGAGCCATTGCCGGGCTTATGACTCAAGCATGGTTTGAGCTGTCATTGACTCGCCCACCTCTAATGCTGATGTATGGGAAAGGTGGTTTTACTATCTCAATAACATGGCACACATGTGGCAAACTAGCTGGTGGTCAGTGTCCCAGGCACAGGTAACTCAAACAGAAGGTAATGCGCAGTAAAGAGGGCCACTCTTGCTGTTGAACCATGCATGCACGGGTACCAAGACAACTAACTGCCTTGCAGCATAGGTATTGCCAGAACTGAACAGGATTATCAAAGTACTTAGGTGAGCGTTATATTTTTCTCTCAGATGTGCTCTTATGTTTTCTAGTTCTCTCCGACATTTCATGAGAGTACTCCTTGTCTTTAGCGGGCGTCGTCCTCTTTCACAATCACAGACCTTGAATCCCTTAACTAGGGCCAGTGGAATTATGCAATACTGCGGCGTTTTCTGCAGTATAGATTTGCTTCAGTTGCCACATAGTACATCACCTGCTGCATGATTTGCAGATTTGAAATAATGTTTCTAGCTCAAACGGATCAAACGTTACTAAAAATGCAGCAACGTGTTTCTGTGCATTAAAGACCCTTTGGCTGCTCATCTTTCTGTTGATTATTGCTGTATATGGGTGTCAGACTAGTACTAATGAGCTGAACCATTGCCCAGATAATGTTATCATGTGTAAAAATGACAAAATAATGAAGTAATACTGTCACAAAAAGTGCTGCATTACACTCTATAATGTAGCTTTTTTTTACCACATAATTTAGAAAAACGTGCAGCACAACTTGGTCCTCCTCTGCAACATAAGTCCAGTGGCCCTGCTCTTAATATTGTTCCACTGTCACGAAAATACTGCTCCTTTTATCTTAAAAAATAAACGCGATTCCTTCAAACTGCATCGCTCAGTAAAGATGCCCCACCATTGATCAGAAACAAACAAAGGTCTCTCAATAATTGAATTATCTGAACTCGCCAATTTTGTTGTCACTCAACTGAATTAATACGTACAAGCTGGTCATGTCAAATGTTGCCAAGTGGGCAGTGCCGGGATGAACACATAAACCCCCTAACTCTTTATAACTTTTGTACGCTGGTTGGCATAACAACTGTCCATATACACTTTAACCTCATAAGTTCGGGTGTCGGACAGTTGCTGACACTAGGGAGGGGGTTCCCCAATGGGAGACACATAAGAGCTTCTGTGTCTCCCTCCCACACACCCACCCGCCCCTTTGTGATGTCAGCGCGCTGCGAGGCGTGCTGACGTCACAATCTGTTTCCCCCACAGGAGCAGGAAGCGGAGATAAGGCCGCTTCCTGCTGCGGTGGGGAAAATGGGCCTCTCCACCGTTTGGGAAGGCCTCATTTGAAAGGGGAGATTTTCCCCTTTCAAACGAGGCCTTCCAGAAAACGGTTTCCTAGCCCTCGATCGCAGCACACCTTAATCGAGGGCAAGGAAACCACACTAGACACCAGGAATTTCACTTGGGGGGGGGAGGGGGTCGGCCCCCTCTGAAAATGGGCCGCGTGTTGTGGCCCCCAGGGAAAACCATACAGCTATTTAAAAAAAAAAAAAAAAAATATATATATATATATATATATATATATATATATATATAGAGAGAGAGAGAGAGAGAGATCAATATATAGATAGTTATATAGATGTATATCTATATAAATAGGTATATATATATATTTATACATATATATATATATCTACTAGATAGATATATATATATATCTATAGCGATAGATAGATAGATAGATAGATAGATTGATAGATATGTAGAGAGAGAGAGAGAGAGCACTTTTGTCAATGAGTGTGTGGTTTCCCTGGGGGCTGCGATCAGCCCTCAGGAAAACCACACCCACATATAAAATGTATCATATGTATATATATATATGTGTATATATATATATATATTGCCACCAGTTCTCTTTCAGTGGCAGCTTGTGTCAACTATAGCTTTTAGGCAGCAATAAAAAAAGTCGCTAACTGGAAGTAGGCTGAAAGCACAAAAAATAGTAAAAATGGGTATGTCCCAGTAAAATGCCAAAATTGTGTTGGAAAATGTGGTTTTGTGATTCAAGTCTGCCTGTTCCTGAAAGCTGGGAAGATGGTGATTTTAGCACCACCAACCCTTTGTTGATGCCATTTTCTGGGGGAGGTGGGGGGGTGAAAAACACATGCTTTCTTCTGCAGTCCTTTTTTCCCATTTTTCTGAAAAACAACAACATTTTTGCTGTATTTTGGCTAATTTCTTGGTCTCCTCCAGGGGAACCCACAAACTCTGGGTACCTTTAGAATCCCTAGGATATTAGAAAAAAGGGATGCAAATTTGGTTTGGATAGCTTATGCCGACAATAAATTATGAAGGCCTAAGCGCAGAGTATCCCAAATAGCTAAAAAAGAAAGTGGCTCAGCACTAGGGGGGTGAGGGGTGGGGGGGGGGGGTCAGCAGCTAAGGGGGTTAATATTGTCATATAAGCAACTTGAAGACCTGTAAACTGTACCGCTTTGTCTAAGCCTTCACGGGAGTCATAGAAAAAATTTGAGAATGGTTAAAAATAGGTGGCAGACTAATAAGAAAAAATAATATATAGGATCTCAGTGTAACACAGTCAGTGTAGCTTGGATGGCTCCCAATTGTTGTCTTTCGATGGATCTACCAAGGAGATGAGAAATATATATGGAGTCATCACAGTCTACCGTGGAAATAGCTGGCACATCTCCCACTGCTTGGATAATTAAGGATGAAGGATGTTTAAGTGCCCAGCAGTGAGTAAATAGGACTCCAATATTTTCTTGTTGCAATATTCTTCACCTTGGGCCCTGCTCAGTGCCACATAGTGAACACACTTGCTAAATGCTTTGAAAGGAGCTGCACAGAAAGGTCACCAGAAACGCGCCATAATGCTGGAGACACTGGGGCAGATTCGATCAGCAGGACACATGTCCCCTGGGCAGTCAGCCACACAGCTCCAAAGGCCTGGATTGTGCTGCTAATGAAAGCTCCATTGACAGACTCAGCCCTCGCCCGGCAGCCAGAACGTCAGCTGGTGTCCGTGGATGACCGGGAGCCCCTCCTCACCACACAAAGAGGAACCAGTCTAGTGTGTTATTAGGACACAGCATTGGGTGAACCATTGTTCATCCTCGCTCGATGCTCTTTCCTCTTTTGAGGTCATCTTGTGACACAACCTTTAGATATTTCCACCGTGTGAGAGCAGGAAAAGGGGCCTTTACGGAAGTGAAATGCATCTCACTAATTCGGCCGGCAGTGTTGGTCAGTGGGTTTCGCACTAGCTCAGGGGTCTTCAGACTGGGTGCTGCCCCCCACACGGAAGCGGGGCACCAGGCACTGGCTAAGAGGGGCATCACGCTGAAAACAGTGCTGTGTTTTTGGCGAAAAAGCCACAGTCAAGTGAACCACTCCGTAATGGGCCATTGGTAATATCATTTGTCAGTCACGTCCTGGCTGAGAGTAGATGGCAATAATTATAATTTTTCTAATCTAAGTATCAATATTCAAGTCGAATATTTGTAGGGCTTTGACCCCCATCACTGTCTTATTAGCCATCGAGGGTGGGAGATCAAGATGAGGGGGCTGGGCTTAGTGTCCAACACTTACCAGACCTCTTACCCTCCCCCAAACACACTACAAAGGGACTGAGTACCGGTGGCCACATTAATTGCGATGTGTAGTATCACCTATGATCACTCATATCGAGTTTGTCGTCCAAGTAGAATTTGCAGGTCAAACCTGCCAATACTACCGGGGATGTGAAGCCTGGGAACTACTGTGAAAGGCAGATTTTGAAGCCATAGGAACCAAAATCTGCAGGTTATTAACCATCTTTTACGGATGCAATTTGTAAATGAGGGTATGATGCAATAAATAGCAATTCAGTACTGAGAAACTCTCAGCCACGCCGAAAATCTCATGTCGCTAATGCCCATCCCCTGGAGACATTGCAGAACCACTGATGGGCAAACACAGCAAGGTGATTGAATTAATCTCAGCCACTGGTAACTGCTTGGGGCCCCATCCCAGTCCATTGCTTTTTTGCCCACTGTGTCACCCCAGTATGGACCCAGCCTTGACCCTGCTCCTTATGGTAACAGTCCAGCCCGAACTGCTAGGCCATGTCCTCCCTGCACCAGAAACAAGCATCCTGGGACCGGTTTTGTGGTGTCACTTCTCATCAGCCAGGCTAGCTTGAATCCCGTGGCTCAATGACCCACGTATGGGCATACCCCTGATGGGTGTCAGTCGCGCAGAGCCTCCACACAGGACCTGGAAACCCTCTCTGTGTAGTAGTTTCCAGCTCACCTTCTTTCCCAACATTTGATTTTCTCACTCCACTGCCCGCCCATGTAAAGAGGGGCAATATCACGTGACACACAATAGCACTGCCATGTATGTTGGCAGGTCTGAAATACAAGCAGTGGCCGAGAGGCTGAACTCAGTGGTCTGTATATTTTGTATTGATTGTATATGCTCTAGCACTCCAGGAAGCTAAACCTGCCCCTAGCCAGAACAAAAAAAAAAACAAAAAAAAAAAAAGGTAGTTGCAGCACTGGTGTGTCATTGCAGGTCGGGCTCAGTATATTTTGTGTCAGATGTAACCCCTGTCCAAGCAAGGCACAAGTGAAGCTGGGTACTGAAGGTGGTACAAGCAGCAGAAGATTAATTTTGGCAAAATATTTTTATTAATAGCACAAAAAAGCCCCTTTTTGATTTAATACTTTTGCATGAGCAGCCAGTAAAGTGTGCTGAGGCAGGACCCTGCAGTTAAAGCAGGGTGTTGCAGTCTTGCTGTTTGTAAGCACGGTTACCAAATGTAATGTAGTCAGTTTAATGACCCTTTAAGGTTGAATGGCTTGGTTGGCCACGCTAGGATCCCAAGTTGTGACCTGCATGTAAAACACTGCCTTCTTCAGCCAGTAGAGTATTCTTCAAACTCGTTGATGCAGAGCTCCCGCTTGCAAAACAATTTAACTGGAGCCACCCAGAATGACTAATATATTTTTTCACAATTACTTGATACTTTATAACATTGGCAGCTCTAAACATATAAACAATTCGACTATTGCAGTTATGTTCAGGCCTTCCTTTTAACCCCTTCGCTGCCAGGCCTTTTCCCCCTCCTGTGCCAGGCCTTTGTTTGGCCATTTGGGGCAGTTCGCGCTTAGGCCCTCATAACTTTTTGTCCACATAAGCTAGCCACGCCAAATTTGCGTCCTTTTTTTCCAACATCCTAGGGATTCTAGAGGTACCCAGACTTTGTGGGTTCCCCTAAAGGAGGCCAAGAAATTAGCAAAAATACAGTGAAAATTTCATTTTTTTCAAAATAATGGGAAAAGGGGGCTTCAGAAAAAGGCTTGTGGTTTTCCCCCTGGACATGGCATCAACAAAGGGTTTGCGGTGCTAAAATCACCAGCTTCCTAGCTTTCAGGAACAGGCAGACTTGAATCAGAAAACCCAATTTTTCAACACAATTTTGGCATTTTACAGGGACATACCCCATTTTTACGATTTTTTTGTGCTTTCAGCCTCCTTCCAGTCAGTGACCGAAATGGCGTGAAACCAATGCTGGATCCCAGAAACCTAAACATTTCTGAAAGGAAGCCAAAATTCTGAATTCAACAATGGGTAATTTGTGTAGATCCTACAAGGGTTTCCTACAGAAAATAACAACTGGAAAAAAAAATATTGAAATTGAGGTGAAAAAAGCAATTTTTCTCTACGTTTTACTCTGTAACTTTTTCCTGCAATGTCAGATTTTTGAAAGCAATATACCGTTACGTCTGCTGGACTCTTCTGGTTGCGGGGATATATAGGGCTTGTAGGTTCATCAAGAACCATAGGTACCCAAAGCCAATAAATGAGCTGCACCCTGCAGTGGGTTTTCATTCTATACCCGGAACACAGCGATTCATTTGCTGAAATATAAAGAGTGAAAACCTTTGTATTTCCAAAATGGGCACAAGATAAGATGTTGAGGAGCAGTGGTTATTCGCACATCTGTGAATTCCGGGGTGCCCATACTAGCATGTGAATTACAGGGCATTTCTCAAATAGATGTCTTTTTTACACACTCTCTTATATTGGGAAGGAAAAAATGTGGAGAAAGACAAGGGGCAATAACACTTGTTTTGCTATTCTATGTTTCCCCAAGTCTCCCGATAAAAATGATACCTCACTTGTGTGGGTAGGCCTAGCGCCCGCGACAGGAAATGCCCCAAAACACAACGTGGACACATCACATTTTTTGACAGAAAACAGAGGTGTTTTTTACAAAGTGCCTACCTGTGGATTTTGGCCTCTAGCTCAGCCAGCCCCAGGGGGGGCAGAAATGGCCTAAAATAAATATGCCCCCCACCCCCCTGGGGAGCGACCCTTGCCTACGGGCTCGCTCCCCCTTCGTGACATTGGCGCAAAAAAAAGTTCCCCGGTGCCTTGTTGTTTCTGCCCCCCTTGGGGGCAAATTGACCTAAAATTGTCCGATTTGCCCCCAAGGGGGGCAGAAATGGTCTAAATACAATTTGCCCCCCAGGGGAGCGACCCATGCCCAATGGGTCGCTCCCCATCTCTAAAAAAAAAAAAAAACCACAAAAAAAAAATTTCGCCCTGGCGCCTAGAGGTTTCTGCCCCCAATCGGCTTAGTAACAATAGGCCGATTTGCCCCCAGGGGGTCAGAAATGGCCTAAAATAAATTTGCCCCCCACCACCCCAAGCCCCTCCGGGAGTGATCCTTGTCTACGGGGTCCCTCCCCTTGCGTGACATTGACGCAAAAAAAAATACCCGTTGCCTAGTTGTTTCTGCCCCCTTGGGGGCAGATTGACCTAAAATTGACCTATCTGCCCCCAAGGGGGGCAGAAGTGGTCTAAATACAATTTGCCCCCCAGGGGAGCGACCCTTGCATAATGGGTCACTCCCCATCTCTAAAAAAAACTAACAAACAAAAAAAAACACAATTTGTTTTTAGCCCTGGCACCTAGAGGTTTCTGCCCCCCCCCCCCCAGGGGGGCAGATCAGCCTAATAACAAATAAATTCCCCCCCCCCGGCGCGACCCTTGCCTACGGGGTCACTCCCCTTGCGTGACATTGGCGCAAGAAAAAAAAATCCCCGGTGCCTAGTGGTATCTGCTCCCCTTGGGGGCAGATTGACCTAAAATCGGCCGATCTGCCCCCAAGGGCAATCTGGCTTTTGAAATGCTGAGAGAGACTTCAAAGGGAAGGAAATACATTTCCTTCCCTTTGAAGCCTCTCTCCGGGCCTCCTCCACGTGATCGGAAGAGTAATGCTTTTCAGTTCTCTTCCTGCGCGAAGGAGGAGGCCTCTGTGACATCACGGGGGGGTTGGGGGTGGAAGGGGAAGGGATTCCCCTTCCATCCACGACCGGGGGGGTGTGTGGGTGGGGGGCCCATTGAGGGAGCGCTAGTGCTCCCCCCAGTTCCCGGGTGCAGGACGAGGTGATCTCGTCCATGGCACCCGGGAACCGGTGCCTTGGACGAGATCACCTCGTCCAAGGCACCGTAGGGGTTAAAATGCAATCCGATATAGGACTGCCACCATGCCATTGGCTGTAGCCTTTTCTCCCTAAAGTGCAAAACTATCCATAGTGTGATCCTTTATCAGAAATTGGTGAGGACGGTTGAGAGTTATTTTGAGCCCAGGTAGGGAAATAGAACTGTCTGTATCTATGTTAACAATTAGCAAAAATGCCAAACTGAGAACCTTCATTTTACCTTTCATTATAGTAAGATACGATTATTCTATTTCTTTCAGTGACATACATTGACCAAGTAGTAATCTTGGATGCAGCCATTTTATTAGGCATCTTTAAGGTTAAGTTCAACATCAACTTACACCATAAGATGCAGTTTTTGTAGGCTCTTGGCCTGTGTTAGGCAACAGTTATTAGGAAGGCCTCCATAAAAGAGTTCAGAAGAGCTTGTTTGTCATTACCCTGATGGAGGAGCCGCCCTGGCAGTCTCTAATGCTGTCAGAATGGTTTTGGTGATTCCCTACAAATGTGCATGAAATTGCTAGCTGTCGGTTCCCTTACTTGCCTGCCATGCCAGCAGTCTCTCTGATTTGTTTTTTTCTGGTGATGTTGCCTTGCTATGCAACCATTGCTGTCACAGATATCCAAGGTGTGGATTGTGTGTGCTAACCACACCTTCTTTTTCCACAAACATGTTGCTGAACTTCAAGAATTTTCAGGGCTTTACCTAGCTTCCAAATTCAATCTGTTTACTCACCCCTTATGTGGTTACTATGCATATATGCCATATTGCCTCCTTGATTGCCTCTCAAATTGTGTCTTTATCCTTCTCAGAGATATTCTTCAAAAAGAAAGTGTCTCTGTCTTACGACCTCCCCGGCCCCCCACCTCCCCAACCACCATTCGTTTGAATGCAGAGCCTGGGAGTAACTTAGCTTTGTTTTTCCACAAAGGAATTTTTTGTTCTGGATTTGTGCCATTCCAGTATGCCAACCAAGTGAGTATAGTCAGAGGGTGTGCACTCAAAATAAGTTATAAGCATAATCCTTGGTGTCCTCTTCGTATATAAATATGTAAGCGATTTTTGTAAGAGGACAGTCTGTTGTGGAGTCCTAATGAGTGTTCCCTGCCTGTCTCGTTCTGCAGACTGCATCTCTACTTTAGCTGCAAACAATGTGCACCCTCTACCAGAGATATAGCAGACCTCTACATGGCCCTTAATAAGTTGCAAGATCTAATGTATAACTAAAGTCACATTTCCAAGTAATTATTGAATTTAAACTGTGTAATCAACATCAACTTTATGGCCTTAGGAAAAAACTCATGATTGTCCACATGTGGTGCATATAATGTCACTGAACTTATTTTTTTCCCCTCTTGTTTACCCTTCGCTACGACATAACGACCTTCTTGTTTCTTTATTACTACTGACACCTCCAAAGGAATTCATTAGCTATCAAGATCATCACACACCTCGCTCAGTTGTACATAGAGTCAGAATATATTCCTTCTCTTTACCCTTTGCCCATTTGGCATGTTCATCTGAGCTTACGGTCACTGTAGCTAAATATTTTGTGGTTGTCTGTCAGAGTATCAAGGATAAAAATGTCTACCTGCCAAAATATCGACCACCAGAATTTTGTGAAGGTAAATGTATGTAGGTAATTTTAGATTTACTGTCCTTGGCCCCGTATGTATGCATACGTACCTTCAGAAAATTCTGGTAGTTGATAATTTGGCCACAATATTTTGGCAGGTTAATATTTAAGTCTCAGTATTCTGATAGTAAACTATATCTCACTAGTTAGCATTCCTTTTTGGGAATCCAGTGTCTGCTTCCGCTATAGGCTTTGTGTGTTCAGCTGTAAACAAGAAAGATTATTTTTGTGACCCATCCTCTTTCTTTAAACATTCCTCCAAAATTGTTTGGCATGTGTTTTACTTTTATTGTCAAGTGTCCCTACAATGCCTATGTTTATTCTGCATGGGCGCCACTCTGTGTTCTCTGTTATGCCTTCTGGGTGCAATTTGTTATGAGTGGGTTTAGTTACTAGCATCTGCAAGATGGGGGCTACAGTTTCTGTTTCCAATAGTTTGTTTCTATTACGTTCACTGTTGATGCAAATATATGGATGTCCTCTCAGTAGCTGTATCTCCAGCCTAGTTCAGTTGATCTACTCTTCCATTGATTTTGATGCATTCACAACAAAAAGTCAAGCAACCCAGCCTTCTCTGTTCCATTCTGGTCTTGAATATGTGTTCCATTTTTGTTTCTTTTGGGGTCCTTTGTCTTGCTGGCAGGTTCTTTATTTTGTGCATTCCTGTTGTAGTTCTCTGTCCACAATTTGTAAAGATATCAAAGTGCTCACCTATGTTGTAACTCTAGATAGTGGTTACAAGTAAGCTGTTGAGGATTTAGCACAGCTTATACTTCTGCTACATTTGAGTGTCTGTTGAGAAGTGTATTGTCAGCCAGTTATAAATTGTGTTTCACAGGGCAGCACTTAATGGCGCCTGTGCCTCTTTAATATTGATATCCCAAGTCAGGTTCTTTGAGGGTGGTGAGGCCACAAGGGAGACAAATCCTGAACTATCTGTCTAGCTCCCCATCCCCCATGCAAGTGATCACCATGTTGTCAAGCAAGACCACCCCTTTCCACAGAGCATCCTGCCAAACAGGTATGCAGTCACTGGGAAGACCCTGACTGCTTTTTGAGAGGTCTTCTGTTCTCCCTTTCAGTGCCTCCATTTCCCCACCAGCTGAGAGTGCTGCCTGTCCTGCCTCCACAGATGACCACTCCACTACACCACGTCCATGATTGTCCAGTTTTCGAGGAACACAGCCGACCTTGCTCCCATGGCCCAGGGGTTTGGGAGGCTGTTGCTTGTGGCTATTGTGAGCTTCATCCACCCCACTCATTTCACCCGTCAATCTGCAGATTCACTAAAGTGAACCTGCTTTTGTTGTACGTACCTTCCACATTCTCTGCTGTCTCCTTTAGCCAGAGGCCACTATGACAACAGGAGCATGACATACCATTGTGGGCAACATGACTTCTGGCCATAAGAAAAAATGGAATCTGCCAGCTGCCATTGATTAGTAGTTCTCTCATGCCCACCAGTGGATAAACTAAAGCGTGTATGCTGTATATATGCTGTATATATGCTCTCTATTAATGTATTTACAGTGCTACAAAGTGATTGTGGTACCTTCTACATGTGTTGTTAGACAACATGTGACTGGACTGTTAGTCTGTTGTTCTAGTAGCTGCTGAACGGCGAAGGAGTTCTTGTAGTTTCAGTACTGTTGCAGTTTAAGGATGCAGTTCTGGGCGCCTACAATGAGTGCTTGGCAGTATGGCGCATCGTTGTATAAGTGCTATCCCCACTACCCCACTGTTAATTTATGGATTGTACATCATGCAAGTAGAAGATGTAATTGAACGTCCATTTAAAGCGATGTGCTATCACATGTAGCGGAGTTGGTGACAATGGTCCTTTGAAAAGATGTAACTAATGGATTTCTGATGGTTGAATTGAATGAAAGCCAATGTTTAAGCATTTCAGGGCAACTCATGACTATAAGCTTCATAGTGGATTCTGAATCAAAAGTGCCTTACAATGCTTTTATAAGTGTTAGGCAATCCACAGAACTCTTTCTGTGCCCGCATACAAGTTATAAACACAGGAATTAAATATAGTAGTGTCTGTCCAGAAAATGAGTTAGTCAGAGGCATTGCAAGACATGAGGGCTTGTCTTGTGGTGGTGCTTGTAATAAAAGCTACATTTGTGCACTGCACTGGGATCTACTGACTAGTATAAGACTGTGCATAATTACAAAGTTCTGCAGGGCCATCAGAGGAACAGACTTTAAAAGATTTGTTAACACAGGAGTCAACATCAGTGGGTTGGCTGTCAGGCCTGCTGAACATATCTGTGTTCTGCTGACTTCAATCTTGAACAGTTTCTTCATTGTGGCGAGCGTGAGCCTTCTCCAGTGGTAATCTGTCAAACTAAAATGGCAGAGATGAGGGGACAGTTCTAGTCAATGAACTCTGACTTCATTCTTAATTGACAAGGGCCACTTTCAAGCTGGTTAAACGCGGTTTTGGCTAAAATGTTCACAAATGGCGGCAAAAGTGTTAACCTAAAATAGAGGTTGAATCCAAGTTTGCTGCTTTTCATATCAACAAAATTAATACTTTGCAATAATAGTAAAAACTGATTAGCCAACAGGATATTTTCATTACCATGAAAAGTCTATCTGATTTTCAGTGCAGTCTAGTTTAATACACAGCCAGCCAGTACTAGCAGTAGAGTCTTCCAATCTTGGCTTTCAGCTCATTCGGATGTGCTGTGATCTGACACTGAACATATGTAAGAGAAACAGCAGTCATAGTGAAATAAGCACAATTATGTTAGACAAATGTAGACTTCATAGGCCAGTTGACTGAAGTGAGCACTCCTGGTTAGGGTCGCCTCCTATCAACTTCCCAAACACTCAGAAAAAGCTCCCACATTGTAGTGGAAGAGCTTTCAACTTGCAAGGCTCCACCACTGGAGCTTACTCCTTCTGAACCTCTGCCCTAGTGGAGATTTTCTCCTAGGATTACTAGAGGTCCCAGATTTCCCAGAACAGGCTTATATTTTATTGGTCTGTGCTTGTGCCCAGTAACATTCTTGAAAACATAAATGTCCCACTTGTTAGAAGATTCATGCATGTCCAATTGGCTCCATTATCTAGGTGGTGCTTTTTTGACATTTCTGTCTAGACAAAGATGTGGTTGTTTTCTGCGCAAGATGTTTATGCTGCTATTCCCCGTCGAGCTGGTGAAGGAAGGGGGTTGGGATGATGGGAGCTCACTTTCCCCTGCAGCTGCATAACGCATCTGGGGAATGGAGAAACTAAGAGGAACAAGTTACTTATCTTTGATAACGCCGTATCTGCTAGAGACTCTATCTACCTGCAGATTCCTTACCTTCGAATATTCCCCATGAGGCAGACTAAATATGGAGATTTTTTATCGTTACTCTTGCGCGCTGGTAGGTGGTGTTGCTCGGATCCGCGTTACTTTGTCAGCGTTGCCAGCATCGGAAATTACATGTGCAGTGCATATATAGGGCACTGACCTTAGTTCATGATCTGTTCCTCACCATAAGCACGAAGCGAAACTGAGATGGAGTGATCAGTGTGCCAAAGTGAGGTCCTGAGTGATCTCTTCAATGTGAGATACATAGTTCACGGAACGGGGAGGGTGGAAGGGGCAGTAAGGATTCTGCAGCTACATAGAGTCTCTACTAAATAAGGCATAACCTAAGATATGTAACTTGTTAGTCTGATAGAGACTTCTAGCCACAGATTTCTTACCTTAAAATAGATACCAAAGCTATTTCTTCCCAAAGATGGGTCATTGGACTGAGTTCCACTAAGAAGTCCAGGAGGACCGAACAGGTGAAATACCCATCACAACAGACCTGACTGTCTAGGCAGTAATGTTTGGCAAATGAGTGCAGCAGTGCTCACGTAGCTGCAACAATGTCCAGAACTGTGACTCCTCTAGCTGTTGCAGTGTTCACGGCCTTAGCTCTTGTGAAATAAGCTTCCAGGCCGTCAGGGGGCTGTGTCTTAGCCAAATGTGCAGCAGGTTTTGATACAGAGGAGTCCATCTGTGATCTTCCTTGCCATTCTTCCCACCTGCGAAACCAACAAAGAGTTGATTGTGTCCCTGGAATTTTGGCAGTCTTTGGTAAAATCAGCGTAAAATGACAATGCTCTTTTTGTGTCCAGATGGTGGAGTCTCTTCTCTTCCTTGACAGGGGGACAAAGGAATCAGTCAGTTTGATGTTCTACTCAAAGTGGACAGGTGTGACCACCTATGGTAAAAAGAAGGCACAGGTTCTAAAGACTAGTTTACCCAAGAAAAAGGAGGTGTAAAGAGGGGTAGTGAAAAGCGCCTGGAACTTGCTAACCCCCCTGGCATATGTTATAGCCACAACAAGGACTATTTTGATGGTCAGCTGTCTTAGAGGGCAGCTGTGCACAGGTTAAAATGGTGTACACATTAGAAATACATTAATTTCCTATTGGGGCATAATGAAAGGCGGAACATATGTTGCAAGCCTTTCAAGAAAGAGTCACAACAGGTGATTTAAAGAGGGAGGGTTGGTCCGACAACCACAAAAAAGGTGAAATGGCAGAAAGGTGACCTTTAACTGTGCCCAAAGCAAGGCGTTGCTGAGCAAGGGATAAGGTAAACAGCAGAACTTCAGACAAGGATGCAGATAGAGGAGCAACTGATTTAGCAGTACCTTAAACCATAAACCTGTCCCATCTGCAGGCCTAAATTGTTTTCGTGGAGTGATGCCTGGCTTCCAGAATGACATCACATACTTCAGAGGGAAGGTCATATACTCTCAACTATTGGCACTCAATCTCTACACATGCAGATGGAGAGTATGCAGGATCGGGTGCAGGCTGCTGCCCCTTGCTGCGACAGGAGATCCTCCTGAGGTGATCATGCTCAGGAGTTTTGGGATACCAAACTCCTCATGCACAATTCAGAATCACTAGGATGACTTGGGCCTGGCGAATCCTGTGTGAGCATTCTGGCCAGTGGTGGTGTCAGCAGAAAGGTATAAAGGAGTCCTAAGCTCTACTAGAGACGAAATGCATCTTCAAGTGAGAGCCGCCTTGGAAACTCTAGCGCGCAGAAGGGCTGATATTGTGGGCTCTCAGCATTGTCGAATAGATATGTGAAGAGATCTTGCACTACCTCTGGATGGATTCGCCATTTGTAATCTGAGAGGCATCAGTGACTAAGTTTTGTCTGCTCTGGTGTTCCATGAGCGTGCCAGATGTTGAACCACCAGGAAAATGCCCTGATGTTCCAGCCATGCCTATAGACGCAGGGTCTCCTGACACAGGGTCAATGACCCCACCACACCCTGCTTGTTGCAATACCACATGGCGGTGGTGTTGTTTGTGAACACCTGGACTAGCCTTCCCTTGACTGAAGGAAGAAAGGCTTTTAATGCCATGCAAAACGCTCTCGGTTCCAGTAGATTGATTTGGAGCTGAGAGTCCTCTGATCTTCACCTCTCCCACTCACCCACCTCTCCCAGAAGTGATGCATCTATCACTACTGTGAGCTCTGGCTGGAGAAGGGAGAGGGTCTGCTGCTGACCCAACTGTGGTCCGTGAGCCTCTTCTAAAGATCTTTTGTAATTCCCTCTGGTGTCTGTATCAGGTTAGAGAGATTCTCCTGATGCTACGCTCACTAGGACTTCAGATTCCACTGCAGAGCCTGCATATGCCAGCAGGCATGCTTCATCAACAGATTTCATGAGGATTTGAGACACAGCAGCCTCAGCCTCTCCAAGATAGAGGCTGAAACATCGGAATCATAGCCCAGATATCCTGGACTCGCTGTTCCGAGGAGAAGCCTGAAACTGCACTATATCCAGAACAGCTCCGATGAAAGGGAGCAACTGAGAGGGAATCAGGTGTGACAGTAAACCCCAGCAAATGCAGGAGTTGCACCATAGTCTTGAAGTGGGAGATGACTTCCTGGGGTGAGCTTGCCTTCTACAGCCAGTCGTCAAGGTGGGGGAAGGCTGATACCTCTGAAGTCCCCATATGTGCTGCAATCCCCACCATCTCCATGGTGAACAACCGAGTGGCACCAGTAAAGCCAAAAGAGAGCACAGTTGAACTGATAATGCTCTTGTCCTATTGTGAACCCCTGGTACCGCCTCTGGTTAGGCAGGATAGGGATATGGAACTAGACGCCCTGCAAGTCCAAGCTACCACCTAGTCTCCAGGGTTGACGGCAGTCAGGACTTGACCCAAGGTGAGCATCTTGGTTTTTTTCTTTTTCAGTAGGTAATTGAGAGGGTGAAGGTCTAAGTTAGGACGGAGGCCCCTATCCTTCTTCAGCACCAGAAAGTAGCAGGAATAACAACTACGATGTACTTCTGCTGTTGGTACACTCTCTATGGGTCCTTTGGCCAAAAGAGCCTGTACTTCTAGTCGTAAGAGCAAAAGGTGGTAATCTGGCAGCCTATCTGGGGATGGTGGTAAAGTTGTTGGCTATGGTTGGAAAGGTAGGGCTTAGACCAGCTGGACAATATGAAGCACCTTTTTGTCTGAAGTGAACTCCTTCTACTGAGACATGTGGTGCTGAATCCCTACCTACCGGGTGCCCATGATTGTCTGAGGGCAAACTAAAGAGGCTTTGAGGTTGTGGCTGCCATGTGTGGTGGGGTGGGGGAAGTCAGATTGGGTCAACCTCTGGCTCTAGTTAGCACAAGGCTTGTGGGAGCCACATCTGTGGCCATGAAAGGACTGTGGTGCTTGGTACACGCAGTGGCTAGGGTGAAAGGGACACAGCTGATAGCCCGTAGCTTCGGAAGGGGAAGAAGGCGGAACGTGGCTGTTATGGGCTCATGGTGAGCCCCAGCAACTTAGTGGTGGCCCTGCAGTCTTTAAAACGCTCCATTGCTGAATCCGCCTTGTTGGCGAAAAGGCCAATTCAGCCAAAGGGCATGTCCTTAACGAATGCCTGGGCATCTTTCGAAAAGCTAATTGTCCTCAGCCAGACATGACGTCGAAGTGCCAGCGTGGAAGCAATGGCTCTGCCCAACGAGTCAGTTGTATCCAATCTGCATCTGATGATGAACTTTGCCACATTTCTTCCATCAGCAATAGCTTGGGAGACTATGGCTCCCCATGCTCAGGCCTCTTCCCAGACCATAGACATATTTTGCGCAACCGTATCCCACAGAGTATGGGAATATCAGCCCAATAAGCATGCTTTGTTCATGGACCGCAGTGCTAGGCTGATGGAACAGAAAATTCTCTTTCCATAGGCATCCAACCCCTAGATGTACATATTCAGTGTTGTAGTAGGGAACTCAGCAAGATGTTTCTTGGCGGTGAGATAATGAGAGAGTAAAGGTGAGTCCCTGAGCGCAGGAGATAGCCCTGTGCACTGGGGTGCCTGTGCAGGTTTTGGCCCAGGCCCCAACTAGGACATCAGTGAGGGCTTCATTAAAGTGGAGTAGGGGGCCCTCAGGGGATTCACCAGACTGAAGCACCTATGTCAGGACATTGGTTGTGACCTCAAAAGTGGACAGTTGAAGGTCCAGGACCTCTGCCACCCTCCAGACCACAATCACAAAGGAAGCCCCCTCTTCTGTAGCCACTGTAGGAGAAGAGAGAAGACCAGTGTGAAGTGAGGTGTCCAGACCACTGGCATCAGGCAGGTCCTCATACCAGGTGTCGTCAGCCATGGACTCGCTATGGGTGTCAGAAAAGCCATCAGGGATCACATCTCCATTCGTGTTCCTGAAAGTGCCCTTCCATGAAAGAGAGATGTATCTTCAATTCAGAACATATGGGCCTGGTCGGCACCAGAACGGATGTTGCAATACGCTGGTCTAGCTTCTTATAAGAGTGGGGTGATCACAATGGGTGCCAGTGGCAGCGGGAATGGCGCCACTGGAACTGTCCCCAGAGAAGGTCATGAAGTTGTGGCCAGGGTCTATCGGGATCCACCAATGGATACAGAGAGTCTGACTGGCAATGACTGCGGACCCGCCAGCAGGGCACAGTCTCTCCTAAACACATCGGGACCCAAAGGTCCTCCACAGGGGTTCAACAACCCAGAGATGAGGCTCATGCCCTCATAAGATTCTCGCAGTTGGGAGGGGGTCGCTCATGCTTGGGGAAGCACAGAGTGGACCCAGGCACATGCACCACAAGGAGGGCAAGGGAGCAGGGCCTGGATTTGTGGTGGTGTTCCAGTGTGCTATCGAAAATGAGGCATCATCAATATGTTGTCCAAACAAAGTTTTGCCATCGTAAGCCATGTCCAGGATTTTTTATTGGACATCTGGTCGAAAAGAGGCAGCTTTGAGCCATCCCTGGGGTCTCGAGACTGCTGCTCCGGCCAACTGAAGGAAACCTGTGGAGGTCATGTCGAAAGTGTAGTCTATAATTTCTGAGGAAATACGTTTGCCTTCCTGTGGCAGACATAAGAGAGATTTTTTTCCCTATGTTGGTTCAAGCATCTGCCTTCCTTGTCTGGTGAAGTGGAAATTGCAGCGGAAGGATTTTCTGAGTGCCTTTCCGCTGCTTGTGAGATGGCAGAGTCAGGTTTGGGATGACTGGGAAGGCAAGCAGGGGAATCATCTGTGGCTTTGTATTTTTGTCCAGGCAATGTGAAACTGGTGGTACCGTTCCCTTGACGATGGTCCTGTCGTCTACGGTGTTGAGATGGTGCCATTCAGACAATAGCACCATTGACGTTGCTGATGCTGACAGTGCTACGGTTGACGGCGCCGCTGCTCATGGTGCTTTTATTGACAGTATCGTCGTCGACGGTATCGCTGACGTTGGTGAAGTTGAGATCAAATCTATCATCGACAGTGACTTTGTGGACAAGATAACCTTGGTCGATGGAATGGGAACATTAATAGTTGCAGTAGTCGAGGTTCTCGATGACGATGGCTTTGTGAACGAAACGGTGGTGACGGTCACCGTCGCTGTCGTTTCCAGTGTCTACGGTGATGTCGTCGTTGACTGTGTTCTGAGGAGGGAGAACGCTGTTGCTCCCTTTTTTTCCCAGATGGAGAAGTGGGTTGGGAGGAGGCCATGCATGTGAAGATGAGTTTGAGTTTCTCCTTTCTCAGAAGGTCTTTATGATGTACCTTCAAGGCCTTTCTACTCTCCTCAGAAGCCCCATGGTCAGAGGATCATGACATTTGGTGAAGTCTCACAGATGTATCGCTGTCCTCCTCAGAAGCACTGGATTTTGGGGATCTACACTTCTAAAGCCAAAGAAGGAGCCTCCCTTTCCCGTCTCTCAACGTTTTTTAAGAAAATGTGCAACAAATCTTTTACATCTTTACCTGATGTTTAGGGTAGAGGCAATAGAGACAATTTCTGTGTGGGTCATCCACATGTAGCCTTTTCTTCCCACAGGACTTGCAGGATCTCAAGAGGCCTTTCTTATAAGTCTCAAACATTGTAGATGAAGAAAAGTTGGGATACATAGAAAGAATCTGAGCAGAGCTCAGAGAGACTCCCTTCACACGACGTGCAGTAGAAAATCTGGGGGATTCAACCTTTGTTGGGAGTATTCCAGAGGGTTCTGTCGCCTGATTGGTTATAGTTCAAGTTTGGTCCCTTTTTTAAAAAGGACAGAGACCGGCTAATAAACTGACTTTGCATTGACGTTATAGCCCATAATACTATTACATACTGCTTTACTATGGTACCATGAAACTCTCACTTCGATGACTGGGAATGATTCGAGCATGTGAATCTATGAAAGATACCAATACTGGAGAACTGCAGTTACAGGTAAGTAACTTATTTTCTTACAGTTACAGTCTCGCACAGCCATCAACAGTGCATCCTTCGTTAATACAAATAGAACTTTACTATCAACATGTCGCGTCACTAGAACGCCGTAACCGGGGGATTCAGCCCCTAATTTTTGCACTTGTTGATTTAACTATTCTGACGGACCGTCATAATGGATCCTTATTGATGAATGTCATTAGCCTTGAAAAAGCCCCAGGTGTATCCACTACTAGGGGGCGTAACACGTGTCTGCTGTCCGATCTGAAACCTGTAAGCCTTCGCAAAAATTACACCTACAAGCTGTCTAGATTTCCAGGTCTAAAAGGAGAACAATAAACAAATAGAACTTGTACTGCCTGGGCAGCAGCAGAGCAAGCTTTCCTCACAAAGAAAAGATGTGCAGTGCAGCAAGAACAGCAGGTGCTTCACATATGCAGCAGTGAAGCAAGCCTCCTAGACATATATAACAAGTATGACACGGGCAATGCAGGACAAGTATATGTACAGCATTTGTGAAACAGATAAACCATAAGCAAGATGCCTAGAGCCCCTAATTCTTTGCCTGAATGGACTTACATATTCAGTTTGTTTTCCGCTTCACTTGGGCAGTAACTGCTAGCCCAAAGCAAGTGGTCTGAGCCCAGGTAAAATCTAGAGCCTGCTGAATATCTGCTTAGCTCCTAAGTTATTCATTCACTTTGTACACATGTTCCAGATTCTTTATTTGGCCTGACAGATCTAATTTGGAAATATCCAATACAAGAATATTATGCCGCTGGCGCTGTCCCACTGGGTATGACTTCCTTATTCATACACTTAGGGCGCTTTCAGAAGACTAAATACAGTCTGGATGTTCCTATGAAATTATGTGGGAAAATAATATACAAAGTAACTTCAGTAGCTGACCCACTCCGTTATTTTCACAGGATGAATCTGCTGTTTTCTTGGCATACAAAGGTGTCCATTTAGCAGTAGCACAACATCCTTACCTTTGTACATAGCGCCGCAGTGTAGTGTTGATAACATCAAAAACGACCTCTATATTGTTGTATTTTTATTTTAATTGCTTGTTCACTTTATATTAAATGTTTTGTAAGTTTGATACACATATTGCTGTTGTAACTTCCTTTCCAGTATACACTTGGAGATATATCACATAAGGCAAGCACAGGCAAGTCAAGACCGAGGACCTCATGCACAGTCAAGTCAAGACTGAGGACCTCATGTATCATGCCAATTTTCCGTTTGTAAGGCTCTGATTCGTAAAATCAAAGCCTTTCTGACCGCAAAATGGCATTGCATTACTCACTAAACCCAATTAGTGATTCAGTGAAATATTAAAGAATATTGTTAATCGCTAATTGATTTTGGGAATAGATAACAAATCGGTATTTGGAAGTGGCTTGATAAGGGCGTCCTCTCCAAATACCGATTCCTTTAGAGATGTATTAATGTTTTGATAACGAAATGCATCCACGAAACATTTGTACTTTACCACTTCCTCAAAGGAGGTGGAAAGCCATTCCTAAATGGGAAAAGTCCCTCCTGGGACCCCTTCCCCTTTGTGAATTTTCACTAAATGTTTGTATGAGCAGGCAGTGCTCCATGAGACCGCTGCCTGCTCATAAAAAAAATTGTGTAATTTGATTTTTAAACAAATCCTGTTTTCCTTTAAGGAATGCAGGCTGAATTGTAAAAAATGCCTTATTTAAAAGCAATGTTATTGCAGGCAATCTTAGTGAGTGTCAATGTGCAACCCACCTCCTCGTGCGTATTAATGAGGCAGGTCGAATTGTGACCCACTACGAATCAGTATTTTGAGAATCAACCTATTAATACATAGGTCTGTTCTCAAAATACCAATGAAGTAATTAAAAGTTCCATTTAAGGAATCACAAATTTTGAATCGTTATTTGTCACAATATATGATTCCCTAAATGGTATCTTTGTACATAAGTCCCCGAGTCTCTACCACAGTTTTTGACCGAGTTGTGTGGTGTTAAGTAGATGAAGAGCTGCAATATGTTACTACCTTAAACAGTGGTATATGGTTGTTTGTTACAGGAATTTTCAAGGTGTGCTGCTTCTGGCTGAAAATGTATCAGCAGCGTTTGAAGTATCGAAAGTACACAATAGAACTTAATACAATAACACAAAGAAAGCAACATAACAAAAATACCGGAACATCACAACAAAACAGTCAAAACATAACACTTCACAACAACTACAGTACAACACATCAACATGGCATTGCAATCAATTATACAGCACAAAAAAACGTACTTTGAGGCTTTCTGTCCCCCAGGTCACCCCCATCTTCTGCCGCCCCCTCCTTCAGATTTCCCAGCAAACATGCCGGCATATAATTTTTAAATATGTTATATCGGAGGCAGGGCATGAGGGGGTTTAATAGGCAGGGTGGGCTTAGGATGCGGGGGAGAGATAGAGGAGTGTGGATTGTTTAAAACACAATATTTTGCAAAATAAGCAATATGTTTAAGACCCTTGAAACCTGAGACGAGAGAGAGAGTGAATGAGTGTGTATTTTTGTCTGTGTGTATGTATGTACAAATCTCAGTTGAAATCCGACAGACACCTTACAATAGCAGACAGCAAGCACGTTTACCCACCTAATTACACAATAATACATTTATTAGGAAGGGTATAACACCACAAGCACCCCCTTGAAGCTTCGCTCCTGTGAGGCTCTGCCATGCCAGCCCAAGCCAGCGGTGCAGATTTGGCATAACTGGGCTCCCTGCTCCATCGATATGTTGCCACACGCTGGGCATGGGAAGGGCGAAGGAAAGAGAAGGCTCGCGCCACCCGGACCCCAACGTTCCAAATCCAAACCTCACTGAGAAGGATCTCGCGCACAGAGACATCCGGAATAGAAGGGAATTTTGAAGAGGGGAGGAAGATAGCGGCATAATGATGCACATATTTACATATCAAACTAAAGACAACCTAAATATCACGGCGTGATTCTGCAGAACCCAGTTGACATACAAAATAAAATTGTGTAGAGTTATCACAAGTGAGGGAGTGGTGAATAATGATTGGAGGTAGTCCGTGACCAAAGTGGCTATAATTCCATATTTCATTGCTTTTACTGATGCTCCTTCCGATGTAATGATTTTCGGAAAATACCTTTTCTTGGGAATGCCAAAGTCCTTAAATGCAATTAGGGCATCCACACAGGTGGACCAGCGTTTTGTAATGTCTGACAGAGAGGATTTCTCGTGTTTGGTGGAAAAAGTAATCAACAAACTTGCATTCTATCTATTTGTAGAGTTCTTTTTAAGGCATTTTGTACCAAGAACATTTTGGGCCTGATTATGACCTTGTCGGACGCCCTTTGTTTTACAAGTTCCATAGGATATAATGGAACTTGTTATACGGCAGACAGTATATCTGTCACGTTTGTGACGGAGAATCCCATCCACCGAAGTTGTAATCAGGCCCTTTGTGATGTTGTTCACAGGACCAAGTGATGAAATTGAGCAGTTCCATGACAGACTTAAACATTTATAACACAGTAAACCAACCAAATCAGCTGCAGCCTGTGGAAGGTAAAAAGTAAACTGGGGATTTAAGGTAAAAAATAAACCCAGAGTGTACCCCTCTTTATTGGTCGGGCCCGCTTGTTTCTTGAGGCCTTCTGGACGGAAAATGAGGTTAATTAGGACTGTGTGGCTAGTCTGATCTTCTCCAGTGTTTAAGTTGCTTAAAACAGTTGATGGATATATATGATGGTAATTGATCTGCTATCAAGTTCAGTAGAGTAGGTGAATAAGGAAGGCCTTGCAAGCTTGGAGGTGACCAGTATATAAACAGGAAATATTCTGTAAGTGGATAAGAAATCTTACATTGTATCGATAGTGGGGAAGAGCTGTCCCCATTCCAAACCATCAACACATCCTCAGAGTTGGGCTCTCCTGATGTCCAGGTCAACAGAAAGGCTTATTAGGGTCGAGCGTGCGCAAGCGCTCTGGACCATGTTGTAATCTCTATGAGGGGTCCTAACCGCGCCCATGTCAAACCCATGAGTTTGGTTGGTTCATTGGCTTGCTTTTTAAAAATCGTTTGATGCCATTTGTGTAAGGCATGTATACGTCATGCCTTTTTCTGGTGTCTAGCCCTCCTCGAGCGCACCTGAAAACTGCTGAAAACTTACGAGGCTAAGTGTTTTCAGCTGGTTTCTGAATGACATTATCTTTTCATTTCCTGCTCAGCGCGATCTCAATGGGTATAAGTCGAGCACTTTGCATGACATCGACCCTGTTACATGGATAATTGCACTTTTGCTGGTTACATGGATAATTGCACTTTTGCCTGATTTCACTGCAAGCGGACTTCTGTTTCCTTTTCTGTGTTTCCTTCACGCTCATGGCGACCATTGGCTCGCATATGTGAAACTGTTTTACTGTTCATTATTAGTTTATGGGGCAAGAAAAGTCCAGCTAGGAGTTTACAATGCTAATAGCTCTAATGCGAGCAAACGCGAGACCCGTTTCATTGCAAATGCTTGGTTTTTTGGTAGGTAAGCAGTATTCTCTAGATCTTAAAGTGCTTTGTTGCAGCATCTTCCAGCTCCCAATCAACATGGCCAGTGGTGTATTGCAACATCTCCAAAGCGTCCAGCGGTGTAATACACAGTGGCTGCGGCCGCAAATCTCAAGGGTGGTGGTGGCGAGGGTGGTGGGAAATAATATAATAATAAAAAAAAGTACCTGTCCGCCTCGCTCCTCTCCCAATGGTGTTGGTGTCCCAGCAGTCCCTGGGACACCAGCAAAGGCTCCCCCATGCAATCCTGGTGCTGCTGTCATGCTATACCCAGCATGAGAGCAGTGCCAGGATTGGTCTTAGCGGCTTGGTCTGCCACTCAGACAGTGCATTGGAGTATGTGCTGTTTCTCCAACCCGGCTGTGGAACACAGCCAAGTTGGAGAAACCGAAGTGCACATGTCAGGTTGTCTGACCTAAGAGGGCCGGACAAACTGACATGTGGTAAAATACACTTCAGAATAATATTTGCTTAAAAGCTTATCCCTGGAACAGAAATTGTGGCACTTTGCTGAAAACTCTTGGGTGATGAACTAATGAGAATTTTAGTTTGCTTCACTCCGGAATCTTCGACAATCATAAACTTGTTTCGTCCCTTACCTTAAGCACTGCTTGACTCACTTTCTGCAAAGACAAGATTGGCCCACAGCACAAAAAGAAGACTTTTCTGCTTGTTGCATAAAGATTTGTACCTGCTTGAAGTGTGGAGATATGGTGTGTCTCCAGCTCTGCCTTAGATCAGCAGGACAAAAAGGATGCTCTGAGGGCTAGGAAAGCTAGTTTCTTGCCAACCCAAAAGTACAAGAGGTGCACCTCTTTCATGTAAAGCCTGTTTGCCTAGTGGACGTTCCATGCATTCCTGGAAGAAACCAGTTTGCCTTCTTCTACAATAGATTTCCCCTGTCTGCCTTTGTGAGACCTGCCCACTTTGTTTATGGCACAAACAAGGTCCTCCGGCATTGGGCATTGGTACTACAGAAAATAAATATCTAAAGCTAGTTGTAAGTGGGTACGTTTTGTGGAGCTGAACCGGTTTAGTGGTCAGCCTTCCACCAACTTGAGTTTTAATTTTCTTCAGCTTTATTTCAACAAAAATACCCTAAAAGCATATAGAACACAAATCGTCCAATAGAAAAACTGTTGTAAAGGAGCCATAAAAATCTCAGGAGTCTCAAAGATAATTAAAAAGCACTCATCCAAAACCATGTTATACATTTTTTTTACAAAGTATTAGTGATACAAATAATAATAAAAATACAATATGTACATATCGCCGTAAGGCAGTATTGAAACATAAC
Source organism: Pleurodeles waltl (assembly GCF_031143425.1). NCBI lineage: Eukaryota > Metazoa > Chordata > Amphibia > Caudata > Salamandridae > Pleurodeles > Pleurodeles waltl. The sequence goes on from NC_090448.1 coordinate 1,124,300,912, forward strand.
TGCAAATACAATTCTTCGTATAGGGAGCGGTAAGGACCTTGTCATCCATACATTGTATAAAATACATTATATTTTTTTCCACACAATAATAAGATAAAATTCCCAGCCTGTTATCTCTCTGTTAATCACAAGGGGATTTGCACTAGTGTATAGTATCTGGCAAGTATATGTGCCAAATTGCCTCTAAGAACCTTGCCAACATGCATACCACAATCCCGCACGGACTTGTTTTGCAAATCCTGAGAGCTGAATGGCGATTCCTAATGCCCAGGGATTTGCATAGTGGTCTAATCCAACAATTCCTCTGCTTCTTATATGCCGAACAGTGCAATAAGACGTGTGCAATGCTCTCTTGAGTCATGCATTCCGTCGGACAGAGATCTGTTAGGCTTTCTGTTTGCTTCCATCAAGAAGTAAGGGCCCGCAATGGTAAGGATCCAATTCTGAATCTAATATAAAGTGCATGTGCTAAAGGTGTTGTAATCATGTCTAAATAATGCTCAAATTCATAATGGCACTTAGTAGAAAGCTGTCCATCAAACTAGGGGACGAAACTAGTGCTAGCTCAGCTACTCGCCAATTCGCCCAATATGCGTCCTTCAAGATCTGAATGGCATTCTTTGGAAGGTACGAAGGGTCTGACCAGTACTGACCTAGGCCAAGTTTAAGGAAAGCATTTTTCACATATTTACACCATGGAATCTTCTCTATTTGTTAGGCTGCTAACATCGCTCTTAGCCATGTTCTATACGGGTCTAGCGTGTCTATAGACCATAATCTGATCCAGTATTGCAGTGGCCTCAAAGCAGCTATCTTCGCAATGGTGTGTAAATTCAGATCCATTCGAATAGACAATGTGGGATAGCCCGAAGGAATTTTTAGCAATGCTTTTAAATACAAGTTCTCCGCTCTCTCTAGGTCTTGTACATTGCCATGCCCCCATAGTTCTGCACCATACAGAACTCCTCCTGTAACTTGGCTTTTATATATTTCCATCGCTGGCTTAATGGAGAAGCTAGGAGATCTGGCAGCAAATCTCAAAATGCCTCCTGCTTTTTGTTTCAGTGACATGGTACACTTTAGCAGCTGGGCTGACCATTTATGCGAGTCCTCCATCCTAACTCCCAATTAATCAAAATCCAAGACTCTTTCTAAGATCTTTCCGTCGAGCACTATTGTTTTCCTCACTCTAATTTGTGTCCCCAAACACCATATATTTGGCCTTGGTGACATTAATTTGGAGTCCATACTCCGTGCAAAACCCCCAGAATTTCTCAAGGAGCCTGACTAGTCCTGAGAAATGTATGTTTCTTTTCCAAGTGTTTGTAAATAAAAATTATTTTAAAACAATTTGTTCTCAGTTCAGAATTATAAAGATAAGAAGCATGTTTTTATTTTTGCATTTAGAAACTGATGCAGTTTAGGAAATTTGTGCCATAAAATTTGATTCCCAAAATGAATTTATTCTTGGTGCATCTAAAAGTGTAAGCTGGGATAACAAGCAGGGTTCCAATTCCAGTCTAGATGGTTCTTTTATAATTCTTAAATAGTGACTGCAACTATTGTTTTAGATATGTTTGCTTGATCCAGGCTCCCTGTTTATAGATTTTCCTTTAGTTATGTTATGCCCTCTTAGACCTTTGGTCTTCAAATCTTCAAGTTTAAGGTCAATCCTTATTTGTGATGGAGATAACCAGTCAACTTTGAAATGCCTTTCTGTGTGCCTAGAAGATTTACTGAAGGAATCGCAGTGAAAAGTAACGTGGGGGATTTTAAACCCTACAGCTGATAAAACACTAACATATGCTCTTTATTTCTCAGATTGAAGCCATAAAACAAATAATGCTCTGTTCACCTGGGAGTGTTCAGTGGGATACTGCCTCTCTTGATGTTACTTTAGTAGGGCACTGTTGCCTCATCTAAAATCACCTTGCAGCTTAATTACAGCAAGTGATTCTGTCGAAATCTGATTACTCACCTTTGCCCAATGGAGTGTGCAGATGCAATTCATTCCACTTGGCCTGGCATGCTACATTGGTCTACTGATGCAGAGGTCTTTGTTTCAAATCGGTTTGTAGTGCACAGAGGCCTAAACTTCCATACATTAAAACTCAACTTAGGTCCCAGTTGAAGGATGTCTAATGTATGGGCATTCAAGCCACAGCCATATCGAATTTATTTTCATACACACCATAAGATAAATTTACATTTAATGAAGCTAAATCCCTGGGATTTACAGACAATACAATGTTTTTTCGTCTATACTCTTAAAGACAACCCATGAAATATTCTCTGATTACCACATTGTTGGAACTGACATACTCTTACCCACTTGGGTCGTTGATCTTTACAGGTGCTCGTGTCATCATCGCCTGCAGAGATGTGTCGAAAGGGGAAGCAGCAGCCTCTGAGATCCGTGCAGAAACAGGAAACGAGCAGGTGGTTGTCTGCAAGCTGGACCTGGCAGATACCAAATCTATCAGGGAATTTGCTGAAAACATCCTCAAAGGTACCACATTCAAGAGGAACATTCTTTTTCCCATGGTACTAATGATAATGAGTTTAAAGCTTAGGGTGCTATAAGTGATTAATGGTATTTGTCTACTGAAATAGACCTATACTGTGCTTTGCTCGTTTTGTACTCAGCTACCTTCAGGGCGTCTGTCTACTTGGTAAATGCATGAAATGTTTAGTGTGTTTCAGGCTCAACAATTTCCCAAAATAGCAGACAAATGGTATGTGATTCTGCCTTTCCTTAAATTGGTGCCCATTTATAACAATTGCAGAACAGTTCACCCATCACCCGGGTTGAGTTAAGCTGTTGACTGCGACAAGGGTGATTATAGGTTGCATCATGTTACCTGAGGTGCGGCCTCCTTGAACTGTCATGTGCTTGTGTCAGAGACCTGGGACGGTGGGAAGGAGTGTGCCTGACTAAAGTAAAGGCGTACATGCCCCCAGCAGACTGTGCGTTTTTAGTCAACATGGCAGGAGATCCCTAAGGATCTATGTCAACATCAAACTTTCCTGGTTGTTCACCGGCCCAACACCCACCCATGGATTCTGATTCTCAAGAATGGAATGGCCCAAAATGGAAGTTGCTGGGATGGAAGTGTTCCCGCATGCTAAAGGGGTGTGTATTTCTGGCCTGAGTGCATGCCGGCATGTGAAACTGGTATCTTGATTCTTATTTTGGCCATGGCATTACGTTAACCTAGCGCGGGTGCGGAGACTTAGACCTGTCTCTGACAATGTGAGGTTCAGGACTAATGTTCCCTCTAATGTTTTTCCACTGTACAGCCAAGGATACATGTGCCAAGAAATTGACCATTCACGCGAACATAACTACCAAGATCTTTGGCATTTGCCTCTCAATAGCTTTGTTTTACCACTAAAGCAAAAAAGTGATATTTGTATTGCTCCATGTAATAGGGCATTAAGGCAGTTTGTGACCTGGTGGCACACCACAAGGACATGACCTGTTAAGTGCCACGTACACCCCAGTTAGAGAAAACAGAAATCAGGCTAGAGAAAACTGAAATCAGGAGGTTGAACCATTATGAAACTTCAATGAATACTCTCGGAGTGCTGCAGAAAGGCCATGCACATCAAATAGAGCAAGTTCTTACAATTTGCTGCTTACTTTATCCTGGAGATTAACAGTTACTTTTCTGCTCTGATTGCAAATTTAGAGGATTTAGTAAAAAGGCCCACAGGGCCCCTTATGCCTGCCTGGAGCCAGGCATTAAATAATGGCGCTTAGCTTAGCGCCATTATTTAAGGCCGGCTGCCTCCTGTGCGTGATTTTTGCATGGGACGATAAATATGGCGCAAGGTGCTGCATGATTTTTTGCCCTAGAATGCCTACCTTGCATCTCATTGAAGCAAGGTAGTTTTTGACAAGCACAAAATTATGCTAACTCCAAAACTATGGCGCTAGACAGTATAAATATGGAGTAAAGTTTGCAGCGCATTAACGTAAAAAAATAAAAGACGCTAATTCAATGCAAACAGTCTTGCCTTTTACCTACACAGCACGCTAGCCTATGGGATACCTATCGCTTACCTTAGGGGTGACATGTGTAGAAAAAGGGGAGTTTAAGGCTTGGCAAGTACTTTGAAATGCCAAGTCGAAGTGGCAGCGAAACTGCACACACAGGCCTTGCAGTGGCAGGCCTGAGATGTGGTTAAGGGGCTACTTATGTGGGTGGCACAATCAGTGCTGCAGGCCCACTATAATCATTTAAATTACAGGCCCTGGGCACATGTAGTGCACTTTACTAGGGACTTAAAGGTAAATCAAATATGCCAATATGTCCCTCATGACAATATATACGCAGCAGGTATGCAGTTTTAAGGCCACTTTCTTCCCCAGATGTATTGACTTTTAGGTGAGGTCTTTCATACAAGTAGCATTTTGTTATGCTTTCACCAAGAGTAGTAGACCCATGCTTATCATCCTGAATTTTGCAGCTCATCCCTAATGTCCACTGTCAGTGCACATAGTTTTAATTTTGTGTGGGATACCTTACAGAAGGTTATGCTGTTAGGCCACAAAAGAGATAACGTGAACAAACAAACCTGTTAGGCAGGCTCCTAGAATACCCACTTGGCCTGTGTATTTGCACAACTCAGAGCCCTATGCAAACTTGATATTTGTGTATAAAGCAGTTATTGGGATAGTCACTGAGTACCTCCCTGATGAACACTACTACATCCCCACGAGAGCCTGAGATCAACAAATGAAAACCTACGAGTTTCACTCAAACCACCCTGAGCTACATCTAGGGTTGGTTCTAAAACCTCTTAGGACCTGTGCAGCGGAACTTGCTCCCACCAGCCTTTTAAAGTAACCCTTCACTCCAGGTCATCTGCTGTTAGAAAACAAAGTGTGACCATATCCCCGCTCAGCACATAAACACTGTATATAAATATTTATGTATATGCAGCTAATTATTATATATAGATGTCCTTGCCTTCAGTGGTCAAACAATGCTTTCTGTTACCCACACCAAGAATTAATGACACTGTTTCATCCCACCTCATCACTTGATCTATGTGCAGGATATTTGCTATGTGACTTTATTTTTGTATAGCCTCTGTTTTTTTCTGTTTATTTTTTTTATTATTATTATTGATCCTACCAAGCCATGATTGCAAATGCTACTTTCCCTGATTTTTACTTAAGACAGTACTCTACAGTGGAAACGTAATTCTGTCTGGAAGATTACCTTTTCCCTATTGTTTTTCAACTGATCAAAATCTTTTGAACCACTTCCAAAAACTTCCTAGGTTTTGTAAAGTGCAGACCCTTGTGCTTTGTTCAACATATGGTGGTCTCCATTTATCTTTTGACAATGATATTTAGTCGAAGCAGTGCTTAATTTGCGCTTGCTGTTTCCGGTGCGGAGCACCAGCACTTATTTTTGAGGGCTGGCGCTTATTCTTCTGCCTCAAGCATTTACTGCGAGCAAAAGACACATATGGGAAACACGGAGGAAGAGAAAAACGAAAAAGCGTCACAATGAGAGACAGCAGAAAGCTGCACGAGTGAGCCGAAGGGGCAGAGAGTGGCTTTAAATGGATTGAAGAGGCCCGGGATGGCTTTAGGATTAGGCTGCCTCAGTATTCCGTGTTCATTGTAGCAGCCCCGTGTTTCAGAGGAGAGCCTGGAGCACCCACAGCCATCGCTTGTGTCAGAATTGCAAAGCTGGCGGTGAGCAAACTAAACCAAGGCTACAAATGAACAACTTATGCCCATAATTCATGAATGTTCTGTCACCCCCCAGTGTAACCCCCTTCGTGCTGTCTGGCGCAGGACAGAGGTTTGTACTATGCACTACGCTCCCCTGACTTAACACAAACACACAATATCGCAGAATGATACACAAAGAAACTCCCAGAAAAATGCACTGCTCAACAAAGGTGTCGTTTTGATAGCAAGAAACTGGTGTTTTGTCAGCTACCTTCCCCACCCCCAAAACAAACGTGAACATCCAAAAGAGAAAGAGCACATGAAAAAAGATAGAAAGGATAAAAAATAAAGTGACATTTAAAAACTGGACTGTCCCTTTGTGCATAATTGTCAGAAGAGGTGGGGGTGCGGCTGATAGGGGCATCATACGTGATACCTATCACATCGCTGGCATCGCTCACAGCACATCACACACACGTCGCTATTCACGTCCTTCACATCACTCACCCAATACCCTACCACACTCACCTCATACACATACCTGCCCCCTTGCTTCCTCCTTGCTTCCGAGAAGTACCTGCTGCCACCTTGTTCTGCTCTGCGCGAAGAGAGTGACCGTGTTTTTGCGCTGTTTATTTTTTAAACGCAGCACTGACGTACAGTTTCACTCTCTCGCGTGATGCAGGCAGTGACGTGGCAGAAAAGTGTGCGCTTGGCAAAGAGGCCTGCGCGGTGGTGGAAGGAAGGGTGCACGCGCACCTTACAGGGAACATTGTTCAGGACTTGTCCTGTGACCTGGAGGGGTGCTCCAAGTGTGTACTTATATCAGGCATTATACTATTGCCCTTGTCCTGCATATCTCTCATAAAGCAGAATCTGTGGGGTAACCAGAGCATTTTCCTTGTATCAGGCAGAGTGAGGTCTGCTGATCTCTCTTGTGTAAAGTTCTCCTATTATTTGATACCCAGAACTTTGCGCTGACATCCTGTGTGCATGTTGACTCCGGGAATGTGCAGAGAATGTGTGGCACATGTATGGTGATAGAGCTCTGTGTGGTGTGATTTATAACCTCTGGGGCCAATGGGATCCATTTTGGATTATACTAGTTTAACTTGGCAGAAGATGGAGGATGAGAACAGCTTTGCCTAGACAATAAAAGTGTATTGACTGCATCGTGGTAGCTGACGGGTGGAGACCCAGACAAGTTGGCGAGGAGGTTTGACTATCCTTACCATCCTTAGGTGGTAGGGATGTAGGGTGGAACAACATTTTCTGTTCGAGGTGAGGAGTTTTTAGGCACTTTTTTCCGTCCTTGATTACTGCTTCAGGAGGGCCAATGACAGTCAAGAGCAAATAGTCTACACTTCATTGTGCTCATTTTTGGATTCTTCTGCTTGAAGCCAGCCTCATTACTGCCTGATTATAAGAGCTGCCACTTTGCACAAAGGCTATGTCTGGAGAGCACCCTGAAAATTAAATTGAAAAGAGAATCTCTCCAAACCGGCCCTAAAGTCATAAGAGTGGATCCACATTGCCTGTCTATAAAATGTGTACAAGTGGGATCCAAACCAATCAATCATGGTATTTATAAATCAATCAATCAATCATGGTATTTATAAAGCACGCTATGTACCCGTCAGGGTTTCGAGGCGCTGGGGGGGGGGGGGGGAGCGCTGCTGGATTAGCGGTCGAAGAGCCAGGTCTTGAGGAGCCTTCTTAATGTGAGGAGGTCCTGGGTCTGGCGAAGAGATGTGGGGAGAGAGTTCCAGGTCTTGGCGGCGAGGAAGGAGAAGGATCTGCCGCCGGATGTCTTGCGCTGGATTCGGGGTACGATGGCGAGGGCGAGGTTGGCGGATCGGAGTTGACGTGTTGGAGTGTAGAAGTTGAGTCTGGTGTTGAGGTAGGAGGGTCCGGTGTTGTGAAGTGCCTTGTGAGCGTGGGTCAGGAGTTTGAAGGTTATCCTCTTGTCTACCGGGAGCCAGTGGAGTTCCTTTAGGTGAGGGGAGATGTGACTTCCGCGAGGTATGTTGAGGATCAGTCGGGCGGAGGCATTTTGGATACGTTGGAGGCGTTTGATGTCTTTGGTTGGTATGCCTGTGTAGAGTGCGTTGCCGTAGTCAAGTCTGCTGCTGACGAGGGCCTGGGTCACCGTCTTTCTGGTTTCTGTTGGAATCCACTTGAAGATTCTGCGGAGCATTCGAAGGGTGTTGAAACAGGAGGAGGAGACGGCGCTGACCTGTTTGGACATGGTGAGGGCGGAGTCCAGGATGAAGCCGAGGTTTCTTGCGTGGCTGGCAGGGGTGGGTGGGAGTCCGAGGACGGAGGGCCACCATGAGTCGTTCCAGGCCGAGGGAGTGCGTCCGAGGATGAGGACTTCCGTCTTGTCGGAGTTGAGTTTCAGGCAGCTGTTGTTCATCCAATCGGCGATGGATTTTAGTCCCTCGTGGAGGTTTGTTTTGGCGGTGAGCGGGTCTTTGGTCAGGGAGAGGACGAGCTGGGTATCGTCGGCGTAGGAGATGATGCTGAGGTGGTGTTGGCGGGCCAGTTGAGCGAGGGGGGCCATGTAGACGTTGTACAACGTGGGACTGAGGGAGGAACCTTGGGGGACGCCGCAGATGAGGTTGGTGGCTTTGGAGCGGAAAGGGGAGAGACGGACTCTCTGCGTTCTGTCGGAGAGGAAGGATGAGATCCAGTGGAGGGCTTTATCTTGGATGCCGGCTTCTTGGAGGCGGGTCAGTAGGGTGCGGTGGCAGACGGTGTCAAAAGCGGCTGATAGGTCGAGGAGGATGAGGGCTGAGGTTTCGCCGTTGTCCATTTGATGTCTGATGTCATCTGTGGCGGCGAGGAGGGCAGTCTCAGTGCTGTGGTTTCGTCTGAATCCGGATTGTGAGGGGTCCAGGATGGAATTGTCTTCGAGGAAGTGGGTGAGCTGGGTGTTGACGATCTTCTCGATGACTTTCGCTGGAAAAGGGAGGAGAGAGATCGGACGGAAGTTTTTGAGGTCGTTGGGGTCAGCCTTGGGTTTTTTGAGGAGGGGTTGGATTTCTGCGTGTTTCCAGCTGTCCGGGAAGGTGGCAGAAGTGAGGGATAGGTTGATGATCTTGCGGAGTTCGGGGGCGATGGTGGCGTTGGCTGAGTTGAAAACATGGTGGGGGCAGGGGTCCGTGGGGGAGCCTGAGTGGATGGTGTTCATGGTTGCTATGGTTTCTGCCTCGTCCACGTGGGTCCAGGCGGTGAGGCGGCAGTCGCAGGAGGAGACGTCAGGGGTGAGGTCTGGCGGTGGACCGGTGATGAAGCTGTCGTGGATGGTGGTGATTTTCTGGTGGAAGAAGGTGGAGAGATCGTCGCAGAGTTTCTGGGAGGGCGGGATGTCGTTGGAGTTGGCTTTCGGATTGGAGAGTTCCTTCACGATGCCGAAGAGTTCTTTGCAGTCGTGGGCGTTGTTGTTGATGCGTTCGGTGAAGTGGGCGCGCTTGGCGGTGCGGATCCGTTGGTGGTGTTCGCGGTTGGCGTTTTTGAGGGCGGCGAGGTTGTCGGGTGTGCGTTCTTGGATCCATTTCTTTTTGAGCTTCTGGCAGTTGCTTTTGGAGGTGGTGAGATCGTCTGTGAACCAGGCTGGTTTTTTCTTTCCTTGGATGGTGGTGGGTTTCTTGAGAGGGGCAAGGGTGTTGACGCAGTCGAGGATCCATTGATGGAGGTTGATGGCGGCTGTGCTCGGGTCGATTGCGTCGGGTGGAGGGTTGTTGCTGAGGGTGCTGGTCAGTTGTTCTTGGGTGACTTTGCCCCAGCGGCGGTGGGGAGGTAGCTGGATGCGGTGTTGCTCTGTGGTTTTCTTATAGGTGAAATGGACACAGTGATGGTCAGTCCAGTGGAGTTCGGAGGTGTGGTTGAAGGAAATGTGGTTGCTAGAGGTGAAGAGGGGGTCAAGGGTGTGACCGGCGATGTGGGTAGGCGTGTTGACTAGCTGTCGGAGACCGAGGTTGAGGAGGTTGGAGGTCAGTGACGCGGTGTTGACGTCGTTGGCATTTTCCAGATGGTAGTTCAGATCTCCCAGGAGGATGTAATCCGGGAAAGCGAGGGCGTGGGTGTTTGCAAGGTCGGCGATGGTGTCGTTTTGTTTTGTTTTGTTTTGTTCCAGTCCCAACTCTTCTTGTCCAAAGAAGGCAGTGTGTAACCATAGTTAATTTTGCATTATGTCCAGCCTCCCTTATGTAATGGGACATCACCTGAAGTCTTCACTTTCTGCTAGAAGAGCCAAGGATTTGCTAAACTGTTTAGATGCATGCCTGCCTCCTGAAAGAGTGAAAGAATGTACTTGGCTTGGCATGAGGAAGCCAATGAGAATTGTCGTCCTAGTCGCAAAATGATTTGAAATGATGATAGACATGAAAATAATTTATTTGAGCATTCAGTAATCTGACAAGAACAGTTAAACACCACTTGCACCTCTCAAAGAAATTGAAGAACAGTATCCCACCGGAAGAAAACAGACCATCTGTTTTGACATTGGCAACAGCATTTCAGCAGGGCTACTGATATCCACACTCTTTCCCCACAAAGACCCACTTCAGGTTGCAACCCAGTAAATGGGAATCACAAGTAAATCTGATCACATTACTCCAATCCTTAAACAACTCTACTGGCTACTGCCGCATGTACATATCAACTTCAAGACTGCATTCATAACTCACACGAGGAGAATCAAGACAGCTTGGAGGTAGCCTTAACGTCATCTGATGTAAGTTCTAACCCAAACTCTTAGACTCTCAGTATTAGGCCTTGCACGACATTTAAACGTATACTTAATGGTTACATTTACCTCACTTTGTTGCACTATATTCTTCTTTGGCATTAAAAATGTATATGTGTTTGTTGAAAAGGAGATTGTAGGCTTTCATTGTCACCGACAAATGGATGAGCTGCAAAAAGTCACATAACTTTAAAAAGAAGACATTTATTTTCTCTAATGTGTTCATCTTTGCTGCTGCTTCTGACATAGTGTCTCATAATGTGTTGTCGAACGGCTGAAAAATTCTTCTCCCTTTTCTCTTTTTAAGAGGAGCAGCACATTCATCTCCTGATCAACAATGCAGGGGTGATGATGGCCCCCTACTCCAAGACAGTGGATGGATTTGAGATGCAGCTGGGAGTTAATCACTTCGGTAAGATCACTCCATTAACATGTCATCAGTGTGTCCATTAGGTATTAAATAAAGGCACTGTTAAAAAAAAAGAAGAAGAAGACCACTGACTGTATCACTGTCAGCTACTCATGGCAAATGTGTAGGTGAATATAACTTGCTTGAACGCAGCAAATATAACAAATTCTGCTGATTCAAACAGCCGAAAACAACACACATTAAAAAATAAGAGACTGTATGGCGGGGGTACGGTGAAGGCTTTTCTAGACTCTGGAAATAAATTCAAATTTTTGTATTTGGTTTCTGAAAATCGGAAATTAGTGTCCTTGAAGATCATTTAAATTAGAATTTACTTACTAGGAATATTATTCCACCATAGTTTCCTTCAGCCTAACTGAGCTTCTTTGTCTGTTATTCCATGAGAACATGGATCTAGCAGAGATCATAGTTAGACAACCAAGAAGAAAGGCAGTAAATTCACATTGAAGTTGACTAGGCACATTAACTTCATTATGCTATAAAATGGGTATTAACAGCCAAGATATTTCCCCCTGCGGTGATCAAGCGTCATGACTAATATCAAACTACCAAGAGTTTATTTGTTATGAAGGCTGCTGTTCTTACATTACAAGAGATGCCATAATGTAGTGGCAAGGCAAAACCTGTATTTCTAGGATTCTCAAATGCCACCTGAAAAACGTTTTGTGGATATTTTATCCCTCCTATCTGAAACTTGCAAGGCAGTATCTTTTCTAATAGATGTTTTACCAAGACCAGGTGGGAGTCAAGATAGGAAATACCACTTTTCACCTTGCTTTGACTTATAGTGTACTGCTGTCATGTCATGTGTACTGTGTTGTTCAGTTAGATAACTCTCATAAAATGGTATGCAAGGTCAATGTTAAACACAGAAGGTGGGAAATATACAGAACATAAATGAAATCTGTGTAGTTGCCAACTCATTTGGAAGGCAAAAGTTTGAACATAGTGTCATTTTCAAACACTAAGGCCCTCATTACAACCCTGGTGGTCAAAGACCCCCAGGGATGTTTTGTAGGAAGCACCGCCAACAGGCTGGCAGTGCTTCCCATGGAATTACGACCGCAGCGGAAGCACCGCGGCCGCACCGCCGGGACCGGCGGTTTCCTGCCACTTTGGTCCCGGCAGTTGTAGTCCCCCAGGGGATTACAAGTCCCCCTCCCGCCATGATCCGCCATGAAAAGGCTGGTGGAAAGGGTAGTCGTGTGGCCCCTGGGGGCATGGGCAGTGCAGGGGCCCCCTGCCACGACCCCAAGGAGCTAGACAGTGAAAAGCACGACTGGTGCAACTGCACCCGTCGCACTGCCGCAACACCGCCGGCTCCATTTGGAGCCGGCTCCCGTGTTGCGGCCGACATCCCCGCTGGGCCAGCGGGCGGAAACTAGGTTTCTGCCCGCCGGCCCAGCGGGGATCTCAAAATGGCCACCGCACGGCGGATACAACTTGACGGGCGGCGCTTGCCTGCCTCCCTCCATTTTTCTGACCTTGTTTTTGCTGGTTTTAAGACTCTGCACACTTTACCACTGCTGTCCAGTGCTAGAGTGCATATGCTCTCTCCCCTAAACATGGTAACCTTGGTTTCTACCTACTTGGCATATTTAATTTAGCTGTAAATCCCTAGTAAAGTGCATTATATGTGTCCAGGGGCGGTAAATTAAATGCTACTAGTGGGCCTGCAGCACTGATTGTGCCACCCACATAAGTAGCCCCTCAACCATGTCTCAGGCCTGCCATTGCACGGCCTGTGTGTGCAGTTTCACTGCCACTTCGACTTGCCATTTAAAACTACTTACCAAGCCTTAAAGTCCCCATTTTCTACATATAGGTCACCCCTAAGGCAGGCCCTAGTTAACCCACAGGGCAGGGTGCTATGTAGGTAAAAGGCAGGACATGTACTTAACTATTTTACATGCCCTGGTAGTGAAAAAACTCTTAAATTCGTTTTCAACTACTGGGAGGCCTCCTCCTCTTATATAATAGCATTAGAACTTCCCTCATTTACTCTTAAGTGGTAGATTTTGAACTGGAAGGAGTAGCCATGGCTTGTTTGGTATTGGCAGACTGGTAATAACAAATCCGGCTTACTGGTGAAGTTGGATTTAATATTACTATTTTAGAAATGCCACTTTTAGAAAGTGGGCATTTCTCTGCCCTTATTACCATCTGTGCCCTGCAATCTGTCTCCAGTCCAAGTCTGGTCTGTGCTGGTTGACAGCTCCCCTTGTGCATTCTACCCAGACAACCATAAACATAGGACAATCAGTCACATCTGCATACTGAATGGGTTTATCTGGGCAGGAAGGGTGGAGGTGCTCACACTTACATTTCAAATCCCAGTGGCCTGCCCTCACACAAAGGACTGGTAACCCCCACAGGGATCCTGGCAGACAGGATTGGGCTGAAAGGAGAACTTGTGCACTTCAAAACCACTCTTTGAAGTTTCCCCCACTTCAAAGGCATTTTTGTATATATAATCTGGGTCTCTGACCCCACCAAATTAGACACTTCTGGACCTAATCCTCCACCCTGTCAGAGGAGCTGCCTGGCTGCCCAGAGGACTCATCTGGACTGCTTTTCTGAGAAAGACTGCTGCCCTGCTTGTTGCCCTGCTGGCCTCTGACTCTGCTGGAAGGACTCTGCCTTCCTCCTGAAGCGCTCTCCAAGGCTTTGGATTGAGATTGCCTCCTGCTTCTGAAGTCTCAAGGCCAACAAAGACTTCACCTCTTAAAGAAACTCCTTGTGCGTCGAAAATCTGCACAATGCCTGCAGAAATTGATGCAAAACCTGCATCGCGGCTGGGAAATCGCCATACCGCTGACCAGAATGGCACAGCACCAGCTTCTCGACTGGAAATTCGATGCAGCGCCTGCCTTGTGATGGAAAATTCAACACATCGCCTACTGGATCAACGCAGTGCCTGTTCCTTCTACCAGTGCGTCAAGGATTTTCTTGAGGTTGCATTTTAACTCTTCCATGGCTTTAATATCATTCTGCCTGTAGAGAAGCCTGGCTTGTTTTTTCGGTGCAATTTTTAATGCCATTAGGGGATTGGGATGTTTTCCCAGGTCAGGTTTAAATTGGCGCATGCACCAGTGAGATAATCTGACCAGGGATTCCTCCAGGCTGTAAATATGTCCTTCAGGGTCTCCTTCATTGTGTGTGCCGCCAAAGCACAAACTTTATGGTTGTACCGGACAATGACAACCATATTCTCTAAAGATTGTTTGCTCAAGCCGAGTTCTAGTCATACTAGGGAGTTTCAGACATGTGAAAGTATTGAGAAGCTACACTTGTAGGCTCAACATTACACTCCCTCCAGGGTGGCCCTAGATCCCGGTGAAAGGCGAGTTGGCAGTTGGTGATGGTTGGTAGGAGTTTAGCTCTTATTACCCTCTGTATTGCTTCTGTGGGTGGGCTGCGCGGGTTAGTGTGGAGTTTGCACAAAGCATTGGTCTTTGCCTTACCCTTTTCTTCCATGTGAGTAAATGCAGTTTTGACTTTCTGTTGCTTGCAAACCACATGCCCAGGTAGTCGTATTTAGGAGCACTCCTGATCTTAGGTTACCTTATCTCCACTGCAGCTTGTGTTTGTCAGGATAACACCTAAAAGCGATGACTTTTATTTTTGTGCAGTTTGTTCTTTGTGTTGTACAGATTGAGAGTGTCCAGCACTTTCTGCATTCGCTCTTTAGTGTGATCCATTGGTATCATGTCATCTGCGTACTACATCAAGGATAAGAGCGCCTGGCCCATTGAGGGCACTAGCAAGTTTTCAGTTTTTAGATATTGACGGAGGCCATCAGTGTACAAGTTGAAGAACATGGGTACAAGGACACACCCTTGTTTTAGGCGTTTATCGGTGTAAACTTTGGAGGTTGCTGTGCTTTCAATCAGCTTAATTATCAACCAGGTTTGAGAATAGAGTGAGAATATTGCATCCAGCAATTGTGTCAGAATTCCACAGCTGTGTCGTTTATTCCAGAAGATTTGCTGGTTCTCTTCATCAAATGCTGCAGTGTAACCGACAAAACCTGCAAAGAGTGGGGTTTTCTGGGCTAGTTAGACTACTTCACCAGAAATGTTAATGCCATGATGTTGTGGGTGGTAGAAGCCCCTTCCCCGAAACCTGACTGGTAGAACAGAAAAATACCCTATTCCTTGACCCAGCTTTCCAAGTCCTGTAATAGGGCCCTAGTGTAAGCCTTTGCTTCAATATCCCACAGAGCGATCATTCTGTAGTTGAACAGGTCTGTGTTATCACCCTTCTTGCGCACGGGTTGGAGAATGGATCCACGCCAGGAATCTGGGACTGTGGCTGTTACGAAACGGTGCTGGTAAAGTGGGGTAAGTAAGCAAGGATGCCCAGAAAGCATAGTCCTCCTTGAATAAAGAACCTGGCAATCCATTTGGTCTTCGATCATGGTCGTGCCTTAGGTTCTTCAGGATTTTAGTAACCCTTCTGTAACCCCCATGAGTCAGACTTGGTACAAAACTGATCTTACACAAGTCGTTATTTTGGCATACAAATTAATTAGATGCTGGGCTTTCTTGTGACATTGGTCGGACGGGCCCGCTAGCGCTGCTGGGAAAGATGAAATACAGTGTCTTGACCTGTTTAACCCAGGAGGCAGCGGATACACTGTTGCGTTTGTCTTGGGAGTGACCATTTGAGTGCGTAATGTACTACCAGAATTCGGCCTGATTGCGTTGTCACAGTAACCTAAAGACATGGAGCCATCGCTATTCCCGGTGTTGTTTTTTGTGCTCCTGGTTGTGGAGCTTGCTGGCTGTGGCTAATTCACTACGATGCTCCTTATTCTCATGTTGTTTGAACTGCTTGATAGCATTCCTCAGGTTTCTCTTGCTCTGTTTCATATCCTTGCTCTAACGATGTTGAAAGTGGCTTACCTTTGCATTGTTTACTTGTTGGTTGTCCAGTGTTTTTCCTTGCAGTAATTGGTGCAGAGCTGCTGCTGTTTCCGGCCATAGCGAGAATATGTGGGTTCCAGAGCTGTTGTCATTCTCCTGTCTCCATTCTGTTTCCATGCAGCGAGAATCGTAGTGTTTATTTTGCACCATTCACTCTTATTAGTAATTTATGAATTTCTTCCCTGGTGGGAGAGCCCAAGATGTTCATTTTGTGGGTGGTCAGTGACTGCAAAAATAGTGTGGCAGGTTAATGTTCGGTAATTGCTGGTCTGCTGCAGGTTAATTGAGTCCAGCAGTTGAACTGAGAAGGCTTTCCTCAGGAACACATAGTCTAATGTTGAGACTTTGCTGAAGGACTTGGACAAGTTTCCCATAGTGAATCCGTTCCTAGCAGACTTCATTAGGTACGTTTTAAGGAATGTGTTTAGAATGCTGCTCGCTCTGTCAACAGCACAATTGCAGTCCGAGCTTGCCCCAACGTGGCAAGTGTTGAAATCACCAGCAATAATGATCTCACTGGTGGGGTAAGAATAGATTAATTCTTCTAGAGTGCCCAGAGTTCTCCTATCTTGCCTATTCTCGCATTGTCTTTGCAATTAAAATATACATTAACAATATGGATACATTATGCCTGTTCACCTTTATGCCAACCAGTAGCACGGCCTGGGCGGCTAATACCAGGTTTGCGTAAATGGATAGGTCTGCTGAGGGTCTTCCAAAGAGACTGGTCTTCTTAGCAGGGTGATGGATTTCCAAAAAGCCAGGGATTATTAGCAGGACCGTGGACCAAGTTTCTTGCAAGCATAGCAGGTTGCTGCTCTGAAGAAATTATAGCTTTTCATTGTTGTTTATGGTGCCCTTTGGCCCGGCAACATTCCATTATATGACTAAAAGGGGTTTCTCTGAAGCAACGATATGGGGTTCCCCCCGTTCAATCTAGGGGGCTAGGAATATATTGAGTTCCTTCCTGCCAGATTGGAGGCTAACCACCCCCAGTCACTTGCTTGAGATAGATCTGGCATGTCTGCGCTGATGCTGTGAGCTGCCATTGGCCTGTTTGGGTTAAAAGAGCAACGAATTTTCAAGGTGGGTAGGTTGATGTTAGGGAGTGCAAACAATGTTCCTCTTAGTATGCACCTCCCTTGTGGTTGGTTTATCGGCTACTGGTATTTCCCGTCAATATGGGCGGATACCTTTCTTGTTGGGGAGCCTTAACTAGGAACCCCCCCCTCCCCCCCCCCCCCCCCCCATTGCCGAATTGAACCTACTCCACCAAAATCTCCTGTGCTAGTTCACTATTTTTCTGGTGACTACTGTGGATTCTTTTGATGTGTGGCAGCTTTGTCCAGGACTGAACTCGTAGCAAGTCGGCGGATGTGTAGTGTGCCACATCTGGGATGAGTTTGAAGATTTGCAGGATGTTTGCCCTATTTAGAGTGTTTATGCTCTCATGCAATGTATACTCCGGTGTAAATGCTGTGACATTATTTTTGGGGGTTCTAGCTGTGGCGTCACTGGGTTGTGTTAAATCTTTATTACTGGTCAAGGCTGAACTGCTTGGGCTAGATGAATCGGATTTAACGCAGGGGTATTGTCACCCCCCACCCTTTTATATTGTTATTTAGTGTTGTCTGTGATCTGGCGTCTCTATTATCTGGGGTGTTTGGTCTTGTGCGGTGCCTATTTGGGCTTAGTAGGTGGGGTGACTCCCCTTTTAGATGCCTCAGGTGTTGGTATAGATTGTGTGTCATGAGTAGTTTCTGGCTGAGGGTGTTATTATAGGATTTATTTTGGAAAATTGGAAACAGCTTCTGCTCTTTGTTTAAGGCTAGTCAGGCTGATTTGGTCTTAAGCTCAGTGTCCTCTTTCATTTCTACTTGGGATTCTATGAGTGGGCCTGAGTGAATACGGAATCCAGCTGAGAGTCGGTGCTGCTGATTCTTGAGGTTTTTAGAATGCTTTTTCAGGCACTTCTTTGCCCTTTGAGATAGCTGTTTGACGCCTTGTGCTTCAGTGGGGGTGCTCAAGACAGTACCTCGAGTGGTTCAGGTGACTGAGGCTTGTGTTATGAATTGCTGTCCCTGTTATTACTGAGTTTGCAGACATTATCTGGATGGAATTATTACTGTTGTTTTCCTTTGCAGCTTTGGAGGTAACGTCTGAGGTATCTTGTGAGTAGCTACTGCTCCCTTGTTTGGTGACCAGCTGGCCTGGATGCTCTTCAAGTTATTAAGTAACGAGGAGAAAACCTTTAGTAGTGAGCTTAGTTTCTTGACAATTGGCAGACTTTGGCAAGGGTCACCTTGAGGACCGAGCCTTGTATGTAGCTTGTTTATTTCTTTTGCCATCTCAGAGATTACCGTATTTGATAGTCTGCACCATATCCATTTGTATCTCAAGCTTATGTGATTGCCACATGAGTGCGTTAATCACGGCAGCCAGGATTGAGTTCATTGATGCTAGTCATACACTTTGATGAGAACGACTGATTTGTAGAGGTGATTTAATGTTGCTGCTGAAGTGTTCTGTGACCCTTCCATTACTGTAGTCCCTTTCATCTTGGTTGTGGCAGATTTGCTCAAATAGGTCTGACCAGAAGGGGAGTTTCTTCATGAATCAGTCATTCCAGCCATTTCTGCTCGGATGTGTTCCAGAGGGGTGAAAATTCCCACTCAGCAACATCTTCAGAGGCCTTCTGGTGGACTTGCGTCCTTGATTTGATTACCCCTTTATTACGAGGTATGCAGGGGATAGAGTTGTTGATTTAGTATAGTGCTGTTGTAGGAACTTTGGGCGACTTTCCTGAATAACGAACATCAGGTTGTTGCGCTTTGCCATTTAGAGCTGATGGGGACGTAGATGTGGAGGATAACTCAATTAGCTTGATCACTTAAAGTTGCCCTCTGGGCTTTGGTGTCAAATCAGTGTGTTGGGCAGGATGTGCCCCTGCCTTGCTTGCAGTTCTGTGCTCTACTGCTGCTGGGCTGAAAACTGGGACCACTGAGTCAACAGATCCGTCCAGGGTGGAGAGTATTTGGTTCTCTGGTCTTTCCTCAAGATTTTCCTTTTTTGGGCTTGTGACTTTGGTAAAATATTTACTTACTGAAATTGGCACTGGCCCTGGGCCCGAACCAGGGTTTTATGAGGTCTGGATGTAGTTGCTATCGGCGTTGTTTGTCTACTGGTCTCATGTTAGAGCTTCTGTTGTGCCTGGCTGTCCTTTCGGATACGACAGAATCCCTCCTTTCATTAAACACCCTGTGGTATAGCTTCCATCTGTCTTGAAAAATGTTGCTTCTCCTGTAGGCAGTGGGGGTGATTCCTAACCCCCTTAATTTTACCTGTGCTCGAACTGTAGGTACCTGGTGATCTACCATTGGTATTGCGGTTGTTGTAGCCTGGTTGCGACTGTGTAGCCTAGTTGCCTTAACTTAGCGTGTGGTTTATAAATGCCTTGAGTTCCTTGTTTCTGGTTACTTTAGTTTGCTGGTGCTTTGCTTTATTTTGCTTTGCTATGTAGGGTGTAAGGCTTTTCCTTTCGTTTTTTTATTATTGGAATAGCCACTTTTGTACTCATGGTCACTAAGTTACGCTGGTGGTGATAATAGTGCTAAATATTAAGTGAAAAGGAAGTTAGGTGACTGAGGAAGAATGAAGTGGGGTTGGAAGGCTGGAGGGGGCCTGGTTCCTCCTTGGGGCCCCTTTCCCTAGGATGTTGGGATGCTGCAGTACCTGCAGTGCGCCTGCTTCTTTTTAAGCCCCAGACAAAAGTGTTGCCAAGACGATAGATAGATGGATGGACATGGAAGCGGGCCTGTGCAGGCGTGGGGGGCTGCTAACCGGAGCCATTGTTACATAATGCTGCAAGTTCACAACAGCCTATGAGCCGAAGTGTGCAGTGGACACTGGAGCAGTAGCTAGAGTGCGTGTTGTGCAGGGGCTCTGGCAGGGGCAGGAGCTCACTGGTACCGAATGCCACGCCTGAGCCTAGTTGGGGCGCTCCCGTGGGCACGGGCTCTTAGTGCAGTGGAGCTAGCCCACCCTATTCTCACCCCACCTGCGTCCCTGCACCCTTGAAGCACCTGAGCGGGATGGGTTTACCAATCTGCTGCGTTCCTGTGATGCTGCACTCTTGCACCACTCGCAAAGTCTGGCAGCTGAGATGGCAGCATCGGTCCACTGGAGGGCCTCAGAAGGAGCTTCACGGGCTGTTGTGGGCGTCTTGCTTCCGCCTTCACTTTTGCTGGAAGATGCCTCTCCAGAAATGACAAATTCTACCTCTCCCAGTATACACCGTACATGTCCTAAATTTCATACTCAGAAGGACCTAGAACACAAATTTAGGTCTAGCCTTGGGAGGGATATGTTGTTGTTTCTCTGTGAAGGATAAAGGAAACTACCATGTTTTAGTGGAAAAAATGGGAAAACAAATATGACAAACTTGTTTAGTGCGTTGTCTTGGCCAGCTAATCTGGGAAAGGGTGGTCTGGCACCCAGCGGTAGGGACCTTGTGAGCTCTAGATGATAAAAATACACGATTATGGTAGGTTTCCATACAGCCATGGGGTAATATCTATAACCAAAAAGCAGGTACCCTGATCCAGCATGTTGCTCAAAGCTGCTTTCCAGATTTTCAAAATGCACTACTTCCAGTTTATTGCATGTGAGCAGCTGAAGTCTGTAGAAAACCCATATATGTCTGGTATACCCCAAGCTCAGGAAACCCAGTGGAAAAAAGTTGGTGGGGGGGGTCAAGGCTTGGCAGCAGTAGTTACCTCTAATATAGACACTGGAGCAAATTACCATGTGTTGACAAAAAGGACAACAAATATGACAAATGTTGTGTTCAATACGATCTCTGCTAGCTCATCAGGGCAAGGGAGGTCAGGCACCTAGCGGTGGAAACCTTAGGATGTGTAGATATTGGAAATATATGGTTGTGGGGGCGTGGCCTGGCCACGAAGATTTTGAGCTCCGTGCCGCGGCGATCCCGGGGAGGTGGCGGGGGCTTCGTGGCCGCCGAAGCAAACATCCTGTCTGGCGTCGGAGCTCTTCTGATGCCGCTGAGCCCCCAATCCGTGAAAGAACGGCCCGCCACCGAGAACCAGACGGCTTGCAGCGTGTCTCGGTGGGGGAGGCCTACCCAGAGGGCGGAGTCGCGTTACCTCAGCCTCGCGGCCGGCTCTCTGAAGACAAAGGAAATCCAACGCGAAGTGCCTCGAAGACCCTTCCAGCGTCCCGGCCCCTGTGGAAGGATTCGCTGCGGGGCACCGGGAGACTCGCAGTGCACCTCCGCGACAGAGGCCCTGCCTAGGGGGCGGAGCCGCGCCCTCGGAGCCCAAGACAGAGCGGTTTTCCCGGCACCGAAACGTTCGACACCACGGGTGCGGCTCTCTCCGTGCCCCAGCATCAGCGGAAGACGCCGTACCACTTTGCCACCACCCCTCCATCTGGTCCCCCCCCCCCCACCAGGGGAGAAACAGGAAAGGGGCAGAGAAGGAAAGTGGGGGAGAAAGAAAGATGAAAAAAATGAAAAACGAAGAATGAAAGCGAAGGAAGTATAAAAGGGCAACCAATAACTAGGGTAAGACAGGTACCCCGCACATCCCCCTCCCCATAGGAAAGGAGGGAAGAAGCCGAGAAGGGGGAACTACATACGAACAAGGGGAAAAGAAAAAGAAACAAAAAGAGAAGGACAAATAAAAAAAAAAAGGGGGGAAGAGAAGGAAAGGAAGAAAAAAAAAAAGAGCAAGAACAAAGAAGCAGGCTATACCACCACCTATCTCTGTCCCCCTCCCAGGTCACTCAGATACCGGAGCAGGAACAAGTGCCCCCGTCGCCACTCACAGGCATCGTTGGGGCCATGGCGACAACAGGAAAGGCGCCCAGGAATACACGCCACCAATCACAACGGACTGGTGGCAAAACAACATAAAGAGGGGCTCGTCTGCCCCTTCTCCAACATTCTCCCCACAATTCACTTTAACAGGAGTGTCCTATGACGAAATATAACGAACCGTAACGAAATCTACCAGCGACGGCTAGTAGAGGGCACTTCTTTAACTATGCCCCGGTCTACAACGGGCCTCACATTTGTTTAACTATCTCGGTACCCTTATCGCCATAATCCCGCCGCCTGACGACAACAGCGGATCGCCGCTCTCCGCAGCGGCCTCTGGGGCAGTATAAATAAAGTGGGGAAAAGGAAAGGAAAGAAACCCGAGGGAAAACAAGAAAACAATCAACAAAAAGGAGAAGGAATAGAGACGAGGATCAACTGATTCGTAAACCTCTACCCCCACTGGATCCCGAAGAAGGCCTTGGACCCAACCGGGTAGCCCTCGCAGGCTGTCAAGGCGATGCCCTGTAGCAAACCAAACCATAAATCCACTGGTAAGCCGGCACAGCAGCTACTATTTTCAGAGGCGCTCCACCATAAACGACCAACTTCCATGGCCACAGGGCCTCACGCATCACCACCCTCAACCCAGCCCATCGTGATGTCCGACAAGAAATAGTCCACAACCATGGAACGGATACTGCAGGAGATCACCGCCGTCAGCCGTCGAATAGAGGGAATGGACGCTTCCATATCCTCCCTGACCCTAGAAACCAAATCCATGTGATCAGACGTTGCAGGCTTCCAATCTAGGGTGACAGGTTTGGAACATCATATGGGATCACTGGAAAAGCAGATAGCCACGTCCGAGGACAGAGACCAGGACCTCCTCTACCTCAGGAGTAAACTCACAGACTTGGAGGACAGAAGTCGAAGAGACAACATCCGCCTACTTGGGATCCCGGAAAATGAAGAAGGCACAGACATACAGGCCTTTCTGGGCTCCACCCTTTCCAAATTGACCTCATTGGACTTTGATCCACCACTGGAATTCCAATGAACACATAGAGTTGGCCCGAAACGCTCTGACACATCCCTAAGGCCTCGTCCGATCATTGCTTGCCTTTTACGGCACAACCAGGCCCGACAAATACTACAAGCAGCGCGCAACCACGGACCTTTCCAGATAGGCCAACATGACATCCGAATAACAGCCGACTATTCTAAAGACACCAACGAACGCAGAAAGGCCTTTCTAGCTCGAAGACCCTGACTTCGCCAACTAGAGATGAAATACGGCCTTTTTGATCCCGCAAAAATGTGGGTCACCAAAAACTGAGTAGCCAAGGACTTTTAGAACCCCGAAGAATTTAGACTTTTCCTTGACTCTTTCCAACATCAGCCCATGGACTCTATCAGCACAAACCTCCCACTAGATGTCTCAGGGGATGACGGGGCAGTGGAACTTTACCCCCAGGCCTGGAGAACGAAAGTACGACCCAATATGACACGGACACCTGTCAAAGGGGCAGGGACCTAGAGAGACTAGCCAGATCACACAATGATAGGGGCCAGGTCCTACACGCCGTGGCAGTTCACACCCAGTTATCGGAAAGAGATAAATCTCGCTCACCTTTAAAACCAACAAGTGTATCCCCCTGAGATGGCGACCTGCTACAGTGCATATATGAGACAATTATGAAAACACTGAAGTACGACCGTCGACAACCCCATGGACAGATGAGTACACATTCGGATCTTGCATTTGTGTTTACCTTATAGCTATTAATACCATATTCAACAATAGACGATTCATATGCTTATTCTCTCTACAATGTAATATGAGGTTCTATACTTTAACAATACGGCGTAGGCTATTTATTGCATGATACAAGGTACACATATTAGTGCACCGACCCCAATAGGCTACACATGTCAGGGCTCTGCTCTATAAGGGCGTAACCAAATATCTAATAAATAAGCTGCATTCCGCAGCAATAATGCAACACAGCTACACCCGACCTAACACTTAATCCATATTGTTAAACCCTCCCGCCAGACCCTATTAAACCCCAACACTCACCCAGAGGCCAAAACAAAAATAAACTCAACTATGCACAGTGACACAAACCCTAATACTCGACAGGGTGACAGCACGGCACAAAAGCCTGCCACAGGGGATATCATGTCACAGAGACATTCTATTATACTTCACAGAGATACAATACAACACCGGAAGCATAGCATATAAGATAACACATACACGTACATCTTAAAGCTTCATCCTGGTGCAACGCAGTCCTGTCATACATACATGACTGCACCTGATCACGCAGATAGACAGTAGACCAATTACCCGGACATACAATCTACACTCCCCTTATAACTGTCGACACTCCAACAGGCGACTAACACACCTGTGTCTTTTATAATGCACTGCAGCAAACCGCAGTATCATAATATAAATTATCAATAGCTCATACCGAGCACGCATATTCGTACTTAGACTAGCACCCGCTGACGCACGTAGCTCCCACGCGAAACAGGGCCTTGTCCACTCATGATCGTACCACATGATTAGCTAACAAACTGACAACCCCTTAATGTACTTTACAGTATTATGACGCAATAATACAATACAAGGCGCATACGTTGTAGTGAGAAGCTCACGCTGTTTGCACATAGACCAGGACTCATTAACCCTTACTATCGACTCTGAGATATGTTTTATGACACACAACCTAATAGACGACAATATGATAGTATGGCAGGGAACTATGTTATATTATGTTATAAGAATTAACAGGTTACAGTGATATTATGTTATATGTTGCAGTGATATTATATAAGTATGGAAGTGTCTTAATTGTTATGTGCAAATATATTCCAAAACCTTGGCCCGGCCCAACACCGCACCGTCCTATACCCCCCCCCCTCCCAATCTCCCCCTTCCCCCCTCTCTTTTGATCTTCATCTCCCTGGCCCTTCTCCTCCACCTCTACAAAATCTCCCACCTCCCCTCTAACCCTAACCCCTACCCCCCTTACCAAAGCACCCTTATAACGCAGAACCCAACATGACAGCACTAACCAAGCATGGAGGTCGTCTACCACCCCATACTCGTGAGCATGCCAACCACGCAAGACACAATATTAGATACCACCCGCCAACAGACAGACCTCCACCCACATACAAGCGCGAGCCTCCCCCCTACCACCATCATATTAAATACGATGTTAAGCCTTCAGTAAAATAAACATATTTTATATACCAAGTTCTCCTCACTGCTTAGACATTGCCCTCCCTCCCCCATTTCTTTCCTTCCCTTCCATTCAGGATAGTAAACCCGATCATCATTACTAACATGGCCACTGCCCCTCCTCAAGCTCCCCTCACAATGCATCCGTGGCTACCCCCCTGCCCCCCCGGAACCCGCGTAATCTTTTGTCATAAACCACAATCGGCTGCCCTCTGTCCCTCTCTCGCCTCCCCGGTAGGGATCGAATAGACGGCACTGGGAGCTCTGATAGGAATCGGACTCGCCATCTACAGATCTATCCTTAGGGGGCACTGGACCCCTAGTCTTTCCTTCCCCCTCCCTTCTTCTCGGTACTTTCTGTTATTCCATCTTATTCCATCCTATATATCAACTTTAACACCCCTTCCCCTCGCCTCCATACTATTTTTCTGCCCCCCCCCCCTTTTTCCAACTTCTCTCCCCCCCTCTTTTTTATCCTTTCTTTCTTACCTAACCTTCTTTGTCTCCGCTCTTCCCTTCCTTCTGCGGGAGTATCCGACCCCCACCAGCTGCCCTCCCTCTCCCCCCCTCCAAACTACCACATTACAACAAGCATAGCCCTCACCCCAATGGCCGAAGCACCTCTCCCCCCTCTCACTGCTACCACCCTCTGGATCGCTGAGATCTCGCCCTACCACTTAGCATGTCAGGGAACGTCTCCCACGTGACGCAACCACTACGAATCCTCTCCTGGAATGTACACGGTATGACAAGCTACATTAAACGGAAAAAGATTTTGTCCTATCTCCAATCTAAAAGAGCGGACATAGCCCTGATCCAAGAGACACACCTTGATAACCTGGAGTCCAATAAACTCAGACGTGAGTGGGTAGGAAGGGTCGCCTTTAGTTGCTGCCCAATGGACCAGGAAACCGGGGGAGGCACGTTTCGCAAATGCGGTGTAGCGATACTAATACGCAAATCCCTCCCGATTACGATCATTAAAACATGGAACGATACGGAAGAGAGATATATATTCGCTAAATTAAAAATAGGAAATATCTTCATATGCGTGGGCTCTGTCTATGCATCAACCGGCACAAAGCGCTCCTTTTTCCTACAACTAAATCGCCTACTGACCGAAATCGGAACCACCCGCTACTTTATAGGGGGAGACTGGAACCTTGCTCGAGATGCCATACTGGACAGGACAGGCCCCATTGATGTGGGTAATAACCACGACAGGGCATTACTGACGGACCTAACCACGGATGCAGGTTTAGTCGACTGCTGGAGACTAACACATCCAAAGGACAAGGAATACACTTTCCTATCATCTGTTCACGGCACTCAATCATGTCTGGACTATTTCTTTGTATCACATACCATAATCCCTCAAATACAAAACACTAGTATCCTAGATAGCGGACTCTCAGACCATTCCCCGATCCTGCTCTTGATCCAAGCAGGTCTAGCCTCTCCCGTTCGCAAACCATGGCGCTTTGCTATACATAGATACCGCTCTTCCCCAAGGGAAAGAACAACTTAAGGCCCATATATCCACATATATGGCCGAAAACATGGGTACTGTGGCTTCCAAACGGGTTCTCTGGGCAGCAGCAAATGCTACTTTGAGAGGGAATATGATGCGGGATGCGGCACTAGCTAATAGAGACAGGGAGGCTCGCCAATGTACCTTAGAAAACACGATTCAGAGCCTCCCCAAACAATATACCGCCCAGATGTCCCCCGCGTTACGCCGCTCGCTCGAACAGGCCCGAATGGCACACAATGAGCTTTATACAACGCTGGTGGAATACGCGTTACAAAGACTACGCGGTCGTCACTACGAGCAAGGGGAGAAGGCTGGACGCCTCCCAGCGGTACAGCCCCGGAAGAGGGAAGCTGCCTCCGCTATCCCGGCCATAACATCCTCCTCAGGAGCGGTATTGACCCGCCCGCAAGACATTGTGAACAAATTTGCTACATACTACCAGCATCTTTACACTCCTGAAATAACGATTGACCACGTACGGACTGAGGCATTTCTTACTGCGGCCAAAATACCCTGTCTATCGGAGGAAGGCCAAGCTCTCCTAGAGGGCGTTATAAGCAGGGAAGAAATAACGCAAGTTATTGCAAACCTCCCCTACCATAAATTCCCGGGTGAGGACGGATTCCCTGCGGAATTCTATAGATGGGCAGGAGAAGAGGCAATCATGGCAGTGCATGAGGCACTTACGGAGGCATGTCAGGAGGGCTCTTTGGGCGCCCTGTCCAACAGGGCCACAATTGTTGTTCTGTCTAAGCCAGGGAGAGACCCCCTACTTTGTGGCAGTTATCTCCCCATTTCCCTCTTGAATGGAGATGTCAAACTCCTGGCCAGCGTCCTAGCAGCACGCCTATGTAAAGTGATACCGTCCTTGATTCACAACACCCAGGTGGGATTTGTAACGGGTCGCACCTCCAGAAATTATATGCGCACCCTTTGTCATAACCTACTAGAATCACTACACCTACCAGAGGAAGCCCTGGCCCTATCCCTCGATGAGGAGAAAGCATTCGACTACATTGAATGGCCCTACCTATTTACCACCATAAAACATTTCGGCCTCCGAGACCAATTTATCTCCAAAGTTCGATTACTGTATGACCACCCCACGGCACAAGTTAACTGTGGGGGCTTCCTGTCAGACCCATTCCCCATTGGAAGAGGCCCCCGACGGGGCTGCCCCCTTTCACCGCTCTTATTTCTGCTAGCAATGGAACCTCTGGCTACAACTATATGGAATTCCCAACAGATAAAATGTATCCCTCTATCTTTATGCCGACAAAATCCTACTAACCTTGTCTGACCTAGAAAGATCCTTGCCATCACTGTTCTCTATCTTAGAGGGCTTCGTGCCCCTATCCGGATACCGGGTAAACTGGGACAAGAGCGAATCGCTGCCTCTATCTCGCGTAACAACGAGGGCCGCGATTCATGGCCTCCCATTCAAATGGACCCCGACTCGTCTTAAATATCTAGGAACATATATCAACCGAGGCCTGGAACACATGATCAGGGACAATCTCGACCCTCTTATATCCCAGATGAAACAGGACTTCCCCAAGTGTGTCACTACTGGGCTTATCCATGTGGGGCAGGACACAGGTGCTCAGGATGGTTACCCTTCCGCGCTTTACATACGTACTAGGTATGCTCCCTTTGCAGGTACCTCTCTCCCTCCTCCGAATGATCGATGCCTCAATAAGGTCCTTTGTCTGGGGCACTACACACCCAAGACTGAAACCTGCAACAATATTGGCACGACGACCCTATGGAGGCTTAGGTCTACCCTCAGTAGAACAATATTCTCTAGCCCTACAACTATCGCAATTAGCGTACACACTACCAGGAAACCCGGACCCCCCCCCCCCACAATGGGTAATCACGGAGAAACTCCTACGGAGGCAGCACGCAGAGCTAGGAGGGATATACACTGACTATCCCCATTCGTCCAACCCTATCCTCATGGCCACAAACACAGCATGGCGCAGAGTTCACCGCCTATTGGGCATACACCCCTTCTTACATGCCCAGGCCCCTAAAGCAGGTAATAAATGCATAAAAATATGAGGAAACATCCTTAAGTGGCCCCAATGGAGCAAAGCTGGTATCCACAATATATCCCAAATAGTGGACGGCGATCGCCTCTGAACCTTTGACTCCCTACGGGAAGAGTTCGGCATCCATAATAATCAAGGATGGCGATATATACAGCTTGAGCACTGCATGCGCAAGGCCCTAGGAACCCCCCGTGGACAATCAAGGCCTCACCCGTTGTCACTTACCTGCAGATATGGGGTCGACACAGAGGTGTTATGGCCGGCCTATATGCAGAGATAACGAATCATCTTTACTCGCAGCCCCTCCTAGAGCGACTGCGCCTAAAGTGGCAAGAACGACTAGAGATAGCCTACACTGAGGAAGAATGGCCGGACATAATTGAGGCCTTTTTTAGGGGGGTCTGCGAGGCCCGCCTGAAATTCTGTCTATTCAAAATTCTCCAAGAATGGTATTGGAACCCCATAAAACGCTTCAAGGCAGGCCTGATGCCAAACGCGAAGTGCTGGCGATGCGCAGACCTCCACTGTGACCTACTTCATATTCTATGTCACTGCCCGACAATACAACCCTTATGGGAAGCCGTGCGCCACACACTGGCGGACTCCATACTGATACCAAGCCCGACACCGCCGTCACTCATTCTTTTACACAATATGTGCCCGTACCTCCTCCCTATCACGACCCCATAAACGGCTGCACCATACGGCAATTGCCACAGCCAAAATCTGCATACTCCGACATTGGAGGTCTAGCATTGCCCCAACATCAGCAGAATGGATGACAGCCATGTTTTAAACCGCCACTCATGAGCGCGTAATCTACAACCTACAGGATCAAGTGGCTCTATTCATGGAAACTGGAGCCCCTTCCTGATAGGATCATAAGGCAGCGGGTGGATGGTCGGTGGACAGTAGTCGATATTCCAGGACTCCCTCCTTCTCCCTCCTCCCCCCCTCTCTGCCTTTCTCTCCCTTTCCTCTATTCCCCAGACTGCCCGCCTTGGAAAGCGCCCCCCATCCCGATACGTTTAAACACGTACTAGACGACTCACTTCTTCTCCTCCGACCCGATCAGTGCCCAATCATCCAATGTAAACAGAAAGGACTCGACCCCTTAAACATCTAAACCCATGTTCACACAGATATCCCTCTGATCACTCTCCCCCAGCATTATCCTTCCCCACGCATAGGAACCTGTACTCCATATTAAAACTATCTAGACACACATACCATATTGCACAATCCTACACGATAACCCACACTGGACAGGGAATAACCTTAACACTTACTTAGTAGTCTTAAAATACTGACCCTAAGGCTTCCCTCCCCTCCCCTCACCCCTTCTAATCTCTCTTTTCCCCTTTTTTCACCCTACCTCCCTCTCCCCTACTGCCCTTCCCCATGATTAACTCTTTCTCCTATCTCCCACCCTCTCTCCCTATCCACTCCCAACCACTTACCCATAACCCTATCATTTACTACTAAGGATATCCATTGGATTGCACACACCCATATACTTATTGTGAGATTATTTGTTGTAATATGGAGCTCTGAAGATATGCTTATGTACACTCTGTACCGCCCTATACTCCTTAATAAAAAAATATATTACAAAAATTAATTAAAAAAATATGGTTGTGATATGTTTCCACACAATCCTGGGATGATTTTCTTTACACCAAACACATTACCTATGCCAGCATTTCCCTTGCAGCTGGATTCTAAAATACAATATACTGTGTATATTGCCTGTGTGTGCCCGGAACCCATAGATAACTGGTACATGTCTGGTTCTACAATGATGAGGAAACCTAGAGGAACAAATCTGGGGGTTAAACCTTAGGACAGATAAGTTCCTGCTTGAGGGAAGACTGGAGAGAATACTGACAATTATCATGCCCAGCACAATCTTTTGGCAAGTCAAGATCATACCCCCAGCAATAAAAATCTTCAGCTGTATAAATGTTAAAAATGTATGTGTGGGGAAATGGCTTTTTGCAGGCTCACTCCCACTTTTTGACTATTAGGTGCTGGTGTAATGATTCTGTGATGCACTAGACCTTGGAGACCAGGCCTCAGGGCATGTGTTCTGGTGGCATTTACAGTTACTGTCCACAAGAAAGTCTTCTGCTCTCTATGGAAATGTGTGAACGACTCCCATTAAAGGACACAGTAGGAAAATCAACAGATAAACTTCATTGAAGAGGACCAAGGGCAGATTCACTGTGGACCACTGCTTTGTCAACTGGCCTCCCGACAAATGTAGTTGATAGAGGTGAGAACTTAAGTGCACAAAACGAACGGGGTGGCGTCTCGCCAAATGAGGTATATGCAGTCAAGCATGTGCACAGTACATAGCAGCAAAGGCAGTAGTCAAGGCCACCCACCTACTTCAGCATAGCAAAATGGTGCATCCATGTTGGCCTCTATGCCAGAATATCCTCATTAAAGTACTCAGCTTAGTGATTTCAATGAACTGTGCGAGAATTGGTAAAATACACATATCAAGCAGCATTGGAAGCATAAAATGTCAGGGATCATTTTATATAACTAGGTTTAAAGTTTATAAAGTTGACTGACAAACCACTGGCTGGCTTTCCATGTGTCAGGCTTTGAGGCCGATTTAATTATGGGTGGAGTAAATTACTCTGTTGCCCACGTGGAGGGACTCTCCACCAAATTTATAAGTGACCACCAAGCTGGCAGTCATTTATAATGCATTGGCAGGAACCTCCGTCACAACAGTTCCTGTTAGTGCGTTTTTCTGTTTGGTGCAGGGCTTCATCATTGGGATGGAGCGCTGTACCATACAGGTTCCTTTTTTATTTTCAAAAAGAAAATCCTTAAAAGGGATGTTCTTTTTGAAAATAAAAAAATGCAATGCTCTCCTCGCTATGGGAGTTCTCTCCCATGGTGAGGGGAGCATTTAACAGTTTTCACTTCCCTTTCCGCCAGAGTTTTCCGGTGGTGACGGGCAGTGAAACGGACCGGTCATTCTGCCAATCTAAATCAGGTGGGCAAAATTAAAGGTCCCCCTTGGACTTCCCTTGTTCCGTAGGGCCGTCCGAGGGGTTAACTCTAAGGCCCACTCACAATTAAATTTGGCGGGTGACCACATTGTTGGCGGTAAGGATACCCCATTGGCGTTGCAACAGAGTATTTGTGCTGCCAATAATTAAATAGGGCCCTTTGTAATGCTGATACTACTAACATTCACTACACAGAATGAGTAAGCATCTCGAAAACAGTCTGAAGGATTGCTTTTGCCGCTCCATGTAGTTGGTCCCAGTTTTGTTTCTCAAATTCCCTCATATCTTTTTACAGGCCACTTCCTGTTAACCTATCTCCTTCTGGATACGCTGAAGAAGTCAGCCCCTGCAAGGATTGTGAACGTGTCCTCTTTGGCCCACCACCTTGGAAAGATCAGGTTTGAGGATATACACTGTGAAAAAAGCTATGACAGTGGTCTGGCATACTGCAGGAGCAAGCTGGCCAATGTACTTTTCACTCGCGAACTTGCAAAGCGTCTGCAAGGTATGTTGGCAGGACACAGCCTTTTGCCTTTTGTTCGTGATTGTGCGATATTGTCTTGCATTACTACAGTGAAAATATAAGATCACCTCATTGATCTAGAGGTAGGATTTTATTTTACCTGGGTGGTAATTAATGTTCTTTAGCAAGACATATTGTTTAACCTGCTTTGAAGTATTGTTTGCCCAGTGGCAACACTTTTTTCCAGTAAAGTCTAGTCTCTTCGGCTCACTAGCAACCCATCCCTTGCAGACATAGGTTTTACCCAATTTCAGGGTAATCAGTAGTCCTTTATCAATTCAATTTCTGTCTACTGGTACTTCATTTAGCTTTTGGTTGATTATAGCTATCATATTTACTTAAGGTTCTTCTTTCAGCTTTGTTTAAGCATTTGTATCCCCTAGGCCTTCCACGATATTAGGGTAGAGTTGTTCCTGCTAGGGGACCAGCAGAGAAGTTCATGACTTCTTGATTTCCCATATTTGTGAGCTTAGTAGGCTGTCACCTAAAGCTCCAGGCTGAGAAGCTTCATTGGCATAACAATTATGGTATGGTTTCAGTCTTGATTATGTGAATGGGGGTATCAAGTTGACAGTTCATGCCAGCATGGCTGTCAGATGGGCTCATAAAAATAAAGGTGCCTTTATGAGGATGGTTGGGAAAAAAGATCCACACCTTTTGATAATACTTAATGTGTATATGTGTGTGTACCTCCCAGCACCTATACACTCCTCAGAGAGAGAGGAGATGGGGTAGATGGGCAAAGCTCTGGCCAGAGCATCTGCAAAAGAGAAGGCATCACTTGGCCCTATTATCTGCATTATAAATAACCACAGACAATGAGTCCTTGATGGACAGAAGGGGAATACTCCTAGCAGTAAACTGTTAAAAAAACCAAACACTGATTAATCTACTTACCCAGGGCCAAAAGATGGTGAGAAAACATTTACACATTCACCATGTCTTGCAACCATTATCATATTTCCTCCAATAATCACAGACACGGTGAAGGGTCCTGAAAACATTGCAATCGTGATGTTACTGAAAATGTTAAGCTGCAGCACTGAAGCTCTGAGCTAGAGAGTAGGGTAGTCTCTGCCCCACTGGATCATGCAGCAGGAAATACAGCCACCAGGAATAAAAGGATACTCAGTCATTCCTCTGCACTGATGAGGAATGACTCAGGAGGCCGAAGAATACATTTGAATAGTGATGCGGGGTTGGGACAGGCTGAGTGCTGCAACAACTAGCTGCAGCAGTGAAAACAGACTGTGGGCTGACGTGGTGAACTGAAGTTTAGATACTTGTGGCCTAATTCCAGAGCAGTGGCTCATTACGTTTGACCAGGTCATGAAAAAATGTATTTAACATTTGAATTGACAATAAGCAATCATTTTGGGTGCAAAATAGTCCATGTAATCAGAATAGCAGCTGTTGGCAAGCGACATGATCTTTCACCCAGCAGACCTTGGCCACACAGGCCAGGTGGAGTTGTCAGACCTGTGGCTAGACTCCTGACTCAATGAATGTGCAGTGGCAGATGCCTCCCTTCATGTGGATAAGACCTGTTCCTTCCAGACAACCCTCCAGCAGTGTAATAGGGACCCCATCCTGAGGCAAAGACCCCAATAGCAGGTAATCACTCTTTGTACTTTCCACCAGAGAGTGGAACAGGATGCAGCCGGCCATTAAATCCTGTCAGTCTTAGTTTATTTTTAGGAACACAAGGCATACTTCTAGACAAAAAGACAAGAAGTATCCTGTTAAACACAACGCAGAGCGAAATGAGGAAAAAAATACATCACTCTTGAACAGGCAGTGAACAACCTCAGAACCTCTAGGACAAAATTCTATTTCAGCCAGAGGTTTATATCTTCCACTACTAGAATAGAACCAGTCGACAAAGACCAGAAAGAAAGATGGACACCCTATTTAAAAAATGTGCTAAATATAAGAAAAGTGTAGTCTTGATGGATTCTTTACAACTACCAGTAGATGGTTCAAGTTGTAAAGCCATTGGAAAGTTTGTCACAGACGTTTACTTCTATGGTGAAGTTTTCTTCCTCCCATGGTAGAGAGATGAATGGGTGGAGGAGGCCTGACCTGTAAACCCCTATTGTTCTGTTTCCCCGGGAAAATAAGACATTTTTCCTTAGTTAGAAGGGGTGAAGTCTAAAAAGCAACAAAGCAGCGCACTTAGAACTGTACCTTACAGCCGCAAGTAGAGTAGTTTGCTTCTCCTTGCTGACACTTTGTCATTCATCTTGAATCCCTGTCCAATGTGCCCCCCTGCATGTTGTTCCTTTTGTAGGTTTTGTTGCAGTGTTACATAGCAGCTAATGTTTATATATACCAGGAGGTGGCATAGTCAACTCTACAGTTTACTAAAGCACCAACCAAAATGTATTTTAAAAAGAGAAGATTAAAAAGGAATATTTTTCTCGGCGCCGCTAATGAGAAGAAGATGCTACTGAGAAATTAGTTGACAGGCTGAAATTAGGATGTAGTAGGACACTTAAGATCTAAATTAAGTCACAAGCCACAAAGGGAAGATGGAGTTGTCAATCTGAAACAAGGATGGAAAATGTGTTTAGCCATCGTTGTGAAAATAAGACCTGTGATAAAGAGATTTGTTGGTTGTCGATATGGGGCAAAGATTAGGAGGGAAAGGAAAAACAGAATTAACAAGTCAGTGCTTTTCTAAGTATTCTCACTAAAAGGTGACATTGATTTGATTTAAATGTTATATAGTGTATAGCGCTCGAATGCCCAGGGGCTTCTTAGCATTGCTGCTGATGTAGATGGAAACCTTGGAGCAATGCTTCTTAATGATTAAAGAACCAGGTCTTAAGAGATTTCCTAAAGGACAGAAGGTCTGAGCAGTTCTTTAGGACAATGGGGGGGAGGGGAGTTCCATAGCTTTGCTGCCCTCCAAAGAAAGCTTCTGCCCCCTCACAATGCTCATTTGGCTTCCAAGGATCTAATTTTTCTGGTTGGAACAAACCAAATGAATCTGTCCTGGCGATAGCCCAGGCCTATTTTGTGCATGGCCTTAAAGGCTATACAGAGAGCCTTAAACACTATCCTCTTTACCACTGAAAGCCAGTGTAGCTTACCCAGGCCATGAGACACAAACTGATGTATAGAAGTTCCCGACAAAAGTCGGGCTGCTGCATTCTGTAGCATCTGAAGTTTATGAAGAAGTATTTTTATGGATGCCCATAAATAGAGCATTCCCATTATCCAGTTTGAATAGGGCAAACAGGTAACCACCAATTTTTGGAGGTCTTTAGTTATGAAGGGGCAGATTTCCTGATTATTTTTAAAGTGAATAAAACTGACGACACAAGGGTAATAACCCGATCTTCAAAATTGAGTTTATTGTCAAAGACAGTCCCTAGGTTCCTCACTTTCTGGACTGGTAAAGGAAGTGTCCCCATTTCCTGAGGCCACCAGCTTGGTGACCAAAATGAAGTGTCTGAGCCCAGGAGAAGGACCTCCATTTTTCCGGAATTAAGCCTCAAACAATTACACTTAATCCAATTGCCTATTTGAGACATACAAGCTTTGAATCCTGAGGCAGTATCTTCAGGATTGCTGGATAACATCGACACCACCAAGAACCCAAATGATTTGATCAGCCTGGCCAGTGGGGTAACATGAAGATTGAACAAAGTTGGGCTCTGCAAGGAGCCCTGAGGCACCCCACATGGCAGAACTGATCAGAAAATAAATCTCCAACTGCAACGCGCTGCACTCTGTCGGAGATAAAGGATTTTACCAGGCTCCGGGCAAGGCCGCTTATCCCTAACTCAGCGAGCCGGTCAATCAAACACGCATGATTGGCAGGCCATTGAGAGAACATAGATAAGCTACACATAACTAACTACTGTAGTGGGTAGAAGGTGATCTGCGAACCAAAGAAAGCTCATCTGGTGATCGTAAACTTTACACTAGATTATAAGCAAGATGTTACTTATGATAGTAATCGGGCTAAACCATTTGTTCATGGTAGTATGTAGATAACTAGAGATCATGGTTTTCAGTTAAAATCAATAATAAATGATAAAACCCTCCCAACCAAATATTAAGTTTTCAGTGGAAACCGGAAGACACAGAATTTTCTGCACTTAGACTGCTATGGCGCCCTGTTTTGTCAAAGCTGTTTAGAGGCAAGCCGTATCTTTAGCCACTTTTCTACCACTAGGCAATGCTCGGGGTGGATGGTAAGCCAGCCAATATGTCATTGTAGCCGTCGCAAGGTGCTTAGGTCTCCAGATACAAACTACTTCCAACTCCCCGTGTCTGCAGTTTTGGGAGCGTAACTCAGTTCTTCTACACTGAGCTTCATAGTCTCTGCATTGTGCTGTGCTGCATTTATTGGCAAGATATTTAGCTGTGCTTGTTATTCCTGCAAAGGGCTGGACAGGGAATGTGGGACACCTCCACAGAACACAAAGCTAAACTACTTTGCACAGCATAAGCTAAACAGAACCACAGTAGTCCTTGTATTGTTTTTAATTAAACACAGGCCCAAATGCCTGCCAGAAATCAGTGCTTAGGAATTCTCACAGTGAATTCCAAATAAATAAACACAAGGTCTGTTAGACACAACAAATACACATATAAGCTTTAAACAGTAATACAGCTCTTGTTTTATAGTCTTGGCACTTGTAACAGGTCACCTCCTGATCCTACTAGTTAACGTCATCCACAGTGTGACCTACAAAGTCAAAGGCCAAAGGTCTCGTGTATATGATGACTTTTCTTTATTACTTCAGGTGGTATTCCATACAGCAGCACATTTGTTCATACAGCCAACAGTATGCATATTAATTCTTTTTACAGCATCCTCTCCTCGACCAGGGAGAGCAGGAAAAGGCCCAGATCGGACAGTATAAATACATGTGTTAGGTCATTCCCCTCTTAATATCTTGAGAGAAAGAACAGGAGAACTTAACTCTGACTTTCAATATCGGTCACAGAACACTCTTAAATGTGTACCTCAGGGACTAAGTAGAAAATCCTCTTTCAGTCAAACATTGTATTTTAACTAACGAAAAGAGCAGCAGGGTGCAGCGTTAAACCCACCACCAACCTTCAGTCTGCTGGAATGAAATTTTAATGAGGCACAAATATATCTAAAATCGTGCACTTTCTTGACACGAGATGGAACTCTCGTGCTGGGTGTTTGAGTTCTGGAGGACATGATAGCCAAGGGAATGAGAGAAATAACAAACATTTTAAACAACTACATTTAAGGAAAAGGTAGCATGAAGTAATGAAGAGCAATGAACAATTGAAAATAACAATGAATGAGGTTCTGAAGGAAATGAAAACAAAATCCCTTCTAAGCATTGGAATACACCATCCCTGTGAGTTGTTACTGGAAACAAAAGTAGGCCCTGAAAACCACTGATGTGGTGTTTTGGACACACTGAAAACAAACGCCACCTAAATTCACAACAAAGAGAAACTGAAAACAGGAAAGCTATAAATAGTTATGCTTAGAGCATGATAAAATCAGACTGTGAGCCGCTTTCCCACTTCGAAGCTGCGCTGATGATGTGTAAGGTACGATATACAATAGATTGTTTCTAAAAAGAAAAGCAATGATAGTAAATGGTCAAACTATAAAACTGTATGTCTGGCACAAACTGTTGAGAAAAAAAACACACTTCATACGTTAAACATATCCAAAATTCATGAAAAATTGACCTCCCATTAAAATGGGAAAGACAGAAAAAAGATAGTAGAAGGTTTTTAGACGAGGTAGCTAGCTAGCGCTAATATGAGGGGATTGTAGGGCACTATATTGATATTGACAATATCGGCCTGCAAAAACATCATTTCCATACATCGCTCCAGTACATCTACACTGATACCTATATTGGACCTATATGTTATTTGACAAACGTGTAACATTAAGAGTTTCACACACATTGCAGATTCTTGCCCATACTCTGTAGGGTCCTGGCTTGACACCAGGAAATTGCTCTAAGTGTTAAAACCTTTCCAAACCTTCTTCATAAGAGCTTCTTCTCATTTTCTTCCAGGAACACAAGTTACAGTAAACGCCCTGCATCCTGGATCTGTCCATTCTGAGCTCGTGAGGCATTCGTTCTGGTTAAGCAAAGTCTGGAACGTTTTTTCCTTCTTCCTCAAAACCCCAAAGGAAGGAGCGCAGACCACCATCTACTGCGCAGTGGCTGAGGAACTGGAGTCTGTCAGTGGAAAATATTTTAGGTCTGTGCCAGCGACACGATGGCATGTTGCCATATATGTTCAAATAGTTCTACCGCTTGTGTTTAAAGCAAAAACAAATTGGTTATTCACCAGTTACTCCTATGCTTCTGTACTTTACGAATGCTGCAGCTTAGATGAGTGTGCATTACTCGTGTACACTGATAAGATGCCCGTTCTTTTAATCATATCTGTGAAAGTACTTTGAATTGTGTGTAGGATGCATGCAGTAAATGTCTTCTCGCATGCTTTATGTATTTCTTTGTTTTCTATAACATTCTTCTACCCAGGTACAAGTGGTCGGTTCTAGGATTTGTGGGGCCATGGGCGGAAAATAAATGTGCGAGGCCCCTCTAATTTGCATACACATTCAGGGTTGTTTGCATCTCAATATATGCCCCTGCTCCTGAAGCTGCTTTATGCAGACCCCTCCTGGGCTGCAGCCCGCCCCCTTAGCCACCTGCCAGCACCTGCTAGCAGTTAACAACTCATATATGGCTGAAGGTATGATGATTGCTTATCACAGGAGCAGGTTGAAACCGGCAGGGAGCTAAACAACAGGGCAATAATCACACCTGTTC
This sequence comes from Pleurodeles waltl, assembly GCF_031143425.1. Classification (NCBI taxonomy): domain Eukaryota; kingdom Metazoa; phylum Chordata; class Amphibia; order Caudata; family Salamandridae; genus Pleurodeles; species Pleurodeles waltl. Next base: position 1,124,339,756 of record NC_090448.1, read on the forward strand.
AGGGGGTGGGTGTTGCAGCTGCAATTTGCAGAATGTTTTTCCTTGATATTGTGGTTGGCCCCTCCCCTGGAATTCGCCTGGCTATAACATAGCAGCGAGCGCAGGGAAGGGGGCCCCTTCCCGTCGGCCCAGTTGCTAGGAGACAGCTATCCTGCAGTTGTCTAGGTGTCTCCACACTACTGCGGGCCCCAAGTTGGTGGACAATGTGGAGCCCTGGGCAGATGCCCACACTGCCCATGCCTAGCATCGGCACTTACATGGTGTCCCTGTGCTGAGAAAACAATATATAAATTGAATATAGCGTTTAAAAAATCTAAAGATAAAACATTTATTATTTAATTTTAAAATATTTTAATAATCTTATTTGAATATAATAATGAAATGTAACATTCATTTGTATTAAAATACAGTTAAGTTGATTGTAATTAATTCTATATACTACTTTTAATCATTATTAACACATAATCAAAAATGTAATGTTTTTCATTAGGTGTGAATATTGTTTTTAATTTAAACTAAAAAAATAATAATTTTAATTTAGTATATTCAACCTAATTAAATTTTAAATGTAAATTGTTATTTATGTTGTAACCTTGTTTTTGTTTTACACATTTTTTAATAAATATATAAAAGTAACTTACATTTATATCTAATCCTGGTAGTGTAGATGTGTATGTAGTGTACACACGGGTTGGACCCAATATGTCTGTGACACAAACTTGTATTCATGTGTTTCCGGCTTTGTGTATTCTATTTCAATTATGACCTTTCACAGCTTTGTGGGTCTTCTCCATCACTTTCATAGCAGTGCTTCTCTAACCTACATGCTAGCTTCAGAGGACTACCAACCAAAAGTATAATGTAATCATAAGTTTAATGGCTTAATGTACAACTAAGGAAAAAAGACTACCATTGTATTGGTGGCCCGTGCCGCAAAAAAGTATTTAATTCTTTGCTGCGAAGCACACCTTGGGGATATGCGTGGCTAAACTCTTCATGTGTACCGGGTTTCCAGTGCCCAACACTTTCTACACGCAGATAACCCAACCGGAAGCTATACGTATCCTTATTTAAGGGACATGCAAAGCTCCTGACTTGGCAAACTAAAGTATTGGCGAAGCCTAGTGTGCTTAGTTCACTGCAGGAAACTGACTCGTAGGGCCTGATTGAGAGCAATTGTTAAGGTGGCAGCAATGTTTGCATTCCACTGCCCGTTTATAAAGTGGTGTTTCCAAGGAATCCATTACCTGTGGCTCTCCCATAGGGCACACCCATTTGGAGGCTGTGGCACCAGTTGAAATGGCATCAAGCCAGCTTCTGAATTTAAAGTTACTGGCCAACCAGCAATTCCTGCAGCGTTGTGCAGGTAGTCCCTGAAAAGTGACATTTCAAATATGAGTCCTGGAAATGTTCCAGGACCCCTACTTTTGTTTAGACCTACACCTCCGTAGTGGGAGAAATGAGGAACCACAGGCGTATGGCTGGAACCTGGCGATGAATAATGAGTTGATGGCAAGGGGTGGGAGACACCAGGGGCTGTCTGTCCAATGTTTTGGGATACATTGTAGGCTGTGTGACACATGGTAGGGAGAAAATTGTGTTTGTGTGATGAGCTAGGAATGGTCATATTGGAAGCAGATCTTGGGGTAGAGTTAGGGGGACAACAAATAAAGGTGCAGCGCATGCTATGCAGGTGAAAAAACAGGTGACGGAACTGTGGCAGGTCAAAATACAGCATCATTCCTCCTGCCGTGTTGCATAGTAACTTTGTCAAATCAGGAAGGCCAAACTTGGCACTTGGTCTCCCTATCCAACGGTACAGATGTCAGCTCTTGGATGAGCTCTGGTATTGAATGAATTAGATGACAGTTGTGCAAAACAGACCAATGATGGGCGGGTCCATGAGAGACTTTCAGGATAACCACTGACTACGTAAATTACATGTGGAATCTTTTTAAGCATAATTATGTTATTTGGATATTCTAAGTTGGATATCCTTGGATTAGAGAGATGGCAAGCAAGGAATGCAACCCATTATTGGAGGCGGAAGAGAGTGGAGGCTAGTCTTATCTTCTTTCAAGAATGCTCTGGTGTCTCTTGGAGGATGCTGTTGTGCTACAATATTTGCATTAAATGGATTAGGGCATTGAGTGAGATATGTTCAGAGAAAGAAGAGCAGCAGATGAGGCCCTCATTAGGAAATAGACTGAAGCATCCAACAGCACAGTGGGGTGTCTGCAGCAGAGATTGCTGTAAAACTGCCAGAATAGCAAATTCACTGGTAATGTTGCACCCTCATCTCAAACAATTCCAGCAGTCTTTCAGATGTGGAAGCATGTCACAGCAGGTTTAATTGAGCTGTCATTTTGGTGGCATTTAACACTACATAAGAAATAAGGAAACAGAAATCAATGTTGGGACAGTATAATCCTCTGCATGGTGAGAGACGTACCCCTGGCCTGAGTGCCCAACTGTGGTGTTGTCTAGATTCCTAATGCTGACTTTTTGTCATAGGTGACACGGATCATGCATGAGCGCCATGACATGGGCCTGTCTCATGGCTTGGGGTCCTGGGCACCAAAAGCACTACCCTCATAGTTGTGAAATGCAACTACCTTCACCAGGAGTGAAGCAGCACAAGCGCGGTGGTGGCAACATACTGTATAGCGACCAGTAGTTGTGAACAGATCCTTTTCACCCTGTGTCATTGGAGTGAAGCCTACAGCTCACTCATCTTTTTAAAAGTTATGCTGCTGTGTGCTCACCCATGGCCTACATCAGGTTGCTGTGGAAGTGTATTCGTGGTGGAAATATGTGCTGAGCGCATGTGTGCTCTCAAGAAGTACACTACATGTAAGGGTCAGGTGTGGTACAGTGCGCACATGGTAAATGTGTGTGCTGGCAGTGTGGTTTGAAAGTAACACACTCTGGTACACTACAGACAGTGTGTGCAGACTGAGTACATGTGCTGCATGCGGGTATGCTGGTGGTAGCATAATGGATGAGGATAACAGTACTGGGCAGTGAGTGTGCTGTGGATGTGCACTGAGTGCAGAAGTGCCTGCATTGGTACAGTACATGAAGTACAGTGGGTTCCTTTTTGAGAAACCAAGCCCTGTCTGGTGAAAACATGAGTAAAGGAATCCCCCCTGACAGTTTTGTGTATTGCTACATTCCTGTAAACTAGGTGGGACAAGCACTGGAGGATGGGAGAGCCAGGCTCTCTCAGTGCATTTCAAAGAGCTCTTTGATTCAGTGACAGATCACAAGGAAGGGGCCTACACACATCTCAGGAACAGATAAGGGAATCATAAAGATGATAAGGGAATCCTAAAGAGTAGGGCTGAGGGTCCAGGATTAACATTTGTATGCAAATATCAATGTGGCTGACATCCAGATGTGAACTTTGGTCACTCCCATGAATCTTGTTGTGGGTCAGTCAGCTTCAGAGTCCTGCCTGCTGTGACAGACATCCTTCAGGAGGAAGAAAAAAGGGAAGAGATGTCTATTTCAAAGAAGCAGAACCTCAACACAACGCCAAAGACACTAAATAAAATCTTGTTCCTGGAAAAAGACTATAAGTAGGGGAGTCTGGGACCCCAGAACTTTGTAATCTGCCCAGCAGCCAGACTGGACTTGTGAGGAGGGAAGCTCTGCAAGACTTCTGCCTTTGACCAGGACTAGGGGCCTAAACCTGCTAGTCTCCCTGCTGGGTGAGGGGACATCACCAAGGAAAGCCAAGATCACCTGCCCTGTAGTAACAGCACCTGCCTGTACACCAACGTTAGTGTGCCCGGAAGGAAGAGGAGAGAGTTGAAAGAAGCAAGGTCCAAAAAGAAGCCCTGACATGAAGACTCCATGTGCGAGGAGTGAGCAATCCATCCCCACACGGATCAGGCCATAGCCTGTGTGCAGGACTGAATCGGCAACCTCATATGCCAGGAGGGGGCATCGCAAATGGAACTTATGAGCACAGTGGGAGAAACCCACTCACCCTCACTGATCGGGCCGTAGCTGTGTGCCAGACTGAGTCGGCGACCCTGTATGCCAGGAGGGACTTCCGTGAACTGACCTTCGGAGCGCGGCAGCAGAAACCCACTCCTCTCACCGATTGGGCTACCACCTGTGTGCTGGATTGAATTGGCGACCCCATATGCCAGTAGTGGCTGCTGTAGAGTGACTCAAGGAGTGTAGTGGGAGAAACCCATCCCCACACCAATCGGGCCATAGCCAATGTCCTGGATTGCCTTGGCAACCCCGTATTCCAGGTGTGGCCACCATGGATGCCAACATCAGGCCAGCGTGACTGGACGTGTGAGAACTGAAGTGGTGACCGTGTATCAGCAGAGGGGCCTTTGGAGACGCTGAGGGGTCCAGGTCGTCGCCCAAGAAACTACTGGGACCAAGGGAGGCCTGAGAAGCAATAGGACACCACCGAGTCCAGTTGGAGCACCCGGTGTCCCATGGGAGCACCCCCATCCCTCCTGAGGTTAAAGTAACTTACCGCATAACCACTGGAGCAGAAGCAAACCCCAGCCGTCTGGTGGCATGGCTCCAGGGAGACAGCTGGTGCCTGCCAGATGCTGCTGCGTGTAACCGCTTGCAGCCCGACTTTACAGGGCTGCACTGCACTGCCGAGGGGTACATTACCGCTGGAGCGGGTAACCGAAGAACTGGGCCTTTGGGGCCCCCAAGGGACACACCACCATTGGTTCTGCAAACCCCTAGACTCTTATGACTGAACTTACTAGCAGAGTCTGAGGTAAGAACTCTTGAGTACGGCCTACTAGCTTACATTCCCTGGATGCGGTCATCAGTGAATGGGGAATAATCAGGCTTTAAATGGGCAGGGACTGTCTGGGACTGAGTAGCTGCACTTCTTTAATTTGCAAGGGAGAGTACCTGCACTTTTCAGCACTGCTGCAATATATTCAATTGAAGAGTAGTGGCACTTCTTAGGAGCAATCAGGTTCTCTAAGGAATGAGTACCTGCCCATCTATATTTCAGTTTAAAACACTGGGAATAACCAAACCCATTGCACTAGAAATTAAAGGACAGGGGGTGGTCTGACAACTACTAGAGCCCCAAACTCAAGGGGATTGTGGTATTGCTTTTGAGTGTTGTTTACCTTTGCATTTGTGGAGTTAGAATTAAAATACTTCTTTTTTTATATAAAAACAAGTATTTGAGTGGACATTGATTTATTGTTTGCAGTGGTTTCCCGTTGAGTTATGAGTTGTGTTCACTGATCTGAATCTGAGCGTCTCCTGAAGGAGCCTTGACAGCTCAAGCTACTTGCCCAACTGTGAGTCGGGTGCTTGACCCAGTTATGCAGTATCCATAGTAGGGTGGACACTGGGATATCAGGAGTAAAAGACCTCAGCCACCTCGGTTGGTCCGTGGCCCTCTGAAGGGGGCTCTGACAAGCGCACAGCCAGTTTCTCTGCTTCCTGGACAAGAAAAGAGTATGTAGCTGATGATGCCCTCATGTTCTACGTGGCATTCCAACCCAGTCGTATGGTGTAGTTCCCTATCCCAGAAAGCAGAAGGCAGGACTAGGAATGGCTATTCCAGGCCTGTGTGGTGGATGTGTTAAAGTATGGTTTATAGGTGTGTGTTAATGCACACTATACTGTCTAACGGCATTGGGGAGTGTGTAATATCTACATAATGCCACCATTTTGTGCTCAAACAAAGGAACTCCAAGCCCATGCAGTCACTACCAGATTCCTTGTTCCTTTTGGGCTCCACAACATTTTATTAAAGAAATATGCAAGGTGGATGTGCCAAGTAACCAACATTAGTAATGGCCATCTCTTTTGTGGGAGATCCTGTGGAAAGGCCTAAGCATACCACTTAGACATTAGCACTAGGAGACCATTAAATCTTTCCATTCTCCAGGCACAGCTCAGGCTGACAAGGCATATGCCAGAGTGATGAATCGCTTTGAGAAGAATATGTCTTATGAAGGTTCTTTGCCTCGTATATTTTTATGGTTTGGGGTCCACGATGTGGTCCTTGTCTGGGTTATACCATTTAGCTTTCCTAAGCCCCCAAAGGAATCTAGGACCATAACAGGGAAGTGCAAAAAAGACAGATGTTTCCAGACTCTTATACTGACTTATGCTCATGTAAAGCAGGGATGTTTAAAATTAGACAAACCTGTCAGAGTCTCGTACATGTCCAGGTGATCTAGTGAAGCCCTGCTCCGAACCCTGAAATGAATGTATGCGCCTCAAACGTTGTTCATCAGAAATCTGGTAATCTATGTTCCCAAATTGCCTTGAAGCAAACTACCTTGCAGCATTATTAGTGTAAGAAATTGGCAGGGGCATGTAAAACTCACTGCGTACCTGTGTGCCAGACAGCCTAAAAAAGGATCTCCGCTTGGCAAGCCCTCAGACAACGTGCTACTGCACACAATGCACATACTGACAGGGTGTTTTATAACTTTTTTGCGTTAAGGAGTCTATGTAGCAGGTGAGGGCCCGCTGCACATTTGCAATAAGGGCTGAACACAGTGCGTGTACAGCTCGTTAAGCTCTGTAATTGCCACCACAGGGAACTTGCTCAATGTCAGCCCACCAGTAGAGCTAGATTCTGGAACCACTGCAGCGAACCGAGAAATACATCTCTGGGAAATACAGAGTGAGTAGCAGAAAATATTGTGACAATTTAGCACATACAAACATTGATAGCTTGCAAAAACAAGCATTTGCAATGCAACGGGTCTCGTGTTTGCTCATTTTAGAGCTGATTGCATTAAAAACTCCTAACCCGACTTTTCACCTATCCGGAAAAAGTGCATTTTTGTACATAACCCGAAAAAGTGAAATTAACTATGTAAAGCGCTCGACTTCTGCCAAGCGAGATCGTGCTCGTAAATTAGAGAAAAAGAAGTCCACGACCCCGATGGAAAACAGCGAGCCTCGCATGTTTTCTGTACTTGGTCGCTGCGCTCGAGGAGGGCTAGCCACCGGAAAAGGCATGACGTATGCATGCATTCGACTAATGAAAGCAAGCAGATTGTATTAGGCAAGCCCAAGAACCAATAAAAAACACTGATGTGAGGTTGACAGGGCTCTGAGCCCTTTTCTAAACACTAAAGCGTCTCGCTGCGATACGCATGCGCGAGCGCATGCAACGCAGGCTCGACCCTAATGAAGCCAAGAGACACACGTCAGTTGTGGCCTAAACTCCGGGCCTAATACCCTCATGTTGAATAAATCAAGCACATTCAGTGCACAGACATGAGCTATGCATCAAGGCATTTGATGCATGTTACATGATCAAACATACAGAAAACTCTGTCCACACGTGTCACTACAAAACGTGCAGTATTTTCCTAATGCCGTTTTAGAACTGCAGCTCAAGAAGTGCATTTGTCTGTAATGAAAGAATCAGTTAATAGGAATGTGTGATATGTCTGGAGCTTATTATTCTGTTTGATATAAGACCTAAATTGGAGATGGCATTCTACTCGGTGTTATCAAATGCAAAAGTGCTGCCCAAAGCGAATCCTCCAGCTCCCAGTGCCCTCTTTGACAGACAGACAGATAGATTGCGTCAGACTGCTAGAAAGTAAGTTGACCAAATAAGTCCGTCATGTAGACACAATTTGTGGCCCTAATGTGAGTGAAACGTGGATTATTCACTCTCCTAAAAAACTAGCTTCAGGGATGCTAGCCAGCATGGGTGCTGAGGATTCAGGCATACAGGGAACACAAAAAGTGGTGCTGGGGACACATCGCTAGCCCCATTTTCTGTCCCTGTGCACTGTTCAGAGTTATCCACCAGATGGCGGTGTTTCCACCTGTGGTATAGGGTTATGTTACATTATGTTCTGTGTCCCGATTTATCAAGTTCCTACTTGAGTTTGCAGTGTCTGACTGCTGGGCCTACAGTATAACCTCACCTCTTGTGTAAAAATAGATGTTTTAATGCTAGTTTCTTTTTTGCTTTTTTAAAGTAAAATAGGGAGGTGTGATGGGGTACTGAATATTTGCAGAGAGAACTGTTGTTAGATTTTGTTAACTCAGTACAATATTGACAAAAATACTCCCAGTGATGCTAAACGTAGGAAGAAATTTAGTTTTTCAGTGCTTCCCAATGTCTGATAGAGACTTCTAGTTGCAGATTCCTTACTTTAAAATTTCCCACAGGTGTCAGTCTGGATCCAGAGATTTTTCTTCTTCGAGCAGTACTCCTGCGTGCCGTCAGTCGACTTCACGTATGTCCGCGTGGTGGTCGCGGATATTATGTCACAAGTCGGATATACGTGCCACCCTGGCGCACTGATGTCGGTTCTTTTCTTTCTGCGCCACCCTACATGCAGATCCGAAGAGATCTACACCTACAGTCTCTTTTTGACTGGACTTTCAGACTTTTGTCGAAGTTTTTTTTACTTTCTTGGTGTGTCGAGGATGTCGGCATGGAAAACCGGCTTCAAGCCCTGCGACTCTTGTCACCGGATGATGTCAATGATGGATCCGCACCTCTTGTGTCTGCCGTTGTGTTTGGAGCGTGACCACAACCCAAAAGTGGTGTTCCGAGTGCCGGCCCATTAACCCGAAGGCTTTGAGGGAGCAGTCCCTAAAGCTACTTGGTGCCCGGTGCTCAGCTCCGTGTCGCTCCCGGTTGAGAGGAAGGTCCTGAGACCGCTTGCTGAGCCCTGACCACTCGTTGTAGTCCCATTCAAAATCTTCAGGAGACTCTGGTAAGAATAAGAAGTCGAAGAAGCACCAGCGTTCTTCGACTTTAACCCAACATCGGCGGACGTGACACGGGAGAAGGAGCATCAGTGCTCCAGGCCTCCGTACTCAGAGCCTGCTACTGGGTCGGCTCTGCACCTCTCCGAGTTTCCAGGAGCTGGAGCCGCCCCTGCCCCATTGAAGGAATTTTACAAGGCCCGCGCCTCATCTTTGGGCAGTCCGCCCCGTCGGAGTGCCTTTGGGCCCCCTTGGGGTCGGCAGGGGCCACCTTGGGTTCCGGACTGGCATCAGTTCCTGACGACTGTTCCGACGTCGATGATCCTGACGCTGCCTGGGCCCACGGTCGGTGTCGATCTCATACTTATTACAGACTCCGACATGGAGCTGGACCGGCATCACTCGATGCCAATGCCGACTTTGCTGGGGACCTTGCTCCCTAGGTAGTATCCTGACCCGTATTCCTATGGGTATGGGTTCAGTGAGATTATTGGGCAGCCGCTGGACCCTTTAGAATACCAGCTAAAAGACCCTGTGGACTGGGCTCAGGAAATGGGGAAGCCAGCAGTCTGGACACCTCCCCTGACGCTGGCATGATTTCTCCCCCAACCATGGCTACATAAGAGGGGAGCGTCTTATTCCATGGTGGTGCGGAGAGCATCTGAGGTCTTGGGCCTCGAGCTGCCTTCTGTGGATGACAGGACTAACCTCCTGACTTATATGCTTCACCCTGGGGCTACCACATCCGAACCCCTTTTGCCCTTCAATGAAGCCCTCACTGATGTCCCTGGGGACCTGGTCCAAACCCAGTACTGGGGATCCTCTGAACAGGACAACAGCCCACCGCCATAGACCTGCGCCTAATGACCCAATGTTCGTGACCCAACATCCTACCCCTGAGAGCTTGGTTATCCAATCCTCAAAATCCCATTGCGTAATCACTTCCATGCCCGCGGATAGGGAATCGAAGAGGCAGGATCATCTTGGGAAGAAGCCTTTTTCTTCCTCCAGCCTGGCATTGCAGTCTGTGAACTTCACATGCTTTTGGGCCGTTATATCCATACTTTATGGTACACGGTTGCGCAAGTGCTGCCACAGGTCCCAGAGGAGGCCCAGGCCAATCTCTCCAAAGCTGTTGGTGAAGGGAGAGACGCAGCTAAGTTCAAAATCTGATGTGTGCTGGATGTGACTGACTCTCGAGGCAGATTGGTTGTTTTGATGGTGGCCTTGAGATGCCAGGCCTGGTAGAGGACATCTTACTTTTCAGGGGCTGTCCAATCCACTCTTATGGACATGCCCTTTGATGGCACCCATCTCTTCAAAGACAAAGCTGATTCAGCGCTCAAGTGCATTAAGGAGTACTGGGCTACGGCCTGATCCCTAGACCCTGCAGCTGCCCCTCGCCCCCCTCATTCTGCTTTTTGTCCTTTTCGTGGCTGCAGAAGGGGCACTCAGCCATGTCCGTTCCCCACCAGCCACCATGCAGCACATGCTGCCCAGCCTCCTCGTGGCTGGAGACTTGTGATCCAACATCTGCGTCGATCAGGGAGGAAGCAGTTTAGCCAGTCCTCTGCCCCCCACCCTCCCCTCAGCCGCAGCCTCCAAACCTTCCCCACCAGGGGCCAGTTGAAGGCAGGATTCACCATCACCTGCCCTGCTGGCACACTATCACGTCAGACAGGTAGGTTTTGCAAATAGTCCGAAGGGGCTACTCCCTCCCCTTCAATACTACCCCTCTATCAATGCTATCACTCTATGATCGCTTGACAGAGGATCATTTGGCATTTCGCCACAAGAAGATTACGGCTCTCTTGGCCAAGGGAGCCATAGAGAGGGTCCATGTGCCATAAGTAGGTCGTGATTGTTATTCCCGCTACTTTCGGATACCCAAAAAGGACAAGGGCCTCCGCCGTATCCTAGACCTTCGGTCCCTCAATCTCTTCCTCAGGAAGGAGAAGCTCAAAATCCTTATCCTGGCTCTTGTTTTCTGTGCCCTGGTGTGGTTTTGAGCCTATCCTCCTGAGCGACGAGTCAAGGATATTCAGGCTATGATGCTGATGTTTCAGTCTCTATTGTGAATTTCGGTGAGAATGACTCTCTGAGGCTGCTGGGCCTCATGGCCTCCTGCATCTTGCTGGTCACACATGCCAGATGGCATATGCAGGCTCTGCAGTGGGACCTGAAGTTCCATTGGGCGCAGCATCAAGGAAATCTCTGCGACATGGCCCAGATCTCGAGGGAACTACTCTGGTGGCCAACGAACCGTGATTGGGTCACAGGCAGATCCCTCTCCCATCCGGACCAGATCTCACAGTAGTGACAGATGAGTCACCCCGGGATGGGGCGGCCACATGGGAGAGGCGGAGATTTGTCGATAGAACAAATTTGTGGCATAGAGTACAGACAAGTCTGTTGACCTCCTTGCTGCCCTTCTTTCTGAGGTGCGACTGTTACGCACTGGCCCTATCCCTGAATAGTGGAACCATGTGATACTACATTGGCTACTGGTACATGTATGCTAATTATTAAGAACCCTGTGATACTACACTGGCTACTGGAACATGTATACTAATTATTTGGTATGGAAATAAAAGGCCCAAACTAGTGAGAGGTGCATGTCATCATGCAGTGTTTGTTTAGTGTAACGCAGGTTTCTTTTGTTTTAGTGTGTTAACATTTTTGAGGTGTCCTCCTTTCACATGAACATAGTTTCGGACACAGACTGCTGTGCTACAAACACTGTCATCTTGCATGTTCATGCATTCATCATTTCTGTGCACGTTCCTGCATTCTTCATTTCTCTACAGGTTCCTGCGTTCTTCATTTCTCTACAGGTTCTTGCATTCATCGTTTCTCTACAGGTTCTTATATTCCATAATTTTCTTCCTGCCAAGAGACTCGTTAACACATGGGCTATCCATTGGAAGTCTGAAGGCAAATGCACTTCTGTGCTTTTCAGTTTGCTTAACCCCTAGCCTGAGCACGGGTGGGTAACACTGGCTAGTCTGTTAACATAATACTAGAAATAGTTTATGGTTCATTTGACTTTTCCCTGAAAGTCTGGTCTCCAAAAGAACCTCAAAAAGAGAAACGTATGATGTGGCTCCGGGATAAGAGAGTACATGGAACAAAAGAGCATGGAAGAAAGGGAGGAATGGAGAAAAATATGGAGGAGGTGGCTGGACAAGAGAATGGAAAGATGAATGGGAGAGATGCATGGATGGATGGATGGCAGGAGAAAAGTAAGGGGGGGCTAATAAATGAAATGAAGAATGGGTAATGGAGAGAGACGAGGGAAAGGACAATGGATTGATGGATGCAGACAAGGGTGGACTGGTGCAGTGGTTCTTTAACCTGTGGTTCGAGGAACCCTGGAGTCTTACGAGGCTACTCAGTTGGTCCACAGACGTTTTACATAAATGAATAATATTAAAATTAGTGCGTTAAAATTAATGAAGTATATACTAATAACGAAACAAGATTGAAACTGTGAAAACCTTTTCTATATTTGATTGTGAACTAAACACAATATGTCAATATTTGACCGTTGTGTACTTGTTTTTGTATTTTTGTTTATTGTTTTGAGATTCAGAAGATAGAAATTGCTTCAGCTGGGGTACCCTGCTTCCAATAATGACTCAGTGGGGGTCCCCAGATTCCAGTATTGATACATTGGTGGGGGGTACACAGAAGTCATAAGGCTAAGAACCGGTGAATCATTGGATAATGGATGTATGGATAAAGAGTATGAAATGAGGGGAAAAACAGAGGACGGAGAGAAAGATGGGTTGATGGATGGAGAAGAGGCTGTATGTGGAGGATGGATGAATAAATGAGAAAAGTGGGGGAAGGAAGTGGGAATGAATGAATGGATGGAAAATGAATGCTTGATGGGCAGATGGATCACTGGATAGATGGAGAGAAAGAATAGATGAGTGGATGGATAGATCAATGGAGGGATGTAGAGAAGGAAAGGAGGAGGACAATAGACGTATAATGAAGAGAAGGATGGGTGGATGGATGGAATGAAAAAGGCAGAGAAGGGGTGCGAGGATGCATGGCAAGATTGCTTTGAGATTTCCCTCGGGGAACACACCCCTCCGTCAGAAAGAGGCTCGCTCAGTGTGATTTAGGACATGGTTCAAAGAGGAGTGTTTCATTTTTCTAATTGTCCTTATTTTGGGGGGAAATATTCACGGCTGCTGCCGATGCCGACTATTGTATTATGTATACTAACATTTCATTTTGGAAAAATACAGTCCACGAGTCGAAATAAGTACATTTGCAGTGTTTTTGTTAAACCTACTATTTTGCTTGTCTTTCGCTCTCCAGCGATTGCAGTCCGGCTTACGTCGCCTCCCAGGGCCGAAATGATGAGACAGCGAAGAAACTTTGGGAAGTCAGCTGCCGTCTCCTGGGAATACAGTGGGACTAGCCAATCCTAAAAGGCCTGCCTGATGATCGAGGTGCGGATGTCCTACCCAGCATCCAAGAAATGACAATATGCAAACTTAACATTCTTATTTCTATTTTAGTATCTTTACCACAATGTTTCTTTCAACTTAGTGAGCATAAATAAATATGTACCTCATGGACACCACCCAGCAGTTTAAGTGGGTACATTATCGTTGTGTTTTTGAACAAAATAAAACACATTTATATTTCATTTCAAACAATACAGCAATGCATAGCTCAGGTCACTTTCCATTATTTTTCATCTTTCATAGTCTAACTTTATCAGTAAGTAGCAATTTTAAATTAAAGTTTTTCATGTCATAGAAATCAACATTTCTGCTGTTGGCTGTCTTCCAGTTGAATAAATAAAACTATTTTTATTCTAGAGTCTGCCTTTAAACCTGTTGCTTGTCAGCGCCAATAAGGCAGATGGCTTTTCCAGAGTTCAGGCTTATGTCCTTTTGTTCCCCCTCACCCCCCCCCCCCCCCCCCCCCCTCCCTCCTTAAAAGATGGAGCTGTGGCTGGACAAAAGACCTTAATGGAGGCAACTCCGAATGGAACAGATCCCAGACTGGTGGGGAGGAATATTTTGAAAATGCCTGTATTCCCTTGAGGAAAAAGTAACAACAATGAGGGATACCCAAAATAACCCAGTCGAGACCCGGGAACGAACAGGTAACTACAACAACGTCCCCTCTGCATTCTCCTGCTTGGAGTCTTCATCTGTTTTCAATCAGATATTGTTATCTTCCTGGGTTGCAGCATCACAGTTCCAGCTGTCACTTATTTCCTGGGGGTCAAATCATCTGCTGCTGAATGCCCCATTGGCTCCCTTCTACGAGTGGTTTGCTTGGTTTTCTGTCATGCTGTACCATGGTTTGGCTGGTTGGCTCATACACATTAATGTCTTAGCAGTATTTCTGCTCTGTGTGAATGCCTTAGAACCGTGTATATGTATGGTGTTGCCAAAGCCTCCCGAGTCATCTCCATTTCCGGGAGGCCCATGTAACGAAGAAGGATGTGTAGGACTGATGAAGTACTTATCATTGCTCTCATTTAATAGAATAAAAGTCAATATGGCCTGTGCTTCTGCTTGCACAACCTGAAACCTGATGAAAGAGAAGTAGCAGAGACACCAGAATTCTAGGATTCAATGTCTCTTGTATCTTGCTTTGTGATCATTGAAAGAAAATACCTTGAGTCAAATTATACCATATAAGATGATAATATTCAATCTTTATTCTGATGAATATTTAGCATATTTACAACATTCTCCATATGTTCACAGCCAGGTTGACACATGTTTTACGCTGTACAGCAAGAAATGTCAGAGGCTTTTTAAAGGTGTACAGTAAACTGTGTAGTCTCAGAGGCCAGGGATAAGTTCTGTTTAGATCAGTTTGTTTGTACTGCATTTTATTACCATCAGAAACTTAAAATCCAAGCACAATCTCATTGGTAGAGCTCTGCAAAGGCCACATAAGCAATAATGGATAGCGGTTGTTGGTGTTGCAAGGTAAGTACTATAACTATGTGCAAACATCTTTTTTAACACACCTGAAGTACACCTCAGGATCTCCTGCATGATACCAAAATACTTCCCACATAGATCAAATGATGAAACACATACACTACCAACCATAGACAAGAAACTGAGTAGCTGCTTACCCTTACAAAAAGCCCATTGGGGCTCCTTAATGGGTACGAAGGTTCAGTACAAGTGGTACAATATCATACTTGTCATCCTCAGCTTATTATACGCTAAACAAAACTACAAGTACTATAATGAAAGAAAATGGTTGGACGAGCTATACCAGCATGAAATCCTGATTCTTGGAAGCTATTCACTTTTGCGATCTATCCTGCAAGTGTATTATTCTCGCGAACTTCTTAATGTGCACATCGTTGTCAACATTGTAAATAAACAAGAGTGGCCTACAGCCCACTAGAGAAGTGAGGGGCAAAGCTGCTCTTAGACCTTAGAGTGTCAATCAGATAAAATACCTGCCTCCCAGGAATTCCATCTCCCTAGCCCAGTCACAGAGCTGCAGCAGTCACAGTTCCAGAACTGGAACTGATGACCTCTTTGTCTGATGTGCCAGTGGGCATGGAAACATCTGATGGGGTGGCAGAAACAAGCTCCTACAAGAAAGCATACACTTCCTCTTCACATTAGCCCCTTTCCCTAGGCGGTAAGGCTTCTCTATTTCACGCAATATTTCTCCTAAAGACAACAGAGGACCTGGGGTTAAACCATGGTGCATCAGGTGCAGTAGTACCGGTGCCAGGAGGGGTAAGGGTCCCCCTGAACTCTGATCTTTGCAGAAAGTTACTAGTCAAACAGGGATAGATGGGTCCCACTTTCCTTTCTTGTACTAAGACCAATGGCCCCTTGCTATGCCACTGTGGAGAACTGTAGTGATAAGTAGGTGCTAGAACTTTGTGGTAGAATTCTTCAGGAACAATCTGGAATGTAGTGAGGTTGGAGGTATGTAGGCAGTTGTGGAGAATGTTGGGGGACTATTAGTGACTGGTGCTTGGAGGCCGTTATCCAGTGCTGTGTGTATCCTTGTTATGAATAAAGAAATAACTCTATATGTGTATGGAATTTACTACACTGTTTTGGTGACAAACTACAACAAACTTTAAGTTGACTATTTGCAACTGGTGAACTGTGTACGTTAAGGGGGCTGTAGCGGCGTCACCGAAGGACTTCTTGAACAAAAATGTGAGTGTTTTTATGAGCTTGTACAAAACATTGTAAAGAAAGATTCTCAGTAGAATAGACTTTGATGTTTATTACTTTCAGTGTAAATATGTGCTTACCGTTGTATCCGCATAATAATTACTTAGCGTCATTTGAATCTCAACGCTGTGTGTGTGCCCAGCCTGTGCGCACCGACAGTCTGAAGGAGCGGCGTTTAGATCCCTTGAGCTGACGGTGTGCTGTGTATTTATAAGCGTATCTGCATTGACGGCAGGGAAGCGCATCGGTGTGACGGCAGGGAAACTCCGCGCATCTACGTGTCAACTGTAGTTAGAAGGGAACAGCGACGCACAGCACTTTAGTCATTCAAGTTCCACCACCTATAAACAGAATATTTATACACAATGTTGAGAAAAACTTCAGCGGCCATCTTTAAATTGGTGAAAGATACATATGAAGATATATGTACACGGCATAATAACATAATAATTGAAGGAGATAATTGCCAATTTTAAAAGGAACACGTGTTATTTTCTGTGCTTTAAGCACCTCAAGGATATATGCAGCAATGTATGTGTTTAAAATGTACTTATATTTTTTTTTTAACTTTCTTTTGCAAAACAAAATGTAAGATTAAGATTTCATCTAATGGAAATGGAGAACCAGCCAGTAATGGTGTTGTGTGTTTACACCAAAACTCACCAAAATAATTTGTAGCAACCCCAGGAGAACCAGCGGTGAAAGGGAGTGAATGGAAAGAATATTTCTTAAACTATGTGGATAATTTGGAGGATTGCAATGATCCACTCACACCAGAAAGGAAAAAAATAATTCTTATGTATTGCTTAGGGCTGGAAGGATTACGTATTTATAACCAATTACAAAAAGAAGATGGAAGCGGTGATGTTTTTATAAATGCTATTCAGGACCTAGATTAACGTTTTTCACCAGCAGTGTGCATTGCAGTAACGCGTCATGCTTTTTTCCAGAGGAAGCAGGAAAAGCATAAAATCATTGAGGACTATGGGCCTGATTACAACTTTGGAGGAGGTGTTAATCCGTCCCAAAAGTGACGGTAAAGTGACGGATATACCACCAGCCGTATTACGAGTCCATTATATCCTATGGAACTCGTAATACGGCTGGTGGTATATCCGTCACTTTTGGGACGGATTAACACCTCCTCCAAAGTTGTAATCAGGCCCAATGTTTCTTTTTAAAAAAAAAAATAGTGAGGATATGTAGATTTGGAAATTTGCATGATGTACTAGTGTGTGACCAAATAGTTATGTACACTAAAAACAAAGCCACCCAGGAAAGGTTATGTGTAGGAGAAGCCAATCTTAATGTTATTATTGCAATGGTCAAAAAAGCAGAATTGTCAGATTGTTTTGCTAAGGCCACTTTAGCACAAGAAAAAAGGTATAGAAATGGTGAACAAAGTTTTGGTAGGAAAGCAAAGAAATACACATAATGGGGGACGTGATGACTTTAGAAAGGAAAAAAAATGGAGACTTTGCAAATCAAGTTAAAAGTTTTAATGGCATTTATTATAGGTGTGGTAGCTCATTACATTCAGCGAAATTCGAAAGGTGTCCAGCGAAAGCTGTTAAGTGTATAGAGTGTGGTATAATTGGACACTTTGCTAGAGTCTGTAAAAAGAAATTGAAGAAGAAAAGTAACAAGAAAGTCACGTGTGTGATAGAAAGTGATGAGGAGGAATCATCAGGAGATAGCGAGGGTACAGAGGAAAAGGATAAATACAAAAGAATCGCTAAAGTAGTGTTGAATATAGATGGAGAAAGAGGTAGGTTCAAGCCATTGTGTTCTTTGGAGGAGAATCTTTACAAGTAGCTGCTGACTCTTGGTCTCCATGTACCAGTATTTCTGAAAATGTCTGTCACAAGTTGTTTGTAAACAATTTAGGGGAACACTTAGAAACTCCAGATATTGCTCCAGAAAGTTACACAGGAGACAGAATAAAGATTCAGGGAACATGTTTTTAGGTTTAGGAATAGACAAGTAATAGGTAAACTATACGTGGCCAAAGATGGACCTTCGGTTTTAGGCTGGAAAGACCAAAAGTTGCTAAACATAATATTAGATCCCAATAGTACAGAACAGGTTTTAGTTGTATGTGAGGAAGAAGATACTATAGCGTGGGTGTTGCAAGAGTTTCCTAAGGTTTTTGAAGGAAATATTGGTAGACTTAGGGGTTTACTCATTGAACCCAACTGAAGGAGGGAGCCACACCCAAGATTCATAAGGCAAGGAATATTCCTTTAATAGTAAGAGAGGTGGTGAAAAATGATTTAGAGAAATTGCTTAAGCTGGAAATAATTGAACCTGTAAAAGCGTCTGAGTGGGTTTCACCTATGGCTGTAGCTCAGAAATCGAATGGGAAAGTTTGTTTGTGTGTGGACTTCAGAGGTTTGAACAATATTATTTTGGACCAGTTTACATTACCTAGGATAGGTGAAATGTTATCATTGGCAAGACAAGCTAAGTGGTTTTCCACATTAAACCTGTCTGCAGCATACCACCAAGTAGTGCTTGAGTAAAGTAGTAGGCACCTTACAACATTCTGTACACCATTTGGGTGTTACCAATTCAAGAGCATGCCATTTTGATTGGCATCAGCGGCAACTGTATTTCAAAGATTAATGACACAACTATTTGGACACATAACTGAAGTCACTTTCTTTCAGGATGACATTTTAGTGATGGCCAAAAACAAAAAAACAGCATGATGAGGTATTGCCGAAGGTTTTATGCATCTTGGAAGAAAGAGGTTTAACAGCAGAAAGAAGAGTGTTAAGTACTTGGGTCATGAAATCAACCAAGAAGGAATAAAGCCGAAAAGAAAATTAGTTGAAGCTATTGTAAATGCACCTTCACCTAAGTCAAAGGACGAATTAATATCTTTATTAGGCTTAGCAGATTTTTTTTTAAAATGTGTGTAAAGTTTCGCACACAAAACTCATAAAATGATGTTATTGAAAAATAAAGCAAAGTTGGTGTAGAGCGACAATTGATAAAAAACTTTTCAGGATACAAAAAAGGCAATTGTGAAAGCTCCAGTTTTGCAAGGTTTTAATACGGATGCACAATCAATTGTCACCACTGATGCAAGTAATGACGAACTTGGTATTTTATTAACGCAAAAAAACAAAGAAGGAAAAGAGTATGTTAATTGCACTCGCCTCGGTCATTACCACCTGTAGAGGAGAAATACTCTGTAATAGAAAAAAAAACTCTAGCGTGTGTAATGGTGCTGCAACACTTCCATAAAGGTATTTGAGGTTGAAAATGCATTTTAAGATCTGGTCATAAACCGCTCACTAAACTACTGACAACAGAGGGTTTGTCTAGAGCTTCTGCAAAAATAGCAAGATTGTCGATGAGGTTACAAGATTTCTTAAATGAAGCGCAATACTTACCAGGAAAAAAGAAATGTTAGCAGATTTCTTAAGCAGAATGTCCTTACCTCTGAAAGAATTGGACCAGGATCCATGGAATGAATAGTACATAGCTGGAATTTTCACAGAAGGAACTGAAAAAGTTATACAAAAGATGAATGGATGAAAGAGTACGATAAAGATGAAGTGTTGAAAGAAGTATGAAATAAGATTGTGAATGGCTGGGAGGAGTATGGTAAAGCAAAAATGAAAGAAGAATTGAAAGCATATTGGGAAGTAAGAGATGAGTTGAGTGTGGAAGACGTTTTTGTGTGTAGGGGTGGAAAAAATATTCCTACTTATGGTGTTAGGCAGAAATCGATAGCTATTGGACATGATGGACATTCTGGCATAACCTTTACTAAAAAAGGAATAAACATATATTGGTGGTCTAAAGTTGATTTAGATATTAAAGGTATATTCGTAATTGCATGCATTGTGAAACTAGTGACAAATCTACCCATGTCATTATTAGGATGCCCAACAATGCCATGGGATGAAGTAGCTTTGTATGTAATGGGTCCCATTACATGGAATATGCAAATGCATAATCGTTCTAGTAGACATGTTTTCTAGATGGGCAGAAATTAAGGTAGTTCAAAAGATAACACTAATATTTTGATTGAGTTTTTAGAGGAAGTGATTATAAGGGAAGACTTTCCAGAAGCCATATTAATAGACAATGGTGTACAGTTCTAGTCTGAAGAAATTAGAACTTTTGTAAAAGTAGCCAGTATAGAACACAAATTGACAGTATTATATCATCCTAGGGCTAATGGTGTAGTGGAAAAATAAAATAGCAAACAAAAGACAGAAATGTTGGGATTATGAACTCAAAAGAATGCTATGGTCATATAGATCAACACCTCACAAGATGGTTGGAGAAGGCCCTTTTGGTTTAATGAGGGGCTGTGTGCTTTTCTCAAGATTAAATCCAGGAGCAAACAATTGATTTGGAACACAGAGGAGATAAGGGAAAGTATTTTGAAATCTCAGGAAAAAAATAAAATATATTTTGACAGCAGACATGGTACTAAAGAAGTGCATGTAAAGGTTGGACAATGGGTAAGAGTGAAGTCTGTCAAGAAAGCGGATAAGGGTGAAAGCAAATTCAGTGAATCTAAAAGAATTAGAGAAGTCAGAAAAATACTGTGGAACTGGAAGATGGTAGTATGTGTCATTTGAGCCGCTTTGCCGTAGCTAGGTATGCATGTAGTAGTGAAGAAAGTATGGAAGATGATGTGCAAAGCAATAAAAATGACAAATACTGGTAGGTTAATTTGGATCAAGAAAGTGAAGAAAAATGTAGGACAGATGAAAGCAATAGGTCGCAGAATTTGGAAGAACGATTTGTAATATCAAGTGATACTGAAAATAATAGATGTGTAAGCAGTGAAGAGAGAGAGAAGGAAGACAATGTGAGAACTAAGAATGAGTAAGTTTGAGAGAATGTTAAAGAAATCCAAAAACCTAGAAATATTTGTTTGTTAATGAAATGTGAAGAGCAGTATTGTGTAGAATTTATTTATTTGTAGAAAGTGGGGAAGTGCGGGTAGGATATTGTTAAAAATTTAGATAGTGTAACTATTTTTACTAGATATATATGTTTATTTTTATTGTAGAAAAGGGGATGTGTAGTTATTAGTAGGTGCTAGAACTTTGAGGTAGAATTCTTCATGAACAATCTGGAATGTAGCAAGGTTGGAGGTATGTAAGGGGCTGTATAGAATGTTGGGGGATTATTAGTGACTGGTGCTTGGAGGCGGTTATCCAGTGCTGTATGTATCCTTGCTATGAATAAAGAACCAACAAAGCAACTTCATAAGTGCATGAAATTTACTACAAGAACTAAAGTGTGGCTGCCCCAGGCCAATTACTTAAGTCTGAAACACTTCTGCTACAATGTTTATTGAAACCACAGACAAGAACCAGTTCACAAACCAGAACCACCATGAACGCTCACCCTGCTCTTGAAACTAAACTCCCCACCCTCCTGTTCTAAACAATGACATCTATGTCAGTAATTAAAGGGTCAGTGTATACTTACTGTCTCTAAGAATTACCAGTCATAAGACTCAAATAATTAAGTTATTCAAAGATTCTAACTTCAGTTCGATCTCCAACACTACGTACTGTGTCTCTAGGTTATTAAATATGAACATAACTATGCTAGGGTCGAAAACTAGAGGGTGTAAATGTTTGAATTACATTGTATGTATATGATAACTAGGGCAAACCTGTGTAGCAGGGTTTACATTTTGGGTGCTCCGTTACTATTCACCTATTAGTGTAATGGTCAGTGTATTAAGGATGTACTGACTGGCAAACAGATCCACTGCTATCCATCTTTGTCTTGAGGGTGGTCAATACAAGGGGCCTAGATCTGTCTCTAGACCTGTGTTCTTTACCTTAAACGGTCAGTGCTGAGTGTATACAAGATGCAGCTCCCTTCTCTGCAGATATGCATGCAACTTCTGTTTACTGTCTAAAAATAAGTACATTATACTACTACGGGCTAAGAAACTAATGTGCACATCCTGGTCTTTAGTGTAAACCATCTCTAAGGGTCATGAAGCTGGTGTGCTTCAAACTCAGAATTTTCATGAATCATCAAATTGGGGGCAGCACATAGGGGGCGTGTAGCCAAGGTCAAACCTGTAAAGAAAAGATTGATGGACAGTGGTCCACAAGCTACTCCTTTGATGGAATCCAACTAAATGAATATCATCTATATCTTTCCTAACATCCGGGGCTATACCAAGTGGAAATTCATATAAGAACCGTGAAGTTGGTATCTTGGGTATCTCAGACAAACTGTGTCCTGCAAGAATGCATGTTTGGCTTGACTTCGGATGGAGTTAAACATGAACTGTAGACATTGTCAAGGTACAACATGTTGTAGGACAGGCCTACAAATTAAAGGCAACTGGATCACTGGCTAAAATAGGCTGGGATGAATTGTCAATTTGTCTAACAAATGGATAGCTGCAGGTCGGTCAAAGGTCAAACAACTAAAAGACATTCTTAAAAGGGATTTCCTTGACAAATACAGAGGTGATTGGGAGGTTGATAGGACACTATGTGCTGCACCGAAAGTGCACTTTTTAAATTTATTTATTTAATGATTGTTTCTTAGATATAAATGCTTGCCAGTCACTTCATAGTAATAAAACTGCGGAAGAGGAAATCGGTGGATGTGGGTGCAGATCAAGAAATATTGGGGCAATGGGTCTCCATAAGCTGTGGAAGGGGCGAGTGCTTGAGAAAGATGCAATTGAGGGTGGTTGTGGGTGGGGGATAATAGGTGCTTTTACAGTAAAAATGTTGCTTTCCATTCCTATGCCATGATCGCGTGGGATAAGAGGATGGTTTTCATGGCTGGTGTAAGAGACTCTTTTTCCTTTTTGGTGTCTCAATACTAGGATGAGATAGTTTCATGCTCCTAGATCCCATATTTCCTTTATAGCATCTTTTTTTTTTTTTAAACTTTTATTTATACAATATAAAAGAATGCATACAAAATTGCACTGTATCCACATTTCTTTAGAGCTACGTTCCAGTCCAGCCATACAGGCCTAATGTCCAATCCATTTTAGTGTCCTAGTTTCCATCTCTGCATATAGTGCTACAGCATAGTGTGTATTTAGAGTCAACACAGTGATGGCAATATGTTAGGCTGTCTCAAGACTTACAGTACTCGGAAATCCTAGAGACTAGCAGCATTATCTACAATGATTGCAGTGCATTATACATTAAGGGGGACCGCCAACAGGCTGGCGGTGCCCCGTCGAGCATTCTGACCGCGGCGGTTCAGCCGCGGTCAGAAACGGAAAGTCGGCGGTCTCCCGCCGACTTTCCGCTGCTCGGGAGAATCCTCCATGGCGGCGGAGCGCGCTCCACCGCCATGGGGATTCTAACACCCCCTACCGCCATCCTGTTCCTGGCGGGTCTCCCGCCAGGAACAGGATGGCGGTAGGGGGTGCCGCGGGGCCCCTGGGGGCCCCACAAAGTATTTCAGTGTCTGCCATGCAGACACTGAAATACGCGACGGGTGCCACTGCACCCGTCGCACCCCTGCAACTCCGCCGGCTCCATTCGGAGCCGGCATCCTCGTTGCAGGGGCATTTCCGCTGGGCCGGCGGGCGCTCTTTTGGAGAGCGCCCGCCGGCCCAGCGGAAATGTAAGAATGGCCGCTGCGGTCATTTGTCGGCGGGACTATGGCGGGCGGCCTCCGCCGCCCGCCATAGTCAGAATCAGGCCCTAAATCTTTAACTATTGAACATTAATACTGTAAGCTTTGTTTATCAGAGCAAACCTGAAGAGAGAGCAACGGTTATCATCCAATCATCCAAACTATCGGGTACATACGGGGAAGGTGCCCAGAGGGGGCACCAGGACACCAGCCTGCGGATGAGCAGGGACTACTTCTTAGGTGAGAGAGGGGTGGGACATCTCACAGGGACACAGAAACCAAGAGGGAGGGGTGGGAGGATCCCTTCCCTCGAAAGCTCATGACCATGCACCCATAGCTCACGTACGCATTGCCCGAACGGCATAGCCAGGGTCAGAGCTCAACTAATGGAAGCATCTGTTAAGGAGTCCTCCCCATTGCTCTTATGCTGTCCGGGCAGCCCATCAATTATACTCCGCCAGATCATGTTCAGTGTGTTCATCCACACAAACCCCTCGTAAGCGGCACTCCGCAGTCGCCCATTCAATGAAATCACCTAGCCAGGTGATATGCAGTGGGGGGATCGGGCTGGCCAACCGGATCGCAATGTGTCTCTTCCCCAAAATAAGCCCCACCTGCACAAATCTATGCACCATTTGGCATCCTTTTTCGGGAATGGGGAGTAGACCCAGCAGGCAATGCCTCATTGTGACCTTCACTCTAATAGCCGCCTTCACCCAATGCCAAAAGGGTTGGATAGAGCCACAGATGCTTGTTATGTGCTCAAAAGAAGCTGAAGGCTCGCCACAGCGAGCACAGCTGTCAGGTCTTGATGGGAATATTCTATGCAAGCGTTGAGGTGTCAGGTATGCTCTATGCAAATAATAAAAGTGTGTCAACTTAAATCTAGCATTGCTAGTCGTATCCCGTACCAGGGAACAAGTCCTATTCCATTCCCCATCCATAAGTGGCGTTCCCAGGCTTGCATCCCAGCGGTCCCTAGTCCCTTGTATGTCTATCAGCCTATCTCTTTTTAGACCCATATATGTTCGAGAGAGGAGACCGTGGTCACCGCCAGGGTCCATAAGTGTCACTACAAGGTGGGACTCGGCAGGTTCCTAGGGAAAGGACGCCCAAATCTCCGGGCCATCTGCGATATGCTTGCATATTGCAGGAATTGTCTCTGATCGATTCCAAAAAGGGTTTCAGCTTCCTCCCTTGTAATAAACGTGCCATTTTGATATAATTCCCCTGCATTGTTACTGCCCCTGCACGCCACTGTGCAAAGTCCAACATGTCAGTAGCTTTGGCAAAGGGCCGGATCTACCATAGGGGAAGCAGGCACGCATATGGCACTCTGCTCAGAACCTGCACAACTGCCCGCTCGCAACACCTGCTCCACCAGGTAGGGGGCATCAAGCGGAAGCCGAGAGCCACCCATTATAAGGTACGGTAGACGTGACACACATATAGTGCCTCCTAACAATTCTTTTTCCCAGTTGGGAGCATCTTCACACCACCAGGCTGCATACTTTAGCAACCCAGCTAAGTAATATAAATATAGGTCTGGTAGCACCAGTCCCTCACTGACTAGGTCCAGCTTCAGTACCTCCATGTGGACTCTGCATCTCTTATCTGCCCAAACTAGGGATAGTAGTAGTTTATCTAGCTGTCGAAACAGCAAAGGGGGTAGTTCACAGAGTGAATTTTGCATAACATAGGGGCACTGCAGGAGCAAGATCATTTTACTAAGTGCGATTCTACCCATAACCGATAGCGGGAGGGAGGTCCAAAATTGGATAGAGGCACGGAGGCCTTCCATCACTCTCCCCATGTTCAAGTTATATTGTAGTTGCAGGGAATGCACTACCTGTATGCCCAAATATTGAAAAGACTCAGTCTCCCAAGCCGGATCCAATTGTGGTAATTCTGATGCCGGCACCATCGACAGACCTGCCATCGGGAATAACACTGTCTTCCGACGGTTAACCCGGAGGCCGGATACCTGACCAAAAACATCCATCATACTTAACAAGAGAGGGACCAATTGTACCGGGTCTGTAATGTACACTAGAGCGTCATCTGCATACAATGATATAATGTGTGTTCCCGTCCGTACTCTGATGCCCCACCTATCCAGGCCCATCCGACGCTGTATGGCCAGGGGCTCCATGGCCAACGCAAACAGCAGTGGTGACAAGGAACATCCCTGCTGCGTGCCCCGTTCAATAGTTAAGGAGTCTGACACAATCGCCCCCGTATGCACCAGCGCCCGAGGCGCTGCATATAACAGACACACACATGATAGGTAGTCGGGACCTATGCTCATCCTGCGCAGCACCTCCCATAGGTATTCCTAGGATAAAGTATCAAATGCCTTCTTTATATCTAAGGCCACCAGTGCTGTGTGGAGTGCAGAGTCACGAGTCTCGTGCATTATATGCGATAGGCGCCGTAAGTTCATGTGGGTCCCCTCCCCGGTATGAATCTGCATTGATCTCCCTGCACTAAATGTGTCACCACTCAACTTAATCTAGTTGCCGGTACCTTAGCTAGCAATTTAACATCAACATTAAGCATGGACAGCAGTCTATAGGAGCCTGGGTCTTCAACATCTTCCCCTGGTTTCGGTAACATAACTATCAATGATTCTGTCAAGTGTGCTGGTAAAAAGCCTTCACTACGTGACTCATGAAGGGTTTCCAACAAACGGGGAAGATTTACTGCAGGATATGTTAGGTAGAATTCAACTGGTAGCTCCTCCAACTACACCTCTCCCTGCAACTACTCAACTTGAGCGTCGGTAAGGCGGGGGTAGCCGGAGTCTATCTAGGTTCTCATGCATTTGAGAATTATCTACGCTCTTCGGTGAGGTATATATATTCCTTAAGTGCTCTCGCAGATGTAAGTTCACTCGCAATTGTCCTAAAATCTTTTCCCCAGAAGATCCGCGAAGAGCTAGGATGATGGGGATGGGGTGTTCCCACTTGAGGAGCCAAGCTAACATACACTCTGAACAGTCCCCCTCAGGAAACATAATCATCCAGCCTACCCCAAAGGTCTTCTATTCTACCACGCACCGCAAGGCAGTCAGACTTCGATGCGTCACCGTTGTCTACTTGATGCTGCAGAGCCTCTAGGGTGTATTCCTGCTGCGTAAGCTTTCGGTCCAGCTTATTCCTGATACTGTATGATTCACTAAGGCTTTTGCCTCTGATGACTACCTTTAGGGCTTCTCATTCTATGCCACAGGTCCTACCTGTGCCCCAACGTACACTAAAATATTCATTCAGCACATCCTGAATGTCCCTTTTATATTCAGGGTCTCCAAGTAATTCAGGTCGCAGTCGCCATTAGGGGATCCCTGGTTTGGGTGTGTGTGTCTCACATTCTAATAACAGGGGGGCATGATCCAATAGGAATCTGACCTGGTAGACAACCCGTCGGATATTAAGTGTGCCATCGTTAGCAAGGAGAAATCTATCTAGTCTGCTATATGCCCCATGTGTAGGTGTGTAACAAGAAAATGTTTCGGATGTGGGGTGCATTTCTCTCCACATATCTATAAATTGTAGGTTACTCATAACGTCCCTTAGCTTGGCAGTCATGTACGTCTTAGTGCCCAACTTCGGCGGGTCTCTATCCAGAGTGCCGTCTAAGACACAATTAAAATCTCCCACCCAAATGATGGGCATCCCTGTGTAAGGTATTAATTCTTTTTGGAGCCGTTGATAGAACTTCACATCATCTGAGTTAGGGCCATAAATATTTAAAATGCAGAGCGCGCAGCCATTTTATACTCCATGTAAGAATATGTATCAGCCTTGCACATCCGCAGCTAGACTTTTTAGTTTGAAGAGAGCCCCAGGGGCAACCCAAATAGACACCCCCCTGGCATAGGATGAATATGTCGCTGAATAAAGTTGACTGTGCCACTTTTCCTGTAATTTTTGCACTTCATTCTCTAACAAGTGCGTCTCCTGTAGGAGAGCAATATGCACACCAAGCC
The DNA here is from genome assembly GCF_031143425.1 of Pleurodeles waltl. Taxonomy (NCBI): domain Eukaryota; kingdom Metazoa; phylum Chordata; class Amphibia; order Caudata; family Salamandridae; genus Pleurodeles; species Pleurodeles waltl. Next base: position 1,124,367,266 of record NC_090448.1, read on the forward strand.
GCCTAAGATATGTATGTACTCTGTAGCGATTCACAAAGGAGTTCAGCCCTCTCGCATTCCATGTAATTATACGCGTTAGGGTACCTGCCATGATTTGTGCCAACACCCACATCTCATCAGCTCTAGACCATCCCCACTCTCCACAACTGCAGCTCCCCCCACCCCACCGGCTCGGTGTACTTGCAATAGTGTAGCTCCATGTCTCTTCTTCATTATAGTGCATACAGTATTCACAGTGTCAAAAACAGAACTCCAGCTCCAACTGGAAACCACATAAAATTTCCCCATCCCACCCCCGGGTAAACACCTCTCGCAACTAGTGTCTGCCCAAACCGTGTGCGTACCCCACTATCTCCTCCAGTGTGGTTAATTTAAAACACAACCAGCAAACAGTATTCTCTGGGCATGATAAGCAGAAAATTATCAACGCTGCCCAAATACAAAATAAAGATCTGTTCTTCTGTGTGTTTTTGGAAACAGGAAAATAATTCCTAAAAGTGACGTCCATTCCACTAATGGATTGGTAAAGTATCTTGATAAAAGTTTGAAATGTTGGCACTTGTAAGTGCAAGATTCCATTATTACAATGACAGAATAGCAGTCTTTGGGCTAAATGTATGAGAATGTACCCTTATTTCTGTAAAGTATACAATGATGTATTTATGTTTTTGTCTTTCTCATTATCCACAGATGACTGATTACAAGGAACTTTTAGTTACTGCTTTTTGGTTCTTCGTCCTGATGTTTTTGGCCTGGCCCCTTAGCATTATGATGGGAGCTATTTATGGATTTCTGACTCCCTTTACTACCTGCTTTGGATTGGACTCAATCACCAACTTCCTACTTCGAGGAGTGAACTTGGCAAAGACATGTGCTACAAATATGTTGCAGGGAGTGCCCAGTAATCCCGAAGAGAAAGACTAGAGCAACTTCAAGACCACCTCAAGATTCCCTTTTGTTGAGATCATCGTAATTGTTATCTTTGAGAACATGGTGAAATATTTATTTATACACATTTTTAAATAAATAATGTTATTTTGTTTTTAACAGAGAGATACTTTCTAGTGCATACATATTGAGCTAAACAAAAAAGAAATATACTAAAAAGGGGTTAGTTTGGGGATTATAGATCTTGTGTTAATTCTACCAATTAAATGACACTGCTTAGACAAAATTTGAAATGCTTGTGGAGAGCAACATTACATATGCATAGATTCTCCTCATTACATTTTACATCATATTTATAAATATTTAACTTAGCAAATTCTCAAAGATGTACAAAACGTCCAAGCGATTGTGTTGTGTAGTTTGTGATTTTGAATGTCACAACTTTATTCTTCCCATCAAAATAGTGCTTTGAGGTCACAGACAACATCTAAAGTAGGAAGGGAATTCAGATCCAACCACCAACAAGAAGCTGCCACAATCATCTAGACTAAAAATCCATTTTATATTTTACTAATTACATTTTTTCTAACATTATCCAAAACTCTGAGGTCGAATTTAGGTTCAGTAAAGCAGCTATCACAAAATTATACTCATATACAAACAACTGCCATTTTCACGCTCCAAATACATTGCTGTTTGTTTTGTTACTTCTAAAACGTCACATTGCCTTTTCACAAATCACTTAAAACAATTACTGTATCATTCTATAAATATTGACACATAAAACATAATATTTTTCTCATTTTCTTCACAATATCAACTCCATGCCTACCATCAACCCCCTTCTAAACAACTTCAACACTTTTTTTTGGAAAACTACGTGAACATGCGTGTCCCAATTGAAACACGCAAATGCAAGCCAAAGCATTCAACACCCTGGTACTCCAAGCACCTTGATGGCAATAAGTGGTCTAAGTGCCAATCGAAAAAATTATTGAAGAATAATAGAACTCTCAATTCCTTCATTATACTGAAATCCCTTTGTGCAATTCGGAGACAGCTCATCGCATCAGCCGAAGCAAAGTACTATACTAGCAGCTGAAGCAGAACGCTTTTCAAGACAATCAAGCACTGCATCAACCCCCGCCAGACCAACGAATTCTCACTTCCCTGAAAAGTCCAATGCCACAAAATTTACTTCCATGACAATGCGCAACAGACTCTACAACACTTTAACATCAAGCCTGCTTTATGTGTTCTGTGCACTTATACCAGTATAATCCTGCAATGGTCATCCTTAAAAATCCTTCATGTATAGCAGATCTTAACAACATACTTGGCGCTCAAAGCCACTTCTTATGAAGATGATGTCTTACCCACATCCTCCATCAAAGCTCTCACTGGGAATGCTCTCTTTCCTCTACTCCACAATGGTAATGCCTCCCTCACTCAAGGCATCTACCCAGAAAGTATCAAGACAGGGCAGAGCCACTCCTAAAAAACACCTACACCTATGGAGCTTTCCAACTATTAGCCCATCATTCACCTACTGTTCATTGGCAAAATCACTGAAAAAGCAGTCTATGTTCAACTCTAGGATTATAGTGATGGAACCTCCTGCACGACTACCAGACTGGCTTCAGATCCAGCTGCAGCACAAAGAACCCTGCCTTATACATAATAGATTATGTCCTTCTGACAGCATGAACATTCAACAATATGCCAATGATGCACAGCTCTACTTGTAAGTCTCCTCTGCGTCAGACATCCAGTGCCCAATAACTGCCTGCACATCATCCAGACCTGCATGTCCAGCAACTAACTGATGCTCAAAACAATCTAGGCAGAATTTCTGGTGTTTGCGAAGAATAACAACTTGCTCAATTACATGAACATTGATGACTTTGATCGCATCTTTCACCGAATGGTTAGTCACCCTGGGCACCAACTGCACGCTCAAGGAACACATTGCAAAAAAACAAAGATGGCCTGATGTCAACTCTCACTTTCTAAAAAAAGTGAAACTCTTTTTCTACAAAGTAATTTTAGAACTGTTGTTCAACAACTCGTACTCTTGAATCTGAATGGTGGTAACACTTTGTTGCATGGTGTTAGAAATGGGGTCTCTGGTTGGCAGTCAATATGCACTCTGTACAAGCAGGGAGCCTCACTCTAGTCAGGGTGAGGGAGATACACACCTAGGATAACCCCTGCTCACCCCCTTGGTAGCTTGGCACAAGCAGTCAAGCTTATCTCGGAAGCAATGTGTAAGGTATTTGTACAATCACACACAGTAACACAGTGAAAACACCACAAAAGGACTCAACACCAGTTTAGAACAATAGCCAATATGTATCTGAGTAAAACAAGACCAACACAACAAAAATCCAATATACACAAGCAAAATTATGAATTTTCAAAGATTAAACTTCAGTATAGCACTTAGAAACACAAATTCTTCAATTTGCTGAGATCATGGCATCGTGACAGAGTTGTTCCCAACATTTCGATGCCAATGGCACCAGTCACGGAGTCGCACGGACCCCTAGGTACAATACCTTGTGAAAATGAGGAAACCAGTTGGAGCACGGAGTTGAGGATCGAGGCGTCAATGGATCAAATGCAGCGTCTGGTCTGGTGCTGCAGACCGAAGAGGTGGAGACGTCAGTGGGAGGCTTCGGGTCCTTGCTGTGGATTTGAGGCAGCATTGGTGCAGAGCGTCGGATCCTTGCATTTCCAGCGGGGTCAATATCCAGCGGTCACGATGTGGTGCGACGACCTCCCAGGGTCGCCGTCACGGCACGATGCTGCAGGCACCCCAGCGAAGTTGAGTGTCACGGACGTCGATGACACAGCACTTCAGAACTCACAGAGTAATGGGCTTTGGTGAGACTGTGGTGGCATCGGGCTAGCGGGGTCCGTGTATTCGCCCTCCAGCGGGGACCACGGCTTCAGTTGCAGGCAGCAACACAGGTTCCAGCAACAGCATCAGTCCGGCATTGTCCAAAGTTGGTGCAATTGTTTTTCTTGATTTTTCACCAGCTTCTCCTTTCAAGAGCCCAGTGGCTGCATTAGGCACCAATTGGCAGGGTGAGAGTCTCAGATGGAAAGTCCAGAGGCTGGTAGGTGAAGTCTTTGCTGTCCCTTAAACTTCTTAACAGGAGGCAAGCTCAGTCAAAGCCCTTGGAGAAATGTCTCAAGCAGGATACACATTAAAGTCCAGTCTTTGCCCTCTCTAAAGCAGAAGTAGCAACTCTAGGCCAACCCAACAAAGAACACACAGCTAAGGGGTAGTACTCCTCCTCCAGCTCTTCAGCTCCTCTTCATCCAGAAGTGTTCTAAACGCTTGGGGTTTTGGATCCAATATTTATACTCCTTTCTGTCTTTGAAGTATGCAAACTTCAAAGGAAAGTCTCTGTTGTTGACAAGATCCTGCCTTGCCCAGGCCTGGCCCCAGACACACACCAAGGGGTTGGAGACTGCATTGTGTGGGGACAGACATAGCCCATTCAAGTGTAAGTGTCAGCTCCTCCCTCACCACTCTAGCCCAGGAGACTCATCAGGATATGCATGCTACACCCCAGCTTCCATTGTGTCACTGTCTAGAGGGAATTCACAACAGCCCAACTGTCAGTCTGACCCAGACATGGAATACCCAAGCAGACAGAGGCACAGAAGGGTTAAGCAAGAAAATGTCCACTTTCTAAAAGTGGCATTTTCAAACTGACAATCTAAAAACCAACTTTACCAAAATATGTATTTTTAAATTGTGAGTTCAGAGACCCCAAACTCCATATCCCTACCTGCTCCCAATGGGAAACTACACTTAAAAGATATTTAAAGACAGCCCCATGTTAACCTATGAGAGAGATAGGCCTTGCAACAGTGAAAAACTAATTTGGCAGTCTTTCACTGTCAGGACATGTGAAACACATCAGTACATGTCCCACGTTTAACATATACTGCACCCTGCCCATGGGGCTACCTAGGGTCTACCTTAGGGTGCCTTACATGCACAAAAAGGGAAGGTTTGGGCCTGGCAAGTGGGTGCCCTTGCCAGGTCGAATTGGCAGTTCAAAACTACATACACAGACACTGCAATGACAGGTCTGAGCCATGTTTACAGGGCTTCTCATGTGGGTGGCACAATCAGTGCTGCAGGCCCACAGTAGCATTTGAGTTGCAGGCCCTGGGCACCTTCTAATGCACTTTACTAGGGACTTACTAGTAAATCGAATATGCCAATCATGGAAAAGGCAATTACACATACAGTTTACACAGAGAGCACTTGCACTTTAGCACTTGTCAGCAGTGGTAAAGTGCCCAGAGTACCAAGACCAGCAAAAACAAAGTCCAGCGCACAGTCAAAACATAGAAGCAGAGGCAAAGAGACAGGGGAGACTACGCCAAGCATGCAAGGTCTAACATTGGCCTCCAGCCTCCACACAGGCACCCCCTTAGGGCATCCTACAATCCACTGCAAATCTCACCCAGGACCTGAAGGAATATGATCATATCACCTCCGTCCTGGTGGAACACCATTGCCTCCCCTTGCCGGCCTGCCCTATTTTTAAAAGCAACTGCAGCACATACAAATTAATCAAGACCAGCACTCTTGACTAACTTGCAGACAAGCTCACCAACTCTTTTTTTTGTTGGCACACTCACAGCCAGGATACCAACAGACTGCAGACTAAGAAATGTAAAAAACAAAAAGCATGGCAGCAGGCATTTCCCTTCCCAGGATCTGGAACAAAACCCTGTATCCATTAAGATCGCTCCAAGGCTGCTTGAATTTATGAGAGTTTAAGACACACCTTTTTAAATAACACTACATTTATGCTTCTTTTTTATCCTGGACATTGCTCTGCTGCTTTTTGGCTATGTTCATGCTATATAAATATCACATACATACATACATATGGTAAATATTAACTGATATTTTCATGTAGTCACATCTGTGTATCTGTAATAGTTCCTTGCATACATACTCTTTAAGGGTATTTCGTCCTTCTTCTTTTAGGTACTTATTTGCCAAATATGCTTTCAGTAATAACAGAGAAATCCAAATTACAGCTTCACCATGAAAGTTGAGGGAAAGAGCAATAACCAAGAGTCGATGATCTCAGGAAAGTAAAGATGAAATGAAAGATTTATGAGTGCAGAAGGGATACATTAATGCAATAACTTTGAACAAACTGAAAGTAATTCTAATAAAAAAAGAACCATCAGGTATTCTCAAGAGTGGCGGGAATGGTTGATTTACAAGGGACACCCAACTGCTGAGCTCCAGGATGGGTGAGGTCGACAGTTATCTAAATGATAAGATAGTTTTCTGGATGAAAAAAGATGGAGTATAGAGATGGAATACTGGAATTGTGGCAATGTTAAGGAAGATACTGGGCCTGGCAGGTAAAATGAAGGAAATTAAGATGAGAAGGTGAAATAAATGTTTCTTTGGAACAATAGGTCAATTCCCCTGTAGATTCTGATGAAGCTACTCTACTTGTTATGTGAAATACCAGACAATATGTCAAACACCACAAATGTCAGAAAGCAAAGCTAGAGGCAGGTGGCTATACCAGACCCAGCAGTACCATCCTCTTTAATAAGTGTTCCTAGGAAATGACCACCTATTTCACAGGCAATCAGCCAGTCTCCTTCCTGAAGGACACCCCCCTCCCCCAGTACACCAGTCACTCCAGAGTTATGAGCACAAGGAAGCTAAACCCCACTAGTTGTATCAAAACTCAACCCTGGGCAAGATCAAACATAAACCACAGCTGCAACTCTAAATGAAGGTGATGTACTAGCATGTTGTAAATTATCAACCCTATATTCGGCCTCAGTTTATTTCAGCATATGATGACACAGATGTTCTCACACTCTAATTCCTCATCCATCATTACAAATATATACAACAAAACAGAACCAAACTGTTCTTTCACCTGGGAATCTTGGATTTAGCCCAGTCTATCTCAGGTCTACCAAAGAGAATCATACACATTGGTGACTTTACCCCCCTGGGTGACATCCTGAGCAACAAGAAAGCAACAGAAGTGGTGAAAAATGTAGAGACTCTATGTATCGCTCAAATGATATCCTCTACCACCCATTCATCAGGTCAGATGCTGGGTCTGGTTTTCATGTATCACATAAACACATTAGATCATTGTCAGTTCCAGATTATGGTCTGAACATTCACAGATATCTAACAGACTCTTAATGCAAAGGATCAACAGTTGGGGTCATTGAGAGCACAGGGAGGATCCTTCTCAGTTGCATGAGAAATAAATTGGTGTTATTGAGCAATGCAGTGGTTTTATGGCCAAAATATTATTTTTTGTTGAACCAGAATCCAGGAGTCTTAACTGCCTATTCTTGTCATGAGGCAACATACTACTTCCGGTGGTCCTTTGAAAGGTAGGCTGTCACTTGACGTTTCTCCAACTCTGAAGATTTTGGTCTTTGCACTATTGAGGCAGGGGTAACTGTCCCTTCTCTACTGGTACCTGGTCATCCAAACCATATGAAGTTGTATATAATCAAAGTTAATATGAAACTGTGTGTGTTATTGACAAATTATCTTGGCCATGTAGATGTTGAAGAGAAGAAAGAACAATGAAGAGTGAAACTAAGATTTAAGATAGAATTGCCACCACTGATGGGCCCTTCGATTGATTCTGGTCCACTCTCCCAGACGCTCAGGATGTATTTCATAAACCATCATAGTGTCAACAGGTTAACAAATTGATTAGGATATCAACTTGCCCAATGCCAAAGAAGGAGAGAAGGTCTATCCTAATATCAGCTATTGCCATTCTAGTGCCCCACCTTCAGTTTAAACCCTCATTGTCTGATACATAGAATATTGTTTGAGTCTACAATTCAAGAAGATGGTGCATTACCTTGTACAACTTTAATAATAAAGGGCAGGTGTGAGATGAGTCTATTGTTTGAAGGTTCCAGTAGATCACCTGAAGTTTTGTTCAGAAAAGATGTAATTGACGCTTGTTTTAGAGACCTCAGAACTAATCCTTGCTGTGGTGACAAATATAAAATACTGAAAGTGATCTCAGCTACAAAACTTGGCCAAGGCTCAACTAGGATGTTTGGGGCTTTCATCTCACCGGTGATGCTTTGTGAAAGCAGTATTCCAAATTCTTCCAGTAGATCACCTGAAGTTTTGTTCAGAAAAGATGTAATTGACGCTTGTTTTTGAGACCTCAGAACTAATCCTTGCTGTGGTGACAAATATAAAATACTGAAATTGATCTCAGCTATGAAACTTGGCCAAGGCTCAACTAGAGTGTTTGGGGCTTTCATCTCACCGGTGATGCTTCGTGAAAGCAGTATTCCAAATTCTTCTCTGTGATGACATCTCTCTGTGAAGACATCACAGCATAATTGTATGTGCATAGTCCGCAGCATGATGATGATGTTCGGTTCAACAAAAACACTGCATTGTCTAGACTCAGACACATGGTCGAAAGTATCATACAGTTGCTAGGTCTGCAATTTGTCCATAAGGACAGATTGAATGACTGTCGGAAAGCTAACCCTTCTTTATTGCTGTCTGGCATCCGGCGTATTCTGGATGTTCAGCCGTTTGATTAAATTACCTCAAACACATTGGAATAGAGTCACAAGGCTGGGGGGGGGTTGGTTCTCTTGTTTGCATGGAACTTCTGTAGAGGCACCTGTTCCTAATGTTGGCTAATCTGCTGATGTTAGGACTCTTGTCTTCCAGAATCCACTGGGTCTGTCACAACCTCTTTAGCTACTGTTCCTTCCCCATGCTCACTCTCATCCTCAGGTAGATTCCGAAAACAGTTTCCTAATATTTTTCTTCTCTTCAAATTCAAAGCAGGAAGACCAATTCTCAACATCTTAGCTAATATACAGTTCTCACCATCAACTTCTGAGGACGGGCACCCCAAGATCCACTGATAACACGTTGCACTGGAATCTGGGAGGGCTGTGGAAATATTTATAGGGTTTATATTTTTGTGCATCAATAATGACAATTACTATGCAATTTTACACATGATGCTACATTTATAGAATGAATTAACATAATTGCAATTGCAAAAAATTACTAGGATGTATAGAAGTGTGTTTGTTAATGTATTATAGATAGGCCACATATCTATGTAAAACTCCATAAAAAAAATTATGGAAGCTGTCTCTGTCACTGACTCGTGCTCTCTCCCTCCCCACTGCGCTCATTCTATCCCCACAGGCTCCACAGAGCACCATTAACCTGATGTCATTATAGTTTATTTTCCACTGTGGTTGTTGTCCTACTTACTTAAAATCCTCCATGGGGAAGATGTAAAATTGTATCATGTATTAATGTTTTCTTTTCCTTCACCACATTTCTGAATTTGGCAAAAGTTTTATTTTTAAATGATTCAAATTTGTTTGAACATCTCTGGATGACATTAGCATAGAGGGTATCGCATAATTATTCAAGAAAATTGGGATGGTGCTTATGTGTTAAGGAAATTATACTTTTGCTCACACTATAATGAAATTGCAGAACAGCTAATTTTCTATGCAATAAATGTGTATAAAACCTCTTGATTTTAGGGGTGAGCCAGAAGACTTTCATCTTGTGCCAGGGATGCTGTCCGTTTCCTTAATGATTTTGCTGCCAATTGGGGCTGAGAATATCTTCTGATTCTTGCATACTCTGTATAACTTTGCATCAGAGGGTCTTCATGCCATGCATTTATTCTGTATTGCCTATTTTCAAATTTCTGTAATAAAACCTTATAACTTTTCTATTTACTTATAAATTTATATTGATGTAGAACTCAGTTAAAGAGTGGGGACCATTTACCTAATGAGCTGTATTGTTCTGCTCATTTGATGTTCAAGGATGAGCCTTACCACAGGGACACACTGCCTCATGAAACTGAAGTTTAACACTATCTCTGATCCAGTAAATTGTGGGAGACCCAATAGGGTAAAGTCTAGGGTGCTACATTTTGGAGTGCAGGTTGCTCCCACAAGGCCACCAATAATACTGATTGGTCTGGACCTTGTTGAGTCTTCAGTATAAGTCCTGGTTAACCATGCCTATGTTCTTGTGTCCTTTCAGCTGACATCTAAAGACAGGATTTTAGCTTAAGGGTCTCTGCAGCCAATCATAATGCCTTCAGGTGTGCACAATGCCCTCTGTTGTGTGAAGAAGTTATACAACTTGTTCACACCACAAGTTGCACAACTTTGAGTCTTTATTAGTAGAGGAGGGATTTGAACTCCCTCTTGTGACCTGTATTTCAACAGTGGAGTGAGGGGTGTTGTGGGGCTACAAACATTCACATTCACTTTCTTCGCTGAGGCTGCCGTGACCACGTGCACTCTTTCAACTCCTGTAACTGTTGCTCATTATTTTCCATTTTTAAAACAAATAAAATACACAAAACCCATAAAGAAAGCAACTCAACAGATATAAAGCAAAACAAACCATATGCAAATTAAAATATCCAATCATTAAAGCTGCATCGTTAAATAATGCTGACCTACATATCACAAATAAAATGCACACTTATACATTTCTTTTTTTCTGTCTCTCCATATTTTATCTCCAGCTTTGGACCCCTCTTCACACTCCCGAAGTCAAAATGTATCTGGTTTACATTTAGATTTTGACAGAAATAAATGCTAAATTGTGCATGATCCCACATAGGAATAGCCATACTTACCAACGTATCACGTGGACTTTCCCAGCTTCACTGTTTGTGCATCAAGAGATGTGCAGGTCATGTCCTTGACCCTTCACCCAGACATATTTGCAGCCCAACAAGTGGTTCTCTTGGGGTTTGAGATTGGGTTGGTGGTCAGAGTGCTGTGCATATTTCAACTTTTCAGGTGTCTAGCTAGTGAAAGCACAACTCCCTCTTCCCACTCAGGCACCATTAGATGCATCATAGAGAGGGGAGAAGGTTGATTATGACGCGCCATCTCTCTTATGATGTATGAGCAGGCCTGAACACAGTGAGAAGCTGAAGTAGCTCAACTCAGTAGACAACTCTTAAACTTTCAGAACAAAACTGCTTTCCTTTCCGCTCCATCTGGTTTGAGCACAGGTAAGAGTAGGTTGTGTAGATCTTTGCAAATAGTAACCATTCCATATCTTCCTGGAACTTTCTAATGTCAATACAGATGGTAGTGTATCTTATATATGGTTTGTGATAGTAAGCAGCCATTTTTTGCCTTATCTCCCTTGCCTTTCCTGCTGATCTTTCATTTTAAACCACATAGCACTGTGTCCTCAGCTTTGCAGCTCAGTGTGTTTATAAGGCTGGTGGAGCACAGCCTCCAGAGGGGTGCACTGAACGACCTGTCTTTGCATCACACACAGAAGTATTGTGTGCTATCATTGTTATTCTGACTGTGGGTGCTAGATTAGCCTCCTGCACCCATGCTTGTGCGAATGGTGTTATCTGGAGTGTTCTCTGTCGCGGTGTGACCGCCCACGACCACTCAGAGAGCTGGTGGATAGCTGGGTCAGGTTTTATATTATCTCCAAATTATACATCTACTGCAAGAAGTGTTACCTCTTATCTAACAAAGAGCTCACATAGAACCTGCAGTCTCCAGTGTTTTTTTAAGGGTTGCAGCTTCCTACATGGATGACAATATCTAGAATGGCATTGCTTCACTGCAAAGTCATCATTTATTTGTGCTTAATAATATGTTAACTTGCAACATGATTAATCAACACTTATGGGTGTACACACGTTAGTTACACTGAGATTTAGTGAAATTAGTGATTTATACATTTTCGATTAAGCTATAGGTGTAATTTGTGCATCTTAACATTGAAATGGTGGGCCCAGGTGCCTCATTCCATTTTAAAGGCAACGTTGTATTTGTGCTCGGTGTGCATAACTTTTTTTTCCATTTGAGGCACCAGTCATTGTAGATTTTCTTTTAGCTTGTTGTGTGAAGGCCGTGCTTGTTGCAACAAACGTGCTGGACAATGATTCTCAGCACCTTCTCTGGATGGGAGGCAGAGGAGGTGGATACTGCTTTGTGAGATATAATGAGGGCTGCAATGATGGACGAATCTGGCATTAGCAATTTGTGACAATTACTTTATTACGCAACAGGACAAGTCGGGGCAGAGAGGTGGAGGAGTGGCCATTATTTTTAAATCCTCCAACCAATGCAGTACCTTCCCTTTGGAATGAGGGCTGCAATGATGGACGAATCTGGAATTAGCGATTCGCGACAATTACCTTATTGCGCAACAGGACAGGTCTGGGCAGAGAGGTGGAGGAGTGGCCATTATTTTTAAATCCTCCTACCAATGCAGTACCTTCCCTTTGTAGAAGCTTAGTCAGGCAAACGATATGGGGGCTCTCTTTAAGAATCTCACTTAATTTCTCTTTTTCTGGTGCGATTATCACCCCCCCATTTATCTTTTTTTGGATGCGCTTACCTATCGGCCCCCCACATTCCAGTACGGAGTTTAAGCACTCCATAAGGGGAGGGCTGGCACCTGTTTCATAAAATATGCAATTTTTTCAGTCCTGGGTGATTTTAATTTAGACTTGGGCAACCCGAAGGACGCACCAGTGTCTGAATTTGCAAACAGTTTATCACATACCCCTCGCATAAGGTGGGTCACACTATTGACTTGGTATTTTCTAGTCTTGATTTGATTGTAGCAAAGCCCCCGATCCCAGTTGTTTGATTGGATCATTACTTGGTTTCATTACATTTTTAGTTATCTAGTAAAAAATGAGCTTACAGGTGGGACTAGTAGGGCCCAGAATTGGAAATTGAGTAATAGGTATGCTTTTCATTTGGCTTTGAAGAATTCTCGTCCTGCTCTTGCGGATCACCCCAAAGTGACTTGGCTGTCAGTCTCCAATTGTTTTACTGACACGGCTAATCAGGTTGCCCCTCTGCGTTCTAATAATTCTTCTTGTTAATCAATATCTGCTCCTTGGTTCTCCCTGACCTGATTAAAAAAAGAAACCCAGCAAACAGTTAGATCATTGTTGTTGGGTAAGATATAGTCAAGAGGCTAAAACAATGTATAAATTGGCCATGAAAGAGTACTGTGGAACAATCACGTCAGCACAAACGGAATTCTTTGTGGAGAACATCAGCAAAGCAGTTAACTCTTTACATGGAATTTCTAAAGTTTCTTCATCCCAATGCCTGCTGCGCTGTGATTTCTGCTTGCAAGGATCTGTGATCTGTGACCTTTTATGTAGAAAAGATAGAAAGCATTGAAGACCCATTCTTCACCTCAATGGGGGTGCTACCCTTTAGGAAGGATGATCATAAACCTAACATTACGAGTACTCTTTCCAGATCTGATCAGTTTTCATTAGAGTAGACAAGTTTTGAATGGCGATTCTTTATTGCAAATCCATTTCTACTTAAGATCCTATTATTTCCATGTTATCACATATTATTAAACTAATTAATCCTGCTCTCAATCGTGTATTCAACTCTTCTCTTGCTCATGGATTGGTTCCTAAATACTGGAACCAGGTGGTGGTAATTAATTTTTTGAAAAAACAGCACCAGATCCAACTAAACTGCAAAGTTTTCTCCCCTTTTCATTACTCCCAGCAGCAGCAAAAGTCATGAAAAAATTGGTCACTCGCCAACTAAGCACTTCTCTGGAGAGAAATAATTTATTCCATTCTTCACAGTCAGGTTTCTGCTCCAAACATAGTACAGAAACAGCTCTTTTGGAGATAGCTGAGGAGATCAAATTCCATCTTGATCAAGGACAGATAGTCGCCCTAATACTGTTGGATTTGTCAGAAGCTTTTGACACTATTCCCCACCAGCTATTACTACCCAGATTAGTGGATGTGGGGATTGGATGGTCAGTCTTGAGCTGGATCTAATCATTTATATCCCACAGGGAAAAAGTAGAGTATTTGGAGCCATTTTTCTCAGTGCCTAAAGTAATGAAGTATGGTGTCCCACATGGCTCTTCCCTCAGCCCTACATGATTTAATTTGTATGTGACGTCTCTAGCATATATTATAAAAGAATATGGTATTAAAGTGATTTTCTATGCCAACGATACTCAGCTTTGCTTCTTGATTGGGAAGCTAACTCTGGATGATCCGGTTCAGTTCAAGCACTACCTGTTATCAATGGTTAATTGCATGAATAGGAATTGCCTAAAGTACAACACCTCCAAAACAGAGATCTTACTCTTTGGTGTTTCTCTTTCATCTTGGCCCACTGACTGGTGTTGGGAGTTAAATTTGATAACACTTTCCTTCAGCCGTCAGATCTCTTCCACAGCAGAGTCCTGTTTCACTACACTAGAGGCATTAAAAAAGACACTGGAACAAGCCCCCTTAGAAGATATTCAGAAAACCATTGCCCATGCTCTCGTAGCTGCAAGATTGGGCTATGCGAATGCTCGATATCTGGGTCACCCTGCTTATATTCTCAATCAGTTGCAGATTGTGCAAACGCAGTAGCCAGGTTGATTTTAGAATTGCCTAAATCTCATTCAGTCCGTTTACATCTGAAAGTCTCCACAGGCTTCCTGTCAGTAAACACATTACCTACAAAGCCTTAGTTATTGCATTTCAAGCCTTTCATCATTTGGCTCCCAGACATGTTTGCATTAGACTTAATCATTATCTGCCAGGCCATATTCTGCGTCCAGGACATACTCTTTTTTTAAAATGCTCCTGGTCCTTTACGGTGTTAGATGCCAGGGCCTGGAACAGGCTCCCTTTAGCGCTAAGTCACCTTGAGAACAAAAGCCTGTTTAGGTCATCATTGAAGACTTGGCTTTTTGACCAGGATTAATCCTTCTGTAGTCAGGTTTGTTCTTCTGTTCTAGCACCTTCACCCTGGTTGGTAGCTGTGCGCTCTAAAATACAATGATTGATTGATTGATGGATTACCCTATCCCTAAGAAGGAGGCTGACATCACGTATAGCAGGAGCACTGATTTTTGATTGGTTCTTACTCGTGAAAAACTGTGGAATGTCTTGCTCAGACAGAATAGACAGAATTCCAAGTTTTAACAGTGTGAAACTGATTCATCGAGTCAGATTTTGCCTCTGTCCACCTTTCCAGGCAGATGTCCTCTTGCTTTCTCTTAAGACCCAGTGATCCTATTTCTGCTCATAGAGTTACTTTCTAGAACAAGTCCATTTCTCCTTTTTTTCATTGGAACCTTCAATTGCTTCCACTTTCTATGCTATATTTGGTGACACCAGCTGCTTCAAAATGTTATGACTTACCCACAACCTTAGATTAGCTTTACACAAGTTCGCTTTATGGGAACAGAATTTCATCTCACTATACATATGCTGCCTTTAATAACGTGTACTTGCTTTGCCGAATTTAATTGTATTATAGTCATGAATACTGTGTTCAGGTAACTACTGATTTATGCGTAACTGATTTGATCTGAAATTGTAACTTTACTAATTTTAATAAACCTTCATGGTTTACAAAATTTCTCTTCTCTGTTATTCCTGTTGGGCAAATTATACTTCACTTATATATTGCTGAATTTATTATTTTAGCCTCAGTTTAAGATAAAGGTCCATTACAGTGAACATTGGAGAGATTCAAGTTTGCACTAAGTTTGCTGAGTGCAAAGACCATCCTTAGAAAATGGTAGCAGTGGATGGTTCTTACTGAGGTGTAGATAGTTTGAATTTGTCTGAAAATATGTCAGAATCTGGCCCAGACCCTTCTGCATCCCCGAGATTCTTGTGAGACAGTTTGGAGAAGTTGTGGTGTTCCAGAGATGCCATAGTGTCCTAGGGGTGTGAGTATGATGTTGTTGTTGATGTGTAAGAATTTGTAGAGCACACTGCTACTCAAAGAATAGCAGGATTATGCATCTGTGATTTCGAGTATTGCAGTGTTTGTGGGCTTTGACAAGTTAGTGTGCTGTGCAGTGTTGTGTCCATTTCAAGTCCACGAGGGCATGGTGTTGTCTTGATATTTCTAATACTGCCTTATGCATTTCACTTGCACCCATGCAAGAGTTGGAGTTATTGTTACCAAACTCGTCAAACTCTGTGATCCCGGGATAAACAATGAGTATATTATATTGTAACTTGTCTGTTGAGGTTTGCGGTCTCGGCCCGTGAAGCGCTATCGGCTGAGATAGGGATTTATTAACTTCTGTGGTCAGGGTGTATTAATTGAGATTGGAGTTTGATTAGTCCTTTTAAACAATGTTGTTGACTGCACTACTCAGGGTGATTTCCCACTGGTTGAGATTTCTCTTTGTGGGTTATAGAACCAGGAAGGTGTTATTCCTCAATTCCCCTAGAGTTTAACTTTATTTTAGTGGAACAAACCAACATTTTAGATTGCTTAATAATATGCAATTATGAAGATGAATTACTGTTATGTGAGTGCTGCTGTAAGGTGCTGCGATTTGCGTCGTAAGGTACTGCATTGTTATTGGTCGGTTGGTGTATGTACCGGCCTGGGATTGATTGTTACGACAGAGTGCCACAATGTGAGTGGACAGTTTGTGGCACTGGACCGAGATTGGGAGTTAGTGTTGTTGCATTTTGCTTTGTGATTTGTTGAGAACTATGCATTGTAAAAAATTGTGTTCTTGGTTGAGGGTAGTGGAAGCCCCACTAATATAGCAATCACAATCCTTGTCAGGGTGAACAATAAAAGTCACTAAATTAACCTATACTGAACCCCAGGGTACTTTCTTGGCACCAACCAGTCAGGCTTAACTTATAAGCAAACTGTAAAGTATTTATGCAGTACACAAAGTGAAAACATCACACAAGAAAAATCACATGTAAATTTTAACAAACAAAATTACATCAGAATGACAAAACTCCAATTTATAGAAGCAGAGATATGCAATTTCAAAGTTTTAAGTCATTCTAAAAGCACAAAGCACTATTAGTAGTCATTAGATTGTGCTAGGTCAAGGCAAAGTCACAAGTTGAGGCTGACCCCAATGGAGCGTAGGCCGGACAGAGTGACAAGGTTTAGTTCCACTGAAAAAGTTACCTTCTCAAAGTCTGTTGTGAAGAGTTGCATTCATGGTAGAGGAGGCCGCGATGGGCAAGGAGAGCACCGTGAATGGTTGTCACCATAATGTGGAGCGCAGGCCAGGTTACAAGGTTGTCCTTGCTGTAGCACACAGGGCCAATCAGGCATCGCAGACAGGCGCTTCCAAAGCTTTACTTTAGCAGTCACTGTGGGCTCCCTTTTCTGTAGCACAAAGTACAGATCTCTGTTCTGGTCATCACTGGTGATCGCTGCAGCATGAAGAGTCAGGTTCACCGAAGCTTTGTGTTGGTGGTCGACCACAGCGGCAGATTCTCACCACAAACAGTCTAGTTCATGGTGACAATGAGCCTAAAACTTCAGGATTTCACCTTTCTTTGCAGGAGGAGCTCAGCTGATGCAAGCCAAAGGCCCAGGACTTGGAGAGGTACCTCTTGAGATTCAGGGACTCACACTAGCAGAGGCCAGCAGGACTCCAGCAGGTCCAGGCAGGTTCAGTGCAGGAGGTCAGCTGGGGAGTTGCATGAAGGCCTCTAGAGCTTGTTGTGTCCCAGTACCTCAGGGAGGTCAGCCAACTGAACCTTGGAGTCACTCAGGTTAGCCTGGGATAGTGGTAAGCAGGTCCAGTCATCCTTCTCAGACAGCAAGGAGGGCAGACTTCCACAGGTCCAGGAGAGTTCTGAAGAGAGGTTCAATATGTATTCCTAATGTCAGCCTCTGTGTGGGGGATTCCCTGTCTTCCCCCCCCCCCTCCTCATCTGGTCCTGGAAAATTCTTCCCCTTCCTATGTCAAGGCTCCAAACTATCTAGGGATGACAAAAGCTGATGGATTAACCCCACATGTATGACTGGGCTGAATGTTTGATTTGATCTGTATTCAGTCCATCATCTATTCTTTTTGCTTTTGTCACCCTAGGTGGGAAGGGTATACCCAGACGTGGGGCTGGTGACAGGTGATACAATTAAACCGGTCCCAGGATGTTAGTTTCTGGTGCAGGGAGGACCTGGCTTGTCAGTACGGGATGGACTGTCCCCATGGAGAGCAGGGTCCAGACTGATTTGCATGTGGCTTGGCACATATTGGGGTGGCGTGGTGAGCAAAATACCTCATGGATTAAACCCAGATCTATGAGAAGGGTGAATGTTTTATTTGTTCTGCATTCCGTCCATCGTCTGCTCTTTTTGTCTTTGTCACCCTAGGTGAGAAGGGTATGCCCAGACATGTGTCCCATGCTCACTGTGCCACTGGAATCAAGCTAGCCTGGCTGATGAGGGTTGATACCCCGAAACCGGTCCCAGGATGCTTATTTGCATTGATACAAACCACAACTACACAATGGTTCAATGAGGAACGTGGATGCTTGAGATGCAACTAACTAACCCTGTTTGATTGAAAAAAAAGATAGTAACCTTAAATTGTTACCAATGGATCTCAGCTCTTAATCCTTCTGATCTATTTATCAAGGGTAGTCATTTCCCCTTTAATTGACGTTGTTTCGATGGTGCCTGAATCCAGAAGCTGACAAAATACAGATGGAACAGGTTGATGGAGGTCTTTAAAGAGGTCCACAGCAAAACAAGTTTGCTGTTCTGAAGATCAATCACAAGAAAGGCGGTGTGCCATGGAATGGGACCCAGAACATCAAATACTTGCTACTACTAAGCAGAGAAGTGAGTGCCTTTATGCCAATTCCCTGGGAGCCCAGAGGTGCCCAAAACGTGAATCCATTCTTAGTAATTATAGAAAAGTATTACTTTTTTGCCCGATAAAGTTATTAGCTAAATGCTCACTATCTGATTATCATGGCCACAGTAGCATCTTTGTTTGTGAAGCCATGCTTGAGGCACTCAAGGCAAACAGTGCTGGCTGTTGGAGTGCAGATCTATGTGAAAGGCACGTATGCAGATGTCATATGACTATTACACATCACAAGAAAACAACTTGAGACGTGACAGCAAGCAGACTTTAACTCCTTGTGGCACTCCCAGGCTAAGACAGGGCTTAGGGCCACAGGGATACCAATATTATGCATTGGGGATACTGTTCGAAAGTAAGTTATTTACTGAATGGCCTAAACCATGTTCGAGACACCATGCCTTTCCCAAGCACTATGAAAGTATGGCATGCTGGCAGTATGTTTCATCACAGCTGATGAAGCCCATGGACAGACATTATCACTTCACTTAGTGTATTGTGGATCAGTGGTATGGCCAATGGTGCTTAACCACAGCCAATAATCACTTGTGGAGTTGCACAGTCTCCCGATTTCTTATTTGCGCAACTGCTGCCTGACTCCAAGATGGTGGCACTCTCACAAGGGCTGAGATGTGTTGAGCTGGTTGCCATTGAAGTGGTGCATGGGATGAGTGAAAAGGGGTGGGGGAGCAACATGAGGGATGGAGACGAACTGTAGAGAGCCATGCACTTGACAGAAAGTAAAAAACAAGCACTGTGCAGCCAAGAGCTTGAAAAAGTCCCACAAAGTGGATGAACACAGTACGTGGGCCATGGGAGACTAATAAGAGAAACACACAGAGAAACAACAGGAAATAGTATGCGACAGACAATATAAACATAGGAAAAGCAAGTGGCAAACACAGGAACCAATGAAAGGCAAGGGTAGGACGTAAGCCTGTTTTAAGGTCATATTGAATACAATAGATTTCACAAGTACAAGCGTTGTGCAGGAGAAACCTAAAAATAACGAAGGACTTTTTGGAGTTGCAACAGGTCAATCACTTTTCAGTTCACTATGGCACTTGCTCGTATTTTCAAATATCCTTACCTTCTTTGCCTCATTTGTTGAAATTCCAGATAGAGATCATAGAGCGTTACGAGTGGCCCGACTTTCATCTGAACTTTCGTGTGTCTGTTGTGCTTTGAAAACCTCTGCTACTTTGCTGTCTATTTATGATTCCCACCTGACGTCCAGCACAGTTAGCATCCAGTGGGTCAGGTGAATACATGTGCTCATGGAAAATGTTGTTTCAGCTTTCTGTGTACGCAGGGACATTTAGGACCCTAGGATATGCAGTTTTGGCATCTAGTTTTGTCTCATACAGTTATTCAAGTTATTCAAAAACTAGTGGTGATACCTCAGCCAGTGTCAAATCAGTTAATAACTTATGTTGTTGTATGGAAGATCCTTGGTATTCTGATGACACATCTTCAATTTAATTCATGAATGAAGTGTGTTATTCTGTAAGGAACTATTTTGTTAGTTTTTGTGAACAGTAAACATAATTTTTCAATTTTGTCATCAATTCCTAAAAATGTAAAAACAATGTTAAGTGGAGAGTCTAAGAGGCTTACTGTTTGTTTAAATGTTATTGATCTCTGACATCACGTTAAGACCTGTTCCTGCTGTACATAGTTTCAGGATTCCACTCTCAGAATTCCACCTGTTTATATTTGTTTCTAGCAGTAATATGTTTGAGGACACTCCAAGCTATATCATTTTCATTGTGGTTTTGATCAATATAATGCTGGACTAATGGAACACACAATACTTTCTTAAGAATCCGAGATTTGTGTTGAATTATGTGCTGCTTTATTTCCTGTATGGTCTTCCCAATATATGCCTTATTGCAAGGACATTTAATGATGTGAACTACGTATTTTGTTTTTCTATTTCTGAACTCCGGATGCAAGATTTTATGTGCGTAGCGTGGTTGGTTCTTTTTTTATTTCTGGAGTGGAATGTAGAATCATATCTCAGAAGTTTTTATTACGTTTGAGCACAAAGAAGGGATCTCCATTTTGGGACATTCATTCTTCATCAGGTGCCAGTTCTTTCCGATGATTTTCGTGCTCTAATTTCTGAGCTTCCTAAAAGCGGTATTTTTTAGAATTGTGACTTAAAATCTGAATTTATCATTAAAGAGGATTTTGAATTACAAATTAATTTGAGTCTAAACCGCAGATCTCTACCTACTCCCAATCTAAAGTGAGCACTTATTAAAAGTAATAAGGTAACCCAGTGTTTAGCAAATGGAGAGATAGACCTTACAACAGTGAAAAATGACTTTAGGAGTTTTTCACTGTTAAGACATGCAGAAATTAAGAGCACACGTCCTACTTTTTAAATACAATGCCCCCTTCCCTATGAGTCTTTAAGGCCAACATTAGGCATGTCTTATAAATGTTAAAAAGGAAGGTTTAGACCTGACAAAAGGTTTATTTTGCCAGGTCGAAATGGAAGTTCAGAACTGCACTACCAGCTGCAG
Organism: Pleurodeles waltl; assembly: GCF_031143425.1. NCBI lineage: Eukaryota > Metazoa > Chordata > Amphibia > Caudata > Salamandridae > Pleurodeles > Pleurodeles waltl. Next base: position 1,124,388,395 of record NC_090448.1, read on the forward strand.
TGGCAGGCGTGAGACATGTTTTAAAAGTCTACTTTAGTGGATGACACAATGTGTGCTGCAGGCCCACTTGTATCATTTAATCTACAAGCCCTTGGTACATGTTGTACAAGCTACTAGGGTCTAACAGGTAAATGAAATGTGCCCATTAGGTGTTGTCGTAGTTCGGACTCTTGCTCTGAGCAAGACTGCTGGTCTCAGGATTACAGTACTTTCGTTCGTAGGTGACTAAGTCTCTTCCTACAACTATTTGTAACTGTTGTCCAAACCTTACCGGCTTACTAGCAGTACCTCACCGAAAACACAATAGTAAAAGGTGATTTGTAGCAGTCGCTTACGCATGGACTCAAAATACAATATCTCAGGGTTGTCGTGGTTAAACGGAAATTACCCTTTTCTCACAGATTTATAATGTCTCATACAAACAAAGGCAATAACACAGATGCAGTAAAGTTATAATAGTTTTTATTCAACATAACTGCAATTTGTGATACGTTGCATGAACTGCAATGATTAGGATAATGAATATACCAAGCAACAGTATTGTAAAGAGGAGAGTCATTGTTATAAAGACCCCCACCATTATGCAATATAAAATAAAAATATATGTATATGTAAAAGATGGAATAAGTACTAATACCCTAAGGAGAGTAGGTCTAACCTCCTACCTAAAAAGGAAGAGCTGGGTTCGTTAAACCTAATCTGCCAAAACCGTGTCCATGAGAGGAGCCCCCAACCCTCGTTACCTTGGAATGAGGTCGCTATCTCAGACTCTGCAGGGACACGAAGACTGGATCAGTGTCAAGATGACTGCAGCATCGGTATCAGCGATGGTGGCGATGCCCTCTGGTCGGAATCCCTCGGATTATCTGTCTAAAAGTGTGTTGTATTTATACAGATCTACAAGGTCCCCTGACATAAGTGTTATTCATAACAATAGATAACAGGCATGCTTGGGACGGCAATTAATATCAACAATCCCTCGAAAGTATAGAGAGGGAAAATCCCTAAGTGTGAATGCCTCCTGTATGTTTGTCTTTCGTGCTTGATCTTGACGCCTTGGCGCAGTGACACTGATAATAGAACCCATAACAAGTGGCCTAACTATAAACAAGGCCGCCATTTTAAAGGAAATAAATAATTAAATGGACTAAGCCAGAGCAAGCTAAGTAGGTTAAAAGTCACTGGGTGACGGGGGCACGAGTTTACAAGCCTACGGCTAAGCTAACTCCTGTTAACCCGTTAAAACAAACTAGGATTCACTACACCCTCCCCATTGCCGTAACAGGTATGATGAAGGTAAAGAAAACCCAATCGCTAAAAAGCTGCTACTGAACTAAAAAGCCAAAAAACTTAACGAAAAAAATAAATGCTGTGTTATAAAATTCGTTTTAAAAAAAAAAATTCAGAGACTTTAGTATCAACCATGACAAGTATAGCAAACTTTTAGTATAATTGCTTCTTTTATTAGAATCGGGAACTGGCAAGCGAATTCATCAAATTATGTGCTATATGCAGGATCTTGAAGAATGTCATCGAAGTCACCATTCAAGGATCTCAAAAATGAGTCAACATCGTCTGAAGTGAAATTGAGAGCTGGGCGGACAAACGGATCCACAGAGCAGAAGTGAGCCATATTCATCGGTGCATCGACACTCGCTGCAGCGTCCTCATCCATGTTAGTTTGTATAACAGAAGGCTCATAGGTGGCCTCGCGGAGCAACCTCAGTCTCAAGGGGCATGACCGTGTATGAACCCTCATCGGGGACATCAGCAGTTCGTGGTCCACAGGAGATGTCGGTGCAACAGCAAGACAGACCATAGGCAGATGTTCAAAGAGACACCATATGCAGCGGAACACCGGTTGTACACACCATAGTAGAGGCTGGAATGACAATGACCAGTCAAACTCTAGTTCCACCAGCAAAGGTGTACCGAAGATCCGAACCATGCGTTCACGGCACAGCTGGGTTGACGGGAGCGGCTCCATTGCTCTGTGTCGCTGGAAAGAAACAACCACCGCGAATCAGAAAATATAGCAGTAGTAGTCCACCAATTAAAGCCAAAATAATTGGAAAGCCACCAAACACACTGGAAAAGAGTGAATGGATGGCTGATGGGATGACTCCGAAGACAGTCTGGAAGATGGACACGAAACCAGACCCGACAGCCTTAAAGAAATGAACAATCCCAGTGGTGCTTGAAGCATTGAATATTCTTGTACCAACTCTCCAAAGTGTATGGGGAAATCGGTATTTAAAAGGGATTGTATCTCGGCTGATGATCTCGCAACCTGGAGAGCATACTTCTCTTTTGCGGATGTCAAGGCGACCTGCTTTTGAAACAATAGCGCCTTCAGTCTACTCAACTTGTCAAAGTTCACATTAATAGTATCAATGTGGGGCCACATTTCAGATACTTGTATCTCTCGTGTGGGGGGAAACAAAACATGGCCACAACACGTAACGACCTTCGTGACTGAGATTGCGTAGGTAATTCCAGTTCGCAAGCCGCAACAGCTGTCATCGCTCAGAAGAACATAACTCCCATTAGAAAGAACATGAAACACTGAACGAATCAAGGGGACGGGAGTACCCTTCAGAAAACAGGCCAAATTTGCGACCCCCCCATTGCAAAGACCGTGAAGAGACACCTGTTTGCATATCATGGAATGACGAACATTAGTCTCACATTCACTTCCGCTAAGAAAGACCTCTTGTTCGCCGTTCAGACATCGATACTCAAAGGGCAACTCCCACTCTTCCTTAATAAAGCTATCTCCTAGCCGTTCATATCGTCCCACTGCAAGATGTTTCAGGCAGCTCGAGAAACGAAACGTTGAAAACGGTAAATTAATAATGCCGTGTAAGAGCCAGATAGTTGAAGGTCTCTCTGCTACCGTGAAGGGCAACTTATCTAATTTTTCTACTTGAAGCAAGGTGAAACGAGCCTCTCTTTTAGCCATTGTCACTTGTTCCCCGGAAAAATTAAAAGCAGCGAATAGTTCACTCCCATTAAGGTATTTCCATGGAATGTGGCCACTTTTCAGCGTCTGCAATGCCCAACTCAGCTGCATGATGGAACGCAGCTGTGTTTGCCCATGATATAACCGAGACAAATCAGTCTGAGTGATATCAATAGCAGATGACACTATATTCGACAGGGAATAAATCCTGTTGGAAAGCGTGTTCATGCCATTGTCGACAACAGCCAATGTATTTTCCAAATTTTCTTTATCAAGTTGCCGTAAACGTGCAGCAGCCTCAATTTGAGAAAGTTTCCAAATTTCATTATACATGGCATACAAAAACCGTTTCGAGCGTTGCTTTCTAGGACCTAATAGGAAATCTTGTAGGTCTATACTGTCAGAAAGAGTATTCAGGTGTTGTTTCACCGCTGTTAAGGTGTTTCGTTTGTATCCATTGTTGGCACAGCTTGCCCACACTGTATGTCGTAATTATACCAGCATGCTGACCTGACAAAAAGCGAAGGTCTGGTCTATGAACGGAAAAACCCCCTGAAGAGTTCAAAAAACGCCTTTGACACTCATCATATCGGTGGGCCATACCAACCATCCCCCGGGACTGGAAAGTGAATAATTATAGTCACCAGCCTTAACCAATGCATCTAGCCTTTCCCCAGAAACATTTAGAAAGTGTTGCCAATCTGTAAATTTTGTCGTTGTAGGGATACTGGGTGTGTTTAGATCCTTTATTTTAGCTAATCCCACACATGATGTCTGCTCAACAGTGTCATTTAAAAAAATCATTTGCACAGGAATTAAGCAAGCTCGAAACAAAGCCTCCCTACCCTGTATCTGCCAATCTTGCATCCCCCATACACTCTTCAAATCGATAGTGTTCTTCCAATATTCATAACCCTCAATCGAAAGTCGGGAAACAAAGGGATCTGAATAAATCAGTTTTGTATCTGTTAACAACAATTTTCTAATGTGTGTCTTAGGTAATTTAAAATAATAAGATTCAGCTTTTGTTGTATCATGCCCAGAAAAGTATGTGAATTTGTCACTGTAATACTTTGGACTCCCCACTCGTGGTGTTGAACAATGTTCCCATTGTGTGTAGTTAAAAAGAGGCCTATATCTAGTTGCACGGTGCAGGTAGTGATGTCCCCAATTATTATAGCAGAACATTTCACCATAATTCATTGTAAAATCATATACATCATCACTTCCAAAAGCGGAGTAGTCCTTCATTTCAGTTAGCATGGAATCCACTGTTTGGACATCCCAATCATCAAAGACAACATTAGGTGTAATAACATCAGACATAGAAATTTTGAACACGTATGGTATTTGAATTATCTCTGTAGGCCCGTATATATCGAACGGAACTTTGTCCCAAACAATCCCATCAGAAATTGGAATAGCTGTAATATTGACAGGGGACAAATCACGTCGGACCTTATGTGATGAATGATGCGGTGTTAAAATTACATCAACAGGCTCCACTGAGGAGCGATCAGCAATATAGTGACCATTAATTAGTAAAAAGAAAACAGTCACAAAACCAATCCATAAAAACAATGCAATAAATGTCAAACAGAACCAGAGATAGTTCCATGGATATATCAAATAGTTCTTTTTAAGCCATTGATAGAACTTGCTACCTCTGGAAAGTTTGTCAGTCTCAGTTGAGGATGAATCTGAAGAAAAATCATCAATGTCCACAAAATAGCCAGATGAAGTCTCCGCAAACACAGGACTCATCGAATTCCCATCCACTGTTCTTGGAGGTTCATGATAGATGACGTTACCAGTCGTGGAAGTGTTCGTGTAAAATACAGCCAAATCCTGTAGCGGTGTGTTCTCCGAAGTTGTTACAGGAACCAACAAAAGTTCATTTTCTGCCCTCCCCATGGTCGAGGAAGTGTCTGGAACAGCAGCTGACATAGTTGTATAGTCAGTAGTAGCGATGGTCATCCTACTATGTAGAGGGATGTCCTGTTGGGTAGTGAGAGGGGATCGGGAACCACCCAAGGGACCTCCTGGTCTACTGTGAAGAATCGGCCACATGGTGTAATTTGATGTCATCAATGGAGATGAATCTGTTTGATTTGGAACCAGACAATGGCGGAAGGATGACAGTCCTGGTGCCTTTTATCCCCAAGACCGGTACAGGTGCTCTGTATGCTGGACCAAACTCTTTTCTTACAGCGATCTTCTCACGAACCAGATCCCCAACGTTAGGAATCCAGCCAGTCAAAGTTTTCGCCAAATCCCTTATTCCCAAGGTGGCAGCGCTTGCAGATGATTTATCATCACGGAATTGTTGAAGCTCCTGTAAAACAGCGAGACGTTCTTTTATGTCAAATGGTGTTTCTGCTGCCACCATACCAGGGGCATCAAGATCGGGAACATACATAGTTGTCCCAAAGAGAACCTCATATGGAGACTTGCCCCTCAAGGACCGTCTTGGCAGATTATTCAGTGCTCTCTGGACCCCATATAGGTGATGTAACCAACTACGGCCTGAACCTAATACTCGAGCTGTTAAGGACTGCTTTAGATCACGATTCCGCCTCTCCACGACCGAATTTCCCTCGGGATGGTATGGTGAGGAGTAATGGAGTTCAACACCCATCGTCCTCATGGTGTCCCTGAAAGCCTTAGAGGCAAATGCAGGGCCCTGGTCCGAATGGAATGCTGCAACCGCATATGTACCGATAAAGATCAGCAAATCTCTTATAACAGTCCGGGCGTCAGCCGACCGCTGTGGCCATACCCACAGGAATCTAGAATAGGAATCTACACCCACTAAAATGTATTTGTATGCACCATCAGGTTGCAAAGGACCACAATGGTCCAGGTACACACAATGGAGTGGTTTGTCTGACACTAAGAGAGATGTCTGCGGAGGGCGTCTGATAGTCGAGCCCTTAATCTGCTGACAAATGTCACAGCAAAGGACATACTGTTTAGTCTGTCTGCATAGACCAGGCCACCAGTACCGTTGTTGTAGAATGGTGATAGTGGCCTGTATACCAGCATGTGCAGAAGCGACACCCTCATGTGCAGCTGTAATCAGTTCCAACCTTTGGTCTTCATTTGGGATCACTCGATCACCAACATCAGGAATTGTTGCAAAAGCAACATTCTGTGCACTGATATGATATGTGTAGTTCGTAGGGTATCCTTTCGGAAGGGGCTTGCCTGCAGCCGAGGCTTTAACAGCGAGCAGTATTTCATTATCCAACCTCGTCCGAGAACGAGTCACTGCAGCCACAGAAGCCGTAGCTACTGATGCTTTGGCTGCTTCGTCAGCCAACGTATTACCGGCAACATGTATTCCTACACGTTGGTGCCCCAATGTATGAACTACATGGACACATGGCAGCTTATCCTTAAGATCAGCCACCCTTCCCCACAATATTTTGTGTTTAATGGTGTTCCCTTTAGAATCTCTAAACCCGTTCAGTATCCAATGATTGAGGTATTCATTGTGTGACTGGACGCAGTAATACGAATCACAGACGATCAAAGTCTGCGTTCCTGGCTCTGAATGTTCGAGCGCTAGAAGAAGAGCCTTAAGCTCGGCCAACTGGGCTGTGCAGTCCCCTAAGGTCTGAGTGTACGTGTTATGAGGATGAAAAACGCCGTCTTCCATTACCCCGCACACGGCTGCGCAAGCTGCCGAGTATTGATGTTTAGTACCCACAGCCGGTTGTGCCGATCCGTCAGTGTAAATGATGGTATTATAACTGTCTATTGGCAATATATGTAAGGGAGCGGGGTACTCCTGTTCATACTGGAGAAATTCTTGTGTCTGAAGTCTTGGGTCAAACACATAATCAACATCAGTGGCGGTCAGAGATGTTGCCCATTGAATCCAGCGTGGATGCAATGCCTTAGCGTTAGGAACGCTCGCTTTAGTGACAGCCTCTAAGGCCGGAACCGGGGAGACAACAACAATGCGTTTTCCCTGGGCAAGCGGTCTCTCCTTTATGACGGAAATCTGTACTGCCGTCAGAATTTTTTCAGTAGGAGCAAAACGTTTTTCTGCATTGGAGTACAAATGTGATTTGTATGCTATTGGCACCGTGTCACCCTCATTAAAGGTGACATAGGTAAATCCTAGGGCACCAGCTATTATTCTGATGACCAAATTCGTTTTATTGTCCCGTGTGTACAAGTGTCTAGCTTCTAGCATGTCCCTTAGGATGTGTGTGTGTTCAATTGTCCATCGCCTGCCAGAATAATTGGGCTGAATTAAGTCATATAATGGTTTTACGCATTCAGCATAATCTGGAATATATGTTCTGCCAAAATTAAAGAAACCCAGTAATGACTGCAATTTCTTAAGCGTGTTCGGAGGCTGTAGCTGAGCACACTTCTCTAGGAAGTGCGGGGCCAGGCTCTTCCCCTCGTTTGATAGTTCATATCCTAGGAACAATACACTAAGAAATGCTATCTTGCTTTTCTTAAAATTAAATTTATATCCGAAGGTGGCAAATCCCAAAATTATCCGATCGACCCTGGCAAGATGAATGTCAAGGGTGTCATCAGTGAGATAGATATCATCCACATATGATAATGCCTCGGAATCAAGCTCCTGTAAGATTGATGTGACACGGGCCGAAAACACTCCTGGGCTGTTTTATAGCCTTGGGGTAAACGACAAAAGCGTTTCTGAGAACCATAGGAAAATGCACTTAGGTCTCTACTTTCATGTGCTAAATTCTGGCAGAAAAAACCATTAGATATATCCAATGTAGTTTTGTATTTTTTACGCACTATATTATTAATTACCGCTGTGCTGTGTGAATTTTGTATAGCATAAGTGCGTGCATGACTATTCAAGTGCCTATAATCAACCACTATTCTATATGAATGATCAGGTTTCGCAACGGGAAATAGCGGATTATTCATTGCCGATGTACAGGGCTCAATTACTCCCTGGTATTCAAGTTGTGACAGTATCTCCGTCACTGGAGCTTTTGCTTCATGTTTAACAGGGTATTGTGGCTGCGGGTGTGGTTTAGACCGAACGGGAATAACATGGCAAGGAGAGTCCTTGTCCCATCCTACATGATTACGGTATAATGCAGGTGCCTGTGCTAAAGCCCATTCAGCAGCTAATGCTCGTTTGTCTGTCTCCGGAACAAGATCGGAGAAAGAAGGCAAAATGACATCTTCCCCATGTGGGAGCATGCGGACATGTTCAGGTGGCCAGTCTCTCTCGGCCAACAGGATATCACTAGTAAGTTCATCCCAGAATATTACACTAATTTCCACGTCTCCCTCTATCTGAATTGTTAAATCAAAAACCCGATCGGGTGGAAGTACGCGGCCATCCGCCGTTTCAACTGCGATGTAATCGCTAGTTGCTGTTGCATCCAGATGATCTTTCAGATTCTGGCGACATATCGTGACCTCTGCCGCGCTGTCCAACAGAGTCACTGCCCACTTCTTGTTCCTCAACAGTGTTCTCAATACTACTGGCATTTTTAATGGTCAGTGCAGCCACTTTTTTCTTTTTAAATTGTGGCTTTTGTTGAGGAGTCTTTGCTTCTTTTTTAACAGTAGACTGTGGCGAGTCTTTCTTTTCTTTTACGTATTCCGGACGTCGATCTTGACGGCCCCCTCTCTTGCTACGTCTATCCGGTGCGTCCTGAAAGGAACGAGAAGGACGTGAATCAGTATATCTGTCTGGAGTTCTAATGTTATCCCTATTTCTGAGATTATATCTCCTTTCGGAGTACTCCGGATGAGGAGAATCAGCTCTTTTGTTTCTCCTATCCTTGAAATCTTTTTGTTTTTCCCAGCGCTTCTTAGAGCCCTCTTGTGCCTGCTTCGTACCTTCCTTATGGGTGGTACTTGGTATGTCCAATTTTTTAGGTTTGGCTCCCAGCCCATCCCGTCCTATACTAGTATAGGTATCAGAGATTATTTTTGGTAGCTGTCTCTCTTTTTCCTGGTGTGGAGTTTCCCGGAGACGCTGGCATATCGCCAGTGCTACTGCTTCCCCTTTAATATTACTCAATATTATCGAGGAGACGGCGTCAAAATTACGCATCAATTTCATCCCCAGATCTAGGGCTGGTGCAGCCCCATGCTCATTTTGTATTTGTTTCAATACTTCCGGCAAATTGGCCAGTGTAGGGGTACCATGCGTGGTAGTATAAACGGCAGCGAAGACTGTACCCCAAGTGGCACATTCATCAACCGAGGGAACCTTCCCAAATGGCAAGCACATAGTGAGCAATCTATGTTTCTCCTGTGGCCCCGTATGGGGGAACACAGCTTCCAGCTGATTTGTTTTCTGAGCAATCCAGAACTGTATCTTTTCTCGATCCGAGGGCACTTTACCCATAATGGTATGCACTGTTTGTGGATTAATCCCAGTAGCCAATTGATATCCACCAGCCAGTGGCGGTGCTGGACGCGCTGGTGTAGTGTTCAATGTTCGCATTACGAACTGGACCAATCGTCTATATAATGCCACTAATTCATTATATAATATCCTTAAATCTACAAGCGGCATAGTCTGTATGCCTGGGTGAGGTGTATATGTGGCAAACATGGGCCACGTAGGCCCTTCATTACTTAAAGGACCTAGCCTCACCCGCCGCAGTATATGTGGTAGGGCGCCTTCAAACCAGTTTTGATGCTCCTGATATGTGAGCGATATTTCATGATACTGGTATGCTTCATACCTTACGGGTACGTCCGCAATGTCATAAGTGTGAAATGTGTGCGTCCGTTGGTCAGCCTCAGGAAAAGCAACCCAACAGTAAAATGTTTCCGTTTGGTATGCTTCTGTTGCTTCTATAATCAAAGTAACTTCCCCGCCCTCTTCTGTAAGGCCATGTGCTAATAAATGTTGTGTAAGTGCATGTCTAGCATTTGCAGGAATGTCTATGGTATTAGCCATAGTTGTTTAGAGAAACGGAACACCAAAATAGGGGAAGTTTTTCCTTTTGTGAGTTCAAGCTCGAACAACCTACAGCCTAAGCAGGTGTTACCTGTTTGGCTGAGGAGGATTCTCCCAAAGACCACGGATGTCTCCGTATAATGGTACTGAGGGTACCTGTTGTCTGTGAAACAGTGATAGTCAGGGTATCCGTAAATTAGTGCCTAAACACCATCGTTGGGGGCGCCATGTCGTAGTTCGGACTCTTGCACTGAGCAAGACTGCTGGTCTCAGGATTACAGTACTTTCGTTCGTAGGTGACTAAGTCTCTTCCTACAACTATTTGTAACTGTTGTCCAAACCTTACCGGCTTACTAGCAGTACCTCACCGAAAACACAATAGTAAAAGGTGATTTGTAGCAGTCGCTTACGCATGGACTCAAAATACAATATCTCAGGGTTGTCGTGGTTAAACGGAAATTACCCTTTTCTCACAGATTTATAATGTCTCATACAAACAAAGGCAATAACACAGATGCAGTAAAGTTATAATAGTTTTTATTCAACATAACTGCAATTTGTGATAAGTTGCATGAACTGCAATGATTAGGATAATGAATATACCAAGCAACAGTATTGTAAAGAGGAGAGTCATTGTTATAAAGACCCCCACCATTATGCAATATAAGATAAAAATATATGTATATGTAAAAGATGGAATAAGCCCTAATACCCTAAGGAGAGTAGGTCTAACCTCCTACCTAAAAAGGAAGAGCTGGGTTCGTTAAACCTAATCTGCCAAAACCGTGTCCATGAGAGGAGCCCCCAACCCTCGTTACCTTGGAATGAGGTCTCTATCTCAGACTCCGCAGGGACACGAAGACTGGATCAGTGTCAAGATGACTGCAGCATCGGTATCAGCGATGGTGGCGATGCCCTCTGGTCGGAATCCCTCTGATTATCTGTCTAAAAGTGTGTTGTATTTATACAGATCTACAAGGTCCCCTGACATAAGTGTTATTCATAACAATAGATAACAGGCATGCTTGGGACGGCAATTAATATCAACAATCCCTCGAAAGTATAGAGAGGGAAAATCCCTAAGTGTGAATGCCTACTGTATGTTTGTCTTTCGTGCTTGATCTTGACGCCTTGGCGCAGTGACACTGATAATAGAACCCATAACAAGTGGCCTAACTATAAACAAGGCCGCCATTTTAAAGGAAATAAATAATTAAATGGACTAAGCCAGAGCAAGCTCAGTAGGTTAAAAGTCACTGGGTGACGGGGGCACGAGTTTACAAGCCTACGGCTAAGCTAACTCCTGTTAACCCGTTAAAACAAACTAGGATTCACTACAGTGTAGGTCAATTTTAGCATGTTTGAAGAAGAGAGCACAAGCAGTTTAGCACTAAATAGAGTCCTAAAAGCCAACAAAACGAGTTCAGCAAAATAGGAGAGTGAAGGCAAAACATGTGGGGGGACCCTGCAGAGAGAGCCAGGTCCGACAGCTGTAGAACGTACATTTACCATGTGTTTTCCCACTGTAATCCCAATCCTCACAACCTAGCTGAATCTCCATTGAGTGAGGCATATGCAACTCAGTGAACAATTGTATTCCATTTTGCTCTGGCATTAGCATACTGCTTTTGGCAGAAAAAGGCAACAACAGAACACAGGGTGGAAAGGGTTGGTTTATGTAGACAATTCCCAAGGGAACTCTGTATTATCCAGAGCACCAGAGCACTGTTAACAGCCATCATCCGAAGCTAGGTCCAAGTCATTAGACTCCCCTTGTTTCCTTAGTCTCAGCTAAGCCATTCTATACAAAGTGGATATTTCTGGGGCTTCAGGGGCTTGGGGGACACTCGTAGTCTATTTATGGGTCTTTAGGGGCATGGAATACATTAGGGTAAATTTCTGGATCTGTCTGGGTATGGGAAACAGTAGGGGTGCTTGTGAGTATACAAAGACAATTTGCCTCATATCACTTCCTAGAGTTTAGTCTTTGATGCACAGTAGTTCCTCTCATTAAAGCAACTACCTGGTCTCTGTTTTAGAATTGGGATGAATGAATGAATGCATGGCTACAGTGCTGTCTAGTTGTATGAAGAGGCTTAAGATAGAATGTGAGTGTTATAGGAGCATCCAACAGCTTATTTATCAAAGTTCTGTGCCTGTTTTTTTGTCTCTAGGAAAATGCATTGATACATAAATGCCCTAATAAAACAAACAAGCAAATCTAAGTACATAAGAACATGACATAGAAAATATAGCTGTATATTGATCTTTTTTGTGCCATAAAAATGGAATTTATAATTGAACATGAACTAATGCTCATATGCTCCTACAAAAACGAGACCAGAATCCTGGATAATGCAGACCAGAAGCAGTTATTGAAGATCAGCATCAACCTCATATACTTTTGTATAAATGAATTATAGATGCATTTAACAGCTGTACTTTCTGATCATTCGCCCTTTAGATCCAAGATGGTCCACTGCAAGGATTGCCTCTGGTGCTTGTTTTGGACAGTGCTGATCTTCGTGGTGTGGCCGGTCAGCATCGTCACAGGGACCTTATACGGCTGCATGATCCCTCTGTCGGTCTGCATTGGCCTAGAAAGCGTGACAAACTTTCTGATGCAAGGGGTGAGGCTAAGCAAGTCATTTGCTGAGAATGCAAAGGCTGGGAAACCTGTCTGAAAACTCAGAATTAGTGAAGAAGACCAGAGACCCTCCAAGAGACTGAGCTTTTGCTCACCTGGATTTTGGAACGACTCTACTTCGGTCCCTACAATGAAAAGCTTTTAGACTGCCGCCAATTGCAACATATGTTTGGAATAAAAACAATGCTGTTGTTGAGTGTTGCTGGTGCACGTATTTTGAGTTACTTGCAGATGCTATGGAGCATGTGAACAAAAAGGAGGTCTTGTACAGAAATTGTGTTCATTGATCAAGAGGAGCAAAGGAGCCAAGGTCCAGGTGACTCAATTGAACCTCAAGTTCTTTTACAGACCTAGTTTTGCACCATTGTCAAGATTCCCAGTTCCACTCATTCGTCGCTCGCGTAGTCAGATGACATGCTCCATATCACATTAACTAAAAACAAGACCCTCATATCATAACTACTCACAATTATATTCTGAGAGACTCTCCTAGCATGACATTCGTCCTCCTATCCCTCCATTAAATGTTAACAAGTATGGCAAGACCTAAGCTAGTTCAAAAAGTTCTCATTCAATTACTATAGACCTACTTATCAAGTCAATTTAATCTACTCTATTTTTAATTGATATTAGGAGGCCCAAGGTACCCTGTAAAATTCCACACGTTAGACCCTAGTAGGCTCCCTTCGGAATGCTCAGCACCTTTGCTTCTGCCTAACGTGTTGACATCTTCACTATAATGCTTCCAAATCAAGATCCAGTTGTAGTAGGGGCAAGCTGGGAGCCCAAAGCAGCCCTGTCGAATTTGTGCATAGTGAGTGAGCCTGACCACTACAATGGGGCTTGAGGGGTGGTTCTCCCCCAACCAAGAAAATGTGGAAAAATGGCAGAAACAGTGCATTCTTCAAAACACATTTTTATTATATATCCAATTGAATTAGTTTTTAAAGCATAGTGAATGATGACCTTACAGAGCACCAGGATACAGCAATCTTTATCGCAGCTCTTCAATGATTCCCTCATCATCACCCTCTAACAGTGCTTCTCTTGTCTCCATAGCCCCTCTCTCACTTGTATTTCATTTGTTTTATAGCGTCTCTCTTACCACAGTGTTGGAGCACTTTACATCACACATACATACAGAGACAATAAATCATACACGTGTAAATCAGTCTAAAGAATATGTTATATAAGACAAAGGGGACTAAAAGTTGTAGGATTCAATTGTCATCCATACATGTAGCCATTTTATAGGAGGGCTCGGTCTGAGGAAGTATAAACTCAGGATTCAAAACGCAGCACAGTGGTTAGGGTTGACCTTATTATTAACAATTTATTTCTAACCAAACAAACCAATTTTTGCAAAATGAGGATATTCAAACACTGGGGAAAAACATAACTTTCTAACCTGTACCATCCAGTTTGCATGCAGCTGTTTGATGGAAGTTCATAGTTCACTGTGCTAGATTAAGATTGTAACTTATGAACTGCACAGTAACAAAAGGATCTCTGTGACAAAAGCAATATCCCACTGAGCTACGCACATAAAATACTGTTCTATGGTCTGCATAGTACACGTTCTTTGCAGTAGGCATATTAACCCTCTGTGCTACCTTAAATGAGTCAAAACTGCCACTAGACAAAATCCAAATTTCTCTCCAGCAGGTACATTAATCATCAGAGTTATCTTTACATTTTGTGTGTTGTATGAAAACTGTTGGATAGGCAAGGAACTCTGCAGTGCTTTTAAAACTTTTGCACTGCTACAAAACTGCCCACAATAACAAAAATGCCCCACCCCCTTCCGGCCTTCCGGGGAAACGCCAGATGCCTGGTACAGCCAGTCCGGCCTTGGTTGTAGAGAAACAGAGAAAGTGTCAATGGGCAGCCTCTCTGCTATGGCTGAGGAGCATCACCCCTCTCCTGAAAGGAGGAAGCAGGGAAGCAGAAAAATAAAATGATAATAAAAACATGTTATTATGTTTTTATTTTTCTGCATAGGTAGGGTGGAGCCAGCATTTTCCGTATCATGGGGTGGAGGGTGGAAGGAGTGCTAGATGCACTCCAAGTGCACATGTTGGTTTGGCTGGCCAGCCGAGGCCGGACAAATTGGCATGCGCACTTAGAACTCTCCACCCGGCTGTGTTTCACAGACAGGTGGAGACCAAGTGCAGGCTGCCACTCCCTGCTTGAGTGGCATTTCAGTCTGCTTAGGCCAATCCCAGCGATTCCTTCATGCTGTGTAAGCATGAAAAAGCATCTGGATTAGGTGGGGAGGAGAGGAAGGCAGAAGCACCAAGGCGGCGGGAGCATCGGAGACAAAATGGTGTGGCAGATAAGTGTTATTTTAAAAACTTTTTTATTATTATTTGTCCCCCCTCCCACCCTCCCTCCCTCCTCCGCACGCTGCCCTACCCGTCTTTCCTGCCAGCAGGAAGTGACTATGTTCACCTAAGGATTTCTTCCTGCAAAAACCTAAGAGACCCAAAGGCCCTGAACCACATAGCAACACACAACAGCTCCTCACTGGTAAAAGGAGTAGTCCCCTGTTCTCTAACCATGAATGCTCAATTGGCAACAAACACAAGGGTTAGTGGAATTATTGCCACCTATGCTTTGCTCCATGGTATAAATGTTGATTGTGTAGGGGAAGGCTGATGAATGGGAGCTACAGAAGGCTTTAGAGAGCTGTTTCAATGGCAGTCCTGAAGCCATGCTTTTATAAAAACACGAGGGTGGTGTAAGGGCACACAACAGTCCACATGTGACATCTGATTCTCATGCAGCTTGTGCTCTTTTTATGCCATATTACTGTACCCTTATGAAAAGGATGAGATATGCCAATGGGAATTAATCATTACAGTCATGTCATCTCTTCCTCTTTATCCTCTTATCAACATGAGACATTCTGCCTCCTTGACAGACCTTTCAGAACTTCCATGTTTCTTTTCCAGAAGCCTTTCATTGATTTTAATCTATTTCTTTCTTATTCCTGACTCCACCTCCTCTCTACTCCTGCAACAAAAACAAAATCATCACCATAATCTAGTTTCCTAGTCTGCTAGAAAAACAGTTTCCTGAAGTGTCAAAAAAGTGAGACATCCAAGTTGGGCGTCCTGGAGTTTCATTGCAAGTCATCTTCATGGGTGTCCACTGAAATGTTTTCTGTGGGGAGAGGAGGAATAATTTTAACATCATTGGCAGTACTAGTGCAGGCAGAGTAAGACTACGGCGGCCATAGTGTTACGCTGCAATGTGAACCTGCACACCAGGCTGTACCTAAATCCAGGGGAGTGGGGGCAAGCACCCCACCCCCCTTAAACTCCAGTGGACGCCCATGGTCATCTTGGTTTTGAATTTACACAGTTCCCCTACTGCGAGGTGAGGTCAGGCAGTGGGTGGGTTAGTAATGAAGGAGATCAGGCAGTGAAGGAAGCAAGTATTACCAGTTGTACTTTACTGATGAGGTCCTGTGTTTAAATCAGGTAAGTAAACCTGATGGGATGTTGATTGGACTTACATATATCCTGGTTGTGGTAGCTTCATGCAAGTGTCACAGTAAATTGACAGATTTAAGGCAGTAACACTGATTCTGCTGCAAATTCTCTGAAATGGCTCAGGCATGATTTGGTGTGACCTAGAGGAAAGTCTTTGCTCATTCGTCCACTGACTTGCAGCGGATTATTGATGATTCCTGGGCAGCTGCTTTGCCTAAAATGAATAGGGCAAGGAGTGCCCTTTCATCTGAGCTGAAGGTGGAGGAGGAATAAGGTATGAGTCCACAGACACTCTATGTGGGAAAAGAAATGGTACCGCAGGCGTCTTTGCATGTTCGTGATAATGTTGCTTTAGCGTCCCAACAGATTCTTGCTGTAAGGGGGGGCATGTTTGACAAATATGAATTGGTGCTGACTGGAGCCATATCCTTCTACCAGTCGTTTCTGGTAGGGATCATCTTCCAGTATTCACAGACGTCTAGTGGCTTTCCTTTTGCAACCCTTGGGTTCCATCAGTAATAACCATGGATTATCAGAAATAATTTTTCTCTCAACTAGTTTCTTCGGGTCTAATTCTCAACCTTCCACCTCACGACCATGCACGCTATCTAGCTTCAATGGATGGCATTCATTCCATTGTAATGGGGGTCAGAGGTCTCTCAGTCATCTTTTTGCTTCCCAATGTATTCTGGGGGTTCTGGCTGGTGGCTAATTTATAATTCAAAATGGAAACATTACAGAAGAGGATACCGTTGATTTTCCCTCATACAAATTCACAGCGTGGCAAACACTGATTCCCTCTTGACTCCAGTGTTTGCTCCTTGGTGATTGCCACTTTCTTTCTTTTAACCAGGGGCTGTCCTCAATGCCCCTGCTCCCCTACCCAACCTGTTGATGGGAATTTCCGCACCTACAACTGCAGTGCTATTTAATTAGGCATTGCAGTGTAGGCTATGAAATGTCAGGAACAACGCAGCTCAAAGTTTGCAGACCCTGTTAAGAACAGGATGCATATTTTAAAGTGCCAATCCAGCCCACTCATCATAAATTGCTCTGGTTTGCTGATCACAGTGACACGCAGAAGACCTCTATTACAGAAATTATAAAGGTTCTGTCTCCATCGGTAGTGATGCTTCATCAGCAAAGGATAATGTAACACACATATTTAGACAACTGGCTCGATCTTGGGGTGTGTTCTGTTCTATGATTGCAAGAGTGGCTGATCAGTCTACTTAAGTTTTCTCTGGAACCCCGTCAGTCATTAGTATAAATAGGGACAGACTTTCAGACAGCTTCTTGAATTTGCATTCTCTCACTTCAGTCTGGTATGCCAAATCTGCTGATGTCCAGGGTGGCTCCTGTGAGGGATTGGTTGAAGACACATGGCCACTTTGCTCCAATAGTTTTCTGCTACCTTGGGCTGAGTTCCACTTACTTCCTTTGGTCAGTCATAGCTCGGTGTGCCGAATTGAAGTATTGTGCGACACTGATAATTGTACCTCTGGCACCGTCTGCACTTATTGTGGTGGTTACATCCTGACCTCTTGTTAGAGATAAGTGGACTTGGATTGTCCATTTCCCAATGTCCTCACAATGGATACATCTATTGGGTCGGGGTGCTACTTTTAGGGGCAGAGTGACCAGAGCTGTTGAACTATTGAAGAAGTGCTCCACCTTTACAGCTGGAATGTACTTAAGGCAATACAGAGGTATCTGTTGGCTTTCTGTTGTTCACTAAAGGTCTGGCCACTTCTCATGAGGATAGACAATTCAGTATACACCAATGGGCAAGGGTGCACACGTGTTGCAAGTTTGAATCTTCTAGCAGCTCAGATACTATAGAGGGCGAGATATCAGTCTTCTCCTTCTTGATGGTTGGCCCATTGATGCTCTACATGCCTTCTCACCCATTCCTGTGACTGATCATGTTCTTTGTAGGGTGAAGAGGGATGAGTATGCATCATTTGGGTTCTGCCTTACTGGACTCAGAGAGGGTGGTTTCTGATGCTCCCACAGATGCAGTGGTACCTGCATGGATTTTGCAATTGGTTTCATGTCAACTGGCCCTTCTGCTACCCCTAACCCCATTGATTGGCAGTATGATATTGGTGATTGGTGGCTGAAAAGCTAGGGTTGTTGGAACTGGGTCTGTCTGGCAAGAGAGTTGAGACTGTAACAGCTCAGTCTTTGGTCTACCTAGAAGGCGTATACTCACCACTGGGTTTCCTTCCAAACACAGAGTCAAAGGTTTATCCAAGGTGTTTAGTTCTCTGTTCTGCCCACCAGCTGAATACTAGATTTTCTTCTTGATAGCTTTCATAAGGACCTGGTGGTTTCTACTCTTAAGGTGCAGTTGGCATCTGCCCATTGAGGTGGCCTGGAAATGTTAGACACCCTGCTTCTAAGATTATTGAAGGGTTTTGTTCTGCTTAATTCCTCCCTGGGATTTGTCTTATATGAGCCACTGAATCAGATATTCTCTTGACCTTCTTTCATATAAAGTGGTATTTCTGTTGGCTGTTTGTCTCTGAGATGTTTTGGGTGACTGGGAATCCTGAGGGCCTGATTTATACTTTTTTTGCGCCACATTTGCGTCATTTTTTGATGCAAAAGAGGTGCAAACTTACAAAATATCATTGCATTTTGTAAGTTTGTGCCGCATTTGCGTCAAAAAATTATGCAAAGGTGGTGCTAAAAAAGTATAAATCAGGCCCTTAGTTTGTTCTGTCTCTGAAATGTTTTGGGTGACTGGGAATCCTTAGTTTGTTCTGTCCTCTACTCACAGGTCTTACCAGATGTTGCAGTGTGATGTCCTTGTCGGACACTTTGGCCTAGGAATACTACAAGGTTCATCCGGATTTGGATGTTATAGAGCAGTTTTATGTTACCTGTCCCACGCTTCAGATTTTAAAGCTAGTGACCTTTTTGTGAACATGGGGCCTGCAAAGCATGTGTTAAAATCCACTGATGCCACTCTTAGAAGGTAGGTTTGTACTCTCATTTCTACAGCATACTCATTATGCCTAGCTCTCCCTAGTTGCTTACGAGTGACCTTCTAGGGGAATGCCACTACCTTAGGCTTCTGCTGCAGATATTCTTCTTTTTAATGTCTACTCTTGGCAATCTAAGTACCCCTTCCACATTAAGTATGGTGATTGCTGTATCAAAATTATTCACAGTCGTGTGGGTCATTTGGTTACTGTTGCATTTTGTCTTATATGCCTCACTATTGATTAATTTGTTCTTGGTTGTATAAGTATATTCTCATATTGTTATGAAGATAACAATAAACAAGAGAATGTGGAGGTATGACAATGTAATCCTCATTACATCTAGTCATCTTTTCATTATTTGCATAACACGTGGCCCATCTGTCCATGAGGGTGATGGTATGGTGTCTTGATTCTCCAGGAAATGGTCATGATTTGATCCCCTGTTATAGGAAGAAAGCAAGGTGGAGCTAGGACCAGGAATATGGAGAAATTAAAATAAAGGAAATACGTCTGGAAAATAAGACAAGGGTTTCTCAAAGGCCTGTCGAGGAGGCAGCATACCTCAAGTTATTATGAAGATAATAAGGAAGAGAAGGCTCATGGTAACGATCCAGCCTTGGGTCCTATCTCTATTTCTGGGGTCCGATGGATCTTTTCTTCTCAGTTCCGAGGGGTAGAGAGTAACGGTTATCAAATCATTTAAACAATTTCTGTGCAACCAAATGTCACACAATAATATTCAGAGTCAAATCAGAGATTCATAGGGGCTTTCTTACAAACTCAAAGTCAACGTTACATAAATGAGTCTTAAAACCATACAGTAGTATAGATATACAAAATCACCAAAGGAGGATTAAAACGTTGCAGTATACTAAACTTAGTCATCATATACAAGACCAAGACTTAATTTGCCACAATACAGAAAATCAGAAAAAGCGTGTGGTTCTTGGTCACCAGAACCAAGTTCTCCACCCTAACCATTTAAACTAAACCATAAACTATTCTAATTCCATTTAAAATAGTTAAGAAAGGTCAACAGACAAAAATTCTGTAGAATATTCTATTTAGAAAGGTGATGTCTCTACCTCTGAAGGGTCGGTTCCAGGTGGAAAGAATATGATCTCTCACTAAGTAAACCTTCTATAAATCACAGTTTCCCCAGACCATTACATCACCGTCAACGATTCACAATTGAACCCCAACTAATTTTAATTAGAAGTTAGAACTTTCATAGACCTTTTACATCCAATCTTGATACTCTTTGGTCTCTGCTAAATCAAAAGGTTGCAGCTTCCAACTTCCAGAATACTCCTCTTTGTCCTTGCATTGCTCATCTCAGGCTTTCTTATCTCTCATGCACAATAAGCTTCTTGTTAACTCCGTCTCAACTTCTAATACCTACATCTCAGAGAGAGAACATTTAAGAAAACAAAATCTACATTGAAAGTTAACTGTGAAAGAAAAATATGTGCATAGGTCTTCACGCAAGCCAAGTTAATAAAACACAAATATACTTTCAGATTAAATGAATTCTAAGCATTACATGTGAGAATATACAAAATGATTATGCAGAATAATACTTTCAAAGCATTAGTTTCAAACAGATATACATGAAACGTTACTTAAGTGTTATAACTAATGGTGCACTCTACACATTTGCTTTGCAGTGCAGAAATTATATAAAAACACTTCATAATGGTATGTCAGATGTGACCACCAGAAAGTGACCACCGCTCACATTCTTAATTCAAAGACCTAGTGGCACAGTCAAGCTACGCTCCTCCAGTAATTAGAATTAACATATATAAATATTTGTTACTTTGTTTAGGGGCTCGGAACACATGCATGGGTAAGGCAGCCTCCCATATCCTGAGTCAGGTATATAGCAGAGATCCAGTCAGAAGAAACGATGAGTCCACACAAAAAAGATGCACTTTCCTACTATGATAAGATGGTCCTTTACATAATACGATCAGAAAAACATAAAAACATGATTTTGATTAATTGGAAGACTGCTTCAGGCTCACTGGAGACTGGAACATGTGATGGGCAATGGCTGGATTCATCTAATTAGGTGTGACGGTGAGTAGAACCATAGAAAGAACTACGGCCCTGATTTATACTTTTTGTGTGCCGCATTACCGTCATTTATTGAGGCAAAATTGGTGCAAAAAAAGTATAAATCAGGGCCTATGTTTTTTAAATTTTAAAGTTGCCAACACAAAGTAAAGATTCTTATACTTTGTTGAGAAAGAATACTTTTCAATTTATAGGGAAAGAATAAGCAATTAAAATCTTTTGTTTGGCTAGTTTACTATATGTTGTTTGGTGGATTCCTAAACTAGTTTCTAAAAACATTATTTATTCGAGTGAAAAAAAATAATTTTGCGGGGAGAAAAGAAACAACCTGAAATCCACATGGTGCAATGATTCAACCTCTGTGCCTTTGAGAGGTTGTGCTAAAACTCCATAGTAAAAAATCCACCCATTTGTAAAATTTGTAAAATAAAACTCCCTTCCAACGTTCTTAACCCATAGGCAGCCGGCAGCATCTACAACATGATTCCAGAACTGGAATGCTAGCTCTCTTTGTCTGATGAGGTGTGAGTGGCATGGAAACAGCTACTCAGACAGATGTCCCTGGGCTGGCTCCTCAACAAAGGCCTCAGAGAAGAAATACAACTGTGTCCTCTTCAATGGGTATTCATCTTTACACTCTAGGTGAGGACAAATGTGAATGTCACATAACATGTTTATTTGATATGATCTGTCTCCTCATCCCCTCCATGGGATTTCAGGTCTTGACACCAAACTTGTAGGAAACTTTCCAAATACATAGTTTAATAGTTATATTAAGAAAATAGTAAGTAAGAGAGTGCAATGTTCCTCCCCTCCTAAAAGCCTAAGGAGCCCAGTCAAAGGTCTTTCTCTAAGTGTAAGTCAGACCTGCTTTAGCACACACACATACACACACATACGCATGCATGCATGCGCACACACACTCACGCACTATCATTCAGGATCATGTGAGTTCTTGAGAATGTGTGGCAAACACATTAGTGAATGGAAATCCGTAAAACGTCAGGCGGACAATGCTCTAAGCAGCGTCAGGAGCAGGGCAGGCTGGGAGCCTGTGCCTGCAGAGGAGCAGGACGAGGGGATGGAGCAGCGGTGGAGGTAAGTGGTTTTGTTTTTTATTATTTTTTTTAAAACATTTAATCTCCCCCTCGCGCCGGCCTGCCCCTTTTGCGTGCCGTGACTGATTGTTTCACTATGAACTTGCAGGTAAATGTTTGAAAATCCTAGCATGCAAATTAATGTGACTAAAAATACATGACCTGCTCACTTATACATATACCAATTCATATCTAAAGAAAAAATCTCAGCCTAAAAGGTAATTAATGTTTACGGGCCTAATTTAGAGTTTGACGGATAGGGTATTCTGTTGCAAAGGCACCCTCTCTACCATATTGAAGTTCTGCCCGGCCATTCCACCATTTAGAGTCTGGTGGAAATGAAGTAGGTTAGTGGTGGAGACTACAACATTTCTGTTGCAGACATATGTTTCTGACGGCCTGACAGAGTAAGGGCCGTCAGACATCTGGCCATTTAACTGCCCACCTCATTTAGGGTCTGATTTAGAGGTGGTGGGGAGGATATTCCATTGCAAAGTCAATGAAGTACCCTGCCCGCCAAACTGGAGTTCCTCCCGCCTCACTTAGAAATGAAGTATGTCAGTGGCAAAGACTACTCATCTCTACTGCTCACATACACCTCTGGCGGCCCTACAGAGTAAGGGCCATCAGAGGTTGTATATTTTGTATACAGTTTTTTAAACTTTATTATGATTTTTTTTTTTTTTAACTAAAATCCTAAAGCAGGATTAGTGTTAGAGATAGGCAGCGGGGGATACATGGGTACACAGGGGGCAGCAGCGGCACCTCTAAAGAATCTTCTTTCTACAGCAATGGACTAATTGGCATTATTCGGTGTATGGGCATGACGCTCGTCATTGCCTCGGTATGTGCTCAAGATAGCAGCACTTATTTCTTTGAGGGATGTTTTACATCTAGCAAAGTCTTGTTTATAATGTTTTTTTAAAGTCCGTGCACAGGGCATTTTCTTGTTTTTGGATTTTCTTAACACATAATGCACTCTTGCATCCAAAATGGATCACAGGATGCATTTTGCGGTAAGAAAACAGCGCTAAATGCAAAAGACCATGCACACCAGCAGGAGCTTCCCAAAAATTGTGTTTCTGTGTCCATTTTACCTTAAATTATTCTTAATTATTTAAGCAGGCATAATTGAATAATTATCGGTAATTCCACATCACAACAGTTATGCAGAATTTCTCAAATTCCTATTATTATGCCAGCATAATTAAAATTTTGCCCAGACCTAGTAAATTGGTGTATTTTACTCTCCAAACAGCAGTTAAGGGGCCACTTTCTTTGCTTGCACCAGGGCCCATAGCATCTTTGTTACAGTACTTGCTGTTACCAATCTGCATCGTTGCTGTTCTAAACAGTAAACTTAAGCCTGAACTACTTGTCACTTCTTGCATTACATGCATGGTCATTTTCTTGGTGCACGAAGCCTTGGCTGCAGTGCACGTGAGACCTCACACTTCCGCACACAGAGTAAAACAATTAGAGGGAACATTGGCCCTAAGGAGCTGAGGTGACTCTTACTTTTAGAAATCCTCCATCTTGTAGAAGGAGGATTCCCCCAATAGGGATGGGGATGTGCCCCCCTCACCTCAGGCAGGAGGCACTAAAAGGGTGTAGCCCCCCTCAAGGACAGTAGCCATTGGCTACTGCCCTCCCAGACCTAAACACACCCCTAAATTCAGTATTTAGGGGCCTCAGGAACTGAGGAAAATAGATTCCTGCAACCTAAGAAGAAGAAGGACTGCTGACCTGAAGCCCTGCAGAGAAAGACGGAGACGACAACTGTTTTGGCCCCAGCCCTACCGGCCTGTCTCCCCACTTCAAGAAAAACTGCAAGAGCTACGCATCCCACAGGGTCCAGCGACCTCTGAAGCCTCAGAGGACTACCCTGCATCTAAAAGGACCAAGAAGCTCCTGAGAACAGCGGCCCTGTTCAACAAACCTGCAAGTTTGCAACAAAGAAGCAACTTTTAAAGACCACACATTTCCCGCCGGAAGCGTGAGACTTTCCACTCTGCACCCGACGCCCCCTGCTCGACCTGCGGAAAACTAACACTACAGGGAGGACTCCCCGGCGACTACGAGCCCACGAGTAGCCAGAGTTGACCCCCCTGAGCCCCCACAGCGGCGCCTGCAGAGGAAATCCAGAGGCTCCTCCTGACCGCGACTGCCTGCTTCAAGGAACCCGACGCCTGGAAACCACACTGCACCCGCAGCCCCCAGGACCTGAAGGAGCCGAACTCCAGTGCAGGAGTGACCCCCAGGCGACCCTCTGTCTAGCCCAGGTGGTGGCTACCCCGAGGAGACTCCCCTGTGCCTGCCTGCATCGTTGAAGAGACACCCGGGTCTCCCCATTGATCTCTATTGAAAACCCAACGCCTGTTTGCACTCTGCACCCGGCCACCCCTGTGCCGCTGAGGGTGTACTTTCTGTGCCTGCTTGTGTCCCCCCGGTGCCCTACAAAACCCCCCTGGTCTGCCCTCCGAAGTCACGGGTACTTACCTGCTGGCAGACTGGAACCGGGGCACCCCTAATTCTATTGAAGCCTATGTGTTTTGGGCACCATTTTGACCTCTGCACCTGACCGGCCCTGAGCTGCTGGTGTGGTAACTTTGGGGTTGCCTTGAACCCCCAACGGTGGGCAACCTTGACCCAACTTTGAACCCTGTAAGTTTTTTACTTACCTGTGAACTTAACATTTACTTACCTCCCCCAGGAACTGTTGATTTTTGCACTGTGTCCACATTTAAAATAGCTTATTGCCATTTTTGCCAAAACTGTACATGCTATTGTGATAATTCAAAGTTCCTAAAGTACCTAAGCTTAATACCTTTCATTTAAAGTATTGTTTGTAAATCTTGAACCTGTGGTTCTTAAAATAAACTAAGAAAATATATTTTTCTATATAAAAACCTGTTGGCCTGGAATTGTCTTTGAGTGTGTGTTCCTCATTTATTGCCTGTGTGTGTACAACAAATGCTTAACGCTACCCTCTGATAAGCCTACTGCTCGACCACACTACCACAAAATAGAGCATTAGAATTATCTCTTTTTGCCACTATCTTACCTCTAAGAAGAACCCTTGGACTCTGTGCATGCTATTTCTTACTTTGAAATAGTACATACAGAGCCAACTTCCTACAGTACATATTTAAAATAAGATATATAATCATATTATGCCATTTTAACTAAAATAAGAATGTAGTTCGACTGTGAATATTTTGTTCTGTGATCATGTGATGCTATAAATTGTAAACAAACATGGCGCTTAACAGGTTGATGAAGGCAGAGATGTCGAAACACGTTCCCGTGAAATTGTCAAATAAACATTAGTCACAATTCGCCTTGGAGTGCAGATCTTCTCTGAAGAAGGAGGAAATCGTTGTGATATATATATATATATATATATATATATATATACACAGACACATACACCATTATGTTTTAAAAATATAATTATTAGAGCATTACAATTACATAGGAATAGAATAGGAATACATGACCACATAACAATAAAAACAATATTGCTCAAAATCTCAAAATATTAAAAATAAAGCTTAAAATAAAAATGCAAAATTAAGAGAAAAACATACATCAATACTAAATAAAAAAATATATATACATATACTAAAACAATTACTAAAAAGTTAAGAATTTCAAATAAAAAAACAACATTATTCACAAATCCTATAAATATGAAGGAAAGTGCATCCAACTGTAAATGAAGGAGAAACGTTTGTTTATTTATAACTCCAATATAATAAACAATTAAAAATAAATGTAAAAACAAACATACCATTATAACTCTATTCAAACAAAAACTTTAGAAACACATACAACAATTTTTTTTATATATTTACTTCTCAAACTCCAACCTAAGTAACAGTATAGATAATGCTACACTGTAGCAAGGGGTGGCTATTCCCACTCCAATGTAAGCAACAATAGCTAAAGTGTTGGACTTTGAAGAGTTAAAATTTACTATTCCTACTCCAACCTTAAAAGCAGCATAGAAAGCATTGGACTTGAGGGGTCAGATATACTGCTCCCACGTCACTATATGGATCAATAAGAAAATTGCTGGACTTTGCATGGGTCAAATTTGCTATTTGCAATACAACCTAAAAACAAGTAGGGAAATTGTTGAACATTAAGAAGATTATTTTTACTATTTGCAAAGATAAATAATATAAAAAAATACTCAAAAACAAAACTGTACAGCAAGTACCAGGGCACAACCGGACAGCCCCCCTAACCTGCACAGGAGTTGAGGCATGGGCAGCGGGATGAGGAAAAGTGGCCCCACTAATAATATACTAGGCTTTAAAAGAATTGACTGTGCAGTGATTTGCCATCCATCCACATTCAACAAATGCAATGGTGACTGTGTGTAGCCACAAGGTGGGGCACATGAACAAGTCCGCACAGCAGGAGATCCTCAGCTGTATAATTCACCCACCCTGCGGTGAGCACACACCCATATAGTGTACTTTCTAATTCCTCGCACCCCATACCGCGCTCGCTTCTTTTGGGCCCCAGTTCGTGCACTGAAGGTGAAGTCATACATCTGAGAAACATGGGGAAGCTGAAGACAGGAAGGGGGAAGAAACCGAAAAAGGCCCCAGAGGGGGCTGGAGATGATACGTCTACTTATGAGCCTCAACATGATTCCCTTGCAGCTCACACAGCAGCGATTCTGGCACCAATAAATGACACACAACAAACCTTGGAGGCCAAAATCATGGCAGTAATAAATGAAGTAGGCATACTGCTCATGGAACATACTAAACTCACCGTCAAAGAGACAGAAACCAAGCTAGAAACAGCATGTCCAATAGTGCGGACTCTCACACAACGATGCACACAATTACAAAAAGTCATGGCTATGATCATCGACCACATAGAAGAAGCTGAAGGGAGGTCTAAGAGGTACGACAAATGCCTGATCAGAGTTCCAGAGAAGGCAGAGGGACACAGCGCTGAATTATTTGTGGGAGAATGGCTGGAAACAATAGTACTACAAGGCACTACAAGGCAAACCATCACAATTCTTGTCCGTAGAGCGTGCCCATCACCGCTGAGCGAGTGGTCATGTTCTTGATCACAGTATGGTAAAGTAGGGATGGGGGTACATGGGGGTTGTTTAACACAGAAGCATACAGGCACAAACAGGAAGCAATGGAACAACAGGGTCAGACCCTGATACCCGCACACACCAGTAATGGTGGTATGTCAGGACTCACATGTAACATGAAGACAAAGGCAGAGAGCCTGACCGTAATATTCTGGAATGTTAACAGCCTAGGTAACAAAGTCAAAAGAGGACTAGTCACTGGGGCCATTCACCGATACAAAGCTGACATACTGTTTCTGCAGGAAAGCCATCTTTGCCCCTCCTCAGAGGCCAACACTGGTCCCTGGGGAGGAACACATATAACACATCCTTTGCACAATACACATCTGGATCAAGGGGACTGACAATATTGATTTGGAAGTCGGTCCTGCTACCCACTCTCCCACATGGTTAGAACCAAGAGGATGTTACACTGCCGTTCCAGGGGAATGGGAAGGAGAGACTGTTGCCTTTCTCAATGTATATGCCCTGCCAGGTCTTCAATCTACAACTTTGCAACAAGTGGGGAAACTCCTCACTAAACTCCCACCTGCACTCGCTATAACAGGGGGAGATTTCCACTTGGTGCTTAACCCTCAGTTAGACAGACAGAGCACCAAACTGGAAGGAGATAGCATGAAGGGGAAGCTATTGGCTTTTATATAGGTCTTTGGCTGGAAGACATTTGGCGCTCTATGCACACACAGGAGAGGTACTTCTCATTTTACTCATACTCACATGACATGTCATCCAGATTAGACCACTTCCTGATGCCCGCGGATACCCTTCATAGATTTACAGGAGCTAGATACTTGCCATGTGGCATATTAGACCGTGCACCAGTGCAAATCATACTCAACATTAACAGAGCTAAGGGACCCCAGGGCTGGCAGATGGCCTCCTGGCAAATACTGGACCAAAAGCAGTTCAGACGCTCAAGAAGGCCAGCGAAGCATACTTTGAGAAAAATATCAATACACTCAGGTGTACTTGTGTGCTTTGGGATGCTTATAAGACAACACTACGGGGTAGTGTTGGTTGTAGGCGAAATAGTAGACAGAAGAGTTAGGCACCAGAGATTAGGCTCATTAGAACTAACAATTGAGACATTGGAATGACCTTATAACACCAACCCATCACATGCTCTGTAAGGAAATGGCTCCCTGTTGCAGTTACCCCCCACTTTTTGCCTGAAACTGATGCTGACTTGACTGAGAAGTGTGCTGGGACCCTGCTAACCAGGCCCCAGCACCAGTGTTCTTTCACCTAAAATGTACAATTGTTTCCACAACTGGCACACAGATAAGTCCCTTGTAAAAGGTACCAGTGGTACCAAGGGCCCTGTGACCACGGAAGGTCCCTAAGGGCTGCAGCATATGTTGTGCCACCCTAAGGGACCCCTCACCTAACACATGCACACTGCCATTGCAGATTGTGTGTGTTGGTGGGGAGAAAAAGGCAAAGTCGACATGGCATCCCCCTCAGGATGCCATGCACACAAAATGCTGCCTGTGGCATAGGTAAGTCACCCCTCTAGCAGGCCTTACTGCCCTAAGGCAGGGTGTACTATACCACAGGTGAGGGCATAGCTGCATGAGCAATATGCCCCTAGAGTGTCTAAGTCTATTCTTAGACATTGTAAGTACAGTGTGGCCATATTAAGTATATGGACTGGGAGTTTGTCAAAAACGAACTCCACAGCTCCATAATAGCTACACTGAATACTGGGAAGTTTGGTATCAAACTTCTCAGAATAATAAACCCACACTGATGCCAGTGTTGGATTTATTAAACATGCACACAGAAGACATCTTAGAGATGCCCCCTGTACTTTACCCAATTGTTCAGTGCAGGACTGACTGGTCTGTGCCAGCCTGCTGCTGAGAGACGAGTTTCTGACCCCATGTGGTGAGAGCCTTTGTGCTCTCTGAGGACAGAAACGAAGCCTGCTCTGGGTGGAGGTGCTTCACACCTCCCCCCTGCAGGAACTGTAACACCTAGCAGTGAGCCTCAAAGGCTCAGGCTTTGTGTTACAATGCCCCAGGGCACTCCAGCTAGTGGAGATGCCCACCGCCTGGACACAGCCCCCACTTTTGGCGGCAAGTCCAGGCAAGATAATGAGAAAAACAAGAGGAGTCACCCACCAGTCAGGACAGCCCCTAAGGTGTCCTGAACTGAGGTGACCCCTACCTTTAGAAATCCTCCATCTTGGTTTTGGAGGATTCCCCCAATAGGATTAGGGATGTGCCCCCCTCCCCACAGGGAGGAGGCACAAAGAGGGTGTAGCCACCCTCAAGGACAGTAGCCATTGGCTACTGCCCTCCCAGACCTAAACACACCCCTAAATTCAGTATTTAGGGGCTCCCAGAACCTAGGAAATCAGATTCCTGCAACCTGAAGACGAAGAAGGACTGCTGACCTGAAGCCCTGCAGAGAAGACAGAGACACCAACTGCTTTGGCCCCAGCCCTACCGGCCTGTCTCCCACTTCTAGAAAAACTGCAACAGCTACGCATCCCACAGAGTCCAGCGACCTCTGAAGCCTCAGAAGACTACCCTGCATCTAAAAGGACCAAGAAGCTCCCGAGAACAGCGGCCCTGTTCAACAAACCTGCAACTTTGCAACAAAGAAGCAACTTTTAAAGACCACACGTTTCCTGCCGGAAGCGTGAGACTTTCCACTCTGCACCCGACGCCCCCGGCTCGACCTGCGGAAAACTAACTCTACAGGGAGGACTCCCCGGCGACTGCGAGCCCTCACAGCGACGCCTGGAGAGGAAATCCAGGGTCTCCCCCTGATTGCGTCTGCCTGCTTCAAGGAACCCGACGCCTGGAAACCACACTGCACCCACAGCCCTCAGGACCTGAAGGAAGCGAACTCCAGTGCAGGAGCGCCCCCCCAGGCGACCCTCTGCCTAGCCCAGGTGGTGGCTACCCCGAGGAGCCCCCCCTGTGCCTGCCTGCATCGTTGAAGAGACCCCCGGGTCTCCCCATTGATCTCTATTGAAAACCCAACGCCTGCACCCGGCCACCCCTGTGCCGCTGAGGGTGTACTTTCTGTGCCTGCTTGTGTCCCCCCGGTGCCCTACAAAACCCCCCTGGTCTGCCCTCCGAAGTCACGGATACTTACCTGCTGGCAGACTGGAACCGGGGCACCCCTAATTCTATTGAAGCCTATGTGTTTTGGGCACCATTTTGACCTCTGCACCTGACCGGCCCTGAGCTGCTGGTGTGGTAACTTTGGGGTTGCCTTGAACCCCCAACGGTGGGCTACCTTGGACCCAACTTTGAACCCTGTAAGTGTTGTACTTACCTGTGAACTTAACATTTACCTACCTCCCCCAGGAACTGTTGATTTTTGCACTGTGTCCACATTTAAAATAGCTTATTGCCATTTTTGCCAAAAATGTCCATGCTATTGTTATGATTCAAAGTTCCTAAGATACCTGAGTGAAAAACCTTTCATTTAAAGTATTGTTTGTAAATCTTGAACCTGTGGTTCTTAAAATAAACTAAGAAAATATGTTTTTCTATAAAAACCTATTGGCCTGGAATTTTCTTTGAGTGTGTGTTCCTCATTTATTGCATGTGGGTGTACAACAAATGCTTAACACTATCCTCTGATAAGCCTACTGCTCGACCACACTACCACAAAATAGAGCATTATAATGATCTCTTATTGCCACTATCTTACCTCTAAGGGGAACCCTTGGACTCTGTGCACACTATTTCTTACTTTGAAATACTATATACAGAGCCAACTTCCTACATTGGTGGATCAGCAGTGGGGTACAAGACTTTGCATTTGCTGGACAACTCAGCCAATACCTGATCACACGACTAAATTCCAAAAATTGTCATTAGAAACTGATGTTTGAAATTTGAGCTATTTTTCTAAATTTGTAAAAGTCCTCCTAGGGCCTTGTGTTAGTCCCTGTTAGCATTTCTTTTAGAGTTTAAAAGTTTTGTAAAAGTTTGGATTAAGTTCTAGAGATAGTTTTAGATTCTTAAAAAGTATCCCAACTTTTAGAGAACTAGGGAGTCATTACAACCCTGGCGGTCGGTGTTAAAGCGGCGGTAAAACCGCCAACAGGCCAGCGGTAAAAAAAATGGAATCACGACCGTGGCAGAAACCCCCAACATAGACAGCCACTTTAACACTCCAACCGCCACGGCGGTACAAACAAACACCGCGGCGGTAACCGCCAACAGACAGGCTGAAGACAGTGTACCGCCCACAGTATTAAAACAGTCCAATCCGCCACCTTTTCCGGGGTGGATTCACTGCAAACAAAAACACGGCGGAAACAGGACTTGGAAGAGAAAACGCTCACCTCTACACACCCCACGAGGAACCAGGACGCCATGGAACCGGAACTCCACATACTCCCTGCCTTTGTCTTCCTGCTCCTCTACCAGGAGCACAAACGCCAGCGGCGAAGACCACGGTGAGTACTGCACCTACGACGCAGGGGAGGGGAGGGAAAAGAGAGTAACACACACATGCAACACGCAACCCCCCACCCCCACCCTCACCCACGACAACACACACACTGATACATCATGATACATTACAGTTACACCCCCCACCCCACCTGGAAGAATGCAAAGACAAAAGGAAATGAGGTGAACGATTGTAATCTATTAAAATTCAGTACTCCAAAAATATATATACACTATTAACAAATATATACACCAAGAATACAAGTCCAAGGTATTCCACCATTAAAGTCCGTGGACCACTGGGCCCAAAATGCATGGGTGAGGCCCACACAAGATACAGAGAGAACACTGTTGGGGCATCAGTTCGAAATACAACATGCACCTCAGGGGGAGGGGAAGGGAAAGGGGGGCACCTCAGCCGGATGAGTGCACGACGCTAGATCCACGAGGGGGCTCCATGCCCATTGATGTATCCTGGGGAGTGCAAAGCCACAGTCTCTCAAGTCCCTCAAGTGGGTGGTTTGCCCACTGCTTTATCGTGGGGAGTGCAAAGCCACAGTCTCACAAGTCTCTGAAGTGGGTGGTTTGCCCGCTGCTTTATCCTGGGGAGTGCAAAGCCACAGTCTAACAAGTCTCTCAAGTGGGTGGTTTGCCCACTGCTTTATCCTGGGGAGTGCAAAGCCACAGTCTCACAAGTCTCTCCAGTGGGTGGTTTGCCCACTGCTTTATCCTGGGGAGTGCAAAGCCACAGTCTCTCAAGTCTTTCAAGTGGGTGGTTTGTCCACTGCTTTATCCTGAAGAATGCAAAGCCACAGTCTCTCAAGTGGATAACAGTCTCCACTGGTTCTGGAGGGGTCTTGGTGCCCAGAGTGCTTCATCCTGCCAAGGACTGAGGTAGTGGATGGGATACTCCACTGGTTCTGGAGGGGGCTTTGTGCCCAGAGTGCTTCATCCTGCCAAGGACTGAGGTAGTGGGTGCCTTTCTCCACTGGTTCTGGAGGGGGCTTGGTGCCCAGAATGCTTCATTCTGCTCGTGGCGGCCCCAGTAGCGTCGGATCTTTTGGTGCTCATTGGCCTGCGGTGCTGGTGGCGGTGGTGTCCTGTGACGTGGTGCTGGTGGCGGCAGTGTCCTTGCCAGCGGTGCTTGTGGTGGCGGTGTCCTGTGAAGTGGTGCTGGTGGCGGCGGTGTCGTTGGCAGCGGTGCTTGTGGCGGCGGTGTCCTGTGAAGTGGTGCTGGTGGCGGCAGTGGTGCTTATGGCGGCGGTGTCCTTGGCAGCGGTGTTGGTGGCGGTGGTGTCCTTGGCAGCGTTGCTTGTGGCGCGGTGTCCTTGGCAGCGGTGCTTGTGGCAGCGGTGTCCTTTGCAGCGGTGCTGGTGGCGGTCTTGTCCGCCGTTCAGGTTTTCGGCGACTTGCCTGTCTTTCTGTGCACCTTCCCCACCTTGGATGGTGGCGCAGCTGTCTTCCCACTCCTAACTGTACTCCTGGGAGAGGCTTTGGTGGTAGATGTTTTGCCTTTGTCCTGCCGGGCACTAGCCAACTTTTTATGCTTTTGAGGTGGGGGACTGTCCATGGTCTGGCTCCTTGGCACACTGGCTGCCCTGCTGCTTGGCGCACTCCAGAAGCCGGTTACTGCTGGCACCACTGGTGATGTGGCGGCTGAGCTGCTGGGTTGGGACCTGGAAAGGCGGGCCCAAGGGGACTGAAGGGGTAGGGGATGTGAGGGGAAGAGGTCAAGGTTGGACAGGAAAAGTTTTTTGGACACACTGGGACGGGTAGATGGAGGGTTTTGGGAGTGGAGGAAGAGGTAGTGGTTGTAGGAGGTGTACGTTTGCTGACTTTGGATGAAGGTGCATGGGCTGGAGGCTGTCGTGAGGTGGATGGCTGTTGGGTGGGTGTGTGGCTGTGTTTGTGTACCTTGGGAGGTGGGCTCACAGACACACTGGGAGAGGACACAAGGGTGTGAGAATGGTAGTGGGGTCGGTGAGTGCAAGTGAGCAGGGTGTGGTGATGGGTGTGCTGGTGATGATGCTTGTCTGAGTGCCTGTGGGATGTGTGGTGTTTATGTTTGCCAGAGCTTCCCTTGTGTGTTGAGGTGTGTGCATGCTGGCCTGATGGTGTGCTTGGGATAGGCTGAGGTACAGAGGTTTGGGTCTGGGAAGAGGAAGTTGGAGGGGGGAGGCTGGACACAAGGACAATGGCTGCCATCAGTGCTGAGGCCAGAGTCTGAAAAGATCGCTGTTGGGCTGCCTGACCAGAATGAATGCCCTTCAGGTATGCATTGGTCTGTTGCAACTGCCTCTCTACACCCTGGATGGCATTCAAAATGGTAGACTGCCCAACAGTGAGGGACCTGAGGAGGTCAATGGCCTCCTCACTGAGGGCAGCAGGGCTGACTGGGGCAGGGGCTGAGGTGCCTGGGGCAAAGGAGATGCCCACCCTCCTGGGTGAGCGGCCACGGGGCACATGCTGAGGTGCTGCTGGGAGGGCGGTGCTGGTAGGGGGGTGGCGGCTGTACCTGTAGATGCGGTGGGCACCGAGGGGCCCGCCACCGCAAGGTAGCTCCCATCAGAGGAGTAGTCCGTGTCACTAGTCTCAGCTACTGTACCCGCCATGGAGCTCCCCTCGCCCTTCGTCCCACTGGTGGCTTCAGACTCCGTTGTCTCGCCCTCCAGGGCCCTGTGGGATGCAGCTCCCTCCTGCTCCGGTGCCACTGCTCCTCCACCTGATGATGTTAATGCACACAAGAACAGGGAGACCACAAAAAGGAGGGGAAGACAGACGAAAGACATGTTGAGTACATGCAATACCGCTACCGTTGGCAGACACTACAGACACAGAAGCCCCCTGCACTACGCTGTGCACTTTGAGTTCCCTAATTAATCACAGGGACATGGGTTACAAGCCCAATGCCCGATTGCTGCACACATGGAAGTCACAGGAGCCTGACTAGGTGTAGTTGGCTCTGAACACAGGTGGGATGGGGTGCCACATGGCCTGCCTTACGACAGGACCTTGCCTACTAAAACTCGCCCTGGCCTAGGGGAACTCACAGCCCACCTCCCACACCCAGACACCTCCACTGCACGCAGAATCAGCTGAATGAGAGTGTACTCATCCCCTTGTGGCTGCTGTGCTGCCCTCAAGCGCCCATCTAACTCCGGATACGCCACTGCCAGGATCCGGCACATCAGGGGGGTCATGGTGCGAATGGCACCCCTCCCACTTTGGGAGGCCATCCCCAGCTGGGCCTCCGCCGTCTTCTTGCTCCAGCGGCGAATGTCCTCCCATCTTTTACGGCAGTGGGTGCTCCGTCTGTGGTGGACCCCCAATGCCCGGACTTCCTTGGTGATGGCACGTCAAATATCCTTCTTCTGGTGGGCGCTGACCTACAGAAATAGTGCAGGGGAAAAGGAGAAGATATAACCGTCCGCACTGTCACAGTCATTGGCCCGCATCCCTACCCTTGCCATAACGCACATGCACTCACCGTCGTTTCATGCACGCCTCATTCTCCCCCCCCCCATCTTCCATCCACACCACTCCACACAGGCACTGCCCATTTGGCATGCTCACAGTGTACTTACCTGTTTGTCTGGAAGACCGTAGAGTAGCGTGTACTGGGGGAGGACCCCATCCACTAGTTTCTCCAACTCCTCTGTGCTGAAGGCAGGGGCCCTTTCCCCAGACACATGAGCCATTGTCTCTTCCAGACTGAGGTCACAGCAGCACTTGCTGTGTAGGTCCTCTCCTGTCGAAGATCAGGTATCAAGTGATTGAACAGAGAGAAAATGATGGTCACGTCCGCGGCAGTGCGTACCGTCACCGCCAGCGTACATCGTCATTGGCTCCTCGGACCCATAGGTTCCAATGTTAACCAATGCAGGATTGCACAGCGGTCTTCAACCGCCTACCGTGACGGTGTACAACGCCAGCGCAGTTACCTCATATCCCCTTGTCCCACATTACAGGTCAGGCAGAAGCCATTTCAGGGAGCCACGTGGCATTAATTTTAAATGCGTCACACATATCTAGGCCTTGCATACACACTAATACAGGCATATAGCGGTTTAAAAAAATTGAGGAATAAAGTTGTGTTAACGTACCTCAGTGTTGGTTGACTCTCTGCTCGCTGTTCTCCTTCATAGAGCACGTCCGCTGGGGCAGATGAGGAAGTGGCGGCATCCTCTGGTGTACAGACCACTGGTGGACCTGTCGACAATGGAGGAGCGACATGTAATTGACACCTACAGACTTGATCGTGCCACAATCTTGGAACTGTGTGTCCAGTTGGAGCCAGACCTGATGTCAGCAATCCGCCATCCCACAGGAATCCCCCCTCTAGTGCAGGTGCTGTCAGTACTCCATTTCCTGGCAAGTGGGTCTTTTCAAACAACAGTGGCCATAGCATCAGGGATGTCCCAGCCTATGTTTTCCAACGTGTTGTCCAGAGTGTTGTCTGCCCTGCTGAAACACATGCGCAGCTACATCGTTTTCCCTCAGGTGGAGGATTTGCCTACAGTGAAAGGTGACTTCTATGCCCTGGGACATAGTCCCAACATCATAGGTGCCATTGATGGGACACATGTGGCCTTGCCCCCTCCCGCAGGAGTGAACCGGTGTACAGAAACCGGAAGAGTTACCATTCAATGAATGTGCAGATGGTGTGTTTGGCCGACCAGTACATCTCCCATGTGAATGCCAAGATTCCAGGCTCAGTGCATGACGCTTACATTTTGGGGAATAGCAGCATCCCTTATGTGATGGGGCAACTCCAGAGGCACCGTGTGTGGCTATTAGGTGAGGACGTGGAGCCTATACAGTGTGACTAGGTGTCTGGGTTTGGGGATGTCCCTAAGAGTTAGTGTGTGTCTAACAGATTTCCCTTGATATTTGCAGGTGACTCTGGCTACCCCAACCTGTCATGGCTACTGACCCCAGTGAGGAATCCCAGGACAAGGGCAGAACTAGGAGGGTAATAGAGAGGACCTTCGGCCTCCTGAAGGCCAGGTACAGGTTCCTCCATCTGACAGGTGGTTCCCTATTTTACTCACCAAAGAAGGTGTGCCAGATCATCGTGGCCTGCTGTATGCTTCACAACTTGGCTTTGCGACGACAGGTGCCTTTTCTGCAGGAGGATGGTCCAAATGGAGGTGTTGTAGCAGCTGTGGAGCCTGTGGACAGTGAAGAAGAGGAAGCAGAAGAAGCAGAAGAAGAGGACATCGACAACAGAAACACAGTGATTCATCAATTTTTCCAGTGAGACACAGGTAAGAAGATATCACTGCCTGCTACATCTGATATAATTGTTCTACCTCTCATCTGTCTATCACTTTCACCCAGTGTATGGACCCTGAGTTGTCACTTTCCCTTTCAATTTCACAGATGTGGGTCCCACTGTGTGACATCTGCTTTGTTTCCTCATGGACTAGAGCTGTGTGACATAGGTATGTTGACAATACAATGGATAGAGCATTTTTACACAGTTATTGCAAATACACATTTTCGAAAGCACAGACTGAATCCAAATTGTTTTGTGCTTTAAGGGTGTTTATTTAAATTCTCAATATTGGAGGGGGTTGTAAAATGGTCAGGGGTGATGGTGGAGGAATGTCCATGGCAGAGTCTAGTCTATTAGTCTCACAGGTGCATTGTCCAAAGGGGCATAGGAAGTGGAGCTAGGGCAGTTTAAGGATGGACAGGGTGACATAGTGGGACAGAAGGATGACAATCAGGGTGGTCTCATTTCTTGGTGGGGGTCTTGGCATTGTTCTCTGTCTTTGTCCTGGATCTCAGGGACCGCTTGCGGGGTGGTTCGCCATCTGCAGGGGGTGGGGTGCTGGTGTCGTTGTCCTGTGGCGATGCCTCCTGTCCACTAGCGCCGGCAGAGGTGGTGGGCGGTTCATCATCAAGGCTAGTGTCAGGGGCCCCTTGTTGTTCCACAGTGTCCCTCCTGGTGTTGACGAGTTCCTTCAGCACTCTTACAGTGGTGCCCAGGGTGGTGTTGATGGATTTGATTTCCTCCCTGAACCCCAAATACTGTTCCTCCTGCAGACACTAGGTCTCCTGAAACTTGGGCAGTACCGTTGCCATCGTCTCCTGGGAATGATGGTAGGGTCCCATGATGTTGGAGAGGGTTCGTGGAGAGTGGGTTCCCTGGGCCTGTCCTCCCCCTGTCGCACAGCAGCCCTCCCAGTTCCCCTGTGTTCCTGGGCCTCTGTTTCCTGAACCGTGTGCCCACTACCACTGCCCCCAGGTCCCTGGTGTTGTTGGGGTGGTGGGTTAGCCTGGGTTCCCTGTAGTGGTGGACACACTGCTGCTTGACGTGTCCTGGGGACAGAGGTATGGGCCCGCTGGGTTGGTGGTGTACTGGTGTTTCCAGAGGGGGGAGGCTCTGTTGTGGCTTGTGCCACTGTGAGGGGAACCGACTGTCCCGAGGTCCCAGATGGGCCGAGCTGGTCATCTAGATCCAGTTGGACAAAGCTGCTGTCATCAATGTGGGCCTCTTCTGTGGGTGGAGTGGACATGTCTGGACGCTCCTGTCCGGTGACTTTGGGTAGGGGTCCTGCAGGGGTATAAAGGCATGATTATTGCATCTGTGTGAGGCATGGTGTGCAATGGGTGGGTGACCCTGTACCCCAGTGCTTGCATTCTTGTGTGATAACTGTTTAGGAGTGTGTGTGGGTATGTGCATTGGTGATGGGTGTCCATGCTTTGGTGTTGCATGCAGGGCTTAGTGTTGGGATGTGTGATTTGTGATAGTGGGACATATGTGAGGAGTTGGAGTGATGGGGGTGAGGGCGAGGGTGGGGGTATGTGATAGCATGCAGGTAGGATAGCAGATGTAATAGTTAAGATTTGACTTACCAGAGTCCATTCCTCCAGCTACTTCTGCGAGGCCCTCAGGATGCAGTATAGCCAAGCTCCTCCCATGTTGTTAGTTGTGGGGGAGGAGGTTGGGGTCCGCCGCCAGTCCTCTGAACCGCAATGTGGTGTCTTGAGACCACGGAATGCACCTTCCCCTGTAGGTCATTTCCATCTCTTCCTGATGTCATCCCGTGTTCTTGGGTGCTGTCCCGCTGCGTTGACCCTGTCCACGATTCTGCGCCATAGCTCCATCTTCCTAGCTATGGTGGTGTGCTGCACCTGTGATCCGAATAGCTGTGGCTCTACCCGGATGATTTCCTCCATCATGACCCGGAGCTCCTCCTCAGAGAACCTGGGGTGTTTTTGCAGTGCTATGGGGTGGTGTGGGTGATGTGTGGGGTGATGTTTAGGGGTGTGTGGTGTTTTATTCATGGATGTTGTGTGAGTGTTGGTGTTGAGTGCCTGTGGATGCTAGTTTGTAGATGGTGGTGTCTCTCTCTGGCCTTCAGTTGCAATTGTGGTCGTAAGGGTTTGTGGGTGATGTGGGTGTGTGTTTTATATTGTATTGGATGTGTGGGAGTGGTGTGTGGATGTGTATCAGGTGTGTGTATTTGGAATTGTCCAATGTGGTAGTGTTTTGTAAATGTGTGTGTATTTTGAGCGCAGCGGTGTGTACCGCCAATGGAATACCGAGGTTGAAAGACCGCCACGTGGATTCGTGGGTAGTGATAGTGTGGGCGTATTCCTGTTGTTGTGACGGTGGAGGTTTTGTTATCGCCAGTTTATCACTGACCTTTGGTGTGGCGGACTTGTGTGGGTGTCTACGTTTTGGCAGATTCCGAGCTATGGGTCATAATAGCTGTGGCAGAATTCTGCGGCCGCAGCGATGTGTTGGCGGTCTTCTGCACAGCGGTAAGCAGCATTTACTGCCAATGTTGTAATGACCCACATAATGTCTAGTACAGATGCGATGGTGGTGGAGCTCAACCTCACCCCTTCCCTGCATCTTAGGTTGTCAGAGTTAAGGACTCTCTGTAAAATCAAAAAGATAAAAACTGGATCAAACCCTACCAAAGTACAGCTCCAGGAGCTATTGGCAGAGTTTGCTAGAGACAACCCCTCTGAAGACAACCTTACAGAGGGGGAAACTAGTGACCAGGAGGATAATTTCAATGGTGGCAGCAACTTAAATAGGGTCAGAGAAACTACTGACATGCTAAGAATCCCCAAAGGGATTGTAACAAAATATGAAGATGGTGATGATATCACCAAATGGTTCACAGCTTTTGAGAGGGCTTGTGCAACTAGAAAAGTAAACAAATCTCACTGGGGTGCTCTCCTTTGGGAAATGTTCACTGGAAAGTGTAGGGATAGACTCCTCACACTCTCTGGAAAAGATGCAGAATCCTATGACCTCATGAAGGCTACCCTGATTGAGGGCTTTGGATTCTCAACTGAGGAGTACAGAATTAGGTTCAGGGGGGCTTAAAAGTTCTCGAGCCAGACCTGGGTTGATTTTGTTGACTTCTCAGTCAAAACACTGGATGGTTGGATTAATGGCAGTGGTGTAAATGATTATGAAGGGATGTATAATTTGTTTATGAAGGAACATCTTTTAAGTGATTGTTTCAATGATAAACTGCATCAGCATCTGGTATACCTAGGTCCAATTTCTCCCCAAGAATTGGGAAAGAAGGCAGACCATTGGGTCAAGACTAGGGTGACCAAGACTTCCAAAGGGGGTGACCAAAAGAAAGGGGTCACAAAGACTCCCCAGGGGAAGAGTTTTAAGACATCCAAGGGAAAAAAGTAAAGAGTCTTCTACAGGGCCCCAAAAACCTGCTCAGGAGGGAGGGTCCAAAGCCTCTTCACAATCCTAATTTGGGTACATGGGTAAAATCTTTGATCCCCAAAAGGCATGGTGTCGTAGCTGTAATCAGCAGGGACACCAAACTGGAGACAAGGCCTGTCCCAAGAAAGGTTCCACTTCTACTACTACTCCAGTTAGCACTGGAATAGCCAGTCTCCAGGTGGGATCAACAGTGTGCCCAGAGCAAATCAGGGTCCACACTGAAACTACATTAGTCTCTGAGGGTGGGGTGGACCTAGCCACATTAGCTGCCTGGCCTCCTAACATGAAAAAATACAGGCAGCAGCTCTTTATTAATGGGACTAGTGTAGAAGCCCTGAGGGATACAGGTGCCAGTGTCACAATGGTGACAGACAAACTGGTTTCCCCAGGACAATACCTGACTGGACAAACTTATCCAGTCACCAACGCTGTCAATCAGACTAAAGTATATCCCATGGCTCTGGTAACTTTAGAATGGGGAGGGGTCACTGGCCTGAAACAGGTGGTAGTCTCTTCTGCTATACCAGTTGAATGTCTGCTTGGAAATGATCTGGAGTCCACAGCATGGGCTGAGGTAGAATTCAAAACCCATGCAGCCAAGCTGGGTTATCCATGAGATGGTGTGTGTCAAGACAAGGGCACAGTGCAAGGTTCAGGGTGAAAAAGAGGTGCTGGAGTCTAGAATAATGGCCCAACCCTCCAAGAGAAAAGGAAAGAAGACTGGGGAACCAGCTTCAGCACAAAAAAAAAAAAGAACCTCTCTTCTCAGGAAGAAGTTCTATCCCCTGAGGGAACTGATCCTATAGAGTTGGAACCTTATCAGGTTGAGCTCTTGGGCCCAGGGGGGCCCACAAGGGAACAACTTTGCAAAGGGCAAGAAACATGTCCCTCTCTTGAAAGCCTTTGGCAGCAAGCTGCTGAAGAAACAAAAGGAAATGTCAGTGGAACCCACAGGGTCTATTGGGAAGATGGACTCCTTTACACCGAGGCAAGAGATCCAAAACCTGGTGCCACTAGGAGAGTGGTAGTGCCTCAGGAGTTTAGGGAGTTCATTCTGACCTTGGCCCATGATATTCCACTTGCTGGGCATTTGGGACAAACCAAGACTTGGGAGAGGTTAGTCAACCATTTATATTGGCCCAACATGTCCCAGAAAGTAAAGGAGTTTTGTGCCTCCTGTCCCACCTGTCAAGCCAGTGGTAAGAAAGGTGGCCACCCAAAGCCCCCCCTCATTCCACTTGTGGGGGTCCCCTTTGAAAGAGTGGGAGTGGATATAGTGGGTCCACTTGAACCTCCCAAAGCCTCAGGGAATCAGTATATCCTAGTAGTAGTGGATCATGCTACTAGGTACCCTGAAGCAATTCCCCTTAGGTCCACTACTGCCCCTGCAGTAGCCAAAGCACTCATTGGTATCTTTACCAGAGTGGGATTTCCTAAGGAGGTGGTTTCTGACACAGGTACCAACTTCATGTCAGCTTACCTGAAACATATGTGGAATGAATGTGAGTACATGGAAAAGGCAAGCAAAACCTTGAGGCCAGCCAACAGCTCCAGAAGATGTGGTATGACCAAAAGGCTGCTATGGTTGAATTTTGGCCAGGGCAGAAAGTCTGGGTTCTTGAGCCTGTGGCTCCCAGGGCACTTCAGGACAGATGGAGTGGCCCTTACCCAGTGCTAGAGAAGAAGAGTGAGGTCACCTACCTGGTGGACCTAGGCACTAGCAGGACCCCCAAGAGGGTGATCCATGTTAATCGCCTGAAACTCTTCCATGACAGGGCAGATGTGAATCTGTTGATGGTTACGGATGAGGACCAGGAAGCAGAGAGTGAACCTCTCCCTGATCTCCTCTCCACTGACCCTAAAGATGGCATAGTAGATGGAGTGATCTACTCAGACACCCTCTCTGGCCAACAGCAAGCTGACTGCAGGCAAGTCCTCCAGCAGTTTGCTGAGCTCTTTTCCCTAACCCTTGGTCAGACACACCTGTGTACCCATGATGTGGACACAGGGGACAGCATGCTTGTCAAAAACGTTTTTTTAGACAGTCTGATCAAGTTAAGGAAAGCATCAAAGTGGAAGTCCACAAGATGCTGGAATTGGGAGTGATTGAGCACTCTGACAGCCCCTGGGCTAGCCCAGTGGTCTTAGTCCCCAAACCTCACACAAAAGATGGCAATGGAGAGATGAGGTTCTGTGTGGACTGCAGAGGACTTAATTCTGTCACCAAGACAGATGCCCATCCCATTCCAAGGGAAGATGAGTTAATAGACAAATTGGGTGCTGCCAAATACTTAAGTACCTTTGACTTGACAGCAGGGTACTGGCAAATCAGAATGGCACCAGGAGCAAATGAGAAAACAGCATTCTCTACACCTGATGGGCATTATCAGTTTACTGTGATGCCTTTGGCTTAAAGAATGCCCCTGAAACCTTCCAAAGGTTGGTGAATCAAGTCCTTGCTGGCTTGGAGTCCTTTAGTGCAGCTTATCTTGATGATATTGCTGTCTTTAGCTCCAACTGGCAGGATCACCTGGTCCACCTGAAGAAGGTTTTGCAGGCCCTGCAAGCAGGAGGCCTCTCTATCAAGGCA
This sequence comes from Pleurodeles waltl, assembly GCF_031143425.1. NCBI lineage: Eukaryota > Metazoa > Chordata > Amphibia > Caudata > Salamandridae > Pleurodeles > Pleurodeles waltl. The sequence continues at coordinate 1,124,431,456 of NC_090448.1, forward strand.
TCTAAATGTCAGATAGGGCAGGGTACTGTGGTTTACTTGGGACACCTTGTAGGTGGAGGCAAGTTCAGCCATTCCAACCCAAGATCCAGACTATTCTGGACTGGGTAGCTCCAAAAACCCAGATTCAAGTCAGGACATTCCTTGGCTTGACTGGGTACTATAGGAGGTTTGTGAAGGGATATGGATCCATATTGACATCCCTCACAGAACTTACCTCCAAGAAAATGCCCAAGAAGGTCAACCGGACTGTAGAGTGCCAACAGGCCTTTGGCACCCTGAAATAAGCTATGTGCACAGCACCTGTTCTTAAAGCTCCAGATTATTCTAAGCAGTTAATTGTGCAGACGGATGCCTCTGAACATGGGATAGGAGCAGTCCTGTCCCAAACAAATGATGATGGCCTTGACCAGCCTGTTGCTTTTATTAGCAGGAGGTTACACCCCAGGGAGCAGCGCTGGAGTGCCATTGAGAGGGAGGCCTTTGCTGTGGTCTGGTCCCTGAAGAAGTTGAGATCATACCTCATTGGTACTCACTTTGCAGTTCAGACTGACCACAGACCTCTCAGATGGCTCATGCAAATGAAAGGAGAAAACCCTAAACTGTTGAGGTGGTCCATATCCCTAAAGGGAATGGACTTTATAGTGGAACACAGACCTGGGACTGCCTATGCTAATGCAGATGGCCTTTCCAGGTTATTCCACTTAGAAAATGAAGACTCTCTTGGTAAAGGTTAGTCTCATCCTCTTTTGTTTGGGGGAGGGTTGTGTAAGGAAATGCCTCCTTGGCATGGTTACCCCCTGACTTTTTGCCTTTGCTGATGCTAAGTTATGATTTGAAAGTGTGCTGGGACCCTGCTAACCAGGCCCCAGCACCAGTGTTCTTTCCCCAAACTGTACCTTTGTCTCCACAATTGGCACAACCCTGGCACTCAGGTAAGTTCCTTGTAACTGGTACCCCTGGTACCAAGGGCCTTGATGCCAGGGAAGGTCCCTAAGGGCTGCAGCATGTCTTATGCCACCCTGGGGACCCCTCACTCAGCACATGCACACTGCTTCACAGCTTGTGTGTGCTGGTGGGGAGAAAATGTCTAAGTCGAAATGGCACTCCCCCCAGAGTGCCATGCCAACCTCACACTGCCTGTGGCATAGGTAAGTCACCCCTATAGTAGGCCTTACAGCCCTAAGGCAGGGTGCACTATACCACAGGTGAGGGCTAAGGTGCATGAGCACTATGCCCCTACAGTGTCTAAGCAAAACCTTAGACATTGTAAGTGCAGGGTAGCCATAAGAGTATATGGTCTGGGAGTCTGTCAAACACGAACTCCACAGCACCATAATGGCTACACTGAAAACTGGGAAGTTTGGTATCAAACTTTTCAGCAGAATAAATGCACACTGATGCCAGTGTACAATTTATTGTAAAATACACCCAGAGGGCATCTTAGAGATGCCCCCTGAAAACATACCCGACTTCCAATGTGGGCTGACTAGTTTCTGCCAGCCTGCCACACACCAGACATGTTGCTGGCCACATGGGGAGAGTGCCTTTGTCACTCTGTGGCCGGGAACAAAGCCTGTACTGGGTGGAGGTGCTTCTCACCTCCCCATGCAGGAACTGTAACACCTGGCAGTGAGCCTCAAAGGCTCACCCCTTTTGTTACAGCGCCCCAGGGCATCCCAGCTAGTGGAGATGCCCACCCCTCCGGCCACTGCCCCCACTTTTTCGCGGCAAGGCTGGAGGAGATAATGAGAAAAACAAGGAGGAGTCACCCACCAGTCAGGACAGCCCCTAAGGTGTCCTGAGCTGAGGTGACCCTTACTTTTAGAAATCCTCCATCTTGTAGAAGGAGGATTCCCCCAATAGGATTAGGGATGTGCCCACTCCCCACAGGGAGGAGGCAGAAAGAGGGTGTAGCCACCCTTAAGGATAGTAGCCATTCACTACTGCCCTTCCAGACCTAAACACACCCATAAATTCAGTATTTAGGGGCTCCCCAGAACCTAGGAAACTAGACTCCTGCAACCTAAAGAAGAAGAAGGACTGCTGACCTGAAGTCCTGCAGTGAAAACGGAGACGACAACTGCTGTGGCCCGAGCCCTACCGGCCTGTCTCCCAACTTAGAAGAAAACTGCAACAGCGACGCATCCAACAGGGACCAGCGACCTCTGAAGCCTCAGAGGACTTCCCTGCAACCAAGGACCAAGAAACTCCCGTGAACAGCAGCTCTGTTCAACCATCTGCAACTTTCTTGCAACAAAAAACAACTTCAAGGACTTCACGTTTCCTGACGGAAGTGTGAGACTTTCTACTCTGCACCCGACGCCCCTGGCTCGACCTGCGGAAAACCAACACTACAGGGAGGACTCCCCAGCGACTGCGAGCCCATGAATAGCCAGAGTTGTCCCCCTGGCCCCCCACAGTGACGCCTGCAGAGGAAATCCAGAGGCTCCCCTGACCGCGACTGCCTGCTTCAAGGAACCCGACGCCTGGAACCAACACTGCACCCGCAGCCCCCAGGACCGGAAGGAACCGAACTCCAGTGCAGGAGCGACCCCAAGGCGACCCTCTGCTTAGCCCAGGTGGTGGCTACCCCGAGGAGCCCCCCGTGCCTGCCTGCATCGTGAAGAGATCCCTGGGTCTCCCCATTGCTTTCAATACAAACCCCAACGCTTGTTTGCACTGTGCACCCGGCCGCCCCTGTGCCGCTGAGGGTGTACTTTCCGTGCCTGCTTGTGTCCCCCCCGGTGCCCTACAAAACCCCCCTGGTCTGCCCTCCGAAGACGCGGGTACTTACCTGTTGGCAGACTGGAACCTGGGCACCCCTGTTCTCCATTGAAGCCTATGTGTTTTGGGCACCTCTTTGACCTCTGCACGGACCGGCCCTGAGCTGCTGGTGTGGTAACTTTGGGGTTGCATTGAACCCCCAACGGTGGGCTACCTTGGACCCAACGTTGAACCCTGTAAGTGTTTTACTTACCTGTGAACTTAAAAATTACTTACCTCCCCCAGGAACTGTTGATTTTTGCAGTGTCCACTTTTAAAATAGCTTATTGCCATTTTGGTCAATACTGTACATGCTATTGTGATTATTCAAAGTTCCTAGAATACCTGAGTGAAATACCTTTCATTTGAAGTATTACTTGTAAATCTTGAACCTGTGGTTCTTAAAATAAACCAAGAAAATATATTTTTCTATATAAAAACCTATTGGCCTGGAGTAAGTCTTTGAGTGTGTGTTCCTCATTTATTGCCTGTGTGTGTACAACAAATGCTTAACACTACCCTCTGATAAGCCTACTGCTCGACCACACTACCACAAAATAGAACATTAGAATTATCTCTTTTTGCCACTATCTTACCTCTAAGGGGAACCCTTGGACTCTGCACACTATTTCTTACTTTGAAATAGTATATACAGAGCCAACTTCCTACATCCCCTTTGTAGCGGTGGAGCAGATCATAGACCCACAGGAGAGGTTTGCCCTGGTTCGTGGCCGACTTGCGGGTCGAGCCATAGTGTTGGGCTCTATATATGCACCGAATGTGGATCAGACTCCTTTTCTACGTAGTCTGTCCTGCCACTTAGTAGGCTGGAGCGAATATCCCTGGTTATTGGGAGGGGACTTGAATAGTGTGCTTCATGTTGACTTAGAACGTTCCTTCCCCCCATTGCCTACGTCTCCTGCGGTGGTCGCAGCGCGTGGGTTGCTAGATTGGATGCAACAGTGGCATCTGATAGATATTTGGAGACAGCGGAACGCTGTGGACAGAGTTTACTCGTACTACTCTGCCCCGCACTCCCTCCATGTAAGGTTGGATAGAATACTCTGCCCGCCGGACCTGGCCTCAGCGTTTGGGGGTGTCGATTAGTTAGGGCGTTCGCACTCGGATCACAACCCACAGATTTTAAGGTTGAGTTGGGATCTACCCTCCCGCCAGCTGTTCCTACCTAGAAGCTCCGTCTTGAGCTCTTAGAAGATGCGGCCTTTAAGGCATCCTTGGAAACAGCAATCTCTGAGCAATCCTTTTTGAGCATAATGATAGTACGGCCTCTTCGGGCCTAATGGAGTGGGATGCGTTCAAAGTATTTATCCAAGGCCATTGTATATACTCAGTGGAATTTACGTCGTTCGATTGAGCATGACCTAGCTCGCAGACGAGACACGTTACGCCCACAGAGAGAGGCCGTACGGAGCACTGCGGATGAGGCTTGCTTAGCCGGGGCTCGAGCTGAGCATCTGTCGCTGCTTGAACGGCTGCGATGCCTGAATTATGCTGTGCACTCAGCGAGATCGCACGCTTCGGCGCATAACTCGGGTAAACTTCTGGCCTGGCTGGTCAGGGGGGATCGTGACCATGGCCCAATCATGGAGGTTCGCTCGGAATCCGGGCAGCTGTTGTATACGCCAAGGGAGATACATACTGCGTTTACGCAGCATTACCAGGCCTTGTATGCCTCAATGGTGAGCTCCTCTGAACAATCTTGTACGGAGTTCCTGGCTAGTGTGGACCTCCCACAGTTGGCAGTGGACCATGGGATTGCCCTAGAGGCTCTTGATCTGGCTGAGATACAGGGCAGTATTCGTGAGCTGGCGTCTGGTAAGACGCCGGGCCCGGATGGTCTGCTGGCCGACTTTTACAAAGTATTTAGCTTAATACTCGCGCCCAAGTTACTCTGTGTTTATGAGGAGGCAGAGCGAAGGGGCTGTTTGTCATCATCATAGGGGGAGGTGCTGTTTGTGTCCCTTCCCAAGCCTGGTAATGACCCGGTAGAGCTGGGGTCGTATCAGCCGCTCGCAATGCTCAATACGGATTACAAAATTCTGGCCAAAAATCTAGCAATGCGGCTCGCGCCTATAACGCCGGGCCTGGTGCACCCGGATCAAAATGGATTTGTGCTGGCGAGAGATACGTCACATAATATCATGCGACTGTTCTGCATCATGCACTATGCCAGGTGAGACTGGCCACAAGTGGGTTTCCTTGTTCTTGATCTGGAGAAATACTTCAATTCTCTGGAGTGGCCCTATCTTTTCAGGGTGCTGTGGCGGTTTGGTATCGGGCCTCACTTTATTCGAATGGTTAAGTTACTACATACTAATCCTCAGGTTCGGGTCAGGGAGGGGGGCATTATATCAGAACCCGTCAAGGTGTGTAGAGGTACGCGGCAGGGTTGCCCCCTCTCCCGCTGCTTTTTTCCCTTGCCATGGAGCCACTGGCGGCGGTTCTGCGGAATAGGGGCACGGACTGGGGTATTACCCTAGGGGATGGCCTGTACGTGGCGTCGCTGTACGTTGATGACCTTCTGCTGTATTTCAGTGATGTGACGCGTATCCCCCAGAGGTTGGGACCCTGTTGCAGCAGTTTGCCTCGCTGTCTGGCCTAAAAGTTAATTGGTCCAAATCATGCCTCTTCCCTTTGATCCTGTGCAATCGGACCCGGAGCTTTGTATTGCAGGGAACGTGGTCCCCTGGCCGTCTCCTACATTCAGGTACCTAGGCATCCGTATTTATCATGGGGAGGAAGACCTTGTAGATGGGAACCTTAAGAGGGCAGTATCCTGGATTAAATCCCAGATGGCATTTTGGCAGACACTGCTGCTGTCAGTGGCAGGCAGGATAGCACTGTTCAAAATGATAGTTTTACCGCGTCTGCTCTATTACTTTTCTAACCTCCCGCACTATATCCCTCCCAACTTTTTTAGGAAACTGGAATCTATCTTGAGGGACTTCATTTGTAATGGGGGTCGATGCCGGGCCATGCTGAAAAAGCTATATTTGCTGTTAGAGAAAGGCGGCCCCTAATCTGGAGCACTACTATCTGGCCTCCCAGCTTCAGTGGGCATCTAGGTGGCTGGCGGACCTGCATCTCGCAGACACAACGACTACAGAGGGCCCTTGGTCCCTCGTGCAGGTGTCACACCTATTTCACCCACTTACACGCGGGGTGTCACCGGGCCAAATTTTCCTCAAGGTGGCTTGTAGCTGCTATCGTAGATCCTTGCGTCTTACTGAGGGGGTGGTTCCATTTGCTCCAGCTATAGCGTTACTGGGAACCCCTCATGGCCCTAAGATTACGTCAAGTTTTGAGCTGCGCTTGTGGCATGAAGTGGAGTTATGCACGCTGGGTGATCTCTATGATGATGGCAGATTGATTCCGTTTCCTACATTGGTTCAGGAGTCAGGGCTGCCAGCAGGGCAGTTCCTTTTGTACAATTCACTGTTAAGGTCTTTAGCATCCAGGTGGGGTGGCATGTCAGTGGCCCCTCCCAAGCATTTGCTGGTACAGTACATACAGGTGATGGGGCAGGGGAAAAACCTGATCAGATGGTTCACCGACACGTTGCGCATACTCATGGCCTTGGAGTGTGATACCCTGCGCGCGGCCTGGGACCAGGATGCTTCCGCCTCAATTGCGGATACGCAGTTGAGGTTAGCCTTTTCTGGACACGTTATTGTCCCTCGGAATTCTAGGTTTCACCTGATCCAGTTCTATATCATTCACAGGGCTTATCTTACTCCAGCTCGTATGAACAGGTATTTTGCTCATCAGGATGCGGCATGCCCCCGCTGCTCTTCTGTAGATGCTGACTTGCTGCACATGATATGGTCCTGTGGGTCCCTGCACTGCTTTTGGAAGGTGGTGGTCGACTGCTTATCGGAGTGCACGTCATGCCCGGTTCCGTTCAGTTGGAAGGTCTGTGCGCTGGGCCTATTTCCCAGGGGTAAGCAGCATAGAGCGGAGGCGCGATTCCTGGATCTAGGTATGATAGCGGCTAGGTGGTTGATAACGCGTAGATGGAAGTCAGATGACCTGCCTGCTGAGGCTTGGAAGAAATCTTTTGGGGTGTGGGCAGCAGCGGAAGGTATGGCGTTGAGGCGGGAAGATGCGCTGGGGCTGCGCCAGCATCCGTTATCAGTCAGGTGGGGGGAACTAGAGTCCTGCCTGTGGGCTGGGGGTCGGGGCTCGGGTGCGGACGAATCCGACTAGCTGCAGAGGCAAATGTGCGACTGTTTTTCTATCGGGAATGGGAGTGGGGGAAGGTGAATGTTTGAGGGGCTGGGCTGGTCTTGGTGCGGTACAGAGTGCTGAATACTCTCAAGGTAGCAAATAGTTATGGCCTGCATGCGAACCGGTCCTATACTGGTATGAAAGAATAACACTCAGTGAATCCCGTGCCCCGGGTGGCATGCTTAAATTACGATTTATAGACTGCATATGTAACACTCCAGCGGCTGCTCTTGTTCATGTTTTGTTTTATTGTTGTCTGTGGGGAGCTCAAACTATGTATCTGCCAGCAAACCAATGTATGGGCACACTGATCCTCCGGTGTAGTTTGAAGAGACGGATAGATGTTGGATTTCTATTAGGGTGGCTACAGGATCTAGACCCTATGCTATGAATCCTCTTGTTTGAATCGCAATGTTTATTATCCCATGCCATGTGACACTTGTGTATAATGAGGCTGGGTGCGTTAATTGAAAAGCTGGTTATTGGCTGGCTAGCACATAATATTCGTCATTGTGTATGCACAGTCTTGTGTAATTACACAATTTTGTTATCCTATTGCTGGAAGATGTAATGTTTATAATGCATTGAAAATACTAATAAACAGATGTTTGAAGATAGAACTAACATGTGTTGAATACCAGGAAGTTGCAAGACTTGAGGTCAAAACAGCATTCCTAGCTAACCAAAAACACATATACGAAGCAGACGATAAAGCTGGCAAATTGCTGGCATGGATAAGTAATCACGAGCAGGTGAACAGACACATCTGGGAGATAATATCCGATACGAGTGGGTAATCAAAGGCAGAAGGCACATAGCAGCAGCCTTTGCAGCATACATTGAAGAATTCTATAGAGCTAGAGTAGGCGCACCTGAGCAAGAGATCAGAAATTTTGTACTGGACTGCCCAGGAAGAAAATTGAATTACAAACAGCGGGAAGCACTTGAGGCCAACCTCACTGAGGTGGAAATAACAGAAGTGCTGTCACAACTATAGACAAGGCAAACCCCAGGTCCTAGTGGCCTACCAGCGGAATTGTATTGTAAAATTGGAAGGAGAATGACTAAACCACTACTCTTGGTATACCAAGAGGCAATCACCCTCGGGGAACTCCCACTGGATATGCGTACAGCAACAATAGTCCTAATCCCTAAACCCAGGAAATCGGCACAACGATGCAAGTCATACCGACCAATCTCCATGCTAAACGCAGATACTTAAATTTGTAGCAAAAAGATTGATAAGCAGGTTACACACAGTCATAAAGAATCTCATCCATGCTGACCAAACGGGCTTTATGCCCAGTCGATCGACAAAACTGAACCTACGATGCTTGCACAATAATATCCTGAACGCTGGACATGGGAATGACCCATGGGCCATAGTTTCACTAGACACTAATAAAGCGTTCTATTCAGTAGAATGGAAATATCTCTTCCTAATCTTGGAAAGGATAGGATTTGGCCCCACATATATTAGCTGAATTAAACTGTTATACAAAAAAACCTTGGCTAGAATCAGGGTAATTGGACAGCTCTCAGACACTTTTGGCATGGGGAGGGGCACTCAGCAGGGCTGTCCTCTCTCCCTAATGCTCTTTCTGCTTGCAGTGAAACCACTGGCAGAACTCCTGAGGGTTGACACCAGGATCTGGGGGTGGTCGGTACATTTTGGGTTAGGAGAAAAGAATGTTGTTATATGCCAATGACATCCTTCTGCATCTATCTGATAAAAACGCCTCTTGAACTTGAATAGGGGAACTTTTTAATATCGTGGGTGAATACTCTGGATTCACAATTAACTGGGAGAAGTCCCTCTTGTTCCCAATGGGTGATTGGGCACAGCACACCACATTGCCCCGCCCCTTAAGACTCAAACATCACAAGTTCAAATGTCTAGGTATCTGGGCTAGATCTTCCTTCTTGCAAACCAACCTAGATCGACTACTACAAAGACTAGAAATAGACATCAGACACTGGAGTACATTGCCCCTTCCTTGCTCGGCAAGGCTGCAATGTTTAAGATGATCACTCTCACCTGGCTGCTATATGTCCTTCAAAACTGCCCATTTGAAATTCCTAAGACCTTCTTTAGGTGCATAGATGCTTTGATGAGGGTGTTACTATTGGCCGGGGGACAGCCATTCATTACATTACAAACCCTCAGTGGTCTAACTATGTGGGGGGCATAGCACTCTCCAATTTTAGAAAATATTATGAAGCAGCTCAGGTCGGTTGGGTGAACGAATGGGCCATGCCAGTACCAAAGACCCTGCAATCTGGTTGGATAGGTGAGGAATGGGAGATCAAAGTCACCTTCATGCTTTATATGCAGGTACACTAAGGAAACAGGCCTGCCCAGCAACACACACAGTATGAAAGGTATGGATAGGCCTCTTGAAGGAGATGTGCTGGGGAGAAAGACATACACCTTGCACACTGCTATGGAGAGGTATCAAAATGCCTCAAGTATCCGCCCAGGCCGGGTTTCAGGGCTAGGATGCAGTAGGGGTATCTACATTGCCTGTGGTTTGGGGTGAAATGTGATAGTGCCATTCGAACATCTTCAGGCCAAATTTAACATGCCTACCACCCAATGGATAAGATACAGGCAATCGCAACATGCCCTTAATTGCAGTATAACTAAAGATGAAGAAACTCAAGAGGACTCTCCATTGGAATTGCAACTGCTAGATGGGCATGTATCACATAAATTTATATCCTTAACGTACGGCACACTGACGCAAAACACACACTGGTCACTGGGAACCCTTAAGGAAAGGTGGGGCCAGGACATAATTTGAAGAAGTTGACTGGCAAGAGGCATTAGGATTCCCATCAGAGGTGGCAATTAAAGCAAGCTACCAGCTCATTCAGAAAAAATCACTTCACAGAACATATTACACTAGAACACAGCTTCACATAATTGGGAGGGCCAAGGTTCCATGTTGTCTTCGGAACTGTGGACAAGAAGGCACATTTATTCACACATAGTGGCAATGCCCTGTTATACACATATTCGGGACTTATGTATAGGCATCCCTGGAAGGGGCAATAGGAGCACCTATACAGCTGACTCCCCAATTGGCCCTTTTGGGGATCTGTGGGTCCACATACTTAACAAGATATCAAAAACTCCTGCTAAACATTGGATTCATGGTAGCAAAAAGAGACATCGACCAGAACTGGGAAAGCGATGCTCCCATGTCATCGGAAAGATGGATGGAGGGAATGGCACGATGCAAAATAATGGAACATGAGATCTATAGGGACAGGGGCTGCCCAAAGGAATTCAATAAGATTTGGGTCCCTGGGATCTGGGAGAATGAGATAGCGGCTAGTTTGCCATGAACACAGCAAGACGCAGAGGTGAAATGGGCAGGCATGGAGATATAGGATCTTGGTGGGTGGAATGGCACAAGAAACAAGCCCACAGTGAACAGCAATAAGGTGCAAATGGGGCTGTCCGGAACTTAAAGGGAAGGTGTGGAGCAGAGGTACATCGATTGGTCATGAAAAATTGTTTTAGAAGATCATTGTGGTAGCATCTGTAAGTTTATGTTCGTATGATTGATGGTTGTTCTGCGAACGGTGTGATGTAATGTTATGCTTTATAATTAAAATCTAATAAAAATGTTATTAAAAAAATAATTTAAAAAATAACAAAGATAGAAAAATATACAACAAAAATAAGTATAACAATTGAAATGACTACTTATTGAAATATATATGTGTAAATCATAAATAAAAAGTAAAATCAGAAACACAAATGTATAAATTAAATACAAAAAATGTAATATTGCAAATAATTGTAACATGATTTTTTCAATTAGTAAGTAATAAATGGACTTAAAAATGTGTAAATAATATATTTAAAAACACTTCTAGCCTACTACCCTGCAAACCAACAACCCACCACAAAAAAGGAAAAGAATTAGCACCAAACGTCCACAAGAAAATGTTCACAATATATTGTTTTTTAATTAAAATATTTAAGATATACAAAACACAAACACACATTACACTAACAATAACCAAGAATGTTAAAACAGTAAAACAATAACATTCTACTTCATCAATAAAATTTGAATAAATTAATTATACATTTATAAAATATTTTAAAATATATATTTCAAATCACCCCTCACTTTAGTCCCCAAAAAATCCCACACGTCAATAAATAAAACAAAATAAATAAATAAACTATAATGAGTTAAATGTATTCCCAAACCAAAAAAGTAAACTCTATTGAAAATAATTCTAAACATTAAACAACAAATGAATAATATGTAATGCTAGTAAAATTAATACAACTTAAAAAAATCTAAAATAGGTATTATACACAATGATATTAAATACTCTTACTTGCAATATTATATCCCACGATATTCTTGTTATGAGAATATTTGTAACAATGCTAATGTACAATGATATTTTTGTAACAATATTAATATTGAACAGTGTGAAATGCACTAGTGATCTGAAGACAGTGTCAAGATCCAAATGTGTTTCATTGCATGTTTGGGTAGAGGCAATTCTGAAACTCCTGTTGAGGAGAATACCAACTCTTCTCTTTCTTTGAGATTATATCAAGGCGTGAAGTGTGGCAGAGACTTTTGTTTCAATGCAGGACTCACTGAAAATTGTGAAGTGCAAACAGGGAAAACACGTCAATCTGTTCTGTAAAGAAAGAAGTATTTTTTGGAAACAGATTGGGTGTTCTATAAGCAAAAGGAGACAGAGAACACACTGGTAATCACAGCTTTGTATTTAAATGTTTCTTTGATGTTTAATCCTGAGGGATAGGTTAGTTGGTTAGAGATGAATTTGATGTGCTGATGAGGTGTGAGAACTGAGATGGGGTTGGGCAGGGTCATTGTGTAGTAAGGCTGGGTTTGCAGGAAATGTGAATGACCATGGAGACCTAAAGTTTTGAGAAGAGCAAGATGAAGTAGGAGTATGTTTAAGGTGAATGGCAGTAGCATGATGACTGGTCTGTAGTTGAGCAATAGAATGTTGTCTGAGAGTTGTGAATGATTGTGATTATTGGTTGATCCCAGTGATGGCAGGGTGGTAAGCAGTGTAAGTTATCAGAAGGTCAAAAGCATCAAATTCTAGGTGGTGAGCACGACAAATGGGGAACTCTAAGCATCAGTTTGACTGGAAATGTAATGACAGAGGGTAGTTAGATTGAAGTGCAAACCCTAAGTTGTGGCTCAAATGGTTAACAGTGCTACTGTTAGGAGAAACAATTTAAAGCCTACTCTCTTTAGAGCTGCTAATGTTCTCTAAATATATCTGAAGGAGGTTGTACTTCTTCTCTGTTGAAAAGAAGAATCTTTCTCTGCAATTTAGTAATGGTTCTGTTGTTTTACAGCAAATACACTATCAAAATCAGTGTCCAGATGTACAAAGCAGTAATGACAGCTTACTAGGTAGACAGGCCTCAAGAGAACCAGTCAAGTCGCTTGTGTTATTTCATGATGAAGACAACCAGTTCACATGCACAAATGTGTGACAAGACATTGCTCAAAGAAAGTGGCTGGTACAGGTTGCATAAGGGTAATTGACATAAGCTAACATCCCACTGAAGGAAAATCAGGGCTTTATATAGATTTTGGAGGAGTAGGATCTCTACCACAACTGATAGAGCTCCTGCTTTGTCAATCTTGTGGTTCTCCTGACATATTAACTGGTGGAGGAACAGAAAGGTCTCGCCAATGAAGTCTCTTCCAGGTCTGCAGCAAAAACCCTTGACCTGTGCCACCAATTTGCAACAGGAACACCAGGTCACATTGGCAGAATGGAGCTTTCACCTTTACTTTTACTGTCTCGGACTGCCATACAGGGCAAAGGATGGTGATGCTCGAAAAGAAACTATGAACAATATCACTGATGCTCTTTGGAAAAACTCCATTGCGTCAGGGACATTTTTGTGTGCTGCAGAAAGAATCCGTCAAAACTAATGCTGAGTGGGTCGCAACAATGTGGGATGGATGACCTGCTTGCCATTTTGCTTTGCACAAAGTGCATACATTAGACCTGTGGGTGCACTTTCGATAAAGAGACCCCGGCACCCCACAAGACAGGCAACGTAAAGTCTTAAAAGAGAAACTGCAAGACAATTGATAAATGTTAGTTTGAGCAAATATCTTTAATTCTTTAAATGAGAATTACCACTACCAGAATGGTCTATAGAAACCAATGTTAAAAATACATAAAGTGGTCCAAGAGCCATTTTAGCTGATCTTTTCTGTGAGAACAGCAAGAAGTGAAGTGATTTACAGTTAGATAGTGCTTGGGGTTTATCCGTATGACAAAAGTTACTTTCTGGCTCATGTGCGTCTCACTTCTGTTCGATTACGTTTGTCTCAAGGTTGTATCTGACAAGGCCTTCAAATGCTCATATACACTGTATAAGAGCTTATGGTGAAGAAATGCTCTTAATGCTCTTCCAAAAGAGCAATGATTCTGAATATTTTTTGACAAATGCTAAGCTTTTTTTTATCCAATGGTAGATCTTGAGAGTTCGTGGATGGTATTGTTTTATTGGAAATCTTCAGGTATTGCAGGAATTCTTGCAGGGGTTTGCCAGGCCTTAATTTGTAAAAGAAAAAGTGCTGGTGCCCAAAGCGCTGCTCAGAAGCCTATGGCTGGTGCAGTTAAATGTCAGCGCACCGAATACCAAGGCTGCATAGTCCTAAATTCATCTCATATCTCTTTAATCTATTTCCAGGCACTCCCTGCCCATTTATCACACTCTTGCAGGTTCCGTCTTTATTCCTTTGTGACGGTTTTCCTGTCTTTCTCTTTCTTTGTCTTTCGGCTTTGTATGTTTTCCCCCTCTTGCTCTTGGTAAATGTCTGCTGCAGAAAAATAAGTAACTGGCCCCAGAAATCAGTACTGGTGTCCCCCATAGGCAGCCATTGACTCCACGTAAGCACTGGGGTTCGCAGACTTAGGGTCGCAGGGATCAATCAGGTCTCTTCAGAGAAAGTCACCTTATGACTAAGCCCAAGCACATGACTTGCCATTGCTCACTCCTCCAGTACATAACTTGGCATAGAATTTAAGAGTAGGGAAATTCCTAACTTTCAAGCGATTCTTCTGTAGTGTTCTCTGGCTCCCCTAGGCCTGATAAACAAAGATAAACCTACACTTTTGTGTAAGTTCGATTTCTTCGTATTCACAAAGGTATGTTGCAAGTAGTAACTTTACGGCTGCAGAGTCTCCTTAGTTGTGACTTCACACATAAGAAGATAGATGAGTTTACCTTTGTGAATCAGGCCCACTGTGCTTCTATGCTCCACAGCTACCAGACCATTAGGCTACATGGTACTCTATACCAGGAAGCAGTGCTTAATTTGAAAAGAATGAGTGCTGGTAATTAAAGCTCTGCTCAGAAGCCCATGGATGGTGTATTTAAATGTCAAACACTGAATACCAAAGCTGGTAGTCCTAAATCTGATTAATGACTCTTTAATCAATTACCAGACACTCTTTGCCCCTTTCTCTCACTCTTGCAGGTTTCTGCTTTCTCGTTCTGTGATGGTTTTTCCGTCTATCTCTTCCTCTGTCTTTCCAATTTGTGTCTTTTCTCTCTCCTGCTCTTGGTAAATGTCTCATGGATAAAAATAAGTGTCGGTCCCGAAATACAAGTGCTATGGCCACTCACAGTCAACCACCGGCTCAAATTAAGCACTGCCAGGGAGGCAGGGTATAAGGGCAAAAGTGCATTCTAGGGTAGGTAATAAGCTATTTTATCCTGACACTTGCAGGCAAGGTGAAGTCCAGACCTTTCAGTAAATGTGTCCCTGCATACACAGGGGGGATCACTAAATTTGGAGGCTTGTCCTCCACAAGACAACAGCACGGACTCAGAATATTTGTGGACTCCTTCAGCTTCTTCTATGTACTGGACTAGGATAGGAGCCGGCACAGGTCAGTACTAACCAAAACATGCCATCTGAGTTTTGCTGATTTTGGCTGTGGTTTTTCTGACAATATCTGTTTCCAGCCAGAAAGCGGCATATTTTTGCGAAGAAATAACATTTCGTCAACTATTTTCCTCAGGGGGGTGTACAGGGTAGAGGGAAGTGCGAAAACATGGGGAAGGCAAAATTGTATTAGCAAACTTCCATTGATGTGAAAAACAGGAATGGGGTTTAGTTGACGACAATGTGGGCTGCACCCAAAAAAGACAGAAAAGCACAAAAAGGCACAATCGGAAAAGAATGAGTATGGAAAAATGCAGGTGCATTATACATATTTTTTAGGAAAA
The DNA here is from genome assembly GCF_031143425.1 of Pleurodeles waltl. NCBI lineage: Eukaryota > Metazoa > Chordata > Amphibia > Caudata > Salamandridae > Pleurodeles > Pleurodeles waltl. The sequence continues at coordinate 1,124,446,748 of NC_090448.1, forward strand.
ACATATAACACCATCACTTGAAAACCCCATAACTTCTGCTTCTGCCAATGCCTTGAGAGACAGAGAAAATCTCTTTGAAACTTCGAGTCTAGAGAACAGAACCATTGTGGGTGTTCTTGAGCGTGGGCACATTTGCTAAATCATAGTACCAACAACCTGGGCTTTAAGTGGGCGGAGTCCTGCCGGTGCTCAGCACTAGCAGTTCTAAAAAGCAGGTGCTGAGACGGGTCCCCATAGAGTTCTCCATTTTTGACCTCACTGTCAGGGTGAAAACAAATCTTAACTCTACAGCAATTCCACCCTTCACTGCCTTCGGTGTAACTTCAAAGAGACTCATTATGGATTCTTCAGTCTCATCATTTCAGAACTGAAGCATTTTCAATATTTTATACAATTAAACCATTGTTGTTGATTATTTATCTTATGTAACCAACAACCATTGACAAAGACAATAGTCCTGGCTTGGTGTAGGTGTAATGTTACTTGCTGTATTACTTATCTGGATGCAATGAGGCAGTAAAAATTCCAGCAGGGAGGCACACTGCTAAGTATGGATTTTTAGGCCACGTGTTTTTAAGCCACACCCTTAATTATATCAGGCAAGCCCTTTAGAGAGATCCCCCAGTTTTTTCATCTCACTTAAAGCCCAGACAACAACAAAACTATTTGAATAAATTGTCATCACATTCCACATCTTAGTAGATAGTTTGAGTATGAAATAGGGACTCCCAATATTTGGAAAACTGCTTTGCTTTTTAAAAGATAAAATAACTCAAGTTTCTTTCTTCCCAGAAGAGTAAACATAGCAACATACGAAAATAAATGCCAGCTACTGGCAACATCCATGCTCGCAAAAGTAAAGATGGCGAATCAAGTGTTGGCTATAAAGAGAGTACAGACCATGGAACAGAGACAGAGACAGAGACTTCACAAGAAGAAGAAACTTCATCTGAAGAAGAAACTAGAACTGACCATGAATCATCAACTGAAGAAGACTCCACAACCGAAGATGAAACCTCACAGGAAGAAGGAAAACGCAAACCTAAAGCAAAGGAAAAAAAGAAAGAATATCCATCTAGAGAAAAAGAGGGTACCGGTGAACAGCATAAAGAGAATGACACATGCAGAGAGTCTGGGTAAGAAATAAAATCAATGATTCTGTAGCTCTTAAAGCTATACAAATACAGTTGATATGTGGCCTTAACCAAATGTTGGTAAGTGCCCCTGTGCAAGGGTGGCCTGTTTTTTGTTTTTGCTTCTCGTCTATGTTCTCAGCTGGGCCTCATTGTGAGTTTGGCGGCCGGACGAGCCCACCGACAAACTCTCAGGAAGGATGTCACTGTCAAATCGGTGGCACCACCCCCCAAGAACGCATTACAATGTTCCTGCTGGGCTGACCGGCGGGAACATTGTATTACGTGTTCCCATCGTGCTGACCGGCGGGAACAGTGCTACGATATTGGCCTTGGGTCCTTTAAGTGAGCCAAGGCCAATACAGAGGCAATACCACCACCATCGGAATGCTCACTGTCTGTAAAGCAGAAAGTGCGCATTCCGATGGTGTTGGGCAGGAGGGCCCCGACTGTCCCCACCCAGGGTGGCCCCGACCATCACCACAATGAGGCCCTAAGTTATCATATCTACTACTTGTATCACAGGTTTGCTAAATGGAAAAAAAATATTCTGTCACTGATAAAAAAAGAAGTCATCAATTTACACTCGCAAATTTTTTTTGAGGGGCCAAAAAGTATGGTCTGTGGTGCGACCAAGGGCCGCATCGGTGCTAACAGGTTGGGTGCAGTGGTGGGGGATTGAAAGGTGGACGTAGGAGGAGCAAAGTGTTTCCTTGGTGTGTACAGTGATTCGTGGAGTTATTTTGAGGGTTTCAGCCACAAAGCTTAAGTCAGATTTGCTTTGCGTGGCTGTGAGTGGCTTAAAAAATCTGGAGAAAGGTAACACAGGGTGCGTTCTCTTCCTAATTGCGAGTCTCAGTGTAATGTATGATTGTTTTGTGATCGTGAATGCGGTCATAAAACAATCGCAGTTAGCACCAATTTCAAATTGGTGCTAACTGATTCGCAAACGGGAAGGGGCCCCCATGGGACCCCTTCCCCTTAGTGAATGGTAGCGAAAATATTTTTTCAGAGCATGTAGTGGGCCCACAGACCACTGCCTGCTCTGAAAAACAGAAAAGAAAACTTTTCTTTTTTGTTTTTGAAATGCATCCCGGGCTGCGTTAAAAAAAAAAAACTGCTTTATTTAAAAGCATTCACAGACATGGTGGTCTGCTGTCCCCAGCAGGCCACCGTTCCTGTGAGTGCAGCCATTCCAAATGGGGTCACAAATTGCGGCCTACCTCATGAATATTAATGAGGTAGGTGCGACTCGCAATTTGCGACTCGCAAATGAGTTGCAAATTGCAAGTTGCAAAACTCTCCTTCATGCATCTGGTCCTAAGTTTGTAATCAGTGGTCAGACTATCTTTCGAAATGAAAGACTGAGGGCCAACAAATATAAAGGATCCCTTGGGAGTTCCATATAAAGCAGCCTTGGGGTTTATGATGTCACCAGAACCCCTCTATAGCAACACTGGGCCATATTACACAGTTACCCATTATGTTTCCTATGTATCTGCTACAGTACTGTAAAAAAGACACAAAAACACCATTCACCAATTATATGTTGCAATGACTTTTTAGAGGGGAACAAATCCCCTAGTCACAGGACCTATTCTATGTAATTTTACCTTACTGCGCAAGTTTAACTCCTTGAGTAAATTAAATGCCACTTTCCTAAACAAATACACATAAAAATTCCATGACATAAACCATATATGCACATGCACAGAGTACATATGCTATTTATCAAAATTCTACAAGCATCACTGTGATGGCTCTTCCATGTCCCTCAAGGCACCTCCTGCTGGTACTACTCCCTAGAGAGAAACAGTTCTGTGCCAAGAGTGTCATGAGATCTGGTGCAAGTAAGGAATGTATGTCCTTGGATAGTAAAAGACGCCAGAACACAGAGGGCCCCTAACAATCCAGGGTCCTACTACAACTCTATCTTCTACACCATTGATGGTTATGCCCCTGAGGAACCTTCCTTTGCTTCTCTACCCACCAAGGACATCCCAGACTGCACCAAAAACTAACTTCCTGCTGAGAGAGAAATTAGTGAGAGGCCCAGTCCAGTGGAGTGCATTTAAAGTCTGTCCTTTTGGTGCCTCACACATTAACTCTGACCAGGGATTCTTTCAAACAAGTCTAGCAGCATGAATTGTGATAATTTGACTTTTGCAATACAAACAATTAATTTGCAGAATTAGTCACTCAATGGCCTGTGTTGGAACTTGTGTGGTTACTTTAGCAAATTGCGTTTCCAATGTAAAAAGCAAGTAATTATTATTGGAGTACCTGAGTATAACAAAGCAGGCCGGGGGCCTATGGTCCCCTTGGATCCACTATTAGTTCCATCACTGGCTCAATCCCATGTCAACCAGCATGGGGGACCAAAAGTACCAAGTCTAGCTCACGCAGCACAGAAAATGGGGGTTGGGCCAAGTTCAATCTCCTTCCTCTGGATTTATCTTCTCAGGTGGGAGGGTTGTCTTCCTTCCCATTTTTTCTCAAACCTGTCGTTTTTCAGGAGATTATCAAAATGTTCAGTCATCCCTGTGTGGATCTATTGAAAACAGAATAAAATGCTTCACTTCTAGTATTTTGCTCCCTGATCCTGACTCTAAAACCGTGGGGGAAGGGGCACTCTGTCATTTATTGGCCAAAGGCCTTGCTTCGTGCCTTTCTTCCAATTCCCTTATGGTCCAGAATGCTAGGAAACATCATCCAGGAGAAAGCTCAAGTTCTTTTGGTAACCCCTTGAAGACCTCAGAGACCATGGTATCATGAAATTCTCAGGTTAGCAGTTTCTGACCCATGGAGGTTTCCAACACTACTTCCACATCTTTATGACCCTCTTCTTCCAGAGATATTTCTCGACTGAAACTCAGTTTGGGTGTTTGAAAATTGAGAGGAGGAGATTAATAAAGTTAGGATGCTCTGGGGAAGTGGTTTTATAGATCCAAGAATCCAGGAGACTGGCTACATGAAAAGATATTCTAAATAATCAAGGAATTTCGAGCTTTGAAGTGTATCAAAGGGGTACATCCCTCTTCATGTTCTCCTGTCTTTATTTTAGATCTCTTTAGGAATGTTTTTGTTGTTGGGAGGTGTCTTTCTCTACTTTAAACAGCAACTAAGCTGCTATTACAGCCTCCAGGGGAAAGGAAGTTCAAGATTTATAATTTCTTACTAACAGGCCATGAAAATGTTTTTCCAACAGAAGACCTATCATTCACTCTCTGATTTCCTCTTGGAATTTTCTTTTGTTCCTGGGAGCTTTACCGAACTCTCCCTTTGAACCCCTTGTTTTGGTTTCACTTATGTTTGGACTCTCCAGGTATATTTCATCATCACTATTACATTATTGGTAGGCATCTAGGGGGAATTGGGGCACTGTTGGTTCATGATCCTTTTAAGAATGTATCTATTTTTGCATGTCACCCACATTTATTGTGTGGAGTGATGCTGCTGCTTTTTTAACTACGTACAGAGCACTGCTGCCCAGATCCCTGTGTTTGTGCTTTGACCCCAAAAACATGATAGAATTATATATCTGCTAGCTGGTATATTTAGCTTTCCAGTAAGCCCATAGTATATGGTGTAAGAAAATACACAAATAGCATGGAAAATCTGAATTTTCACATGTTGTGCCATCCCCTAGACTGAAAAATAAAACATGGTTGCAGGCCTACCTATTTAGCCAGGAAGCTGTAATGTTTACACCTGCAAGCATACCTGTCAAAATAACTCCTTTTTGACAGGAAAGACCTTTACTTTTAAATAGTGAATAAGTCATCTCTAAGTGGGCCTTGTAGCCCACGAGGTAGTATACCTTTTAATTGAAAGTGGTATATGCAAGAATTTAATGTTGGCACATACCTACAGTGACTAGTCCACAAAAGCTATTTTCATTGTGAAAGGATTATAGCTTTCCTGTGAGAAAAACAAAAGTCGGACTAAAATCTTAACTATGCTATCTTTGGTTTGGGACAAGCTACCAGAAAAAATCATCACTATTTTTAATTTGTGTTAAAATCCAATTCACTGGTGAAGTTAATTTTTAATAAATATTTGGGAAAAGTGACAGTTGTCTGCCTGAACCTCCAGTGGGCTAATTAGTATTGGCATCCCTGCAGCTAGTCCTTGTAAAGTCTTCCCCTTAGTGAATAATAAAACTGCATTAAGAGTAGAAACAATGCCTTGGGTATTTTGTTATGAAGACCTTGTGGTGAGGTATCTGCCTCCTATCAGCTTAGAAAGGGTTGCTAGTGAGGGGTCATGAATTTCATTAACTTGAAAGGGACTAGGGTGAGACCTGTCCAATTATAGTTCAGGGAGACCTGGAGAATCAAATCCTTTGTTCATGGGGCCATCTGTAGCCAGCTTTGCATCATTCCTATGGGAGTTGAGTTTGTCCCAGAACCAGTTTGATGTAGTTGAGGAAGAGGAGCATGCTAATTTTCCTGAACCCAGCCCTTGTTGGAATAGCAGCAGCCTTCAAGGGGTGGAAAGGTGCTGTCATTTTGCCTCATAATAGTGCATCGTGGGATTGTTGCAGTAGGGGAAGCAGGCTATGCTGTAAAAGTTGTGAGTTGGAAGGGAGTGTCCAGGAGTCACTGGCTAGTGAATCCTACAAAAATGCCACTACCCACAGCTCATCAGAAGAGCATATTGGGACCTGGGAAAGAATAGAAGAGGACTCAACCTGCTGTCTGTGCCCTTAGTAGAGATCTCAGGGGCTGGACCTGCTCCCACTTGCACCAAGGACTGAGAAGTGGACTACAAAGGTCAGTTGGCTGAACTCCTGTGTGGATGCAGGGATGCAACAAGCCACAAAAACCTTTTTTTCTGAAGTACTCAGCTAACCAGTGGCAATTGGACCTGTACTGAAGCCTGCTGGAGTTATTCCAGGCCCCTTGGTGCTTTCTCTGAGATCTTCAGAGCCTTAGAAGAGTCCAAGAGGAACTGTTCCAGAAAGTCTGAAAAGTTGGGAATTATAAAATATTTGGACCTCCAAGACCTCAACAAGACCTCGACACAAAGCTGGCCACCTTAGAGAGGACTGCGTCAGCTTCCAGGCTCAGCCCATGGGAGCATTTTGGCCTCCCAAAAAGAGACCAAGGGCCTGATTTAGATCTTGGCAGATGGAATACTCTGTCACAAATGTGACAGATAGTCAGTCCACCATCTTACAATCTCCATAGGTTATCCATCATGTTTGTGACAGAGTATTCTGTCCGCCAAGTTGTAAATCAGGCCCTAAGTCAAGGTAGAAATCTTGACCAGGCATAGGAGTGAAAAGTATCTGTCCAACGAGAGGGCTTCTGGAACTTTACCCGCCAAAAACAACGGTTTCTAGAACAACAGCTTTAGCAGGACCTTGTCCAACGGCTATTTGAACTCCGGAGGACTTCACCTGATACAGCCTGAAGTCTTACTGCCAGGAGAATTTTGATTTCAATTGCAGGGACTAAGTCAAAAGGTAAAATCCTTTACTGGGAGGATGTGCTTGGGGTATCCAAACTTTACTCTGCCACAGTCAGCCTGAAATTATGCCTGGGTCCCGTTCAACTTTGAATAGCGACTTCTAATAAGTGCTTTATTTTTCCATAGCTCTTTTTGCCCTAAATCTTAAAAAAATCATATCTATGGTACTCCTTTTTAATTTTAGTCATTTTGGTGTCATTTGTCTTCTTGAAACTCTCTCCATTTTAAGAAATTGGTTGTGGGATTTTTATTGTGTTGTGTTCTGACTTTTTAATAAGTTTGTTACTGCCAAATAGTTTACTGAGTTTTCCTCACTTTAAGCATGTCTTCTCTGTGCCATGGATACCAAGGTTTGAACCCAGGTATATTTATTAAACTTGAGTACTGGATCTAGCAGGGTTTGAGATTTATTGCTTCAGAAGGAATCACATTCTCCCCAACGAATAACTCATTTTCTTACAATCCTTATTTAAAAAAAAAGACAGATCCAGCTTTTTTTAAAACATAAGATAGCCATTTCTTTTCATTTGGATGAAGACATTGTTTTATCAGTTTTTCCTTTCCGTAGCTTTAGAGGATAAAGATCTTTGTAATCAGCCCGTTACCTCGATATAATTCACCCTCATCTCAGTTATTACTCTATGTGGCATACCAAGAGAGCACAGGCTATTGGTGCAAATATTAGCCGAACGCTAAAAAAACTACAACCCTCAGTGAAGTTTGATTAATATGTAGAGCAGAAAAGTTTCATAACAACATACTCAATACCAATGACAATTACATCATAACTAATTATAAAACTTCCACACTACACCAAGTTTTTCTGTACACCTTCTACATTCTGGAGTCTATAATGTTTTATGATATGTGATCTGGAGACCAAGTACCAGCTCTTCAACAGTCCTCAAATGGAATTCCTTGCATCTCTGGCCATGGAGCTGCTATAGATCTAGTTGAGCGGCCTTGTAGACCTTCTGGAATTGCCTCTTTTTGACTTAAATAAGCAAGTCTTATAGTTTATTTCAACCACCAACTCAAAGCTCCCTTGGTTGCCATTTTCTCATGACCAGAAAGATCAAAGGTTATGAAGAGGGAACTCATCTTCTGAATGCACTAGGGGCCAGATATGTGACTTTTTGTTTTGTGACTCGCAATTTGGGTTACGTTTGGGAATCGCCAATTGCGAGTCACAAAATAAAATGCACAAAAGCTTTAAGTACACTGTTTGCGACTCCCAATGAGGTCGCAAATGACCTACCTGATCAATATTCATGTGGTAGGTCATAATTTGCGACCTCATTGGGAATGGCCGCACTCACAGTGATGGTGGATTGCGTTGGGGACAGCAGACCACCATGTCTGTGACTGCTTTTAAATAAAGCAGTTTTTTTTAAATGCATCCTGGTTTCCTTAAAGGTAAATGGGATGCATTTCAAAGAATGTTTTCTTTCCATTTCTTCAGAGTAGGCAGTGGTCAGTGAGACCGCTACCTGCTCTGAAAAAAATGTATGCTTCCATTCACAAAGGGGAACCCTTACGAATTGGTCACCATCAACTTGAAGTTGGTGGTAACTATGAATGTAGTTAAACAGGCCCCTTCCTAATACCGAATCGCAAAAGCAAAATGCGATTCTGTAAGCAAGTTACCAAACACCAAAATCGTTTTTCCAGTCGCAACCGACCCGATGGGCTGTTTGCGAGCAGAAAAATGCTTCACACATCTGGCCCTAGATCTGTTAAGACAGTTATAGCACATTTAAAATCCAGCATGCTCAATAAGCTCTCTTACTCAGAAGAAGAAAATAGAAACTACACTGGAACAGTGAAATTTAGATAGAACTCGTAGATGAAAAGTAAACTCATGTCCTAAAGTCACTGCATCACCCAAAAATCACACAAAAGGTGGATGACAAAGATGAGCTAAGTGTTTCTACAATCTTCAATCTGAAGTGATCAACACCAGAAAACAAACTTTGTAAGAAAGAAATGTAAAATCTACATTTCCAAACATTGAAAGATAAAAGTTGGTACAGATTTCTAAACCAATATAAAATCGCAAAGAGGTGCAGAGTAAAAACAGAAAGGTTGTGAAACTGAGTAACTTGTAAATAATCTATACACTAAAGGTTCAAGCTCACGAAAGGAAGAATCAGTTTCGAGAAAAGCCGTGACAGCCAACCACTGACGTTTTAATGTAGATAAAGCCAAATTTCTGTTAAAGCCATTCACTAAGAATTGCAAAAAAAGAAGAAGCTCAGCAAGAAATAGAGTATAGATTTTGATGCCAACACCAAGAGTCAAAGGTTCCTGAATGTCTAGAAAAAATATTCACAGTAGATGGCTTTCTAGAATTTGGAACTTCTTGTATGACATGAGAAGGTAAATCCTGACTTAAAATAGTTAACCTATCAACTTTGCGACTGACAATGAGAATGTCATATGATGTAGGCGGTTGTATGTGCTCAATCTCAAAGGGAGAAGAAGTAGAATCCACATAGGTTGAGGTGTCAACTGCCTGAAGTACAACCAACTCCTCTGTGGCCAATATGGCACTCGCACAATCATGACAGCCTTCCTGTGTTTGATGTTCAGTAACAGCTTGTGACTAAGATGAAATGGAGGGAAGGCAAACAACACATATTTTTGGCCATTTAAGGAGCAAAGAATCTACCGATCACACTCCCACCTCTGGATATCTTTTGCAAAATGTTAGAAGTTGGGCATTCATCGTAGATGCAAACAGGTTTATGTATGTTGCGCCAAATCTTGATTCTATGAAGAAGAAAACATTCTGCTCAACTGATCTACATCTACATTGTCCAGTCCTCATATGTGAACTGCCGCAATCAAGAGAAGATGTTTCTCTGGCCGTAACCCCAGTGAACATGCCACCCCAATGGCCAGCACAGGGGACGAGGGTCCCTTGGGCATGGCCATTGCACCCAGCACCATTTAGGGGGGCCCATTTCAGGGCCCCCAATGGTACTTTTAAAAATAAATACAAATACTTCCCTCTACTTACCTATACTTACCTGGGATGGTGTCCCCCATCCTCCGCTGTCCCTCTGGTGTGGGTGGGAGTGTCCCTGGGGAGGGGATCTGTGGACTTATTCCATCGTGTTCCACCATGGAAATAGGCCTACAGGTTCCTTAACGCCTGCATGACCCAGGAGTTAAATAATGGCACTAAGCAAGCTTAGTGCCATTATTTAGGCCAGCCACCCTCCCATGCACCATTTTTGCACTGGAGGATAAATAAGGCGCTAGGGCCTTAAAGATATTTTTTACCCGGGAATGCCTACCTTGCATCTCATTGATGCAAAGTAGTTTCCCGCAGGCAAAAAATGACTTTAACTCCAAAACTTTGGCGCTAGATGGGTCTATCGCCAAAGAATGAATTTGGATTTAGGTTTGCACTGAATTAGCGTCATTCTTTAACGCTAATTCAGCACAAAGCAAATCTGGGCCAGAGTGTGTTCAAATGTCACTTCCTGAAACTAGGAGGATTTAGGGAATTCATTGCTAGTCTCTTGTTATCCCTAGTGGTCGTTGCATATTCAGCATGTCTTGTGTATACTTAGAGTATTAGGCTCAGCAGTCTCTGGGATGCTCTCTGTTATTAATTCTATCTTATTTTCAAAAGAATTATCACTTTTATAAAATCTTTGTCCAGTTTTCCTGGGACGAGTAATCATATCTGAGGCTGTTTAATAATCTTTGACATTGGTTATTAGTTGTGTCAATGGTTGAAGTCCAGTATTGTTTTTTTGCTTTAATGGTGGTGCTATGTTAAAGCTCCACCATTTTGTTAGATTGGGCCATTGTTCTGGATCAAACATTTCTGTCACATAGCATCTTGAAAGTTGGCTGCTTCTTTTACTTTTTTAAACTCAGGAGTGAACCAACGGTCCTTTCAGTTTTTATATGTTTGGGGCACTTTGGGGGCAACAGATTTACTTTCTTACCACTGGCCTAACTGGCCTCGTGCCATGTTGTGAATTAACCTGAAAATCAATTATGCAATCATCAGATTAAATCACAAGAACTAGCTTGTCAATGACTGTACATTTAGTTTGTAGTTTTTGAGAAGATCAGACAGATCTGAAATAATATGAACTGTGAATTAATTGCCTAAATTCTTTTGAATTCATGTAGACCTTGAAGTTGAGATCTAACGATGTCTGAGCTGAAGTCCATATGAAAATTAAAGTCTACAGAACAATGATATTTGTGGATGAACCATTCAGTGTAGACTGACAGAACTTTTTATCAGATCCTGGTGGTTGCCATGTGAACAGTGTTTTGGTGCACTATTTTTAGTGGGGTTGCAGGACTGGAGGATTTTGACCTTAAATGGTCTAGGTTTAATTTTGAAGATAATCACAGTCCCAACAGTCATGATGGAAATGCTCAGGTTTTGACAGCAAGTGGACACTACTCAACTACCCCAAACCTGATCTTCTCAGACACTCCTGCGGATTTCACAGCAAGAAACAGTGTAGGAAGAGGTTCTCCACCATTTAAGGAGAAGAACATTTCAGTAATTAGTAGGTGACAATTTTTCTCTAAAAAGATGTCAGAAACCTGATGCACATGAGAAATTGCAGAGCATGCATTTATCATGGAACACTTTTATTGTTTAATGTTTTTAGTGGTCAGGGTGCTGGCGAGGGCGCACTGGATCCGTCTTCAATATTTTTGTTCTAGAGTCCTGTCACTATGGAGCACTGATGTTTTCAATGCTTGTAACACTTCACACAAATACTCGAATCTTGGCATGCTGCGAAGACAAATCAGGCAGAGCAGGGACAAACTGGCTATTACTCACTGACTTCAGCCCTTTGCTTCTTAATGGCGTGATGAGATGGGGTTATATTTGGTATGTTCACAGGTGAGTGATAAAACAGGAAGGCCTATATTTATGAAAAAGTGGCACATCAGTGCTGATGCGCAACTCTTTTTTGTGCCTCCCTACTGGCACAGAACGACACCATGGCACACCATGGCAGTCGTTAGCACAACAGGGTCAACATTTTTGATGCTAGTGTAGCAAAGTGCAAGGAGGCCCATAGGTTTCTATGGGTGTGTCATTTTAATGCCTGCTCTACGCAGGCGTTAACAATGACGCCAAAAACGGTGCTGTGAAATATGTCAAATTTCACTGTGCCATTTTTGCAGGCCTCCTAGCACCGGAATGCCCCCCTTGCATAAATTATGCCTGGTGCAGGCATAATGTGGCGCAATGGGTTACAAAGTGGCACAATGCATGCATTGTGCCACTTTGTAAATATAGCGCAGGGAAAAGGCCAACGTAGCGCTGTCTTAGCATTAAAAAAATGACACAAAGGCAGTGCAAGGGGCTCTTAAATATGCCCCAAAGTGTTTCTGGTTTCACAGCAGAAAAATAACCACACCTCTTTACAACTTGCCTGGTTTTGTTGATGCAAGTCACATCTTTGGAGTCATTATCTCAAAAGAGGATCCCTAAGGGAAATTATTCCTAGATCTGATTTTGTTAATCCTTTGATATGTAGATAGATATTCCAGAGACAGAAAAAGATCTCCAAACGTGAATTAATAAATGTTATCCCATTATTATTTATACTTTATATCGTACTTACAGAAGGGGAATATATGAACTAAGTGAAGTAAATAAAAGTTGCACATAGGTATTTAACCTTTACTGCAGTAAATTATTACATCTATTGATATATAACTCTGAATGTGAAACATAGAAAACAATTACTACATGACCGTTTGCATTGTTTTATAATCAATATAAAATGTACGAATACTCGCCATCAAAACATAAAACTGTAGTGGCTACTGGCTACTAAGATTTTACTGAAACGTCTTCATTACTTACCCTCCTGAAATTGTTCAGGTTGTTATGTAAGGTAGGAAAGCACATTTTTGTTAGTTGCGTGGTGTTTTTGTTTGTGCAGTGCAAGCACCTAAAAGCTCTTAGTTAAAGGTCCTATGTGATCTTGTGACTTGGTATTCATAAACTCATTATTGAATTAAGCAGATGATCTTACTCAGGGTTGTCACTGTTTCAGTTCCTTGTGCATAAATGCATTGAGCCATCTGCAGGTTATAAATCGTATTTCACTCCTTCTTCTAATACAAATTAGAAGACATCAGTTCTGCTAATTGATGTACAAAGCTACATATCCCTCATGCATCATCAGTTGATCATGGTTTCCCAATTGTAAAAACTAGTAGGATTCCAGGTATAGGAAAGAAAAGAAGGCAACAATACAGGCTTGATGTCCTCCCAATTTCCCCACCCACTCCCCTGGCAGGGCTTTGCCTCCTCATATCCCTCATGCATCACGGTGATGGCCTGCTTGGTGATGGATTCTGGACCGTCCACCCACCCACATATCCTCTCTTCTGGTGAGCAGCTGGCAGGCGGTGTCCTTTCTGCTGGGGTGGCACTTCAACCCACCTAAGCTTGACAGAGCCTACTGAACCAGAAACAATCATCAACACACACAAACACAGGCAGCAGCAGGCACAGATTTTAGAAAGATTCTTCAGAAATGTATTTTTTGGATTGAATTCAGACGTTTGTTCATTTTTAAAGAATTGTAGTTAGCAGTGTCGTGGTCTAGACAATGGTAAACTCCAAAATATCACAAAGATATTATTTGAACTAAATAGAACATACAGAGGCCCTCAATGTGACTCTGGCGGGTGGCGGAGGCCACCGGCCAAAGTCCCGCATCAGGATGACTGCATATGCAGCCGTCCCTCCATGGTAATCATCACAAGTTTCCTGCTGGGCCCAGCAGGAAACACACCACAATATTGACGCCGGCTCATAATAGAGCCTGCGGCAATGTTGCTGTGCATAGTAGTAGTACATTTCATGTTTGTAAGTAGCCTGCTACCTGCTTCGAATTCAGTGTTGTTTTGCTGCAGTACAAATCAGTCTTCATGTTTCGTCTACAGTAGACTTACATACATTGGGGAATATTTATAATGCCCTAGCGTCACCTTGTGCAACATTAACGTCATTATTTTTTACGTTAATGTGGCCCAACGAGGCCAAAATCCCTGTGCTGTATTTAAAGGGTGGCGCTATGCATGCATTGCACAACTCTGTAACCCTTTGAGCTACATTTTGCCCGCGCCAGGCATAATGTATGCAAAGTGGGCGTTCCCCCGTTAGGGGAGCCGGAAAAATGGTGTAAGGGAAATCTACGAGATTTTTTACGGCACTTTTAAAATTCTTCAGAATTAGGGCCTATGCACTCTGCAGGTTTAGCACCAATATTTTGGCACTACTCCTGCAGAGTACATCAATAGCGTCATGGGAAATGACGCTATTGCCCCCTACCCTGCGCCATGGTGCGCCGTATTTTAAATACGGCGCACACATGGTGGTGGTAGGGGAATGCTAAGGGGGCATGGGAAAGTGGCGCTGCACTCTGTGCAGCGCCACTTTCCATAAATCTGCCCCATTGTTTTTTACCACCTCGAAATAACACAGATCACTACAAAAAGAAATGGAGGGAGTAGCACTGTAGGCCAGATGTACAAAGCATTTTTACATTTGCAAATTGCCCAATTCGCATTATTGTGCCATTTGAGAAACCGAAAAGACATTTTCGTGGTCCCACGGACTACTGCCTACTCTTAAAAAATGGAAAAAAAACTTTTCAGTTTTCTTTTTGAAACACATGCCGATTTCCTTAAAGGAAAACGGACTGTATTAAAAAAAAAGGTTGACTTATTGAAAAACTGTCACAAATATGGTGTCTGCTAATCCCAGAAGGCTACCATGCCTGTGATTTTGCTATTCCTGATGGGTCGCACACCGAGACCTAACTCATTAATTTTCATGAGGTCGGTTTCTTTGCGTCCCACTGGAAATCGCAAAATGTGTTAAACTCACATTTGTACATTGCTATTTGTGATTACTGAACAGTGAGTCAAACAAATGCACTATTTTCTAATCCCAAACACTTACCTTCCTACATCTGGCCCTACAGAACCTACAAACATGTAGTATGATGTTAGAAAGGTAGTTGAGCACCTTTTTGTTAGTCCAGTGATGTTTGTGTTTATTTACTGCTGTACAATGCAAGTGCTGAAAGATGGCTGGGTGAAGGCACTATCTGAATGCAGTAGTAACCACTGTACTTTGTCTTTATATCTTTACTGCAACAATTTCTTATTTATCTCTTTCTTGCTAGTGAAATCCACTGTGCTGACTACTTGTTTTCCATGTTTTGGCTCCTGGTGTTGCTCACTCTCGCCTGGCCGGTCAGCATTGTTCTGGGAGCGATCTATGGAATTCTGGCCCCGGTCAACACCTGCATGGGACTGGATAAGGTGGACGAGAATCTGCTGCATGGGTTGACCGTGGGCAAGACTGTGGTGATGAATGCGAAGAAAAGCAAGCGCTTCTGACAAGAAAAAGACTAGAGCGCCACATCAAACTGTCAAAATGTCAGCTCTGCTCCAGCAAAAGATGGCATCCATGTACATTACCTAGGCTTATTCACGGCTTTTAAGTCCTTTAGGCTGCAACAAATAATTTAGAATTAATAAAAATGGTTTATATGAGTACTGCTGGCGAATCATGCTTACAGCTGTTGAATATGGCTAGGTGGAGCATGCATGGGCAGATACTGTGTGCATCACTTAGAGGGGGCCAGTCGGTTACCACGCTTCATTTAGAGGTGGCTGAAACTCTTTTGAGACTCAGCTGACTCCGCTGTTAGAACTGACTGGCCAGTGACCAATCAACCCGACGAAAAGCTGTTGCCTTTAAAATGTCCGAAGGCCCACCCTATTTAGGTGACAAATCCAAACCTGATTTTTCCTGACCAGGACAATCATGAGAGGCATGAAAACAAACCCAATACATGGCAGTGTGGCCAATGTAACACATTTGGTCGAAAGTTCTTATGCCATGCTAGCAGGAGTACTTTTGGTGACAATTTCCACCAAAGCTATGGGGAGCAGTAAGCTTGGTGGAAGCAGGATCTCAGCTGCCCTAGAGGTTTGGTTGCCTTTCCTCCATACTTAAAATGAAACCCTGTGTCTTTACTTTACAGAACTGGACTAGTTCAAAAGCTTGTTTTCCAGTGCAATAGGACGCATCAGGCGGTAGATTTGGTATTCAAGTTAAGCATGTGCTCTGCCAAAGCCAAATATTATTTTTTAATAAACAGCAATTACGACCAGAAAAGTAGACCTTTAACAAGAAATAATAAACTCTAGGAGTTCCATTGTTACTTTTATTGATTTTCGTATGCACTTGAAAGCCAGGAAAAATGTTTGGTTTAAATTTTTTTAATTGAACATTCCTGGACTGGTGTTTTCTTATGAACTTTGATCTTGGCTTATAGGAGTTAGAAGCTATTACAAAGTGTTCCTAATCTTGTGCAGCCATGACAGTTTCACTGTGTTTTAAAATAATAGCCTCATTGCTCTCTCTGGTTTACAATGCTACCTATTTTAAAATATATTTTAGTAAATTACCTTTGAATGTTTTCACTTATAAGGTATACCGTGCTGCATCTATTATGGACAATAAAATCTATTTTGAACATGTTTTATAACTTCCTTATATTCCTTATAACTATTGAGAAAAGAAGTTGGTGAAAAAGAAATGAAAAACTAAATGTCCAGAGGAAAACTTATTCAGAGAGTCTCCCTACTCATAACAACTTAAGGCCCGAATTTAGGAAAAGTGGCGCTGCATCCAATGCAGTGGCATTTTTCTTCCGCCCCTTGGTACCCCTCTACCGCCACCATGTGTGTGCCATATTTAATATAAGGCGCACCGTGGCGCAGGGAAGGAGCATTAGCATCAACGTTTTTTAATTTATTGATGTACTGTGCAGGATTCGTGCCGAAACTTTTAGCGCTAATTTTGCAGAGTACATAGGGGTCCATTGAAAACAATAGTATGCCCCCTTTTAACGCCTGCTCTGAGCAGCCATTAAAAATAGCAGTTAAAATGTCTCTTAGATTCCACTGCGCCATTTTTGCAGTCCCCGTAATAGGGAAGCCCCTACCCTTGCATACATTATGCTTGGCGGAGGCAAAATGTGGCATAAGGGGTTACAAAGTGGCACAATGCATGCGCTGCGTCACTTTGTAAATATGGCGCAGCAAATTTGGACTCGGGCCACATTAGAGTAAAAATAAATGATGCTAATGGGGCACAAGGAGGTGCTAATCCCCCCTACTTCTGGGCCTAAATACCTTAAGTTTAAATGTGACCTCAGTCTGAAAATACCTTCCTGCAGAATAGCTACTGCCGTGCTTTTAATGTGAAGATTAAGAACATCTAAAATTCTGCCATGATAACATAGAAGAGGAATTAAGGGATAGATGATTAATAGCCTGAGGAAAAAATGTGGAAAGGGAATGTTGGACTTGGGCAGGGATCACTCTCTTTAACTACTTTTGTGCCATAAATCATTAAAAGCCTTTATCCTCCTCTCACATTTTCAACCAGCTGGTATCATATCTGCGTTAATACCTAAGAGCTCATTTACTTCAGCTCAGGTGATAAGGCAGGCTTTAGGTTCAACAGCTCCTTTTCAGCAACATGGCACTCATTTTGTCTGGAATAAAAATGACTGTTGCCGCTGTTGAAAAGACAAGTTTCACTGAGAATGGCAGAATTTTATCAGTCATGGACGAGGGCGCGATTTAAGAATTTTTTGAAAATGTTACATCATTTTAGCATTCTAGAGTACTAACCATAATTTCCATGACAAAATGAAACCCTTGATTTTGTTCATTTACTGCAGTCTCCTCTATAGGAATTTCTTTAAATCCTAACACTCTCATTCCAGCAATATGATGTTCAGGTGTGCCATGCTGTTGTCATGAATTTAGAATGTTAGCATTCTAGATGTTTTGGTAGAACTCTGTGTTGAAGCTGCATTTTAAAACAAATGAATCAGCTGACAGATTACTGTCGCTGTTGGAAATATGTTTTCCTCCACATAATAGGCTTTTTTCACATAGGTGAGGAAGATATTACTGAATTCATAGAAAATGTGCCCTTATCTTAGCTTCTGGAGCACTTACCATGAATTCCATGTGAAAAATTCTGAGAGAAAACTATCTTCTATCAAACATGTTTCATCAAATGCCTAATCCAATCCTACCAAAGAGTCAGCACTTTTACATGGTAGAATCGCCTTAAAAGTCACCGCAATCCCTTAAATTTGTATAACACCAACAACAAATGAGTTATTCTGTGATTACAATCTGTCATTAACATTTTTATAAGCTGCTTTTTGTGACCTTTAAGACTAGGCTGTCACTACAATATGTTTCAATGGGACAAAAATGCTGATGCCAGAAGCAACATATGCAAAGTAAGAATGGACAACGTGACATATATAATTCACAAAACTGGCAATATTTAAGGTACTATTCAGTTTCGTTGTCAGACCACATCACCCTGTAGATCCATTTGTCCTAGACTGATCACACTTGCTGCCCTTGTGACTCATGCCCGACACACTTAGTAGAGGGATTCCAGCCTCAAAACATTTTCTGATCTCTTTTTCATGTTTCCACTGACCCATCCCTCTTTGTGACATTACTACCTAACTTCTGGGAAGCTCTGGTAGATGTTTAGCTACATCCCGGAGCAAGAAAATATTAACTCACAGACCCTCTACCTTTGACTGTTAAGCGATCACTGGCTGTGATGTCTGATAGGTTAACACCGGTAAGAATAAGTGGTGGGCATGCCCTCATTTTCAGATCTGTAGCTCTGGCCATGAGACTTGCGTTATAACTTTATCTTCTCCACTTAATTACAATTTCTATAATCTAGGGATCTCCCTAATTCCCTAATCTTGGACCCTTCAAAAAAATACATCATGCCATAAATGACTAAAAGCTCATATTGGCCCTCAGATGTTTTAAACCAGCTGGTTTCATATTAGCACTAACACCTCAATTCTCATTTTTTCCAGCCTTCCCCGTCAAAAATGATTTCAAATCTAAAGCTTCTACACCAACAACATGGCATTCAGAAGTGTCTCATTTTGGTATGAATACAGAGTATTAGCCCTCTAGTTGTTCATTTGAACTCTGTGGTGAAGTTGCAGTAGAATACTAGAGAATCATCTGACAGACTGCTCATGCTGTTGTTCTACATGCATGTTTTAGTCAGCATGTCAGACCTTTATCCCAAATGGATGAGGAAAACAGTTGTGAATTTATAGAAAATGTGCTCTCATTTTACCTTCGGAACAGCTTCAATAATAAAATCACAGGGGAAAACCGTTTTCTCTCAAACATAATTAACCAAATCCCAGTAGAGGGTCAGCATTTTTCTGAGTCATCTCAGAGATCACTACAATTCTTAAAATGAGTATGATACCTCCAATACATTATCTACATTATGACAAAAATCTGCTATCACTCATTCTATATGCTCATTTTTGAGCTCTCAAATTCTGGCCCTAACTATTGTGAATTTCAATAGGTCAAAAATGGTCGAACCTTATAACAACAAAAAAATCCTAAAGGTATGATTCTTGTAACCCCCTACCTAAATACTTACAGCGGCTTTGGAGCTGTGTGCTGCTTACCGTTGGTTGGTTTTCTTGTCACTATAATTTTTTTACTTCTTCTGCAATGGCTTTCTTTCCCTTCCTGTGTCTGTCCTCTTTCTGAAGCTTTGCCTCTTTACCATCATTTTCATTGGATCACGTGTATCTTTCCACTGCTTACATTTTGGGAACTACATTTTTCCTTTTACCTTCCACATTCCATACTGGTGTATGTATTGTCTAGTTCTCTCCCTGGTATGGTGCTTTCCCAGTTAAATCACCCCTGCCCCTCTACTACCCTTATATCATCTTATGCTTCCCTGCCATTCCTGCTTTTGTCTATTTTTTAAACATGTTTACTCACAACCACTGGTCACCTCCATAGCTCTCCTTTACTCTTGCCACTCATTAGGGCTTAATCCATGTGCCACACTTTCCACCACCTGCTCCACTGTTGCATTGTAATTGAAGGAGTTTAGAATTTGAGCATTGTAATACACAATGGCAATTGCAGATAATTTAGGGCGAGATGTACCAAAGGGTTTTATCCATTCTGTGTCTGTTGGAAAATGTGTTCTTACATATGGGCCTTGGTTCTTTGCATTGCCAAAGTCAGCTGCGCTTGTTTTGTTAATGCAAAGTTGATTTGTGAATTCTTGCTGTATCATTCATGCCAACATTTTACAGCAGGCGAGTGGGAAATTAAAAAAAAAGACTGTGTTTTTCACACTGACTGTGTTTATCCCACTGACTTATATAGAAGCAGAGGCAATCTGCCTCTGCCAGGTCTATTGGTATGTATGGTGACAGACAACGAGCATTTTATTTTGGGCAGTGTAATAACATAGCGCAAATAAAAACAGAGTTTTTAAACTCTATGTATCACTGCCAAAAATAAAAAGAGGCCTGTCACATGCCCTAATTTCCCTCTCCAAGAATTAAGAAGAAAGCTTTAACCTTTTATGTCAGAGATAATTCTTGGAGGGGGAGTTTGAAGCATGCGTACGTGACAGATTTTAACTTTTTTTTCTTGGCAGTTCGAGAACCAGGTTTCTGCATGCAGTAGTTGAGAGGTAGGAGACTATGCTTGAAATCGTTAGTCTCCTGTCTGAATCAGGAGGTTTGGCATGCATGCTATGTGGAACATGCTGTTTTATTTGCTGCACCCAATGCTGCATCCCGTCCCTGGATGGGTGTGTGTGTGACTTGATGAGAAGCTACAGAAATCTACTTGTTCTGTTAAACAAATCACTTGTCCCAGTCTGACTTGCTGCCCTGGCAGTGAGTTCATTACATCACAGCTCTGATAACACTAGAAGATGATCATGCAGGGCTCATGTAAAGGGCCAAATGTACAAAGCCTTTTTGCACTCACAAATTTCCTGAGTCGCAGAATCTGGCCATTTTCAATTGCAAAAAGGCTTTTTCTGATGTATCAAACCTAAATTGTGATTCAGAAACACATGACTGAATCACAATTTGGTATTTGGAAAGGGCGTGTTTGGGGCATCACTTTCAGAAACTGAATTGGAATGGTATGTATTAATGCTTTGCAACTGAAATCTGGTCGCAAAACATTAATATTTTAGGACCTCCTCAAAGGAGGTGGCAAGCCTTTAGCAAAAAGAAGGGGTCCCGGAGAGAGCCCTTTCCCTTTGTGAATACAGTGGTTAGGTGGACCACTTCCTACTCTTAAAAAATGTAAATTACACTTTTAATTTTTTGTCTTGAAACACATCATGTTTTCCTTTAAGGAAACCAGGTTGCATTTAAAAATGTTCAATTTAAAAGCAATCACAGACATGGTAGTCGGCTTACCACAGTAGGCCACCATCTATGTGATGGCTGTGATTCCTAGTTGGTCACAATTTGCGACCTACGTCATTAATATTCATGAGGAAAATCGAATTGTGACCCATTAGGGATCAGCAATTTGCAAACCGACCTATTAGTACAGAGGTGGCTTCGGAAATTACTATACTGGTCGTAGAAATACTGGTGGCAAATTGCAACTAGTATTTTGCGACCAGCTGTATGTACTCCTGGCCTAAAGTTAGCTATTGGACTGTAGCAAGGGTCTGTCTATGACACCTTTTTAGGGTCGAGCCTCCGTTGCACGTGCATGCGTTTCGCTGAGCAAGACGCTTTAGGAATTAAAAAGGGCTCGGAGCCCCGTCCACGTCATGTCAGGGTCTTTCATTGGCTCTTGGGCTTGCCTGTTAGAATCTGCTTAATTTCATTAGTGGAAGGCACGCATACGTCATGCCTTTTCCGGTGGATAGCCCTCCTCGAGCGCATCGACCAAGTACAGAAAACATACGAGGCTCGCTGTTTTCCGTCCGGTTCGTGGACTACTTTTTCTCTATTTTTCCAGTGCGATCTCGCTTAGCAGAAGTCGAGCGCTTTGTATAATATCGACCCTGTTACACACTTAATTGCACTTTTTCCGGTTATTGCACTTTTGCCAATAGGTTTCATGACGAGTGAAAAGTCCGGTTAGGAGTTTACAACGCTATCAGCTCTAACACGAGCAAACGCGAGATCCGTTGCATTGCAAATGCTTGTTTATTGTACCAGGCTCTTTGTCAAGAATATCCATAAGCAATGATTATGCATGGTTGCTGTTTAGGCCATCTTTCCGATCACTACAGGGCTCTGGAATATGCCAGCACTCTCATTATGAAAGTGGTCCAGATATCAACATTTGGATCATCGCATGGATCTTTTTCTCGTGAACTGTGAATAGTTTTGTTGTATTTACTGTTATTTAGACATCTTGAAATCGCTTTACTGGCTCTCAGGCTAGGGAAGAGCACTGTTTAAAACCTTTACCTTCATCCACGAAGTCTGCTTCCAGCATATTTTAGAATTTCTAGAAGCTAAGCTCAGTTGCCATTTAGGCAAAATAACTATGAGGTCCACCAGAGCAACTCTGGTTCATACTCCTACTCCTAAGTCAGTCTGAATGGAGGACAGGGCTGTTAAGGTGCCCACACACTCTCCTTGTCTCTGTTTACTGGTGAACTTTTGGAAAACCCTCAACACTTTGTTGTTCACATGGCTTCTGGTTAACCTATATAAGCCTATTGATAGCGCGTCCAGTCTTTATAAATTACTTATACTTAGACACGCCGGAGGTCGGTGAACCTTTTGACCGAGTTGGATTCTCCTCATCCGAGAATAGTCAGATCACTCAAATCAATAATCAATAACCATTTATAATCACTGACCAATACTTAATTAATAGATCAAACAACAAATTAGTTAAACAGAATATCAGTAATTAGACACACCATGACCTTTCAGTCATGAATAACCACACCTGTTTATAAAAGGTTAATGAGTTTATTTCCCTATATTAACAAAGATAACACAATATAAGTAAGTCTCAAAATCAAATGGTATACATATACGAACATTAATAGCTGTCCATAGCGACGGAAGAAACGCAATCTACGCAAAATCTGAATTAGAATGCACTCGGTTATAGCAATGCAAATCACTAATATAAGTAACTGAATTTGACTAATTGCATACATCGGTCAGCATAACAAGATTTCAATTAAGCATAGTGCATCAAATGAATACCTCAACTAACCTCTAATTAGCATTGGCATGTGGGGCTTCATGCAAAACTAATTTAGTCAACATAAATTTAGAAAACTTCTAGCTTGGGTTCTGTCAAAATAAGCAGTTGGTACCTAAGAAAGAAAATACAATGCATAATACAATTATCCTTTTATAATTACCAAATACAATCAGCATTCAAGGAAAAGTCTTCGTCCTTCAGGTACCGGTTCGATCAGCATGGGGCAGATTTCAAAGGAGCAAAGTTAAAGCAAATTTCCTTGCGGCAGCAAGGAAAATGGGGCAAAAGTTATTGCATGGACAAGACGGGGCAAAATTAAAGTTAAAGTCTCTAGGGTGAGAATTCTTAAAATCTCTTTCTCTGGGATAGAGAAAAGGGCATCAAAGTGTCATTTAAAATGGCATCTTGAATCTGGCTTCAAAATGGCATCAAAGAAAATGGCTGACTTCTCTTTGTCCGATGGGTTTAAGTAAGAAAACGTTCCAAATTCTTCAGGGTCTTCCATTGAAGGGCTCAGAGGGTGGCTTCTTTTTGACCAATTAATAGTGTCTTTCTCTTAGTACTCATTTATGCATAAGGTGTCCTTGAAGTTTTGGAACACAAGTAGCAACAAAGTTTGCCAATTATTTCTGTATCAGTGTCTTTATTGTCTGCACCTACAGAAACTGACCTTGCTTCAAAGGGGATGAAACTTGCCTAGCACGAAACCTTGAGATAAGTGTATTAGTTATTCTACTGGAAAAATACAGCCTTAAAGTTAAAATACGTCTTCGTTAATACAAGTGAAAGCCACACAGTCAAATTTGAGAAGAGGAAACTAGGCCAAAGCCTCTGCTAAATTTAAGCTAAGCATATAACAGTTTCAACAAGAAAATCATAGAATACATTTGCAATTATGACGGATTACTACATTGTCGATTCTTCATGATTAATTAAGCTCGTTTATAATAATGGCGAACTACTCCGTAGGCACATTTTCTACATACATTATTTTTCTTTTGCTACAATCACATTGCTTTATACGATTTTGTTACATGATATATAAGCGTTTGTTAGCCTTTCTTTTTCTGCTTCATCACTATAATGACAACATGTTCAGTTAATGTTATAGCATGTTTCTATAAATTAACCCAGACAATACTTGTGGTCCAGTGCCTGTGTTGCCGAGAGAGGACTATTGAGGTTGGCCATAATCTGGCTTTCTTCACTTGATCACAGTGTGTAATTTTAGGCAAAATGCTACATCTAACTGAGCTCTGACTAAACTGTGAGCATTGAAAAAACTCTCCATCAAAGGCGCTACATTTACATTTTGAATCATGATGAACTTGGTCTCCTATAGCTCAAGTCAGTAAGTGTTGTTAAAGGTCAGGTACATTTCGATGTTGACTTGAAAGGGATAAGTAATTGAGGCATATTAAAAAATGTAAATGTACTTATGTATGTTCACACATGTATATTTACTACTACTCCTAGGTGTTACTCTACACTTTTTGCTAGTCACCATTTCCGATTAGAGAATTACACCTAGGTGTAAACCTTTGGGTCTTCACCCCCTTAAATCAGGGATTGGCGCCTCCTACATTAGGATTTACAAGTGTAAAGTTACTACTAATAAGTCTGTACCTATAGGTGGAGATCACCACCAACATGGCAGAGATCTCCCTATGAAAAAAGTGTATTCTTTAAAAAGTATTGTTCTAAAATATTATTAATTATTGATATAAATGTAAATTAATTTAAGATGTTTATTATTAACATAGAGCTAAGAAATTAAAATGTTATAGTACACTAACTGATCTTTAAATCATCAAATTAAATGTCTATTAAATAATTAATTTAAACATATTAATTAATTTATAATTATTTTTTGAACAATAATTACACAAATTCCATCCTCACCAACATGTTTTATTTAAAATGTAGCATATTTTGTTATGTTTTGTGAAAAGTATGTGCTTAATTTAGATTTTTAACAAACTTTGAAAGTTTAATTAATTTTTTAATTAAGTTTATTGTTGCCTTTTAAAAGAAAATGATTTAATAATTACACAATTATAGGTTTTACCATTAAATTAAATATGTATAATTTATTAAATGTAACAATAGTTTCTATGTAGTGCTATTTCAATTCCTTGCCTCTATTGTTTTATGTGGGAGAGTATTGCAGTGCCTGTGAGTGTTCATGTGTGGTGCCTGGCATATTCCATGGCTGGGCTGGAGTCAATTTGCAACTGTTCTGACACCTTTAGGGCTGTAGTAAGTTTAGACTTGTTGTGAATAGCAATGGTCTTATTCTTTTGTGCCCTGCCCTTCCTAAATCCCTTCTTCAATTTCCTTAAACCCCCTCCCATTTAGGAGTAAGCATTCCCCATTTTCCACTCTCACATATACTACTGAAATGGATATTTCCGCATGTGGAGATCTTCACAGAGAAAAGGTAAAAGAGGTGGGGGTCTCTGCCCTTAGGTTATGAATTGTATTATGTGATATGTGAGTAGTAATACTGTAATGCCATAATACTACTTTATGTACTAAAAAATGCAGTTTGTGAATGGGTCCCAATGCCTGTAGGTGGGACTAAGGACTAACTACATGTGTGGGCCACTAAGAAACATATGTTTGCAGAGTTTGTTACAGTCTCTGAACTGTTAGCAGATTCTAAGGGTAATAAGTGGTGTGATGTTGTTTGTGAATCAAAATGACACCCACCATTCATTATACATCTTTGCAAACTATGCCATATAGCATGTTATATACAGCTTATTAAAGGCATAGAACTGGAGGTCTTGATAATCCCACATTTGTTGCACAAAGGGCAATTTTCAAATGAAATCCTCAGCCAGTGTCCTTACGCTGAATGTAGGAAATTATGGCCAGATCAAGGGCACATCCCTGCACAATGCCAAGTCACTTTAGTTATTGATGTACATATATCAGGCATTGTGCGTGGTCCCAAGGGGTGCACCACTAAGCTTTCCTTCAGCCAGTGCTCCCACCTCGCCTTGACGCGATGAACCCCTGTGTTGTTAACAGGCTTCCCTTGTACTTCACAGAGCTGTCAAAGTCAGAAATATTGTCTAGAATCAATATTGTGTATCCTCAATATCATATACAAAAATATCATCCTTTTGGGGTGTAGATTTACTACCATTAACTCCAATGGGGTGATATTTTTTTAAACAATGCTTAGGACACTATATTACATTAATCGCTATACTGATTACGGTATCCATAGGGTTATACCTCATAATTATGGTGCTTGACCAAATAGTTGGTTCTGACCCATTCTTTACAATACTTTCCTTTGACATGAGCTAGATCAGTAAGTCATATTAAAGACACTCAGAGAATATATTCTTTTTATTACAAGAAAAGGTTATCTAAAGTATTTCCCTCTTACGATTTACGTTCATTTAAAAATCCAGGTGAGCTTGGGGTCGCCATCGAGCGATCACTGCTTAATATCTTCCATGTCTTTTAAGCTGGCTTTGCAGTTATAGCATTTTGAGCAAGTCTTGGTAAGGTTCGCCCCTTGCAATAGAAACTCTGTCATGCTTTCAAGCCCCAAGTCAATTGTGAGGTGATGCTGATGAGTCAAAGCTCGAAGACCTGTGCTGTCCAAAACAAGCACCACAGAAAGTCTTGGCAGGGTACCATTTCAAATCTATGGCGGGAGAGACCAGAAAGAAAAATGTTATTTTCCAATAACCTTCTTTTACTCACAAATCACAGGTGGCGAAATTACTTTTTGAATCAAACCTTTCCCAGTTACAGCTCTGACCTAGCCCCTACCCTTCCCCCCTTTTGCATCGGTGCTTCTCTCCCTGCCCTTCTGTGTCCAGACAACATTGCTTTTGGGGTTCAAGTCTAACTGTTAACCACAATCAAAACTGAAAGTCTTAGGAAGTCAACCCAGGTCTTGAAGATGCCATCTTTCATCTTTACATTGTTAACAATGTCACAGTTTTTGGATTTCAAAAGAAATGCACTTACTTCCCTAAGGAAACCGTTTAGGCCTGGGATAAGTGCACATGAGGGTGTGAAGCTGCCTATAAAACCACCCTTTGCTGCAGTGAACTAGTTAGTGAGAGGGTCAATAAGAGGGTGGAAGAAAGATAATGAGAAGATAGGCAGAGAAAATGGAGAACGAGGAAAAAGAGAGCAATAATGCATACAAGTAGCCAAACCAACTCCAGTGCTTAATTTGTGCTTGTTGTTAGTTATTTTTGAGGGCCGGGGCTTATTGTTCTGCCTCAAGCATTTGCTGAGAGCAAAAGACATATGGGAAAGACGAAGGAAGGGAAAAACGAAAAAGCGTCACAAAGGGAGAAAGTAGAAAGCTGCTACAGTGAGCTGAAGGGGCAGGGAGTGGCTTTGTAGGGATTGAAGAGGCCGGAGATGGCTTCAGGATTACTCTGCCTCAGTATTCCGTGTTCGCACATATAATTGCAGCAGCCGCATGTTTAAGAGGAGGGCTTTGGGCACCGGCACCTTTTTATTTACAAATTAAGCACTGACCAACCCAAATGAACTATGAAATCAATCATGCCCCATTCGTCAGGAAATAGGCGGTGCCAGTGCTGAGATAGCTATATACTTGTCTTCCTATAAAGTAGTACACATGAAATCTGCCTTTCTGGGCGCCGAGATTCCAATTTTATGGCAAGACCGGAGGCTCCTATTATACTTCTCTTACTTGCTTTATGTTAAATAGCAGCAGTCAAGAAACAAACTACATTTCCCATGAGGCTAAGGGAAAACAGAAGCCAATGAGAAAAACGAATGTATCAACATGAAAACCAATGAGGACCGAGAATGTACTATAAGCACTATACTTGACTGCGACCAGCCCCCTTTCTTGCTGCTCGCAGTCAAGATAAGTGCCTCATTACTTCTCTTCATTCATATTACGTATATTTTAGTGTTGTAACATTATTTGTTTATTATATACCTAGCGCACCGCTCCGCTATCGTGCGGCCGTCTACTAGCGCTTTTCAATGCCCCTTCATCTTTGTTTTTCCGACAGCTCCCCCCGTCCCGGTTGGTAGCGCGCGAGCGTTCCAACTGTCGTCCTCTCCCTCACGCTGACCGTTTACCTCAGCGCACCCGTTTCCTCGCTCCGGCTGCATTTTTCTCCAGCCGCTTCGTCCGGAATCAGCTGCCTCAACTCTCCGGTTTCCACCACACCTCTTCCCCGCCTACTTTTGCCCCGGCGACGCCTCCCTGGGGCGTGTACTTTCGTTTTCCCTGGTTTCCCTTTGAACTATTAACCCTTCCTTCCCCTTCTCCAAAACAGGTCTAAAAACAATATGCCCCAACAACAAAATATCGATAATGAAGTATTTGACCAAGACCTGGATAATTTTATTAATGAGTCTGTGGCAAAAGCCATTTCTAACTCCATGGGCAAAATCACAAAAAACCTTGAATCCTCTATACAGGATATGGTTTCTAAATCCTTACTGGCCCATTCTGCGGGGGAATGCAGAAAAATAAAAATTAAGGATTTATCTGCCCAAAAAGCCCATAATACAGTCCCCCATGATGGCGCTGATTTGACTGGTGAAACCTCTTCACCCCAGATTGAGGACAAGTCTCCTCCAAGGCCTCCTTCTAAGGAGGGGAAACTTAAACTAAAATGTTCCGAAAAGACCAAACATCTTACGACTGCGCCAAAACAGATTATTGTTTCCCACATTGCCCATACAGATGATGATATGGGTGACCTAGATGATTTGGATGATGATACAGATACCTGGGGCTCCCAATCCCAGTCCTCCCCTCCCCACAAGAAAACGAAGCTGGAGGTATCCACTAACCCGTTCACAGCCAAACAAATCCTAGATCCTGAGGGCAATCCCATGTTTAATCCTTCCTTCCTTCATCACCCTAATTCCACTGAGTGGTTACCTTCCTCCCATGTAGGTGATTACATCTCCTCCAGACTAAGGCTCCCCTTAGACAAACCCACAAGAGCCAAATTAAGATCTGAGTGCCCCAGACCTTCCCTTTCCTCTAATATTACATCCACCCCCACTATAGATCAATCCCTTCTCACTTTCGTCTCGAAATTCGGCAAGGACCCCCGCAAGGGCGTCGACAAAGCCTGGTGCAACTGCCAGGACAAACTCTTAGATCTGGTGGGTCCATTGGCCAGAATCTTTGGTATGGCAGAATCAGCCAAAACCGAAAATACGGACATTGATCCTTCAGAATTATCTTTGTGGATCCAAAGAGCCTTTTGCCTCCTCAGCAACGCCAATTCGGCCATCATTCACGAGAGACGAAAAGGTCTTTTACTTAAATTAGATCCTAAATTGGCCAACTTCGCTTTCATCGATCCTGGCATCAAGGCAGACGGACTCCTCTTCGGAGATTCGTTCATAAAAGATCTAGGAAAATTTGTCTCCACTTTCGCCTCCATAGATAAAGCGCAACAATCAATCAAAAAAGTATTTCACCAACTGGTTTTTGGAAAGGCCGGTACAGGCAGGAGCCGCTTTACCGGCCAATCCTTCCGATCACAAGGATCTAGAGGCTCCTTCAATTCCAATTATGACACACAATCCTACAAACCCCAGTTCTACCCCCAACGCGGTAGAGGCGCCCGCGGTCGTGGGCAACGTGGTTCCAGATACAACTATCAACAAGGTAAGCCACAATTCTGGCCTTCCTCCTGTCGGGGGTCGGCTTAGTCTGTTTATAGCAAAATGGAAAAGTATTACTCTCGACCCATGGGTACTCAACACAATTCAGGGTTACACGATAGAACTCTATTCAGTTCCCCATCAAGAGTCCCTTCCTCCCCCCCTCTTTTTCTCGTCAGAAATGATATCCCTCATCTCAGAAGAGATTCAGTCTCTTCTTTCCAAACAAGCCATCCAGATAGCTCATCCGGACCCCTCCGGTTTTCTCAGTACCCTCTTTCTAGTCCAAAAGAAGAACAAGAAATTAAGACCAGTCATCAACTTAAGAAATGTCAATCGTTTTGTCGTATACAGACACTTCAAAATGGAAACCATCGTCCATTTAAGAGATATTCTCCTCCCTCACGATTATATGGTTCGACTCGACCTTCAGGACGCATACTTATCCGTCCCTATCCACGTAACTCACAGAAAATTCCTCCAATTCCAATGGCAGGGACAAACTTACCAATTCTCCTCCCTTCCGTTTGGCCTCTCGTCAGCACCCTGGTGCTTCACAAAGATAATGAAACCGGTTACGGCTCATCTCAGGTCTCTGGGAATCAGATTACTCATCTACCTAGACGACATGCTCTTAATGCATCAGGACTGCCTCTCACTCCAACGTCACCTCCAAATCACCTGCTCTCTCCTATCCCAACTTGGTTTTCTCATCAACAAAGAAAAATCTATCACTACTCCTTCAAAAAGGATAGAATTTTTAGGGTTCATAATCGACTCCTCATCCGCCATTCTTCAGCTTCCCCAAGAAAAAGTAAGAGCCACCAAATTAGAGATTCTCAAACTTCTTCAAAGCTCCCAAATCTCCCTCAGATCCTTGGCCAGAGTTGTGGGTCTCCTCGCCTCTTCAATTCAAGCCATCTTTCCCGGTCCCCTTCATTACCGGGCTCTTCAAAGGCTCAAAATTCGACACCTCAGAAGAGGACTTTCTTATTCACAAACCATGAGTCTGGACCAGGAGTCTCGCTCAGAACTCCAATGGTGGATAGACCATTCAGATGCCTGGAATGGCAGAACTATCTTTCAGTCAGCCCCAGATCTTGTGTTAGAATCAGATGCAAGTCTGACGGGCTGGGGCGCCCGATGTGGCGCAATCTCGACTGGAGGTTTCTGGTCTTCAAAGGAGTCCAAATTGCATATCAATTATTTAGAGATGCTTGCGGGCTCCTTTGCAATCAAAAGCCTTGCAAAAAACAGGGTTCAGTGTACTATCCTCCTCCGCATGGACAATGTGTCAGCTGTCCGCTACATAAACCATTTAGGTGGTACCAGGTCAAAACCGCTAGCAGATCTGGCAAAAAGCCTTTGGGAGTATTGTCTTCGCAATGAAATATCCCTGTCGGCAGAGTACCTTCCCGGTTCCCTCAACGATGTTGCGGATTGGCATTCTCGTTTTCTCAGAGACTCCAGCGACTGGAAGCTCCACCCTTCAGTTTTCCAAACGCTCCTTCACAAATGGGGTCCCTTTAAAATAGACCTATTTGCGTCCCGTCTAAATTCCCAACTTCCTCTGTTTTTCAGCTGGCGTCCGGATCGTTCAGCTCTGGCTTCCGACGCGTTCCTTCAAGACTGGTCATCCTCGCTCAGCTATGCCTTTCCACCTTTCATAATGATTACCAGAGTCCTTGCCCAAGTCAGACGCCAAAAAGCTTCCTTAATTTTGGTAGTTCCCTTTTGGCAAGCTCAAGTGTGGTTCCCCCCCTCCTCGAACTGACTACCGACTTCCCAGTTCTGCTCCCGTCTTTCCCCTCACTACTTCACAACTCTATGGGCTCTCTCCACCCTCTCATTCTCAACAATACCCTCTCTCTCTTGGCTTGGAAGGTTTCAGGTATCCCCAACCTCCCATCCCTATTTCGACAGAAGCTTTGGACTTCATTAACAAAGCCTGGGCTCCTGGTACAAGGAAGGCATACAAAGCCGCATGGTCTCTTTGGTCAAGCTGGTGTATGGGAAGGGACATCGATCCCCTTTCAGCCGATATAAATTACATTATCAACTTCCTCGCTGCCCAGGCCAGTGCAGGTAAGTCCTATAGGACAGTCAACCTATATAGATCATCTATTTCTCTACAACGCGTCCACATCAACGGAAAACCTATTGGAGAACACCCTTTGATCTGTCGCCTATTAAAGGGAGTAAAGTTTTCTTTCCCTCCTCTACCCAAATACTCAAAACTATGGGATGTTAATGTCGTCTTAAATTTGTTTATTTCCTGGCAGGACAATACAGACTTATCCCTAAAAATGCTTTCAGCCAAACTCACGATGTTACTATGGCGGTCATTCTGACCGCGGCGGTCGGCGGTCACCGCACGCCAAGCGGTTCCCGGCGAAAGACTGCTCTGCGGTCAAAAGACCGCAGCGGCCATTCCGGCTTTCCCGCTGGGCCGGCGGGCGACCGCCAGAAGACCGCCGGCCGGCCCAGCGGGACAGCCCCTTCAACAATGAAGCCGGCTCGGAATGGAGCCGGCGGAGTTGAAGGGGTGCGACGGGTGCAGTGGTACCCGTTGTGATTTTCACTGTCTGCGCAGCAGACAGTGAAAATCTTTATGGGGCCCTGTTAGGGGGCCCCTGCACTGCCCATGCCAGTGGCATGGGCAGTGCAGGGGCCCCCAGGGGCCCCACGGCACCCGTTCCCACCATCCTGGTTCTGGCGGTGGACACCGCCAGAAACAGGCTGGCGGGAAAGCGGTCGGAATCCCCATGGCGGTGCTGCAAGCAGCGCCGCCATGGCGGATTCCCTCGGCCAGCGGGAAACCGGCAGGAAACCGCCGGCTCCCCTTTTCTGACCGCGGCTTTACCGCCGCGGTCAGAATCGCCCAGGAAGCACCGCCAGCCTGTTGGCGGTGCTTCCGCCGCCCTTCGCCATGGCGGTCATGGACCGCCAAGGTCAGAATGACCCCCTATGCCTTGTGTCTATTAAACGTTTATCAGATGTCAGAGCGCTAGATATTTCATCGCGCCAATTTTCTCCTACAGGTGTTTTGTTTTTCATCAATAGACGTACTAAAACTAATATAGGTTCAGTATTTTACCCGTATTTTCCTAATCAACCTAAGCTATGTGTAGGTCAATGTCTCAAAGTCTACGAAGACCGCACAGCCAATCTCAGAACGTCCTCGTCGTCTCAACTCCTCATCTCTTTTCGCAAACCTCACAAACCCGTCACATCTGCTACTCTAGCCAGATGGGTCCGTTGGGTAATGGCCTTAGCAGGCATAGATACGTCAATATTTGGTGCCCATTCTTCTAGAGGAGCTATGGCTTCCAAAGCCTTTTGGGTAGGTTCCAGACTGGAGGACATTCTGAAATCGGCTGACTGGTCTAACGACTATGTTTTTAGAACTTTTTACTGCAAACCAGTTCATACAGCAAGTTCCGTAATAATTAACATGCTTTAAAAAAGCATAATAGCAGCCTCCGGTCTTGCCATAAAATGTAGATTTTCCTAGTAATTTATGACGTAAAGTCTTAATTTTATTAAAGACACGGAGGCGAGTATTATCCCACCGCAGATACCCTAACCATTGTTTGTCGATTCTTTTCCCTCCCATAGCATCTACTACTCAACCTCAGAACTCATCCTGATCGTCAGGCGACGCCTCCGACTTCGCTAAGTTCGACCATCTATCATCCTCAAACTCAACATAAGCTGCATTCACCTTCCTGGATTCTTCCTTTTCTCAAGTCATGGATGAACTTTTGCCAAGAACTCTGTTCTTTAATATTGGCAGTCGCCATTGTTGTTTCTATTATTCCTTTATTCTCTCACACAGACTAGCCTTCTCGCATCAAGAAAGAGGGCTGGTCGCAGTCAAGTATAGTGCTTATAGTACATTCTCGGTCCTCATTGGTTTTCATGTTGATGCGTTCGTTTTTCCCATTGGCTTCTGTTTTCCCTTAGCCTCATGGGAAATGTAGTTTGTTTCTTAACTGCTGCTATTTAAAATAAAGCAAGTAAGAGAAACATAATACTCGCCTCCGTGTCTTTAATAAAATTAAGACTTTCCGTCATAAATTACTAGGAAAATCTACATTATATATCCTTATTGGTTCTCTCAGATCTGCAAAAAAGTGCCTCCTGCGTCATTCAGTTGTACCTACGACGCACTCAGGAGACAGACCCGTCTCAGTTTGAGCTGCTAGTCTGTGGAACTGCCTATCTCTCACCTGCAGTCTCAGCCCTCCTTCCTGCTATTCTAAAAACATCCAAAGGCCTGGATGTACACTTTATGTACATGTTACAGTTACTCTCCTGTTTCTTTAGATGTATGAGATAGGGAACGAGTGCTTATGAAACTCCCTGAGTCAGTCTGATGCAAACCTCTAGAGTAGCACAATTTAAACTCCATCCTTTACACGTCAACCATTGTGCCAATACGCTTTTGTATTTCACCTTCAATTCACTGTGTTTTAATATTATTAACATGTGTGCACATTTTGATGAACTAATGTAAGGTAATTGCTGAAAGACTGAAGTTTCATAAACGTCCAGACAACTTTTTATTTAAAATTCTTACTTGTATTCACTATTCACTTTTTATATTTTCACTTAAAGTTGTATTAGTTGAAGTAGCGTTTCTTTTCTTTACGTACTCATATTATGAAAAGTTGAAAGTGTAAATGTATAATCATGTATTTGAAATGCAGATTAAATATTTAGTTAAAGCGAGGCTAACTTACCGACTAAAGGCTTCAATTCTGAAATCCATTCTTTGTTTGGTTAGCCTGGTCTTCCTTTGCAGGTGCACTTCTAGACTTCGGTAGCTAGAGGAAAGGAGTATAACATGTATTAATTTCACTGATAATAATGCCTGAGAAGAGAAATATTTTGGCACCAATATGAAGATTTAATGAGCAGTTAAAGTCTCCTATTCATTGCGAACTAGGACGCTCAAGGTCAACAAGATTGTTTGAGTTCTATGGAATGAGAATCCTGGGCAATTTTACAATTTACGAGACAACCATTGGTCATTGGAGGAAAAGGAGCGATAACATTGATATTGAAGGTTCTGCTCATTTTAATCAACGCTTGCATTGTTAGAAGTTACAGCAGATGCCTTTAAACTTTCGAGAGATACAGGCCTCTCTGCGACCTTTCTTCTTGCAAGTGTGAGGCTTTACGCTAAACACTTCTTATTCCTTTATGAAGACCTCAACAGAAGTCTTCACTATGCTGAGACCGTCTCTCATTCTCAATTTGCCCCAAGCAACTCTCTGAATTGCCTTTAATTTTATTCCAACCATCCTTAAGATTTATTTTTGAACCACCCTAATTTCTTATTTAGAACAGTGATTATATGTCTTTAGAATTATTTCATGTTCATGAAGAAAAACAAAAGTCCCTTTATGTAACATCTGTTTCTAATTGATAGCTTCTGTATTGTTGTGATTGTCATTGCTCTGTATCTTAATCTATTGAGGCTGAATCAATTGTGATATCTAATCTTGCCAGCTGCAATATTTCGTCTTTTTAATATTCTAAAGACATGCACATACATTCAATTGAATATTGACTTGGAATAAATCAGCCTAATCAAAACTTCTGATTCCTGGTCCTTAATGTGGGGCCAAATGGACTTCAATGTAAATTAAATTGTTTGCTAGTGTAACTTTCATGTGTTTTTCATCAACTTAAAAAGGTAAATTGGATGAGAGTGTAAATTCAAGCTCTTGTGTGCTCTCAGATGGTAGCTTGTCAGATGGTTCTGTTCTTGAGATCATGAAAGTGACTGTATCTATGTAAGAGCCCAGTTTGCGCAAGCTCAGTCCCGATCCCAAAGCCCATTTCCCAATTCGGAGGAGCAGAGGTATTCCAGATTTTGGAATTAAGAGTGAGTATCAATAGGGTCGTGCATTGCATTTGCTTATGTCTAGCTTGTGGTGTTTTGCTGAGGTTGTGTACAATGATACAGTGATGTTTTAAGTTGTTGTGTGGAAGTGGAAGTGCTTGGTGCTAAGCTAAAGTGGTTATCAGACTTGACATAGCCTAAGATCCTGGGATAGTAATAAGTTATCAGTGTAGACGAAACTGTGTTGTAATTGTCCGCTAAATTTGGTGGTGTTAGTCATGGGGCTCCAATGACTACACAACTGAGATAGGGACGAATACATTTGTGTGAGCATAAGGTGTGGTTTGTGTAGTGGATACTTTTTTTTGCAGAAGTGAAGCTGCACTAATCTGATTGATTCCCCGCTGGTCGAGGTTTCAGCCAAGTGTGAGTCAGAGAGGCTGGAAAGTATCTCTTCGGACCATTTCTTGTGTGATTGAATACTATTGATTCTTTAGTTGAGCAGACAAAGTTGTTGAAATTGCTTTGCATTGTTTGTACTTGTATTGCAAAGTTCACAAAGAACTGTGGAGGGTGAGCAGCTGTGAGGAGTGAGATAGATGCCACAGTATGTCACGCTGAAATCGGGCTGTTAGCGTTGGTGCTGAGCTGTTACTGGTTGGCTACATCATAGAGTGCCACACTACTATTGGTTGTTAATATCAAAAGAGAATTGTGGGTGTAAAGAAATTACTCCCTTATTGAATTTGAAATTCTATTTGTTATTAATTATATTGTTGTTGGAAAATGAAATTTTCTAAGGCGGTATTTGATGAGGGGAGATGTGAGAATACCTGTTAGACAGGGAGAAGAGGCACCACCTGAAGATACGCAAGGTCATTATATGGCTATAAACATAGGACTTCACACATTTGTTTGGCTGAGTCTATGGTATATGATCACTGAGAAAGAAGGCAAATTGATGTTTCCACGCAATATCATATTTAATTTGAGAATCATTGAGAATCTGAAAATAGTATTGTAGAAAGTGAAAGTGCCTCCTAGACCTGCACAGTTTGAAGCACTTAATGCTTGGGAACACACAGCTTATCTTAGGGAAAGGGAAAAATATCAGGGAAGAGTTTGAAGAGCAGTGCCTAACTGTCCTGATGCTAGATGAGATGCAGAGCTGAAGCGGTGGAGTACAGACATTATAGAGGGAGCCAGGTTGTACCCTGCATTAATGAATGAAGAGTCTGAGGAAAAGAGGGGGAAAGAAAAAAGAGGGAAAGACAGGAACCCCTAACAGTTCAAGCAAAGACAGTGATAGTGATTCTAATTATGATATTATAGATGTGTTGCTATCAGCATGTCAACCTCCATATAATATTGCCTAAACTGAGGGAATTGATGATGTAGCTACTAGTATAAATGAAGGACTATCAGCTTCACCATTGAATGTGAATTAGAACTTGATGGGAGAGAGTTCAGGGATTAATGCCCATGTGAACTCTGTTGTTCTAAATATCCTAGATGCAATCACTGTTCCAGTCACTTTTGTTCCAACAGTCCCTTTGTGTATATCCGAGTCAACACATGCTTTGACAGTCTCTACTGGACGAGGGATATTAATTAATACTCCGGAAGCCCAAAGAATGGGAGAAACTCCTTTGGTCTTGACACAGATAAATATTTCTTATGTTGTCTCTCCGCAATTGTGAATCAGACAGCACAAAGGGGAAGTCAGAGTCAACCTTTTGTAGGGAATGTTGGTCCTAGGTAGAGAGTGTATCAGCAGGGAACTCCTATGATGCAAGGTGGAAATGGATTCCTGCAACAAGATAGAGGATGTGTGTCCTCCAATTGATCTGAGTACTGGAATTGATGTGAATACTTTGAAAAGGTCAAATTCTTGTCATTATTGCAATAACCAGGGCCATTGGAAGCAGGAATGTTGTCTTAATCCAAACAGAGTGATGAATGAGTATCATGTTCAGAATTCAGGGTTTGTACAGCCCCAGAGCAATAACTTTGTCAAATCACCGAATATGTCGAGACAGAAAATGCAAAACGCTAATGCATCCCAAGCTCCAGTGATGCAACTTTCACAAGCCACAACGCCACAACAATGCCACAACAAAATGCAAATAGTTCTGGTTTAATTCATATCAATTCCCAAGTTTAAACCAAATTTTTTCCCCAAATCAGAATTCTTTCTAGCAGTTTCCTGTGTTTGATGCCTTTGAGGGCTACAACTCTGACCAGCCACAATGACGGTGTCTGAGAGGGAGGAAGATTGCATACTTGGCGCAGTCTTAAAGGTAGACCAGAGTGGTCCACTTGTAGAAGGTGGGGTGAATGGCCATTCATATTGCTCCTGATCGAGACTGGTGCCACCCGCTCTACTGTTAGAACAGTGGAGGTTCCAAACCTACCCCTCTCGGGAAAAAGACTCCAGGTTGTAGGAGTTGCAAACAAGCAAATGACAAACCCCATAACAAAATAAGTACCTCTTAAAATAGGATCATTTGAGGAAAATCACTGGTTTTTAGTCTGTGGTTCTAGTCCTGTGAGTTTCCTAGGATGTGATTTACTGTGCAAGTTAAATTACACTGTATATTGCACCCCAAAGGGTGCCGAATTCAAGACCCATGATGAGGATGTAGACTTTAAAATGATGAGTCAAAGGCCAGTGACTGAGTTATATCTTGTAATGACATCTAAGGATTTACCACAGGATCTTAAGGATACAGTGAAGCCTGAGGTCTGGGATTTCTCAGTAAAAGAGATTGGCCTCATAAAAGGTGTTGAACCAGTTCACACAAAACTAAAGCTCAATTTTGAATACCCAAGAGCCCCACAGTATAATCTGACCCCCAAAAGAATTGTTGGAATCATCCCTGTGATTGAGTCAATGATACAACAAGGCATTTTGGAGGAAATAATGCAGAGTCCATGTAAATCACCCATTCATGGGCTTAGAGAGGCCTACCAGCAAGTACAGCATAGTGTAGAAGCATCAATGCTATTATTGTTCCCTGTTGTGCCGTGGTAGCAAATCCAGCTATGATTTTACTTCAGAGTCCATGTGAGGCTGAGTGGTTCATTATTATTGATTTGTGCAGGCCTTTTTCTCTTGCACGAGGACAGCCTGTATCTCTTTGCTTTTTGGTTCTAGAACTTTGTTTTGGCATGGCGCCGAATCCCACAAGGGTACAATGAGAGTCCCTCAATTGTTAACCAGATTTTCAAAAAGAACCTTGAGACTCTGATCATGCCTTCTAACTCTGTCCAATTCCAATAGATCGATGACCTGTTGGTGGCGTCTGATACTCATGAAGCTTTCAAATGAGACACCACTGCATTGTTGAATCTCTTGGCTGAGAATGGGCATAAAGTATCCCCAAGTAAGTTGCAGTATTGTAAAAAAAAAAGTTCTGTATCTCGGACATCACATTGAGAAAGGTGCAAGAAAGGTGTCACAGGAAAGAATCTCAGCGAATCTTAAAATGAATCTGCCCACCATACAGAAAGCAGTCAGGATGTTTTTGGGAATGGTGGGCTACTGTTGACAGTGGAAACCCAACTTTTCCCTGGTGGCCAAGCTGTTACAGAGGCT
Source organism: Pleurodeles waltl (assembly GCF_031143425.1). Taxonomy (NCBI): domain Eukaryota; kingdom Metazoa; phylum Chordata; class Amphibia; order Caudata; family Salamandridae; genus Pleurodeles; species Pleurodeles waltl. The sequence continues at coordinate 1,124,485,596 of NC_090448.1, forward strand.
AACACACAAGGATGTGTCTGATCGGATACCATGGGATAATGACTGTTTGGTTGCCTTCCTAAAGCTGTGAGAAAGTCTCTGTCGTGCCAGGCACTGATAATGCCTGGTTAAAACAAGTTTTTTACACTTTTCTGCAGTGAGAGAGAGGGCTGCACCCTTTCAGTGCTTAGGAATGCGAGACATCCTGTTCCTACTTTTCTGCTACTCTTGACCCTATGGCCGCAGGTCTGCTTGGCTGTCTTAAAGCAGTGGCAGCCATGGGTGTCAGCATAGAACACTGTGAGAGCATTGTGATGGGACATCTTTTAACTGTTCTCGTCCCACATTCAGTGGAGATATTGTTGACACATACTCATACACAGCACCTTTCCAAGAGCCGTCTGATGAAATATGAGTAGGCCATATTGGCTGCAGACAATGTTACCATTAGACGGCGTGCTACGTTGAACCCTGCTACACTTATACCCATCCCAGAGAATGAAAGTGTTTATGGGGAGGTTGAACATGATTGTCTCAATGTCACTGAACTATGCACAACCTGAGACCAGATATACAGGATGAGCTGCTGGTAGAATCTGATTACATACTGTTTGTGGATGGATCTTGTCTGAGGGACAATGGGGAAAATCTGAGAGCAGTCTGCATTGTCTCAGGAGTAGTCAAAGCCACCAAGCTCTGAGGGGTGTTCTCTGCACAAGTGGCTAAATTGATAGCTCTTACTAGATTTTGCTATGTTTCTCACCATCTGAGCGTGACCATATTCATATATAGTCAGTATGGCCCATACAAATTGCGGTGGTAAAATGTTCTGCTCACCGCAGTGATGATGCTTATGCAACAATGGGCAGCTGTTATGCTGATGAAGTTGCCCGATTTTGTGCATATGGTTCACAAACATTCAATGTTGGATATGTGAACGAGTCTGAAGGTAAGATCAACTAACCATTTGATATCAACAACTGATACCAGGGAGGAAGTGAACAGGTTGCAGTAGAAGTGACAGAGGCAAAACAGCAACGCTGGATCAGAACAGGATGTGTGAAGAGGGAGGATGATGTAGGGGTTTCTCTAGATGACAGACCAGTGTTACCGTACAGAATGCTATCTACAATAACAAGACAATTTCATGGACCCAATCATATTGGGAGGGATGCCATGGTGCGGTTGTTTAAGAAGCATTTGTGTAACCCACGATTTAGGTTGGTGACTGAAGAGTCGTATCACAGCTGTGTTGTGTGTCAACAGATAAACGTTGGCAAAAGAACTCCAGTGACATTGAGCCACAGAGGAAGATCAGGAGGGTACTTTAATTGAATGCTGCTTGACTTCATCAAAATGCCTGTGTGTGGGGGGCATGGCCTGACAGAGCATGGAGTGAGACGTACTCCGGGCGAGCTCCGAACCCCCGAGGCCCTATTGCTTCAGAAAAGCTGGTGTCAGTGCACCTATCGCCCTCTCAGGAGCCCGACGAACATCTGGGAGTCCTTGGAGAGCTCCGGTATCCGCTCTCCTCTGCCCCACGACCTAAACAGGAGCTGGGAGGTGGGATGGCGCCATATTGTGGAGGGCGCTGGTCCCTGGAGGCTTGCTAGAGTTGGGCACGGCAGGACACCACCAGTCCAAAAAGACTGCTGCCGGGCCCGCAAGGACTGAAGCGGGGGACAGGACGGTCTCCCGCTCTCCATGTGGCACCCACCGAATATTGCAGCTACCGAGCTGTGGACCCCGCAGAGGATTGGGGCCCAGCAAAGACCAGAGCATGGGACACACACGGGAGGAGGGCATAACACTGTGAATCTCTTTGTCCCAGCCCTCAGAAACTGCGTCCCGACACTGGCGGCAACCATGCGGCAGTCTGAGGACATAGTGGGACTTCCCTTTGGTGGGCACCCCCCCACAAGATTGCCCTATCTGCCGATGACCTCCTGTTAGTACTCATGCAGCCAAACAGATCACTACTAGTACTAACCTGCATACTCCAAGCCTTTGAAAAAGTCTCATGCTTTAAGATTAATGTGGCCAAGTCTCAGGCCTTAAACCTAACTATCCCCCAGTCAGACTTACCATCAATTCAATCACTCACCTCATTCCAATGTGCCATTGGATATATCCAATACCGCAGCCTATGCCTTACCCCCACACTCTCATCTTGGTCGGGCACTAACTGGTTGATCGTCGGATATCCTCATCGGAGGACCTGTGCCGCTGAAAGCCCCTTCAAGTATCCTGCCTGGGACGCCTCAATGCAGTTAAGATGTCCCTCCTGCAAAGATATTATGGTGGTCAATATGACATTGGCAATCAGGTGACCGCCGTACCGGCGATGGCGGTAGTACCGTCACCAGGCCGGCGGTAATGACCGCCAAATAATGACCATAGCGGTGATCCCTCCCATAGATAGCCAATGTACCAGCCCAACCGCCAGTACAGTACGACCACTGAACATGGCGGTAGGCACCTTCAGGCAGGCGAAGGCCAAGGATCCGCCCACCATATCATGACATAGCAGACCACCAGGATTTCTGGGGCGTTAGCAACACCACTAAAAGCCTGCCGGAAACACATCATATAAAAGGAGACACTCACCTTCAGGGACACAGAGGAGTCCACGGACGCCATGGAACCAGAACTGGAAGCCTTTACGATGATGTACCACGCCATGGCAGTCCAGGAGCACCAACGCCGACGTAGACAACAATGGTGAGTAAAGCTGCCTAGCACACAAGGGTGGAGGGGAGAGTCACACACCCACAACACACACCATACACCCAGAACTATCTGCAGAGTAAACAACAGCAACATCAGCCAGAAGTAAAGAAAGCCAGGACACATACCTTAGGTCCAACCTTTGTATTTCACTGGACCTGTGCCCACAACAACACGGGGAACTATAGACAAAGGGCCATTGGCCAGTCCGACGTCAGCTATTAGCCACAGGGCAACGTCCAAGGCGTAACTTGACTCCTGACAGCCCAGTCACTTCACTGCGCAGGGGCATCATGGAGATGGTAGGCAGGTACCTCTGGGGGATGGTGGGAGTGTGGGGCGGTTTTATTCTTGGGAGGGGGGTCCTTGGGCTTGGGTTTGGGAGGGGGCGGGTCCTTGCTCTTTTGTTTAGGGGCGGAGGAGTGGGCTTGGGACGGGGTGCGGGAGTGCCACCCTTCATCACCTTAGTGGCAGGAGTACACTTAGGGGGAGGAACAGGAGTCTATTTGGAGGTGGAGGTACTGGGCTGGGGGAGTGGGACTTTTCTCTTACGGGCAGGAGGGGGGAGGGAAGAAGTCAAGACAGGAAAGGAAAAGCTTTTTAGGACCAGTGGGGCGGGCTGTGGGAAGAGGTATGGGAGTGAAGGTAGAGCGAGTGGTTGTTGGAGGAGGAGGTGTGCTGGACCTTGGTGCAGGGGCATGGACAGTGTGCTTGTGTGAGGTGGATGGCTGTTGGGGGTCTGAGTGGGAGCGTTTGTGTGTCTTTGGAGGGGGGAGGCAGACAGTGTGGGAGAGATAAAACATGACGTGCAGATGGATGTTGTAGTGGTGTCTGCAAGTGAGGTGGGTGTGCTGCAAGAGGTGGTAATGGTGGTGATTGCACATGTGGTGTGTGGGGTGCATGTCTGTGGGTGGTGACTGTGGGCAAGGCTGTATAGGTGGCAGGATCTGGGCCTGTTGATGCTGTGCATGCAGGTGTGAGTGCTGATGTGACTGTGAGGGAGGGGTGGAGCTAGTGGAGGCAGTGGCTGTTGTTGTGTCTGCAACTGTGTGTTGGCTGTGTGTGTGCTTGTGGAGTGAAGTGTGCTGCCTGTGTTTGTCCTGTCTGTTGTTTTGGTGCAAGCTTGTCAGAATGTGTGCGTGGGATGGGTTGGGGAGAGGAGACAGGGACTGGGAAGAGGTAGTTGGAGGGGGGACAGAAGAAACAGGGACACTGCCTGCCTTCAGAGAGGAGGCCCGAGCCTGAAAGGATCTCTGTAGGGCCGCCAAGCCACTGTGAAAGCCTTCCAGGAAGGCATTGCCTTGCTGCATCTGGGATGCCCGTTCCTGGATGGCATTCACTATGGTTGACTTCCCTACAGAGATGGAACCCAGGAGGTCAATAGCCTCCTCACTCAGGGCAGCAGGGCTGACTGGGGCAAGGCCTGAGGTGCCTGGGGCAAAGGAGACGCCCACCCTCCTGGGTGAGCGGGCACCGGCAACTGGGTGGGGGGCTACGGGGAGGGCAGTGTTGGTACGGGGGTGGTGGAAGATCCAGTAGCTGAGGTGGTCCCAGAGGGGTCCACCACTACCAGGGAGCTTCCATCGGAGGAGGAATCAGAATCAGTTGTATCAGCTCCAGTCACCCCCATGGTGCTTCCTCGCCCTCCGTCCCACTGGTCCCCTTGGCGGCGGTGGCTTGTGCCTCCTGGGTCCCATGGGCTACAGCTTCCTCACTCGCCAGTGCCCCGGCTCCTTTGCCAGATGATGCTAGTACACACACGGACAGGATGACAATAGGAGAGGGGGGAAGAAAGGGAGCACAGGGTCAATCACAGCACCAACAGCACAGATGGCATACACATCACAATCACCCCCTGGAACTAAGAATGGGCAGACTGGATCATAGTTACAAGCCATTGCCTGGGTACTACAGCAGTTAGGAACCCAAACACTAACATCTGCACACCTACTTGGACAAACTAAGCCCTGTCTGCCATTGGAAGCTAGCCACCTAGCAATACCAAAAATGCATACCACCCTACATAGCTAAGCATGACTAGGCAGGAATGTCTAAACCTGAATTTTGGGGCATCCACTGACTAGAACCATGCACCCAATTCCCAAGCCAGGCAACTAATAATGGATACCGCACACACAGTACCCCCTTGTGTCTGCTGTGCTGCCCTCAAGCACCCATCAAACTCAGGATTGGCCACCGCCAGTATGAGGGCCATTAGGGGGGCCATCAGTGAGACCTGGGTGCCTTTGTGGGGGCATGGGTGTTGTGTGGTGTGTGTGTTGTGCAGAGGGTGATGAGTGATGTGGTGTGGTGTGTGGTGTGTGGTGTGTGGTGCATGCCAGATGTATGGGTAGTTTTGGGATGTGTGTGCAGTTGTCTCTGGGATTGGCGTGGCAAGGTGTGGCGGTCTTCTCGTGTTTGCAGAGGTTTGTGGGTGTTGTGAGGGGGTGTTTTATAGTGCTGTTGGTGGGTGAGTGAGGTGTGTGTATTTGTGTCAGGTGTGTTTTTTTTTTCTGCTCAATGTTGTCTTGTTTTGTTTTTGGGTGGCCATTTCCGCCGCGGCGGTGTGCACCGCCAATGGGTTACCGCCGTTGAATGTCCTCTGTGGTGATTCGTGGGTCATTATTTGGAGGGGGTTGTTTTGGTGGTGAAACAGTGTGGGTGGTAGTTCAACAGTTTATCACATTCGTTGGGTCTGGCGGATTTGTGGGTGTGGCTGGTTTCTGTCGGTTTTGTGTGTGTGTGTCATAATCTGGCAGACAGATGTTCTGCTCCGCTGCAGTATGTTGGCGGCAGTCACCGTGTTGGTATTCGGTATTTACAGCCAATGTCATAATGAGGGCCTATATCTCTTCCAATGTCTCCCAACTCCTATCCCTCAGGATGAAATCCTGTGCTTCTAACAAGAAATCTGACCCTTTATCTGGAGGGAATGACCCCCGCTTCTCCAATGCCAAACTGATGCTCTCCTGCAACCGGGGAAGACTGAGATGCCCCAATCTTCTTGAATATTACTGGGCAGCACACCTCTGCTTCGTCTCAGAGTGGATGGTACTTGAGAGTGTCAAACACTGGCTGTACATGGACTAAGACGTGGCCTGTCATCCACTCTGGGACCTAGCATTGCTCCCCAAACACGCAAGACCTAGGAGTCCCTAACTGGCCACTCCCACGAAAACGGTTTTAGACATATGGGACAAAATTACAGTAAGACGGGTTCTCACCACCTTCCCCTCTCCCAATAGCTCTTCTAGCAGCAGCCCCGACTTTCCTCCTGTACTGCAATCCAACTCATACAGTCATTGGTGTGAAGGAGACTGTTCCACTCTCCACAATTTATTTGAGGGTGAGGCCTTCAAAGCCACTGAGCAATGCTGCTGAGAGTTCAAACTCCCTGACTCTGTTAGGCTCCAATATTATCAACTCAGCCACTGGTTCATTCTCCCAAATAACGTACAGGGGCTACCTGCGGAGTGACAGCTTTTAAGGTCCTGATTCTGGACTACAAGGGATCCCAGGGCCTCATATCACGCACATACCAAGTCCTCTAAAAATTGACTACTATCCAACTACACCCCTATCAAACCCAATGGCATTCAGACATGAACAACTAATTACCCACAAAGAAATGGGAGCGCCTATGGTGGGAGGTCCCCAAAATCCTTAAAATCATACCTGCATACCTCAAAGGGAGACAGTTAACAAAATCCCCCCCACATGACTCCATACAGTATTCCCCTCAACCTCCCCCCATTGCTGGTGCTGTTCTCCGGCCCTGGAGGACTTTATACATACCTGGTGGTCATGCCCAGGCATTACCACCTTCTGGAAGGAAATCCTCAGCCATATACAGGGAACAATAGGCTACCCACTCCCATACTCATTTATAATTGCCCTATTAGGTGTTTGACCCCTCTTTCTACAGCGATGACCCATGTGGAATGGTGCCTCAATTTCCAAATGTTGTGAGCGGCAAAACGATTTATTGCACTATATTGGAAAAACCCACCCCTGCCCCCACAAACCTATGGTTCACCAGACTTTGGCAAGTCCTAACCATGGAATTGCTCTCTCACAGGCTGACCCACTTGGAAGGGAATTTACATGTATCTGGCAACATCTAATACAATACCTCACCCGGTTAGAATACAACTGGAGCAGGGTCACTGAAGACCAACTGATCCCCACCCTCGCCCGAGCCCCGCCACCCAACACCACCGATCCCAACACAGCTGCCCACAATCTCACACAATGGATAGATGACTGCGCCAACACCCTTGCCCCGATCAAGAAACCTTCCAACAACCGCACCAGCACCAAGGTTACCTGGTTCACTGCCGACCTCCAAACAGGAGTGACGAAAACTTGAGAAGTGGCGCCACGAACAAACAGAGACCAACCACACTGCCCTCAAGAACGCCATCCACAGGCATCACCAGCTCATCCGGACCATCAAGAGATCCTTCTACAAGGAACGCATCAACAACAATGCACACAACAGCAAAGAGCTCTTCAACATCGTTAAGGAACTCGCCAACCCCAGGTCCTGCTCCAACAATATCCCACCTTCGCAAGACCTCTGCGACTCCCTCTCCACCTTCTTTCACCGCAAGATCACAGACATCCACGACAGCTTCAACACCTCGACCCCCTGGACAGCCGCTATCACCACAAACATCGACTCACTGGACCCCAGCCACACCAACCTCCTGCTCTCCTGGACCCACACCAACGACAATGATACCATCAAAACCATGAGCACCATACACTCCGGTTTACCATCCAACCCCTGCCCGCACCACGTCTACAACAAAGAAAGCTCCATCATCAACCCCCAACTCCGAATGATCGTCAACAGCTCCTTCGAGACCGCCACCTTCCCGGAAAGCTGTAGGCACATCGAAGTCAACGCCCTACTAAAGAAACCCAAAGCAGATCCAAGAGATCTGAAGAACAACCGGCCCATCTCCCTGCTTCCTTTCGAAGGGTCATCGAGAAGATCGTCAACGGTCAACTGACTCGCTTTTTTGAAGACAACAACACTCTGGACACGTCTCAATCCGGTTTCCGCAGTAACCACAGCACCGAGACGGCCCTCATTGCCGCCACCGACGACATCAGGACCATGCTAGACAGAGGCGAAACTGCGGCCCTCATCCTCCTAGACCTCTCAGCCGCCTTCGACACAGTCTGCCACCATACCCTAGGCACACGCCTCCACAACGCAGGGATCCACCACAAAGCTCTGGACTGGATTACATCCTTCCTCACTGGCCGAACCCAGAGAGTCCGCCTCCCTCCCTTCCGATCTGAAGCCACCGAAACCATCTGCGGCGTTCCCCAGGGATCCTCCCTCAGTCTGACCCTCTTCAACATCTACATGGCACCGCTCACCAACATTGTCTGATCACACAATCTCAACATCGTCTCTTATGCCGACGACACCCAGCTGATCCTCTCACTCACCATGGACCCCGCCACACCATAATTACCCTCCACAACAGAATGAAGCCCATCACGGACTGGATGGAGAGCAGTCGCCTGAAGCTGAACTCCGACAAGACAGAGATCCTCATCCTCGGCTCCACCCCCTCCACCTGGGATGACTCCTGGTGGCCGGCCACCCTAGGAACCTCACCGACGCCCACCAACCATGCACGCAACCTGGGATTCATCCTGGACTCATCGCTCACCATGACCCAGCAAGTCAATGCCGTCTCATCATGCTGCTTCAACACCCTCCGCATGCTCCGCAAGATCTTCAGGTGTATCCCCACCGAAACCAGAAGGACGGTCACCCAGGCCCTCATCAGCAGCAGACTGGACTATGGCAACGCTCTCTATGCGGGAACCACAGCCAAACTCCAGAAAAGACTGCAACGTATACAGAACGCCTCCGCACGCCTCATCCTCGAAATCCCATGCCGCAACCACATCTCAGCCCACATGAGAGACCTACACTGGCTCCCCGTCAACAAGAGGATCACCTTCAAGCTCCTCACCAATGCTCACAAAGCACTACACAACACCGGCCCAGCTTACCTCAATGAACAACTCACCTTCTACACCCCAACCGTCAACTCCACCCCGCCAACCCTGCCCTCGCCACCGTTCCTCGCATCCACAGGACTACAGCCGGCGGCAGATCGTTCTCCCACCTCGCCGCCAAGACCTGGAACTCCCTCCTCATCCAGCTACAAAAGACCCGGGACCTGCTGACCTTCAGGAAACGCCTCAAGACCTGGCTGCTCGAGCAGTAGCATCTCCCCCGCCCACCCACCTTCAGCGCCTTGAGACTCTCACAGGTGAGTAGCGCGCTCTACAAATGAATGATTGATTGATTAAGACTGAAACAACTGCAATATTTAAGCTTGCCAGCTGCAATCTTGCGTCTAATAACATGAATATATGTTCCATTGATTATTGACTTGGAATAAATCAGCGCTTCACTGTAAATAAAAATTGTTGTTAGTGTAACTCTCATGTTTTTCTCGACCAGCATAAAAAGGTCCATCGGATGAGAGTGTAAATTCATGCTTTTGTGTGCTCTCACCTCCATATCTTAACATTCGCCACATTGTGACTGCTAACAGGAATCTAGTGCCTATTCCTGAAAATTGATAATGATGTAAGGTAGGTCCTATCATGGCCATAAAAGGTGCCTGGACCTTGTGGATGTGTACCTGTGCCTTCTTTTTACTGAGATGTCTGTCCCTGGTAGGAGGCAGTTTTAAGAGTACGGTATGTTGCAATGTTTTCGTTCCTTTGTTTTTCATTGCGTTGGGTAATTCTCCTAATATTTGACCTCCCAATTCTCTTTTTCCTGGTTCGTTTAGGAGGAATTTGGTATCTGCTATTTCTCATCATATCTATTCATCTTTATCAACTAAGATTCACAAAATTGCTAAGGAGTTTTTGCCCCTTTTGTGGTATTTTCCTCCCATTTATGACCCTCATAAGGAGACACTTGGCCCTCTCATGTATACCAGTCTGTTCACAGCAATCTAGAAGGGGAATAAACAGATTTTGCAAGTGCTTCTTCCTTGACAGGGATGGCTGGAGAAGAAGTAGTTTACTTTCAGGGATTCACCTGTCTGAGCTAGAAGCAACATGGGTTGAAAGAGTAGTATACCATACTGAAAAGATATGGGCAAGTGAATCTGTTATACTACTAAGGAGAGTGGGCATGGTCTGGTCATAAAAAGGCAGCAGGAAGATGTACTTGAAAAGTGGGTAATTGCCACAATAATTAAAGGCATTCATTATAAATGTGTGCCAAATATATATGAGTCAGAATGTTTTCAGAAGCTTCTCTTGGCCATGGCATAAGTTCATTCCCCCATATATTCTTGAAAATGATTGGATGAAGGTTTACATAGATCAAACCCCAGATCTCAAACCAGAATGATGAAGGCAAGGTTTGTTTTCATGACACTTATGCATGTCTTGAGTTTATGGGATATCTGGCACAACAATCAGATGATAGCAGTCATGGCTATACCTTTTATTCTGTGCATCATAGCTAGTATGCCATGTTAGATTATTTCCTAATAAAGGGCTCTTTGGTTAACCAGATTAAAGAGATCAGGCCTTCACCCATATAAGACCATGCAGTAGTAGAGTTCATGATGACTGTTGGTTAAGGCTGGACAGCCAAGGCTTGAGGACCTGTTCAAGCAAATGTTGGTTAAAGAAGATATTAGGGAAATATTTATGAGATGTACATGAGAGTTCTTCTAGTGCCGGTGCGGAATTTAGCTGCTGTGCGCCACAAACACATTTTCATACCATAGTGCAAGGGTGTGTGCAAGAGTCTAGCAAAGGTTTTTTACAGGAAGGATTCCCTTCAAGTACAAAATACTGTGCTTCGACAACTCCTAAAACGTTTCCTACTTTGTATGTGTGCTGCACAGTGCAGCACATGCACAGTCCGAAAAGAAAGGAGAAAAGACAGCATTTCTCCTTTTAACGCCTGGTTTCAAAAGATGTTATTTTTTGATGCAAAACCCTCTCTTACATTTTTGGTAAATAGTGTTTTGCGTCAAAAAAGCTGGGTGATTGCATGGGAACACCCATGTAACACTCCCTTGATGCTAAGTAACGGAAAACAGCGCTTTGCGATACTTTGTGTTACTTTTAGTCAACTTCCAGCGCAAAACAGGTTTTGCACTGAAAAGTACTTAACAAAAAAAAACATTTTGTGCTGGCTTGCATCACTGTTATGACGCAAACGCAGGGCAAAATTTTAGTAAATTCCCCCCCCCCAATACTATAAGTTGGGCACAAGAACTCTGGGATGTACGTTTAAGTCTGTATAATATTGCTTCATTTGGGCTGTTCCTACCACGCACAAGTGAATTCTCAGAACTGTCGTATAATGGTTGCTCCTTAGTCGTTCCTTGTTGGACTCCACAACGTGCTGTCTGCTTTATTAACCATATCTCTAGGGGTTGTACTTGTGTTCCTGCTGTGCTGCTGGAAGGATTCCAAAATGTATTTTCTATTTGCTTAATTGTGTCTCCAGGGGTTGTGTCACTCCAAGGAGGACTTCATATTCTCTTATTGATTCATTGTTAGTTCAGGGAACAGGGTTTTTGTCACTCCTGGGTATGCTCTGGTTGATTAACTGTGCCTCCATGTGTGGGACTTCTGCCACTCCTGGGTAAACTGACGTAAGATATTGATAGCGTGCACTGCAACCAGTTGTGTAACAAAAGCCCCCGCAGTCCGGGGGTGAGCTTCAGGGGGTCCCTTGAACACAGTACGGACGGCTGCAGGCCCCAGAGGGCCCCCTCAAGGTACTTTGCGGGGCGGGCAGGAGGGGGGAATCCTCAACTCTCTGCCACACCTTAAGTATTCGCCCCTCATCCCACAGTATGACCACCATCGGCTTCGTATATTGGAATGTGTCTTTGGGTATCCGTGTGCTACATAGATAGGGTCTTCCAACTTAGCAAAACAATCCATGCCTGCCCTCCATTCTCTCAGTGGGTGGGGAGGCATTTGGCCTCTCTCAATATTTGGCAATGTCCCTTTTCGACAATAACGTTCCCAAACACTAAGGCTCACCCACCCCTGTGGCCTCCCAAGTATTCAAGGATCCAGAGTAGGCCATCTTTGAGAGAGTAATCCAGTAACCCAGTACATCTAAGAGTGTTTGAAATATACTAAACCAATATCATTGTACAATGGGGCATTCCCATACCATGTGGAAGAAATCTCCCATGTCATCCCGGCATCTGGGGCAAATGGACTCTGAGCATTTCCAAGCTTGCAATAATCGCTTGGCCACGTAATATGTACACTGTAGGTAATGCACCTGAATAAGACACATTCTGGCAAATATTGCTAAAGTGCGTGGTGCCATGCATGCCTCTCTCCATTCCTCCTTCTCGAGAGGGTTCAGACAACACTACCATTGTGCCTTCAGACTCAAAAGAGTACAAGGATTGACCAATGCCCTATATACTTGTGATATACCTCCCTTAAGTATAGGACCCATGAGGAGTCATGCATCCAGAAGGTTATATTCTAGCGGCGTGGCGAGTCCCTCCCAATAACTTGATGGGACATGCCTGAGCTGGAGGTAACAACAGAATTGGGATCTATCTAGGGAGACTTCTGCTTGAAGAGTGAGCAAGGATTTCAAGCAGTCACCCTTTCACACATCCCTCCACCTTGACTCCCCTTCTTTTCTATCCCCTGAAACCCACTAGTTGGTCCACCCGGTGCAACCACCTACCTACCCAGAGGGGTATCATTAAGGTCACCCAGCGATCGCACCCCTTCAAGCGGATTGCCACCTTTCGGACATAAAATATTACTCTGGTCAGTTCTGGTAGAGTCTGAGGTATCAGTGCCCCATAAAGCAAACCCAGAAGGTTGTCCAAACCAAACAGCAACACTACCAATCTAAAGACAAGGTCTGTCCACTCCCTATACAGCTAGTCATTCAATGCCAGTGTATGAGCTGCCCAATAATAAAGGCAGATATCCTCCACTACCAACCAGCCAGTCATCAAATATCGAGCATACACATTTGTTAAAGGAGATTCTGGGAAGTTTATTGGCCTAGCTAAATTTACGGGCTTTAGCAGTGATGGCTTTGAACCAATCATTAGTTATAGAGAGTAGGGAATATTGAAGGATATACAGTAGAAGTGGTAGGACCACCAGGCTACTCTTCCCAATAGATTGAGTGGCAGCTTGGTCCAGATTCTATCCAGAACCTCCTGTACCACGCACGGTGATGGGCCCATGATTGAGGTTCCAAGCTGGGTCTAGCTCCCAGATTATATGAGCCCCTAGATAGCGAAAACTAAGGGCCTGATTTAGATATTGGCAGATAGGTTACTCCGTCACAACGGTGACTGATATCCCGTCCGCCCAGATATAAATTCCATTATGTCCTATGGGATTTAAATTTTGGCAGATGGGGTATCCGTCACCGTTGTGATGGGGTAACCCATCCGCCAATATTTAAATCAGTCCCTAAGGCTTCAGATAAGGAGATCAGGATGCCAGGTTTCATCCCCTCTGTCTCCTCACAGGGGGACCAAGAGTGATTTAGACCAGTTCACTTGCAGACCTGAGTGGCAAAAATGGAGAGGAGAGAGGGTCCGGTTTCACATGTCTGGGCCATTAACAGGAGGACATCATCCGCGTATAGCACTAGCCTGTCCTCCTGAGCAATTCTCCAGTCAAACACCCAGACCTGGACATCACGCTGCATCCGGGTCACCAAAGGCTCAATCTCCAGGGCAAAAACAAGGGAGGGAACAGAAGTCAGCCCTGTCTCGGACCTCGTCTAATTAGAAATCCCGATGAAACCACCCCATTCACCTGCACTTGTGGCCTGGCATACAGGATTTAAATAAAAGGTAAGAATCGAGGACCAAAACCCAGCTTGCCCAGGACCTCCTGTAGAAAGGCTAATTTCAGCTTATCAAAAGCCTTTTCGAAATCCAGAAGCATATGCAATGTAGCACCTTGTAGTGCCCAAAGCCAGGCCAGTTCCATGTGAGAACTCTGGATACGATGCTACGGTGGAGAATGAATCTGCACTGGTGCAGGTGGACTAGGAGGCTCAGGACGGGGGTGGGTTCCTTTGTCAAGATCTTAGCAAACAATTTCATTTCAGCATTTATACGTGAGGTGGGCCGGTAAAAAGCGCACATGTCCATCGGCCTACCCATTTTAAGCGGACCACAAAAATGGCCAAGTCATTTTCTGTTGGTGTTAGAAATTGGGTTTATGGTTGTCAGAGTATGCACCCTGTACAAGCAGGAATTACAACCCAAGTCAGAAAAGCTAGATACACACTAAAATATAACCTCTGCTTACCCTCTGGTTGCTTGGCACATAGCAGTTAGGCTTATCTAAAGAAGCAATGTGCAAAGTATTTGTGCAATACCCACACTCAGTAACACATTGAAAACACTGCAAAAAGACTCCACACTGGTTTAACAAAATAGGTTACTGTATTCTGAAGAAAACAATACCAAAACAACACAAATCCAATAAGTACAAGTCAAGATATAAATTTTAGAAGAATGTGTGAAAATAGCACTTTGAAGCATATAGTACTTTTGAGGTTACTTTAGGTCGTGCTGGACTGGTGCAAAGTAAAAGTTCAGGCTGACCTCGATGGAGCACAGGCCGGTTACAGGATCCACGCAGGCCCCGGTAAACAAAGTACCTTTCCTGGTCACAACAGCTAGATGCATGGTGAGATGCATCGAATGGACCCTCGCAGTGATGGCGATGAGTCAATCTGTCCCACACAGTGAAGGCGATGTGTCAGTTTTGAAGACAATTGTGAGAGCTGAGATGCATTGGTTCCAAAGTGCGATGCAGCGGGTTTCTCCGTGCAGTTGAAGGATGCTTCGATCTCCGTAGACTGCTGCAGCAGCAATGTGCCAATTCTGCTTCTGCAACTGAGTTGATGCACCAGTTCTGCTACAAGCAGACAGGAGGTGCATTGATTTCTTTGATGCAAGTATCCATGCTACCTTCCAGTGAACCAGTCACAGGAGCAGGGGTAGACAGCTTGATATCCCTGAGTTTCAACCAGCAGGAGGCAAGCCAACAACACCCTAGGAGCACACTTCAAATAGAAGGCAGAGTCCAGCTCTCCTTCAGCAGAGTCACAGTCCAGCAGGCAGCAGGGCAACACATGAGAAAAGCAAGCATTCCAGGTCCAGCAGTCAAGCAGGTGAGTCCTTTAAGCAGCACAGCAGTTCTTCGGACAGAGTCCAGTTGTAGGTCCAGATGTGTCTGATTTGGTGGGGTCAAAATTGCCTTTGAAGAGGGGGTGACTTCAAAGAAGGGTCTTGGAAGTGAACGAGGATCATTTCTTCCTCAACCCTGGCTCAAGACAAATAGTAGGGGTAATTAGCCTTTGCAGGGGGACAGGCACTGCCTACTCAGGTAGAAGTGCCCTCCCCTCCAGCTCTTTCTGCCCAGGAAGAGTCGTCAGGAAACAGATGAGCACTCAGACACACCTAACTGCCCAGTGTTTGTGGCTGTCTAAAGGGAATGCACAAGGTGTAGCTGTCACCCACCCCAGACATGTATTGGAGACAGGCTGAAGACACACAGAGTTGTAAGAGTAGAGATATGCCCACTTTCCAAAAGTGGCATTTCTAAAATAGCCCTATGGGCTACAGTGGGCCTACTTTAGGGGTGACTTATATGTAATAAAAGTGGAGTTTAAGGCTTGGCAAGTGAAAGTGGCAGTCAAACTGCACACACAGGCTATGCAGTGGCATGTTTAAAGAGCTACTTAAGTGGGTGGCGCAATCAGCGCTGCAGGCCCACTAGTAGCATTTAATTTACAGGCCCTAGGTATATGGTATACCACTTACATGGGACGTAAATGAAATATGCCAATGTTACCATGTTTAGGGGAGAAGCACATGCACTTTACCACTGGTCAACAAAAAGAAGGCCTGAAAAAGAGGAGGAGGAAGGCAAAAGGTTTGCGGTGACACACCAGAGAGAGCCAATTTCCAACCATTGGGAAATGCCCTCTGTTGATAATGTTGACATACATCATTAGAATCAGAAGTAAAATGATTTTCAGCATTTTATGATAGATTTCCATAGGGAACCCATCTGGACCTGTGGTTTTCCCACAGCTGAGCTCTTAAAAAGCTTCATTAATCTCCTCAACAGACCACAGAGGCAGTCAAAGGTCTCCCTATGTGCAGGGACAGCCTGGGCAGGGAAATGTCTATGATCAACAGGGCCTGTGTCTCCCACTCTGGGCATGGACATGCAGCATAGAGGGACCATAGTAAGTGACAAAGGAGGATGCTATCTCAGTGCTAGCGTCAACATTTTTCTCCATGGAGAGTTGTGATGTTGGGCACCAGTCTGGATTCCAGTTCTTTCGTAGTGAGCCAGTGGAGGAGTTTGCTAGCTAGACATTTCCAATCATTAATGTCTTCTATTTGAGTCTTCCCAAACCCAGCAAGTCTCATCCAGGCACAATTGACTGATGGTAGTACTCGCCACGCCCAGTTGTCTACCCAAAAGGTTCATCAAATTGCCCTGGCATCTATTCTCAAGAGTTAAAATAGCTGTTTCAAGCTGTGTTCTTTGAGTCTGGATCTCGCTTGACTGGCCCCTAATATATGAGCAGGCGTGCCCACCCATAGTTGCCTTGCAGGCTTCCCAGGTTATCCCCTTTGAATTTACTGCTCCCTGGTTAAATTTTAGGATGGTCATCAGGTGGCCCTGTAAGGTACGGGTAAACTTGGCGTCCTGAAGGAATCAGGCATTAAGGTGCCACATCTGCTGTCTCCCTCCTCCTCCTCCTCCTCAGCCCCCGAACCTGATCAGGAGTGGAGAGTGAACTGAGAAGCCCTGAGCAAGTATATGAGCACTTAGGAGTGCAGAAACTCTGGCAACAAAAAATAAACAATGCAGGATAGAGAACTGGGGGCTGCAGATGCACACGTATATCCCCTGGCCTCCAGGTGCCAAACACTCCATACATCTCAAAGCCAGTAAGACAGTCCCCTCCCTTCCATTGAGTTGACCTCAAAGGACCGTAATGAGTCCAAAGGACCAAGGAGTCTGCTAAAGTCCCCTCCCATGAGCGTTCTACCAGCGGGTAGTGAGAGCACGAGGTCCCTAGGGGTCTGGATGGTGGGCGTACTAATCTGGGAGGGATATACACACCTAACAGGTAATAAAGGATGCCACTGAATGACCCCTCTAACATGACGTCTCTACCCAGAGCATCTCGAAAGATTTGAGAAATTACAAATGGGAGGGATTTATGAATCATGAGTGCCACCTCCTAGAACCTCAGTTGAATCCTGCATAGTATACTTTATTGTATCCATACTGGTCTAGAAAGAGGCATCTAGAGTTCAGGTGATGAGCCGCCTGGAACATGACTATCTGGGGATCATGCTGGTGAATAAACTGCATAGCCTCCCTTCTCTTAATCCGGTCAAGGAGACGGTTTAAGTTCCATGTTCTTAATGTAAGGGTGGTCATAACGGGCCATGGACTGAATTGTGTACAGTGTTATGAAATTTGGCATGAGTAATTAAACTGTGGCCGCTACTTATTAGCCCCCTCTTTTCTAGGGTTTGGTGAGGCGGTCTTATATATATGATGGTGTGGTCTTTGTATAATGTGTGGTGTACTTCGAACAAGAAAAACAAAACTAACAACAAAGCAATAAAACATCTGCCCTTCCCCCCCATACTCCCTCTCACCATAATTCCACCCTGTAGAAGTTTCTGTCGCCCAAACTTGGTTCCCAACTTGCCACTCAGTGGTAAACTGAATCTCTCCGTGGGCCACTCTCCTAGCGTCCCAGCCATCAATGGTTAAAGAAAGGATGCAGTGATGCTGGTGTGCAAATTCCTCTGCCAGTAAACAAATCAGACCATGCGCCCCTCTCCGTAAAGTCATTACTCTGCCCCCGCAGAGGATGGCCCCTCTGGTGGCCCCAACCTCCAGGACGGCCAGCACCTCTCTGCCCTCCCTCTCTGACTCTGATGAAGCTGATAGTTTGGGTGGCCCCAGCATCCCTTACGGAGTCGTTTACAATTTCTAGGGCTTCGCTGCCTTCTGCCTCCTAAGAAGTAGGTCTTGAATGATCCAGCCATGGGAGAGGTTAGGTTGGTCGCAAGTGTCTTGTTTCGTCAACCAGTCCCAAGCTCCCTCCAGGGTATTGAAGAAGCGCAACTTGTCATCATAAATCACTTGCAGCTGCACTGGGAATAAAAGCATAGATTGCAGATCTTAGCTTTTGTTTAACCTGCTCGTATGATTTCCATCAGACTTGAACTTGATGGGTGTAGTCCAGAAAAAAGATTGCTTGGCCAGTTGGTAAGAGAGCTACCCCTTTGGCATTGTCCCTCTCAGGACAGCGTCCCTGTCATGGTAATTCAGTAACTTGACTATCAAGGGCCGGGGTGGGACGGTGCCCCTAGAGGGGGGTTCAGGATCAGTGACCTATGTGCCCTCTCAGTGAAACTTGCAGAAAGAGGCTAATTTTCAATCCACAATTACACCCATTGCTCCAGGAACAGCTCTGGTGGTGTCACCTTCGCTCCCTCCAGTAATCCCACAAAGGGAAGTTTGCTCCTGTGCACCCCATTTTCAGCATTCTCAAATCAGTCTGTAAGGGGCTTCAAAGTCAAGGACAAGTGGGTCATCTCATTTTTAGGATTGCTGACTGTATCCTCCAGCTCAGAGATGAGTCCCTCCTCCTTGGAGGCTGTAGTGTTGCGGAGGTCCTGATGCAGCAGTCATGTCCAGCCGGTCCTATTCAACCTTAGCTTTGAGAGTGGAGCAAAAGTCCTAAATAGCTTGAAATATCCCCCTTAGTTCCTCGCTCTTGAGGGTGACTACCTGGAGGGGTTCCCCTGGCCAACACCCTTAGGCCATACGGTCAGTGCTGTGAATTTGTCTATGCTGCTTTGGGCCAGGGTCATCAAGGGTTTGTCACACCCCATTGAGTCGCTGAAGGTTTCCACGGTCTGGTGGTAGAAGGCCCAGATCTCAGGCAGTGAAGCTCCCGGCCCGCCTGCCCCACTGTATTGCAGTTCTAGGTGACAAGAGCAGTTGGAGGTCTCAGACCCTAGGACCCACAGGGTAAAAACTCTTCCTTGGGACTCACAGTGGAAACCCAAAGATATGACTTTTGTGGTTGGTTTCAAAAGACTTCCCATTGATGAGAGCACATTGTGCTGTTCCAATGCCCCAAGTTTTTCCCAACGAAAGGCACCTGAGTCATGCTAATACTACATTTTTTGTCTCGAGACCAGTGTAGAAGCATGCTTGTTCAGTAATATGACAAGCTGGAAATATTCCATATTTAAGACCTAAAACACGGCTTTATAACCAAATTACGTAATAAGGCTTGACAGAGACCAGAGGTAGATATTAAAGAGAATAGGTACAATTGAGGAGCACTGACACACCACACACCTCACTGCAGCTTGGAACATCTAAAGGAGGGAGGATTAACGTTTGCAATTCCACCTCTAGAAGATGAGTGGAATGACCTTAGTGCTAAGCCACCCTTCCTAATTACTTCTATGTGTTAGATCAGTAGCACGTGATCTACAGTCTTAAAAGTGGCGACTTGATCCAAGAGGATCACACCTGCTGACTCATCATCGTCAAAGATCAATCAAACTAATTCAGTTCTGTGGCCTGGATGGGATCCAAACAGCCAGGTCAGAGCAGAGGTGGACTTTAGAAAAGTGTGCAGCAGAGCAATCACATGCATCAAAAATATCCTGCTGTTGTAATGGAGGTTGGATTTGAGAACCTCTCTGAAGGAAAGGCTGAGTTGAGATCCTGTTGGTTATCCCTGAGACAAGACTCATCAACTGATCATTGCGCAAAGGTCGTTTGGAGATTCAGTTGTAGCACTCAACTTCCTCTACAATGTACACAACATTCAGAACAGGGCACTAACATACACTGGAAGTTAACTGTGATTTAAGTATGAGAAATTGAATAAGAAACTAAGAAATATGCATAAAAAACTGTGGAGTGACCCTCAATATCCAAAAGAGAGAGGAATCGCCGTACTCACATCTTCTTGGTCCTTCTTGACGTGACGAGTCTTTCCATCTGTTACGTGAATTGCACATATCTTTGCCATATTCACTCCTTGCAGTAGAAACTCATTGAAGTCATCCAGTCCAAAGCAAGTTGTGAATGGAGACAGACATCCATAGATGGCACCCATCAGAATGCTGCTAGGCCAAGCCACAAACACCAACAAAAGAAACCATATTATGCAACTGCACAGGTCCTTGCGGTCAGTCATCTACGATGGAAGGAATAAGGGAAGAATGGAATTAGACTAGCTTGTCCTCAAGAGAAACATAACAAGGTTGCTTAGAACAGTCTCACTGGTACTTTTAGTCTGCAACCTCCAAAAATGTACTAGCATTTAACAGTGTTTCCCACCATTAGTGTTATCTAGGTCCTTTTCATTAGGAACCCATATAACTAATTAAACTTTTATTTAGAAATTAATAACTAATGCGGCCATGGCGAGGAACCATCAAGGACAGATGGGTCAATGTGTTTCAGACAACCTTTTGTAAACCTAATCCTTCTTAAGGCATAACCCGGAGAAGTGGGGTGGGTGCAGTGACAGGGGCGATTTGGGGTAAGCCAAATAGTTACAAACTCCCAATAGTGTGAATGAGGATGACTGTACTATTTCTCACACATAATTTTGAATTAAATAACAACGTAAGTCAGTATCACACCAATGGTGTATATTTAAAAGTATGTCAATATCCTAATAGCAAGATATTTTATTTGCAGAAGTTAAGGGCTTGATTTAGAGTTTGGCGGATGGGGTTACTCTGTCACAAATGTGAAGGATATCCCATCCGCTGTATTACAATTCTATTATATCCTATAGTCATCGTGATATGGTAGATGGGATATCAAGCCACGCATGGCTACCTTGCGTGGCCATGCATGGCTTGATAAATCTGTAGTAATGCAAAGCAAATCGATGCCTTACGTTACTCTGTCCCAGAGAGGCGTTCCATGGCTGGAGCATGGGTGTTTACAAGCATTCGCCCATGGATTCTGAAGCATTCCAAGATTTACCAATACCAGATCTGGGAATGCATCAGAATGCTACCCCCGTCCCCTCCCCAGGGGAGCGTAACAAGGATAAATATCTTTATTTCTCCTTGTTTTTTTCCTTTTTCTATGTTCGATGCTATCTGCAGCACAATTAGAAAGAGGAAATTCCTCTTAGGATTGTTTTTTGCACAGGAAGGTGTCCCTTCCGTCATAAATACAATACTGCTTACAACGCAGGCACCATTACACCAAGGTGAAAGGGTGCCTGCATTGGCGCTAGGTAGCCAAGTGTGTGCCAACGCAAGGAGATGACAGGAATGCGTGTACAGGGCCGTAGCTTCAGGCGGGTGCTTGGGGTGTTAACATTAAATACCAGCGCGATTGTCAGGAAATCTGAACTCACACCCCTCCAATCTTACTGATCAAGCTACGCCCTTGTGCGTGTATGTTGATAAATTAGGCGCATTACTGCCCTCTCCTTTTCACACAGCACAGCATGATGGCTTGCTGCACTGCCCTGCGTTAAAGTATGGTCAATATGCCCCCTGCTGTGTAAAATACTAGTAATGCTCATTGCTCAAAATTGTTTGGCTATCCTGTCTATCTCATTTGCTTGTTTTTTTATTTGATGGCTATCCTTCGCCTTCTTGTGTTTGTGCCTGCCCTGGAATACAGCTTCTGTACCATAAGTTTGAAATGATAACTTCTCACATGCTACACTCAGAAAACTACTTTTTTTGTTATCCTTTCAGCATACTTTGAGCGTGCATGTGTTTTTTTTCTCTTTTACCATGTGCTGCTTCCCCCTTAAGTTCCCACCCCATGAGCGGTTTGTATTCATTTTCCCCTTCCTCCCCAGCTCATTTGTTGCTACCCCTGTCCCTTTCATATTTTTAGTTCTTTTATTCGTTTATTAAAAACTATCTCCCTCCCCTCAAGGTTCTCTATCACTTTCCTGGCCCTCTAAGGTTGGCATTGTTGTTCCCTGCCACTGAGTGACATTCAGTTGCTTGTCCCACCTCTACCTACTCCTCCATCACTCCCCCATTCCTCACCACCCAGTTACAATTTTTATTTATTTATTTATTTTTCAGGTGGCCTGGAAGCTGCAATTTGCTAACGGGTTCTTCCTGTCTTTATAACTGTGTTTAGCCAACTTTACTTTTGTTTTTTAATTTACTGGTCCTAAAAAGCTGAAATAGCAGCTGCAGGCATGTACACATCATCACAATTTGACTTTTTGAAACCAATGCAGTTCATCGTTGACAGCAGGATTTATTTACTTTTTGCTGATGCATCAGCAACAAAGCATTAACAAAGCCAAAAGGTGGTCTAAAGTCTTTAAAAGGATTTTTTTCCAGACGTTCCCAACATACTCTAATCCACATGGACAGCTAATCTTTCAACCAATGAAGTGGTATAGTTTGCTTGTTAGAAATGGGTTTGGTGGTTGACTGGGGTGTGAGCCCTGATCAGGCAGCAACCACAATCCTAGTCAGGGTAAAGCACAAGCAAACCCTGAATTAACACTTGCTCACCCTCTGGTGGCTTGGCACACAGCAGTCAGGCTTAACTTAGAGGAAATGTGTAACAAATGCGTGCAACACTTCAAACTGTAAAACATTGAAAACACCACACAAAATGATTCCACACCAGGTTAGAAAAATATATCTGAATTTAATATATATATAACAAGACCAAAATGACAACAATCAAATAAGTAGAATTGGAGATATTGAACTTCAAAGTTTTAAGTAAAAATAGCATCAAGACCCACTGTTGGGTATATGTGGTCATGCTGGGCCGGGACACAGTCAAAAGTTCAGGCTGACCGTGATGGAGCATGGGCCTGCTACAGGGACCCAGTTAGGCTCTCAGAACCAAAGTACCTTGAATCCTGGTTGTGGAGCGTTGTGTGGATCCGTGTCGAAAATGCATTGCAAAACTGAGGTGATGCGTCGGTTCTGAGCTGAAGGGAGGCTGTCGTGAGAGGCCCTGTTGCATTGAAATAGAAAATCCTCTTGATGGGCTTGCGATACAAAGGCCGGTTTTGAGGATGCGTTGCGCAGTTGAGGAGATGTGTTGATTCTGATGATAGGTGATGGTACGAACTGAAGTTTAATCATCGTCGTCAAAGCTGCCATCAATGGGAATGCGAAGATGCAGCACCGGGGAAAGCTTCGCTAAATAGTGGTTCCGAAGGCGATGTGTCAGTCTCCAGATGCGGGATGCAGTGGTGATGCAAATCTTTTGTGACCAAACACACAGCAGTGGTGATGTGTTGATTCTGCTCAAAGATGCGCCGCTCAGCCAAGGCAATGTATTGGTTCAGCTCAGAGATGCATTGTTCAGCACAGGATGTGTCAGTAGCACTGGAGCAAACACCTTAGGCCCACTTTCAAGGGTCGAGGACTGGGATGGCACCACTTAGCAGGGCAGACTCACAGATGGCAGAGTCCAAGTGCAGAAGCAGGGAGGTTGGAAGTCTTTGATGTCCCTGAGACTTCAGATCAGGAGGCCAGCCAGATAGCCCTTGAAGTCACTCTGGGTTCACGTGAGCAGCACAGCAAGGCAGGAGTCCAGAAAAGCATCAATACAGCCGAGTGGCAGTCCTTTAGCAGTAGCTTCACTACAGTGGGGTATGCAGCCCTATGTGTCGGGGCAAGACACATCCAATTAAGGTGTAAGTGAGGCTGGGCCCAGCTCCTCCTTTCCATCCTCCCAGGATGGCCCATCAAGTCACATCTATGACCCACTGTGTGTGGCTGTCTGGGGGAATATACAAAGCCCAGCTGTCACCCACCCCAGACAAGTGATCAAAGACAGGTAGCAAGAACCAAATGGCTAAAGTAAGAAAATGCCATCTTTATAAAAGTGGAATTTTCAGTATTACAATTTGAAACCCAACTTCACCATAAGTTGTGATTTTAAAGTGTGATTCCACAGACACCAAATCTTTGACTTGGCAAAAGGGTAATGTTGCCTGGTCAACATGGCAGTATAAAACTTCACACACAGGCTCTGCAATGCAGGTCTGAGAAATGGTTAAGGGGCTACTTAAGTGGGTGGTACAATCAGTGCTGCAGGCCCAACAGTAGCATGTAATTTACAGGCCCTGGGTATAAGAATTACTACTTTACTAGTGTCTTATAAGTAAATTAAATATGCCAATTGGGGATAAACCAATATTACCTATGGGAGAGAGCGCTTTAGCACTGTTTAGTTGTGTGTATAGTGTACAGAGACCTAATACCAGCAAAAACAAAGTCAGAAAAGTGGAGGAGATAGACAAAACGTTAGGGGGGAACCACCCTAAGGCTGTCATGTCTAACACTGCTCAAGTTTTCTTCTGACTTGGTTGTATACAGATTCATTTTTTTGCTATAGCTCGGTGGCATTACCAGCAGGAACCACGTGTATAGTGTCCTTTTATTACAGGCACGGCTTAAATTACCAAACTCAGTTTGAATTCTCGGTGGTGCTCTTACGCTCTCACAAGTTCATCTCTGAAGTTTCTTTCACCTGTAGGGCAAATATTAGTTTTTGGAGAAGTGTTGAACATATGCCACTTCAATGCTGCTTTCATGACTTGAGTAGTTTTCTTGCCAATCGTGTAATACTTCAGCAACTCGTTTGTCAGTTTTTCTGTGGACATCACTGCGGTGTACCTAGCTCTTCGTTTGGCCTCTGTTGGAGTTTGTTTGGATGTCCTCTTTTTGAAAACGTTATTGATTATAATCAACAGTACAATACAAATACTCGTAGTTGGAGGGCAGCAATCATAGTCTCGAGCAGGGATGCCATCAGTAGTCGTGATGTCACAAGAAAAGAGCGATATGAGCAGTATTCGTGATGCTGACCTCCCACTTAACTTAAGTAAACCTACAAAGTTGTTTTATGCACATTGAAAGAATAGCGAGGCCTAAGGGCCCTAGATCCCACAACACAAGCATCTGAAAGGAAATCCCTTCCATTTAAAGCAGCACCTGCCTCTATGGGGTATTTTCTACAGATACTATGTAAGTCAATAAGTGCATAAACAAGGATACACCTCAACTGAAGAACAGAAAACATTATATGGGATAAAGTCAAGGAAAGAGGTCGGTGATCCCTTCATTTAAACAGAGAGATGTCAGCTAGGATTCTGCACAGCCATCCATGTAGCGCCTTCCACTTAGGTATTTGAATAAGTAGGTTCGCAAGACGAGAGGAATCGAGGGGGTGCAATTATCCATAAAATGAAGGGAAGGGAGTGAGTGAAGTATCTTTAGGCACCTGGCAAGCTATGTGGCAGGAACACTGAGGGACTATGACACTGTTTAAGATAGTGAGACACCCGAGGTGGGGAGGGGTATGAAATATAGGTGATTGGAGAGAGGGGAAACCTTAGGGGAAAAGGCGGGGATATAGTTGCAGTAAGGGGGAGCACAGAAATATATGGGGGTCGTTATCCTGTCTGCCCTTCGAAGTATGAATAGGGTTTCCCTTTTAGGGGGTCTCTGTCCTAAGATCAAAGAAAGGAGACCAAATGGCCTGGACTATTTCTATCTTATCCCGCAGATTGTATATAAGCTGTTGGTGTGAGGCCGCTTTCTATTTTTCAGCCAGTTGGGATGGGAGCGGTTTAAAGTATAAGAGGTGGACCAGCAGACTGTGCAATATGGGATGGAGGGGTTTAAATTCCAGCAGACTGTAGAAGTGCAACATGGGATGGAGGGGTTTAAAGTCCAGCAGACTGTAGAAGTGCAACATGGGATGGAGGGGTTTAAAGTCCAGCAGACTGTAGAAGTGCAACATGGGATGGAGGGGTTTAAAGTCCAACAGCAGATTGTAGAAGTGCAACATGGGATGGAGGGGTTTAAAGTCCAGCAGACTGTAGAAGTGCAACATGGGATGGAGGGGTTTAAAGTCCAACAGCAGACTGTAGAAGTGCAACATGGGATGAAGGGGTTTAAAGTCCAGCAGACTGTAGAAGTGCAACATGGGATGGAGAAGTTTAAAGTCCAGCAGCAGACTGTAGAAGTGCAACATGGGATGGAGGGGTTTAAAGTCCAGCAGATTGTAGAAGTGCAACATGGGATGGAGGGGTTTAAAGTCCAGCAGACTGTAGAAGTGCAACATGGGATGGAGGGGTTTAAAGTCCAACAGCAGACTGTAGAAGTGCAACATGGGATGGAGGGGTTTAAAGTCCAGCAGACTGTAGAAGTGCAACATGGGACGGAGGGGTTTAAAGTCCAGCAGCAGACTGTAGAAGTGCAACATGGGATGGAGGGGTTTAAATTCCAGCAGAATGTAGAAGTGCAACATGGAATGGGGGAGGCTAGTCAAGCAGACTGTGGCAGTCTAACATAACTCCTCCATGATGTCCCCAGTGTTTCAGATACTGTATGATTGACCCCCGGAGTGCTAGAAATACACTGCCTCATTTGTATTTATTGCCATTCTTGTGCTGTAAAAGAAATTCCTTTCTTAGTATGATAAACAATTTCAAGTTTCTCACTGTCAGTAGTTGATTTACAGCGAGAATCCCGGACTTCTTTCTCACTTCTCATCGTACAGTAAGATCTGCCATCTGTATTCCTACATTATTACCCAGAGGGGCTTGGAGATATAATCAGACGTCATACTCCTGCAGCTTAAGGGCATGATTCCCGATTCGTATTGTATTCTGGATTATAGGGTTGAGCGTGGACGTTGATGGCGTCTTGTAATGATAAAGCAATTGAGACCTGGCTCATTGTGTGCAATATTGCGTTGCAGATGAACCCACAAAGGGAGATCACTTGGTCTAAGCAACATAAAGGACAGGGTGAGAGGTCTAATGCGGTGTTGTGCTTTTCAATGCAGGGTAGATTTAATGCTCCACTGCGTCTGTGGGCAATCAATTTGCAGATTTTCAGCCGTTGCTTCATGTCATGTACCATCCTTGTCAATGGTTTGCAAGATAGTAGTCTGGACTAGTAGCACGACCATTTTTAGGACATAAGCGAAGTGTGTGCCACCTTTTAACTGCTTGCACTCTCCCCAACAACAATAAATTGAGTTGATTACATTTTCCATAATCAAGTTGGGTCTTGGCAAGGTTGTCCATGATCATCTTCTCTAATCCACTGTTAATAAAAAATATTTAAGTTGTTTGTTTTTTCATCTGAATGTGTGCTCTTCAACTGCAGCCTTGGTGGCAACACACAACATGGGCAGTGTTAGAAATGGGGTCTTTGGTTGACAGTCAGGTTACCCCCTTTTCAAGCAAGGACCCTCACTCTAGTCAGGGTAAAAGAGAATCACCCTCAGCTAACCCCTGCTTACCCCCTTGATAGCTTGGCAGAGCAGTAGGCTTAACTTCAGAGTGCTAGGTGTAAAGTATTTGTACCAACACACACAGTAACTTAATGAAAACACTACAAAATGACACAACACCAGTTTCGAAAAATAGGAAATATTTATCTAAACAAAACAAGACCAAAGCAACAAAAATCCACCATACACAAGTCAAGTTATCAATAAAAATGCAAAAAGAGTCTGCTAGAGTGAAAATGTACCTGGTGCGCGTCAGACATAACCCCTCCTGGCGTGTGTTAACTTCCTCCTTCAAGTAGGGCACCAGATCTCTGAGCATGTGCACTTCTTCAGCAGCACTGGATATAAAATTGTTGCTGCCACCATTCCAGCTGGAGCCCTTATGATTTCCAACTCCCTCAGTTTTAGTTCATAAGCCCAAATCCTCTTTTTGATCTCTAAGTCCCTCCTCCTTTCTTCCAACTCCTTTTCCCTTTGCATCCTCAACTCCTTGAACTTCAACCTGCGAGCCCTCTCTGCCTGTCTGTCTTGTAACTCTTCAGGAGTCAGACCCTTGGATGACACCCTGCTACCCCTGCTGGGGACCCTCCCCCCAAGCGTAACAGGTACCTCCACTACACCACTGTGTATCTCTGCACTTCCCAACCCACATTCTCCTCCTCTGTGTGCCCTCCAGCCTTCTTGACTGTCACCCAGGCCCTCTGTGCCTTTTGCAGCTCCCCCTCCCTGGTGGAGCACTCAGTGAGACAGTCAAGGTCTTTAAGGAACTGTTTCAATTGAGCAACTGAGTACTCCTTCAGTTTCTCCAGTTCAAACACAGCTCCAGCTGTTGCATCTCCAGATTGAGACATGATGGTCACAAGTGCAAAGTTCCAAAGGCAGAAAATAAGTTCCCAATGAAGTAAAAAGAATCAGTCAAGGGATCAGCAAAATCATGGAAGTAGAACAAAAAGGAGTCCTTAAGAGAAAAAGCAAAAGATCACCAAACAAGTAGTATGTGGTCACGTAGTGGTCTGAACTCAAACAGTAGTGTACACTTAATCACTATATGTCAAGTACAAATACAAGTCCAAATCCCAACAGCTGATCACCAATGTTAGAAATGGGATCTTTGGTTGACAGTCAGGTTACCCCCTGTTCAAGCAAGGATCCTCACTCTAGTCAGGGTAAAAGAGAAGCACCCTCAGCTAACCCCTGCTTACCCACTTGGTAGCTTGGCAGAGCAGTAGGCTTAACTTCAGAGTGCTAGGTGTAAAGTATTTGTACCAACACACACAGTAACGTAATGAAAACACTACAAAATGATACAACACCAGTTTAGAAAAATAGGAAATATTTATCTAAACAAAACAAGACCAAATGACAAACATCCACCATACACAAGTCAAGTTCAATCAATCAATCAAAGGCATTTGTATAGCGCACTGCTCACCCGGAGGGTCTCAAGGCGCTGGGGGGGGGGGGAAACGCTACTGCTCGAACAGCCAGGTCTTGAGTTGCTTCCTGAAGGCGAGATGGTCTTGCGTTGTCCGGAGGTGGATGGGGAGGGAGTTCCATGTCTTGGCTGCCAGGTAGGAGAAGGATCTTCCTCCGGCGGTGGCTCTGCGGATGCGGGGGACGGTGGCGAGAGCGAGGCTGGCGGAGCGGAGCTGGCGGGTGGGCTTGTGGAAGGTCAGGCGGCTGTTGAGGAACTTGGGGCCCAGGTCGTGGAGGGCCTTGTGTGCGTGGGTGAGGAGTCGGAACGTGATTCTTTTGTTGACGGGGAGCCAGTGCAGGTCTCTCAGGTGTTCGGAGATGTGGCTGTGTCGGGGGATGTCCAGGATGAGTCGTGCTGAGGCGTTCTGGATCCGTTGGAGTTTCTTCTGGAGTTTGGCGGCGGTGCCGGCGTAGAGGGCGTTCCCGTAGTCCAGCCGACTGGTGACGAGGGCCTGGGTGACCGTCTTCCTGGTCTCGGTGGGGATCCACCGGAAGATCTTTCGAAGCATGCGTAGGGTGTTGAAGCATGAAGATGAGACGGCGTTGACTTGTCTGGTCATCGAGAGGGAGGAGTCCAGGATGAAGCCTAGGTTGCGAGCGTGGTCCGTTGGCTTGGGGGTGGCTCCCAGGGCGGGGGGCCACCAGGAGTCGTCCCAGGCGGATGGTGATGATCCCAGGATGAGGACCTCCGTCTTGTCTGAGTTCAGTTTCAGGCGGCTGTTCTTCATCCATTCGGCGACGTCTTTCATCCCTTCGTGTAGGCTGGCTCTGGCGGCGTCCGGGTCGCTGGTGAGGGAGAGGATCAGCTGGGTGTCGTCGGCGTAGGTGATGATCTTGAGGTTGTGTTGACGTGCGATGGTTGCGAGGGGGCTCATATAGACGTTGAAGAGGGTGGGGCTGAGCGATGACCCTTGTGGAACTCCGCAGATGACTTCGGTGGCCGCTGACCGGAACGGGGGGAGGCGGACTCTCTGGGTTCTTCCGGCGAGGAATGAGGCGATCCACTCCAGGGCCTTCCCCTGGATGCCGGTGTTGTTCAGGCGCTGTACCAGGGTGCGGTGGCAGACAGTGTCGAACGCTGCGGAGAGGTCCAGGAGGATGAGGGCCGCAGTTTCCCCATTGTCCATTAGGGATCTGATGTCGTCTGTGGCTGCGATGAGGGCGGTCTCCGTGCTGTGGTTGGCTCGGAAGCCGGATTGCGAGTGGTCGAGGGATCCGTTGGTCTCGAGGAAGGCAGCTAGCTGTCTGTTGACGGTCTTCTCGATGACTTTGGCAGGAAACGGGAGGAGCGAGATGGGGCGGTAGTTCTTGAGGTCGGAGGGGTCTGCAGTTGGTTTCTTCAGCAGGGCACTGATCTCGGCGTGTTTCCAGCACTCCGGGAAGGTGGCGGTGTTGAAGGAGGCGTTGACGATGTCACGGAGGTGGGGTGCGATGATGTGGTCAGCCGTGTTGAAGATGTGGTGTGGGCAGGGGTCCGTAGGGGATCCGGAGTGGATGGTGTTCATTGTGCGTGTTGTGTCTTCGGTGCTGACTGGGGTCCAGGTGCGGAGGGTGGCGGTGGGGGGCATCGGTTCGGTGGTGGGGTTTGTGGTTGGTGGGCCGAAGCTGTTGTGAATGTTGGCGATCTTGTTGTGGAAGAAGGCTGCGAGGGAGTCGCAGAGGTCTTGCGAGGGAGTGATGTCATTGTTTCCGGCGTCGGGGTTGGAGAGCTCTTTGACGATGCTGAAGAGTTCCTTGCTGTTGTGGGTGTTGTTGTCCAGTCGTTCCTTGAAGGCTGTCTTCTTTGTGGCGCGGATCAGTTGGTGGTGTTTGCGGGTGGCGTGTTTGAGGGCCGTCATGTTGTCTGTGGTCTGGTTGGTGCGCCAGGTGTTCTCCAGGGAGCGGCAGTTCTTCTTGGAGGTGATGAGCTCGTCGGTGAACCAGGAGGCTTTCTTGCTGCTGCGTCTGCTGGGGGGGTTCTTCTTCAGTGGTGCGAGGGCGTCTGCGCAGTTGGTGATCCACTGTGTGAGGTTGTTGGCGGCTTCGTTGGGGTCCGTTGAGCTGGTGGGGGGGTTCTGGCTGAGGAAGGTGGTGAGCTGGTCGCCGGTGATCTTGTTCCAGCTCCTGCGGGGGGTTTGTTGAGGGTGGTGGTGGGTCGTCGTTTTACTGAAGCTGAAGTGGACGCAGCTGTGGTCAGTCCACTGGAGATTGGTGGAGTGGCTGAAGGTGACATATTTGCTGGATGAGAAGACTGGGTCAAGCGTGTGGCCGGCGTGGTGTGTAGGGGTGGTTACCAGTTGCTTGAGTCCGAGGTTGGCCAGGTTGTCCAGTAGAGCAGTGGTGTTGCGGTCCTTGTCGTCCTCCAGGTGGAAGTTGAGGTCCCCCAGGAGGATGTAGTCGGTGGAATTGATGGCGTGGGGGCTGACGAAGTCTGTGATGTCTTCGCTGAACTGTGTGCGTGGTCCCGGTGGTCTGTAGATGAGGGTGCCTCTGAGCGTGGTCTTGGGGTTGGTGTGTATCTGGAAGTGGAGGTGTTCGGCGGAGGTGAAGGTGTCATCAGAGTTGGTCGTGATGCGGATGGTGTTCTTGTGGATGATGGCGATGCCTCCTCCTGTCTGGTTGACGCGGTCCCTCCTGGTGATTTTGTAGCCTTCTGGGACGGCGATGGCGACGTCGGGTGCTGAGGAGGCGTTCATCCAGGTTTCTGTCAGGAAGGCGATGTCTGGTGCTGTCGAATCGAGGAGGTTCCAGAGTTCGACGGCATGCCTGTGAACGGAGCGGGTGTTGAGCAGGATGCACATCAGGTGTTTGTTGCTGGGGCTCGGTTTAGTAGGTGCAGTGTTGGGTCGTAGGCTGGTGAAGCGGCAGGTCAGGCAGGTGAAGGGTCCGTGGGTGCGTCTCGGGGTGGCTCGGTAGCAGGCGGTGTTTCGGCCGGCGTTGAGTGCGTGGAGGGTTCTGGCATCGTAGCTGTGCAGGGTGTGCTGGCGAAGTTATCAATAAAAATTCAAAAAGAGTCTTGAAGTAGTTTTAAACACACACTAGCGCTGCTAGAGTGAAAATGCACCTGGTGCGCGTCAAAAATAACCCCGCACGGGCGGGTGTGCGTCAAAAATAACTCTGCACGTCAGTACGTGAGTCAAAAATCCAGCCACACGATGATCCGAAAATCCTGCAGCGCAGGTTGTGATCTCCCAGCCTCCGTCAGCGATGCTGCGCGTCGTTTCTCCTGCTCCGTGCATCGATTCTTCAGTCGCATTTCCCGCAAGTGTAGTTTCTCAGCTGCGGAGCCGGCGGCGCGTTGTTTTTTAAGCCGCAGATCGGATTCGCATCAATCTTTTCCCCGCACGGCGCTCTGTGCGTGGATTTTCTTGTCTTTAGGCTGCCAGCTTCTCCTTTCAGGGTCCCAGGAACTGGATGGGCACCACAGGGCAGAGTAGGAGTCTCTCCAGAGACTCCAGGTGCTGGCATAGAGGAGTCTTTATTGTCCCTGAGACTTCAAACAACAGGAGGCAAGCTCTAGATCAAGCCCTTGGAGATTTCTTCTCAAGATGGAAGGCACACAAAGTCCAGTCTTTGCCCTCTTACTCTGGCAGAAGCAGCAACTGAAGGATAGCTCCACAAAGCACAGTCACAGGCAGGGCAGCTCTTCTTCCTCATCTATTCAGCTCTTCTCCAGGCATAGGTTCCTCTTGGTTCCAGAAGTGTTTCTAAAGTCTGTGGTTTTGGGTGCCCTTTTTATACTCAATTTCTCCTTTGAAGTAAGCCTCTCCTCCCTCCTAGAACAGATGGCTCATCAGGATATGCAGGCTACACCCCAGTTTCCTTTGTGTCACTGTCTAGTGTGAGGTGCAACCAGCCCAACTGTCAAACTAACCCAGACAGGGAATCCACAAACAGGCAGAGTCACAGAAATGGTATAAGCAAGAAAATGCTCACTTTCTAAAAGTGGCATTTTCAAACACACAATCTTAAAATCAACTTCACTAAAAGATGTATTTTTAAATTGTGAGCTCAGAGACCCCAAACTCCACATGTCCATCCGCTCCCAAAGGGAATCTACACTTTAATCAGATTTAAAGGTAGCCCCCATGTTAACCTATGAGAGGGACAGGCCTTTCAACAGTGAAAAACGAATTTAGCAATATTTCACTGTCAGGACATATAAAACACATTAATATATGTCCTACCTTAACCATACACTGCACCCTGCCCTTGGGGCTACCTAGGGCCTACCTTAGGGGTGTCTGACATGTAAGAAAAGGGAAGGTTTAGGCCTCGCAAGTGGGTACACTTGCCAAGTCGAATTTACAGTTAAAACTGCACACACAGACTCTGCAATGGCAGGTCTGAGACATGATTACAGAGCTATTTATGTGGGTGGCACAACTAGTGCTGCAGGCCCACTAGTAGCATTTGATTTACAGGCCCTTTACTAGGGACTTACTAGTAAATCAAATATGCCAATCATGAATAAACCAATTACATACAATTTTACACAGAGAGCATATGCACTTTAGCACTGGTTAGCAGTGGTAAAGTGCTTAGAGTTCAAAAGCCAACAGCAACAGGTAAGAAAAATTAGGAGACAGGAGGCAAAAAGATTGGGGATGGCCCTGCATGAGCAAAAAAGTCCAACAGGCAGTGCTTCTTTTTTGTCTTAATTAATTTTATATTGTAATATCTTCAAAGAAGCTGCTATGAGAGACATCGAAGCGTGTAGTGATCAGTCTAGGTCGGCATGTGCTAACAGTATATCATCTATGTAAAGTAATATTTTTGACAGACTTATAGGGGATGGGAGTATCTACTGTTTGAGGGGATTGACAGATGGGTGTGCTATTGGTTTCATCACCAGCAGAAATAACAATGAGCCCAAGAGACATCCTTGATGAGTTCCTATGTGTACTGGAAAAGGATCCAAGAGAAACCACTGCAGTTAACCTGTGTGGTTGGGGAGTCATATAGCCATTGAACCTTGGTAATGAAGTCGTCCAAGAACCCCATTTTGTGTAGGGTATGGAACATGCATTCCCACTCTAAGCAATCAAATGGCTTTTCAGCATCGAGGGATAGGGTCAAGGAGTTCTCTTTGGAGTCCTCTGAGATCCACAGGAGATGGCCAGTGTGTGGAGGAGGTTGCAGGATATTTGCCCTGGTGGAGTCGATCCGCAAGTGGTATATGAGGCTTGGTATGACTTTTTTGAGACGTGCAGCTAGGATACTTGCTAGAATCTTTACGTCCGTATTTGAGAGGGGGGTGAGGTGGAAGCTGCTGCACAGCAAGGGATCCCTTTCTCATTTTGGGAGGATGCCTATTGTGGCCCTGTTGGAAATAGATGACAGCATTTTTGCAAGCTCTGCCTCTTGGGTGGCTGCTTTGAGTTGCTCTACTGCATCCTCCTTCACCCACTTGTAGAATTCTCTCGAAAGGTCATCAACCATAGGACCCTAATTGTATGAAAGGTTTGAGGTGGTCAGCAGAATCTCCTCCTTTGTAATGGGGGGTAATAGAGGGTGCACCAGTGGAGCTCTGTCGTAAGCATTAAGGCAGGATAATTTTAATGTGGCATAAGTGTGAGAAAAGGACTCCTTTTGACATGGTTAGCCCCCCACTTTCTGCCCAATATATGATGTAGCCCAGAAATTGTAGTGCCCCTGCTTACCAGGTTCCCTGGGCCATAGCTCTTTCCTTAAAACTGTTGTGATGCATTGGCACAATTGGATACACCTTTAGCTACCACTAGAAGTCCCTGGTCGTGAGGTACTAAGAGTAGGCCCCTGAGGGCAGCAGTACTAATGATGCCACCCTCTAAGGCCATGCAACGAGATTCCCCCAGCACTGCCATTGCAGGCTGGGTGCACTGGTGCAAACTTAAAACACAAACTCGACATGGCACACTGCCTGTGTGCCCTGTCCACCACCACCATACACTGCATATGCCATAGGTAAGACACCCCTCTGGCAGTCCTTCCAGCCCTAAAGCAGGTTGCACCTTATCATATGTGAGGGCATAACTGCATGGGAAAAATGCCTCCACTGTATTCTTGCCAATCCTGGGACATAGTGAGTGAACAGAGCAGCCATTTTAATACATGTGCTGGACATTGGTCAACACGAGTTCCCCAGTTACATGATACCCACTCTGAACCCTGGGTTGTTTGCTATCAAACAACTCAGAATGATAAATGCAAACTGGTACCTGTATTGGATTTATCCCTAAATGTACCCAGGGGCCACCTTAGAGGTGCCCTTGCAAAAGCTAACCACCCTGGTGTGGTTGCTGACTGGTTCTATCCAGCCTGCCATCTCAAGACACCCAATCTACAAACCTTGGGGGAGAAGTCTGTCTCTCTGGTTTGTAGAACAATGGCATTACTGGGTGGAGGCGCTAACACATTGATTCCTAAGGTATGTAATTACGCACAAAAAGACTATTTTTATTCAACTTAAAAAATCCATATCTCAAAAAGTACTTAACCAATGTTGATAATCTTGGTCTTAAACATTATGTAAAAACCTGACGTATTTTTGTAAATTGGTCTCAAGTTATTCCTTTGAATGTGTGAGACGCATGATTGATACTGTGAGTACAACAAATGCTTTGCACTTCTCCAAGACTGGCCTACTGCTCGACCAGGCTACCTTAAAAGAGCTTTAGGTGATCTAGTTTTTACCCTGGTAAACCAACGTATGGTTACCTGGACCCCCTGCACAGTGTGCCTAACTTTTACACAGTACATAGAGGGCCAGCCTCCTACATTTTGATCTCCTCCCATCTGTCTTCAGATCCCATCCCTGAGCTGCAAGGCTGAGTGTAGTATTTACAAAATATGTAAACAATGTTTTGGGTGTCCCTTATCATTTGTCCAGATTCATCTCTGATTGTTGGAATTCCTTCATTACTTTCCTCCGTCAGAGTTGGGTGGCCAGAAGCCTTCTACCTTTTTCACCATGCTCATTGTGTCAAACTTTGAGTTTGTAAAGCATTTATTCAGCTTAGGGCATATATAGGCTATTAAGGTCCATTTTTGTCTTTTCCAAGAAACATCAGTGTGCAACCAAAGTTGGTATCATATATGTCCGAGGTGTACCTTAATTTCTTATTCCAAGGAACGCTGCATTGTGGTTTTTGTTTATTGGTCAGTGCTGCATCCTGCATCAGCCGGCCAGCCCCCTCACAGTATATGTGCTCATTGGATGGAAGCTTTGTTTTCAGTGAGAGAAGTAGCCATATGAGACTTCAGCTGCCCCTTCTGAAGGGACATTTTGTTAAATGAGATGTTGAGGCACAAGGGTTTCGTCATGGGTTTTCTGAAGTTCAAGACCACGTCTATGTGGGCTGGGCCATGGTCTGTGAGGGACCCCTGTAGGATAATGCATTACCAGCAGAGCAAGTGGCTGTGATTTGAGGAAGTAGTGAGACGCCAATTGTCGTGTAGGCCTTGGTTGTCAAGGATGTCTCGTAAAAACTGCCCGGAACTGTTATAGTGAACATCCAGTGGGCCCATATGGTCCTTGGCTGCATCAGGAGCCAAATTCCAGTCTACCTCTATGAGTATGTGTGATGTCTTTAGTGCCATAAGAATCCTATTGAGGTGAAAGAAAATTCAACCTTGTTCTCATTAGGAGCAGAGATGCATCTCACTCCCACTACCTTGGTCCTCTCATCATTTGTCCAATAATCAAGGACTCTGGATTGGCCAGAGTGTATTGTTAGCAGCATTTCTTGGGGCTGGGTATACAGACTGGGAGCCTGATTGCGATCTTGGTGGATGGGATATTCCATCACAAACGTGATGTATATCCCGGCCACCGTATTACAAGTTCCATATATTATAATGGAACTTGAAATAAAGCGGGCCGGATATCCATCACGTTTGTGACGGAGTATCACATCCGCCAAGATCGTAATCAGGCTCTTAGTGTTGTCCTGATAGGGATGTGGGAGGGGTACTACAGCAATTAAAGATAACTTTTCCCACCTAGTCTCTCTTGAGTTTTTCGGTTTGTTTTGGATACAGGTGAGTCTCTTGCATTAAATTTACATCTGCTTTGTTGGAGGTTAGATAAGGTAGTATCTTTTGTTTTTTCAGTTAACATAATTCGTAAAACTGTTCACATTCAGAGTAAGGATAGCAATCAGCTTTGTTTTCAGAGGAGTATTGATGATGGGATGATGGCTCTGAGTTATATCATCTAGTGGCATTTTGTGGTCTCTCTATTCAGTCTGATCTTATCCTATGCTATGAAATTTAAGAGTCAGCAATAAGTAACAGAGGTGTCAAGAGAGTTGAAGAAAGGGCAATGAGAGCAGGTCTATGGTAAGGTGGCTATAGGATGTCTAAGCGGGGTAATGAAGATTTTATATTTCGATCTAGAGAGCTATAGTACTGTAAGGAGCAGAGTGTGTACTGCCTGATGGGCTGTCATTTGTGGAGCAAACTTCATAACTCCAGTTCTCAACAGGAGAAGTGCTATGCCCAAGGGTAAATGTTAGTTACAGTGCTGCATATCCCTAAGTGGGAGTATGGAATCAAGGGGGGCGGAAATGTGATTGTTATAGGGAGGTCCTAAGAGGATGAATCTTCATAGCGACAAGGTGAAGGTGGGCTATCTCTCCTCTCGTCGACAATTTTCCATCTGGTACTCTCCTACTGGGTTAACAGCATTGATCATGAGTGTTGTTGGTAACCTATGGTGTTGAATTATATGCTGCATGGTACATCTATGGAGAGAGATAAGAGTGTATTGAGTGTAGGGGCTGGACGTGGCTGATTAATTTAGTAGCATATTAGGAAATGTTTTCTTGAAGGGTGGTCATGGATAGATTGTGGGGTGTCACTTTCCAATACATGACCATTACAACCCAGGCTAGCTCTGCATGGTTTATTAGAAACAAATTAAGAGGTGGAAATGTGTTCAGATAACTACTAGCATGGCCTAGGAGAAGGAAGAGAAAGGTAGAGGCTTATGAATAGATAGATAAGTAGGCGAAGCATGTCATGAGATGATACCTACTAATATGGGGCAGTGGAAAACAGAGGAGTCACATGGGCATATATAAAAGGAGGGAGAATGGCTGTCATTATGAACATGGCCAACAGATACTCATCTGTCCAAGGTTATGCTTTCTCAAGTCCTCTGTCTCCTAATATCATTCAGTACGGGTATTGACCTTTGGGGAGAAAATTACTTTCTATTCTGAAGGAGTTGTGTGTTTTAGCGAGGTATAAACTTTGTCTTGGGATGCAGTGTGTGTGATCTCCTCTAATGATCTGATCACTTTGTCTCTTTCAAGTTGTTTTCGAAAGGGTTGTTCAGATGTCTGCCATATCGGGCCATATTGGCAATGTTCTGTGCCAAAAATGCCTCTGAAAGTATCTGATGTGTTTGTGTGTGAAGAAGGAAGCAGGTGATAATGGTCTGGGTCTGGTGAAGTCTTAACGTGATCTGATCCTGTGACCTCTTTGAATTCCAGCAGGGGAGAAATCGAGGTAAGAGAGACATGGGGGTGA
Source organism: Pleurodeles waltl (assembly GCF_031143425.1). Classification (NCBI taxonomy): domain Eukaryota; kingdom Metazoa; phylum Chordata; class Amphibia; order Caudata; family Salamandridae; genus Pleurodeles; species Pleurodeles waltl. The sequence goes on from NC_090448.1 coordinate 1,124,523,666, forward strand.
ATTCAATAACATATCTTTCACCTCAGAGTTTTCCATTTTTCCGGAATGCTGCAGAATCTAAAGTTGTCTTGTCATGTGTGATCCTCCAAATCTACAAGTTTTGCTTAATAAGCCACAGATCCTTGTTTTTAGAAAGACGTTGCTCTATTCCTTCCACTCTGGTGTGGAACACTGCAATATCTACCTTTACAATCTTTATGTATTGGGTGAAGTCAATCATTTTTGTGTCCATGGAGAGTAATCTGGTCCCTATAGTGCGGTTATCTTGGAATACGGCCTCTACTGACACCTCCCGCATTGGCGGGTTTATCACTGTCTTGGTCCCCCCACTGGCTCCATAAAGAGAAGCTAGCTGGAGGGCTTGCCTGATGTCATCTACTAGTATGAGTCGGTCAAAAAACAAGGTGAAGGATACATGCACATCTTTGGAAGGTGTTCCCTAAAGCAGGCATACTCTTGTATTATACGGTGCATGAAAGTTGCTGCAATTCAGTCTTTGCCGGTAGCTGTGCAGAGTCTTGGGTCATGTTTAGAAGGTGCTTGGAGGGTCTCTGCAGGTGTTCCATTTGAGGTGCTGGATGAGGACATAGAGCCCATGCTGTAGAGGGCTGTATGTAGCTTCACATCAGCCCAGAAGCACCTGAGTACTCTGCACAAAATGTGATGCTGGTTGTGCCTTCATGGTATTCTGCACCAGTCTAAGGGACCTCTTCACTTTTTATATGGATGAGAGTCCAGGCTTCTAACCTCTGTTGTTCCTCTGTTCCCCATTAATCAGCATTGATGCACCAGCTGATACATACTGGAGAACAGAGCATCCATAGTGCGCCCATTCATAGATATTGTCATTGTCGGTGGAGTAGGCCACAGGATATGTGAGGCTGGCTGACCCCATTGCGTCCAAAGTAGATCGGTGAGAATATCGGGTATTTCGGGTTGGATCCCTGGTGGTTTCTTTTTTTACCACTCCTGGTTAGCCCTCAGGGTGCCGTCCTGGATCTCCTCTTCAAAGCAGCGACAGCTTGTACTTTTTTAAAGTGGTGGGGCGAGTGAGGTGCCCCACCACTTCGCAAAAAATAAATAACATTTTACAAAAAACTCTACCTCCCTCAAAAACCCCAACGTAAACCACCCCTCCGTCCCTAAAGCCCAAATAACACCATAACACAAACACTACACGTACATGCACTACACACTTACATGCACTGCACACGTAGATAACATTACAAACATGTATTACACAAACATTACACTTTTTTTTAAAGGCACTTACACACGAGCTGCACGTTCTCCTCTGTGCGCTTCTGCTCTCCGATGCCGGAAGAGCTCCCCTAACCAATCCAGGTACATGTGCTGCTCCCATGCTGTTAACCAGTATGAAAGAAGTGGCTGGATTGGATGGAGTGTCCTGGCTGGACGCTCCTTCAGGCCCTGAAGGCCTGAATTTCTATTTCATCTATTTAGTTGCCCTGACGTCGATACTTCATTTGGGTCTCCTCTCTGCTCAGTCGTCTTTATTAATTTTTCAAGAACTCTTACATGTAACTTTGAAGACAGAGCTTTCTCACTTGCAGCTGCAAACATCTGGAATTCCTTGCCTTTTATAATCTGAATCAAATCTTCTTCAATTCAGAAAAATATTTAAAAATTTGGGGGGGGGATTTATTATTTGGTTATGCCTTGTATCACTCATTCTTCTAGCGCTATGATTTTTCGGCGAATGTGCACTCAAATACTCCATCTTTTTCGCTTTCTTTACCGGGGGTTTGCATTGGTAGGGTTCTATTGACTTACTATTTTTAATATAATCAATACTTTTGGTCCAGTTAAAGCTTAAAATCAAACACTCTTAATCACATAAAAAATGATTTGGTCCATGTACTATGAAACATAATTCGGTTTTGTGCACGCCAAACATATTCTGCTGGTTTATTTTTGCTTTCTCCTCCTTTATCTTGCCTCATTAAGGATTTGTTTTTTAAATCTGGGGTCCAGACACTGAGTCAGCGTGATTATGTATGAGAGAAACTAAGGGGTATATTTACAAGCCGTTAGCGACCCAACCATGCGCAGCCAAAGCATCACTTTTTTTAAAGTAAGGCGGTGCTAAGGTGACTTTTCCCCGCACCGTATTTACAAAGTGGCGCAATGCTTGCATTGAACCACTTTGCAACCCCTTGTGCCACATTATGCCTGGGTCAGGCATAATGTATGCAAGGAGGGCGTTCCGACACAGGAAGGCCCGAAAAAATGTTGCAGTGAAATTTACATTTCACTGCCCCATTTTTTCATCATTTTTAACTCCTGCTCCAAGCAGGCATTACAATGGTGCACCCATTTTATTCAATGGGTCTCACCGTGCTTTGCTGCACCAGCGTCAACATTCTTTTGATGCTAGTGGAGCAAGGCACCACAATAGCATCAAATTGTTTGACGCTATTGTACTAACGACCACCATAGTGCTCCAGGTGGGGCAGGGGCGACGCAAGAAAAGTGGCGCTTCGGGACTGCCTCACCACTTTCTTGTAAATATGACCCTAAATACTTGGAAAATGTTCATGCAAATTTATTCACAGAAATATTAGAACTGACCGATTACAGAGAATTGTGCAAAGAGAATCCCAGAGCAAATGTCTACATCTAGACATTTTTTTCAAATAATGGGTGGTCTAAAATAAGATATATGGAAATCAGTAATGATCTTGTTAAGGAGAATCAAATCAGTCCCATACTAGGACATAGATGCCTTCTAGAAGAGGCCCGCAAAACCATTTTCACTGGAAAAAGTGCTTCTGGCATTGTTGTTCCGGCCTCTTCCCTTCTAAGTGCTGGCCCCTCTCAGTTCAGATGAGCGGCCATTCTCCTCTTCTTCGCCTTGTGTTTTCTTTCAATGTAGCCTCCTCAGCAGCTCATGCAGTGTCAGATTTTGTTAGATCAGTTGCAGTAAGTTATCTTATTGGTAGAGTTTCCCTGAAGGACCAGTTTTTCAAGTATATTAGTTTTAAAAAGACAGACGACAACAACAGGATTCTTCCACTGGGACTTCAACACCTTCATACAAGAGAATTCATGACTTCAGACCTGCAATCACTTCACTGACTACTTATAACTAGTAGGGTAACATTCAAGACGCTCTGCAATGTCCAAAGAGTCTCCCAAGGAAAAGGACCACTATGCCCATAAGTTAAATGCAAGCAATACAAACAAAACAGGTGGGGGAGACAAGTGATAGATCTTTTTGCACATCAGGACAAAGTTCTAACAGCTCAGTTTTGGTCAAGGTTTGATTGAGATGTTTTGACCTTGGAAAGTGGATGGCCTTTCCTGTCCCTGAGTACAAAGTCCTCCATGTGTTGTTGCCCCATTTCATTTGTTATCAGGTTATTGACACATTTCAGGAGGGAGAAAGCCATAGTGATTCTGATAGTACTACCTTGGCCCGCTACTCCTGGTTTCCTCTCCTTCAACAGCTGATGACGTGCGCTGAATGTGTGTTCTTAACACTTCCTTGTCCCCTGAGGTATCCGTCTCTGTCACAGGACGTCCTAAGACACGTGTGCTTATTGGCCTGGAGGTTGAGAGGTATAGATCAAGTGGATGTCCTGAGATTTAGCTATTGAGTTCAAGGTTCAGGTATGTAGTCTACATTAAAATGTTGCTTGCATCATTGGGTTTTCTTCCAAAAGAGGGTATGACAGCCAGGGATTATTTACTCTTTTAGGAGGTAGCATGAAGATTATTTTCTTCCCTCAGGAGGGTTTTCAACTTGAACTTACAATGTCCACTCTTTGCATTCAGTAGGCCCTTATTGGACCATCAAGGGGGTGGAGTGCTCAGTCCTGTGAGCCACCTGCATTACAACTTTTGAGATGATTTTCTCTTTCCCTTCACGTTGAAAGTCTAGCCACTAGTTGGGATCTGCTGCTGGTTTCGGATTTCACAAAAACCATCTCACAGCTTCCCACGTCAAATAATGTAATATTCTTAACTTTAAATGTTTTCTTTCCGAAAGGTATGACGTCAAGTAGACAATTGTGGGAGCTCTGATCTCTTTCTTGTAAGCCTACATCTATAGGAATCGTTTGTGACAGAATGATTTTATTATTAGGACCATCTTTTGTTCCTACAGAATCATCTTTTATTTATTTGGAACCAGAATGCTATCCGAGTTTTTTCCTGGTCCAGCCTCTGGTGGGGTGACTGTCCTGCTTCATGTCAATGTTAAAAGTGCATTTTAAGCAAAGAGTGGATTCTTTTCAAAAGGTTGATAACTTTTTTGTATTTTTTTGGTCCATTAAATAAAGATGTAAAACTCTCACCTACTCACAGCAGTTGGGTGAGATTGTACTTTGCATGGGCTCATAAGATTGATCGGGTTTCCTGTTCTGTCGTGGTGCAGGGTAGGCTAACTCAGCGGAAGTAGCAGAAGTACTGGGAGCTTCACTGGTTGAGATCTGTAGGGCCACCACATGGGCAACCCCTATCATGTTTACCAAGCACTATCATCTTTAATTAAAGAGTGCAGGTGCTGCTGATTTTAGAGCTGGAGTTCTTCTTATTATGAAGTAACAATTCATTAAGATTCTTTAATAATTGTATGTGTGTGTTGTAATTGAAAGTCTCTTTGGCTTTTAACTATGAGCTCTGTTTGGTTCAGCCATTCCAAGATCTTTACTTTGGTATCCTCCATAGGTTAAAGACTGGAATGAGAAATGGGACAGTGAGGTAATGAGATAATTATCTACAGCATTTACACTAGTCCATTGATCCTCGTTCCAGTCATGTTTGCCCTGCCTCCCGGCTGTCCTTCGCCTGACCGGCTAGATGGCGTGAGGCTTGGGTAGAAGAACATGATTTCTGCTGAGTAGCTGATCCAGACATGCTTACCTTAGAGTGACTACATTTGTTCTAGGAAGCAGAATCCAGAAATATGGTCCAGGTGTGGGAGATAGACTTGCATTCAAAGAGAAAAGACTGGAACAAGGATAATGGACTCTGAGTAATGGAATTACTGTAAATGATTTAGACATTTTCTCTGTGCTACCAGCCCGTGGTTCTCATCTGTTCAGAAGTTGTCCTGATAACCATACCTGTATGATCTGAAATAACTTGGAAAGTACAAGTTGCTTCATTTTGAAGCAAGTAGACTGGAAATACGGGGATACTGGAGGCCTATGTTGTATTCTGTGACTGTTTCCGAAATAACTATTTGGAAGCAAAATGAGGCTTACCGGTCATTGAAATAAAATTATGCGGCAGAAGAAAAGATTTCCTTACCTGAATTCTCTTTTACTCATTCCTCTCCCGTGGCTGCATCCTTGCCCTCCCCATATCGCACATAGGAGCCGGCTGCTTCTGTTCTGGAACCTAGGCAAGTGCTGATCCATCAATGGCTAAGAAATCTAGAATGCCTGGGAGGCAGGGCTTACACTGGATGGACTGCTAAGCGCCAGGCTATTCCTGTAGCAGGGGCATTTTCTTCCCAAACAGGAGGCATCTAAAGAGACAATTCCACTGTTTCAAAGTGGATTCTCAAGGGGACTTTGGTCAGCAAATAACATCGGACATCAATGGAAACATCGGAATACTTTCAAAAGAGACAACCTCCACATTCAAGGGGAAATTCAGCTTTTTGTCTAGAACTTCCAGCAGATGGGACTTCGAGGGACCAATTTCGAGTAAGTGACATTACTATGCCTGATGGGCCCCTGGAGGTGACTGCCACTAATTCTGGGCAGAGGCTGAATATGAGTGTGAATGGACTGGTGCCATCACCCGGTAGGGGGGCTCACTGGTATATTATCACGTATATACACACAAGCCAACACATAAAGTCGCGCATGACTGGTGTGGGTCTAATCGATCTAGTGTACATAGAATACCTGTGCGTCACCGCAGTTCAATAACTGCATTGCAAAGTACAACATATGTGACATGCAGGGCTGCCAGATCACTCCATACAGCACACTGAATAATGCACGTAGAACAACGTGAATCCAGTCCCTGGCCTACTTTTTACAACTCATTGTCATGATGAGGTGTCCTAGTCTAAAGGGCCAGGTGAAGCAAACGGAAGTTGCCCCTGGTGCAACATCAGCAGGAGTGAAGAAACAAACTCCGTTTAAGAGACAAACACAGATAGGCGCAAATTCAGATGTAGCTGCAGAATCACTTGTAAATGCAGTCACTTTTGGATAAAAAAAAGTGAAACCATCAGATTAAGGCACAGGACACTGGTGCAGCACCACATCAGATTGAAAACACTTGTAGGGGCCCAAATCCCATTTTGGAACAAAAATGCACTTAGGTGCAAATCACCCCTGGTGCAACATCAACAGGAGTGTGAAATCACTTACGGGAGTAAAAATTGCTTTTAGGTTAAAAAGTCACCTTTAGCTGCTAAAATTCACATATAAGCAAATCAACAATGATACAAAGTAAGCAGAGGTGTGGTATCACATTTAGGTGCTAAATCATCAATTCATCCATCATTACGTTTATGGGATGTACGTATATGGTATTTCTATAACATAAACGTAGCCATAAAGCAGCAGAACGCTTATGTATAAAAGCCGTCAATCAGTAAGATCTTGCGTTTGGTTGATAGCACATTAAGATGCAAAATCATGCTTGGTGCAACATCACCATAAGTGTGAAAAGCCCTTAGGAGACCAAATCCCATGTATGTGCAAAATCACTCTTGGTGCAAAGGAACCAGAAATCTGGTGTGACAGGAGCAAGAGCAAACACATTTAGTTATAAAATCACCTTAACTACAAAATTATCCTAGGACATTTTATGAGCATTTAGGAGGAAAAACACATGCAGGTTCAACATTAAATACAGGTTGAAAATCAAACTGAGGTGCAAAATCACTTCTGGAGCAACACCAGGAAGTGTGTACAAACACCTTTAAGATCACGTATCACTTTTTGGAGCAAAAACACGCTTAGGTGCAAATTCACCCTTGTTGCAACACCTCTTTAGGAGTAAAAATCACATTCACAAGCAGAACACATTTGGGTGTAATGCTCTTTTATATGCAAAATCATATTTAGGTGCAAATCACCCATTGTGGAGAATCAAAAGGAGTTTGAAAATACATGCAGGATCAAAAATCACGTTTATGCGTACAATCATATTTAGGTGTAAAAATTACCCTTGGTAGAAATTAATCAGTGGTGTGGTATAGCAGTTAGCTACAAAGTCACTCTGCACTGAGAGAACATTTGCAAGGTGTCGTATTTGGGGTGAAAACACTATGATTTGGTTAACATATATTGAGGTGTTTAAACATCCCTAGTGCAACGTAGGTATGTGGTTCATGCAAAACCTTTAGAAACACAAGTCAGAATTTGGTGTAAAATAAGTCGTATGTGCAAAATCCCCATTAATAGAAAGAAAGCAGCATTGTGGTGTCAATCTAATAGCAAAATCATATTTAGGTGAAAAATCATTATAAGGTGCAAAATGAAAATCAACATTATTGCAAGAATGGGAAAGTCACAATTGTCTAGTGGTGCCCAGGTATGGGACGTTTACAAGCACAAATCACATTTCGAAGAAAAACCTTTATACTTACAAACTCACAATAAGGTGTAAAATCACCGTTGGTGCAGAATCAGGAGGAACGTGTATGCATTTTCAGAAACACAAATAAACATCCATTGAAGTGCATAGACGCTTCACTTAAGCGTCTATGCACCTCAATGGACTCTTGAGGTAGGCAGGCTAGCACACCTAATAGCCAATAGCTGTTAACAGTGATACAAAAAAAAGTCCCTCTCTGTGTATAATTTGGATGTTGATTACATGAGCAACGGAGCAAAAGCTATGAGTAGCCAGACCTAAAAAGGGATTGTATTATATAAACAGATAGCTCAGAGCAAATTGGTTGAAAGAATGTCATCTTTATTTTTATTTGCATGCATATTATTTATAAAAAGATGATTGATCCGCAAGATAAGGCGCAGGAAGGAACAATTATGCTTTAGAAGCATTCTGGCATGTTTCAGTCTCTCCATTCATGAAAGTGTCACAGCTCCTGCAGCGGTGCTCTTCATAAAAGTTATTGTGGTGACACTCTTGTAAGTATAATAAGTGCTCTCCAATGTCCTGCGTAAAAACACAAACATAAGTTTAGTGCACATTTAAACATTGTAAAAAAAACTTCAGGCAAGGACAATTATCACAGATCAATTCCTACCTAGTTTGTAGAATGGTATATAATTTATACTTCAGTTATTGAAAAGTCACAGAACTAATCTTCTTAAATCCCAAAGCAACTAACAACTGCAATACAGCAGTGGTATTATCTGTCAAAAATGTAGCTGTATGATGAAAATGGGTACGTCTGATTAAGGAAACAAATCCTATTACAAAAATATTTCATCGAGTCGTTTAACAGTGAGGCTCAAAGTCATATTATTTATGGAGATTATGGAGATTGATCATTTCACTGAATAGGCGGTGAATGAAACCGGTGTTATTCCTATATGCATGCATTTATTTAAATCACATCTGAAACAAATGAGTTTCAGAAACCTACATTTTCTAGTGCATGTGTACAGACTAGTAGATTGTTGCAGAAACCCCTTTCTTGAGACAGAGTATTGTAAGTAAAACAGTATTTGCATCAAATATTTAAGTGTCATTGCCCTGTGCTCACGATGTTTCAAGTAGTTAACCCCCTCTGTACAGGGCAGTTGACTATAGTTACAGTCACGGCTGGCGACTGGGCAAAGTGGCGGGGCGGGAGGAAGCAAAACAAAAATAAATAAATAAAAATATTAAAAGAAAATTCAACTTACCTCTTTGCCCCGCTGCTGCAGTGTCGCCACCAGGCATAGGCTCCTAGCCTGCCCTGCGCCAATCATAACGCTGCTCAGAGCAGAGTTATGATTGGCTGGAGTGACCTGGCTACACAGTGCCGGGTTGGAGAGAGCCCTTATGCGCATGTGTGTTTGGCCGGCCTGAGATGGCCAGCCAACCATACACATGCACAGACAGGAGTGCTCTGTCCACTCCCCTCACTGTTGTCACCCCCATGGCCCTGTCCCTTTAGAAATAAAGACAATAAACAGCATTTATTGTCGTTTTGTTTCTAAAAGTTTGCAGCTCGTGCTGCTGCTGGGGGGGGGGGGTGTTCCTCCGCCCTAAGGGAGGAGCCGCCCCTGTATAGTTAATTGCCTGCAATCAAGAACTCAAGCAAATGGAGAAAACAGATTACTGTCCAACAAGTATTTGTAACACAAACCATGCAGGAGACATCAATTTTAGAAGGTTTGGAGACAAGGGAGCCTCTCATGTTTAGAGGGTGGGTGTTACAGGATTGCATGGAACTGCAGGAGTGTTTAAGGGTGGTTATCAATAGAGTTGGCCGTAGTGTACTAGTAAACAGCACAAGCTGGTGCACATCAAGGACTTGTTACTCCCTGGTGTGAAACTCAGATATGGTCCCTCTTCCTTCATCTGAAATCAAGTTAAAATGTGCTGCTGCTGTGGTGGTTATGAGCTGAGTCCAATAGATGGTAATCCATACAACTTCAATTGATGATCTTCTTCTATTTTAAGGGGTTATTTAGAGTTTGGCAGATGTGGGAGATCTGCAAATAGACCGGATGTCCCATTGGCTGTTTAGAGTGTAAACATTGCTCTACATTCTGAATAGGGTGGATTGGTCACCTGACTATTTTTGGTGGATGTTCAGCATCCTCTAAACTCTAACAGCCCCACTGGTGTCTTCAGCTCAACATACAGGCCTCTTGCATTGCCCTGTATTCTTGTAACAGAAGAACAAAGATCACTTGCTCTTTGATAGAGAGTAGTAGCTGTAGTGACATAGCGTAGTCAGTGGCTCTAAGGAATAGCTCAGCACGTATTTTTACTGGTTTATTTCCGTTCCTGTATAATGCCCTCTTAATGTTATTCGAGGTTTCCTGCATGCTTCACAAAATGACGAAAACAGCATCAGAAACCTACTTGCAGGTAAAGAGTAACACCAGTCGATTACAATAATGTGTATGAATAATGTGGGAGTCACTCAAACTCTATAAGGTCTGTGCAAAGTAAAGTTACGTTTTGATTACCTCTACCAGCATTCAAGGATTTACAGTGGTACAAACGTAGCATGAATTCATGGATTCATTCAGAAGACTTTCACAAAAACACTTGTATTGCAAACTAATCCTTGATGTGCTTCGTGTTCTCCTAATGGCTTCCTCTAGACTCCCAGATATTAAGCTCTGCTTCAAGCTCACATTGACCCTACAATTTCACAAATAAGGGTTGTATCCTGAGGAGTAAGTGTACATAAGTGGGTTGATGTGAAGATGCTGAGCTATATTCCTTCCGTTATCCACTTTCTACTATCTGGACTACAATGTCGACATTTAAACATCAGGCTGTTGTCAGACTGGGTAGGAGGTGGTCATACAACTCTTAGGGGCTCATTACCAGTGTGGCGGTCTATAGACCGCAAACCTCGCGGTGGGGTTCTGGACCACCGCCAATGTGGCTGTCTTATCACCACATTACAACCCTGAACCGCCAGCTCTGCCAGAATCTTGGATCCCGGCGGTGGCGGAGGTCCTAATCTGCCAGGGCAGCGCTGTTCTGGGGATTATGACCTCCTTCTCCACCAGCGGTTTTATGGCAGTAGTACCGCCATGAAAAGGCTGGCGGAGAACAGATGTAGGGGGCCACAGGGGTCCCCAGCACCGACCTAGCAGGAAACCCTAATAGCTCCGGCAGGGAGGTCGCCATGCCTGTCAGGAGTTTGGTGGACAGAATTTTCCATCCGCCATACTCGAAATCAATCCCTTAGTTTGTGTTGATTTCTTGATTTTGGGATATTGTGGGACAATGTGTGTTTGATGCCAGTATTATGGATATACATGCATTTACATCCAAGAAACTGTTTGGACAACCCACTGTCAGGTAAATTTGGACGTCGCCTACATACCGGTGAAAGAAGAGACTGTATTCTTGCAGGAATTCACCCACAGATCCAAGGTAGAGGCTGAGCAAGGTGGGGTCAATGTGAAGCCTGCACCCAAGCTGAGGGGTGAGTTTTGAGATGGAGGTGCCGATTTTGATCAGCTGAACTCAGTTTGTGAGGTATGACCGTAGCGCCTTAGAACCCATGCACTCAGATAAGCGATTGAGGAGAATGTCATGATCAATTTATTGAATGCTCAGGATTGATTAAGCAGCATTAGTAGACATACATTCCCTTTATCAAGGAGCTGAAGGAGTGATTTACATTTGTGAGAAGACGATTTCCTCTCCTGTGCACATCTAAATTCTTACTTAAATGCCCTGCTCCTAGCATTAGTCTGTTGGATGCATCTTCCATACCTACCATAAGGAAGACATATCAGCCTAGTACTTCCCCTTCGCTGCACAGTCCGTCTCACCACTCACTGTGTGCATCCATCACTTCCTCCACACACCACCTCCCTAAAGCTTCTCTCTAGCTCACCAGCTGCCTTCACATCCCCATGTTCCTTTCAGCCTCCCTTCTCCCTGTGAATTGTCTGCACACCGGTATTCTCCCAGTCAGCGTACTGCTTCTCAAACACATATCATCTGCACGGTGTTTCTCCCTCATTATCTGCACATTAGTTTACCCAGTGCTTAATTTGTAAAAGAATAAGTGTCAGGGCCCAAAGGTTTTCTAATAAACCCACAATGATTGCTATTGAATGTCAAGGGTGTCATATGCCAAGGCTGTGTAGTCTTGATTCAACCGCATGTCTGTTTCATCCACCACAGGATATTGCACTTCCCATCATTTCACTCTTTCAGATTCTTTTTCACCCTTGCTTTCTTTTTGTGTTTGTTTTCCTTTTTTCTCTTCCTTTTTCCTTCTGTGTTTTTCTATCTCTTGGTCAAAGTGTGATCATGAAAAATAAGTGCTGGTGCCCAAAAAAACAAGTGGTGGCGGGCCCAACCTGCAACTACTGGCTCAAATTAAGCACTGACTTTACCATCACATGCCCTAGATTGTTTGCATGCATCTTTATCCTCCCTCACTGCCTAAAATGTGTTTCTCACCAAGTCACTCTTTTCATAATGGTTCTTCTCTATTCTCTGTGCTCCTACCCAAGTTACTAATCCTTCAATCACTTCCTGCCACTCCACTGTAGCTTCTTTGCTGTCTGTCCATAGGGGTCTCTCCCACTCACTAGCTGCACAGTTCTTCAAAGTCTCTCTCTGCATAGAACTAACCCACACATACCCCGCTGTCTCTGTTCTCAACTCACTGAAGTCAAAGTACTGTCTGCACCCTGATTCGGCTCTAGTCACTGTGTTTACCTATCCTTTCTTTTCTTTTCTTTTCTTTTTTTTTTTCAGCAAATTTTCACCTCACTGTGGCCCGAATTACGGCCACGGTGAGGTGAGGAGTAGGTTTTTGACGGGAATGCCGCTTTGAGGAACGTGTGACTATAAGCACACTCCCCTCCCGGAGGACCTATGATGCAATTAGCATAAACACTGAAAATTATCCCAGCAGAGCATTGACACCGATGGGTAGTATTTAATTTAATTTAATTGGTATATATCACCTTACCACAGTAAATACTAAGAGTACTTCCACTGGTGGTAGGTGCACGTGGAGTGATACTAGGGAGATCACTTTGGTCCTGAAGAGGAGTTTAGGGGTAAACTTTGGAACATGTAGGCCACTGAGGAGGACAGGTACATAATATACCCACCCTCCTGACACCCCCTTATAATCATATCACCCCTGTGAGACATATTAAACTAGTAATATTATCCAGATGGGGGTATTTTTAACTTACCAAGACCCCATCACTCCTATCCTTTTCTAGCATCCACATCGCTGATACCAGCAGAGAGCCCACGTATTCCGTCGGTCGCAGCACGCCTCGTTCTGCAGCAGAACGGGAAGAAACCCAATGATAAAGCATGCCACCGAGGGGTAACCCTGGTGGGTGAGGGTTTTTCTAACAAAAAAACTTTTTTTCTGTGGAAGTTTTCTCCTTCTGGGTTGGGTCTCTAAATACGTTTACAAAAATATTTTCAGACATGAGATATGTCACCCACTAACCAACGTCAATTAGATCTGGTTGGGACAAGCAGCTGCTATCCCTGAGTTGCACTTTGATCTACGGGACACTACCCATGATCTCAGCTGTCATGTAGACAGCAGCGGGAAAACAAATATGGTTGGAAGTGCCCTCTCAGTACTGCCCAATTCTTTCCCTCCCCTTCTACCATTTAAGCCGGGGAGGACTGCCCGCTCCAATACTAACAAATCAAAATTTCCCTTAAGAATCCACTTTTTGTGTTCACACAATTACAGGCACTCACTCCACCTAATCACACATTTCAATACCTTATATTCCACCCACAGAAACAGAATTTAGTACCACACAAATAGCAGATTGTGAGGAACTTTAATGTCACGTAAGCCAAAATGCAAACGATTTATTCTCGGATGGACAACGAGAGGCTTTTTGGTCCTAATTGTGATGTTTGTGTTTTAATAACTGCTGGTGCTGAGGTCAGCAAGACCCACCCCTCTTAAAGCTCTGGCAAAACAGTGACTCTTAAATAAAAGAACAGTGTGGCTGGGGAGGGTAAGGCTCCAAAACAGAGAACCACTGAGCTTGTTATATGGCTCTCACTACTTTGATTAACTGCTATGACGTAGCAACAGTGGGAAATAAAATTCATTTCCCACTGTTGCTACATCAAAAGTCATAAAGGACTTCCAGGCCTCGCTAACAGGGCTCTTAGAGTGCCTGTCATGTGGTGGCATGCAAGTCCAACCAGTATACAAAACAGTGATGGAAGGAATGCTTGGCTTAATCTCAGCCACTGATTATGCACCCCAATCCATCATGTTTTTGCACAGTAGAACAGTCCAGCCCGAACTGCCAAGCCAGGTTTTCCCTGAACTGGAACACAAGCAACCTCAGACCGGTTCACCCTAGTTATGGGCTCATCAGCAGGGTACAGCTTGGTTCCAGTGAGGCAGTGTGCATGGGACCCACGTCTGGGCACACCTGCCCCACTTAGGAGCGACACTATAAGTATACAAAACAGTGATGGAAGGAATGCCTGAATTAATCTGAGACACTGGTAATCAGAGCTGTAAAGGGACATCTTATTGATTTTGAGGGCCCTGGGCCAAGCATATTTTGGGGGCCCCTGTTCAGAACAGCTTTGAACTTATGATCGAATTTCAGCTCTTTCATGTCCTCTTTGGTCAGGTCACTGACAGTGCACAGGCACACTGGTCCAAATTCTAAATGTGTTTACAGATGATATTCAGATATAGTGACATATGTTTTCAATATTATAACACAGCAACAGCACACTAAAATTATAGCAAATAAATTTAGTGATCCCTCCATTTCTCATATGTGAAGTCCTGTTTTGATCTAAAAGATGTAGTGTTGAAAAACATAATCATTTCTCTGCACATCACCCACAATAAAATAAAGGAAAATTGTATTTAAAACAATCTGTTTAAGAATGATTTAAGGTCATTAAGGCAAGGCTATCTGCAAAACAGGGCTGGCTCTATCTGGGGGGCACTTGAACGGCTGGGGCCCTAGGCGGCGGCCCACTTTGTCCATGCCTTAAAACGTTTCTGGGGCCTCATCCCAATCCAACGTTATTTTGCAAACCATGCCACCTCAATTTGGACCCACCTAAATGCAAATCAGTCTTGATCCTGCTCCAATAGGAACAGTCCAGTCCAAACTGTCAAGCTAAGTCCTCCCCGAACCAGAACACAAGAAACCCAGGACCTGTTTTGCCCTAGATATGGGGTCATTGCTGGGTATACCTTGGTTCCAGCTACACAGTTTGCACAGAACCTATGTTTGGGCAAACCCGTCCCACTTAGGGCGACAAAAGAAGGATACAAAACAGTGATGAAAGGAATGTTTATATTAATCTCAGCCAGTGGTAATCACTCTGGGCTGCATCCCAGGAGGTTATATGGTGTCATGAAAGTCCAGCACCAACATGAGTGGTGTGTGAGGGTGGCAGGTCTCCATGTATATTTTTTAATGTTTGGGGGAGGAAAGTAATGCTGAGAGTGGTGTGAGGGGATGGCACAGGAGCCCTTTGGTTTTTTTTATGGGTAGTGATGGTCAGAGGATGTTTAGGGTGGGAAGGTCACCTGGTGTAACACGGGGGCGGGAGGATGGGGCAGGTAATCATGTTATGTGTTGCTCCCCTACGACTCATCTAATGCTACATAACTGTTGAAAGCTGGGGCAGATGACTGGGGAGGGACATACATAATATAAAGTTGTCAATGAATAACAGTGAATAACAAGGATGTTTGTCACCTCAGTGTTCTGAGTAACATGATTGCTAACTCATGCTTTCCTCTTGTTGAGTGCTGGATTTCACTCAGGAACCTGGTGAAAAACATTCCTGATATTCAATGTTACACATTAATAATTCTATGTTTGCTTGTGTGACATTTAGATTTTTATACAAGAAAGAATTTGACTTTAATCAGGAAAATGATGTGACTCACTCCGTTTCAGTGCAGCAGCAATTAGTTGCAAGCTCCAATATAAAAAACTCACTTTGAAATCACAAAGTACATGAGAGTGGGAGGTGTGGGAAGAGGAGGAAATATGGTCTTGTGACTAAATTGTAAAATGCAGCATCAGGAAACAAGTATTTCAGTCTCCGCTCCCTCATGGGTTAGATTGTGTAATCCTTTACAAAACCATTTGGAAGCTTTAGTGATATAATGGAGCACCGTAAAATGAATATTTACTATGCCTTAAAAGTTATAGCATTTTAGTATGTGCTGAAAAAATGTGTTGTAAAATGCACCATTGTCCTCCTAAAAAACTCAAAGGGGAGAACGTGACCTGGCTCTTGCTGAGGGCTGTGATTGGTTCCCGCTCTGGCCCCAATCCCTTTACTGTAAGTAATCTTCGACGGTGAGTGCCTGATGACGTCAGCTTCTGGTGCACGTGTCCAGCAGGTACGGAATTGACCAGACTGGAGAATCTAATCAGCCCTGGCAAAAATGCCCAAAGCCTGCTCCCTTCATCTGCTGGTGCAATCTCTCTCTTCACATCAAGAGATCCTGGCTGTCTCTCTCCTTCTTTCCTCTCCCTCCTCTCTGTGGTCGTTTTCTCAGTACCTTCCCCCTTCCTCCGCCTCTTTCACTCTCTTTGAAGCCTCCCTGTGCTGCTGAAGTTAACCTCTGCGTGCTGGGATAAGTGACAGAGGCATCAGCAGCGGCCCAGGGCTTTCAGAACCGGTCTCTGAGGGCAACAGCCCACCGGGGAAATGGCCGATGGAATAAAAAGCGTACCTGGAAGAGTGGGAGCAAAGGCACAGAGGCATTGCTTAATTTGTGCTTGTTGTTTCCGGTGCTGAGCACCGGCATTTATTTTTGAGGGCTGGGACTTATTCTTCTGCCTCAAGAATTTACTGCGACAAAATAAACATATGGGAAAGACGAAGGAAGAGAAAAACAAAAAAGCGTCACAAAGGGAGAAAGTAGAAAGCTGCAAGAGTGAGCTGAAGGGGCAGGGAGTGGCTGTAAATGGATTGAAAAGGCCCGAGACGGCTTCAGGATTATGCTGCCTCAGTATTCCATGTTCGCACATTTAATTGCAGCAGCTGCATGTTTAAGAGGAGGGGTTTGGGCGCTGGCGCCTTTTTATTTACAAGTTAAGAACTGCACAGAGGCACAATCGAGAAGACCAGAAACACATCTGTGCAGCTCTTAATAGCCTGATCAGCCCACATTAGCACAGCCTCAGCTGCTTCTTTAGATAGCTATTAAGAAAGTAAAGTTTGTCTACCTGAAACCCTAAGTCAGTGTTACTTGGAGTGTAAACTGGCGACGAGGGGACACTCAGTAACTGCACATGCATTTGTGAAGTGAGCGGATGGCTGGTAATCAGTTGCTGTATGTAACATCCTGGTATATGCTTCTTTAATGCCTCTCTCAGATAAAAAAATACATGTAGCTATGGATCTATGTGATAACTTGTTTCGCTGAGTGGTAGTGAGGTCAAGCAGGGCCTACTGGCCACCAATGGTGTAGCTTCTCCCGCCTCGACCAACCCCATGATGCTGGCTGCTTCATCACCTTTTGATGTCAGTGAGTTGAGGGCTCGCTGTTCCTGGTTGGCTTGCTAGATTAGGTGTACTGACCTATCACATGAAAAGATTCTTGCTTCACTGTGCAGGTCCTGACACTCAAGACATTGCGTTTGAGCTAGCAGCTTCTGGTGCAGACATATATGAACGTTTGAATGATCAACTCCAGATTTAGTTTCAGTCCCAAATGTAGGTTGACTGTGAGAGGTACATGGTTCACTCTGGACGAGAGAATGCTGGGAACCCACTGATGCATCTGCCACATGGCTCAAGGACTATGAATTTGATCATATTAGCTCACAGATCTTAAATTGTTGTGAATCATCTGATTTTAGAAAAAATGGCTCCAAAAGTCTTCAAAGTTATAAGACATTCTGAGCCTAACATGTGCCACTCGCTCCTCAAGTGAAAGCAGTAGGTTTCCATAGAAAGATGATGACGTAGTGTGGTGAGACTGGAAGATTG
This sequence comes from Pleurodeles waltl, assembly GCF_031143425.1. Taxonomy (NCBI): domain Eukaryota; kingdom Metazoa; phylum Chordata; class Amphibia; order Caudata; family Salamandridae; genus Pleurodeles; species Pleurodeles waltl. The sequence continues at coordinate 1,124,541,255 of NC_090448.1, forward strand.
ACAGTCATCGGAATGTTTTCATTTATGTATTTGTTTAAGAAGTTTTATATAGCACTGACAACATCCAAGAGTATCAGGGCCCTTTACAACAGTGTAAAAAAGTATTAATTACATTACAATACATTGGAGTGTCACGAGTATCAAACCATTGCATTGTCCTTGAGTGACACATATTGATCGGGGTTGTGTTTCCAGAGATGAAACTAGGCGTTTGAGCCCGTCGGGTTAAGGTGCTGATTGAGAAGGAACTCTCTCTTAAATCTCATGAAGGAGTGGTTAGTTCTGAGATATACTGGGAGAGAGTTCCAGATTTTTGGAGCACTGCCCAAGAAAAAGTGTGACACGGCTTTTTGTTTATGTCTTTGGGGAGAGGGGGCAAATAAGAAGAAGGGCCTTGGTGCTTCTCATATTTCTCGTCTGGCCTCCCTTTGTGACTTTGGTCGTGAGGTAAACTGGTTTACCAGAGTGGAGGGCCATGTGAGTGAGACACGCAGTTTTGAAGTAGCAACCTACTTCGATCAGGAGCCACTCTAGTTTCTTCAGCGAGAGGGCGATGTGATCGTGTCTTTTAGTTCTGGTGAACATCCTTGCTGATGCATTAAATGTTGCTCTCAATGGAGCTAAGTGTGTGACTTTAAGGGTGCCTGTTGTGGTATCTATATGTCTGCCTGGAATGCTGTAATGGAATGATGGGTCGCACTCCAGGTACCGTGATGTAATTTATGTAAGGTTCTATTCTGGCAGTTGAACCTCGACCTTGAAGCTGTTGGATATGAGGCCAAATGTACAAAGTATTTTTCTGTTTGCAAAGGGTCCGATTCACAGAATCGGCCCATTGCGACCAGAAAAAAGCATTTTTGGATGTACAAAACCCGATTTTGCGATTCGGTAATCTACTACGCAAAACTTTGGTATTAGGAAGGGGTGTGTAATGGGCGTCTCTTCCTAATAGCAACTCGCAGAAGTGTGACAAATGTTTTGCGACCGAATTGCGGTTGCAAAACATTCACTTTTCACCACCAAACTTAGTTTTCCGGTAACCTATTTGCAAACGGGAAGGGGTCCTTTAGGGACCTCTTTCCCCTTTGTGAATGCATGCAATAATGTTTTTGAAGGGCAGCTCTTAAAAAATTAAACTGAAATGTTTCATTTCTCTTTTTGAAACACATCCCGTTTTCCTCTAAGGAAAACGGCTGCCTTTAAAAAAAACTGCTTTATTTAAAAAAGGATCAGAGACATGGTGGTCCTACCTCATTAATAATAATGAGGCAGGTCCCTTGCGACCCATTTGGGAATCGCAAACAGTGTCTCAGACACTGTTGTACATCAGAGATTGCAACTGCAATCTCTGATGGTTGTACATCTGGCTGTAAGATACCCAATCTTTGGATGGCGTTATCTTTACACCTGTGAGGGTAGCATTCCCTTAGTCCAGTCTGAACAGAACCAGAGATTGTGTGGTGGTTGTATGTCATTCAGTGGTAGGAATGGCTTCATTTCGTTCAGGCGTTTTAGGTTGTAGAAGGCGCCATTAGCTGTTTTCTTTATGTGTGCATTCATGTTCAAACTTGGGTCCAGGGTGATCAGTAGAGATTTGGTGGAATCAGTCAGAGTCAGCTTCCTGTTTAGAGGGTCAATGTTATTTAGCTGTTCTTGGACATCGGGAGTCTGTCCATGGTTGGATGGGAGAAGGACTTCAGTCTTGTTTTGGTTGAGTTAAAGGTGGTTGAGTGTCAGTCAGTTTGGATTTCTATGAGTGTGGCGTTTAGCCAGTGTACGTTGTCCAGTGAGGATATTTCCAGGTATAGCTGGGTGTCATTCGCACAAAGGTGGTAGGCGATGTTTACTTGTCGGAGTATTATGGTGAGGGGCTCCATGTAGATATTAAAGAGTGTAGGTGAGAGGACTGAGCCTTGTGGTACATCCCGGATGATGGCAGAAGTATAGGAAATCGAGTTGTTTATTTTTATGTTTTGTTGGAGGGAATCCAAGAGTGGCTTGGGGTCATCCATGTCGAAGGCTACAGACAAGTCTAGGAGGATGAGCGGCAACATCTATCTGCATCCAGAGATGTATGTATATCATCTGTTGTATTCAGTATAGCTGTTTCCATGCTCCAACCCGATTTGTGTGAGTCAAGCAGCTGTTTGTGTCAATGTGTTGGTTCAGTTGGGACAGAACACATTTCTCAAGAGTGTATGCAAGAAAGGGAAGGTTGGAAACAGGCCTAAAATTGTGGAGGTCATCCAAGTTTGTGTCCTGTGTTTTTTAGCAGGGCGTGGCTTGTCCTAGTTTGAGGTAGTCTGGCATAACCCCAGTGCTCAGGGAACTGTTTATTATCTTAGTCCAGAGAGGTGTTAAGGCGTGGTTGAGACTTTTAGCCAGGGAGACTGGAAGTGGGCCCGTGCAGTGAGAGGTTTGGTTTTCGCAGTCACCTTGGAGATGTCCTCCACAGAGAGGGGGGTCAAACACCTTGGGATCCGGTTGCACTAGGGGGTCACTAGGGATGAAGACTGCTTTGGTGTCAGAGGAGGGCATTGGGGGCATTGTTTACCTCTGTTGTGGGTGGGGTTTCCAGTAGATGTCCAAGAGTGGCAGTCTAGGGAGAGCTTGATCTTCGTGATTTTGGCTGGGGCAGTTAAAAAAATAAATAAATAGACTTAGCTGCCCCGCCAGTCGCCTCGTGTGCTTCCCTCCCCAACCAATCACAACGCTTCTCTCATGCTGTTACACAGCATGAAAAAAGTGCTGTGATTGGCCTGAGCGGGCAGAAATGGGAAGAGGAGTGGACAAAGTACCAAGTGGGGTGAAGGACTAGGCACACTTGAGACATATAGCAGAATGAACAAGGCCTAGACAGTGAGCAGGACAGCTGCATTAAAGGAAACCCGCTATTTTTAAACTTGGCATTTTATTAGAATCAAGAGCGAAATCACAAGGACGTGGGGCAACCTGGATAAAGGCGTATCAGTATGCCCTCTTTAAGCTAATAGGAAAATAGGCATGATGCACTCTTTGAATGGACGTGCGAAATGTGATACATTCCATAGCTCTCTAAACTGCTAACAAAACATTCTACAAACGTGCCACTATATAAAACAATAAAGAATTGTACAGGAAGAGGAGAGGCAGAACGACAAGCAACACAAGGCTACTCCATTGGTTGTGGCCTATGTTCAAAAAAATTAAGGAGGGGCATGTGGGGGGAGTTGTCAAAGCTTAAATGCCGAAATCCATGTAAAACTTTGTTGACATTTTTTTGTCGCCACAATCTAGCTTTCCCCCCATGCTGCTGAGACTTAGCAGTAATCAGCTGCGGATTCTCCGCTATGGCAGAGGAGCTTCGCCCCACCCCCCCACCAGACCCAGCAGCTGCAAAACTTGAAAAATAAAACAATAATAAACTATGGTCCATATTTATACTTTTTTCGCGCCGCATTTGCGTAATTTTTTTACGCAAAAACGGTGCAAACTTGCAAAATACAATTGAATTTTGTAAGTTAGCGCCGTTTTTGCATCAAAAAGCGGCGCAAATGCGGCGCTAAAAAAGTATAAATATGGGCCTATGTTTATAATAGTTTTATTTTTCAATGGGGCATGGCCATGGGGGATGATAGGCAGGGAGGAGGAGTGGAGTGCTGTCAGTGAGCATGTGGGTTTGTCCAGTCGTCTCAGGACGCCCAAACTGACATGCGCACTGAGCTCTCTCCAACCTGAACTGTGTTGCCAGGTTGGAGACATCAGGCACAGGCTCCCAGTCTTCCTGGGAGTGCAAATCAAGGGTGCTCAGACCAATCCTGATGCTACTCTCATGCTGCCAGCAGCATGAGAGCAACGTTAGGATCGCCCGCAGGACAGGCTGGGAGCATGTGCCTGCCGTGGAGCCTGAAGAGCGGCAAAGCGGCGATGTGGAAGGTAAGGTTTTTGAATTTTCTTTCTGTTTTTATTTTGTGTTCCCCTCCACACTCACCACCCTTGTCCCGTCTATCCTCTCTTCCCCACCACCCTGCCCCGACATGAGCCGCAAGTGGCAGTAATTATTTTCCATTTCCAGCACTGCATATATATTTGAGAAGAAAGCTTGTTGGGGTGTGGGCTAAACATACCTCACATGCACAGAGCCTTTCCTTCCTTCAGGCGCTCAGCACAGGTCTTGCCTATGTTTGCCGCCGACAGCAGATGATCAGTGACCTTATCAAGGCCAAAACAGGCTGTGCAGGGGACAATCACTGTGTACAGAAAAGCCAGGATCATGCTAAAAGGCCACGCTATGAAGATCAAAACCAACAACCAAAAAAATCCCCAGAGGCAACACTGGGGTTGCTGGTATGTCATGGCAGCTCTACAGAGAAAGAGAAAAGGACGTCAAATTTTCAATGCGGGATAGTTCAATCATCGGAAAATCAGACATATCAACTGCCTGCTTCTATTATTTACAGCTATTAAATATTACGTTTGTGCTCTCCATTTAGTCCACTTTTTATTGATTTGGAGAGTGTACTTATCCTTAAGAATAATGGTACTTAGAAGCTGGAAAAATAACAAGAAAGTAATGTCAATAACAAATCTTCTAAGAAGGTATTATCATTAAAAATGGAAGTCTGGAAACTTGAAATATGAAAATGTAAGTGACACTAGAAAAAGGCAACTTTCAAGAAGCTGTACTATAAGACCAAGCTTGGCAGTGGAGCAAACAAAGAGAGACAAATTTGAATAATCATGCAAATTATATACTTAGAGTGTATCTAAATGAAGGTCATGCAAGACTAAGCTCGATATTATAAGATATTTTGAGATTAAAAATGTAAATTATGGCGATAAAACCTCCAGAAATCTTAAACTCAGCACAGTGATGTAATGCAAAGTCACCCCCTGTTCCAAAATCTGGTTCAGGCTGCCAGAGACTCCCACCACCTGCAGTGCTCTAGCCAACTAACACCAATAAGCACGCTGTCAGGCCATCTCACACCGAGTGGGGACTCCTTTGGGAGGTCAGGTCCCACTGGCCCTGTCTGAACCCACTTCATGGTCCTATCCTTGCTCTGCCTGGCATGTACCTCCCACCAACCTGTCTCTATTCTTCACCAACTCCTGAACTTGTTCTGTCTCTGAGATCCGCTGAACAGTAAAATGTCCCTTCTTAATGAGCACATCACCACCCCAGTCTCCACCTGTGATGTCTAGTGAACTTTCATTGCGGAATGGTGTGGTAAATACCCAGCCCAAATTGCAGAGTTAGCAGATCAAGAGATTTCAAACCCCCTAATTTGATTTCCATCCTGGATCTTCCAAGTATATTATTTGTCTTATAACCCACACATATGACTCCAAAGGTTGAAGCAGACTATAAACTGATTTCGAATATCTTGTATCATAGTAAAGGCCTTAAAAGAGAATTTAAAACTCTTGAATACATGGAATAATGCAACCTACTGCACAAACGCCCATCAGGATTCAGGTATTCTTGAATATAGCGGTTAGAAATCTCGTCCTGTACATAGATAGATTACAAAATGGGGACCACCACTATATTGTAAAGGTAGGAGTTGCTTTATGATTCTTAACTCCACTTCATTGTACATTGAAGTTACATCTATATTCAAGGAATAGATCTTAAAGGTACGTAAAAGTGGATATAAGAATACTTACCTATATATACATAGTTTGATGATATAGTAGTAGACATTACTATGTAATGGGTACTTCTAAAGGTCTATATTAAGAACTTCATAAAATGGTTTAACACTGTATTCGGATAAATGAAAGGAACACTAAACGATATCATTAAGAACTGCCAATTCCATTATTCTATAAGACCTTTCCACAGCTTATGATCTGGTAGACCAAAGTAATCTACCAAAAGGTCAAATGGGTGGCAGACTTGGCAGCAGGCAAGATGGATGAATCCTTCTGAGGCTCTGGTCTTTTTGGTGGCTTGCAGACACTTCTCAGAGGTTGTCTGGGCCGTAACGAGTTGGTGCAGGGTCACTGCTTTGGGATGAAGATGGGAGGTCTAGGACTGCAGAGGAGGTCCAGTGTGGTGCTGGAAATGGCAGTGATTTATAGACTTCGGCTCCAGAATGCAAGCAATATGTTGGCTTGTGAGTTGGCCTGGTGCCAGCAGTGAAATCAGGGATACCGGACTTTGATCCTCTTCCACACAGGGAGGAAACCTGCTAGTGTGCATGGGACATCGGCTGAAACCAGGGCCTGAAGATTTAGTTGCTGCCTTTGCTGACTTGTGGCCTGAGACCAGGGCTTGTAGAGAAGGAATCCTTGTGAGCCGCAGCAAACAGCACTGGGCCTTTGGCTAGGCCAAGCCGGTGCATGGAAGTGCTACATTGCAACAGTTGTTGAAAGTAGGTGGCAACACACATAAGAAAACCAGCAAAATTTCTTCACAACATGTGAGACGGGTTAGTATCCAAGATGGTGAGGAGTGACACTAATAAATAAAATGGCCAGAGGCCAGAATATGATGGAAACCTGGAATCCAGTTAAATTAGGAAAAACCCACTACTGCATTGAAGGGATACAGGGAAAGTTGGAGTACAATAATATGACTCATGCCGGCATGTCCAGAAGACAATGAAGAGTTCTTATCAGCAGTAAATAACCAGATCAAACCATTGTGCATACATTCAGGTTTATTCCGTGGATTTGTAGCATAGTTACACAATGATCAATGACAATATGCAGCTTCATTGTAGACCACAAGCGTAAAGATAGCTCGTGCCTCCCACAAGGCTAATGGCCTCATTTAGATCTTTCCAGAGAGGAAGCACCACTGTAATTTGGTTGGTTTGTCACACTGCTAAACTCACAATTTGAGTATTTCTGATTCTTCTGTTATTGAATTTGCATACGTTTGTTATGTTAATACCAGAATTGGTGCTGATGACTCTACCAAGAGTTCACCTGACACCTCCTGGACTCAAAGGGGGAGGACGTTTTTCACATGATTCCAACCAGTGCGTTGCCAGATACCAGGCTCAGACTGATGCTGAAGTCCTGACGGCCTAGGCAGCTCCAGAGGTCGCAGGACCCTGATAGGTATTTCCGTAAGTTGCAAGGACCGGCAAGGGCAGCAGCAAGGCTCCAGAATTCTGCATGGTATGCAGAAGGTCAAACTTGTGTTTTTTCTTCATAATCAAAGGAGCAACATGAGAATCTGAAAAAGGGAAGTGCCAAACCTTATAAATAGGTCTTTCCAAGATGGTGGTCTCCCCATTGGAAGATATATAAGTCTCCCAATCCAAAAAATTGCAGTCTTTTTCTGTGATGTCAGTTCCAGTTTGCAATCCTAATAAAGGAAGCTGTTTGAGGAAGATGCAGCACAATGTAGTTTGTTCCCTGATTGGTTGGTGCAATCTTTGCCCTTTGCTACAATTTTTGTCCCTGATTTTTGCTTGAAAGAGATCGGATATTTTTCCTTGTAGATACTTTTCTTGCTATAGATTGGCACTTTTCTCCTTGATGTAAAGATTGTGGTGCCTTGCTAACTTCCCCAACGTTACCTTCATCTTCAGTCAATAATTACAAGATTACTGCAGGAGGTTTTTACTCCTATGGGCTTTTTTTCTTCTATCTATTACTGTCTAAAAAAGACACTCAACACCATTTAAGTATAATATTCTGTGCAGGGTGGCACTGTGGATACTGGGACGGAACATCATTTCCTCTGTCAGTCTAAAAAGGCATACCACAGATCTTCGCAGTGTCCAGTCCTTGACAATTTGCCTCCTTCAGAGGTTTTTCCAAGGTCCAGTGTTCTTTGTCCTCTGAAGGTTCAGGAATTTCCCAGTCTGCCTTTCACCCTCTTCTAAGCACTACAGTCTAAAGTAGTAGAAGAAAGTGAAAAGCAATATCTATGCCAAAAGAAATCACAACCAAAGATGTCTAGAAAACATTACTTTGTACCTTTTACAGACTGGGTGGGAAGACTTTGGGGCCCTACTCTCCCCTGCTGAGAAACGGTGCAATGGTAAACTGCTCACTCCAATCCCAGGCTCCCCACCAGGAACCTTTCAGTGCTCTTTGCAGCAATGCAAGGTGGGGTCAGGAAGCAAATAGCATCACCACAACTCTCTTGTAATAATAAAGCCTGTGAGTTGTCTGTTTCCTCTCACAGGTCATGGGCTACCATGCTTGAAAGTTGCATACTTGGGGGCATATTTATGAGTCTTTTGCATTACGCTTGCATTCACGCAATGTGGTACATTGGTGGTGCAAACCTTAAATTATATTTTTGAATCCACACAAAGCCGATTTGCGTGGCTTTGGGAGGCTCCAAAATTATTGAGTATGCAATGCAATGCAAAGCGGTGTTGCATTACGTCATGCAAAGGAGGCACTCTACGGGCATTGCATGGATGTTCCCACACAACTCTCATGGTTTTTGACGCATTCCCTGATTTTCCAACCCTGTTAAACCTGGGAATGGCCAAAATCTTATGCCTCCCCAGGGGAAGCGTAACAAAGAGAAATATCTTTATTTCTACTCGTTTCTTCCTCTTTTCTAAGTGGAATATACCTCCCAGTATTGTTGTTATGCAGGAAGGCCCCTTCCTGCACCAAAACAATACTGTATGCGCTAGGCAGCCCATTGTATGCCACCGCTGGGGGAAAGGACAGGAATGTGCCATATGCCTTAAATACAGCACAATCCTTCCTTTCCTAGTGACGCAGTGCAGCACAGCAAGGTGACTGGTCTATTCCCCCAACCTTCCTCGGGTAGAACCACTTCCAGATTATTAGGGCCTGATTCACGAAGGTGTAAATTTACAGTTTTTAAATGGAATATCTTTTTATGTGGGGAGTCTCTGCTGTCGTAAAATACTAATTATAAAATTAAACTCGCAGTTTGTGAAAACCAGAAAACTAGTAAACTTACACAAAAGTGCAAATTTACCTTTGTTAATCAGGCCCCTAGCCTTATCTCTGCTTTTAGCAAAGCAAATAATTACAGTGATGGCCATCTATGTCTTACCCACAAAGAGATGGGGAGTAGAACTTGAGAAATCTGCCGAGGCCACGTTTTCCTAATTATATGAGGGAAACCCCAAACAAAGCAAAAACATGAATAAAGGGATAAATGATAAACAAAAGACATATATTCAGGACAGAATGCAGGGCATTCTCTGGGAACAACAAGTAGTTGCAACAGAGTATATTTAGGTTGACCACAAGTAGTTGACAATGTTCTCTTTTTGAAGGCTGACTTACTGCTTTATTTCTATTTTGTAGGTAGTGGCCTGCTCTTGTTTGTTAATATGTACTATCCAAGGGTGCACTAGTAAGCAAACATACACGGTAAGCAAATATACATGAATTGCCTCCCGTTTACAGTAAATGCAGGCTATGTACTTGCCATGCATCCAAGTATATCCCATAGTTTATATCATTTCAAAATGCAAATAAAATGTATTATAAAATAAAATTCACAGCCATTGTCAGGACCATCAGCATATCTAGGGAACCAGGTTTGAGTCTCAGTGTCGTCTCAACAATCTGTGATTAAGGACAAATCCCTTAGGGCCTGATTCTGAAATGTAACTTACACATTTCTGTAAGTTTACTCTTTTTTGGTATTTACAGACTGAAATGTAATATTAAGTTTACGAGCACAGACACTTGGCAGTCAGGCGGAGAACTCTGCACAAAAAGATAGTTGTCACAAAAATTAAAACTCAGAGGTAGAGGCATGGACTTTAGTTCACCAAAATGCCAGGGGTAGCGGAAGAGACATAATGCGCCCTTTGACCTTCACTTTCACACACACACACACACAGATTAACACATATACCCTCACTCACGTAAACACACTCTCACCTGTAAAACAGTACAAGAAGTACATCACATACATTTAAAAGCATTTTTTTCCTTACCTCAACTGCCAGAGAAAGTCCTATTTCAGCTCCATTTTTATTAAAGTAATAGTGAAAATGTAATTTTCTTCACTATTAATGTAATAAAAACTTAATCGAAAACAAGGAGCATGGTGCCCCAAGGGACATCCTTAAGGACAAGCTATGGAGGAGCTGCTGCTCTATTCCAGGCACTCATCTTACCCCCTTGAGGCCAGGAGTTGCAAAGGAAGCGCCAGGTGTCACAAAGAGTAAGCCAGGAGTTGCAGCTGCAACCCCTGCAGACCCCTAAACAACGTCCAAGGGTAGAGGGTCGTTTCCAAGAAGTGAGCCATATCAGAATGAGGTGCAAAAAAAGAAAATAAAGGCATAACATGAAGAGCTATAAGAACTAATCATCCATACGATGAGGAACTGTGAGTATCTGTACATATTTTCCCTATGATTCTCACCATAGGGCCGCACAGTGCACAGAATATAAAACTGAAAACCTCATTTTAATTGCTAGAGCATTGTGCCCCAGTGCCAGAGCACCTGACCCAGGGCCTGACAGGGGCATGAATATCTGACACTGTTCGTGGATCGGATCTCCATCCCAGGCAACACGCAGAAGTGGAGTGAGTAACAGCGGGAAGGGGCCATCTGCACCAGTTATGACATGGCATCAGGGCCCGACTGGCACTGCCAGGCCACGAATTGCCTAACAAAATATTCGGCAGGTGTTCCACCCCATACACCCACCTCTGAAGCTGCACTCCTGGATATACACCACCCCCATTTGCCATATAGATTGCCACAGCTGGTTGTGATCTACCTGTTTAAATGCCATTTGTAGATGAATAAAGGTAGAAACATCGACCTTTTATGCAACAGTACATTTTTAGTCTCAATACAAATAGGTGACCGTCTACTCTGTAGTCACTTCTCTGGACTGGAAACTGACTGCATGTCTTCTGAGCACCACTTTCCAAAGAGCTATACATTGGAAATGATCAAAGATAGCGGATGGTAAATTAGAGGTTAATTCCATTATCCCTTATAGTAATCTTTGGTACACTACAGTTCGCAGAATATTGCCTTTTGCTAATAACTCTTTTAAAGCCTTATATTATGATTAGAACATTGGAATGTTGCGAGCTCCAATGGAGACAATGGAGTGCTCAGGTCTTTTACTGGCTGGTAAAAGCCTGGAGCGTCAACATTCCAATGTTCTTTGTTCACAGCAACAGCTGTGAACATAGGCCTCACAGAGCCAGAGGGGATTTCAGTCCCCTCAGGCTACATGAGGACTTTGTTTTATTTATTAGAACACTGGTAGAATGTTCTAATAGTCTTTTAGCAGTTTGTAACTGGGCTATACCGGCAATTAAACTTCTGCTCCCTTGTTAAAGGCCCTCGCCATGGGCTCGGGCCTTTAATGCTGGAGCGGGCCTTTAATGGCCGGTATAGCCTGCTACGGTGGGCTCGAAGGCTATAGTGGCCTCTCAGTTCTGACGAGGTAAATAACATAAGTTAACAGCCCCCACGGAATTAGGAGATCTGTGTAGCTTCACAGATCAGACTTCTTTGAGTGAATTCCCAGGGGTAAAATGAGGAATACCAGGGGAATCTGGACCAACATTATTGCTTACTGATCACACACACCCCACTCACATATTTAGAGTTTAGGGTGAATGGCAAATGCTTCTACTGCTTGACAAGACTAAATACTAAGTAAAATCCACAATGATAGGGTTGAATTTCTTCAACCATAGGGATAATAGATTCTACTCCATGTCTAGAGTTTCCTCCACAAATCAGGGTATTTCCAGTTACCTCCAAATTTTAAATGAGGCATAAAGTCAGAAATGAGGTATTGACAGAGGCATTTTACTCAGAATTGTATCAGGAATAGCAAATAACCTATGCATGAACATTTTAATTTCAAATACTATGATTAGTGAAATCCGGACCACCATGAACTGGTTGTTTTTCAAAGCTAGGAGGAGTTGACAGGTAAAGTCAATTTCATAATTTGTGCATTTGAGGACGGAAGTAGATAAGAGCAGCAAAGTTACATTTTCTATCACTATTTTGATAAATTGATTGTAGGAAAAAAATACCTTACCTTTTTTTGTTAATAGCAGTTAAAGTCAAAAGGATAACGTTCCTTACTTTACTTCTAGGTACCCTTTATAATGTCCCTCTTGCAGCTGTTTCTATGCCCACTCACATCACACAAAGGGACCATTGTTCTAGTTGAAGGCCCTAGCAACTGCTAACCGGTCAATTGGCTTTGAACAGGAATCTCTCTCTTGAGAGGCAGCATTGTCAACAGGCGAGTCTGTTTTTCAAGTTAATTTCTTTTCTATTTACATTGTCATTGAACTTTTAATTGTATTGATACTGTTACGTATTTCAGATCTGGTCACACTATAACATTTGGACTATTTAATTTTTGTTCGTGCCCTTTGTTTGTTTTTATTTCTTTAACACCTGAATATTTCAAATCTATTTCTCACTAACTAAAGCTCGCCTGGTTATGTGCATTAAAGCCATTTGTGGTGCCTCTCGCATAACTTAAGAAACAAGTGGAGCTCCCTGAGAGCATTGGCACATAAGTAGACTATGCTTCTTTTCTCAACTAAATTAAGGAAATTTCATAAGTACTTTTCGCATAGAACAGTTTTTAATGTAAGTGTGACCTGAAGCATTTGTATGGTTTCATTAGTGCTATACAAAAGAGCAATTTTAGTAGATAGGATAAAATAAGCATATTGTAGTAGTGGTAAGTAAACCAATTTGTAGAATGTAATGGAGTGTAGAGAATGTATTGTATACTATGTTCTACATTCCATGATAAATAAACAAATGTATTAGAATGTTTAGGTGTCTTTGATGTGCAGCCCAGCGAACGCTGGCTTGGGTTAGGAAATAAAGTAGACAACTTATCATTATTGTGTGGACAACTTGTTTCTTGAAGGATATTACTACACTAATTTGGCCACAAGTAGTTTGCCTCTGTAAACCCGCACAAGGTATTAGCTGATGCTTTGTGAAGGAATATCGCATAGAAGAGAACACTTGAGTGGAAATGTAGGCCAAGATTTATGTGGGCCTAGGGCCATTCCAATGCAACATTAGCATCATTTGTTTGACGCTAATGTGGTGTGGGAAGGCCAAAAACGCAGTACCATATTTACAAAGTGGCGCAATGCTTGTAACCCATTGCGCCACATTTTGCCTGCGCCAGGCATAATGTATGCAAGGGGCATTCCGGCGCTAGGGGGGAAATAAAAATGGCACAAAGAAATCTATCTCTGTGTCAGTTTCATTGGCATTTTGTAATGCCTGCTAAGAGCAGACATTAAAAAGAGGCTCCCATTGTGTTAAATGAGCCTCTGGGCGTTTTGTAGAATTAGCAACATAATTTTTTACGCTAATCCTGCAAAGCGCCAGAATAGCGTAAAAAATGATGACGCAAGTCTCCCTGACTACCGCCATGGTGCGTTGTATTTTAAATACGGCACACACATTGTGGTGTTAGGGGGGACACTAAGGGGCACAAGAAAAGTGGTGCTGCACTAGGTGCAGCTCCACTTTCATGAATCTGCCCGTAGTGCGTAAGAAGATTACTGCTGAAAGGAGGTCTCTACTAATTTTCATTTCCTGGCAGGTGATGTACATTATTGCACGACATTTACTTTCACAGATTAATTGGCTCCGCTGCTTAGCTGTGTGTGTGTGTACTATTGAATAGCCACATACTGCTGTTGCCTCTTGTGCAAGTCTCCACACGCTACCTTTAACACTCTTTCGAAGTACAAAAGGAACTTACATGTAAGGTCACGCTACATGATCCAGATTGCCACCATGTTGGATAGGGAATTACTTTCAAAACAGTACAAAAGATTATTTGTTTCTGGTACTGAGCCTCATTTATGGAGGCATGAGTCACTCTGTTTACGTGCAACTCCTTGTGCTACATGGATTGTTTTTATTTTGTAATTTGTTTATTTTTGCATTTAAAAAGCAACCATCGTCAAACAACACAAACCAGTGTTCACATATAGTGTACATAGAACAGATTCTGCTGGGAGGGCTTGCAGAAAACCTAACGTGTCCAAGTTGCAAAGGAAACATCAGGAGAAACTTATCCCATACATGAGCACCTCCATTCGTCATCGCAGGTGAACTTGAGAAACAGAAAGCAACAGAGAGGGGGAGGAAAAAGAGAACAGAGCAAGAGGAGGGACAAAAAAGCAGCAATGCCAACATATCGCCCTCATAGAAAGGGGGCATACGTTTGTAACCCATAAAGTAGAACGCCACGGCTGAACCAACAAGAGGAAGGCACAGAAAGTTAGTCATCTCCATGTGCATGAACTGCAAGAAGCGCCACCAGGGGGACCCATATATCCCTTGGTCGGGAACCCTCCGGCATCAACTCCCAGTACACTGCCAGCTGATCCTGAGAGTATGCAGCATCTCTCAGCCAAATGAGCACAGCAATAACACCACTTCTCCTCCAAGATGGGTGCACCCAAGTCTGCCTCCCAGTGTACCCTGGCCTTGGAATCAGCCAGGGGCTCTGTAGTCTGCAAGTATACAGGCTCGTAATGAGACAGCGAGCAGCCTGTGCCTTGTACAATACTTCCAGCCTACGGCAAATAGGGGGCTCTAAAGGAAAGCAGGTATACGGCGCCCGCAGCAAGGCCCAGATCCTAAAAAAAGAGCAAGAGGTATAATGCAGCGTCAATGTGCACTCCCAGCTCATCCTTTAAGGAGATAAACATCCCCGCCGAGAACCAAGACCCCAAAGTAACCATATCTAGCTCCAAAGACGTTCAGAAATCTGGCCATCTTCCAGCAGGGGGAAGCCCACTGCAACATGCACTGGCATCGAAGGAGCAAAATCCTCACGCACTCCTGCCTGTTTCAACAGACACGTCCAAGCTTACACTGAACACATCACGGTGTCCACATCCCGTTGACAGGGACCAGCTGGTCTTCCAATTACCCCTTCCAGCCTATCTGGCCAAACTCATGTTCTGCTGCCAAATGCGGCAAATAGCATATGGGGTGCAACCATAAATGCATAAAATGTGCCTGCGTGCAGTAATAATACAGTTCCAAATCCGGTACCACAAGTCCTCCCTGCTCAGACGGTAAAGTCAAAGTCTCCCATGCAATTCTGCCCTGTCCCCCACCCACACAAGAGCCACCAGTAAGGACCGCAGCCCCCTCAAGAAACCTGTCGTAAGCCACAGAGGCAGGTTAACAAAAAGACACAAGAATTTGGGCAATACCTCCATCTTTGCTATCGTGATGCGTCTGGTCAGCGACAACAGCAGCGAGCGCCAGACCGCCACCTTATCCTCCAGCCATGCAACCTCCATGCCATAGTTAGCCATAGTTAGCCGACCACAGCTCATCCACCTTCCGGCTCAACCAGATACCAAGATAGCACACCGGCCCTTCCACCCAGCATAGGGGATACCTAGATCGGCACTGCACGGTGGCATCAGACAAAGGCAGTACCACTGACTTGGACCAGTTAATCTTTATCCCAGAGAGCCGGCCAAATTGAACAACCTCATCTAGAAGAACATCCAGATGCTCCTGCGGATCACGGATAAACAGCCTAACTTCATCCGCATACAGAGAGATGAGAATAGGCTGCTGCCGAAACGCCAGTCCCCTATGATTCTGATGTTGTCGCAGTCGTGCCGCAAGGGGCTCCATGGTCACCGCAAAAAGTAGCGGCAAAAGGGGGCAGGCCTGACGAGTGCCCCTAGCAATTGAAAAAGGATTCGCGTGGGCTCTCATTATCCTAAATGAGACTACTGGATTTCTAGGCAGCAGGATCGATAACGGTATGGGGGACTGAGTCTGGCCCACGTGTAAAGAACTCTGTCACCCTAAATCCGGTTTTTGCTCCGGCTAACTAGCAGTGCCTCATTTCTCCCATGAGGAAGGAATGATTTGGCAGCCGAGCGCATGACATCTTTGGAACTTCTCAGGGAAGTCGTGGTCACTCAGATCCAAAGCAACTCTCTTATTTCCAATATGATCTCATATACAAATGACAAAGACAGTATAAGTTTTATATAATATTTTAATAAAACGACTGTATTTTAGATATTAAGGCGTGAGCCGCAATAACCAGAATGATACAACACAGTAGGATTGAAATAGTCACCAGGAGAGTAAAACATAAGAACAAAGCTATCATATTGTCTAACAGTTTCTACTCTCCCTCTGCTTGTTCTATTTAGAGCACAGCATGTTAAGCTTCTAGCTTGCCTGTCAGAATCACTGTGGAGACATCAGCCCTCATACCTGAGCAAAGACCTGTGATCTTGGTTCAGCATCTGTAATGAGGCAGTCAGCGTCTAGTTGTGGTTCCCTGCTCGGAATCTCCCTCTTGCGTGTATTGGGACAAGGAAGTGATTTTATAACTAACATGTCATCGTGATCACAAAATGTCCCTACGCAGGAATGCCAAGTCTAAACTCCTACCACGTCTATCGGCAATGTACCAGACTGTATCCTTGACTGAAGCACAGAGTAAATATGTTATGGAGAACTCCAGTGCTGAAGTAGGCAAAACAGTGTGATATGAATAAAAAAACAACACCGTAGAACTGGCTATTTGAAAAATAACAGTACAAAGCCTAATAAAAAGCATGTAGAGCAAAGTGCACAGAGGCTCTAAGCTATCAGCATATGAATAAAATATATTCAGGGCAAAGTGCACAAAGGCCTAGAGCCTGAAGCTAAAGCGCAATGAATACGTAAAAACTGACCACACTACACCCTCCCCTTGTCGGTAGCAAGTGGTTCCAATAATATAAAAGGATGCCCCAAATATAAACAATATATAAAATCAATTATTTCGACAAGGTGAGAAAACAACAAAGTCATAAATTTAGGAAACATGTGACCATAAAGCCAAATTCAATATAGTGTCAATTTCGTAGGAGAGAAAAAATCCAATTGTCAGACAGAAGCACCAGAACGCAGGAGTTCCTCCACTTCGATATATGTCAATATCGGAAGATCCACGCCACAAAGTACCATGGAGCAGGTGTGATCCAAAGCCCCAAAACCATTCAGGGCGGCACCCCGTGCAGGGCCTATGAAAGAGATAATACCATCTTCCTCCAGGAAGGGAATCTCATAAACCGCCTCACGAAGCAAGCGCATCCGTAGTGCACAAGTCTGGGAATGAGCCCTAATCGGGAACATCAACAGATCAGTATCGACCATTGGAGGGCGCTGCAGTGAGAGACAGAGAGCCAGTGCATGTTCAAACGAGCACCAAAGGCATCGAAACACAGGTTGCACACAATCCAAAACCAGTCTGAATGACAGAGACCAGTCACACTCCAAATGTCCCAGGAGTGTTGCTCCAAAATGCTGCATCATGCGTTCACGACACAGCTGTGCTGACGGGAGCAGCATTACAGGATCTCGTTGTGACGGGACAGCCATTGCGAAAAAATAGCAACAACAGCAAGACTCCAGCCAATAAAGCCAAAGTAATCGGGAAACCCCCAAAAATGTTTCCGAAAATAGAATGTATAGCCGAAGGTATCAAACCGAATATGGAAGAGAAGGTGTGAGTAAAACCAACACCAACGGCTTTGAAAAAATGTGCAATACCAGCAGTGCTGGATGCATTAAATATACGTCCCACAAGTTCACCGAAGTGACTTGGAAAGTTAGTATTCAAAAGGGACTGTATCTCCGCCGATGACCTTGCCACTTGAAGTGCGTAGGTCTCGCTAGCAGATGTAAGGGCCACATGCTTTTGAAACAATAAAGCTTTTAGCCGACTCAACTTGTCGAAATCAACCTTGGAAGTAGCAATATGAGGCCAGATGTCCGCTACCTCCCTAATTTGAGTGGGGGGAAACAACACATTCCCGCAGCACGTAACGGCCTTGTTGACAACGACGATGTAAACTATTCCGGCACGCATGCCACAGCAGCGTTCGCTGTTAAGAACAATGTAACTGCCGTTAGAAAGCACCTGGAAAGTGTTTTTAATAACCGGGACTGGAACTCCCTTCAGATAACAAGCTAAGTTAGCAATCGAAGCGTTACACGCCCCGTGCAAGGACAGCTGTTTACAAACCATTGAATGGCTGACAGAAGCTTCGCATTCGCTGCCGCTAAGAAAAACCTCCCTCAAACCATTAACACATCTGTACTGAAAGGGAAGCTCCCACACCTCGTGTATGTAACTGTCTCCCAATAGTTCATATCTACCCACCGGAATGTGCTTCAAACAAGAAGTAAATTGCAGAGTGGAGATAGGCAAATTAATAACCCCATGAATCAACCACTCAGCTGACGGAATCTCAGCCACGTGAAAGGCAGTTTCTCTAATTTCTCAATATTCAACATAACATATGTCGCTTCCTTTTTAGCCATCAGTTGTTGCTGACGAGTCAAATTAAAAGAGATAAAGATCTCTCTGGCACGAACGTGCTGCCATGGAACGCGACCCGCCTTCAAGGTCTGAAGAGTCCAACCCAGCTGCATGATGGACCGCGTCTGACTCTGCCCATGATATAAAGAAGACATGTCCGATTTAATGATGTCAATGGCAGAGGAAACAATGCTGTCAATCGTGTAAACACGGTCAGATAGGGTATGCATGCCATTACAACAACAGACAAAGTCTGCATCAGGTTTTCCTGATCAATCTGCCTCAACCGGGCTTCAGCCTCTTGTTGTGAAAGCTTCCAAATCTCATTATAAACTTCGTATAAGTACCTTTTCTTCCGTGGTACTTTGGGACCCGACAAAAAATCTTGTAAATCAGTATCATTAGACAGTAACGTGAGATGTGACTTAACTGCATCCAGCGTGGATGACTTCAACCATTGCTGACAAAGCTTCCCCACACTGTATGTAGTTATAATATCAGCATGTTCTGGTGAAACATAACGAGGGTCTGCCCTACTAGTCCTGAACCCCCCTGAAGAGGTGACAAAACGTTGATGACACACATTAGTGTCTACAGGCCATAATAACCACCCGCCTGGATGTAACGATGAAATGTTAAGCGTACCATTCTGGACCCAATGTGTAAATTCACTAAAAGTAGCATTCACATAGTGCTGCCAATATTTAATTTAGAAGGGACAGGTATACTAGGCAAAGTCAACTCCCTAATTGTCGCTGAACCCAAACAGCTAGTCTGTTGTACTGTGTCATTGAGGAAAATCATCTGCACAGGGATAATACATGCTCTAAATAACGTGTCCCTGCCTTGCATTTGCCAATTTTTCGAACCCCAAACACTTTTCAAGTCAACAGTTTTAAACCAGTATTCATACCCCTCGACCGAAAGTTTAAAAACAAACAAATTTGAATACAGTAATTTAGTATCGGTCAACAACATTTGCTTATTAGTATACGGGGCAACTTTAAAATAGTAAGACTTAGCATTTCGTTGATCATGCCCAGAAAAATATGCAAATTTATCATAATACGTTTTTGAACTCCCTTGTGGAGGAGTCGAGCAATGTTCCCATTGCACATAATTAAACATGGACTTAGGGCTACTAGCTTTATGAATAAAGTGGTGTCCATAATAGTTGTAGCAAAACATGTCACCATGATTATCTCTAAATTGGTAAGCATCTTCATCATCATAGACAGTATAATATTGCAAATCTGTTAGCATAGAATCTACTGTCTTCACATCCCAATCATCAGAAACAATGCCAGGTATAACAATATCATTCATTGATAACTTGAGGACATACGGTATTTGAATCAATTCAGTGGGACCATATATATCAAACATTACTTTATCCCACACAATCCCATCCGGAATTGGTATTGCAGAAATGTTTACAGTGGACAAGTCTCTTTGAACCATATGAGACGAAAAATGCGGTTTTAACACAGTCTCCACGTGCTCAATGTCAGATCGATCAGGAAGAAAATGACCATGTATTATTAGAAAAAAAGTAACCACAAATCCCAACCATAATAAAAGAGTCAACACGGCCAAAAACAGCCACAAATAGTTCCAAGGAAAAACAAAATATGTGCGTTTAAGCCAACCCAGCATCCGTCGTGGACCGTGGACAGAAGACATCGAGGACGAGGAGCCGGACACATCATTATCAGCGTCGTTGAAGCAGCCAGAGGCAGTTCTAGCAAAAGGTGCAACTGTGAACAAAGAAGCAGATGGAGGCTCTCGCCTTGGCACGCTATAAACCACATGTTCAGAAACATCAGTAGAACGTACAGCAAGTTGATCAAAAGATTCCGTATTAATCGTCGTCGGTGGAACAATCGCAAGATCATCATCCACCCTCCCCAAGCTCGGAGAGGAAACAGTGTCGGTGAATATCACCTGCAGCGGGACTTCTTCCCCAGTAGTGAGAGGGATTCCGGAACTACTGGGTGTCCCTCTTGGTCTGCTGTGCAGAATCGGCCACATGTTGTAACTTGACATTATCAATGGAAACAAAGCGATTTCCTTTGGCCCCTCGCAGCGGCGGTAAAATCACAGTTCTCGTGCCGCTTACCACCAACACAGGGACAGGTGCTCGATAAGAAGGACCAAATTATTTTTTAACTGCAACCTTTTCACGCACTAGATCCCCAATCCTGGGGATCCAACCAGTAGGTGTTACTGGCTCATCCTTAATTCCTGAGGAGGCAGCACTGGCAGAAGAGTTATCTTCACGGAATTGTTGTAAATCCTGCAAAACAGTGACACGATCATTTATGTCAAAGGGCGTATCTGCCGCCTCCACACCAGGACCATCTAGATCAGGAACATACATTTGTGTTCCACACAGGCACTCATATGAAGTATCACCCCCCAGTGACCTTCTAGGCAAGTTATTAAGTGCTCTCTGTACTCCATATAGGTGGGCTAGTCAACCACGACCCGTACCTATAACCCTGGCCGTTAAGGACTGCTTTAAATCACGATTTAAACGCTCCACGACAGAATTTCCCTCGGGATGAAATGGAGACGAGAATTGGAGTTGGACCCCCAACGGAGCCATGGTGTCCCTGAATGCCTTAGAGGCAAAAGCAGGGCCCTGGTCCGAATGAAAAGCCGCAACTGCAAATGTATCGACAAAGATGCGCAAATCTTTAATAACAGTTCGAGCGTCAGCCGAGCGTTGTGGCCATACCCACACAAATCTGGAGCACGAATCTACAGCAACCAATATATATTTGTATGCACTATCTGGTGTCAGCGGACCACAATGATCCAAGTACACACACTGTAATGGTTTATTTGAAATCAGAAGGGGCGTCTGCTGCGGGCGTCTAGCCGACGACGCTTTAATTTGTTGACAAACGTCACAACAAAGGACATATTGCTTCGTCTCTTTATAGAGACCAGGCCACCAGTAACGAGCCTGTAAAAGCGAAATCGTGGCAGCCACCCCAGCATGTGCAGAAGCCACCCCCTCAGGTGCTGCAGAAACTAATCGAGGTCTCTCAATTTTATTGGGAATTTCACGTACACCAATACCTGGAATTGTAGCAGTAGCATTCAGCGCACCATTCAAGCAGTAACTATATTTAGAAGGAAATCCTTTAGGAAAGGGCGTGCCATCAGCCATAGCCTTTATGGCAGCCGAAATTTCTGTGTCTGGTTTGTAACTCGAACGAGTCACTGCGGCCACAGAGGCGACAGCCACCGCCGATTTCGCGGCTTCATCAGCCAAAGTATTCCCAGCAACATGTATTCCAACGTGCTGGTGTCCAAGTGTATGCACAACATGGACGTTAGGAAGCGTTTCCTTCAGATCCGCAACCTTACCCCACAACATTTTATGTTTAATGGTGTTGCCTTTAGAATCTCTGAACCCATTCATCTTCCAATAGTCTAGATATTCGTTGAAAGACTGTACACAGTAGTAGGAGTCACAGACCAGCAGGGTTAAAATCGCCGGATCCGCGTGCTCCAACGCTAACAATAGAGCTTTGAGCTCAGCCAGCTGTGCCGTGCAATCTCCCAAGGTTTTAGTATAAGTATGTTGGGGGCAGAACACTTCCCCCTCCATAGTGCCGCTCACCACCGCACATGCAGCAGAATACTGTTGTTTAGTCCCAACCGCTGGTTGCGCAGAGCCATCAGTATACATGACCACCTGATATTGGTCAATAGGCAACGTACCAGCAGGAACAGGGTATTCCATCTCATATTGAAGAAATTCTTGAGTCTGCAGTTTAGGGTCAAATACGTAATCTACATCAGTGGCTGTCAAAGACGTAGCCCATTGTATCCATCGCGGGTGCAAAGCTTTCGAATTTGGAACACTCGCTTTTGTAACTGCCTCTAAGGCCAGAATCGGGGAAACGACAATGATGCGTTGGCCCTGGGCAAGCGGTCTTTCTTTAATAACAGCCATCTGAACTGCAGTGAGTATTTTCTCAGTCTGTGCAAATCGTTGTTCTGCAGCAGAATATAAGTGAGACTTGTATGCAATCGGGACTGTCTCCCCCTCATTAAAGGTGACATACGTAAACCCAACAGCCCCAGGTATCACCCTGATGACTAAATGTGTCTTATTGTCCCGTGTGTGTAAGTGTTTAACTGCTAAGAGATCATTCTGTAACTCTCGTACTATGTGTGTATGTTCAATCGTCCAAAATTTACTAGAAAAATTCGGGCGAATCAACTCGTATAAGGGTTTTATACGAGTCGCATAATCAGGAATGTAAGTTCTGCCAAAATTCAGAAACCCCAACAATGACTGGAGCTTCCGAACCGTATTAGGAGGCTGCAATAAAGCACATTTCTCCAAAAAATGTGGCGCCAAGCTCTTGCCCTCACTCGACAACTCATATCCCAGGAAAATTACGCTGAGGAAGGCAATCTTTGATTTCTTAAAATTAAACTTATAGCCAATATTAGCAAACCCCACAACAATGCGCGATACACGCCTTAGATGTTGCAGAATCTCATCGTCTGTCAGATATATGTCATCAACATATGATAACGCTTCAGGGTCGAACTCATGCAGCATTTCAGTTACACGAGCCGAAAACAGTCCTGGGCTATTCTTATATCCCTGAGGCAAACGACAAAAAAAATTCTGAGAGCCAAACGCACTGAAACTGGTATAGTCCCGACTTTCGGGCGCTATATTCTGCCAGAAAAATCAATTCGAGATATCTAATGTTGTCTTGTACTTCTTACGTACGATATTATTCATAAGCGCTGCGCTATGTGAATTCTGTATTGCATATGTGCGTGTATGACTATTCAAATGTCGGTAATCCATCACAATCCTATATGAATGGTCCGGTTTAGCAACCGGAAATAAGGGATTATTCATCGGCGAGACACAGGGCTCAATTACACCCTGGTACTCCAATTGTGTAAGAATTTTCCTAACCGATGCTCTTGCTTCAAATTTGATAGGATACTGCGGTTGTGGCTGAGGTTCGCCCTTTATCAGAATTATATGATAAGGTGATTGTCTATCCCACCCCACGTTATTTCTATAAAGGGCGGGAGCCTGTGCTAGAGCCCATGATTTACTATAGGACTCCGCTAGTTCTCTCGGAACAAGTGGTGAGAAAGAAGGTGTAATAACCTCCTCCCCAACCGGACAGCTGCGAACAAAGTCAGGTGGCCAATCCTGTTCGGCCAGCAGAACATCATATGATTTTACCACATGGTCCCAAAAAATGGCGTTTATAATACGGTCAATGTCCCCTTCCAATCGCAGAGTCACTTCATATACTCTATCAGGATCAGAGACTCGCATATCCGCCGTCTCGACTTGTATGAAGTCATCAGTTGCTTTCACCTCCAGATGCTCTAGAAGAATCCGGCGAACTATTGTGACCTCTGCCGCGCTGTCTAACAGTGCTACCGCCCATGTCTTGTTCGTCAAGAGAACTCTCTTCTTGAGCGGCATGTCTAACTGACACTGCTGCCACTTTCTTCTTTTTAAATTGCTGTTTTTGTTGCAGCGGTTTCTCTTCTTGTTTAATAGAAACCTCCGCCGAGCGTTGTGAATCCTGTCTCGGTTTCACGTACTCCGTCCTCCGCTCTGACCGCCCACCTCTCTCACTTCTCTTTTCCGAGGAGTCATGAAAGGAACGAGATTGGCGTGTATCAGTATATTGATATCTATCAGGCGTCTTCAAAGTATCCCTATTCCTGAGATTATACTTATTCTGTGTGGTCTCCGATTGCGGAGACTGCCCACCATCTTTTTTAGGTGTTTGCTGTTTCTTTTCCCAGCGCTTTTTCGAACCCTCAGGTTGTTGCTGTTTAGCATTATCTTTATTATTCTTACCCTGTAACTGGGGTTTCTGTGGTCTAGCACCTAGGCTATCTCGACCAATACTAGAATACGTTTCCGCTATTATTCTCGGAAGTTCCCGCTCCTGATTAAGCAGCGGAACATCCCGAAGACGCATTCGCACTGCTAGTGCTACCGCCTCTCCCTTGAGATTACTCAAAATAATAGAAGAAACTGTGGCAAAATTGCCCAGCAACTGCATGCCCAAATCTAAGGCAGGGGCAGCCCCATATTCATCTTGAATTTGTTTAAGCACGTCCGGTAAATTAGCTAATGTCGGTGTACCGTGTGCCGTAGTGTAGAGCGCGGCAAACACCGTGCCCCAGGTATTACAAAGGTCCACCAGAGGAACCATCCCATACGGCAAACACATCGTCAAAATTCTATGTTTATCCTGAGGTCCCGTATGGGGAAATACTGCTTCCAGCGTATTAATTTTTTGCGCCAGCCAAAACGGAGTCTCCTCTCGTTTAGCCGGTACTTTACCCATAACTGAGTGTACAGTGGCCGGATTAATACCCGGAATCACTGCCTGTGGGTGCGCTGGAGCAGCACGCGCTGCATTCGTATTTAGTGTCTGCATGACAAACTGAACTAATCGTCTATATGTAGCCGTTAAGTCTGTATATAAACGACGAACTTCAACCACTGCCAATTGAGCAACCGCAGGATGAGGTGTGTATGTAGCCAATAAAGGCCAGGTAGGACCATCATTACTCAGCAGACCTAACCTAACTTGTGCTACTGTGTGTGGGAGGGCGCCATCAAGCCAATTATGGTGTTCTTGATAAGATAGAGGTATTTCTAAATAAGCGTAAGCCCTGTATTGTCCAGGGACATTCGCAACAGTGTATTCGTGAAAAGTATTTGTACCCCCATCCACTGCTGGAAATCCGACCCAAGAATAAAAAAGTTCTGTTCTATAGGCTGCATGGGCGTCCACCACAAAAGTGTCTGGACCCCCCTGGACCGTCAGTCCATGTGCCAACAGATGTCCTGTGAGCGGGTGACGCATATTGATTGCTATATTCACTACATTAGGATTCGCCATTTATAATAAATAGCTCCAGGTCAGAGAAGGCACACCAATATCGGGGTTTTCCTTTCAAAGTTCAAGCTTGAACAACCAACCACTAAGCAATAGGAAGCACCTATCCGGTGGCGGCGGAAACCCTCAGCCCCACGGACGTCTCTGTATACGGAACCGAGGAGTCAAAATATATATGAGACCAAGAGAGTCAGTCGGACCTAAACATTAGAGCCAGACCAAACGTTGGCGGCGCCATGTCACGTGGGCTCTCATTATCCTAAATGAGACTACTGGATTTCTAGGCAGCAGGATCGATAACGGTGTGGGGGACTGAGTCTGGCCCACGTGTAAAGAACTCTGTCACCCTAAATCCGTTTTTTGCTCCGGCTAACTAGCAGTGCCTCATTTCTCCCATGAGGAAGGAATGATTTGGCAGCCGAGCGCATGACATCTTTGGAACTTCTCAGGGAAGTCGTGGTCACTCAGATCCAAAGCAACTCTCTTATTTCCAATATGATCTCATATACAAATGACAAAGACAGTATAAGTTTTATATAATATTTTAATAAAACGACTGTATTTTAGATATTAAGGCGTGAGCCGCAATAACCAGAATGATACAACACAGTAGGATTGAAATAGTCACCAGGAGAGTAAAACATAAGAACAAAGCTATCATATTGTCTAACAGTTTCTACTCTCCCTCTGCTTGTTCTATTTAGAGCACAGCATGTTAAGCTTCTAGCTTGCCTGTCAGAATCACTGTGGAGACATCAGCCCTCATACCTGAGCAAAGACCTGTGATCTTGGTTCAGCATCTGCAACGAGGCAGTCAGCGTCTAGTTGTGGTTCCCTGGTCGGAATCTCCCTCTTGCGTGTATTGGGACAAGGAAGTGATTTTATAACTAACATGTCATCATGATCACAAAATGTCCCTACGCAGGAATGCCAAGTCTAAACTCCTACCACATCTATCGGCAATGTACCAGACTGTATCCTTGACTGAAGCACAGAGTAAATATGTTATGGAGAACTCCAGTGCTGAAGTAGGCAAAACAGTGTGATATGAATAAAAAAACAACACCGTAGAACTGGCTATTTGAAAAATAACAGTACGAAGCCTAATAAAAAGCATGTAGAGCAAAGTGCACAGAGGCTCTAAGCTATCAGCATATGAATAAAATATATTCAGGGCAAAGTGCACAAAGGCCTAAAGCCTGAAGCTAAAGCGCAATGAATACGTAAAAACTGACCACACTACACCAACAACATTCCGTTGATTCTCAATCGGGCAGTCGGCTGGGAATTCAATAGGCGAATCAGTTGAATAAATCTAACGCTTAAACCCACTCTGGCCAGTAGAGCAAACAAATAAGACCAATCCAGCGAATCAAAAAGCCTTTGCGGCATCCAGAAAGACTGCCGCCGCATGATCGTCAGGTCGGATCATACTAGAAATCGCAAAAAAGGTGTGCAAGTTATACAGTGCTATACAGCCTGCCCAGGCACAAAGCCGGATTGGTCCGGAAAACCAAGGTTGCAAGCAAGGGCTGCAGGCGCGTTGCAATAAGCTTTGCCAAGATCTTGTTATCAATGTTTATTAGCGAGAGCGTTCGGTACGAGTCACAGCTACTAGGATCCTTCCCTGGTTTCAGAATTGTCACTATAAGAACCTCCCACAGCGAAGCCGGAAGGACACCCCTCTCAAGGGCCTCAGCATAGACCTCGAGAAGGAGCAGCCCCAAAACATCTGCATATTCCTTATAGAAGGCCGGCGTCAAGCCATCCAGCCCCAGAGCCTTATCACCTGGCAAACTACGTATAGCCTGGATCACATCCTCAACCGAAAAGGGGACATCCAGGTACTGCCTTTGAGAGTTCTCAAGCCAAAGCAGGCTAATCTCTTCAAAATAAGCAGTAGTATCCAAACCACTCATCCCTGGCCACTCAACTTATAAATCTGAATAGAAGTCGGACATGACACTCTGAACCTCTGTAGCACCCGCCCAAAGTGTCCCAGTGGAGTCAGTCAGTTCTACAATGTAATTCCCAGCCCACGGCCTGCGAAGGATGGTCGCCAACGTCCACCCGGCCCGCTCACCCTCACCATACCATACCGTTGTGCCTTCGCCTCCTTACCCAGGAAGCACACCTCGCAAAGCGCCGCCTCCTCATAGCAGGACAGCACCTCCCGATCCTCAGCCAGATGATCCGCCGACCAGTCGGAAGCCAGCCACCTCTCCAACTCAGCAAGGCGCATCTTCAGCGCTGACAACTCCCGTCTAATTGCCTTCAGCACACCATGTTGCTTAGCCAAACAGACACTGCAGACCACAAACTTAAAGGCTTCCAAGAGACTTCCAGCAGCAGACACCGATCCCTGGTTAATCCGAAAATATTCCACGAACGCAGTACTGCCCCACAAAATGGAGCCAGGGCCCAGCAAACCAATCAGATGCCAAACTTCCCCAAAAACTCAGGGTCATCGACATTAGGCCCATAAAGAGATATCAAACAGAACGGTTTGTCATATAGAGTGCCCCTGAGCATGACATAAAGCCCCCTCCGGGTCAACCACCACCCCACCGGTGCGCCCCGGTGTGCCACTTCAATCCCTTCCGAATCAGAATCGCAACCCTTCACGCATAGTCCGAGTACATTACCATATTGCTCTTGTCTATCCAGCCAGCTCTCGCTCTCGAGCCCTCATGCAAGTGGGTCTCCTGTAGCATGCAGATATCAATCACGTGGCGCTGCCCATAAGCCGACACCAAGCGCATCTTGCAGCCATCATTTAGCCCCCTGACATTCCAGGTGAGGCACCTAACAGCTGTTGCACTGGTATTCACCGTCCCAACAACCATCCAGTTGCATGCCCTCCTCAACCATCCCGCAAAAAGCAGCAGCTGCTAAGGAAAGAGGAAGAAAAAGAGAGTAAAAAGGTATAGCACCAACAATCCCTACAACCAGTAGTTCACAATCCCACCCACACTGGCCTCCCAATTGGGCCAGTCCAACGAGCCCACCCTCACCCAAACACAAAACCCAGTACAACTCAATACGCAGTTTAATAGGACTCATCCATGAGAGCTTCAGCGAGGCCATCCGGAAACCTCCCCAATTGGGGTGGATGGGCTGGAGCATCAGAATATCTTGCATAGTCCGGGACCAAAACTGCAAGGTCAGTCCAGAGCCAATCTGGACCAGGTCCAGCACCCAGGCAAAGGGGCACCACAGACCGCAGCAGCAGAGCTGAGGTCAATCAGTGTCACTACCGTCAGGGGGCTCCACTTCCACCCTCTCCGCCTGCACACTGGTCAGAGGCGCTTTTTTAGGAATATTCTTGACATATCTGGCGGCCAGTTTTGGGTCCGTAAAGAAGTGCAATTTGCCCTTGTGCAGTACCCGCAGCTTAGCAGGATGAATGAGGGAAAAATTGGCATCCGTCTGACTCAAGGCGCGTTTAACCGGGAGAAACGCCTTATGAGCGGCCTGCACCGCCAAAGCTGCGGGCACCAGAAGACTGCCAGTGCGGGCGGACTTCCGCACAACGTATCATGGGTACTGCTAGATTTCCGACACACTTTGGGTGAAAATCCAGCAGTAGTCATGCTGGTAGGTGGAGGTGCTTGGGCGGTTCCACCACCAGCCCCAACCCGCCCGCCCCACCAGTAAGACTCCACCAGCCGTATGATGGGCAATAATACTGCCTGGCGGTGTCCTGCTGGTGGGGCACTGCCGGCGGCGGAAGAACCCCAACCCGTTCCCTGCCGGACAACCTTCTCCTCGGACCAGGTATGGTGATTGTCCGACAAGGGAGGTGGGGGGGAGGGTGAGGGGTGTTGTGTGTGCGTGTATGAGTGTGTGGTGCCTGTGTGTGTGCATGAATGTGTGTATGCGTGGTTGTATGCATGTCTGAATGTAGAAGTGAGTGTGTGTCTGCATGTAAGTGTGTATGCACGTGTGTATGCGAGTGTGAGTGTTGTGGTGAAAGCGTGTTTGCGTGTGAGTATGCACATTTGGATGGGTGTGAATATGCATGCTTGAATGGGTGTGAGGATGCAAGCTTAAATTAGTGTGAGTATGCATACTTGAATGGGTGTGCATGTTTGAATGCGTGTATGAATGTTGAAGTGAATGCGTGTATGGATTCGTGTGAGTGAATGCGTTTATGTAAGTGTAGGTGAATGGGTGTATGAGTGGTGCATGTGGATGTCTGTGCGCTTGTTGGGGGGTATGGGGGAGTCATCTACCAGCGACAGGGAAGGAATTCCCTGTCACCGATAGCCTTTCCGCCTTGGTTTTCGTGCAGTTACCGTAGTGAAAGCCGGCTCCTAATACCGTCGGCGGTCTTCTGTGGACCGCTGGGTCGGAGTGATCATCTCTGGCCCAGCAGTTCTGACCGCCATGGCGATATGTGTGGAGATATGGCAGTTTCCACTGCCAGCCTGTTGGCGGCCCGACTGCCACATTTACCCTGGCAGTCAAAAGACCGCCAAGGTCAAAATGAGGGGCTAAGTCTGAGACCGAGTGCACCAGGTGCAGATTAGCAACGTACCGGTCGTGCTACTGGTGTGTGGCCTTTCATCATGGGGACCACTACACCCCGAGATGGCTTGTGAAGTGAACGTATCACTGTTGTGGGACCCTGCTGTGGCCTCATTGAGGTCGAGTTGGAAGCCTTTCTCTTGTGTGAACTTCGGCTGCATGCTCATTGTGTGCTGTACCCGTTCATAGGTTGAAACCTGCTGAGGTGTGGTTACAACTCGAGGAGTGCTTTACGTGGCCTAGTACTGCACGACCGACAGAAGTTGCGTCTAGTGTGTTCGTCCGGAGAGTCCAGTACTGCTAAGGTCATAGCAAGTAGGGCAGAGTACCTCAACCCATAGGGGTTGGAAACCAAGTCCCGAGTGGAACCGGAAGGTCTTGTGTGGTTCAAGTCATCACGCACCAGACTAGTGCCTCCTGTCGAGGGTGGTACGATGCTAGGAGTTGGTTGAAGAAACCTGATGCCGTAAGGGAACCCCCAATCATCAGATCCCTGATGGTATCCTCTTTTTGCAGGGGTACGCCACTGAGCACTTTCTACATTGGATCAAACCAGTCTGGGACCACTGTAAGTTGATGGGCACCAGACAGGGTGTCTCCAGTCTGGAGAAAGGGACCTGGTCACTTGTTGTGTGCTACCTGAAGTGTCAAGAACGGGTCATGTCAACACACCCCAACAGCACCTCTCCATTCCGGAGGTAATGAGTTTGGTTACTATTTGGTAATATTGGGCTGGGCGCCTCCGAGTCTAATGATTGGCCAGGGTGTCCATCCTCCTGTGTTTTGCGGACCTCTGAGTGAACCTCCTACTGAGAGCCTGCACGTCTCCTCCTTATTTGTTTACTGGCTGTTGTCTTTCGGTCCCCCACCTTGACCCTGACACCTGGGGAGTTGTGACTTAGCCGTGAATGGCTGGGTGCCTAGGAGAAAGTTACCATAATCTTTGGGGTTGCGGTGGGGCAAGGTTAACTGGAGGCTGGTTGGAGAGTGGGTTGGGATCCAGACGGTGTGCAAGCATAAGGGTATCCACTTGCCAGTTGTCTGGACATCGCATTATGGTGCTGTAAACAAATGCATATTAGAAAGAGAGAGAGGGAGAAAGAGAGAGAGAGAGAGAGAGAGAGAGAGAGAGTGTGTGTGTGTGTGTGTGTGTGTGTTTATACCAGCGATAACTGATACCCAGGCCCTATGCCTAGGTGCTAGATGGATGTGAGGGAGAGTTCATAAGGTTGACATCTAGTGCATCTGAGGATGTGGGTCTAGGTGGGAGTGTGGCTACACTGTTATATACATTGCTACTGTCAACCCCGGGGTGCACCCTGGATTACTCATGCTACACTGAGTGAGGGTAAAATTAAGGTGGGCCTAGTGCTGACAGCAGATGGGCACCTGATGTGGGTGTGCAGGGGGGAATGTATGGTTTCCTCAAATGTATATACAGTGATCAGTGTTTAACGCAGTTGGGCCTATTATTGTGTGTTGCGTGGTTCATTGAGATTCATGCCTAAGCTTATATTGTAGTGTATTGGGTGCTTATTGACATTTACACTGAGATCACTTTATAATCAAGCTGAGTTAATGATGTGTGTGTTGAATATAATCTTTCTATCTACCTACAACCCCTGTGAAGTCTCTGTTTTGGGGTCATTCAGCTGGGGGTGTTGTGAGAACGTGCTGTTGCTTTACACATTGCCTCCAAGATAAGCCTGGCTACGCAAGGGTGAGCGCAGGATATCTAGCAGTTGTACTTGACCACCCAAGGTAGGAGTGGCATGTTCTACTTGGCTGAGCTTACGCTTTAGCCAACTGAGCCGCCTCCAATAGCGCAATACAAAAATGATAAAGTGCAGATGTGCTAAGAATCAGAGACATGAAGGCTCTCAGTAAAATAGGACCAATCAGAATAATGTGCAAATCAGAAAAATTCCCAAATGAGTATCCAAACCAATAAGAAAATAAATAACATCCCTAGTAGCACTGGAAAGAATATGCCTCACCCCCAAAATCTGGGGCTTATATACAATTCTCTTCCATAGAAATCAGCAATTTCTGATAAATCATCACAGGGTGAGCATATGAATTATTCTCTCAGTAAATCAGAGCCCAGTTCCATGAAAAGTCATATTCCCTTAACATTTAAGCACTATCCAGCTACATGAATATTGATTCTGCCCACTCTATGTTAATGTCATCTAGAGATGGCAGGGCAAACTAGTTACAAAAACAAGAGCAAACTATTGTGAATTTTATGTTAGATTGATTTGTGTGATGTGACTTATCACGGCTGAGGGTATCCAGGTGCTGGAACAGGAACGTAGGTCAGGTGGAGCCTCTAGTTGAACAGCCAGGTCTTCAGTTTCTTGCGGAAGTTTGGTAGCAAAGGGGCAGGCCTGATGCATTGGTGGAGTTTATTCAAGATCTAGGCTGCGATGTAGGAGAAGGAGCGCCCTCCTGACTTGCTTCTGTGGACGTGAGGGGGTGTGCAAGAGTGACTGAGGTTGATCAAAGCTGTCTGGTTACCTGGTAGAGTTGAAGACGGTCATGGAGGTATGCAAGTCCGGTGTTGTGGAGGGCATTGTAGGTGCGGCCAAGCAGCCTGAATTGGTATCATTTCTGGATAGGTATCCAGTGTACTTCAGTGAGGTAGGAGTGATGTGAGTACTTCTAGAAACACATAGGATGAGTCTGGCGGCAGTGTTTTGGATGGTATGGAGTCTTTGAGTGAGCTTATTCAAGATGTTAATATAGAGCACATTGCCATAGTCAAGTCTGCTGGTAATGAGGACCTGGGTGACAGTGCGTCTCATGTGCATGGGGAGCCATTTGAAAGTTCTGCGGAGCGTTCTGAGAATGAGGAAGCAGGATGAGGTCACTGCATTTACCTGTTTATTTATTGTGAATTTGTCGTCTAGGATGATACAGAGGATTTTGGCGTGCTCTGTGGGGGTTAGCATGGGTCCCAGTGTAGCTGGCCACCAGAAGTCCCATCAGGATCTCCATTTTGTCTGTTTTGGGTTTTAGGCAGTTCTTCCTCATCCTCATCCAGTTGGCTATGTTGGTCATGCAAGAGGTGAAGTTGGTTCTGGTAGTTTGTTGTCATCAGTGAGGGAGAGGATGAGCTGTGTGTCATTGGGTTAGAAGACAATGGTGATGTAGTAGACTCCTATGATGCAGGCGAAGGATGCCATGTACACATTAAAAAGGGTTAAGCTGAGGGAAGACCCTTGGGGGACTTCACAGGAAAGCTTCTTGGGTTTGGAGGTGTAAGGGAGGAGTCTGACTCTTTGTCTTCTGTCAGAGTGAAAGGAGGAGATCCTTGAAATCCTGAATCATGAACTTTAGAGATGAGGATGTGGTGGAATATGTTGCTGAAAGCCACTGAGAAGTCAAGGAGGATGAGGGTGGCGATTTCCCCTCTATCCATGATGACCCAGATGTCATCTGTTGCTACAGTGG
This sequence comes from Pleurodeles waltl, assembly GCF_031143425.1. Taxonomy (NCBI): domain Eukaryota; kingdom Metazoa; phylum Chordata; class Amphibia; order Caudata; family Salamandridae; genus Pleurodeles; species Pleurodeles waltl. The sequence continues at coordinate 1,124,574,452 of NC_090448.1, forward strand.
GTGGTTTCCGTGCTGTGGTTGCTGCAAAATTGGGACTGAGTGATCTCCAGAAGGGGGTGCTGTTCTAGGTGGGAGGAGAATTACCTTCTGATTTCTTTCTCCATTAATTTGGTCGGGAATGGTAGGAGTGAGATGGGTCTGTGCTTGTTTCGTTTTTTCCGTGTTTTTGAGGGTTTTTCAGGAGAGCTGTGATCACTGCGTGTTTCCAGGTAGCTAGACAGGTTTCCATAAAGATGGAGGTGTTGATGATGGTGGTGAGGTTGGCATTGATCAATGTTCCTCCAAAGTTGAGGGTGTGGTGAGGGCAGGGGTCATATAGGGACCTTGAATGGATGGTCTTCATAATTCCAGTGGTGTCTTCTGTGGTGAGGGGGCTCCAATTCGTTATTTGATGGGCGTTCTTGGTGGGGGTAGGCAGTTGCTGATGAGGTCTTCTGCAGTGGGTTCAAAGTTACTGTGGATTTTGAGTATTTTGTAATGGGAGAAGCCAGAGAGACGCTGTTACAGAGATCTTGTCAGGGGGTTATCATTTTGGTGGCAGCCATTAGGTTGGAGAATATTGTGACAATGTTGAAATGTTCTTTGTCAGAGTTGGAATGCAATTAATGCAATACAGTGAGCTAGTGGAAGGGCCTTGTGAAATATAATATTGCTGTGTCTGTGTTGGAAAGTTTTCTTCCAGAAGAGCAAGAACAACGTCAATGGGGATAAAGAAATATGATTGTTCTTGGCTGTGTGCTGCAGAGTGAAGGGGAGCTCTATTTTGTAGAAAATAGCACCAGGGCCTAAATTAAGACCTAGGTGGCATAAGCCAGAAAAACACTTCCTTAAGTCACAGAAAATGGGTTTCAAATGTAATAGCACAATGTCAGTGGGCACATGTATATTTGAGAGTAAATCCATGTTCTGCATATTGTTACTACTCCACAAACATATAAAATGCACAAAGAACACAAGTGTATGAATTCATGGATCATTTGTATAGCAGGAACCTGTCCAAAGGGCAGCAGAGTACTGTACAGTGTCAAAGATCAAGTCAACGAGTGATTGGCAAGGCAGCTGCGTTCTGGGAGCAGAAGGGGACTGTAGCATAGAAAAAAGTGAGGGATGTAATCTCAGCCACTGGTAATTCTTTTGGGCCACATCCCAATCCATCATTATTTTGCACATCATGCCACCTCTGTTTGGTCTCAGCCATAAGCCAATCACTCTTGTCCCTACTCCAGAAGGAACAGTCCAGCCCAAACTACCAAGCCACGTCCTCCCTGAACCGGAACACAAGCAAACCAAGAATGGTTTCACCCTTTTTAGGGCTCATGAGTCATGTATGGCTTGGATCCAGTGGCACAGTGTGCACAAAGCCCACCTCTGGGCATACCTGCCCCTCTGAGGGTTTTACACTGAAATATGAAAAAAAGTGATAGATGGATTGCTTGGATTAATCTTAGCATCTGGTAATTACGCTGGGCAGCATCCAATCTATTGTTATTTTGCACACCATGGCACCTCAGTTTGGATCCAGCCATATGTAAATCAGCCCTGACCCTGCTCCGATAGGAACAGTCCAGCCTGCAATGCCGGGCCAGGGTTTCCATGAGCCAGGTAGAATGATGGGTTGACAATGCCGAGGAATTGCTAGTGTCTGACAGTGTTTGACAGAAGTGGGCTGTTACTGGATTGTGATGTAGTGTTCTTTAAAGACATGAATTTTCAGACTTTCCTAAATGGAAGCAGGGTTTGGGTAGTTCCTCGAGATGCTCAATATCCTGGTTTCATGGTACAGCATACAGCTATTCATTTTATAGAAAGACTTAGGGCCTGGTTTGAAGTTTGGTGGATAGGGTTACTTGGTCGCAAACGTGATGGATATCCTGTCCGCTGTATTACGATTCCATTTTATGCTGTGGAAATTGTAATATGGCTGATGGGATATCCGTCATGTTTGTTGCGGAGTAACCTGTCCCCCAAACTCTAAATTAGACCCTTACTATGCTAATCCTGAAGTCCACAAGAGCAGACGCTAATTTCCCAGTGACCCTTCCCCTTATTTATACCTCTTAACAAGGAAACTAGGAAGTTTGTGGAAAATGCTTCAGGTTGCTCAGCTAGTACTCGCCTTCTTCCCTGATCTAATGGATTCTTAGGAGAAGTTTTCTTCTGCTCTCTTCTATATGCTAAGCGTGATAAGTAAAGAAAAATAATGTAAATATTAGTCCTTTGTCACTCTCTCTCTTTACTCTGTCTCTCTTTTCTTTTTACTCTTTTCCTAGCTGGTTCTCCTGAAGCCTTAGCAGCTTATCTAAGGAGGAAGATGACTAGAGCCCCCTATATGTTTCTTCAACTGGCTCAATGATTGCCCTCCTAGTGATTAATACTGTTATTTATTATTTACACTTTTCATAGCTCAGTCTCTCTTTGTCACATTATTTATTCTGAAACTCTGCTCACAGTTTTTACTAATTTTAATAATTTGCAATTTTGCAAACAGTTCTTTGTTTTCTTTGAGCCTGCACTCTTCTTCTTATGCCCAAAGGGACAAACTTGACGTGGTATCAAAGAATAAAAACAAAAGTCACAGGACATGACCTCAAACCTTAACCAAAAAATTAGAACATTCTTGGTCTAAATCAATGAAGATTTATCTCTGTATTTTGTCAACTACTGTTGAATAAGTATTGAGCTATTTCCACAAGAAGTGTAGACACATTTGCGGAACACTGCTCTCCAGAAATTCAGTTGAAGTGCAACATGATTCACATGTACTCTCCAGTTATCTCTTCAGTAAGGGAAGTCTCTTGAGAATCCAAGTTGGCAGCCACCTTGAAGTTCTCGGTTTCCATTTCCCTCATGCTTCTCTCTATGTGTTTGATTGTAGTCTTCTTTGGATGTGCTCCCAAATGGATCTTATACTGCCAACAGCGAAGTTCCTAACAGTACCCGTCTCAGAGGGCTGAGTCACTGGCCATAGTTTCTTGGAGTACAGGCAAATTAAATTACTTAATCAGGCAAGGTCCATGAACATTCAATGCTTTCTCCCAAGAGCTCTAGCCTGGGCCATAGCTATCAAGTCAAGTAATACAATTTCCTTCTGACTCTTCTAGAATCTGGAATTCTCTCTACTTAGAATTTGTTTTGGAGTGCTATCACACTTTGAGTGAGTGGGAAGGAATGTGCAAGTTTCTGCAGGGTTACATTTTGTAGAAGCGAGATGAGAAACTGGCTGTATGTCAAAACCTGAGGGGAACTTTAGCTTTAATTGCACAAGATTCACCATTTCTTCAGTTTTGTGTGGGCCTACAAAGCATGATTATGTCTTTATATTTCCTTTGAGACACAGATTTCAGGAGCACAGCCACACCTTGTTTCTAAACTGATCCTTGGGGTTTTCGTGCCTTTTCGTAGTCTGTAACTTGTAACTAGCTTCAAATCTTTTTAGATTCTCTTTTGCCTTCTGATGCTCCCTCTCTAGATGTAGAAACAAATCTTTAGCTGTTGAGAATGGGGCCCTCCTTTATCTACAAATGGATTTGGATGCCATTACCATTTCAGATAAAAGTGTATAAAACTTGTGGATGAGCTTTTTGAGTTGTTAGAGTTATTCTGGCCAATTGCCCTCAGGTTAAGCAGGTACACACAAAGATACTCACCTATTTCCTGATTTAATCTTTCCATTCATCTGTCTGTCTCATGGTGGTAACTGGTCAAATATCTGGCATCCATTCTTAACCCTCGCATAAATGATTGCCAAAAGTGTGACAAGAATTGTGATGTTTATTTCTGTGATGACTACCACAGGAACCACATGTTTGCCATCAATTTAGAATTTGGATTTGCTGTTAAAGGGACAAAGTGACTCATTTTGGTGAAAGTGTCCACAAAATAGGATTGTGTTGTACCCTTGACTTGCTGTGTAAACTGAGTCTGTGACTCAGCTTTACAAGGTTTGCTTTCACACCCACAGGTGACACGAGTGAACCTAACTGTAGGAAATTGGCTCTGTATATACTATCTCAAAGTGAGAGAAAGTGTGCACAGAGTCCAAGGGTTCCTCTTAGAGGTTGATAGTGGCAACATTGGATAATACTAATGCTCTATTATGTGGTAGTGTGGTCGAGCAGTAGGCTTATCAGAGGGTAGTGTTAAGCATTTGTTGTACACACAGGCAATAAATGAGAACACACACTCAAAGACTTAACTCCAGGCCAATAGGTTTTTATATAGAAAAATAATCTTTTCTTAATTTATCTTAGAACCACACGATTCAGAATTCAAGTAAGTATATAAATTGTAAGGTACTTGGCATAGGTAAACATGGAACGTTGAATTAACACAGTAATGTACACAGTTTTGGCAAAAATGGCAATAAGCTATTTTAAAAGTGGACATAGTGCAAAAATCAACAGTTCCTGGGGGAAGTAAGTATTGGTTAGTTTTTCAGGTAAGTAAAGCACTAATAAGTTCAGTCTCAGGGGCATAGGCAGCCCACCATTGGGGGTCCAAGTTAAACTTAAACACCCAGCACCAGCAACACTGGGCCGGTCAGGTGCAGAGGTCAAAGTAGGGCTCAAATAGCATAGGCGCCTATGGAGAATAGGGGTACTCCGGTTCCAGTCTGCTAGCAGGTAATACCTGTGTCCTCAGGGGACAGACCGGGGGAGTTTGTAGAGCACTGGGGAGGTCACAAACAGGCACACAAAATATACCTTCAGCGGCACAGGGGCGGCCGGGTGCAGGGTGTGAAGTAGGTGTTGGGATTCAGAAAGGAATCAATGGAGAGACCCGGGTGTCACTCTGGTGATGCTGGCAGGGTACAGGGGGACTTCTCGGGCCAGCCACCGACTGGGCTAGGATGAGGGCCGTCTGCTGGTCACTCCTGCACCGGTAGTTGGTTTCTCTCGGACCTGGGGCTGCTGGTGCAGTGCTTCTTCCAGGGGTAGGGTTCCTTTGTTACCAGGCAGTCACGGTCAGGGGAGCCTCTGGATCCTCTCTGCAGGCGTCGCTGTGGGGGTGCAGGGAGGTCGTCTAAGGGTGTCCACGTCGTTGAAATCACCTAGGGGTCCTCTCTGCAGTGTTGGTTCTTCTGGACACGAGCCAGGGGCTTTGGGTGCAAAGTGTTGGGGACTCACGCTTCAGGAGTGAGGCTGGAGTCCCTTTAAAGATGGTTGTTTCTTGGTTTCTTGGACAGAGCCACTGCCCACAGGAGTTTCTTGGTCCTCTGGTTGCAGGGCATTCTTCTGAGTCCTCAGAGGTTGCTGGTCCCACTGGATGCATCGCTGTGCAGGTTCTTTGAGTCTGGAGACAGGCCAGTAGGGCTGTGGCCAAGTCACTTGCCGTCTCCGTCATCTCTGCGGGGCTTTCAGGTCAACAGTCCTTCTTCTTGTTGTAGGTCATCAGGAATCTGGTTTCCTGGGTTCAGGGTTGGCCCTAAATACTCAATTTAGGGGCATGTTTAGGTCTGGGGGGCAGTAGCCATGGCTACTGTCCTTGAGGGTATCTACACCCTCTGTGTGCCACCTCCATGTGAGGATGGGGCACATCCCTAATCCTTTTGGGGGAAATCATTCAAAACAAGATGGAGGTTCGTCTAAAGTAGGGATCACCTCAGCGCAGGACACCTTAGGTTCTGTCCTGGCTGGAGGGTGACTCCTCCTTGTTTTTCTCATTATTTCCTCTGGACTTGCTGCCATAAGTGGGAGCTGTGTCTGGGGGGTGGGCATCTCTACTAGCTGGAGTGCCCTGGGGCATTGTAACACGAAGCCTGAGCCTTTGAGGCTCACTGCTAGGTGTTACAGTTCCTGCAGGGGGGAAGTGTGAAGCACCTCCACCCAGTGCAGGCTTTGTTTCTGGCCCCAGGGAGCACAAAGGCTCTCACCCCATGGGGTCAGACACTCGTCTCATGGCAGGCTGGCACAGACCAGTCAGTCCTGCACTGAAGGATTGGGTGAAATACAGGGGGCATCTCTAAGATGCCATCTGTGTGCATTTTGTAGTAAGTCCAGCACTGGCATCAGTGTGAGTTTTTTATTTAGAGAGGTTTGATACCAAACTTCCCAGTATTCAGTGTAGCCATTATGGAGCTGTGAAGTTCTTTTTGGTAAACTCCCAGACGGTATACTTAATATGGACACACTGTACTTACAATGTGGAAGAATGGACTTAGGCACTGTAGGGGCATATTGCTCATGCAGCTATGCCCTCACCTGTGGTATAGTACACCCTGCCTTAGGGTTTTAAAGCCTGCTAGAGAGGTGACTTGCCTATGTCACAGGCAGTATTTTGTGTGCATGGCATCCTGAGGGGGATGCCATGTCAACTTTGCCTTTTTATCCCCACCAACACACAGAATCTGCAATGGCAGTGTGCATGTGTTAGGTGAGGGGTCCCTTAGGGTGGCACAACACATGCTGCAGCCCTTAGGGACCTTCCCTGGTCACAGGGCCCTTGGTACAACTGGTACCTTTTACAAGGGACGTATCTGTGTGCCAGGGGTGTGCCAATTGTGGAAACAATGGTACATTTTAAAATGAAAAAACACTGGTGCTAGGGCCTAGTTAGCAGGATCCCAGAACACTTCTCAGTCAAGTCAGCACCAATATCAGGCAAAATGTGTGTGTGGGGGGGGGGGTTCTGCAACAAGGAGTCATTTTTCTACACTAATTCAATGCATCAACTTTTGAAGGTGAAATCCAGGTCCTTGTAGACCTGCAGAACCCCATCCAATACATACTTGAAGTACATCAATGCTTTTGGGTTTCTAACAGTCCCTAAACAGAACTTCAAGGATCAGAAACAATCCTGTTAAGTTCTGTTCAATACCATACACACAAACTGCACTATGAAGAAGCCACTTAAATGAGAAAATGTGTTTATTTCAACAGTTGGACCCTGTTACTCAGCATATCTAAAATAACCACACACAGTATACTTAAAACAGCACAATTACATGCTGTGAACACAGAGAATAAAATGAAAATTTCTACCATAGTTAAAATGTCATCTAAAAAACCAAACAGCCTAAAATCTACTTCTATGACCTACACTAGTAGGGCATGGTGTACCATAACTTGCAACCAAATTTTCTTAGGGAGAATGAGCGCCCTACATGCCTATCTACAGCAAAGCTCTGTAATAATCAGAAGTCTAGAAGTCCATGTTCCCTGTGAAACTCAAACACGCATCAGCATGAGCTCCTCCCAGACTCAGGTTCGGTATCAGCTTTCAGTAGAAAGTGCAATACAGCAGCATCCCTGGCATGCAGGCTCTTCTCTGTCAGTATTTTGCTCGTGATAATCTGGGGTGGAGGGCCTCTCTAACAAGTGGTCAAGTGCCATTCCTTTTATACTATATCATATCCAAGATGGACTTTCCAACATCACCTTAGGAATGTTTGACATAACCAATGAGCATTAAGATGTTTGTTGAAGATACATTCTTTTAGACAAATAAGATGAAAATGGAACAATATAGACTACACTGTTTTGGCTATTGTTCTTGTTTGACCTTGAAAATGCTTGTTCCTGACTGATGTTGCACCAGGTGTCTTGTTGATGTGTACATCTAAATTACACTTTTGTAGGTTCTTAGAAAAGATAAGAACAAATAATATATGTGTCAAAGACAGACATGTTGATGATTCTCCAAAAGTACAAAATATGGAGCCGCAGCCTACTTAAAATGGAATCAGAGATTAAGTAAGCCAGGCTAGAAGGAAGATCTGCAATTAAACCCATTGTTATCATGTAGCAAGAGTGGGGTGCTCTTAGAGAGGGTTGGAGGAGTCCCTGAGGAGTCTTTCTATCAGATTTTCTTTCATTTCAAGTTTTACAAGTTTGAACATAATGTGGTATCTGAGGGGTCATTCCTTGCTACAAAAAATGATTTTCACTCAGCAGTTCAGTTTTATGATTTATTATAAAACCAACCAACACGTTATCAGCACATTCTTTGAATGCAGTTTCTTGATTTTCCTTTGTAGGTAAATACACTGGCCTTTCATAGTTAAGTAATCCATTCTATATTTTCCTTTTCAACTCAGTTTCTAATTTGAGTTTTTGTGAGGGATTGTTTTTTTCACTTAAATCTTGATATGAGATTGAACATAGAGATTGTTCTCTTAGCTGTTCCAAAATAGTTGTGACACACTGGACATGTTATTCTAGAATCTTTGAATATATATTAAATGTATATGTAAGTGTGTGCTGTTTGGTCAAGGCACTCCTGAAGAATATTGCCAACCAAGTGCTGGAAGGCTGCCTGTGCATCCCACAAACCATAAGACATCAACTGGTACTCGAACAGCCAATAATTGGTTTTGGTTTTCCATTCATCATGCTTCTTCACTCTCACCAAATGGTATGCTCCATATAGATTTAAATGTAATATCCTAAAATCTTTGCCTTGGTCAAAAAGCATTGAGATATTGATTTTTGATAGTGATGCCATATAATGCACAATAATCGATACACATCCGTAATTCACTTCTCTTTTTGCAAATAAGCAATAGTGGGGATGAAACTGGCAGTAGGTCTGGCTTTAATTTCCTACAGAATGGGAACACCATTTCAGCATGCATGTGCTTGCATGTTTTGTATAGTTAAGCCCAGACATATTGGCTTTGCTAAAGCAATATGTTTTACTTCTTTGTCTTTGACTCTAATGGGTGTCATGGCTGTGGGTATGCTGAAGCCACCAGAGATGGTGGCTTTGTCAGCCAGTGTTGGAAAGTGGATTATTGATTAGGGCTGGTAGGTACCTACACCTAGCAATAGGCCACTAGCCCCCACTAGGTCCAGTCAGGTCTCAATAAATTAATCCCGCTCGGCCCTTGGTAGCTTGGCAACGAGTGACAAGGCTTACCTTAGGAGATAGGTGCGTAAAGCATTTAAAAATCACAAAACAGTAAATATTTAAAACACAAAACGCAAAAGACAATAAAAATACAACACCAATTTATACAAATAGCGTATATTTTTATCTTTAAAATTACACCCAAACAATGAAAATCGGATAAGGGGAACCAGAGATAAGATTTTTTAAAGAATTAATGTTTTCTAGCGCATAGAAACTAAAAGCGTGAAACTTGTCATCTGGTCGCAGTAGACCAGGGCAAAGTCAAAGTTTGAGGCCGACCGCGCTGGAGTCCTGCTCGGCTACAGCAAGCGAGAGGCCTCAGTTAAAAGTTTACCTTCGGACTTAGGGCCTCGTTCTGAGGCCGGCGGGCGGCGGTCGCCGCCCGCCTGGCGGGAACCGCCATATGGCCGCTCCGCGGTCGAAAGACCGCGGAGGCCATTCTGGCTTTCCCGCTGGGCTGGCGGGCGACCGCCAGAAGGCCGCCCGCCAGCCCAGCGGGAAACCCCTTCCCACGAGGAAGCTGGCTCCGAATGGAGCCGGCGGAGTGGGAAGGTGCGACGGGTGCAGTTGCACCCGTCGCGAATTTCAGTGTCTGCTAAGCAGACACTGAAATTCTTTGTGGGGCCCTCTTATGGGGGCCCCTGCAGTGCCCATGCCATTGGCATGGGCACTGCAAGGGCCCCCAGGGGCCCCACGACACCCCATACCGCCATCCTGTTCCTGGCGGGCGAACCGCCAGGAACAGGATGGCGGTATGGGGTGTCGGAATCCCCATGGCGGCGCAACAAGCTGCGCCGCCATGGAGGATTCCTGAGGGCAGCGGAAAACCGGCGGGAGACCGCCGGTTTTCCCTTTCTGACCGCGGCCAAACCGCTGCGGTCAGAATGCCCTTGAGAGCACCGCCAGCCTGTTGGCGGTGCTCTCGTGGTCGTGACCGCCAGGGTCAGAATGACCCCCTTAGTCTTTTTCTTCAAGATTTTCTTCAGTGGGACAAAGTCACCAATCTGATCCGACCTCCTTGGAGCCCTCTTCGGATACGTGTCACAGGAGACCCCTGTGAAGAATTCTACCTCCAGACTTAGACAATATTTCACCATGGAAATCATCATTCGGGCCAAAGCTGAATCATGATCGGACGTCCCTGGAGCCCTTCTCAGATACGCTGCGCAGGAAGTCCCGGTCAACATTTTACGTTCAAATTTTGTCACTTTTTTGGGGCTTTTTCTCTCTGACGTCGAATGACCCTCCACAACAAGCCAATTTCAAGTCAACGTCGTCAGATTGCCTTTCCCAGAGCCCCCAGTGAAATCCTGGAAGTCTGGGGCTCCAGAGTTTTTCAGCGTGACGGACTTGCAAGACAGGCCGGGTCTCAGTCAACGTAAGCCAGCTTGACTCGACGGCGGGACGGTCTTTTTATGGAGCTTTTTACCAAAAGTTCTCCAATCTTCTCCAAACTTCTGGATCTTCTTCTTGGAGGTCTTTGAAGGACCTTTAGGAGCCCCCAACTCATCCCAAGGTTCCAGAAGCTCTGAGTTGATCCTTGAGGGCTAGGACTCCAACTACCAGAATGCACCTGACTTAAATGCCAAAATGACCACTGGGCAGTGGTCAGCTGGTCAGTTTCTTCAGGATTTGATGCAGGGAACTCTGGTAAGCTATTTTTCATCTGTAGCAATCAGGGAGTTCCTTCTTGAACCAGTTCAAACCAGGCAAAGTCCTTCTTGTGGTGAAGCCCAAGTGTGCAGTGCTTCAGAGTGCAGTGTCCAGGTGCAGGTCAGGGGTCAAGCAGGGAAGTCCTTCTTCTTCTGATGTTGTTTTGTGTAAGGATCTGAGGTGTGAGTGCAGCTGTGCCATATTTATCCTTGCTCCTGGGGTGAAAAGCAAGGGGGGTGGGGGGGTGTGTCTGTCCAATCACAGGCAGGCCACTACCCCCTTGAATGACCACTTCTTGGGAAGTGTGGGAAAAATCTAACCCGGAGAGCAACATTCTTTAAAATACAACATGGCTGAAACTGGATTTTGGATCTTAGGTCTGGCGGAGCCCACCCACTGGTGTAGCTAAAAATCCTTAACACACCCCTCTCCTGCCCTCTCAAACTAATCAAGAGGGCACCTGGTTGTCTGGGGTTGCAGGAAATAGGAGAGGTCCTGAGCTGCTCCAAATGTCCTTCCCTCCCTTGAAGACCAGTTTTGCTGCTCTCCCCCCATCCTGTTTCACCATCTGCTGAGGCAGATCTCCTACCCCAGGCACTTCCTTTGTGTTCAGCCCAGGCCACGTCACACCTCATCAAGGCAGCCTGGCCAGGGTCACTTTGGGAAGTTGTGGGATTTATTATAACAATCAGTTTGATACCAAACTCGAAATATCCTGCTCTTACTGGGACTCTATTAATTAAAACAGTCTTCCAATTTTAGCCTAGGGAGCCCATTCACTAGGATGAGGGAAAACGAATTTGGCTATTTTACCTCACCAGGGCTTATAAAACAATTTTAAAAGGCCCCTCCTTATAGTTTCATAGCACCCAACCCTAGGGGCTCTTAGGGCACACCTTAGGGGTGACATATATGTACAAAAAAGGTAGTTTAAGACTTTGGAAGTACTTTTAATTCAAAAGTCGAATTTGCATATAACTTTAGTTTAAAAGCAGCCAGCAAGGCAGGCTTGCCTTTAAAATGACACTGGGCACCTCAGCAGTGCAGCTATGAGTGCACTAACAATGCTGGGGTCCCTAAAACGACATGACCTACCATATACTAGGGACTCATAGGTAGGTTGATTCTGCCAGTTATGATTAGCCTAATTTGTAGATCGACTATACACAGAGCACTGGTCCTGGGACTGGTGAGCAGTACCCAGGACACAGCCAAGAGTCAGGAGCCACCAGTATCTGTCCAAAACACTTCGGGTGACCATGGCAAAAAGGAGGACTTTTCTACAGCCAAATATATGGGGGTGCGGCTTATGAAGAGTGTGTAAATGATGCACTTAGTTTTAACGAGGTTACAGACTGGGGAATTTGGTATTTCATCTTTATGGTTGCAGGCTGTCTTTGGTTCCTTGGCAATGTGCTCCTTTGGGCGTGTTTGGGGCATTGTATGAAAGTTGGGGTACGAATCCACCACGGTCCATGTGAATGACGCAGGTTTGGAATAGTTTTTGAGTGTTGTCTTTATAAAATAACAGCAATTCTGTCTTGGTGGGGTGGAACATCAGGTATGGATGAGGGGAAGTTAGTGATTTTGCACAGGAGAGTTTGATCCAGAGCTGTGCAATACTACCATATTGATCAATTGTGATGCTGTTACCATGAGCTGAGCTCCAAGAAGTTCCATGTAGAGATTAAAAATGGATAGGAAACGATGAAGCCTTTGGGAACTCCTCAAATGATAGGGATCTTATGGGACCTGGGAGTGACCATGACAAAGAACTGGTCTTGGTTGAATAGGTACGAGTAGAACCAGTGAAGACAAATGCCAGGCAACACAATTTGAGATTTTAGAGTGTAGATGAGAGTGGAAGTAAATGGTGTAGTAGGTGGCTGAAAGTCCAGCAATATCAAGAGGCGGGAGCCATCTTTATCGGTTGTCAGTAGGGAGTTATCTATGATTTGTAAGGCAGCTGTCTATGTGCTGCAGTATGATGTGAAGACATACTGGTAGTTGAGCAATAGATGGTTGGCATTGATGTGGTCATGAAATTGAGCATAGACTGCTTTTAATTCATCTTCCCAATAAAGGGTGGTAGAGTGCTGGGCCAATAATTGACAATGTCATCATGGTCTAGTGTAGGTTTCTTCAGGAGTGAAAAGATCTGGTCTGTCTCAAGAGCTTCTGTGAAGATGCTGTTAGTGGGGGAGGAGGTGACAATGGTGAGTAGGGGTGAGCAGTCTTCTCTGGAAGGGCGCAGACAAAGGACAAGAGTAAGACATCATCTTTATTTGAGGTGGCTTGGAGGGAGCTGAGTATGTCCGCAACATTTTTGAGAGACAGCGCTTTGAAGGATGACCATTGCAGAATGCTGCAAAAGGGGGAGGTGTCTAAGAGGAGAAGATGGCTTTGTGTCTAAGAGGAGAAGGTTTAGTGTTGTCGATATGCTGTCATATGATCTGTTTCAATGAAGAGGTTGATGCCATTACACATGTTAGTGGATTGTGGGATAAGTAGGTCAGGCAGTTAATGCTGTGCTTGATTGTCTTGAAGAATATTTTGCTTTTATTAGAACCTTCACTGATGTGTTAGTAGAGTACTTGGCTTTGGCTGCTATTATGTGTTCTCTATGTGTTGCATGACATAACTTCAGTCATGCAACGTCTTCCAGAGTTAATTTTCCTTCTATTTTCTTTCCTGCCTGTGGATTTGTTGTCAAGGAGTTCTTAAGAGTATAAGGGTGCTGAAGGATGTGGCTTGCACTTGTTTCTTTTGGTTGAAGCGTAGGTGTTCACAGAGTTTTCCAGAAGAGGGCTGACGTTGTTTAGAAGGGTGTTGGCTGTGGAGTTAGCAGGGTGACAGATACATTTGAACTTTAGGTTGTTGATGAAGATATGTTTGATAGATCTGAAGGTTTGTCCTCTTCTAGGTCGACCTAGGTGCAGGCAAACAGGGTTAGTGAAGTGGTTAGTCGGGTCCAAGGATGTGGGAAGTTTGCATTGGCCTAGGTTTGGGTGTGATTGTAAGCATGGGTAGTGAGGGGTATTACGTTAGTGAATGAGATCATATAGGTGTTTGTTGTGGAGGCAGTGGAGCAGGTGTACTTGCCCAAAGCCTTTCCTGGCCCCAACTAGCTCAACTGGTAACCCCCTTGCCAATGTCTTCCTTTAGCAGGTCCAAAAAGGGAGGCTATAGGTACCCTGAGGAGTTAATTGAAATAGGAAGGAGACAATAAGTTTCAGGTTGGAAGTATAGTATTGCCACCTCTTGAAAAGGTGGATTCTGGGAAAATGCAGTGATGTCACTTCTTCTAAAAGTGGATTCTGGGATATCCAGTAATGGCACTTCCTTTAAAGGTGGATGATAGGAAAAGGGGTTTGCTATTCTGGCTTCTTCTTTTGTAGATGGTCTTGGCAGGAAGCCAGTGATGGTTCTTCCTGAAAAGGTGAATGCTGGGAAATATACTGGTCACAATGCCAGTAGAGGAAGGTGCTGGGAAAAGAAGTCCACTTCTCTTGAAGATGGTTTTAGTTAGAAACAAGTGATGCGCATCCTATAAATCTAGATACTGGGAAGTGCAGTAATGCACTTCCTATAGAGATGGATGCAAAGAAATGAGAACTCCAGAAGAAGCATATTGAGATAGAAGTAAAGAGCACTGTATGAATCACTGCACTAACAGGAGTCAAAGGTGTGACTGAATAGAGATAGAGGAATAACATTAGCTTTCAGGGTTTATCATTGTGTGAGTCTGCAATAGCAAAGGTATAATAACATGAGGAGAAGAAACTCATGATGAAATAATTTCCGAGCACTTTACAAAGTGTTTAGAAATGTGAGAATGAGGCACATTGATAAGAATAATTTGTTCTATATTAGTGGTAAATAAGACTTGTTTCTGATAAGAGATAATTTAGAGTAATGATAAATAAGTACTGTAATGTTATGAGGCTGATCATCATCTGTAAAGAGTGATCTCAAATAAGACATGTTTAGTAGAACAAATTTACAAATGCCATTAAAGAACAGAGAGAAAGGATTTTATACCTGTTTCTTGTCTTTTCTTTTCCAGGCTTTAGCCCTGCTCTTCAAACTACGGTCTCTGATTTCCTCACAGGTAAACAGCACTGGGTTTCTCTCTACTTTCTTATCAAAGATAGAATTAGCTATCTTCCTGCACCTGAATTTCTTACACACCACAGACATTGCATTTTATTTATTCATTTTGGGGCATTGAGCCTTGTGCGCCGCTGTAGCCTCACTATTTGTGATGTTCAGGCGGCGCAGACTCCAAAATCATATCTATGAGGCCACCCAAAGCCACTTTGCATGGCTTTGAATGGTCTCATAGAAATGGAGTAAGACAAGACAGCGTAAGTTGCTGCGTTGCCTTACACTGCCCCAGGGCGGTGTCCATGGGCGTTGCTGTGGATTTCCCATGCAAACACCATGGAATTCGACAAATCCCAAGATGTACGAAAGCCTGTAAACCTGGGGATGCACCAAAACCTTACACCTCCCCAGGGAAGGCGTAATAAGGAGAAATATTTTCATTTCTCCTTGTTTTTACTCTTTCATTCTGCAGCACACATGGAAAGAGGAAAACGCCTGCCAACAACACAAACACCCTTGCACCATGGTGCCAAGGTGCCTTCATTGGCGTTAGGCTGGCGAAATAGCACCAGTGCAGGGGTAAGGGCAGAATACACTGTTTTGCATAAATACAGTGCATTTCTGCCCTTTCACCTTGGCACTGCCCTACACCAAATCCCAGTAAGGGAGGTCGGAGGTCTTAGTTTTTTAAAGATTTAAACCAACCATACCAACACAATTGATAAAAAACAACAGAGGCTCATTTAAAGCTCAATGTCTCTGATTTAATTGAGAAACACTCACCTGATGCTGTGTTTTGGACAGAGACATGGCTAAAAGATAATTGTGGCCCCATATTTTGCAAGTTATCCCTAAAGGATATGTTATTGTCAGACAAGAAAGGGTTTCTGAAGGGGGGGCAAAGATTGCAATGATCTTTAGGCAAGGGCTACCTTACTCCTTTTCTGAGCTATCAGTTGAAGGACGTGAAGCATCTTTCTTCTCCCTGGCTTTGTCAGGGGCCCTGATCTATTTCCTTCTGGACCGGCTGTCTAACTTTGTCACCTCTCTAGCAGACACAATATGTCCTCTAGTACTTCACTACTCCAACTTTCCAGTGGTAGGGGACTTCAATTTACATTTCGAAAACATCATCTGTCCGGTATGAAATTCACTAATAGGGGGCCTGGAGAGCTTGCAATTTATTCAATTAGTTCATAATCCCACACACAGGTCACGGCACACTCTTGATCCTGCATTTTTTAATCTTGAGATTAAGGCACCACTTCCTCTGAGCTGGTTGGGCCATGTCTCCATTCCCACCTCTACAAAGCTCAGCGGGCTATGACTCCGTAACAACCGGTTCGCGTCAATGGGCCAAAGTGACCCTTGCGAGGTTTTGTCAAGTGCTTGAAAATAGCAGTCTCATCTAAATAGGTGCTTAGAGAAGGCCAGCAAAGAAATTGATGATTGAATCAGAGGAGCATTAGTTCAGATTGCCCCCTCATCAAGCAGGTTTCCAGTAGGGAAAGGCGTCCAGCCTGCTGGACTAACAAAGATCTATTGGCTATGAAGAAACAATGCAAGCGTCTTGAATGCCTCTGGTGCAGAGCGTATGATCCATTGTGTAGAGTGGACTATCTAGCTGCTCTAAAAA
Organism: Pleurodeles waltl; assembly: GCF_031143425.1. NCBI lineage: Eukaryota > Metazoa > Chordata > Amphibia > Caudata > Salamandridae > Pleurodeles > Pleurodeles waltl. The sequence goes on from NC_090448.1 coordinate 1,124,590,698, forward strand.
ATTACCATCATTGCATCGAACAATCTCATCAAGACTTCTATGCAACTAAAATTCAGTTCACCTCTAATACCGCTAAAGACATTTTTTCTCTCTAGTTAAATCACTTACCTTGCTTTCTTTAGTCTCTTCTATCTCGCCTTCGGTGAAGAGATGCAATAACTTAGCCTCCTTCTTTTTTCGGAAGGTTGTTAACATCTATGCCTCTTTTCCTGATAAAGCCAGAAACTTTCCATGTTTTGGTGCCTGGTTCCACACCTCTGAAAACAGTTCTAAGCTTCTGAAATTCAAGGCCATTAAACCGGCTGATGTGGCTTCACTATGGTGAAATGGCTCTCCTTTAGACCCAGTATCTCCCCCTATTTTAGAGTATGGCTCTGTGGTGGTCCAGCGTGTTTTGTGCAACCTGCTGAATCGTTCCTTAGATTCTGGATGTGTTCTCCAGAGTTGGAAACATGACATGCTAGTTCCATTCTTGAAAAAAGACCCTGCTTGATCTTTCGAAACCTGAGAATTACTGTTCAATTTTTCTTTTACCTTTTTTTCTCCAAAATCATTGAGAAACATGTGAATAATCAGCTTTCCAAATTTATTGAATGCAATGATCTGCTTCATAGAACTCAGCCAAGGTTTTGTCCATCTTACAGCACTGAATCCACTTTGGTGTTAGCTACTGAGTCAGTGCGCCAGGTCTTGGATTCAGGTGAGTCATAATGTTGGAGCTCAGTGCCACTTTTGATACAGTATCCCACAATATCTTGTTAGGAAGTCTGTGGGAAACGGCAGTGGCAATAAGGATTTGCTTTGGCTTGTCTCTTTTTTTGCAGGGTCGAACTGTTCAGGTCTCCCAAAAACCGTTTCACTTTAAAGTGCTTCCATTGCATCAAGTAGTGCCTCAGGGATCTTCCATGAGTCCAATGCTCTTTAATATTTATGGCCGTCACTTGGCTGATGTCATCAAATGCTTCAGCTTTACCATCATTTCGCATACTCAGATTATTAGTACTCTTTATCAAAAAGCCCAATATCTGCTCCGCTGCATGGTGGCCCAATAGTCTAGGTCCCCTGCCCTTAGCTAAACCAATAGTGAAAATTCATGGTACTTGGCTGGATCATAAATCGTCTCTTGACAATCAGGTCAACTCACTAGCCGGGAAATATTTTGGGTTATGAAAATCCTCAAGAAAATCTTAGGATTCCTGCCAGCGTCAGCCCAGAAAACCATAGTTCAAGCTCTAATCATCTCCAGCCTGCAATATTGTAATGTTCTTCATCTTGGCCTTTCCCAATTGCAACTCAGTAGACTTCAACACATTCATAACTCTGCAGTGCATTTGCTTTTGTATCTTCCTAAATGTGCTTCCATTGGAACACGTTTGAGCAAACTGCATTGACCTCCAGTCCAGCAGGGAACTGCCTTTAAAGCTCTCTGCTATTGTTAAAAGGCATTATTTAATCTGCCTGCGTTATCTTCACTCTCTCGTCAAACCTTATCTTCCAGCCAGGAACTTAAGATCATCTGAAGCCAAGCTAGCCTTTGTTCCTAAATGTAAAAAAGTCAGACTCGGAAGCAGCTCTTTAAGCTACATGAGACCTAGGATCTGGATCTCTCTCGATCAAACAATGTGACAAGCCCCCTCCGAAGCTTCTTTGAGTGGCTTTGAATGGCCTCATAGATATGGAGTGAGGCAAAGTGCAAATCGCTGTATTGCCTTACTTTGACCTGGGAGGCATTGCGGTTGGGTTTCCCATGCAACACCCATGGATTTTGATGCATCCCCACATGTAAACCTTTACGCCTCCCAGGGCAAGCGCAACATGGAGAAATATCTTTATTTTTCCTCACTTTTTCCTCTTTCTATGTGTGCTGCATTCTGCAGTACACATAGAAAGAGGAAACAGCCTCCCAGGATTGTTCCTGTGCAGGAAGGTGCTTCTTTGTGCACACAAATAATCCTGCCTACAAAGCAGACACCCTTGCATGGTGAAAAGGTGCTATATTGGCGCTAGGCTGCCAAAATGGTGTCAGCGTAAGGGAAAAGGACAGGAATGCACTGTATTGCATAAATACAGTGCATTCCTGCCCTTTCACTTTGGCGTAAGGCTGTGCAGCAAAGTGACTTGCTGCGCTGCTCTGCGTAAACCCCTCTAAATTTGGGCCCTAGTTCTTCACTTCAGGCTTTTAATCTCCTAAAACTCTTTTACGTGCGCTCCCCTCAGGGGAACTGAGTCTCAGCGCTGGGATACTCCATTTGAAGTGAGCATGAGCTCTATAAATCACATTATTATTGTTATTATTATTATTATCAATAATAATAATATTAAAACACTAGTTGAATTATAAACAGAGTGGTTAGTGAGGCATATAAAACATACAAATTTATAATTTCCCCATCTTCACAATTTTGGGAATTTCGACCGTGTCTGCCAGGCAACAGTACAATACTTAGCAACTGTATAAGAACAATAAACATATCAGTGCATAGGCCTACTTTGTAGATTTTATGTTGGAAACCTAAGTAAATGTATACAGCATTTGTCGCTGGAATATGTTTATAAGGGGCGAAGTAATAAAAGATGCATACTTCAACCACACTATCCCTACAAATATACATACATTCCTGATAGCGTTACTCCATTTTCTCTTCACATTACCAATTAGCAAAACACTTAAGTCTAACATAAAATGAATTAGTGCAGGAAGGGTACATACTCTCGAAAGAGGGCTCAAATAGGATAAATGTTGCCACTGGATGTTAGTATTAAGAGATCCACGTTTGAGTTCTCCATGCATTCGTAATCCTGGACTTAGCTATACATCCACCCTTGGTGTGTAACGTATCAGGGAGAGCAAGGCCCATATTTATACTTCTTTAGCGCCGCATTTGCGTTATTTTACGCAAAAGCGGCGCAAAATTACAAAATACAATTGTATTTTGTAAGTTTGCTCCGCTTTTGCGTCAAACAGCGGCTCAAATGCGTCGCTAAAAAAGTATAAATATGGGCCTAAGTTTTGAACTATAACACAAACATTTATGTGTTTAAACCATAGAAGAAATGTCTACCATAGTCTCTCTGAAAACTGCCCCATCAGGTCTAGTCCAGAGCTATATCCGGAAAAGTAAGGGTTTAAGGTGAGCATGTAGGAAACATATACATTATACAGTTCACTGTTAGTAGCAAGGCGGGAGTGGATGATGAAATAACAAGTGAATTAAAAAAAATTACTCTGAGTAGTAGACAGCCATTCAACTGCAGACTATCCCCAAAGTTCCGCCCCATAAAGTGAACAACTGAGACAACTAGCGCAATAAACAGTCAAGGCAACTTGGTTAAAAACCACAGCCACCAAACCTGTGATTAAAGACTGTAAACTAGTTATTGCTGAGCTCAGAAGTTTTTTCTAGATTTTTTTCTTCTGTTTAGTCCAGTTGGCAGATGCACCAAATTTTGTCACTTAGACCAGAGCAATTCTGTTATGGAAACACCTCTTTTTCTGCTTTTGCTTTGAGCCCACAACCAAGATCTTGCATTTCTGTTTAGTTTCAGTGTAGAATTCTTTAAATCCTGCCAAAAAAGCTAAAGGCTGTTTTCCTTGCAGGCATATAAACCACATAATCAACATAAAGTAATATTGGAACTTAATCGGATCCCAGTTTAGGAGTATCAAACTGAATTGCCTTTAAGACAGCATCAAGATAATTAGTAAAAAATGTGATTAACTCCTACTATTATAGTCCCTTGTAAAGTTTCCGCCCAAGCTATATCAGACACAAACCACTGTACCCAGATGTAGTGGACTGACCAGCTCTACCAGGCCTGGGTTAAAGCCTGTGGTTTTATGATGTTAATCTATACCCCATATCAAAGGAACTTTTTAGATCCAAAGATGCTAAATAAATAGACTGACATTCAGAGTGCAAATATTCTAGAGTAATAGCTTGCAAGAGAAATTCTTGTTGAACTCTTCCCATGCCCTTTGGAATCCCACCAATCAATACCTTATCTTTCCCAGTCTATTCTTGGCATTCACGTTTCACAAAGATTGTGCCAAGGCAATACAGGATATTGGGTGTTAGATCCTTTGCTGTAAAGTACCAACATTTGTTTTTATAGGGGTGGGCGGGGGTATTTCACCTCTCATCCAGGAACTTGGAATATAGCCAGACCTGACATTTGCAGAAAACATTTTCATGATAAATGGGTAGCTGGAGGGGTAGATTAGCTGGACGGGTAGATTGTCCCAAAGTTTGTCCAGTTAGGTATGTAAATACGGGTTTGTATTTGTAAAGGATGCAGTCACCCACAAGGTAATCCTGGTGCTTAGCAGGCGTAGTGGGCCTGTCTTCAACTGTGGGGGACTAGGGGCTTGTCAAAGAGCCAGGTCTTCAGCTTCTTGTGGAATTCAAGAAATGAGGAGATGGCTCTGATGGAAAGAGATGGGTTGTTCCACGCTTTAGAGATAAGTATAAAGAAATCGCGAACTACGGTATCTGTTCTGGTATATGCGTGGAGTAGGAGTTTGGCTTGAGGAGGTGCCTAGATAATTGGTGGAAGGACATGCAGCTTCTCAGGGAAGCCAGACCTGAATTGTGTAGTGCTTTGAAGGTGTGGGTAAGGAGCCTGAGCTGTGTGCACTTGTGGATTGGGAGCCAGTGGAACTCATTCGGGTGTGGTGTGATGTTGGTCCTGCGTAGAAGGTTGTGGAAGACTCTTTGTTGCATTTTGGATTTTTTTGGTCGTCTGGTGAGATGTTTGGTGGTCCCGGAATAAAGAGAGTTTCCACAGTCCTGCCTGCTGGTGATGCCGGCATAGGTGTCGGCTCTTCTCCTGTTCAGGAGCGATTAGAAGATCTTCCTACGCATCTTCAGGGTGAGGAAGCTGGATGAGGCAATGACATTGACCTGGATGGACATGTCCAACTTGTTGTCAGTGATGATCCCGAGGTTTCTGGCATGTGAGCTGGGGGTGGGAGTGGGTGCAAGGTCAGCAGGCCCCCATGTAGTGTCCCACGAAGATCGCTAGCTCAGTTTTGTTAGTGTTACATTTTAGACAGTTGGACTTAATCCAGGTGGCTATAACAGGCATGCAGGCAGTGAACTTGTTCCTCGTGTTAGGGGTCTTTTCCGAGAGGAAGGGTTTGAGTTGCGTGTCGTCAGTGTAGGGGCAGCTTGATATCGTGGGTATTGACATTGGCCATTGGGGTCATGTAGGTGTTGAAGAGTATTAGGTTGAGTGATGAGCTTTGGGGTACGTCATATATGAGTTCTCAGGCTTCTAAGGAGTATGGAGCCATGTGAACTGTCTGTGTTGTTCCTGTGAGAAAGCAGCACATCCAGTAGAATGCAGGTCCTTTGATTTCAATCTTGTGTAGTCGTTGGATGAGAATGTGGTGTGACACTGTGTTGAACACTGCAAAGAGTTTCAGTATGTTGAGTTTCTCCTGCAGTTTTTCCTCTGTCCAGCATCATGCATATGTTTTCAGATTCTGTGATGAGAGATGAATGGTTGAAAAAGCAAAGCTGACAGTGTGCATTCCGATGGTGCTGGGCAGGGGGCCCCCTGCAGTGCCCAAGCTAAAGGTATGGGCAGTGCAGGAGCCCCTCTGCGGACCCCGGCACTGGCTTTCCGCCAGCCTTTCCATGGCGGGGTCTCCAGCATGGAAAGGCTGGCGGAAAGCTGTGTTTTAATCAGCTAGGCAGTTCTGAGTTCTGTATGTAAAATATGTGGTTTATTAGTAGGGATAAATAATATAATATAACCATTAGTACTTCAGTGAATACCTGAGTTAATCACTGGAAGAAAAAACTATTTCTAATACTAATTTAATTGGACTTCATCAAAAGGCAGTGCTGAGTTCAGCGCCCCCGTGGCTGAGTACAACTCCGGCCACCGTCTACCAGTCGGGAACCATGTTCCCAGCAGAAACAGCAGTCTCCTGGCGGGTCCGCCTGCCAAGGTTGTAATGTGGCAGTCCAACCGCCATAGTTGAGGCGGTCCAACCATCAGCGCAGGGCTGGTAGTCCTTGGACAACCAGCCTTGTAATGAGGCCCTTTGTCCCTTTCTAGCTCAGTGTGGATGGCACTGTGTTAATCCTACACTTAAAAACTTTTCTAGACAAACAGGCATTTGAGTGTCGCTCCTTACTGGAGCGGTTCTCACCTAAACTTGGGAACTACTCAGAGTTCTCTCTTTTAGATTTTCAAAATTAGTTTTCTACTCACTGCAGCTGCTGGCTTGAAAGTTGTGGGGTGATTTGTTGTCAAGCGGAGTGTGAGATAAAAGGGAGGGGCAAAATGCTTTTTCACAAATGCAATTTCCGTAGGGATTTTTGGACACTACTACAGCCTGAACCACTGGATGGAATTGCACCAAATACGGCAGAAAGATAGCTCTTGGTCCTGAAGAATATCCTTTTGGTATTTGGTGTAAATCCATTCAGTAGTTTTAGATTAATTAAAGAAAAAGCAACATTTAAAATCTAGGCACGCAGAGCCTTGCAGATCCGAGAGATCTCCTGCTGAGATCTGATTGGATGCCAACACTTCAACCAGGAAGTCTTGGCAGCCATGTTGGGACTTGGACTCAGTTGAGTCCCAAGAAAAAAAAGAAAAAAAAAGAAAAGGGGGCAGTGTAGGAATACCCTGACCCCACCTAGCTGTGGAACTGGGGACCCCCTAGGACCCTGCAAGGTCAAAAAAGCATTATTTAAAAACATTTTGTGGCAAAATCATGGCACAGCCACGGATTTGCAGAAAATGTATTTTAAAAAGGCCCAGCTCTCCCTGTGCTGCTGCATTGCTCTTGCTCCTGTCTTCTCCCATATTTTCTTTGCCTTCTCCTTGGTTTTCCCTCATTTTCACTGCCTTCTCCTTGCTTTCCTCCTGTTTTTTAGTGGCTTCTCCTTGCTTTTCTATGCATTCTCCTTGCTTTTCCCTTGTTCTCAATACTTTCACCTTGCTTTTTCACCAATTTTCGTGTGCCCTCTCCTTGCTTTTCCCTAGTTTTCACTGCTGTCTCCTTAATTTTTCCCCCATAATTTTCCTGCCCGTTCCATGCTTTCACTCGTTTTTACTGCTTTTTCCTTGCTAGTTTGTGTGCCTACTCCTTGCTTTTCCTCATTCTCACTGTTTTCACCTTGTTTTTTTCATCCATTATTTGTGTGCCTTCTTCTTGCTTTTTGTTTGTTCTCAGTGCTTTCACCTTGCTTTTTCACCCATTGTTGTGTGCCTTCTCCTTGCTTTTAGCTCGTTTTCACTGCTTTCTCCTTACTTTTTTCCTCGGTTTTTTGAGTGCCTTCTCCTTGCTTTTCCCTTGTGTTCACTGCTTTCTCCTTGTTTTTCCCCATTTATTTGTGCCCGCTCCTTGCTTTTCCCTCTTTTTCACTGATTTCTCCTTGCTTTTCCCCATGTATTTTGTGTGCCTTTTCCTTGCTTTTCCCTCATTCTCACTTTCTCCATGCATTTTCCCTCATTTTTAGTGTGCCTTCACCTTGCTTTTCCCTCATTTTCACTGATTTCTCCTTGCATTTCTAGCCATTTTTTGGGTGCCTTATCCTTGCATTTTCACGTCTTTCTCCTTGCTCTTTTCTGTTTTCTGTGTGCCTTAACCTTGCTTTTCCCTCATTTAAACTGCTTTCTCCTAGCTTTTTCCTGTGTTTTTTTGTGTGCCTTCTCGTTGCATTTCCCTCGTTCTCACTGCTTTCTCCTTGCTTTTCTCCGTTTTTTTTTTTAAACCAATTTTTTAGGTGTCTTCTCCTTGTTTTTCCCTCATTCTCACTTCTTTCACTTTCCTTTTTTACCTGTTTTTTGTGTGTGCCCTCTCCTAGCTTTTTCCTCACATTCACTGCTTTCTCTTTGTCCCCCCCATTTTTTGCACGCCCCAGTCTTGCTTTTTCCTCATTCTTACTTCTTTCTCCTTACTCTTCCCCCATATTTTGTGTGCCTTCTCTTTGCTTTTCTCTCATTTTCACTGCTTTCTCATTGCTTTTCTCCCCATTGTTTGAGTGCCTTTTCCATTGCTTTTCTTTCGTTCTCACTGCTTTCTCATTGCTTTTCCCCATTTATATGTGCCTTCTCGTTGCTTTTCCCTAGTTTTCACTTCTTCCTCTGTTTGTCATGTGTTTTCTCATTGCTTTTCTCTCGTTCTGACTGCTTTCTCCTTGCTTTTCCCCATTTTTGTGTGCCTTCTTGCCTTTCCCTAGCTTTCCTTGCGTTCTCCTTCTTCTTTTACCTCTGTTTTTTGTATGGCTTCTCCTTGCTTTAACCTCGTTTTTACTGCTGTCTCCTTGCTTTTTTCCATGGTTTTTGAGTGCCTTCTCCCTGCTTTTTCCCTTGAGGCTTGGGGTTGGATAAACGCGGGGTTGGCTGCATTAATAAAACCTTAGAAATGTACTGAAAAAAACAAAGGTTAATGGGACGTTATAGTTAGGAATTCATATTTAAAAAGCCTTACAAATTCACCAAAAAACAAAGGTTACAGGGATGTTATAGTTAGGATCAGAATTTACACGCACAAAACGATAGAAATTCCCCCTTTCTGAGCCTTTAAATGGCCTTGGGAACCCAAAATCTTGGGGCTAGATACATATTTAGGGGAGGGAAGTGCCCCCCTCCTTCTTAAGCCTTTAAAAGGCCCCAGAAACCCCATCTTTGGGACCGACTTTGTTATTTTCGGCATGGGATATGCAGCCCCCCCTCCTTGAGCCATAAAAGGGCCCCAGGGACCTCTCCCCAGGGACCGGTGGTATTTTGTGGAGGAGAGAGTTTTGGGCCGCCTTTGTTTTTTTCAGTGAATTTCTAGGTATTTTTTTAATGTAAAGTAACATTATTACCAGCCTTAACTATAATGTCACTTTAACCGTTTGTTTTTTCAGTGAATGTCTAGGGTTTTTTCATATAATATAAAATATTACCAACATATTGAAGTGTATGTAGCTGTGTCTCTTAGGGGGCTTGCTCTTCAAATGGACTTTGGAGGTATACTAGGAATGAGTTAAGTGAGAAAATGTATGCATGCGTCAAACTTCTTTTTCCCATATACAACTGACTTTGTATTACTTAAAGTTAAGGTGTTAATTATTTGAAATAAAAATTTAAATTCACAATGTTCTTTTAATATAGCAAATTTGATCTTATTCCTAAAGAAAAAGCATTAATGGCAACAATTAATATGTGTGGTTTAATGTAACTTTTTTTTACAGTCTATGCTACTGCGTGTGTCCTGTGGGAGTCTCTCAGCCAAGGGAAGGACCCAGTAGGAGCTCCGCATGTGTTTTACTTCCTACCTCCAGCTCTCATGGGAGTCATGTGGATGTGCTGTTACTTTTTTTAGAAAGTGTGTTTATTGTAAAAGATTTTTTTTTTACTTAACATTGATTGCAAGAGTTTTGTATCTGAAATACTTAATAAAGATTCCTTGACTGTTTTTCTATAAAAATAGCTTCGCTTTTAGCTTTTGGAAATCCTGTGTGTCACTCGTGTGCCATTGGAGTGATGTCACCCACAAGAAAGACTTCCGATTGATTGAATTCAATGTCTTGTATCATTCAGAAGAAGTACCAACTCTTTTAATCTTATTTGAGGTTGCTAATTGGTGGTGTTCACACCTAGAAAGCCCCTTTGCTTTCTTGACTTTTAAAAATCAGGGTATTTGAGCTGGCATCTAGGGATGACTATGATTTATCAGAGGAGGAAGAGGAGGAAAGAAGACCAGTAGTAGTGAAGGAGTCACTGCTGTGGCAATTGTTTCAGCATCTCAGAGGGGACAATGAAAGTCTCAAGCAGGTTTGTGACGTGAAAGATCTGTCACAAATAATTCTCAAGAGGTATCAACTGCAACCATTCCTCTGGCATTATAGGGATGCAACAACACGTGTCCAATGCTCAGTCCAGCTGGTACATGCGGAAAATAAGCAACCGGAAAGGTGCTTACGCAGACAAAATACTGTTCTGCGGTAAGTACCCAAAAGTTATCTATAGTGGTAATCAAAGTAAAACTATCAGAAACAGACTTGAGAGGGAGCATAAAGACTCACAGAAGCAGCAGTTTTACTTTTCTATATCCTCAGTCACAATGCCCTGCTTATTTCTGTGTACATTTTACCCTAGTTGAAGTTCACCAAAACACAGAAAACACACAATAACTCAAATAAACAATGGTTCTTTTTAGAACCGCTCATCATGTTTTAAAAATAGGAAACAATTCTATTGTTTGACATGTGTATGTCTGTATGTTAGTATATCATAATACTCTGCTACAGCGGTCTATGTCTAGAAATAAAAGGTGTCTGTTGTTATAAATAGAAATATATTTGAAAGTAACAATAGATTTGTCTATTTATAAGAATTTACTATTTCGTTTGCATTATTTTTCAATACACCTATTATAGAAAATGTTTAATATAGCCATATAGTCTGCCGTAGCCATTAAAGGCTCTTTCCACTGTCATAGCGCCATTGCCTTGGAAACAGTGAGTGGGCCGGCTAGCTCCTCTTCACACCCTACAATTAGGGTGACCACCTGGGATTGAGGCAAATTCTGGACAGGACTGTAAAAAATTCAGGACAAAGGGTCAAAATTCAGGACAAAAATTCAGGACAAAGGGTCAAAATTCAGGATAAAAATTCAAGAACAAACGTCAGTTTTACAGACACACGCAAGAGAGGCCATGCCTCACTATGTTGTCAGTGCAATTATTTACTCTTTTTTAACATAGCACTATTTATTCACTGTGGTCTTTTTGTGATTGCCTCCTGGTATGCTACATTCAGGTGTCACATTACGTCCTTGTTCAGTAGTAAATTAATGCCCTTTCCATACTGTGGAAAGCCCATCCCCCCTACCCAAATCTACCCGATCTTTCTTGAAGAGAAACTAACAGCAACATTTTGATTATGTTTCTGAACATTTTAAAACCCCTGGCAAACAGTATGGGAAACATTAAGGTAATTAACCTTATGCGTATTTAAACAAATTGAACAAAAACATCTGGCTTACCCCAACCGCCCATGGACTTTCAACCTAAATTTTTTTTAAAGAGGCTGGGCAGTTGGTGTGGACGACAGTCTCACACCTAATGTCAGGATGAGAGGCACCCATAACTTGTCTGTAGTCTCACTGCACTAGAGTGTATGCCTGGGACTCTACATTTATCTCAGAAATGGGAGCCTGGACTACAAATCGAAGATAAGAGAGGAGGATGAAATTGAGATCAAATGGGAGATCCTCAGCAAGTAATTCAAAGCGTTGTTGCTAATAACTGGATAAATAAAGAAGAGAAGAACAAGGTGGGACAATTCCTAAAATCAGACAAGATGGGTCCACCAAGACTATTCGAAGGTATTGGGTACCTGGGGAGTTGTCTCTGCACACAGGAGCGAAACAGAAGAGGCACTGTCAAGTGGTCGAACAAGCAACACCCATCCACCTTGGCAAACTCTTCTGGTGCAATGGTCCGCTGTTAGTGCTTGTGAAGGATGAGCAGGGGGCAGACCCCTTGCAAGGTTGTGCAAGGCAATTGCCTGCTTTGTCCATGTCTTTAAATGGTTTTGAAATTGAGCAAAAGCCAAACTAGAGATCTGGGTTATCCTTAAGTGTCAAGTACACATAGAATCTTCAAAATATTTGGGATGTAAATTTTACAAATAAAATGTACAAATTTTTAAATGTAATTAGTGTTTCTTAAACATATGGCACTGTTTTCCCCTTTATATACAATTAGATCTCAGATTGAACTAGGAACCAGTTACCTTTTGATATCTAGTGATTAAGATCTACCATTCTTACACTGATTTCCAGGATGAAAATCTCAGCAGAGCGAGTGGTCCCTCCAAGCCCAGTTTGCTTTTTGGTCTTCTCTTCTGCTTTCTTTAGTGGGCCATGTGGCACTAGTGAAGATGGTGTGCTACCCCAATGATAGTATTATTTTGCAAACCTTCCCCTGCTCGTCCTTCATTCCTTCTTCAGACAGGCCACACATCTGATTTGGTTGCTGCGGTGCCATCGGGTAGCTCTTTCCACTCTAAAGTTACCTGTGACTGCGGGTGGATTAGATCTTCTGGACTTAGAATGCTATTATTCAGCTGCACAGGTCCAATGGGTGGCTCGCTGGCTTTCTGCCCACCTCCCTGCATTAGATGGGGTGTACCAGTAAATACTTTTAAGGAAGGCTTAATGCACTGCTCATTGTTTCCTACTGACCATTCCATGGATCACCATCTGGGGTTATCATGCACAGCTTTCTCTTGCCTTGCCAGAACCTGTAAACTCACTGACCCGAAGAAACCCTATGCTCCTGCACTACCTTTGCTAAGCCTTCCCACCTGCACACTGCACTGGTCGCCACTGTACTCTACACCACTCTGCTCTGTACTACTGCATTCTGCACCAATACACTCTATTCTACTGCACTCTATGCCACTCTACCCTGCCCAATGCCACTCTATGCAACTGCACTCTACACCAGTGCACTCTAAACAACTGCACTGTGTGCCACTGCCCTTTACTCTGAACCTGCCACTGCCCTTTACTCTGAACCACTGTACTCTATGCCACTGTTCTCTGTACCACTCTACACCACTGCACTGACACTACTCTGCAACTCTGCACTCTACACCACTCTACTCTATGCCACTGAACGCTAGGCACTATACTCTACACCACTCTACAATACTCCTCTCTGCACCACTCTACACCACTGCACTGTATGCCACATGAGTCTACTCTACACTCTGACACTGCACCACTCTACATTACTGCACTCTATGCCACATGAGTCTACTCTGCACTCTGACACTGCACCACTCTGCATTACTGCAGTCTCTGCTACTCCACTACACTCTATGTAACTCTACCCCATGCCACTCTATGCCACTGCACTCTGCGCCAATGTACTCTAAACAACTGCACTGTACTCCACTGCCCTCTACTCTGTACCACTGACTCTACGCCACTCTGTGCCAATCTACATCACTGCACTGACACTCTACAGCGTTGCACTCTGCGCCACTGCACTCTACTCTGCACCACTCTACACTACACCACTGCACTCCCTGCAATGTGAGTCTACTCTGCAATCTATGCCACTGCACCACTCTACACTACTGCTCTCTCTGCTACTCTATTGTATGCCACTCTGCTCCACTGCACTCTATGCCACTGTACTCTGTCCCACGCCACTCCATGCCACTGCACTCTAAACCACTGCACTCTACGCTAACGCACTCTAAACAACTGCACTGTACCCCACTGCACTGTACTTTGCACCAATGGGCTCTACGCCACTGATCCTATGCAACTCCACTCCACTCCACACCACTATGCCACTAACTTTAAGCCATGCTGAACAGCAGCTACTCTGGTGTATAATATGGCGAATGGCTAAAACACACTAGCAAAGACAATAACTCTTTCGTAGACGAGACCTGTTGGCTTTGCCAATGTTTGTTAGTACTATGAGGTACAGAGGTCGCTGAAAGAACTGTGAAAAATACAATTACATCATAACAAAAGCTGCTACAAAATGCACAAATACATTTCAGTTAAATAAAAAAAAGCGCTTCTCAAATACAGATTTGAATAATATACGGTTTATACCTAGTACTAAAAAAAATTATAACACTCCATTAAAACCACACACTCCACAGCTCACCTTGGGACACCATTACAATACCTCTCTGAAAGAAATATCTTTACCACCAGAAAACTTCAAGTGACTCCTTTTAGTAAAGTCAATGCAGGTTTTCAAGCCCCTTTGTATTTGCAGATTTACCAGTTGGGCACATTTGCATGTCTTTAGGGAAGGAGACCCCCTGGCAAGAAGGTCTGATTCTTATCTGTCTGCCCCCCCTCCCTCAGAGCACAGGAGACTCCCAGCTGGGGAAACTGATCGGCCGTAATTTCGCTCTACCTTCCTTTGTCCATTTGGTGAAAGGCTAAAATTACGGACAAATGCTGTCCGTTAAGCCTTTCATCACGGACAACGGACTGCAGGGCGAAATTACGGACAGTCCGTGAAATTTACGGACGGGTGGTCACCTGGGAAGCGGTCTGACCAGAGAGTTCAGTTGTTTGGCACACCAGACTTCACACACCCGTCGCACTGGGAAGCGAAAAATGTGGACTCACGTTTTGTCTTAAACTGTAAATTAATTTCTGGCTAGCCGTCGATGTTAGTTAGACAAATTGTATGTGGCAAAATCAGTATCTGTTTGCTTGTGTCGCCTCTCAACAAATTCAGCAGCTGTGGTAGTGGGGCCAAAAGGGGAAGGGCAAATGGAGCTGGGACACAGGCCCCATCTGGCCCCCCTCCAGGCACATCACGTCTCTCTCGTATCCACATCCCTGAGCAAAAGAGGACGAGATTGTGAAAGAATGGGCTGCAAAGGTTGCTGGAGGGTACAAGCGCATCCAGCTGTGTCTGTGCCCTGCAGCGCGAGAGGAAGGGGAGGTCCTAGCACAGTAGGGAGTGACAGGTGCAGATAATCTCCTCAGACACCATTCTGGGTTTCTGATTCTCACACTCCATAAACTTTCACCTGTGGCTCTCATCCCAGCATCCCTTGGTTCTAACCTTGGCTTACATTTCAAACCTACTATTAATTGGAGTCTTTCAAGATACTGCCAGGGGCGTAGCTTGGTCAGTAAGATGGGGGAGGGGTAAACTTTACACTACACTTCACCACAACCACTCTATAACTTCTCCAGAAATACACCTTCCGTCTGAGCTTCAAGACTATGATAGGGCTACCCCCTAACTACTTGGTTAAAATCCTCATTGGGTGCATAAGCTCCTGCAGACTTTGCGTATTTAACTTGTAGTTTTCGATGCAAACCACACAGTGCAGACTTGGCCTATCGGATTAGAGCTCTGCTTTACAAGACAGAAAGACGTGTTCAAGATAACAAATATCATAAAAGGGCAAACTGGCATTAGCAACTGGAAAAACAAAAGGAATAGGCAATTCATATAAACAAATGAACAGGACGCACAAAGAAGTACTTTAAAAAACATTGATAATAAAAGAACAATAGACCAACATTAAAACAGAGAGAGACAAGAGGTCGAATCATTGCATAATTTGTGCTTGTTGATTCCGCTGCTGAGCACTGGCACTTATTTGTGAGGGCGAGGGCTTATTCTTATGCCTCAAGCATTTGCTGCGAGCAAAAGACACATATGTGAAAGACGGAAGAAGGAAAAACTAAAAAGGGTCATAAAGGGAGAAAGCAGAAAGTTGCAGGATGAGCTGAAGGGGCAGGGTGGCCGTAAATGGATTGAAGAGGCCCGAGATGACTTCAGTATTATGCTGCCTCAGTATTCAGTGCTGGCAGATTTAATTACAGCAGCCTCGAGTTTAAGAGAAGGGCTTTGAGCACCGGCACCTCTTAATTTACAATTTAACCACTGGGTCGAATCATGGAAGTCAGTTTGGGTTAGCAGAAGCATTGTGGTAAACCTCACTTAGTAACCCAAAATCTTCTAGCTAGACCCAAACTTCTTTCAGCTGCCTCTCAGTATTGCTCATATATTTTGCTGCGATGTATACGCTGAAACTCACTGACCTGTGTTCATTCTCCTCTCTCTCCACTTTCCACACAGCTTTACAAACATATCATCTAAAACAAAAAGAAAAGACAGATAAATCTTCCACCACCACCCTCTTCCTGTATCTATCACCCTATTTCTTCAACCATTCATAAGGGTAAATATGTTTGTGGAAGATATATAAATGCATCTTTTGCCTTACATTACCAACCAATTATCAGTACCAATCCCACAATCTTGTTTATGAAAAGCCTCCCAAACTGTTAATGTTGAGCTATTATGTTGCTTGTTGAAATGCTGCTGCAATTTTATTACAAGACCAGAGGCTCATATTATGCGGACTCTTTTCTTACTTTATCTTATACATCACTTTAACATACTACAATACCTATAATCCATCATGTTCAAACAGGAGTGAAACAGAACACTATCCAATGAAACTCACTATAAATAAACCCAATCCAACAACAGAGTCCTATTTTCTTGCTGCTGCAGATAGGTTCTGGAGTAGTGCTGCGTGCGAATAGAGAGGAGTGTTCCTTTTGAAAGTTAGTACTGAGAAAGGCTTTGTTATGCCCAGGAGGTATTTTATTGCCCTTAGGGTGGTGGAGGGAAGCTAGTTTGTAGCAAGAGTGGGGGAGCACAAGGTAAGGGCTCGCTGTCTCTTTTGCAGAGATCGAAGGGAGAGTGTCTCTTTGTTCAGGAATGGCAAAAGACGGTCAAAGATCCATGGCTCCTGCAGGTAGAAAGGGGCTTTCCAACAGACTTTTCTGCAGCGCCTTTTCCTTCCAGGTTCCCAAGTCTGATGTTTTTGTTTTCTCATAAGAGGGTAAATGTGATATTAGCAGAAGCAGAGGACTTTCTAGTAAAAGGGGCGATAGAGCACTGTTCCAGGCATCCTTAAGGATTTGGCAGCAATATATTTCTAGTAGAATTTTTTTTTATAAGAAATTCAGACATGAGATAAGGCTGAGGTGGCTGAATCAGTTTGTGCTCTATAGCCATTTCAAAATGGAATTGGTAATGTTTAAGTGATATTTTGTTTCCGGGGATTGGATGGTGTAATGCTATCTGTATTTAACCATCGACTCCATCTTAACCACTGTCTCCATTTTGTGCTTAGCTTCAGGTGCCTACCATCACATCAGTGGCGCCGGGTTTTTCCACACCGAACTTCTTTTCCACATAGAATGTGTTTGCGCTTCTTCTCTCCAGCACTGGGCTACACTGTGCAGGAACATAACATGAGGGATGTGGACGATAGATGTGATAAGACAGTCTCAGCCTGGGAATGTTTTCAATGTTTTCATTATGGAGAAGTACTGCTCCTCTGTCTCTTGAATGCGCATTGGGGCAGGGCCCGTTCCTTTGCGTTTTTTCAACGCAGACCGAGTACAGCCAGCATTTGAAGTCAGTAACCTAAGGGAGGGGTTGATTGCTAGAATCTTCCTCTTGAGTTTGCTTAAGGTATATAAGGCTGGGAACCTTGGCACTGAGGCAGAAGGAACTAATCTTGGGGGTGGACGAACTGCCCAATCAGATCCCATTGGGGAAGGTTCTCCTGTCTCTGCTGTCCAGGAATCCTCAGCTTGATGTTGGCAAGGATGATGCTGGATTCGATCCTGATGGTGATGCATTTTTATTCTTAATTATCTAGCTTGGTTGTATATATATATATATATATATATATATATATATATATATATACACACACACACACACATATATATTCACTGTATATAGTCATTGTTGATGTATCGTACTTTTTATGTCTGTCATTGTTTATTGCATTCAAGTTAAATGCTTATGTTAATATTTTCGTGTGCTTATATTTGATATCTGGGAAGTGTCTTAATAAATTCATTACTTAAACTAGGAGTGCTGCATTCCTCTGCATCATTTTCCTCTTAGTTTAAAGCAGAGCAGAACAGATCGTGAGCTTGGATTTTAAGGATGCTTACCTGACAGTTCGCTATCTTTAGGTATTTTGCTAAGAAACTCTGTACAAATTACAATCCTTCCTTTTGGCCTGTCTTCAGCACCTTAGTGTATCACCAACTGATGAAGCTGATATCCACATTTCTCAGATCTCGTGGGGTATTAGTGTATCTAGACAGGATCTTCCTGGGTCAAGAGAAAGATCTGTTGTTGGATTAGATATAGAAGGTGATGGACTTCAATCAGAAGTTAAGCTATATAATAAATGCTGAGAAGTCAGATCACATTCCTTTAAGGAAAATTGTTTTTTGGGGTTCTTGGTATAGTTATAAGATGGCTTATTGAGGGTGCCAGAGACAAAACTAAAGGTGATTAGGAAGGGGTTGAAAGGAATGCTAGAGTGGACCCACATTTCTTTGCGACATTTGCTAAGGGTGGGATCGTCCATCCAGGCAATATTCTCTGGCCCAGTTTATTAGAGGTTACTGTGAATGTTAAAAATGGGCATCTACAAAGGTGGTTGGCAGGCTTCCAAATGATTCCATTAGATTAGGAATCAAGATCCGAAATATCTTGGTGGTTGGAGCAGATAGATGCCTGGAACAGGCAAGCAATTTTTCTCCTATTTCCATATATTGTTTTAGAGTCAGATGCAAGTATATGGAGATTGGCGTCAAATTATGCCACCTTTTGGACTGGAAGAAATTATCAATGCACATAAATTGTTTAGAGCTTTCTTCAGGTTCTTTTTCAATTCAGAGCCTGGTAAAAAAAGACAGAGCAAGGTGTGCCAAACTGTTTTGCATGAACAATTTGCTGGCTGTCAGATATGTCAACAAATTGGGGAGTACATGGTCAAAACCTCTAGGAGAGTTGGCAATTGCACCTTGGGAATGGTATTTCAATCAAAGAAAAAATGTATTAGCAAAATACATGCCAGTATCAACAAACATAGTGGCGGATTGGTATTTCAGGTAATTGCTGTACAGCAGTGATTGGAGTCTAGACTTCCAAATGTTTAAAACACTGGACAAGGTGTGGGAATGGACAGGATGGGTGTAATTAACATAATACAATGAATTATTATAATTATTAATAGTTTTAATATTTAACTATAACACTGATTAAAACATGTGAATTAAATAACTTCCCACCCCATTCCCCTACAAACCCAACAAACCATGACCACAATTTATATTACTAAATAAATATTCAAAATACATTAGAAATCACAATTTATTCTTAAATAATTAGAATAACACTTAACCAATTAATACATTTTTGCCCAAGTCAGCCAACAAACTGCTACTTGTGTCTAAATTACTAACTCCGCTTAAGACAAAAAAAATAATTGTACTTAAAAAAATAAAATAAAGGATATATTTACATAATGAATAACCAATTAAATATTTAAATAACATTTAAAAACAATGTAATTATATTACCATCTGATTCCTGACAACCCTAACAACCCACTAGTACAGTATATATGTCAATAAATTAAAAAAACTCTATCTCGCGCGCGCTGCACTCCCACCGCTGATGCCCCGCGGCCCGCCCCCTTTTTTGCAGCCCCACCCCCTCTTTTGCACCATTTTTCACCCCCGCTCCCACCTCCGAGCTGTCCTCTCCTCCCTTCTTAATGGCGGCTACTGCGTGGTCAGTCGACAAATATCACTGACCTAGTCAGTGCACTGCTCTGCCTCCCGCGGCTCCACCTTGTAAGTAGAGCCCTTTCCCTGGTTCCTCTGAACTCCTAATCCCTGTCAGGAGTTCGAGGCCCTCCTCCACTCACAGGCTTCTGCCTGCGCCTCATCCTTGGTGTCTAATGGGAGAGTTCTGCTTTCCTACTAGGCTACATTCTGCCTCTCTTCTCCTTTTCTCTGCTTTGCTCTCTGTTCTGCTTCACTCCTGTCACTTTGTGCTCCTTTTGCTTCGCGCTGCACTCTTCCTCGTTTTTCTCTCACTCTCTCACTTTCACTCTTCCCTTCTCTCTCTCCCCCGCCGCTGCTGCCCCTGCGGCCCGCCTCCTCCTCTCTCTCTCGCGCTGCACTCCTGCCGCTGCTGCCCTCGCGGTCCCGTCCCCTTTTTTGCGGCTCGTCCCCTTTTTCGTGCCATTTTTCAACCCGTTCCCGCCTCCCAGCTGTCCTCTCCCCCCCACCTCCCTACTTAACGGCAGTCAGTTTGCGTCACCACGACGACGTCACCCTATGCGCCCTCAACACCGGCAGCTCTCCCGCCTGCCTTCAAGCCTCCCCGCAGACCACCCTCAGACCCTTCTCCTGCCGAAACTGCACCTTCACCAGCCTCCATGCCAATGACCCACCCACCAAGGCAGGACGCAACCATCTCAGATGTATCCTCCTCAACACCCGCTCCGTCCACAAGCACTCAGTAGAGCTATGGAATCTACTCGACTCAGCCTCCCCTGATGTCGCCTTCCTGTCCGAGACCTGGATGAACCCCTCCTCAACGCCTGACGTTGCCATAGCCATCCCAGACGGCTACAAGATCACCCGCAGGGACCGCTCCAACAAACGAGGAGGAGGCATCGCCATCATCCACAAGAACACCCTCAGGATCACGACCAACACCGAAGACACCCTCAGCACCGCCGAACACCTGCACTTCCAGATCCACACTGACCCAAACACCACCCTCCCAGGGACCCTAATCTACAGGCCCCCCGGCCCCCGAAAGTAGTTCAGCGACTCCATCATCAACATCATCAGCACGCACTCTCTCGCATCCACTAACTACATACTCCTCAGGTACTTAAACTTCCACCTCGAGAACACCAACAACAACAACAACGCTACCCTGCTCGACAACCTCTCCAACTTTGGCCTCAAACAGCTCGTCACCACACCGACCCACTCCGCATGACACACACTCTACCCTATTTTCTCCGCCAGCAATCACGTCTCCTTCAGCCACACCACTTAACCCCACTGGACAGATCACTGCTGCATCAACTTCTCCTTCAAGTAACCCAAAACACACCACAACCCACAACGGATTTCCCACAGCAGTTGGATCAAGGTCAGCGAAGACCAACCAATCGCGACCCTCGCCCAGAACCCACCCATCGATACCGCCGACACTGATGCAGCTGCCCGCGACTTCAAGCAATGGGTCGACACCTGTGCTAATACTCTCACCCAAATCAAGAATCCCTCCAACAGACGCACTGACAGAAAGGCCTTTTGGTTTACCGCCGACCTCCACGAATCTAAGCAAACTTGCTGAAGACTTGAAAGAAAGTGGTGCCAATATCAGACTCTGGACAACCACACAGCCTTCAAAAACGCCATCCACAGACATCACCAACTCATCCAAGCCGCCAAGAGAACCGCCTGCAAAGACTGAATCAACAGCAACGCACACAGCCACAAGGAGCTCTTCAATGTCATGAAGGAACTCTCCAACCCCAGCTCCAATGACATCCCAAGACCTCTGCGACTCCCTAGCCTACTACTTCCACCGCAAGATTGCAGACATCCATGACAGCTTCAGCACCCAGACCCCCCCTCTGGCAACCACCAACACCACAGATTCACCTCTGACTAACCTCCTGCTCTCCTAGACCCCCACCAACGACAACGACACCATTGAAAACATGAACACCATCGACTCCGGCTCCCCATCTGACCCCTGCCCTCACCACATCCTCAACAAAGCAAGCTCCGTCATCACACCCCAACTACGGAAGATCATCAATAGCTCCTTCGAGTCCGCCACCTTCCCAGAGAACTGGAAACAGGCCGAGATCAACGCCCCCTCAAAAAACCCAAGGCGGACCAAAAGGACCTCAAGAACTTCCGGCCTATCTCCCTGCTCTGCAAAAGTCATCGAGAAGGCTGTCAACAGACAACTAACCCCCCTTCCTCGACGAGAACTGCACCCTGGATCCTTCCCAATCCGGATTCCGCAACAACCACAGTACCGAAACTGCCCTCATCGCCACCACCGACGACATCAGAACCATACTGGACAACGGCAAAACCGCGGCCCTCATCCTCCTGGACCTCTCGCCCGCGTTCGACACCGTATGCCACCACACCCTACGTTCACGCCTCAGCAATGCAGGAATCCACAACAGAGCCCTTGACTGGGTCACCTTCTTTCTCACCGGCAGAAGCCAGAGAGTCCGCCTCCCCCCATTCCGCTCGGAGGACACCAAAATCATCTGCGGCGTACTCCAGGGTTCGTCCCTAAGCCCAACCCTCTTCAATGTCTACATGGCCCGCTCGCTAACATCGTCCGATCCCACAACCTCAACATCATCTCATACACCGACAACACCCAGCTGATCCTCTCCCTTACCAAGGACTCCACCAAGACCAACTTCCACGAAGGAATGAAGGCCATCTCCGAATGGATGAGGAGCAGCTGCCTCAAACTCAATTCCGACAAGACGGAAGTCCTCATCTTTGGCTCCACCGCCTCCGCATGGGATGACTCCTGGCGGCCTGCCACTCTCGGAGCCGCTCCGACTCCCACCGACTACGCACGCAACCTAGGATTCATCTTGGACTCCTCATTATCCATGACCCAGCAAGTCAACGCCATCTCCTCCTCCTGCTTCAATACCCTCTGCATGCTCCAAAAGATCTACAAACGGATATCCACTGAAACCAGAAGAACAGCCACCCAAGCCCTCATAAATAGCAAACTGGACTACAGCAATGCCCTCTATGCAGCAACCACAGCTAAACTCCAGAAAAGGCTGCATCGCATCCAGAATGCCTCCGCACACCTCATCCTGGACATCCCCCACAATTGCCACATGACAGACCACCTGAGAAACCTGCACTGGCTCCCAGTCAACAAGAGAATCACCTTCAAACTCCTCACCCATGCTCACAAAGCACTGAACAACAGCGGACCAGAATACCTCAACAGACGGCTCTCCTTCTACACCTTTGACCCTGCATCTCGGCACCGCTGACCTTGCCCTCGCAACCGTCCCATGCGTCCGCAGAACTACAATCAGTGGTAGATCATTCTTGCACCTTGCTGCCAAAACCTGGAACACTCTTCCCACCCACCTACACCAGACCAAAGACCTCCTTACCTTCAGGAAACTTCTCAAGACCTGGCTGTTCGAGCAGTGGCAGCACCCCCACCTTCTCCCTCTCCCTCCTCAGCGCGTTGAGACCTTCACAGGTGAATAGTGCGGTTTACAAATTCCTGACTGATTGAAAAAAATAAATTACACATTTTAAATTACAAACTGTTAAAAAATATATATAACAGTTTAACTAATATTGTCTCCTCAAACTAAATAAATCAAAAAAACAATATGTAAGGAAATGCCTCCTTGGCATGGTTACCCCTTGACCTTTTGACTTTGCTGATGCCAAGATATGATTTGAAAGTGTGCTGAGGCCTGCTAACCAGGCCCCAGCACCAGTGTTCTTTCCCAAACCTGTACCTTTGTTTCCACAATTGGCACATCCTGGCATCCAGGTAAGTCCCTTGTAACTGGTACCCCTGGTACCAAGGGCCCTGATGCCAGGGAAGGTCTCTAAGGGCTGCAGCATGTCTTATACCACCCTGGGGACCCCTCACTCAGCACAGACACACTGCTTGGCAGCTTGTGTGTGCTGGTGGGGAGAAAATGACTAAGTCGACATGGCACTCCCCTCAGGGTGCCATGCCAACCTCACACTGCCTATGGCATAGGTAAGTCACCCCTCTAGCAGGCCTTACAGCCCTAAGGCAGGGTGCACTATACCATAGGTGAGGGCATAGGTGCATGAGCAGTATGCCCCTACCGTGTCTAAACAAAACCTTAGACATTGTAAGTGCAGGGTAGCCATAAGAGTATATGGTCTGGGAGTCTGTCATACAAGAACTCCACAGCACCGTAATGGCTACACTGAAAACTGGGAAGTTTGGTATCAAACTTCTCAGCACAATAAATGCACACTGATGCCAGTGTACATTTCATTGTGAAATACACCCCAGAGGGCATCTTAGAGATGCCCCCTGAAAACATACCCAACTTCCAGTGTGGGCTGACTAGTTTTGCCAGCCTGCCACACACCAGACATGTTGCTGGCCACATGGGGAGAGTGCCTTTGTCACTCTGTGGCTAGTAACAAAGCCTGTACAGGGTGGAGGTGCTTCTCACCTCCCCCTGCAGGAACTGTAACACCTGGCGGTGAGCCTCAAAGGCTCACCCCCTTTGTTACAGCACCCCAGGGCACTCCAGCTAGTGGAGATGCCCGCCCCCTCCGGCCACGGCCCCACTTTTGGCGGCAAGGCCGGAGGAGATAGTGAGAAAAACAAGTAGGAGTCACTGGCCAGTCAGGACAGCCCCTAAGGTGTCCTGAGCTGAGGTGACTCTGACTTTTAGAAATCCTCCATCTTGCAGATGGAGGATTCTCCCAATAGGATTAGGGATGTGCCCCCCTCCCCTTAGGGAGGAGGCACAAAGAGGGTGTAGCCATCCTCAGGGCTAGTAGCCATTGGCTACTAACCCCCCAGACCTAAACACACCCCTAAATTGAGTATTTAGGGGCTCCCAGAACCTAGCAAGATAGATTCCTGCAACCTAAGACGAAGAAGGACTGCTGACCTGAAAGCCCTGTAGAGAAGACGGTGACACTAACTGCTTTGGCACCAGCTCTACCGGCCTGTCTCCCCACTTCAAGAAAACTGCAACAGCAACCCGTTCCACAGGGTCCAGCGACCTCTGAAGCCTCAGAGGACTACCCTGCATCTAAAAGGACCAAGAACTCCCGAGGACAGCGGCTCTGCTCCAAAGAAGAAACATCTTTGCAACAAAGAAGCAACTTTTAAAGACCACAAGTTTCCCGCCGGAAGCGTGAGACTTTGCACTCTGCACCAGAGCCCCCGGCTCTATCTGCGGAGAAACAACACTACAGGGAGGACTCCCCGGCGACTGCGACCCTTTGAGTAGCCAGAGTTGACCCCCCTGAGCCCTCCACAGCGACACCTGCAGAGGGAATCCAGAGGCTCCACCTGACCGTGACTGCCTGCTTCTAAGAACCCGACGCCTGGTAAAGACATTGCACCCGCAGCCCCCAGGACCTGAAGGATCCGACCTCCAGTGCAGAAGCGACCCCCAGGTGGCCCTCACCCTTGCCCAGGTGGTGGCTACCCCGAGGAGCCCCCCCTTGCCTGCCTGCTTCGCTGAAGAGACCCCTGGGTCTCCCATTGAACTCCATTGTAAATCCGACGCCTGTTTGCACTCTGCACCCGGCCGCCCCCGTTCCGCTGAGGGTGTACTTTTTGTGCTGACTTGTGTCCCCCCCTGGTGCCCTACAAAACCCCCCTGGTCTGCCCTCCGAAGTCGCGGGTACCTACCTGCTGGCAGACTGGAACCGGGTCACCCCCTTCTCCATTGAAGCCTATGTGTTTTGGGCACCACTTTGACCTCTGCACCTGACCGGCCCTGAGCTGCTGGTGTGGTAACTTTGTGGTTGCCCTGAACCCCCAACGGTGGGCTACCTTGGACCCAACATTGAACCCTGTAGGTGGTATACTTACCTGCAAAACTAACAAATACTTACCTCCCCCAGGAACTGTTGAAATTTGCAGTGTGTCTAGTTTTAAAATAGCTCATTGCCATTTTTGCCAAAACTGTACATGCTATTTTGCTGATTCAAAGTTCCTATGATACCTAAGTGAAGTACCTTTCATTTGAAGTATTGATTGTAAATCGTGAACCTGTGGTTCTTAAAATAAACTTAGAAAATATATTTTTCTATACAAAAACCTATTGGCCTGGAATTGTCTTTGAGTGTGTGTTCCTCATTTATTGCCTGTGTGTATGTACAACAAATGCTTAACACTACCCTCTGATAAGCCTACTGCTCGACCACACTACCACAAAATAGAGCATTAGAATTATCTCTTTTTGCCACTATCTTACCTCTAAGGGGAACCCTTGGACTCTGTGCATGCTATTTCTTACTTTGAAATAGTACATACAGAGCCAACTTCCTACATTGGTGGATCAGCGGTGGGGGAAAAAGACTTTGCATTTGCTGGACTACTCAGCCAATACCTGTTCACACAACTAAATTCCAAAAATTGTCATTAGAAACTGATTTTTTAAATTTGAGCTATTTTTCTAAATTTTTAAAAGTCCTGCTAGGCCCTTGTGT
Organism: Pleurodeles waltl; assembly: GCF_031143425.1. NCBI lineage: Eukaryota > Metazoa > Chordata > Amphibia > Caudata > Salamandridae > Pleurodeles > Pleurodeles waltl. Next base: position 1,124,616,322 of record NC_090448.1, read on the forward strand.
TAGTCCCTGTTGGCATTTCTTTTAGAGTTTAAAAGTTTTGTAAAAGTTTGAATTAAGTTCTAGAGATAGTTTTAGATTCTTAAAAAGTATTCCAACTTTTAGAAACATAAGGTCTGCAGCAGAAGAGATAGGGATGGAACTCAACCTCACCCCTTACCTGCATCTTAGGATGTCAGAGTTAAGGTCTCTCTGCAAAATAAAAAAGATATAGACTGGTTCAAACCCTACCAAAGTACAGCTCCAGGAGCTTTTGGCAGAGTTTGCTAAAAACAACCCCTCTGATGATACCTTCCCAGAGGGGGAAGCTAGTGATGTGGAGGATTTCCCACCCCCACTCCTAGTTAGGGAGACCAGGGTTCCTGCAACCCTGACTCCACAAGTGATAGTCAGAGATGCTGCTTCTCTCACAGGAGAGTCCAGCAACTCTGGAAGCATTGAGGGCAGCCTCAATGAAGATGACCTCCTGTTAGCCAGGATGGCCAAAAGATTGGCTTTGGAAAGACAGATCCTAGCCATAGAAAGGGAAAGACAAGAGATGGGCCTAGGTCCCATCAATGGTGGCAGCAACATAAATAGGGTCAGAGATTCTCCTGACATGTTGAAAATCCCAAAAGGGATTGTAACTAAATATGAAGATGGTGATGATATCACCAAATGGTTCACAGCTTTTGAGAGGTCTTGTGCAACCAGAAAAGTAAACAGATCTCACTAGGGTGCTCTCCTTTGGGATATGTTCACTGGAAAGTGTAGGGATAGACTCCTCACACTCTCTGGAAAAGATGCAGAATCCTATGACCTCATGAAGGCTACCCTGTTTGAGGGCTTTGGATTCTCAACTGAGGAGTACAGGATTAGGTTCAGGAGGGCTCAAACATCCTGGAGCCAGACCTGGGTTGATTTTGTTGACGACTCAGTTAAAACACCGGATGGTTGGATTCATGGCAGTGGTGTAAATGATTATGATGGGCTGTACAATTTATTTGTGAAAGAACACCTGTTAAGTAATTGTTTCAATGATAAACTGCATCAGCATCTGGTAGACCTAGGACCAATTTCTCCCCAAGAATTGGGAAAGAAGGCGGACCATTGGGTCAAGACTAGGGTGACCAAGACTTCCACAGGGGGTGACCAAAAGAAAGGGGTCACAAAGACTCCCCAGGGGAAGAGTGTTGAGACATCCGAGGGAAAAAGTAAAGAGCCTTCTATAGGGCCCCAAAAACCTGCTCAGGAGGGAGGGTCCAAAGCCTCTTCACAATCCAGTTTTGGGTACAAGGGTAAAAACTTTGATCCCAAAAAGGCCTGGTGTCGTAGCTGTAATCAGCAGGGACACCAAACTGGAGACAAGGCCTGTCCCAAGAAAGGTTCCACTTCTAACTCTACTCCAGCTAACACTGGAATAGCCAGTCTCCAGGTGGGATCAACAGTGTGCCCAGAGCAAATCAGGGTCCACACTGAAGCTACATTAGTCTCTGAGGGTGGGGTGGACTTAGCCACACTGGCTGCCTGGCCCCCTAATATGCAAAAATACAGGCAGCAGCTCTTAATTAATGGGACAAGTGTAGAAGGCCTGAGGGATACAGGTGCCAGTGTCACCATGGTGACAGAGAAACTGGTTTCCCCTGGTCAATACCTGGCTGGACAAACTTATCCAGTCACCAACGCTGACAATCAGACTAAATTACATCCCATGGCTATGGTAACTTTAGAGTGGGGAGGGGTCAATGGCCTGCAACAGGTGGTGGTATCCTCAAATATCCCTGTAGACTGTTTGCTTGGAAATGACCTGGAGTCCTCAGCATGGGCTGAGGTAGAACTCAAAACCCATGCAGCCATGCTGGGTATCCCTGAACTGGTGTGGGTCAAGACAAGGGCACAGTGCAAAGCTCAGGGTGAAAAAGTGGTGTTGGAGCCTGGAAAAAGGGCCCTACCCTCCAAGAGAAAAGGAAAGAAGATTGGGGAACCAGCTTCAACACAACAAGAGAAAGAGAACCTCTCTTCCCAGGAAGAAGTTCTGCCCTCTGAGGGAACTGAGCCCATGGAGTTAGAACCTTATCAGCTTGAGCTCCTCGGCCCAGGGGGACCCACAAGGGAACAGTTGTGTAAGGGGCAAGAAACCTGTCCCTCTCTTGAAGGCCTTAGGCAGCAAGCTGCTGAAGAGTCCAAAGGAAAAATCACTGGAACACATAGAGTCTATTGGGAAGATGGACTCCTCTACACTGAGCAAAAGATCCCAAACCTGGTGCCACCAGGAGAGTTGTAGTGCCTCAGGAGTGTAGGAAGTTCATTCTAACCTTAGCTCATGATATTCCACTTGCTGGGCATTTGGGACATACCAAGATTTGGGAGAGGTTAGTCAACCATTTCTATTGGCCCAACATGTCCCAGAAAGCAAAGGAGTTTTGTGTCTCCTGTGCCACCTGTCAAGCAAGTGGGGGGGGTCCCCTTTGAAAGAGTGGGTGTGGACATAGTGGGTCCACTTGAACCTCCCACAGCCTCAGGGAACCAATACATACTAGTAGTAGTGGATCAAGCTACTAGATACCCTGGAGCAATTCCCCTTAGGTCCACTACTGCCCCTGCAGTAGCTAAAGCACTCATTGGTATTTTTACCAGAGTGGGATTTCCTAAGGAGGTGGTGTCTGACAGGGGTACCAACTTCATGTCAGCATACCTGAAGCATATGTGGAATGAGTGTGGGGTGACTTACAAATTCACCACACCATACCATCCACAAACCAATGGTCTTGTAGAAAGATTTAACAAGACATTGAAAGGCATGATTATGGGGCTCCCTGAAAAACTCAAAAGGAGATGGGATGTCCTCTTGCCATGTCTGCTTGTCGCCTACAGAGAGGTGCCTCAGAAGGGAGTAGGGTTTTCACCCTTTGAACTTCTGTTTGGCCATCCTGTAAGGGGACCACTAGCTCTTGCAAAAGAAGGCTGGGAGAGACCTCTTCATGAGCCTAAACAATATATAGTGGACTATGTACTAGGACTACGTTCAAGGATGGCAGAGTACATGGAAAAGGCAAGCAAAAACCTAGAGGCCAGCCAACAACTCCAGAAGATGTGGTATGACCAAAAGGCTGCTATGGTTGAGTTTCAGCCAGGGCAGAAAGTCTGGGTTCTGGAGCCTGTGGCTCCCAGGGCACTTCAGGACAGATGGAGTGGCCCTTACCCGGTGCTAGAAAGAAAGAGTAAGGTCACCTACCTGGTAGACCTGGGCACTAGCAGGACCCCCAAAAGGGTGATCCATGTGAACAGCCTCAAACTCTTTCATGACAGGGCAGATGTGAATCTGTTGATGGTAACAGATGAGGACCAGGAAGCTGAGAGTGAACCTCTCCCTGATCTCCTCTCCACAGACCCTAAAGATGACTTGGTTGATGGAGTGATCTATTCAGACGCCCTCTCTGGCCAACAGCAATCTGACTGTAGGAAGGTCCTACAACAGTTTGCTGAGCTCTTTTCCCTAACCCCTGGTCAGACACACCTGTGTACCCATGATGTGGACACAGGAGGCAGCATGCCTGTCAAAAACACATTTTTCAGACAGTCTGACCAAGTTAAGGAAGTCCACAAGATGCTGGAATTGGGAGTCATTGAGCACTCTGACAGCCCCTGGGCTAGCCCAGTGGTCTTAGTCCCCAAACCTCACACCAAGGATGGAATGAGAGAGATGAGGTTTTGTGTGGACTACAGAGGACTTAATTCTGTCACCAAGACAGATGCCCATCCCATTCCAAGGGCAGATGAATTGATTGATAAGCTAGGTGCTGCCAGATACTTAAGTACCTTTGACTTGACAGCAGGGTACTGGCAAATCAAAATGGCACCAGGAGCAAAAGAAAAGACAGCATTCTCCACATCTGATGGGCACTATCAGTTCACTGTGATGCCCTTTGGTTTAAAGAATGCCCCTGCCACCTTCCAAAGGTTGGTGAATCAAGTCCTTGCTGGCTTGGAATCCTTTAGTGCAGCTTATCTTGACGATATTGCTGTCTTTAGCTCCAGCTGGCAGGATCACCTGGTCCACCTGAAGAAGGTTTTGAAGGCCCTGCAAGCAGCAGGCCTCTCTATCAAGGCATCCAAATGTCAGATAGGGCAGGGAACTGTGGTTTACTTGGGACACCTTGTAGGTGGAGGCCAAGTTCAGCCACTCCAGCCCAAGATCCAGACTATTCTGGACTGGGCAGCTCCAAAAACCCAGACTCAAATCAGGGCATTCCTTGGCTTGACTGGGTACTACAGGAGGTTTGTGAAGGGATATGGATCAATAGTGACACTCCTCACAGAACTTACCTCCAAGAAAATGCACAAGAAGGTAAACTGGACTGTAGAATGCCAACAGGCCTTTGACACCCTGAAACAAGCTATGTGCACAGCACCAGCTCTCAAAGCTCCAGATTACTCCAAGCAGTTCATTGTGCAGACTGATGCCTCTGAACATGGGATAGGAGCAGTTTTGTCCCAAACAAATGATGATGGCCTTGACCAGCCTGTTGCTTTCATTAGCAGGAGGTTACTCCCCAGGGAGCAGCCTTGGAGTGCCATTGAGAGGGAGGCTGTTGGACTTTTGCTTATGCAGGGTCATCCCCAGTCTTTTTTCGCCTCCTGCCTCCTATTTTTTTCTGACATGTTGCTGTTGGCTTTTCAACTCTGAGCACTTTACCACTGCTAACCAGTGCTAAAGTGCATATGCTCTCCGGTTTAAATTGTATGTAAGTGGTTTATCCATGATTGGCATATTTGATTTACTAGTAAGTCCCTAGTAAGGTGCACTAGAGGTGCCAGGGCCTGTAAATCAAATGCTACTAGTGGGCCTGCAGCACTGGTTGTGCCACCCACATAAGTAGCTCTGTAATCATGTCTCAGACCTGCCACTGCAGTGTCTGTATGTGTATTTTTACACTGTAAATTCGACTTGGCAAGTGTACCCACTTGCCAGGCCTAAACCTTCCCTTTCCTTACATGTAAGGCACCCCTAAGGTAGGCCCTAGGTAGCCCCAAGGGCAGGGTGCAGTGTATGGATGAGGTAGGACATATAGTAATGTGGTTTATATGTCCTGACAGTGAAAATACTGCCAATTTCGTTTTCACTGTTGCAAGGTCTGTCTCTCTCTCATAGGATAATATGGGGGCTACCTTTAAATATGATTAAAGTGTAGATTCCCCTAGAGAGTAGATGGACATGTGGAGTTTGGGATCCCTGAACTCACAATTTAAAAATACATCTTTTAGTAAAGTTGATTTTAAGATTGTGCGTGTGGAAATGCCACTTTTAGAAAGTGAGCAGTTTCTTGCTTAAACCATTCTGTGACTCTGCCTTGTTTGTGGATTCCCTGTCTGGGTCAGTTTGACAGTTGGGTTGTTTTTCACCTCACACCAGACAGTGACACAAAGGGAGCTGGGGTGTGATCTGCATTTCCTGATTAGCTATCTCTGCTAGGAGGGAGGGGTGGAGTGGTCACTCTCATCTGAAAGGACTGTGCCTGCCTCTGACAATGCTGTCTCCAGCCCCCTGGTGTGTGTCTGAGGCCTTGCCTGGGCAAGGCAGGATTTCACAAGAAGGTGTGAGTCCCCTTTGAAGAAAGGTGACTTCAAAGACTAAAATGGGTATAAGAAGGGCACCCAAACTTACAAACTTTAGAAACACTTCTGGAATCAAGAGGAACCTCTGCCTGGAGAAGAGCTGATCGCTGAGGAACAAGTGCTGCCCTGCCTGTGACTGTGCTTTGTGGAGCTTTCCTGCAGTGCTGCTTCTGCCAGAGTAAGAGGGCAAAGACTGGACTTTGTGTGCCTTCCATCTTGAAGAAGAAATCTCCAAGGGCTTGATGTAGAGCTTGCCTCCTGTTGTTGAAGTCTCAGGGATAGCAAAGACTTCTTCCTGCCAGCACCTGGAGTCTCTGGAGAGACCCCTACTCTGCTCTGTGGTGCCCTTCCAGTTCCTGGGACCCTGAAAGGAGAGGCTGGCAGCCTAAGGACAAAAATACACGCACCGAGCGCCGTGCGGAGAAAAGATCGACGCGAATCCGATCGCGGCTGAGAAAACGACGCGACGCCGGTTCCGCAGCTGAGAAACGACGCGCAGGAAACGCGACCGAAAAACCGACGCCCGGAGCAGGAGAAACGACGCGCAGCATCGCTGACGGAGGCTGAGAGATCGCACCCTGCGCCGCGGGACTTTCGGATCGTCGTGTGGCTGGCTTTTTCAACGCGCACCGCCGTGCCGAGTTGTTTTCGACGCACACAGCCGTGCAGGGTTACTTTCGACGCCCACCGCCCGTGCGGGGTTATTTTTGACGCAAACCAGGTACATTTTCACGCTAGCAGCGCTAGTGTGGTGTTACAACTACCTAAAGACTCTTTTTATTTTAAACCTTTAAAAAAATCATAACTTGACTTGTGTATGTTGGATTTTTGTCGTTTTGGTCTTGTTTTGTCTAGATAAATATTTCCTATTTTTCTAAACTGGTGTTGTGTCATTTTGTAGTGTTTTCATTAAGTTACTGTGTGTGTTGGTACAAATACTTTACACCTAGCACTCTGAGGTTAAGCCTACTGCTCTGCCAAGCTACCAAGGGGGTAAGCAGGGGTTAGCTGAGGGTGATTCTCTTTTATCCTAACTAGAGTGAGGGTCCTTGCTTGAACAGGGGGTAACCAGACTGTCAACCAAAGACCCCATTTCTAACATTGGTGACCAGCGGTCGGGATTGGACTTGTATTTGTACTTGACATACAGTAATTAAGTGTACACTACTGTTTTGATCTCAGACCACTACGTGACCACATACTACTTGTTTGGTGATCTTTTGATTTTTCTCTTAAGGACTCTTTTTATTCTACTTCCATGATTTTGCTGATCCCTTGACTGATTCTTTTTACTTCATTGGGAAATTATTTTTTTCTGCCTTTTGGAACTTTGCACTTGTGACCATCATGTCTCAATCTGGAGATGCAACAGCTGGAGCTGTGTTTGAAATGGAGAAACTGAAGGAGTACTCAGTTGCTCAATTGAAACAGTTCCTTAAAGATCTTGACTGTCCCACTGAGAGCTCCACCAGGGAGGGGGAGCTGCAACAGGCACAGAGGGCTTGGGTGACAATCAAGAAGGCTGGAGGGCACACAGAGGAGGAGAATATGGGTGGGGAAGTGCAGAGGATACACAGTGGTGTAGTGGAGGAACCTGTTACGCCTGGGGGGAGGGTCCCCAGGAGGGATGGCAGGGTGTCACCCAAGGGTCTGACTCCTGAAGAGTTACAGGACAGACAGGCAGAGAGGGAGTACCAATGGGAGCTGAAAAAGCTCGATTGGGAGTTGGAAGAAAGGAGGAGGAACTTAGAGATTAAAAAAATGATTTATGCTTACGAGCTTAAATTGAAAGAGCTGGAAGTCATGAGGGCTGAGTCCAGCTGGAATGGTGGCAGCAACAATTGTATATCCAGTGATGCTGCAGAAGTGCACATGCCCAGAGAGGTGGTGCCCTACTTGAAGGAGGGAGTTAACACACGCCAGGAGGTTCAGGGGTATGAGGTAGCTCCAGTGATGCACAGGGTCCCTGAGGTGGATTGGGGAACTGGCATGGGGAGTCATATTCCTACTGGTGGGAGGGACACTCTACTGACTCTAGTTGAGAGTGACAGGGAGAGGGGTTCCCCCCAGGTAGAAGTCCTGGTTATGGAGTGTGAAGACATCCCAGAAGAGTGTGGGTTGAGTGTCAGGGACAGTCAGGTACTGTCTCACCAGTCTCAGGAGGGTGATGTGGGGTGCTTTGTCAAAGCAGAGTCACTGGATGATTGGGTGAAGGGTACTTTGGTTAATTCATGTGAGGGGCTGAGTGATGTAATTGCTGGAGAGCATATGTCTAGTCCTTATTTTCCAGAGCTATGCCAACACCAGGTGGAGTGTGAGTTATCTGACCCCAGGGAGCTTACAATGGAGGCAGACTTCTGGGTGAGTACCAGAGAGTCTGAAGAGGCATTTGGGGGTGCTCCTGAAAGGAGTGGTCTAGGTAGTTCCCAACCAGGTGAGGTAGGGAAGGATTGTAGTGTCCCAGGTAGGTCCCAGTGTAGTGGGATGGGTGAGGGACCCCATGTCCAGTCTCAGAGGAGAGGGAATGGGGATGGGTTGAGGCCCAAGGTGCCCGATATCCGGTCCCAGGTCCAGGAGGGTTCCCTGCGGGAACACCAGGAGGGGAGCCTAGCCTGTACCATAGGGCCATCTGTTGAGGGAGACCCCACAGTGTCAGGAGGACTTGGGGGGGCGGCTGTAGCCAGCATCCCACCAGTTCTGGTGTCTGGCAGTACCACTCCTAGTGAGGGGGTGCAGAAGTCCAGACAGAGGGTTGAGAGGGGGTTGCGGACCCCAGTGGAGAACCTGGAGGGTCAGGGGTCAGCTCTGAGAGCAGAGCCCCCCATGAATGACCTTGGTGAGACCATTTCTGGGCTGGGGGGAATCCAGACTCTGTCAGATGGGCAGAGGTCAGGAGACCTGCGCCAGCCAGACTCTTGTGTGGCCCTTCGGGACAGTGTGTCCCTTGAGGGGGGTAAGTGTGCCCCCCTGGAAGTCCTGGTGTGCCAGGCAATGGTTCAACCGCAGGGTGGTGACTCTGGGTTGAATGATCAGGTTCAGGGGGTAAACTCTGACCTGATGGGGGGTAAGTGTGCTCCCAAGGAAGTCCTGGTGTGCCAGGCAGTGGTTCAACCGCAGGGTGGTGACCCTGGGTTGGATGACCAGGTTCAGAGGGTAAACTCTGACCTGGTGGGGGGTAGGTATGCCCCCCAGGAAGCCCTGGTTTGCCAGGCAGTGATCCAGTCTGTGGGTACAGACCCTGGATTGGGAGGCCAGGTTAAGGGTGTCCCCCCTGACCTGGAGGAAGGGGCTACTGTTAACAGTGCCCCTACCATGTTGTCTTCTGGGGAGGCCACTCCTAGTTGGGTGGTTCAGGACCCCAGAAGAGAGGGCAGGGGGAGGGAAGCCTCACCCCTGGTCCAACCTGAAGGTACAGACCCCAGGTTGGAGGATCAGTTGCAGGTTAACATCCCTGCACTGATGGAAGAATTGTGCAGGACTGCTTCTACAAGCACCCTGACAGTTTTTGACTCTGGGGGTGCCGCTTCTGCAGGGAGGGTACAGAGCCCCAGAGGGGAGGACCAGGGTCAGGTTGTCATCCCTGACCTGGTGGAAGAGAGAGTGGTCAAAGGGTGCCAGGCACCTGGGGCTACCACCCCCCACTCTCCACAGTCACAGTGGTTAGAGAGGCCTGAGGTCGGGCTCTCATCCCTGACAGTTGTCTGGGGCCACTGTGGCTTGCTGTCCTGGTGGACAGAGTTGCCCCTGGGGGGGGGAGGACGAGAGTCACACCCCGGGGGTGGAGTGGGCAACACCACTGTGTTGGCCCTGGTGGTACTATCTGCCCATTGCAATACATCTGTGAGCAAAGTAAAGTTAGGTGTTGCACAGATGGTGTCTGTAGATGTGGAGAAGGGTTCCCCATGGGTTAGCTTAGTGGGCCCTGAGAGTATGGACAGAGGGATCCAACTGGAGTCAGGAAGGCGTAGAACTGGAACATGCCCCTGCTGTTGTGGGCCTGGGTCCCTGTTCTATCGCCCCAATCAGGGAAGTACATCAAGGTATTGATTGTTCTCCCCTGGCTTTAGGCTGGTAGGGGGTCGTGTTGGACTTTTGCTTATGCAGGGTCATCCCCAGTCTTTTTTCGCCTCCTGCCTCCTATTTTTTTCTGACATGTTGCTGTTGGCTTTTCAACTCTGAGCACTTTACCACTGCTAACCAGTGCTAAAGTGCATATGCTCTCCGGTTTAAATTGTATGTAAGTGGTTTATCCATGATTGGCATATTTGATTTACTAGTAAGTCCCTAGTAAGGTGCACTAGAGGTGCCAGGGCCTGTAAATCAAATGCTACTAGTGGGCCTGCAGCACTGGTTGTGCCACCCACATAAGTAGCTCTGTAATCATGTCTCAGACCTGCCACTGCAGTGTCTGTATGTGTATTTTTACACTGTAAATTCGACTTGGCAAGTGTACCCACTTGCCAGGCCTAAACCTTCCCTTTCCTTACATGTAAGGCACCCCTAAGGTAGGCCCTAGGTAGCCCCAAGGGCAGGGTGCAGTGTATGGATGAGGTAGGACATATAGTAATGTGGTTTATATGTCCTGACAGTGAAAATACTGCCAATTTCGTTTTCACTGTTGCAAGGTCTGTCTCTCTCTCATAGGATAATATGGGGGCTACCTTTAAATATGATTAAAGTGTAGATTCCCCTAGAGAGTAGATGGACATGTGGAGTTTGGGATCCCTGAACTCACAATTTAAAAATACATCTTTTAGTAAAGTTGATTTTAAGATTGTGCGTGTGGAAATGCCACTTTTAGAAAGTGAGCAGTTTCTTGCTTAAACCATTCTGTGACTCTGCCTTGTTTGTGGATTCCCTGTCTGGGTCAGTTTGACAGTTGGGTTGTTTTTCACCTCACACCAGACAGTGACACAAAGGGAGCTGGGGTGTGATCTGCATTTCCTGATTAGCTATCTCTGCTAGGAGGGAGGGGTGGAGTGGTCACTCTCATCTGAAAGGACTGTGCCTGCCTCTGACAATGCTGTCTCCAGCCCCCTGGTGTGTGTCTGAGGCCTTGCCTGGGCAAGGCAGGATTTCACAAGAAGGTGTGAGTCCCCTTTGAAGAAAGGTGACTTCAAAGACTAAAATGGGTATAAGAAGGGCACCCAAACTTACAAACTTTAGAAACACTTCTGGAATCAAGAGGAACCTCTGCCTGGAGAAGAGCTGATCGCTGAGGAACAAGTGCTGCCCTGCCTGTGACTGTGCTTTGTGGAGCTTTCCTGCAGTGCTGCTTCTGCCAGAGTAAGAGGGCAAAGACTGGACTTTGTGTGCCTTCCATCTTGAAGAAGAAATCTCCAAGGGCTTGATGTAGAGCTTGCCTCCTGTTGTTGAAGTCTCAGGGATAGCAAAGACTTCTTCCTGCCAGCACCTGGAGTCTCTGGAGAGACCCCTACTCTGCTCTGTGGTGCCCTTCCAGTTCCTGGGACCCTGAAAGGAGAGGCTGGCAGCCTAAGGACAAAAATACACGCACCGAGCGCCGTGCGGAGAAAAGATCGACGCGAATCCGATCGCGGCTGAGAAAACGACGCGACGCCGGTTCCGCAGCTGAGAAACGACGCGCAGGAAACGCGACCGAAAAACCGACGCCCGGAGCAGGAGAAACGACGCGCAGCATCGCTGACGGAGGCTGAGAGATCGCACCCTGCGCCGCGGGACTTTCGGATCGTCGTGTGGCTGGCTTTTTCAACGCGCACCGCCGTGCCGAGTTGTTTTCGACGCACACAGCCGTGCAGGGTTACTTTCGACGCCCACCGCCCGTGCGGGGTTATTTTTGACGCAAACCAGGTACATTTTCACGCTAGCAGCGCTAGTGTGGTGTTACAACTACCTAAAGACTCTTTTTATTTTAAACCTTTAAAAAAATCATAACTTGACTTGTGTATGTTGGATTTTTGTCGTTTTGGTCTTGTTTTGTCTAGATAAATATTTCCTATTTTTCTAAACTGGTGTTGTGTCATTTTGTAGTGTTTTCATTAAGTTACTGTGTGTGTTGGTACAAATACTTTACACCTAGCACTCTGAGGTTAAGCCTACTGCTCTGCCAAGCTACCAAGGGGGTAAGCAGGGGTTAGCTGAGGGTGATTCTCTTTTATCCTAACTAGAGTGAGGGTCCTTGCTTGAACAGGGGGTAACCAGACTGTCAACCAAAGACCCCATTTCTAACATTGGTGACCAGCGGTCGGGATTGGACTTGTATTTGTACTTGACATACAGTAATTAAGTGTACACTACTGTTTTGATCTCAGACCACTACGTGACCACATACTACTTGTTTGGTGATCTTTTGATTTTTCTCTTAAGGACTCTTTTTATTCTACTTCCATGATTTTGCTGATCCCTTGACTGATTCTTTTTACTTCATTGGGAAATTATTTTTTTCTGCCTTTTGGAACTTTGCACTTGTGACCATCATGTCTCAATCTGGAGATGCAACAGCTGGAGCTGTGTTTGAAATGGAGAAACTGAAGGAGTACTCAGTTGCTCAATTGAAACAGTTCCTTAAAGATCTTGACTGTCCCACTGAGAGCTCCACCAGGGAGGGGGAGCTGCAACAGGCACAGAGGGCTTGGGTGACAATCAAGAAGGCTGGAGGGCACACAGAGGAGGAGAATATGGGTGGGGAAGTGCAGAGGATACACAGTGGTGTAGTGGAGGAACCTGTTACGCCTGGGGGGAGGGTCCCCAGGAGGGATGGCAGGGTGTCACCCAAGGGTCTGACTCCTGAAGAGTTACAGGACAGACAGGCAGAGAGGGAGTACCAATGGGAGCTGAAAAAGCTCGATTGGGAGTTGGAAGAAAGGAGGAGGAACTTAGAGATTAAAAAAATGATTTATGCTTACGAGCTTAAATTGAAAGAGCTGGAAGTCATGAGGGCTGAGTCCAGCTGGAATGGTGGCAGCAACAATTGTATATCCAGTGATGCTGCAGAAGTGCACATGCCCAGAGAGGTGGTGCCCTACTTGAAGGAGGGAGTTAACACACGCCAGGAGGTTCAGGGGTATGAGGTAGCTCCAGTGATGCACAGGGTCCCTGAGGTGGATTGGGGAACTGGCATGGGGAGTCATATTCCTACTGGTGGGAGGGACACTCTACTGACTCTAGTTGAGAGTGACAGGGAGAGGGGTTCCCCCCAGGTAGAAGTCCTGGTTATGGAGTGTGAAGACATCCCAGAAGAGTGTGGGTTGAGTGTCAGGGACAGTCAGGTACTGTCTCACCAGTCTCAGGAGGGTGATGTGGGGTGCTTTGTCAAAGCAGAGTCACTGGATGATTGGGTGAAGGGTACTTTGGTTAATTCATGTGAGGGGCTGAGTGATGTAATTGCTGGAGAGCATATGTCTAGTCCTTATTTTCCAGAGCTATGCCAACACCAGGTGGAGTGTGAGTTCTCTGACCCCAGGGAGCTTACAATGGAGGCAGACTTCTGGGTGAGTACCAGAGAGTCTGAAGAGGCATTTGGGGGTGCTCCTGAGAGGAGTGGTCTAGGTAGTTCCCAACCAGGTGAGGTAGGGAAGGATTGTAGTGTCCCAGGTAGGTCCCAGTGTAGTGGGATGGGTGAGGGACCCCATGTCCAGTCTCAGAGGAGAGGGAATGGGGATGGGTTGAGGCCCAAGGTGCCCGAGATCCGGTCCCAGGTCCAGGAGGGTTCCCTGCGGGAACACCAGGAGGGGAGCCTAGCCTGTACCATAGGGCCATCTGTTGAGGGAGACCCCACAGTGTCAGGAGGACTTGGGGGGGCGGCTGTAGCCAGCATCCCACCAGTTCTGGTGTCTGGCAGTACCACTCCTAGTGAGGGGGTGCAGAAGTCCAGACAGAGGGTTGAGAGGGGGTTGCGGACCCCAGTGGAGAACCTGGAGGGTCAGGGGTCAGCTCTGAGAGCAGAGCCCCCCATGAATGACCTTGGTGAGACCATTTCTGGGCTGGGGGGAATCCAGACTCTGTCAGATGGGCAGAGGTCAGGAGACCTGCGCCAGCCAGACTCTTGTGTGGCCCTTCGGGACAGTGTGTCCCTTGAGGGGGGTAAGTGTGCCCCCCTGGAAGTCCTGGTGTGCCAGGCAATGGTTCAACCGCAGGGTGGTGACTCTGGGTTGAATGATCAGGTTCAGGGGGTAAACTCTGACCTGATGGGGGGTAAGTGTGCTCCCAAGGAAGTCCTGGTGTGCCAGGCAGTGGTTCAACCGCAGGGTGGTGACCCTGGGTTGGATGACCAGGTTCAGAGGGTAAACTCTGACCTGGTGGGGGGTAGGTATGCCCCCCAGGAAGCCCTGGTTTGCCAGGCAGTGATCCAGTCTGTGGGTACAGACCCTGGATTGGGAGGCCAGGTTAAGGGTGTCCCCCCTGACCTGGAGGAAGGGGCTACTGTTAACAGTGCCCCTACCATGTTGTCTTCTGGGGAGGCCACTCCTAGTTGGGTGGTTCAGGACCCCAGAAGAGAGGGCAGGGGGAGGGAAGCCTCACCCCTGGTCCAACCTGAAGGTACAGACCCCAGGTTGGAGGATCAGTTGCAGGTTAACATCCCTGCACTGATGGAAGAATTGTGCAGGACTGCTTCTACAAGCACCCTGACAGTTTTTGACTCTGGGGGTGCCGCTTCTGCAGGGAGGGTACAGAGCCCCAGAGGGGAGGACCAGGGTCAGGTTGTCATCCCTGACCTGGTGGAAGAGAGAGTGGTCAAAGGGTGCCAGGCACCTGGGGCTACCACCCCCCACTCTCCACAGTCACAGTGGTTAGAGAGGCCTGAGGTCGGGCTCTCATCCCTGACAGTTGTCTGGGGCCACTGTGGCTTGCTGTCCTGGTGGACAGAGTTGCCCCTGGGGGGGGGAGGACGAGAGTCACACCCCGGGGGTGGAGTGGGCAACACCACTGTGTTGGCCCTGGTGGTACTATCTGCCCATTGCAATACATCTGTGAGCAAAGTAAAGTTAGGTGTTGCACAGATGGTGTCTGTAGATGTGGAGAAGGGTTCCCCATGGGTTAGCTTAGTGGGCCCTGAGAGTATGGACAGAGGGATCCAACTGGAGTCAGGAAGGCGTAGAACTGGAACATGCCCCTGCTGTTGTGGGCCTGGGTCCCTGTTCTATCGCCCCAATCAGGGAAGTACATCAAGGTATTGATTGTTCTCCCCTGGCTTTAGGCTGGTAGGGGGTCGTGTTGGACTTTTGCTTATGCAGGGTCATCCCCAGTCTTTTTTCGCCTCCTGCCTCCTATTTTTTTCTGACATGTTGCTGTTGGCTTTTCAACTCTGAGCACTTTACCACTGCTAACCAGTGCTAAAGTGCATATGCTCTCCGGTTTAAATTGTATGTAAGTGGTTTATCCATGATTGGCATATTTGATTTACTAGTAAGTCCCTAGTAAGGTGCACTAGAGGTGCCAGGGCCTGTAAATCAAATGCTACTAGTGGGCCTGCAGCACTGGTTGTGCCACCCACATAAGTAGCTCTGTAATCATGTCTCAGACCTGCCACTGCAGTGTCTGTATGTGTATTTTTACACTGTAAATTCGACTTGGCAAGTGTACCCACTTGCCAGGCCTAAACCTTCCCTTTCCTTACATGTAAGGCACCCCTAAGGTAGGCCCTAGGTAGCCCCAAGGGCAGGGTGCAGTGTATGGATGAGGTAGGACATATAGTAATGTGGTTTATATGTCCTGACAGTGAAAATACTGCCAATTTCGTTTTCACTGTTGCAAGGTCTGTCTCTCTCTCATAGGATAATATGGGGGCTACCTTTAAATATGATTAAAGTGTAGATTCCCCTAGAGAGTAGATGGACATGTGGAGTTTGGGATCCCTGAACTCACAATTTAAAAATACATCTTTTAGTAAAGTTGATTTTAAGATTGTGCGTGTGGAAATGCCACTTTTAGAAAGTGAGCAGTTTCTTGCTTAAACCATTCTGTGACTCTGCCTTGTTTGTGGATTCCCTGTCTGGGTCAGTTTGACAGTTGGGTTGTTTTTCACCTCACACCAGACAGTGACACAAAGGGAGCTGGGGTGTGATCTGCATTTCCTGATTAGCTATCTCTGCTAGGAGGGAGGGGTGGAGTGGTCACTCTCATCTGAAAGGACTGTGCCTGCCTCTGACAATGCTGTCTCCAGCCCCCTGGTGTGTGTCTGAGGCCTTGCCTGGGCAAGGCAGGATTTCACAAGAAGGTGTGAGTCCCCTTTGAAGAAAGGTGACTTCAAAGACTAAAATGGGTATAAGAAGGGCACCCAAACTTACAAACTTTAGAAACACTTCTGGAATCAAGAGGAACCTCTGCCTGGAGAAGAGCTGATCGCTGAGGAACAAGTGCTGCCCTGCCTGTGACTGTGCTTTGTGGAGCTTTCCTGCAGTGCTGCTTCTGCCAGAGTAAGAGGGCAAAGACTGGACTTTGTGTGCCTTCCATCTTGAAGAAGAAATCTCCAAGGGCTTGATGTAGAGCTTGCCTCCTGTTGTTGAAGTCTCAGGGATAGCAAAGACTTCTTCCTGCCAGCACCTGGAGTCTCTGGAGAGACCCCTACTCTGCTCTGTGGTGCCCTTCCAGTTCCTGGGACCCTGAAAGGAGAGGCTGGCAGCCTAAGGACAAAAATACACGCACCGAGCGCCGTGCGGAGAAAAGATCGACGCGAATCCGATCGCGGCTGAGAAAACGACGCGACGCCGGTTCCGCAGCTGAGAAACGACGCCGCAGGAAACGCGACCGAAAAACCGACGCCCGGAGCAGGAGAAACGACGCGCAGCATCGCTGACGGAGGCTGAGAGATCGCACCCTGCGCCGCGGGACTTTCGGATCGTCGTGTGGCTGGCTTTTTCAACGCGCACCGCCGTGCCGAGTTGTTTTCGACGCACACAGCCGTGCAGGGTTACTTTCGACGCCCACCGCCCGTGCGGGGTTATTTTTGACGCAAACCAGGTACATTTTCACGCTAGCAGCGCTAGTGTGGTGTTACAACTACCTAAAGACTCTTTTTATTTTAAACCTTTAAAAAAATCATAACTTGACTTGTGTATGTTGGATTTTTGTCGTTTTGGTCTTGTTTTGTCTAGATAAATATTTCCTATTTTTCTAAACTGGTGTTGTGTCATTTTGTAGTGTTTTCATTAAGTTACTGTGTGTGTTGGTACAAATACTTTACACCTAGCACTCTGAGGTTAAGCCTACTGCTCTGCCAAGCTACCAAGGGGGTAAGCAGGGGTTAGCTGAGGGTGATTCTCTTTTATCCTAACTAGAGTGAGGGTCCTTGCTTGAACAGGGGGTAACCAGACTGTCAACCAAAGACCCCATTTCTAACAGAGGCCTTTGCTGTGGTTTGGTCCCTGAAGAAGCTGAGACCATATCTCTTTGGTACTCACTTTGTAGTTCAGACTGACCACAGACCTCTCAGAAGGCTAATGCAAATGAAAGGTGAAAATCCAAAACTGTTGAAGTGGTCCATCTCCCTACAGGGAATGGACTTTATAGTGGAACACAGACCTGGGACTGCCCATGCCAATGCAGATGGCCTTTCCAGGTTCTTCCACTTAGAAAATGAAGACTCTCTTGGGAAAGGTTAGTCTCATCCTCTTTCGTTTGGGGGGGGGGGGGGGGTTGTGTAAGGAAATGCCTCCTTGGCATGGTTACCCCCTGACTTTTTGCCTTTGCTGATGCTAAGTTATGATTTGAAATTGTGCTGAGGCCTGCTAACCAGGCCCCAGCGCCAGTGTTCTTTCCCTAACCTGTACCTTTGTTTCCACAATTGGCACACCCTGGCATCCAGGTAAGTCCCTTGTAACTGGTAGCCCTGGTACCAAGGGCCCTGATGCCAGGGAAGGTCTCTAAGGGCTGCAGCATGTCTTATGCCACCCTGGAGACCCCTCACTCAGCACAGACACACTACTTGGCAGCTTGTGTGTGCTGGTGGGGAGAAAATGACTAAGACGACATGGCACTCCCCTCAGGGTGCCATACCAACCTCACACTGCCTATGGCATAGGTAAGTCACCCCTCTAGCAGTCCTTACAGCCCTAAGGCAGGGTGCACTATACCATAGGTGAGGGCATAGTTGCATGAGCACTATGCCCCTACCGTGTCTAAACAAAACCTTAGACATTGTAAGTGCAGGGTAGCCATAAGAGTATATGGTCTGGGAGTCTGTCATACACGAACTCCACAGCACCATAATGGCTACACTGAAAACTGGGAGGTTTGGTATCAAACTTCTCAGTACAATAAATGCACACTGATGCCAGTGTACATTTTATTGTGAAATACACCCCAGAGGGCATCTTAGAGAGGCCCCCTGAAAACATACCCGACTTCCAGTGTGGGCTGACTAGTTTTGCCAGCCTGCCACACACCAGACATGTTGCTGGCCACATGGGGAGACTGCCTTTGTCACTCTGTGGCTAGCAACAAAGCCTGTACAGGGTGGAGGTGCTTCTCACCTCCCCCTGCAGGAACTGTAACACCTGGCGGTGAGCCTCAAAGGCTCACCCCCTTTGTTACAGCACCCCAGGGCACTCCAGCTAGTGGAGATGCCCACCCCCTACGGCCACGGCCCCACTTTTGGCGGCAAGGCCGGAGGAGATAATGAGAAAAACAAGGAGGAGTCAACTGGCCAGTCAGGACAGCCCCTAAGGTGTCCTGAGCTGAGGTGACTCTGACTTTTAGAAATCCTCCATCTTGCAGATGGAGGATTCCCCCAATAGGATTAGGGATGTGCCCCTCTCCCCTCAGGGAGGATGCACAAAGAGGGTGTAGCCACCCTCAGGGCTAGTAGCCATTGGCTACTAACCACTCCAGACCTAAACACACCCCTAAATTGAGTATTTAGGGGCTCCCAGAACCTAGCAAGATAGATTCCTGCAACCTAAGACGAAGAAGGACTGCTGACCTGAAAGCCCTGCAGAGAAGACGGAGACACCAACTGCTTTGGCCCCAGCTCTACCGGCCTGCCTCCCCACTTCAAGAAAACTGCAACAGCGACGCGTTCCACAGGGTCCAGCAACCTTCGAAGCCTCAGAGGACCACCCTGCATCTAAAAGGACCAAGAACTCCCGAGGAAAGAGCTCTGCTCCAAAGAAGAAACATCTTTGCAACAAAGAAGCAACTTTTAAAGACCACACGTTTCCCTCCGGAAGCGTGAGACTTTGCACTCTGCACCCGACGCCCCCGGCTCGACCTGCGGAGAAACAATACTACAGGGAGGACTCCCCGGTGACTGCGACCCTGTGAGTAGCCAGAGTTGACCCCCCTTAGCCCCCCCCAGCGACGCCTGCAGAGGAAATCCAGAGGCTCCCCCTGACCGCGACTGCCTGCTTCAAAGAACCCGACGCCTGGTAAAGACACTGCACCCGCAGCCCCCAGGACCTGAAGGATCCGACCTCCAGTGCAGAAGCGATCCCCAGGTGACCCTCTCCCTTGCCCAGGTGGTGGCTACCCCGAGGAGCTCCCCCCTTGCCTGCCTGCTTCGCTGAAGAGACCCCTGGGTCTCCCATTGAACTCCATTGTAAATCCGACGCCTGTTTGCACTCTGCACCCGGCCGCCCCTGTGCCGCTGAGGGTGTACTTTTTGTGCTGACTTGTAACCCCCCCCCCCGGTTCCCTACAAAACCCCCCTGGTCTGCCCTCCGAAGTCGCGGGTACCTACCTGCTGGCAGACTGGAACCGGGGCCCCCCCTTCTTTATTGAAGCCTATGTATTTTGGGCAACACTTTGACCTCTGCACCTGACCGGCCCTGAGCTGCTGGTGTGGTAACTTTGCGGTTGCCCTGAACCCACAACGAAGGGCTACCTTGGACCCAACTTTGAACCCTGTAGGTGGTTTACTTACCTGCAAAACTAACAAATACTTACCTCCCCCAGGAACTGTTGAAATTTGCAGTGTCTAGTATAGCTCATTGCCATTTTTGCCAAAACTGTACATGCTATTTTGCTGATTCAAAGTTCCTATGATACCTAAGTGAAGTACCTTTCATTTGAAGTATTGATTGTAAATCTTGAACCTGTGGTTCTTAAAATAAACTAAGAAAATATATTTTTCTATACAAAAACCTATTGGCCTGGAATTGTCTTTGAGTGTGTGTTCCTCATTTATTGCCTGTGTGTATGTACAACAAATGCTTAACACTACCCTCTGATAAGCCTACTGCTCGACCACACTACCACAAAATAGAGCATTAGAATTATCTCTTTTTGCCACTATCTTACCTCTAAGGGGAACCCTTGGACTCTGTGCATGCTATTTCTTACTTTGAAATAGTGCATACAGAGCCAACTTCCTACACAATATTTATCCCCATTATACATAAGTAAACAATTTTCAATATAACAATATGTTTTAACTAATATTACATAATAAAAACAATATTTGTAATTCAATATTCTAGTGCAGCATAGTTTGGTAGTCACAGTATTCATGTATTTCGGGTCCGATATTTGTCCGTCACCTATGGAGCCAGGTTTCTTTCAGTAGGCTAACAACTTGTTTTAGTTTGACTGAGTGCTGAGATGAGAGAGTAAGCAGTAGCATCTGTATAAGTATGGACATGCATGAATTACATAGTGCAAACCAAGCTTCAAAGAAAGAGTGCTTTACAAAAGTAAACCAAGTTGGAAGGGGTGAGAGAGAGAAGTGGAAGACCATGAGGGAGGGTTCAGAGAAGGCACATGAGACCAGGAGGAAAGAGCCACACAGAGGTGAGGTAGAGAAAGAAAGAAAGAAAGAAAAGAATAACACCGGGCACAAACTGAGGCTTTAGGTACAGAAAGGATAGCAAGGAAAGAAAAAATATAACAGCAAAAAAGGCAGGGGGAGATAAATGCTGACAGGATGTATAAGGAGAGAGATGGAGATACTGTATGATCAAATTCAGCCTTTGTATGTTGTCGTGACAAGGGGGCATCTCTTCCTGAGATATATAGAAATGGGCACTGGCCTGTGTGCCACCCTTCCCGTATGCCTTATAAGGTGGCCCTGGACATTCTACTTTCTGTTCTTTTTATTTCACACTAACTGATGTATTGCTGCATTCAAGGGCTTCCTATGTGGTACGTTGTATTAGTTCCCTGTTATGTTTGGAGTTATTATACTATTATCCCGCTAATCACATGGCTCCTGGCTGTGCTGCACCCTGCATGGATTTGTTTCTATTAGTGGCAGCCCATTGCTGGCCATTGGTTGGCTTGATTTTCACTCTCTTCTTACTGGTCAGCTGCTGTAGGGGTCCAACCTCTTCGTATGTTTATCCTTCCCCTATAGCATGGACACACTGTCTACCAGAGTGTGTTTTTTTCACTAATTACCCCTTTCACTAGCTCCCCTTGCAATGTCAGTCTTCTTTCCCCCATCCAACCTCCCTCCCTCCATTGCTGTCCTTGTTGCCTGCCCCCAGCGACTCCCCCTCCCATTGTTGCCTGTGTTGCTTGGCCCTAACCCACCCCTCCTCCTTCTGTTGTTGCCCATGATGCCTGACTCCACCCACCAATTCACCCTCCCTGCATTGTCCGTATTGCCCCTCCAACCCTCCATAACAAAACAGAGATAGCACTATGACAAGGACATCACTGACCACAGCTTACCTCTTTTTTTCCATCATCCGGACTCCATGGCTCCCCCTCCCCACCTCTGTGTTGCCTCCCATCTCACCCTCCCTTTCTCCAGCAATGAAAATGCCAGAGCTGGCTGTGTCATAGCACTTTGTTTTTGACTTTCTGCCATACTGCTTAGCATCTGTGCTGCTGTACAACCTGGCTAAAGGAATGAAGGACAAAGCCAATACCTCGCGTAGGCGAGACCTACTGACTTTGCTAATGCGTGTTTTCATATAGCAGCAGTCTTTCAAGACTTGTGATGAACAGGGTTACTTGCATCCACATGGCCCCAATATAAACAGGAAGTGCTTACATTTTCTGTGGCTGCAGGAAGCGCAATAGTGTTTTCAAGCCTGCTTGGGTTGTCAGTCTTATGCCCTTCAGTCCTAAAGTACAGAAAGCACTGCAGAAAAGCTCATCACAATGAAAGCACCCTTGTCTTTCCATTGCCAGCTGAGAGTGAGGCGGAGCACCCGCTCCGGATGGATGCCCTTCCATTGCACATTCACTGTGCACAACGTCTTCAGCGCTACTTCTATGGCGTTTACTGTTTCTGCATCTGTATATACAAATATATATGCATAAATATTTTGAATATATAACATTCAAAAGAAAGACTATTATTTGAATCCATCTTTTGTCGTTAGCGTAATGAGCTACTGCAATTAATCCTCCTGTTAATGAATTCGGTTCTATTCTTAGTAACTCACGCTTGAGCATTCTTTACATATATGACCTTTAACTTGTGTGCCCAGAATTATTTAACTCTATTACTTTAATAAATCTGTGGAAAGTTTATTTTCTCCTTTTTATCTCAAATACTCAAGTCTCTATTGGAAGTTAAGCTCGCCCTCTTTTTGAGAACCTCTTCATTCTAAAGCATGCAAGGATGTTGTAGAGTCTGACTTCACTTCAGGAGAACAGATTATTTCTCAAAATAATGAAATCCAACTTTACATCATCGCAGCATCGGCAGTTTATGGCCAGAGTTTTCCCTATAACCCTGTGACAGGTGACCTTTACTGATGGATGAAAAGTGAAGTTAGAGTTTCAGCTTTATGCTCTTCTAAAGGAATTCAAGACAACATTTCAGTATTGGTTGAGATTGCAGGTAGAGGTGGCTTCCTCTCTTTTGGAGGTTTCTTGGGCAGGTCTTCACGTGCAGCCTATGGTAAAGAATCGTTTGTACAATTGAGATTCTTTCCAAGGAACTATGTAGACATAGTTTCACTTTTCTCTAAGATTCATCAAACACTTCAGGTGTGGATAGTGCCAGAGATAGTAAACAGAGCAGTCTCTTTGGATCCTTTACAACCTCTAGCTTGACGATGGATGCAGTCGCGGCTGGTGACGGGACAAAGTGGCGGGGCGGGCTGGTGGTGACAAAAAGAAACAATAACAAATCATTTTTTAAAAACCTTACCTTGACCCCACCGCACCGCCGCTCTTCTGCTCTCCGCTGCACTGCAGGCAAGCACAGACCCCAGCCTGCCCTGCGGCCAATCCTCACACTGCTCTCATGCTGCTTGCATCACAAAACAACCGCATGACTGACCCAAGCATGAATACCAGCTCCCATAGGGTTTTTCCATAAGTTACATCAATGAATTTTGTGATTGCTACCCTGACATACAGAGACTTTGTACCTGATAGTAGCTTTGCAACAACAGCACTAATGTCATGTTCAGTACCAGTGAACTGCCTTGAAAAAGGCCCTGGCCTGCGTGGCGTTAAAGGGCGAAACACTTCTTGGCTGGCTGTATATTACAAGCCTCTACGTGAAAATGACAATCATAACAGTAAAATATTAGAAAAGAAATGTTACGCCACTCTTGAACTATTTCAACTAAAATATTCTGAGGCTTAACGTAAAGCATTTCATATAAACGTGAACCATTACCCATTGTTCTAATTGTTTTTGTGGGCTCTGAGGGGTGTGGACCGCCTACAGGTTTAGTCATCAGTGTGCATAATAACAGCCAAATCCAGGAGACAGAGACCCCTGGGATCATTACCCCTGTCCCTAACAGAGATGACAAGTAGCCCAGCCCTGCATCTTCATTAGGGAAGTGTGCTAATAGCACCGCCCCCTCCAGGACAGTCAGGGGTCAACAGAGCTGTGTCATACGCCCCACCCCCCGTGGCTACACTTCTGTGGCATGTCAAAGCATGTGCTGTGTTTAGGGGTATGTGAAACTATCCTAATTTGCTTCTGCGTAATTGAACAAAATTCCAGCGTAATTATGTGAAAGACAAATCTGTCATTTTGTGCTAAATTTAAGTGTCAAATGCGTCCTTTTGTCAATTTTTGACACGACGATGTATTTCAACCAAAAAAAAAAAGCGAAAAAACGAAAGTACAGCGAACAAAAGCTACTCTGTAGTTTCCGTGCATTGTGCTGTATTTTTTTTTACTGCAGGTGGCGTGTTCACAATACATTTTTACTGTGAATAGTGCGTAATCACTCGACAAGGCTCAATGTGGTAGTTTCAGGAATTTCACATAACAAGCATAACACGAAATTCCCCAAATGACCCCAAGTATGCAATCATAATTTCCATTTCACCCGGGCCAGGCTGGGCTGCGGCAGCAATGTTCGCCTATAGCAGAGGTGAGAAAGAGACCGCAGGATTGAAACGGGTTTCTGATGCTATTTCTTTGCCGGGATTATTACAACTCACTTTCTTACACCGTTTCCTTCCTGTCCTGATTCCAAGTGAGTTCTCTTTGGACATCCTGTCCCTTCCCTTCCTAGGATGTGGTCACTCCTGCGGGGCCGCATGGACTCCCGTCTCAGAGCACTTTCATAAACCATCCACTCCACATGCAGACCCACACTCCTGAACGAAGATGACCATAAATTAGGATTATTTCGTTCTTTTAACTTTGGCTTTTAAAAAACACATATTTTGTTTCTTCACAAAAAATAATGTCTCCCCTTTCACAGTTCGAGTGGCACAATTCCACTCTTTTTCTCCAGAACGTGATATATCTTCCTATCTAAGTGCAGAAATGAATGCACACACGGCACTGTATTTTTGTAGCAAAAGGGCACAATAAGGAGACAGTCCTCCAGTGATTGAATTGCACAATGTATGTCCATGTACCACAGCTTCCCAACTAGACCAAACTGTGTAATCTTACGCAAATCACTTGCCTCTTTTGGGTGAGTGTAAAATTTGAGGCTATCTTGAAGGAATGCAGTTCAGGTTAAGAGCTGCTTGAAAACCTCATTTATACATGGTTTAATAATCTAAAATGTTACTTCGCGGTACAATATTGTCCATATGTACAGTGCCAACGACCAACAAGTGCAGTGCCCAAGACAAACTGCATCTCTTGTTTCACTTATGGTAGTGTCGTCGCTGGGGGTTCAGAAAGGTTGTTGATTAGCAACTATTGCTTTTAACAGATGACAATGCATTGATATGCTCTACTGCTCTGCCGTTTAAGAAATATCTTATTTTTAATCTGAAATTCTATGTATCATATTTTCCACATGACGGTGGTTGAGTCATTTACATGATAACACATCTGAGGGCTCGTGCTTTGGCTCCTATAACCACGCAAGAAAATAACTAAAAAGTATTTTAATAAAAAATATTTCATGATTTCGCAAGCTCCACCCGGATCAGACAATCTGTGAAACACTGTGTTTTTTTTTAAATATGTTGCATGCGTCTTGAAGAAGAATAGGAAAGCGTAGTGCAGGTGACGTCAGCCTCTGGCGAGCCTATTAGCAGAGCGCGTGCCCTTCTCTCATGTAGTGGCCGCAGGTCAGGCCAATATTCATCCCTTTCAGCAGCGCATCGGTGATCTTCTTCAGGCCACAGCAACTCGTGAGTGGAGTAACTATGGTGTAGATAAAAGCCATGGCCACGCTCACAGGCCATGCCAGCAACACCAGAATGTAACACCAAAGAAACGTCCACAGGCAACGCTTAAGCTTGCGTCGGTTCTCACTGACCTCACTAGAAAGAATGAAAAAGACATACATCAACTAGACGTCAGTCACACATCCACACCACTTGTCAACAAAAGAAAACTTTTTTTGTAGAATCAGGCTAATATCGATATCGAACCTATATTAATATACGTTTTACAGTCCCCAATAGCAGAACTTGAATTATTTTTCGTCTTTTTTGAATATTTCAACCTTCACTGCAGGAAGACCTTTTGTTTGGCCTCTGCCAACAATTGGCTAGACAAAAATATCTTTGTCCACGCGCAGAGAACTGCAGGTCACAGGTGTGACCCTGGAAAAGCTAACTTAGGCTGTCATCTTTACAAGGGACTTTATCAGCTGGAAGAGCTGGGTAATTGGGACACTTAGGGACATATACAGTGCTTAATTAGTAAAAGAGAGAGTGCCAGTGCTGGGAGCTCTGCTCAGAAGTTCGCAGATTCCACAAGTGGATGCACAGGAAAGCCCATGACCCACTCATAAAACGCACAGTACAGCAAAATATAATGCAACGTAGTGATAGTCACTGCATTGCATTACATTTCTTTACAGAGTCATCCAATGCAGCGCAAATACCAAATGTTGAAAATGCTGGGAACATGCAATATTTATTTGTTTCACGGATTTTATATAATATAAACAGTGTCACCTTGCAGCCCCCTAAAAGCAATCAACGAGGGCCGTGGTCAAGATGGTGGAGCGCTAAGACGTTCCTTATTGCGCTCCGCCGCTTCGTCCCGAAGTAGCGACCTGTGACCAGCCTGGGGGAGGCCTGGAGGCTTCCCCCGTGTAGTGTGGCTTTCCCCGGGTGTCCCGGGTGCGGCGGTGCCGGTCGGAGCCGGGTTCTGCCGCGTCGGCGAGAAGAGCGGGGCTCGGCCTGACAGCCTGGGCGCGGCCGCGGCGCGGTGTGGGGCGCTGCCTGGGCAGCGAGACGGGCCTTCCCCCTCGGGTCCCCTGGAGCCAGGGCCCTGGGGTTTGAGAGTTTGGGAGCCCTCCTGGGGCCCTCTGATGACCGGAACGTGCTGAGGGGCCTGGCGCTGGATGCTGGTGGCGCCTGAGCGGCGAAAGGGGTTTCTGGAGCCCATCTAGACTAGCGGTGACCGGCGGAGACTTCATTATTGGGCGCCCTGGAGTGAGATTGGTGAGCCGCGAGATTTGGGGGACGGCGGGGACTTGGTTCCTGGACTTTTGGGTTGTAAACCCCAACACCTGAAATTTTGCCTGGGCTGTCCTGCAGATCTGCGCCCGGGGCGAACGGAGAGGCCCGTGGAGCCTGGTGGCGGCTGGAAGCTGTGCCCTTGTGTCGTTCCGAAGGGAGTGGTGCACAAAGACTGGCTTTGGTAAAGTGATTTTGGTGGTCCCACGGAGTTGAGCTGGTGAGTTGAGATCAGCCCGGCGCGCCATGGTGACATCGAAGCCCAAACGCGAGCGCTCAGTGCGGGACATGTTGGCAGGGGCGCGCTCCACACCGGGGCCTATGATGGAGGACTTACCTGAGACAAGAGCCTTGGAAAGTCGAATTGAGACGGAGCCAGAGGAGAACTCTTCAGTGACGAAGGGTTTTCTGACCTCCCTGTTTGAGTCGCTTCGAGGGGACATACAGGAGCTGCGAAGGGACATCTCACGGGAGGTAAAGGAGATACGAGGAGAAGTCGCCTCCCTGGGTGAATGGGTATCGCAGCTAGAAGATAGTGAGATCCCTCGTGGCGAAGAGGTTGCGGGCCTGCAACAGGAGGTAGTCCGCCTCCGAGAACAACAGGACCTCCTCCAGATGGCGGTTGAGGACTTGGAAAATCGCTTGAGGAGACAAAATATCCGTATCCGGGGGGCCCCGGTGGGCGCCGAAAAGGGGGACATTGGGGGCTACGTGATGGATTTGTTTCGCTCCCTGCTTGGCACGGAAGAGACACAGGAGGTAGTCTTGGACCGCGTGCATCGTGCTGGGCACGCGGGGGCCCCTGGAGACCGCCCCCCCAGACATTTTGGCCTGTCTCCACAATTTTGTCCTCAAAGAAAAGATTCTACAGCGGGCCCGTAACCTCCCGTCGGTCCTCTTTCGAGGGCATGAGCTCCAGCTCTTCCAGGATCTATCAGTGCGGACTCTGCAGAGGTGGAGAGAGTTCAGGCAGATCACGGATCACTTGAGGGCACATAATGTGTCCTATTCCTGGGGCTACCCATTTCGCCTGGTCTTTCGCTGGGAGGAGCAGCTTCGGCAGGTGAAATCAGTCGCGGAGGCTGGTCGTGTCCTGGGCCTTGAGGACCCAGGCCAGGAGGCGAGGGAGGGGGCAGCTCTATCGGTGGGGGGGCCCCCTCGGTGGCGGAGAAGAGAGAAGAAGAGGAAGTTGCAGTGCCCGACGGCACTGGAGTGGCGCTCGGAGAGAGAAGCCGCCTTGAGCAGCGTGGCGGCCGGCACGTCGGCCTAGTCTAGGTGCCCGGGGGCGCCTGGGAGTACTGTGAACCACAGTTGTCATAATATGTTGATGTTTGCAGAGGGTCGGGCAGCGGGGGCAATGATAGTATGGAACTTACTGTCCCGTGGAGATTTTGCCTCGCAAGGAGGGACGACTGAGGACTTTTGTGTCACATGTACTTGTGCTGTTTGTTTTTTTGCTGTTGGTTTCCCCCGCAATGCTGGTCTTCTGAGAAGGCATCTCTAGGCCTGCTTGCACTAGGCGGTCTAGATGTTCCTGTGAAAGGTAGTCCCAGGCTGTGCTCTTGTCTCCCTGGCATGCTTTTTTCAGTCTAGGTTATGACCATCAAATGTATAAGCTTAAATGTTAGGGGGTTAAATAACCCTACTAAGAGGCTAGCTATTCTCTCAGCCTTAGAGAGATCTGGAAGTCATGTATGCCTCCTGCAAGAGACGCACCTTGTCCTTAAGGATACCTTCCGTATGCGTTCCAAGTGGTTTTCCAGGCAGTTTTGGTCCTCCCTGCCGTCAAAGCATGCAGGGGTGGCAATACTTTTTTCACACACATTCCCCGGGGAAGTAATATCCAAAGCGCATGAGGTCCCAGGGAGGCTCTTGTTCTTGCGGATCTGATTGGGGGATTTCACTCTCATGATCGCTTCCCTATATGCACCCAATTCCCGTCAGGAGGCCTTCTTGAAACAGTCTTTGATACCGATTTTGCAGTCCCCGGACGGTGCCATATTGCTGGGAGGTGATTTTAATTTGGTAATGGATGGGGACCTGGATCGCTCAGGTCAACGGTATGGTCAGACTGGGTCCTTGTCGGATGCTGGGTGGCAGTGGCTTAAGGAGTATGGGCTGGTGGATGTGTGGAGGAGGGCGCACCCCACGTTGAGGGATTATTCCTTCTACTCACTGGCAACCAAAACATACGCTAGACTAGACCTCTTTCTGGCATCTCAGGAGCTTCTCCCCAGGGTTAGAGACCCGGTGATTGAGCCGCGGGCCTTGTCGGATCATGCTCCGATAACAGTCGAGATTCACACAAACATGGAAAGGGTTGGTCCATCAGGATGGCGATTTAGAGACTCGATGCTTCAGAAAGGAGAAACGGTTGAGGCAATCCGAAGGGCTATAATAGACTACCTTAGCTTTAATGACAACGGGACAACAAGCATTGCAACACTGTGGGAGGCGTTGAAGGCTGTCCTGAGGGGTGAGGTGATGTCGCTCTCTTCTAGGGATAACAAGGCGAGGACCTGACTCCGGGGGGACCTGAAGCAGCGGGTGAGGTTGTTGGAGTGCTCACATAAGCGTACTGGCGCTCCTAGAATATGGCAAGAGCTAGAGAGGGTCCGGAAGCAGCTGAGCCGGTTGGATTGGGACAGGGCAGAGTATGTGGTAGTCCGACTCAAGCAAAAGTATTATGTAGGAAGCAATAAGGCCGGCAAGCTACTGGCGCATCGGTTGAGAGCACAGCACGCAGCGTCTTTGATAAAAATGGTACGATCCCCTTCGGGGGCGGAGGCACGTACGAGCGACCAAATAGCGCATGCTTTTGCAGAATTCTATCTAAGTCTGTGTATGGCTGAGATGCCCGGCGACATAGCCCCAGAATCCTTCTTAGAGGGCATAGCAATCACACCTTTGTCGGCGACGGACTCTGCCTCGCTAGATCATCCTATCAGGGCTGAGGAGGTTATATCTGCGATTGCTCGCTTGCAGATTGGGAAGTCACCTGGCCCTGACGGCTTTTCCGCGCTTTTCTATAAATCCTTCTGCGCAGAACTTGTTCCTGTCCTTGTGTGACTTTTTAACTCTTTTCGGCAGACGGGTGTGCTTTCGCCTAGTATGTTAGATGCCACTATCGTAGTTATTCCGAAACCGGGGAAGGATCCCGAGAAATGCGCTTCGTATAGACCGATCTCCCTCCTGAATATGGATGCCAAACTGTTTACTGGTATTTTGGCACACCATCTCAATTATTACATGCCGGGGCTTGTGGACCCCGACCAATCGGGATTTATACTTCATAGGCAGTGCAGCGACAATACCAAGCGATTGCTCCATCTCTTGGATAAAACGGAGCGTTCCCGTAAGGCAGCGCTCTTCCTGTCAGTTGATGCTGAGAAAGCCTTTGATAGGGTCCATTGGCCATACCTGTTCAGGGTGCTCGAATGCTATGGATTGGGCTCAGGTTTTCTAACATGGATTCAATGTATTTATCAAGAACCTAGGGCAGCGGTCCAGCTCAATGGGACTCTTTCTATGCCTTTCACTGTCCAAAGAGGTACCAGGCAGGGGTGCCCTCTTTCGCCCCTTTTGTTTGCGCTTTACATGGAGCCACTGGCTCAGAGGCTTCGGGACAATCCTCTGATCAAGGGCATGAGGTTCGGGGGGATGAGCACCTCATCTCGCTGTATGCGGACGATGTTATTTTTACTTTGGCGGAGCCGTGAACTCACTGCCGACACTAATGGGTGTTATTGAGGAATTTGGGCGGGTTTCGGGGTTCCGTATAAACATGCTTAAATCGCAGGCCCTGGGCCGGTTTATCCCTGCGAAGCATGAAAGGGACTTGAGGGCCCGTTCCCATTTCACATGGTCCTCCTCGGGGCTCCCATACCTGGGGATTGAGCTGGGCACCACGGTTGCCAGTACGGTAAGGTTAAACTACTCGAAATTAACACGGGAGGTGCAGCACGACTTGGAATCATGGGGGAGGCTTAAACTTTCTTGGTTGTGTAGGCTTGCAGCGGTGAAGATGACCATTCTGCAGCGTATACTTTATCTGTTCCAGGTGCTCCAGCTGGAACCGCCCCCAAGGACGATAGCATCCCTACAAACAGCAGTCTTAAGATTTATTTGGGACGGGAAGGCGGCGCGGGTATCACGGCAGGCTCTGTACTGTCCTAAGAGGGAGGGGGGGCTGGCGGTCCCATGCCTCCTTCGATACTTTCAAGCAGCACAGCTGCGCTATCTGTTGGAATGGTGCCGGCCAGCCTCGGAGAAGCATCGGTGTTTCATGGATCAAGCAGTGGCGGGCTCTCACATATGGAAGGAACCTTGGCTTTGGCGCCGTCATAGGGCGCAGGGGCTATATATATCCCCGATCACGGAGGTTACGATGAGAGTGTGGGATCGGGTGGCCGGCAGAGCGGGCCTGACGACTTTCCCGTCTCCGCTGGCTCCACTGGGCGCGAACCCTGACTTTGCCCCGGGCTTACAGCCGGAGGCATTGCGTTGGTGGTATGAGGGGTGATGCAAAAGGGCAGGAAACTTATTCGACGAGCATGGGGTTATCCCCTTTGATCAGCTGAGGGAGCAATATGGCCTGACTGAAGCCGATAGGATGATGTAATATCAAGTAAGACACTGGGCATTGCTCCCGGCCAATAGGATATTAATCGACAGGACGTTAACCCCATTTGAAAAATGGATTCTAATGAAAAAGGACGATAAGCGCTTGGTCTCAGAACTTTATGCCCTCCTGCGAGGAGAGACCCGTCCAATCAAAACTAGGGGTCAATTGAGATGGGAGAAGGAGCTTGAGAGGGAACTATCGGAGGATGAGTGGGAGAGTGTTTTTTATAGGGTGCATCATACAGCATATAACGCAGCAGGTGCAGAGACAGCTTACAAGGTAGCCTCCTATTGGTATTACACCCCTAACAGGATCCATGCTTGGAATCATGATAAATCTAGTAGCTGTTGGAAGGGGTGTGGGGCACGCTTGTGCACCTACTATGGCATTGCCCCAAGTTGCACAGGTATTGGAAGGACATAATAGACACCGTGGACAGGGTATTTGATACCCAGATCCCCAGATTCCCTGCGTATGTTTTGCTTGGTCTACCCAATCCGCTCACTTTTCCCCTAAGATCTTTGAAGGGTCGGCAGATGGCCCTGGCCTTGAATGCGGCCGTACAACTTTTGCTATCAGTGTGGGGGACAGAGCAGATCCCGTCAACAGTCTCTTGGCTGCACAAACTATGGTTTATTCTCGCCATGGAAAAGCTATTGTTGGCTTCACAGTTGCGGGGCGGGGACTTTAGGGAACTTTGGCAACCGTTTCTACGTATTTTATCTGGGGAGTTTTCGGAGCTGACATGCCCAACCTATCTGAGGGTTCTTAACTTGAATTGATTGCCTGGGAGGTCACCTTCGAAGAGAGGGTAAATCTGGATTTGTAACACATGATATTAGAGCCTGAGATCGTTTGGTTAACGTAAATCCAACCAGCAGTGGGGAAACATAGTTGTGTTCACTGTATTATCTTTTTTCTTGTTTTTTCTTTCATTGTTTCGCATGTAATATGCTAACGATGCGCCTGTTCGCAATATAGTGATGTAGTATATGTATAAGGGCGATGTTCTAAAATTGAAAACTTAATAAACAGATTTGAGCTATAAAAGCAATCAACTATGCATAGTCCTAAATAAGAGTAAAAAATGTGTATGAAGAAAGTAAAATACAAATAGAAGACTTAACGCTCAAAACAACCACATGACGACGAGGAATAAAGGTAAATATGTACAACAATATCTCTAATCGGTATTCAGTTGCAAACTAAATAGTGGATGCAAAACAATTAAATTGTAATGTAAGAAACACATTTCCAGCCATAAATTAGAGTTGGAAATCATTAACAATTCAGTACTTTACAGACTGCAAGTAGCAAATCACAATTATTTTTGGTTTGCTTCATCCCAGTCGCAAATAGCCAACATTCGCAAAGACAATTTTGCACATACAATTTACTAACACCTTAACCCAGGTGGTAATCATGTGCAAACTATATAAACAGCCCCATAATGCATCAGATTTTTCCAATTTGGCTGTTTTGTTTGTAATGGCAAGGCAAATGAGGATTTTGACAGGTTTACGGAGAAGGCGGAGAAGATGGCAGAAAATCTTCAGACTGAGAGTCACACTTTTTCAAAACAGAGGAAAAGCTATACACCAGTATAGGCCAAGTAGAGCAGTAATCCCTGATCTAATTGCTGAATTAAAACCTCAGCTTGAGGGCTATGCCTTATGCAGCACATCCTTCACCCCCCCATGTGCAGGTTTTATGCAGTTTGCATCCATTAGAGTCTAGTAGCTATCAAGGTGTGATTGCAGCAACTGTTGGTGTGTCCCAGAGTGCACTGTTGTGGTTTTCTGTGTGTTCATTGATGTTTTGTTAATGAGCATTAGCAACTACATATACTTCCCTAGAAATACACAGGAATTACATACCACCAAGACAGATTTTTATGAGGTAGCTAACTTTCCCAATGTCATAGCATGTGTAGATGGTACACATGTGACACTCCGCCCACCCTGAATACATATTCTGCACCAGGAAAACACTCACTGCTTGAATATACAAGTGAGGTGTGATGCAAAACATGTGATTACAAACATAGTGGCATATTTCCAAGGGAGCACCTATGATTCATTCATATTCAGACACAGTGGCATTGAATGCAAGGCTACAAGAAGAAGAGTTTGGTGATGGATACAGGGGCGGCTCCTCCGCTAAGCCGCATCACCCCACTGTTTTTTCCAAAAAGGAATAATAAAATGATAGTAAAGTACATTATGTTATTATCATTTTATTTTCCTTGTAGGGCGGGTCCGGGCTGGAGGGTGGGGCCCCAGGAGGCCTGTGTACACACTTAGTGCGCATGTCTTTTTGGCCGTCCGTGTTCAGCTGGCCAAAAAGACATGCGCACTTTGCATGTGCTCTACCCAGTTGTATGGGACAGTCGGGTAGAGAACATGCACAGGCTCCCATTTCCAGTCTGAGCGGTGAAGCAGGCTGCTCAGACCAATCACGACGCTGCTGTCAGCAGCATCGTGATTGGCTGGGAGCCTGTGCATCCGGGAAGAGGAACAGGACGGAGGGGAGTCGACCGGATCCCCCCTCGAAGGCAAGTGTTTTTTGTTTTTTTTAAATGTATTTATTTTTTAAGTCCCCCCTCCCCTATCCCTTTGCGCCCTGTCCCACCCAGCCACCCCTGTTCAGTGGCAGCCGCCACTGGATGGATATAGTTTTGGTAATAAGCCTATTTTAATGCTTTAGTGCAACAGAAAAGCACAAATATTGTTACTGTGATGTGTAAAAATATACATTGTTATTTCAGGTGGTAGTGCATATGCCATACGACCATAGATAATGACTCCATATATGAATCTAACCCCACACAGCTTTGTTACAGCGTGGCACATAAGAAAACTAGAGGTGTCATGAACGCACATTTGTATGTACAAATAAAAAAGCAAACTTGAAAATGTGAAAACTTTTTGTATTTTTTGTGAATTAAACAAAATATTTCAATATTTGACAATTTTTTATGTATACTTGTTTTTGTATTTTTGTGTTTTGTTTTAAAATGTAAATCATACAAATTGCTTGAGCCAGTCCTCCCGAGCTTCCATTAATGCCCCAGTAATGATTAAGTGACGGTCTACAGAAGTCAAA
The DNA here is from genome assembly GCF_031143425.1 of Pleurodeles waltl. Taxonomy (NCBI): domain Eukaryota; kingdom Metazoa; phylum Chordata; class Amphibia; order Caudata; family Salamandridae; genus Pleurodeles; species Pleurodeles waltl. Next base: position 1,124,650,361 of record NC_090448.1, read on the forward strand.
AGGTTAAGGGCCGTTGCCCAACTACACTCTCTAGAATCCTGTTGCAAGACAATTGAAATATGTGCAACTCTACACAATGTAGCAGCTCACAGGTGCTTAGAAGTTACTGTATCTGAGGCTGCAACTGATGATGAGGAAGAACAGCTATTGCCACATATACATTACAACATGATGCATCCTGAGCAACAGAGGGTCGAAGGTACCAAGCTGCCATAACTGCGAATTAATTTTTTGAGTGAGTGAACTATTAATACAATATTCAAATCACAGGCATATTTGCAGGTAAACATAAACCAACCTTTATTCCTATGTTTTGCTATGAATGTAAGCAAAGAAATAAGACATTACATTATGTCACAAGTATTATTCAAAAATATTTTGAATTGTGTATAGAAACACAGGAAATCAAAAATAAACATGAAGATAACAGTCTAGGACTTGTGTTTGTTTCTAACAAAACTGCAGGCACTCTAATTTGCACATCCAGCACTGCAATGCCTGGTTACACTCACACTCTAATATTATTGACACATATGCTACTGGCACTAGACTGGTCTCTCTGGATGCACTACCTGACTGACACCTGCTATCTAAGTGGTATGTAATGTTTTTACAGCATTTGTTATCTGACCATGAGCTACGTCAGCACTGTAGTGCCCCATTCCCACTTGGAGGTTGAGAGTATGCCTATGCAACACAGATGTTGCATGTGCAAGCCTGTTAATTGATCTTTTTGAAGCATCAGTGCAGGCAGACTGTTGACATTCCCCATGTCTCTGATGTTCATTGTCAATATTAAGATCTGTGCATAGAGTCTTTGATGCATCTGTGAGATTGTCAATCTTAGCGTTCATTGTACTTCATCAGCTACGGTTGCTTTTCTCAACATTAGTAAGTTTTGTATTATCCAGCTTTATTTCCCTCTGTGCAGGTGCTGAACCTCGATCAGTGATGCCGCCAAGTTACTAAACACTTGCATATTCTAAGAGATGTCACCATTTTTTATGTTTGTTTGGGTTGGAATATTGGTAACACACCAAGAGCGACCTCTATATCTTCCATACAGTTCTCTTGGCCTGACTATAGGTTCTTGCCTCCCACTCTGTGTGCTTCACTTCACTCAACTTCACTTGTGTCTGTTGCAGGACCGTAGGACTCATTGGTTCTGCATGGGGTGTTGTGTTATACCCTCACCATCAAGTGGCTTTTTGAGTTGCATTGGCAATTCTCAAGCCCCTTGCCTTCTGAAACATCACTAAATGAGCATGGATATCTGTTTGAAAATTGAATCATAATTATTTTCTGCACTATGGCTGAGTGATCTGTATTTAACTTTGTTGTGATTAAAAATTAAATTTAGGCAAAGTCTCACCCGCCCATGGTGAATTTACTACCTCTCCTATGAAGCACTGCTAATATGCTAGGGTTATTTATTTTACTGACATATATTTGGGACATATATTTAATGTTATTGCCTTTTAATACACACACATTTAGATCATTCTAAACTGCATGTAATGTATATATGCAACACATAATATGTATTTAGTATATTTATGAGTGTGTTGTAGTACAGTGGTTCCCAACCTTCTGATTCCTGAGGACCCCCACTGAATCACTGTTGGAAGCCGGGGACCCCCAAGCAATTTGTAGGATTCAAATTTCAAACATTAAAACAGTAATTCACAAAAAATAAACAAACAAGTACACACCAAACAAATGCTCGAATTACTACAGATAGAATGATTTTATATTGAAAAATATGCAAAAATTGAAATATTTTATTGGAAAGGTTGACGCTGCATGTCCGCAGAAGGGATGCTGAATCCTCAGGTCAGATTCTACATTTCCCACATGATTTCTGTTTTTATTTGTTTAGGTACATAAGATCTGAGAAAAGCAAGTAAACCATAAGGGCCTCTCTGTCACATGTAATTAATTTGTTTTATAGCACCACTCATACCAGTGTAGGGTGTTGAAGCACTTTAAAAGGGGACTACAAGGTGTAGGATTTACATGTCATCCACACTGGGAGGCATTTTCTAACAGTGCTTTGTCTGGAGAAGCACAAACTTAGGGTTCAGAACATAACACAGTGGTTAGCATGGACTTTAATCATAAGAATGCATTTCTACACCAGCAAACCTTTTTTTAGCAGCATAAGTAAAATGAAAGACTGGGAAAAAAATAACTTTCTAATTTGTGCCATGCAGTTTGCATGCAGCTCTTTGATGGCATGGCTCACTGTGCTAGATTACGACTGTAGCTTATTAACTGCACAGTAACAAAATCTTTGTGACAAAAACAGTAACCCACTGTGCTAGGCACATAAAATACTGTTTTTTGCATGATATATGTTCTTTGCAACAGGCATATTAACCATCTGCTCTAACTTAAATTTGTCAAATCTGCCACTAGACAAAACTCCGATCTCTCTCCAACAGGTACATTAATCACCAGAGTTATCCTGAGCGAAAGCTGCTGGATGTACAAAGAACTGCTGCACAAAGGACGTAATAAATATTAATAAAATTGAATTTGTTTATGTGGAGAGGCCCCAGCTGGAGAAGTGCCTTCCTGCCAGCCCAGGCCTGCGGATCCCCTGGGAATGTGTCATGGACACCTAGGGGGCCGCAAACCACGGGTTAGGAACCACTGTTGTTGTACACATACCTTGAGAGGTTCTAGAAAACTCAGATGTATCATTTGTGCCGAATCATTCCACTGACTCTGGTTCCAAAGTTGTTTCGGCAGGTTTCTCTATTGCAGTGAAGGGGGTTGGGGGACAGTGGGGACCTCCTCCTGTTGCCCTGGCCTTACTTAGCCAGGTTACTACCTTCTCCTTTGTCCTGGATCTAAAGTCATCCCATATTTTACAGATTTACACAATGGATCTTGGTGTGACCAATGATGTCATAAATGATGTCACAGAACTTGTCATGAGTGATGTAATAAGTGAGATCATAAGCAATGCATGGCCGAAGTGCACGTTTTTGTTAGCTCCTATAAATTTAACAGGTGAGTTTTTTTTTTAGTTCAAAAATTGTTTTTGTTAGTTTAAAACGTTAACATTGTCACTGATAAATTTACCTAATTGGCCACCCTCCCCAAACCTATTTTGGCCCTGGGGATCCCCATCCCACAGAGCCATGTGTATTTTAAAGAGGAGGAAGGGCCACGTGGCCGCCTCCCTGAGCCTCATTAGGCCCTGGGGATCCCATCTCCCAGGGCCTTATTTATTTTAAATGGGAGGGAGCCGCTTGGGCACCCCATCCCCCAAAGCCATCACTAAAAGGCTGCCCTCCCGAGCCTTGTTAGGCCCTGGAAAACCTCATTCCCCAAAGCCACTCATTTCATTAAAGTGGAGGGGGGCCGTGAGGCCACACACGTCCAAGCCTTGTTAGGATCTGGGGACCCCATCCCCAAAGGCCATTACTAAAAATATAGGAGAGGAGGCCTCAAGGCCCCCTCCCCAAGCCTTGCTAGGCCATGGGCACCCCATCCCACAGGGCAACTCATTTAAATAGAGGGGAGGTGGGCTGCATTGCCTCGTCTCTGAGCTTTGTTAGGGCCTGGGGACCCCATCCCCCAGCGCCACTTATTTAAATAAAGGAGAGAAGGTTGTGTGGCCCCGCACTGAGCCTTATTAGGCTCTTTGGACCCCATCTCCCAGGGTCACTGATATCAATAAAAGGGATGGGGGCTGCCAAAGAGAGAGCAGAGAAAACAGCTATGTCCAGGGGGTGTGCTACCCGGACATAGCTTGTAAGTTGGCCCAGTCCTTGGGGCCATTATTGGCTCATGGGTGGGGGGATGTGGCCCAGATCTCCATTTTGTTAAATATTGGCACCTGAGTGTGGGCTCTCAGGGGACTTTTCAGGCTCAGGGAGGGGGCTGCATGCCCCCTCCCCATTTTGTTACTTCTTGGCCCTAGGGGGGTCCCTCTGGGTCCCCCTCTGAGGACTAGGAGCTCAGGCTACCCCTACCATGCCCTCTTGTATTATTATTTTCCTCCAACATGAGGGCAGGGGACTAAGGGCCTGATTTAGATATTGGCGGATTAGTTACTCTGTCCCATAGGATATAATGGGATTCATATTTTGGTTGATGGGATATCTGTCACCTTTGTGACGGAGTAACTCGTCCGCCAATATCTAAATCAGGCCCTTAGTCTCCAAGTCCTATAATGGCTACCAGGAACATTTTTCTCATGTTGCTAGCAGCCAATCAGAGTGCTCTCTCTTGCAGGAGACTGACTCCAGAGAGAGAGAGAGAGATGGCTGAAGGGAAAGAAACCTCCCTGGGCCAATCAGAATGCTCTATTTTTAAACTGTTGCTCCCACAAGAGTCAACCTATTCATTCACCTTTAATTTCGCGCAAACTACTGAACAGATTCGTAGCAAATAACAATAAGCCCAACCTGTAGACCAAGATCTAGCTTCCTGATGAATTTGGTGTAATTCCGCTCATCAGTTTTTGCTTTAGCCCGTCTTAAAAAAGTCTATGGAAAATGCACAGGGATTTGGCATTTTGGGACCCCCCCCCTTTTCTCTACCCCTGCTTGACGGATCACTCCGAAACTTTCCATGCATAAACTAGTCAAAACGTAGCAACTTATTGGAAAGATTTGTGGAGATTCGTCAAACGGTGCCAAAGTTCTTAAAATGTTTTCAAATGCAACAGCAGACCTAACTAGAACTACCTAGTGGCGACCACCATTAGGTTTTATATATATATTTGGGGTTGCCAGTAGGTAATTATAGTTAGGACCTAGTTTCCATAGAAAAAATGTTTTTTGACTTGGCTATATCTTTGGTGCGGTTTGACTATTCTTTTCGAAATTTTCCAAAAAAACTGTCCCCTAAGGTCTTGTTCTGCATAAAACGTTTTCTGGTGATCCATCAAGCGGGGGCCGAGAAAAAGGGTAGGTCAAAAAAAGTGTGTTTCCCATGTTAGTTCCCAGGGATAATTTAGACACGACTGCAGCCTGAACCACTGGACGGAATTACACCAAATTTGGCAGAAAGGTAGCTCTTGATCCAGAAAGCGTGCTTTTTGTTTTTTGGTGTAAATCCATTCAGTTAGTTTAAGAAGTTAAAGGAAAACCAAATTTGTATATCTAGAAGCGCAAACCATCTGCGATTAGTCCCAATCTTGTTCAGAGATCTGACTGGCTGCCAACACTTCAACCAGGAAGTGTTGGCAGCTGAGGCCCAAAAAAAGAAAAGGGGGCAGGGTACAAATACCCTAACCCTCTAGACTTGGCCCTGGCGAAATTTGCAAATAATCATGAATATCGCCTTGAATAATAAAAAAAAAGAGTGCAGTCTCCTGCGCTTGTTATAATTGTAGTCCACAGGTGAGCCAGGTCCCAGCATGCAGAGTTTAACTTTGGAGGGGGCTGAACCAGCCCCCCCCCCCCAAGGGCTTAATAATGCCCTGGGGACCACCACCTCCCTGGGGCTAATATTCGGCAGGGGGCTGCGAGGACCCTCCCATGTCCCGGGATCACTACCTCCCTGGGGCTATAATAAAAAATATATTTAGTGGGGCACACGGATACCCTCCCTCCCGGGCCCCTGGGACCACCACCTATCCAGGGCTAAAATAAACATTAAAAGAGGGGGTCTCCACAGACCCCTGACCCCGGGACCAACACCTCCCCGAGGCTATTTACTTTTTGAAAAAGAAGGAGGGGGGCCCCCTCCCGGCCATATATATGGCCCCAGGGACTACCACCTCCACAGGACCAGCCAGTGCAGAACAAGTGGAGCCATATATCACCACTGGACTTCCCACCCCCTGGACAACTCCCCCTCCAAGGCTGGCTCCTGCTATTTTCCAAGGTCCACACCCTCAGGAAATGGCTGTTTGCTTTTGTTTGGGAGGAGCTGTGAAAACTGCTCCTGGTTGCTCGGAGCAGAGTTTTCATCTCTTTCCCTGTCCGCTGTCATGCAGGCAGGGAAAGAGATGTGAGAATTGCTCCCACAGACAGGGAGCTGCATTTGTAGCAGCTCCCTTCGTGCAGGAGTAATCCCTGCTTCCTCTTTGTTTCCCGGGTCAGTAGGACCTGTAAGCAAAGTCTGGGCATTTTTTGTTGTTTTCGTCCGCAAAGAAATTGATTTGAGGCTGCCCCCGTTCCCGAAAGATGTCTTGAGCGACGTCTTCATTTAGAATCCAGTTGTGAGCCTCTGCTAAGTTGCCACTTAGAGACTCTGCTTGGGTGATTAGTGCCCTTGGCAGGTGAATGGAGATTGCTAGGCCCTGGCCAGTAGCCACTTCCAGGTGCCTTGTGTTTCCAGCGATACAGGACGGGAGCGAGTTTCTCCTTGTTTGTTCAAATAAAGATTTGTGGTTGTGTTGTTTGTATGAGGAGAGAATTTGTCTTTATGGATGGATAAAAAGACTTCAGGGTGAGATGGACTGCCCTGAGCTCCTGCATGTTTGTTTGATATGGCTGCTCTTTGTCCAACCACAAGCCATGAAATTGTAGAGAACCCATGTGAGCTCCCCAACTCTGGAGGGAAGCATCTTTTTCAAGTGTCTGTGTGGTAAGTTCCTAGTGAAAAGTCCCCCTACCAGAAGGTGCTGACTCTGCATCCACCACTGGAGCACCTGTCTGGCAGCTTGTGACAGGGCCACTTTGTCCTTCCAGAGGTTCCAATACAGAGACTACGGATCTTTCGGAGCTTGTTGTAGAGTCTCATGTGTAATCTGGCATTGGGGACAATGAAGATCCAGAGGTCATTAATCCCAGCAGCAGCGATACTTGTCTGGCCGATGGACGAGGAATGTGGAGGAGAGTGCGACATTGTTGATTGAGGATAATCTCTTCTCTGAAGGACACACTCTTGCGTGTTTTGTATCCAGAGGTGCTCCTAGATAGTGTTGTTTTTGAGTCGGGACTTGTGTAGACTTTTTGAAGTTGACTTGTAAGCCAAGATGCTGTAGGCTTTTACGGCAGATCTGGTATTGCATTTGTATAAGCAATGGGAATGAGCTATTGTTTAACTAGTCGTCTATGAGTAGACAAATATTTTCTTTCTCCACCAGGTATGCAGCAACTAATACCATGCATTTCGAGAATGTGCAAGGTGCTGATTTGCGCCCAAAGGGCAACACTTTGTACTGGTAGTGCGTGGATGCCACTCCGAAGTGCAGAAACGTCTGATGTTTCTTGGCAATCGAAAGTGGAAGTAGGCACCCTAAAGATCAACGGAGCACAACCAGACCATCTGAAGGAGCTGGTGGTGGATCTGGTGTAGGGCAAGCATCCTGAATTTCTCCTTGTGGATGAACTTGTTCAGAAGCCTTAAATCTAGAATTGGTCTATATTCTCGAGTCAGGCCTTTTTTCTGGACCAAAGAGTAGCGTGAGTATATGCCCCATCCCTTTTGAGAGAGTGGAACCTCCTCTATAGCTTCTTTTTGGAGCAGCACATGTACTTTGTTTTGCAATAAAGTTTGTAGATGACAGGATGTTATTCTCGGTGGGACAGCAGGAGGTGGGGACTTGAACCTGAGTAATTAATCATTTTGAACAATATTCAAATCAATTTGTTTCCTGTCCCTATCTGGGGGCACTGTCGATCATGACGGCACAGCATGTGTTTTTCTTGTGGCTGCTACGATCACTGAATCTGGAGGAGTATCAGATCGAAGGAAAAGAGGGTCCTAGTCAGGAGCTTTGAATGTTTTTTTTAAAAACGAAGGTGCAGCCGGTAGAGATGCTGGAGTTAAACAAAAATGCATAGCAGTCTCCAAAAGACTCGGAACCAGAGGTAGAAGTGGTCTGGAAGTCATTCTGTGGTGAAGCGCTCTATCTCAGCGAGTTGTGGAGCAGTGAGAGCGTCAAGAACTGTAAGGTGTACTTCTATGGGTTTCCTAGATCTTGTTCTCTACATTTGTGGAGTCCTGGATAGAGAACCTCATCTCTGCTGACTTTTAGATCTTCGCAGCTGTATTTTCTGCACCTGAGAAATTGAGGGTGGAGATTAAGGAGAAAATGTACAAGGTGGGGTGTTTTGGGGTAGGTGTATGTCCAGAGACCCTGGATGGTGAGTAGGTCTGAGAATAACCAGACCTGTGCTCTGATGAAGGTCACGCTCTTTTCCAACACTTTGTTGGTGAAGAGAGAGATTTGGTGAGTGAGCAGGAGATATTTCTGCCACTGGTGACCCAGTACCTCACTGTAGGCAAAATGCCGACCTCTGAAGAAAGAGATCAGCTTCTCGACATCAATATTTGTGACTGCTACATCGATCTAGACCTTTCTGTAGGACGTCGCACATCTCTTGATGTAGATGATTGTCTCGAAGGCAGATGACGTTGAATTTCTTTTGACGTCAGAATAGAAGTCACTGGGGCCGGTGGTGACGTCATCTGCCAGTGCATCTGCGCGAGCCTCAAAGTCAAACCAGCTGAACGTGAAACTTGCTGTGACGTCAACCTTCTGTGCGATGTCATCTGACTCAACAAATAATGCCTTGAAGTCAATGTATAGTGCATTGACGTTGACTGTCTCTGAGTGGGCGATGTTTTCGGCAAGCATCCCAACAGCGATCCCTCAACCCACAGTCTCTTTGCTGTCAAGGGAGATGCACAGGCACCATCAATGCTGATCCAGACTCAGACGGCAAACAGATAGGTGCTTTCCTTGCTGTCGATCTCCTACCTGTTGACGGCAATGGTGAATAGTGTTTTTCGCGAGCTTTTTCTGTTCTTCCTCTGGGTTCTTGAGGAGGGCTCTATCAAGGAGGCTCTTGAACCCCCAAGGCCACTTGAAGGTAATCCTCATCAAAGGCCTAAGCAACCCGCCCTCCTCCCCGGATGAATCTTGCATGCAGCACCCTATACCTGTCTGTAGTTTCTTCTTTATGTCACCGTAAAAAAGTACTGACCTAATTGCCACCCAACAGTCACCTCTGGGGCATGATGGGATAAAGGAGGCCCTGGAAATCTTAAAGGCATGATGCCAGTATGTTTTTATTATTCTTTTAATGCAGCCTATTGGCTAACAATGCCTTTGGTTTCCCTTGCAGCTCTCTCTTCAATAAAAGCTGTGGTTTTGCACCTTATGCTCTTTGTCTTCTGATTTATAGAAATGCCTGAGTCTGGCAACAGGTTTATCAAAGGAAAATTCAATGTAAATTGGGCATCTTAAGTCTTTAATATAGGCCACACAGATATATATAGATTTATGCTATACATTTATGTATGTTATGTATATTTAATATGTGCTTCGGGGTCCATGCACGTGGGTGGGAATATTCAGTGCTTATGACTATTGATGAGGATCCCCTGGGAGAGAACTACAGCGTCCCTGAAACTTTTGTTTTTTTTAAATCAAATTTCTATGTGTTTTTAATTTTATTTCCTAACCATAACGTCCCTGTAACCTTTGTTTTTTTCAGTGAACATATATTTATATAAATATATAACTAAATAAATATTTTTTATTTTTCAGAGAGGGGAAACACATCCCAGAGTAAGGTTTATTACAATAGTTCAAATGAGTTATTCCATGTTAGGCCTCTGCTACTGCATAAATAACTTGAAAACTCACACAGCCCATTGTGCTCAACACCTTGTCACAAAGCCATCAGTCAAGCTAACTTTTCCATAGCTGTCAACAGGTCTTAAATCTTCCTTGTCGACTGTGAAGAAAAGGATTAGCATGACAACAGGTTTCAAGGGATGGCAACCAGGTATGGCAATCCCTAACTTACTAGGCAATCTGTGGCTGCAAATAAACATTGATGGCTCTTCATGGGTGTATACTGTACATCTATAAAGGATGGATGGGTATATTCCCCCTCGAGCGTGCTGTTGCTGTCTCTGTCCGGATAAATATTCTGCTGCCTGCAAAAAAATATATGGCGCAATAGCTGTAGCAGCAGCGTACACGCAAAAATTAAGGATATACCTAATAGTACAATGAAACAAAGCATGATGCCACACTCAGAGGGCATATACCACCATGATCTGGAGTACCGCTTCTGCTGAATATTATCTGTGATGTGGGTGAAAATAAATTTTGATAAGAATCAATGTTGGTTACAACTACATTGATAACTACACTAAGCAAAGGCTGGATAGACTCTGTATCTAAAGCAAAAATTCAGAATGAGAGACGAGGGATGGACTCCAGCTTTATGAGGTTGCTATGGGCATAGGGTATTAGCCCTGCATATGAAAACTAACAAATACTGGGATTCTTGCTTGCAGTATATACAAAGGGATATTTATGAGGTACACAGGCAAGCTGAGCAGACACGGTTGTGATTCAGCTGTACTTGTATTATTATATAAATGTTTTTTACCTTCCATCCTCCTCTTCTTCTTCCTCATCTTCCTCCTCCTCCTCCGACTCCTCTTCATCCTCCATGGCAGAAGAGAAAAATGTAGAGTCTAATATAAAAAAAGAATTATACAGAATTCTAAAGTTATTTGTAATGATAAGGTCACCTGTTCAGCTAGGTGCTGATTCGTTCACGATTTTCACCCTAATTCTTCAGTGCTACCTTTGATGTTTATTACTAATATAGAGACCCAACATACACAATTGCAGGACTTGATGATGATGATGGCACGACCTGTATTGTGCACAGCTACTCTTAAGAGTGTCCTGGGGCGTTGCATGAGCTCTGACACAGAGGATGACTAGTCTTGCACAAATAGCCAAGTCTTACGCTTTTTTAAAAACATTGCAACGTTGCTTAGAGCGTGAAGTTCCAACAGAAGTTTATTCCATGCAACATCCCCAGAGACCTAAACTAAACCATGCCTTAAGATAAACCGCCCCTGTCCGGTACAAGGCCCCGTGTACCGTACTAGTATTTTAAACAGGATTCTGTTTTTTGATGGGGAACCAGTGAAGATCTCACAGCTGGTGGGGACGTACGTATTCTCCGCGGCAGTACAAAACTAATCGAGCTGCAGCGTTTTGGACCACTTGAAGCCTACTCAGTTGCTGTTCTGATAGTCCAAGATATAAGACATTGGCATGATCCAGTCTAGAGGATATCAAAGCCTGAATCAACAACATTTTTGCTGAGAAGGACAAGAAGTTTAAAAATGTTCTCCAGGGGCGTAGCATCCCAAAGTGCCAGTTACTGATCTAATTTGACATTTGAAAGACAACGTATCATCAAATTTGATCCCTAGGTTCTTTGCTGAACCATCTTGCAGGCCTTGGGGAGGGGCATCATCAGGCCAGGAGGTTTTCCAAGATTCAGACACGGTATTATCAAAAAAGAAAATTTCCAGGTTGCTCATAAGCTGGAGAATGGCCATCTACTGAAAACCGGTGGTCAAACAGATTGTAATATGAGCCACTGATAACTCTTCGCCCTTTCCCATGAGAACAACAGCTGTGTGTTGTCATCATGTGATATAATTTTTGCCCCAAGGGCTTCCGCAATCTGGGCCAAAGGAGTGAGATATAGATTAAATAAGGTAGGACTTGAAAGCAGAGCCATGGGAAACTCCAACTGACAGGTTACATGGTTTCAAAGAGAAAGGCATGATACAAATTTGTTGACTTCGACCTGCCAGAAAGGAAGGAAGCCACTGCAAGGCTAGTCCTGTTACACCAATGGCTTGGAGGTGCTCTGGGAGCCTTGAGTGGGGACCGTGTCAAAGGGGGAGCCGACAAATCTAACATTATTAGCACTGCCTTGCCCCACCTATCAAGAATGCTTTTACTGTCTTCCACAACCTCTGCTAGTGCAGTCTCTGTGCTAAAACAGGACCTGAAGCCTAACTGGCTGGGGCGGAGGAGATTATTAGCTTCCAAGTAGCCTGAAAGCTGTTGGTTCACGTGAGAGAAGGCTGGAAGTAGGGAAATAGGCCTATAGTTTGAGGGAGTGCAGGGACATGGCGTAGATTTCTTTATCAAAGGCAAAATGTTAGCTTGTTTCCAAAGGGAAGGTAATATTGTAGTTGCTAATGATGTGTTAAGCACCCTATTTACTAGAGGATTGACGATGGAAGCCTCCTCTGCTAAAAGTTTAGTCGGCCTAGATCAAAAGGTGAATCAGGTTTCAGAAAGCACAAAGCTTGCATCAAGCTGTCCAAAGCTACTGGCTCAAAGCTAGGCAGTTGCGTTAGCTGGGTGGATGCATTGCACTTGTGAGTGCAAAAAGGAGAGTGGCATTATACTAAAGGTATATTGGAAGTCATAAACGTCTTTGTGGCTTGCAGTATACACATTGTAACTCATTACGAATTCTTTAAAAAAGGGTGAGGGAAATGTGAGTCCCCTTCCTAGGACATCGCAGTGCAAACCACTGACTGGACAGTGATACCGGTAAACGGAGGGAGGAAGGTTGGGGGGAGATAAAGGAGGACCCCCATAGCTACTAAAGTTAATGATGGATCTATTGCACAACTTCATGCACACCAGCAGGTAGGTCAGATTAGGTTTGTGTGCTGGCCTGCATTGAGGTGGGGTAAAGTACGAAATGTGGCATGACTAAACCTGCGCATCCAGAGGCAGGGACTCCGTTTGGGTGACCAGGGCTGACTTTAGCGCTGGTGGTGCACAGCAGACAATCATTTTTGCCCTCCCACACACACACAATGACCTCCTTCTCAGATTCCCTCACTACCACCAAGCAAAAGTGCCCCTCATCTCTCCATAGCTCTTTTGTCACATACATTTCATTTGTTTTGAAGTGCTGATAAAGGCCGGCTTTATTAACAAGTGTGTATATCTTACCAAAACAAACCCTTTTTAGAAACATAAGAAATAAATAGTGAAAGACTGGGGAAAAAATATAATGTCCTAACCTATTTTATGCAGTTTGCATGCCGCTCTTTGATAGTTTGTAACAGTCACTGTTCTATATCAGGGTTGTATCTTATGATCTGCTGTAATAAAAGGATCTCTGTGGCCAAATCAGTGATCCACTCAGCTAGCCACATAATATACAGAGGTATGATCTGCACAGTATGCGTTCTTTGCTGCAGGCATAGTAACCCCCTGCGCTACTTTACGGTGAGTGAAAACTGCCACTAGGCAAAACTCTAAACTATTTCTTCTTTAGCAGGAACATTAATCACAAGAGTTATCCTGACATTTTTATTGCTGCCCGAAAGCTGGACTGCACAAGGAACTCTGCATCAGGTGTTTCTAAGTTGTATCTTATTGCTAAATACAGCGCCCACCCCCACTTAGGCCAGCACCCAGTGCAGCTGCACCAGTTGCACTAACCTAAAGTCGGCTGTGTGGATGATAAGTGGCACTGTGGCACAAGTTAATGGCAGCTATCATGGTAGTGCTCCTTCTTCCCGGTTTGACTTCTGCCAGAGTCCCATGACTCTGAAGTGATGGTCTCAGCTGACAGTCTCCATCTTGGCCTCACTAACTTTACTGAGGTCCTTTGTAAAACACTGCAAGCAACTCACACATGGAGGCTCTGATGCAGACTGGGAGCTCGGTCAATGCTTTAGGAGTAATGTAAGAGACTGCCCGTCCGTTTGATCTGGTTCTGTATATGAGTGGGTTGTGATCAGGTATAGGTGGTTGGTAGGAGATGCAACTGTTCAGGTAAGTGAAGCCTGAGTTGTGAAGTGCCTTGAAGGTTTGCGCTAGGATTCTGGATTGAGCAGGTTTGTGTGTCAGGAGCCAGTGTAGTTTCCTGAGGTGGGGTGTGATGTGAGTTCTGTGTGGGAATCTGGCTGCCGAGTTCTGGATGGTTGGTAGTCTTCTAGTGAGTTAGTTGGTGAATCTGGCATAGAGGGTGTTCCTATAATCCAACTTTCTGGTGACTAGGGCATGAGTGACAGTTTTCTAGTGTTACGTGAAAACCATTTGAAGATCTTCCCCAGCATCTTCAGCGCGTGAAAGCAGGCTGCAGTGACGGTCTGTGGTTGATGATTATTTTGAGGCTCCTGGTGTGAGCTTTGGGAGTGGGTTTGAGTTCAGCTGGCTCACTTGTTGAAGTCCCATAGTAACGTGTTCTTGGCAAAGATCACTACTTCTGCCTTGTGGGTGATGAGCCTGAGGCAGATAGCTTTCATCCTGTTGGAAACTTCAGTCATGAAGGTGTGCTGGGGGTCTTGTCCAGAAGGGAGAGTATGAGTTGTGTGTTGTCTATTTAGGAAAGGATGTTGATGCTGTGTGAGCAGGTGACATTGGCCAGAGGGCACATGTATGCGTTGAGGTGGGTGGGGTTAAGAGATGAGCCTGGAGGCACTCAACAGATTAGTTTGCAGGATTCCAAGGAATAAGGTGTCAGGCTGACTTGTGTTCTATCCGTTAATAAGTAGAAAATCCAGCGGAGAACAGGTCCTTGTATGCCAATCTTATGCAGACGCCTTGTGAGGATGGGGTGTAAGACTGTAAAATGCTGCAGAGATGTCTAGGATTATGAGGGTTGCAGTGTCTTCTCTATCAAGGATCATGCAAATGTCTGCAAGAGCTGTTTCTGTACTGTGGTTCTGCCTGAATCCAGACTGAATGGCATTGAGGTACTGGTAATTGCTTAGGTGGTCAGTGAGGTGTCAGTTGACTAGTTCCTCTAAGACCTTTGCTGGGTATGGTAGGAGGGAGATGAGTTTGTAGTTGTAAAACTTGCCTGGGTCAATGAATGGTTTCTTGAGCAGGGGCATGACTGTGTCATATTTCCAGGTGTCCGGGAATGTGACTGAGTTGATGGAGGCACTGAGGATGGGTGTTAGTGCTTTGGTAGGAGTCCTTTGGTGAAGGTGTGGCGAAGATAAGGATCGGAGGTAGGTTGCATCTCAGTAGCTGGGTTGTCAGCAAAAACCAAGTAACCTGAAGTAAATGAACATGTTAATGAAAGTTAAGACGGCACCTAACTGACTGGCCCACACATCAAACCCAGAGTTTGAGCAGCTGGGGCCAGCAAACTGGGATTTTGGGCAGGGTCTAACAATGACTAGATGCTAGAGATAGAATTCCAACAGCTCCCGAATGCAGAGGAATCTTTATGTACCTTTGGGATCATAATTAGGCAGCAACCAAGCCTAGAGTCGAGGATCAATTTCAAGATTGTGTCCATAACATACAAAACCATGGGGCAGATTTACAAATCCCTTGCGCCAACTTAACGCCGCTTTAGCATAATTTTTATGACACTAAGGTGGCGTGAAGGTGGCCATTCCCCCCTGCCATATTTAGAAAGTGGTGCAATGCATTGTGCCACTTTGCAACCACTTGCTTCAAGTAAGTTATGTCTGCGTCAGGCATAATGTATGTAAGGGAGGTGTTCACATGCAGATAGGCCCGACAACATGATGCAGTGAAATTTACAAGATTTGCACCATTACAAACACTGCTTTATGAACAAACTTCGTTCCTCCCGAATTCCAAGAGGAACACCCTATTTTTAGACAAACACCACATCTCTATAAACAAAGGATCCAACCTCATCAATTCCCTCACTGTCTCACTCATACTCTACTGTTCTAAGAAGCTAGTGGTAGACTTCAATTTCCTCTCATAGGAATTCAGGAAGTTTTGGGAAGGAGTAAACTAAAATATTATCAGTTTACCTTAAATAATGCGAGTCTTCCATCTTACAATGTTGGCTTGTATGTAGAGTATAGGAACAGAATTCAGAGTCCAGCTGTAGTGATGTGCAAGGACAACACACACACTCTTACATTTCTCTTGCTCCCTCGCCCTTCACCCTCTCCCCAGAATTTCCCTCGCCCCCCTGCAATCACTAAACCTTCTTTTGCATACAAGAGTCATCCATCATGCTTCACAAATGGAGCTGGGCCCATCTCTCTTGGCTCAGAGCAGGCAGCAGTAACACAAGGGCCCAGGCAGGAGGCACCTGTGTTCCTTGCCTACAGCGATTTCCAGGCAACAATAAATATTTCGATAACCCTGGTGTTTAATGTTCTTCCTGGTGAAAGGTCAGAGTTTTGTCTATTGGAATTTTTGACTCAACGTAAGGTAGCGCAGAGGGTTAACAAGCCTGCTGCAAAGAACGTGTACCATGCAGATCACAACTTGCATATAATGTAAAGAGGTCAGTGGGTTACTGCTCCTGTCAGAGATATTCTTTTGTTACATGCAGTTCATAATTTAAAATCTAACTATAGAACAGGGAGCTATCAACTGTCCTCAAGCATGCAAACAGCAAGGTATAGATTAGAACATATGATTTTCCACAGTCCTTCATTATCCGAATGATGACAAAAGGGTTCATTTGGGTAGAGATCAGTTCCTATTATTAAGGAGCACCCCCAACTATGGAGATACGTTTTAAATTCTGAGTTTGTGCTTCTCCATACCAAGCACTCATAAACTATACTACCTACCAGTATGGATGAAAATTGACTCCTACACCTTGAAGTTTTCTCGCTTATGTAACATTTCCTGTACACTTATTCACACATGTATGATGGATTGTATCTTTGTAATGTGTGTTTGATGTAAAGTGCTCAGACACCCTAAACTGGTTTGAGTGGCGCTATAAAACTAATTCCATTCATCTGAGAGAGAGTGATTATGGAGACTTGAGGGGCACTGTTAAAGGGTGGCAGTGAGGATATCCGTAGTGGAGGTGGTCATTGGGGGGCACCAACAAACACTGCTGCACCGCGCACCACCAATGCTAAGGTGAGCCCTTGAAAGTGTGGACACAGGTTACACACCCTGGGTGGCCGCAACTCCTTGTGAAGCTACTAGGGGAATGGGCCAGATGCATGAAGTGATTATGTGGTTGCAAACCCTGCAGTAAAACTGTAAAAACACAAGCCTCAGTGCGCTAAAGGTACATTGCAAATCAAAGAATCTTTCCAACAAGATATGTGCATTTTGCTACTCTTTCCAAATCACAAAAAGCAGGGACGTGAACGTGGTCTCCCCGCCTCAACATTATAGATCAACGTTTTGCGACCACAATGCTCACCAGGAGGTGGTAACCCATTCAAAAAGTTCTTTGAGGTGATAGGCAGTAGAACCGTGGGCTGTTCAAAAGGCTGTTCTAGAGGTTCCTTAGGCACCCACCACTGCCCTCTCAAACCCAGGGTAGCAGAGTATTATGCACAGGGATACGATGGGACTTATACGTTTGTTGCAAGTGGGAAGGAAGAATGCCAACAATCT
The DNA here is from genome assembly GCF_031143425.1 of Pleurodeles waltl. Taxonomy (NCBI): domain Eukaryota; kingdom Metazoa; phylum Chordata; class Amphibia; order Caudata; family Salamandridae; genus Pleurodeles; species Pleurodeles waltl. Next base: position 1,124,667,450 of record NC_090448.1, read on the forward strand.
TGACTTTGCTTTTGTTTTGAGCATGCAAGATAATAGGGAGGGCACGGCTTCAACATATACATTTTCATATTTACTTTTGCAAATGTAACGATTTTAGTACTTGTTTAAATCCTAAATTAATATACCAGTGATGGTTTTCGTGCTGATAGTTATTATCAAGGCTCTATGTGCAACTCTTGTAAGTTCTGGAGGAAGTTGCCCTAATACTTGTAGGTATTACCAGTCACTTGTATGTAGAAACGACTCCTATTCTATATCCAAGACAAGTGTTTAGCTATTTCAAAAATACATTATGCAGTATCCAGCATGTACGCACTCAAAAGAAGAAAGGGATTCAGAAATGAAGGAACTTGAAGACAATTCATAGGCAGCAGAGAAAGTGCGGATGCACATGCAGAGCGGCTTGATGGGGAGTGAGGGACAAGTGTGCAAGTGATAACAGCAGGATGGGAAAGCAAGCACATGGCAGAGCAAGGATGAGCCCAAGGTAGCTGGGGATCACTGGCACAGGTAGTGAGAGAGGCGGACAGGAAGCACCAAGGAGTGAGAGCAGGTGAGCAGGAAAGCAAGAGAAGATGTGGACCCAGGGAGTGAGGGAGACGGGAGGGTGTGGATGAGGAGCCAGTGTGTATCACATGGGGGATGAGCGAAGGAATGCCAGAAGGCCTCGATAAGGAGCGATTGAGGTGAGCAGGACTTCTCCTAGCCCTATCACCACAATCAAATGGGACCATTCATGAGGCAGTGTAACCTTCTAAGAATTGACATGAGTTTGAAGAACAATCCAACCAAGAAATGCCTAACTACATGAGAGCCAATGGCTCAAGTGTGGTGACCCTAAGCCTACTCTTTCTATATATACTTTTTATTGCAAGGTTTCATGTGAATCTTCTCACTGTGTGGTCTGAACGTAGATCATCCAACTAGAGGCCAAGGCCAGACTAACTACGGGGCTGTAGAGGTGTCCTTAACTCATAACGCTCCACTGTTCTTTTCTGTGTGAACCACCTGTTAGCCAGCACTCGTTGGCTAGTCCCTTTTCAGATGTTCAGATTTGAACGAAGGCATTTGAGAAGAACCCTGCTGGCATCAATGTTAGTCACTTTTTCTGAGATTTCACAAAACTGTGAAATACATTATCCAGACACACAAACCATAAAGGATATACATAATGACAAACCAGTCTGTAAAATCACCAGCCTGCTCGGCATACACTAGACATTGGTATTAGAAGGCAACTGTGTACAGGGCAGGTGAAAGCGAGAGGAAGTAAAGAGTTACACTTGCTTAGGTGAAATGATTCTCCGATAGGGCAGAAGGGAAACACGTACTGGTTGAAGAGCCAACTGTACACTGTTTCGAAAATGATAGTCTAGTATATCAAGTATGGTAAATAGTTTAAAATGTGCCATGCTTAGCATTCCGTAATAAGAAAGGCGGGATAAGCATCATTATCCCTACATCTTCAGCACAGTCATTTACTTGTAAGGTGATCCCACCTCAATCACGGGACCAAAATGAGGACGTAGGAGTGGACATGACATAATCTCACTCCCTCACCGCGTGGCGGGTATATTAACTGTAGGCAAGTTTTTGTTAGCTGCAGGTGAGGAAACTGGATATAAAACTTACAAGCATTTGGGGGACTCGTACATTGGCATTGCTGATGCTTATTGAATTACAATGCAACAGACACTGCCTAAGTCAGAATACAATACAAACATGCCTGCTGGTATTGCTGGGGTTGGGGGCGAGGTGGGATTGTGAGCAGTACCTGCACATTCATCGCTGGGTAGGGTGGGAGAAATTTGGGGAGGTGTGGATAATGCAAAAAGACCTTGGAGGAGTCAACACAGTGGAGAGGTTATCTCAGAAGACTACCTAAAGCTCCATTTTATCTTCCATGCAATGGCATGGGTAAAGACATCCCACCGACCAAGGACAACCTTTAACATGCCAAAAGTCAATGACTGAGGGGAGATGACCTAACGTCTACCATTCTGTCATATATGAGGTAAAGGAGAGCGACCTAAAGCCCACTCGTCTATACTGTATGTATGTTTATAAGGATTATGCGTAGTGGTAACAAGAGGTAGGTAAAAGACCTACAAAATTCAACCATTGCATGGATGACTGTCGGCTGTCCTACACAGGTTTCCACTGCCTGAATTCACAGTCGCAAGAAGCCTCCTGACTGTTAATGCTAATGAAGTAGGACTTTTTGTGACCTGGACACTTTCTGTTGACACTGATTACTACAACAGTGACATCACATAGCAAATGGAATTCCAGGTGACAAACCAGTCAGTGTGCAAAAACTGACTGCCTTCCGATCTGCAATTTGTAGATTTGGCTTTGTGCTCTTTGTGAGATCAGGGTTTCATTCTAAACTGCGGCTTCTAACGTTATCTTTTTTTTGTGATCAATCCTTTAGCCTGGCCGCTGGAGGGAAAACCTAGAAGGAAGTTAAGTAGTAAAGAGAGAGCTTGTGGGCCGAGCCACATGCTCTGTGCCTGATAAACCGAAGATCTCTGTTTAGGAATAGAAAGACGGAAGACAGCCTAATTCCACTGTTAAAGAGAGGGTATAACCAGGAGGCAATGGTGTCTGAAGTAAGGACTGAATATCAATAGGGCACAATTAGCAGCTAGTTGGATTTTGTACTTTCGAGTTGATAATGACACTGTTGCTGGTTTGTGCTATGTAGTAAAACACTGTACTGGGGAATATTTTTATTGAGTGCCGACAATCAACTTAAAGTGAAAACAGTTGAATTCAACAATGTCTTACTTGAGGCTATATGGTCCAGAGTCATATAAACATATATTTCACGAGGGTGAAAAGTAACATGGTTCCATCATCATAGATACTTGACAGTAATATCTCCAACAAAATGAGCTAACAATTAAATACAAGGGGATGCAGCGAGGCTGCGGAGACAAGTAACATGATGGTACAGGTTGTGCGGAGGCGATCAACGAAATTGCTCATGCCAGTGACAAACCTGTATATGCAAAAGCACTGTGAATTCAGGAAGAGCTATTTCTTCTTATGGTCTACAAAATAAACAGGTGTTTTTTTTTGTTTTTTTTTAAGAATCTGTTTCAGCCAAAAGGGAATCTTCCCCATTAGTCCTAGTAAGGAAAAATAATTTCTCAAATACACCAAGGGGCATATTTATACTCTGTTTGCGCCGGAATTGCGTCGCTTTTTTTTACGCAATTCCGACGCAAAACTAACTCCATATTTATACTTTGGCGTTAGACGCGTCTAGCGCCAAAGTCCATGGAGTTTGCGTCATTTTTTAGCGTGGACACCTACTTTGCGTTAATGATATGCAAGGTAGGCGTTCCCGTCTAAAAAATTGACTCCGAGGCATGTGCGCCGTATTTACACTCCCGGGCAAAATTCACGCCCGGGAGTGGGCGGGTCAAAAAAAATGACGTCCGGCCGCTTTTGCGCCGTTTTTTAGCGCCTGGTCAGGGCAGGCGTTAAGGGACCTGTGGGCTCAGAAGGAGCCCAGAGGTGCCCTCCCAAGCCCCCAGGGACACCCCCTGCCACCCTTGCCCACCCCAGGAGGACACCCAAGGCTGGAGGGACCCATCCCAGGAACATTAAGGTAAGTTCAGGTAAGTTTTTATTTTTTATTTTTTTGTGGCATAGGGGGGCCTGATTTGTGCCCCCCTACATGCCACTATGCCCAATGACCATGCCCAGGGGACATAAGTCCCCTGGGCATGGCCATTGGGCAAGGGGGCATGACTCCTGTCTTTGCTAAGACAGGAGTCATTTCAATGGGGGTTGGGAGTCGAAAAAAATGGCGCAAATCGGGTTGAGGCGAAAAATTTGCCTCAGCCTGACTTGCCCCATTTTTTGGCGCCCAAGCTCCATATCCCTCTACGCCGGCGCTGCCTGGTGTACGTCGTTTTTTTTCACGCACACCAGGCAGCGCCAGCGGCTAACGTCATTGAATAAATACGGCGCCCGCATGCCGCTTCAGAATGGCGTTAGCCGGCGCTAATTTTTTTGACGCAAAACTGCGTTAGCGCAGTTTTGCGTCAAAAAGTATAAATATGGCCCCAAGTGTTAAGGAGTATCTACTCAACTTGTTACTGCATTTCACTTGGAACCTGCATTTGCTAAATAAATGCTTCTTGTATAAAGTACTGCAAAAATGGAAGAAAACGAACCTGATTATTACATAGGTATTTTATTTTTGCTTCAGAATAGTAGAATTGTTTTCTTCATCCTAGAGTCACCTCTGATAAGACTGTTAAGAATAACAGGATATCATGCAAAGAATGAATTCATTTCCATAAAGTACTTTCATAGGGCCATCAGGTGATTACACACATTAGGTGTCAAACTCCAAGGAGACATCTTCGAACAAAGGAGCATTCTAAAATGCTTAGTGCCGGTGATTGGTAGAGACGCAGGACTGGGCAAATAAAACAGTTTTTTCTTTACACTGTATGGCGCTTTTACATTAAATGCATTAGTATGTAGCATCGGGTGCTTAGCAGATGAAAACGAGGTAGCTTGCTTCCTTCAGCAGAGAATCACACCAGACAAAAGTGGTGAGCCCCACCTGCAACCACCAGATCAAATTAAGTACTGAGTCGTCCCCCTTCCTCAGCTTTCTTGATCTTTTTCCCACACTTTTCCACACACTCGCAGCATCCACATAAGAACAACCCATTGGGTGGGTAATATGACCCTACATGTATTCATTATTGGGGCGTCCATAGCTGTTTACACTAAAGAGCATTACAAAAATCAATGAAATGGTTACAAACAAATATTACAAGCATTGGTACAGCCAATATATCCTGCCAGACCTACAAGCTTCCAATATTTTTCCCGCCCAGCTAGCCACACATGAACATAGAGGGTGGCATCTTGAAGGGTTTTTCTTTTGTATTAATAAAAATGAATTAAAGATGACTGATGTATATGCATGCGCATGTGCGATGGCCACCATTAAATGATTTTTCTTAAAAAAAGAAAAAAAAACTTTAACTGCTGTGCATGAGCAAAAGAGTGGCCATCTTGGAATGGATTAAAATCCACTTAAACATGGCCACCATAGTGGATCCTTAGACGGGAAACAGAGGTGCCCCCATTCTATTTATATGAAATGCAGTGGGTCATTTACAAACTCAGCAGCAGGGAATTTGTCAGTCTTGTTGGACAACTTTAGGTTGGTGTACAAAGCTGGCCCACCGGACACTGTGTGAAGGACAGATAGGTTTTGGCCAGAGTAGGACTCAGGGATTGGAGGAGGGGTCTAGCTCTGGAAGAAGTAGGTGCAGAGATGAATTCTAGCAAGCCTTCTCTTCTGCTCTCAAAGAAAAACTGTTGGAGGTCTATAGAGAGGCGGAAGAGAGACGTCTTTCACCACCTGCTATGCATGAAGGGATAGTGTGTCTGATGTTAAAGCTTGGTAGGGACTCTGATGACCCTTCTGCTTACGTGTCCCTAACTATGTTAAATACAGATCTTAAGGTACTGTACAAAATACTAGGAGTTAGTCCAGGAGGACCAATGTGGCTTTATGCACCATACATAACCTCTGTAGATTGGCCCATGTACTACATGACGCCAAGGACAGAGAGAGGGAGATGACATTGGTCTCCCTTGACCTTGAAAAGGTGTTTGATACAGTGGAGTGGGCATATCTGATGGCAGTCTTGCGGGGCATTTGATTTGGCCATAATTTCTGCACCTGGATACAACTCCTATACCTCGATCCTCCAATACACATTAAGGTGGGTGGAAAACTTTCTGAAGCCTGGCTGGTGGGGAGGGCTGTGCACCAGGGGTGCCTCCTCTCACTCCTCTTATTGGCCTTAGTGAGAGTCCCTTGCGCTGTTACTATGCTTGGAATTAGAACCCTGGGGAATTAGGGTGGGCAACATCTCCCACGTTGTTTCATTATATGCGGATGACACACTGGTGTATGTGCAAGCACCAGGGAAGTTGGTTCCAATCCTGCTACAGTTACTAGATTCTTTTGGTGAGGTCTCGGGTCTCAGGATTAATGTCAGCAATTCGCTCCTGTTCCCCTTAGGTGGTCTAATTGGAAGGCAGCTGGACCAACTGCCGGATGTTGGTCTCTGGTAGGAGTTGGAAGGATTTCGATATCTGGGGTCATTGGATACCCACAGTGAGGCACAGTATCAATGCAAAAACATAGACAAGGTGTTGATGGGTCTAGAGAATTCTGGAATAAGCTTTCCCTCTCAGCGATGGGGTGTGTGACTGTGGCTAAGATGGTTTTTGTGCTGCATGGCCTATACCTCGTCCAGAATTCCCTGTTTCCGCTGCAGGATCATTTTTTTCCAAGCTGGATAGCCTGTTGGTGACTCTCATATGGGCAGATAAACATAGCAGGGTCGTGATGGCAACTCTCAAGAAGAACTTGAAGGATGGGGGATTAGCAGTCCCAGTCAGTTATATAGCTCTACTATTATGCTGCACAGTTGCAGGATGCCACTAGATGGCTCAGAGTCTGAGAATTGGGAGAAATGACTCCTGGGAACTAAGTTAGGTGGTAACACTTTGCCTCAGTTGCTGATGTGAGGGGGAAGATCGGATTGTCCAGTACTTTATTTAACCTGAAACATGGCAGGACTTTGGGATGAGGTAATCCAAAAGATTATTCATAGGGCCCCCTTCAGTAGAGAGCTAAGGATGTGGGATCTGGCTGCATTCAGGAATATTGTTGTAGACATGTCTATGGAGCAATGGGGGGGGGCTGATAGCAGGGATGTATACCCCACAGACACCTTCATCACATTCCCGGAAGCCCAGGAGTCTTTTGGGGTTGGACCGGCCCACTTCTTGTATTACGCTTAGTTGAAGAGTGTCATGAAGGAGCTCTGGACAGACTTCACTGTGACACCTCAATCCTCGGGGTATTAGATGGCCTTAGTGGGTGGGGAGGAAGGACGTCACCTGATTACCCTTTTCTACATAGCTCTTAGTGGTGTCATGTAACCATGACAATTCCCAGCACATGTGGCCTGGGAGAAAGATATGGGAATGTCGATCTCAAACTCAGATTGGGAGACTGTGATGGGCCTCGTGCGTATCATATCTTGCAACAACAGATTTAAGTTACTGCACTTTCATTTCTTACATCATACCTATGTCACTCCCTATAGTCTGAACAAAATAGAACCTGCTAAATGAGACAAGTGTGGCCGATGTGGTGCAATTGGGGCTACTTTCATCCATCTAGAGTGGGAATGCAACCAAGTTCTGAATTTGTGGGGACAAGTACTGCCATGCATAGAAATGGCCACTGGGATTAGAATACCACTGACACCATTAGCCTGCTTGTTGGGAGGGGTGACATGCCCTAAAGGTCTTAAAATCCCTTACAGACTCACCCAGGTGGCTTTATTATTAGTCAAGAGATGGGTGGCCATTGGGCGGATGGGTAGAAGGGTCCCTCTGTTGGACCATTGGTTGCAAGATCTATTAGAGTGGGGAGTGGCTGCGGAACACTACATGATGGTTTCTCGCACTGATGACAGAGCAGCAGTTGCCATAATGTTGTGGGTGCAATTGCTGGATATGTTCCTGTAGGACAATGATTTGAGTGGAGTGCCAAGGGCGAATCTGATATAGAGGGTTAATTGTGTGCAAGGCTAATATTCACATACATTTTCTGATGACCTAGGCGCTTCATTACGAACATGGCCGTTCTGACCACCATGCCTGCAGTGGCGGAAAATACTGCCACCGGCATATCGGTCTGAACTGCCATATTTTGAACAAGGGAGTGGCGGCCCTCCGCCACCACCAGGCTACCGCCGACAGGCAATCTGACGATGGTGGATTACTTTATCTGACAGGGCAGCGCTGCAAGCAGCACTGCCCTTGTATAAAGAACCCTTGTTCCTCCAGCCTTTCCCTGGCATGGGCAGTGCAGGAGCCCCTGTGCAGTGCCCCGTCGCGCAATCGGGCAGTGATCTGCGCGACAGGTGCTGCTGCACCCTCCACACAGTGGCATTGACGACAGCTCCATGTGGAGCCGTCGGCAATGTCCCGGCCCTGCATTCTGCTGGGCTGGCGTGTGGAGACACTGTTTCCGCCCGCCAGCCCAGCAGAATGCATATTATTCGGCCGGCAGGTTCTCAAGGGGGCTGCCGGTCTGTGATAAGACTGCCGGCAGGAACACGGGGGGTTTCCCACTGTGTTCATAATGACCCCCCAAGTGTGTAATGGTGCTTCCTTGCATAATAGCCTTGGTCCATACATGACGCACCTTGATTCTAGCTGGGCTGGTAGGTTTGTCTGCTCTAAAATAATGTATACCACTTGTCTGTCGCTGCTTCCAAAAGGAGCTTGCAGCAGGAATATATATGACACTGTCAACCCACACTGTATGTTTTGTTTCTGTATGTATTTTTATTTTGTATAAACAAAACATGGCCACTCTCTGACACAACAGCAAAGGACAATGGGAGCAGGCAGTGGGTTAGGGGTGCAAGGGGCATAAAAATCATTAAGAGAGCAGTGGGGCAGAGTTGGGGGGAGGAGCAGGAGAGAAGCACAAGGTGAGAGAAATGAGTCCCTCACGTACTGCAAATTCAGGCTGTGACAGCAAGAGAAGGATATAACTTATTCAATCAAAACACAGTGAGACCAAATTCTCCTGGGGAATGACAAACACAAGAATTTGGAGGAAAGCCAACAAACTAGGAGTAAGAAAATTAGATCACAGACTATCAGATCATAAGCAAGGACTGGTAACAAAGTCCACTCTAAGACTTTCTTGCTTAAAGTTAGTCTTATGCCAACTCACTGTAGGTGAAACTAAAAAAAAACACAAAAAATTATGCATTAGAGTTCATGCTAGTAAGAAAGCAGGAACTCAAAGAAAAACGAATGTAAGATTGTAAACTGTAAATTGTAAATGTATTTATATGGCGCTTAGTACCCCTGACGAGGTGTCTAAGTGCTTGCGGCGAGTAGCACGCTAAGCGTACATGAAGGTAGTACACATTCTAAGAATGATTGGATCTTAAATTAATTTACTAAGAGGCCTATAATCCAGGGTCCAGCTGATAGACAGACAGAGAAATTTCACAGAATTATCAACCTCCATTACAGACTGATGTTAAGATGACTTTTTTCCTTACCTTTCCTTCAAAACCATCACCCGGAAGCCCAAAAATATTACATAACTAATGAAATAGAGGTGGTTACGTGGAAATCCTTCATGGATAGAGAGTGCTAGGGAATGGGCGGCAGAGGAAAAGCTGGCATTCTACTCCAAAGCACTGAGGAAGCATTGAAAAAACAGACGAGTAAGCCCCTTGGACCTACAGCAAATATATGGCACTATTTTTCATCAATAGATTAATGGGTTAAACTGAGTGCAGTTGCTGGGACCTGTGACATCTCTTAAGTACCTCACCACAACTGGTGTTTACTTGTTCTGGTTCATGGACTTTATCAGGAATGCCTGCCAGTCATTCCACTCCTAGGCTGATGATACCCCAATCTGCTGGATGTATGTGCCCCTCACTATCAAGATGATTTCCACTGAGTAACCATATTGTAGGTGGGCAAAAGTGACCTCAACCTTCGTGACCCAAAAGCTGAGGTCAACCTGCTGGTCCATGATGCATTTTAATATGACCTTCTAACCCTTTGATTAACAGTGATCTCCAATTATAGTTGCAAATAGGCGTCTGACCTAGGTAGGAAGCATTGTTCAAGCCACAACATTACAAAATACATTTTCCTTTTTAAGATTTCACCATAGCTCCACACTCCAATAGTTGGCATTAGACCAAATGCAAAATTGGACCATTCTGCTTGTGACACAATGTCAAACATATAATTAAAAAAAAAAATAGAACCCATGTTCGACCGGAAAATATAAGGTATTGCAGCTCGAGTGATACGGATTCTCCAGATATGTGTCTGAACTAAGTCCAATGATCACAGATTCTATCCAGGCATCGACCCCTTGCAAAACAACCATGCTTTAATTAACTGAAATGTCTAGATCGATAGCCGCCCTCTGAAACACTCCGTTTTGCCACAATTACTTAGAGGAGGCGTACGGTTTTCTGCACTTACTGCTAAAATTCTGGAAGACGCTTGCACCCCCTCAGGTCCCGCTTTTGTTTCACTTACTTCAGAACTTCTTCCAAAGCGGCCTTCTTGTGCCTTAAACTGTGTAAACCTCCCGACGATTAGCAAACGCTGTTTCCCTAAAACACGGGCATGGAAAAATAATGAAAAATATGTACACATGCACGTTTGGAGAGATAGAGTTAGAAATTCCACAATAAAATAGTTAAAATAGTTTCTAAATAAAGTGACTGACCTTTTCACCATAATCTGATAAAGCCCAAAGGGAAATGCATCCTTTTTACTAAAGTGTCTCTAGCATCCGTCTCCATGCCCACTCACACATCACACAAAGGGACCCATTGTTTCAGTTCAGGGCCCTAGCAACTGTTTTGTCCAATGGCTTGTTAATATGAAATTTCTGTAAGGCAGTTTTTTTACTTGCTGAGATTTGTAACATCTGTTCAAAATGTATATGAAAACAGTATTCACATACATGTTAACTCACCTGCATTTGGCGGATGTTTCCCTCTTTTTTTTTTACTTCTATCCAATCACCTGACTGATAAGGTGCCTACACAGACTTCATGGAGTCATCCACTTTTGAAACCTATATCACTCTCCAAAAAAAAGCTCCTTCCCTATTGACCTTAAAGGGTTCACCCCTCTTAAATCCCTGACTTCACCCGCAGTTTTGAAGCAAGAGGTTAACACGCATTAATCATTCTTGTGTAATAACAGTTCTACATCAGTGGTTCCCAACCTTTTGACTCTTGAGGACCCCCGACAAATCATTCCTGGGAGCCGGGCCCCCCAGCAATTTGTACGATTTACATTCCAAACATTAAAACAGTAATTCGCAAAAAATATAACGAGTACACACCAAACAAATACTCAAATTACTAAAGATATAAATCTTTTATTTTGAAAAAAAATGCAAAAATCAAAACATTTTATAGGGAAGGTTGGAGAAGCATCTCTGAAACTAACTTTTCAATGTTTGGGTTTATTTAGGGAAGGTGAGTCCTCTGGTCAGATTCTACATCTCCAGAGCGATTTCTGTTTTTATTTTTTTAGGTATGTAAGATCTGAGAAAGGTTATTTTTACATAAATAAGTGGTGGGGAAAGGAAGTAAACCATAAGGGTCTCTCATCTCTCCCTAGCCTCTCTGTCACACATACTTCATTTGTTTTATAGCACCTCTCATACCACTGTAGGGTGTCAGGGCACTTTACAGGGGACTACAAGGTGTAGGATTCACGTGTCATCCACACTGGTAGGCATTTTCTAAGAGTGCTTGGTCTGGAGAAGCACAAACTTAGGATTCAGAACATAGCACAGTGGTTAGCGATGATGTTAGTAATAAGAATGTAGTTCTAAACAAACAAACTTTTTTGAGCAGCATAAGGAAAATGAAAGACTGGGGAAAAAAACAACTTTCTAATTTGTGCCTTACAGTTTGCATGCAGCTCTTTAATGGCAGTTCATAGCTCACTTTGCTAGATTATAATTATGAACTGCACAGTAACAAAATAATCTATGTGACAAAAGCAGTAACCCAAAGTACCATGCACATAAAATACTGTTCTTTGCATGATACACGTTCTTTACAGCAGGCATATTAACCATCTGCACTACCTTTGAATCAAAACTGCCATTGCCCAAAACTGTCATTCCTCTCCAGCAGGTACATTAATCAATAGAGTTGTCTTGAGCTTTTATTTTTGCTGTACAGGAGCTTTGCAGTGCTTTTAAAACTGCTGAACAAAGGAAGTAATAAATATAAAAACATGCACATACTTGTCAGAGGCCCCAGCTGGAGAACTGCCTTCCTCTCAGCCGTGGCCTGCGGACCCCCTGGGAATGTGTCACAGGCCCGTGGGGGTCTGCGGACCACAAGTTGGGAACCACTGATATGATTAATTTATGATCCAGACCTCTAACTCCAGAAAAGGAACAAGTGTTAAAATGTGGTCTTTCTGTTTGTCCAACAAATGGGTTTGATTATACACTGACCAGGATAGATCTATTCAAATTTATATGAAAACCTCAATTGAAGAAACATTTCCTGTGAATAAATGTGAATTAAGAAATTCTCAAGGTGGATAAAAGGAGATGTTGGCTACTGAGAATTTTACCACTGGAGATGAGGACTTACTTGTGGCTTTGCATGAACTTGAAAGTGGCAACAGTATAGGACAGGAGGACTCCCAATCCGTTTAGGCCGAAATCTACTTTTATATATCAATCTTCTTACGATATGGTGGATGCTTTCCAGGATGTTACTATAAAAGATCTTAAGAGCCTTAGGCGTAGGAAGCTTAGGTCAAATAGAAATTTAACCTGGCCCCTGTATAAAGCTATAAGATTACTGGCAGAGGATAGAAGCATTGTTATTCAACCCGCTGATAAGGGGGGCAATGTGGTTATCTTACCTATTGATTTGTATGTGAATGAGGCTGAGAGGCAATTACGAATGCAGGAATGGTATGAGGTAATTATCAGAGATGAATATCGTGAGACTATAAAAATGTTTTGAGAAAAGTTAAATGATTGGAAGGAAGGAGGACCTATTGGAGCAAGAGGAATATGATTTCTTGAAATGCAAACATCCTAAGACTCCAGTATTGTATCTGTTACCCAAGATACACAAAGACAGTAACAATCCTCCTGGTAAGCCTATAGTGTCCTCTTTAGGGAGCTTGTTAGAGAACTGGTCAAAATTTGTGGGACATTTTATCAAACCTTTTGTGACTGCACTCCCTTCTTTTGTTCAAGATACAAAGGATTTATTGAAGACTATCCATGATGTTTCTGGGAGGATGATTATTGGCTAATTACAATGGATGTAGCTTCTTTATAAACCAGCATAAAATATGCACATGGTTTAGAAGCTCTGAAGTACTTTCGAAGAGCTAGACCGGTTGACCTCATGTCACATACTGACATATTGATACAGATGGTGAAATTTTTCCTAGAGAATAATATTTTTCTATTTAAGGGTACCTTATATAGACAAAAACAGGGAACTTCAATTGGCACCTGTTTTGCTCCCAGTTATGTCTGTTTGATTATGGGCTGGTGGGAGGGACAGGTGTCTATTGCTGAAAAGGCTCAGGATGGTTTTGAGGCAAGTTGTTATTTGGTTACGGTACATTGACAATTTTTTTGATTTGGCAAGGCACTAAGGAGAGGGCAGAAACCTTCATTGCATGTCTTAATAACTGTGATCTCAATCTTAGACTATCTGTGGAAATAACTAAAGAGGAGGTAACTTTTCTGGATGTGAAAATCCAGGTAATTAGTAAGAAAATTTGTGCCAAATTATACAGGAAACCTACAGCAGGCAACACTCTTTTACATGCTAATAGTGATAATTCAGCCCCTCTTAATTGGAGCATTCATTTTGTGGAATTGCTAAGAGCCTGTAGAAATTGTAGCACAGAGGAACTTTTCTTGAAAGAACAGAGCAATATAATAGAGAGATTTAAGGAACAAGGTTATCCAAAGTGAGTCTTAGATAAAGCCAAGGATAGAGTTAAAGAGAAGACAAGAGACTCTCCGTTATTTGTAAATAATGGTGGGAATGGAAAAGAGGAAGAAAGTATTATGTTTATTACCACTTATAACGAAGCTCAAAAGAAGTGAAAAGAATAATCTCAAACAATTGGCAGATGTTGAAGTGCGATCCTATTCTCCAGAATGTAAGTAAGGTTCTCCCAAGTATAACATATAGGAAGGGAAAGCACTGAGAGACCTTTTGGTACACAATGAATTGAGAGTCTGCCCGATGTTGGAGGTCATGGAACTACAGGCTTTTATCCCTGTAGGAAGTGCAAAACCTGTAGAAACAGTAATGTCATGAAGGAATTTTCCACCTCCTTTGGGAAAAGAATGAAAACGATCAATCAGTTTTTGAATTGTAATTTTGATTTTGTAGCATGTGTATTGGAGTGTCCCTGTGGGAAATGGTATGTTGACAGTACCATACATCTGGTAAAAAAAACTAATTCTGGAACATATGAGGGCAACAGACAACAAGGACAAACATCATCTGGTAGCCCACCATTTTGCTGAGTATCATTATTGTAACAGGAATCTATTGAAATATTTTGCTACTGATCGTATCAGATGTGAGTCTAGAGGAGGGAAAAGAGCTTTAAAGCTACGAAGGTTAGAATCAAGGTACTTTGTGGAATTGGAAACAAAGGATCGGACATGTTTGAATATTGAAGACGAGTTAAGGGTACCTATAGGGGATTCATTTGCTTGATGCTCTCCTAGAATATTTAGTGTATCAGTTTGCTATGTCGTGTTCATGAATGGATTGTAATCATTATTTTACTTTTTTCACTTTTTCTCACTTTTAGGAATCAGAGAAAAGGGTTGGAGCATGTCGGATTTGGCTTCCAGCTCCCCCTAATCTTCTCTTCTGGATGGGACTGACGATAGCAGAAGTTAAGTCAGTATTTCTTTTGTTTGTTTGATTCAGTTTATGAGATTTTCTTATTGAGTATTTAGATTATTTGTTGCCATATAATTAATGATGAATGAAACAGAAAATAAGAGATGAGTTGTATAAAGCATAAGCAAATCCCGGGTTTGAAGGTCCATGGGTCCAGTAATGTGCCCCCATGGGGAGCGACCCTTATCCAAGGGGATGCCCCCCTAAAGAAAACACACGCATACACACACACCAATCCCTGGTGCCTAAGTAGTTTCTGCCACCCTTGGGGCCAGATTGGCCTAACAAAAATCGCCTGATCTGCCCCCAAGGGGGGCAGAAATGGTCTAAATACAATTTGCCCCCCAGGGGAGCGACCCTTGCCTAAGGGGTCGCTCCCCACCTCTAAAAAACAAAAGAAACAACAAAAAAACTAAAAAGATATTTCCCTGGCGCCGAGACGTTTCTGCCCCCCCGGGGGCAGATCGCGGCCTAAAATAAATTTGCCCCCCCACCCGGGGAGCGAACCTTGCCTAAGGGGTCGCTCCCCTTGCGTGAAATTGGTGCAAAAAAAGATCCCCGTGCCTAGTGGTTTCTGCCCCCCTTGGGGGCAGAATGACCTAACAAACATCGGCCAATCTGCCCCCAAGGGGGGCAGAAATATTCTAAATACAATTTGTCCCGCAGGGGAGCGACCCTTGCCTAAGGGGTCCCTCCCCATCACTAAAAAAACAAAAAAAAATATCCCTGGCGCCTAGAGGTTTCTGCTCCCCCGGGGGCAGAAATTGCCTAAAATAAATTTGCACCCCCGGGAGGGACCCTTGCCTAAGGGGTCGCTCCCCTTGCGTGAAATTGACGTTAAAAAAAGAACTCCCTGGTGTCTAGTGGTTTCTGCCCCCCTTGGGGGCAGATTGGCCTCCTAAAAATAGGCCAATCTGCCCCCAAGGGGGCAGAAATGGTCTAAATACAATTTGCCCCCCAGGGGAGCGACCCTTGCCTAAGGAATTAACCCTTAAAAAGGTGGTAACACTGCGCGCAATTAAAGAACATTTGTTGCTAAAACTTGATACTTGCTGACTTGATAAGCAAATGTTCCAGGATGCGATGCATCTTTGGTTTATAAGGGGATTGGGATGTTCTCCGCTTGTCATGCTATAACATTTATTGTAGTTGCTTGCATTATACCACAGAAAGGTTTCTATTGAACAATTATTATGAAAACGATATCCTGTTAATACGTTTATTATCGCTGAGTTTAATGCGGCATTACTATTGTTGTCAGCGATACGATGTACTGTGAATACGTTTATTATCACTGAGTTCAAAGTGGCATTTGCATTATTTCAAGTTGTTGCTGGAGATGTGGAACATTCTGTGTTTGGCGCTTAAAAGAAGTTGAAGCTTATCTGTGCCATGCTCAATATTATGATGTGATGTAACAGTGTTAAGCGAGTTGTTCATGAAGTTGAACACTATTGATTAACCCTATGTTTTCATAGTAATACAATGTGAACCGTAATCTTTGATATTATCCCTATGTTTTCAGTGTGATGTAAACACTGATTTGAATTCCTTGCAATACAAGCACAGTACAATGATTAACTCATGAATATCTGGAGAATCTATTTCACTGAGAGATTGTTATTATTCTTGTTGCCTATGTAAATGTCTATGAGTCAAGTAAGTCGGCATCTTGGGAAATCTCATCAAGGTGAAACACGCAAAATACCCACTGAACATCAAGGAACATCTAGGTAAGCTTAATTGAGATGATGAGGGACTAATTTGGGATCACAGTGGGAGTAGTTATACACAGTGTAGGAGGTTCAAGGCTCTTATTTAATTACAGGAAATCCACATTGATTCCGAAAACTTCCTAAAGTGAGGGAGAGCCATCAAAAACAGGGAAGGGGACCCCAACAGTTACATCTAGCTTGCACATCATAGTTTAACAGTAGAGTATACATGGTTTATGCAATACTAGTTATTTGACTGATGTGCAATTTATCATAGGAAAGACTGGCTCTTCAAGAACCATCACTAGGTGTCCTGATCCAGCCCTGCAACTCCAGTATCTCTCTCCTTCTTTCATCCATCCCCTTTCCCCTGGGACGTTGTGATCATGTGTATTTAAGTGGGAGGTATGCATCGTTTAGGTGGAATTGGGAACAAGCAGCTTGGTCAACATTGTGTCTCCGTGGAATGAACAGGTTAGTGCTTGACAATTTTGCAGCCTCGATGGAACAGATTTGTCTGAGGCTGGTGTGAGGAATAGGTCCACTGCTGTCTCTAATAGGCCTGAAACCAATGGCAGGAAAGGCCTAGACCATGTGTACTTGCAAAAATTTTCCCAGGGGCTAAAAAGTTTGGTCTGTGATGTGCCGCATTGATGCCAGGGCAGTGGCGGTTGGCTGGGGTGCCTGGGGGCATTGGTGGCAAGGTAGGTGTAGGAGAAGCAATATATATATATATATATTGCACACTTTCTTCCGTACTTTGGAAGGACAGCACTCCACGAACAAGCCGAGTTTTAGATGTTTATTCGCCTACATGGACGCGTTTTGGCGTTACCGCCTTCATCAACCTGAGGATCGCCATTTTGGCTACATTTAAATACCATCCAATCACAATAATCACTATCGACATGCACTGTGAAAGACTACATTTATAGCAATTTGCAATTGTCTTATCAATAATGTCCATGTTAACTATTTTATCACGTTATTTTTACCATTGTTAACTTTTGATTTACCTTATTTGTTTCTTAAATTCATCTCCCTAACGATGTTAATACGTTATACAATACTTCTACACTCGTCTCTGTGATCATTGTTTTTTTGACATTTGTAATCCCCCAAAAGGTTAATAAATACATGTAGGAAGTTGGCTCTGTATGTGCTATTTCAAAGTAAGGAATAGCATGCACAGAGTCCAAGGGTTCCCCTTAGAGGTAAAATAGTGGTAAAAATAGATAATACTAATGCTCTATTTTTGTGGTAGTGTGGTCGAGCAGTAGGCTTATCCAAGGAGTAGTGTTAAGCATTTGTTGTACATACACATAGACAATAAATGAGGTACACACACTCAGAGACAAATCCAGCCAATAGGTTTTTATATAGAAAAATATCTTTTCTTAGTTTATTTTAAGAACCACAGGTTCAAATTCTACATGTAATATCTCATTCGAAAGGTATTGCAGGTAAGTACTTTAGGAACTTCAAATCATCAAAATTGCATGTATACTTTTCAAGTTATTGACAAATAGCTGTTTTAAAAGTGGACACTTAGTGCAATTTTCACAGTTCCTAGGGGAGGTAAGTTTTTGTTAGTTTTACCAGGTAAGTAAGACACTTACAGGGCTTAGTTCTTGGTCCAAGGTAGCCCACCGTTGGGGGTTCAGAGCAACCCCAAAGTCACCACACCAGCAGCTCAGGGCCGGTCAGGTGCAGAGTTCCAAGTGGTGCCCAAAACGCATAGGCTAGAATGGAGAGAAGGGGGGTGCCCCGGTTCCGGTCTGCTTGCAGGTAAGTACCCGCGTCTTCGGAGGGCAGACCAGGGGGGTTTTGTAGGGTACCGGGGGGGACACAAGTCCACACAGAAATTTCACCCTCAGCGGCGCGGGGGCGGCCGGGTGCAGTGTAGAAACAAGCGTCGGGTTCGCAATGTTAGTCTATGAGAGATCTCGGGATCTCTTCAGCGCTGCAGGCAGGCAAGGGGGGGATTCCTCGGGGAAACCTCCACTTGGGCAAGGGAGAGGGACTCCTGGGGGTCACTTCTCCAGTGAAAGTCCGGTCCTTCAGGTCCTGGGGGCTGCGGGTGCAGGGTCTCTCCCAGGCGTCGGGACTTTAGGTTCAAAGAGTCGCGGTCAGGGGAAGCCTCGGGATTCCCTCTGCAGGCGGCGCTGTGGGGGCTCAGGGGGGACAGGTTTTGGTACTCACAGTATCAGAGTAGTCCTGGGGTCCCTCCTGAGGTGTTGGATCGCCACCAGCCGAGTCGGGGTCGCCGGGTGCAGTGTTGCAAGTCTCACGCTTCTTGCGGGGAGCTTGCAGGGTTCTTTAAAGCTGCTGGAAACAAAGTTGCAGCTTTTCTTGGAGCAGGTCCGCTGTCCTCGGGAGTTTCTTGGCTTTTCGAAGCAGGGGCAGTCCTCAGAGGATGTCGAGGTCGCTGGTCCCTTTGGAAGGCGTCGCTGGAGCAGGATCTTTGGAAGGCAGGAGACAGGCCGGTGAGTTTCTGGAGCCAAGGCAGTTGTCGTCTTCTGGTCTTCCGCTGCAGGGGTTTTCAGCTAGGCAGTCCTTCTTCTTGTAGTTGCAGGAATCTAATTTTCTAGGGTTCAGGGTAGCCCTTAAATACTAAATTTAAGGGCGTGTTTTAGGTCTGGGGGGTTAGTAGCCAATGGCTACTAGCCCTGAGGGTGGGTACACCCTCTTTGTGCCTCCTCCCAAGGGGAGGGGGTCACAATCCTAACCCTATTGGGGGAATCCTCCATCTGCAAGATGGAGGATTTCTAAAAGTTAGAGTCACTTCAGCTCAGGACACCTTAGGGGCTGTCCTGACTGGCCAGTGACTCCTCCTTGTTTTTCTCATTATTTTCTCCGGCCTTGCCGCCAAAAGTGGGGCCTGGCCGGAGGGGGCGGGCAACTCCACTAGCTGGAGTGTCCTGCTGGGTTGGCACAAAGGAGGTGAGCCTTTGAGGCTCACCGCCAGGTGTGACAATTCCTGCCTGGGGGAGGTGTTAGCATCTCCACCCAGTGCAGGCTTTGTTACTGGCCTCAGAGTGACAAAGGCACTCTCCCCATGGGGCCAGCAACATGTCTCGGTTTGTGGCAGGCTGCTAAAACTAGTCAGCCTACACGGATAGTCGGTTAAGTTTCAGGGGGCACCTCTAAGGTGCCCTCTGGGGTGTATTTGACAATAAAATGTACACTGGCATCAGTGTGCATTTATTGTGCTGAGAAGTTTGATACCAAACTTCCCAGTTTTCAGTGTAGCCATTATGGTGCTGTGGAGTTCGGGTTTGACAGACTCCCAGACCATATACTCTTATGGCTACCCTGCACTTACAATGTCTAAGGTTTTGTTTAGACACTGTAGGGGTACCATGCTCATGCACTGGTACCCTCACCTATGGTATAGTGCACCCTGCCTTAGGGCTGTAAGGCCTGCTAGAGGGGTGTCTTACCTATACTGCATAGGCAGTGAGAGGCTGGCATGGCACCCTGAGGGGAGTGCCATGTCGACTTACTCGTTTTGTCCTCACTAGCACACACAAGCTGGCAAGCAGTGTGTCTGTGCTGAGTGAGAGGTCTCCAGGGGGGCATAAGACATGCTGCAGCCCTTAGAGACCTTCCTTGGCATCAGGGCCCTTGGTACTAGAAGTACCAGTTACAAGGGACTTATCTGAATGCCAGGGTGTGCCAATTGTGGATACAATGGTACTTTTTAGGTGAAGGAACACTGGTGCTGGGGCCTGGTTAGCAGGGTCCCAGCACACTTCTCAGTCAAGTCAGCATCAGTATCAGGCAAAAAGTGGGGGGTAACTGCAACAGGGAGCCATTTCTTTACACAAGCCCCCCCCCAGCCCACAGGCCAGGAGACTCAGCCCAAGCTGGGAGAGTCTTCCTAGTCTGTCAGGCGAGGAAGAGTAGGAGAAATAGGCTGGTTAGTTGCAGGGCCTACTCTGCCTTACATCCTTCTGTTCAGGTCATTCCCTTTGGGGAACTGACCTACTTCCACAGTGATAGGACCTAGTCTGAATTGCCTCTTGTCTGCCTCTTCAATGTCTCCACCCATTCTTTCTATTTTGGTCTTAGAGGTATCCACCTCTGCTGACCTTATCTTGGCCAGGGTTACCCCTAGCTTACCCAGAGAGGTTACCCAGAGCTGGAGTAACCCCACCATGACCAATAGGGTCAGGGGGCCTAACTTGCTATTTGGCATGGGGTCAGACCACCATGCTAAGGATAGTGCAGCCATAAAGGCTAACACCCAGCAGAGGCCACTGACAGCTGTCAGTGCCCAGAACCACACCTTTAGCTCTTCACCTAAAAGGGAAGGGGCTAAGTTACAGGCCTCTTTGGGTTCAGGTTGCCTGTCTGCTGTATTAGAGTGGGGGGTTACCACATCTTGTAGTAAACACCCTTCTTCCACTCTTTCTTCTGTTAGCTGAGGAGCCACCCACTCAGGTTTAACAGTTGCCTGTCTAGCCAGGACTTCTTGTGGGTCAGGTTGGACTTTATCAGGGCCATTTTTGGAGTTCTCCCCTACTGGAGCAGAATCTCCTTGGCTTGCTGTAACCTTGGCTAAAGGTTGTCCACCCTTCCTACTCTGTTTTCTTTTCTTCTTCTTCTGGGGCCTGCTTGCATTTACTGCAGAGGCAGGACTTCCAGAATCCTTGGGAGAGGACTGGCACTGGACCAGTTCCTCTCTTGGGCTCTGACTAACCTCTGGGTAGTCATTTCCAAGGAGACAATCAAGGGGGAGGTCTGTACTGACTACTACCCTTCTCCAGCTAAGAGTGCCACCCACTTCTATGGGCACTAAAGCCACAGGCCTCTTAGTGACCCTGTCTAGGCTAACTCTTACCCTGGCAGTCTCACCTGGGATGTACTGGTTTGAGAGCACCAGCCTGTCATGCACAATAGTGTGACTGGCACAAGTGTCTCTCAGGGCAGTGGTTGGGATTCCATTCACCAGTAGGTGGTGGAAGTGTCTACTTCCCTCTGGAATCTCCAACTCACCTGTTGGGCCCTGTTTCCAGTTGAAGGCTAGGAAGACCTCCTCATCTGAGGAGTCATCTCCCATGGCTACACTGGTTACCCCAGGAATTTTGTTCTGGGGTTTGTTTTTGGGACAAGAAGTGTCCTTGGTGTGGTGCCCAGACTGTTTACAGTTGTGGCACCAGGCCTTAGTGGCATCCCAGTTCTTACCCTGGTACCCACCTTTGTTTTGGGTTGTGTCTTGGGGCCCACCCACCTGTTCTGGTTTTTGGGGGCCTACAGAGGACTCTTTTTCTTTGTTTCTAGTGTTACC
Source organism: Pleurodeles waltl (assembly GCF_031143425.1). Taxonomy (NCBI): domain Eukaryota; kingdom Metazoa; phylum Chordata; class Amphibia; order Caudata; family Salamandridae; genus Pleurodeles; species Pleurodeles waltl. Next base: position 1,124,689,019 of record NC_090448.1, read on the forward strand.
CACTTTCTCCTGGGGAGTTTTTGTAACCCCTTTCTTTTGGTCACCCCCAGTGGAAGTTTTGGTTACTCTAGTCTTGACCCAGTGGTCTGCCTTCTTTCCCAATTCTTGGGGAGAAATTGGACCTAGGTCTACCAGATACTGATGCAACTTTTCATTGAAGCAGTTACTTAAAATGTGTTCTTTCATAAACAAATTATAAAGCCCAACATAGTCGCACACTTCATTTCCAGTTAACCAACCATCTAGTGTTTTTACTGAGTAGTCTACAAAATCAACCCAGGTCTGGCTCGAGGATTTTTGAGCCCCCCTGAATCTAATTCTATACTCCTCAGTGGAGAATCCAAAGCCCTCAATCAGGGTACCCTTCATGAGGTCATAAGATTCTGCATCTTTTCCAGAGAGTGTGAGGAGTCTATCCCTACACTTTCCAGTGAACATTTCCCAAAGGAGAGCACCCCAGTGAGATCTGTTCACTTTTCTGGTTACACAAGCCCTCTCAAAAGCTGTGAACCATTTGGTGATGTCATCACCATCTTCATATTTTGTTACAATCCCTTTGGGGATTTTTAGGATGTCAGGAGAATCTCTGACCCTATTTAAGTTGCTGCCACCATTGATGGGACCTAGGCCCATCTCTTTTCTTTCCCTTTCTATGGCTAGGAGCTGCTTTTCCAAAGCCAATCTTTTGACCATCCTGGCTAACAGGGGGTCATCTTCACTGAGAGCATCCTCAGTGATTTCAGAAATGCTGGACCCTCCTGTGAGGGAAGCAACATTTCTGACTATCATTTTTGGAGACAGGGCTTGAGAGGCCCTGGTCTCCCTATTTAGGACTGGAAGGGGGGAATTGCCCTCCAAGTCACTAATTTCTTCCTCTGTGAAGTCATCCTCAGAGGGGTTGGCTTTTTCAAACTCTGCCAACAGCTCCTGGAGCTGAATTTTGGTAGGTCTGGAGCCAATGGTTATTTTCTTTATATTACAGAGAGACCTTAGCTCCCTCATCTTAAGATGGAGGTAAGGTGTGGTGTCGAGTTCCACCACCTGCATCTCTGTATCAGACATTATTCTGCTAAGAGTTGGAATACTTTTTTAAGAATCTAAAACTGTTTCTAGAATCTAATTCAAACTTTTAACAAACTTTTAAACTCTAAAAGACAATGCTAAACAGGCACTTAACACACAAGGCCCTAGCAGGACTTTTAAGAATTTAGAAAAATTTCAAATTGCAAAAATGAATTTCTAATGACAATTTTGGAATTTGTCGTGTGATCAGGTATTGGCTGAGTAGTCCAGCAAATGCAAAGTCTTGTACCCCACCGCTGATCCACCAATGTAGGAAGTTGGCTCTGTATGTGCTATTTCAAAGTAAGGAATAGCATGCACAGAGTCCAAGGGTTCCCCTTAGAGGTAAAATAGTGGTAAAAATAGATAATACTAATGCTCTATTTTTGTGGTAGTGTGGTCGAGCAGTAGGCTTATCCAAGGAGTAGTGTTAAGCATTTGTTGTACATACACATAGACAATAAATGAGGTACACACACTCAGAGACAAATCCAGCCAATAGGTTTTTATATAGAAAAATATCTTTTCTTAGTTTATTTTAAGAACCACAGGTTCAAATTCTACATGTAATATCTCATTCGAAAGGTATTGCAGGTAAGTACTTTAGGAACTTCAAATCATCAAAATTGCATGTATACTTTTCAAGTTATTGACAAATAGCTGTTTTAAAAGTGGACACTTAGTGCAATTTTCACAGTTCCTAGGGGAGGTAAGTTTTTGTTAGTTTTACCAGGTAAGTAAGACACTTACAGGGCTTAGTTCTTGGTCCAAGGTAGCCCACCGTTGGGGGTTCAGAGCAACCCCAAAGTCACCACACCAGCAGCTCAGGGCCGGTCAGGTGCAGAGTTCCAAGTGGTGCCCAAAACGCATAGGCTAGAATGGAGAGAAGGGGGGTGCCCCGGTTCCGGTCTGCTTGCAGGTAAGTACCCGCGTCTTCGGAGGGCAGACCAGGGGGGTTTTGTAGGGCACCGGGGGGGACACAAGTCCACACAGAAATTTCACCCTCAGCGGCGCGGGGGCGGCCGGGTGCAGTGTAGAAACAAGCGTCGGGTTCGCAATGTTAGTCTATGAGAGATCTCGGGATCTCTTCAGCGCTGCAGGCAGGCAAGGGGGGGATTCCTCGGGGAAACCTCCACTTGGGCAAGGGAGAGGGACTCCTGGGGGTCACTTCTCCAGTGAAAGTCCGGTCCTTCAGGTCCTGGGGGCTGCGGGTGCAGGGTCTCTCCCAGGCGTCGGGACTTTAGGTTCAAAGAGTCGCGGTCAGGGGAAGCCTCGGGATTCCCTCTGCAGGCGGCGCTGTGGGGGCTCAGGGGGGACAGGTTTTGGTACTCACAGTATCAGAGTAGTCCTGGGGTCCCTCCTGAGGTGTTGGATCGCCACCAGCCGAGTCGGGGTCGCCGGGTGCAGTGTTGCAAGTCTCACGCTTCTTGCGGGGAGCTTGCAGGGTTCTTTAAAGCTGCTGGAAACAAAGTTGCAGCTTTTCTTGGAGCAGGTCCGCTGTCCTCGGGAGTTTCTTGGCTTTTCGAAGCAGGGGCAGTCCTCAGAGGATGTCGAGGTCGCTGGTCCCTTTGGAAGGCGTCGCTGGAGCAGGATCTTTGGAAGGCAGGAGACAGGCCGGTGAGTTTCTGGAGCCAAGGCAGTTGTCGTCTTCTGGTCTTCCGCTGCAGGGGTTTTCAGCTAGGCAGTCCTTCTTCTTGTAGTTGCAGGAATCTAATTTTCTAGGGTTCAGGGTAGCCCTTAAATACTAAATTTAAGGGCGTGTTTTAGGTCTGGGGGGTTAGTAGCCAATGGCTACTAGCCCTGAGGGTGGGTACACCCTCTTTGTGCCTCCTCCCAAGGGGAGGGGGTCACAATCCTAACCCTATTGGGGGAATCCTCCATCTGCAAGATGGAGGATTTCTAAAAGTTAGAGTCACTTCAGCTCAGGACACCTTAGGGGCTGTCCTGACTGGCCAGTGACTCCTCCTTGTTTTTCTCATTATTTTCTCCGGCCTTGCCGCCAAAAGTGGGGCCTGGCCGGAGGGGGCGGGCAACTCCACTAGCTGGAGTGTCCTGCTGGGTTGGCACAAAGGAGGTGAGCCTTTGAGGCTCACCGCCAGGTGTGACAATTCCTGCCTGGGGGAGGTGTTAGCATCTCCACCCAGTGCAGGCTTTGTTACTGGCCTCAGAGTGACAAAGGCACTCTCCCCATGGGGCCAGCAACATGTCTCGGTTTGTGGCAGGCTGCTAAAACTAGTCAGCCTACACGGATAGTCGGTTAAGTTTCAGGGGGCACCTCTAAGGTGCCCTCTGGGGTGTATTTGACAATAAAATGTACACTGGCATCAGTGTGCATTTATTGTGCTGAGAAGTTTGATACCAAACTTCCCAGTTTTCAGTGTAGCCATTATGGTGCTGTGGAGTTCGGGTTTGACAGACTCCCAGACCATATACTCTTATGGCTACCCTGCACTTACAATGTCTAAGGTTTTGTTTAGACACTGTAGGGGTACCATGCTCATGCACTGGTACCCTCACCTATGGTATAGTGCACCCTGCCTTAGGGCTGTAAGGCCTGCTAGAGGGGTGTCTTACCTATACTGCATAGGCAGTGAGAGGCTGGCATGGCACCCTGAGGGGAGTGCCATGTCGACTTACTCGTTTTGTCCTCACTAGCACACACAAGCTGGCAAGCAGTGTGTCTGTGCTGAGTGAGAGGTCTCCAGGGGGGCATAAGACATGCTGCAGCCCTTAGAGACCTTCCTTGGCATCAGGGCCCTTGGTACTAGAAGTACCAGTTACAAGGGACTTATCTGAATGCCAGGGTGTGCCAATTGTGGATACAATGGTACTTTTTAGGTGAAGGAACCTGGTGCTGGGGCCTGGTTAGCAGGGTCCCAGCACACTTCTCAGTCAAGTCAGCATCAGTATCAGGCAAAAAGTGGGGGGTAACTGCAACAGGGAGCCATTTCTTTACAATACATATTTCCAACTTCTCAATATAATTAACTAATGATGTTAAAATTTCACATGTTCTTTACTTGTGTCTACAATGAAATGAAAACAATCGATGGGCTTGCAAAATTAGAGCCCCCCCAATACATGATATTGATTATATACGACATTTCAATTATAATTCTCTCTGGCTACCTTAAATCTAATTTCATGATTACATTAGATTTAAATACTTTTCCACTTACGATAGTTGTAAAATGAATCACAGTGACTAGAAAAGAAACATCAAAATTTGAATATTACCTACTAATATGAATCATATTTCCTTATGTCATACACTGTCTCAAATAATTCATTGTTGATAGGTCCTGGATCACTTTATTCAACTTTCTACCTCAAATAATTTTCCCTAATCTATATTAAGAACACAATTTGTTTTTCTGTTGTTATTATGTCATTTACAAATTAACCAATATTTATACCCTAAAAATGTTCGACAACTAGTTCAATAAAGATGGATGTACAGCTCTTCACTGCTATTCAACCCATGTGGTTCTTTGGTATCTAATGGTAATATATACTTTGATTCCAATTTTCTTAGATTCTTGCAAGTCAAGCTCAACAGCCCACCAGCATAGCTGTGAATATCCCCATCCAAATTCCATTGGCAGCATAAGAAAGATTTTCAGGTGATCCTAACAAGGTATAAGTTTTTCTTATGCAAGTGGAATTACATTTTACATGTTGTCCGAGTGCCTTCCTGGATCCTCAATCTTGAATTGATTTTCTCATATTGTATCTGTCTGGTGACGCTACAACCTGCTCATTTCCCCTTGTTCAACAAGACCGCCCTCTTCTCCAATAATTGACGTAGGTTTGTAGAGGAATTTGAAAAAGTCTTTGATAGCTGTGCAGTGAACTTATCAGCTGATCGAGAACTCTTAGAGTGAAAGCAAGCGAACAAAAATGTAATTACATACTTATCACACTTCAATCATCTCATTGTGGAAACATTTTGGCCAGAAGAGAAAAGAGCGGCACTCTTTTATCAAGAGTTAAAAGATGAGCTTAAGGATGTCTGAGCACAAATAGAACCACAACCAACCTCATGTCCAGAACTAATTAACCTTAGTCTACGATTAGATCATTGATTAGCAGAATGCAAGGGAAAACGATCAGACAAAATGGGGTGGCGTACTGAAAGGTCTAAGCCTCAGCCTACTCAAACAAAATCACCAGCAGAACCAATGGAAATAGGAACAATTAGACAACCATTGATTAAAGAGGAAATAGACTTGTGTTGATGTAACGGCCAGAGTTTATATTGTGGCCATAAAGGACATTTTAGTCAAAGAATGTACTGTGAAGCCAAAGACCAAATCTCCTCCTACAAAAAAAATTGTAGCCGCTTCAGAAACAATAGAGGAAAACTAGATAGCCCAAGATTTGGAGAAGGGAATCTGTTTGGGTATTCTGACTTTCCCTTCAGTGAATTCATGTGCCACCAATTATAAGTCTCACTTTCATCTTCCAATACCGTTACTGTTGAAAGAACACAAACATAAAGCCCAAGCAATGGTGTATTCTGGGGCCACCGGCAATTTCGTAGATTTTGAGATGGCACAAGGACTTCAAATTCTGTGCATTCAGAAAACAACTCTAGAAATAGTGCAAGCAGTAGATGGCAAGATACTGTCAGGAGGACCAATAACAATGCAAACTGCTGCTATTAATATGAGTTGCATAGATCAATATGAAAAAGAACATAGACAAACCATCCGGTTTGATTTTATTCGAGACCCCTAGTATGGTTTTATTATTGGAATGCCTTGGCTAGTGTTGCACAACCCAACTGTTAACTGGCAAACACAAGAGTTGCTGTTTATGTCTCCAGGCTGTGGTAAGTGTTTAGAACTCAAAATTGACACAAAAAAGGAATCTTTATCTAATGTACATACAGCTACAGCAGCGGATAAATCACTACATTACCATCACAGTATAGTCAATTTTCAGATGTATTCAGTGAATCTCAATCGGCTGTCTTACCACCACACAGATCATATGATTCCCAAATTGATATGGTACCAGGATCATAAGACAATATTTAGACCAATATTTAGCTAATGGTTTCATTCGTCCTTCTAAATCACCAGCAGCGTCTCCTCTTTTTTTTGTCTCAAAGCAAATGAGGGATTAGGAATCTGTATAGATTATAGAGCTTTAAACAAAATCACAATCAAAAACAAATTTCCACTGCCTCCTATTCCCCTATTACTGGACCAGGTCATATAGGCTGTAATCTATACTAAGTTAGATCTAAGAGGCGCATACCACTTGGTAATAATAAAGGAAGAAGATGAATGGAAGACTGCGTTTAAAACACGCTATGGGCTTTTTGCATATTTTGTGATGATTTTTGGTCTTTGCCACACCCCAGAAGCCTTCCAATTTTTCCTAAATTATGTGCTAAGAGAATATTTAGATTTATTTCTCATGGTCTATATAGATGGCATTTTGATATATTTGGAGACAACAGACATTCATGATACCCATGTCTAAAAGGTACTAAGTAAGTTTAAGTTTAAAGAATTTATAAAGCGCAGCGCTACCCTGAGGCCTCCCAGTGCAAATGCAGATGCAAAGCAGACAGCGTAGTAACGAATTAAGAGTTGTCCCACAAGGTTTTCAGGTTCCTACAGGAAGAGAGTTCATGGTTGTTTTGACGAAGCTACAAGGGGAGGGAGTTCCAGAGAATGGATGCTTTGAAGGTCATGGTCCTGCCACCCCACCTCGCTCTCTTAACTGGGGGGATCTTCATCAGGAAGGCAGTTGAGGATCTGAGGGACCTATGAGGGGTATAGTGAGAGGCAATAAGCCTAAGGAGGGCAGGACCCCTGTTGTGCAAAGCTCTATGCATGATGCAGAGGGCTGTGAATAGTGTGCGTTATTCAACTGGGAGCCAGTGGAGGGAAGCTATGGAAGATTTGGTACCTAGGAAGGTTCATATGGAGATGCGCAGCCGCATTCTGCACCACCTGAAGTCTTTTGACCACATATTGGGGTGAACTAAAGTAAAGAACATTACCATAGTCTCGGTGTGAAATTATGTGGGCTTGAACAATACGTCTTTTGGCTAGGAAGGGGAGTACCTTAAAGACTTTCCTCAGGAACCTAGGTAGACTGAAAAAGGTTGCAGCAAGCTTTTTTTGATTGAAGGTCCATGGTGAGACAGGAATCCAGCCAGACTCCTAGGCTTTTTATAATTTGTTTTGGTGGATGCAGGCTCTCCAGCCCTTTGAGGACTGGCGACGGACACCTATGAAGAAGATTGTTCCCCAATGTCATCACCTCAGTTTTGCCATCATTTAGTTTAAGTTTGCAGTCAGCCACCCATCTGGCTACTGCTTGGAGACAAGGGGTAAGTTGGGGTTGATTCTGATTTGAATTTGTGGAAAACGAGAAAACCAACTGAGTGTTGTTAGAGTAGGAAACCAATGACAAATCGTAGGGTTCTACAATCTTGGCTAAAGTTAACATATAGAGATTAAATAGTGTAGGGTTCAGGGAAGAACCCTGAGGCACACCACAGCTGAGGGAAAGAGTGTTGGAGAGGCAGGAGTGATCAAGGACTTGAAAGGTTCGATCCTCCAAAAAAGTGGAAAGCCATTTCAGGGCAAGGCCATTGATATCTGCCTCAGATATTCTTTGTACCAAAATGGTATGTCTATGGTATCAAATGCTGCGCTAAGGTCCAGTAGAATGATAGCCGAGAAACCTCCTTGGTCAAGACAACGTCTTACAGAAACATCATTTATATTGTAAACTGATTAAACCTGAATTTCATGTCACTCAAGTGGAATTCTTAGGAGTAATACTAACACCTTTAGGAATGCAAAAGGCAGAACGAAAAAAACAAGCAGTAGCAGAATGGCTAACACCTGTATAAGTGAGAGATGTGCAATGTTTTTTGGGTTTTGCTAATTTTTATCATCCCTTTATTGAACAATTTTCAAAATCTAGACCCATTACTAGACTACTTCAGAAAAAGGTAAAATTTGAATGGTCCCAAGAAGGCGATGTCGCATTCCAACAATTAAAAAAGGCCTTTACTTCTGCATCTATTTTGGCACATCCTGACAATGAGAAACCATTCATAGTGAAAGCAGATGCTTCAGATGTAGCAATAGGGGCAATCCTATCCCAAAGAAATTCAGACTCTGGACAACTCCGTCCTGTTGCATATATGTCCTTAAAATTGACTAGTGCAGAGCAATATTATTCCATGGCTGAAAAAGAGCTATTAACTGGCTGTGATGCTTTTAAAGAATGGCAAAATTATCTTTTAGATGCAAAATATACGGTAAATGTCTACACTGACCATAGAAATGTACAGTTTATGAGTTCAGCACGTGTACTAACACCAAGACAGCTGCGATGGATGATGTTTTTTGCTGAATACAATTTTATCAGAAATCGGAAAGCGGACGTCCTATCCATGCGAAATTCCTTACTTATACACACTACATTATTGTAGCTCCAGAAAAACTGCTCTGTGTCATTTTAGTAGACAACTTTTTAGATGATATCAGAGATAATTTTCCCATTACTAAGTGACCTCATTGGAACACAAACTCAAAACAATCAATACAAGAGAGATTGCTATTACATGAGTCACAAGTTTTTATAGAAATCCAACAAACAATCTTCTAATGGTTACACTGTAATCCAATCGCATCAGGGGCCACAAAAAACAATGGAATTAGCACAAAGATATTTCTGGTGGCCAACAGTGAAGAAAGATATCACTCATGATTGTGAAATGAGTGCAAGAAATATATCAGACCATAGTAAACAAAAAGGGTTGTTACAACCCTTACCTACTCCATTTGCTCCTTCGGAACACATCACATTGGATTTCATCATTAGTCTACCCACGGTTAAGCAACATACAGTGATTTTACACGTTGTAGACAATTTGACAAAATATGCCCATTTTATAGCTTGCAAAAACTTGCCAACTTCCAGTCAATTAGCTTTGCTTCTTCTTCCCCAGGTTGTACGACTTCATGGACTTCCAAAAATCATTCTCTCAGACTGTGGCTCACAGTTTTCCACTAAATTTTGGAATATGTGGTGTAAATGTTCACAAATAACTGTTTACCGACTAGTTATCATCTACAAACGGATGTTCAAATTGAGAGATTAATCCAATGCTTGAAACAATTTTTGCAATGTTATGTCGATGATGCAAAGCACCTCCTGGGTTGACTTGTTGTGGTTAACAGAATTAACTTACACAACTCATATCATTCGTCAATTGGCCTCACCCCGTTTTCTGGATCATATGGTCATCACCCTATCACTCTACCAGTCAATTTACCAACATCACCGATCAACATACCCATGGTAACAGATATTGTGAATCACATACAACGAGTCCATCAACAAATACAAAATCATCTGAACAAAACAAAGCAACAATACAAACAACAATATGATAAAAATCACAGACCGGGTCCTACACACTATCTAAAAGACAAAGGCCCTCGTTATGACTTTGGCGGTCTTCCTTGAAGAACGCCAAAGCCATGGTCGCCAGGAGACCGCCAGTCCTGGCGGTCTCCCGTCAGCCATATCACAGGTACTTCCGGATTTCCGCTACACTTTGGGTGGAAATCCAGCAGTAGTTGTGCTGGCAGATGGAGGCGCTCTGGCGGTTCCACAACCGACTCTGCCCCGCCATTAGGACACCACCTGCCATATTATGGACCATCATATGGCCTGGCGGTGTACTGCTGGTGGTGCGCTGCCGGCGGTGGATGCGCCCCATCCCGTTACCTGCCAGACGACCTTCTCCCTGGACCAGGTAAGGTGATCATGAGACAGGGAAGGGGGGTGGGATGGTGAGGGGTGTTGTGTGTGCTTGTATGATTGTGTGGTGCCTGCATGTGTGCATGAATGTGTGTGTTTGTGTGTGGTTGTATGCCTATCTGTATGTCAGTGTGTATGCGTGTGAGCATGCATGTTTGGCTGGGTGAGAGTATGCGTGTATGAATGGAGTTGTGAATGCATGTATGAATGGAGTTGTGAATGCTTGTATGAATGGAGTTATGAATGCGTGTATGAATGGAGTTGTGAATGCGTGTATGAATGGAGTTGTGAATGCGTGTATGTTTGGAGTTGTGAATGCGTGTATGGATGAGTGTGAGTGTATGTAAGGGTAGGTGAATGGGTGTATGGGTGGTGCCGGGGGGTGTCTGTGTGCATGTATGCGGGGAGGGGGTTGGGGGCACAGTGTCAGAAGTGGGGGTTGGGGTGGAGTGTCAGGAGAGGGGTGGGGGCGCTATATCAGAAGGGCGGCATAGGGGTATTGTGGCTGGAGAGGGGGAGGGGAGGAGGGAAGGAAGTCACTGGCAGCCCTTCCACCATGGCTTTTGTGGCAGTGCTCCCGCCACGGAAACCATGTCAGAAGGCCGGCTCCGAATACCGCCGGCGGTCTTCTGTGGATCGCTGGATCAGAGATGATCATCTCCGGCCCGACGGTTCAGACCGCCATGGCGGTATGAGTGGAGACGTGGCGAGTTGGCAGAGGTCTACCCACCACACTCATAATGTGACGGTCTGCACCGCCAGCCTGATGCCAGTGGGACCACCACATTTACCCTAGAGGTCGGAAGACTGCCAGGATCAAAGTGACCCCAAAGAATGGCTGTCCACAAAGAGTTTCACTTTCAACCACAAAAACATGTTCCATCCAAAGTATATAGGACCTTATGAAATAATCACACAAGTCAATCCAGTTCCTTATAAACTCAACCTCCCTAGTTCTATGCACATTCATTCCGTCTTCCATACATCTCTCCTTACACCTGCTGGTGTTCATTGTCTGGAACGTCCGGCCCCCGTCTTAGTTCATGAAGAATGGGAGTATGAAGTGTGTACAATCATGGATTCCAAATATAGAGGACAAACTTTGTGGTACCTAGTTTCCTGGAAAGGATATGGCCCCGAAAATGACTCTTGGGAACCCACAGAACACATTCATGCTCTCCGCTTGTTTTACAGGTTCCACTCCTGTTATCCCTTGAAGCCGGGTCCTAGACCGTGCTTGGGAGGGGGGAGTACTGTCAGATCTAGGGTTGTGCACGATCTAGATCCCACCCCATGCATCATGGGAAACACTTCACAACCACTTGCGCACCTATGTACTAAAGGTAGATGTGGGAAAGCTCATGAAGCTGCATCAGCCATGCGATGGTGGTTACATTGTTGCTGGATGCGCTGAGTTTTGCGCAGTGATGGTTACATTGTTGATGTCAGTGCTGTGTCTTGCATCCAAATGGTTACATTGTTGATAAAGCGACGAGTCTTGCGCAATGATGGTTAGAGTGAGGGCATATGTGCTGAGTATACAGAATGCCCACTTTAGTTGTTTACTTACTTTATAGTTTAGTAATCTGGGTGAAGACTAACTTTCTCAGATACCCTAAGAGCAACCATCTTGAGTGTGGCAGGAGGCTATAAAAGTTGCCACGCACAGAAGCTTGCACTCACTATTCTTCTGAAAGTGTTGCCAAGTGGAGTTCGAGTGGATCCTTCTTGTTGAAGTCTCGCTTCCTGTGGCAGTTTGAGGTCAGGAAGCTTGTTTCCTTTTGGATCTCGATTAAAGGATCATCAAAGCAGAGCAGGCGGTGTTCTCACTGGTCAGAACAGTTTATTTTAGAAAGAGAGTGCAAGAATCGCATATGGTTGTATGCTAGTTTGCCGAGTGTGTGAGAGATTGTGCTCATTTATGTATCTCAATGGTAAGCGTATTATAATGTTGACAATTCTGCAATAGTTGGAAACGCATACACGACTTTATCACATGTATTATCGTTGTTTGCAAAAGATATCTGACAATTTCATTGGAGTTCAGGCACAAGTAATCTATAACTTTCTAAACGCTCTCTTCTTTGTGTGTAATCGTCTTGGGGGAATCGATATGTTTATTCATAGAATATCTGATAGGTGATGTAAGATGCAGAGGTACAACGCACCTTGTTTTTTGAAGGGAGAGTTTAGAGAGCTCTCAATGGTTCGGAATCCCTTATTATAAATATTGCATTAACAAAATAATCAGAGTCTAGCTTTGCACAAATTGCATTTAGCCCAAGGTTCAAGGGGCATTTCACCGCAAATATCATTATTATCTTGATAATCTTTTATTTCACAGGTCTCCCTCCTTGCAGTTCCCATCCTGTATCCCTTTCCCTCGCCTAGCCTCTCTAAAACTCTGTGCGATTATAGCAACGCGGAGTTGGAGGTTCCTGCAGGTGGGCCTTGTTAACGACTGATATAGATCCTGAAGAAGGAGAGCTCCATTCTAACTCACTTTAAGAAAGTGGGCATTTCTCTGTGCTTATAACTCTAGTTTTTTGCATCTAATGATGCCAGACTACCTTGTTTCATCAGATTACTGAGTCCTATGATAGTGATGACAAGTTATGCTCCATAGCTGATAACTCAGGTACTTATGTGGCGTACACTGTAATGATTCTCATGCTTTGCTTCTATATGATCTGATACTATTATGATCTATGTTTATTTGCTCTAAGGATATATACAAAATAAAAGTATATTTTTAAATATTCCTGTGTGGATTCTCTTTTCTGGTGTATTTATTGTGCCACTGGTGTGTGTTTGTTTGTTGCACTTTACACATGGGGATAAGCCTGACTGCTCTGTGTCAAGCTACAAGGAGGTGAGCACAGGTTATCTTTGGTGTGTAACTTACTTGCCCTGATTAAAGTTGTGAGTTCTGCCTGGTTAAGATGTATTCCCTAGCCAACCAGAATCTCACTTCCTACAAGAATGTATTGGCTTTGGAGGTGAAAGAGGCACTGGAGGAGGTGGAAGAGGTGCTGGAAGTGAAGGTAGTAGAGAAGACATAGGTGGAGGGGTAGGAAAGTCTGGCATCACTGTAGGCGATGGTGGAGAGTATACCCTGGAATACTCTGAGTCCGGTGATGATGATAGACGTCTTTACCTTGCTTTTTTGGCCTTTTCCACAGGTCTGGATGATCCTGACATCAACAGACTCTTCAAAATCAACTTTCTCAGATATATATATATATATATATATATATATATATATATATATATATATATTTTTACATAAATGTGTGTGTGTGTGTATGTGTGCTTTTGTATTTGATACCCCTTTTTTAAATGCAATCTGAAGAAATTGGCTGTTATAGACTTCCTTATAGGCAGCACAATTTCCTTGTCTCAAGTGTTTCTACAGGTCTTCCTTAACACTTAAGAAGACATATTATGAAAAAGTGTTGTGGTATCCTCACATGTGGGTGGGACTATTCAGTGCTTATGACTATCAATGGAGATTCCCTATGAGCTAACTAAAAGTATCACTCACCAACAGATTATCGAGAAATCTACCAGGCCAGATCCAGGAGAGCAGAATCTAAAATATGCACCCAAGCAGAAAGAACTCCTGACGTTTGTACGGCAGCTGCCATTAAAGCCATCACTCTGTTGAAAACATTTAGGCTCTCATTACAACCCTGGCGGTTGGTGTTAATGTGGCGGTAATACTGCCAACAGGCCGGCGGTAAGTACTGCCAAATTATGGCCATGGCGGAAAGATCTCCAATAGACAGAAAATGTACCACACCGACCCCCAGGGCGGAAACAACAGCCACCACGGCGGTAGCCGCCTACAGCCAGGCGGAAGTCAATGTTCCGCCCATCATATTATGACCCTGCAAACCGCCACCGTTTCGGGGGCAGTACCAACGATATCAAAAGCCTGGCAGAAACAGACCTCAGAAGGGAAAGGACTCACCTTTAGAGGCACAGGGAACAACCATGCAGCCATGGAGCCCGAGCTGCGTGTCTTCCCCATGATTTTCTACGTGCTGCTCCACCACGAACACCAACACCAGTGAAGACGACAACGGTGAGTACAGCCACCTAGCACACAAGGGAGGGAGGGAGGAAAACGAGAGTGACACACACACGCACCACACCACACCCAATACCATGCCCACAATCAGCTGTATTACTAAAAGATTTTTACCCTATACCTCGGATGAATAATGCAATGACAAAACGACTTTGAAAAAGTGAATGTAATGAGAGCAACACATCAAGATAAATAAGTGAGGCAAGATAATAGATATATACATATGTACACAAAAAGGGACATAGCCCAGTCAAAGTCCAAGGCCACACATGGCACCTGCAACAGAGAGAACCCTGAAAGGGCATCATTTGGGAAATAGGCAGGCACCTCAGGGGGATGGGAGGCACCTCAGCCGGGAGATGTAACAAGGCCACTGGATCTGGACGGGGCAACATGCCCTGTGCTTGTTCCTGGGGAGTGCAAGGCCACAGTCTCGCAAGTGGGTGACTTGCCCACTTGCTCTGGAGGGGGCAACATGCCCTGTGCTTGGTCCTGGGTAGTCCAAGGCCACAGTCTCTCAAGTGGGTGACTTGGCCACTTGCTCTGGAGGGGGCATTGTGCCCTGTGCTCTTGATCCTGGGGAGTCTGGGTTAGGTGGGTGTCTTACCCACTGGTTTTGGAGGGGACATCGTGCCCAGTGCTCTCGATCCTGGAGAGTCTGGGTTAGGTGGGTGTCTTACCCACTGGTTCTTGAGGGGCCATCGTGCCCAGTGCTCTTGATTTCAGGGAGTGCAATGTCACATTTTCTCAGGTGGGTGTTATACCCACTGGCTTTGCAGGGGGCAGGCCGCACAGCAGCCCATGGAGCCAGGATTACATACCGTCCGCCGGCGGTGACAGCTGCTCAGTGGGGTGCTGCTTCTGGTGGGGGGAGGCTCCTGCCCATCCCCTGCAACCTCAGACGGCTGCTCACTGGGGGTGGTGCTGCTGGTGGGGGGAGGTTCCTGTCCCTCCCCTGCAACCTCTGATGGCTGCTCAATGGTGGTGGTGGTGTTGCTGCTGGTGGGGGGAGGCTCCTGCCCATCCCCTGCAACCTCGGACGGCTGCACAACCATGGTTGGTGGTGGGGGCTCTGTCACAGTTCCTGCCCCAGACCCCTTGCTCTTCCTGCCTGCTGGTGCTGGCTCCTTGCCCTTCCTGGCAGCTGGGGCAGGCTCCTTGATGTTCCTGGCAGCTGGGGCAGGCTCCTTAGTTTTCCTGGCAGCTGGGACAGGATCCTTAGTCTTCCTGGCAGCTGGGGAAGGCTCCTATGTCTTCCTGCCCGCTGGGGCAGGCTCCTTTCCCTTCTTAGCAGCAGCTGGGCCTGGCTCCTTTGTCTTCCTGACAGCTGGGGCAGGCTCCTTTCTCTTCTTAGCAGCAGCTGGAGCAGGCTCCTTTGTCTTCCTGGCAGCAGCTTGGGCAGGCTCCTTGCTCTTCCCGGCAGCTGGGACAGGCTCCTTTCCCTTGAGGCTCCCTGGTGCAGGCTCCTTCACCCTCAGGACCTGTGCCCTGGATCCTTTTTCACCCCGAGTGGGTGTGGTGACGAATGGGCCCGTGGACTGGGTGGCTGAGGTGCTTGGCTGGGTTCTTCCCTCCCTGGCCAGACCTGCAGGACAGGGAGGGAGGGGTAGGGAAGAGGTCAATGGTGGATAGAAACAGTTTTTTAGGGACACTGGGGCAGGAAGAGGGAGAAGGTTTGGGAGTGGAGGATGAGGGAATGGTTGTTGGAGGTGTCAGCTGATTTTGGGTGCAGGTGCATGGGCTGGATGCTGTTGTGAGGTGGGTGGCTGTTGGGTGTCTGAGGGCTTGCGTTTGTGTACCTTAGGAGGGGGAGGGACAGACACAGTGGGAGAGGACAAAGGGGACGTGTTCATGGCTGTTGTGGAGGTGTCTGCCAGTGAGGTGTGTGTTCTGCTTGGTGTGGTGGTGATGCTGGTTGTGGATGATGATGCAGTGCATGCAGGTGTGAGTGTAGACGGAACTGGGAGGGAGGTGGAGGGGGAAACAGTGGAAATAGTGGATGTTGGTATGTCTGCATCTGGATGGTGTTTGTGCGAGTGCCTGTGGGATGATGTGTGGTGCTTGTGTTTACCTGTACCACTCTTGTGTGTTGTCTTGTGTGCATGCTCTTCTGCCTGTGTGCTTGGGATAGGTTGGGGTTGAAGAGAATAGGATTGGGAAGAGGACGTTGGGGGAGGAGGGTAGAAACAGGGACAATGGCTGCCATCAGAGAGGAGGCCAGAGCCTGGATCGATCTCTGTTGGGCCGCCAAGCCAGTGGGAATGCCCTTCAGGAATGCATTAGTCTGTTGCATCTGGGCTGCCAGCCCCTGGATGGCATTCACAATGGTTGACTGCCCAACAGAGAGGGGTCTCAGGAGGTCAATAGCCTCCTCACTGAGGGCAGCAGGGCTGGCTGGGGAATGGCCTGAGGTGCCTGGGGCGAAGGAGATGCCTACCCTCCCGGGTGAGCGGGCACGGGCAACTCAATGAGGGGCTGCTGGGATGGCAGTGCTGGTACGGGGGGTGGCGGCTGTACCTATAGCTGGGGTGGTCACAGAGGTGTCCGCCAGCACCAGGCAGCTTCCATTGGAGGAGATATCTGTGTCAGAACTGCCCCCTCCCGTCTCCGCTGTGGTGCCCCTCTCACCCTCCGTCCCACTGGTGCCCTCAGCGTCGGTGGACTCTGCCTCCTGGGTCCGGTGGGATGCAGCTCCCTCCGTCGCCGGTGACACTGCTCCTCCGCCAGTTGATGCTAATGCACATAAGGACAGGGTGACAAAACAATGAGGGGGGAAGAGAGAGAGGATACACTTGGTCAATGGCTGCACCAACACCACAGTTGGCGTACACAGCACCTTCACACACAGGGAACAGGCCTATGCACTATGCATTGCACTACCAGTGATATTGCTAGCCACCAAGGCATGGGGAGGGGCACACACCGGCAAATGCAGCACACCTGGGACCCACGCAGCCCTGACCATTAGTAGATGCCTAAGAGCTAAGAAGCAGGATTATCCCTTCAGAACCATAGCCACCGGGGACCTATGCTGCAATGCCAGGCCTGGCCTAAGGGCACCCACTGACACACATCCCCACCCAGATACCATCCTACCATGCATAAGTTGTAATCATGATGGGCACTGTACTCACCCCCTTGTGGCTGCTGTGATGCCCTCAAGCGCCTATCCAGCTCAGGATAGGGCACCTACAGTATGCTGGCCATCAGGGGGTTCAGGGTTCGACGGGCACCCCTTCCTCCTTGGGAGGCCATCCCCAGCTGGGCCTCCGCTTGTCTTCCGTGCCCAGCGTCTCAGGTCATCCCACCGTTTGCAACAGTGGGTGCTCCGCCTGCCGTAGACCCCCAGGGTCCGCACATCATTGGCGATGGTCGCCATATTCCCTTCTTTTGATGGGCGCTGACCTGCAAAGGAAATACAGAGGAAAATAGTATTAGTCAAACAGTCCTGCCTATTACAATTATGGCCCACCATACCCCTTCACATCACCATTTCCACACATATGGCCCAGCACAGAACCAATACGCCGCCCAGAGGACATCCACCCACCCCCCTTACACGAGGACTTCACACACAACTCCATGCATTCCTGCCACATGCATTGTGCCCACAGTGTACTCACCTGTTGGTCTGGAGGCCCATACCGCAGTCTGGACTGGGGTAGGACCCCATCCAACAGTCTCTTCAACTTCTCCGAAGTGAAGGCTGGGGCCCTTTCCCCGGTCACACGGGCCATGGTAGGTTCCAGACACAGGTCACAGCAGCACATGCAGTGTAGGTCCTCTCCTGTTGAAAATCAGGTAGCAAGTGAGGGATGAGAGAGAAAATGGCACTCACGTCTGCGGTGGTGCATACCATCACTGCCGGCGTAGATCATCATTGGCCACTGTAAGCCAAAGGGCCCAATGTTATCCAATGAGGAGTTGCACAGTGATTTACAACTGCCTCCCGCAACGGCACACAACGTCAGAGGAATTACCTCACTTCCACCTGTCCCTCCACACAGGACAGGCAGACGCCAATTCGGGGGTGGGGCAGGCCCTGGACATTTGCTGCGTCACTGGTGAAATTTGGACATACTGGACAATTCACACTTACCCATTACAAGTTCACAGCATGCAAAGTTCTGTTGGAGACCCATTGTTCAGTCTGCGACCGGCTCCTCACTCTTTTGCCCCATAGATTGCTCCTGCTGCAGATGAATAGGAGATGGAGACATACCCTCGTGTACAGACCACTGGTGGACTTGGCAACAATGGAGGACAGGCACATCATCCTGACCTATAGACTTGACAGGGCCACAATCACAGAGCTGTGTGCCCAATTGGAGCCTGACCTGATATCTGCTGTCCGTCATCCCACTGGGATCCCCTCTCTTGTGCAAGTTCTATAGGATAAGGACAGCAGAACATCAGTCATCAGACAGTGTTCCTTCACATTTCAATGAATTTTTGGGAAATTTTTGTGACACCGGCATGCTGTTATTTCCCACTTCTATGCCCACTTACTGTACCCCTTGGCAATTCATTTTACAGATGTTGGTGACCTCACATATGCTCCTGGTGTGATCACTGCAGCCAGCTACAGGTCATACACCTATGCTCATTTTCTGTACAGTTGAATTGCAATATCTGTACCTGTTGAAATGAATACTACTTACTTTAAAAAATATACACACTACATACTTCTTTTTTTCCAAGGGTGTTTATTGAAGTTCTAAGATATAGAGGGGCAAGTGCAGTGGGATGGGGTGATGATGGAGGAAAGTCCAGGGTATTCTTCCAGTCTGTTTGTAGCACAGGTGCATTGTCCAAGGAGACATAGGAAGGGGAGCAATGGCAGTTCAAGGTGGACAGGACGACAGGGTGGGACACAAGGGTGACAATCAGGAGAGTCTCTTTTCCTGGCGGGGTCTTGGCAAGTGTCTCTGGCTTCTGTCTGGATCGCAGGGAATGTTTGCGGGGTGGTTCACTTTCTGCAGGGGGAGGGGTGTGGTGGCCTGTTGGTCCTGTGGCGGGGCCTCCTTGCCACTAGCGGCAGCAGAGGTGGAAGGCTGTTCAGATATCTGGCTAGTGGCAGGGGCCCGCTCTTGTTTGACTGCCTCCCTCATAATATTGGCCATGTCTGCCAGCACCCCTGCTATGGAGACCAGGGTGTTGATAATGGCCTGCAAGTCCTCCCTGATCCCCTGGTACTGTTCCTCCTGCAGCTGCCTGTTCTCCTGCACATTGTCCAGGATCTGGCCCATCATGTCCTGGGACGGTTGATCTGCTCCCAGGATCTCTGCAAGTGCCTCCTGGAGAGTCGGTTCCCTGGGCCTGCCCTCCCCCGGCACAGAGGACTCCTCCCAGTTTCCCTGTTGGAATGTGCCTGTGTCCCCTAAACCATATGCTCACTGCCACGGACCCCATGTCCCTGATTGTCTTGGGTATAAGGTGTGGCCTGGGGTCCCTGTAGAGGTGGACACACTGCTGATTGACGTGTCCTGGGGACAGAGGTATGGGTACGCTGGGTGGGTGCTGTGGTGGTGTTTCCTGATGGGGGAGGCTCTGTGGTGGTGTGTGAGTGGGCCTGGGTAACCAGCTGTCCAGAGGTCCCTGATGGGCCAGGTTGGTCATCCAGATCCTGAAGACCAGAGCTGCTGTCATCACTGTGGGCCTCTTCTGTTGGGGAACTGGATATTGCTGGCACCTCCTCTCCGCTGACATTGAATGGGGTACCTGTGGGGATGTAAATGATGTATTATTGTTTCTGTGTCTGACATATTGTGCATCCGTGGCTTGCTCTCTTTGGTTGTATTTGCCCTGGCAGTTTTCACTTGTGTAAGTTGGTATATGGTAGGAAAGCTGATTCTCTCTAGTGTGCATGCTTTAGTGATAGGTGTCCATGCAGAGATGTGAGT
Organism: Pleurodeles waltl; assembly: GCF_031143425.1. Lineage (NCBI taxonomy): Eukaryota > Metazoa > Chordata > Amphibia > Caudata > Salamandridae > Pleurodeles > Pleurodeles waltl. Next base: position 1,124,708,882 of record NC_090448.1, read on the forward strand.
GGTGCCATGCATTTGTATGGCATGCAGGGCTTGACATTGGGATACGTGAGATGTGATGGTGGGGTGTTTGGGAATTGGTGGAGTGATGGGAGGGAGGGTGAGGGTGGGGGTATGTGATGGCATGCAGGTAGAGGGGTAGTAGTAGTAGAGAGTTGACTTACCAGAGTCCAGTCCTCCTCCTACTCCGGCCAGGCCCTCAGGATGCATGATTACCAAGACTTGTTCCTCCCATTCTGTTAGTTGTGGGGGAGGAGGTGGGGGTCCACCACCAGTCCTCTGTACAGCGAGCTGGTGTCTTGCTGCAATGGAACGAATCTTCCCCCGTAGGTCGTTCCACCTCTTCCTGATGTCATCCCTAGTTCTTGGGTGCTGTCTCACGGGGTTGACCCTGTTCACAATTCTCCGCCATGTCTCCATCTTCCTAGCTATCGATATCTGCTGCACCTGTGCTACAAATAGCCGTGGCTCTACCCTGATGATTTCCTCCACCATGACCCTTAGCTCCTCCTCTGTGATTCGGGGCTATTTTCGTGGTGCCATGGGTGTTGGGTGAGGTGTAGGTGAGGGTGTGTAGGGTGATGTGTTGGGGTGTGTGATGTGTGGGTGGTGTATAGGTGTAAGTAGTGTGTGGCTCTGGTTTTGTCTGTGGTCTTGGTGTCTGTTTCATGCCAATTGTTTGTAGCCGTAAAGGGTTGTGGGTAATGTGGGTGGGTGTTATATAGTGGTATGGGTGTTGTGGGTGTATGGGTGTCAGGTGTGTCTTATTTAAATTGACCAATGTAATGTTGTTTTGTATGTGTGTGTGTATTTTGAGTGTGGCGGTATGTAGTGCCAATGATTTACCGCTGTTGAATGTCCACCTTGGTGATTTGTGGGTCATAATGTGGTGGGTGTTGTTCTGTTGGCGTAACGGTGTGGGTTTTGATACCGCCACTTTATCACTGACCTTTGGTGTGGTGGAATTGTGTCTGTGGCTGAATAGTGACGGATTGGTGTATGTGTGTCGTTATATGGTGAATGGATATCCGCCGCCACAGCGGTAAGTTGGCAGCAGTCAGCGTGGGGGTAAGTGAGATTTACCGCCAATGTCATAATGAGGGCCTTAGTGTACTTTATGTTAAAAGGCAGAGCCATGAAGCATGGTAATCTTCAGGTAGTGTCTGTGAGCTAGTACAATTGGCAGATGAAATGTAGGTGCCAGAGACACCAGCCAGTCCCCCAAGTTAAGGGCCTACAGGACATGGCAGAGGGACAGCATCTTAAACTAGTTCTTCCAAATGAAAAGATTAAAAAGGTCAAAGGTGAGGATGGGTCTCAAATCTCACAGAGAAACATGAAGCAAAGGGAGTAAAATCCAGTGTCCCTTTCCTCCTTAGGCAGACCTTCTATGGACCCTTTGTACAGCAGGGCATGAACTTCCACCCCCAAAAGCGAGGCATGTGATGAAGTGCCTATCCTAGTGGAAAACTGGTTCAGAGGGAAGAAGAAGAAGTGTAGGGATTGTAGGTTAGCAGGATGACCAAGCGATTCATTGTGATCGTCCCCCAAATAGTGGACAAATAGAAGGCCCAATGAGTGTACAGTGGCTCTGCTGTTTTTGAAGTGCTCCAGAGCGAAGTCGGAATTTTCTTAGAACATCTTACCACCATCGAAGGGCTTGTCCATGAAGATTGCCTGGACATTTCACAAGAATCCAGCTCAACTCATCCATGTGTGGCACCGTAAGGTCACAGCCATGCTCATCGATCGATCAAGGTGTCCGAAGAATCAAGGCCAGGATTTGATTGGAAATACTGAAACCATTAGGGACCAGATAAGAGAAAGGCCTTTTCATGTGACTAGGCAAACTGAGAACAGTCAATTATATCAACTCCCACAGGGTGTGGGCATAGGGACTCAGTAGCCACATGGCATTCACCATGGGAGTGGGGGGGGGGGGGGGGGGGCAAGGCTACCAGAGGCAAAGACGTTCTGGCCCATAAAGCCCAGCATCTTTGACTCTCAATCTCGAGGGGCTGTAGGAAAAGTACTTGGATTCAGTTTACAAGAAAAGGATTAGGAGACTAGACTCTCTGGTGAGGAAAAGAGTGCTTTGTTAAAACATAGCACATACTCTGAAATTGCGGAGGAAGTCTGTAAGATTTCTATCAAAATATTAGATTTTGCTTGGTAGTGGGCAAGGGTAACTGTAATGCTGCAGCCTGCTGGAAGGCTTTGACCTGCACAGGCATTGTGGGACAGTGTCATGACTCTAAACGATCCCTGGAGTCGAAATGTTTTCTTGAGGAAGGAGATTTCTTGTTCCTCTGATGTTTTTTGTGTACTTTTTGGGAACATCTCTTAGTAGATTGTCCTCTGTCAGCACCATGACCTGAGGGCATTTACATGCAGGCCTTGGACAAAAATAGGATGGCTTCTGGGTGCATCAGTGAACAGGTGTTCCTCTTATAAGTAGAATGGAAGAGGGAACCAATGAGCAGGACAGAGTGCAATAGCGTCTGCATGCCCATAGCAAAAGCAAACTGAGACACAGCCAACTGCTAGAAAATAAAATGGAGAAGGCCATAGCTTTAATGGAATGGACAGGAAATCCTTACAGATGAAACATCATAGAGCATTGTGCACTACTGTGGCAAGAAACTATCAGTGTAAGTATCAACCGGAACATTTTAGTGCTAGAGATTGTAGTTACTACTCTAACACATCAAAAGTATTAATGCAATTTTTTAAAACATTTAGGAAGAAGGGTTGAATTAGGAGGTAGGTGAAATGGTGTCCTCTTTACAGAGAGCTTTGTTTTTTTTGTAGTTCTGCCTTTGTCTTGGAGTATGACATGTCATTGTTGCATGCCTTCTTGGGATGGACTGAAATGTTTCATTGTTGCATGCCCAGATGGAGTGTGTCTTCCTCTTGGAGTATTCTCTCTATTAATTTACGTATTCTTTATGAAATCATCCCTTTTTGTAATATGCTTTCTCCTTTTTGCGACATCTTTGCGAAGTACCACTTTTCTCCTATTTAACTTCTCTGAGAAGGCATGGCTTTAGGTTGCCACAGCAACAGAGATTCCTAACTTTTAAGGGGGGGAAACTGGTCCTCAATGCTGACTTCCATCTAGATTGCGGAAATCAATGACTGGAGTAGTGTGTTTATTGCAACATTAAAGGCCCATCTTTGTTTAGTCTTGAACTCTGCGGTATAGCTTCTTTATCCTAGAGGGCGCTGCAAGATAGTCAGTATGATTTTCTGGAAGAAAGGAAGGAGGGCAGTTCAAGGCAGGGAGTGACCTGCAGCCTTCAGAGCAGGCAGCATCTCCCAGGAAGCAGTAGGAGGGCAGGAAAGAGAAGATTGAAAATAGCTCCTTCTTTACGAAAAAAAGAACTGCTAAAGGCCAGAAATGCCGCAAAAAGTGTCAAACGTTGCCCAAAACACAATTCAAATCATTTTTCTCGTCAGAAATATAGCAAATAATGGCAAAGCTTGCTACTTGTATATTTGGCAAATAAGAGCAGAGCCTGCAGCTCCGAGATCATGCTTTAACAGGTGCTTTAACATAGCTGAAAAACAGAATGGCTTCCAACAATGAGCGCACTTCATTTAGGGATAGAACATCATCCACCTTGATTTAAAGGGGTGCAGCTTATGGGGCAAGTGGAGAGAGACTCCAATGCTACAATGCTCATACAAGCGGCACCCACCTGAGAATGGTTTATAGGACACACGGACATGAACACCCTCATCATCGGCGTTCAGATCTGAAGGTGCATAAGGGAGCACCCCTAGGCGACAACGGTAGCCCCCTAAGGCCCCCCTTCCATGCCCGGATCTCTTCTTTGCCCCTGCCACCCCCCACTGGGCAGGTGCATCCACACGCTAGCCTGTTTCTTTGGCCACTTGAGCCCTCCAATACAGCCTGGACACCCATATCCAAGGAAGCCTTTCCAAAGTCATGTAGCAGCTGGGATACATCTCCTCCCCCTGGTGACCTACCTTGAAACATGGGCAGACACCGCTCGGCTACAAAGGGACCCTCCTCCACGGGGGCAACCCCACCATCTGCCATCCTTGACACGCCATGTAAGGATGCTGGCTCAACAATGTCCACATCTGACAAACTTGATCAAGTTCTAGGCACCATAGAACACTCTTGTGTCTCGGTTTAGACACAGCTTCGTACACTGGCTACTGAACTCAGTTTCCTTCATGAAGACAACCTGAAATTGTCAGACAAGGTTGCTGACAATGAAAAAATGCCGACCACCTTACAGTTCATTGTAACAGACAACCAGCACACCATCCAGGATCTACAGGACTTGTCACGTGGCCTGGAGGAGAGGGCAGAGGACATTGAAGGACACTCCCAGAGGAGCAATGTACTCATTCTGGAGTGAAAGAATAAGACCCAATCACTTACCTGGAGACTTGGTTCAAGACATTCATCCCTAGCACAGACCTGACCAACCTTCTTTACATTGGAGAGAGCGCACAGCATCACTGCTCGTAGACACCCCCGGGCATCCCCAACACCCAATGCTGGACAAATTACTTCACTTCAAAGATCAGGAATCCATCTTTCAAGCAGCCCACTCTCATGGCCCCCTCCTGGTAGAACATAAAGTGGTTATGCTGTTTCCTGATTACACAAATACGGTACAACGGCAGCGAGCCTCTTTTCTGAAGGTCAAGAAACACATACACCAATTGGGAGTCTACTACTCCCATCTCTTCCCAGCACACCTTAAAATCCTATCAGAAGGTGCCTCTCACTTCTTAATCGATCCCAAGGATGTGTGGGACTGGGACGACCAACACTATGGCATGAACATCCCGCGCCGCCTGCCCTCAGCAAAATGGCAAGGCAATGACTCCTCCGAATCTGGAAAAGATCATAGAAAACAAACGGTGGGCCCTACTGGGGGCGGCAGCCGTGGGAGCCTCCACAGTGGCCATAGACGAAGATAATGGTCTGCACATCTTTACCACACACGACAAAAGTAACCACTCTGAAGACTCCCAGAAGGGCTCCTATACCCCACCAAGTGTGACTCCACAAACTGCAAACACGCTTATTTAGTTGCTTTTCTCAGTACTCATTTCAATTGACTTGCCTGTGTTTCCTGCATATTTTCTAGTTTAGCCTTTACACAGTGGTGTGCTGTTGAAAATGTACATGGTACCTTATTATGCTTTACATTCTTTATTCCCGGCTAACAGCAGGCTCACGTTACTAACCAACGCCCCCTAGATGTACCTCCCCTAAGGGTACATTATCTGCCTCCATTACGGGGTCCCCTCACACATGGGACATGTCTGACCAGCCACTTGGAAGCCCTCCCATAATTTCTCCTGATTAGTATGGGACAAAGAGCTAGCTTTCCACCACCGGTGGATTAGTCACCCCCCCCCACACACTACATTAAGTAGTTGCCTTACTGCGCTTCATTTGGGTGTGCTGCCTGTTGCAATAGGCTCACCCTGTTCACTCCCCTACAATGGTTTCACACCCTCAATTACTCCCTTCTACCCGGCCAGAAATGGCAGGCCCACACTACACACCTTCAGTGCTACTATACGAGGAGGGGGTACTGACTGACGTCTCATAAACAAAACTACCCCCTCCAGCCCACAGATCATGTAGGACATCGTGCAGCCCGCAAACACTGACATCCACCTCCTAACGCTTAACGTACATGGCATGCACACTGCTCGCAAGCAGTACACAATATACTCCTACATAAAATCCCAGAAGGCCCAAATTATCATATTACAAGAAACACATATGACCCCTTGTAAGGAAATGCCTTCCTTGGCATGGCTAACCCCTGACTTTTTGCCTTTTGTTGATGCCAGTTATGACTGAAAGTGTGCTGGGACCCTGCTAACCAGGCTCCAGCACCAGTGTTCTTTCCCTAAACTGTACCTTTGTTCCCACAATTGGCACAACCCTGGCACACAAATAAGTCCCTTGTAAATGCTATCCCTGGTACCAAGGGCCCTGATGCCAGGGAAGATCTCTAAGGGCTGCAGCATGTCTTATGCCACCGTGGGGACCGCTCACTCAGCACATTCACCCTGCCTCACAGCTTGTGTGTGCTGGTGTGGAGAGAATGACTAAGTCGACATGGCACTCCCCTCAGAGTGCCATGCCCACCTCACACTGCCTGTGGCATAGGTAAGTCACCCGTATAGCAGGCCTTACAGCCCTAAGGCAGGGTGCACTATAACACAGGTGAAGGCATATGTGCATGAGCACTATGCCCCTACAGTGTCTATGCAAAACCTTAGACATTGTAAGTGCAGGATAGCCTTAAAGAGTATATGGTCTGCAGTTTGTCAAACACAAACTCCACAGTCCCATAATGGCTACACTGAAGTCTGGGAAGTTTGGTATCAAACTTCTCAGCACAATAAATGCACACTGATGCCAGTGTAAGATTTATTGTAAAATACACCCAGAGGGCATTTTAGAGATGCCCCCTGAATATCAGTCCGACTCCTAGTGCTAGGCTGACCAGTTTCTGCCAGCCTGCCACAACCAGACAAGTTTCTGGAGACATGGGGTGAGTGCCTTTGTCACTCTGTGGCCAGGAACAAAGCCTGTACTGGGTGGGGGTGCTTCTCACTTCCCCCTGCAGGAACTGTAACACTTGGCGGTGAGCCTCAAAGGTTCATGCCTTTTGTTACAGCACCCAAGGGCATCCCAGCTAGTGGAGATGCCCGCCCCTCCGGCCGCTGTCCCCACTTTTGGTGGCAAGGCAGGAGAGGATAATGAGAAAAACAAGGAGGCGTCACCCACCAGTCAGGACAGCCCCTAAGGCGTCCTGAGCTAAGGTGACCCATGCCTTTAGAAATCCTCCATCTTGAGTTTGGAGGATTCTCCCAATAGGATTAGGGATGTGCCCCTCTCCCCTAAAGGTAACCACCCTCCAGGGCAGTAGCCATTTGCTACTGCACCCCAGACCTAAACACACCCTTAAATTTAGTATTTAGGGGCGACCCAGAACCCAGGAAATCAGATTCCTGCAACCTACACATAGAAGAAGGGCTGCTGACCTGAAAGCCCTGCAGAGACGACGGAGACGACAACTGACTTGGCCCCAGCCCTACTGGCCTGTCTCCAGACTCAAAGAACCCGCACAGCGACGCATCCAACAGGGACCAGCAACCTCTAAGGACTCAGAGGACTGCCCTGAACCGAAGGACCAAGAAACTCCTGAGAACAGCAGCACTGTTCAACAACAGCAACATTTTTGCAACAAAGAAACAACTTTGAAAGATCTCGCCCTTCCCGCCGGAAGCGTGAGACTTCTCACTCTCACTCTGCACCTGACGTCCCCGGCTCGAGCTCCAAAGAACAAACACCGCAGAGAGGATTCCCAGGCGACTGCGACGACGTGACTAACCGCAGTCGACCCCCCTGCACCCCCACAGCGACGCCTGCAGAGTGGATCCAGAGGCTCCCACTGACAGCGACTGCCTGGTAACAAGGAACCCGACACCTGGACCAAGCACTGCACCCGCAGCCCCCAGGACCGAAAGGAACCACCTTCCAGTGCAGGAGTGACCAGCAGGCGGCCCTCTTCCTAGCCCAGTAGGTGGCTGGCCCGAGAAGCCCCCCTGTGCCCTGCCTGCATCGCATAAGTGATCCCCGGGTCCCTCCATTGCTTCCTATAGCAAACCCGACACCTACTTAGCACACTGCACCCGGCCGCCCCTGTGCCACTGAAGGTGTGTTTTGTGTGCCTGTTTGTGTCCCCCCCCCCCAGTGCTCTACAAAACCCCCCTGGTCTTCTCCCTGAGGACGCAGGTACTTACATGTCAGCAGACCGGAACCGGAGCACCCCTGTTCTCCATAGGTGCCTGTGTGTTTTGGGCCCTCCTTTGACCTCTGCACCTGAAGCACCTGACCGGCCCTGTGTTTTACTTACCTGCAAAACCTAACCAAACGTACCTCCCCCAGGAACTGTTGATTTTTGCACTGTGTCCACTTTTAAAATAGTTTATTGCCATTTTAACCTATACTGTGTGTACTACTGCTTTAATTCAAAGTTCCCTACTTACCTGTGTGGAGTACTTTGCAGTTAATGTATTTACTCCAAATCTTGAATCTTGTGGTTCTAAAATGAATTAAGAAAATATATTTTTCTATATAAAAACTATTGGCCTGGAGTTAAGTCTTTGATAGTGTGTTCCTCATTTATTGCCTGTGTGTGTACAACAAATGCTTAACAATACCAGCTGATAAGCCTACAGCTCGACCACACTACCACAAAACAGAGCATTAGTTTTATCTAATTTTGCCACTAACAACCTCTAAGGGGAACCCTTGGACTCTGTGCACACTATCTCTCACTTTGAGATACTATATACAGAGCCAACTTCCTACATCCCTGAAGAACTTACTCGCCTCTGTATGCATTGGAGGAGTATGATACATGCAACAACCTACACCACATAAGCACTTGTTTTATAACTTTGATCCGGCCTGATACCCCTTTTCAGGTCTCAGAGACAACTACAGACAAGGACAGCCACTATATATTCCTAGAGGGCCAGCTAGACGGCCAGCCCCTCTTACTTGGAAACATATATGCCCCGAACACCGAGCAAGGGAAATTCTGGCACACCATCTCCACAGTCATTCCTCCAAAAACAGTGCTCCCCTGGATTCTGGGAGGGGATTATAATTGCATGATAGATCTCTATCTCTCACTAGATTACCCTCTCACCTGCCGCATTCCCCCCACATACACTAGCGGCACAACTCCCACACCTGAATGATTCACTGGTCCCTACTTGACACCTGGTGCGCACACAATCTCACTACCAAACAGTATTCTTTTTATTCAATACCACACTTACTTCACACACGCTTGGACCGCTTTCTCTGTTCCACCTCCCTAGTGCCCTGATACGCCACACTGACTATTTAGGTTGAGTAGTTTCTGACCACGATGCACACTGCATTGACCTCAAATGGCGATCCTTAGGCCACCAACATCTACCTGGCGCCTCCCATGCGATACCCTAAAGAACCCCGCTTCAAGTGATTCAACAATATCCCACCAAAAACCATGATACAGCATCCACTAGAATGCTCGAATGAGACGCTTTCAATGTAGTCATTCGTGGCGACTGCCTCCAAAAGATAGTCAGAGTCCGGAGGATGATAAAACAGATCACAATCACATAACAACAGCTTGTGAAGATGGAAAAGGCAGCTGTTTATGACTCCATGCTAAACACCCAGCTAGTTACAGCTAAAACAAGCCATGCAGTGCTCTTGGAGCGCTTTTGTCGCTTCAGCTTTGCTAACCACGCAACTAGACTCTTAGCCTGGCTGATAAGACCGCACAATTACATTGGTTACTGAGATAGTCACACCCTTAGGTCAAACGGTATACACACAGGAGAAAATCCTCCAAAACTTCTAAGGGTATTACAGCACAATATAAAGTACAAGGGATGGGGTTACCCCATTTCCCCCAGACACTAGCCACTAGCCACTCCCTAAATGAAATATAACCAAGGAGGATGTGGTCCAGGCCATCCAAGACCTGGCCGGCAACAAGACACCAGGATTGGATGGACTTCCCCTGGAGCACTATAGCACCTTTTCAGAGCTCCTAAAGCCCCGCCCAGCTGCGCTGTATGAAGCAGCTCTAACTGCTTGGGAACTCCCCCTTTCATGCGGGAATTCCTTTTAGTCTCTCTCTGCAAACCATGCAGACACCCCACACGTCTCTGGTTGTATTGTCCAATAGCAATCCTAGACGGGGACTACAGAATACTGGGGAAAATCCTAGCCAATCAGTACACCCACATCCTCCCTGACCTTATACACATGGACCAGAACGACTTCATCCCAGGACGTATCACAACTCAAAATATCCTTCATCTTTTCAGTGTACAGGATCGTGTTAAAGGGCAGTTTCCACAGGCAGCCTGCCTAATTAGAGACCTGGAAAAGGCATTTGATACCCTAACATGGCCTGACCTCTTTCAGGTGCTTACTCGCCGAGGAGTGGGCCAGAGATCGGGAGCCTACACCAAAATATTATATAACAAACCAACCTCCAGGGTGCAACTGGGACGGTACATCTCAACCTCCTTCCAGGTCCACCGGGGAACCAGAAAGGGGTCCCCTTTGTAGCCCCTATTGTTCGCCCTTACAATGCGACTGTGGTATACCATTGGAAGACAGGACCCACTCAGGGTTTTCTCTACACAGACGATCTGTTGATCTACCTCTGTGACATTACACAAGACCATACCCCAATACAAGACACCCTGTCAGCATTTGCCACAGTCCCTAAGCTATGCGTGAACTAGGAGAAGTCAGCCATCTATCCCCTTAAACCAGCTAAAACAGACACAAGCAGTCTACCCTATGTTAGCAAGGGGTGGAGGTCCCCTACCTAGGGATACAACTGTACCTCAGTCCGGCTAATTTGTATGAAGGCAATCTCTGTGCAATATTACCGGGTATTAGAGCACAAATCCATTTCTGGCAGTTGCTCCCATTGGCCCCAATTGGCGAATAGCTGTATCAAAAATGGTTCTGGTACCCCAACTCCTCTATTTCTTGGTCAACCTTCCAGTTCTCCCACCTTGCACCTTCTTTCAAGATTTGGATACCCTATTTTGGGGCTCCACTAGGTACTGGGTGGCCCTTTGGAAGCTAAAATTACAGATGGACTGGGGAGGACTGGGCTCCCCTTCGCTCAAGGCTTACCATTTAGCAGCACAGCTAAAATGGCTTTACAAATGGACGGCAGGACGATGTATGAGCAAAACTAGCGGGAACATGAGAATCCTCCCTCTGACCACAATCAGGGTTTTCTTACTCCCCAAGTTCATGCCTCCTTCGTCCCCAGAACCACAGGTTACCGTGCCTTGAAACTGCATCGCCCATACATTCTGCTCAGCTAAAGGGGCACTGACTTATTCACCAGCATTCCCACTGATCGGACTTCTACAGTTCCCTGGTACCTATACACAGTGTGATATATTACCTTCGATGGTCCAATAACTCCACACCATAGGAGACTATTTGTAGACAGCCACCTCCTTTCTTTCGAACAACTAATGACTGAATATCACCTACCACCAGGGAGTGAAGAGGAGCGCAGCGGGGCAGTGGGGGAGACTTCAAGCCCCAGAACTGACTTGGTGGCCTGCCCACAGTGCTGCTCGCGCCCAGAGGTGCGTGCCACTTAGTCCCAACACCGCTCCCGCTGCGCAGGAGTGAAGAAGAGCACAGCGGGGCAGAGGGGGAAACTACAAGCCCAGACACAACGTGGCAGCCCACCCACAGTGCTGCTTGTGCCCAGCGAAACTACTTAGTTCCAACACTTCTCCCACTGCATGTGAGTGAAGAGGAGTGCAACAGGGCAGAGGGGGAGACTACAAGCCCCAGAACTGACTTGGGAGCCTGCCCACAGTGCTGTTCATGCCAGGAGGCGCTACTTAGTTCCAACACTGCTCCAGCTGCATGGGAGGCACGCAGGACACTCCCTGGCATGTCCCTGGGCAAAGGCCGGGCCAAGAGCAGGCGCATCTGTGCCCATGCACGGCCAGCTGAGGCCAGGCTGGGCCCCTCCTCTTGGCCTGTTGATTCTGATTTTACCCTGTGGAGGTCCAAAACGCCAGTGTCTGTTAAGGTACTGTGATTCTTGGTTTTAATCTGGGGCATTGGTTAGTTGCTTGTCGACCTCTGGGCTGTAAATGTTAAATATCATCATACTTAAGACAACATTGGTTACAAACCCCACAGACTCTACTTTGGATGTTTTTATACAAAGAGCTGTGGGTGTCCTGACCAAGGAGATCGAATTGGCCAATTGAAGGCTGTCCCTGTCCTCGCCTCCACCCCATGATTTAGCCCTGGCCTTAATACAGGAGATGGAGGTTTGAGAGGGTAATGTATGACAGGATGCACAGATAGCCTCATCAGTAGTTCTGCTTTCCCCCGTTGTGATCTGTGAGGGCCCTACTAAAGACTCCAAAAACTCTACTTGTCCCCCTCCAATGTTGGCTCACCCTAGAGGAGAGGGTGCGTTACCCAAAGATAGCACTGGGAAAAGAAAAAGAGTTGAGATTATGACAAGATCTAAGAGGCAGAAGCATGTCAACGTAATAATGTATTTACTATCAGCAAGGAGGTGTGCCTGGGGGATTCTGAGCTAGTTTGTGGGGTCTTGTCATTCATGCACGAGGAGTTGTTTTCGAATATTGGGAAATTAATTAAGGACGCTACGGAACCATTATTGAATCACCTGGGGAACACAGAGAGTCAACTTGAGTACTTGATTTCTATTTTTAAAGATACCGTTCCTTTCACAGTCACTACTGTTAATCGTGGGGAATTGAGTACTGTTATACAACCTCCTTCTAGTTTGATATTTGCTTGTTCCAAATGAAGTGTCGCAGAAGGGGAGCTTGTCACCTGCCATGGAGGGGCCTTGTGTTAAAGGGGCCATTATGTCAAACCCAAGGGGCAGTCCTAGACTGGGAGTTCCAAAAGCTATATCTGGTAACCCAGCGCCAGTGTCTTCAGTACTCCCTCAGGGGTGCTCCAAAACGTTGCATCTTCCTCTTGCCTCCACACCATTTGTAATAATCTAGGCAAATGTTCCACCTATGGCAACTGGGGTAAAAGAGGATTTTTTAACCTAAAAAATAAGGTGGTCCATTGTTTGTAGGGAAAAATGTCATTAGTCGGTTGTCCTCAGCCTTATGAAGAAATAATCATGGTGCGAAGGGTGAGATGGATCAGCCCCTCTATCAAATCTATTGGTGGGGATTGCATTGTTGTGAATTTTTCAAACTGAGGAGCGGGTGTTTTAATTGGGAGGTTTGAGTCAGGTCCCTTTTGTAATAGTGGTATAAAAATTCTATCCCTAGGCTTTTTTCATAGACTGTATTCTGTGAGGCCATCCCTTATGGCTCCTTTATCTAATTCTTATAGGGAAGCTGGCAGTATCCACAAAACTGTTGTTAGGAATGTAGTGCCAAATCTTGTTTTGACAAATTGGTTTGAATCTCTTTCTGATCTGAATGAGCAAGACTGACTGGGGAGGGATAATAGTTCAAGAATTGGGTTGCACATAGCAGCGTCCTCCAGGCCATTTAGAATTATGGCCCTCATCATGACATTGGCGGTAAATCCCGCTTATTGCCACGGTGACGGCCGCCAACATACTGCCGCAGTGGCGGATATCCGTTCACCATATTATGACACACACCAATCTGACAGAATACTGCCACATACACAAATCTGCCAGCCCAAAGGTCAGTGTTAAAGTGTCGGTACCAACACCCATACCATTACACCAACAATACAACGCCCACCACATTATGAAAACGAATCACCACGGCAGACATTCAGTGGCGGTAAACCATTGGCAGTACACAAAGGCGTGCTCAGAATGGACACCCAAATACAAAACAACACCATTGGCCAAAACCGAAATCACACACCTGACACTGATACACACACCACACCCACCCACCCACAGCACTATAAAACACACACCCACATTGCCCACAACCCTTTACGAACACCAATTATTGCTATCAGACTCAAACCAAGACCATTGAGACAACTACACACACACACCACAAACACCCATACATCTGTCAAGCACCCCACATCCCAGACCCCACCACATTACTCAACACCCTCTCACCAACACACACCACACAACACCCATGTCCCCACCAAGGCACCCCCGTTTCACTGATGAAGAGTTGCGGGTCATGGTGGAGGAAATAGTCAGGGTAGAGCCACAGCTGTACGGAGCACAGGTACAGCAAATATCCATTGCCAGGATGATGGAGCTATGGCGGAGGATCGTGGACAGGGTGAACGCCATGGGACAGCATCCACGAATAAGGGACGACATCTGGAAGAGGTGGACCCTCCTGAATATCCCCCTTGTGTCCCAGTCTGTCACATTGTCCACTTTGAACTGCCTTTGCTCCCCTTCCTATGGCCTCTTGGACACTAGACCTGTGCCACAAACAGACTGGAACAATACCCTGGACTTTCCTCTACCATCATCCCATTCCATTGCACATTTCCGTCAGTCATTTGCACTACAATAAACACCCTTGAACAGAACGTGAGTGATAGTGTTTTATGTGATGAACATGTGCATTTATGGAAACAGTCACATCATGTACAAATGATCTGAAAACTGTGATAGAATACAATTAATGACCTGTAGCTGTCCGTAGTCATCACATCAGTACACTGTTGTTATAGTTGTTATATCACCAACATCTGCAAAATGAGAAGCCATAGGTGACAGTAAGTTGAGATGCACAGGAAGTAAATGCCATCCTGCTACAGCCACACAGATAAAAACAATAGAGGAATGGTCAGTTACACTGTCTCACCTGTGTGTCATTAGAAGTATTGACGTATAACTGATGTTCTGTTGTCCACATCCTCATCCACTACCTCCTCATCCTCACTGTCCTCATGGTCCACTTCTGCCACAGGGGCATCTCCAGTCTCCTCCTCCTGCAGATAAGGCACATGTCGTATGAGAGCCAGGTTGTGCAATATGCAGCATGCCACTACTATCTAGCAGACCTTCTCGGGTGAGTAGCACAGGGATCCACCTGTCAGATGCAGGCATCTGAACCTGGCCTTCAGGAGGCCGAAGGTCCTTTCGATTATTCTCCTGGTTCGCCCATGTGCATCATTATAACGATTCGCAGCCCCTGTCCTGGCATTCTTCACAGGGGTCAGGAGCCATGATAGGTTTGGGTAGCCTGAGTCACCTGCAAGTATTGAGGGACAAACATTAGCCTTACACAATGGTATGGAGTTAACACCAGAAGGCATACACTGACATACATTGGGTGGGGACTCAGGCTCACCTATTAGCCACTCTCTGTGCCTCTGTAGCCATCACATTTGGGATGCTGCTATTCCTCAGAACAAAGGCGTCATGCACCGACCCAGGATACTTGGCAGTAACGTGGGAGATGTACTGGCCCGCCAGGCACACAATTTTCACGTTGAGTGAGTTGAGTTGAGTTGAGTGGAAACTCTTTCGATTCCTGAACACATGTTCATTCTGGTGGGGGGGACACACGCAATATGTGTTCCATCAATCACCCCAATAATATTGGGTATATGTCCCATTTCATACAATCCTGCCTTCATCCAGCAATGTAGCTGCACATGGGTTTGAACAAGGCAGACAGAACCCTTGCCAGCACAATTGAGAACATTGGCTGTGACATTCTTGCTGCCACGCCAACGTCACTTGGAAATAACCAGTTGCCAGGAAATGGAGCACTGATAGAACTTGAACAAGAGGGGGGATCCCAGTCGGATGACGGATAGCTGATATCAGATCAGGCTCCAATTGGGCACACAGCTCTGTGATTGTGGCCCTGTCCAGTCTATAGGTGAGTATTATGTGCCTGTCCTCCAGTGTAGCCAAGTCCACAAGGGGTCTGTACACATGGGCTTGTCTCCTCCTCCTCCTATTCATCCGCAGTGGTAGGTATCTAAGGGGCACAAGAGTGAGTAGGCTGACACAATTTGAACAATGGAACCACCACCTCAGTGTACATAGAGCATTAATGTGACGGAACAGTGGGAATGGCAATGTACGTGCAATCTTAAGCAATGATGCAGTTATGGATGATCAGAATGTTGTCCACCACTATTAAATGGCGATCGCCTTTCCTGTGTCTAGGGACAGGTGAAAGTGAGGAAACTCTGCCGACGTTGGGCGTAGTGGCGGAAGGCGGTCTCGCACCGCCGTGCAATTCCTCATTGGCTAATATGGGGCTCTATGGAGTACAGTGCCCAATGGGGATCAGCGGCGGTGGTGACGGTGTACACCGCCGTGGACGTGACCGCCATTTTCGATCTAAATCCTCATTTGATTCCTGACAGGATAACACCTACACTGCGTGTGCTGCTGTGACCTGTGACTGGAACCTACCATGCCCGTGTGACTTGGGAAAGGGCCCCTGCCTTCACTTCGGAGGAGCTGGAGCGTTTGGTGGATAGGGTCCTACCCCAGTATGGACTGCTGTATGGGCCTCCAGACCAACAGGTGAGTACACCTTGGGCACGATGCATGTGGCAAGGTTGCATGGAGATGTGTGTGCAAGCATTGTGTCATTTGGGAGGGTGGTATGTCTGTTGGTAGTGTACATGGTGGGCGCAGGGTGACGTGTGTGCCAATGGAGATGGAAATGGGGTTTGTGGGCCATATGTGTGACAGGTTGGATTGTATGTGTAATGGTGTTCTCCCGCCAATATTACCTCTGCAGGTCAGCGCCCATCAGAAGAAGGGATTGTGACATGCCATCGCCAAGGACGTGTGGACCCTGGGGGTCTACAGCAGGCGGAGCATCCACTGTAGGAAAAGATGGGAGGACCTGAGACGCTGGGCACGGAAGACTGCGGATGCCCAGCTGGGGATGGCCTCCCATCGAGGAAGGGGTGTCCCGTCGGAACCTGACCCCTCTGATGGCCCGCCTACTTGTGGTGGCATACCCAGATCTGGATGGGTGCTTGAGGGCATTACAGCAGCCACAAGGGGGTGAGTACACTGGGCGTAACTACAATAATTGGTAGGTGGCATGGGATCCGGGTGGTGGGTGTGAGTCAGTGGGTGCCCCTTGATGCCAGGTCAGGCACCACAGCATGATCCATCTCGCGGGTAATGGGTGTATAGCAAATTCAGGTAACCTAGCTAGGTTGTATTCCATGTCAGACAGGGCTTAGTGGGTCCCAGGAGGGCTGCAGTTGGCGGTGTTTGGCCCTCATCTTGCTGTGGCACCTAGCCAATTGATTGCCTGTGTGGTGTATAGTGCTTAATCCTGAACCCTGTGTGTGATGGTAATGTGTATGCCAACTGTGGTGTAGGTGCTCTAATTGACCCAGTGTTCCATTTCTCTCTCTCTCCCGCCTTTTTTCTTCTGTCATCCTGTCCATGTGTGCATTAGCATCATCTGGCAGATGAGCAGGGGCACAGGCGACAGAGGGAGCTGCATCCCAAGGAACCCAGGAGGCAGAGTCCACCGACACCGAGGGAACCAGTGGAACGGAGGGCGAGGGGAGCACCATGCCGGAGACCGGGGGTGACAACACTGACTCTGATTTCTCCTCTGATTGGGGCTCCCTGGTGGTGGCAGACACCTCTGTGACCACCCCAGCTCCAGGTACAGCCGCCACCCCCGTACCAGCACTGCCCTCCCAGTTGCCCCTCACAGAGTTGCCTGGGCCCGCTCACCCAGGAGGGTGGGCATCTCCTTTGCCACAGGCACGTCAGGCCCTGCCCCAGTGAGCACTGCTGCCCTAAGTGAGGAGGCTATTGACCTCCTGAGAACCATCTCTGCAGGGCATTCAACCATTGTGAATGCCATCCAGGGGCTGGCATCCCGGATGCAGCAATGCAATGCATTCCTGGAGGGCATCACCTCAGCCAAACAGTCCACGGGGACAGTGGAGGCACCTCCTAGTCGTGGAGGCAAGAAAGTGAAGGATCCAACTCCACCAGTCAGGAAAGGGAAGGATCCCACTCCACCAGCCAGGAAAGGGAAGGATCCCACTCCACCAGCCAGGAAAGGGAAGGATCCCACTCCACCAGCCAGGAAAGGGAAGGATCCCACTCTACCGGCCAGGGAAGAGAAGGATCCCACTCCACCAGCCAGAAAAAGGAAGGATCCCACTCCACCAGCCAGGAAGGGAAAGGTTCCCATTCAACCACCAATGACAGGAGAGGTTCCCACTCAACCACCAATGACAGGAAAGGTTCCCACTCAACCAACAATGAAAGGCAAGAAGCCCTCACCTCCAGCTGAGACACAGCAGCCCCCACATCCAGCAGAGGCTGCCCAGGAGACCTCCAGCAGAGGCTGCCCAGGAGACACCTCCCCCAGCAGGGACAATGCAGCACTCACCTCCAGCAGAGGCTGCCCAGGAGACACCGCCCCCAGCAGAGACAATGCAGCCCTCACCTCCAGCAGAGGCTGCCCAGGAGACACCTCCCCAGCAGAGACAATGCAGCCCTCACCTCCAGCAGAGGGTAGAAAGGCCACCCTCCAGGGACTGTTGTACAAGGAGCCCCCTCCAGAAGCAGTGGGCACGTTCCCCACCTCAGAGACTGTGACCTTGCACTCCCCAGCATTGGGAAATGGGCATGGAGCCCCCTCTGGAACCAGTGGGCAAGTTCCCCACTTCAGCTGAGGTGCCCCCGCCTCTTCCCCCCTGAGGTTCTTGCCCACTTCCAACATGTTGCCCCTGCACAGTTTGGTGCGGACAATGTAAGGATCATGTTGGGGCTTGGACGGTGCCCTGTGGCCATGTGGGCCATTGTACTTTGGACTGGGCATTGGCCCATTCTGGACAATTGTTCATGTATATTTTTTATCACTTCATTACTGATGGTGGCTGTTGGCATGCAATTACATTTTCAATTCTGCCTTACTGGTGTCCTTGCATTATTATGAGGTGTGTCCTATGACATTGTTTTTTGGCTGCAGCTGGTTGTGTGTATGGTGTGTGTGTGAATGGTGTGTGTTGTGCGTGTGTGTGTGTGTCACTCTTCTTTTCCTCCCTCCCTTGTGTGCTAGGCGGCTGTACTCACTGTCGTCGTCTTCGACGGCGTTGGTGTTCCAGGTAGAGCATGGCGTAGAAAAGCATTGGGAAGATTAGCAGTTCCTGTTCCGTGGCGGTGTTAATCTTTTCTATGTCTCTGATGGTGAGTCTTTTGTCTTCGGTGTTGGGTTTCCGCAAGGCTTTTGATGGTATTGGTACCGACCCCAAAATCGTGGAGGTTTGCTGTGTCATGATAAGGTGGGTGGTACCTTATCTTCTGCCTGGCTGTTGATGGCTACCGCCGTGGTGGGTAGTGTTAAGGCCCTGGCAGATGGCGTGGTACATTGGCTGTCCTTGGGAGTTATCACCGCCATGGTCTTAATTCGGTGGTAATTACCGCCAGCCTGTTGGCGGTATTACCACCACTTTAACTGTCACCACCAATGTCCAAATGGCCACCTATGTCTTGCAATATAGCACGTTTGAGGGTGAAGTTTGATGACCCCGAATGGTTGAAATTGCTCACGTCTTTTGATATTTTTGCAGGAAATGTGGGTCCTAACTGGGGATTCCACATGGGTGGTTACGTGTCATTTTCAACTAAAGATTTGCCGTCGCCAAGTGGTAGGCCTAGTGGAGGTCTGTTGCACTGGTTGAGGTAGACCTAGTTTACAGTATGGAAGAGATTGCAGGATTTTCTCCTCACATCCTGGAGGTGTTGTTAAAATCTAAGAATAATATTGCAGTTCATGGGAATGAATCAGAGGACGTTATGACCTTGTTAAGCTCATATGTTCATAGGTTCTACTCAACACATCTGGACTCTAATATAGTACTCATGGTTCTTGGTGACTTCCTTTTAAAGGGTGTTACCGTTATGAAGATGGTGGCCATGAGACTGGGGATTTTCAGGATCAAGTTCACCTAAGTCATATGAGATAAGGGGAAGTAATGAACAGTTGGTCAGCTGAGCATCATTTAGTCAACCTCTTGGACCGAGTGAGTTTGCAAGAAGATCATCTTGCTCCAACTTTTAAGGGCCATGGGAAAGGATCTAATATAGACTATATTTATGTTTTGGCAGCTTTGTTCCCCTTACTAATCTTTTTTTTTCTGTGAACTGGAATGTCAGGGGAATCAAGCTGCTATGTCCCCCTACTTAGACGTATGGATCTGTTGTACCTGCAAACCCGGATATGCCCCAGAAAAAAACGTCTGAGTTGAACATTTGCCTTTGCAGGGACCAATGCTTGTTTACACAGACCAATGCTTTTTTGCAGAGACCAATGCTTGTTAGAGACCAATGCTTGTTTGGAAACACATATTGCACAAGCCTCTAGCATCCCTATGACTCAGACTGGGTGTGGCTCCCTGTGACTCAGACTGGTTGTGGCTAGATGTAGCAGGTATTTAAACCACACCCGGCCTGAGTGAATTGATTGCTATAAAGGTCACCGGCTGCAGAGAAGGAATCTCTGCTCCTCCCCTTTTGATCTTCACATTCTGTTCTGTCCAGCATCTTGGAGGCCGCTTCTGGAAGAAGAAGAGACCGAGGGAATTAACCCTTAAAGAGGCGGCAACGCGCTGTGAGTGATTTAGGAACATTTATTGCTAAAACTTGAGACTTGCTAACTTGAAAATGGATAAGCGAATGTTCCAGGATGCGATGCGCCTAAAAGGGCACATCTTTAGGTTTTAAGGTGATGGGGTTGTTCGCCGCTTGTAAAGCTATAATGCTTATTGTAGTTGCTTACATCATACCACAGAAAGAAGTTTCTATTGAACAATTATTATGAAAACGATATACTGTGAATACATTAATTATTGCTGAGTTTAATGTGGCATTACTATTGTTGTTAGCAATACGATGTACTGAAAATATGGTTATTATTGCCGAGTTCAAAGTGCCATTTGCATTATTTCAAATTGTTGCTGGTGATGCGGCACATTCTGTGTTTGGCACTTAAACGAAGTTGAAGCTTATCTTTTCCATGCTCAAAATTTCACTGTGATATAACAGTGACAAGCCGGTTGTTCATGAAGTTGAACAATATTGATTAACCCTATATTTTCATAGTAATAGAATGTGAACCGTAATCCTTGATATTAACCCTATGTTTTCTGTGTGATATAAACACTGAATTACGTTCCGTGCAATACAAGCACAGTACAATGATTAACCCATGAATATCTGGAGAATTTAATTCCCTGAGAGTTTATTCTTATTATTGTTGCCTATGTAAATGTCTATGAGTCGAGTGAGTCAGTATCTTGGTAAATCTCACCAAGGTGAAACATGCAAGATATCCACTGAACGTCATGGAACATCTAGGTAGGCTTAATTGAGGTGATGAGGGACTAATCTGGGAACACAGTGGGAGTAGTTAGACAGATTAGGAAGTTCAAGGCTCTTATTTAATTACAGGTAATCCACTTTGTTTCAAAAAATTCCTAGAGAGAGGGTAAGCTATCAAAAGCGGGAAAAGGGAACCCAAAAGGCACATCCAGCTTGCACATCATAGTTTAACATTAGAGTATATATGGGTTATGAGATATTAGTTATTTGACTGATGTGTAATTTATCATAGGAAAGACCAGCTCTTCAAGAACCATCCGGATCCAGCCCTGCGACTCCAGTGTCTCTCTCCTTCTCCCATCCATCCCCCTTCCCCCGGGACATTGCAGTGCCAATCATGTGTATTTAAGTGGAAGGCATGCAACGTTTAGGTGGAATTGGGAGCATGCAGATTGGTCAACATTGTGTCTCTGTGGGACAAACAGGTTAGTGCTTGATAGGATCAGCGCCGCAGACTCAAGGGGTGCAAAATAGTGCCGGAGACGTTTTTAGCTAGACTAATTGTATCTTGTCCTAAAGAATTCCAGACCTGCTTACATGCTGAGGCCTCTAAGCAGAGCATTTTAGCAGCATATGACAAGATCTGTAGGAACAATAATGAGGCTTTGATCAAGCCGCTTAGGTCGGCTCCTCTGACTTTTAGTCGTTGGTTTAATAATGATTGTACGCGGGCAAAATAGGCACTTCTTTCTGCATTAAAAAAGCAACCCTGGGGTAGATAATATATTGATGGGCTGTAACTGCTAAAAAATAGGAGGTCTGGCTTAAATAAAGAATTATGGGAGAATCTGCTCAAGGCTAGTTGTCAGAAGTAGAGCACATTGTTTTGGAAAGTGGTCAATCATCCCTTTTTTAAGGATGGTAAGGTAGAGGAGCGGGCCGCTTTAGTGTCTGCTCAGGTGTGGGAGACACATTTTTCTCTCCTATACAGTGGGCCAGGCCCTACTTCCCAATCCCCTCTTCAGGCTCAGGAATCTCATACTAGCTTGCCCTGGGAAGAAGTTAGAGATGCTATTGAATCCTTTCTACTGGGAAAGGCGCCAGACGTAAATAGAGTTCCCAAGAGCCTATTTAAGGCACTTATTGGATTACGGTCCCCTTCACTCACTCTTCATCTTAATGGTGCTATTAGTTGTGTTATTCCACTTTTGTGGCGTTATTCTATTATTGTCCCGATTTTTAAGAAGGGTAGTAAAGGTGACCCCTCATGCTGTAGGCACTTCTCCTTAATAGAAGTTGAGGTTAAGGTTATTGGAAAGATAGTATTGAACAGATTAACCAAATGGGCAGAAGAGAAAAATATTCAATATGGGTTTTGCCCAGGCCGGGAAACAGTCGAACAGAATTTGAATATCCATCTTATTTTCAATAAGTCATTAGGGCAAAGAGGGATCCACTGCAACTTGCATTTATGGAGCTCGTCTCTGCTTTTGATACAGTGAATAGAGAGAAACTTTGCACAGAGCTAGGTTCCACGAGATGGAAGAGAATCTGATACATTTTCTGAGGAACCTTCATCAGGGCCTGATGGCTTCTGTCAGTTACGGTAACAATGGGGAATGTACTAGGCATTTTCATCCTAGTCGGGGAGTTCAACAGAGATGTATCCTGGCCCCCTTTATTTTTATTTTGTTTGTCAATTGATTGGAGAGTGCACTTTTGGAGACGGGCCTGGATGTGCCAAATGCTGGGGGTAGGATTCTCCCAGCTCTTTTATATGCAGACAATGCTGTTTAAGTTGCCTGTAACGCCATCAGTCTGCAAAAGCTTTCGGGTAGCTTTGTGAATTTTATGGCCAGTTTGGATCTGGCAACTAATTTTACAAAGTGAACTGCGATGGTCTTAGGGCCAAAAAATACTTAAAGTATGGCTTTTTGTGTTCAGGGTCAAGTTATAAGTAAGATGGAGTCCTTTACTTATTTGGGAGTTCTATTGGACTCAAAACTCAACCGACAGCCCTTGATTAAGAAAAACATGGGTAAAATGAAAAGTGCTTGAGTGGCTGCTTGTGACTTTTCACTGCAACTAGGTCATAAACCCTTAAGGCTTATGCTGGAGATTTATAGAGCCACATGTTTACCCATTTCCACCTTTGGTTGTAATATCTGGGGTTACATGAAGAAAGATGCATTGGGTGTGGCAGAAAATAAATTTCTAAGGGGCCTTTTTGGTGTTGGGCAAGGTACCGCATCTGAGATCCTTCACGAAGAGCTGGGAGTGGGTTATATTGGTGATTATATCCATTTGCATCCACTTTTGTTGTGGTGTGCTATTTGGGAGAAGGATAAATTAAGTCTTAATTAATAGGGCAATTATTGAGGATTGTATGCACTTAGATACTATGGCAAATATACTTTGGTTGTCATATGTTAAAGATCATTTTAATGCCCTGCGGAGGGCAGAGCTTTTTTGAAATCCTAGGGGCATTACCAAGCAGGATGTCACTTGGCTGAGAGAAGCTTTCTGAGGAAAGTGGTTACAGAGAAGGAAGCTTCTGCTCTACAGAAAGTGTCCTTCTGGAAAGTTGCTATGACAGAAACGGTTCCTGGTTTTGAGTCACATCTTCCTCTGGATATGCCCAGCAGTTTACGTCGATTACTGACTTATTTTAGGCTGCACCTATTTCATCAGCAGATTGCCCCAGCTGGGACCCGTTGCAAAACCTCTAATCTCCCAACTTGTTGTTGTAATATGGTCTCTATTAACGATACTATGCATGTTGTACTGATGTGCCCATTTTACAAATCCCTTAGACATAGATATATTAAACCCCCTTTTTTAACTGAGCATTTTACTCAGCTGAGGCCTGCTTTTTTGTATCAGCAACTTTTAGCCACAGGATTTCTTTTTTTTTTTTAATCAAAGTTTTTAATGGCTGTATTAACTGCTGCAAGATGAAAATGAATGTATGGTTTGTCCCTTTGATATACAAGTGCTGCTGATATTTTTGTCTAAGTTAATTGCACTGTTTTATGATATTTTATCTTTGCAAGATCCATTTTTAATTTTGTGTATTTATGAGGAATGTTTTATGATGTTAGTTGTTTTTATGGATTTTTTAATCCGAGTAAATTTATTTACTACTACTGCTACCTACCACCAGGTCAATTCCTCCTTCACAGATAGTCCGTACCTGCCAACTTTTATGGCACACCGCAGGCACTGAACCCTTTAACCATCCAGTCATACAAACCACACTTACTATGGGAAATGGTCGACATCTCATCACTTGGCTCTCCAAAGTCATCAGGGACCTGTCAGTGAAACCCCTGACATTCCTTCAGCACAAATGAAAGGACAACTTTGGGTGAGTATTGCATGACAAAGTATGGCAGAAGGCCCTCGAGTTCCCCCAGCAAGTCTCGCAAAGTTCCCGCTTTAAAAATATACCATTCTTCCTTTTACACAGGGCATCCCTTATCCCGTCCCAAATTAACTGTTACTGCCTAGATGCGCAAGTGAGCTGCCCACGCTGCGAAGATCCCAATGAAGATCTGAAACACATGCTGTGGTCTTGCCTGGTCCTTCAACCTTACTGCCAAATGATCCACAGAGCCTTCAGAATGGTCACAGAGTTGCCCAATATTCACACTTGGGAAGAATGCTCGTCAGCACTCGTTTTCCCTCCTTGGCCCTCCTCCTTGCTAAACGCACACCTCCACTCGCACTCTCCAGATGCCCCTCTGCTCGAGGTCTGGTAGGGGGCAGTGCGCAAATGGGCAGTGGCAGAGGAGGATGCTGTCTGTTATGAAGAAGTCCTCCACTTTCACAAACAGCCCATATCTCCAAACTGGGCAACACTGTCGCTGGAGTATAATCAATGAGCAAAAAATGACGACTTAACCACTATAGCCATTGCAGCATATTTCACTACCCCTTCTCCTAGCCCGAGATCCAGGTTATCCTCCATAAAGAACATTACTATGCTGCGTCTGCTCGGCTTAGACCCCTCTTGATGAGCCCCACACACCTCCTCTAGCACTCTCCTCATTCCACCTTCACCGTCAGTAAGTCCTGCCATTCCTACCACTCCCTCCCATCCCAGTTTGGCCCTAGTCGGTTAATTAAGAATGTTACTTGTTTCCTACTGCACATTTAACATTCTCCAGAAGACACCACAAACACTCGCTCTTTCTTACTCACAGACTATTACCATATATTGTTGTTCTATTAAACCACAGGCGACTGTTGAAAGTAAACTGTCCCGCAATGGGATGCACTGAAATGTTTATTTCCATGGCATGTACTATGGTAAATATATACTGTTGTACTATTCTGGTAAAATGTGTTTAAATTATTTATATATAAAAAAAGAGCCCACGACGCGGCACATGCTTTTGTCTGCATCCCAACAGTAAACTCCTCACAGGTGTGTAGTACAAGTTGACAAGTCAAAACATAACAGTGCCCACGCACGGCAACAATACAGTCCTAACATCACCAATACATTTAAACGATGCACTTTATCACATCACCTCCCCCAAATAAATATGCAAACAAAATAAAAATTAAGAATAAAAATAAAACTTACAAAACAATAAAACTAAAGAAATGCACAATATGTTTTGCAACGAAACCTATCCAGAATAATTACACTCTGCATGATAATTACGAAAGTACTAATCTTCAAACCTCTTGGGAACCCTTCTAGTGCAGGAATCCACAGAACTCATACCCAACTGGTCACTGGGCAAATCAACACCCTCAGAAGAACCCTCATCAACATGCCCATGGTTATCTCTACAGAGGTGTTTGAATCTAGATGATCACTTATAGGTTGTTGCCACTGCGCCTGATCAGCATTTGAACAGAGCTTTTCCTCTTGCGCATGATACTTACCTGTTGTGGCCTAAGCTTCACTGACTGCCTCTTGTTCCACCAACCTTTTCCCATAACTAGTGCAGCACCTTTGCTGATTTTGTCCATTCCTACAGGCGCAGAGAACTTTGGCTCACCTTTACTAGTTCTTATGGGATTTTTAATCATAACCCAGTTGCCTGGCTCTAGATTTACTTCTCTTCGGCTAGGTCTTGCCCGGTCCTTCAACCTTGCTTCATACAAGATTGTTGTATTAACACCATTGAGGCTATGTCATCCAATATTCATGTCTTTCTGAGTTATTTCATTCAACCATGAGGAAACAACGGAGTGTGCACTTCTCTACTCTTTAGTAATGAAAGGAGGTACACCTGTGGTACAATGTGGGGACGTGTTATAACCCCAGATTTTCTGAGTAACAAACGTGCCAACGTTCAACCCTGAAGCTGAAGCAGTCTTTACGCCTTCCTTAATTATTTTGTTGCCACACTCAACCAAGGTGTTAGAGGAAGGAAATACAGAGCCACTTTCAGTTATTTAATATCCATGCTGGACAAGAATCCCCTCATGTGGTCAGACACAAAGGGGGTTATTCCAACTTTGGAGGAAGTGGTAATCCGTCCCAAAAGTGACGGTAAAGTGACGGATATACCACCAGCCGTATTACGAGTCCATTATATCCTATGGAACTCGTAATACGGCTGGTGGTAAATCCGTCACATTTGGGACGGATTACCACCTCCTCCAAAGTTGGAATAACCCCCAAAGTGTTTACTATTGTTCATTACTATAATTTTAGGAAAGCCCTCCAAAGCAAAAATGTGTTGCAAAATTTGATAACTGTTTCAGTGTCAGATGATTTTACAAATGTGTGGCACATCCATTTCAAGAAGTAATCAATGAGAAGCACGGTGTACCTCATTTTGGTTGGTAATGTGGAATAAGGATCTTTAAAATCTAATTCTACTTTTTCCCAAGCACCCTCAGGAAAGGTGTTTGGTGTATGCATGCTCCTCCAATGCTTGTCACATAGTAGACACTCAAGACACCTGGAAATCATGTGCTTAACTTGACTATCCAAAACAGGCCACAAGTAGTGTTGCTTAATCTTCATACACATCTTGGTGGTCCCTAAATGGCATAGATGCATCTGATATATTTTGATATTGCACAGTTTTGTGGATGGAACAAAACAATCTCCTCTGAGTATAACTCTATTCACCTCAGACAGATCATCAGCAACCTTAGAAAAGGTCTTCAAGCCTCTGCTTAAACACCTTCCCTCTGACCAACCATGTGCAATTTATTCAATAACCTTGTCCAAAATACAATCTTCTGCACAAGCACTTGTCCAATCCTGCTCGCTCATGGCCGACTGATACTCAGTCACTGCATCTACCAATACCACGTACTCCACCTCATCGAGTAAAAGGTCATCATCATGGTCTATTGCCATGCGAGACAAACAGTCTGAGCGAAAAGTCTGTCCATCTCGAATATCTTTAATTGGAGACTAGTCTGGTGAGCCTGGCAGACATGTTTCTGCTAGTACAACAGTGCATTTTGGGAAAATGTGCACTAGCGGCCCGTGGTCCATGTTCAGCTCAAACCTGGTACCCATATATACATTCTAAACTTAAGTAAGGCCCAAACGCATGCTAGAGCTTCATGTTCTATTGTACTGTACTGGCACTCATATAGCATTAGGGTCCGGGATTCAAAGGGAATGGTACTTTCATTCCCTGCAACCTTTTGACTCAACATAGTCCCAAACCAAAGACCAGCTTTCACAAAAAGCACTTATGGCCAAAGCTGTAACAATTA
This sequence comes from Pleurodeles waltl, assembly GCF_031143425.1. Taxonomy (NCBI): domain Eukaryota; kingdom Metazoa; phylum Chordata; class Amphibia; order Caudata; family Salamandridae; genus Pleurodeles; species Pleurodeles waltl. The sequence continues at coordinate 1,124,736,460 of NC_090448.1, forward strand.
GATTTTTGACGTTCTCAGATGCTTTGAATAACTTATGTGACCATACAAACGCCTGTTCCTTCCTAAGTAACACCCACATAGGTACACCAGACTGTGGGTACTCAGGGACAAAGCGTGCGCAGTACTCAGCTAAACCCAGAAATGAGCATAAAGGATCATTATCCACCAGTGCCTTTGCATCCTTGAATGCCTTAATAAGAGACATTTTTGGTTTTATACCATTGCACAACACAGTATGACAAAGATATTCTAGTTTGATATTCTAGTTTGTTAGTGACAAACTTGCATTTTTCCAGTCTGTTTTTCATACCCCTTTGCATCAAAATAGGTAAAACTGCCCTTAGGATCTTGTTGTGTTCCTCCAAATCCTCAGCAAAAATGTAAATGTCATCTTGGCACGTCTGCATGCTAGCGATGTTTCCAAACTGATTGTCCATGAGCTTTTGAAACACAGTGGCAGCAGACACCAGACCAAAAGGCAATCTGAGCTATTTGTAGGCACCATAAGGTGTCACAAATGTTGTTAGAGCCTGTGACTCGGTGGTCAGGGCGCCCTAATAATAAGCAGACCTTAGGCCAATTATAGAGACCTTGTTGCCCCACCCAGGCTGGCTAAGAGATCATGGATCTTGGGAAGATCGGTGCTGTGCATTAATTCTTAATGACTGATGAGTACAGAGAATACAGCTTTAAAGTTGCTGATTTATCTTATTATTCAGGAATGCTACATGGTCTATATGGCGATATTGGACTTTGATAAAATATCATTCATTGCGCGCTCATGCGGTTTCATCGCGCGCACATGCAAGTTACTTGCCTTGTTCAATGGGGCTTTGCCACGCGCCCATGCACCTGCCAGGATTACTTTTGAATACACTTTGTCACGTGCTGGAGAGTGACGCAGCTTCGGGGATGATTGCTATGTTTCGGAGAAGCACACTGCTTGCCAGGGTTTTGTTGGAAAGCACGCTGGTTGCCAGGGTTTTCTTGGAGGTGATGCAGCCGAGGTGGTGCAGCCTCGGAGAGAGTGGCTACTTTGTTGCTCAGGAGCCACTGCATACATTGCCTAGAAACATGCTGTCATCATGCAGCAGCCATTTTCTTTCGATCTAAAAGTATTTGTGTAGAAAACAGGTTGTCTGATGTGCAGAGCCTTCAACATTGCTCAGTAGCACTCTGTTGTTATGGAGCATCCATTGTGGAACTCTAACTGAAAAGTGTAATTTTAAATACTTATTTTTTGGGGAAAAATTGAATTTAAAAAACAAAACAAAAACAAAAACACAATTATATTCTGTATTATAAAAAAACTGATACTTTTATTCTTACTTTAGACTATGGCGTACAAACAAAGAGCTGTACAACCTCTTCCATTTTTCCAGATATTAAATGGAGAGACTGGCTTTGTATTTTTGAAAACTACATTGATGCCATTGATGCAAATAATTGTCCGCTTTCCAGGAAAAAAGCACTGCTTTTTAATCATTTAGGGGTAGTGGGGCAAAAAGTGTTTGACAGTTTACCGGTAGTGTCTGAGCCTGATGAGGAAAATGCATCTTGGAATGTGTTTATTGAAGCAAAAGAGCGTATGCTTAAACACTATTCAGAGGACACTAGTGTACTGCTTGAAAAGTACAACTTTTTCAAATGCGAACAGGCAAATGAGGAAACGGTAGAAGATTTCATTGCGATCCTGAGAATGTTAGCTTCAAAATGTGAAGTTGAGAATAGTGTGGACATTTACATCAGGGATCAGTTTGTGTTCAACTGCTACTCTAAAAAAGTGCAAGAAAGGTTACTAGCTTGTAGAAATCCTACACTTCAAGAAACTATTGATATTGCCAAGAGCATCGAAAGGTCCATTCTAATTACTCAAGTCATGGCCAATCATAATAATGACCAGAGTGCTTTGTCGACAGGTCTATCTCCAGTCAATTCCATTACTGAGGAATCCCAAATATGTGAATTCAGTAAACAGAAACCACAATCTAGAGGAGGGGGTACAAAAATGTGCTATAGGTGTGGCTCGAAAAATCATATTGGAAATTATTCGTGTTGTATAGCAATTGGGAAAGCATGTACTCATTGTAAGAAAATAGGTCATTTTCATGCAGTCTGTAGAGGAGGTAAGAGGTCATCTAATAGAGTCAATATTCACAATGTCAGTCTGGAGGAAGAATTTGATAGAGTTCAAGAGTGCACTCAGACGTTCTCCAATGTACTCATAACTCTAGATGATGACACAGAGCGCAATCAGAATGATGGGAGGATCAAAGATCCATACTGCAAAGTGACAATTGATGGTAGAGACATTCATGTTATGGTAAACTCTGGAGCCCCAGTCACTTTAATAGCAGATTCCACATTCTTTGCACTCTGGCCAGAAAATACTCAACTAATTCCAGTGGATATAAATCCCAAAGCTTTTGGGGAACAGGATGTGGATTTACTTGGATATTGTCCTTCACCTTTGCAGTGCCTTGGCAGACAGATTTGTACTAAAGTGTATGTGGCTGTTAAGGGACGCAGTATTGTGGGAAATAATGACTTAGCTAAATGAGGGATTTATCTATGTCCAGGTTATACAGAGCCTATTGTTTTAGGTGACATACCTATTCAACATCTGGATAGTATAAGTGATGTCAAACAATTGATGCAACAAAACTTTCAGAAAGTGTTTTCAAATACCGTAGTTATAGCAAAAGGTTTCGAACACGTGATAAAACTAAAAGAAAATTTTAAGCTGGTAATTCATAGACTGAGACAGGTTCAAGGGATGACTTAAAAAATCTGGTAGAGAAACTTATATCTGAAGGGGTAATTACTTCTACTGACTCATCGGAATGGGTTTCTCCGACTGTGCTTACCAATAAACGATCTGGTGAGTTAAGATTATGAGTTGACTTAAGGTCACTTAATCAAAATATTTTAGTAGGCTGTCACCCTCTACCCCATACACAGGAAATGCTAACAAATATTGGGGATTCTAAGTATTTTTCAACCACTGATCTATATGTAGCTTATCACCAGATTGTGCTTGATGAGAAATCACAATCTTTTGACAACATTTGTCACACCTTATGATGCTTACAAATACTTAAATCTTCCATTTGGACTTGCTTCAGCTGCAAGTGTTTTTCAAAAGTTGATGGACAATTTGTTTAAAGATGAATCTCATGTCCAAGCATTTCAGGATGATATCCTAGTCCACACCAAAAGCAGGGAGGAATATATGATTGTGTTAGAGAGAGTATTTCATAGTTTAGAAGAAAAGGGCATGACAGTTAAAATTGAAAAATGCAATTTTTTGGTACAGCAAGTAGAGTATCTTGGACATAAGATTTCAAGTTCTGGTATAAGACCCAAAGAATGTAATGTAGAAGCAATAAGAAAAGCTTCCGCACCTACTGGTAAGGGCACTCTGACATATTTCTTGAGGTAATATGAATATTACAAACGATTAGTACCTGGTTATGCTCTTCAAGTACAACAGTTACGTTCTCTTTTAAAAAAAGGTACCAAATTTGTGTGGTCAGAAGAAATTAATCGGACATTTGAAAATGTTAAAGATTTAGTTATCAAAGATTTTTCTTTCTATCAAAATACTGTTTCTGTTTGTCCTGTCTATGTGACAGTAAGGCTGCCACATTTCAAATATGGTGACGTCACTGCCTCGACACGATGTTTCAATGCCAACAGGTGACGCGGGACGATTCTATAGGGTATGAGATGTAATGCCTGAGGCTTGACGGACGTCAGCCAACTGAATATCTCGCTAGAAGCACGCTCCATCTCGATTCAGAGCTGCGCAGGGGGCCAGATGAGGTGATGCTCCTGAAGACGCCAGCAATCGGACAGATGCAGCAATGCATCTCAAGACACCGGAAAGCTCCAAAGTGAACAGAACTGAGCAGAGGCAGCCTTGCAATAAACTTATGGAAAACCCAGCAAATCAATGCGGCAGTGGGTGAGAAGACCAGCTTGTCACCAAACGTAGCGCAATGTATTGATACTCAATGACAAGAAGTTGTTTTGGAAGTCTATATCCAGAAACGATAAGAGCCCATGAAGCGGCACGTTCTTTCGGTCACGATCCCAACAGTAAACTGCTCAATGTCAGGCATTCTCACCTTCAGTTCATATGGTGCGCATGACAAGCTGACAAGTCAAAATATAACAGTGAACACATGCCCAAGCGTGCACACAATACAATCCTAACATCATTAATACATTTAAATGATGCACTTTATCACAGTGGTATGTACACTAGCAGAAAGACTAAGAATAAGTCTGCTTTTAGCTCTGAATCAGCTGGAGACTGTGTATCATATGGTTGGCAATGCTCAAATAAAGGGCATTGCAATAGTCTAGTTGGGAGTTATGAGTCTGCACCACAGTTATCAGAGCTGATAAAAGATGCCAGTGAAAGGTTTTATTTAGCATTCGCAGGGTGAGCAAACACCACTGGGCTACTTGGGGAACTTGATTGTCCATGGTGAGAATAAGACCAGACAGCCATATTTGTCGGTGGTAGTGGGGGCAGGAGTAGGACAAGGTCATTTGGCCACCGTACCTGGAACCTGGTGAGAGGAAGTTTACCAAGCAGGACCTTGGCATTCTCGCTACTGAGTTTTATCCTACAGGTGATGGTGGATAGAAAGATAGAAATTTATCCGGAGTTTCTTCATAGTTGTTTGATATAGATACAATAATTTGTGTATCATCAACATAGGATACAATATCTACTAGCAATATTTTTCACTCATCACAGGTTATGTTTTCTTCTGAATTTTTAACTCATTGCGCAGTGAAAACAGATGAGAAGTTACGAATTAGGCAAGAGATAGGCTAATTTAAAATAAGATGGCTGAAACTGCCACTAGATCCCAAGCCATTAAAACTAACTTCTTAGATGCGGCAGTAGCCACAGAAGAATTGTAAACTATTACATCAAATAGTGACTGACTGACACTAAAAACTTTCTATTTCTGTGTTTTAGAAGAGAGAGTAATTGCAGAAACATTTAGTAAGTGGATACCCCTGTAGACAAATAGAGAAGGACCTTAGGGCAGCTAAAAAATAAATGGTACTTAACAGCAAAAATAGTTATCATGCAAGTGTATTTTTTTCCAGATTTCTAACCCTACAGCAGGATTCATCAAGTAGCTCATGAGCTACTGGAAGTACCTGTAGGTAGCTCTCCTTTGTGTAACCCATCCGCTAAATTAGAAGCTTTTGCTTGAGTAAAAAATATATGTTTACCAAAATTGTAAAGAGTATATTTGATAAAAACGTGTATTTTCAGAGCGCATAATGGCTGATTTTCAAAAATGCATCTAAAGCTGCTATTTGAGTGTGAAATCGGTAAATCATGCGGCCTTTGGGAGACGTATTACCAAAATTAACGTTCTGTCACGGTCATTGCAGCTATGTTTGTTATGAATAGATGTAATTCCACATCACATTTTTCATATCACTGCTGAGGCACTGACATGATCACTGCTTGTAATCTTGCATCTGCTGGCTAATAATGTAATCCTGCTTAATGTGGTAACTAGGTAGCTCTGGATGATTTTCACTGAACATGCGTAGCTCTTATAACAGAAAAGGCTTGAGAACCATGCCCTAGAGCTATTCATAACTATAAAGTTGGACTGTGGAAACATGCTCATTTTAAAGATCAAAACACAAATAAAATGTTTGTTTTTTAACTTTCACGCTAAAAATATTTGGGTAGAGAAATTAATTTCAAAATAATTTAAACTGGAGCCTCTACACAACAATGCACCACCGTAATTTTCACATTTAAGGAGGGGGTTTTGCTTTGTCTCAGAGAGCACATCCCTTGGGAATCCATTTGATCTCGCTTCTTTGTCCTGATATATATACTGCCAACCTTCAATGAGTGGAGGATTGGATATGAATCTAGGGAAGGCTCTTGTTACATAAAATACCGTTTCCTTCTTCATCTATGAAAATGTACCTCAACCCATACGTGTCTGTGGGAATAGTAAGACATCTATCTAAAAATATTTCTGACGGATGATTGACCAGAGTCTGATGACATCACATGCAGTGGTTACAAAAATTGCGACCATTGTAACTTTGCCTCTTGCAGAAAGGGCTCTCAGAAACGCTTTGATGCTTTCTAAGGTGACATAGCTTTATACAGACGACAAACCACCTAGGTATGGATCTCTAGATGATTGGCAGGCCCCATACCTGAAGATCAGTTCCTATTATTGTTAAGTATTATTGTACAGACTCTGACTCCAAATAGGAAACACATGGGGCAAGGCTTCACCCCAACACATCTGAAAGATTCTGCTTCTTTACACTTCCACTATGCTCTTGCCATCAAGGTGTGGGATGAACTTGCTGGTCTATTTATGACTATGAGCTTGCTGGCCTATTTATGGCTATCAGAAAAAACCCACGAGGGACACGTAAAAGGTACATATTTGTAATTCACTTCATCATTGGTATTTTCACTGAACTGATTCACATATGGTTCATCTACCTATTTAGTGAGACGCATTGTCACCATTAAAAATTAATTGTCTAGGGGTTTGGTCAGCTTCTGAATAAGCTGATTAAATGTCCCCAACTCTTTGTTCTCATTTTTGTTTAATGCTTCTCCTTGCGATCTCCCATGACCCTGCCAAGTGCTCACCACTAGTTCATTGATCAGTGTGATCTTGTGTCTTGATGATGTTGCCAGTGATTCAGCCTGATGATCTTAATCCATCTACAGAGGTGCATTTGGTATTCAACTGCTGATCCTTGGGTGAAGCAGAGAGGATGCATGCAGGTCAGAGCTGCATCCATGACCCATGGGGTAACAGAGATATCTCTCCACATGAGCAAGGCAGCCCTGTGGTGGATGGTATGCTAATGCACGGCTGAAATAGTTGAGATAACCACAATAATATCCGGGATTAAATAGTGTCATTTTAATGAGTCTATCCAGTGCATGATGTCACAATCAGTCTCAAAACCCAAGCAGACATCATCAAACAAAGGCACTTTCAAGAACTACTATTGGTAATTATTGATAGTATAGGAATGGCTCAGTAGAATTTGTGTTATTTTCTTCCTGCGGGAAACCCCTTTAACCAAGGAAATTATACTGTACAGCCCTGGCAAAGCTTCTGTCAAGCATGCATGGACTGTGAAGCAGTAATGTTTAGCAAAAGTATGCATGGAAGACCACAACACAATTATCAGGATGCCTCTAGTGACTGCTATTGAAGGGTCTTCAGGGCCAACACATAACAGATCACCATATATAGGTTAATCCAACACAAAATGGTGGTCATCATCTTGTCCTTCTTGACTCCAGATCTCCACAACTTCCTATATTGTTGGTGGAACTGCTTCGCAGGCGGGCTAGGTCCAGTGAGAACACCATGGCTTGACTGACCATAAAGCACTCCAGGGATGAATCAAATTTGTCACCGTACAGCCATTTACCATTGTCAGACATGAAGGATAGCTGACAATGGTGAATGGCTGTGCAGACATGAAGGTTTGCCTAAACATCTACCAAGAAACCAGTAGAACACATCCAAGCATGGCTCACAAGGTTAGGAGGCTGTGGTCATGGATCTGGCAAATATGTCCGCAGGATTTGTTTGGATACTGTTAGAAATGGGGTCTCTAGTTGGCAGAGGTATACACACTTGTCCAAGTAGAGACCACAATCCTAGTCAAGGTAAGTCACATTACAATCCAAATTATCCTGTGCCCACCCTCTGGTAGCTTGGCAAATGAGCAGTCAGGCTTAACTTAGAAGGCAATGTGTAAAGTATTTGTGCAATAAACCATACAGTAACAAAGTGAAAACACCACAAAAATATACCACACAGGTTTAGAAAAATATATAATATTTATCTGAATAGAATAAGGTCAAAACAACAAAGACCAATAAGCACAAGTTGAAATATCACTTTTAAAAGGTCTAAAAGAGTCTCAATCCTTAGAAAAAACAGTTCTCTTTGTACACACAGTACCTGGGATGCGTCAAAAATAACGATACATGGAGACCGAAGATGAGGAAATGCATGGAAAAATAAGGTGTTGCGTCTAATTTTCCTACACGGCACAGGCAATGCTTCATTCCTTCCCATGCTGTAATGGGTTTGCGTGGTTTTTTGGTGCACAATCTTGGTTTCTTACTGAGATACAGGTTTATTTTTATGCCCAGGGATGAAGTGTTGAAAATCCTTGATACGCTGGAAGAATGCACAGGCCCTGTGTCAATCCGGGAGGCGATACGTCAAATTTTCCATCGCAAGGTAGGCGCTGCACCGAATTTCCAGTCAGGAAGTCAGGGCTGCGTCGTTCTCGTCAGCTGTGCAGCAACTTCTCAGCCGCAATGCAGGCTCAGTGTCGATTTCTGCAGGCGATGCGTCAATTCTTGACGCACAAGGAGTTTCTTGAAGAGATGAAGTCTTTGTTGGCCCTGAGACTTCAGAAATGGGAGGCAAGCTCAATCCAAGCCCTTGGAAAGCACTTTTGGGGAAGGCAGAGTCCTTCTAGCTAAGTCAGAGGCCAGCAGGGCAGCAGTCCTTCTCAGAAAAGCAGTCCAGATGAGTCCTTTGGGCAGCCAGGCAGCTCCTCTGACAGAGTTCAGGTGTCTGAGTTTGTGGGATCAGAGCCCCAGTTTATATACCCAAAAATGCCTTTGAAGTGGGGGAGACTTCAAAGAGTGGTTGTGAAGTGCACAAGTTCCCCTTTCAACCCAGTCCTGTCTGCCAGGGCCCCAGTGGGGGATTATCAGTCCATTGTGTGAGGGCAGGCCACTGGCCTTTGAAATGTAAGTGTCAAGCCCTTCACCCTTTTTAGCCCAGGAAGACCAATTCAGTATACAGATGAATGCAGATGTGACTGAGTGTCCTGTGTTTGTGGTTGTCTGGGTGAAATGCACAAGGGTGCTGTCAACCATCACAGACCACATGTTGATTGGAGGCAGGCTGTAAGGCACAGATGGTTTTAACTCCAGAGAAATGCTCACTTTCCAAAAGTGGCATTTCTAAAACAGTAATATTAAATCCAACCTCACAAATAAGCAGGATTTCCTATTACCATTCTGGCCATGCTAAATATGACCTGGTTACACCTTTCAGATCAGAATCTACCACTCAAAAAGTATATGACGGCAGTCCTAATGCTACTCTATGAAAGGAGCAGGCCTCACAGTAGCGGAACATGAATTTAGAGGTTTTTCACTACCAGGACACATAAAACACATATGTACATGTCCTGCCTTTTACCTACATAGCACCCTACCCTATGGGTTACCTAGGGCCTACCTTAGGGGTGACTTATGTGTAGAAAAAGGGGAGTTTAAGGCTTGGCAAGTACTTTTAAATGCCAAGTCGAAGTGGCAGTGAAACTGCATGCACAGGCCTTGCAATGGCAGGCCTGAGACATGGTTAAGGGGCTACTTTTGTGGGTGGCACAATCAGTGCTGCAGGCCCACTAGTAGCATTTAATGTACAGGCCCTGGGCACATGTAGTATACTTTACTAGGGACTTATAAGGGAAATCAAATATGCCAACTGGGGATGAACCAATGTTGCAGTGTTTAAGGGAAAGAGCATATGCACTTTAGCACTGGTTAGCAGTCCTAAAAACAGTGTCAGAAAAGTGGCAGGAGGTAGGCAAAAGGTTGGGGGATGACCACCCTAAAGCTGTCTGGTCTAGCAGATACCCATCACTGACCAGATTGATAAAGGGATTCTTCCTCTTATGTTATACAATAGAGAACAGTATCACCCGGGAGGGTATACTGACATGTGGTCCGGGACACTCATAAATGGTCTATTTTGCTAGCTCCCACAAGGTGTGGACATGTCATCCAGAAGGAGCATAACATTTGCCATGTGAGGGGCTCATCTTCTAAAGACAAAGCCTTTCCATCCCCCAGACTCCCACATTTTTGATTCTTCATGAAGAGAAGCCTGAGCAAATGCAAGTGTAGGAAATTAACTCCATGTACTATTGCATTATGTGAAAGTGCCGTCAAACAAAATAAACTTATGGTTTTATTATGACATCTTCCATATGAGACAGGAACGGAGAAAACTCAAGAGAATGTGGTGCTCACAAAAGTCAAACTGAGCACTAATCAAGATAAAAAAACAAGACGAAAATAATAATGAAATATGTAATTCACTAAACACACAAACACAATGCTTGAATTGGGTGAAGCAAATTCATCTCATCTTTGCAAAGATTCTGAAAAATCAGAGTCTCCATCCCATCTAAGAATCTGACGATAGCACGTGTCCCTCCACTCACACTTCACATAAATCACTGGAGATTATTCTTGACTATTTCCATTGATTGTATAAAAACATCCAAGATCTAAACCCAAACTTTTGATCACAATGATATAACTGCAAATATTCTCAAAGCCATTTTCCACCTGTTCTCGAACTTATGGTGTGAATTAGTTAAAGCTTCACTAATTTCCAAACTCGCTGAAAAATTGTGTGTTTGTTGCTCATATGAAGACCCCATCTAAACCCAAACAATATTTCAAATTATTGTCTACTGAGTAACCTATACTAGCGAAAAAATGTCCTTGAAAATGTGCCACTATCCAGCTCAACAAACGTTTTGAAGACAACAAGCTCCTCACTCAATACTCAGCAAACATATTAAAGACGATGGGTTCCTCACTCTATATAGCACTTAAACAGCCAGCCTGAATCACTGATGACAGACTTAGTGATAAAGCAATATTTCTGTGTGTATGCTAATCCTGTTGGAGCTATTGGCTGCATTTGGTACAGTCAATTATGGTAGACTAATATAGATGGTTTCTGTTGAAAACTGGGTCACTGGTTGAGGGTGGGGGGGTGACACTCTACTCAAGCAGCAACCACTATCTCTGTCAGGGATAAACAAAAGCAAACCCCAAATTAACCTCTGGTAGCTTTGCACTAAAAGATTCAGGATTAAATTAGAGGCAATGTGTGAAGTATTTATACAGCACAGTGAAAACTCAATAAAGTGAAAACCCCACACCAATTTAGAAAAATAGAGTAAAATGTAATAAATTATTTGAGACCACAATAATGAAAATTCAGTCAGTAGAACTTGAGATTTTTAAAAATGTCAGTTAAGTAAAGCACCTAAAAGCACAAAGCGCCACTCACGGTAACCTGGCTGTGTGAGACCAGATGAAAGTCAGTATGGGAGGCGGGGCGGATACAGAAAGCACGTTAGTCTCACTGAAAGCGTTACCTTCCAAAGTCCAGCGCAAGGAATTCCGTTCACGCTGGAGGGGGCACCAGGACCAGGGAGAGCATTACGGATGGTCATCAATGTAGCTCGAACAGCAGGCCGGGTGTTGCAGATGGTCGTTGATGTAAAGCAAAGATCCTGTTGGGCATTGCAGATGGTTGTTGCTGAAGCTTCACAATGGAGGTCGGTTCGAGCTGTCGATGCTGTAGTGCGAAATGAAGATTTCACATTGCCGGGCATTGCTCACATTCTATGTGACACGAAGAGCCAGGTTCACTGGAGCATACCATTGGCAGGTGGCCCAGGCGGAAAGATCTTGCCGTGAACAGGCCTGTTAGCTGTCCCAAGGAGCCCAAACCTATAGGATTTCTCCTTTTCTTTGGAGAGGAGCTCAACTGATGCCACACCAATGGTCTAGGACCTGAGGGGCACCTCTTGGTTGTCAGGAACTAACTCCAGTAGCGGGCAGGGCCAGTAGGGCTCAGCCAGGTCCAGTCAGCTGGGCAGTTGCAGAGAGCCTCTGGAGCCAGTTATGTCCCTGTAGCTCAGAACAGGAGGCCGGTCAGCTGCCCTTTGGAGTCACTTCAGCCTGGGATGTAGGGTACAGGTCCACTCTTGCTTCTCAGCAAGCAGGGCAGCAGAGTGGCATCCCTGAAACAAAGCAGCACAGCAGTCCTTCTGTAGTATTCACAGGTCCAGGAGTATACTCTGGAGTGGATCTGAGAGCCCTATTGCCTTCTTTGAAGGAGGAGACGTTTATAGAGAATTATCTTTGAAGTTCTAGAAGTTTCCTTCTTCCATGTTGGCTGCATGAACAATGCAGTGGTGACAAGTCCTTTGTGTGAAGGCAGGGCACAGCCTATTCAGGTGCAAGTGGCCCTCATCCTGCCAGTAGACGGTCCATCCAGCAACACTTAATCCCTCTATTGTGTGGTTGTCTGACAGGAATAGAACAAGTCCAACTGCCAACTACAAAGAGTCATGTGACCCAGGAACAACCTGCAGGCACTAAATAAGGCAGGAAAATGACATTTTGAAAATTGTAAATTAAAATCTAACCTCCCAATAAAAAAGGTTTTTAATTACAATTGTTTACCTGTTCTCAACCAAATGTTAGCACTTATTAAATGCAACATAGTGTTCTTTGGGACAGGTAGGCTTTGCAGTAGTATAAAATGAAGTTAAGTGTTTTTCACTACCAGGACATGTAATCCTTAAAAGTACATGTCCAGCTTTTTAAATACACTGCACCTTGCCCTATGGGCTGCTTAGGGCCAACACTGTGAGGTACTGACTTTACTCTGTGGGTGACAAAAGAGACCTGTTTATCAGGTATGGAATACAAAAGAGACAATACAAAAATCTGAAACATATATAGTGAATCTGAATTTCCAGCATCATATTAAAAAGTATGTTATAAGTACAAATAATGGTTGCTATTTCTCCCACGGAAACCAAGACATATAATAGGATGGGCTAAAAAACATAAAACAAATAAAAAGATGTAGAATTCTATGTGAAAAAGTAAGTTAAAAATTACAGGATGAAGATTTAAAAAAATCAATAACAATTGGCTCTGCTACACTAGCTCCTGGCAATGAGGTACAGCCAAACAACAGATATTTTAATTATTTTTTAAATTTATCATAAGATAAGTCCCTTATTTCTGGAGGGGTTGGAAGACAGACACTGGGAAACTCCCTAAGGACTGTTTTAGAGTCTTTACCTTTTGTGAAAGGTGAGATTTAAAGGATGTATACATCTGTGCCTTAAAACTGATGGTGACTAACTGAAAAGGCGAGGTTTTATGCTACTTACGATGGATAGCGAAAGGACATGGAGGTGAGGATTTTGCATAACTTTCTTCATTTCGTCCAGCATCATTGCAGAAAAACAACCATCAGCTACATCTTCCATAATCCTTGGGAAAAATTAGAACAACAGGACATTCAATTAACTATTTGTTGTCTCTTCAACAGTCATGATGACTTCCTTCACCTTCTCCTTTTTGCATGACAGCCACAACAAACTAATAATCTTCTCATCATTTGGTCTTTTGATCATTCCCTGATTACAAAACAAACTTACTCTCTCTTTCCCTGTTTGAAAGACCTTATCCATTTATTATGTATCATATGACACTGCAGGATTCACAAACCACAAAAAGTTTATTTACTGTCCAATGCAGATGACATAATTTTTCAATACACCAAGATAATGGGTTGGGGCTGATCTGTTATATTTAGTGAGGAGGGACAATTATCCTCTGAGTCATTTAATGTCAGGACTGGAGTCAAGGACTGTGCGTTTTTAAAGGTTATTTACCACCAAGGACGCTTTTTCCAAGATGGGTGTAAAGTAAAACTCTTAAATGTGGATTCTGAGGACCAGACTACCTTATTCATTATGTCCTCCAGCCTCACTCCTAATAAAAAAGCTTTGGACGCATGGTGCCCCTCGCTAAATGGGCTAAAAAAAGAGCAGTGTTTGATACCTGCCTCCTGCATAATCCAGTGAATGCATCTGGCGATGGTTGGAGACTACCTACTGAGAGTGAATAAGTTTCCTTAGAGAAATGAGGAATGTCATTTCCCCGGTGGTCTCAGACATTCACATAGGCTTTCAAACATTCTACCGCACACAGCTTAAGGGGTCCTTAAATGGTGGCTATGAGATCATTCAGTTATCGGTATTGATACTTGTACAAACTGTAAAGTAACCACGTACACATACTTCCTGCGCTATCAAGAGTCCTGACATCGATCACTCTTCTGCAAGAAGTCAATCACAATAATTTTGCAAGTTTACCAAACAACTGTTTCTTGTTCAAGTATTTGTTCTAAGGCCAAGAAAGGAACACATTTAAAACACTATAGACATCTCACAGTCCACAATACCTTGGTTCTGGAAGAATGGATAATCTGATACCTCTGAGAAATTTACATAATAGTGAATGCTGGCCCGCTTGTGTTCTGTTGACAGGCAGATGCCCTACTGAAATAGCAAATTGACATGTTTATCGACCTGCAAGCAATACCCAGGAAAGCCAGGTCCAAAAAAAAAGACTGAATATGAATCAAATCTGACCCCAAGGGATCCAACTGTCACCCAACCACGTGTTCCAAACAGACCTATTGTCTCTTCGTTGTGGTCTGTGACCATGCTTTCTGGATGAGTCCTTCAGGGTGGTCCGAAACGTCTGCCTCTCTAGGTGGGAGGCAAAAAGATTTACAGCAAGGGAACCCTAACGCTTGTTCAATGGTTGAACACTATGGTGCCCAATTTCCACATATTCTAGTCAGGCACTGTGTTGGCTCCACAGGGAAGGTACTCTGCTGTCACTGCCACTTGATTCTGAAGAAAGAATTGCCAGAAATCCTTGGCTATTTTCATCAGGCTCCATTATAGCGTGCCTTCCAGATGGCTTATGTATCTTGCTGCTAACATACTAGGTATCTTCAAGAGGACATATCACTATGGCCCTCATTACAAATGGGCAGCCGCCAATGCAGCGGCACTCCTGCGGGGTCTATGTTGAGATCCCCGCTGGGCCGGCGGGCAGAAACCTGGTTTTCACCCGCCGGCCCAGCGGGGATCTCGGCCGCAACACGGGAGCCGGCTCCAAATGCAGCCAGCGGTGTTGCGACTGTGCGACGGGTGCAGTTGCACCCGTTGCGCTTTTCACTGTCTGCTATGCAGACATTGAAAAGCTGCATGGGGCCGTGGCGGGGGGGCCCTGCACTGCCCATGCCAGTGCAGGGGACACCAGGGGCCCCGCGACTCCCCTTTCCGCCAGCCTTTTCATGGCAGTTCAAACCGCCATGAAAAGGCTGGTGGGAGGAGGACTCGTAATCCCCTGGGCAGCGCTGTCCTGGAGGATTTAAACCACCGGGACAAAAGTGGCGGGAAACCGCCGGGACAAAAGGGGTGGGAAACCGCTGGTCCCACCGGTGCGATAATTCCCCTGGAAGTTGGCAGTGCTTCCGTCAAAACAGCCCTGGCGGTCAAAGACCGTCAGGGTTGTAATGACCTCCTTTGTCTCTAGGTCCAACACTTTATTGCAAAGGAGGTCCACCAGTAGTTCCAGGCAGTTTAACTTCTTCCGGCAGAAGGATCTCCAAATCTGGCACTCTATCCTGAGCGACTGGAGTGTGACTTTATCATAAGATCCGGATCCAAGCCGAAGATGCTTCTCCCATTCCACTCTTTCATGTGGGTTAACTACCACTGGATCTCTTCCCTGGCATCTTTTGAAAGTGTGACCCGTTCTGAATAAGTCAGACCCCTTTTCAGGTGAGATGCTTTGAAGCGTTGGAGAGCCCTGTAATTAAATGGTCCTGGGAAAATCTCTTGGCTAGATGACAAGAGGAGGTCCACGAACCCCGCAATGTGCTGCAGTGAAGATTTGAGCTTGGCAAGGGTTCTTCTGATTGCTGTCTAATCTTGGACCTCTTCTTGCTTGGTAGAAGCTTTTATTGAATCTATCACAAATCCCAGAAATTGTACTGTCTGGGACGGGATTATCAAGGGAAGATTTGAGCTTGGCAAGGGTTCTTCTGATTGCTGTCAAATCATGGACCTCTTCTTGCTTGGTAGAAGCTTTTATTGAATCTATCACAAATCCCAGAAATTGTACTGTCTGGGATGGGATTATCAAGATCTGTTGATGACACACCCCAGGCTCTGTATGAAGGAAACCGTGATCACTAAATGTGATTGAAGAGCCCCATGTGACAGGTTCATCAGGAGGGAGCTGGATGGGTAGACTATCACATGGATGCCCTGTGTCTTGAGAAGCTCTAGTACTTGTTCAGCACAATAATGAAAAACAATGGTGCAGACAAACAGCCACTTGTTGAAGTTCCGCAAGTTTACCACTGGCCTGACCCCTTATCCTTCTTCTCCAAAAGAAATAGGTTGCTGAGGGAGCCTATGGGATGCAGGGAGGATGGTGAGATGTAACACCTTTTGCTTCTAGCTCTGCTACCAACAGGTCTTCTTGATGGGACTGCATTCAGGAGAAGACCAGGGGACGAGGCAATACAGGCTGAACAGGGATCCTTAAAACTCTATGTGGAATTCTGTGTCCGTTTGGCGATCCTAGACCTTTGAAGTAATGCAATACCAATTATGGAGGAACTTTGACAATTTGCCCCCTACCCGAATCTGAGGCAAAGTTGGGACACTTACAGGAAGAATAACCGCTATGCTATTTCTTGCATGTCCTACACCTCGTGAGGGGAAGAAGCCCCCAAATCGTGATTGGTCTTGCAAATACCCTCTTCTGGAGTATTGCCCTTGCTAGGGGGTGTTGCTGTAGTGTGGGTGGCTGGCCAAGTGCCCACTTCCTCTGCTGGCCCTCGGGAAATCCCTAGTGGTGAACACCTTTTAATAGAGGCCTGGGTCTTGTCCAGAGAGTTGAACATTGAGACAACTTTTCCAAGCTCAAGAATAAAGGTTTCACCAAAAAGACCCCCTCAAATCTACAGCTCCCGGCTCCAAAGAAGCAATGGCCCCCAGTCTGTGGTCCATTTTGAGAGGGGACCTGTGGCGCTCTACTGAGATAGCACAGTATGCGTTACCCAAGAAAATTATTGCCCATTAGGCCTAGCCTAAAAGGGCCTCAAGGGGAAGGAGAGAACTCAATTGCTTGGCTTCTTTAGCCATGTCCAAGTGGTAAGGGTCCCCACCATATCTAGGAGCTTGTCCTAACAGGAGCAGTTAATCCCTTTTTGGGGGTCTTTTATGTATTAGGCTAAAAGGGTTGCCATCTTAGCATCATTCTCAGGTGTGAAGAAGACTTTCCATTCTAAGGAATGGCAGGAACATGACTCACAATACATTGCGCATCTCCTTATCCAGAGGTTTTCCCAAACCCTCTGCCACGTAAGTGGCAACTTTATCTGTTGGGATCCATTTAGCTGAATGGAGATGGCAAATATTCTCCAGGTCCAACATATCAGATTGGGGACAATTGTGGAGAGGCCTGAAATGAGCACACATTAAGAATATTAAGACCAGATTGAGATCCAACTGAGGCATGATAAAGGGTGAAGGAAGGTACAGGTAAACAAGACTCTTTAAAACCTATGTACAATAGAGGACTTGAACATGGAGAGATGGTCAGGCAGCCAAAAGAAGGCAGAAATAGAAAACAGATGGCCCTTAAGAGTGGCCAGAGCAGAGTCCTCCGGGAAAGGGAAAGAATAAAGAGCAAGACTTCAGAAAGGGGGGGGGGAGAGAATCAACATCTTTCTCTGCACACCACATCACAAATTTCTTCCAAAGGCAGGTGTATACGACTGTGGTGGAGGGACGCCTGGCTGCCAAGATAACATTACAGACTTCAGGAGGAAGGTTGAAAGATGTCAACTGCCACCGTTGAATCTCCTTGCAAGAAGACTGGTTTGGGTGAAGAACCCTCCCCTGCTGCTGCAACAGAAGATCGTCTCGAAGGGGCATCCTGATCGGAGGATTGATGGTCATACTCAGTAGTTCGGGATACCAGACCCTCCATGCCCAGTCCAGAGCCACAAGAATGACTTGGGTCTGATCGTTCCTGATCTTTTTAAGAACTCTGGGCAGGAGTGGTATGGCCGGAAAAGTGTACAGGTTACCTGTGCTCCACTTGAGATGAAAAGAGTCTCCGAGCGATAGCCCCCTTGGAAACTCCAGCATGTAAAACTGCTGACACTGCGCATTCTCTGCTGGGGCAAACGGAACTTAAGAAGGCTCTCCCCACTGCTGAAAGAGACCTTGCGCCACCCGAAACTGAGTCCAGAACAGCTATGATAAAAGTGAGTATCCGAGAGTGAGTCAGGTGTTACTTTGGCACATTGATAGCGATCCCCAGTGAGTGCAGGTGGTCCGTAGTCTGGAGGTGGAAGACAGCCTGGGGCGAACCCACCTTCTACAGTCAGTCATCGAGATAGGGGAAGACTGTCAAACCAGATCCCCACAGAACACCCAAGAGGTGCTGGTAAGGCCAAAGAGAAGCAGGACAAACTAAAAATGCTCATGGCTTCCCATAAATCGTAGATAGCGCTGATGAGCATATAGGACAGGAATGTGGAAATAGGGTTCATGCAAGTCCAATACTACCATCCAGTCTCCTGGGTCCAGGACAAGACCTGAGCCAATGGGAGCACTCTGAATTTCTCCTTCTTGAGGAAGAAGTTGAGCACTCAGAGATCTATAATAGGATGAAGACCCTTGTCCCTTTTAGGAACCAGAAAGTAGCAGGAATACCAAAACCAGCCTACTTCGTGTACTGGAACCGTCTCTATGGCTCTCTTAGCCAAGAGAGCGTCAACTTCTTTGCGGAGAAGGGACAGATTATCCTCAGTCAGCTGGTCATGAGAAGGTGGTATGAATGGGATGGTAGCCTCGAAGCTCCTTCAGACAATCTGCAAGACCCTGATGTTAAGTCTTTTGTTATGGACTGCCAGTGGGGCAGGTGATGGTGAACTCTGCCGCCAACTAGATGCCCATAATGGCAAAGGGGCAGATTAGGAAGGCTTGGAAGCTGCAGCTGAGGGTGGGGTGGGTGGACTAACACGACCACTGGCTGCCTGACTCACAAGACCTGTGGGAACCATGTCCTTGGCCACACAGAGGCCGAGGAGCACGTGTGGCACGGTGGCTGGGAGGTAATTGGCACAGAAGCCCCTTCCGTAAACATGAAAGAAGGAAAAGGCAGATTGTGGATGACTTGGAGCCGCAGATCGGCCCAAGGATCTGGCCGTAGCATGAGAGTCCTTGAAGCGCTCTAGCGTAAAATGTCTCTTGTCTCCGAAGAGACGGGTGCCAATGAAGGGCATGTCCATAATGGAAGCTTGGACATCCCCCAAAAAGCCAGTCATCCTCAACCAGACATGGAGCCTCAGGGCCACCACTGATGAAACCACTCTGCTCAGTGAGTCAGTCATGTCAAGTCCACAGCGTATTCACCCTTTATGTCTGTTTAGTGATATCTTGGATTCCCACCCAAACAATAAATCACTCTAGTTCTTATTGTCATAAATTATTTAAAAGACAGAGCTCTGTTTTGTTTCATTTAAACGATTACTCTTTCTTTACCTTGAAATAAAGGTACTTGCTTGAAAATTTCAAAAGAACCCAGGCTGGTTTTTTTCCCTTTTCTTATTTTCTCTCTTTTACAGGAAATATGGGATCATCTGCAGAAGATGGAAGAGGAGAGCTGGGACTCTGCAGGAAGCCGACCAGAGGACGAGGATCGCCGGAACTCGACTGGAGGCTGTACGGAGGACGAGAAATGCTGGAAATTGTCTAGAAGCTGGTCAGAGAACGAGGAACCCTGGAACTCGACTACAGGCAGGCTGGAGGACAAGGAACTTGACTTCCACTGGAACTCAGCTGGAGGACAAGGAACTTTACTTGAATGGAAACAGGTGAGAAGAGCAATAGGTACGAAGCTAAGTAAGGTCTCAGACTCACAAGCATCCTTAAATAATCAAATGAGCACATGTGCCTTTTGGCAGTTGGTTGCTTGTTAAGGAAATGGGCAATTATCCTCCTGATTGTGGCACATGTTTAATACAGATCACATTGTGAAGAGCACATGTTTTGGCAGTTACAGTTAGCACAAGTTTAGCAGGTGGGATACAATGTGCATAATCAACGAGCATTGGTTATAATAAATGAGACATTTAACAAGCATTAGTTATTGCAAACTTGATATTCAAGGATGTATTGAATATACCAAAATAAGTCTGAATGTTGCAAGCAACAGCACTTTACTGTAATCAAGCTCTTGGATCTGCTAGTGTACCCACGACAGTTCTCCTCCCAAAGGCCAACGTGTTGGGCATGGTTTCATAGGATTTAACACATTAAATTGTTGCATCAAACGAGGGGCATGAGCAAAAGGTGCGAGTTCCCAAGAACACTGAGAGGGATCATATCCTTCTCTGCCTATCAGATAATGCAATTTACCATGGATTTGCTTAGAGTCTAAAATGCGACGTACCTAGTATTCCTGATGCCCATTGACAATGACTGGAGGGGATGGTGAGTCAGGTGTGGTGTTTGGATGCTAGGGTTTTAACAGAGATACATGAAATACTGGGTGTATCGTAAATTCGAGAGGTAGTTGCAGCTTCATCGTAACTGGCCCTAAGACTTGTGTGATCTTGAATGGTCCTAGATAACGTGGTTTCAGATTTTTGGGACATGCTAGGGTAATGTTACGAGCAGAGAGCCATACTAAATCTCCAGTTTGGTACTTAGGTTCAGGGCTTCTGTGTTTGTCAGCTTGTAATTTCATTTGGGTCTTGTGTTTAGCTAGCTTGTTTTTCGCTTTCCATTAATTGTCCTGTAAAAACTTTAATCGTTCAGTGTCGGAGGGAATTGAAGGGGTAAAGTCTAGAAAGGTTATGGGGAGATTATGGGGATGGGAGCCGGAGAGAAAATAAAACAATGAGCACCCTAAGCCTGAGTGGATTGAGTTATTATATGTGAATTCTGCCAATGGTCTGGTTAACTTTCTCTGTCTGACCAATTGTTTGAGGGTGGTAAGCAGTGGATAGAGCTATTTCTATGCCAAGTAAAGTACAAAAGGCCTTCCCGAATCTTTATGTAAATTGACGTCCATGTTCGGAGATAATTTTCGTGGGCAAGCCATGTAGTTTGACTATAAGGTGTAGGAACAGAGTTCTAAGCTCAGCAGCCATTGGTAATTTCATGAGTGGCAAAAAATGTGCAATTTTCGACTATAGGTCTGCTACAACTAGTAGTAAGTTTGTTAGATTCTGGTAAATCCGTAATAAAATCTATGCTGACTGTGTGCCATGGTTTAAGGGGGAATTGGCAAGGGTTGGAGAAGACCAGCGGGAGCCAGGTGCAAGGATTTATTCCGAGGATAGGATGGGCATGAACTTACATGGTCATAAACATCTTGGTGCATGGTTTTCCACCAACATTTGTGTGAACAGTTTTCTGAAGTCTTTAGTATACTTGGGTGTCCAGTCAGAGTCCAATCATGACTCCAGACTAGTACTTGTTGCAATTCCTGCGTTGGAATGTACAATTTCCCTGCATGTAAGTAATAGTCCTGTTCAATCGTATTATATGGTTTTCTGAGCCACTGTTCTGGTGGGAGGACATGAGATGCCTTCTTCACATTATCCATGAAGGTATCTATTGTGGTTAGAGCTAGCACTTTGTCTGCAGTTATTATATTGGGAGGGTTACAAGAACTAGCATCCTCTAGGTGCCCTACATGACAAGATACTTGACTGACTTTTTTGGTCACTGGTCTGTATGTGATACTAAAATCAAAATCACTGAAGAAATGAAGCCACTGCATTTGTTCAGGGGTCAAAGCCTTAACTGAATTAAATAATTTATATTCTTATGGTTGGTATAGATGGTGACAGTGTGCTTTGCTCCCAGCAAATGATATCACCACTCAGTAAATGCTGTTGTAATAGCTAATAGTTCTCTTTCAGCAATGGTACCATTTTGATCAGTTGGTAGGAGTTTTTTTAGAATAAAAGGCTACAGGATGGAGATGCTCTGTTTGTGGATCTTTTTGCGATAACAAACCTCCCAGAGCAAATTGAGAAGCATCAGCTTCAACATAAAATGGCTGCTCAGGATCTGGGTGACATAAAATGGGAGCAGAGGTGAAACTTCTTTTGAGAGTTGTGAAGGCTGTTCTGCTGCTCGAGACCAGATAAATGGTTGTCCCTTCTTTAATAAGGCGGTTATAGGGAATTTGAGAGAACTGTGGGATGAAAAGCCTATATAAATTGGCAAAACCAAGAATCTTTTGGACATCCTTAACAGACGTAGGGGTTCGCCATGAAAGAGTAGTGTCTACCTTTTTGGGTCCATGGTAATGCCGGTGGGTGATAAGTGACATCCAAGGAACTCTACTGAGTCAGTGTTAAAGGGAAATTTTTCTAACTTGGCATACAGGGAGTGTTCACGTAGATGTTGCAGAATGGCCCAAAGGTGCTGAGTGTGTTCCTGCTTATTTTTAGAGAATATCAAGATGTCATCTATATAGACAACAGCGCAGACATATAACAACTCATGTAATACATAACTGATTAAGTATTGGAATGCCACCGGGGTGTTGCAAAGCCCAAAGGGCATCAAGGTGTATTCGAACAAACCAAACTTTGTCCAAAAGGCAGTCTTTCATTCGTCTTCTTCATTGACACTGATCAGGTGAAATGTGCCGCGCAAGTCTATTTTTTGTTTTTATAAATCTATTTATTTAAATAATTGTTCAGCATACAATGGTTGGTTCAGACTGTGCAAAGTATAGTCATTACAGACAAGTAACATAACCTCATCAAATATGACTGTGAAAATTCAGTGTCACATGGAACGCACCAAATTATGCCTTAGTCAGCATGACAGCCTGCCTCTCCCTCTACCCCCCAAGCCGCCCTGCACGCCCCTAGGTATCATTCTGAGTCTCTGTATGTCGAACACTTTGACAATATTCTTTCATATTTCTTTGGGCATCCCCGATGGTAGACAACCTGCTATGCCTGCTGGCACCAGTCCAGATCTTGTTCCCAATCAGGGATCCCCAGTGACCCATTCGCGCCCCACAGTCTTGCAAAATTCCACTTGGCCACCCCGCTGCCACCTGCAGCCAGAATTTCTGGTGTTTGTGCCATGTTTCCTCTCCTGTAATTTGTAGCAATAGCCACCTGGGCTCTAGCGTTATCTGGAGACCCATAACCTTGGACATAATTTGTGTTATCTCCCTCCAGTATTGCTGTATCATTGGGCATTCCCAGAGGATGTGGAAAAACAATCCCGCCATGTCACATCCCCTGGCGCATCGGTCAGATGCACACCTCCCCAATCGGTGCAGAAATGTAGGCCCTGGGTAGGATTCCGAGCTGTATTAACCTGAAACAGGCCCTTATGGCGAATTCCCGGGGGCTCTGAATCGCCTACATCCAATCGTCATCCTCGAACATCCCAATGTTACCCTCCCAGGCTACCCGGAGGGTCAGCAAGGGGTCGGAAGAGTTACTGAGTATCCTCTTGTAGATCAGGGCGATAGCCTAAACTGTCACAGGTTCCGATAAGAACCTATCCTCTAACAGTGCAGACTCCGAAGTTGCTCCTCCTCAGGGATAAGGTGTCACAATGTGTGTGTCTGTTGCAGGTACCGAAAACATTCAGACTTGACCACGTGTAGGAAGTTGGCTCTGTATGTACTATTTCAAAGTAAGAAATAGCATGCACAGAGTCCAAGGGTTCCCCTTAGAGGTAAGATAGTGGCAAAAAGAGATAATCTAATGCTCTATTTTGTGGTAGTGTGGTCGGGCAATAGGCTTATCAGAGGGTAGTGTTAAGCATTTGTTGTACACACACAGGCAATAAATAAGGAACACACACTCAATGACAATTCCAGGCCAATAGGTTTTGATATAGAAAAATATATTTTCTTAGTTTATTTTAAGAACCACAGGTTCAAGATTTACAAACAATACTTTAAATGAAAGGTATTTCACTTAGGAACTTTGAATTAGCAAAATAGCATATACAGTTTTCACACAAATGGCAATAAGCTATTTTAAAACTGGACACAGTGCAATTTTCAACAGTTCCTGGGGGAGGTAAGTGTTTGTTAGTTTTGCAGGTAAGTAAACCACCTACAGCGTTCAAAGTTGGGTCCAAGGTAGCCCACCGTTGGGGGTTCAGGGCAACCCCAAAGTTACCACACCAGCAGCTCAGGGCCGGTCAGGTGCAGAGGTCAAAGTGGTGCCCAAAACACATGGGCTTCAATGGAGAAGGGGGTGCCCCGGTTCCAGTCTGCCAGCAGGTAAGTACCCGCGTCTTCGGAGGGCAGACCAGGGGGGTTTTGTAGGGCACCGGGGGGGCCACAAGTCAGCACAAAAAGTACACCCTCAGCGGCACGGGGGCGGCCGAGTGCAGTGTGCAAACAGGCATCAGGTTTGCAATGGAGTTCAATGGGAGACCTAGGGGTCTCTTCAGCGAAACAGGCAGGCAAAAGGGGGGCTCCTCGGGGTAGCCACCACCTGGGCAAGGGAGAGGGCCACCTGGGGATCGCTCCTGCACTGGAGGTCGGATCCTTCAGGTCCTGGGGGCTGCGGGTGCAGTGTCCTTACCAGGCGTCGGGTTCTTAGAAGCAGGCAGTCGCGGTCAGGGGGAGCCTCTGGATTCCCTCTGCAGGCGTCGCTGTGGGGACTCAGGGGGGTCAACTTTGGCTACTCACGGGCTTGCAGTCGCCGGGGAGTCCTCCCTGTAGTGTTGTTTCTCCAAAAGTCAAGCCGGGGGTGTTGGGTGCAGAGTGCAAAGTCTCACGCTTCCGGCGGGAAACGTGTTGTCTTTAAAAGTTGCTTCTTTGTTGCAAAGATGTTTCTTCTTTGGAGCAGAGCCGCTGTCCTCAGGAGTTCTTGGTCCTTTTAGATGCAGGGTAGTCTTCTGAGGCTTCAGAGGTCGCTGGACCCTGTGGAACGTGTCGCTGTTGCAGTTTTTCTTGAAGTGGGGAGACAGGCCGGTAGAGCTGGGGCCAAAGCAGTTGGTGTCTACGTCTTCTCTGCAGGGCTTTCAGGTCAGCAGTCCTTCTTCGTCTTAGGTTGCAGGAATCTATCTTGCTAGGTTCTGGGAGCCCCTAAATACTCAATTTAGGGGTGTGTTTAGGTCTGGGGGGTTAGTAGCCAATGGCTACTAGCCCTGAGGGTGGCTACACCCTCTTTGTGCCTCCTCCCTGAGGGGAGGGCGACACATCCCTAATCCTATTGGGGGAAAAAAGTCAGTCACCTCAGCTCAGGACACCTTAGGGGCTGTCCTGATTGGCCAGTGACTCCTCCTTGTTTTTCTCATTATCTCCTCCGGCCTTGCTGCCAAAAGTGGGGCCGTGGCCGGAGGGGGCGGGCAACTCCACTAGCTGGAGTGCCCTGGGGTGCTGTAACAAAGGGGGTGAGCCTTTGAGGCTCACCGCCAGGTGTTACAGTTCCTGCAGGGGGAGGTGAGAAGCGCCTCCACCCAGTACAGGCTTTGGGCCAGGTGTATGATTCTGGCCCATTGCGATTCAGTAATTGCGATTTTTAAGAAATCGCTATTACCGAATCGCAAAGGGCCATGTATCACATTTGCGAATCGGTAATAGTGATTTCTTAAAAATCGCAAATGCAATTACCGAATCGCAAATTGCGATATTGGCCCCATTCGCAGCTATGGGCCTGTTGGCCCATAGCTGTGAATTTTTTGCATTTCCTAAATTGCGATTTCTGAACCAGAAATCGCAATCTGGGAAATGCGAAAGGCCAGGGTGCTGGGGGCCTAAGGCCCCCTCTCCTGCACCCCAATTTTTTTTTTTTACCATGTAAAGTACACACATGCAAAAAGGGCATGTGTGCTTTACATATTACATTTAAAAATGCAGTTTTATAGCATTTTTAAATTTTGCACCAGGTTACCACCTGGTTGCAGACAATGGTATTTTGCATGTGCAAAATACCATTCTGCGAAAAATCGCAATTTGGGATTTTTTGCAGAATAGCCTTGCGACCTGGATTTTGCGAATCGCAAATTGCGATTCACAAAATCCAGGTCGCAACGCAAAAAATCGCAATTTTTGCGGTTTCTATTTTGTGGTCTGCGAATGCCTTTGATGCATTGCATACCACTATTTTGCACTCGCAAACGGCCGATTTTGCTGTTTGCGAGTGCATTTTTTTTTTATACATCTGGCCTTTTGTTACTAGCCACAGAGTGACAAAGGCACTCTTCCCATGTGGGCAGCAACATGTCTGGTGTGTGGCAGGCTGCTGAAACTAGTCAGCCCACACTGGAAGTCGGGTATGGTTTCAGGGTGCATCTCAAAGATGCCCTTTGGGATGTATTTCACAATTAAATGTACACTGGCATCAGTGTGCATTTATTGTGCTGAGAAGTTTGATACAAAACTACCCAGTTTTCAGTGTAGCCATTATGGTGCTCTGGAGTTCGTGTATGACAGACTTCCAGACCATATACTCTTATGGCCACCCTGCACTTACAATGTCTAAGGTTTTGCTTAGACACTGTAGAGGCATAGTGCTCGTGCAACTTGGCAACAACAAAGGCAAAAAGTCAGGGGGTAACCATGCCAAGGAGGCATTTCCTTACACCACGCCATACTACTTCGCCAAGTCTAGAAACGGTAGGAATGACCCCCCTCTCCAGATGTCCCCCAAATGATCTATACCGATCAGCCCCCTGTAACAGCGCCCATGTTACAGGGTTGCCGCTGGCAGAACAGGTTGCTGAGGCAACCTTGGATGGTGTCACCAAGAAGTGCCCCGGGGGCACTTCAAATAGAGGACACCTGGAAAATGTGGGGAACTTCTGGTTTCAGGAGGAAGGGCTGGCACGCGACAACGCGGAGGAAGGAGAGGACGACGCGAACCGCGGAAGGAGAGCAGAGGAGACACGCCGATGGCACAGCAGGGATCGGACGGAGACCCCAGTGAGGAAAAAGACACAGAGGAGACCGACGACGAAGAGGAGCAGAAGAACAGAGGAACAGGAGGAGAGGACGCAACGCCTGGTGTAGAAGCGGAACGGGAGCCAGATGGAGAGGAGTTCACAACGAGCAGACCACGCCACATTCCTGGAGGAACGTGGCTACACAAGGTATGGCAATTTTTAACAAAGGAGCACCTATTGGGGTTAGAACACGAGGGGAAGTAAGGGAACCCTTAGGAGGAATAGCCTCCTAGATAAAGAGGGTTAGGTGGGGAAGGAGAACCCCACAAACCACTTTCGCATGCAAAGCACATGTGATGCACTTGGAGTGATCCCTATCTCACTTCCCTCAGCCACGCCCCTCCCTGGTGAACCCCAGACCATACTGTACACTAGTACACATACCTGATACCTTGCTTTCCTACCTTCCAAAGTATATTGATCAGGAGTGTGACCCGGACATTGCAAACCTCCCCATCAAACCATCCAGAGGATGGAGGAACCAACCTAAGAGAACAAAGAAAGAGCTGTAGTTAGATTATAAGATTATGGGCCTCATTTTGACAATGGCAGTACGTGCCACCTACCGCCGCGGCGACAGCTGCCAAAAGACTGTCGCCGTGGCTAACAGCCATCTGCCAGATTATGACCACAGCCGGATTTCTGCCATAAGAAGGGCGAAAATCCGGCTGTGGCCATGCTGGCGGACAGTGTTAAGGTGGCGCTGCTACCATCAGCAGCGCCACGCCATTAGACCGCCACCAGCCGTATTCTAAAAAATAATACGGCCTGTCGGTGTTCTGTTGGCGGGCTGTAGCAGCACCCCGTCCAGTCCCCTGCCTGAAGACCGCCTGGATCCAGGTAAGTCGGGATTCTGACAGGGGAGGGGGGGTGTTGTGTGTGTGTGGGGGGGGGACGTGTGCATAAATGTGAGTGTGTGCGTGAATGCAAATGTGTGTAGTGTTGTTTGCATGCATGTAAGCATGTGTGAGAATGCGTGTATGAATGAATATGTGAATGCATGTCTGCATGTGAACGTGGTACGGATGTGTGCCTGAATGAATGGATGCATCCGTGTATGACTATTTGAGTGTGTGCATACGTGGTGCGTGTGTGTGTGTATGTGGGGTGAGGGATAGTAAGGGGGGAGCGTGGATGGAGGGGGTGGGGCATCTGTGGAGTGTTGGGGGGTGGGCCTCCTATCAGTGACAGGGAAGGAATTCCATGTCACTGGTAGTGCCTACAGCCATAGTTTTCATGGTGTTGCAAACGCCATTGAAACCATGGCGGTAGGCAGGGCCAAAATGCCTGAGGTGGTAAAACAGCAGCCGCCAGGCTGGAGATTGTTTTCTCCAGCCCGGCGACTGCTACCGCCATTGCGGTCGGTGTGGTACATTGGCAGGTTGGCTTCAGCAAAAAGCATTAGGGAGAATGGTCAGCCTGCCTCTTTCCCTTCTGCAGGGCAAAGGGACAGGAAATTACGCCATTTACCTGCACTCTTGCCCTCGGAGCCTGGTATAGGAGCTTAATCCCAGTACCAAACGGAGGGGCAGAATACCATTCGGGTGAGAGCAGCAAATAGGTATGACCATTCAATACTGTCAAACTCCATTTGTGCATCCAATGACATAAAAAACGCATCCTCGTGGCCAGGTGCTCCTGTCATATGCATGACTCCATACAACTGTCTCAGGTTAAGCCTCATACCGCTGTGAGGCATGAACCGGGATTGGTCTGGGTGGATCACATTCATAATACATTTTTTACGTCTATTGGCCAAGACCTTGGCCTCCACATTTAAAGGGGAAATGAGCCGGTATGAACTACAAGCTTCTGGTCTCTTATCCTTTTTTGGTATCACCACAATTGTGGCAATTCTTTGGTCCACTGGGAGAATCCCCATCCTCCTGGCTTCCCTGACATATTTAGCATGTGCCTTGCCACGTCCTTAGCCAAATTTATATAGTTTTATGGGCAATCTGTTGGAGCCAGCTATCTTTCCGCTCTGGAGTTCCCCGATTGCATTCCCAACCTCCTCCTCAGTCAAGGCCTGTTTTAGGTCAGTCCTGTTATACCTAGAGAGAACCTGGATGGAGATATCTCTCAGAAGATCTACCTATTCCTCCTCTGTGTGAATGGATGGGGACTTGTATAGCTCTTTTAGTACGTGGCAAAAGCATCTGCTATGGCTCTCCAGCAGTGTGCATCCCCTTCACTCTGTGTCTCTCAGTTTCACGACCCAGTTCCCCCCATCCCTTCTTAGCAGCCAGGCTAGAAGTTTGTTTGCCTTGTCGCCGAAGCCATAGAGGTGGCGCTGAGTTGCCAATGCGAACGTCCTGGCCTTATTTTCCGCCAGGTCTCCAAGCTCCTGTTGTCACAGCTAATGCCTATGACTCTGGTGTGGGCTAGACTGCCCCCCACTCAGTACTTCAGCTTCCAAAGTAGCCATTTCTTTTTGTAGCGCAGAGCACTGCAGGATGTTCTCTTTCCTTGTGCCTCCTATCAAGGCCTGTCCATGGCCAAGCAAGACCGACTTGAAGGATTCCCACTAAATGCATTATGGGGCAACTGTTCCTTTATTTTCTCTGAAGTATTGGGTCGCCCGTTCCTCTATCTTTCTATCTTTAAAGTACCATGCGTCTATCCTGTGAGGCAGTGTCTGCCCTACTTCATGATCCGTCAGTGTGACTAACGCTGGGGAATGATCCGATATGCCCGCGACAAATAGTCAGCCCCATGAAACTGACCCGCCTGTGCATACTGAGTGAATATGTAGTCCAGACAGGAATAGCTATTGTGTGCATGTGAAAAATAGGTATATTGTTTATCAGTCGGGTGATGCTCATGCCACATTCTACTAGGCCCATTGCATCCACCTCAGTTCCCCTCCTGGTTCTGGAAAGTCTGTCCCTCTCCGGGTCCAATGCGTCATTCATATCCCCCAACCAATATCAGCGTTCCTGTAGGAAACGCGAGCAACACCACAGCAAGTGCCTGAAAGGTGTCCGCATGGAGCTTTGGGGACACATATATGAAGCAGAGGTTAATCGTCTGGCCCTCCAAGGTACCTGTCTGCGCCACAAATCTACTCAGTGGGTCTGTCCATGTTCTACCCGGCCTGTAGGGGACTGGTGGCCTACCCAAAATTCCTGTACCCCTTCAGTTTGTGGCACAGCGGGAATGTGCTAGGAGAGAGTATCCCACTCGGTTTAATGCCCTGTCTGTTGCCCTTTAGATGGGTGTAGGAAAGTGCCTGTGTTGGCATGGTTACCCCCATACTTTTTGCCTGATATTGATGCCAGCATTGATTGAGTGTGCTGGGATCCCGCTAACCAGGCCCCAGAGCCAGTGTTCTTTCCTAAAATCTGTACCTTTGTTTGCACAATTGGCACACCCGGGCACACAGTTAAGTCCCTGTTAAAAGGTGCCCAAGGGCCCTGTGGCCAGGGAAAATACCCAAGGGCTGCAGCATGTACTATGCCACCCTGGGGACACTTCACAAAGCACGTGTACACTGCCTTTGCAGTTTGTGTGTGCTGGTGGGGAGGAAAAAAACAAAGTCGACATGGCACCCTGAGGGGTGCCATGCCCAAAAGCCACTGCCTGTGGCATTGGTGTGTCACCCCTCTAGCAGACCTTACAGCCCTAAGGCAGGGTGCACTATACCACAGGTGAGGGATTAGCTGCATGAGCAATATGCCCCTGCAGTGTCTAAGTCCATTCTTAGACATTGTAAGTGCAGTGTAGCCATGTTGAGTATATGGTCTGGGAGTTTGTCATTACGAACTTCACAGCTCCATAATGGCTTCACTGAATACTGGGAAGTTAGGTATCAAACTTCTCAGCACAAGAAACCCACACTGATGCCAGTGTGGGACGTTTTGAAAAATGCACCCAGAGGGCATCTTAGAGATGCCCCCTGTATGCTAGCCAATCTGCTAGTGCAGGACTGACCAGTCTATGCCAGCCTGACACTTTCAGACAAGTTTCTGACCACAAGGGGTGAGAGTCTTTGTACTGTCGGTGGCCAGAAACAAAGCCTGTCCTGGGTAGAGGTGCTTCACACCTCCCCACAACAGCGACTGTAACAATGGCGGTGAGCCTCAAAGAATCAAGCCTCTTGTTACAGTGACCCAGGGCACTCCAGCTAGTGGAGTTGCCCCCCTCCCCGGTCAAAGCCCTACTTTTGGTGGCAAGCCTGGCAGGAAAATTAGGGAACACAGAGAGGAGTCACCACACCAGCTGGGACCAGCCCTAAGGTGTCCAGAGCTGAGGTCACACCCCTCCCTGCAGAATCCTCCATCTTAGTTTGGAGGACAGGGACCAATAGGTTTAAGTTTGTGTCCTCTCCCAAAAGGGAGTGGACAAAAAAGGGTTTAGCCACCCTCAGGGGCAGTAGCCACTGGCTACTCTCCTCTGACCCCTGTAATGCGCCTAAATCCAGGATGTAAAGGCTCCCCTAACCCAGTTCACCAGATTCCTGGCGACCTCACAAGAAAGAAGGACTGCTAAGCTGAAATCCCAGCAGAAAAGAAGGAAGATGAAAACTGACTTGGCCCCAGCCCTACCGGCCTGTCTCCTGCTTCAAAGAACCCTGCAAAAGAAAGCTATGCATCCTGCGGGTACAGCAACCTCTGCCAAGCCTCCAGAGGACTGCCTGCATTACAGAGGACCAAGACCTCCTGTGGACAGCGGCCCTGTCCAAGAAGAAACTACACCTAAGGACTCCAGAGCCTCCCCGGATCTGCGGATCCTGACCATTCTGCACCCAACACCCAGAGCCAGTGTCCAGGTGGCCCAACTGACTAGAGAGGATCCCACAGCGATTCCGAGCAATTGGCCACCCTCGGTTGACCTCTCCTGTCCTCCACAACGATACCTGCGTTGTGAATCCAGAGGGCCCCTCTGACCGTGACAGCACTGGATGAAGATACCTGTTGCCAAAGGTTACACTGCACCTGCAGTCCCCTTGGCCTTGGGGAGCCAACCTTTGGCGCAGCAACGTTCAGCAGGTGGCCCTCCTACTTGTCCAGCCTGTGGTTTTCTGGAACCGACCCCCTGGACCCAGCCTGCAGCATCTAAGTTACCCCAGGGGTCCCCTCACAGGAAAGCATTGGGAGCCCGACGCTGTGTTTGCACCCTGCACCCAGCCACTCCTGCGCAGCTGAGGGTGTGTGTTTGGTGCTTACCTGTGGCCCTCCCGGTGCTGCTCTAAATCCCATAGGTCTGCCCTCCGTAGACACAGATACTTACCTGCAAGCAGATATGAAACCGTGTGCCCCTCAGTCTCCATAGGAGCCCATGTTAATTTTGCCTCAACTTTGACCTCTGCTCCTGGACGGCCCGTGTTGCTGGTGGTGGGTGTTTGGAGTTAACTTGAACCCCAACCTGTGGACTTCCTAACCCACAGAGACTGGAACTGTAAGTCATGTACTTATCTTCAATACGTACTAACTTTACTTCTCCCCAGGAACTGTTTCGGAAAACTCCACTATCACCTTTTAAAACATATTATTGACATTTGTTCAAAACTGTATGACTTGCGAATTCGAATCAAAGTAATATTGATACATATGCGAAATACTTATTTATTGATGTACTTATCTGGAACTTGAATCTTGTGGTTCTAGAAATAAATTGCCAAGATATTTTTTCTATATAAAACAATTGGTGAGTATTTAAGTCATTGAGTGTGTGCTTCTTCTATTGTCTGTGTGTGTACAATAAATACTTTGCAATACCCTCTGATAAGCCTAACTGCTCGTCCACACTACCACAAAAGAGATCATTAGTATTATCTACTTTAGCCTCTGGGGAACCCCTGTGCACACTATATCCCATTTTGATATAGTATATATACAGAGCCAGCTTCCTACATTGGTGGATCAGCGGTGGGTCTACAACTTTTCATTTGCTGGACTATTCAGCCAATACCTGATCACACAACTAAATTCCAAAACTGCCTTTAGAAACTGCCTTTTGAATTTGGCAAATTGTTCTAATTTTTAAAAAGTCCTGCTAGGGCCTTGGTTAAGTCCCCTTAGCATTTACTTTTAGATTTAAACGTTATTTTAAGTTAGGGGTTGGTATCTAGAAGCCGTTTTTAGTTCCTAAAAGTAATCCCCAACTTTAGTAACCTAATGAGCAGCTCAGAGGAAATGGTTCTGGAACTCAACCTCACCCCTTACCTCCAACTAGGGATGGGAGAATTAAGGTCGCTCGGCAAGCTGAAAAAGATCAGAACAGGTTCCAACCCTACCAAGGTCAAGCTCCAGCAGCTCGTGGCAGAATACACCAGGGACTACCCTGCTGAGGAGGAAGTCCTCCCCTCAGACAGGGAAGATATTGGAGTTGAGGATGATGAACTCCCCCCGTCCTCGCCTAACTAGGGAGATCAGGACCCCAAGGTCCTTATCTCCAAGGATAGTGCTCACAGGATCTGGATCTTCCACAGGGGAGACCAGCTCCTCTGAGAACATTGAGGGCAGCCTCAATAAAGAGGACCTCCTTTTAGCAAGGATGGCCAAAAAATGTGCTTTGGAGCAACAGCTCCTATCTATACAGTGGGAGAGAGCATAAATGGGCTTAGCACCCACTAATGGTGGCAGCAACATAAATAGGAATACTGATATCCTAAAAATCCCCAAAGAGATTGTCTCTAAATATGATGAAGGTGATGATGTCACCAAATGGTTCGCAGCTTTTGAGAGAGATGTGCAATCAGAAAGCCAAACAGATCTCACTTGGGAGCTCTCTGTAGTGAATTGTATGTAGAATGCAGGAACCACAAGTAATCCTTGAAATTATCTGCGGTATATATTCAGATTCATTTTCATTAAAAGACTCGAACCACATAACAGCATCCTGCCTCACATTTTTATCTCACCTTCCCACATTCCATTCTAGAATTTCCCTTTGATACATTACCATTGTGACACTAAAGAGGGAGGCTAGGAGCACACCAAACAAAACTACAATACAAAACGAAAGGAACAATAAAGGAAAAGACACATATTACAAATAAACAATACTACACCACCGCCTCCCCAAACCAAGTAAAATTATACAACCTTAAATCAAAATATAAAGCCTCAATTTAGCTTCACAACTGTTTTTATATTCCAAAATGCGACCATCATCAACTTTGATAGCCCCTTTAAATACTTTGATCACTTTAAATACTTTACTGAAGTGAAAATGTTCATTGCTTATTTGCCCTGGTAATTTTATTTTCATCAAATCTCTCACTTTAACCTCTATTCTTTTAACAGATTTGCGTATGTCAAAGATATGTTTTCTTTATTCTTGAATGTGCATTTCCTTTCTCAGAACAATCGTTTTCTGTTCATCACAATCATTCAATTCAATAGTATACAACTTAACCCATGGCGGACTTACTTTCGTATGGGGTCTGCCTTTTCTAAACAACACAAATGGAGGTTGACCAGTGGTAGAGTGAGGAGTATATCTGTATTCTTCAACTTCAATTGTGGATTTAACCATCTCCATCCAACTCACATCCATCTGTTCAGCCATATGAATTGTTTCTTTTTGAGTCCTATTAAACCGTTCAACCATACCATTTGGCTCTGGATGATATAGAGCACTATTTTATGTACTATACCTCTAGATTCAATAAAATCATACATTAACTTTGACATGAGTTGAACACCATTATCTGTCAATAATTTTGTTAGATTCCCCTCCCTTGCAAACACATTAGTTAAGAACTTTACTACTGTCATCAATGTAATATCAGAGGTAACCAGGACTTCTGGCTAACGAGACAAAGCATTGGGTGAGTTCTAGTTTTCAGAGTTTTGTCAGCCACTTTACGTTCCAAACAGTCTCTTTTCTTTTCCACTACCAAATCCATTAAAGGCCATCAATATGTGCTTCTTAATCTTTCCTTCATCTTACATATACCTTGATGACCTGAATGGGCCAGATTTATTAAACGTTCTTACAAATTATTGGGAGGGATCAACCTATGTCCTCTCAAAATTAATCCTCTCTCGACAGAAAACTCGTGCAAAACCTTCCTAAACAACATTACATTCTTACCCCGACTCACAGAAGTATTTCCAGCACTACCAATTCCATGGCCTTCATCAACTCTTCATCTTTTCTCAATTCCTCAATCCACCCCTTTTCTGAAATGAAACCATCAGTTATCCCACACACCTTTATTTCATCATCAACCCACCAAGATGTTTCTTCATCTTCAACCCCCTGACTTTCACTCCTCATCCTGGATAAGCAATCAGCTGATTTGTTTTCACATCCAGCAATATATCTAACCACAGATTGAAACTCTTGCAGTCCTACTATCCATTTACATTTACAAATATGTGAAGAAACACAAATCAAACTGTTTTCCTCAAACACTTCTTGCAAAGGCTTATGGTCAGATTGGACTACAAAACTTACACCACACAAAAACTGCTTGAATTTTTTGATGGCCCAATAAACAGCAAAGGCTTCTTTTCCTATGGTAGAATACCTGACTTCTGCCCCTCTAAGTGCCCTCGAAGCAAAGGGCCTGGTGATTTCCTTCCCATTACGTATCTGTTTAAGAACACATTCCAAACCTTTGTTGCACGCATCAGTTATGCTACAGCAAGGTAATCCTGGTTAAAAACTCTTAAGTGTAGGAGCAGAGGATAAAGCATGTTTTATATCATCAAATTCATTCTGACATACTTCTGACCAACAAAATTCCACTCCTTTTCTGACTAACTCCCTGATGGAACATGACCATTTTTCAAAATTCGGTACATATCTAGCATAGAACACTGCCATTCCTAAGAAAGCTTCAACTTCCTCTTTCTTCTTCAGAGTAGTAAAGATAACTATGGACTTCACCAAGTCATCTTTAGGTCTCACACCATCAGCATATATGATGTGACCCAAGTAAGTTATTTCTGATCTGGTGAATTTTCACTTTTCACCTTTTAAAGTAATGCCCTTCACCCAAAAATCTTCAAAACCTCTTTGACTTTTAAAATGTGACTTTCCAACAAATCAATAAAAATAAGAACATTGTTCTGAAAAAACTTGACTCCATCAATATTGCTGAGCATATCATTCATAAGTCTTTGGAAAACCGATGCAGCAGAGCAAAGGCGTTTCTGTTGTATTTGTAAACTCCAAAGGGAGTCACAAAAGCAGTCAAAATTTTTAACTCCTCACATAACTGTACCTGATGATACACGGAACTTGGATCCAATGTAGTAACAAATTTGGCTTTACCTAAAGAGATGACCATTTCGGTGATATTGGGTAGCGGATATTTGTCTTCAACTATGGTCTTATTAAGATGCCTGAGATCGACACAAAGCCTGATACAACCAGAACCTTTCATGGCTACCACAAATGGGGCAATCCATTGTGCTGCTTCCACCTCTTCGACGATACCTTCAGATTGTAACCTTTTGAGCTCCAATTTAACTTCCTCTTGCAAACTAAAAGTAATTCTTCTAACTTTACAAGCAATCAGTTGGCATCTTTTTTTAAACAAATACGATGCTTGTAACCTTTAATACAATCTGCTTTAGAGTTAAAGACATCAGAAAACTCATTCAACAAATTATCTCTTATATTGTTAATTTTTTTAACCTGCACCTGAGGTACTGAATTGGGATTTTAAAAAATTCCCAATAGTTTCTGATGAGGCTAACTCAAAATGGTATCGCCTATCACAGGTACATACACCCCTCCTAAAGTCTTGTTACCTTTTAATACAATACTAGCATCAAAATACCCTTTCAACTCAATTGGTTTTCCACCCTAGCTGTAAGGTGTAACATCTGGATCATGTAGTTTAACATTTCCTTCAAAATGTTTAATATAATCAGCATTAGAAACCAGCAAAACGTTTGCTCCAGAGTCCATCATTGAAATGTTAATACCATTCACTTTAACAATGTCAGATAGGAACTCACAATGAATGCTAGAAACACAGTTGACATCATCACAACTTGAAGGATAAAGTCACACTCCTCATCACACTCAACTGCATTAATTTTCATTTTAGATATCATTAAGGATTTACAACATTTAGCAAAATGACCTTTCTTCCCACATCTATTACAAACAACATTCAGAGCAGGACAATCTTTGGACAGAAGGATCCACATTTATAGCATAACAATTTTGCTTTAGTAATCATCTGATTCTTACTTTTAGATTTTACATTAAGAGCCTGAACATTGTGGGAATTATTTATAGATTTTTTCAAATCATTGATGCTTGTCATAGATTGCTCAACTTGTTTTGCTATGATTAAAACTTCATCTAATGTGGCATTACTTTTAGACCAAAGTTCTTCTCTAACTTTGTCACTCCCGCATTCAAGCATTAATTGATTACAAAACTGTTCATCCACACTCTCACCAAAATTGCATAAAGAAGCTAGTTTATGTATTGCTGTAACAAAATCTTCTATAGACTCATTATATTCTGTTTACGCATACAAAAGTAATATCGCTGAAGAATGATGAAAAATGTTTGTAATGTTTGTCCAATTTTAGCAAAGTAATTTCAAACTCATTCAAAGGGGTATCTCCTCCACCATCAGGGGAAGTAATCAATGGTAGAGTTTCCAAGACTTCCTGTCATTCTGCTCCTAAACAATGTTGGAAAACTGATGTTTTCCTTTCAGATGATAAATTACTACCACAAACACGTAAATATGTTAAAAACAACTTTTTCCCATTTCAGCCAAGCGATAGGAGGATCCCCAGGAATAGATAAAAAAATGGAGGTGGAGTAATATTTTGCATTTTGTACATGGTACTTTAAACTAATACCCGATACCGATTAAGGAAAGAAAAAATAATAAAATAGAGATTAATCAAAATAATAAACTAAAAAAAAAAAAACTAAAAAAAAATGCATGCACTTCTGTTAAACAGTAGCATAAAAGAACACAAAATGTTCATTTTAGCAAGAGAAGTAATAGTCTGTCTTCTGTAAATAAAAGAGTTGGAGAATATTGTCCTTCTTCAATGTTCAGCAAACATACTGACAAGTTAAAGAGTTTAGTCCTTCTTCGATTTTTATGAAGTATACTGACGGCAAGAAGATAATGATCCAACAATCGGAAAATGAAGCACAGAGAATGGAGCAGAGTAATTTTCACTAAACACTGGGACAGTAGAAAAGTTATTGAATTCCTTTAATGAAATAACATCCTGAATGTTCAGATATCCATAGATTAGACTCCCATAAATCTCACAAAACAACGCAATCTGTAAGGACGTGCTCCGTGACACCGTCTGTGACTTCGTATTCTGTAGTCTCAGTGAACGTCTGGTTTAGTACATTTTGAGTTCATGAAGACATGCTTGGTTACACTGTGGTAACTATAGAATTCGTGCAGCTGAGCACTGAAAGTTATGAACGAGAACCATAAAGTGCAAATAAGTCACGTTACAGCGTGATTATAATCAGCGTATCCAAGGCAGCGCGAGGAAGGCTGTGCGGGGAAGGAATGTGTAGATTTGAAAGGCAGAAATTACCGGTGGTGATCAGGAAACAAGGAAAAATTCCACAAAATATGGAATAAGAAAATGAAAAACAGAAAAAACGTTGAGAAATAAAAGAAAATTACACAGTACCTTTTAAAATTCCTGTGAGCATAAAGTATTTGTGGTGAAGTTTCTTTAGGGTTCCGAATATGGTGCAAAGTTTCAACCAGATCATCGCCAGATTCTAGTGAATTGTATGTAGAACGCAGGTACCACAGACCAGAAGTAGTCCTTCAAATTATCTGTGGTATTTATTCTGATTCATTTTCATTAAAAGAAACTTCAACCACATAACAGCGTCCTGCCTCGCATCTTCATCTCTCATTCACCTTCCTACATTACATTCTAGAATTTCCCTTTGGTATATTACCATAGAGCCATTGAAGATGGAGGCTAGGAGCATACCAAACAAAACTACAATACAAAACGAAAGGAACAATAACGGAAAAGACACACATTACAAATAAACAATACTATACTCTCCCT
This sequence comes from Pleurodeles waltl, assembly GCF_031143425.1. NCBI lineage: Eukaryota > Metazoa > Chordata > Amphibia > Caudata > Salamandridae > Pleurodeles > Pleurodeles waltl. The sequence continues at coordinate 1,124,775,201 of NC_090448.1, forward strand.
TGGGAACTGTTTACTGGTAAGTGTAGGGATAGACTTCTCACACTCGCTGGTACAGATGCTGAATCCTATAACCACATGAACACTACCCTGACTGAGGGCTTTGGATTCACCACTGAGGAGTATAGAATTAGGTTTGGGGGCTCACAAAACCTCAAGCCAGTCCTAGGTTGATTTTGTAGACTACTCAGTGAAAACACTAGACGGTTGGATTACTGGCAGTGGAGTGCAGGACTATGATAGGGTTTATAATTTGTTTATGAAAGAACATCTTTAGAGTAACTGCTTCAAAGACAATGTGCACCAATATCTGGTAGACCTAGGTACAATTTCACACCAGGAGTTGGGAAAGAAGGCAAACAATTGGGTCAAGACTAGGGTGACCAAGACTTCCACTGGGGGTGACCAAAAGAAAGGGGTCACAAAGCCTCCCCAAGGGAAGGGTGGTGAGACATTTAAGGACAAAAGCAAAGAGTCTTCACAAGGGGCCCAAAACCTGCACAGGAGGGTGGGCCCGAGCCTCTTCACATTCCACAAATAGGTATAAGGGTAAAAACTTTGATCCCAAGAAGGCCTGGTGTCACAACTGTAAACAGCATGGACACCAAGCTGGAGACTTGGCCTGTCCCAAAAAGAACCCCCCTAGCACTGCTCCAGTTAGTACTGGTATAGCGTGCCCAGAGCAAATCAGGGTCCACACTGAAGCTACTCTAGTCTCTGAGGGTGGGGTGTATGTAGACACACTTGATGTCTGGTCCCCTAACATGCAAAAATACAGGCAGAAACTCCTAATTAATGGGAGGCCCCGATGGGTACAGGTGCCAGTGTCACCGTGGTGACAGAGAAACTGGTTTACCCTGGACAGTATTTGGCTCTGACAAACTTATCCAGTCACCAATGTTGACAATGTAACTAAGGTCTATCCCTTGGCTCTGTTGTCTTTAGAGTGGGGAGGGGTTACTGGCCTGAAACAGACAATGGTCTCTTCGGCAATCCCCACTGAATGCTTGCTAGGGAATGATCTGGAGTCCTCAGCTTGGGATGAGGTAGAGCTCAAAACCCATGCAGCCATGCTGGGAATCCCAGAACTGGTGTGTGTGAAAACGAGAACAAAGCAGAGCACAGTGTGGAAAAATAAGTGTGGGAGCATTGAATAATGGCCCAACCTTCCAGGAGAAAAGGCAAGAAGACTGATGGACCAGCTTCTGAACAGCACAACAAACAAGACCTCTCTTCCCAGGAAGATGTCTTATCCCCTCAGGGACCAAGCCACACTTGCTGCCTGGCCGCCTAACATGCAAAAATACAGGCAGCAGCTCTTAATCAATGGGACTAGAGTAGAAGCCCTGAGGGATGCAGGTGCCAGTGTCACTATGGTGACAGACAAACTGGTTTCCCCAGGACAATACCTGGCTGGACAGACATATCCAGTCACCAATGCGGACACTCTGACTAAAGTCCATCCCATGGCAATGGTAGCTTTAGAATGGGGAGTGGTCACTGGCCTGAAATAGGTGGTAGTCTCTTCTGCAATACCAGTAGAATGTCTGCTTGGAAATGATCTGGAGTCCTCAACATGGGCTGAGGTAGACCTCAAAACCCATGCAGCCATGCTGGGTATCCCTGAACTGGCGTGTGTGTCAAGACAAGGGCACAGTGCAGGGCTCAGGGTGAAAAAGAAGTGTTGGAGTCTGGAATAATCGACCAACTTTCCAAGAGAAAAGGAAAGAAGACTGGGGAACCAGCTTCAACACAGCACAAGAAACAGAACCTCTCTTCCCAGGAAGAAGTTCTATCCTCTGAGGGAACTGCGTCCATGGAGCTGGAGCCTTACCAGGCACAGCTCTTGGGTCCAGGCGGCCCTCAAGGGAACAGCTGTGCCAGGGAGAAGAGACTTGTCCTACTCTTGAAGGTCTGAGGCAGCAAACAGCTGCACAGGAAAAGGGAAATGTCTGGCTCACACAAAGTCTATAGGGAAGATGGAATCCTTTAAACTGAGGCCAGAGACCCCAAATCTGGTGCAACCAGGAGAGTGGTAGTGCCTCAGCAGTTTAGGGAGTTTATCCTAACTTTGGCCCATGAGATCCCCCTAGCTGGGCATTTGGGAAAAAAAAAAAACATGTAGTAGGCTTGTCAACCACTTCTATTGACACAATAGGTCCCAGAATGTGATGGAGTTTTGCTGCTCCTGTGTCACCTGCCAAGCCAGTGGTAAGGCAGGTGGCCACCCAAAGGGCCCCCCTCATTCCACTTCCTGTGGTGGGGGTTCCATTTGAAAGGGTTGGTATGGACATTGTCGGTCCACTTGAACCACCTACAGCCGCATGGAACCAATACAAATTCCCCTTAGGTCTACTACAGCTCCTGCGCGAACCAAGGCCCTGAGTGGTATTTTTTACCACCGTGGGGTTTCCTAAGGAGGTGGTTTCTGACAGAGGTACACACTTTATGCCAGCTTACCTAAAACACACATGGAATGAGTGTGGGGTGACTTACAAATTCACAACATACTATCCACAAACCAATGGACTTGTTGAGAGGTTCAACAAGACATTAAAGGGCGTGATCATGGGGCTCCCTGAAAAACGGGTTTTTCCCCTTTAAACTTCTGTTTGGCCACCCTGTAAGAGGACCACTGGCACTTGTTAAAGAAGGCTAGGAGAGACCACTATGTGCTTGGCCTCTGCTCAAGGATGGTTGAGTACATGGCAAAGGCATCCAAAAACCTTGAGGCCGGCCAACAGCTCCAGAAGCTGTGGTATGACCAAAAGGCTGTACTGGCAGAATTCAAACCACGGCAGAAGGTATGGATTATGGAGGCTGTGGCTCCCAGGGCACTTCAGGACAGATGGAGTCGCCCTTACCCAATCTAGGAGAAAAAGTGAGGTCACCTACTTGATAGATCTGGACACTACAGGACACCCAAAAGGGTAATCCATGTGAACCGCCGAAAGCTCTACTGTGATAGGGCAGATAGAACCATGCTGATGGTTACTGATGAGGAGCAGGAAGCAGAGAGTGAGCCTCTCCATGACCTCCTCACAAATGACCCTAAGAATGGGTCAGTTGTTAGAGTTGTCTATTCAGACACCCTCTCTGCCCAACAGCAAGCTGACTGCAGGCAAGTCCTACAGCGGTATGCTGGGCTATTGTCTTTGACTCCTGAAAGCCTCACCTGCGTACCCATGATGTGGATACAAGAGACAGTTTACCTGTCAAAACAAAATTATACGGACAGTCTCACCGAGACAAAGAAAGCATCAAATTGGAAGTCCACAAGATGCTGGAATTAGGGGTTATTGAGCGCTCTGACAGTCACTGGGCTAGCCCAGTGGTCTTAGGGGGTCATTATGAACATGGCGGTAAACACTGCCGTGTTCATGCTGGCGGTCTTTCCATAGACTGCCAGCCTCCTTGAGACCCCACCGGCTGCATTACGAACATTCTGCTGGGTCGGGACATTACTGATGGCTCCACATGGAGCCGTCATCAATGCCTCAGTGCGGCGGGTGCAGCAGCACCCGCCGCGCAGATCACTGCCTGTAAATCGGGCAAGGCCCTGCGCGACGGAACACCTCATGGGGGCCCTGCACTGCCCATGCCAAGTGCATGGGCAATGCACAGGCCCCCAGAGGGGCCACAGAGCACCCCTTCCACCAGCCTTTCCCTGGTGGGGGGAAACAGGGTACATTATCCAGGGGGCAGCGCTGCTTGCAGCGCTGCCCTGTCGGATAATGTAATTTATCGTCAGGCTGCCTGTCGGCAGTAGCCTGGCGGTGGCAGAGATTTCTATTATATGGCGGTTCAGACCGCCATGCCGGTGGCGGTCTTTTCGCCGCAGCTGGCATGGCGGTCTGAACCGCCGGGTTCATAATGAGCACCTTAGTCCCCAAACTTCATACCAAAGATGGCAAGAGAAAATTAGATTGTGTGTGGACTATACAGTAAAGGTCTGAACTCTGCCACTAAGACAGATGCACACACTATACCAAGAACAGACAAATTAATTGACAAATTAAATGCAGCCAAATCCCTAAGTACCTTTGACTTAACTGCAGGGTACTGGCAATTTAGGATAGTACCTGGAGCAAAATAAAAGACAGCATTCTCTACACCTGATGGGCATTATCAGTTTACTATTATGCCCTTTGGCTTAAAGAATGCCCATGCCACCTTCCAAAGGTTGGTGAATCATGTCCTTGCTGGCTTGAAGTCCTTTAGTGCAGCAGCATATCTAGATGATATTGCTGTCTTTAGCTCCACCTGGCAGGATCACCTGATCCACCTGGGGAACGTTTTGTAGGCCTTGCAATCAGCAGGCATCAATCTTAGATCATCAAAGTGCCAAAAAGGGCAGGGCAGCGTTGTATACTTGGGCCACCTTGTAGGTGGAGGCCAAGTGCTACCCTTACAGCCGACGATCCAGACAATTCTGGGAAGCTCCAAAAACCCAGACTCAAGTCAGGGCATTCCTTAGCTTGACAGGTTACTACAGGAGGTTTGTGAAGGGGTATGGATCTATTGTGACTCCCCTCACAGTACTGACCTCCAAGAAGATGCCCAAAAAAGTAAACTGGAATCTTGACTGTCACAGGGCCTTTGACACCCTGAAAGAGGCAATGTGCTCAGCACCTGTTCTAAAAGCTCCAGATTATTCTAGGCAGTTCATTGTGCAGACAGATGCAGTCCTGTCCCACGTCAATGATAATGGCCTTGATCAGCCTGTTACTTTCATTAGCAAGAGGTTACTCCCCAGGGAACAGCGTTGGAGTGCCATTGAGAGGGAGGACTTTTGTGTGGTTTGGTCCCTCAAAATTCTGAGACCATACTTGTTTGGTACTCCCTTTATTGTTCAAACTGACCACAGACCTCTCAGATGGCTAATGCATATCAAAGGTGAGAACCCTAAACTTTTGAAGTGGTCCATATCGCACACGGTTAAGTCCCTTGTAAAAGGTACCCATGGTACCAAGGGCCCTATCACCAGGGAGGGACCACAAGGGCTGCAGCGTGTACTATGCCACCCTGGGGATACCTCACCGATCACATGCACACTGACTTTGCAGCTTCTGTGCGCTGGTGGGGAGAAAAAGACAAAGTCGACATGGCAAACCTCTCAGGGTGCTATGCCCACAAAGCACTGCCTATGGCATAGCTATGTCACCCCTCTAGCAGGCCTTACAGCCCGAAGGAAGGGTGCACTATACCACAGATGAGGGCTTAGCTGCATGAGCAACATGCCCCTACAGTGTCTAAGTCCATTTTTAGAAATTGTAAGTGCAGTGTAGCCATATTGAGTATATGGTCTGGGACTTTGTCATTACGAACTCCACAGCTCCATAATGGCTTCATTGAATATTGGGAAGTTTGGAATCAAACGTCTCAGCACAATAAACTCACACGGATGCCATTGTGGGATTTATTGAAAAATGTACCCAGAGGGCATCGTTGAGATGCCCCCCTGTATGATAGCTAAACTGCTAGTGCAGGACTGACCAGTTTGTGCCAGCCTACCACTTTCAGACAAGTTTTGTCCAAATGGGGTGAGAGCCTTTATGCTCTCGGTGGCCAGAAACAAAGCCTGTCCTGGGTGGAGCTGCTTCACACCTCCCGCCTACAGGAACTGTAACATCTGCGGTGAGCCTCAAAGGCTCAAGTATCTTGTTACAGTGCCCCTAGGGCACTCCGGCTAGTGGAGTTGCCTGCCCCATTGGACAAAGCGCCTCTCTTGGCGCCAAGTCCGGTTGGAAAATTAGGGAAAGCAGGGAGGAGTGACCACACCAGCTGGGACCACCCCTAAGGTGTCCAGAGCTGAGGTTAACCCCTTCCTGCAGAATCCTCTATCTTAGTTTGGAGGACAAGGACCAATAGAGTTAGGTTTGTGTCCCCATCCCCTAAGGGAGTGGACACAAGAAGGGAGTAGCCATCCTCAGGGACAGTAGCCATTGGTCCTGACCCCTGTAACACCCCTAAATCCAGGATTTAAAGGCTCCCCTTAACCCAGTTCATCAGATTCCTGGCAACCTCACAAGAAAGAATGACTACTAAGCTGAAACCCCAGCAGAGAAGAAGGACTTGGCCCCAGCCCTACTGGCCTGTCTCCTGCTTCAAAAAACCCTGTGAAAGAAAGCTATGGATCCTGTGGGTCCAGTGACCTCTGCCAAGCTTCCAGAGGACTGCCTGCATCACAGAGGACCAAGAGTTCCCGTGGACAGCGGCCCTGTCCAAGAAGAAACTAATCCTAAGGACTCCAGAGCCTCCCCAGATCTGCGAGTCCTGACCACTCTGCACCCGATGCCCACGGCCCGTGTCTAGGTGACCCAACCAACTAGAGAGGATCCCCAGATGAACCTCTCCTGTCCTCCACAACGACGCCTGCAGTGTGAATCCAGAGGACCCCCCTGACCATGACAGTACCGGACGAATATGCCCATCACCAAATGGTACACTGCACCCACAGCCCCGACCTCGTGAGGAGCAGCGTTCAGCAGGCGGCTCTCCTAATTGTCCAGCCTGTGGTTTTCCAGAACCGACCCCCTGGACCCAGCCTGCAGCATCTAAGTGACCCTCGGGGTCCCCTCATAGGAAAGCACTGGGAGCCCAATGCTGTGTTTGCACCTGGCCATCCCTGCACCGCTGAGGGTGTGTGTTTGGTGCTTACCTGTTCCCCCGATGCTCCTCTAAACAGCCCTAGGTCTGCCCTCCGAGGATGTGTATAGTTACCTGCAAGCAGATCTGAAACCGAGTCCCCCCCAGTCGCTATAGGAGCTTAAATTTGCCTCAACTTTGACCTCTGCACCCGGTCGGCCTGTGTTGCTGGTGGTGGGTGTTTGGGGTTATCTCGAACCACAACCTGTGGAATTCCTAACCCCCGGAGACTGGAACTGTAAGTTGTGTACTTACCTTCAAAAACATACTAACTTTTCTTCCTCTCAGGAACTGTTTCTGAAAATTTCACTGTCAACTTTTACGACAGATTATTGCCATTTATTAAAAAACTGTATGACTTGCGAATTAGAATCAAAGTAATATTGATACATATGTGGAATTCCTATTTATTTATGTACTTACCTGCAACTGGAATCTTGTGGTTCTAGAAATAAATTAACAAAAGATATTTTTTCTATATAAAAACAATTGATCCGGAATTAAGTCATTCAGTGGGTGCTTCTTTTATCTGTGTGTGAACAATAAATGCTTTGCACTACCCTCTGGTAAGCCTAACTGCTCGACCACACTACCACAAAAGAGAGCATTACTATTATCCAAGTTAAGTCCCGATCCAGTCTCACGGGAACTAGGGAAGCCCGCTCCCCCTCCGGCCACTCTGTTTCTATTGTGCCATTGCCCCGGGCCTCTCCCACAGCCCATGGAGAGCTGCTCGCTTCACAGTGCGATCCCCCACAGGCTCAGCGGGCACCCAGGGTGTTCAGGGACACTCCTCTTGCTGGATGTGTGTGGGTTGTCGTCCGATGTTAGGGTTTATGCTATGAGCTCGCTGGAGCCCACTTAGTGAGCAGCCATCTCATGACCACCTGGCCATGCCCCACCGCCAAGTCTAGCTTGGTGTAAATGGTGGACCCCAGACTTTGTCCAACAGGGCTGGTGTCAGAGGCAAGGGGTTAATGATTTTTGATGGTTGGTTTATTAACCATACTGTAATCAGTACAAGCCCCCAAATCTCCAGATTTATTTTGCCACAAAGAAATGGAAGAAGTAGAATGTCTTATAAACCCCAAACCCAACAACTCATCCAAATACGTGTGCAGATATCGATTTTCGGGTTCTGTTAATGCATATATTCTTCTTCAAGGAAGGACTGCTCCATGAACTAGGTCTATTGGACAATCATAAACCCTATAGGGTGGCAACTGAGTTGCTTTGACTGGGTAAAAGACGTCTTGGAAATCCTGATATTCTTCTGGTACAGTAGTGGGAGAAGGGTCATTGGTTGCTGCACAATGTAGGGGTGTAGGACAGTGGGCTTCTTGATAGCATGTGGTCATGTAGAAGGGGAGTCCGAGGTGAATGTTCGCGAAACCCAATAAATTTTAGGATTATTGCGCTCCAGCCAGGAAATACCAAAATAAAACCAAACGTGGGGGTATCAATTAAGTCAAAGGTTGCACCTTATGAATGACCATTGTCACTTACTAGGGTTAACGGATTAGTGTGAAACCGAACAAGGCCAAAGAACAAGGCTGAGTCATCAATGACACTAACTGGTTCGTGTACTGCCTTGGTAAAATGTGACACCCACAGCTTGGCCGCTAGGGACAGATCAAGGAAGGTACCTGTAGCACCTGAGTCTATAAGCAATGATAGACTTTGTCTATTCTGGAATGGTCAGGTGTCTAGGAACGCGGTTTAAGTTTTTTACATTAGTCAAGTATTTGGAGATCTCATATAGGAACCCTCTTGGAGAGGCGATCTTAGTTCTCCCCGAGAGCATTAGTTTTCCTGCTGCAGTTCAGGAACACTCAAACTAGCGACAACTTTTTTCTGTTTAGGTTTAACTGTGCAGTCTTGTGCGAACTGACCGGATTTACCACAATATAGGCACAGATTGGCCTTAAGGTGCCGTTCTTTCTCTTCAATAGATAAAGGACCTCTAACTCACCCAATTTGCATGGGTTCTGGTTCCTGTGCTTTCTCTTCGATTTCTTTTTCTACTGTTTTTAAAACAACTAACCTGGGTTCACCCCAAGAAAGTTCAGATTTCCTTTCTTCTAACCGATGATCTAGTCTCACTACTAAATTAATAAATTCAGCGCTATCTTCTGGTAATTCAACGATATGGGATGAACTATCTTTTAAATCATCCCTCAGGCCTCTGTGAAAAAGTGAGGTACTTTTTTCTGTAGGCCATCTAGTCTCAGTAATTAACCGGTTGAAAGTAGTAACGTAACTGAGGTGGTCCCTGGACCCTTGTCGTAAATTTTATTTGTTATGACAAAACTGAATAAAAATATGTTTCGCAACCAATCACATTAGGGCTGCCTTAAAGGCGGCAAAATTATGTAGGATGGGATCATTGTTTTCAATAAGTGGAATAGACCAATTGGCAGCAACACCACCAAGATAGGCAACTACAAAACCTACCTTAGCAGCATAAGATGTAAATATTTGAGATTTACACAAAAAATGCAATTGGCATTGGCTCATGGCAGCACTAAGCGAGAACTATCCTCAGAGAATTTTTCAGGGTTGGCCAACGGCACAGATGTTGGAATGGTCACTGCTACATGTAGATTTTGGTCAGAGGGATTAGCAGGAGTGGAAGTGGAAGGCTGAGTACCAAATTTTGGGGGATTAATAATGGCCCGTGGACCTGAAGGATCTCTCCATTGTGGAGGATGTGGAACGTGTTAGAGTCTCCCCGAGCTCTTGATTTTCGGTTCATAATTTCAGGACTTGTTTCTGTAATTTTGTACTAGAATTGCCAACTGCTCAGTAGGGGTTAACTGATCTGAATCAGTTACAGACTTGTGATCCATGATCACTTCGCCCCAAGGGAACTTTAATGTTGCAGCTTGGCTTTTTGTTCTGTGCGGACCAATCACCTGAATTCCAAGCGTTCCAATGGGGCAATGACAATCCCGGTGAGGACTAACGTGACTGTGATGAATAGTACATTGCCCTCAGGGAAGTCCTCAAGGGGAAGGGGGTCTTGGGAGGAGATAAGGTGAAAATACCACATTTTGCTTTGTGGACAGCAGAATGGACACTGGACTGCATGTCGTGTTGGGCGTCAGGACTTCTGATTTTTTGAAATATTGGGTTCTTGGTTTTTAGGATTCTGGGCTGCAAAAGAATTACTTCATTAACACACTGAACTCGCATAAGCTAATGCAGAATAATACACTGCATAATGTCTTATTGTGGAGACATTGTGCAAATGTTTCTATAAGGCAGAACAAGTCTCTACCTCTTTTTACAATACTTTCAGAGTCTCTGAAGCAAAGTCCAAACTCAAAACAATCAACTTGACTTTGTGTTCTGGCATAATCTCTTGCCAATAATAGTTCTGATAAACTTACTCTATTTCCATACTCCTAAATCTCAGGGGAGCGCTTGTTACAAGAAATATACATTGTTCCTTAATGGTTGTTTAGCGGTATCTTCATCCCACTTAAATGTTAAATCACGCTGGTTATTAGTGTCATAAATTATTTAGAAGAAAGAGCTCTATTTTGTTTCTTTCAAACAATTAATATTTCTTTACCTTGAAATGAAGTTACTTGATTGAAAATATCAGAAGAACCCAAAATGTGTTTTTCCTCCTTTCTTATTTCCTCTCTTTTACAAGCAACATGGGATCGTCGGCAGATGATGGAAAAGGAGAGCCGGGACTCTGCAGGAAGCCGACCGGAGTGCGAGGATCGCGGAACCTGAATGGAAGCTGGTCGGAGAACGAGGAAACCTGGAACTGGACGGCAGGCTGGAGGACAAGGAACTTAACTTGCATGGACACAGGTAAATAGAGTAATAGGTACGAAGCCAAGCAAGGTCTCAGATTCACAAGCATCCTTAAATAATCAAATTTGCACATCTGCCCTTTGGCAGTTGATTGCTTGTTAATGAAATGAGCAATTATCCTCCTGATTGAGGCACGTGTTCAACAAAGATCACATTGTGAAGAGCACGTTTTGACAGTTATAGTTATAGTTGGCACGAGTTTAGCAGGTGGGATACAATGTGAATAATCAACAAGCAATGGTTATGGTAAATGAGACATTTAAGAAGCATTGGTTATTGCAAATTTGATATTCAAGGATGTAATGAATATACCCAAATAAGTCTAAATGTTGCAGGCAACAGCACCTTACTATAATAAAGCTCTTGGATGTGCTAGTGTACCCACAACATGTGCCTTTCACCCACTTAGGAGGGTCTCGGAGTGCCGGATTTTGAGCTCTACTTCTTGGCAACCCAGCCTCAATCGCTCGCGAGATGGCTTCACGAAATAGGACTGATGGAGCTGGGCCCAGAGGGAAATGGACTTGGGCAGGGACTCCTAATGGCCAAAATGTTATAACAGACCTTCACATACTCCCAGGCCAGGTATATTGTCGGCGGCTCTTACTAGCTGGCGTCCGGTGCTTTGACAAACGAAAATAGTGACCCTCCTACCACCGGTAATCCCACTGGTGTGCTTTCCACATGGCGACCCACTCAGGTGTTTCACTCTGGTTTAAATCGGGCATTGGTCTGAGGCAGGGATAGAGTGATTGGGTGACTGTTTTCAACAGGATATAATGATTCTCTTTGGTGATCTGGTAGAATGGATGGGATTCCCCAGAGGTCAGTTCCTCACACACGAGGCTCTTATCAGGGCTCTGATGATGATGATGATGGGGGAGCCACCCAAACTCTGCGGGACTTTTGGGGCAACAATGATGCAGAACCGCCCACACACAGGGTCATTCAAACCATGTTGACAATGGGGAAGGCACCCACCTTGTAACATGGCTGTATAAGGAACTGAATGGAATGGTGGACTGACCACTAGACACCCTTAGGACCCGATGGGCAATGGGCAAATGACTTGGGTAGAGACTTATTGGATGCTGAATGGGGGAAGGTACTGACATATGCACAGCTTCCTGCAACACACAATTTAAATATATACAGTATGATTAAACTCACAGGACCTACCTCACTCCCCACAGGCCTTAGGACCATATGTGTGGGAGACCCTAGAGGCGGTCCCCAGTGTACAACACCTGACGCAGACTTCAGACACATGATTTGGAACTGCCCATGGTTAATAGGGTACCGGGATAAGACGGTCCAGAGAATTAATCTAACACTGGACAGACAACTTGATAATAAACCTGCAGTTTGCTTGCTAGGCCTCTCCGGTAGACCTACCCCCAAAAATGGTGGTGAACAGATCTGTAGATTTAGCTCTGGCTAGCCGGCGGGCGTTAATGGCTTAGAAGTCACCCGGTGGGCCCAAACTAGAAGCATGGGTGTCAGATGTTACATGCTGGGCATGAGCAGAGGAAAGAGAACTGTAGAGGGAAGACCCGAGGGGAAACAGACAACCTATAGCATCCCTGTGGACAGAGGTAGTGGATGAATGGGAAACATTAGATGCAGCAGACGCTTCGAAAGGGACAAAAGTATAGAGCAGGTAGAGGCTGCGAGAGACACTAGTGAAGACGATGTGAGCATTGCTGAGCACAGGTGACTGAGCACTGAAACTTACATTATGACACACAACAATCTAAATCGCAAGCCCCACTCCCCGCTCTGCCCTCCCACCTAGAGGTGGGAGACAGATATAAGGTATCCCCAATTCATATCCGATATCAACCGCACGCGACCCTTCAACAGTGAAGGACAAAGTTCTAAGTTTATAGTTTAATATGATAATTATGTTTAACACTCCTAGAAGTATATGGCATTCAGACTTCCTGAGAAGCCGACGCCAACACCTTCCTGAGAAGCCAACACCTTCTACCCCACAAAGGGACCAGCACCAATGACTCACAATAATGTACCCACATTAGCGTACATTTCCACCTATGACCACTCTCCTTGAAAGGTAAAACGGTGGATGCAAATGAAATGTGTATCTGCTGTAAAGATGTCAATGAACATGCAAATGTATAATGATAACTTTAAATACTGACCATGCTTAAAATGCTGAAAGACTTCTGTATTATGTGAAAGGCCAATAAACAGAAGTTTTTTTTTTAAAGTGACTGAGGGGATGCTCTTTCCTGGATAAGCGCTGGCTGGTGTGGAAAGAAATGAACTGACGGCACACTTAGGTGGTGCGGATGATGCCAACAACGCACCAAGAGCAAATAAACCCCACCTGCCGGCGTGCAGGGGTACTGCTCACAAAAAATCTTCTGTATCAAGTGTGATGCCTGGGGAAATTCAAAGGTAAGGAATCTGCAGCTAGAATTCTCTATCAGATATGCCTCTTGCAGATAGCCAAAGGCAGCCTCTATAGGGATAGGTTCCCAGGGGTGTTTGGGCCTCTCTTTGGGTGAGTCAAGGGCTACCTTGGGGGACTTTATGGGTCCGTAAGGTCCACGGATGCCACGCCTCCCACTGGAGGCATGGACATCATTTGGGTGGCACAAGCTGCGACCCATGGCTTGCCCTTTGCTACCCCTGGAACTGCTTTTTAGATCCCTGGCCTCAGAGGTGGCAAGATCGATGCCAGGAACACAGTTGCAGTTTGTCTTTATGGATGTCAGTTGGGGTTCCACTCTCTTTGTTTTTTGACAATTTTTTATTACACTAATAGTGAATAATAATAGTTTATTAACTTTTAGTGTTATACTAATGGCGTACAATTAGCTGGAATATGCCTTTCCATGGCAGCTGAGGTATATAAAAAATGCTTTTAAATGTATGATGCGTGCCATGCTTGCCGGTGAGAATGTGTTTATGTGAGTGTATGTATGTGTGAATTTGTGCAGATTTGTAAGCATGTGCGTGTGTGTGTGAGTGAAAATTAATGTCAAAGTGCGTGTCATGTCACTTCCGCTTCCCCTGGCATTTTGGTGAATTGATGTCCATAACTGGAGGGATTCTGGGTAGTCAGCTGCCAGTAAAATAAGTTTCCTCTCCATAGGCGCCAGGGCAGATATGACTGCCTTTGAACTGAGTCATCCAACGCTTCCGCAATATGGTCGCCCAATGGGATATACTCCAAAACCTCCTCCTCCTGCAGGTAGGAGCAGTGGCATAACAAAGGCCCTCGGAACTCAGGGGGGCCCCTCAGCACAACACCTCGCCTGAGTGAATCCGGAGGGAGGTCCCCCTTCATGTTCTTTGCAGGGGGACCCCTCCAGTTTCATTACGCCACTGGGTAGGAGTCTCTGCCTTGGTACATTGTAAGCCTTACTATGGTCAATTAGGACACTGGTCCGGAGTCGGGTTATAATGTGGCATAAGCTAAGAGGTTCTGCAGAGAGTTATTTAATGTATTTAGAGTGTTTAATCAGTCACAGGCCCAGTTGAGGTTAGGTAGGTAATGCCCTAGAAGCTTAGGGTGCTTGAGCCTGGGCATCCCGTGTCGCTTTAGTTCTGCTATTTAATTAAAGAACCCATGGTGTCATGCTCCAGGCTTACGGAGGGCCGAGTCCTGCAATTAAACACTCTTTCCCTAATAGGAGAGGTACATGCCACCATTATTTAGGCTTGCACAGCAGGAGAATACAGCTCTAATTGTGCAGCTGCCAAAGGACTCGGAGGTGACGGAAAGCATGTGCGCCCTCTAGCAGTTTGAGGACGATTGTGAACCGACGCACCCTGATCTTCTCTCCAGACTGCAGAAGGAATCGAAAAGCTGATCCCTTGGCCTGTTAACCTACAGGGGGCATGTGAAAACATGCGGGGGAGCCTACCCTTAGTATCAGTATGGTTAGCAATTAACCATTTGATAAAAATACCACGCTAGGATAACAACATAATGCACTGAAGCAGTGCACTTGATTAGAAAGAAAGCATGTATCTGCTGCTGGAGGAGCAAAGAAAGAGGAGAAGGAAGTGATTACGACTATTGAAAGGACAATAGACAACTAACAGATTTGATGTTCTATTTGTCGGAAAGTACCATCTTTCTAGGATAATTACCTCCACTTTTTGTCTGATGTCTGTGTGTTTAGACTGTATTTCACCGGGATCCTGCTAACCAGGACCCCAGTGACTGTCATCTCTCCTCCAAATTTGGCCGCTGTGACCTCTCCTCCAAATGTGGTCACTTGTAAACTTTTGGAATACTGATGCACCTATGTAGTTCCTTAGTATATGGTACTTCGGTACCCAGGGCATTGGTACACCAGGGGACCCCCATGGGCTGCAGCATGTACTATGCCACCCTTGGGAGCCTATGCAAACTGTCTGCAGGCCTGCCATTGCAGCCTGCGTGAAATGGTGCATGCACATTTCACTTAAGATATAAGGATTGCCTTATATCCTGGTCACTGCACTTGGACACTGTAAGTCACCCCTCTGGTACGCCCTTCAGCCCAAGGGCAGGGTGCATGTCCCTAAGTGTAAGGTTACCCTTGCATCGCAGGGTCTCCCTACAAACTCCAGATTCTATTCCCTGGGCTTTGTAAGTGCTGTGAAGACATCTTACAGTATATAGTGGACACGGGTCAACACAAGTGGTCCAACTACATAATGACTTCTCCAAACTTAGGCATGTTTGGTATCAAACATGTTGGAATCATGCAACTACACTGATTCCAGTGCTAGCTGCATGATCCCCTGTACTCTGAGGGTTCTTTAGAAGATCCCCCAGTTCTGCCTGTGCAGCCTTACAGGATCTGGGTGCCAGCCCACGCAGCTGCTGATCCTAGACACTGTTCTACCCTCCTGCTGGTGAGCCTGGCTCAAGCACGGGAAGGCAGAACAAAGGATTTCCTGCAAGGGAGTGGTGTGACCACCTCCCCCTGTTTATTAGATGTCTAAAGGCTGGCCTCTGAGCGCCACCAGACTGCTTTGAAGGGCACATTTGGTGCCCTCCTTGCATGATCTGATTTGCACCAGTTATGGAACCCCCTGTTCCCACTCTGACACGAAATTGCACAAAGGACAGGGCAGTGACCACCCTCCTGTCCAGCTCCTGCCCTAGGGAGGTGCACAGTGCTCTGCCAGGTGGTCGTCTGATTCTGCCATCTTGAAAATAGGATGTAGAGGCTCCTGGGAGCATCTGACTGGTTAGGCCAGGTAGATGACGTCCCTGACTCCCTCTAATAGATGGGTCACCTCAGAGAGTGACCAACCCCCTTTTAGGGTTACTTAGGGTTCCCCTGAGGGTGGGTCCTCATATTCATCAAGCAAGACTCTACAAGAAACTCTCTGCAAGACATCTTCTGCTCCTGGCCTCTGGAACAGCTGCTTGTCCGCTTTGGAACCTAAACTTGTCTACTTCTCTTGGGAAGGCTCCCAATGCAACATTGTTTCTCCAGATCCTGCAAGAT
This sequence comes from Pleurodeles waltl, assembly GCF_031143425.1. Taxonomy (NCBI): domain Eukaryota; kingdom Metazoa; phylum Chordata; class Amphibia; order Caudata; family Salamandridae; genus Pleurodeles; species Pleurodeles waltl. Next base: position 1,124,791,157 of record NC_090448.1, read on the forward strand.
TTCTGCAACATCCAAGGCTGTGCATCCCCCAGACTATGCACCCAGACTATCACAGACTATGCACCTGAAAGCACGAAGAAATCTCCCTTGGAGTGGAGGAGTCACTTCCCTGCATCCGCAGGCACCTCAAGACAACTTCAACGGGCTGGTTGGGTCTGCTGTCCCATGGACATCGAAACGCTCGGCAACTCAGGCGATGGGTCTGTGGCCTCTTCTGGGTCCTGCTTGTCTTCTGACCAACTTGGGAGACTGTGGAACCTTGTTCCTGCCAGTGGACTGGAATCCCTGCACCGCGACTATTGGTCTTGCCAAGGCTTGTTGACTCTTCCTCCAGATCATGTTCAGGCACCAAGAATCCCTGGCCTCCAGCACTCTGCAACTAGAAGATCACCCCCTGTCCTGCAACTCCATTGACGTGGGACTTCTGTTTTAATTGTGCTGCTAAGGTTTCCTTGCGACTCCCTGTGCTGGGGGTCACTCGGAGGGGCTCTAACGACTTCTGCTGGCCTTCACGTGTGCTGACGGCCAGCCCTGACTCCCCCTCAAGGGTAGAGCCTTCTGGACCTTCCCGGTCCCCAATACTTTGCAAATATATCTTAAGCTCTTGCTTGTACTTGCTAGAGTTAGGCGCTGGTCACTGACCCTCCTACAATCCAGCGAGGGGCCGCTTGTAGGAGACTCCTGGGGTCTTTTGCAACTCCTGGGCCCCACAGCTAGACTTTTTCCTTCTCTGAATTTCAGGAACTTCACCACTAAGAGGGTGGGCGTTGCTGTCTGCATCACCTGGGCACCTCTAAAGGTGCTGGACTCTTGCCCCTTCCTTTTCAGTTTCTCATGTTCAGAATCCGTCCCTGGGTTCCACCGGCCTGGTCCACAGGTAGTGACAGCAGAGGGACAATCCGAGGCTTCCATTTACATCAGGGAGAGACCCTTCTCCCCTCTGCATCCTGGTCCCTGGTGTAGGTACACTGTCTTCTCGGTATCCTTGGATGGGGGCACTCTCCAACCTTCCACTCATCTGCTGGTTTCCTCAGGGCCCACTGGGAAGGGTCCTGAAACCCACAAACTCCAACCACTACTTCCCTATGTTAGCCTACAGAGTGTTTGGGAAGATAACCCCTCTGCACTTGGTCGCTGTCGAACACCTGCTATGCTTACCTCTGGTGTTTTCATCTTTCCCTAGCTCCTAGCTAACTACCATACTCACCTTGGTTGGGTTCACTATTTTGCATACCACTTACTAAATATATGATTTGCCTCCCCCCCCCCCCCCCCCCCACCCAATAGGGCCCTGTACATTTTATGTTATTTCTGCTGGTTATTTGCTAGTCTAGGCTAGTCTAGTAGTACTGCTGTAATAAAATAAAAAAACGTTATTTTCGTAACACTTGTATGGTTCTTTCTTGTGAGCTACTGTCTGACTACTGTGGTAATGCAGGAGCTTTACATTCATCCTGGATAAGCTTAGCTGCTCACCTCAACTACCCCTAGAGAGCGTTTTGCCCTCTGGACACCTATTCACCATCACTAAGAGTTGCCTGGACTGAGCATAGGGTGCCACACAATAGGTGTACACCATAAACTGAGCCAGCCTCCTACACTATTGTTTACATGTTTCCCAATCATGATGGGAAATGTAGTAGAGGGATGTATTTTAGTGAAGCTGCAGGACGAATTAATAAAGGAGGTTACCTAAAAACCTAGGCTAGCCTCCGGTCCTGAACCAGAATAAAAATTAACCACCTTGTAAAATTAAAGACATATCTGAGTTGTAGAGGACAAAATGCTAGTGCAGGAGACCAATGAGAAAACTGCCAAAAAAAAAAAATCACATGAGTCTCAGTGTGATAAATTACTTGGATCTTAGAACTAGAAGTGGCATTGCGGAGGTAAGATATGGTCTAACAGGCACACCTAAAGATGATCTCCTAGAATCAGAACCACTGGAATTATGCGGCAGGAGAGGGCAAAATTATACGGCAGGGTTAAGTAAATTATGCGGCAAGAAACAGCAAATTATGCAGCATTATGCAGCACATTGTTTGATACTAGTACTTCATTATTTTGTCATTTTGAAACTTGTTAACGCGGTCTGGGCATTAGTTGCACTTCATTAGTAACAGTTATATATATAGTAACAAGCTACAGAAACATGACCAGACAAACTTTGCAAAGGGCCTTCCACTGTGCGGCAACAAGAGTTGCTTTGTTTTTAATGACTTTGGAACCGTTAGAGCTACAAATATTTTTTTTGTTAAAATATGCAAATTATGCAGATGATGCATTAGGTGGCAAATCTACAATTATGCGAAAATCACTGAGGCAGCATAATCAGAATTCCAGTGCATCAGTGCCTAAAAGCCTGATGCTCCTGCCCGTTCATAGTCTAACTACACTTCCATGTCCCTGAAAATGTGTAACAATCCTTAGAGTATGGAAGGTCACTTGTATACCATTGAAATGGGGCAATAGTATTGTCCTGGGTAGGCAATGTTGTCCTTGCTCAGCAGTATAATTGCGATATCGTTCTGTTTTAACATATATTTGGCTCAGTGTTGACACTGTACATTACTAAGGTGGACTTCAATGTATACCACATAAATGTAGTCAACCTAAACACAAACTGGGACACATTTATAGATACCTTCCTCACCTCACTCACCTTTGCTAATGGCTCTTCAGTTTGTGGCCCACTTAAAACTCACTGTCTGCTTTGTTTTGATTTATGTCGATCTGTTTTTAGCCTCTTGTGCCCTTTAAAACTTGATATATACATAGTTTCAAGCTTCACATTATGATAATGGCCCCTCCATTGCCAAATATCTAAAAGGATCGCTATATGGGGATTTCCTGCTCCACCAATGTTATCTTATCCGTAGAGAAGAAGTAACTGTCAGTTTATGGGCCCGTACTACCTCATTTTTGGAGAAGTGTATGGCATCTGTGCTGTGCACCTACAATTAATTTCCTGAGTAGAAGGTGACTTTAATGCTGTTATGAAGTGTCAAACTGATATGAAATCACCAGCAATAGGAGTCATAAAGATGTTTGATGCACCCATAACCTCGCTGTCGAAGATTCTACTTCTTATTAACATTCCACCCAGAGAAGTGCAAGATAGAAAACCTGATACTTTATCACGGGGTATTCATTAGTATCCCTTTGCATAGAATATGTCCATCCACGCGCTAGATCCTGGATCACTTTGAAAAACGAAATAAAAAAAGAATATCTCCAACGAAAACCAAATAAAATAGGCCTATAAAGTCAGAATTGTCTTTACAATATTTCTATGGACCAACCCTTAACATTGGTAAACATTATAAATCGCAATCAACAAAAAAAAACCCACACTACATTAAAACATTTCAGCAATGCAGTCAATCATACCCTAAATATAAAAGGACACTATGCATAAGCAATTTAGCAATGTACATTTATCAACTGATCATGTCACAATTTGGTTAATTTGCATATGTATATCTAACATCCTTTCTGAACACAGTGCTATAAATAAAACAAACGCTGGAGTTAAAGTACTTTACGAACGCAGCATGAAATGCTACAGACTGGGACACAAAAAAAATATGTGTGGGGTTACTATACTCATGTACAATATAATAATAAAGCAGTCTTACTGATTATTTTAAATGATTTGAAAACTGTGCCTAGCTACTTTTTTTCTGAGCCCAGAATACGCTGCATATCATACACGTGTTTCACGGTTTCTTTGTTGATAATACTGTCACAGCAAGCGTCTGCTGTGGGATGCCTCTTCCCAGAGTTTAGTAACCCCCCAAGAAGTGCATAACAGAGGGCCTCGTTTAGGAGTTCATTGCCAGAAACATAATCAAAAACGTTCACTGTACAAGGAATTTGTCAGAAAGAAACAATGCCTAGAACACAATTAATTTATTGTGATACTGTAAAATAATACCAAAAAACATCTACATCCGTTCAATACTGATTAAAATATGCTAAATACAGGCTGAGTTTATGAAAATGTGTTCGCTTAAAAAATACTTACAATGTTAAAAATCAGAAAGAAACATAAAAAAATACAATTACAAATAAATTATTTTATTATAATAACCATCACAAACCATACATAGCTTTAAAATTAAGCTGCTCAAATATATAAAATAGAATAGAAAACTAGGGCGATAAACAAATAAATCCAACTTTAAGACATTTAATCATTACATTAATTTAATTAAAAATTCTGTTTCGCCCTCCTATTCTTATATCGAAATGTCCTAATAACTAGGCATTTTAAATTCAGCAGACAGTAGAGTGAGGTTCGTTCTAGAAATCACTTGTTGATGCTGTGCTTTGGCTTCAAATCAACTCAAACTGCCTTCATGAGGACGTTAGAAATGATGTGCAACAAATCATCTTGAACTAAAATCAACCAAATCTTGGAGCGACGTCTCACTATAGTAAACAAGAAAATAAGTGATGGCAAATTATCATCGTATTATTAATGTGAACAAAACATTGTTTAAACATATAGTTCATGCCATATAATCCCAATCCAGTTATATGAACCTCTCTCATTTTCTTTCTTAGTTGTTCTAATCTATCATAAATGACATTAATTTAAATTAAAAACAATTGTACTGGTAAAGTGTTGCTACAGCATTTCATTTATCACAGCCTTACCTCAAGTTACTTCAGAAACTTTCTCTCTGATGGATGGATATGTTATTTACCTCTAAATCCTAGTTCTCTTCCAGGGGAATCCTCATCAAATCATAAGCACTGAATATTCACGCCCACGTGCGGGGACCCCGGAGCATAAACAAACACAAGTATATACCTTAAACGTATTTGTAAGAGTAAAATTTGTGACTAGAATTTTAATACATATATACCATGTACATGTACATGTGTAAGCAATCATGCAGTCAGTTGACAAATAGGCTTAAGTTTTCTTTAATAAAACTCAACTAGAGTTAACATCTTTCTGCAATCAAAGAGGAGAGCACAGAAAGTATTAGCAATCTCATACAGAGAGAAAAACTGCAGTGAAAATACAAAGGCATTATTAGCCAATAGGCTGCAACCCAATTAACATTGCAGAACTAAAAAACTGGCCTTTAAGGCCCCGAGAACCTCCAGTATCCCACAATGCCTCAGAGGTGAGAGTGAGGTCACCGTTAGGCCACAGTTCGGTCACTACTTTGTTTTGGTGATGAGAAGAGTAGGATAGAAGAGTAAGTTGCTAAACCTCCAGAATTACGTACGGGGAGGCAGGCAGGTTGCTTATGACTTTGATGAGGATTCCCCTGAGAGAGAACTAGGATTCTCTTCCAGGGGATCCTCATCAAGTCATAAGCACCGAATAGATTAGCAAGCCCATCCCACACCCCTGCGGACGGAGAGGTGGAGGAACAAGCAGCTTACTTGTTCTAATTAAACAAATTTCTTAATGAAGCCTGACCCACTTGAGTGTCTATCTTAGCATCTGAACCTAGACAGTAATGTCTTGTAAAAGTATGTACCGATCTCCATGTTGCAGCTTTGCAGCTTTCGGAGATGGGTAAATTCTTCAAAGGGCTGTTGTTGCTGCCTTGCCCCTTGTCGAAAGGGCTTTAGGTCTGGCAGTCAATTGTTTGTTAGCCAATTGGTAAGCAAATACAATACATGAGACGCTCCACCTGGAAATAGTTTGCTTTGAGGCCGCTATGCCCTTTCTCATGGGGCCATAGTTTATGAATAATTGATCAGATTGCCTACTGAAAGGCAGCGTAAATAAAAACCTTTTTCTTCCTCAAGTGTGCTGCTACTATTGCTACACATTTGGAAAATGTGTGCGGGGCTGATTTTAGAACAAAGATTAGTACCCTGTATTTGCATTGTTTCACTGCCACTGGGATGTGAAAATATGCATACTGTAGATCTATTGAACACATCCAGTCCCCTTGATGGAGTTGGGAAACAATTTGATGAAAGACAAGCATTCTGAATTTTTCTTTTCAAATATACTTGTTGAGATGTCTCAGCTCTAAAATGGGTCTGAAGGCTCTGTCTGGGCCTTTTTTCTGTACCAGGAAATAGCGGGAGTACACTCCTTTTCCTCTCTGCGAAGGTGGAACTTTGTAGCAGAGAGAGAACCTATGTGCAGGAGAGGTTGTTGATGACAAGCTGTTTTTGTTGGTTGTACCGGAGGAGGAGGTGATTTGAAACGTAGAGAATACCCATTTTCAACAATATTTAGAACTCATTTGTCTTTTGTTATGGAGCGCCACTCGCTTATATAGTTCGTAATACATCCCCCCACTGGAGTGGGTTACAGGATGAGAGAAAGCAAGTCCTCATTGTTTCCCTGATGTTTTGGTTGCAGACTGACTTTGTCTGTTCGTACCACGTTCCCTTGTTTGATTTCGGGACTGGTAGAAAGGTCGTCCTTGCCTTTGCTAGTGCCTTTGGGCCCAGTGAGCGGTTTGAACCCTCTGCTGGTATGGACATCTATCATACGGTCTATACCTTCTGCGATATTCCTTGAGTTTTTCTAGACCCACGGCCTTGAGTGTGTCCAATTCAGACTTCATTTTGGCCATTTCTTCGTCGGTGTGGGCCCCAAGTAAAGAATTTGCAGTGAATGGCAGGTTCATGATGCGATGTTGTGCCTCTGGTTTGAGTCCTGTTAGTCGGAGCCAAGATGATCGTCTTGCACATATGCCATGCGCATATCCATGAGCAGCTAGATCTAAACCATCTGCAGCCGCACTGATTACGTGATTGGCCACTAGGCCTCCTTCTTGTAGGATTTCGTGGAAATCCTGTCTGTCTTCTCTAGACAGTTTATCTACAAACCTATTTAGAGAATCCCAGAGAGATTGATCATATCTTCCTAAAAGTGCTGATGCACTAGATACCTTCATAAAGGAAGCAGAGGTACCACACACCTTCCTCCCCAACGAGTCCAGATGCTTGCTTTCCTTGTCTGGAGGAACTGTCGATGAGGACGCCACTGAATGGGTTTTCCTGGCTGAAGCTAGCATGACAGAATTCGGTGGAGGATGGTATTTCTTTAGCATTTTTGTCGGTGCTGCATTTAAGTTTGGTGGTGTAAGGAAAGTATCCATAACTGGTTGCAAAAATACTGGAACCAGACGAAGAAGCTGCCTATATGAGGAGCGATGGCACAGCGTTTCAAATATTACAGATGATGATGCTGCAGGTTCAGGTTCAGGAAGGTCTATTTTAAGCTTATGAGCTCCTCTAACCAACACTTCATAAACGTGTTTATGTCGTCCACTGGAGAGATACTCGCCGGAGGAGTGTCTGTTAACATTGGCGAATAGTGTTTAATAGAAGTAGATGCAGTAGACCAGGAAGATGATCTTCTGCGCCTTTAGTGATGGGCTTGAGAGGTCCAAGATCTTGACCTTGGTCTGGATGTCTGCGGTGACCTACTACATTCTTTGTGATGAACATGACAGCTCACAAACATTCAATTACCCTTAGTATTCCTCTTCTAAGATTCAATACAGTAAGGGTGTTCTTTTCTCTTTTATAATGTTCCTCTGCTGTCTCTTTCCTTAACTTCTCTCCTAGAGGACTTCCATTTATAGTCATAAGCACTGAATAGTCCTGCCCACGTGCATGGACCCCAGAGCACTTCTTCACAATATAGCTTCTTAAGTGCAGATGCTCGCCTTTCTTCTGGAAGGCCAGCAGTCACTTACGAGATAAAATTATTACGCAGCCTATTGGAAGAGGCTCAAATCATATATATATATATATATATATATATATATATATGGAAAATGTCACTTACCCAGTGTACATCTGTTCGTGGCATGAGACGCTGCAGATTCACATGCTTTGCACATCCCGCCATCTAGTGTTGGGCTCGGAGTGTTACAAGTTTTTTTTTTTCGAAGAAGTCTTTTCGAGTCACGAGATCGAGGGACTCCTCCCCTTTCGGCTCCATTGTGCATGGGCGTCGACTCCATCTTAGATTGTTTTCCCCGCAGAAGGTGAGGTAGGAGTTGTGTATTATAGTAATAGTGCCCATGCAATGGAGTAAATATGTATGTACATAATGTGGTTTAAAGCGATATATTTACAAATTTACAAATATTCAAGATCAACTTCAAACGGCTACAGGCTCCCGGGGAGGCGGGCGGGTGCATGTGAATCTGCAGCGTCTCATGCCACGAACAGATGATAAGTGACATTTTCCGTTCGATGGCATGTGTAGCTGCAGATACGGATAAGGATAAGTTACTTACCTGTAAATCCTAGTTCTCTTCCAGGGTTATCCTCATCAAAGTCATAAACATTGAATATTCCCGCCTTTGTGCGGGGACCCCGGAGCATATATAAAATACACACATATAAAGTATGAAATATGCACGAAAAATATATATAGCATTTTTAGTAGACAAATGTTCACACTAAACTCATATATACATGTGTAAAACAGCAATGCAGGCTATAATCATAAACAGGCTAAAATGCTTTATTTCTATGGAGTTTTTTTTTTTTTTATTCTTTACAAAATTACAATAAGAGAAAAAATATATCAACCAAAGCCCCAAAACTGGGCCTAGGGAAATAAGCAGTAGTAATCATCAGAGAAAAAGAGAAAAAACTACATTGAAAAAAATGGAGCATTCTTAGCCAATAGGCTGCATGCAGGTTAACACAGGAGAACCATAAAAACTTTGGCACCGTGCCTTTAAGACCGTGAGCACCTCCAGTATCCCACCATGCCTCAGGGGTGAAGGAGAGGTGACAGTTGGTTTACAGTTAGGTCAGTACTTTTTTACGGTGACAATCTGTAGCCGATTCAAAAGATAGTTTGTCCTGCACTTCTAGGAGACGTGCGTCCGGGGATGAGGGTGGGTTGTTTATGACTTTGATGAGGATACCCCTGGAAGAGAACTAGGACTTACAGGTAAGTAACTTATCCTTCTCTTCCAGGGGATCCTCATCAATAGTCATAAACATTTAATAGATTAGCAAGCCCATCCCTTGACTCTGCAGACTGTCCAATAGAAGTGCAGGAATAGATATGCATCATGCAAACAAATTTCTCAGAGAGGCCTGCCCAACTTGGGCGTCTGCTCTTGCATCTGAGTCCAAACAGTAATGTCTAGTAAATGTATGTACAGACTTCCATGTAGCAGCCTTACAGATTTCAGAGATTGGAACATTATTAAGGAGGGCAGCAGTAGCCGCCTTTCCTCTTGTGGAATGCGCTTTAGGTCTAGCAAGTAGTTGTTTGTTAGCCAACTGGTATGCATTAACAATACAAGAAACTATCCATCTTGATATGGTTCGTTTAGGTGCTGCCTCTCCTGTTCTCAAATGACCATAATTTATAAACAAGTGGTTGGAATGTCTAATCAGTTTAGTTTTATCCAAATAAAATTTTAGCACTCTTTTCAGATCTAGGGAGTGCAATGCTTTCTCCGCCGGAGTCTCCGGATTGGGGAAAAAAGTTGGTAGAGAAATAGTCTGATTGATGTGGAATTCTGACACCACCTTCGGTAGGAATGATGGGTGAGTTCGCAGAACTACTCTATTGTCGTGGAAGACTGTGTACGGTTCTTTGGAGGACAAAGCCTGAATTTCACTGACCCTCCTTGCGGAAGTAATGGCTACCAAAAAAGCCGTCTTCCACGTAAGGTGTTGCAAAGAGGCTTTGTGTATAGGTTCGAAAGGAGGGCCCATAAGTTTTGATAGTACTATGTTCAGCTCCCATGGAGGGGAGGGCTTCCGAATGGGCGGAAAAACTTTTTTTAAACCTTCTAAGAAATCCTTGACTACTGGTTTCGTAAAGAAGGATTCCTGAGAAGGTGACTTACGATAAGCTGTAATGGCAGATAAATGTACCTTAATAGATGATACCTGTAGACCGGATTTTGCTAAATGGAGTAAGTACGACAGTATGACCTCCTCCTGAGCCTGTATGGGATTCAGACCTTGCTGACAGCACCATATGTAGAACCTCTTCCACTTGAAACCGTAAGAACGCCGCGTGGAAGGTCGTCTGGACTCCTTCAAGATGTTCATGCACTCCTGCGAGAGCCCTAAGTGCCCATACTGCAAGAATTCAGGAGCCATGCTGTCAAGCTCAGAGAGGGTAGGTTGGGGTGCAGTACCCTGCCCTCCATCCTGCTCAGAAGATCCGGTCTGCACGGCAGCCTCCTGTGAGGTTGTTCCGATAGGTTGAGGAGATCTGTGTACCAGAACTGACGGGGCCATTGCGGAGCTATGAGAATTATTCTGGTGCTGGATCTGTAAAGTTTGTTGATCACTGCCGGTATGAGGGGGATCGGTGGAAAAGCGTAGAGAAATATCCCTGACCAGTCGATCAACAGGGCATTCCCTCGAGATCCCGGACGGTAGAACCTGGACGTAAAGTCTGGGCATTTCCTGTTTACCTCGTCTGCGAAGAGATCCAATTGAGGCCGACCCCATTGAGCGAAGATGTCTTCGACGACTTCGTCGTTCAGGACCCAATCGTGGGCGTCCTCTAGGTGTCTGCTCAGGAAATCTGCTTCCACGTTTTGTTGACCTGGTAGGTGAACCGCTGTAAGCAACATTCCTCTCGCCAGGAGCCAATGCCAGATTGTTTGGGACTCCCGATATAGGGGTAGGGATCTCGTTCCCCCTTGTCTGTTCAAATAATACATTGTGGTTGTATTGTCCGTTTGTATTAGGATAGATTTCCCCTGAATCGATGGAGCAAAAGACTTGAGAGCCAGATGGACCGCTCTGAGCTCCAGCAGATTGATGTGGTACTTCCTTTCATTGTCGGACCACAGGCCCTGAGCTTGAAAAGGACCTAGATGAGCCCCCCATCCCTGAAGAGACGCATCCATTACCAGAGTGTCGGATGGAATTACCTGGTGAAAAGGAGCTCCTACTGACAGGTGAGGTCTGTGCATCCACCATTGTAATGTCTGACGTGCTGCTATCGGCAGCCGCACTTTGTCCTCCCAGCGACCTGTCCTTTGGTTCCAGTTGTTTTCCAACGCCTCTTGGAGGGGCCTCATATGTAGCCTGGCATTCGGGACAATGAAAATGCATGATGCCATGGAGCGCAGCAGAGATGTCACCTGACGGGCAGTAGGTGCGTCGGATTTTAACAGGTCTTGACACTTTTTCTTTATTGATAATAGGCGTTCCTCCGAAGGATACACTCTTTGGAGCTCTGTGTCTAGTATTGCTCCCAGGTAGTGGAGGTTCTGCTTTGGAATCAAGGTGGACTTTTGGTAGTTGACTTGAAGACCTAGAGACTCGAAAACCTTGAGCACAATGTCCCGATGGGTTCTCGCCTGCTCCGGAGAGGAGGCTTTCAGTAGCCAGTTGTCTAGGTATGGGTAAATGAAGATTTTTTGATTTCGTAGATGTGCCGCTACCACTGCCACGCATTTCGAGAAAACGCGGGGGGCAGATTTCAGGCCGAATGGTAGCACCTTGAACTGATAGTGCTGTGAGGCTATCTGGAAACGCAGGAATTTGCGATGCTTGGGAACTATCGGGATGTGAAAGTATGCATCCTGCAGGTCGATGGAGCACATCCAGTCTCCCCGATGTAGCTGAGGGAAAATCTGGTGAAGAGCCAGCATCCTGAACTTTTGCTTTTTTATGTACTTGTTCAGTAGCCGTAAGTCCAGAATTGGTCTGAAAACGCCCTCTCTGCCTTTTTTCGCTACCAGAAAATAACAGGAGTAAACCCCCTTCCCTCTGTGCGTGAGTGGAACTTTTTCTATTGCCTTTTTTCGTAAAAGGGCGAGAGCCTCTTTGCGCAATAGGCTGACGTGAGACGGATTGCATTTGGCTGGTGGCAAGTGCGGTGGAGGTTGCCGGAAAAGAAGAGAGTAGCCATTCTCGACAATGTTGAGCACCCATTTGTCTTTTGTTATAGCATGCCACTCATGAATAAAGTCTGTGATACTTCCCCCCACCGGAGTGGTGCACAGTGTTAAGGGAAGCGAGTCCTCATTGTTTGGCCGGCGCTTTGGGTGTGGACTGTTGTGGTCTACTTGACCCTCGTTCCCTCGTGGCCTTACAAGACTGAAAAAGCGGGCGTCCTTGCCTCTGCTGTGGCCTCTGGGACCAGTGAGGGGTTTGAACCCTCTGCTGGAAAGGGCGCCTGTCATAAGGCCTATACCTTCGCCTGAAGTCCTTCTTCCTCTGCAGGCCTACTGCCCTCATGGTGTCCACTTCCATCTCCATGCGCGCCATTTCTTCGTCCGTATGGGTACCAAACAGCGAGTTCCCGTTGAACGGAAGATTTAGGATACGCTGTTGTGCTTCCTGTTTTAATCCAGTCAGTCTCAACCAGGAAGACCTTCTTGCACAAATCCCATGTGCATATCCATGTGCAGCTAAGTCTGCCCCATCTGCCGCTGCGCTGATTACCTGGTTGGAGACCAGACATCCCTCTTGAAGGATCTCTTGGAAGTCCTGCCTGTCCCTCTCTAGGTAATTTTTCTGTGAACCTGTTCAGAGAGTCCCACAGTGAACGGTCATATCTGCCTAGGAGTGCAGACGCGCTGGAGACCTTCATCATAGATGCCGCCGTGCCGCACATTTTTCTCCCCAGAGAGTCTAAATGTCTGCTCTCCTTGTCCGGTGGAACCGTGGAGGATGATGCTACTGAGTGAGTTTTTCGGGCTGCGGCCAATGTGACTGAGTCCGGCGGCGGATCCGTTCTGAGAAATAAAGGATCTTGTTCAGGCGCTTTATATTTTTTCAAAATCCTATTGGAGCCGATTTGAGGGTGGCTGGCGCTAAAAAGGTGTCCATGGTTGGTTGCAACTGACCAAGCACTAGCGGCAGTAGCTTTTTCGAAACCGCTCTATGCTGTAGAGTCTCAAAAATGACGGATGAGGAGGTTGATGGTTCTGGAACCTCTATGTTTAGCTTCTGTGCTCCCCTGACAAGCACCTCATTAAAAGTAGTGATGTCGTCCACCGGTGAAACCCTAGCTGGTGGAGAATCTGTTAAGGTGGGGGAGTATCGTCTGACGCATGACCCTGACGATGACCAAGAGGGCGACCTTCTGTGTCTTGATCGTGACCTAGATCATCGCTGGGAACGTGACCTGCTGTGAGATGCTGTAGCAGAGCACCCAGGCCTCGTGGTCGGCTGGCGAGAAGCAGAACGAGTCCGTCCTGCCCGTGCTGTCGGTGATGGTGTTCTCGGGAGAGAGGCAGTAGGAGAGTACATCCTTGAATACTGCGAGTCCGGGGAGGCCGTCGGTCTATTAAGGCTCTCCAACCATCTTGGTGACAAATTGATGGGTGAGACATGCCCGACGATGCCGCTCTCGACCGAGATGAACCACTTCTTATGGAGACCACTGGAGATGGAGTGGTCTTATCTGCTGGCGGAAGCCGATGCTCTGCTCCCTGCAAGACAGGTAAAACCTGCGTTGACGTCGACAGCCGTAATGACGTCGAAGGGAGCGCCGCCGGTTGTTCCTGTCTTGACGTTGAGTGCCTCGACGTTGAGTGTCTTGACGTCGACCGGCGATCTCTGGACCGCGACCTGCTCACCGTCGTGTGCCTCGGCGTCGAGCGGTGGGCAGCCGACGGCAGATGTCCTCGCTCTCCCCGTTGGGGCGATTCCGCCGCCGCCTTTCTTGACGTCGAGGGGTGCGAGGCCTTCGGCGGCGAATGGGCACGCCGGTGATGGCTCGACGTCGATCGGCGGGTTGCCATCGACGGAGATCTGCCCCTGAGGTGGCCATGTTCTATCGACGCCGTATCCTTCGACGTCGGTCGGGTCGCCGGCGATCTATGGCGGTGAGATGGTGGCAGTGACGACGTCGACGGGGAACAAACAGGTATCTTCCTACCTGCTGACGTCGATCTAGCCTGTCTCTCCTGAGAGTGGCTTGTTGGCTGCCTGGGAAGCGAAGAGGATGATGTTTTCTGCCTCTCGTGAAGTCCATGAAGCCTGATCTTTTCCCTGTCCTTCAGAGTCCTCTTTGACATGTTCTTGCAGTGTTTGGAAGTGTCAGGGCAGTGACTCTGAGGCAAGCACACAATGCAGAGAGTGTGTGGATCTGACTGTGCCTTCTTCTTCCCACAGGAAAGGCATTTCACAAAAAGTGAAGGCATTTTTCAGTCAGGAAAAAACTTCCAGACTCAGACAATGATGTTAGATGTCGAGTAAAGTAGGAAAAAACGCTTTTCTAAAGTATTTTTCTAAGAAAAACTCTGAAAAACTGAGAGCTCAATGCTCCAGGATCCTCTCAGAAGAAGCCGGAAAAAAGAACTGACCTAACTGTGAACCAAGTGTCACCTCTCCTTCACCCCTGAGGCATGGTGGGATACTGGAGGTGCTCAGGGTCTTAAAGGCACGGTGCCAAAGTTTTTATGGTTCTCCTGTGTTAACCTGCATGCAGCCTATTGGCTAAGAATGCTCCATTGTTTTTCAATGTAGTTTTTTCTCTTTTTCTCTGATGATTACTAATGCTTATTTCCCTAGGCCCAGTTTTGGGGCTTTGGTTGATATATTTTTTTCTCTTATTGTAATTTTGTAAAGAATAAAAAAAAAAAAAACTCCATAGAAATAAAGCATTTTAGCCTGTTTATGATTATAGCCTGCATTGCTGTTTTACACATGTATATATGAGTTTAGTATGAAAATTTGTCTACTAAAAATGCTATATATATTTTTCGTGCATATTTCATACTTTATATGTGTGTATTTTATATATGCTCCGGGGTCCCCGCACAAAGGCGGGAATATTCAATGTTTATGACTATTGATGAGGATCCTCTGGAAGAGAAGTTACTTACCTGTAAATTCTAGTTCTCTTCCAGGGGTATCCTCGTCAAAGTCATAAACATTGAATATTCCCGCCCTTGTGAGGGGACCCTGGAGCATATATAAAATACACACATATAAAGTATGAAATATGCACGAAAAATATATATAGCATTTTTAGTAGACAAATTTTCATACTAAACTCATATATTCATGTGTACAACAGCAATGCAGACTATAATCATAAACAGGCTAAAATGCTTTATTTCTATGGAGTTTTCTTTTTTTTAAAGTTCTTTTCAAAATTACAATAAGAGAAAAAATATCTACCCAAGCCCCACCACTGGGCCTAGGGAAATAAGCAGTAGTAATCATCAGAGAAAAAAAGAGAAAATCTACATTGAAAAACACTAGAGCATTCTTAGCCAATAGGCTGCATGCAGGTTAACACAGGAGAACCATAAAAACTTAGGCACCGTGCCTTCAAGACCCTGAGCACCTCCAGTATCCCACCATGCCTCAGGGGTGAAGGAGAGGTGACAGTTGGTTCACAGTTAGGTCAGTACTTTTTTACGATGACAAGCTGTATAGCCGATTCGAAAGATAGTCTGTCCTGCACTTCTAGGAGACGTGCGTCCGGGGAGGAGGGTGGGTTGTTTATGACTTTGATGAGAATACCCCTGGAAGAGAACTAGGATTTACAGGTAAGTAACTTATCCTTCTCTTCCAGGGGATCCTCATCAATAGTCATAAACATTGAATAGATTAGCAAGCCCATCCCTTGACTCTGCGGACTGTCCAATAGAAGTGCAGGAATAGATATGTATCATGCAAACAAATTTCTCAGAAAAGCATGCCCAACTTGGGCGTCTGCTCTTGCATCTGAGTCCAAACAGTAATGTCTAGTAAATGTATGTACATACTTCCATGTAGCAGCCTTACAAATTTCAGAGATTGGAACATTATTAAGGAGGGCAGCAGTAGCCGCCTTTCCTCTTGTGGAATGCGCTTTAGGTCTAGCAAGTAGTTGTTTGTTAGCCAACTGGTATGCATTAACAATACAAGAAACTATCCATCTTGATATGGTTCGTTTTGATTCTGCCTCCCGTTCTCAAATGACCATAATTTATAAACAAATGGTTGGAATGTCTAATCAGCTTGGTTTTGTCCAAATAAAATTTTAGCACTCTTTTCAGACCTAGGGAGTGCAAAGCTTTCTCCGCCGGAGTCTCCGGATTGGGGAAAAAAGTTGGTAGAGAAATAGTCTGATTGATGTGAAATTCTGACACCACCTTTGGTAGGAATGATGGGTGAGTTGGTAGAACCACTCTATTGTCGTGAAAGACTGTGTACGGCTCTTTGGAGGACAAAGCCTGAATTTCACTGACCCTCCTTGCGGAAGTAATGGCTACCAAAAAAGCCATCTTCCACGTAAGGTGTTGCAAAGAGGCTTTGTGTATAGGTTCGAAAGGAGGGCCCATAAGTTTTGATAGTACTATGTTCAGCTCCCATGGAGGGGAGGGTTTCCGAATGGGTGGAAAAACTTTTTTCAAACCTTCTAAGAAATCCTTGACTACTGGTTTCGTAAAGAAGGATTCCTGAGAAGGTGACTTACTATGATAGGCTGTAATGGCAGATAAATGTACCTTAATAGATAATACCTGCAGACCGGATTTTGCCAAATGGAGTAGCTAAGACAGTATGACCACCTCCTGAGCTAGTATGGGATTCTGACCTTGCTGACAGCACCATATGTAGAAACTCTTCCACTTGAATGCGTAAGAACGCCGCATGGAAGGTAGTCTGGACTCCTTCAAGATGTTCATGCACTCCTGCGAGAGCCCTAGGTGCCCATACTGCAGGAATTCAGGAGCCATGCTGTCAAGCTCAGAGAGGGTAGGTTGGGGTGAAGTACCCTGCCCTCCATCCTGCAAAGAAGATCCGGTCTGCACGGCAGCCTCCTGTGAGGTTGTTCCGATAGGTTGAGGAGATCTGTGTACCAGAACTGACGGGGCCATTGTGTAGCTATGAGAATCATTCTGGTGCTGGATCTGTAAAGTTTGTTGATCATCGCCGGTATGAGGGGGATCGGTGGAAAAGCGTAGAGAAATATCCCTGACCAGTCGATCAACAGGGCATTCCCTCGAGATCCCGGACGGTAGAACCTGGACGCGAAGTCTGGGCATTTCCTGTTTACCTCGTCTGCGAAGAGATCCAATTGAGGCCGACCCCATTGAGCGAAGATGTCTTCGACGACTTCGTCGTGCAGGACCCAATCGTGGGCATCCTCGAGGTGTCTGCTCAGGAAATCTGCTTCCACGTTTTGTTGACCTGGTAGGTGAACCGCTGTAAGCGACATTCCTCTCGCCGGGAGCCAATGCCAGATTGTTTGAGACTCCCGAGATAGGGGTAGGGATCCCGTTCCGTTTGTATTAGGAGAGATTTCCCCTGAATCGATGGAGCAAAAGACTTGAGAGCCAGATGGACCGCTCCGAGCTCCAGCAGATTGATGTGGTACTCCCTTTCGTTGTCGGACCACAGGCCCTGAGCTTGAAGGGGGCCTAGATGAGCCCCCCATCCCTGAAGAGACACATCCGTTACCAGAGTGTCGGATGGAATTACCTGATGAAACGGAGCCCCTACTGAAAGGTGAGGTCTGTGCATCCACCATTATAATGACTGTCGTGCTCCTATCGGCAACTGCACTCTGTCCTCCCAGCGGCCTGTCCTCTGGTTCCAATTGTTTTCCAACGCCTCTTGGAGGGGCCTCATATGTAGCCTGGCATTCGGGACAATGAAAATGCATGATGCCATGGAGCCCAGTAGAGATGTCACCTGTAGGTGCGTCGGACTTCAACAGGTCTTGACACTTTTTCTTTATCGATAATAGTCGTTCCTCCGAAGGATACACTCTTTCGAGCTCTGTATCTAGTATTGCTCCCAGGTAGTGGAGATTCTGCGTTGGAATCAAGGTGGACTTTTGGTAGTTCACTTGTAGACCTAGAGACCTGAAGACCTTGAGCACAATGTCCTGATGCTTTTCGCCTGTTCCGGAGAGGAGGCTTTCAGTAGCCAGTCGTCTAGGTATGGGTAAATGAAGATTTTTTGCTTCCGTAGATGTGCCGCTACCACTGCTACGCATTTCGAGAAAACGCGAGAGGCAGATTTCAGGCCGAATGGTAGCACCTTGAACTGATAGTGCTGTGAGGCTATCCGGAAGCGCAGGAATTTCCGATGCTTGGGAACGATCGGGATGTGGAAGTACGCATCCTGCAGGTCGATGGAGCACATCCAGTCCCCTTGATGGAGCGGAGGGAAAATCTGGTGAAGGGCCAGCATCCTGAATCTTTGCTTTTTTATGTACTTGTTCAGTAGGCGTAAGTCCAGAATCGGTCTGAAAACACCCTCTCGGCCTTTTTTCGCTACCAGAAAATAAAGGTAGTATACCCCCTTCCCTCTGTGCGCGACTGGAACTTTTTCTATTGCTTTCTTTCGTAAAAGGGCGTGAGCCTCTTTGCGCAATAGGCTGACGTGAGACGGGTTGCATTTGGTTGGTGGCAAGTGCGGTGGAGGTTGCCGGAAAAGAAGAGAGTACCCATTCTCGACAATGTTGAGCACCCATTTGTCTTTTGTTATACCACGCCACTCGTGAATAAAGTCTGTGATACTTCCCCCCACCGGAGTGGTGCACAGTGTTAAGGGAAGCGATTTCTCATTGTTTGGCTGGCGCTTTGGGTGTGGACTGCTGTGGTCTACTTGACCCTCGTTCTCTCGTGGCCTTAGGAGACTGAAAAAGTGGGCGTACTTGCCTCTGCTCTGGCCTCTGGGACCAATGAGGGGTTTGAACCCTCTGCTGGGAAGGGCGCCTGTCATAAGGCCTATACCTTCGCCTGAAGTCCTTTTTTCTCTCCAGGCCTACTGCCCTCATGGTGTCCACTTCTGTCTTCATGCGCGCCATCTCTTCGTCCGTATGGGTACCAAACAGCGAGTTCCCGTTGAACTGAAGATTTAAGATACGCTGTTGTGCTTCCTGTTTTAATCCAGTCAGTCTCAACCAGGAAGACCTTCTTGCACAAACCCCATGTGCGTATCCATGTGCAGCTAAGTCTGCCCCATCTGCCGCCGCGCTGATGACCTGGTCGGAGACCAGACATCCCTCTTGAAGGATCTCCTGGAAGTCCTGCCTGTCCTCCCTAGGCAATTTGTCTGCGAACCTGTTCAGAGAGTCCCAAAGTGAACGGTCATATCTGCCTAGGAGTGCAGAAGCGCTGGAGACCTTCATCATAGAAGCCCCCATGCCGCACATTTTCCTCCCCAGAGAGTCTAGATGTCTGCACTCCTTGTCCGGTGGAACCGTGGAGGATGATGCTACTGAGTGCGTTTTTCAGGCTGCAGCCAATATGACTGAGTCCGCCGGCGGATCCGTCCTGAGAAATTAAGGATCTTGTTCAGGCGCTTTATATTTTTTCAAGATCCTAGCAGGAGCTGATTTGAGGGTGGCTGGCGCCAAAAAGGTGTCCATGGTTGGTTGCAACAAACCAGGCACTAGCGGCAGCAGCTTTTTCGAAACCGCTCTATGCTGCAGAGTTTCAAAAATGACGGATGAGGAGGTTGACGGTTCTGGAAACTCTATGTTTAGTTTTTGTGCTCCCCTGATAAGCACCTCATTAAAGGTAGTGATGTCGTCCACCGGGGAAACCCTAGCTGGTGGAGAATCCGTTAAGGTGGGGGAGTATTGTCTGACGGATGACCCTGACGACGACCAAGAGGGCGACCTTCTGTGTCTTGACCGTGACCTAGATCGTCTCTGGGAGCGTGACCTTGTGCGAGATGCTGTAGCAGAGCGCCCAGGCCTCGTGGTCGACTGGTGAGAAGCAGAACGAGCCCGTCCTGCCGGCGTTGTCGGTGATGGTGTTCTTGGGAGAGAGGCAATAGGAGAGTACATCCTCGAATACTGCAAGTCCGGGGAGGCCGTCGGTCTATTAAGGCTCTCCAACCACCTCGGTGACAAATTGATGGGCGAGACATGCCCAGACGATGCAGCTCTCGACCGAGACGAACCACTTCTTATGGAGACCACCGGAGATGGAGTAGTCTTATCCTCCGGCTGTAGCCGATGTTCTGCTCCCTGCAAGACAGGTAAACCTGTGTCGACGTCGACAGCTGTAACGACGTCGAAGGGAGCGCCGCCGGTTGTTCCTGTCTCGACGTTGAGTGCCTTGAAGTTGACCAGCGATCCCTGGACCGCGACTTGCTCGCCGTCGTGTGCCTTGCCGTCGAGCGGTGGGTCGCCGACAGCGGATGTCCTCGTTCCCGCCGCTGAGGCGATTTCGACGTCGCCCTCCTTGGCGTCGAGGGGTGCGAGGCCTTCGGCGGCGAATGGGCACGCCGGTGATGGCTCAACATCGATCGGCGGGTTGCCATCGACTGAGATATGCCCCTGCACAAAGGCGGGAATATTCAATGTTTATGACTATTGATGAGGATCCCCTGGAAGAGAAGTTACTTACCTGTAAATTCTAGTTCTCTTCCAGGGGTATCCTCATCAAAGTCATAAACATTGAATATTCCCGTCCTTGTGCGGGGACCCTGGAGCATATATAAAATACACACATATAAAGTATGAAATATGCACGAAAAATATATATAGCATTTTTAGTAGACAAATTTTCATACTAAACTCATATATTCATGTGTACAACAGCAATGCAGACTATAATCATAAACAGGCTAAAATGCTTTATTTCTATGGAGTTTTCTTTTTTTTTAAAGTTCTTTTCAAAATTACAATAAGAGAAAAAATATCTACCCAAGCCCCACCACTGGGCCTAGGGAAATAAGCAGTAGTAATCATCAGAGAAAAAAAGAGAAAAAACTACATTGAAAAACACTAGAGCATTCTTAGCCAATAGGCTGCATGCAGGTTAACACAGGAGAACCATAAAAACTTAGGCACCGTGCCTTCAAGACCCTGAGCACCTCCAGTATCCCACCATGCCTCAGGGGTGAAGGAGAGGTGACAGTTGGTTCACAGTTAGGTCAGTACTTTTTTACGATGACAAGCTGTATAGCCGATTCGAAAGATAGTCTGTCCTGCACTTCTAGGAGACGTGCGTCCGGGGAGGAGGGTGGGTTGTTTATGACTTTGATGAGAATACTCCTGGAAGAGAAGGATAAGTTACTTACCTGTAAATCCTAGTTCTCTTCCAGGGGTATCCTCATCAAAGTCATAAACATTGAATATTCCCGCCCTTGTGCGGGGACCCCGGAGCATATATAAAATATATATACATTATACATGTGTAACAAACAGTCATGCAGGCTATCATGTTAAAAACAGGCTAAAATGCTTTATTTCTATGAAGTTTTTTTTTTTTTTTTTTTTTTTAAATACTACAATAGAGCATAAATAAGTACCCAAACTCCTAAAACTAGGCTTGGGGAAGTAAGCAGTAGCAAACTCTAGTGAAAAAATAGAGAAAACTGCATTGAAAAACAATGAAGCATTCTTAGCCAATAGGCTGCATGTAGGTTAACACAGGAGAACCATAAAAACTTTGGCACTGTGCCTTTAAGACCCTGAGCACCTCCAGTATCCCACCATGCCTCAGGGGTGAAGGAAAGGTGACAGTTGGTTCACAGTTAGGTCAGTTCTTTTTACGGTGACAATTTGTATAATTGAATCAAAATACTGTCTGTCCTGCACTTCCAGTAGACGTGTGTCCGGGGAGGAGGGTGGGTTGTTTATGACTTTGATGAGGATACCCCTGGAAGAGAACTAGGATTTACAGGTAAGTAACTTATCCTTCTCTTCCAGGGGATCCTCATCAATAGTCATAAACATTGAATAGATTAGCAAGCCCATCCCTAAACCCAGCGGACTGTCCGATAGAAGTGCAGGAATAGACATGTCTTACGCAAATAAATTCCTTAGAGAGGCCTGCCCCACTTGGGCATCCGCTCTTGCATCTGAGTCTAAACAATAATGTCTTGTAAAAGTATGTACAGACTTCCATGTAGCAGCCTTACAAATCTCAGATATAGGAACATTGTTAAGGAGAGCAGCTGTAGCCGCTTTTCCCCTTGTGGAATGCGCTCTAGGCCGCGCTAGCAATTGTCTATTAGCTAGCTGGTAAGTATTAACAATACAAGAGACTATCCATCTTGATATTGTTCGCTTAGATGCTGCTTCTCCTGTCCTTAAATGACCATAGTTCACAAACAAGCGGTTAGAGTTTCTAATCGATTTTGTCTTGTCCAGATAAAATTTCAGCACTCTTTTCAAGTCTAATGAGTGCAATGCTTTCTCAGCCGGAGTTTCCGGATTGGGAAAGAACGTCGGTAAAGTTATGGTCTGATTAAAATGGAATTCTGACACCACCTTCGGAAGGAAAGATGGGTGAGTTCGCAGAACTACTCTATTGTCATGAAAAACCGTGTACGGTTCTTTTGCAGACAAGGCCTGGATCTCACTGACCCTCCTCGCTGAAGTAATGGCCACCAGAAAAGCCGTTTTCCACGTAAGGTGTTGTAAGGAGGCCTTATGGATAGGCTCGAAAGGAGGGCCCATAAGTTTTGCTAGGACTATGTTCAGTTCCCACGGAGGAGAAGGCCTCCGAATTGGCGGAAAAACTTTCTTCAAACCTTCTAAGAAATCCTTGACTACAGGTTTCGTAAAGAAGGATTCCTGAGAAGGTGACTTGCGATAGGCAGTAATAGCAGACAAATGTACCTTAATAGATGATACCTGCAGATCGGATTTCGCTAGGTGAAGCAAATAGGACAGTATGACGTCCTCCTGCGCCCGTATGGGATTATGGCCTTGCTGACAGCACCATATGTAGAATCTCTTCCACTTAAAAGCGTAGGAACGCCGCGTGGAAGGCCGTTTGGACTCTTTCAAGATGTTCATGCACTCCTGCGAGAGTCCTAGGTGCCCATACTGCAGGAATTCAGGAGCCATGCTGTTAAGCTCAGAGAGGGTAGGTTGGGATGCAGAATCCTGCCCTCCATTCTGCTCAGAAGATCCGGTCTGCACGGCAGCCTCCTGTGAGGTTTTTCCGACAGGTTGAGGAGATCCGTGTACCAGAATTGTCGAGGCCATTGTGGCGCTATAAGAATCATTCTGGTCCTGGATCCGTAAAGTTTGCTGATCACTGCCGGAATGAGGGGAATCGGAGGAAAAGCGTAAAGAAATGTCCCTGACCAGTCGATCAACAGGGCATTCCCTCGAGATCCTGGACGGTAGAACCTGGATGCGAAGTCTGGGCATTTCCTGTTTACATCGTCTGCGAAGAGGTCCAGTTGAGGCCGACCCCATTGCGCGAAGATGTATTCTGCGACTTCGTCGTGCAGGACCCAATCGTGAACGTCCTCCAGGTGTCTGCTTAGAAAGTCTGCTTCTACGTTCTGCTGACCTGGCAGGTGAACTGCTGTGATTGACATTCCTCTGGCCAGGAGCCAATGCCATATCGCTTGGGACTCTCGTGAAAGGGGTAGGGATCTCGTTCCCCCTTGTTTGTTCAAGTAATACATCGTGGTTGTATTGTCCGTCTGTATCAATAGAGTTTTCCCCTGAATTAGCGGTGTGAAAGACTTGAGAGCCAGATGGACCGCTCTGAGTTCTAGCAGATTGATGTGGTACTGCTTCTCCTTGTCTGACCACAGACCCTGCGCTTGAAAAGGACCCAGATGAGCCCCCCATCCCTGAAGAGACGCATCCGTTACCAGAGTGTCGGATGGAAGTACCTGGTGAAACGGAGCGCCCACTGACAGGTGAGGTCTGTGCATCCACCATCTCAATGACTGCAGTGCTACCTCCGGTAGCCGCATTGTGTCTTCCCAGAGACCTGTTCTTTGGCTCCAATTGGCCTCCAATGCCTCTTGGAGGGGTCTCATGTGGAGTCTGGCATTTGGGACAATAAAGATGCACGATGCCATGGAGCCCAGTAGTGATGTCACCTGACGTGCCGTAGGTGCGCTGGCTCTCAACAGGTCCTGGCACTTCATGTTTATTGAGGACAGTCGTTCCTCCGAAGGATACACTTTTTGTAGTTCTGTGTTTATGATAGCTCCTAGGTAGTGAAGACTCTGCGTTGGAGTCAAGGTTGACTTCTGGTAATTGACCTGAAGACCTAGAGCTTCGCAAACTCCTAGTACAATGTCCCGATGGCTTCTCGCCTGCTCCGGAGAAGAAGCCTTTAGTAGCCAGTCGTCTAGGTATGGATATATGTATATCCTTTGTCTTCGTAGATGCGCCGCCACCACTGCCATACATTTCGAGAAAACTCTTGGAGCAGATTTCAGGCCAAAGGGTAGAACCCTGAACTGGTAATGCTGTAACGCTACTCGAAAGCGCAGGAATTTTCGATGCTTTGGAGCTATTGGGATGTGGAAATACGCATCCTGCAG
The DNA here is from genome assembly GCF_031143425.1 of Pleurodeles waltl. Lineage (NCBI taxonomy): Eukaryota > Metazoa > Chordata > Amphibia > Caudata > Salamandridae > Pleurodeles > Pleurodeles waltl. The sequence goes on from NC_090448.1 coordinate 1,124,815,316, forward strand.
GTCGATGGAGCACATCCAGTCTCCCTGATGCAGTTGAGGGAAAATTTGGTGAAGCGCTAGCATTCTGAACTTCTGCTTTCTTATGTATTTGTTCAGCAGTCTTAGATCCAGGATTGGCCTGAAAACGCCCTCTTGACCCTTCTTTGCTACTAGAAAGTAACGGGAGTAGACCCCCTTTCCTCTGTGGGCAGGTGGAACCCTTTCTATGGCATTCTTTCTTAGGAGGGCGAGAGCCTCCTTGCGTAGCAAGGTGAGATGAGCCGGATTGTGTTTGGTTGGTGGCAAGTGTGGTGGAGGCTGCTTGAAAAGGAGAGAATAGCCATGTTCGACAATATTGAGCACCCATTTGTCTCTTGTGATAGAGTGCCACTCGTGAAGATGAGCAATAATACTTCCCCCCACCGGAGTGGTGTACAGTGTCGAGGGAAGCGAGACTTCATTGCTTAGTGGGTGCTTTTGGAGTGGACTGTTGAGGTCTACTTGACCCTCGCTCCCTTGTGTTTCTTCGCTGAAACAGAGGGCGTCCCTGTCGTTGCTGAGACCTTTGCGACCAATGAGGGGTTTGAACCCTCTGTTGGAAAGGGCGTCTATCGTACGGTCTGTACCTCCGCCTGAAATCTTTCCTTCTTTCGAGGCCTACCGCCTTCATGGTATCCACCTCGGTCTTCATGCGGGCCATCTCTTCGTCTGCATGGGCACCGAATAGAGAATTCCCGGCAAATGGGAGATTCAGGATACGTTGTTGTGCCTCCTGTTTCAAGCCAGTGAGCCTCAGCCAGGAAGATCTCCTCGCACAGATACCATGTGCGTACCCATGAGCCGCCAAATCCGCCCCATCCGCTGCCGCGCTGATAACTTGGTTAGATACCAGGCATCCTTCCTGTAGAATCTCTTGGAAATCTTGCCTGTCTTCTCTGGGCAGTTTTTCTGTAAATCTACTGAGGGAATCCCACAGAGAACGATCGTACCTGCCCAGGAGCGCAGACGCACTAGAGACCTTCATTGCTGAAGCCGCTGTCCCGCACATCTTTCTTCCCAGAGAGTCTAAATGCCTGCTCTCTTTATCCGGGGGTACCGTGGATGAAGATGCCACCGAGTGGGTCTTTCGGGCGGCAGCTATGATCACTGAGTCTGGTGGCGGATCCTTCCTAAGGAATAAAGGGTCTTGCTCTGGAGCCTTGTACTTTTTAAGAATCCGAGCCGGGGCAGACTTAAGCAAGGCTGGGGCCAGAAAAGTGTCCATGGTCGGCTGCAACAAACCAGGCACTAGAGGCAGCAACTTTTTCGACGCTGATCTCTGTTGTAGTGTCTCAAAGATGATTGATGAGGAGGTAGATGGTTCTGGAACCTCTATATTGAGTTTCTGTGCTCCTCTTAGCAACACCTCGTTGAAAGTGGTTATGTCATCCACTGGTGAGACTCTAGCAGGTGGTGAATCTGTAAGAGTAGGTGAGTAACGCCTGACAGAAGAACCTGATGAAGACCAAGAGGGTGATCTTCTTGAGCGCGACCTGGATCTCCGTTGAGAGCGAGATCTGCTGCGGGACGCTGTAGCCGAGCGCCTAGGCCTCGCGGTCGGCTGTCGAGGAGCTGAACGAGCCCGTTCTGCCCCGGCTGTCGGCGATGGCGTTCTTGGCGGGGAGGCAGTGGGTGAATACATTCGCGAATATTGCGAATCTGGGGAGGCCGCTGGTCTGTTGAGGCTCTCCAGCCATCTCGGAGATAGGTTGATGGGCGAGACATGCCCAGGAGATGCTCTTGACCGAGAAGAGTCGCTCGGTATGGAGACCACTGGAGACTGAGCCTTGTCTGGCGAGGGGCGATGTTCTGCTCCCTGTTGGACAGGTAAAACCTGCGTCGACGTCGATGGCTGTTTCGACGTCGAAGGACGCCCAGTCGGTTGGTCCTGCCTCGACGTTGATTGCCTCGACGTTGAGTGCCTTGACGTCGAACGGCGTTCCTTGGACCTCGACCTGCTCGCCGTCGTGTGCCTCGACGTGGAGCGATGGGAGGTTGACGGCGGATGTTTCCCGTGCCGTCGTGGAGATCTCGACGTCGTGTGTCCTGACGTCGGGGGGCGCACAGCCTTTGGCGGCGACCGGGCATGCCGGCGGTGGCTCGACGTCGATCGGCGGGCTGCCGTCGACGGAGACCTGCCCCTACTCTGATGTTCCCTCGACGCCGTTCCCTTCGACGTCGGGTGCGTCGCCGTCGACGGCGATCTATGCCGGTGGGACGGTGGTAGCGACGACGACGACGGTGAACAAACAGGTATTTTCCTACCTGTCGACGTCGACCGGGCCATTCTCTCCTGAGAATGGCCTTCTGGATGCCTGGGGAGCGAGGAGGACGATGTTCTTTTCCTCTCCTGAAGCCCATGAAGTCGGATCTTCTCTCTGTCTTTCAGAGTCCTCCTAGACATGTTCTTACAGTACTTACAAGTGTCAGGGCAGTGACTCTGAGGCAGGCACACTATGCACAGAGAGTGGGGATCTGACTGGGCCTTCTTCTTCCCACAAGCAGGGCATTTGACAAAAAGAGAAGGCATTTTTCTGTCAGAAAAAACCTTCCTAGCTCAGACAAAGATGTTACTTGTCGAGTGAAAAGTGAAAAAACGCTGTTTTAAAGAATTTTTCTGAGGAAAACTCAGAAAAACTGAAAGCTCAATGCTCCAGGATCCTCTCAGAAGGAGCCGGAAAAAAGAACTGACCTAACTGTGAACCAACTGTCACCTTTCCTTCACCCCTGAGGCATGGTGGGATACTGGAGGTGCTCAGGGTCTTAAAGGCACAGTGCCAAAGTTTTTATGGTTCTCCTGTGTTAACCTACATGCAGCCTATTGGCTAAGAATGCTTCATTGTTTTTCAATGCAGTTTTCTCTATTTTTTCACTAGAGTTTGCTACTGCTTACTTCCCCAAGCCTAGTTTTAGGAGTTTGGGTACTTATTTATGCTCTATTGTAGTATTTAAAAAAAAAAAAAAAAAAAAAAACTTCATAGAAATAAAGCATTTTAGCCTGTTTTTAACATGATAGCCTGCATGACTGTTTGTTACACATGTATAATGTATATATATTTTATATATGCTCCGGGGTCCCCGCACAAGGGCGGGAATATTCAATGTTTATGACTATTGATGAGGATCCCCTGGAAGAGAACTAGGATTTACAGGTAAGTAACTTTTCCTTCTCTTCCAGGGGATCCTCATCAATAGTCATAAACATTGAATAGATTAGCAAGCCCATCCCTTGACTCTGCGAACTGTCCAATAGAAGTGCAGGAATAGATATGTATCATGCAAACAAATTTCTCAGAGACGCCTGCCCAACTTGAGCGTCCGCTCTGGCATCTGAGTCCAAACAGTAGTGCCTTGTAAATGTATGTACATACTTCCATGTAGCAGCCTTACAAATTTCAGAGATTGGAACATTATTAAGGAGGGCAGCAGTAGCCGCCTTTCCTCTTGTGGAATGCGCTTTAGGTCTAGCAAGTAGTTGTTTGTTAGCCAACTGGTATGCATTAACAATACAAGAAACTATCCATCTTGATATGGTTCGTTTTGATTCTGCCTCCCGTTCTCAAATGACCATAATTTATAAACAAATGGTTGGAATGTCTAATCAGCTTGGTTTTGTCCAAATAAAATTTTAGCACTCTTTTCAGACCTAGGGAGTGCAAAGCTTTCTCCGCCGGAGTCTCCGGATTGGGGAAAAAAGTTGGTAGAGAAATAGTCTGATTGATATGAAATTCTGACACTACCTTTGGTAGGAATGATGGGTGAGTTGGTAGAACCACTCTATTGTCGTGAAAGACTGTGTACGGCTCTTTGGAGGACAAAGCCTGAATTTCACTGACCCTCCTTGCGGAAGTAATGGCTACCAAAAAAGCCGTCTTCCACGTAAGGTGTTGCAAAGAGGCTTTGTGTATAGGTTCGAAAGGAGGGCCCATAAGTTTTGATAGTACTATGTTCAGCTCCCATGAAGGGGAGGGTTTCCGAATGGGTGGAAAAACTTTTTTCAAACCTTCTAAGAAATCCTTGACTACTGGTTTCGTAAAGAAGGATTCCTGAGAAGGTGACTTACTATGATAGGCTGTAATGGCAGATAAATGTACCTTAATAGATAATACCTGCAGACCGGATTTTGCCAAATGGAGTAGCTAAGACAGTATGACCTCCTCCTGAGCTAGTATGGGATTCTGACCTTGCTGACAGCACCATATGTAGAAACTCTTCCACTTGAACGCGTAAGAACGCCGCGTGGAAGGTCGTCTGGACTCCTTCAAGATGTTCATGCACTCCTGCGAGAGCCCTAGGTGCCCATACTGCAGGAATTCAGGAGCCATGCTGTCAAGCTCAGAGAGGGTAGGTTGGGGTGAAGTACCCTGCCCTCCATCCTGCAAAGAAGATCCGGTCTGCACGGCAGCCTCCTGTGAGGTTGTTCCGATAGGTTGAGGAGATCTGTGTACCAGAACTGACGGGGCCATTGCGTAGCTACGAGAATCATTCTGGTGCTGGATCTGTAAAGTTTGTTGATCATCGCCGGTATGAGGGGGATCGGTGGAAATGCGTAGAGAAATATCCCTGACCAGTCGATCAACAGGGCATTCCCTCGAGATCCCGGACGGTAGAACCTGGACGCGAAGTCTGGGCATTTCCTGTTTACCTCGTCTGCGAAGAGATCCAATTGAGGCCGACCCCATTGAGCGAAGATGTCTTCGACGACTTCGTCGTGCAGGACCCAATCGTGGGCATCCTCGAGGTGTCTGCTCAGGAAATCTGCTTCCACGTTTTGTTGACCTGGTAGGTGAACCGCTGTAAGCGACATTCCTCTCGCCAGGAGCCAATGCCAGATTGTTTGAGACTCCCGAGATAGGGGTAGGGATCCCGTTCCGTTTGTATTAGGAGAGATTTCCCCTGAATCGATGGAGCAAAAGACTTGAGAGCCAGATGGACCGCTCCGAGCTCCAGCAGATTGATGTGGTACTCCCTTTCGTTGTCGGACCACAGGCCCTGAGCTTGAAGGGGGCCTAGATGAGCCCCCCATCCCTGAAGAGACACATCCGTTACCAGAGTGTCGGATGGAATTACCTGATGAAACGGAGCCCCTACTGAAAGGTGAGGTCTGTGCATCCACCATTATAATGACTGTCGTGCTCCTATCGGCAACTGCACTCTGTCCTCCCAGCGGCCTGTCGTCTGGTTCCAATTGTTTTCCAACGCCTCTTGGAGGGGCCTCATATGTAGCCTGGCATTCGGGACAATGAAAATGCATGATGCCATGGAGCCCAGTAGAGATGTCACCTGACGGGCCGTAGGTGCGTCGGACTTCAACAGGTCTTGACACTTTTTCTTTATCGATAATAGTCGTTCCTCCGAAGGATACACTCTTTCGAGCTCTGTATCTAGTATTGCTCCCAGGTAGTGGAGATTCTGCGTTGGAATCAAGGTGGACTTTTGGTAGTTCACTTGTAGACCTAGAGACCTGAAGACCTTGAGCACAATGTCCTGATGCTTTTCGCCTGTTCCAGAGAGGAGGCTTTCAGTAGCCAGTCATCTAGGTATGGGTAAATGAAGATTTTTTGCTTCCGTAGATGTGCCGCTACCACTGCTACGCATTTCGAGAAAACGCGAGAGGCAGATTTCAGACCGAATGGTAGCACCTTGAACTGATAGTGCTGTGAGGCTATCCGGAAGCGCAGGAATTTCCGATGCTGGGGAACGCTCGGGATGTGGAAGTACACATCCTGCAGGTCGATGGAGCACATCCAGTCCCCTTGATGTAGCTGAGGGAAAATCTGGTGAAGGGCCAGCATCCTGAATCTTTGCTTTTTTAAGTACTTGTTCAGTAGGCGTAAGTCCAGAATCGGTCTGAAAACACCCTCTCGGCCTTTTTTCGCTACCAGAAAATAAAGGTAGTATACCCCCTTCCCTCTGTGCGCGACTGGAACTTTTTCTATTGCTTTCTTTCGTAAAAGGGCGTGAGCCTCTTTGCGCAATAGGCTGACGTGAGACGGGTTGCATTTGGTTGGTGGCAAGTGCGGTGGAGGTTGCCGGAAAAGAAGAGAGTACCCATTCTCGACAATGTTGAGCACCCATTTGTCTTTTGTTATACCACGCCACTCGTGAATAAAGTCTGTGATACTTCCCCCCACCGGAGTGGTGCACAGTGTTAAGGGAAGCGATTTCTCATTGTTTGGCTGGCGCTTTGGGTGTGGACTGCTGTGGTCTACTTGACCCTCGTTCTCTCGTGGCCTTAGGAGACTGAAAAAGTGGGCGTACTTGCCTCTGCTGTGGCCTCTGGGACCAATGAGGGGTTTGAACCCTCTGCTGGGAAGGGCACCTGTCATAAGGCCTATACCTTCGCCTGAAGTCCTTTTTTCTCTCCAGGCCTACTGCCCTCATGGTGTCCACTTCTGTCTTCATGCGCGCCATCTCTTCGTCCGTATGGGCACCAAACAGCGAGTTCCCGTTGAACTGAAGATTTAAGATACGCTGTTGTGCTTCCTGTTTTAATCCAGTCAGTCTCAACCAGGAAGACCTTCTTGCACAAACCCCATGTGCGTATCCATGTGCAGCTAAGTCTGCCCCATCTGCCGCCGCGCTGATGACCTGGTTGGAGACCAGACATCCCTCTTGAAGGATCTCCTGGAAGTCCTGCCTGTCATCCCTAGGCAATTTGTCTGCAAACCTGTTCGGAGAGTCCCAAAGTGAACGGTCATATCTGCCTAGGAGTGCAGAAGCGCTGGAGACCTTCATCATAGAAGCCGCCGTGCCGCACATTTTCCTCCCCAGAGAGTCTAGATGTCTGCACTCCTTGTCCGGTGGAACCGTGGAGGATGATGCTACTGAGTGCGTTTTTCAGGCTGCGGCCAATATGACTGAGTCCGCCAGCGGATCCGTCCTGAGAAATTAAGGATCTTGTTCAGGCGCTTTATATTTTTTCAAGATCCTAGCAGGAGCTGATTTGAGGGTGGCTGGCGCCAAAAAGGTGTCCATGGTTGGTTGCAACAAACCAGGCACTAGCGGCAGCAGCTTTTTCGAAACCGCTCTATGCTGCAGAGTTTCAAAAATGACGGATGAGGAGGTTGACAGTTCTGGAAACTCTATGTTTAGTTTTTGTGCTCCCCTGATAAGCACCTCATTAAAGGTAGTGATGTCGTCCACCGGGGAAACCCTAGCTGGTGGAGAATCCGTTAAGGTGGGGGAGTATTGTCTGACGGATGACCCTGACGACGACCAAGAGGGCGACCTTCTGTGTCTTGACCGTGACGTAGATCGTCTCTGGGAGCGTGACCTTGTGCGAGATGCTGTAGCAGAGCGCCCAGGCCTCGTGGTCGACTGGTGAGAAGCAGAACGAGCCCGTCCTGCCGGCGTTGTCGGTGATGGTGTTCTTGGGAGAGAGGCAATAGGAGAGTACATCCTCGAATACTGCGAGTCCGGGGAGGCCATCGGTCTATTAAGGCTCTCCAACCACCTCGGTGACAAATTGATGGGCGAGACATGCCCAGACGATGCAGCTCTCGACCGAGACGAACCACTTCTTATGGAGACCACCGGAGATGGAGTAGTCTTATCCTCCGGCTGTAGCCGATGTTCTGCTCCCTGCAAGACAGGTAAACCTGTGTCGACGTCGACAGCTGTAACGACGTCGAAGGGAGCGCCGCCGGTTGTTCCTGTCTCGACGTTGAGTGCCTTGAAGTTGACCAGCGATCCCTGGACCGCGACTTGCTCGCCGTCGTGTGCCTTGCCGTCGAGCGGTGGGTCGGCGACAGCGGATGTCCTCGTTCCCGCCGCTGAGGCGATTTTGACGTCGCCCTCCTTGGCGTCGAGGGGTGCGAGGCCTTCGGCGGCGAATGGGCACGCCGGTGATGGCTCAACATCGATCGGCGGGTTGCCATCGACTGAGATATGCCCCTGCGGTGGCCATGTTCTCTCGACGCCGTATCCTTCGACGTCGGTCGGGTTGCCGTCGACGGCGATCTACGACGGTGAGATGGTGGCAGCGACGACGTCGACGGGGAACAAACAGGTATCTTCCTACCTGCTGACGTCGATCTAGCCTGTCTCTCCTGAGAATGGCTTGTTGGCTGCCTGGGAAGCGAAGAGGATGATGTTTTCTGCCTCTCGTGAAGCCCATGAAGCCTGATCTTCTCCCTGTCCTTCAGAGTGCTTTTTTACATGTTCTTGCAGTGTTTGCAAGTGTCAGGGCAGTGACTCTGAGGCAAGCACACAATGCAGAGAGTGTGTGGATCTGACTGGGCCTTCTTCTTCTCACAGGAAGGGCATTTCACAAAAAGTGAAGGCATTTTTTAGTCAGGAAAAAATTTCCAGACTCAGACAATGATGTTAGATGTCGAGTAAAGGTGGAAAAAACGCTGTTCTGAAGTATTTTTCTGAGAAAAACTCAGAAAAACTGAGAGCTCAATGCTCCAGGATCCTCTCAGAAGAAGCCGGAAAAAAGAACTGACCTAACTGTGAACCAACTGTCACCTCTCCTTCACCCCTGAGGCATGGTGGGATACTGGAGGTGCTCAGGGTCTCAAAGGCACAGTGCCAACGTTTTTATGGTTCTCCTGTGTTAACCTGCATGCAACCTATTGGCTAAGAATGCTCTAGTGTTTTTCAATGTAGTTTTTTCTCTTTTTTTCTCTGATGATTACTACTGCTTATTTCCCTAGGCCCAGTGGTGGGGCTTGGGTAGATATTTTTTTTCTTATTGTAATTTTGAAAATAACTTAAAAAAAAAAAAAAAACTCCATAGAAATAAAGCATTTTAGCCTGTTTATGATTATAGTCTGCATTGCTGTTTTACACATGAATATATGAGGTTAGTATGAAAATTTGTCTACTAAAAATGCTACATATATTTTTCGTGCATATTTCATACTTTATATGTGTGTATTTTATATATGCTCCGGGGTCCCCGCACAAGGGCGGGAATATTCAATGTTTATGACTTTGATGAGGATCCCCTGGAAGAGAAACATGCTTTGCATAGACTAGTAAGCAGTTATCTCCCCAAAAGCAGTGGCTCAGCCTGTAGGAGTTGAAGTTGTTTGAAATAAAGTTCATAGTACTGCTTGTCCTACTGTGGCTTGTTGTGTTGTTAACACATCCATGCAGTAATGCTTAGTAAACATATGAGGCGTAGACCATGTGGCTGCCTTACATATTTCAGTCATTGGAATGTTTCCTAGAAAGGCCATGGTAGCACCTTTCTTTCTAGTTGAGTGTGCCTTTGGTGTTATAGGCAGTTCTCTTTTTGCTTTGAGATAACAGGTTTGAATGCATTTAACTATCCATCTGGCAATGCCTTGTTTGGATATTGGATTCCCTGTATGAGGTTTTTGGAAAGCAACAAACAGTTGTTTTTTTTTCTAATTTGTTTTGTTCTGTCAATGTAGTACATTAATGCTCTTTTGATGTCTAATGTATGTAGTGCTCTTTCAGCAACAGAATCTGGTTCTGGAAAGAACACCGGCAGTTCTACTGTTTGATTTAAGAGGAACGGTGATATGACTTTTGGTAAGAACTTAGGATTTGTTCATAAAACTACTTTATGCTTGTGTATCTGAATAAAGGGTTCTTGTATGGTAAATGCCTGTATTTCACTTACTCTTCTTAGAGATGTGATGGCAATTAGAAATGCTACTTTCCATGTTAAATATTGTATCTCACATGAGTGCATGGGTTCAAACGGTGGACCCATGAGCCGTGTTAAGACAATGTTGAGGTTCCACGAAGGAACTGGTGGTGTTCTTGGTGGGATAATTCTTTTTAGGCCCTCCATAAAAGCCTTTATGACTGGGATCCTAAAGAGTGAAGTTGAGTGCGTAATTTGCAGATAAGCTGAAATTGCGGTGAGATGTTTTTTAATGGATGAAAAAGCTAGCTTTGACTTTTGTAAGTGCAGTAGGTAGCTGACGATGTCTTTACCAGATGCGTGTAAGGGTTGAATTTGTTCATTATGGCAGTGATAAACAAATCTTTTCCACTTATTTGCACAGCAATGTCTTGTGGTTGGTTTTCTAGCTTGTTTAATGACCTCCATACATTCTTGTGTAAGGTTTAGGTGTCCGAATTCTAAGACTTCAGGAGACAAATTGCTAGATTCAGCGATGCTGGATTTGGGTGTCTGATCTGTTGTTTGTGTTGAGTTAACAGATCTGGTCTGTTTGGTAGTTTGACATGAGGCACTACTGAGAGGTCTAGTAGTGTTGTGTACCAAGGTTGTCTTGCCCAAGTTGGTGCTATTAGTATGAGTTTGAGTTTGTTTTGACTCAATTTGTTTACTAGATATGGAAGGAGTGGGAGAGGGGGAAAGGCGTATGCAAATATCCCTGACCAACTCATCCATAACGCATTGCCCTGAGACTGATCCTGTGGGTACCTGGATGCAAAGTTTTGCCATTTTGCGTTTTCTTTTGCTGCAAATAGGTCTATTTGTGGTGTTCCCCATCTTTGGAAGTAAGTGTTTAGTATTTGGGGTTGAATTTCCCATTCGTGGATCTGTTGGTGATCCTGAGAGAGATTGTCTGCTAGCTGGTTCTGAATTCCTGGAATGAACTGCGCTATTAGGTGAATGTGGTTGTGAATCGCCCAATGCCATATTTTCTGTGCCAGGAGACACAACTGTGTTGAGTGTGTTCCTCCCTGTTTGTTCAGATAATACATCGTTGTCATGTCGTCTGTTTTGACAAGAATGTGTTTGTGGATTATTATAGGTTGAAATGAAAATACTGCCAGTAGTTCTAAGTGATTTATGTGAAGCTGTCTCTGCTGATTGTCCCCTTGTCCTTGGATGCTGTGTTGGTTGAGGTGTGCTCCCCACCCTATCATGGAGGCATCCGTTGTTATTACGTATTGAGGCACTGGGTCTTGAAAAGTCTGCCCTTTGTTTAAATTTATAGTGTTCCACCATTGAAGCGAGGTGTATGTTTGGCGGTCTATCAACACTACATCTTGAAGTTGACCCTGTGCCTGTGACCATTGTGATGCTAGGCACTGTTGTAAGGGCTGCATGTGCAATCTTGCGTTTGGGACCATGGCTATGCATGAGGACATCATGCCTAGTAGTTTCATCACTATCTTGACTTGTATCTTTTGTATTGGATGCATGGCCTGTATTACATTGTGAAATGCCTGTACCCTTTGTGGACTTGGAGTGGCAATCCCTTTTGTTGTGTTGATTGTCGCTCCTAAGTATTGTTGTATTTGACACGGCTGAAGGTGTGACTTGTTGTAGTTGATTGAGAAACCTAGTTTGTGAAGGGTTTCTATAACATACTTTGTGTGTTGTGAGCACCGTTCCTGCGTGTTGGTTTTTATTAACCAATCGTCTAGGTACGGGAACACATGTATTTGCTGTCTTCTGATATGAGCAGCCACTACTGCCAGGCATTTTGTAAAAACTCTTGGCGCAGTTGTTATCCCGAATGGCAACACTTTGAATTGGTAATGTACCCCTTGGAATACAAACCTTAAGTATTTTCTGTGTGAAGGATGTATCGGTATATGGAAGTACGCATCCTTTAGGTCTAGTGTTGTCATGTAGTCTTGTTGCCTGAGTAATGGGATTACGTCCTGCAGTGTCACCATGTGAAAGTGATCTGATTTGATGTAGATATTTAATGTTCTGAGATCTAATATAGGTCTTAGAGTTTTGTCTTTTTTGGGTATGAGAAAGTATAGTGAGTAAACTCCTCTTCCTCTCTGATGAATTGGTACTAATTCTATTGCATCTTTTTGCAACAACGCTTGAACCTCCAGTTGTAGAAGATCCATGTGTTGTTTTGACATATTGTGTGTTTTCGGTGGGACATTTGGAGGGAATTCTAGAAATTCTATGCAATAACCATGCTGGATAATGGCTAGGACCCACATGTCTGTTGTTATTTCCTCCCAGTTTCTGTAGAACTTGGTTAGTATCCCCCCCACTGGTGTTATGTGTTGGGGATTTGTGACATCGAAGTCACTGTTTATTTTGTGGTGTTTTGGGACTTTGGAACTTCCCTCTACTCTTTGGGAACTGTCCCCCTCTATATTGTCCCCGAAAACTTCCCCGCTGGTATTGGCTCTGATAAGTGGGCCTTGTTTGTGAGGTTGTGGGTTCTGTGCTTTGTCCTCGAAACTCCCCTCGAAACTGTGATTTTCGAAATGTGCCTCTGCTCTGTGGGGAGTAGAGTGCGCCCGTGGCTTTGGCCGTATCCGTGTCCTTTTTAAGTTTTTCGATGGCAGTGTCCACCTCCGGCCCAAACAACTGCTGTCCGTTAAATGGCATATTCAGCACGGCTTGTTGGATTTCCGGCTTGAATCCAGATGTACGCAGCCATGCATGTCTCCTTATTGTTACTGCTGTATTTACAGTCCTAGCAGCTGTGTCTGTTGCATCCATTGCTGACCGTATCTGATTGTTCGAGATACTCTGTCCTTCCTCCACCACTTGTTGTGCCCTCTTTAGGAACTCCTTGGGCAAATGTTCTATAAAATGTTGCATTTCGTCCCAATGAGCCCTATCATATCTCGCCAACAAGGCCTGTGAGTTGGCAATGCGCCATTGGTTGGCTGCTTGTGCCGCCACTCTTTTCCCAGCCGCGTCGAACTTACGACTCTCCTTGTCTAGAGGTGGTGCATCTCCTGAGGTGTGTGAGTTCGCCCTCTGGTGTTAACTGTTGTGTGATGTACACAGGGACTGTAGGTGGCGGTTTATATTTTTTCTCCACCCTTTGAGTTATGGCCCTTCCTTTCACAGGCTCCTCAAACACTTCTTTGGAGTGTTTTAGCATTCCAGGTAGCATGGGGAGGCTCTGGTTCTGGCTATGTGTGGACGACAGTGTGTTAAATAGAAAGTCGTCTTCAACTGGCTCTGCATGCAGGCTGACATTATGAAAGGCCGCTGCTCTTGACACCACCTGTGTGTAGGCCGTACTGTCCTCAGGTGGTGACGGTCTAGCTGGATAACAGTCGGGACTGTTTTCTGACACTGGCACATCATACAGATCCCACGCGTCTGGATCATCCTGACTCATCCCTGTATGAGTTGGGGACTGCATCATTGGTGGAGTGGCTACTGGTGATGGTTGTGGAGAGCGTTGTGGAGATGGTGGCAGGGTTACTTGTCTTGCCACCTTTGCCTGTGGCTGCTTGTCTTTCTCTTGGAAGGCAAGTTTCCGTTTCATTCGTATCGGAGGGAGAGTACTGATCTTCCCTGTCTCTTTTTGAATGTGGAGCCTTCTTTGGGTGTAATCTGTCTCCATTGTCTCTAGCTCCTGTCCAAATCTATGTGTTTGCATTTGTGAGGACAGGCCTTGTTCCTCTGTGTAGGAACTTGATTTCGGTTCCGAGGCCGGAGGTTTCGGTACCAAAATGTTTTCGGCTACTTTTTTCGGTTCCGACGACCCTTTTTTGCTCTTCGGCGTAGTGATTTCTCGGTGCTGACTTATTTCGGTGCCAAAATTGCTCTGACCCGGTGTATCGGGGTCGAGTCTGCTCTGTGCCGGTATCTTGACCAGAGTCGGATGACTTCAACATATGCATGCCCTTTTTCGGTGCGATGCTCGGTCACCTATCTTTCGGGTTAAGCCATGGCCTACCGGCGGTGGCGTCCCCTGGGCTTTAGTGGTCTTTGCGTGAGTTTTGTGTATCGACGTCTTACTCACGGTTTTCGGCGTCTGTTCAGGATCGACCTCTTCCGAGTCCGAATCCTCGATGGAGAAGGTTTATTCTTCTTCCTCCATGTGTTTTTTTCCTGTCGGCACCGACGCCATCTGTAGTCTTCTTGCTCTTCGGTCCCTTAAGGTCTTCCTGGACCGAAACGCTCGACAGGCCTCACAGGTATCCTCCTTGTGTTCTGGAGACAAAGACAAATTACAGACCAGATGCTGATCTGTATAAGGATACTTGTTGTGACATTCGGGGCAGAAGCGGAATGGGGTCCGTTCCATTAGCCTTGAAGACGCAAGTGGTCGGGGTGACCAGGCCCCGCCGGGGAATCAAAAACCCCAAAGGGTTCACCAGAGCTCTTCAAAATTCGGTGTCGATCTGTTGTAACTAACTCGATACCGAACGCAAACAATACCGTCGAATTTTCCGAGATTTTCACTAACTTTCCGAACTGAAACGCGGAGCGAAAAGGAACACGTCCGAACCCGATGGCGGAAAGAAAACAATCTAAGATGGAGTCGACGCCCATGCGCAATGGAGCCGAAAGTGGAGGAGTCCCTCGATCTCGTGACTCGAAAAGACTTCTTCGAAGAAAAACAACTTGCAACACTCAGAGCCCAACACTAGATGGCGGGATGTGCAAAGCATGTGTATCTGCAGCTACACATGCCATCGAACATATATATATATATATATATATATATATATATAGGGTGTTTTGGTAAAAACAGCATAAATGTCCTTCACAAACCCTTTGATGAAGTAACCTTGGGCATTGTAGTCCCATAGGCTGCCATAATAGGAGTAAATATAGAGGCTGTGCCTTTAAGAAGCCAGAGACCACCAGTATCCCATCATGCTGAGCAGGTGACAGTTGCTTCAGTTTTTTTTGAGGTGACGTACGTGCGTGCGTTGACATATAAATGTACTGGTGAACTCTGTCTAATCCAACGTGGAGGAGGGAGGGTTGCTTATGACTATAATGGAAATTCCCCTATGAGAGAACTGGAGTTACAAGTAAGAAACTATTTCTTCTCTCATAGGGGACTTACATTTATAGTCATAAGCACTGAATAAAGTAGCCAGCCTATCTGTACTTAAGGCGGCGGAGAGAGCAGAGAAGGACATTTCACACAGATTCCTAAGGTAGGCTTGTCCTACTTGAGCGTCTGCTCTGGCATCAGATTCCAGGCAGTAATCAGAGTTGCTGCTTTACACATATCTAGGATAGGGCTATTTCTCAATAAAGCAGCTGCAGCCCCTTTACCCCTAGTGGAATGTGCTTTAGGCCTAGCTGATAGTGTCTTGTTCACTTTCTCATAGGAAAACAGGATGCAGGAAACTTTCCAACAGGAATTGGACTGTTTATAAGTGGCTAGACCCGTACTGACCGGACCATAGTTAACAAATAGTTAGTTAGACCTGCGGATGTCACGTGTTCGGTCTAAGAAGAATTTCAGAACTCTCCTTACATCCAGGAAATGGAGAGATCTTTCCTCTGGAATAGAGGGGTTCTAAAAGAATTTTGGAACAGATATGGTCTGGTTAACATGGAAGTCTGAAACAACCTTAGGGAGACATTTGGGGTGAGTTCTCAAACCACTTTGCTAGAATGGAATACTGTGTATGGTTTGTGAGAACAAAGCACTTGGCTCTCGCTAACCCTGTGAGTTGATGTTCTTGCTACAAGGAAAGCTGTCTTCCAAGAGAGGTGTTGCAGCGAGGCTTTGTGAATACAGGGAGTGCAGAATTATTAGGCAAATGAGTATTTTGACCACATCATCCTCTTTATGCATGTTGTCTTACTCCAAGCTGTATAGGCTCGAAAGCCTACTACCAATTAAGCATATTAGGTGATGTGCATCTCTGTAATGAGAAGGGGTGTGGTCTAATGACATCAACACCCTATATCAGGTGTGCATAATTATTAGGCAACTTCCTTTCCTTTGGCAAAATGGGTCAAAAGAAGGACTTGACAGACTCAGAAAAGTCAAAAATAGTGAGATATCTTGCAGAGGGATGCAGCACTCTTAAAATTGCAAAGCTTCTGAAGCGTGATCATCGAACAATCAAGCGTTTCATTCAAAATAGTCAACAGGGTCGCAAGAAGCGTGTGGAAAAACCAAGGCGCAAAATAACTGCCCATGAACTGAGAAAAGTCAAGCGTGCAGCTGCCACGATGCCACTTGCCACCAGTTTGGCCATATTTCAGAGCTGCAACATCACTGGAGTGCCCAAAAGCACAAGGTGTGCAATACTCAGAGACATGGCCAAGGTAAGAAAGGCTGAAAGACGACCACCACTGAACAAGACACACAAGCTGAAACGTCAAGACTGGGCCAAGAAATATCTCAAGACTGATTTTTCTAAGGTTTTATGGACTGATGAAATGAGAGTGAGTCTTGATGGGCCAGATGGATGGGCCCGTGGCTGGATTGGTAAAGGGCAGAGAGCTCCAGTCCGACTCAGACGCCAGCAAGGTGGAGGTGGAGTACTGGTTTGGGCTGGTATCATCAAAGATGAGCTTGTGGGGCCTTTTCGGGTTGAGGATGGAGTCAAGCTCAACTCCCAGCCCTACTGCCAGTTCCTGGAAGACACCTTCTTCAAGCAGTGGTACAGGAAGAAGTCTGCATCCTTCAAGAAAAACATGATTTTCATGCAGGACAATGCTCCATCACACGCGTCCAAGTACTCCACAGCATGGCTGGCAAGAAAGGGTATAAAAGAAGGAAATCTAATGACATGGCTCCTTGTTCACCTGATCTGAACCCCATTGAGAACCTGTGGTCCATCATCAAATGTGAGATTTACAAGGAGGGAAAACAGTACACCTCTCTGTACAGTGTCTGGGAGGCTGTGGTTGCTGCTGCACGCAATGTTGATGGTGAACAGATCAAAACACTGACAGAATCCATGGATGGCAGGCTTTTGAGTGTCCTTGCAAAGAAAGGTGGCTATATTGGTCACTGATTTGTTTTTGTTTTGTTTTTGAATGTCAGAAATGTATATTTGTGAATGTTGAGATGTTATATTGGTTTCACTGGTAATAATTAATAATTGAAATGGGTATATATATTTTTTTGTTAAGTTGCCTAATAATTATGCACAGTAATAGTCACCTGCACACACAGATATCCCCCTAACATAGCTAAAACTAAAAACAAACTAAAAACTACTTCCAAAAATATTCAGCTTTGATATTAATGAGTTTTTTGGGTTCAATGAGAACATGGTTGTTGTTCAATAATAAAATTAATCCTCAAAAATACAACTTGCCTAATAATTCTGCACACCCTGTAGGCTCAAAGGGATCCTGCATAAGACGAGAAAGTACAAAGTTTAGCTCCCAGGGAGGTGAAGGACACCTAATGGGAGGGGAAACCTTTTTCAAACCTTCTAGAAAATTCTTGATGACTGGGATTTTGAAAGAAGAGGTTTGTGATGGACATGTTCTGTAGGCAGTAAGGGCTGCCAGGTGAACCTTTATAGAAGGGAATTGCAAGCCAGATTTTGGCAGATGAAGTAAGTATGGCAGAATTACATCTTCCTAGAAAGACGTAGGGTCCACATTCTTGGAGGAACACCAAATGCAGAATCTCT
Source organism: Pleurodeles waltl (assembly GCF_031143425.1). Taxonomy (NCBI): domain Eukaryota; kingdom Metazoa; phylum Chordata; class Amphibia; order Caudata; family Salamandridae; genus Pleurodeles; species Pleurodeles waltl. Next base: position 1,124,832,578 of record NC_090448.1, read on the forward strand.
TCCATTTGAAGGCATATGCGGAACAGGTGGAAGGCCACTTAGTCTCTTTAAGAATGTCCATGCAGTCCTGCGGGCAGATTCAAGTGTCCGTACTGCACTAGCTCAGGAGCCATGCCGCCAAATTCAAGGAGGAGAGATTGGGTGTACCATCTGGCCTCCGAACTTCGTGAGTAGGTCTGTCCCTTATGGTAGTTTGAGATGTGGATGGATGGACCGGCTAAGGAGGTCCATGATCACCACTGATGTGGCAACTCCAGAGCTATTAAGATTATCTTGGCCCTGGATTGGGACAGCTTGATGAGGACTGCTGGGATCAGGGGAATCAGTGGAAAGGCGTAAAGCAATATGCCGGACCAGTTGATCCATAGGGCATTCCCCAGTGTCCCTGGTTGGCTGTACCTCAAGGCGAAGCTTTGGCATTTTTTTGTTTTCTGTGGTGATGAACAGATTGATCAAAGGTGTGCCTTACAGATGAAATATGCCGTGAATGACGTTGTTGTACAAGACCCACTCGTGGTTTTCTTGCAGCATCCTTCTCAGAGAGTCTGCCTGGCATTTTGCACACCTGGAAGGTGAGTTGCAGTGATCATTTGATTCCTGGCAATGAGCCATTTACAGATTGCTTGGGCTTTGTGTGATAAGAGGCCTGGACCTCGTTGCTTCCTGCTTGTTGAGGTAGTACATGGTGGTTGTTTTGTCCATCTGGACAAGCAGGGAGATGGATGCGAACAACGGATGAAACGCTTTTAGTGCTAGATGGACTGCGCGTAACTCTAGGAGGTAGATATGGTATGTCAACTCTCTCTCTGGCCATTTGCCCTGGATCTGGAGATGGTCCACGTAAGCCCCCCGGCCCAGCAATGAGGTGACCGTTACTATCTATTGAGGAGGAACCTCCTGATGAAAAGGCTTTCCTCGAAGCAGGTTCTTTGGCAAGCACCACATGTCAAGGACAAATTTTAGATGACGAGACAGTACTATTCTGTCTTCCTAGTTGCCTGTCAGTTGATCCCACTGGTCCTCAAGACATTCCTGCAGAGGTCGCATGTTAAGACAACCATTTGGTGCGAGGAAGATGCAGGATGCCATCGAGCTGAGGAGTGAGGATATTGTTCTCACAGTGGGAAGGCAAGCTGTCATTAGAGTGACATTTCCAAAGGATCGATAAATGTCTCTCCTTCAAAGGATACACTCTTTCCTGTATTGTATCAATGGTAGGCCCCAGGTAGGGGAAGGTTTGAACTGGAGCAGAAGTTGACTTACCAAGGTTGACTTGGAGGCTTAGACCCTCATTACGACTCTGGCGGTCGGTGATAAAGTGGCAGTAATTCCGCCAACAGGCTGGCGGTAAGTACCGCCAACTTATGACCATAGTGGTTAGATCTCCGAAAGACAGTCAATGCACCACACCGACTGCCAGTGCGGAAACAACAGGCACCACGGCGGTAGCCGCCTACAGCCAGGCGGAAGACAAAGTTCCACCCAGACACATCACTTTGCCACCTTTTCCGGGGCGGTACCAACGCCATCGAAAGCCTGGCGGAAACACATCACAGAAGTGAAAGGACTCACCATTGGAGACACAGGGAAGAACCACGCCGCCATGAAACCAGAAGGATAAGTTACTTACCTGTAAATCCTAGTTCTCTTCCAGGGGTATCCTCATCAAAGTCATAAACACTGAATATTCCCGCCCATGTGCGGAGACCCCGGAGCATATACAAACACAAATGTATATGTATGAAATATATATGAAAAGTTAAATTTGAGTAGAGAATTTCAATACAAATATATTATATACATGTGCAAGCAATAATGCAGTCTATATTGAGAAAACAGGCTAAAAATGTTTTTGTTTTTTTAAATCATAAATTAAACTCTTGAATTAAAGGTAAAAAATGTCTGTAGGCAAAGTAGAAGGCATAGAAAGTATAAACAATCCACTGTAAAAGAAAAAACAACATTGAAAATAAAGGAGCATTATTAGCCAATAGGCTGCATGCAGGTTAACACAGCAGAACCAAACAACTGGCACCATGCCTTTAAGACCCTGAGCACCTCCAGTATCCCACCATGCCTCAGAGGTGAGAGTGAGGTGACAGTTGGTTTACAGTTAGGTCAGTACTTTTTTCTGGTGGTAAGAAGAAATAGATTAGACCAATGAGTACTGCCGTACTTCTAAATTCACGTCCGGGGAGGAGGGTGGGTTGTGTATGACTTTAATGAGGATACCCCTAGAAGAGAACTAGGATTTATAGGTAAGTAACGTATCCTTCTCTTCCCGGGGATCCTCATCAATAGTCATAAACACTGAAAAGATTAGCAAGCCCATCCCATACCTCTGCGGACATAGTGATAGACGCCCAGGCAGTCCATTTGCCTCAATTAAATACATTTCTTAAAGAAGCCTGACCCACTTGAGTGTCTGTTTTAGCGTCTGAATCTAGACAGTAATGCCTCGTAAATGTATGCACCGATCTCCATGTTGCAGCCTTGCTAATTTCGAAGATGGTACATTCATAAGAAGGGCTATAGTTGCCGCTTTGCCTCTTGCAGAGTGAGCTTTAGGTTTGTGGCCAATTGTTTGTTAGCTAACTGGTATGTAGTCACAATACATGAAACTATCCATCTAGAAATCGTCTGTTTTGGGGCCGCCCTACTGTTCTCATATGTCCATAGTTTACAAATAAGCGTTCAGATTGTCTGATGCCCTTAGTCTTATCAAGGTAACATTTTAGCACCCTCTTCGAGTACAGGGAGTGCAATGCTCTCTCTGTCGGAGTAGCAGGTTTGGGAAAAAAAGTTGTAAGCGATATGGTTTGATTAATATGGAAGTCCAAAACCACCTTAGGTAAAAACCCTGTGTGCGTCCGTAGAACTACTCTGTTATCGTGAAAAACTGTATAGGGTTCTTTGAACAGACAGCCTGAATTTCGCTGACCCTTCTAGCTGAAGTAATGGCAACAAGAAAAGTTGTCTTACACGTAAGGTGTTGCAAAGAAGCTTTGTGAATGGGCTCAAAGGGAGCGGCCATAAGTCTAGACAAGACCACATTCAATTCCCATGGAGGTGAAGGTGTACAAATTGGTGGAAAAACTTTTTTCAAGCCTTTTAAAAAATCCTTAACCACTGGCATAGTAAAGAATGACTTTTGTGAGGGCGATTCGCGATAAGCTGTAATGGCAGACAAATGTACCTTAATGGATGAAAACTGCAGTCCTGACTTCGCAAGATGGAGGAGACAGGGCAAGATAATCTCCTCTTGAACCAGGATAGGATTGAAATCATACTGTCTGCACCATATGTAGAACCTCTTCCATTTGAACGCATAGGAGCGTCGCGTTGATACTCTTTTGGACTCCTTTAAAATATCCATGCATTCCTGCGAGAGGCCTAGATGTCCATACTGCAGCAATTCAGGAGCCATGCCATCAAGCTCAGAGAGAGAAGGTTGGGATGCAGAACTTTCCCCTCTACTCTGTGGAGAAGATCCGGTCTGCAAGGCAGCCTCTTGTGAGGTTTTTCTGACAACTGGAGGAGATCTGTGTACCAATATTGTCGAGGCCATTCCGGGGCTATTAGTATCATCCTGGTTTTGGACCTGTAGAGCTTGTTGATCACCGTGGGTATCAGGGGAATGGGTGGAAAAGCGTGGAGAAATGTCCCTGACCAATCTATCAACAGTGCATTCCCCTTCGTCCCTGGTCAGTAAAACCTGGATGCGAAGTCTGGGCATTTTCTGTTGGTTTTGTCTGAAAACAAGTCTAATTGAGGATGCACCCACCGATGGAAAATGTCTGCTACGACGTAGATGAAGCACCCAGTCGTGCAAATCTGATAGATTTTGACTTAGGAAATCCGCTTTTGAATTTTGTTCCCCCAGAAGGTGAACTTCTCTGATTGACAGCCTCCTTGATAGTAATCAGTGCCAGATGGTTTGTGATTCTCGAGACAGAGGACGAGATCTTGTTCCCCCTTGTCTGTTCAAATAGTACATCGAGGTCATGTTGTCTGTTTGGACTAAAAGGGTTTTGCCATTGATGGATGGGTAAAACAACTTGAGAGTCAGATGAACCGCCCTCAGATCCATCAGATTGATGTGGTATTTCTGCTCCTTTTTTGACCACAGATCTTGCGTTTGGAGAGGACCCATTAGAGCTCCCCAACCCTGTAGTGATGCATCCGTTACAAGGGTCTTGGTAGGAGTGCTCTGATGAAAAGGAACCCCTACCAACAGATGCTGTCGGCGAGTCCACCAGTGCAGCAATGTTTTTGCCACAGCTGAAAGGATTATTCTGTCTTCCCATCTGGTTGTGAGTTGACTCCACTGATCTTCCAGGTTCTCCTGAAGAGGCCTCATGTGTAATCTGGCGCTCGGGACAATGAAAATGCAGGAGGCCAGGGAACCCAGTAGTGATGCTATTTGTCTGACTGTAGGTCGTAGAGTGTGAAGAAGTGTGTGACACTTCTGTGCTATTGATAATAGTCTCTCCTCCGAAGGATACACTCTTTCTAGATCGGTGTCCAGCATTGCCCCTAGATAATGGAGTCTCTGGGTTGGAGTGAGTATGGACTTTTGAAAGTTGACCTGTAGACCTAGAGTACTGAAGGTGTCCAAAACGATCTTGAGGTGGTTCAAGGTTTGCTCTGCAGTGCTGTCTTTCAGTAACCAATCGTCGAGATACGGGTAAATGGAGATATTCTTTTTTCTCAAGTGTGCTGCTATTGTTGCTACACATTTGGAGAATGTTCGAGGAGATAATTTTAGCCCAAAGGGCAGTATCCTGAATTGGTAATGTTGGGATGCAACTATGAAGCGAAGGAATTTTCTGTGTTTCACTCTAACCGGGATGCATCCTGTAGATCTATGGAACACATCCAGTCCCCTTGATGGAGCTGAGAAAAAATCTGATCAAGGGCCAGCATTCTGAACTTTTCTTTTCGAATGTACTTGTTCAGATGTCTCAGATCCAAAATGGGTCTGAAAATCCAGCCTTGGACCTTCTTTTGTACTAAGAAATAGCGGGAGTGCACTCCTTTTCCTCTTTGAAAAGATGGAATGTTTTCTATAGCTCGTTTCTGTATCAGAATGATAACCTCTTTTATTAGCAACGACTGGTGTAGACACTTTGCTTTTGTTGGAGGCACCTGACGAGGAGGAGATTTGAAACGAAGAGAATATCCATTCTCAACAATATTTAGCACCCAGTTGTCCTTTGTTATGGTGTGCCACTCATTTACATAATTTGCAATACTTCCCCCCACTGGAGTGGTGGACAGAATTAGGGGAAGCGAATCCTCAATGTTTCCCGATGTTTTGGGGGTAGACTGATTTTGCCAACTTGAACCGCGCTCTCTTGTAGTCTTGCGGGACTGAGAGAACAGTCACCCTTGTCTCTGCTGTGGTCTTTGAGACCAATGAGGGGTTTGAACCCTCTGCTGATTTGGGCGCCTATCATATGGCCTACACCTTTTTTGATACTCCTTGCGTCTGTCTAGCGCTACGGCTTTCAGCGTGTCCACCTCTGACTTCATTTTGGCCATCTCATCATCGGTATGTGTCCCAAACAAGGAGTTCTCATTGAATGGCAGGTACAGGATGCGATGTTGAGCCTCCTATTTTAAACCTAAAAGACGCAGCCAAGATGGCCTCCTTGTACATATGCCACATGCATACCCATGAGCCGTTAAGTCAGAGCCATCTGCAGCCGCACTGATCACCTGGTTGGCTACCAGACTTCCTTCCTGAAGGATCTCTCAGAAGTCTTGTCTGTCTTCTCTCTGCAATTTCTCCATGAACCTGTTCAGAGAGTCCCACAAAGAAGTGCAGAGGCACTAGAAACTTTCATAAAAGCTGCTGAGGTACCACACATTTTCCTGCCCAACGAATCCAGAGGCTTGCTCTCCTTATCTGGAGGGACCGTTGATGATGAGCCACCGAATGGGTCTTACGGGCAGCAGCTAGAATGACAGAGTCCGGTGGAGGATCAACTCTGAAAAATAAAGCGTCCTGACCTGGGGCCTTATATTTCTTTAGGATACGTGCCAGAGATGCACACAGGCTTGGTGGTGTTTAAAAAAGTGTCCATAGCTGGCTGCAGAAGACCAGGAACTAGTGGTAACAGCTTCCTGGAAGAAGCACGATGGTGCAGTGTTTCAAAAATTACCGACGATGATACTGTCGGTTCCTGAATGTCTATATTGAGCTACTGGGTCCCTCTAACAAACACTTTGTTGAAAGTGGTTATATCGTCCACTCTTGCCGGAGGAGTATTTGTCAAAGTAGGTGAATAGTCTCTAATCAAAGACTCAGCTGCTATGGACCATGAAGGGGATCTGCGTCTTTGGTGACGGGATCTAGAGACCCGGAATCTTGACTGTCACTTGGATTGTGACCTACTTCTTGTGCGCGACAGTGAAGGAATTTGCCGTCATCGTGGATAGGGCTGGTCAGATGTGGCTTTGTCCGTTTGGCAGGAGTTGTTGGAGATGGCGTTCGTGGAAAAAAAGCTGAGGGAGAATATAGCCATGAATATTGCGAATCTGGAGAAGCCAGAGTTTTGTTAAGGCTTTCAAACCACCTCAGAGACATATTTACGGGGGAAAGATGTCCTTGAGATGAGGCCCTTGAGGATGCCACACATGATCTACTCTGTGTAGTGACAACTGGGTCCTGAGGAGGTAAAGTCGTCTCAGTAGGTGACTGTTGCCCTGTTGATGTCTTTTGAGGAGGGCTGTGACGTTGAGACGCTATTTGTGATGCGACCGTCAAAGGTGATGATTGTCTTGACGTCGAGCGGCGCTCTAATGTTGTTGACGGAGATCGACGAACCCTTGACGTCGACTGACCTCCCTGACTTTTTGAGTCTCGACGTCAAATGCTTCGACGGCGACTGATGGCCCAACGGAGGGGTATGCCTCGATGTTGACTGCCTCGACGTCGAGCGATGGCCCAACGGTGGCGAGTGCCTTGACGTCGAATGGTGTCTTGTCAGTGGCGACCTCAACCTTGCCTTTTAGGTCAACGTCAAAGAATCTTGACTTGCCTTTGACACGTATTAGCACTCCTGTGCCTACTCGACGTCGATCGGCGGGTGGCCGTCGACGGAGATCTATCCTGATGAGGGAGTTGTCTATCCTCGATGCCACGTCCCTTGACGTTGTCTGAATCACCGTCGACGGACGTCTACTCTTTGACGTCGGTTGGCGATGTTGATATGGCGATGGAAGCGATGACGTTGAACAAACAGGAATTTTTCTACCGCTTGACGTTGATCTGGCTCGTCAGAAGAGTCTCTGTCTGGAGATCTTCTTAAGAAGAGAGGAGAGAGATGCTTTCTCTATCTCATGAAGCCCATGCAGACAAATCCTTTCTCTGTTTTTCAGAGCTCTCTTGGACAGATTCTTACAGTGCTTGCAGGTCTCAGGGCAGTGACTCTGTGGCAAAAATAATATGCACACTGAGTGTGGCTTTGACTGGGCCTTCTTTTTGCCACAAGAAGGGCATTTCACAAAAAGTGAAGGCATTTTTCAGAGAAAAGTTGTTACTTTACGCAGGTAATAAGGTAAAACGTCGAGTAAAGCACAGAAAAAAAGTTTTCAGAATATTTTTCTGGCAAAAAAACTCAGAAAATTGAGAGCTCAGTGCTCCAGGATCCTCACAGTAGGATCCGGAAAAAAGAACTGACCTAACTGTGAACCAACTGTCACCTCTGAGGCATGGTGGGATACTGTGCTCAGGGTCTTAAAGGCACATTGCCAGTTTTTTGGTTCTGCTGTGTTAACCTGCATGCAGCCTATTGGCTAATAATGCTCCTTTATTTTCAATGTAGTTTTTTCATTTACAGTAGATCGTTTATACTTTCTATGCCTTCTACTTTGCCTACAGAAATTTTTTACCTTTAATTCAAGAGTTTAATTTATGTTAAAAAAGAAAAACTTCACAAAAATAAAGCATTTTTAGCCGGTTTTATCTACATAGACTGCATTATTGCTTACACATGTATATAATATATTTGTATTGAAATTCTCCACTAAAATTTTACTTTTCATATATATTTCATACATATACATGTGTGTTTGTATATGCTCCGGGGTCCCCGCACGTGGGCGGGGAATATTCAGTATTTATAACTATCTCTGGAAGAGAACTACAAGTATTCCCGATGATCTTCTACGTTATGCTCCACCACGAACACCAACGCCGGCGAAGGCGAAGACGACGACGGTGAGTAAAGACCCCTGGCACACAAACGAGGGGGGGGTGGGGGGGAGGAAAACTACAGTGACACACACATTCACAACACACACCCCATACACACACACCGAACACAAAACCAGCTGCACAAGAAAACAATTTATCCCCGTAAATGGGCTGAATAATGCAAAAAGAACAGGAATTGACTAAAGTAAATGTAATAAGATCAATACAAAATTAATAATTAGATTTGGCAATGCAACAGATATGTACAAATGTGCAAAAAAAGGACACTGCCCAGTCCTCAGTTCACAGGGGCCACATGGCCACAAAGCAAAGTCCAAGGTCCCACTCGTTCCCTGCACCAATACAGACAGAACACTGCAGGGTCATCAGTTGGCAAATAGGCAGGCACCTCAGGTGGAGGCACCTCAGCCGGATGCGGAAACAAGACCACTGGTTCTGGAGGTGGCAATAGGCCTTGTGCTTGGTCCTGGGGAGGGCAAGTCCACAGTCTCTCAAGTGGGTGACTTGCCCACTGGTTCTGGAGGGGGCAACATACCCTGTGCTCGATCCTGTGGAGTGCAAGGCCACAGTCTCTCAAGTGGGTGAGTTGCCCACTGGTTCTGGAGGGCGCAACATGCCCGGTGCTTGGTCCTGGGCAGTGCAAGGCCACAGTCTCCCAAGTAGGTGACTTGCCCACTGATTCTGGAGGGGGCAACATACCCTGTGCTTGATCTTGGGGAGTGCAAGGCCACAGTCTTTCAAGTGGGTGACTTGCCCACTGGTTCTGGAGGGGACAGACCGCACAGCAGCCCATGGAGGCTAGATCATATGGCATCTGCCGGCGGTGACGGCTGCACTGTGGTGGTAGTGGAAGGCGCCTGCTCAGCCCCTGCACTCTTCGATGGCTGCACTGTGGTGGTGGTGGTAGTGGGAGGCTCCTGCTCAGCCCCTGCAGCCTCTGATGGCTGCACAGTGGTGGTGGTTGTGGTAGTGGGAGGCTCCTGCTCAGCCCCTGCACTCACTGATGGCTGCACAACCACGGCTGGGGGCTCTGTGACAGCTGCTGGAGCAGGCTCCTTGCCCTTTCCTCTGGCTGGTGCAGGCTCCTTGCCCTTTCTGCTGGCTGGTGCAGGCTCCTTCCCCTTTCTGCTGGCTGATGTAGGCTCCCAGCCCTTTCTGCTGGCTGGTGCAGGCTCCTTGACCTTTATGATGGCTGGTGCAGGCTCCTTCCCCTTCAGTATATGTGGCCTGGAATCCTTTCCACCACGAGTAGATGCTGATGGAACTGGAACCATGGACTGTTTGGCTAAGGTGCTTGGCTGGGTTCTTGATACCCTGGCCATACCCCTGGATGGGGGAGGGGAGGGGTAGGGAAGGGGTCAATGGTGGAAAGTAAAAGCTTATTAGGGACGTGGGGCCTGGAAGAGGGAGAAGAAATTGGAGTGGAGGATGATGGAGTGCTTGTTGGAGGTGTTTGTCTGCTGGATTTGGGTGCAGGTGCATGGGTTGTATGCTGTTGTGAGGCGGATGGCTGTTGGGTGTCTGAGTGCTTGAGTTTGTCACTTTAGGAGGGGGGACAGACACGGTGGGAGAGGACACAGGGGAAGTGTTCATGGATGTTGTGGAGGTGTCTGCCAGTGATGTATGTGTTCTGCTTGGTGTGGTGATGATGCAGGTAGTGGATGATGATGTAGTAGTGCATGCAGGTGTGAGTGTGGACGTAACTGGGTGGGAGGTGGAGGAGGAGGAGGGGGAGAAAGTGGAAATAGTGGATGTTGTTGTGTCCGCAACTGAATGGTGTTTGTGTCAGTGCCTGTGGGATGAAGTGTGGTGCTTGTGTTTGCCTGTGACACTTTTGGGTGTTGTCCTGTGTGCATGCTCGTCTGGCTGTGTGCCTGGGATGGGTTGGGGTTGAGGAGAATGGGACTGTGAAGTGGAAGTTGGAGGGGGGACGGTTGCAACAGCAACAATGGCTGCCATCAGAGAGGAGGTCAGAGCCTGAATCGATCTCTTTTGAGACCCCAATCCAGCGTGAATGCCCTCCACGAATGCATTAGATTGCCGCATCTGGGCTGCCAGCCCCTGGATGGCATTCACAATGGTTGATTGCCCTACACAGATGGATCTCAGGAGGTCAATAGCCTCCTGTTAGGAAATGCCTTCCTTGGCATGGTTACCCCCTGACTTTTTGCCTTTTGTTGATGCCAGTCATGATTTAAATTGTGCTGGGACCCTGCTAACCAGGCCCCAGCACCAGTGTTCTTTCCCCAAACTGTACCTTTCTTCCCACAATTAGCACAGCCCTGGCACACAGGTAAGTCCCTTGTAAATGGTACCCCTGGTTCCAAGGGCCCTGTTGCCAGGGAAGGTCTTTAAGGGCTGCAGCATGTCTTATGCCACCCTGGGGACCCCTCACTCAGCACATGAACACTGCCTCACACCTTGTGTGTGCTGGTGGGGAGAAAATGACTAAGTCGACATGGCACTCCCCACAGAGTGCCATTCCCACCTCTCACCTCCTGTGGCATAGGTAATCCACCCCTCTAGCAGGCCTTACATCCCTAAGGGAGGGTACATTATACCACAGGTGAGGGCATACGTGCATGAGCACTATGCCCCTACAGTGTCTAAGCAAAACCTTTTCACCTCTGTTCTCCATAGGCGCCTATGTGTTTTGGGCACCTCTTTGACCTCTGCACCTGACTGGCCCTGAGCTGCTGCTGTGGTAACTTTGGGGTTGCCTTGAACTCCCAACAGTGGGCTGCCTATGCCCAAGAACTGAGACTTGTAAGTGTTTTACTTACCTCACAATCTAACCAATACTTACCTCCCCCAGGAACTGTTGATTGTAGCACTGTGTCCACTTTTAAAATAGCTTATTGCCATTTTAACAAAAACTGTATATGTTATTGCTCTAATTCAAAGTTCCTAACTTACCTGTGTGGAGTACCTTGCATTTTATGTATTTACTTCAAATCTTGAACTTGTGGTTCTAAAAATAAACTAAGAAATGATATTGTTCTATATAAAAACCTGCAAAGAAGAAAAACCACGGCACATCCCAAGCGGTTATAATGTTCCAGTTTATTCCTCGTGATGTCTTTAGATGAAACAATAATCTGTGGCCCAAGGTAACATCTTGGAGCCAGAGTCAAGAGATGACAACAGAAATCCTTTTCAAATGAACATCAGCCCAAATAGACAACAGCCGACACGTGTTTCGTCTGGGTAGACTTTATCAAGGCTATGATGCAGATAAATAGCTCAATATTTTAAAGTACCAGAGACAAATTGATGTCTTATGTTTTGAGAAGGAGGTCGAGTAAGAAGAGGCTAGAGGACCATGGTAAGCCTCAGATGTCTCCAAGCGTTTCTTTCGGCGTGGTATGGAAGGCGCTGCAAATAGTAATCAATTTATTATCATCCCCTGGAAGAGAACTAGGATTTACAGGTAAGTAACTTATCCTTCTCTTCCAGGGGATCCTCATCAATAGTCATAAACATTGAATAGATTAGCAAGCCCATCCCTAAACTCTGCGGACTGTCTAATAGAAGTGGAGGAATATATACATGTATCATGCAAATACATTTCTCAGAGAGGCCTCCCCCACTTGGGCATCTGCTCTTGCAACTGAGTCCAAACAGTAATGTCTAGTAAATGTATGTACAGACTTCCATGTAGCAGCCTTACAAATCTCAGATATTGGAACATTGTTAAGGAGGGTAGCAGTAGCCGCTTTTCCCCTTGTGGAATGCGCTTTAGGCCTAGCTAGTAGTTGTTTGTTAGCCAACTGGTAAGCATTAACAATACAAGAAACTATCCATCTTGATATCGTTCGTTTAGATGCTGCCTCTCCTGTCCTCAAATGACCATAATTTACAAACAAGTGGTTGGAATGTCTAGTCGATTTTGTTTTATCCAAATAAAATTTCAGCACTCTTTTCAAATCTAAGGAGTGCAATGCTTTCTCCGCCGGAGTCTCCGGATTGGGAAAGAAAGTCGGTAAAGACATAGGGGGTCATTCTAACTCTGGCGGGCGGCGGAGGCCGCCCGCCAGAGTTCCCCCCTCCAGAATACCGCACCTCGGTCAGAAGACCGCTGCAGTTATTCTGTGTTTCCCGCTGGGCTGGCGGGCGACCACCAGAAGGCCGCCCGCCAGCCCAGCGGGAAACCCCCTTCCCACGAGGAAGCCGGCTCCGAATGGAGCCGGCGGAGTGGGAAGGTGCGACGGGTGCAGTTGCACCCGTCGCGAATTTCAGTGTCTGCTGAGCAGACACTGAAATTCTTTGTGGGGCCCTCTTACGGGGGCCCCTGCAGTGCCCATGCAATTGGCATGGGCACTGCAGGGGCCCCCAGGGGCCCCACGACACCCCATACCGCCATCCTGTTCCTGGTGGGCGAACCGCCAGGAACAGGATGGCGGTATGGGGTGTCTGAATCCCCATGGCAGCGCAGCTATGGAGGATTCAGCAGGGCAGCGGAAAACCGGCGGGAGACCGCCGGTTTTCCTGTTCTGACCGCGGCCAAACCGCCGCGGTCAGAATGCCCTGCGGGGCACCGCCAGCCTGTTGGCGGTGCTCCCGCCGACCCTGGCCCCGGCGGTCAAGGACCGCCGGGGTCAGAATGACCCCCATAGTCTGATTGATGTGGAATTCTGACACCACCTTCGGTAGAAAAGATGGGTGAGTCCGCAGAACCACTCTATTGTCGTGAAAAACTGTGTACGGTTCTTTGGAAGACAAAGCCTGAATTTCACTGACCCTCCTCGCGGACGTAATGGCCACTAAAAAAGCCGTCTTCCACGTAAGGTGTTGCAAAGAGGCTTTGTGTATAGGTTCGAAAGGAGGGCCCATAAGTTTTGACAATACTATGTTCAGTTCCCATGGAGGAGAGGGTCTCCGAATGGGCGGAAAAACTTTTTTCAAACCTTCTAAGAAATCCTTGACTACTGGTTTCGTAAAGAAGGATTCCTGAGAAGATGACTTACGATAGGCTGTAATGGCAGACAAATGTACCTTAATAGATGATACCTGCAGACCGGACTTTGCCAGATGAAGTAAGTAAGACAGTATGACATCCTCCTGAGCCCGTATGGGATTCTGACCTTGTTGACAGCACCATATGTAGAATCTCTTCCACTTAAAAGCGTAAGAACGCCGCGTGGAAGGTCGTTTGGACTCTTTCAAGATGTTCATGCACTCCTGCGAGAGCCCTAGGTGCCCATATTGCAGGAATTCAGGAGCCATGCTGTCAAGCTCAGAGAGGGTAGGTTGGGATGCAGAACCCTGCCCTCCATCCTGCTCAGAAGATCCAGTCTGCACGGCAGCCTCCTGTGAGGTTTTTCCGATCGGTTGAGGAGATCTGTGTACCACAATTGACGGGGCCAATGTGGCGCTATGAGAATCATTCTGGTGCTGGACCTGTAAAGTTTGTTGATCACTGCCGGTATGAGGGGAATCGGTGGAAAGGCGTAGAGAAATATCCCTGACCAGTCGATCAACAGGGCATTCCCTCGAGATCCCGGACGGTAGAACCTGGATGCGAAGTCTGGGCATTTCTTGTTTACTTCGTCTGCGAAGAGATCCAATTGAGGCCGACCCCATTGAGCGAAGATGTCTTCGGTGACTTCGCCGTGTAGGACCCAATCATGGGCGTCCTCTAGGTGTCTGCTCAGGAAATCTGCTTCCACGTTTTGTTGACCTGGCAGGTGAACCGCTGTAAGTGACATTCCTCTGGCCAGGAGCCAATGCCATGTCGTTTGGGACTCTCGAGATAGGGGTAGGGATCTCGTCCCCCCCTGTCTGTTCAAATAATACATTGTGGTTGTATTGTCCGTTTGTATTAGGAGAGATTTCCCCTGAATCGATGGAACAAAAGATTTGAGAGCCAGATGGACCGCTCTGAGTTCCAGCAGATTGATGTGGTACTTCTTTTCCTTGTCGGACCACAGGCCCTGAGCTTGAAGTTGACCCAGATGAGCCCCCATCCCTGAAGAGACGCATCCGTTGCCAGAATGTCGGATGGAATTACCTGGTGAAACGGAGCACCTACTGACAGGTGAGGTCTGTGCATCCACCATTGCAATGACTGAAGTGCCGCTATAGGTAGCCGCACTCTGTCCTCCCAGCGACCTGTCCTTTGGCTCCAGTTGTTCTCCAATGCCTCTTGGAGGGGCCTCATGTGCAGCCTGGCATTTGGGACAATGAAAATACATGATGCCATGGAGCCCAGCAGTGATGTCACCTGACGGGCCGTAGGTGCGTCGGATTTTAACAGGTGTTGACACTTCCTGTTTATTGATAATAGTCGTTCCTCCGAAGGATACACTCTTTGGAGCTCTGTGTTTAGTATAGCTCCCAGGTAGTGAAGGTTCTGTTTTGGAACCAAGGTGGACTTTTGGTAGTTGACTTGAAGGCCTAGAGACTTGAAAACCTTGAGCACAATGTCCCGATGGCTTCTCGTCTGATCCGGAGAGGAAGCTTTCAGTAACCAGTCGTCTAGGTATGGGTTGATGAAGATCTTTTGTTTTCGAAGATGTGCCGCTACCACTGCCACACATTTTGAGAAGACGCGGGGGGCAGATTTCAGGCCGAATGGTAGTACTCTGAACTGATAGTGCTGCGAGGCTATTTGGAAGCGCAAGAATTTCCGATGCTTGGGAGCTATTGGGATGTGAAAATATGCATCCTGCAGGTCGATGGATCACATCCAGTCTCCCTGATGTAGCTGAGGGAAAATCTGGTGAAGAGCCAGCATCCTGAACTTCTGTTTTCTTATGTACTTGTTCAGCAGCCGTAAGTCCAGAATTGGTCTGAAAACGCCCTCTCGGCCTTTTTTCGCCACCAGAAAATAACGGGAGTAAACCCCCTTTCCTCTGTGCGCAAGTGGAACCTTTTCTATTGCCTTCTTTTGTAAGAGGTCGAGAGCCTCTTTGCGCAGCAGGCTGAGATGAGATGGATTGCATTTGGCTGGTGGCAAGTGTGGTGGAGGCTGTCTGAAAAGAAGAGAGTAGCCATTTTCGACAATGTTGAGCACCCATTTGTCTTTTGTGATAGAGTTCCACTCGTGAAGATAACCTGTGATACTTCCCCCCACCGGAGTGGTGTACAGTGTCGAGGGAAGCGAGAACTCATTGTTTGGCCGCCGCTTTCGGTGTGGACTGCTGAGGTCTACTTGACCCTCGTTCCCTTGTGGCCTTTCCAGCCTGAAAAAGAGGGCGTCCCTGCCTTTGCTGAGGCCTCTGGGACCAGTGAGGGGTTTGAACCCTCTGCTGGAAAGGGCACCTGTCAAAAGGCCTATACCTCCGCCTGAAGTCTTTCTTCCTTTCCAGGCCTACTGCCCTCATGGTGTCCACCTCGGTCTTCATGCGGGCCATTTCTTCATCCGCATGGGTACCAAACAGCGAGTTCCCGTTGAATGGGAGATTTTGGATGCGCTGTTGTGCTTCCTGTTTTAAACCAGTCAGCCTCAGCCAGGAAGACCTTCTTGCACAGATTCCATGTGCGTACCCATGTGCAGCTAAGTCTGCCCCATCTGCCGCTGCGTTGATGACCTGGTTAGATACCAGACATCCCTCTTGCAGGATCTCTTGAAAATCCTGTCTGTCTTCCCTGGGCAACTTTTCTGTGAATCTGTTGAGGGAGTCCCACAGAGAACGGTCATACCTGCCCAGGAGTGCAGAAGCGCTGGAGACTTTCATTACAGATGCCGCCGTGCCGCACATTTTTCTCCCCAGAGAGTCTAGATGCCTGCACTCTTTGTCCGGTGGGACCGTGGAGGATGATGCCACCGAGTGGGTTTTTCGGGCTGCCGCCAATATTACAGAGTCTGGTGGCGGGTCCTTTCTTAAGAATAAAGGGTCCTGTTCAGGCGCCTTATATTTTTTAGAATCCTAGCCGGGGCAGATTTGAGGGTGGCTGGCGCCAAAAAAGTGTCCATGGTTGGCTGCAACAAACCAGGCACTAGCTGCAGTAGATTTTTCGACACTGTTCTATGCTGCAGAGTCTCAAAAATGACTGACGAGGAGGTAGATGGTTCTGGAACCTCTGTATTTAACTTCTGCGCTCCCCTTAACAGCACCTCATTAAAAGTGGTAATGTCATCCACCGGTGAGACCCTAGGTGGTGGAGAATCTGTTAGGGTGGGGGAGTAACGTCCGACAGATGATCCTGACGACGACCAAGAGGGTGATCTTCTGTGTCGTGATCGTGACCTAGATCGCCGTTGGGAACGCGACCTGCTGCGAGACGCTGTAACAGAGCGCCCAGGTCTCGTGGTCGGTTGGCGAGGAGCAGAACGAGCCCGTTCTGCCCGCGTTGTCGGTGATGGTGTTCTCGGGAGAGAGGCAGTGGGAGAGTACATTCGTGAGTACTGTGAATCTGGGGAGGCCGCTGGTCTATTAAGGAACTCCAACGATCTTGGTGATAAGTTGATGGGTGAAACATGCCCCGATGATGCCGCTCTCGAACGAGATGAATCGCTCCGTATGGAGACCACTGGAGAAGGCGCGGCCTTATCTGCTGGAGGACGATGTTCTAGTCCCTGCGAGACAGGTAAAACCTGTGTCGACGTCGACGGCTGTGCCGACGTCGAAGGGCACGCTGGTTGTTCTTGCCTCGACGTTGAATGTCTCGAAGTCGAGTGCCTCGACGTAGAGTGTCTCGATGTCGAACGGCGATCTCTGGACCTTGACCTACTCGCCGTCGTGTGCCTCGACGTGGAGCGGTGGGTGGCCGACGACGGATGTCGCTCTTGCCGCTGTGGCGATTTCGACGTCATGTCTCTTGACGTCGGGGGCGTGAGGTCTTCGGCGGCGAACGGGCACACCGGTGATGGCTCGACGTCGATCGGCGGGCTGCCGTCGACGGAGATATGCCCCTGCGATGGCCATGTTCTCTCGACGCCGTGACCTTCGACGTCGGTCGGGTCGCCGTCGATCTATGGCGGTGAGATGGTGGCAGCGACGACGTCGACGGGGAACAAACAGGTACTTCCCTACCTGCTGACGTCGACCTAGCCATTCTCTCCTGACAGTGGCCTGTTGGCTGCCTGGGAAGCGAAGAGGATGATGTCTTCTGCCTCTCGTGAAGCCCATGAAGTCTGATCTTTTCTCTGTCCTTCAGAGTCCTCTTTGACATATTCTTGCAGTGTTTGCAAGTGTCAGGGCAGTGACTCTGAGGCAGGCACACAATACAAAGAGAGTGTGGATCTGACTGGGCCTTCTTCTTCCCACAAGAAGGGCATTTGACAAAAAGGGAAGGCATTTTTCTGTCAGGAAAAAACTGCCAAACTCAGACAAAGATGTTAGATGTCGAGTGAAACAGGAAAAAATGCTGTTTTTAAGTATTTTTCTGAGAAAAAACTCAGAAAAACTGAGAGCTCAATGCTCCAGGATCCTCTCAGAAGAAGCCGGAAACAAGAACTAACCTAACTGTGAACCAACTGTCACCTTTCCTTCACCCATGAGGCATGGTGGGATACTGGAGGTGCTCAGGGTCTTAAAGGCACGGTGCCAAAGTTTTTATGGTTCTCCTGTGTTAACCTGCATGCAGCCTATTGGCTAAGAATGCTCCATTGTTTTTCAATGTAGTTTTTTCTCTTTTTTCTCTAGATATTGCTGCTGCTTATTTCCCTAAGCACAGTTTTGGGGGCTTGGGTAGATATTTATTCTCTATTGTAATTTTATAATAATAGAAAAAAAATAAAAAAAAACTTCATAGAAATAAAGCATTTTAGCTTGTTTATGATTATAGCCTGCATTGCTGTTTTACACATGTATATATGAGTTTAGTATGAAAGATATGTCTACTAAAAATGCTATATATATTTTTCGTGTGCATATTTCATACTTTATAGGTATATATTTTATATATGCTCCGGGGTCCCCGCACAAGGGCGGGAATATTCAATGTTTATGACTATTGATGAGGATCCCCTGGAAGAGAAAATATGTTTTCTGATAGTTACAGAACCTAATACCTTTTTGTACTGCTAACTAATCTGATTCAAGCATGTGAATTTATGAAAGATACCCCAATACCGTAGAAGAAAATAAGTTACTTACCTGTAACTGTGGTTCTCCAGTATTGGTATCTTTCATAGATTCACATGCGACCCACCCTCCTCCCCATGGACGCTCACCTCTTTTGTCTCTCTCTTGAAGTCACTAGTGCGGCAAAATCTGAGAGACTGAGCCTCTGTGCTGGGGGTTCTAAAGGGGTGGTCTCGCCTGACTAGCTGAACTTTGGGCCTTTCCTAATGAAGCTAATATGCTAGGAAAGTGGATGTATTTTTGCCACTGACTACAATGAAAAAAAAAACTAAAAAGACAATTTCCTTTTTACTGCTTTCTATGTACCGTGGGACTCCCACTTTAACGAGCGGGAATGATTCAAGCATTTGAATCTATGAAAGATACCAATACTGGAGAACCACAGTTACAGGTAAGGAATTTATTTTCTTTCTTCAGGTGGTATGAATCTGATTTCCTGGGTTCAGGGTCGCCCCTATAGACTCAATTTAGGGGTCTGTTTAGGTCTGGGGAGCAGTAGCTAATGGCTACTGTCCTGGAGGGTGGCTACAGGTACCAGGTGCTACAATTTCTGCAGGGGTAGGTGCAAAGCACCTCCACCCCAGTACAGGCTTTGTTCCTGCCCACAGAGTGACAAAGGCACTCTCCCCATGTGGCCCGCAACTCGTCTGGTTTGTGGCAGGCTGGCAGAAACTGGTCAGCCTAGCACTAGTAGTCGGATTGGTATTCAGGGGGCCTCTCTAAGATGCCCTCTGGGTGCCTGTTACAATAAATTCCACACTGGCATCAGTGTGCATTTATTGTGCTGAGAAGTTTGATACCAAACTTCCCAGATTTCAGCATAGCCGTTATGGAACTGTGGAGTTCATGTTTGACAAACTCCCAGCCCATATACTCTTATGGCTACCCTGCACTTACAATGTCTAAGGTGTTGCTTAGACACTGCAAAGGCATAATGCTCATACACATATGCCCTCACCTGTGGTATAGTGCACCCTGCCTTAGGGCTGTAAGGCCGGCTAGAGGGGTGACTTACCTATGCCACAGGCAGTGTGAGGTTGGCATGGCACTCTGAGGGGAGTGCCATGTCGACTTAGTCATTTTCTCCCCACCAGCACACACAAGCTGTGAGGCAGTATGCATGTGCTGAGTGAGGGGTCCCCAGGGTGGCATAAGGCATGCTGCAGCCCTTAGACACCTTCCCTGGCATCGGGCCCCTGGTACCAGGGGTACCAGTTACAAGGGGCTTATATGATTGCCAGGGCTGTGCCAATTGTGGAAGCATAGGTACAGTTTAGGGAAAGAACACTGGTGCTGGGGCCTGGTTAGCAGGGTCCCAGCACATTTTCAATCAAAACTTGGCATCAGCAAAGGCAAGAAGTCAGGGGGTAACCATGCCAAGGAGGCATTTCCTTACATAACCACCCCCCCCAAAGGAAAGAGGATGAGACTAACATTTCCCAAGAGTCTTAATTTTCTAAGTGGAAGGACCTAGAAAGGCCATCAGCACTGGCATGGGCAGTCCCAGGTCTGTGTTCCACTACAAAGTCCATTCCCTGTAGGGATATGGACCACCTCAACAGTTTAAGGTTTTCTCTTTTCATTTGCATTAGCCATCTGAGAGGTCTGTGGTCATTTGGAACTATGAAGTGAGTACCAAAAAGGTATGGTCTCAACTTCTTCAAGGACCAGACGACAGCAAAGGCCTCCCTCTCAATGGCACTCCAATGCTGCTCCCTGGATAGTACCCTCCTGCTGACAAAAACAACAGGCTGGTCAAGGCCATCATCATTAGTTTGGGACAGGACTGCTCCTATCCCATGTTCAGAGGCATCTGTCTGCACAAAGAACTGCTTAGAGTAATCTAGAGCTTTCAAAACTGGTGCTGTACACATTCCTTGCTTCAGGGTGTCAAAGGCCTTTTGACAGTCCAAGGTCCAGTTCACTTTCTTGGAGTTAGGTTCTGTGAGGGATGTCACTATTGATCCATAACCCTTCACAAACCTTCTACAGCACCCAGGCTAGCCAAGGAATGCCCTGACTTGAGTCTGGGTTTTAGGAGCAACCCAGTCCAGAATAGCTTGGATCTTGGGTTGGAGTGGCTGAACTTGGCCTCCACCAACAAGCTAACCCAAGTAAACCACAGTACCTTGCCCTATCTGACATTTAGACCCCTTGATAGAGAGGCCTGCTGCTTTAGGGGCCTGCAAAACCCTTTTCAGATGGACCAGGTGATCCTGCCAGTTGGAGCTAAATACAGCAATATCATCAAGATAAGCTGCACTAAAGGACTCCAAGCCAGCAAGGACTTGATTCACCAACCTTTGGAAGGTGGCAGGGGCATTCTTTAAGCCAAAGTGCAAAACAGTAAACTGGTAGTGCCCATCAGTTGTAGAGAATGCGGTTTTCTCTTTTGCTCCTGGTGCCATTCTTATTTGCCAGTACCCTGCTGTTAAGTCAAAGGTACTAAAGTATTTGGCAGCACCCAATTTGTCCATTAGTTCATCTGCCCTTGGAATGGGGTGAGCATCTGTCTTGGTGACAGACTTAAGCCCTCTGTAGTCCACACAAAACCTCATCTCTCTCTTGCCATCTTTTGTGTGAGGTTTGGGGACCAAGACCACTGGGCTCAACCACTCCCAACTCCAGCATCTTGTGGACTTCCACTTTGATGCTTTCCTTAACTTGGTCAGACTGTCTAAATATTTTGTTTTTCACAGGCATGCTGTCTCATGTGTCCACATCATGGGTACACAGGTGTGTCTGACCAGGGGTTAAAGAAAAGAGCTCAGCAAACTGCTGGAGGACTTTCCTGCAGTCAGTCTTCTGTTGGCCAGAGAGGGTGTCTGAATAGATCACTCCATCTACTGTGCCATCCTTAGGGTCAGTGGAGAGGAGATGAGGGAGAGGTTCACTCTCTGCTTCCTGGTCCTCATCTGTAACCATTAACATGTTTACATCTGCCCTATCATGGAAGAGTTTGAAGCGGTTAACATGGATCACCCTCTTGGGCGTCCTGCTAGTGCCTAGGTCCACCAGGTAGGTGACCTGACACTTCTTTTCTAGCACTGGGTAAGGACCACTCCATTTGTCCTAAAGTGCACTTGGAGCCACATGCTCCAGAACCCAGACTTTCTGCCCTGGCTGAAACTCAACCATAGCAGCCTTTTGGTCATACCACATCTTCTGGAGTTGTTGGCTGGCCTCAAGGTTTATGCTTGCCTTTTTCATGTACGCTGCCACCCTTGAACATAGGTCTAGTACATGGTCCAACACATCTTGCTTAGGCTCATGGAGAGGTCTCTCCCAGCCTTCTTTTACAAGAGCTAGTGGTCCCCTAACAGAAGTCCAAAGGGGGAAAACCCTACTCCCTTCTGAGGCACCTCTCTGTAGGCGAAAAGCAGGCATGGCAAGAGGACATCCCATCTCCTTTTGAGTTTTTCAGGGAGCCCCATGATCATGCCCTTCAATGTCTTGTTAAATCTCTCAACAAGACCATTGGTTTGTGGATGGTATGGTGTGGTGAATTTGTAAGTTACCCCACACTCATTCCACATATGTTTTAGATAAGCTGACATGAAGTTGGTACCTCTGTCAGAAACCACCTCCTTAGGAAATCCCACTCTGGTAAAAATACCAATGAGTGCTTTGGCTACTGCAGGGGCAGTAGTCGACCTAAGGGGAATTGCTTCAGGGTATCTAGTAGCATGATCCACTACTACTAGTATGTATTGGTTCCCTGAGGCTGTAGGAGGTTCAAGTGGACCCACTGGAAGTGGAATGAGGGGGGCCTTTCGGTGTCCACCTGTCTTACCACTGGCTTGACAGGTGGCACAGGAGACACAAAACTCCTTTACCTTCTGGGACATACTGGGCCAATAGAAATGGTTGACTAACCTCTCCCATGTCTTGGTTTGTCCAAAATGCCCAGCAAGGGGAATGTCATGGACTAAGGTCAGAATGAACTCCCTAAGTTCCTGAGGCACTACCACTCTTCTAGTGGCACCAGGTTTGGGATCTCTTGCCTCAGTGTAAAGGAGTCCATCTTCCCAATAGACCCTGTGTGTTCCACTGACATTTCTTTTTTCTTGCTCAGCTGCTTGCTCTCTTAAGCCTTCAAGAAAGGGACACGTTTCTTGCCCCTTACGCAGCCATTCCCTTGAGAGTCCCCCTGGGCCCAAGAGCTCAACCTGGTAAGGTTTCAGCTCCATGGACTCAGTTCCCTCAGAGGATAGAACTTCTTCCTGGGAAGAGAGGTTCTATTCCTTGTGCTGTGTTGAAGCTGGTTCCACAGTCTTCTTTCCTTTTCTCTTGGAAGGGTGGGCCATTTTTCCAGACTCCAACACTTCTTTTTCACCCTGAGCCCTGCACTGTGCCCTTGTCCTGACACACACCAGTTCGGGGATACCTAGCATGGCTGCATGGGTTTTGAGTTCTACCTCAGCCCATGCTGAGGACTCAAGATTATTTCCAAACAGACATTCTACTGGTATAGCAGAAGAGACTACCACCTGTTTCAGGCCAGTGGCCCCTCCCCATTCTAAAGTTACCATTGCCATGGGATGGACTTTAGTCTGAGTGTCAGCACTGGTGACTGGATTTGTCTGTCCAGCCAGGTATTGTCCTGGGGAAACCAGTCTGTCTGTCTCCATAGTGACACTGGCACCTGTATCCCTCAGGGCTTCTACTCTAGTCCCATTGATTAAGAGCTGCTGCCTGTATTTTTGCATGTTAGGTGGCCAAGCAGCCAGTGTGGCTCGGTCCACCCCACCCTCTGAGACTAATGTAGCTTCAGTGTGAACACTGATTTGCTCTGGGCACACTGTTGATCCCACCTGGAGACTGGCTATTCCAGTGCTAACTGGAGTAGTAGTAGTGGGACTTTTCTTGGGACAGGCCTTGTCTCCAGTTTGGTGTCCATGCTGAGTACAGATGCGACACCAGGCCTTTTTGGGATCAAAGTTTTTACCCTTATACCCAAATGAGGATGGTAAAGAGGCTTTGGACCCTCCCTCCTGAGCAGGTTTTTGGAGCTCTGTAGAAGACTGTTTACTTTTTCCCTTGGATGTCTCAACACTCTTCCCCTGGGGAGGCTTTGTGACCCCTTTCTTTTGGTCACCTGCTGTGGAAGTCTTGGTCACCATAGTCTTGACCCAATGGTCCACCTTCTTTCCCTATTCTTGGGGAGAGATTTGACCTAGGTCTACCAGATGCTGATGCAGTTTAATATTGAAACAATTACTTAAAATATGTTCTTTCATAAACAAGTTATACAGCCCATCATAATCATTTACACCACTGCCATTAATCCAACCATCTAGTGTTTTGACTGAGAAGTCAACAAAATCAACTCAGGTCTGGCTCGAGGATTTTTGAGCCCCCCTGAACCTAATCCTGTACTCCTCAGTTGAGAATCCTAAGCCCTCAATCAGGGTAGCCTTCACGAGGTCATAGGATTCTGCATCCTTACCAGAGAGTGTAAGGAGTGTATCCCTACACTTTCCAGCGAACATTTCCCAAAGAAGAGCACCCCAGTGAGATTTGTTTACTTTTCTGGTTGCACAAGCCCTCTCAAAATCTGTGAACCACTTGGTGATATCATCACCATCTTCATATTTTGCTGCAATCCCTTTGGGGATTTCTAACATGTCAGTATTCTCTCTGACCCTATTTATGTTGCTGCCACCATTGATGGGAGCTAAACCCATCTCTTGTCTTTCCCTCTCTATGGCTAGGAGCTGTCTCTCCAAAGCCAATCTGTTGGCCATCCTGGACAACAGAAGGTCATCTTCATTGAGGATGCCCTCCATGCTTCCATAGTTACTGGTCTCACCTGTGGAAGAACCAGTCTCTCTGACTATCACTTGTGGAGTCAGGGTTTGAGGGACCCTGTTCTCCCTAACTAGGACAGGAGGGAGGGAATCATCCTCCTGGTCACTAGCTTCCCCCTCTGTAGGATTATCCTCAGAGGGTTGGTCCTTTCCAAACTGTGCCAAAAGCTCCTGGAGCTTTACTTTGGTAGGGTTGGACCCAGTCTTTATATTTTGTAGCTTACAGAGAGTCCTTAGCTCTGACATCCCTAGATGCAGGTAAGAGGTGAGGTTGAGTTCCACCACCATCTCATCTGTGCTAGACATTATTTCTCTAAAAGTTGGTATAACTTTTTAAGAATCTACAAACTACTTCTAGAACTTAAATCCAACCTTTTACAAAATTTTAAACTCTAAAAGAAATGCTAACAGGTAATTACACAAGGGTTCCCCTTAGAGGTAAGATAGTGGCAAAATTAGATAATTCTAATGCTCTATTTTGTGGTAGTGTGGTCGAGCAGTAGGCTTATCAGAGGGTAGTGTTAAGCATTTGTTGTACACACACAAGCAATGAATGAGGAACACACACTCAAAGACTTAACTCCAGGCCAATAGTTTTTACATAGAAAAAAACTATTTTCTTACTTTATTTTTAGAACCACAAGTTCAAGATTTGAAGTAAATACATACAATCCAAGGTACTCCACACAGGTAAGTTAGGAACTTTGAATTAGAGCAACAGCATACACAGTTTTAGTAAAAATGGCAATAAGCTATTTTAAAAGTGGACACGGTGCAAACATGAACAGTTCCTGGGGGAGGTAAGGATAAGTTACTTAACTGTAAATCCTAGTTCTCTTCCATCAAAGTCATAAACATTGAATATTCCTGCCCTCATGCGGGGACCCCGGAGCATATATAAAAACACACATGTATAAGTATGAAAAATACATGAAAAATATAGCATTTTTTAGTAGACAATTTTCATACCAGAACCATGTATACATGTGTATAACAGCAATGCAGACTACGTTGATAAACAGGCTAAAATGCTTTATTTCTATGGAGTTTTTTTTTTTTTTTAAACTCTCCTTTATAATTACAAGAAAGTTTTTTTCCAAAGCCCCATAGCTGGCCCCAGAAAAAAGAGCACTAGCAACATTTGTGAAAAAAGAGAAAAAACTACATTGAAAACAATAGAGCATTATTAGCTAATAGGCTGCATGCAGGTTCATACAGCAGAACCACAAAATTTGGCACCGTGCCTTTAAGACTCTGAGCAGCTCCAGTATCCAACCATGCCTCAGGGGTGAAGGAGAGGTGACAGTTGGTTCACAGTTAGGTCAGTACTTTTTTACGGTGACAACGCCTCCTACAGATTTAGATAGATGTCTGCGCTGCACTTCTAGGAGACTTGCGTCCGGGGAGGAGGGTGTGTTGTTTATGACTTTGATGAGGATACCCCTGGAAGAGAACTAGGATTTACAGGTAAGTAACTTATCCTTCTCTTCCAGGGGATCCTCATCAATAGTCATAAACATTGAATAGACTAGCAAGCCCATCCCTTATCTCTGCGGACTGTCAAATAGAAGTGCAGGAAAAAGAGACACACTATGCAAACAAATTTCTCAGAGACGCCTGCCCAACTTGAGCGTCCGCTCTGGCATCTGAGTCCAAACAGTAGTGCCTTGTAACTGTATGTACAGATTTCCATGTAGCAGCCTTACAGATTTCAGAGATTGGAACATTATTAAGGAGGGCAGCAGTAGCCCCTTTTCCTCTTGTTGAATGAGCCTTAGGCCTAGCCAATAACTGTTTGTTAGCCAATTGATATGCAGTAACAATACATGAAACTATCCATCTAGATATTGTTTGTTTTGAGGCTGCATCGCCTGCTCTCATATGTCCGTAATTTACAAACAGGTGGTGAGATCATCTAATCAATTTGGTCTTATCCAGGTAGAATTTTAGCACTCTTTTCAAATCCAGGGAGTGCAATGCTTTCTCCGCTGGAGTTCCCGGATTAGGGAAAAAAGTTGGTAGTGATATAGTCTGATTGATGGGAAAATCCGACACCACCTTCGGTAAGAATGATGGATGAGTTCTTAGAACGACTCTATTTTCATGGAAAAAAGTGTACCGTTCCTTGGAGGACAAAGCCTGAATCTCACTGACCCTACTCGCTGAAGTAATGGCTACAAGAAAAGCTGTCTTCCACGTAAGGTGTTGTAAAGAAGCTTTGAAGATAGGCTCAAAAGGAGGGCCAATGAGTCTAGATAATACTATGTTCTATTCCCATGGAGGTGAGGGTTTTCGAATGGGTGGAAAAACCTTCTTCAAACCTTCTAAGAAATCCTTGACCACTGGCATAGTAAAGAAGGATTCCTGAGAAGGTGACTTAGGATAGGCTGTAATGGCAGATAAATGTACCTTAATAGATGACACTTGCAGACCCGATTTCGCCAGATGGAGCAGGTAAGACAATATGAAGTCCTCCTGAGCCAGAATAGGATTCTGACCCTGCTGACGACACCATATGTAAAGTCTCTTCCACTTGAACGCGTAAGAGCGCCGCGTGGAAGGCCTTCTAGACTCCTTTAAGATGTTCATGCATTCCTGCGAGAGCCCTAGATGCCCATACTGCAGGAATTCAGGAGCCATGCCGTCAAGCTCAGAGAGGGAAGGATGGGGTGAAGAATCTTGCCTCCCAGCCTACAAAGGAGATCTGGTCTGCACGGCAGCCTCTAGTGCGGTTGTTCTGATAGGTTGAGGAGATCTGTGTACCAGAACTGACGAGGCCATTGCGGGGCTATGAGAATCATTCTGGTGTTGGATCTGTAGAGTTTGTTTATCTCCGCAGATATGAGGGGAATCAGTGGAAAGGTGTAGAGAAATATCCCTGACCAGTCGATCAACAGGGCGTTCCCTCGAGACCCCGGACGGTAGAACCTGGACGCGAAGTCTGGGCATTTCTTGTATACGTCGTCTGCGAACAGATCTAACTGAGGTCGACCCCATTGAACAAAGATGTCTTCGACAACGTCGTTGTGAAGAACCCAATCGTAGCCGTCCTCGAGGGTTCTGCTTAGGAAGTCCGCCTCCACGTTTTGCTGCCCTGGGAGGTGAATTGCTGTAAGAGACATTCCCCTCGCTATGAGCCAATGCCAAATGGCCTGAGATTCCAGAGACAGGGGCCGAGATCTCGTCCCCTCTTGCGTGTTCAGATAATACATTGTCGTCGTATTGTCCGTCTGCACCAGGAGAGACTTTCCCTGAATTGATGGAGCAAATGACTTGAGAGCCAGATGAACCGCTCTAAGCTCCAGCAGGTTGATATGGTACGACCTCTCTTTGATGGACCACAAGCCCTGAGCTGGACGGGAACCCAGATAAGCTCCCCAGCCCTGAAGCAACGCATCCGTTATTAGAGTGTCGGACGGAATTGGCTGATGAAAAGGCGCCCACTGACAGGTGATGTCTGTGCATCCACCATCGTTATGATTGTCGCGCTCCTACCGGAAGAAGCATTCTGTCTTCCCAGTAGCCTGTGTGTTGATTCCAGTTTTCCTCCAGCGCCTCTTGAAGAGGCCTCATATGCAATCTGGCGATCGGGACAATGAAAATGCAAGAGGCCATGGAGCCCAACAGAGATGTCACCTGACGGGCCATAGGTGCGGGGGAACCCAGAAGATCGTGACATTTCCTCCTTATTGATAACAGTCGTTCCTCCGAAGGATACACTCTTTCAAGCTCTGTGTTCAGTATGGCTCCCAGGTAGTGGAGGGTTTGTGTTGGGATGAGGGTGGACTTCTGGAAGTTGACCTGCAGACCTAGAGATCGAAAAACACTGAGCACAATGCCCAGATGGTTCTTCGCCTGTTCCGGAGAGGAGGCTTTCAGTAGCCAGTCGTCTTGGTATGGATAAATGAAGATTTTCTGCTTCCTTAAATGCGCCGCTACCGTTTCTACACACTTGGAGAATGCGCGAGGGGCAGATTTTAGGCCGAAAGGAAGCACCTTGAACTGATAGTGTTGGGAGGCTATCACAAATCGTAGGAATTTCCGATGCTTGGGAATGATCGGGATGTGAAAATACACATCTTGCAGATCTATGGAACACATCCAGTCTCCTCGATGCAGTTGAGGGAAGATCTGGTGAAGAGCCAGCATTCTGAACTTTTGCTTCTTTATGTATTTGTTCAGCAGCCTCAAGTCTACAATCGGTCTGAAAAATCCTTCCCGACCCTTCTTTGCTACTAGAAAATAGCGGGAGTACACCCCCTTTCTCCTTGTGCGACTGGAACCTTTTCTATCGCCTTTTTTTGTAACAGAGCATGAACCTCTTTGCGTAATAAGCTCATGTGAGCAGGTCTGGATTTGGTTGGTGGCAAGTGAGGAGGAGGTTGCCGGAAAAGAAGAGAGTATCCACTCTCTACAATGTTCAGCACCCATTTGTCTTTTGTGATGCCATGCCACTCGTGAATGAACGCTGTGATACTTCCCCCAACCGGAGTTGTGTACGCTATTAAGGGAAGCAAATCCTCACTGTTTTGCAGGGGCTTTGAGGGTAGACTGCTGAGGTCTGCTTGACCCTAGGTCTCTTGTGGCTTTGCGAGACTGGAAGAGGGGCCGCCCTTATTTCTGCTGTGGTCTTTGGGACCAATGAGAGGTTTGAACCCTCTGTTGGAACTGGCGCCTGTCGTGAGGCCTATACCTTCGCCTGAAGTCTTTCCTCCTCTCGAGGCCCACTGCCCTCATGGTGTCAACCTCCGCCTTCATACGCGCCATCTCCTCATCCGTGTGGGTTCCCAATAGCGAGTTTCCGTTAAACTGAAGACTCAAGATACGCTGCTGCGCTTCCTGCTTTAATCCTGTGAGTCTCAGCCAGGAAGATCTTCTCGCACAAACCCCATGCGCGTAACCATGTGCTGCCAAGTCTGCTCCATCTGCTGCCGCACTAATGATCTGATTGGACACCAGACTTCCCTCCTGAAGGATCTCCTGAAAATCTTGCCTGTCCTCTCTAGGCAGTTTTTCTGCAAACCTGCTCAGCGAGTCCCAGACTGACCGATCATATCTGCCTAGGAGTGCGGAGGCGCTGGAGACCTTCATCATGGACTCTGCCGTGCCACACATCTTCCTCCCCAGAGAGTCCAGGTCTCTACTCTCCTTGTCCGGTGGAACCGTAGAGGATGACGCCACTGAATGTGTCTTACGGGCTGCGGCCAATATGACTGAGTCTGGTGGTGGATCAGCCCTGAGAAACAAAGGATCTTGATCAGGGGCCTTGTATTTCTTTAAGATCCTAGCGGGAGCTGAACGGAGGTTTGCTGGTGTTAGTCGAAGATTACAGACGAGGAGGTTGAAGGCTCCTGGACCTCAATATTCAGCTTTTGTGCACCCCTGAGAAGCACCTCATTGAAAGTTGTGATGTCCACCGGGGAAACTCTACCTGGTGGAGAATCTGTCAGAATCGGGGAGTACCCTCTTACTGAAGACCCCGACGATGTGGACCAAGAAGGAGACCTTCTGTGACGGCGCGCTCTTGATCTTCTCTGGGAGCGTGACCTGCTCCTAGATCTGGTTGTAGTGCGTCGAGGTCTAGTGGTAGACTGACGAGACGCAGAACGAGCCCGTTCTGTACGCGCCTTTGGCGAAGGTGTCCTCGGGAGAGAAGCCAATGGTGAATACAATCGCGAGTACTGAGAGTCTGGAGAAGCAGGCGTTTTGTTAAGACTCTCTAAAAACCTTGGCGATAGGTTTATGGGCGAGATATGCCCAGACAAGATGCGGCTCTCGACTGCCTCGATGATCCACTCCTTATGGAGACCACTGGACTTGTTGGAGTGACGTTCTTGTCAGCCGGTGGTTGCTGACGTTCTTCCCCTTGCGAGATAGGCAGCACCTGTTTCGACGTCGAAAGGTGCACCGACGTCGAAGGAAGTACCATGGACGGTCTCGATGTCGAGTGCCTCGACGGCGACCGGTGGTCCCTTGAATGTGCTTGGCTCGACGTCGTATGCTTCGCCGTCAAGTGATGGGCCGCTGACGACAGAAGTCTCTGCTCTCGCCGTGGAGGCGATCTCGACGTCGTCTTTCGTGGCGTCGAGGGATGTGAGGCCTTCGACGGCGAATGCGCCCGGCGGTGCTGGCTCAACGTCGATCGGTGGGTTGCCGTCAACGGAGATCTGCCCTTATGGTGGCTATGCACCTTCGACGTCGTATCCATCGACGTCGGTCGGGTCGCCGTTGACGGCGATCTGTGACGATGGGACGGTGGCAGCGATGACGTTGACGGGGAACAGACAGGCACCTTCTTACCCGCTGACGTTGATCTAGCCTGTCTCTCCTGAGAATGGCTTGTTGACTGCCTGGGAAGTGAAGAGGACGAAGTTTTTTGCCTCTCGTGAAGACCATGAAGCCTGATTTTCTCTCTGTCTTTCAGAGTCCTTTTTGACATGTTCTTGCAGTGCCTGCATGTGCCAGGGCAGTGGCTCTGATGCAAACACACAATACAGAGAGAGTGTGGATCAGACTGGGCCTTCTTCTTCCCACAGGAAGGGCACTTCACAAAAAGAGAAGGCATTTTCCAGTCCGGAAAAAATCCCCTCACTCAGACAAAGGTGAAAAACGTCGAGTGAAGGTAGAAAAACACAGTTTTTGAATATTTTTCTGTGAAAAA
Organism: Pleurodeles waltl; assembly: GCF_031143425.1. NCBI lineage: Eukaryota > Metazoa > Chordata > Amphibia > Caudata > Salamandridae > Pleurodeles > Pleurodeles waltl. Next base: position 1,124,863,304 of record NC_090448.1, read on the forward strand.
ACCCAGAAAAAATGAGAGCTCAATGCTCCAGGATCCTCTCAGAAGAAGCCGGAAAAAAGAACTGACCTAACTGTGAACCAACTGTCACCTCTCCTTCACCCCTGAGGCATGGTGGGATACTGGAGGTGCTCAGGGTCTTAAAGGCACGGTGCCAACTTTTGTGGTTCTGCTGTATGAACCTGCATGCAGCCTATTAGCTAATAATGCTCTATTGTTTTCAATGTAGTTTTTTCTCTTTTTTCATAAATGTTGCTAGTGCTCTTTTTCCTGGGCCCAGCTATGGGGCTTTGTAATTTTTTTCTTGTAATTATAAAGGAGAGTGTTTAAAAAAAAAAAAAAAAAAAACTCCATAGAAATAAAGCATTTTAGCCTGTTTATCAACGTAGTCTGCGTTGCTGTTATACAAATGTATACATGGTTCTGGTACGAAAATTGTCTACTAAAAAATGCTATATTTTTCATGTATTTTTCATACTTATACATGTGTGTTTTTATATATGCTCCGGGGTCCCCGCACGAGGGCGGGAATATTCAATGTTTATGACTATTGATGAGGATCCCCTGGAAGAGAAGCAATGGTTAGTTTGTCAGGTAAGTAAGACACTTATAAGTCCAAGTTCCTGGACATAGGCAGCCCACTGCTGGGGATTCAAGGCAACCCCAAAGTTACCACACCAGCAGCTCAGGGCCGGTCAGGTGCAGAGGTCAAAGAGGTGCCCAAAACACAAAGGCACCTATGAAGAACAGGGGTGCTCTGGTTCCAGTCTGCCAGCAGGTAAGTACCCGCGTCCTCAGAGGGCAGAACAGGGGGGTTTTGTAGAGCCTGGGGGGGGGGGGGGGGGGGGGAGGGGGGGGAGAGGGGGTGCACAATTAGGCCCACAAAAGACACCCTCAGCGGCACAGGGGCGGTCGGGTGCAGTGTGCAAAGCAGGCTTCAGGTTTTGCATAGGATTCAATGGAGGGACCCAGGGGCCACTCTGGCGGTGCAGGCAGGGCACAGGGGGGCTTCTCGGGCCAGCCACTAACTGGGCTAGGCAGAGGGTCACCTGGTGGTCACTCCTGCACTGAGGTTTGGTTCCTTCTGGTCCTGGGGGCTGCGGGTGCAGTGCTTGGTCCAGGCGTCGGGTTCCTTGTTACAGGCAGTCGCGGTCAGGGGGAGCCTCTGGATTCTCTCTGCATACGTCGCTGTGGGGGTCCAGGGGGGTCGCCTCGGGCTAATCACGAGGGCGTAGTCGCCTGGGAGTACTCCCTGTGGTGTTGGTTCTCTGGAGCTCGAGCCGGGGGCATCAGGTGCAGAGGGTGACGTCTCACGCTTCCAGTGGGAAGAGTGAAGTCTTTAGAAGTTGCAAAAGTTGTTTCTATTGTTGAGCAGAGGCGCTGCTCACGGGAGTTCCTTGGTCCTTGGGTTCAGGGGTCGCTGGTCCCTGTCGGATGTGTCGCTGGTTGCAGTTTTCTTCGACTCAGGAGACAGGTCGGTAGGGCTGGGGCCAAATCAGTTGTCGTCTCCGTCGTCTCTGCAGGGCTTTCAGGTCAGCAGTCCTTCTTCTTGTTTCAGTTTGCAGAAATCTGATTTTCTGCGTTCTGGGGTGCCCTTAAATACTAAATTTAGGGATGTGTTTAGGTCTGGGGACAGTAGCCAATGGCTACTGTCCTGGAGGGTGGCTACACCCTCTTTGTGCCTCTGCCCTGAGGGGAGGGGGGCACATCCCTAATGCCACTGGGGGAATCCTCCAAACTTAAAATGGAGGATTTCTAAAGGCAGGGGTCACCTCAGCTCAGGGCACCTTCGGGGCTGTCCTGACTGCTGGGTGACTCCTCCTTGTTTTCCTAATTGTCTCCTCCAGCCTTGCCGCCAAAAGTGGGGGCAGTGGCCGGAGGGGCGGGCATCTCCACTAGCTGGGATGCCCTGTGGTGCTGTAACAAAAGGGGTGAGCCTTTGATGCTCACGGCCAGGTGTTACAATTTCTGCAGGGGAAGGTGAGAAGCACCTCCAACCAGTACAGGTTTTGTTCCTGCCCACAGAGTGACAAAGGCACTCTCCACATGTGGCCAGCAACTCGTCTGGTCTGTGGCAGGCTGGCAGAAACTGGTCAGCCTAGCACTAGTAGTCGGATTGGTATTCAGGGGGCATCTCTAAGATGCCCTCTGGGTGCATGTTACAATAAATTCCACACTGGCATCAGTGTGCATTTATAAACTTACCAGATTTCAGTGTAGCCATTATGGAATTGTGGAGTTCGTATTTGACAAACTCCCAGACCATATACTCTTTATGGCTACCCTGCACTTACCATGTCTAAGGTTTTGTTTAGACACTGTAGGGGCATAGTGCTCATGCACATATGCCCTCACCTGTGGTATAGTGCACCCTGCTTTAGGGCTGTAAGGCCTGCTAGAGCGGTGACTTACCTATGCCACAGGCAGTTTGAGGTTGGCATGGCACTCTGAGGGGAGTGCCATGTCGACTTAGTCATTTTCTCCCCACCAGCACACACAAGCTGTGAGGCAGTGTGCATGTGCTGAGTGAGGGGTCCCCAGAGTGGCATAAGACATGCTGAAGTCCTAAGAGACCTTCCCTGGCATCAGGGCCCTTGGTATCAGGGGTACCATTTACAAGGGACTTATCTGTGTACCAGGGCTGTGACAATTGTGGAAGCAAAGGTACAGTTTAGGGAAAGAACACTGGTCCTGGGGCCTGGTTAGGAGGGTCCCAGCACACTTTCAATCATAACTGGCATCAGCAAAAGGCAAAAAGTTAGGGGGTAACCATGCCAAGGAGGCATTTCCTTACACGAACCCTTCGTGTTGATGTGATTGCCACAAGAAAAGAAGTTTCCCAAGTTAGATGTTGGAGAGATGCCTTGTGTATGGGCTCAAATGGATTTTGCATGAGTTACGAAAGGACCAGATTAAGTTCCCATGGTGGGGAAGGGCGCCTAACTGAAGGAAAGGCCTTCTTTAACCCTTCTAGGAAATCTTTGATAACTGGAATCCTAAAGAAAGAGGTTTGCGAAGGACTTTTTCTGTATGCAGTCATTATTGAAGAGAGTTGCGGAACAGGTTAAGCCAAATGTAACAAGTATGGAACAAAGATATCTTCCTGGCAAGACGTAGGGTATATCCTTCTAAACGAACACCAGATGCAGAATCTCTTCCATTTGAAGGAATATGCTGAGTAGGTAGATGGCCGCTTCGCCTCCTTTAGGATTTCCATACAATCCTGTGGAAGGTTTAGGTGTCTGTACTGAACTAACTCAGGAGCCATGCTGCCAAACTCAAGGAGGAGCGTTTCATCTGCCCTTCAAAGTTCGTCAGGGGGTCCGGTCTGCATGGTAGCCTGAGATATGGACGAAGTGACCGGTGAAGAAGATCCGGGAACCACCACTGCCTTGGCCACTTTGGTGCATTGAGGATCATTGTGGCTGAAGTCATTGAGAGTTTTAGGAGGACTGCTGGGATCAGCCAAATTCGTGGAAAGGCGTGCTGAAATTTGTTGGACCAGTCTATCCACAGAGCATTCCCCAGCGATTCTGGGTGGTAAAACCTGGCGGCGAAGGTGTGGCATTTTCTGAAGTCTGTGGATGGAAAGGCATCCCCTTTAGGAGACTGGCTGGAGAAAACCACCAGGCGAGGGAACTGATTGCGTGGGTGGACAGAAGAATTCGGTCTTCCCAGTTCCCCGACAGTTGATTCCATTGGTCCTCAAGGCACTCCTGAAGAGGTTGCATGTGGAGGCAAGCGTTGTGTGTCAGAAAGATGCAGGAGGCCATGGAACCGAGAAGTGAGGAGACTGCGCGCACTATTGGGTGATGCATAGTTTGGGGTGCCCGACACTTCTGGAGAATGGATAAGCGTTGTTCCTCCGAAGGACACACTTTTGCCTACAGTGTGTCTATGGTAGCTCCTAAGTAGTGCAAATTCTGGACAGGAACTGTCGTAGACTTGTAGAAGTTGACATGAAGGCCTAGCCGATAAAGGAGATCGCAAGTCCATTGGAAATGCAGTTGGGCTTCTGCACAGGTGGATGCTTTGGTTAGCAAGTCGTCCAGATATGGATAGATGAAGATCCGATGTCTTAGAAGACGTGTTGCCACCACAGCCATGCATTTGGAAAAATTGCTGGGCGCTGACCTTAGACCAAATGGTAGGACGGTGTATTGGAAGTGATCTTGACCCACAACAAACCTCAGGAACTTGCGATGCTTTTTTGCGATGGGGATGTGAAAGTAGGCATCGTGTAGATCGACTGAGCAAAGCCAGTCTCCTTGCTGAATCTGAGGATATATCTGTTGTAAGGACAGCATTCTCAACTTTTCCTTTCGGATCCAAATTGTTGGCAATTTTGAGGTCTAGAATGGGTCTGAACTCTCTCTTTTCCTTTTTTGGAATAAGAAAATACTTGTAGTAAATGCCCTTCCCCCGCTGGTTGAGGAGAGCGGTTTCCATTGATTTCTTTTCGAGGCGAATGGAAACTTCCGCCTTTAGAAGGCCGAGATGAGACGTGGTGGATTTCGGCGGAATGCTCGGGGGCGGAGTGGAAAACCTGAGACAATACCCATTCTGTACAATGTTTAAGACCCAAGCGTCTGATGTAATCTGTTGCCACTCTGCCAGGCAATTGGTGACGCTTCCCCCCACCAGAGTGGGTAACGGAGTTGGGGGAAGGAAATTTTCAGGGTTTTGATGCTGATGGTTGTCGAGAACCCTGATTGGACTCATGTGTCGATCAACCCCTCTGTGTTGTTCCATGAGGTTGATAAGATCTTTGGAACTGCTGTTGAGATCTTTCAGGGAACCACTGAGGAGTTTGAAACCTCTGGGTGGAGTAGTGATGTTGGAAAGGTCGGAAGGACCTTCGTTGTTCTTTGGGTTTTTCAAGACCTACTGCCTTCAATGTGTCTACCTCAGCCTTCAACCTTGCCGTCTCATCGTCGGTGTGAGAGTCAAATAGAGTGGAGCCTGAAAATGGCAGATTCAAAATGCGCTGCTGAGCATCCGGCTTCAGTGATGTAAGCTGCAGCCATGAATGTTTCCGTAGCGTCACTCTGTGGCAGTATGTATGCGGAGAGAGCAATGAAGAGTTCGCTGCTGCACTGATTATCTGGTTGGAGACCATGGCACCGTCTTGGACGATCTCCAAAAAATCCTCCCTATGATCTCTTGGGAGATACTCTGCAAACTGGAGTAGGGAATCCCACAAGGCCCTACCATATCTACCCAAGAGGGCTGTTGCGCTTGCCGTTTTCATGGAGGTTGCGGCCGAACTACAGACTTTGCGGCCTGTTGAATCCACTTTCTTACTGTCTTTGTCCGGAAGAGAGGTAGAGTACGGAGAGGTAGCGTGGGATTTGCGAGCAGCCAATATTACCACCAAATCAGGTGGAGGGTTAGATGCAGAAACAAAGGATCTTGCTCTGGTTGACGATACTTTTTCTGAACTCTAGAGGGGGCAGACTTAGTCATAGCCGGCGTAAGGAAGACTTCAATAGCAGGTTCTAAAAGGCCAGGTAACAGAGGTAGCAAAGGTCTGGCGGCTATGCGCTGTTGGAGAGTCTCAAATATAATCGAAGTCGATGGGGTGGGGGCAGCCATCAGAATGTTGAGTTTTGTCGCACCTCGGACCAGAACTTCATGGAAGGTATTGATATCATCAACCGGCGAGGACCGAGGAGGAGGTAAATCTGATAAAGTAGGAGAGTAATCTCTGGTAGAGGACGATGAATCACTCTGATGGGCCCGTGATCTTGATCTATGTCTAGGTATGTGGTGGGAGTGTCGTGACCTTGAGCGGCCGGATGACTGATGGCCATGTTGAGAACGGTGGCACGATGTTGAGCGCGGTCTGGGAGCTGGGGCACTGATAGGAACTTGAGGCACTGGAAGGGGTGCGGATGCCGGAAGAACCGGGTCAGTCGACCGCAGCGGTGTCAGACTTCTTGAAGGTTGAGGAGGAGGCATAATAGCTGGTGGAGGAGAGGCATTAGGAGAAGGCGAAGGAAGAAGAAGCACCAGAGAAGGGGAATGGTGCGAATCTGATGAAGAATAGATCCTTCTCCGTTTCTGTCTCCTCGACGTCGATGGACTCCTCGGCGTCGATCGTTTTCTCCATCGTATAGGTATCGTCGTCAAGCGGAATCTCGACGTTGAAGCATGACGTCTGCATTTTCGTCTCAACGTCGATTCCAACAACGACAATATGCTCCTCCATGTCGTGTGTCGTGGAGTCTTCGACATCGTGCGGTGTCTTGGCGTCGCACATGTCGAGCCCGACTTCGACCGGGATAATGTCAGCGCCATACAGCCTATCGACGTCGATCTCCTCGACGTCGACCGGGACCGAAAGCATTTTCTGAAAGAAGAACACTTCTCAGACCTTCCATGTCCATTGGAGGCTTAGGGAAGAGCTCTGGTGGAAGACTGACCTTCCCCTCACTCTGAGGTCCCACTGGTTTCCTGGCATCGTCTCTGCTCTTCCTTGAAGGCAAATCTTCTCCCTGTCACACAGGGTGCGCCTGGAAAATGTTTTGCCAATGTTACAGGAGGCAGGTATGTGTGAAGACAGCAGACAGATAATACAGACCTTGTGAGGGTCTCTTTTGTCCTTTTTTCTGCCACATCGTGGACATTTGTCGAATAAAGAAGGCATTTTCCGGAAAAAAAAAACATTAATTCCAGTCAGAAAAAGACAACAATCAAGAGGGAAAGTCAAAAGACATCGAGTGAAGCAGTTATAATCGAAATTCTAACTATAATATACATAATTATGATGGAAGAAAGGTTGTCTGCTTCATGAAGGAAGGGAGTGACTTAAATGAGAGGTGGAGGGGAGAATAATCAACAGTGATTGAATCTTAGCAGGTTGTGAGCACATGTTTTTCAGAACCCTAGTATGTGGCTGTTTTCTTACAAAAGTATACCATAGCACAAAATAGCTAAATATACGACTGTTAAGGAAAAGCATTACATTTTCATACCTAAGTGAGCAGGTTTAGTGTAATACTGGTGGAAACATAGAAGGACGCTGATAGGTGTGGTGCCTGGAGAGCGTTGGTGAGTTTACTTAGTGCTCATTTGTATCCCGGATGGATCTCTCCCACTGTACCTCTATGTTGGGGAATAAACTACATTGACACTGTGGCCCTAATTATGAACACAGCTGTCGAAACCGCCGTGTTCGTGATGGCAGTCAAACTACTGACCGCCAGCATCCCAGGATCCCCGCCGGTCGCATAAAGAACATTTTTTCTGCCCGCCGGTCCACAGGAATGCCTGTTCGGGACATTGACGGCAGCTCCCTTGCTTCTGTGCGGCAGGTGCAGCTGCACCCGTCGCGCAGATCACTGCCTGATTTCTGCGCAATGGGGCCCCCAGGAGTGCCCCGGTGCACCCCCTCTGCCAGCCTTTTCCTGGTGGGGAAACCCACTAGGGAAAGGCTGGAGGCTTAGGGATCATTATCCGCTGCCCTGTCAGAAAATGACTCCGACCGCCGCCAGGCTGCCTGACGGAGGCAGCCTGGCGGTGAGTGCGGCCCTCATAGTGTTTATTTTGTGGCGGTGTGGCCCGCCATGCCGGCTGGCGGGTTTTCCCGCCACCGCCAGCATGGCGGGCCACACCGCCTTGATCATAATGACCACCTATGTTGGGGAATAAACTTTATCTCTATGTTAAGGAATAAAATTACACTGCCATAGAGGCTACTATAACGGTAACAAAAGAAAATGTAGGGCGGGTCCTCTTTTTCTACCCTTATAATGGCCTTCACGGGTTACTGAGAAGTTTGAAAGGTGAATAATGAAAACTGAATAATGTGTGTACCACCTAGATAAATATGTTACGGTGCTAGAGACAGAGGCCCAGATCTACCAAGCCACGCAAAACCACCTTGGAGCAGGTTGGTAAATGGTCCTGAGAAGGTCCTCTGCAGGTTGGTAAATCGTGAGAAACACAAGGAAGCACAAGTCGCTGCCTTGTGTTACTCTGCACAAGGAGGGTGTTACTTGAGCGGAGAGTAAGTGTTCCCACACCTCCACCCAAGCTTTCTGCCGCATTCCCAGATTTACCAAGAGTAAGAAATCTGGGAGTGTGCCAAATTGTGTGCCTTTCAGTTAGAGGAGCAACGTGGAGACGGATAAGTTACTTACCTGTAATCCTAGTTCTCTTCTAGAGGAATCCTCATTAAAGTCATAAGCACTGAATATTTCCAACCAGGTGCGGGGACCCCCCGAGCACATATAAACATGCATGTATATATATTAAATGTACATGTAAGCATAAAATTGTGTCCAGAAGTTTGGTATCCATGCAGCCTATGTTGAAAAAACAGGCTAAAAATGCCCTATTTTCTTTACGTTTTTCTTTAATGTAGAAGTTACTCAAATTCGGTAACGATATATCTGGTAGAGACATATTCTAGTTGCAGATTTCCTTACCTTTGAATTTCCCCAGGCATCAGACTGGATCCGGAGATTTTTCTTTGAGCAGTATCTCTGTGCGCTGTCAGGTGGCGTCAGTCGACTCCGCGGGCATTGTTGGTACCGTGGTCGCTATGATGATGTTGTGGTTGTATATAGGCGCCACCCCGGCGCACTGACATCAGCTTCTTTTCATGACTTTCCACCCCAGTAGCGCTGAGCCATGAAGAACAGTGAGAATGGTGCACCAAAACTAGGACCCTTAAAGGGAAGTTCCTGTCTGTAGGAAGTTGGCTCTGTATATAATATCTCAAAGTGAGAGATAGTGTGCGCAGAGTCCAAATGTTCCTCTTAGAGGTTGATAGTGGCAAAATTAGATAATACTAATTGTAGGAAGTTGGCTCTGTATGTATACTATTTCAAAGTGAGAAAAAGTGTGCACAGAGTTCAAGGGTTCCCCTTAGAGGTAAGATAGTGGCAAAAAGAGATAATTCTAATGCTCTATTTTGTGGTAGTGTGGTCGAGCAGTAGGCTTATCAGAGGGTAGTGTTAAGCATTTGTTGTACACACATAGGCAATAAATGAGGAACACACACCCAAAGACTTACTCCAGGCCAATAGATTTTTATATTGAAAAATATATTTTCTTAGTTTCTTTTAAGAACCACAGGTTCACGATTTACAAGTAGTACTTCAAATGAAAGGTATTTCACTTAGATACTCTAAGAACTTTGAATAATCACAATATCATATACAGTCTTAGTAAAAATGGCAATAAGCTATTTTAAAAGTGGAAACTGTGCAAAAATCAACAGTTCCTGGGGGAGGTACACCCTTAGCGGCACAGGGACGGCCGGGTGCAGTGCAAACAGGCATCGAGTTTCAGATAGGAAGTAATGGGGAGACCCGGGGGTCTCTTCAGCGATGCAGGCAGGCACGGGGGGCTCCTCGGGGTAGCAGCCACCTGGGCTAGGCAGAGGGTCGCCTGGGGGTCGCTCCTGCACTGGAGTTCGGTTCCTTCAGGTCCTGGGGGCTGCAGGTGCAGTGTTGGTTCCAGGCGTCGGATCCCTTGTTACAGGCAGGCGCAGTCAGGGGGAGCCTCTGGATTTCCTCTGCAGGCGTCGCTGTGGGGGCTCAGGGGGCTCGTCTCTGGCTACTCACGGGCTCGCAGTTGCCGTGGAGTCCTCCCTGAAGTGTTGGTTTTCCGCAGGTCGAGCCGGGGGCGTCGGGTGCAGAGTGGAAAGTCTCACACTTCCATCAGGAAACGTGAAGTCTTTAAAGTTGTTTCTTTGTTGCAAGAAAGTTGCAGGTTGTTGAACAGGGCCACTGTTCACTGGAGTTTCTTGGTCCTTGGTTGCAGGGCAGTCCTCTGAGGCCTCAGAGGGTGCTGGTCCCTGTTGGATGCGTCGCTGTTGCAGTTTTCTTCGAAGTTGGGAGACCGGCCGGTAGGGCTGGGGCCAAAGCAGTTGTCGTCTCCATCTTCACTGCAGGGCTTCAGGTCAGCAGTCCTTCTTCTTGTTAAGGTTGCAGGAATCTAGTTTCCTATGTTCTGGGGAGCCCCTAAATACTGAATTTAGGGGTGTGTTTAGGTCCGGGAGGGTAGTAGCCAATGGCTACTGTTCTTGAGGGTGGCTACACCCTCTTTGTGCCTCCTCCCTGTGGGGAGGGGGGCACATCCCTAATCCTATTGAGGGAATCCTCCATCCACAAAGAATCCTCCATCCACAAGATGGAGGATTTCTAAAAGTAAGGGTCACCTCAGCTCAGGACACCTTAGGGGCTGTCCAGACTGGTGGGTGACTCCTCCTTTTTTTTCTAATTATCTCGTCCAGCCTTGCCGCCAAAAATGGGGGCAGCGGCCGGAGGGGCGGGCATCTCCACTAGCTGGGATGCCCTGTGGCGCTGTAACAAAGGGGGTGAGCCTTTGAGGCTCACCGCCAGGTGTTACAGTTCCTGCAGGGGGAGGTGAGAAGCACCTCCACCCAGTACAGGCTTTGTTCCTGGCCACAGGGTGACAAAGGCACTCTCCCCATGTGGCCAGCAACATGTCTGGTGTGTGGCAGGCTGACAGAAACTAGTCAGCCTACACTGGAAGTCGGGTATGTTTTCAGGGGCCATCTCTAAGATGCCCTCTGGGTGTATTTTACAATATTGCACACTGGCATTAGTGTGCATTTATTGTGCTGAGAAGTTTGATACCAAACTTCCCAGTTTTCAGTGTAGCCATTATGGTATTGTGGAGTTCGTGTTTGACAAACTCCCAGACCATATACTCTTATAGCTACCCTGCACTTACAATGTCTAAGGTTTTGCTTAGACACTGTAGAGGCATAGTGCTCATGCACCTATGTCCTCAACTGTGGTATAGTGCACCCTGCCTTAAGGCTGTAAGGCCTGCTAGAGGGGTGACTTACCTATGCCACAGGCAGTGTGAGGTTGGCATGGCACTCGGAGGGGAGTGCCATGTCGACTTAGTAATTTTCTCCCCACCAGCACACACAAGCTGTGAAGCAGTGTGCATGTGCTGAGTGAGGGGTCCCTAGGGTGGCATAAGACATGCTGCAGCCCTTAGAGACCTTCCCTGGCATCAGGGCCCTTGTTACCAAGGGTACCAGTTATAAGGGACTTACCTGAGTGCCAGGGTTGTGCCAATTGTGGAGACAACGGTACAGTTTAGGGAAAGAACACTGGTGCTGGGGCCTGGTTAGCAGGGTCCCACTACACTTTCAAGTCATAACTTAGCATCAGCAAAAGCAAAAAGTCAGGGGGTAACCATGACAAGGAGGCATTTCCTTACAGCTACCATCCAGTCTCCTGGGTCCAGGGCAGATAGGACCTGAGCCAATGTCAACATTTTGAACTTCTCCACCTTGAGGAAGAGATTGAGGTACCAAAGATCTAATATAGGACGAAGACCCTTGTCCCTTTTCGGCATCAGAAAGCAGCGGGAATAACAGCCACGACCCAATTCTGGCAGAGGAACCCTCTCTTTAGCTCCTTTGGCCAAAAGGGCTTGACCTCCCTCTCGGAGAAGTGCCATATGATCCTCCGATCTGCGACTGTATGAATGTGGCATGGCTGGAGGAGATGTCTCGAAGGGGAGGGAGTAGCCCCTTTAGACGATCTTGAGGATCCACCTGTCCAAGGTAATGCATTGCCATTCCTGGTGAATCCTGCCGCCAACTGGTTTCTGGTGTACCTGCAGACTAGGAAGGTTTGGAGGCTGAGCAGGGGGTGGGGATGGACTGGGCGACCCACTGGCTCCCTGGTGCCCGGGGGTGTGGGATCCCGAAGCCACGCAGGGGCTGTACAGCATGCGCGGGTCGATGGCTAGGGGGGAAAGAACGCGGCTGGGTGCCCCTTCCGTAGACACGAAAGGGGCAAAAAGGAGGACTGATGGGGTCTAGGAGCAGGCGCGAGGCCAAGGGACCGGGCCGTGGCTCGGGAATCCTTGAAGCGCTCGAGCGCTGAGTCCGCCTTGTCTCCAAAGAGACGTGTAGCATCAAAGGGCAAGTACATCAGAGATTGCTGGACATCCCCTGAGAAGCCATTTCTCCTCAGCCAAGTGTGGCGTCTCAATGCCACCGTCGATGCAACAGATCTGCCCAGAGAGTTGGTCGTATCCAGTCCACAACGAATCATGAACTTTGCTGCGTCCCTCCCATCTGTCACGGCATGGGAAAGGACAGTTTCGGCCTCCTCCTGAACGCTAGGCAGCACTTGCGCGACCGTATCCCAGAGAGTATGGGAATAGCGGCCCAAAAGGCATGCAGTGTTCACGGACCGCGCAAGTTGGCTCTGTATGTACTATTTCAAAGTAAGAAATAGCATGCACAGAGTCCAAGGGTTCCCCTTAGAGGTAAGATAGTGGCAAAAAGAGATAATTCTAATGCTCACAGGGTGGCATAAGACATGCTGCAGCCCTTAGAGACTTTCCCTGGCATCAGGGCCCTTGGTACCAGAGGTACCAGTTACAAGGGATTTACCTGGATGCCAGGGTGTGCCAATTGTGGAAACAAAAGTACAGGTTAGGGAAAGAACACTGGTGCTGGGGCCTGGTTAGCAGGCCTCAGCACACTTTCAAATCATAACTTGGCATCAGCAAAGGCATAAATTCAGGGGGTAACCATGCCAAGGAGGCATTTCCTTACACAACCCCCCCACCCCCCAAACGAAAGAGTATGAGACTAACCTTTCCCAAGAGAGTCTTCATTTTCTAAGTGGAAGAACCTGGAAAGGCCATCTGCATTGGCATGGGCAGTCCCAGGTCTGTGTTCCACTATAAAGTCCATTCCCTGTAGGGAGATGGACCACCTCAACAGTTTTGGATTTTCACCTTTCATTTGCAGTAGCCATCTGAGAGGTCTGTGGTCAGTCTGAACTACAAAGTGAGTACCAAAGAGGTATGGTCTCAGCTTCTTCAGGGACCAAACCACAGCAAAGGCCTCCCTCTCAATGGTACTCCAACGCTGCTCCCTGGGGAGTAACTTCCTGCTAATGAAAGCAACAGGCTGGTGAAGGCCATCATCATTTGTTTGGGACAAAACTGCCCCTATCCCATGTTCAGAGGCATCAGTCTGCACAATGAACTGCTTGGAGTAATCTGGAGCTTTTAGAACTGGTGCTGTGCACATTGCTTGTTTCAGGGTGTCAAAGGCCTGTTGGCAATCTACAGTCCAGTTTACCTTCTTGGGCATTTTCTTGGAGGTAAGTTCTGTGAGGGGTGTCACTATAGATCCATATCCCTTCACAAACCTCCTGTAGTACCGAGTCAAGCCAAGGAATGCCCTGACTTGAGTCTGGGTTTTTGGAGCTGCCCAGTCTGGATCTTGGGCTGGAGTGGCTGAACTTGGGCTCCAACTTCAAGGTGTCCCAAGTAAACCACAGTTCCCTGCCCTATCTGACATTTGGATGCCTTGATAGAAAGGCCTGCTGCTTGCAGAGCCTTCAAAACCTTCTTCAGGTGGACCTGGTGATCCTGCCAGCTGGAGCTAAAGACAGCAATATCGTAAAGATAAGCTACACTAAAGGACTCCAAGCCAGCAAGGACTTGATTCACCAACCTTTGGAAGATGTCAGGGGCATTCTTTAAACCAAAGGGCATAACAGTGAACTGATAATGCCCATCAGGTGTGGAGAATGCTGTCTTTTCTTTTGCTCCTGGTGCCATTTTCATTTGCCAGTACCCTGCTGTCAAGTCAAAGGTACTTAAGTATCTGGCAGCACCTAGTTTGTCTATCAACTCATCTACCCTTGGAATGGGATGGGCATCTGTCTTGGTGACAGAATTAAGTCCTCTGTAGTCCACACACAACCTCATCTCTCTCTTTCCATCTTTGGTGTGAGGTTTGGGGTCTAAGACCACTGGGCTAGCCCAGGGACTGTCAGAGTGCTCAATGACTCCCAATTCTAGCATCTTGTGGACTTCCACCTTGATGCTTTCCTTAACTTGGTCAGACTGTCTAAAAATCTTGTTTTTGACAGGCATGCTGTCTCCTGTGTCCACATCATGGGTACACAGGTGTGTCTGGCCAGGGGTTAGGGAAGAGCTCAGCAAACTGTTGCAGGACTTTCCTACAGTCAGATTGCTGTTGGCCAGAGAGGGTGTCTGAATAGATCACTCCATCAACTGAGCCATCTTTTGGGTCTGTGGAGAGGAGATCAGGGAGAGGTTCACTCTCAGCTTCCTGGTCCTCATCTGTTACCATCAACAGATTCACATCTGCCCTGTCATGGAAGAGTTTGAGGCGGTTCACATGGATCACCCTTTTGGGGGTCCTGCTAGTGCCTAGGTCTACCAGGTAGGTGATCTGACTCTTCCTTTCTAGCACTGGGTTAGGGCCACTCCATCTGTCCTGAAGTGCCCTGGGAGCCACAGGCTCCAGACCCCAGACTTTCTGCCCTGGCTGAATCTCAACCATAGCAGCCTTTTGGTCATACCACAACTTCTGGAGTTGTTGGCTGGCCTCAAGGTTTTTACTTGCCTTTTCCATATACTCTGCCATCCTTGAACGTAGGCCTAGTACATAGTCCACTATATCTTGTTTAGGCTCATGAAGAGGTCTCTCCCAGCCTTCTTTTACAAGAGCTAGTGGTCCCCTTACAGGGTGGCCAAACAGAAGTTCAAAGGGGGAAAACCCTACTCCCTTCTGAGGCACCTCTCTGTAGGCGAAAAGCAGACATGGCAAGAGGACATCCCATCTCCTTTTGAGTTTTTCAGGGAGCCCCATGATCATGCCTTTCAATGTCTTGTTAAATATTTAAACAAGACCATTGGTTTGTGGATGGTATGGTGTGGTGAATTTTTAAGTCACCCCACACTCATTCCACATATGCTTCAGGTATGCTGACATGAAGTTGGTACCTCTGTCAGACACCACCTCCTTAGGAAATCCTACTCTGGTAAAAATACCAATGAGTGCTTTGGCTACTGCAGGGGCAGTAGTCGACCTAAGGGGAATTGCTTCAGGGTATCTAGTAGCATGATCCACTACTACTAGTATGTATTGGTTCCCTGAGGCTGTGGGAGGTTCAAGTGGACCCACTATGTCCACACCCACTCTTTCAAAGGGGACCCCCACCACTGGAAGTGGAATGAGGGGGGCCTTTGGGTGTCCACCTGTCTTACCACTGGCTTGACAGGTGGCACAGGAGACACAAAACTCCTTTACTTTCTGGGACATGTTGGGCCAATAGAAGTGGTTGACTAATCTCTACCACGTCTTGGTCTGTCCCAAATGCCCAGCAAGAGGAATATCATGAGCTAAGGTCAGAAGGAACTCCCTAAACTCCTGAGGCACTACCACTCTCCTAGTGGCACCAGCTTTTGGGATCTCTTGCCTCAGTGTAGAGGAGTCCATCTTCCCAATAGACTCTATGGGGGTTATTCTAACTTTGGAGGAGTGTTAATCCGTCCCAAAAGTGGCGGTAAAGTGACGGATATACCACCAGCCGTATTACGAGTTCCATAGGATATAATGGACTCGTAATACGGCTGGTGGTAAATCCGTCACTTTTCCGTCACTTTTGGGACGGATTAACACCTCCTCCAAAGTTAGAATAACCCCCAATGTGTTCCTGTTATTTTTCCATTGGACTCTTCAGCAGCTCGCTGCCTAAGGCCTTCAAGAGAGGGACAAGTTTCTTGCCACTTACACAACTGCTCCCTTGAGGGCCCCCCTGGGCCTAGGAGCTCAACCTGATAAGGTTCTAACTCCATGGGCTCAGTTCCCTCAGAGGGCAGAACTTCTTCCTGGGAAGAGAGGTTCTCTTTTTCTTGTTGTGTTGAAACTGGTTCCCCAGTTTTCTTTCCTTTTCTCTTGGAGGGCTGGGCCCTTTTTAAAGGCTCAAACACCACTTTTTCACCCTGAGCCTTGCACTGTGCCCTTGTCTTGACACACACCAGTTCAGGGATACCCAGCATGGCTGCATGGGTTTTGAGTTCTACCTCGGCCCATGCCGAGGACTCCAGGTCATTTCCAAGCAAACAGTCTACAGGGATATTTGAGGAGACCACCACCTGTTTCAGGCCATTGACCCCTCCCCACTCTAAAGTTACCATAGCCATGGGATGTACTTTAGTCTGATTGTCAGCGTTGGTGACTGGATAAGTTTGTCCAGCCAGGTATTGACCAGGGGAAACCAGTTTCTCTGTCACCATGGTGACACTGGCACCAGTATCCCTCAGGCCTTCTACACTTTGCCCATTAATTAAGAGTTGCTGCCTGTATTTTTGCATATTAGGGGGCCAGGCAGCCAGTGTGGCTAGATCCACCCCACCCTCAGAGACTAGTGTAGCTTCAGTGTGGACCCTGATTTGCTCTGGGCACACTGTTGATCCCACTTGGAGACTGGCCATTCCAGTGTTAGCTGGAGTAGAGTTAGAAGTGGAACCTTTCTTGGGACAGGCCTTGTCTCCAGTGTGGTGTCCTGGCTCATTACAGCTACGACACCAGGCCTTTTTGGGATCAAAGTTTTTACCCTTGTACCCAAAATTGGATTGTGAAGAGGCTCTGGACCCTCCCTCCTGAGCGGGTTTTTGGGGCCCTATAGAAGACTCTTTACTTTTTCCCTTGGATGTCTCAACACTCTTCCCCTGGGGAGTCTTTGTAACCCCTTTCTTTTGGTCACTCCCTGTGGAAGTCTTGGTCACCCTAGTCTTGACCCAATGGTCCGCCTTCTTTCCCAATTCTTGGGGAGAAATTGGTCCTAGGTCTACCAGATGCTGATGCAGTATATTATTGAAACAATTACTTAACAGGTGTTCTTTCACAAATAAATTGTACAGCCCATCATAATGATTTACACCACTGCCTTGAATCCAACCATCCAGTGTTTTTACTGAGTAGTCTACAAAATCAACCCAGGTCTGGCTCGAGAATTTTTGAGCCCCCCTAAACCTAATTCTGTACTCCTCAGTGGAGAATCCAAAGCCCTCAATCAGGATAGCCTTCATGAGGTCATAGGATTCTGCATCTTTTCCAGAGAGTGTGAGGAGTCTATCCCTACACTTTCCAGTGAACATTTCCCACAGGAGAGCACCCCAGTGAGATCTGTTTACTTTTCTGGTTGCACAAGCCCTCTCAAAAGCTGTGAACCATGTGGTGATGTCATCACCATCTTCATATTTAGTGACTATCCCTTTTGGGATTTTCAACATGTCAGGAGAATCTCTGACCCTATTTATGTTGCTGCCACCATTGATGGGACCAAAACCCATCTCTTGTCTTTCCCTTTCTATGGCTAGGAGCTGTCTCTCTAAAGCCAATCTTTTGACCATCCTGGCTAACAGGAGGCCATCTTCATTGAGGCTGCCCTCAGTGCTTCCAGAGTTGCTGGACTCTCCTGTGAGAGAAGCAGCATCTCTGACTATCACATTTGGAGTCAGGGTTTGAGAGACCCTGGGCTCCCTATCTAGGACTGGAGGTGGGAAATCCTCCAGGTCACTAGGGTCCCCCTCTGTGAGGCCATCATCAGAGGGGTTGTTTTTAGCAAACTGCCAAAAGCTCCTGGAGCTGTAGTTTGGTAGGGTTTGAACCAGTTTTAATCTTTTTGATTTTGCAGAGAGACCTTAACTCTGACATCCTAAGATGCAGGTAAGGGGTGACGTTGAGTTCCATCACTATCTCTTCTGCATTAGACATTATGGGGGTCATTACAACATTGGCGGTAAAAGCCGCTTACCGCCGTGCAGAAGACCGCCAATACACCGCAGCGGCGGCGGGAGACCGCCACAGCTATTATGACACACATCACGGAATCCGCCGAAATTCAGACACCCACACAAGTCCGCCACACCAAAGGTCAGCGATAAATATGCGGAAACAAATCCTCCACCTCCACGCCAACAGAAACACGCCCATGCTATTACGACCCACGAATCCACGCGGTGGACTTTCAACCGCGGTATTCCATTGGCGGTACACACCGCCGCGCTCAAAATACACACACATCTCCAAAACAACGCCACATTGGACAATTACAAATACACACACCTGATACACATACACACACCACTCCCACACACCCAACACCATATAAAACACACACCCACATCACCCACAAACCCCTACGACCACAAATTAGAGACGAAGGCCAGAGAGAGACAGCACAGAATAGATAATACCATCACACAGAGGCACACTACACCATCACCCACACAACATCCACGCACAAAACACCACATACCACTACACTCACCACACTCATCAACACATACACCACCCCACACATCACACACAACACCCCATGTCACGCCAAAGACACCCCTGCTTTTCCGAGGAGGAGCTCAGGGTCATGGTGGAGAAAATCATCAGGGTAGAGCAACAGCTATTTGGCTCACAGGTACAGTACACATCCATAGCCAGGAAGATGAAGCTATGGCAAAGAATAGTCGACAGGGTCAACACTTTGGGACAGCACCCAAGAAATAGGGAGGACATCAGGAAGAGGTGGAACGACCTACGGGGGAAGGTGCGTTCCACGGTATCCAGGCACCACATCGCGGTACAGCGGACTGGCGGCGGACCCCCACCTCCTCTCCCACAACTAACAACATGGGAGAAGAAATGGTTTCTTACCTGTAACTCCAGTTCTCTCGTAGGGGTATTTCCATGATAGTCATAAGCACTGAATAGTTCCGCGCGCCTGCGGGGACCCCGGAGCACTGTTGTGTAGTATATTCTTAAGTGCAATCATCAGCTCCTTGACAAAAAGGTCTGTGAAAAACACTTAAGAATAACAATGTGCAGCCTATGTGAACAGCTACACAGGCCAAATTGTTAGAAGAAAAAAACAGTTGTAGTGTAAATTTCACGTTTAAACCTCTATTTATTCTATAAATACATAATAAATACATTCTCATATTTTATTTACACCTCTCATGAGAATAAAACAATGTAGGGCAGTGTAGCCCATAGGCTGCCATTATACAGAATGAAAATAGAGCTGTGCCTTTAAGAAAGTAAAGTCTTCCTGTTTCCCATCATGCACAGCAAAAGGCAGTTGCCTCAGTTCTTTTTTGGAGGCTATTAACCTGACATGAAGAAAAAACAAAACATTTGTTGGAGTACCAACCTCCATAATATTCATGTTCTATGTCAACTCCACCGGGGAGGAGGGAGGGTTGCTTATGACTATCATGGAAATACCCCTACGAGAGAACTGGAGTTACAGGTAAGAAACCATTTCTTCTCTCGTAGGGGATTTCCATGTATAGTCATAAGCACTGAATAGAGTAGCAAGCCCATCCCCATAACCGCGGTGGAGTAGATATAAGAATACTGAGAAAAACATGAATCATGCAAACAAATTCTTGAGTAAAGCCTGCCCAACCTGAGCATCTGCCCTAGCGTCTGTATCAAGGCAGTAATGCTTAGTAAAGGTATGGACCGACCTCCAAGTGGCAGCCTTGCATATTTCTGCCAAAGGGACATTTCTCATCAAGGCTACAGTAGCTGCTTTCCCTCTGGTAGAGTGGGCTTTTGGCCTACCACCAAGGGATTTGTTTGCTAACTGATAACATAACATTATACATGAAACAATCCACCTGGATAAAGATTGTTTAGATGTACCCAAACCTGTTCTGATTGGGCCATAGTTAATAAAAAGCTGTTGTGATTTTCGTAAGCTTTTTGTCCTGTCCAAGTAAAATTTCAAGACTCTCTTTACATCCAGAGAGTGCAGAGTTCTCTCAGCAGGAGTAGCTGGATTCTGAAAGAAAGTCGGTAATGAAATTGTTTGGTTCACATGGAAGTCGGAGACTACCTTAGGTAAAAATTTTGGATGAGTTCTCATTACCACTTTTGCAGAATGAAAAACCGTGTAGGGTTCCTGAGCGCAAAGGGCCTGGATTTCGCTGACCCTACGCGCTGAAGTGATTGCCACCAGAAAAGCAGCTTTCCATGTGAGATGTTGCAGCGATGCCTTATGTATTGGCTCGAATGGCGGCAGCATCAGACGTGATAAGACAACGTTCAGTTCCCATGGAGGAGAAGGCTTTCTAATGGGGGGAAAAACCTTCTTTAAACCTTCTAGGAAATCCTTAATAATCGGAATCCAAAAAAAGGAAGTTTGTGAAGGACTCTTTCTGTATGCTGTGACAGCCGCCAAGTGAACTTTTATTGACGACAGTTGTAAGCCCGATTTTGCCAAACTTAACAAGTATGGCAGGATAGATTGTTCTCCACAGGAAACCGGGTCAATGTTGTTGTGTAAACACCAAATGCAGAATCTCTTCCACTTGCTTGCATAGGCTGATCGTGTGGAAGGGCGCTTTGCTTCCTTCAGAATTTCCATACAATCCTGAGGTAGGTTCAAGTGTCCATATTGCACTAGCTCAGGAGCCATGCTGCCAAACTCAACGATGAGGGGTTGGGATGAGATATCTGCCCTCTGAACTTCGTGAGAAGGTCCGGACGATATGGTAGCCTGATGTGTGGTTTGAGTGACCGGTGAAGAAGGTCTGGGAACCACCACTGGCGTGGCCACTCCGGAGCAATTAGGATCATTTTGGTCTGAACATTGGACAGCTTCTGGAGGACCGCCGGAATCAGGGGAAGCGGTGGAAAGGCGTAAAGAAATGCTCCTGACCAGCTTATCCACAGGGCATTCCCCAGTGTCCCTGGATGGTAATATCTGGAGGCGAAGTTTAGGCATTTTTTGTTTTCTGGGGTTGCGAATAGGTCTGTAGAGGGGGTACCCCAGAGTGCGAAAATGGAATGAACGACGTCGTCGTGTAGTACCCATTCGTGGTTCTCGTCCATTACCCGACTGAGGGCATCCGCTTGAACATTCTGGATGCCGGGCAGGTGAGTTGCCACTAGTGACAGGTTCCTGGCTAGAAGCCAATGCCAGATTGTCTGAGCCTCTCTGGATAAAATTCTGGACCTGGTGCCTCCTTGTTTGTTCACGTAGTACATAGTGGCCACGTTGTCTGTCTGGAGAAGGAGAGTTTCCGTTCTCAGAGAGGGAAGGAAGGCTTTGAGCGCAAGGTGGACTGCGCGAAGTTCCAGCAGGTTGATGTGATAGAGACTCTCTCTCTGTGACCACTCGCCTTGGACTCGAAGATGTTCCATGTGCGCCCCCCATCCGATCAGTGACGCATCTGTTACGATGGTTTGAGATGGGGGCCGTTGTTGGAACGGAATCCCCACCAAGAGATTGCTGGGTAAACACCACCACTTGAGGGATTGTAGGGTGTGAGGAGAAAGAAGGACTTTGTTCTCCCAATCGTCCCTCAGTTGACACCACTGATCCTCCAGGTTTTCCTGCAATGGTCTCATATGGAGGCGAGCATTGGGAACCAGATGGATACAAGACGCCATCGAGCCCAGTAGAGAAGCTATTATTCTTGCAGTGGCTTGAGGTCTTTCCTGCAGTTGTTTGCACTTCTGGAGAATCGATAACCGTCGTTCCTCCGAAGGAAACACCTTTCCTAGCCTGGTATCTACAATGGCCCCTAAGTAATGCAACCTCTGAACAGGTGTTGCTGTAGATTTCAGGAGATTGACCTGAAGACCAAGTTTTTGCAGCAGTTGTAGAGTCCATTCGAAATGTTGCTGTGTCTCGAGACAACTGGAGGCCTTTATGAGCCAATCGTCTAGATAGGGGTAGACGAATATTCGCTGTTTCCTCAAGTGGGCGGCTACTACCGCCATGCATTTGGAAAAAGTTCTTGGCGCTGATTTTAGGCCGAAAGGTAGAACTGCAAATTGGTAATGGCGTTTTCCGACAGTGAACCTTAGGAATTTTCGATGTTTCTTGGTTACTGGGATGTGAAAGTAAGCGTCGCAAAGATCTATCGCACATAGCCAGTCGCCCTGACGTAGATGTGGATAAATTTGGTGTAAGGCTAACATCCTGAATTTTTCTTTGCGAATCCATTTGTTTGCTGTCCTCAGATCTAAGATGGGACGAAACTCTTGTTTGTCTTTTTTCGGTACAAGGAAATATCTCGAATAAATCCCCTTCCCTTGCTGGCTGATGGGAACGGGTTCTATGGCTCTTTTTTGCAATAGGATATTGACCTCTAACTGTAGAGCTTCGAGATGGCGGTTGGCTGTTTTGGGTGGAACAGATGGTGGAGGACTGGTGAATCTGAGAGCGTAACCATGTCTCACAATATTCAATACCCAGGCGTCTGTTGTGATGCGTAGCCACTCGTCCAGATGATTTGAGATACTTCCTCCTACCGGAGTGGATAACGGAGGAGGGGGAAGCAAAGATTCAGGGCTTAGACGTGGGAGCCTGTCGAGTTGCCTGAGTTTGAGGTGTTGAACGACCCCTTGTCGACCTTCGCTGAGTAGAGAAACCCCTTTGATACTGCTGTTGTTGCTGTTGCTGGGGGCGCGAAGACATCCAGTGTGGCGACTGATACCGGTGGGTGAAAAGTCGTCGTTGATATGGCCGGAAAACCTTTCTTTGTTCTTTCGGTCTTTCCATCCCTACCGCTTTCAAGGTATCTAGTTCAGCTTTCATTCTAGCCATCTCGTCATCGGCATGAGAACCGAACAAGGTGGAGCCCGAGAAAGGCAGGTTTTGTATTCTCTGCTGCGCTTCAGGTTTGAGTGATGTAAGTCTCAACCATGCATGCCTTCTGAGCGCTATCCCGTGTGCATAATTGTGTGCGGATAGCACCGAAGAGTCAGCTGCAGCACTTATAATTTGGTTAGACACCATGGATCCCTCACCCACGACCTCCAGGAAATCTTCCCTTTTATCCTTAGGAAGATGTTCCGCAAACTGTATTAAAGAGTCCCAGAGGGCACGATCGTACCGCCCTAATAACGCAGTAGCGCTGGCTGCCTTCATCGTGACGGCTGCAGTAGAGCATACTTTTCGTCCTGCAGCATCTATCTTTCTGCTCTCTTTATCTGGAGGTGAAGAAGAAGATGGTGAGGTTGAATGCAGTTTCTTTGCCGCTACTATGACCACCGAATCAGGAACTGGGTCCGACCTCAAGAATAGAGGATCTTGTTCTGGTGGACGATATTTTTTAATAAGTCTGGAAGGAGCAGACTTTGTTGCGGCCGGTGCAAGGAAAATATCCATTGCTGGTTCAAGGAGACCTGGAACCAGTGGAAGCAAAGGTCTGGAAGATGTCCTGTGATGCAAGGTCTCGAAGATCACTGACGTCGATGGGGCAGGTACCGCCAGCGGGATGTTCAGCTTGGTTGCCCCTCGTACTAAGACCTCCTGGAACGTATTCACATCATCTATGGGGGACACTCTCGGGGACGGTGAGTCCGATAGGGTTGGAGAGTAGTCCCGTGTAGACGAAGAAGAACGCCTGTGATGTGAATGTTGAGATCTCTGTGGGTCATGACGGTGCCGAGAGGAAGAAGAGCGTCTAGAGGAATGTCCCGAACGTCTTACAGACCGCGTTGGAGTCCTCAAAACAGACTCTACCGGCGGAGCCGGAAGAGGCGCCGTAGGTGTTACCGGCGTCTGTGGCAATGGTGATTGTCGAGGAGAGAGTTGTGGAGACGCTGGAAGGAGGGTGATTGAAGCCGAGGATTCTGAGGTTGTATAAACCCTCCTAGGTCTTTTTGATTGTCTCGACGTCGACACACTCCTCGACGTCGAAGTACGGTGACGGCGAGTGTCCTTCGCCGTCGATTCTTCTCGCCGTTGAGAATCTCTCGACGACGACCCTCGACGTCGCCGTGATGACGGTGAACGTCTACGACGTCGAGCACCCCTCGACGTTGATCGATCTCGCCGTTTCGACGGCGAACCGGATTCAGATCTCCTCGACGTGGAACGTCCTCGCCGTGTCGACGGTGACCCAGATCTCGACGGCGAAAGTCCACGCCGTCTCGACGGCGAGCGATGTCTCTTTCTCGCCGGCGAACCACTCCTCGACGGCGAGCATGTTGGCGCCGTTCCTTGCCTCGACGTCGACGCCCTCGACGTCGTCGGAGACCTGTGCCGTTTTTGAGCCGGTCTGGTCGGAGTTATAGAGGAACCAGTGTGAGCCCTGGTAGAAGACTGACCTTCTCCTCGCTCTGTGGTAGAATGACCACTTTTCCTCCTGTCCTCTTTCGCCTGGAGTCGGATCTTCTCCCTGTCACGAAGGGTCCTTCTGGAGAAGGTTTTGCAGATGTCACACGACTCCGGTTTGTGGCTGGATGGAAGGCAAATTATGCAGACCCGATGTGGATCTGTTTTGGCCTTTTTTCTGCCACAAGAAGGACATTTGTCAAACAGTGAAGGCATTTCTGAAGTAGAAAAACCTCAAAATTCTGTCAGAATCTAACAGAAAAAAGCAGAAAATTATCACTCAATGTTAAAAACGTCGAGTGAAAATGAAATTCAAAAGATTTTAAATGAATTTCTGTCACAAAAGGATTTTGTGAGGTAGAGCTCAATGCTTCAGGGTCCTGTCAGAAAGGAGCCGGAAAAAAGAACTGAGGCAACTGCCTTTTGCTGTGCATGATGGGAAACAGGAAGACTTTACTTTCTTAAAGGCACAGCTCTATTTTCATTCTGTATAATGGCAGCCTATGGGCTACACTGCCCTACATTGTTTTATTCTCATGAGAGGTGTAAATAAAATATGAGAATGTATTTATTATGTATTTATAGAATAAATAGAGGTTTAAACGTGAAATTTACACTACAACTGTTTTTTTCTTCTAACAATTTGGCCTGTGTAGCTGTTCACATAGGCTGCACATTGTTATTCTTAAGTGTTTTTCACAGACCTTTTTGTCAAGGAGCTGATGATTGCACTTAAGAATATACTACACAACAGTGCTCCGGGGTCCCCGCAGGCGCGCGGAACTATTCAGTGCTTATGACTATCATGGAAATCCCCTACGAGAGAAGCAAGTCTTGTCCATCTTGCATCCTGAGGGCCTCGCAGGAGTCGTTGGAGGAACAGACACTGGTAAGTCTAATCTTCACTATCATATCCCCCACCCTACCTGCATGCTATCACACACCCCCACCCTCACACCCTCCCCTATCACCCTAACTCCTCACTAATCTACCCATAACACCAACCACCCATCCCAACCCCAAGACCTGCATGACACAACTAAGCATGGACACCCATCACTAAAGCATGCCCACTACACAGACCCACAACATCCCCCAACCATCACCACACAAGCCCCCACACAGGAATGCTTGCACTGGGGTTCACGCACACCCAACCATTGCACACCATGAAAAACACACATGCAATAATCATGTACTTATACCCCCGCAGGAACCCGAAGGAACGTCACCACACCAGAGGGTCCAGACAACACCACTCCACCCCCAGAAGAGGCCCACAGTGACGACAGCAGCTCTGCCCTACTGGATCTTGATGACCAGCCCGGGCCATCGTGGGCCTCAGGACAGTCGGTTCCCCTTGCCCAGCCACAGTCCAACACCGAGCTTCCACCCTCTGGTAACCCCAGCACAGCACCCACCCAGCGGGCCCATACCTCCCTACCCAGGACAGGTCAATCAGCGGTGTGTCCACCACTACAGGGCACCCAGGGTAACCCACCACCCCAACAACAGGGACCTGGGGGCAGTGGTAGTGGGCACACGGTCCAGGGGACGGAGGCACAGGAACACCGGGGAACTGGGAGGGCTGCGGTGCGACAGAGGGAGGACAGGCCAAGGGAACCCACTCTCCACAAGGCCCTATCCTCCATCATGGGAGCATACCACCACTCCCAGGAGACGATGGCAACGGTCCTGGACAAGTTGCAAGAGACCCTGCGTCTGCAGGAGGAGCAGTATTTGGGGTTCAGGGAGGAGCTCAGGACCATCGGCTCCACCCTGGGCACCATCGTAGGGGTGCTGACGGACATTCAAAAGACCTTGAGGGACACTGTGGCACTCCAAGGGGCCCCTGACACTAGCCAGGACGATGAAATGCCCACCACCTCCGCCGGCGCTAGTGGACAGGATGCCCCGCCACAGGACCCCCACACCAGCACCCCACCCCCTGCAGACGGACAACCACCACGAAAGCGGGCCCTGAGATCCAGGAACAGAACAGAGCAAGATGGCAAGACCCCCGCCAGGAAATAAGACCACCCTGATTGTCCCCCCACTGTCCCACTTTGTTACCCTGTCCAGATTGGAACTGCCCCAGCTCCACTTCCAATGGCCAGATGTGCAATGTACCTGTGAGACTAATAGACAGGACTCTGCCATGGACATTCTTCCACCATGACCTCTCCCCATTTCACAACCCCCCTATATTTTTATGCACTTCAATAAACACCCTTGAAACCTCAATAATATTGGAGTCAGTCAATGATTGTGAACTTTGTATTGTCAATTACAGTGTTAAAAAAGGTTACCCATTGGAAGGTCAACATACCAATGTCACACATCACAAGCCTTTCAAGGGTGCAAGCTGTTGACACGTAGGTTACCACATTACTGAAACTGAAATGGAAGGGGACAACTCAGTTACCAAATAGGGAGTGAAATGTAGGTAGAGGATAGAGGTAGACGTGTGAAATGTAATATAATGTGAAACATGAAATTGTACACACCTGTGTCTCATTGAAAATATTGCTGTATGACTGACTCCCTGTTGTCGTTTTCATCTTCATCAGCTTCCTCCTCATCACTGTCCACAGGCTCACCCGCTGCAACAACACCGTCATCTGGATCATCCTCCAGCAGAAAAGGCACCTGGCGTCGCAATGCCAAGTTATGGAGCATGGAGCAGGCGATGATGATGTCGCACACCTTCTTCGGTGAGTAGAATAGGGACCCACCTGTCATATGGAGGCACCTGAACCTGGCCTTCAGGAGGCCGAAGGTACGCTCGATCACCCTCCTAGTCCGCCCATGGGCCTCATTGTACCGTTCCTCTGCCCTGGTCCTGGGATTCCTCACTGGGGTCAGTAGCCAGGACAGGTTGGGGTAACCAGAGTCCCCCAATAGCCATACACGGTGCCTCTGGAGTTCACCCATCATATCAGGGATGCTGCTATTCCGCAGGATGTAGGCGTCATGCACTGAGCCAGGGAACATTGCATTTACCTGCGAGATGTACTGGTCTGCCAAACAGACCATCTGGACATTCATCGAATGATAACTCTTCCTGTTCCTGTACACCTGTTCATTCCTGCGGGGGGACCAGAGCTACATGGGTCCCATCAATGGCACCTATGACGTTGGGGATATGTCCAAGGGCACAGAAGTCACCTTTCACTGTAGGCAAATCCGCCACCTCAGGGAAAATGATGTATCTTCTTACGTGTTTCAGCAGGGCAGACAACATTCTGGACAACACGTTGGAAAACATAGGCTGGGACATCCCTGATGCCATGGCCACTGTTGTCTGAAAAGACCCACTTGCAAAGAAATGGAGCACTGACAGCACCTGCACGTCAGGGGGGATTCCAGTCAGATGGCGGATTGGTGACATCAGGTCTGGCTCCAACTGGGTACATAGTTCCCGGATTGTGGCACGGTCAAACCGGTAGGTCACGATGACATGTCGCTCTTCATTTGTCAACAGGTCCACCAGCGGTCGGTACACCGGCGGATTCCGCCATCTTCCAATATGACCCAACTGACGGTGCCTAAGAAGGGCAACAGCGAAAAAACTGTCAGCATTCCTCCAGGTATGTACCCACAGTCACACACAAGACTACACCAGACAATTAACCCATCCGGGAACAGTTTTGAGTGTAGGCCTCGGTATGTGTGACGCAGTAGTAATTGAAGCCATGTGTGCCCCTGAAATGGCGGCTGCCTGACCTCTAAACTGGGACAATGGAATTGTGGGGTAACTGCGCTGGCGTTGGACACCGTCGCGGTAGGCGGTCGTAGAGCGCGGAGCAATGCTGCATTGGTTAGCATTGGACCCTATGGGTCCCAGGAGCCAATGAACAGGTGCGCTGGCGGTGATAATGCGCACCGCCGCGGACGTCACCACCATTTTCTATCTCTTCATTCACTAGATACCTGACCTTCGACAGGAGAGGGCTGCTAGTGCTGCTGTGACCTCGGTCTGGAAGCGACGATGGCTGCTGCGTCTGGGGAAAGGGCCCCTGCCTTCACTGCACAGGAGTTGGAGAAACTTGTGGATGGGGTCCTCCCCCAGTACACGCTACTCTACGGTCCTCCACACCAACAGGTTAGTACACAGGGAGCACGTTGTATGGGCTAGGCCTGGGTGGACAGGGCTGGGTGGATGAGGGAAGGGGGCAGAGTACATAGAACAGTCATGCATGGGGATGAATGGGCCACTTGGGAGGGGGCCAATTACGACAGTGCTGTAGGTAATGACTGTTCCTCTTTCCTTGTGCATGTCATGTAGGTCAGCGCCCACCAGAAGAGGGACATTTGGCGTGCCATCGCCAAGGAAGTCCGGACCCTGGGGGCCCACCAGAGACGGGGCACCCACTGCCGGAAGAGATGGGAGGACATTCGCCACTGCAGCAAGAAGACGGCGGAGGCTCAGCTGGGGATGGCCTCCCAACGTGGGAGGGGTGCCCGTCGCACCATGACCCCCCTGATGTTCCGGATCCTGGTGGTGGCCTACCCGGAGTTGGATGGGCGCTTAAGGACATCACAGCAGACACAAGGGGGTGAGTACAACCTCATCCTATGGACTTTGCGTGCAGTGGAGCTGTCTGGGTGGGGGTGGTGGGCTGTGGGTGTCCCTAGGCCAGGGCGAGTTAGGTAGGCAAGGCCCCTCCGTTATGTAGGCCATGTGGCACTCTACCCCAGCTCAAAAAAAGGCAAATTGATGTATAGTTGCCCCTTTGCCATCCATGTGGGCAGATTTCTACCATTGCCATGTAGGCCATATCCCAGAAATTGCATGTGCAGAGGGCAGGAGCACGGCGTAATGCAGGGGGCTGCTGCGTTTGTCTTGTCCGCCAACGGTAGCGGTATGCCATGCACTAAAACTCTCTTTCTTCTGTCTCCACCCTTTTTCTGCTCTCCCTGTCCTTCTGTACATCAGCATCAACAGGCGGAGGTACAGTGGCACCGGAGCACGAGGGAGCTGCATCCCACATGGCCAGGGAGGGCCACACCACAGACTCTGAATTCACCAGTGGGACGGAGGGCGAGGGGAGCTTCACGTCGGCCACAGGATCACCAAACAGCGACACGGACTAATCCGCCGATGGGAGCTCCCCTGTGGTGGCGGCACCATCTGTGTGCCCCACTTCTACAGGTACAGCCGCCACCTCCCCTACCAGCACCGCCCTCCCAGCAGCCCCTCAGCGTTCGCCCCGTGCCCGCTCACCCAGGAGGGTGGGCATCACCTTTGCCCCAGGCACCTCAGGCCCTGCCCCAGTCATCCCTGCTGCCCTCAGTGAGGAGGCCATTGACCTCCTCAGGTCACTCACTGTTGGGCAGTCTACCATTGTGAATGCCATCCAGCGTGTAGAACGAGAGTTGAAACACGGTAATGCATTTCTGGAAGGCATTCATTCTGGTCAGGCTGTCCTTCAGCGAACCCTGCAATCTCTGGCCTCAGCACTGATGGCAGCCATTGTCCCTGTGTCCAGCCTCCCCCCTCCAACTTCCTCTACCCAGACCCAATCCCCTGTACCCCAGCCCATCCCAAGCACACCTACAGACCAGCATGCACACAAGTCAACACACACAAGTAGCTCAAGCAAACATAGGCACCACACACACCACAGGCACTCACACAAGCATCAGACCCATACAGACACAGCAACATCCACTGTCTCCACTGTGTCCCCCTCCTCCTCTTCTCCCTCCTCCCTCCCAGTGTCGTCTACACACACACCTGCATGCACCACATCTACAGGCACTAGGACTCGCACCAGGACACCCAGCACCACAAGCCGCTCACCTGCACTCACCACCTCCACTGCCATATACACGTCCCCTGTGTCCTCTCCCAGTGTGTCTGTGACGCCCCCTCCCAAAGTACACAAACGCCGGCAATCACTCACCCAACATCCATCCACTTCACGACAGCCTCCAGTACCTGCACCTGCACCCAAAACAGCTAAAGTGACACCTCCTACAACCACCTCCTCTTCCTCCACTCCCAGAGCCCCTCCAGCTACCCATCCCAGTGTACGTCAGAAACTGTCCCTATGTCAAATTGACCTTTTTGTCCCCACCCCCCCTCTCCAATTCATCAGTCCCGTCGTAGCGCCTCAGCCAAAAAGCCTCCAGTACCAGTGGTGCGTGTACCAGGTTTTTGGAGTGCCCCGTCCACCAGGGCAGGCAGTAGGACCCGGAGCCAAGGCACTGTCAGCCCACCCCCTGTAAAGGCTCCGAAATTGGAGAGTGGACTACGGGACCGTGTCAAGACTCCTGGTGGGACAAACAGTGAAATGGAATCCAAGGCGATTGGTGAGTCATCTGTAACTCAAAAGAAGGTGGGGAAGGTCCCGAGGAAGTCTCCCCAACCTGTTGTGAGTGTCACGGCGGAGAAGTGCGCCATCATTTCCGGCGGTCCAGACACAACCGCCAGCACCGTCGTCACTGGTCCAGAGACCACCGCCAGAGTCATAGCCCAGGAGGGCCCAAGTATTGTTACTGGTCAGGAGACCACCGCCAGAGTCATAGCCCAGGAGGGCCCAAGTATATACTGGTCAGGAGACCACCGCCAGAGTCATAGCCCAGGAGCGCCCAAGTATCGTTACTGGTCAGGAGACCACCGCCAGAGTCACAGCCTAGGAGGGCCCAAGTATTGTTACTGGTCAGGAGACCACCGCCACCGCCGGAGTCACAGCCCATGAGGGCTCAAGTATCGTAACTGGTCAGGAGACCACCGCCACCGCCAGAGTCATAGCCCAGGAGGGCCCAAGTATCGTTACTGGTCAGGAGACCACTGCCGGAGTCACAGCCCAGGAGGGCTCAAGTATCGTAACTGGTCAGGAGACCACTGCCAGAGTCATAGCCCAGGAGGGCCCAAGTATCGTTACTGGTCAGGAGACCACCGCCACCGCCTGAGTCACAGCCCATGAGGGTCCAGAATCCCACAGCCCCGCTGGGCAATGATGGAACGTCAAGCCACACACCAACGTCCAGTTTGGAGTTCGTCATGCCACACACCAACGTCCAGTGTGGAGTTCGTCATGCCACACACCAACGTCCAGTGTGGAGTTCGTCAGGCCACACACCAATGTCCAGTGTGGAGTTTGTCATGCCACACACCAATGTCCAGTGTGGAGTTCGTCATGGCACACACTAATGTCCAGTGTGGAGATCGTCATGCCACACACCAATGTCCAGTGTGGAGTTCGTCATGCCACACACCAATGTCCATTGTGGAGATCGTAATGCCACACACCAATATCCGTACCAGAACCGCCATGGCAAAGCACCGCTGAACAAGGCCAAGAACGCCATGGTGAAGACCGCTGAACAGGGCAAAGACTGCCATGGCAAAGAACAGCTGAACAGTCCATAGCCAGCCATGGCAAAGCACGGCTGAACAAGGCCAAGACCGCCATGGTGAAGACCGCTGAACAGGGCAAAGACCGCCATGGTGAAGACGGCTGAACAGGGCAAAGACTGCCATGGCAAAGCACCGCTGAACAAGGCCAAGACTGCCATGGTGAAGACCGCTGAACAGGGCAAAGACCGCCATGGTGAAGACCGCTGAACAGGGCAAAGACTGCCATGGCAAAGCACCGCTGAACAGTCCATAGCCAGCCATGGCAAAGCACCGCTGAACAAGCCCAAGACTGCCATGGTGAAGACCGCTGAACAGGGCAAAGACAGCCATGGCAAAGCACCGCTGAACATGGCAAAGACCGTGTGGGTTTGAATAGTCCGGCACATCAGGCATCGTTCTCCCATGTGCAGCTGGGACTGTGACAGGACATGTACTTTCACGTGGAGACTCATCCAGTCTGGGCACCAGTCCCACCCAGTACCAGTAGAGAACTGCATCTACTTGCGAAGATGTGTCTTTGCACTCCCCAGGATGTAACAGTGGGCAAGCCACCCACTGTAGAGACTTGAGAGACTGTGGCTTTGCACTCCCCAGGATGGCACAGTGGGCAACCCACCCACTGAAGTGACTTGAGAGACTGTGGCTTTGCACTCCCCAGGATGGCACAGTGGGCAACCCACCCACTGAAGTGACTTGAGAGACTGTGGCTTTGCACTCCCCAGGATACATCAATGAGCATGGAGCCCCGTTGTGGATCTGGCTTCGCATTCATCTGGCTGAGGTGCCCCCCCTTCCCTTCCCCCTGATGCCCCGGCAGTGTTCTCTCGGATTTTGGTCAGGTATCTATTGTGGACGTCGCCCATGCATATTTGGACTGTTGGTGCACGGACATTGTTGTGTACATATCTGCACTACTTCTTGTATTGTACATTTATTTTTGACAGATTTCGTGATATATATATCCGTATATTTTTCAATGAGTAGTATATTGGCACAATACAAAGTTTGACCGCTATTCGCTTGGTCTTTGCATTCTTCCGGGGGGATTGTGGGTTGTTACTGTGATTTTTGTGAATGCATTGGTGTGTATGTTGTAATATGCGAGGGTGGGGGTGTTTGGTGGGTGTCCCCGTAACTTTTGCCTCCCCCCTCCCCCGTGTCGTAGGTGCTGTACTCACCGGTATGTTCTGCGCCTACGTCGCTGTTGGTCGTAGATGAGCAGGAATGCAAGGGCAGGGAGTATTTGTTGTTCCGGATTCATGGTGTCCTCGTTCCTCGTGGGATGTGTTGAGGTGAGCGTTTTCCCATAGCAAAAGCTGTTTCCGCCGTGTTTTTATCCACGGTGAATCCGCCCCGGAAAAGGTGGCGGATTGGTGTGTTGTGATAGTGTGGGCCGTACATTGTCTTCCGCCTGTCTGTTGGCGGTGACCGCCGCGCTGTTTGTCTGTACCGCCGTGGCGGGCGGTGTGTTAAAGTGGCTGTCTTAGTTGGAGGTTTCCGCCAGGGTCGTAATTCCCTTTTTTTGTCCGCCGGCCTGTTTGCGGTATTACCGCAGCTTTAACACCGTCCGCCAGGGTTGTAATGACCACCTATGTTTCTAAAAGTTGGAATACCTTTTAAGAATCTAAAACTATCTCTAGAACTTAATTCAAACTTTTACAAAACTTTTAAACTCTAAAAGAAATGCTAACAGGGACTAACACAAGGCCCTAGCAGGACTTTTAAAAATTTAGAAAAATAGCTCAAATTTCAAAAATCTGTTTCTAATGACAATTTTCGGAATTTAGTCGTGTGATCAGGTATTGGCTGAGTAGTCCAGCAAATGCAAAGTCTTCTACCCCACAGCTGATCCACCAATGTAGGAAGTTGGCTCTGTATGTACTATTTCAAAGTAAGAAATAGCATGCACAGAGTCCAAGGGTTCCCCTTAGAGGTAAGATAGTGGCAAAAAGGGATCATTCTAATGCTCTATTTTGTGGAAGTGTGGTCGAGCAGTAGGCTTATCAGAGGGTAGTGTTAAGCATTTGTTGTACACACACAGGCAATAAATGAGGAACACACACTCAAAGACAATTCCAGGCGAATAGGTTTTTATATAGAAAAATATATTTTCTTAGTTTATTTTAAGAACCACAGGTTCAAGATTTACAAACAATACTTTAAATGAAAGGTATTTCACTTAGGAACTTTAAGAACTTTGAATTAGCAAAATAGCATAAACAGTTTTCACACAAATGGCAATAAGCTATTTTAAAACTAGACAGTGCAATTTTCAACAGTTCCTGGGAGGGTAAGAGTTTGTTAGTTTTGCAGGTAAGTAAACCACCTACAGGGTTCAAAGTTGGGTCCAAAGTAGCCCACCGTCGGGGGTTCAGGGCAACCCCAAAGTTACCAAACCAGCAGCTTAGGGCCGGTCAGGTGCAGAGGTCAAAGTGGTGCCCAAAACACATAGGCTTCAATGGAGAAGGGGGTGCCCCGGTTCCAGTCTGCCAGCAGGTAAGTACCCGCGTCTTCGGAGGGCAGACCAGGGGGGTTTTGTAGGGCACCGGGGGGGGGGGAGACGGACACAAGTCAGCACAAAAAGTACACCCTCAGCGGCACAGGGGCGGCCGGGTGCAGTGTGCAAACAGGAGTCAGGTTTGCAATGGAGTTCAATGGGTCTCTTCAGCGATGCAGGCAGGCAAGGGGGGACTCCTCGGGGTAGCCACCACCTGGGCAAGGGAGAGGGCCACCTGGGGGTTGCGCCTGCACTGCAGGTCGGATCCTTCAGGTTCTGGGGGCTGCG
Organism: Pleurodeles waltl; assembly: GCF_031143425.1. Classification (NCBI taxonomy): domain Eukaryota; kingdom Metazoa; phylum Chordata; class Amphibia; order Caudata; family Salamandridae; genus Pleurodeles; species Pleurodeles waltl. Next base: position 1,124,897,370 of record NC_090448.1, read on the forward strand.
GGTGCAGTGTCCTTACCAGGCGTCGGGTATTTGAAGCAGGCAGTCGCGGTCAGGGGGAGCCTCTGGATTCCCGCTGCAGGCGTTGCTGTAGGGGCTCAGGGGGGTCAACTCTGGCTACTCACGGGCTCGAAGTCGCCAGGGAGTCCTCCCGGTAGTGTTGTTTCTCCACAAGTCGAGCCAGGGGCGTCGGGTGCAGAGTGCAAAGTCTCACGCTTCCAGCGGGAAACCTGTGTTCTTTCAAAATTGAATCTTTGTTGCAAAGATGCTTCTTTCTTGTAGCATAACCGCTGTCCTCAGGAGTTCTTGGTCCTTCTAGATGCAGGGTAGTCCTCTGAGGCTTCAGAGGTCGCTGGACCCTGTGGGACGCGTCGCTGGAGCAGTTCTTTTGAAGTGGGGAGACAGGCCAGTATAGCTGGGGCCAAAGCAGTTGGTGTCTCCGTCTTCTCTGCAGGTTTTTCAGCTCAGCAGTCCTTCTTTGTCTTAGGTTGCAGGAATCTATCTTGCTGGGTTCTGGGAGCCCCTAAATACTCAATTTAGGGGTGTGTTTAGGTCCGGGGGGTTAGTAGTCAATGGCTACTAGCCCTGAGGGTGACTACAACCTCTTTGTGCCTCCTCCCTGAGGGGAGAGGGGCACATCCCTAATCCTATTGGGGGAATCGTCCATCTGCAAGATGGAGGATTTCTAAAAGTCAGAGTCACCTCAGCTCAAGACACCTTAGGGGCTGTCCTGACTGGCCAGTGACTCCTCCTTGTTTTTCTCATTATCTCCTCCGGCCTTGCCGCCAAAAGTGGGTCCGTGGCCGGAGGGGGCGGGCAACTCCACTAGCTGGAGTGCCCTGGGGTGCTGTAACAAAGAGAGTGAGCCTTTGAGGCTCACCGCCAGGTGTTACAGTGCCTGCAGGGGGAGGTGAGAAGCACCTCCACCCAGTACAGGCTTTGTTACTAGCCACAGAGTGACAAAGGCACTCTCCCCATGTGGCTAGCAACATGTCTGGTGTGTGGCAGGCTGCTAAAACTAGTCAGCCCACACTAGAAGTCGGTTAAGGTTTCAGGGGGCATCTCTAAGATGCCCTCTGGGGTGTATTTTACAATACAATGTACACTGGCATCAGTGTGCATTTATTGTGCTGAGAAGTTTGATACCAAACTTCACAGTTTTCAGTGTAGCCATTATGGTGCTGTGGAGTTCGTGCATGACAGACTCCCAGACCATATACTCTTATGGCTACCCTGCACTTACAATGTCTAAGGTTTTGCTTAGACACTGTAGGGGCATAGGGCTCATGCACTTATGCCCTCACCTATGGTATAGTGCACCCTGCCTTAGGGCTGTAAGGCCTGCTAGAAGGGTGACTTATCTATACCTATAGGCAGTATGAGGTTGGCATGACACCCTGAGGGGAGTGCCATGTCGACTTAGTCATTTTATCCCCACCAGCACACACAAGCTGGCAAGCAGTGTGTCTGTGCTGAGTGAGAGGTCCCCAGGGTGGCATAAGACATGCTGTATCCCTTAGAGACCTTCCCTGGCATCAGGGCCCTTGATACCAGAGGTACCAGTTACAAGGGACTTACCTGGATGCCAGGGTGTGCCAATTGTGGAAACAAAGGTACAGGTTAGGGAAAGAACACTGGTGCTGGGGCCTGGTTAGCAGGCCTCAGCACACTTTCAAATCATAACTTGGCATCAGCAAAGGCAAAAAGTCAGGGGGTAACCATGCCAAGGAGGCATTTCCTTACATCCAGTCTTTTTGATTCCCCATCTGGGGGTGTGGTAGGGAATGCGCCCGATGAAGATGAAGCCTGGAGAGTGTGTCAGGGGAGGTGTCTAGACCACTGGCATCACCCAAATCCTGCACCCAGTCCATTTGGGGGGTCAAGCTGGTATTCTAAAGGGTCCAGCGTCCCCTCTAAACTCTCCCTGTATCCATACCCGTAGGCACTAGGGTCTGGATCAACCCTGGGCCCAGGAGAGCCCATAGAGAATGGAATTGGCGTCGAGCGAAGTCATTCTGGCTCTGGGTTGTCGGGTATGAGAATAGGATCGACGTCGATCGTGGGCCCAACTGACGTCGGGAGCGTCGACGTCTGAGCCAACGCCGGGGAAGGTTGCTGTGGCACGACCGGCGTCGGAACGGATCCAAGATCGAATCTGGAGGAGCCCTTCGGAGTCGTGGCCGAAGCTGACGACTTCGAACCCGAGGGAGCCTTCACCGACTCACATGTGCCCATGGGCGCCGAAGGTGAGTCGGTCTGCCCAAAAATGAGGCGCATTGCCTCATAAAACTCTTTTAGCTGGGTAGGGGTGGCCGCTCCCGGGAAGTTGGGGAAGCGCGGGCGGACCCAGATGAAGGCTCTGAGGACAGAGGACTATAGTGTTGACGCTCTTCCCGTGCCACATCGTCCGCGTGACAGGGTGAAGTCAAAGAATGCTTGTTCTTCTTTGACTTCTTTTTCTTATGACCCGAATGTCCCGATGACTTCAAGGACGAAGAGTGGTGGTGACTCCGTGGCCGGTCTCGAGACCTTCCTCTCTAATGAAACCGTGAGCACCGCGGAGTTGAGTGTCGGGCCGCCATTAGCTTTAGGGACCGCTCCCTCAAACCTTTCGGGTTCATGGTCCGACACTGAGAGCACGACTTCGGGTTGTGATTGCGCACCAGGTACCTAAGACACAGGAGGGTGGACCCATCACTGACATCATTCGGTGACAGGAGTCACAGGGTTTAAAATCGGTCTTGCGGGACATCCCTCGACGCATACACGACCTCGTCAAAAACAGTTCGACAAAAAGTTTGCTGTAGTCAAAAAGTGACTAAGGTAGCTCTTCTCCAGATCTGCGCGTAAGCTGGCACGGAAAGAAAAGAACTGACGTCAGTGTGCCAGGGTGGCGCATATATATGACCGCGACGTCATTACGGCGACCACGACGCCAACGACGCCCGCGGAGTGCTTGAAGAAAAATCTCCGGATCCAGAATGATGCCTGGGGAAATTCAAAGGTAAGGAATCTTCAATTTGAAATCTTTATCATTCCAAATATGTCAACCAGAGTCAAACCTGTCTATAAAGCAGAAAAGAGAGAAATAAAGTGCATTAGAAATCACTTATTAGAGACAAAACTGCAATGACAGTTGGGTTACAGTTAGGTCAATACTTTTTTGCGGTGATAAGATTAGCATAGAAAGGAGTATAAACTGATGTACATCGAAAACTTCGTCCGGGGAGGTGGGTGGCTTGCTTATGGCTTTGATGAGGATTCCCCCGGAAGAGAACTAAGATTACAGGTGAGCAACTTATCCTTCTCTCCCAAGGGGTCCTCATCAATAGTCATAAACACAGAAGAAGTGTAAGCACAAGTAGTTTACTTATTCATATAAATAGAAGCCTGACCCACTTGAGTGTCTGTCTTAGTATCCGAATCTAGACAGTAATGCCTTGTAAGTGCGGATTTTGGAGATGGGAACGTTTTTCAGAAGTGCTGTTGTTGCCACCTTGCCCCCTGTACAGTGGGCTTTGGGTCTGGCTGTCAATTGTTTATTAGCCGATTGGCAGGCAAATACAATACATGAAACTATCCACCTGAAAATGGTTTGCTTTGAGGCAGCTATGCCTGTTCTTATGGGGCCATAGTTGACAAAGAAATTATCAGACTGCCTGATATCTTTGGTCTTATCGAGATAAAACTTTAGCACCCCTTTCAGATCTAAGGAATGCAAAGTCCTTTCTGCTAGTGTAGATGGGGTAGGAAAGATGGTCTGGTTAATATGAAAATCAGATACCACTATAGGGAGGAAACCAGGGCAAGTCCATTGGGGAGCCTCTCACCGGAGGAGGGTCTGTTAAGGTAAGCTAATAGTTTTTAATAGATGATGTAGAAGCTGCAGACCAGGAAGGTGATTTGTGTCATCGGTGATGAGATCGAGATCTCCAAGATCTCCTGGGAGGGGAAGATGATCTTGCTCTAGATCTTTGAGGGTCCTACTCCTGGAGCGTGACCGAGGAGTCCTGTGTCTTTTTTGTGGTGCGGAATTACCCACAAAAGCAGGTGCTGTTGTACGCCTAATTTGAGGCGTTGGTGACGGTGTCCTTGGAAGGAATCTCGAGGGAGAGTACGTTTGAGAATATTGTTAGTCTGGAGTATGATGGACCGAGCCCACGCTAAGACTCTCAAGCCATCTCGTGAGAGATCCGTTGGGGAAACTTGTCCTCCTGTTAGAGAATTGGAGGAAGCCCTCGAGGACGCCAGAGAAGATTTACTTCCTGTGTTTTTTGAGGTGATTCGTGTCTTTGAGCCACCGATGTCAATAGGGTATCAGGAGGTGAAGTTGTCTACGCTGGCGGAGGATGTGTTGACGTTGAACGACATTGTGTTGATGGTGGAGTGCATGAACGGTCCTGTCTTGATGTCAAATTATGTCTTGAGGCGGAATGTGATTGAATAGGTGTTTCTCAACATCAAATGACGGTGCAGTGACGTCGGCGGAGAACAAAAACCCCCATGTCTTGACGTTGAATGGTGTCTTGACGTCGATTGTGATGTCACAGGCAGTGTGTGTGCCAACGTTGAGAGGCGCCTGGTTGCCGTTGACAGAGAGATAGATCTTTGTTTGAACGTCAATGACTACTGTATTGTCGTTGACATTATGGTCTTCGCCGTTAAGTGTTGCCTTGACGTCGATGGGTCATGGTGTAACCTCGACGGAGTACCAGCACAATGGTGCTGGCTTGATGTCGAGCAGTGAAGCTGACCAAGACTTATCCTTTGTTGACCCTGATGTTTGCCGAAGTATTATGGCTTTCAACATTATGTCCCTCAACTTTGCGTGTCTTGCCATTGATGGAGGTATACTTCTCCATGTCGGTTGACGACATTGATGCAACGGCGACGGAACAGTTAACATTGATATTGATGTTGACGGTGAACAAACAGGTATTTTCCTACCTGTTGAGGTAGATCTTTGTTGCCCTTTGTCTATTTTGTCTGCACTTTTTTCCTTGGAGACCTTCTCATGAAGATAGGAGGTACTAGAGACGTCTGTTGCCGTTTTCTCCCTCTCTTGCAAGCCATGAAGACAAATCTTTTCTCTGTCTTTCAAAGTCCTTTTTGAAAGATTCTGGCAATGACTGCAGGTCTCTGGACAGTGGCTTTCAGGCAGACACACTGAGTGTGGATCAGTCTGAGCCGTCTTTTTGCCACAAGCAGGGCACGACAAAAAGGGATGGCATTTTACATGAAAATAATTTTAAAAATCCTGTTTGGAAAAAGTGTTATTTTACTCAGAAAGTGAAAAGACATTGAGTAAAATCTTGAAACTTTAATTCAAACAGAGATTTTCTGGTAAAAACTCAATGCTCCAGGAGCCTAATTGTAGGAGCCGGAAAAAAGAACTGACCTAACTGTAACCCAACTGTCACCTCACTCTCACCTCTGGGGCATGATGGGATACTGGAGGTTCTGCAGGCCTAAAAGGCACGGTGCCTGTTTTATTGTGTTGCTACATTAAAATTGGATGCAGCCTATTGGCTAATAATGCCTCTGCATTTCACTGCAGTTTTGTCTCTAATAAATGATTGCTAATGCAATTTATGTCTCTGTTTTCTGCTTTACAGAAATGTTTGACTGTGGTTGATGTATTTATTTAAAAAAATCTTTAGGAAAATAGGGCATTTTTCGCCTGTTTTTCAACATAGTCTGCATGGATACAAAGACACACGTATGTGATATATATATATCTGTATGAAAAGTCTGGAAACAATTTTATGCTTACATATACATTTAACATATATACAAGTATGTTTATATGTGCTCTGGGGTCTCCCCACGTGGGCGAGACTAATCAGTGCTTATGACTATTGATGAGGATCCCCTGCTCAAGCACACTTATAAAGAGGAAAATGCCTCTAAGAATTGATTTTGTGCAGAAAGATGTCACTCCTTGCATAAAAACAATCCTGCCTACAAAGCAGGAGCCCTTCCACCATTGCTCAAGGGTGCCTGCCTTGGTTCTAGGCAGCATGTAGCACGCCACTGCAGTGAGAAAGCAAGAATGCTCCATATGTTCGTAAATATGGCGCATTCCTACCCTCTCCATTTGATGCAGAACAACAAGTTGTCTTGCTATGTTGCACTGAGTCACATAAGGATAAGTTACTTACCTGTAAATCCTAGTTCTCTTCTAGGGGTATCCTCATCAAAGTCATAAACAATGAAAATTCCCGCCCTCGTGCGGGGACCCCGGAGCATACATAAAATACACACATATAAAGTATGAAATATGCACGAAAAATATATATATAGCATTTTTAGTAGACAAATTTTCATACTAAACTCATATATACGTGTGTAAAACAGCAATGCAGACTATAATCATAAACAGGCTAAAATGCTTTATTTCTGTGGAGTTTTTTTCTTCAAACAGTCCTTTTCAAAATTACAATAAGAGAAAAAACACTTTCCAAAGCCCCATAACTGGGCCTAGGGAAATAAGCAGTAGTAACATCAGAGAAAAAAGAGAAAAACTACATTGAAAACAATGGAGCATTCTTAGCCAATAGGCTGCATGCAGGTTAACACAGGAGAACAATAAAAATTCTGGCACCGTGCCTTTAAGACCCTGAGCACCTCCAGTATCCCACCATGCCCAGGGGTGAAGGAGAGGTGACAGTTGGTTCACAGTTAGGTCAGTACTTTTGTACGGTGACAAGCTGTGTAGCAGATTCGAAAGATAGTGTGTCCTGCACTTCTAGGAGACGTGCGTCCGGGGAGGAGGGTGGGTTGTTTATGACTTTGATGAGGATACCCCTGGAAGAGAACTAGGATTTACAGGTAAGTAACTTATCCTTCTCTTCCAGGGGATCCTCATCAATAGTCATAAACATTGAATAGATTAGCAAGCACATCCCTTAACTCTGCGGACTGTCTAATAGAAGTGCAGGAATAGATATGTATCATGCAAACAAATTTCTCAGAGATGCTTGCCCAACTTGGGCGTCTGCTCTGGCATCTGAGTCCAAACAGTAATGTCTAGTAAATGTATGTACAGACTTCCATGTAGCAGCCTTACAAACTTCAGAGATTGGAACATTATTAAGGAGGGCAGCCGTAGCCGCCTTTCCTCTTGTCGAACGCGCCTTAGGCCTAGCAAGTAGTTGTTTGTTAGCCAATTGATATGCAGTAACAATACATGAAACTATCCATCTCGATATGGTTCGTTTTGAGGCTGCCTCTCCTGTTCTCAAATGACCGTAATTTACAAATAAGTGGTTGGATTGTCTAATTAGTTTGGTTTTATCCAAGTAAAATTTTAGCACTCTTTTCAAATCTAGGGAGTGCAAAGCTTTCTCTGCCGGATTATCCGGATTGGGGAAAAAAGTTGGTAGTGAAATAGTCTGATTGATGTGAGAATCTGACACCACCTTCGGTAAGAATGATGGATGAGTTTGTAGAACCACTCTATTCTCGTGGAAGACTGTGTATGGTTCTTTGGAGGACAAAGCCTGAATTTCACTGACCCTCCTCGCCGGAAGTAATGGCTACCAGAAAAGCCGTCTTCCACGTAAGGTGTTGCAAAGAGGCTCTGTGTATAGGTTGAAAAGGAGGGCCCATAAGTTTCGATAGCACTATGTTCAGCTCCCATGGAGGGGAGGGTTTCCGAATGGGTGGAAAAACTTTTTTCAAACCTTCTAAGAAATCGTTGACTACTGGTCTTGTAAAAAAGGATTCCTGAGAAGGTGACTTACGATAGCCTGTAATGGCAGATAAGGAATGGTTTCTTACCTGTAACTCCAGTTCTCTCGTAGGGGTATTTCCATGATAGTCATAAGCACTGAATAGTTCCGCGCGCCTGCGGGGACCCCGGAGCACTGTTGTGTAGTATATTCTTAAGTGCAATCATCAGCTCCTTGACAAAAAAGGTCTGTGAAAAACACTTAAGAATAACAATGTGCAGCCTATGTGAACAGCTACACAGACCAAATTGTTAGAAGAAAAACAGTTGTAGTGTAAATTCACGTTTAAACCTCTATTTATTCTATAAATACATAAATAAATACATTCTCATATTTTATTTACACCTCTCATGAGAATAAAACAATGTAGGGCAGTGTAGCCCATAGGCTGCCATTATACAGAATGAAAATAGAGCTGTGCCTTTAAGAAAGTAAAGTCTTCCTGTTTCCCATCATGCACAGCAAAAGGCAGTTGCCTCAGTTCTTTTTTGGAGGCTATTAACCTGACATGAAGAAAAATAAAACATTTGTTGGAGTACCAACCTCCATAATATTCATGTTCTATGTCAACTCCACCGGGGAGGAGGGAGGGTTGCTTATGACTATCATGGAAATACCCCTACGAGAGAACTGGAGTTACAGGTAAGAAACCATTCCTTCTCTCGTAGGGGATTTCCATGTATAGTCATAAGCACTGAATAGAGTAGCAAGCCCATCCCCATAACCGCGGTGGAGTAGATATAAGAATACTGAGAAAAACATGAATCATGCAAACAAATTCTTGAGCAAAGCCTGCCCAACCTGAGCATCTGCCCTAGCGTCTGTATCAAGGCAGTAATGCTTAGTAAAGGTATGGACCGACCTCCAAGTGGCAGCCTTGCATATTTCTGCCAAAGGGACATTTCTCATCAAGGCTACAGTAGCTGCTTTCCCTCTGGTAGAGTGGGCTTTTGGCCTACCACCAAGGGATTTGTTTGCTAACTGATAACATAACATTATACATGAAACAATCCACCTGGATAACGATTGTTTAGATGTGCCCAAACCTGTTCTGATTGGGCCATAGTTAATAAAAAGCTGTTGTGATTTTCGAAAGCTTTTTGTCCTGTCCAGGTAAAATTTCAAGACTCTCTTTACATCCAGAGAGTGCAGAGTTCTCTCAGCAGGGGTAGCTGGATTCTGAAAGAAAGTCGGTAATGAAATTGTTTGGTTCACATGGAAGTCGGAGACTACCTTAGGTAAAAATTTTGGATGAGTTCTCATTACCACTTTCGCCGAATGAAAAACCGTGTAGGGTTCCTGAGCGCAAAGGGCCTGGATTTCGCTGACCCTACGCGCTGAAGTGATTGCCACCAGAAAAGCAGCTTTCCATGTGAGATGCTGCAGAGATGCCTTATGTATCGGCTTGAATGGCGGCAGCATCAGACGTGATAAGACAACGTTCAGTTCCCATGGAGGAGAAGGCTTTCTAATGGGAGGAAAAACCTTCTTTAAACCTTCTAGGAAATCCTTAATAATCGGAATCCGAAAAAAGGAAGTTTGTGAAGGACTCTTTCTGTATGCCGTTATCGCCGCCAAGTGAACTTTTATTGACGACAGTTGTAAGCCCGATTTTGCCAAACTTAACAAGTATGGCAGGATAGATTGTTCCCCACAGGAAACCGGGTCAATGTTGTTGTGTAAACACCAAATGCAGAATCTCTTACACTTGCTTGCATAGGCTGATCGTGTGGAAGGGCGCTTTGCTTCCTTCAGAATTTCCATACAGTCCTGAGGTAGGTTCAAGTGTCCATATTGCACTAGCTCAGGAGCCATGCTGCCAAACTCAACGATGAGGGGTTGGGATGAGATATCTGCCCTCTGAACTTCGTGAGAAGGTCCGGACGATATGGTAGCCTGATGTGTGGTTTGAGTGACCGGTGAAGAAGGTCTGGGAACCACCACTGGCGTGGCCACTCCGGAGCAATTAGGATCATTTTGGTCTGAGCATTGGACAGCTTCTGGAGGACCGCCGGAATCAGGGGAAGCGGTGGAAAGGCGTAAAGAAATGCTCCTGACCAGCTTATCCACAGGGCATTCCCCAGTGTCCCTGGATGGTAATATCTGGAGGCGAAGTTTTGGCATTTTTTGTTTTCTGGGGTTGCGAAAAGGTCTGTAGAGGGGGTACCCCAGAGTGCGAAAATGGAATGAACGACGTCGTCGTGTAGTACCCATTCGTGGTTCTCGTCCATTACCCGACTGAGGGCATCCGCTTGAACATTCTGGATGCCGGGCAGGTGAGTTGCCACTAGTGACAGGTTCCTGGCTAGAAGCCAATGCCAGATTGTCTGAGCCTCTCTGGATAAAATTCTGGACCTGGTGCCTCCTTGTTTGTTCACGTAGTACATAGTGGCCACGTTGTCTGTCTGGAGAAGGAGAGTTTCCGTTCTCAGAGAGGGAAGGAAGGCTTTGAGCGCAAGGTGGACTGCGCGAAGTTCCAGCAGGTTGATGTGATAGAGACTCTCTCTCTGTGACCACTCGCCTTGGACTCGAAGATGTTCCATGTGCGCCCCCCATCCGATCAGTGACGCATCTGTTACAATGGTTTGAGATGGAGGCCGTTGTTGAAACGGAATCCCCACCAAGAGATTGCTGGGTAAACACCACCACTTGAGGGATTGTAGGGTGTGAGGAGAAAGAAGGACTTTGTTCTCCCAATCGTCCCTCAGTTGACACCACTGATCCTCCAGATTTTCCTGCAATGGTCTCATATGGAGGCGAGCATTGGGAACCAGATGGATACAAGACGCCATCGAGCCCAGTAGAGAAGCTATTATTCTTGCAGTGGCTTGAGGTCTTTCCTGCAGTTGTTTGCACTTCTGGAGAATCGATAACCGTCGTTCCTCCGAAGGAAACACCTTTCCTAGCCTGGTATCTACAATGGCCCCTAAGTAATGCAACCTCTGAACAGGTGTTGCTGTAGATTTCAGGAGATTGACTTGAAGACCAAGTTTTTGCAGCAGTTGTAGAGTCCATTCGAAATGTTGCTGTGCCTCAAGACAACTGGAGGCCTTTATGAGCCAATCGTCTAGATAGGGGTAGACGAATATTCTCTGTTTCCTCAAGTGGGCGGCTACTACCGCCATGCATTTGGAAAAAGTTCTTGGCGCTGATTTTAGGCCGAAAGGTAGAACTGCAAATTGGTAATGGCGTTTTCCGACGGTGAACCTTAGGAATTTTCGATGTTTCTTGGTTACTGGGATATGAAAGTAAGCGTCGCAAAGATCTATCGCACATAGCCAGTCGCCCTGACGTAGATGTGGATAAATTTGGTGTAAGGCTAACATCCTGAATTTTTCTTTGCGAATCCATTTGTTTGCTGTCCTCAGATCTAAGATGGGACGAAACTCTTGTTTGTCTTTTTTCGGTACAAGGAAATATCTCGAATAAATCCCCTTCCCTTGTTGGCTGATGGGAACGGGTTCTATGGCTCTTTTTTGCAATAGGATATTGACCTCTAACTGTAGAGCTTCGAGATGGCGGTTGGCTGTTTTGGGTGGAACAGATGGTGGAGAACTGGTGAATCTGAGAGCGTAACCATGTCTCACAATATTCAATACCCAGGCGTCTGTTGTGATGCGTAGCCACTCGTCCAGATGATTTGAGATACTTCCCCCTACCGGAGTGGATAACGGAGGAGGGGGAAGCAAAGATTCAGGGCTTAGACGTGGGAGCCTGTCGAGTTGCCTGAGTTTGAGGTGTTGAACGACCCCTTGTCGACCTTCGCTGAGTAGAGAAACCCCTTTGATGCTGCTGTTGTTGCTGCTGCTGGGGGCGCGAAGACATCCAGTGTGGCGACTGATACCGGTGGGTGAAAAGTCGTCGTTGATATGGCCGGAAAAACTTTCTTTGTTCTTTCGGTCTTTCCATGCCTACCGCTTTCAAGGTATCTAGTTCAGCTTTCATTCTAGCCATCTCGTCATCGGCATGAGAACCGAACAAGGTGGAGCCCGAGAAAGGCAGGTTTTGTATTCTCTGCTGCGCTTCAGGTTTGAGTGATGTAAGTCTCAACCATGCATGCCTTCTGAGCGCTATCCCGTGTGCATAATTGTGTGCGGATAGCACCGAAGAGTCAGCTGCAGCACTTATAATTTGGTTAGACACCATGGCTCCCTCACCCACGACCTCCAGGAAATCTTCCCTTTTATCCTTAGGAAGATGTTCCGCAAACTGCATTAAAGAGTCCCAGAGGGCACGGTCGTACCGCCCTAATAACGCAGTAGCGCTGGCTGCCTTCATCGTGACGCCTGCAGTAGAGCATACTTTTCGTCCTGCAGCATCTATCTTTCTGCTCTCTTTATCTGGAGGTGAAGAAGAAGATGGTGAGGTTGAATGCAGTTTCTTTGCCGCTACTATGACCACCGAATCAGGAACTGGGTCCGACCTCAAGAATAGAGGATCTTGTTCTGGTGGACGATATTTTTTAATAAGTCTGGAAGGAGCAGACTTTGTTGCGGCCGGTGCAAGGAAAATATCCATTGCTGGTTCAAGGAGACCTGGAACCAGTGGAATCAAAGGTCTGGAAGATGTCCTGTGATGCAAGGTCTCGAAGATCACTGACGTCGATGGGGCAGGTATCGCCAGCGGGATGTTCAGCTTGGTTGCCCCTCGTACTAAGACCTCCTGGAACGTATTCACATCATCTATGGGGGACACTCTCGGGGACGGTGAGTCCGATAGGGTTGGAGAGTAGTCCTGTGTAGACGAAGAAGAACGCCTGTGATGTGAACGCTGAGATCTCTGTGAGTCATGACGGTGCCGAGAGGAAGAAGAGCGTCTAGATGAATGTCCCGAACGTCTTACAGACCGCGTTGGAGTCCTCAAAACAGGCTCTGAAGGCGGAGCCGGAAGAGGCGCCGTAGGTGTTATTGGCGTCTGTGGCAATGGTGATTGTCGAGGAGAGAGTTGTGGAGACGCTGGAAGGAGGATGAGTGAAGCCGAGGATTCTGAGGTTGTATAAACCCTCCTAGGTCTTTTTGATTGTCTCGACGTCGACACACTCCTCGACGTCGAAGTACGGTGACGGCGAGTTCCCTTCGCCGTCGATTCTTCTCGCCGTTGAGAATCTCTCGACGACGACCCTCGACGTCGCCGTGATGACGGTGAACGTCTACGACGTCGAGCACCCCTCGACGTTGATCGATCTCGCCGTGTCGACGGCGAACCGGATTCAGATCTCCTCGACGTGGAACGTCCTCGCCGTGTCGACGGTGACCCAGATCTCGACGGCGAAAGTCCACGCCGTCTCGACGGCGAAATCGTCGTCGACGGCGAGCAATGTCTCTTTCTCGCCGGCGAACCACTCCTCGACGGCGAGCATGTTGGCGCCGTTCCTTGCCTCGACGTCGACGCCCTCGACGTCGTCGGAGACCTGTGCCGTTTTTGAGCCGGTCTGGTCGGAGTTATAGAGGAACCAGTGTGAGCCCTGGTAGAAGACTGACCTTCTCCTCGCTCTGTGGTAGAATGACCACTTTTCCTCCTGTCCTCTTTCGCCTGGAGTCGGATCTTCTCCCTGTCACGAAGGGTCCTTCTGGAGAAGGTTTTGCAGATGTCACACGACTCCGGTTTGTGGCTGGATGGAAGGCAAATTATGCAGACCCGATGTGGATCTGTTTTGGCCTTTTTTCTGCCACAAGAAGGACATTTGTCAAACAGTGAAGGCATTTCTGAAGTAGAAAAACCTCAAAATTCTGTCAGAATCTAACAGAAAAAAACAGAAAATTATCACTCAATGTTAAAAACGTCGAGTGAAAATGAAATTCAAAAGACTTTAAATGAATTTCTGTCACAAAAGGATTTTGTGAGGTAGAGCTCAATGCTTCAGGGTCCTGTCAGAAAGGAGCCGGAAAAAAGAACTGAGGCAACTGCCTTTTGCTGTGCATGATGGGAAACAGGAAGACTTTACTTTCTTAAAGGCACAGCTCTATTTTCATTCTGTATAATGGCAGCCTATGGGCTACACTGCCCTACATTGTTTTATTCTCATGAGAGGTGTAAATAAAATATGAGAATGTATTTATTTATGTATTTATAGAATAAATAGAGGTTTAAACGTGAATTTACACTACAACTGTTTTTCTTCTAACAATTTGGTCTGTGTAGCTGTTCACATAGGCTGCACATTGTTATTCTTAAGTGTTTTTCACAGACCTTTTTTGTCAAGGAGCTGATGATTGCACTTAAGAATATACTACACAACAGTGCTCCGGGGTCCCCGCAGGCGCGCGGAACTATTCAGTGCTTATGACTATACATGGAAATCCCCTACGAGAGAAATGTACCTTAATAGATGACACTTGCAGACCCGATTTTGCCAAATGGAGTAGGTAAGACAGTATGATTTCCTCCTGAGCCAGTATAGGATTCTGACCTTGCTGACGGCACCATATGTAGAACCTCTTCCACTTGAACGCATAAGAACGCCGCGTGGAAGGCCGTCTGGACTCCTTTAAGATGTTCATGCACTCCTGCAAGAGCCCTAGGTGCCCATACTGCAGGAATTCAGGAGCCATGCCGTCAAGCTCAGAGAGGGAAGGTTGGGGTGAAGTATCCTGCCTCCCAGCCTGCAAAGGAGATCCGGTCTGCACAGCAGCCTCCTGTGAGGTTGTTCCGATAGGTTGAGGAGATCTTTGTACCAGAACTGACGAGGCCATTGCGGAGCTATGAGAATCATTCTGGTGCGGGATCTTTAGAGTTTGTTGATCACCGCAGGTATGAGGGGGATCGGTGGAAAAGCGTAGAGAAATATCCCTGACCAGTCGATCAACAGGGCATTCCCTTGAGATCCCAGACGGTAGAACCTGGACGCGAAGTCTGGGCATTTCCTGTTTACCTAGTCTGCGAAGAGATCCAATTGAGGCCGACCCCATTGAGCGAAGATGTCTTCGTTGACCTCGTCCTGAAGGACCCAATCGTGGGCGTCCTCGAGATTTCTGCTCAGGAAGTCTGCCTCCACATTTTGTTGAACTGGTAGGTGAACTGCTGTAAGCGACATTCCTCTCTCTAAGAGCCAATGCCAGATGGCCTGAGACTCCCGAGATAGGGGCAGGGATCTCGTTCCTCCTTGTCTGTTCAGATAATACATTGTTGTCGTATTGTCCGTTTGTACTAGGAGAGATTTCCCCTGAATCGATGGAGCAAAAGACTTGAGAGCCAGATCGACTGCTCTGAGCTAAAGCAGGTTGATGTGGTACTCTCTTTCGTTGTCGAACCACAGGCCCTGAGCTTGAAGGGAACCCAGATGAGCTCCCCATCCCTGAAGCGACGCATCCGTTACCAGAGTGTCGGATGGGATTAACTGGTGAAACGGAGCTCCTACTGACAGTTGAGGTCTGTGCATCCACCATTGCAACGATTGTCGTGCTCCTATCGGAAGTCGCACTCTGTCCTCCCAGCGGCCTGTGCTCTGGTTCCAGTTGTTTTCCAGCGCCTCTTGAAGAGGCCTCATATGTAGCCTGGCATTCGGGACAATGAAAATGCACGAGGCCATGGAGCCCAGTAGAGATGTCACCTGACGGGCCGTAGGTGCGTCGGACTCCAGCAGTTCTTGACACTTTCTCTTTATTGATAACAGTCGTTCCTCCGAAGGATACACTCTTTCGAGCTCTGTATACAGTATTGCTCCTAGGTAGTGGAGATTTTGCGTTGGGATCAAGGTGGACTTTTGGTAGTTGACTTGTAGACCTAGAGACCTGAAAACACTGAGCACAATGTCCCGATGGCTTCTCGTCTGCTCCGGAGAGGAGGCTTTCAGTAGCCAGTCGTCTAGGTATGGGTAAATGAAGAATTTTTGCTTCCTTAGATGCGCCGCTACCGTAGCTACGCATTTTGAGAAAACGCGAGGGGCAGATTTCAGGCTAAATGGAAGCACCTTGAACTGATAGTGCTGGGAGGCTATCCGGAAGCATAGGCATTTCCGATGCTTGGGAATAATCGGGATATGAAAATACGCGTCTTGCAGGTCGATGGAGCACATCCAGTCTCCTCGATGTAGATGAGGGAAAATCTGGTGGAGAGCCAGCATCCTGAACTTTTGCTTTTTTATGTACTTGTTCAGTAGTCGTAAGTCCAGAATCGGTCTGAAAACTCCCTCTCGCCCTTTTTTTGCTACCAGAAAATAACAGGAGTATACTCCCTTCCCTCTGTGCGCGACTGGGACTTTTTCTATTGCTTTTTTCCGTAAAAGAGCGTGAGCCTCTTTGCGTAATAGGCTCATGTGAGACGGATTGCATTTGGTTGGTGGCAAGTGAGGAGGAGGTTGTCGGAAAAGAAGAGGGTACCCATTCTCGACAATGTTGAGCACCCATTTGTCTTTTGTTATGCCACGCCACTCATGAATGAACGCTGTGATACTTCCCCCCACCGGAGTGGTGCACGGTGTTAAGGGAAGCGAGTCCTCATTGCTTTGCTGGAGTTTTGGGTGTGGACTGCTGTGATCTGCTTGACCCTCGGTCTCTCGTGGCCTTACGAGATTGGAAAAGTGGGCGCCCTTGCCTCTGCTGTGGCCTCTGGGACCAATGAGGGGTTTGAACCCTCTACTGAAACGGGCGCCTGTCGTAAGGTCTATACCTTCGCCTGAAGTCCTTTTTTCTCTCCAGGCCCACTGCTCTCATGGTGTCCACTTCCGTCTTTATACGTGCCATCTCCTCGTCTGTATGGGTTCCAAAAAGCGAGTTCCAGTTGAACGGAAGGTTTAGGATACGCTGCTGTGCTTCCTGCTTCAATCCTGTCAGTCTCAGCCAGGAAGACCTTCTCGCACAAACCCCATGCGCGTAACCATGTGCAGCTAAGTCTGCCCCATTTGCTGCTGCACTGATGACCTGATTGGAGACCCCTCCTGAAGGATCTCCTGAAAATCCTGCCTGTCCTACCTAGGCAATTTGTCTGAGAACCTGCTCAGTGAGTCCCAGAGTGAACGGTCATATCTGCCTAGGAGTGCGGAAGCGCTGGAGACCTTCATCATGGAAGCCGCCGTGCCACACATCTTCCTCTCCAGAGAGTCCAGGTGTCTACTCTCTTTGTCTGGTGGAACCGTGGAGGATGATGCCACTGAGTGCGTCTTTCGGGCTGCGGCCAATATGACTGAGTCCGGCGGTGGATCCGTCCTGAGAAACAAAGGATCTTGTTCAGGTGCCTTATATTTCTTCAAGATCCTAGCAGGAGCTGATCTTAGGGTGGCTGGTGCTAAAAAGGTGTCCATGGTTGGTTGTAAAAGACCAGGCACTAGCGGTAGCAATTTCTTTGAAACCGCTCTATGTTGCAAGGTTTCAAAGATCACGGATGAGGAGGTTGAAAGTTCCGGGACCTCTATATTTAGTTTTTGTGCTCCCCTGAGAAGCACCTCATTAAAGGTTGTGACATCGTCCACCGGGGAAACTCTAGCTGGTGGAGAATCCGTTAAGGTCGGGGAGTACTGTCTTACAGAGGACCCCGACTATGACCAAGAAGGAGACCTTCTGCGATGGCGTGACCTAGATCGTCTCTGGGAGCGTGACCTGCTCCGAGATGCTGTAGCAGCGCGTCGAGGCCTCGTGGTCGACTGGTGAGACGCAGAACGAGCCCGTCCTGCCCGCGCTGTTGGCGATGGTGTTCTCGGGAGAGAGGCAGAAGGAGAGTACATCCTCGAATACTGCGAGTCTGGGGAGGCAGTCGTTCTATTAATGCTCTCCAACCACCTTGGCGACAAGTTGATGGGCGAGACATGGCCAGACGATGCAGCTCTCGACCGAGATGAACCACTTCTTATGGAGACCACCGGAGATGCTGGAGTGGTCTTATCCGCCGGCGGAAGCCGACGCTCTTCTCCTTGCAAGACAGGCAAAACCTGTGTCGACGTCGACAGCTGCAACGACGTCGAAGGGAGTGACGTAGGTTGCTCTGGTCTCAACGTCGAGTGCCTCGACGGTGACCGGCGATCCCTTGACCGCGACCTGCTCGACGTCGTGTGCCTCGCCGTCGAGTGATGGGCCGTCGACGGCGGATGTCCTCGCTCTCGCCGTTGAGGCGATTTCGACGTCGTTTTCCTTGATGTCGAGGGGCGCGAGGCCTTCGGCGCCGAATGGGCACGCCGGTGATGGCTCGACGTCGATCGGTGGGTTACCGTCGACAGAGATCTGCCCCTGTGGTGGCCATGTTCCTTCGACGTCGTATCCTTCGACGGCGGTCGGGTCGCCGGCGATCTATGGCGGTGTGACGTGGCAGCGATGACGTCGACGGGGAACAAACAGGTACCTTCCTACCTGCTGACGTCGATCTAGCCTGTCTCTCCTGAGAATGGCTTGTTGGCTGCCTGGGAAGCGAAGAGGACGATGTCTTCTGCCTCTCATGAAGACCATGAAGTCTGATCTTCTCCCTGTCATTCAGTCCTTTTTGACATGTTCTTGCAGTGTCTGCAAGTGTCAGGGCAGTGACTCTGAGGCAAGCACACAATACAGACAGTGTGTGGATCTGAATGGGCCTTCTTCTTCCCACAGGAAGGGCACTTCACAAAAAGAGAAGGCATTTTTCAGCCAGTAAAAAACTTCTTGACTCAGACAAAGGTGTTAGATGCCGAGTAAAAGCAGAAAAAACGCAGTTTTGAAGTATTTTTCTGAGAAAAACTCAGAAAAACTGAGAGCTCAATGCTCCAGGATCCTCTCAGAAGAAGCCGGAAAAAAGAACTGACCTAACTGTGAAGCAACTGTCACCTCTCCTTCACCCCTGAGGCATGGTGGGATACTGGAGGTGCTCAGGGTCTTAAAGGCACGGTGCCAGAATTTTTATGGTTCTCCTGTGTTAACCTGCATGCAGCCTATTGGCTAAGAATGCTCCATTGTTTTCAATGTAGTTTTTCTCTGATGTTACTACTGCTTATTTCCCTAGGCCCAGTTATGGGGCCTTGGAAAGTGTTTTTTCTCTTATTGTAATTTTGAAAAGGACTGTTTAAAAAAAAAAAACATCCACAGAAATAAAGCATTTTAGCCTGCTTATGATTATAGTCTGCATTGCTGTTTTACACACGTATATATGAGTTTAGTATGAACATTTGTCTATTAAAAATGCTATATATTTATTTTTCGTGCATATTTCATACTTTATATGTGTGTATTTTATGTATGCTCCGGGGTCCCCGCACGAGGGCGGGAATATTCAATGTTTATGACTATTGATGAGGATCCCCTGGAAGAGAAAGATAAATCTATCCCACAGAAGACAGAGGCCAAGACAGAGTCAGACTGCTCAGTAAAGTGAGACTGCTTCTTTATACATCTTAAAAATATTAACAAATCCCTGGAAAATGCAGCTTATGTTATATTAGGGTACGGAGGGTGACCAAACCCCACATGTGGCAAAGAATATAGGCAAGCGTTTTGAGGAGAGGTGTCTTCAAGAGGAGTTGTGAAGCACATGAGCTTGCTCACTGCCAAAGAGAAGGTCAGTGCATTTATTTTACAATGTCATGGGGCACGTTAATGTGGCTCTAGTACCAAAATAAACATACTTTTATTTACATACTCTAGTAAATGTCATGGTGTACATGATTCTTACAATAAAAATATACAAGACAATTGCTAAAGAAAATATTCCTCACCTGACAAAAACGACCATGACCTACCAGTCAATAGGCCAAAAGCTGCAGATCTGTTATCTGCATTCAAAGAGTCCAATGAGCAGTCAAAAGAAACATTTGAACAAATTCTGCTATAGACCACAGCAGTTAAAGCTTACACTGATAGAAACAAAAATCACTAGCATTCTGTTTTTTATCATAACCTACCTCTACACACAATAGTCAGTGGTTGTGACAACTTAACACTGAAAAATCCTATGGCTGCCCCAAACGTTTTTAGAACTGAGGCGGCATCTCACAAACAACAAAAGGGTTGAGACACTGGTTTGTACCGTGTGCATACCTCACTAGCAGAGAGCTGTTCCATGTTTCACATTTAGGGCACAGCTCCGGCCAATACTTGCTCCTGCCAGCAAACAACTGGTGAAATCTTCGAGGCCACAACACGTCGTGAAGGGGACAATAAGGGCATAAATAATAGCTAGAACTATGCTTACGGGCCATGCCAATACCACCAAAACGATCAACCAAAATAACCCCCATATGCAGCACACGCAGGAACAGGTAACCATCGGGTCGGAGCTAAGGAGCAAAAATGAAAGATGATGAAAGATTTTTTATGTGTAATCATGTTTAATCAAGCAATATCGAAATCTTCGCTGAAGTGATATACATTAACAATAGAATATTCCTATGTGCCTGTGGAGATCCACAAAAACAAACAAACATTTGAACGTTGAAATCTAGTATTTTAAAACAGTTATATAAATACCTGGCTAACTGAAGTTGAATTTTTCAAATTTCCAAATGTTTACTTTTACATAAAAGAACTTACTTTTAATATAATTTACTTGCAAGAAACACAGTAATTATGTTTAAACCCCTGGCTAGATTACATTGAATATTACTTGCCTTCACTTAGCTCCACCAGGGGGTGGGCGGGTCCATCTGGAGGCATCTCAATGAACAAGTTACTTACCTTTGGTAACGATTTGGTAGAGACATATTTTAGTTGCAGATTCCTTACCTTAGAATTTCTCCCAGGCGTCAGTCTGGATCTGGAGATTTTTTTTTCGAGCAGTACCCCTGTGCACCGTCAGGTGGCATCTGTTGACTCCACATCCGTTGCTGGCATCGTGGTCACCAGATATGATGCTGTGGGTCGTATGTAAGCACCACCCCAGCGTGGTTATGTCAGTTTCTTTTCACGACTTTCCACGCCAGAAGCGCAGAGCCATGAAGAACACTGATACTCATGCACTAGAAACAGGGCCCTGAATGGGAAGTTTCTGTCCCTAGAAATCAGTTTGAGGAGCGAGGAGCTAAGGTGGGTCGGTAAGGACTCTGCAACTAGAATATGTCTCTACCAGATAAATCGTTACCAGAGGTAAGTAACTTGTTCATCTGATAGAGACGTCTAGTTGCAGATTCCTTACCTTAGAATATATACCCAAAAATTAACACCCCTGGAGGTGGGTCTGCGAATCAAGATCATACTAAGACGCCCTGCAGGACGGAACGGCGAAAGTAGCCGCCCCTGCGGATCTGACTGTCCAGGCAGTAGTGTTTAGTGAAAGCGAATATCTAGGACTGTAGCTCTGCGTGCTAAATGCAGTGGTGGCAGCCGTAGCCCTGGTAGAATGAGCAAACAAACCCTTTGAGGCTGCTTCTTACCCAAACCGTAGCACATTTTAATGCAGACTGCCAAAGCTTTCCTCGCGACCACAAAGAGTTGATCATTCACCCAGAACTCTTGAGTACGGTTGAGGTAGAACGCCAACGCTCATTTTGGGTCCAGGCAGTAGAGTCTCTCCTCTTCTTTAGAGGGATGTGGGGGGGCCAAGTAAAAAGTAGGCAAGGTGATGGATTGGCCTACATGAAAGGGCACTTTAGGGAGTAAAAAAGCCCTAGTATGAAGCACCACTTGTCAGGGTGGATGGAGATGAAAGGTGGCTTAGAAGAAAGAGCCTGTAACTCACTCACTCTGCGGGGAGAGGTGATAGCCATAAGGAAGGCTGTTTTTAGAGTAAGCATGCAAAGGGTACAATTGTGAAGGGACTCAAAGTTAGCACACTTCAGATAACTGAGAACCAAGTTCAAATCCCAATGGGGCATTATGAATGGGGAAGGAGGAAAGAGATGTGTAAGACCCTTAAGAAACCTTCCAACAATGGGAGATTTAAATAAGGAACGTTGGTTAGGCAAGTGAAGGAAGGCCAAGATGGCAGACAACTAACCCTTTAGGGAGTCCAGAGCAGAGCCTTGCTGGGCCAAAGAATGAACAAATAAAAGAACCTCAGACAGAGGGGCAGAGAGGGGGATCAAAAGAATTGTTGCTACACCATGTCACAAATTTGTTCCATTGACAGGCGTACACCATTTTGGTGGAGGGACGCCTGGCTGCCAAGATAACATTGCAGACTTTGGGCGGAAGGTCAAAAGCTGTCAACTGCTGCCGCTCAATCTCCATGCAAGAAGGCAGAGAATGGACAGGTTCAGGTGGAGAACCGTCCCCAGCTGCTGCGACAGAAGATCCTCCCTAAGGGAAGTCTGATCGGAGGATCGATGGCCATGATCAATAGCTCAGGATACCATATTCTTCATGCCCAGTCTGGAGTCACAAGAATGACTCAGGCCTGGTCGTTCTTGATCTTCTTGAGAACTCTGGCAAAAGTGGTATTGGAGGAAAGGAGGCCTGAGTTCCAAACAAGATGAAAAGCATAGCTGAGCGAGTGCCACCTTGGAAACTCTAATACGCAAAACAACTGACACTGCGTGTTCTCTGCAGAGGTGAACAGATCTAACCAAGGCTCTCCCCAATGCTGAAAAGTACTTGCACCTCCTCCGGATGGAGACGCCATTTGTAATCGACCAGGCATTGACGGCTGGGTTTGTCCACTCTGACGTTCAGAGAGCCCACCAGATGCTGAAGCACCAGGAATATGCCCTGATGTTTAAGCCATGTCCAGAGGCGGAAAGCCTCCTGACAAAGGGTCAACAACTCCACCATGCCCTGCTTGTTGCAATACCACATGGCGGTGTTGTTGTCCGTGAACACCTCCACCACTTTCCCTTTGAGAGAGGGAAGGAATGCCTTCAATGCCAGTCTGAGCGACCACTGACCCTCGGGTAGGTCGCTCCCCTGCTCACGCAGCGCCACCAGTCCCTGACTGCCCTCCTCACCGTTCTCATCCTGTGAGTGTGTGCGAGTGTGCCCCCTCTTTACCCGTGTACCCCGAGTGCTTGTGCTGACTGACTGACCGGAATCCTCCTTTCTTCCCGTGTATCCCGTGTGTGTCCCCCTGAGTGCCGTGTGCCACCTCCTGCCGTTCTCCCTCATTTTCAGCCCCTCCCTTTAGAGTTTTACCTGGCCTCTCGCCGTTTTTTGCCGCCGTTCTTTTTGCCGCCTTTTTCGCTGCTTTTTCTTTTTCCCGCCTCCAGATTCCCCCGCCCGCCCGCCTCCCGCCTCCCAGCTGACCCCTCCTCCCCGGCTACCCTTAAATGGCGGCCGCTGCGAGGCAGAGGTAGCGACCACTGACCCTCGGGTAGGTCGCTCCCCTGCTCACGCAGCGCCACCAGTCCCTGACTGCCCTCCTCACCGTTCTCATCCTGTGAGTGTGTGCGAGTGTGCCCCCTCTTTACCCGTGTACCCCGAGTGCTTGTGCTGACTGACTGACCGGAATCCTCCTTTCTTCCCGTGTATCCCGTGCGTGTCCCCCTGAGTGCCGTGTGCCCCCTCCTGCCGTTCTCCCTCATTTTCAGCCCCTCCCTTTAGAGTTTTACCTGGCCTCTCGCCGTTTTTTGCCACCGTTCTTTTTGCCGCCTTTTTCGCTGCTTTTTCTTTTTCCCGCCTCCAGATTCCCCCGCCCGCCCGCCTCCCGCCTCCCAGCTGACCCCTCCTCCCCGGCTACCCTTAAATGGCGGCCGCTGCGAGGCAGAGGTAGCGACCACTGACCCTCGGGTAGGTCGCTCCCCTGCTCACGCAGCGCCACCAGTCCCTGACTGCCCTCCTCACCGTTCTCATCCTGTGAGTGTGTGCGAGTGTGCCCCCTCTTTACCCGTGTACCCCGAGTGCTTGTGCTGACTGACTGACCGGAATCCTCCTTTCTTCCCGTGTATCCCGTGCGTGTCCCCCTGAGTGCCGTGTGCCCCCTCCTGCCGTTCTCCCTCATTTTCAGCCCCTCCCTTTAGAGTTTTACCTGGCCTCTCGCCGTTTTTTGCCGCCGTTCTTTTTGCCGCCTTTTTCGCTGCTTTTTCTTTTTCCCGCCTCCAGATTCCCCCGCCCGCCCGCCTCCCGCCTCCCAGCTGACCCCTCCTCCCCGGCTACCCTTAAATGGCGGCCTCTGCGAGGCAGAGGTAGCGACCACTGACCCTCGGGTAGGTCGCTCCCCTGCTCACGCAGCGCCACCAGTCCCTGACTGCCCTCTTCACCGTTCTCATCCTGTGAGTGTGTGCGAGTGTGCCCCCTCTTTACCCGTGTACCCCGAGTGCTTGTGCTGACTGACTGACCGGAATCCTCCTTTCTTCCCGTGTATCCCGTGCGTGTCCCCCTGAGTGCCGTGTGCCCCCTCCTGCCGTTCTCCCTCATTTTCAGCCCCTCCCTTTAGAGTTTTACCTGGCCTCTCGCCGTTTTTTGCCGCCGTTCTTTTTGCCGCCTTTTTCGCTGCTTTTTCTTTTTCCCGCCTCCAGATTCCCCCGCCCGCCTCCCAGCTGACCCCTCCTCCCCGGCTACCCTTAAATGGCGGCCGCTGCGAGGCCGCGCAGCGGGCGCGCCGCTGGCGCGCCAAAGGCGCGCCTAAGGCAAGCCCGTCTGCGCCCGTCCGCGCCTGGACCGCGCCTAGCGCCACAACCCCTGGCCCCCGCGACCCCCACCTCCCCCGCCTGACCCACAACTCCGCCTTCCTCACTGCTCTCAACCCCGGCCGCACGCCGGCCTGCTGCCGCGCCACCCCGAAGCGGACCCACGGACCCTTCACCTGCCGCAACTGCCATTTCACCTGCCTACGAACTCACACCACACCCAACAGGAACGACTCGCCCAGAAACAACCTCAACTGCATCCTGGTCAACACCAGATCAGTCCACAGGCACGCCATCGAACTGTGGAACCTCATCGACTCTACAAACCCGGACATCGCCTTCCTCACCGAGACCTGGATGAACCCCTCCTCGGCACCCGACATCGCCATAGCCATCCCCGACGGCTACAAAATCATCAGGAAAGACCGCACCAACCGCACCGGAGGAGGCATCGCCATCGCCCACAAGAGCTCCATCCGCATCTCAACCTACACCGACAACTCACTGCCCGACGCCGAGCACCTCCACTTCTCAATCAACAGCGACCCCAAGACCACCCTCAGAGGCACCCTGATATACAGACCACCAGGACCACGCACAAAGTTCAGCGAAGACATCGCAGACTTCATCAGCCCACACGCACTCCCGTCCACCAACTACATCCTCCTAGGGGACCTCAACTTCCACCTGGAGAATCGCACCGACAACAACACCACCGCCTTATTGGACAACCTCGCCAACCTGGGACTGAAACAACTAGTCAACACCCCCACCCACTACGCCGGTCACACGCTGGACCCCATCTTCTCCTCCAGCAAACACATCTCTTTCAGCCACACCACTGTACTCTCCTGGACAGACCACAGCTGTGTCCACTTCAGCTTCAAGAAAACCAACGTACACCACCACGCCCAACAACCACCAAGAAGACAGTGGAACCGAATCTCCTCGGAACAACTCATATCGACCCTCTCTCAGAACCCACCCACCAGCACTACAGACCCCAACGAAGCCGCCAACAACCTCACGAGCTGGATCTCAGACTGCGCCAACCTCCTGGCCCCCCTGAAGACCCAAGCAAACAGAAACAGCCACAAGAAAAATTCCTGGTTTACCCCCGACCTCAAGGACTCCAAAAAAGAATGCCGCACCCTCGAGAAGACTTGGCGCCTCAACCAGACCGACGAAAACATGTCTGCTCTCAAAAACGCCACCCGCAAACACCACCAACTCCTCCGCGCAGCACGAAAATCAGCCTTCCAGAACAGACTAGACAGCAACGCCCACAACAGCAAGGAACTATTTGGCATCGTCAAAGAGCTCTCCAACCCCGACGCCGAAAACAACTCCATCCCTCCCTCACAGGACCTCTGCGACTCCCTCGCAGCTTTCTTCCACCACAAGATCACCGACATCTACAACAGCTTCACCACAACCAACTCGAACCCTCCACCGGAACCCGCCACCGACAACACCACCATCCACACCTGGAACTCAACCTCCACTGAGGAAACCACCCGCGTCATGAACTCCATCCACTCAGGATCACCATCCGACCCCTGTCCGCACCACATCTTCAACAAAGCCGACAACATCATCGCACCCCACCTCCGAGACGTCATCAACACATCCTTTTCCAGCGCCACCTTCCCGGAGAACTGGAAGCACGCTGAACTGAACGCCCTCCTAAAGAAACCAACAGCAGACCCCACCGAACTCAAAAACTTCCGGCCCATCTCGCTCCTACCGTTCCCCGCCAAAGTGATCGAGAAAATCGTCAACGCTCAACTCACCACCGCCCTGGAAACCAACAACTCACTCGACCCCTCACAGTTCGGCTTCAGAGCTAACCACAGCACCGAGACCGCCCTCATCGCAGCCACGGACGACATCAGATCCCTGACCGACAAAGGAGAAACCGTGGCCCTCATACTCCTGGACCTCTCTGCAGCATTCGACACGGTCTGCCACCGCACCCTGATACGTCGCCTAAGCAACGCCGGCATCAGAGGCAAGGCCCTGGAATGGATCACCTCCTTCCTCTCCGGAAGAACTCAGAGAGTCCGCCTTCCCCCCTTCAGATCCACGGCTACGGAGATCATCTGCGGCGCCTCCCAGGGATCCTCCCTCAGCCCCACCCTCTTCAACATCTACATGACCCCCCTGGCGAACATCGCACGCAAACACGGACTCAACCTCATATCCTACGCAGACGACACCCAGCTCATCCTATCCCTCACCAACGACCCCACCTCAGCAAGAACCAGACTACACGAAGGCATGAAGGAAGTAGCGAACTGGATGACAGACAGCCGGCTTAAACTGAATACAGAGAAAACGGAGGTCCTCATCCTCGGCCCTACACCTACCGCCTGGGACGACTCCTGGTGGCCTCCTGCCCTAGGCAGCACTCCCCAACCCACCGACCACGCACGCAACCTCGGTTTCATCCTGGACTCTTCCCTCTCCATGACCAGACAGGTCAACTCGGTGACCTCAGCATGCTTCAACACCCTCCGCATGCTCCGCAAGATCTTCCGCTGGATCCCCACCGACACCAGGAAGACCGTCACCCACGCCCTCGTCACCAGTCGCTTGGACTATGGGAACGCTCTGTACGCCGGCATCACCATCAGGCTACAGAGGAAACTACAACGAATCCAGAACGCTGCTGCACGACTTATCCTGAACATACCCCGCCACAACCACATCTCCGGACACCTGAGGAAACTCCACTGGCTCCCAGTCAACAAGAGGATAACCTTCAGACTCCTCACCCACGCACACAAAGCCCTGCACAACCGCGGACCAGAACTCATCAACCACCGCATCTCCTTCTACACTCCTCCTCGCACCCTACGCTCGACCGGACAAGCCCTGGCAGCCGTACCACGCATTCGCAAAGCCACTGCCGGAGGCAGGTCCTTCTCTTACCTAGCAGCGAAGACCTGGAACTCCCTTCCCAGCCACCTTCGCGCCATACAAGACCACCTTCACTTCAGACGGCAGCTCAAGACCTGGCTCTTCGAGCATTGAACCCCCCCCCCCCCACAGCGCCTTGAGACCCTTACGGGTGAGTAGCGCGCTTTATAAATGCGACTGATTGATTGATTGATTGATCGCCCTTAGCTCCAAAAGGTTGATATGAATCTCGGACTCCGCCGGAGACCACACACCACTGATCTCTGCCTCTCTCATGTAGCCGCCCCAGCCCAAGAGAGACGCATCTGTCACTACTGTGAGATCCAGAGGAAGCAAGAGGGATCTGACTCAGAACCAATCTTGGTTCGAAAGCCACCACTGCAGATCTTGTGCAGTCCCCTCTGAGATCTGGACCATGTCAGAGAGATTGCCCCGATGCTGTGACCACGGGAACTTTAGGTCCCACTGTAGGGCCTGCATATACCATCTGGCATGATTCACCAGCAGGATGCAGGACGTCATGAGGCCCTGCAGTCTCAGATTCATTCTCACCAAAATCCAGGATAGAGGCTGGAACATCGGTGTAGGAAGCTGGCTCTCTATATACTATACCAAAATGAGGTATGGTGTGTATAGAGTCCAGGGGTTCCACAGAGGCTTAACAGAGGCTAAAGTAGATAATACTAATGCTCTCTTTTGTGGTAGTGTGGTCGAGCAGTTAGGCTTATCAGAAGGTAGTGTGAAGCATTTATTATACACACACAGGCAATAAAAGAGGCACAGACTCAATGACAATTGTTTTTATATAGCAAAAATATATTTATTACTAGACCTAAAGGATCTTAGTTGCAGGTAAGTACAGTTGTAAGCATGTAGCAAGCATATGTATCAAATGTACCATGTTTGGATTTTGCAGGTGTAGGAAAGTATCCTCTTTTTGACATGGTTACCCCAACTGTTTGCCTGATGTCAGTATGTTTGACTGCGTTTCTGCTAATCAGGACCCCAGTGACTGTGCTCTCTCCCTCTAAATTTGGTTCCTGGGACTTCACACACCCCACATTTGGCATACTGGTGCCCCAATATAAGTCCCTAGTATATGGTACCCAGGGCATTGGGGCACAAGGAGTTCCCCATGGGCTGCAGCATGTATTATGCCACCCATGGGAACACATGTAAAATGAGTTTGCAGGCCTGCCATTGCAGCCTGCGTGAAAAGGTGCATGCACCCTTTCACTTCAGGTCACTGCACCAGGTCACTATAAGTCACCCCTATGGTAGGCCCTCTTAGCCCAGAGGGCAAGCTGTAGGTACCTATGTGTGAGGGCACCCTTGCCTGAGCAGAGGTGCCCCCATGAACTCCAGTTCCATTTTCCTGGACATTGTGAGTGCGGGTATGCCATTTTACGCGTGTACTGGACATAGGTCACTACCTATGTCTAGCTACATAATGGTAATTCCGAACATAAGCATGTTCAGTATCAAACATGTCGGAATCATACACCAATACTGTTGCCAGTATTGGTTGTATGATTCCATGAACTCTGGGGGTCCCTTTGAGGACCCCCCAGCATTGCTCCTACCAGCTTTCTAGGGTTTCCAGACAGTCCATGCTGCTGCCACCCCTCAGACAGGTTTCTGACCTCCTGCTGCTTGACCAGCCCAAGCCCAGAAAGGTAGAACAAAGGATTTACTTTGGGAGAGGGGGGAAATACTCTCACCCTTTGGAAATAGGTGCTACATGGCTTGGGAGGATAGCCTCCCCAAAGCACTTGTATGCTTTGAAGGGCACATTTGCTGCATAAATCAGTTTGCACCAGTTCAGGGACCCTCAGACCCTGCTATGGTGTGAAACTGGACAATGGAAAGGGGTGTAACCACTCCTTGTCCATCACTACCTTAGAGGTGGTGTCCAGAGATACTCCACATGGCCCCCTGATTCTGCCATCTTGAATCCAAGGTGGACAGAGGCCACTGGGAGGATCTGAGTGGCCAGGTCAGGCAGGTGACGTCACAGCCCCCTCCTGATAGGTGGTCACCTGGATAGGTGACCAAACCCCATCCTCAGATTTAATGTGCAAGACACCAGCAGGACTCCTCTGCAACATTTACCTCGGCTTCTGGCCACTGTAACCTCAACTGGATTCCACAGGAACCTACAATCTGCAGCTACAGCAACGACACTGCTCTGCAACATTGTTTCTCTGGCTCCTTCCAGCAACTGCAATATTTCCCCGGCTGTGCCTCCCCTGAGGGCGGCAAGTCTTCAGTCTGCACCAAGAAGCAAAATGGAATCTCCCTTGGAGTGAAGGAGTCACTCCCCTGCATCTGCGGGCACCAACTGCAATGACGACCGGCTGCGTGGATTTCCTTTCTACCTGAGGTGCACGGATCCTGCATCAAGGGTGGAGGTCTGGAGTGGTCCCCTCGGTCCTCTTTACCAGCTATCCAACTTGGGAGACAGTAAGCCCTTGCCTCTCCACACAGCCCCCCGTGCACCGGGTCATTTGCAGCTTCCAACGCTTGTTGCCATCTCCTCCAAGGGATTTTCAGGCTCTGTGTAGCCCCAGCCCTCAGCACTCTTCCCTGAAACACACAGCCCTCTGCGTGCTTCTTCAGTGACGTGGGACTCCTTTCGAAGTGTGCTGCGTGGCCCTCGGCGCAACTCCCTTGCTTGCTGCGTGTGGATTCTCTGTGGGGGCTGCCTCCTCTTCTTCTGACACTCCTGGTTGC
Organism: Pleurodeles waltl; assembly: GCF_031143425.1. Taxonomy (NCBI): domain Eukaryota; kingdom Metazoa; phylum Chordata; class Amphibia; order Caudata; family Salamandridae; genus Pleurodeles; species Pleurodeles waltl. The sequence goes on from NC_090448.1 coordinate 1,124,927,142, forward strand.
TGAGGGCCCGGCAGCTCCACTTTTCTTCATTCACAAAATTTACCTTTGCTAAGGCTTGTTGGTGGTTTTTCCAAACCACAGACTGACTGCAATTCTTCATCCAGCGTGGGATGTCGTCTGCATCACTCAGGAACTATTCAGCTGCTCCAGGGCTGCATTGCGGACCATCTTCCCCTCACCGTCAACCAGATCCTGCTTCCACAGACAGGTGGGTAGTGGCTCCTGCCACCACCGGACACTCCAACGTGTACTGGACTTGGTCCCCTTCGTTTTCAGGTCTTCCTCTACCAGGATACACCTTTGGTTTTTTTCAGTTTTGTCTGGTTCTTGCGAAATCCTTCTCTGAAGTCCTTCTGGTGGGTTTCGGGAGAACCAGTTACCTACCTCTTTTCTCCTGGTTGCTGGGGGGCACTCTGGTACTTACCTTGTGGGTTTCCTAGTTCCTCCAGCTCCCCTCTACCAATTCCACTTCCTTGGGTGGGGGCCCACTTTCTTAGTATATGGTTTGGTACCACATAGGCTTTCAGTATTGCCTATTGGTTTTCACTGTTTTCTAATGCTTTTTATGCTAATTTCTGATTGCTACTGTACATATAATAGTGTGTTTACTTACCGCCTATTGGAGTATTGACTATCTAGTATTTTAGTATTTGTCACTAAACTAAAGTACCTTTATTTTTGTAACACTGTGTGGTTCTTTCATGTGTGTAAGTACTGTGTGACTACAGTGGTATTGCATAAGCTTTGCATGTCTCCTAGACAAGTCTTGGCTGCTCATCCACAGCTAACTCTAGAAAGCCTGGCTTCCTAGACACTGACTACACCTCACTAATAGTGGATACCTGACCTGGCATAGGGTAAAGGGTGATAATACCATAGGTACTCACCACCTTGTGTGAGTGTGTCCCATAAAGAATGGGTGTAATGGCCCAGAAGGCATGCAGTATTCTCCGACCGCAATGCGAGGCTGGAGGAAAAAAACAACTTCTTCCCAAGATGGTCCAGCCTCTTTGATTTCCAATCAAAGGGAGTAGAAGGGAAAGTGCCATGGGAGGTCGAGGCTTGGATGACCAAGCTCTCGAGGGTAGGGTGTTGGGTCAGGAAAGCTGGGTCGTTAGGAGCAGGCCTAACAGGCGATTGTCTTGTTCACAGAGGCCCCTGTGCTGGGCTTGGACCATGTTGCCAGCGGGACATCAGTAAGGGCTTCATTAAACGGCAAAAGGGGTTTGGATGTGGAATCCCCGGGCTGAAGCACCTCTGTCATGAGATTAGTCCTGACAGCCAACGAAGGCACCTCGAGGCCCAAGACCTTGGCTGCTCTTTTCACCACCATGGAGTAAGAAGCTCACTCCATAGCCACAGTGGGGGAAGAAAGCATAGCAGCGTCAGGTGAGGTATCCAACCCGCTGGCTTCACTCAGTTCCTTAGTCCAGTCCATAGGATCTTCTAGCTAGTATTCTAAAAGGTCCAGCGACCCCCTCCATACCCGCGCCAAATTCAGACCCATAAGATTAAGGGTCTAATTCCAATCTATGGTCCAAAGCCCCTGCTGTAAACGGAATTGGCATCAAGCAAGATTGTTCCGGCTCTGTCACAATGAGTACAGGGTCAACAACGCCAGCGGGCCCGGGCAGCTTCTGGAGTGTCGACACCTTAACTGGGTATCCCTCGAAGCTGAGGCCAAAGCAGCTGGCACGGAGCCCGAAGGTGCCCCTGCCAACCAAGTGGGGCCCGAGGGCTCACCAACAGGGCTGGCCAAAAATGAGGTGTATGGCCTCATAAAAATCTCTGAGTTGGGGAAGGGTGGTTCCATCTCCCAGAAAGTTGGGGAGGTGCAAGCTGAACCAGAAGTAGGCTCCGAAGACGGAAGCCTAGAGCGAAGACGCTCCTTATCTTACATTGCATCGTCCAACCACCAGGGTGAAATGGAAGAGTGCTTATGCTTCTAGACTTCTTCTTACCCGAATGTCTCGAAGATTTGGAGTGGGACGAAGAGGAATGGGAGTGGGAGCTCCGCGAGCGGTCTTGGGAGCTTCCTCTCGACCGAGACCGGGAGCGAGCCAGAGCCCGGGCCGCAAGCAGCTTTATGGACCACTCCCTCAAAGCCTTCGGGTTCATGGCCTGGCAGTCAGACCACGACTTTGGGTTGTGGTCGGGCTTCCGGCACCACAAACACACCAGGTACAGATCTGTCACCAACATCATGCGGGGCAGGAGTCGCAGGGCTTGCAACCGGTCTTCTTGGACATCCTTGACACACCAGAAAAAAAAAAGAAAAAAAATGTTGACAAAAAAATCCAGTCAAAAAGCAACTGAGGGTGGCTCTTCTTTGAATCTGCGCATAGGCTGGCGTAGAAAGAAAATAAATGATTTCAGAGCACTGGGGTGGCATTTATGTACGACCTGCAACATCAATATGGTGACCACAATGTCAACAACGGATACAGATTCGACCGATGCCACATGATGGCATGCCGGGGTACGACTCGAAGAAAAATCTCCGGATCCAGACTGAAGCCTGGGGGAAATTCTAAGGTAAGGAATCTGCAACTAGAAGTCTCTATCAGATATATGTACACAATCAGCTGGACTTTACCAGCTCTACTCTGGTCGATTTAAATGGAGCAGTCATTATTATTAAATTTGAATCCTCTGTTGCACAGGTGAATCATTAAAACTCATTAGTATTGGCAAATACTTATATTAATCCCAGCTTGGACAAAAAATGACTACAATACAATATCTCATCAATATTTTGCTTGATCTAAAACAGGATCATTTAAAATCTACATAGCTACTAGCAGATGATTTCAATCCCAACCTGCTAAATATGATGAATGATCATGAGTGGCTGGACATTGAGGATAAACTATGGAACATTCCTTCTCTAAATCCTTCCTCTTCCATGAGACGCTCTAAACTTGCCAGTGTGCTGTCCTCAAGGCTACATATAATGGGCTTGCGCTCCCTGAATTGCAGGAGTAGAAAAGATTGTGGCGCTGTTTATAAGCACACTGTAGGAAAATGGCTCCCTGTTGCAGTTATCCCCCACTTTTTGCCTGATATTGAAGCTGACTTGACTGAGAAGTGTGCTGGGATCCTGCTAACCAGGCCCCAGCACCAGTGTTCTTTCACTTAAATGTACAGTTGTTTCCACAATTGCCACACCCCTGACACACAGATAAGTTCCTTGTAAAAGGTACCAGTGGTACCAAGGGCCCTGTGACCAGGGAAGGTCCCCGAGGGCTGCAGCATATGTTGTGCAACCCTAAGGGACCCTTCACCTAACAAATGCACACTGCCACTGTAGATTGTGTGTGTTGGTGGGGAGAAAATCCCCCTCAGGAACCATGCCCACAAAATACTGCCTGTGGCATAGGTAAGTCACCCCTCTAGCAGGCCTTACAGCCCTAAGGCAGGGTGCACTATACCACAGGTGAGGGCATAGCTGCATGAACAATATGCTCCTACAGTGTCTAAGTCTATTCTTAGACATTGTAGGAAGCTGGCTCTGTATGTACTATTTCAAAGTAAGAAATAACATGCAGAGTCCAAGGGTTCCTCTTAGAGGTAAGATAGTGGCAAAAATAGATAATTCTAATGCTCTATTTTGTGGTAGTGTGGTCGAGCAGTAGGCTTATCAGAGGGTAGTGTTAAGCATTTGTTGTACACAAACAGGCAATAAATGAGGAACACACACTCAAAGACAATTCCAGGCCACTAGGTTTTTATATAGAAAAATAACTTTTCTTAGTTTATTTTAAGAACCACAGGTTCAAGATTTACAAGTAATACTTTAAATTAAATGTATTTTACTCAGGTATTCTAGGAACTTTGAATTATCACACTAGCATGTACAGATTTGACAAAAATGGCAATAAGCTATTTTAAAAGTGGACACAGGCGTTGGGTTTGCAATAGGTTTCAATGGGAGACCCAGGGGTTACTTCAGTGATGCAGGCAGGCAAGGGGGGGGCCCTCGGGGTAGCCACCGCCTGGGCGAGGGAGAGGGCCACCTGGGGGTTGCTTCTGCACTGGAGGTCGGATCCTTCAGGTCCTGGGGCTGCGGGTGCAGTGTCTTTACCAGGCGTCCGGTTCTTTGAAGCAGGCAGTAACGGTCAGGGGGAGCCTCTGGATTCCCTCTGCAGGCGTCGCTGGGGGGGGAGGGGGGCTCAGGGGGGTCAACTCTGGCTACTCACAGGGTTGCAGTCGCCGGGGAGTCCTCCCTGTAGTGTTGGTTCTCCGCAGGTCGAGCCGGGGGCGTCGGGTGTAGAGGGGAAAGTCTCACGCTTCCGGCAGGAAACGTGTGGTCTTTAAAAGTTGCTTCTTTGTTGCAAAGTTGCAGTCTTTGTGGAACAGGGCCACTGTCCTCGGGAGTTCTTGGTCCTTTTAGATGCAGGGTAGTCCTCTGAGGCTTCAGAGGTCGCTGGACCCTGGGGGACGCGTCGCTGTTGCAGTTTTTCTCGAAGTGGGGAGACAGGCTGGTAGGGCTGGGGCCAAAGCAGTTGGTGTCTCCGTCTTCTCTGCAGGGCTTCAGGTCAGCAGTCCTTCTTCGTCTTCAGGTTGTAGGAATCTATCTTGCTTGGTTCTGGGGGCCCCTAAATACTCAATTTAGGGGTGTGTTTAGGTCTGGGGGTTAGTAGCCAATGGCTACTAGCCCTGAGGGTGGCTACACCCTCTTTGTACCTCCTCCCTGAGGGGAGAGGGACACATCCCTAATCCTATTGGGGGAATCCTCCATCTGCAAAATGGAGGATTTCTAAAAGTCAGAGTCAACTCAGCTCAGGACACCTTAGGGGTGGTCTGACTGGCCAGTGACTCCTTCTTGTTTTTCTCATTATCTCCTCCGGCCTTGCCGCCAAAAGTGGGGCCGTGGCCGGAGGGGGTGGGCATCTCCACTAGCTGGGATGCCCTCTGGCGCTGTAACAAACGGGTAATGCCAGGTGTTACAGTTCCTGCAGGGGGAGGTGAGAAGTACCTCCACCCAGTACAGGCTTTGTTCCTGGCCACAGAGTGACAAAGGCACTCTCCCCATGTGGCCAGCAACATGTCTGGTGTGTGGCAGGCTGGTAAAACTAGTCAGCCCATACTGGAAGTCGGGTATGTTTTCAGGGGGCATCTCTAAGATGCCCTCTGGGTGTATTTCACAATAAAATGTACACTGGCATCAGTGTGCATTTATTGTGCTGAGAAGGATAAGTTACTTACCTGTAAATCCTAGTTCTCTTCCAGGGGTATCCTCATCAAAGTCATAAACATTAAATATTCCCGCCCTTGTGCGGGGACCCCGGAGCATATATAAATTACACACATATAAAAGTATGAAATATGCACGAAAAATATATATATAGCATTTTTAGTAGACAAATTTTCATACTAAACTCATAAATACGTGTGTAAAACAGCAATGCAGACTATAATCACAAACAGGCTAAAATGCTTTATTCCTATGGAGTTTTTTTTGTGTTTTTTTTTAATTGTCCTTTTCTAAAATACAATAAGAGAACATAATATTTACCAAAGCCCCATAACTGGGCCTAGGGAAATAAGCAGTAGTAACATCAGAGAAAAAGAAGAGAAAAAAAAACAAAACTACATTGAAAAACAATGGAGCATTCTTAGCCAATAGGCTGCATGCAGGTTAACACAGAAGAACCATAAAAATTCTGGCACCGTGCCTTTACGACCCTGAGCACCTCCAGTATCTCACCATGCCTCAGGGGTGAAGGAGAGGTGACAGTTGGTTCACAGTTAGGTCAGTACTTTTTTACGGTGACAAGCTGTGCAGCAGATTCGAAAGATAGTCAGTCCTGCACTTCTAGGAGACGTGCGTCCGGGGAGGAGGGTGGGTTGTTTATGACTTTGATGAGGATACCCCTGGAAGAGAACTAGGATTTACAGGTAAGTAACTTATCCTTCTCTTCCAGGGGATCCTCATCAATAGTCATAAACATTGAATAGATTAGCAAGCCCATCCCTTGACTCTGCGGACTGTCTAATAGAAGTGCAGGAATAGATATGTATCATGCAAACAAGTTTCTCAGAGAAGCTTGCCCAACTTGGGCGTCTGCTCTTGCATCTGAGTCCAAACAGTAATGTCTAGTAAATGTATGTACAGACTTCCATGTAGCAGCCTTACAAATTTCAGCGATCGGAACATTATTAAGGAGGGCAGCAGTAGCCGCCTTTCCTCTTGTCGAATGCGCCTTAGGTCTAGCAAGTAGTTGCTTGTTAGCCAATTGATATGCATTAACAATACAAGAAACTATCCATCTAGATATGGTGCGTTTTGATGCTGCCTCTCCTGTTCTCAAATGACCATAATTTACAAACAAGTGGTTGGAGTGTCTAATTAGCTTGGTCTTATCCAGGTAAAATTTTAGCACTCTTTTCAAATCTAGGGAGTGCAAGGCTTTCTCCGCCGGAGTCTCCGGATTGGGGAAAAAAGTTGGTAGAGAAATAGTCTGATTGATGTAAAACTCTGACACCACCTTCGGCAGGAATGATGGGTGAGTTCGTAGAACTACTCTATTCTCGTGGAAGACTGTGTACCGTTCTTTGGAGGACAAAGCCTGAATCTCACTGACCCTCCTTGCGGAAGTAATGGCTACCAAAAAAGCCGCCTTCCACGTAAGGTGTTGCAAAGAGGCTTTGTGTATGGGATCGAAAGGAGGGACCATAAGTTTTGATAGCACTATGTTCGGTTCCCATGGAGGGGAGGGTTTCCGAATGGGTGGAAAAACTTTTTTCAAACCTTCTAAGAAATCCTTGACTACTGGTCTTGTAAAAAAGGATTCCTAAGAAGGTGACTTTCGATAAGCTGCAATGGCAGATAAATGTACCTTAATCGATGATACCTGCAGACCCGATTTTGCCAGATGGAGTAGGTAAGATAGTATGGCCTCCTCCTGAGCCAGTATAGGGTTCTGACCTTGCTGACGACACCATATGTAGAACCTCTTCCACTTGAACGCGTAAGAACGCCGCGTGGAAGGTCGTCTGGACTCCTTCAAGATGTTCATGCACTCCTGCGAGAGCCCTAGGTGCCCATACTGCAGGAATTTAGGAGCCATGCCGTCAAGCTCAGAGAGGGTAGGTTGGGGTGAAGTATCCTGCCCCCCCAGCCTGCAAAGGAGATCCGGTCTGCACGGCAGCCTCCTGTGAGGTTGTTCTGATAGGTTGAGGAGATCTGTGTACCAGAATTGACGAGGCCATTGCGGCGCTATGAGAATCATTCTGGTGTTGGATCTGTAAAGTTTGTTGATCACCGCAGGTATGAGGGGGATCGGTGGAAAAGCGTAGAGAAATATCCCTGACCAGTCGATCAATAGGGCATTCCCTCGAGATCCCGGACGGTAGAACCTGGACGCGAAGTCTGGGCATTTCCTGTTTACCTCATCTGCGAAGAGATCCAATTGAGGCCGACCCCATTGAGCGAAGATGTCTTCGACAGCTTCGTCGTGCAGGACCCAATCGTGGGCATCCTCGAGGTGTCGCTCAGGAAGTCTGCCTCCACATTTTGTTGACCTGGCAGGTGAACCACTGTAAGCGACATTCCTCTCGCTAGGAGCCAATGCCAGATTGTCTGAGACTCCCAAGATAGGGGCAAGGATCTCGTTCCTCCTTGTCTGTTCAAATAATACATTGTGGTCGTGTTGTCCGTTTGTACTAGGAGAGATTTCCCCTGAATCGATGGAGCAAAAGACTTGAGAGCCAGATGGATTGCTCTGAGCTCCAGCAGTTTGATGTGGTACTCTCTTTCGTTGTCGGACCACAGGCCCTGAGTCTGAAGGGAACCTAGATGAGCTCCCCATCCCTGAAGACACGCATCCGTTACCAGCGTGTCGGATGGGATTACCTGGTGAAACGGAGCTCCTACTGACAGGTGAGGCATGTGCATCCACCATTGCAACGACTGACGTGTTATTATCGGAAGTCGCACTCTGTCCTCCCAGCGGCCTGTGCTCTGGTTCCAGTTGTTTTCCAGAGCCTCTTGGAGAGGCCTCATACGTAGCCTGGCATTCGGGACAATGAAAATGCACGAGGCCATGGAGCCCAGTAGAGATGTCACCTGACGGGCCGTAGGTGCGTCGGACTTCAGCAGGTCTTGACACTTTCTCTTTATTGATAATAGTCGTTCCTCCGAAGGATACACTCTTTCGAGCTCTGTATCCAGTATTGCTCCCAGGTAGTGGAGATTTTGCGTTGGAATCAAGGTGGACTTTTGGTAGTTCACTTGTAGACCTAGAGACCTGAAAACACTGAGTACAATGTCCCGATGGCTTCTCGCCTATTCTGGAGAGGAGGCTTTCAGTAGCCAGTCGTCTAGGTATGGGTAAATGAAGATTTTTTGCTTCCGTAGATGTGCCGCTACCACTGCCACGCATTTTGAGAAAACGCGAGGGGCAGATTTCAGGCCAAATGGTAGCACCTTGAACTGATAGTGCTGTGAGGCTATCCGGAAGCGTAGGAATTTCCGATGCTTGGGAATGATCGGGATGTGAAAATACGCATCCTGCAGGTCGATGGAGCACATCCAGTCTCCCCGATGTAGCTGAGGGAAAATCTGGTGAAGAGCCAGCATCCTGAACTTTTGCTTTTTTATATACTTGTTCAGTAGTCGTAAGTCCAGAATCAGTCTGAAAACTCCCTCTCAACCTTTTTTCGCTACCAGAAAATAACGGGAGTATACCCCCTTGCCTCTGTGCGAGACTGGAACTTTTTCTATTGCTTTCTTCCGTAAAAGGGCGTGAGCCTCTTTGCGCAATAGGCTCATGTGAGACGGATTGCATTTGGTTGGTGGTAAGTGAGGAGGAGGTTGTCGGAAAAGAAGAGAGTACCCATTCTTGACAATGTTGAGCACCCATTTGTCTTTTGTTATACCACGCCACTCGTGAATGAACTCTGTGATACTTCCCCCCACCGGAGTGGTGCACGGTGTTAAGGGAAGCGAGTCCTCATTGTTTTGCTGGAGTTTTTGGTGTGGACTGCTGTGGTCTACTTGACCCTCGGTCCATCGTGGCCTTACAGGATTGAAAAAGCGGGCGTCCTTGCCTCTGCTGTGGCCTCTGGGACCAATGAGGGGTTTGAACCCTCTGCTGAAAAGGGTGCATGTTGTAAGGCCTATACCTTCGCCTGAAGTAATTTTTTCTCTCCAGGCCTACTGCTCTCATGGTATCCACTTCCGTCTTCATGCGTGCCATCTCCTCGTCTGTATGGGTACCAAACAGCGAGTTACCGTTGAACGGAAGATTTAGGATACGCTGTTGCGCTTCCTGTTTCAATCCTGTCAGTCTCAACCAGGAAGACCTTCTTGCACAAACCCCATGTGCGTATCCATGTGCAGCTAAGTCTGCTCCATCTGCTGCTGCGCTGATGACCTGATTGGAGACCAGACATCCCTCTTGAAGGATCTCCTGGAAATCCTGCCTGTCCTCCCTAGGCAATTTGTCTGTGAACCTGTTCAGAGAGTCCCAGAGTGAACGGTCACATCTGCCTAGGAGTGCAGAAGCGCTGGAGACCTTCATCATGGAAGCCGCCGTGCCACATTTTCCTCCCCAGAGAGTCTAGATGTCTGCTCTCCTTGTCAGGTGGAACCGTGGAGGATGATGCTATTGAGTGCGTTTTTTGGGCTGCGGCCAATATGACTGAGTCCGGCGGCGGATCCGTTCTGAGGAACAAAGGATCTTGTTCAGGCGTTTTTTATTTTTTCAAGATCCTAGCAGGAGCTGATCTGAGGGCGGCTGGTGCTAAAAAGGTGTCCATGGTTGGTTGTAACAGACCAGGCACTAGCGGCAGCAGCTTTTTTGAAACCGCCCTATGTTGCAGGGTTTCAAAGATGACGGATGAGGAGGTTGACGGTTCTGGAACCTCTATGTTTAGTTTTTGTGCTCCCCTGAGAAGCACCTCGTTAAAGGTCGTGATGTCGTCCACCGGGGAGACTCTAGCTGGTGGAGAATCCGTTAAGGTGGGGGAGTATTGTCTGACAGAGGACCCCGACGATGACCAAGAGGGAGACCTTCTGTGATGGCGTGACCGTGACCTAGATCGTCTCTGGGAGCGTGACCTGCTCTGAGATACCGTAGCAGAGCGCCCAGGCCTTGTGGTCGACTGGTGAGAAGCAGAACGAGCCCGTCCTGCCCGCGCTGTTGGCGATGGTGTTCTCGGGAGAGAGGCAGAAAGAGAGTACATCCTCGAATACTGCAAGTCCGGGGATGCCGTCGGTCTATTGAGGCTCTCCAACCACCTCAGTGACAAGTTGATGGGCGAGACATGCCCAGACGATGCAGCTCTCGACCGAGATGATCCACTTCTTATGGAGACCACCGGAGATGTTGGAGTGGTCTTATCCGCCGGCGGAAGCCGATGCTCTGCTCCCTGTAAGACAGGTAAAACCTGTGTCGACGTCAACAGCTGCAACGACGTCGAAGGGAGTACCGCAGGTTGCCCTGGCCTCGACGTTGACCGGCGATCCCTTGACCTCGACCTGCTCGCCGTCGTGTGCCTCGCCGTCGAGTGGTGGACCGTCGACGGCGGATGTCCTCGCTCTAGCCGCTGAGGTGATTTCGACGTCACCTTCGTTGACGTTGAGGGGTGCGAGGCCTTCGGCGGCGAATGGGCACGCCGGTGATGGCTCGACGCCGATCAGTGGGTTGCCGTCGACCGAGATCTGCCCCTGCGGTGGCTATGTTCTCTCGACGGCGTATCCTTCGACGTCGGTCGGGTCGCCGTCGACGACGATCTATGACGGTGTGATGGTGGCAGCGATGACGTCGACGGGGAACAAACAGGTATCTTCCTACCTGCTGACGTCGATCTAGCATGTCTCTCCTGAGAATGGCTTGTTGGCTGCCTGGGAAGCAAAGTGGATGATGTTTTCTGCCTCTCATGAAGGCAATGAAGCCTGATCTTCTCCCTGTCCTTCAGAGTTCTTTTTGACATGTTCTTGCAGTGTTTGCAAGTGTCAGGGCAGTGACTCTGAGGCAAGCACACAATGCAGAGAGTGTGTGGATCTGACTGGGCCTTCTTCTTCCCACAGGAAGGGCATTTCACAAAAAGTGAAGGCATTTTTCAGTCAGGAAAAAAATTCCCAGACTCAGACAATGATGTTAGATGTCGAGTAAAGGTGGAAAAAACGCTGTTCTGAAATATTTTTCAGAGAAAAACTCCGAAAAACTGAGAGCTCAATGCTCCAGGATCCTCTCAGAAGAAGCTGGAAAAAAGAACAGACCTAACTGTGAACCAACTGTCACCTCTCCTTCACCCCTGAGGCATGGTGGGATACTGGAGGTGCTCAGGGTCTTAAAGGCACAGTGCCAGAATTTTTATGGTTCTTCTGTGTTAACCTGCATGCAGCCTATTGGCTAACAATGCTCCATTGTTTTTCAATGTAGTTTTTTTTTCTTTCTTCTTTTTCTCTGATGTTACTACTGCTTATTTCCCTAGGCCCAGTTATGGGGATTTGGTAAATATTATGTTCTCTTATTGTATTTTAGAAAAGGACAATTTAAAAAAAAAAAAAAAACTCCATAGGAATAAAGCATTTTAGCCTGTTTGTGATTATAGTCTGCATTGCTGTTTTACACACGTATTTATGAGTTTAGTATGAAAATTTGTCTACTAAAAATGCTATATATATTTTTTTTTTTCGTGCATATTTCATACTTTTATATGTGTGTATTTTATATATGCTCCGGGGTCCCCGCACAAGGGCGGGAATATTCAATGTTTATGACTATTGATGAGGATCCCCTGGAAGAGAAGTTTGATACCAAACTTCAGTTTTCAGTGTAGCCATTATGGTGCTGTGGAGTTCGTGTTTGACAGACTCCCAGACCATCTACTCTTATGGCTACCCCGCATTTACAATGTCTGAGGTTTTGCTTAGACACTGTAGGGGCATAGTGCTCATGCACCTATGCCCTCACCTATGGTATAGTGCACCCTGCCTTAGGGCTGTAAGGCCTGCTAGAGGGGTGACTTATCTATGCCATGGGCAGTGTGAGGTTGGCATGGCACCATGAGGGGAGTGCCATGTCAACTTAGTCATTTTCTCCCCACCAGCACACACAAGCTGGCAAGCAGTGTGTCTGTGCTGAGTGAGGGGTCCCCAGGGTGGCATAAGACATGCCTCAGCCCTTAGAGACCTTCCCTGATATCAGGGCCCTTGGTACCAGGGGTACAAGTTACAAGGGACTTACCTGGATGCCTGGGTGTGCCAATTGTGGAGACAAAGGTACATGTTAGGGAAAGAACACTGGTGCTGGGGCCTGGTTAGCAGGCCTCAGCACACTTTCAAATCATAACTTGGCATCAGCAAAGGCAAAAAGTCAGCGGGTAACCATGCCAAGGAGGCATTTCCTTACAGACACTGCAAGTACAGTGTGGCCATATTGAGTATATGGTCTGGGAGTTTGTCAAAACAAACTCCACAGCTCCATAATGGCCACACTGAATACTGGGAAGTTTAATATCAAACTTCTCAGAATAATAAACCCACACTGATGCCAGTGTTGGATGTATTAAAAAAATGCACACAGAGGGCATCTTAGAGATGCCCCCTGTATTTTACCTAATGCTTCAGTGCAGGACTGACTGGTCTGTGCTGGCCTGCTGCTGAGAGACGAGTTTCTGACCCCATAGGGTGAGGGCCTTTGTGCCCTCTGTGGCCAGAAACAAAGCCTGCTCTGGGTGGAGGTGCTTCACACCTCCCCCCTACAGGTGTCGCATAGGCTCTCATTATCCTAATGAGACTACTGGATTTTGAACTGCAAGATCGTTCGCGGTGTGGGGGACTAAGGGCCTGATTACAACTTTGGAGGACAGTGTTAATCCGTCCCAAAAGTGACGGATATACCACCTACCGTATTACGAGTCCATTATATCCTATGGAACTCGTAATACGGTAGGTGGTATATCCGTCACATTTGGGACGGATTAACACCGTCCTCCAAAGTTGTAATCAGGCCCTAAGTCTGACCCACGGTGAAGGACCCTTGTCACTCTAAATCCGGGTTTTACTCCGGCTAACTAGCAGTGCCTCATCTGTCCCAAAGGGAAGAGACAATTGGGCAGCCGAGCACATGACATCTTAGTACTTCCCAGGGAAGTCGTAGTCACTCAGGTCACAACCGGTTCTCTCATACACAGTACGGTTTCACATAGAAATGATAAAGGCAGTTTAAGTTTTAAAGTTGGTTTAATAAAACGAATGCATTTTAGATAGCAAAGCGTGAGCTGCAATAACCAGAACTACCAGAGAGTGAAGCACAAGAATAAGGCTATCATAGTGCAACTAGATTATGTTCTCTCTAAGTTATATTCTGAGGACAGCATGTGAAGCTCTAAGCCTGCCTTTCAGGTTCCCCCGGGAGGACATCAACCCTCATACCTGAGAAAAGGCCTGTAATCTACATCAGCATCTGCAAGGAGGCATTCAGCACCTAGTTGTAGGTTCCTGGTCGGAATCTCCCTCTGACGTGTACTAGGACTAGAAAGTTTTATTATAAGTAACACGCAGATGTTCTAAGAAAATGTCCCTACGTAAGGATGTGTATTTTCTACGAATACTAGAGACTAAACTTCTACCACGTTTACCGGCAATGTACCAGACTGTAGCCTTGACTGAAGCACAGGCGATCAAGAATGCATTGTTTGAGAACACAGTGCTGAACTAAGCTAAACAGTGTGATAGAAGGAAATTAAAACAAGACCGTAAAACTGGTTATTGTAAAATAACAGTGCGAGGCTGAATAAAATGTATCTAGGGCAAAGTGCACAGTGGCCTAGTATGTTAAACTAACGTGCATGAAGCTATATTAAAAATGGCTACACTACACAGGAACTGTAACACCTAGCAGTGAGCCTCAAAGGCTCAGGCTTCGTGTTACAATGCCCCAGGGAGATGCCCGCCCCCTGGACATAGCCCCCACTTTTGGCGGCAAGTCCAGGGGAGATAATGAGAAAAACAAGGAGGAGTCACCCACCAGTCAGGACAACCCCTAAGGTGTCCTGAGCTGAGGTGACCCCTGCCTTTACAAATCCTCCATCTTGATTTTGGAGTATTCCCCCAATAGGAATAGGGATGTGCCCCCCTCCCCTCAGGGAGGAGGCACAAGGAGGGTGTAGCCATCCTCAAGGACAGTAGCCATTGGCTACTGCCACCCAGACCTAAGCACCCCCCTAAATTTAGTATTTAGGAACACCCCAGAACCCAGGAAATCAGATTCCTGCAACCTGAAGAAACAAGAAGGACTGCTGACCTACAAGCCTTGCTGAGAAGACGGAAGACAACAACTGCTTTGTCCCCAGCCCTACCGGCCTGTCTCCTGACTCGAAAACCTGCAGCCAGCGATGCATCCGACAGGGACCAGCGACCTCTGAAGCCTCAGAGGACTGTCCTGGACTAAAGGACCAAGAAACTCCTGTGAGCAGCGGCTCTGCTCAACAATAGCAACTTCTTTGCAACAAAGTAGCAACTTTTAAAGAACTCACTCTTCCCGCCAGAATGGTGAGACTTCACACTCTGCACCCGACGCCCCCGGCTCGAGATCCAGAGAACAAAACACCACAGGGAGGATTCCCCAGCGACTGCGACCCCGTGAGTAGCCAGAGACAACCCCCTTGGTCCCCCACAACGATGCCTGCAGAGAAAATCCAGAGGCTCCCCCTGACCGCGACTGCCTTTAACAAGGGACCCGATGCCTGGAACCTGCACTGCACTCACAGCCCCCAGGACCTGAAGGAACCGAACCTCGGTGCAGGAGTGACCCCCAAGCGACCCTCTGTCTAGCCCAGGTGGTGGCTGCCCCGAAAAGCCCCCCCTGTGCCTGCCTGAACCACTAGAGTGACCCCCGGGTCCCTCCATTGTTTCCTATCTGAAACCCAACGCCTGCTTTGAACACTGCACCTGGCCGTCCCTGTGCCACTGAGGGTGTGTTTTGTGTGCCTACTTGTGCCCCCCAGTGCTCTACAAAACCCCCCTGGTCTGCCCCCCGAGGAAGCGGGTACTTACCTGCTGGCAGACTGGAACCGAAGCACCCCTGTTCTCCATAGGCACCTATGTGTTTTGGGCACCTCTTTGACCTCTGCACCTGACCGACCCTGTGTTGCTGGTGCGGTGACTTTGGGGTTGCCTTGAACCCCCATATCTGGATGACTGGCTTATCAAGGCAACCACCTTTCCAGAAGCCCAGCAGCACTTCAATTGGACATGCTATGTCCTGTATTGCCTAGGTCTTCATGTCAATTTTCTCAAGTCCACTACAAAAACTGCACTACTTAGGAGCTACCATAGACACGCTGCAGGTAAAAGTGTATCCTTTTGAAGAATGACGCTTATCGATACTACAGAAGTGCTGTGTGCTCAAGACTATCCATCGCCTCACAGTTCGCAGTTTCCTCACTTCTAGGCTCCATGACCTCCTGTGTTTATCTAACTCCCAACGCTCGCCTCCACATGCGACCTCTCCAGGAGTGCCTGCAGGACCAATGGAATCAACAGATGGAAAACTGGGAAGACAGAATCAGTCTATCCACCCATGCAGTCAAATCCCTCAGTTGGTGGTGCTCTCCAACCAATCTGCAACAAGGAATGCCTTTTCGTCCACATGCTCCGTCTCAGACCATCGTGACAGATGCTTCTCTCCTCGGGTGGGGAGTTCATATGGATCACCTACAAATACAAGGTCTTTGGTCTCCGAGGGAGAGGTCTTACTACATCAATCTCCTTGAGTTACGTGCAGTTCACCAAGGGCTTTCTCCCTTCTTTCAACACCAACACCCTGCTTATCCAAACGGACAATACAACCACCATGTATTACCTAAACAAGCAGGAGGAAACCAAATCCAGAGTCTTGTCTCAAGAGGCCCAGAAAATATGGCACTGGGTCCTGGCCAGGCACGTGAAGATAATACCAACTCACCTTCTAGAACGTACAAGCGGATGCCCTCAGTAGGGTTCTAGACGAGAACCATGAGTGGGTACTGAATGAAAACGTCATTCAAGATATATTCCGTCTGTGGGGCAGAGCTTCTATTGACCTTTTCGCCACAGTGGACAACAGATCATTGGGGAATGCTCTGTGGATAGACTAGTCCAACAAATTTCTGTACACCTTTCCACCACTTCTCCTGATCCCAGCAGTCCTAATCAAACTCTCAATGACCTCAGCCAGAATGATCCTCATTGCGCTAGAATGGCTGAGACAATGGTGGTTCCCGGACCTCCTTCACCGGTCGCTCCGACCACATCTCAGACCCCCATGCAGACCAGACCTTCTGACGAAATTCGGAGGTCAGATGACACACCCCAACCCCTGATCGTTGAGTTTGGCAGCATGGCTCCTGTGCTAGTTCAGTATGGGCCCTTACATCTTCCACAATACTGTATGGAAATTATAATAGAGGCAAAATGGCCTTCCACCCGAGCTCCATATACCTCCAAATGGAAGAGATTTTGCATCTGGTGTCCACCAAGAAGATAGACCCTACATCTTGCCAGGCGGATGTCATCATACCATATTTGTTAACTTAGCAAAATCTGGTCTGCAATTCTCTTCTATTAAAGTCCATCTGGCAGCTCTGACTGAACACAGCTCCTTCACAAACCTCTTTCTTTAAGCTGATAGTAATAAAAGATTTCCTAGAAGGTCTAAAGAAAGTTTTTCCACCACTTAGGCATCCTTCTCCACCATGGGAGCTGAACGTGTTCTTTCACACCTCATGCATCATCCATTTGAGCCCATACACAAAGCATCACTCCAATACCTCACTTGGAAAGCGACTTTCCTTGTGACAGTGACATCAACACGCAGGGTTAGCGAGATTCAGGCTCTGTGTGCTCATGAGCCCTCCTTAGTGTTCCACTCCCCCCAAAGTAGAGATGCAAACACATCCTAAATTCTTACCCAAGGTTTGTCTGATTTTCATGTCAACCAGGCGATTTGTTTGCCAACCTTCTTTCAAAACCCATCCTCTCCAGCTGAGAGGGCACTCCACTCTCTAAACATAAAAATGGTTTTAAAATTATATTTACATAAAACTAAGGGGGTCATTACAACCCTGGCGGACGGTGTTAAAGCAGCAGTAATACCGCAAACACGCCGGCGGAACAAAAAAGGGAATTATGACCGTGGCGGAAACCGCCAACATAGACAGCCACTTTAACACTCCGACCGCCGCGGCGGTACAGACAAGCAGCGCGGCGGTCACCGCCAACAGACAGGCGGAAGACAAAGTACCGCCCACAGTATTACAACAGGCCAATCCGCCACCTTTTCCGGGGCGGATTCACCGTGGATAAAAACACGGCGGAAACAGCTTTTGCAATGGGAAAACACTCACCTTAACACACTCCACGAGGAAGGAGGGCACCATTGAGCTGGAACTCCAAATACTCCCTGCCATAGTCTTCCTGCTCCTCTACGAACATCAGCAACGGCGGCGCCGAAGACAACGGTGAGTACTGCACCCACGACATAAGGGAGGGGGGAGGCAAAAGTCAGGGACACACACACGCAACACTCCCACCCCCACCCCGACCCTCGCACACTACAACACACACACCAATGCATTTCCAAACATCACAGGAACAACCCCCAACCCCCCCGGAAGAATGCAAAGACAAAAGGAAATTCAGTACAACCATTGTAATGTATCAAAATACAGTAAGCTCATATATACATAAATATATACACATTCCAAATATATACATCACAATTAGTAGTGCAGGTATGCACATTTCAATGTCCGTGGACCACTGGGCCCAAAATGCATGGGCGAGGCCCACACACGATACCTGTCCAGAAACGGAGAGAACACTGCAGGGGCATCAGATAGAAATACAACAGGCATCTCAGGGGGAAGGGAAAGGGGGGCACCTCAGCCGGATGACAGCACCACGCCAGATCCACGACGGGGCTCCATGCCCATTGATGTATCCTGGGGAGTGCAAAGCCACAGTCTCACAAGTCTCTACAGTGGGGGGTTTGCCCACTGTACCATCCTGGGGAGTGCAAAGCCACAGTCTCACAAGTCTTTGCAGTGGGTGGTTTGCCCACTGTACTATCCTGGGGAGTGCAAAGCCACAGACTCTCAAGTGGATAACAGTCTCCACTGGTTCTGGAGGGGGACTGGTGCCCAGAGTGCTTCATCCTGTTAAGGACTCAGGTAGTGGATGCTGTTCTCCACTGGTTCTGGAGGGGGATTGGTGCCCAGAGTGCATCACGCTCCCCGTGACGGTCCCTGATCCGTCACTGCCCCAGCAGCACATGGGCTAACGATGCTTGAGTTGGCGGTGCTTGCTCTGTTCAGCGGTGCTTGCCATGGCGGTCTTTGCCCTGTTCAGCGGTGCTTGCCCTGTTCAGCGGTGCTTGCCATGGTGGTCTTTGCCCTGTTCAGCGGTGCTTGCCATGGTGGTCTATGCCCTTTTCAGCGGTGCTTGCCCTGTTCAGCGGTGCTTGCCATGGCGGTCTTTGCCCTGTTCAGCGGTGCTTGACTTTGCCTGCTCTGACCTGTTCAGCGGTGCTTGCCATGGCGGTCTTTGCCCTGTTCAGCGGTGCTTGCCATGGCGGTCTTTGCCCTGTTCAGCGGTGCTTGACTTTGCTGTCTCTGACCTGTTCAGCGGTGCTAGCCATGGCAGTCTTTGCCCTGTTCAGCAGTGCTTGCCATGGCGATCTTTGCCCTTTTCAGTGGTGCTTGTCCTGTTCAGTGGTGCTTGCCATAGCGGTCTTTGCCCTGTTCAGCGGTGCTTGACTTTGCTGTCTCTGACCTGTGCAGCGGTGTGTGCCATGGCGGTCCCTCATTGCCCAGCGGGGCTGTGGCTGCCGGGGCCCTCCTGGGCACTGACTCTGGCGGTGGTCTCCGGACCAGTGACGATTGTGCTGCCCTCCTGGGCACTGACTCTGGCGGTGGTCTCCAGACCAATGACGACTGTGCTGCCCTCCTGGGCACTGACTTTGGCGGTGGTCTCCAGACCAGTGACGACTGTGCTGCCCTCCTGGGCACTGACTCTGGCGGTGGTCTCCGGACCAGTGGTGACTGTGCTGCCCTCCTGGGCACTGACTCTGGCGTGGTCTCTGGACCAGTGACGATTGTGCTGCCCTCCTGGGCACTGACTCTGGCGGTGGTCTCCTGACCAGTGACGATTGTGCTGCCCTCCTGGGCACTGACTCTAGCGGTGGTCTCCGGACCAGTGACGATGGGGCTGGCGGTGTTGTCCTGGGCAGCGGGGAGGATGGCGGCCTTCTCCGCCGTGCTGCTCTTCCCAGACTTTGGCGACTTCTTCTGCCCCTTCCCCACCTTGGAGGAGTCACAGCTGACTCGACACTCCCCCCGGGACCCTTCTGAGCGGCTTTGCCGGCAGGAGTCTTCACCCTCTCCCGTCGGGCACTGTCCAACTTCTGGTGCTTCACAGGGGGTGGACTGGCAGTGCTTTGGTCCGTGTCACACTGGCTGCCCTGGTGCCCGGTGCACTCCACATACCTCTAACAGGCACCACTGGTACCGGACTTTTTTTGGCTGACGTGCTAGTACGGGACCTATGAATTGGAGGGGGGGGGGGGGGCAGAGGTCAAGGTTGCTCAGGAAAAGTTTCTGACGAACACTGGGACGGGTAGCTGGAGGGGGTCTGGGAGTGGAGGAAGAGGAGGTGCTTGTAGGAGGTGTCAATTTTGATGCTTTGGGTGCAGGTGCATGTTCTAGAGGCTGTTGTGAGGTGGATGGATGTTTTTGTGTGTGTGTGTGGCCGCGTTTGCGTACTTTGGGAGGGGGCGTCACAGACAAACTGGGAGAGGACACAGGGGACGTGTAAATGGTAGTGGGGGTGGTGAGTGCAGGTGAGCTGGGTGTGGTGCTGGGTGTTCTGGTGCAAGTCCTAGTGGCTGTAGTGGTATTGCATGCAGGTGAGAGTGTACACGACACTGGGAGGGAGGAGGGAGATGACGAGGAGGGGGACACAGTGGAGGCAGTGGATGTTGCTGTGTCTGTATGTGGGTGATGCTTGTGTGAGTGCCTGTGGGATGTGTGGTCCCTATGTTTGCCTGAGCTGCCCTTGTGTGTTGACGTGTGTGCAGGCTGGTCTGATGGTGTGCTTGGGATAGGCTGAGGTACAGGGGATTGGGTCTGGGTGGAGGAAGTTGGAGGGGGGAGTGCTGAGGCCAGAGATTGCAGGGTTCGATGATGGGCAGCCTGACCAGAATGAATGCCCTCCAGGAATGCATTAGTGTGTTGCAATTCCCTTTCTACACCCTGGATGGCATTCACAATGGTAGACTGCTCAACAGTGAGTGACCTGAGGAGAAAGCCAGAAACACGTGTCCAGAGACACAGCACTTGCTGCACCTACTTAAGGTGAAAGACTTTTTGAAAAATGTCTTTATCTTTAAATCAAATGACTGCATTTACCATGATGCATTGGGGCTAGTTTATGCTGGAGTGTGAGGCAGTGTGCTCCCTATTTTGTGTGTCTAATTGACGGCTCCCGTGAGCCTACGAGCTGACAAGCTCTGGTGATGCACCTGTTCGCCTACTGAGTGGTACAAAAACCTGTGAAGATGTTCGGCGGCATTTCAAGCAACCCCTTCAGATATATTTTCTCTCTGCTGATGACGGCCGAAAGCCAGAAACACGTGTCCAGAGATACAGCACTTGCTGCACCTACTTAAGGTGAAAGACTTTTTGAAAAATGTCTTTATCTTTAAATCAAATGACTGCATTTACCATGATGCATTGGGGCTATTTTATGCTGGAGTGTGAGGCAGTGTGCTCCCTTTTTTGTGTGTCTAATTGACGGCTCCCGTGAGCCTACGAGCTGACGAGCTCTGGTGATGCACCTGTTCGCCTACTGAGTGGTACAAAAACCTGTGAAGATGTTCGGCGGCATTTCAAGCAACCCCTTCAGATATATTTTCTCTCTGCTGATGACGGCCGAAAGCCAGAAACACGTGTCCAGAGATACAGCTCTTGCTGCACCTACTCAAGGTGAAAGACTTTTTGAAAAATGTCTTTATCTTTAAATCAAATGACTGCATTTACCATGATGCATTGGGGCTATTTTATGCTGGAGTGTGAGGCAGTGTGCTCCCTTTTTTGTGTGTCTAATTGACGGCTCCCGTGAGCCTACGAGCTGACGAGCTCTGGTGATGCACCTGTTCGCCTACTGAGTGGTACAAAAACCTGTGAAGATGTTCGGCGGCATTTCAAGCAACCCCTTCAGATATATTTTTTCTCTGCTGATGACGGCCGAAAGCCAGAAACACGTGTCCAGAGATACAGCTCTTGCTGCACCTACTTAAGGTGAAAGACTTTTTGAAAAATGTCTTTATCTTTAAATCAAATGACTGCATTTACCATGATGCATTGGGGCTATTTTATGCTGGAGTGTGAGGCAGTGTGCTCCCTTTTTTGTGTGTCTAATTGACGGCTCCGTGAGCCTACGAGCTGACGAGCTCTGGTGATGCACCTGTTCGCCTACTGAGTGGTACAAAAACCTGTGAAGATGTTCGGCGGCATTTCAAGCAACCCCTTCAGATATATTTTCTCTCTGCTGATGACGGCCGAAAGCCAGAAACACGTGTCCAGAGATACAGCACTTGCTGCACCTACTTAAGGTGAAAGACTTTTTGAAAAATGTCTTTATCTTTAAATCAAATGACTGCATTTACCATGATGCATTGGGGCTATTTTATGCTGGAGTGTGAGGCAGTGTGCTCCCTTTTTTGGGTGCCCTTCCTACTTACATCCAGCCCTCTCCACCCAGGCATAGCCCATACAACTTGCACCCTATGTACTCACCTGTTGGTCTGGAGGACCGTAGAGTAGCGTGTACTGGGGGAGGACCCGTCCACGAGCTTCTCCAACTCCTGTGCAGTGAAGGCAGGGGCCCTTTCCCCAGACGCACGTGCCATTGTCTCTTCCAGACCGAGGTCACAGCAGCACTTGCAGTGTAGGTCCTCTCTTGTCGAAGATCAGGTATCGAGTGATTGAACAGATAGAAAATGGTGGTGACGTCCGCGGCGGTGCGTATCATCACCGCCGGCGCACTTCGGGACCCATAGGGTCCAATGTTAACCAATGCAGCATTGCGCCGCGCCATCTACGACCGCCTACCGCGACGGTGTACAACGCCAGCGCAGTTACCTCACATCCCATTGTCCCACTTTAGAGGTCAGGCATCCGCCATATTAGGGGCCCACATGGCTTCATTTACAACTGCGTCACACATACCTAGGCCTGGACTCAACACACATACAGAAAGCTTTTTGTATTTTGTGTCGTGTTCTGTGTAGCTGTGGGTACATACCTCAGAATTGGTTGACTCTGTGGTCGCTGTTGTCCTTCCTAGGCACTGTCAGCTGGGACATGTGAGGAGATGGCGGAATCCTCCGGTGTACCGACCGGTGGTGGACCTGTTGACAATGGAGGAGCGACATTTAATCATCACCTACAGGTTTGACCGTGCCACAATCTAGGAACTGTGTACCCAGTTGGAGCCAGACCTTATGTCACCAATCCGCCATCCCACAGGAATCCCCCCTTAAGTGCAGGTGCTATCAGTGCTACATTTCCTAGCAAGTGGGTCATTTCAAACAACAGTGGCCATGGCATCAGGGATGTCCCAGCCTATGTTTTCCAACGTGTTGTCCAGAGTGTTGTCTGCCCTGCTGAAACACATGAGGAGCTACATCGTTTTCCCTCAGGTGGAGGATTTGGCTACAGTTAAATGTGACTTCTATGCCCTGGGACATATCCCTAACATCATAGGTGCCATTGATGGGACCCATGTAGCTCTGGTCCCCCCCCCACAGGAGTGAACAGGTGTACAGGAACCGGAAGAGTTATCATTCGATGAATGTACAGATGGTATGTTTGGCAGACCAGTAGACCTCCCAGGTAAATGCTATGTTCCCTGGCTCTGTGCATGACGCCTACATCCTGCGGAATAGCAGCATCCCTTATGTGATGGGTCAACTCCAGAGGCACCAGGTGTGGCTATTAAGGGACTCTGGTTACCCCAACCGGTCATGGCTACTGACCCCAGTGAGGAATCCCAGGACCAGGGCAGAGGAACGCTACAATGAGGCCCATGGGCGGACTAGGAGGGTGATCGAACGCACCTTCGGCCTCCTGAAGGCCAGGTTCAGGTGCCTGCATATGACAGGTGGTTCCCTATGCTACTCACCAAGGAAGGTGTGCCAGATCATCATCGCCTGCTCTATGCTTCACAATCTTGCTTTGCGACACCAGGTGCCTTTTCTGCAGGAGGATGGTCCAGATGACGGTGTTGCGGCAGCTGTGGAGCCTGTGGACAGTGATGAGGAGGAAGCTGAGGAAGAAGACATTGACAACAGGGACACACAGGTGAGAACAATTTCTTTACTAGTACATTTACTTTCACACTTCTACCTCTATCCTGTCTGTCAATTTGAAGCTGTATTTGGTAACTGAGTTGTACATTTCCATTACGGTTTCACAGGTGTGGTTACCAACTTGTGATGTGTGACATAGGTATGTTAATTTACATTTTCAAAAGGATTTTGTCATTGTCATAGATAATACACATTTTAAAAATCACAGACTGACTCCAGATTGTTTTGTGGTTCAAGGGTGTTTATTGAAGTGCTAATTATTGGGGGGGGTGGCAAAATGGTGATGGGTGATGGTGGAGGAATGTCCATGGCAGAGTCCAATCTATTAGTCTCACAGGTGCACTGCCCATATGGGCATAGGAAGTGGAGCTGGGGCAGTTCGAATATGGACAGGGTAACAAAGTGAGACAGTGGGATGACAATCAGGGTGGTCTCATTTCCTGGCGGGGTCTTGCCATCGTGCTCTGTCCTGTTCCTGGATCTCAGGGACCGCTTGCGGGGTGGTTCTCTGTTAGCAGGGGGTGGGGTGCTGGTGTGGTGGTCCTGTGGCAGGGCGTCCTGTCCACTAGCGCCGGCGGAGGTGGTGGGCAGTTCATCGTCCAGGCTAGTGTCAGGGGCCCCTTGGAGTGCCACGGTGTCCCTCATGTTGTTCTGTATGTCCTTCAGCACCCCTACGATGGTGCCCAGGGCGGAGCTGATGGTTCTGAGCTCCTCCCTGAACCCCAAATACTGTTCCTCCTGCATGCACTGGGTCTCCTGAAACTTGGCCTGGACCGTAGCCATCGTCTCCTGGGAGTGGTGGTATGCTCCCATGATGGAGGAGAGGGCCTCGTGGAGAGTAGGTTCTCTTGGCCTGTCCGCACCCTGTTGCACAGCAGCCCTCCCAGTTCCCCTGTGTTCCTGTGCCTCCGTCCCCTGGACCGTGTGCCCACTACAACTGCCCCCAGGTCCCTGTTGTTGTTGGGGTGGTGGGTTATCCTGGGTTCCCTGTAGTGGTGGACACACAGCTGATTGACGTGTCCTGGGTACGGAGGTATGGGCCCGCTGGGTGGGTGCTGTGCTGGTGTTACCAGAGGGTGGAAGGTCAGTGTTGGGCTGTGCCTGTGCTAGGGGAACCGACTTTCCCGAGGCCCACGATGGTCCGGGCTGGTCATCTGGATCCAGTTGGCCACAGCTGCTGTTATCACTGTGGGCCTCTTCTGTGGGTGGGGTAGAGATGTCTGGACCCTCCTGTCTGGTGACGCTACGTAGTGGTCCTGCAGGGGTATAAAAGCATGATTATTGCATCTGTGTGTGTCATGGTGTGCAATGGGTGGGTGAGCGTGTACCCCAGTGCTAGCATTCCTGTGTGGGGGCTTGAGTGATGATGGTTAGGGGGTGTTATGGGTATGTGCAGTGGGCATGCTTTAGTGATGGGTGTCCATGCTTTGTTGTGTCATGCAGGGCTTGGTGTTGGGATGGGTGGTTTGTGTTACTAGTACATTAGTGAGGAGTTGGAGTGATAGGGGAGGGTGTGAGGGTGGGGGGTGTGATAGCATGCAGGTAGGGTGGGGGATATGATAGTTAAGATTAGACTTACCAGTGTCCATTCCTCCACCGACTCCTCTGAGGCCCTCAGGATGCATAATGGTCAAGACCTGCTCCTCCCATGTTGTTAGTTGTGGGGGAGGAGGTGGGGGTCCGCCGCCAGTCCGCTGAATCACAATGTTGTGCCTGGAGACCACGGAACGCACCTTCCCCCGTAGGTCGTTCCACCTCTTCCTGATGTCCTTCCGATTTCTTGGGTGCTGTCCCACTGCGTTGACCCTGTCCACGATTCTTCGCCATAGCTCCATCTTCCTAGCTATAGAGGTGTGCTGCACCTGTGATCCAAATAGCTGTGGCTCTACCCGTACGATTTCCTCCACCATAACCCTGAGCTCCTCCTCCGAAAACCTGGGGTGTCTTTGGCGTGCCATGGGGTGGTGTAGGTGATGTGTGGGGTGGTGTATGTGGTAATGAGTGTGGTGATGTGTAGTGGTGTGGGGTGTTTTGTGCGTGGATGTTGTATGGGTGATGGTGTTGTGTGCCTCTGTGTGGTGGGGTTGTCTATTGCTGTGCTCTCTCTCTGTCGCCTTCGTCTCTAATTTTTTGTCGTAGGGGTTTGTGGGTGATGTGGGTGTGTGTTTTATATTGTGTTGGGTGTGTGGGAGTGGTGTTTGTATGTGTATCAGGTGTGTGTATTTTGAATTGTCCAATGTGGCGGTGTTTTGGAGATGTTTGTGTATTTTGAGCGCGGCGGTGTGTACCGCCAATGGAATCCCGCGGTTGAAAGACCGCTGCGTGGATTTGTGGGTCGTAATAGCATGGGCGTGTTTCTGTTGGCGTGACGGTGGAGGATTTGTTTTCACCAGTTTATCACTGACCTCTGGTGTGGCGGACTTGTGTGGGTGTCTGAATTTCGGCGGATTCCGAGATGTGGGTCATAATAGCTGTGGCGGAATTCCGCGGAGGTGTTTTGGCGGTCTTCTGCACGGCGGTAAGCGGCTTTTACCGCCAATGTTGTAATGACCCCCTAAATCTATTAGAATATCACAACACTTATTTACCAATTACGGACCAGTTTGTACCGGGCTGGCCGCCTCTAAACAGTCAGTCTCTCGGTGGATTGTCTCTTGTATTCTTTACTGCTACCAACTAGCTAACAAATCCCTAGCTGGCAGACCGAGAGCACATTCTACCAGAGGCAAGTCTGCCACGACTGCCTTGTTGAGGAATGTTCCCCTGGCAGATATCTGCAGGGCTGCGACCTAGAAGTCTGTCGACAAGTTCACTAAACATTACTGTCTTGACTGTGATGCCAGGACAGATGATCAAGTAGGACAAGCTTCTCTCAGGAACCTCTTTGGGGTTTAGCGCATTCCAATATTGTTCGGTCTACTCCTCTGCTGTTTTTGGGATGGGCTTGCTATTCTATTCAACGCTTATGACTATACATGGAAATCCCCTACGAGAGAAGGAATAGTTTTTTACCTGTAACTCCAGGTCTCTCGTAGGAGTTTTCCACGATAGTCATAAGCAACCCTCCTTCCTCCCCAATGGAGTAGACAGAATAATATCTCAGGTATACCATGAGTCTCAGTGATGGCTGCCTACAAAAAGAACTGAGTTAACTGCCTCACTCTAGGCATGATGGGATATGGGATGACTGTCTGTTCTTAAAGTCACAGTCTCCTTTTTCTTCATTGATAATGGCAGCCTACGGGCTACACTGCCCTGCACTGCTTTATCATTGTTTTGCAATATAAAATGGTGTGTGAATGATTTTTTCTGCTGAATTTTCAACTCATTCATGCATTTAAATGCATGTGCCTTAATTTTGTCCTTTTTGAAGCAAACTGGATGAAGAATTTTGGACAATGAAGCTTTACCTCTAGGCTGCATATGGACATTCTTAAGTGACTTTGTAGGCCTTCCTGAAGTAAGGCGAACATGAACTTCTTAAGTAGAAGTTATATTGGAAAAAGTGCTCCGGGGTCCCCGCAGGCGGGTGGAACTATTCAACGCTTATGACTATACATGGAAATCCCCTACGAGAGAAGTAGCTTTTACTACATACTGATTTTATATATATATATATATATATATATAGAGAGAGAGAGAGAGAGAGAGAGAGAGACAGACAGACAGACACAAAGAGAAGAGAGCAGAAACAGACCAAGGTTACAGACAGTGACTGCTTGTACCTTAGCCTGTTGGTGCTCTGCCTCCTGCTAAGTCTTGTTAACATGTTTTGCCTATTCGCATATACATACTTCAAGATCATGAAATATGATCATGGGGGTCTTGCAGCTTTGCCCTGGTTAACTATACATATGCAGAAACCATGAAGAGAAAGGATTTCCCTCACCGAAGCCATGGTTCACATTAGAAGTGTAATTGTCTAGTGGCGCTGATGCAATTTAGTCTGGGTGGTGCACTCTCAAGCTCTAAAATAAAACCAATACCCTCTTGTGCAGCCAGAGTAGAATGCACTAACAACGCTTACATAACAAACATCCTCAAATTACTTTCAAATCCAGATTATTCACATATTTATAAACCTCAATAGCAAAAAACAATGTTTCCTCTGTATGTAAAGTATTTTATTATATTTTATTAATTTGTAAAAAAACTATTATATTTTATTCATTTGTAAAAAAACGTTGTATATATACTTATAAAAACAATTTCATAAACATACAAGTACACTTTATATATTCCCTCATACATATGAAATTACTTGATTACCCACAGTGTACATCATAAAAGAAATTCATATGCAAGAATATATATTTTGAATGACAATATACACAACTTTATAACAGCACACAATAACTATCAAAATCCATCAGAATATATAAAAGTAAACTGTTGACACAGCATTTCAACGGTGTTCCTAATCATTAGCTCCTCCTGCTTCAGGACAAAAATACTTCCTAAACAACCTCAAATACAGAAATTCACTGTTTTACTTGAACAGACAAGAAGTCTATTTCTCCTTTTTCAACATTCCATTATAGTTTCCACAGGGGCATCCCATGACAGTAGGGACCTCACCCTATTTCATTATTCAGTTTATTCTTCCTGGGTTAGATCACTAGACTCCAATTATCTTCTTTTCTTCTCCAAGGTAAAGTCAAATAGCCCCTTTCCACAGTGGACCACAATTTAATTATGTTTGCACCATACGAAATTAAGTTACTTACCTGTAGCTGTGGTTCTCCAGTATTGGTATCTTTCATAGATTCACATGCTTGAATCATTCCCCATCGTCGAAGTGGGAGTCCCACGGCACATAGAAAGCAGTAGATTACATTTTTACCAATGCAATCAATGTAAAAACATTCACTTTTACAGCTTATTAGTGCTATTATAAAAGACCTAAAGTCCAGCCAGTCAGGCGAGAGCACCCTTTAGAACCCTCAGCACTGAGGCTCAGTCTCTCAGATTTCCCAGCACGAGTGACGTACAAAAGAGAGAAAGATGAGGTGAGACTCTATGGGGAGGAAGGTGGGTCGCATGTGAATCTATGAAAGATTCCAATACTGGAGAACCACAGTTTCAGATAAGTAACTTAATTTCTTCTCCAGTATTGGGGTATCGTTCATAGATTCACATGCTTGAATCAGAATAATTAGCAGTAAGCATAAGATGTTAATATCTATCTGTATAAATAAACATCTTCATATACATATCCACACAAATATATATATATCTGCATATTCAGCTATAAACATTAGTATTTGAGGATGGTGGGTAAAGAAAGACAATAAGTTACTTACCTGTAACTGTAGTTCTCCAGTTCTGGAATCTTTAATAGATTCACATGCTTGAATCCTTCCCCGTCGTCGAGATGGGAGCCCCCGGTACATCAAAACAGCTATACATACAGGCTACTGCAATGAAAAAAGGCCTAAAGGCTTTCACTTTAGTAGCCTATCCTTATCACTATGAGTAAAAAAGGACCAAAGCAAGGCCCAGCCAATCAGGCTTCCCCTCCCTGTAGAACCCTCCTGAGAGGAGCTCCTTTCCCTCAGATTTTCTCAAGCACGAGTGTAAGAGTATCTGAAGAAGACAGGAAAAGGTGAGCTTCCCAGGGGAAATGGGAGGGTCGCATGTGAATCTATGAAAGATTTCAATACTGGATTACTAGTTACAGGTAGGTAACTTATTTTTTTACTCCAGTATTGGAACTTTCATAGATTCACGTGCTTGAATCAGAATAGTAAGCAATAATGAAGCATATTGTATAGCATCAATCCATATGTATACCTGTTGTTATATGCATATACATATATATGGAAAATGTCACTTACCCAGTGTACATCTGTTCGTGGCATTAGTCGCTGCAGATTCACATGCTGTGCACAGTCCGCCATCTGGTGTTGGGCTCGGAGTGTTACAAGTTGTTTTTCTTCGAAGAAGTCTTTTCGAGTCACGAGACCGAGGGACTCCTCCCATTTCGAGTCCATCGCGCATGGGCGTCGACTCCATCTTAGATTGTTTTGCCCGCAGAGGGTGAGGTAGGAGTCGTGTATGCTAGTAATAGTGCCCATGCAATGGAGTGAATGCGTATGTACATAATAAAGTTTTAAGTAATATATTTACAAATGTACAATTGTTTAAGATCTACTTCTAAACGGCTACAGGCTCCCGGGGAGGCGGGTGGGCGCATGTGAATCTGCAGCGACTAATGCCACGAACAGATGTACACTGGGTAAGTGACATTTTCCGTTCGATGGCATGTGTAGCTGCAGATACACATGCTGTGCATAGACTAGTAAGCAGTTATCTCCCCAAAAGCGGTGGTTCAGCCTGTAGGAGTTGAAGTAGTTTGAAATAATGTTCTTGATACAGCTTGACCTACTGTTGCTTGTTGTGCAGTTAGCACATCTACACAGTAGTGCTTGGTAAATGTATGAGGCGTAGACCATGTTGCTGCCTTACATATTTCGTTCATTGGAATATTTCCTAGAAAGGCCATGGTAGCACCTTTCTTTCTGGTTGAGTGTGCCTTTGGTGTGATAGGCAGTTCTCTTTTAGCTTTAAGATAGCAGGTTTGAATGCACCTAACTATCCATCTAGCAAGCCTTGTTTTGAAATTGGATTTCCTGTATGAGGTTTTTGAAAGGCGACAAATAATTGTTTTGTCTTTCGAATTAGTTTTGTTCTGTCAATGTAGTACATTAGTGCTCTTTTGATGTCTAATGTATGTAGTGCTCTTTCGGCTACAGAATCTGGTTGTGGGAAGAACACTGGTAATTCTACCGTTTGATTTAGGTGGAACAGTGAAATTACTTTTGGTAAAAATTTAGGATTGGTCCGTAGAACAACTCTATTTTTGTGTATTTGAATAAATGGTTCTTGAATGGTAAATGCTTGAATCTCACTCACTCTTCTTAGAGATGTGATGGCAATTAAAAATGCAACTTTCCACGTTAAGTATTGCATTTCACAAGAGTGCATGGGCTCAAAAGGTGGTCCCATGAGTCGTGTTAGGACAATGTTGAGGTTCCATGAAGGAACTGGTGGTGTTCTTGGTGGTATAATTCTCTTTAGGCCCTCCATAAACACCTTTATGACTGGTATCCTAAACAATGAAATTGAGTGCGTAATTTGTAGGTAAGCAGAAATTGCCGTAAGATGTATTTTAATGGACATAGCAGTGTCTAGTGGTAGGTTTTCTTGCTTGTTTTATGACCTCCATACATTCCTGTGTGAGGTCTAAGTGCCCGAATTCTAGGATTTCAGGAGCCAAATTGCTAGATTCAACGATGCTGGATTTGGATGTCTGATCTGTTGTTTGTGTTGTGTTAACAGATCTGGTCTGTTGGGTAGTTTGACATGAGGTACTACTGAAAGGTCTAGTAGTGTCGTGTACCAAGGTTGCCTTGCCCATGTTGGTGCTATTAGTATGAGTTTGAGTTTGTTTTGACTCAACCTGTTTACTAGATATGGAAGGAGAGGGAGAGGTGGAAAAGCGTACGCAAATATCCCTGACCAGTTCATCCATAGAGCATTGCCTTGGGATTGATCTTGTGGGTACCTGGATGCGAAGTTTTGGCATTTTGAATTTTCTTTTGTTGCAAATAGATCTATTTGAGGTGTTCCCCAAATTTGAAAGTAATTGTTTAGTATTTGGGGGTGGATTTCCCATTCGTGGGTTTGTTGGTGATCTCGAGAGAGATTGTCTGCCAACTGGTTCTGAATCCCTGGAATAAATTGTGCTATTAGGCGAATGTGGTTGTGAATCGCCCAATGCCATATTTTTTGTGTTAGGAGGCACAACTGTGTCGAGTGTGTCCCTCCTTGTTTGTTTAGATAATACATTGTTGTCATGTTGTCTGTTTTGACAAGAATGTATTTTTGGGTTATTATGGGTTGAAATGCTTTCAGCGCTAGAAATACTGCTAACAGTTCTAAGTGATTTATGTGAAACTGCCTCTGATGTATGTCCCATTGTCCTTGGATGCTGTGTTGATTGAGGTGTTCTCCCCACCCTGTCATGGAAGCATCCGTCGTTATGACGTATTGTGGCACTGGGTCTTGGAAAGGCCGCCCTCGGTTTAAATTTGTACTGTTCCACCATAGAAGCGAGATGTATGTTTGGCGGTCTATCAACACCAGATCTAGAAGTTGACCCTGTGCTTGTGACCATTGTGATGCTAGGCACTGTTGTAAGGGCTGCATGTGCAATCTTGCGTTTGGGACAATGGCTATGCATGAAGACATCATGCCTAGGAGTTTCATTACCATTTTGACTTGTATCTTTTGTGTTGGATACATGGCCTGTATTACCCTGTGAAATGTTTGAACCCTTTGTGGACTTGGAGTGGCAATCCCTTTTGCTGTGTTGATTGTCGCTCCTAAGTATTGCTGCGTTTGACACGGCAAAAGGTGTGACTTCACGTAGTTGATCGAGAAACCTAGCCTGTGAAGGGTCTGTATGACGTAGTTTGTGTGCTGTGAACATTGTCTTAGCGTGTTGGTTTTGATTAACCAGTCATCTAAGTACGGGAACACATGTATTTGCTGCCTTCTGATATGTGCAGCTACTACTGCCAGGCATTTTGTAAAAACTCTTGGCGCAGTTGTTATTCCGAATGGCAACACTTTGAACTGGTAATGTATTCCTTGGAATACGAACCTTAGGTATTTCCTGTGTGAAGGATGTATTGGTATATGGAAATATGCATCTTTTAGATCTAATGTTGTCATGTAGTCTTGCTGTTTGAGCAGTGGGATTACATCTTGTAACGTGACCATGTGAAAGTGGTCTGATTATATGTAGGTATTTAGGGGGTTATTCTAACTTTGGAGGAGGTGTTAATCCGTCCCAAAAGTGACGGAAAAGTGACGGATTTACCACCAGCCGTATTACGAGTCCATTATATCCTATGGAACTCGTAATACGGCTGGTGGTATATCCGTCACTTTACCGTCACTTTTGGGACGGATTAACACTCCTCCAAAGTTAGAATAACCCCCTTAGTGTTCTGAGATCTAGTATTGGTCTCAGAGTTTTGTCCTTTTTGGGTATTAGAAAGTACAGTGAGTAAACTCCTGTGTTTTTCTGTTGAATTGGAACTAATTCTATTGCGTCCTTTTGTAGCAATGCTTGAACTTCTAGTCCTAGAAGATCTATATGTTGTTTTGACATATTGTGTGTTTTCGGTGGGACGTTTGGAGGGAATTGGCGAAATTCTATGCAATAACCATGCTGGATAATTGCTAAGACCCAAGTGTCTGTTGTTATTTCCTCCCAAAGTTTGTAAAATTGGCTTAGTCTTCCCCCCACAGGTGTTATGTGATGGGGGTGTGTGACTTGTGAGTCACTGCTTAGTTTGAGGGGTTTTGGGGCCTTGGAATTTTCCTCTATTTCTTGGGAATTGGCCCCCTCTAAATTGCCCCCGAAAACCTCCCCTTTGATATTGACCCTGGTAGGTAGGCCTTGTTTGTGAGGTTGTGGTTTCTGTGGGTTGACCTCGAAACCCTCCCCTAAAAGGTGTTTTCCGAAATGTGCCTCTGCTCTGCGGGGAGTAGAGTGCGCCCATGGCTTTGGCTGTATCGGTGTCCTTTTTGAGTTTTTCGATGGCAGTGTCTACCTCCGGCCCAAACAATTGCTGTTCATTAAACGGCATACTGAGCACAGCCTGTTGGATTTCCGGTTTGAACCCAGAAGTGCGCAGCCATGCGTGCCTTCGTATTGTGACTGCAGTGTTTATTGTCCTTGCAGCTGTATCTGCTGCATCCATGGAAGACCGTATCTGATTATTTGAGATACTTTGTCCCTCTTCCACCACCTGTTGCGCTCTTTTTTGGAACTCCTTGGGTAAGTGTTCAATGAAATGTTGCATTTAATCCCAGTGAGCCCTGTCGTATCTTGCCAAAAGTGCTTGTGAATTGGCAATACGCCACTGATTTGCTGCTTGTGCTGCAACCCTTTTTCCCGCAGCATCAAATTTGCGGCTCTCCATGTCTGGAGGTGGTGCGTCGCCTGAGGTATGAGAGTTGGCTCTCTTACGAGCCGCCCCCACAACTACTGAGTCCGGTGTTAGTTGTGTTGTGATATATATTGGATCAGTGGGCGGTGGCATATGTTTTTTCTCCACCCTTGGAGTTATGGCTCTGCCTTTAACTGGATCCTGAAAAATTTGTTTTGAATGTCTTAGCATTCCTGGGAGCATGGGAAGGCATTGATACTGGCTATGGGTGGAGGATAGGGTGTTAAAGAGAAAGTCATCCTCAATTGGTTCCGAATGTAAGGAGACATTGTGAAACTCGGCTGCCCTTGCGACCACCTGTGTATAGGATGTACTGTCCTCAGGTGGTGACGGTTTTGTAGGATAAGAGTCTGGGCTATTGTCAGACACTGGAGCATCGTAGAGGTCCCATGCATCGGGATCATCCTGACTCATTGTGGTATGAGCTGGTGAGTGCATCAGTGGTGGAGTTGTTGCTGGTGATGCATGTATTGATGGTGGTGGAGACGGTGGTGGGGTTGTTTTCCTTGCCACCTTTGCCTGTGGTTGCTTGTCCTTTTGTTGAAAGGCAAGTTTCCTTTTTATTTTGATTGGGGGAAGAGTGGTTATCTTCCCTGTGTCCTCATGAATATGAAGCCTTCTTTGCGTGTAGTCAGGCTCTACAGCTTGAAGCTCCTCTCCAAATCTGTGTAATTGGGAGGTTAATCCTTGTTCCTCTGTATAGGAACTAGTTTTCGGCTCCGAGGTTGGCTGTTTCGGAACCGAAACCTTTTCGGAAGTCTTTTTAGGCTCCGAAGAAACCTTCTTTGTTTTCGGCGTGGTGTCTCGGTGCCGAAATTCTTCGGTGCCGCTGTCTCTGTGCCGAAGTTTCTCGGAGCTGCTGTCTCGGCTCCGAGGTTGCTGTGTGGCGGTATCTCGACCGGAGTCGGATGACTTTGACACTAGCATGCCCTTTTTCGGTGCCTTGGATGGGTCACCTAGTTTTCGGGTTAAGCCATGGCCTGTTGGCGGTGGCGTCCCCTGGGCTTTTGTAGACTTCTTGTGAGTCTTGATTTTCGACGTCTTACTCACGGTTTGGTGTGTTTCTTCGGCGTTGAGTTCTTCAGAATCCGACTCGCGGATGGAGAAAGCTTCTTCTTCCTCCTCGAAGCGTTCTTGACCTGTCGGCGTGGACGCCATTTGCAGTCTCCTGGCCCTTCGGTCTCTCAGCGTCTTCCTCGACCGAAACGCTCGACAGGCTTCACAAGTATCCTCCTTGTGCTCGGGGGACAAGGATAAGTTACAGACCAGATGGTGATCTGTATACTGATACTTGTGATGGCATTTTGGGCAGAAGCGGAATGGGGTCCGTTCCATGAGCCTTGAAGTCGCACGTGGCCGGGCCGACCAGGCCCCGACGAGGGATCAAAAAAACCCCGAAGGGCCACCGGAGATCTTCAGAATTCGGTGTCGATGTGTTCTAACTAACCCGATACCGAACGCAAACAATACCGACGTTTTTTTCCGAGATTCTAACTAACTTTCCGACCCGAAACACGGAGCGAAAAGGAACACGTCCGAACCCGATGGCGGAAAAAAAACAATCTAAGATGGAGTCGACGCCCATGCGCAATGGACTCGAAATGGGAGGAGTCCCTCGGTCTCGTGACTCGAAAAGACTTCTTCGAAGAAAAACAACTTGTAACACTCCGAGCCCAACACCAGATGGCGGACTGTGCACAGCATGTGTATCTGCAGCTACACATGCCATCGAACATATATATATATATATTTTGGAACATACATATATCAGCAAAATCTTTAAAGAAAAAGATTACGTAGGAAAAAATAGCATATTAGATGAGCAATAAATAAGATAAAAGAACGTTACTCTAGGTAGGTAAAACAAGGAATATGAGAGCTATAAATGAAGAAACAAACCTATGCAATGTGCACAGATTAAACTGGGCTGGCGGGAAAAAAGGCATGAAGAATTTACAACTCCTCACCGTTACTGGAAAAGATGTTGTAAGACCGCTTGTCCTACCGCCATATCACCTTGCTGAGTTTCCTCCAAACTGTAATGCCTTGCGAAAGTATACACAGACTTCCACATGGCTGCCCTGCAGATGTCCTGAATGGGCACTCCTGCAAAAAGTGCCATGGATGAAGCCATTTTCCTTGTAGAATGTGCAAGCGCTGGATTCTGCAAAGGTTTTCCTGCCGATGTATGACAATAGTTAATAGCAGAGACTATCCACCTCGCAATTCCCCGTTTAGATAATGCTCGTCCATTACGCGGAGCACTTAAATCCACAAAAAGTTGGTTAGATTTCCTAAACTGTTTAGTTCTGTCCAGGTAAAACTTCAGGCACCTCTGAACATCCAAAGAATGTAGAGCCTCCTCTGCTGGCGTCGATGGATTAGGAAAGTATGTTTTCAGTATCACCGGTTGGTTTATGTGAAAATCCGACGGGACCTTAGGTATGAATTTTGGATGTGTTCGCAAAATTAACTCTTTTTGAATTGTAAGAAAGGATCCTGGATAGTGAATGCCTGTATTTCGCTTACTCTTCTGGCTGAGGTGAGAGCGAGAAGGAGAGAGACCTTCCAGGATAGGAACTTCAAGTCCGCTTTGTGGATTGGCTCAAACGTGGTTTCATTAACTGAGACAAGACCAAATTAGGGTGCCATGATGGAGGTGGAGGCCGAACTGGGGGAAGGGACCTGAATAGACCCTTAAGAAACAGTTTTATGACTCCCGCCGACCACAGAGGAGGCACGTTCTCCGTACGCCTATAATGGGAGCTAGGTGGACTTTAATCAAAGAATTGCCAAACCCGATCTGGCCAGGAGTAGAAGATAAGGTAGTATCTGCTGCGGTGATGAAGAAAAGGGATGCACTTGAACCTGTGCACACCATGAGCAAAATCTCCTCCACTTCAGATGATAACATTTGTTGGTACTCTCACAGCTGCAGCTCTGGCAAGGATGGTTCTGCAATCCGAAGGTATATCTAGATGCGCAAACTGATGGTGTTCAGGAGCCAGGCTGTCAAGCGAAGTGAAGCCGGATCCGGGTGGAGAACTTGGCCCTCTTTCATTGTAAGCAGGGTGGGCATAACTGGTAGAGGGATGCTGCGGCTCTGGGAGAGGTGAAGGAGTTCCGTATACCAAAACTGACGAGGCCATGCCAGAGCAATCAGAAGCAGCTTGCAGGGTTGGATCTTGATCTTCGCCAGAACTCTTGGAATCAGGGGAATGGGAGGAAAAGTGTAAGCATAAATTCCTGACCATGCCATGAAAAACGCATTCCCCCAAGAGCCCCGATGTTGATCCCGACTTGCGAAGAAATGGCATTTCGCATTCTGCGGAGTGGCGAAGAGATCCAGGTTTGGTTTCCCCCATCGGGCGAAGACTTGATTCAAGACTCCTTGGTCCAATTCTCATTTGTGGTTGGATGAGTGTGATCTGCTCAGGGAATTCGCAGTGATGTTCTGCATGCCTGGGACATGTTCCGCTCGAAGGTTTACTTTGTGGTTGATAGACCATTCCCAAATGCGCTGAGATTCTCTCCATAAGAGCAGAGACCTTGTTCCTCCCTGCTTGTATATATAATGCATTGTTTTTGTGTTGTCCGTCCGGATGAGAACTGAGGAGCTTTCAATTCAAGGTAATTGATGTGAAAGACCTACTGATGTGGCTTCCATTTGCCCCTGACTCGTAGGTGCTGGAGGAAGGCACCCCATCCCTCGAGAGAAGCGTCCGTAGTTATCACCCAAGGTGCTTGTTGGGGAAGAAAAGAAAGCCCTTCGCTAAGAGAAACTCCTGAGTCCACCAAGCTAGAGATGGTATCATGGGCTTTGTTATTCTGATGATATCGTCGAAAGAACCCATGGATTGTGTCCACTTAAGATCTAACTACTCCTGTAGGGGCCTCATTTTTAGATGGCTGAAAGGACCCAGAGGAATGCAGGAGAACATCATCCCTAACAGGGACTTAAAAAGGCGAACTGAAATGTACTTTCTTTTTTTTTTAAACGCCTCGCGAGGGATACAAGCTTTCTCCGTCTGTCCTCTGTAGGGGCTGCATTGTTGGTGGAAGTGTCCAGTACTGCCCCCAAAAAAGTTCTCCTCTTTAAGGGTTGGAATGCTGACTTTCCGCGATTGACCATTAGGCCCAGGCTCGTGAACAGCTCGATACAAACTCTCGTGGACTTCTGCGCCTGAGATCTGGATCTGGCTTTGACCAGCCAATCATCCAGATACAGGAAGACTTTATGGTTCTGCCTTCTGAGGAAAGCTGCCACTGGAGCCAAGCATTTGGTGAAGATCGTGGGGGCCGATTTCAGGCCGAAGGGCAAGACTTTGAACTGGAAATGGTCTCCGGCCACTGCAAATCTGATATACCTTCTGTGGGAAGGGTGAATAGGGGTATAGAAATATGCGTCCTGCAAATCGAGGGTGGCCATGTAATCCCCCGAATTTAGAAGGGACAGAATGTCTGATAGGGTGATCATTCGGAGTGACTGTTTTTTGAGATAATTGTTGAGATCCCTGAGGTCTAGAATCGGACGCCAACTTTTCTGCTTCTTTCGAACTAGGAAGAATCTGGAGTAGTAACCCTTTTTCCTCTGTCCTGATGTCGAACTCTTTCTGTAGCTCCCTTGAGAAGCATGGACTCGACCTCCTGCCTGAGCAGATGCAAGTGCTTCAC
The DNA here is from genome assembly GCF_031143425.1 of Pleurodeles waltl. Taxonomy (NCBI): domain Eukaryota; kingdom Metazoa; phylum Chordata; class Amphibia; order Caudata; family Salamandridae; genus Pleurodeles; species Pleurodeles waltl. The sequence continues at coordinate 1,124,965,207 of NC_090448.1, forward strand.
CTTTCGAGGAAGGGGAGGCTTCGTAAGAGGTTAGTGCAGGAACTCCAGGGTACGGCCAAACTTGAATGAGATTTAGGACCCATTGGTCTGATGTTATCTTCTGCAAATTGTGAAAGTAGAGGGAAATCCTTCCCACTAGTGTTGAGCCCAAGGGAAAGTTTGTAGCTGGAGACAATAGCAAGTCATTGTCTACGACCTTTTTCTTTTGGTTGTCTTCTGGGTTTTCCTCTCTGGGAAGCTCTCGAATAAGCTGCCTGTGGAGGCATTCTCTGTTGAAACTGAGGGCGAAAGGAATGGGATGCTGCAGAGACAGAGGGGTATCTATACTGCTAAAAACCTGGTCTGTACGATGAGTAGCCTCTGCCTCTAGCTCCTCGAAAAGGCTGTCTTTTAAACTGCAGGGTGCCAAGGGACCTGGCCGTGTTTGTCTTGATTGACTGAAGCGCATCACCAATGTGCTTCCCAAATAGGGCTTCACCATCAAAAGGGAGGTCAAGAATTTTGTTTTGGACTTCGGGTCTATACGAAGTCGCTCGGAGCCAACCCTGCCTTCTGAGAACCGCGGAACCTGCCATCTGACAGAAAGCCGTGGTGGCGATGTCCATAGCACAGTCTATGATTTCGGCAGAAGACTTCTCACCTTCTTTCAAGACTTTCCTGGCATCTAATTTAGAATCTTCTGGGAGTTGATCCAAATAGGGCACAATGTCAGCCCATAGCTGTCTATCATACCTGCCTATGATAGCCAGAGAGTTAGAAGCCCTTGTAATAAGCGAAGCCATTAAAGAGAAGCGTGTTCCTATATTATCTAACCTCCTACCCTCCTTGTCCGGTGGGGCAGAGATTGCTGCTGAAGGGTTCCTAGATCTGCGCTGTGCCGCCTGGGCAATAACTGAGTCAGGTCTGGGATGGCCAGTGAGGCAGGCCGGAGAGTCTTCAGGCGCCTTATACTTTTTGTCAAGGCGAGGTAGAACCGGGGTGACCGTGGCCGGGTTCTTCATCACTTTTATACCCTCATTCAAGATATAGTCCACAATCGGCATAGATTTTACACTCTTTTGAAATGTGTAGGAAGTTGGCTCTGTATATACTATTTCAAAGTAAGAAATAGTATGCACAGAGTCCAAGGGTTCCTATTAGAGGTAAGATAGCGGCAAAAAGAGATAATTCTAATGCTCTATTTTGTGGTAGTGTGGTCGAGCAGTAGGCTTATCAGAGGGTAGCGTTAAGCTATTGTTGTACACACACAGGCAATAAATGAGGAACACACACTCAAAGACAAATTCCAGGCAAATAGGTTTGTATATAGAAAAATATATTTTCTTAGTTTATTTTAAGAACCACAGGTTCAAGATTTACAAACAATACTTTAAATGAAATGTATTTCACTCCGGTATTCTAGGAACTTTGGATTATCACAATAGTATGTACAGTTTTAACAAAAATGGCAATACGCTATTTTAGAAGTGGAAACTGCAAAAATCAACAGTTCCTGGGGGAGGTAAGTAAATGTTAAGTTCACAGGTAAATAAAACACTTACAGGGTTCAAAGTTGGGTCCAAGGTAGCCCACCGTTGGGGGTTCAAGGCAGCCCCAAAGTTACCACACCCGCAGCTCAGGGCCGGTCAGGTGCAGAGGTCAAAGTGATGCCCAAAACACATAGGTTTCAATGGAAATAGGGGTGCCCCGGTTCAAGTCTGCCAGCAGGTAAGTACCTGCTTCTTCGGAGGGCAGACCAGGGGGGTTTTGTAGGGCACCGGGGGGGACACAAGCAGGCACAGAAAGTACACCCTCAGCGGCACAGGGGCAGCCGGGTGCAGAGTGCAAACAGGCATTGGGTTTCCTATGAGAATCAATGGGGAGACCCGGGGGTCTCTTCAACGATGCAGGCAGGCTAGGCAGAGGGTCGCCTGGGGTCGCTCCTGCACTGGAGTTCGGTTCCTTCAGGTCCTGGGGGCTGCGGGTGTAGTGCTGTTTCCAGGCGTCGGGTTCCTTGAAGCAGGCAGTCGCAGTCATGGGGAGCCTCTGGATTTCCTCTGCAGGTGTCTCTGTGGGGGCTCAGGGGAGTCAACTCTGGCTACTCACAAGCTCACAGTCGCCGGGGAGTCCTCCCTGTAGTGTCGGTTTTCCGCAGGTCGAGCCGGGGGCGTTGGGTGCAGAGTGGAAAGTCTCACGCTTCCGGCGGGAAACATGTGGTCTTTAAAAGTTGCTTCTTTGTTTCAAAAAGTTGCAGTTTCTTGAACAGGGCCGCTGTTCTCGGGAGCTTCTTGGTCCTTTAGATGCAGGGTAGTCCTCTGAGGCTTCAGAGGTCGCTGGACCCTGTTGGATGCGTTGATGTTGCAGTTTTCTTTGAAGTAGGGAGACAGGCCGTGGGGCTGGGGCCAAATCAGTTGTCGTCTCCGTCTTCACTACAGGGCTTCAGGTCAGCAGTCCTTCTTCTTCTTTAGGTTGCAGGAATCTATCTTCCTCGGTTCTCGGAGCCCTTAAATACTCAATTTAGGGGTGCGTTTAGGTCTGGGAGGGCAGTAGCCAATGGCTACTGGCCCTGAGGGTGGCTACACCCTCTTTGTGCCTCCTCCCTGTGGGGAGGGGGGCACATCCCTAATCCTATTGGGGGAATCCTCCATCTGCAAGATGGAGGATTTCTAAAAGTAAGAATCATCTCAGCTCAGGACACCTAAGGGGCTGTCCTGACTGGGGAGTGACTCCTCCTTGTTTTCCTCATGATCTCCTCCAGCCTTGCCACCAAAAGTGGGGCAGTGGCCGGAAGGGTGGGCATCTCCACTAGCTGGGATGCCCTGTGGTGCTGTAACAAAGGGGGTGAGCCTTTGAGGCTCACCGCCAGGTGTTACAGTTCCTGGAGGGGGAGGTGAGAAGCACCTCCACCCTGTATAGGCTTTCTTCCTGGCCACAGAGTGACAAAGGCACTCTCCCATGTGGCCAGCAACATGTCTGGTGTGTGGCCGGCTGGCAAAAACTAGTCAGCCCACCCTGGAAGTCGGGCATGTTTTCAGGGGGCATCTCTAAGATGCCCTCTGGGTGTATTTTACAATAAAGTGCACACTGGCATCAGTGTGCATTTATTGTGCTGAGAAGTTTGATACCAAACTTCCCAGTTTTCAGTGTAGCCATTATGGTGCTGTGGAGTTCGTGTTTGACAGACTCCCAGACCATATACTCTTATGGCTACCCTGCACTTACAATATCTAAGGTTTTGCTTAGATACTCTAGGGGCATAGTGCTCATGCACATATTCCCTCCCCTGTGATATAGTGCACCCTGCCTTAGGGCTGTAGGGCCTGCTATAGGGGTGACTTACCTATGTCACAGGCAGTGTGAGGTTGGCATGGCACTCTGAGGGGAGTGCCATGTCGACTTAGTCATTTTTCTCCCCACCAGCACACACAAGCTGGCAAGCAGTGTGTATGTGTTGAGTGAGGGGTCTCTCGGGTGGCATAAGACATGCTGCAGCCCTTAGAGACCTTTCCTGGCATCAGGGCCCTTGGTGCCAGGGGTACCAGTTACAAGGGACTTACCTGGGTGCCAGGATTGTGCCAATTGTGGAGACAAAGGTACAGTTTAGGGAAAGAACAACTTGGCATCAGCAAAGGCAAAAAGTCAGGGGTAACCATGCCAAGGAGGCATTTCCTTACAAAATGGTTCCTTGAAATCGTACAAAAAGCAGGCCACCTGCTTCGTGGGCATGGGCAACTCAAACCTTTTTGCTGCTCTTTCAAGCAAGTTGTGGAAACCGCCAATGTCACCAGGAGGGGAATCCACAAGAACCGGAGAGGGAGAGGACGGAGTAGGAATTTGGTAGTCCTCCCAGTCTGTTATTGCATCCGGTAATTCTCCCTCCTCTCTGTCATCATCATCAGAAGAGGACAAATCCTGCGTAGGGATGGAAATTGGTGTCTGTGGCGGTACATGTAATGGCTAGACCCTTGAATGGACCGGAGTAGAAGGCACAGAGGGCGTGACAGAAGGCTGCTGAACTTCCAAGCCTGCTGGTGGAAACCGCCTTCTGTAGTCATCCAACATGAGTTGCAGATCAGCTATGAGCGATCCTGGCAAGGAAACCATCTGCTCCTGATGGGGATACTGGTGTGCCTGCGGGTAATAAGAGTACAGATCGGGGGCGTGGCTTCGGGCGTCAAGATGGCGGTCGCACTCTGAGAGTGCTCTGGACCCCTCCGTCATCCGCCCGAAATTACCACGATTTGGCGATCTGGAGGTGCCGCGCCGGCTGTCCCCGCGGTCTCCCCATCTCACTGGGGCCTCGCTGATGTGAGCGGTGGTTGGGCCGGACCCCGTTCGCGGGCCGCGGCCCGAATGCTAAAATGGCCGCTAGAGCTGGACTGCCTCGAGAGGGCCGTTGCTGAACGACCTGGCCCCTGATGTGGATGCTCTGGGTGCAGTGGGAAACGAGGAAGACTCGGCACTGGGCCTCGGGGCGCGGGCCCCGTGAACTGGTGGGGCGGCGCTGCCCTGGCCCACGAGCAGAGCCCCTGATGCCCCCGGCTGCGCCGCGCACATACCTGGTGGCGCTGACCCGGAGCTGCGGTGTCCGAACCGCCTGGAAGACAGGATCCTCCGAGATCTGCCCGAGCGGCGTGGGAGCCGCTAAAGGGGGGCCCCCTGCGGCGAAGCCCCTCTGGACCCCTGAGAGAGGTGAGCGAGGTACCGGCGGCTGACTGAGAGGCCGTTGGCCGTGCCGGGGCCCGTGCGCTGAGACGGCGCGGCGCTCGCGGCGCCTCGAGAGGGGTTCCCCCGGGATTCCACCCGGACGGGAAGGAGAGACACGGGAGGGGCGCCGGCCCACGAGTAGGCGCTCGGTGCCCTGGTCCGGACCGCCTCGAGGGGGGGGTCCCCTGGGACTTATCTGACATCCGGGGAACCAAAATGGGGGCATCCCCCGTGGCACAGCCCCCCCATGCACCCAGGCGGGGTGGACGGCGTGCCGAGGGCCCGCGGTGAACTGAGAGGGCGACTGAAACGCCGGGCCCAGCTGCTGAGACACCACAATCCCCGGGACGCATCGGGGAACGGGGAGACAACCCCCAGGATTCGCCGGGCGGTGAGAGAGAGGCACAAGAGGAACGTCTCCCGCGGCGAGGACCCCTGGCCCCCCACATGAGGAGAGTGATGCGCCGTGAAATGCAATGAACCAGATGAGTGGCAGTTGCGCAGGAGCCCGAGTAAAACAACCCTCCAAAGTGAGAGGAACCTGGAATCCTGGTCCGCCTTCTGGGGCCCAGAATAAATGGTGCCTGCTACAAAATCCTCTGAGGTGGGAACGAGCCGAGCAAACAATAGCAAAATCCTTTGAACCCTCCACTGGCCCACGCAGTTGCAGCTCAATCAATATATCCCCATCACCACTGACCAGAGACCGGGTGCCCGAGCCGGAGTGGCGGCGGACCCGCCACCGGGACATCGTGCCCCCGAATCCACGACCCCGGCGAGCCAGCGTGACTGCATAAACCTACTTATCGCGAGAAAACTTCGCCGACGATTGTCTGCTCTGACACACGTGCCGGAACACCCCAAGGAACCGTACACTGACCTCCGCCCACCGTATCAAGATGGGGAAAGACAAGGCAAACAAACAACCCCCGGTCTCCCAGCAAAAGATCGACCAGTTCACGACACCGGCGGGTCCCCGGGGGGAAGGAGACGCGGCCAGTGGGGGTCCCGCCATAGACGGAGTGAATGCTATCCTCTAGGCGATCCAATCTTCGCAAGCAGCCGTAGAAACCAAAATCGGGGAAGTGCAAGAGGACATGGGTCTTATTCGGCAAGATCTCAGAAATGCGGTGAGTCGCATCACCGACGTAGAAGCCCGCGTCTCCCAGAATGACGATGAGCTATCCGATCTTAAAACTAAAGTGGCCCAGCTACAAGCCCGAACCAGCGAATTGCACCGCCGTGCAGAAGATGCTGAAAACCGATCAAGGCGTAACAACCTGCGCTTTGTCGGATTCCCCGAGGGCGTGGAAGAAGACAAGGCCTCCGAATTTCTGGAGCAGTGGATCAGGTCCTGGATGCCAGATCAAACCCTCTCGGCATGGTTCGCAGTCGAGCGTGCCCACAGGGCCCTCACCCCACGCCCCCCTCCGGGCAGCCCCAAACGCCCGATGATTGCATGCTTTTTTAATTTTAAAGACCGAGATAATATCCTTAGGGAAGCCAGGCGCTCCGAGGGCCTCCAATGGGAGAACCACAAGATCTTAATCTTCCCAGACTACACCCGTGAAGTCCAGACCTGCCACCGATCATACGAGCACGTAAAACAAAAACTCAGAGCAATGCAGCTCTCGTATATGCTCCTTTTCCCCGCAAGACTTAAAGTACTCATGGCTGGGAAGGCGTACTTCTTCGAGTCTCCTGAGAATGCATGGGACTGGCTAACAGAGGAGGGCGTCGGAGCCCGGAGGGGACCCGTGAAACCAACTGGAGGGGCCCCTTGCGAGGGCCCCCCCCGTGGAGGGACCTCAGAAGAGCCGGAGGCGCACCAGATCCCGTAGAGGAAGGCAGAGGGACTCAGGTATCCCCCCCAACGACGAGGCGGCTCGGGACCCCGATACACAGACGGAGGGAGTCCCTGTCGGGCCCTCGATGCCCCGGGTCACAACACAAGCCGCGGATGACACCAGATTGAGCCAATCCCCGGTGCTTGGATAGCTTGAACCGATGGCCTCCCACTGAGTCACACATGAAGGAACTGGGACCCAGACTCGCTTCAGCGGACTCCGGAGGGGATGCCGCGGGTGGCGTTATTGCTCCTCAGCGCACATTGCGCAAAGCTTGATCCAGACTCGCTAATTGCAATTGATCCTACTAAATGGAGGGGTCCATCACTCCACCCCAACGACAGTCCATCTGGCTGTTAAGTTTTGGTTGAGAAGTTGGGCGACAGATGCTTCCAGGGAGGGAGTATGGGGTGGGGGTGGTTGGGGGGCAAGGAGTTTACAACGGGTTTAGATAGTAGAACGTTTACAGTTTTTTCTTGTTTTTTTCATTATTTTAATATTTCAATGTTATGTTTGAGACGGTCGTCCCGGGGTCCACAAACAGGCAACCAAAACCACACAATACCCACACAGTCCACGCCCGACCCCCACTGACCCACATTCTCTCATGGAACGTAAATGGTCTACTCCCCTTCAGTGGTCCTACTACAAGAAACCCATCTCCTTGGGACTAAATGCCCCATGCTCGCACGAGGAGGATATGACAGGGTTTACCACGCAGGCTTCTCCAGAGGATCCAGGGGGGTGGCCATTCTGCTCCATCGATCACTACCTATGGTGGTTACAGCCACACAATCCGACCCCCAGGGCCGATTCGTAGTAGTTAAGGGGACCCTTCATGGGTCACCGATAAACCTCGTATGTGTGTACGGACCCCCGGCGGGACTAGACGCATTCTTACTCTCGCTTCGCCGTGTGGCAGCGAGTCTCCCCCAGGGTACCACCCTGCTGGGAGGGGACTTCAACGCCGTCCTCAACCCCAGCTTGGACGTATCCGGTGAAATCTCCACCAATACATCCGCCCGGGCCGCGAGTCTTAGCAGCTGGGCAGAAAGTCTTGGCATGTGCGAGGTGTGGAGAACCTGGCATCCCAGGGAACGCCGGTACACACACACACCTCGGCTGCCCACTCAACACAATCCAGAATTGATCTCATATTCATGCCTGCTCTTGACATCAATAACGTCACGGGTGCGGAGCTGCTGCCCAGCGGGGTCTCAGACCACGCGCCAGTGCGCGTCTGGTTGTGTGGCACAGACCCCACCAGACGCCCGATATGGCGCCTGAACGCATGGAATTTACAGGACAATGATTATACCCAAGAAATTAAGAACCACCTTACCCAATATTTCGAACTGAATCTGGGATCGGTCCAATCTCCGGGCACCCTATGGGCCGCATGCAAAGCCACTCTTAGAGGACAAGCCAAATATCTCCTCCGCTCACGCGAACATGCCAGAGACTCACAACTGTCCAAGCTGGAGACCAAAGCACTAATCCTTGAGCGCCAACAAGTGACCTCAGCGTCAGCCTCTGTTCTGAGACAGCTCACTAGGGTTAGAGAAGAAATTAAGCACATAGCACTGGAGTCAGCAAAGCATATTTGGAGGGCCTCAGCAGCGCGAATATATGGTTGGGGGGACAAAAACGGGAAACTCCTGCACTGGCTGGCCACCCGCCCTCTGGCCAACAGGGTCATACCTGAAATCATGGAGGACTCTGGTTCCCTTTCCAAAACTCCTATAGAAATTGCGCAAAGGTTCGCCTCCTATTACACGCATTTATACGCAGAACACCCCCGACCCACTGCTGAGATAGAGTCCCCCCTTTTAAACGACATCACTCTTCCCAGTGTTCCTCTGGCGATAAGGGAAAGACTAGACGAACCTATTGACCTTGCTGAGGTCATAAATGCGATCACCAGCCTGGCGCCGGGCAAGACCCCCGGGCCAGACGGATTCCCTGCGGAGCTGTATAAAAGATGCAGCGACATTCTGGGCCCCCACCTGCTCAGCATGTATGAAGAAGCCGAAAAACAGGGCCGCTTCCCCAATTAGATTGACCAAGCCACAATTGTGGTGATCCCTAAGACCCAACCCCCATCGCGACACTGCTCGGCATATCGGCCCATCTCACTTCTAAATACAGAGATTAAAGTGCTGTCTTCAATCCTAGCTTCTAGACTAAGGGAGGTGATACCCACCCTGGTGCACCCCGACCAGTGCGGCTTTATGCCCACCCGCAGTACCCGACACTGCATCAGACGACTACACCTAGCCTTGGCACATCACACGACATTGTCACACACTCCCCTGGCGCTACTCCTACTTGACTTTGAAAAAGCATTCGACACGGTGGATTGGTCCTTTCTGGACCAGGTGCTACTAAAAAATGGACTTGGGCCTAAATTCCGAAGACTGGTGAAGCTCCTCTATTCCAACCCGACGGCCCGGGTACAAGTGAACGGGGTGGTCTCCGACCCGTTCCCCATTGGCCGCGGCACCCGACAGGGATGCCCGCTATCCCCACTGCTCTTTGCACTAATAATAGAGCCCTTGGCAATATTGCTGCGAAATGACCCCCTGATTGAGGGTTGGCCCTGGCCCAACTGCCCAGAGGACCGAGTGGCGCTATACGCGGACGACGTTCTACTATACATTTCCAACCCGGCCAGAAGTGGTCCCCGTGTCCTACAACTTCTAAGCCTCTTCGCGGAAGCCTCAGGACTGATCCTAAATCCTAATAAATCCTTACTGGTCCCTTTACACCGCTCCCGGGACTGTGTAGACTGGCAGCAGAGCATCCCAGTGCGAAGGAACAGCTTTAAATACCTGGGAATATACATCTCACTACTACCCGAGCTGACTTGGGAGCTCAATATCACACCACTAACCAGAAGAATTAGAGCTGACCTACAGCGCTGGAGGGCTCTCCCCTTAAATCTGCTTGGCAGAATAGCTCTCTACAAAATGATGATCCTCCCCAGACTCCTATATTTACTGCAAAACTTCCCACATCCCATCCCCAAGAAATGGTTTGGTGAGATGGATTCACTGGCGCGTCAATTTATGTGGAACGACGCCCGTCCGCGACTCGCGCTGAAAATCTGTCAAAGAGACATCTAGGACGGGGGGCTGGGCATGTCCAACATCCATTATTATCTCCATGCGATGCACCTGGTCGTGATCAATGACTGGGTGGGGGGCGGGTGGTCGGACCCGGTGTATCGGCTGGAGCTCCGGTCGCTGGGCTACCCGCGGATCTTCGACATCCTGTACGGGGGCCCGATCTCACGGGACATCCCAGACGTGACCAAAGTGACTTTACTGGGTTGGCGGGTGGCCCAGAGACTGTCGGGGTGGTGGGGACGCCTTACCCAGCAGACCCCGCTGTGGCAGGGGAGACACCTAAGGGAGGTGGCGAATCTGGAGGGTTTTCAGAAGTGGGATAATATAGGCATCTCTACTCTGGGTGACGTATGGGAGGGGTCACATATGCGATCATTCGAAGACCTCCAAAAACTCTTCTCCTTAAACAGAACGCAATTTCATAAATATCTCCAGCTCCGCCATGCCCTACTAGTACATGTACAAACTGGGGACAGCATACCCGAATATAGCCCCATGGAGGCGAAGGCACTGATGGGGAATCTGGGTAGGGGAGGTGTTTCCCAGATATACCGCGCTCTGATAGCCAATACCACCTGCCCCCTAGAGGGGCCCTGCCAGATATGGGAGGGATGGGTGGGCCCCATGGATGAGATGGACTGGAGTGAAGCACTGATGGCCCCCGTACCCTGACAATGGCCACCCGCTTCCGGTTAATTCAGACCTTTTACCTCCATACAGCCTACCTCACACCAGCCAAACTGCGTCGGGCGGGCCTCCAGTCCTCAGCGGAGTGCCCTCGATGCACGAACCCCGCAGCCGATTTTTTTCACATGGTATGGACATGCCCAATTATATCGGCCTACTGGGGAACGATCGTACACGAGATCTCAGGAGTCCTACAGGAGAACATAGAAAGGGAACCACTACCTCTCTTATTGGGGATTATGGGAAACACTGGGCTGAGAAGATCAGATCGAGCATTTCTTGGGATGGCATGCCTGGTAGCTAAGAGGGACATAATGGCGGACTGGAAAGCCAGATGCGCCCCAACAATTACCAAATGGAGGCGGGGGTTGGACGGGTGTGCACACCGGGAAAAACTGGTATACGAGGCCAGAGGATGTCCAAATAAATATGATAGGGTATGGGGGAAGTGGGAGGCCGCAGCAACCACTTAGGCGATGTGTGACTCTTATTTACAATATGGTGCCTGGGAACCAAGACTTGAGACCGTCTACTGTTAGGCGCCATGTTGGCACCTTGTCAATAAGTGTATGTTTTCATTATCTTTTTCCTTCTGCAAAATCAATAAAATATCTTTATAAAAAAAAAAAAAGAGTACAGATCATTCTGGGTGTCTTCCTCTAGATCCTGGCACTTGACATGTAGTTCTGATGGGCTATGAGCAACCCCAAAAGGTCCCTCATCATCTAAGTCCTCTTGTTCTAGTAAATGCGTAGGTACTAAGGCTGAAACCCTACTTGGAGATGTCACCAATGGCGAAAGGAAATCAGACTTCTTATATGTTTTAAATCTCGTTGACGGCATCGACAGCAACACGGATGGCATCATCGACGGGAACGTAGCTGGCAACGTTGTCACCATCACCGACGGCATCGTTGACGGTATCAGCATCGTCGATGGCAGCGCCGACGGAGATATCCCTGGAGAAATTCTCATTGATGTGGAAGCCGACGACGGCAGAGGCAACGTCAAGGGTCTCACCGGCGGTTGCATAGATGAAGTAGAGGCGATGGGCAAGGCAACTATAAACGCCGTAGACGAGGACGTCGTCGAGACGATTGTCGATGAGGAAGACCCCACCGTAGAGACTGTAGATGTTGTAGCAGTCAAAGACAAAGCTGTAAAGACACCTTTAGACACCGTCGTCGACGGTGCTCTCGTCGATGACGTTGTCGACGGTGTCGTCGTCGTAGATTTTTCGGATGGCCTCTTAAAGACATGTTTCACCACAGGAGGTGGCGTTCGAGGCTCAGAAAAGGCTCTTTTGCTGCACTCTGAGGAGAGTGATCTTTCATTAGAGTGTCTTTTAGAAGAAACAGAACTCCTGTGAGGAGAACAGGAAGGACTTCCAGCTTTAGAGGACACCCGTTTGGTCTTTTTATTAGCCTTTTTTGGAAGATCCTCTGAGTGGGGTTGAGGAGATCTGCCTCTTTTCTGTGGTTTTCTGGAGGAAGTTTTAGATTCCTCACTGTCAGAACCAGACACTGGATTAGATCTAGACTTCAACTTCTGGAGCCAAATTAGTAGCTTACCCTCCCTGTCTTTGAGGGTTTTGTTAGAAAAGGTCCTGCAAACTTTGCAGTCTTTGGCCACATGGTCAGGGTAGAGGCAATAAATACAGTCCTTGTGTGGGTCCTCAAAGTGAAGTCTTTTCTTCCCACAGGTCTTAGAGGCTCTGAAAAGGCTTTTCCTCTCTTTATCAGACATGGTGAATTCTGCTCAAAATAGAGTCCCATTAAGTAAAAAGTAAAGTAAGAAGAAGACACCTTACTTGCTGTAGGAAATCCTTTTTCTGAGGAAAAATAGCAGAAATGCACTTCTCTGAAGTGTTAACTGAGCAGAGCCCAATGGAGACTCCCTAGCACGACGTGCGGTAAAAACATCTGAGGGAAGGGAGCTCCTCTCAGGAGGGTTCTAGAGGGAGGGGAAGCCTGATTGGCTGGACCTTGCTTTGGTCTTTTTTTGCTCATAGTGATGAGGATAGGCTACTAAAGTCAAAGCCCTTAGGCCTTTTTTTATTGCAGTAGCCTGTATGTATAGCTGTTTTGATGTACCGGGGGCTTCCATCTTGATGACGGGGAAGAATTCAAGCATGTGAATCTATGAAAGTTCCAATACTGGAGTAAATTGTTGGCTTACCTTATGCAAATAAATTACGCAAAACAGCTTGTCCTACCGCTGAGTCCATCCTATCTGCAGCATCTAGGCAGTAGTGCTGAGTAAAGTTGTGGTTGTTAGTCCACGCTGCAGCTCTGCAAATCTGGTGTAGAGGCACTCCTGCAAACAGAGCTGTGAAAGTAGATACCACTCTAGTGGAATGAGCTTTGACGTTGGCTGTTAGCAGTTTTCCCGCTAGCTGCCAACAACATTGTATGGCGGTGGCTATCCACTGAACTATAGGCTGTTTGATAACAGGATACCCTTTTCTGAGTTGTCCAAGCTCACAAACAATTCATCAGCTTTACGAAAGCTGCTAGTTCTTTGGATGTAGAATTTGAGACATCTTCTGATATTTAAGGAATGTAGCGCTCTTTCTGCTGGAGTTCGAGGGTTTGGAAAGAAAGTCTTTACTATTACTGGTTCATTCAGATGAAAGTTCGAGGGAACTTTAGGAATGGGTTTTGGATTAGTTCTGAGAATGACCATATCCGGTTTAAAATTCAAGAAAAGGTGGTGAGATTGTGAATGCTTGGATGTCACTGACCCTCTTTGCAGAGGTAAGCGCTAGAAGAAGCGCTGTCCTCCAGAAAATATATTTCCATTCAGTTTTGTTAATAGGTTCAAAGGGATGCCTCATCAATTGTGACAGAACAATATTGAGATGCTAGGGAGAAGGAGGGAATTTAATCGGAGGAAACAATCTGAATAAGCCCTTTAGGAATTGTTTTATTATTCTGGAGTACCATAAAGATGGTAAAGCAGCAGTACGGCGGAATCGAGAGATGGCTGCAAGGTGAACCTTGACAGATTAGTGGAAGAGTACTGATTTCGCCAATTGTAGAAGATACAGAAGTATCTGTTCTGGGGAAGATGTCAGGGGATGGATACTGAAAGTTTTACACCATATGCAAAATCTATTCCACTTGAGTTTGTATGTCTTATTTGTAGCCTGGGCTCTGGCACTGGTGAGCACCTCTCGACAGTCTGGTGGAATATCTAGGTTGGCAAACTCATAGAATTCTGGAGAGAGGCAGATAATCGAAGAGAAGTCAGGTTGGGATGACGGACCTGGCCTTGAGTCATCGTTAGCAAGTCTGGTAGTGGTCTTGATCGAATGTGAGGTTGTTCCAAGAGGAGCAGGAGCTCCGTGAACCAAAACTGGCGTGGCCATCTGAGAGCTATCAGTAGTACTCAGCAAGGTTCTCTCTTCATCTTCTGAAGAATTCTCAGGATTAGCGGGAGCGGGGGGAAAGCGTAGGCATAGATCCCTGACCATTTGATCAAAAATGCATTCCCCTTCAGCCCTCTTTGCAGTTGCCAGCTTGCAAAGTATTGCCATTTTTTGTTCTCTCTTGTTGCAAACAGGTGCAGACTGGGCTTGGCCCAGCGAAGAAAGAGGTGATCGAGAGTTGCCTGGTTGAGCTCCCACTCGTGGCAGGTCGTTGATGTTCTGCTTAATGAATCTGCCAAGGTGTTGGATATTCACCGGATGCGTTCTGCTCTGAGAATTATATGATGATGAAGCGCCCAATACCACAGCTCCTGCGCTTAGAGAGACAGCGCCGGCGATCTTGTACCTCCCTGCTTGTTGAGGTAATGCATAACTGTGGTGTTGTCGGTTCGGATCAAAACCGATGAACCTTGATCTTGGTGAGGAAGGCTTTGAGCGCCAGGAACACTGCCTTTAATTCCAATATGTTGATGTGTAGCACTGCTTTCTGTATGGTCCATCTCCCTCTCACTCTTAGGTATTCGAGGTGCGCACTCCAGACAGGAATCCATTGTCAGACTATGTACTGGTTTCTCTTTCAGGAAAGAGAGACTCTCTGAAATGTGAGGGGTCTTCTTCCACCATTTTAAGGCTTGTTTCATTGGTGGGGTTATATGGACAATATCGTCGAAAGAACTGCTAATCTGCTTCCACTGACTGTCTAACTGTTGTTGAAGTGTTCTCATGTGAAGACGGCAGTGTGATATCAACGGACTGCACGAGGAGAGAAGCCCCATAAAAGATTTGTAAGGCCGGACAGAAGTGGACTTTCTTTTACTGAGGCAGAGCGCTAGACTTCGAATTCTCATCTGCCTGTCCTGACAGGCGAAAGCTTTTGTTCTCTCATAGGGGATTTTCATGTATAGTCATACGCTGTGAATATTCCCCCCCGTCTGCGGGGACCCCGGAGCACTTTTTCCAATATAACTTCTTAATTGTCAATGTTCGCCTTACATCGGAAAGGCCTGCCAAGTCACTTAAGAATGTTCATATGCAGTCTAGGGGAAAGGCTACAGTGTCCAAAAGTATTTATCCAGTCTATCTTTATTAGGGACAAATTTGAGATATCTGCATTTAAATGCCTGAATGAATGGCAAATTTTGCAGAAAAATTCATTCACAAACCTTTTATATATTGTAAAACACTGATGAAGAAGTGCAGGGCAATGTAGCCCATAGGCTGCCATAGTAATGAAGAAAAAGGTGACTGTGCCTTTAAGAGCAGCCAGTCCTACAGTAACCAATCATGCCTAGAGAGAGGCAGTTACCTCAGTTCTTTTTCCCGGCTGACAGGACCCTGGAGCATTGAGCTCGAACTATTTAGGTTTTTTCTTCAAACATACAGTTTAAATTTCAAAACTAACTGCTAGATTCAACGTCTTTTGGCTTTCTCTCTAGATTTTTGTCATTTTCTGACTGGACTTAAGGCTTTTTTACCACAAAAATGCCTTCTCTATTTGACAAATGTCCAGAATGTAGCAGGAAAAAGGCCAAAACAGACCCCCACAATGTCTGCCTCATCTGTCTGCTGTCTTCTCATATACCTGCCTCCTGTAACATCTGTAAGACATATTCCAGGCGCACCCTGCGCGACAGGGAGAAGATTCACCTACAAAGGAAAGCAGAGAGACGATGCCAGGAAACCAGTGGGACCTCTGAGCGAGGGGAAGGTCAGTCTTCCACCAGGGCTCTTACCTCAGCCTTCAGTGGTTGTGGGAGGTCTGAGAGGCGTTCTTCTACCAGAAAACGCTTTAGCTCCCGATTGCCATCAAGGAGGTCGATGTCGAGGAGATCGACGTCGAGAGGAGGTACATGCGCCTACATGCTCGCCGTCGAAGTCTGGCTCGACATCGCATAAGCATCGCCGTCAAGACACCGCACGACGTCGAAGACTCCACGTCACACAACATCGAGAAGCATATCGGCGTCATTGGAATCAACGTCGAGATAAAACGCAGACGGCGTGTTTGGACGTCGAGGTCCCGCTCAACGTCGACGTCAGAGAACATCGATGTCGGGGAGTCAATCGACGTCGAGAAGGCCATCGACATCGAGGAGGCAGAAAAGGAGAAGGATTTATTCGTCATCGGAATAGCACCATTCTCCTTCTATAGTGCCTATTCCTTTGTCGCCTTCTCCTCAGGCCTCTCCTCCAGCAACACCGTTGCAGCCGTCTGACCCGATTCTTCCGGTACCACTTCCGGTGCCTCAAGTGCCTATCAGTGTCCCAGCTCCTAGGCCGCGCTCTACATTGCGCCATCGGTCTCAACATGGCCATCAGTCATCAGGCCGTTCAAGGTCACAACACTCTCACCGTAGATCTAGCCATAGATCAAGATCATGTGACCATCAGAGAGATTCTTTGTCCTCTACCAGAGATTACTCCACTACTTTATCGGATACACCTCCACATCGGTCTTCACCGGTGGATGATATCAATACATTTCATGAAGCTCTGGTCAGAGGTGCGACAAAACTTACTGTTCCGATGGTTACCCCTACACCTACTACTTTGATTATATTTGAGACTCACCAACAGCGTATAGCCGCCAGACCTTTGCTACCTCTGGTACCTGGCCTTTTAGAACCTGCTATGGAAATCTTCCTTATGCCGGCTACGACCAAACCTGCTCCCACAAGACTACAGAAAAAGTATCGTCCTCCAGAACAAGACCCTTTGTTTCTACGTTCTGACCCTCCACCTGATTCGGTGGTCAAACTGGCGTACAGCATTTTCCTTCAAATGGAAGAGATTCTGCATCTGGTGTTCTTCTAAGGGGATAAACCCTGTATTTTGCCAGGAAGATGTCATTCTTCCATACTTGTTACATTTGGATCAATCTGGTCTGCAACTCTCTTCCATAAACGTCCATTTGGCAGCTTTGACTGCATACAGAAAAAGTCCTTCGCAAACCTCTTTCTTTAGGATCTCAATGACTTCAGCCACATTGATCCTCAGAGTGCCATACCAACCCGACACTGCCTGTGGCATAGGTAAGTCACCCCTCTAGCAGGCCTTACAGCCCTAAGGCAGG
This sequence comes from Pleurodeles waltl, assembly GCF_031143425.1. Lineage (NCBI taxonomy): Eukaryota > Metazoa > Chordata > Amphibia > Caudata > Salamandridae > Pleurodeles > Pleurodeles waltl. Next base: position 1,124,982,058 of record NC_090448.1, read on the forward strand.
GTGCACTATACCACAGGTGAGGGCATATGTGCATGAGCACTATGCCCCTCCAGTGTCTAAGCAAAACCTTAGACATTGTAAGTGCAGGGTAGCCATAAGAGTATATGGTCTGGGAGTTTGTCAAACACGAACTCCACAGTTCCATAATGGCTACACTGAAAACTGGGAAGTTTGGTATCAAACTTCTCAGCACAATAAATGCACACTGATGGCAGTGTGCAATTTGTTGTAAAATACACCCAGAGGGCATCTTAGAGATGCCCCCTGCATACCTACCCGACTTCTAGTGTAGGCTGACCAGTTCCTGCCAGCCTGCCACACACCAGACATGTTGCTAGCCACACGGGGAGAATGTCTTTGTCACTCTGTGGCCAGGAACAAAGTCTGTACTGGATAGAGGTGCTTCTCACCTCCCCCTGCAGGAACTGTAACACCTGGCGGTGAGCCTCAAAGGCTCACCCCTTTTGTTAAAGCGCCCCAGGGCATCCCAGCTAGTGGAGATGCCAGCCCCTCCGGCCACTGCCCCCACTTTTGGCAGCAAGGCTGGAGGAGATAATGAGAAAAACAAGGAGGAGTCACCCACCAGTCAGGTCAGCCCCTAAGGTGTCCTGAGCTGAGGTGACCCCTGCCTTGAGAAATCCTCCATCTTGAGTTTGGAGGATTACCCCAATAGGAATAGGGATGTGCCCCCCCTCCCCACAGGGAGGAGGCACAAAGAGGGTGTAGCCACCCTCAAGGACAGTAGCTATTGGTTACTGGCCTCCCAGACCTAAACACACCCCTAAATTCAGTATTTAGGGGCTCCCCAGATCCCAGGAAATGAGATTCCTGCAACCTGAAGAAAGAAGAAGGACTGCTGACCTACAAGCCTGCAGAGAAGGAGGAAGACGACAACTGCTTTGGCCCAGCCCTACAAGCCTGTCTCCAACTTCAAAAACCTGCTCCAGTGACGCATCCGACAGGGACCAGCGACCTCTGAAGCCTCAGAGGACTTCCCTGGACTACAGGACCAAGAAACTCCCGTGAACAGCGGCCCTGTTCAAAACTAGCTACTTCTTTGCAACAAAGAAGCAACTTCTAAAGACTTCACGTTTCCCGCTGGAAGCGTGAGACTCTATACTCTGCACCCGACACCCCCGGCTCAACCTGCAGAGAACCAACACCTCAGGGAGGGCTCCCTGGCGACTGCGAGCCCGGAGTAACCAGAGACGACCCCCCTGAGCCCCCACAGTGACACCTGCAGAGAGAATCCAGAGGCTCCCCCCTGACCGCGACTGCCTGTAACTAGGGACCCGACACCTGGAACCAACACTGCACCCGCAGCCCACAGGACCTGAAGGAACCGAACTTTGAAGCAGGAGTGACCCCCAGGCAACCCTCTGCCTTGCCCAGGTGGTGGCTGTCCAGAGAAGCCCCCCCCTGTGCCTGCCTGCACTGCTAGAGTGACCCCCGGGTCCCTCCATTGAACCCTATACAAAACCTGACACATGCTTTGCACACTGCACCTGGCCGGCCCTGTGCCGCTGAGGGTGTGTTTTGTGTGCCTACTTGTGCCCCCCCCCCCCAGTCTGCCGCCCAAGGACACAGGTACTTACCTGCTGGCAGACTGGAACCGGAGCACCCCTGTTCTCCATAGGCGCCTATGTGTTTTGGACACCTCTTTGACCTCAGCACCTGACCGGCCCTGAGCTGATGGTGTGGTAACTTTGGGGTTGCCTTGAACCCCCAATGGAGGGCTGCCTATGCCCCAGGACTGAGACTTGTAAGTGTTTTACTTACCTCCTAATCTAACCTTTACTTACCTCCCCCAGGAACTGTTGATTTTTGCAGTGTCCACTTTGAAAATAGCTTATTGACATTTTTACAAAGACTGTACATAATATTGTTTCCATTCAAAGTTCCTAAAGTATCTAAGTGAAGTACCTTACATTTAAAGTATTAACTGTAAATCTTGAACCTGTGGTTCTTAAAATAAACTAAGAAAATATATTTTTCAATATAGAAAACCTATTGGCCTGGAGTAAGTCTTTGAGTGTGTGTTTCTCATTTATTGCCTGTGTGTGTACAACAAATGCTCAACACTACCCTCTGATAAGCCTACTGCTCGCCCACACTACCACAAAATAGAGCATTAGAATTATCTACTTATGCCACTATCTTACCTCTAAGGGGAACCACTGGACTCTGTGCACACTATTTCTTACTTTGAAATAGTATATACAGAGCCAACTTCCTACAATGCGTCACCCAACAGTGCGCAAAATCTCTTCCCTTCTCGGCTCCATGGCCTCCTGCATCTTTCTGACACCCAGCGCTCACCTCCACATGCAACCTCTTCAGGAGTGTCTGGAGAACCAATGGAGTCAACTGTCGGGGAACTGGGAAGATCGGATTTGTCTGTCCACCCATGCAACCAGATCTCTCGCTTGGTGGTGTTCTCCAGACGATCTCCTTAAGGGGATACCTTTTCGTCCACAGTCTCCAGCACAGACTATTGTGACAGATGCCTCTCTCCTCGGATGGGGAGCTCATATGGGTCACCTACAAGCACAATGTGTCTGGTCTCCCAAAGAGTTGTCATACCACATCAATCTCCTCGAGCTCTGTTCGGTGCACCCAGCTCTCAAGGCCTTTCTCCCATCATTCACCACCGACAACTTGCTTGTACAGATGGACAATACTACCACCATGTACTATCTGAACAAGCAAGGGGGCACCATATCCAGAGTCTTGTCTCAAGAGTCCCAGACAATATGGCACTGGCTCCTAGTCAGGAAGTTGAACATAGTGGCAACCCACCTTCCAGGGGCTCAGAATGTACAAGCGGATGCCCTCAGCAGACTTCTCTAAGAGAACCACGAGTGGGTGCTCAATGAAGATGTCGTCCAAGATATCTTCCGTTTGTGGGGCACACCTTCTATCGACCTCTTCGCCAGATGAGGAAAACAGAAAATGCTGCGCCTTCGCCACCACATTTTACCTCCCAGAATCGCTGGGGTATGCTCTGTGGATAGACTGGTCCAACAAATGTCTGTACGCCTTTCCACCAATTCCACTGATCCCAGCAGTCCTCCTCAATTTCAAGCCTCATGCAAACTCCATTTGAGCCCATACACAAGGCATCTCTCCAACATCTAACTTGGAAAACTGCTTTCCTTGTGCCAATCACATCAACACGAAGGGTTAGCGAGCTTCAGGCCCTCTGTAACCACGAGCCTTACACAGTATTTCACTCCTTCAAGGTAGTACTCCGTACACATCCTAAATTCCTACCCAAGGTTATATCTGATTTTCACGTCAACCAGTCGATTTCCTTACCAACTTTCTTTCAAAACCCATCTACTCCAGCAGAGAGAGCTCTCCATTCTCTAGATGTAAAGAGGGTGTTAAAATTTTACTTAGCTAAGACAAATTCTCTTAGAAGATCTTCACAATTTTTCGTTAATTATGGTCCGTTTCGTACCGGTCTGGCCTCCTCCAAACAGACAATATCGAGATGGATTGTCTCCTGCATTCTATTTTGCTACCAACTAGCTAACAAGACACTAGCTGGCAGACCAAAAGCGCATTCTACCAGAGGCAAGTCGGCAACAATTGCTTTAATGAGGAATGCTGCCTTAGCAGACATTTGTAGAGCTGCGACTTGGAGGTCTGTTCACACCTTAACAAAGCATTATTGTCTTGGCTCCGATGCCAGGGCAGATGCTCAAGTAGGACAGGCTTCTCTCAGGAACCTCTTTGCTTGAAAATGTATTTCATGAGTGTAGGAAGTTGGTTCTGTATGTACTATTTCAAAGTAAGAAATAGCATGCACAGAGTCCAAGGGTTCCCCTTAGAGGTAAGATAGTGGCAGAAAGAGATAATTCTAATGGTCTATTTTGTGGTAGTGTGGTCGAGCAGTAGGCTTATCAGAGGGTAGTGTTAACCATTTGTTGTACACACAGAGGCAATAAATGAGGAACACACACTCAAAGACAATTCCAGGCCAATAGGTTTTTATATAGAAAAATATATTTTCTTAGTTTATTTTAAGAACCACAGGTTCAAGATTTACAAACAATACTTTAAATGAAAGGTATTTCACTCAGGTATCTTAGGAACGTTGAATCAACACAATAGCATGTACAGTTTTGGCAAAAATGGCAATAAGCTATTTTAAAATTGGACACAGTGCAAAATTCAACATTTCCTGGGGGAGGTAAGTATTTGTTAGTTTTTCAGGTAAGTAAAGCACTTACAGGGTTCAAAGTTGGGTCCAAGGTAGCCCACTGTTGGGGGTTCAGGGCAACCCCAAAGTTACCACACCAGCAGCTCAGGGCCGGTCAGGTGCAGAGGTCAAAGTGGTGCCCAAAACGCATAGGCTTCAATGGAAATAGGGGTGCCCCCGTTCCAGTCTGCCAGCAGGTAAGTACCCGCGACTTCGGAGAGAAGACCAGGGGGGTTTTGTAGGGCACCGGGGGGATACAAGTCAGCACAGAAAGTACACCCTCAGCGGCACGGGGGCGGCCAGGTGCAGTGTGCAAACAGGCGTCGGGTTCGCAATAGGTTTCAATGGGAGACCCTGGGGTCTCTTTAGAGATGCAGGCAGGCAAGGAGGGGGGGCTCCGCAGGGTAGCCACCACCTGGGCTAGGGAGAGGGCCACCTGGGGGTCGCTCCTGCACTGGAGGTCGGATCCTTCAGGTACTGGGGGCTGTGGGTGCAGGGTGTTTCCCAGGCGTCGGGTTCTTTGAAGCAGGCAGTCGCGGTCAGGGGAAGCCTCTGGATTCCCTCTGCAGGCGTCGCTGGGGAGGGCTCAGAGGGGTCAACTCTGGCTACTCACAGGCTCGCAGTTGCCAGGGAGTCCTCCCTGTAGAGTTAGTTTTCCGCAGGTCGAGCCGGGGGTGTCGGGTGCAGAGTGGAAAGTCTCACGCTTCTGGCGGGAAACATGTGGTCTTTAAAAGTTGCTTCTTTGTTGTAAAGTTGCAGTCTTTGTGGAACAGGGCCGATGTCCTCAGGAGTTCTTGGTCCTTTTAGATGCAAGGCAGTCCTCTGAGGCTTCAGAGGTCGCTGGACCCTGGGGGATGCGGTGCTGTTGCAGTTTTTCTCGAAGTGGGGAGACAGGCTGGTAGGGCTGGGGCCAAAGCAGTTGGTGTCTCCGTCTTCTCTGCAGGGCTTCAGGTCAGCAGTCCTTCTTCGTCTTCAGGTTGCAGGAATCCATCTTGCTTGGTTCTGGGGGCCCCTAAATACTCAATTTTGGGGTGTGTTTAGGTCTGGGAGGTTAGTAGCCAATGGATACTAGCCCTGAGGGTGGCTACAACCTCTTTGTGCCTCCTCCTCGAGGGGAGGGGGGCACATCCCTAATCCTATTGGGGGAATCCTCCATCTGCAAGATGGAGGATTTCTTAAAGTCAGAGTCATCTCAGGTCAGGACACCTTAGGGGTTGTCCTGACTGGCCAGTGACGACTCCTTGTTTTTCTCATTATCTCCTCCGGCCTTGCTGCCAAAAGGTGGGCCGTGGCCAGAGGGAGCGGGCATCTCCACTAGCTGGGATGCCCTGTGGCTCTGTAACAAAGGGGGTGAGCCTTTGAGCCTCACCGCCAGGTGTTACAGTTCCTGCAGGGTGAGGTGAGAAGCACCTTCACCCAGTACAGGCTTTTATACTAGCCACAGAGTGGCAAAGGCACTCTCCCCATGTGGCCAGCAACATGTCTGGTGTGTGGCATGCTGCAAAAACTAGTCAGCCCGCACTGGAAGTTGGGTATGTTTTCAGGGGGCATCTCTAAGATGCCCTCTGGGTGTATTTCACAATAAAATGAACACTGGCATCAGTGTGCATTTATTGTGCTGAGAAGTTTGATATCAAACTTCCCAGTTTTCAGTGTAGCCATTATGGTGCTGTGGAGTTCGTGTATGACAGACTCCCAGACCATATACTCTTATGGCTACCCTACACTTACAATGTCTAAGGTTTTGCTTAGACACTGTAGGGGCATAGTGCTCATGCACCTATGTCCTCACCTTTGGTATAGTGCACCCTGCCTTAGGGCTGTAAGGCCTGCTAGAGGGGTGACTTATATATGCCATAGGCAGTGTGAGGTTGGCATTGCACTCTGAGGGGAGTGCCATGTCGACTTAGTCATTTTCTCCCCACCAGCACACACAAGCTGGCAAGCAGTGTGCATGTGCTGAGTGAGGGGTCCCCAGGGTGGCATAAGACATGCTGCAGCCCTTAGAGACCTTCTCTGGCATCAGGGCCCTTGGTGCCAGGGGTACCAGTTACAAGGGACTTACCTGGTTTCCAGGGTGTGCCAATTGTGGAGACAAAGGTACAGTTTTAGGGAAAGAACACTGGTGCTGGGGCCTGGTTAGCAGGCCTCAGCACACTTTCAAATCATAACTTGGCATCAGCAAAAGCAAAACGTCAGGGGGTAACCATGCCAAGGAGGCATTTCCTTACAATGAGTGTCCTGTCTACTCCGCCGCGGTTTATGGGATGAGCTTGCTATTCTATTCACAGCTTATGACTATACATGGAAATCCCCTACAAAAGCAGTAATAGTTTCTTACCTGTAACTCCAGTTCTCTAGTAGGGGTATTTCCATGATAGTCATAAGCGACCCTCCCCGGTGGAGTAGACAGATTACTGACTCACGTTACTCATAATTCTCAGTTAGGACTTCCTAAACAAAGAACTGAGATAAATGCCTCTCTCTAGGCATGATGGGATACTGGAGGACAGGCTGCTCTTAAAGGTACAGTCACCTTTTTCTTCATTACTATGGCAGCCTATGGGCTACATTACCCTGCACTTCTTCATCAGTGCTTTACAATATATAAGAGGTTTGTGAAGGAATTTTTCTGCAAAATTTGCCATTCATTCAGGCATTTAAATGCAGATATCTCAAATTTGTCCCTTTTAAAGATAGACTGGATAAAGAATTTTGGACACTGTAGCCTTCCCCTAGGCTGCATATGAACATTCTTAAGTGACTTAGCAGGCCTTTCTGAAGTAAGGCGAACACTGATACTTAAGAAGTTATATTGGAAAAAGTGCTCCGGGGTCCCCGCAGACGGGCGGGGCATTTTCACAGCTTACGACTATCATGGAAATACCCCTACGAGAGAACTGGAGTTACAGGTAAGAAACTATTCCTTCGCTCCGTATCTAATATGGCTCCCCGAAAAGTGATGTTGTTTGACGGTATTAGGTGAGATTTTGGGTAGTTGACTGATAAGCCTAGCCTCTGGAAGAGGGACAGGCAGTTTGCTGTGTCTCTGGCTGCCCTGGACACTGTTTGTGCCTTTATTAGCCAATCGTCCAAGTATGGAAACACCTGGATTCCCATTTGCCTGAGGTGGGCTGCACCAGAGCTAAGACCTTGGTGAAAACTTGTGGGGCTGATCTGAGGCCGAAAGGTAACACTCTGAACTGGTAGTGGGTGCCTGCAACCTTGAAGCGTAAGAATTTCCTGTGACTGGGATGAATAGGGATGTGGGAGTAGGCGTCTTGGAGGTCCAAGGCCGTCATAAAATCTCCTTGGTTGAGTAATCGTAACAGATCCTAGAGAATGACTGTTTTTTCAGGAATTTATTTAAACATCGAAGGTCTAAGATAGGTCGACAGTCTCCTGTCTTTTTCCATATGGAGAAGAAGCGAAAGTAGATGCTGGTTCCCCTCTGAGACTTCAGTACGATCTCTATTGCTCCCTTGTCTATCATATTGGCAATATGTACCAGGAGCACTTTTAGGTGGGCAGGTGGGGGTCCTCGTGGTGGTACCTCTGGAGGAGATTGTTGACATTCCACGGTATGCTCTCTGTTGATAAAATCGAGGATCCATCGGTCTGATGTGATCTGGGACAATTGGTGGGAGAATCTGGTAATTCTGCCCCCTATCAGAGTCTTGGGATAGGGGTTGGTTGCAGGCAACTGATGAAGATCAGTGTTTTCTGGTTGTGTCCTTGCCTCTATAAGTAGACTTTCCTCTTGTGGTATGTCTGTAGGCTGCAGATGGTGGTTGTCTACAGGGCTGCTGTTATTGCTGACTGATGGGTGGATGAAATTGACCTTGGTAAGGCTGGTACTGCCGAAACTGGTGCAGGCCTCCTCTGTAAGAGTACAGTCCTCTTCCTCTTGCCCCTCAAAAGGGCTGCCTTTTAAATTGCAGAGTACCCAGCGATCTAGCGGTGTCAGTGTCTGCCTTTATCGAATGAAGGGCATCATTGACGTGCTTGCCAAATAGCAGTTCTCCATCGTAAGGCATGTCTAGGACCTTCATTTGAACCTCTGGGCGGAAGGATGTGGCCTTTAGCCACCCATGACGTCTTAATACTGCAGCCTTGGTTAACTGGCGGAAACCTGTAGATGACACATCTATAGCACAGTCTATGATTTCGGCTGATATCTTTTCACCCTCCTGCAATATTTTACGAGCTTCAGCTCTAGCATCCTCCGGAAGGAGATCAATGAATTGGGAATGTCCGACCACATTTGACGATCGTATCTTCCTAAGATGGCCAAGAAGTTTGCCACCACTGTAGAAAACTTGTCCCTATTGAATCCAAGCGCCATCCTTTTCTATCCGGGGGTGCGGAAAGCGGGGAGGACAGATTCCTGGATCTGCGCTGGGCTGCCTGAGATATCACTGAGTCAGGTTTAGGGTGACCAATTAAACAGGCTGGTGAATTCTCTGGTGCTTTGTATTTTTTGTCCAGCCCAGGAAGCACCGCTTGAATGGAAGAAGGGGTCTGCATCAGTTTAAGGCCCTCTTCCCAGATGAAGTCCACAATCGGGATCGCATGAACCGATTTCCTGGTGTCCTCCCTGAAGTCGTAAAGGAAACAATCTGACTGTTTAGACATGATGGAGAGCTGGAACCTCTCTGCTGCTCTTTCCATCACACTATGGAATCCACCAATATCCTGTGGTGGTGAATCTACCGGTGGTGGCGTAGAGGGGGATGGGGTTTGTGTTTGGTAATCATCCCATTCATTGAGGAGCGACTCAGTGTCCTGTATCTCGCCCTCTTCTTGTTCTTCTTCCGGAGAGGGCGGATCGGTACCGTGACATGATGATGGAGTTGATGTAGGTCCTTGAGAGTCTGAGGGTTGGTTGGGAGGACTCAAAGGCATTTGTGGATGCTGCAAAGGAGTGGTTGATCCCGGTAGCGGGAATCTGGAATAATGGGGGTCATTACAACATTGGCGGTAAAAGGCGCTTACCACCGTACAGAAGACCGCCAATACACCGCCGCAGCCGCGGAATTCCGCCACAGCTATTATGACACACATCTCGGAATCCGCCAAAATTTAGACACCCACACAACTCCGCCACACCAAAGGTCAGTGATAAACTGGCAAAAACAAATCCTCCACACCAACAGAAACACGCCCATGCTATTACGACCCACGAATCCACGCAGCGGTCTTTCAAACGCGGTATTCCATTGGCGGTACACACCGCCGCGCTCAAAATACACACACATCTCCAAAACACAGCCACATTGGACAATTCAAAATATACACACCTGATACACATACAAACAACACTCCCACACACCCAATCCAATATAAAACACCCACATCACCCACAAACCCCTACAACCAGAAATTTAGACGAAGGCCAGAGAGACAGCACAGTAAAGACAACCCCACCATACAGAGGCACACAACACCATCACCCACACAACATCCACGCACAAAACACCACACACCACTACACATCAACACTCACACCGCCCCACACATCACACACACCACCCCATGGCACGCCAAAGACACCCCCGCTTTTCCGAGGAGGAGGTCCGGGTCATGGTGGAGGAAATCCTACGGGTAGAGCCACAGCTATTTGGCTCACAGGTGCAGCACACATCCATAGCCAGGAAGATGGAGCTATGGCGAAGAATAGTGGACAGGGTCAACGCTGTGGGACAGCACCCAAGAATCGGGAGGACATCAGGAAGAGGTGGAACAACCTACGGGGGAAGGTGCGTTCAACGGTCTCCAGGCACAACATCGCGGTTCAGCGGACTGGCGGCGGACCCCCACCTCCTCCCCCACAACTAACAATATGGGAGGAGCAAGTCTTGACCATCATGCATCCTGAGGGCCTCGGAGGAGTCGGTGGAGGAATGGACACTGGTAAGTCAAATCTTAACTATCAGATCCCCCACCCTACCTGCATGCTAACCTAACACACACCCCCACCCTCACACCCTCCCCTATCACTACAACTCCTCACTAATGTACTAATAACACAAACTACACATCCCAACACCAAGCCCTGCATGACACAACTAAGCATGGACACCCATCACCTAAGCATGCCCACTGCACATACCCAGAACAACCCCCTAACCATCATCACACAAGCCCCCACACAGGAATGCTTGCACTGGGGTACACAGACACCCACCCATTGCACACCATCACACACACACATGCAATAATCATGCTCTTATGCCCCTGCAGGATCACGAAGGACCGTCACCACACCAGAGGGTCCAGACAACACCACTCCACCCACAGAAGAGGCCCACAGTGACGATAGCAGCTCTGCCCTACTGGAGCCTGATGAACAGCCCGGACCATCGTGGGCCTCGGGACAGTCGGTTCCCCTTGCACAGGCACAGCCCAACATTGACCTTCCACCCTCTGGTAACACCAGCACAGCACCCACCCAGCGGGCCCAAACCTCCGTACCCAGGACAGGTCAATCAGCGGTGTGTCCACCACTACAGGGGACCCAGGGTAACCCACCACCCCAACAACAACAGGGACCTGAGGGCAGTGGTAGTGGGCACACGGTCCAGGGGACGGAGGCACAGGAACACAGGGGAACTGGGAGGGCTGCTGTGCGACAGGGGGCGGACAGGCCAAGGGAACCCACTCTCCACGAGGCCCTATCCTCCATCATGGAAGCATAGCACCACTCCCAGGAGACGATGGCGACGGTCCTGGTCAAGTTTCAGGAGACCCAGCGCCTGCAGGAGGAACAGTATTTGGGGTTCAGGGAGGAGCTCAGGACCATCAGCTCCGCCTTGGGCACCATCTTAGGGGTGCTGAAGGACATACAGCCGACCCTGAGGGACACCATGGCACTCCAAGGGGCCCCTGACACTAGCCAGGACGATGAACTGCCCACCACCTCTGCCGGTGCTAGTGGACAGGACGCCCCGCCACAGGACCACCACACCAGCACCCCACCCCCTGCAGACGGACAACCACCACGCAAGCGGTCCCTGACAGCCAGGAACAGGACAGAGCAAGATGGCAAGACCCCAGCCAGGAAATGAGACCACCCTGATTGTCCCCCCACTGTCCCACTTTGTTACCCTGTCCATACTTGAACTGCCCCAGCTCCACTTCCTATGCCCATATGGGCATTGCACCTGTGAGACTAATAGACTGGACTCTGCCATGGGCATTCCTCCGCCATCACTCATCACCATTTTACCACCCCCTCCCATTTTTGAGCACTTCAATAAACACCCTTGAAACACAAAACAATCTGGAGTCAGTATATGATTTGTTAAAATTTAACATCTATGACTGTGTCAAAATGCATTGTGAGATGGAAAGGCAACATACCAATGTCAAACATCACAAGTCCTCGAAGGATGCAAGTAGATGACACACGTTGGTAATCACACCTGTGAAACCGTAATGGAAGGAAACAACTCAATTACCAAATAATCCCATGAAATAACACACAGGATAGAGGAGGACGTGTGACAGTGAATGTAATGGTAAAAATGAAAATGTTCTCACCTGTGTGTCACTGGAAATATTGCTGTATGACTGACTCCCTGTTGTTGTTGTCTTCTTCCTCAGCTTCCTCATCACTGTCCACAGGCTCCACAGCAGCCACAACACCGTCATCTGGACCATCCTCCTGCAGAAAAGGCACCTGGCGTCGCAAAGCCAAATTATGAAGCATCGAGCAGGCGATGATGATCTGGCACACCTTCTTCGGTGAGTAGAATAGGGAACCACCTGTCATATGGAGGCACCTGAACCTGGCCTTAAGGAGGCCGAAGGTGCGTTTGTTCACCCTCCTAGTCCGCCCTTGGGCCTCACTGTAGCGTTCCTCTGCCCTGGGATTCCTCACTGGGGTCAATAGCCAGGACAGGTTGGGGTAACCAGAGTCCCCTAATAGCCACACACGGTGCCTCTGGAGTTGACCCATCATATCGGGGATGCTGCTATTCCGCAGGATGTAGGCGTCATGCACTGAGCCAGGGAACATAGCATTAACCTGGGAGATGTACTGGTCTGACAAACAGACCATCTGTACATTCTTGGAATGATAACTCTTCCTGTTCCTGTACACCTGTTCACTCCTGTGGGGGGAGACCAGAGCTACATGGGTCCCATCAATGGCACCTATGACGTTGGGGATATGTCCAAGGGCATAGAATTCACCTTTCACATAGGCAAATCCTCCACCTCAGGGAAAATGATGTAGCTCCTTACGTGTTTCAGCAGGGCAGACAACACTCTGGACAACACGTTGGAAAACATAGGCTGGGACATCCCTGATGCCATGGCCACTGTTGTCTGAAAAGACCCACTTGCAAGGAACTGGAGCACTGACAGCACCTGCACGTCAGGGGGGATTCCAGTGGGATGGCGGATTGGTGACATCAGGTCTGGCTCCAACTGGGTACATAGTTCCTGGATTGTGGCACGGTCAAACCTGTAGGTGACGATTACATGTCGCTCTTCCATTGTCAACAGGTCCACCAGCGGTCGGTACACCGGAGGATTCCGCCATCTTCTCAAATGTCCCAAATGACAGCGCCTACGAAGGACAACAACGACGATAAAGTCAATTTTTTTCCAGGTATGTACCCACAGTTACACAGAAGACTACACCAAACACAAAACCCTTCCTATATGTGTGTAGAGTGTAGGTCTAGCTATGTGTGACGCAGAAGTAAATGAAGCCATGTGGGCCCCTGAAATGGCGGCTGCCTGAACTCTAAACTGGGACAATGGGATTGTGGGGTAACTGCGCTGGAGTTGCACACCGTCGCGGTAGGCGGTCATAGACCGCAGCGCAATGCTGCATTGGTTAACATAGGACCCTATGGGTCCCAGGAGCCAATGAACAGGTGCGCCGGCGGTGATGATACGCACCACCGCGGACGTCACCGCCTTTTTCTATCTGTTCAATCACTAGATACCTGATCTTCGACAGGAGAGGACCTACACTGCAAGTGCTGCTGTGACCTCGGTCTGGAAGAGACAATGGCTGCTGCGTCTGGGGAAAGGGCCCCTGCCTTCACTGCTCAGGAGTTGGAGAAACTGGTAGACAGGGTCCTCCCCCAGTACACGCTACTCTACGGTCCTCCAGACCAACAGGTTAGTACACAGGGAGCACGTTGTATGGGCTAAGCCTGGGTGGAGAGGGCTGGTTGTAAGAGGAAGGGGGCAGAGTTCGGGGAACATTAATGCATGTGAATGAATGGGCCACATGGCTAGAGTAGGGAGGGGGGCCACTCACATCGACGGTGCAGTTGGTAATGACTTTTCGTCTTCCCTTGTGCATGTCATGTAGGTCAGTGCCCACCAGAAGAGAGACATTTGGCGTGCCATCGCCAAGGACGTCCGGACCCTGGGGGCCCACCAGAGACGGGGCACCCACTGCCGGAAAAGATGGGAGGACATTCGCCGCTGCAGCAAGAAGACGGCGGAGGCTCAGCTGGGGATGGCCTCCCAACGTGGGAGGGGTGCCCGTCGCACCATGACCCCCCTGATGTTCCGGATCCTGGCGGTGGCCTACCCTGAGTTGGATGGGCGCTTGAGGGCATCACAGCAGACACAAGGGGGTGAGTACAACCTCATTCTGCGGACTTTGCGTGCAGTGGAGGGGTCTGGGTGGGGGAGGAGGCCTGTGGGTGTACCTAGGCCAGCCAGAAATACGTAGACTAGGCCCCTCTGTAATGCAGCCCATGTGGCACTCTACACCACCGCAGTAGAGTGCCACGTACAGGTATATATGCCCCTGTGGCATCCATGTGTGCAGATGTCCACCATAGCCATGTAGGCCAGATCCCAGGAATTGCATCTGCAGAGGCCAGGAGCACGGCGTAGTGCAGGGGGCTGCTGTGTCTGTCTTGTCCGCCAACTGTAGCGGTATGCCATGCACTCAACCTGTTCTTCTTCTGTCTCCCCCCCCCCTTTTTGTGCTTTCGCTGTTCTTTTGTGCATCAGCATCATCAGGCGGAGGTACAGTGGCACCGGAGCACGAGGGAGCTGCATCCCACATGGCCATGGAGGGCCACACCACGGACTCAGAATACACCAGTGGGACGGAGGGCAAGGGAGCTTCACGTCGGCCACCGGATCACCAAGCATAGACACGGACTCGTCCGCCGATGGGAGCTCCCTTGTAGTGGCGGCACCATCTGTGCCCCCCACTTCTACAGGTACAGCCGCCACCTCCCCTACCAGCACCGCCCTCCCAGCAGCCCCTCAGCGTTCGCCCCGTGCCTGCTCACCCAGGAGGGTGGGCATCACCTTCGCCCCAGGCACCTCAGGCCCTGCCTCAGTCACCCCTGCTGCCCTCAGTGAGGAGGCCATTGACCTCCTCAGGTCACTCACTGTTGGGCAGTCTACCATTGTGAATGCCATCCAGGGTGTAGAACGAGAGTTGCAACACAGTAATGCATTCCTGGAGGGCATTCATTCTGGTCAGGCTACCCTTCAGCGAACCCTGCAATCTCTGGCCTCAGCACTAATGGCAGCCATTGTCCCTGTGTCTAGCCTCCCCCTCCAACCTCCTCCAACCAGACCCAATCCCCTGTACCCTAGCCCATCCCAAGCACACCTACAGACCAGCATGCACACAAGTCAACACACACAAGTAGCTCAAGCAAACATAGGCACCACACACACCACAACCACTCACGCAAGCCTCAGCCACATACAGACACAACAACATCCACTGCCTCCACTGTGTCCCCCTCCTCCTCTTCTCCCTCCTCCTTCCCAGTGTCGTCTACACACACACCTGCATGCACCACATCTACAGGCACCATGAATCGCACCAGGACACCCAGCACCACAAGCCGCTCACCTGCACTCACCACCTCCACTGCCATTTACACGTCCCCTGTGTCCTCTCCCAGTGTGTCTGTGACGCCCCCTCCCAAAGTACACAAACGCCGGCAATCACTCACCCAACATCCATCCACCTCACGACAGCCTCCAGTACCTGCACCCAAAACACCTAAAGTTACACCTCCGACAACCACCACCTCTTCCTCCACTCCCAGACCCCCTCCAGCTACCCATCCCAGTGTTCGTCAGAAACTGTCCCTCTGTAAAGTTGACGTTTTTTGCCCCCTCTCCCCAATTCATCAGTCCCGTCGTAGCGCCTCAGCCAAAAAGCCTCCAATACCAGTGGTGCCTGTTCAAGGTGTGTGGAGTGCACCGGCCACCAGGGCAGGCAGTAGGACCCAGAGCCAAGGCACTGGCAGCCCACCCCCTGTAAAGGCTCCAAAATTGGAGAGTGGACGACGGGACCGTGTTAAGACTCCTGGTGGGAAAACAACTGACATGGGTTCCAAGGGGATTGGAGAGTCAGCTGTGACTCCACCAAAGGTGGGGAAGGGCCAGAGGAAGTCTGCCCAGCCTGTTGTGAGTGTCACGGCGGAGAAGTGCGCCATCATTTCCGGCGGTCGAGACACAACCGCCAGCACCGTCGTTACTGGTCCAGAGACCACCGCCATAGTCACAGCCCAGGAGGGCCCCACTATTGTCACTGGTCAGGAGACCACCGCCGGAGTCATTGCCCAGGAGGGCCCAAGTATCGTCACTGGTCAGGAGACCACCGCCGGAGTCATTGCCCAGGAGGGCCCCACTATCGTCACTGGTCAGGAGACCACCGCCGGAGTTAGTGCCCAGGAGGGCCCCACTATCGTCACTGGTCAGGAGACCACCGCCAGAGTCACAGCCCAGGAGGGCCCCACTATCGTCACTGGTCAGGAGACCACAGCCACCGCCGGAGTCAGTGCCGAGGAGGGCCTCACTATCGTCACTGGTCAGGAGACCACCGCCAGAGTCACAGCCCAGGAGGGCCCCACTATCGTCACTGGTCAGGAGACCACCGCCACCGCCGGAGTCAGTGCCCAGGAGGGCCCCACTATGGTCACTGGTCAGGAGACCACCGCCAGAGTCACAGCCCAGGAGGGCCCCACTATCGTCACTGGTCAGGAGACCACCGCCACCGCCGGAGTCAGTGCCCAGGAGGGCCCCACTATGGTCACTGGTCAGGAGACCACCGCCAGAGTCACAGCCCAGAAGGGCCCAGGTATCGTCACTGGTCCGGAGACCACCGCCGGAGTCAGTGCCCTGGAGGGCCCCGGCTGCCACAGCTCCACTGGGCAATGAGGAAACGTCATGCCACACACCAATGTCCAGTGTAGAAGACGTCATGCCACACACCAATGTCCAGTGTATAGAACGTCATGCCACACACCAATGTCCTTATCAGAACCGCCATGGCAAAGCACCGCTGAACTGTCCAGAGACCGCCATGGCAAAGCACCGCTGAACACTCCTGAACCGCCATGGCAAAGCACCGCTGAACAGTCCAGAGACCGCCATGGCAAAGCACCGCTGAACAGTCCAGAGACCGCCATGGCAAAGCACCGCTGAACAGGGCAAAGACCGCCATGGCAAAGCACCGCTGAACAGGGCAAAGACCGCCATGGCAAAGCACCACTGAACAGGGCAAAGACCGCCATGGCAAAGCACCGCTGAACAGGGCAATGCACTGGGTAGGAATGAATGGCCCGCCACATCAGGCATCCTTATCCCATGTGCAGCTGGGACAGTGACAGGACACTACCTTTCACGGGGAGACTCATCCAGTCTGGGCACCAGTCCCCCCAGTACCAGTAGGGACCTGCATCAACTTGAGAGACTGTGGCTTTGCACTCCCCAGGATTGAACAGTGGGCAAACCACCCACTGTAGAGACTTGAGAGACTGTGGCTTTGCACTCCCCAGGATTGAACAGTGGGCAACCCACCCACTGTAGAGACTTGAGAGACTGTGGCTTTGCACTCCCCAGGATGGAACAGTGGGCAACCCACCCACTGTAGAGACTTGAGAGACTGTGGCTTTGCACTCCCCAGGATGGAACAGTGGGCAACCCACCCACTGTAGAGACTTGAGAGACTGTGGCTTTGCACTCCCCAGGATGGCACAGTGGGCAACCCACCCACTGTAGAGACTTGAGAGACTGTGGCTTTGCACTCCCCAGGATGGCACAGTGGGCAAACCACCCACTGTAGAGACTTGAGAGACTGTGGCTTTGCACTCCCCAGGAGGGCATAAATGGGCATGGAGCCCCGTCGTGGATCTGGCTTTGCAGTCATCTGGCTGAGGTGCCCCCCCTTCCCTTCCCCCTGAGGTGCCTGTAGTATTTCTATCTGATGCCCCGGCAGTGTTCTCTCCGATTGTGGTCAGGTATCGTTTGTGGGCCTCGCCCATGTATTTTTGGACTGATGGTGCACGGACATTGTTATGTACATATCTGCACTACTTCTCGTATTATATATAATTATGACTGATTTTCAAATATATATCTGTATATTTTTGTATGACATGTATATTGGCACATTACATTGTTTGACCGATTGTCGCTTTGTGTATTCATTCTTCCAGGGGGATTGTGGGTTGTTACTGTGATTTTTGTGAATGCATTGGTGTGTATGTTGTAATATGCGAGGGTGGGGGTGTTTGGTGGGTGTCCCCCTAACTTTTGCCTCCCCCATGTCGTAGGTGCAGTACTCACCGTTGTCTGCGGCGCCTACGTAGCTGTTGGTCGTAGAAGAGCAGAAACACAAGGGCAGGGAGTATTTGGAGTTCCGGCTCCATGGATTCCTCGTTCCTCGTGGGATGTGTTCAGGTGAGCGTTTTCCCATTGCAGTAACTGTTTCCGCCGTGTTTTTATCCACGGTGAATCCGCCCCGGAAAAGGTGGTGGATTGGTAGGTTGTAATAGTGTGGGCGGTACATTGGCTTCCGCCTGTCTGTTGGCGGTGCCCGCCGCGCTGCTTGTCTTTACCGCTGTGGCGGGCGGTGTGTTAAAGTGGCTGTCTTTGTTGGCGGTTTCCGCCAGAGTCATAATTCCCTTTTTTTGTCCGCCAGCCTGTTTGCGGTATTCCCGCACCTTTAACACCATCCGCCAGTGTTGTAATGACCCCCAATACCTCTGCATCATATGTTGCAAATGTGAAATTAATGATATTGACATCTGGACTGTTGGTTCGTGCTGTAGCTCTTGGGCGCCTGAGTGCTGCTGTTCTCGCAATGAGTGCTGATCACATACCTGTTCACTCTCTTCTTCTTCTTCGTCTTCCTCTTGGCATTTTATTCTTAGGTCTGAAGGACTACGTGCCACTGGAAACAGACCATCGTCAAAATAGTTTTCTCCTTCTTCCTCATCGTCCTCATCAAAAAGATGTTGTGGAGGCGCAGGTGATACCTTACTAGGCGAGGTATTTGAAGGCAATAGTGTTTGTTGAGTGGACTTACTCTGTATTGCTAAAATTCTCAGGGGCAAAAAGGAAGATCCTCTGGAATCCACTGCTGTCAATGAAGAAAATTGCGCCGTCGACGGAATGTTCGTCGACGATTTGCTCGTCGATGGTGTGGTCGCCAACGGTGTTATCGTAGTTGGAGCAGTCTTTTTTGTCACCGTCGACGGAGCTGACGTGGATGGGACCGTCGTCAACAGGGTTCTAATCTGTGGCTTATCCGTTGGGCTGATGCAGACAGTGTGCGTGTGTCGACGATACAGATTTTAATTTCCTATTGGTTGACGGTGTTAACTTCTTTGAAATCTTTATTGCCTGGGTAGATAAAAAAGAGCCATACTTCAAACTCACAGACATTATTGTCGTTGCTGACAACAGTGGCGAAGTTACTATCATGGGCGACGATGGAGCTGTAAATGTCGCCGTTGCTGTGGTAGTGGATGACACGAAACCTGTCATAGATGATATTGAGATTTTTTACCTCAACGGTGGCAAAGAGCTAGATGGCCTCTTAAGTTTCCTCGAAGTGGCAGCTCGAGTGGACGGCTCAGAGCGGACTTTGACAATATGTTCCTTTGAAGTTGAGGGAAGTTCATCAGTTTTTTCCCTCAAGAAGTTTTTTGGCTGCCTTACTTCTTTTAAGAGAAAAACTCTCCACAAATCTCTTCCTTTTTCTTGAGGCCCCCAAGGAGTTGCTGTCCTCATCATCAGAGAGAGTTTCTCTGGTTTTGTGTTTTTGAAGCCAAAGAAGGAGCCTGGCTTCTCTGTCTCTCAAGGTCTTGCTAGGAAAGGTTCTACAAATGTTACAGCCCTTCACCTTGTGTTCTGGGTGAAGACAGTAAATGCACTCATTGTGAGGGTCCTCACAGTGAAGCCTTAGCATACCACGGGTGTTGCAAGTTCGAAATAAACCTTTCTTTGCTGTAGACATGTTGAAGAAATTACGGCTGTCGATGTAGAATGAAAATGTCACTTACCCAGTGTACATCTGTTCGTGGCATCAGTCGCAGTAGATTCGCATGTTCTGCAATAGCTCGCCATCTGGTGTTGGGCCGGAGTGTTACAAGTTGTTTTTCTTCGAAGAAGTCTTTCGAGTCACGGGACCGAGTGACTCCTCCTTTTGTCTCCATTGCGCATGGGCGTCGACTCCATCTTCGATTGTTTTTCCCCGCAGAGGGTGAGGTAGGAGTTGAATTGTAGTAATAGTGCCCATGCAATGGAGTGACTAAGTATGCACCTATTTAAGGTTGAGATGATACATATAGAAATAATTGAAGGTAACTTCCAAACTGCTACAGGCTCCCGGGGAGGCGGGTGGGCACATGCGAATCTACTGCGACTGATGCCACGAACAGATGTACACTGGGTAAGTGACATTTTCAGTTCGATGGCATCTGTCGCTGTAGATACGCATGTTCTGCATAGACTAGTAAGCAGTTATTTCCCCAAAAGCGGTGGATCAGCCTGTAGGAGTGGAAGTAGTCTGAAATAATGTCCTTAATACGGCTTGACCTACTGTGGCTTGTTGTGCGGATAACACGTCTACACAGTAGTGCTTGGTGAATGTGTGAGGCGTAGACCATGTGGCTGCCTTACATATTTCTTGCATTGGGATGTTTCCTAGAAAGGCCATGGTAGCACCTTTCTTTCTGGTTGAGTGTGCCCTTGGTGTAATGGGCAGCTGTCGTTTAGCTTTAAGGTAGCAGATTTGGATGCATTTAACTATCCATCTGGCTATACCTTGTTTTGAAATTGGGTTTCCTGCGTGAGGTTTTTGAAATGCAATAAAGAGTTGTTTAGTCTTTCTGATGTTTTTTGTTCTGTCAATGTAATACATTAATGCTCTTTTGACATCTAATGTATGTAGTGCCCTTTCAGCTACGGTATCTGGCTGTGGAAAGAACACTGGAAGTTCCACTGTTTGATTTAGATGGAACGGTGAAATAACCTTTGGCAAAAATTTAGGATTGGTCCTTAGGACGACTTTATTTTTGTGTAGTTGTATAAAAGGTTCCTGTATAGTAAACGCCTGAATCTCGCTTACTCTTCTCAGGGAAGTAATGGCGATGAGAAATGCCACCTTCCAGGTTAGGAACTGTATGTCGCAGGAGTGCATGGGTTCAAAAGGTGGACCCATAAGTCTAGTTAGGACAACATTTAGGTTCCATGAAGGAACAGGTGGTGTTCTTGGTGGTATAATTCTCCTAAGGCCCTCCATGAATGCTTTAATGACTGGTATTTTATATAGGGAAGTTGAATAGGTAGTCTGCAGGTATGCAGATATTGCTGCAAGGTGAATCTTAATGGAAGAGAAAGCTAGGTTAGATTTTTGTAAGTGAAGCAAGTAACCCACTACATGTTCTGGAGTTGTGTGTAATGGTTGTATTTGATTAATATGGCAGTAGCAAACAAACCTCTTCCATTTACTTGCATAGCAGTGCCTGGTGGATGGCCTTCTTGCTTGTTTTATGACTTCTATACATTCTTGGGTAAGTTGTAAGTGCCCGAATTCTAGGATTTCAGGAGCCAGATTGCTAGATTCAGCGATGCTGGATCTGGGTGTCTGATCTTTTGGTTGTGCTGTGTCAACAGATCTGGCCTGTTGGGCAATTTGATGCAGGGTACCACTGATAGGTCTAGCAGCGTTGTGTACCAGGGTTGCCTTGCCCAAGTTGGTGCTATCAATATGAGTTTGAGTTTGCTTTGACTGAGTTTGTTTACCAGGTAAGGAAGGAGAGGGAGAGGAGGAAAAGCGTAAGCAAATATCCCTGACCAGTTCATCCATAGGGCATTGCCTTGGGATTGTTTGTGTGGGTACCTGGATGCGAAGTTTTGGCATTTTGCGTTCTCCCTTGTCGCAAACAAGTCTATCTGAGGTGTTCCCCAGAGTTTGAAATAAGTGTTCAGAATTTGGGGGTGAATTTCCCATTCGTGGACCTGTTGGTGATCTCGAGAGAGATTGTCTGCGAGTTGATTTTGTATCCCTGGTATAAACTGTGCAATTAGGCGAATTTGGTTGTGAATTGCCCAATGCCAAATTTTTTGTGCTAGCAGGCTTAACTGCGTGGAGTGCGTCCCTCCCTGCTTGTTTAGATAATACATTGTTGTCATGTTGTCTGTTTTGACGAGAATGTATTTGTGAACTATTATTGGTTGGAAAGCTTTTAGTGCTTGAAAAACTGCTAGCAGTTCTAGGTGATTGATATGCAGTTTTGTTTGATGTACGTTCCATTGTCCTTGTATGCTGTGTTGATTGAGGTGTGCTCCCCACCCTGTCATGGAAGCATCTGTTGTTATTACGTATTGTGGCACTGGGTCTTGGAAAGGCCGCCCCTTGTTTAAATTTATGTTGTTCCACCACAGAAGCGAGAGGTAAGTTTGGCGGTCTATTAACACCAGATCTAGAAGGTGACCCTGTGCTTGAGACCACTGTGATGCTAGGCATTGTTGTAAGGGCCTCATGTGCAGTCTTGCGTTTGGGACAATGGCTATGCATGATGACATCATGCCTAGGAGTTGTAATACCATCTTTGCCTGTATCTTTTGTGTTGGATACATGCGTTGTATGATGGTGTTGAAATTTTGAATTCTTTGTGGACTTGGAGTGGCTACTCCCTTTGATGTGTCTATTATGGCTCCCAGGTATTGTTGTACCTTGCGTGGCAGAATTTTGGATTTTGTGAAATTGACGGTGAACCCGAGTTTGAAGAAGGTTTGTATGATCTGATTTGTGTGATTTGAGCACTGTATGAACGAATGGGCCTTGATTAGCCAGTCGTCCAAATATGGGAACACATGTATTTGCTGCCTTCTTATGTGTGCAGCGACTACCGCTAGACATTTGGTAAAGACTCTTGGTGCGGTTGTTAATCCGAAAGGCAGTACCTTGAATTGGTAATGTATTCCTTTGAATACGAACCTTAGGTATTTCCTGTGAGATGGGTGTATTGGTATATGGAAATAAGCATCCTTGAGGTCTAAAGTTGCCATGTAGTCGTGTAGTTTTAGCAATGGCAATACTTCTTGTAGTGTCACCATGTGGAAGTGGTCTGATTTGATGAAAGTGTTCACTACTCTGAGGTCTAGGATTGGTCTCAGCGTTTTGTCCTTCTTTGGTATCAGAAAGTACAGTGAGTAAACTCCTGTGTTTATTTGTGTGTTTGGCACTAATTCGATTGCATTCTTTTGCAATAGTGCCTGCACTTCTATCTCCAGGAGATTGGAATGGTGTGTTGTTAAATTTTGTGCTTTTGGTGGTATGTTTGGAGGGAATTGTAGAAATTCTATGCAATAACCATGTTGGATAATTGCTAGAACCCAAGTGTCTGTAGTGATTTCCTCCCATGCTTTGTAATAATGACCTATTCTTCCCCCCACTGGTGTTGTGTGGAGGGGGTGAGTGACATGTGAGTCATTGTTTAGTAGTAGGGGTTTTGGGGCTTTGAAATCTCCCTCTATTTCTAGGGAATTGCCCTCCTCTATATTGTCCCCGAAAACCTCCTCTATACTGTCCCTGGTAAGTGGACGGTGTTGCTTGTGAGGTGCTGGCTTGTGTGCTTTGACCCCGAAACCCCCCTCGAAAGGGCGTTTTACGGAATGTGCTGTAATTCCCTCTGCTCTGCGGGGAGTAGAGTGCGCCCATGGCTTTGGCAGTGTCCGTATCTTTTTTGAGTTTCTCAATCGCTGTGTCCACTTCTGGACCGAACAGTTCTTTTTCATTAAAAGGCATATTGAGAACTGCTTGCTGAATCTCTGGTTTAAATCCAGACGTTCGGAGCCATGCATGCCGTCTGATAGTTACAGATGTATTAATTGTCCGTGCAGCTGTATCTGCAGCGTCCATGGAGGAACGTATCTGGTTGTTGGAGATGGTCTGTCCCTCCTCAACCACTTGTTTCGCCCTATTTTGGAAGTCCTTGGGCAGATGTTCAATGAGATGTTGCATCTCGTCCCAGTGGGCTCTGTCATAGCGCGCAAGTAGTGCCTGGGAGTTCGCGATGCGCCACTGGTTTGCAGCTTGTGCTGCGACTCTTTTACCAGCTGCATCGAACTTGCGGCTTTCTTTATCTGGGGGTGGTGCATCTCCAGATGTGTGAGAGTTGGCCCTTTTCCTAGCTGCTCCTACAACAACAGAGTCTGGTGGCAGCTGTGTAGTGATGAAAACCGGGTCCGTAGGAGGCGGCTTATACTTCTTTTCCACCCGTGGTGTGATTGCCCTACTTTTGACCGGCTCCTTAAATATGTCTTTTGCGTGCCGGAGCATACCAGGGAGCATAGGCAGGCTTTGGTAGGAGCTGTGGGTGGAGGAGAGTGTGTTGAACAAGAAATCATCCTCGACCTGTTCTGAGTGGAGGCTTACGTTATGAAATTGTGCTGCTCTAGCCACCACCTGAGAGTACGCGGTGCTGTCTTCTGGTGGAGATGGCTTTGTAGGGTAGGCCTCCGGGCTGTTATCTGACACTGGGGCGTCGTATAGGTCCCATGCGTCCTGATCTTGGTCACCCTGGCTCATGGTGGTGTGAGCTGGGGAGTGAGATGGAGTTTGTGCTGGTGAAACGTTAATCACGGGCGGAGGAGAGGGTGGTGGTGTAATTCTTTTAACCACTTTTGGTTGTGGTGCTTGTTCCGTCTGGAACTCCAACCTTCTCTTTCTCCTAATGGGGGGAAGGGTGCTTATTTTTCCTGTCCCCTGCTGAATGAAGATACGCTTTTGCGTATGGTCCACATCAGTTGCTTGTAGCTCTTCCTCAAACCTATGCTTTTGCATTTGGGAGGTTAGCGAGTGCTCTTCTGTATAAGAGCCTGAAGCTGGGTCGCTTGCAGTTTGTTTCGGCGTTGAAACTTTGTTTGCGTGTTTTTTCGGCTCCGAGGTGACTTTTTTCCTTTTCGGGGCCGAAACCTCTCGGCGTCGATCTGTTTCGGTGCCGCTGTCTCGGCGTCGAGCCGTGTCCACACCGGTATCTCGGTGTCGAGGCTTGTCTCCAGCACTTTCTCGGTCCCGAGAAGGCTGCGTGCCGGTGTCTCGACCGGAGTCGGACGATCTCGGCACTGTTTTGGCCTTTTTCGGTGCCGACGGTCGGTCACCGAATTTATGGGTCGAGCCATGGCCTGGTGGCAGTGGCGTCCCCTGGGCCTTGTAAATGTTTCTCTGTGTGTTTTTCGACGTCTTACTCACGGTTTGTGTATCGTCGAATCCTTCGGAGTCTGAGTCTTGGATCGAGAAGGTACCTTCTTCTTCCTGTTCCTCGAACTCCCGTTGGGCTGTCGGTGCGGACGCCATTTGAAGTCTTCTG
The DNA here is from genome assembly GCF_031143425.1 of Pleurodeles waltl. Taxonomy (NCBI): domain Eukaryota; kingdom Metazoa; phylum Chordata; class Amphibia; order Caudata; family Salamandridae; genus Pleurodeles; species Pleurodeles waltl. The sequence continues at coordinate 1,125,006,883 of NC_090448.1, forward strand.
GCTCGACGGTCTCGGAGTGTTTTTCGGGACCGGAACGCACGACAGGCCTCGCAGGTGTCTTCGCTGTGCTCAGGTGACAGGCACAGGTTGCAGACCAAGTGTTGGTCTGTGTAGGGGTATTTATTGTGGCATTTGGGGCAGAAACGAAACGGGGTCCGTTCCATCGGCGTTCTTCAGCACGCGGTCGGGCCGACCAGGCCCCGACGGAGGATCGAAAAACTACCCCGAAGGGCACCGGAGCTCTTCGATCTTCGATGCGGTGTGGAATCTAAGTACGCCGATCCCGAACGCAACAATACCGACGAAAATCTTCCGAAATTAGCTAATTTTCCGTTCCGAAACTCGGAGCGACAGGAACACGTCCGAACCCGATGGCGGAAAAAAAACAATCGAAGATGGAGTCGACGCCCATGCGCAATGGAGACAAAAGGAGGAGTCACTCGGTCCCGTGACTCGAAAGACTTCTTCGAAGAAAAACAACTTGTAACACTCCGGCCCAACACCAGATGGCGAGCTATTGCAGAACATGCGTATCTACAGCGACAGATGCCATCGAACACACAATATCTGGAAAATTTCCTGTCAGGAAAAGGTAAACTGAGCAGAGCTCAGGGAGACTCCCTTACACACAACGTGCTGTAGAAAATCTGAGAGACTGAGCCTCTGTGCTGAGGGTTCTAAAGGGTGTTCTCGCCTGATTGGCTGGACTGTGGGTCTTTTATAATAGCACTAATAAGCTGTAAAAGTGAATGTTTTTACATTGCTTGCAATGGTAAAAATGTAATCTACTGCTTTCTATGTACAGTGGGATTCCCACTTCGACGACGGGGAATGATTCAAGCATGTGAATCTATGGAAGATACCCCAATACTGGAGAACTCTCTGTTTATCATGTGTGGATTTCTTTCCGTTCAGTATGTTGTCACTCCCAAGCCTTTTCTGGTCCTGAGGGGTACTCATTCAGTTGTTTTCAAACTCATAGTCGATTTTAGGTATAAATTCACCCTATCCCTCTTGGCATTTTGAGGGTGACTCTCTCTTTTTTGTGGACTCCCTAGCTTTACCAGAGCCCAACTTTGAAGCCCATGTAACTCAAGAAAATAAGTTACTTACCTGTAACTGTAGTTCTCCAGTATTGGAATCTTTCATAGATTCACATGCTTGAATCATTCCCCGTCGTCGAGATGGGAGTCCTGGTACAATTTTCACAAGTAATGTTAAAACATATTGAAGAGAAAAAGAGCCTAGGCCTCTTCAATTTTATAGTCTATCAGAGTCATTTTGTGAAAAGGATCAAACCTGATCCTCAACCAATCAGGCAACAGCACCCTTCAGAACCTCCTGAGAGAAGCTCTAGCACCTCAGATTTTCCAAGCACAAGTGCGTATATTATGTTGAATATATATATAAATAGAAAGAAAGAGGTGAAGTGAGCTTCTCCGGGGAGGCGGGTGGGTCGCATGTGAATCTATGAAAGATTCCAATACTGGAGAAGGAATGGTTTCTTACCTGTAACTCCAGTTCTCTCGTAGGGGTATTTCCATGATAGTCATAAGCACTGAATAGTTCCGCGCGCCTGCGGGGACCCCGGAGCACTGTTGTGTAGTATATTCTTAAGTGCAATCATCAGCTCCTTGACAAAAAAGGTCTGTGAAAAACACTTAAGAATAACAATGTGCAGCCTATGTGAACAGCTACACAGACCAAATTGTTAGAAGAAAAACAGTTGTAGTGTAAATTCACGTTTAAACCTCTATTTATTCTATAAATACATAAATAAATACATTCTCATATTTTATTTACACCTCTCATGAGAATAAAACAATGTAGGGCAGTGTAGCCCATAGGCTGCCATTATACAGAATGAAAATAGAGCTGTGCCTTTAAGAAAGTAAAGTCTTCCTGTTTCCCATCATGCACAGCAAAAGGCAGTTGCCTCAGTTCTTTTTTGGAGGCTATTAACCTGACATGAAGAAAAATAAAACATTTGTTGGAGTACCAACCTCCATAATATTCATGTTCTATGTCAACTCCACCGGGGAGGAGGGAGGGTTGCTTATGACTATCATGGAAATACCCCTACGAGAGAACTGGAGTTACAGGTAAGAAACCATTCCTTCTCTCGTAGGGGATTTCCATGTATAGTCATAAGCACTGAATAGAGTAGCAAGCCCATCCCCATAACCGCGGTGGAGTAGATATAAGAATACTGAGAAAAACATGAATCATGCAAACAAATTCTTGAGCAAAGCCTGCCCAACCTGAGCATCTGCCCTAGCGTCTGTATCAAGGCAGTAATGCTTAGTAAAGGTATGGACCGACCTCCAAGTGGCAGCCTTGCATATTTCTGCCAAAGGGACATTTCTCATCAAGGCTACAGTAGCTGCCTTCCCTCTGGTAGAGTGGGCTTTTGGCCTACCACCAAGGGATTTGTTTGCTAACTGATAACATAACATTATACATGAAACAATCCACCTGGATAACGATTGTTTAGATGTGCCCAAACCTGTTCTGATTGGGCCATAGTTAATAAAAAGCTGTTGTGATTTTCGAAAGCTTTTTGTCCTGTCCAGGTAAAATTTCAAGACTCTCTTTACATCCAGAGAGTGCAGAGTTCTCTCAGCAGGGGTAGCTGGATTCTGAAAGAAAGTCGGTAATGAAATTGTTTGGTTCACATGGAAGTCGGAGACTACCTTAGGTAAAAATTTTGGATGAGTTCTCATTACCACTTTCGCCGAATGAAAAACCGTGTACGGTTCCTGAGCGCAAAGGGCCTGGATTTCGCTGACCCTACGCGCTGAAGTGATTGCCACCAGAAAAGCAGCTTTCCATGTGAGATGCTGCAGAGATGCCTTATGTATCGGCTCGAATGGCGGCAGCATCAGACGTGATAAGACAACGTTCAGTTCCCATGGAGGAGAAGGCTTTCTAATGGGAGGAAAAACCTTCTTTAAACCTTCTAGGAAATCCTTAATAATTGGAATCCGAAAAAAGGAAGTTTGTGAAGGACTCTTTCTGTATGCCGTTATCGCCGCCAAGTGAACTTTTATTGACGACAGTTGTAAGCCCGATTTTGCCAAACTTAACAAGTATGGCAGGATAGATTGTTCCCCACAGGAAACCGGGTCAATGTTGTTGTGTAAACACCAAATGCAGAATCTCTTCCACTTGCTTGCATAGGCTGATCGTGTGGAAGGGTGCTTTGCTTCCTTCAGAATTTCCATACAGTCCTGAGGTAGGTTCAAGTGTCCATATTGCACTAGCTCAGGAGCCATGCTGCCAAACTCAACGATGAGGGGTTGGGATGAGATATCTGCCCTCTGAACTTCGTGAGAAGGTCCGGACGATATGGTAGCCTGATGTGTGGTTTGAGTGACCGGTGAAGAAGGTCTGGGAACCACCACTGGCGTGGCCACTCCGGAGCAATTAGGATCATTTTGGTCTGAGCATTGGACAGCTTCTGGAGGACCGCCGGAATCAGGGGAAGCGGTGGAAAGGCGTAAAGAAATGCTCCTGACCAGCTTATCCACAGGGCATTCCCCAGTGTCCCTGGATGGTAATATCTGGAGGCGAAGTTTTGGCATTTTTTGTTTTCTGGGGTTGCGAATAGGTCTGTAGAGGGGGTACCCCAGAGTGCGAAAATGGAATGAACGACGTCGTCGTGTAGTACCCATTCGTGGTTCTCGTCCATTACCCGACTGAGGGCATCCGCTTGAACATTCTGGATGCCGGGCAGGTGAGTTGCCACTAGTGACAGGTTCCTGGCTAGAAGCCAATGCCAGATTGTCTGAGCCTCTCTGGATAAAATTCTGGACCTGGTGCCTCCTTGTTTGTTCACGTAGTACATAGTGGCCACGTTGTCTGTCTGGAGAAGGAGAGTTTCCGTTCTCAGAGAGGGAAGGAAGGCTTTGAGCGCAAGGTGGACTGCGCGAAGTTCCAGCAGGTTGATGTGATAGAGACTCTCTCTCTGTGACCACTCGCCTTGGACTCGAAGATGTTCCATGTGCGCCCCCCATCCGATCAGTGTCGCATCTGTTACAATGGTTTGAGATGGAGGCCGTTGTTGAAACGGAATCCCCACCAAGAGATTGCTGGGTAAACACCACCACTTGAGGGATTGTAGGGTGTGAGGAGAAAGAAGGACTTTGTTCTCCCAATCGTCCCTCAGTTGACACCACTGATCCTCCAGATTTTCCTGCAATGGTCTCATATGGAGGCGAGCATTGGGAACCAGATGGATACAAGACGCCATCGAGCCCAGTAGAGAAGCTATTATTCTTGCAGTGGCTTGAGGTCTTTCCTGCAGTTGTTTGCACTTCTGGAGAATCGATAACCGTCGTTCCTCCGAAGGAAACACCTTTCCTAGCCTGGTATCTACAATGGCCCCTAAGTAATGCAACCTCTGAACAGGTGTTGCTGTAGATTTCAGGAGATTGACTTAAAGACCAAGTTTTTGCAGCAGTTGTAGAGTCCATTCGAAATGTTGCTGTGCCTCGAGACAACTGGAGGCCTTTATGAGCCAATCGTCTAGATAGGGGTAGACGAATATTCGCTGTTTCCTCAAGTGGGCGGCTACTACCGCCATGCATTTGGAAAAAGTTCTTGGCGCTGATTTTAGGCCGAAAGGTAGAACTGCAAATTGGTAATGGCGTTTTCCGACGGTGAACCTTAGGAATTTTCGATGTTTCTTGGTTACTGGGATATGAAAGTAAGCGTCGCAAAGATCTATCGCACATAGCCAGTCGCCCTGACGTAGATGTGGATAAATTTGGTGTAAGGCTAACATCCTGAATTTTTCTTTGCGAATCCATTTGTTTGCTGTCCTCAGATCTAAGATGGGACGAAACTCTTGTTTGTCTTTTTTCGGTACAAGGAAATATCTCGAATAAATCCCCTTCCCTTGTTGGCTGATGGGAACGGGTTCTATGGCTCTTTTTTGCAATAGGATATTGACCTCTAACTGTAGAGCTTCGAGATGGCGGTTGGCTGTTTTGGGTGGAACAGATGGTGGAGAACTGGTGAATCTGAGAGCGTAACCATGTCTCACAATATTCAATACCCAGGCGTCTGTTGTGATGCGTAGCCACTCGTCCAGATGATTTGAGATACTTCCCCCTACCGGAGTGGATAACGGAGGAGGGGGAAGCAAAGATTCAGGGCTTAGACGTGGGAGCCTGTCGAGTTGCCTGAGTTTGAGGTGTTGAACGACCCCTTGTCGACCTTCGCTGAGTAGAGAAACCCCTTTGATGCTGCTGTTGTTGCTGCTGCTGGGGGCGCGAAGACATCCAGTGTGGCGACTGATACCGGTGGGTGAAAAGTCGTCGTTGATATGGCCGGAAAAACTTTCTTTGTTCTTTCGGTCTTTCCATGCCTACCGCTTTCAAGGTATCTAGTTCAGCTTTCATTCTAGCCATCTCGTCATCGGCATGAGAACCGAACAAGGTGGAGCCCGAGAAAGGCAGGTTTTGTATTCTCTGCTGCGCTTCAGGTTTGAGTGATGTAAGTCTCAACCATGCATGCCTTCTGAGCGCTATCCCGTGTGCATAATTGTGTGCGGATAGCACCGAAGAGTCAGCTGCAGCACTTATAATTTGGTTAGACACCATGGCTCCCTCACCCACGACCTCCAGGAAATCTTCCCTTTTATCCTTAGGAAGATGTTCCGCAAACTGCATTAAAGAGTCCCAGAGGGCACGGTCGTACCGCCCTAATAACGCAGTAGCGCTGGCTGCCTTCATCGTGACGCCTGCAGTAGAGCATACTTTTCGTCCTGCAGCATCTATCTTTCTGCTCTCTTTATCTGGAGGTGAAGAAGAAGATGGTGAGGTTGAATGCAGTTTCTTTGCCGCTACTATGACCACCGAATCAGGAACTGGGTCCGACCTCAAGAATAGAGGATCTTGTTCTGGTGGACGATATTTTTTAATAAGTCTGGAAGGAGCAGACTTTGTTGCGGCCGGTGCAAGGAAAATATCCATTGCTGGTTCAAGGAGACCTGGAACCAGTGGAAGCAAAGGTCTGGAAGATGTCCTGTGATGCAAGGTCTCGAAGATCACTGACGTCGATGGGGCAGGTATCGCCAGCGGGATGTTCAGCTTGGTTGCCCCTCGTACTAAGACCTCCTGGAACGTATTCACATCATCTATGGGGGACACTCTCGGGGACGGTGAGTCCGGTAGGGTTGGAGAGTAGTCCCGTGTAGACGAAGAAGAACGCCTGTGATGTGAATGCTGAGATCTCTGTGAGTCATGACGGTGCCGAGAGGAAGAAGAGCGTCTAGAGGAATGTCCCGAACGTCTTACAGACCGCGTTGGAGTCCTCAAAACAGGCTCTGAAGGCGGAGCCGGAAGAGGCGCCGTAGGTGTTATTGGCGTCTGTGGCAATGGTGATTGTCGAGGAGAGAGTTGTGGAGACGCTGGAAGGAGGATGAGCAAAGCCGAGGATTCTGAGGTTGTATAAACCCTCCTAGGTCTTTTTGATTGTCTCGACGTCGACACACTCCTCGACGTCGAAGTACGGTGACGGCGAGTGCCCTTCGCCGTCGATTCTTCTCGCCGTTGAGAATCTCTCGACGACGACCCTCGACGTCGCCGTGATGACGGTGAACGTCTACGTTGTCGAGCACCCCTCGACGTTGATCGATCTCGCCGTGTCGACGGCGAACCGGATTCAGATCTCCTCGACGGGGAACGTCCTCGCCGTGTCGACGGTGACCCAGATCTCGACGGCGAAAGTCCACGCCGTCTCGACGGCGAAATCGTCGTCGACGGCGAGCGATGTCTCTTTCTCGCCGGCGAACCACTCCTCGACGGCGAGCATGTTGGCGCCGTTCCTTGCCTCGACGTCGACGCCCTCGACGTCGTCGGAGACCTGTGCCGTTTTTGAGCCGGTCTGGTCGGAGTTATAGAGGAACCAGTGTGAGCCCTGGTAGAAGACTGACCTTCTCCTCGCTCTGTGGTAGAATGACCACTTTTCCTCCTGTCCTCTTTCGCCTGGAGTCGGATCTTCTCCCTGTCACGAAGGGTCCTTCTGGAGAAGGTTTTGCAGATGTCACACGACTCCGGTTTGTGGCTGGATGGAAGGCAAATTATGCAGACCCGATGTGGATCTGTTTTGGCCTTTTTTCTGCCACAAGAAGGACATTTGTTAAACAGTGAAGGCATTTCTGAAGTAGAAAAACCTCAAAATTCTGTCAGAATCTAACAGAAAAAAACAGAAAATTATCACTCAATGTCAAAAACGTCGAGTGAAAATGAAATTCAAAAGATTTTAAATGAATTTCTGTCACAAAAGGATTTTGTGAGGTAGAGCTCAATGCTTCAGGGTCCTGTCAGAAAGGAGCCGGAAAAAAGAACTGAGGCAACTGCCTTTTGCTGTGCATGATGGGAAACAGGAAGACTTTACTTTCTTAAAGGCACAGCTCTATTTTCATTCTGTATAATGGCAGCCTATGGGCTACACTGCCCTACATTGTTTTATTCTCATGAGAGGTGTAAATAAAATATGAGAATGTATTTATTTATGTATTTATAGAATAAATAGAGGTTTAAACGTGAATTTACACTACAACTGTTTTTCTTCTAACAATTTGGTCTGTGTAGCTGTTCACATAGGCTGCACATTGTTATTCTTAAGTGTTTTTCACAGACCTTTTTTGTCAAGGAGCTGATGATTGCACTTAAGAATATACTACACAACAGTGCTCCGGGGTCCCCGCAGGCGCGCGGAACTATTCAGTGCTTATGACTATACATGGAAATCCCCTACGAGAGAACTACAGTTACAGGTAAGTAACTTATTTTCTTACTCCAGTATTGGAACTTTCATAGATTCACATGCTTGAATCAGAGTAGAAAGCAATAACTATGCACATTGTAAAATTACAACATTTTTAATAAACAAAATATCTTGAACCACAAAACCTTATTATCATCATGCCTAAAATGATGAAGTATATAAGTATACTGACATATGTCTATATCTATACATATATATATATATATATACATATAAAGATATCTATCTACTTATCTCTAAGATATACCTGTAAAGATAAATGATGAAATTCGAAGAAGAAAACAGTAATAGAAATTATCATAAGACACTACTGTAACATGATCAATGTCTGTAAACCCGCTTACTTATGTGATTGTGATAGCGTTCTCTTATCCTTATATATTTTTTTTTCTTTTTTTTTTAAAGTAAACAATGTGCATACCTGTTCTAGGATGGAGGGATGTAGGAGAAATGGCTCACCTTCACCTGAAGAGATTCCTGAGAACCTCCTGGCCCACAGCTACCTCTCCGTGAGAGAGGGACTCCAAGCAGTAGTGCTTAGTGAAGGTATGACAGCTCTTCCATGTTGCTGCCCTACATATGTCTTGTAGTGGCACTCCGGCAAACAGTGCCGCTGATGATGAGACTTTTCTCGTCGAGTGAGCATGCACAGATGACTGCAAAGGTTTGCCCACTGCCTGATGGCAAAATAGAATGTCAGAGGCAATCCATCTAGAAATACTCTGCTTGGATAGTGGGCACCCCTTCCTAGGAGCACTGTACGCCACAAATAACTGATTAGAACACCGAAAAGATTTAGGCCCTCATTCGGACCTTGGCGGGCGGCGGAGGCCGCCCGCCAAAGTCCCGCCGTCAAAATACCGTACGACCGCGGCGGGTATTTTGACTTTTCCCCTGGGCTGGCGGGCAGCCGCCGGAAGGCCGCCCGCCAGCCCAGGGGAAAACGACCTTCCCACCATGAAGCCGGCTCGTAATCGAGCCGGCGGAGTGGGAAGGTGCGACGGGTGCTACTGCACCCGTCGCGTATTTCACTGTCTGCTATGCAGACAGTGAAATACTAGCGGGGCCCTCTTACGGGGCCCCTGCATTGGCATGGGCACTGCAGGGGCCCCCAGGGGCCCCGCGACACCCCCTACCGGCATCCTGTTCCTGGCGGGCGAACCGCCAGGAACAGGATGGCGGTAGGGGGTGTCAGAATCCCCCATGGCAGCGCAGCGAGCTGCGCCGCCATGGGGAATTCAAATGGGCAACGGAAAACCAGCGGGAGACCGCCGGTTTTCAATTTCTGACCGCGGCCAAAGCGCCGCGGTCAGAATGCCCACCGGCGGTGCTCCCGCCCCCGTTGGCCCTGGCGGTGCAACACCGCCAGGGTCATAATGAGGGCCTTAGTCCTGTCCAAATAAAATTGAACGCATCTTTTAACGTCTAAAGAGTGTAATGCCCTCTCCGCCGGAGAAGATGGATGAGGGAAAAACGACTTGAAGACTAAAGGTTCGTTCATGTGAAAGTCTGACGGAACCTTTGGAATAAAATGCGGGTTAGTGGGCATTAATACTCTATCGTGTTTAAGCTGCAGGAATGGCTCTTGGATGGACAGCGCTTGCACCTCACTGACCCGCCTAGCTGATGTAAGAGCTATGAATAAGGGACCCTTCCACGACAAGTGTTTGAGGGAAGCACTGTGGATGGGTTCAAATGGATGCTTCATCAGTTGTGCCAAAACAATATTTAGATTCCACGAAGGAGGTGGTGGTCTGAAAGGAGGGTAAACCCTGAAAAGTCCCTTTAGAAATCTCTTAATCAGCCGAGAAGAGAAGAGCGAGGGTGTGTCATCTGAACGTCTGTATGCAGCTATAGCTGCTACATGAACTTTAATGGACGAGTGTGCGAGGCCAGATTGAGCTAACTGTAAAAGATACAGCAATATTTCTTCTGGTGGTGAGAGTAGAGGGTCGATCTGACGTTGATGACACCAGGCACAGAATCTTTTCCATTTACACTGATACGTATTGTTAGTGCTATCTGCTCTGGCTTTCGACAAAATATCCCTGCAGTCCTGCGGGATGTTCAAATGCGCAAACTCCCTGTGGTGAGGAGCCATGCTGATAACCGCATTGACTGCGGATCGGGGTGCCGAACCTGGCCGTTGTTTATTGTTAGTAAATGAGGTAACGGCTCCAGTGGAATATGAGATTTAACTGACAGAATGAGGAGCTCCGTGAACCAATGTTGGCACGGCCAGTACGGGGCTATCAGTATGAGAGTGCACGGTTCTGTTTTCATCTTCGTGAGGACCCTTGGGATCAACGGAATGAGAGGAAAGGCATAAGCAAAGATGTCTGACCAGACTATCGAAAACGCATTCCCCCAAGATCCCTTTTGGTGATGCCAACTTGCGAAGAACCGGCATTTGGCGTTGTCCTTCTTCGCAAACAGATCCACTGTTGGTGTTCCCCACTGGGAAAAAATCTGGTTCAGTACTGTCTGATCTAGCTCCCACTCGTGGCAGTCCGATTTCTGCCTGCTGAGTGCATCTGCTGTCTTGTTGTTTATTCCCGGCAAGTGTACCGCTGATAGTGTGATGCCTTGCTGCGAGGCCCAGTTCCAGATCGCTTGGGCTTCCCTGGAGAGGGTGAGAGATCTTGTACCTCCTTGTTTGTTGAGATAGTGCATCGTAGTGGTGTTGTCCGATCTTTTCATCACTCGCGATCCTGAGATTCTTGGGAGAAACGCTTGTAAGGCGAGGTGCACTGCCCTGAGTTCTAGCCAATTGATATGCATTGATGCCAGATGGATTGGCCATTTGCCACTTATTTTCAGGTCCTGTAAGACTGCGCCCCCGCCTTCCAGTGAGGCATCCGTTGTTATAGTCCACGGGGCTGGCTGTTGAAGAAACGAGAGGCCGATTGACAGATGATGCTTTTGAGACCACCATTTGAGAGTTTTGATCATTATCGGAGTTATTTGTACCTGGTCTTCGAAAGTGCCTGATACTTGGAGCCATTGACGATTTAGCTGCTCCTGCAAGGGACGCATCTTTAGCCGACACAGAGGGATAAGAGGTATGCATGAAGACATCATGCCCAACAGTGATTTGAAGAGACGGACAGTCACCTTTCGTTTTCTCTGTATGGAACTCACTAGGGTCAGTAATCTTTGTTGTCTCTCTAACGTGGGACATGCCATGCCGGATTCTGTGTTCAGTTTTGCTCCCAGAAAAGTAATATTGCGTACTGGTAGAGGGTTGGACTTCTCCCAGTTGACTGTGAATCCGAGATTGGTCAGTAAGGAAACGCACTTTCTTGTTGACTTGTGTGCTCCTGTGTACGTCTTTGCCTTTATTAACCAGTCGTCTAAGTATGGAAAAATCTGGTGCTTTCTTCTCCTGAGAAAGGCTGCGACTGGTGCTAGGCATTTGGTAAATATTCTTGGGGCTGATTTAAGTCCGAAGGGAAGGACGCGGTATTGATAATGGCTCCCGGCTACGGTGAATTTCAAATACATTCTGTGGGCAGGGCGGATGGGTATGTGGAAGTATGCGTCTTTGAGGTCTAGTGATGACATAAAATCTCTCTGACTGAGACGCAGAAGGACGTCTCGCAGGCTGATCATTCAAAACAATTGCTTTTTCAGGTATACATTTAGTTCCCTTAAATCGAGGATCGGCCTCCAATCCTTCCACTTTTTTCGAATGATGAAGAACCTGGAATAAAATCCTGTTCCTCGTTGAGCTCGAGGCACCTTCTCTATAGCTCCCTTGAGAAGCAGCTTGTCGACCTCTTCTTTGAGTTGCTGAGGATAATTTGAAGGAGTCCTGCGGGGAGGGTTGGAGGGAGGTATCTGGATAAATTCTAAAGTATGGCCCGTTCCACTAATTGTAGGAAATTGTAGGACCCACTTGTCTGACGTAATGGTTTGCCATTGACTGAGGAATAAGGAAATTCTCCCGCCCAGGGTGACAGGAGGAGGACTGAGCGTAGCCGGCGCCTCGAAAACATCAGGTTCTACGAACTGAATCTGTGGCCGGGCGGGTTGAACTTCCACGGCCGGCCGGTCTACTATAGGCTGGTTGAGTCGGTTGCCTTTGGGAGTAGTATGGACTATACTGTTGTGAGGATGATGGATAGGAAGAATATCTCTGTTGTTGATATCCCCCTCTGTAAGAGGGTTGGCCACGCCCCCTAGGACGAAAGGACGATCTTCGATATTGCAGGGTCCCCTAATGACCTTGCCGTGTCCGTCTTGATTGACTGTAGGGCTTCATCCACATGTTTCCCAAATAGCGCTTGGCCATCAAAGGGTAAGTCTAGGATTTTATTCTGGACTTCTGGCCGAAATGAGGTGGCTTTAAGCCAGCCCTGCCTTCTTAATACAGCTGCACCTGCAAGCTGTCTAAAAGCAGTGGTCGCTATATCCATTGCGCAGTCTATAAGCTCTGCAGACGTGCGTTGACCTTTTTGTACAGTTTTATTTGCCTTCGATTTTGCGTCTTCTGGCAGTTGGTTAATAAAAGGTGCAATATCCGCCCAAAGCTGTCTGTCGTATCGAGACAAAATAGCCAAGGAGTTGGCAGCTCTAAGCACTAGGCTGGCCATAGACGAAAATCTTTTTCCTATGTTGTCTGGCCGCCTCCCCTCCTTGTCTGGGGGTGCGGAAATCGGGGCAGAAAGATTTTTTGATCTTCTCTGAGCTGCCTGAGCTACTACTGAATCCGGAGGAGGGTGTCCTGTTAAGCATGTTGGTCCATCATCAGGAGCTTTGTATTTTTTATCCAGACGTGGCAAAACCGCCTTGACTGTTGCCGGATTATTCATGACTTTGAGGCCCTCTTCCCACAGGTAGTTCACCATCGGGATAGAGCGCACAGACTTTTGAAAGGGCTCTTTAAAATCATATAGGAAACAGTCTGTTTGCTTCGTAGGTAGCGGTAAAGCAAAACGCTTGGCTGCCCTCTCTAGGAGATTGTGCTCCAATGTCTTTAGGTGGGGATTCCACCTTCGAATGAGAAGGAGAAGATGGAGCAGGGATAATGTACTCATCCCACTCTGAGTGAGTGTCTATGAGCTCTCCTTCTTCCTGATCCCCTTCTGAGGTGTCAGTGTCTTGGGGAATTGTCATGTCCGGAGTGGCCACATCTGTGAGATGCAAAGACGTTGGTCTTTGATGTGGAGTAGAAACACCAGAAATAGGCAATGGAGGAGGCTGTCCTCCTTGAGGAGGAAACCTTCTGTTGTAATCCACTAACATCGATCTAATGCCATTAAGCAGGTCGGAAGGAATAAACGCTCCCTGTTGATATTGGTGATGCTCCGAGTAAGCCTGGGGATCATAAGCTTCCTCATATTCCTCCTCTTCCTGGTATTTTACATTCAATTCAGAAGGACTGTGGGCTGTTCCAAAAGGCCCGTCTTCATCTGAATCTTCATCTCCCTCCAAAAGATGTACTGGCACAAGGGAAGATACCTTACTAGGTGATGTGTGGGTTGGAGTTAACTTTTCTCCTCTTTTTTGATGTTTTTCCGTCGGTGTTGTCGACGACGTGTAAATTGACTTTGTCATGGACGGTGCCGTCGACGCTGGACGCACAGTTATTTTAATAGCAGAAAGCTTTGCAGACGAGTCTACCTTCGACAAAGTGGTAGACGACGGTAGGGCTGACACTGACATCAGCGCCGTCGACGATGGCGTGGTGTAGACGGTCGTCGACGCTGATGTCGTCGTTGCAGCTCTCGTCGACGGTGGTGTACTTGTTCTCGTCGACGATGTCGCAGGCGGAGCCGTTGACAATGGAAATCCCGAAGTAGCTGTTGTCGCAAGCAATGCACTCACCGACGGTGCCGTCGACGGGGAATCCGTGGACGAGGCCTTTTTTCCAGTCACAGAGGATGGCTTTTTGAAAGGCACAGATGGTGGAACAGATGATGATTTCTAGTGCCTCTCAGAACTGGAAGAATGTCTTTTCCCCTCTTTACTTGAGAGTTTAGTCGGGGAAGAAGATGGGCTGCGACCCTTATAAGACCCTGAAGCAGTCTTTTTGAGGGCTTTCCTTGAGATTTGTGAGGGAGATCTAGAGCGTGATCTTGCCCTTTTAGCTGATCTCTTAGATGTTGAGGACTCCTCACTCTCAGAACCAGAAACTGGATCCTTCCTATGTTTTAGTTTCTGCAGCCATATTAATAATCTGCCTTCTCTATCTTTTAAAGTCTTAGAAGAAAAAGTATGGCAAATCTTACAGTCTTTGGCTGAATGATCTGGGTACAGGCAGTAAATGCAGTCTTGATGACGGTCTTCAGAATGAAGTCTTTTCTTCCCACAAGTCTTGCAGTCTCTGAAGAGACTCTTCTTTTCCTTGTCAGACATAGTTGAAAAATAGCTAACAAATCCAAATAAATGAGTTTCTCTGAGAGAAAATAGCTGAATAGGGGTGTGAAGACAGACAGAGCTCTGAGGAGACTCCCTAGCACAACGTGCGGTAGAAAATCTGAGGTGCTAGAGCTTCTCTCAGGAGGTTCTGAAGGGTGCTGTCGCCTGATTGGTGGAGGATCAGGTTTGGTCCTTTTCACAAAATGACTCTGATAGACTATGAAATTGAAGAGGCCTAGGGCCCTTTTCTCTTCAATATGTTTTAACATTACTTGTGAAAATTGTACCGGGACTGCCATCTCGACGACGGGGAATGATTCAAGCATGTGAATCTATGAAAGTTCCAATACTGGAGTAAACGTTGTTGCCTACCCTTGCCCTCTAGTGACACGTTCGAGTAAGGTAATCAAGTGCTGCTGACAAGTCTGTTACTCGTCGAATGAAAGGGTCAAGTTAAGGAGGAATCATTATTTATGCCTGGACTAGTGCTCCAAGGCCCCTTCTTGGTGAGAGGTGAGAGAACAACTAGACCTGTCAGTGTGAGTGTGTGATTTTAGGGTACAAGGCACTACAACACTAAATCTATTATATTTTCGCTGTTCAGCTTTCACATCATTAATTATTGTTTGAAAACAGGAAAGGTGAATAATCCACAATGCTACATTCACTAATTGCAAAGGGAATAAATAAATAGATGCTCAAACAATGGTCTAAAATGCTCTTAAAGGGTTTCTAGTGATGTGCAAACTACTGTGTGGACATTAAATTATGATTTATTTTTAATTTTAATTGAATATCTCTACTACTATGACCTGTTTGGCTACACATTCATTCACCCTGCCCACTGTCCCTTTTAGGTACCTTAGGCCTTCATTACGAGGGGCTTCACAATTTCTGCGAGTCCAGTTACAGCAGTTATCGTAATTGTATCTATAAATTGTGTTGTTTCACATGAGATTTGTTCTCAGCTTTAAACACCAGGGAAACATGCAGAAATTGACATGGATTAAGAACCAATTCCTTCTTGTTGTCCCCAGAGTCTTGCAAACCCCATTACTCCTCCACATGTGAATTAGCCCCTTAACCTCACTTCCAGGTAACAATAACTCTATGGGAGGAAAACGACAAAGATTATGACAGTCCATTCTTAATGAGTAATTTACTATTTTGAGATCACAGGCTAGGCACCGTCAGAAAACACATTTACATTGAGCTATCACTGACAAGAGATGAATTAGGAGTCTAGTGTTACCAACTATCTCACACCTGGGGGTGGGATGGAGAGAATGTTAGCAGATCCTAATGTCAGTTCCCTAAAGTTGATGGAAGTTTCTTGGAAGTAACTATAACTCGCACCCTCGCCTTGCACTGTTTTTGATCTCATGTATTACATCAAGTTCTTCAACATCATAATTGATAACAAAACTGTTAATGGCGGGGTGTGAGTTATAGTAACTTCAGTGAAACTGAATCTTCACCCAACTATAACATAAATTTTACCACAGCTAAGAAGAGATTCTAGTAATAATAATCGCAGTGGAAAGCTTCTCCCCATAGGTTTTGTCCGAGGCAGTAACCAACACCAAAATCATTCCTTACAAAGGTAATCTGTGACATTTCCTTCAACAAAATATCTATCTGTAGGCTTTAATACAAAGAAATAATAACCCACCCATAATTGCTTATTGATTTTAACATGTTTTTACAATATTTTGGCCCAATGCATTTATCAAAACTTTTCATAATAAACAGAACAGACATATAGCAACAGAAATATGTTTTTCCTAGTGAACCAATCAGGCTTGAACTATTATCAATGGTTTATTACCATAACCAATTGTGGGCTTCTGTGCTGAGCATAAGCTTTCCCACAAGGCAAACATCAGGCATACAGTCATACAATGACACAGTGTACAAAAATATAGTTGACAAAGCGAAATACTAATTCTCCTATGATGGCCTAACATCTAACCCCACAGTTTGCCAGAACTGCTAACCAGCACCAACAGACTTGCCTGCTATGGTAATCTGTGGGATTCCATGTAACAAAATACCCATCTTTAGGCTTTAATCTGGAGTAATAACAATCTACCTTTAAATACCTATTGACTTTAACATATGTTGTTCACAATCAATATGTCAGATCTACTGCCTATATAATAACTTTTCATAATAAACAACCAGTCATACAGCCTTTATCAATGGCTTGTCACCATAACCAACTCAAGCCCACTGTATTGAACGTAAGCTTTCTACAAGCAAACCATCTGACATATAGTCATAAAGTACAAACAAACAAAATTACAATTGGCAAAGCAAAGAAAGCCTAACAAGGATTATTGTTGTGCATATCCTATATCCCAAAGGTTTGTTCAAGTGAGTTACTAACAACAAAATCCTCATCTACTTTTGTAATCTGTGAAATTCCGTGTAACAAAATATGTACCTACAGTGTAGTAACAATCTATCCATAAAAGCCTTTTGCCTTTAATGCATGCTTTTCACTATTAAGTAGGTCAGGCCCACTGGCTTTGTCAGAACATTTCATAATAAACAGATTAAACCTATCAAATCTGGCATGACTTTTCTTAATGGACCGAAGAAGCCTTTAATCTTAACACGCTTTACACAATGCCAAAACCCTTGCTTAATGTGGTAAATACCTGTCAATAGCTGTAAAAACATTGTGGTAACAACCAACTGTTAAAGTCTTACTGGCTTTAACACAAGCTTTTCACAATGAGTCAGCCAGACCAATTGCCTTTTTCACATTGTTTCATAATAAGCAGACCATGCCTTTGGCATCTGATGTAACGTTTCCAGAGAACCAAATCAGCATATAGCTTCTCATCATAACCAACTCAGGACCACGTATCGAGTGCAAGCATTTCCACACGGCAACCATCAGTTACTGCTGTAAAAATTAGAAAGGTGTGCAAAATTACAACTGACTAAAGGCAAAATACTATCTCTTCCAAGATGGCCTACCAAGGATTTTCACACAGCAAACCTTCTATGTACCCACAGATTGTCACACTGGGTGACCACCAACAAAACCACTGTCTACTGCTGTAATCTGTTAAATTCCATGTAACAACATACATCTGTATGCTTTTAATATGGAGTAATTAGAATGTATAATTAAATATCTATTGACTTTAGCATATGCTTTTCAAAATACATCTCGTCAATGTCTTTATCATAACGCTAAGTAATAGATAGAATAGGCCTATAGCCATAATCTTTGGCTCATCACCTTAACCGACTCAGTCCTGCTGTACAAAGTATAAATTTTACAAGTCAAAATGTGCAATACAAAGAGGCCCAGATTTACAAACACTTTGCGCAGGGTTTGCATTACGTTTTGAAAGAAAAGCCAATGCAAAGAGTTGTGGCGGGATTTACAAACCAACATAAATTACATTTTGTGTTGGATTTTAACCCAAAGAAATGCAATGCTGCGTGGTGTGCTGTTTTTGTTACTTTGCACTAAGGGGGCATTTCATGGGTGGTGCCTGGGCCACCCAACACAACCACCCATGGGTTTTGAAGCAAATCCCTAGTTACAAGGAATTGTAGACCGTGATTTGCATCAAAAAATCCTGTGCCCCCTTGAGGCAGGTGTAGCAAAGAGGAATCTCTTAAACCATAAAGCCTTGTTCGGAATCCGGGCTCCTCGTTTTTACCACACTATGGGGGTTATTAAAACTTTGGAGGAGGTGTTAATGCGTCCCAAAAGTGACGGTAAAGTGACGGATATACCACCAGCCGTATTACGAGTCCATTATATCCTACGGAACTCGTAATACGGCTGGTGGTATATCCGTCACTTTACCGTCACTTTTGGGACGGATTAACACCTCCTTCAAAGTTGTAATAACCCCCGATGTCTATTGTACAGCACACTTACAAAGTGAGAACCTCCTTAAAGCATACTTTTTGTATTGAAATGACAACCTTCCACCATAAAACCCAGCTTCTCACGACACAAGACAACCTTGCACTGTAGCACAAAGTCCCTACTTTGGCGAATGGCTTCCTAAAGTGTACCAACGCAGCGATAGAGAAAAGCACCACATCTTAGTAGATATGACACTGTTCTGCTCTCTCCCACTCATGAAACTCAGCACAACAACTTGGCTTGCTGCCCTGTTTTGTATGATTTCAATGTAAATCCGGCTCACTGTTTTAAGAGGAAGCACAGAATTTCAGCCCAATCAGATTCTGTGATCAGGAAAACTATAATTTGGGTGGAGCCTAAGCCCCTTTCTCAGAAGGACTATGAAAACTTTTTTTTGATGATAACATAAGGTAAAGCATCAGCTGTACTGTCAGGCCTTGCCCAAAAATCTATATATATATGTGTGTGTGTGTGTGTAACCATGGGCAATCAAACATAAAAGTCCACTTCGAGGTCTAAAGTTAATGACTGCCCTCCTCCCATCTGTGCTGCTGCCAGAAATAAAACACCCTAAACTATCCAGCTATCTAAGAAGGATAAGTTACTTACCTGTAAATCCTAGTTCTCTTCCAGGGGTATCCTCATCAAAGTCATAAACATTGAATATTCCCGCCCTTGTGCGGGGACCCCGGAGCATATATAAAATATACACATATTATACATGTGTAACAAACAGTCATGCAGGCTATCATGTTAAAAACAGGCTAAAATGCTTTATTTCTATGAAGTTTTTTATTTTATTTTTTTATTTTTTTATATTAAATACTACAATAGAGCATAAATATGTACCCAAGCTCCTAAAACTAGGCTTAGGGAAGTAAGCAGTAGCAAACTCTAGAGAAAAAATAGAAAAAACTGCATTGAAAAACAATGAAGCATTCTTAGCCAATAGGCTGCATGCAGGTTAACACAGGAGAACCATAAAAACTTTGGCACCATGCCTTTAAGACCCTGAGCACCTCCAGTATCCCACCATGCCTCAGGGGTGAAGGAAAGGTGACAGTTGGTTCACAGTTAGGTCAGTTCTTTTTACAGTGACAATTTGTATAACTGATTCCAGACAAAGTCTGTCCTGCACTTCTAGGAGACGTGCGTCCGGGGAGGAGGGTGGGTTGTTTATGACTTTGATGAGGATACCCCTGGAAGAGAACTAGGATTTACAGGTAAGTAACTTATCCTTCTCTTCCAGGGGATCCTCATCAATAGTCATAAACATTGAATAGATTAGCAAGCCCATCCCTAAACCCAGCGGACTGTCCGATAGAAGTGCAGGAATAGATATGTCTTACGCAAATAGATTTCTTAGAGAGGCCTGCCCCACTTGGGCATCCGCTCTTGCATCTGAGTCTAAACAATAATGTCTTGTAAACGTATGGACAGACTTCCATGTAGCAGCCTTACAAATCTCAGATATCGGAACATTGTTAAGGAGAGCAGCAGTAGCCGCTTTACCCCTTGTGGAATGCGCTCTAGGCCGCGCTAGTAATTGTTTATTAGCTAGCTGGTAAGTATTAACAATACAAGAAACTATCCATCTTGATATTGTTCGCTTAGATGCTGCCTCTCCTGTCCTTAAATGACCATAGTTTACAAACAAGCGGTTAGAGTGTCTAATCGATTTTGTCTTGTCCAGATAAAATTTCAGCACTCTTTTCAAGTCTAATGAGTGCAATGCTTTCTCTGCCAGAGTCTCCGGATTGGGAAAGAACGTCGGTAAAGATATGGTCTGATTAATATGGAATTCTGACACCACCTTCGGAAGGAAAGATGGGTGAGTTCGAAGAACCACTCTATTGTCATGAAAAACCGTGTACGGTTCTTTTGAAGACAAGGCCTGGATTTCACTGACCCTCCTCGCTGAAGTAATGGCCACTAGAAAAGCCGTCTTCCACGTAAGGTGTTGTAAAGAGGCCTTATGTATAGGCTCGAAAGGAGGGCCCATAAGTTTTGCCAGGACTATGTTCAGTTCCCATGGAGGAGAAGGCCTCCGAATTGGCAGAAAAACTTTCTTCAAACCCTCTAAGAAATCCTTGACTACAGGTTTTGTAAAGAAGGATTCCTGAGAAGGTGACTTGCGATAGGCTGTAATAGCAGACAAATGTACCTTAATAGATGATACCTGCAGACCAGACTTCGCTAGATGAAGCAAATAGGACAGTATGACATCCTCCTGCGCCCGTATGGGATTATGACCTTTCTGACAGCACCATATGTAGAATCTCTTCCACTTAAAAGCGTAAGAACGCCGCGTGGAAGGCCGTTTGGACTCTTTCAAGATGTTCATGCACTCCTGCGAGAGCCCTAGGTGCCCATACTGCAGGAATTCAGGAGCCATGCTGTTAAGCTCAGAGAGGGTTGGTTGGGATGTAGAATCCTGCCCTCCATTCTGCTCAGAAGATCCGGTCTGCACGGCAGCCTCCTGTGAGGTTTTTCCGACAGGTTGAGGAGATCCGTGTACCAGAACTGTTGGGGCCATTGTGGCGCTATAAGAATCATTCTGGTCCTGGATCTGTAAAGTTTGCTGATCACTGCCGGAATGAGGGGAATCGGCGGAAAAGCGTAAAGAAATATCCCTGACCAGTCGATCAACAGGGCATTCCCTCGAGATCCCGGACGGTAGAACCTGGATGCGAAGTCTGGGCATTTCTTGTTTACTTCGTCTGCGAAGAGATCCAGTTGAGGCCGACCCCATTGCGCGAAGATGTATTCTGCGACTTCGCCGTGTAGGACCAAATCGTGAACGTCCTCCAGGTGTCTGCTTAGAAAGTCTGCTTCCACGTTCTGCTGACCTGGCAGGTGAACTGCTGTAATTGACATTCCTCTGGCCAGGAGCCAATGCCATATCGCTTGGGACTCTCGCGATAGGGGTAGGGACCTCGTTCCCCCTTGTTTGTTCAAGTAATACATCGTGGTTGTATTGTCCGTCTGTATCAAGAGAGTTTTCCCCTGAATTAGCGGTATGAAAGACTTGAGAGCCAGATGGACCGCTCTGAGTTCTAGCAGATTGATGTGGTACTGCTTTTCCTTGTCTGACCACAGACCCTGCGCTTGAAAAGGACCCAAATGAGCCCCCCATCCCTGAAGAGATGCATCCGTTACTAGGGTGTCGGATGGAAGCACCTGGAGAAACGGAGCACCCACTGACAGGTGAGGTCTGTGCATCCACCATCTCAATGACTGAAGTGCTACCGCCGGTAGCCGCACCGTGTACTCCCAGCGACATGTTCTTTGGCTCCAGTTGGTCTCCAATGCCTCTTGGAGGGGTCTCATGTGGAGTCTGGCATTTGGGACAATAAAAATGCACGATGCCATGGAGCCCAGCAGTGATGTCACCTGACGTGCCGTAGGTGCGCTGGCTCTCAACAGGTCCTGGCACTTCCTGTCTATTGAGGATAGTCGTTCCTCTGAAGGATACACTTTTTGGAGTTCTGTGTTTATGATAGCTCCTAGGTAGTGAAGATTCTGCGTTGGAATCAAGGTTGACTTCTGGTAATTGACCTGAAGACCTAGAGCTTCGCAAACTCCTAGTACAATGTCCCGATGGCTTCTCGCCTGCTCCGGAGAAGAAGCCTTTAGTAGCCAGTCGCCTAGGTATGGATATATGTATATCCTTTGTCTTCGGAGATGTGCCGCCACCACTGCCATACATTTCGAGAAAACTCTTGGGGCAGATTTCAGGCCAAAGGGTAGAACTCTGAACTGGTAATGCTGTAACGCTACTCGGAAGCGCAGGAATTTTCAATGTTTGGGAGCTATCGGGATGTGAAAGTACGCATCCTGTAGGTCGATGGAGCACATCCAGTCTCCCTGATGCAGTTGAGGGAAAATCTGGTGAAGCGCTAGCATTCTGAACTTCTGCTTCCTTATGTATTTGTTCAGCAGCCGTAGGTCCAGAATTGGCCTGAAAACGCCCTCTCGACCCTTCTTTGCCACTAGAAAGTAACGGGAGTAGACCCCCTGTCCTCTGTGTGCAGGTGGAACCTTTTCTATGGCATTCTTTTTTAGGAGGGCGAGAGCCTCCTTGCGTAGCAAGCTGAGACGAGATGGATTGTCTTTGGTTGGTGGCAAGCGTGGTGGAGGCTGTTTGAAAAGAAGAGAATAGCCATGTTCGACAATATTGAGCACCCATTTGTCTCTTGTGATAGAGCGCCACTCGTGAAGATAAGCCGTAATACTTCCCCCCACCGGAGTGGTGTACAGTGTCGAGGGAAGCGAGATTTCATTGCTTGGTGGGTGCTTTCGGAGTGGACTGTTGAGGTCTACTTGACCCTCGCTCCCTTGTGTTTCTCCTTTGAAAAAGAGGGCGTCCCTGTCTTTGCTGTGACCTTTGCGACCAATGAGGGGTTTGAACCCTCTGCTGGAAAGGGCGCCTGTCATACGGCCTGTACCTCCGCCTGAAATCTTTCTTTCTTTCGAGGCCCACCGCCTTCATGGTATCCACCTCGGTCTTCATGCGGGCCATCTCTTCGTCTGCATGGGCACCGAATAGAGAGTTCCCGGCAAATGGGAGATTCAGGATGCGTTGTTGTGCTTCCTGTTTCAAGCCAGTGAGCCTCAGCTAGGAAGATCTCCTCGCACAGATACCATGTGCGTAGCCATGAGCAGCCAAATCCGCCCCATCTGCTGCCGCGCTGATAACCTGGTTGGATACCAGGCATCCTTCTTGTAGTATCTCCTGGAAATCTTGTCTGTCTTCTCTGGGCAATTTTTCTGTAAATCTACTGAGGGAGTCCCACAGAGAACGATCATACCTGCCCAGGAGCGCAGACGCACTGGAGACCTTCATTGCTGAAGCCGCTGTCCCGCATATCTTTCTCCCCAGAGAGTCTAGATGCCTGCTCTCTTTATCCGGGGGTACCGTGGATGAAGATGCCACTGAGTGGGTCTTTCGGGC
Source organism: Pleurodeles waltl (assembly GCF_031143425.1). Lineage (NCBI taxonomy): Eukaryota > Metazoa > Chordata > Amphibia > Caudata > Salamandridae > Pleurodeles > Pleurodeles waltl. The sequence continues at coordinate 1,125,029,898 of NC_090448.1, forward strand.
GGCAGCTATGATAACTGAGTCCGGTGGTGGATCCTTTCTAAGGAATAAAGGGTCCTGTTCTGGAGCCTTGTATTTTTTTAGAATTCTAGCCGGGGCAGACTTAAGCGAGGCTGGGGCCAGAAAAGTGTCCATGGTTGGCTGCAACAAGCCAGGCACTAGAGGCAGCAACTTTTTTGACGCTGATCTCTGTTGTAGAGTCTCAAAGATGACCGATGAGGAGGTAGATGGTTCTGGAACCTCTATGTTGAGTTTCTGCGCTCCTCTTAGCAACACCTCGTTGAATGTGGTAATGTCATCCACCGGTGAGACTCTAGCAGGTGGTGAATCTGTTAGGGTGGGTGAGTAACGCCCGACAGATGAACCTGATGAAGACCAACAGGGTGATCTTCTTCTTGACCGCGACCTGGATCTTCGTTGAGAGCGAGACCTGCTGCGAGACGCTGTAGCTGAGCGTCTAGGCCTCGCGGTCGGTTGGCGAGGAGCTGAACGAGCCCGTTCTGCCCTGGCTGTCGGTGATGGCGTTCTTGGCAGGGAGGCAGTAGGTGAATACATTCGCGAATATTGCGAATCTGGGGAGGCCGCTGGTCTGTTGAGGCTCTCCAGCCATCTCGGAGATAGGTTGATGGGCGAGACATGCCCAGAAGATGCCGCTCTTGACCGAGAAGAGTCGCTCGGTATGGAGACCACTGGAGATGGCGCCTTGTCTGGCGTGGGGCGATGTTCTGCTCCCTGTGGGACAGGTAAAACCTGTGTCGACGTCGATGGCTGGTTGCTCATGCCTCGACGTCGAACGGCGATCCTTGGACCTCGACCTGCTCGCCGTTGTGTGCCTCGACGTGGAGCGATGGGAGGTCGACGGCGGATGTCTCTCGTGCCGTTGTGGCGATTTCGACGTCGTGTGTCCTGACGTCGGGGGGCGCACAGCCTTTGGCGGCGACCGGGCACGCCGGCGATGGCTCGACGTCGATCGGCGGGCTGCCGTCGACGGAGACCTGCCCCTGCTCTGATGTCCCTCAGACGCCGTTCCCTTCGACGTCGGGCGTGTCGCCGTCAACGGCGATCTATGCCGGTGAGACGGTGGTAGCGACGACGTCGACGGTGAACAAACAGGTACTTTCCTACCTGTCGACGTCGACCGGGCCATTCTCTCCTGAGAATGGCCTTCTGGCTGTCTGGGAAGTGAGGAGGACGATGTTCTTTTCCTCTCCTGAAGCCCATGTAGCCGGATCTTCTCTCTGTCTTTCAGAGTCCTCCTAGACATGTTCTTGCAGTACTTACAAGTGTCAGGGCAGTGACTCTGAGGCAGGCACACTATGCACAGAGAGTGGGGATCTGACTGGGCCTTCTTCTTCCCACAAGCAGGGCATTTGACAAAAAGTGAAGGCATTTTTCTGTCGGAAAAAACCTGCCTAGCTCAGACAAAGGTGTTATTTGTCGAGTGAAAAGTGAAAAAACGCTTTTTTAAAGAATTTTTTTGAGAAAAACTCAGAAAAACTGAGAGCTCAATGCTCCAGGATCCTCTCAGAAGAAGCCGGAAAAAAGAACTGACCTAACTGTGAACCAACTGTCACCTTTCCTTCACCCCTGAGGCATGGTGGGATACTGGAGGTGCTCAGGGTCTTAAAGGCACGGTGCCAAAGTTTTTATGGTTCTCCTGTGTTAACCTGCATGCAGCCTATTGGCTAAGAATGCTTCATTGTTTTTCAATGCAGTTTTTTCTATTTTTTCTCTAGAGTTTGCTACTGCTTACTTCCCTAAGCCTAGTTTTAGGAGCTTGGGTACATATGTATGCTCTATTGTAGTATTTAATATAAAAAAAATAAAAAAAACTTCATAGAAATAAAGCATTTTAGCCTGTTTTTAACATGATCGCCTGCATGACTGTTTGTTACACATGTATAATATGTGTATATTTTATATATGCTCCGGGGTCCCCGCACAAGGGCGGGAATATTCAATGTTTATGACTATTGATGAGGATCCCCTGGAAGAGAAACTTTAATAGCATTACAATTTTAAGTGTGTGCCTATGAATTGACGAGCTCAGTCAGCTAGTTAAATAAACAAAATGATCACAGCTGTGTGGAGAGAAAGCCCTTTTTTGTGTGGAAGCAAACCCCTTCTGTCCAATCAAAACATGTGCTCTTGACTACCAATATGTGAGAGGAGCCAAGACACCTCTCCCGGTAGTGTTTCTTTCTTTTACCTTTATTTATGCTGTTTTATGCATGTAAAAGACCAACATAACATATAGCGCATGTATACAAGTGCAAGTGCCTTATCGCGGGTCATACTGGTTTGATTACCAGGACCATCACACACTGTGGACAACATCATATGTGCCAAGTCGACCTACAAATCGTATACACTGATGATCTAGGAGCCCACTTAGTAAGGAATAGTTTCTTGCCTGTAAATCCAGTTCTCTCGTAGAGGTATTTCCATGATAGTCATAAGCGCTGAATAGTTCCACTCACCTGCGGGGACCCCGAAGCACTGCTCTGAAATTGTCTTATTAAGTGTAGATGTTCGCCTTTCTTCAGGAAGACCTGCAAAGTCACTTAAGAATGTCAATATACGGCCTAAAGGGGAGGCTACAAAGGCCAAATTCTTCATCCTACTTGGTTGAAAAAAGGGTACTGTCAAGTAGATATGCATTAAAATGCATGGATATTCTAAAGATTTTGCAGAAAAATCTCTCACAAACCTTTTTGCAATGTTACATCAGGATGAAGGAATGCAGGGCAGTGTAGCCCGTAGGCTGCCATTATACTGGTGAAAATGAAGCTGTGCCTTTAAGAGCAGATGGCCCTCCCATATCCCATCATGCTTAGCAAGAGGCAGTTGCCTCAGTTCTTTTTTCTGGCTCCTTCTGACAGGACCCTAAAGCTTTGAGCTCCACCTATTTATAGTTTTTTTCACAAAACTTTCTGATCAAATCATTTCGATTACACTTTTACCCGATGTTTTTCATCTTGCTTGAGTATTTTCTGTCTTGTTTTTGTAAAATCCTGACAGAAATTTAAGGCTTTTTTCCATCCAAAATGCATTCACGTTTTGACAAGTGCCCTCGCTGTGGCGGAAAGAAGGCCAAAACAGACTCAGACGAGGTCTGCATTATCTGCCTTCTAGCTTCACATATACCAGATGCCAGTGAGATATGCAAAAACTTCTCCAGACACACCCTGCGTGACAGGGAGAAAATTTGCCTTCAGGCCAAAGAGGATAGCAGATGAAGAAAGCAACCTAAGCCAATAAGCCCCTTGATGGCAGACCTAAAGCACATTCCACTAGGGGCAATGTAGCCACAGCTGCATTAATAAGAAACATTCCGTTGGCAGATATTTGCAAAGTGGCTACATGGAGGTCTGTCCACACCTTCACTAAGCACTACTGTCTTGATTCTGATGCTACGACAGATGCTCAAGTAGGACAGGCTTCTCTTAGAGGGGGGATAGGCTTGCTAATCTACTCAGTGTTTATGACTATACATGGAAATCCCCTAGGAGAGAAGGAATAGTTTCATAACTGCAACTCCAGTTCTCTCGTAGGGGTATTTCCATGATAGTCATGAGCGACCCTCCCTCCTCCCCGGTGGAATAGACATAATAATATTAATAAGGGTTGATTTATCTCAGCTAGCAAAGCCTACAAAAAGAAGTGAGGCAACTGCCTCTTGCTAAGCATGATGGGATATGGGAGGACCATCTGTCCACAGGCGGGCAGAACTATTCAGCGCTTATGACTATACATGGAAATCCCCTACGAGAGAATGGCAGCTCTCTTAGTCAAAGATAGTCATATCGCTATCATGTCTCTAGGTCTCCTGAGTCTGATTCCACATCAGAGTCTCTGTGTTCATTGAAATAACCCATCATTACCTCCCACGCTGCTAAGTCCTCTGTGACCCTGTCGTGAGTACGGGAGAATCTCAACTGTTACTTTTCCATGACTCCCCACCCCATAACATCCTTAACCTATGAAGGCTTGTTCGGAGTCCAAGATCCCATCCATGTGATAGCAATTCTACGCTTAGCAAGAAGCAGCGCTAAGTGTAAGAGCTTATATGAGATCCAGCCTCCCTTGGGCTTCGCCAACAAACCCCATAAGCACGCTCTCAGCGTCACAGGAAAAGTTATTCCCACCACCTCCACAATGCAGGGAACCACTACCTCCCAGAAGCTATGCACCCCTATGCATTGCCATGTAAAAGGCAGGAATGTGGCTTCTACCTCCCCGCAATGGGCACACTTTGCTGAGCTGGGCCAGTGTTACATATGTGCAGTGTAAGTAGTTCAAGCGGAGTAGTTTAAATCAGTTGTTACAGGACAACTTTTCACCAGGCAACACGTGTGACTTCAGCACAAGTCCTCAACGGGTTCCCCAGATCTACCTCCCATGTTGCTTTCGCTCTGTGCACATTCTTCGGCAGGTCCGCTCGAGGGGCCCTATGGAATAGAAGGATCAGGTGTCTGCCCTCCCTCACCTGAGCAACGCACCCAAGCTCTGAGATGGCAGAGGAGCAACCAGGTGTGTGCACCAAATATATTCAGCAGTGTTTTCTAGTTTCGCAACTGAATAGTTCCGCACGCCTGCCTGCGGGGACCCCGGAGCACTGTTCTGTAGTGTATTGAGGCTTAGTGTAGTGTAGCCTTTGAGGCTCACCACCAGGTGTTACAGTTCCTGCAGGGGGAGGTGAGAAGCATCTCCACCCAGTACAGGCTTTGTTACTAGCCACAGAGTGACAAAGGCACTCTCCCCATGTGGCCAGCAAAATGTTTGGTGTGTGGCAGGATGCTAGAACCAGTCAGCCTACACGGGTAGTCGGTTAAGGTTTCAGGGGGCACCTCTAAGGTGCCCTCTGGGGTGTATGTTACAATAAAATGTACACTGGCATCAGTGTGCATTTATTGTGCTGAGAAGTTTGATACCAAACTTCACAGTTTTCAGTGTAGCCATTATGGTGCTGTGGAGTTCGTGCATGACAGACTCCCAGACCATATACTCTTATGGCTACCCTGCACTTACAATGTCTAAGGTTTTGCTTAGACACTGTAGGGGCATAGTGCTCATGCACTTATGCCCTCACCTATGGTATAGTGCACCCTGCCTTAGGCCTGTAAGGCCTGCTAGAGGGGTGAATTATCTATACCTGTAGGCAGTGTGAGGTTGGCATGGCACCCTGAGGGGAGTGCCATGTCGACTTAGTCTTTTTATCCCCACTAGCACACACAAGCTGGCAAGCAGTGTGTCTGTGCTGAGTGAGGGGTCCCCAGGGTGGCATAAGACATGCTGCAGCCCTTAGAGACCTTCCCTGGCATCAGGGCCCTTGGTACCAGAGGTACCAGTTACAAGGGACTTACCTGGATGCTAGGGTGTGCCAATTGTGGAAACTAAAGTACAGGTTAGGGAAAGAACACTGGTGCTGGGGCCTGATTAGCAGGCCTCAGCACACTTTCAAATCATAACTTGGTATCAGCAAAGGCAAAAAGTCAGGGGGTAACCATGCCAAGGAGGCATTTCCTTACAGTAACTTATCCTTCTCTTCCAGGGGATCCTCATCAATAGTCATAAACATTGAATAGATTAGCAAGCCCATCCCTTATCTCTGCGGACTGTCTAATAGAAGTGCAGGAAAAAGACATACACTATGCAAACAAATTTCTCAGAGACGCTTGACCAACTTGAGCGTCCGCTTTGGCATCTGAATCTAAACAGTAATGCCTAGTAAACGTATGTACAGATTTCCATGTAGCGGCCTTACAGATTTCAGAGATTGGAACATTATTAAGGAGGGCAGCAGTAGCCGCTTTTACTCTTGTCGAATGAGCCTTAGGCCTAGCCAATATTGTTAGCCAATTGATATGCAGTTACAATACATGAAACTATCCATCTGGATATGGTTCGTTTTGAGGCTGCATCGCCTGTTCTCATATGTCCGTAATTTACAAACAGGTGGTGAGAACGTCTAATCAATTTGGTCACACCAGGTAAACTTTAAGCACTCTTTTCAAATCCAGGGAGTGCAAGGCTTTCTCCGCTGGAATATCCGGACTGGGAAAAAAGTTGGGAGTGATATAGTCTGATTGATGTGGAAATCCGACACCACCTTCGGTAAGAATGATGGATGAGTTCTTAGAACAACTCTATTTTAATGGAAAACCGTATACGGTTCCTTGGAGGACAAAGCCTGAATCTCACTGACCCTCCTAGCCGAAGTAATGGCTACGAGAAAAGCGGTCTTCCACGTAAGGTGTTGCAAAGAAGCTCTGTGGATAGGCTCGAAAGGAGGGCCCATGAGTCTAGATAATACTATGTTCAGTTCCCATGGAGGCAAGGGTTTTCGAATGGGTGGAAAAACCTTCTTTAAACCTTCTAAGAATCCTTGACTACTGGCATTGTAAAGAAGGATTCCTGAGAAGGTGACTTACGATAAGCTGTAATGGCAGATAAATGTACCTTAATAGATGACAATTGCAGACCTGATTTCACCAGATGGAGCAGGTAAGACAATATGACCTCCTCCTGAGCCAGAATAGGATTCTGACCCTGTTGACGACACCATATGTAGAATCTCTTCCACTAGAAAGCGTAAGAGCGCTGCGTGGAAGGCCTTCTGGACTCCTTTAAAATGTTCATGCATTCCTGCGAGAGCCCTAGATGCCCATACTGCAGCAATTCAGGAGCCATGCTGTCAAGCTCAGAGAGGGAAGTTTGGGGTGAAGAATCTTGCCTCCCAGCCTGCAAAGGAGATCCGGTTTGCACGGCAGCCTCTTGTGCGGTTGTTCTGACAGGTTGAGGAGATCCGTGTACCAGAACTGTCGAGGCCATTGCAGGGCTATGAGAATCATTCTGGTGCTGGATCTGTAGAGTTAGTTTATCACCACTGGTATCAGGGGAATCGGTGAAAAGCGTAGAGAAATATCCCTGACCAGTCTATCAACAGGGCATTCCCTTAAGACCCCGGACGGTAGAACCTGGACGTGAAGTCTGGGCATTTTTTGTTTACCTCGTCTGCAAACAGATCTAACTGAGGCTTACCCCATTGAGAGAAGATGTCTGCGACGACCTTGTCGTGAAGAACCCAGTCGTGGGCGTCCTCGAGGGTTCTGCTTAGGAAGTCCGCCTCCACGTTTTGCTGCCCTGGGAGGTGAATTGCTGTAAGAGACATTCCCCTCGCTATGAGCCAGTGCCAAATGGTTTGAGACTCCCGAGACAGGGGCCGGGATCTCGTACCTCCTTGCTTGTTCAGATAATACGTTGTCGTCGTATTGTCCGTTTGCACCAGCAGAAACTTTCCCTGAATCAATGGTGCAAATGATTTGAGAGCCAGATGAACCCCTCTGAGCTCCAGCAGGTTGATATGGTACGTCTTCTCTTTGCTGGACCACAAGCCCTGAGCTTGAAGGGAACCCAGATGAGCTCCGCAGCCCTGAAGCGATGCATCCGTTACCAGAGTGTCGGAAGGGATTGGATGGTGAAAAGGAACTCCTACTGACAGGTGATGTCTGCGCGTCCACCATTGTAATGATTATCGCGCTCCTACCGGAAGAAGCATCCTGTCCTCCCAGTGGGCTGTGTGTTGATTCCAGTTTTCCTCTAGAGAAGATTGTGACACTTCCTCCTTATTGATAACAGTCGTTCCTCCGAAGGATACACTCTTTCGAGCTCTGTATTCAGTATCGCTCCCAGGTAGTGGAGGGTTTGTGTTGGGATGAGGGTGGACTTTTGGAAGTTGACTTGCAGACCTAGAGATCGGAAAACTCTGAGAACAATGTCTAGATGCTCTTTCGCCTGTTCCGGAGAGGAGGCTTGCAGTAGCCAGTCGTCTAGGTATGGATAAATGAAGATTTTCTGCTTCCTTAAATGCGCCACTACCGTTGCTACACACTTGGAGAATGCGCGAGGGGCAGATTTGAGGCCGAAAGGAAGCACCTTGAACTGATAGTGTTGGGAGGCTTCCACAAACCGTAGGAATTTCCGATGTTTGGGAATGATCAGGATATGAAAATACTCATCCTGCAGATCTATGGAGCACATCCAGTCTCCTCGATGTAGTTGAGGTAAAATCTGATGAAGAGCCAGCATTCTGAATTTTTGTTTCCGTATGTATTTGTTGAGTAGCCTCAAGTCTAGAATCGGTATGAAGATTCCTTCCCGACCCTTTTTTGCTACTAGAAAATAGCGGGAGTATACCCCCTTTCCTCTTTGGGCGGCTGGCACCTTTTCTATCGCTTTTTACTGCAACAGGGCGCAAACCTCTTTGTATAGTAAGTTCATGTGAGAAGGTCTCGACTTGGTTGGTGGCAAATGAGGTGGAGGTTGTCGGAAAAGAAGAGAGTATCCACTCTCTACAATGTTCAGCACCTATTTGTCTCTTGTTACGCCATGCCAACCGGTGTGGTGTACGGTATTAAGGGAAGCGAACCCTCATTGTTTTGTGGGGGCTTTGGGGTTGACTGCTGAGGTCTGCTTGATCCTCGGTCTCTTGTGGCCTTGCGAGACTGGAAAAGAGGACGCCCTTGTTTCTGTTGAGGTCTTTGAGACCAATGAGGGGTTTGAACGGGCGCGTGTCGTAAGGCCTGTACCTCCTCCTGAAGTCTTTCCTTCTTTCGAGACCCACTGCCCTCATTGTGTCGACCTCTGCCTTCATACGTGCCATCTCATCATCCATGTGGGCTCCCAATAACGAGTTTCCGTTAAAAGGAAGATTCATGATACGCTGTTGCGCTTCCTGCTTTAACTCTGTGAGCTTCAGCCAGGAAGATCTTCTCGCGCAAACCCCATGCGTGTATCCATGTGCCACCAAGTCTGCACCGTCTGCGGCTGCACTGATGATTTGATTGGAAACCAGACTTCCCTCTTGAAGGATCTCCTGGAAGTCCTGCCTGTCCTCTCTAGGCAGCTTTTCCGCAAATCTGCTCAGCGAGTCCCAGAGGGATCGATCATATCTGCCTAGGAGTGCTGAGGCGCTGGAGACCTTCATCATCGACGCCGCCGTGCCACACATCTTCCTACCCAGAGAGTCCAGATGTCTACTCTCCATGTCTGGTGGAACCGTTGAGGATGACGCCACTGAATGCGTCTTGCGAGCTGCAGCTAATATGACTGAGTCTGGTGGTGGATCAGCCCTGAGAAACAAAGTATCCTGATCAGGGGCCTTGTACTTTTTCAAGATCCTGGCCGGACCTGAACGGAGGTTTGCTGCCGATAAAAAAGTCTCCATGGTCGGCTGGAGAAGACCAGGCACGAGTGGTAACAACTTTCTTGAAACCGTCCTGTGTTGCAGGGTTTCGAAGATTACTGATGAGGAAGTTGAAGGTTCCGGGACATCAATATTAAGCTTTTGCGATCCCCTGAGCAGCACCTCATTGAAAGTTGTTATGTCATCCACTGGGGAAACTCTAGCTGGTGGAGAGTCCGTCAGAGTCGGGGAGTAACCTCTTATGGAAGACTTCGACGATGTGGACCAAGAAGGAGTCCTTCTTTGATGGCGCGACCTTGACCTAGACCTCCTCTGGGAGCGTGACCTGCTCCTAGATCTTGTGGTAGTGCGCTGAGGCCTAGTGGCAGCTTGGCGAGACGTAGAACGAGCCCGTTCTGTATGCGCCATTGGCGATGGTGTCCTCTGAAGCGACGCTGATGGTGAATACATCCGCGAGTATTGAGAGTCTCGAGAAGCCGGCGCCTTGTTAAGACTCTCCAACCACCTTGGCGATAGGTTTATGGGTGAGATATGCCCTGACGATAAGGCCCTTGACCGTCTAGACGATCCACTCCTTATGGAGACCACTGGACTTGGTGGAGTGACATTCTTGTCAGACGGTGGTTGCTGACGCTCTTTCCCTTGAGAGATAGGCAGTAACTGTCTTGACGTCGAAAGGTGTACCGACGTCGAAGGAAGTACCGTGGACTGCTCAGGTCTCGACGTTGAGCGCCTCGACCGCGACTGGTGGCACCTTGTATGTGCACAGCTCAACGTTGTATGTTTCGCCGTCGAATGATGGACCTCTGACGACGGAAGCCTCTGCTCTCCCTGCTGAGGCGATCTCGACGTCGTCTTCCGTGCCTTCGAGGGGTGTGATGCCTTCGACGCCGTACTAGCACGACGGTGCTGGCTCGACGTCGATCGGTGGGTTGCCGTCAACGGAGATCTGTCCTGATGAAGGGTGTTCGCCTTCGACGTCGTATCCTTCGACGTCGGTCGGGTCGCCACTGACGCTGATAAGCGATGATGCGACGGTGGCAGCGATGACGTAGATGGGGAACAGACAGGCACTTTCTTTCCAGCTGACGTTGATCTAGCCTGTCGCTCATGCTTGTTGTCTGCCTGGGAAGTGAAGACGACGATGTTTTCTGCCTCTCATAAAGTCCATGAAGTCTGATTTTCTCTCTGTCCTTCAGAGTCCTTTTGAACATGTTTTTACAGTGCCTGCATGTGTCAGGGCAGTGGCTCTGAGGCAAACACACAATACAGAGAGAGTGTGGATCAGACTGGGCCTTCTTCTTCCCACAGGAAGGGCACTTCACAAAAAGAGAAGGCATTTTCCAGTCCGGAAAAAATCCCCTCACTCAGACAAAGGTGAAAAACGTCGAGTGAAGGTAGAAAAAACAATGTTTTTGAATATTTTTCTGTGAAAAACTCAGAAAAATTGGGAGCTCAGTGCTCCAGGATCCTCTCAGAAGAAGCCGGAAAAAAGAACTGACCTGACTGTGAACCAACTGTCACCTCTCCTTCACCCCTGAGGCATGGTAGGATACTGGAGGTGCACAGGGTCTTAAGAGCACGGTGCCAAATTTTGTGGTTCTGCAGTATTAACTTGCATGCAGCCTATTGCCTAACAATGCTAAATTGTTTTCAATGTCGTTTTTTCTCTTTTTTCACATGTCTTGCTGGTATTTTCTTTTTCTGTGCCCATCTATTGGGCTTTAGAAAGTTTTTCTGGTAATTATAAAGGAGAGTGTTTAAAAATAAAAAATAAAAACTCCATAGAAATAAATCATTTTAGCCTGTTTATCAAAATACTCTGCATTGCTGTTATACACATGTATACATGAATCTGGTATGAAAATTGTCTACTAAAAAATGCTATATTTTTTATATATATTTCATACTTATACATGTGTGTTTTTATATATGCTCTGGGATCCCCGCACGGGGCAGGAATATTCAAGTGTTTATGACTATTGATGAGGATCCCCTGGAAGAGACCTTCTATGCTATTATCAAGCGGCCGAGCTCCGCTACATGCTAGAATAGTCAAGGGACGACTCAGAGAAACACTGGCTATTTCTGGACCACGCAATTGCAGGCACACCTGTGTGGAAAGTCATGTTTCTGAAATGGTCACAATGTGCCTGGGGCCTTTATTATTCCCTGGTCACCAGAATGGTGTTAAAGGTATGGGACTGTGTAGCAACATGAAAAGGCCTGTCCACATTTCCATCCCCTCTCATGCCAATAATAGACAATATAGACTTCATACCCATCCTAGACCACGCCTCATTCCACCAGTGGCGAAAGGCTGGCTGTCACTTCATAGGCCATTTTTTTGCCGAGGACGGTCCCCTCCCCTTTCAACACTTAAAACAGGATTATACTCTCCCGGAAAGAGAACAGCTGCACTACCTGCGGTCTCACACCCTAGCATGGGAGCGGGAGCAAAACGACCCCCGCAAGCATTCAAGAAATGGCTGAAAACCAAAACAGACAATCACATAATTACAGAATTATATAATATTCTAATACATGTCTCCACACCATCCAACCCTCCCCAAGAAGGGGGTGAGGTGAATTACATGGCATGACACACAGCTCGCAATACTGCTAATACAGGGACATCTACCAAAATCATCACTTACTGGTATCTCACACCCATCTGTATACAAAAAGGAAATCCAACATGCAGCGCGGACTGTGGGTCATCTGGGTCCCTACTCCACATACTCTGGGACTGCCCGAAGCTAGCGCAATTCTGTAAATTGGCTCTTACTGACATTGACACACATCTAAACATGCAAGTGCCTCGATTCCCAGATAACACAATCCTGGGTCCCTCCAACACACTCACTTTCCCGCTTAAGTCCAGTAGAGGACATCACATTGGCCTGACTTTAGGCACAGCTCATCAAGCCATTCTTGCGCACTGGGGTTCCGCCACACTCCTGACGCACCTGAGCTGGCTCCACCATCTATGGCACATCCTAGGGATGGAAAAGCTCACCTTAGTCCTGACATCCTCAAGGGACTACCTCAGAGATCTTTGGCAACGTAATATTTCTCTTCTCTCCCACAAATTCAGGGAACTGACGTGTCCAAAATATCTGCATTTGCTCGGACTAAACCACCCTATGGAGGAAAGGACCACCGACAAGACTGATACAACATCCACTCTATTAGTTGGGAGATAGTGGGTACCACGGGGAAGGGCACGGGAGAGGTGGGGTATAAAGTTGTAATTTGTGTTGCAATGTGTTTTCACTATATTAGATGTAAGCGCTACTACACTTCTTGAAGTTAGATTAAAGTTTTCTTAAACCTTTCAACAATAAAAACAGATTTGAATCATATGTTAAGCCTGACTGCTCTGTGCCAAGCTACCAGAAGGCTGAGCACCAGTTAATATAGGGTTGCCTTGTGCATCACCCTGACAAGGATTATTGTTACTGCTTGACCATGGCTCACACCCCAGTCAACCAACAACCCAAATTCTCACAGTATTGATCCTCGATAAAAGCTGCATCCAAGTCAGTGATAAAAGACAGGTGAACTCTGTTGTTCTTGTGGTTCATGCTGCAACGAAGAAAAAATTAAGTATCTCTTTGCCATGCAAGGCGTTTCTGAAGATGACTGCAGCTCTTCCTCCATTTCTCCCTTCAGAGCCCCATCTAATGATTGAGAGATTTGGAGGGAGCAGAAGGTCCATCATGGTGTGGAAGCTATCACACATCATATGTATGACTGTGCGATGTAGGCCTGAGGTCGGCAGAGGTAAGACTTGCTAGGCTGCAGGGTCCCTGTAGCATTTCCGCTTATGCTACATTTACAAATGACGTGGCTCAATATGGCACTGATTTTTACAAGGAGACCAAAGTGGCAATGCAAGCCAAGGTAGCAAACCCTGAAGAACCAAAGTCACCAGGTTAGGGGGGGAGCGGTACAAAGTGGCAGAGAATGAAGAACTATAGCATTGGAGCCACATGGCATTATATTGGTCAGCTTCATCCGGTGTTATCAGCAGAATGATGAAGGAATGGTTTCTTACCTGTAACTCCAGTTCTCTCGTAGGGGTATTTCCATGATAGTCATAAGCACTGAATAGTTCTGCACGCCTGTGGGGACCCCAGAGCACTGTTCTGAAGTGTATTCTTAAGTGTAGATGTTTGCCTTTCTTGAAAAAGGCCTGTAAAGTCACTTAAGAATATCAATGTGCAGCCTAGGTGAAAGGCTACAAAGGCCAAATTGTTCATTCTTTTGAAAGGTAGCAGTACTACAGATATACCTTTAAAACATATTTATTCTAGAAATGTAGTAAAAAACATGTTCTCCAACTTTATTTACAACTTCAAATGAGGATGAAACAATGCAGGGCAGTGTAGCCCATAGGCTGCCATTATACAGAATGTAAACAGAGCTGTGCCTTTAAGAAAAGAAAGTATTCCTGTATCCCATCATGCACAGCAAAAGGCAGTTGCCTTAGTTCTTTTTGTAGGCTTGTAATATGACCTGAAGAAACCTGAATTTCTCTTTAATTAACAATATCGTTATTATTATTGTGGATATCCTCATGTCAACTCCACCGGGGAAGCGGGAGGGTTGCTTATGACTATCATGGAAATACCCCTACGAGAGAACTGGAGTTACAGGTAAGAAACCATTCCTTCTCTCGTAGGGGATTTTCATGTATAGTCATAAGCACTGAATAGATTAGCAAGCCCATCCCAATAACCGCGGTGGAGTAGACAGAACAATAAAGAAACAATAAATTACGCAAAGATATTCTTAAGAGAGGCCTGTCCAACCTGAGCATCGGTCCTGGCATCTGAATCAAGGCAGTAATGCTTAGTAAAGGTGTGGATAGACCTCCAGGTAACCGCTTTGCATATTTCTGCCAAAGGAATGTTTCTCATCAAAGCAACAGTTGCTGCCTTCCCCCTGGTAGAATGGGCTTTTTTCCTGCCATCAAGGGATTTATTTGCTAACTGATAACAGAAACAATCCACCTGGATAAGTATTGTTAGGAGGTGGCTAGACCTGTTCTAACTGGGCCATAGTTAATAAACAACTGCTGTGATTTGCGCAAAGATTTTGTTCTATCCAAGTAAAATTTTAAAACCCTTTTAACATCGAGAGAATGTAGGGTTCTCCCAGCAGGAGTAGACGGATTTTGGAAGAAAGTCAGTAAGGAGATGGTCTGGTTTACGTAAAAGTCTGAAATGACTTTAGGTAGAAATTTAGGATGTGTTCTCATTACTACTTTTGAGGAATGAAAAACCGTATAAGGTTCTTGAACGCAAAGGGCCTGGATCTCACTGACCCTGCGAGCTGTAGTGATTGCAACCAGAAAAGCAGTTTTCCATGTAAGATGCTGGAGTGATGCTTTGTGTATTGGTTCAAAAGGGTGCAGCATCAGACGCGAGAGGACAATATTCAGCTCCCATGGAGGAGATGGCCATTTAATGGGAGGAAAAACCTTTTTCAAACCTTCTAGGAAATCTTTTATGATTGGAATTTTAAAGAAAGAGGATTGGGAAGGTCTACTTTGATTGATGACAACTGTAAGCCAGACTTCGCCAGGTTTAACAAATATGGAAGAATAGCTTCTTCTCCGCATGTTATTGGGTCTACGTTCTTGTCCAAACACCACATGCAGAACCTTTTCCATTTGAAGGCATAAGCTGTTCTTGTGGAAGGGCGTTTTGCCTCCCTTAGAATCTCCATGCAGTCCTGAGGTAGATTAAGGTGACCATATTGCACTAGCGCAGGAGCCATGCTGCCAAATTCAACGACGAGAGGTTGGGATGTCTCATCGGGCCTCGAAACTTCGTGAGAAGGTCGGGCGGCAAGGTAATCTGATGTGTGGTCTGATTGACCGGTGAAGGAGGTCTGGAAACCACAACTGGCGTGGCCATTCTGGGGCGATGAGAATCATCTTGGTGTGGGAGTGGGACAGCTTGAGGAGGACTGTCGGTATCAGAGGAAGTGGTGGAAAGGCGTAAAGAAATGCTCCTGAACAGTTTATCCACAGGGCATTCCCCAATGATCCTGGATGGTAGTACTTGGAGGCGAAGTCTTGGCATTTTTTGTTTCCTGGGGTTGCGAATAGGTCTATAGAAGGGGTACCCCACATGGAAAAAATGGAGCGGACAACGTCGTCGTGCAAAACCCACTTGTGGTTTTCATCCACTGCTCGGCTGAGGGCATCCGCCTGGACATTCTGTATGCCTGGAAGGTGAGTTGCCACTAGTGATAGGTTCCTGGCTAGAAGCCAGTGTCAAATTGTTTGAGCCTCTGTGGACAGAGTCCTGGATCTGGTACCCCCTTGTTTGTTCAAGTAATACATGGTGGCCATGTTGTCTGTCTGGAGAAGCAGAGTTTTCGCCTTCAGTGCGGAGAGGAAGGCTTTGAGTGCAAGATGGACTGCGCGAAGTTCTAAAAGATTGATGTGATACAGTCGTTCTCTCTGCGACCACGAGCCTTGTATTTGGAGGTGATCCATATGCGCTCCCCATCCGAGCAGAGATGCATCTGTGACTATGGTTTGAGTTGGAGGCTGTTGGTGGAATGGCATCCCTTTCAGAAGATTGTTCGGAGAACACCACCACTTGAGAGATTGAATGGCATGGGGAGAAAGAAGGATGCTGTTCTCCCAATCGTCCACTAGTTGATACCATTGATTCTCTAGACATTCCTGTAAGGGTCTCATATGGAGGCGAGCATTGGGAATGAGGTAGATGCAAGACGCCATCGACCCCAGGAGAGAGGATATCGCTCTTGCAGTGGTCTGAGGCATTTTCTCAAGCTGCTGGCACTTTTGGAGGATTGATAACCGTCGTTCCTCCGAAGGAAACACCTTTCCTTGAGTGGTGACTATGATGGCGCCTAACTAATGCAACCTCTGAACAGGTGTTGCCGTGGACTTGGAGAGGTTGACCTGAAGGCCCAGTCTCTGGAGTAGCTGTTGAGTCCAATTGAAGTGCTGTTGAGCCTCTAGGTATGTGGATGCTTTTATGAGCCAATCGTCTAGATAGGGATAGACGAATATCCGATGTTTCCTTAAATGGGCTGCCACCACCGCCATGCATTTGGAAAACGTCCTCGGTGCTGATTTGAGGCCGAAAGGTAGCACCGTAAATTGGTAATGACTTTTTCCGACGAGGAATCTCAAAAACGTCCGATGCTTTTTGATCACAGGAATGTGGAAGTAAGCGTCGCGGAGATCTATTGAACAGAGCCAATCGCCTTGACGAAGTTGGGGATAGATTTGGTGTAAGGATAGCATCCTGAACTTTTCTCTGCGAACCCGTTTGTTGGCTACCCTTAGATCTAGAATGGGTCGGAACTCGTGTTTGTCTTTCTTTGGTACCAGAAAGTACATCAAATAGATTCCCTTTCCCTGCTGGTTGATAGGGACAGGTTCTATCCCCTTCTTTTGTAATAGGGTTGTTACTTCCACTTTGAGAGCGTCGAGATGGTGATTCACCGGTTTGGGTGGAATAGAAGGCGGGGGGCTTATGAACCTGAGACAGTAGCCATTCCGCACAATATTCAACACCCAGACGTCTGACGTTATGCGTTGGAACTCTTCCAGATGATGTGAGATACTTCCCCCTACCGGATGGGTAACGGAGGAGGGGGAAGCGAGGATTCAGGGCTTAGACGCTGATGCCTGACGAGCTGTTTGGGCAGTTTGTGGCGTAGAGTGACCCCTTGTTTGTTTTCGTTGGGTCGAAAAGGTTCTCTGATGTTGTTGTTGCTGGGATCTTGAAGGCATCCACTGTGGTGTTTGAAACCTTTGAGTAAAGAGTCTACATTGGTAGGGACGGAATGTTTTCCGTTGCTCTCTTGGCTTCTCGATGCCCACCGCCTTTAGAGTGTCCAGTTCTGTTTTCATCCTCGACATTTCGTCGTCAGCATGAGAACCAAACAAAGTGGAACCTGAAAAGGGCAAATTTTGTATCCTCTGGTGCGCCTCTGGCTTAAGTAAAGTAAGGCGTAGTCAGGCATGTCTTCTCAAAGAAATTCCATGAGAATAATTATGTGCGGATAACACAGAGGAGTCTGCAGCCGCGCTTATTACTTGATTGGAGACCATGGCGCCTTCACTTACAATCTCCAAGAAATCCTCCTTTTTCTCCTTAGGGAGGTGTTCTGCAAATTGCAGCACAGAATCCCAAAGGGCACGATCATACCTGCCTAACAGCCGCTTTCATAGTGATGGATGAGGTGGAGCAAACTTTGCGGCCTGCGGCATCAATTTTTCTACTCTCCTTGTCCAGTGGAGAAGAAGACGACGGAGACGTAGAATGTAATTTCTTAGCAGCCACGATTACCACTGAATCGGGCACTGGATCCGCTCTCAGAAACAAAGGGTCCTGCACCGGAGGACGATATTTCTTTATGAGTCTGGAAGGAGCAGTTTTAGTTGTGGACGGTGTTAAAAATATGTCCATTGCCGGTTCAAGTAGTCCTGGGACCAGCGGTAGTAATGGTCTAGAAGAAGAACGCTGGTGAAGTGTCTCAAAAATGACAGAGGTTGTTGGAGCGGGTACTGCCAGAGGGATGGTCAACTTGGTAGCACCGCAAATTAGTACCTCTTGAAAAGTGTTGACATCGTCTATGGGACAAACTCTCGGAGACTGGGAGTCAGATAACGTCGGCGAGTAATCCCTTGTGGATGAGGAGGAATGTCTATAGTGGGAACGAGGAGACCTGCGATCTGAGTCATGCCGATGATGATGTCGAGATGAAGAAGAGCGTCTCGAAGAATGTCACTGGGGCGGACTCTGAAAGAGGTACCGGCAGAGGAGCTGTAGGTGCCAGAGGTGTCGGTGGTAGAGGCGATGGCTGAGGAGAAGGCTGAGGCGAAGGTGATAAGAGAATGAGAGAAGCCGAGGATTCTGAGGTGGTATAGACCACCCTTGGTCTCTTTGAGTGCCTCCTCGACGCCGACACGCTTCTTAGACGTCGAAGTACGACGCCGACGAGTACCTCTCGGCGTTGACTCCTCTCGCCGTTGAGAGCTCCTCCTCGACGTCGATGGGATGACGGCGATCGTCTCCGACGAAGAGTACTGTCCACCGACGTCGATCTTCCCCTTCGCGTTGATGGTGACCTGGACCGGGAACTTCTCGACGGCAAGTGTGTACGCCGTCTCGACGGCGACAAGGCTCTCGCGGTCCAGCGATATCTCTTCCTCGACGGCGAGCTGGTTCTCGATGGTGAGCATGTCGGCGCCATTCCTGGTCTCGACGTCGATGCTCTCGCCGTCGTCAGGGACCTGTGACGCTTGTGAGCAGATCTGGCAGCTGCTCCAGAGGACACAGTGAGAGCCCTGGTAGAAGACTGACCTTCTCCTCGCTCTGTGGCAGAGTGTTGTCTTCGTCTCCTGTCCTCTTTTGCCTGAAGGCGGATTTTCTCCCTGTCACGAAGGGTTTTACAAATGTCACAGGCATCAGGTTTATGACTTGACGGTAGGCAAATAATACAGACTTGATATGGGTCTGTTTTGGCCTTTTTCCTGCCACAGCTAGGGCACTTATCAAAAAGAGAAGGCATTCTGGTGGCAAAAAAAAACCTCAGGTTTCTGTCAGAATTTGACAGGAAAAGCTAGGAAATGTTCACTCTAGATGAAAAACGTCAAGTGAAATTGAAACCCAAAGGATTTTAGTGAGTTTTAGTCAAAAAAAGCTATGAAAGGTGGAGCTCAATCCTTCTGGGTCCTGTCAGAAGAAGCCGGAAAAAAGAACTGAGGCAACTGCCTTTTGCTGTGCATGATGGGATACAGGAAGCCTTTATTTTCTTAAAGACACAGTTCTATTTACATTCTGTATAATGGCAGCCTATGGGCTACATTGCCCTGCATTTTTTCATCCTCATTTGAAGTTGTAAATAAAGTTGGAGAACATGTTTTTTACTACATTTCTAGAATAAATATGTTTTAAAGGTATATCTGTACTACAGCTTCCTTTCTTACCAACCAAAAGAATGAACAATTTGGCCTTTGTAGACTTTCACCTAGGCTGCACATTGATATTCTTAAGTGACTTTACAGGCCTTTTTCAAGAAAGGCAAACATCTACACTTAAGAATACACTACAGAACAGTGCTCCGGGGTCCCCGCAGGCGAGCGGAACTATTCAGTGCTTATGACTATACATGGAAATCCCCTACGAAAGAAGTGGTCCAGTCCTACATTAAAGGTGTCTTGTGACACCTGAAAAGTGATAAAGACCTCTCCTGGATCTAGATCTCCAGCTATGAGGCAACGCCCTCTCTCCATCTCTCCATGGGCATGTCACGTTCTACAGAGTGAAAGACTTCCACATCCCATATACGTAATTCCCTGTCAAAGAGGGCACTGCTTAGTACCTTTTTAACTACCATTTCCTATATGTGAGCAGTATGCCAGACCAAGTAGGGCACTAGGGTGCTGGCCCGAACCATCCTCATTAGTATGTGCAGTAGTGTGTCACTCCCATTCGTGCGCAGTAGTAGCTGTTTTTCACAACTGTCAGTCTATGTCAGCCATTTGGCAGCATGTTGCAGGTGAGCTGCATAATAGTATGTCTGGAAGGACCGAGCCGCTTTCTTCCAGGTCTCTTTTCAAAACAGGTAAAGTCACCCTGCTGATTTTCCCTGCCCATACCAACGAGATACGTAAACTATTTAGCATCCCAAAAAAATTGTTATATGGGGGAAGATAGAGTTGTGCACCAGGAAGAGCCACCATGGGAGGAAGACCATTTCTGCTACAGTCGCTCTCCCCATGACTGACAGGGGTAGTGTGTTCCAACCGATCTGGTAAAACCACTTACCACTCTATCTATGTTAATGCGCTGATTTTCACCCACCGTCCTGGTGACCCTAATAACGAGCTACCAGAAGCTCTCCTTCTCTGATCAAATGCCCAAGTCAGGTAGCTGATTGAGTGGTAAAAGGGGCAGTCTCCCTAGGGAAAATAGCAGTGTTTTGGGTATGTTCACACACAGACCACACACTTGCCTAAAGATCTGTAAGTGGTGCAGCAGTAAAGGGATCACCTCAGCAGGTGAATGGACATACACCAGCGCATCATCTCTGGTAGTGCTTCTTAAGGCTTTTTGCAGACTAATCACATAGGGGGTCATTACAACCCTGGCGGACGGAGTTAAAAATGCGGTAATACCGCAAATAGGCCAGCAGACAAAAAAAGGGAATTAAGACCGTGGCGGAAACCGCCAACATAGACAGCCACTTTAACACTCCGACCGCCACGGCGGTACAGACAAGCAGCGCGGCGGTCAACACCAACAGACAGGCGGGAGACAATGTACCGCCCACAGTATCACAACCCGCCAACTTTTCCGGGGCGGATTCACCGTGGATAAAAACACGGCGGAAACAGCTTTTGCTATGGGAAAACGCTCACCTTAACACACTCCACGAGAAAGGAGCTCACCATGGAGCCAGAACTACAAATACCCCCGCGCTTGTCTTCCTGCTCCTCTACGATCACCAGCAAGTAGGCGCCGAAGACAACGGTGAGTACTGCACCTACGACATAGGGGAGGGGGGAGGCAAAAGTCAGGGGGACACACACGCAACACCCCCACCCCCGACCCGACCCTCACCCACTACAACACACACACCAATGCATTTCCAAACAGCACAGTAACCACCCACAACCCCCCCGGAAGAATGCAAAGACAAAAGGAAATCAGTTCAAACATTGTAATGTATCAAAATACAGTAACCAACTATATACAGATATATATAAACAATCGAAAATCATACATCACGAGTAGTACTGCAGTTATGCACATATCAATATCCGTGGACCACTGGGCCCAAAATGCATGGGCGAGGCCCACACTAGATACCTGTCCACAAACGGAGAGAACACTGCAGGGGCATCAGATAGAAATACAACAGGCACCTCAGGGGGAAGGGGGGGGGGGGGGGGCACCTCAGCCGGATTACAGCACCACGCCAGATCCACGACGGGGCTCCATGCCAATTGATGTATCCTGGGGAGTGCAAAGCCACAGTCTCTCAAGTCTCTACAGTGGGTGGGTTGCCCACTGTACCATTCTGGGGAGTGCAAACCCACAGTCTCTCAAGTCTCTACAGTGGGTGGTTTGCCCACTGCTTTATCCTGGGGAGTGCAAAGCCACAGTCTCTCAAGTCTCTATAGTGGGTGGGTTGCCCACTGTACCATCCTGTGGAGTGCAAAGCCACAGTCTCTCAAGTCTCTCCAGTGGGTAGTACCTGGGGGCGAAGTCTTGGCATTTTTTGTTTTCTGGGGTTACGAATAGGTCTATAGAAGGGGTACCCCACATGGAAAAAATGGAGCGGACGACGTCGTCGTGCAAAACCCACTTGTGGTTTTCGTCCATTGCTCGGCTGAGGGCATCCGCCTGGACATTCTGAATGCCCGGAAGGATAAGTTACTTACCTGTAAATCCTAGTTCTCTTCCAGGGGTATCCTCATCAAAGTCATAAACATTGAATATTCCCGCCCTTGTGCGGGGACCCCGGAGCATATATATATAAAATACATACATATTATCATGTGTAAAACAGCAATGCAGGCTATAATCATAAATAGGCTAAAATGCTTTATTTCTATGCAAGTTTTTTTTTTTTTTTTTTTTTTCATATTATAAAATCACAATAGATCATAAATATCTACCTAAGCCCCAAAAACTGGACTTAGGGAAGTAAACGGCAGTAAATAGCAGAGAAAAATAGAAAAAACCACATTGAAAAACAATGAAGCATTCTTAGCCAATAGGCTGCATGCAGGTTAACACAGGAGAACCATAAAAACTTTGGCACCGTGCCTTTAAGACCCTGAGCACCTCCAGTATCCCACCATGCCTCAGGGGTGAAGGGAAGGTGACAGTTGGTTCACAGTTAGGTCAGTACTTTTTTACGGTGACAATCTGTGTAACTGATCAGAAAGATAATCTGTCCTGCACTTCTAGGAGACTTGAGTCCGGGGAGGAGGGTGGGTTGTTTATGACTTTGATGAGGATACCCCTGGAAGAGAACTAGGATTTACAGGTAAGTAACTTATCCTTCTCTTCCAGGGGATCCTCATCAATAGTCATAAACATTGAATAGATTAGCAAGCCCATCCCTAGACTCTGCGGACTGTCTGAAAGAAGTGCAGGAAAGAATACATATTCATGCAAATAGATTTCTAAGAGAGGCCTGCCCCACCTGGGCATCCGCTCTTGCATCCGAGTCTAAACAGTAATGCTTAGTAAAGGTATGCACAGACTTCCATGTAGCAGCCTTACAAATCTCGGAAATTGGTACATTGTTAAGGAGGGCAGCAGTAGCCGCTTTTCCCCTTGTGGAATGCGCTTTTGGCCTAGCCAGTAATTGTTTATTAGCCAGCTGGTAAGTGTTAACAATACAAGACACAATCCATCTTGATATCGTTCGTTTAGACGCTGCCTCTCCTGTTCTTAAATGACCATAATTCAGAAACAAATGGTTAGAATGTCTAATCGGTTTTGTTTTGTCCAAATAGAATTTCAGCACTCTTTTCAAGTCTAAAGAATGCAATGCTTTCTCAGCCGGGGTCTCCGGATTGGGAAAGAAAGTCAGTAAAGATATAGTCTGATTGATATGGAATTCTGACACCACCTTCGGAAGGAAAGATGGGTGAGTTCGTAGAACCACTCTATTATCGTGAAAAACCGTGTACGGTTCTCTGCAAGACAGAGCCTGAATTTCGCTGACCCTCCTCGCTGAAGTAATGGCCACCAAAAAAGCCGTCTTCCACGTAAGTTGCTGTAAAGAGGCCTTGTGGATAGGTTCAAAGGGAGGGCCCATAAGTTTTGACAGGACTACATTCAGTTCCCATGGAGGAGAAGGTCTCCGAATGGGAGGAAAAACCTTTTTCAAGCCTTCTAAGAAATCCTTGACTACAGGTATCGTAAAGAAGGATTCCTGAGAAGGCGACTTACGATAAGCTGTAATTGCCGACAAATGTACCTTAATAGATGATACCTGCAGACCAGACTTCGCCAGATGAAGCAAATAGGACAGTATGACATCCTCCTGAGCTCGTATGGGGTTTATACCTTGTTGAGAGCACCAGATGTAAAATCTCTTCCACTTAAAAGCGTAAGAACGCCGCGTGGAAGGTCGTTTTGACTCTTTCAAGATGTTCATGCACTCCTGTGAGAGCCCTAGGTGCCCATACTGCAGGAATTCAGGAGCCATGCTGTCAAGCTCAGAGAGGGAAGGTTGGGATGTAGGATTCTGCCTTCCATTCTGCTCAGGAGATCCGGTCTGCACGGCAACCTCCTGTGAGGTTTTTCCGATAAGTTGAGTAGATCCGTGTACCAGAATTGGCGGGGCCATTGTGGCGCTATCAGAATCATTCTGGTTCTGGAGTTGTAAAGTTTGTTGATTACTGCCGGTATGAGGGGAATCGGTGGAAAGGCGTAGAGAAATACCCCTGACCAGTTGATCAACAGGGCATTCCCTTGAGATCCCGGACGGCAGAACCTGGATGCGAAGTCTGGGCATTTCTTGTTTACTTCGTCTGCAAAGAGATCCAACTGGGGTCGACCCCATTGACCGAAGATGTCCTCGGCGACTTCGTAGTGTAGGACCCAGTCGTGCGCGTCTTCTAGATGTCTGCTCAGGAAATCTGCCTCTACGTTTTGCTGACCTGGCAGGTGTACCGCTGTGATAGACATTCCCCTGGCCAGGAGCCAATGCCATATCGTTTGGGACTCTCGAGATAGAGGTAGTGATCTTGTTCCCCCCTGTTTGTTCAGATAATACATTGTGGTTGTATTGTCTGTCTGAATTAGGAGAGATTTCCCCTGAACCAATGGAGAGAAAGATTTGAGAGCCAGATGGACCGCTCTGAGCTCCAGTAGATTTATGTGATAGTTCTTTTCCTTGTCGGACCACAGACCCTGAGCTTGGAAGGAACCCAGATGAGCACCCCAACCCTGAAGAGACGCATCCGTTACCAGAGTGTTGGCTGGAATTGTCTGGTGAAACGGAGAACCTATCGACAGGTGAGGTCTGTGCATCCACCATTGTAGTGATTGAAAAGCCGCTGCTGGTAGTCGTACTCTGTCGTCCCAGCGACCAGTCTTTTGGCTCCAGTTGTTCTCTAATGCCTCCTGAAGGGGCCTCATGTGTAGCCTGGCGTTCGGGACAATGAAGATGCATGAAGCCATGGAGCCCAGAAGCGATGTCACCTGACGAGCAGTAGGTGCATCGGCTTTTAATAGTTGTTGACACTTCCTGTGGATCGATAAAAGTCGTTCCTCCGAAGGATACACTCTTTGGAGCTCTGTGTTTAGTATAGCTCCCAGGTAGTGGAGGTTTTGTGTTGGAATCAAGGTTGACTTGTTGTGGTTGATTTGAAGACCTAGAGACTCGAAAGTTCTTAGTACAGTGTCTCAATGTTTTCTCGCCTGATCCGGAGAGGAAGCCTTCAATAACCAGTCGTCCAGGTAAGGGTAGACGAATATTTTTTGTCTTCGAAGATGTGCCGCTACCACTGCTACACATTTTGAAAAGACTCGGGGTGCAGACTTCAGGCCGAATGGTAGGACTCTGAATTGGTAGTGCTGTGACGCTATTTGGAAACGTAAGAATTTCCGATGTTTGGATGCTATTGGGATGTGAAAATATGCATCCTGTAGGTCGATGGAGCACATCCAGTCTCCCTGATGCAGTTGCGGAACAATCTGGTGAAGGGCTAGCATCCTGAACTTCTGTTTTCTTATGTACTTGTTCAGGAGCCGTAAGTCCAGAATTGGCCTGAAGATGCCCTGTTGACCCTTTTTCGCCACCAGAAAGTAACGGGAGTACACCCCTTTTCCTCTTTGTGCCGGTGGAAACTTTTCTACAGCTTTCTTTTGTAGGAGTGCAAGAACTTCCTTGCGTAGCAGGCTGAGATGAGAAGGAAAACATCTTGCTGGTGGCAAGTGTGGAGGAGGTTTTTTGAAAAGGAGAGAATAGCCATGTTCGACAATATTGAGCACCCATTTGTCTTTTGTGATGGAGTGCCACTCGTGAAGATGATGCGTAATTCTTCCCCCCACCGGAGTGGTGCACAGTGCTGAGGGAAGCAATGCTTCATTGCTTTGTTGGTGTCTTTGCTGTAGACTGTTGAGGTCTACTTGCCCCTCGGTCTCTTGTGGGTCTACGCGCCTGAAACAGGGGACGCCCCTGTCGCTGCTGTGGACTCTGAGACCAGTGAGGGGTTTGAACCCTCTGCTGGAATGGGCGTCTGTCGTACGGCCTGTACCTCCGCCTGAAGTCTTTCTTACGTTCCAGGCCCACTGCCCTCATAGTGTCCACCTCTGTTTTCATTCGGGCCATCTCTTCATCCGCGTGGGTACCAAACAACGAATTCCCGCTGAATGGGAGGTTTAAAATACGTTGTTGTGCTTCCTGTTTCAGACCAGTGAGCCGTAGCCAGGAAGACCTCCTAGCGCAGATTCCGTGCGCATACCCATGCGCAGCCAAATCCGCCCCGTCCGCCGCCGCGCTGATGACCTGGTTAGATACTAGGCCCCCTTCCTGCAAGATTTCCTGGAAGTCCTGTCTATCTTCCCTGGGCAACTTCTCTGTAAATCTGTGGAGTGAGTCCCACAGAGAGCGGTCATATCTGCCCAGAAGTTCTGAGGCGCTGGAGACCTTCATAGCAGATGCCGCCGTACCGCACATCTTTCTCCCCAGGGAGTCTAGGTGTCTGCTCTCCTTATCCGGGGGGACTGTGGAAGATGATGCCACAGAGTGTGTTTTTCTGGCTGCGGCTAAGATAACAGAGTCCGGTGGCGGATCCTTCCGCAGGAATAAAGGATCTTGCTCCGGAGCTTTGTACTTCTTTTGAATCCTAGCCGGGGCAGACTTGAGAGTGGCTGGAGTCAGAAAGGTGTCCATAGTAGGTTGCAGCAAACCCGGTACTAGTGGCAGCAGTTTTCTCGAGACTGATCTGTGTTGTAGAGTCTCAAAGATAACTGAGGATGAGGTGGCTGGCTCCGGTACCTCAATATTTAGTTTCTGCGCTCCCCTTAAAAGAACCTCATTAAAAGTGGTGATATCATCCACCGGTGAGATCCTAGCAGGTGGAGAATCTGTCAGAGTGGGGGAGTAGCGCCCAACAGACGATCCTGAAGAAGACCAAGAGGGTGATCTTCTGTGTGGTGTTCGCGACCTGGTTCTCCTTCGGGAACGAGACCTGCTACGAGAAGCTGTAGCAGAGTGTGCAGGTCTTGTGGTCGGCTGACGAGGAGCAGAACGAGCAAGTCCTGCTCTAGCTGTAGGCGATGGCGTTCTAGGTAATGAGGCAGTAGGAGAATACATCCTAGAGTATTGGGAATCCGGGGATGCTGCCGGTCTATTCAGGCTCTCTAACCATCTAGGTGATAGAGTGATGGGAGAAACATGCCCCGATGAGCCCGCTCTGGAATGGGATGATGCACTCCGTATAGAGACCACCGGTGAGGGAGCTTTATCCGCTGGCTCTACTGCCTGTGACACAGCTGAAGGTTGTGTCGACGTCGATTGCATCCTCGACGTCGAAAGATGCGATGGCTCGGCTGTTCTCGACGTCGAAGGTCTTGATGTCGAAAGCCTTGACGTTGAATGTCTCGACGCCGAGCGTCGATCGCGGGATCTGGACCTACTCGCCGTCGTGTGTCTCGACGTTGAGTGGCGAGTGGTCGACGGCGGATGTTCATGCCGTCGTGGCGATTTTGACATCTTGTCCTTCGACGCCAAGGGGCGAGACGTTCTCGACGGCGAACGGGAGCGCCGGAGATAGCCCGACGGCGAACGGGAGCGCCGGAGATGGCTCGACGCCGAACGGCGGCATGCCGTCGACAGAGATGTACCCCTGTGCTGTCCATGCTTCGACGCTTTGTCCCTCGACGTCGGTCTGGTCACCGTCGACGGCGATCTATGCCGGTGAGACGGTGGCAACGATGACGTCGATGGAGAACAAACAGGCACAATCCTACCTGTCGACGTCGATCTGGCCATTCCTTCTGTTGGAGGCCTGGGAAGTGAAGAGGATGTTGACTTTTTCCTCTCCTGAAGCCCATGCAGCCTGATTTTCTCTCTGTCTTTGAGAGTCCTCCTTGACATCTTCTTACAATACTTGCAGGTGTCAGGACAGTGACTCTGTGGCAGGCAGACAATACACAGAGAGTGTGGGTCTGACTGGGCTTTCTTCTTCCCACAAGAAGGACATTTTACAAAAAGAGATGGCATTTTCTGTCAGAAAAGACTGCCAAACGCAGACAAAAGATGTTATCTGTCGAGTAA
Source organism: Pleurodeles waltl (assembly GCF_031143425.1). Taxonomy (NCBI): domain Eukaryota; kingdom Metazoa; phylum Chordata; class Amphibia; order Caudata; family Salamandridae; genus Pleurodeles; species Pleurodeles waltl. The sequence goes on from NC_090448.1 coordinate 1,125,057,418, forward strand.
ACAGGAAAAACACTATTTTTAGGGATTTTTCTGAAGAAAAACTCAGAAAAACTGAGAGCTCAATGCTCCAGGATCCTCTCAGAAGAAGCCGGAAAAAAGAACTGACCTAACTGTGAACCAACTGTCACCTTCCCTTCACCCCTGAGGCATGGTGGGATACTGGAGGTGCTCAGGGTCTTAAAGGCACGGTGCCAAAGTTTTTATGGTTCTCCTGTGTTAACCTGCATGCAGCCTATTGGCTAAGAATGCTTCATTGTTTTTCAATGTGGTTTTTTCTATTTTTCTCTGCTATTTACTGCCGTTTACTTCCCTAAGTCCAGTTTTTGGGGCTTAGGTAGATATTTATGATCTATTGTGATTTTATAATATGAAAAAAAAAAAAAAAAAAAAAAACTTGCATAGAAATAAAGCATTTTAGCCTATTTATGATTATAGCCTGCATTGCTGTTTTACACATGATAATATGTATGTATTTTATATATATATGCTCCGGGGTCCCCGCACAAGGGCGGGAATATTCAATGTTTATGACTATTGATGAGGATCCCCTGGAAGAGAAGGTGAGTTGCCACTAGTGATAGGTTCCTGGCTAGAAGCCAGTGCCAAATTGTTTGAGCCTCTGTGGACAGAGTCCTGGATCTGGTACCCCCTTGTTTGTTCAAGTAATACATGGTGGCCATGTTGTCTGTCTGGAGAAGCAGTGTTTTCGCCTTCAGTGCGCAGAGGACGGCTTTGAGTGCAAGATGGACTGCACGAAGTTCTAAAAGATTGATGTGATACAGTCGCTCTCTCAGCGACCACGAGCCTTGTATTTGGAGGTGATCCATATGCGCTCCCCATCCGAGCAGAGATGCATCCGTGACTATGGTTTGAGTTGGAGGCTGTTGGTGGAATGGCATCCCTTTCAGAAGATTGTTCGGAGAACACCACCACTTGAGAGATTGAATGGCATGGGGAGAAAGAAGGATGCTGTTCTCCCAATCGTCCACTAGTTGATACCATTGATTCTCTAGACATTCCTGTAAGGGTCTCATATGGAGGCGAGCATTGGGAATGAGGTAGATGCAAGACGCCATCAACCCCAGGAGAGAGGATAATGCTCTTGCAGTGGTCTGAGGCATTTTCTCGAGCTGCTGGCACTTTTGGAGGATTGATAACCATCGTTCCTCTGAAGGAAACACCTTTCCTTGAATGGTGTCTATGATGGCGCCTAAGTAATGCAACCTCTGAACAGGTGTTGCCGTGGACTTGGAGAGGTTGACCTGAAGGCCCAGTCTCTGGAGTAGCTGTTGAGTACAACTGAAGTACTGTTGAGCCTCTAGGTATGTGGATGCTTTTATGAGCCAATCATCTAGATAGGGATAGACGAATATCCGATGTTTCCTTAAATGGGCTGCCACCACCGCCATGTATTTGGAAAACGTCCTCGGTGGTGATTTGAGGCCGAAAGGTAGAACCGTAAATTGGTAATAACTTTTTCCGACGAGGAATCTCAAAAACGTCCGATGCTTTTTGATCACAGGAATGTGGAAGTATCCGTTGCGGAGATCTATTGAACAGAGCCAATCGCCTTGACGAAGTTGGGGATAGATTTGGTGTAAGGATAGCATCCTGAACTTTTCTCTGCGAACCCATTTGTTGGCTACCCTTAGATCTAGAATGGGTCGGAACTCGTGTTTGTCTTTCTTTGGTACCAGAAAGTACCTCGAATAGATTCCCTTTCCCTGCTGGTTGATAGGGACAGGTTCTAGCCCCTTCTTTTGTAATAGGGTTGTTACTTCCACTTTGAGAGCGTCGAGATGGTGATTCACCGGTTTGGGTGGAATAGAAGGCGGGGGGCTTATGAACCTGAGACAGTAGCCATTCCGCACAATATTCAACACCCAGGCGTCTGATGTTATACGTTGCCACTCTTCCAGATGATGTGAGATACTTCCCCCTACCGGAGTGGGTAACGGAGGAGGGGGAAGCGAGGATTCAGGGCTTAGACGCTGATGCCTGACGAGCTGTTTGGGCAGTTTGTGGCGTAGAGTGACCCCTTGTTTGTTTTCGTTGGGTCGAAAAGGTTCTCTGATGTTGTTGTTGTTTCTTGGATCTTGAAGGCATCCACTGTGGTGTTTGAAACCTTTGAGTAAAGAGTCTACAGTGGTAGGGACGTAATGTTTTCCGTTGCTCTCTTGGCTTCTCGATGCCCACCGCCTTTAGAGTGTCCAGTTCTGTTTTCATCCTCGACATTTCGTCGTCAGCTTAGAATCAAACAAAGTGGAACCTGAAAAGGGCAAATTTTGTATCCTCTGTTACGCCTCTGGCTTAAGTGAAGTAAGGCGTAGCCAGGCATTTCTTCTCAAAGAAATTCCATGAGAATAATTATGTGCGGATAACACAGAGGAGTCTGCAGCCGCGCTTATTACTTGATTGGAGACCATGGCGCCTTCACTTACAATCTCCAAGAAATCCTCCTTTTTCTCCTTAGGGAGGTGATCCGCAAATTGCAGCACAGAATCCCAAAGGGCACGATCATAGCTGACTAACAGGGCAGTAGCACTAGCCGCTTTCATAGTGATGGATGGGGTGGAGCAAACTTTGCGGCCTGCGGCATCAATTTTTCTACTCTCCTTGTCCGGTGGAGAAGAAGAAGACGGAGACGTAGAATGTAATTTCTTAGCAGCCACGATTACCACTGAATCGGGCACTGGATCCGCTCTCAGAAACAAAGGGTCCTGCTCCGGAGGACGATATTTCTTTATGAGTCTGGAAGGATCAGTTTTAGTTGTGGACGGTGTTAAAAATATGTCCATTGCCGGTTCAAGTAGTCCTGGGACCAGCGGTAGTAATGGTCTAGAAGAAGAACGCTGGTGTAGTGTCTCAAAAATGACAGAGGTTGTTGGAGCGGGTACTGCCAGAGGGATGGTCAACTTGGTAGCACCGCAAATTAGTACCTCTTGAAAAGTGTTGACATCATCTATGGGACAAACTCTCGGAGACGGGGAGTCAGATAACGTCGGCGAGTAATCCCTTGTGGATGAGGAGGAATGTCTATAGTGGGAACGAGGAGACCTGTGATCTGAGTCATGCCGATGATGATGTCGAGATGAAGAAGAGCGTCTCGAAGAATGTCACTGGGGCGGACTCTGAAAGAGGTACCGGGGGAGGAGCTGTAGGTGCCAGAGGTGTCGGTGGTAGAGGCGATGGCTGAGGAGAAGGCTGAGGCGAAGGTGATAAGTGAATGAGAGAAGCCGAGGATTCTGAGGTGGTATAGAACCTCCTTGGTCTCTTTGAGTGCCTCCCCGACGCGCTTCTCGACGTCGAAGTACGACACCGACGAGTACCTCCAGGCGTTGACTCCTCCCGCTGTTGAGAGCTCCTCATCGACGGCGATCTCCCTCGACGTCGATGGGATGACGGCGATCGTCTCCGACGAAGAGTACTGTCCACCGACGTCGATCTTCCCCTTCGCGTCGACGGTGACCTGGACCGGGAAGTTCTCGACGGCGAGTGTGTACGCCGTCTCGACGGCGACAAGGCTCTCGACGTCGAGCGATGTCTCTTCCTCGACGGCGAGCTGGTTCTCGATGGCGAGCATGTCGGCGCCGTTCCTGGTCTCGACGTCGATGCTCTCGACGTCGTCGGGGACCTGTGACGCTTGTGAGCAGATCTGGCAGCTGCTCCAGAGGACACAGTGAGAGCCCTGGTAGAAGACTGACCTTCTCCTCGCTCTGTGGCAGAGTGTCGTCTTCGTCTCCTGTCCTCTTTTGCCTGAAGGCGGATTTTCTCCCTGTCACGAAGGGTTTTACAAATGTCACAGGCATCAGGTTTATGACTTGACAGTAGGCAAATAATACAGACTTGATGTGGGTCTGTTTTGGCCTTTTTCCTGCCACAGCTAGGGCACTTATCAAAAAGAGAAGGCATTCTGGTGGCAAAAAAACCCTCAAGTTTCTGTCAGAATTTGACAGGAAAAGCTAGGAAATGTTCACTCTAGATGAAAAACGTCAAGTGAAATTGAAACCCAAAGGATTTTAGTTGAGTTTTAGTCAAAAAAAGCTATGAAAGGTGGAGCTCAATGCTTCAGGGACCTGTCAGAAGGAGCCGGAAAAAAGAACTGAGGCAACTGTCTTTTGCTGTGCATGATGGGATACAGGAAGACTTTCTTTTCTTAAAGGCACAGCTCTATTTACATTCTGTATAATGGCAGCCTATGGGCTACACTGCCCTGCATTTTTTCATCCTCATTTGAAGTTGTAAATAAAGTTGGAGAACATGTTTTTTACTACATTTCTAGAATAAATATGTTTTAAAGGTATATCTGTACTACAGCTTCCTTTCTTACCAACCAAAAGAATGAACAATTTGGCCTTTGTAGCCTTTCACCTAGGCTGCACATTGATATTCTTAAGTGACTTTACAGGCCTTTTTTCAAGAAAGGCAAACATCTACACTTAAGAATACACTACAGAACAGTGCTCCGGGGTCCCGGCAGGCGTGCAGAACTATTCAGTGCTTATGACTATACATGGAAATCCCCTACGAGAGAAGTGGTCCAGTCCTACATTAAAGGTGTCTTGTGACACCTGAAAAGTGATAAAGACCTCTCCTGGATCTAGATCTCCAGCTATGAGGCAACGCCCTCTCTCCATGGACATGTCACGTTCTACAGAGTGAAAGACTTCCACATCCCATATACGTAATTCCCTGTCAAAGAGGGCACTGCTTAGTACCTTTTTAACTACCATTTCCCATATGTGAGCAGTATGCCAGACCAAGTAGGGCACTGGGGTGTTGGCCCGAACCATCCTCATTAGTATGTGCAGTAGTGTGTCACTCCCATTCGTGCGCAGTAGTAGCCGTTTTTCACAACTGTCAGTCTCTGTCAGCCATTTGGCAGCATGTTGCAGGTGAGCTGCATAATAGTATGTCTGGAAGGACCAAGCTGCCTTCTTCCAGGTCTCTTTTCAAAACAGGTAAAGTCATCCTGCTGATTTTCCCTGCCCATACCAACGAGATACGTAAACTATTTAACATCCCAAAAAAATTGTTAAATGGGGGAAGATAGAGTTTTTTCTTTGTAATTTTGTCTTTGGACGGCTCCCTTGAGCCACGGCTGACGAGCCTTGGGAGGCACCTGTGCGTCATGAGAGGTACATAAACCTGAGAAAACATTTGGCGGCATTTCAAGCAAGCCCCTATACCATGCTGCTCCCTGCTGATGATGGGCTAAACCCAGAAACACGTGTACAGGGATAAACAGCACTTGCTGCGCCTACAGAGGTGATAGACTTTATTACTTTCGGAATGGACTACGAATTCGACTGCATTTACCATGATGCATTGGGGTTGGACTTTGTTGCTGGAGTGTAGGCAGTATGCTCCCTTTCTTTGTAATTTTGTCTTTGGACGGCTCACTTGAGCCACGGCTGACGAGCCTTGGGAGGCACCTGTGCGTCATGAGAGGTACATAAACCTGAGAAAACATTTGGCGGCATTTCAAGCAAGCCCCTATACCATGCTGCTCCCTGCTGATGATGGGCTAAACCCAGAAACACGTGTACAGGGATAAACAGCACTTGCTGCGCCTACAGAGGTGAAAGACTTTATTACTTTCGGAATGGACTACGAATTCGACTGCATTTACCATGATGCATAGGGGTTGGACTTTGTTGCTGGAGTGTAGGCAGTGTGCTCCCTTTCTTTGTAATTTTGTCTTTGGACGGCTCACTTGAGCCACGGCTGACGAGCCTTGGGAGGCACCTGTGCGTCATGAGAGGTACATAAACCTGAGAAAACATTTGGCGGCATTTCAAGCAAGCCCCTATACCATGCTGCTCCCTGCTGATGATGGGCTAAACCCAGAAACACGTGTACAGGGATAAACAGCACTTGCTGCGCCTACAGAGGTGAAAGACTTTATTACTTTCGGAATGGACTACGAATTCGACTGCATTTACCATGATGCATTGGGGTTGGACTTTGTTGCTGGAGTGTAGGCAGTGTGCTCCCTTTCTTTGTAATTTTGTCTTTGGACGGCTCCCTTGAGCCACGGCTGACGAGCCTTGGGAGGCACCTGTGCGTCATGAGAGGTACATAAACCTGAGAAAACATTTGGCGGCATTTCAAGCAAGCCCCTATACCATGCTGCTCCCTGCTGATGATGGGCTAAACCCAGAAACACGTGTACAGGGATAAACAGCACTTGCTGCGCCTACAGAGGTGAAAGACTTTATTACTTTCGGAATGGACTACGAATTCCACTGCATTTACCATGATGCATTGGGGTTGGACTTTGTTGCTGGAGTGTAGGCAGTGTGCTCCCTTTCTTTGTAATTTTGTGTTTGGACGGCTCCCTTGAGCCACGGCTGACGAGCCTTGGGAGGCACCTGTGCGTCATGAGAGGTACATAAACCTGAGAAAAAATTTGGCGGCATTTCAAGCAAGCCCCTATACCATGCTGCTCCCTGCTGATGATGGGCTAAACCCAGAAACACGTGTACAGGGATAAACAGCACTTGCTGCGCCTACAGAGGTGAAAGACTTTATTACTTTCGGAATGGACTACGAATTCGACTGCATTTACCATGATGCATTGGGGTTGGACTTTGTTGCTGGAGTGTAGGCAGTGTGCTCCCTTTCTTTGTAATTTTGTCTTTGGACGGCTCCCTTGAGCCACGGCTGACGAGCCTTGGGAGGCACCTGTGCGTCATGAGAGGTACATAAACCTGAGAAAACATTTGGCGGCATTTCAAGCAAGCCCCTATACCATGCTGCTCCCTGCTGATGATGGGCTAAACCCAGAAACACGTGTACAGGGATAAACAGCACTTGCTGCGCCTACAGAGGTGAAAGACTTTATTACTTTCGGAATGGACTACGAATTCGACTGCATTTACCATGATGCATTGGGGTTGGACTTTGTTGCTGGAGTGTAGGCAGTGTGCTCCCTTTCTTTGTAATTTTGTCTTTGGACGGCTCCCTTGAGCCACGGCTGACGAGCCTTGGGAGGCACCTGTGCGTCATGAGAGGTACATAAACCTGAGAAAACATTTGGCGGCATTTCAAGCAAGCCCCTATACCATGCTGCTCCCTGCTGATGATGGGCTAAACCCAGAAACACGTGTACAGGGATAAACAGCACTTGCTGCGCCTACAGAAGTGAAAGACTTTATTACTTTCGGAATGGACTACGAATTCCACTGCATTTACCATGATGCATTGGGGTTGGACTTTGTTGCTGGAGTGTAGGCAGTGTGCTCCCTTTCTTTGTAATTTTGTCTTTGGACGGCTCCCTTGAGCCACGGCTGACGAGCCTTGGGAGGCACCTGTGCGTCATGAGAGGTACATAAACCTGAGAAAACATTTGGCGGCATTTCAAGCAAGCCCCTATACCATGCTGCTCCCTGCTGATGATGGGCTAAACCCAGAAACACGTGTACAGGGATAAACAGCACTTGCTGCGCCTACAGAGGTGAAAGACTTTATTACTTTCGGAATGGACTACGAATTCGACTGCATTTACCATGATGCATTGGGGTTGGACTTTGTTGCTGGAGTGTAGGCAGTGTGCTCCCTTTCTTTGTAATTTTGTCTTTGGACGGCTCCCTTGAGCCACGGCTGACGAGCCTTGGGAGGCACCTGTGCGTCATGAGAGGTACATAAACCTGAGAAAACATTTGGCGGCATTTCAAGCAAGCCCCTATACCATGCTGCTCCCTGTTGATGATGGGCTAAACCCAGAAACACGTGTACAGGGATAAACAGCACTTGCTGCGCCTACAGAGGTGAAAGACTTTATTACTTTCGGAATGGACTACGAATTCGACTGCATTTACCATGATGCATTGGGGTTGGACTTTGTTGCTGGAGTGTAGGCAGTGTGCTCCCTTTCTTTGTAATTTTGTCTTTGGACGGCTCCCTTGAGCCACGGCTGACGAGCCTTGGGAGGCACCTGTGCGTCATGAGAGGTACATAAACCTGAGAAAACATTTGGCGGCATTTCAAGCAAGCCCCTATACCATGCTGCTCCCTGCTGATGATGGGCTAAACCCAGAAACACGTGTACAGGGATAAACAGCACTTGCTGCGCCTACAGAGGTGAAAGACTTTATTACTTTCGGAATGGACTACGAATTCGACTGCATTTACCATGATGCATTGGGGTTGGACTTTGTTGCTGGAGTGTAGGCAGTGTGCTCCCTTTCTTTGTAATTTTGTCTTTGGACGGCTCCCTTGAGCCACGGCTGACGAGCCTTGGGAGGCACCTGTGCGTCATGAGAGGTACATAAACCTGAGAAAACATTTGGCGGCATTTCAAGCAAGCCCCTATACCATGCTGCTCCCTGCTGATGATGGGCTAAACCCAGAAACACGTGTACAGGGATAAACAGCACTTGCTGCGCCTACAGAGGTGAAAGACTTTATTACTTTCGGAATGGACTACGAATTCGACTGCATTTACCATGATGCATTGGGGTTGGACTTTGTTGCTGGAGTGTAGGCAGTGTGCTCCCTTTCTTTGTAATTTTGTCTTTGGACGGCTCCCTTGAGCCACGGCTGACGAGCCTTGGGAGGCACCTGTGCGTCATGAGAGGTACATAAACCTGAGAAAACATTTGGCGGCATTTCAAGCAAACCCCTATACCATGCTGCTCCCTGCTGATGATGGGCTAAACCCAGAAACACGTGTACAGGGATAAACAGCACTTGCTGCGCCTACAGAGGTGAAAGACTTTATTACTTTCGGAATGGACTACGAATTCCACTGCATTTACCATGATGCATTGGGGTTGGACTTTGTTGCTGGAGTGTAGGCAGTGTGCTCCCTTTCTTTGTAATTTTGTCTTTGGACGGCTCCCTTGAGCCACGGCTGACGAGCCTTGGGGGGCACCTGTGCGTCATGAGAGGTACATAAACCTGAGAAAACATTTGGCGGCATTTCAAGCAAGCCCCTATACCATGCTGCTCCCTGCTGATGATGGGCTAAACCCAGAAACACGTGTACAGGGATAAACAGCACTTGCTGCGCCTACAGAGGTGAAAGACTTTATTACTTTCGGAATGGACTACGAATTCGACTGCATTTACCATGATGCATTGGGGTTGGACTTTGTTGCTGGAGTGTAGGCAGTGTGCTCCCTTTCTTTGTAATTTTGTCTTTGGACGGCTCCCTTGAGCCACGGCTGACGAGCCTTGGGAGGCACCTGTGCGTCATGAGAGGTACATAAACCTGAGAAAACATTTGGCGGCATTTCAAGCAAGCCCCTATACCATGCTGCTCCCTGCTGATGATGGGCTAAACCCAGAAACACGTGTACAGGGATAAAAAGCACTTGCTGCGCCTACAGAGGTGAAAGACTTTATTACTTTCGGAATGGACTACGAATTCGACTGCATTTACCATGATGCATTGGGGTTGGACTTTGTTGCTGGAGTGTAGGCAGTGTGCTCCCTTTCTTTGTAATTTTGTCTTTGGACGGCTCCCTTGAGCCACGGCTGACGAGCCTTGGGAGGCACCTGTGCGTCATGAGAGGTACATAAACCTGAGAAAACATTTGGCGGCATTTCAAGCAAGCCCCTATACCATGCTGCTCCCTGCTGATGATGGGCTAAACCCAGAAACACGTGTACAGGGATAAACAGCACTTGCTGCGCCTACAGAGGTGAAAGACTTTATTACTTTCGGAATGGACTACGAATTCGACTGCATTTACCATGATGCATTGGGGTTGGACTTTGTTGCTGGAGTGTAGGCAGTGTGCTCCCTTTCTTTGTAATCTTTTCAAAACAGGTAAAGTCATCCTGCTGATTTTCCCTGCCCATACCAACGAGATACGTAAACTATTTAACATCCCAAAAAAATTGTTAAATGGGGGAAGATAGAGTTGTGCACCAGGAAGAGCCACCGTGGGAGGAAGACCTTTTCTGCTACAGTCGCTCTCCCAATGACCGACAGGGGTAGTGTGTTCCAACCGATCTGGTAAAACCACTTACCACTCTATCTATGTTAATGCGCTGATTTTCACCCGCCGTCCTGGTGACCCTAATAACGAGCTACTAGAAGCTCTCCTTCTCTGATCAAATGCCCAAGTCAGGTAGCTGATTGAGTGGCAAAAGGGGCAGTCTCCCTAGGGAAAATAGCAGTGTTTTGGGTATGTTCACACACAGACCACACACTTGCCTAAAGATCTGTAAGTGGTGCAGCAGTAAAGGGATCACCTCAGCAGGTGAATGGGCATACACCAGCGCATCATATCTGGTAGTGCTTCTTAAGGCTTTTTGCAGACTAATCACATAGGGGGTCATTACAACCCTGGTGGACGGTGTTAAAGCTGCAGTAATACCGCAAATAGGCCGGCGGACAAAAAAAGGGAATTATGACCGTGGCGGAAACCGCCAACATAGACAGCCACTTTAACACTCCGACTGCCACGGAGGTACAGACAAGCAGCGCGGCGGTCACCGCCAACAGACAGGCGGGAGACAATGTACCGCCCACAGTATCACAACCCGCCAATCCGCCACCTTTTCCGGGGCGGATTCACCGTGGATAAAAATATGGCGGAAACAGCTTTTGCTATGGGAAAACGCTCACCTTAACACACTCCACGAGGAAGGAGCTCACCATGGAGCCCGAACTACAAATACTCCCTCCGCTTGTCTTCCTCCTCCTCTACAATCACCAGCAAGTAGGCGCCGAAGACAACGGTGAGTACTGCACCTACGACATAGGGGAGGGGGGAGGCAAAAGTCAGGGGGACACACACGCAACACCCCCACCCCCAACCCGACCCTCACCCACTACAACACATACACCAATGCATTTCCAAACAGCACAGTAACAACACACAACCCCCCCGGAAGAATGCAAAGACAAAAGGAAATCAGTTCAAACATTGTAATGTATCAAAATACAGTAACCAACTATATACAGATATATATAAACAATCGAAAATCATACATCACGAGTAGTACTGCAGGTATGCACATATCAATGTCTGTGGACCACTGGGCCCAAAATGCATGGGCGAGGCCCACACTAGATACCTGTCCACAAACGGAGAGAACACTGCAGGGGCATCAGATAGAAATACAACAGGCACCTCAGGGGGAAGGGAGGGGGGGGGGGCACCTCAGCCAGACTACAGCACCACGCCAGATCCAAGACGGGGCTCCATGCCCATTGATGTATCCTGGGGAGTGCAAAGCCACAGTCTCTCAAGTCTCTACAGTGGGTGGGTTGCCCACTGCCCCATCCTGGGGAGTGCAAAGCCACAGTCTCTGAAGTCTCTACAGTGGGTGGGTTGCCCACTGTACCATCCTGGGGAGTGCAAAGCCAGTCTCACAAGTCTATACAGTGGGTGGTTTGCCCACTGTGCCATCCTGGGGAGTGCAAAGCCACAGTATCTGAAGTCTCTACAGTGGGTGGGTTGCCCACTGTACCATCCTGGGGAGTGCAATGCCAGTCTCACAAGTCTATACAGTGGGTGGTTTGCCCACTGTACCATCCTGGGGAGTGCAAAGCCACAATCTCTCAAGTCTCTCCAGTGGGTGGTTTGCCCACTGCTTTATCCTGGGGAGTGCAAAGCCACAGTCTCTCAAGTCTCTCAAGTCTCTACAGTGGGTGGTTTGCCCACTGCTTTATCCTGGGGAGTGCAAAGCCACAGTCTCTCAAGTCTCTACAGTGGGTGGGTTGCCCACTGTACCATCCTGGGGAGTGCAAAGCCACAGTCTCTCAAGTGGATGCAGGTCTCCACTGGTTCTGGAGGGGGACTGGTGCCCAGAGTGCTTCATCCTGTGAAGGACAGACACAGTGGATGCAGGTCTCCACTGGTTCTGGAGGGGGACTGGTGCCCAGAGTGCTTCATCCTGTGAAGGACAGACAGAGTGGATGCAGGTCTCCACTGGTTCTGGAGGGGGACTGGTGCCCAGAGTGCTTCATCCTGTGAAGGACAGACAGAGTGGATGCAGGTCTCCACTGGTTCTGGAGGGGAAATGGTGCCCAGAGTGCATCACGCTCCCCGTGACGGTCCCAGTTCCGTCACTGTCCCAGTTGCACATGGGCTAACGATGCTTGATTTGGCGGTCTTTGCCCTGTTCAGCGGTCTTCACCATGGCGGTCTTTGCCCGGTTCAGCGGTGCTTGCCTTTGCTGTCTCTGACATGTTCAGCGGTGCTTTGCCATGGCGGTCTTTGGCCTGTTCAGCGGTGCTTTGCCCTGTTAAGCGGTCTTCACCATGGCGGTCTTTGCCCTGTTCAGCGGTGCTTGCCTTTGCTGTCTCTGACCTGTGCAGCCGTGTGTGGCATTACGGTCCCTCAGTGCCCAGCGGGGCTGTGGCTGCAGGGGACCTCCAGGTCACTGACGCTGGCGGTGGTCTCCGGACCAGTGATGATACTGGTGCCCTCCAGGGCACTGACTCTGGCGGTGGTCTTCGGACCAGTGACGATACTGCTGCCCGCCAGGGCACTGACTCTGGCGGCGGTCTCCGGACCTGTGACGACAGTGCTGACGTTGGCATCCCGGCCGGCGGGGAGGATGGCGGCCTTCTCCACCGTGCTGCTCTTCCCAGACTTTGGAGACTTCTTCTGCCCCTTCACCACCTTGGGAGGAGTCACAGCTGACTCGGCACTCCCCCCGGGACCCTTGTGAGCTGTTTTGCCGGCAGGACTCTTCACGCTCTCCCGTCGGCTACTTTCCAACTTAAGGTGCTTTACAGGGGGTGGACTGGCAGTGCTTTGGCTCCGTGTCACACTGGCTGCCCTGGTGGCCGGTGCACTCCACACACCTTTAACACGCACAACTGGTACTGGAATTTTTTTTGGCTGAGGTGCTACTACAGTACCTATGAATTGGAGGGGTGGGGATGGTGGTAAAGAGGTCAACGTTGCTGAGGAAGAGTTTCTGACGAACACTGGGATGGGTAGCTGGAGGGGGTCTGGGAGTGGAGGAAGAGGAGGTGGTTGTAGGAGGTGTAACTTTAGGTGATTTGGGTGCAGGTACTGGAGGCTGTCGTGAGGTGGATGGATGTTGGGTGTGTGGGTGCCCGCGTTTGTGTACTTTGGGAGGGGGCGTCACAGATACACTGGGAGTGGACACAGGGGACGTGTAAATGGTAGTGGGGGTGGTGAGTGCAGGTGAGCGGGGTGGGGTGCAGGGTGTTCTGGTGCGAGTCCTAATGCCTGTAGATGTAGTGCATGCAGGTGAGAGTGTAGATGACACTGGGAGGGAGGATGGAGACGACGAGGAGGGGGACACAGTGGAGGCAGTGGATGTTGCTGTGTCTGTATGTGGGTGATGCTTGTGTGAGTGCCTGTGGGTTGTGTGGTGCTTAAGTTTGCCTGAGCTACTTTTGTGTGTTGAGGTGTGTGCATGCTTGTCTGATGGTGTGCTTGGGATAGGCTGGGGTACAGGGGACTGGGTCTGGGTGGAGGAAGTTGGAGGGGGTAGGCTAGACACAGGGACGATGGCTGCCATCAGTGCTGAGGCCACAGATTGCAGGGTACGATGAAGGGCAGCCTGACCATAATGAATGCCCTCCAGGAATGCATTAACGTGTTGCAACTCCCTTTCTACACCCTGGATGGCATTCACAATGGTAGACTGCCCAACAGTGAGTGACCTGAGGAGGTCAATGGCCTCCTCACTAAGTGCAGCAGGGGTGACTGGGGCAGGGGCTGAGGTGCCTGGGGCGAAGGTGATGCCCACCCTCCTGGGTGAGCGGGCACGGAGCGAAGGCTGAGGGGCTGCTGGGAGGGCGGTGCTGGTAGGGGCGGGGGCAGCTGTACCTGTAGAAGTGGGGGGCACAGATGGTGCCGCCACCACAAGGGAGCTCCCATCGGCGGACGAGTCTGTGTCGCTGTTTGGTGATCCGGTGACCGACGTGAAGCTCCCCTCGCCCTCCGTCCCACTGGTGTATTCAGAGTCTGTGGTGTGGCCCTCCGTGGCCATGTGGGATGCAGCTCCCTCGTGCTCCGGTGCCACTGTACCTCCGCCTGATGATGCTGATGCACAAAAGAACAGGGAGAGCACAAAAAGGGGGGGGGACGACAGAAGAAAGACAGGTTGAGTGCATGGCTTACCGCTACCGTTGGCGGACAATACAGACACAGCAGCCCCCTGCACTACGCTGTGCTCTTGGCCTCTACAGATGCAATTCCTGGGATCTGGCCTACATGGCTGTGGTGGACATCTGCACACATAGATGACACAGGGGCATGTCTACCTGTACTTGGCACTCTACAGAGGTGGGGTGGAGTGCCACATGGCCTGCATTCCGGAGGGGCCTAGCCTACGTAACTCGCCCTGGCCTAGGGAAACCCAGAGCCCTCCTTCCCCACCCAGACACCTTCACTGCGCGCAAAGTCCGCTGAATGATAGTGTACTCACCCCCTTGTGTCTGCTGTGATGCCCTTAAGCGCCCATCCAACTCAGGGTAGGCCACCGCCAGGATCCGTAACATCAGGGGGGTCATGGTGCGACGGACACCCCTCCCACTTTGGGAGGCCATCCCCAGCTGAGCCTCCGCCGTCTTCTTGCTCCAGCGGCGAATGTCCTCCCATCTTTTCCGGCAGTGGGTGCCCCGTCTCTGGTGGACCCCCAGGGTCCGGACGTCCTTGGAGATGGCACGCCAAATGTCCTTCTTCTGGTGGGCGCTGACCTACATGACATGTACAGGGGAAGAAGAAAAGTCATTACCAACTGCACCGTCGAAGTGAGTGGCCCCCATCCCTACCCTTGCCATGTGGCACATGCATTCACAGTCCTTCATGGTCGCTGAACTCTGCCCCCTTCCTAGTGACATCCAGCCCTCTCCACCCAGCATAGCCCATACAACGTGCTCCCTGTGTACTTACCTGTTGGTCTGGAGGACCGTAGAGTAGCGTGTACTGGGGGAGGATCCCGTCGACTAGCTTCTCCAACTCCTGAGCAGTGAAGGCAGGGGCCCTTTCCCCAGACGCAGCAGCCATTGTCTCTTCCAAACCGAGGTCACAGAAGCACTTGCAGTGTAGGTCCTCTCCTGTCAAAGATCAGGTATCGAGTGATTGAACAGATAGAAAATGGCGGTGACGTCCGCGGCGGTGCGTATCATCACCGCCGGCGCACTTCATCATTGGCTCCTGGAACCCATAGGGTCCAATGTTAACCAATGCAGCATTGCGCCGCGGTCTACGACCGCCTACCGCGACGGTGTACAACGCCAGAGCAGATACCTCACATCCCATTGTCCCACTTTAGAGGTCAGGCAGCCGCCATTTCAGGGGCCCACATGGCTTCATTTACTACTGCGTCACACATACCTAGGCCTACACTCAACACACATACAGGAAGAGTTTTGTATTTGGTGTCGTGTTCTGTGTAGCTGTGGGTACATACCTGGGAATTTGTTGACTCTGTGGTCGCTGTTGTCCTTCTAAGGCACCGTCAGCTGGGACATTTGAGGAGATGGCGGAATCCTCCGGTGTACCGACCGCTGGTGGACCTGTTAACAATGGAGGAGCGACATTTGATCATCACCTACAGGTTTGACCGTGCCACAATCCAGGAACAGTGTACCCAGTTGGAGCCAGACCTGATCTCACCAATCCGCCATCCCACAGGAATACCCCCTGAAGTGCAGGTGCTATCAGTGCTCCATTTCCTTGCAAGTGGATCATTTCAAACAACAGTGGCCATGGCATCAGGGATGTCCCAGCCTATGTTTTCCAACGTGTTGTCCAGAGTGTTGTCTGCCCTGCTGAAACACATAAGGAGCAACATCGTTTTCCCTCAGGTGGAGGATTTGGCTACAGTGAAAGGTGACTTCTATGCCCTGGGACATATCCCCAACATCATAGGTGCTATTGATGGCATCCATGTAGCTCTGGTCCCCCCACGCAGGAGTGAACAGGTGTACAGGAACCGGAAGAGTTATCATTCCATGAATGTACAGATGGTATGTTTGGCAGACCAGTACATCTCCCAGGTAAATGCTATATTCCCTGGCTCAGTGCATGACGCCTACATCCTGCGGAATAGCAGCATCCCGTATGTGATGGGTCAACTCCAGAGGCACTGGGTGTGGCTATTAGGGGACTCTGGTTACCCCAACCTGTCATGGCTATTGACCCCAGTGAGGAATCCCAGGAACAGGGCAGAGGAACGCTACAGTAAGGCCCATGGGCGGACTAGGAGGGTGATCGAACGCACCTTCGGCCTCCTGAAGGCCAGGTTCAGGTGCCTCCATATAACAGGTGGTTCCCTATTCTACTCACCAAGGAAGGTGTGCCGGATCATCATCGCCTGCTCGATGCTTCACAATCTTGCTTTGTGACGCCAGGTGCCTTTTCTGCAGGAGGATGGTCCAGATGACGGTGTTGTGGCAGCTGTGGAGCCTGAGGAGCCTGTGGACAGTGATGAGGAGGAAGCTGAGGAAGAAGACATAGACAACAGGGAGTCAGTCATACAGCAATATTTCCAGTGACACACAGGTGAGAACAATTTTTTTACTATTACATTCACTTTCACACTTCTACCTCTATCCTGTCTGTCAATTAGTAGCAGTATTTGGTAACTGAGTTGTACATTTCCATTACGGTTTCACAGGTGTGGTTACCTACGTGTGTCATCTGCTTGCATCCTTCATGGACTTGTGATGTGTGACATAGGTATTTTGGCCTACATTTGAAAACGCATTTTGTCACTGTCATTGCTAATACACATTTTCAAAATCAGACTGACTCCAGATTGTTTTGTGGTTCATGGGTGTTTATTGAAGTGCTAATTATTGGAGGGGGTGGCAAAATGGTGATGGGTGATGGTGGAGGAATGTCCATGGCAGAGTCCAGTCTATTAGTCTCACAGGTGCACTGCCCATATGGGCAGAGGAAGAGGAGCTGGGGCAGTTCCAATCTGGACAGGGTAACAAAGTGAGACAGTGGGAGGACAATCGGAGTGGTCTCATTTCCTGGTGGGGGTCTTGCCATCTTGCTCTGTCCTGTTCCTGGATATCAGGGACCGCTTGCGGGGTGGTTGTCCTGTGGCGGGGCGTCCTGTCCACTAGCGCCGGCAGAGGTGGTGGGCAGTTCATCGTCCATGCTAGTGTCAGGGGCCCCTTGGAGTGCCACGGTGTCCCTCATGGTCTTTTGTATGTCCTTCAGCACCCCTACGATGGTGCCCAGGGCGGAGCTGATGGTTCTGAGCTCTTCCCTGAACCCCAAATACTGCTCGTCCTGCTGGCGCTGGGTCTCCTGAAACTTGGCCAGGACCGTAGCCATTGTCTCATGGGAGTGGTGGTATGCTCCCATGATGGAGGAGAGGGCCTCGTGGAGGGTGGGTTCCCTTGGCCTGTCCGCCCCCTGTCGCACAGCAGCCCTCCCAGTTCCCCTGTGTTCCTGTGCCTCCGTCCCCTGGACCGTGTGCCCACTACCACTGACCCCAGGTCCCTGTTGTTGGGGTGGTGGGTTACCCTGGGTTCCCTGTAGTGGTGGACACACCGCTGATTGACATGTCCTGGGTACGGAGGTATGGTCCCGCTGGGTGGGTGCTGTGCTGGTGTTACCAGAGGGTGGAAGGTCAGTGTTGGGCTGTGCCTGTGCAAGGGGAACCGACTGTCCCGAAGCCCACGATGGTCCGGGCTGGTCATCTGGATCCAGTTGGCCAGAGCTGCTGTCGTCACTGTGGGCCTCTTCTGTGGGTGGAGTGGAGATGTCTGGACCCTCCTGTGTGGTGACGTTCCGTAGTGGTCCTGCAGGGGTATAAGAGCATGATTATTGCATGTGTGTGTGTCATGGTGTGCAATGGCTGGGTGTGCGTGTACCCCAGTGCAAGCATTCCTGTGTGGGGGCTTGTATGATGATGGTTGGGGGGTTGTTATGGGTATGTGCAGTGAGCATGCTTTAGTGCTTGGTGTCCATGCTTAGTTGTGTCATGCAGGGCTTGGTGTTGGGATGTGTGGTTTGTGTTATTAGTACATTAGTGAAGAGTTGGAGTGATAGGGGAGGGGGTGAGGGTGGGGGGGTGTGATAGCATGCAGGTAGGGTGGGGGATATGATAGTTAAGATTTGACTTACCAGTGTCCATTCCTCCACCGACTCCTCCGAGGCCCTCTGGATACATGATGGTCAAGACCTGCTCCTCCCATGTTGTTAGTTGTGGGGGAGGAGGTGAGGGTCCGCCGCCAGTCCGCTGAATCGCAATGTTGTGCCTGGAGACCACTGAACGCACCTTCCCCCGTAGGTCGTTCCACCTCTTCCGGATGTCCTCCCGATTTCTTGTGTGCTGTCCCACAGCGTTGACCCTGTCCACGATTCTTCGCCATAGCTCCATCTTCCTGGCTATGGAGGTGTGCTGCACCTGTGCTCCAAATAGCTGTGGCTCTACCCGTAGGATTTCCTCCACCATGACCCTGAGCTCCTTCTCGGAAAACCTGGGGTGTCTTTGGCGTGACATGGGGTGGTGTAGGTGATGTGTGGGGTGGTGTATGTGTTGATGAGTGTGGTGATGTGTGGTGGTGTGGGGTGTTTTGAGCATGGATGTTGTATGGGTGATGGTGTTGTGTGCCTCTGTGTGGTGGGGTTGTCTATTACTGTAGTCTCTCTCTGGCCTTCTTTCAGATTTTTTGGTCGTTGGGGTTTGTGGGTGATGTGGGTGTGTGTTTTATATTGTGTTGGGTGTGTGGGAGTGGTGTTTGTATGTGTGTCAGGTGTGTGTATTTTGAATTGTCCAATGTGGCGGTGTTTTGGAGATGTGTGTGTATTTTGAGCGCGGCGGTATGTACCGCCAATGGAATACCGCGGTTGAAAGACCGCCGCGTGGATTCGTGGGTTGTGATAGCATGGGCGTGTTTCTGTTGGCGTGACGGTGGAGGTTTTGTTTTTGCCAGTTTATCACTGACCTTTGGTGTGGCGAACTTGTGTGGGTGTCTGAATTTTGGCGGATTCCGAGATGTGGGTCATAATAGCTGTGGCGGAATTCCGCGGCCGCAGCGGTGTATTGGCGGTCTTCTGCACGGCTTTTACCGCCAATGTTGTAATGACCCCCATAATGTCTGACGACAGCTGTGCTGTCAAGCCAGACCTAAAAGCCAGCATAGACATTAGAGGATCCCATGGCACATGTGATGAGCACTGCAGTAATGCTACAACAACATGCATGGATGCTTTCTACTATTTTTGGTAGATGTCCAGGCAACCCTAATCAATATGATAATTGACAGTGACAGACTTTTTGGCAAAACACCTGACTTGTTTCTTCAGCAATTTCACCAAAGCAGAGCCAACTGTGTGCCAAGATGCCACTTTTACTGGCAGTTTCAGAATGTTTTTTTTAATGAATTTCCCTGCTCATGGGCAATGCTTGTATCCTAGAATAATGATTTTTTACAAATACTTCGGAATGACTCATCCAAAAATAAAACAAATTGAGAAGTATATCTGTATGTTATACTGATTTTTTATTTCTTCTCTTTTTCATTTAAAAAGAGGCAATTAAATCTAATAAAGTCACCTATTGAAAACTAAGCTTCATCTAGAGTCTGGAGGGAGCACAGCTCTGAAACTGCTAGGGAGGCAACAAGTTTGCAATAGTAGGGAAAAGGCAGTAGAGTAATAACTCCCTGCACCATCAGGCATTTTATTACTTAGAGAAAAACAACTCTAGTCACTTCTTTGTGGGAACAGAGGACAGTAAGAAAGATGTATTTTTCCTCTCATAAAATCAGAAGTCAGCCCTGCAAAGATTTCTCCTCTTTTTTTACAAGTGCCAAAACAGTTTAGTTTTTTAAGCATTTTGTGGAAGTTTTTAATCCACTAGCACTAAGGGAGTCTACAAGGTTTTAATATCTGTAAGGTCAGTACCTGCCAACTCGAGTTACTCTCAGCGTCACCGTTCCTTCGGGTGATCTCTCTGCGTCCACTTGCATCTCTTCTGCGTACTCGAGTCACTCCTGAAGCCCAGTCCTTCACTTCGTTTACCTTTTAAATACACAAGGACAATAAAACAAGAAAAACTAACTATTCCTAACTCTATCTTCTTGCACAAGATTCAGTCCTCCAGCACTCAGCACTATGAGAATATCACCATGGACCTATCCACACAAATTCAATGCCATGAAAACCACATGAGAAAACAGAAGAAGACATGTCAGCTGACATCTTTATTTGGGGGGAATTGTTAAATGACATCTTCTGAGATCACGCTAACTCCCTCTTCTCCACCATCTACGATAAAAACAAGTCCCTTCTACCATTAGCCCTATGGTCCAAAGTAAGGCGCTCTTGCCAAAACAAAGGCTAAACTAGCAGAACTAAAAGAATGTCAGAAAGTCCTAAGTTCTGCCCCCCCACCCCCCCAATAAGGCAAATACAAGAATTTGCAACCTACACACTGTCAGCAGACTAGGATGAAGGTAACTATAGATTAAAACACTCAGTTACAGGAAAATACACCTAATTTAATAATAACGGTTTAGGAAGGGAAAACAATTAAAGTGGCTGTGAGGAGATCATCCCTAGGGCGTAATATAGAGTGGGTTTCTCTTGAGGATTAGCTCAATGACCCAGTGTGTTAAGTAGATAGAACAAAGCAACATATACAGAACGTGGAGATCGAATGTAAATTACAGGAGGGCGGCATTCCACGTCTGCCAATCTGAGATCTCCTAACAGGGAAATACTGTCTCACAAGTTAGTAAGCATTACTGCATCAAGATTGAGTTGAGGCATCAAAAATAATTAAGTGGTTAAGAAAATCCGTATGAGAGCCCGTGGATGTGCTGGTGGACTGCATACCAATGCTGACTACACAGGCTGTGGATGGGCAAAAAAGGGGAAGACTTGCAGGTCAATCAGACCTGAAGTGATATCCTCCCATTGTTACACTGGAGGTGCTAGTTAGGCTATACAGTGAAGGTTTACTTCAGAGAATAGGCGCAGAAGGAAATGGAAAGGAGAGCTAAAATATGAAACAGGTCACAATGTTTGTTACAAACAGTTCTTGATGTGCAGCCACAATAAGGTGACCCAGTGGTGAGGGTGCCCTACAGCCAAAAAAGCAATGGCAAAGCCAATTGGTCTCGGAAATTCCAGAGGAATTGGCCTTGACGTTGTCAATGTCAACGTCTTTTAAGCATGTTTGGCCATAGTCCCTCCAATAGTTATCCTTTGGACTATGTTGCAAGCTGCTCAGAAACTGGGAGGATATGAAACAGTAAGTGCTTAAGTGACTTAAAAATGAATTGTGCAGATAAATCAGAGATAGATAGAATATAGACAGATAAAATATAGGCAGAACATAGATGAAACACAGATATTAGATAGATAGATAAAAGAAAGACAAAGATAAAAGATAAGAAAATTAGTTACTTAGTTGTAAATGAAGTTCTCCAGATTTGGAATCTTTCATAGATTCACATGTTTGAATCATTCCCCATCGAGATGGGAGTCCCCAGTTCATTATATTAGCATTGTAGAAGCAACTATAATGAAAAAAGGCCAAAGGCTTTCACCTTAGTAGCCTATCCTTGTCTCGTTGAGCAAAAAGGACCAAACCCATGTCTCAGCCAATCAGGCTTCTTTTCCCTCTAGAACCCTCCTGTGAGAAGCTCCATTCCCTCAGATTTTCCAAACCACAAGTGTAAGGATATGCCTTCCTTGGCATGGTACCCCCTGACTTTTTGCCTTTTGTTGATGCCAGTTATGATTGAAAGTGTGCTGGAATCCCAAGTATCTGAAGAGAACAGATAAGAAAATTAGTTACTTACCTGTAACTGCAGTTCTCCAGTATTGGTATCTTTCATAGATTCACATGCTTGAATCATCCCCGTCATCGAGGTGGGAGCCTCACGGTAAGTTTAAATAGATAAAGCAGTAAGTCAGTAAAAGTAAAACCAGTAGGCCCCAGTAGGCCTCATAAGGTATTTTACAGTCTATCCACTTTGTTTTGTGAAAAGACCCAAACTTCAGTCTCAACCAATCAGGATTCAGCCCCTCCCAAACAGTCCCAACAGAGGCTGAATTCCCTCAGGTTTTCTAGTAGGAGTGTGAAGTTTAATATCTGTATAATAGGGGAGCCTCTGAGGGGAGGAGGGTGGGTCGCATGTGAATCTATGAAAGATACCAATACTGGAGAACTGCAGTTACAGGTAAGTAACTAATTTTCTTCTCAAGTATTGGATCTTTCATAGATTCACATGCTTGAATCAGAATAACGAGCAGTAATGCTTTCTTAATTAGTGAATTACATTGACTGCAATTCTATTTGTAATTTCACAAATGATGTGAATCCCATCAGTTCAGCTTTAAAAACCACATACCTATTAATATATGTACATCAATAGACATTCGAATAGAAGAGCAATAACAGGTGTGTGGCAGAAAAAACCTGTGCTCTTTTCATGATGATGAAGAGTACGACAAGCTAAGACATTATAAAGAAATGAACAATCTGAAGCAGAAATGTAGAGTAAAACACACTGTAGCTATTAAGAAGACTAAGAACCAATAATGAACATACCTTGAGTGTGGTGGTGGGATGTGTTAGAGGCTCACCTTATCGAAATAAATGCCTCAGCACTGCCTGCCCCACTGCTGTATCGACGTTGTTCGTTTCTTCGAGACAGTAATGCCTCGTAAATGTGTGTTGGCTGGACCATGTTGCTGCTCTACAGATGCTATGTAGTGGTACCCCTGCAAATAATGCAGCAGAAGTGGCCACCGATCATGTAGAGTGGGCTCTGACCTTGGTGTGGAGCGGTTTTCCTGCTTTTGAATGGCAGAATTGAATTGCCAGACCAATCCATCTTGCTATAGTCTGGTTGGACACCGCGTGTCCCTTTCTTGTTCCTCCGAAAGCTACAAACAATTGATCCGACTGGCGGAGAGCTTGAGTTTTCTGCAGATAAAACTTTAAACATCTTTTAATATCAAGGGAATGTAATGTTTTTTCCGCTACTGTTTGCGGATTTGGAAAAAAAGTTTTTAAGATAACTGGTTCATTTAGGTGAAACGTTGAAGGAACTTTCGGGATGTATTTTGGATTTGTGCGCAAGATGACACCTGAGTTTGTGAATTGGAGAAAAGGCTGTTTGATAGTGAAAGCCTGAATGTCACTGACTCTCTTTGCTGAAGTAAGAGCTAGCAGTAACGCTGTTTTCCATGAAATGAATTTTTGGTCAGCTTTGTGGATCGGTTCAAAGGGGGCTTTCATAAGCTGCATCAATACCACATTCAATGACCATAATGGTGGAGGCTTTCTAACTGGCGGGAAAACCCGAAAAAGGCCCTTCATAAATTGTTTGACGATTCTAGTGGAACACAAAGAAACTCTGTCTGGAGATCTGCGGTATCTGGAGATTGCTGCCAGATGTACCCGAATAGAAGAATATGCAAGCCCTGATTTTGCAAGGAGCAGGAGATATGGAAGTATCTGTTCCGGAGTAGAGGACAAAGGATGTATATCTTGTGTTGCACACCATATACAAAAACGTTTCCATTTAAGTTGATAGGTTTTGTTGGTAGTGTCCGCTCTAGCTTTCGCCAATATGTCTCTACACTCCGGGGAAATGTTGAGATTCAAGTATTCATTGTATTCAGGAGCCAAGCTGACAAATGAAGAGATGACGGATCTGGGTGTCTGACTTGTCCCTGGTGCATCGTTAAGAGAGTCGGGCTCTGTCTGAGTCGTAGATGTGGTCGTTCGGAGAGCATGAGGAGCTCCGTATACCAGACTTGTCTGGGCCATTTGGGAGCTATGAGCAGACACCCCTCCGCCTTCAGTTTGTTGATGACTCTCGGAATGAGCGGGATCGGAGGAAAAGCGTAGTCATAAACTCCGGACCATCTCATCGAAAACGCATTCCCCCACAAATCTTTTTGGGGAAGCCAACTTGCGTAGAACTGGCATTTCTTGTTCTCGAGAGTGGCAAATAGATCTAAGTTCGGTTGGCCCCATAATAGAAAAAGGCTGTTGAGAGTTTTCTGGTCTAGTTCCCACTCGTGATAAGGAATCACTGTCCTGCTCAGGGTGTCTGCTAGAATATTGGTTTGTCCTGGCACATGCTCCGCCTTGAGTGAAATATTGTGCTTTATGGCCCATGTCCAAATTTGTTGGGCTAGCTGCGAAAGTTGTAGGGATCTTGTGACTCCTTGCTTGTTTAGATAAAACATGCTGGTTGTATTGTCTGTCCTGATTAAGACGCTTGAACTCTGTATCTTTGGTAAGAAAGCTTTCAGAGCTAAGTGCTGCCTTGAGTTCCAGATAATTGATGTGAAGCTGACGTTCTTTCTGATTCCAGATTCCGCTGATTTGCAGGTCCTGGCAATGTGCCCCCCATCCTGCAAGAGAGGCATCCGTTGTTACTATGTAACTTGGTGTTTGGAGAAGAAAAGACAGTCCGTTTGACAAATTGGTTAGATTCGCCCACCACCTCATGATGTTCTTCATTGGAGGCGTTATGCGAATCTTGTCTTCGAAGGAACCGTTGACCTGGGTCCATTGTATGTCTAATTGTTCTTGTAGGGGTCGCATATGGAGCCTGCAATCTGGGACTAGCGGAATGCATGAAGATATCATTCCGAGTAATGATTTGTAGATGCGGACTGAAACGAACCTTCTTCTGGAGAGCCTTTGTGCCAAGGAGGTTAACTTTTGTTTCCGCTCGTGAGATGGGTAGGCTTTGTTGCGGACTGTGTCCAGAATTGCCCCCAAGAAATTCAATTCCTGTTTGGGGTAGAGTTGAGATTTCTGATAATTGACTACGAACCCTAGGTTGTGTAGCAATTGAAGGCAATGGAAAATATGATTTTTCACTTGCGATTTTGAGGGTGCCTTTATAAGCCAGTCGTCCAGGTAAGGGAAGACCTGGATCTCTGACTGGCGGAGATGTGCTGCTACCGGAGCTAACATTTTTGTGAAGATTCTGGGGGCTGATTTGAGGCCGAATGGCAGAACTCGGAATTGAAGGTGCATACTTCCCACTCTGAACCTTAGGAATTTGCGATGGTTGCGATATATGGGGATATGAAAATAGGCATCCTGGAGGTCTAGGGATGCCATGCGATCTCCGGGATTTAACAGACGCAGGGCATCCTGTAGAGTTACCATCCTGAACGATTGCTTCTTCAGAAACTTGTTCAGGGCTCTCAAGTCCAGAATGGGGCGCCAGTCTCCTGAGGGTTTCTTTACAAGGAAAAAACGGGAGTAGAATCCCCTGTTCTTTTGAAATAAAGGGACTGGTTCCACTGCTCCTTTTCTCAACATTATTCTTACTTCTCTGAGGAGTTGGTTCAACCTCGGAGGCGGTGGGCCGGATGGAGGAACAGTTGGTGGTGTTTGAGTGAATTCCAGAGTATGACCTCTGGCCACTACATCGAGTACCCATCTGTCCGATGTTATCGCCTTCCAGTTGGGGAAATAGGAAGTGATGCGACCTCCGACCCTCGATGTTGGTTGGTGGGGAAGCGTTGAGATGATCAGCGGGTCATTGTTTCCTGCCTGTATCTCTTCCCCGGGCAGCTCCTCGTCCTCTAGCTGGGTGTTTGTAAGCTGCGGCCGGAGGCAATCGATAATGCTGCTGTTGCTGATGGTATTGCTGTTGTGATCCTGTGGAGGAAGATGGATATTGTGACCTGTATTGCTGGTATCCACCTCGAAAGGAGTAATTACCTCTACCCCTTGCTCCACGAAAAGGTTGTTTTTTATATTGCAGGGTACCTAGGGATTTTGCCGTATCGGTATCCGTCTTGATAGCCTGCAACATGTCGTCGACGTGTTTGCCAAACAAACTCTCTCCATCGAAAGGCATGTCAAGAACACGAGTCTGGACTTCTGGTCTGAAAGAAGTCGCCTTTAGCCATCCTTGTCTGCGCAGGACTGCTGCGCCAGCTAATTGTCTGAAGCCAGTGAGAGAAATGTCTATTGCGCTGTCTATTATTTCTGCGGAGACCCTTTCTCCCTCCTGCAAGACCTTCTTTGCTTCCACCTTGACGTCTTCTGGCAGTAAATCTAAAAAAGCAGACATGTCTGCCCACATCTGGCGATCGTACCTTCCCAAGATGGCGAGGGAATTAGCCGCCTTAACGGTGACTGCGGCCACAGAGGAGAATTTCTTGCCAATATTGTCTAATCGCCTTCCTTCTTTATCCGGGGGAGACGCAATAGGTGTGGAGGGGTTTTTGGAACGTCGCTGAGCCGCCTGTGATATCACAGAGTCAGGTTTCGGCTGTGAGACTAGACAGGCCGGAGAATCATCTGGGGCCTTATATTTTTTCTCTAGTCTTGGCATTTGTGAAGGCACTATTGCTGGGTTTTTCATTGCCTTCAAACCCTCCTGCCATAAGAAATCGACAATGGGTATGGCTCGTACAGATCTTTTTGATGGCTCTTTAAAGTCGTACAAAAAACATTCGGTGTCATGAGAAACAATTGTAAGGCCAAAACGTTTCGCCGCTCGCTCTATCAGATTATGGAAACCTCCTATGTCCTCTGGAGGAGAATCTACTGGACCTGCTGGCGGTGGAGATGGTGTGGGGACGAGGTAATCATCCCATTCACTATTCGCCGAATCTCTTAGCTCACCCTCATCCCTTTCGTCATCCGATGAGGGGCAAGTTTCCTGGGGTTGGCTAATTACAGGTATGGTAGCCTGTGGCGTTACGGAAAGGCTAGTAATATGAGCTTGCCGAGGTGTCTGGTAGCTCTCAGGTCTAGGTGGCGTGGACTGAGTTGACGGTGGAAACCTTCTATAGTAGTCCTTCAACATAAATTGAAGATCTGTTACTAATGTGCTAGGCATAGCGAGGGGCGATGGTTGTTGTGTCTGTGGATAAGATGTTGAGGCATAACTAGGCTGATACTGTTGATCCTCTTCCTCGTCAAACTCCTGGCATTTTACGTTGAGTTGTGACGGGCTACTAGCTGCCCCAAACATTCCGTCGTTCTGCGAGTATGTGTCGTAGTCCTCATTCTCTAAAAGATGTTGTGGTGGGTATGGCAACACTTTACTTGGTGAGGTATGCATCGGAAGAATATCAGACGCCTTGTCCCCTATATTAATAATTGAAAGGGGTAAGAATCTGGAGGAATCGTCCTGATGGTACGAGGAATGGTGAGGCGAAGTATCCAGGTAGGTGGATGGTTTGTATATTGTTAATGCTGTAGATGATATGATCGTCGACGGTTCACTCGTCGGCGGTTCCCTCGTCGACGGCTCTCTATTGGCCCGTTCTGTCTTCGACGGTTCGCTCGTCGTCGGTTCCTTCGTCGACGGCTCTCCCGTCGTCGGCGGCGTCTTTACTAACGGGTCCTTTGTCAGCGAATGCTCCGTCGACGGTCTCTTCTTCGACGGGTACTTTATCGACGATGGTCGTGTAGGTGCCGTCGTCGGCAGTGCCTTCTTGAACCTCATTGAGAGGTGTTTCGTAGACGGGAGTGCCCTGGTTGATTGGTGAACCCAGGAGGCCTCCGCTGTCAACGACGTGGTTGCCGACGAAGCTTTCTTAAAAAATTTTGCCGTAATTATCGTCGTCGATGACAACGGCGACGACGTCATAATTATCGGTGAACGTCGACGATACCGTAGTCGCTGTTACCGTCGACACAGTCGTCGACGGGGTGGTCGTCGACGGATGTTTTTTCACCGAAAAGAGTTGTTCTGGCTCTTTTTGTGGTGACAGAGACAGAGATGGCTTTTTTGAGGTACTTTTGTGGTGTAAAGGCGTAGTAGGTTCCGAATGAACCTTTTTTGGCCCATGTTTAAATGTCTCTGAATGAAAAACATCCTTTTTCGTCCCAATAGAGACTTGTCTTGTCTTCTTGAGCACCTTCCTTGGTGGTTCATCCGACCCTCTGCTTCTCTCACCTGTTCTTTTCTGAGGGCGAGAAGTTTGTGATGATGCCTCGCTGTCATCTGAGGAAGGATGCTCTAAGGCTTTCTGTTTTTGTAGCCATAAGAGAAGTCTACCCTCTCGGTCTTTGAGGGTTTTTTGACTAAAGGTGCGACAGATTTTGCAGTCTCTCACCTTGTGGTCTGGATGAAGGCAATAAATACACTTCTTGTGGGGATCATCAACATGCAGTCTCTTCTTCCCACAGGTGTCACAATCTCTGAACAGACCCTTTTTTGCCTTTTCAGACATAGTGGAGCTGTAGCAATGTTTCCTGAGAGAAAAAAGTAATCTTCAATCAGAAAATAGGAAAAAACTGAGCAGAGCTCAGGGAGACTCCCTTCACACGAAGTGCGGTAGAAAATCTGAGGGAATTCAGCCTCTGTTGGGACTGTTTGGGAGGGGCTGAATCCTGATTGGTTGAGACTGAAGTTTGGGTCTTTTCACAAAACAAAGTGGATAGACTGTAAAATACCTTATGAGGCCTACTGGTTTTACTTTTACTGACTTACTGCTTTATCTATTTAAACTTACCGTGAGGCTCCCACCTCGACGACGGGGATGATTCAAGCATGTGAATCTATGAAAGATCCAATACTGGAGAACAGTGGTTTTCCCTTCGAAGTTAGGCGATGAAGGCAGGACACAGGGGGGCTTCTCGGGCCAGCCAACGACCAGGCTAGGAAGAGGGCAGTCTGTTGGTCACTCCTGCACTGGTGGGTGGTTCCTCTCGGTCCTGCGGGCTGGGGGTGCAGTGCTTGTCCAGGCATCAGGTTCCTTGTTACCAGGCAGTCGCGGTCAGGGGGAGCCTCTGGATTTCTCTGCAGGTGTTGCTGTCGGGGTGCAGGGGGGTCGACTCAGGTTACTCACGTGGAAGTAGTCACCTGAGAGTCCTCTCTGCGGTGTTAGTTCTCTGGAGCTCGAGCCGGGGGCATCGGGTGCAGAATGAGAAATCTCACGCTTCCGGCGGGGAGAGAGAGTTCTTTGGAAGTTGTTGAAAACTTGTAAAGTTCTTGTTGTTTTTTTAACAGTGCCGCTATTCTCTGGAGTTTCTTGGTCCTTCGGGTTCAGGGCAGTCCTCTGAGTCCTCAGAGGTCGCTGATCCCTGTCGGATGTGCCGCTGTGCAGGTTCTTCGAGTCTGGAGACAGGCCGGTAGGGCTAGGGTAAAGTCAGTTGGTGTCTCCATCATCTCTGCAGGGCTTTCAGGTCAGCAGTCTTCTTCTTTCTTCAGGTTGCAGAAATCTGATTTCCTGGGTTCAGGGTCACCCCTAAATACTGAATTTAGTGGTGTGTTTAGGTCAGGAGGCCAGTAGCCAATGGCTACTGTCCAGGAGAGTGGCTACACCCTCTTTGTGCCTCCTCCCTTTGGGGAGAGGGGCACATCCCTAATCCTATTGGGGGAATCCTCCAATCTCAAGATGGAGGATTTCTAAAGGCAGGAGTCACCTCAGTTCAGGGCACCTTAGGGGCTGTCATGACTGGTGGGTGGCTCCTCCTTGTTTTCCTCATTATGTCCTCCAGCCTTGCCGCCAAAAGTGGGGGCAGTGGCCGGAGGGGCGGGCATCTCCACTAGCTGGGATGCCCTGGGGTGCTGTAACAAAAGCATGGGCCTTTGAGGCTCACCGCCAGGTGTTACAGTTCCTGCAGGGGGAGGTGAGAAGCACCTCCACCCAGTAAAGGCTTTGTTCCTGGCCACAGAGTGACAAAGGCACTCTCCCCATGTGGCCAGAAACTCGTCTGGTTGGGGCAGGCTGTCAGAAACTGGTCAGCCTAGCATTGGGAGTCGGACTGGTATTCAGGGGGTATCTCTAAACTGCCCTCGGTGCATTTTACAATAAATCCCACACTGGCATCAGTGTGCATTTATTGTGCTGAGAAGTCTGATACCAAACTTCCGTGTAGCAAATTTGGAAGTGTGGAGTTTGTGTTTGACAAACTCCCAGGCCATATACTCTTTATGGCTACCCTGCACTTACAATGTCTAAGGTTTTGCTTAGACACTGTAGGGGCATAGTGCTCATGCACATATGCCCTCACCTGTGGTATAGTGCACCGTACCTTAGGGCTGTAAGGCTGTAAGACCTGCTAGAGGGGTGACTTACCTATGCCACAGGCAGTGTGAGGTGGGCATGTCTGAGGGGAGTGCCATGTTGACTTAGTCATTTTCTTCCCACCAGCACACACACACTGTGCATGAGCTGAGAGAGAGGTCCCCAGGGTGGCATAAGACATGATGCAGCCCTTAGAGACCTTCCCTGGCAACAGGGCCCTTGGTACCAGGGGTACCATTTACAAGGGACTTATCTGTGTGCCAGGGCTGTGCCAATTGTGGCAACAAAGGTACATTTTAGGTGAAAGAACACTGGTGCTGGGGCCTGGTTAGCAGGGTCCCAGCAAACTTCTCAGTCAAGTCAGCATCAGTATCAAGCAAAAAGTGGGGGATAACTGCAACAGGGAGCCATTTCCTTACACTTACCCTTCTCTTCCAGGGGATCCTCATCAATAGTCATATAAACACTGAATAGATTAGCAAGCCCATCCCCAACCTCTGCGGATGGAAAAATGCAGGAAAAACCCATATGCTATGCAAATAAATTTCTTAGAGAAGCTTGACCCACTTGAGTGTCTGCTTTGGTATCTGAATCTATACAGGAGTGCCTGGTAAAAGTATGTACAGATCTCCATGTGGCAGCTTTGCAAATCTCACATTCTTAAGAAGGGCTGCAGGCGCCGCCTTCCCTCTTGTTGAGTGAGCCTTAGGCCTAGCTGATAATTGTGTGTTAGCCAATTGATAAGTAGTCAAAATACATGAAACTATCCATCTGGAAATAGTTTGTTTTGAAGCAGTTTCCCCTGTCCTCATATGTCCATAGTTAACAAACAGACGATCAGATTGTCTAACTGACCTAGTCTTATCAAGGTACAATTTGAGCACCGTCTTACTGTCCAGGGAGGGCAAAGCTTTCTCCACCGGAGTAGCAGGATTAGGGAAAATTGTTGGAAGCGATATCGTCTGATTAATGTGGAAGTCCGACACAACCTTAGGCAAGAACGATGGATGTGTTCTCAGGACCACTCTGTTATCATGGAAAACCGTGAAGGGTTCCCTCGAACATAGAGTCTGAATTTCGCTGAACCTTCTAGCCGAGGTAATGGCTATCAGAAAAGCTGTCTTCCATGTAAGGTGTTGCAAAGAAGCCTTGTGGATGGGTTCGAACGGGGAGGCCATGAGTCTAGATAAGACCACATTCAATTCCCATGGGGGTGAGGGTTTCCGAATTGGTGGAAAGACTTTTTTTCAAGCCGTCTAAGAAATCCTTAACTAATGGCATAGCAAAGAAGGATTTCTGAGAGGGCGATTTACGATAAGCTGTAATGGCAGATAAATGTACCTTAATAGAGGAGAACTGTAGTCCTGACCTCAGCAGATGTAACAGGTAAGGCAAGATAACCTCCTCCTGGGCCTAAATAGGACTGTGATCGTGCTGCTGGCACCACAGGTAGAACCTCTTCCACTTGAACGCGTAGGAGCGTCGCATAGACGGTCTTTTAGACTCCTTTAAAATGTTCATACATTTCTGCGAGAGCCCTAGGTGTCCATATTGCAGGAATTCAGGAGCCATGCTGTCAAGCTCAGCGAGGGAAGGTTGGGATGTAGAATTCCCCCCCCTAATCTGTAGACTAGATCCGGTCTGCACAGCAGCCTCCTGTGCGGTTGCTCTGACAACTGGAGGAGATCTGTGTACCAGTATTACGAGGCCATTGTGGGGCTATGAGTATCATCCTGGCTTTGGATCTGTAAAACTTGTTGATTACAGCCGGTATCAGGGGAATCGGTGGAAAAGCGTAGAGAAATATCCCTGACCAGTCTATCAACAGGGCATTTCCTTGCGTCCTCAGACGGTAGAACCTGGACGCGAAGTCTAGGCACTTTTGTGTTGACGTCATCTGCAAACAGATCTAATTGAGGCTGACCCCACCGCTGGAAGATGTCTGTTACGACCTTGTCGTGAAGAACCCAATCGTGGGAGTCTACGAGACTTCGGCTTAGGAAATCTGTTTCTGAGTTTTGCTGTCCCGGGAGGTGGACCGCTGTGAGGGACATTCCACTCGCTATCAGCCAGTCCCAGATGGTTTGAGATTCCTGAGACAGGGAACGAGATCTCGTGCGCCCTTGCTTGTTTAGATAATACATTGAAGTTGTATTGTCCGTCTGGACCAAAAGTGATTTTCCTTTGGTTGATGGGGCAAACGATTTGAGAGCAAGGTGAACCGCTCTCAGTTCTAGTAGGTTGATGTGGTAACTCTGTTCCTTGCTGGACCATAAGCCCTGAGCTTGGAGGGGGCCCAGGTGAGCTCCCCAGCCCTGTAGCAATGCATCCGTTACCAGGGTGTTGGAAGGAGTGGACTGGTGAAAAGGAGCTCCCGCCAACAGGTGATGTCTGTGCATCCACCATTGTAATGATGCCAGAGTCCCGGTTGCAAGAGCTATTCTGTCCTCCCACTGGGCTGTGTGTTGTTTTTACTGATCCTGTAGAGCCTCTTGAAGAGGCCTCATATGTAGCCTGAAGCTTCGGGACAATGAAAATGCAGGAGGCCAAGGAGCCCAACAGAGATGCTACCTGAGGGACCGTAGGTCTGAGAGTGCCGAGAAGAGTGAGACATTTCCTCGTTATTGATGATAGTCGTTCCTCCGAAGGATACACTCTTTCTAATTTGGTGTCTAGTACTGCCCCCAGATAATGGAGGGTCTGAGTTGGAATGAGAGAGGACTTCTGGAAATTGGCCTGCAAACCCAGAGAGTTGAAAATGATCAGAACCAGGTTGAGATGGTCTACAGCCTGCTCTGCAGTGGTAGCCATGAGCAGCCAGTCATCTAGGTATGGGTAAATAAAGATATTCTGTTTTCTCAAGTGCACCGCTATCGTTGCCACACATTTGGAGAATGTCCGGGGGGCTGATTTTAGGCCGAAGGGCAGCACTTTGAACTGGTAGTGTTGTGATGCCAATACGAACCGAAGGAATTTCCGATGTTTGGGTACGATTGGAATGTGAAAGTACGCATCCTGTAGATCTATGGAGCACATCCAGTCTCCTCGATGTAGCTGAGGGAAAATCTGATGAAGGGCCAGCATTCTGAATTTTTCTTTTGGGAAGTGTTTGTTCAGTTGTCTCGGATCTAGAATGGGTCTGAAAACCCCTGCTTGGCCTTTCTTCTTCACCAGAAAATATCAGGAATACACTCCTTTTCCTCGATGAGCGAATGGAACCTTTTCTATCGCTCTTTTCTGCAACAGGATGCAAACTTTTTTTCGCAGTACCGAGTGATGAGCAGGAGCTGACCTCGTAGGCAGCAGAGACAGTGGAGGAGATTTGAACCAAAGAGAGTTACCATTCTCTACAATGTTTAGCACCCATTTGTCTTTTGTATCGGTGTGCCACTCGTGAGCGTAATTGGTAATACTTCCCCCCACTTGAGTGGTGGACAGGGTTAGGGGAAGCAAATCCTCATTGTTTTCCCGCTGCCTTGGGAATAAACTGATGCGGTCTACTTGGAGCGCCGTCCCTCGCAGTTTTTCGTGGTTGAAAGAAAGGCCGCCCTTGTTTTTGTTGAGGTATCTGGGACCAGTGAGGGGCTTGAACCCTCTGCTGAAAGGGGCGCTTGTCATAAGGCCTGTACCTTGTTCTATATTCTCTTCACCTATCCAGACCCACCGCCTTCATAGTGTCTACTTCCGATTTCATCCTCGCCATCTCATCATCAGTGTGAGAGCCAAATAATGAGGTTCCATTAAACAGAAGGTTCAAGATGCGATGCTGCGCCTCCCACCTCAACCCTGTGAGGCGCAGCCATGAGGACCTCCTTGCACAAATGCGATGTGCATAGCCATGAGCAGCCAAATCTGCTCCGTCTGCAGCAGCACTAATCACCTGGTTGGATACCAAACTCCCCACTTAGAGGATCTCCTGAAAATCTTGCCTATCCTCCCTAGGCAACTTGTCAACAAATCTGTTCAAAGAGTCCCACAAGGAACAGTCGTACCTCCCCAGTAGCGCAGTGGCACTGGAGACCTTCATGCATGCTGCTGAAGTGCCACACATTTTCCTGCCCAAAGAGTCTAAATGTTTACTCTCCTTGTCTGGAGGGACCGTAGATGTCAACGCCACTGAATGAGTCTTACGGGCAGCAGCCAAAATTACAGAGTCTGGAGGAGGATCAACTCTAAGGAACAAAGGATCCTGGTCTGGGGCTTTATATTTCTTTAGTATCCGAGCCGGAGCTGAATGAAGGCTAGCTGGAGTAAGAAATGTGTCCATAGCCGGTTGTAAAAGACCAGGAACCAGAAATTGTCTGGAGGAGGCACGTTGATGTAGGGTTTCAAAGATCACTGACGATGACGTAGTCGGCTCTGGAATTTCTATGTTCAGTTTTTGGGCCCCTCTGACCAAAACCTCATTGAAGGTAGTAATATCATCAATAGGTGAAACTCTTGCTGGAGGGGAGTTAGTCAAAGTAGGTGAATAGTCTCTTATGGAGGACTCAGATGCCGTCGCCCATGAAGGAGAGCTTCGCTGTCTTTGTCTTGATCTAGAGGATCTAGATCTAGACCTTCTCCTGGATCGTGACCTACTTCTTGTGGATACCCCTTGACTGACTGCATTGACATCTAGTCAGCAGCAGGTCTTACACGTTCAGATAGAGCTGTTGGCAAGGGCGTATGAGGCAAAGAAGCCGATGGTGAATAGAGTCTTGAGTACTGAGAATCTTGAGAAGCTGGTGTTTTATTCAGGCTTTCTAACAACCTTGGAAACAGGTTTATAGGCGATATATGTGCTGATGATACTCTAGACGCCCCTGAAGAGTCACTCTGAACTGTGACCACTGGGTCTTGGTGAAGAAAGCCGGTCTCAGAATTCGTAGGTGACCTTTGATGAGAGCTGGTATGCGGAGAAAACCCTGTGCGAGACAGATGGTACAGGAGAAGGTTGTCTCGACGTCGATCGCTGTTGTGTTGCCGTCGACAGGGATCCCTGGGTTTCCAACGTCGAGCAAGACCTCCCTGTCTTCTCAGGTCTCGGCGTCGCCGCTGCTTGCTTCGACGACTAGCGGTGATCCGCAGCAGGAATGTGCCTTGACGTCGAAGGCCTTGACGTCAAGCGGAGCGCAGATGGAGACGAGTGCCTCGACGTCGCACGATGGGGGGACCTTGACCTAGTTCTTGAGGTCGGCTTCGACAGCAGATGCCTCAACGTCATCGGCTGATGACTAGTCTTCGACGGCGTGTGAGTGCTGATGTACTTGCTCGACGTTGAATGGTGCGCGACCGTCCAAGGAGAACTACCCCGGTGAGAAGGTAAAAGCTTGGAAGTCTTTTCCTTTGACGTCGCTTGAGTTGCCATCGACGGCAGTGTGCTCTTTGAGACCCGGTGATGCGTCGAAGGAAGGGACTTTTTTGCAATGTCTAAGGATGTCAGGAGAGTGACTCTGAGGCAAGCAGACTATGCACACAGAGTGTGGGTCTAACTGGGCCTTCTAAGTTATGTAAACAGAGGCTGGCACATTGTACAATATAGTAATCTGCTTGGGTGCTGTCTCAGATGTATAAGTAGAAATGACTGTAATCATTATATAGTATGAACTTACAGTGTCTATCCAATAACCCTAAGAACCATAGTACGTTTATCTTTTTTGAGTAGATGCAATTAATGTATGACATAACTAATAAAGTTTTTTTTTAACAAAAAAAGTTGTGTAAATAGATTATGATGATTTTGTGTATGAAAATAAATTGAATATTTGCCAACATTTTCAGTAATAAATTTCATTCACTGTTCTGATGATTTACGGACAGGTTGAGTGGGAGGTTTCTTCTTTGTTTACAGATCATTGAGTAACTGCTTGTGTACGAACAACAGGTTTAGATAAGCACAAGTCTATTTTAGCCTCTGTGATCTGTGCATGAGGTATGATTTGAACCATATTAGAATCACTCCATTGATAACCATTTCATTTTTGAGAGTGTCAAGAAGCATGTTGTGATTAACTTTCTAAGGCCACAGACAGGTCAACTAGGAACAGGAGGCCTGATTTTCCTGAGTCTAGGATACAAACAGCATCACCAACAATTTGTAGAAGAGCTGTTTCAGTGTTACTGCTCTGACGGAACCCAGAATGGTATTCATTTAAGAGGTTGTTGTCTTGGAAGTGTGTGGGGGAGGTTGGAATGCTACGCATTTTCTATGAGTTGTAAGAGGAATGGGGGGCTTGGAAAGCAGACAAAAGTTATTTAAGCCATTTTGTCTGACAAAGGTTTTTTGAGCAGTGGGGTGACTTGTCCGCTCTTGAGGTAGTCAGGAATCACTCCGAGTGAGATATTTACTATTTTGATTAAGTATGGCAATGTCTTTGGTTAAATTACTGGGAAATTAGTCCACCAAACTGTTTGAGGGTTTGGTCTTTGTGATGGTCTTTAGTTCATCATCATCCCTTATTTTGACAAAGAAATGACACGTGTCTTAGATTTACAAGTAGTGATCTGGTTGGATTGTTGGTTTGGACAGCGTATTAGTGACTAATCAATCAATTTCACCTCAGAATCAAAGAATAGTGCACATTCTTCCACTCTGGCAGCTCGGTTATCAAGCGTGAGGGTTTAAGGCCAATTTAAACAGTCTGAAGAGTTGTTTGGGGTGTGTTTTAGGAGAGATCTAAAGTGAACCCCTTTTGCACTGAAGATGTTTCTTGCAGTTCTGAGGGTATGTGAGGCTGATGGTGTATGGTGATTGCCTCCATCATTTTTCCAGCAGTGTCAGAGCTTTGTTTTCCACAGACAGCCTTATTCAACCAAGGACCCAGAGATGCGGTTCAACCATCATGGAGATGGACGTGTGCTGTGAGAGTTTTGCTCCTTCCCAGCCTTAAAAGCCCTGTAAAGCACCCCTACCTGGAGATTTCTGCCAGTGACCAGTCTGCTGGGATTACCTGGCCCCCTTGAAGATCCCCGAACGCAAAGGTGGCCCTGAAAGGTGATGATGGGCCATGGGGGCGCCGACGATGCCTCGGCTGCGCTCTGACCGCCATCTTAAATGCAGGAGGAGCTGGGGCTACAGCAGTTGCTGATGGAGCACGATGGGGCAGCTGACAGAGCCTTGGCTGTGCTTTTGCATACGGAAGCAGCCAGGGAAGAGGAAGGCGCACAAACTCTGGGGAGCCAAGCACATACACATTCAGAGGTGGCCTCCTGAGAATAACGAGTTCTGTATGATTTTTCCCCTGCAGAGGAGAGTTTGGCCCCCCTCTGGATGCTTCAGAGGTGGAGAGGCACAGGCTGGGGCCTTGACGTGTATGCGAGCAGGAAGAGAGGTGCTGGCGTCACTGGGATGCACCTGGACAGGTGCTGACTACTGGGAGGGGGGGCTCATGGGGCCTCGATTGCACTCCTCCACCATACTGAACATGTGAGCAGACATGAACATGCAGCAGTACTGAAGTGGAGAGAGGCGCATCAGCGGACCAAGTGCAGTCTACTCTAGTGGCGACCCCCTGACAGGAACTGCCGGACCCCAAAAGAACAAGGAACCGGGTCTTGCCTAACGACCTAAAAGCAACACAACTCGAGTTGCAGCAGCAGCTTACCAGCGACTGGAGAAAGACGCACTGGCATCCTGTGGACCTACATATGCAGGAGTTGGACACAGGAGAGAAGGCAAGCCAGACCAGAGCTCTCCCATTAGGGACAGCGAAAGCATACATGAAGGTATGAGAGACACTGAGATACACCACCCAGAGCACAGCCCTAGGATCCTACAGGGACTAGCCACCCCCTGACTGCTCCTCAGACACTGTGTAACCCCAAGGCACTGAAGGGGGCAGAGAAAGGGTACCAACGGGGGGGACCATGAAATGCTGAGTCTGATTAGGGCCTTCCTCCCCCAATAGATGCAGGACAGAAACCCAACTCGAAAGGCTGATGGGACGCTGCCCTTCTCAATGCACGGATCCTTGGGCCACCGGCCCCTCACTATTAGACAGCTCAGAAGTGGGTCAGCCATGATAGGACTGAAAGACAGGAGAGAAGTCTACACTTATCTCCCATGCGAGAGAGGTTCCACCACCTGCCGCCAATGGGTCCTGCAGGCCTGCACAATGGTCAAGGGAAAGCTCCATAAAGAGAACTTGGTGGCTGACATGTGAAACTGCATTGGGGAAGCTGCTCAAGAAAAGATAACTTCCCTGTGCAAACTGCGTCTTTCTCTACAGCCCAGATCACACAAGATTATATTGGTAAGTTTCCTTGCAAAAATCAGGTCTGATATAGGTCTCCTGCGCACAGATCTCAAAACCTGTTTTCAAGAGCTGAAGAAGGACATAGCAGAAGTGGTGCAGGGAGCAGGAGACTTAGAACACACAATAGACGTAAGGACCAACGATCAGAAGATGTTGTGGCAGTGGGTTCAAACGCTGACAGCAGACCGGCAGTTAAAGCAAGATTTTAGAATCACAGCAGGACCAACAACATACGTACTGGGGGCTGGTGGCTTCAACATAATGATATTCGCTAAATATCTGTTGCACTCGATCGGAGGTAACCCTGACATAATGACACTTTGACTTGATACAGCAGATAGAGTCCCCACTAGTGTCAATAGGAAGGATATCGCTCAGAATATTCTCACAACAGTGCACTTCTTTGAAGTGAAAGAGGAAATAATGCAGAAAGATAGGGAAAAGGTAGATCTTGTGTTTAGGGGAAATAATATTCGCATTTTCAGGACCTGGCTACCTCCACACTTTGCCGCTGCAGAGAATTCCGCAGCATGATGGAATTCCTCTCCAGCAAATAGGTTAAATACCAGTGGGGCCGTCCCATCTACATCATGTTCAAATGGGCAGGTAGACATTGTACCACAAGATCCCTCTCGGAGGGCAGAGCTAAACTGGTTCTACCTACGGATAAGGAGGACTACCGACCCAAGGAGGACCGCCCACCTGAAATAAATGCGTCTGCATTCGGATTGGCAAAGGGACGGAGAAGCCTTGGGCAGCGAAGTTCTAATGACAGGTACACTGAAGAGACGAAGGTGGACATTATTTCCCACCTTTTTTAAATTGAAGCAGGAGCCCTCCCAATCACATCCAGATAAACAGGTGGCAGATGCCCCCTAGGACTTCGAAAAGTCATAGACCCAAGCTCCTCCAGGAAAGGGGCTAACGCTCCGGTTGGAAGAACCCACCAATTGGCAAGACCAGAGGCAGTGATTCTCACATACAGTACATCACCTGTCCTATACTCCTCCTGATACGAGACTACTCACCTGGTGAACACTAGTGGACAGAAAGGCCACTGTATCGAGGGTCACACCTCAGGTGGTTATCTTCCATACTACTCACTACCCAGATGGACACCTCCATGACATACTGACCCCTTTGGCCCACTACTGTTCAAGACTGAAGTACTTGCTTCATTCCCATCTTGCATTCCCCTCACTCCTATGGGTCCTAACTACCACAGAGACACTAAATGGGCACACAGCCAGTGACACCCCAATGCCCAGAATCTTCCATGACTCCCAATGCCAAGAATCTTCCATGACACACCTATCATCTAAAGCACGCCCCCACCCCTTTCCAAAGGGTCAACCCCACACACTCTGAAACTCCTCTCACTCAATGCCAAGTACCTAAATTCACCCGTTACGTGGCACCAGATCTGGTGCTACCTTCTACAAGTGGGGAACTTCAACCTAGTATGGTATACCGTACATGACAGACAATCCAATGTCTATCAAGGCACAAGCACAATGTTAGCGATACTTAAGAAATGACTGATGCCTGACAGATGCCTGACGACACTTGCACCATGGTGAGAAAGACTACTCTTTCCACTCCCCTGTCCCCTCTATCTACTCTCACACTGATTACATCCTAATCATACAATTGCTGCTTCACACCACTGAAAAAGTCCCCATGTCTGACATCTCCATATTTAACCATGCTCATTTGGTTCTGACAAATAGGGACAAACTGGTCCCTAGAACAGGACCACGGCAAATGGCACCTCAATTCTTAACTCCTGAGCCACCCAGTCAACAGGTAGATCATATGTTTTTTCTGCAACCAAGGATTGCTTTACAAATAATTCTGGCCGAAACGTGTCCTTACACATGTTATATATGCATTTAAAGCTACACTACTGGGGGCCCTTCTCTGATTACTTTGGAGACTGATAGAGCCCTGGACCACAGATCCTTTCCTGATGGGCAGCGGGTGAATGGAGAACACTACAGGACCTATTTCAGGGCAGCAGTATCAAGCCATTGAAACAGTGCAAACAGGAGTTTCACATCCCAGAGCCCTCTGGATTCCAATATTATCAGCTCAAACGCTGGGCCCTACACCATAGTATTGTCCAAGTGGCAATTCACAAACTAATGCCTTATGAAGCGATGACACAGAACTACTCGGCACAAAGGGCTTAATCTTAAGAAACTACCAGGTGTCATAGGCTTCTAAACCTCTGACCCCCCACACCCCTGCCAAACACTTTGGCAAAGAGACCTCCAGGAACCCATGTCGACCAAGGTCTGGGAAAAACTCTGGCATGGAATACCTAGCTCTGTATGAAGCATCCCCCAGAGAGTTAGCCTATAAACCCATGCTCTATTGTTATCTCACCCAAGTTCACTAACATGGATAAGTTACTTACCTATAAATCCTAGTTCTATTCCAGGGGTATCCTCATCAAAGTCATAAATGCTGAATATTCCCGCCCACATGCAAGGACCCCGGAGCATATATGCACACACATGTATATGTATCAAATGTATATGTAAAAGTAATAATCGCGCAGATAATTTTAGTACATATAAATTATATACATGTGTAAGCAATAATGCAGTCTATGTTGACAAACAGGCTAAAAATGTCTTATTTTTTGTGAAGTTTTTCTTTAATTAAACTCCTCAATTAGAGGTAACCTCCTTCTGCAATCAAAGAAGAGAGCATAGAAAGTATAAACAATTCCATGTAGAAAGAAAAACTGCACTGAAAATAGAGGAGCATTATTAGACAATAGGCTGCATCCAAATTAACATAGCAGAACCAAAAAAACTGGCACCGTGCCTTTAAGGCCCTGAGCACCTCCAGTATCACACCATGCCTCAGAGATGAGAGTGAGGTGACAGTTGGGTTACAGTTAGGTCTGTTATTGCTTTCTGTTTTTTGGCACTATTTTCATTAAAATATTTAAAAATTCATAACTCCGGTTCTACAGATAAATCTTTTGTCGTTTTGGTCCTGTTTTATTTATTAAATCTTGCTCTATTTGTTCGACTTGGTGTAGGATCCTTTTTGTGTGGTGTTTTTCACGTTATTACTATACCAAGCTAACTGAGGGTTGAGCATAGGTTAATTTAGGTTTGGCTTGTGCCTCACCCTGATAAGAATTGTGGCTTCTGCTTGACCAGGGCTTACAACCCAGTGTGATGCTATTAATTGTGTTTGACCGATGACTTTGTGTTTCACCACTGTGCATATTAGTTGCTCAATGTTCACCAGTAGCACATTACATGTTGTGCTCAGTTTAGCTGCCTATTGGCTTTAACATGGAGTTAGCCATTACATTTTGTATTCAGTTTAGCTGCTGACATGCATTAGCCATTACATTCTGTATTCAGTTTAGCTGCCTATTCGCTTTGACATGACATTAGACATTACATTTGGTATTTAGGTTAGCTGCCTATTGGCTTTAACGTGGAGTTAGACATTGCAGATGAGACACTGCAGACGAGCTGTGTTTTTCCAAGCTGTGTTTTTCCACATGGTAGACCAAGCTGTGTTTTTCACACCAGACCCTACCTGATAAGAGCACGTAGATTTTGTGTTTACCTCTCAATCCAGTCTGAGAACGAGTGAGGCTCGGGAGAATTGGTCACTCTCCAAGTTTCTTCGGTTCTCAAACTGAGTTTGCTTTTAAGGATGACTCTGGACTACAGCAGGGTTAGACTGAATCTGCTTGACTTCAGACAGGAACAGAGACGTCAGTTGCCTGTCTCCCGTTTGGGTAGAAAATCTCTTTCTCGCAGTTGACCAGAGTCATCAACTTGCAGACCCCAGAAAGATGAAGCAGTAATAGGCCCTATGGTGATGCAATTTTGACTTTTATGCTTTGCTTTGAAGTTATGCTATAATATAATCACATGTATTTGCTGTGTACATTGCAACTGATAAGTACTTTGATATATATTTTGCTTTCATTGCTGCAACTACTTTTGAACGTGTGCTGCCAATCTACTAATTTCGTCTCTCAGGAACCTCGTGGTGAAGTAATAACAACAATAAATGTCTTCTTTAAACTCAGAAGTGCATTCCAGAGAGGTTCTGTAAGCTTCGTTATGAGATAAGAGCAGGAAAGTAGAACACCCAGTCAACCCAATTTCTCACAGTACTGATCCTTGATAAAAGCCACTTTTTCACTAGGAGAGTGATAAATGACAGGTGAGCTCTGTTGTTCCTGAGGTTCACCTTTTAGGCACTGCCACAAAGAAAAAGTACTATTAAGTATCTTTTTGCAATGCCTGGAATTTCTGAGGTGACTGCAACTATTCCCCCAATTCTCCCTTCCTGGCCATTTCTAAAGATTGAGTGGCTTGGAGGGAGCAGAAGGTCCATTCTGGCTTGGGAGATATCAATAAAACATATGTCTGTCTGAACAATGCAGGGATAAGGTTGGCAAAGGTAAGACTGTTGCTGGGCCCCAGGATCCCTGTAGCATATCCACTTATGCTACATTTACTGCTGAATTGCTCTGATTTTTACAAGCAGTCCTCAGGGCCCGGTAAGCCGAGGTGGCAAAAGAAAATAGGTTACTTACCTGTAACTGTAGTTCTCCAGTATTGGAATCTTTCATAGATTCAAATGCTTGAATCCTTCCCCGTCGTCGAGATAGAAGCCCCCGGTACATCAAAACAGCTATACATACAGGCTACTGCAAAGAAAAAAGGCCCAAGCCTTCACTTTAGTGGCCTATCCTCATCATTATGAGCAAAATGACAGAAACAAGGCCCAGACAATCAGGCTTCCCCTCCCTCTAGAACCCTCCTGAGAAGAGCTCCCTTCCCTCAGATTTTCTCAAGCACGAGTATAAGAATATCTGAAGAAGATAGGATAAGGTGTGCTTCCCGGGGGAGGAGGGAGGGTCACATGTGAATCTATGAAAGATTCCAATGATTCCAATACTGGAGAACTACAGTTACAGGTAAGTAACTTATTTTCTTACTCCAGTATTGGAACTTTCATAGATTCACATGCTTGAATCATAATAGAAAGCAGTAATGAAGCACATTGTATAACATTAAAGCATACGTATATGGATAAGTTACTTACCTGTAAATCCTAGTTCTCTTCCACGGGTATCCTCATCAAAGTCATAAACATTGAATATTCCCGCCCTTGTGCGGGGACCCCGGAGCATATATAAAATACATACACATTATACATGTGTAACAAACAGTCATGCAGGCTATCATGTTAAAAACAGGCTAAAATGCTTTATTTCTATGAAGTTTTTTTTATTTTTTTTAAATACTACAATAGAGCATAAATAAGTACCCAAGCTCCTAAAACTAGGCTTGGGGAAGTAAGCAGTAGCAAACTCTAGTGAAAAAATAGAGAAAACTGCATTGAAAAACAATGAAGCATTCTTAGCCAATAGGCTGCATGTAGGTTAACACAGGAGAACCATAAAAACTTTGGCACTGTGCCTTTAAGACCCTGAGCACCTCCAGTATCCCACCATGCCTCAGGGGTGAAGGAAAGGTGACAGTTGGTTCACAGTTAGGTCAGTTCTTTTTACGGTGACAATTTGTATAATTGAATCAAAATACTGTCTGTCCTGCACTTCCAGTAGACGTGTGTCCGGGGAGGAGGGTGGGTTGTTTATGACTTTGATGAGGATACCCCTGGAAGAGAACTAGGATTTACAGGTAAGTAACTTATCCTTCTCTTCCAGGGGATCCTCATCAATAGTCCTAAACATTGAATAGATTAGCAAGCCCATCCCTAAACCCAGCGGACTGTCCGATAGAAGTGCAGGAAGACATGTCTTACGCAAATAAATTCCTTAGAGAGGCCTGCCCCACTTGGGCATCCGCTCTTGCATCTGAGTCTAAACAATAATGTCTTGTAAAAGTATGGACAGACTTCCATGTAGCAGCCTTACAAATCTCAGATATAGGAACATTGTTAAGGAGAGCAGCAGTAGCCGCTTTTCCCCTTGTGGAATGCGCTCTAGGCCGCGCTAGCAATTGTCTATTAGCTAGCTGGTAAGTATTAACAATACAAGAAACTATCCATCTTGATATTGTTCGCTTAGATGCTGCTTCTCCTGTCCTTAAATGACCATAGTTCACAAACAAGCGGTTAGAGTGTCTAATCGATTTTGTCTTGTCCAGATAAAATTTCAGCACTCTTTTCAAGTCTAATGAGTGCAATTCTTTCTCAGCCGGAGTTTCCGGATTGGGAAAGAACGTCGGTAAAGTTATGGTCTGATTAATATGGAATTCTGACACCACCTTCGGAAGGAAAGATGGGTGAGTTCGTAGAACTACTCTATTGTCATGAAAAACCGTGTACGGTTCTTTTGCAGACAAGGCCTGGATCTCACTGACCCTCCTCGCTGAAGTAATGGCCACCAGAAAAGCCGTTTTCCACGTAAGGTGTTGTAAGGAGGCCTTATGGATAGGCTCGAAAGGAGGGCCCATAAGTTTTGCTAGGACTATGTTCAGTTCCCACGGAGGAGAAGGCCTCCGA
This sequence comes from Pleurodeles waltl, assembly GCF_031143425.1. Lineage (NCBI taxonomy): Eukaryota > Metazoa > Chordata > Amphibia > Caudata > Salamandridae > Pleurodeles > Pleurodeles waltl. The sequence continues at coordinate 1,125,102,074 of NC_090448.1, forward strand.
ATTGGCGGAAAAACTTTCTTCAAACCTTCTAAGAAATCCTTGACTACAGGTTTCGTAAAGAAGGATTCCTGAGAAGGTGACTTGCGATAGGCAGTAATAGCAGACAAATGTACCTTAATAGATGATACCTGCAGACCGGATTTCGCTAGGTGAAGCAAATAGGACAGTATGACGTCCTCCTGCGCCCGTATGGGATTATGGCCTTGCTGACAGCACCATATGTAGAATCTCTTCCACTTAAAAGCGTAGGAACGCCGCGTGGAAGGCCGTTTGGACTCTTTCAAGATGTTCATGCACTCCTGCGAGAGTCCTAGGTGCCCATACTGCAGGAATTCAGGAGCCATGCTGTTAAGCTCAGAGAGGGTAGGTTGGGATGCAGAATCCTGCCCTCCATTCTGCTCAGAAGATCCGGTCTGCACGGCAGCCTCCTGTGAGGTTTTTCCGACAGGTTGAGGAGATCCGTGTACCAGAATTGTCGAGGCCATTGTGGCGCTATAAGAATCATTCTGGTCCTGGATCCGTAAAGTTTGCTGATCACTGCCGGAATGAGGGGAATCGGCGGAAAAGCGTAAAGAAATGTCCCTGACCAGTCGATCAACAGGGCATTCCCTCGAGATCCTGGACGGTAGAACCTGGATGCGAAGTCTGGGCATTTCCTGTTTACATCGTCTGCGAAGAGGTCCAGTTGAGGCCGACCCCATTGCGCGAAGATGTATTCTGCGACTTCGTCGTGCAGGACCCAATCGTGAACGTCCTCCAGGTGTCTGCTTAGAAAGTCTGCTTCTACGTTCTGCTGACCTGGCAGGTGAACTGCTGTGATTGACATTCCTCTGGCCAGGAGCCAATGCCATATCGCTTGGGATTCTCGTGAAAGGGGTAGGGATCTCGTTCCCCCTTGTTTGTTCAAGTAATACATCGTGGTTGTATTGTCCATCTGTATCAATAGAGTTTTCCCCTGAATTAGCGGTGTGAAAGACTTGAGAGCCAGATGGACCGCTCTGAGTTCTAGCAGATTGATGTGGTACTGCTTCTCCTTGTCTGACCACAGACCCTGCGCTTGAAAAGGACCCAGATGAGCCCCCCATCCCTGAAGAGACGCATCCGTTACCAGAGTGTCGGATGGAAGTACCTGGTGAAACGGAGCGCCCACTGACAGGTGAGGTCTGTGCATCCACCATCTCAATGACTGCAGTGCTACCTCCGGTAGCCGCATTGTGTCTTCCCAGCGACCTGTTCTTTGGCTCCAATTGGCCTCCAATGCCTCTTGGAGGGGTCTCATGTGGAGTCTGGCATTTGGGACAATAAAGATGCACGATGCCATGGAGCCCAGTAGTGATGTCACCTGACGTGCCGTAGGTGCGCTGGCTCTCAACAGGTCCTGGCACTTCTTGTTTATTGAGGACAGTCGTTCCTCCGAAGGATACACTTTTTGTAGTTCTGTGTTTATGATAGCTCCTAGGTAGTTAAGACTCTGCGTTGGAGTCAAGGTTGACTTCTGGTAATTGACCTGAAGACCTAGAGCTTCGCAAACTCCTAGTACAATGTCCCGATGGCTTCTCGCCTGCTCCGGAGAAGAAGCCTTTAGTAGCAAGGCGTCTAGGTATGGATATATGTATATCCTTTGTCTTCGTAGATGCGCCGCCACCACTGCCATACATTTCGAGAAAACTCTTGGAGCAGATTTCAGGCCAAAGGGTAGAACCCTGAACTGGTAATGCTGTAACGCTACTCGAAAGCGCAGGAATTTTCGATGCTTTGGAGCTATTGGGATGTGGAAATACGCATCCTGTAGGTCGATGGAGCACATCCAGTCTCCCTGATGCAGTTGAGGGAAAATTTGGTGAAGCGCTAGCATTCTGAACTTCTGCTTTCTTATGTATTTGTTCAGCAGTCTTAGATCCAGGATTGGCCTGAAAACGCCCTCTTGACCCTTCTTTGCTACTAGAAAGTAACGGGAGTAGACCCCCTTTCCTCTGTGGGCAGGTGGAACCCTTTCTATGGCATTCTTTCTTAGGAGGGCGAGAGCCTCCTTGCGTAGCAAGGTGAGATGAGCCGGATTGTGTTTGGTTGGTGGCAAATGTGGTGGAGGCTGCTTGAAAAGGAGAGAATAGCCATGTTCGACAATATTGAGCACCCATTTGTCTCTTGTGAGAGAGTGCCACTCGTGAAGATGAGCAACAATACTTCCCCCCACCGGAGTGGTGTACAGTGTTGAGGGAAGCGAGACTTCATTGCTTAGTGGGTGCTTTTGGAGTGGACTGTTGAGGTCTACTTGACCCTCGCTCCCTTGTGTTTCTTCGCTGAAACAGAGGGCGTCCCTGTCGTTGCTGAGACCTTTGCGACCAATGAGGGGTTTGAACCCTCTGTTGGAAAGGGCGTCTATCGTACGGTCTGTACCTCCGCCTGAAATCTTTCCTTCTTTCGAGGCCTACCGCCTTCATGGTATCCACCTCGGTCTTCATGCGGGCCATCTCTTCGTCTGCATGGGCACCGAATAGAGAATTCCCGGCAAATGGGAGATTCAGGATACGTTGTTGTGCCTCCTGTTTCAAGCCAGTGAGCCTCAGCCAGGAAGATCTCCTCGCACAGATACCATGTGCGTACCCATGAGCCGCCAAATCCGCCCCATCCGCTGCCGCGCTGATAACTTGGTTAGATACCAGGCATCCTTCCTGTAGAATCTCTTGGAAATCTTGCCTGTCTTCTCTGGGCAGTTTTTCTGTAAATCTACTGAGGGAATCCCACAGAGAACGATCGTACCTGCCCAGGAGCGCAGACGCACTAGAGACCTTCATTGCTGAAGCCGCTGTCCCGCACATCTTTCTTCCCAGAGAGTCTAAATGCCTGCTCTCTTTATCCGGGAGTACCGTGGATGAAGATGCCACCGAGTGGGTCTTTCGGGCGGCAGCTATGATCACTGAGTCTGGTGGCGGATCCTTCCTAAGGAATAAAGGGTCTTGCTCTGGAGCCTTGTACTTTTTAAGAATCCGAGCCGGGGCAGACTTAAGCGAGGCTGGGGCCAGAAAAGTGTCCATGGTTTGCTGCAACAAACCAGGCACTAGAGGCAGCAACTTTTTCGACGCTGATCTCTGTTGTAGCGTCTCAAAGATGATTGATGAGGAGGTAGACGGTTCTGGAACCTCTATATTGAGTTTCTGCGCTCCTCTTAGCAACACCTCGTTGAAAGTGGTTATGTCATCCACTGGTGAGACTCTAGCAGGTGGTGAATCTGTAAGAGTAGGTGAGTAACGCCCGACAGAAGAACCTGATGAAGACCAAGAGGGTGATCTTCTTGAGCGCGACCTGGATCTCCGTTGAGAGCGAGATCTGCTGCGGGACGCTGTAGCCGAGCGCCTAGGCCTCGCGGTCGGCTGTCGAGGAGCTGAACGAGCCCGTTCTGCCCCGGCTGTCGGCGATGGCGTTCTTGGCGGGGAGGCAGTGGGTGAATACATTCGCGAATATTGCGAATCTGGGGAGGCCGCTGGTCTGTTGAGGCTCTCCAGCCATCTCGGAGATAGGTTGATGGGCGAGACATGCCCAGGAGATGCTCTTGACCGAGAAGAGTCGCTCGGTATGGAGACCACTGGAGACTGAGCCTTGTCTGGCGAGGGGCGATGTTCTGCTCCCTGTTGGACAGGTAAAACCTGTGTCGACGTCGATGGCTGTTTCGACGTCGAAGGGCGCCCAGTCGCTTGGTCCTGCCTCGACGTTGATTGCCTCGACGTTGAGTGCCTTGACGTCGAACGGCGTTCCTTGGACCTCGACCTGCTCGCCGTCGTGTGCCTCGACGTGGAGCGATGGGAGGTTGACGGCGGATGTTTCTCGTGCCGTCGTGGATTTCTCGACGCCGTGTGTCCTGACGTCGGGGGGCGCACAGCCTTTGGCGGCGACCGGGCATGCCGGCGATGGCTCGACGTCGATCGGCGGGTTGCCGTCGACGGAGACCTGCCCCTGCTCTGATGTTCCCTCGACGGCGTTCCCTTCGACGTCGGGTGTGTCGCCGTCGACGGCGATCTATGCCGGTGGGACGGTGGTAGCGACGACGTCGACGGTGAACAAACAGGTATTTTCCTACCTGTCGACGTCGACCGGGCCATTCTCTCCTGAGAATGGCCTTCTGGATGCCTGGGGAGTGAGGAGGACGATGTTCTTTTCCTCTCCTGAAGCCCATGAAGTCGGATCTTCTCTCTGTCTTTCAGAGTCCTCCTAGACATGTTCTTACAGTACTTACAAGTGTCAGGGCAGTGACTCTGAGGCAGGCACACTATGCACAGAGAGTGGGGATCTGACTGGGCCTTCTTCTTCCCACAAGCAGGGCATTTGACAAAAAGAGAAGGCATTTTTTTGTCAGAAAAAACCTTCCTAGCTCAGACAAAGATGTTACTTGTCGAGTGAAAAGTGAAAAAACGCTTTTTTAAAGAATTTTTCTGAGGAAAACTCAGAAAAACTGAGAGCTCAATGCTCCAGGATCCTCTCAGAAGAAGCCGGAAAAAAGAACTGACCTAACTGTGAACCAACTGTCACCTTTCCTTCACCCCTGAGGCATGGTGGGATACTGGAGGTGCTCAGGGTCTTAAAGGCACAGTGCCAAAGTTTTTATGGTTCTCCTGTGTTAACCTACATGCAGCCTATTGGCTAAGAATGCTTCATTGTTTTTCAATGCAGTTTTCTCTATTTTTTCACTAGAGTTTGCTACTGCTTACTTCCCCAAGCCTAGTTTTAGGAGCTTGGGTACTTATTTATGCTCTATTGTAGTATTTAAAAAAAAGAAAAAAAAAAAAAAACTTCATAGAAATAAAGCATTTTAGCCTGTTTTTAACATGATAGCCTGCATGACTGTTTGTTACACATGTATAATGTGTATGTATTTTATATATGCTCCGGGGTCCCCGCACAAGGGCGGGAATATTCAATGTTTAGGACTATTGATGAGGATCCCCTGGAAGAGAATTATTGATACATGCACACACAAATGCATCTATATACAAACCCATACATCTATATATATATATATATATATATATATATATATATATATATATATATGGAAAATGTCACTTACCCAGTGTACATCTGTTTGTGGCATGAGACGCTGCAGATTCACATGCTGTGCATTATCCTGCCATCTAGTGTTGGGCTCGGAGTGTTACAAGTTGTTTTTCTTCAAAGAAGTCTTTTCGAGTCACGAGACCGAGGGACTCCTCCCTTTCGGCTCCATTGCGCATGGGCGTCGACTCCATCTTAGATTGTTTTCCCCGCAGAGGGTGAGGTAGGAGTTGTGAATATAGTAAATGTGCCCATGCAATGGAGTAAGTATATATGTACATAATGTGTATTAAAATAGTATTTATTTACAAATTTACAATTTTCATTCAACTTATAACAGCTACAGGCTCCCGGGGAGGTGGGAGGGCGCATGTGAATCTGCAGCGTCTTATGCCACGAACAGATGTACACTGGGTAAGTTACATTTTCCGTTCGATGGCATGTGTAGCTGCAGATACACATGATGTGCATAGATTAATAAGCAGTAATCTCCCCAAAAGCGGTGGTTTATCCTGTAGGAGTTGAAGTTGTCTGAAATAATGTTCGTAATACAGCCTGTCCTACTGTGGCTTGTTGTGTTGTTAACACATCTACACAGTAATGTTTTGTGAATGTTTGAGGCGTAGACCATGTGGCTGCCTTACAAATTTCTGTAATAGGTATATTTCCTAGAAAAGCCATTGTGGCGCCTTTTTTCCTAGTGGAATGCGCCTTCGGTGTAATAGGTAGATCTCATTTTACTTTAATATAGCAGGTTTGAATACATTTCACTATCCATCTGGCAATGCCTTGCTTGGATATAGGATTCCCTGCATGAGGCTTTTGGAAGGCTACAAACAATTGTTTTGTTTAGCAAAACTGTTTTGTTCTGTCAATGTAATACATTAGTGCTCTTTTTATGTCTAACGTATGTAAGGCTCTTTCGGCTGTTTGGTTTAGGTGGAATGGAGATATAACTTTTGGTAAGAATTTGGGATTTGTACGGAGAACCACTTTATGTTTATGTAATTGTATAAAGGGTTCTTGTATAGTAAATGCTTGTATTTCACTTACTCTTCTAAGAGATGTGATAGCTATTAGGAAGGCTACCTTCCAAGTTAATTATTGCATTTCACAAGAGTGCATGGGTTCAAATGGTGGTCCCATGAGTCGTGTTAATACAATATTGAGGTTCCACGAAGGTACTGGTGGTGTTCTTGGGGGTATGATTCTCTTTAATCCCTCCATAAATGCTTTGATAACTGGGATTCTAAAAAGCGATGTTGAATGTCTAATCTGCAGATAGGCAGATATTGCTGTGAGATGTATTTTAATAGAAGAGAATGCTAGTTTAGATTTTTGTAAGTGTAATAAGTAACTTACAATGTTCTTTGAGTAAGCATGTAGTGGTTGAATTTGATTATTGTGGCAGTAGTAAACAAATCTTTTCCATTTGTTTGCATAACAATGTCTTGTAGTAGGTTTCCTAGCTTGTTTAATGACCTCCATACATTCTTGTGTAAGGTCTAAGTGTCCAAATTCTAAGACTTCAGGAGCCAGATTGCTAGATTGAGCGATGCTGGATTTGGGTGTCTGATCTGTTGTTTGTGTTGAGTTAACAGATCTGGTCTGTTTGGTAATTTGACATGAGGTACGACTGACAGGTCCAGCAGTGTTGTGTACAACGGTTGGCGAGCCCAGGTTGGTGCTACGAGTATTAGTTTGAGCCTGTTTTGACTCAGTTTGTTTACCAGATAAGGAATGAGTGGGAGAGGGGGGAAAAGCGTAAGCAAATATCCCTGACCAACTGATCCATTACGCATTGCCCCTGGACAGAGGGTGTGGGTACCTGGACGCGAAGTTTTGGCATTTTGCGTTTTCTTTTGTTGCGAATAGGTCTATTTTTGGTGTTCCCCAGCGTAGAAAGTAATCTTGTAGGATCTGGGGATGAATTTCCCATTCGTGTGTTTGTTGGTGATCTCGACTGAGATTGTCGGCTAACTGGTTTTGAATGCCTGGGATGTATTGTGCAATTAGGCGCATGTGATTGTGAATTGCCCAATGCCAAATGTTTTGTGCTAAGAGACACAGTTGTGACGAGTGTGTCCCTCCTTGCTTGTTGAGGTAATACATTGTCGTCATGTTGTCTGTTTTGACAAGAATGTGTTTGTGGGCTATCAGTGGTTGAAATGCTTTCAGTGCTAGAAACACTGCCAACAGTTCTAAGTGATTTATGTGCAGTTGTTTTTGTTGAATGTTCCATTGTCCCTGTATACTGTGCTGGTTGAGGTGTGCTCCCCACCCCATCATGGAAGCATCTGTTGTGATCACGTATTGAGGCACTGGGTCTTGGAATGGCCGCCCTTGGTTTACATTTATAGGGTTCCATCATTGAAGCGAGAATTGTGTCTGGCGGTCTATCAACACTAGATCTTGGAGTTGACCCTGTGCTTGTGTCCATTGTCTTGCTAGGCACTGTTGTAAGGGCCGCATGTGTAGTCTTGCTTTTGGGACAATGGCTATGCATGAAGACATCATGCCTAGAAGTTTCATTACAAACTCCTCTTGGTATCTTGGTAGTGTTGGTTTGGCTGCATGTTTAATACTATATTCTGGAACGCTTGTACCCTCTGCGGACTTGGAGTGGCAATCGCCTTTTGTGTGTTGAGTGTTGCTCTCAAGTATTGTTGTATCTGGGATGGTTGTAGATGTGATTTTTGGTAATTTATAGAAAACCCTAGTTTGTGTAGAGTTTCTATAACGTATTGTGTGTGAAGAAGACACTGTTGCTGAGTGCTGGTTTTTATTAACCAATCGTCTAAGTATGGGAATACGTGCATGTGCTGTCTCCTTATATGAGCGGCTACTACTGCAAGGCATTTTGTGAATACCCTTGGGGCTGTTGTTATCCCAAATGGTAACACCTTGAATTGGCAATGCACTCCCTGGATTACAAACCTTAAGTATTTCCTCTGAGAAGGATGTATGGGTATGTGGAAATAAGCATCCTTGAGATCTAACGTTGACATGTAGTCCTGTTTTTTGAGCAAGGCAATCACGTCTTGAAGTGTTACCATGTGGAAGTGATCTGATTTGATGTAGAGATTCAGCGTTCTGAGGTCTAATATGGGTCTCAAAGTTTTGTCTTTCTTTGGAATTAGGAAATATAAGGAGTAGACACCTGTTCCTTTTTGATGGTTGGGTACTAGTCCTATTGCTTGTTTTTGTAACAATGCTTGGACCTCTGGCTGTAACAGGTCTAAGTGTTGTTTGGACATATTGTGTGCTCTTGGGGGCACATCTGGTGGGAAATTTATGAATTCTATGCAATAACCATGTTGGATAATGGCTAGGACCCATGCGTCCGTAGTTATGTTTGTCGGCTCGGAGTGTTACAAGTTGTTTTTCTTCAAAGAAGTCTTTTCGAGTCACCGGACCGAGTGACTCCTCCTTTTCGGCTCCATTGCGCATGGGCATCGACTCCATCTTAGATTGTTTTCCTCCAGAGGGTAAGGTAGGAGTGATAGAGTGTAAAGAAAGAGATGTCCATGCAATGGAATAGAGATGTATATACATATGTACACATTTTAAATGTAACTTAAACGGCTACAGGCTCCCGGGGAGGAGGGAGGGCACATGTGAATCTGCAGCGGAACATGCCACGAACAGATGTACACTGGGTAAGTGACATTTTCCGTTCGATGGCATATGTAGCTGCAGATACACATGCTATGCATAGACTACAAAGCAGTAATCCTCTCCTAAGCTGTGGTCAGTCTGTAGGAGTTGAAGTTGTTTGAAATAGTGTTCTTAGTACAGCCTGTCCTACTGTGCCCTGTTGTGTTGCTAACACATCTACACAGTAATGCTTGGTAAATGTATGAGGTGTCAACCAAGTGGCTGCTTTACAGATTTCTGTCATTGGTATATTTCCTAGAAATGCCATTGTTGCTCCTTTTTTCCTAGTGGAATGTGCTTTTGGCGTAATTAACAGTTGTCTTTTAGCCTTTAGGTAACAAGTTTGGATACATTTCACTATCCACCTGGCTATGCCTGGTTTTGATATAGGATTACCAGTATGGGGTTTTTGGAATGCGACGAACAATTGTTTAGTTTTTCGAAATGATTTTGTTCTGTTGATGTAATACATTAAAGCTCTCTTAATATCTAATCTATGTAGTGCTCTTTCTGCCACTGAGTCTGGCTGTTTGGTTTAAATGAAACGGTGAGATGACTTTAGGTAGAAATTTAGGGTTTGTGCGAAGTACAACCTTATGTTTGTGTACTTGTATAAAGGGTTCTTCAATAGTGAATGCTTGTATTTCACTAACTCTTCGTAATGAAGTGATTGCCACTAGAAACGCTACCTTCCAGGTTAGGAATTTAATCTGACAGGAGTGCATGGGTTCAAAGGGTGGACCCATGAGTCATGTGAGTACAATGTTAAGATTTCATGAGGGTACTGGTGGCGTTCTTGGAGGTATGATTCTTTTTAGACCCTCCATGAAAGATTTGATGACAGGCACTCTAAATAGAGATTTGGTTTGTTTATTTTGCAAATAAGCAGAAATTGCTGTGAGATGCATCTTAATGGATGAAAAAGCTAAATTTGCTTTTTGTAGGTGGAGTAAATAACCTACAATGTCTTGTATGGTTGCGTCTAAGGGCGTTATGTGTTTTGCTTGATTGTAGAAAACAAATCTTTTCCATTTGTTTGCATAACATTGCCTGGTGGTAGGTTTTATTGCCTGTTTAATCACTTCCATACATTCTGGTGGAAGATTTAGATATCCAAACTCTAGGATTTTCAGGAGCCAGATTGCCAGATTGAGCATTGCTGGCTTGGGGTGTCTGATCTGTTGTTTGTTTTGTGTCAACAGGTCCGGTCTGTTTGAAAGTTTGATGTGTGGTACTACTGACAGGTCTAGCAATGTGGTGTACCATGGTTGACGTGCCCATGTTGGTGCTGTAAGTATGAGTTTGAGTTTGTTTTGACACAGTTTGTTGACCAGAAATGGAATGAGCGGGAGAGGGGGAAAAGTGTAAGCAAATATCCCAGAACAGTTGATCCATAGAGCATTGCCCTTGGATTGAGGTTGTGGGTACCTGGACACGAAGTTTCGGCATTTTGCGTTGTGGTTTGTGGCGAACAGGTCTATGTCCGGTGTCCCCCACTGACAAAAGTATTTGTGAAGTACTTGGGGGGTGAATTTCCCACTCGTGGGTTTCTTGGTGATCTCAACTGAGGTCATCTGCTAATTGATTGTGAATTCCTGGAATGTATTGAGCTACCAGGTGTATGTTGTTGTGAATTGCCCAATGCCAAATCTTTTGTGCTAGAAGGCAAAGTTGTGATGAGTGGGTTCCTCCCTGTTTGTTTAGGTAGTACATTGTTGTCACATTGTCTGTTCTGACAAGAATGTGTTTGTGAGCAAGAAGAGGTTGAAAGGCTCTTAGTGCTAGGGACACTGCTAGCAGTTCTAAGTGATTTATGTGAAATTGTTTTTGTTTGTTGTCCCATTGTCCTGAATATTGTGATTGTTGAGGTGTGCCCCCCATCCAATTATTGATGCATCTGTTGTAAGAATGGCGTGAGGCACAGGGTCTTGAAATGGCTGCCCTTTGTTTAAATTTGTGTGATTCCACCACTGAAGCGAAATGTGTGTTTGGCGGTCTATCAACACTAGATCTTGAAGATGACCATGTGCCTGCGACTATTGTTTTGCGAGGCACTGTTGTAAGGGCTGCATGTGTAATCTTGCATTTGGGAAAATGGCGATGCATGATGCCATCATACCCAACAGTTTCATGACAAATCGGACAGTGTAGTGTTGGTTTGGCTGGATTTTTGGCAATACGGTGTGGAACGATTGCACTCTTTGTGGACTTGGGCTTGCAAGTGCTTTTTGGGTGTTTAATGTGGCCCCTAAGTACTGCTGAATTTGTGCTGGCTGTAGATGTCACTTTTGGTAATTTATTGAGAACCCTAGTGCGTGTAGGGTGTTTATTACATAACGTGTGTGATGTTGGCACTGTTTTTGAGTGTTGGCTTTTATTAGCCAATCGTCGGGATATGGGAAGACATGTATATGTTCTCTCCTTATGTATGCTGCGACTACGGCAAGGCATTTTGTAAATACTCTGGGGGCTGTTGTTATCCTGAAAGGTAACACTTTGAACTGGTAGTGTTTTCCCTGTATTATAAATCTGAGATATTTTCTGGGAGCTGGATGGATGGGTATGTGAAAATACGCATCTTTTAGATCGAGTGTTGCCATAAAATCTTTTTGTTGTAGCAGTGGGACTACATCTTTTAGTGTTACCATGTGAAAGTGTTCTGATCGGATGTAGAGGTTGAGAGTCCTGAGATCTAATATTGGTCTTAAAGTTTTGTCTTTTTTGGGAATAAGGAAGTACAGGGAGTAAACTCCTGTCCATTTTTTATGATGCGGCACAAGTTCTATGGCTTGTTTTAGTAATAGTGCCTGTACTTCTGTTTGTAACATTGAAATATGTTGAGATGGAAGTTTGTGCGCTTTTGGGGGAATGTCTGGAGGAATTTGTGTGAACTCTATGCAGTAACCATGTTGGATAATGGATAGTACCAAGTTGTCTGTTGTGATGGGTAACCAGTGGTCGTGGAACTTTTGCAGTCTTCCTCCCACAGGGGAAGTGTGGTGAGGGAAGGTGGTGGTAAAGTCACTGTTTTTTGCTAGTGGGTTGTTTTGAGGATTGATATTTTCCTCTAGATCTGGGGAATTGTCCTCTGTAGGATCCCCGAAACCCCCCCTCGCTGGTATTGTATCTGGTAAGAGGGCTTGGCTTGTGAGGTGGCTCAGATGGCTGGGGTCTGAAGCCTCCCTATATTGAGGCTTTCTAAATGAGCCTCTGTATTGGGATGAATAAAGCGCACCCATCGCTCTGGCAGTGTCAGCGTCTTTGTTCATTTTGTCTATGGCTGTGTCAACCTGTGTGTCGAATAATTGTTGTTGATTAAAAGGCATGTTGAGGACAGCCTGCTGGATTTCAGGTTTAAATCCTGATGACCTGAGCCATGCATGTCACCTAATGGTGACAGCCGTATTAATAGTTCTTGCGGCTGTATCTGCGGAGTCTAGCGCCGATCTTATTTGATTGTTTGTAATTGCCTGTCCCTCCTCTACTACCTGCTGGGCTCTCTTCTGTTGGTCCTTGGGGAGATACTGAATAATGTCCTTCATCTCATCCCAGTGAGCCCCTGTCGTACCCAGCAAGTAGGGCCTGCGAATTAGCCACTGACTGGCTGCCTGTGACTCCACCCTTTTCCCTGCAGCATAGAATTTCTTGCTTTCTTTATCTGGAGGGGGTGCATCTCCAGTGGACTGTGAGTTAGCCCTTTTCCTTGCTGCGCTGACCACTACGGAATCTGGGGACAGCTGTTGTGTGATAAAAATCGGGTCTGAGGGTGGTGGCTTATATTTTTTCTCTACCCTTGGAGTTATAGCCCTTCCCCTAACTGGTTCCTGGAATATTTGCTGCGCATGTTTGAGCATACCGGGAAGCATGGGCAGACTTTGGTATGTGGCGTGATTCGAGGACAATGTGTTCAACAAGAAGTCGTCCACCAGAGGTTCGGTGTACATGGTCACGTTGTGAAATGCTGCTGCCCTAGCTAGAACCTGTGTATATGAGGTGCTATCCTCAGGTGGTGATGGCTTTGATGGATAGCACTCTGGACTATTGTCTGAGACTGGGTCATCATAGAGATCCCGTGGATCCGTGTCATGTTGTGACTGCATAATGTGTGATGGAGACTGTGTAGCAGACGGGGAGACAGTTAGTTGAGGAGAATGAGGAGGATACTGTTGAGGAGAAAACTGGGGAGGTGGATATTTCTCTCTTGTTTTTGGCACTTTAGCCGTTGGCTATTCAGTGTCCAAACGTCCATGGAAGGCCAGTTTCCTTTTTGTTCTCAGAGAAGGTGCTGTGAGGATATTGCCAGTGTCTTTGTGGATTTGTATCCTGGCCTGTTTTTCATCGAAATCCTCCATTTGTGCCAATTCCTCATCAGATCTATGGCTTTCTTTTAATTGTTTTGAAAGTCCATGCTCCTCTGTGTAGGTATGCTTTTTCGGCTCTGAAGCCGTTTTTTTCGGCAAAGTACTTGTTGGCCTCGGTTCCGAAAGTGACTTTAGGGGTTTCGACTCGATGGGTCTGTGCCTTATAATTTCAGAGCCTGTGCCTCGGCTCAAGTCCGAAGGCTTTGTTGTTGGCGTGGCATTTTTCGGTGCCGAAGATGTTGCTTGGTGACCGGTACCTTTTTTACGGGTGAAGCCATGGCCTTCCGGCAGTGGCGTCCCCAAGGCCTTGTATTTGGGGCTTGGTTTGGGTCGGGCATGCGTACTCACGTACTGGCCCGCTGTTATTGGTCGATCGATGTCGGACTCTTGTTCGGAATCGGACCCCCGGACGGAGACGGCAGTGTGGATCATCTCCTCCTCTTCTGCGTCGAGGCATTCGGTGCTTCTAGACGCCATCTCTAATCTTCGCGCTCTTCGGTCTCTTAAAGTCTTTTTCGAGCGGAAGGATCTACAGGCTTGTGATGATCCGGAGATAAACACAGGTTAACAACCAGATGTTAATCTGTGTAGGGATACTTGGCGTGGCACCGAGGGGAGAATCTAAACGGGGTCCGGTCCATGAGGCTTCGACTATACTTTTGGTCGGGCCGACTAGGCCCAAGTTGGGCGCGGGTGCCCCAAAGGGCAATTAAAGATCTGTATCTGCCTGTACCGAGGTGTCGATGATGTGATGATACGCGATTGAAAACAATACCGATGAATTTAGAGGGTTTGTAAGATTTTTTTCCGACTCGAACAACCGGAGTGAATAGGAACACGTCCGAACCCGATGGCGGAAAGAAAACAATCTAAGATGGAGTCGATGCCCATGCGAAATGGAGCCGAAAAGGAGGAATCACTCGGTCCTGTGACTCGAAAAGACTTCTTCGAAGAAAAGCAACTTGTAACACTCCGAGCCCAACACTAGATGGCAGGACCTGTGCACAGCATGTGTATCTGCAGCTACACATGCCATTGAACATATGTATGTATATATATAAATATATATATATATATATATATATATATATATATATATATATACACACACACACACACACACACACACACCTTGGAACATCCATATATCAGCAAAATATTACGGTACGTTAAAACAGGCAAAACTATGAATATGAAAGCCGTAAAGGAAGAAAAACAAACTTATGCAATGTGCACAAATTAGACTGGGCTGTCGGGAAAAGGAATAAAGAACTTACAATAGCTCACCGCTACTGGAATAGATGTTGCAACACCGCTTGTCCTACCGCCATATCTCCTTGCTGAATTTCCTCCAAACAGTAATGTCTTGCAAAAGTATGCACAGACTTCCATGTGGCTGCTCTGCAGATGTCCTGAATGGGCACTCCAGCAAAAAGTGCCATGGATGCAGCCATTTTCCTTGTAGAATGTGCCTGCGGTGGATTCTGCAAAGGTTTTCCTGCCGATGTATGACAATAGTGAATGGCAGAGGCTATCCACCTCGCAATTCCTTGTTTAGATAAAGCTTGCCCCTTGCGTGGAGAACTGAAAGCCACAAAAAGCTGGTTAGATTGTCTAAACTGTTTAGTTCTGTCCAGGTAAAATTTCAGGCACCTCTGAACATCCAAAGAGTGTAGAGCCTGTTCTTGTGGCGTTGATGGATTAGGAAAGTATGTTTTCAGTATCACTGGTTGATTTATATGAAAATCGGACGGCACCTTAGGTATGAATTTTGGGTTTATTCGCAAAATTACTCTATCCTTTTTGAATTGTAAGAAAGGATCCTGGATCGTGAATGCCTGTATTTCACTTACTCTTCTAGCTGGGGTGAGAGCGAGCAGAAGAGAGACTTTCCAGGATAGGAACTTTATATCTGCCTTGTGGATTGGCTCAAACAGTGGTTTCATTAATTGAGGCAAGACCAAATTAAGGTGCCATGAAGGAGGTGGAGGCCGTACCGGAGAGAAGGACCTGAATAGACCCTTCAGAAACAGTTTTATGACTCTCGGCGACCACAGGGGAGGCCCGTTCTCCATACGCCTATAACGGGAAATTGCTGCCAGGTGAACTTTAATCGAAGAAATCACCAAACCTGATTTGGCTAGAAGCAGAAGATAAGGTAAAATCTGCTGAGGAGATGACGAAAAGGGGTGCACCTGGACCCGAGCACACCAAGAGCAGAATCTCTTCCACTTCAGACAATAACATTTGTTGGTACTCTCAGCTACAGCTCTGGCAAGAATGGCCCTGCAATCCGATGGCAAATCTAGATGCGCAAACTCATGGTGTTCAGGAGCCATGCTGTCAAGTGAAGTGAAGCCGGATCCGGGTGGAGAACCTGGCCCTCATTCATCGTATGTAGGGAGGGAATAGCTGGTAGAGGGATGCTGCGGCTCTGCGAGAGGTGAAGGAGTTCTGTATACCAAAACTGACGAGGCCATGCTGGAGCAATCAGAAGCAGCTTGCAGCGTTCGATCTTGATCTTCGCCAGAACCCTTGGAATCAGAGGAATGGGAGGAAAAGCGTAGGCATAAATTCCTGAGCATGCCATGGAAAACGCATTCCCCAAGAGCCCCAATGTAGATCCCAACTTGCGAAGAAATAGCATTTCGCATTCTGTGGGGTGGTGACGAGATCTAAGTTTGGTTTCTCCCATCTGCGAAAATCTGATTCAGCACTTCCTGGTCCAATTCCCACTCGTGGTTGAACGACCGTGATCTGCTCAGGGAATCCGCAATGACGTTCTGTATACCTGGGACATGTTCTGCTCAAAGGTTTATTTTGGGGCTGATAGACCATTCCCAAATGCGCTAAGATTCTCTCGATAAGAGTAGAGACCTGGCTCCTCCCTGCTTGTTTATGTAATGCATTGTCGTTGTGTTGTCCGTCCGGATGAGAACCGAGGAACCTTTTATTTACGGGAGAAAAGCGCACAGCGCTAGTTGAACAGCCTTTAATTCGAAGTGATTGATGTGAAAGACTTTCTGATTCGGCTTCCATTTGCCTCTTACTTGCAGGTGTTGGAGGAAAGCACCCCATCCTTCGAGAGAAGCGTCTGTAGTTATCACCCAAGGTGCTTGTTGGGGGGAAAATGAAAGTCCCTTCGTTAAGTGAGACTCCTGAGTCCACCAAGATAGAGAGAGCATCATGGGCCTCGTTACCCTGATGATATCGTCGAAAGACCCCATGGCTTTTGCCCATTGAAGATCTAACTGCTCCTGGAGGGGTCTCATTCTTAGATGACAGAAAGGTACCAGAGGAATGCAGGAGGACATCATCCCTAACAGGGACTTGAATAGGTGCACTGAAACGTACTTTCTTTTTTGTAAACGCTTCGCGAGGGAGATGAGCTTTCTCCGTCTGTCCTCTGTAGGGGCTGCCTTGTTGGAGGAAGTGTCCAGTACTGCCCCTAGAAAAGTTCTTCTCCTAAAGGGCTGGAAAGCTGATTTTTCACGATTGACCGTTAGGCCCAGGCTTGTGAACAGCTCGATACAAGCTCTTGTGGACTTCTGCACCTGCGATCTGGCTTTGACCAGCCAGTCTTCCAGATACGGGAAGACTTGATGGTTTTGTCGCCTGAGAAAAGCTGCCACTGGAGCCAAGCACTTGGTGAAGATCCTGGGAGCCGACTTCAGGCCGAAGAGAAAGACTTTGAACTGGTAATGGTCTCCGGCTACTGCAAATCGGAGATATCTTCTGTGGGAGGGATGAATAGGGATATGAAAATATGCGCCCTGTAAATCGAGGGTGGCCATGAATTCCCCCGAATTTAGAAGGGACAGGATGCCTGATAAGGTGATCATACGGAATTATTGTTTTTTTAGATAAATGTTGATATCCCTGAGGTCTAAAATTGGGCACCAACTTTTTTGTTTCTTTTGGACTAAGAAGAATCGGGAGTAAAAACCTTTTCCTCTCTCCCGATGTGGAACCTTTTCTATAGCTCCCTTGAGAAGCATGGACTCGACCTCCTGTCTGAGCAGATGCAAGTGCTTCACCTTCCGAGGAAGGGGAGGCTTCGTAGGGGGGTAGTGCAAGAACTCCCGGGTATGGCCAACATGTATGAGATTTAGGACCCATTGGTGAGATGTTATCTTCTGCCAATTGTGGAAGCAGAGGGAAATCATTCTCCCTAGTTTTGAACACAAGTGAAGGTTTGTAGCCGGAGACGATAGCAAGTCATGGTCTATGGCCTGCGTCTTTTCGTTGTCTTCCAGCTTTTCCTCTCTGGGAAACTCTCGAATAAGACGCCTGTTGAGGCATTCTCTGTTGGAATTGAGGACGAAAGGAATGGGGTGCTGCAGAGACTGAAGGATATCTGTACTGCTGAAACCCTGGTCTGTACGATGAGTAGCCACGGTCTCGAGCTCCTCGGAAAGGCTGCCTTTTAAACTGAAGGGTACCCAGGGACCTGGCTGTGTCCGTGTCAGTCTTGATTGACTGAAGGGCATCATCAATGTGCTTCCCAAATAGGGCTTCACCATCAAAGGGAAGGTCAAGGATCTTATTTTGGACCTTGGGCTTAAATGAAGTCGCTTGGAGCCAACCTTGCCTTCTGAGAACAGCAGAACCTGCCATCTGATGGAAAGCCGTAGTAGAGATGTCCATAGCGCAGTCTATAATTTCTGCAGAAGATCTCTCCCCATCCTGCAAGACTTTCTTTGCTTCTGATTTAGAGTCTTCAGGCAGTTGATCCAAATAGGGTGCAATGTCAGCCCATATCTGCCTATCGTATCTGCCTAAGATAGCCAGAGAGTTAGAAGCTTGTATAATAAGCGAAGCCATTAACGAAAAGCATTTTCCTATATTGTCTAATCTCCTATCCTCTTTGTCAGGTGGGGCAGAGATTGGTGCTTAAGGGTTCCTTGATCTGCGCTGAGCCGCCTGAGCAATTACTGAATGGCCCGTGAGGCAGGCCGGAGAATCTTCAGGCGCCTTATATTTCTTATCAAGACGAGGTAGAACTGGGGTGACCGTGGCTGGGTTCTTCATAACTTTAATGCCCTCATTCCAGATATAGTCCACAATCGGCATAGATTTAACGCTCTTTTGAAAAGGCTCCTTAAAATCGTACAAAAAGCAGTCCATCTGTTTTGTGGGCATGGGCAACTTAAATCTTTTAGCAGCTCTTTCCAGCAGGTTATGGAAACCGCCGATGTCACCCGGAGGGGAATCTATAGGAACCGGAGAGGGAGAGGAAGAGGACGGAGTGGGAATTTGATAGTCATCCCATTCAGTTATTGCGTGCGGCAACTCTCCTTCCTCTCTATCATCATTGTCTTCAGAGGAGGACAAATCCTGCACAGGAATGGAAACCGGTGTTTGTGGCGGTCCCTGGGATGTCTGGATTCCTGGATGGACAGGGTAGAAGGTATAGACGATGCAACAGGTTGCTGAACTTCCAAGCCAGCTGGTGGAAACCGCTTTCTGTAGTCATCCAACATAAGCTAGGAGTGATCCTGGCAAGGAAACCATCTGCTCCTGATAAGGATAGTGGTGGGACTGCAGGTAGTAAGATTGGGGATCATGCTGGGTGTCCTCCTCTAGATCCTGGCACTTGACGTGCAGTTTTGATGGGCTATGAGCAACCCCGAAAGGTCCCTCATCATCTGAGTCCTCTTGCTCCAGCAGATGCGTAGATACCAATGCTGAAACTCTACCTGGAGATGTTACCAACGGTGAAAAGAAAGAAGACTTCTTGTGTGTTTTAACCCTCGTCGACGGCTTTGCCGACGGCAACACCGATAACATCGTCGATGGGAATGTAGACGGTACTCTCGTCGGCATCACCAACAGCATCGTCGAGGGTACCAACGTCGTCGTCGGTATCAGTGTCGCCGACGGCAGCGCCGACGGAGACATCGATGGAGAAATTCTCATCGACCTGGAAAGCGACGATTGTTGAGTCAACATCGACGGTCGCACGGGCGGTAACATGGATGAAGGAGAGGCGATGGGCGAGGCAACCATGAACGCCGTTGACGAGGACGCCGTCGGCCCGATCGTCAATGAAGACAACGCCATAGAGATTGTAGAAGTAGTCGCAGTCAACGACGATGCTGTGCAGATTCCTTTAGACAACGCCGTCGACGATGTTGTCGGTGGTGTCGTCCATTTTTCCAGATGGCCTCTTAAAAACATGTTTCACCACAGGAGGTGGTGTTGGAGGCTCAGAAAAGGCTCTTTTGCTGCGCTCTGAGGAGACAGATCTCTCTTTTGAGTGCCTTTTTGAAGAAACAGAACTCCTGAGAGGAGAACTGGAAGGACTTCCAGGTTTAGAGGACACCCTTTTGGATTTCTTACGAGCCTTTCTAGGAAGATCTTCTAAGTGAGGTTGAGGAGTTCTGCCTCTTTTCTGTAGCTTTCTGGAGGAAGTTGTAGATTCCTCACTGTCAGAGCCAGACACTAGCTTAGATCTGGACTTTAGTTTCTGGAGCCAAACTAGTAGTCTACCCTCTCTGTCTTTAAGGGTTTTGTTAAAGAAGGTCCTGCAGACCTTGCAGTCTTTGGCCACATGGTCATGGTAGAGGCAGTAAATGCAGTCCC
The DNA here is from genome assembly GCF_031143425.1 of Pleurodeles waltl. Classification (NCBI taxonomy): domain Eukaryota; kingdom Metazoa; phylum Chordata; class Amphibia; order Caudata; family Salamandridae; genus Pleurodeles; species Pleurodeles waltl. Next base: position 1,125,121,723 of record NC_090448.1, read on the forward strand.
TGTGTGGGTCCTCAGAGAGAAGCCTCTTTTTCCCACAGATCTTACAGGCCCTGAAAAGGCTTTTCTTCTCTTTATCCGACATGGTGAATTCTTTCCAAAACAGAGTTCTCTTTAGCAAGGTAAGAAGACACCTTACTTTCTGTAGAAAATCCTTTTTCTGAAGAAAAACAGCTAAAATGAACTTCTCTGAAGTGTTGACTGAGCAGAGCTCAATGAAGACTCCCTAGCACGACGTGCGGTAGAAACTCTGAGGGAAGGGAGCTCTTCTCAGGAAGGTTCTAGAGGAAGGGGAAGCCTGATTGGCTGGGCCTTGTTTCGGTCCTCTTGCTCATAATGATGAGGATAGGCTACTAAAGTGAAGGCTTGGGCCTTTTTTCTTTGCAGTAGCCTGTATGAATAGCTGATTTGATGTGCAGGGGGCTCCCATCTCGACGACGGGGAAGGATTCAAGCATGTGAATCTATGAAAGTTCCAATACTGGAGTAACCTAAAGTGCAAAAGTCACCAGGTGAAGGGGGAGCAGCGGAGAGTGACAGAGAAATTGAAAACCATGGCATAGGTGCCACATAGCATTATGTTGGTCAGCTTCATCCAGTGCTATGAGCAGGGTTATGAAACAGTAAATGCAAGTTCCAGGAGGCAAGTGATGCTGGTCAAACAGTAGGGGGGTTTCGCAGAAGGGCGGGGATGTAGGGCTGGAGGGTAAAGGCCAAGTAGCCATAGTTTTGTAGGTATAGCTTCCCAGAATAGACCAATTTAAAATTCCCTACACTTGGGGACTTTGCACCATTGGCAACAGATCCGAAAGCACCATGTGTGTATTACTCCTTAGCACCATGGTCACATCGGCCAAATCCATAGCCACGTACCAGCACAACATTGTAAGTCTTTGGTTGTAGTGTGACTGCTGTCTTTACTTCTTGGGGTTCAAATGCTGCCCAACATGGCTAACTCCTTTGGAACATACTTTTGACTTCTTTTGAAAAACTTTACATTGGGAAAAAATTTGCAATTTTACATGAGTTGTATACGTTTCACTACTATCAGTATGGCTTTATAAGTAGCATCTCATGAGAATGCAGTAAAGAGCTTTCCAAGGTTGAGAGGACAAGATGTACGCCATAGAGATGTAAGTATATTTATCACACTCTTCTGGAAAAAAAATGAAGCTGCGCCTGTGGCAATTTGGTTTACAGGAATGTGGCAAGTGCTTGCCATGGAAAAGATTACTTGTGCATTAATATACTCAGAGCAAAAATTCACACATATATTGCAATCCCTCAAAGACCATTTGGCAAGGTTAGAATTCCACTACTTCATGCCACAGCGGTTGCATTCCCTGCAGCTCTTTGCAAGGACTCCCGACCCAGGCTCCTGCAGACATAACAATGTACAAATGAAATGTCTGGTGCCCCCTCCAACAGGTCCCAATCTGCAACAGCAACACAGCACCGACCTGGACTTCTCACTCACACCTACCAGCAGCTTCAAACAGCAGCCTCACTGGCCACTGTGTCCACACACACAATCCCTCACCACCGCAACAAGAATGCTAGGACCCTGACCCATCCCCTTCTTCCCCATGTACCCACTCCCAGTTTCAAGTTCCCTTTTTGGGGGTGTTACCCAGTTGGCTCCTCCCATATGACCAAAGGTGGCAATAGCATCTATACTTTCTTTTTGTTTTTATTCACTGCCAATTCTGGACTTTACATTGTTATGTCCTGTAGGAAGTTGGCTCTGTATCCACTATTTCAAAGTAAGAAATAGCATGCACAGAGTCCAAGGGTTCCCCTTAGAGGTAAGATAGGCAAAAAGAGATAATTCTAATGCTCTATTTTGTGGTAGTGAGGTCGAGCAGTAGGCTTATCAGAGGGTAGTGTTAAGCATTTGTTGTACACACAGGCAACAAATGAGGAACACACACTCAAAGACACTTCCAGGCCAATAGGTTTTTATATAGAAAAATATATTTTCTTAGTTTTATTTTAAGAACCACAGGTTCAAGATTTACAAACAATACTTTAAATGAAAGGTATTTCACTTAGGAACTTTGAATTAGAAAAATAGCATAAACAGTTTTCACACAAATGGCAATAAGCTATTTTAAAACTAGACAGTGCAATTTTCAACAGTTCCTGGGGGAGGTAAGTGTTTGTTAGTTTTGCAGGTAAGTAAACCACCTACAGGGTTCAAAGTTAGGTCCAAGGTAGCCCACCGTTGGGGGTTCAGGGCAACCCCAAAGTTACCACACCAGCAGCTCAGGGCCGGTCAGGTGCAGAGGTCAAAGTGGTGCCCGAAACGCATAGGCTTCAATGGAGAAGGGGGGTGCCCCGGTTCCAGTCTGCCAGCAGGTAAGTACCCGCGTCTTCAGAGGGCAGACCAGGGGGGTTTTGTAGGGCACCGGGGGGGACACAAGTCAGCACAAAAAGTACACCCTCACCGGCACGGGGGCGGTCGGGTGCAGTGTGCAAACAGGCTTTGGGTTTGCAATGTAATCCAATGGGAGACCTAGGGGTCTCTTAAGCGATGCAGGCAGGCAAGGGGGGGGGGCTCCTCGGGGTAGCCACCACCTGGGCAAGGGAGAGGGCCACCTGGGGGTCGCTCCTGCACTGGAGGTCGGATCCTTCAGGTCCTAGGGGCTGCGGGTGCAGTGTCCTAACCAGGCGTCGGGTCTTTGAAGCAGGCAGTCGCGGTCAGGGGGAGCCTCTGGATTCCCTCTGCAGGCGTCACTGTGGGGGCTCAGGGGGGTCAACTCTGGCTACTCACGGGCTCGCAGTCGCCGGGGAGTCCTCCCTGTAGTGTTTGTTCTCCACAAGTCGAGCCGGGGGCGTCGGGTGCAGAGTGCAAAGTCTCACGCTTCCGGCGGGAAAGAAAATAAGTTACTTACCTCTAACTGTAGTATTGGAATCTTTCATAGATTCACATGCTTGAATCATTCCCCGTCGTCGAGATGGGAGTCCAAGGTACAATTTTCACCAGTAATGTTAAAACATATTGAAGAGAAAAGGCCCTAGGCCTCTTCAATTTCATAGTCTATCAGAGTCATTTTGTGAAAAGGACCAAACCTGATCCTCCACCAATCAGGCGACAGCACCCTTCAGAACCTCCTGAGAGAAGCTCTAGCACCTCAGATTTTCCAAGCACAAGTGCTTATATTATGTTGAATATATGTATAAATAGAAGGAAAGAGGTGAAGTGACCTTCTCCGGGGAGGCGGGTGGGTCGCATGTGAATCTATGAAAGATTCCAATACTGGAGAACTACAGTTACAGGTAAGTAACTTATTTTCTTACTCCAGTATTGGAACTTTCATAGATTCACATGCTTGAATCAGAGTAGAAAGCAATAACTATGCACATTGTAAAATGACAACATCTTTAATAAACCAAATATCTTGAACTACAAAACCTTCTTATCATCATGCATAAATTGATGAAGTATATAAGTATACTGACATATGTCTCTCTCTCTCTATATATATATATATATATATATATATTTATATATACATAAATATATCTATCTACTTATCTCTAATATATATAGAGATATACCTGTGAAGATACATGATGAAATTCGAAGAACAAAACAGTAATAGAAATTATCATAAGACACTACTGTAACATGATCAATGTCTGAAAACCCGCTTACTTATGTGATTATGATAGCGTTCTCTTATCCTTACATGCATTTCTGCTTTTTTTTTTTTTAATGGAAACAATGTGCATACCTGTTCTAGGATGGAGGGACGTAGGAGAAATGGTTCACCTTCACCTGAAGAGATTCCTGAGAACCGCCTGGCCCACTGCTACCTCTCCGTGCGAGAGGGACTCCAAGCAGTAGTGCTTAGTGAAGGTATGACAGCTCTTCCATGTTGCTGCCCTACATATGTCTTGTAGTGGCACTCCGGCAAACAGTGCCGCTGACGATGAGACTTTTCTCGTCGAGTGAGCATGCACAGATGACTGCAAAGGTTTGCACGCTGCCTGATTGCAAAAGCGAATAGCAGAGGCGATCCATCTAGAAATACTCTGCTTAGATAGCGGGCACCCCTTCCTAGGAGCACTGTACGCCACAAATAGCTGATTAGAGCGCCGAAAAGATTTAGAGGGTCATTCTGACCCTGGCGGGCGGCAGGAGCCGCCCGCCTGGCGGGAACCGCCAAATGCCCGCTCCGCGGTCAGAAGACCGCGGATGCCATTCTGGCTTTACCGCTGGGCCGGCGGGCGACCGCCAAAAGAGCGCCCGCCGGCCCAGCGGGAAAGGCCCTGCAACAAGGAAGCCGGCTCCGAATGGAGCCGGCGGAGTTGCAGGGGTGCGACGGGTGCAGTTGCACCCGTCGCGATTCTCACTGTCTGATAAGCAGACAGTGAAAATCTTTATGGGGCCCTGTTAGGGGGCCCCTGCTCTGCCCATGCCAGTGGCATGGGCAGTGCAGGGGCCCCCAGGGGCCCCACGACACCCGTTCCCGCCATCCTGTTCCTGGCGGTAAAAACCACCAGAAACAGGATGGCGGGAAGGGGGTCGGAATCAAGCAGCGCCGCCATGGAGATTCAGCCCACGCAGGGGAAATCCGACGGGAAACCGCCGGATCCCCTTTTCTGACTGCGGCTTTACCGCCGCGGTCAGAATGGGCTGGGAAGCACCGCCAGCCTGTTGGCGGTGCTTCCGTGGTCCCCGGCCCTGGCGGTCTTGGACCGCCAGGGTCGGAATTACCCCCACAGTCCTGTCCAAATAAAATTGAACGCATCTTTTCACGTCTAAAGAGTGTAATGCCCTCTCCGCCGGAGTAGATGGATGAGGGAAAAAAAGACTTGAAGACTAAAGGTTCGTTCATGTGAAAGTCTGACAGAACCTTTGGAATAAAATGCGGGTTAGTGCGCATTAATAGTCTATCGTGTTTAAGCTGCAGGAATGGCTCTTGGATGGACAGCGCTTGCACCTCACTGACCCGCCTAGCTGATGTAAGAGCTATCAATAAGGCAACCTTCCACGACAAGTATTTGAGGGAAGCACGGTGGATCGGTTCAAATGGATGCTTCATCAGTTATGCCAAAACAATATTCAGATTCCACGAAGGAGGTAGTGGTCTGAAAGGAGGGTAAACCCTGAAAAGCCCCTATAGAAATCTCTTAATCAGCCGAGAAGAGAAGAGCGAGGGTGTGTCATCTGAACGTCTGTATGCAGCTATAGCTGCTACATGAACTTTAATGGACGAGTGTGCTAGGCCAGATTGAGCTAACTGTAAGAGATACAGCAATATTTCTTCTGGTGGTGAGAGTAGAGGGTCGATTTGACGCTGATGACACCAGGCACAGAATCTTTTCCATTTACACTGATACGTCTTGTTAGTGCTATCCGCTCTGGCCTTCGACAAAATATCCCTGCAGTCCTGAGGGATGTTCAAATGCGCAAACTCTCTGTGGTGAGGAGCCATGCTGATAACCGCATTGACTGCGGATAGGGGTGCCGAACTTGGCCGTTGTTCATTGTTAGTAAATGAGGTAACGGCTCCAGTGGAATATGAGGTTTGACTGACAGAATGAGGAGCTCCGTGAACCAATGTTGGCGCGGCCAGTACGGGGCTATCAGTATGAGAGTGCACGTTCTGTTTTCATCTTCGTGAGGACCCTTGGGATCAACGGAATGGGAGGAAAGGCGTAAGCAAAGATGTCTGACCAGACTATCAAAAACGCATTACCCCAAGATCCCTTTTGGTGATGCCAACTTGCGAAGAACTGGCATTTGGCGTTGTCCTTCTTCGCAAACAGATCCACTGTTGGTGTTCCCCACTGGGAAAAAATCTGGTTCAGTACTGTCTGGTCTAGCTCCCACTCGTGGCAGTCCGATTTCTGCCTGCTGAGTGCATCTGCTGCCTTATTGTTTATTCCCGGCAAGTGTACCGTTGATAGTGTGATGCCTTGCTGCGAGGCCCAGTTCCAGATCGCTTGGGCTTCCCTGGAGAGGGTGAGAGATCTTGTACCTCCCTGTTTGTTGAGATAGTGCATCGTAGTGGTGTTGTCCGTTCTTATCACCACTCGCGATCCTGAGATTCTTGGGAGAAACGCTTGTAAGGCGAGGTGCACTGCCCTGAGTTCTAGCCAATTGATATGCATTGATGCCAGATGGATTGGCCATTTGCCACTTATTTTCAGGTCCTGTAAAACTGAGCCCCAGCCTTCCAGTGAGGCATCTGTTGTTATGGTCCACGGGGCTGGCTGTTGAAGAAACGAGAGGCCGATTTACAGATGATGCTTTTGAGACCACCATTTGAGAGTTTTGATCATTATCGGAGTTATTTGTATCTGGTCTTCGAAAGTGCCTGATACTTGGAGCCATTGACGGTTTAGCTGCTCCTGCAAGGGGCGCATCTTTAGCCGACACAGAGGAATCAGAGGTATGCATGAAGACATCATGCCCAACAGTGATTTGAAGAGACGGACAGTAACCTTTCGTCTTCTCTGTATGGAACTCCCTAGGGTTAGTAATCTTTGTTGTCTCTCTAATGTGGGACATGCCATGCCGGATTCCGTGTTCAGTTTTGCTCCCAGAAAAGTAATACTGCGTACTGGTAGAGGGTTGGACTTCTCCCAGTTGATTGTGAATCCGAGATTGGTCAGTAAGGAAATGCACTTTCTTGTTGACTTGTGTGCTCCTGTGTAAGTCTTTGCCTTTATTAACCAGTCTAAGTATGGAAAAACCTGGTGCTTTCATCTCCTGAGAAAGGCTGCGACTGGAGCTAGGCATTTGGTAAATATTCTTGGGGCTGATTTGAGTCCGAAGGGAAGGACGCGATATTGATAATGGCTCCCGGCTATGGTGAATCTCAAATACTTTCTGTGGGCAGGGTGGATGGGTATGTGGAAGTATGCGTCTTTGAGGTCTAGTGATGACATAAAATCTCTTTGATTGAGACGCAGAAGGACGTCTTGCAGGCTGATCATTCGAAATGATTGCTTTTTTAGGTATACATTTAGTTGCCTTAAATCGAGGATCGGCCTCCAATCCTTCCACTTTTTTCGAATGATGAAGAACCTGGAATTAAATCCTGTTCCTCGTTGAGCCCGAGGCACCTTCTCTATAGCTCCCTTAAGAAGCAGCTTGTCGACTTCTTCTTTGAGTTGCTGAGGATATCTTGAAGGAGTCCTGCGGGGAGGGTTGGAGGGAGGTATCTGGATAAATTCTAAAGTATGGCCCAGTTCCACTAATTGTAGGACCCACATGTCTTACGTAATGGTTTGCCATTGACTGAGGAATAAGGAAATTCTCCCGCCCAGGGTGACAGGAGGAGGACTGAGCGTAGCCGGCGCATCAAAAACATCAGGTTCTACGAGCTGAATCTTTGGCCGGGCGGGTTGAACGTCCACGGCCTGCCGGTCTACTATAGGCTGGTTGAGTCGGTTACCTTTGGGAGTAGTATGGACGATATTTTTGTGAACATGATGGATAGGAAGAATATCTCTGTTGTTGATATCCCCCTCTGTAAGAGGGTTGGCCACGCCCCCTAGGACGAAAGGACGATCTTCGATATTGCAGGGTCCCTAATGACCTTGCTGTGTCCGTTTTGATTGACTGTAGGGCTTCATCCACATGTTTCCCAAATAGCGCTTGGCCATCAAAGGGTAAGTCTAGGATTTTATTCTGGACTTCTGGGCGAAATGAGGTGGCTTTAAGCCAGCCCTGTCTTCTTACTACAGCAGCCCCAGCAAGCTGTCTGAAAGCAGTGGTCGCTATATCCATTGCACAGTCTATAAGCTCTGCAGACGTGCGTTGACCTTCTTGTACAGTCTTATTTGCCTCAGATTTTGCGTCTTCTGGCAGTTGATTAATAAAAGGTGCAATATCCGCCCTAAGCTGTCTGTCGTATCGAGACAAAATAGCCAAGGAGTTGGCAGCTCTAAGCACTAGGCTGGCCATAGACGAAAATATTTTCCCTATGTTGTCTAGCCGCCTACCCTCCTTGTCTGGGGTGCGGAAATCAGGGCAGAAGGATTTTTTGATCTTCTTTGAGCTGCCTGAGCTACTACTGAATCCGGAGGAGGATGTCCTGTCAAGCATGTTGGTGCATCATCAGGAGCTTTGTATTTCTTATCCAGCTGTGGCAAAACTGCTGTGACTGTTGCCGGATTATTCATGACTTTAAGGCCCTCTTCCCACAGGTAGATCACCGTCGGGATAGAGCGCACAGACTTTTGAAAGGGCTCTTTAAAATCATATAGGAAACAGTCTGTTTGCTTCGTAGGTAGCGGTAAAGCAAAACGCTTGGCTGCCCTCTCTAGGAGATTGTGAAAACCTCCAATGTCTTCAGGTGGGGATTCCACCGTCGAATGAGAAGGAGAAGATGGAGCAGGAATAATGTACTTGTCCCACTCTGAGTGAGTGTCTATGAGCTCTCCTTCTTCCTGATCTCCTTCTGAGATGTCGGTGTCTTGGGGAATTGCCATGTCCGGAGTGGCCACATCTGTGAGATGCAAAGACGTTGGTCTTTGATGTGGAGTGGAAACACCAGAAATAGGCGATGGAGGAGGCTGTTCTCCTTGAGGAGGAAACCTTCTGTTGTAATCCACTAACATCGCTCTAAGGCCAGTAAGCAGGTCGGAAGGAATGTACGCTCCCTGCTGATACTGCTGATGCTTAGAGTAAGCCTGGGGATCATAAGCTTCCTCATATTCCTCCTCTTCCTGGTATTTTACACATTCAATTCAGAAGGGCTGTGGGCTGTTCCAAAATGCCAGTCTTCATTTGAATCTTCATCTCCCTCCAAAAGATGTACTGGCACCAGGGAGGATACCTTACTAGGTGATGTGTGGGCTGGAGTTAACTTTTCTCCTCTTTTTTGATGTTTTTCCGTCGGTGTTGTCGACGACGTGTAAATTGACTTTGTCATGGACGGTGCCGTCGACTCTGGACGCACAGTTATTTTAATAGCAGAAAGCTTCGCCGACGAGTCTACCATCGACGACGGTAGGGCTGACACCGACATCAGCGACGTCGACGATGACGTGGTGTAGACGGCCGTCGACGCTGATGTCGTCGTTGCAGTTCTCGTCGACGGTGGTGTACTTGTTCTCGTCGACGATGTCGCCGACGGAGCCGTTGAGGATGGAAATCCCGAAGTAGCTGTTGTCGTCAGCAATGCGCCCACCGACGGTGCCGTCGACGGGGAATCCGTCGACGAGGCCTTTTTTCCAGTCACAGAGAATGGCTTTTTAAAAGGCACAGATGGTGGAACAGACGAAGATTTCCTGTGCCTCTCAGAACTGGAAGAATGTCTTTTCCCCTCTTTACTTGAGAGTTTAGTTGGGGAAGAAGATGGGCTGCGACCCTTATAAGACCCTGAAGCAGTCTTTATGAGGGGTTTTCTTGAGATTTGTGAGGGAGATCTAGAGCGTGATCTTGCCCTTTTAGCTGATCTCTTAGATGTTGATGATTCCTCACTCTCAGAACCAGAAACTGGATCCTTCCTATGTTTTAGTTTCTGCAGCCATATTAATAATCTGCCTTCTCTATATTTTAAGGTCTTAGAAGAAAAAGTACGGCAAATCTTACAGTCCTTGGCTGAATGATCTGGGTACAGGAAGTAAATGCAGTCTTGATGAGGGTCTTCAGAATGAAGCCTTTTCTTCCCACAAGTCTTGCAGTCTCTGAAGAGACTCTTCTTTTCCTTGTCAGACATAGTTGAAAGATAGCTGACAAATCCAAATAAATGAGTTTCTCTGAGAGAAAAAGAGCTGAATAAAGGTGTGAAGACAGAGCAGAGCTCTGAGGAGACTCCCTAGCACGACGTGCGGTAGAAAATCTGAGGTGCTAGAGCTTCTCTCAGGAGGTTCTGAAGGGTGCTGTCGCCTGATTGGTGGAGGATCAGGTTTGGTCCTTTTCACAAAATGACTCTGATAGACTATGAAATTGAAGAGGCCTAGGGCCTTTTTCTCTTCAATATGTTTTAACATTACTGGTGAAAATTGTACCGGGACTCCCATCTCGACGACGGGGAATGATTCAAGCATGTGAATCTATGAAAGTTCCAATACTGGAGTAACGTGTGTTCTTTCTAAGTTGCTTCATTGTTGCAAAGATGCTTCTTTCTTGAAGCAGAGCCGCTGTCCTCAGGAGTTCTTGGTCCTTTTAGATGCAGGGTAGTCCTCTGAGGCTTCAGAGGTTGCTGGACCCTGTGGGACGCGTTGCTGGAGCAGTTCTTTTGAAGTGGGGAGACAGGCCGGTAGAGCTGGGGCCAAAGCAGTTGGTGTCTCCGTCTTCTCTGCAGGTTTATCAGCTCAGCAGTCCTTCTTCGTCCTAGGTTAGAGTAATCTTGTTTCCTAGGTTCTGGGGTGCCCCTAAATACTGAATTTAGGGGTGTGTTTAGGTCTGGGAGGGCAGTAGCCAATGGCTACTGTCCTTGAGGGTGGCTACACCCTCTTAGTGCCTCCTCCCTGAGGGGAGGGGGGCACATCCCTAATCCTATTGGGGGAATCCTCCAAAACCAAGATGCAGGATTTCTAAAGGCAGGGGTCACCTCAGCTTAGGGCACCTTAGGGGCTGTCCTGACTGGGGGGTGACTCCTCCTTCTTTTTCTCATTATCTCCCTTGGACTTGCCGCCACAAGTGAGGGCTGTGTCCAGAGGGCGGGCATCTCCACTAGCTGGAGTGCCCTGGGGCATTGTAACATGAAGCCTGAGCCTTTGAGGCTCACTGCTAGGTGTTACAGTTCCTGCAGGGGGGAGGTGTGAAGCACCTCCACCCAGAGCAGGCTTTTGTTTCTGTCCTCAGAGAGCACAAAGGCCCTCACCACATGGGGTCAGAAACTCGTCTCTCAGCAGCAGGCTGGCACAGACCAGTCAGTCCTGCACTGAACAATTGGGTAAAATACAGGGGGCATCTCTAAGATGCCCTCTGTGTGCATTTTTTAATAAATCCCACACTGGCATCAGTGTGGATTTATTATTCTGAGAAGTTTGATACCAAACTTCCCAGTATTCAGTGTAGCCATTATGGAGCTGTGGAGTTCTATTTGACAGACTCCCAGACCATATACTCTTATGGCTACCCTGCACTTACAATGTCTAAGGTTTTGCTTAGACACTGTAGGGGCATAGTGCTCATGCACTTATGCCCTCACCTGTGGTATGGTGCACCCTGCCTCAGGGCTGTAAGGCCTACTAGAGGGGTGACTTACCGAAGCCACAGGCAGTGTGAGGTTGGCATGGCACCCTGAGGGGAGTGCCATGTCGACTTAGTCATTTTCTCCCCACAAGCACACACAAGCTGGCAAGCAGTTTGTCTGTGCTGAGTGAGGGGTCCCTAGGGTGGCATAAGACATGCTGCAGCCCTTAGAGACCTTCTCTGGCATCAGGGCCCTTGGTACCAGGGGTACCAGTTACAGGGGACTTACCTGGGTGCCAGGGTTGTGCCAAATGTGGAGCCAATGGTACATTTTAGGTGAAAGAACACTGGTGCTGGGGCCTGGTTAGCAGGGTCCCAGCACACTTCTCAGTCAAGTCAGCATCAGTATCAGGCAAAAAGTGGGGGGTAATTGCAACAGGGAGCCATTTCCTTACATGTCCTCATATGCCAATGATTTTATACTTATGCACATCAATAAAAAATAATTTTTTTTAAAAAGCAAGGAGCCAATGGTTTGGATCTTTTCTTTTTGCTCTTAAGTGGTGCGAGACCTTTAAACATTTCCAAAAGATGGTCAAAAAGACAACTGTGGAACTGTTAATGCCCGAGTCAGAACTAATTGAGGAAAGTACATTCCAGAAATTGACCAGAATGTTGTATTCTTGGTACTGCAAAACTATGCTAACAAATTTTGGGGTTTGCCTCAGGTAATGCAGTGAGAGAGCAACAAGGAAAATGGGCTGAGATAATTATTAGACCAATCTATAGGTATGGGACCTTCTCAAAAGAGCATGTCAGTCTTGGATATTATTATGTATAGTATTTGCTGGACTTGGTCCTTTCTGCAGAGTCATCTCCAAACCTTTTGTCTTTGCCCTCCAGATTTTGCTGAATTTGTTTTTGCTAGCTTCAGGACTGTGCACAATTTACAACTGCTAACCAGTGCTAAAGTGCCTCTGCCCCCCCCTTGCAACATGCTAGATTGGCTTACACTGAAATTGGCATATTTAATGTACTTGTAAGTTCATAGTAATGTGGCACTACCTGTGTTCAGGGCTGTAAATGAATTGCTAATAGTGGGCCTAAAGCATTGTCTGTGCTATCCACTTACTTAGCACTATGATTCAGGCCTGCCATTCTAGACTGTGTGTACAGTTTTAAATTGCCATGTCGATGTGGCAAAATAAACCTTTTGCCAGGCCCAAACCTTCCTTTTTAATACATAGAGGTCATCCACAGGATACGTCTTTGACTATCAACAAGAACACGGTGCAGTGCATTAAAAAAGTAAGACATGCAATTTTTAGGTTTACATGTCCTCGAAATGAAAAACTTTACATCTGTTTTTCTCTACTGATAACATTGGAGTTACCTTATTGCATTTTATAAGGGTACTTTTTAAACAGGACTAGGTAACCGTTTCATGTTTGGTGTCTCTGGAACTGAAAAATGTTAGCTCATGGTGAAGTCAGATTTTAAAATACAATTTTGAAAATGCCACTTTTAGAAATCTAACAATTTCTTGCGTTTGCTATTTGCTGCCTGCAGCTTTTCTATATGTCACATGACTGGGTGTAGTTGACACCTGGACTTCGTGCATTCCTTTTAGACAGCCACTCACAATGGAAAGCTTAGGTGTGACTGAACGGGTCATCACTGGCAGGATGGGATGGAGAAGCTGGGCCTACTTGAATAGGCTGTGTCATCTCTCTCTCCCTGTAGGTAATCCGGAGCCAGGGCCAGGAATGTAGGGCACCTGTGCACTACAAAGGCATGCCTCTAAATGTTTCCCTCCACTTCAAAGGCGCAACTAGGTATAATTACTGGACCTCAGACACCAACTCTTCAGTACACCTCTGGACCTGTGGATGGTCTACCAGGAAGGACTGCCACTCTACTGGACTGCTGATCTGAAGGAATTGCTGCCATGCTGTGCTGACCTGCTGCCCTCTTGAAGGGGTAAGAAAAGAACTGGACCTGCAACTTCACCTTTGAGCACAGGACCCCGAGCGACTTTAAGGGTTAGTCTGCTGGCCTCATCATCTAAGCCTCAGGGGCATAAAGGCTCCCTGAGAACCTGCACCATGGCTTGGACATTGACCCCCAAGTGGTGCCCCACAGGTCCTGAAACCTTGCTGTGGCTCAAGGGAGCTGCATTCAAGTTTTTGGGCTGTTGGTGACCGCAAATGGGCCCGTTCGCACCAAGACCTCGCCACTTGCATCACAATTCAGAGCGAAGCTCCAGCAGTCATCTCTTTGCACTACACCATTGATCACTAGCAGGGGACCATCGATGTGAAGTTCCAGCAACACTCGCCCACGACGCCAGCCTGCTCTTTGTGTCACAGACTTCCTACCGCTGAGCTTTCCCAGCTCCTCGTGGTCTCTCCATTGCACACACTGCCCTTGGCATGGATTTGAAAAACGTACATGTTAGTGGGATCAACCTGGATATTGTAGCCGGTCTGCACCACATCCCGGTTGGCCTGAAAGTGTGACTTTGACCCAGTCCAACATCACCAGATGGTGCTTTCTGCTTTTCGGCACAGTTTTCACTAAAATATTTAATAAGTTCTGTTGTATAGATTGAATGTTCGTCATTTTAGTCTTATTTTATTTATTAAATCTTGATCTATTTTTCCAACTTGGCGTGGGATCCTGTATGTGTTGTGTTTTTCACTTTATTACTGTTTCAAAGGTTTCTCAAACACTTTACAAGTTGCCTCTAAAGTTAAGCCTGACTGGGGGTGTAGCAGAGATTACGCACAGCTTGGGCATATTTTTGTGCCCCTCTGTCCTCGCCACCCAAGCACCCCTTACAGTCCCCTCTATCTAACACATTGATGAGCTCACCATCGTACCTCTAGTTACAGGAGGATCACCTCACACAAAAAGACTCACAGAGGCAAACTGAGAAGGCTCGTGGCGGCAGCATTGGCAAGGAGACTGTCCAGCTTCGCCAATATCAAGATGGCAGGCAACACACAGTCACAGAAAGACCCGGGCTGGGACTTCACAAGCCGTTTGGAGGACCAAAGCATCAACCTCCAGTGAGATTTCACCCACCCCTGCCGCTCCACACTGAAAGATCAGCAAAGGGGAACATCTCCAACCACAGTGATGTGTCGAACTTTCCTCACCACGCTAGCCAGCAGATACCAGCCTTCCTCTGCCTAGAGCAGAGCAGGCCGAGAAGCAGGTGGGGTGGGCTCTACTACCCTAAAGGGCCTGGCCGGGGCTTCAGAGAGCGGAGGCAAGACACAACAGTGCACTCGACCACTATTTCCCCAGCGGCACGCCTGGCCTCCCAGCGTCGGGCTCCTGAGGAGAGACATAGGCCGCAGACGCAGTGGCCTGGCAGCCTGTAGCACATTAACCAACGTACATGCCCCAGCATCCAGCGGTCAATCCAGAACCCAACACTGGACGCCTCTATTAACAGAGCCTCACCTCCTGGATGCTCCAATCACACAGATGCTGCCCCCTCGGATAGCCGAGCACAATTAACGTACAATGGAGTTAGCCAGCTGCTATTAAGTCAGCGACAATCGAAAACAGCAGAAACATACCCAGGGCACCATTGGGCCACACAGCTCCTCTCCTGGACAGTCCTAGCCGTCACCCACTGATACAGCAAGCCCTTCCAAGCCCATTTACCTCCAGTCTCCTCAACATGGCGCCTCCATTGGGCCTGCTCGATGGAGCCGACAACCTGGCTGCACTGCACACTCTGCTCAAGGGCTGCAGTGTATGCTAGTACTGCGTGTAGTAAAGTGCCATCTTTCTAGCATAGTTATCCCCACTTTTGCCTGATGTCAGAGTGCTGAGACTGTAGTTCACTGGGATCCTGCTAATGAGGACCCCAGTGTCTGTGCTCTCTCCTCTAAACATGGTTGCTGGTAAACGTTTTACACTCACAATTGGCATACTGGTGCACCTATGTAAGTCCCAGAGTATATAGTACTTAGGTACCCAGGGCACTGGTACACCAGGGGTCCCCCATGGGCTACAGTATGTATTGTGCCACCCATGGGAGCCCATGCACACTGTGTCTGCAGGTCTGCCATTGCAGCCTGTGTGAAATGGTGTATGCACCCTTTCATCACAGACTTATATCCTGGTCACTGCACTTAGACACTGTAAGTCACCCCTATGGTGGGCCCTTCAGCCCAAGGGAAGGGTGCCTGTCCCTAAGTGTGAGGGTACCCTCCATGATCAGGGTGCACCTACAGGCCCAAGGCCCAATTTCCTGGACTCTGTACATGCGGAGAAACCATCTTAAGGTATGTAGTGGACACTGGTCAACACAAATGGTCCAACTACATAATGGCTTCTCCGAACCTAGGCATGTTTGGTATCAAACATGTTGGAATCATGCAACTATACTGATTCCAGTGCTAGTTGCATGATACCATGTAATCTTGGGGGTTCCTTAGAGGATCCCCAGTTCTGCCTGTGCAGCTTTACAGGGTCTAGCTGCAAGCCCATGCTGCTGCTGACTCCAGACACTGTTCTGCCCTCCTGCTGGTGAGCCTGGCTCAGGCCGGAGAGGTTTTCCTGCAAGAGAGAGGTGTGACCACCTCCCCCTGGTGCCCTCCTTGCATAATCCGGCTTGCACCAGTTCAGGAACCCCCAGTTCCCGCTCTGGCATGAAACTACACAAAGGACAGGGAAGTGACCACTCCCCAGTCCAGCTCCTCCCACAGGGAAGAGCACAGAGCTCTGCCACGTGGTCACTTGATTCTGCCATCTTGGAAACAAGATGGGCAGAGACCCTTGGGAGCATCTGACTGGTTAGGCCAGGTAGATGACGTCCATGACCCTCCCTGAAAGGTGGGTAACTTCAAAAAGTGATCAACCCCCTTTTAAGGTTACTTAAGGGCCCCCTCGTCGGTGGTTCCTCAGGTTACCGGAGCAAGACTCTCCAAGGAACTCTCTGCAAGACATCTGCTCTAGGCCTCTGGGAACGCTGCTGATCTGCATTGGAACCGAAACATGTCTGCTTCTGGTGGGAAGACACTCATTGCAACATTTTTTCTCCAGATCCTGCACAAATTCTGCAAAATCCAAGGCTGTGCATCCTGCAGCGTCACAAGGACTCTGTTTGCACCTGGAAGCAAGAGGGAATCTCCTTTGGAGTGAAGGAGTCACTCCCTTGCATCTGCAGGCACCTCGAGAAAACATAGACCGGCTGTTGGGGTCTGCTGTTACACAGACATTGAAAGGCTGTGCTTCAGAGGTGGTGGGTCTGTGGCTTCATATGGGTTATACTGTCTTCTGACCAACTTGGGAGTCTGTAGGCCCTGCTCCTGCCACTGCACTGGAACCCCTGTGCACTGTGAGTTATGCACTTGCCAAGGCTTGTTGACTCTCCCGCCAGGAGATCTTCAGGTGCCAAGAAGCCCCGGCCTCCACCACTCTGCAACTCGAAGATCAGCTCCTATCCTGCAAGTCCTGCGACAAGGAACTTCTGCTTCGTTATGCTGCTGAGGCCTCCTTCTAACTCCCTGTGTCCATCGCCTGTGGGTCACTCATGGGGGCTCCAACGACTTTTGCTGGCCTTACTGCATTATGAGGGATGGCCCCGACTCCCGCTGAACGATAGAGTCTCCTGGACCTTGCTGGTCCCCAAAACACTGCAAATACCACTTCAGCTCCTGCTTGCATTTGCCAGTGCTTGTTGGTGATCTGGCTAGTCACTGACCCTACTGCAATCCGGCGACCATCAAATGACAGCTCGTAAGTAACTCCTGGGATCTTCTGCAGTTTCTGGACCCCACAGCTGGACTTCTTCCCCCATGCACTTGCAGGAACCTCACCTCTAGGAGGGTGGGCATTGCCACCTGCACCACCTGGGCACCTCCAAGGGTGCTGGACTCTGACTCCTTCCTTTTCAGGTCATCCACATCCAGACTCCATCCCTGGGTTCTACTGGCCTGGCCCACAGGTCATGACAGCGGCTGGACAATCCGAGGTTTCCACTGACTTCAGAGAGAGACCCTTCTCATCTATGCATCTAGGTCCCCTGGTGTAGGTACTCCTTCCCTCTGTGTATCCTCGGGTGGGGGCACCCGCCAACTTTCCTCTTGTCTGTCAGTTTTTTCAGGGTCCACTAAGAAGGGTTCTGAATCACAAGAACTCCAACCACTACTCCCAGTGTTAGTTTATGGGGTGACTGGGTGGATAACTACCTTGCACCTGGTCACTGAGGACAATTATCGTACTTACCTCTGGTGTTTCCATCTAGCTAACTACCACACTTACCTGGATTCGGTTCACTATTTCGCATTCTACTTATTTAGTATATGGTTTGGCAACTCCTATTGGTTATTTTGTGTATATATTGTGTGTAGCTATCTCCAAAGGGAGATATACCAATGCTAGTCTAGTAGTAGTGCTGTAATAAATAATCCTTTATTCTTGCAAAACTTGTGTGGTTCTTTCTTATGAGTAAGTTACTGTCTGACTACTGTGGCATTGAAAGTGCTTTACATTCCTCCTGGATAAGCTTAACTGCTCACCTTAGCTACCCCCAGAGAGATTTTGCTATCTGGACACCGATTCACTATCACTAAGGGTTGCCTGGACTCAGTATAGGGTGCCACACCATAAACTGAGCCAGTCTCCTACAACGCACTGAGGTAGAGCCTGAGAACGGTGGTGGGGCCTGTTGGCAGCCTGAGGCCCAGTGGACTGAGAAGGAGGCCAGGCTTCCCACACACACACACTCTGAAGCAGCAACAACTGTAACACTGCACTGAGCTGTCTACCACAATGGCACGGAGGACGGCCACCCAGAGCAGCGGCCGAGGGGGTACAGAGGATGACCAGTAGTGCCACATGGGGCCCCTTTGAGTAGAGGGCGATGACTTTGGGTCTTATGTGCAGGCCCTTTTTGCTCAAATCTTGGAATCCCCCGACACAGGAGGCGGGCATACAGCTAGACCGAGTGCACAGAGTAGGTCTCCGCAACTCAGAGAACACTTGCCTGGCAGACACTATGGTCTGCGTCCATGATTTCATACTGAAGCAGAGGATCTTACGTAAAGTGAGAGAGCAACATCCTGTGCAATTCTGGGATCACACAGTACCTCTCTGCGATAACGCTCCAGAAGCAACGAGACTTCCGCTCAATGACCTCTTACCTCTGTGAATGAGGAATGTCTTACTCATGGGGACATCAGTTCTGCATTGTCCTTCACAGGGACAGAATGCTACATCAGACTGGCTCCCCGAGTGCAGCATGTGACATGCTGAGGATTGAGAGGGACACTGACGTCGCTGCTCTAGCTAGCCTTATGAGCCGGACAGCCAATAAGCATTCCAGATGGCAGAAGAGCCTATTCACATCAAAAGCTCAACGCGCCAACCCAGCAACAATAGCACAAGAACGGCCACTACTAAGATGGCGTGAGTGGCCATCCTGTTCTCTCGCTCCTTTCGAGGGAAAGTGGGCGGTAAGCATCGAAATTTGGGGTCGGCTGTTAACTTACCACTTACAAGTAGGGGACTATGCTCTTATTTTGGGCTCCATGTATGCCCCGAACAAGGATCAAGAGCGTTTCCTCCACAGATCTGTAGCGGATGTCATGGCCTCCAACAATAGGTTAGTATTGCTGTAGGGGACCTTAAATCTTGTATTTTGCAATGACCTTGATCGCTTTGAACACAGACATGGTGGGGGGTCTGGCGAGGTATCGCAGGAGGGAGTCCACTGCCTCCAAGAGATGGGTCTATGAGATTTGGGGAGAGAGCGTCACCCTCAGTCCAAAGACTACACCATCTACTCCATTACCCACAATACATATGCCCACCTAGATCACTTCCTAGGAAATAAAGAGCTACAGGGATTGGTCACATCCATTTACATAAAACTGTGGTCACTTTCTGATAATGCTACAGTGACTGTGGACCTTGCCTTCCCCCAACCATACGCACCAGCCCTTGCGTCTACGTGGGACCCTCTTTCATAGACCCGAAGAAGTCAAACAGATCACATTGGCAATTGCCGACCATATGGAACTCAATGATACTCAGGACACATCTGTCTCGACTTTGTGGAAAACCCTGAAAGTAGTGATTAGGAGAGAACTAATCACGATTTCAGTGGTGGATAATAAACTCCACCAAGACAAACTGCAACGATTACAGCAGCAGGTCAGGGAATTGGAGAGTATACACCATTGCACCGGCGTCCCTAGGGTTTGGAGGCAGTTAGAATTGGTTAGGAAACAACTCGCAGGTCTAGACCTCGCCAGAGTGGATTATTCTCTTCTCCTTCTTAAGCATTCTTTTACATCGGGCAGAAGGGATGTGGACGGCTCTTGGGCAATGGGCTCAGAGCGCAACAACAGGGCACAAGGATGAAGTCCTTGATACAAGAAGACGGCGTGGAGTTTAAAGGGGACAGCCTTACAGTCTCCCAATTCCAAGACTATTACAAAGACCTGCATTCAGCCCATACACTGCCTTACGAAAACCCATATCTATACCTTCAAGGCTTGCGTATTCCATTACTCACAGACGATCAGGCCAGTGGGCTAGACCGTCCAATCCACATAGAGGAGGTTATATCGGCCATAGCCTAACAGCAACTCCTCAAATTGCCAGGACCAGATGGGTTCCCGTCGCTGCTCTACTTTTGTGTGACGGTAGCCCCAATTTTAACCCAGCTCTATCACTCAATCACTAACCCCTTCAGGGTCCCGTCCTATAATTGTCATTCCCAAACCTGGGAAGGACACAACACAGTGTGGGTCTTACAGGCCTATCTCTCTCCTTAATGTAGACGCTAACCTCTTTATGAGTATCTTAGCGGCCCACCTGAACTTCCTCATGCCAGGTCTTATTGCCCTGGACCAAGCAGGATTTGTCCCTCACAGGCAGTGCAGCAACAACACCAAAAGGATTCTCCAAATCACAGACAAGGCAAAACGCTCCAAATGAGACATAATGTTTCTGGCCATAGATGTTGAGAAGGTGCTTGACCGCGATCACTGGCTGTACCCAGAGGCGACTTTAGCTTGCTTCGGGTTTGAGGAGCGGTTTTGCACCTAGATCTGGAGTACTTATAGCCACCCAAGGGCGATGGTTAGGGTTAATGGCTAGATATCAGCTCCCTTTTCTATCTGTCGGGGGACACGGCAAGTATGCCTCTTGTCACCCTTACTATTTGCATTCTACATAGAGCTGTTTCCCAAAGAATTCAGGATCATCTGTCTATCACAGGAGTCTGGTTCAGTGGGGACGATCACACCATCAGCTTATATGTGGACAGGGTCATAGTGGCTTTGGATGACCCCCTTTGTTCGGAGATGCAGCTTTTGGATCAACATCCATAAATCACAGGCCCTTAACCTCATGGTGCCGCCTGAGATAGAAGAGCAGCTGTCAAGTCGATTCCCAATACAGTGAACATCAACCTCCATCCCATACCTAGGCATCCAATTAGCCACGACCGTGGCAGGCACTGCGACCCTCAACTACCAATCCCTTCTTCAGCAGGTCGCCAGAGATTTGGCCAAATGGCGCTTATATCTCCTCTCATGGCATGGCCGGGTGTTGGTGATAGAGATGACCACTCTTACGAAAGTCCTTTTTTTGCTTCCAGACCCTCCCAATCGAGCCCCATGCTGGGTTGCTCAGGTCTTTGCAAAGGGAGCTGCACCGCTTTGTTTGTGCGGACTGTCGTCCCCGTATGAGTCAAGACCAAAGCTACCGACCCCCAACAGGAGGAGGGCAGGGAATCCCAAATGGATAAGTTACTTACCTGTAAATCCTAGTTCTCTTCCAGGGGTATCCTCATCAAAGTCATGAACATTGAATATTCCTGCCCGTGCGGGGATCCCGGAGCATATATTGAAAAAAACATGTATAAGTATGAAATATATATGAAAAATATAGCATTTTTTAGTAGACAATTTTCATACCAGATTCATGTATACATGTGTATAACAGCAATGCAGACTATGTTGATAACAACAGGCTAAAATGCTTTATTTCTATGGAGTTTTTTTTTTGTTTGTTTTTTTTTAAAAACACTCTCCTTTATAATTACCAGAAAAACTTTCTAAAGCCCAATAGACAGGCACAGAAAAAGAAAATACCACCAAGACGTGAAAAAAGAGAAAAAACGACATTGAAAACAATAGAGCATTGTTAGCCAATAGGCTGCATGCAAGTTAATACTGCAGAACCACAAAATTTGGCACTGTGCCTTTAAGACCCTGAGCACCTCCAGTATCCCACCATGCCTCAGGGGTGAAGGAGAGGTGACAGTTGGTTCACAGCTAGGTCAGTACTTTTTTACGGTGACAAAGCATCCAACAGATTAGATAGATGGTCTGTACTGCACTTCTAGGAGACTTGCGTCCGGGGAGGAGGGTGGGTTGCTTATGACTTTGATGAGGATACCCCTGGAAGAGAACTAGGATTTACAGGTAAGTAACTGTAGGAAGTTGGCTCTGTATGCACTATTTCAAAGTAAGAAATAGCATGCACAGAGTCCAAGGGTTCCCTTAGAGGTAAGATAGTGGCAAAAAGAGATAATTCTAATGCTCTATTTTGTGGTAGTGTGGTTGAGCAGTAGGCTTATCAGAGGGTAGTGTTAAGCATTTGTTGTACACACACAGGCAATAAATGGGGAACACACACTCAAAAATAATTCCAGGCCAATAGGTTTTTATATAGAAAAATATATTTTCTTAGTTTATTTTAAGAACAACAGGTTCAAGATTTACAAACAATACTTTAAATGAAAGGTATTTCACTTAGGAACTTTAGGAACTTTAAATTAGCAAAATAGCATATACAGTTTTCACACAAATGACATATAGCTATTTTAAAACTAGACACAGTGCAATTTAACAGTTCCTGGGGGAGGTAAGTGTTTGTTAGTTTTTGCAGGTAAGTAAACCACCTAAGGGGTTCAAAGTTGGGTCCAAGGTAGCCCACCGTTGGGGGTTCAGGGCAACCCCAAAGTTACCAGACCAGCAGCTCAGGGCCGGTCAGGTGCAGAGGTCAAAGTGGTGCCCAAAACGCATAGGCTTCAATGGAAAAGGGGGTGCCCCGGTTCTAGTCTGCCAGCAGGTAAGTACCCCTGTCTTCGGAGGGCAGACCAGGGGGGTTTTGTAGGGCACCGGGGGGGGGGGGGACACAAGTCCACACAAAAAGTACACCCTCAGCGGCACGGGGGCGGCCGGGTGCAGTGTGCAAACAAGCGTCGGGTTCGCAATAGGATTCAATGGGAGACCAAGTGGTCTCTTCAGCGATGCAGGCAGGCAAGGGGGGAGGGGGCTCCTCGGGGTAGCCACCACCTGGGCAAGGGAGAGGGCCACCTGGGGGTCGCTCCTGCACTGGAGGTCGGATCCTTCAGGTCCTGGGGGCTGCGGATGCAGAGTCTTTACCAGGTGTCGGGTCTTTGAAGCAGGCAGTCGCGGTCAGGGGGAGCCTCGGGATTCCCTATGCAGGCGTCGCTGTGGGAGCTCAGGGGGTCAACTCTGGCTACTCACTGCCTCGTAGTCGCCGGTAAGTCCTCCCTGTGGTGTTTGTTCTCCACAAGTCGAGCCGGGGGCGTCGGGTGCAGAGTGCAAAGTCTCATGCTTCCGGCGGAAAACGTGTGTTGGTTCAAAGTTGCTTCTTTGTTGCAAAGTTGCAGTCTTTCTGGAACAGAGCCGCTGTCCTCTGGAGTTCTTGGTCCTTTTAGATGCAGGGCAGTCCTCTGAGGCTTCAGAGGTCGCTGGTCCCTGTGGAACGCGTCGCTGGAGCAGTGTCTTTAGAAGTGGGGAGACAGGCCGGTAGAACTGGGACCAAAGCAGTTGGTGTCTCCGTCTTCTCTGCAGGGTTTTTCAGCTCAGCAGTCCTTCTTCGTCTTAGGTTGCAGGAATCTATCTTGCTGTGTTCTGGGAGCCCCTAAATACGGAATTTAGGGGTGTGTTTAGGCTTGGGAGGGCAGTAGCCAATGGCAACTGTCCTTGAGGGTGCCTACACCCTCTTTGTGCCTCCTCCCTGAGGGGAGGGGGGCACATTCCTATCCCTATTGGGGGAACCCTCCATCTGTAAGATGGAGGATTTCTAATAGTCAGAGTCACCTCAGCTCAGGACACCTTAGGGGCTGTCCTGACTGGCCAGTGACTCCTCCTTGTTTTTCTCATTATCTCCTCCGGCCTTGCCGCCAAAAGTGGGGCCGTGGCCGGTGGGGGCGGGCAACTCCTCTAGCTGGAGTGCCCTGGGGTGCTGTATCAAAGGGGGTGAGCCTTTGAGGCTCACCGCCAGGTGTTACAGTTCCTGCAGGGGGAGGTGAGAAGCATCTCCACCCAGTACAGGCTTTGTTACTATCCACAGAGTGACAAAGGCACTCTCCCCATGTGGCCAGCAACATGTCTGGTGTGTGGCAGGCTGCTAGAACCAGTCAGCCTACACGGGTAGTCGATTAAGGTTTCAGGGGGCACCTCTAAGGTGCCCTCTGGGGTGTATGTTACAATAAAATGTACACTGGCATCAGTGTGCATTTATTGTGCTGAGTACTTTGATACCAAACTTCACAGTTTTCAGTGTAGCCATTATGGTGCTGTGGAGTTCGTGCATGACAGACTCCCAGACCATATACTCTTATGGCTACCCCGCACTTACAATGTCTAAGGTTTTGCTTAGACACTGTAGGGGCATAGTGCTCATCCACTTATGCCCTCACCTATGGTATAGTGCACCCTGCCTTAGGCCTGTAAGGCCTGCTAGAGGGGTGACTTATCTATACCTGTAGGCAGTGTGAGGTTGGCATGGCACCCTGAGGGGAGTGCCATGTCGACTTAGTCTTTTTATCCCCACTAGCACACACAAGCTGGCAATCAGTGTGTCTGTGCTGAGTGAGGGGTCCCCAGGGTGGCATACGACATGCTGCAGCCCTTAGAGACCTTCCCTGGCATCAGGGCCCTTGGTACCAGAGGTACCAGTTACAAGGGACGTACCTGGATGCCAGGGTGTGCCAATTGTGGAAACAAAAGTACAGGTTAGGGAAAGAACACTGGTGCTGGGGCCTGATTAGCAGGCCTCAGCACACTTTCAAATCATAACTTGGCATCAGCAAAGGCAAAAAGTCAGGGGGTAACCATGCCAAGGAGGCATTTCCTTACACAACCTCCCGCCCCCCCAAACAAAAGAGGATGAGACTAACCTTTCCCAAGAGATTCTTCATTTTCTCAGTGGAAGAACCTGGAAAGGCCATCTGCATTGGCATGGGCAGTCCCAGGTTTGTGTTCCACTATAAAGTCCATTCCCTGTAGGGGGATGGACCACCTCAACAGTTTTGGATTTTCACCTTTCATTTGCATTAGCCATCTGAGAGGTCTATGGTCAGTCTGAACTACAAAGTGAGTACCAAAGAGGTATGGTCTCAGCTTCTTCAGGGACCAAACCACAGCAAAGGCCTCCCTCTCAATGGCACTCCAACGCTGCTCCCTGGGGAGTAACCTCCTGCTAATGAAAGCAACAGGCTGGTCAAGGCCATCATCATTTGTTTGGGACAAAACTGCCCCTATCCCATGTTCAGAGGCATCAGTCTGCACAATGAACTGCTTGGAATAATCTGGAGCTTTGAGAACTGGTGCTATCCACATTGCTTGTTTCAGGGTGTCAAAGGGCCTGTTGGCATTCTACAGTCCAATTTACCTTCTTGGGCATTTTCTTGGAGGTAAGTTCTGTGAGGGGTGTCACTATGGATCCATATCCCTTCACAAACCTCCTGTAGTACCCAGTCAAGCCAAGGAATGCCTTGACTTGAGTCTGGGTTTTGGAGCTGCCCAGTCCAGAATAGTTGGGATCTTAGGCTGGACTGGCTGAACTTGGCCTCCACCTACAAGGTGTCCCAAGTAAACCACAGTTCCCTGCCCTATCTGGCATTTGGATGCCTTGATAGAGAGGCCTGCTGCTTGCAGAGCCTTCAAAAACTTCTTCAGGTGGACCAGGTGATCCTGCCAGCTGGAGCTGAAGACAGCAATATCGTCAAGATAAGCTGCACTAAAGGACTCCAAGCCAGCAAGGACTTGATTCACCAACCTTTGGAGGTGGCAGGGGCATTCTTTAACCCAAAAGGCATAACAGTAAATTGATAATGCCCATCAGGTGTGGAGAATGCTGTATTTTCTTTTGCTCCTGCTGCCATTTTCATTTGACAGTACCCTGCTGTCAAGTCAAAGGTACTTAAGTATCTGGCAGCACCTAGTTTGTCTATCAATTCATCTGCCCTTGGAATGGGATGGGCATCTGTCTTGGTGACAGAATTAAGTCCTCTGTAGTCCACACAAAACCTCATCTCTCACTTTCCATCTTTGGTGTGAGGTTTGGGGACTAAGACCACTGGGCTAGCCCAGGGGCTGTCAGAGTGCTCAATGACTCCCAATTCCAGCATCTTGTGGACTTCCACTTTGATGCTTTCCTTAACTTGGTCAGACTGTCTGAATATTTTGTTTTTGACAGGCATGCTGTCTCCTGTGTCCACATCATGGGTACACAGGTGTGTCTGACCAGGGGTTAGGGAAAAGAGCTCAGCAAACTGTTGCAGGACCTTCCTACATTCAGATGGCTGTTGGCCAGAGAGGGTGTCTGAATAGATCACTCCATCAACTGAGCCATCTTTAGGGTCTGTGGAGAGGAGATCAGGGAGAGGTTCACACTCAGCTTCCTGGTCCTCATCTGTTACCATCAACAGATTCACATCTGCCCTGTCATGGAAGAGCTTGAGGCGGTTCACATGGATCACCCTTTTGGGGACCCCGCTAGTGCCTAGGTCCACCAGGTAGGTGACCTGACTCTTCTTTTCTAGCACTGGGTAAGGGCCACTCCATCTGTCCTGAAGTGCCCTGGGAGCCACAGGGTCCAAAACCCAGACTTTCTGCCCTGGCTGAAATTCAACCATAGCAGCCTTTTGGTCATACCAAAACTTCTGGAGCTGTTGGCTGGCCTCAAGGTTTTTACTTGCCTTTTCCATATACTCTGCCATCCTTGAACGTAGGCCAAGTACATAGTCCATTATATCTTGCTTAGGCTCATGAAGAGGTCTCTCCCAGCCTTCTTTCACAATAGCTAGTGGTCCCCTTACAGGATGGCCAAACAGAAGTTCAAAGGGGGAAAACCCTACTCCCTTCTGAGGCACCTCTCTGTAGGCGAAAAGCAGACATGGCAAGAGGACATCCCATCTCCTTTTGAGTTTTTCAGGGAGCCCCATGATCATGCCTTTCAATGTCTTGTTAAACCTTTCAACAAGACCATTGGTTTGTGGATGGTATGGTGTTGTGAATTTGTAAGTCACCCCACACTCATTCCAGATGTGTTTCAGGTATGCTGACCTAAAGTTGGTACCTCTGTCAGACACCACCTCCTTAGGAAAACCCACTCTGGTAAAAATACCAATGAGTGCTTTGGCTACTGCAGGGGCAGTAGTCGACCTAAGGGGAATTGCTTCAGGGTATCTACTAGCATGATCCACTACTAATAGTATGTATTGGTTCCGTGAGGCTGTGGGAGGTTCAAGTGGACCCACTATGTCCACACCCACTCTTTCAAAGGGGACCCCCACCACTGGAAGTGGAATGAGGGGGGCCTTTGGGTGTCCACCTGTCTTGCCACTGGCTTGACAGGTGGCACAGGAGACACAAAACTCCTTGACCTTCTGGGACATGTTGGGCCAATAGAAGTGGTTGACTAATCTATCCCACGTCTTGGTCTGTCCCAAATGCCCAGCAAGAGGAATATCATGAGCTAAGGTCAGAATGAACTCCCTAAACTCCTGAGGCACTACCACTCTCCTAATGGCACCAGGTTTGGGATCTCTTGCCTCAGTGTAAAGGAGTCCATCTTCCCAATAGACTCTATGTGTTCCTGTTATTTTTCCTTTGGACTCTTCAGCAGCTTGCTGCCTAAGGCCTTCAAGAGAGGGACAGGTTCCTTGCCCCTTACACAACTGCTCCCTTGATGGTCCCCCTGGGCCTAGGAGCTCAACCTGATAAGGTTCTAACTCCTGGGGCCCAGTTCCCTCAGAGGGCAGAACTTCTTCCTGAGAAGAGAGGTTCTCTTAATCTTGTTGTGTTGAAATTGGTTCCCCAGTTTTCTTTCCTTTTCTCTTGGAGGGTTGGGCCCTTTTTCCAGGCTCCAACACCACTTTTTCACCCTGAGCCTTGCACTGTGCCCTTGTCTTGACACACACCAGTTCAGGGATACCCAGCATGGCTACATGGGTTTTGAGTTCTACCTCAGCCCATGCTGAGGACTCCAGGTAATTTCCAAGCAAACAGTCTACAGGGATATTTGAGGAGACCACCACCTGTTTCAGGCCAAAGACCCCTCCCCACTCTAAAGTTACCATAGCCATGGGATGTACTTTAGTCTGATTGTCAGCGTTGGTGACTGGATAAGTTTGTCCAGCCAGGTATTGACCAGGGGAAACCAGTTTCTCTGTCACCATGGTGACACTGGCACCTGTATCCCTCAGGCCTTCTAAACTTGTCCCATTAATTAAGAGCTGCTGCCTGTATTTTTGCATATTAGGGGGCCAGGCAGCCAGTGTGGCTAAATCCACCCCACCCTCAGAGACTAATGTAGCTTCAGTGTGAACCCTGATTTGCTCTGGGCACACTGTTGATCCCACTTGGAGACTGGCCATTCCAGTCTTAGCTGGAGTAGAGTTAGAAATGGAACCTTTCTTGGGACAGGTCTTGTCTCCAGTTTGGTGTCCTGGCTGATTACAGCTACGACACCAGGACTTTTTGGGATCAAAGTTTTTACCCTTGTACCCAAAATTGGATTATGAAGAGGCTCTGGGCCCTCCCTCCTGAGCAGGTTTTTGGGGCCCTGTAGAAGACTCTTTACTATTTTACCCTTTGGATGTCTCAACACTCTTCCCCTGGGGAGGCTTTGTGACCCCTTTCTTTTGGTCACCCCCTGTGGAAGTCTTGGTCACCCTAGTCTTGACCCAATGGTCCGCCTTCTTTCTCAATTCTTGGGGAGAAATTGGTTCTAGGTCTATCAGGTGCTGTTGCAGTTTATCATTGAAACAATTACTTAACAGGTGTTCTTTCACAAAGAAATTGTACAGCCCATCATAATCATTTACACCACTGCCTTGAATCCAACCAACCAGTGTTTTCACTGAGTAGTCAACAAAATCAACCCAGGTCTGGCTCGAGGATTTTTGAGCCCCCCCTGAACCTAATTTTATACTCCTCAGTGGAGAATCCAAAGCCCTCAATCAGGGTATCCTTCATGAGGTCATAGGATTCTGCATCTTTTCCAGAGAGTGTGAGGAGTCTATCCCTACACTTTCCAGTGAACATTTTCCAAAGGAGAGCACCCCAGTGAGATCTGTTTACTTTTCTGGTTGCACAAGACCTCTCAAAAGCTGTGAACCATTTGGTGATGTCATCACCATCTTCATATTTAGTTACAATCCCTTTAGGTATTTTCAACATGTCAGGAGAATCTCTGACCCTATTTATGTTGCTGCCACCATTGATGGGACCCAAGCCCATCTCTTGTCTTTCCCTTTCTATGGCTAGGAACTGTCTCTCTAAAGCCAATAGTTTGACCATCCTGGCTAACAGTAGGTCATCTTCACTGAGGCTATCCTCAGTGATTTCAGAGGTGCTGGACCCTCCCGTGAGAGAAGCAGCATCTCTGACTATCACATTTGGAGTCGGGGTTTGAGGAGCCCTGGCCTCCCTAACTAGGACTGGAGGTGGGACTTACTCCACATCACTTGCTTCCCCCTCTGTGAGGTCATCTTCAGAGGGGTTGTTTTTGGCAAACTCTGCCAAAAGCTCCTGGAGCTGTATTTTGGTAGGGTTTGAACCAGTTTTAATCTTTTTTGTTTTGCAAAGAGACCTTAACTCTTTCATCCTAAGATTCAGGTAAGGGGTAATGTCGAGTTCCATCACATTCTCTTCTGCATTAGACATTATGGGCCAGATGTAAGAAAGGATTTGCGACTCGCAAACAGCGAAAAACGCAGTTTGTGAGGTGCAAAAGCCTCTCCGCGATGCAGAAATGCATTTTGCGACTCAGATCCGACTCGCAAAATGCATTTCCGACTCGCAAATAGGAAGGGGTGTTCCCTTCCTATTTGCGACTCGCAACGCTATGCAAGTTCGCGGTCGCAAATGAACTCGCAGTTACCATCCACATGAAGTGGATGGTAACCCATTCGCAAACGGGAAGGGGTCCCCATGGGACCCCTTCCCCTTTGTGAATGATCACAAAAACAATTTTTCAGAGCAGGTAGTGGTCCTATGGACCACTGTCTGCTCTGAAAAATACAGAAACAAAAGGTTTCGTTTTTTTTTTAAGTGCAGCTCGTTTTCTTTTAAGGAAAACGGGCTGCAGATAGAAAAAAAAAAACTGCTTTATTAAAAAGCAGTCACGGACATGGTGGTCTGCTGTCTCCAGCAGACCACCATCCCCGTGAGTGCCCATACTCGCAATGGGGTCGCAAACTGCGACCCAGCTCATTAATATTAATGAGGTGGGTCTTTGCGACCCCATTGCGAGTTGCAGAAGGTGTCTGAGACACCTTTCTGCATAGCAAATTGCGACTTGCAATTTGCGAGTCGCACGGACTCGCAAATTGCAAGTCGCAATTTTCAACCTACCTACATCTGGCCCTAAGTTTCTAAAAGTTGGAATACTTTTTAAGAATCTAAAACTATTTCTAGAACTTAATTCTAACTTTTACAAAACTTTTAAACTCTAAAAGAAATGCTAACAGGGACTAACACAAGGCCCTAGCAGGACTTTAAAAAATTTAGAAAAATAGCTCAAATTTCAAAAATCAGTTTCTAATGACAATTTTGGGAATTTAGTCGTGTGATCAGGTATTGGCTGAGTAGTCCAGCAAATGCAAAGTCTTGTATCCCACCGCTGCCACCAATGTAGGAAGTTGGCTCTGTATGCACTATTTCAAAGTAAGAAATAGCATGCACAGAGTCCAAGGGTTCCCCTTAGAAGTAAGATAGTGGCAAAAAGAGATAATTCTAATGCTCTATTTTGTGGTAGTGTGGTCGAGCAGTAGGCTTATCACAGGGTAGTGTTAAGCATTTGATGTACACACACACAGGCAATACATGGGGAACACACACTCAGACAATTCCAGGCCAATAGGTTTTTTATATAGAAAAATATCTTTTCTTAGTTTATTTTAAGAACCACAGGTTCAAGATTTACAAACAATACTTAAAATGAAAGGTATTTCACTTAGGAACTTTAGGAACTTTGAATTAGCAAAATAGCATATACTGTTTTCACACAAATGACATATAGCTATTTTAAAACTGGACAGTGCAATTTTCAACAATTCCTGGGGGAGGTAAGTGTTTGTTAGTTTTTGCAGGTAAGTAAAGCACCTACGGGGTTCAAAGTTGGGTCCAAGGTAGCCCACCGTTGGGGGTTCAGGGCAACCCCAAAGTTACCACACCAGCAGCTCAGTGCCGGTCAGGTGCAGAGGTCAAGTGGTGCCCAAAACGCATAGGCTTCAATGGAGAAGGGGGTGCCCCGGTTCCAGTTTGCCAGCAGGTAAGTACCCGCGTCTTCGGAGGGCAGACGAGGGGGGTTTTGTAGGGCACCAGAGGGGACACAAGTCCACACAAAAAGTACACCCTCAGCGGCACGGGGGCGGGCGGGTGCAGTGTGCAAACAAGCGTCGGGTTCGCAATAGGATTCAATGGGAGACCAAGGGGTCTCTTCAGCGATGCAGGCAGGCAAGGGGGGAGGGGGCTCCTCGGGGTAGCCACCACCTGGGCAAGGGAGAGGGCCACCTGGGGGTCGCTCCTGCACTGGAGGTCGGATCCTTCAGGTCCTGGGGGCTGCGGATGCAGAGTCTTTACCAGGTGTCGGGTCTTTGAAGCAGGCAGTCCCGGTCAGGGGGAGCCTCGGGATTCCCTCTGCAGGCATCGCTGTGGGGGCTCAGGGGGGTCAACTCTGGCTACTCACGGTCTCGTAGTCGCCGGGGAGTCCTCCCTGTGGTGTTTGTTCTCCACAAGTCGAGCCGGGGGCGTCCGGTACAGAGTGCAAAGTCTCACGCTTCCGGCGGGAAACGTGTGTTGGTTCAAAGTTGCTTCTTTGTTGCAAAGTTGCAGTCTTTGTGGAACAGAGCCGCTGTCCTCGGGAGTTCATGTCCTTTTAGATGCAGGGCAGTCCTCTGAGGCTTCAGAGGTCGTTGGTCCCTGTGGAACGCGTCGCTGGAGCAGTGTCTTTAGAAGTGGGGAGACAGGCCGGTATAGCTGGGGCCAAAGCAGTTGGTGTCTCCGTCTTCTCTGCAGGGTTTTTCAGCTCAGCAGTCTTTCTTCGTCTTAAGTTGCAGGAATCTATCTTGCTGTGTTCTGGGAGCCCCTAAATACAGAATTTAGGGGTGTGTTTAGGTCTGGGAGGACAGTAGCCAATGGCTACTGTCCTTGAGGGTGGCTACACCCTCTTTGTGCCTCCTCCCTGAGGGGAGTGGGGCACATTCCTATCCCTATTGGGGGAATCCTCCATCTGCAAGATGGAGGATTTCTAAAAGTCAGAGTCACCTCAGCTCATGACACCTTAGGGGCTGTCCTGACTGGCCAGTGACTCCTCCTTGTTTTTCTCATTATCTCCTCCGCCCTTGCCGCCAAAAGTGGGGCCGTGGCCGGAGTGGGCGGGCAACTCCTCTAGCTGGAGTGCCCTGGGGTGCTCTAACAAAGGGGGTGAGCCTTTGAGGCTCACCACCAGGTGTTACAGTTCCTGCAGGGGGAGGTGAGAAGCATCTCCACCCAGTACAGGCTTTGTTACTAGCCACAGAGTGACAAAGGCACTCTCCCCATGTGGCCAGCAAAATGTTTGGTGTGTGGCAGGATGCTAGAACCAGTCAGCCTACACGGGTAGTCGGTTAAGGTTTCAGGGGGCACCTCTAAGGTGCCCTCTGGGGTGTATGTTACAATAAAATGTACACTGGCATCAGTGTGCATTTATTGTGCTGAGAAGTTTGATACCAAACTTCACAGTTTTCAGTGTAGCCATTATGGTGCTGTGGAGTTCGTGCATGACAGACTCCCAGACCATATACTCTTATGGCTACCCTGCACTTACAATGTCTAAGGTTTTGCTTAGACACTGTAGGGGCATAGTGCTCATGCACTTATGCCCTCACCTATGGTATAGTGCACCCTGCCTTAGGCCTGTAAGGCCTGCTAGAGGGGTGAATTATCTATACCTGTAGGCAGTGTGAGGTTGGCATGGCACCCTGAGGGGAGTGCCATGTCGACTTAGTCTTTTTATCCCCACTAGCACACACAAGCTGGCAAGCAGTGTGTCTGTGCTGAGTGAGGGGTCCCCAGGGTGGCATAAGACATGCTGCAGCCCTTAGAGACCTTCCCTGGCATCAGGGCCCTTGGTACCAGAGGTACCAGTTACAAGGGACTTACCTGGATGCTAGGGTGTGCCAATTGTGGAAACTAAAGTACAGGTTAGGGAAAGAACACTGGTGCTGGGGCCTGATTAGCAGGCCTCAGCACACTTTCAAATCATAACTTGGTATCAGCAAAGGCAAAAAGTCAGGGGGTAACCATGCCAAGGAGGCATTTCCTTACAGTAACTTATCCTTCTCTTCCAGGGGATCCTCATCAATAGTCATAAACATTGAATAGATTAGCAAGCCCATCCCTTATCTCTGCGGACTGTCTAATAGAAGTGCAGGAAAAAGACATACACTATGCAAACAAATTTCTCAGAGACGCTTGACCAACTTGAGCGTCCGCTTTGGCATCTGAATCTAAACAGTAATGCCTAGTAAACGTATGTACAGATTTCCATGTAGCGGCCTTACAGATTTCAGAGATTGGAACATTATTAAGGAGGGCAGCAGTAGCCGCTTTTACTCTTGTCGAATGAGCCTTAGGCCTAGCCAATATTGTTAGCCAATTGATATGCAGTTACAATACATGAAACTATCCATCTGGATATGGTTCGTTTTGAGGCTGCATCGCCTGTTCTCATATGTCCGTAATTTACAAACAGGTGGTGAGAACGTCTAATCAATTTGGTCACACCAGGTAAACTTTTAGCACTCTTTTCAAATCCAGGGAGTGCAAGGCTTTCTCCGCTGGAATATCCGGACTGGGAAAAAAGTTGGGAGTGATATAGTCTGATTGATGTGGAAATCCGACACCACCTTCGGTAAGAATGATGGATGAGTTCTTAGAACAACTCTATTTTAATGGAAAACCGTATACGGTTCCTTGGAGGACAAAGCCTGAATCTCACTGACCCTCCTAGCCGAAGTAATGGCTACGAGAAAAGCGGTCTTCCACGTAAGGTGTTGCAAAGAAGCTCTGTGGATAGGCTCGAAAGGAGGGCCCATGAGTCTAGATAATACTATGTTCAGTTCCCATGGAGGCAAGGGTTTTCGAATGGGTGGAAAAACCTTCTTTAAACCTTCTAAGAATCCTTGACTACTGGCATTGTAAAGAAGGATTCCTGAGAAGGTGACTTACGATAAGCTGTAATGGCAGATAAATGTACCTTAATAGATGACAATTGCAGACCTGATTTCACCAGATGGAGCAGGTAAGACAATATGACCTCCTCCTGAGCCAGAATAGGATTCTGACCCTGTTGACGACACCATATGTAGAATCTCTTCCACTAGAAAGCGTAAGAGCGCTGCATGGAAGGCCTTCTGGACTCCTTTAAAATGTTCATGCATTCCTGCGAGAGCCCTAGATGCCCATACTGCAGCAATTCAGGAGCCATGCTGTCAAGCTCAGAGAGGGAAGTTTGGGGTGAAGAATCTTGCCTCCCAGCCTGCAAAGGAGATCCGGTTTGCACGGCAGCCTCTTGTGCGGTTGTTCTGACAGGTTGAGGAGATCCGTGTACCAGAACTGTCGAGGCCATTGCAGGGCTATGAGAATCATTCTGGTGCTGGATCTGTAGAGTTAGTTTATCACCACTGGTATCAGGGGAATCGGTGAAAAGCGTAGAGAAATATCCCTGACCAGTCTATCAACAGGGCATTCCCTTAAGACCCCGGACGGTAGAACCTGGACGTGAAGTCTGGGCATTTTTTGTTTACCTCGTCTGCAAACAGATCTAACTGAGGCTTACCCCATTGAGAGAAGATGTCTGCGACGACCTTGTCGTGAAGAACCCAGTCGTGGGCGTCCTCGAGGGTTCTGCTTAGGAAGTCCGCCTCCACGTTTTGCTGCCCTGGGAGGTGAATTGCTGTAAGAGACATTCCCCTCGCTATGAGCCAGTGCCAAATGGTTTGAGACTCCCGAGACAGGGGCCGGGATCTCGTACCTCCTTGCTTGTTCAGATAATACGTTGTCGTCGTATTGTCCGTTTGCACCAGCAGAAACTTTCCCTGAATCAATGGTGCAAATGATTTGAGAGCCAGATGAACCCCTCTGAGCTCCAGCAGGTTGATATGGTACGTCTTCTCTTTGCTGGACCACAAGCCCTGAGCTTGAAGGGAACCCAGATGAGCTCCGCAGCCCTGAAGCGATGCATCCGTTACCAGAGTGTCGGAAGGGATTGGATGGTGAAAAGGAACTCCTACTGACAGGTGATGTCTGCGCGTCCACCATTGTAATGATTATCGCGCTCCTACCGGAAGAAGCATCCTGTCCTCCCAGTGGGCTGTGTGTTGATTCCAGTTTTCCTCTAGAGAAGATTGTGACACTTCCTCCTTATTGATAACAGTCGTTCCTCCGAAGGATACACTCTTTCGAGCTCTGTATTCAGTATCGCTCCCAGGTAGTGGAGGGTTTGTGTTGGGATGAGGGTGGACTTTTGGAAGTTGACTTGCAGACCTAGAGATCGGAAAACTCTGAGAACAATGTCTAGATGCTCTTTCGCCTGTTCCGGAGAGGAGGCTTGCAGTAGCCAGTCGTCTAGGTATGGATAAATGAAGATTTTCTGCTTCCTTAAATGCGCCACTACCGTTGCTACACACTTGGAGAATGCGCGAGGGGCAGATTTGAGGCCGAAAGGAAGCACCTTGAACTGATAGTGTTGGGAGGCTTCCACAAACCGTAGGAATTTCCGATGTTTGGGAATGATCAGGATATGAAAATACTCATCCTGCAGATCTATGGAGCACATCCAGTCTCCTCGATGTAGTTGAGGTAAAATCTGATGAAGAGCCAGCATTCTGAATTTTTGTTTCCGTATGTATTTGTTGAGTAGCCTCAAGTCTAGAATCGGTATGAAGATTCCTTCCCGACCCTTTTTTGCTACTAGAAAATAGCGGGAGTATACCCCCTTTCCTCTTTGGGCGGCTGGCACCTTTTCTATCGCTTTTTACTGCAACAGGGCGCAAACCTCTTTGTATAGTAAGTTCATGTGAGAAGGTCTCGACTTGGTTGGTGGCAAATGAGGTGGAGGTTGTCGGAAAAGAAGAGAGTATCCACTCTCTACAATGTTCAGCACCTATTTGTCTCTTGTTACGCCATGCCAACCGGTGTGGTGTACGGTATTAAGGGAAGCGAACCCTCATTGTTTTGTGGGGGCTTTGGGGTTGACTGCTGAGGTCTGCTTGATCCTCGGTCTCTTGTGGCCTTGCGAGACTGGAAAAGAGGACGCCCTTGTTTCTGTTGAGGTCTTTGAGACCAATGAGGGGTTTGAACGGGCGCGTGTCGTAAGGCCTGTACCTCCTCCTGAAGTCTTTCCTTCTTTCGAGACCCACTGCCCTCATTGTGTCGACCTCTGCCTTCATACGTGCCATCTCATCATCCATGTGGGCTCCCAATAACGAGTTTCCGTTAAAAGGAAGATTCATGATACGCTGTTGCGCTTCCTGCTTTAACTCTGTGAGCTTCAGCCAGGAAGATCTTCTCGCGCAAACCCCATGCGTGTATCCATGTGCCACCAAGTCTGCACCGTCTGCGGCTGCACTGATGATTTGATTGGAAACCAGACTTCCCTCTTGAAGGATCTCCTGGAAGTCCTGCCTGTCCTCTCTAGGCAGCTTTTCCGCAAATCTGCTCAGCGAGTCCCAGAGGGATCGATCATATCTGCCTAGGAGTGCTGAGGCGCTGGAGACCTTCATCATCGACGCCGCCGTGCCACACATCTTCCTACCCAGAGAGTCCAGATGTCTACTCTCCATGTCTGGTGGAACCGTTGAGGATGACGCCACTGAATGCGTCTTGCGAGCTGCAGCTAATATGACTGAGTCTGGTGGTGGATCAGCCCTGAGAAACAAAGTATCCTGATCAGGGGCCTTGTACTTTTTCAAGATCCTGGCCGGACCTGAACGGAGGTTTGCTGCCGATAAAAAAGTCTCCATGGTCGGCTGGAGAAGACCAGGCACGAGTGGTAACAACTTTCTTGAAACCGTCCTGTGTTGCAGGGTTTCGAAGATTACTGATGAGGAAGTTGAAGGTTCCGGGACATCAATATTAAGCTTTTGCGATCCCCTGAGCAGCACCTCATTGAAAGTTGTTATGTCATCCACTGGGGAAACTCTAGCTGGTGGAGAGTCCGTCAGAGTCGGGGAGTAACCTCTTATGGAAGACTTCGACGATGTGGACCAAGAAGGAGTCCTTCTTTGATGGCGCGACCTTGACCTAGACCTCCTCTGGGAGCGTGACCTGCTCCTAGATCTTGTGGTAGTGCGCTGAGGCCTAGTGGCAGCTTGGCGAGACGTAGAACGAGCCCGTTCTGTATGCGCCATTGGCGATGGTGTCCTCTGAAGCGACGCTGATGGTGAATACATCCGCGAGTATTGAGAGTCTCGAGAAGCCGGCGCCTTGTTAAGACTCTCCAACCACCTTGGCGATAGGTTTATGGGTGAGATATGCCCTGACGATAAGGCCCTTGACCGTCTAGACGATCCACTCCTTATGGAGACCACTGGACTTGGTGGAGTGACATTCTTGTCAGACGGTGGTTGCTGACGCTCTTTCCCTTGAGAGATAGGCAGTAACTGTCTTGACGTCGAAAGGTGTACCGACGTCGAAGGAAGTACCGTGGACTGCTCAGGTCTCGACGTTGAGCGCCTCGACCGCGACTGGTGGCACCTTGTATGTGCACAGCTCAACGTTGTATGTTTCGCCGTCGAATGATGGACCTCTGACGACGGAAGCCTCTGCTCTCCCTGCTGAGGCGATCTCGACGTCGTCTTCCGTGCCTTCGAGGGGTGTGATGCCTTCGACGCCGTACTAGCACGACGGTGCTGGCTCGACGTCGATCGGTGGGTTGCCGTCAACGGAGATCTGTCCTGATGAAGGGTGTTCGCCTTCGACGTCGTATCCTTCGACGTCGGTCGGGTCGCCACTGACGCTGATAAGCGATGATGCGACGGTGGCAGCGATGACGTAGATGGGGAACAGACAGGCACTTTCTTTCCAGCTGACGTTGATCTAGCCTGTCGCTCATGCTTGTTGTCTGCCTGGGAAGTGAAGACGACGATGTTTTCTGCCTCTCATAAAGTCCATGAAGTCTGATTTTCTCTCTGTCCTTCAGAGTCCTTTTGAACATGTTTTTACAGTGCCTGCATGTGTCAGGGCAGTGGCTCTGAGGCAAACACACAATACAGAGAGAGTGTGGATCAGACTGGGCCTTCTTCTTCCCACAGGAAGGGCACTTCACAAAAAGAGAAGGCATTTTCCAGTCCGGAAAAAATCCCCTCACTCAGACAAAGGTGAAAAACGTCGAGTGAAGGTAGAAAAAACAATGTTTTTGAATATTTTTCTGTGAAAAACTCAGAAAAATTGGGAGCTCAGTGCTCCAGGATCCTCTCAGAAGAAGCCGGAAAAAAGAACTGACCTGACTGTGAACCAACTGTCACCTCTCCTTCACCCCTGAGGCATGGTAGGATACTGGAGGTGCACAGGGTCTTAAGAGCACGGTGCCAAATTTTGTGGTTCTGCAGTATTAACTTGCATGCAGCCTATTGCCTAACAATGCTAAATTGTTTTCAATGTCGTTTTTTCTCTTTTTTCACATGTCTTGCTGGTATTTTCTTTTTCTGTGCCCATCTATTGGGCTTTAGAAAGTTTTTCTGGTAATTATAAAGGAGAGTGTTTAAAAATAAAAAATAAAAACTCCATAGAAATAAATCATTTTAGCCTGTTTATCAAAATACTCTGCATTGCTGTTATACACATGTATACATGAATCTGGTATGAAAATTGTCTACTAAAAAATGCTATATTTTTTATATATATTTCATACTTATACATGTGTGTTTTTATATATGCTCTGGGATCCCCGCACGGGGCAGGAATATTCAAGTGTTTATGACTATTGATGAGGATCCCCTGGAAGAGACCTTCTATGCTATTATCAAGCGGCCGAGCTCCGCTACATGCTAGAATAGTCAAGGGACGACTCAGAGAAACACTGGCTATTTCTGGACCACGCAATTGCAGGCACACCTGTGTGGAAAGTCATGTTTCTGAAATGGTCACAATGTGCCTGGGGCCTTTATTATTCCCTGGTCACCAGAATGGTGTTAAAGGTATGGGACTGTGTAGCAACATGAAAAGGCCTGTCCACATTTCCATCCCCTCTCATGCCAATAATAGACAATATAGACTTCATACCCATCCTAGACCACGCCTCATTCCACCAGTGGCGAAAGGCTGGCTGTCACTTCATAGGCCATTTTTTTGCCGAGGACGGTCCCCTCCCCTTTCAACACTTAAAACAGGATTATACTCTCCCGGAAAGAGAACAGCTGCACTACCTGCGGTCTCACACCCTAGCATGGGAGCGGGAGCAAAACGACCCCCGCAAGCATTCAAGAAATGGCTGAAAACCAAAACAGACAATCACATAATTACAGAATTATATAATATTCTAATACATGTCTCCACACCATCCAACCCTCCCCAAGAAGGGGGTGAGGTGAATTACATGGCATGACACACAGCTCGCAATACTGCTAATACAGGGACATCTACCAAAATCATCACTTACTGGTATCTCACACCCATCTGTATACAAAAAGGAAATCCAACATGCAGCGCGGACTGTGGGTCATCTGGGTCCCTACTCCACATACTCTGGGACTGCCCGAAGCTAGCGCAATTCTGTAAATTGGCTCTTACTGACATTGACACACATCTAAACATGCAAGTGCCTCGATTCCCAGATAACACAATCCTGGGTCCCTCCAACACACTCACTTTCCCGCTTAAGTCCAGTAGAGGACATCACATTGGCCTGACTTTAGGCACAGCTCATCAAGCCATTCTTGCGCACTGGGGTTCCGCCACACTCCTGACGCACCTGAGCTGGCTCCACCATCTATGGCACATCCTAGGGATGGAAAAGCTCACCTTAGTCCTGACATCCTCAAGGGACTACCTCAGAGATCTTTGGCAACGTAATATTTCTCTTCTCTCCCACAAATTCAGGGAACTGACGTGTCCAAAATATCTGCATTTGCTCGGACTAAACCACCCTATGGAGGAAAGGACCACCGACAAGACTGATACAACATCCACTCTATTAGTTGGGAGATAGTGGGTACCACGGGGAAGGGCACGGGAGAGGTGGGGTATAAAGTTGTAATTTGTGTTGCAATGTGTTTTCACTATATTAGATGTAAGCGCTACTACACTTCTTGAAGTTAGATTAAAGTTTTCTTAAACCTTTCAACAATAAAAACAGATTTGAATCATATGTTAAGCCTGACTGCTCTGTGCCAAGCTACCAGAAGGCTGAGCACCAGTTAATATAGGGTTGCCTTGTGCATCACCCTGACAAGGATTATTGTTACTGCTTGACCATGGCTCACACCCCAGTCAACCAACAACCCAAATTCTCACAGTATTGATCCTCGATAAAAGCTGCATCCAAGTCAGTGATAAAAGACAGGTGAACTCTGTTGTTCTTGTGGTTCATGCTGCAACGAAGAAAAAATTAAGTATCTCTTTGCCATGCAAGGCGTTTCTGAAGATGACTGCAGCTCTTCCTCCATTTCTCCCTTCAGAGCCCCATCTAATGATTGAGAGATTTGGAGGGAGCAGAAGGTCCATCATGGTGTGGAAGCTATCAAACATCATATGTATGACTGTGCGATGTAGGCCTGAGGTCGGCAGAGGTAAGACTTGCTAGGCTGCAGGGTCCCTGTAGCATTTCCGCTTATGCTACATTTACAAATGACGTGGCTCAATATGGCACTGATTTTTACAAGGAGACCAAAGTGGCAATGCAAGCCAAGGTAGCAAACCCTGAAGAACCAAAGTCACCAGGTTAGGGGGGGAGCGGTACAAAGTGGCAGAGAATGAAGAACTATAGCATTGGAGCCACATGGCATTATATTGGTCAGCTTCATCCGGTGTTATCAGCAGAATGATGAAGGAATGGTTTCTTACCTGTAACTCCAGTTCTCTCGTAGGGGTATTTCCATGATAGTCATAAGCACTGAATAGTTCTGCACGCCTGTGGGGACCCCAGAGCACTGTTCTGAAGTGTATTCTTAAGTGTAGATGTTTGCCTTTCTTGAAAAAGGCCTGTAAAGTCACTTAAGAATATCAATGTGCAGCCTAGGTGAAAGGCTACAAAGGCCAAATTGTTCATTCTTTTGGTTGGTAAGAAAGGAAGCTGTAGTACAGATATACCTTTAAAACATATTTATTCTAGAAATGTAGTAAAAAAACATGTTTTCCAACCTTATTTACAACTTCAAATGAGGATTAAACAATGCAGGGCAGTGTAGCCCATAGGCTGCCATTATACAGAATGTAAATAGAGCTGTGCCTTTAAGAAAAGAAAGTCTTCCTGTATCCCATCATGCACAGCAAAAGGCAGTTGCCTCAGTTCTTTTTGTAGGCTTGTAATATGACATGAAGAAATCTGAATATCTGCTTCATTAACAATATCGTTATTATTATGGTTATCCTCATGTCAACTCCACCGGGGAGGAGGGAGGGTTGCTTATGACTATCATGGAAATACCCCCACGAGAGAACTGGAGTTACATGTAATAAACCATTCCTTCTCTCGTAGGGGATTACCATGTATAGTCATAAGCACTGAATAGATTAGCAAGCCCATCCCAATAACCGCGGTGGAGTAGACAGAACAATAAAGAAACAATAAATCACGCAAAAAGATTCTTAAGAGAGGCCTGTCCAACCTGAGCATCTGTCCTATTATCTGAATCAAGGCAGTAATGCTTAGTAAAGGTGTGGACAGATCTCCAGGTAGCCGCTTTGCATATTTCTGCCAAAGGAATGTTTCTCATCAAAGCAACAGTTGCTGCCTTCCCCCTAGTAGCATGGGCTTTTGGCCTGCCATCGAGGGATTTATTTGCTAACTGATAACAGAATATGATACATGAGACAATCCACCTGGATAAGGATTGTTTGGAAGTGGCCAGACTGGGCCATAGCCATGCTGTGATTTGCGCAAAGATTTGGTTCTATCCAAGTAAAATTTTAAAACCCTTTTTACATCGAGAGAATGTAGGGTTCTCTCAGCAGGAGTAGATGGATTTTGGAAGAAAGTCGGTAAGGAGATGGTCTGGTTTACGTGAAAGTCTGAAATGACTTTAGGAAGAAATTTAGGATGTGTTCTCATTACTACTTTTGAAGAATGAAAAACCGTATAAGGTTCCTGAGCGCAAAGGACCTGGATCTCACTGACCCTGCGAGCTGAAGAGATTGCAACCAGAAAAGCAGTTTTCCATGTAAGATGCTGGAGTGATGCTTTGTGTATTGGTTCAAAAGGGGGCACCCTCAGATGTGAAAGGACAATATTCAGCTCCCATAGAGGAGATGGCCGTCTAATGGGAGGAAAAACCTTTTTCAAACCTTCTAGGAAATCTTTTATGATTGGAATTTTAAAGAAAGAGGATTGGGAAGGGCTCTTTCTATATGTCGTTAGAGCTGTCAGGTATACTTTGATTGATGACAACTGTAAGCCAGACTTTGCCAGGTTTAACAAATATGGAAGAATAGCTTCTTCTCCGCATGTT
This sequence comes from Pleurodeles waltl, assembly GCF_031143425.1. Taxonomy (NCBI): domain Eukaryota; kingdom Metazoa; phylum Chordata; class Amphibia; order Caudata; family Salamandridae; genus Pleurodeles; species Pleurodeles waltl. The sequence goes on from NC_090448.1 coordinate 1,125,163,778, forward strand.
ATTGGGTCAACGTTCTTGTCCAAACACCACATGCAGAACCTTTTCCATTTGAAGGCATAAGCTGTTCTTGTGGAAGGGCGTTTTGCCTCCCTTAGAATCACCATGCAGTCCTGAGGTAGATTAAGGTGACCATATTGCACTAGCGCAGGAGCCATGCTGCCAAATTCAATGACGAGAGGTTGGGATGTCTCATCTGGCCTCGAAACTTCGTGAGAAGGTCGGGCGGCAAGGTAATCTGATGTGTGGTCTGATTGAACGGTGAAGGAGGTTTGGATACCACCACAGGCGTGGCCATTCTGGGGCGATGAGAATCATCTTGGTGTGGGAGTGGGACAGCATGAGGAGGACTGTCGGTATCAGGGGAAGCGGTGGAAAGGCGTAAAGAAAAGCTCCTGACCAGTTTATCCACAGGGCATTCCCCAATGTTCCTGGATGGTAGTACCTGGAGGCGAAGTCTTGTCATTTTTTGTTTTCTGGGGTTGCAAATAGGTCTATAGAAGGGGTATCCCACATGGAAAAGATGGAGCGGACGACGTTGTCGTGCAAAACCCACTAGTGGTTTTCGTCCATTGCTCGGCTGAGGGCATCCGCCTGGACATTCTGTATGCCCGGAAGGTGAGTTGCCACTATTGATAGGTTCCTGGCTAGAAGCCAGTGCCAAATTGCTTGGGCCTCTGTCGACAGAGTCCTGGATCTGGTACCCCCTTGTTTGTTCAAGTAATACATGGTGGCCATGTTGTCTGTCTGGACAAGCAGAGTTTTCGCCTTCAGTGCGGGAAGGAAGGCTTTGAGTGCAAGATGGACTGCGCAAAGCTCTAAAAGATTGATGTGATACAGTCGTTCTCTCTGCGACCAAGAGCCTTGTATCTGGAGGTGATCCATATGCGCCCCCCATCCGAGCAGCGATGCATCCGTGACTATGGTCTGAGTTGGAGGCTGTTGGTGGAATGGCATCCCTTTCAGAAGATTGTTCGGAGAACACCACCACTTGAGAGACTGAATGGCATGGGGAGAAAGAAGGATGCTGTTCTCCCAATCGTCTACTAGTTGATACCATTGATTCTCTAGACATTCCTGTAAAGGTCTCATATGGAGGCGAGCGTTGGGAGTGAGGTAGATGCAAGACGCCATCAACCCCAGGAGAGAGGATATCGCTTTTGCAGTGGCCTGAGCCATTTTCTCAAGCTGCTGGCACTTTTGGAGGATTGATAAACGTCGTTCCTCCGAAGGAAACACCTTTCCTTGAGTGGTGTCTATGATGGCGCCTAGGTAGTGCAACTTCTGAACAGGTGTTGCCGTGGACTTGGAGAGGTTGACCTGAAGGCCCAGTCTCTGGAGTAGCTGGTGAGTGCAATTGAAGTGCTGTAGGGCCTCTAGGTATGTAGATGCTTTTATGAGCCAATCGTCTAGATAGGGAGAGACGAATATCCGATGTTTCCTTAAGTGGGCTGCCACCACCGCCATGCATTTGGAAAACGTCCTTGGTGCTGATTTGAGGCCGAAAGGTAGCACTGTAAATTGGTAATGACTTTTTCCGACGAGGAATCTTAAAAACTTCCGATGCTTTTTGATCACAGGAATGTGGAAGTAAGCGTCGCGGAGATCTATTGAACAGAGCCAATCGCCTTGACGAAGTTGGGGATAGATTTGGTGTAAGGATAGCATCCTGAACTTTTCTCTGCGAACCCATTTGTTGGCTACCCTTAGATCTAGAATGGGTCGGAACTCATGTTTGTCTTTCTTTGGTACCAGGAAGTACCTCAAATAGATTCCATTTCCCTGCTGGTTGATAGGGACAGGTTCTATCGCCTTCTTTTCTAATAGGGTTGTTACTTCCACTTTGAGAGCGTGGAGATGGTAATTCACCGGTTTGGGTGAAATAGAAGGCGGGGCTTATGAACCTGAGACAGTAGCCATTCCGCACAATATTCAACACCCAGGCGTCTGACGTGATGCATTGCCACTCTTCCAGATGATGTGAAATACTTCCCCCTACCGGAGTGGGTAACGGAGGAGGGGGAAGCGAGGATTCAGGGTTTAGACGCTGATACTTGACGAGCTGTTTGGGCAGTTTGTGGCGTAGAGCGACCCCTTGTTTGTTTTCGTTGGGTCGAAAAGGTTCTCTGATGTTGCTCTTGCTGGGATCTTGGAGACATCCACTGTGGTGTTTGAAGCCTTTGAGCAAAGAGTCTACGGTGGTAGGGACGGAATGTTTCCCGTTGCTCTCTTGGCTTCTCAATGCCCACCGTCTTCAGAGTGTCCAGTTCTGTTTTCATCCTCGACATTTCGTCGTCAGCATGAGAACCAAACAAAGTGGAACCTGAAAAAGGCAAATTTTGTATCCTCTGTTGCGCCTCTGGCTTAAGTGAAGTAAGGCGTAGCCAGGCATGTCTTCTCAAAGAAATTCCATGAGAATAATTACGTTTGGATAACACAGAGGAGTCTGCAGCTGCGCTTATTACTTGATTGGAGACCATGGCGCCTTCACTTACAATCTCCAATAAATCCTCCTTTTTCTACTTAGGGAGGTGTTCTGCAAATTGCAGTACAGAATCCCAAAGGGTGCGATCATACCTGCCTAACACGGCAGTAGCACTAGCCGCTTACATAGTGATGGCTGAACTGGAGCAAACTTTGCGGCCTGCGGCATCAATTTTTCTACTCTCCTTGTCCAATGGAGAAGAAGAAGACGGAGATGTAGAATGTAATTTCTTAGCAGCCACGATTACCACCGAATCGGGCACTGGATCCGCTCTCAGAAATAAAGGTTCCTGCTCCGGAGGACGATATTTCTTTATGAGTCTGGAAGAAGCAGTTTTAGTTGTGGACGGTGTTAAGAAAATGTCCATTGGCGGTTCAAGTAATCCTGGGACCAGCGGTAGTAATGGTCTAGCAGACGAACGCTGGTGTAGTGTCTCAAAAATGACAGAGGTTGTTGGAGTGGGTACTGCCAGAGGGATGTTCAACTTGGTAGCACCACGAATTAGTACCTCTTGAAAAGTGTTGACATCGTCTATGGGAGAAACTCTCGGAGACGGGGAGTCAGATAACGTCAGAGAGTAATCTCTTATGGATGAGGAGGAGTGTCTATGGAGGAGACCTGCGATCTGAGTCATGCCAATGACGATGTCGAGATGAAGAAGAGCATCTCGAAGAATGTCGAGAATGCCTTGTGGATTCTGCAGGAGTCACTGGGGCGGACTCTGAAAGAGGTACCGGCGGAGGAGCTGTAGGTGCCAGAGGTGTCGGTGGTAGAGGAGATGGCTGAGGAGAAGGTGGTAAGAGAATGAGAGAAGCCGAGGATTCTGAGGTGGTATAGACCCTCCTTGGTCTCTTTGAGTGCCTTCTCGACGCCGACAAGCTTCTCAATGTCGAAGTACGACGCCGACGAGTACCTCTCGGCGTTGACTCCTCTCGCCGTTGAGAGCCCCTCGACGGCGATCTCCCTCAACGTCGATGGGATGACAGCGATCGTCTCCGACGACGAGTACTGTCCACCGACGTTGATCTTCCCCTTCGCGTTGACGGTGACCTGGACCGGGAACTTCTCGACGGCGAGTGTCTACGCGGTCTCGACAACGATAAAGCTCTCAACGGCGAGCGATGTCTCTTCCTCGACAGCGAGCTGGTTCTCGACGGCAAGCATGTCGGAGCCGTTCCTTGTCTCGACGTCGATGCTCTCAACGTCGTCGGGGACCTGTGACGCTTGTGAGCAGATCTGGCAGCTACTCCAGAGGACACAGTGAGAGCCCTGGTAGAAGACTGACCTTCTCCTCGCTCTGTGGCAGATTGTCCTCTTCGTCTCCTGTCCACCTTGGCCTGAAGGCGGATTTTTTCCCTGTCAAGCAGGGTGCGCCTGGAGAAGGTTTTACAAATGTCACAGGCATCAAGCTTATGAGTTGATGGCAGGCAAATAATACAGACTTGATGTGGGTCTGTTTTGCCCTTTTTCCTGCCACAGCTGGGGCACTTATCAAAAAGAGAAGGCATTCTGGTGGCAAAAAAGCCTCAAGTTTCTGTCAGAATTTGACGGGAAAAGCTAGGAAATGTTCACTCTAGATGAAAAACGTCGAGTGAAATTGAAATCCAAGGATTTTTGTTGAGTTTTAGTCAAAAAAAGCTATGAAAGGTGGAGCTCAATGCTTCAGGGTCCTGTCAGAAGGAGCCGGAAAAAAGAACTGAGGCAACTGCCTTTTGCTGTGCATGATGGGATACAGGAAGACTTTCTTTTCTTAAAGGCACAACTCTATTTACATTCTGTATAATGGCAGCCTATGGGCTACACTGCCCTGCATTGTTTCATCCTCATTTGAAGATGTAAATAGGGTTGGAAAACATGTTTTTTACTACATTTCTAGAATAAATATGTTTTAAAGGTATATCTGTACTACAGCTTCCTTTCTTACCAACCAAAAGAATGAACAATTTGGCCTTTGTAGCCTTTCCTCTAGGCTGCACATTGATTTTCTTAAGTGACTTTACAGGCCTTTTTCAAGAAAGGCAAACATCTACACTTAAGAATACACTTCAGAACAGTGCTCCGGGGTCCCCACAGGCGTGCGGAAGTATTTAGTGCTTATGACTATACATGGAAATCCCCTACGAGAGAAGGAATGGTTTCTTACCTGTAACTCCAGTTCTCTCGTCGGGGTATTTCCATGATAGTCATAAGCACTGAATAGTTCCGCACGCCTGCGGGGACCCCGGAGCACTGTTCTGTAGTGTATTCTTAAGTGTAGATGTTAGCCTTTCTTGAAAAAGGCCTGTTAAGTCACTTAAGAATATCAATGTGCAGCCTAGGTGAAAAGCTACAAAGGCCAAATTGTTCATTCTTGAGGTTGGAAAGAAAGGAAGCTGTAGTACAGATACACCTTTAAAAACGTATTTATTCTAGAAATGTAGTAAAAAACATATTCTCCAACTTTATTTACACCTCCAAATGAGAATGAAACAATGCAGGGCAGTGTAGCCCATAGGCTGCCATTATACAGAATGTAAATAGAGCTGTGCCTTTAAGAAAGGAAAGTCTTCCTGTATCCCATGATGCACAGCAAAAGGCAGTTGCCTCAGTTCTTTTTTGTAGGCTTGTAATATGACATGAAGAAACCTGAACATCCTTTTAATTAACAACATCGTTATCATTATTGTAGATATCCTTACGTCAACTCCACCGGGGAGGAGGGAGGGTTGCTTAGGACTATCATGGAAATACCCCTACGAGAGAACTGGAGTTACAGGTAAGAAACCACTCCTTCTCTCGTAGGGGATTTCCATGTATAGTCATAAGCACTGAATAGATTAGCAAGCCCATCCCAATAACCGCGGTGGAGTAGACAGAGCAATACTGAAACAATAAATCACGCAAATAAATTATTGAGAGAGGCCTGTCCGACCTGCGCATCTGCCCTAGCATCTGAATCAAGGCAGTAATGCTTAGTAAAGCTATGGACAGATTTCCAGGTAGCCGCTTTGCATATTTCTGCCAAAGGAATATTTCTCATCAAAGCAGCAGTCGCTGCCTTCCCCCTAGTGGAATGGGCTTTTGGCCTGCCATCGAGGGATTTATTTGCTAACTGATAACAGAATATGATACATGAGACAATCCACCTGGATAAGGATTGTTTGGAAGTTGCTAAACCTGTTCTAACGGGGCCATAGTTAATAAACAGCTGCTGTGATTTGCGCAAGCATTTTGTTCTATCCAAGTAAAATTTTAAAACCCTTTTAACGTCGAGAGAATGTAGGGTTCTCTCAACAGGGGTAGACGGATTTTGGAAGAAAGTCGGTAATGAGATGGTTTGGTTCACATGGAAGTCTGAAACGACTTTAGGTAGAAATTTTGGATGTGTACTCATTACTATTTTTGAAGAATGAAAAACCATATAAGGTTCTTGAGCGCAAAGGGCCTGGATCTCACTGACCCTGCGAGCTGAAGAGATTGCAACCAGAAAAGCAGTTTTCCACGTAAGATGTTGGAGTGATGTTTTATGTATTGGTTCAAAAGGATGTAGCATTAGACGCGAAAGGACAATATTCAGCTCCCTTGGAGGAGATGGCCTTCTAATGGGAGGAAAGACCTTTTTTAAACCTTCGAGGAAGTCTTTTATGATTGGAATCTTAAAGAAAGAGGATTGGGAAGGGCTCTTTCTATATGCCGTTAGAGCTGCCAGGTGTACTTTTATTGATGACACCTGCAATCCAGACTTCGCCAAATTTAACAAGTATGGAAGAATAGCTTCTTCTCCGCATGTTATTGGGTCGACGTTGTTGTCCAAGCACCACATGCAGAACTTTTTCCATTTGCAGGCATAAGCTGTTCTTGTGGAGAGGCGCTTTGCCTTCCTTAGAATCTCCATGCAGTCCTGAGGTAGGTTCAGGTGACCATATCGTACTAACTCAGGAGCCATGCTACCAAATTCAACGATGAGAGGTTGGGATGTGTTATCTGGCCTCGAAACTTCGTGAGAAGGTCTGGGCGACAAGGTAATCTGATGTGTGGTTTGAGTGACCGATGAAGGAGGTCTGGAAACCACCACTGGCGTGGCCATTCTGGGGCGATGGGAATCAACTTGGCGTGAGAATTGGACAGCTTGAGGAGGACTGTCGGTATCAGGGAAAGTGGTGGAAAGGCGTAAAGAAATGCTCCTAACCAGTTTATCCACAGGGCATTCCCCAATGTTCCTGGATGGTAGTATCTGGAGGCGAAGCTTTGGCATTTTTTGTTTTCTGGGGTTGCCAATAGGTCTATAGAAGGGGTACCCCACTTGGAAAAAATGGAACGGACGACGTCGTCGTGCAAAACCCATTCGTGGTTTTCGTTCATTGCTCGGCTGAGGGCATCCGCTTGGACATTCTGTAGGCCCGGAAGGTGAGTTGCCACTAGCGATAGGTTCCTGGCTAGAAGCCAGTGCCAAATTGTTTGAGCCTCTGTCGACAGAGTCCTGGATCTGGTACCCCCTTGTTTGTTTAAATAATACATGGAGGCCATGTTGTCTGTCTGGAGAAGCAGAGTTTTCGCCTTCAGTGAGGAGAGGAAGGCCTTGAGTGCAAGATGGACTGCGCGAAGTTCTAAAAGATTGATGTGATACAGTCGCTCTCTCTGTGACCACGTGCCTTGTATTTGAAGGTGATCCATATGCGCTCCCCATCCAAGCAGCGATGCATCCGTGACTATGGTTTTGGTTGGCGGCTGTTGTTGGAATGGAATCCCCTCCAGAAGATTGTTCGGAGAACACCACCACTTGAGAGATTGTATGGCGTGGGGAGAAAGAAGGATGCTGTTCTCCCAATCGTCCACTAGTTGATACCATTGATTCTCCAGACATTCCTGTAAGGGTCTCATATGGAGGCGAGCATTGGGAATGAGGTAGATGCAAGATGCCATCGACCCCAGGAGAGAGGATATCGCTCTTGCAGTAGTCTGAGGCATTTTCTCGAGCTGCTGGCACTTTTGGAGGATTGATAACCGTCGTTCCTCCGAAGGAAACACCTTTCCTTGAGTGGTATCTATGATGGCGCCTAAGTAATGCAACCTCTGAACAGGTGTTGCTGTGGATTTGGAGAGGTTGACCTGAAGGCCCAGACTCTGGAGAAGCTGGTGAGTCCAGTTGAAATGCTGTTGAGCCTCTAGATATGTGGATGCTTTTATGAGCCAATCGCCTAGATAGGGGTAGATGAATATCCGATGTTTCCTTAAATGGGCTGCCACCACCGCCATGCATTTGGAACATGTGATTTGCTGATTTGAGGCCGAAAGGTAGCACCGTAAATTGGTAATTACTTTTTCCGAGGAGGAATCTCAGAAACTTTCGATGCTTCTAGATCACAGGAATGTGAAAGTAAGCGTCGCGGAGATCTATTGCACAGAGCCAGTAGCCCTGACGAAGTTGGGGATAGATTTGGTGTAAGGATAGCATCCTGAATTTCTCTCTGCAAATCCATTTGTTGGCTACCCTTAGATCTAGAATGGGACGAAACTCGTGTTTGTCTTTCTTTGGTACCAGAAAATACCTCAAGTAGATTCCCTTTCCCTGCTGGTTGATAGGGACAGGTTCTGTCGCTCTCTTTTGTAATAGGGTTGTTACTTCCAATTGGAGAGCGTTGAGGTGGTGACTCACCGGTTTGGGTGGAATAGACGGCGGAGGGCTGATGAACCTGAGACAGTAGCCATTCCACACAATATTCAACACCCAGGCGTCTGATGTGATGCGTTGCCACTCGTCCAGATGACTTGAGATACTTCCCCCTACCGGAGTGGGTAACAGAGGAGGGGGAAGCGAGGATTCAGGGCTTAGACGCTAGTGCCTGACGAGCTGTTTGGGTTTGTGGCGTAGAGCGACCCCTTGTTTGCTTTCGTTGGGTCGAAAAAGTTCTCTGATGCTGTTGCTGTTGCTGGGATCTTGAAGGCATCCACTGTGGTGTTTGATATCTTTGAGTAAAGAGTCTACGGTGGTAGGGACGGAATGTTTTCCGTTGTTCTCTTGGTCTCTCGATGCCCACCGCTTTTAGAGTGTCCAGTTCCGTTTTCATTCTCGACATTTCGTCGTCAGCATGAGAACCAAACAAAGTGGAATCTGAAAAGGGCAATTTTTTTATTCTCTGTTGCGTCTCTGGTTTAAGTGACATCAAGCGTAGCCAGGCGTGTCTTCTTAAAGAAACTCCATGAGCATAATTATGTGCGGATACCACAGAGGAGTCTGCAGCGGCGCTTATCACTTGATGGAGACCATGGCACCTTCACTAACGATCTCCAAAAAATCCTCTATTTTCTCCTTAGGGAGGTGTTCCGCAAATTGGAGCACAGAGTCCCAAAGGGCACGATCATACCTGCCTAACAGGGCAGTAGCACTAGCTGCTTTCATAGTGATGGCTGAGGTAGAGCACACTTTGCGGCCTGCGGCATCAATCTTTCTACTCTCCTTGTCCGGTGGCGAAGAAGAAGACGGAGACGTAGAATGTAACTTTTTAGCAGCCACGATTACCACCGAGTCGGGCACCGGATCCGCCCTCAGAAACAACGGGTCCTGCTCCGGAGGACGATATTTCTTTATAAGCCTGGAAGGAGCAGTTTTAGCTGTGGACGGTGTTAAAAATATGTCCATTGCCGGTTCAAGTAGTCCTGGGACCAGCGGTAGTAATGGTCTAGAAGAAGAACGCTGGTGTAATGTCTCAAAAATGACAGAGGTTGTTGGAGCGGGTACTGCCAGAGGGATGTTCAACTTGGTAGCACCGCAAACTAGGACCTCTTGAAAGGTTTTCACGTCATCTATGGGAGAAACTCTCGGAGACGGGGAGTCAGATAAAGTCGGAGAGTAATCCCTTGTGGATGAGGAGGAATGTCTATGGTGGTAACGAGGAGATCTTCGAACTGATTCACGTCGATGATGATGTTGAGATGAAGAAGAGCGTCTCGAAGAGTGTCGAGAATATCTTGTGGATTCTGCAGGAGTCACTGGAGCGGACTCTGATGGAGGTACCGGCGGAGGAGCTGTAGGTGCCAGAGGTGTCTGTGGTAGAGGCGACGGCTGAGGAGAAGGCTGAGGTGAAGGTGGTAAAAGAATGAGAGAAGCCGAGGATTCTGAGGTGGTATAGACCCTCCTTGGTCTCTTTGAGTGCCTTCTCGACATCGACACGCTTCTCGACGTTGAAGTACGACGCCGTCGAGTACCTCTCAGCGTTGACTCCTCTCGTCGTTGAGAGCTTCTCGACGGTGATCTCCCTCGACGTCGATGGGATGACGGCGATCGTCTCCGACGACGAGTACTGTCCACCGACGTCGATCGCCCCCGTCGCATCGACGGCGACCTGGACCGGGAACTTCTCGACGGCGAGTGTCTACGCCGTCTCAATGGCGATACGGCTGTCGACGTCGAGCGATGTCTCTTCCTCGACGGTGAGCCGGTCCTCGACGGCGAGCATGTTGGCGCCGTTCCTGGTCTCGACGTCGATGCTCTCGACGTCGTCGGAGACCTAGGACGCTTCTGAGCAGGTCTGGTAGCTGCTCCAGAGGACACAGTGAGAGCCCTGGTAGAAGACTGACCTTCTCCTCGCTCTGTGGCAGATTGCCCTCTTCGTCTCCTGTCCTCTCTTGCCTGAAGGCGGATTTTCTCCCCGTCACGATGAGTTCTTCTGGAGAAAGTTTTGCAAATGTCACAGGCATCAGGTTTGTGACTTGACGGTAGGCAAATAATACAGACTTGATGTGGGTCTGTTTTGGCCTTTTTCCTGCCACAGCTAGGGCACTTATAAAAAAGAGAAGGCATTCTGGAGACAGAAAAACCTCAAATTTCTGTCAGAATTTGACAGGAAAAGCTAGAAAATGTTCACTCTAGATGAAAAACGTCAAGTGAAATTGAAATCCAAAGGATTTTAGTTGAGTTTTTGTCAAAAAAAGCTATGTAAAGGTAGAGCTCAATGCTTCAGGGTCCTGTCAGAAGGAGCCGGAAAAAAGAACTGAGGCAACTGCTTTTTGCTGTGCATCATGGGATACAGGAAGACTTTCCTTTCTTAAAGGCACAGCTCTATTTACATTCTGTATAATGGCAGCCTATGGGCTACACTGCCCTGCATTGTTTCATTCTCATTTGGAGGTGTAAATAAAGTTGGAGAATATGTTTTTTACTACATTTCTAGAATAAATACGTTTTTAAAGGTGTATCTGTACTACAGCTTCCTTTCTTTCCAACCTCAAGAATGAACAATTTGGCCTTTGTAGCTTTTCACCTAGGCTGCACATTGATATTCTTAAGTGACTTAACAGGCCTTTTTCAAGAAAGGCTAACATCTACACTTAAGAATACACTACAGAACAGTGCTCCGGGGTCCCCGCAGGCGTGCGGAACTATTCATTGCTTATGACTATACATGGAAATCCCCTACGAGAGAAATAGAAAATGCAAGTTACAAGGAGGCAAAGTGATGCTGGTAAAACAGTAAAATAGTGGTGGGGTGGGGGGAGAGGGATTAGCAGGGGGCGGGGCTTTCGGGCTGGATGGCAAAGGCCAAGTAGCCTTAGTTTTGTAGGTATAGTTTCCCAGTACTACACTTGAGGGTTTTTGCATCGCTGGTGACACTCCAGAAAGCGCCATGCATGAATGACTCCTTAGAACCATGGTCACATCGGCCAAATTCATAACCACGCAACAGCAAAGCATTGCAAATAAGCCTTTGTCTGTGGTGTTACTGGTGTCATTACTTCATGGGGTTTGAATCCTGCCCGACGTGGCTAACTCCTTTGGTACGTACTTTTGACCTCTCTGAAATAACTTTACATTGTACAAACATTAGCAATTCTACATGAGGTGTATACGTTTCACTAATATCAGTATAGCTTTGAAAGTAGCTTCTCATAAAAACACAGTAAAGAGCATTGAAAGGACTAGAGGACAAGACGTAAGCCAAAGAGATGTACGTATATTTATTTGAGAAGTAGTGAAATGCATGGTAAAGACCAAATTACATAAGCAGGGATAGCTTGAAAACAAACGCATTGCTTTTCAGTTTTGGGATATTGGACATCAGTAAACAAGTGCACAACTGAGGACGACGATGCTGCCAACTGGAAAGTGGCCCCGTACATGCAGAATTCAACACTGTGGAGCATAGCGGGGGGAATGTAGGAGTGTTACTGTGAGATAGTAGTGTGGGGCCAATGATAAATGAGGCTCAGTACCCCCATATCCTGTGTAGGAGCCCTTACACCAATGTATATGTATGCAATACCACCCTTGTGAACAGCAGCCACAGGATCACAATTCGAGGTGTCAGAGGCTTACATTTTTAGGGGGCACAAAGTGAAGTACTATCATCAGTGTCTGCAGATCAGTGACAGAGCGCCAGTTTCGAATGTTAGAAATTCAAGATAAGTCCCCACCACCTCCACTGTTTTTAAGGGGCCTAGCTTTAATAAAATTATACAAATGATTCACTGCTCAAAGTCATCACACTTAGGCCCTCATTATGACAGTGGCAGTAAAAACCACCTAACGCCACAGCGACGACCGCCAAAAGACTGTTGCTACCAGCCGACTGCCATATTATGACCGTAGCCGGAATACCACCAGAAGGATAGCGGAATTCCGGCTACGGTCATGGCGGCGGATGGCAATAAGGTGGCGCTTCACGGCAGTAGACCGCCGCAGACCATATCATGACACATGATACGGCCTGGCGGTGTTCTGCTGGTGGTTGCTGCTGCTGGCAGCAGCGCCTCGACCATTCTCCTGCCGGAGGACCCTCTGACTACAGGTAAGTCGGGTGCTCCGAAAGGGGAGAGGGGGCATTTTGTGTGTGTGTGTGGGGGAGTGTATGTATGTGTGTGTGAATACGGGTGTGCGTTGCGTGTGGTATGTTTGCGCGTGTGTGGATGTGTGAGTGCGTGTATGTTGTGTTGTTTGAATGCGTGTGTGCTTGTTTGTATGTCAGTGTGTTTGGATGTGTGTGTGAATGGATGAATGCATGCGTGGGTGCATGTGGGTATAAGTGTGTGTGTGAGTGTGCATGTATGTTGAGGGGTGGATCGGGAGGGGGCTTGGGGGCACATCTGGGGAGGGGGCAGGGAAGATCCCTATCAGCAGCAAGGAAGGAATTCCCTGTCACTGATAGTGCCTACCACCATGGTTTTCGTGGCGGTAAGAAGACCACGAAAACCATGGGGGTAGACGGGGTCATAATCCTGCGGGCGGGCTAGTGACGGCTGCCGGGCTGGAGACTGAAGTCTCTAGCCCGGCGGATGTTAGCGCCGTGGCGGATGGAGTCGTACATTGGCGGTTTGGCTAGATCCAAACCGCCAATGTCATATTATGGGGAGAAGTACCGCCAGCCTGTTGGCAGTACTTTTCTCCATAATACCGCAGTCCGCCAGGGACATAATGAGGGCCTTAATCTTGCTTTATCTCCTGAGGACCTACCTAACAATCAGGGCAGGTGGAACACTCGGGCCTTTGATGATATCTTGTATCACAAGAGTGAGCATGCATCTGGTTTCTAGCCATTATCCTGTGGGTGAATTTGGAACAAGTCTATTTTACATTTCCCCGTAATTGTCAAACAGACTACGTATTATCATTGTAATGCAGGATTTCGAACACACATGCATCTTCATACTCATCAGATTGGTGAACTGTTAATAGCAAGAACGTCAGATCCTTTGATGAAGGGTTGGACACTCAGGTAAGCCATAAGCAACATGCCGTGTGATATGGACGAAGGTTGGATTGGGATGGCCTGCCAGTCTTAAATTAAGAGTCAGAGATGGTCACCAGTTAAACTATCAGTAGGCCACAAGGTAGTAAACCCATAATCATAAACAAAACCCCTGATATTACAAACACTTAGACAAATCCCGGATTTTCCTATTGTATGTTAATGTCTAGTCACATCTGAAGGGACCAGCCGCCAAACTTGGATCTTATAGTGGGCATAATCTCCAGTCGCAAACTGCTAAATCTTAGAGGGCTCGACTGGGTAGACCCACCTTCAGTAACCTTGTGTATAAATACAACAATTGCAACAATACGCTTCATGGGTTATGGTAAACTTTGTGTAATGCAGCCAGGGCCCATTATGGTTGAACAAGCACAGGCACAAAGTATGCACAATACATGTTAACCATCTCAAACAGTATACATGTTACACTGTGAACATCTGCATACACATGCATGTGGAGTAGGATCGTTGTTATCTCCAGTGTCTAGGCTGCTTAGCCTGTGCCTAAAGGTGATTGTGTTTCTGAGATGCACACACATTCTGCACATCTTCTCTACATAGGTGTGATGCCTGCACATTAATCAGAGGAATCTTTACATGATTTTCAATAGTCTTTTGCCTGTCACAGGCCTGTGCTTGTTCAACCATAATGGGCCCTGGCTGCATTATGGAGATACAACTGTTTAAGCCAGTATAAGAGCACACACGTCATACTCCAGTCCAGTAATACAGACACAATTAATACCAGTTACTGCTCTATCATTTGATTTGGAAGACAGTGCACAGAGTATCATAACGGAATTTGCTGACACTTCAGCTAAACTGTATCATTTGAATTCTGTTATGTCCAGAACCAGGATACCCTCCCAAATGATAGTGCGCTCTAAAATCAGCACAACACACATTATTATAACATCACACCAAGACTCTGAAATATTTAGTGACTTAGTTTATATTGTTACAGTTGTAGCCTGCTGTTTTACTTTGATTTTACGTGCATTGCACTTTTATTGTATTGATTAAGTATGTAATTTAATCCGCCTGTCACATTGTTACAGACAAAGGGTGATACTCCAACATGTGAAACAAATGGAAAGAAAATTGATTAAAATATCTACATGCCATAGAAGGTTAACAAGATGCCAGTAGCTCGGGCTCTAAAAGCCAGGAAGTTTTACCATGCATTACATCATGTCAAGGTAAAGTAGAAATCAATGATTTCCATGAACCCTTGCTACTTCAGAACACAAGATTGAAGCCCAATGCCAGACCTTTTTTCAAATATATACATTTATACCCAAGGTCAAAGAGTCAAAGAAAAGGTGAGCCTTTTGATGAATTTCTTACCAGTCTCAGGTCCCTCTCGATGTCATGCAATTTTGTAATTATGACAGATGAGATAAGGGAACAAATTTCTGTCGGTCTAGGGAGCAAAAAGATTCAAGAAAAATCATAGATTTTGTGAAATCCTTCCTTGCAAGATGCCATCAAAACAGAAAAAGCAATTGAGCAATCAGAGACATACGTCCAACAGTAAATGAGGACAAACTGGAGAGAAAAAAAATCATAATTGTGCAGTGTTATAGGCAGAACATCTAAGGAGGACTTGACATATAACAGTATAACAATTTTGATAAAGGAGATGTTATAAATGTGCAGCTACTCACATATTGCAACTTTTAAATTTTGCCCTGTAATCACAAAGGAACGTACAAATTGCAGAAAATATGGCCACACTTGCAATGAAGTCCAGCTTAAAGATACTGCTCCACACATGCCCCCTGAGTGCTTGGTACAGATTTTAAGATAATAAATGTAAACTAATGGCAGATTCTGGCTCACCTTGGAAACTCAAAACCAATGAGACATTTATTGATAAATGTGGTTATGTTTTCAGTTTAGAAGAGCTGGACATTTATCCTGAAGCTTTTCAGGATACACAATAAATATTGTTGCCTGACAAAGAGTTCAAATTACATTCACAGACAAAATAGCAAACATTGAATTGTAGGTGGCTGTAAACAGGGTTGATGTTTTGGGTGAAGCGATCAGTGGAAAGTAGGAATTATTTTGAATTCCAGAGTTAAGAACTAAGTACTATTAATTAAAGGCAAAGAACGCAGAACAGGCAACATTCTTTTCCAAAAGTTTTCACAGACAGATTTTTACAAACTCAATATTTTTTCTCACAGGATTAAACTGAGGTGATGTATTAGTCGGAGATTATGAAGAGTTCCTATGAGTGTGAAGTTGAGGGATATTCTAGAGAAACTAATCATAGAAAATGCAAAATCCTCTTAATGGATATGTTATGTTAGGTGCATTTGTAAAGCACATTATCACTAGCAAGAGAATCCTGGCAATGAGCAGGTGTATATACCTAGCCCTCAATATGAAATGTTTGTTAATTGAAAAGCCAGGTTTTCAGATTTTTGCAGAATTCAGGAAGACGAGAGGAGAGTCTGAGGTGGAGTGGCAGGCCATTCCATGCTTTAAGATCGATGTAAGCCTATTTTCTTGATCTTGTTCTGTATGCAAGGGACGTGTACTAGTAGAGGTCCTGTGGAGCAGTGGTGTCGAGTCGTTGGTGGGAGAAGATGCAACTAGTGTATGCCTTGAATGCGAATGAGAAGTTTGAAATGAGTGTGTTTGTGTATTGGGTCCCATGAGGTGTGGTGTGATGCAAGTTCAAAATGGGAGGTTCAGAATGAGTCTGGTTGGCCAATACTGGAAGGTTTGTAGTCTTCTAGGGAGCTTATTGTTGATCTGAGCATAGTGGGGGTTCCCATAGTCCATAATGATTGTGACTAGGGCGCGAGTAACAGATTTTATAGTGTTGCTTGTGTGACATTGGAAGATATTCCTCAGCATGTTAAGGGTGTGGAAGCAGGATGCAGTGACAGCGTTGACTTGTGTGGCCATGTGCAGTTTGCTGTCAACTATTATTCTGAGGTTCCTAGTGTGGGTGCTGGGTGTGGCTTCGAGTTCGACCGGCCACCAGTTGGAGTTCCATAGTGAGGTGTTTTTGCCAAAGATCACCACTTCTGTGTTGTCCGTTTTGAGCTTGAGACACTTGCTTTCATCCAGTTTGACTTCAGTCATGAGGGCAGGGAACTTGTTTCTTGTGTTGGCGGTCTTGTCAGAGAGGGACAGTCCGAGTTGCATGTCATTGGTGTAGCAGAGGATACTGGCCAGAGGGTGTGGCTAAGCAATGAACGTTGAGGTACTCCACAGATGAGTTTGGAGGCTTCTGAGAAGTAAGTTGCCAAGCTGACAGTTTGTGTTCTATCTGTTAAGGATCAGATCTAGCAGAGAGCAGTTCCTTGGGAGTCAATATTGTGCAGGCACCTGATGACGATGGGGAGAAAAACTGTGTCAAATGCTGCAGAGAGGTCCAGGAGAAAGAAGGGTGCCGTTTCTTCTCTGTCAATGTCCATGCAGGTGTCGTCTGTGCTGGTGATCAGTGCTGTTTCTGTACTGAGGTTGGGCCTGAATCCAGATTGCATGAGAAAAGGAGCTGGTGGTTGCTGAGATAGCCGGTGAGGAATCAGTTGACTCATTTCTTTAAAACTTTGTAGGAAACTAGCCTATTTCTAGCTTTGTTACCCCCATTTTTTTCCTGTTTGACTGTGTTCACTTGGATCCTGCTAACCAGGACCCCAGTGAATATGCGCTCTCCTTTTAAACTTGGTTGCTGGAACCTTTTTCACCCCACATTTAGCATACTGGTACACCCGTGCAAGTCCCCAGTATATGGTATATAGGTACCCAGGGCATTGGGGCACCAGGGAATCCCTATGAGCTGCAGCACTTATTCTGCCACCCATAGGAAGCCCATGCAAAGGGTTCTGCACACCTGCAATTGCAGTCTGCGGGCTGTTTTCACTACAGGTCACTGCACCAGGTCACTATAAGTCACACCTATGGTAGGTCCTCTCAGCCCAGAGGGCAGGGTGCAGGTACCTGTGTGTGAGGGCACCCCTGCACTAGCAGAGGTGCCCCCACAAACTCAAGATCCATTTTTTTGGACTTTGTGAGTGAGGGGGTGCCATTTTACACCTGTACTGGACATAGGTCGTACCTATGTCCAGGTACATAATGGTAACTCCGAACCTGGGCAAGTTTGGTATCAAACATGTTGGAATCATACCCCAATACTGTTGCAAGTATTGGAAATATGATTCTATGCACTCTGGGGGATCCTTAGAGGAGCCCCAGCATTTCTACCACCAGTCTTACAGGGTTTTCCGGGCAGCCCAAGCTGCTGCCACCCCTCAGACAGGAATTTACCCTCCTGCTGCTTGATCTGATCAATGATTTACTTTGGGAGAGGAAGGTCTCCCTTTGAAAATGGGTGTGACTGGCTTGGGAGGGGTAACCTCCCCAAGCCACTGGTATACTTTGAAGGGAACTTTTGGTGCCTTTTGTGCATAAACCAGTCCACACCAGTTCAGGGACCCCCCAGTCCCTGCTCTGGTGCGAAACTGTTCAATGGAAAGGGGAGTGACCACTCCCCTGTCCATCACCACCCCAGGGGAGGTGCTCAGAGCTCCTCCAGAGGGTTTCTCGGTTCTGCCATCTTGTTTCCAAGGTTGGCAGGGAATCTGGGAGCATCTGAGTGGCCAGTCCACAAAGGTGACTTTAGAGCCCCCTCCTAATAGGGGGATTGGTCACCTAGCCAGGCGAGCACCTTTCAGGGCTATTTAGGGTCTCTCTCTTGGGTGGGTCCTCAGATTCAGCTTGCAAGATTCCAGCAGGATTCCTCTGCAACCTCCACTTTGACTTCTGGCCACTGGAACTGTGATTGAACCCTCCAGGAACCGACAACGCTGAAAAGAACGAAGAAGACTCTTCTGCAACACTGTTTTCACGACTCCTGCCAGCTTTGCAACATTTACCCGGCCGTGCATCCTCAGATGGCAGCAATTCTTCAGCCTGCACAATAAGAAGAAGGAATCTCCCTTGGAGTGAAGAAGCCACTCCCCTACAGCAACCAACGACCATCTGCGTGGATCGCCCCTCATCTTGAGCTGTGTGGATCCTGCATCATGGGTGGTGGTCCAGAGAGTCCTCTTGAACCTCTCTGCCAGCGGTCAAACTTTGGTGGTGGTAAGCCTTTGCCTTCCCACGCAGGACAGTACCCCTGTGCACTGAGTCTTTTGCAACTGCCAAGTCTTGTTGGCATCTCCTCCAAGGGATCTTCAGGCTACGTGCAGCTCCATCCCCCAGCACTCCTTCCTGCAAAGCACAGACTTTTGCGTGGTTCTCTGGCAGCATGGGATCTTCTTCTGTAGTGCTGTGTGGGCTCCTTCTGCGACTTCTGTGTCCCCGTCCTGTGGGTGCTGCCTCTGTTCCTGTGGACTCTCTGCGACGCTGAGGGTCCTGTGTGACTCCCCCTCATCGGTCGAGTCCTCCTGGGCCTTGCTGGTCCCTAGCAGCACCACTTTTCCACTAACCACGAGTTTGCCTTTGCCAAGGCTTGTTGGTGGAATTCCTGCACCGACACCCGTCTGCAATCTTCACTCCAGCGTGCGACACCACATCCATCAGGAACCCTTTTCCGGCTCCAGGGTTGACCTGTTCTTTTTCACCATGGACCAACTCCTGCAAGTACAGCTGGGTGGGTAGTAGCTCCTACTCCTCTTGGACTCCACTGTGACTCTTGGGACTTAGTCCCCTCTCTCCACAGCTCTTCTTTCTTGAGGAATCCACCACTGGTTTTCTTGCAGTCTTTTCTGGGTCTTTTTTTCCTTTTCCTAGTTTTGGGTGGTTTGGGGAAAATTCCAGTGATTTCCTCCTGCTTTACTGGTCACTGGGGGATACTGAGTTACTTACCTCTGTGGTTTTCTAGTATTCCCAGCTCCCCTCTGCACATTCCTTCCACTTATCTAGGTGAGGGTCCTGTGTTCGCATTCCATGTTTTTTTTAGTACATGGTTTGTGCTCCCCTAGGGTCACTATTGGTTATTGCTATTTGCACTGTTTTCTAACCTTTTCTATGCAATTTAATTACTTGTGTATACATTCGGTGTATTATTTCTCGTATTTTGTGGTATTGTGTTCCAAAATAAAATACTTTTATTATTGCACAACTGAGTGTTTTCTTTCATAAGTGTAAGTGCTATGTGACTTCAGTGGTATTGCATGAGCTTTGCATGTCTCCTAGATAAGCCTTGGCTGCTCATCCACAGCTACCTCTAGAGAGCCTGGCTTCTAGACACTGCCTACAATTCACTAAGAGGGGATACCTAGAACTGGTATAAGGTGTAAGTACCTTAGGTACCCACCACACACCAAGCCAGCTTTCTACATTGGTAGTGCAGCGGTAGGTAAACACTTGCAATTGCCCTACCACTCTGTCACTTAGTACTTTCCACAGGAAAGACCACTTACTAGCTAGGGGTCTACACCTATACCTAGTTTAAGGAAACAGTCTCTTAGGTTTGGGTAAGAGAAGGCTTTAGGCATAGCCCTTACTCTAAACTTCTTTTTGGGGACTTAGAGTAGTTAGGGATCCTACACCACTCTAGCTAGCTGACATGTCTTCAGCAGAGCACACAGCTCAGGTCATGGAGTCTCTTTATGAGGAAATTTCCTCCCAAGAGCTTGGGGAGCTGTGTGCAGAGAGAAATCTGAAGTCTGGGAGAAGCCCCAACAAGACTCTACTTCTGGGCCTGCTCCTCCAAGATGACCAGGAACATGCTGGTAGCCAGGAGGAGGAGGATGAAGTAGACTCTGCCCCCTCCCCACTCCCCCTCCCCAAGTGCTAGAAAAAGATAATTTGGCCACTGAGGTGGGTCAGGACACGCCCAGGTAGGATCAGACAAAACCTAGATCTGCCCACAGCCCTATTAGGAGCACTATCAGTGGTGTAAAGGGGGGGCATAACAGTAGGTCCACCTTTGTCCCTAGAGGGCTGGTTCACAGGGTGCCCCAGAATAGGAATAGATCCTCCTCTGCCAACTCTCACATCTCCTCAGTATCTGAGGGGACTCATTGCACAATTCCAGAGGACAATTCTCTAGATAGGGAACTCAGGCAACGGAGACTGGAGGAGGCCAAGCTAAGGCTGCAGCAGCAACAGCTAGCCCTAGACAGAGATGCCTTGGCAGTGGAGAGAGAGAGGCAGGGGTTGGGGTTAGCACCCCATTGTGGCAGCAGCAACTTGGGTTTCAGGGAGCCTATGGTCAGGGAGGACTCTTTTGATTCCGGAAACCTTAGTAAAGTTATTACCCCTACAAGGTGGGGGGTGACATCCCCAAGTGGTTCTCTGCCCTGGAGAGGGTCTGTAAAGTACAGAGGGTCCCCCAGAGACAATGGGCTGCTATCCTTTGGCTCTCCTTCTCTGACAAGGGTAAGGATAGACTCCTTACTGTCAGAGATGAAGATGCTGATAACTACACTGTATTGAAGTCTGCTCTTTTGGATAGGTTTGATCTTACCACTGAACAATACAGGATAAGGTTCAGGGAGACCAGGAATGAGTTTTGGATCGGGTTGATTGGGTTGATTTTGTGTATTGTTCTGTGAAGGCTTTGGAAGGCTTGTTACATGGGAGCAAAGTCAGTGACTATGAGGGCTTATACAATCTTATTCGTAGAGAGCATATACTTAATAATTGTGTGTCTCATTTGCTGTGATGCACCAGTACTTGGTTGACTCAGATCTGACCTCTCCCCAAGAATTGGGAAAGAAGGCAGACAAATGGGTTAGAACAAAGGTGAGCAGAAATGCTCACACGTGGGGTGCCAAAGTCAAGAAAAAGGAAACAGTAAGTCTCAGGACAAGGGTGGGGACAAATACAAAAGTAAGGACTCCCCACCACGCCCACAAAACTCCTCTGGGGGTGGGACTAAAACCTCTTTCTCCTCTTCACATAGTAAAAAGCCTTGGTGCTATGTCTGCAGAAACAAAGGCCAGGGGACAGCTCCTGTCCTGGCAAAGGCCCTGATCCTTCTACCACTACTATGCCTACTTCCACTCCTAGTGCCCCTCGTAGTAGTAGTAGTAGCAGTGGTGGGACTACTGGCAGTAGTCAGCCTAAAAGTGTAGTTGGGTTCACATTTGGGTCTATAGTGGGATCTGGGGTCGGTGTAGAAACCCCTAAGGTAGCTTCTGTCTCCCAGGGTGGCACTGGTCTTGCAACCTAGCTGCTCGCTCCCTTAATGTGGGTAAGTACAAGCAGCACATTCAGGTAAATGGTGTTGAGGCTGAGGCCTACAGGGACACAGGTGCCAGTGTCTCCATAGTTACTGAAAACTCAGTGTCACCTGCAGAACACCTACTTGGTCACAAGTACCAAGTCACTGATGTAAATAACTCCACTCAGTCCCTCCCCTTAGCTGTAGTACACTTTAGCTGGGGTGGAGTTACTGGCTTTAAACAGGTGGTAGTCTCACCTAACCTACCTGTTGACGGCCTCCTGGGAAATGACCTGGAGACCTCAGATTGGGCTGAGGTAGAGTTCCTTGCCCATGCAGCCATACAGAGCATCCCCAAACATTTGATCCCTTCACTCTCTATGCAGACTAAAGAGCAAAGTAGGGAGGAAACCCCGGAGCCAGGAATAATGGCCCAGGACACTCCTAAAAACACAGGCATGCAGGATACCAAATTATCCCCTTTCTATCCTCCCACCAAGAATCCCACTACTTTGAGAGAGGATACCACCCCAGGGTGGAGCCTTTAGCACAGGAGCCAAAAGCTAACACAGCTGAGCTCCCAGGGGTAAAATAACCTCTATGGAAGGAACCTAAGATAGAATAGAAAACTTGGAGCAGTCCTCCTTCCCTCCCAGAGAAACTTTGGTGCAGCAACCCTGCACCACCCATGACAACTTAGGACGCAAACCTGTTCTTCTGCGGAGCCAATAGGACAGCAACCCTGTCCTGCTCTACCCAGGAAGTACGGCAACCTTTTCCTAATTAGAGCCTTTAGGACACTTATTTTGTCCTACTCTAGCCCGGCTAAGACAGCATCCCCTGTCTAGCTTTACAACCCTTAGGACAGCAACCCTGTCCTAACATAGAGCCCCAGGGACAGTCATCCTGCCCTGCTCTACTACGTTTTCCACACCTTAAACATAGGGAATTACAGGGCCCACATTTTAAATATACTTTAGGGAAAAGTTACCAAACACGGTGGTCCACCTCCCCACAGGGAAAGGGCCACATAGTGGATGATAATGGGAGTAACCGCTCTACTGCAGAGCTACTCTCCACTTATCACCACTTAGATAATAAAGTTTCAACTGGCCAAGGTTAGCTTTATTATCCTTCGTTTGGGGGGTGTTATGTAGGAAAGTAGCCTTTTTCTAGGTTGGTTACCCTCACTTTTTGCCTGTTTGTCAGTGTGTTTGACTGTGTTCACTGGGATCCTGCTAACCAGGACCCTAGTGATTATGCTCTCTCCTTTTAAACTTGGTTGCTGGAATCTTTTTCACCCCACATTTGGCATACTGGCACCCCCATTTAAGTCTCTAGTATATGGTGCATAGGTACCCCAGGCATTGGGGCACCAGGGAATCCATATGGGCTACAACAGTTATTCTGCCACCCATAGGGAGTCCATGGAAATGGTTCTGCAGGCCTGCCATTGCAGCCTGCGTGAAACGGGTGCATGCACCCGTTTTCACTACAGGTCACTACACCAGGTCACTATAAGTCACCCCTATGGTAGGCCCTCTCAGCCAAAACAGCATGGTGCAGGTACCTGTGTGTGAAGGCACCCCTGCACTAGCAGAGGTGGCCCCCACAAACTCCAGATCAATTTTCCTGTAGTTTGTGAGTGCGGAGACACCATCTTACGTGTACAGGACGTAGGTCACTACCTATGTCCAGGTACATAATGGTAACTCTGAATCTGGGTATGTTTGATATCAAACATATCAGAATCTTATCCCAATACTGTTGCAAGTATTGGAAGTATGATCCCATGCACTCTGGGGGCTCCTTAGAGGACCCCCAGTGTTGCTACCAACAGTCTTATGGGGTTTTCCGGGCAGCCCAAGCTGCTCCCACCCCTCAGACAAGTTTCTGCCCTCCTGCTGCTTGATCTGATCAAGCCCAGGAAGGCAGAACAAAGGATTTCCTTTGGGAGAAGGAGGTAACACCCTCTCCTTTTGGAAATAGGTGTGACTGGCAT
Source organism: Pleurodeles waltl (assembly GCF_031143425.1). Taxonomy (NCBI): domain Eukaryota; kingdom Metazoa; phylum Chordata; class Amphibia; order Caudata; family Salamandridae; genus Pleurodeles; species Pleurodeles waltl. The sequence goes on from NC_090448.1 coordinate 1,125,187,126, forward strand.
GGGAGGGGTAGCATCCCCAAGCAACTGGTATTCTTTGAAGGGCACATTTGGACATTTGGAGCCCTCCGTGCATGAACCAGTCCGCACCGGTTCGGGGCCCCACCATACAACCCCCCCTGCACGAAACCGGACAATAGATAATGTGATGGAGTGGTGCTCAGAGCTCCTCCAGAGGGTCCCTGGGATCTGTCATCTTGTTTCTAAGTGTAGGAAAGTACCCTCTTTTTGGCATGTTACCCCCAATTTCTGTCTGATGTCAGCATGTTTGACTGTTCACTGGGATCCTGCTAACCAGGGCCCAAGTGATTATGCTCTCTCTCCTCTAAATGTTGTCACTGCATACTGGTAATCCAGTATTTCATCCAAAATTGGCATACTGGTCTTCCCAACTCCCTAGAATATGATACCTAGGTACCCAGGGCATTAGGGTTCCAGGGGATCCCTATGGGCTGCACCATTTCTTTTGCCACCCATAGGGAGCCCATGCACAGGCTTCTACAGGACTGCCATTGCAGCCTGTGCGAAAAGGTGAATGCACCTTTTCACTGCCATTTACACTGCACCAGGTCACTTATAACTCACCCCTATTGCAGGACTTCCAGCCCTAAAGGGAGGGTGCAGAATACCTGTGTGTGAGGGCATCCCTGCACTAGCATAGGTGCCCCCACGACCTCCAGGACCATGTCCCCAGATTTTTTGAATGCGGGGCGCCATTTTACGCGTGCAATGGACATAGGTCACTACCTATGTCCAGATTCACAATGGTAACTCAGAATATGGCCATGTTTGGTATCAAACATTGTAGGAAGTTGGCTCTGTATATACTATCTCAAAGTGAGAGATAGTGTGCACAGAGTCCAAGGGTTCCCCTTAGAGGTTGACAGTGGCAAAATTAGATAATTCTAATGCTCTATTTTGTGGTAGTCAGGTCGAGCAGTAGGCTTATCAGAGGGTAGTGTTAAGCATTTGTTGTACACACACAGGCAATACATCTGGAACACACACTCAAAGACTTACTCCAGGCCAATAGTTTTTATATAGAAAAATATATTTTCTTTAATTTATTTTAGAACCACAAGATTCAAGATTTGAAGTAAATACATAAAATGCAAGGTACTCCACACAGGTAAGTATGGAACTTTGATTTAAAGCAGTAGTATACAGAGTATAGGTTAAAATGGCAATAAGCTATTTTAAAAGTGGACACAGTGCAAAAACCAACAGTTCCTGAGGGAGGTAATTATGGTTAAGTTTCTGAGGTAAGTTAAGCACTTAGAAGTTCAGTCTCCTGGGCATAGGCAGCCCACCGTTGAGGGTTCAAGGCAACCCCAAAGTCATCGCAGCAGCGAAACAGGGCCAGTCAGGTGCAGAGGTCAAAGGAGGGCCCAAAACACATAGGCACCTATGGAGAACAGGGGTGCTCCGGTTCCGCTCTGCTGGCAGGTAAGTACCTGCGTCCTCAGGGAGCAGACCAGGGGGGCTTTGTAGAGCACTGAGGGGGGACACAAGTAGGCACACAAAACACACCCTCAGTGGCACAGGGGCGGCCGGGTGCAGTGTGCAAAGTTAGCGTCGGTTTTGCTATAGAAAGCAATGGAGGGACCAGGCTGTTGCGGTCAGGGGGAGCCTCTGGATACTCTTTGCAGACATCGCTGTGGGGGTCGTCTCAGGTTACTCATGAAGTCGCAGTTGCCTGGGAGTCCTCTCTGCGGTGTTAGTTCTCTGGAGTTCGAGCCGGGGGCATCGGTGCAGAGTGTGGAGTCTCATGTTTCCGACGGGAAGAGTTCTTTAAAAGTTGCTTTTTTGTTGCAAAGATGTTGCTATTGTTGAACAGTGCCGCTGTTCTCGTGAGTTTCTCGGTCCTTCGGTTTCAGGGCAGTCCTCTGAGTCCTCAGAGGTCGCTGGTCCCTGTCGGATGCGTCGCTGTGCAGGTTCTTTGAGTCTGGAGACAGGCCAGTAGGGCTGGGGCCAAGTCAGTTTGTGTCTCCGTCATCTCAGCGGGGCTTTCAGGTCAGCAATCCTTCTTCTTTGTGTAGGTTGCAGGAATCGGATTTCCTGGGTTCAGGGTCGCCCCTATATACTAAATTTAGGGATGTGTTTAGGTCAGGAGGGCAGTAGCCAATGGCTACTGTCCTGGAGGGTGGCTACACCCTCTTTGTGCCTCCTCCCTGAGGGGAGGGGGGCACATCCCTAATCCTATTGGGGGAATCCTCTAATCTCAAGATGGAGGATTTCTAAAGGCGGGGGTCACCTCAGCTCAGGACACCTTAGGGGCTGTCCTGACTGGTGGGTGACTCTTCCTTGTTTTTCTCACTATCCCCTCCTGCCTTGCCACCAAAAGTGGGGGCAGTGACCTGAGGGGAGGCCATCTCAACTAGCTGGGATGCCCTGGGGTGCTGTAACAAAAGGCATGAGCCTTTGAGGCTCACCGCCAGGTGTTACAGTTCATGCAGGGGGAGGTGAGAAGCACCTCCACCCAGTACAGGCTTTGTTCCTGGCCACAGAGTGATAAAGGCACTCACCCCATGTGGCCACTAAATCGTTTGGTTGGGCAGGCTGGCAGAAACTGGTCAGCCTAGCACTAGGAGTCGGCAAATACTACAGAAAGTTAATGGAAAGTGTCACTGATAATATTTAACTTTTAAAGTAGTTAGCACAACTTATTTTATTTCAGGAACAACATCAACTGAGAAAGTGTGCAGAGTCCAAGGGTTCCCCTTAGAGGATTATAGTGGCAATAATAGATAATACTAATGCTCTATTTTGTGGTAGTGTGGTTGAGCAGTAGGCTTATCAGAGGGTAGTGTTAAGCATTTATTGTACACACACAGGCAATAATTGAGAACACACACTTAAAGACTTAACTCCAGGCCAATAGGTTTTTATATAGAAAAATATTATTTTCTTAATTTATTTTAGAACCACAAGATTCAGAATTCAAGTAAGTACATAAATTATAAGGTACTTGGCATAGGTAAATATGGAACTTTAAATTAAAACAGTAATGTACACAGTTTTGGCAAAAATGGCAATACGCTATTTTAAAAGTGGACAGTGCAAAAATCAACAGTTCCTGGGGGAGTTCAGTATTGGTTAGTTTTTAAGGTAAGTAAAGCACTTACAAGTTCAGTCTCTGTGGCATAGGCAGCCCACCGTTGGGGGTTCAAGTCAACCCCAAACATCCAGCACCAGCAACAGAGGGCCGGTCAGGTGCAGAGGTCAAAGTAGGGCCCAAGTAACATAGGTGCCAATGGACACTAGGGGTGCTCCGGTTCCAGTCTGCTAGCTGGTAAGTACCTGCGTCCTCGGAGAGCAGACCAGGGGGTCTTTTGTAGAGCACTGGGGGGTCGGGTCACAAACAGACACACAAAATACATCCTCAGCGGCACAGGGGCGTCCGGGTGCAGTGTGTGAAGTAGGTGTCAGGTTTTAGGTAGAAATCAATGGAGAGACCCGGAGGTCACTCTGGCAATGCAGGCAGGGCACAAGGGGGCTTCTCGGGAAAGCCACCGACTGGGCCGGGATGAGGGCCGCCTGCTGGTCACTCCTGCACCGATAATTTGGTTTCTCTAGGGCCTGGGGGCTGCGGGTGAAGTGCTTATCCCAGGCGTCGGGTTCTTTGTTACCCGGCAGTCGCAGTCAGGGGGAGCCTCTGGATTCTCTCTGCAAGCGCCGCTGCAGGGGTGCATGGAAGTCGTCTCAGGGTGTCCACATCGTGGGAGTCACCTGGGGGGCCTCTCTGCAGTGTTGGTTCTTCTGGACACAAGCCAGGGGCGTCAGGTGCAGAGTGTTGGGGACTCATGCTTCAGGAGGGAGGCTGGAGTCCCTTTAAAGATGGTTGTTTCTTTGTTTCTTGGACAGAGCCGCAGTCCACTGGAGTTTCTTAGTCCTTTGGTTGCAGGGCTGTCTTCTGAGTCCTCAGAGGTCGCTGGTCCCGCTGGATGCATTGCTGTGCAGGTTCTTTGGGTCTGGAGACAGGCAGCTAGGGCTGGGGCCAAGTCAGTTGTCGTCTCCGTCGTCTCTGCGGGGCTTTCAGGTCAGCAGTCCTTCTTGTTGTTGTAGGTCATCAGGAATCGGATTTCCTGGGTTCAGGGTCGCCCCTAAATACTCAATTTAAGGGTGTGTTTAGGTCTGGGGAGCAGTAGCCAATGGCTACTGTCCTTGAGGGTGGCTATACCCTCTTTGTGCCTCCTCTCTATGGGGAGGGGAGAACATCCCTAATCCTGTTGGGGAGAATCCTCCAAAATAAGATGGAGGGTTTTCCAAGGAGGGGGTCACTTCAGCTCTGGTCACCTTAGGGGTGGACCTGGCTGAGGGGGTGACTCCTCCTTGTTTTTCTCATTATCTCCCCAGACTTGCCACCAAAAGTGGGGGCTGTGTCCAGGGGGCGGGCATCTCCACTAGCTGGAGTGCCCTGGTGCATTGTAACACGAAGCCTGAACCTTTGAGACTCACTGCTAGGTGTTACAGTTCCTGCAGGGGGAGGTGTGAAGCACCTCCACCCAGTGAAGGCTTTGTTTCTGGCCCCAGAGAGCACAAAGGCTCTCACACCAGGGGGTCAGAAACTCATCTCAGTGGCAGGCTGGTACAGACCAGTCAGTCCTGCACTGAAGGATTTGGTAAAATACAGAGGGCATCTCTAAGATGCCCTCTGTGTGCATTTTTTAAATAAATCCAGCACTGGCATCAGTGTGGGTTTATTATTCTGATAAGTTTGATACCAAACTTCCCAGTGTTCATTGTAGCCATTATGGAACTATTCGTTCTGACAAACTCCCAGACCATATACTTAATATGGCCACACTGTACTTACAATGTCTAAGAATAGACTTAAACACTGTAGGGGCATATTGCTCATGCAGCTGTGCCCTCACCTGTGGTATAGTGCACCCTGCCTTAGGGCTTTAAGACCTGCTAGAGGGGTGACTTACCTATGCACAGGTAGTATTTTGTGTGCATGATATCCTGAGGGGGATGCCATGTCGACTTTGCCTTTTTCTTCCCTCCAACACACACAATCTGCAATGGCAGTGTGCATGTGTTAGGTGAGGGGTCCCTTAGGGCGGCACAACGCATGCTGCAGCCCTTAGGGACCTTCCCTAGTCACAGGGCCCTTGATACCACAGGTACCTTTTATAAGGGGCTTATCTGTGTGCCAGAGGTGTGCCAATTGTGGAAACAATGGTACATTTATTGTGAGAGAACACTGGTGTTGGGGCCTAGTTAGCAGGGTCCCAGCACACTTCTTAGTCAAGTCAGCATCAATATCAGGCAAAAAGTAGGGGGTAACTGCAGCAGGGAGCCATTTTCCTACAGGTATCAAATCATAATTTTGTTAGGGAAAGAAATGCATTACAACTAATGATACAGGCAAGTGATAATTCTGTACATACATTACATGCCACTAAAACAAAGTATGGTATAATAATGAAAGAGTTGTTTGCATGTTTAAAGGCCACTAAGGGCCTGATTTAGATGTTGGCGGTAATGGTCCCATCGTCAACTTTTTGACAGAAAACCCATCCGCCGCTGTGACCGTCCGCCCGTCCTATTTAGTTGTTAGCCAGTGCATAGACCAAAAACCGTCTATGGTCTGCCATCACCCCCAAGAATCTTCACCCGCGTTGACGGCACATAGGTAAAGGTTTTACCGCTGAGCCAACCATGATGTGCATTCCCGTAGACACAACTGTGGCAGCTAAACCTCCACACCTGAGTTGGCGGATTGGCAGCTATAAAAGTACAAAACTCCTCTTTTTGATGCTTTCCACAATTCCTGCTGCTATGAACCCAATGCTACCACTCCTGCCGTTGCTCCTGGGCTAGGTCCAAGATGGAAATCTACTCCATTGTTGCCAAAACAAAAGGTAAGTCACAGTCATTTCTGTTGTCTTTGGAGTTGTAGCTTCACAGTAGTACTGAACTTGTGCATGTTTCAATAATTTGCGCAAACACCACCATAATGCTATGCAATGCTTAGGTGTGTAATGTTGTAGTCAGAAAATATATCAGAACAGACCTCAAGATATAATTAGTACCCACCAATCTGTTACCATCTGCCTTCATGGTAATGGATACCTACACAAAAAAGAATAAGTTACTTACCTGTAAATCCCAGCTCTCTTCCAGGGGTATCCTCATCAAAGTCATAAACATTGAATATTCCCGCCCTCGTGCGGGGATCCCGGAGCATATACAGGGAGTGCAGAATTATTAGGCAAATGAGTATTTTGACCACATCATCCTCTTTATGCATGTTGTCTTACTCCAAGCTGTATAGGCTCGAAAGCCTACTACCAATTAAGCATATTAGGTGATGTGCATCTCTGTAATGAGAAGGGGTGTGGTCTAATGACATCAACACCCTATATCAGGTGTGCATAATTATTAGGCAACTTCCTTTCCTTTGGCAAAATGGGTCAAAAGAAGGACTTGACAGGCTCAGAAAAGTCAAAAATAGAGAGATATCTTGCAGAGGGATGCAGCACTCTTAAAATTGCAAAGCTTCTGAAGCGTGATCATCGAACAATCAAGCGTTTCATTCAAAATAGTCAACAGGGTCGCAAGAAGCGTGTGGAAAAACCAAGGCGCAAAATAACTGCCCATGAACTGAGAAAAGTCAAGCGTGCAGCTGCCACGATGCCACTTGCCACCAGTTTGGCCATATTTCAGAGCTGCAACATCACTGGAGTGCCCAAAAGCACAAGGTGTGCAATACTCAGAGACATGGCCAAGGTAAGAAAGGCTGAAAGACGACCACCACTGAACAAGACACACAAGCTGAAACGTCAAGACTGGGCCAATAAATATCTCAAGACTGATTTTTCTAAGGTTTTATGGACTGATGAAATGTGAGTGAGTCTTGATGGGCCAGATGGATGGGCCCGTGGCTGGATTGGTAAAGGGCAGAGAGCTCCAGTCCGACTCAGACGCCAGCAAGATGGAGGTGGAGTACTGGTTTGGGCTGGTATCATCAAAGATGAGCTTGTGGGGCCTTTTCGGGTTGAGGATGGAGTCAAGCTCAACTCCCAGTCCTACTGCCAGTTCCTGGAAGACACCTTCTTCAAGCAGTGGTACAGGAAGAAGTCTGCATCCTTCAAGAAAAACATGATTTTCATGCAGGACAATGCTCCATCACACGCGCCAAGTACTCCACAGCGTGGCTGGCAAGAAAGGGTATAAAAGAAGGAAATCTAATGACATGGCCTCCTTGTTCACCTGATCTGAACCCCATTGAGAACCTGTGGTCCATCATCAAATGTGAGATTTACAAGGAGGGAAAACAGTACACCTCTCTGAACAGTGTCTGGGAGGCTGTGGTTGCTGCTGCACGCAATGTTGATGGTGAACAGATCAAAACACTGACAGAATCCATGGATGGCAGGCTTTTGAGTGTCCTTGCAAAGAAAGGTGGCTATATTGGTCACTGATTTGTTTTTGTTTTGTTTTTGAATGTCAGAAATGTATATTTGTGAATGTTGAGATGTTATATTGGTTTCACTGGTAATAATAAATAATTGAAATGGGTATATATTTTTTGTTGTTAAGTTGCCTAATAATTATGCACAGTAATAGTCACCTGCACACACAGATATCCCCCTAACATAGCTAAAACTAAAAACAAACTACAAACTACTTCCAAAAATATTCAGCTTTGATATTAATGAGTTTTTTGGGTTCATTGAGAACATGGTTGTTGTTCAATAATAAAATTAATCCTCAAAAATACTACTTGCCTAATAATTCTGCACTCCCTGTAGAAAAACACACATGTATAAGTATGAAATATATATGAAAAAATAAAAAAAATTAGTACATAATTTCCATACCAGAATCATATATACATGTGTATAATAGCAAGGCAGACTATGTTGATTAACAGGCTAAAATGCTTTATTTCTATGGAGTTTTTTGTTTTTTTAACACTCTCCCTTATAATTACAAGAAAACTTTCTGAAGCCCAATTGGAGTGCACAGAAAAAAAATACCAGCAACACATGTGAGAAGAGAAAAAACTACATTGAAAACAACAGAGCATTATTAGCCAATAGGCTGCATTCAAGTTAATACAGCAGAACCACAAAATTTGGCACCGTGCCTTTAAGACCCTGAGCACCTCCAGTATCCCACCATGCCTCAGGGGTGAAGGAGAGGTGACAGTTGGTTCACAGTTAGGTCAGTACTTTTTTACGGTGACAAAGAATCCAACAGATTAGATAGATTGTCTGTACTGCACTTCTAGGAGACTTGCGTCCGGGGAGGAGAGTGGGTTGTTTATGACTTTGATGAGGATACCCCTGGAAGAGAACTAGGATTTACAGGTAAGTAACTTATCCGTCTCTTCCAGGGGATCCTCATCAATAGTCATAAACATTGAATAGATTAGCAAGCCCATCCCTTATCTCTGCGGACTGTCTACTAGAAGTGCAGGAAAAAGACATACACTATGCAAACAAATTTCTCAGAGACGCTTGACCCACTTGAGCGTCCGCTTTGGCATCTGAATCTAAACAGTAATGCCTAGTAAACGTATGCACAGATCTCCATGTAGCGGCCTTACAGATTTCAGAGATTGGAACATTATTAAGGAGGGCAGCAGTAGCCGCTTTTCCCCTTGTCGAATGAGCCTTAGGCCTAGCCAATATTGTTAGCCAATTGATATGCAGTTACAATACATGAAACTATCCATCTAGATATGGTTCGTTTTGAGGCTGCATCGCCTGTTCTCATATGTCCATAATTTACAAACAAGTGGTGAGAACGTCTAATCAATTTGGTCTTATCCAGGTAAAATTTTAGCACTCTTTTCAGATCCAGGGAGTGCAAGGCTTTCTCCACCGGAGTATCCGGATTGGGGAAAAAACTTGGGAGTGATATAGTCTGATTGATGTGAAAATCCGACACCACCTTCGGTAAGAATGATGGATGAGTTCTTAAAACAACTCTATTCTCATGGAAAACCGTATAAGTTTCCTTGGAGGACAAAGTCTGAATCTCACTGACCCTCCTAGCCGAAGTAATGGCTATGAGAAAAGCTGTTTTCCACGTAATGTGTTGCAAAGAAGCTCTGTGAATAGGCTCGAAAGGAGGGCCCATGAGTTTAGACAACACTATGTTCAGCTCCCATGGAGGCGAGGGTTTTCGAATGGGTGGAAAAACCTTCTTTAAACCTTCTAAGAAATCCTTGACTACTGGCATTGTAAAGAAGGATTTCTGAGAAGGTGACTTACGATAAGCTGTAATGGCAGATAAATGTACCTTAATAGATGACAACTGCAGACCTGATTTCGCCAGATGGAGCAGGTAAGACAATATGACCTCCTCCTGAGCCAGAATAGGATTCTGACCCTGTTGTCGACACCATATGTAGAATCTCTTCCACTTGAACGCGTAAGAGCGCCGCGTGGAAGGCCTCCTGGACTCCTTTAAAATGTTCATGCATTCCTGCGAGAGCCCTAGATGCCGATACTGCAGGAATTCAGGAGCCATGCCGTCAAGCTCAGAGAGGGAAGGTTGGGGTGAAGAATCTTGCCTCTCAGCCTGCAAAGGAGATCCGGTCTGCACGGCAGCCTCTTGTGCAGTTGTTCTGACAGGTTGAGGAGATCCGTGTACCAGAACTGTCGAGGCCATTGCGGGGCTATGAGAATCATTCTGGTGTTGGATCTGTAGAGTTTGTTTATCGGTGGAAAAGCGTATAGAAATATCCCTGACCAGTCTATCAACAGGGCATTCCCCAGAGACCCCGGACGGTAGAACCTGGACGCGAAGTCTGGGAATTTTTTGTTTGTCTCATCTGCAAACAGATCTAACTGAGGCTGACCCCATTGAACGAAGAGGTCTGCGACGACCTCGTCATGAAAAACCCAGTCGTGGGCGTCCTCGAGGGTTCTGCTTAGGAAGTCTGCCTCCACGTTTTGCTGCCCTGGGAGGTGAATTGCTGTAAGAGACATCCTCCTCGCTATGAGCCAGTGCCAAATGGTTTGAGACTCCCGAGACAGGGGCCGGGATCTCGTACCTCCTTGCTTGTTCAGATAATACATTGTCATTGTATTGTCCGTCTGCACCAGCAGAGACTTTCCCTGAATCGATGGTGCAAATGATTTGAGAGTCAGATGAACCGCTCTGTGCTCCAGCAGGTTGATATGGTAAGTCTTCTCTTTGCTGGACCACAAGCCCTGAGCTTGAAGGGAACCCAGATGAGCTCCCCAGCCCGGTAGCGATGCATCCGTTACCAGAGTGTCGGAAGGGATTGGATGGTGAAAAGGAACTCCTACTGACAGGTGATGTCTGCGCGTCCACCATAGTAACGATTGTTGCGCTCCTACCGGAAGAAGCATCCTGTCCTCCCATTGGCCTGTGTGTTGATTCCAGTTTTCCTCTAGAGGCTCTTGAAGAGGTCTCATATGCAATCTGGCGTTCGGGACAATGAAAATGCGAGAGGCCATGGAGCCCAACAGAGATGTCACCTGACGGGCCGTAGGCTCGGGGGATCTAAGAAGATCGCAACACCTCCTCCTTATTGATAACAGTCGTTCCTCCGAAGGATACACTTTTTCTAGCTCTGTATTCAGTTTCGCCCCCAAGTAGTGGAGGGTTTGAGTTGGGATGAGGGTGGACTTTTGAAAGCTGACTTGCAGACCTAGAGAGCGGAAAACACTGAGAACAATGTCTAGATGCTTTTTCACCTGTTCTGGAGAGGAGGCTTTCAGTAGCCAGTCGTCTAGGTATGGATAAATGAAGATTTTTTGCTTCCTTAAATGCGCCGCTACCGTTGCTACGCACTTGGAGAATGCGCGAGGGGCAGATTTGAGGCCGAAAGGAAGCACTTTGAACTGATAGTGTTGAGAGGCTATCACAAACCGTAGGAATTTCCGATGTTTGGGAACGATTGGGATATGAAAATACGCAGCCTGCAGATCTATGGAGCACATCCAGTCTCCTTGATGCAGCTGAGGGAAAATCTGATGAAGAGCCAGCATTCAGAATTTTTGTTTCCGTATGAATTTGTTGAGCAGCTTCAAGTCTAGAATCGGTCTGAAGACTCCTTCCCGACCCATTTTTGCTACTAGAAAATATCGGGAGTATACTCCCTTTCCTCTTTGGGCAGCTGGCACCTTTTCTATCGCTCTTTTCTGCAACAGGGCGCGAACCTCTTTGCGTAGTAAGTTCATGTGAGCAGGCCTCGACTTGGTTGGTGGCAAATGAGGTGGAGGTTGTCGGAAAAGAAGAGAGTATCCATTCTCTACAATGTTCAGCACCCATTTGTCTCTTGTTATGCCATGCCACTCGTGAGCGAACTCTGTGATACTTCCCCCAACCGGAGTGGTGGACGGTATTAAGGGAAGCGAACCCTCATTGTTTTGCGGGGGCTTTAGGGGTAGACTGCTGAGGTCTGCTTGATCCTCGGTCTCTTGTGGCCTTGCGAGACTGGAAGAGAGGACGCCCTTGTTTCTGTTGTGGTCTTTGAGACCAATGAGGGGTTTGAACCCTCTGTTGGAACGGGCGCCTGTTGTAAGGTCTGTACCTCCTTCTGTAGTCTTTCTTTCTTTTGAGACCTACTGCCCTCATTGTGTCGACCTCCGCCTTCATACGTGCCATCTCATCATCCGTGTGGGCTCCAAATAATGAGTTTGCGTTAAACGGAAGATTCATGATACGCTGTTGCGCCTCCTGCTTTAACCCTGTGAGCCTCAGCCAGGAAGATCTTCTCGCGCAAACCCCATGCGTGTATCCACCTGCGGCTGCACTAATGATTTGATTGGACACCAGAATTGAAGGATCTCTTGGAAGTCCTGCCTGTCCTCTCTAGGCAGCTTTTCCGCAAATCTGCTCAGCGAGTCCCAGAGGGATCGATCATATCTGCCTAGGAGTGCTGAGGCGCTGGAGACCTTCATCATCGCCGCCGCCGTGCCACACATCTTCCTACCCAGAGAGTCCAGATGTCTACTCTCCTTGTCCGGTGGAACCGTTGAGGATGACGCCACTGAATGCGTCTTGCGGGCTGTGGCTAATATGACTGAGTCTGGTAGTGGATCAGCCCTGAGAAACAAAGGATCCTGATCAGGGGCCTTGTACTTTTTCAAGATCCTAGCAGGAGCTGAACGGAGGTTTGCTGGCGTCAAAAAAGTCTCCATGGTCTGCTGGAGAAGACCAGGCACGAGTGGTAACAACTTCCTTGAAACAGTTCTGTGTTGCAGGGTTTCGAAGATTACTGAGGAGGAAGTTGAAGGTTCCGGGATATCAATATTAAGCTTTTGTGCTCCCCTGAGCAGCACTTCATTGAAAGTTGTTATGTCATCCACCAGGGAAACTCTAGCTGGTGAGGAATCCGTCAGAGTCGGGTAGTAACCTCTTATGGAAGACCTCAATGATGTGGACTAAGAAGGGGTCCATCTGTGATGGCGCGATTTTGACCTAGACCTCCTCTGGGAGCGTGACCTGCCCCTAGATCTTGTGGTATTGCACCGAGGCCTAGTGGCAGATTGGCGAGACGTAGAACGAGCCCGTTCTGTATGCGCCACTGGCGATGGGGTCCTCGGAAGCGACGCTGATGGTGAATACATGCGTGAGTACTGACAGTCTGGAGAAGCCGGCGCCTTGTTAAGGCTCTCCAACCACCTTGGCGATAGGTTTATGGGCGAGATGTGCCCTGACGATGAGGCCCTTGACCGTCTAGACAATCCACTCCTTATGGAGACCACTGGACTTGGTGGAGTGACATTCTTGGCAGCCGGTGGTTGCTGACGCTCTTCTCCTTGAGAGATAGACAGTAACTGCCTCGACGTCGAACGGTGTACCGACGTTGAAGGAGGCCCAGAATGTACCGTGGACTGCTCAGGTCTCGACGTCGAGTGCCTCGACGGCGACTGGTGGTCCCTTGTATGTGTGCGGCTCAATACTGTATGCTTCGCCGTCTAGTGATGGACCGCTGACGGCAGAAGCCTCTGCTCTCCACGCTGAGGTTATCTCGACGTCGTCTTCCGTGCCGTCTAGGGATGTGACGCCTTCGACGGCGTACGAGCACGACGGTGCTGACTCGACGTCGATCGGTGGGTTGCCGTCGACGGAGATCTGTCCCGATGAGGGATGTGAGCCTTCGACGGCGATAAGCGATGATGCAACGGTGGCAGCGATGACGTCGACGGGGAACAGACAGGTACATTCTTACCAGCTGACGTCGATCTAGCCTGTCGCTCATGAGAATGGCTTGTTGATTGCCTGGGAAGCGAAGAGGACGATGTTTTCTGCCTCTCATGAAGTCCATGAAGTCTGATTTTCTCTCTGTCCCTCAGAGTCCTTTTGGACATATTTTTACAGTGCCTGCATGTGTCCGGGCAGTGGATCTGAGGCAAACACACAATACAGAGAGAGTGTGGATCAGACTGGGCCTTCTTCCCACAGGAAGGGCACTTCACAAAAAGAGAAGGCATTTTCCATACAGGAAAAAATCCCCTCACTCAGAAAAAGGTGAAAAACTTCGAGTGAAGGTATAAAAAACAATGTTTTTGAATACTTTTCTGTGAAAAACTCAGAAACATTGAGAGCTCAATGCTCCAGGATCCTCTCAGAAGAAGCTGGAAAAAAGAACTGACCTAACTGTGAACCAACTGTCACCTCTCCTTCCCCCCTGAGGCATGGTGGGATACTGGAGGTGCTCAGTGTCGTAAAGGCACGGTGCCAAATTCTGTGGTTCTGCTGTATTAACTTGCATGAAGCCTATTGGCTAATAATGCTCTGTTGTTTTCAATGTAGTTTTTTCTCTTTTCACATGTGTTGCTGGTATTTTTTTCTGTGCCCTCCTTTTGGGCTTCAGAAAGTTTTTCTTGAATTATAAGGGAGAGTGTTTTAAAAATAAAATAAAAAAACTCCATAGACATAAAGCATTTAAGCCTGTTTATCAACATAGTCTGCATTGCTGTTATACACATGTATACATGATTCTGGTATGAAAATTGTCTACTAAAAAATGCTATATTTTTCATATATATTTCATACTTATACATGTGTGTTTTTATATATGCTCCGGGATCCCCGCACGAGGGCGGGAATATTCAATGTTTATTACTATTGATGAGGATCCCCTGGAAGAGAAATTGTTATATTGTACAGCAGAGAATCCGAAGGTGCTGGGATAGGGGGATCCTGCTGTTGGACTATGTTATGTAATCATCCCATTCAGAACTTCCTGACTAAGATAAATATGCATGCAATTCTCCCTCATACCTAAACCCTGCCTGAGCTGTCAAGAATGGTGCTGTAGCCATTTGAGGTATCTGTGCTGGGATATTCCTGTTGAAAGTGGTCTCAATGGTTGTGGCAAATGTGACATTTAGGTGCTACCTTTTGAGGTGTGTGTTGGTTTGGTATTGCAAGCTGATATTCTTCTGGTTATCTTTAATAAACACTCATCATCATTCTCATATCACGCACCAAGGTAATAGGGATCTGTAAAGTTGTAGAGGAAGAATATAGAACTTCTGCGTAATATGGCTTTTAGGCATCTTGGAGACACCTCTGGAAAAGCTCGTAGTTCTGAAAACTGAAAAGTTTTATAGGATGTAAAGTGATTTGGTTATTTCTGTGCTTCTTCTGCTGTTGTGCTTGCTCTGCTGTGTGTCCTCTTCTTTGTCCAATTCTTGTCAGTTTACACTCAATTGTGCTGGGCTCTTTGTTGGCCAAACGGCCCTTCATACTTTGACTTCTCAGCATCCAACAATCTTGAAGGTGTCTGTAAAGGTATTCTACTTGGTTAAGTATGGTCTTTTAATATTACTGACAGCATTCTTGATTCAGAAATTAATGTTAATGGTGATGTTGACATCACCTCTGTCATCAGCAGTGTATCTGCAGAATGTATTATCGGACTAAGTCATCCATGGTAACTTAATAGACAGGTACTTGCTTGTAGACTGAGGTATTACCGCATATGACCTGATGACAATGCATTTTTTTTTAATCACTAGGGGTTTAGCAGATACAGACTTGGATGCAGTCTTTTCAGTTGCAGTCACTCCGATGACTTCTTGCCCACCACCGTTGGTACTGTTGACGACGGAGTAGACAGTTTAATCTTCAGAGTTAGCTTTAATGAAGGAGACAGGAAGGCAGATGGAGAAAAGGGAAGTTTCTCTGCCTCAGGAGATGGAGTCCTGGATTGAGAATGTGAGCTTTGTTGGAGAATCTGGTGGCAGCTGTTTTTCATTGGTAATAGTACATACAGTGAACCACAAAAAGCCTTCCACTTAGGAAGTGGCATTATCCAAAATATAATACAGAAATGGGTACCACTTATTCCAAACCATATCGCCCCCCCTTACTCCTCCTAAAGATCCTGCTTTGTTTTCTGGGACATCTCCCTGCTGCGTATTCAGAGGCTGCCTGCTTAGCACAATAGTCTTTGCCCACATACTAGTCGGCTAATGGGCAGGGCTTGGGGAATTACAGGATCTGGCAATATCTCTTTTCATAATCACAGTTCCAATCCCCACCAGAGTTCGTTCCCCCTCAAGCCACCCAGGTCATCCAGTATTCCAAAGAGTGTGATTACGAGGGGATGGGTCTATGAAACAGCCCAGGTCCCAAAACAGCATGGAGATCATTTTATGTGAATATCATCATATCACTGGGCAATTCTAATCCATATGAACAAAATCCATGTCTCTCCAGGCATCGGAAACACTTGGGTTCAGCTAATCTGCAGGCCTTCCACAGCAGCTGGGGCGTAAGATGAATGATGTCCAGGTATTTGATTTAAACAAGGCACAGTCTAGCAGAAATGACAAGGGTATGCCATACAGGTATCCCTCCAGGTGTTATTGCCTAAGGAGCTCATCCATCCCTCCCAGCGTGCTCTAAGGCCCACCATAAGATCAGGGGAATTGACAACTAGTGATTTGTATATCTGTGACATCCCTCCTTTCCCCACTGGTCCCAGAAGTTGTTTGGCCTCCAGCTGGCTATAGTTGGGATCATTCCTAACTATAGCAAGTGCACATTTAGGCCATAATATCACAGAACTAGCTGAGTGGATTAAAGAAGGGGAAGTTTTGCAGAATGTACCATCATTGGGGTACCATCATTTTGAAGGTGGCCTACCTAGGATACTGAGGAAGAATTTGAACCACTTTTTCAAATCATTCCTGGTATTGAGGGGTAAAGGCTGGAGTTCCAGGTTCCAGAGCTACATATATGTTCCCAAATATTGGAAACTAATGTGGCTAATCGGGAGACCCAGCTGCCAGGTCTCATCACTCGCATTTCCCCTTAGGGAGACATACAGGGAGTTGGCCCAGTTACCCTGGAGTCCCGGTGCCTCCACAAAGGTCTCCATGATAGTGAATCAGACATGGCCCAGTGATGGATGGATGGATGGGACAAGAACAGGAGTATGTTGTTCGCACAGAGTGCAATCCTGTCTTTTATCAACAGTCCTCCGTCAAACTCCCACAACTTGGCATCACAGTGTACCCACACCACTAGAGGCTCAATGGCCACAGCAAACAAGAGGGGCGTCAGGACATCCCTGCCTAGTACCCCTGTGGATCGGAAAACTGTGGGAGAGTATCCCAGGCGTATGAGAGGAATCTGGGGCCTATCCTCAGCTTCTGAGCACCCCTTACGAAGTATCTCCAGTCCAGGGAGTCAAATGCTTTTTCAAAGTCAAGGAACATTAGCACATTCGGGCACTGCTGTGATTGGTATTGTTCCAGAGCTACGTTGATGCTCTGAATAAAGAGCCTCGTTCCCCAGAGGGGAATAATGCCACATTGATGAAGTAGACAAGGTGGGCCAGAACCCGCAGGGCACTCTTGGCAACCCATTTAACCTCTGTATTTATCAGAGAGATGGGCTAAAAATGAGGCTCACCGATCCAGAGGACACCCTTATTTATGCAGTACCACAACAGCTGCAAGGTTCAGCCCAGGGGGGAAAGCATCCCTTGTCTACTGCCTCCGTATACATCTTCAGGAGAGGCATGAGCAGGGCCCCTCAGAGTTTCCGGTAATACTCAACCATTTATCTATCCGGATCCAACATATTGCCAGAGTTCATGTACCCGAGGGCTACCTGATGTCCTCCAGCTAGGGAGGTTAAGCGAGGTCCTCAGGGTCAGAGGTGGTCAGTGGGGCATCCCTTTCTCACGTGGAGAGTGTTTTTTCGGCATACAGAGAAAAACAGTAGTGTATGTTTGCTATGTTAGACACTGTTGAGAGCAATCTCCTGCTGTTATCATGAAGGGGGGCACCACATGTATCTTCACCTCGACCCCGCCTTTCCCCAGAGACCCAAAGCAGACTATTAGTGGGGATATGTCTGATAACCTATAGGTAGGCTACAAGAAGCTGTCATGCTGAGGAGAGTGAGGGCAGGAAGCAGCAACAGGTCAATGCAGGACATTAACTTAGTCACAGGCCTGTCACCTAGTCCGTTAAACTGCTCCCCCAATCGCTGCTGTGTCTCCCTGGGGGTTATAACAGTCAATGATGTCCATAAAGTTGGTAAAATCCCCTTTTAGAAGGGTGACATTGCGTGAGAGTCCTAGCACCAGCTTCCTAAAGGCTACAAGGGTAGCCCCAGCAAGAAAGGGAGGAACACAGCCACTCAGTAGGTTATACTGTGTACTCTACAGACTTCCTGTGAGGGCCACATACCTCCCCAGGGGGTCAAGGCTGGTTCAAAAGATAGCTAAGGAGTACCACCGTGGTATACCATATCATATCCATAGATGGCTAAAATGGAACACTAGTAAGGAGTACTTCCAGCGCAGGGTGCCTTGAGAACTGCACCTCCTTTTATACGGGTAAGAAGACCGCTGACGTTTCATGTCATTATTGTAAAAGGAAGTGTCTGGGTGCAAGAGCACAATCGTGTTTGGCAGGCAAAGGCCAGGGGCGCCCGACCCGTAGCAGGTAGACCCCACAAGGCCCAGTGTAGTGTGTGTCACCATCAGAGCAGGCATATATAAGAGAAGACAGTCTCTGTGAGCACAGAAAACACATATAGCAACCAAACAACACAGATAAGCCACCACCCCCAAGCCCCTTCCTCCCTCCCTTCATTTCCACTCCAGAAGCATCTGTCGCCCTAACATCAAACGTCACAATGTGAACTAAGCAAAAATTGTACTTGTAGCCTCCATGGGACTCCTACTTCACACTGCATCCCTCATAAGAGGGATATGGTAGTGATGGCAAAGTATGTAACAGTCAAGAGGGGTCTGTCTGTCATGGGTCGAAGTCTATTCATAGCGCCCCTAGCTGGTGCCCATGTGAGAGTGGGACGTATTGCCTTGCTTGCCAGTGGCCAAATCCCAATCTGATCTCAGCAGCTCTTCCGGGAGACACAGGAGTCTCTCTTACCATGGGTCAGCCCATGCCTCCTGTGTGACTTTCAACGGCGTTGGGGTCTGTCACTCCTCCTCCTTGCCGGCTGCATGGGCTATCCTCAGTCAAGGGCCACATCTGGAGGAATCAGGTTACATTTAAGTGGATGCTGCTCTTTTAGCCAATCCCACGCCACTTCTGAAGTGAATTTTGGAGTCATGGACAACCAGCAGCTCTGCGGTATATAAGAGCATATATTGGAGCTGCATGGCGAAAAGTTTCTGATTTCCGCTTCTGCTGTATCAGACGTGTGTTATCTGAAATATCATGACACAGCCCGATTGGTATGTAAGCCACCCAGCCCCCGAGTCCCTTGCAAGATGGCATCTCCATCCCTATAAATGAGGAGCTTGGCTCTTCACGAGTGACTGCTGTGCCCTTTCAATTGTGATGCATGACAATAACTGGTCCACAGCCATCCATGAGCGGATCCACTCCAAGAAAGCCTCCAGGTTGAAGCCCTCAGCCACGACCGGAAATCCAACAAAGTGAAGATTACTCCACTGGGCCCTGTTCACTACATCTTCCACCTGATCCATGAGGATACTGGATGTCATCAGGAGATGGGCTACCTGCAATGTGAGGTTGCTCACTGTGTCTTTCAATTCTGAGATGGCACCCCAGCCTTCGATTCACTTTCCACAGCACTGTGGTGGTCCTGCTCACGAAGGCGATGTCAGATCGCGTTTCTACCATCCTGGATTCAAGGGCCATGTTGAATTTGTCCTGAAGAATCACGTTGGTATCGCCATTTTCCATGGTGCAGACCAGCACAGGCCCCCCTATTCGATGCTACTTGAGGCATCACCTGGGCCGTGAACCTGTCCATTTTCGTTAGTGCCTGGGAGGAGGAGGGTTTATCCCGTCCTGTGGTATTGGGCGCTCCAATGTCCCCACAAGAGACAGAGCCAAAGAGTCCTCCTGTGGTCTTTCCAGGGGTCACCCATACCGCTGTCAATCTCCACCGTCTGGTGGAACATTGTGAGTGTAACACTGTGGGCTGCAGCAGCAGTGTTGTGTTGGCTCTCACTGTACCAATGAGACTGCAGGATTTGGGCAGCAGGACAACCAGGCTGTGGGTAACGGAGTCCAATTCCACACCGTGTGACAACGGTCGGCCTAGCCCTTCCAGCCAGCTATCAATACCACACCAGCACCTAAAAGTGGGAGTGATTTGTGGCAGCTGTAGGCATGACATTCTGATTTCTCATGGAAATCATTGTCTAACAGATCTCTTACTTTTCTCTCAGTTACATTCGTCACACACATGCAAAGACAAACAGAAGCAAGAATTGGTTCAATACATTTTATGTAATCCACTGCGTTCTAGATAAAAATAGCATGTACTGCAATAATTAGGATGATAAAACATAATAATAGCAATGCAGTGACAATAAAATTGAAACATAAGAAAAGTCCCACTATAATGTCAGAATGCAATGGGTTGGAATTCCTCCCTATGCCACTAAGGTACTTTTAGAGCACAGCAGTGTAAGCCCTAATCTGCCCTTCAGGATTGCCTAAGAGCACACCTTCCCCCATACCGGGATATGGTAGTAGTGAGGAGGGCTGTTGGTCTACTGAGAGCCCTCTCCTGGGTGGGCAGAAAAGACGTCAAGTCTCAGCAGACAGCTGCGGTGAAGCAACAGCATGCAGTGGCAGTTTTCTGGCTTGAACTCTCCCTCTAACGTATGGGGGAAGAGGGATGTTTTATAATAAAGCAGCTGGTAGTCTGAGAAAACTGTCCTAACGTAAGAACACATGTTTACTGTGAAGTGGCAAAGATTGTGGTGTTCCTACTTTGTACTCACAACAATATCAAGTACAGCCTTGAGCAGGGTACGGGAATGTCCTACTAAGAAGAATGAAAACAGTTCCTAGGTATGAGATGAAATAAATAAAACATCACCGCAGAATGAAGCTTGTGCTCAGAAATTAAAATGAAAAAATGCAATGTTATTAGGCTAGAGGGCACAAGCGCAGGCCTATGGCTAAAATAACATGCCCATTAAAAGCTCACTAAAATAACCTCATATCACCCCCCCCTTGTCAGTTAAAAGTGTAGAGGAAAACCCAATCAGTACTTCATGTAAAATGAAGCAAATATATAAATGTCCAAGTTGACAAACATAGCAAACTAAAGCAGGCCAAATTAAAACAATCAATTTTAAACAGAACTAAAAAGCTGAATGTAATATATTTAAAAGTAATTGTTATTGTGAAAAGTGCCAATTATATCCAGAACAATAGAATCAAGGAAAGATTCCACTTTGGCAGATGTTAATGTAACCAAATCAGTGCCAAGTAAAAACCAAAGAGCACTCGTCTTCTAAGACCTCAGCTGCAGCCGAGGCAGCAGAATCCTGTGTAGTGCCAGATGTCGAAGTGCCCAGAGCCACTTGATCCACAAAGAGCAGTTTAAAGAAGGCTTCCCGGAGTAAACGCCCCTCAACGCGCATGTCTGGTAATGAGCCCTCATTGAGAACATCAACAGATCAGCGTCTAGTGAAAGTAGGTGCTGCATAGAAAGACATAGTTGCAGTGCACATTCAAAAAGGCACCAAAGGCAACAAAACACGTGCTGCACACAGTGCAAAACCAGTCTCAATGACAGAGAGCAGTTACATTCCAGTTCCCTAAAGAGTGGTGCTCTAAAATACTGCATCATGTGT
The DNA here is from genome assembly GCF_031143425.1 of Pleurodeles waltl. NCBI lineage: Eukaryota > Metazoa > Chordata > Amphibia > Caudata > Salamandridae > Pleurodeles > Pleurodeles waltl. The sequence goes on from NC_090448.1 coordinate 1,125,208,181, forward strand.
TCACGACAAAGTTGCGCTGGTGGAAGCGCCATCAGTCCTCCTTGCTGATATGGGGCTGCAATTGCAAATGAAAAATAGCAAAAGCAAAATGCCAACAATTAAAGCCAAAGTAATTGGGAATACCTCAAAAATATAGTGTATGGCTGAAGGTATAATGCCAAATATAATGAAGAGATGCTTACGAACCCAGAACCAACAGCCTTAAAGAAGTGTACAATCCTAGCAGTATTGGATGCATATAAATATTCATCCAATGAGCTCACCATAGTGTATCAGAAAGTTTATATTTAAAAGGCACTGTATCTCCGTGGATGAACTTGCTACTTTAAGAACGTAGGTCTTGCGGGCAGATGTCAGCACTATGTGTTTCTGAAACAATAGCGCTTTTAGTCTGCTCAGCTTGTCAATATTTACATTAGAAATAGCAATAAAAGTCCAGATGTCTGCTACTTTCATCTGTTGCATGGGGGAAAAAGTATGTTAACGCAAGAAGTTACAATCTGGAAGACTGAAACTACGTAGGTAATTCCAGCTCGCATTCCACACCAGCGCTCGCTGTTTAGAAGCACATAACTTCCATTTGAGAGCACTTGGAACGCTGGTCGAATCAAGGGGACAGAGACTCCCTTCAGATAAGAAAATTAGTTACTTACCTGTAACTGCAGTTCTCCAGTATTGGTATCTTTCATAGATTCACATGCTTGAATCATCCCCGTCGTCGAGGTGGGAGCCTCACGGTAAATTTAAATATATAAAAAGCAGTAAGTCAGTAAAAATAAACCAGTAGGCCCAAGTAGGCCTCATAAGGTATTTTACAGTCTATCCACTTTGTTTTGTGAAAAGACCCAAACTTGAGTATCAACCAATCAGGATTCAGCCCCTCCCAAACACTCCCAACAGAGGCTGAATTCCCTCAGATTTTCTATTAGGAGTGTGAAGTTTAATATCTGTATAATAGGGGAGCCTCTGAGGGGAGGAGGGTGGGTCGCATGTGAATCTATGAAAGATACCAATACTGGAGAACTGCAGTTACAGGTAAGTAACTAATTTTCTTCTCCAGTATTGGATCTTTCATAGATTCACATGCTTGAATCCGAGTAACGAGCAGTAATGTTTTCTTACTTACTGAATTACATTGACTGTAATTCCATCGTAATTCTATACGTGATGTGATTCACATTAGTTCAGTTTTAAATATGCACTTACATATAATTATATTTATATTCACAAACATACGAATATAAAAGCAATAAAATGTGTGTGGCAAGAAATCCTGACACAGTTTATGCTATTATTATGGAGAATACGACACGTTAAACAGTAGAAGAAAATGAACCATTAATGACCATACCTCGAGTGTGGTGGTGGGATGTGTAAGAGGCTCACCTTAACGAAATAGATGCCTCAGCACTGCTTGTCCCACTGCTGTATCGACCTGGTTTGTCTCCTCTAGACAGTAATGTCTTGTAAATGTGTGTTGGCTGGACCATGTTACTGCTCTACAGATGCTATGTAGTGGTACACCTGCAAAGAGTGCCGCTGAAGTGGCTACCGATCTTGTAGAGTGGGCTCTCACCTTGGTGTGGAGCGGCTTTCCTGCTTTTGAATGGCAGAATTGAATCGCCAGGCCAATCCATCTTGCTAAAGTCTGTTTGGACACCGCGTGTCCCTTCTTTGTTCCGCCGAACGCTACAAATAATTGAGCCGACTGGCGGATGGCCTGAGTTTTCTGTAGATAAAACTTTAAACATCTTTTAATATCGAGAGAATGTAATGTTTTTTCCGCCACTGTTTGCGGATTTGGAAAAAAGGTTTTTAAGATGACTGGTTCATTTAAATGAAATGTTGAGGGAACTTTCGGAATGAATTTAGGATTTGTCCGCAGGATGACACCTGAGTTTGTAAACTGGAGGAACGGCTGTTTGATGGTGAAAGCCTGAATGTCACTGACTCTTTTTGCCGAAGTAAGAGCTAACAGTAACGCTGTTTTCCATGCGAGGAATTTGAGGTCAGCTTTGTGGATCGGCTCAAAAGGAGCTTTCATGAGTTGCATCAACACAACATTCAATGACCATAGAGGCGGGGGTTTCCTAATTGGCGGGAAGACCCAAAAAAGGCCCTTCATAAATTGTTTGACAATTCTTGTGGAACACAAAGAGAGTCTATCTGGTGATCTGCGGTATCTGGAGATTGCTGCCAGATGTACCCGTATGGAAGAATATGCAAGTCCTGATTTTGCCAGGAGCAGGAGATATGGAAGTATCTGTTCCGGAGTAGAAGATAAAGGATGTATATTTTCCGCTGCACACCAAACACAAAACCGTTTCCATTTAAGTCTATAGGTTTTGTTGGTAGTGTCAGCTCTAGCTTTTGCTAAGATGTCTCTACACTCTGGGGAGATTTTGAGATTTAAGTATTCATTGTGTTCAGGAGCCAAGCCGACAAATGAAGAGACGACGGATGTGGGTGTGTGACTTGTCCCTGGTGCATCGTTAAAAGAGTCGGACTCTGTCTGAGTGGTAGATGTGGTCGTTCGGAGAGCATGAGGAGCTCCGTATACCATATTTGTCTGGGCCATCTGGGAGCTATGAGTAGAAGTCGACACCCCTCCGTCTTCATTTTTCTGATGACTCTCGGAATGAGCGGGATCGGAGGAAAAGCGTAGGCATAAACTCCTGACCATCTCATCGAAAACGCATTCCCCCACGAATCTTTTTGGGGAAGCCAACTTGCGTAGAACTGGCATTTCTTGTTCTCGAGAGTGGCAAATAGGTCTAAGTTTGGTTTGCCCCATAATAGAAACAGGCCATTGAGAGTTTTCTGGTCTAGCTCCCACTCGTGATAAGGAATTACTGTCCTGCTCAAGGTGTCTGCTAGAACATTGATCTGTCCTGGCACATGCTCCGCTTTTAGTGAAATATTGTGTTTGATGGCCCATGTCCAAATTTGTTGGGCTAGCTGCGAGAGTTGTAGGGACCTTGTGCCTCCTTGCTTGTTTAGATAAAACATGCTGGTCATGTTGTCCGTCCGGATTAAGACGCTTGAACATTGTATCTTTGGCAAGAAAGCTTTTAGAGCTAAATGTATTGCTTTGAGTTCTAGATAATTGATGTGGAGCTGGCTCTCTTGCTGATTCCAGATTCCGCTGATTTGCAGGTCCTGGCAATGTGCACCCCATCCTTCGAGAGAGGCATCCGTTGTTACTATGTAACTTGGTGTTTGAAGAAGAAAAGACAGCCCTTTTGAGAAATTGGTTGGAGTCGCCCACCACCTCATAGTGTTCTTCATTAGAGGCGTTATGCGAATCTTGTCTTCGAAGGAGCCGAGGACCTGTGTCCATTGTATGTCCAATTGCTCTTGCAGGGGTCGCATATGGAGCCTGCAATCTGGGACTAGCGGAATGCACGATATCATTCCGAGCAATGATTTGTAGATGCGGACTGAAACTAACTTTTTTCTGGATAGGTTGTTTGCCAACGAGGTTAACTTTTGTTTCCTCTCGTGTGATGGGTACGCTTTGCTGCGTACTGTGTCCAAAATTGCTCCCAAGAAACTCAATTCTTGTTTGGGGTATATCTGAGATTTCTGGTAGTCGACTACAAACCCCAGGCTGTGTAACAAATGAAGGCAATAGGAAATATGATTTGTTACTTGGAATTTTGAGGGTGCCTTTATAAGCCAGTCGTCCAGGTAAGGGAAGACCTGGATACCTGCCTGGCGAAGATGTGCTGCTACTGGAGCTAGCATTTTTGTGAAGATTCTGGGGGCTGATTTGAGACCGAATGGTAGAACCCGGAATTGGAGGTGCATACTTCCTACCCTGAACCTTAAAAATTTGCGATGGTTGCGATATATGGGGATATGAAAATAAGCATCCTGGAGGTCTAGGGATGCCATCCAATCGCCCGTGTTTAAGAGACGCAGGACATCCTGCAACGTTACCATCCTGAACGATTGTTTCTTTAGAAACTTGTTTAGTGCTCTCAAGTCCAGGATGGGGCGCCAGTCTCCTGAGGGTTTCTTGAGAAGGAAAAACCGGGAATAGAATCCCTTGTTCCTTTGAGATAAAGGGACTGGTTCTATTGCTCCTTTTGTTAGCATTATCCTTACTTCCCTGAGAAGTTGGCTCAACCTCAGAGGCGGTGTACCCGATGGAGGGACACTCGGTGGTGTTTGGATGAATTCCAGAGTATGACCTCTGGTCACCACATCTAGTACCCATCTGTCCGATGTTATAGCCTTCCACTTGGGGAAATAAGAATTGATGCGACCTCCGACCTTCAATATTGATTGGGGAGGTGTTGAGATTATCCGCTGGTCATTGCTTTCTGCCTGTATCTCTTGCTCGGGCAGCTCCTCTTCCTCTAGCCGGATGTTTGTAAGCTGCGGCTGGTGGTAATCGATAATGCTGCTGTTGTTGATGGTGCTGATGTCCTGGTCCTGTGGAGGAAGATGTATATTGTGACCTGTATTGTTGGTATCCACCTCGAAAGGAGTAATTACCTCTACCCCTTGCTCCACGAAAAGGTAGTTTTTTTTATATTGCAGGGTACCTAGGGATTTTGCCGTATCGGTATCCGTCTTGATAGCCTGCAGCATATCATCGACATGTTTGCCAAACAAACTCTCTCCATCGAAGGGCATGTCGAGAACACGAGTCTGGACTTCTGGTCTGAATGAAGTAGCTTTAAGCCACCCTTGTCTGCGCAGGACTGCTGCTCCAGCTAATTGTCGAAAGCCAGTGAGGGAAATATCTATTGCACTGTCTATTATCTCTGCGGAAACCCTTTCTCCCTCCTGCAATACCTTTTTAGCCTCCACCTTGAGATCTTCTGGCAGTGAATCTACAAAAACGGACATGTCTGCCCACATCTGCCGATCGTACCTTCCCAGGATGGCGAGGGAATTTGCCGCCTTGACCGTTACTGCAGCAACCGAGGAGAATTTCTTACCGATATTGTCTAGTCTCCTTCCCTCTTTGTCTGGGGGAGACGCAATAGGTGTAGAGGGGTTTTTGGATCGTCGTTGAGCCGCCTGTGATATAACCGAGTCAGGTTTCGGTTGTGAGACTAAACAGGCCGGAGAATCATCTGGGGCCTTGTATTTTTTCTCTAGTCTTGGCATTTGTGAAGGCACTGTTGCCGGGTTTTTCATTGCCTTCAAACCCTCCTGCAACAAGAAATCCACAATAGGTATGGCTCTTACAGATCTCTTTGATGGCTCTTTAAAGTCATACAAAAAACACTCAGTTTCATGGGAAACAATTTCCAGGCCAAAACGTTTCGCCGCTCTCTCTATGATATTATGGAAACCTCCTATGTCTTCTGGAGGGGAATCCACTGGAGCTGCTGGAGGTGGAGATGGTGTGGGAACGAGATAGTCGTCCCATTCACTAGCCGCTGAATCTGCTAGCTCGCCCTCTTCCCTTTCGTCGTCCGACGAGAGGTAAGCTTCCGGAGCTTGGCTAGTTACAGGTCTACTAGCCTGTGGCGTTTCGGAAACATTAGTAGTTTGAGCTTGCTGGTAACTCTGAGGTCTAGGTGGCGTGGACTGAGTTGACGGTGGGAACCTTTTATAGTAGTCCTTCAACATATGTTGTAAATCTGTCACTAATGTGCTAGGCATAGCTAGAGGCGATGGTTGGTTTGCCTGTGGATAAGATGTTGAAGCATAACTATGCTGGTAATGTTGATCCTCTTCTTCATCAAACTCTTGACATTTGACATTTAGTTGGGACGGGCTACTAGCTGCCCCAAACATGCCTTGAACGTCATCATCCTCATCGTCTAAAAGATGTTGCGGTGGGTATGGCAGCACCTTACTTGGTGATGTATGCATCGGCAAAATGTCAGATGACTTGTCCCCTATATTAATAAGGGAAAGGGGTAAGAATCTGGTGGAGTCCTCATGATGGTATGAGGAATGAGCTGGTGAAATGTCCAAAGGTTTGTAAACTGTTAATGCTGTGGTGATCGTCGGATCCATCGTCGACGGTTCCCTCGTCGACGGTTCCCTCGTCGACGGTACTGTCGTCAACTGTACTGTCGTCGACGGGTCTCTCGTCGACGGGTCTCTCGTCGACGCTTCCGTCCATGACTGCGTCTTTTCCTTAGTCGACGGTCCCTTCGTCGACGGGTATTTTAGCGACGACGGTCGCTTCGCCGACGTAGTTTGCGTAGATGGGAGTGCACTGGATGATTTGTGAACCCAGGAGGCCTCCGCTGTCGACGATGTGGTTGCCGACGAAGCTCTTTTGAAGATTTTTGCAGTAATAATCGTCGTCGATGACAAAGGCGACGACGTCATAATCATCGGTGAGGATGGTGTTGTGAACGTCGACGATACCGTGGTCGCTGTTACCGTCGACACTGTCGTCGACGGGGCGGTCGTCGACGGTTGTTTTTTCACCAAAAAGAGTTTTTCTGACTCTTTTTGTGGTGACAGAGACAGGGATGGTTTCTTTGAGGTGCTTTTCCGGTGTAACGGCGTAGTAGGTTCTGAATGAACCTTTTTTGGTCCATGTTTAACTGCCTCTTCAGTTAAGACTTGTTTAGTCTTTTTGTGCATTTTTCTTGGTGGTTCATCCGCACCTCTATCTCTCTCACCTGTTCTTTTCTGAGGGCGAGAAGTTTGTGGTGACTCTTCGCTGTCTGATGAAGGATGCTCTAAGGCTTTCTGTTTTTGCAGCCATAAGAGAAGTCTACCCTCTCGGTCTTTGAGGGTTTTTTGACTAAAGGTGCGACAGATTTTGCAGTCTCTCACCTTATGGTCTGGATGAAGGCAGTAAATACACTTCTTGTGGGGGTCATCAATATGTAGTCTCTTCTTCCCACAGTTGTCACAGTCTCTGAACAGACCCTTCTTTGCCTTTTCAGACATAGTAAAGTTGTAACTAGTTTCCTGAGAGAAAAAACAATCTTCAGTCAGAAAATAGGAAAAAAAAACTGAGCAGAGCTCAGGGAGACTCCCTTCACACGACGTGCGGTAGAAAATCTGAGGGAATTCAGCCTCTGTTGGGAGTGTTTGGGAGGGGCTGAATCCTGATTGGTTGATACTCAAGTTTGGGTCTTTTCACAAAACAAAGTGGATAGACTGTAAAATACCTTATGAGGCCTACTTGGGCCTACTGGTTTATTTTTACTGACTTACTGCTTTTTATATATTTAAATTTACCGTGAGGCTCCCACCTCGACGACGGGGATGATTCAAGCATGTGAATCTATGAAAGATCCAATACTGGAGAACTGGCCAAATTTGCTGCAGAAGCGTTACAAACTCTGTGCAAGGAAGCTGTTTACAAACCATTGCATGGCTCACAGAAGTCTCGCATTCACTGTCGCTAAGAAAGGCCACCTTCATGCCATTGAAACATTTGTACAAAAAGGGTAGCTCCCACACCTTATGAATGTAACTATGTCCCAGCCTTTCGCATCTCCCCACAGGAATGTGTTTCAAGCAGGATGTGTATTGATGTGTTGAAATAGGCAGATTAATAACCCCATGAATCACCCAGACAACAGATGGTCTTCCGCCACAGTGAAAGGCAACTTTTTAAATTTCTCAGTGTTCAGCATAATATAAGTAGCTTCTTTCTTAGCCATTATATGTTGTTGTCACATCAAGTTGAATGTGGCAAACTCGTCCTTAGCCCTGATAGAATGCCATGGACCGTGACCAACTTAACTGCATAATGGACCTAAGTTGACTCTGTCCATGTTGTAAAGATGACATGTCAGTTTGAATAATGCCAACTGCAGAAGAAATGATGTTATTAAGAGTGTATATGCAGTCGGGCAAGGTGTTAATTCCATTATCTACAACAGCTAATGCTTTCTGTAAGTTATCTTGCTTTATTTGCCTTAACCGGGCTGCGGCTTCTTGTTGTAAAAGTTTTCAAATTTCATTATAAATTGCATATAAGAAGCTCTTTTTTTATGTTGTCTTCTGGGGCCTACCGGAACATGATGTAAGCCTGTGTTATTAGACAGGAATCTGAGGTGTTCTTTTAGAGCATCTAGTGAGGAACTTTTTAACCATTGCTGGCATAACTTTCCTACACTGTATGTTGTCACAATACCTGAATGTTCTGGTGACACGTAGCAAAGGTCTAGTCTGTTCACTCTAAAACCCCCAGTGGAGTTTACAAAACACGCATGACAATCATTTGTGTCCACTGGCCACAATAACCACTCGCCAGGACGTGAAAGTATTGTGTTAAATGTTTCATGTGGGCCCATCCATCGAGCTGTTCTTCAGTTGAATTAATGTATCATTGTCATTTGTAAAAATTTGCGGGAGTGGAAATACTAGGGGCATTTTACTCTTTAACTTTCACCAAACAACTTGTCTGCTGCCCTGTGTCATTTAAAATATAATTTATAAAGGTATCAGACATGCTTTAAATAAACCTTCCCCTTCTTCGTATTTGCAAATGTTTAGTTCCCCAAACACTCTTCAAGTCAGTCGACTTCATCCAATATCCATAGCCTTCTACAGCCAACTGAGAAACAAAGCAATCTGAATAAACCAATTTTGTATCGGTCAACAATACATTGTGCATTTCCACTACAGGCAACTGGAAATAATGGGACGTAGCATCTGAACATTATGCCAGAAAAATACAGAAACGTATCCATATATGTTTTAGAACTCCCCACTGGTGGGGTAAGACAATGGTGCCATCATGTAAATTTAAAAATAGTCTTTCGGGTACTTGCTCTATGAATGAAATGATGTCCATAATAATTGTAACAGAACATATCACCATAATTTTCTTTTGTTTGGTAAATGTCATCACTTTCAAATACAGTAAAGTACTCTAATTCAGATAACATAGAATCAGTTTTTACATCCCAATCATCAGAAACAACCCCAGGTATTATTAGATCATTTAAAGAACGTTGAAAAACATGATATTTGCAGAACTTCAGTCAGACCAAATACAATCCCATTAGGAACTGGTATAACTGAAATGCTCACTAGGGAGAAGTTTCAGGAAACTTCATAGGAAGAAAAATTTGGTTTTAGGACCTCATCCAGCAGTTCAACTGCGGAGCGCTCAAGAAGGTAATGACCATGTATCGATAAAAAATATACAATGACAAACCCAATCCGAAGAAGGAAGGCAAATAGTTAATAAAAACCACAGATAATTTGACGGAAGAATTAAATAATTGTCGTTAAGTCAATTTATCAGCTTACGTGCTCTTGATGATGGTTTTGCAGAACAAGTGGATAAATCAAAAGAGGGATCATCTTGTTTGGCAAAATATCCAGAAGCATTTGTGAAAAAGCTGGAGCCGTGTTAGGAAGTGGAGAACTAACAGAAGTCTCCATTGGTGGTTCGCAGTAAACTATGCCATTCGTTTGAGTTGATTTGTGTAGTAGAGCTCATTACTTTGGTTGTTTCTTGTTGCAGATGAAGAGGTACTAATGAAAGATAATTTTCCACCCTCCCCAAGCTTGGGGAAGTGTCAGCATTGCTTCTCAAAACCTGTAGAGGAACATCCTGGGATATAGTAAGAGGGATTAGAGAACTACCCAGGAGTCCAATAGGTCTGCTGTGGAGGATCGGCCATGGTGTAGCTTCACATTATCAATGAAGATGAAGCAATTCTTTTTTTAATCCAGGCAGCGGTGGTAGAATAAGGGTTCATGCACTGCGTATTCCCAAATCTGGAACCGGTGCATGATACAATGGACCAAACTTATTTTTCATAGCAATCTTTTCTCGTACTAGATCCCCATATTTCGGAATCCAGCTGGTAGATTATTGGTGCATCCCTTATTCCCAATTAGGTGGCACAGGCATAGTGTTTTCGTCAAAGAACTGTTGTATTTCCTGCGAGACAGTGACATTTTCATTTATGTTAAAGGGTGTGTCTGCCACCTCCGCGCCAGAGCCATCAAGATCTGGAACATACATTTGTGTCCCAAACAGCACCTCACATGGGGTGTGTCCTCTCAAGGACTTTGTGGGCAGATTATTAAGTGCTCTCCGGACTCCATCAGGGTGACCAAGCCAACTAAGACCCGTGTCCATTACTCTCTAAGGATTGCATTAAGCCTTGATTCTTCCGCTCCTCTACATAGTTATCCTCGGGACAGGGGGACGAGAAATGTAACTGGACCCCTAACAAAGCCAATGTGTGGTCCAAGTGGAAAGTCGCAACTGCGTATGTACCAATAAAGACTTGGAAACTTTCATTAAAGTTTGAGCATAAGATGATTATTGTGGCCACACCCACAGAAATCTGGAGCATGAGTCAACAGCAACTAGAATATATTTGTATGCACCATCAGGTGTAAGGGGACCACAATGGTCCAGGTACACATACTGTAGTGGTTTGTTTGAAATTAGAAGGGGTGTCTGTGGTGGGCGTTTAACTGTGGACCCTTTTATTTGATAACAGATGTGACAGCAGAGGACATAATGTGTTGTCTGTTGCATAGACCTGGCCACCAATAACATTTTCAAAGTAAAGAAATAGTAGTTGTCACTCCTGCATGGGCAGAAGCAACTCCCCCATGTGCTGCTTTTATCAACTCAGATCTTTGATCTTGTTGGGGATCACACGATCACTCACCCCTGTTATTTTTACTAGGGCAGTACTTAGGTTAGTTATGCGGTAGGAATATTTGGCAGAATATGCCTTTGGTAATGGCTTGCCGTCAGCCGAAGCTTTCACAACAGCAAGTGTTTCATCATCCAACCTTGTGCGTGAATGAGTTACTGCAGTAACAGACGCCGTAGCTACTGCTGACTTGGCCGCTTCATCAGCCAAGGTACTACCTTCAACGTGTACTCCTACACGTTGATGTCCCAATGTATGAAATATATGGGCATTGGGTAGCGTTTCCTTCAGATCCGCTACTTTTCTCCACAGTAACCTGTGTTTGATGGTGTTGCCTTTTTCGGACGCCAGTAATGCAGATATTCATTTAAGGACTGAACACAGAATTATGAATCACAGACGATCAGTGTTAGCTGTTATAGATCCGTGTGTTCCAGAGCGAAGACCAGAGCCTTAAGCTCTGCTAGTTGTGAAGTGCCGTCTCCTAAGGTCTGCATGTAAGTGTTTTGTGGATGGAATTCATCATCTTTCATGTAGCCACTCACAGTCACCCAAGCAGCGGGGTATTGCAGAGTTTTGTGCCTATGGCTGGTTGGGCTGATCCATCAGTGTAATTAATTGTTTGATTTTGATCAACTGGCAATGTGTTTTCCCGAATTGAATATTCCATTTCGTATTGACGGAATTCTTGAGTTAATAATTTTGGGACGAAAATATAGTCAACATCAGTTGCTGTCAGAGACGTTGCCCATTGTATCCAACTTGGATGTATGCCTTAGCTTTCCAGACGTTGTCTTTTGTGACAGCCTTGATTTGAGGGCTGGGATCAGAGACAAACATGATGCATTTCTCCTGAGCCAGAGGTCGCTCTTTAATGACAATCATCGGAACAGCAGTCAGAATGGTTTCTGTGGGGGCGGAATGTTGTCAAGCTGTGGAGTATAAGAGTGATTTGTATGCAAAGGGACGGTATCACCTTCATTAAATGTTACGTTGGTGAAACCGATGGCACCAGCAATTACTATGATGATCAAATGTGTTTTGTTGTCCCTTGTGAGTAAATGTTTTGCTGCAAAAATGTCTTGTTGTAATGCTCTGACAAAATGTGTGTTCGACTGTCCAATATTTGCTTGAAAAGTCAGGGCGTATGAAATCCTATAATGGTTTAATGCGTTGTGCATAATCTGAAATGTAAGTTCTACCAAAGTTTTAAAAGCCCAATAAAGAATAGAGCATTTTTATGGTATTTGGTGGTTGCAGCTGTGCACATTTTTCTAGAAAGTGGAGCGATAGGCTCATGTCTTCATCTGATAACTTGTATCCCAAAAATAGGACAATGAGAAAGGCAATTTTTGTCTTCCCAAAACTTAATTTGTAGCCTAGTTCGGTAAATCCAGCAACGATGCGGGCCAACCGCTTCAGGTGGCGAAGGCAGATTTCATCAACATAGGACAACGCCTCAGTGTCAAAGTCGTGTAAGATGGATATTACACGTGCTGAAAACATCCCAGGACTGTTTTCATAACTCTGTAGGAGCCTATAAAAAAATGTCTGCAAGCCTGAGGGCCTAAATGCTGTTAAATCCCTGCTTTCAGGGATTATATTTTGTCAGAAGTCATTGCTGGAAATATATATAGCATTGTTTTGTATTTTTTGCACACTATATTGTTGATAAGTGCTGTGCTATGCACATTTTGGATAGCAAATACACATGTATGACTGTTTAAATGTCTATAATCTACTATTCTATATGAATGGTCTGGTTTTGAAACGGGCAATAGAGGATTGTTCATTGGCGAGACACAGGGCTGAATTACACCCTGGTACTCCAACTGTGAGAATGCTTAATACAATATTGAGGTTGAGGCTGTGGTTGGGACTTGTTGACAGTGGAGTCTCCCCGGGTCAGTTCCTTATGTATCATAAACTGATACATGTGCTGAAAACGCACTGGATCACGGTCAACGCGGAACCAGCCACCCACAGGGTGCTGCATCTCCTATTGACATCAGGAGATGAGTCCCATCTGATATCTAAATTATACCGAGTTCAAGTTGAGGATACACTATATTCCCTGCGGCCACTGAGAGAGAGATGGGGGAGGTCAGTCGGTAGGGAACCGTCAGATGCGGAATGGAACAGAGCTTTGGCTTACCCCCGGACCGTCGCTCGCAGCACACGACTGAGATATATACAATATAATTACCTCCACAGAACGTACCTCACCCCACATCGGCTAACAGTAATCTATGAGGGAGTTCCTAGGGTGTGCCCCAGATGTAAAAATGTAGACGCAAATTTTGACCACATGGTATGGACCTGTCCAGAGATCCAACTGGGGTGGGAAGAGGTGATGTCCGACCTATCGAGACTCCTTAATATGAACCTGACTCCGACCCCTGACAGATGTTTGATGGGCTTTGGGGATGGGTTGCCGCGGGGAAGAGTGGAGACCCGATTTCTGAGTCTGGCACTGGTATTATATAGGAGACAGATCACAAAGAACTGGAAGGCACAGTTTCGGCCCCCCCGGGTTGGGTGGAGACAAGACGTTACAACATGGGCTAGAGCCGAACTCCAGGTCCTGAAGAGCGAGGAGGGGAGGGGACTGCGTCGCCACCCTATAGCACAGAAATGGGAAGTAGCAATGACAAGCTGGGACAATATATTGAGAACAGCGGACGCAGACACACCAACAGGAGTGGAGACTGGATAAACATAGGAAGGGAGGAGATGTTGCCTCGCCCTCTAGGACATGATAAGAGAAGACACGATAAGGCCGAGATTGAACAAAAGGCGGACAACAGGGGACAGAGCCCAGGACATTGAGTAACAGACAGGTTGGAACCGGTAGACGCCCCACCCACCTGAAACCAGACAAGTATATGAGTAATGACACCATACATACTGGAAAAGCCAAGAAATGGCATCCCCCTGCATTAGCAGCCTCCACCCCCTACATTGCCATCGTGTTTAAGTTTAAGTTGATTAATGTTTGAAACAAGTTAAAGGTGTTGTATAATAGCTAGGAAAACATGACTCTGCTACACCAGGCCAATTGGGCAACCCATACGAGAAGAAGCGCCACTGATGTTCTATTCTTGCATAAGTTTAAAGTATAAAGGTTATCGAATAATTAATGAAGTAGAACATTCAAACAATGTAGACAGTAGTGATATTAACACTGTTATGCACTAACACGAAGCAAACAAGATGGTGCTGTAAACATAATACTGTTTATTAAATAATAAAATGTTAATAAAAAAAAATATTTAAAAGAGGCTGTGGTTGGGACCTAATTGGTATTATATGGTAAGGAGAATTTTATCCCACCCCATATGACTGCAATACAGCGTGTGGGCCTATGCCAATGCCCAATCAAATGAGTATGACTCTATTAATTCTCTAGGAACCAGGGGTGAGAAAAAAGGCTTAATGATCCCTTCCCCTTCCCCTTCCGGGACTTCACAGACAAATTCTGGAGGCAATCTTTTTCGGCCAGTAAAATGTCATACATGCCAATCAGTCGATTATATTAATTGCCTGGTCAATGTCTCCCTCTAATTGTATTTTCATTTTATACACCCTATTGCGGGGAGACATGCATGTCTGAGTCTCGACATCTATGAAGTCGTCAGTTGCTTTCACCTCCAGATGCTCTAGAAAATTCCTGTAAACTATTGTGCCCTCTGCTGCGCTGTCTAGCAGAGCCAGTGCCCAGTTCTTGTTCTTCAATAAAACTCTCATCTTGTGTGGCATTTTGTGCAGATATAGCTGCCACCTTCTTATTTTTTGAATTGGGGTTTCTGTTGTGGAAGTTTCTCTTCTTTTTTAACTGAAACTTCTGCTGAGCATTGTGAATCTGTTTTTTGGTTTCACGTACTCTGTTCATTATTCTGGTAGGCCACCTCTCTCATTACGTTTAGCCGGTGAGTCCTGAAAGGAACGAGATTGGCGTGTATCAGTATATTGATATCTACCAGGATTTTTATATTATCCCAATTTCTTAAGTTATAACATTTCTCAGAGGTCTACGAATGTGGAGATTCTCCCCTATATTTTTGTTTATCCAGCGTGTTTTAAAACCCTCAGTTACTTGCTTGGTAGAATCCTTTTACTAGGTCTGTCTCCCAACGAATAGGTTTCGGCAATAATTTTAGGCAGCTGCAATTGCTACTGCTTCCCCATTAAGTTTACTTAATATTATTGAGGACACTGTAGCAAAACTGCCCACTAATTGCATCCCCAAATCCAGGTTCGAGGCAGCCTCAAATTCATCTTGAATTTGTTTTAACACTCCCGGAAGATTGGTAAGTGTGAGTGTAGCGTGTGCGGTAGTGTTGAGCATGGCAAATACCGTGCCCCAAGTGCTGCAGTTATCCACTGCGGGAACCATTCCAAATGGCAAGCACATGGTGAGAATTCTGTGTTTATCCTGAGGTCCTGTATGGGAAAACACAGCTCCCATAACATTTATTTTCTGAGCTAGTCAAAACGGAATTTGTTCACGTTTTGCGGGTACTTTACCCATGATCGAATGCACAGTCCCAGGCTTAATGCCTGATGTGACTGTGTGTGGTTGTGCTGGAGCGTGCTAGGTTTGTATTTAATGTTTGCATTACAAACTGTACTAATAGTCTATATATTGCTGCAAGCTCACTGTATAAGCAGCAAACCTCAGCTACCGCCAAGTTGCCTGCATCAAGATGTGGTGTGTATGTGGCCATTTGTGGCCAGGTAGGACCATCATTGCTCAGATGACCTAACTTAATGAGTAGTGTTGCATGTGGTTGGGCGCCATCAAGCCAGTTCTGCTGTCTTGAAAAGATAGAGGTATCTCTATGTTTGTGTATGCTCTGTATTGTGCCCCATCAACTGCTGAGAAATTGGCCCAAGAGTAGAAAAGTTCTGTTCTACAAGCTGGATGAGCCTCAACCACAAATGAAATAGACCCCCCCCTAAGTTGTAAGGCCATTATTTAATAAATGATTAGTGAGGGGGGCTCATATTTACTGCAATTATGAACCGCTGCAGGTTTGCCATAGTAAATGTAGTGGTTCAGAGATAAGGACACCAACTGGGGATTAATCCTTTTGAAGTTCAAGCCTGAACAACCTTCACTCTAAAACAGGTGTTACCTATCTAGCTGAGGAGGAAATCCTCAATACCACAGAAGTCTTCATATATAGTACTGGGGTGCCTTTAGCATGTAGTGAGACCGAGGTATTCAGGGAGATCCATAATTCAGTGCCTAATCAAACGCTGGTTGAGCCACGTCGTGTTGTGTAGGCTCTCACTGTACCAATGAGACAGCTGGATTCGGGCGGCAAGACCACCAGGTTGTGTCAAACTGAATCCAATTACACACTGTGTGACAACTGTTGGCCTAACCTTTCCAGCCAGCTAGCAGTACCTCACCAGCACCTAAAAGGAAAGGTGATTTGTGGCAGCGATGCGCATGACATTCTAATTTCTAAGGGAAATTGTGGTCTAACAGATCTCATCCTTTTCTCTCAGTTACGTTCATCTCACACATGCAAAGACAAACAGAAGCATGAATTTGTTTAATACATTTTATTTAATAAACTGCGTTATAGATAAAATAGCATGTACTGCAATGATTAGGACAATAAAACATAATAATGGCAATGTGGTGACAAGGAAAGTGAAACATAACTCACCATAGTGTCAGAATGGTATGGGTTGAATTTCCTCCCTACGCCACTAAGGTACTACTAGAGCACAGCAATGTTAGCCCTAATCCGCCCTTCAGGACCCCTAGGAAGACACCATATCTGGATATGGTAGTAGCGAAGAGGCCTGTTTACTGAGAGTCCTCTCCCTGGTAGGCGGAAAAGGTGTCAAGTCTCAGCAGACAGCTGCAGTGAAGCAACAGCATGCAGTGGTAGTTTTCTTGCTGGAACTCTCCTTCTAACTTATAGGGGGCAGAGGGGTGTTTTATAATTAAAAAGCTGGTGTTCTGAGAAAACTGTCCTAACATAGGAACATGTATATTTCCTGTGAAGTAGCAAAGATTGTGGTGTTCCTATTTTGTGCTGACAACAATATCAAGTACAGCCTTGAGCAGGGTACAGAACGAGAATGTCCTACGAAGAAGAATGATAACAGTTCCTAGGCTAAAAGTGTATGAGATAAAAGAAATAAAACATCACCGCAGAATGAAGCTTCTGCTCAGAAATTAAAATGAATAAAGTAAATTGTTACTAAGCTAAAGGGCACAAGCGGCAGGCCGATGGCTAAAATAATGTGCCCATAAAAAGATCACTAATATAACCTCACAACAGCAGAACGCACCACGGAGTGACCTGGCCTCTCCAGGGCAGGCGGGCTCAACCCACCAGCTCTGCAGTACCGGGCTCCAAGGGCAGCACAAATAGGCCACACCTGATCTAGGTCACCAGAACTTCAGACCAGGCCTAGGACCCTCCCACACCTTGTCCTGCTGCAGCGATGGTCTTCCTTCTCCAGTTAGGGGTGGGGCCTAAGCAGGTGCGTGGCAAGCCAAGCACTGTCCATCCCCAAAACCCATCCTCGGCAATGGGCCTCCATAACAGCCCAAGAGGCAAAACCCAGGCAGGTACTACCACCTAGTCTCCAGCCCCGGTCTACAACTAAGGGAGCAGTCCTCAGGGTCACTGAAACCATGCAAAACCAAGTAGCTTGGACTATGCAGGTAACAGGAAAGAAATCATAGTCGAGGCCCACACTTACTGCTGGGCACTGTGGGGCCACGGGACGCCAACACCGGCGGACCTCTGCGAAGTGACCAAAAAACTCTGCCGCACTACGTGGAGTTCCACAAGCAGCCGAGTGCGTTAGCTCATGCCGTCCTCGCTGCTTTTTAGCACTGGATGTTTGGCTTGCGCTGAAAAATCAGCGAGAACTGCACCACGCACAGTGCAAGAAGGATACTGCTTCCATTCGAGCAGATTTTCTACTCGAGACGCTTCTTCCTCAACGACACAGAAGGTTTCTCAACGCAAGCTAGTGACCACCTGCGACTGCCCGCGTTGAGAAATCTCGCTGTTAGGTGGTCTGAGTAAGGTTTCCCTCGCTCGCCAACTTAATGTTGGTAAGCGCGAATGAGAAAAAAAAAATTCTGCTTCACTACACACAGTTTTTCGGAACTCTGAGCTCTAAGCGGAGCGGAAAGTAGGAAAAACTCAGCAAACTCCACGAGCAGAGCGGGGTTCACCGCCCACCCCTAACCAGCACCAAGATCAGTGGATTACAGGGGCTAGCAAGGAGCTCAGCCCTGAGCGAATGCATTATTTAGTTTTTTTAGATAACTTTTTAGAGGTAGATAGCTCATAATCTCCTGAAACCATTAGAGGCTTTTTTTTCCTTAGAATAAGGCATTCTATGCCTTTAAAATTGTTTTGAAGAGGAATCCCACTTTTCATCAGAGGCAATGGCAGCTTTTCTATTTCTAAAAACAGAAGCAGAAGTCTTACTTCACAGTCCTTAAGAGTTTTAGTGGGACATTTCCTGCAGATCTTGTAGCATTTAAGTTTTTTGAACAGTAAATGCAGTCTTTATGTGGGTCACCATAGTAAAGTCTCCTTTTTCCACATGTGACACAAAGCCTAAAGAAGCTCTGTTTTGTGGGGTGTACCTTTTTAGGAAATCAGTCAGAAGCAAGTCTTTACACGGAAAGTCAGCAGATGTGTTAACCCTATGATGGAATATAAAAAATAGAGTACAGAAAGACTAACCTAAGGTGATTTGAGCAGAGCTCAAAGAGACTCCTTTCTCACGATGTGCAGCAGAAATCTGAAGGGTGGTGCCTCTGCAGGGTGTAGTCTTCAATCTGCTTGAATGGGATTGGCTGAAGTTTTATTCTTTTTTAATGATGTGAGTATGTTACCCAAGTGACAAGGTTTAATTATCAAACACTACTATTAAAACAGTACTTTGGAATTCCTAGGCCAATGACAAGCATGATTCATGTCTGTGAAGCTATGTAAGGTCCAATATTGCAGAATAATAAATACTTGAACAGAAGCTCATCTCAGGAGTCCCTCGATAGTCATGATGTTATGTGGTTTTATATGTTAAGATCCAGGCATGTTTCAGATAGTAGAATTGAACAGTTGCGTGGAGACAACTGTACATGAAATAAGGGCATTTGAAGTTCTAATGTAGATGGGTTGGTGATAGTCGGAGGTTCAATCTTCATTAAAGTATAGTAATATAACCCAGTAGACATGAGAGCATGCGTGAAGACCACAAGCAGTGGTATAATATACCCGTCTACTAAGCAGACAGTGAGTTTTCGAGCTCACATGGACAGAAGGAAAACTGGTTAAACGTCATTTATCACAAGCATGGGATGTATGTGTAGAACCTGACAAAAGGCTGAACTAACATGTGGCTAAAATGTTAAGTATGTAAAGAGCTAGTATGCATTAATGACAATGAAAAGGTCAGTGATAAGACACGAAACAGCCAATCAAAGACTATCTACAGGGTTCCTTCAAATGCAACCTCACCAGAATAACAAAATGGTAGTTGTGTTTTCACTAGCAGCACAGGCTCAAGATGATTTTTGCATGTCACATAGCATTAGAGTTTAAAGGCCCAAATGAAGTAAATGGAGTCTTGTTTTATGTCTGTTTGTGCTTTGTATTCAATGCACTGAGAATACTCAGTTTGTTTATAACAAATTATTTAGAGCATGTGAATGCAAAATCCAATTGCTAAGTAGTAGTTCCCTCTGTAAGAAACATGGAGGAAATTATGGCTGGCCAATTTTGGGGCACTTCGGTACCCGTGGATATCAAGAGATTTCCCCTGGCTATGTTTTTTTTCTCCATTAGTTGGCTTGACAATCTTTGACTCAATAAAAGGTGGCAGCTGACTCAAAAAATATCTACCAGTCAGGTCTGTTAACACCTCCTTTTATGGGTCTTTATATTGACTCAGTTTTGTAGTATCTGGTTGCAGTTCAAAGGCACAGGCCTTATTGCCTGTACCTCTAGAACGGAAAGGGTCAACCAGCCTCTCTTGTGCAGTTGCCAATAACATGGAACCTTGTCTTCCACCCTATAGTGTGAAGAGAATTGAGAGAGGTGACGATTAACTGGATGTATAATTGAGAACTATATTATGGATGACAGTGGCTGTCCGCACCAAATGGAGCATTGACCCCGGGTTGTTTTAGGGACCTTGTAATGTGCGGTGGTCTATGAAAAATACATCTGCTTCTCCGCTAGCCAACTTCTCGCATGTCAGAGTGCCTGAGCAGCTCTGCTTTCTCTCTGCGCAGTATCTGGCTAGGACCATATGCTTTTGGGCAAAGGCAATATACTTGGTTTGAAAAATCGATATCAACGACTCATTATTTCCCCAGGAAATCTTGGATGCAGTCTATTCCAGGACTTACAAAAATCAACAAACGTCTCCTAGACCCAGGCAGGAGTAACAAAATTACTAACCTTTACCACCTTATTTTAGTAATGTAGGTCTAAAAAAAAAAAAAAAACATATTTTAGGCAAATGTTGTTCAATTTGACTAAATTAGTGCATTAAGCTAGGGCTAGTGGATCAGTAAGCTAATCATCCATTGCATGGATATGTGTTTGTTTCTCTCGTCACAGCTTTATACACCAGAACGTCCGCTTAGCTGTTCATTCTCCCGAGGTATATAAAATGAGTATCACTGAGATGAACAATGATAAGCATCAATAACAACAAGATACTCCATAAGGGCAACACGTGCTCTACAAATACACTGTTTAGCTTTTTTATTTTAACTCAAATTTTATCATGTATTGCAAAAGTGCTGGGGCAGAGTTATTCAAATGTGTGATGCTTGGGATGTATCAGACCCCGTCCGTGGGATGGGGTGGGGGTCCAGGGGGAACACAGGGAAACAGGAGCTACTAGGCCACAACCACGTTGGTTCCAATAGTTTCCGCCGCTGGTGTCTGCCCTATTATGGCTCTGCAAACTGGTCCAAGTAAACCCATGCCACACTTGCCTTTCTGGGTAGAAGGAGGCAACCAGTCCACGGCTTCTCAGGGAGGAAGTGTAGAGGGATAAGACCTCGTAAGTCAACAAACAACAAAGACAACAATGTTCTGTCCGGCCAAATGTTATCTTTAGTTAAAAGGGAAGTACTTTAATCTCACAGGAAAATTAAATACTACACATGCCAATGATAGTTATTTTGCAAGGTGGCAGCCACACTTTTGAGTTGTAGAGGAGTGCTACACCCTCTTTTCTGCCATCTCCCTTCCGGACCAGTTCAGACAGTGCTCATCTTCACCAGTTGCATCCTCTGAGTGCAGACAAGTTGTCTTCAGCAGCTTTGGCTCTGTGCCAAAGCAGCTGCAATACCAGTTCCTTAGGGCCTCTGGCAGGGATGCCGGACAGGGTGATGAAATTCTGATGGCTTTATTCTTCAAGTAGCCCACTACAGAATTGCACCCTGGAGACTGGGAAACCCCAACAGCTCACATTGACATCCGCTTTTCCAACAAGTTGCAAACTTTAGGTGATGTCTAAGCACTCCCTTCCATGGACAAGAGAAACTTAGAACTGAAACTGAGTGGGGTGTTTTGGGTCCCTAATTTATACACACCTACTACCCATGAGTGTGTATTCACTCTTGTAACTTGCAGAACTGGATTGCCGTGGCTATTTTTTAAAGTGTCCTTCTAAAGCTGCTCTCCAGACATTGACTTGGGTGGAGTGATGCTTCTCATAGCAAGAGGCACCAGGACTGTCTAGAAACTGGAGCATGCAAATAGGGGCACAATGAAGTATGGGATTTCTGCACCTTTCTGTATTCAGTCTCTCGGAAGCAGTAAAAAGGGTAGGCAAAACAGTAGGCCTAACCTACAAACGTCCTCACCACGCACAATAGAAATTGCAGCCCCACTCTTTACTCATACCTTAACCAAATGGTTGAGGCAGTCCCCAGAACGAACTGATCAACAGTCCCTCGCTAACAAAAGCCTTCATGGAATTTCTAAAAGTATCTCTATCTCTATCAATTCAGAGTGTGGATGTTCACCCATCTCCTCTAGGAATGGAGGTAATTCCCTTCCACTATTTGGAGAAGTGCCCACATCCTTCATCTTGTGCTATATCAGACTCAGACTCACTAACACACAGAGACCCACACATGCCCTTCACAGGCACACAACATACACACAGGATGTCAGTGCAGAGTTCTAGGAATTCATGTAATAGCAGAACTTGATTCAAGAGAGGATTGTAGGCCACACTCTCAGTAACAGATAAAAAGTTCTGGTCACACATTATCAATTTCATATACTGCCATCACTGCTGTATGTGCTATACCAGAACAGGAACAGTAGTCCTCTGTCCTATATGAGGGCATGCTTGGTACACTTGTCCAGGTCACACAAGTCCAGGCCCATGCAAAGTCAGGGGCAGGCCTAGGCCTCTGCGCTCATGCGCAAATTAGTGTGACATAAGAGACAAAAAAAAAAATGAGGATACCAGATACACACAGTCGGGTACCAAGGGCGGGGGAGCAAGCATGTATACTATGCACTGGACATTCTCATTCCAACAGTTTAATATTAAAAGAAATACTGACTTATTTTTGGAGTAGATTCCAATGCAGAGTAGCAAGGTATCCAGCTCACCAAGTACAATCCATCTCGCAACAAAGTGTTTAGCAGTCTCTCTCTCTGCAACCCTGCCATCAAAAGTTACTAAAAATCAGAAGACTGTTAGACCCTAGTTGAATATAGCGGAAATAGAAGGCACCCTTAACATTAAAGTCACATAGTTCATCCTTAGGCAGGTGGACAATTAACAAGTGTATATCTTTTAATTATAAGGATTTCTGATAGAACTTTAGAGACAAAGGTGAGGCATGACAGTTAGGATGATGGGGGAGACGCAGCAGTCTAGGAGATCCATCAGTTTTCAGTATTTTACCCCATATCTCTACTGCCACTTCCTTCTAAAATTCGGTAAAAGGAAGTTAACAGACAATCCTCCTATTTAATTGACTTCTCAGAGGTTTTGGTCCCTCCCAATCTAGATTCAGGGGTTTTCATAGCACTGAACTGGGGCTCCATTCAGGTTCTGAATCTCTTTGTGACATTATGGACCATGGTGGAAAAGCGGCTCTCATTCTATTAGATTTAAGTGCTACTTTCAACACAGTATGGCATTTTAATGCATAGTTTCATTAAGCTTTGGAATCTAGGTCAGGCCCTGCATGGATCTCCCATTTTCTTTCCATTAGGGGTCACACACTTTATCTTCCTCCTTTAACGTTGTTCCCCTAGTACACCGAAATGCGTGGTTCCCCAAGGCTCTTCTTTTAGCTTCACCCTTTGCAGTGTCTTTGTCTCTCTTCTAACCAATCATATTTGTACTTCTGGTTACCAACTATATCATATGCTGATGACATACACATTATTATTTCCTTTAGAGAAAATATCCAGATGACTGCTGACAACTTTAGCTCTTGTACGTACTAAGTTATTTTATGGATAGCAACCAATCACTAAACCTGAAAGGTGCTAAAACTAGGGTTTTAATTTTTAGGTGTCTTCCTTTCTTTGGGCCTCCGAAAGGTGGCAGAACAACAGAGCCAGACTCCAACACTTTTGGATTATGCATCTAGGCTTTATATTTGATTCCTTTTTTCACTTTGTCTTGCAAATAAATAGGTTGACTTTAACCTGTGTTCTTTTGAAACTGCATCTGCTGCACATGTCTCCATTTGCTACCTACTGTACGCAAACCTGTAGTTGAGGTCATAATACTCTCCCACCTAGACTAGTACAACTCACTGTATCTCAGCCTATCTTCCAAGCTACTTAATAGACTTAATTTAGTACAAAACAGCCCTGCCAGATTTTGACATCCCTATAATTCTATCTCCACACATATGTATGCCCTGAATTAGCTTCCTCTTCAGAACAACAAGTTACTTACTTCTGGTAATGCTCCTTCTGATGAATACTCAAACCACAGATTCTTCATCTTGTGAATTTCCCCAGGCGCCAGACTGAATCAGGAAAAGTCAAAGCAGTGCTCCAGAGCGCAGGTAGGTTCCGCTGTGTCCAAAAGTGACAAAGAGAGTCACATATAAGGGCCATCAATGAGAACGGTCAGTTTCTTTCATGAACTCTTCCATGCCCTCAGACACAGCGCCCATGGACAAGCTGAACTAACTAGTGTGCAGATTCCTAGAATGGGAACTTATTAGATGGAAGATACAAAACCACAAGGGTTGTGATGGCAGTGAGGAATCTGCAGTGAGATAAGAGTATCCACCAGAGTTACCGAATATCTGTAACTTGTTCATCTGAGGATTGCTTGTAACCGCAGATTCCTCCCCTTGCGAATAGATGCCAAGGCAGATAGTATGGGAAGGTTTGACTGCAAGGGTCTGCAGTTCACTCACCCAGTGTGCAGATGTTAGGGCAACACAGAAGGCTCTTTTTACAGTGAATAGGCGCAATGGAAAACTATGCAGTGGTTCAAAAGGGATGCACGTGGAAAACTGTGAATCAGATTGGAATAATTTAAGCTCTCAACACATGTTCTCCATAGTTAATGTTCCCACAAAAGATTTCTGACATAGCATTCGTAGGCTAGGATTTGTTGTTGGTTCAACAATGATCAGGTTGCACTGTCATTACATTACCATTGATAATCATGAAGCGTCAATGCACTGTAACCAAGCTTTTGTTCACCATAAGGTGATCGGCCTCTCTGGGAGTATTCAAATACTTTCAATAGTGTCAGTCACAATAGTGATAAACCTGGACACCAGCGTGGAAATTCTGGACAATTTGTAGCGGGGTGCTCGGTTGTAAGTTCTAGGTATGCCCCTGAAGATTCCCTTGGATAAAACATTTATAAAATAAAATCTACTAGTTGTTCACTGGCTAGTGACCAGGTTGAGACTTGGGGTGTAGGGGGCTCTCTCCTGATGCATTCTCAGAGAGATCCCAGCACAAGTTCAGGACCTGAAGTGGATAGGCTGGGACCAAAATGACAGACTTGTAATCACTAAAACCAAGAGGTAATTGAACAGGCAGGATGTGTTCCAGGGAGACCATCACTTCCTATTAGTCTCTAATGTGAGTCCTGGGGCACTAGCTAGAAAGGAGGCCCAACAGTTCTTCAGTGTTAGACCTGTCTTTCTTTTTTGTGGTCTTCCTCCAACATTTTTGCCTTCATCCCACCAGTTTTTTTAATTTATTCTTGTTGGCTTCAGCACTTCACCCCTGCTAACCAATGCTAAAGTGCTTGTGCTCTCTCCTTAAAACATGGTATGATTGGCTTACACCTGACTGTCATGTTGAATTTACTTGCAAGTCCCTTGTTAATGGCACCACATGTCCCAAGGCCTGTAAGTTAAATGCTACTAGCGAGCCTGCAGCAGTCATTGAGCCACACACCTATGCAGCCTTTTAAAACATGTATCGGACCTGTCACTGCACACTGTACTGCAGTATAAACTGACATTTTGAACTGAAAAATTAAACCTTTTGCCAGACCTAAACCTTCATTTTAATACATATAAGCCACTCCTAAGGAACGCCCTAAACAGCCCATAGGACAGAGTGCATTCTCCTGAATTTGTTTGACAGTTTGGCAAACAAATATTGTTTGAATGCACTACAATTTAGCCAAAGGCACAGAATTACACTTTCCAACTATGGGTCAATTTCTTTACATAATAACGAGCATTAGACAAAAATGGCCTAGGTCAGTGCTTCCCAACCTGTGGTCCAGGGACCCCTGGGGGTCCGCGCAAAGCCTCCTCAGAGAGTCTGCCACAGCTTAGAAACTTAAATAATATTAACAGATTAGGTCCCCAGCTTTCAGTAATGACTCAGTGGGGGTCCCCGGGTTCAAGTAATGATAAAGTGGGGGTCCACAGATGTCAAAAGGTTGGGAACCACTGACTTAGGCGATTCCCATATTTAACATACCTTGTATGTTTTTTTCTGGGACAGAACAGATTATTTTGGTAAGTGACTGAGATTTTAGGAAAAGCTCTACACCAGCTATAGCACTAGTACTGGTGCAGAAAAACATCACTATATAAAATCTCATGTGCCTTTCCTTTATCAGTCACTGGAGTGATTTGTACATATGTTAATTCATGTGTGTATGCTACTTTGAAGCAATCCCAAATCAATGGCTACAATTGACACCAAAACTTGCTTCTTTTCCTTTACCACAGGAACAAGAGAAGGCTGGAAGAGAAGGCTGGTCTTTAATATTACTTCTTTTTTTTTTTTATCAAGTTTGAAACATTTTTAACATTTTTAATTAAAAACCATGAAGAACATGATACAGGCCTGACAGGAGAAATCATATGCAGAAAGATAACAGCTATAGCAGTTGGGCAATATATGACAGGCTTATTTCAAACAAAAACTAAATTTGAAGCAGGGAAGGTCAACTGTGAGATTAGGTTGAGATGAGACAATTATGACCAGGGGCACATTGGATCATGTTCTTGCTGTGCTAATACTTCATGCGATGCATCTTTGCAGAATGAAGATCAGGTAATACACAAATCCATAATTGTTCGTCTATTGCGAGCTAGTGCTGTAAATTATAAGCTGCAGCCTGTGCCTGTGATTACTAGAAATGTTGACGGACAACTTTTGATACCAAAAATACAATCTAAGAGAGATGGATCAGGAGAAAATGTCAAACTACTTGCTCAAGAGAGGGAAGAGGCAAAGCTGTGTGTGATGGAGCTTTAGTGTTGGGGTATTTGGAGCACACAAATGAAAGATATGATAGGTGCAGGAGTATTTGGAGCATGGATAAGAAGAATAAGAATGGCCAGGAGAAATATACAAGTACTGTGGTGCTATGTCACAATACTCCGCAAGGTTTTGAATTGTTTGAGGTGAAAATCTACATGAGCCCAGAGCTTAGAAATATTCACTGAATGGTTCGTATTAAGCATTACTAGGTTTTCTCAGCAGCAAGAACTGCAGACCCAGTCCTACCATGGGTGGTTCGGAGTTAGTGTTATTCAGATGATATATTTTCTTTCAAGACAACTGATAAAGACCTGGTCAAACAAAATGCAGAAAAAATGTATTTAGATATGGTTTATAGTTGCCAATGTTATCCAGTAAGCAAGAAGACGTTTTGTTTAGGTGAAGATTAATATCTTGAGGAGTTCAGTGTACACTTACTGCTAAATTGGTTGGATTACAGTAAATTTAAACATGTGTTGCAACAGGTCACCTTTCTGTCATTTACAAAGCCAGCACTTATCTGACTATTTTGAAAAATGTGCAATGGTATTCAAGGATACAATGAAAAAGGACTCAGACAAAGAAGATCATTTTTAGAAAGGGAGACAATTGTTTAACACAATGTGTAAAGAAATGGCTCCCTGTTGCAGTTACCCCCCACTTTTTGCCTGATACTGATGCTGACTTGACTGAGAAGTGTGCTGGGACCCTGCTAATCAGGCCCCAGCACCAGTGTTCTTTCACCTAAAATGTACCATTGATTCCACAATTGGCACACCCTGGCACCCAGATAAGTCCCTTGTAACTGGTACCTCTGGTACCAAGGGCCCTGATGCCAGGGAAGGTCTCTAAGGGCTGCAGCATGTATTATGCCACCCTAGAGACCCCTCACCCAGCACAGACACACTGCTTACCAGCTTGTGTGTGCTAGTGAGAACAAAATGAGTAAGTCGACATGGCACTCCCCTCAGGGTGCCATGCCAGCCTCTCACTGCCTATGCAGTATAGGTAAGACACCCCTCTAGCAGGCCTTACAGCCCTAAGGCAGGGTGCACTATACCATAGGTGAGGGTACCAGTACATGAGCACTGTGCCCCTACAGTGTCTAAGCAAAACCGTAGACATAGTAAGTGCAGGGTAGCCATAAGAGTATATGGTCTGGGAGTCTGTCAAACACGAACTCCACAGCACCATAATGGCTACACTGAAAACTGGGAAGTTTGGCATCAAACTTCTCAGCACAATAAATGCACACTGATGCCAGTGTACATTTTATTGTAAAATACACCACAGAGGGCACCATAGAGGTGCCCCCTGAAACTTAACCGACTATCTGTGTAGGCTGACTGGTTCCAGCAGCCTGCCACACTAGAGACATGTTGCTGGCCCCATGGGGAGAGTGCCTTTGTTACTCTGAGGCCAGTAACAAAGCCTGCACTGGGTGGAGATGCTAACACCTCCCCCAGGCAGGAGCTGTAACACCTGGCGGTGAGCCTCAAAGGCACACCCCTTTGTCACAGCACAGCAGGGCACTCCAGCTTAGTGGAGTTGCCCGCCCCCTCTGGCCACGGCCCCCACTTTTGGCGGCAAGGCTGGAGGGAACAAAGAAAGCAACAAGGAGGAGTCACTGGCCAGTCAGGACAGCCCCTAAGGTGTCCTGAGCTGAGGTGACTCTAACTTTTAGAAATCCTCCATCTTGCAGATGGAGGATTCCCCCAATAGGGTTAGGATTGTGACCCCCTCCCCTTGGGAGGAGGCACAAAGAGGGTGTACCCACCCTCAGGGCTAGTAGCCATTGGCTACTAACCCCCCAGACCTAAACACGCCCTTAAATTTAGTATTTAAGGGCTACCCTGAACCCTAGAGATTTAGATTCCTGCAACAACAAGAAGAAGGACTGCCTAGCTGAAAACCCCTGCAGAGGAAGACCAGAAGACAACAACTGCCTTGGCTCCAGAAACTCACCGGCCTGTCTCCTGCCTTCCAAAGAACTCTGCTCCAGCGACGCCTTCCAAAGGGACCAGCGACCTCTGAATCCTCGGAGGACTGCCCTGCTTCGACGACGACAAGAAACTCCCGAGGACAGCGGACCTGCTCCAAAAAGACTGCAACTTTATCCAAAGGAGCAGCTTTAAAGAACCCTGCAATCTCCCCGCAAGAAGCGTGAGACTTGCAACACTGCACCCGGCTACCCCGACTCGGCTGGTGGAGAACCAACACCTCAGGGAGGACCCCCGGACTACTCTACGACTGTGAGTACCAAAACCTGTCCCCCCTGAGCCCCCACAGCGCCGCCTGCAGAGGGAATCCCGAGGCTTCCCCTGACCACGACTCTCTGAAACCTAAGTCCCGACGCCTGGAAAAGACCCTGCACCCGCAGCCCCCAGGACCTGAAGGACCGGACTTTCACTGCAGAAGTGACCCCCAGGAGTCCCTCTCCCTTGCCCAAGTGGAGGTTTCCCCGAGGAAGCCCCCCCCTTGCCTGCCTGCAGCGCTGAAGAGATCCCTTGATCTCTCATTGACTTCCATTGCAAACCCGACGCTTGTTCTAACACTGCACCCGGCCGCCCCCGCGCCGCTGAGGGTGAAATTTCTGTGTGGGCTTGTGTCCCCCCCGGTGCCCTACAAAACCCCCCTGGTCTGCCCTCCGAAGACGCGGGTACTTACCTGCTGGCAGACTGGAACCGGGGCACCCCCTTCTCTCCATTGAAGCCTATGTGTTTTGGGCACCACTTTGAACTCTGCACCTGACCGGCCCTGAGCTGCTGGTGTGGTAACTTTGGGGTTGCTCTGAACCCCCAACGGTGGGCTACCTTGGACCAAGAACTGAACCCTGTAAGTGTCTTACTTACCTGGTAAAACTAACAAAAACTTACCTCCCCCAGGAACTGTGAAAATTGCACTAAGTGTCCACTTTTGAAATAGCTATTTGTGAATAACTTGAAAAGTATACATGCAATTGAAATGATTCAAAGTTCCTAATGTACTTACCTGCAATACCTTTCAAACAAGATATTACATGTTAAATTTGAACCTGTGGTTCTTAAAATAAACTAAGAAAAGATATTTTTCTATAACAAAACCTATTGGCTGGATTTGTCTCTGAGTGTGTGTACCTCATTTATTGTCTATGTGTATGTACAACAAATGCTTAACACTACTCCTTGGATAAGCCTACTGCTCGACCACACTACCACAAAATAGAGCATTAGTATTATCTATTTTTACCACTATTTTACCTCTAAGGGGAACCCTTGGACTCTGTGCATGCTATTCCTTACCTTGAAATAGCACATACAGAGCCAACTTCCTACATTGGTGGATCAGCGGTGGGGTACAAGACTTTGCATTTGCTGGACTACTCAGCCAATACCTGATCACACGACAAATTCCAAAATTGTCATTAGAAATTGATTTTTGCAATTTGAAAAGTTTTCTAAATTCTTAAAGTCCTGCTAGGGCCTTGTGTTAGTCCCTGTTAGCATTTCTTTTAGAGTTTAAAAGTTTGTTAAAAGTTTGAATTAGATTCTAGAACCAGTTTAGTTTCTTAAAAAGTATTCCAACTTTTAGAAGCATAATGTCTAGCACAGATGTGAATGTGGTGGAACTCGACACCACACCTTACCTCCATCTACAGATTAGAGAGCTAAGGTCACTCTGTAAACTAAAGAAAATAGCAATGGGCTCCAAACCTACCAAAGTACAGCTCCAGGAGCTTTTGGCAGAGTTTGAAAAAGCCAACCCCTCTGAGGATGGCAACACAGAGGATGAAGATAGTGACTTGGAGGAAAATTCCCCCCTACCAGTCCTATTTAGGGAGAACAGGGCCTCTCAAGCCCTGACTCCACAAATAATAGTCAGAGATGCTGGTTCCCTCACAGGAGGAGCCAACAACTCTGAAATCACTGAGGATAACTCCAGTGAAGAGGACATCCAGCTAGCCAGGATGGCCAAAAGATTGGCTTTGGAAAGACAGATCCTAGCCATAGAAAGGGAAAGGCAAGAGATGGGCCTAGGACCCATCAATGGTGGCAGCAACATAAATAGGGTCAGAGATTCTCCTGACATGTTGAAAATCCCTAAAGGGATTGTAACTAAATATGAAGATGGTGATGACATCACCAAATGGTTCACAGCTTTTGAGAGGGCTTGTGTAACCAGAAAAGTGAACAAATCTCACTGCGGTGCTCTCCTTTGGGAAATGTTCACAGGAAAGTGTAGGGATAGACTCCTCACACTCTCTAAAAAAGATGCAGAATCTTATGACCTCATGAAGGGTACCCTGATTGAGGGCTTTGGATTCTCCACTGAGGAGTAAAGAATTAGATTCAGGGGGGCTCAAAAATCCTCGAGCCAGACCTGGGTTGATTATGTTGACTACTCAGTGAAAACACTGGATGGTTGGGTAACTGGAAATGAAGTGTATGACTATGTTGGGCTTTATAATTTGTTTATGAAAGAACACATTCTAAGTAACTGCTTCAATGAAAAGTTGCATCAGTATCTGGTAGACCTAGGTCCAATTTCTCCCCAAGAATTGGGAAAGAAGGCAGACCACTGGGTCAAGACTAGGGTAACCAAAACTTCCACTGGGGGTGACCAAAAGAAAGGGGTTACAAAGCCTCCCCAGGAGAAAGTGGGTGACACTAGAAACAAAGAAAAAGAGTCCCCTGTAGGCCCCCAAAAACCAGACCAGGTGGGTGGGCCCAGAGACACAACCCAAAACAAAGGTGGGTACCAGGGTAAGAGCTGGGATGCCACTAAGGCATGGTGCCATAACTGTAAACAGACAGGGCACCACACCAAGGACACTTCTTGTCCCAAAAACAAACCCCCTAGCAAAATCCCAGGGGTGACCAGTGTAGCCATTGGGGATGACTCCTCAGATGAGGAGGTCTTCATAGCCTTCAACTGGAAAAAGGGCCCAACAGGTGAGTTGGAGATTCCAGAGGGAAGTAGACCCTTCCACCACCTACTGGTGAATGGAATCCCAGCCACTGCCCTGAGAGACACTTGTGCCAGTCACACTATTGTGCATGACAGGCTGGTGTTCTCAAACCAGTACATCCCAGGTGAGATGGCCAGAGTAAGAGTTAGCCCAGACAGGGTCACTGATAGGCCTGTGGCTTTTGTGCCCATAGAAGTGGGTGGGACTTTTAGCTGGAGAAGGGTGGTAGTCAGTACAGACCTCCCCCTTGATTGTCTCCTTGGAAATGACTACCCAGAGGTTAGTCAGAGCCCAAGAGAGGAACTGGTCCAGTGCCAGTCCTCTCCCAAGGATTCTGGAGTGCCTGCCTCTGCAGTAAATGCAAGTAGGCCCCAGAAGAAAAAGAAAAGGAAACAGAGTAGGAAAGGTGGACAACCTTTAGCCAAGGTTCCAGCAAGCCAAGGAGATTCTGCTCCAGTATGGGAGAACTCCAAAAGTGGCTCTGATAAAGTCCAACCTGACCCACAAGAAGTCCTGGTTAGTCAGGCAACTGTTAAGCCTGAGTGGGTGGCTCCTCAGCTAGCAGAAGAAAGAGTGGAAGAAGGGTGTTTACTACAAGATATGGTAACCCCCCACTCTAATACAGCAGACAGGCACCCTGAACCCAAAGAAGCCTGTAACTTAGCCCCTTCCCTTGTAGGTGAAGAGCTAAAGGTGTGGTTCTGGGCACTGACAGCTGTCAGTGGCCTCTGCTGGGTGTTAGCCTTTATGGCTGCACTATCCTTGGCATGGTGGTCTGACCCCATGCCAAATAGCAAGTTAGGCCCCCTGACCCTGTTGGTCATGGTGGGGTTACTCCAGCTCTGGGTAACCTCTTTGGGTAAACTAGGGGTGACCCTGGCTAAGATAAGATTAGCAGAGGTGGATACCTCTAACCCCAATATAGAGAGAATGGGTGAAGACATAAAAAGCACAGACAAGAGGCAATTCAGACTAGGTCCTATCACTGTGGAAGTGGGTCAGTTCCCCAGAGGGAATGACCTGAGCAGGAGGATGTAAGGCAGAGTAGGCCCTGAAACAAACCAGCCTATTTCCTCTACTCTTCCTCGCCTCCCAGACTAGGAAGACTCTCCCAGCTTTGGCTGAGTCTCCTGGCCTGTGGGCTGGGGGGGGGCTTGTGTAAAGAAATGGCTCCCTGTTGCAGTTACCCCCCACTTTTTGCCTGATACTGATGCTGACTTGACTGAGAAGTGTGCTGGGACCCTGCTAATCAGGCCCCAGCACCAGTGTTCTTTCACCTAAAATGTACCATTGATTCCACAATTGGCACACCCTGGCACCCAGATAAGTCCCTTGTAACTGGTACCTCTGGTACCAAGGGCCCTGATGCCAGGGAAGGTCTCTAAGGGCTGCAGCATGTATTATGCCACCCTAGAGACCCCTCACCCAGCACAGACACACTGCTTACCAGCTTGTGTGTGCTAGTGAGAACAAAATGAGTAAGTCGACATGGCACTCCCCTCAGGGTGCCATGCCAGCCTCTCACTGCCTATGCAGTATAGGTAAGACACCCCTCTAGCAGGCCTTACAGCCCTAAGGCACGGTGCACTATACCATAGGTGAGGGTACCAGTACATGAGCACTGTGCCCCTACAGTGTCTAAGCAAAACCGTAGACATTGTAAGTGCAGGGTAGCCATAAGAGTATATGGTCTGGGAGTCTGTCAAACACGAACTCCACAGCACCATAATGGCTACACTGAAAACTGGGAAGTTTGGTATCAAACTTCTCAGCACAATAAATGCACACTGATGCCAGTGTACATTTTATTGTAAAATACACCACAGAGGGCACCTTAGAGGTGCCCCCTGAAACTTAACCGACTATCTGTGTAGGCTGACTGGTTCCAGCAGCCTGCCACACTAGAGACATGTTGCTGGCCCCATGGGGAGAGTGCCTTTGTCACTCTGAGGCCAGTAACAAAGCCTGCACTGGGTGGAGATGCTAACACCTCCCCCAGGCAGGAGCTGTAACACCTGGCGGTGAGCCTCAAAGGCTCACCCCTTTGTCACAGCACAGCAGGGCACTCCAGCTTAGTGGAGTTGCCCGCCCCCTCTGGCCACGGCCCCCACTTTTGGCGGCAAGGCTGGAGGGAATAAAGAAAGCAACAAGGAGGAGTCACTGGCCAGTCAGGACAGCCCCTAAGGTGTCCTGAGCTGAGGTGACTAACTTTTAGAAATCCTCCATCTTGCAGATGGAGGATTCCCCCAATAGGGTTAGGATTGTGACCCCCCTCCCCTTGGGAGGAGGCACAAAGAGGGTGTACCCACCCTCAGGGCTAGTAGCCATTGGCTACTAACCCCCCAGACCTAAACACGCCCTTAAATTTAGTATTTAAGGGCTACCCTGAACCCTAGAGATTTAGATTCCTGCAACAACAAAAAGAAGGACTGCCTAGCTGAAAACCCCTGCAGAGGAAGACCAGAAGACAACAACTGCCTTGGCTCCAGAAACTCACTGGCCTGTCTCCTGCCTTCCAAATAACTCTGCTCCAGCGACGCCTTCCAAAGGGACCAGCGACCTCTGAATCCTCTGAGGACTGCCCTGCTTCGACGACGACAAGAAACTCCCGAGGACAGCGGACCTGCTCCAAAAAGACTGCAACTTTATCCAAAGGAGCAGCTTTAAAGAACCCTGCAATCTCCCCGCAAGAAGCGTGAGACTTGCAACACTGCACCCGGCGACCCCGACTCGGCTGGTGGAGAACCAACACCTCAGGGAGGACCCCCGGACTACTCTACGACTGTGAGTACCAAAACCTGTCCCCCCTGAGCCCCCACAGCGCCGCCTGCAGAGGGAATCCCGAGGCTTCCCCTGACCGCGACACTCTGAAACCTAAGTCCCGACGCCTGGAAAAGACCCTGCACCCGCAGCCCCCAGGACCTGAAGGACCGGACTTTCACTGCAGAAGTGACCCCCGGGAGTCCCTCTCCCTTGCCCAAGTGGAGGTTTCCCCGAGGAAGCCCCCCCCTTGCCTGCCTGCAGCGCTGAAGAGATCCCTTGATCTCTCATTGACTTCCATTGCAAACCCGACGCTTGTTCTAACACTGCACCCGGCCGCCCCCGCGCCGCTGAGGGTGAAATTTCTGTGTGGGCTTGTGTCCCCCCCGGTGCCCTACAAAACCCCCCTGGTCTGCCCTCCGAAGACGCGGGTACTTACCTGCTGGCAGACTGGAACCGGGGCACCCCCTTCTCTCCATTGAAGCCTATGCGTTTTGGGCACCACTTTGAACTCTGCACCTGACCGGCCCTGAGCTGCTGGTGTGGTAACTTTGGGGTTGCTCTGAACCCCCAACGGTGGGCTACCTTGGACCAAGAACTGAACCCTGTAAGTGTCTTACTTACCTGGTAAAACTAACAAAAACTTACCTCCCCCAGGAACTGTGAAAATTGCACTAAGTGTCCACTTTTGAAATAGCTATTTGTGAATAACTTGAAAAGTATACATGCAATTGAAATGATTCAAAGTTCCTAATGTACTTACCTGCAATACCTTTCAAACAAGATATTACATCTTAAATTTGAACCTGTGGTTCTTAAAATAAACTAAGAAAAGATATTTTTCTATAACAAAACCTATTGGCTGGATTTGTCTCTGAGTGTGTGTACCTCATTTATTGTCTATGTGTATGTACAACAAATGCTTAACACTACTCCTTGGATAAGCCTACTGCTCGACCACACTACCACAAAATAGAGCATTAGTATTATCTATTTTTACCACTATTTTACCTCTAAGGGGAACCTTTGGACTCTGTGCATGCTATTCCTTACTTTGAAATAGCACATACAGAGCCAACTTCCTACACAATGGCAATACCCAATCTTCTCCCATTGTCTCCCATGTCCTTGTTTACATAATGGGTCGTTTTACTTAGTAAATAACGATTGACCAGGTAAAGAGATATAGAAGCTATAGGGCCTCCCAGATCTGCTCAAATAACATTGAGGATGAGACTCAACATCCCCTTATTTTGAGCCCAGGTATGATGTATAATGAAACTTGCTCCTAAAGAACACAAAGGTGTGGATTATGAGTTCTTCCTTCACTTTAGCAGCAATTTCATTAAACTTTAATATTTCAAAAGCAAAAAAACTACCAGTCCCTAGAAGCTCTAGGAATGGTGTAACAGCTAAACCAATCAAGTAATAACACTCTAAACGGTGATCAATCACGAGGAACAATACAATGCCAAGGTAGTCCATCATTGCTCTTGTGACCTCCTCTTTCATCAAGTGAGTCAAGCCTCAGCCCTGTCCTCAATTATCTTGTTTAGCAACCTCCGAGCCTATGAACAAAGATAGGCATCAGTACAAATCTCCTAACCTTATACCAACTTGTGCAAGAAAAGTTTATTTTTGAAATAACATCATCAACAGAATATCTTGTAACAATCTCTTCACATTGCATCCAATATGTCATCTTAAAATCCGTACTTACTTGGAAAGAAGGTGTTCCTTGGAAAGAAGGGTTCCTTAGAGAAGAAACTCACCGGGTAGGATAATCCTCACCTCCGTGTCTTTAATAGAATTGAAACTTTCCTGCACATTAGTTAGGAACAATTTTCATTCTGTCAGGACCGGAAGTGAGGATTATGCTGGTTCAAAGCTTGTTCACCACAACCTGAGCCAGATCCAACACCAGCTTGAAGCAAAACCTCTTGCAGGTCGAATCCGAGGACTAATCTGCTGCATTCATAATGTCCTCTAAATGTGCCCAAAGGGTAAAGGCCTTAAAAGCTCCTCCAGTAGAGTAAGCCCCAAAAGCCTTCAGGTCAATGCCCACTTCCTGCAACACTCACCAGATCCACCAGGCAATGATGGAGGCAGAAACCACCCCATGAGGATTACACAGGGCAATAAGGTGTTGTCTCTCTCCTGGAGGCCTGAACCCCTCAGACATTTCCTCATATGCCGTAAGACACTGTACCACACACACATTCTGGGAAGTCTTAGAAGGCCGGGTCAGGAGTAGTCCTGGCACTGGGCTTGGTCTGCCTGCCAATGGTAAATGACAGCTTAGAGGGTGAAAGAATTCTGCCCGTTATAGCCAAGGCTTGGACGTTGGAGACCTGCCTGCAGGATATTAGACATAACAACATGGCCAGCTCCGCTGAAAGCTCCTTACGAGAGAAAAACCTGTTCAGCTGCAGAGATAAAAATAGATTCAGCACTCAGTTGACATCCCAGAGCACCCAATACCACGGTGCCAGAGGAAGAGACAATCAAATTCCTCTGAGAAGCCAATACACAAAAGAATGTTCCTCCACCACCAGTGAACCCTCCACCGTAATGTGGCCCGTCGAGATGGCAGAACGGAATGTGTTGATAGACCAATGGGCCAAACCTTCTGTCGCCAAACTAGCCAGAAAATTGAGGATCTGAACTCCATCTGTGACCACGTGATTCACACCTCATTGCAGAAATCAATGTGTCCATTGAGTCCAGGCTGACTTGTAGCTCTGGGACCGTCTGCTGAAGCTCTGGATAAGAGGTCCTTCGCTTGTCTCAAAGGGCCTGGGATTGACCACCATCCTGTAAAAGCCACCAAGCCATCAAGGCTAGCGAGTCCTCCAAACCCATCTGGTGCAGAAGAAGATTTTGACTGAGAAGATGCGGAAACCAGGGGAGTAGGATTGGAGAATCCTAGAAAGGTTCCAGAAACCAAACTTGAGACCTCCACGTCTAAATGATCAGCACCACTTCTGGCTCAGGCCCTCGTTGTAGGAAGTTGGCCCTTTATGTGGCATGTGAATACCGTGTAGAGTCCAGGTGTTCCCCACTGAGTGGACAGGGCTTGCTATCCAAACCCAAAGTGCTCTATTTAGGGGTAGTGTGGTCAAGCAGCCTTATGCTTAACACAGAAGAGTGCAAGACATCTAAAAATACACACAATAGTCAATAAATGAGACTCAGAAGGAGATTCACACCAATTTATAAATTATCCTTATATATGTTTAGGCATCAGAGAAACATCATTCAAGTAAGTACGTTTCAAATAGTAATTCTTTTCACTTTAGAAAGTGGACAGAGCAATTTCATCTCATGGGAGGAAAAACAAGTTCTGCAAACAGGAAGAGTACAGTGACTTACAAGACCAATATCCAGAAGTTAAGGTGAATATGGGGCAAGTTCCAAGGCAGCACCCACAGTACACCCTCAGTGGCACGGGGGACGGCCAAGTGCAGAATGCAAAACAGCCTTGGGTGCCCAATGTGTTCCAATAGGAATTGGTCACTGCGAAAAGAGGCTGCAGGCTCTGACCAGGAGGACAGCTGGACAGAACCAACAGTGGGGTTCAGGCCTCACGATGCTCGGGCACAGTTAGACACCTTTGGTCTTATTCTCCATGGCTCAGGGGTGATGGATGAGGAGGTGTCCTTAGGTGTTGGGTGTTTCTGACCGAAGCGGTCGCAGTAGAGGGGCTGCGTGCAGAGGCTGAAGGCATCGCCAGGGAGTTCAGGAGGGGTGAAACAATGATAGACTGGAGGGCTGTGAAACCTTATTGGCACCGGTAGTCCACTTCAACCCGGGTTGGAGACGGCAGATTTAGTAGTGACTTCAGGTGTCAGGTTTTGGCAGTTCCAGAGGCTTCAGAGTCTCTTCTTTTGGAGTTTGCTGGAGAACAGGTCGGTTGCTCACAGGAGGTCGCAAATCTTTACTTAAGACAGCTGCAGGATGAGGCGACTTTGGTGCAGATTTCGATGAGGGATGCAGACAGGCCGGCGGGGTTGGTACCAGGTCAGCTACAATTTTTCTCTTCTGCTTTCGCGGCTCTTCTTTGCCCTCGGTCTTCTTAGGTCATCAGGATCTGCCTCTCGGGTGCCCTGGGCTCCCCCAAATACTGAATTTATGGGCATTAGGGGTGTGTAGGGCAGTAGCAAATGAGCTACTGACCCTTGGTGGTCACTACACCCCCTATATGACCGCTTCATGTGGAAGTGGGCATAACCTTGTCCCAGAATTCCTTGGTATGCCATCTTAATGATGGCTACCGGTGAAAAATCGTGTCCACCTCACAATAGCCCACCTAGCCTGGAGGTGGCATGCCAACTTAACTAATTTTCCCGTCTGCCCAGGTGTCAAATGGGTTCTGGACAGGTGGGGTGGCTTCAACTCCTGTGAGGGGAGCCAGATTCACATTTCAAAGGCAGCAGCCCTTTGAGGCTTGCCGCCTTAAGAAGGCTAATCAGCGGGGCATCCTGTAGGAGGGGGTGTTACACACTCTTCCCAGACAGGCTTTTGTTCTGGGGCCCTAGGGGGCCAGAACAGTGTCTCGGTGGCAGGTTGGCAGAAACCAGTTAATGAGCACACCAGAGGCTGGTAGGGTTTTCAGGGGAGCACGTCTAAGGTACCCTCTGGGTTCACATATTAATAAATACATCATTGGAATCGGTGTGGGCTTATCAATACGAGATGTTTAATACCAGACATCCCTATCTTCAGTAAAGTCATCATGTAGCTGAGGAACTCGTATTGACCAGTGTCCAGCACATGCATTTAAAAAGGCTTCCCTGGCCACTTACTATGTCTGAGAATTGCAAAAGGCATAGAAGGGGCATTTCTGCTCTTGCAAATATACCCTCACATGTAATTTAATTCACCCTCCCTTAGGGCTGTAAGGCCTGCTATAGCGGTGACTTACATATATAGCATGCAGTGTTAGGGGACATGTTTTCACCTTTGTCTGCACCAAGACACAGCCTGCAATGGCAGCCTGTCATATGCTTGGTGAGGGGTCTCTTAGTGTAGCATAATTTGTGCTGCAGCCCTTAGGACCTCTATTTAGCACCTCATGCCCTAGGTACCAGGGGTACCATTTACTAGGGACTTACAGACGGTGCTAAAGGATTTGCCAATTGGGTAAACAATTGTACAATTTAGGGGGAAAGAGCACTGGCACTGCAAACCTGGCTGGCAGGGGCCCAGTGCACTTCAGTCAAAGTTGCATCAAATACCGGGCAAAAAGTGGAGAGGTTATTACAATAAAAACCCAATTTCCTACACATGTGATCACTGTGAACAGGAAAAACGTGCAGCCCCTCTCTGGAGACCAGTCCTGTAGAAAAGCATCCGTCGACGCTGCTAGAAGATCCGGTCGCCAGTCCTGTAGAAAAGCATTCGTCGCCTCTGCTAGCAGATCCAGTCTCCAGCTGAAAAACCTGGGTATCTGGTAGTCTAACCGAGACACAAGCAGGTCCACTGAAAATGGGCCCCACCAAGCCTGAAGAATGGCAAACACCTCCGGACTAAACTTCCACAGGCTGGAAAGTCTCAAAGATGATGGGAATGCCAATCTGCCACCTGGTTTGCCTGGCCAGGGAAATACACTGCTGTTACAGAGATCTGATGCTCTGGTAAAATACTGCTGAAAATTGGTTGCCAAATCAGAGCGCCTTGAGACTCTTACAGGTGAAAAGTTGTGCTTTATAAACCCTGATTAGATTTGTTTTGAGAGAGGACTTTGGATCTTGTGCCCCCCACGACTGACGTATCGGACTGCCGAGACATTGACCATCTTGAGGAGAACACTCAACTGGATCCTCTCCCTTGTCCAGGATCCGGCGTAGAGTTCAAACAATTGATATGCAATGTCTGCTCTAGAGATCAGGAATCCCCGGTGGAGAACTCTCCACATCTTGGGCTCTAGCCTGATCTGCTGGCATCAGACTCAATGATGCGGTCTGGGGCTGAACCAACAATTGCTATCCCATTCCATACCTCCATGTGAGACAGCCACCAGAAGATCTCCTCCCTTGTGTTGTCTGAAAGAGATATCTAGGAATACGTGAGTCCCCTGCTCCGATGAGAGGCTTTGAGTCTCTGAGGAGCCCGGCAGTGAAGAGGGCCTGGTAAAAATGGCCTGGATGGAGGATGAAAGCCTCCACCAGAGCGGCCTGGCTCCGGCACGTAGGTAACCCCCATGGTATTCCCTTTGGCGTGAGTGTGACTACAAGGGAAACCCCCCCCCCGGTTCTAGCCAGACCAGAGGCAACACGCCCCCAGCTCCGGGGCCTACCCCACCGTGAACTACCTGTTCAGGTAGGACACACACGTTTACCTTGAGCACCGTATTGATTACACGTGCTCCGACCCTGACGAATGCCCCTGACCTACCAGCACTTAGTGAGGGCAGAAACATGTTGGTCATGTACAACCCCTTTTAGACTCCAAGAGACATTATCCTCTAACGAGCCTTTCCCCTTAGTTTTAGTCTTACCAACATGCACCACTATTAAAATTAATAAGAGCCACCGGTGACATGTTAGGTAATTTTATTATTCACCCCCTCTGGATCACTGTAATTATCCAGTCAATTTAATTTCAGCACTCCCTCTGGTTCTTTTAACCAGAGGTCGAGTCCGCCTGAGTAGTATCATCTTACTTAGGTGGGGCTAGGTGGTCATATGATGAAGCATGACACTACTATGTGTGTGAGACCACCTAGTCCGTAAAGGAAAATCCCCCGTCATTCCTGTAGGTCAACACAGCACCCCTTATCCAGCAATCTTAAATAACCAGACACTGGTTAAAAGACTAACCCAGTCTTACCCCATGTTCCCACTACCCCACACCTTTTGTGATTATATAGTTTCTTTTGGGAAGCGGTGTGGGTTAGCCTTGCTTCCCTTGCTCTCTTTCTGTGTATTTGGATGAAAGAAGCCCCATAAGGTGAGCGATCTGCCGCAACGACGTGCTTTCGCTTTGCTAGAGTTCTCCTCAGCTCGTGTGTGATTTTTGTAATCTTCCAAGATGGAAGACTTAAGGTGGACGTGGTGGAGATGATGGCAAACCCTACAAAGGTTGCTTTTTGGGAAAGGATCAGGAGGGATTTTGATTAGTTGATCACAAACCCCAAGCTCTCTAGAACTTTGATGGCTGATTGCAGTTAGCTCGACAGCTTGCAAGGACCCTGGACCATGTGGAGTATTTTATCCAGGTATATAATGAGGCACAGGCCTTGCACCCAAAGGTGCTCCACCACCAGTCTGAGAACCTTTGTGAAGCACCAAGGGGAGGAGGAGAGCATGAAAGGTAGACTGGGAACCTGAAACTCCTCCTGGTGCCAAAGAAACTAGAGGAACCGTTGGTGGGCTAGAAAGATCGGGATGGACAGATAGGTGTCCTTTAGGTCTAACCGAACCATCTAATCGGATGGGCGCAGCACATCCCGCAGGAGGTGGATCCCCTCCATTCTGAAATGGCGATACACCATCCATTCACTGAAATCCCATAGGCTGATGACAGCCCCATCAGTTTTGTCCAACAGAAAAAAGACTGCTGATAAAACCGCACGGGTGGACTGTGATTGGTTGAATAGCAACTTTTGCCAAGAGGGAGTGTACCTCCTTGTCTACAAGCTCTGCCTCTCGAGCAGAAAAATGTATTGGCCACGGAGCAGACACTTGAGACGAGTGCGATAAAAGTCTATTTGGATACCTTGTAATGTTTGCAGAACCTATGCGTCTGACGTGGTAGTCCTCCGCATGTGGAGAAAAATCACTAGTCTGCTCCCCACCTGTACCATGGAAAAAAAGATGAACACTCACCGGAATTGGCGGGTTGGAATGTCCCTTGAAGCCTCTGCCTCAGAACCGGTGAAGCGTGTCTGGTCCTGAAAGTAGCCTCGCCTGGAGCCTTATCCCCTGGAGGGAGTTTGGGAAGCACCATGGATGGTCAAGAGGCCCCTACCACAACTGGGCCCTTGGAAAACCCGGGATGGGAAAACCTTCTTTATGGACTAGGCTTCGTCCAATGATTTCAAGGTGCTAACAAACTTGCCCAATTCTTTAATCAAGGGATCCACAAAGAGCCCCCCCTCTGCCTCACCCCTTGCGCCACTGCCTCCCGCCTCCAAGGACGAGAGGTTCACAAGCTTCGGGTCCACCTTGATCAGTAAAGAGCATTGACACTCGGTGGACAGTGCGCAATTGGCGTTACCTATGAAGATAAGCGCTCGCTGCCCCCATCCCAAGAGCACCTCAATAGAAATTAGGGAACCGAAGGACGACTTGGCATCCTCTGCCATTTCTAAGATTTTTGTTAGGGGGCCAATGGCATCCAGCAGTTTGTCCTGGCAAGCTCTCCAGGACCGATCTATGCCCTTATTGGGGTCGTGTAGGAGGCTGGCCTGGCTTATAGTGGGTACCTAGTGGTACTTACACCTTGTGCCAGGTCCAGTTATCCCTTATTAGTAGATTAGAAGTGTTCTGGCAGCTTAGGCTGATAGAGGTAGCTATAGCAGAGCAGCTTAGGCTGAACTAGGAGACATGCAAAGCTCCTACTATACCACTTATATCACTTAGCACTATATCATAAGAAACTCAATACTCAGAGTTACTAAAAATAAAGGTACTTTATTTTAGTGACAATATGCCAAAAGTATCTCAGAGGATATACTCCCTTAGGAGGTTAAGTAAAATACACAAAATATACACACAGATCAAAATCAGGTAAGTAAACAGTTAGCAAAGTAGTGCAAATACTGTAGAACACAATAGAATACAATTGGAGACAATAGGCCTAGGGGCAACACAAACCATATACGCCAAAAGTGGAATGTGAACAACGAATGGACCCCAGGCCTAGTGTAGTGTGTAGAGGATCGCTGGGAGTGTAAGAAAACACTAAGGGTGTCCAAGATACCCCATCCCAAGACCCTGAAAAGTAGGAGTAAAGTTACCCTACTACTCCTGAAAGACACTAAAGTCGAGATAGGGGATTCTGCAAAGGCAACAACTGACTGCAAAGCACTGAAGACGTATCCCTGGACCTGAGGACCTGCAAAAGAAGGGGACCAAGTCCAAGAGTCATGCAAGTGTCCAGAGGGGGGGGGGGAGGAGCCCACTAAACCCCGGATGAAGGTGCAAAAGGGCTGCCTCCGGGTG
Organism: Pleurodeles waltl; assembly: GCF_031143425.1. Lineage (NCBI taxonomy): Eukaryota > Metazoa > Chordata > Amphibia > Caudata > Salamandridae > Pleurodeles > Pleurodeles waltl. The sequence goes on from NC_090448.1 coordinate 1,125,251,385, forward strand.
GAAGAAGCCGAAGATTCTGCAACAACGGAAGGTGCCAGGAACTTCTCCTTTGGTCAGAAGATGTCCCACGGCGTGCTGGAGGATGCAGAGGAAGGTTTTGGGTGCTGCCAGGGCCCAGGAAGGACCAGGAGGTCGCCCCTTGGAGGAGGAGACAGAGGGGGCGCTCAGCAACACAGAGAGCCTACGCAGAAGCAGGCAGCACCCGCAGAAGGACCTGAACAGGCGTTCAGAAGATCTGAGCACAGCGGTCGTCTCAGCACAACAAAAGGGAGTCCCAAGAAGTCGGAGTCCAACTCAGCGAGTTGGGCAATGCAGGACGGAGTGCTGGTGACCTGGGCTAGGCTGTGCACAAAGGGAGTCTTGCAAAAGTGCACAGAAGCCCTAGCAGCTGCAGTTTACGCAGTACACAGGATTACTGTCTGGCGTGGGGAGGCAAGAACTTACCTCCACCAAATTTGGACAGAAGGGCCACTGGGCTGTCGGGGACACTTGGATCCAGCTCCTGTGTTCCAGGGACCACGCTCGTCAGGATGAGAGGGGACCTGGAGGACCGGTGATGCAGAAGTTTGGTGCCTGCGTTGGCAGGGGGAAGATTCCGTTGACCCACGGGAGATTTCTTCTTGGCTTCCAGTGCAGGGTGAAGGCAGACAGCCCTCAGAGCATGCAGCACCAGGAAACAGTCGAGAAAGCCATCAGGATAAGGCGCTACAATGTTGCTGGTAGTCTTCTTGCTACTTTGTTGCGGTTTTGCAGGCGTCCTGGAGCAGTCAGTGGTCGATCCTTGGCAGAAGTCGAAGAGAGAAGTGCAGAGGAACTCTGGTGAGCTCTTGCATTCGTTATCTGCCGAGAAACCCGCGGGAGAGACCCTAAATAGCCCTCAGGGAGGATTGGCTACATAGAAAGGTAAGCACCTATCAGGAGGGGTCTCTGACGTCACCTGCTGGCACTGGCCACTCACAGGTGTCCATTGTGCCCTCACACCTCTGCATCCAAGATGGCAGAGGTCTGGGACACACTGGAGGAGCTCTGGGCACCTCCCCTTGGGAGGTGCTGGTCAGGGAAGTGGTCACTCTCCTTTCCGTTGTCCAGTTTCGCGCCAGAGCAAGGCTGGGGGGATCCCTGAACCGGTGTAGACTGGCTTATGCAAGGAGGGCACCATCTGTGCCCTTCAAAGCATTTCCAGAGGCCAGGAGAGGCTACTCCTCTCAGGCCCTTAACACCTATTTCCAAAGGGAGAGGGTGTAACACCCTCTCTCAGAGGAAATCCTTTGTTCTGCCTTCCTGGGACTGGGCTGCCCAGGCCCCTGGAGGGCAGAAACCTGTCTAAGGGTTGGCAGCAGCGGTAGCTGCACAGAAAACCTCGGAGAGTGAGTTTGGCAGTACCCGGGCTTTATGCTGGAGCCCCGGGGATGCATGGAATTGTCCACGGGAATTCCATGATCCTAGACATATTACATGGCCATGTTTGGAGTTACCATGGTGACGCTACATATAGGTATTGACCTATATGTAGTGCACGCGTGTAATGGGGTCCCCACACTCACAAAGTCTGGGGAATTTGCCCTGAATGATGTGGGGGCACCTTGGCTAGTGCCAGGGTGCCCTAACACTAAGTAACTTTGCACCTAACCTTCACTAAGTGAAGGTTAGACATATAGGTGAATTATAAGTTACTTAGGTGCAGTGTAAAATGGCTGTGAAATAACGTGGATGTTATTTCACTCAGGCTGCAGTGGCAGTCCTGTGTAAGAATTGTCTGAGCTCCCTATGGGTGGCAAAAGAAATGGTGCAGCCCATAGGGATCTCCTGGAACCCCAATACCCTAGGTACCTAGGTACCATATACTAGGGAATTATAAGGGTGTTCCAGTGTGCCGATCAGAATTGGTAAAATGAGTCACTAGCCTGCAGTGACAATTTTAAAAGCAGAGAGAGCATAAACATTGAGGCTCTGGTTAGCAGAGCCTCAGTGATACAGTTAGGCACCATACAGGGCACACTTTATGACCACTGGGGTCCAGGCTAGCAGGATCCCAGTGACAGGCAAAAACAACATACGTACAGGTAAAAAATGGGGGTAACATGCCAGGCAAGATGGTACTTTCCTACAGGTCGTTTATGAATTTTTCCAGGAAGGTGGCCAACTTGGGGTCGAAGTCTGGGGTCCAGGCTACACTTGGACAATGCTCCCAAAGACGGCTACGCATCTCTTTTTCAAGTGGTTTGCGGAAGCGGTTCTCTACATAGTGGGCTACTTCCTCCCAGGGACCCACTCTGAAGATCAAGGATGAACTATATCATCGAGATCTAGCATGTTGGAACTTGCAGCTGCAATGAAAAGGCTTACTTTGGGGAATGCCACTGTCTTGAGGACCCAGCCTCATCTTTTGATTGTGAATCATCATCCTGGAGATGATGGAGAGGGGAAGATGGGGTTCCAGCGTCTCCGCTGGTTCTGACGGGAGGCAAGGCAGGATGATTCTGAGCTAGAAAGGCCTGTTTTAGGCACACAAGGTCCACACCCCTCTTTGTCGGGGCGTTTGACGGGCACTGCCTCTGAATCCGGGAGAGTTGATGTTGGGGAGGGGCCAGGAATCTCCTGCGCAGCTTGGGGTATCTTGGCATATTCACACGCAATTTGTTGCACAATGCGTTGCTCTAAGGGGGCCATGGACTGACTCCTCGATTGCTCTATATATGGAGGCGTCCACTGCTTCGTAAATTTCATCATCCGAAGGCAGGTAATTTAGGGGACCTCCCTCCGTGAGCCATTACTGGAGACTTCCATGGCCGAAAATTAGTGGCAACCAGGTAATAGAAATGAGGGGAGATGCAGCTCTAAGGCTGGTATAGGCAGATAGGGTGCTGCCAGACAGCTCACAAATCACACTCAATGAACGTTTAAGGTGCTGAACAGCAGTTTACAAACAAAAAATTGGCAGTCAGAGGGCTGCAAATAACAGAGACTGGGCTCCAGTCAAGGCTTTACATGTGGGCAGAGCCGCACGATTATGTGCGGAGCCCGAGAACACTCCCTGTGGGGGCAGAAATAAATCAATCAATCTCTCTCTCCTCTCTCTCTCGTTAACGGCTACCCGGCACGTAACATCGAATCCAACTCAGGAGAAACTGACGGAGTCGCATGAGCGGCACCTCACAGCCAGCCGCCAAGAAGCATAGGCGTATTCTCGCTGCAATAAGTAAATAGGCCGAGCACACGCGCCCAAACACCCAGCAAAGGGGAGAAACCCAGGCGCGCACCACAAACAGAAAGGAAAAACCATGACTTATCTGGGCTGCGAGCAGTGAAGAAAGAAGAGGTAACAGAGTATTGATGGGTTACCTCAGTTATGATTTCCCATGATTGGTCACTGTTGAGATTATTGTTATTTGATTGTTTAGCTGTTGAACCATTCCCTGTGCTTCTCTGCACTGGTACATTGTTTATGTGCTTTTGGAATATTATAGTTTAATGAAACGGCCGCTGTTATATGAAAGCGAAGGAAGAAAGCATAATCCTCACCTCCGGTCCAGACACAGAATTCATATCTCAGGAGTTTTCCCTATGTAAATCTAAAAAAAAGATCTGAGTGAAAGGGAATTTCTAAAGAAAACTGAGTTTGTGACAATATCATATGCTTCCATTTCAATTACAAAGTTGTCAAATTGGGTGCGCCTGACAAAAATGTCATCTTATGCAGAGATCCCTGGGTACACACTAAACAAATGCAACTCTTGAGTAATGCAATGAACGTTCTCTGTTTTCAAACCATATCCAAAACATGGATCTGAAATTTCGGGATGCCTATCACACTTTTGACATATTGTAAGCACAATACTAAATGTTCTTAAAACCACAACTGAAAATTGAATACTAAAACACATTATATAGTGGAGAAGAGGGGAAACATCATGCCTGACCTTTGTTTTTAAATGTGTAATGTCCTCTCATACTTTCTCAAGTAATATGGTATTAATGATTGTCATCACAATGTTTAGCGTAAAATAAATGGCTGAAATTAGAACAAATGCTGATCCAAACACGGAACTTAGCTGGCAGATTTACATCACAGGTTACCCTATTTAGTGAAATCTTGATCAATGCTTGTGAATTAATTAATTAGCACAGATAAACGTGTAAAAAAATGATAGACAACAGTATGGGCAAGTCAATCTGAGGAAACCCAACAATCGGAAGGAGAAATAAACTGATAAAATAGACAAGCCAGCAGGTGGTGGGGGTATGCTCTGTAAAATATGCCTGCTCACCCACCAACAATAAAGAGCTCTTTTGGTTTGATAAACTTCTACAACTCAAGGGCTACAACAATATGAACTTTTTCAATGCGACCAAAAAGGGAGAAAATTACAAATGGCAACTACATTCTCACAATCCTGCAATCACTAAAACATGGAAACCAAACGGGCCTGCAAGTTCCACTGACTGCAACATATGTAAGAGGGGAAGACACTTGAATAAAGTAACACTGCGCATATTCCGTGAGGAAACCTTAAAAAAAATATGGCCCTCCTTGGCACTGTGTTTACATACTGCCTAAGCTCAGTGCAGAACACTCTTGCTGTGTTCTGGAGCCTAGGCAAACAGAGCAATAGATAAACCTACTTATTGGGCCGCAAAAAGCTTTTGCCCAGGCACACAAATTTATAGATTTAATTTAAATTCTAGGACAAAAATCTGGCACAAGAAATGTCTTCCATCAAAACTCCTATCACCCCAACTCTAGTGATCCTTGGCAGAAGCAGCCGCACAAACAAGGGCAGCATGGAAAACGATTGCCAGTGTTTAGAATATCTTGCAAAACAGAATGGATCTTTACTTACGTGCTTGCTTTTAGATGCCACAACAACTCGAAATTCATATTTAAAAAGAGAACCTGGCAGTCAAGGAACGTGTCTAAACCTGGACCGTTTGAAAGGAACCAACCGAAGGGCTTCATCTAGGAAGCACATTCTGCATAATACAACACCAGTACAATTATTAGACAGGAATACACAATCAATGTGTTTATTCATTAAAATGTTTAAATAGATCCTAAATGAACACCCACTATTAAAGTGCCACGTCGCAAACGACGTGTGTAACGTAATATCCTTTTTTCCCCTCAAAGTAACAACCACAATTCCTCACAGATGACACACACGTCTATCTCTCTTATATATATATGTATAAATAACACGAATTAAGTGATTATATTTACTCACGTGTTTTCTTTCCACTGAAAATAAAAAGGGATATTAATTATTAACCATTTTGAAAGGTGAATTTCATCTAGGTAGAAAATTATAAAGTTGGAAAGCCAAAAGACTGAACGTGGAACAAGCGCGCTTTAATTGTACCGAACGTGCCTCTGAATTACAAAAGAGAGCAAAGTTTGAGAATTTGTGGAAAAGAAAGGCGCGCCACAGCGTTACCTCAGGGAAGCCAAGGAAGAACGTTCCAGATTCTAGAGGCATCTGACTGACTGAAGCGCGTCATCACCATCACCTTAGAGTTCACCAACTAAACAAGAGGGTTGAACCAAATGTGCCGATTGGAAACGTTCTACTGCATGGCTCGATGTACTGCTTTGTTGGGTTAGGGCTAGCGTTTTCAAAGGTAGCATAAAATATTTATGGAGAGATTTTATTCTTTTAGAGAGCAACTGGAGAAAACAAAACCCCGTTGAGGAAAAAAAGTACCCCCAATATTTGAAGGTGGTTGGTTCCTCAGCCCTGCTATATGTGTTGTTGGTGCAATGACAGACTGCTGCCACTAAGTGTTCCTTCCTGTTCCTTCGGCTGCTTAGACGTGTGACAATCGGGACACTGCCTTGCAAAATGTAGTCAATTTTTACAAGCTATTATGCTGCAGCTCTGTGCAGAAGTCATACACATGGATTGATTTTCCCAAAGGAATCAAGAGTTGCTTGATTTTTCCAACGTGAGGATTTACCTTAATGGTTCGTCACTTTTTATTAAATTCTCGATTGACTTATCCTTGTAATTCAATGTAATTATGTTTTTTATTTACATTATATTTCAGCGACTTTTGCCCCTTCACTCCACGGCTTTACATTCCCCTTTCAAGTCTTTAGTCCACTTTAATCCGATTTCATTCCCTAGCATCAGCTCTGCTCTTTTGCTTATCCCCTCTTTTGAAAAATCTTTCTTCCATTGTGCAAAGGAGCTCCAAATCAGCATTCATACTAAACATTCCACAGCACAACTAAGGCCATATGTACACACGTACACTCAACACAACCTTATCCCCTTTCCTTATACTAAGAGTAAACATTACGTGGCACAGATTTGGACTCAATTAAAGGCATAGAGGCGAAGATTATGACTTGAATGTCTGTACTTTTACTCCAGAAGCAAAGAACACATATATCACACAACATGAATGAAGACAAAATACACATTGAACTCAACATCAGGTTCGCTCTCTAGTAGCTGAATGACTTCCTGGCCATCAATCAATCAGCTGCTACAGACCACCAAATTTCAAATTATTTGCAAAGTAGAAAAGTAGTAAGCCGGGATACCTTTCCTCATCAAACTGGAAAGTGACAGTTGTCCCACTCCCTCAGAAATGACGTCACATCCGTTACCAGGACTTCCGGTGCCCCTGAGAGCCTGCCCCGGAACTGACTTAGGTGTGGTGGGTGTCACGTGGGCTGTGACATCATGGGGTCACGTGTTAGTCATGTGCCAGGGTCCTAGTCCCTGTGACTAGGTCTATGGGCTGTGTAAAATGAGGCCCCTGCTGGTGTGCAACTTGTTCTAGAGCCTAAGAGTACAAGTCTGGACAAGTCAGACATTCCGGACCAAGTGGCTGATTGGGGTCCTCCACACAGGGCGGGCATTGGGAATGTAAGGCCAAACCGCCACATTGCTGTCCAATCTGAAAAGAGGGGCTGGGCAAATGTTGCAAAGGTTGTGACATCTGGTTAGCGTTACGTGTACCCCCTCAGTGTATCAGAGCCATCTAAGAGAGCATGTGACTGCTATGTGTTGTAGAGGAGTATGCCCTTTTTCTTTAACCATTGAATACATATAAGGAGCCGGCTAGAGCAGCGAACCAAACAGTAAACCATAGCTGAAATAGGTTGTCAGGGCATTATGGAGAGATACAATCCTCTCACCAGAAAAGTCGCCTCCGCAGGGGCCCAGAACAATATCAATAGATATTATATAGGACCCTAGCACCTTTGAGGTTGGATATGAATGCACAGCCTGCTGCCCCTAAAGATGGGGGTTCCGATGTTACTGGATTTCAAGAGGAACTTTGCCATCAGCTTGAAAAGCTCAGCCTCAAGGATTCACTGCAACTGATATTCCCTATTAAGGCTGACAGCAGTGAGGCTTCAAAAGACAAATTAAATGATTGGATCAACTTCATCGACACTGAAGATGATGATGAAGGTGTAGCACCACCGAATTTGCAGATCTATGAAGGTATGGGCTTTCAGGAGGACCTGGTTCCTGAGGCAATCGACATACAGCCGGCAAGTGTAAACGCCCAAACCACTTACATACCAATGGACCCGTGCGACTCACAAGATTTCAGAGCAGCTGCTGAGTGTAACAAAAATGCTGAGGTTAGTAAAAAACTCTATAGACAATTAACATGCACATGCTAATATCATACTATTAACTAATAGTTTGTCTTTTTCTTTCTTTTTGAACAAACTGTAGAAAACAACAGCAAAAAGAGATGCGCTAGAGGGGTCTACGTCGAAGGTTAACAACGTAAATTTTTACTGATTATGCTGTTCCAAACAGTCAGAAAGTATTAAAAGCCAGAACAAAGAGCCGCGTAAGAAATGTGTTAGCACCTACAATAGCACAGATTTTGAAAAGGAAACTCCGGCATTCCCTGTGACGCCATATTGCCTGTTAAAGGTTTTGCGGCGACTGTTGTGAACACATGTTAAACATGACTATTATAACCTATGTTATGGGCATAAAATTAACCAGCCACAGCAGGAGGCTCACAAGTGTCGATATGAGTCGTACACAGCAAGAACAATTCAATACAGATGTAGCTGGTTAGACCCTCACAAGGTATATAAGTTGTTAAGGGTGGTGTACGGGTTGTCCGCTGTGAAGAAATATGTCCACGATGACATGATTAAGGTCTTGGCAGCAGCGGTCAATGAGATCCGATACGTGGGCGAGCCCTGCTCAAAGCTCGAACGTATGCAGGGGCTGTGTACCTATTTTGACAAAAGATTGATAGAAAAGCGTCATAGAAAGACAAATGTGTGATATTTATTATAAAAATAGAAGAATGGGGTCTTTAGCCCCACAAAAGTTGTTTTAAAAAACACAGAGGTCGAGGATAGCAGACCATAAATGTGTTATTTAACGTTACATACTTACTCACTTTTAGGACGAGAATCAAAGTGTCACGGTGCAAGATGTCTATGAGTTACACATGCATTGCCAGAAGGGTATATGTGCTGCTTAAAGAAAGAATAGTTGAAATACATCCTGTAACTCTACAGTATCTGAACATTTTCTGAACCGTCAGCTATGGGGCTGTGCGACATTCCTGAATGTATAACCAGATGGTGTATCAACGCGTGGATGCCTACAATGGATAAATACTGGAGCGTGTACAAAGGGTGTATGTGTGAGTTAAGACAATTGCCGACGATCGCATTATGCACAGCTTTGGAACTTTTGACCAATGATTATTTCACAAAGGTTTTGTATTGTCAGGTCTAGAACTGTATGAGCTTATGAATGCTATCAGTATCCTGAGTGTACAAAGTTATAGGAGGGGTGAGAGGGAAGTCATGTCTAGAGCTATCAAGTGTATATCTAGAAAAATAGCAAAACTGGTGACGCTGAGACCGTATAGCTGCGGGGGGACCTAGTAATGTATGTAACGTGTCATACTATGTACGCGTAGTGAAAAGTCAACATGTACGGCAATGCCACCCATAAGACCAATAGCTAGAAACTGTAAAGTATGTTGTGTTTATGCTGTGCTAAGATTCATTAATTTTTAATAAAACGACCTCACACAAACCATTTGTCTTTTATTTCATGGCTTTTAACAGCTGATAACATGTCCGCTAGCGATGGGTTAAGGAAACTTTATTACGATACAAGTGGTGTCGGTAGCTTCGGGGGTACCGAAGGACTGTTTAGAAGGGCTCTAGTTGAAAATGAGCCGGTAAGCAGAGCCCAGGTAAAGACGTGGTTATCTGGGGAAGAGGTGTATTCACTCCATAAATCAGCCCGGAAGCGGTTTAAGAAAAGACCTACAATTGTTAATGCTAAAGTAGATTATCAATGGCAGGGGGACATAATCAGTCTTCAAGATTTAGCAAAACGCAATAACGGTGCTTGATATATATTAGCAGTCATAAATGTCTTATCTAAGTCCGCCTACGCAGAAGCCTTATTCGATAAAAGTGGGAGCAGTGTGACCGATGCCTTTAAAGCCATCTTCAGGAAAGGCCGAACACCTCAAAAACTACAAATAGATGCTGGAAAAGAGTTTTTTAAACAGACCTTTCAGAAATGACTAAAACAGCACAATGTTAAACATTTTGTAATGCACACTGAGGTAAAAGCTGCCGTTATAGGACGTTTTAAAAGAACCTTAAAGTCTAAGATGTGGAGATATTTTACAGCCTATAACACTTACCGATACGTGGATGTTCTACAGGCTTTTATAAACGTTTATAACTCCTCTCACCACAGAACCACCAAAACGGCACCCGTAAATGTAACATCAGATAACTCCTTAAAGGTTCTGATTCTGAAAAGGAAAGGTAGCGGCGCTAATCAGCAGGTTTTTGTCAAATGGCATGGGTGGCCAGAGAAATTTAACAGTTGGGTGTTGGACTCTTCTATGCAGGTTGTGTGAGTACGATGGTGTGTTGTTGTAGACGCCGAGATGGAGACATCATCATTTACGCTGCTGTCCAACCCTTCAAAGGACGTGTTCCCTGGCAATCAGATTTCTAATTATACAGTGAAATTGGCTAAACCCGTAGACCAGAAAGAGGATTGGGAGGTTGCTCTAACTCAGATCCAATACCCTCGAACATAGAATACTTTTTCAGCGCTTGAGGCCAAATTTAATATAAAGCGTGAGCACGACCCTTTGAGCATCCACGCAGGATTTCCTCAAGGCTATTACCCAACCGTTGCATCGGTGGCCGATGCCATCAGAAAATCTATAGGCAACATTGAAACATATACAAATATTCATCTAGTGGTAGATAATGTTAGACGGAAGGTGATTCTTAAAGCTCCAAGTCGAGATACAGTGTTTAACTGTTCAGGTAAATTAAGAAGGGTTTTAGGGATAGTACAACATAACAGAAGTCAAATAGAACCAGACCAGTCATGCCCCGATATGAACGTTGATTTCTATACACTCTACGTGTATAGCGACATTGTAGAGTGAAAGGGGATAGTTATTCGCCGTTGTTAAAATGGGTCCAGGTGCAGGGTGAAAATAACACAATGGTTAATATACAATACACCAAACCCGACTACGTGTCAGTTTCTAAAAACACATTTTTACACCATTCCGATCATGATCAGCGACTATTGTCAAGCTTCATTTAAGACCGCGACGCATCAGCGACTATTAACGAGTCATCATGGTGATTGTGAAAACATACGGTGACCCCTCTATCTATTGGATTTTTACAGAAACCAGGCTATATATGGAGCCCCACAGCCGTACTTTCACGAGGCCCCTGTTATGTACGGGCTGGTTTGTGTGGTTTCTTCCACAGTTTGTTTAGAAGAGCTATGCCATTCTTGAGAAGAGGCTATGAAATTGCAAAACCGCACGTCAAAGCGGCAGCTATGAACATTGCGCAGGATATTGTGGGATTTGTGACGTCTGCGGTTGTTGAACGTTTGAATAGACAATCCCAAGAAGGTGCAGGGTTGTTGTACAGGTCTCACACACGTGTTAAAAGGAAGCACGGTGTTTCAAAGTGCAGGGTTCCGCCAGATGTTCTTCAAAAACTTCTCACAAACAAAGATCCGTAAGTAGGTAGAGAGCTACGAAGAAGAGGAAGAGAAGGGGCACTAAAATATTTTTGAAAAAGCTGAACACACTGCAAACGTGGCCTTTGTACACTGTGCATCGGGTGAATGTGCTAAATCGGAGTTAGAAATGTTTTCCCTAAAACCCATGCAGACTAGCATCGAAAACAGTTTTTTCATGGAGGTATCACCACTAGCCGCTTAAACGCCTTTGGCGCCGATAGAGTTTTATGTGTCAGGATCCACGGATATGTATCTGGATCTCAACAATACGCTGCTACACCTCATCTGTAAAATTGTAAAAGCGGACGGTTCCAACAAAGAGGGCGACGCTAAAGTGGCGACGATCACTTATCCCATAGCAACCATGTTTAATCAGGTGGACATCACCCTCGGGGATCGACTTATCACGCAGAGTGATAACATGTATGCGTATAGGGCATAAATTGAGAGTATTCTGAATTACAGCCATGATGCCCTGGACACTTAGCTTTCAGCAGGACTCTTCTACAAAGATACTTATGGTCATTACAAAGCTACGGCTTTTGTAAAAAGAGCAATCTTTTCCGCTAGCAGTAGACAGCTTGACCTCCTAGGACGCATACATTCAGACCTCTTCTACCAAGATAAGCTACTAGTTAACAGCATCAATCTTAAGATCAAACTAACCCGCAACAAGGACTCATTCTGTCTCATCAGTGGGGATGCAGAACATTGTAAACTTGTTATACTGTCCGCCAGTTTGTTTGTAAAGAGAGTGAAAGTGTCACCAAGCATCAGACTGGCTCATGCAGAGGCCCTACAGCTATCAAACTTCAAGTACCCTGTGGAAAGAGTGTCTCTGAAGATATCCAGCTTACCCACAGCTACCTGCTTAACCCAACAGCAAAAATTATTTCTGGGTCAACTACCAAAACTTATCATTGGGTTTGTAGACAACACAGCTTTTAGTGGGCTGAATACCTCAAACCCTTTCAATTTCAAACACTACATCAGCTATGCAGCGCTGGTACATGATGGTGCTGTGATTCCTGCAAAGCCGTACACGCCGAGTTTTGGAACATCTAATTTTATCAGGGAATATCTCAGCCTGGTGTCAATAACAGGAAAACACCTAAGAGACTCGGGAGTCGTCGTATCAAGAGAAGGGTATGGGGAAGGTTACACCCATTTCGATCTGACACCCGACATGGAAGACGGGGATCACTATAATCTGATAAAAAACGAAAATTTAAAAGTTGAAATATGTTTTAGTCAACCCTTGGCTACCAATGTGAACATGGTTGTATTTGCGGTGTTTGACAGTGTCATTCAAGTCAACTACGCCCAACAGATTATGTTTGACTATCTTTAAAGCATTGTACAATGGACACTGTACAGATACGTGAGTTCTTAAGCAGGCATAAACATGCGAATAAATACTTTTTAGATGTTTTCTCAAGCGATGGGCACCCACGGAGAAGGGCGTTGAAAGACCACAATCGTTACTCTTTAACACAGATCCACATTACAAGGGTGGAACACACTGGGTGGGAGTGTTTCTGGATAACGACATGGTTACAGTGTTTGACAGTTCAGCAGCATTCCCAGAGCATAGCTGTAAGGAAATGCCTTCTTTGGCATGGTTACCCCCTAACGTTTTGCCTTTTGTTCCTGTCAGTTCTGATTAAAAGTGTGCTGGGACCCTGCCTACCAGGCCCCAGCACCAGTGTTCTTTCCCTACACTGTACCATTGTTCCCACAATTGGCACAGCCCTGGCACACAGATAAGTCCCTTGTACATGGTACTCCTGGTACCAAGGGCCCTGTGGCCAGGCAAGGTCTCTAAGAGCTGCAGCATGTATTATTCCACCCTGGGGACACCTCACTCAGCACATGCACACTGCCTCTCAGCTTGTATGTGCTGGTGGGTTGAAAATGACTAAGTCGACATGGCACTCCCCTCAGTGTGCCATGCCCACCTCTCACTGCCTGTGGCATAGGTAAGACACCTCTCTAGCAGGCCTTACAGCTGTAAGGCAGGGTGCACTATACCACAGGTGAGGGCATAGTTGCATGAGCACTATGCCCCTACAGTGTCTAAGCAAAACCTTAGACGTTGTAAGTGCAAGGTAACCATAAGGAGTATGTGGTCTGGGAGTCTGTCAATTACGAACGCCACAGTTCCATAATGGTTACACTGAAATCTGGGAAGTTTGGTATCAAACGTCTCAGCACAATAAATGCACACTGATGCCAGTGTAGGATTTATTGTAAAATACACCAAGAGGGCATCTTAGAGATGCCCCCTGAATACCAGTCCGACTCTTAGTGCTAGGCCGACCAGTTTCTGCCAGCCTGCCACAATCAGACGAGTTTCTTGCCACATGAGGTGAGTGCCTTTGTCACTCTGTGACCAGGAACAAAGCCTATACTAGGTGGAGGTGCTTCTCACCTCGCGTGCAGAAACTGTAACACCTGGAGGTGGGCCTCAAAGGCTCATGCCCTTTGTTACAGCACCACTGGGCATCCCAGCTACTGGAGATGCCCGCCCCTCCAGCCACTGCCCCCACTTATTGCCGGCAAGGCTGGAGGAGATAATGAGAAAAACTAGGAGGAGTCACCCACCAGTCAGGACAACTCCTAAGATGCCATGAGCGGAGGTGTCCCCAGCCTTTAGAAATCCGCCATCTTGAGTTTGGAGGATTCCCCCAATAGGAATAGGGATTTGCCCTCCCCGCTCCTCAGGGAGGAGGCACAAAGAGGGTGTAGCCACCCTCAAGGACAGTAGCCATTGGCTACAGCCCCCAGACCTAAACACCCCCCTAAATTTAGTATTTAAGAGTGACCCAGGAAATCAGGGGCCAGATGTAGCAAACGTTTGCGACTCGCAAACGGGCCGATTCGCAATTTGCGACAGTGCAAAATCGGAAATGGGATGCAAAAAGCCCATTTCCGACTCGCAAAAAGCGATGGGACCCGTTTGCGAGTCGCATCCGTTGCGACCCCATTTTGCGACCCGCAAATCGCAAGTCGCAATTTGCGAGTCGCAAACCTTATGCAATTGCAACTCGCAAATTGCGACTAGTCGCAAAAAGCCCAGTTTGCAAGTCGCATTTACCACTAACTCAGAGCAGGTGGTAACCATTACCAAAGTATAAAAGGAGACCCAGAAGGCATCTGGGTCACTCAAGATGGCGGGCATATACCTGATAGCAGTGAGGAGGAGAGTCTACGCAGCCCAGCAGAGGAGGAGGAGGGGCCACAGACAGGAGAAGATATATAGAACAAGGCAGACCCTTTTCCAGCAAACTGAAGAGGAGATCTATGATAAATACCGCCTTAGCAGCGCTGCCGTTCTAGAATTAATAGATTTACTAAAACCACAGCTAGAACACAAGACTCTGCGTGGCTGCGCCATCCCTACGCATGTGCAAGTACTATGCGCACTGCACCTCTTGGCCTCAGGGAGCTATCAGGGGGTCATTGCCGTGGCAGGTGGGGTATCCCAAAGTGCAGTGTCAAGGTTCCTCAGGGCATTCCTAGATGCCTTAGTAGCGCACAGGTCTCAGTTCATATACTTACCAAGGAATGAGGCAGAAATTAACAGCACCAAGCTGGACTTTTACCGCATTGCCCACTTCCCCCATGTCATTGGATGTGTAGATGGGACACACATTCAAATATGCCCCCCGCTAATCTGGAACATATTTTCCGCAACAGAAAGTGTACCCACTCACTCAACATACAGGTTGTTTGTGATGCCCATTACGTCATCACGGACATCGTAGCTAAGTTTCCAGCCAGTACCCATGACTCATACATTTTTAGACATAGTGGGATACATCAACGCCTGGAACGTGGGGAGTTTGGAGACGGATACCTCCTAGGTAGAGCTGCATACACCTTGCAGACATACACACAGGTCACTGTGCACGACTATCTGGACTTACTAACAGTGTACTTTTGTGCCCAACAGGTGACAGTGCATATGCTCTAAGGCCATGGATCATGACTCCATTTTTAACACCCAGCAATGATTCAGAGAGGCAATACAACAGTGCGCATGAGAGGACCAGGAACCTCATAGAGCGCACCTTCGGACTCCTGAAGGCAAGATTCCGATGCCTCCACCGCAGCGGAGGCGCCCTCCAATACACCCCCATTACCGCTTTCAAAGTTGTGGTCGCATGCGCCATTCTCCACAACATAGCCACCCGACGTGGGCTACCTCTCACCCCTGCAGACCCAGATCCTGATGATGAAGAGCAAGAACAACCACATCGCCATCATGGGGATAGGAGTCTAGCTAATCAAGGCAGACTGAGACGGGACCACATTGCAACGCAATATTCTGGACGGTACGTGTCAACTCCCACCATACTCACCTATTAACCATTTGTTAAGTGGAACAAAAATAACTGTTTTATTAATGTCATGAAGAAACTATATACAAGTTGAAATTGTCCATGGGCAGGAAAATGCCAACCAGTCATGTGGCACATTAACGCCATGTGCCACATGAATCTGTCCTGGCTGTTATCTATGATCTCCTGCCCCTCCTGCCAGCCTGGCTGGTCCCTGCTGCGTCCATGGTGCTGTGCCTACCACTCCTCAGCACCCTACTGTGAGTGGCAGAGACACTGCTCACTGTTGAGCCCTCCTCCCAGGTGTATTTGTTAACTTCCTGGCTGTGATGTCATCATCATGTGCCAGGAAGTGTTTCCAGGGTGTTCTGGTATGCTTTCTGGAGTGTTCTGCTGCATCTGCAAGCAATTTTGAAGGTATTCGCAATTTGCGACACCCACTCGCTAATTGCGAGTTCGTTTTTGCACACTCGCAAACAGCGACCTCTCAAACTGCGGACTCGCACACAGCGTTGCGAGTCCGGCTGCGAGTCGCAAAATCGGATCGCTTTTTTTTCTGGCATTCCAATTTGCGACTCGCATTTTGCGAGTCGCATCAACTCGCAAAATGCGAGTCGCAAATTTTATTTTTGCTACATCTGGCCCCAGATTCCTTCAACCTGAAGAAAGAAGAAGGACCGCTGACCTGAAAGCCCCGCAGAGACGACGGAGACACAAACTGACTTGGTCCCAGCCCTACCAGCCTGTCTCCAGACTCAAAGAACCTGCACAGCAACGCATCAGACGGGGACCAGCAACCTCTGAGGACTCAGAGGACTGCCCTGAACCTAAAGGACCAAGAAACTCCCGAGAACAGCAGCACTATCCAGAACCTGCAACAACTTTGCAACAAAGAAGCACATTTTAAAGAGACCCTCCATTCCCACAGGAAGCGTGAGACTTCACACACTGCATCTGACGCCCCCGGCTCGGAATCAAGAGAACCAACACTGCAGAGAGGACTCCCAGGCGACTCCAATGACGTGGACACCCTGAGTCGACCCCCCCGCACCCTCACAGCGATGCCTGCAGAGAGGATCCAGAGCCCCCCGACAGCGACTGCCTGGTAACAAAGGAACCCAATGCCTGGACCAAGCACTGCACCCGCAGCCCCCAGGACCAAGAGGAACCACCTACCAATGCATGAGTGACCAGCAGGCGGCCCTCACCCTAGCCCAGTTGGTGGCTGGCCCGAGAAGCCCCCCTGTGCCCTGCCTGCATCGCCTAAGTGACCCCGGGTCCCTTTATTGCTTTCAATAGCAAACCCGACGCCTACTTTGCCGGCTGCACCCGGTCGCCCCTGTGCCGCTGAGGGTGTGTTTTGTGGGCTATTGTGTCCCTCCCCCCAGTGCTCTACAAAACCTCCATGGTCTGCTCCCCGAGGACGCAGGTACTTACCTGTAAGCAGACTAGAACCGGAGCACCCCTGTTCGTCATAGGCGCCTATGTGTTTTGGGCCCTCCTTTCACCTCTGCACCTGACCGTCCCTGTGTTGCTGGTGCTGTGGCTTTGGGGTTGCCTTGTACCCCCAACAGTGGCCAGCCTATGCCCAGGAGATTGACTGTGTAAGTGCTTTACTTACCTGAGAAACCTAACCAAACTTACCTCCCCCAGGAACTGTTGATTTTTGCAGCGTCCACTTTTAAAATAGCTTATTGCCATTTTAATCAAAACTGTGTGCACTACTGTTTCAGAGTTCTATACTACCCTGTGTGAAGTACCTTGCATTTTATGTATTTACCTAAAATCTGGAATCTTGTGGTTCTAAAAAAATTAAGAAAATATATTTTTCTATTTAAAAACTATTGGCCTGGACTTAAGTCTTTCAGTGTGTGTTCCTCATTTGTTGCCTCTGTGTGTACAACAAATGCTTAACACTACCCTCTGATAAGCCTACTGCTCGACCACACTACCACAAAATAGAGCATTAGTATTATCTAATTTTGCCACTATCAACTTCAAAGGGGAACCCTTCGACTCTGTGCACACTATCGCTCACTTTGAGATAGTATGTATAGAGCCAACTTCCTACTATATCATTTATACAAAACATGTATTCAAGTATCCAAAGAAAGCGTCTGTTAGGGATTGAGTATAACAAGATGTGGGTGCAGGATCCTCTAGCCATCACATGTGGGGAGCACTCTATATATTTTATTAGTAAAATGTCTGCGGGTATGACGTTTAGAAATTTTTTAAATTTGTATTCGAACGATTTAGTATACAATGATAGTATTGTGAAATATGTAAAAGAAAATGCTAGGGTTACATTGCGCTCTGTTCAAACAGAATACGCCATTTGTCAAAAGTGTAAGACCTTGTAATGCATATGTACGTGTAACGTTAAATGTCTACAATAAAAGAATTTAAGCTCAAAACCGAACTATACATTTTTATTTAACCGTCATGACATACATAAAAAAAAAAATGCTAAAATATGACATAAGAGTGATGAAAAGGTTAAAAAGTGTTTATTACACATAATACTAGTACAATCAATAAGTATCCAAACATACCAAAGAAAATAAATGCTGAAAGAAAAGCAATCAATATATTAACGTTTGTAAAACTATACACACACACACATTGTAAAACAAAATACATATGAGCACAAGTATCACACATTTAACCACGATTTCCTTTTTGACTACTTTTTAGCCGCAGAAGATAGGGGTGTGGTGTTCCATGAGGGGAATAGTTGGGGGGTAGACAATGGTTTCAAAACAGATGCTGATGGTGTACTTGGAGGGCTGTAAATAGGATCTTTCAAACTTTCAAACAGCCTCCGGTGTTAGATATTACCAACAAGCCTAGAAGGAACTTTGAGTTCAGCAGGGGCCTGTGGAAACTGGACCTATCCTCTAGGTCCCTTCTAAAGTGGTAGGGTTTTGGGGTGTGTGTGTAACCTCTGACGAGGTCATACATATGAAATCCCACAATTGGTTGCCCCTTGTAGAGGAATTCACCCTTTTCATTCCAAGAGGTTAGATCTTTAGAAGATCTTGTCCAATGTCTTCTGTCCTCGAGGGTGGCTACACCCTCTTTGTGCCTCCTCTTTGTGGGGAGGGGGGCACATCCCTAATCCTATTGGGGCAATCCTCCAAACTCAAGATGGAGGATTTCTAAAGGCAGGGGTGACCTCAGCTCTGGACACCTTAGGGGCTGTCCTGACTGGTGGGTGACTCCTCCTTGTTTTTCTCATTATCTCCTCCAGCCTTGCCGCCAAAAGTGGGGGCAGTGGCCGGAGGGGCGGGCATCTCCACTAGCTGGGATGCCCTGGGGCACTGTAACAAAAGGGGTGAGCCTTTGAGGCTCACCACCAGGTGTTACAGTTCCTGCAGGGGAAGGACCTCCACCCTCTACAGGCTTTGTTACTGGCCACAGAGTGACAAAGGCACTCTCCCCATGTGACGAGAAACATGTCTGGTGTGTGGCAGGCTGGCAGAAACTGGTCAGCCTGCACTAGAAGTTGGATTGGTATCCAGGGGGCATCTGTAAGATGCCCTCTGGGTGTATGCTACGATAAATTGCACACTGGCATCAGTGAGCATTTATTGTGCTGAGAAGTTTGATACCAAACTTCCCAGTTTTCAGTGTAGCCATTATGGAACTGTAGAGTTTGTGTTTGACAAACTCCCAGACCATATACTCTTAAGGCTACCCTGCACTTACAATGTCTAAGGTTTTGCTTAGACACTGTAGAGGCATAGTGCTCATGCACATATGCCCTAGCCTGTGGTATAGAGCACCCTGCCTTAGGGCTGTAAGGTCTGCTAGAGGGGTGATTTACCTCAGGCACAGGCAGTGTGAGGTTGGCATGGCACTCTGAGGGGAGTGCCATGTCAACTTAGTCATTTTCTCCCCACCAGCACACACAAGCTGTGGGGCAGTGTGCATGTGCTGAGTGAGGGGTCCCCAGGGTGGCATAAGACATGCTGCAGCCCTTAGAGACCATCCCTGGCATCAGGGCCCTTGGTACTAGGGGTACCAGTTACAAGGGACTTATCTGAGTGCCAGGGTTGTGCCAATTGTGGAGACAAAGGTAGAGTTTAGGGAAAGAACACTGGTGCTGGGGCCTGATTAGCAGGGTCCCAGCACACTTTCAATCAAAACGTAGCCTCAGCCAAGGCAAAAAGTTAGGGGGTAACCATGCCAAGGAGGCATTTCCTTACACCCCCCCCCCCCCCCAAAACGAAAGAGGATGAGACTAACCTTTCCCAGGAGAGTCTTCATTTTCTAAGTGGAAGAACCTGGAAAGGTCATCAGCATTGGCATGGGCAGTCCCAGGTCTGTGTTCCACTATAATGTAAATTCCCTATGGGGATATGGACCACCTCAACAGTTTAGGGTTTTCTCCTTTCATTTGCATTAGCCATCTGAGAGGTCTGTGGTCAGTTTGAACTATGAAGTGAGTTCCAAAAAGGTATGGTCTCAACTTCTTCAGGGACCAGACCACAGCAAAGGCCTCCCTCTCATTGGCACTCCAACGCTGCTCCCTGGGGAATAACCTCATGCTAATAAAAGCAACAGGCTGGTCAATGCCATCATCATTTGTTTGGGACAGGACTGCTCCTATTCCATGCTCAGAGGCATCGGTCTGCACAATGAACTGCTTAGAGTAATCTGGAGCTTTCAAAACTGGTGCTGCGCACATTGCTTGCTTCAGGGTATCAAAGGCATTTTGACAGTCCACGGTCCAGTTAACTTTCTTGGGCATTTTCTTGGAGGTACGTTCTGTGAGGGGTGTCACTATTGATCCATATCCCTTCACAAACCTCCTATAGTACCCAGTCAAGCCAAGGAATGCCCTGACTTGAGTCTGGGTTTTTGGAGCTACCCAGTCCAGAATAGTCTGGATCTTGGGTTGGCGTGGCAGAACTTGGCCTCCACCTACAAGGTGTCCCAAGTAAACCATAGTACCCTGCCCTATCTGACATGTAGATGCCTTGATAGAGAGGCCCACTGCTTGCAGGGCCTGCAAAACCTTCTTCAGGTGGACCAGGTGATCCTGCCAGCTGGAGCTAAAGACAGCAATATCATCAAGATAAGCTGCACTAAAGGACTCCAAGCCAGCAAGGACTTGATTCACCAACCTTTGGAAGGTGGCAGGGGCATTCTTTAAGCCAAAGGGCATTACAGTAAATTGATAGTGCCCATCAGGTGTAGAGAATGCTCTTTTCTCTTTTGCTCCTGGTACCATTCCTATTTGCCAGTACCCTGCTGTTAAGTATAAAGGTACTTAAGTATTTGGCAGCACCTAATTTGTCAATCAGCTCATCTGCCCTTGGAATGGGGTGAGCATCTGTCTTGGTGACAGAATTGAGTCCTCTGTAGTCCACTCAGAACCTCATCTCTCTCTTGCCATCTTTTGTGTGAGGTTTGGGGACCAAGACCACTGGGCTAGCTCAGGGACTGTCAGAATGCTCAATCACTCCCAACTCCAGCATCTTGTGGACTTCCACTTTGATGCTTTCCATAACTTGATCAGACTGTCTGAATATTTTGTTTTTGACAGGCATGCTGTCTCCTGTGTCCACATCATGGGTACACAGGTGTGTCTGACCAGGGGTTAGGGAAAAGAGCTCAGCAAACTGCTGGAGGACTTGCCTGCAGTCAGCCGGCTGTTGGCCAGAGAGGGTGTCTGAATAGATCACTCCATCTACTGTGCCATCTTTAGGGTCAGTGGAGAGGAGATCAGGGAGAGGTTTACTCTCTGCTTCTTGGTCCTCATCTGTAACCATTAACATGGTTACATCTGCTCTATCAGTGAAGAGTTTTAGGCGGTTAACATGGATCACCCTCTTGGGAGTCCTGCTAGTGCCTAGGTCCACCAGGTAGGTGACCTGACTCTTCTTCTCTAGCACTGGGTAAGGGCCACTCCATTTATCCTGGAGTGCCCTGGGAGCCACAGGCTCCAGAACCCAGACTTTCTGCCCTGCCTGAAACTCAGCCATAACAGCCTTATGGTCATACCACATCTTCTGGAGTTGTTGGCTGGCCTCAAGGTTTTTGCTGGTCTTTTCCATGTACTCTGCCATCCTTGAACGCAGGCCTAGTACATAGTCCACCACATCTTGTTTAGGCTCATGGAGAGGTCTCTCCCAGCCTTCTTTTGCAAGAGCTAGTGGTCCCCTAACAGGATGGCCAAACAGGAGTTTAAAGGGGGAAAACCCTACTCCCTTCTGAGGCACCTCTCTGTAGGCGAAAAGCAGGCATGGTAAGAGGTCATCCCATCTTCTTTAGAGATTTTCAGGGAGCCCCATGATCATGCCCTTCAATGTCTTGTTAAATCTCTCGACAAGACCATTGGTTTGTGGATGGTATGGTGTGGTAAATTTATAAGTCACCCCACACTCATTCCACATATGTTTTAGGTAAGCTGACATGAAGTTGGTACCTCTGTCAGAAACCACCTCCTTAGGAAATCCCACTCTGGTAAAAATACCAATGAGTGCTTTGGCTACTGCAGGGGCAGTAGTGGACCTAAGGGGAATTGCTTCAGGGTCCCTAGTAGCATGATCCACTACTACTAGGATATACTGATTCCCTGATGCTGTGGGAGGTTCAAGTGGACCCACTATATCCACTCCCACTCTTTCAAAGGGGACCCCCACCACTAGAAGTGGAATGAGGGGGGCCTTTGGGTGACCACCTGTCTTACCACTGGCTTGACAGGTGGTACAGGAGGCACAAAACTCCTTTACCTTCTGGGACATATTGGGCCAATAGAAATGGTTGACTAACCTCTCCCATGTCTTGGTTTGTCCCAAATGCCCAGCAAGATGAATGTCATGGGCTAAGGTTAGAATGATCTCCCTAAACTCCTGAGGCACTACCACTCTCCTAGTGGCACCAGGTTTGGGATCTCTTGCCTCAGTGTAAAGGAGTCCATCTTCCCAATATACCCTGTGTGTTCCACTGACAATTCCTTTTTCTTGTTCAGCTGCTTGCTGTCTTAGGCCTGCAAGAGAGGGACAAGTTTCTTGCCCTTTGCACAGCTGTTCCCTTGAGGGTCCCCCTGGGTCCAAGAGCTCCATGGACCCAGTTCCCTCAGGGGATAGAACTTCTTCCTGAGAAGAGAGGTTCTGTTTCTTTTTCTGTTCTGAAGCTGGTTCCCCAGTCTTCTTTCCTTTTCTCTTGGAAGGTTGGGCCATTATTCCAAGCTCCAACACTTCTTTTTCACCCGAGCCCTGCACTGTGCCCTTTTTGTGACACACACCAGTTCAGGGATACCCAGTATGGCTGCATGGGTTTTGAGTTCTACCTCAGCCCATGCTGAGGACTCCAGATCATTTCCAGGCAGACATTCTACTGGTATAGCAGAAGAGACTACCACTGCTTAAGGCCAGTGACCCCTCCCCACTCTAAAGTTACCATAGCCATGGGATGTACTTTAGTCTGATTATCAGCACTGGTGACTGGATAAGTTTGTCCAGTCAGGTATTGTCCTGAGGAAACCAGTTTGTCTGTCACCATAGTGACACTGGCACATGTATCCCTCAGGGATTCTACTCTAGTCCCATTAATTAAGAGCTGCTGCCTGTATTTTTGCATGTTAGGCGGCCAGGCAGCAAGTGTGGCTAGGTCCACCCCACCCTCTGAGACTAATGTAGCTTCAGTGTGAACCCTAATTTGCTCTGGGCACACTGTTGATCCCACCTGGAGACTGGCTATTCCAGTGCTAACTGGAGTAGTAGCTGAAGTGGAACCTTTCTTGGGACAGGCCTTGTCTCCAGTTTGGTGTCCATGCTGGCTATAGCTGCAACACCAGGTCTTTTTGGGATCAAAGTTTTTACCCTTGTACCCAAATGAGGATTGTGAAGAGGCTTTGGACCCACCCTCCTGTGCAGGTTTTTGGGGCCCTGTAGAAGACTCTTTACTTTTTCCCTTGGATGTCTCAACACTCTTCCCCTGGGGAGGCTTTGTGACCCCTTTCTTTTGGTCACCCCCTGTGGAAGTCTTGGTCACCCTTGTCTTGACCCAGTGGTCTGCCTTCTTTCCCAATTCTTGGGGAGAAATTGGACCTAGGTCTACCAGATGCTGATGTAGTTTATGATTGAAACAATTACTTAAAAGATGTTCTTTCATATACAAGTTATACGGCCCATCATAATCATTTAAACCACTGCCATTAATCCAACCATCTAGTGTTTTGACTGAGAAGTGAACAAAATCAACCCAGGTCTGGCTCGAGGATGTTTGAGCTCCCCTGAACCTAATCCTGTACTCCCCAGTTGAGAATTCAAAACCCTCAATCTGGGAAGCCTTCATGAGGTCATAGGATTCTGCATCTTTACCAGAGAGTATGAGGAGTCTATCCCTAAACATTCCAGTGAACATTTTCCAAAGGAGAGCACCCCAGTGAGATCTGTTTACTTTTCTGGTTGCACAAGCCCTCTCAAAAGCTGTGAACCATTTGGTGATGTCA
Organism: Pleurodeles waltl; assembly: GCF_031143425.1. Taxonomy (NCBI): domain Eukaryota; kingdom Metazoa; phylum Chordata; class Amphibia; order Caudata; family Salamandridae; genus Pleurodeles; species Pleurodeles waltl. Next base: position 1,125,275,225 of record NC_090448.1, read on the forward strand.
TCATCATCTTCATATTTTGTTACAATCCCTTTGTGGATTTTTAGCATATCAGTACTTTCTCTGACCCTATTTATGTTGTTGCCACCAGTGATGGGAGCTAAACCCATCTCTTGTCTTTCCCTCTCTATGGCTAGGAGCTGTCTCTCCAAGCCAATCTTTTGGCCATCCTGGCTAATAGGAGGTCTTCTTCATTGAGGCTGCCCTAAATGCTTCCAGAGTTACTGGTCTCCCCTGTGGAAGAACCAGTATCTCTGACTATCACTTGTGGAGTCAAGATTTGAGGGACCCCAGCCTTCCTAACTAGGACAGAAGGGAGGGAATCATCCTCCTGGTCACTAGCTTCCCCCTCTGTAGGGTTATTCTCAGAGGGGTGGTCTTTTGCAAGCTCTGCCAAAAGCTCCTGGAGCATAACTTTGGTAGGGTTTGACCCAGTCTTTATATTTTTTAGTTTACAGAGAGTCCTTAACTCGGACATCCCTAGATGCAGGTAAGGGGTAAGGTTGAGTTCCACCACCATCTCTTCTGTGCTAGACATTACTTTTCTAAAAGTTAGGATACTTTTTAAGAATCTAAAACTATTTCTAGAACTTATTCCAAACTTTTACAAACTTTTCAACTCTAAAATAAATGCTAACAGAGACTTACACAAGGCCCTAGCAGGACTTTTAAACATTTAGAAAAATAGTTCAAATTTAAAAAATCAGTTTCTAATGACAATTTTTGGAATTTAATCATGTGATCAAATCAAATCAAAATCATAAACATTTATAAAGCGCGCTACTCACCCGTGCGGGTCTCAAGGCGCTAGGGGGAAGGGGGTTACTGCTGCTCGAAGAGCCAGGTCTTGAGGAGTCTCCGGAATGCGGAGTGGTCCTGAGGCTGGTGGGGAGGGTGTTCCAGGTCTTGGCTGCCAGGTAGGAGAAAGATCTCCCACCCGCCGTGGAGCGGCGGATGCGAGGGACGGCAGCGAGCGCGAGGCCGGTGGAACGGAGGAGACGGGTGGGGGCGTAGAAGCTGAGGCGTCGGTTGAGGTATTCAGGTCCCTTGTCGTGGAGGGCTGTGTGTGCGTGGGTGAGGAGTTGGAAGGTGATCCTTTTGCTGACTGGGAGCCAATGCAGGTGTCTCAGGTGTGCGGAGATGTGGCTGTTGCGGGGTACGTAGAGGATGAGGCGGGCGGAGGCGTTTTGAATACGTTTTTGGAGTTTTACGGTGGTCCCAGCATAAAGGGTGTTGCCGTAGTCCAGGCGGCTAGTGACTAGGGCGTGGGTCACGGTTTTTCCGGTGTCGGTGGTGATCCAGCGGAAGATCTTGCGGAGCATGCGGAGGGTGAGGAAGCAGGAGGAGGACACGGCGTTGACTTGTTTGGTCATGGTGAGAAGAGGGTCCAAGATGAAGCCGAGGTTGCGGGCGTGGTCTGAGGGGGTCGGTGCGGTGCCAAGGGCTGTGGGCCACCAGGAGTCGTCCCATGCGGCCGGGGTGTTGCCGAGGATGAGGACTTCCGTTTTGTCTGAGTTCAGTTTTAGACGGCTGAGCCTCATCCAATCTGCGACGTCCTTCATGCCATCTTGTAGGTTGGTCTTAGCGCTGGCGGGGTCCTTGGTGAGGGAAAGTATAAGTTGAGTGTCGTCGGCGTAGGCGGTGATGATGATGTTGTGCTTGCGTACGATGTCGGCGAGGGGGCTCATGTAGACATTGAAGAGTGTCGGGCTGAGCGAGGAGCCTTGAGGGACGCCGCAGATGATCTCGGTGGGGTCTGAGCGAAAAGGTGGGAGGTAGACTCTTTGAGAGCGGTTGGAGAGGAAGGAGGCGATCCAGTCCAGGGCCTGGCCTTGGATCCCGGTGGAGCGGAGGCGGGTTATTAGGGTGCGGTGACAGACGGTGTTGAAGGCAGCCGAGAGGTTGAGGAGGATGAGGGCTACTGTTTCACCGTTGTACATCAGGGTTCTTATGTCGTCTGTGACTGAGAGGAGGGCGGTTTCAGTGCTGTGGTTGGTTCGGAATCCGGATTGTGAAGGGTCGAGAAGGTTGTTGTCTTCCAGGAAGTTGGTAAGCTGTTTGTTGACGGTCTTCTCTATTACCTTGGCAGGGAAGGGGCGGAGCGAGATGGGGCAGAAGTTTTTCATGTCGCTTGGGTCAGCCGTAGGTTTCTTTAGTAGGGCGTTGACTTCGGCGTGTTTCCAGCTTTCGGGGAATGTAGCAGATGAAAAAGAGGAGTTGATGATGGTCTGGAGGTGCGGGGCGATGATGTCGTCGGCTTTATTGAAGATGAAGTGAGGGCAGGGGTCCGAGGGGGCGCCAGAGTGGATAGAGTTCATGGTGGTTTTGGTCTCTTCAGTGTTGATGTGGGTCCAGGCGTTGAGGGTGATGGCAGGGGGTGTGGGTTCGGTGTTGCTTGGCTGGGTCTGGTGTCCGAAGCTGTCGTGGAGGTCGGTGATTTTGCGATGGAAGAAGGTGACGAGGGAGTTGCACAGGTCTTGTGAGGGCTTGATGGCGTTGGCGTTGGGGTTGGAGAACTCTTTAACGATGCTGAAGAGTTCTCTGCTGTTGTGGCTGTTTTTGTCCAGTCTGTCGGTGAAGAAATTCCTTTTGGCTGCGCGGACCAGGTGGTGGTGTTCACGGGTCGCGTTCTTGAGGGTGGTCATGTTGTCAGCGGTGTGGTCCTTGCACCAGGCTTTCTCGAGGGCGCGACAGGTTTTCTTCGATTCCTTAAGGGTGTCAGAGAACCAGAGAGGTTTTTTGGTGTTGGCCTGTCGATGCGTGCGTCTGAGGGGAGCAAGGTTGTCTGCGCAGTTGGTGATCCAGTTCGTGAGGCTGAGGGCTGCGTCGTTGGGGTCGTCGGTGGTGAGGGTAGGTTGGTTGACGGTGAGCGCGGAGAAGAGCTGTTCTTCGGGGATTTTGTTCCACTGTCGACGAGGGATGGGTTGAGTGCGGAGGTGGCGGGTCTCGCGTCGGAATGTGAAGTGGACACAGCTGTGGTCGGTCCAGTGTAGAGCGGAGGCGTGGCTGAAGGAGACGTGTTTGCTGGCGGAGAAGATGGGGTCAAGCGTGTGTCCGGCGATGTGGGTGGGGGTGTTCACCAGTTGCTTGAGGCCGAGGTTGGCGAGGTTGTCGAGCAGGGCGTGGTGTTGGGGTCGTTGTTGTGTTCCAGATGGAAGTTGAGGTCGCCTAGGAGGATGTAGTCCTGCGAGGCGAGGGCATGCGGGGAGACGAAGTCGGTGATGGAGTCGCTGAAAGGGGCGCGCTGTCCGGGGGGACGGTAGATGAGGGATCCTCTGAGATTGGTCCTGGGGTCGGTGCGAATCTGGAAATGCAGGTGTTCTGCGGCGAGGGGGGTGTCTTCGGTGGAGGTGGTGATGCTGATGGAGTCTTTGAAGACGATGGCGATTCCTCCTCCTACTTGGTTGGTGCGGTCTTTCCTGGAAATCTTGTAGCCTTCGGGGATGGCTATGGCGATGTCTGGGGCCGAAGAGGCGTTCATCCAGGTCTCCATGATGAAGGCGACGTCCGGTGCTGTGGAGTCCAGGAGGTCCCAGAGTTCAACGGCGTGCTTGTGGACGGATCGAGCGTTGACCAGGATGCATTTGAAGTGGTTGATGGTGCGTGGGCTGGTGGTCATGGTAGTTGCGTGGTGGAAGATACGTTTGCAGGAGTGGCAGGCGAAAGGTCCATGGGTACGTTTTGGGTTAGCTTGGAAGCAGGTGTTGGAGCGTCCTGGGTTGAGGGCGTGGAGGGTGGTGGGGTCGTAGCGGAGCAAAGGGGTTTGGGAGTGCTGAGGACCAGGGGTCGTGGCGCTGGGCGCGGGCCAGGCGCAGACGGGCGCAGACGGGCTTGCCTCTGGCGCGCCAGCGGCCGCCATAAGAGGGAGGAGGGGGGCGGGGAGGGAGGGGTCCGCTGGGGGCGAATGGGAGCTGGGGGGCGGGGCCGTGCAGGAGGTGGCGGCGGGAAAGGGAGGAGGGTAGAGGGGAGAAGAGCTGGGGGAGGGGGGCTTAACAGTGGTGGGGGGTGAGTTTTAGGAAGTTTAGGGAGTAAGATAGAAGTAAGGTTGGGAAGATAGGGGAGGGGGGTTGTAGAGGTGGGTGAGAGGTAGAGTGAAAGGATAGGAAGATAGGGGTGGTAACAGAGGGGGTGGTGAGTGGGGGGGAAAGATAGAGAGATAAGTAGATAGGAGGAGGTGGTGAGTGAGGGAGACAGAGAGAGAGATAGAGAGATAGGTAGATAGAGATGGGGGTAGATAGGGGTGATAGAGAGGGGGGGAGACGAGTCAGGAGCGGGAAGAACCAGGGAGTAGGTAGCAGTTAGTTCTGTTGAGAAACAGAGCTAACAGAGGAAGAGGAGCGGGGAGCAGGAGGAAAAGAAGAGAACAGGAGGAACAGAAGACAGAAGAACAGAAGACAGAAGACCACAGAAGAAGAGGAGCCGAAGAACAGAAGACCACAGAAGAAGAGGAGCCGAATACACAGAGGACAGAAGAAGCTACAGAAGAAGAGGAGCGCCGAGGACAGAAAAGTACAGATGAAGGTGAAGAAGAGGAGCGCAGAAGACAGAAGAATACAGATGAAGGTGAAGAAGAGGAGCGCAGAAGACAGAAGAATACAGATGAAGGTGAAGAAGAGGAGCGCAGAAGACAGAAGAATACAGATGAAGGTGAAGAAGAAGAGGGGCGGCGAGCAGCAGAGGAAGGAGCCAAGAAGAGGGACAGAGAAGAGGAGGCACACGCGGGTCGCGGTGCAGAGGAGAGGGAGAGAAGCACACAGATGAAGAGAGAAGACGGGGAGCAGGAGGGAAAGAAGAGCACAGAAGAAGACTACAGAAGGAGAGCGCAGAGGAAGAACAGAGAAGAAGAAAAGAAGCAGGAGAGAGGGTGAGTAGCGCGGGGCAGGGCGAAGGGCTGGGAGGTTGGGGGGTACTTACTGCGAGGTAGCTGGGCGGTCTCAGGAGCCTGGGCTGGAGGAGCTGGAGGAGCTGCAGCGGCAGGGGGAGCGACCTACCCTTAGTCCAGCAAATGCTAAGTCTTAGACCCCCACCTATGATCCACCAATGTAGGAAGTTGGCTCTGTATATACTATTTCAAAGTAAGAAATAGTGTACACAGAGTCCAAGGGTTCCCCTTAGAGGTAAGATAGTGGCAAAACTATATAATTCTAATGCTCTAATTTGTGGTAGTGTGGTCGAGCAGTAGGCTTATCAGAGGGTAGTGTTAAGCATTTGTTGTACACACACAGGCAATAAATGAGGAACACACACTCAAAGAAAATTCCAGGCCAATAGGTTTTTATATTGAAAAATATATTTTCTTAGTTTATTTTAAGAACGAGAGGTTCCAGATTTGCAGTAAACACTTTAAATGCAAGGTACTGCACTTACATACTTTAGCAACTTTGAATAAAAGCAATAACATATACAGTCTTTGTAAAAATGGCTATAAGCTATTTTCAAAGTGGACACTGCAAAAATCAACAGTTCCTGGGGGAGGTAAGTAAAGGTTATATTAGGAGGTAAGTAAAACACTTACAAGTCTCAGTTTTGGGGCATAGGCAGCCCACCATTGGGGGTTCAAGGCAACCCCAAAGTTACCACACCAGCAGCTCAGTGCCGGTCAGGGGCAGAGTGCAAAGAGGTGCCCAAAACACATAGGCGCCTATGGAGAACAGGGGTGCTCCAGTTCCAGTCTGCCAGCAGGTAAGTACCTGCGTCCTCAGGGGGCAGACCAGTGGGGTCTTGTAGAGCACTGGGGGGGTGGGGGGGAACACAAGTAGGCACACAAAATACACCCTCAGCGGCACAGGGGCGGCCGGGTGCAGTGTGCAAAGCAGGCGCCAATGTCTACTGTCCTTGAGGGTAGCTACACCCTCTTTGTGCCTCCTCCTTGTGGGGAGGGGGGCACATTCCTAATCCTATTGGGGGAATCCTCCAAACTCAATATGGAGGATTTCTAAAGGCAGGGGTCACCTCAGCTCAGGACACCTTAGGGGCTGTCCTGACTAGTGGGTGACTCCTCCTTGTTTCTCATTATCTCCTCCAGCCTTTCTGCCAAAAGTGGGGGCAGTCGCCGGAGGGGTGGACATCTCCACTTGCTGGGATGCCCTGGGGTGCTGTAACAAAAGGGGTGAGCCTTTGAGGCTCAACGCCAGGTGTTTTCAGTTCCTGCAGGGGGAGGTGTGAAGCACCTCCACCCACTACAGGCTTTGTTCCTGGCCACAGAGTGACAAAAGCTCTCTCCCCATGTAGCAAGCAACATGTCTAGTGTGTGACAGGCTGGCAGAAACTGGTCAGCCTACACCAGAAGTTGGATTGGTATTCTGGGTATATGCTACAATAAATTGCACACTGGCATCAGTGTGCATTTATTGTGCTGAGAAGTTTGATACCAAACTTCCCAGTTTTCAGTGTAGCCATTATGGAACTGTGGAGTTTTTGTTGACAAACTCCCAGACCATATACTCTTATGGCTACCCTGCACACACAGTATCTAAGGTTTTGCTTAGACACTGTAGGGGCATAGTGCTCATGTACATATGCCCTAACCTGTGGTATCGAGCACCCTGCCTTAGGGCTGTAAGGCCTGCTAGAGGGGTGATTTACCTATGCCACAGGCAGTGTGAGGTTGGCATGGCACTCTGAGGGGAGTGCCTTGTCGACTTAGTATTTTTCTGCCCACCAGCACACACAAGCTGTGAGGCAGTGTGCATGTGCTGAGTGAGGGGTCCCCAGGGTGGCATAAGACAAGCTGCAGCCCTTAGAGACCTTCCCTGGCATCAGGGCCCTTGGTACCAGGGGTACCAGTTACAAGGGACTTATCTGAGTGCCAGGGTTGTGCCAATTGTGGAGACAAAGGTACCATTTAGGGAAAGAAAACTGGTGCTGGGGCCTGGTTAGCAGGGTCCCAGCTCACTTTCAATCAAAACTTAGCATCAGCAAAGGCAAAACGTTAGGGGGTAACCATGCCAAGGAGGCATTTCCTTACAAATGTGTCATCCCGTTCCACATCAACATCGACACTGCTAATAACCTTTTAAAACATACAGGGTCTGATAATTTTATTACTCTGCGGGTTTATAAAATAGGTTATGTGGGCCAAAACTACATAGCCTGGAATTACACTATTAAAAAAAACATTTGATTATCAGGTATACTGTACCATAAGTTTAGGCCTTCTATTTATACCATCCTCTTGTTTTTAGTTTTTTTTGTTTTTTTTTACTTTAAAAATACTGTACACCTTTAAAAAATAAACAGCGGTTTCAACACATTATAGACGTATATCTCTGATAACTCTATGCAAAACATAGGCATTACTTTGGCACATAGTTGGAAATGCAGTGGGGGTAAAGTCTAGGTTAAACTACAATAGAACATATACAGGTATCACATAGTTACAGACCTTAAGCAGAAGAGGGTAAGCACCACCAGTCTGTGCTCTGCCCTTCATGTTTTCAGCCTTGAGGTCCTGATGGTACCTGATCTCCCCCAAACTTCAAATATGTAGTTTAAAAAAAAAGGGCAGTGAATGTGGGGGCTTTTATAACATCCGCCTTGTGCTAATTATGCCTAGGCTTTATTGGGGGTGGGGCTTAGAAATAGACATCTGTTTTAGGGGGGCATAGACTATCCAGTGTTAGTTTCAAACTTTTAATTGCATGGTCAGTTTATAATTGAACCTCTACTGAGACCCCTTTGATGGCTGTCCTGCAAAGTCCTGGAGGCATTCATCTGTTTTAGATTTGCAATGCCTGTCATCCTTTGAGTCCAGTCCTGGGAAGTCCTGGGAGCATACATCTGTTTTAGGTTTGCATTACTGGTCCATTGTTTTGTTTCATACTTTTAATTACAAGGTCAGTTTATAATTTAACCTCTACTGAGACAACGTTGAGGGCTGTCCTGGAAAGTCCTGGGGTGTACATCTGTTTTAGATTTGTGTTACTGATCCATTGTTTTGTTTCAAACGTTTAATTGCATGGTCAGTTTATAATTTAACATCTACTAAGCCCCCCTTTGATGGTTGTCCTGGAATGTCCTGGGGCATACATCTCTTTTAGTTTTGCAATGCCTGTCAACCTTTAATGCCTGTCCTGTGGGGGCATACATCTGTTTTAGGTTTACATTTCTAAAATTGATTGGCTGGCTCTAACAAAAGCAACATTTGCCTGGTCCCTCTTTTTGGATTAGCCAGCAGTGTGGAGGTGTGGCCTTACATTCCCATTGCTCTGCCCTGTGCGGAGGACCCCCAAGCAGCCACTTGGTCCTGAATGTCTGACATGTCCACACTTGTACTCTTAGGCTCTGAAACAAGTTGCACACCAGCAGGGCCCTCTTTTCACACAGCCCATAGACCTAGACACAGGGACTAGGGCCCTGGCACATGACTAACACGTGACCCCATGATGTCACAACCCACTTGACATCCCCTACACCTACGTCAGTTCTGGGGCAGGCTCTCAGGGGCACCGGAAGTCCCGGTAATGGATGTGATGTCATTTCCGAGGGGGCGGGGCAACTGTCACTCTCCAGTTTGATGAGGAAAGGTATCCCGGCTTACTACTTAGAAAGGAATGCCCCAACTGAACACATGTTGAATTGGCTTATTATAAAAAGCTTAAAAAGTAGATTCATTGGACCAATCTGCTACTTTTGGAATGTCCTCTACACATCCCAAGGACGTGTGGAGATGCCATAGCTTCTTGTGCTTCGAAAAAGGGAAACTTCGATACCTGCTTCAGCCATCGCCCATCTTTGCCCATCTTTGCCCATCAGGCCAGAGTGCAGGGAAAACTGTATTGAACATTTATTTTTCTTAAAGAAATATAAGGAGCTGAGATGGACAAAAAGCAGAAGTTTGGAAAACATAAAATATAGGCATACAACTACACAACGTTTTACAGTCTGGCAAAGCAGGACAAAAAACAGAAGTTGATAACATTTTATATGACTGAGAACACTCTGCAATTGACACAGGTGACCTGGGCCCAAGAGGACTACACCTTCCAGGCATCCCAGCAGAAGAAGGCCACCAACTGCATTATGCCACACCCAGAGGCACTTAATAAAGCAGCACTCGCGCTTCCGCTGCGCAGAACGCGCCAGGGCACGTGCCCGGGCCAAGAGCAGACCCATCTGCGCCTGTCCGTGACTACCGAGCCTGGGCTGGGCCTGCTCCCTTGGTCCCCGGCCATGCATCTCTACTATCATTGCTGTGCGAATTTACCCTAGAGGATGGGAAATAAGAAAAGCAAAGTGATTGTGTCACCAAATTGTATTATTCCTGCTAATCTGCCCCTTTCTGCCTGGGCACAGAGGCCGCTGAGGCTCATTGATTGTTCACCTCAGACATTAGTTTGAATTGTGGAATTGTGTGCCAACACCTAGCGTAAACATGGGCAAGCGTAAAACCGGAAACCAGAAGCCAGCCCCTGAGCCAACTTACTATACCGTTGACTCCTTTTTAGTTTGGGCGGTAGGGGGTTATCACCAAGGAAATAGACCAGGCATAAAGGCACTTATCCTTGGGGGTGGCTGGGCTCAGCGAAGCCACAGGGGTGCCTTCTAGCCTAGTGAACATAGTCTCTGATGCTCATTATGGCTTGGAAACTGACGTTGGGAGGTACAGGTGCAGCAAAGAACCTTTAGGACCCAGTCGCTGCCACTTCCATATCATTCACTAATTCACCTGCCGCTAAAAGGAAGAGACGCTGCAGGGAGTGGGCTGATGGTGATTTGGGCTGCCCTGCACCACCCAACCCTGAAGCTAAGGGCCATATGTACGAACACATTTTCCCATAGACACAGAATGGGTAAAACGGTTTGCTTCATCTGGCCCTAAATCTTGAAATAACTTTTTATATGCCATCAGTGACTTTCTTATGCCACTTAAAATAAGTTGGACCCCAATCCTGATGGGGTACCGTTGGATGTTTTCAAATCCAATATTAACCTCTGGGCCTCATTCCTCAATAGGGTGTTTAATGCAGTAGCGACTTGAGATATCCCACTATCCTGGATTTCTTCCATTATTGTACCCATATATAAAAAAGGTGATAAATCAGACTCCAAAAATTACCGTCCAGTTTCATTGCTGGACTGTTGCCTATTGGCAAGACTTGACGAGTGGGTATCTGACAATAACATTCTTTCACCTGTTCAATTTGGTTTTAGAAAAGGATTCAGTACTATTGAGCAATGTGTTAATCTAGATCTGTTGATAGGGAAATATCCGTAGGCTAAACCAGGGGCTGTATAACTCTGTTTTGTGGATCTCAGTAGTGCCTTTGATTTAGTAACGCATGCCCTTTTGTGGCCTACACTATTGGAAATGGGTGCCCCTAGGATGTCATTGACTTTTTTCCCTTCCTATACAAAAACCGAACATGCAAAGTCCGTTTGGGGCTAAAGAGAGAATGCACCCCCCCCTTTAAAGTCGGGAGAGGTATCCGCCAGGCTGTGTCCTTGCCCCATTACTATTCTCTCCATTTATCAATGAGGTGAATAGCTGCCTGCAGACCATACAGGCGGATCCACCTCCGGGCAGGGCGTCCTATACCTGTGTTATTTTATGCAGATGATGCAGTCTTGATCTCTAGGACTCCACTGGGACTCCAGAAATTAATAAATGGCTTTAAGGAATTTATGACAGTAAAGGGTATGATGATTAACAAATCCAAAACTTTCACTATGGCTTGTGGATAAAAGGCCCAGAAATGTAGACGTTTCTTCATACAGAACACGCAAATTACCACTGTTAGTTCCTTTAGCTATCTGAGTGTCTTATTTTCAAGCAATGGGTACTGAAACAGCATACTCACATGGTTACAAATAAAATGTGTAGGAACTCGCATGACATCTTCAGATTTGCAGTTAACTGGGAAGTCGTCCTATAACAGCTATGGTGGATATCTATAGGGGCAGAGTCTTATCTATGGTAGTGTATGGGGCAGGGGTGTGGGGTCATACTAAGAGCACCCCTCTGCAAATAGATGAAAATTGATTCCTAAAACGGTTGCTGTGCTTACCTACCTCAGCATCTGATTGGATTGTACATCAGGAGGTGGGCCTCCGGTATCGGGAGGATGTGTTGCAGATGAGCCCCTTGGTTTTATAGTACAGTATTTCGACCAAAGATGAAACAGTTTTCACTAAACAGCTTTTCTTAGATTGCTTAAAATTGGACAATGTCTTATGTATCCCCTGGCTTGCTTATATTGATTCTTCTCCTACAACTTTGTTTCACATAATCATAAAATCAGACCCCGAACGAGTGCTTACACTTTCAAAGAAATTTATCAAGGATACATTTCTGCAATATAGGCTGGACGGCAGGAAAGCCATTGAAATGTCAAAACTACAGTTGGTGCATATAGGTCCTTTTCCCTTGAGGAAAGTAGCAAAGGATATTTATCAAGCGTTACTAACATGCAGCATCGTTTCGCCCTGACAAGATTTAAAATGGGAATGGTGCATCACTCAGGAGCGTTCCCCAAAATGAGGACTTGCCTTAATGAAATGGTCCGCTGCCCTTGTGATGAGGTAAGCAAACAGAGCACCTTGCACTTTATGCTCTTCTGTAAATGTTATGTACACCTCAGTTTTTTTTTTTTTTTTTTTTTTTAAATCTCAATCCTCTTTTAATTGCCCAGAATATAAGAACTCATCTGGCCACATTGGAATTTTTGTTAGATCTAAATAACTTCCACTTGTGTTACAAGGTCACGCTATATATTTTAAATGCCATCCATGTAAGGAACTGCCTCTTTTTCTAGAATCTGTATTGATGTATTGAGCAACTACATGTGCTGTCGTTTTAGTTTTTTAAAATTATTTATGACAACTGATTTTATGACCTTGATTGGGATTCTGCACAATTATGTATTTATCTATATATTTTTATGGCTATTTTGTATTTGCCGAATAAAGTTTATAAATCAAATGTCGTCCACATGTCCCAAGGACATGTGGAGATGCCACAGCTTATTGTGCTTTGAAAAGGGAAACTTTGATACCTGCTTCAGCCATCGCCCATCTTGGCCTATCAGGCCAGAGTGGAGGGAAAACTGGATTAAACATTTATTTTTCTTAAAGAAATATAAGGAGCTAAGATGAAAGAAAAGCAGAAGTTTGGAAAACATAAAATATAGGCATACAACTACACTCAACTTTTTACAATCTGGCAAAACAGGACAAAAAAACAGAAGTTTATAACATTTTAGTATGACTGGTAACACAAAAGATAACTCCCTCTGGGGAAAAGATTTGTTATTAATATCGAGAGCTCGTACGCCTCAAACTTATCTAAAAGAAACCAGACATAGGGATATAGTAAATTTGGCTATTATAAAGGTAAGGCATCATTGTCAGGCCAAGACAGAAAAATGTTTAATACCACCTTAACATCCCACATAAAAGAATATCTTTGTTAAGGAGGAATATTGAGTTGAATGAGCCTGAGAGCTCTACACACAAGGAAATGATTCACCACAGGTTCTCTTTTACCATAATTGTGACCTGCAAAGATTGCAGATCTCTAAGCATTAAGAATTCTGTCAACCATCCCTTAAATAAAAACGGAAAGTAAAAAATTAACAATGTCTACTTGAAGGGCAAAAATGGGATCAATCTTCTGTTCCACTCTCCATACCACCCAGACTTACCTATAGTTGGATTGAGTGGCAAGAGCCCAGGAATCATTGATAACTGGCAGTGCCTCCTCTGAAAGTCCCTGGATGTGTCAAGAAGACCTGAAATCTTACAAACCATCAGTTTCAAATGACCCTGAAGAACGTAATTGAGAGAACCACCCATGAGGATCTTGGGGGAGAAGAGGAAATACAGGGAAAATCCTTTGGAAGTCTACTGGCAGCTCTAGAAGTTCAGCATACCCAATTTGAGTGGGCCATACAGGAGTCACCTATGCTATGGATGCATGGTCCCTCCTGACGTGCAGCAGGGTTCTTAGAAACAAGGCGAAAGAAAGATCTGCTTCCTGATCTGGTCTCCAACTTAAGAACCAGAAAAACCTGCGATTCTGAAATGGACCCTATAGGGGGAGTTTTTTTTGGAAAACATTAGGTTGAAGAGATCAATCACTTCGGTCTTGAAGAAACCTGGATCCCTAATCTTCCCCTGAATTGGACAGACCTGGGAGATAATCCACTTGTAACACTAGTCCTCTGTAAAGGCGGAAAAGCCAAAGCTCCCTGACTAAATCTGTTAGTCCTTTAGATCTTACTCCATCCAATTTGTTTATATATCGAACTGTAGACAAACTCCCCATTCAAAGTAGAATACAGAAGTGGCCCTTTTGGTGGTTAAACATCTTTCTGCAAGGGGACCTGAAAACAACTTTCAGTAGTTTATGTGACACTGACTTTGTTTCGGAGACTACTTTCCTCCTGTTACTGTGTCCCCAAATCGAGTTCCCAGACAGATCTGCAGGTGTCTCACTCTAATGTCATATCTGGGGGCCTGGTCAAGAGTTTTCTGAAGACCCAATCTGTTGAGGACAGCAGAAAGGGTGGGACTTGACTTGGTATGTCCTACTGTTCCAAAAAATCTGAACAAATTGTCTGTGTGAGTAATGAAGGAGAACTTACAAATAAGCATCCTTTAGACCCACCTTTTTCAGCCACAGACTTTCCTAGCCCTTTTCTTCTGGATAAAACTAGGTCCTGATCTTTAGAACAACAGGGAATGGCATTATTCTTCCTGGACAGTCACCCCAACCTTCCTTTTCTGAGAAGAGGAGTGTCTTCAGCTTGCTATAGGAGATTTATGACACTGCAATTTAAAATCCTCATCCGAGCACGGGGAGGCAAGTGATCAATTTATTTAAAAAATATGCTAAATAATAGTGTCCTCCATGGACCGAATTGATCCAGTCACCATTGACTGTATTACTTCATAGACAATCATATGGCTGTCTTAGACAGACTACTGTCCTGCTAGGCCCTCAAGGCCATTCTTATCCATACAGGATCCACACTCATCATGGACTGGACTCATCAGAACTTTGTTTATGGCAAGTTTCCTTAAACCACTCTTATCCGTGTCCTCCATGGTGTTTGGATAAAGGAATGAGAAAAGGTGGTCAGCCTTTGTAGAGATAGTAAATAAAAATGCATTTCTTTGAGCAATCAGCAAAACCAGCTTAATACTATTAGCCTTGTACCTGGTTCATATGGCCCTGCATTTGCAGGGTCCACTTGCTTTGAGAATGGCTTTCCAATTGTACACTCCAGCAGACTACTGAGAACGCCTGCTCTTAGGAAGGTTAATATCCCTAAATTTCGAAAAGACAGATGTGGTGGGTGGACATTTTTGGTAGCTGCTGCCAAGTTGTGGAATACGTTGCTCTCCTGTATTGCCAATATCACTTCCCACACAGTTTTTCGTAAGAAACTTAAAACTTGTCTTTTATCCCTTCTGTGATGGTTGATTGTGTCTTTTTCACGTAACAGTGTTCTCCTTTATTATTAGCACTTTGAAACCCTCGGGTATAATGAGCTTTACAAATTCCAAAACTACAAATACAAAATATAATGTACTAGAATGTAAGTCTAAAGAAATAAACTGCTATTTATTACCTACAGAGAACGTCCAAATATGTGTTTAAAAAAAAAAGAAAAAACACAAAGAACTCGAGAGAGAAAGGAACCCCAGTTTGACCATGCACAACAACATTGAAAGCAGTGCAGTCAGCAAGTGCATCAAGAAACACCCGTCCAGAAAGGACGCATCTGCAACAATGATGCGTGGTCCTGAGGGAAAACAGCTGGCCATCAGTCAAAGGAAGACAGGAACTCAGAGGCCTCAGTGCAGACAAAGCGAGGCTCGTGTTTTACCATGCAAATAAACAGAAAAATCACCTATCGAAAGAGTTCACTTGATTACAGAAATGTATATAAGAGCATTAACGTTGTTGAGTTACAATGTAAAGCTAAAAACATAGCATGTACTTAATTCTGTTACAACAGCTGCTCTGCACAGTGGATTATACAGGCTGCAACATTCTGATTAGTGGAACGATCATGAGGTCATTCAACTACTAGAATGCTAACCTGATGTTCTGTTATTCACTGTGTATATTTTTTCTTCATTCATGTTTGGTGATATCATATATTTGTACTTTACTTCTGGAGTAAAAGTAAAGAAGTTCAAGCCCTGATTTAGCCTCAGTCGCATGTCCAGAGACTGTAAAAGGTGTGAAAGCTGAATTAATTACTAATAAATTTGCATTGATTAACTGTTAAGAATTTACATGAAGTAGGATAACATTTTGTGTCATGGAAAATTTGCCCACTGATGTGGCCACCATCAGTTTTACGTAAAGTAATAAGAAGAATATATGTTTATAGTCTAAATGATGTGCACATATAGAATACAATGTATTAGTGGGTCATATTAACATTATGTATGTACTTAAATAATATTAGGCATTGATTAATCATGTAGTTTGGGCCTAGTTGACTGGGCCTCATGTTAAGTGACATGGCCGAATTATTTAAATGTTCGTAAATGGTTTGTGAAAGCCGAGAATTAATATTGTCTATTGTTCACATGGAGCTGGCCAAACGATTTTCAAATGTCTTAAACTTGCTCATGTGAACTACTTGTGGAGATGTGCTGTACTAGAAGTTGCTACATTGTGTACTTGAAGTGTGAGACGGAGACGTTCCCGGGCTTGGACAAAGCCGCACTGACTGGAGCTAGGATTGCAACCAAACCGTTAGCTGACAAACCTGACGATGGGAACAGGAGAGGAAGAACCGTCGACATGTGAAAGACTGTTTAGTTATATCTTAGATTTATAGTTTATAGCTTATTGGTCCTACTGTAAACACACGATTTTCTGACCAGTGACGCTGTGAGAGGATACTTTATGCAGATTTAACTTAGCCTGCTTGCACTAAAGCCACAGCAGTTCCTTTTCTGATTCCTTCGAGTCCCATCTTTCTTGTTCCTGCTAGAGTCCTATTTGTGGAGCATCGCAGTTCCATGTATTCTGTTGAATTGCGTAAATGCTGATTCCTTAGCTTAATGTCCCTAAGTTGGTTCAGGTAACTTAGAGCCCAACCGTGGCTGAGGCATCCCCTTTCACCGTCACATTGCTGATTCTGACCAAACGGACGTCCACCTGACGAAGAGACCACTTCTTGCTGACTCATTGAGGAGAGGCATAACAGAATGTTATTCTTTTATGCTGTATTTATGTTTTCTTTTAGCTACCAACCGCTATTTGGATAGAGTCCTTGTCAGATGTTTTTCCAAATTAACTTTGACTAAAATGTTTTGCATGAAGCATTTTAATTGGAGGGTTAGTTAGTATGTCCAAACGAGTTGATAAATGTTATTAACAAAGAATTGATTCTGTTCACCTGTTTGAGTCTAGATGTATACTATCTCAGCTTTTCAGTTATTACTCTTATTGATTTGTACTGGAACTCTCAAGTGTTTAATTGTCAATGCTTCAGCTAAACTAAGATTATTTAGACGCTTTAGTCAGCCCATGTTGTTTGTATACACTTATCATTTGGTTTTGAGACTAATCTACGTGATATTAGCATTGTTAATCTAGGGAAATAAACATTTTAACTTTACTAAATGTGTGTGGTTATTCATGGCCAAATGGGTCATGATGCATAAAGATTACTGATTCCTAGAGATTGATGGAGTTTTATTGCTTATGTGTTGTATTTGCTGACTGAAGACATGAGACATGGTGGAATCACTCTAAGTGCAGTCAAAAGGTCCATCGAACCTCTAACGCGTCCTCTTATCAACTAATTATAAAGGACCAAATAAGGCCAGATAGGCTGACAAGGGACAAATGTATACACATCAACAAACAAAGACTTCACAGAATTGTTCTTACAAAACACGTAGAGGCACCCAAGCATACAGGCGTGTGTACATTTATTACACATAGAGGTACGCATATAACACAGGGATATCCACACAGATTACATAACATAAAAGACACTCACACCCAACACAATGCAGTTTTACAAAATTCAGAAGCACACCTGCTTACTCACAAAGTGCTTCTTCCGTTCTTACTGACCCATGCTGACACTTTTAAAATCATACTTTTAAAATCACATATTGGCTATTTCTATTTAATTGCCAATTTTGTTTATCATATATATTTAGAAAGATAGTCTTAGAAACGTAGAAGTACATCATAGAGTAGCTGGTTGCTTCTAAAAAGTGCCCGTACTCACCGATTAAAAGTGCCAGTACGTTCCCTTTAAAATTATCTCAATTCTATTGTGATAATTAAATGAAAGAAATACAGTTATTATTTACCTGACATCACATGTACATTTAAAGCACTGCCAGTTGATTGTGGATAAAAACAGTCAATCTGTGTCATCCCAAACACTACTAAAATAATAAGATAAACAAGTAATTCAACCACAGTAGAATAAGTTAAATTATTAGCTTTCATTAAGAACACAGAGACCAACTTAAAGCATTATTATATGATTTTCCCTCAACAGATCATTTCAAATACCAAAGAGTAACAGTACTAATTGATTTTCTAACAGAATATCAATGTTCATAGAAAATCAAGTAGAACACAATATCTCACTGTCACAAACCAGAATGTACCTATTTTGCCTCTGAAGACAGTTAAACCTCCTCCAAATCATTGTGTTTCTTAAAAGATAATCCAACAATCTTCACCAAGTGCCTGTTCATCATTGATAACACCAAGAAACTTACTGAAAAACTTTACATTGTCCTAATTATTATGTTATTACCTTTTCTGAAACGTAATACATTTCATTACACATTATACAAGCTATACACATTTTTATTAACACATGTTCAGCTTGCCAGTTGCAGTTGGATGGCAAAGGTTAGCCCCTGTGTCTAATAAAACCTATATTCTCCAAACAGCATCGTCGGCAGAGCAAGACTATTGCCTCATTACACTGATCGATCAACGGTGTTTGCATCGAGCATTACGCCATGAATAATCCACTTTATTCTTGTTGATCCAATCTCATATCAACATTTTAATTCATTTATACTGGACATACAAGCGTCCATTTGTTGCACAAGTTCGCTACAGCAAAGATGACCTACATAAAGTCGCACTGATCATTTGATGGTGCATTTTACGTGAACTTTCCTTATCAATTAAGGCTCACACGCCACAATGGCAGCTCCAAGTGATTCCCCATTACTCCACACAATTCAGTTGTGTTAGGTATTGCCACGACTTTTCAGCGTTTCATATTCTTCCATCCTGATGATAACCCTTGCTTAAATAATTTCTGTGTGAGGTTGAAAAGTCAACAACTATTTTAGTGGACTATTTTTTAATTGATTTAGGATATTAGCACTCCTACACTGAGTGTTGCACAAACATCCATGTATCCTGATCAGTCACTTGTGTATATTTGCATTT
This sequence comes from Pleurodeles waltl, assembly GCF_031143425.1. Lineage (NCBI taxonomy): Eukaryota > Metazoa > Chordata > Amphibia > Caudata > Salamandridae > Pleurodeles > Pleurodeles waltl. The sequence goes on from NC_090448.1 coordinate 1,125,293,628, forward strand.
TGTATAGCACTTTTGCACTTTATACTCACCATTTCACTTGCACTGCGCCACAGCACTATTTGGAACACCATACTTTTCAATGTAATTGTAAATTTAAGACAATCTTTAAGTGATATTTTTGGAAGTTTACTGAATGAATTCAGTTTCAATCTCAGTTTAACCAAATCTATTGATGGTTTTGTACATGTTGCCATAATGTTGAGGCCTACACTTCTATATAAGGACCATTTGTTTCCTTATTAACTATTCTACCCTGGCCCCAGGGTCACTGGGTTGACTCTTATCTTAAGACACATGAAAAAACAGATTCCGTTAGCACCTGCTGAAATCCCTCAGGTAGCTGAATTCCCCTTCACACCTGACCTGGTAGATATCAGGCAGCTGTTGTTCATGAGGAAGTCAAAGCACACTACTTGGCTACACAGACAAGGCTATATGACGTGGGAAGCATGGCTTTGCAGAAAAGAGGTAGGACTTCAATGGGTAGAGAAGAACAAGTTACTTACCTTCGGTAACGAGGTATCTGGTAGAGACTCTATCTAGCTGGAGATTCCTTACCTTAGAATTCCCTGGCGTCAGCTTCGTATCTGGAGTTTTTTCTGAGCAGTATCCTGCGCGCGCGCCGTCGGACGGCGTCGTTCGGATCCGTGTGCGTCGTTGGAGTCGTCTATGACGTCACGGTTGTCTATATAGACGCCGTCTCAGCGCGCATACGTCAGTTCTTTTCCACAACTTCTCGTGCCAGAAGCACAGAGTCATGGAAGAACCAACCAATACACTTTTAACCTCTTTGACTGTTTGGAGAAAAACACTTTCATGCCTGTAAGAAAGGCAAAAGTTGCCAAAATGAAACATATACATATGTTCACATAGAAACATATATACACATATGCACATAAGAAAAAATTTCCCCAGAGCGGGGAGGCTTGGGTGGGTGTAAGGAATCTGCAGCTAGATAGACTCTCTACCAGATACCTCGTTACCGAAGGTAAGTAACTTGTTCATCTGATAGAGACTTCTAGCTGCAGCTTCCTTACCTTAGAATAGATACCCAAGCTATAACCCATGGTGGTGGCTCTGAAGAAGATTTTCTTTTTTTTTTTATATAAGGAAGTCCTGCAAGACAGAACGGGCAAAATGCCCCTCTCTTCTCACCTGGCTATCCAGGCAGTAGTGCTTCGCAAACGTGTGTAAAGAAGCCCACGTTGCGGCCTGACATATGTCCACCACCAGTACGCCACGTGCTAACGCAGTGGTAGCAGCTTTCCCCCTAGTGGAATGAGCTCTCAAGCCCTCAGGAGGCTGCTTCTTCACCAAAGCGTAGCATATTTTTATACAGAGAATGACCCAGCGCGAAATGGATCGTTTCTGTACTGCCCGACCCTTCTTTGTACCAACGTACCCCACAAACAGTTGGTCGTCCACCCGGAACTCTTTAGTGCGGTCAAGGTAGAACGATAACGCTCTTTTTGGGTCCAGTCGATGGAGACGCTCCTCTTCCTTAGAGGGATGCGGTGGTGCAAAGAAGGTGGGCAGGGTGATATTTTGACCCAGATGGAAAGGGGTCACCACCTTGGGGAGAAAAGAGGCACGAGTTCTTAGCACCACCTTGTCAGGAAATATCATTAGATAAGGAGGTTTAGAAGATAAAGCCTGCAGCTCACTCACTCTCCTGGCAGATGTAATTGCCACCAAAAAGGCTGTCTTAATAGTGAGCAGCCGGAGAGGACAGTTATGCAAGGGCTCGAAAGGAGCACACATAAGGAAGGTAAGAACCAGATTAAGATCCCACTGGGGCATAACGAAAGGCACAGGCGGGAACAGATGTACTAGCCCTTTCAAAAACCTCTGTACTATAGGTGATTTAAACAGAGATGGTTGATCAGGCAACTGAAGAAAAGCCGATAAGGCTGCAAGATAGCCCTTGAGAATCCCCAAGGAGGAACCCTGCTGGGCGAGAGACAAAATAAACAAAAGGATGTTAGACAGAGAAGAAGAAAGAGGATCAATAGACCTCTCTGAACAATGAGAAACAAAACGTTTCCAACGGCAGGCGTAGATCGACTTAGTTGAGGGACGCCTGGCTGCCAGAATGACATCACAGACCTCGGGAGGGAGGTCATAAACCATCAACTGTCGCCACTCAATCTCCACGCATGAAGGCGCAGAGTTGACAGGTTCGGGTGGAGAACCTTCCCCTGCTGCTGCGACAGAATATCCTCCCGAAGAGGCAGCCTGATTGGAGGACCGATGCTCATTTTGAGAAGCTCTGGATACCAAACTCTCCGTGCCCAATCCGGAGCCACAAGGATTACTTGGGCCCGGTCGTTCTTGATTTTCTTGAGAACTCTGGGCAGAAGTGGTATAGGCAGATAAGCGTACAGGAGGCCTGAACTCCACTCGCGACGAAAAGCGTCGCCTAGCGATAGCCCCCTTGGAAACGCCAACGCGCAAAACTGCTGACATTGCGCGTTCTCTGCGGAGGCGAACAGATCTAACCTTGCGCCACCTCCGGATGGAGACATCATTCGTGATCCTCTATGCATTTTCGGCTGAGTTCGTCTGCTCTGGCGTTCAGAGAACCTGCCAGGTGTTGAACCACCAGGGTCATGCCCTGCTGTTCCAGCCATGTCCAGAGGCGTAAAGCCTCTTGACAAAGGGTCCACGACCCCACACCGCCCTGCTTGTTGCAGTACCACATTGCGGTAGTGTTGTCCGTGAACACCCGCACCACCTTCCCTTTCACAACAGGAAGAAATGCTTTTAATGCTAGCCGGATCGCCCGAAGCTCCAACAAGTTGATGTGGAGCCCAGATTCCGCCGGAGACCAGTGACCTCTGATCTCCACCTCCCCCAGATGGCCGCCCCATCCCAGAAGTGACGCATCTGTCACTACCGTTAGATCTGGTTGGGGAAGGGAGAGGGGTCTGCCCTTGACCCACTCGCAGTTCACTAACCACCACTGCAGATCTTCCGCAGTCCTCTCCGAGATCTGAACCACGTCGGTAAGATTTCCCTGATGCTGTGCCCATTGGAACTTCAGGTCCCACTGCAGAGCCCATCTGGCATGCTTGACCAACAGGATGCAGGAAGCCATGAGTCCCAGCAGCCTCAGAGTCTGTCTCACCGAGATCCAGGATAGACGCAGAAACATCAGAATCATAACCTGAATATCCTGAACCCGCTGATCGGGAGGATAAGCCCGATACTGCACTGTGTCCAGAACAGCTCTGATGAAAGAGAGCTTCTGAGAGGGAGTCAGGTGTGACTTCGCACATTTATAGTGAACCCCAGCGAATGCAAGAGGTCCGCCGTCGTCTGGAGGTAGGTGACGAGAGCCTGGGGCGTAGGAGCCTTCAACAGCCAATCGTCCAGGTAGGGGAAGATTTAAATCCCTGACCTGCGCAAATGAGCTGCCACCATCGCCATCACCTTTGTGAACACCCGAGGGGCACTGGTGAGACAGAAAGGAAGCACAGTAAACTGAAAGTGCTCGTGGCCCACCTTGAACCGCAGGTAACACCTGTGGCTTGGCAGGATAGGAATATGGAAATACGCATCCTGCAAATCCAACGCTACGATCCAGTCTCCTTGGTCTAGGGCAGACAAAACCTGAGCAAGAGTGAGCATCTTAATTTTCTCCTTCTTGAGGAAGAGACTGACGTCCCTTAAATCCAAAATAGGGCGAAGGCCTTTTTTCTTTTTGGGAATCAGAAAGTAGCGGGAATAACAACCACTGTCTACTTCTGATATCGGGACTCTTTCTATGGCTCCCTTGGCCAAAAGAGCCGTAACTTCCTCGTGGAGCAAAGCTAAATGGTCCTCCATCAGCCATTCCTTTGTTGGAGGGATAGAAGGAGGGAAAGACTGGAAGGGAAGGGAGTAGCCCTTCCGTATGATCTGCAGGACCCACTTGTCCGTGGTGATGGAAAGCCAGTGAGGGAGATGAAAACGAATCCTCCCTCCAACTGGACGGACGTGATCCCGCAGAACCACACTAGGAGGGCTTGGGCGCAGTGGAGGGGGGCTGTGTGGCGGTCGACCTCTGGCCAGACCTTCTGGGTCTGATGGTACGACGTCCTCTTCCGGGATGCTGTGAAGCCGGAGGACGGTGGCTAAACTGTGGCTGGCGTGGTACCACACCCCTCCCGAAGCCTCGGAAGGGGGGAAAGACAGACTGCTGTCGTGCCGGCGTTGAAAGCCCAGGGATCTGGCCGTGGCTCGAGAATCCTTGAACCTCTCAAGCGCGGAATCTGCCTTTATCGCCAAAAAGGCGAGAGCCATCAAAGGGCATGTCCATCAAGCTGGACTGGACATCCCCTGAAAAACCAGTAGAACGTAGCCAGGCGTGGCGACGAAGGGCCACTGACGATGAAATCGCTCTGACCAGCGAGTCGGTTGTGTCCAAGCCACACCGGATTGTAAACTTGGCTGCATCCCTCCCATCCTTTACAGCCTGGGTGAGAGTGTCCCATACGCCCTCCGGGACCTGGGGCAGCACTTGCGCCACCGTATCCCATAAAGTATGGGAATAACGGCCCACTAGGCAAGAGGTATTTACAGACCTCAATGCCAGGCTGGAGGAAAAAAACATCTTCTTCCCAAGCTGATCCAGCCTCTTGGATTCCCTATCCGGGGGAGCGGAAGGGAAGGCACCATGTGAAGAAGAGGCTTGGACAACCAAGCTCTCAGGAGTGGGGTGTTGTGTCAGGAAACTAGGGTCGCTGGGAGCGGGTCTATGGCAGCGGCCGACCATCCTATTCACAGGAGCCCCTGTCCTGGGTTTGGACCACTTACCCAGAAGGACGTCTGTAAGAGCCTCATTGAAGGGCAACAACGGTTCCGATGTTGACACCCCCGGCTGAAGCACTTCTGTCAGGATATTTGTCCTGACTGGCACCGTAGGCAAATCTAGGTCCAAGACCTCAGCTGCCCTACGCACCACCATAGCGAAAGAAGCCCCCTCCTCCGTAGCCACATTAGGAGGAGAGCATACCAGTATCTGGAGATGTGTCCAGTCCACTGGCCTCCCCTAGATCCACATACCAGTCCTGCTGCAATCCTGATTCTAAAGGGTCCTCAGACCCCTCCCATTCCTCTCCTGCATCTGGCTGTTCCAAATAATGCTCAGACAATGATCTGTGCCGAATCGGCTCCGTCGAAGTCGGAGTCGACATCGCTCCAGCTCCGGATCATCCGGAATAAGGATGGGGCTGCCACCGGTGGGCGCCGGTGGCGGAATCGTCGGCGTCGGACCCGGCGCCGAAGGAGGTCGACTGAGAGAGACCGGCGCTGGTCCAGATCCGTTATCGGATCCTGAGGTCCCCAGCGGTGCCGAGGCCGAATCCGCCGGCGTCGAATCTGAAGGGGCCCCTGCTGACCCCGCGGGCCCGAAGACCCACCCGAGGGTACAGCCCGCTCAAAGACGAGACGCATGGCCTCGTAGAATTCTTTAATTTGAGCGGGGGTCGATCCGGTCCCCGGAAAGGGGGGAAGACGCAGAGTCGAACCTGTCGACGGCTCTGCAGAACCGCGCTCGGAACGTCGACTTTCCCTAGACGCCTCGTCGGTCGACGGGCGTGGTGAAGACGAAGTCCGCTTGGACTTCTTCTTCTTGTGCCTCTTACCTTCCGATGACCTCGAATGCGAGGAAGAGGACTTGGGGCTCTGGGAGCGGTGGCGCGACCTCCTCCTACTGCGAGACCGTGACCTCCGCGGAGTCGCGCCGACCAAAGACGAATGTCGGGCCGCAAGAAGCTTAGGGGATCTCTCCCTCAAGGCCTTCGGCACCATGTCCCGACAATCGGAGCACGAGGTAGAATCGTGGTCCTTGTCCAGGCACCAAAGACAAACTCTGTTGGGATCCGTCACCGACATGGTGCGATGACACGCACCACGCGGCTTGAATCCTGTCTTTCTCGAAGACATGACTTCAAACAGTCAAAAAAGCGTTGACAAACCGTCGAAGCAGGGTAGCTCTTTCCAAAACTGCACTTAACCGGCGCGGAAGGAAAAGAACTGACGTACGCGCGTTGAGACGGCGTCTATATAGACAACCGTGATGTCATAGACGACTCCAACGACGCACGCGGAGCTGGTCAACGCACGCGGATCCAAACGACGCCGTCCGACAGCGCGCGCGCAGGGTACTGCTCAGAAAAAACTCCGGATTCGAAGCTGACCCCAGGGAATTCTAAGGTAAGGAAGCTGCAGCTAGAAGACTCTGTCAGATGGTGAGGAAACAAAATGGCACAGTTGTAGCAACAGAAGACAAAGCCCAAACCTTTGCCATACACTTGAGGGATCTATACAAAAGCCTAGGATGGGAAACAGTGGAGTAAAGGAGGTCTCCTACAGCTGAATGACACTCCGAGGTTCCCAAGGGAGATAGGCTAAGTGAGGGGATAGATGATTGAAGAAGCGGCCAAATGCAGACGGGGAAAGTTCAGAATCTCAAAAGATTGCCTCTGGAACAGTTCAAAAACCTGATGTCAGTGCTACGAAACCACAGCCTAAATAGTTTCACAAGCTTAACCACACCACGAGAATGGTTACATAAGAAAGGCAAGCTTGCAGAGGAATGTTCCTCATATTGCTCAATAGCCTTCCTAAATTTTGAAACAAAAACTCTAGTCAAAATTCAGATATGCTGGCTAATTAAAGTAGGCTCTTATCTTGTCCATCCAGATTAGTTGGGATTTATCTTGTGATGACCCAACTGTTGAATCTAAATTCATGACACAAATGGATTTATATACTCAATAACATGGATCCCTAGCCAACGTATCCATAGACGCAAGTAAGGCATTTGGTTTATTTGGATGGGAGTACTAATTTGAAGTATTAAACAGATTTGGGATTGGATCACAATTCAAGGCAAAAGTGGGACTATTATATGCAGAGGCCGTGGCATAGGTGAGGTTTCATAAAGCAACACTACAGGCATTCTGGATGGGGTGCGGAATAAGGCATGGGTGCCCTCTCTTCCATACTACTGTTCGTACTGAAGTGGAGCCGCTCAAGCTGCACCAACCCTATCAATGTGCTGCTTTGTTGATGCAAACAGGCATGCTTGTACTTCTGAAGTTTTAAATGTAATAAAAAGTTTAAAAAACAGTAGACATTATTGAAATATGTTTACATTGTTAACTACTAAAAAATGCCTATTCAAACCCAAGTATCCAAATAAATGAAATAACCCAATAATTACAAATCCGTAGTACAATCAATCAATCATTTGTTAAGCGTGCTACTCACCCAGTAGGGTCTAAAGGTGCTAGTGGGGTAGGAGGGTGACAGACTGTGTCGAAGGCTGCCGAGAGGTCAAGGAGGATGAGGGCCACGGTTTCACCTTTGTCGAGCATGATCCTGATGTCGTCGGTAGCAGCGATGAGAGCGGTCTCGGTGCTGTGGTTGTTGCGGAAGCTAGATTGGGAGATGTTGAGCAGGCTGTTGTCCTCCAGGAAGTGGGATAGCTGGCTGTTGACTATCTTCTCAATGACCTTCGCTGGGAAGGGGAGAAGGGAGATGGGTCGGTAATTCTTGAGATCTTCGGGGTCGGCCTTGGATTTTTTGAGCAGGGCGTTGACTTCGGTGTGTTTCCAGCTCTCCGGGAAGGTGGCGGTCTCGAAGGAGCTGTTGATGATTGTGCGGAGCTGGGGGGCGATGATTTGGCTGGCTTTATTGAAGACATGGTGAGAGCATGGGTCGGCGGGTGAACCGGAGTGGATGGTGCTCATGGTCTTGGTGGTTTCCTCGTCGTTGGTGTGGGTCCAGGCACTCAGGAGGTTGGTGTGGTTGGGCGCTTTGGGATTGGCGTCGGCAACGGTGGTCGTGGGGGATCAGGGAGGCGAAGATGCCGTCGATGTCCGTGATCTTGCAGTGAAAAAAGGTGGGTCGCAGAGGTCTTGCGAGCGGTGGGGGTCGGCGGAGCAGATTTTGGGGTTGGTGAGTTCTTTGATGATGCTAAAGAGCTCCTTGCTGTTGTGTGCGTTCTTGTCGATTCGTTCTTTGTAGAATTATCTTTTGGTGGTCCGGATGAGCTGGTGATGTTTGCAGATGGGAGTCTTGAGGGTGGCGTGGTTGCTGTCTGTCTGTTCTTGGCGCCAGATCTTCTCAGTTTTCAGGCACTCCCGCTTGTAAGGCCTGAAGGTCGGTGGTTAACCAAGGTGCTTTCTTGCTGGTGCGGGTGTTGGTTGATTTCCTAAGTGGAGTGAGGGTGTTGGCGCAGCCATCTAGCCTTTGTTTGAGGTTGGTGGTGGGGCGAGGGTGGAGATCAGTTGGTCCTTTGAGATCTTTTTCCAGCTGCGGTGAGGGGTCCGTTGTTGGTGGTGGTGAGCGGTGGTCGGTCCAGTGGAGTTCGGTGGTATAGGTGAAGGTGATGTGGCTGTCAGTGGAGAAGATGGGGTCTTTCAATTACACAACATGGAGCTTCTCACATACACCACATGTGATGAAGCAAATATTGTTACATTGTGTGTGATTCTGCCAAGACTAAACTATTTTTACTTCTGCAACACCTCTAGAGGAAGACAGGACACCAGACTGACAGCACAGTGAGTATGTAATGGTTTATTCTGAATTCTTCACTGGGATTATATTGGGAGCTAGTAAAGTCAGTATAAAAAAAGCAAGTGTAGGCTTCCTTCTAATTGTTTATTTCTTCTCAGTCTGGGATCTCTTAGAATCTCTGTAGTAATTGACTTAGATTTAATCCTTCCTTGGGGCTGTTAGTCCTTTGTTTAGGACTAGTTTCAGTTCTAGCCTCTCTGCAGAAATAAGGGTCCATCAGCATGCTCAATGTCAGCCCAGGTACTCTGCCGGTCTGACCAGACACCAACTCTTTAGAGGAACTGGCGTAAGAGCCCTGATTTTTTGCCTCCGCTCTGTCCCTTATTATAGCAGATATGTTAGGGATACTTCCTATGCCCCTTCTTATAATTTTGAAAGGACTATTTCTTTTGCCTGTGATTCCCTGATCAATCCTCTTTAAAAGCTAGTCCTTCTCTTTCCCTTTTTCCTGGGCATCATTGGCAACTTTTTGAGATGGTGACTTGTCAGGTCATAGCTGAGTAGCAAGGACTGTGATTTGTCTTTTCCCCATAAATGTGAGGACTTGCAGACTTTCCGTCCTGCCATGTTCTTTATGGAAGCTGCCACAATAGTCTGCAGTAATGAATTTGTTGTTATGCTTTCAAAGGGTTGGTATGTGACCCATCTTGTGTGCTTTGATCACGTGCTGTAGCGGATCTGAGACCAATTTGTGGTCCTTCTGTGGATTGTGTGGTACTGCCGTAAGTGTTGCTAACACCAAAACAATCCCAGCCCCACCACCATCGCAAGCCTAAGGGTCAGTGGGACAATGATGCAACTTTAGCATCTGAGCTTCCTCCACAAGGGGCTCCTTGTGGTGGTAGTATAGAAATATCAAGGTGCAGGATACAGGAACCTTTTGTAATGTGAGGAGGGCCGAAGGCTACAGACTGTCACCATGTGACAACTTCCAGACATTTTGTTAACAGTACACTAGCCTGTGGATCATCTTGTTCCCTATACCAAAGCTGTACAGTGAAATCAAAATAACCAATAAATAATGTATGTATGAATACCTTGTCCTCTTCCTCATCATAGTCCTAGATTCAGTAAGCAGTGAATCCAGAATCTGCAAAATTTAAACATATTGAGACAAACAATACGTAGACCTGTATTTTGTATGTCATTATTATATGGAGATTATATTGCTGCCCCACTGATGATGGTCATCACAAAATGAAACTCTTGGGATACTGAAAGGAAGCTTGTAGAACTTGATAAATTAACAGCTTAAGCCCAGGTTACTGCCAAACATATATCCTGCATATCACCTCACTCATAAGCTGCTCCAAAAGTAGGTATATATCTCCTTAAATGCGCCTTTACCATAGCAGGCAGAGTTACATGTATCACATGTGACGGAAATATTACTCAGACGCACCTACTCACAGTGACAGTCACTAATTTGAAATCACTGTTGCCAGACCCTAAGCTTATGAACAGGGATTCTGAAACACAAAACTAAGGAAGGTGCTGCAGATACATCAGGATGCATCATGACTGCCATTTCCATATTTAATAAATGTGGACAGGATTTCCTGGAACTATGTGCTTCTCAAACAGGATGGGCAAACCAATGTCCTGGTTCAAGAAGACGTCTGACAGGATATTTAGAAGAAAGACAGGGAAAGGGTGAAGAACCAAGGATTCCAACAGATCTTTGAATACCACTGCCCACTTTGGCTGTTCATATTGTCAATAAAAATAGAAGCGTTCCCAACACAACCTTGAGAAGAACTTCCCTCAAAGCTTCAAATGGATCACAGGCTATGGCATTCAAAATCAAGAGAAGATCCCAGATGGAATGGGGAAACACATCCTATGAGTGGGGAGTTAAAACCATTTAAGTAGGAAGGAGTACTCTTTGATCATCCCAATTTCAGCGCATGTTTCTCTGTACAAATGAATGACACCAAACTTACCACAGGCAGTCCAACAAGTACACCTTTCAAACCAAAATCCAGGGCACAGAGAGGACCACTTGTCACAGTCACCAAAAAAAGTGCACTAGATCATGTCATCCATTATTTGGAGAGGGATAAATTCATAGATTTATATATATTAAAGAGCATGTATCTACCCAAGTTAGGGCATGATGGGTCTTAAATGGAGACGCCAATTCATATGGTTCAAATGTTTGAAAACTAATTATTTGTGAGACCACATACAGTTTGCCTGCAAAATTCTGAAATACATTATGGCTTAAAGCATCAGGGTGTGTTTCCAGAAGCACAGCTGGAACGGTATTCTGCTTAAATTTTGCTAAAAAAAATCCTGATCCACTCTGGCACTTGAAGAAAGTTTTATAAGAAATCTGCAGGAATGAAGAACCATTAGAAGTTTGTTTTTAGATCCTTCACACAAAGAATGTGCTAAAGCCGTAGATACTGGGGTGAGGCAATCCAGAGTTATCAGAAAGGTTTTCGTTTTTTGAGATCTTTTCTACTTGGTACTCTTGATTTCAGACTGAAGGTTCTCTTTTTTTTTTATTTTTTTTTTTAGACTTTTTATTGAATTGTATGTAAATACAAACAGTAACAGAGTTCTACATCAGGACTGGTAGGTACGTTTTGTATAAAATCACACTATTTCAGCATTGCAGCATATTATTATTTGGAATAAAGTGCATTCCTTTCTCCATATAAGTACATCTTGCCATCCCGTGAAGCCATTTAGTTAGTAGTGAGTTCTTATTAGTGAGCCAGTGTCGTACAATGTCCATTTTCGCCAGCAAGCAGCCCATCCTAATCACCTGACAAGTGTAATGTGGGCCATCTCAATTAAGCATGAGTCCCAGTACAGCCATTTGGGGAAAGAGTTCAACTGGGAGTCTAAGGACTTGTGTCAGAGTAACTTCTATCAAGTGCCAACATAACTGAATTTCTGAGGGATACAAGTTAAATGAAAAAAAGGACAATCCCCTTTTAACATCTGAAACAGCTTAACAATTGGGGTCTACCCATCTTCACTAGATACATTGGGACATAAAAGCACCTATAAAGGTATTATAACTGAATTAAATGGAGAGCTAAAATTGCAAATTCATGGGGAGTCATCTTGCCCTCCACATACTCCGCTCCTCAAAACCTTCCGCTTCATGTACTGATTGCGCCCTTTAGTGTTGAGAATCAGTTAGATACATTGACAATGAGAAAGCTGTATAGCCTTGAAATTTCTCTTCTTTCAAAAAGAAAGCTGTATAGCCTTGAAATTTCTCTTCTTTCAAACAGCTCCACTACTATTTGGCTTCAAGTGCACTGAATTCTGGAAGTTCTTTTTTATTTGACTGGATATTGCTCTAGGAGTGTATCAGGAGTGTATCAGTTGCAGATATAGGAAGAATGAAATGGTTACTCACCTGTGGTTACGTGGTGGTGGAAACTCGAGCTATCTACAGATTGTTCTCCTGTAGAATAATCCCAGGCATCAGACTGGTTCTGGAAACTCCAAAGCTCTTACGTTGCCGGTAAGGGAACGCTTTGTATCTAAGCTGGAAGGGACTTTACATGGCATCACTAAAGTCATATAGCGCCCATTCCGGCACAACAGCAGCAGTTTCCATCCATTTTTTACCAGCCTTTGACGCAAGAGAACAGATTGACATTGATAGAGTAGTGCAGTGGCAAAATATATCCATATTTGTGATCTTATTAACTTTCCTTATAACTATCAATCAAATGGGGAGGCAGGCCGGTTGGTGATGAATCTGCAGGGAGATATAATATTCAGAGGAATATCAATACCGCAGGTAAGTAACTTTCTTTTGATGGTTATTTCTACCCACACATTCCTCATTTACAGAATAGATTCAATAGCCATTTCCACATAGATGGAGGGCTGATGGATCGTTATACCAGGAAATCCTTTAAGATGGATCTGGCAAAACGACCATCAATGTGCACTGCGGAATCTAGGCAGTAATGCTTTGCAAATGTGTGCGGACTCGCCCATGTGGCTACCTTCCATACCTCTGCAACTTGATCTTCTCTTGCAACGGCAGAAGTGGTGGATTTGGCCCCGATAGAATGGGCCCAGATTACAGGTTCCCAGATTCCTTCTCGAATCCTTTTAACAGATCCTGATGTGTAGTATGAGCCTTGTTGAAAGAGTCCATTTCTGCACAGCTTTGCCTTTCTTGGCACCACAGTACCCTACGAAGAGCTGGTCATCCACTTGTGTGTCCTGACTGCGGTCCAGGTAGTAGTTGACTCCCTAACTAGGATGCAATTGAGACAACCACTTCTCCTCTTGTGTGGGATGACATAAGGGATAGAAGGTCAGAAGGATGATAGACTAACTCATAAGTAATGGAGTCTGCATCTTAGGTAGGAAAGCAGCCCTGGTTCTTAACACCAACTAGTTTGGGTAAAAAGGTGTAGAAGGTGGACGAGAACTAAGAGACTACAACTCGCTCACCAGTCTGACTGAAATTATTGGTACTAGAAAAACTGTTGTCAAGGTCAACATGCTTAAGGGACAACTGTACATGTGGTCAAAAGGAGTCCCGATCAAAAAAGTTAACACTAAGTTAAGGCCTCCCTGGGGAACAATAAGGGTGCAGGGGTTGAAGGACACAAATTTGTTAATTCTTTCAGAAAAACTAATTACAGTTGGGGATTTGAAGACGGACAGCTGGTCTGGCAGACACAGGAACACCAGCAATCTGCTAAATACCCCTTAACAGTACCAATCGTACACCCTCTGGGCATAGGAAGGAGCAAATTGTAGAACCTGTGATAAGTTTGCCTCCAAAGGGTCTTCGTTGTTGTCCGCACAACATGCAACAGTTAAGGAAAGAGGGGCTATACACTGAAAGAATGAGGTCAACCACTTCCTGTGGCAGGTGAAAAAAACTTGGATGTCCCCGCTCATTCTGCAACATCCCATAGGTGGATTCCTCGAAGATTGGGATACAGTATCTTCTCCTCCTACTGGCAAAGGCGAGCCAGTCTGAAAGGTAGCTTAATTTGGGGGACATGCGGAGAAGTGCAGTAGTGTGCACACCACACCTTCCTTGGACAATCTGGAGCCATGAGAAGGACCAGAGGAATCAATGGTATGCAAGGAACCGTGCAGTGCAATGGAGAATCCCACTTCAACTGACGAGTGTTCCCAAATGCCCCCTTAATATACTGGAGAGCACAGAACTGTGTTGTCCAATGATGTGTAGAGGTACACCGGAAGAGTGTCCCAGTGGGTAAAGCTATCCTGGACTATCTCTGGCAGAAGTCTCCATTTGTGATCAATAAAATAATGCTGACGGGCTGTTGGCCCTGACATTCAGAGACCCCACTAGGTGATTGTTGGTTAACCAGAACCCTTGGTGGTTTGCCCAAGACCAAAGTCTGAACGCCTCCAGGCAAAGGAAGTGAGACTCTACCCCCCTTTGCATGTTGACTTACTACAATGCCATGTGTTGTCATTCAAGATCTGGACGATTGACCTTGGATGGAGGAGAGGAAGGCCTTTTGCTCCCACTGGATCGCCTGCAGTTCTAAATGGTTACTGTGAACAACCTGTTCTTCGGGAGACCAGAGACCTCTGATCACGAGGTCCTCCAGGTGACCTACCCACTCTAAGGTGGAGGCATCTGTCACTATTGCAGTCAAAGTGGGAGGGAGAATGAAGGCCATCCCGCAGCTGAGGGTCGCCTCGTTCCCCCACCAAGTCAGTTCTGCAGTACCTCACTGTTATACAAAATCAAATAAATAGTAGTCATGAAATGAATTTTTAAAGATTAAATGAGCAAGTAGCACTTAGAAGCATTAAGAAGCTATTGAGACATCTGGTTATGCTGGACTGGGCCAAAGTCAAGAGTTCAGGCCTCCAACGATGGAGCGCAGGCTGGCTACAGGACCCACACAGGACCCACAGAGCAACCATACCTTAATCCTTGTCGCAGCACAAGATGCGTCGATGATTCCCATGCATTTGGGGTGTCGCTCCGGATTTCCCCTCGCTACAGTGGTGTTGCATCAGTTCTGATTGCGATGCGCCAGTTCCGAGTGCAGCAGTTTCTAATGTGATGCGCCCGATTACTCCAAGCTGTAGGGCAATGTGTTGATCTTCTCCACACAGTGACGGCGATGCATTGGTTCTGAAGTGGTGGCTCTGAAGGAGATGCAGCAGTTCAGAATGCAGTGCAGAGGTCTGGTTCCTGCAGCAGCAGGCGATGTGTCAGTTCCGATTGGTGTAACGGCATTGATGTGCAGGTTCTAGCAGATGCTGTCACTCTATATTGACTTCCAAGGCCCGTAGACTGAGTTGGCACCACTTGGCAGAACAAGGCTTTCAGCAAGCAAAGTTCAGGTGGTGGTTGTAGATGGAGGGGAAGTCTTTGATGTCCCTGAGACTTCAGAACACGAGGCAAACCAGCAAGCCCTTGGAGTCACTTTGGTTCTGGGGATGTAGAGATGCAGGGTCCAGTCCTTCTCATTCTCAGATACTGTGTACTGATTTGGCGGTCAGAAATTCAGCTCTTATACTCATTGGTGCCTTTGAAGTGGGGGAAACTTCAAATAGAGGCCTTTGAAGTGCACATAGTCCCCGCACTTCCTGACCTGGCTGCAGACACCCTACAGGGGGTTTTGCAGCCCTTTGTGTGGGCTCTGGACCAGCCCATTCAGGTGTGTTAGCTCCTCCCTCTCATCCTGCCCAGGATCGGTCATCAGGATGTTGTTGATGGTCCATTAATCACACCTAAGCTCTGTTTGTGTGTGGCTGTCTGGAGGGAATGTACAAGAACCCATCAGTCATCCACCCAGACGTGTATTCAGAGACAGGCAGAAGGTACTCAATGATTTAAAGTAAGAAAATGCTAACTTTCTAAAAGTGGCGTTTTCAGAATTACAATTTATAATCCAACTTCACCATGAGTTGTGATTTTAAATTGTGATTCCAGAGACACCAAACTTGGGGCTCCTCTCTCTTCCAATTGGGAATTACACTGTAATAAGGTAATCTCAATGTTAACCTATTGGAGAGATAAGCCTTGCGGTAGTGAAAAACAAATGTAGGGGTTTTTCACTACCTGGACATGTGAAACTAAAAAGTACATGTCCAAATTTTTTAAATACACTGCACCCTTTTATTGAATTGGTGCTGTTGAGGGCTTGCCCCGAGGCTGACATATGTATTAATATGGAAGGTTTGGGCTTGGCAAGAGGGTTAACTTGCCAGGTGGAAATGGCAGTTTAAAATTGCACACTCAGGCTCTGCAGTGGCATGTATTAGAGGAATAGCACCTCCACTTTAGCACTGGTCTGCAGTGGTAAAGTGCCCAGAGTCCTAAAGCCAACAAAAATGAAGACAGCGAAACAGGGGGTCAAGAAGGCAAAACGTTAGGGGAAACCACGCCAAGGATGCCAGGTCTAACAATCACAACTGAGTCTTCCCTATACTGTAGCTACTGCCTGTGGAGGCACCACTGCAAGGCCCTCATGTGTCACCGTACTTGCGTGAATAGGAGAATACAGGAAGTCAGCAGACCTAGGAATCTCAGGACTGGATCTCTCAACCATTTTGCAACGATGGGACTATTTTCTGGATGTATGCAATCCTCTGCGGTGGGGGGAAGACACGGAGAAGGGTGGTGTCCGGTACTAATCCTATGAGCTGGAGCTGTTGGGTGGTCAAAGTTGAGATTTGGGCTTGCTGATTGAGAAGTCCGGGTCGAACAGTAGAGACACTGTTGACTGCAGGTGGTATAATACTACCACCGGCGACCCGGTTTTGATCAGCCAGTCACTGAAGTACCGGAAAAAGGGAATGCCAGACCTCCTGAGATGAGGTGCAACCACTGACATCACATTGGGGAAGACTCAAGATGCCCTTGTTAGGTCAAAGGGGAGTACTGCAAACTGGTAGTGCGAGGAACCCAACACAAAGGGCAAATACTTCAGATGTGACCTTAGGATAGGGATATGGAAATGTGTATCCTGAAGGTCGGGTACCACCATTCAGTCTCCGGCTTCTAATGCCAATAACACTTGCATTAGGCTCAGCATATTGAACTTCTTCTTGAGGAAGAAGTTCAACTCCCTGAGGTCCACAATCAGATGCAGACCACCATCCTTTCTGGGCACAAGAAAATAATGGAAATACCATCCCTGTCCTTTTTCTTGCTCTGTCCCTAATCCCACTGCTGCCACTTTTTACTGAAAGACAGCAATTTGCTCTGAGGTGAGGGAGCAAGATAGGTGTGGCATGTGGTATGGAGCCTGAAGGAAGGAAACATTGTAACCTCCTTGAATATTTGAAGGACCCCCTGGTCCTAAGTAATGGACTTCCAGGCCAACAGAAAGGAGGTCACTTGCCCTTCCATAGACTCAAAATGAGGTTGGGGAAGCGCTCCAAGACTGTTTTCCTAGAGGTGCGGGGGAGAAATAGGCTTACTGGATAGATCTATGGCCCTTACCTCTACCCCTGTATTGCCAGACCAGCAGGTCCTGGGGCTATTGTGTCAGTCTAATAGGTTTGATTCTGCCAAACCGAGAAACTTCTATCAAATCTCTTAAAGTGATTAAAATTCCTGTAATCTCTTTGGGGTTACAGCTGTTAAAGCCTGGAAGAGCGGGCAGTTGTCTTGCTGGTTTTAAAACTTTTGAGAGCATCATCTGCTTTGTCTTGAAATAGACAAGTTCAGTCGAAGAGTAGAACCCTCAAATTGGATTGCACATCCAATGAAAAGCCAGAGCTTCGGAGCCAGACATGGAGTCTGAACGAGACTGAAGTACTAATGGCTCATCCTATGAAGTCCACTGTATCTAATCCAGTCTTTATGATGTTCCTAGATGTGTACTAACCACCAAGCAGGACTTCCTGAAAATATGCTTGCATCTCCTCAGGAACATGAGGCACCATCACTTGAGCCATGTCACACAGGGCATGTGTATAAAGGGTCAGGAGGCAATTAACAATCAATGACTTCAAGGCCATGCTACCAGCTGAAAATATATATTTTCCCCCATCCTTCTAGGCTTTTGGGTTTTCAGTCCGAAGGAACTGAGGAAAAATTGCCTTACACCTAGCTCCAGGATGCCTGAATTACTAGGCTCTCTGGAGAGAAGTGAGCAGAGAGAAATTATGGGTCAAGAGGAGCGGGATGATAGCATCTGGCCACTAGTCTGTTTACTGCAGGTGCAGAGGACAGTTTATCTCAGGCTGCTAAAACAGGTTTCAACAGAACCTCATAAAAAGGCAGCAAGGCCTCTGACCAGAGGTTAATGCAAATAAGAACTCCATTAGGATATTTGTTTTGTGTCCACTGATGGCAACTGAAGGCTTAAAACCTCAGCCACTTTCTTCATCACCAAGTGTGAAGACAGTACCTCTGTAGGGGGTCCGGCAGGGAATTCCTTGGCTATTTCTGGTAGTGTCCAGTTCACTAGCAGAGGACAGTCTGGAGAGCTCATAAGAGTTGTTGCCCCCGTCATCATCCTGTGGGTACAGGTCCAAGGGATTACACCCTGTACCAAAGATCGTACTCCTGTAATCCTCTTTTTCAATAAGTCTTTGGGCATCACTTTTAGATCTCTTTTAAGGACGGTCAGCAGTTGGAATAGGTTGTGCTGATGGGACAGAGTGTGGCTCTTGTAGAGGTGTCAGCGGTGCCAATGGGAGGCCCGCATAGGTGTGTACTGCCAAACATGGCGGTACGAAACTCTGCTGGGTCCGTACCCAGTCCTCGGAACCCTTGAAAGGTGGTTCCTAGCGCAGATGGATCTAGTAAACATGATGCGGACGCCGTATGTCCTCACAGGCTCAGAATATTAAGTTTGACCTCTCTATCCTTGATTGCCTACCGAAGCATACTAAGGGATGATTTACAGGTACGTGAATCATGATGCAAGACATATGGAGTGTGGGTCCATGACGGAGATCTGTCCCTCAAAATCCTTTCAAGGCTTAAAGCCTGAACGCTTTGGGGGTGACTTTCTGTTAAGAAATTTCCTGATTCTCAGAGAGTGAGCTCCAGCTCTGTACCAAAAGCTTGGAAAAAAGGAAACCAAAGTTGTTGCACTGGGGTGGGCACCATACAGCTTCAGTGACATCTGACGCGATTTCTGATGTTGACTCAATGTCAGCAGCCCCTACCAGTGAAGTTCCTGGATCCAGTCTGATGCCTTGAATTACAATATAGGTGAGGAATCTGCAGGTAGAAGTATTCATCAGAATGGAACCCTTACTTCCAAACTCTATTGAGAGTATATCAAAAAATTTAGGGTGGCTCAGACATTCCTGCCAATGAGGTCCCATTGCCTAAATCCCAGGAGTGCAGACACCTATGGAAAATATCTACCTTGCACATGCGACAGTCTGTCCTATAAAGGAATTCTATTGATTTGGCAAAACAGTATAAAGACAATCTATAAGGATTGCTGGGCCATTCCTGTTCCCAAAGAGCCAATCATTTAAAATTGGTAACTGGGTGGTCTGGTAGTACACGTGCTCCAAGCCTAGGCCTGTGTCGTATGTTGCTTAATTTGAGATGGTGGTTTCCGGTGCTCTGCACTGACACTTAATTGTCAACACTGCCACTTATGATAATCTGTCACATGATGGCACTGTTTGGTTATTTTGAGATGAGCACAATTACAATAATGTTTATTGTTTTATATACTTCAACATACACCTTAAACATTGATTCACCAAAACCAATTCCTTGGCCCCCACGTATTTGTGGACCAGGCTCGGTACATTTGTGATGCAATTTTACCCACTACTTTACCCACTGCCACCATTTCCATTTCCTTCCTTTGGCGTTCTGACTCATGTGTCTTCAGTACGTTAATACCCAACAATACTTTTGGAGTACATGTCCGGCTCACCCAGGTTCTCCATTAGCACTCATTTCCCAACAATCCCAGATTTTTCCCAAATTTCTTTATGCAGCCTCGACCCTGATAGAATTAATGTTCCTTCGCTCTGCAATGTTCCACTCCGAGATGGGCACAATGAAGAAGTTACTTACTTTTGGTAACACCTAATGGCAGAGACTCCATCAAGCTGCAGAAACCATAGAATATTCACCAGGTCCCAGACTGGACGTGTACATTTTTTAGCAGTATTTCTGTGCGCCTGTAGGTGGCATCTTTCGGCTCCACAGCAGCACAGTCATCCAAGTCAGAAGTGAAGCACACTGTGCCTATATAGGCGCCACCCCAGCATGCTGGCATCAGTTTCTTTTTGTGATATTTCTGTGGTATAAGCACAGAGCCATGACAGAACGCTGATGGACTAAATACAGACACTAAGGACCTACAAGGGTTACCCTAAGTAAAGAAATCCATTTACAGACTCGGTAGGAGGCTAGGGCTGGTAGGGGATCTGAGGCTAGATTGTCTCTACCAGATAAGGAGTTCCCAAAGGTAAGAAACTTGTTCATTGGACAGAGACTTCTAGCCCCAGATTCCTTACCTTAGAATAGATTCCCAAATCAATACCCAGAGGTGAGTCTGCAAATAGATTTAAACCAGAAATACTTTGAGGACCGACGGGTAAAGTGCCCGTCATGATGGACCAGACTGTCCAGGCAGTAGTGCTTTGTAAACATGTGCAGAGTTGCCCAAGTTGAAGCCTGACAGATGTCCAGGACTGAGACACTGCAAGCAAACACAGTGGTTGCAGCCTTGGCTCTAGTCAAAGAAGCATGTAAGCCCTCAGAGGGTTGCTTCTTGGCCAGTGCGTAGCTGATTTTAAGGAGGGTACAATCCATTTTGAGATGATCCATTTCTGCATGGCCTTTCCTTTCTTTCATGAACCTAATGAAGAGTTTATCATCCACCTGAAACTTTTTTGTGCGAGCAGTGTACAACAATAATGCTCTTTTTGGGTCCAGGTGGTGAAGTCTCTCCTCCTTTTTGGGAGGGTGAGATGGAGCAAAGAAGGTAGGCAGTGTGATGTTTTGGCCTACATGAAAAGGTAGCACCACCTTTGGCAGGAAAGATGTACGTGTTCTCAGAGCCAGTTTGTCTGGGGGGAAAAAAGTAATGTAAGGAGGGTGCCCAGAGTGCCTCCTGTTCACAGACCCTTCTTGCGGATGTAATGGCGACTAGAATATCTGTTTCAATGCTCAGAAAGTGTAGAGAGCAATTGTTCTTAGGCTCAAAGGTTGAGTGCATCACAAAAGTCAAGGTTAGGTTCAAGTCCCATTGGGGCACGATGAAGGGTTTAGGAGGGAACATATGTTGAGGTACTTTTAGAAAAGAGAAACAGGTGACAAACATGGAGGACTGATCCGGCAACCGCAAGAATGCAGTTATGGCTGAAAGATACCTTTTAAAGGCAGATGTATGCTGTTTTGGCTGAGGGATGCCTGGCAGCCAGAATAACATTGCAGACCTTTGCAAGAGGTCAGAATCTGCCAACTGCCGCTGCTTAATCTCCAAGTATGAAGGTGGGGTGTGCACAGGTTCAGGTGCAGTTCTGTTGCTGTGATAGTAGATCCTTCCAAAGGGGCAGCCTGATCACAGGACTGCTGCTCATGCTCAAGAGGTCAGGATACTATGCCCAATCCAGAGCCACAAGAATGACATGGGTCCGATTATTCCTGATCTTCTTGAGAACTCTGGGTAGGAGTGGTAAGGCGTACAGGAGGTCTAAGCTCCACTTCAGATGAAAAGCGTCTCCGAGCGAGAGTCACTTTAGAAACTACAGCTCGTGTTTCCAGGATATATGGCTGTGCAAAGATCCAGAACCAGTGGATGGGTTTTTAATGTTATCAAAAAACATTGAACGGCAGAGTTCAGGTCGCCCATCGGGTGGGCTGAACACATTAGTTTCAACCAATATGGCTAATAAAGTGACTATTCTCAAGGTAAAAAGTAGATGGATCCTAGCCAATCAAGTAGAGTTACACAGCAATAATTATTAATATATATATATTTGGCCATCAAATGCAGAAGACTATGGAATTCAGCTTAGTTTGCTGGAAGAAGACTTAGAAAGAATAAGTATAGACTACCCAACCCACCTGATAGTTCATTAGCAGGATTTTAACCATAAATTAAACCCAAATCTCACCAATCCAATTTATAAAGTACTGTTATCTGTTTCCCATAAACCTGTGACTCAGCACAGGATATAGCACTTGTGAGATTTCTAGGGTCAATAGGGCTGTTCTGTGTAAATGGCCGGGTAGCTATGGATTGCCAAGCTAATCACACCTTTCGATATGGGAACCAGGAGTGCCAAATTGACTGTTTTGGTTAATGCACGGTACTTTCCTGCCCTAGAAGAATTTAAGGTATTGCACACTGAAGGAAGTGACCATTGGCCTCCACATCTAGTGTTAGATCTGAGGCCTAGAGAAGAATGGGAAAAAGCTATCCCAATGCAAGTTGAACACCCTAAACATCTTACTGATTTTTTGAAGACTCAAAGTTGCCCAATGTGAAGGCAGTCCCTGATGATTTTCTAACATGGCATGATGGGGTACTGGCTCAAGTTAGAAATTGTTTAAGGATAGATTTTTATACCAAAGTGACAATGAAGACAATGAAATCATTTACACAGATAAAGAGGAATGGTTGGTTTGACATGGATTGTGGGAGATTAAAACAAAATGAAGGAAATGAGAGAGATATCTAAAGAAACAACTATCGTCTGATCTGCATACTGGATGTGTGTGAGAAAGTTTTTCAAAAAATCCATTGAGCCTGCTAAGAGATTGGGTAGAAGAAAATAATTTATCACCCCAACTGAACAAGGAGGGTTGAAAGGATGTCACTCAATCTTACAACACTGCTTTAGTTTGGGAGCAATGGCAAAGAAATTGATAGACATCAGGGGGAAATTGATTTGCTGTTTTGTTGATTTCTGTGTCACTTTTCAAAGGGCGAATCGCAAACTATTGTGGGAAATCTTGAATTCACAAAGATGTACTCTTGATCCATTAGGGAAGACATAACCAGAATTTGGCACAGGTGATAATAGATAAGGCAGGCACTTAAATCAGGAAGATACAAATTAAAAATGTCCTGCACTAGGGCAGTGTGTTAGCCCCTTTATTATTTTCCTTATTTTTTTAGCAGATCGGCCAAACACTCTAAAAGAAGTAAAAAGCTTAATCCCCAAGATGAATGGTCTGCATGTCTCGTATCTGTTATATGCTGATTTCCTGGTGATAACTGACATTTCTGAAATAGGCCTTCAAAGAAAATGTAATTTTTTTTTTTTTTTTACAAACACTGCATAAGGAAGAACTTCTCAGTAAAATTTGATAAGACAAAGATCATGGTGATAGGGAAAAGAAATGCAAAGTATTGCTGGTCGCTGGGAGGGAATAAGCTGGATGTATTGGAAAAGTATAAATATTTAGGAATGTGGTTCGATGTTAAGTTAAATTGGAAAGAACATACAGAATTATTCAAAGTTAAAGCTTTGTCATCGGTTTGGGGCCTAAAGCAATTCAATAAGAAATTTAGGGGTCCCTCCCTACGGCCAATTTTGTCAGCATACAACGCTATGGTCCATCCTCAATTTAAGTATAGAGTAGAACCTTAAAGTCAATGTGGTAAATTGGACTGGAATTATGAGGAAGGTAAATGTGTGAAAAGGCTGCTTGAGTTCCCCTCATATTCCATTATTCAGGCCATAAGAATGGAAATCCAGTTTACGGCTTGGAGCTACCTAGGGTAGGCAGCTTCACTTAGGTTTTGGTCGGGGCTAACCAAGGATTGAAGCTCAAAAATCTCTTCTTTGTAAAAGTGAGGTAAGAAGGTAGTGAATTAAAATGGGCAAGTCAAGTGAGATCAAGGTTGGATGAAATTTGTAATTGATTATCTCTAAAATTGGATAAGATGAAGTTGGAGTTGACAATTTCCAAATCAGAGCTGCAGGAGCTTTCAAAAAAGCATGCCAGAGAACAGGACCTGCGGTATCTAAGGGAGAAAACATTCATGCAGTTTCTGTTAAAGGTATGGGTGGATGATGATAGTTTTCCCAACAATGAGGCATTGCCTAATCCTAAACTAAGACGTGCATTATTGACGTTTAGAGCTGGGATAAGACCCTGTTATGAAGATTGGAAAGTAAAATCAGTAATTATCGATGATTTGGGGTTGTGTACTTGTGGCATTAGTACTAGGATGACTGTAGTGACAGATGTGTCATTTCTGGGTTTGGGCGGCCATCTGGGAGAGGTGAAGATCAGAGGAATCCAGTCTCTGGCAGAGTTTCAGCTCCTCATCAACCTGTTGAGGTTTAGAGCCATTTGCCTGGCTTTGAAAGTCTCTCTTACTTCTGTTAAGGGAAGGCTAGTTCAGGTGCAACACCACAGATGGTACTGCAACAAATAGGATGGGGTGGGGGTCGTGGACCCAGAGTCAAGAGACCTGGGGACCCATTATGCGTTTGGTGGATGGAAAACTATTCGTCAAACTCCTGACAGGGTGGCCACCGCCTCACGGCGACCTCCCCACCAGAGCTATTATGGGTTTCCTGCTAGGTCAGCGGGTGGAAAACTAGGTTTCTGCCTGCTGGCCTAGCGGGAAACAGGCTACAGCATTATCTCCGGCCCATAAATGAACCAGCGGCAATGCTGTCACCTGCAGGTTGCACCAGCACCCTCGCAATGTTTACTGTCTGCAAAGCAGAAAGTGGACATTGGGATGGGGCTGGGCAGGAGGGCCCCTGCACTGCCCATGCCATGTGCATGGGCAGTGAAGGGGTTCCACTTTGGCCCCTTGCACCTGTTCTCCGCCAGCCTTTTCATGGCAGTGCTACCATGGCGGATTAGGATCTCCTCCACCACCAGATTGTAATGTGGCAGTCGCACCGCCTCCTAATAAGGCCCCCTGTGTCTCTGGACATGGCTGGAATGCCAGGACATAGTCCTGGTGGTTCAACAACTGGTGAGTTCTCTTAACACAGATCAACTAAGCCGCAGATACCGAGCAGATCATGAATAGCATCTCCATCCGGAGGTATTGCAAGGTCTCTTCTGCGATGGTGGAGAACCTTGGTTAGATCTATTCACCACCGCGGAGAACATGCAATATCCGCATGTCTGCGCGCTGGAGTTTAGTCAAAAGTTATGCTTATTTAAACCTTCATAAATACAATTGTCTCATGATACACTATGAATACACTTAAGAATTAGCGATAAAAATATGACAACCCCCATATATGGAAAATGTCATTTACCCAGTGTACATCTGTTCGTGGCATGAGAAGCTGCAGATTCACATGCTGTGCATTATCCTGCCATCTAGTGTTGGTCTCGGAGTGTTATAAGTTGTTTTTCCTCGAAGAAGTATTTTCGAGTCACGAGACCGAGGGACTCCTCCCTTTTGGCTCCATTGCGCATGGGCGTCGACTCCATCTTAGATTGTTTTTCCCGCAGAGGGTGAGGTAGGAGTTGTGTATATAGTAAAGGTGCCCATGCAATGGAGTAAGTATGTATGTACATAATGTGTTAAAAAGTTATATATATTTACAAATTTACAAATGTAAAAGTTTCATCAACATATAATATACAGTTTTCATCAACTTAAACGGCTACAGGCTCCCGGGGAGGCCGGAGGGCGCATGTGAATCTGCAGCATCTCATGCCACGAACAGATGTACACTGGGTAAGTGACATTTTTCGTTCGATGGCATGTGTAGCTGCAGATACACATGCTGTGCATAGACTAGTAAGCAGTTACTCCACAAAAGCGGTGGCTTAGCCTGTAGGCGTCGTAGTTGTTTGAAATAATGTTCGTAATACTGCTTGTCCTACTGTGGCTTGTTGTGTTGTTAACACATCTCCACAGTAGTGTTTTGTGAATGTATGAGGCGTAGACCATGTGGCTGCCTTACACATTTCTGTCATAGGTATATTTCCTAGAAAGGCCACTGTGGCGCCTTTCTTTCTAGTGGAGTGTGCCTTTGGGGTAATAGGCTACTTTCCAGGTTAAGTATTGCATTTCACAAGAGTGCATGGGTTCAAATGGTGGACCCATGAGTCGTGTTAATACAATATTGAGGTTCCATGAGGGAACTGGTGGTGTTCTTGGGGGTATGATTCTCTTTAGACCCTCCATAAATGCTTTGATGACTGGGATTCTAAAGAGTGATGTTGAATGTGTAATATGCAGATAGGCAGATATTGCTGTGAGATGTATTTTAATGGACGAAAAAGCTAGGTTTGATTTTTGTAAGTGTAATAAGTAGCTTACAATGTTTTGTGCAGACGCATGTAGTGGTTGAATTTGATTATTATGGCAGTAATAAACAAATCTTTTCCATTTATTTGCGTAACAATGTCTTGTAGTAGGTTTTCTTGCTTGTTTAATGACCTCCATACATTCTTGTGTAAGGTCTAAATGTCCAAATTCTAAGATTACAGGAGCCAGATTGCTAGACTGAGCGATGCTGGATTCGGGTGTCTGATCTGTTGTTTGTGTTGAGTTAACAGATCTGGTCTGTTTGGTAGTTTGATATGAGGTACTACTGACAGATCTAGTAGTGTTGTGTACCATGGCTGGCGAGCCCAAGTTGGTGCTATTAGTATTAGTTTGAGCTTGTTTTGACTCAATTTGTTTACTAGATACGGAAGGAGTGGGAGAGGGGGGAAAAGCATAAGCAAATATCCCTGACCAACTCATCAATAACGCATTGCCCTTGGAGTGAGGGTGTGGATACCTGGATGCGAAGTTTTGGCATTTTGCGTTTTCCTTTGTTGCGAATAGATCTATTCGTGGTGTTCCCCAGCTTTGAAAGTAAGTTTGTAGTATCTGGGGATGAATTTCCCATTCGTGGGTTTGTTGGTGACCTCGACTGAGATTGTCGGCTAACTGGTTTTGAATTTACTGGGATGTACTGTGCTATTAGACGAATGTGATTGTGAATCGCCCAATGCCAAATCTTTTGTGCTAAGAGACACAGCTGTGATGAGTATGTCCCTCCCTGTTTGTTTAGGTAATACATTGTTGTCATGTTGTCTGTTTTGACAAGAATGTGTTTGTGGGCTATTAACGGTTGAAATGCTTTCAATGCTAGAAACACTGCTAGCAGTTCTAGATGATTTATATGAAGTTGGCTTTGTTGCGCGTCCCATTGTCCCTGTATGCTGTGCTGGTTGAGGTGTGCTCCCCACCCTACCATGGATGCATCTGTTGTGATCACGGATTGAGGCACAGGGTCTTGCAATGGCCGCCCTTGGTTTAAATTTATAGGATTCCATCATTGAAGCAAGGAGTGTGTTTGGCGGTCTATCAACACAAGATCTTGAAGTTGACCCTTTGCTTGTGTCCATTGTGTTGCTAGGCACTGTTGTAAGGGCCGCATGTGTAGTCTTGCGTTTGGGACAATGGCTATGCATGAAGACATCATGCCTAGAAGTTTCATCACAAACCTCACTTGATAGTGTTGGTTTGGGTGCATGTTTAGTATTACATTTTGGAATGCTTGTACCCTTTGTGGACTTGGAGTGGCAATCCCTTTCTGTGTGTTGATTGTTGCTCCTAAGTATTGTTGTATTTGACATGGTTGTAGATGTGATTTTTGGTAGTTTATAGAGAACCCTAACTTGTGAAGGCTTTCTATGACGTATTCTGTGTGTAGAAGACACTGTTGCTGAGTGCTGATTTTTATTAACCAATCGTCTAGGTAAGGGAATAGGTGTATGTGCTGCCTCCTGATATGAGCAGCTACTACTGCAAGGCATTTTGTGAATACTCTTGGTGCTGTTGTTATCCCGAACGGTAACACTTTGAATTGGTAATGCACGCCTTGGATTACAAACCTTAAGTATTTCCTGTGCGAAGGATGTATGGGTATGTGGAAGTAAGCATCCTTGAGATCTAATGTTGACATGTAGTCCTGTTGTTTGAGCAAGGGAATCACGTCTTGAAGTGTCACCATGTGAAAGTGATCTGATTTGATGTAAAGATTTAGTGTTCTAAGGTCTAATATGGGTCTCAGTGTTTTGTCCTTTTTTGGAATTAGGAAATACAGGGAGTAAACACCTGTTCCTTTTTGATGGTTGGGTACTAGTTCTATTGCCTTTCTTTGTAACAACGCTTGAACTTCTAGTTGTAACAGATCTAAGTGCTGTTTGGACATGTTGTGTGCTCTTGGAGGCACATTTGGTGGTATTTGTAGGAATTCTATGCAATAACCACGGTGGATAATGGCTAGGACCCACGAGTCCGTAGTTATGTGTTTCCAATTTTGGTAATAATCTGTGAGTCTCCCCCCCACTGGTGCTGTGTGTTGGGGGTTTGTGACGTTGGAGTCACTGTTTAGTTTGTGGGGTTTTTGGGCTTTGGAATTTCCCTCTTGTTTTAGGGAACTGTCCACCGCTATATTGTCCTCAAAAGCCTCCTCTTTGGTATTGGCCCTGAAAAGTGGGTCTGGCCTGTGAGGTAGAAGGCTCTGTGGTTTGTGCCCGAAACCCCCCTCTAAAGTGTGGCTTCCTAAAAGTGCCTCTGCTCTGTGGGGAGTAGAGCGCGCCCATGGCTTTGGCTGTGTCAGTGTCTTTCTTTAGTTTGTCTATTGCTGTATCCACCTCCGGCCCAAACAATTGTTGTCCGTTGAAAGGCATATTCAGCACAGCCTGCTGGATCTCTGGCTTAAATCCGGAGGTACGTAGCCACGCGTGTCTCCGAATGGTGACCGCCGTTGTTTACTGTTCTGGCCGCCGTGTCTGGCGAGTCCATAGCCGACCTTATTTGATTGTTGGAGATGGTTTGGCCCTCCTCTACAACCTGTTGGGCGCGCTTCTGGAACTCTTTGGGAAGGTGTTCAATGAAATGTTGCATTTCGTCCCAATGTGCCCTGTCGTATCTTGCCAATAGAGCCTGCGAATTGACAATTCGCCATTGATTGGCTGCCTGTGCTGCCACCCTTTTGCCTGCAGCATCCAATTTCCGACTTTCTTTGTCAGGTGGTGGTGTGTCCCCAGAAGTCTGTGAGTTCGCCCTTTTCCAGGCTGCTCCCACTACCACTGAATCAGGAGTCAGCTGTTGCGTAATGTATACAGGGTCCGTAGGGGGAAGTTTATATTTCTTTTCCACCCTAGGTGTGATGGCTTTGCTCTTGACTGGGTCTTGAAACACCTGTTTGGCGTGTTTTAACATGCCTGGTAACAGTGGCAAACTTTGGTATTGGTTGTGTGTTGATGACAGGGTATTGAACAAGAAGTCATATTCTATAGGTTCTGAATGCAATGCTACGTTATGAAAAGTAGCTGCCCTGGAAACCACCTGCATGTAAGCAGTACTGTCTTCTGGTGGTGATGACCTTGCCGGGTAGCAATCTGGACTATTATCAGAGACTGGTGCATCGTACATATCCCATGCATCTGGGTCATCTTGGCTCATCCCGGTGTGCGTTGGTGACTGCACCATTAGGGGTGTTGCTATTGGGGACAGATGTGGTGAGGGCGGTGGCGATGGCTGTGGAGAAAACTGTGGTGGTGTTTTTTCTTTAGCCACCTTTGCTTTTGGCTGCATTCCCGCCTCATGGAATGCGAGCTTCCGCTTCATCTTAATTGGGGGAAGTGTACTTATTTTCCCTGTGTCTTTCTGTATATGGAGCCTCCTCTGGGTATGGTCTGGCTCTCTCATCCCCAGTTCTTGTTCAAACCTGTGGCCTTGTAATTGTGAGGAAAGGCCCTGTTCGTCCGTATAGGAGCTTTGTTTCGGCTCCGAGGCTGGGTGTTTCAGCACCGAAACCTTTTCAGCAGTCTTTTTCGGCTCCGAAGAAACCTTTTTGGATTTCGGTGTGCCGATTTCTCGGTGCCGGATCTGGTCAGAGCCGGTATCTCGGTGCCTGGTATATTCGGAGCCGGTATCTCGACCGGAGTCGGATGTCTTCGGCTGCTGTGAGGCCTTTTTCGGTGCTGATGCTTGGTCACCGTGCTTTCGGGTAAAGCCATGGCCTGTCGGCGGTGGCATCCCCTGGGCCTTCATGATTTTCCAGTGAGTTTTTGCCGGAGCTTGTTTGCTCACGGTTTGTTGCCTCGTTGGCTGCTCACTCTTGTGCTCGTCTGAGTCCGAATCTGGAATGGAGAATGTCTCCTCTTCTTTGACGTCGGGGTGTCCGGCTGGTGTCGACACCAGTTGAAGTCTTCGAGCTCTCCGGTACCGCAGCGTCTTCTTCGACCGAAATGCCCGACAGGCCTCGCACGTATCCTCTTTGTGTTCGGGGGACAAACACAAATTACAGACCAAATGTTGGTCTGTATAAGGATACTTAGCGTGGCATTTGGGGCAGAAGCGGAATGGGGTCTGTTCCATGAGCCTTGAAGACGCAAGCGGTCGGGCCGACCAGGCCCCGCCGAGGAGTGGAAGCCCCAAAGGGCTGCCGGAGCTCATCTTTTCTTCGGTGTCGATGTGCTATCACTAACCCGATACCGAGCGCAAACAATACCGTCAAATTTTCTGATTGTTAACTAACTTTTCCGAACCGAAACACAGAGCGAAGAGGAACACACCCGAACCCGATGGCGGAAAAAAAACAATCTAAGATGGAGTCGACGCATATGCGCAATGGAGCCGAAAGGGAGGAGTCCCTCGGTCTCGTGACTCGAAAAGACTTCTTCGAGGAAAAACAACTTGTAACACTCTGAGCCCAACACTAGATGGCAGGATAATGCACAGCATGTGTATCTGCAGCTACACATGCCATCGAACATATGCATAATCCTAATGCATACAGTTAATTTTCTTTAAAATTAAGAATACTAATATAAACCACCCATGAATAAAAACATTCTTCTAAAGGTTCTCATTCTACCCACGGGCATAATCTGCCTCTTTAACCCACACCGTTTTAAAAAACATTCGTAACTGCAATTAAAAGTCACTTATTTGCGCAGGTGACATCCAGAAATCTATATCCGTCAATAAGTTAAATGCTTTTTTTCCGGTTAGCAATTCCATATTTAAAAAAAATTGTTTTTAGAAGCATTTTACGTTCATTTAAGAACTCAATTGTGGACTACGTGCAAACCTTTAAAATGATTGCACTCCCAAGACTCATATGCATTTTCCAATCCTACCCACGTGATATCTGCCTGGACTATAACGATAAAACATGTTCTTAATTCCAACTGGACTATGATAGTAAATCGCCATATGCACAATGCAAATGGCCTTGAACATAATGTGTTCGCCCAACCCAACAGCAGCTGGCTGACGCTTTGGAATATCCAGCACAGTTCTGGCCAGTGCATTCTATACTCTGCAGCCTAGCTGCATTTCCAGAGGTAGTCTCCAAATAAATGGAGTTACAGTAGTCCAGTCTAGACAGGACTAAGGCCACTGCAACCTGTTTCCGTGCCCGTATGGACAGAAATGGAAACATTTTCCTTCACTTCCTAATGAGCCAGAAGCAAGGTGCTGCCGTACGATTCACATGACCGCTCAATCAGTGTTCAGTGTCTAGAGTAGCCCCAAGGTTTTTGGCCTTCTCAACGGGAGTCGGAGGAGCGCCATACCCGACTTACATTGGGAGAAATTATGTGCAGTATCACCCAGATTCTTAGGGATTGATATAATGATTTGGGTATCATCTGCCTATGATATGCTTTAACCAAAATGCCTGAATGATGGCAAAAAGGGAAGACTCATATAGGTTAAAAAAAAGTCGGGCTCAAGGAGAAGTCTTGTGGCACCCGGCAAGGTAACGCAAAAATGCCTGACTGGAACTGGTTTAGCAGTCCTCTCTGAGTACGGTTAGAAAAGAAGAAGGACAGCAGAGTTAGTGCCTGATCTGTAATACCTAATTTGTTGAGGCATTTATTCAATAGCGAAGGGGAGATGGTGTCAAAGGCCGCGGACAGGTCAAGAAGAACCAGAGCTGCGCCTTGTCCCTCGTCTACTAACGGTCTGATGGAGTCAGTGGTAGAGACCAACGCAGTTTCGGGACCATGATATTCAACGAATCCAAACTGCGAGTTATCAAGTCACCTCTGCAACTCCGCAACCTTTATCAGATGGTAATTCAGATATTTCTCCAAGATCTTATGGAAGAAGTGAAATCAGGAGAAGGTTTTTACAGTTCTCATTATCTAAGTTTAAAAAAAATTGAAAGACCCAATAATAGCTTCCTTTCACTATCGTGGAAATCAACCTTCCTTAATAACTTTTTTCATCACGAGGACCTGCTACAATGCCCACTACCAAAAGCAGAATAGATGGACCACATGATTCCAAAGGTGTACCTGGCTTCGAGTTGAGAATATATTGTTCCATTTTATCGATTTTAATTGGAGGAAATACTGTAAGTAACTTCATCTCTTTGTTCCCAGGCCTCTGAAGCTCCAGCAATTCTGACAACAAACTATGGTTTGCCATTTGAGGGCTTTGAAATATTCTTAAAGTTAACAGACTCCAATCCCTCATAAATGTTTGAATTTTACTTTTAACAAAGGTAGTGAGTTGATTGAAGAAAACCTGTGAACCCTCTAATTCACCAGCTGACGAAGGGGTAGAAAGCTGCTGCACCCCCTTAAAGAACTCTCTAGAAGATGTAGTGGCTTCTATCTTCTGAGAACAGTACAATAACTTCTGCTGATTAATATCTAGCTTATATTCTCTTAGTTTACTCTTATAAACCTATTGTTCGTGATTTTCAAGATTTTTTCTCCAAATACGCTTTCAGCGGCGGCAAGCCTGTCTAAGAGTTCTTAGCCATTCATTAAACAAAGGGTATGAAGGGGCAGATCTTCTTGGTTTGGTTTCCCTGACAGGAGCAACCCTATTGGCAGCCTCACCCAACCATGCTGCAAATTCCACTGCTCCCTTATCTTCATCTTCCGATAACTCAAGAGACATACTTTCTAATGTTTTAGTCAGAACTTTGGAAGATACTCTCTTCCAGATTCTCCTCCTTAGTTTATTACTAGTTGGGTGACTATTCATAGAAAAAAGGGGCATAGTAAGAGCAAAATCTACTGCCCTATGATCAGACCAGCTAAGGGGAAGAACACACTGGAAAGATATTCTAGGGTCATTAAAGAATATCCCATCTAGAGTGTGACCCTTCTCATTTGTAGGGGTCAACACCAATGGGTCAAACCCATTCCATTAATGAGTCTTTATTAGCTATATCTTCAAGATGGAAATTGAAATCTCCAATAATGGTTAGGTCATTTTTAATTAATAATGGTTCAATAAGATCACCAATCTTAGATAGAAAGGAGGATCTTAGCCCTGGGGGCCTATAGACCAATAGCCCTGAGAATGAACTAACGGCTGATAACTTAACCTTATATAACTCAGCTTCACAGGTATTATTTAGGTTCGGAGTACAACAGGCACTGGTAATAGGATTTAAATACCACTGCCAACCCCCCACCTGGTCTACCTGCCCTGTCCACTCTTGCCATGACATAATTGGAGGGTACAGCGTCAACAGGATCTGGGCCCAAAGACCTCATTAGCCCATGTCTCTGTAACAAAAACTTTACTCTCGAACTAATGTATTGATCTGCCAATATATGGTGCAGTGAGAAGTAAGCATGAAGCCTACAGTGTACATGACGGGTTGTAGCTACTACGTAGAAAGCTTGGAACTTCCACTGATTGCCTCGAGAGAAAGCCATCCAAAAAGACTATATTATCCTCAATGGAGGAAGCACACCACTTCCAGTGAGTTTGTTTCTGCATTTTATATGCTTTACATTGAAGATTACTTAGATTTCGAGCTTCTAACTATACAGTTGCCCACATAAAGTAGAAAAATCCCTAATAGATGACTCTAAAACCCTTGATTCAAGTTCAAACATTTAAAACTCTCCAGATACCATGCATTATTTATTTTGTAGTTGTAAAAAAAACCTCTTTGCCTCTCCATAAGGGCACTTCAAAGAATGGCAGGCGAATGAGAGCCTGCTGTTGCATTGGTGAGGTTAAAGAGTCCAAACTGTGTAGGTGGGTCTCAGCCATGAAGTCTAATCACTACACCCATTTGCAAGGAAGTTTGGATAAAAGGTTTGGAACATGCTAGTCTTCAGGCCTTTTCTGAAGTGTAAGTAATTCGTCTCTGACCTCAGGCATAAAGACGGTACACTCTACTAGGGATGGGCAGAATGTTTCAATCCACCCACAGAATTGGCAGAAATTGGCGACTCTGCATTACTTTTGTCTGGCCCAATTCCCCAATAACTGCATTGCAGAATTTTTCCCAGCGAGGCTCCAAAAATGCAAGTTGATTTTGCATCCACCAGCGCCATTTTCTAACGCAGGCACTGGAGATGAGAGGGGTGCTTCGCCAGTAGTTCTGCTGCAGCCCGAGTGGATTCTCTACTTGAGTGGCAGCAAAATCAACACAAATGGCCACAAGCTGTTGTGCACTGCATGGTGCCATTCCCGCTCATTTTTCTGCATTGTTTGGGCTAGTGCCGCTAAATTGAAGTGCGGCATGAATATTTCTGTCCATTAGTGGAACATCGTGTAATCTCACGTTTAACACTGTGGAATCTCGCAGAGTGAAACTCTGTGAGCTCCGCCCACCCCTACATTCTATATCCCGGTTTACGGACTCTAAGCAATATTTCTCTAAGTCTTTCATTTGATGATACATTGGTTAAGGAGATTTTTTGTCACCACAGGTTTCTCTTGGGGTATAATGAGGTGTACACTTTTATAGCCATTTTGGTAATTCTTCCAGGATGCCTTCTGGCCAATAAAAAGGTCTTTGTTCCATGTTTTCTTTGAGCTAGTAAAGTGATTTCACTGTTAGCTTGATTTGTTCTCAAGTAATCTCGCAGTCTGGTTTTGTAATCTTTGCAGCCTGTCACTGAGCTTCTTTAATAGCCCAGTGAAGCCAAAGTTCCAGCAATCGAGGTAGCTCTCATAAGCTGTACCTTGTGTGGTCAGTACAGTAGAGAAGTAAGATTTTCCCAAGAGGGGCAACTGAATATTGGAGTCCTTTAACGCCTCATTGATTTGGGGAAATAAAACTTCAGAATCAAATTTGGCTGCCAGATGACACTTTCAGTGTGGGCATGGGGGCGGAGAAAGGTCACTCAAAGAGGACGGTGTTCTGTTCCACTTAACATGAGTAGCTTGATTTTAACTTCATTCAAAGCGTTTTCATCCGGTGCAAAATGGTGTTCTGACAGGTCGTTATCTTTGTCTGGTCATGGGCTATTTTTCCAATGGAAGTGAATACAAGTGTGGCGACCGTACATTTGGAGGTTCATCTGCTACTGCTTAAGGAGTTGGACTAGAGGGAATACAAAGAATAAAACAGGTTGGTTAAGAAGCAATCTTGTGGTACACCAAATGTTACTGCACATGATAAATATTCTGTTCTCATACTGGCTGGCCATGGTGTGAAAGGAAGGATTAGAACTATTGTAATGTGGACCTCTGCACTTCAGCCCAAAAGGATGTCATGGTCTATGACAGTAAAGCGAGAGGTCAAGGAGTGCAAGAGATGAGTTTCCTTTCCATTATTGTGGACTGTTGGTAATTCCCTTGATTTACACGCCTGACTTCATTGCTTACCCACTCAAAGGAGGGCATTAGTAAACACCAGACCTCTATGTCCTTAAAAGCTGAATCTGACGTTGAGTTGGAAGAATGGACATAAGTTCATGGCATGCTTCACAGGTGGCATGAAGACTGATTTCTTATCTTGGTGCACTAGTCCTAAAAAAGTATTTTAACACTCTGTTCCCTATTATTTTAGGGTGGAGATTATTCAGTTGGCTGAGCTATTATGTGATAACGATTGGGTTTCACATGTTTCTGTAGAGGTTTCTTTATAGTAGGCCTTGTCAAACGTAGATCAGCAAGGGCTGATCCAAGCTAGATAACGATCAGTGAGTAACCGCTGACTGAAACAAGCATTAGCAAAGCCAATAGGTGTTACCTATGCAAGAGCTATTGGTTTTGCCAATGTGTTTTAGCCATTTTGGACGTTAGCGTGGCTGCTGCTCTGCATGGCTGAAGGTTAGTGATTTAGATGACAGTGGTGTGGAGGGTTGTAGAGGTCAATGACGAAGAGTGGTGTAGAGTGTCAGAGTGGAATGGCAAATAGTGGAGGAGATGTTGTAGAGTGGAGTTGCACAGTGTAATGCAATGGATTGGAATAGTCTGGGATTACATAGAGTGGCATACACTGGAGTAGCAGAGTATAGAGGACTGGTGTAGAGTGCACTGGCACAGATTGTTGCAGAGTATAGTGGTGTAAAGTGAAGTGGCATTGAGTGCAGTGGCATTAAATTCAGTGGTGTAAAATGCAGCATCAGGTAAGAGTGGTGGATAGTAGAGTGCAGTGGAGCAGCACAGAATAGAGCGGCTTACAGTACAGCTGCACAGAGTAGAGCAGCACAGAGCAGGGCATCGTAGAGTGGAGTGATTTCAGAGGGCAGCGGCGGAGAATAGTCGAGTGGCAGAGTGCAGTGGTGTATAGTAGAGTCGAGTAGAGTAGCATACAGGGATGCAGAGTAGAGAAGCGTATAGTATAATGCTGTAGAATGGAATATAGTGCAGTGGAGTACGGTACACTTGAGTAGTGCAGAGTAGAGTGGGGTAGAGTTCCATGGCAGAGAGTACAATGTTGAAGAGTAGAATGTCAGAGTGCAGTGGTGCAAATGCCACTGACAGCAGTGCTGTAGTGTACAGTAATGCAGAGTACAGTGCATTGGCATACAGCACAGTAACAGAGTGCAGCTGTGTAGAGTGCATTGGCATAGAGTGCAGTGGTTAAGAGGGAAGTGGCGTAGAGTGCAGGGGCAGTGAGTGGAGTGGTGCAGAGTGCCATGGTGTAGAGTAGAGAGAAGTGGTACAGAGTGGAGTGGTTCAGGGTAGAGTGCAGTTGCAAAGAGGGGCATAGACCGTAATGGGGAGAGTAAAGTGGTGTAGAGTGCACTGATGCAGAGTAGATTAGAGAGGCGTACAATGGACTGGCATAGAGTGCAGGGGCATAGAGTTAAGTGTTACAGAGTAAAGTGCATTAGCGTAGACTGTACTGGCATAGAATGCAGTGGCCTTGAGTGCAGTGTGGAAAAGAGTGAAGTTGTGAAGAGTAGACTAGTGTGACCTAGACTGGAAGTGGTGTAGAGTGCAGTTGGCATAGAGTGGTACAGGGTAGAATAGAGAAGCATATTGTGAAGTGGCATAACGTGCAGTGGCATAGAGTGGAGTGGTGCAGAGTGCACTGGAGAGGAATACATTGTAAGGTGCAGAGTAGAGTGAAGTGGTGCAGGAGTGGTGCAGAGTAGAGTGAAGTATTCATGGTGTGGTAGAACACTGCCATTACAAACGGCACATTTTCAATTGAAATGGCCATCACATTTGCACAGACATACAGTTTTGCTAATAAACCTCTACAGTGCACACACGAAAATGTGTGACAATTGCATCACCAAGTGTAATGATTGTTTAGATCATATTAAACTATTTGTTTCCAACACACAAAGAAACAAAAAATGTGCTTCATTTGTGCTCCTAATTCGCTATACTGTGAAATACTTACACAGTTCATTAAAATGTTGTCTGCTAGAATAAACTCCTTCCTATCTCCAGTATTCAGCAAGATTGTCAAATAAATTCTCTCACTTTGACGTCAGAGAAAAAAAAAGTAAACAAACACCCTCGGAAGACAGTGCCCTGACATTTGGACTTGGTCTTTGAATACAAAGCAAATGTGAAGAGGTAAGAAAAAGATTTACAGGCCTGTTTACAGAAAGGGAGCACTTGGAAGGTTACTGTAAAAAAGGTTTGGGAAAGCTGGATACCATAAAACAAGTAAAGCCAGCAAATGGAAAGCAAGAAAATGTGAGTTACAAACCACAAAGCCAATGGCATGTAACGGGCAGAATGCATTTCTAGGTCAGCTTTCCGAAAGCTCCCAGACTGCTACCTAAAAATGGGTTATGGGTATACGTAGATTTATTTAGATTTATCTTCAGTAGTTATCCTGGAACTACAGCATTGATCTGGCCTTCCAGAAATTATATTTTACATCATTATCATTTCTTTTGTGTGTCCATAGCTTCATCAGATAATTCTGCTAAATCTAATTTTGTCTATATATTTACCATTTACTTGCAACTACTTATAGGTGGTATATAGGTATTTGTAAGGTAGGAAAATGCTGGGTAGGAAAATGTTGTGACTTTTTTTGTTTCTCAGTAGCACGTGTACATATCAACGCCTGACTTACGTTTTCATCATTAATATCTGACTAACTAGGCCTAAGACCCCTAGATTTAGCTCCTCCCCCTAAATTGCTTTGATCTATAAGTGGCATACTGAAATATTCTGAGACCCTCTAATACTTTCCTGTGTACGATTTTCTCATTAAGTAATGTCTTTTGTAATTAGCACTCTGTCAGCACTCCTCTTTCGAGTTCCTTAATTATGCTCACAATCTTGGATAATTGTTAATGATTTCCTGGTTTGCAGGTTCTGGAGATACAGGTTCCCTTGAGTATCATTTTTCTTACCTGTAAGGAAATGCCTCCTTGGCATGGTTACCCCCTGACTTTTTGCCTTTGCTGATGCTATGTTTTGAATTGAAAGTGTGCTGAGGCCTGCTAACCAGGCCCCAGCACCAGTGTTCTTTCCCTAACCTGTACTTTTGATTCCACAATTGGCACACCCTGGCATCCAGGTAAGTCCCTTGTAACTGGTACCCCTGGTACCAAGGGCCCCGATGCCAGGGAAGGTCTCTAAGGGCTGCAGCATATCTTATGCCACCCTGGGGACCCCTCACTCAGCACAGACACACTGCTTGCCAGCTTGTGTGTGCTGGTGAGAACAAAACGAGTAAGTCGATATGGCACTCCCCTCAGGGTGCCATGCCAACCTCACACTGCCTATGCAGTATAGATAAGTCACCCCTCTAGTAGGCCTTACAGCCCTAAGGCAGGGTGCACTATACCATAGGTGAGGGCACCAGTGCATGAGTACTGTGCCCCTACATTGTCTAAGCCAAACCTTAGACATTGTAAGTGCAGGGTAGACATAAGAGTATATGGTCTGGGAGTCTGTCAAACACGGACTCCACAGCACCATAATGGCTGCACTGAAAACTGGGAAGTTTGGTATCAAACTTCTCAGCACAATAAATGCACACTGATGCCAGTGTACATTTTATTGTGAAATACACCCCAGAGGGCACCTTAGAGGTGCCCCCTGAAACCTTAACCGACTATCTGTGTAGGCTGACTGGTTCCAGCAGCCTGCCACAACCGAGACATGTTGCTGGCCCCATGGGGAGAGTGCCTTTGTCACTCTGAGGCCAGTAACAAAGCCTGCACTTGGTGGAGATGCTATCACCTCCCCCAGGCAGGAGCTGTAACACCTGGCGGTGAGCCTCAAAGGCTTACCTCCTTTGTTCCAGCACCGCAGGGCACTCCAGCTAGTGGAGTTGCCTGCCCCCTCCGGCCACGCCCCCACTTTTGGCGTCAAGGCCGGAGGAGATAATGAGAATAACAAGGAGGAGTCACTGGCCAGTCAGGACAGCCCCTAAGGTGTCCTGAGCTGAAGTGACTCTAACCTTTAGAAATCCTCCATCTTGCAGATGGAGGATTCCCCCAATAGGGATAGGAATGTGACCCCCTCCCCTTGGGAGGAGGCACAAAGAGGGTGTACCCACACTCAGCGCTAGTAGCCAGTGGCTACTAACCCCCCAGACCTAAACACGCCCTTAAATTTAGTATTTAAGGGCTTCCCTGAACCTAAAGATTCAGATTCCTGCAACCTAAGAAGAAGAGGACTGCTGAGCTGAAAAACCCTGCAGAGAAGACGGAGACACCAACTGCCTTGGCCCCAGCTCTACCGGCCTGTCTCCCCCCTTCGGAAGAAAACTGCTCCAGCGACGCTTTCCCCAGGACCAGCGACCTCTGAATCCTCAGAGGACTGCCCTGCTCTAAAAGGACCAAGAAACTCCCGAGAACAGCGGCCCTGTTCACCTAAGACTGCAACTTTGTTTCAGAGGAGCAGATTTAAAGACCCCTGCAATCCCCGCAAGAAGCGTGAGACTTGCAACACTGCACCCGGCGACCCCGACTCGACTGGTGGAGATACAACGCTACAGGGAGGACCCTCCGGCGACTCCGAGACTGTGAGTAACCA
Organism: Pleurodeles waltl; assembly: GCF_031143425.1. NCBI lineage: Eukaryota > Metazoa > Chordata > Amphibia > Caudata > Salamandridae > Pleurodeles > Pleurodeles waltl. Next base: position 1,125,333,248 of record NC_090448.1, read on the forward strand.
AAGTTGTCCCCCCCTGAGCCCCCACAGCGACGCCTGCAGAGGGAATCCCGAGGCTCCCCCTGACCGCGACTGCCTGAACCTAAAGTCCCGACGGCTGGAAAAGACCCTGCACCCGCAGTCCCCAGCACCTGAAGGAACGGAACTTCTGTGCAGGAGTGACCCCCAGGAGGCCCTCTCCCTTGCCCAGGTAGTGGCTACCCCGAGGAGCCCCCCCTTGCCTGCCTGCACCTCTGAAGAGACCCCTTGGTCTCCCATTGAAACCTACAGAGAACCCGACGCTTGTTTACACACTGCAGGACGCGGGTACTTACCTGCTGGCAGACCGGAACCGGGGCACCCCCTTCTCTCCATTGAAGCCTATGCGTTTTGGGCACCTCTTTGACCTCTGCACCTGACCGGCCCTGAGCTGCTGGTGTGGTAACTTTGGGGTTGCTCTGAACCCCCAACGGTGTGCTACCTTGGACCCAAACCTGAGACTTGTAAGTGATTTACTTACCTGCTAAAACTAACAATAACTTACCTCCCCCAGGAACTATGAAAATTGCACTGTGTCCACTTTTAAAACAGCTATTTGTGTTTTAGGTGAAAAGTATATATGCTACTGTAATTATTCAAAGTTCCTAAAGTACTTACCTGCAATACCTTTCAAATGAGATATTACATGTAGAATTTGAACCTGTGGTTCTTAAAATAAACTAAGAAAATATATTTTTCTATAACAAAACCTATTGGCTGGATTTGTCTCTGAGTGTGTGTTCCTCATTTATTGCCTGTGTGTATGTACAACAAATGCTTAACACTACTCCTTGGATAAGCCTACTGCTCGACCACACTACCACAAAATAGAGCATTAGTATTATCTCTTTTTGTCACTATCTTACCTCTAAGGGGAACCCTTGGACTCTGTGCATACTATTCCTTACTTTGAAATAGTGCATACAGAGCCAACTTCCTACATTGGTGGATCAGCGGTGGGGTACAAGACTTTGCATTTGCTGGACTACTCAGCCAATACCTGATCACACGAAAAAATTCCAAAAATTGTCATTAGAAATTGATTTTTTGCAATTTGAAATTTTTCTAAATTCTTTAAAGTCCTGCTAGGGCCTTGTGTTAGTCCCTGTTAGCATTGCTTTTAGAGTTTAAAAGTTTGGTAAAAGTTTGAATTAGATTCTAGAACTAGTTTTAGATTCTTAAAAAGTATTCCAAATTTTAGAAGCATAATGTCTAGTGCAGGGATGAATGTGGTGGAACTCGACACCACACCTTACCTCCATCTTAAGATGAGGGAGCTAAGGTCACTCTGTAAAATAAAGAAAATAGTAATGTGCCCCAGACCTTCCAAACTACAGGTCCAGGAGCTGTTGGCAGAGTTTGAAAAGGCCAACCCCTCTGAGGATGGCAACTCAGAGGATGATGATAGTGACTTGGAGGGTGATTCCCCCCTACCAGTCCTATCTAGGGAAGACAGGGCCTCTCAAGCCCTGACTCCAAGCATAATAGTCAGAGATGCTGGCTCCCTCACAGGAGGGACCAACCTCTCTGAAATCACTGAGGATAACTCCAGTGAAGAGGACATCCAGTTAGCCAGGATGGCCAAAAGATTGGCTTTGGAAAGACAGATCCTAGCCATAGAAAGGGAAAGACAAGAGATGGGCCTAGGACCCATCAATGGTGGCAGCAACATAAATAGGGTCAGAGATTCTCCTGACATGTTGAAAATCCCTAAAGGGATTGTAACTAAATATGAAGATGGTGATGACATCACCAAATGGTTCACAGCTTTTGAGAGGGCTTGTGTAACCAGAAAAGTGAAAAAATCTCACTGGGGTGCTCTCCTTTGGGAAATGTTCACAGGAAAGTGTAGGGATAGACTCCTCACACTCTCTGGAAAAGATGCAGAATCTTATGACCTCATGAAGGGTACCCTGATTGAGGGCTTTGGATTCTCCACTGAGGAGTATAGGATTAGATTCAGGGGGGCTCAAAAATCCTCGAGCCAGACCTGGGTTGACTTTGTAGACTACTCAGTGAAAACACTAGATGGTTGGATTCAAGGCAGTGGTGTAAGTAATTATGATGGGCTGTACAATTTATTTGTGAAAGAACACCTATTAAGTAATTGTTTCAATGATAAACTGCATCAGCATCTGGTAGACCTAGGACCAATTTCTCCCCAAGAATTGGGAAAGAAGGCGGACCATTGGGTCAAGACTAGGGTGTCCAAAACTTCCACAGGGGGTGACCAAAAGAAAGGGGTCACAAAACCTCCCCAGGGGAAGGGTGGTGAGACAGCCAAAAACAAAAATAGTAAAGAGTCTTCTACAGGCCCCCAAAAACCTGCACAGGAGGGTGGGCCCAGAGCCTCTTCACAAAACAATTCTGGGTACAAGGGTAAAAACTTTGATCCCAAAAAGGCCTGGTGTCGTAGCTGTAATCAGCCTGGACACCAAACTGGAGACAAGGCCTGTCCCCAGAAAAATACCACTTCTAACTCCACTCCAGCTAAAACTGGAATGGCCAGTCTCCAAGTGGGATCAACAGTGTGCCCAGAGCAAATCAGGTGTCACACTGAAGCTACATTAGTCTCGGAGGGTGGGGTGGATTTAGCCACACTGGCTGCCTGGCCTCCTAACATGCAAAAATACAGGCAGCAGCTCTTAATTAATGGGACAAGTGTAGAAGGCCTGAGGGATACAGGTGCCAGTGTCACCATGGTGACAGAGAAACTGGTTTCCCCTGGCCAGTACCTGACTGGACAAACCTATCCAGTCACCAATGCTGACAATCAAACTAAAGTACATCCCATGGCAATGGTAACTTTAGAGTGGGGAGGGGTCAATGGCCTGAAACAGGTGGTGGTCTCCTCAAATATCCCAGTAGACTGTTTGCTTGGAAATGACCTGGAGTCCTCAGCATGGGCTGAGGTAGAACTGAAAGCCCATGCAGCCATGCTGGGTATCCCTGAACTGGTGTGTGTCAAGACAAGGGCACAGTGCAAGGCGCAGGGTGAAAAAGTAGAGCTGGAGTCTGGAAGAAAGGCCCAGCCTACCAAGAGAAAAGGAAAGTCAGCTGGGAAACCAGCTGCAACACAACAAGAAAAAGAGAGCCTCTCTTCTCAGGAAGAAGTTCTGCCCTCTGAGGGAACTGGGCCTATGGAGCTGGAACCTTACCAGGTTGAACTCTTGGGCCCAGGGGGACCCTCAAGGGAAGAGTTGTGTAAGGGGCAAGAAACCTGTCCCTCTCTTGAAGGCCTTAGGCAGCAAGCTGCTGAAGAGTCCAAAGGCAAGAAAAATGGAACACATAGGGTCTATTGGGAAGATGGACTCCTGTACACTGAGGCAAGAGATCCCAAACCTGTGTGGATATAGTGGGTCCACTTGAACCTCCCACAGCCTCAGGAAATATGTACATCCTAGTAGTAGTGGATCATGCTACTAGGTATCCTGAAGCTATTCCCCTTAGGTCGACTACTGCCCCTGCAGTAGCCAAGGCCCTCATTGGTATCTTTACCAGAGTGGGCTTCCCTAAGGAGGTGGTGTCTGACAGAGGTACCAACTTCATGTCAGCATACCTGAAACACATGTGGAATGAGTGTGGAGTGACTTATAAATTCACTACACCCTATCATCCACAAACTAATGGCCTTGTTGAGAGATTCAACAAGACATTAAAGGGCATGATCATGGGGCTCCCAGAAAAACTCAAAAGGAGATGGGATGTCCTCTTGCCATGTCTGCTTTTCGCTTACAGAGAGGTGCCTCAGAAGGGAGTAGGGTTCTCGCCCTTTGAACTTTTGTTTGGCCACCCTGTAAGGGGACCACTTGCTCTTGTTAAAGAAGGCTGGGAGAGACCTCTTCATGAGCCTAAACAAGACATAGTGGAATATGTACTTGGCCTTTGCTCAAGGATGGCAGAGTACATGGAAAAGGCAAGCAAAAACCTTGAGGCCAGCCAACAGCCCCAGAAGTTTTGGTATGACCAAAAGGCTGCACTGGTTGAATTTCAACCAGGGCAGAAAGTCTGGGTTTTGGAGCCTGTGGCTCCCAGGGCACTTCAGGACAAATGGAGTGGCCTTTACCCAGTGCTAGAGAGGAAGAGTCAGGTCACCTACCGGGTAGACCTGGGCACAAGCAGGAGCCCCAAGAGGGTGATCCATGTGAACCGCCTTAAGCTCTTCCATGACAGGGCTGATGTAAATCTGTTAATGGTAAGAGATGAGGATCAGGAAGCTGAGAGTGAACCTCTCCCTGATCTTCTGTCATCAAACCCTAATGATGGCTCAGTAGATGGAGTGATCTATTCAGACACCCTCTCTGGCCAACAGCAATCTGACTGTAGGAAAGTCCTGCAACAGTTTGCTGAGCTCTTTTCCCTAACCCCTGGTCAGACACACCTGTGTACCCATGATGTGGACACAGGAGACAGCATGCCTGTCAAAAACAAAATATTCAGACAGTCTGATCAAGTTAAGGAAAGCATCAAGGTGGAAGTCCACAAGATGCTGGAATTGGGAGTAATTGAGCACTCTGGCAGCCCCTGGGCTAGCCCAGTGGTCTTAGTCCCCAAACCTCACACCAAAGATGGAAAGAGAGAGATGAGGTTTTGTGTGGACTACAGAGGACTTAACTCTGTCACCAAGACAGATGCCCATCCTATTCCTAGAGCTGATGAGCTGATTGATAAATTAGGTGCTGCCAAATTCTTAAGTACCTTTGACTTAACAGCAGGGTACTGGCAAATCAAAATGGCCCCTGGAGCAAAAGAAAAGACAGCATTCTCCACACCTGATGGGCATTATCAGTTCACTGTTATGCCCTTTGGTTTAAAGAATGCCCCTGCCACCTTCCAAAGGTTGGTGAATCAAGTCCTTGCTGGCTTGGAGTCCTTCAGTGCAGCTTATCTTGACGATATTGCTGTCTTTAGCTCCAACTGGCAGGATCACCTGGTCCACCTGAAGAAGGTTTTGAAGGCTCTGCAATCTGCAGGCCTCTCTATCAAGGCATCCAAATGCCAGATAGGGCAGGGAACTGTGGTTTACTTGGGACACCTTGTAGGTGGAGGCCAAGTTCAGCCACTCCAGCCTAAGATCCAGACTATTCTGGACTGGGCAGCTCCAAAAACCCAGACTCAAGTCAGGGCATTCCTTGGCTTGACTGGGTACTATAGGAGGTTTGTGAAGGGATATGGATCCATTGTGACAGCCCTCACAGAACTCACCTCCAAGAAAATGCCCAAGAAAGTAAACTGGACTGTAGAATGCCAACAGGCCTTCGACACCCTGAAACAAGCTATGTGCACAGCACCAGTTCTAAAAACTCCAGATTACTCCAAGCAGTTCATTGTGCAGACAGATGCCTCTGAACATGGGATAGGGTCAGTTTTGTCCCAAACAAATGATGATGGCCTTGACCAGCCTGTTGCTTTCATTAGCAGGAGGTTACTCCCCAGGAACCCTTGGACTCTGTGCATGCTATTCCTTACTTTGAAATAGCACATACAGAGCCAACTTCCTACATCCACTATATCTTGTTTAGGCTCATGAAGAGGTCTCTCCCAGCCTTCTTTCACAAGAGCTAGTGGTGCCCTTACAGGGTGGCCAAACAGAAGTTCAAAGGGTGAGAACCCTACTCCCTTCTGAGGCACCTCTCTGTAAGCGAAAAGCAGACATGGCAAGAGGACATCCCATCTCCTTTTGAGTTTTTCTGGGAGCCCCATGATCATGCCCTTTAATGTCTTGTTGAATCTCTCAACAAGGCCATTAGTTTGTGGATGATATGGTGTAGTGAATTTATAAGTCACTCCACACTCATTCCACATGTGTTTCAGGTATGCTGACATGAAGTTGGTACCTCTGTCAGACACCACCTCCTTAGGGAAGCCCACTCTGGTAAAGATACCAATGAGGGCCTTGGCTACTGCAGGGGCAGTAGTCGACCTAAGGGGAATAGCTTCAGGATACCTAGTAGCATGATCCACTACTACTAGGATGTACATATTTCCTGAGGCTGTGGGAGGTTCCAGTGGACCCACTATGTCCACACCCACTCTCTCAAAGGGGACCCCCACCACTGGAAGTGGAATGAGGGGGGGCTTTGGATGTCCACCTGTCTTACCACTGGCTTGACAGGTGGGACAGGAGGTGCAAAACTCCTTAACCTTCTGGGACATGTTGGGCCAGTAGAAGTGGTTGACTAACCTCTCCCACGTCTTGGTTTGTCCCAAAGGCCCAGCAAGGGGAATATCATGGGCTAAGGTCAGAATAAACTCCCTGAACCCCTGAGGCACTACCACTCTCCTAGTGGCACCAGGTTTGGGATCTCTTGCCTCAGTGTACAGGAGTCCATCTTCCCAATAGACCCTATGTGTTCCATTTTTCTTGCCTTGGGACTCTTCAGCAGCTTGCTGCCTAAGGCCTTCAAGAGAGGGACAGGTTTCTTGTCCCTTACACAACTCCTCCCTTGAGGGTCCCCCCTGGGGCCCAAGAGCTCCACCTGATAAGGTTCCAGCTCCATAGGCTCAGTTCCCTCAGAGGGCAGAACTTCTTCCTGGGAAGAGAGGCTCTTTTTCTTGTTGTGTTGCAGCTGGTTTCCCAGCTGACTTTCCTTTTCTCTTGGTAGGCTGGGCCTTTCTTCCAGACTCCAGCTCTACTTTTTCACCCTGTGCCTTGCACTGTGCCCTTGTTTTGACACACACCAGTTCAGGGATACCCAGCATGGCTGCATGGGTTTTCAGTTCTACCTCAGCCCATGCTGAGGACTCCAGGTCATTTCCAAGCAAACAGTCTACTGGGATATTTGAGGAGACCACCACCTGTTTCAGGCCATTGACCCCTCCCCACTCTAAAGTTACCATAGCCATGGGCTGTACTTTAGCCTGATTGTCAGCGTTGGTGACTGGATAAGTTTGTCCAGCCGGGTATTGGCCAGGGGAAACCAGTTTCTCTGTCACCATAGTGACACTGGCACCTGTATCCCTCAGGCCCTCTACACTTGTCCCATTAATTAAGAGCTGCTGCCTGTATTTTTGCATGTTAGGGGGCCAGGCAGCCAGTGTGGCTAAATCCACCCCACCCTCAGAGACTAATGTAGCTTCAGTGTGACACCTGATTTGCTCTGGGCACACTGTTGATCCCACTTGGAGACTGGCCATTCCAGTTTTAGCTGGAGTGGAGTTAGAAGTGGTATCTTTCTTGGGACAGGCCTTGTCTCCAGTTTGGTGTCCAGACTGACTACAGCTACAACACCAGGCCTTTTTGGGATCAAAGTTTTTACCCTTGTACCCAGAATTGTTTTGTGAAGAGGCTCTGGGCCCACCCTCCTGTGCAGGTTTTTGGGGGCCTGTAGAAGACTCTTTACTATTTTTGTTTTTGGCTGTCTCACCACCCTTCCCCTGGGGAGGTTTTGTGACCCCTTTCTTTTGGTCACCCCCTGTGGAAGTTTTGGACACCCTAGTCTTGACCCAATGGTCCGCCTTCTTTCCCAATTCTTGGGGAGAAATTGGTCCTAGGTCTACCAGATGCTGATGCAGTTTGTCATTGAAAAAATTACTTAATAGGTGTTCTTTCACAAATAAATTGTACAGCCCATCATAATTACTTACACCACTGCCCTGAATCCAACCATCTAGTGTTTTTACTGAGTTGTCTACAAAGTCAACCCAGGTCTGGCTCGAGGATTTTTGAGCCCCCCTGAATCTAATCCTATACTCCTCAGTGGAGAATCCAAAGCCCTCAATCAGGGTACCCTTCATGAGGTCATAAGATTCTGCATCTTTTCCAGAGAGTGTGAGGAGTCTATCCCTACACTTTCCTGTGAACATTTCCCAAAGGAGAGCACCCCAGTGAGATTTGTTCACTTTTCTGGTTACACAACCCTCTCAAAAGCTGTGAACCATTTGGTGATGTCATCACCATCTTCATATTTAGTTACAATCCCTTTAGGGATTTTCAACATGTCAGGAGAATCTCTGACCCTATTTATGTTGCTGCCACCATTGATGGGTCCTAGGCCCATCTCTTGTCTTTCCCTTTCTATGGCTAGGATCTGTTTTTCCAAAGCCAATCTTTTGGCCATCCTGGCTAACTGGATGTCCTCTTCACTGGAGTTATCCTCAGTGATTTCAGAGGTGTTGGTCCCTCCTGTGAGGGAACCAGCATCTCTGACTATTATTTTTGGAGTCAGGGCTTGAGAGGCCATGTCCTCCCTAGATAGGACTGGTAGGGGGGAATCACCCTCGAAGTCACTATACTCATCCTCTGAGTTGCCATCCTCAGAGGGGTTGGCTCTTTCAAACTCTGCCAACAGCTCCTGGAGCTGTAGTTTGGAAGGTCTGGAGCCCATTGCTATTTTCTTTAGTTTACAGAGTGACCTTAGCTCTCTCATCTGTAGATGGAGGTAAGGTGTGGTGTCGAGTTCCACCACATTCACATCTGTATTAGACATTATGCTTCTAAAAGTTGGAATACTTTTTAAGAATCTAAAACTAGTTCTATGTTCTAATTCAAACTTTTACCAAACTTTTAAACTCTAAAAGGAAATGCTAACAGGGACTAACACAAGGCCCTAGCAGGACTTTTAAGAATTTAGAAAAATTTCAAATTGCAAAAATCAATTTCTAATGACAATTTTTGGAATTTGTCGTGTGATCAGGTATTGGCTGAGTAGTCCAGCAAATGCAAAGTCTTGTACCCCACCGCTGATCCACCAATGTAGGAAGTTGGCTCTGTATGCACTATTTCAAAGTAAGGAATAGCATGCACAGAGTCCAAGGGTTCCCCTTAGAGGTAAGATAGTGGCAAAAAGAGATAATACTAATGCTCTATTTTGTGGTAGTGTGGTCGAGCAGTAGGCTTATCAAAGGAGTAGTGTTAAGCATTTGTTGTACATACACACAGGCAATAAATGAGGAACACACACTTGGAGACAAATCCAGCCAATAGGTTTTGTTATAGAAAAATATATTTTCTTAGTTTATTTTAAGAACCACAGGTTCAAATTCTACATGTAATATCTCATTTGAAAGGTATTGCAGGTAAGTACTTCAGGAACTTTAAATCATTACACTAGCATGAATACTTTTTACATAAAACACAATAAGCTGTTTTAAAAGTGGACCCAGTGCAATTTTCACAGTTCCTGGGGGAGGTAAGTTTTTGTTAGTTTTCACAGGTAAGTAAGTCACTTACAGGTTTCAGTTTTTGGTCCAATGTAGCCCACCGTTGGGGGTTCAGAGCAACCCCAAAGTTACCACACCAGCAGCTCAGGGCCGGTCGGGTGCAGAGGTCAAAGAGGTGCCCAAAACGCATAGGCTGCAATGGAGAGAAGGGGGTGCCCCGGTTCCGGTCTGCCAGCAGGTAAGTACCCGCGTCTTCGGAGGGCAGACCAGGGGGGTTTTGTAGGGCACCAGGGGGGACACGAGTTCACACAAAAAGTACACCCTCAGCGGCACTGGGGCGGCCGGATGCAGTGTAGAAACAAGCGTTGGGTTTTCAATGTAAATCAATGAGAGATCAAGGGATCTCTTCAGTGTTGCAGGCAGGCAAAGGGGGGGCTCCTCGGGGTAGCCACCACCTGGGCAAGGGAGAGGGCCTCCTGGGGGTCACTCCTGCACAGGAGTTCCGTTCCTTTAGGTGCTGGGGGCTGCGGGTGCAGGGTCTTTTCCAGCCGTCGGGAAATGGAGTTCAGGCAGTCGCGGTCAGGGGGAGCCTCGGGATTCCCTCTGCAGGCGTCGCTGTGGGGGCTCAGGGGGGACAACTTTGGTTACTCACGGACTCGGAGTCGCCGGAGGGTCCTCCCTGAAGTGTTGGTTCTCCACCAGTCGAGTCGGGGTCGCCGGGTGCAGTGTTGCAAGTCTCACGCTTCTTGCGGGGAGTTGCAGGGGTCTTTAAAGCTGCTCCTTGAAACAAAGTTGCAGTTCTTTTGGAGCAGTGCCGCTGTCCTCGGGAGTTTCTTGGTCTCTTGGAAGTAGGGCAGTCCTCTGAGGATTCAGAGGTCGCTGGTCCTGGAGACGTCGCTGGAGCAGGGTTCTTTAGAAGGCTGGAGACAGGCCGGTAGGACTGGGGCCAAAGCAGTTTGTAGGAAGTTGGCTCTGTATGTGCTATTTCAAAGTAAGGAATAGCATGCACAGAGTCCAAGGGTTCCCCTTAGAGGTAAAATAGTGGTAAAAATAGATAATACTAATGCTCTATTTTGTGGTAGTGTGGTCGAGCAGTAGGTTTATCCAAGGAGTAGTGTTAAGCATTTGTTGTACATACACATAGACAATAAATGAGGTACACACACTCAGAGACAAATCCAGCCAATAGGTTTTTGTATAGAAAAATATCTTTTCTTAGTTTATTTTAAGAACCACAGGTTCAAATTCTACATGTAATATCTCATTCGAAAGGTATTGCAGGAAAGTACTTTAGGAACTTCAAATCATCAAAATTGCATGTATACTTTTCAAGTTATTCACAAATAGCTGTTTTAAAAGTGGACACTTAGTGCAATTTTCACAGTTCCTAGGGGAGGTAAGTATTTGTTAGGTTAACCAGGTAAGTAAGACACTTACAGGGCTTAGTTCTTGGTCCAAGGTAGCCCACCGTTGGGGGTTCAGAGCAACCCCAAAGTCACCACACCAGCAGCTCAGGGCCGGTCAGGTGCAGAGTTCAAAGTGGTGCCCAAAACACATAGGCTAGAATGGAGAGAAGGGGGTGCCCCGGTTCCGGTCTGCTTGCAGGTAAGTACCCGCGTCTTCGGAGGGCAGACCAGGGGGGTTTTGTAGGGCACCGGGGGGGACACAAGTCCACACAGAAATTTCACCCTCAGCAGCGCGGGGGCGGCCGGGTGCAGTGTAGAAACAGGCGTCGGGTTTGCAATGTTAGTCTATGAGAGATCTCGGGATCTCTTCAGCGCTGCAGGCAGGCAAGGGGGGGGTTCCTCGGGGAAACCTCCACTTGGGTAAGGGAGAGGGACTCCTGGGGGTCACTCCTCCAGTGAAAGTCCGGTCCTTCAGGTCCTGGGGGCTGCGGGTGCAGGGCCTCTCCCAGGCGTCGGGACTTTGGATTCAAAGAGTCGCGGTCAGGGGAAGCCTCGGGATTCCCTCTGCAGGCGGCGCTGTGGGGGCTCAGGGGGGACAGGTTTTGGTACTCACAGTATCAGAGTAGTCCTGGGGTCCCTCCTGAGGTGTTGGATCTCCACCAGCCGAGTCGGGTCGCCGGGTGCAGTGTTGCAAGTCTCACGCTTCTTGCGGGGAGCTTGCAGGGTTCTTTCAAGGCTGCTGGAAACAAAGTTGCAGCCTTTCTTGGAGCAGGTCCGCTGTCCTCGGGAGTTTCTTGTCTTTTCGAAGCAGGGGCAGTCCTCAGAGGATGTCGAGGTCGCTGGTCCCTTCGGAAGGCGTCGCTGGAGCAGGATCTTTGGAAGGCAGGAGACAGGCCGGTGAGTTTCTGGAGCCAAGGCAGTTGTCGTCTTCTGGTCTTCCGCTGCAGGGGTTTTCAGCTGGGCAGTCCTTCTTCTTGTTGCAGGAATCTCATTTTCTAGGGTTCAGGGGAGCCCTTAAATACTAAATTTAAGGGCGTGTTTAGGTCTGGGGGGTTAGAAGCCAATGGCTACTAGCCCTGAGGGTGGGTACACCCTCTTTATGCCTCCTCCCAAGGGGAGGGGGTCACAATCCTAACCCTATTGGGGGAATCCTCCATCTGCAAGATGGAGGATTTCTAAAAGTTAGAGTCACCTCAGCTCAGGACACCTTAGGGGCTGTCCTGACTGGCCAGTGACTCCTCCTTGTTGCTTTCTTTGTTCCCTCCAGCCTTGCCGCCAAAAGTGGGGGCCGTGGCCGGAGGGGGCGGGCAACTCCACTAAGCTGGAGTGCCCTGCTGGGCTGTGACAAAGGGGTGAGCCTTTGAGGCTCACCGCCAGGTGTTACAGCTCCTGCCTGGGGGAGGTGTTAGCATCTCCACCCAGTGCAGGCTTTGTTACTGGCCTCAGAGTGACAAAGGCACTCTCCCCATGGGGCCAGCAACATGTCTCTGGTGTGGCAGGCTGCTGGAACTAGTCAGCCTACACAGACAGTCGGTTAAGTTTCAGGGGGCACCTCTAAGGTGCCCTCTGTGGTGTATTTTACAATAAAATGTACACTGGCATCAGTGTGCATTTATTGTGCTGAGAAGTTGGATACCAAACTTCCCAGTTTTCAGTGTAGCCATTATGGTGCTGTGGAGTTCGTGTAAAACAGACTCCCAGACCATATACTCTTATGGCTACCCTGCACTTACAATGTCTAAGGTTTTGCTTAGACACTGTAGGGGCACAGTGCTCATGCACTGGTACCCTCACCTATGGTATAGTGCACCCTGCCTTAGGGCTGTAAGGCCTGCTAGAGGGGTGTCTTATCTATACTGCATAGGCAGTGAGAGGCTGGCATGGCACCCTGAGGGGAGTGCCATGTCGACTTACTCATTTTGTTCTCACTAGCACACACAGGCTTGTAAGCAGTGTGGCTGTGCTGAGTGAGGGGTCTCTAGGGTGGCATAATGCATGCTGCAGCCCTTAGAGACCTTCCCTGGCATCAGGGCCCTTGGTACCAGAGGTACCAGTTACAAGGGACTTATCTGGATGCCAGGGTGTGCCAATTGTGGGATCAATGGTACATTTTAGGTGAAAGAACACTGGTGCTGGGGCCTGGTTAGCAGGGTCCCAGCACACTTCTCAGTCAAGTCAGCATCAGTATCAGGCAAAAAGTGGGGGGTAACTGCAACAGGGAGCCATTTCTTTACACAAGCCCCCCCCCAGCCCACAGGCCAGGAGACTCAGCCAACGCTGGAAGAGTCTTCCTAGTCTGTCAGGCGAGGAAGAGTAGAGGAAATGGCTGGTTTGTTGCAGGGCCTACTCTGCCTTACATCCTCCTGTTCAGGTCATTCCCTCTGGGGAACTGACCCACTTCCACAGTGATAGGACCTAGTCTGAACTGCCTCTTGTCTGTGCTTTTTATGTCTTCACCCATTCTCTCTATTTTGGTCTTAGAGGTATCCACCTCTGCTAACCTTATCTTGGCCAGGGTTACCCCTAGCCTACCCAGAGAGGTTACCCAGAGCTGGAGTAACCCCACCATGACTAATAGGGTCAGGGGGCCTAACTTGCTATTTGGCATGGGGTCAGACCACCATGCTAAGGATAGTGCAGCCATAAAGGCTAACACCCAGCAGAGGCCACTGACAGCTGTCAGTGCCCAGAACCATACCTTTAGCTCTTCACCTAAAAGGGAAGGGGCTAAGTTACAGGCCTCTTTGGGTTCAGGTTGCCTGTCTGCTGTATTAGAGTGGGGGGTTACCACATCTTGTAGTAAACACCCTTCTTCCACTCTTTCTTCTGTTAGCTGAGGAGCCACCCACTCAGGTTTAACAGTTGCCTGACTAGCCAGGACTTCTTGTGGGTCAGGTTGGACTTTATCAGGGCCATTTTTGGAGTTCTCCCCTACTGGAGCAGAATCTCCTTGGCTTGCTGTAACCTTGGCTAAAGGTTGTCCACCCTTCCTACTCTGTTTTCTTTTCTTCTTCTTCTGGGGCCTGCTGGCATTTACTGCAGAGGCAGGACTTCCAGAATCCTTGGGAGAGGACTGGCACTGGACCAGTTCCTCTCTTGGGCTCTGACTAACCTCTGGGTAGTCATTTCCAAGGAGACAATCAAGGGGGAGGTCTGTACTGACTACTACCCTTCTCCAGCTAAGAGTGCCACCCACTTCTATGGGCACTAAAGCCACAGGCCTCTTAGTGACCCTGTCTAGGCTAACTCTTACCCTGGCAGTCTCACCTGGGATGTACTGGTTTGAGAGCACCAGCCTGTCATGCACAATAGTGTGACTGGCACAAGTGTCCCTCAGGGCAGTGGTTGGGATTCCATTCACCAGTAGGTGGTGGAAGTGTCTACTTCCCTCTGGAATCTCCAACTCACCTGTTGGGCCCTGTTTCCAGTTGAAGGCTATGAAGACCTCCTCATCTGAGGAGTCATCTCCCATGGCTACACTGGTTACCCCTGGAATTTTGTTCTGGGGTTTGTTTTTGGGACAAGAAGTGTCCTTGGTGTGGTGCCCAGACTGTTTACAGTTGTGGCACCATGCCTTAGTGGCATCCCAGTTCTTACCCTGGTACCCACCTTTGTTTTGGGTTGTGTCTTGGGGCCCACCCACCTGTTCTGGTTTTTGGGGGCCTACAGAGGACTCTTTTTCTTTGTTTCTAGTGTCACCCACTTTCTCCTGGGGAGTTTTTGTAACCCCTTTCTTTTGGTCACCCCCAGTGGAAGTTTTGGTTACCCTAGTCTTGACCCAGTGGTCTGCCTTCTTTCCCAATTCTTGGGGAGAAATTGGACCTAGGTCTACCAGATACTGATGCAACTTTTCATTGAAGCAGTTACTTAAAATGTGTTCTTTCATAAACAAATTATAAAGCCCAACATAGTCACACACTTCATTTCCAGTTAACCAACCATCTAGTGTTTTTACTGAGTAGTCTACAAAATCAACCCAGGTCTGGCTCGAGGATTTTTGAGCCCCCCTGAATCTAATTCTATACTCCTCAGTGGAGAATCCAAAGCCCTCAATCAGGGTACCCTTCATGAGGTCATAAGATTCTGCATCTTTTCCAGAGAGTGTGAGGAGTCTATCCCTACACTTTCCAGTGAACATTTCCCAAAGGAGAGCACCCCAGTGAGATCTGTTCACTTTTCTGGTTACACAAGCCCTCTCAAAAGCTGTGAACCATTTGGTGATGTCATCACCATCTTCATATTTTGTTACAATCCCTTTGGGGATTTTTAGGATGTCAGGAGAATCTCTGACCCTATTTAAGTTGCTGCCACCATTGATGGGTCCTAGGCCCATCTCTTGTCTTTCCCTCTCTATGGCTAGGATCTGTCTTTCCAAAGCCAATCTTTTGGCCATCCTGGCTAACTGGATGTCCTCTTCACTGGGGCTATCCTCAGTGATTTCAGAGGTGTTGGTCTCTCCTGTGAGGGAACCAGCATCTCTGACTATTATTTTAGGAGTCAGGGTTTGAGGGACCCTGTTCTCCCTAGATAGGACTGGTAGGGGGGAATTTTCCTCCAAGTCACTATCCTCTTCCTCTGAGTTGCCACCCTCAGAGGGGTTGGCCTTTTCAAACTCTGCCAAAAGCTCCTGGAGCTGTATTTTGGTAGGTTTGGGGCCCATTGTTATTTTCTTTATTTTACAGAGTGACCTTAGCTCCCTCATCTTAAGATGGAGGTAAGGTGTGGTGTCGAGTTCCACCACAGTCACATCTGTGCTAGACATTTTGCTTCTAAAAGTTGGAATACTTTTTAAGAATCTACAACTGGTTCTAGAATCTAATTCAAACTTTTACAAACTTTTAAACTCTAAAAGAAATGCTAAACAGGATCTAACACAAGGCCCTAGCAGGTCTTTTAAGAATTTAGAAAACTTTTCAAATTGCAAAAATCAATTTCTAATGACAATTTTGGAATTTGTCGTGTGATCAGGTATTGGCTGAGTAGTCCAGCAAATGCAAAGTCTTGTACCCCACCGCTGATCCACCAATGTAGGAAGTTGGCTCTGTATGTGCTATTTCAAAGTAAGGAATAGCATGCACAGAGTCCAAGGGTTCCCCTTAGAGGTAAAATAGTGGTAAAAATAGATAATACTAATGCTCTATTTTGTGGTAGTGTGGTCGAGCAGTAGGTTTATCCAAGGAGTAGTGTTAAGCATTTGTTGTACATACACATAGACAATAAATGAGGTACACACACTCAGAGACAAATCCAGCCAATAGGTTTTTGTATAGAAAAATATCTTTTCTTAGTTTATTTTAAGAACCACAGGTTCAAATTCTACATGTAATATCTCATTCGAAAGGTATTGCAGGTAAGTACTTTAGGAACTTCAAATCATCAAAATTGCATGTATACTTTTCAAGTTATTCACAAATAGCTGTTTTAAAAGTGGACACTTAGTGCAATTTTCACAGTTCCTAGGGGAGGTAAGTATTTGTTAGGTTAACCAGGTAAGTAAGACACTTACAAGGCTTAGTTCTTGGTCCAAGGTAGCCCACCGTTGGGGGTTCAGAGCAACCCCAAAGTCACCACACCAGCAGCTCAGGGCCGGTCAGGTGCAGAGTTCAAAGTGGTGCCCAAAACACATAGGCTAGAATGGAGAGAAGGGGGTGCCCCGGTTCCGGTCTGCTTGCAGGTAAGTACCCGCGTCTTCGGAGGGCAGACCAGGGGGGTTTTGTAGGGCACCGGGGGGGACACAAGTCCACACAGAAATTTCACCCTCAGCAGCGCGGGGGCGGCCGGGTGCAGTGTAGAAACAGGCGTCGGGTTCGCAATGTTAGTCTATGAGAGATCTCGGGATCTCTTCAGCGCTGCAGGCAGGCAAGGGGGGGTTCCTCGGGGAAACCTCCACTTGGGTAAGGGAGAGGGACTCCTGGGGGTCACTCCTCCAGTGAAAGTCCGGTCCTTCAGGTCCTGGGGGCTGCGGGTGCAGGGCCTCTCCCAGGCGTCGGGACTTTGGATTCAAAGAGTCGCGGTCAGGGGAAGCCTCGGGATTCCCTCTGCAGGCGGCGCTGTGGGGGCTCAGGGGGGACAGGTTTTGGTACTCACAGTATCAGAGTAGTCCTGGGGTCCCTCCTGAGGTGTTGGATCTCCACCAGCCGAGTCGGGGTCGCCGGGTGCAGTGTTGCAAGTCTCACGCTTCTTGCGGGGAGCTTGCAGGGTTCTTTCAAGGCTGCTGGAAACAAAGTTGCAGCCTTTCTTGGAGCAGGTCCGCTGTCCTCGGGAGTTTCTTGTCTTTTCGAAGCAGGGGCAGTCCTCAGAGGATGTCGAGGTCGCTGGTCCCTTCGGAAGGCGTCGCTGGAGCAGGATCTTTGGAAGGCAGGAGACAGGCCGGTGAGTTTCTGGAGCCAAGGCAGTTGTCGTCTTCTGGTCTTCCGCTGCAGGGGTTTTCAGCTGGGCAGTCCTTCTTGTTGCAGGAATCTCATTTTCTAGGGTTCAGGGGAGCCCTTAAATACTAAATTTAAGGGCGTGTTTAGGTCTGGGGGGTTAGTAGCCAATGGCTACTAGCCCTGAGGGTGGGTACACCCTCTTTATGCCTCCTCCCAAGGGGAGGGGGTCACAATCCTAACCCTATTGGGGGAATCCTCCATCTGCAAGATGGAGGATTTCTAAAAGTTAGAGTCACCTCAGCTCAGGACACCTTAGGGGCTGTCCTGACTGGCCAGTGACTCCTCCTTGTTGCTTTCTTTGTTCCCTCCAGCCTTGCCGCCAAAAGTGGGGGCCGTGGCCGGAGGGGGCGGGCAACTCCACTAAGCTGGAGTGCCCTGCTGGGCTGTGACAAAGGGGTGAGCCTTTGAGGATCACCGCCAGGTGTTACAGCTTCTGCCTGGGGGAGGTGTTAGCATCTCCACCCAGTGCAGGCTTTGTTACTGGCCTCAGAGTGACAAAGGCACTCTCCCCATGGGGCCAGCAACATGTCTCTGGTGTGGCAGGCTGCTGGAACTAGTCAGCCTACACAGACAGTCGGTTAAGTTTCAGGGGGCACCTCTAAGGTGCCCTCTGTGGTGTATTTTACAATAAAATGTACACTGGCATCAGTGTGCATTTATTGTGCTGAGAAGTTGGATACCAAACTTCCCAGTTTTCAGTGTAGCCATTATGGTGCTGTGGAGTTCGTGTAAAACAGACTCCCAGACCATATACTCTTATGGCTACCCTGCACTTACAATGTCTAAGGTTTTGCTTAGACACTGTAGGGGCACAGTGCTCATGCACTGGTACCCTCACCTATGGTATAGTGCACCCTGCCTTAGGGCTGTAAGGCCTGCTAGAGGGGTGTCTTATCTATACTGCATAGGCAGTGAGAGGCTGGCATGGCACCCTGAGGGGAGTGCCATGTCGACTTACTCATTTTGTTCTCACTAGCACACACAGGCTTGTAAGCAGTGTGGCTGTGCTGAGTGAGGGGTCTCTAGGGTGGCATAATGCATGCTGCAGCCCTTAGAGACCTTCCCTGGCATCAGGGCCCTTGGTACCAGAGGTACCAGTTACAAGGGACTTATCTGGATGCCAGGGTGTGCCAATTGTGGGATCAATGGTACATTTTAGGTGAAAGAACACTGGTGCTGGGGCCTGGTTAGCAGGGTCCCAGCACACTTCTCAGTCAAGTCAGCATCAGTATCAGGCAAAAAGTGGGGGGTAACTGCAACAGGGAGCCATTTCTTTACACAGTTGGTGTCTTCTTTCTTCTTCTGCAGGGGTTTTCAGCTCAGCAGTCTTCTTCTTCGGTAAGTTGCAGGAATCTAAATTCTTAGGTTCAGGGAAGCCCTTAAATACTAAATTTAAGGGCGTGTTTAGGTCTGGGGGGTTAGTAGCCAATGGCTACTAGCCCTGAGGGTGGGTACACCCTCTTTGTGCCTCCTCCCAAGGGGAGGGGGTCACATCCCTAATCCTATTGGGGAATCCTCCATCTGCAAGATGGAGGATTTCTAAAAGTTTGAGTCACTTCAGCTCAGGACACCTTAGGGGCTGTCCTGACTGGCCAGTGACTCCTCCTTGTTATTCTCATTATTTCCTCCGGCCTTGCCGCCAAAAGTGGGGGCCGTGGCCGGAGGGGGCGGGCAACTCCACTAGCTGGAGTGAACTGCGGTGCTGGCACAAAGGGGTGAGCCTTTGAGGCTCACCGCCAGGTGTGACAGCTCCTGCCTGGGGGAGGTGTTAGCATCTCCACCCAGTGCAGGCTTTGTTACTGGCCTCAGAGTGACAAAGGCACTCTCCCCATGGGGCCAGCAACATGTCTCGGTTGTGGCAGGCTGGTGGAACTAGCCAGCCTACACAGATAGTCGGTTAAGGTTTCAGGGGGCACCTCTAAGGTGCCCTCTGGGGTGTATTTCACAATAAAATGTACACTGGCATCAGTGTGCATTTATTGTGCTGAGAAGTTTGATACCAAACTTCCCAGTTTTCAGTGTAGCCATTATGGTGCTGTGGAGTACGTGTTTGACAGACTCCCAGACCATATACTCTTATGGCTACCCTGCACTTACAATGTCTAAGGTTTGGCTTAGACACTGTAGGGGCACAGTACTCATGTACTGGTGCCCTCACCTATGGTATAGTGCACCCTGCCTTAGGGCTGTAAGGCCTACTAGAGGGGTGACTTATCTATACTGCATAGGCAGTGTGAGGTTGGCATGGCACCCTGAGGGGAGTGCCATGTCGACTTACTCGTTTTGTTCTCACCAGGACACACAAGCTGGTAAGCAGTGTGTCTGTGCTGAGTGAGGGGTCCCCAGGGTGGCATAAGATATGCTGCAGCCCTTAGAGACCTTCCCTGGCATCAGGGCCCTTGGTACCAGGGGTACCAGTTACAAGGGACTTACCTGGATGCCAGGGTGTGCCAATTGTGGAATCAAAAGTACAGGTTAGGGAAAGAACACTGGTGCTGGGGCCTGGGTAGCAGGCCTCAGCACACTTTCAATTCAAAACATAGCATCAGCAAAGGCAAAAAGTCAGGGGGTAACCATGCCAAGGAGGCATTTCCTTACAGTTAGTCTCATCCTCTTTCGTTTGGGGGGGGGGGGGGGGTTGTGTAAGGAAATGCCTCCTTGGCATGGTTACCCCCTGACTTTTTGCCTTTGCTGATGCTATGTTTTGAATTGAAAGTGTGCTGAGGCCTGCTAACCAGGCCCCAGCACCAGTGTTCTTTCCCTATCCTGTACTTTTGATTCCACAATTGGCACACCCTGGCATCCAGGTAAGTCCCTTGTAACTGGTACCCCTGGTACCAAGGGCCCTGATGCCAGGGAAGGTCTCTAAGGGCTGCAGCATATCTTATGCCACCCTGGGGACCCCTCACTCAGCACAGACACACTGCTTGCCAGCTTGTGTGTGCTGGTGAGAACAAAACGAGTAAGTCGATATGGCACTCCCCTCAGGGTGCCATGCCAACCTCACACTGCCTATGCAGTATAGATAAGTCTCCCCTCTAGTAGGCCTTACAGCCCTAAGGCAGGGTGCACTATACCATAGGTGAGGGCACCAGTGCATGAGTACTGTGCCCCTACAGTGTCTAAGCCAAACCTTAGACATTGTAAGTGCAGGGTAGCCATAAGAGTTTATGGTCTGGGAGTCTGTCAAACACGGACTCCACAGCACCATAATGGCTGCACTGAAAACTGGGAAGTTTGGTATCAAACTTCTCAGCACAATAAATGCACACTGATGCCAGTGTACATTTTATTGTGAAATACACCCCAGAGGGCACCTTAGAGGTGCCCCCTGAAACCTTAACCGACTATCTGTGTAGGCTGACTGGTTCCAGCAGCCTGCCACAACCGAGACATGTTGCTGGCCCCATGGGGAGAGTGCCTTTGTCACTCTGAGGCCAGTAACAAAGCCTGCACTGGGTGGAGATGCTATCACCTCCCCCAGGCAGGAGCTGTAACACCTGGCGGTGAGCCTCAAAGGCTTACCCCCTTTGTTCCAGCACCGCAGGGCACTCCAGCTAGTGGAGTTGCCTGCCCCCTCCGGCCACGGCCCCACTTTTGGCGTCAAGGCCGGAGGAGATAATGAGAATAACAAGGAGGAGTCACTGGCCAGTCAGGACAGCCCCTAAGGTGTCCTGAGCTGAAGTGACTAACTTTTAGAAATCCTCCATCTTGCAGATGGAGGATTCCCCCAATAGGGATAGGATTGTGACCCCCTCCCCTTGGGAGGAGGCACAAAGAGGGTGTACCCCACCCTCAGGGCTAGTAGCCATTGGCTACTAACCCCCCAGACCTAAACACGCCCTTAAATTTAGTATTTAAGGGCTTCCCTGAACCTAAAGATTCAGATTCCTGCAACCTAAGAAGAAGAGGACTGCTGAGCTGAAAAACCCTGCAGAGAAGACGGAGACACCAACTGCCTTGGCCCCAGCTCTACCGGCCTGTCTCCCCCCTTCGGAAGAAAACTGCTCCAGCGACGCTTTCCCCAGGACCAGCGACCTCTGAATCCTCAGAGGACTGCCCTGCTCTAAAAGGACCAAGAAACTCCCGAGAACAGCGGCCCTGTTCACCTAAGACTGCAACTTTGTTTCAGAGGAGCAGATTTAAAGACCCCTGCAATCCCCGCAAGAAGCGTGAGACTTGCAACACTGCACCCGGCGACCCCGACTCGACTGGTGGAGATACAATGCTACAGGGAGGACCCTCCGGCGACTCCGAGACTGTGAGTAACCAAAGTTGTCCCCCCCTGAGCCCCCACAGCGACGCCTGCAGAGGGAATCCCGAGGCTCCCCCTGACCGCGACTGCCTGAACCTAAAGTCCAGACGGCTGGAAAAGACCCTGCACCCGCAGTCCCCAGCACCGGAAGGAACGGAACTTCTGTGCAGGAGTGACCCCCAGGAGGTCCTCTCCCTTGCCCAGGTGGTGGCTACCCCGAGGAGCCCCCCCCTTGCCTGCCTGCACCGCTGAAGAGACCCCTTGGTCTCCCATTGAAACCTACAGAGAACCTGACGCTTGTTTACACACTGCACCCGGCCACCCCCGCGCTGCTGAGGGTGTACTTTTTGTGCTGACTTGTGTGTCCCCCGGTGCCCTACAAAACCCCCCTGGTCTGCCCACCAAAGACGCGGGTACTTACCTGCTGGCAGACCGGAACCGGGGCACCCCCTTCTCTCCATTGAAGCCTATGCGTTTTGGGCACCTCTTTGACCTCTGCACCTGACCGGCCCTGAGCTGCTGGTGTGGTAACTTTGGGGTTGCTCTGAACCCCCAACGGTGGGCTACCTTGGACCCAAACCTGAGACTTGTAAGTGATTTACTTACCTGCTAAAACTAACAATAACTTACCTCCCCCAGGAACTGTGAAAATTGCACTGTGTCCACTTTTAAAACAGCTATTTGTGTTTTATGTGAAAAGTATATATGCTACTGTAATTATTCAAAGTTCCTAAAGTACTTACCTGCAATACCTTTCAAATGAGATATTACATGTAGAATTTGAACCTGTGGTTCTTAAAATAAACTAAGAAAAGATATTTTTCTGTAACAAAACCTATTGGCTGGATTTGTCTCCGAGTGTGTGTTCCTTATTTATTGCCTGTGTGTATGTACAACAAATGCTTAACACTACTCCTTGGATAAGGCTACTGCTCGACCACACTACCACAAAATAGAGCATTAGTATTATCTCTTTTTGCCACTATCTTACCTCTAAGGGGAACCCTTGGACTCTGTGCATACTATTCCTTACTTTGAAATAGTGCATACAGAGCCAACTTCCTACATTACCCTTTCAAACTAACCCTAAAGATATGTTTCTATGTATACCCTTATTGGATACCCATAACCCTTCAGAGACATGCCCATGTCAGATTTTTGGTTCCTGCTATACTAAGTGCAATGACAAGAGATTCAAGTATATTATCTTGAGGTATTCCTTTTCCATGTAGGTGTGGATTTTGACACATTAACAATTAACAAGTCTAATTTATGAACAGAGTAATGTATTACCATGCTGCACTAATTGTTTAGTAAAGTTAAACAGTATTAACTAAACTAACAAGTAATACTTCAATCAGTGAATGTTTGATAGCAAGACTTGGCTAGACTGATGATTGTAAGCCATTAGGCTCTTGAACTAAAGCTCCCTCTTCCCAAATATACTCAAAATGGAAATAATTAGATGCAAGGTATACTGAGGGCAGACACACTGATAATACATGTTTTCTCATTATCTGGCTAACCAAATATGGATTATGTTCTCATCCTATGTGCTTATTACATGTCTTTATATCATCAGAAGGATATAGCTTTCCTCCTATATAACTGCTCCACAAGACTGGATAGATCAGAATGTAAGTTAGTCCCTGTTTTGTGACCTTGCATGCTCGGGTATCAGAAAATGAATCTTTGTATTAATTTTGTATCAGGGACTCTATACATCTTCCTTTTCTGTAGGGAAACAGCTATTTTATCTTGCTTCTTTCAAATGTTTATCTAGTATACTTTACCTTCTTGTACATGCCATCATATGGTACACATCCGTTTTGCTAATTTCCAACTTCAACCGATAAATTCAATGCCTGGCTGTTTGTTTAGTTTTAAATATATTGCATTGAGACCAGTATTAACATGCCAAGACCATCTACTCTACAGGAAGGAGCAATCTGAAGGCTTTGTCAAGGAGTTTCGATCCAGAACTCTTCTGGCCACCCAGCAAATGCTCTAGCAGAGCATTTACCATTCCTAGGACTCAGTCATAATCCTGCCCAGGAGGGAGTCCCAGACTGCAACAGTGCGTTCCTCTGCAAGCATTATCAAGGCCCTTTACCGCCAGTGCTGAGCCTGGTGATATACACAGGAGTGAAAGACAGTCAATTTTTCTATGGAAAGGTTTGTTGTGAAGCCAGAGTGTGCCAAAGAAATGACATCCCTCAACTTTATGTACACTATAGTCTACAGACAGCTATAATTGCCACCTTACTGTTGCCAGATTATTATTTAGGTTGGCATGTAAAAAACTGATAGAATGGATAAGTAGTCACTCTCCTGATGGCAGATCCTGGTCTTCTGTAGAGCGTTTGATAAACAGCCTTTCAGGGTCTCTCCTCGCAGTTGCACCCCTGTACCATTCATCTTCTTTCTGCAAGACTGTATTGGCATTGACTGCACTGTTTGGGTAGGCAATTAATACAAACTTCTTGAAATTGCAAGCTGTGCTTAGTGGAAATCCATAGAGAGGATCTAGAGTAACCCCAAACACTTCAGTGTTAAATATGTACATCACAGACCTATCCCAGGCCTGAGGTGGCCTCCAGATGCTGAAATCCAGTGTCTTCCTCCTTCACTTTACACTGCACTACACTTCTACCTTTAATGCATAGGATCTGAAATCAATCACAAATGTTTCAGTTATGCTGCATCCTCTATCCAGAGACTCTTCAACACTTCAGTTTTCCATTCTCTTCCTTAGTCTATGTTACCTGTGCACTCAGGGCATGAAAGATGGGGCTTCACTGTCCTAGCACTTTTGTGACCTTCTCACAGTTGACCACTGAATATGCTGCTTAACAATAATGAAGCAGGGAGACAGAGTTCACAAGAGCGCAATCATCCTTAAGCTCCGTAGGCCCCATCCCGTGGCTACTGTTTTAAAGACTCCCAGTACCCCCATCTCAACCTTAATCACCCTGCACATTTGCAACAGTTACTGTTAGAAAGGTTGCCCCAAGTATACAAGATTATGCAATTGATCTCCCATAGATGCCTTTCCCCCTTTTGCAACTGTGTGCATACATTCAGCATTAAAACAACGCCAAATCTGGCCCGTGTCACCATCAACATGCACCTGGCCATGAATGGTCAGGCAGGGCGCCTCTACACTCACCTATCACATCTAAATTGCCCATTCTGTGAGTTAGTAAAATCCGCACACTATATTTCTCCATTATCTTGCTTCAATGCAGCCCTTATTTGTCCTCACATGGAATTTAACCCCAAGGCCTAAGGCCAATTGTGTTGATTGATTGATTGATTTTAATTCAAGGTGTCTTTATCATCGTTCTTCATGATGCATTCTAGTACTCCAGCATGTCCGTAGCTCTCTTGGCTAAAAGTCCTTTTCCTCAACTCTACTTCCCTCTCATTTGGTTCAGCAAGTTACGTCTGTCCTTGCATACATTCATTACATCCTTTCTCCTTCCTAGCTATTGACTCAGTCCCAAATGTCTTGTGCATAGAATTAAGCTCAAGAACGCCAAAAATGTCCTTCAGTCGGGCTGAGCACAACACACACACTTAAATTGTTGCTGGTTCAACTTATGCTTACCTCATTGGACCGTCTAGACATTTTTTGTAGACAAGTAATCCACAGTCATGGCTAAAGTGTTAAACATGGAACATATTTTATAATGAATTCTCTTGCCTATAACTAAGGACTCTCACAATTGGGGCTATTCTCTCTGTGGTTACCTAATTATGACTCAGGGTGCTCTTTAAATTCTGAAGCATGAGGATAGCTAATGACTTTCCTAAGCAATGCTTTTTCAGTTCATTTGATATTCCAATCACACTGATTGATCCAGAAGGGTGATTGAAGCACTGTAACATCAATCAATCACAGAAATTTATAGAGCGCGCTACTTACCCGTTAGGGTTCCAAGGCGCTGGGGAGGGGGGGGGGGGGGGACTGCTACTGCTCAAAGAGCCAGGTCTTGAGGAGTCTTCTGAAGGCGAGTAGGTCTTGAGTCTGTCGGAGGTAGGTAAGGAGCGTGTTCCAGGTCTTGGCAGCGAGGTAGGTGAAGGATCTGCAGCCGGAGGAGGCTCGTTGGATGCGGGGGACGGTGGTGAGGGCGAGGCTCGCGGATCGTAGATGGCGGGTCGGGGTGTAGAAGTTGAGTCTGTCGTTGAGGTAGGAGGGGCCGGCGTTGTGGAGTGCTTTGTGTGCGTGGGTGAGGAGCTTGAAGGTGACTCTTTTGTTGACGGCGAGCCAGTGGAGTCCTTTGAGGTGAGGGGTGATGTGGCTGTGGCGGGGTGCGTTGGTGATGAGTCGGGCTGAGGCGTTTTGGATGCGTTGGAGTCGCTGTAGGTGTTTCGCTGGGATTCCTGCATAGAGTGCGTTGCCGTAGTCCAGTCTGCTGCTGACGAGGGCGTGGGTCACTGTCTTCCTGGTGTCGGTCGGGATCCACATTCTCTGGCTTCTAGGTGACACTATCCTATATACCTGTGTTAATATGACACCATTTATAAACCTTGCTTCATTGTTACTTCCATGTATGCAGGGCCCCGTCTTATCAGGACTACTACGCTAGTCCTTAGGGTGTCTGATACGGACGTCTCTACCTCTGCATTCATTGTAGGAGTGAAGTCTCTTCCAAACTCTTACTGCAGTTTCTTCAAGTGAAGTATCTACTTGCACATGTAAACCTGGTTCTATTTAACCTTCACCACTGCTTTAGTGTGATCTTAGTCCAATAAATACAAATTTGTCTCACTCTCAGGATAGTTTAGATTAGTCTAACAAGGGCCCACTCTCACTAGATGTCTTGGAGTGGATTGATTCAATTGCACGGTGTATGACTGCCAGATTTGCTATAAATTATATCACCATCAGAATTCCTAATGATTTGTTTGTTACGTTGCTTCTCTGTAGGAAATTAATTTACATATTTATTAAGAAATGTTATAAAGTGCTATGATTCTTTTTCGGTTACATCAGAGCCATTGACAACAATGTGACTGAATGCAACAGTATAACAGGGAGTTAAATCTGGGGATAGAGGCGATATCCATGGTACCGTTAGAGCCCATGGCAGTGGTGTGACTGAAACAATAACAGAAGAGGAAGTTAAAATCCAAAGGAACAGGTGATACAATGGTTACATTAGACCCCTTGACAGTGGTGTCATTAAAGCAGCAGTAGAGCAGGGAGTTAAAATCTGGGGGGACAGGTGATATTCATGGTTACATTAGCGCTGCTGATGGCAGTATGACTGATGCAACAGTAGAACAGAGAGCTAAATTCCTGAGGAACAGGTGATATCCAAGGTCAGGTCAGAGCTATTGACAGCGGTGTGACTGATGCAACAGTAGAACAAGGAGTTAAAATCCTGAGGAACAGGGGATACCCATGTTTAGGTTAGAACCTTTGACAGTGGTGTGACTAATGCAACAGTAGATCAGGGAGTTAAAATCCAAGGGACAGTTTTTAAGGCCGCTAAGATTCAAGTTTAACTCAAGGGAAGTCTCAATATTTCTGTTTCTATACTTTTTCTTTAATACTTTTTGCTGGGTTGGGACCTCAACTCAAGGCTGAGTTGTGCTATATAACGTAAGTCATAAAATGGTTGAACACACTTCATAAAAACAGTAAAATTACTTTTATGAAAATGCGTTATTTCAATTTGTAAAGTTAAATTTTCTTAACTCAGATGTTTTCTTTGAATCAACACTAGAAGACACTAGTCGTTGGTTATTAGGATGAATGAATAAATATAAAGTAGTCAAAGTATGTGAATACTGCCGGAATCCCAACAGCATCATTATTTGAAGCTGAACTTTCAAATGCCCCTACTGTAGAATTAAACCCATTTCAGGCTACAGTTGGACCTCAATATTACTGTATTCACTGCCTTCTTTTTTACATTTTTCATGATGGAGTCAACTTTGACCTTTGCCTAGTAACACGTGTTCCCCAAGACAAATCTAGAACAACAATGGCCACAGTTGAGAAAGATAAATATCAAACTTAAATTGCTAGTGCAATGAAAATAAACTCTAGTAAGACATTTTTCATTAAGTGGCGTAAATAGCGATCCTAAAATAGCCAATCTTATGACTAAAAGCACACTTTACAGTCTGCAAGTATAATAAAAAACAACTTTATTTGTAGGTCAGAGCCTAAATTG
The DNA here is from genome assembly GCF_031143425.1 of Pleurodeles waltl. Taxonomy (NCBI): domain Eukaryota; kingdom Metazoa; phylum Chordata; class Amphibia; order Caudata; family Salamandridae; genus Pleurodeles; species Pleurodeles waltl. Next base: position 1,125,360,642 of record NC_090448.1, read on the forward strand.
AAGCCTTGCAAACTCCAGCACTTTCTGAGCGATGGAAAATGTGCTACAGCAGGACTTCCACTGAAGGAATATCCTGTAATGGGTGGCTAGCTTTGCCTGCCTTCAGTGCTCAGCACGCCTTAGTCTTGGACACAAAGGTTGTACTTGTGGATTCAATCTACAAGTATAGTTCTTACATTTACACATATAAACAGCTGCATTGTAATGCACACTCAGCATCCACTCCCACAAAAGCATTGGCCCAGTGAATGGGAAGAACAATTCATCAAGTCATAATATTAAATAATGACTACACAGGTCACTGGGGACTTGGTGTTCTATCTGTGCCCATCTGCGTGGACTTGGTCTCTCTGTGGTGTACTGAGTTTGTCATGACAGACCACCCTGGCTGTATGATCCACGTTAGTTCTCAGTCTCCTCTTCATCAGAGTCACTGTCTTCACTGTCACTGTCTCTCCCTGGGTGCTCAGGCATTTTTTGATGCTCGATTTCTGGACCTTCTTTTTCACTTGGCTCAAGGGCCTCTGTCGGCACCACTTGTGCAGCATTCACTTGTTCACTACAAGATGCAAACTCTGTTGTGATCATTGTTTCAACACTTGTGGGGGTTTCAGTTACCACCATTGCTTCCTTATTCATGGGGGACTTGGTCACGGGCTCCGCTTCTAGACTCGGGGGCTCAACACTGGTCAGCAGTTGCTCACTCGTGGGGAGTTCTGCATCAATTTCTGGATCTTGAGTTAAAGGTGGATCAGTTTCATCTACTAGTTCCGGTGGTGGCAGGAGTACTTGCTAAGAAAGGAAACACAACAAATCATGATTAGCATTAAAACAATTAACTTGCCTTGTTGCCTATATGGGATATGGTTACTCACTTGTAATAAATGGATCCAAGATGAGGATCTTATTTTGATTCACATGCTGTGATTATTCATTGTTGTGCTAAAGTATAATTAGTTCCACCATAGTTACCATATCAGGGCCTAGTGATCCTTTCTACAGTCTTTTCGAAACCCCTTCACAAATTAAACTATTTTATTGTCCATTTCCAAGCTGACTGTTTAAAGACTGCACTATTGCCAGAAAAGGTTTATTTTCTTCTGCAGCTGGGGATCTTTGGTTTCACATGCTTTGAAAGGACTAGACAAAACCTGACCTGTAAGTGGCACATGTACTCTTACTTTCAAAGACAGACTTCCTTAACTGGGCATTGGCCCTAAATTCTGTGTTTTAAATTGTGCAAGGTTGTCATCAGAATTCAAAGTGGTGCCCTTAAAGATTTCCACAACAGTAACATTGTCTTAGATATACTGCAGGGGCATTCTTGTCTTCCACAGATTAAGGCTTCAGCTGATCACAGAGGCGACTGGTCAAAAGTCAATGCAAGGGAAAAAGAACCCAAGGATACTTCCAGTGCCATAGATCATAAACGTTTCTGGGTGACCTTCAAATTCTTTGTGCAGATAAATGATTGAGAAATGTTTTAAAACCTTAGGCAGTCCAGTCCATCAGTGGACAGTGGATGAATGCAGATCATCAACTTACTAGCTGTACAGATGGTAATCAGTCGAATTCCATACTCAATGTGCTTGTACATCGTCTCAGAAGTTTGGCTATCACCACCCGGACTCACAAGAAGGAAATCAATGGCAAAACATGATGTAGGTTTTAAACCTCAAAGCCAGGAACTCAAGAATAACAGTGATCTTTGTCCTCCTAAGTACCACTTCAGAATTCTGCCTTCGGAACAGAAGAACAAGTTGCTTACCTTTGGAGATGCCTTATCTGGTAGAAACAGAATCTAGTAGTAGATTCCTTACTTTAGAATCTTCCCCAGAAGCAAGCCTGGATCTGGAAACTTTTTTCCCCATAGCATGTCTGCGCGTTGGTAGAGGACGTTGATCGACTCCGCATTGACATCATCCACCGGATGTGATGTCAGAGGAGACCATATAACCCCCTCACCGACGCGCCAACCTCAGTTCCTTCTTTTCAGTGTTTACAAAGCAGTTCTGGTGACGGTTGCTTTGGCCTATTTTGTCCTACTTTGATGTTTTCTTCGGCAGAAAAGTGTGCTTTCTTCTGTCCACGTCCTCAGGCTTTATGCCCTGTAGGTCCTGTGGATGACAGATGTCGGCTACGGACCCACACTCTGTTTGTATATTGTGCCTAGGCAAGCAGCACGACGCCGAAAAGTGCAACTCCTGTCAGCGTCTCTGACCGAAGGCTCTGTGGGAGTGCCGTATGAAGCATTTAGCGGTGTGGATTTCAGAGCCCTCCTAGTCTTCACGTCGGTCATGGTCTTCTTCTCGTACCGAGGTCCATTCACAGGCCCTTTCAAGGAGTAGTTCTTGTAGATGTGCTTCTCCATCAATGTTGCGAGGTAAGTTCCCTTGTAAGCGGTCGAAGTCAAGAAAGTTACTCACTTCACCGTGTTCGGCTTCTCACCATTTCTCAGCTGAGAAGTCGAGGCCTGAGTCTGCCCCGCGTTTCTCTCCCTTTCCAGGGGCAGATGCAACTATGACACAACTGTGTAAAGTCTACAATACCCTTCACGCTATCTTTGGGAAAGCACCTTCTCCTGGAGCGCCCGAGGGCCCAAGGAGGTGCAAGAGGTCTTGACTGTGTCCATGCCGGCGGGCTCGCCCTCGGCTTCAGTTAGACCTCTGGCTTGAGTTGGTACAGAGCCCTTCGGGGTTCAAACCTTCAGTGCCGGTATCCGATCAGCTGAGACTGCTGGCGGCGCAGATCGATGTTGCATCCCTTTCGCCATCTGAAGTTGAGATCAACATTGAGGAGTCACCTTCTTAGCGCCATCTGATGTCGTTTATCCTCCACATTCTGGGGAGTCACCTCATGTTTATATTTCCAAGGGAAATGGGAAAGAGGATGTGGGAAGATATTTCACACATGCCATTTATGGAGCAGCCTCTTATAGATGATAGCTGGATAGGTGATCTAGCTATGATTGGCGGTTTGTATTCTTCCCCAGCCTCAGGCCTACTTTCACTTCCTGGCCTTGCTACGGAGGCAAGCTCCTCCTTAGCTGACATGCTGAGAAGGGGTGCTATGATTGTGGATTTGACATTTCCTTCAGTCAAATTATTCTCTGATCCTCTTACTGATGTTCTGTATCAACGACAAATGGGAGTTGAGCCTGTGTTTTCTGACAGTGAAGCCCTACATGATGTTTTGTTGGGGGCTTGGGCTCTGCCAGTTTGAGGAGACCCTGTTGAACGGGCTATATCTCATAGGCACTGACCAGCCCCGGGTGATCCGGCTTGCTTAATTAGACATCCTACTCACCCTAGTTTGGTGGTACAGGCTGCTTTAGCTTCTCATGATATGGAGGCTCTACCACAAGTCCCAGCTGATAAAGAATCTAGGAGTCTAGGTGTTTGTGGTAGGCATATTTTTTCGTCCACGAGTTCTGCCTTACGTTCTGTGAACCCATCTTGCGTTCTTGGACGTTTTTCACATTTGTTATGAGACTCATTGGCAAGCATCTTGCCTACACTTCCAGATGATATCAGGAGCAATCTTGCCTCTATGATTGAAGATGGCTAGCAGCCAGCTAAACTGATGATTTGCTGCAGTACGAATACTACCGACTCTGTGGGCAGGGCCATGGCCTCTTCAGTGGAACTACATCTCTGCTCGTGGTTATGCACCTCTGGACTTTGGGAGGCAGTTCAAGCCACATTAACTGACATGCCTTTTAATGGTGCCCATTTATTTGGTGCACAAGCTGACTTCACTTTAAGGTGTTTTCATGACAGTAGGGGTGGAACAGCGAATTAGCTTGGTCCCTCTCTATCCTTTGATATAGTTAAAACCTCCTGTACAGATGAGCCATGCTTTGTCAGCGTTGTGAGAACTTTTGTGTTTTATGTCTGTTTATAATGTAGAGGGGTGTATGTTACCCTGGAACCCTATACAGGAGGTTTCATGCCCGATGTTTAACGGCTATTATTATTATTACTTTTTATTATGTGGTAGTTCTCTACTTCATGCTTGTCAATGTCAGCTTGTTTGCTGTTTATGTTTCTTGATTACAATACCTGAAATAAAGGTAATGTTGTTTACTTAACTCTGAAGAAGAGTGGGTGCTCAAGATTTTATAGTTTTTTGGTATATACCTTACTTTAAGTGGACTACTGCCCGGTGATCATTTATTATATACACAGTCGGGATTCCTATATTACGCCTTCATTTGGGTGTACAGAGTTGCTCCCTTGGCAGAGGGTCAGATCTTATATTTATAAGGTCTAGTTTCCTTTATAGGGAATTTGTAATATTGACAGCTTCATAGGAGTGTCAGTATATTATTTAAAATACACCTCTTGTTATGATCTTTGTTTTGGTCTTAAAGGATTTATATCAGATACCATCATGGTTTGTTGGATTTTCTACACTTTGGAGTAGACATTTGGATGGTACACATTCTTTTAACATTATTCTTTGTTTTTTCCTGACTTATGTCAGGCTCTCATGGTCTTCATTAAGACGTGTTTCTCTGTGGATTCTGTTCACCCTCTTGTACAGTATAATTAATCTTAGTGACTCTTTAGGAGCTACTCTGCGCTTTTGCGTTTGCATTCAAAACTTCCTTCTTTTGGGAAAGGTTTTACCCTTTTCAGGGGTATTTTTTCTTCTCTATGAGGATATTTAAATCTGTTGTGCCGTGAGTGGCAGGAGTTGGCCACAGGGCCTGGCCTATGGTCACCCCCGGTGTCCCACCCTCCTGCATGCACCCAAACCCAGGCTGCACACAAAGGATGGCAGTTTGGATACAGTGGATGTATTTTTTTCAATTTTTCTCTAGATACGCGGAGCCACAAGTGGATTTGCAAACCCAGAATCCGTGGATCCACAAATTGGACGGGAAAAATAATAATTGGGCAATTTTTGCCCATGAATGGTCCCCTAAGGGACCCCGCTGTGTGTCCGCTGTGTGTCCTGTGTTTTTTCACTCTTTGTTTCTACCCCCAAGCTGATGCGACAAACAAAATGGCAGCCGCAACTTTTCTGTCAGGTTGGGCCAGCCAATCGAGCCCTTGCTTTTCCCTTGGATCCGCAAATCCAAATCCATGAACCCGAATCCGTGGCACTAGATATCTATATTTTAAACTGTTATATCTCAGAAACTACTCAATGGATTTACACCAAATCACAAAAAGCACAATCTGTGGACTAGATATCCACCCAGTGTGATGGAAATCCTCAGTACCCATTATATGGTGGGTGGGAGACCGCCAGCACTGGGTGACTTCTGGCACCCGTGGCTTTGGCGGTCTCACTCAGAGAGCGCCAAAGTCTTAATGAGGGCCTATCTATTTATTAATTGGTGTTCTTATAATGCACGGTCTATTTCTCTTGTGCTAGACTGGTTTTCTGCTGGCTGGAGACTTTCAATATTGCTGGAGCACTTATGACGCACATTTGACATACTAACATGGATTAGCTTATGCCATGTCATTCATGTCTTATGGTTTTATTTATCTGTGGTTCTTTCCACAGGTTTTGATGTTGTAAAGTATACTATTACTCACCTTAATTATTATGATTGTCCAGTCTTTTTCACTTGTTCTAGACCAGTTTTGTGATACTTAGAGACTTTTTTTTAAGGTATCAGTTTGCATACCTCCTCCGAGTTACTATGTTTTGGTATCGGATTCTAAAGTAAGAAATCAGTAGGTAGATGTCTCTATCAGATGAACAAGTTACTTACCTTCAGTAACACATTATCTAGTAGAGACAGGAACTAGCCACAGATTCCTTAACGACCCTCCCATCCTCCCCTGCTCTGCAAACTGAGTCCTCTTTGGTCCAAGAGATTTAATTATAGCAATCAACACCTTGGATTGAGAATTTGGCGATTATTTGACACAAAAGGCAGTTTCTATATGTGGCTCCACGTTTAGAGGACGGAAAATTGTCACAGAAGAAACTGACATTGGTGAGGGGGTTATATGACTCCGTCAACACTGCATCCGATGGATGACTTCGATGTGGAGTCGTGTTACGCCCCCTCCCGACGTGCAGACATTCTATGGGAAAAAGTTTACGTATCCAGGCTTGTGCCTGGGGAAGATTCTAAAGTAAGGAATCTGTGGCTAGATTTTTCTATCAGATTGCTTCTCTGACCTGGGCTACAGAGCTACTCTCAAGTCCAAAATGAATACAAGAAACCGTGCCTCTGCACTGCCTGTTCTTATTCAGTTCTTGAAAGCACACTTAGCAAAGCTGTGATAATCAAAGTAATGACACCCATGTTTCATACAAGACAGTAGAAAACGCAAGATACTTTAGTATACAGTTTGTGCTTTGACTGGCACAGGTCAGATTTTCCAGAGCCAGCACAACATTTTGCAACATTTACCATCTTCAGCAATGGGACCTGTTAGATACGACTGAGGAGCACTGGAGAAAAAGACCCACCACGTTTTGAACCTCTGGTGTGGAAAGGTCAGTCTGGCTGTATAAACAGAACTGGTCTTTGCAAGACAGCAAGATAGTCAAAGGAAAGCAGGTATACAGTTATCAATTAAAACTGCTACAGAACATTTGAATTAAATGTGACGCCTTTACACATGAATGAAATGAGATGGGCATTACATCAGGTGAAAGTGAGCTTGCACCCTACCCCATTAAGTCTATGCCATCTTCAAAATCCATAACTGGCCAATAATTAAAAGGCAGAGCATACTCATTGAGAGAAAGGCCAGGTTGGGCTAGGCCCTGTATCAAAATTACAGCTCAGAAAGGTCAAAAACTATGCAGGGACAGGTGCACTTTTATATTTCTGTGCGTAAAGGTTCTGTGTTTTGTATCATATTTCTTTTGCTGGTACAGACTTACACATGATCATGACTTCTATAACACTAAAGACTTAGGATTCGAGTAAGCTTGGGGTGCTGCCTTACTGTGTTTTATTTGGTAGTATGAGGAATTTAACTTGAACTCTGGTCGTCATTAGTAGTCACCGTCATTTCTGACATCCAACAGAAATGCCTACTGATGTAGCAAGGATAGGATATAACTCGTTTATTAAAACCATAAACTGTAATTTTTCAAATCACACTCAAAATCACAGCAACCAATAGGTAAAATCAATTAGGTCAATTATAATCAAGTAAAACCATAAACCTTGCTGCATCGTATCATAATCAAAGTCTACAAAGACAATAAAAACTCAAGTGTACAACCCAACAAAACAATGAGCCTAAACAACATTGGTTTGGGGGGGTGGGGTATTTCTTGTCCCCCTAACAACCCACCATAACTTCAACAGTTTCCCGAAAGGATCCTACTTCACTACAATCTTTCAGAATATTCCATACTGATCTTTTACTGAGCTCTGTGCAAACTCTTGCACAAAGAGTTATGCTGCATACATCCATTGATAAAAGAGGCATATAAAGTGCTGTGGTGCAGTCTGGCAGGATGGAGGGAGAGACATTTCTTGTCAACCTAACAACCTGTCAGTTTCATCCAGAAGGATCCCACTTCAGCAGGACGTATCAGAACATTTCATATAGATCTTTTTACCGAGTTCTGTGCAAACTGTTGCACAAGGTGCCATGATACATTAATAAAAAAGGCAAATAAAGTGCACCTAAAGTGACATGGTGCAGATATCAGTTAATACAGGGGAGTAGCCCTCAGATTGACTGAAGAGGAAATAGTGAGACCTGTGTCACCCTGGCAGCCCACCATAACATCCAGTTAGCTACAGGGGAGATGTCACCATAGCAAGTTGCATCATGCAAACTGTTTCACAAACAAAATGCTGGTCTTCAGGGAGAGACAATAGAGCATCTGCCCTCATAATGAAGAGACCACCCAGCTTAGCTGCCACTTGGAATATTCCCCCTCACTACACCTTTTTCCATAGGAGCATCGCTTCCCAGCAGAGGGTTTACAACCCCATGCCACCCTGTCTGTTCGTATAATGAATGGTGGTGGTGGTGTCTTTCAGGATATGGAGGTTGCCTCCTGAGATGGTGAGGAGAAAGGTTTTCAGGACAGACGGACCACCAGCAGTACAAGCTGGCACGTACATGCGCTGCTTTGACATGCACCAACGGCCCTGCACCTTCATGTCACCCAGATAAGCACCCCAGCCCAATGGGAAAGTATCTTTGACCACAGTAACCTGAATCAACGTAAGGCTTAATGAGCAAACTTTCAGAAGGTTCCATCCATAACTACACATCTTGATGCACTCACTGCCACCTGGTCATCAATAGGAAGCACGAGGCCATGAGTCCTAGACAACGCAAGGCATGCTGTACTGAGATCCGAGTTTGAGTAAGACACACCAAATAATTACCCGCATATCCTACTTCTTTGAGGAGAAAATACCTTAATGATAATTGTGTTAAGCACTCCTATCGAAGGTCAGTCTTTTTGTGGGAGTTAGGTCAGACTTCTAGACGTAGTCTGACTATTGTGTAGGTTCTCATTAGGGTAATGAGGCTACTGGATTTGGACGGTAGAATCTCCTAGGTTGTGCGTACTGAGTACTATTCCACCCCTGGTAACACCTGTCGGCCTATTCCGGGGTTTCCGGCTAACTAGCAGTGCCCCATCTCTGACCAAGATGATTGTGGCAGCCGAGCTTATGGTAAGATAGACTCCTCAGGGAATCGTGGTACATCAGACTGCATCCCGTTCTCCCAATTACCAAGATCTCACTCAGGCAAAGACAACAGAGACAGAATATATTTAAACAAACATTGAATAAAATATCTGTATCTTAGATAAAAGCAGGTGCATAGCAATTATGAGGATAATGAAAGCTAATAGTAGCAGGCATGTGACTAGGAATATAAAACACAAGAACAGTCCTATCATACTGTCTAAACAGGGGAGTGGATCTATAACCCCTCACCTACACAGAGTATGAGCACAGCATACTATGCCTAATCTGCCCTTTGGGTTTTCCCCTGGAAGAACATCATCCCTCATACCTGAAGAAGAGGCCTGAGGTCTAAAGAGACACCGTCTGTAAGGAAATGCCTCCTTGGCATGGTTACCCCCTGACTTTTTGCCTTTGCTGATGCTATGTTTTGAATTGAAAGTGTGCTGAGGCCTGCTAACCAGGCCCCAGCACCAGTGTTCTTTCCCTAACCTGTACTTTTGATTCCCCAATTGGCACACCCTGGCATCCAGATAAGTCCCTTGTAACTGGTACCTCTGGTACCCAGGGCCCTGATGCCAGGGAAGGTCTCTAAGGGCTGCAGCATGTATTATGCCACCCTAGAGACCCCTCACCCAGCACAGACACACTGCTTACCAGCTTGTGTGTGCTAGTGAGAACAAAATGAGTAAGTCGACATGGCACTCCCCTCAGGGTGCCATGCCAGCCTCTCACTGCCTATGCAGTATAGGTAAGACACCCCTCTAGCAGGCCTTACAGCCCTAAGGCAGGGTGCACTATACCATAGGTGAGGGTACCAGTGCATGAGCACTGTGCCCCTACAGTGTCTAAGCAAAACCTTGGACATTGTAAGTGCAGGGTAGCCATAAGAGTATATGGTCTGGGAGTCTGTTTTACACGAACTCCACAGCACCATAAAGGCTACACTGAAAACTGGGAAGTTTGGTATCAAACTTCTCAGCACAATAAATGCACACTGATGCCAGTGTACATTTTATTGTAAAATACACCACAGAGGGCACCTTAGAGGTGCCCCCTGAAACTTAACCGACTATCTGTGTAGGCTGACTGGTTCCAGCAGCCTGCCACACTAGAGACATGTTGCTGGCCCCATGGGGAGAGTGCCTTTGTCACTCTGAGGCCAGTAACAAAGCCTGCACTGGGTGGAGATGCTAACACCTCCCCCAGGCAGGAGCTGTAACACCTGGCGGTGAACCTCAAAGGCTCACCCCTTTGACACAGCCCCGCAGGACACTCCAGCTAGTGGAGTTGCCCGCCCCCTCCGGCCCCGGCCCCCACTTTTGGCGGCAAGGCCGGAGAAAATAATGAGAATAACAAGGAGGAGTCACTGGCCAGTCAGGACAGCCCCTAAGGTGTCCTGAGCTGAGGTGACTCTAACTTTTAGAAATCCTCCATCTTGCAGATGGAGGATTCCCCCAATAGGATTAGGGATGTGACCCCCTCCCCTTGGGAGGAGGCACAAAGAGGGTGTACCCACCCTCAGGGCTAGTAGCCATTGGCTACTAACCCCCCAGACCTAAACACGCCCTTAAATTTAGTATTTAAGGGCTTCCCTGAACCTAAAGATTTAGATTCCTGCAACTACAAGAAGAAGGACTGCCGAGCTGAAAGACCCCTGCAGAGGAAGACCAGAAGACACCAACTGCCTTGGCCCCAGACTTACCGGCCTGTCTCCTGCCTTCCAAAGAACCTGCTCCAGCGACGCTTTCCAAGGGACCAGCGACCTCTGAATCCTCGGAGGACTGCCCTGCTTCGAAAAAGACAAGAAACTCCCGAGGACAGCGGCACTGCTCCAAAAGAACTGCAACTTTGCTACAAGGAGCAGATTTAAAGACCCCTGCAATTCCCCGCAAGAAGCGTGAGACTTGCAACACTGCACCCGGCGACCCCGACTCGACTGGTGGAGAACAACCAACTCAGGGAGGACCCTCCGGCGACTCTACGACTGTGAGTAACCAAAGCTGTCCCCCCTGAGCCCCCACAGCGACGCCTGCAGAGGGAATCCCCAGGCTCCCCCTGACCGCGACTGTCTGAACTCCATTTCCCGACGGCTGGAAAAGGCCCTGCACCCGCAGCCCCCAGCCCCTAAAGAAACGGAACTTCTGTGCAGGAGTGACCCCCAGGAGGCCCTCTCCCTTGCCCAGGTGGTGGCTACCCCGAGGAGCCCCCCCCTTGCCTGCATCGCTGAAGAGACCCCTTGGTCTCCCATTGAAACCTGAAGGAAACCCGACGCGTGTTTGCACACTGCACCCGGCTGCCCCCGCGCTGCTGAGGGTGTACTTTCTGTGCTACTTTGTGTCCCCCCCGGTGCCCTACAAAACCCCCCTGGTCTGCCCTCCGAAGACACGGGTACTTACCTGCTGGCAGACTGGAACCGGGGCACCCCCTTCTCTCCATTATAGCCTATGTGTTTTGGGCACCTCTTTGACCTTTGCACCTGACCGGCCCTGAGCTGCTGGTGTGATAACTTTGGGGTTGCTCTGAACCCCCAACGGTGGGCTACCTTGGACCAAAAACTGAGAACTGTAAGTGACTTACTTACCTGTGAAAACTAACAATAACTTACCTCCACCAGGAACTGTGAAAATTGCACTAAGTGTCCACTTTTAAAACAGCTTATTGTGTTTTATGACAAAAGTATTCATGCTAATGTAATGATTCAAAGTTCCTAGAGTACTTACCTGCAATACCTTCCAAACAAGCTATTACATGTGAAATTTGAACCTGTGGTTCTTAAAATAAACTAAGAAAAGATATTTTCTATAACAAAACCTATTGGCTGGATTTGTCTCTGAGTGTGTGTACCTCATTTATTGTCTATGTGTATGTACAACAAATGCTTAACACTACTCCTTGGATAAGCCTACTGCTCGACCACACTACCACAAAATAGAGCATTAGTATTATCTCTTTTTACCACTATTTTACCTCTAAGGGGAACCCTTGGACTCTGTGCATGCTATTCCTTACTTTGAAATAGCACATACAGAGCCAACTTCCTACACCCTCCCCATCTGGATCAGGGCTTGGCTGTCTAAGCAGGTAGCTGTAGCAAAGCTTGCGGTAATGAGCATATAGTTGTGGTCATCTGGCTGGAATCTCCCTCTAACGAGTGTGGGACTAAGAGGTGTTTTATAATAAACCAGGTGACATTCTAAGAAATGGTTTCCACGTATGTGAGTGTTGTTTTCCGTGAATGCAGGAGACACATCATACCATGTTTGTCGGCAACCCTATCTGACTGTAGATGTGGAAAAGCACAAAGTGAACTGTATGTCCTACAGGGAATGCAACGCTTTCCTAGGCGAAAGAACATTAAGATAAAGAGAAATAAAACAGCACCGCAAATGAAGCTATTGCTAGACAAACAAAGCAATGCTGAATAAAATGTAGGTGGGTGAAAGTGCAGAGCTGCCGGCCTAGTTGGCTAAAACAACGTGCCTAAAACAAGGCTAAAATAGCTACACAACATGACTAGGTCATGGAAGAGTCAATATCTGCTGCTGTCGGTTCTTGACCAGCACCAGTAATTCCACTTTAGTCTTCCAAATACAGAAACATGGACTCCAAGGTGCCTCAGTGATACTGCTACAACTGTCATAACCTTAGTAATGAAGTGTGGGGTTGTCGTCAGTGTCAGAAGATAAAAGTAGGCATCTGGAGGTCTACTAATGCTAACTAATCTCCAGAGCTCAAGACCAAAAGGACCTGGCTCAGGGACAGCATCTTGAATTTGTCCTGCCAGATGGACTTGCAGAACATGCATTTTCTTGACGCACAGCAAATGTAATAAGGCCAAAAGATAACCCTTAACTGTTGTCACAGCAAGGCCTTGCTGGGTGTAAGACCAGCAAAACAACAGGATGTCAGACAACTGTACATCCAATGGTAAGATGTTATCGGGAAACACAAGGCAACAAACTTCTCCCAGACACCTGAGTATACAGTTTTAGTGAATGGGTGCCTGGCTGCCAAGATGACATCAAATGTTTCGGGAGGGAAATCAAAAGCCATCAACGGTCGCCTTTCAATTTTCACTCAGAGGTGCAGGTAGTGCAGTTCTAGTGCAGAACCTGGCCCTGCTTCAGCAACAGGAGACCTTCTAAAAGGGGCAGCTGGATCCAAGGACAAATGTTCATGTCTGAAGTTATGAGTACTACACTCTCCTTGCCCAGTCCAGAGCCACTAAGACGACTTGGGTCTGGACTTCATTGATCTGTTTCAGCACTCTGGGCAAGAGAGGTGGGGTGGAAAGGCATACAGTAGTCCAGAACCTAAGTTGAAAAAGGAACCATATCTTAGGATAACTGCCTTGGGAAATCATATGCACAAAAGCTTCAACACTGCACGCTCTCTGTGGTGGTGGATAGGTCGAGCCAGGTTTCTCCCCATCGCTGGAAGATGTCATTTGCCACCTCAGTGTGTAACTGAATCTTGATCCGGTAAGTAATGTTGACTGGGTTTGTCTGCCCTGGCATTTAAAAGTCCTGCCATGTGCTGGACAATCATGGAAATGCCCTGAGTGTTCAGCCTCTTCCAGAGAAATACAGCCTCCTGGCACAAAAATCACATCCCCGTTCCACCCTATTTGTTGCAACACTACATGGCAGTTGTGTGTCTATGCGGACCTGCACCTGTTCTCCCTTGATGGTCAGGAGGAATTGCTTCAGTGCAGAGGAACTCGCTTGTAACCTGTGCAGGATATGGAGGCGAGTCTCGGCCAGAGAACAGAGTCCTCTGATTCACACCTCAGCAACAATGTAACCGTCACAACAGTTAGCTCTGAACGGGGCTAGGAGAGGGGTCTGCTGCTGGTCCAATTGCAGTTGAATAGCCACCACTGCAGGTCTTTTGCAGTCTCCTCCGATACCTGGATGGAATTCTATAGATCCCCTTAGAACTGAACCCACTAAGACTACTGATCCCACTGCGGAGAATGCACATCCCACCTGGCATGGTCCACGAGCAGAATGGAGGAGGACATGAGGCCACAAAGTTTCAGAACCACTGTCACTAAGACCCAGGTTAAGGGTTGAAACAATGGGATCATAGCCCGAATAGCCTGAACTCATTGAGGAGAGAAGGCTCGAAAAATCACTCTGACCTGGATGGCTCCAATGAAGGTGATCAGTTGTGAAAGAGTCAGGTGTATCTTTGGCACGTTGATGGAAAATCCCAGCAATGTCAGGAGGTCAGCTGTTGTATGGAAGGGGCTTACGACTGCTTGATGCAAGCCTGTCTTCAGTAGCCAGTAGCTGATGTAAGGGAAGACCAAACTCTGCAGATGGGCTGCAACCCTCACCATCACCTTTGTGAACACCCAAGAGGCATTGGTTAAGCAAAGAGGAGCATGTAAATATAAAAGTGCTTTTGGTTTACATGGAACCACAGGCAGCGTTCGTGGGACCGTAGGACAGGGGATGTGGTACTAGGCGTCCTGCAAATCCAATGTCACCCTCCAGTCTCCTGGATCCATGTGAGACAGAATCTGGGTCAATGAGCAGCTTGAACTTCTCCTTCTAGAGAAAGTAGTTCAAAAGGCATTGATCAAAGATAGGATAGCACCAGGAAAGAACGGGAATAACAGACAGCTTCGATCTCTGATGCTGACAACCTTTCTATGGCCCCCTTGGTTGGTTGTGAGGTTTGTTGCTGCAGAAGCACATATTGGCTCTGCCTCCACTGATTACTCCTGCCAAGGCCTTAAAATGGGTGAGGCTGCAGCCAGCAGAATTAGGCCTAGAAAGTGAGAAGTGGTTTTGCACTCCTTAAATCTATCTAAGGCAAAGTCAGCCTCACTCCTAACAGCCTACAGCTGTCAGAGGGCATATACATAAGAGATGGCTGGATGTCGGAAGAGAAGCCAGTGGAGTGAATACAAGCATGTGGCCAAAGCACCACACTGGTCCCAACTTCCTCACCCAGTCAGTCGTATCAAGGCCAGAGCAAATAGAGAACTTGGCAGCATCCTGGCCATCTGTAATGAGGCGTTGCGGAGACTGGCTGTATGTCACCCGGGGCAGCTGGCAATACATACATCATTCTGTCCCACAACAACAGTAGTTAGTATTAAAAGACCTGAGAGCAAGGATGGTAGAGGAAAATACATGCTTGGCAAATGTCTGTATGCATTTTAACTCCATGTCAGGAGGAATCATAGCAAAAGTGTGAGGAAATGAGGTGTATTATATGGTTGGGTATGCGATCTCACTGTGTAATACACTTACCAACCCCTTTAGGACCAGTATGTTCAGTTTGTCAAGCCTTCAGCTTCTCCCTGGTTAGCGGTGGCTGTGTGCAGCAAGGCTTACACAAAGGAACATGTGTAAAGCATTTAAACAATACCAAAACAACTGAAGAAGCTGATGAAACACCAAGAAATTCCAACACCAATTTACAAAAATAGACTGTGTTTTATGTATTTTTAGACACCACAATGAAAAAGATCCATCGGAGGGTTCGGGACCGAAAGAATTTACAAGGTATAGTAAATCAAAGCAGTTCACTTAAACCTGAATGACCATTGGCAAATTCAACAAACTTGCCACTTAGGAACTTTTTTACTAAAATGTTGGGCTAGTTGTGTTGAGATCAATTAGAGTTACTTTAGGAGCCCAACTCCAGTAGGGAGCCAGCAAGGTCCTCAGAAATAGTTAGCTCTAGAGTAGAAGCAATCCTCAGACGCCACCAGGCACTTTTATCTGTTGCAGTGTTTTCTTTTGGTAGTGGCCTTGATCGAAGGATGAAGGATGCTGGACATGCTCAAGGATGTATTCGATGCGATGTGGTCAATGAAGGTCTTCCTGCGGCTACTCCTCTGGTCCACAAAGGGGGCGAGGCATTCCTGGTCATAGGTTCAATGCCCCTCGAAGTTCTGTTGGTGCTGGTAGAAGTCCAGTTGCCACTGGGCTACCATCCACCCAGTATAGCTGTAACAGCTAAGTCCTTCCCTGGGCGATAACTCGGCTTTTGTGTGACCAAGCTGCACTCAGACGACTCTCCTGGGCTTAGCGGACTCAGGTACAACTGTGAGCATTGCATTCTGGCTGCATGGCATTGGTTGGCAGTGGCTTGAAGAATCTGGGCTACCACCTTGCCCCAGCAAGCTTCTCAGCTGTTGTGGCCCAGTGCTGCGAACAGAGGATCAGAAAACTAACCTTTGGAGTCACTTTGCTGTGGCTGAGCTCTAGACGAGAACTCCCCACCAGCAGGATATAGAAGACACTGTCCCTATTCTTTGCTAGCCACCACCAGGTGCCAGTCCACACAGGGGGCAGCCTCTCTTTACCAGTTCTACGGGGTAGCAGGGCAGTCCCTCTTCCAGTCCAAATGAGATCTAAGTTTGGGTGCCAGGGGTGTCCTATTTATGCTCGGAAAATGCCCTCAAGGTAGGATGTGGTTGGTAGCCAATGGGCTACAAGGTTCCCTTTGTCCTGATGACTACTTCCTGGGAAGTGTGGTGTCTGACTATCACAAGATGCACCATTCTGTCCACTTTTAACATGTCAGAACCCCCCCTCTCTGGGCATCCATAGCTCCCTTGCCCAACCCAGAGGTGTGGCTCCCAAAGAGGCTACACACCCCTGAAAAACTGGATTGATGTAGGAAGTTGGCTCTGTATGTGCTATTTCAAAGTAAGGAATAGCATGCACAGAGTCCAAGGGTTCCCCTTAGAGGTAAAATAGTGGTAAAAAGAGATAATACTAATGCTCTATTTTGTGGTAGTGTGGTCGAGCAGTAGGCTTATCCAAGGAGTAGTGTTAAGCATTTGTTGTACATACACATAGACAATAAATGAGGTACACACACTCAGAGACAAATCCAGCCAATAGGTTTCGTTATAGAAAAATATCTTTTCTTAGTTTATTTTAAGAACCACAGGTTCAAATTTAACATGTAATATCTTGTTTGAAAGGTATTGCAGGTAAGTACATTAGGAACTCTGAATTATTTCAATTGCATGTATACTTTTCAAGTTATTCACAAATAGTTACTTTAAAAGTGGACACAGTGCAATTTTCACAGTTCCTGGGGGAGGTAAGTTTTTGTTAGTTTTACCAGGTAAGTAAGACACTTACAGGGTTCAGTTCTTGGTCCAAGGTAGCCCACCGTTGGGGGTTCAGAGCAACCCCAAAGTTACCACACCAGCAGCTCAGGGCCGGTCAGGTGCAGAGTTCAAAGTGGTGCCCAAAACGCATAGGCTAGAATGGAGAGAAGGGGGTGCCCCGGTTCCGGTCTGCTTGCAGGTAAGTACCCGCGTCTTCGGAGGGCAGACCAGGGGGGTTTTGTAGGGCACCGGGGGGGACACAAGCCCACACAGAAATTTCACCCTCAGCGGCGCGGGGGCGGCCGGGTGCAGTGTTAGAACAAGCGTCGGGTTCGCAATGGAAGTCAATGAGAGATCAAGGGATCTCTTCAGCGCTGCGGGCAGGCAAGGGGGGGCTTCCTCGGGGAAACCTCCACTTGGGCAAGGGAGAGGGACTCCTGGGGGTCACTTCTACAGTGAAAGTCCGGTCCTTCAGGTCCTGGGGGCTGCGGGTGCAGGGTCTTTTCCAGGCGTCGGGACTTAGGTTTCAGAGAGTCGCGGTCAGGGGAAGCCTCGGGATTCCCTCTGCAGGCGGCGCTGTGGGGGCTCAGGGGGGACAGGTTTTGGTACTCACAGTCGTAGAGTAGTCCGGGGGTCCTCCCTGAGGTGTTGGTTCTCCACCAGCCGAGTCGGGGTCGCCGGGTGCAGTGTTGCAAGTCTCACGCTTCTTGCGGGGAGTTGCAGGGGTCTTTAAATCTGCTCCTTTGGATAAAGTTGCAGTCTTTTTGGAGCAGGTCCGCTGTCCTCAGGAGTTTCTTGTCGTCGTCGAAGCAGGGCAGTCCTCAGAGGATTCAGAGGTCGCTGGTCCCTTTGGAAGGCGTCGCTGGAGCAGAGTTCTTTGGAAGGCAGGAGACAGGCCGGTGAGTTTCTGGAGCCAAGGCAGTTGTTGTCTTCTGGTCTTCCTCTGCAGGGGTTTTCAGCTAGGCAGTCCTTCTTCTTGTTGTTGCAGGAATCTAATTTTCTAGGGTTCAGGGTAGCCCTTAAATACTAAATTTAAGGGCGGGTTTAGGTCTGGGGGGTTAGTAGCCAATGGCTACTAGCCCTGAGGGTGGGTACACCCTCTTTGTGCCTCCTCCCAAGGGGAGGGGGTCACAATCCTAACCCTATTGGGGGAATCCTCCATCTGCAAGATGGAGGATTTCTAAAAGTTAGAGTCACCTCAGCTCAGGACACCTTAGGGGCTGTCCTGACTGGCCAGTGACTCCTCCTTGTTATTCTCATTATTTTCTCCGGCCCTGCCGCCAAAAGTGGGGGCCGGGGCCGGAGGGGGCGGGCAACTCCACTAGCTGGAGTGTCCTGCGGTGCTCTGACAAAGGGGTGAGCCTTTGAGGCTCACCGCCAGGTGTTACAGCTCCTGCCTGGGGGAGGTGTTAGCATCTCCACCCAGTGCAGGCTTTGTTACTGGCCTCAGAGTGACAAAGGCACTCTCCCCATGGGGCCAGCAACATGTCTCTAGTGTGGCAGGCTGCTGGAACTAGTCAGCCTACACAGATAGTCGGTTAAGTTTCAGGGGGCACCTCTAAGGTGCCCTCTGGGGTGTATTTTGCAATAAAATGTACACTGGCATCAGTGTGCATTTATTGTGCTGAGAAGTTTGATACCAAACTTCCCAGTTTTCAGTGTAGCCATTATGGAGCTGTGGAGTTCGTGTAAAACAGACTCCCAGACCATATACTCTTATGGCTACCCTGCACTTACAATGTCTAAGGTTTTGCTTAGACACTGTAGGGGTACAGTGCTCATGCACTGGTACCCTCACCTATGGTATAGTGCACCCTGCCTTAGGGCTGTAAGGCCTGCTAGAGGGGTGTCTTACCTATACTGCATAGGCAGTGAGAGGCTGGCATGGCACCCTGAGGGGAGTGCCATGTCGACTTACTCGTTTTGTCCTCACTAGCACACACAAGCTGGCAAGCAGTGTGTCTGTGCTGAGTGAGAGGTCTCCAGGGTGGCATAAGACATGCTGCAGCCCTTAGAGACCTTCCTTGGCATCAGGGCCCTTGGTACTAGAAGTACCAGTTACAAGGGACTTATCTGGATGCCAGGGTCTGCCAATTGTGGATACAAAAGTACAGGTTAGGGAAAGAACACTGGTGCTGGGGCCTGGTTAGCAGGCCTCAGCACACTTTCAATTGTAAACATAGCATCAGCAAAGGCAAAGGCAAAAAGTCAGGGGGCAACCATGCCAAGGAGGCATTTCCTTACACAACCCCCCCCCCAAACGAAAGAGGATGAGACTAACCTTTCCAAAGAGAGTCTTCATTTTCTAAGTGGAAGAACCTGGAAAGGCCATCTGCATTGGCATGGGCAGTCCCAGGTCTGTGTTCCACTATAAAGTCCATTCCCTGTAGGGAGATGGACCACCTCAACAGTTTTGGATTTTCACCTTTCATTTGCATCAGCCATTTGAGAGGTCTGTGGTCAGTTTGAACTAGGAAGTGAGTCCCAAAGAGGTATGGTCTCAGCTTCTTCAGGGACCAAACCACAGCAAAGGCCTCCCTCTCAATGGCACTCCAACGCTGCTCCCTGGGGAGTAACCTCCTGCTAATGAAAGCAACAGGCTGGTCAAGGCCATCATCATTTGTTTGGGACAAAACTGCCCCTATCCCATGTTCAGAGGCATCTGTCTGCACAATGAACTGCTTAGAATAATCTGGAGCTTTTAGAACTGGTGCTGAGCACATTGCTTGTTTCAGGGTGTCAAAGGCCTGTTGGCATTCCACAGTCCAGTTCACTTTCTTGGGCATTTTCTTGGAGGTGAGTTCAGTGAGGGCTGTCACAATGGATCCATATCCCTTCACAAACCTCCTGTAATACCCAGTCAAGCCAAGGAATGCCCTGACTTGAGTCTGGGTTTTTGGAGCTACCCAGTCCAGAATGGTCTGGATCTTGGGTTGGAGTGGCTGAACTTGGCCTCCACCTACAAGGTGGCCCAAGTAAACCACAGTTCCCTGCCCTATCTGGCATTTGGATGCCTTGATAGAGAGGCCTGCAGATTGCAGAGCCTTCAAAACCTTCTTCAGGTGGACCAGGTGATCCTGCCAGGTGGAGCTAAAGACAGCAATATCATCAAGATAAGCTGTGCTAAAGGACTCCAAGCCAGCAAGGACTTGATTCACCAACCTTTGGAAGGTGGCAGGGGCATTCTTTAAACCAAAGGGCATAACAGTAAACTGATAATGCCCATCAGGTGTGGAGAACGCTGTTTTCTCTTTTGCTCCAGGTGCCATTTTTATTTGCCAGTACCCTGCTGTCAAGTCAAAGGTACTTAAGAATTTGGCAGCATCTAATTTGTCTATGAGCTCATCAGCTCTAGGAATTGGATGGGCGTCTGTCTTGGTGACAGAGTTGAGCCCTCTGTAGTCCACACAAAACCTCATCTCTTTCTTTCCATCTTTGGTGTGAGGTTTGGGGACTAAGACCACTGGGCTAGCCCAGGGGCTGTCAGAGCGCTCAATTACTCCCAATTCCAGCATCTTGTGGACTTCCACCTTGATGCTTTCCTTAACATGGTCAGACTGTCTAAAAATTTTGTTTTTGACAGGCATGCTGTCTCCTGTGTCCACATCATGGGTACACAGGTGTGTCTGACCAGGGGTTAGGGAGAAGAGTTCAGGAAACTGTTGTAGGACTCTCCTACAATCAGCTTGCTGTTGGCCAGAGATGGTGTCTGAGTAGATCACTCCATCTACTGAGCCATCTTTTGGGTCTGATGACAGAAGATCAGGGAGAGGTTCACTCTCTGCCTCCTGATCCTCATCTGTTACCATCAACAGATTTACATCAGCCCTGTCATGGAAGAGCTTAAGGCGGTTCACATGGATCACCCTCTTGGGGCTCCTGCTTGTGCCCAGGTCCACCAGGTAGGTGACCTGACTCTTCCTTTCTAGCACTGGGTAAGGGCCACTCCATTTGTCCTGAAGTGCCCTGGGAGCCACAGGCTCCAGAACCCAGACTTTCTGCCCTGGTTGGAACTCAACCATTGCAACCTTTTGGTCATACCAAAACGTCTGGAGCTGTTGGCTGGCCTCAAGGTTTTTGCTTGCCTTTTCCATGTACTCTGCCATTCTAGAGCGAAGGCCAAGTACATAGTCCACTATGTCCTGTTTAGGCTCATGAAGAGGTCTCTCCCAGCCTTCTTTAACAAGAGCAAGTGGTCCCCTTACAGGGTGGCCAAACAGAAGTTCAAAGGGTGAGAATCCTACTCCCTTCTGTGGCACCTCTCTGTAAGCGAAAAGCAGACATGGCAAGAGGACATCCCATCTCCTTTTGAGCTTTTCTGGGAGCCCCATGATCATGCCTTTTAATGTCTTGTTGAATCTCTCAACTAAGCCATTAGTTTGTGGATGGTATGGTGTAGTGAATTTGTAAGTCACCCCACACTCATTCCACATGTGTTTTAGGTATGCTGCCATGAAGTTGGTACCTCTGTCAGACACCACCTCCTTAGGGAAACCCACTCTGGTAAAGATACCAATGAGGGCCTTGGCTACTGCAGGGGCAGTAGTCGACCTAAGGGGAATAGCTTCAGGATACCTAGTAGCATGATCCACTACTACTAGGATGTACATATTTCCTGAGGCTGTGGGAGGTTCCAGTGGACCAACTATGTCCACACCCACTCTTTCAAAGGGGACCCCCACCACTGGAAGTGGAATGAGGGGGGCCTTTGGGTGCCCACCTGTCTTACCACTGGATTGACAGGTGGGGCAGGAGAGGCAAAACTCCTTAACCTTCTGGGACATATTGGGCCAGTAGAAGTGGTTGACTAACCTCTCCCACGTCTTGGTTTGTCCCAAATGCCCAGCAAGGGGAATATCATGGGCTAAGGTCAGAATAAACTCTCTGAACGACTGAGGCACTACCACTCTCCTAGTGGCACCAGGTTTGGGGTCTCTGGCCTCAGTGTACAGGAGTCCATCTTCCCAATAGACCCTATGTGTTCCATTTTTCTTGCCCTTGGACTCTTCAGCAGCTTGCTGCCTAAGGCCTTCAAGAGAGGGACAGGTTTCTTGTCCCTTACACAGCTCCTCCCTTGAGGGTCCCCTTGGGCCTAAGAGCTCAACCTGATAAGGTTCAAGCTCCAAAGGCTCAGTTCCCTCAGAGGGCAGAACTTCTTCCTGAGAAGAGAGGTTCTCTTTTTCTGACTGTGTTGCAGTTGGTTTCCCAACTGACTTTCCTTTTCTCTTGGTAGGCTGGGCCTTTCTTCCAGACTCCAGCTCTACTATCTTTTCTTAGTTTATTTTAAGAACCACAGGTTCAAATTTAACATGTAATATCTTGTTTGAAAGGTATTGCAGGTAAGTACATTAGGAACTTTGAATCATTTCAATTGCATGTATACTTTTCAAGTTATTCACAAATAGTTACTTTAAAAGTGGACACTTAGTGCAATTTTCACAGTTCCTGGGGGAGGTAAGTTTTTGTTAGTTTTACCAGGTAAGTAAGACACTTACAGGGTTCAGTTCTTGGTCCAAGGTAGCCCACCGTTGGGGGTTCAGAGCAACCCCAAAGTTACCACACCAGCAGCTCAGGGCCGGTCAGGTGCAGAGTTCAAAGTGGTGCCCAAAACGCATAGGCTAGAATGGAGAGAAGGGGGTGCCCCGGTTCCGGTCTGCTTGCAGGTAAGTACCCGCGTCTTTGGAGGGCAGACCAGGGGGGTTTTGTAGGGCACCGGGGGGGACACAAGCCCACACAGAAATTTCACCCTCAGCGGCGCGGGGGCGGCCGGGTGCAGTGTTAGAACAAGCGTCGGGTTCGCAATGGAAGTCAATGGGAGATCAAGGGATCTCTTCAGCGCTGCAGGCAGGCAAGGGGGGGCTTCCTCGGGGAAACCTCCACTTGGGCAAGGGAGAGGGACTCCTGGGGGTCACTTCTGCAGTGAAAGTCCGGTCCTTCAGGTCCTGGGGGCTGCGGGTGCAGGGTCTTTTCCAGGCGTCGGGACTTAGGTTTCAGAGAGTCGCGGTCAGGGGAAGCCTCGGGATTCCCTCTGCAGGCGGCGCTGTGGGGGCTCAGGGGGGACAGGTTTTGGTACTCACAGTCGTAGAGTAGTCCGGGGGTCCTCCCTGAGGTGTTGGTTCTCCACCAGCCGAGTCGGGGTCGCCGGGTGCAGTGTTGCAAGTCTCACGCTTCTTGCGGGGAGTTGCAGGGGTCTTTAAATCTGCTCCTTTGGATAAAGTTGCAGTCTTTTTGGAGCAGGTCCGCTGTCCTCGGGAGTTTCTTGTCGTCGTCGAAGCAGGGCAGTCCTCAGAGGATTCAGAGGTCGCTGGTCCCTTTGGAAGGCGTCGCTGGAGCAGAGTTCTTTGGAAGGCAGGAGACAGGCCGGTGAGTTTCTGGAGCCAAGGCAGTTGTTGTCTTCTGGTCTTCCTCTGCAGGGGTTTTCAGCTAGGCAGTCCTTCTTCTTGTTGTTGCAGGAATCTAATTTTCTAGGGTTCAGGGTAGCCCTTAAATACTAAATTTAAGGGCGGGTTTAGGTCTGGGGGGTTAGTAGCCAATGGCTACTAGCCCTGAGGGTGGGTACACCCTCTTTGTGCCTCCTCCCAAGGGGAGGGGGTCACAATCCTAACCCTATTGGGGGAATCCTCCATCTGCAAGATGGAGGATTTCTAAAAGTTAGAGTCACCTCAGCTCAGGACACCTTAGGGGCTGTCCTGACTGGCCAGTGACTCCTTGTTATTCTCATTATTTTCTCCGGCCCTGCCGCCAAAAGTGGGGGCCGGGGCCGGAGGGGGCGGGCAACTCCACTAGCTGGAGTGTCCTGCGGTGCTGTGACAAAGGGGTGAGCCTTTGAGGCTCACCGCCAGGTGTTACAGCTCCTGCCTGGGGGAGGTGTTAGCATCTCCACCCAGTGCAGGCTTTGTTACTGGCCTCAGAGTGACAAAGGCACTCTCCCCATGGGGCCAGCAACATGTCTCTAGTGTGGCAGGCTGCTGGAACTAGTCAGCCTACACAGATAGTCGGTTAAGTTTCAGGGGGCACCTCTAAGGTGCCCTCTGGGGTGTATTTTGCAATAAAATGTACACTGGCATCAGTGTGCATTTATTGTGCTGAGAAGTTTGATACCAAACTTCCCAGTTTTCAGTGTAGCCATTATGGTGCTGTGGAGTTCGTGTAAAACAGACTCCCAGACCATATACTCTTATGGCTACCCTGCACTTACAATGTCTAAGGTTTTGCTTAGACACTGTAGGGGTACAGTGCTCATGCACTGGTACCCTCACCTATGGTATAGTGCACCCTGCCTTAGGGCTGTAAGGCCTGCTAGAGGGGTGTCTTACCTATACTGCATAGGCAGTGAGAGGCTGGCATGGCACCCTGAGGGGAGTGCCATGTCGACTTACTCGTTTTGTCCTCACTAGCACACACAAGCTGGCAAGCAGTGTGTCTGTGCTGAGTGAGAGGTCTCCAGGGTGGCATAAGACATGCTGCAGCCCTTAGAGACCTTCCTTGGCATCAGGGCCCTTGGTACTAGAAGTACCAGTTACAAGGGACTTATCTGGATGCCAGGGTCTGCCAATTGTGGATACAAAAGTACAGGTTAGGGAAAGAACACTGGTGCTGGGGCCTGGTTAGCAGGCCTCAGCACACTTTCAATTGTAAACATAGCATCAGCAAAGGCAAAAAGTCAGGGGGCAACCATGCCAAGGAGGCATTTCCTTACAATTGACAACAGGCTTCCCTCTCCTTCCAAGGTGCTAGCTACTCTGCTTAAACAATGGAGATGACCCTCTCCCAGGTGAACCCCATTTGCTCTTTAAAGAGTGCTTCAGCTTTGAAGCGTGGCTTTTGGGTCAACACCTGTGTGGCTTCCTGTAGGAGGGAGGTAACACATCTCTTCGGTGCAGGCCCCTAGTGCCTCCTTTACTAGGAGTCGTTAGCATGTCTCTCTAAGAGTGCAGAAAGCTGTCTCAGGTTCAAGCTCTATGCACAACCATTAATTGCACAGGAGATTGAAGGCAACAAAGTGGCAACTTTGAGAATGTTGCACACTCACTGGTCACATTAATTACGACTTGAGAGCCAAGTCAGGCTTAATGCAACAAGCTGTTTGACATCTTGGAGTATCAACTCTGGTTGCACCGTTGAGGAGTTAGCACAGCTGAGTGGTCAGCTTGTAATCCTGCACTTGCCAACGGGACACCCAAGTCTTTCCAATGTACAAAACGTCAGTTTCCGGTTTTTACTGTCAGGATATGAAAGATACATGTTTGGCCCACGAAATATGCTGCACCCTGCCTTAAGGTTCTGTATGCCTGCCATGGGGTGACTTACACATTTTTCAGGGGGACATTTGACTTTGCCATAGCTTAAAATGCAAAGTCGAGCTAGCAGTTTGGAACTACTCTTCTCGTCTGCAATGGCAGACTGGGAGACCTGTTTTACCTTGGTCACATCCAGGGTGGCAAAACTAGTGCTGCAATCCCTGGGATGACTCTAACTTACAGGCCCTAGGTACCATATACTAGGGGCTTACAGGTAAGTGAGCTTATGCCAGTTGAGTATAGCCAAGAGAATGGAGTTAGGGCACTAGCACGGAGGTATGGCTAACAGGCCTCAGTGTACTCTCAGAGTGGAAGCCCAGCGCTCTCAGCACTGCAACCTCGTTAAGAAGCAGGAGTGCCACATCTGCCAATTTTTGGATACCCTTTGCCACACATTTCTAAATGAGGCCCTGAGTCTTTAGCTTATGAGAAGGCACTCAACCCTCTGTTCTGATGCATCTTGTCTTTTTTGATGATTTCTGTCCCCAATAATTATCATGGTCTGTCAAAACCCTGTTTATTAATTTACCGTACAATAGCAATTTGACAAGAAATGTCTTTGATTGCAGGAAATTTGGCAGTGCACAGCACAAAGTCAAATGGTTTGGTAGTCAACATGAACAAGATAGAGTATTTAATGAAGACAGGTGATTCGACTGGTAAGGTGGCACTGGGAGATAGCTTTAGGTTTAGCCCTCGAGCTGTTTGGAGAGTGGTAATAGTGGGACCAGCTGGCAAGCACTGGAGCATCACACACTGCGATTAAGCAGTACTGTAGGAAGTTGGCTCTGTATGCACTATTTCAAAGTAAGGAATAGTATGCACAGAGTCCAAGGGTTCCCCTTAGAGGTAAGATAGTGGCAAAAAGAGATAATACTAATGCTCTATTTTGTGGTAGTGTGGTCGAGCAGTAGGCTTATCAAAGGAGTAGTGTTAAGCATTTGTTGTACACACACAAGCAATAAATGAGGAACACACACTCAGAGACAATTCCAGGCCAATAGGTTTTTGTATAGAAAAATATATTTTCTTAGTTTATTTTAAGAACCACAGGTTCAAGATTTACCTGTAATACTTCAAATGAAAGGTATTGCAGGTAGGTACTTTAGGAACTTTGAATAATCAAAATAGCATACACAGTTTTCATATAAATCACATATAGCTATTTTAAAACTAGACAGTGCAATTTTCAACAGTTCCTGGGGGGAGTAAGAGTTAGTTAGTTTTTGCAGGTAAGTAAACCACCTACGGGGTTCAAGTTTGGGTCCAAGGTAGCCCACCGTTGGGGGTTCAGAGCAACCCCAAAGTTACCACAACAGCAGCTCAGGGCCGGTCAGGTGCAGAGGTCAAAGTGGTGCCCAAAACGAATAGGCTTCAATGGAGAAGGGGGTGCTCCGGTTCCAGTCTGCCAGCAGGTAAGTACCCGCGTCTTCGGAGGGCAGACCAGGGGGGGTTTGTAGGGCACCGGGGGGGACACAAGTTAGCACAGAAAGTACACCCTCAGCAGCACGGGGCGGACGGGTGCAGTGTGCAAACACACGTCGGGTTTCCAATGTAAATCAATGGGAGACCAAGGGGTCTCTTCAGCGATGCAGGCACGAGGGGGGCTCCTCGGGGTAGCCACCACCTGGGCAAGGGAGAGGGCCTCCTGGGGGTCACTCCTGCACTGGAGTTCCGATCTTTCAGGTCCTGGGGGCTGTGGGTGCAGAGTCTTTTCCAGGCGTCGGGATCTAGGAGTCCGGCACCGCGGTCAGGGGGAGCCTCGGGATTCCCTCTGCAGGCGTCGCTGTGGGGGCTCAGGGGGGGGCAACTCTGGCTACTTACAGTCTCGTAGTCGCCGGGGAGTCCTCCCTGAAGTGTTGTTTCTCCACAAGTCGAGCCGGGGGCGTCGGGTGCAGAGTTGCAAGTCTCACGCTTCCGGCGGAAAACGCAGTTGTCTTGAAGTTGCTTCTTTGGAAACAAAGTTGCAGTCTTGGGTGAACAGAGCCGCTGTCCTCAGGAGTTTTTTGGTCCTTCTAGAGCAGGGCAGTCCTCTGAGGATTCAGAGGTCGCTGGTCCTGGGGAAAGCGTCGCTGGAGCAGTGTCTTTTCGAAGTGGGGAGACAGGCCGGTAGAGCTGGGGCCAAAGCAGTTGGTGTCTCCGTCTTCTTCTGCAGGGTTTTTCAGCTTAGCAGTCCTCTTCTTCTTAGGTTGCAGGAATCTATCTTGCTGTGTTCTGGGAGCCCCTAAATACTTGATTTAGGGTGTTGTTTTAGGTCTGGGGGGTTAGTAGCCAATGGCTACTAGCCCTGAGGGTGGCTACACCCTCTTTGTGCCTCCTCCCTGATGGGAGGGGGGCACATCCCTAATCCTATTGGGGGAATCCTCCATCTGCAAGATGGACGATTTCTAAAAGTCAGTCACCTCAGCTCAGGACACCTTAGGGACTGTCCTGACTGGCCAGCGACTCCTCCTGGTTTTTCTCATTATCTCTCCTGGACTTGCTGCCAAAAGTGGGGGCTGTGTCCAGGGGGCGGGCATCTCCACTAGCTGGAGTGCCCTGGGGCATTGTAACACGAAGCCTGAGCCTTTGAGGCTCACTGCTAGGTGTTACAGTTCCTGCAGGGGGGAGGTGTGAAGCACCTCCACCCAGAGCAGGCTTTTGTTTCTGTCCTCAGAGAGCACAAAGGCTCTCAACACATGGGGTCAGAAACTCGTCTCTCAGCAGCAGGCTGGCACAGACCAGTCAGTCCTGCACTGAACAATTGGGTAAAATACAGGGGGCATCTCTAAGATGCCCTCTGTGTGCATTTTTTAATAAATCCAACACTGGCATCACTGTGGGTTTATTATTCTGAGAAGTTTGATACCAACTTCCCAGTATTCAGTGTAGCCATTATGGAGCTGTGGAGTTCGTTTTTGACAGACTCCCAGACCATATACTCTTATGGCTACCCTGCACTTAAAATGTCTAAGGTTTTGCTTAGACACTGTAGGGGCATAGTGCTCATGCACCTATGCCCGTACCTGTGGTATAGTGCACCCTGCCTTAGGGCTGTAAGGCCTGCTAGAGGGGTGACTTACCTATGCCACAGGCAGTGTGAGGTTGGCATGGCACCCTGAGGGGAGTGCCATGTCGACTTAGTCATTTTCTCCCCACCAGCACACACAAGCTGGCAAGCAGTGTGTCCGTGCTGAGTGAGGGGTCCCTAGGGTGGCGTAAGACATGTTCCAGCCCTTAGAGACCTTCCCTGGCATCAGGGCCCTTGGTACCAGGGGTACAAGTTACAAGGGACTTACCTGGGTGCCAGGGTTGTGCCAATTAGCAGGGTCCCAGCACACTTCTCAGTCAAGTCAGCATCAGTATCCAGCAAAAAGTGGGGGGTAACTGCAACAGGGAGCCAATTCTTTACAAGTACTTACTCAACCCTTTATAGAAACCAGCAGAAAAATGTTTGGGTAAAAAACAGAATAATCAGGAATGCAATCTGTCAACTGAGATTTTACTTTGACTGCAGAGTTGAAAGAAGCCTTTTTGTGGCCAGGACTTGAGAGCAGCATGTACAAGGAGCAAATAGGAGGAATGGAAAAATGTTTTCCAAACAACGACAATCTAGAGAGCATTGATGATCACCTAGGCAGTTACTGAAAAAATACAAGTTCAGCATAATTCCAGTGAGCATGGATACAGTAAACAATGCACATACTTGATGAAGACACAAACAAAAGTTAATGTAAACCTGACCCGCATCCATAACATATTTCTGGTACTAACTACCATTATCGCACTCTAGAAAAAAAGCAAATCTGTTAGAGGGAGTGACTAGTACTGTTCAAACCTTCAGGGTCCCTTTCCTAAGAACTGCTCACCTGACGGTACCGCTGTGTGCTCTGGATCATGTGCATGTACATGTTGTAGACAAAGTTGGCCATTTCAGGCATGTTCTTTATCGCTTGAGCAGGGTATGGTGGCATCTCTCCATTCTTGGGGAAAAAAACACAATTTTGGGGGAAATTAGTATTAAAGAAACAAGAAAACCCTTCACATTCAGATTACCTGAAAACACATTCCAGTTACATAAATTCACAGCTGGTTCATAAGGAAAGGACATGAACAAAGCAATCATTTTAGGCAGGAATTATATTGTGGGGTTAACCATCAGTTGTCACCTACAAATAGTGCCCCAGTCAAAAGCTCAAAGTGCCACGCTGTATTCATTAATGTGTAAAGTTACATAGCAGGGGACTTCCTGAAAAAAAAAAATGAAAAAAAAAAAAACATTTTATTTGAATTAATAACTTTTCCAGCACATCATCCTCCTCAGATTTATAATCTTAGAATAATTCTGGATACTAAGCTGGTCCACGGGGGCAACCATATTTTAATGTTAAAATGCCAGATTTTATATAAAATGTTTTCCATGTTCAACATTTAATGAAAATTTGAAATTCAAAGAAAGAAAACTGTACATAAAGTGATTGCTCCTTTAAATTTAGCTTTTAACTTTATGAAATGATTTCCACCCAGGGAGCTGAGTATCATAAAAGAGTCCACTTCTCCTCAAGAAAGGATCAACTGAGAATCTGGGGAGCAGATTCATTCAGGAAAATTATTATTACAGTTACATCACTCTTCCTTCTGTAGCAGAAGATCTTCCCCAGACCCATAAATAATATTCATATAGCATCTAGGACTCTAGCCTACGCCGCCCACTTCTGTTAAAACGTAGAGGCGCATGGTTCGACTATGATTTCTGTTCAACATCCAGATTTACCTGCAATTTAAACTCCTTCCACAAATCTTGTCATGAGATATGTAGTCCATGGTAGTTGGGGGCTTGTGTGCTTTAGCATCTCATTTACAGCAATTCAATCTACTTGGCCCTCAAACAATATATTACAAAAGCTTTAATGCTTGCAACACCTGGAAGTAAAGTTCTGTATAGCTATATCTACAAATGTGTACAATTCTACAATGATCAAACATTAATATAGGTAAACACAAGTTGTGGGGCCCATAATTATATAAAGCACAACTCAATATATATGAAGTGGCTATACTGTGCTCATAGTAGAAGGTTAGGGTTTTAGAAAAATTACCTGTCTCACTACATACTATTAAAAAACAAACAAACAAAAAAAAAAAACATTTCTTTATTTTTTTGCCTCAATTACACAGGCTCTGTGCATTACTGGCATGGTTCTGATTCACATTCTTTTCAGGCCTCCTCAATATATGTGAATAGGATCACAATAAGTGGGTTACATGCAGTCTGCATGCACCAACATACCCTCTTGACCAAGGACAAGTAGCGCTGAACCCCACGAAAATAGAATCTTGCTCTGGATTCATAACCCAACTAACCAGGTGGTCCATGAACTCGCTGCCCTGCCACATCCACCACAGCTAATAGGGAAAACTCCTGAAAAGCCAGTTCATAGGTCATTCCTGCAGTGATAGAGCACAGCACAAGGGTGGCCTCCCACTCTTGTGCTGTGTTATCCCACTCCCCCAAAGCTGCCGTCATGCAACAAAGCTGGAGCTCTAGCTGCTCCAGTGTCTGCTCAATAAAACCCATTTGTATCCCAATCTGGGCCTGGGATACAGAGGTTTCATGCCCCAATGGCACATCATCTTGCTTTGGGCTCAGGGCACAGCCGAACAGGGGATGCCCAGCTTGAACTGACTTGGATTGTGTCCCTATATCTTGACAACCGTAGCAACCAAAGTTCTGATTACTCTAAAAATCTACTAGTAACATCTTCGTCTTCCAATCAATGACAATGCATTCACTATGCCTCTGGGCCCTCTACCTTAACTATGGCAGCACTTAGCTTAAAGTCCTCAACAATCACACAGGTTCACCCATCGTAGCTGCTGCGCTGTTGCTTCTAACATTACACAATGCTCCCACTTAATACTTGCTCACATCCATTGAGGACTAATTCAACATCTGGGTCCTTATTAGCTACCAAATCCTAAGACGCTTGGACGAACACCCCTCTTCTTTTCATCACTTTAATATCATGAAGGCGCATGCCTCTACCACCCAATTCCACATTCCCATCCCAAGGCAAAAATACATTACTAAGTACAGGTTTGCTTGATATGTCCACCACTGATCCTTTGGGTTCTCAAATGAACCGTTAGTAAAAGTAGCAATTGATCCTCTTGATGCCTGTCAGGCTCCCCATTCTAAGAAGAGATGTATCATTGTCCTTGCAGTCTATTTTTAGCAAGAGGCCAGAAATCAAATTTGTTCCCAGGCCACACTTGGGTGGCTATTTTCTAGCAGATGTGTTTCCTATTCAAACAATGGAAGTCTCATAAAAAACTGTACAATTTATGAAGAAGTGCAGCATCAGGCGTAAGACAGTAACTCTGGGTCCTCCCAACAGCCTTGTTGGGTGGACCAAGAGGAGGATAACAAAATGCATTCAACAGTCGTGTGCAAACCATGTATTACTGCAACAGTAAGATCTTCATTGGGTTCTATTACAACAGAATGCAGTCACTGCTTTTTCACTGCTTCAGGTGCACAGAGGGTATAGATTTAACTCCAAACTTTGTTCTGCGTGGATGAGTTTACAGATCGAAAACTGGAATAACTACTTTGGTCATGAATAACTTCTTGCAGTGTTACCTTTACACAAACAGCTGCAAAAGACTGGTAAAATCCTAACTGACCTGGTCAGTGAACTGCTGTACCTCCGTGTAGCTCCTCCAGTAAGTCCACCCTGTGTTTGTTCAACTCTGACCCCAGTCAGAAGTTCAAGGCCATCCTCCACCCGCAGGCTCCTGTCTGCGCCTCATTCCTTGCGTCTAGTGGGAGAGCTTTGCTCTTCTGCTAGGCTGCCCACCTGCCCTCTTTTTCTCCATCTTCGCCCTACATGCTTTTCTGCTTGCGGTATTGTGCCCCTGTGCTTTTCTGTGCTTTTTTCCTTTCTGATTCCTTTTTTTAAACTCTAATTTTCCGATTTTCTTCTCCTGATTTTCTTCTCTTTCTTGCGTCCCTCTCCCCGCCGCTGCTGCCCTGTCCCCTTTTTGCTCTGGTTTTCCTGCTCCTGCCTCCCATATGTCCTCTCCTACCCCTCTCCCTACTTAATGGCGGGCGCACACAGTGTGCGTGCCACTGGCACGCGCGACCTGACTGCAAACAGTACCAGGGCCCCCTGGTCCTTACACCCGCGACCTCTACGCACTCAACCCAGGACAGAACAACTGAAAGCCCTCATCACCAGCCGACACCCATGGAACCATCAGCTGCCGCCAATCCTACACCACCAACAAGACCTTCAACCCAGCACAACCCACCCGCAACAACACACCCACACCGAAGATCCTGAAATGCATCCTCCTCGACATCTGCTCCCTCCTCAAACATGCCACCGAAATCTGGGACCTCCTGGACTGCACCACCCTGGACGTCGCATTCCTCACCGAAACATGGACCAACACCACCTCTGGCCCGGACATTGCCATCACCATTCCCCAAGGCTCACCCCGAAAGACCGCCCCAGCTGCCCTGTGAGGGTGGGGGTGGTGGGGAGGGGGGTGGGGTGAGGGGGGGGGGAGGGGGGTGGCGGAGGAGAGGGGTTCAGAAGCAACATCGTCCACAAATCTAGCATCCAACTGAGTACACACTCCGAAGACCCCACAAGCCTGATGGAACACCTCCACTTCAAACTTCAGCCAAGTCCAACGTTCACCCTCAGGGGAACCCTCATCAACCGCCCACCCGGGCCCCGTGCACCTTTTTCCAACTCCATCACAGACAGTATCACCGCAAGCCATCGCAGCCTCCAACTACAGATTGCTGGGAGACCTTAACTTCCACCTCGACAACCTACAAGACCCCAACACCGCATCCCTCCTAGACAACCTCCACAACATAGGGCTCCGACAGATTGTGACGGAACCAATGCATTGAGCAGGACACACCCTCGACCCCCATCTTCACAACAGGAAGCTCCGCCACCTTCAGCCACACCTACGAACTTCCATGGACAGACCATTGCAGCATCCATTTCACCTTCAACACACCCACCATCATAAGACCCCAAAAACAACCATCCTGTAGAAGCTGGGCAAGAATCACCGACGACCAGTTCACCGCCACCCTCGCCAACTCCACCCCTCCCATCGCACACGAAGACGACCCGAACATCGCAGCCCGCACCTTGCACAAATGGATCGTCGACTGCGCCAACACCACAGCCCCCCTCAAAAAGAACAACAGCACCCATGTCAAGAAAGCCAGCTGGTTCACCGCAGAACTCTGAGAATCCAGACGCACATGTCCACGCCTCGAGAAAATTTGAAGAAACACCAAATCTATAGAAGCTCAAATCAACTTCAGAGCCACCACCAGCACACACCATCTCATCAAAAGCACGAGAAAGAAAACAGTACAAGAAAAAATCTCCTCACACGCACACAACAGCAAGGAACTCTTCAGCATCATCAAGGAGTTGCCCCAACCCAACAGCGAAGCAACGGACATCCCACCCTCACAAGATCTCTGCAACAAACTCAACATGTACTTCCACCACAAAATCAAGACCATCTACGACAACTTCAGCGAGCACAACCTACGTGCAGAACCCCCTCCTACGGAACCCGACATCAAAAAACCAACGATCACCAACTGGACCCCCCCCCCCCCTCCCCCCCAAGATACACTGAAGACAATGAGAACCATACACTCTGGGGCCCCCATGGACCCATGCCTTTACCACACCTTCAACTGAGCCGCTGAAACCATCGCCTCCAAGCTCCACCTCACCATCAACTGCTCTTTAACAGACGCCTCTTTCCCTGATGACTGGAAACACGCTGAGATCAACCCTCTCTTCAAGAAACCCTCGGCGGACCCCACCGACCTCAAGAACTACAGGCCCTTCTCCCTGCTCCCTTTTCCAGTGAAAGTCATTGAGAAAGCCATCAACAGCTAACTCGCCACTTTCATCGAAGACCACAACATCCTCGACTACCAATCTAGCTTCAGAAAAAAACCACAGCACAGAAACAGCCCTCGCTGCTGGACAAGGGAAGAGACTGCAGCCCTTATACTGCTCGACCTCTCGGCGGCCTTTGACACAGTCTCCCACCACACCCTGATATACAGACTTCACAAGGCCAGCATCAGAGACAAGGGCCTCGACTGGATCCGATCTTTCCTCTCCAGCAGAACTCAAAGAGTAAAACATCCCCCCTTCCTCTTGGACCCCACACCTACCACCTGCGGAGTTCCCCAGGGATCCTCCTTAAGCCCCACGCTGTTTAACATCTAAATGGCCCCACTGCCACCATCATCAGAAACTACGGACTCAACATCGTCTCCTATGCTGACGACACCCAACTCATCCTCTCCCTATCCAACGAACCCAACACAGCCAGACACAACTTCCGTGAAGGCATGGGAGCAGTCGCCAGCTGGATGAAAAGCAGCTACCTACAGCTCAATGCAGACAAAACTGAAGTACTCATCATGGGCCCTCAACCAGACACGTGGAATGACTCCTGGTAGCCCTCCACCTTCGGAAGCCCACCCACCCCCACGAACCAAGCCCGCAACCTCAGAATTATCCTGGACTCCAAACTCAACATGGAGCGCCAAATCAACTTGGTTGCATCCACCTGCTTCCGCACCCTCCACCGCCTACGCAAGACATTCAAATAGATCCCCCTCGAACACCGAAAGACCGTCACACATGCCCTTGTTACCAGCAGATTGGACTACGGCAACGCGCTCTACGCTGGACTCATCAAGAAACTCACCCGCAAACTACAGAACATCCAGAACGCCGCCGCCAGACTGGTCCTCGACCTACCCCAACACTGACACATCTCCAAGCACCTGC
This sequence comes from Pleurodeles waltl, assembly GCF_031143425.1. Taxonomy (NCBI): domain Eukaryota; kingdom Metazoa; phylum Chordata; class Amphibia; order Caudata; family Salamandridae; genus Pleurodeles; species Pleurodeles waltl. Next base: position 1,125,395,517 of record NC_090448.1, read on the forward strand.
ACACACTACAATGGCTCCCCATATAGAAAAGAATCACCTTCAAGATCCTCATCCAAGCACACAAAGCCCTCCACTGCACCAGGCCAGCCTACCTGAACAGGTGACTCAATTTCCACGTACTTCACAGGGTCCTGCGCTCAGCCGAGCTCTCTCTCGCCGAAGCACCCCGCATCAGAAAAACAAGAACAGGGGGATGCTCATTCTCCTACATCGCCACCACAGCCTGGATCGCCCTACTGCCCCACCTCATAAAGACTACACCCCTCCTCAACTTCATGAAAAAGATGAAGACATGGCTATTTAAAGACATGGATATTTGAAGAACCACCGCACTGAAGGATGCTCCCTCCACCCCCACATACCCCCCCACACACACAAACACACACACACACACAACCTCAGCACCTTGAGTCCCTCACGGGTGAGTAGCTGCGCTTAACAAACACTGATTGATTGATAAAATTACAAATAACGTAGTAGAGCCCTTAATTTCAAGATTGCCATAATTGTGTAGTTAAGAACACAAGACATCCAAATTCAGGGAGCCATAGTTCACTGAAAAAGTGTAAGGCTACTCTGTTAGAGTACATTTTAAGTGGTGAAATGTTAGTAAAGTTGATGGCAGATGACCTGGGGAAAAGTTGAAAGTGAGAACTTAAGGAGGAATGGAATAGACTTTTCCATCAGAATAGGTGAACCTAAGAGCAGAGAAAGAAAATGCAGTACACTTACATGAATGATAGACTATGGGGGTCACTATGACCCCGGCGTTAATATGGAAGGAAAGTACTGCCAACAGGCTGGCGGTACTTTTCTCCATATTAAGACATTGGCGGTTTGGCTCAAGCCAAACCGCCAATGTACCACACCGACTGCCACCGGCCGTCACTATCCCACCTGTGGGATTATGACCCCACCTACCGCCATGGTTTTTGTGGCAACCGTACTGCCACGAAAACCATGGTGGTAGGCACTATCAGTGACAGGGAATTCCCTGCCCCCTCCCAAGGTTTCTCCAGCACCCCTCCTCATTTCCAGACCCCCCCTTCATTCACACACCTTCATTCACACACGCATTTACACACTCATTCCCACATTCATCCATGCATGCAGACATTCATTCACACACACATCCACACACACTTACATACATACAAGCACACACAAATACACACAAGACAACATACATGCACTCACACATCCATACATACAACACGCAACACCCTCTCACACACACACAACACCCCCCAACCCCTGTCGGAGCACCCGACTTACCTGTTGTGAGGGGGTCCTCTGGCAGGAGACTGATGGGGCGCTGCTGTGCCTGCAGAACACCGCCAGGCCGTATCATGGGTCATGATTTGGTCTGCGGCAGTCTACTGGTGTGGCGCTGCTGCTGGCTGCAGCGCCACCTTACCGCCATTTGCCAGCATGGCCACAGCTGGATTTTTGCCATCCTTCTGGCGGAAATCCGGCTGTGGTCATATTAGGGCGGACGGCTGGTAGCCGCGGCAATGGTCTTTTGGCAGCCGTCGCTGCAGTGGTAGGCGTTTTTTACCGCCAGGGTCAAAATGACCCCCTATGTCTATTATTTCATTTTTATATTATACTGTTGGGACAGGAATGTCCCTTTCATAGTACACATGCATGTACCCCTGTCTTGAGTGACCTGATTACATGTCGAACTAGCATCCTGACTTCTCTTTTGCCCAGCTTACACGCTAATATAGTAAGCATGCTAAGGACTAGGCGTGCCCATGATGAGTCTGAGATCCGGGCCTTATCCGTAACTTGGAGGGTGAGCACCAGGCATGCCTGTTATCTCAACAAAATGTCCATATCTGGGTTGTAAGGAAATGCCTCCTTGGCATGGTTGCCCCCTGACTTTTTGCCTTTGCTGATGCTATGTTTACAATTGAAAGTGTGCTGAGGCCTGCTAACCAGGCCCCAGCACCAGTGTTCTTTCCCTAACCTGTACTTTTGTATCCACAATTGGCAGACCCTGGCATCCAGATAAGTCCCTTGTAACTGGTACTTCTAGTACCAAGGGCCCTGATGCCAAGGAAGGTCTCTAAGGGCTGCAGCATGTCTTATGCCACCCTGGAGACCTCTCACTCAGCACAGACACACTGCTTGCCAGCTTGTGTGTGCTAGTGAGGACAAAACGAGTAAGTCGACCTGGCACTCCCCTCAGGGTGCCATGCCAGCCTCTCACTGCCTATGCAGTATAGGTAAGACACCCCTCTAGCAGGCCTTACAGCCCTAAGGCAGGGTGCACTATACCATAGGTGAGGGTACCAGTGCATGAGCATGGTACCCCTACAGTGTCTAAACAAAACCTTAGACATTGTAAGTGCAGGGTAGCCATAAGAGTATATGGTCTGGGAGTTTGTCAAACACGAACTCCACAGCACCATAATGGCTACACTGAAAACTGGGAAGTTTGGTATCAAACTTCTCAGCACAATAAATGCACACTGATGCCAGTGTACATTTTATTGTAAAATACACCACAGAGGGCACCTTAGAGGTGCCCCCTAAAACTTAACCGACTGTCTGTGTAGGCTGACTAGTTCCAGCAGCCTGCCACACCAGAGACATGTTGCTGGCCCCATGGGGAGAGTGCCTTTGTCACTCTGAGGCCAGTAACAAAGCCTGCACTGGGTGGAGATGCTAACACCTCCCCCAGGCAGGAGCTGTGACACCTGGCGGTGAGCCTCAAAGGCTCACCCCTTTGTCACAGCCCAGCAGGGCACTCCAGCTTAGTGGAGTTGCCCGCCCCCTCCGGCCACGGCCCCCACTTTTGGCGGCAAGGCTGGAGGGAACAAAGAAAGCAACAAGGAGGAGTCACTGGCCAGTCAGGACAGACCCTAAGGTGTCCTGAGCTGAGGTGACTCTGACTTTTAGAAATCCTCCATCTTGCAGATGGAGGATTCCCCCAATAGGGTTAGGATTGTGACCCCCTCCCCTTGGGAGGAGGCACAACGAGGGTGTACCCACCCTCAGGGCTAGTAGCCATTGGCTACTAACCCCCCAGACCTAAACACGCCCTTAAATTTAGTATTTAAGGGCTACCCTGAACCCTAGAAAATTAGATTCCTGCAACTACAAGAAGAAGGACTGCCTAGCTGAAAACCCCTGCAGAGGAAGACCAGAAGACGACAACTGCCTTGGCTCCAGAAACTCACCGGCCTGTCTCCTGCCTTCCAAAGATCCTGCTCCAGCTACGCCTTCCAAAGGGACCAGCGACCTCGACATCCTCTGAGGACTGCCCCTGCTTCGAAAAGACAAGAAACTCCCGAGGACAGCGGACCTGCTCCAAGAAAGGCTGCAACTTTGTTTCCAGCAGCTTTGAAAGAACCCTGCAAGCTCCCCGCAAGAAGCGTGAGACTTGCAACACTGCACCCGGCGACCCCGACTCGGCTGGTGGAGATCCGACACCTCAGGAGGGACCCCAGGACTACTCTGATACTGTGAGTACCAAAACCTGTCCCCCCTGAGCCCCCACAGCGCCGCCTGCAGAGGGAATCCCGAGGCTTCCCCTGACCGCGACTCTTTGAATCCTAAGTCCCGACGCCTGGGAGAGACCCTGCACCCGCAGCCCCCAGGACCTGAAGGACCGGACTTTCACTGGAGAAGTGACCCCCAGGAGTCCCTCTCCCTCGCCCAAGTGGAGGTTTCCCCGAGGAATCCCCCCCTTGCCTGCCTGCAGCGCTGAAGAGATCCCGAGATCTCTCATAGACTAACATTGCGAACCCGACGCTTGTTTCTACACTGCACCCGGCCGCCCCCGCGCTGCTGAGGGTGAAATTTCTGTGTGGGCTTGTGTCCCCCCCGGTGCCCTACAAAACCCCTCTGGTCTGCCCTCCGAAGACGCGGGTACTTACCTGCAAGCAGACCGGAACCGGGGCACCCCCTTCTCTCCATTCTAGCCTATGTGTTTTGGGCACCACTTTGAACTCTGCACCTGACCGGCCCTGAGCTGCTGGTGTGGTGACTTTGGGGTTGCTCTGAACCCCCAACGGTGGGCTACCTTGGACCAAGAACTGAACCCTGTAAGTGTCTTACTTACCTGGTAAACCTAACAAAAACTTACCTCCCCTAGGAACTGTAAAAATTGCACTGTGTCCACTTTTAAAACAGCTATTTGTCAATAACTTGAAAAGTGTACATGCAATTTTTATGATTTAAAGTTCCTAAAGTACTTACCTGCAATACCTTTCGAATGAGATATTACATGTAGAATTTGAACCTGTGGTTCTCAAAATAAACTAAGAAAAGATATTTTTCTATAACAAAACCTATTGGCTGGATTTGTCTCTGAGTGTGTGTACCTCATTTATTGTCTATGTGTATGTACAACAAATGCTTAACACTACTCCTTGGATAAGCCTACTGCTCGACCACACTACCACAAAATAGAGCATTAGTATTATCTATTTTTACCACTATTTTACCTCTAAGGGGAACCCTTGGACTCTGTGCATGCTATTCCTTACTTTGAAATAGCACATACAGAGCCAACTTCCTACATGGGTTTACTGACATGAATCGATGGTGAGAGTATAACAATTATTTTTAGTTTTTCTCTGGTTTAGATCTGGTGGAGCCCAGATCCTTGCACTGACAATGCTATGCATGCTAAGTGTGATATGGATGATAGCAGGACTCAGTGTTGTGAGCGTATAGCCTGTGTTCCCACAACACAAGGCAGGAGCCGCAGATACAGAGAAAAGGGAGAATGGAGACAGAGCTGCTTTTACAAATCCTATGAGGATCTTTTATCAGGTAACTGGTGATTTAGAGCTCCTTTTGTGCTTCAGCAGATTCGGTTACAGGAAAGGATTTTTTCAGGCTAGATATGCTGCTTTTTGTTTTTTCTCTGAGTGCTAGATCAGGAAGGCTGATAGTCAGGTGCAGGTTGTCACACTCCATTGTGATCATGTTTTGGATACTCCAAAGTGGAGCTAGAATTACCAATAACTGCTATAAGAGCCATCACCTTGCACAAAGCAGACTGCACTGCATTCAGAAAATGTGCTCTGCAGAGTACTCCAAAGCTGTTGTGACCTAGGGCTAGAGTGTGTCTGACAGCCAGTCTCCCAAAGTAATGCAAGTCCTCGGCGGCTCAAAAACGCCTCACTGTCTCAGGATACCCACTAATCTAGAGGCTACAACTACTGAAGCTGAGCGGACTGCTGCAGAGGTCTGCTGTGCTGTTCGTCATTCAGTGGCACAATGCTAATCACGGACCACGATCTTGCACACGCTCACTGAGGCACTGATCATGACTGCGGGGGGAGGGACGGATGGACCACTGAGCCCCATACAGAATCTAAGTAAATGGGTAAAACAGGGCTTCAAATGACAGACTGATCTTTGACGCAGATAATCCTGCATATTGGCAAAATTAACAATTTTAAGCATGATCTGCTTTTGCTTGAGATACAATACAAACTGGAAGTTGCAAATTGGGGGTAGATGCTTGAACAGCCTAACTATGAGCTCACACGTTTCGTTGCTTCTAAAATTCTATTGTAATTGTTGCGAGACTGTATAACATAGCTGGTACCCGTTTTACTTTATATAACCAAAACCTGAATCTACATTACTGTGCAGTTTTCAAGAAAGTACTTCCCTTTTTACTAAGGCTATCATTAGTCTGATTGACTCTGAGTTTGGAGTCTTAACACCCATATGCTACCTTCCTCAGAAGTCTTCGTTGGCTTGCTCGTGCTACCCAGACAGTCAAGTGCAGAAGGCGCCCAATATGCATAAGCGTAGGACAAATCCAAGATACCAGATACACACAACCTCAACCACTATGGCTAAGGCGCATTAGCGCCTGTCTGCCCTGTGGATCTCCAAATATTGTTTCACATATTTATTACTATATCCTTTCATTTTCTAATGGCATTTCTATTTCTTTCAACTCTTATTTTTATATGCATTTTGCTGCATTCGTTGTAGAACCAGTTTTGTTTTAAAAAAACAAATGTGATAATGTTTATTACAGCTCTGGTTTGTTGAAAATATTTTGGAATGTAAGTGAAGTTGGCATGCCACCAACATACTATTGTCAAAGGCTGGTGAGAGTTGCCTTATTACAGCTTGGAAGGTGCATATGATGTGTAACCTCGCACATTTCTAAGCACCTCCAGTATGTTATTTATTTAAAAAAGGTGTTGACTTTGTGGCTCAATTAACAAATTAGGAGAAAAACCCTGGTGAAAAATTGCTAGAAAAAAAACAAACCTTATATTATAGGAAAAGAGTGAAATGCAGAAAGTTAAAAGGAACTAAGTGAAGCATACACATTTCCCCTATCGATTAGGCAGATAAAAACAGATCATGAGCCAGGATCAAGTGTTAAGGGGACCTTACTACCACAGGGTGGAAAACAAAGTCAAGATAATTGTCTGAAAGTGCTTTTTTTTTTTACCAATGGTATTTGACTAAATTCCTTTTAAAACTAGAGAATAATAAAACAATATATACTGTAGTGTTTAGCATGTTAAATACCCTACAATATGAAACAGAATGTTAAACAACAAGAACTTACATAGAAATACAATATTTTGAAACACCCTGTCTAACACTGCTTCTCTCTCTCTCTCTACATGTATGGAAAATGGCACTTACCCAGTGTACATCTGTTCGTGGCATGAGATGCTGCAGATTCACATGCTGTGCATTATCCTGCCATCTAGTGTTGGGCTCGGAGTGTTACAAGTTGTTTTTCTTCTAAGAAGTCTTTTCGAGTCACGAGACCGAGGGACTCCTCCCTTTCGGCTCCATTGCGCATGGGCGTCGACTCCATCTTAGATTGTTTTCCCCGCAGAGGGTGAGGTAGGAGTTGTGAATATACTAGATGTGCCCATGCAATGGAGTAAGTATGTATGTACATAATGTGTATTAAAAAAGTATTTATTTACAAATTTACAATTTTCATTCAACTTATAACGGCTACAGGCTCCCGGGGAGGTGGGAGGGTGCATGTGAATCTGCAGTGACATTTTCCGTTCAATGGCATGTGTAGCTGCAGATACACATGCTGTGCATAGACTAATAAGCAGTAATCTCCTCAAAAGCGGTGGTTTAGCCTGTAGGAGTTGAAGTTGTCTGAAATAATGTTCGTAATACAGCCTGTCCTACTGTGGCTTGTTGTGTTGTTAACACATCTACACAGTAATGTTTTGTGAATGTATGAGGCGTAGATCATGTGGCTGCCTTTCAAATTTCTGTCATAGGTATATTTCCTAGAAAAGCCATTGTGGCGCCTTTTTTCCTAGTGGAATGCGCTCTTGATGTAATAGGTAGATCTCTTTTTGCTTTAATATAGCAAGTTTGAATACATTTTACTATCCATCTGGCAATGCCTTGTTTGGATATAGGATTTCCTGCATGAGGTTTTTGGAAGGCTACAAACAATTGTTTTGCGAAACTGTTTTGTTCTGTCAATGTAATACATTAGTGCTCTTTTTATGTCTAATGTATGTAAGGCTCTTTCGGCTACTGAGTCTGGTTGTGGAAATAAGACTGGGAGTTCCACTGTTTGGTTTAGGTGGAATGGTGATATAACTTTCGGTAAGAATTTGGGATTTGTACGGAGAACCACTTTATGTTTATGAATTTGTACAAAGGGTTCTTGTATAGTGAATGCTTGTATCTCACTTACTCTTCTAAGAGATGTGATAGTTATTAGGAAGGCTACCTTCCAAGTTAAGTATTCCATTTCACAAGAGTGCATGGGTTCAAATGGTGGTCCCATGAGTCGTGTTAATACAATGTTAAGGTTCCACGAAGGTACTGGTGGTGTTCTCGGGGGTATGATTCTCTTTAATCCCTCCATAAATGCTTTGATAACTGGGATTCTAAAAAGAGATGTAGAATGTGTAATCTGCAGATAGGCAGATATTGCTGTGAGATGTATTTTAATAGAAGAGAATGCTAGTTTAGACTTTTGTAAGTGTAATAAGTAGCTTACAATGTCCTTTGCGGAAGCATGGAGTGGTTGAATTTGATTATTGTGGCAGTAGTAAACAAATCTTTTCCATTTGTTTGCATAACAATGTCTTGTAGTAGGTTTCCTAGCTTGTTTAATGACCTCCATACATTCTTGTGTAAGGTCTAAGTGTCCAAATTCTAAGACTTCAGGAGCCAGATTGCTAGACTGAGCGATGCTGGATTCGGGTGTCTGATCTGTTGTTTGTGTTGAGTTAACAGATCTGGCCTGTTTGGTAATTTGACGTGAGGTACTACTGATAGGTCCAGCAGTGTTGTGTACCACGGTTGGCGAGCCCAGGTTGGTGCTATGAGTATTAGTTTGAGTCTGTTTTGACTCAGTTTGTTTACCAGATAAGGAATGAGTGGGAGAGGGGGAAAAGCGTAAGCAAATATCCCTGACCAACTGATCCATAACACATTGCCCTTGGATTGAGGGTGTGGGTACCTGGATGCGAAGTTTTGGCATTTTGCGTTTTCTTTTGTTGCAAATAGATCTATTTTTGGTGTCCCCCAGCGTCGAAAGTAATCTTGTAGGATCTGGGGATGAATTTCCCATTCGTGTGTTTGTTGGTGATCTCGACTGAGATTGTCGGCTAACTGGTTTTGAATGCCTGGAATGTGAATCGCCCAATGCCAAATTTTTTGTGCTAAAAGACACAGTTGTGACAAGTGTGTCCCTCCTTGTTTGTTGAGATAATACATTGTTGTCATGTTGTCGGTTTTGACAATAATGTGTTTGTGGGCTATTAGTGGTTGAAATGCTTTTAATGCTAGAAACACTGCCAACAGTTCTAAATGATTTATGTGGAGTTGCTTTTGTTGATTGTCCCATTGTCCATGTATGCTGTGCTTGTTGAGGTGTGCTCCCCACCCCATCATGGAAGCATCTGTTGTGATCACATCTTGAGGCACTGGGTCCTGGAATGCCCACCCTTGGTTTAAATTGATAAAGTTCCACTACTGAAGCGAGAAGTGTGTCGGGCGGTCTATCAACACTAGATCTTGGAGTTGACCCTGTGCTTGTGTCCATTGTTTTGCTAGGTACTGTTGTAAGGGCCGCATGTGTAATCTCGCATTTGGGACAATGGCTATGCATGAAGACATCCTGCCTAGAAGTTTAATTACAAACCTTACTGGGTAGTGTTGGTTTGGCTGTATGCTTGATGTTATATTTTGGAACGCTTGGACCCTTTGTGGACTTGGAGTGACAATAGCTTTTTGTGTGTTGAGTGTTGCTTCCAAGTATTGTTGTATTTGGGATGGCTGCAGATGTGATTTCTGGTAATTTATAGAAAACCCTACTTTGTGTAGAGTTTCTATAACGTATTGCGTGTGAAGAAGACACTGTTGTTGAGTGCTGGTTTTTATTAGCCAGTCGTCTAAGTATGGGAATACGTGCATGTGCTGTCTCCTTATGCGAGCGGCTACTGGTGCAAGGCATTTTGTGAATACCCTTGGGGCTGTTGTTATCCCGAACTGTAACACTTTGAATTGATAGTGTACGCCGTGTATTACAAAACTTAAGTATTTTCTGTGAGAAGGATGGATGGGTATGTGAAAGTAGGCATCCTTGAGATCTAATGTTGACATGTAGTCCTCCTTTTTTAGTAAGGGAACCACGTCTTGAAGTATTACCATGTGGAAGTGATCTGACTTGATGTAGAGATTCAGTGTTCTGAGGTCTAATATAGGTCTTAAAGTTTTGTCCTTCTTTGGAATTAGGAAGTATAGTGAGTAGACGCCTGTTCCTTTCTGATGGTTGGGTACTAACTCTATTGCTTGTTTTTGTAATAATGCTTGGACCTCTAGTTGTAATAGGTCTAAGTGTTGTTTGGACATATTGTGTTCCCTTGGGGGCACATCTGGTGGGAAATTTGTGAATTCTATGCAATAACCATGTTGGATAATAGCTAGGACCCATGCGTCCATAGTAATGTGTGTCCAGTTTTGATAGTATGCGGTAAGTCTCCCCCCCACTGGTATTAAGTGTTGGGGTTTTGTGACATTGAACTCACTGTTTGGTTTGGCTTGTTTTAGGTGTCTGGAACTTTCCCCTTCCTCTTGGGAATTGTCCACCTCTATATAAGCCACGAAACCCTCCCCTCTGGTATTGTGCCTGATAGGTGGGTCTGGTTTGTGAGCTGGAAGGCTCTGGTGTTTGCATTCGAAACCCCAGTCTAAATTGTGGCTTTCTAAATGTGCCTCTGCCCTGTGGGGAGTAGAGCGCGCCCATGGCTTTGGCCGTGTCCGTGTCCTTCTTTAATTTTTCAATTGCTGTGTCCACTTCTGGCCCAAACAATTGTTCCTGGTTAAAAGGCATGTTCAACACTGCTTGTTGGATTTCTGGCTTGAATCCAGAGCTTCGAAAACCATGCATGCCTGCGAATGGTTACCGCAGTGTTGACCATTCGTGCTGCTGTGTCTGCCGAGTCTAATGCGGACCTTATTTGGTTGTTGGATATTGCTTGTCCTTCTTCCACAACCTGCTGGGCACGTTTCTGGTGTTCTTTGGGCAAGTGTTGTATAATGTGTTGCATCTCGTCCCAGTGTGCCCTGTCATAGCGAGCAAGTAGGGCTTGTGAGTTTGCGATCCGCCATTGATTGGCTGCCTCTGCTGCCACTGCTGCCACTCGTTTGCCCTCTGCGTCAAACTTCCTACTCTGTCAGGCGGTGGAGCGTCTCCTGACGATTGAGAGTTTGCCCTCTTTCTTGCTGCTCCTTCAACCACTGAGTCTGGTGTCAGTTGCTGTGTTATAAACACAGGATCCGTTGGCGGAGGCTTGTATTTTTTCTCCACCCTAGGCGTGATAGCCCTTCCTGTGACTGGCTCCTGGAATACCTGTTTTGCATGTTTGAGCATGCCCGGGAGCATTGGCAGACTCTGGTAGGAAGTGTGGTTGGATGCCAAGGTGTTGAACAGGAAATCATGCTCTATTGGCTCAGAGTGCATTGCTACATTGTGGAAAGTAGCTGCCCTTGATAGTACTTGCGTATATGCAGTACTGTCCTCTGGAGGTGACGGCTTTGTTGGTTAACAGTTCGGACTGTTGTCTGATACTGGTGCATCATACAAGTCCCATGCATCAGGATCATCCTGCGTCATCCCTGTATGTGTAGGTGAATGCATAGGAGGTGTTCCCACTGGAGACAACTGTGGTGAGTGTAGTGGGGAAGGTTGTGGAGAAAAACTTGGTGGTGGTGTTTTTTCTCTGGCCACCTTCGCCTTTGGCTGCATTTCTGACTCTTTCTTTTTGTTTTAATTGGAGGAAGAGTTTGTATTTTTCCAGTCTCTTTCTGGATATGCAACCTCCTTTGCGTATGGTCTGACTCAACCATACTTATTTCCTGCTCAAATCTGTGCTTTTCATGCATTTGGCTGGAAAGTCTTTGCTCTTCTGTGTAAGAGCTTCTTTTCGGCTCCAAAGACGCTTTTTTCGGTACCGATGATTCCGATAAAGTCTTTTTCAGTTCCGACGTATTTTTCTCAACTTGGGTGAGTCGAACTCTCGGTGTCAAGATCGTTCGGTGCCGGAATCTCGACCGGAGTCGGAAGTCTTCAGCAAATCTCTGGCCTTTTTCGGTGACGATGTTTGGTCACCTTCTTTTCGATGGGTTAAGCCATGGCCTGCTGGCGGTGGCGTCCCCTTGGCCTTAACAATCTTTGTGTGAGTTTTGGACAGGGCAGTTTTACTCACTGTTTTCTGCATCGTCGTGGTTCGCTCACTTTCGGAAAAGTCAGAGTCCGTCCCCTGGATGGAAATTCTTTCCTCCTCCTCGGCGTTGAGTTGTTCTCTCGGTGTAGACGCCATTTGTAGTCTTCTCGCTCGTCGATCACAAAGGGTCTTTTTTGATCGAAACGCTCGACAGGCCTCACAAGTATCCTGTGACGGGGTCTTTTATCCCGAGTCGAGGGGATATTGGAAGAAGGTGACAGACGCGGCACTTAAGGGTGTAGTACGTTTATTTTCTTGTTCGTTGGGATTGTAGCACTAGCTTTTCCGCCAAACTGTTATATTCCAAGTCCAAAACTAATATAAATCCCTTTTCTTTTCAGGGTTCCTTGGTGTTCCCGGGACGGCCTGGTCCGGTTCGGAGGGAGAGGTCTTGTTCACCCGGCTCCCATGGCCCCAGGATTTCCCCAAAACAAAGAAGGAGAAAGGAACAGGTAAGTGGGGAAAATTATTTATATACGGTTAATTGGGGTTAGTAAGGAGTGAGGGGGGGGGGGTTCTGTGGAGGTGGAGGAATGTGGGGTTACTTTTCTCTTGTGACTTCCTTTCGTTGTGCCCTTTCTGTGACCCCCTTACAGTTTTATTCACTGGTCTGGGTACGGTCCTTGTGTGGTTATTCTTCAGTTAACTGTGGTCCTGTTCAAATTGGCTCCCCTTCCCTACACGACCTCAGCCCTCCCTTCTTAGCCCCCTTAAACCCAGCCAACCACCCAGAACCCCAGTCCCAGCCCCGGTACGCTCGTACCTGACTTGGCCACGCCCCTCCAGGGACGCGGCCGGCTTGTAGGGGATCTCCCGACTTCGTCTCGGCAGGGGCGGGAGGCGCCCAAGGGTTTCCGCTCTCCGTCCGTTGTTCCTCGTCCACGGCGGGGTTTCCCTTCTCTCTTGGCGGTCCGTGGCGTTCGTCTCTCCGGCTCTCCCTGACGTCGGCGTCTCTCTCTGGGTCGCGCAGCGCTTCTCTTCCATCGGCCGTCCTTCCTGTTTTTGTCTGACGGATGACGTTGGACGTCATCACGTCAGGAATCCCTCGGGTGCCCCCGGGGTATCCCCCGGCGGTCGTTCGCTCCGACAAAGAACCGGCGTCCGGAGGCGCCTGGTTACATATCCTCCCTGTGTTCTGGTGATAAACACAGATTACAGACCAGGTGTTGGTCTGTATAAGGATACTTCGAGTGGCACTTCGGACACAAGCGAAAGGGGGTCCGATCCATTAGTCTTTGTCGATGGATGCGTTCGGGCCGACCAGGCCCCGCTGAAAAGCGGAAGCCCCAACGGGCCGCCGGAGCACCTCTGCGATCGGTGCCGATACGATAACACTAACCCGGTACCGAGCGCTAATAATACTGTCAAATTTGTGATATTTAGCTAACTTTCCCGATTCGAAATACAGAGCGAGGAGGAACACGTCCGAAGGTGGACCCATGAGTCGTGTTAAGACAATGTTGAGGTTCCATGAAGGAACTGGTGGTGTTCTTGGTGGTATAATTCTCTTTAGGCCTTCCATAAATGCTTTTATGACTGGTATCCTAAATAGAGAAGTTGAGTGCGTAATTTGCAGGTAAGCTGAAATTGCTGTAAGATGTATCTTAATGGAAGAAAAAGCTGACTTTTGCAAATGTAGTAAGTATCCCACGAAATTGTGCTATTAGACGAATGTGGTTGTGAATCGCCCAATGCCATATTCTCTGTGCCAGGAGACACAACTGTGTTGAGTGTGTCCCTCCCTGTTTGTTTAGGTAATACATAGTTGTCATGTTGTCTGTTTTGACAAGAATGTGTTTGTGGCTTATTATTGGTTGAAATGCTTTCAGCGCTAGAAATACTGCCAATAGTTCTAAGTGATTTATGTGAAACTGTTTTTGGTGAGTGTCCCATTGTCCTTGGATGCTGTATTGATTGAGGTGTGCTCCCCACCCTATCATGGAGGCATCTGTCGTTATTACATATTGTGGCACTGGGTCTTGGAAAGGCCGCCCTTGGTTTAAATTTATACTGTTCCACCATTGAAGCGAGGTGTATGTTTGGCGGTCTACCAACACCAGATCTAGAAGTTGAACCTGTGCCTGTGACCACTGTGATGCTAGGCACTGTTGTAAGGGCCGCATGTGCAACCTTGCGTTTGGGACAATGGCTATGCATGAGGACATCATGCCTAGGAGTTTCATCACCATTTTGACTTGCATTTTTTGTTTTGGATACATGGCCTGAATTACATTGTGAAATGCCTGAACCCTTTGTGGACTTGGAGTGGCAATCCCTTTTGCTTTGTTGATTGTCGCCCCTAAGTATTGCTGTGTTTGACACGGCAGAAGGTGTGACTTTGTGTAGTTGATTGAGAAACCTAGTTTGTGGAGGGTTTCTATGACATACTTACTTTGTGTGTTGTGAACACCTTTTTAGTGTGTTGGTTTTGATTAACCAATCTTCTAGGTACGGGAACACATGTATTTGCTGCCTTCTGATATGTGCAGCTACGACTGCCAGGCACTTTGTAAAAACTCTTGGCGCAGTTGTTATTCCGAATGGCAACACCTTGAATTGGTAATGTATCCCTTGGAATACAAACCTTAAGTACTTTCTGTGTGAAGGATGTATCGGTATATGGAAATATGCATCCTTTAGGTCTAGTGTTGTCATGTAGTCTTGTTGTTTGAGCAGTGGGATTACGTCTTGTAATGTAACCATGTGAAAGTGATCTGATTTGATGTAGGTATTTAATGTTCTGAGATCTAATATAGGTCTCAGAGTCTTGTCTTTTTTGGGTATGAGAAAGTACAGAGAGTAAACTCCTGTTCCTTTCTGGTGTTTTGGTACTAATTCTATTGCTTCTTTCAGTAGCAATGCTTGAACTTCTAGTCCTAGAAGATCTATATGTTGTTTTGACATATTGTGTGTTTTCGGTGGGACGTTTGGAGGGAATTTGAGAAATTCTATGCAATAACCATGCTGGATAATTGCCAGTACCCAAGTGTCTGTTGTTATCTCCTCCCAATGTTTGTAAAATTGGCTTAGTCTCCCCCCCACAGGTGTTATGTGTTGGGGATGTGTGACTTGGAAGTCACTGCTTGTTTTGAGGGGTTTTGGGGCTTTGGAACTTCCCTCTATTTTTTTGGAATTGTCCCCCTCTATATTGCCCCCGAAAACTTCCCCGCTGATATTGGCTTTGATAAGTGGGCTTTGCTTGTGAGGTTGTGGCCTCTGTAGGTTGACCTCAAAACCCTCCCCTAAATTGTGTTTTGCTAAATGTGCCTCTGCTTTGTGGGGAGTAGAGTGCGCTCATGGCTTTTGCCGTATCAGTATCTTTTTTGAGTTTTTTAATAGCAGTGTCGACTTCCGGCCCAAACAACTGCTGTTCAGTAAAGGGCATATTCAGCACGGCTTGTTGTATTTCCAGCTTGAATCCTGATGTACGCAACCATGCGTGTCTCCTTATCGCTATTGCAGTATTTACTGTCCTTGCAGCCGTATCTGCTGCATCCACTGCTGACCGTATCTGATTATTGGAGATACTTTGTCCTTCTTCTACCACTTGTGCCCTTTTCTGGAACTCTTTGGGTAAGTGTTCTATGAAATGCTGCATTTCGTCCCAATGAGCTCTATCGTATCTTGCCAAAAGTGCTTGTGAATTGGCAATACGCCATTGGTTTGCTGCTTGTGCTGCAACCCTTTTACCCGCAGCATCGAATTTGCGACTCTCCTTGTCTGGAGGTGATGCATCTCCCGAGGTATGAGAGTTTGCTCTCTTGCGAGCTGTCCCAACAACCACAGAGTCTGGTGTTAATTGCTGCGTAATATAAAAAGGGTCTGTTGGCGGTGGCTTGTACTTCTTCTCCACCCTTGGAGTTATGGCTCTGCCTTTTACAGGATCCTGAAATATTTGTTTGGAATGCTTTAGCATTCCCGGGAGCATAGGTAAGCTTTGGTATTGGCTATGAGTGGAGGAGAGTGTATTAAACAAAAAGTCATCCTCAATTGGTTCTGAATGCAAGGTGACGTTATGAAAAGCAGCTGCCCTTGAGACCACCTGCCTGTAGGATGTACTGTCTTCAGGTGGCGACGGCCTTGCAGGGTAACAGTCTGGGCTGTTATCTGATACAGGAGCATCATAAAGGTCCCATGCATCGGGATCATCTTGACTCATTGCAGTATGAGTCGGGGATTGCATCAGTGGTGGAGTGGCTACCGGTGATGTGTGCATTGATGGTGGTGGAGTTGTTTGTCTTGCCACCTTTGCCTGTGGCTGCTTGTCCTTTTCTTGAAAGGCAAGTCTTCTTTTAATCTTAATTGGGGGAAGAGTGCTTATCTTCCCTGTGTCCTTTTGAATGTGGAGCCTTCTTTGAGTGTAGTCCGGCTCAACTGATTCAAGTTCCTCTCCGAACTTATGTCCTTGCATCTGGGAGGACAATCCCTGTTCCTCTGTGTAGGAACCTGATTTCGGTTCCGAGGCTGGATGTTTCGGAATCAAAATCTTTTCGGTTGCCTTTTTGGGCTCCGAGGAAACCTTCTTTATTTTCGGCGTCGTGGTGTCTCGGTGCCGAACCATTTCGGTGCCACTGTCTCGGTGCCGAATCTGCTCGGAGCCGCTGTATCGGGCCCGAGATTGTTGTGTGGCGGTATCTCGACCGGAGTCGGATGACTTCGCCACATGCATGCCCTTTTTCGGTGCCGATGATCGGTCACCTATTTTTTGGGTTGAGCCATGGCCTGTTGGCGGTGGCGTCCCCTGGGCTTTACTGGTTTTTTCGTGAGCTTTGTGTTTCGACGTCTTACTCACGGTTTTCGGCGTTTCTTCGGGATCGATCTCATCCGAGTCCGATTCATGGATGGAGAATGTTTCTTCCTCCTCTTCGAAACGCTCTTGTCCTGTCGGCGCCGACACCATTTGCAGTCTTCTTGCTCTTCGGTCTCTTAGTGTCTTCCTGGACCGAAACGCTCGACAGGCTTCACAAGTATCTTCCTTGTGTTCCGGCGACAAACACAAGTTACAGACCAGATGCTGATCTGTATATGGATACTTGTTATGACATTTTGGGCAGAATCGGAATGGGGTCCGTTCCATCAGCCTTGAAGAGACACGTGGCCGGGCCGACCAGGCCCAAACGGGGGATCGAAAAAACCCCAAAGGGCCACCGGAGCTCTTCAAAAGTCGGTGTCGATCTGTTGTAACTAACCCGATACCGAACGCAAACAATACCGACGATTTTTCTGAGATTCCAACTAACTTTCCGACCCGAAACACGGAGCGAAAAGGAACACGTCCGAACCCGATGGCGGAAAAAAAACAATCTAAGATGGAGTCGACGCCCATGCACAATGGAGCCGAAATGGGAGGAGTCCCTCGATCTCGTGACTCGAAAAGACTTCTTCGAAGAAAAACAACTTGTAACACTCCGAGCCCAACACTAGATGGCGGGATGTGCACAGCATGTGTATCTGCAGCTACACATGCCATCGAACACACATATATATATATATATATATATATATATATATATATTCACACACATACACACACATTTACACACACACACTTGTAGCGCATCTGATAAATGCCCTCAGGACAAAGCCCCATACTTCTTCCTGATTACCAGGTAATATCTTATAAAATTAATAACAGCATTGCATAATTCAACAGAACCAAGTTGTTGCACGAAAGCAAAGGCTGGCTCATAATGTCTAATTTTGGCTTTTGGAAGAATAGGGAGTACAAACAACAAGGCTGTGGGTATGTACACAGAGGTCAAAAGAGCACAGAGTGCCCTGTGCATAGTTTGGAAACATTATCACAAGGGAAGCTTGGAAGGGGACTAGGCCAAACTTCCTGAATTGGAAAAGACATTAAATAGTGAATAAAGGTAAAGCAAAATCTGGTCAGATAAATCTGTGCTCAGCATCTGTAAATATATTTTAATAGGCCTCAGGACCTGGAGCTGATTTTAAAAGAATAAAATTCGAACTGGACTGCAGAGATTGAAAATACCTAAGGCGTGATTGAGCTTGTCAAAAAGAAAATAAAGCATGGAGAAGCATTCACTGCCAATTGGACTATAAGGTCGCACATACCAGCCTTTTAGCAGGGAAGCATTCGCTTGGAACGATATGAAGGCGAAGAGGGCGGGCTGTCAACTGGCTGAAGGCTGGTGTGAGCTCAAAGCAGTTCTGGAACAGCGAGGCCCTGGCAAAGACATAAAGGCCAAGCCTGGCTCTTGACATGGCAACCACCAAACGGCGAACATCTCTGGAAGAAAAAAGGGACTGTTTAAGGTCAGGTGGTACAGAGAAGCCCCAAGTATTTATAATGTCAACTGGAAACTGTTGTATATTACAATTCCTGTTTTCACTGAACTTTGAAGTATTTAGCCTTGCTCAAAATACTAAGAACAGAGACATCATGCCTTGACATTTTATGTTCTCCTAGAAACCCTCATAACGATACAAACACCCTCTATACATTCACACTGAAGGCCCCTTAACTTCCCCCCAAAGACAAACAGCTAAGGAAGGACTCACTATACTTCATGATTCGAAAGTTCTTTGAAGAGAAACTACTTGCAAACGTCCGCATCAACACTAGATGGCAAGAGTATGCAGAACATATGTATCTGCAGCAACAAATGCTATGAGCAGATATGTTCCTTAAATTAGTGGCCCACATTTCCTAACAGACAGACACTCAGGTCTAGAGATTGTTTCATTCTGACAAGACCTCTTTGAAAGCAATTATATTTTTGCCTTGCAATCTCACAGCAGATACATGCACAATCTTCACTTGCTGTAAAGCAGACTGCAGGTCCCATCTGCCACATTGACTAGTGCAGAAGTCTAACAGGCCACCCGGTGTCAGGGCTTCTTCTGTGTCCATCCACAATGGGAAATGTGGGTGCTGAAATGAACCTGCACTGCTACAGCACAGTCTACTTACAATCAGCTTTAGATGGCAGGTTATAGCTCTCGTCATCTACCATTCTAATCAGTGTAACGTGCAGCCCTGATGTATCATTCCATCTGGTTAAAGTGACATAGTCCAGCTAAACACGGATTCAGTTTTTAGCATTGTTGGAAACTGGTCTTCTCCTTGCAGATGTTCCCCACTGAATTACTGGATACTGGTTTTCGACTGACAGTGCACTGAAGCCTGGTAACCAGGCTCCAGTGCCAGTGTTCCTTCCCCTAAAAAAGACATATCCCATTGTAACCCAATTGGCAAGGACTTTAGCACATCTGTAAGTCCCTAGTAAATGGTACCCCTGATAACTACAGCATGGGTACTAAAGGGGGTCCCTATGGTCTGCAGCATGTATTATGTCACACAAAAGGTCCCACACCAAAATACATGCAGACTGCCATCGCAGAATGGATGAAATAGTGCAAACCATTGTGGAAACACAACACTGCACACATCCTGTGTGTAATGCCCACGTATTATATGCAAGTCACCCTACAGCAGGCCTTGCGGGCCCTAAAACGGGGTGCATTATAATACATAATACTAATGCAGATATGCCCCTGTGATATCTTGTTCTATTGCTAGATATTGCAAGTGAACAGAGAAGCCATCATAAGGTATGTACTGGGCAATAGTTATTACACGTTACCCAGCTACATAACGGCTTCACTGAAACCTATGAGGTTTCGTATCAAACTCCTCATCTTAATAAATCTATACTGATGCCAGGATTGGATTTATCATGACAAGCATTCAGAGGGCACCTTAGAGGTCCCCCCTGTAACCTACTTGTCCTCTAGTGTGCTGGATGACTCAAATCGACCAGTCTGCCACCAGAGACAAGTTACTGAACCCCTGGAGGTGAGAGACCCCCACTCTGAGGCCAGAAACAAAGCCTTATCCAGAGGAAGAAGTTATCACCTTCCCCAACAAGATGGCTAGTTAATCAGCATACCAAGGCCAGAGGCTTCAAAGCCTCTGCTGCCTTTGATATGTGACCCTGGCATTTCCCAGACCTGGGGAAAGTCACCCCCTGCACCAGGACAAGTGGGAACTTAGCGATGCCAAGAGGCATGTTGCAATATCAGGCTAGTCACAGCCCTAAGGTGGGCAGCTGGATGTGCTCCACAAAGTAAGGATTTCCACCATCTTGTTTCTGGTGGAACTAGGAGCCCTGGGACAGGGTTATGGTCACTCTTCATAGGAAGTGGTCATATAGGGGGTGTAGTCAGACCTAGGGTAAGTAGCCCATAAACAACCCTAAATTCAGTATTCAAGTGGCCCTCTGACACTAGGAACTATGATTCTCCTGACCACAAAAAAAAAAAAAAGACAAAGAAGAGCCGACAACGCAAGAACTGAGGACCGTCTGTGGACTTGGCACAAAACCCTCCTTGCTCTAATTCCGACAATTGCAAAGACCCGACTCATCCTGCAGCTGTGCATCCTCCCAGAGCCCTGGTGGACTGCCAGCACGTCGGTACCCAGTCAGCATCTCGGTGTGGGAAGCCACTTCCCTGCACCAACCACAACTGTCTGCTTCTCCGTTTTGCTGACTATCGGGTCCACAGAGGGAGCAATTCATCAGGAAGAGGATACAGAGTGTCCAGGAGTGCAACTCCGTCAACCTAGACTGTCTTCAAGACGGTGAGCCTGCCCGGAGCTTTCCTGCACCAATACCCGGATTACCCCAGCCAGTTGCAAGAACCAAGGCTTGTTTGGTGTCCAGTCTGAACACCAACACTGCCAAGACTGACCTACCAATGAGGGATAATTGGAACCCGTGGTCGCCAATGGGGGGCACCAGCTCTTTTTGTTTTGGGGGGGGGGGGGGGGGGGGGGGGGGGGGGGAGGGACACCACTTATTTTTCCGACATGCAAGAAAGCAGGAACCTGCAAGAGTCAGATAAATGGGAAGGGGCATGGATTTGAGACTACACAGCTTTGGTATTTGGCGTGACATTTGACTGCACCAACCATGGGCTTCTGAGCACAGCTTCGGGCCCTGGTACTCATTCTTTTACAAATTAGGCATATCAGTATCACTGACCCCTCCTCTGGGTTCAGCCAGACTAGCGTCTGAGGCTACCACCACTTGGAGCACCTCTGCGCATGGATACACAAGGGCAGGTAACCCAAAACTGCTGGTGGCTCTAGAGATCTTGGCCTCTACTTACTTTAAATCCAGAACAACAGTCCTGGGAGTCAATAGCAAGTGACCCTGTGCATTGTGCATTTTCCACATAGGATAACATTACTGCGTTCAAGGCTCATGCCTCAAATCTGACAGGTGTAGTTTCTAAGTTTTGAAATATCGCTAACTTGAAAAGTATTTACCTGATCTTGAAGGTCTTGGTGTTTAAATTATTATAAACATCTATAGGCCTGATTTAGAGTTTGGCGGACGGATGTGTCACAAATGTGACATATATCCCATCTGCTTTATTAAGATTCCCACAGGATGTAATGGGATCCTAATACGGAAGAGAGGCTATCCGTCACGTCTGTGACACTGTAACCCCATCTACCAAACTCTAAATCAGGCCCTATATTATTTTTCTAAATTGGTCATGAATTACTTATTGAGTGTGTGTCTTCATTTATTGACTCTGTGTGTTCAACAAATGCTGAGCACTACCCTCTGATAAGCCTAAACTGCTCGCTCACACTACCATACAAGAGAGCATTTAAGGTTAATACTTTAACATCTGTCAGCCTTTACGGGTCACCTGTCCTATCTGCATAGTGTACTCCTACATTGTTACTCTGCATAGAAAGCCGGCTTCCTAAAACATCAACCTTTTTTCCTTTAAGGACATTTCTGAAAAACGTTAGTTCCTACAAAAAGTCAAGGCTGTGGCTGTCCAAACAAATCCCCAATATGTACTAATAAGGCAGCATGAATGGACTTCATCTTGAGATCTTAACCGACCAGCGAAAAGATTGCATGGGGATTACATTGCTGACTTCTTTTTATTGCAGAGGTGCCTTCTCAACAGCTTTCATATCCTGTCTGGCTGAAGACTAAGTTTACATGGAGTTTCTATCATTCGACTCTGATTTTCCACCTCCAGAATACAATGCATAGTTATGGTCTGTGACAAACTAGATCCTTTATAGTAAGTGGCCATTTAGAGACCTTTTGAGTTGGCTAGAGGACATGAACATTCACTCAAGCAATAAAGCCACCTCACTGACACTCTGCAGAAAAGCAACAATGAGAGTCTTGGTAAGGGTTGACAAACTGGGCTCGTTGTCTAATGATACTAGCAATAGACTCCTGCTGACCAAAATCAGTAATGAACACTGATGTAATCCACCTGTTGTCAGTGGTTTCCATGAAATAGTATGTCAGGGTCTCACTTCGGTGACTGTAGAATGTACAGTGTCTGTGCTCTGATGCAGGTGCCAACTTCATTGAGGGTACAGCTGATGTACCCTCAATGAAGAAGATGGTACACAGGTGGTGTAACTTGCCAGGTTCTCAAAAGGAATATCAGACATAAGATGAGAACCTTGTCACGAGCAGAGCAAATGACATCAAGATCTTTGAGAGATAACAACAGATTGAAAATAGCATGAAAAGGTCAAAGGAAAAGGAGTTACCTCAAGAAAATAAGGATTCAATACAGACAAATATGAATGCATACATGGATCGAGGCATCCGAACATGCAATAGGTTGACATTTAAATAGTTAATGCATAACATGCAGAAGGAGCTAGCATGTCTGAGTGGAGGTAGGGAGACTTGAGGCTTCTACAACACGTGCTGTAGGGAAGACCTCAGGCCTTACATAGTGCTGCAATAGAGTGAAGAGATGGGGGATGCAATCAGTAACAGCCTGCAAAATGGTAGAAGAGAGATGTAGTAGGAAAGGAAATAATGAGCACTTTATGTCGAGTACAACAAATATGGAGCTGGGCACACTAATGTGACCTGTTCGCCCTTTCCACTGCTGTCAATATCAATTCACCAATGCAAGCCTCCTGTAAGGGAGTGACAACATTAGTGCATGGTAACTAAAAACTGAAAATGTAACTGAGCTGCCCCTCTGGTGGCTTTTTACATACCTGAGATGTCCCACCGCCTTAGTTCGCACAAGAGAAAGGAGGATATAGTCGTTCTGTTGTCCCTGAAATCTGTCAACAGTAGTTATCTAGGAGAAAAGAAAGCTTGTTATTTAACTATAAGCCATATGAAAAGACATTGGAGGACCTTGTGTTACTGTTAATTCTGGCTCAGGCTTTCTCAGTTGCAATGGTTACATTAAAGAATGATGTAAGTACTAAGCAGTTTTCAAAACACCCTTAACAATAGCTTAGCCCTCTCAATGGGTAAGCTAAAAACAACATCAGGTGTGGTTAAGTATGCTGTGCATGCTGATAAGTGGTTACTATAGAGATAATATTTAATTCACCTTGAATAACGAAGATGTCATCACCACAAATTCACACAAGCAAGTTTTACTTGCTCGTATAAATGCTAACTGTAAAGCCACACGATAATACAAGGAATCATCTTTTAAACTCTCTCTCAACAGAAAAGTATAACTATTCAGCACATGCCACCATTTCTGCACGGTCCACAAGGAAGTCCTGCTATCTGACAACAGGTAATATACGTACAGGAATGCATGGAGAGACAAGAAAAGGGGAGCAAAGACTATCTGCCTCAGAGATGGGAAGACAGAGATTATATTTTTACTTTATTTGGTCGCCCTATCACAGGGTTGTTTCCACAGCGCTGGTTGATCACATCGCGGATAAGATGCTTCTGTCCGTTGTAGGTGGTCAGAATGCTGATCCGCTCAGCAGGGTATCCCAAGAGGCGCATGTACATAAACAGAGCCACAGCATACTCGGCCTCACCCAGATTCTGCCAAAAAGAGAAGAAATTATAACAATGTTACTGGTAACTAGTAACACTGTACACTCCTCAGACACATTCATTATGCAAGCATCAAAAGAAACAAGGCATGACCTTTGACTGAGAGTTAACATTTTTCCACTTTTACAAAGCAGGAATTAAATTTACTTGATAGATATCTTATGAAGCTTAGACATGATACTAAGCAGCTGCTTTACCATGCTTTATTACATAAGGATTAGTGTGGTGCATTACAAGGGTGTTAAACATACTGCGGCATTTTAGCTCTTATGGTTCAAATGGAGTTATTTACCCGTATGTCTTCTGCGTACAAGTGACAGTTAATAGAGGAAATATAAGTAAAGGAGTTAGTATGGAGACTGGTGGATAAATATTGGCGTTCAGTTTGGATTAAATTGTGTACTGTGTCTGACATTGTTTTATCCTTTGTGAAACAACTTTTCAAAAAGGTTTTATCAGGAACAATACAGACTACAGACGGCAACATATTCAACCCATTAATAGTTGAATGTGGCAGGGATACAGTAAAATAAATACAGAATGTGTATGATTAACACCCTTAATATACACCCAAAAATAAACCAGCAAAAGTGAGTTTGAGAAATCTAACCTGTAGCATTTTACAGGGTGACAAAAGGAAAATAGGTACAACAGGGACAAAATGTAAACAACAAACTCTCAACTCAGGCAGAAAGATTAGTATGGCTTGATTCCGGGGACTAACTTACTCGCTGCCTGCTTACTTTCCTACCAAGCAGGAAGGGATCTATGCACTTTAATTATCAGGTTTTCTTACAAAGGAACAGAGATTTTGATGGCTGAAGCCAACCTTCCTAGGGCAAACACCTCTCTTAGGAATAATGTTGAAGGGGAGCAACTCTAAATAGAGAGCACAGAGTAGGGTGACCAGACGTCCCGGATTTCCCGGACAGTCACGGTTTTTAGAGGACTGTCCCGTTGTCCCAACGCTTCTCCTAATTTTAAATAAATTTCCCGGTTTTTGGGACAGAGGTCATATTATTAAATAAAGGTCCCGGTTTTTGGGACAAAGGTCATATTATTGACTAAATGTCTCGGCTTTTGGGACAAAGGTCAGATGATCTAGGGACACAAGTTAAAGAGGCCTACAAAGTATGAAATAATTAGAGTATTTTATCTGTTACTGTCAGGCGACAGAGTCCCCTGTCTGCTCCGAGCAGAGAGACTGAGTGGGGAGCAGAGAGAGAGAGGTGAGTGGGGAGCAGAGAGAGAGAGGTGGGTGGGGCAGGTTGGGGTGCACACGTGCACACACGCACGCACATGCACATGCACACACACACACACACACGCACGCACACATTTACAAAGCTACGCAAAAAAATTAGACAGGCCAGATATAAAAGTGAGTAATGTCTTTAGTCCTTATTTTATGTATGACCTGTCCCGGTTTTTGCTCCTCAAAATCTGGTCACCCTAGCACAGAGCAGTGTTCGGTTTCCAACGCTCATGCAGTCCAGTGTAGAAGTTGAATGAAAGGAGTCAGTGAGACCAGGGCATGCAACTATGGTGCAAGATGCAAGGGTTTGCTAATGCAGAATAGCAAAAAGGCCTAATTTGATTGATTGTTCCTCTGTTAGGTGAGTCTTAATAAAACAGGGCAGGGGAATCTAAAGGTGTTAGAAAGTAGACAATTTCTACTTGTAGTAAGTTGGCCCTTTATGTGGTATGGGAATACTGTGTAAAGGGTCCCAGGGTTCCCTAGTGTAAAGACAGGGCTTGCTATGCAATCCCAAAGTGCTCTATTTAGGGGTAGTGTGTTCGAGAAGCCTTAGGCTTAACACAGAGGAGTGCAAGACATCTACAAATACACATAATAGTCAATAAATGAGACACACGACTCAAGAAGGAGATCCACACCAATTTATAAAAATAGCAAGTATCTTTAGATTTGTTTAGGCATTACAAAAAAATCGTTCAAGTAAGTACGTTTTTAAATAGGAATTCTTTTTAAGGTTTATGGAGTCACATCTGCAGGACGAATCAACTTTTGGTGCAGAATTCGAAGAGGGATGCAGACACGCTGACGTGGTCGGTACCAGGTCAGCTGCTTCTTTTCACCTCTTCTACTTTTGCGGCTCTTCTTTGTCCTTGGCCTTCTTAGGTCATCAGGATCTGCTTCTCTGGTGCCAGGGGCACCAATATATACTGAATTTCGGGGAGTGTAGGTTAGTAGCCAATGGGCTACTGACCCTTCAATCACCTTGCCCCCTATATGACCACTTCCTTTGGGAAGCGGGAATAATCCTGTCCCAGAATTCCTAGATATGCCATCTCAAAATGGCTAACTTTGAAAAATCGTGTCCACCTTGCAGTAGCCCACCTTAGGGGTGGCACTAGCATGGAGGTGGCATTCCTACCTGACTAGCTAATTTTCCTGCCTTTCTAGGTGCCAAATGGGCTCTGGACGGTGGGATAGCTTCCTCTCCTGTGAGTGGAGTGAGATTCGCATTTCAAAGGAGGCAGCCCTTTGAGGCTCGCCACCTTAGGAAGGCTAATTAGCAGGTAATCCTATGAGAGGGGGTGTTACACCCTCTTCTCTGACAGGCTTTTATTCTGGGCCTCCTGAGAGCAGAAGTCTCTCACCCTAGGGGTCCAGAACGGTGTCTCTGGTGGCAGGCTGGTAGAAACCAGTCTGTGAGCACACCAGAGGCTGGCAGGGTTTCAGGTATCCCCTGGGTGCATGTATTGATAGATCTAACACTGGCATCAGTGTGGGTTCACCAATATGAGATGTTTGATACCAAACATCCCTATGTTCAGTGAAGACATCATGTAGCTGGGGAGCTCGTATTGACCAGTGTCAAACACATGCATTTAAAATGGCATAGCTGGTCACTTACTATGTCTGAGAATCGACAAAACCTAGGAGGGGCATAGCTGCTTGTGCAGATATGCCCTCACATGCAATAGAATGCACCTTACGTTAGGGCTGTGAGGCCTGCTAGAGGGGTGACTTACATATACTGCATGCAGTGTTAGGGGAAATGGCGCAAAGGCTGTGTGCCATGTCGTGTTTTCACTTTTGTCTGCACCAAGACATGCAGCCGGCAATGGCAGCCTGTCATGTGCTTGGTGAGGGGTCCCTTAGGGTGGCACAACTTGTGCTGCAGCCCTTATGGACATCCTTTAGTAGGCCCTAGGTACCAGGGGTACCATTTACTGTGGACTTACAGAGGGTGCCAAAGGTTTTGCCAAATGAGTTGACAACTGTGCAGTATTGGGATGGAGCTCTGGCACTTGGAACCCTGTGCACTTTCGGTCTAAATCACATCATGTACCAGGCAAAATGCGGGTGGTAACTATGTCAAGAAGAGGCCCTTTCCTACACTATTCCCCGTGGAGCCATCACATTTGTATGCATTCCCTTCCATGTAGAACTATCCCCAATCATCAATGCTAATCTACCAGCTTGCTTGATCAGTTTAAAGCTGGATAGTTTAATCCATGGTTTTTCTTTACAAATAAAGGTACTAGTGGGCAATGCCAAGCAGAGCATGTAGTGATATATGTGTGCTCCCAGCAACTGCCTAGCTCCTTATAACTAACAACATCGACCCTGACTATGTTCTAGCAGCTCTTCTGGCATCACAGCCTGGGGAGGTGAAAAGTGAACAGTGTCTGTTACTCAACACTGCCAGAGTCTGAAAGCAGAGTCCTTGTCACAGAAGAGTGGGCAGGGGGAGAGGAGCAGAGCCCAGTGAGATGCACCCCAGCAGATGATACAGCAAGGTGGCAGAAGTCCCAAATGCTTAACCCTGCATAGGCACATAGACCTTAAACAGACATGCAAGCACCAGACCGGCCTTCGTGATAGCGAGAGACAACTTTCTGACTTCTGGTGACTACCAGAAATTAGGCAGCCCTGAGGAAAAACCATAGTGGACGCAGCCCAGCTAAAACCTGGTCAGCATCCCTCTGGAGGCCGGTGATCAGGAAGTGATAGTCCACTGGGGCCCAGGCGCTTACTTCAAAGAAAGCAGTTCAAGCTGGCTTGGGCTTGAGGTATGGACAAAGAAATGCTAATCATAGTTTACAGACAAGTGAGGTTTATCCAACACAAGTGGTTGGGGCAGCAGATCATTCTAATAGAAGGGAACAGTAGGCAGTCCCCAGATTCGTGGGGACAGAAGAAGAGCTAGGAAGGGCAATCACCATCTGCAAGCCCTCTGTGAAAGTCATAATTGTGTACTACCTGACAATGGCGGCTGGTGAATTTCAAAGGTGGTGGGGCGTAAGACCAACCCTGCGAGCTGTACCCAATCTTAGATGGCTCAAATTTGCAATGAGTGAAATTTATCACACACTTTAAATTCTCTACCCAGGCGTATTGGTTTTCAACATGTGTTATATATTCCCTATTCCAGGCACTCGTAATCGACGCATAAGGTAGCCTCACTAGTATATAAACATGTGACAGGCAGGTGGATGCAGCACACTAAGCAACACTTAATTTTATGTTCAGCCCTTGTGTTCCAGCTCTAATTTGTTCGAAATCCAAGTGAGTGTGCTCTGGAACTTCCTGGGCTGTTTTTTGTAAACAACTTTTATTTACTATTTTGAAAATAAGTGTGATCCTGGATTATGTGGTTGGCTGAAATGTTTGCACAATTACAACAGTCTCATCAAAACATTTACCACCAAGCAGTGCATTAAGCATGTTGTGTTGAGTAATAAATCTTCCCTGGGAAGGTGAACAATTGGACTGGAACTGCACGTTTTTCACATTAACACTTGTAAACACACTCCACTCGATCATACCACTGTAGGAAAAAGAGACTGCCATTCTGTTGCTAAAATACAGTGTGCTAGTACTGGAAGAGCAAGTAGTCTGACCCCCTTTACGATACAACGAACAGGCATTGTGAGAAATCCCCACTGCTTTCAGCTCCAACTACAGCGCTCTGAATTGTACCCTGCAGTATGCAGAATTAAAGACTTGTATGTTGGATGAAAGTCAAAGCCAGAGAAACTAATCTGATGAAATTAAATACTCAGAGGAAATAGGGACATATATACACCATATCACATGAAAGTCAAAGTGTGATTTGAAACAGAATGCATAAGTATTCCTTCCAGAGATAATAAACACTGGGCTAAACACCACTAATCCATCCCTCTCACTGGTAACAAACTTACAAAACATCATTTTCCAGAAGACAGTCCGAGTCTAATTGTTCAGGACAATAGAAATTTGAAAACCGCTTTTCATTCATGGAGGCGCATAACAGCAGGCTCGGTATGAAGGTATGAGTTTATCAGAAAGGAAGGGATTGGCGCTGGAGAAGGGCGAGCAATTGAAAGCTTGAGCCAGGTTCAAGTCCGAGGGCTGGCTCTGGCCCAGTTAGAGGTCCCTTTGGAACATCCAACCTAAAACCAGATGAGCTCTTGCAGGAGGTGATCAAGCCTAATGGCTACAGCTGTTGACCATATAACATGGGAACCCAGGCTCAAATCCTGGCCGCAGTTTAGCATTGTATGAATTGTGGCAAATCTCTGTGCCAGAAGAAAATCATGTAACATAGCCTGTACAGAATTAAACTGGAAAATCTGGGATCAATCCTGGCTACCCTGCTGGACCAAAGTGTGTGATCCTAAGCAAACAGTTTCTTTCAAAGAGGCTCCTTATTGTTCAATATCACATAGTTGAGCACTTAGAAATACTTGTGTTCACGATGTGCACTGAAAATAAAAGTCTCTTTAGTTTGTTGTAGAAGACTGCCTCCTAGTTCATTAATAGCACAGTCATCTGGGTCATGCAGGAATATTTTTACATTCACATCTAAAATCTCTCACTTTTAAATAACATTTCTCAATAGAGAGATATATTCTGATATACTGGGTGAAAAGCTTTCATTGTTAAAGAAATACACTTTTTGAGTTTTGAAGGCATCTTATCAGTCTCATCAAATCATTCACCACCGAGCAGCGCATTAAGCAGGTTGCCAAACTAGAGTTCATTGTTAGTTGGCACGTTTATTGCATGATTTACATGCCAAATATTGCCAAAGTTAAACTCATGCACGGACTGTAAGAACAAGAGAAGTCCCTTTGGCTTTCCCTGTTAATTTTTAGGCTTGCCCACTTCTAACTGAAGCCCTTGCAGTGGCAAGACGGAAGAGATGTAGGTAAGAAAAGGAATTAAAACAAAAAAAAATGATAACCCTTTCCTGACACAGGTCTCTGTGATAAAGAGGGACACGCAGAAGTTGCACCGGACCTGATGGAGGCACCGGGAGCTGCTGAACAAGTGTAAATGGACATTGTTAAACCACCCTGCCTGAGGACGGAAAGTATTCACCTTATCTTTGGCACGCTCTCTTGACAGTCCTGCGAGATGTCTCGTGAGGCGTGAACGGTGACACTTCAGGAAGGAGATTTAATGTGATAGAGAGGCGCGCACGCTCTCCCAGATCAGAGTGACTGCTCTGTGCGGACATTATTGGGGCAATATCACAGACAGTACTTTACGAAATAACCGAATCTGGCAACATCTACAGCGCGCATGTTCCCAAAAAACTGAAACATACACGCTGTATTGTTTCACTGCACGTGACCTGGTGTCACTGATGACGCTTGTCACATACACCTCCTCCAGTCCTGTCATCCCACTCCCAACTTGTCACTGAGTGGGGTGGGATCAGTCAGGTCTGCTGATCCTCCCACGCTGGGAGGAGTTAGAAAAAGCAGAACCCTCCCTGTTTTGGGAAGCACAGGCTGCAGCCTGAAGCATCCAAGTGCAATCAGTCAGAGAGGGTGGTGGTAGTCAGGAGGGATGAGTTGCACTATGCTCCTGTAGGCCACAGAATCATGGGCTTAAATTAGACAAGCCGTGAAAAACCTGCGACATGGCACGTGCGCAGTAAGTGCAGGTGGCTGTCAGTGCTGTGACTGCCTGACCCTCACGCAGAGTGCGGGTCAGAAGCTATGCTGATTGCTGAGCAATGTGAACGCTGAGTTTATTACTAATGAATATTAATGTATTTCGGGTTAAGAGTTTGCTTAGAAATTGGCTAACATAGAAAATAATGCGCAATATAGAAAATGTTCCCACTTGATTGGCCACTATTGATCACAAAGTGTCATTATTAAATGCATAATTTATATTAATTGAAGTGTACTTCAAATGTAGTAATGTGTTATGCTAATGATTACATGCTATGTATCTTGCTTTATAAATTGTAGGCCATAAGTTAGCGAGGTCTGGGCCTACTTGCACAGCATCATTGTTAAGCTGCCCTGTTTAATAATGCAGTGAGAAGTGTACGCCTGAAGAAATTAATACATGGTTTGTTTAGGCTGAGTTGACCAAACTTTAGCAGATTTCTTTAACTTTCTCATGAGAACTGCTTGCTAGAATATCTTGTTCTATTGATAGTAACAATGTATAGTTTGAAGCGTGAGACAGCGTTGTTCCCAGGAGCTGACAATGGATGCACTGACTTGAGTACGGATGGATACAAAAACTGTGTTACCTGACAAGTCTGACAATGGGAACAGGAGAAGAGGAGCCACTCATCGACATGTGAACGATAGTTTAGTTATATCTTAGATTTGAAGCTTTATGTCTATTGGACTAATGGTAAACGTATGATTCTTTGACTAATGGAAACGTGAGAAATCTTTTAAGCTATTCTAACTTAACCCGACTGTGCCGAGAGAAGAGTTGGCAATATTGCATTCCTACTACTGTCATTACTGACTTTCCTACTTTGACTTTATCCTGAGAGTTGTGCTTATTCTGTCTGAGGAGCTGAACAAGTTCCTGCTGATAATTCGGTCTTTAACTTTATTGCTTAACTTTGATGCTAAATGGTTCGGAGAGCTTAGAGTCCCCGATTCTGAACCAGTCCCCTTTCACTGTCCGGTTGCTGATGCTGATTGAGCTGATGCCCGACTAACGAAGAGAATCGAAGCTTGCTGATCCTTATTGAGGAGAGGTATAACAAAATGTGGAGTATTTGTTGTAGTTTATGTTTTTTGTTTCTAGGTACCAACCGCTGTTTTGATAGAGCCATAGTTAGATGTTTTCCAAATTAACTTTGACTAAAACTATTTTTGCATGAAGCCCAAACATGCTATTCCAATCAGAAGGTTGGTTAGGAAAGACCCAGAAAGAATGTTTGCAAATTAATCAGTAACAATTGATGTAGTTTCTTTGCTGAATCTAAATGTATGAAATCTCTGTTATGCAGTTATTCTTGTTCTTAATTTGCACTGTGACTGTTGAATGTTTAGTATTTAACGCCCTTTCTAAATAGAGATTTTTTTAGAAGGTTTGGTCAACCAGTGTTTTTATATGCTTATCATTTGGTTTTGAGACTAATTTACGTGACTTTAGTATTGTTAATACAGGGAAATAAACATTCTAACTTTTACATAAAGGTGTGGTTATTCGTGGCCAGATGGCTCATGGTGTGTAAAGATTACTGACTCCAATTGATTTGATATGGTTTATTGATGATATTGATGAATGTGTTGAAATTTGGGTTCGTGGTGGGAACCACTCTAAGGGCAGTCAAAAGGTCCATCAAATCTCTAACGCGTCCCCTTATAAATGAAAGATAAGAAACCAAATAAGGTACGACGCGCTAACAGAAATCAACACTTACTGCAGGTAGGATTTTGAGTAATTAAAAAACTGAAAGAGCCGCCACACCCTTCAAAAGAAACCGAGCAATAGCCTATAATAGCATACCCGAAACCACTGGTTTGGACTTGGGCAGAAATTAGGCACTGTCCTCGTTTTCCAACCTAGAACTGAGAAAGAAATCAGTGAGGATGGGTGGTCTTGCACAGAGGCACAGGGCTGCATATTAAAAAAAAAGGTACAGAATTCCTTCTGAACACACACCCACTTGGGTAATAAGAATAGCTGAGCGCACGCTCATATGATCACTAGTGTTAGAAAGAGTTTTATGCTCCTGCAGGTCTTGGTGGGAGATAGAGGCAGAAAAGATCCCTCTTGAGAAAGACCCCAAAACCCAATGACATTCAGGAAATGCACAAACGACTTGGAGATGGAAATGCCATGAGGATGTAATACATGAATTCGTTTTTGAAAGAGAAAAGAAATTACATTGAGACAATTTTTGCAGTACTCAAGATATCTATGCATGACCTGAACGGTGAAACAGCAGAATGAGACAACAGGGTAAAGGATATAGAACGGACCGTGGATCACAGATCTGAAAAGCAGGCACAGCTTTGGGGTTGGCTGCAAGGTCTTGAAGAACCAAGCACAGAAACAGAGATCAAACTGAAATATTTAGAAAACTGCTCACGGCAAAATAACATCTAAATTAGAAGGGAACTGGGGAGGACCGAGAAAGATGGCATCCAGGACTTTGTGAGGGAACTACTTCCCTTCTCTAGATCCGCTGACTTCCAAGTACACTCCCACATTAGCTAGACCAGACTCAAAGTAGCCTCGCAAATCCACAGTGTAAGGAAATGCCTCCTTGGCATGGTTGCCCCCTGACTTTTTTGCCTTTGCTGATGCTATGTTTACAATTGAAAGTGTGCTGAGGCCTGCTAACCAGGCCCCAGCACCAGTGTTCTTTCCCTAACCTGTACTTTTGTATCCACAATTGGCAGACCCTGGCATCCAGATAAGTCCCTTGTAACTGGTACTTCTAGTACCAAGGGCCCTGATGCCAAGGAAGGTCTCTAAGGGCTGCAGCATGTCTTATGCCACCCTGGAGACCTCTCACTCAGCACAGACACACTGCTTGCCAGCTTGTGTGTGCTAGTGAGGACAAAACGAGTAAGTCGACATGGCACTCCCCTCAGGGTGCCATGCCAGCCTCTCACTGCCTATGCAGTATAGGTAAGACACCCCTCTAGCAGGCCTTACAGCCCTAAGGCAGGGTGCACTATACCATAGGTGAGGGTACCAGTGCATGAGCATGGTACCCCTACAGTGTCTAAACAAAACCTTAGACATTGTAAGTGCAGGGTAGCCATAAGAGTATATGGTCTGGGAGTTTGTCAAACACGAACTCCACCGCACCATAATGGCTACACTGAAAACTGGGAAGTTTGGTATCAAACTTCTCAGCACAATAAATGCACACTGATGCCAGTGTACATTTTATTGCAAAATACACCCCAGAGGGCACCTTAGAGGTGCCCCCTGAAACTTAACCGACTATCTGTGTAGGCTGACTAGTTCCAGCAGCCTGCCACACTAGAGACATGTTGCTGGCCCCATGGGGAGAGTGCCTTTGTCACTCTGAGGCCAGTAACAAAGCCTGCACTGGGTGGAGATGCTAACACCTCCCCAAGGCAGGAGCTGTAACACCTGGCGGTGAGCCTCAAAGGCTCACCCCTTTGTCACAGCACCGCAGGACACTCCAGCTAGTGGAGTTGCCCGCCCCCTCCGGCCCCGGCCCCCACTTTTGGCGGCAAGGCCGGAGAAAATAATGAGAATAACAAGGAGGAGTCACTGGCCAGTCAGGACAGCCCCTAAGGTGTCCTGAGCTGAGGTGACTCTAACTTTTAGAAATCCTCCATCTTGCAGATGGAGGATTCCCCCAATAGGGTTAGGATTGTGACCCCCTCCCCTTGGGAGGAGGCACAAAGAGGGTGTACCCACCCTCAGGGCTAGTAGCCATTGGCTACTAACCCCCCAGACCTAAACACGCCCTTAAATTTAGTATTTAAGGGCTACCCTGAACCCTAGAAAATTAGATTCCTGCAACTACAAGAAGAAGGACTGCCTAGCTGAAAACCCCTGCAGAGGAAGACCAGAAGACAACAACTGCCTTGGCTCCAGAAACTCACCGGCCTGTCTCCTGCCTTCCAAAGAACTCTGCTCCAGCGACGCCTTCCAAAGGGACCAGCGACCTCTGCATCCTCTGAGGACTGCCCTGCTTCGACGACGACAAGAAACTCCCGAGGACAGCGGACCTGCTCCAAAAAGACTGCAACTTTATCCAAAGAAGCAGCTTTAAAGAACCCTGCAATCTCCCCGCAAGAAGCGTGAGACTTGCAACACTGCACCCGGCGACCCCGACTCGGCTGGTGGAGAACCAACACCTCAGGGAGGACCCCCGGACTACTCTACGACTGTGAGTACCAAAACCTGTCCCCCCTGAGCCCCCACAGCGCCGCCTGCAGAGGGAATCCCGAGGCTTCCCCTGACCGCGACTCTCTGAAACCTAAGTCCCGACGCCTGGAAAAGACCCTGCACCCGCAGCCCCCAGGACCTGAAGGACCGGACTTTCACTGCAGAAGTGACCCCCAGGAGTCCCTCTCCCTTGCCCAATCGGAGGTTTCCCCGAGGAAGCCCCCCCCTTGCCTGCCTGCAGCGCTGAAGAGATCCCTTGATCTCTCATTGACTTACATTGCGAACCCGACGCTTGTTCTAACACAGCACCCGGCCGCCCCCGCGCCGCTGAGGGTGAAATTTCTGTGTGGGCTTGTGTCCCCCCCGGTGCCCTACAAAACCCCCCTGGTCTGCCCTCCGAAGACGCGGGTACTTACCTGCAAGCAGACCGGAACCGGGGCACCCCCTTCTCTCCATTCTAGCCTATGCGTTTTGGGCACCACTTTGAACTCTGCACCTGACCGGCCCTGAGCTGCTGGTGTGGTAACTTTGGGGTTGCTCTGAACCCCCAACGGTGGGCTACCTTGGACCAAGAACCGAACCCTGTAAGTGTCTTACTTACCTGGTAAAACTAACAAAAACTTACCTCCCCCAGGAACTGTGAAAATTGCGCTGTGTCCACTTTTAAAGTAGCTATTTGTGAATAACTTGAAAAGTATACATGCAATTGAAATGATTCAAAGTTCCTAATGTACTTACCTGCAATACCTTTCAAACAAGATATTACATGTTAAATTTGAACCTGTGGTTCTTAAAATAAACTAAGAAAATATATTTTTCTATAACAAAACCTATTGGCTGGATTTGTCTCTGAGTGTGTGTACCTCATTTATTGTCTATGTGTATGTACAACAAATGCTTAACACTACTCCTTGGATAAGCCTACTGCTCGACCACACTACCACAAAATAGAGCATTAGTATTATCTCTTTTTACCACTATTTTACCTCTAAGGGGAACCCTTGGACTCTGTGCATGCTATTCCTTACTTTGAAATAGCACATACAGAGCCAACTTCCTACATTGGTGGATCAGCGGTGGGGTACAAGACTTTGCATTTGCTGGACTACTCAGCCAATACCTGATCACACGACAAATTCCAAAATTGTCATTAGAAATTGATTTTTGCAATTTGAAAAGTTTTCTAAATTCTTTAAAGACCTGCTAGGGCCTTGTGTTAGATCCTGTTTAGCATTTCTTTTAGAGTTTAAAAGTTTGTAAAAGTTTGAATTAGATTCTAGAACCAGTTTTAGATTCTTAAAAAGTATTCCAACTTTTAGAAGCATAATGTCTAGCACAGATGTGAATGTGGTGGAACTCGACACCACTCCTTACCTCCATCTACAGATGAGAGAGCTAAGGTCACTCTGTAAACTAAAGAAAATAGCAATGGGCTCCAAACCTACCAAAGTACAGCTCCAGGAGCTTTTGGCAGAGTTTGAAAAAGCCAACCCCTCTGAGGATGGCAACTCAGAGGATGAAGATAGTGACTTGGAGGGAAATTCCCCCCCTCCAGTCCTACTTAGGGAGAGCAGGGCTTCTCAAGCCCTGACTCCACGAATAATAGTCAGAGATGCAGGTTCCCTCACAGGAGGGACCAACAACTCTGAAATCACTGAGGATAACTCCAGTGAAGAGGACATCCAGTTAGCCAGGATGGCCAAAAGATTGGCTTTGGAAAGACAGATCCTAGCCATAGAAAGGGAAAGACAAGAGATGGGCCTAGGACCCATCAATGGTGGCAGCAACATAAATAGGGTCAGAGATTCTCCTGACATGTTGAAAATCCCTAAAGGGATTGTAACTAAATATTAAGATGGTGATGACATCACCAAATGGTTCACAGCTTTTGAGAGGGCTTGTGTAACCAGAAAAGTGAACAGATCTCACTGGGGTGCTCTCCTTTGGGAAATGTTCACAGGAAAGTGTAGGGATAGACTCCTCACACTCTCTGGAAAAGATGCAGAATCTTATGACCTCATGAAGGGTACCCTGATTGAGGGCTTTGGATTCTCCACTGAGGAGTATAGGATTAGATTCAGGGGGGCTCAAAAAACCTCGAGCCAGACCTGGGTTGACTTTGTAGACTACTCAGTAAAAACACTAGATGGTTGGATTCAAGGCAGTGGTGTAAGTAATTATGATGGGCTGTACAATTTATTTGTGAAAGAACACCTGTTAAGTAATTGTTTCAATGATAAACTGCATCAGCATCTGGTAGACCTAGGACCAATTTCTCCCCAAGAATTGGGAAAGAAGGCGGACCATTGGGTCAAGACTACGGTGTCCAAAACTTCCACAGGGGGTGACCAAAAGAAAGGGGTCACAAAACCTCCCCAGGGGAAAGGTGGTGAGACAGCCAAAAATAAAAATAGTAAAGAGTCTTCTACAGGCCCCCAAAAACCTGCACAGGAGGGTGGGCCCAGAGCCTCTTCACAAAACAATCCTGGGTACAAGGGTAAAAACTTTGATCCCAAAAAGGCCTGGTGTCGTAGCTGTAATCAGCCTGGACACCAAACTGGAGACAAGGCCTGTCCCAAGAAAAGTTCCACTCCAAACTCCAATCCAGGTAACACTGGAATGGCTAGTCTCCAAGTGGGATCAACAGTGTGCCCAGAGCAAATCAGGGTCCACACTGAAGCTACTCTAGTCTCTGAGGGTGGGGTGGATTTAGCCACACTAGCTGCCTGGCCGCCTAACATGCAAAAATACAGGCAGCAGCTCTTTATTAATGGGACAAGTGTAGAGGGCCTGAGGGATACAGGTGCCAGTGTCACCATGGTGACAGAGAAACTGGTTTCCCCTGGCCAATACCTGACTGGAAAAACCTATACAGACACCAATGCTGACAATCAGACTAAAGCACATCCCATGGCAATGGTAACTTTAGAATGGGGAGAGGTCAATGGCCTGAAACAGGTGGTGATCTCCTCAAACATCCCAGTAGACTGTCTGCTTGGAAATGACCTGGAGTCCTCAGCATGGGCTGAGGTAGAACTAAAAACCCATGCAGCCATGCTGGGTATCCCTGAACTGGTGTGTGTAAAAACAAGAGCACAATGCAAGGCACAGGGTGAAAAAGTAGAGCTGGAGTCTGGAAAAATGACCCAGCCTACCAAGAGAAAAGGAAAGTCAGTTGGGAAACCAACTGCAACACAGTCAGAAAAAGAGAACCTCTCTTCTCAGGAAGAAGTTCTGCCCTCTGAGGGAACTGAGCCTTTGGAGCTTGAACCTTATCAGGTTGAGCTCTTAGGCCCAGGGGGACCCTCAAGGGAGGAGCTGTGTAAGGGACAAGAAACCTGTCCCTCTCTTGAAGGCCTTAGGCAGCAAGCTGCTGAAGAGTCCAAGGGCAAGAAAAATGGAACACATAGGGTCTATTGGGAAGATGGACTCCTGTACACTGAGGCCAGAGACCCCAAACCTGGTGCCACTAGGAGAGTGGTAGTGCCTCAGTCGTTCAGAGAGTTTATTCTGACCTTAGCCCATGATATTCCCCTTGCTGGGCATTTGGGACAAACCAAGACGTGGGAGAGGTTAGTCAACCACTTCTACTGGCCCAATATGTCCCAGAAGGTTAAGGAGTTTTGCCTCTCCTGCCCCACCTGTCAATCCAGTGGTAAGACAGGTGGGCACCCAAAGGCCCCCCTCATTCCACTTCCAGTGGTGAGGGTCCCCTTTGAAAGAGTGGGTGTGGACATAGTTGGTCCACTAGAACCTCCCACAGCCTCAGGAAATATGTACATCCTAGTAGTAGTGGATCATGCTACTAGGTATCCTGAAGCTATTCCCCTTAGGTCGACTACTGCCCCTGCAGTAGCCAAGGCCCTCATTGGTATCTTTACCAGAGTGGGTTTCCCTAAGGAGGTGGTGTCTGACAGAGGTACCAACTTCATGTCAGCATACCTAAAACACATGTGGAATGAGTGTGGAGTGACTTACAAATTCACTACACCATACCATCCACAAACTAATGGCTTAGTTGAGAGATTCAACAAGACATTAAAAGGCATGATCATGGGGCTCCCAGAAAAGCTCAAAAGGAGATGGGATGTCCTCTTGCCATGTCTGCCTTTCGCTTACAGAGAGGTGCCACAGAAGGGAGTAGGATTCTCACCCTTTGAACTTCTGTTTGGCCACCCTGTAAGGGGACCACTTGCTCTTGTTAAAGAAGGCTGGGAGAGACCTCTTCATGAGCCTAAACAGGACATAGTGGACTATGTACTTGGCCTTCGCTCTAGAATGGCAGAGTACATGGAAAAGGCAAGCAAAAACCTTGAGGCCAGCCAACAGCTCCAGAAGTTTTGGTATGACCAAAAGGCTGCAATGGTTGAGTTCCAACCAGGGCAGAAAGTCTGGGTTCTGGAGCCTGTGGCTCCCAGGGCACTTCAGGACAAATGGAGTGGCCCTTACCCAGTGCTAGAAAGGAAGAGTCAGGTCACCTACCTGGTGGACCTGGGCACAAGCAGGAGCCCCAAGAGGGTGATCCATGTGAACCGCCTTAAGCTCTTCCATGACAGGGCTGATGTAAATCTGTTGATGGTAACAGATGAGGATCAGGAGGCAGAGAGTGAACCTCTCCCTGATCTTCTGTCATCAGACTCAAAAGATGGCTCAGTAGATGGAGTGATCTACTCAGACACCCTCTCTGGCCAACAGCAAGCTGATTGTAGGAGAGTCCTACAACAGTTTCCTGAACTCTTCTCCCTAACCCCTGGTCAGACACACCTGTGTACCCATGATGTGGACACAGGAGACAGCATGCCTGTCAAAAACAAATTTTTTAGACAGTCTGACCATGTTAAGGAAAGCATCAAGGTGGAAGTCCACAAGATGCTGGAATTGGGAGTAATTGAGCGCTCTGACAGCCCCTGGGCTAGCCCAGTGGTCTTAGTCCCCAAACCTCACACCAAAGATGGAAAGAAAGAGATGAGGTTTTGTGTGGACTACAGAGGGCTCAACTCTGTCACCAAGACAGACGCCCATCCAATTCCTAGAGCTGATGAGCTCATAGACAAATTAGGTGCTGCCAAATTCTTAAGTACCTTTGACTTGACAGCAGGGTACTGGCAAATAAAAATGGCACCTGGAGCAAAAGAGAAAACAGCATTCTCCACACCTGATGGGCATTATCAGTTTACTGTTATGCCCTTTGGTTTAAAGAATGCCCCTGCCACCTTCCAAAGGTTGGTGAATCAAGTCCTTGCTGGCTTGGAGTCCTTTAGCACAGCTTATCTTGATGATATTGCTGTCTTTAGCTCCACCTGGCAGGATCACCTGGTCCACCTGAAGAAGGTTTTGAAGGCTCTGCAATCTGCAGGCCTCTCTATCAAGGCATCCAAATGCCAGATAGGGCAGGGAACTGTGGTTTACTTGGGCCACCTTGTAGGTGGAGGCCAAGTTCAGCCACTCCAACCCAAGATCCAGACTATTCTGGACTGGGTAGCTCCAAAAACCCAGACTTAAGTCAGGGCATTCCTTGGCTTGACTGGGTATTACAGGAGGTTTGTGAAGGGATATGGATCCATTGTGACAGCCCTCACTGAACTCACCTCCAAGAAAATGCCCAAGAAAGTGAACTGGACTGTGGAATGCCAACAGGCCTTTGACACCCTGAAACAAGCAATGTGCTCAGCACCAGTTCTAAAAGCTCCAGATTATTCTAAGCAGTTCATTGTGCAGACAGATGCCTCTGAACATGGGATAGGGGCAGTTTTGTCCCAAACCAATGATGATGGCCTTGACCAGCCTGTTGCTTTCATTAGCAGGAGGTTACTCCCCAGGGAGCAGCGTTGGAGTGCCATTGAGAGGGAGGCCTTTGCTGTGGTTTGGTCCCTGAAGAAGCTGAGACCATACCTCTTTGGGACTCACTTCCTAGTTCAAACTGACCACAGACCTCTCAAATGGCTGATGCAAATGAAAGGTGAAAATCCAAAACTGTTGAGGTGGTCCATCTCCCTACAGGGAATGGACTTTATAGTGGAACACAGACCTGGGACTGCCCATGCCAATGCAGATGGCCTTTCCAGGTTCTTCCACTTAGAAAATGAAGACTCTCTTGGGAAAGGTTAGTCTCATCCTCTTTCGTTTGGGGGGGGGGTTGTGTAAGGAAATGCCTCCTTGGCATGGTTGCCCCCTGACTTTTTTGCCTTTGCTGATGCTATGTTTACAATTGAAAGTGTGCTGAGGCCTGCCAACCAGGCCCCAGCACCAGTGTTCTTTCCCTAACCTGTACTTTTGTATCCACAATTGGCAGACCCTGGCATCCAGATAAGTCCCTTGTAACTGGTACTTCTAGTACCAAGGGCCCTGATGCCAAGGAAGGTCTCT
This sequence comes from Pleurodeles waltl, assembly GCF_031143425.1. Classification (NCBI taxonomy): domain Eukaryota; kingdom Metazoa; phylum Chordata; class Amphibia; order Caudata; family Salamandridae; genus Pleurodeles; species Pleurodeles waltl. The sequence continues at coordinate 1,125,436,562 of NC_090448.1, forward strand.
AAGGGCTGCAGCATGTCTTATGCCACCCTGGAGACCTCTCACTCAGCACAGACACACTGCTTGCCAGCTTGTGTGTGCTAGTGAGGACAAAACGAGTAAGTCGACATGGCACTCCCCTCAGGGTGCCATGCCAGCCTCTCACTGCCTATGCAGTATAGGTAAGACACCCCTCTAGCAGGCCTTACAGCCCTAAGGCAGGGTGCACTATACCATAGGTGAGGGTACCAGTGCATGAGCATGGTACCCCTACAGTGTCTAAACAAAACCTTAGACATTGTAAGTGCAGGGTAGCCATAAGAGTATATGGTCTGGGAGTTTGTCAAACACGAACTCCACCGCACCATAATGGCTACACTGAAAACTGGGAAGTTTGGTATCAAACTTCTCAGCACAATAAATGCACACTGATGCCAGTGTACATTTTATTGCAAAATACACCCCAGAGGGCACCTTAGAGGTGCCCCCTGAAACTTAACCGACTATCTGTGTAGGCTGACTAGTTCCAGCAGCCTGCCACACTAGAGACATGTTGCTGGCCCCATGGGGAGAGTGCCTTTGTCACTCTGAGGCCAGTAACAAAGCCTGCACTGGGTGGAGATGCTAACACCTCCCCCAGGCAGGAGCTGTAACACCTGGCGGTGAGCCTCAAAGGCTCACCCCTTTGTCACAGCACCGCAGGTCACTCCAGCTAGTGGAGTTGCCCGCCCCCTCCGGCCCCGGCCCCCACTTTTGGCGGCAAGGCCGGAGAAAATAATGAGAATAACAAGGAGGAGTCACTGGCCAGTCAGGACAGCCCCTAAGGTGTCCTGAGCTGAGGTGACTCTAACTTTTAGAAATCCTCCATCTTGCAGATGGAGGATTCCCCCAATAGGGTTAGGATTGTGACCCCCTCCCCTTGGGAGGAGGCACAAAGAGGGTGTACCCACCCTCAGGGCTAGTAGCCATTGGCTACTAACCCCCCAGACCTAAACACGCCCTTAAATTTAGTATTTAAGGGCTACCCTGAACCCTAGAAAATTAGATTCCTGCAACTACAAGAAGAAGGACTGCCTAGCTGAAAACCCCTGCAGAGGAAGACCAGAAGACAACAACTGCCTTGGCTCCAGAAACTCACCGGCCTGTCTCCTGCCTTCCAAAGAACTCTGCTCCAGCGACGCCTTCCAAAGGGACCAGCGACCTCTGCATCCTCTGAGGACTGCCCTGCTTCGACGACGACAAGAAACTCCCGAGGACAGCGGACCTGCTCCAAAAAGACTGCAACTTTATCCAAAGAAGCAGCTTTAAAGAACCCTGCAATCTCCCCGCAAGAAGCGTGAGACTTGCAACACTGCACCCGGCGACCCCGACTCGGCTGGTGGAGAACCAACACCTCAGGGAGGACCCCCGGACTACTCTACGACTGTGAGTACCAAAACCTGTCCCCCCTGAGCCCCCACAGCGCCGCCTGCAGAGGGAATCCCGAGGCTTCCCCTGACCGCGACTCTCTGAAACCTAAGTCCCGACGCCTGGAAAAGACCCTGCACCCGCAGCCCCCAGGACCTGAAGGACCGGACTTTCACTGCAGAAGTGACCCCCAGGAGTCCCTCTCCCTTGCCCAAGTGGAGGTTTCCCCGAGGAAGCCCCCCCCTTGCCTGCCTGCAGCACTGAAGAGATCCCTTGATCTCTCATTGACTTACATTGCGAACCCGACGCTTGTTCTAACACTGCACCCGGCCGCCCCGCGCTGCTGAGGGTGAAATTTCTGTGTGGGCTTGTGTCCCCCCCGGTGCCCTACAAAACCCCCCTGGTCTGCCCTCCGAAGACGCGGGTACTTACCTGCAAGCAGACCGGAACCGGGGCACCCCCTTCTCTCCATTCTAGCCTATGCGTTTTGGGCACCACTTTGAACTCTGCACCTGACCGGCCCTGAGCTGCTGGTGTGGTAACTTTGGGGTTGCTCTGAACCCTCAACGGTGGGCTACCTTGGACCAAGAACCGAACCCTGTAAGTGTCTTACTTACCTGGTAAAACTAACAAAAACTTACCTCCCCCAGGAACTGTGAAAATTGCGCTGTGTCCACTTTTAAAGTAGCTATTTGTGAATAACTTGAAAAGTATACATGCAATTGAAATGATTCAAAGTTCCTAATGTACTTACCTGCAATACCTTTCAAACAAGATATTACATGTTAAATTTGAACCTGTGGTTCTTAAAATAAACTAAGAAAAGATATTTTTCTATAACAAAACCTATTGGCTGGATTTGTCTCTGAGTGTGTGTACCTCATTTATTGTCTATGTGTATGTACAACAAATGCTTAACACTACTCCTTGGATAAGCCTACTGCTCGACCACACTACCACAAAATAGAGCATTAGTATTATCTCTTTTTACCACTATTTTACCTCTAAGGGGAACCCTTGGACTCTGTGCATGCTATTCCTTACTTTGAAATAGCACATACAGAGCCAACTTCCTACACACAGCTACTGATATCCTCATCCATGTCAGTTCCTTGAAGACAGGGGTGTCATAATGAGCACGAAGCATGTGGTCATCTTCATGAAGCACGAAATTCAGCCATTGCAAGACCTGTCTGTAATAGCTGCGAAAGTAAAAGACTTCTGCCTGATCACAAACTTCCTATGTGAAATGCACATTTCCAATCAATAGGCGCATCTGTCTCATCTGTCGATTAAGAGGGAGAGACATAGCCATTGACTGCAATTGAAAGGTAGACAATGTACCAAAAATACCTGCCTGTCTCGGATATCTATTTATTATTACACAAGATTGAGAGGGGAGGAAAAATCAGTGTCCCACAGGTGATGGAAAGTAGAAATAGGAAAATAATTATGCAAAGAGTAATGGAAGTACATGTAAACTAGGACATGACTGTTGTCCATGTGAGCAAATGGGTGGGAATCTCTGTATAAAGTGATGCTTCATTGGTGTTTTATTTCACCTAGAAAACATGTATGGGACATGTATCGGAGATGTACAGGGCAGGGTAGATGTTGGTGAGGTACCATCCCTTGTGGTCTGAAGTAGCCCTAAATTGCTTTTTACTAGAAGAAGGTGATAACTGACATAAATAGGACAGACAACAATGCTCTGTCAGCAACCAAGAGACAATAAATCAGGGGAAACAAGGCACAGCCCACTCTATTTGACACATGGTAATTAACCAGTTACTTACCTTTGGTAACCCCCTTTCTGGTGGATACTCTATCGAACTGCAGATTTCTCACCTTTACAATATATGCCCAGTTGCTAGACTGGACCTGGAAGCTTTTACAGCAGTGCTCCACTAGGTGGCGTCATGAGTTTCCACATTGACTTTGTTCTGCTTTGGAAGAGATGGAGTGAAGACGCTTGTTAAAGGCCTCTCATGCATGCCAATGTCAGTTTCTTTCTGGTACCCTTCTGAGCCCCCAGACACAGAGAACAAAACAATTGGAGGTACCAGTGTTCAGGTCTCTAATTTGGGGGCTTTTTTACGGGGTAAAGAAAGACCACTCACAGAACCGGGAGGTGGGAAGGCAGTGAGCAATCTGCAATTAGATAGGGGTTCCACTAGAAAGAGCATAATTCTGATGGATCCTTCTAACCTCAGATTTCTCATGTTTTGCATAGATACCAAAGCGGTACCTCCCCAAGGTGGAGTATCTGTGGAGTGGGCTCAGACCAGAAGGAGTGAAAGCGAAAAATGACCTTCCAGTCTGACTTGGCTATCAAGGGAGTAGTACTTCATGAACATGTGCACTGATGCTCAAGTTGAGGCCTAACTGATGTTAAGGACAGGCATTTTGACTGCCACCACAGTGGTGACGGCTTTGGCCCTGGTGGGTTGGACCCTCCGTCCTTCTGGAGACTGCTTTGAGCCAATGTGTAGCAGATATTATGCAGAGGACTATCCACATTAACTAAGTTCTTTCCAGCATCGCCTCTCTTTCTTTGCCCCAGAACAACACTCAAAAAGGTGACTGTCCACCCGATGATCTTTGGTGCGATTGATATAAACGTTTCAGCTTTTTAGGGTCCAACCAATGGACTCTCTCGGGAGGTGAAAGCCATCCACGCAGAAGCCTATAGATCTCATCAAGGCATGTCTCCTGAGTGTCATGCTGGTGAAGGAAAATGTCACTTACCCAGTGTACATCTGTTCGTGGCATGAGACGCTGCAGATTCACATGCTGTGCACATCCCGCCATCTAGTGTTGGGCTCGGAGTGTTACAAGTTGTTTTTCTTCGAAGAAGTCTTTTCGAGTCACGAGATCGAGGGACTCCTCCCCTTTCGGCTCCATTGCGCATGGGCGTCGACTCAATCTTAGATTGTTTTCCCCGCAGAGGGTTAGGTAGGAGTTGTGTATATAGTAATAGTGCCCATGCAATGGAGTAAATATGTATGTACATAATGTGGTTTAAAGTGATATATTTACAAATTTACAAATGTACAAGTCTACTTTTTCTCAACTTAAAACGGCTACAGGCTCCCGGGGAGGTGGGAGGGTGCATGTGAATCTGCAGCGTCTCATGTCACGAACAGATGTACACTGGGTAAGTGACATTTTCCGTTCGATGGCATGTGTAGCTGCAGATACACATGCTGTGCATAGACTAGTAAGCAGTTATCTCCCCAAAAGCGGTGGTTCAGCCTGTAGGAGTTGAAGTTGTTTGAAATAAAGTCCGTAATACTGCTTGTCCTACTGTGGCTTGTTGTGTTAACACATTGTAAAGAAATGGCTCCCTGTTGCAGTTACCCCCCACTTTTTGCCTGATACTGATGCTGACTTGACTGAGAAGTGTGCTGGGACCCTGCTAACCAGGCCCCAGCACCAGTGTTCTTTCACCTAAAATGTACCATTGTTTCCACAATTGGCACACCCTGGCATCCAGGTAAGTCCCTAGTAACTGGTACCCGTGGTACCAAGGGCCCTAATGCCAGGGAAGGTCTCTAAGGGCTGCAGCATGTCTTATGCCACCCGAGGGACCCCTCACTCAGCACAGACACACTGCTTGCCAGCTTGTGTGTGCTGGTGGGGAGAAAATGACTAAGTCGACATGGCACTCCCCTCAGGGTGCCATGCCAACCTCACACTGCCTATGGCATAGGTAAGTCACCCCTCTAACAGGCCTTACAGCCCTAAGGCAGGGTGCACTATACCACAGGGGAGGGCATAGGTGCATGAGCACTATGCCCCTACAGTGTCTAAGCAAAACCTTAGACATTGTAAGTGCAGGTTAGCCATAAGAGTATATGGTCTGGGAGTCTGTCAAAAACGAACTCCACAGCTCCATAATGGCTACACTGAATACTGGGAAGTTTGGTACCAAACTTCTCTGAATAATAAACCCACACTGATGCCAGTGTTGGATTTATTAAAAAATGCACACAGAGGGCATCTTAGAGATACCCCCTGTATTTTACCCAATTGTTCAGTGCAGGACTGACTGGTCTGTGCCAGCCTGCTGCTGAGAGACGAGTTTCTGACCCCATGCGGTGACAGCCTTTGTGCTCTCTGAGGACAGAAACAAAGCCTGCTCTGGGTGGAGGTGCTACACACCTCCCCCCTGCAGGAACTGTAACACCTAGCAGTGAGCTTCAAAGGCTCAAGCTTCGTGTTACAATGCCCCAGGGCACTCCAGCTAGTGGAGATGCCCGCCCCCTGGACACAGCCCCCACTTTTGGCGGCAAGTCCAGGAGAGATAATGAGAAAAACAAGGAGGAGTCACTGGCCAGTCAGGACAGCCCCTAAAGTGTCCTGAGATGAGGTGACTGACTTTTAGAAATCCTCCATCTTGCAGATGGAGGATTCCCCCAATAGGATTAGGGATGTGCCCCCCTCCCCTCAGGGAGGAGGCACAAAGAGGGTGTAGCCACCCTCAGGGCTAGTAGCCATTGGCTACTAACCCCCAGACCTAAACACACCCCTAAATTCAGTATTTAGGGGCTCCCCAGAACCAAGGAACTCAGATTCCTGCAACCTAAGAAGGAGAGGACTGCTAAGCTGAAAAACCCTGCAGAGAAGACGGAGACACCAACTGCTTTGGCCCAAGCTCTACCGGCCTGTCTCCCCACTTCTAAAGACACTGCTCCAGCGACGCTTTCCCCAGGGACCAGCGACCTCTGAATCCTCAGAGGACTGCCCTGCTCTAGAAGGACCAAGAAACTCCAGAGGACAGCGGCTCGGTGCACCCAAGACTGCAACTTTGTTTCCAAAGAAGCAACTTCAAGACAACTAAGTTTCCCGCCGGAAGCGTGAGACTTGCAATGCAACTCTGCACCCGACGCCCCCAGCTCGACTTGTGGAGAACAAACACTTCAGGGAGGACTCCCCGGCGACTACGAGACCGTGAGTAGCCAGGGTTGCCCCCCCTAAGCCCCCGCAGCGACGCCTGCAGAGGGAATCCCGAGGCTCCCCCTGACCGTGACTGCCTGACTCCCAGATCCCGATGCCTGGAAAAGACCCTGCACCCGCAGCCCCCAGGACCTGAAAGATCAGAACTCCAGTGCAGGAGTGACCCCCAGGAGGCCCTCTCCCGTGCCCAGGTGGTGGCTACTCCGAGGAGCCCCCCCCCCCCTTGCCTGCATCGCTGAAGAGACCCCTTGGTCTCCCATTGATTCCAATTGAAAACCCGACGTGTGTTTGCACATTGCACCTGGCCGCCCCGTGCTGCTGGGGGTGTACTTTCTGTGCTAACTTGTGTCCCCCCCGACGCCCTACAAAACCCCCCTGGTCTGCCCTCCGAAGACACGGGTACTTACCTGCTGGCAGACTGGAACCGGGGCACCCCCTTCTCCATTGAAGCCTATGTGTTTTGGGCACCACTTTGAACTCTGCACCTGACCGGCCCTGAGCTGCTGGTGTGGTAACTTTGGGGTTGCTCTGAACCCCCAACGGTGGGCTACCTTGGACCCAAACTTGAACCCCGTAGGTGGTTTACTTACCTGCAAGAACTAACAATTACTTACCTCCCCTAGGAAATGTGAAAATTGCACTGTCTAGTTTTAAAATAGCTATATGTGTTTTATTTGAAAAGTATATATGCTATTGTGATTATTCAAAGTTCCTAAAGTACTTACCTGCAATACCTTTCATGCAAAGTATTACATGTAGAATTTGAACCTGTGGTTCTTAAAATAAACTAAGGAAAGATATTTTTCTATACAAAAAACCTACTGGCCTGGAATTGTCTCTGAGTGTGTGTTCCTCATTTATTGCCTGTATGTATGTACAACAAATGCTTAACACTACTCCTTTGATAAGACAAAATAGAGCATTAGTATTATCTCTTTTTGCCACTATCTTACCTCTAAGGGGAACCCTTCGACTCTGTGCATACTATTCCTTACTTTGAAATAGTGCATACAGAGCCAACTTCCTACACACATGCACGCAGTAATGCTTGGTAAATGTATGAGGCGGAGACCATGTGGCTGCCTTACAGATTTCAGTCATTGGCATGTTTCCTAGAAAGGCCATGGTAGCACCTTTCTTTCTAGTAGAGTGTGCCTTTGGTGTAATAGGCAGTTCTCTTTTTGCTTTTATATAACAGGTTTGAATACATTTAACTATCCATCTGGCAATGCCTTGTTTGGATATTGGATTCCCTGTATGAGGTTTTTGGAAAGCAACAAACAATTGTTTTGTTTTGCAAATTTGTTTTGTTCTATCAATGTAGTACATTAGTGCCCTTTTGATGTCTAATGTATGTAATGCTCTTTCAGCTACAGAATCTGGTTCTGGAAAGAACACTGGGAGTTCCACTGTCTGATTTAAGTGGAACGGTGATATGACTTTAGGTAAGAATTTAGGATTTGTTCGTAGAACTACTTTATGTTTGTGTATTTGAATAAAGGGTACTTGTATGATAAAGGCTTGTATTTCACTTACTCTTCTGAGAGATGTGATAGCTAGCAGAAATGCTACTTTCCATGTTAAGTACTGTATCTCACATGAGTGCATGGGTTCAAATGGTGGACCCATGAGTCGTGTTAATACGATGTTGAGGTTTCACGAAGGAACTGGTGGTGTTCTTGGTGGGATAATCCTTTTCAGACCCTCCATAAATGCTTTTATGACTGGGATTCTGAATAATGAAGTTGAGTGCGTAATTTGCAGATAAGCTGAAATTGCATTGAGATGTATTTTAATGGATGAAAAAGCTAACTTGGACTTTTGTAAGTGTAGTAGGTAACTTACGATGTTTTTAGCAGATGCGTGTAATGGTTGAATTTGATTATTATGGCAGTAATACACAAATCTTTTCCACTTATTTGCGTAGCAATGTCTTGTGGTTGGTCTTCTAGCTTGTTTTATGACCTCCATGCATTCTTGTGTAAGGTCTAGGTGTCCGAATTCTAAGATTTCAGGAGCCAAATTGCTAGATTGAGCGATGCTGGATTCGGGTGTCTGATCTGTTGTTTGTGTTGAGTTAACAGATCTGGTCTGTATGGCAGTTTGATATGAGGCACTACTGAGAGGTCTAGTAGTGTTGTGTACCAAGGTTGTCGTGCCCAGGTTGGTGCTATCAGTATGAGTTTGAGTTTGTTTTGACTCAATCTGTTTACTAGATACGGAAGGAGTGGGAGAGGGGGAAAAGCGTATGCAAATATTCCTGACCAACTCATCCATAACGCATTGCCTTGAGAGTGAGCCTGTGGGTACCTGGATGCGAAGTTTTGGCACTTTGCGTTTTCTTTTGTTGCAAATAGGTCTATTTGCGGTGTTCCCCATCTTTGGAAGTAAGTCTTTAGTATTTGGGGATGAATTTCCCATTCGTGGATCTGTTGGTGATCCCGAGAGAGATTGTCGGCTAAGTGATTTTGAATTCCTGGTATGAACTGTGCTATTAGGCGAATGTGGTTGTGAATCGCCCAATGCCATTTCTTTTGAGCTAAGAGACAATTGTGTCGAGTGTGTCCCTCCTTGTTTGTTCACATAATACATTGTTGTCATGTTGTCTGTTTTGACAAGAATGTGTTTGTGGGTTATTATAGGTTGAAATGCTTTCAACGCTAGAAATACTGCTAGTAGTTCTAAGTGATTTATATGAAGCTGTGTTTGTTGAGTGTCCCATTGTCCTTGGATGCTGTGTTGGTTGAGGTGTGCTCCCCACCCTACCTTGGAAGCATCCGTTGTGATTACGTATTGAGGCACTGGGTCTTGGAAAGGCCGCCCTTTGTTTAAATTTATAGTATTCCACCATTGAAGCGAGGTGTATGTTTGGCGGTCTATCAACACTAGATCTTGAAGTTGACCCTGTGCTTGTGACCATTGTGATGCCCGCACTGTTGTAAGTGCTGCATGTGTAATCTTGCATTTGGGACATTGGCTATGCATGAGGACATCATGCCTAGTAGTTTCATTACCAATTTTACCTGGAACCTTTGGTTTGGGTGCATGGCCTGTATGACGCTTTGGAATGCCTGTACCCTTTGTGGACTTGGAGTGGCAATCCCTTTTTTTGTGTTGATTGTTGCTCCTAAGTACTGTTGTATTTGACAGGACTGTAGGTGTGATTTGTTGTAGTTGAGTGAGAACTCTAGCTTGTGAAGGGTTTCTATTACATACTTTGTGTGTTGTGAACACCGTTCTTGCGTATTGGTTTTGATTAACCAATCTTCTAAGTATGGGAACACATGTATTTGCTGCCTTCTGATATGGGCTGCCACTACGGCCAGGCATTTTGTAAAAACTCTTGGCGCTGCTGTTATTCCGAATGGCAACACTTTGAACTGGTAATGTACTCCTTGGATTACAAACCTTAAGTATTTTCTGTGGGAAGGATGTATGGGTATATGGAAATATGCATCCTTGAGTTCTAGTGTTGTCATGTAGTCTTGTTGTTTGAGCAATAGGATCACGTCCTGCAGTGTCACCATGCGAAAGTGATCTGATTTGATGTAAATGTTTAATGTTCTGAGATCTAGGATAGGTCTTAGAGTTTTGTCTTTTTTGGGTATGAGAAAGTACAGGGAGTAAACCCCTGTTCCTTTCTGATGAATTGGTACTAGTTCTATTGCATCTTTTTGCAACAACGCTTGGACTTCCAGTTGTAATAGATCCACATGTTGTTTGGACATTTTGTGTGTTTTCAGTGGGACATTTGGAGGGAATTGTAGAAATTCTATGGAATAACCATGTTGGATAATGGCTAGGATCCACGTGTTTGTTGTTATCTCCTCCCAGTTTTTGTAAAAATTGGTTAGTCTCCCCCCCACTGGTGTTATGTGTTGGGGATTTGTGACGCTGAAGTCACTGTTTATTTTGCGGTGTTTTGGGACCTTGGGACTTCCCTCTAGTTTTAGGGAACTGTCCCCCTCTGTATTGTCCCCGAAAAATTCCCCTCTGATATTGACTCTGGTGGAAATGGGTCTTGTTTGTGAGGTTGAGGGTTCTGTGATCTGTCCTCGAAACCCCCCTCTAAACTGTGATTTACGAAATGTGCCTCTGCTCTGTGGGGAGTAGAGTGCGCCCATGGCTTTGGCCGTATCTGTGTCCTTTTGAAGTTTCTCGATAGCAGTGTCCACCTCCGGCCCAAACAACTGCTGTCTGTTAAAAGGTATATTCAGCACCGCTTGTTGAATTTCCGGCTTGAATCCTGAGGTGCGTAGCCATGCGTGTCTCCGTATTGTGACCGCTGTATTTACAGTCCTAGCAGCGGTGTCAGCTGCATCCATTGCTGACCGTATCTGATTGTTAGAGATACTCTGGCCTTCTTCCACCACTTGTTGTGCCCTCTTTTGGAACTCTTTGGGTAGATGTTCTATGAAATGTTGCATTTCGTCCCAATGAGCCCTATCATATTGTAGGAAGTTGGCTCTGTATGTGCTATTTCAAAGTAAGGAATAGCATGCACAGAGTCCAAGGGTTCCCCTTAGAGGTAAAATAGTGGTAAAAATAGATAATACTAATGCTCTATTTTGTGGTAGTGTGGTCGAGCAGTAGGCTTATCCAAGGAGTAGTGTTAAGCATTTGTTGTACATACACATAGACAATAAATGAGGTACACACACTCAGAGACAAATCCAGCCAATGGGTTTTTGTATAGAAAAATATCTTTTCTTAGTTTATTTTAAGAACCACAGGTTCAAATTCTACATGTAATATCTCATTCGAAAGGTATTGCAGGTAAGTACTTTAGGAACTTTAAATCATAAAAATTGCATGTATACTTTTCAAGTTATTGACAAATAGCTGTTTTAAAAGTGGACACTTAGTGCAATTTTCACAGTTCCTAGGGGAGGTAAGTTTTGGTTAGTTTTACCAGGTAAGTAAGACACTTACTGGGTTCAGTTCTTGGTCCAAGGTAGCCCACCGTTGGGGGTTCAGAGCAACCCCAAAGTCACCACACCAGCAGCTCAGGGCCGGTCAGGTGCAGAGTTCAAAGTGGTGCCCAAAACACATAGGCTAGAATGGAGAGAAGGGGGTGCCCCGGTTCCGGTCTGCTTGCAGGTAAGTACCCGCGTCTTCGGAGGGCAGACCAGGGGGGTTTTGTAGGGCACCGGGGGGGACACAAGTCCACACAGAAATTTCACCCTCAGCAGCGCGGGGGCGGCCGGGTGCAGTGTAGAAACAGGCGTCGGGTTCGCAATGTTAGTCTATGAGAGATCTCGGGATCTCTTCAGCGCTGCAGGCAGGCAAGGGGGGGATTCCTCGGGGAAACCTCCACTTGGGCAAGGGAGAGGGACTCCTGGGGGTCACTTCTCCAGTGAAAGTCCGGTCCTTCAGGTCCTGGGGGCTGCGGGTGCAGGGTCTCTCCCAGGCGTCGGGACTTTGGATTCAAAGAGTCGCGGTCAGGGGAAGCCTCGGGATTCCCTCTGCAGGCGGCGCTGTGGGGGCTCAGGGGGGACAGGTTTTGGTACTCACAGTATCAGAGTAGTCCTGGGGTCCCTCCTGAGGTGTTGGATCTCCACCAGCCGAGTCGGGGTCGCCGGGTGCAGTGTTGCAAGTCTCACGCTTCTTGCGGGGAGCTTGCAGGGTTCTTTCAAGGCTGCTGGAAACAAAGTTGCAGCCTTTCTTGGAGCAGGTCCGCTGTCCTCGGGAGTTTCTTGTCTTTTCGAAGCAGGGGCAGTCCTCAGAGGATGTCGAGGTCGCTGGTCCCTTTGGAAGGCGTCGCTGGAGCAGGATCTTTGGAAGGCAGGAGACAGGCCGGTGAGTTTCTGGAGCCAAGGCAGTTGTCGTCTTCTGGTCTTCCTCTGCAGGGGGTTTTCAGCTAGGCAGTCCTTCTTCTTGTAGTTGCAGGAATCTAATTTTCTAGGGTTCAGGGTAGCCCTTAAATACTAAATTTAAGGGCGTGTTTAGGTCTGGGGGGTTAGTAGCCAATGGCTACTAGCCCTGAGGGTGGGTACACCCTCTTTGTGCCTCCTCCCAAGGGGAGGGGGTCACAATCCTAACCCTATTGGGGGAATCCTCCATCTGCAAGATGGAGGATTTCTAAAAGTTAGAGTCACTTCAGCTCAGGACACCTTAGGGGCTGTCCTGACTGGCCAGTGACTCCTCCTTGTTGCTTTCTTTGTTCCCTCCAGCCTTGCCGCCAAAAGTGGGGGCCGTGGCCGGAGGGGGCGGGCAACTCCACTAAGCTGGAGTGCCCTGCTGGGCTGTGACAAAGGGGTGAGCCTTTGAGGCTCACCGCCAGGTGTCACAGCTCCTGCCTGGGGGAGGTGTTAGCATCTCCACCCAGTGCACGCTTTGTTACTGGCCTCAGAGTGACAAAGGCACTCTCCCCATGGGGCCAGCAACATGTCTCTGGTGTGGCAGGCTGCTGGAACTAGTCAGCCTACACAGACAGTCGGTTAAGTTTCAGGGGGCACCTCTAAGGTGCCCTCTGTGGTGTATTTTACAATAAAATGTACACTGGCATCAGTGTGCATTTATTGTGCTGAGAAGTTTGATACCAAACTTCCCAGTTTTCAGTGTAGCCATTATGGTGCTGTGGAGTTCGTGTTTGACAGACTCCCAGACCATATACTCTTATGGCTACCCTGCACTTACAATGTCTAAGGTTTTGTTTAGACACTGTAGGGGTACCATGCTCATGCACTGGTACCCTCACCTATGGTATAGTGCACCCTGCCTTAGGGCTGTAAGGCCTGCTAGAGGGGTGTCTTACCTATACTGCATAGGCAGTGAGAGGTTGGCATGGCACCCTGAGGGGAGTGCCATGTCGACTTACTCGTTTTGTCCTCACTAGCACACACAAGCTGGCAAGCAGTGTGTCTGTGCTGAGTGAGAGGTCTCCAGGGTGGCATAAGACATGCTGCAGCCCTTAGAGACCTTCCTTGGCATCAGGGCCCTTGGTACTAGAAGTACCAGTTACAAGGGACTTATCTGGATGCCAGGGTCTGCCAATTGTGGATACAAAAGTACAGGTTAGGGAAAGAACACTGGTGCTGGGGCCTGGTTAGCAGGCCTCAGCACACTTTCAATTGTAAACATAGCATCAGCAAAGGCAAAAAAGTCAGGGGGCAACCATGCCAAGGAGGCATTTCCTTACACAACCCCCCCCCAAACGAAAGAGGATGAGACTAACCTTTCCCAAGAGAGTCTTCATTTTCTAAGTGGAAGAACCTGGAAAGGCCATCTGCATTGGCATGGGCAGTCCCAGGTCTGTGTTCCACTATAAAGTCCATTCCCTGTAGGGAGATGGACCACCTCAACAGTTTAGGATTTTCACCTTTCATTTGCATCAGCCATTTGAGAGGTCTGTGGTCAGTTTGAACTAGGAAGTGAGTCCCAAAGAGGTATGGTCTCAGCTTCTTCAGGGACCAAACCACAGCAAAGGCCTCCCTCTCAATGGCACTCCAACGCTGCTCCCTGGGGAGTAACCTCCTGCTAATGAAAGCAACAGGCTGGTCAAGGCCATCATCATTGGTTTGGGACAAAACTGCCCCTATCCCATGTTCAGAGGCATCTGTCTGCACAATGAACTGCTTAGAATAATCTGGAGCTTTTAGAACTGGTGCTGAGCACATTGCTTGTTTCAGGGTGTCAAAGGCCTGTTGGCATTCCACAGTCCAGTTCACTTTCTTGGGCATTTTCTTGGAGGTGAGTTCAGTGAGGGCTGTCACAATGGATCCATATCCCTTCACAAACCTCCTGTAATACCCAGTCAAGCCAAGGAATGCCCTGACTTGAGTCTGGGTTTTTGGAGCTACCCAGTCCAGAATAGTCTGGATCTTGGGTTGGAGTGGCTGAACTTGGCCTCCACCTACAAGGTGGCCCAAGTAAACCACAGTTCCCTGCCCTATCTGGCATTTGGATGCCTTGATAGAGAGGCCTGCAGATTGCAGAGCCTTCAAAACCTTCTTCAGGTGGACCAGGTGATCCTGCCAGGTGGAGCTAAAGACAGCAATATCATCAAGATAAGCTGTGCTAAAGGACTCCAAGCCAGCAAGGACTTGATTCACCAACCTTTGGAAGGTGGCAGGGGCATTCTTTAAACCAAAGGGCATAACAGTAAACTGATAATGCCCATCAGGTGTGGAGAATGCTGTTTTCTCTTTTGCTCCAGGTGCCATTTTTATTTGCCAGTACCCTGCTGTCAAGTCAAAGGTACTTAAGAATTTGGCAGCACCTAATTTGTCTATGAGCTCATCAGCTCTAGGAATTGGATGGGCGTCTGTCTTGGTGACAGAGTTGAGCCCTCTGTAGTCCACACAAAACCTCATCTCTTTCTTTCCATCTTTGGTGTGAGGTTTGGGGACTAAGACCACTGGGCTAGCCCAGGGGCTGTCAGAGCGCTCAATTACTCCCAATTCCAGCATCTTGTGGACTTCCACCTTGATGCTTTCCTTAACATGGTCAGACTGTCTAAAAAATTTGTTTTTGACAGGCATGCTGTCTCCTGTGTCCACATCATGGGTACACAGGTGTGTCTGACCAGGGGTTAGGGAGAAGAGTTCAGGAAACTGTTGTAGGACTCTCCTACAATCAGCTTGCTGTTGGCCAGAGAGGGTGTCTGAGTAGATCACTCCATCTACTGAGCCATCTTTTGAGTCTGATGACAGAAGATCAGGGAGAGGTTCACTCTCTGCCTCCTGATCCTCATCTGTTACCATCAACAGATTTACATCAGCCCTGTCATGGAAGAGCTTAAGGCGGTTCACATGGATCACCCTCTTGGGGCTCCTGCTTGTGCCCAGGTCCACCAGGTAGGTGACCTGACTCTTCCTTTCTAGCACTGGGTAAGGGCCACTCCATTTGTCCTGAAGTGCCCTGGGAGCCACAGGCTCCAGAACCCAGACTTTCTGCCCTGGTTGGAACTCAACCAGTGCAGCCTTTTGGTCATACCAAAACTTCTGGAGCTGTTGGCTGGCCTCAAGGTTTTTGGTTGCCTTTTCCATGTACTCTGCCATTCTAGAGCGAAGGCCAAGTACATAGTCCACTATGTCTTGTTTAGGCTCATGAAGAGGTCTCTCCCAGCCTTCTTTAACAAGAGCAAGTGGTCCCCTTACAGGATGACCAAACAGAAGTTCAAAGGGTGAGAATCCTACTCCCTTCTGTGGCACCTCTCTGTAAGCGAAAAGCAGACATGGCAAGAGGACATCCCATCTCCTTTTGAGTTTTTCTGGGAGCCCCATGATCATGCCCTTTAATGTCTTGTTGAATCTCTCAACTAAGCCATTAGTTTGTGGATGGTAAGGTGTAGTGAATTTATAAGTCACTCCACACTCATTCCACATATGTTTCAGGTATGCTGACATGAAGTTGGTACCTCTGTCAGACACCACCTCCTTAGGGAAACCCACTCTGGTAAAGATACCAATGAGGGCCTTGGTTACTGCAGGGGCAGTAGTCGACCTAAGGGGAATAGCTTCAGGATACCTGGTAGCATGATCCACTACTACCAGGATATACATATTTCCTGAGGCTGTGGGAGGTTCCAGTGGACCAACTATGTCCACACCCACTCTTTCAAAGGGGACCCCCACCACTGGAAGTGGAATGAGGGGGGCCTTTGGGTGCCCACCTGTCTTACCACTGGCTTGACAGGTGGGGCAGGAGAGGCAAAACTCCTTAACCATGTTGGACATATTGGGCCAGTAGAAGTGGTTGACTAACCTCTCCCACGTCTTGGTTTGTCCCAAATGTCCAGCAAGGGGAATGTCATGGGCCAATGTTAGGATGAACTCTCTGAACAGCTGAGGCACTACCACTCTCCTAGTGGCACCAGGTTTGGGGTCTCTGGCCTCAGTGTACAGGAGTCCATCTTCCCAATAGACCCTATGTGTTCCATTTTTCTTGCCCTTGGACTCTTCAGCAGCTTGCTGCCTAAGGCCTTCAAGAGAGGGACAGGTTTCTTGTCCCTTACACAGCTCCTCCCTTGAGGGTCCCCCTGGGCCTAAGAGCTCAACCTGATAAGGTTCAAGCCCCAAAGGCTCAGTTCCCTCAGAGGGCAGAACTTCTTCCTGAGAAGAGAGGTTCCCTTTCTTTTGCTGTGTTGCAGTTGGTTTCCCAACTGACTTTCCTGTTCTCTTGGTAGGCTGGGCCATTCTTCCAGACTCCAGCTCTACTTGTTCACCCTGTGCCTTGCATTGTGCTCTTGTTTTCACACACACCAGTTCAGGGATACCCAGCATTGCTGCATGGGTTTTTAGTTCTACCTCAGCCCATGCTGAGGACTCCAGGTCATTTCCAAGCAGACAGTCCACTGGGATATTTGAGGAGACCACCACCTGTTTCAGGCCATTGACCCCTCCCCATTCTAAAGTAACCATTGCCATGGGATGTACTTTTCTCTGATTGTCAGCGTTGGTGACTGTGTAAGTTTTTCCAGTCAGGTATTGGCCAGGGGAAACCAGTTTCTCTGTCACCATGGTGACACTGGCACCTGTATCCCTCAGGCCCTCTATTCTAGTCCCATTAATTAAGAGTTGCTGTCTGTATTTTTGCATGTTAGGCGGCCAGACAGCTAGTGTGGCTAAATCCACCCCACCCTCAGAAACTAGAGTAGCTTCAGTGTGGACCCTGATTTGCTCTGGGCACACTGTTGATCCCACTTGGAGACTAGCCATACCAGTGTTACCTGGATGGGAGTTTGGAGTGGAACCTTTCTTGGGACAGGCCTTGTCTCCAGTTTGGTGTCCATGCTGTTTACAGCTATGACACCAGGCCTTTTTGGGATCAAAGTTTTTACCCTTGTACCCATTGTTTTGTGAAGAGGCTCTGGGCCCACCCTCCTGTGCAGGTTTTTGGGGGCCTGTAGAAGACTCTTTACTATTTTTAGTTTTGGTTGTCTCATCACTCTTCCCCTGGGGAGTCTTTGTGACCCCTTTCTTTTGGTCACCCCCTGTTGAAGTCTTGGACACCCTTGTCTTGACCCAATGGTCCGCCTTCTTTCCCAATTCTTGGGGAGAAATTGGTCCTAGGTCTACCAGATGCTGATGCAGTTTATCATTGAAACAATTACTTAACAGGTGTTCTTTCACAAATAAATTGTACAGCCCATCATAATTACTTACACCACTGCCTTGAATCCAACCATCTAGTGTTTTCACTGAGTAGTCTACAAAGTCAACCCAGGTCTGGCTCGAGGATTTTTTAGCCCCCCTGAATCTAATCCTATACTCCTCAGTGGAGAATCCAAAGCCCTCAATCAGGGTACCCTTCATGAGGTCATAAGATTCTGCATCTTGTCCAGAGAGTGTGAGGAGTCTATCCCTACACTTTCCTGTGAACATTTCCCAAAGGAGAGCACCCCAGTGAGATCTGTTCACTTTTCTGGTTACACAAGCCCTCTCAAAAGCTGTGAACCATTTGGTGATGTCATCACCATCTTCATATTTAGTTACAATCCCTTTAGGGATTTTCAACATGTCAGGAGAATCTCTGACCCTATTTATGTTGCTGCCACCATTGATGGGTCCTAGGCCCATCTCTTGTCTTTCCCTCTCTATGGCTAGGATCTGTCTTTCCAAAGCCAATCTTTTGGCCATCCTGGCTAACTGGATGTCCTCTTCACTGGGGTTATCCTCAGTGATTTCAGAGGTGTTGGTCTCTCCTGTGAGGGAACCAGCATCTCTGACTATTATTTTTGGAGTCAGGGTTTGAGGGACCCTGTTCTCCCTAGATAGGACTGGTAGGGGGGAATTGTCCTCCAAGTCACTATCCTCTTCCTCTGAGTTGCCACCTTCAGAGGGGTTGGCCTTTTCAAACTCTGCCAAAAGCTCCTGGAGCTGTATTTTGGTAGGTTTGGGGCCCATTGTTATTTTCTTTATTTTACAGAGTGACCTTAGCTCCCTCATCTTAAGATGGAGGTAAGGTGTGGTGTCGAGTTCCACCACAGTCACATCTGTGCTAGACATTTTGCTTCTAAAAGTTGGAATACTTTTTAAGAATCTACAACTGGTTCTAGAATCTAATTCAAACTTTTACAAACTTTTAAACTCTAAAAGAAATGCTAAACAGGATCTAACACAAGGCCCTAGCAGGTCTTTTAAGAATTTAGAAAACTTTTCAAATTGCAAAAATCAATTTCTAATGACAATTTTTGAATTTGTCGTGTGATCAGGTATTGGCTGAGTAGTCCAGCAAATGCAAAGTCTTGTACCCCACCGCTGATCCACCAATGTAGGAAGTTGGCTCTGTATGTGCTATTTCAAAGTAAGGAATAGCATGCACAGAGTCCAAGGGTTCCCCTTAGAGGTAAAATAGTGGTAAAAATAGATAATACTAATGCTCTATTTTGTGGTAGTGTGGTCGAGCAGTAGGCTTATCCAAGGAGTAGTGTTAAGCATTTGTTGTACATACACATAGACAATAAATGAGGTACACACACTCAGAGACAAATCCAGCCAATGGGTTTTTGTATAGAAAAATATCTTTTCTTAGTTTATTTTAAGAACCACAGGTTCAAATTCTACATGTAATATCTCATTCGAAAGGTATTGCAGGTAAGTACTTTAGGAACTTTAAATCATAAAAATTGCATGTATACTTTTCAAGTTATTGACAAATAGCTGTTTTAAAAGTGGACACTTAGTGCAATTTTCACAGTTCCTAGGGGAGGTAAGTTTTGGTTAGTTTTACCAGGTAAGTAAGACACTTACTGGGTTCAGTTCTTGGTCCAAGGTAGCCCACACATAGGCTAGAATGGAGAGAAGGGGGTGCCCCGGTTCCGGTCTGCTTGCAGGTAAGTACCCGCGTCTTCGGAGGGCAGACCAGGGGGGTTTTGTAGGGCACAGGGGGGGACACAAGTCCACACAGAAATTTCACCCTCAGCAGCGCGGGGGCGGCCGGGTGCAGTGTAGAAACAGGCGTCGGGTTCGCAATGTTAGTCTATGAGAGATCTCGGGATCTCTTCAGCGCTGCAGGCAGGCAAGGGGGGGATTCCTCGGGGAAACCTCCACTTGGGCAAGGGAGAGGGACTCCTGGGGGTCACTTCTCCAGTGAAAGTCCGGTCCTTCAGGTCCTGGGGGCTGCGGGTGCAGGGTCTCTCCCAGGCGTCGGGACTTTGGATTCAAAGAGTCGCGGTCAGGGGAAGCCTCGGGATTCCCTCTGCAGGCGGCGCTGTGGGGGCTCAGGGGGGACAGGTTTTGGTACTCACAGTATCAGAGTAGTCCTGGGGTCCCTCCTGAGGTGTTGGATCTCCACCAGCCGAGTCGGGGTCGCCGGGTGCAGTGTTGCAAGTCTCACGCTTCTTGCGGGGAGCTTGCAGGGTTCTTTCAAGGCTGCTGGAAACAAAGTTGCAGCCTTTCTTGGAGCAGGTCCGCTGTCCTCAGGAGTTTCTTGTCTTTTCGAAGCAGGGGCAGTCCTCAGAGGATGTCGAGGTCGCTGGTCCCTTTGGAAGGCGTCGCTGGAGCAGGATCTTTGGAAGGCAGGAGACAGGCCGGTGAGTTTCTGGAGCCAAGGCAGTTGTCGTCTTCTGGTCTTCCTCTGCAGGGGGTTTTCAGCTAGGCAGTCCTTCTTCTTGTAGTTGCAGGAATCTAATTTTCTAGGGTTCAGGGTAGCCCTTAAATACTAAATTTAAGGGCGTGTTTAGGTCTGGGGGGTTAGTAGCCAATGGCTACTAGCCCTGAGGGTGGGTACACCCTCTTTGTGCCTCCTCCCAAGGGGAGGGGGTCACAATCCTAACCCTA
Organism: Pleurodeles waltl; assembly: GCF_031143425.1. NCBI lineage: Eukaryota > Metazoa > Chordata > Amphibia > Caudata > Salamandridae > Pleurodeles > Pleurodeles waltl. The sequence goes on from NC_090448.1 coordinate 1,125,456,628, forward strand.
TTGGGGGAATCCTCCATCTGCAAGATGGAGGATTTCTAAAAGTTAGAGTCACTTCAGCTCAGGACACCTTAGGGGCTGTCCTGACTGGCCAGTGACTCCTCCTTGTTGCTTTCTTTGTTCCCTCCAGCCTTGCCGCCAAAAGTGGGGGCCGTGGCCGGAGGGGGCGGGCAACTCCACTAAGCTGGAGTGCCCTGCTGGGCTGTGACAAAGGGGTGAGCCTTTGAGGCTCACCGCCAGGTGTCACAGCTCCTGCCTGGGGGAGGTGTTAGCATCTCCACCCAGTGCAGGCTTTGTTACTGGCCTCAGAGTGACAAAGGCACTCTCCCCATGGGGCCAGCAACATGTCTCTGGTGTGGCAGGCTGCTGGAACTAGTCAGCCTACACAGACAGTCGGTTAAGTTTCAGGGGGCACCTCTAAGGTGCCCTCTGTGGTGTATTTTACAATAAAATGTACACTGGCATCAGTGTGCATTTATTGTGCTGAGAAGTTTGATACCAAACTTCCCCGTTTTCAGTGTAGCCATTATGGTGCTGTGGAGTTCGTGTTTGACAGACTCCCAGACCATATACTCTTATGGCTACCCTGCACTTACAATGTCTAAGGTTTTGTTTAGACACTGTAGGGGTACCATGCTCATGCACTGGTACCCTCACCTATGGTATAGTGCACCCTGCCTTAGGGCTGTAAGGCCTGCTAGAGGGGTGTCTTACCTATACTGCATAGGCAGTGAGAGGTTGGCATGGCACCCTGAGGGGAGTGCCATGTCGACTTACTCGTTTTGTCCTCACTAGCACACACAAGCTGGCAAGCAGTGTGTCTGTGCTGAGTGAGAGGTCTCCAGGGTGGCATAAGACATGCTGCAGCCCTTAGAGACCTTCCTTGGCATCAGGGCCCTTGGTACTAGAAGTACCAGTTACAAGGGACTTATCTGGATGCCAGGGTCTGCCAATTGTGGATACAAAAGTACAGGTTAGGGAAAGAACACTGGTGCTGGGGCCTGGTTAGCAGGCCTCAGCACACTTTCAATTGTAAACATAGCATCAGCAAAGGCAAAAAGTCAGGGGGCAACCATGCCAAGGAGGCATTTCCTTACACATATCTAGCCAGCAAGGCCTGTGAATTGGCAATGCGCCATTGGTTGGCTGCTTGTGCCGCGACCCTTTTCCCCGCTGCATCGAACTTGCGACTTTCCTTGTCGGGTGGTGGTGCATCTCCCGAGGTGTGTGAGTTCGCCCTTTTGCGAGCTGCCCCTACTACCACTGAGTCCGGTGTTAATTGCTGCGTGATGTACACAGGGTCTGTTGGTGGAGGTTTGTACTTTTTTTCCACCCTTGGAGTGATGGCCCTACCTTTCACAGGCTCTTGAAACACTTGCTTTGAATGTTTCAGCATTCCCGGTAACATAGGGAGACTCTGGTACTGGCTATGTGTGGACGACAGCGTATTAAACAAAAAGTCATCTTCTATTGGTTCTGCATGTAGGGTGACATTGTGAAACACAGCTGCTCTTGACACCACCTGTGTGTAGGCAGTGCTGTCCTCAGGTGGTGACGGTCTCGTTGGATAACAGTCGGGACTGTTATCTGATACTGGCGCATCATAAAGATCCCATGCATCAAGATCATCCTGACTCATTCCTGTATGAGTTGGAGACTGCATCATTGGTGGAGTCGCTACCGGTGATGGTTGTGGTGAGCGTTGTGGCGGAGTTATTTGTTTTGCAACCGTTGCTTGTGGTTGCTTGTCCTTCTCTTGGAAGGCAAGTTTCCTTTTAATTTGGATTGGAGGGAGAGTACTGATTTTTCCTGTGTCCTTCTGAATGTGGAGCCTTCTTTGAGTGTAATCTGGCTCCCCTGCCTCTAGCTCCTGTCCGAATCTGTGTCCTTGCATCTGTGAGGACAGGCCCTGTTCCTCGGTGTAGGAACTTGGTTTCGGCTCCGAGGCCGGATGTTTCGGTATCGAAACCTTTGACCGTTTCTTTCGGCTCCGAAGACACTTTTTTGCCTTTCGGTGCTCCGATCTCTCGGTGCTGACACGTTTTGGTGCCGCTCTCTCGATGCCGAGATTGCTCTGACCCGGTGTCTCGGGGTCGAGTCTGTTCTGTGCCGGTATCTCGACCGGAGTCGGATGACTTCGACACATGTGTGCCCTTTTTCGGTGCCGATGGCCGGTCACCTAATTTTCGGGTTAAGCCATGGCCTGTTGGCAGTGGCATCCCCTGGGCTTTAGTGGATTTTCCGTGAGTCTTGGGCAGGGGCGTTTTACTCGCGGTTCTCGGCGTCTGTTCGGAATCGACCTCGTCCGAGTCCGAATCCGCGATAGAGAAGGTTTCTTCTTCTTCCAAATGTTGGTGTCCTGCCGGTGCCAACGCCATTTGAAGTCTTCTTTCTCTTCGGTCTCTTAGCGTTTTCCTCGACCGAAACGCTCGACAGGCCTCACAGGTATCCTCTTTGTGTTCGGGAGACAAACACAAATTACAGACCAGATGCTGATCTGTGTAAGAATACTTGTTGTGACATTCGGGGCAGAATCGGAATGGGGTCCATTCCATTAGCCTTGAAGACGCACAAGGTCGGGCCGACCAGGCCCCGCCGGGGAATCGAAAACCCCGAAGGGCAACCGGAGCGCTTCAAAATTCGGTGTCAATCTTTTTTAACTAACCCGATACCGAACGCAAACAATACCGTTGAATTTTCTGAGATTTAACTAACTTTCCGAACCGAAACACGGAGCGAAGAGGAACACGTCCGAACCCGATGGCGGAAAGAAAACAATCTAAGATGGAGTCGACGCCCATGCGCAATGGAGCCGGAAGGGGAGGAGTCCCTCGATCTCATGACTCGAAAAGACTTCTTCGAAGAAAAACAACTTGTAACACTCAGGGCCCAACACTAGATGGCGGGATGTGCACAGCATGTGTATCTGCAGCTACACATGCCATCGAACATTAAACTAACCAAGTCTTGAGAAGTATCCAGTCCATTACCATCTTGTAGCTGATCATATCAATTATCTTCAGTGAAGTTCTGAGCAAACTCACCCCTTCATCATAGCAGTCATTATCAGAATCTGTGTCAAAATGATTATGTATGATCTGGGTCCTTCCTGGAGTCCCAAAGGCATGTCAGAGGGAGCAGACTGTGATGAAGGGACGTAGCATTGCTTCACAAAACTCTTTGATTTGCTAAAGTGCAGCTGAACCACCCGGAAACTCCAGTTGCCCCAGGACTTGCCTCTGAAGGAGACTGAGTTAGGGAGCGACACAGAGAGGCAAACTTATGCCCTTCTGTATGTCTGCAGCAGTCTGCGCACTAACTGCGCCCAGCGCCAGGAACCCTGGTTCGATCACCACCCATCGATATTAAGCAGCTCTCCTTAGGGCGCTAGACTCCTAAAGCCATTTCCTAAACTTCTGTTGTTTTGTGCCTCACACCATGGCAGAAACTGCCACCTGCACCTACTGCTGGTTCTCCAGCAGCCAAACACCCACATCTCCCACACAAATACTAACAAGGCTCTCTACCTCCCCTCCCAACACACACACACCAAACAAGCACCAACAATGCCTTCTCCCCCAATCTAGACCACATGCCACAGCAAACTAGACATAAACTCAGACTTGTATGTATGCTTCTCAAAACACAATCGCTCAGCAGATACACAACCAAAATATGGGACTTACTGAGTAGTGATGCATGAACCGGACACCCTCTTTACCACAGAGACCTGGCTAAACCCCTCATCAACTCCCGACATCACCACAGCAACCCCAGCAGGCTACAAGATCGCATAACAAGACAGTCTTCACAAGCTAAGAGGAGGACTCGCTATCATCTACAAGTAATCCATCAAATGCACAACATCCACAGAGAACACCACCCCATTCCTGGAACACCTGCACTTCAACCTGCAAATCTCATAGAACTTCACCCTGAAAGGAACCCTTGTGCCTACCGAACACCCGGACCACATGCCACCTTTACCAACCTCATCATCAACTTCAATGCTCCGCTCACCATCAACTCTAGAGGTTACATTCTCCTCGGTGATCTCAACTTTCACCTGGAAAACTTAAAAGACTCCTGCTCAACAGTGCTCCTCAAAAGCTTGAGCAACATCAGACTTACCCAGCTTGTCCCAGTCCAACACACACAGCAGAACATACTTTGGACCCCATATTCAGCACAGGCTACAGCATCAAATACAAATCCACCACACCGTTCATAAGGACCGACCACTCCATCATCCACTTCCAAATCAACACACCTCAAGCCACACCCCTGCCAGGTTCAACATTCCAAGCCACAGCAGGGGGGAACCAGAAGTCTCAGAAGCAGACTGACTCAGTACACTCAGCACATATCAACCTAGCCCCACAGGCAACCTCAACATGGACATCAACAACTGGATCAAGAACTGCACGGACTCCTTTGCACCCAACAAGCATAGATGATCACACAAACTGGCCAGCTAGTACATAGAAGACCGCAGAGACCCCAAAAAACAAAAGAACAGCTAGAAAGGCAATGGAGAGCTGGGCACAATATCACCAACATAAACTACTATTACGGCTGCTCTCAGACACTATAACCAGCAAATAGGAGACTCCTAGAAAAAAGCACTAATGGACTGCATCAAATGAAGCTCTGACAGCTGCAAGGAGATATTTTCAATCGTCAAGGATTTCACCTTGCCCTCATCCACTATCACCAACATCGCTGCCTCCCAGCCACTCTGCAACAACCTATCCAACTTCTTCCACAGCAAAACCACAAACATCTACAGCAACTTCGCACACCAACTCAACCCGATAGAACGTGTTGCTAACCTATCTACCACCAACCAAAATGGCCACCTGAACCATCAACTCAGGAGCCCCAATGGATCCATGCCTGCACCACATCTACATCTCCATTACGTCCGCAACTTTCCTGGATGAATGGATACTTGCAGAAATCCGCACCCTCCTCAAGAAGCCCACAGCCGACCCGAATCAACTGAGCAACGTCCGACCCATCTCTGTGCTTCCCTATCCAGCCAAAGTGACTGAGAAGGCCATCAACAGGCAACTCACAGCCCACGTCCAACTTCACCATCGGGGTTTGCATACAAGGATCCGCTTTCAAGTGGCTCTGTTCCTTCCTCACAGGAAGAACCCAAAGGGATCAGGCTGCCAACCTCCAGCTCAGAGACCAAGAAGTGAATATGCGGAGTACCACAGGCATCGTTCCTCATCCCACCCTTTCCAACATATTCATGACACTGCTCGCCAACAACTTCCGATCACAAGACATCACAGTCATCTCCTACTTCAATGACAACAAACACATCCGCTTCCTGACGGAAAAAAAAACAACCACTGCCAGAACCAACTTCACCAACTGCACGACCGTGGTAGCAAACTGGATAAGAATCAACTGCCTGCATCTTAACTCTGACAAGACGGAAGTACTGGTACTCGGCAACAAGATCTCCCCATTGGACTCCACTTGGTGGCCATAAGAGCTAGGACCAACACTGTAAGAAGCTGGCTGTTTATATAGTATTCCAAAATGAGGTGTACCTTTCAAATAGTCCAGGGGTTCCCTTATGAGTGGACAGGAGCTTGATCTAGCAATCCCAAGGAGCTCTTTTAGGGGTAGTGTGGTCGAGCAGCCTTAGGCTTATCAGATAGGAGTGTTAGACATCTGCATATACACACACAGTCAATAATTGATGCACATGACTCAATAAGGGGGTTCCACACCAATTCTATAAAAATAACATATATATATTAAGGCACCAGAATCAATACAATCAGATAACTATGTTTTGAAAGAGAAATAGTTTCAGGTTTTAAAAGTCGCCAGTGCATTTTTCAGAGGCGGCAATGTTATCCTATGGAGGAAAAACAAATACTGCGCACACAGGTATAGTACAGCAACCTACGGGACCAGACTCCTGGACTTTAGGTAAGTATAGGGCGGGGTCCAAAACGGCAGCAACGGGTCACCACGGGAGGTACTGGGGCAGTCTGTTGCAGAGGTGCTTTTCAGCATTGGGTGCCCAATGTTATCCTGTAGGGGAAAAACATATACTGCATTCAGGCACTTCATAGCAACGTACAGGACTAATCTCCTGGATGTAAGTTAAGTATGGGGCAAGGTCCAAGGCAACACCAACAGGTCACCTCAGGCGGCACTGGGGCAGCTGGGTGCCCAATGATATCTAATGGAGATCGGTCTGGATAAAGAGAGGCCGCATGTTTGTACTGGGAGGCCAGTCGGGCTGAACCAGTAAGTGGGCTCAGCTCTCATAATGCTTGGGGACACCTTAGGTTCTCTTCTATATAGGCCAGGGGCAACGGGTGCAGAGGTGTCTTGGGCGTCGGAATATTGTCACTGAGAGCATACGCTGGTGAGGGGTGCTGCAAACAGAGACTGCAGGCAGCAACGGTGAGCCCACAGTGGGCAAGTTGAAGGTGGGCTTTGTCTCTGGAAAGCCGGGGATCCACGCTGGCACCGCTAGCCCACTTCAGCTCGGGCTAGGCGGCATGGGCGCAGTGGTGCTTTCTGTTGTTGGATTTTGGCGTTCCCGAGTTCTCTTAGGGAGCCTGCAGTTCCACGGGAGTTCCTGGGTCTTTGTTGAAGGCAGGCAGTCTTCCCAGGCTTTTGGAGGCATGACAGCTTGCAGAATGGGATGGCTTTGGCGCAATTAGGCGGGAACAAGGGACAGGTTGGCAGGGCTGTTGCCAAGTCAGTTGCTTCTTCCTCAGTACTTGCTTTCGCTGCTTGAGTGTCCTTCATAGGTCAGCGGGAATCGGATATCCTGGTACCTGGCTCCCCTTCATACTGGATTTAGGGGTATTAGTGGAGTGTAGGGTAGTAGCCTGTGGGCTACATACCCCTGGGTTTCCCCACGCCCCCCTATATGACCACTTCCTGTGGGAAGCGGGCATAACCCTGTCCCAGAATTCCTAGTTCTGCCATCACCAAGATGGCAGACTTTTACATTTCATGTCCATGTCAGGCAGCTCACCTTAGAGTGGACACGCCTCTCTGAAGCCCCATGCCTTTGGTATGCCGATTTGCAAGTCATCCTGTCGAGAGGGGTGTGAACATCCCGGTCAGAGCAGGTTTTGTTCCTGACCGCCCAAGGACAGAGGCTCTAACCCTTGGGGGTCAGAAACCTTTCTGTTGATGGCAGGCTGGTTAAAACTAGTCAGCCAGCACATGGGTAGATGGTAGGTTTTTCAGGGGGCACCGTTAAGGTGCTCTTTGGGTGCATGTATTAATAAATCCATCACTGGAATAAGTGAGGGTTTGTTAGTACAAGATGTTTGATACCAAACATCCCTATTTTCAGCGAAGCCATCATGTAGCTGGGGAACTCATATTGACCAGTGTCAAACAAATGGCTTCCCTAATCACTTAATATGTCTAAGAATCGACAAAGACATTTCAGGGGCACATCTGCTCTTGCAGATATGCCCACACATGTAATATAAGGCACCCTGCCTTAGGGCTGGAAGGTCTGCTGTAGGGGTGACATATATATTGTTTGCAGTGTTAAAGGGGTGGTACACAGGCAGTGTGCTATGTCGTGTTTCACTTTTAGCTGCACCAAGACACGCAGCCTACAATGGTGTCTGCACGAGTTAGGTGACGGGTCCCTGAGGGTGGCACAATACATGCTGCAGCCCTTGGTACCCTTACCCATGGCACCATTTACTAGGGACGTACAGGGGTGCCAGAGGTATTACCAATTGGGGAACCAATTGTGCAGTTTTGGAGAAAGACCCCTGGCACTGGGGACATGGTTAGCAGGAACCCAATGCACGTCAAAGCTGCATCAAATACCAGTCAAAAACTGGGGATGGGGGGGGACTTCTGCTACCAAAAAACAGTTTCCCACAAACACCCAGAGACCACACAAGAAATCTAGGGATCATGTGAACCTCCTGCTTCCACATCCTATGCATGCTGCGAAAAATCTTTAAATGGTTGTCTCGGAGCATCAGACAGACACACGAGCACTCATCACCAGCAGGCTGGACTATGGCAACACTCTCTATGCCGGAATCTCCAAACAACTCTTACACAGATTCTAGACCATCCATAACACCTCGGCAAGACCGCCCACACTGCACTCACATCACACCACACCTCAAGAAGCTTTACTGATTTCCCACTTTTACAAGCACAGCCAGTTCAAAGTCCCTCACGCACACATAAAAGCCCTGCTCAACACAGGACCGAGAATACCTGAAACGGCCGTATACACTTTCACCAACCCACCAGACACCTACGCTCTGCCTCACGCTCACTGATACACATTCCATTCCCCGCACCCAGAAAATCAAAACTGGAGGTCACTCATTCTCTTGCACTGCACCTAAGACATGGTGCATCCTCCTCCTACACATCAGAGCCTCTTTCTCGCTCTGGAGTTCCGCAAGAAGCTGAAGAATTGGCTCTTCATATGAGCACCTTGGGGACAACAAAACTACACACATGCCCAGTGCCTAGATACCCACTTGGGTGAATAGTGCACTATACAAATCAATTTTCCATAACATATGCCCTCACAACTTCAAGAGTTTGAGAGCAGCGTGAAACGGGTAAGTTCCGCTTGGACTTCTTGTGCTTCTTTTTTGACTTACCCAACGACTTTGAATGCGACAAAGATTTGCGACTTAGACCAGTCACATCATGGAGTTTTCCTGTGTTTGGCGACATACAGCTTCATGCAGTGGGAGAAGAAAATAATCCCTATCACCACCATTATTATCTACATCATGGGGTGTTCCTTGATCTGAGTCAGTGCCAAAAAGATAACTGAGCCTCTGCTGGCATGTAAGCCTTAGTAAAAGGCACAGGGTCAGAGTCCGGGTGTATGATGACCAGTTGCGTTTTTGTAATTCTACAGCACAACATTGGTCGAGACTGAGCCAAAGCCAGTTCAGTGTCTGACACTGGTATGAGTACTGGCTCCTCATCAGGCAACAATGGCATTGGCACCGGCATCAACATGGAAGAGAAAAGTGCATGCCCTGAGGTCAGGATGGCAGCCTTTACTGCGGTTTTACGGGGTCCGAAGCAAGTCCCAAGAGGTCAGACCGTGCTAAAGATGGATCTGTGGTGGTAACCCGATGAAATGCCTCTGATGGTTCTTGAGGGTTCAAGGTGCACCAGTAGGAACAGGAAGTACTACAAAAATCTGCAAAATGGATTCGGTTAGAAATAGGGTCTCTAGCTGGCAGTGGTTTGCACTCTGTCCAAGTAGGGGCCCTCGCTCTAGTCAGGGTAAGGGAGTCACACGGCCAAGATAACATCTTAGTATAGTGCTTAGAAACCCAATATCTCCAACTGAGGCTATCACAACGTCCTGACGGAGTAGTTTCCAACAGTCCAACTCCACTTGCGAGGGAGTGCGGGCCAGTCAGAGTCGCACGGACCCTGCGTACAGTACCTTGGAAAAGGATGAGAAAACAAAGACGTTGCACTTGTTTGTTTCTTTTTACACCAGAACTCTCAACAAGAGACCCCAGGTGTTGGCAGATTAAGTCTTTGCTGTCCCTGAGTCTTCTTAACTGGAGGCAAGCTCAGTCCAAGCCCTTGGAGAATCTTTGGAAGCAGGATGTAGAAAGCAAAGTCCAGTCCTTTAACTCCTAGATCAGAAGCAGCAAGCAGCATGCCAGCACAGCAAAGCAACAGGCAGAGTGGCAGTCCATCCTACAGCATCCAGCTTTTCTCCCTGTCAGAATGTCCTCAGTTCAGAAGGATTCTAAATATGTGGTGTCAGAGGTCCAGTACTTCTACCCATTTCTGTTTTTGAAGTAGGCAAACGTCAAAGAGAAGTCTTTGTAGTGCACAAGACCCTGCCCTTCCCGGACCTAGCCCCAGACACACGCCCAGGGGTTGGAGACTGCCTTGTGTGAGGACAGGCACGGTCCTATTCAGGTGCAAGTGTCAGCTCCTCCCAGCACTCTAGCTCAGGAAGACCCATCAGCCTGGTGATGGGCCGTCAGGATATGCAGGGCACACCTCTGGTTCCTTTCTGTGACTGGCTAGAGTGAATGCACAAACATCCCAACTGTCATCCTGACCCAGACGTGTATTCAGCAGACAGGCAGAGGCACAGAATGGCTAAGCAAGAAAATGCCCACTTTCTAAAAGTGGCATTTTCAAACTTACAATTTAAAAACCAACTTCACCAAAATATGTATTTTTTTAATTGTGAGTTCAGAGACGAAAAAATCCAGATCTCTATCTGCTCCCAATGGGAAATTACACTTAAAAGATATTTCAAGGCAATCCACGTTACCCTATGGGAGAGACAGGCCTTGCAACAGTGAATACTAACTTTAGCAGTACTTCACTATCAGGGCATGTAAAACACACCAGAATATGCACTACCTTTTAAATGCACTGAGCTCTGCCAATGGGGCAGCCTTGGGCCTTCTTTAGGGGTGACTTACATGTAGCAAAAGGGAAGGTTTGGGCCTGGCAAGAGGATGCACTTGCCAAGTTGAAATGGCAGTCTAAAACTGCCCACACCAACAAGGCAGTAGCAGTCTGAGACTGTGACAGAGCTACTCCTGTGGGTGTCACAATCAGTGATGCAGCCACACTAGTAGCATTTAGTTTACAGACCCTGGGCACACATGGTGCAGTATACTAGAGACTTACTAGTAAACCAAATAGGCCAATCCTGGATAAAACAATCACCAATACAATTAGACAGGGGACACTTGCACTTTACCACTGGTCAGCAGTGGTAAAGTGCCCAAAGTCCTAAAACCAGCAAAAATGAAATGCACCACACAATCTAAAACAGGAGGTCAGAGGCAAAATGTCTGGGGATAGCCCTGCAAAAAGGGCCATTTCAATCAGATTCTTTAGTGCCTGCAATCTGCTGCACTGTTGTAGATTGGCCAGGGAAACTCTGGTGCACCAGAATAAGCTGAGGCACTGGGTCCAAGAACAGAGACATCCAAGGTGAATGACTCACAACAGAATGGCTTTGCGCCTTCTCTTTGGATTGAGAGTGGGGGGTTTGAGCTCGACTTCAATTTTTACTTAATGGAGGATTTTGAGTGTGAGGTTTAACCTCTACGAAAACGGGCAGGGGAGCAGGACTGAGTCTGTGCCTGTGATTTGGAGTGGGAGCACAGTATGCCAAACACTGCAACTACTTTTAGAGTTTGACGACATACAGCGCCACTTCATAGCCCTGGATCGCCTTCGTGTGCATGAGGGCACAGTTGTTCTAAAACTTCAAGCAGCTATCAAAACTCAGATGCCAGAGACACACCTCATGTGGGTCTGTGATTGAGATTGTCTTTCTGCAGTTACTGTCGCGCTGAGTTTCGCCGCTGCCCGAGCAGGAAGTTCGGCTCGGGAAGAGGCTGGAGCTGCGGTTCATTTTCTCAGCCGCAGGGCGTGCCGCGCCCCTTTTTCCGTCCTTATCTCGCACGAGGCCCTAGATTGGGCATCAGGCCTCGGCGAGTTCAGGGCGCGGCCTCGAAATTAGAGGTGGGTTGATGTTTTACGGTATATACGGAGTAAGATTATTGCTCTCCTTGCGCTGCAACACTTCCTTTGGTGGTGATCACGCTCCGGTTGTTTTTCTCCAGCCCTTTTTCATTGCCTGTTCCAGTTTCTTCCAGTATTTGTTTTCTTTTTATTGGAAGACTTACCTTTTTCTTGTGCTTATTCTCTGTTCCAGGGAGTTCGGTCATAGAGGTTTTTTCCCTTTGGGTTTTTCCTCTGGGACTCCTTCTGGAGGGCACGGACTGCCTTTTGACGTCCCATTGTCAGCAGCACCTTGGGTACCAGAAAGGGCTGCCCTTACCTTGGTCAAGGCAGGGCCTACAAGAATCGAGACCATTCTGTAGTTCCAGTTAGCCCGGGCCGTAAGCGACGAGTAAACTGTGACAGTTATGTATTGTTTGAAAACTGTAGTTTTGGGTAGGTACATCATTCCCTAGAAAACAAATTTGCTTTTAGAAGTCATTGGAGGACCATTAAAATTGGGAGCAGAGCTCTGGATCAGTGGTGGAAGGTGGAGAAAGAAAGGAACTGATGTCAGAGTGCGGCACTGCTGATGGAAAGTTTTCCGGATACAGTCTGGTGCCTAGGGATAATTCCAAGGTGAGTAATCTGCGGTTAGAAGTATCAATCAGAAATCCCAGACTGTGAAGTTTTATGTCCTGATATAAGGTGAGAGGTTGCCCATCAGTTAGACAAAGACAAAAGGAATATAAACAGCTTGCCTATTGCAGGTGTTTCCTAACCATTATGAAGACAGCCCCTCTTCTGCTGCTTCTTAAATGGTGATAGAGGTATCAAAAACCTGTCTCAATAAGCCCTAAGTAATCTTAGCAGTTTCAAATATATTAAGATATTTCCCTGAACTGCCTGGGCTGGGATACTTAGTACTCCAGCACTAGTCATGGGTTGGAAAGACTAGTCAGCTGCAAAATGCATTCTTCTCTACACCTCTGAAGACGCAAAAGCGAACCACTACACACAAGGTCTAATACTTGCCCAAAAGGACACTGGAGGGACACTAACTGGGCTCCTCTAAATGGATGGAAAGAATGTATGAATAAATGCATGTTTCATAAACAATCACTATTTTAGGCAAGAAGCTGCCCTTCACACATGGAAAGATCAGGGCCCACGAAATAAAAATGTAATTTGGACTAACCACCTGTGGGGCTTTGTACCCTTCATGCTGTTTCTACTGCATTCTTATTTCTATATACATCATATTTCTCGAAATGTGTAATATAACCAATCGCTCGTCCTGGGGTTATTTTCATAACTGCTATCAAATGTCTGACAATCGTTTCCTGTTGCTGCTTATGAAGTGCTTTATTGTAATGCCAATAAATACGTTTTAAAAGTATGTTCCATAGCAACAGACTTGAAGATACTGAATTTATGTTATTAGATTTTGGTACTGAATGTGGCTTCGATAGCCCTTAACATTCAGTCTAATATAATTCCATTATTCAATTTACCATTCTAGGATCACCGCAAGTGCCCAGAATTGACACAGACCTTGATTACAACACTGGACACCAGAATGTGCACAAAAAGGAAGGAAAAAGCCATACACAATTGCACCTTCCAATTCTTTGAACAACATAGCCTAGCTCCCTGGAGCCAAGGCTAGGTAAACAAGGAGCAGGGAGGCTAGGGCAGGGAGCAGACAATAAGTTATTGAGAGCAAATTATGTTAACCTCCTCAAAATAGGGTGACCAGACGTCCTGGATTTCCCCGGACAGTCCTGGTTTTTTAGAGGACTGTCCCGGTGTACCGACACTTCTCTTAATTTTAAATAAATGTCCCGGTTTTTGGGACAAAGGTCAGATCACCTAAGGAAGCATAAGTTAAAGGTATGCTCTCCTTTAACAGACGTCGACAAAGTATGAAATAATCAAACTCATTTATCTGTTACTGTCAGGCAACACAGTCCCCGGTCTCCTCCGAGTAGAGAGACGGAGTGGGGAGCAGAGAGAGGTGGGTGGGGGCGGGTTGGGGATGCAGGGTGGGAGGTCAAGCCATAGCTAATTTTATATATGTAGTCTTGTAAGTGTGTGTGTGTGTGTGTATATATATATATATATATGTGTACACACACACACACGTAAAGGCACACATTCACAAAGCTAATAAAAAAATACGGGACAGGCCAGATATAAAAGTGAGAGTAATGTCTTTAGTCCTTTTTTTTTCTGTCCCGGTTTGTGCTCCTCACAATCTGGTCACCCTACCTCAAAGTCCTCAGAAAGGTTAGATGCCCCAAGTTGTAAGGCAGGATGATATTGAGGGAAATACTAAATCAATGTCAAAACAAATTACAGAGACAGAAGAAAGTTGCTGAGTTACAGAAAAAGATCATATTAGGAACGGTGAGACACTAAGGTCAATGTTGTTGCATTCCAGAACAGTACTGCAGCTATGATATGTTAAAAAAATCAGGTGAATGTGTATGAAAATAATGCCCAAGCATACAGGTCAGAAGAATTGATAAGTATGATCTGCTAGGCCCTAGCAAAGGAAACAAAGTCTAAGGAATTGAAAAGCAAAGTGCAATACAAAATGGTTTTTGGTTCCCAGCTAGAGCCATAAAGGAGACCAGAGTGACGGTGAAAACATTTTGTCCCATCTGGACAATCCGGATGTTCGGAGCAAAGTGCTGACAGCAGCACTGAGTTTTGGAAGCGAGGGAACAATAGAGCCTACTTAAAAAATCATGCTAAGAGTGGATTCCGAGAGACGAAGTACAGAGATTGTTTTGTGGAGATTTACATTTCCTTCTACCATTTTTTAGGGTAGAGCCTGCGTAGCATACGCTGGTGCGTGCGTATCACTTGCGAGACGCTGTAGTAGGAAGAAAAGGGCTCGGAGCCCCTTCCATGTCACGTCCTTGTCTTTCATTGGTTCGTGGGCTTGCCTTTTAAAATCTGCTTGCTTTTATTAGTGGAAGGCATGCATACGTCATGCCTTTTCCGGTGGTTAGCCCTCCTCAAGCGCCACGACCAAGTACTGAAAAAATACGAGGCTTGCTGTTTTCCGTCCGGTTTGTGGACTACTTTTTCTCTTTTTTCGCAGTGCGATCTCACTTGTCTAGCAGCACGATCGCGCTAGTTTTTTTTTTTTCTCCATTTACCGAGGCAAGAAAAGTACGGTTTGGAGTTTACAACTGCTAATAGCTCTAACTCTGAGAAATGCGAGACCCGTTGCATTGCAAATGGTGGTTTCTTCTGCACTCCTGGGACTTTTTCTACAAATTACGTAATATATAGGTTGACCTAAAAGGTTATACTCAATTGTAGGAAGTTGGCTCTGTATGCACTATCTCAAAGTAAGGAATAGTATGCACAGAGTCCAAGGGTTCCTCTTAGAGGTAAGATAGTGGCAAAAAGAGATAATTCTAATGCTCTATTTTGTGGTAGTGTGGTCGAGCAGTAGGCTTATTAAAGGAGTAGTGTTAAGCATTTGTTGTACACACACAGGCAATAAATGAGGAACACACACTCAGAGACAATTCCAGGCCAATAGGTTTGTGTATAGAAAAATATATTTTCTTAGTTTATTTTAAGAACCACAGGTTCAAATTTTACATGTAATACTTCAAATGAAAGGTATTGCAGGTAGGTACTTTAGGAACTTTGAATAATCAAAATAGCATACACAGTTTTCATACAAATCACATATAGCTATTTTAAAACTAGACACTTAGTGCAATTTTCACAGTTCCTAGGGGGAGTAAGAGTTTGTTAGTTTTTGCACGTAAGTAAACCACCTACGGGGTTCAAGTTTGGATCCAAGGTAGCCCACCGTTGGGGGTTCAGAGCAACCCCAAAGTTACCAGACCAGCAGCTCAGGGCCGGTCAGGTGCAGAGGTCAAGGTGGTGCCCAAAACGCATAGACTTCAATGGAGAAGGGGGTGCCCCGGTTCCAGTCTGCCAGAAGGTAAGTAACCGCGTCTTCGGAGGGCAGACCAGAGGGGTTTTGTAGGGCACCGGGGGGGGGGGGGGGGGGGGGGGGGATACAAGCTAGCACAGAAAGTACACCCTCAGCAGCACGGGGGCAGCCGGGTGCAGTGTGCAAACATGTGTCGGGTTTGTAATTGAAATCAATGGGAGACCAAGGGGTCTCTTCAGCGATGCAGGCAGGCAAGGAGGGGGCTCCTCGGGGTAGCCACCACCTGGGCAAGGGAGAGGGCATCCTGGGGGTCACTCCTGCACTGGAGTTCGGATCCTTCTGGTCCTGGGGGCCGCGGGTGCAGAGTCTTTACCAGGCGTCGGGATCTGAGGAGCAGGCAGTCGCGGTCAGGGGGAGCCTCGGGATTCCCTCTGCCCTCTGCAGGCGTCGCTGTGGGGGCTCAGGGGGGGGGGGGGGGGCAACTCTGGCTACTCACGGTCTCGCAGTCGCCGGGGAGTCCTCCCTGAAGTGTTTGTTCTCCACAAGTCGAGCCGGGCGTCGGCTGCAGAGTAGCAAGTCGCACGCTTCCGGCGGGAAACGCAAGTTATTTTAAAGTTGCTCCTTTGTAACAAAGTTGCAGTCTTGGGTGAACAGAGCCGCTGTCCTCGGGAGTTCTTGGTCCTTCTAGAGCAGGGCAGTCCTCTGAGGATTCAGAGGTCACTGGTCCCTGGGGAAAGCGTCGCTGGAGCAGTGTCTTTAGAAGTGGGGAGACAGGCCGGTAGAGCTGGGGCCAAAGCAGTTGGTGTCTCCGTCTTCTCTGCAGGGTTTTTCAGCTTAGCAGTCCTCTTCTTCTTAGGTTGCAGGAATCTAGTTTCCTAGGTTCTGGGGAGCCCCTAAATACTGAATTTAGGGGTGTGTTTATGTCTGGGAGGGCAGTAGCCAATGGCTACTGTACTTGAGGGTGGCTACACCCTCCTTGTGCCTCCTCCCTGAGGGGAGGGGGGCACATCCCTAATCCTATTGGGGGAATCCTCCATCTGCAAGATGGAGGATTTCTAAAAGTCAGAGTCACCTCAGCTCAGGACACCTTAGGGGCTGTCCTGACTGGCCAGTGACTCCTCTTTGTTTTTCTCATTATCTCTCCTGGACTTGCCACCAAAAGTGGGGGCTGTGTTCAGGGGGCGGGCATCTCCACTAGCTGGAGTGCCCTGGGGCATTGTAACACGAAGCCTGAGCCTTTGAGGCTCACTGGTAGGTGTTACAGTTCCTGCAGGGGGGAAGCACCTCCACCCAGAGCAGGCTTTTGTTTCTGTCCTCAGAGAGCACAAAGGCCCTCATCACATGGGGTCAGAAACTCGTCTCTCAGCAGCAGGCTGGCACAGACCAGTCAGTCCTGCACTGAACAATTGGGTAAAATACAGGGGGCATCTCTAAGATGCCCTCTGTGTGCATTTTTTAATAAATCCAACACTGGCATCAGTGGGGGTTTATTATTCTGAGAAGTTTGATACTAAACTTCCCAGTATTCAGTGTAGCCATTATGGAGCAGTGGAGTTCGTTTTTGACAGACTCCCAGACCATGTACTCTTATGGCTACCCTGCACTTACAATGTCTAAGGTTTTGCTTAGACACTGTAGGGGCATAGTGCTCATGCACCTATGCCCTCACCTGTGGTATAGTGCACCCTGCCTTAGGGCTGTAAGGCCTGTTAGAGGGGTGACTTACCTATGCCATAGGCAGTGTGAGGTTGGCATGGCACCCTGAGGGGAGTGCCATGTCGACTTACTCATTTTCTCCCCACCAGCACACACAAGCTGGCAAGCAGTGTGTCTGTGCTGAGTGAGGGGTCCCTAGGGTGGCATAAGACATGCTGCAGCCCTTAGGGACCTTCCCTGGCATCAGGGCCCTTGGTACCAGGGGTACCAGTTACAAGGGACTTACCTAGGTGCCAGGGTTGTGCCAATTGTGGAAACAATGGTACATTTTAGGTGAAAGAACACTGGTGCTGGGGCCTGGTTAGCAGGGTCCCAGCACACTTCTCAGTCAAGTCAGCATCAGTATCCGGCAAAAAGTGAGGGGTAACTGCAACAGGGAGCCATTTCTTTACATCAATCGATCCTCTCCCATAAAAATCACACTACCAAGTGACACCCCTAGCCATCCCTCACAGAAGACCCATCACCCTCGCTCCACTCCAACCCCCCAAAACAGCCCCCCAAAATCATGCCAAACCGCGGTAATAGGATAACACTGGAACCCGACCCCACCTTCAAAAATGCTTTTCATCCCCTTCCTCTGGGTCGATCCACGCCAAAATTGGAGACACTTTCCCAACCCCTCCCCTACTAGCACACAAAATCCCCAAACCCTAGCTTCACTCGAACCCACCCAGACAAAATCCCAAAGACACCTCCCTCCGGCTATTGAAACCAATGCACATACCGGGGAGAAGCAAAACGAGGGCGCCTGGGAGCACTCCGAACATAGCCGAACAGTGTCCCCATTCACTCCCATGCAAGGAAAACACCCGAAGTGCCAAAAAAAAAAAAAAAAAAACAGTTTTCGACCCCAAAAACAGAGTGTTGATACTACAGAGGCAGAGATCCAGCACATGGCTGTACAATGGAAAACAGAAATCCCAGCAATCCTTGGCTCACCTGGTAGAAGTATGGATTTGGCTCAGACTCTCCCACACCATGAAAGTCTTCAACATTGATGAGCTGGAAGTCGTACAAGAGCCCAGCGTTGGCGGCACGGAATTCAGGAAGCAGCTGGACATGCGGCAGATTTCCCAGATTCTTATAGCGCCAGTTGTAGAGATTGCATAAACTGCTCAGCAAAGAGTGAAAGTTACTGATTATTTCGTACTGTGATATTGAGATCACTCACACTGACTAATAGACCTCGGTATATAGTTACTCTGTCAATCTATAATCAACTTCACAGCAACACATCTCCCATAACAAGGAAGTTCAAAGTGTTCAATACAGTTCTGTTTCACTAACGGGTGACCATTTACCCTTGGAAATAGTTATTTATTTGGTTTGTACCTACGGTTGCATAGTATGTGCCTTTGACATTGTATGTTCAATTGCTCCCCCCCAAACCTCCACCAGATGGAAGGTGCAGTTCAAAACAAGGGGCCTGATTTAGACCTGGCGGACGGGTTACTCCATCACAGACGTGATGGATATCCTGTCCGCTGTATTACAATTCCCATAGGATATATTGCGATTGTAATACGGCGGACGGGATATCAGTCACATTTGTGACAGAGTAATCCCATCTGCCAAAACTAAACCAGGCTCAAAGACAGATGCCTCGGCTGCACCAATATTGTCGTCAATCCATGTTTTTCATTTTTTCCTAACATCTGGCACAAGCGGAATCATAACATGCACTGCAAGCACAGGCTCACCTGGCTCTTGCTCGGCCCTGGGCATCCAGATCCACAGTCGGCACCCCTAGGCGAACAAACCTCGTGAAGAGGGACTGCTCCATGTTGGAGTACTTCTGAAAGGCCATGTTCTTAATGACAGGTGGCAGCTGGTGATGGTCTCCGATCATAATCCAGCGCTTCAGGCGGCTGAACCCATCTTCAGGGTTCTATCCGTTAAAATAAAAATGGAAAACATCCATGATTTTAAACAATACGCCAACAGGTTGTCTTCACATGTGTGTGTAGCGTGTCTCTCCGGTATCCATACTAACAAGGGGTGGGCGCTGTCTCCTTCTCTTGTAAAAAAAGACAATTGACAGGTGTGATGTGTGGATCCAAACCTCAACATCCACTGTTAGGAGTGATGAGGGCAGTTAATAATAACGTGCTGACTTTCGTAGAAAGCTATGCTTCATTTGGAAGGTTTGCAGAGCTACAACAAAGCCCATACAGTTGTCAAGCACTAAAATTTGGTAACAGAAATACTTAAGACAATCAAATGGATAACACATGTACATTAATGTTACTAAGCAACATAAAAGGCATGTTGATAACATGTAGAGTGAACAAGGGATGCCTTGGAAATGGATATGTACATGCAGAAGTGGCACATTTGACATTAAGAACAATCCTGTCAGCAGACATCCTTGTTTTACGACATGCATGGCGCCAAGCCTTCTGCAGAACTCGCCGACAGGCTGACAATACCAGTAGGAGGCCTGGGCTCAGTTAACACCTTGGCTACGCATTGACCTTATATTATGTGAGAAATTAAGGGGTAATAAAGTGTCATTGGTAATCATGTAACGACTCCCTGTGTGTGAGAGGCAATCCCGGGGCGTCTGACATATTTAAAGTGGGTTGTGAATTACAAATATCCAAGAGTTATGCTAATTTTGTTGCATTCATCAATAAGCTGCGTTAATATTCAAAATGCTTGGAATTCCGGTGTACAAGTTCGTAACATTTCACGTTGGAAAAAACCCCAAGAAAATATCTAAATAATGTCAGTGTAATCATCGGATGGCAGGAAAGGCACAGCTAGAGCACCACAAAAATTAGTTCACAAATTATCATTGAAGATGTATTGATTAACAATGCGGCTAGCGAGTAAATTCAGTATGAGAAAACAGCAGTGCAGCTTTACCTGAAGGAGGAGTGGGATGAAGGTTTCTATCTCCAGAATTTGTGCAGACTCCTCCATTAAAATGTTGTCATACTGCGAGGGGCGACAGCAGAAAAGACTGCTTAACAAAAGTACATTGGAACCATATATACATTTCTTCCAAATCCTCGCACATGACACGCAAGGGTCGAAAGGTTTTATGTACATTTGCAAAATGTGCATTTCATGGCAAACCATACATATAATTATAAACTCTGCCATCATTCGAAATCATTATGATTAATAATGACATATAACCAAGTGATTTTGGCCATAATGCTGTAAATTGTAAGGAGTACAAAACGTTGGGAGAAAGGAGAGTTATTCACAAATGTAGTAATGTGGATAGTAACTCAAAAGCTGCCTAAGGCAAGTGGGTGCCTCTCCCAAGCACCCTGAACAAACATCTGTCTGTTTCTGCACACCCCACACTGAAACCGGCGCAGCGATGGAGACAGAGGGGTGGGCCCTATGATTGCAGACAGCTCAAATGGTAATAATGCAGACATTACTAGACTGTCAAGAAAACATGGGCTCTTCTGCTTTGTTCATGCCAGTTCCAAAATGTGGGAGGATTCTAAGAGGGGAACAAAAGACCATGGATTTAATTAGCAAGGAACAAATGAGACTATAAGACAAGGTTATGTGGGTCTTGTGAAAAAAGGAGAAATTCCTACAGCATACACAAGGGAGTGACCAAAATGACAGCCTCACATAACAAAGAAAAAGACACCAGCTGGTAAAAAGCAAGTGAAACTACCTAATCTGTGAAGAAGGTAGCATTAGTGCTTTCAGTGAACGCTTCTTTGGACACCAGAACTCCTCTTTCACTAAAATACAACCGTCAGGGTACTAACCTTACCTTTCTCTCTTTTTTCTTAAAGAAACATCTAAAGTGTGGTGGCAGGTCTGGGGTGCTGGGAAACCTAGCTGACAAAAAATCTATATGCCAGTAAATTTAAACTGAGAGTCCTTTGAGAGGAGTTCATGGTTTAATTATCTTGGGAATCAGTCCATAATAAAGAGTATGGGCTCTTAATTTGAGCAATAAGTGGTGGGTCTATGGAATGTATCAGGCCAGGAAGACTTGAATGACAGATTGGCGAAAAACCCGTCCAGCCAGACCTGGTTTCCAGGCATTAATTCTTCGAGAACGTGAAGAGGTGCCCATGTTGCAGCCTGGCAAATGTCCAAGATTGGCAGAGAGCACGCCAGGGCAGTGGTAGCACCCTTCACACTGGTGGAATGAGCATGCAAGCCTTCTAGGGGTTGCTTCCTCATTAGCCCATAGCAGATCTTTACGCAAGCCATCACGTCGGGAAGAGTAGTTCTTCCTCCTTAGAGGGGTGAGTTCAGCGTAGAATGACAGCAGGTTGATGTACTGCCTTACATGAATGGGTGTAACCATCTTCGGTAGCAAAGCTGCTTTTCTCTGAAGGACCAGTCTATCTGGTAAGAACTAAGTGTATGGTTGCTAGACACACAAGGACTGGAGCTCATTTACCTGCTTAGCAGATGTGATTGCCAAAAGGAACATAGTTTTGATGGTTAGCATGTGTAAGAAACAATCACGCACAGGTTCAAATGGAGTACACATTAAGTAAGTGAGGATCAAATTAAGATACCACTGAGGCATCACAAATGGTATTCGTGGGCACATGCGGTTCAGCCAAGTCAGAAAACTGATTACAGTAGGTGACCTGAAAAAGAACAGCTGATCCGGTAACCACAAGAAGGTTGAAAGGGCTGACAACCACTAAATGTGGCCACAGGAAGGCCTTGCTGAGGTAATGGGAGACCAAAGAGAATGATGTCTGACAAACTTGCTTGCACAGGTTGAACATGAAGGAAGAAAGCAAAGTAACAAACCGTTACCAATGCCCTGAACATACTGATTAAGTGAAAGGGCGCCTGGCTGTCTGAATGATACCAATCATTTCAGTAGGAAGATCAAGAGTCATTAATTGCTGCCGCTCAATCTCCACGCATTGGAGTTGTAGGTTGTGTAGGCGTGGCTGATGGATCGGGCCCTGCTGCAATAGGAGATTCTGTCGAAAGGGCAGCTGTACTGAAGGACAGATGCTCATGGCCACAATTTTCAGGTACCACACACTCTTTGCCCTGTCAATGGCCACTAGGATAACTTGGGCCCAGTC
The DNA here is from genome assembly GCF_031143425.1 of Pleurodeles waltl. Lineage (NCBI taxonomy): Eukaryota > Metazoa > Chordata > Amphibia > Caudata > Salamandridae > Pleurodeles > Pleurodeles waltl. Next base: position 1,125,478,813 of record NC_090448.1, read on the forward strand.
TTTCTTGATCTTTCTTAACACTCTGGGAGAAAGATGGAAGGGCGGAAAGGTATACAGGAATGCCGGTCTCTAATACGGGCAGAAGGCGTCTCCCAGGAAAAAACACTTTGGGAACTCCAACATGCACAATTTTTGACACTATGCGTTCTCTGTGTTGACAAAGATTGACACAGGGTTCTCCCTATTGCTGGAAGACGTCCTGTGCCACCTCTAAGAGCAACTGTTTTTCGTGATCTGTTAAGCAACTGCAGCTGAGTTCATTTGCCCTGGAGTTTAAAAATCCTGTTGTAGGAAGCTGGCCTGGTGTGTGGTGAGCACCTATGGTGTTATCACCTTATACTAGTGTAAGGAAATGCCTCCTTGGCATGGTTGCCCCCTGACTTTTTGCCTTTGCTGATGCTATGTTTACAATTGAAAGTGTGCTGAGGCCTGCTAACCGGGACCCAGCATGTCTTATGTCACCCTGGAGACCTCTCACTCAGCACAGACACACTGCTTGCAGCTTGTGTGTGCTAGTGAGGACAAAACGAGTAAGTCGACATGGCACTCCCCTCAGGGTGCCATGCCAGCCTCTCACTGCCTATGCAGTATAGGTAAGACACCCCTCTAGCAGGCCTTACAGCCCTAAGGCAGGGTGCACTATACCATAGGTGTGGGTACCAGTGCATGAGCATGGTACCCCTACAGTGTCTAAACAAAACCTTAGACATTGTAAGTGCAGGGTAGCCATAAGAGTATATGGTCTGGGAGTCTGTCAAACACGAACTCCACAGCACCATAATGGCTACACTGAAAACTGGGAAGTTTGGTATCAAACTTCTCAGCACAATAAATGCACACTGATGCCAGTGTACATTTTATTGCAAAATACACCCCAGAGGGCACCTTAGAGGTGCCCCCTGAAACTTAACCGACTGTCTGTGTAGGCTGGCTAGTTCCAGCAGCCTGCCACACTAGAGACATGTTGCTGGCCCCATGGGGAGAGTGCCTTTGTCACTCTGAGGCCAGTAACAAAGCCTGCACTGGGTGGAGATGCTAACACCTCCCCAGGCAGGAGCTGTAACACCTGGCGGTGAGCCTCAAAGGCTCACCCCTTTGTCACAGCCCAGCAGGGCACTCCAGCTTAGTGGAGTTGCCTGCCCCCTCCGGCCACGGCCCCCACTTTTGGCGGCAAGGCTGGAGGGAACAAAGAAAGCAACAAGGAGGAGTCACTGGCCAGTCAGGACAGCCCCTAAGGTGTCCTGAGCTGAAGTGACTCTAACTTTTAGAAATCCTCCATCTTGCAGATGGAGGATTCCCCCAATAGGGTTAGGATTGTGACCCCCTCCCCTTGGGAGGAGGCACAAAGAGGGTGTACCCACCCTCAGGGCTAGTAGCCATTGGCTACTAACCCCCCAGACCTAAACACGCCCTTAAATTTAGTATTTAAGGGCTACCCTGAACCCTAGAAAATTAGATTCCTGCAACTACAAGAAGAAGGACTGCCTAGCTGAAAACCCCTGCAGAGGAAGACCAGAAGACGACAACTGCCTTGGCCCCAGAAACTCACCGGCCTGTCTCCTGCCTTCCAAAGATCCTGCTCCAGCGACGCCTTCCAAAGGGACCAGCGACCTCGACATCCTCTGAGGACTGCCCCTGCTTCGAAAAGACAAGAAACTCCCGAGGACAGCGGACCTGCTCCAAGAAAGGCTGCAACTTTGTTTCCAGCAGCTTTGAAAGGACCCTGCAAGCTCCCCGCAAGAAGCGTGAGACTTGCAACACTGCACCCGGCGACCCCGACTCGGCTGGTGGAGATCCAACACCTCCGGAGGGACCCCAGGACTACTCTGATACTGTGAGTACCAAAACCTGTCCCCCCTGAGCCCCCACAGCGCCGCCTGCAGAGGGAATCCCGAGGCTTCCCCTGACCGCGACTCTTTGAATCCTAAGTCCCGACGCCTGGGAGAGACCCTGCACCCGCAGCCCCCAGGACCTGAAGGACCGGACTTTCGCTGGAGAAGTGACCCCCAGGAGTCCCTCTCCCTTGCCCAAGTGGAGGTTTCCCCGAGGAACCCCCCCCTTGCCTGCCTGCAGCGCTGAAGAGATCTGTTGATCTCTCATAGACTAACACTACAAACCCGACGCTTGTTTCTACACTGCACCCGGCCGCCCCCGCGCTGCTGAGGGTGAAATTCCTGTGTGGGCTTGTGTCCCCCCCGGTGCCCTACAAAACCCCCCTGGCCTGCCCTCCGAAGACGCGGGTACTTACCTGCTGGCAGACTGGAACCGGGGCACCCCCTTCTCCATTGAAGCCTATGTGTTTTGGGCACCACTTTGAACTCTGCACCTGACCGGCCCTGAGCTGCTGGTGTGGTGACTTTGGGGTTGCTCTGAACCCCCAACGGTGGGCTACTTTGGACCAAGAACTAAGCCCTGTAAGTGTCCTACTTACCTGGTTAACCTAACAAATACTTACCTCCCCTAGGAACTGTGAAAATTGCACTAAGTGTCCACTTTTAAAACAGCTATTTGTGAATAACTTGAAAAGTATACATGCAATTTTTATGATTTAAAGTTCCTAAAGTACTTACCTGCAATACCTTTCGAATGAGATATTACATGCAGAATTTGAACCTGTGGTTCTTAAAATAAACTAAGAAAATATATTTTTCTATACAAAAACCTATTGGCTGGATTTGTCTCTGAGTGTGTGTACCTCATTTATTGTCTATGTGTATGTACAACAAATGCTTAACACTACTCCTTGGATAAGCCTACTGCTCGACCACACTACCACAAAATAGAGCATTAGTATTATCTATTTTTACCACTATTTTACCTCTAAGTGGAACCCTTGGACTCTGTGCATGCTATTCCTTACTTTGAAATAGCACATACAGAGCCAACTTCCTACATTGGTGGATCAGCGGTGGGGTACAAGACTTTGCATTTGCTGGACTACTCAGCCAATACCTGATCACACGACAAATTCCAAAATTGTCATTAGAAATTGATTTTTGCAATTTGAAAAGTTTTCTAAATTCTTAAAAGACCTGCTAGGGCCTTGTGTTAGATCCTGTTTAGCATTTCTTTTAGAGTTTAAAAGTTTGTAAAAGTTTGAATTAGATTCTAGAACCAGTTGTAGATTATTAAAAAGTATTCCAACTTTTAGAAGCAAAATGTCTAGCACAGATGTGACTGTGGTGGAACTCGACACCACACCTTACCTCCATCTTAAGATGAGGGAGCTAAGGTCACTCTGTAAAATAAAGAAAATAACAATGGGCCCCAAACCTACCAAAATACAGCTCCAGGAGCTTTTGGCAGAGTTTGAAAAGGCCAACCCCTCTGAGGGTGGCAACTCAGAGGAAGAAGATAGTGACTTGGAGGAAAATTCCCCCCTACCAGTCCTATCTAGGGAGAACAGGGTCCCTCAAACCCTGACTCCAAAAATAATAGTCAGAGATGCTGGTTCCCTCACAGGAGAGACCAACACCTCTGAAAACACTGAGGATAACCCCAGTGAAGAGGACATCCAGTTAGCCAGGATGGCCAAAAGATTGGCTTTGGAAAGACAGATCCTAGCCATAGAGAGGGAAAGACAAGAGATGGGCCTAGGACCCATCAATGGTGGCAGCAACATAAATAGGGTCAGAGATTCTCCTGACATGTTGAAAATCCCTAAAGGGATTGTAACTAAATATGAAGATGGTGATGACATCACCAAATGGTTCACAGCTTTTGAGAGGGCTTGTGTAACCAGAAAAGTGAACAGATCTCACTGGGGTGCTCTCCTTTGGGAAATGTTCACAGGAAAGTGTAGGGATAGACTCCTCACACTCTCTGGACAAGATGCAGAATCTTATGACCTCATGAAGGGTACCCTGATTGAGGGCTTTGGATTCTCCACTGAGGAGTATAGGATTAGATTCAGGGGGGCTCAAAAATCCTCGAGCCAGACCTGGGTTGACTTTGTAGACTACTCAGTGAAAACACTAGATGGTTGGATTCAAGGCAGTGGTGTAAGTAATTATGATGGGCTGTACAATTTATTTGTGAAAGAACACCTATTGAGTAATTGTTTCAATGATAAACTGCATCAGCATCTGGTAGACCTAGGACCAATTTCTCCCCAAGAATTGGGAAAGAAGGCGGACCATTGGGTCAAGACAAGGGTGTCCAAGACTTCAACAGGGGGTGACCAAAAGAAAGGGGTCACAAAGACTCCCCAGGGGAAGGGTGATGAGACAACCAAAACTAAAAATAGTAAAGAGTCTTCTACAGGCCCCCAAAAACCTGCACAGGAGGGTGGGCCCAGAGCCTCTTCACAAAACAATGGGTACAAGGGTAAAAACTTTGATCCCAAAAAGGCCTGGTGTCATAGCTGTAAACAGCATGGACACCAAACTGGAGACAAGGCCTGTCCCAAGAAAGGTTCCACTCCAAACTCCCATCCAGGTAACACTGGTATGGCTAGTCTCCAAGTGGGATCAACAGTGTGCCCAGAGCAAATCAGGGTCCACACTGAAGCTACTCTAGTTTCTGAGGGTGGGGTGGATTTAGCCACACTAGCTGTCTGGCCGCCTAACATGCAAAAATACAGACAGCAACTCTTAATTAATGGGACTAGAATAGAGGGCCTGAGGGATACAGGTGCCAGTGTCACCATGGTGACAGAGAAACTGGTTTCCCCTGGCCAATACCTGACTGGAAAAACTTACACAGTCACCAACGCTGACAATCAGAGAAAAGTACATCCCATGGCAATGGTTACTTTAGAATGGGGAGGGGTCAATGGCCTGAAACAGGTGGTGGTCTCCTCAAATATCCCAGTGGACTGTCTGCTTGGAAATGACCTGGAGTCCTCAGCATGGGCTGAGGTAGAACTAAAAACCCATGCAGCAATGCTGGGTATCCCTGAACTGGTGTGTGTGAAAACAAGAGCACAATGCAAGGCACAGGGTGAACAAGTAGAGCTGGAGTCTGGAAGAATGGCCCAGCCTACCAAGAGGAAAGGAAAGTCAGTTGGGAAACCAACTGCAACACAGCAAAAGAAAGGGAACCTCTCTTCTCAGGAAGAAGTTCTGCCCTCTGAGGGAACTGAGCCTTTGGAGCTTGAACCTTATCAGGTTGAGCTCTTAGGCCCAGGGGGACCCTCAAGGGAGGAGCTGTATAAGGGACAAGAAACCTGTCCCTCTCTTGAAAGCCTTAGGCAGCAAGCTGCTGAAGAGTCCAAGGGCAAGAAAAATGGAACACATAGGGTCTATTGGGAAGATGGACTCCTGTACACTGAGGCCAGAGACCCCAAACCTGGTGCCACTAGGAGAGTGGTAGTGCCTCAGCTGTTCAGAGAGTTCATCCTAACATTGGCCCATGACATTCCCCTTGCTGGACATTTGGGACAAACCAAGACGTGGGAGAGGCTAGTCAACCACTTCTACTGGCCCAATATGTCCAACATGGTTAAGGAGTTTTGCCTCTCCTGCCCCACCTGTCAAGCCAGTGGTAAGACAGGTGGGCATCCAAAGGCCCCCCTCATTCCACTTCCAGTGGTGGGGGTTCCCTTTGAAAGAGTGGGTGTGGACATAGTTGGTCCACTAGAACCTCCCACAGCCTCAGGAAATATGTATATCCTGGTAGTAGTGGATCATGCTACCAGGTATCCTGAAGCTATTCCCCTTAGGTCGACTACTGCCCCTGCAGTAGCCAAGGCCCTCATTGGTATCTTTACCAGAGTGGGTTTCCCTAAGGAGGTGGTGTCTGACAGAGGTGCCAACTTCATGTCAGCATACCTGAAACATATGTGGAATGAGTGTGGAGTGACTTATAAATTCACTACACCTTACCATCCACAAACTAATGGCTTAGTTGAGAGATTCAACAAGACATTAAAGGGCATGATCATGGGGCTCCCAGAAAAACTCAAAAGGAGATGGGATGTCCTCCTGCCATGTCTGCTTTTCGCTTACAGGGAGGTGCCACAGAAGGGAGTAGGATTCTCACCCTTTGAACTTCTGTTTGGTCATCCTGTAAGGGGACCACTTGCTCTTGTTAAAGAAGGCTGGGAGAGACCTCTTCATGAGCCTAAACAAGACATAGTGGACTATGTACTTGGCCTTCGCTCTAGAATGGCAGAGTACATGGAAAAGGCAACCAAAAACCTTGAGGCCAGCCAACAGCTCCAGAAGTTTTGGTATGACCAAAAGGCTGCACTGGTTGAGTTCCAACCAGGGCAGAAAGTCTGGGTTCTGGAGCCAGTGGCTCCCAGGGCACTCCAGGACAAATGGAGTGGCCCTTACCCAGTGCTAGAAAGGAAGAGTCAGGTCACCTACCTGGTGGACCTGGGCACAAGCAGGAGCCCCAAGAGGGTGATCCATGTGAACCGCCTTAAGCTCTTCCATGACAGGGCTGATGTGAATCTGTTGATGGTAACAGATGAGGATCAGGAGGCAGAGAGTGAACCTCTCCCTGATCTTCTGTCATCAGACCCAAAAGATGGCACAGTAGATGGAGTGATCTACTCAGACACCCTCTCTGGCCAACAGCAAGCTGATTGTAGGAGAGTCCTACAACAGTTTCCTGAACTCTTCTCCTTAACCCCTGGTCAGACACACCTGTGTACCCATGATGTGGACACAGGAGACAGCATGCCTGTCAAAAACAAAATCTTTAGACAGTCTGACCATGTTAAGGAAAGCATCAAGGTGGAAGTCCACAAGATGCTAGAATTGGGAGTAATTGAGCGCTCTGACAGCCCCTGGGCTAGCCCAGTGGTCTTAGTCCCCAAACCTCACACCAAAGATGGAAAGAAAGAGATGAGGTTTTGTGTGGACTACCGAGGGCTCAATTCTGTCACCAAGACAGATGCTCATCCAATTCCAAGAGCTGATGAGCTCATAGATAAATTAGGTGCTGCCAAATTCTTAAGTACCTTTGACTTGACAGCAGGGTACTGGCAAATAAAAATGGCACCTGGAGCAAAAGAGAAAACAGCATTCTCCACACCTGATGGGCATTATCAGTTTACTGTTATGCCCTTTGGTTTAAAGAATGCCCCTGCCACCTTCCAAAGGTTGGTGAATCAAGTCCTTGCTGGCTTGGAGTCCTTTAGCACAGCTTATCTTGATGATATTGCTGTCTTTAGCTCCACCTGGCAGGATCACCTGGTCCACCTGAAGAAGGTTTTGAAGGCTCTGCAATCTGCAGGCCTCTCTATCAAGGCATCCAAATGCCAGATAGGGCAGGGAACTGTGGTTTACTTGGGCCACCTTGTAGGTGGAGGCCAAGTTCAGCCACTCCAACCCAAGATCCAGACTATTCTGGACTGGGTAGCTCCAAAAACCCAGACTCAAGTCAGGGCATTCCTTGGCTTGACTGGGTATTACAGGAGGTTTGTGAAGGGATATGGATCCATTGTGACAGCCCTCACTGAACTCACCTCCAAGAAAATGCCCAAGAAAGTGAACTGGACTGTGGAATGCCAACAGGCCTTTGACACCCTGAAACAAGCAATGTGCTCAGCACCAGTTCTAAAAGCTCCAGATTATTCTAAGCAGTTCATTGTGCAGACTGATGCCTCTGAACATGGGATAGGGGCAGTTTTGTCCCAAACAAATGATGATGGCCTTGACCAGCCTGTTGCTTTCATTAGCAGGAGGTTACTCCCCAGGGAGCAGCGTTGGAGTGCCATTGAGAGGGAGGCCTTTGCTGTGGTTTGGTCCCTGAAGAAGCTGAGACCATACCTCTTTGGGACTCACTTCCTAGTTCAAACTGACCACAGACCTCTCAAATGGCTGATGCAAATGAAAGGTGAAAATCCTAAACTGTTGAGGTGGTCCATCTCCCTACAGGGAATGGACTTTATAGTGGAACACAGACCTGGGACTGCCCATGCCAATGCAGATGGCCTTTCCAGGTTCTTCCACTTAGAAAATGAAGACTCTCTTGGGAAAGGTTAGTCTCATCCTCTTTCGTTTGGGGGGGGGGTTGTGTAAGGAAATGCCTCCTTGGCATGGTTGCCCCCTGACTTTTTGCCTTTGCTGATGCTATGTTTACAATTGAAAGTGTGCTGAGGCCTGCTAACCAGGCCCCAGCACCAGCACCAGTGTTCTTTCCCTAACCTGTACTTTTGTATCCACAATTAGCAGACCCTGGCATCCAGATAAGTCCCTTGTAACTGGTACTTCTGGTACCAAGGGCCCTGATGCCAAGGAAGGTCTCTAAGGGCTGCAGCATGTCTTATGTCACCCTGGAGACCTCTCACTCAGCACAGACACACTGCTTGCAGCTTGTGTGTGCTAGTGAGGACAAAACGAGTAAGTCGACATGGCACTCCCCTCAGGGTGCCATGCCAGCCTCTCACTGCCTATGCAGTATAGGTAAGACACCCCTCTAGCAGGCCTTACAGCCCTAAGGCAGGGTGCACTATACCATAGGTGAGGGTACCAGTGCATGAGCATGGTACCCCTACAGTGTCTAAACAAAACCTTAGACATTGTAAGTGCAGGGTAGCCATAAGAGTATATGGTCTGGGAGTCTGTCAAACACGAACTCCACAGCACCATAATGGCTACACTGAAAACTGGGAAGTTTGGTATCAAACTTCTCAGCACAATAAATGCACACTGATGCCAGTGTACATTTTATTGCAAAATACACCCCAGAGGGCACCTTAGAGGTGCCCCCTGAAACTTAACCGACTGTCTGTGTAGGCTGGCTAGTTCCAGCAGCCTGCCACACTAGAGACATGTTGCTGGCCCCATGGGGAGAGTGCCTTTGTCACTCTGAGGCCAGTAACAAAGCCTGCACTGGGTGGAGATGCTAACACCTCCCCCAGGCAGGAGCTGTAACACCTGGCGGTGAGCCTCAAAGGCTCACCCCTTTGTCACAGCCCAGCAGGGCACTCCAGCTTAGTGGAGTTGCCCGCCCCCTCCGGCCACGGCCCCCACTTTTGGCGGCAAGGCTGGAGGGAACAAAGAAAGCAACAAGGAGGAGTCACTGGCCAGTCAGGACAGCCCCTAAGGTGTCCTGAGCTGAAGTGACTCTAACTTTTAGAAATCCTCCATCTTGCAGATGGAGGATTCCCCCAATAGGGTTAGGATTGTGACCCCCTCCCCTTGGGAGGAGGCACAAAGAGGGTGTACCCACCCTTAGGGCTAGTAGCCATTGGCTACTAACCCCCCAGACCTAAACACGCCCTTAAATTTAGTATTTAAGGGCTACCCTGAACCCTAGAAAATTAGATTCCTGCAACTACAAGAAGAAGGACTGCCTAGCTGAAAACCCCTGCAGAGGAAGACCAGAAGACGACAACTGCCTTGGCCCCAGAAACTCACCGGCCTGTCTCCTGCCTTCCAAAGATCCTGCTCCAGCGACGCCTTCCAGAGGGACCAGCGACCTCGACATCCTCTGAGGACTGCCCCTGCTTCGAAAAGACAAGAAACTCCCGAGGACAGCGGACCTGCTCCAAGAAAGGCTGCAACTTTGTTTCCAGCAGCTTTGAAAGGACCCTGCAAGCTCCCCGCAAGAAGCGTGAGACTTGCAACACTGCACCCGGCGACCCCGACTCGGCTGGTGGAGATCCAACACCTCCGGAGGGACCCCAGGACTACTCTGATACTGTGAGTACCAAAACCTGTCCCCCCTGAGCCCCCACAGCGCCGCCTGCAGAGGGAATCCCGAGGCTTCCCCTGACCGCGACTCTTTGAATCCTAAGTCCCGACGCCTGGGAGAGACCCTGCACCCGCAGCCCCCAGGACCTGAAGGACCGGACTTTCGCTGGAGAAGTGACCCCCAGGAGTCCCTCTCCCTTGCCCAAGTGGAGGTTTCCCCGAGGAACCCCCCCCTTGCCTGCCTGCAGCGCTGAAGAGATCCGTTGATCTCTCATAGACTAACACTACAAACCCGACGCTTGTTTCTACACTGCACCCGGCCGCCCCCGCGCTGCTGAGGGTGAAATTCCTGTGTGGGCTTGTGTCCCCCCCGGTGCCCTACAAAACCCCCCTGGCCTGCCCTCCGAAGACGCGGGTACTTACCTGCTGGCAGACTGGAACCGGGGCACCCCCTTCTCCATTGAAGCCTATGTGTTTTGGGCACCACTTTGAACTCTGCACCTGACCGGCCCTGAGCTGCTGGTGTGGTGACTTTGGGGTTGCTCTGAACCCCCAACGGTGGGCTACTTTGGACCAAGAACTAAGCCCTGTAAGTGTCCTACTTACCTGGTTAACCTAACAAATACTTACCTCCCCTAGGAACTGTGAAAATTGCACTAAGTGTCCATTTTTAAAACAGCTATTTGTCAATAACTTGAAAAGTATACATGCAATTTTTATGATTTAAAGTTCCTAAAGTACTTACCTGCAATACCTTTCGAATGAGATATTACATGTAGAATTTGAACCTGTGGTTCTTAAAATAAACTAAGAAAATATATTTTTCAATACAAAAACCTATTGGCTGGATTTGTCTCTGAGTGTGTGTACCTCATTTATTGTCTATGTGTATGTACAACAAATGCTTAACACTACTCCTTGGATAAGCCTACTGCTCGACCACACTACCACAAAATAGAGCATTAGTATTATCTATTTTTACCACTATTTTACCTCTAAGGGGAACCCTTGGACTCTGTGCATGCTATTCCTTACTTTGAAATAGCACATACAGAGCCAACTTCCTACAACTAGGTCCAGGTATCCCCTATTAGTGAAGTGTAGGCAGTGTCTAGGATGCCAGGGCTCTCCGGGGCACAGAGGTAGTTGTGGATGAGCAGCCAAGACTTATCTAAGGGACGTCAAATACCACTATAGCCACACAGCACATACCCATGTGAAAGAACCACACATTGTTACAAAAATAAAGGTACTTTATTATGGTAACACAAATATTAAAATACTGTACAGGCAATAGCTCAACTGGAGGTAAGTAAACACGCCATTATTGCAGGAGGTTGGCTCTGTACGTACTATTTCAAAACTTTTAAACTCTAAAAGAAATGCTAACAGGGACTAACACAAGGCCCTAGCAGGACTTTGAAAAATTTAGAAAAATTGCTCAAATTTCAAAAATCAGTTTCTCATGACAGTTTTTGGAATTTAGTTGTGTGATCAGGTATTGGCTGAGTAGTCCAGCAAATGCAAAGTCTTGTACCCCACCGCTGATCCACCAATGTAGGAGGTTGGCTCTGTATGTACTATTTCAAAGTAAGAAATAGCATGCACAGAGTCCAAGGGTTCCCCTTAGAGGTAAGATAGTGGCAAAAAGAGATAATTCTAATGCTCTATTTTGTGGTAGTGTGGTCGAGCAGTAGGCTTATCAGAGGAGTAGTGTTAAGCATTTGTTGTACACACACAGGCAATAAATGAGGAACACACACTCAAAGACAATTCCAGGCCAATAGGTTTTTGTATAGAAAAATATATTTTCTTAGTTTATTTTAAGAACCACAGGTTCAAGATTTACAAGTAATACTTCAAATGAAAGGTATTTCAGGTAGGTACTTTAGGAACTTTGAATTAGTAAAATAGCATATACAGTTTTCACATAAATGACATATAGCTATTTTAAAACTAGACAGTGCAATTTTCAACAGTTCCTGGGGGGAGTAAGAGTTTGTTAGTTTTTGCAGGTAAGTAAACCACCTACGGGGTTCAAGTTTGGGTCCAAGGTAGCCCACCGTTGGGGGTTCAGAGCAACCCCAAAGTTACCACACCAGCAGCTCAGGGCCGGTCAGGTGCAGAGGTCAAAGTGGTGCCCAAAACGCATAGGCTTCAATGGAGAAGGGGGTGCCCCGGTTCCAGTCTGCCAGCAGGTAAGTACCCGCGTCTTCGGAGGGCAGACCAGGGGGGTTTTGTAGGGCACCGGGGGGGACACAAGTCAGCACAGAAAGTACACCCTCAGCGGCACGGGGGCGGCTGGGTGCAGTGTGCAAACAAGCATCGGGTTTGTAATAGGAATCAATGGGACACCAAGGGGTCTCTTCAGCGATTCAGGCAGGCAAGGGGGAGGGGGGGCTCCTTGGGATAGCCACCACCTGGGCAAGAGAGAGGGCCACCTGGGGGTCGCTCCTGCACTGGAGGTCGGATCCTTCAGGTCCTGGGGGCTGCGGGTGCAGAGTCTTTACCAGGCGTCGGGTCTTTGAAGCAGGCAGTCGCGGTCAGGGGGAGCCTTGGGATTCCCTCTGTAGGCGTCGCTGTGGGGCCTCAGGGGGGTCAACTCTGGCTACTCACGGTCTCGTAGTCGCCGGGGAGTCCTCCCTGTGGTGTTTGTTCTCCACAAGTCGAGCCGGGGGCGTCGAGTGCAGAGTGCAAAGTCTCACGCTTCCGGCGGGAAACGTGTGTTGTTCCAAAGTTGCTTCTTTGTAGCAAAGTTGCAGTCTTTGGTGAACAGAGCCGCTGTCCTCGGGAGTTCTTGGTCCTTCTAGACGCAGGGTAGTCCTCTGAGGCTTCAGAGGTTGCTGGACCCTGGGAACGTGTCGCTGGAACAGTGTCTTTAGAAGTGGGGAGACAGGCCGGTAGACCTGGGGCCAAAGCAGTTGGTGTCTCCGTCTTCTCTGCAGGTTTTCAGTTCAGCAGTCCTCTTCTTCTTAGGTTGCAGGAATCTAGTTTCCTAGGTTCTGGGGAGCCTCTAAATACTGAATTTAGGGGTGTGTTTAGGTCTGGGAGGGCAGTAGCCAATGGCTACTGTCCTTTAGGGTGGCTACACCCTCTTTGTGCCTCCTCCCTGAGGGGAGGGGGGCACATCCCTATTCCTATTGGGGGAATCCTCCATCTGCAAGATGGAGGATTTCTAAAAGTCAGAGTCATCTCAGCTCAGGACACCTTAGGGGCTGTCCTGACTGGCCAGTGACTCCTCCTTGTTTTTCTCATTCTCTTTCCTGGACTTGCCGCCAAAAGTGGGGGCTGTGTCCAGGGGGCGGGCATCTCCACTAGCTGGAGTGCCCTGGGGCATTGTAACACGAAGCCTGAGCCTTTGAGGCTCACTGCTAGGTGTTACAGTTCCTGCAGGGGGGAGGAGTGAAGCACCTCCACCCAGAGCAGGCTTTGTTTCTGTCCTCAGAGAGCACAAAGGCTCTCACCACATGGGGTCAGAAACTCGTCTCTCAGCAGCAGGCCGGCACAGACCAGTCAGTCCTGCACTGAACAATTGGGTAAAATACAGGGGGCATCTCTAAGATGCCTTCTGTGTTTATTTTTTTATAAATCCAACACTGGCATCAGTGTGGGTTTATTATTCTGAGAAGTTTGATACCAAACTTCCCAGTATTCAGTGTACCCATTATGGAGCTGTGGAGTTCGTTTTTGACAGACTCCCAGACCATATACTCTTATGGCTACCCTGCACTTACAATGTCTAAGGTTTTGCTTAGACACTGTAGGGGCATAGTGCTCATGCACCTATGCCCTCACCTGTGGTATAGTGCACCCTGCCTTAGGGCTGTAAGGCCTGCTAGAGGGGTGACTTACCTATGCCACAGGCAGTGTGAGGTTGGCATGGCACCCTGAGGGGAGTGCCATGTCGACTTAGTCATTTTCTCCCCACCAGCACACACAAGCTGGCAAGCAGTGTGTCTGTGCTGAGTGAGGGGTCCCTAGGGTGGCATAAGACATGCTGCAGCCCTTAGAGACCTTCCCTGGCATCAGGGCCCTTGGTACCAGGGGTACCAGTTACAAGGGACTTACCTGGGTTCCAGGGTTGTGCCAATTGTGGAGACAATGGTACATTTTAGGTGAAAGAACACTGGTGCTGGGGCCTGGTTAGCAGGGTCCCAGCACACTTCTCAGTCAAGTCAGCATCAGTATCAGGCAAATAGTGGGGGGTAACTGCAACAGGGAGCCATTTCCTTACACTTACCTATCGTATTGTGCACCCTGCCTTAGGGCTGTAAGGCCTGCTAGAGGGGTGACTTATCTTTGCCATAGGCAGTGTGAGGTTGGCGTGGCACCCTGAGGGGAGTGCCATGTCGACTTAGTCATTTTCTCCCCACTAGCACACACAAGCTGGAGGGGTCTCCAGGGTGGCATAAGACATGCTGCAGCCCTTAGAGACCTTCCCTGGCATCAGGGCCCTTGGTACCAAGGGTACCAGTTACAAGGGACTTACCTGGATGCCAGGGTGTGCCAATTGTGGAAACAAAGGTACAGGTTAGGGAAAGAACACTGGTGCTGGGGCCTGGTTAGCAGGCCTCAGCACACTTTCAAATCATAACTTGGCATCAGCAAAGGCAAAAAGTCAGGGGGTAACCATGCCAAGGAGGCATTTCCTTACACAACCCCCCCCCCCCTCTCCCCCAAACGAAAGAGGATGAGACTAACCTTTCCCAAGAGAGTCTTAATTTTCTAAGTGGAAGAACCTGGAAAGGCCATCTGCATTGGCATGGGCAGTCCCAGGTCTGTGTTCCACTATAAAGTCCATTCCCTGTAGGGAGATGGACCACCTCAACAGTTTTGGATTTTCACCTTTCATTTGCATTAGCCATATGAGAGGTCTGTGGTCAGTTTGAACTACAAAGTGAGTACCAAAGAGGTATGGTCTCAGCTTCTTCAGGGACCAAACCACAGCAAAGGCCTCCCTCTCAATGGCACTCCAACGCTTCTCCCTGGGGAGTAACCTCCTGCTAATGAAAGCAACAGGCTGGTCACAGCCATCATCATTTGTTTGGGACAAAACTGCCCCTATCCCATGTTCAGAGGTATCAGTCTGCACAATGAACTGCTTGGAGTAATCTGGAGCTTTTAGAACTGTTGCTGTGCACATAGCTTGCTTCAGGGTGTCAAAGGCCTGTTGGCATTCTACAGTCCAGTTTACCTTCTTGGGCATTTTCTTGGAGGTCAGTTCTGTGAGGGGTGTCACTATTGATCCATATCCCTTCACAAACCTCCTGTAGTACCCAGTCAAGCCAAGGAATGCCCTGACTTGAGTCTGGGTTTTTGGAGCTGCCCAGTCCAGAATAGTCTGGATCTTGGGCTGAAGTGGCTGAACTTGGCCTCCCCCTACAAGGTGTCCCAAGTAAACCACAGTTCCCTGCCCTATCTGACATTTGGATGCCTTGATAGAGAGGCCTGCTGCTTGCAGGGCATTCAAAACCTTCAGGTGGACAAGGTGATCCTGCCAGCTGGAGCTAAAGACAGCAATATCGTCAAGATAAGCTGCACTAAAGGACTCCAAGTCAGCAAGGACTTGATTCACAAAACCTTTGGAATGTGGCAGGGGCATTCTTTAAACCAAAGGGCATAAAAGTGAACTGATAGTGCCCATCAGGTGTGGAGAATGCTGTCTTTTCTTTTGCTCCTGGTGCCATTTTGATTTGCCAGTACCCTGCTGTCAAGTCAAAGGTACTTAAGTATCTGGCAGCACCTAGTTTGTCAATCAATTCATCTGCCCTTGGAATGGGATGGGCATCTGTCTTGGTGACAGAATTAAGTCCTCTGTAGTCCACACAAAACCTCATCTCTCTCTTTCCATCTTTGGTGTGAGGTTTGGGGACTAAGACCACTGGACTAGCCCAGGGGCTGTGAGAGTGCTCAATGACTCCTAATTCCAGCATCTTGTGGACTTCCACCTTGATGCTTTCCTTAAGTTGGTCAGACTGTCTGAAAATTTTGTTTTTGACAGGCATGCTGTCTCCTGTGTCCACATCATGGGTACACAGGTGTGTCTGACCACGGGTTAGGGAAAAGAGCTCAGCAAACTGTTGTAGGACCTTCCTACAGTCAGATTGCTGTTGGCCAGAGAGGGTGTCTGACTAGATCACTCCATCAACTGAGCCATCTTTAGGGTCTGTGGAGAGGAGATCAGGGAGAGGTTCACTCTCAGCTTCCTGGTCCTCATCTGTTACCATCAACAGATTCACATCTGCCCTGTCATGAAAGAGTTTGAGGCGGTTCACATGTATCACCCTTTTGGGGGTCCTGCTAGTGCCTAGGTCTACCAGGTAGGTGACCTGACTCTTTCTTTCTAGCACTGGGTAAGGGCCACTCCATCTGTCTTGAAGTGCCCTGGGAGCCACAGGCTCCAGAACCCAGACTTTCTGCCCTGGCTGAAACTCAACCATAGCAGCCTTTTGGTCATACCACATCTTCTGGAGTTGTTGGCTGGCCTCAAGGTTTTTGCTTGCCTTTTCCATGTACTCTGCCATCCTTGAACGTAGGCCTAGTACATAGTCCACTATATCTTGTTTAGGCTCATGAAGAGGTCTCTCCCAGCCTTCTTTTACAAGAGCTAGTGGTCCCCTGACAGGATGGCCAAACAGAAGTTCAAAGGGGGAAAACCCTACTCCCTTCTGAGGCACCTCTCTGTAGGTGAAAAGCAGACATGGCAAGAGGACATCCCATCTCCTTTTGAGTTTTTCAGGGAGCCCCATGATCATGCCTTTCAATGTCTTGTTAAACCTTTCTACAAGACCATTGGTTTGTGGATGGTATGGTGTGGTGAATTTGTAAGTCACCCCACACTCATTCCACATATGCTTCAGGTATGCTGGCATGAAGTTGGTACCCCTGTCAGACACCACCTCCTTAGGAAATCCCACTCTGGTAAAAATACCAATGAGTGCTTTAGCTACTGCAGGGGCAGTAGTGGACCTAAGGGCAATTGCTTCAGCGTATCTAGAAGCATGATCCACTACTACTAGTATGTATTGGTTCCCGGAGGCTGTGGGAGGTTCAAGTGGACCCACTATGTCCACACCCACTCTTTCAAAGGGGACCCCCACCACTGGACGTGGAATGAGGGGGGCCTTTGGGTGTCCACCTGTCTTACCACTGGCTTGACAGGTGGTACAGGAGACACAAAACTCCTTTACCTTCTGGGACATGTTGGGCCAATAGAAATGGTTAACTAACCTTTCCCAAGTCTTGGTTTGTCCCAAATGCCTAGCAAGTGGAATATCATGAGCTAAGGTCAGAATGAACTTCCAAAACTCCTGAGGCACTACCACTCTCCTAGTGGCACCAGGTTTGGGATCTCTTGCCTCAGTGTAGAGGAGTCCATCTTCCCAATAGACTCTATGTGTTCCAGTGATTTTTCCTTTGGTCTCTTCAGCAGCCTGCTGCCTAAGGCCTTCAAGGGAGGGACTTGTTTCTTGCCCCTTACACAACTGTTCCCTTGTGGGTCCCCCTGGGCCTAGGAGCTCAACCTGATAAGGTTCTAACTCCATGGGCTCAGTCCCTTCAGAGGGCAGAACTTCTTCCTGGGAAGAGAGGTTCTCTTTCTCTTGTTGTGTTCAAGCTGGTTCCCCAGTCTTCTTTCCTTTTCCCTTGGAGGGTTGGGCCCTTTTTCCAGGCTCCAACACCACTTTTTCACCCCGAGCCTTGCACTGTGCCCTTGTCTTGACACACACCAGTTCAGGGATACCCAGCATGGCTGCATGGGTTTTGAGTTCTACCTCAGCCCATGCTGAGGACTCCAGGTCATTTCCAAGCAAACACTCTACTGGGATATTTGAGGAGACCACCACCTGTTTCAGGCCATTGACCCCTCCCCACTCTAAAGTTACCATAGCCATGGGATGTACTTTAGTCTGATTGTCAGCGTTGGTGACTGGATAACTTTGTCCAGCCAGGTATTGACCAGGGGAAACCAGTTTCTCTGTCACCATGGTGACACTGGCACCTGTATCCCTCAGGCCTTCTACACTTGTCCCATTAATTAAGAGTTTCTGCCTGTATTTTTGCATATTAGGGGGCCAGGCAGCCAGTGTGGCTAAGTCCACCCCACCCTCAGAGACTAATGTAGCTTCAGTGTGAACCCGGATTTGCTCTGGGCACACTGTTGGTCCCACCTGGAGACTGGCTATTCCAGTGTTGGCTGGAGTAGAGTTGGAAGTGGAACCTTTCTTGGGACAGGCCTTGTCTCCAGTTTGGTGTCCCTGCTGATTACAGCTACGACACCAGGCCTTTTTGGGATCAAAGTTTTTACCCTTGTACCCAAAATTGGATTGTGAAAAGGCTTTGGACCCTCCCTCCTGAGCAGGTTTTTGGGGCCCTGTAGAAGACTCTTTACTTTTTCCCTTGGATGTCTCAACACGCTTCCTCTGGGGAGTCTTTGTGACCCCTTTTTTTTGGTCACCCCCTGTGGAAGTCTTGATCACCCTAGTCTTGACCCAATGGTCCGCCTTCTTTCCCAATTCTTGGGGAGAAAATGGTCCTAGGTCTACCAGATGCTGATGCAGTTTATCACTGAAACAATTACTTAACAGGTGTTCTTTCACAAATAAATTGTACAGCCCATCATAATCATTTACACCACTGCCTTGAATCCAACCATCCAGTGTTTTAACTGAGTAGTCAACAAAATCAACCCAGGTCTGGCCGAGGATTTTTGAGCCCCCCTGAACCTAATCCTGTACTCCTCAGTTGAGAATCCAAAACCCTCAATCAGGGTAGCCTTCATGAGGTCATAGGATTCTGCATCTTTTCCAGAGAGTGTGAGGAGTCTATCCCTACACTTTCCAGTGAACATTTCCCAAAGGAGAGCAACCCAGTGAGATCTGTTTACTTTTCTGGTTGCACAAGCCCTCTCAAAAGCTGTGAACCATTTGGTGATGTCATCACCATCTTCATATTTAGTTACAATCCCTTTAGGGATTTTCAACATGTCAGGAGAATCTCTGACCCTATTTATGTTGCTGCCACCATTGATGGGACCTAGGCCCATCTCTTGTCTTTCCCTTTCTATGGCTAGGATCTGTCTTTCCAAAGCCAATCTTTTGACCATCCTGGCTAACAGGAGGTCATCTTCATTGAGGCTGCCCTCAATGCTTCCAGAGTTGCTGGACTCTCCTGTGAGAGAAGCAGCATCTCTGACTATCACTTGTGGAGACAGGGCTTGAGGGACCCTGGGCTCCCTATCTAGGACTGGAGGTGGGAGATCCTCCACATCACTAGCTTCCCTCTCTGGGAAGGTATCATCAGAGGGGTTGTTTTTAGCAAACTCAGCCAAAAGCTCCTGGAGCTGTACTTTGGTAGGGTCTGAACCAGTCTTTATCTTTTTTATTTTGCAGAGAGACCTTAATTCTGACATCCTAAGATGCAGTTAAGGGGTGAGGTTGAGTTCCATCACAATCTCTTATGCATTAGACATTATGTTTCTAAAAGTTGGAATACTTTTTAAGAATCTAAAACTATCTCTAGAACTTAATTCAAACTTTTACAAAACTTTTAAACTCTAAAAGAAATGCTAACAGGGACTAACACAAGGCCCTAGCAGAACTTTTAAAAATTTAGAAAAATAGCTAAAATTTAAAAAATCAGTTTCTAATGACAATTTTTGGAATTTAGTCGTGTGATCAGGTATTGGCTGAGTAGTCCAGCAAATGCTAAGTCTTGTACCCCACCGCTGATCCACCAATGTAGGAGGTTGGCTCTGTATGTACTATTTCAAAGTAAGAAATAGCATGCACAGAGTCCAAGGGTTCCCCTTAGAGGTCAGATAGTGGCAAAAAGAGATCATTCTAATGCTCTATTTTGTGGTAGTGTGGTCGAGCAGTAGGCTTATCAGAGGGTAGTGTTAAGCATTGGTTGTACACACACACAGGCAATAGATGTGGAACACACACTCAATGACAATTCCAGGCCAATAGGTTTTTGTATAGAAAAATATATTTTCTTAGTTTATTTTAAGAACCACAGGTTCAAGATTTACAAGTAATACTTCAAATGAAAGGTATTTCACTTAGGTACTTTAGGAACTTTGAATTAGCAAAATAGCATGTACAGTTTTCACAAAATTGTCAAGAAGCGATTTTAAAACTAGACAGTGCAATTTTCAACAGTTCCTGGGGGAAGTAAGTGTCGTTAGTTTTGCAGGTAAGTAAACCACCTACAGGGTTCAAAGTTGGGTCCAAGGTAGCCCACCGTTGGGGGTTCAGAGCAACCCCAAAGTTACCACACCAGCAGCTCAGGGCCGGTCAGGTGCAGAGGTCAAAGTGGTGCCTAAAACGCATAGGCTTCAATGGAGAAGGGGTGCCCCGGTTCCAGTCTGCCAGCAGGTAAGTACCCGTGACTTCAGAGGGCAGACCAGGGGGGTTTTGTAGGGCACCGGGGGACACAAGTCAGCACAAAAAGTACACCCTCAGCGGCACGGGGGCGACCGGGTGCAGAGTGCAAACAGGCGTCGGTTTGCAATAGGTTTCAATGGGAGACCCAGGGGTCTCTTCAGTGAAGCAGGCAGGCAAGGAGGGGCTCCTCAGGGTAGCCACCACCTGGGCAAGGGAGAGGGCTACCTGGGGGTCGCTTCTGCAATGGAGGTCGGATCCTTCAGGTCCTGGGGGCTGCGGGTGCAGTGTCTTTACCAGGCGTCGGGTTCTTTGAAAGCCACTAAGTCAAAGACCTATACCATGGGTGCACTTTTTTGACTTTCTTCAAGAATTGGATCCCTAATTAAATCTGTCTTTAACAAAGATTTTGTTTTTATTAAATTACTATTTCTCTCTCTATCAGCTGGCTTTTCTGAGAGTGATCGCATTCTGCTCTTCCACAACGAGCATATTGGCACGCAAAGTAGTTTTGTTCAGTGCCAGGAACTACTGTGGCAATCAGTGGCGTAACAAAACTGGAGGGGGGCCCCCGCAAAGAACATGGAGGCCCTCCCCCTCCAGATTCACTCAGGGCAGGTGCTGTGGCGAGAAGGCCCACTGAGAGGGGCAGCAGGGCCTTTGTTACACCATTGGTGGCAATGTGTGCTTTTTGAGACCAAAAATGTTTCTTTTAATTTTGCCGGTGATTGTTACAATGTGAGGGCCTGTCAGCTCCCATGACAATAAAGTGTTACAAAAGCCATATCAAAACAAGACACGCTTTGACAAAACCAAAAGACTCACAAACCATGTTGGATTGGCTGGCTTTGCCAGTGTTTGTTTATTTTCATGCTTCCCATAGTCTTGCTGAAGATGCACTGATTTTCCATTAGGAGTAAACTGGCAGCCAAAGGGTTTGTGCTGCAGGTGTTTGGACCTACTTGTCCCAAGTTCAAAGTAAACATGAAAACTTGTTGCCCTTGACCCTAAACAATATGTCCTGGGCGTCGGGCGATAACAATTCCACATCCCTGATAGCCTGCTGCCTAACGTGTCTAGAGAGAAATAGAGTAGCCTCATAAGAAAACTTAAGAATTAAAACAAAACGTTGCCCCTTTCACAGTCCAGGGGCTTCAATATCACATGATCTCTTGAACTGACGAACAAGTTACTTACCTTCAGTAACACCTTATCAAGTAGGGTTGCCATTTAGCCGCAGATTCCTTGACTTAGAATATTTCCCAGGAGTTAGACTGAATCCAGAAGTTGTTGAGCAGTACGCCAGTAGGTGGCGTCTTTTTGCTCCATGCCATATGCACCAGAAAAAGTAAGCATGGTAACTATATAGGTGCCACTCCAGAGCTCAGACGTCAGATACTTTTCTGACTTTCAAAGGAGCGAGGAGTAACAATGAGAAGTGACCAATTGTGTGAAATACTAGGGCCCCTAGAAGGGAGTTCCTTACACTGCAACAGACTTTCAGCTAGACAGTCTCTCTACCACAGGCTTCCCCAACCAGTAGTATGAGCTACAGGTCGATCTCCAGCTCTCTATGAATAGTTCCCTTGGGACCCCCTTCCATGGCCACAAAAGGGGTGGAAGGCAGTCTGGGGATGGCAAGGGGCTACAGACAAGCCCAAGAATCTAGCCGTAGCTCTGCTGTCCTTAAATCGTTCCAGCAGTGAGTGCGCCTTCTCCCCAAAAACATGAGAGCCATCAAAGGACATGTCCATAAGCAAGGCTTGGACATACCCTGAAAAGCCAGTGGTTCTCAGCCAGGCGTGGTGCAGCAAGGCCACCAATGATTAAATTGCTCTACACAGAGTCGCCGTGTCCAGTCCACACAGTATGGTGAACTTTGCTGCACCTCTCCTGTCAGCAATAGCTTGGGAGTGAATGGCTCGGGCTTCCTTAGAGACCATAGACAGCACCTCTGCAACCAAATCCTAGACCGTACGGGAATATCAGCGCAAAAGGCATGCAGAGTTCACCAATGGCAGTGAGAGGCTGGTGGAAGAGAACATTCTCTTGCCAAAGGTATCCATCCTCTTCGATTCTCTGTCCAGTGGAGTGGTTGGGAATGCGCTGGGATTGATCCTAGAAGTGGAGGCTTGGACCACCAAGCTATCCGGGGTGGTGGACAGTAGCCATATGCATAGGAGCCCCTAGCAGGGCTTGGATTAGGCCCTGAGCAGGACAACGGTAAGGGCTTCCTTAAAGGGGAGTAAGAGTTCAGAAGGAGCAACTCCCACCTGAAGAACCTCCATCAAGATTTTTGTCTTGTCTGCCACTGTAGGTAGCTGAAGGTCCAAGATCTCAGTCTCCCTACGCACCACCATAGTAAAAGAGGTTCCCTCCTCAGTGCCCATGGCAGGAGGAGAGACCAAGCCAGCGTCAGGTGATGTGTCTAACCCACTGACCTCCGCTAGTTCCTCATACCAGTTGTCCTCACTCTCATCTGGGGGATGCTGGTATCCATCAAGAACCTCAGATCCCTCCTATTTGTCTCCCACTTCACGCCTGCCAAGTGTAAAAGGCACTGCCCCGGTCCTGAGAGCACGGTTCGGATCGGCAGTGGAAACAGCGTCAGCCGACGCTCATCTGGCTATGTATCGAAGTCAGGAATAGTGATGGGGCTGCTGTGGAGCGTCCGCGCTGGAGCAAGTGCTGAGGAAGATCTCGGTCTCACTGGCAGCTCTGTTCTGGATCCAGCTTGGGATGCAAGTGGTCCAACAGGCACTAGGGGCAAAACCACAGACAGATCCAGTTGCACCCAGCCCTTGCCAATCCCCCCCCAACCAACCCCAACAAACCCCCCCCCCCCCAAGCCCATGGGGGGGCTTGCCATCAGGTGCATGGTGCGGCAGTCCTCGCAGGTCATGGAGTTGTGGTACCTCTCCAAGCACCATAACCATACCAAGTGTGGCTCTGTCACAGACATCAGCCTGTGACAGGCATCACTGGTTCTTAGGGAACATCCAGTCAAGCCAGGAGAGGACATTTCTCAAAAAACGGTTGACAAAAATTGAGGAAAAAAACGGTCAAAAAATGACTGAGTGTAGCTCTAACCGGAACAAGTCTATCTGGCATAGAAAGGAAAGAACTGACAGCATGCCAGGGTGCACCGCCTATATAGGTGCCACGCACGTCATTTCCAGGGCAGACAACGCAGACACCGAGCCGAATGACACACACGCAGAGGTACTGCTCAAAAACTTCCAGCTCCAGTCTGATACTTTGGGACTATTCTAAGGTAAGGAATCTGTGGCTGGAAGTCTCAATCAGATAGATGCCTCACAAAATCAGTTCTTATTACTGGTTTGTCTGCGTGAAATACTGGAACACTCTGAATGGTTTCACCTATGTTTGTCAAAAAAGTGTCTCAGAACGTTTTTTTTTTTTTACTTCATTCAACATCTTTTAATGCTAAGAAGCATTTCCAACTTTTTCTGGGTGCACTGCTGTCATTTTACATGAAGTGCCTTTTTGTGTAGATTGTAAAGAAGCTGATACAGACCCTCACAAGGTCTCTTTGGTGGATCTCCCAGCTTCATATACAGACAAATGGCATGAATCTTGTTAAAAAATGTCAAAAAGAAATTTAAAAGACTGATAAGACATAAATCTTCAAGAGAAGCTTGAAGTACTTAGGAGCAAAGAGAAGCTGAAAATTGACAAGGTGTCCAAGGAATTCTCAGCACCCACTGTTATTGTGCCTTTCTCCATCTAGGACTTCCAAAGAGGGTAATCCAGAGTGAATCAAAAAAAAAAAAGAAAGGCAAAAAGAGCAGCAGTTAAAAAATAAAAAACATCACCACCACCATCAACATTGCTGGTTGAAATCAAAGGCATTGACATAGGTGAAGAGCACTGTAAGGAAATGCCTCCTTGGCATGGTTACCCCCTGACTTTTTGCCTTTGCTGATGCTATGTTTTGAATTGAAAGTGTGCTGAGGCCTGCTAACCAGGCCCCAGCACCAGTGTTCTTTCCCTAACCTGTACTTTTGATTCCACAATTGGCACATCCTGGCACCCAGATAAGTCCCTTGTAACTGGTACCTCTGGTACCAAGGGCCCTGATGCCAGGGAAGGTCTCTAAGGGCTGCAGCATGTATTATGCCACCCTAGAGACCCCTCACCCAGCACAGACACCCTGCTTACCAGCTTGTGTGTGCTAGTGAGAACAAAATGAGTAAGTTGACTTGGCACTCCCCTCAGGGTGCCATGCCAGCCTCTCACTGCCTATGCAGTATAGGTAAGACACCCCTCTAGCAGGCCTTACAGCCCTAAGGCAGGGTGCACTATACCATGGGTGAGGGTACCAGTGCAGGAGCACTGTGCCCCTACAGTGTCTAAGCAAAACCTTAGACATTGTAAGTGCAGGGTAGCCATAAGAGTATATGGTCTGGGAGTCTGTTTTACACGAACTCCACAGCACCATAATGGCTACACTGAAAACTGGGAAGTTTGGTATCAAACTTCTCAGCACAATAAATGCACACTGATGCCAGTGTGCATTTTATTGTATAGTACACCACAGAGGGCACCTTAGAGGTGCCCCCTGAAACGTAACCGACTATCTGTGTAGGCTGACTGGTTCCAGCAGCCTGCCACACTAGAGACATGTTGCTGGCCTCATGGGGAGAGTGCCTTTGTCACTCTGAGGCCAGTAACAAAGCCTGCACTGGGTGGAGATGCTAACACCTCCCCCAGGCAGGAGCTGTAACACCTGGTGGTGAGCCTCAAAGGCTCACCCCTTTGTCACAGCACCGCAGGACACTCCAGCTAGTGGAGTTGCCCGCCCCCGGCCCCCACTTTTGGCGGCAAGGCCGGAGAAAATAATGAGAATAACAAGGAGGAGTCACTGGCCAGTCAGGACAGCCCCTAAGGTGTCCTGAGCTGAGGTGACTCTAACTTTTAGAAATCCTCCATCTTGCAGATGGAGGATTCCCCCAATAGGATTAGGGATGTGACCCCCTCCCCTTGGGAGGAGGCACAAAGAGGGTGTACTCACCCTCAGGGCTAGTAGCCATTGGCTACTAACCCCCCAGACCTAAACACGCCCTTAAATTTAGTATTTAAGGGCTCTCCCTGAACCTAGAAATTAGATTCCTGCAACAACAACAAGAAGGACTGCCTAGCTGAAAACCCCTGCAGAGGAAGACCAGAAGACAACAACTGCCTTGGCTCCAGAAACTCACCGGCCTGTCTCCTGCCTTCCAAAGAACTCTGCTCCAGCGACGCCTTCCAAAGGGACCAGCGACCTCTGAATCCTCTGAGGACTGCCCTGCTTCGACGACGACAAGAAACTCCCGAGGACAGCGGACCTGCTCCAAAAAGACTGCAACTTTATCCAAAGGAGCAGCTTTAAAGAACCCTGCAATCTCCCCGCAAGAAGCGTGAGACTTGCAACACTGCACCCGGCGACCCCGACTCGGCTGGTGGAGAACCAACACCTCAGGGAGGACCCCCGGACTACTCTACGACTGTGAGTACCAAAACCTGTCCCCCCTGAGCCCCCACAGCGCCGCCTGCAGAGGGAATCCCGAGGCTTCCCCTGACCGCGACTCTCTGAAACCTAAGTCCCGACGCCTGGAAAAGACCCTGCACCCGCAGCCCCCAGGACCTGAAGGACCGGACTTTCACTGCAGAAGTGACCCCCAGGAGTCCCTCTCCCTTGCCCAAGTGGAGGTTTCCCCGAGGAAGCCCCCCCTTGCCTGCCTGCAGCGCTGAAGAGATCCCTTGATCTCTCATTGACTTCCATTGCGAACCCGACGCTTGTTCTAACACTGCACCCGGCCGCCCCCGCGCCGCTGAGGGTGAAATTTCTGTGTGGGCTTGTGTCCCCCCCCGGTGCCCTACAAAACCCCCCTGGTCTGCCCTCCGAAGACGCGGGTACTTACCTGCAAGCAGACTGGGACCGGGGCACCCCCTTCTCTCCATTGGAGCCTATGCGTTTTGGGCACCACTTTGAACTCTGCACCTGACCGGCCCTGAGCTGCTGGTGTGGTAACTTTGGGGTTGCTCTGAACCCCCAACGGTGGGCTACCTTGGACCAAGAACTGAACCCTGTAAGTGTCGTACTTACCTGGTAAAACTAACAAAAACTTACCTCCCCCAGGAACTGTGAAAATTGCACAGTGTCCACTTTTAAAATAGCTATTTGTGAATAACTTGAAAAGTATACATGCAATTGAAATGATTCAAAGTTCCTAATGTACTTACCTGCAATACCTTTCAAACAAGATATTACATGTTAAATTTGAACCTGTGGTTCTTAAAATAAACTAAGAAAATATATTTTTCTATACAAAACCTATTGGCTGGATTTGTCTCTGAGTGTGTGTACCTCATTTATTGTCTATGTGTATGTACAACAAATGCTTAACACTACTCCTTGGATAAGCCTACTGCTCGACCACACTACCACAAAATAGAGCATTAGTATTATCTCTTTTTACCACTATTTTACCTCTAAGGGGAACCCTTGGACTCTGTGCATGCTATTCCTTACTTTGAAATAGCACATACAGAGCCAACTTCCTACATTGGTGGATCAGCGGTGGGGTACAAGACTTTGCATTTGCTGGACTACTCAGCCAATACCTGATCACACGACAAATTCCAAAATTGTCATTAGAAATTGATTTTTGCAATTTGAAAAGTTTTCTAAATTCTTTAAAGTCCTGCTAGGGCCTTGTGTTAGTCCCTGTTAGCATTTCTTTTAGAGTTTAAAAGTTTGTAAAAGTTTGAATTAGATTCTAGAACTAGTTTTAGTTTCTTAAAAAGTATTCCAACTTTTAGAAGCATAATGTCTAGCACAGATGTGAATGTGGTGGAACTCGACACCACACCTTACCTCCATCTCCAGATGAGAGAGCTAAGGTCACTCTGTAACATAAGAAAAATAACAATGGGCTCCAGACCTACCAAAGCACAGCTCCAGGAGCTGTTGGCAGAGTATGATAGAGCCAACCCCTCTGTGGGCAACACAGAGGATGAAGATAGTGACTTGGAGGGAAATTCCCCCCCTCCAGTCCTACTTAGGGAGAACAGGGCTTCTCAAGCCCTGACTCCACAAATAATAGTCAGAGATGCTGGTTCCCTCACAGGAGGGACCAACAACTCTGAAATCACTGAGGATAACTCCAGTGAAGAGGACATCCAGTTAGCCAGGATGGCCAAAAGATTGGCTTTGGAAAGACAGATCCTAGCCATAGAAAGGGAAAGACAAGAGATGGGCCTAGGACCCATCAATGGTGGCAGCAACATAACTAGGGTCAGAGATTCTCCTGACATGTTGAAAATCCCCAAAGGGATTGTAACTAAATTTGAAGATGGTGATGACATCACCAAATGGTTCACAGCTTTTGAGAGGGCTTGTGAAACCAGAAAAGTGAACAAATCTCACTGGGGTGCTCTCCTTTGGGAAATGTTCACAGGAAAGTGTAGGGATAGACTCCTCACACTCTCTAAAAAAGATGCAGAATCTTATGACCTCATGAAGGGTACCCTCATTGAGGGCCTTGGATTCTCCACTGAGGAGTATAGGATTAGATTCAGGGGGGCTCAAAAATCCTCGAGCCAGACCTGGGTTGACTTTGTAGACTACTCAGTAAAAACACTAGATGGTTGGATTCAAGGAAATGGTGTAAATGATTATGATGGGCTGTACAATTTATTTGTGAAAGAACACCTATTAAGTAATTGTTTCAATGATAAACTGCATCAGCATCTGGTGGACCTAGGACCAATTTCTCCCCAAGAATTGGGAAAGAAGGCGGACCATTGGGTCAAGACTAGGGTGTCCAAAACTTCCACAGGGGGTGACCAAAAGAAAGGGGTCACAAAACCTCCCCAGGGGAAAGGTGGTGAGACAGCCAAAAATAAAAATAGTAAAGAGTCTTCTACAGGCCCCCAAAAACCTGCACAGGAGGGTGGGCCCAGAGCCTCTTCACAAAACAATCCTGGGTACAAGGGTAAAAACTTTGATCCCAAAAAGGCCTGGTGTCGAAACTGTAGTCAGCCTGGACACCAAACTGGAGACAAGGCCTGTCCCAAGAAAGATACCACTTCTAACTCCCATCCAGCTAAAACTGGAATGGCCAGTCTCCAAGTGGGATCAACAGTGTGCCCAGAGCAAATCAGGTGTCACACTAAAGCTACATTAGTCTCTGAGGGTGGGGTGGATTTAGCCACACTGGCTGCCTGGCCCCCTAACATGCAAAAATACAGGCAGCAGCTCTTAATTAATGGGACAAGTGTAGAGGGCCTGAGGGATACAGGTGCCAGTGTCACTATGGTGACAGAGAAACTGGTTTCCCCTGGCCAATACCTGACTGGACAAACCTATCCAGTCACCAATGCTGACAATCAGACTAAAGTACATCCCATGGCAATGGTAACTTTAGAGTAGGGAGGGGTCAATGGCCTGAAACAGGTGGTGGTCTCCTCAAATATCCCAGTAGACTGTTTGCTTGGAAATGACCTGGAGTCCTCAGCATGGGCTGAGGTAGAACTGAAAACCCATGCAGCCATGCTGGGTATCCCTGAACTGGTGTGTGTCAAGACAAGGGCACAGTGCAAGGCACAGGGTGAAAAAGTAGAGCTGGAGTCTGGAAAAATGGCCCAGCCTACCAAGAGAAAAGGAAAGTCAGCTGGGAAACCAGCTGCAACACAACACCAAAAAGAGAACCTCTCTTCTCAGGAAGAAGTTCTGCCCTCTGAGGGAACTGAGCCTATGGAGCTGGAACCTTATCAGGTTGAGCTCTTGGGCCCAGGGGGACCCTCAAGGGAAGAGTTGTGTAAGGGACAAGAAACCTGTCCCTCTCTTGAAGGCCTTAGGCAGCAAGCTGCTGAAGAGTCCAAAGGCAAGAAAAATGGAACACAAAGGGTCTATTGGGAAGATGGACTCCTGTACACTGAGGCAAGAGATCCCAAACCTGGTGCCACTAGGAGAGTGGTAGTGCCTCAGGGTTTCAGAGAGTTTATTCTGACCTTAGCCCATGATATTCCCCTTTCTGGGCATTTGGGACAAACCAAGACGTGGGAGAGGTTAGTCAACCACTTCTACTGGCCCAATATGTCCCAGAAGGTTAAGGAGTTTTGCCTCTCCTGCCCCACCTGTCAATCCAGTGGTAAGACAGGTGGGCATCCAAAGGCCCCCCTCATTCCACTTCCAGTGGTGGGGGTCCCCTTTGAAAGAGTGGGTGTGGACATAGTTGGTCCACTAGAACCTCCCACAGCCTCAGGAAATATGTACATCCTAGTAGTAGTGGATCATGCTACTAGGTATCCTGAAGCTATTCCCCTTAGGTCGACTAATGCCCCTGCAGTAGCCAAGGCCCTCATTGGTATCTTTACCAGAGTGGGTTTCCCTAAGGAGGTGGTGTCTGACAGAGGTACCAACTTCATGTCAGCATACCTAAAACACATGTGGAATGAGTGTGGAGTGACTTACAAATTCACTACACCATATCATCCACAAACTAATGGCCTTGTTGAGAGATTCAACAAGACATTAAAGGGCATGATCATGGGGCTCCCAGAAAAACTCAAAAGGAGATGGGATGTCCTCCTGCCATGTCTGCTTTTCGCTTACAGAGAGGTGCCTCAGAAGGGAGTAGGATTCTCACCCTTTGAACTTCTGTTTGGCCACCCTGTAAGGGGACCACTTGCTCTTGTTAAAGAAGGCTGGGAGAGACCTCTTCAGGAGCCTAAACAAGACATAGTGGACTATGTACTTGGCCTTCGCTCAAGGATGGCAGAGTACATGGAAAAGGCAAGTAAAAACCTTGAGGCCAGCCAACAACTCCAGAAGTTGTGGTATGACCAAAAGGCTGCACTGGTTGAATTTCAACCAGGGCAGAAAGTCTGGGTTCTGGAGCCTGTGGCTCCCAGGGCACTCCAGGACAAATGGAGTGGCCCTTACCCAGTACTTGAAAGGAAGAGTCAGGTCACCTACCTGGTAGACCTGGGCACAAGCAGGAGCCCCAAGAGGGTGATCCATGTGAACCGCGTCAAGCTCTTCCATGACAGGGCTGATGTAAATCTGTTGATGGTAACAGATGAGGACCAGGAAGCTGAGAGTGAACCTCTCCCTGATCTCCTCTCATCAGACCCTAAAGATGGCTCAGTAGATGGAGTGATCTACTCAGACACCCTCTCTAGCCAACAGCAGTCTGACTACAGGAAGGTCCTGCAGCAGTTTGCTGAACTCTTTTCCCTAACCCCTGGTCAGACACACCTGTGTACCCATGATGTGGACACAGGAGACAGCATGCCTGTCAAAAACAAAATATTTAGACAGTCTGACCAAGTTAAGGAAAGCATCAAGGTGGAAGTCCACAAGATGCTGGAATTGGGAGTAATTGAGTACTCTGACAGCCCCTGGGCTAGCCCAGTGGTCTTAGTCCCCAAACCTCACACCAAAGAAGGAAAGAGAGAGATGAGGTTTTGTGTGGACTACAGAGGTCTCAACTCTGTCACAAAGACAGATGCTCATCCCATTCCTAGAGCTGATGAGCTAATAGACAAATTAGGGGCTGCCAAATTCTTAAGTACCTTTGACTTAACAGCAGGGTACTGGCAAATCAAAATGGCCCCTGGAGCAAAAGAAAAGACAGCATTCTCCACACCTGATGGGCATTATCAGTTCACTGTTATGCCCTTTGGTTTAAAGAATGCCCCTGCCACCTTCCAAAGGTTGGTGAATCAAGTCCTTGCTGGGCTGGAATCCTTTAGTGCAGCTTATCTTGATGATATTGCTGTCTTCAGCTCCACCTGGCAGGATCACCTGGTCCACCTGAAGAAGGTTCTGAAGGCTCTGCAATCTGCAGGCCTCTCTATCAAGGCATCCAAATGCCAGATAGGGCAGGGAACTGTGGTTTACTTGGGACACCTTGTAGGTGGAGGCCAAGTTCAGCCACTCCAGCCTAAGATCCAGACTATTCTGGACTGGGCAGCTCCAAAAACCCAGACTCAAGTCAGGGCATTCCTTGGCTTGACTGGGTACTACAGGAGGTTTGTGAAGGGATATGGATCCATTGTGACAGCCCTCACAGAACTCACCTCCAAGAAAATGCCCAAGAAAGTAAACTGGACTGTAGAATGCCAACAAGCCTTTGACACCCTGAAACAAGCTATGTGCACAGCACCAGTTCTAAAAGCTCCAGATTACTCCAAGCAGTTCATTGTGCAAACAGATGCCTCTGAACATGGGATAGGGGCAGTTTTGTCCCAAACAAATGATGATGGCCTTGACCAGCCTGTTGCTTTCATTAGCAGGAGGTTACTCCCCAGGGAGCAGCGTTGGAGTGCCATTGAGAGGGAGGCCTTGGCTGTGGTTTGGTCCCTGAAGAAGCTGAGACCATGTAGAAGCCTAATTATTCAGCACCCATTCAGGATACAAACGACCGTTAGCCAGCTCTTCTAGATAAACATAATATCAATTTATTAGGGATAGAATAGAAAGACATGTACATGGAGGATGCTCTGTACTAGTGTACACTCGAGCAGCCTAATACAAGGAAGTAATACATGATCTTTTATAGTATTAAACCACAAACATAATTCAACGTCTTATTGGTTCTTTGGCTTTGACGTATGATTGACGCATGACTACTTCTCCATTATGGCTGAGGTCGTTTTTCCTATCATACTATATATAGTAACAAAAAGCATAGAAAAGGATTTTACACAAGGTGGCTGTAAGGAAATGCCTCCTTGGCATGGTTGCCCCCTGACTTTTTGCCTTTGCTGATGCTATGTTTACAATTGAAAGTGTGCTGAGGCCTGCTAACCAGGCCCCAGCACCAGTGTTCTTTCCCTAACCTGTACTTTTGTATCCACAATTGGCAGACCCTGGCATCCAGATAAGTCCCTTGTAACTGGTACTTCTAGTACCAAGGGCCCTGATGCCAAGGAAGGTCTCTAAGGGCTGCAGCATGTCTTATGCCACCCTGGAGACCTCTCACTCAGCACAGACACACTGCTTGCCAGCTTGTGTGTGCTAGTGAGGACAAAACGAGTAAGTCGACATGGCACTCCCCTCAGGGTGCCATGCCAGCCTCTCACTGCCTATGCAGTATAGGTAAGACACCCCTCTAGCAGGCCTTACAGCCCTAAGGCAGGGTGCACTATACCATAGGTGAGGGTACCAGTGCATGAGCATGGTACCCCTACAGTGTCTAAACAAAATCTTAGACATTGTAAGTGCAGGGTAGCCATAAGAGTATATGGTCTGGGAGTTTGTCAAACACGAACTCCACAGCCCCATAATGGCTACCCTGAAAACTGGGAAGTTTGGTATCAAACTTCTCAGCACAATAAATGCTCACTGATGCCAGTGTACATTTTATTGTAAAATACACCACAGAGGGCACCTTAGAGGTGCCCCCTGAAACTTAACCGACTATCTGTGTAGGCTGACTAGTTTTAGCAGCCTGCCACAAACCGAGACATGTTGCTGGCCCCATGGGGAGAGTGCCTTTGTCACTCTGAGGCCAGTAACAAAGCCTGCACTGGGTGGAGATGCTAACACCTCTCCCAGGCAGGAATTGTCACACCTGGCGGTGAGCCTCAAAGGCTCACCTCCTTTGTGCCAACCCAGCAGGACACTCCAGCTAGTGGAGTTGCCCGCCCCCTCCGGCCAGGCCCCACTTTTGGCGGCAAGGCCGGAGAAAATAATGAGAATAACAAGGAGGAGTCACTGGCCAGTCAGGACAGCCCCTAAGGTGTCCTGAGCTGAGGTGACTCTAACTTTTAGAAATCCTCCATCTTGCAGATGGAGGATTCCCCCAATAGGGTTAGGATTGTGACCCCCTCCCCTTGGGAGGAGGCACAAAGAGGGTGTACCCACCCTCAGGGCTAGTGGCCATTGGCTACTAACCCCCCAGACCTAAACACGCCCTTAAATTTAGTATTTAAGGGCTACCCTGAACCCTAGAAAATTAGATTCCTGCAACTACAAGAAGAAGGACTGCCTAGCTGAAAACCCCTGCAGAGGAAGACCAGAAGACGACAACTGCCTTGGCTCCAGAAACTCACCGGCCTGTCTCCTGCCTTCCAAAGATCCTGCTCCAGCGACGCCTTCCAAAGGGACCAGCGACCTCGACATCCTCTGAGGACTGCCCCTGCTTCGAAAAGACAAGAAACTCCCGAGGACAGCGGACCTGCTCCAAGAAAAGCTGCAACTTTGTTTCCAGCAGCTTTAAAGAACCCTGCAAGCTCCCCGCAAGAAGCGTGAGACTTGCAACACTGCACCCGGCGACCCCGACTCGGCTGGTGGAGATCCGACACCTCAGGAGGGACCCCAGGACTACTCTGATACTGTGAGTACCAAAACCTGTCCCCCCTGAGCCCCCACAGCGCCGCCTGCAGAGGGAATCCCGAGGCTTCCCCTGACCGCGACTCTTTGAACCTAAAGTCCCGACGCCTGGGAGAGACCCTGCACCCGCAGCCCCCAGGACCTGAAGGACCGGACTTTCACTGGAGAAGTGACCCCCAGGAGTCCCTCTCCCTTGCCCAAGTGGAGGTTTCCCCGAGGAATCCCCCCCTTGCCTGCCTGCAGCGCTGAAGAGATCCCGAGATCTCTCATAGACTAACATTGCGAACCCGACGCCTGTTCCTACACTGCACCCGGCCGCCCCCGCGCTGCTGAGGGTGAAATTTCTGTGTGGACTTGTGTCCCCCCCGGTGCCCTACAAAACCCCCCTGGTCTGCCCTCCGAAGACGCGGGTACTTACCTGCAAGCAGACCGGAAACGGGGCACCCCCTTCTCTCCATTCTAGCCTATGTGTTTTGGGCACCACTTTGAACTCTGCACCTGACCGGCCCTGAGCTGCTGGTGTGGTGACTTTGGGGTTGCTCTGAACCCCCAACGGTGGGCTACCTTGGACCAAGAACTAAACCCTGTAAGTGTCCTACTTACCTGGTAAACCTAACAAAAACTTACCTCCCCCAGGAACTGTGAAAATTGCACTAAGTGTCCACTTTTAAAACAGCTATTTGTCAATACTTGAAAAGTATACATGCAATTTTGATGATTTGAAGTTCCTAAAGTACTTACCTGCAATACCTTTCGAATGAGATATTACATGTAGAATTTGAACCTGTGGTTCTTAAAATAAACTAAGAAAAGATATTTTTCTATACAAAAACCTATTGGCTGGATTTGTCTCTGAGTGTGTGTACCTCATTTATTGTCTATGTGTATGTACAACAAATGCTTAACACTACTCCTTGGATAAGCCTACTGCTCGACCACACTACCACAAAATAGAGCATTAGTATT
Source organism: Pleurodeles waltl (assembly GCF_031143425.1). Taxonomy (NCBI): domain Eukaryota; kingdom Metazoa; phylum Chordata; class Amphibia; order Caudata; family Salamandridae; genus Pleurodeles; species Pleurodeles waltl. The sequence continues at coordinate 1,125,513,099 of NC_090448.1, forward strand.
ATCTCTTTTTACCACTATTTTACCTCTAAGGGGAACCCTTGGACTCTGTGCATGCTATTCCTTACTTTGAAATAGCACATACAGAGCCAACTTCCTACAGTGGCCTACGTGCCTAATATCACATGGTCCATCTTGTGACAGAACTCGAGAACATCACGTACTCAGACTGGTACTTTCCAGAAGGGAGATTGCTTCAGCTAGCATGCAATGACGAGGATCTTTCATGATGTCTGTTCAGAGGGCAAGCCTTGCAACATAATGCGTTCCTAGCAGTAGCGAATTACATTTGTAGGCCTCTTTACTTAATGATAGGCCTGTGCAGAGATTGTCATTGTGTATCACAGGGTCCACTAGGCATAGCATACCTAAGACCTGTAAAATGCGATTCCACATTCCGCCCTCTGATACTCAATGACAAATCTAAGGGTCATGGTGTATTTCTCTCATTTATACCTCTTGCTTGTCCCTGTTGTCATCCTTATATCTTTTTCTTTGATAATGTGTGTGTTTCTGGTGACAGTTTCTTTTTTTTTTTTTTTTTTCAAGAGTAGGGCCAGGAAGGATGGACAAACTGGTATGAGCACACATATCGTTATCAGTGCCACGATCCCTATCGCTAGTACCTCTACCAACCAGGTACCCCAACCCCTGAACCATGCTGCTACTCGATCCAGCATTCCTCTGACGTCTGTCCCATCTGCCACTTTCCCAGCTCCTTCTTCTTCCTTTTTTATATCCTCTATTTCCTTTCTTATATTCCCCACGTTGGTGTCCTCTTCCTGCGCACCCCGCCAAGTGTTCTCTTTTCCCCCTTCTGTAATTCTGTTCTATGTGCCATTTTTGGTAGCACAAATGCTAAGTAGCAGGTACCTTGCCAACCTGCTGGCAATTTAAAAAAATGCAGATGTCCCACATATAATAAATATTCCTTTGGGAGGTGTCAGGCCTATGGACAAGCCTGTTGTGTCATTTCTTTTGTAGTCCAGGCTCAAAGTTGTATTGCAAATACTATGTCCCACATCAATTCCGTGTTTGCTAGTGTTTGCGTTACCTCTTGAGCATTTGAAACACCATGGTGCCTTTATTTCTGTATCTATGGCCAGGCATGGTATTCGTTGTTCTGAGCCATGATCCCTTTCAGTGTAACCCTTCCCTTTTTCTGTTGTAAATGCATTCAATAAATTCTCTTCTTCTTTCTTCGGGTTCTAATCTCCTACACTTCTTTCTTCTCCTTCTATCTTTTTCCTTCAATTTATTTTACACTCTTTCTACCAATTTTCCTTGCATATCACCTACATAAGGTTCATCTTCCAAACCATACTCATCCCTTTTTCTCCTCGTTTCTCCTTTGTTTATATTTTCTCTTATTCTCTCCTTTTTTTTTTTTTTCTTTTCCCTGTACTCATTCCTTTTAAATTTCCCCCTAACATATTATCTAATATGTTATGTGCCACGAATTCTGTGAGGGGCATTTAAGTGTAATTTCTTTTCTCCTGGCTAGTGGTCGGTAGGTGGGTACATATATAACAATCAGACACATTTGCTAGTTCTTTGTACATTGATACCATTTGCACAAATGTATTGTCCTTATAATCTTCTCCATCTTCTTTCCATTTTGTATATTTCACCCATTTTGTTTTATCCTCCACCCTCTCATGTTATTTTGAGATATTGTTGTTCTCACCACCTGTTGTTCTTTCACCTTGGCCATTTTTGGGGATGTAGTGTTCCTGGTCGAGCCATGGATTGTGTATGTCGTCTTTATATACTATCAGTATGAAAATGTCACTTACCCAGTGTACATCTGTTCGTGGCATCAGTCGCAGTAGATTCGCATGTTCTGCAATAGCTCGCCATCTGGTGTTGGGCCGGAGTGTTACAAGTTGTTTTTCTTCGAAGAAGTCTTTCGAGTCACGGGACCGAGTGACTCCTCCTTTTGTCTCCATTGCGCATGGGCGTCGACTCCATCCTCGATTGTTTTTCCCCGCAGAGGGTGAGGTAGGAGTTGAATTGTAGTAATAGTGCCCATGCAATGGAGTGACTAAGTATGCACTTATTTAAGGTTGAGATGATACATATATAAATAATTGAAGGTAACTTCCAAACTGCTACAGGCTCCCGGGGAGGCGGGTGGGCACATGCGAATCTACTGCGACTGATGCCACGAACAGATGTACACTGGGTAAGTGACATTTTCAGTTCGATGGCATCTGTCGCTGTAGATACGCATGTTCTGCAATAGACTAGTAAGCAGTTATTTCCCCAAAAGCGGTGGATCAGCCTGTAGGAGTGGAAGTAGTCTGAAATAATGTCCTTAATACAGCTTGACCTACTGTGGCTTGTTGTGCGGATAACACGTCTACACAGTAGTGCTTGGTGAATGTGTGAGGCGTAGACCATGTGGCTGCCTTACATATTTCTTGCATTGGGATGTTTCCTAGAAAGGCCATGGTAGCACCTTTCTTTCTGGTTGAGTGTGCCCTTGGTGTAATGGGCAGCTGTCGTTTAGCTTTAAGGTAGCAGATTTGGATGCATTTAACTATCCATCTGGCTATACCTTGTTTTGAAATTGGGTTTCCTGCATGAGGTTTTTGAAATGCAATAAAGAGTTGTTTAGTCTTTCTGATGTTCTTTGTTCTGTCAATGTAATACATTAATGCTCTTTTGACATCTAATGTATGTAGTGCCCTTTCAGCTACGGTATCTGGCTGTGGAAAGAACACCGGAAGTTCCACTGTTTGATTTAGATGGAACGGTGAAATAACCTTTGGCAAAAATTTAGGATTGGTCCTTAGGACGACTTTATTTTTGTGTAGTTGTATAAAAGGTTCCTGTATAGTAAACGCCTGAATCTCGCTTACTCTTCTCAGGGAAGTAATGGCGATGAGAAATGCCACCTTCCAGGTTAGGAACTGTATGTCGCAGGAGTGCATGGGTTCAAAAGGTGGACCCATAAGTCTAGTTAGGACAACATTTAGGTTCCATGAAGGAACAGGTAGTGTTCTTGGTGGTATAATTCTCCTAAGGCCCTCCATGAATGCTTTAATGACTGGTATTTTATATAGGGAAGTTGAATAGGTAGTCTGCAGGTATGCAGATATTGCTGCAAGGTGAATCTTAATGGAAGAGAAAGCTAGGTTAGATTTTTGTAAGTGAAGCAAGTAACCCACTACATGTTCTGGAGTTGTGTGTAATGGTTGTATTTGATTAATATGGCAGTAGCAAACAAACCTCTTCCATTTACTTGCATAGCAGTGCCTGGTGGATGGCCTTCTTGCTTGTTTTATGACTTCCATACATTCTTGGGTAAGTTGTAAGTGCCCGAATTCTAGGATTTCAGGAGCCAGATTGCTAGATTCAGCGATGCTGGATCTGGGTGTCTGATCCTTTGGTTGTGCTGTGTCAACAGATCTGGCCTGTTGGGCAATTTGATGCAGGGTACCACTGATAGGTCTAGCAGCGTTGTGTACCAGGGTTGCCTTGCCCAAGTTGGTGCTATCAATATGAGTTTGAGTTTGCTTTGAGTGAGTTTGTTTACCAGGTAAGGAAGGAGAGGGAGAGGAGGAAAAGCGTAAGCAAATATCCCTGACCAGTTCATCCATAGGGCATTGCCTTGGGATTGTTTGTGTGGGTATCTGGATGCGAAGTTTTGGCATTTTGCGTTCTCCCTTGTCGCAAACAAGTCTATCTGAGGTGTTCCCCAGAGTTTGAAATAAGTGTTCAGTATTTGGGGGTGAATTTCCCATTCGTGGACCTGTTGGTGATCTCGAGAGAGATTGTCTGCGAGTTGATTTTGTATCCCTGGTATAAACTGTGCAATTAGGCGAATTTGGTTGTGAATTGCCCAATGCCAAATTTTTTGTGCTAACATGCTTAACTGCGTGGAGTGCGTCCCTCCCTGCTTGTTTAGATAATACATTGTTGTCATGTTGTCTGTTTTGACGAGAATGTATTTGTGAACTATTATTGGTTGGAAAGCTTTTAGTGCTTGAAAAACTGCAAGAAGTTCTAGGTGATTGATATGCAGTTTTGTTTGATGTACGTTCCATTGTCCTTGTATGCTGTGTTGATCGAGGTGTGCTCCCCACCCTGTCATGGAAGCATCTGTTGTTATTACGTATTGTGGCACTGGGTCTTGGAAAGGCCGCCCCTTGTTTAAATTTATGTTGTTCCACCACAGAAGCGAGAGGTAAGTTTGGCGGTCTATTAACACCAGATCTAGAAGGTGACCCTGTGCTTGAGACCACTGTGATGCTAGGCATTGTTGTAAGGGCCTCATGTGCAGTCTTGCGTTTGGGACAATGGCTATGCATGATGACATCATGCCTAGGAGTTGTAATACCATCTTTGCTTGTATCTTTTGTGTTGGATACATGCGTTGTATGATGGTGTTGAAATTTTGAATTCTTTGTGGACTTGGAGTGGCTACTCCTTTTGATGTGTCTATTATGGCTCCCAGGTATTGTTGTACCTTGCGTGGCCGAATTTTGGATTTTGTGAAATTGACGGTGAACCCTAGTTTGAAGAGGGTTTGTATGATATGATTTGTGTGATTTGAGCACTCTATTAACGAATGGGCCTTGATTAGCCAGTCGTCTAGATATGGGAACACATGTATTTGCTGCCTTCTGATGTGTGCAGCGACTACCGCTAGACATTTGGTAAAGACTCTTGGTGCGGTTGTTAATCCGAAAGGCAGTACCTTGAATTGGTAATGTATTCCTTTGAATACAAACCTTAGGTATTTCCTGTGCGATGGGTGAATTGGTATATGGAAATAAGCATCCTTGAGGTCTAAAGTTGCCATGTAGTCGTGCAGCTTTAGCAATGGCAATACTTCTTGTAGTGTGACCATGTGGAAGTGGTCTGATTTGATGAAAGTGTTGACTACTCTGAGGTCTAGGATTGGTCTCAGTGTTTTGTCCTTCTTTGGTATCAGAAAGTACAGTGAGTAAACTCCTGTGTTTATTTGTGTGTTTGGCACTAATTCGATTGCATTCTTTTGCAATAGTGCCTGCACTTCTATCTCTAGGAGATTGGAATGGTGTGTTGTTAAATTTTGTGCTTTTGGTGGTATGTTTGGAGGGAACTGTAGAAATTCTATGCAGTAACCATGTTGGATAATTGCTAGAACCCAAGTGTCTGTAGTGATTTTCTCCCATGCTCTGTAATAATGACCTATTCGTCCCCCCACTGGTGTTGTGTGGAGGGGGTGAGTGACATGTGAGTCACTGTTTAGTAGTAGGGGTTTTGGGGCTTTGGAATCTTCCTCTATTTCTAGGGAATTGCCCTCCTCTATATTGTCCCCGAAAACCTCCTCTATACTGTCCTTGGTAACTGGACGGTGTGGCTTGTGAGGTGCTGGCTTGTGTGCTTTGACCCCGAAACCCCCCTCGAAAGGGCGTTTTACGGAATGAGCTGTAATTCCCTCTGCTCTGCGGGGAGTAGAGTGCGCCCATGGCTTTGGCAGTGTCCGTATCTTTTTTGAGTTTCTCAATCGCTGTGTCCACTTCTGGACCGAACAGTTCTTTTTCATTAAAAGGCATATTGAGAACTGCTTGTTGAATCTCTGGTTTAAATCCAGACGTTCGGAGCCATGCATGCCTTCTGATAGTTACAGATGTATTAATTGTCCGTGCAGCTGTATCTGCAGCGTCCATGGAGGAGCGGATCTGGTTGTTGGAGATGGCCTGTCCCTCCTCAACCACTTGTTTTGCCCTATTTTGGAAGTCTTTGGGCAGATGTTCAATGAGATGTTGCATCTCGTCCCAGTGGGCTCTGTCATAGCGCGCAAGTAGTGCCTGGGAGTTCGCGATGCGCCACTGGTTTGCAGCTTGTGCTGCGACTCTTTTACCAGCTGCATCAAACTTGCGGCTTTCTTTATCTGGGGGTGGTGCATCTCCAGATGTGTGAGAGTTGGCCCTTTTCCTAGCTGCTCCTACAACAACAGAGTCTGGTGGCAGCTGTGTTGTGATGAAAGCCGGGTCTGTAGGAGGCGGCTTATACTTTTTTTCCACCCTTGGTGTGATTGCCCTACTTTTGACCGGGTCCTTAAATATGTCTTTTGCGTGCCGGAGCATACCAGGGAGCATAGGCAGGCTTTGGTAGGAGCTGTGGGTGGAGGAGAGTGTGTTGAACAAGAAATCATCCTCGACCTGTTCTGAGTGGAGGCTTACGTTGTGAAATTGTGCTGCTCTAGCCACCACCTGAGAGTACGCGGTGCTGTCTTCTGGTGGAGATGGTTTTGTAGGGTATGCCTCTGGGCTGTTATCTGACACTGGGGCGTCGTATAGGTCCCATGCGTCCTGGTCTTGGTCACCCTGGCTCATGGTGGTGTGAGCTGGGGAGTGTGATGGCGTTTGTGCTGGTGAAACGTTAATCACGGGCGGAGGAGAGGGTGGTGGTGTAACTCTTTTCACCACTTTTGGTTGTGGTGCTTGTTCCGTCTGGAACTCCAACCTTCTCTTTCTCCTAATGGGGGGAAGGGTGCTTATTTTTCCTGTCCCCTGCTGAATGAAGATACGCTTTTGCGTATGGTCCGCATCAGTTGCTTGTAGCTCTTCCTCAAACCTATGCTTCTGCATTTGGGAGGTTAGCGAGTGCTCTTCTGTATAAGAGCCTGAAGCTGGGTCGCTTGCAGTTTGTTTCGGCGTCGAAACTTTGTCTGCGTGTTTTTTCGGCTCCGAGGTGACTTTTTTCCTTTTCGGGGCCGAAACCTCTCGGCGTCGATCTGTTTCGGTGCCGCTGTCTCGGCGTCGAGCCGTGTCCACACCGGCATCTCGGTGTCGAGGCTTGTCTCCAGCACTTTCTCGGTCCCGAGAAGGCTGCGTGCCGGTGTCTCGACCGGAGTCGGACGATCTCGGCACTGTTTGGGCCTTTTTCGGTGCCGACGGTCGGTCACCGATTTTATGGGTTGAGCCATGGCCTGGTGGCAGTGGCGTCCCCTGGGCCTTGTAAATGTTTCTTTGTGTGGTTTTCGACGTCTTACTCACGGTTTGTGTATCGTCGAATCCTTCGGAGTCTGAGTCTTGGATCGAGAAGGTACCTTCCTCTTCCTGTTCCTCGAACTCCCGTCGGGCTGTCGGTGCGGACGCCATTTGAAGTCTTCTGGCTCGACGGTCTCGGAGTGTTTTTCGGGACCGGAACGCACGACAGGCCTCGCAGGTGTCTTCGCTGTGCTCAGGTGACAGGCACAGGTTGCAGACCAAGTGTTGGTCTGTGTAGGGGTATTTATTGTGGCATTTGGGGCAGAAACGGAACGGGGTCCGTTCCATCGGCGTTCTTCAGCACGCGGTCGGGCCGACCAGGCCCCGACGGAGGATCGAAAAATTACCCCGAAGGGCACCGGAGCTCTTCGATCTTCGATGCGGTGTTGAATGTAAGTATGCCGATCCCAAACGCAACAATACCGACGAAAATCTTCCGAAATTAACTATTTTTTCTGTTCCGAAACTCGGAGCGACAGGAACACGTCCGAACCCGATGGCGGAAAAAAAACAATCGAGGATGGAGTCGACGCCCATGCGCAATGGAGACAAAAGGAGGAGTCACTCGGTCCCGTGACTCGAAAGACTTCTTCGAAGAAAAACAACTTGTAACACTCCGGCCCAACACCAGATGGCGAGCTATTGCAGAACATGCGTATCTACAGCGACAGATGCCATCGAACTTGTTGTTATTACTATAGCTGCTACTGGGGTGAGTAATGCTGTGACCACCACAGGCCACTTCTTCTGCTCCTTTTTCTTATGTTGTAATCTTAAATCCATGTCGCCTTATAGGGTGTGGTCAGATGTGGCTAGCACTTGAAACCAGTTCTATTGGTATGTAACCTTTGGTACCTCCTTATTCCTGTAGGAGTGCCACACGAGTAGTCTATTCCTTCTGTATATTTTCAGGGCGACGTTGAATGCTATTTGACACTTGTAGTTATGCAGAGTATAAAGGGATGAATCCCAGTGTCCAGTTCTAAGGGAGTTGAATGCGACAGTCCCGAGGGATGGCCCTTTTGTCCTATTTTTTTGCTATATTCCTAGAACCTCTCTTCTCAGGAAGAAGTTCTGCCCTCTGAGGGAACTGAGCCTATGGAGCTGGAACCTTATCAGGTTGAGCTCTTGGGCCCAGGGGGACCCTCAAGGGAAGAGTTGTGTAAGGGACAAGAAACCTGTCCCTCTCTTGAAGGCCTTAGGCAGCAAGCTGCTGAAGAGTCCAAAGGCAAGAAAAATGGAACACATAGGGTCTATTGGGAAGATGGACTCCTGTACACTGAGGCAAGAGATCCCAAACCTGGTGCCACTAGGAGAGTGGTAGTGCCTCAGGGTTTCAGAGAGTTTATTCTGACCTTAGCCCATGATATTCCCCTTTCTGGGCATTTGGGACAAACCAAGACGTGGGAGAGGTTAGTCAACCACTTCTACTGGCCCAATATGTCCCAGAAGGTTAAGGAGTTTTGCCTCTCCTGCCCCACCTGTCAATCCAGTGGTAAGACAGGTGGGCATCCAAAGGCCCCCCTCATTCCACTTCCAGTGGTGGGGGTCCCCTTTGAAAGAGTGGGTGTGGACATAGTTGGTCCACTAGAACCTCCCACAGCCTCAGGAAATATGTACATCCTAGTAGTAGTGGATCATGCTACTAGGTATCCTGAAGCTATTCCCCTTAGGTCGACTACTGCCCCTGCAGTAGCCAAGGCCCTCATTGGTATCTTTACCAGAGTGGGTTTCCCTAAGGAGGTGGTGTCTGACAGAGGTACCAACTTCATGTCAGCATACCTAAAACACATGTGGAATGAGTGTGGAGTGACTTACAAATTCACTACACCATATCATCCACAAACTAATGGCCTTGTTGAGAGATTCAACAAGACATTAAAGGGCATGATCATGGGGCTCCCAGAAAAACTCAAAAGGAGATGGGATGTCCTCCTGCCATGTCTGCTTTTCGCTTACAGAGAGGTGCCTCAGAAGGGAGTAGGATTCTCACCCTTTGAACTTCTGTTTGGCCACCCTGTAAGGGGACCACTTGCTCTTGTTAAAGAAGGCTGGGAGAGACCTCTTCAGGAGCCTAAACAAGACATAGTGGACTATGTACTTGGCCTTCGCTCAAGGATGGCAGAGTACATGGAAAAGGCAAGTAAAAACCTTGAGGCCAGCCAACAACTCCAGAAGTTGTGGTATGACCAAAAGGCTGCACTGGTTGAATTTCAACCAGGGCAGAAAGTCTGGGTTCTGGAGCCTGTGGCTCCCAGGGCACTCCAGGACAAATGGAGTGGCCCTTACCCAGTACTTGAAAGGAAGAGTCAGGTCACCTACCTGGTAGACCTGGGCACAAGCAGGAGCCCCAAGAGGGTGATCCATGTGAACCGCCTCAAGCTCTTCCATGACAGGGCTGATGTAAATCTGTTGATGGTAACAGATGAGGACCAGGAAGCTGAGAGTGAACCTCTCCCTGATCTCCTCTCATCAGACCCTAAAGATGGCTCAGTAGATGGAGTGATCTACTCAGACACCCTCTCTAGCCAACAGCAGTCTGACTACAGGAAGGTCCTGCAGCAGTTTGCTGAACTCTTTTCCCTAACCCCTGGTCAGACACACCTGTGTACCCATGATGTGGACACAGGAGACAGCATGCCTGTCAAAAACAAAATATTTAGACAGTCTGACCAAGTTAAGGAAAGCATCAAGGTGGAAGTCCACAAGATGCTGGAATTGGGAGTAATTGAGTACTCTGACAGCCCCTGGGCTAGCCCAGTGGTCTTAGTCCCCAAACCTCACACCAAAGAAGGAAAGAGAGAGATGAGGTTTTGTGTGGACTACAGAGGTCTCAACTCTGTCACAAAGACAGATGCTCATCCCATTCCTAGAGCTGATGAGCTAATAGACAAATTAGGGGCTGCCAAATTCTTAAGTACCTTTGACTTAACAGCAGGGTACTGGCAAATCAAAATGGCCCCTGGAGCAAAAGAAAAGACAGCATTCTCCACACCTGATGGGCATTATCAGTTCACTGTTATGCCCTTTGGTTTAAAGAATGCCCCTGGCACCTTCCAAAGGTTGGTGAATCAAGTCCTTGCTGGGCTGGAATCCTTTAGTGCAGCTTATCTTGATGATATTGCTGTCTTCAGCTCCACCTGGCAGGATCACCTGGTCCACCTGAAGAAGGTTCTGAAGGCTCTGCAATCTGCAGGCCTCTCTATCAAGGCATCCAAATGCCAGATAGGGCAGGGAACTGTGGTTTACTTGGGACACCTTGTAGGTGGAGGCCAAGTTCAGCCACTCCAGCCTAAGATCCAGACTATTCTGGACTGGGCAGCTCCAAAAACCCAGACTCAAGTCAGGGCATTCCTTGGCTTGACTGGGTACTACAGGAGGTTTGTGAAGGGATATGGATCCATTGTGACAGCCCTCACAGAACTCACCTCCAAGAAAATGCCCAAGAAAGTAAACTGGACTGTAGAATGCCAACAAGCCTTTGACACCCTGAAACAAGCTATGTGCACAGCACCAGTTCTAAAAGCTCCAGATTACTCCAAGCAGTTCATTGAGCAAACAGATGCCTCTGAACATGGGATAGGGGCAGTTTTGTCCCAAACAAATGATGATGGCCTTGACCAGCCTGTTGCTTTCATTAGCAGGAGGTTACTCCCCAGGGAGCAGCGTTGGAGTGCCATTGAGAGGGAGGCCTTGGCTGTGGTTTGGTCCCTGAAGAAGCTGAGACCATACCTCTTTGGTACCCACTTCCTAGTTCAGACTGACCACAGACCTCTCAGATGGCTGATGCAAATGAAAGGCGAAAATCCAAAACTGTTGAGGTGGTCCATCTCCCTACAGGGAATGGACTTTATAGTGGAACACAGACCTGGGACTGCCCATGCCAATGCAGATGGCCTTTCCAGGTTCTTCCACTTAGAAAATGAAGACTCTCTTGGGAAAGGTTAGTCTCATCCTCTTTCGTTTGGGGGGGGTTGTGTAAGGAAATGCCTCCTTGGCATGGTTACCCCCTGACTTTTTGCCTTTGCTGATGCTATGTTTTGAATTGAAAGTGTGCTGAGGCCTGCTAACCAGGCCCCAGCACCAGTGTTCTTTCCCTAACCTGTACTTTTGATTCCACAATTGGCACATCCTGGCACCCAGATAAGTCCCTTGTAACTGGTACCTCTGGTACCAAGGGCCCTGATGCCAGGGAAGGTCTCTAAGGGCTGCAGCATGTATTATGCCACCCTAGAGACCCCTCACCCAGCACAGACACCCTGCTTACCAGCTTGTGTGTGCTAGTGAGAACAAAATGAGTAAGTTGACTTGGCACTCCCCTCAGGGTGCCATGCCAGCCTCTCACTGCCTATGCAGTATAGGTAAGACACCCCTCTAGCAGGCCTTACAGCCCTAAGGCAGGGTGCACTATACCATGGGTGAGGGTACCAGTGCAGGAGCACTGTGCCCCTACAGTGTCTAAGCAAAACCTTAGACATTGTAAGTGCAGGGTAGCCATAAGAGTATATGGTCTGGGAGTCTGTTTTACACGAACTCCACAGCACCATAATGGCTACACTGAAAACTGGGAAGTTTGGTATCAAACTTCTCAGCACAATAAATGCACACTGATGCCAGTGTGCATTTTATTGTAAAGTACACCACAGAGGGCACCTTAGAGGTGCCCCCTGAAACTTAACCGACTATCTGTGTAGGCTGACTGGTTCCAGCAGCCTGCCACACTAGAGACATGTTGCTGGCCTCATGGGGAAGAGTGCCTTTGTCACTCTGAGGCCAGTAACAAAGCCTGCACTGGGTGGAGATGCTAACACCTCCCCCAGGCAGGAGCTGTAACACCTGGCGGTGAGCCTCAAAGGCTCACCCCTTTGTCACAGCACCGCAGGACACTCCAGCTAGTGGAGTTGCCCGCCCCCTCCGGCCCCGGCCCCCACTTTTGGCGGCAAGGCCGGAGAAAATAATGAGAATAACAAGGAGGAGTCACTGGCCAGTCAGGACAGCCCCTAAGGTGTCCTGAGCTGAGGTGACTAACTTTTAGAAATCCTCCATCTTGCAGATGGAGGATTCCCCCAATAGGATTAGGGATGTGACCCCCCTCCCCTTGGGAGGAGGCACAAAGAGGGTGTACTCACCCTCAGGGCTAGTAGCCATTGGCTACTAACCCCCCAGACCTAAACACGCCCTTAAATTTAGTATTTAAGGGCTCTCCCTGAACCTAGAAATTAGATTCCTGCAACAACAACAAGAAGGACTGCCTAGCTGAAAACCCCTGCAGAGGAAGACCAGAAGACAACAACTGCCTTGGCTCCAGAAACTCACCGGCCTGTCTCCTGCCTTCCAAAGAACTCTGCTCCAGCGACGCCTTCCAAAGGGACCAGCGACCTCTGAATCCTCTGAGGACTGCCCTGCTTCGACGACGACAAGAAACTCCAGAGGACAGCGGACCTGCTCCAAAAAGACTGCAACTTTATCCAAAGGAGCAGCTTTAAAGAACCCTGCAATCTCCCCGCAAGAAGCGTGAGACTTGCAACACTGCACCCGGCGACCCCGACTCGGCTGGTGGAGAACCAACACCTCAGGGAGGACCCCCGGACTACTCTACGACTGTGAGTACCAAAACCTGTCCCCCCGGAGCCCCCACAGCGCCGCCTGCAGAGGGAATCCCGAGGCTTCCCCTGACCGCGACTCTCTGAAACCTAAGTCCCGACGCCTGGAAAAGACCCTGCACCCGCAGCCCCCAGGACCTGAAGGACCGGACTTTCACTGCAGAAGTGACCCCCAGGAGTCCCTCTCCCTTGCCCAAGTGGAGGTTTCCCCGAGGAAGCCCCCCCTTGCCTGCCTGCAGCGCTGAAGAGATCCCTTGATCTCTCATTGACTTCCATTGCGAACCCAACGCTTGTTCTAACACTGCACCCGGCCGCCCCCGCGCCACTGAGGGTGAAATTTCTGTGTGGGCTTGTGTCCCCCCCGGTGCCCTACAAAACCCCCCTGGTCTGCCCTCCGAAGACGCGGGTACTTACCTGCAAGCAGACTGGGACCGGGGCACCCCCTTCTCTCCATTGGAGCCTATGCGTTTTGGGCACCACTTTGAACTCTGCACCTGACCGGCCCTGAGCTGCTGGTGTGGTAACTTTGGGGTTGCTCTGAACCCCCAACGGTGGGCTACCATGGACCAAGAACTGAACCCTGTAAGTGTCGTACTTACCTGGTAAAACTAACAAAAACTTACCTCCCCCAGGAACTGTGAAAATTGCACTGTGTCCACTTTTAAAATAGCTATTTGTGAATAACTTGAAAAGTATACATGCAATTGAAATGATTCAAAGTCCCTAATGTACTTACCTGCAATACCTTTCAAACAAGATATTACATGTTAAATTTGAACCTGTGGTTCTTAAAATAAACTAAGAAAAGATATTTTTCTATACAAAACCTATTGGCTGGATTTGTCTCTGAGTGTGTGTACCTCATTTATTGTCTATGTGTATGTACAACAAATGCTTAACACTACTCCTTGGATAAGCCTACTGCTCGACCACACTACCACAAAATAGAGCATTAGTATTATCTCTTTTTACCACTATTTTACCTCTAAGGGGAACCCTTGGACTCTGTGCATGCTATTCCTTACTTTGAAATAGCACATACAGAGCCAACTTCCTACAAGCACAATGCCGACTTGTTCAAGGACTCAGCCATCATCAGAGGAGACGGCATGTTACCACCGTTATTCGCCAAAAGGCAGGTCTACAATGTTGGTAACATTGAACATTGTCAATGTTTCACTCACTGTCTGCCCTACCAACATTGCAATGAAAATGTCACTTACCCAGTGTACACCTGTTCGTGGCATCAGTCGCTGAGATTCACATGGTCTGCATAGCTCGCCATCTGGTGTTGGGTCGGAGTGTTACAAGTTGTTTTTCTTCGAAGAAGTGTTTTCGAGTCACTGGACCGAGTGGCTCCTCCTTCTGTGCTCATTGCGCATGGGCGTCGACTCCATCTTCGATTGTTTTCCCCGCAGAGGGTGAGGTAGGAGTTGTACTATAGTAATAGTGCCCGCGCAATGAAATGTGTAAGTATGTACCTATTAAAGGTTTAAATAATATATATACAAATGTACAAAATTGAAGGTAACTTCTGAACTGCTACAGGCTTCCGGGGAGGTGGGTGGGCCCATGTGAATCTCAGCGACTGATGCCACGAACAGATGTACACTGGGTAAGTGACATTTTCAGTTCAATGGCATCTGTCGCTGTAGATACACATGGTCTGCATAGACTAGTAAGCAGTTATTTCCCCATAAGCGGTGGTTTAGCCTGTAGGAGTAGAAGTTGTCTGAAATAGAGTTCTTAATACAGCTTGACCTACTGCAGCTTGTTGTGCGGATAGCACATCTATACAGTAGTGTTTGGTGAATGTGTGAGGCGTAGACCATGTGGCTGCCTTACATATTTCATGCATTGGGATGTTTCCTAAAAAGGCCATTGAAGCACCTTTTTTCCTTGTTGAATGTGCCCTGGGAGTAATGGGCAGTTGTCTTTTTGCTTTAAGGTAGCAGATTTGGATGCATTTAACAATCCATCTGGCTATACCTTGTTTTGATATTGGGTTACCTGCATGAGGTTTTTGGAATGCAATAAATAGCTGTTTAGTCTTTCTAATGTTGTTTGTTCTGTCAATGTAGTACATTAATGCTCTTTTGACATCTAGTGTATGTAGTGCTCTTTCAGCCACAGAATCTGGCTGTGGGAAAAAAACTGGTAGTTCTACCGTTTGATTTAGATGGAACGGTGAAATAACTTTTGGTAAAAATTTTGGATTAGGTCGTAGGACAACCTTATTTTTATGTATTTGTATAAAAGGTTCCTGTGTTGTGAACGCTTGAATTTCACTTACTCTTCTCAGAGATGTAATGGCGATGAGAAAGGCAACTTTCCAGGTTAGGAATTGTATTCCGCAAGAGTGCATGGGTTCGAAAGGTGGGCCCATGAGTCTTGTTAGGACCACGTTTAGGTTCCATGAAGGAACAGGTGGTGTTCTTGGTGGTATAATTCTTTTAAGACCTTCTATGAATGCTTTGATGACTGGTATCCTATACAAGGAAGTTGAATAGGTAGTCTGCAAGTATGCAGATATTGCTGCAAGGTGTATTTTAATAGAAGAGAAGGCTAGCTTTGCTTTTTGTAAATGGAGCAAGTAATTTACTATATGTTTTGGAGTTGCGTCTAGTGGTTGTATCTGATTATGATGGCAGTAACAAACAAATCTTTTCCACTTACTTGCGTAGCAGTGTCTAGTGGATGGCCTTCTGGCCTGCTTTATGACCTCCATACACTCTTGGCTAAGTTGTAAGTGTCCGAATTCTAGGATTTCAGGAGCCAGATTGCTAGATTCAGCGATGCTGGATCTGGGTGTCTGATCTGTTGGTTGTGTTGCGTTAACAGATCTGGTTTGTTCGGCAGTTTGATGTGGGGTACTACAGAAAGATCTAGCAGTGTTGTGTACCAGGGTTGTCTTGCCCACGTTGGTGCTATTAAAATGAGTTTGAGTTTGTTTTGACTCAATTTGTTTACTAGATAAGGGAGGAGAGGGAGAGGAGGAAAAGCGTAAGCAAATATTCCTGACCAGTTCATCCATAGGGCATTGCCTTGGGATTGCTTGTGTGGGTATCTGGACGCGAAGTTTTGGCATTTTGCGTTCTCTTTTGTTGCAAATAAGTCTATTTGAGGTGTTCCCCAGAGTGTGAAGTAGGTGTTCAGAATTTGTGGGTGGATTTCCCATTCGTGGACTTGCTGGTGATCTCGAGAGAGATTGTCTGCCAGTTGATTCTGGATCCCTGGAATAAACTGTGCTATGAGGCGAATTTGATGGTGGATTGCCCACTTCCATATGTTTTGAGCTAATAAGCTTAACTGCGTTGAATGTGTTCCTCCTTGTTTGTTTAGATAATACATCGTTGTCATGTTGTCTGTTTTGACAAGGATGTATTTGTGGGTTATGATTGGTTGGAAAGCTTTTAGTGCTTGAAAAACTGCTAATAATTCTAGATGATTTATATGCAGTTTTGTTTGATGTATGTTCCATTGTCCTCTTATGTTGTGTTGATTGAGATGTGCTCCCCACCCTGTCATGGAAGCATCTGTTGTTATTACGTACTGTGGCACTGGGTCTTGGAAAGGCCGCCCTTTGTTTAAATTTATACTGTTCCACCATAGAAGCGATAGGTAAGTTTGGCGGTCTATTAACACCAGATCTAGAAGGTGACCCTGTGCTTGAGACCACTGTGAGGCTAGGCACTGTTGTAAGGGCCTCATGTGCAGTCTTGCGTTTGGGACAATGGCTATGCATGAGGACATCATGCCTAGGAGCTGTAGTATTGTTCTTGCTTGTATTGTTTGATTTGGAGACATGTGTTGAATGACTCTGTTGAAATTGTGAATTCTTTGTGGAGTTGGCGTTGCTACTCCTTTTGTCGTGTCTATTATGGCTCCTAGATATTGTTGTACTTTGCTTGGCTGAACGTTGGATTTTGCAAAGTTGACGGTGAACCCTAGTTTGTAGAGGGTTTGTATGACTTGATTTGTGTGGTTTGAGCATTGTGTGAGCGAACTGGTTTTGATTAGCCAGTCGTCTAGATACGGGAATACATGTATTTGCTGCCTTCTGATGTGTGCAGCGACTACTGCTAGGCATTTTGTGAATACCCTTGGAGCGGTTGTTAAACCGAAAGGCAATACTTTGAATTGGTAATGTATTCCTTTGAATACAAACCTTAGATATTTTCTGTGTGATTGATGTATTGGTATATGGAAATATGCGTCTTTGAGGTCTAGGGTTGTCATGAAGTTGTGTTTTTTGAGCAATGGTAACACTTCTTGTAGTGTGACCATGTGAAAGTGGTCTGATTTGATGAATGTGTTTACTACTCTGAGGTCTAGAATTGGTCTCAGTGTTTTGTCCTTTTTTGGTATCAAGAAGTACAGTGAATAAACTCCTGTGTTTATTTGTGTACTTGGTACTAATTCTATTGCATTTTTTTGCAGTAGTGCTTGAACTTCTATCTCTAGAAGCTGTGAATGGTGTTTTGATACATTTTGTGATTTTGGTGGTATGTCTGGAGGGAATTGCAGGAATTCTATGCAATAACCATGTTGGATAATTGCTAGAACCCATGTGTCTGTAGTTATTTCCTCCCATGCTTCGTAATATTGACCTATCCTTCCCCCCACTGGTGTTGTGTGGGGGGGGTGAGTGACGTATGAGTCACTGCTTGTTGGTAGTGGTTTTGGGGCTTTGAAATCTTCCTCTATTCCTAGGGAATTGCCCTCCTCTATACTGGCCCCGAAAACCTCCCCTGTACTGTCCCTGGTAGGTGGACGGTGCGGACTGTGAGGTACTGGCTTGTGTGGCCTGACCCCGAAACCCTCCTCTAAAAGGTGTTTTGCGGAAGGTGGTATAAGATCCTCTGCTCTGCGGGGAGTAGAGTGCGCCCATGGCCTTGGCAGTGTCAGTGTCCTTTTTGAGCTTTTCTATGGCTGTGTCGACCTCCGGACCGAACAGAAGTTTTTCGTTTACTGGCATCTTAAGTACTGCCTGCTGAATTTCTGGCTTGAATCCAGACGTTCTGAGCCATGCGTGCCTACGGATGGTAACCGACGTATTAATGGTCCTTGCGGCTGTGTCTGCTGCATCCATAGAGGAGCGTATTTGATTGTTGGAAATGTTTTGACCCTCTTCAACAACCTGTTTTGCTCTTTTTTGTAGATCTTTTGGGAGATGTTCAATGAGATGCTGCATCTCATCCCAGTGGGCTCTGTCGTATCGCGCTAGCAGCGCTTGTGAGTTTGCGATGCGCCACTGGTTTGCTGCCTGGACAGCGACCCTCTTCCCGGCTGCATCAAACTTTCTGCTTTCTTTATCTGGGGGAGGTGCATCCCCAGAAGTGTGTGAATTTGCCCGTTTTCTGGCAGCCCCTACCACCACAGAATCTGGTGGCAGCTGAGAGGTGATGAATACAGGGTCCGTAGGAGGCGCCTTATATTTTTTGTCCACTCTAGGCGTTACTGCCCTACTTTTAACTGGCTCCTTGAAGATCTCCTTTGCATGGCGTAGCATGCCTGGGAGCATAGGCAGGCTTTGGTAGGAGCTGTGGGTGGAGGAGAGGGTGTTAAATAAAAAGTAATCCTCTACTTGTTCAGAGTGTAGTTCCACATTATGGAACTGAGCTGCTCTAGCCACCACTTGTGAATAGGCTGTGCTGTCCTCAGGTGGTGATGGCCTAGTTGGGTATGTGTCTGGGCTGTTATCAGACACTGGTGCATCGTACAAGTCCCACGCGTCATGATCTTGGCCGTCGTGGCTCATGGCGGTGTGAGCTGGCGAATGTGACGGGGTGTAAATTGGCGAAGCCGGAGTTACAGGTGGAGGCGAGGGAGGAGGTGTTACAGTCTTTGCTGTTTGTTGCTGAGGAGCCTCTCGTGCTACAAACTGAAGTGTTCTCTTTCTTTTGACAGGTGGAAGGGTACTGATCTTCCCTGTCCCCTGCTGAATAAAGATACGCTTTTGCGTGTGATCCACTTCAGTGGATTGCAGTTCCTGTTCGAATCTGTGTCTTTTCATTTGTGAAGACATAGAAAGTTCTTCAGTATAGGAGCCTGAAACTGGGTCTGTTGGTGCTTTTTTCGGCTCCGAAAACCCTGTTGTTTGTTTTTTCGGCTCCGAGGTAACCTTCCTCTTCTTTTGTGCCGAAAAATCTTGGCCTCTATGGTCTTCGGCGCCACTGTCTCGGCGTCGATCCGTGTCGACACCGAACTCTCGGTGTCGATGCTTCTGTTTAGCACTCTCTCGGTCCCGAGGAGGCTGCGTGCCGGTGTCTCGACCGGAGTCGGACGATCTCGACACTGAATGGGCCTTTTTCGGTGCCGATTGTTGGTCACCGTGAAGTTGGGTGGAGCCATGGCCGGTTGGCAGTGGCGTCCCCTGGGCCTTTTTGCCTTTTTTAATTTCTGATCTCGACGTCTTACTCACAGTTTTTGTATTGTCGAGTTCGTCGGAGTCTGAATCCTGGATGGAAAAGGATTCCTCCTGTTCCTCTTCTGTCTCGAACTGTCGATGCTCTTTTGGCGTGGACGCCATCTGCAGTCTTCTCGCTCGACAGTCGCGCAGAGTTTTTCGGGACCGGAACGCCCGACAGGCCTCACAGGATTCTTCGCTGTGCTCGGGTGACAGGCACAGGTTACAGACCGAGTGTTGGTCCGTATAGGGATATTTGTTGTGGCATTCAGGGCAGAATCGAAACGGGGTCCGTTCCATCGGCGTTGTTCTCCACGCGGTTGGGCCGACTAGGCCCCGACGGTGTGCCGAAATCTACCCCGAAGGGCACCGAAGCGCTTCGATGTTCAATGCGTTGTCGTCTGTGTTTATCTCGAACCGGATCGCAACGATACCGTCGAAAATCTTCCGTTTTCAGCTATCTCTCCGTTCCGAAACTCGGAGCGACAGGAACACGTCCGAAGCCGATGGCGGAAAGAAAACAATCGAAGATGGAGTCGACGCCCATGCGCAATGAGCACAGAAGGAGGAGCCACTCGGTCCAGTGACTCGAAAACACTTCTTCGAAGAAAAACAACTTGTAACACTCCGACCCAACACCAGATGGCGAGCTATGCAGACCATGTGTATCTACAGCGACAGATGCCATCGAACACATTGTTTCAACTGATGATGGTATGCCATTTGATGTTGAGATACCACTTGACGATGCACAGATCAGAGATGATGTTTTCCATATTGAGCCATTGTTCTGATCAGCCTCCTAGGAAAAGGTTAAAACTCTCACCTTCACTGGCTCAGAGTCCAGATTCTGCAAGACCTTTATGTTTCATTATTACAGCAGAAGACCCATTACAAGAACATATGCACTTTTTGAGTTGCCACTATCACCACCATCTGCACCAAAGCCTTCATAATAACAAGGCATATGTGCATGCCTCTATAAAGAAAAAAGCAGAATATATATGGACTATTCTTTAGCAGAACTGGCCTGGGGGAGCCTGTTTTGGCATCTGGAGATTTGGATTGTGGACTAAGTGTAGGGGCAGAAGGTCGCCTACAAGACCTTCACCTGTATCCTCCCATTCTGATATTGATATCATACACATATGCACACAAATTCCTGACCGCTTTCCCCTCGAGGATTTAACGTACGGGTGACATCAACAGATCTCAAGACAGGTTAATTTGAGGAGCAACAATACTAAACATACCTTTATAACCACCTAACCTAATCTTTCTATCACATTACAACCAAGTGCTTCTCCTAGTATTTTGTCGCCTCTCGCAGCAGGTCTATTGGAGATCTTGGAAAAAATATTTGTTTCAGCCATGGGGAAATCAGGTACTTTACACTGGCTGAAAAAAGAGGAAGCTTTTCCAGCAAGATCCAATTCTTCTGAGATGGATCCCATGCCTGATTCTGTCAATGAATTTGCAATACGCAGAAAGCATGCCTTGCACTGGGAACGTCAGAAACACCAGACAAAGTAAGTGAATGGATGTTGCATAAAAAAAGAAAAACAGAAAGCATAATGTTGATCAAGGGCCGATAGGACTGAGAACTTTGGGACTCTCTTCAACAATTCTCTGACCACTTACTGAGCGAGCACAGGCAAGACTTTGAGGGAGCTATTAGTGAAAGGTGACTTCTGTCTAATTAGCAGCACTATGGATTCAGCAAAACTAGCAGCTTAAGGGTACTGACTTGGAATAACCTTAAGATATTTGTTTTGTTTATGTCTGTAGTTATCTAAAGCTGGATATCCAGCTAAAGATAATTAACCTTCTTTTGGGTCACCTCGTAAAAAAATGCAGATAATGGAGGACTAAACAATCCCTGGAAGTGGTTGGCATGGTGTAGAAGTGGAAGTATTATAGATCACAGCTTAGGAAGAGAGACCGCACGTACTACTCTCAACAGTGCTCGATCTCGCTGACCAGACTGACAGCAGCATCAATAGGGCCAAGGATACCCATACTATTAGAGAGGCGGTTTGAGAAATAAGTCATCTCAAAATCAACACAGCAGCTCTTCAAGGTTACAGCCTTCAAACTGCAAGGAATTACTTCTTCATTGACCTTCCATTATCCACTACTGTGGGTGGGCACCTTAAGACAGCATTTAAAGGAGTGGCAAAATATAACACACACACACACACGGGTGCGAACTACTGTAAAAGACAACTCAATGCATTTCAAAACATCTTTAATGATGATACCACCAAAGCAGCCTTCAAAATAATATCTAGCCACACTGCACCAGGAGACTACATCACTGATACAAAAAAAGTAACAGAACAAACCTCCCTTCCCCAAAAGGAGAAAGACATTTATTCAAGGAGTGGAGGCCAATCACAGATCTGTGTCTTGTGAACATGTGGATCAAAAGCGAAACTCTGCAACTGAGTATTTCATCAAATTATTCTCATCCAAACAGGGAGATTGGATTGTGGTCCTCCAGGTTGCCTACTTTCACATTTGTGTTGTGAAAAGACAAAGAAAATTAATATATTTTGTATTATGTCATTTTCCCATACAATATACACCACTACCCTTTGGTCTCAAGCCTGCCCCTGGTGTTGTCTCCAAATGTATGGCAGCAGTGGCAGACTATCTCTGGTGACAGAGAGGATATTCATATACCCATATATGGACAACTGGCTGATAAAAGCATGCAATCCACAGAAAGTGAAGCACAATTTACAGACAATAATCTAGATGTTTCTGCACTTGGCCTGTAAAAGCATCAAAAGTCAGTGATAATCTCTGTGTGGATTATACTCCATCTAGGTGTAACACTAGACACAGCACAAGGAAAGTGTTTTCTTTGGAGGTAAGAGTATTCACAATCTGGGAGACCTGCCTTCTCCTCTTCCAAACTCCCAATTCAAAATCCTTGTGAAATCTCCTCTTTCCTGGGTTCCATGGCACCCGACATCATAACTGTCCCAGCCGCAAAACTGAAAGTGAGACCACATCAATAATGTCTGGAGGATCAATGGCCTCAGTCATCTAAAAAATAGATAATTACAAAGTAACTATGATCCCTGTTGCTGTTCGAGTGGTCCAGGAAGTGATGGACCACACAAGAAGGTTCCATGCAAACTGAACCTCCGGACCAAATGATGGGATCTGTTGTTTCTCTGGACTTAACATCCTTGAGTTTGGCAGCATGGATCTTGAGGTCAGAAAATATGGTTATCTGAATGATGTACAGACATTTTAAGAGAAGCAAAAAAATCAATCCACAAGAGGCTCTTATTTCTTCAAATGGAAACTATTTTGCTTGGGGCATCAACAGAAAAGTCATGATCCCATCTCTTGTCAAGACGAAATTATTTTGACCAATTTGTTACATTTGCCACAAACAAAATTACAACTCCCCTTTAAAAAAAGTCCATCTTGTGGCTACCACAGCCTACAGAAAAGGTCCTCATCAGACATCATTTTTAAAGATTATTGTGACTAAGGGACTGGTGGAACTCTGAGAAATATTTTTGAATGAGGATCTATTTAGATCACACTCTAGTTCTGAAAACTGCTGAAGAACACTTATTGATGGGTACGAATAACTGGTGATTCCTCACCTTCTGAATTCCTTGAGGTGCCAGAATGGACCAAGCACTTTGTTAACTGTCACTGTGTGCGGTTAGGTAGCAACATTGGATTCTGCAGGGGCTTTGCACTGCCCCCGGAAGCGACAGCTCTGCATGTCATTAATTATTTTCTGTCAGAACTCTTCAAAGCAGATCCGGAGATTCAGCTTCAAACTTTTTTTTTCAGTCTTTTACTGACCCGAAAACGTTTTTCAAGACAGTCATACGGCTACAGGAGGCAGATGTGGAATATGGAGCCACATGACATGTGCCTATAGTGTCTAGGGTCAAAGTATGACTCAAGGTCCTGTGACACACCTGAAAGCAATCAGGGAGAGGGAAAAGAAGCTGAATTTCGCTGAGTGTAAGAAACCAGGCATGTCACGCCCCAAGCCTTGGGCCCACTCCTGCTCTATCAGGACCAGCTGTTCCCCAATGAGTGGACAGGGCTTGCTATGCAATCCCAAAGTGCTCTATTTGGAAGTAGTGTGGTCGAGCAGCCTTAGGCTTAACAGAGGAGTACAAAACACAAATATTTTGAGGGGAGCCAGCTTTGCATTTCAAACGTGGCAGCCCTTTGAGGCTTGCGGCCTCAAAAGCCAATTAGCAGGTCATGCTGTGAGAGGGGGTGTTACATCCTCTTTTGGGACAGGCTTTTGTTCAGGGCATCCCGAGAGCAGAAGGTTCTCACCTTAGGGGCCAGAACTGTGTCTCAGCGAGAGGCTGGCAGAAACCTGTCAGCAAGCACACCAGAGGCTGGTAGGGTTTCAGGGGTTTCTAAGGTGCCCTCTGGATGCATGTATTGATACATCCATCACTGGAATCAGTGTGGGCTTATCAATACGAGATGTTTGATACCAAACATCCCTATCTTCAGTGAAGCCATCATGTATATGGGGAAACATGTATCGGCCAGTGTCCAGCACATGCATTTAAAATGGCTTCCCTGGCCACTTGCTATATCTGAGAATTGACAAAGACATAACAGGGGAATATCTGTTCTTGCAGATATGCCCTCATATGTAACATAATGCTTAGGGCTGTACGGCCTGCAGTAGGGGTGCCTTACATACCTTGTATGCTGTGTTAGGAGACATAGCACACAGGGATGTGTGACATGTCGAGTTTTCACTTTTGTCTGCACCAAGTCACGCAGCATGCAATGGCAGCCTGTCATATGCTTGGTAAAGGGTTCCTTAGGGTGCCAAAATTAATGCTGCAGACCTTAGGGATCCTCTTTAGCACCTCAGGCTCTAGGTACGAGGGGTACCATTTACTTGGGACTTACAGAAGGTGCTAAAGGACTTGCCAATTGGGGAAACAACTGTAACATTTAGGGAAAGAGATCTGGCACTGGGGACCTGCTCAGCAGGAACCCAGTGCACTTTCAGTCGAAATTACATCAGATACCAGGCAAAAAGTGGGGGGTAACCATGTTACAAAGAGGCACTTTCCTACAAGATCCCCTCCCAAACGAAAGAGGATGAAACTAACCTTTCGCAAGAGAATCTCCATCTCCTAAGTGGAAGAACAACCTGAAAAGGGCATCTACATTGACATGGTCAGTCCCAGTTCTGTGTTCCAATGTAAAGTTCATTCCCTGCAGGGAGACAGACCCCATCAACAGTTTGGGATTTTCACCTTTCATCTGCATGAGCCATCTGAGAGGCATGGTGTCGGTTTGAACAAGGAAGTGAGAGCCAAACAAGTATGGCCTCAACTTCTTCAGGGGCCAAACCACAACAAAAGCTTTCTTCTCAATGACAACCCAATGCTGATCTCTGGAGAGTAACCTCCTGCTAATGAAAACACTGCTGAGCACATTGCTTCTTTCAGGATGTCAAAGGCCTTTTGACAGCTCACTGTACAGTTCACTTTCTTGGCCATCTTCTTGGAGATAAGTTCTGTGATAGGTGCCACAACTGTGCCATAGCCCTTCATAAACCTCCTGTAGTACCTAGTCAAGCCAAGGAATGCCCTGAGTTGAGTCTGGGTGGTTGGAGCTTCCCAGTCCTGAATGGTCTGGATCTTATGTTTCAGTGGTTGAACGTGGCCTCCGCCTACAAGATGTCCCAAGTATACAACTGTGCCCTGCCCTATCTGGCACTTGCTTGCCTTGATAGTGAGGCCTGCACTTTTCAGAGCCTCCAGGGCCTTCCCCAGGTGATCCTGCCAGGTGGAGCTAAAGACAGTAATATCATCAAGATATGCTGCATTAAAGTCTTCCAATCCAGTCTGGACATTGTTCGCCAACCTCTGGATGGTGGCAGGGGCATTCATTAATCCAAAAGGCATAACAGTAAACCGATTATGCCTATCAGGAGTGGAGAACGTTGATTTCTCTTTTGTCAGACCTATCTGCCAGTACCCTGAAGTGGGATCAAAAGTACTGAGGTATTTGGCTGCCCCTAACCTGTCAATTAGATCATCAACACTAGGAATTGGGTGTGCATCTGTTGTGGTTACACCATTGAGGCCCCTACAGTCCACACAAAACCTATTTTCTCTCCTTCCACTCTGGGAATGAGGCTTAGGGACTAAGACAATCTTGCTGGCCAAGTGCTCAATGCCTCCCAATTCTAGCATCTTGCATGATTCAGCTTTGATGCTCTCTTTGACATGATCAGATAGTCTGTAGATTTTATTTTTGACAGGTAAGATGCCCCTAGTCCCCATATCATGTGTACACCAGGTAGAATGGCCAGGGGTCAAAGAGAAGAGCTCAGCATTCTGATGCAAGACTTGCTTGAAGTCAGTCTGCTGTTGGTCAGTGAGTGTGTCTGAAAAGACCAATTCTTCAACTGAGCCATCTTTGGGGTTGCTGGAGAGGAGTTCAGGAAGAGGTTCACTCTCAGCTTCCTGCTAATCAGTGACCATGAGCATGGTCATCTCAGCTCTGTCATGATAAGGTTTAAGGCGATTGACATGGATAACCCTTTTGGGGTTCCTGCAAAAGCCAAAGTCCACCAGGTAGGTGACTTCCCCTTTTCTTTCTAGGATAGGGTAGAGTCCACCCCATTTGTCTTGGAGGGCCCTAGGAGCCACAGGCTCCAATACTCACACCTTCTGCCCTGATTGAAACTCCACCAGTGCAGCCTTTTGGACATACCAGAGCTTCTGGCGCTCGTGGTGCTTCGAGAGTGAAGGCCAAGCACATAGTCCACAATATCCTCTTTAGGTTCTCTGAGAGGTCTCTCCCATCCCTCCTCCACAAGACAAAGTGGACCCATTACAGGATGCCTAAACAAAAGTTCAAAAGCGGAAAACCTACTCCCTTCTGTGGCACTTCCCTGTAAGCAAAAGGCAGGCATGGAAGTTAGACATCAGATCTCCTTCTGAGTTTTTCAGGGAGTCCAAAAAAAAATACCTTTCAATGTCTTGTTTAATCTTTCAACAAGGCTGTTGGTTTGTGGGTAGCATGGGGTAGTGAACTTGTAGGTCACACCACATTCAGCCCACTTATGTTTCAGGTAGCCAGACATCAAGTTTGTACCTATGTTTGACACCACCTCCTTTGGAAAGCCCACTCTGGTAAAAACACCAATGAGGGCCCTAGCTATTGCAGGGGCAGTAGTAGTCCTCAGGGGAATCGCCTAAGGATACCTGGTTGCATGATCTACAACAACCAGTATAAATCAGTTTCCTGGTGCTGCTGCAGGGTCTAGGGGACCAACAATTTCAATCCCTATCCTCTGAAAGGGGACCCCCAAACAATGGTAGTGAAATTAAGGGGGCCTTTGGGTGGACCCCTGTTGTGCCACTAGGCTTGGCAGGTGGCACAAGAGATACAAAAATCCTTCACCTTCTGGGACATACCTGGCCAGTAGAAGAGGTTCACCAACCTATTTCAAACTTTAGCCTGGCCAAGATGCCCAGCTAGGTGGGTGTCATGGGCCAATGTGAGGAGAACTTCTCCAAAATGTTGAGGCACTACACACTCCTAGTGGCACCAGGTGTGGGGTCTCTGGCCTCAGTGAAAAGAAGTTCCTCCTCCCAATAGGTCCTGTGGGAGCCACTAACAACTTCTTTTGCCTGATCAGCAGCTTGTCATCTCAGGCCTTCAATAGTGGGACAGGTCCTCTGCCCCTGGCACAAATCTTCCCTATAGGGTCCCCCTGTGCCCAAGAGCTCCGCCGTGTAAGGCCACGTTCCCTTAGGGGTGGACTGGTCTTCTCCCTGAGGAGAGGGGACCTGATCTGGTATCAGTTTAGAAGCTGGTTTCCCAGACTTCCTGGCCTTTCTCATGGTAGACTGGGCCATTATTCCAGTCTCAAACTCTACTCTTTCACCCTAGGCTTTGCACTGCGCTCTTGTTTTCTCACACACCCATTCAGGCATACCCAGCAGAGATGCATGGGTCTTTCTTTTGACCTCAGCACATGCTGTGGACTCCAGCTCATTGCCTAGTAGACATTGTACAGGGATTGCAGGAGATACTTCCACCTTCTTCTGGTTAGTAACCCCACCCCATTATAAGGACACCAAGGGATGTACCTTAGCCTGATTATCAGCATTGAGGACTATATCTGTCTCACCATCCAAGTATTGGTCTGAGGGCACCAGCTGCTCAGTCACCATGGTAACACTGGCACCAGTGTCTCTCAAGGCTTCAACTCTAACCCCATTTATATGTGGCTGTTGTCTGTATCTCTCTAGATTACTGGGCCAGATAGCCAAACAGCTGCATCCACCCCACCCTCTGAAACCAGAGTTCACTCATTGGGTTCACTGACTTAGTCAGGACTCCCTGGAATCCCATCTGGAGACTTCCCACTGCATTTACTGCAGATGCACTATAGGCATTATTTTTGTGGGTACAGGTAGGGTCTCCAGTTCGGTGTCCAAGATCCTTGCGGTCATGACACCAAGCCTTTTTTGGAATCCCAGTTTTTACCACACTTGGATCGGGAAGAGTCACGGGCCCACCCTCCTGAGAAGGTTTTTGGGGGCTTTTAGAAGTCTTTGTTTTTATCCTTTTCTTGGTCACTATCTTTCCCTTGGGAGGGCGTTTTGGGCTTTTTTTATGGTCACCCCCCACACCGAGTGGTAGTTTTGGTCACCCTTGTTTTGACCCAGTGG
The DNA here is from genome assembly GCF_031143425.1 of Pleurodeles waltl. Classification (NCBI taxonomy): domain Eukaryota; kingdom Metazoa; phylum Chordata; class Amphibia; order Caudata; family Salamandridae; genus Pleurodeles; species Pleurodeles waltl. The sequence continues at coordinate 1,125,540,814 of NC_090448.1, forward strand.
TCTGCCTTCTTCACTAAGTCTTGAGGAGAAAGTGGGCCTAGGTCTACCAGGTAATGATGTAACTTCTCTGGAACACAATTACTTAACAAATGCTCTTTCATAATTAAATTATAAAGCTCTTTGTAAAGAAATGGCTCCCTGTTGCAGTTACCCCCCACTTTTTGCCTGATACTGATGCTGACTTGACTGAGAAGTGTGCTGGGACCCTGCTAACCAGGCCCCAGCACCAGTGTTCCTTCACCTAAAATGTACCATTGTATCCACAATTGGCACACCCTGGCATTCAGATAAGTCCCTTGTAACTGGTACTTCTAGTACCAAGGGCCCGGATGCCAAGGAAGGTCTCTAAGGGCTGCAGCATGTCTTATGCCACCCTGGAGACCTCTCACTCAGCACAGACACACTGCTTGCCAGCTTGTGTGTGCTAGTGAGGACAAAACGAGTAAGTCGACATGGCACTCCCCTCAGGGTGCCATGCCAGCCTCTCACTGCCTATGCAGTATAGGTAAGACACCCCTCTAGCAGGCCTTACAGCCCTAAGGCAGGGTGCACTATACCATAGGTGAGGGTACCAGTGCATGAGCATGGTACCCCTACAGTGTCTAAACAAAACCTTAGACATTGTAAGTGCAGGGTAGCCATAAGAGTATATGGTCTGGGAGTCTGTCAAACACGAACTCCACAGCACCATAATGGCTACACTGAAAACTGGGAAGTTTGGTATCAAACTTCTCAGCACAATAAATGCACACTGATGCCAGTGTACATTTTATTGTAAAATACACCACAGAGGGCACCTTAGAGGTGCCCCCTGAAACTTAACCAACTATCTGTGTAGGCTGACTGGTTCCAGCAGCCTGCCACACTAGAGACATGTTGCTGGCCCCATGGGGAGAGTGCCTTTGTCACTCTGAGGCCAGTAACAAAGCCTGCACTGGGTGGAGGTGCTAACACCTCCCCCAGGCAGGAACTGTGACACCTGGCGGTGAGCCTCAAAGGCTCCCCCCTTTGTCACAACCCAGCAGGGCACTCCAGCTTAGTGGAGTTGCCCGCCCCCTCCGGCCACGGCCCCCACTTTTGGCGGCAAGGCTGGAGGGAACAAAGAAAGCAACAAGGAGGAGTCACTGGCCAGTCAGGACAGCCCCTAAGGTGTCCTGAGCTGAAGTGACTCTAACTTTTAGAAATCCTCCATCTTGCAGATGGAGGATTCCCCCAATAGGGTTAGGATTGTGACCCCCTCCCCTTGGGAGGAGGCACAAAGAGGGTGTACCCACCCTCAGGGCTAGTAGCCATTGGCTACTAACCCCCCAGACCTAAACACGCCCTTAAATTTAGTATTTAAGGGCTACCCTGAACCCTAGAAAATTAGATTCCTGCAACTACAAGAAGAAGGACTGCCTAGCTGAAAACCCCTGCAGAGGAAGACCAGAAGACGACAACTGCCTTGGCTCCAGAAACTCACCGGCCTGTCTCCTGCCTTCCAAAGATCCTGCTCCAGCGACGCCTTCCAAAGGGACCAGCGACCTCGACATCCTCTGAGGACTGCCCCTGCTTCGAAAAGACAAGAAACTCCCGAGGACAGCGGACCTGCTCCAAGAAAAGCTGCAACGTTGTTTCCAGCAGCTTTAAAGAACCCTGCAAGCTCCCCGCAAAAGGCGTGAGACTTGCAACACTGCACCCGGCGACCCCGACTCGGCTGGTGGCGATCCAACACCTCAGGAGGGACCCCAGGACTACTCTGATACTGTGAGTACCAAAACCTGTCCCCCCTGAGCCCCCACAGCGCCGCCTGCAGAGGGAATCCCGAGGCTTCCCCTGACCGCGACTCTTTGAACCTAAAGTCCCGACGCCTGGGAGAGACCCTGCACCCGCAGCCCCCAGGACCTGAAGGACCGGACTTTCACTGGAGAAGTGACCCCCAGGAGTCCCTCTCCCTTGCCCAAGTGGAGGTTTCCCCGAGGAATCCCCCCCTTGCCTGCCTGCAGCGCTAAAGAGATCCCGAGATCTCTCATAGACTAACATTGAAAACCCGACGCTTGTTTCTACACTGCACCCGGCCGCCCCCGCGCTGCTGAGGGTGAAATTTCTGTGTGGACTTGTGTCCCCCCCGGTGCCCTACAAAACCCCCCTGGTCTGCCCTCCGAAGACGCGGGTACTTACCTGCAAGCAGACCGGAACCGGGGCACCCCCTTCTCTCCATTCTAGCCTATGTGTTTTGGGCACCACTTTGAACTCTGCACCTGACCGGCCCTGAGCTGCTGGTGTGGTGACTTTGGGGTTGCTCTGAACCCCCAACGGTGGGCTACCTTGGACCAAGAACTAAGCCCTGTAAGTGTCTTACTTACCTGGTAAAACTAACAAAAACTTACCTCCCCCAGGAACTGTGAAAATTGCACTAAGTGTCCACTTTTAAAACAGCTATTTGTCAATAACTTGTAAAGTATACATGCAATTTTTATGATTTGAAGTTCCTAAAGTACTTACCTGCAATACCTTTCGAATGAGATATTACATGTAGAATTTGAACCTGTGGTTCTTAAAATAAACTAAGAAAATATATTTTTCTATAACAAAACCTATTGGCTGGATTTGTCTCTGAGTGTGTGTACCTCATTTATTGTCTATGTGTATGTACAACAAATGCTTAACACTACTCCTTGGATAAGCCTACTGCTCGACCACACTACCACAAAATAGAGCATTAGTATTATCTCTTTTTACCACTATTTTACCTCTAAGGGGAACCCTTGGACTCTGTGCATGCTATTCCTTACTTTGAAATAGCACATACAGAGCCAACTTCCTACACTCTTCATAATCATGCACATTGTTACCTTTTAGCCAGCCACCTAGTGTTGTCGCTGAAAAGTCTACAAAATCTACCCAGGTCTCACTTTGGGTTTTTTCGAGTCTCCTTGTACCTGATGCTGTATTCTTCAGATGTGAGTCCAAAGCCCTGAATCAGGGAGTCCTTCTTGAGGTCATAGCAATCAGCATCTGCCTCATTCAATGTCAGGAGTCTATTCCTGCATTTACCAGGAAACATCACTAACAACACGGTCAATGCAACGCTACGCATTGACCAGTTTCCACTACCACGCATGTGTGTTTACTCCGCATGCGTTTAGCACACTTGCCTTTACCACCCATATGCATCGTAAGGGAAGAGAGCAGTCTGGGGGAACTGGTAGGAGCAGCGAACCAGAGGAGAGAGGTAAGTGGGGCCGGGGAGGAGGGGTTAATAGTGGAGGGGGGGGGCTGGAAGGGTTGGAGGCCGTTGAGGTAGTCTTTAGTACAGGGTGGGGACAGTTTTAGGGTCCTACCAAAAACAAAATGGTAGAACCCTTCCTTCATGGAGCACATCAGGCAGACCACTTTAGGGGTGTGACAAGCCTGATAGTGCAACACACCTAATGCATAGCTAATTTACCACCTGTCCTGGTGCCAAATGGGCCTCAGGTCAGGGGGTGACATTCCTATGGTCTGGAGGAAACCAGGGGCACACATGAAAAGGCAGGAAGCCTCCGGCCCAAATATGCTGATTTACTAGCCATCTTACTGGAGGACGTAATAACAAGTTCCCTTGGAGCAGGCATTGTTTCTGACCTCAGAGCATGGGCTCTCACCTCCAAAGGGTCAGAAACCTGTCTGTGGTGGCAGGCTGGTCGATACTAGTCAGCCAGCACACTAGATGACTAGTAGTTTTCAGGGGGCACCTCTAAGATGCCCTCTGGGTGCATGTCGTAATAAATCCAATACTGGAAACAGTGTGGATTTATTAAGACAAGTTGTGCAATACCAAACATCATAGGTTTCAGTGAAGCTTTTATATAGCCGGGTAACTCGTAATGACCAGTGCCCAGTACATACCTTATGATGGCTTTCCAGTTTATTTTCAATATCTAGTAATAGGACTAAACATCACAGGAGCAAATCTGCTCATGAGATATGGCCTCAGATGTACTATAATGCACCCTGCCTTAGGGCTCTTCAGGCCTGCTGTATGGGTGACATACATATAAGACATGCAGTGTAATTGGGCACTGCAAACAGGGTGTGTGCAATGTGTTTTTTTTCAAAATGGTTTGCACCATTTCATGCATTCTACAATGGCAGTCTGCATGTGTTTTTGTGTAGGTCCCCTAAGTAGCACAATACATGCTGTAGCCCAAAGGGACTCTATTTAGTACCCATACCCTAGGTATGAGGGGTACCCTTTACTAGGGACTTACAGTGGTGCAAAAGTCTCTGCCAATTGGGTTTTTCGTTTTTAGGGGGAGAACACAAGCACTGGAGCCTGGTTAGCAGGCTTCCGTGCACAGTCAGAGTCGAAAACTAGCATTCAGTAGTTCAAATGGGGGCAAAAATTGGGAGGGACATCTGCAAAGAGAAGTCCAGTTTCCTACACTACTCAGACTAGCTTATTATAATCAAAACAGTTCAAAGTTGGATAGTTACATTACTAAACTTTCCCTACAATGAGAGAATTTTTTTCAACCAAGCCCACCAACCAGTGATGAAGAGGACTGAAATGAAGATCTCAGATAAAGGAGAACTACTGGGTCTTTCTAGGGACAGAAAACAGTATGGATGTTTCTTGAACGCCAGCACCAAAATGTGGATAATTTTGAGACCATGTTTTTGGGTTGGAAGTCAAGTTGGTTGGCACATGTGCAAGACACAAAGGAATTGAAAATTAGAATCTGTCCTTGAAACCAAGAACCAGAACAACTTAGATGTCTACTGCACAACAGTAGCATGCTATTGTGGATAATGCTCGCTTCCAACCATTTAATGACCTGTCTAACCCTTCTTGAAGCTTTGAAGATTGTAAAATGTTGTGTGGTTGATGATGGACTGAGACTAGAACCTCACGGATTTTATAGTAAACTTTATAAACACAGTGCTACCTTGTTTGGCAGAAAATCAGACGATCCATCTAACAATTGTTGAGAGTGGCGACTAGCGAGAAACAAGCTATAAACAAGACCAAGGCACGATTCTGACAATGCAGCAAGAAGTTGATGCATTGTGGAGTCATCCTGAGATGGGTAACTGAACAGGGTTTGGTATTTCGGCCAGAGCATATTTCTTTTGTCACCAATTTTAAAAAACAGACAAGGTTTCTGATGGGGTTGATCAGACATTTTTGTTGATCTGCAACACGTCGGAGTCCTATTTCTAGTAAGCAGAGGGATACAATATGGACCTACCTAAAGCGCCTCAGACTAAAAGCATGAAATCCTGACTCTGCTGGCCATGTCTAATGACCTTTAGTTATAAAGGGCTTAGGGTACAATTATCTTTTTCAACTTTGTTATTGTCATCAGTCTTTTGTTCATCTTGGATATGGTGCAGTACAGACTTCTAATATTACAATAATGGGTGATTGCTAGGCATTTCTTAAGGTGGATTAGAATAATTCTGTTGAGTGTCCATTTGAATCTTAAATCAATTAGAGCCCTATATCTCCCTCAGTGGTACTTACTGCAGTTCATGCTTTATATGGTCCAACAATTGAGGTTTTGGGCCTGTGCCTTTTGCGGCCATATGGGCTTGATACCTTTTACTGCCAGCCTTTAAAAGCATATTTTGCTGGTTTCTGTATTGCACAAAATCCTTAATGAATATTTTTTGTTTAAAAAAAAGCAGCAGTGGTGCAGTCTCACATCATATGAATTGAACTGAATAACAGCAGTCACTACCAACTAAAGACATCAACCCTGAGATCACCAAAAGGAAAACTAATGGAGCGTATTACACTGAAGGAACTAAATACTTTTCAAAGAGTGTGCAACGAGATTCAAGACAGCATAGATTCCAGGCTGTAGTTTCGGGCCTTGGCAGCTGAAGAATCCATATGTGTTGCTCTAAGATAGAGGAAGCACATTTTCTGAATAACAAGACATTCTTCTGCAAAGTGTACACCAAAGAACACCATAACATTGAATGCAGTTGAATGATATTACTGATGCTAGCAGGACAAAAGTCAAATGCATTCTGTCACAAAGAGGACCCCAATTTCGAGTGTTTTCTCAGCACTAAAAGGCAGGAGAAAGAAACACCTTTGTTCTTGTATTTGCTGTGAGGGAATTTCCTCTTGAAGCAGGGGTGATACAACCAAGGCAGCTCTAGTAGCTAGGAGCAGATAATTGAGCACAAGAAATACAATGCAACAAGTGTTCCTCGGATGCCTAAGAGTCAACTCAAAAATATATTACTTGTTCTCCCCTCCTCTCTGACGTTTCTTATGAAGTTCGAATGCAAATGGAAACATGAAATCTGATGAAATACTAATTGTGGGGTGGTTTCTCTAATGAGAAGAGCTTTCTTCCACAGGTTAGCCTGTGGTTATTTGTCCTTCTTGTGAAAGGCAGCCCTAGCAAGTTGCAAGTCAATTATTTTTGGAATACGTGCAAAGTTTGGGAAAAGACGCAGCATAAGCTCTATTTAAGGAAAGAAAACAGGAGCAAAAGTAATAAAACTGTAATGAAAACAGCTGGCCAACTGTTCAAAGATCCCTTTGGATAATGAAACCAGAAAAAAATCTGGATTTCCCATTTTTCAGTTTGCTAAAGGCCCAATTAAAATGTGAGGCCTAATGATGGCATTATGCTAGAATCCTTTGAAAGAGGTCCAAGGGTACCAGATGCTAATCATGAGTCCCAAAGTAATGACTGGCAAGAGAAGCCCATTTAAGTACAAAATAAATCATATATTCCAAAATAGGTTTGTAAGAGACTAAGGGATGAGCCGCACATTTACTTTCATTGTAAACACAAACTATAATGGGAGATTAAGCAACACACATACAAAATTACACTATTAGAGAAGTGGAGGATCATGTTGGAATACAATTCTAGCATGCAGTTGTTTTCAACATGTTTTCACTAGAAAGACAAACAGCTGGAATCTTGTAGGTAGACTGTTAAGGACCGGCCCCATGACATTCACACTAATACTGGAGAATCTCAAGACTCAAACAATAGTGTTAAAAACAATCTATTCAGACTTGATCTCTCTATGGGGTTTACCTTGAAACCTAGTTCAACTAAATCGTGTCGCTTCAGGGCAGCATGGGTGCAGGTCATTGCAATGATCTTTGCCTCTTTCACCAGGAGGTATTTGGACCGGTCAAGTCCACTTCGCAGCAATTCAAAGGCTCGGAACTCCTGCAGGGGAAAAAAGTTGAAAAAAGATCGGATAGTAAATAAAGGAGAACTTTCTGTTGATTGTAATCCTGTCTCAAATAAACAGGATTCATAATATCATTGCGGTCATTCTGGTCTTAGAAGGCAAGTACAACAACAGCTCCCCCAATGTCTCACTGTTCCTACTCTTAACTCTCACTCACATCAACTTGTTCTACTCCTCATTCTGTATAAAGAAAACTGGCCAATTTACCAACCTAGAATGGAATTAGAAGTAATTTCTAAGTAGCAATCTTTTTGAAGTACAAGAACCGCCTCGGAATCACAAATCTCAAGCCAGCAGACTGGAGAATTCATAAGGCTTCACAAGTGAATCAAAGCACATATTCCTCACTGGAGTACAAGTGTTGATGATGTTTTTTGCAACACCTATAGGAGTAAAATAACAATAGTAGAGAGTACCATTTCACAAAAAGCTTCAGTCAAGAACCGGAGGATCTCAAAGTGCATCTCAGATAGAAAAAGAGAGACCTCACTCACTATAAAGCAAACTTTTGGCAAGGCCTTTCAAATTCAGTTAAGCTCATGTTCTGTCCCAGAATTTAAGAGCAGCTCTGTCTTTCAATTAACTTAACAAGTGCTGTGGCTTTCTGGCTTCATCTCACTCTAAAATGATTATGAAGCAGTTTTGAGCTTTGCCTTACACATCTGGACAGCCTTTTACAAATTGTTTTGGGAGTCAGGATTTACACTTTTCTGTAATCTGCTCTTAAGTGATGCCCCCTCGCCTGCCTGGAAAGCCAGCGGGGCAGCACTTTTTCACAGTGTGTATTCTGTGGTTACAGGATACCCCAGGAAGAAAATCAAGCACTCTATATAATCAACCCTCTACATTCCCACACTGAGAGATAGGTATCCGAATCAAAAAGGGCATATCCGGGCTTGCAGAAATGTGAAGATCCCTTTCTGCTAGGAACACTGCTTCACCTGACATGGGGGCCTATCCCAGCAAGGGAAGTCTCCTTCTTCTCCTGACTCAAGTTGTGACCCTCTCAGGCAACCCCAGGGACCCTCTGATTATAGGTGCCAATGCTAGAGATCCCAGAGGTGTCACAGATACCTATGGGTTAGAGTTTGTGATTCAGACTTTCAACTACTTTCTCCCTCCCACCCCCACCATCTGAAGCATCCCCCAACCAATAACACATCTTTATTGGTTGTTGAATTAAGTTCAAGACTATTTTCAAATTTGATGTATATCCCACTTGACAATGTACTCCCTGACAATTTATGGGATCAGTCCCAATTCTATAACAAAAACACCAAAATCCTATATCTCTACCTACAAGAACTCTCCTTGTTCAAACTCTGGATGTCTTTTACACATCCCACACTATAGCTGGGAAAGCTTGGAGATGGAACCTTTGCTGTTCTGGTGCATAAACAGCACTTCCCTCGAGCTGACCCAGAGGTCAGAGCCAAAGGTGCTTACTTTTAGTGAAAAGTTAACAGCTGTACTTTTTTAGCAACGCTACCTCTGCTAATTTCTTGCCAATGCATTTTTTTTTTTTAGCATAAATGAGCTTTAATGTGCTTTCTCTAAGGATAAAAATGTTTCTATTAAAATAAGATTCCTCAGGCCGCAAACACAGCATGGACACTAAGCAGGGTGACAAGATACTTAGTCAATCCTGAGTAAAGGTCGACCCCTGTGTCGCTCTGTGGCAGACTGTAGGAAGCTGGCTATCTATGTAGTGTTCCCAATGTAAGGGGACACTATGCAGATAGACCAGACAACCCTTATTGGTTTATAGGACTTAATAATCCCAAATGTCTCTTTTGTGATTTTGCAGGTAAGCAGTTTAGGCTTATCAAAGGGTACTGCTAAGCATTTGTTGAGCACACAGTCAAGACTAAACTAGAAAAATAACAGATTTGTATCTTAATTTAGACACCAAACTCAAGATCAGGTAAGTACTTTTCGAAATAGTGTTATTTCAAAACTGAGAAAATACAACTGTCAAATGGGAGGCATAAGCCTTGAACGCGGTAATGTTATCCTATGGAGAAAACATATGCTGCAAAGGGTCACTTTCAATTAACTTACAGGGCTTTTCTTCTGGACTTAAGGTAAGTAGGGGCCAAGGTCTCTGGAACCACCAGCTGTTACAGATTACCTCTCCTGGGTTGTCTGGGTGCAGAGGTGCTCCTAGCAATGGTAGCCTCGGATGCTATGTGTTAAAGTCAATTGGAGCAGGGCCACTGTAAAGAAATGGCTCCCTGTTGCAGTTACCCCCCACTTTTTGCCTGATGCTGACTTGACTGAGAAGTGTGCTGGGACCCTGCTAACCAGGCCCCAGCACCAGTGTTCTTTCACCTAAAATGTGCTTTTGATTCCACAATTGGCACACCCTGGCATCCAGGTAAGTCCCTTGTAACTGGTACCCCTGGTACCAAGGGCCCTGATGCCAGGGAAGGTCTCTAAGGGCTGCAGCATATCTTATGCCTCCCTGGGGACCCCTCACTCAGCACAGACACACTGCTTGCCAGCTTGTGTGTGCTGATGAGAACAAAACGAGTAAGTCGACATGGCACTCCCCTCAGGGTGCCATGCCAACCTCACACTGCCTATGCAGTATAGATAAGTCACCCCTCTAGTAGGCCTTACAGCCCTAAGGCAGGGTGCACTATACCATAGGTGAGGGCATATGTGCATGAGCACTATGCCCCTACAGTGTCTAAGCAAAACCTTAGACATTGTAAGTGCAGGGTAGCCATAAGAGTATATGGGCTGGGAGTCTGTCAAAAACGAACTCCACAGCTCCATAATGGCTACACTGAATACTGGGAAGTTTAGTATCAAACTTCTCAGAATAATAAACCCACACTGATGCCAGTGTTGGATTTATTAAAAAATGCACACAGAGGGCATCTTAGAGATACCCTCTGTATTTTACCCAATTGTTCAGTGCAGGACTGACTGGTCTGTGCCAGCCTGCTGCTGAGAGACGAGTGTCTGACCTCATGCGGTGAGAGCCTTTGTGCTCTCTGAGGACAGAAACAAAGCCTGCTCTGGGTGGAGGTGCTTCACACCTCCCCCCTGCAGGAACTGTAACACCTAGCAGTGAGCTTCAAAGGCTCAAGCTTCGTGTTACAATGCCCCAGGGCACTCCAGCTAGTGGAGATGCCCGCCCCCTGGACACAGCCCCCACTTTTGGCGGCAAGTCCAGGAGAAATAATGAGAATAACAAGGAGGAGTCACTGGCCAGTCAGGACAGCCCCTAAGGTGTCCTGAGCTGAGATGACTCTGACTTTTAGAAATCCTCCATCTTGTAGAAGGAGGATTCCCCCAATAGGATTAGGGATGTGCCCCCCTCCCCTTGGGAGGAGGCACAAAGAGGGTGTACCCACCCTCAGGGCTAGTAGCCATTGGCTACTAACCCCCCAGACCTAAACACGCCCTTAAATTTAGTATTTAAGGGCTCCCCTGAACCTAAGAATTTAGATTCCTGCAACTTACCGAAGAAGAAGACTGCTGAGCTGAAAACCCCTGCAGAGGAAGAAAGAAGACACCAACTGCTTTGGCCCCAGTCCTACCGCCCTGTCTCCTGCCTTCTAAAGAAACCTGCTCCAGCGACGCTTTCTCCAGGACCAGCAACCTCTGAATCCTCAGAGGACTGCGCTACTTCCAAGAGAACAAGAAACTCCAGAGGACAGCGGCACTGCTCCAAAAGAACTGCAACTTTGTTTCAAGGAGCAGCTTTAAAGACCCCTGCAACTCCCCGCAAGAAGCGTGAGACTTGCAACACTGCACCCGGCGACCCGGACTCGACTGGTGGAGAACCAACACCTCAGGGAGGACCCTCCGGCGACTCCGAGACCGTGAGAAACCAAAGTTGTCCCCCCTGAGCCCCCACAGCGACGCCTGCAGAGGGAATCCCGAGGCTCCCCCTGACCGCGACTGCCTGAAACTCCATTTCCCGACGGCTGGAAAAGACCGTGCACCCGCAGCACCTAAAGGAACGGAACTCCTGTGCAGGAGTGACCCCCAGGAGGCCCTCACCCTTGCCCAAGTGGTGGCTACCCCGAGGAGCCCCCCCCTTGCCTGCCTGCGACGCTGAAGAGATCCCTTGGTCTCTCATTGAAAACCATTGAAAACCCGACGCGTGTTTGCACACTGCACCCGGCCGCCCCCGCGCTGCTGAGGGTGTACTTTTTGTGCTGACTTGTGTCCCCACCGGTGCCCTACAAAACCCCCCTGGTCTGCCCTCCGAAGACGCAGGTACTTACCTGCTGGCAGACCGGAACCGGGGCACCGCCTTCTCTCCATTGAAGCCTATGCGTTTTGGGCACCTCTTTGACCTCTGCACCTGACCGGCCCTGAGCTGCTGGTGTGGTAACTTTGGGGTTGCTCTGAACCCCCAACGGTGGGCTACCTTGGATCAAAAACTGAAACCTGTAAGTGACTTACTTACCTGTGAAAACTAACATTACTTTACCTCCCCCAGGAACTGTGAAAATTGCACTGTGTCCACTTTTAAAACAGCTTATTGTGTTTTATGTGAAAAGTATACATGCTAATGAAATGATTCAAAGTTCCTAAAATACTTACCTGCAATACCTTTCAAATGAGATATTACATGTAAAATTTAAACCTGTGGTTCTTAAAATAAACTAAGAAAATATATTTTTCTATAACAAAACCTATTGGCTGGATTTGTCTCCGAGTGTGTGTTCCTCATTTATTGCCTGTGTGTATGTACAACAAATGCTTAACACTACTCCTTTGATAAGCCTACTGCTCGACCACACTACCACAAAATAGAGCATTAGTATTATCTCTTTTTGCCACTATCTTACCTCTAAGGGGAACCCTTGGACTCTGTGCATACTATTCCTTACTTTGAAATAGTGCATACAGAGCCAACTTCCTACAGCCACTCTCAGGCTGGTCTTGATGATGCTAATGGCGCTCGTAGGTAGGTGGTGTTGGTGTCTGGACTGGGCACGAAACAAGCCTTGGTTTCTTCCAACTGGCTGGGGCACCCTGGGTATTGGTGCAGGGAGCCTGCGGGCAGGCTCAGCATCTCGAAGACAGGCTGAGTCGATGGGGCTGTGCTCCTGGACACTCAGGTTTCTCTTTCTGGCTAGATGCAGGCAGGGTTTAGCTCCAAACCTCAGCCAGTTCATAGTTCTTGCGTTTTCGGATCCTCTTTGTCCTTCTTCTCTTTGTAGTCAAGAGACTACGCCACCTATATGACTACTTCCTGGGGGCAGTGGGCATAACCCTGTCCCAGAATTCCTAGGTATGTCATCTCAAAGATGGCTACCTCTGAAAAATCATGTTCATTTCGGCTTAGCCCACCTTAGGGCTGGTACTAGCCTAGAGGTGGCATGCCTACCGGTCTAGCTAATTTGTCAGCCTGTCCCAGAATTCCTAGTTCCACCAAACCCAGGATGGTGGAGCACTTCATTCGTGGAGCACATCAGACTGCCCACCTTAGAAGTGTGACTAGCCTCATATTGCACCACGCCTACATGCATAGCTTATTTCCCACCTGTCCTGGTACCAAGTAGGCCTCAGGGCAAAGGGTGGCATTCTTCAGGTCTGTGGGTAGTCAGTATTGCATATCAAAGGTAGCAGAGGCTTTGAAGCCTCCATCCCAGACATGCTGATTTACCAGCCATCCTGCTGGAGAAGGTGATAGCTCCTCCTCCGGAACAAGAATTGTCTCTGGCCTCTAAGAGCAGGGTGCTCTCACCTCTAGGGGGTCAGAAACATGTCTGTTGTTGCAGACTGGTTGATACCAGTCAGCCAAAACACCAGAGGACTACTAGGTTTCAGGGGACATCTCTGTCATAATAAATTTAAGACTGGCATCAGTCTGGATTTATTAAGAAGAGGTGTTCGATATCAAACACCAACAGGTTTCAGTGAAGCCATTTTTTTACATCACTTAAAATGGCTTCCCTGCTCGCTTGCAATAGGTAGCAATAGACAAATATCACAGGGGCATATCTGCTCAGGCATTCATGCCCTCACATTTATTATAAAGCACTCTGCCTTAGGGCTCTTAAGATGTGCTGTAAGGGTGACTTACATATAACACATGCAGTGACTTTGGCAAGGCACCCAAGTGTGCCATGTTGTGTTTTTGCTCATGGTTTGTACCATGACATGCAGTCTGCAATGGCAGGCTCTGTGCAATTTGCATAGGATGGCACAATACATGTTGCAGCCCTTAGGGAGCCTCTTTAGTACCCATGCCCTTGCTACCAGAGGTACAATTTACTAGGGACTTACAGGGGTACTAAAGTCCTTGCTAACTGGGCACAATTAGACATTTACCTTTTTAGGGAAAGAACACTGGCACTGGGGCCTGGCTGGCAGGATCCCGGTGCACTGTCAGAGTCGAAAACCAACCAAACTAGAAATCTGACAAATCTCTACTAACAATGGCCAAACCAGTAACCATACAAAACTGGTTTATGGAAACTCCAGAAACATACAAAAAGGTACACCGATCAAAAACACTCTACAATGCAACACAAATAGTAGACTGCATTATACCAGTGCTAATAAGTCGAACCTCAACTACACATAAGTTAAGCAAAGGTAGATGTCTTCAAATAGGCTATTTTTCCAGCCTCCAAGGCATTGTTTCTATACATCTTTGTATTTCACAAAAATATTGTATTTTACTAGGTTCAGTCTCAGTTCCTAGTTCCCTAATGTAACTAATACAATTTTCATAAAGAAAAAAACTTTCTAATCTTATGTTCTAGTGGGTGCTTGGTGTGAAGTATGATCTCAGTAATTTTTTAGGTCCGACAGTTTTAAATTTGGAAAAACCCTATGTAACCAATTCTTTAATAAGATGTACAGAAAGAAAGCGAGCTTTGAGACAACCCCATTTATCACCGGTTTTCATGTATTTTTCCTGGTTTGCTATTGCCTGGATGGGTTGTTAATCAAGGTCATGGCATTTCGCAGATGATTATATTGTCCCATTTCTATTCCTAAGTTGTTTTAGCCAAAGTGGGCTTTCCTGACACAGCTGAAAGAATGTTACATTGCTCCCAGACTACTGCTAATACACAGTAAGGGAAGTAGTTGCTTGACTGTTTTCCTATTGCATTTTTGATCTGATCATTTTATTGAGGGTGGATTTTAACTTTCTTCTTGCTGATATGGAACAAGGGGTGGGAGATACTGTTTAATGTTCTTCTGATGTCAGCAGACAAGGGCAGCAGACCATTGGTGTGTTAGACCACAGTGGCTCCGGTCAGTGCCAGATGCAGTGGTCTTGACAACAGCCATGTTGGGGGTGGGCTGAATAAGAGGGCAGTTAAAGGTTAGAGGCCTAGTTATCAGACCAACATCGCTTGATTTAAACATCGTTGCGTCTCTCGTGTGCCAAGGTCAAGTGCGGTCTGCACCAGACCGTCGCCAGTTACAAGGGCCTCTGCTTGTTTTAACAGAGGTGAGATGTCCCTGGCTTAATATACTCGTGAGGACTTGCTTGCTGTGGTTCTTAATGGCCTGAATGTGGCTGACCGTAGTAAAAGGGCACCTGTAACTACATTCAGTCCATTTTCTTACGCAAGCTGCAAGTGGGGCTGCTTCAATCAATTGGCGAAAGCTGCATCATCTAAGGACTCCAAGAGTTGTGGGACTATGGCAAAGAAAGCGCTCATCAAATATTCCACGGTAGAAAACGTGTTACCTAGCTTATAGGTTAACACTGACGACCCAACTATTAGCTGTATATATTTTAATGCCATATCTCTTCCCAGACACCATATGGAAATCTGGGATACTATTCACAGTGCTGAGCCAGATCTAGTATTCATCACAGAAACGTGTCTTAATAACCACTCGGTGCCTGAGCTAACACCAGCAGTGCCTACTGGGTACAGGATATTAAAAGAGATTGTGATAGTAGACAGAGCGGAGGCATTGCGATTATTTATATTATTTACAGAGATATCTATCAGTGTGTTGAGGAGAGTAATCCCCCAGTAAGGGATTGTGAAATTTTATTTTTCAGGTCTCCATCAACACTACGATCATCTTGGGTAAAACTCTATAGCTCTATACTGTAGAGCTCTATATAAAGGTCTATAGAGACCTCCTGGCTACAACGCACAGCTGGGAGCCAACTTATCTTAGCTGCTATCCCCACTGGTATTAAAGAATAAACATTTTTTGCTGACTGGTGATTTTAACCTTCACTTTGAGGACAATAGGGATTCTTTAAGTATAAACCTGGAGAATGAGATGCAGATATTACATTTAAACCAGTGGATATAGGGCCCAACACACAAGGCAGGACATACTCTTGATTTGTTGTTTTCCAACTTCAGCATGGTCACAATTCATGCCATTGACCCCATCTCCTAGTCTGATCACTTTTTAACTAACTTCTAATTCCCTTCATTTAACAGTACTCCAGTTAATCTTGGTTCCACTCTTGTTCTTTAGAGATCTTAGAGGAAAGTTAACCTTGAGTCCTTCACAAACAATTTTAGCCCTCCTATGATTAGGGAGGATTGATTCACTAGAAATAAATGTAAATTCATTTACTAAAGTTATGATAAAGGCATTAGATGCCTCTGCTCCTCAAAAGCTAAGGAATTCCTCTGAATTATCTCCATTGGAAAAGTGGTATTCCAATGAGCTAAGGAAAGTGAAGAAGGACTATAAAGCCCTGCTTGGAGCGCCACTGGCGGTATTCAAAACGCGCAGAAAACTGGTGGTCCTATATAACCTTTTTAGGAATCACAGACCTCACCCAGGGGCTCAAGCTCATCTGCCCAGATTTCTGACACTTACAGCAGAGACAGTGAAAAATACTGTGACAGGTGAAATCTGACTCACCTCTGGATCCTTGCCCACATTTCATTGTATCCCTCTTGGCCCCCATCTTAAGTCCATACTCCAGACATATTTTTAACTATTCTTTGAAAAATGCAAAATATTCCTCCATTTGAAAGCATGCCCCGGTCTTACCTTAGGCAAAGAAAGCTGGGGTAGATGCTTCGACACTGTCCAATTATTTCCCAATCTCGGTCTTGCTGTACATGGCTTAAGTGCTGGAAAGACTAGTCAGTGCCCAATTATAGCATTTTCTAGAGAATAGCAATTTGTTGGACTATACTCAAACAGGATTTAGAGCCAATAACAGTACAGAATCCTGGGCAGAATTAGATCAGGATAAGGCTAGGCCTGTATCCTATTGGATTTCTCTGCAGCTTTCGATATGGTCTCCCCTCGCCTGTAAATGCAGAGGCAGCATGAAATCGGCCTGCAAACTCCTACTTTCTAGTGGTTTGGATATTTCTTGAGCGACAGATCTCACTCTGTACAATCGGTCCCCTTCAATTCCAATCCCTGCTTGTCTAATTGCAGGGCTCAACAGGGGTCCTCAGTTAGCCCCACCTTGTTCAACACATATGTTTAATCTTTGGTGGGTATTGTCAAGGCTTGGGGCTTTGAGATTCTTCAATTTGCTGACAACACTCAGTTTATTATTTCTATTGATGGATGAGAGAGACACGAGGAATTCTAATATGATGCCTCTGAGAAGTAAGTAGCTAAGTGGATGCACATTGTCTGAAATTCAGTGCAAAAAAAACGAAATTCTGCTCTTTGGAAGGGCTTGCAGGGTTTGGAATGACTCTTGGTGGCCTTTGCTCCTAGGTCCCGTCTCAAGCCAAAGAGGCTAGTTACAAATCTGGGATATTTAACTGATGATTCACTTTCTATGCAGGATCAGAAAAATGAAGCTTGTGGAAAATATTTTGGTCTCCTATGAATGCTGTGTAAGCTTTTTCGCTGTATACCAGTACACTACTCCAGCACTGATCATGAGTAGGCTAGATTATGGCAATACGCTATACCCAGGAATGACTGAATTACTATTTACTTGTCTTCAATCAATTCAAAATGCGGCAGCTAGACTGATTTGTAACAGCAGCCAAAGGAACTCAGCTTCTGCCTGGTTGAATTCCCTGCATTGGCTTACGGTATGGAAGAGAGTCAAATTCAAGTTATTATGTCATGTACATAAGGCATTCCATGACATCGGGCCAGCCACTCTGCATGACTGATTAGTTTTGTTTACAGATCAACGCGAGCACGTCAATCAAGCTCTGGTGTCAGCTTAGCGTATCAAAAAAGCTAAAATGGATGTCCGCTCTTTCAACCACCTAGCAGCCTACCACTGGAATTCCTTGCCTCTGGGTCTTCGACTTACTTCTGACCTCTTTCCTTGTCGGGGGAGACTGAAGACCTGGCTACATCCTCTCCAGTGACCATCAGTGTATAGAGCTCTGTAATTTTGCTTAAGTGCCAGGATACCCCTTAGGGGACGGTGGAGCGCTCTACAAATACAGTAAATAAATAACTAAATGCAACAACATTTTAATAGTTTGCTTTTGGCTTGTTTTAGAAATGCTGGCTACTTGGATGCCATAACCTATTATAAAAACAGAACGCTGTACATTACCTGCCCTATAGTGTTTGTCTGAGTTTTCTGTAGGATTTAAAGATGTGCAAGTACATGTCCCTTCTTGAAAAGGAAAGAAAAATAGTACCTCTTTGTCGACTATGCAATATTTTATTAGGTGTGCCTTTTAAATTCAACATTTACACAATGCTAAGTAATACTGTTCTTCGAGGGTTCGCTTAACTCTGCTAATGCACCATTTTCATGAAAGGGGCCTGCTACTAGCTTCCATATTATTATAGGCAAGATGATGCTTAATTTTGTAATTTTCTTTCTGAGAGAGCTGGGGGCAATACAAAATGTAACTCAACTTTTAGCAAACACTTTCCTTAACAAAAAACAGACCTTTTTGGCTTGGCCAATACTTGTAGATAACAGCTTCCACTTTTCTAACTTCTGCCTCCTATCAAGTCTCTTAATCTGACCAGCCATTGCACATTGACACTCTCCTAATATATGTAAGATATGATGTACATCACTACTATGGCATATCATATCTTCCATCTTGCTTACCTCTGTATAGTGTCATTTCTCCTGTCTTTACAAAATGTAAATTATTCAATATGATGCATACCCTTTTTATATTCTCCATTAACCTCTATTTTTCTTTATATAATGAAACACTCTTAGCATTAATCTAAGGTTGCAGGTTTTTGACAATGGTTTGGCACAGAATAGTTGCTCACCAAAGCCTGATTGTCACTATTCATATTAGCAAAACAGTGCATGATGCTGTATGAGGAAGGAAGGCTCTAAAACAAATTGAAGAATATTTTTTAAAATGTTAACACATTTCATTTTTACTTTTTACCCTGAAGATCTTTCTGGTGAGTACTCTATCTAACCTCAGATTCTTTACTTTGTGAATACTCCCAGGCGCCAGCCTGCATCTGGAGATCTTTCTCAACATAGTGCAGTGCGTCATCAGGTGGTGTTAGACAGATTAATGTTGACCTCATCCCGACCAGAAAGTGATGCTGGAGCCACACATATGCGTCACCCCACATGCTGATAGAACTTTCTTTGACTCTGTCCGTGCCGTAGAATGCAGAGCTTAATAAGTACTTCGATGTGACAGTGTGCAGATCTCTAAAATGGGACTTTTGTATGTGGATAAAAGAGCCCACTCCAACGACAAGGAGTTGGGATGGTGGTGAGGAATCTGAAGTTAGACAGATTACCCACCAGAAAGAACGTTAGCCAGGGCAAGTAATTATTTCTTCTGATGGACACCTCTAACTGCAGATACTTCACCTTGTGAATAAATACAAAAGCAGTATCTCTCGAGGTGGATGGCCTGTGGAATGGCTCAAATCCATGTCTGACTGAATGGGCAAAGTACCCTTCATGCTGGACCTGGCTATCAAGGAAGCAGTACTTCATGAATGTTTTGACACCCATATTACAACCTAACAAATGTTCAGAACTGGACCTACGTGTGCCATGGCTCTGGTTAAATGAGGATTCAAACCCAGTGGGGGCAGCTTCTTGGCAAATGGGCAGCGGACTATCCACACTGATATCATCATTTCCTGCACTGCCTTACCCTTCCTAACTCACACCACAAACACCTGATCGTTCACCCAATGGTCATTGGTATGATCTATGTAAATACTCAAAGTTCTCCTGGGGTCCAAGTGATAGTCTCTCCTCCTCTTTCAGGGGCTGAGGTGGTACAAAGTAAGCTGCGAGGGTGATGGATTGGCACGAAACACAGACACAATCTTTGGTAGACATGCTGTCCTAGTCCATAACACTAGTTTGTTTTTGAAAACGGTAACGTATGGTGGATGAACGAACAGAGCTTGCAGCTTACTTAAACAATGAGCTGAGCTTATCGCTTTAAGGAAGACTGTTTTGGGAGTTAGTAGAGGCAAATGACAGCTGTGTGTCAGCTCAAATGAGTCACAATGAGGAAAGTGAGAACTAAATGAATGTCCCACTGTGGCAACACAAAAGGTTTGGGTGGAACACATGGACCAGACCTGGAAGAAAATGCATCACAACAGGTGATTTAAATATTGACGGTAGGTGCAGTGATGGTAAAAATGCAAACGGCAAGTCTTTGCTGGGCTAAAGACAGCACAAAAAGAAAAACATCGAACAACTTTGCCTGCATTGGATCTGTATGGTGGGAATTAAACCACGCCACCAATGTATCCCAGCGTCCGCGCAGAACAATGCCTTTCTGCTAGAATGACATCCTCTATTCGGGGAAGTAAATCTAAAACACTCAATTGTCACAGCTCAATATACACGCAGAGTTGCAGATTGTGTAGGGCCACGTGCAGTACCCTACCCTGCTGCTGAAGCAGGAGACCCTCCTAAAGCAGTAGCATGATCGGAGGACAGATGTTGAGGCCCAGAAGTTCTGGGTACTACAAATCCGGGACCAACCAGGATAGCTTGGTTGTGTCTGTTGTTCCTAATCTTTTTCAGAAGCTGGGGTAGGACAGGTAGCGACGGGAAGGCATCAAAAGTGTTATGTTCTACAATTGGTGGAATGCATCATCGAGAGAGAGAATCTTCTTAGGAGAAGTGTTAACATTGTGTGTTTTTGACGGTGGAGAAGAGATTAAGCCAGGGTTCCCCAATTGTTGGAAGATACCATGCACCACCTCTGGGTATAGCTGCCATTCCTGATCCGCTAGGCATCGTTGGCTGAGTTTGTCCCCTCTAACGTTTAAAGATCCTTCCATATGGTTCACAACTAGCGAGGTGCCCTGTCAAATCAGCCAATTCCCGCGGAGCAGAGCCTCCCAGCACAGAATCCCTGTCTGCCCGTTTGTTGCAATACCACTTTGGTGGTGCACTCCGTGAGGACCAGGTTGAGCCTTCCTTTGATGTACAGTCAGGAAGGTCTTCAGTGCCAAGTGAATGGCCTACAACAGACTCATGTGGAGGCAAGTCCAGCTGGAGACCAAAGTCCCCTGATCTCCACCTCTCTCAGATGACTTTCCCTCCTCAACCCAAACAGTTATGTGTCAGTCACCACAGTCCACTCTGGCTGAGATATCGTTATAAACCTCCTACAAGACCAAATGCAGGTCTTCTGTAGTTTACTGCTTTAGGGAAGTGGCTTTTTTTGTATATGATCACCCCTTCTCCCCTTAGGTTTTGGACTGATGTTGCTGTTTTTTCGACTCTATAGTGCACTGGGCCCTACTATCCAGTCCCCAGTGCATGTGATTTAACCCTCAAGAGGTAGCCAGGGATATTAAGTCAAATATCACTAGTTGACTGAAAAACGTAATTGTGCCACCACTACAACGGCAAGATGAAAACATGACTCCAGGCCTGCCACTGTAACCTAGTCAGGCAGCTTTCAAACTATCAATCCAACATTTTTGCCAAGTCAAAGTCATCATTTTTAATATTATTAAGTCACCCCTACAGAAGGCATGTTCCTTGTGGGCGCAACATGCACTGACTGTGAAACCTTGAAATTGCTATCTTCACTGTTGCTTGGTGGGTAGCCCCATCGGCTAATGTGAGTTACGCTAGCCAACGCGTTACTGCTAAATTCCACTTGCCACTACCAAAAATAGCACTCCAAGGTATCAAATTAATTGCTACATTAAACTCGACTTATTGGTGGTATCGGTTTTAAAGTAAATTTTAATAAGAAGGTAACTTTAGAAAATGGCCAATTTGTTTCCCAAACTGCAGGTAGCCCTTTCGCACAATCTGCAACAGTTGTCATCAGCGACAACAGGCTGTCCCTCGTTTGGAAACATGAAGAGCTTCTAGGAACAGGGAACAAAGAATTGCTGGTGGGAGATAATGTGACCTCCTTCAGCAAGGTGGCTATCGGGCAACGGCCACAGATGGCGCAGCTTCAACTAGCAAAATACAGGAGACCAATACAGTAGACCCAGGACCAAGGTAGAAACAGCAGGATCATAGCCCGAATGTCTTAGACCTTGTGAACTGGAGGGAAAGCTCCAACCTGCCCCATATCCAGGACGGTTCAGATAAATGAGAGACTCTGTGAAGGAGTCAGCTGCAACTTTGGCACATTAAGAGGTATACGACTATGAAGAGCCCACCTTCCACATCCAGTTGTCAAGGTAAGACACGACTGGTATCCCCACACTTCGAATGTGTGCTGCAACCACTGCCATCACTTTTGTGAACATATGAAGGGAACTGGTGAGGCCGAAGTTCAGCTAGAACTTGGGCAACTTGAGCGTTTTGAATCAGTCCATTTTCAGGAAGAAATTGAAACAGTGAAGATCTAAACTGGGCTGAAGGCCTCCATCCTTCTTTGCCCCAAGTAAATAACAGGAGTACCATTCAGTCCCTATTTCTGATGTTGGGATCCTTTTTATGGGTCCTTTGTCCAAAAGAGCCTGATCTTCTGTTGAAAAATGGTCTTTCGCCAGCCCCTCTGGTGTGGACAGAATATGTGACTGATCTGAAAGAAGTAATAGGGCATATCCTTGCTGGGCTACTGTAGGGAACTGGGTTCTTCGTTGCAGTACTCCCCCCACTTTTTGCCTGGTATTTAATGCAACGTTGACTGAAGTGCACTGAGTCCTTGCCAACCAGCTCCCCAGTGCCAGTGTTCTTCCCCCAAAACTGTACAATTGGCAAAACCTTTAGTACCCTCCAAGTCCCTAGCAAATGAGCAGATATGCTGTGCTATGTCTTTGTCAATTCTCAGACATAGTAAGTGGCCAGGGAAGCCATTTTACCTGCTTCTACTGTACACTGGTCAATACGAGTTCCTCAGCTACATGATGGCTTCACTGAAGATAGGGATGTTTGCTATCAAACATTGTATTGGTGAACCCAAACTGATGCCAATGTTGGATTTAGCAATATATGCACCCAGAGGGCACCTTAGAGGTGCCCCGTGAACCCTAGCAGCCTCTGGTGTGCTTGTTGACTGCTTTGTGCCAGCCTGCTTCCCGAGACACGGTTCTGGTCCCCTAGAGTGAGAGCCTTTTGCTCTCAGGAGGCCCAGAACAAAAGCCTGTCCGGGAAGAGGATGTATCAACCCCTCCAACAGGATGACCTGCTGATTAGCCTTCCTAGGGCAGCAAGCCTTAAGGGGCTACCGCCTTTGAAATGTGAATCTGGCTCTCCTCACAGAAGAGCCCCCCCCATCCTGGTCCAGATCCCACTTGGCACCTAGACAGGCTGACAAATTAGCTAGTCAGATAGGTGTGCCACCTCCAGGCTAGTACCACCCCTAAGGTGGGCTAAGCTGAGGTGAACATGATTTTTCAGAGGTAGCCATCTTTGAGATGGCATTCCTAAGAATTCTGGGACAGGGCTATGCCCACTTCCCTCAGGAAGTGGTCATACAGAGGGCATTATGACCCCAAGGGTCAGTAGCCCATTGGCTACTATCCTATACTCCCCTAACACTCAAATTTAGTATTTAGGGGAACCCCTGGCACGAGAGAAGCAGATCTTGATGACCTAAGAAGACCAAGGACCCTGAATCACACGAAAGCAGAAGAGGACAAAAGAAGCAGCTGACCTGGTACCAACCCTGCTGGCCTGCCTGCATCTCTCGTCAAAATCTGTACGAAAGTTGACTCGTCCTGCAGCTGTGACCCCAGAAAACGGGAATGACTGCCTGCCTTCAATAAATACCTCCAGTGAACAGCGGACGTGTTCTACAGCAAACTCCAAAAGAAGGGCCCCTGGAACCACCAAAACCCGACCCCTGAAGTCACTACTGAAACCCACCGTCTCTGGCTCGAGCGTAAGATAACCGCTGGTGCCAACAAGGTTCCCTAGCCCTCCAGAGTCCGAGTCTATCGTGGTTTCACTTCTCCTGAACTCCTCAACACCTGCAGCCTCTGCACGGAGCCCCCCTCCACCATTTCAGAAAAGAAAACCCGATACTTAAGGACACCACTGCACCTATCGCCCCTGAACCATGCAGAAGAGGACCAAAGGTGCCTACCTGTGCCTGAGCATTGTGAGGCCTGAGCCCCGGTGTTGGCCTAGCCCGACTGGCCTACTGGCCAGAGCCTGCAGCTTCTTTTCACAGTGACCAATCTTTATTGGAATGCATTCGGCATCCAATGCTGTTTTGCACCCTGTACCCAGCTGCCCCTATGCCGCTGATGGTGTCCTCCTGGTACTACCTTGGACCTTATTCACAACTAACCTTAACTTCTGGAGATTCTACGTCCTCTATGTGTTTGCAGAACTTGTTTTTCCTACCACAGGATAACACAGCAGAACTCAGAAATGTTTAAAGTGAGATGAATTCCTATTTAAAAACGAACTTACCTGAACACTTTTTCTCGGTTTCCTAAACACATATAGAGATACTTGCTGTTTTTATAAATTATTGTGGATCTCCTTTTTGATTTGTGTCTCTCATATATTGACGATTGTGTGCATTTGTAGATGTCATGCAAACCTCTGTGTTAAGCCTCAGGCTGCTCGACCATACTACCCATAAACAGAGCACTTTTTGGATTGCATAGCAAGTCCTTTCCACTCATTGGGAACCCTGGACCCTTTACTCAATATTTACATACCACATAAAGGGCCAGCTTCCTACAACTACTTGAAGAACGTACCTGTTGGATGTGATGCCATGCCATCTGTGGAGATAATATATTATTCTGCCTACAAACGTTGGGCCATCTGCCGCTGCCGGCAAGATAAAGAGGTTTTGGAGGTTGAAGCAGGAGAGGAAGTGAACTGAGCGGTGTGCTGCTGTTGAGGGCCCGGACGTTGTCGGCCAGATCTTCAATCCCGGCCTCGAAAGGGATGGGGAGACTGGGAGATGGGGTGGATGCTGGTTGCTGTGAAGGTGGATCTCGGTGCTGGGTGTGTGCCAATCCCCCTTTCGAAGCCTAAATAGGGGGAAAACTGTTGGGGATACTGCCACATGGGCGCAGAAAGGCAGAAGGAGCACACCTTGGCCTTGGTTTTCTTGAAACACTCCATGGCCAAGTCTGCCTTTAGTGACACCTGAATGTTATCTGTGATGCGATGCCCATGGATCTCATCCATGCTTAGTGATAAAGCACCCCACTGGTACCGACTGTCCTGTCCAAGTACACAGTGGTGTCCAGCCTAGAGCAGATGACGTACCTTGATGTGCCTTCACCAACTTCAACATTCTAAGCAAGGTTGCCGTAGTATTTATCTGGGACTGACAACAAGATATCGCTAACCATATCCAATAATGTATGTAAGTATAATTCCAGGAGGCAACTGGCATTTACTGAGGGAACTGCAAGGTTTGCTGAGAAAAACATCCTCTTCCTGAACGTCTCCATGCATTTTGAGTCCCTATAGGGAGACATAGTAGGGAATGAATTAGGCTTTAGCCTACTTGTGGATACCTGGAATGTCATGCTTTCAGATGTAGGGTGTTGCATGAGGAAAGTAAGATCAACAAGAGCAAGTTTATGTTTTCTGGTCAATTGCCTATTTTCTGGTGGGTAAGAGCACGTTAGACCCAAAATCCCATTACTGTGTCTATCAAGGCTTCATTAAAAGGGAGAAGTGATTCTGTGGAAGTCTGCCCAGGTTGTAGAACCTCCATCAGGTCATTTGTTTTAATTGCTATGCATAGGAGATGCAAGTTTAAAATTCTGTCAGCCTGTCAGATCACAACAGCAAAGGAAACTGAATCCTATGTGGAAGAACCAGGGGAAGAGTTTAACCCAGTATCCCAGGAGATGTTTAGCCCAATGGCATTCCGAATGCCCATAAGAAAACTGACTTTTGCATTATAATATCATGCTTCATCTCAGTCGTCTTAAGTATTAATTTACTAACTGTGTTCTGAGTCAGAGGCAAAAGGAATATGAAGCGCCCTAGATTGTGGCAGTAATCTGTCTGAGTCAGAATGAAGTTCGGGTGACTTGGCAAAAGGCTTTGGAGAGTGCAAATTTAGTCAAGAATGTGTCAGGTTCAGTAAGACAATGGGTTCTTCCTCTAGTATCAGTGATGTTTCAGGGACTGGTGTAGACCATGGCCCTAGATTAGAAGCCATTTTTGGCATCAGCTCTGGAGTCAGTGTAGACCCCACATCAGTCAAGAGGCGCAGACAGATAAAGGATGGATCAAGGATGGATCCGCCAATGGTAGCCCATCTTTGGAATCTTGGTGCCCAAAGGTGCACTAGAGGAAGTCAGAAGGATATCAAAGAGGCATAACATGACTTCCCTAAAAGTCTCTGCTTGTTGTGGCGTCACTGATAGACCTGGGAATCTGGGTTGACTTTGTATGAGCTGTGGACTGTGAGGTACCTCATGTTTTGACTTGGACTAAGTTAACGACTTGGGAGTGTGAGAAGAACCTGTAGTAGCAACAGCCTCAGAACAAGAAAGGTCTGTGTTCTTGACTTGGACTGACCATTACGTGCCTTTCAACGGTGTTTGGTGAGGTGAAGATCTGTTTTGAGGTTCCCAGAACACCTTGGGACTCATTTGGGCAAAGTCTCCACAGTAGGACTTTGAGTTGTACAAATACTGTAGGCACCAGAGACATAACTAGTGTGGATTTGTCACAGACATCCGCTTCTGACAGTTTTTACATGGTTTGAACCCTCTAGACTTTGGAGAAGGCATGTTTCCTTATACACTGTGGGAAAAACATGTTTTAAATAAATTGCCCAAGGATTAGAAAAAAGTTGAAGGAGCAAGCTCCAGATCTGCGTCCAGAGGCACAGAAAGAAAGGAACTGATGTCAGTCCACACAGGAGATACTTATATGTGCCATTATTTGTGTCATTTCTGGAGTGAAAAGAAGTCGACACGGAACCGCATGATGCCACACAGTGGTGCAGAAGAGCAATGCTGAGAAAAACTTCTGAATCCAGTCTGGCGCTTGCGTGTAATACAAAAAGTGAGGAATCTGTGGTTAGATGTATCTATCAGAAAGAAGAATTTGGGAAATAAAAGAAACATAGCACATAAATTAACTTTCATAAGGCTACTGCAGAGACCTTTTCATGTAACCTTTGCACTGAGACTTGAAGGGCTTCTCAGTATCGGAATAATATGAAGTAAGCTGTCAACACATTTCAAATCTACGCAAGTTACCTCTTCCATACCTCAAAATGCAAATAAAGAGGTTGGAATAACTGTTTTCCCAATTTCACTCCAGTCCTGATTCCCCTCTATTGTCTTTAAATAAATAAGAATCTCACCCACTTCACACCACCACAAAGGGCTGTTTGTGTATCAATGCAAAGTGTACCTCAAGCTGAGTGAATATTTTCTTGATGTGTCTGAAGCAGCCTTCGGCGATCTCCATGTCTGCCTTGTAGGAGTGCCCCTTGAAGATTGGCTGGGGTGCGTTGGCAAAGTACTGGTGGAAGGGGAAGGCTAGAGAGATGTCAGCCACCTCAGGTGGCACACTGGATTTGTTGCTTACTTTGCTAAGGTACTCCTCCCATCGCGACATGACCTGCAGGAAGGAACACGACATTAAAAATAGGCATTTGATTGAACTGGGTGTGTGGAGAATTATGCTTTTAAACATTTTTATTAAACAGCTGGTTGTTCTGGTATTTTTAAATGAAATATTTTTTTAAAAATCAGGCACATTTCACCAGGAATATTGAGAATATGAAGACCCGATGTTAAACATGTACATCAACTCATTATCAAATGTGCAGATCACAGAATCTAGTAACCTTATTAAAGAGTCACATTTTGGTCTGACCACTGTAGGTATTTGCAATTTGTTATTTATCTCATAATAAAATAGAGAAAGCCAAATATCTTTCTCTGTTAAATCAATAACAAGAATGAGAGACAAAGCATCCTCGCGCAAGTATGAGAAACGGCTTTCTGAATGAAATCAGTAAAGGAGTCACTTAATTGCTGTACTTGGTGTAGTAAGCCGAGCTCTGGTTGAAGTACCTCCCATTTTTTTTTGCATGGCATCAGTATGTCTTGGACTGTAGTGCACTGAGATCCTGCTAACCAGGGCCTCAGTGCCAGTGCTCTCTCCCCTAAATTTGGTTGTTTGGTAACTTTTTACACCCACAATTGGCATATTGGTGCCCCCATGTATGGCCTTAGTATATGGTACTTAGGCATGCAGAGCATTTGTACATCAGAGGGTCCACCATGGGCTCCAGGAGATCTTCAGGCACAAAGGAGCCCCTGCCTCCAGCACTATGCAACTCGAAGATCAGCCACTGTCCTGCAACTCCTGCAATGTGAGACTTCTGTTTTGTTGTGCTGCAGAGGCCTCTGTGTGACTCCCTCTGTGCAGGGCTCGAAAAATCATAAACATGTAATTAGATTTGCGGGTCGAGTAACTTAAATAATCTACTCGGCCTAACTGTAATGTACTTGACCCTTGAACTGGTCTCAAATTGTGTGATCCTAGGAAAATAGTTCACAGAGTCGCATTTTTCTTAATTTTCACTTATTCTTCAAATATGCGAGCTCAGCATTTCTGCAGTACAAAAATACCTCTTTTGTTTGATTAAGTAGACTAATGTTTGCTGCATACATCATAAGAATCTAACCCACATACCCATGAGGTCTAGCCCACATAGCCTAGGACTTGTTTTAGTTTACTAACAACATTGCCATCAGGGCAGGAGTGTTTCTCAGTTGGTTTACACACTCGATTTTAATAAATATATTACTAAACCATGATGTGGTAACATATGGTCATCTACACACAGTAACTTTCCAGGAAATGTTCAAAAACCTCTCCACTAATTTGCAGCTTTACTGAAATAACTATATAGTGTATTAACAATCTGTGAAAATTGGGTTTCAGAAAACATATCCTTAGCACATCAACATGAATAGTATTCTGATTTGTTTTCATCCTATTAAAATATTTTTTCATCACACAGAAATATTTTAAAAAAGCACTTTCAGAACTACTGAAATATAGTTTGAAATGTTTGTACAGTTGACTTAGTCATTTAAATGCTGAGTTGTCAGGAAAAACCTGACACCCTATATCCTTTTATTTTACATTCTAAGCAGCAGGTCACACAGTTCACCTTACAAAGTCCTGGAACTCTGCAGTCAGAAGCAAAATGAATTGCAAGAAAAAAAACAGACTTTTGACCTATCTCTGTGAACACAGAGCAAATGTGACATAAGAACAAGATTTAAAGGCATCTTTTATTGTCCCTCCACTTTTCAACTGAACAGAACACCTGTTCAGTGTCAACTCACCAGAAGGGATGAGTAAGTATTAAAAATAGCTCGACCTGATCAAATAAGACTTGCCACTGCAAGCCCTGCTGTGGGTCACTTGTGGGGGCTCCAACAACTTCTGCTGGCCTTCCTGTGTGCTGAGGTCCTGTCCTGACTCAAGGCTAGAGTCTCCTCACCTTGCTGGTCCCCAAAACTCTGCAAATACCTTTTCAGCTCCTGCTGGCATTTGCCAGTGCTTGCTGGTGACCTGGCTGGTCACTGACCATCATGCAATCTGGCGATGGTCAAGGGACCGCTTGTAGGCAACTCCTGGGATCTTCTGCAGTGCCTAGAACCTGCAGCTGGACTTCTTCCTTCATAGACTTACAGAAACTTCACCTCTAGGAGGGTGGGCATTGCCACCTGCACCACCTGGGCACCTTCAAGGGCGTTGGACTGTCTTCTTCCTTTTCAGGTCCTCCACATCCGGAATCCGTCCCTGGGTTCCACCGGCCTGGTCCACGGATCGTGACAGCAGCTGGACAATCTGAGGCTTCCACTGACCTCTGAGAGAGTCCCTTCTCCCCTCTGCATCCAGCTCCCCTAGTGTAGGTACTCCTTTCTTCTGGGTATCCTTGGGTGGGGGCACACTCCAACCTTCCGTTTGTCTGTTGGTTTCCTCGGGGTCCACTGGGAAGGGTCCTGAGTCACACGAACGCCAACCACTACTCCCTGTGTTAACCTATAGGTAGACTGGGTGGGTAACTACCTTGTACATAGTCGCTGGGGAACACTTACCTCTGGTGTTTTCATCTACCCCTAGCTAACTACCACACTTACCTTGGTTGGTTTCACTACTTCGCATTCCACTTTCTTAGTATATGGTTCCCCCCACCCCCCATAGGGCCCTGAGTATTTTATTCTATTTCTGCTGGTTATTTTGTGTATACATCTCCATAGGGAGATATACCAATGCTAGTCTAGTAAAAGAGCTGTAGTATGGAATCCTTTATTTTTGCAACACGTGTTTTTTTCTTGTGAGTGAGTTACTGTCTGACTACTCTGGTATTGCAAGTGCTTTACATTCCTTCTGGATAAGCTTCAGCTCGTCTCCTCAGCTACCCCTAGAGAGCTTTTGCTCTCTGGACACCTATTCAACATCACTAAGGGTTGCCTGGACTCAGTGTAAGGTGCCACACCATAGGCGCATACCATAAATTGAGCCAGCCTCTGACACTTGGTTACTGCTGAACCTGCAGGTTTTACTAATGTTAGTATGGACCATTTTTTATCTTGACATACCTTTATAAAAAGTGTTTCGTGATTCTTCTATCAATGGTAGGTTTTGCAGTCACAAGTGCGGAAAAAAAAATCCTACTTAGATTTGACTTCAAGAAATAGATATGGTCGTCATTGCTACTGAAGATGCATATCAATATATCAAATTAATACTTAAGCCCATTAAGTCTTTGATTATGTACAGGATTTCTTTAAAACTAAAATTCTTGAATGCCACCCAAATATGAAACATTGCCTGCAGGGGGCCAAGTTTGTTCAACATCTATGCCCCTGAAAATTTTGACGTAACCGGTCTACTGTGCAATTTTTATAAAACTTCTTCCCTACACAAAAATCTAGCAGCCCTGGCCAGAGTGTTAGCTCAGGAGGCCAATGGGATTTATAACTGCGTCCCTGCTTTTCAATTGTTCAAGAAATTATAATCAATCTCGATCTCCTTGGGTCTACCGTCTGGTATATGTAAAAATTGTGTGCCCCTAGTTTTTCAAAATCTGTAAGGATCTCATTCTTCCTCTCAACTGCAATCTGCAAGATCAATGGCACTCCAACTTCAGTTTGCAACCTTTGAAGTCTAATAGTGTGGCGCCTTTAAAATGTTGGTCTGATGGACAGAAAACATTAATCTCTTGAATACCCATTGACAATCGAGGTTATTAGCAAAATCAGTGTCAACAAAAATGGGTGTGAGGGATACAAAGTCAGTTTTACTTCAGTATGTCTCTACTCCACTAGAAGAAGTGTTGTGTCATCGGGAAAGTGCTTCTTTACAGGTTACACACTAGATCTGGGGAATACCCATGTCTACTAGCTCAACCGGCTTTTATTAGTGGGGTAAATCTAAAATTGCATTACACTATAAAGCAAGTACATACTTCTTTATCTTGAAATGCTAGGCTTTTTGGGAATGTGGGACTTTTGCTTGCATATGTAATTTAGCAATGCTTCCTGCAATCATTTTAGCATTTATTTCTTGAGATGACTGTCAGGACTGAAGGTAATGGCAAATTTCAGTAATGTACTTACATTGTAACAATGCGGTCACCATCACGACAAAGATGCAGTGCTCTATCTTGGGTTGTGAGCCAAGCACAAGTGACAGGGATATTAATTCCAGCTTTCTCCTTCATTAATACCTTTCTCTGGCAATCGGCACATAAACCAATTTTAAATTAACTTTGATCGACACAATAGTGTAGCCTTCATGGAGTTGTTTGGGATTTGCTTCCCGCAACAGTGTCTTACCTATGAAGAACTCTAATACTTGAATGCAGTCAGGTGGTATTTGTTATAAGGAAGGGCAAGGAGCATCACATCACCCAACCCAGTTTATGCTCCCCTTTGGACATTATATTTTAATCACTAGCAACCTAGCTCTTTGATGAGCCTATCACTATATTATTGCACACCAATGAACTCTATAGTACACTTCTGGGTTTGGGTTTTGGTAGCACAGCTATTAAACATACCTACTCCTTATAATATAGATAAAGTGGACTTTGGGTCTGCACATTTCAACCACTGACTTTCTTAAACCAGCCACCTTCTGACTTTTTTTTTTTCCAGACTTAGTCAATAACGTCTTCACTCATTCAATGCATTATTCATCATTCACCTAATGCTATTAACTATTTGGGGGTGGCTTTCCACCTACATTCTACAGCTTGCATTGAAGCTCATGAGGGACTACTTTAAAACTACAGGGCTCTTTGCCCACTACTGCTTCCTACCGTCCCTGTATTTCGCTGTGTGTGAAAGTTGCATGTGTTAGCATATGAAACCCAGACCTATTGGATTTGCCAGAGTTTGTTGAAGCATGAGACTACCCAATGCATACTTGAATAGCAAGATTTCCCAAGAACATGATGTAAAAATCAAACACAGTGTAGCTAAAATGTCACTATTTCAAAGTCTTGAATAGAAACGTTGCTACTTTCCAAGCAATACCTAGAATGGAAATACAGATACTCTGTGACCTATGCAATGTAATTTGAACATGTTACTTACCTTCGGTAATGTCTTATCTGGTAGAGAC
This sequence comes from Pleurodeles waltl, assembly GCF_031143425.1. Classification (NCBI taxonomy): domain Eukaryota; kingdom Metazoa; phylum Chordata; class Amphibia; order Caudata; family Salamandridae; genus Pleurodeles; species Pleurodeles waltl. The sequence goes on from NC_090448.1 coordinate 1,125,572,912, forward strand.
AATATCTAGTTGCAGATTCCTTACCTTTGAATTCTCCACAGGTGTCAGACTGCCTCCTGAAGATTTTTGTGAGCAGCACTCCTGTGTGCTTTTGGGTAGCGTTGATCGGCGCTGTGTCCGTTGTCGTCCGTGTCAGATAGGTTACTGCAGTTCCTATATACCCGCCACCCTGGCACAATGACGTCAGTTTCTTTTCACAACTTTCCATACCAGAAGGGCACAGCCATAAAGAAACTGACTACTGGTGTGTCAAAACGAAAGCCCTGAAAGGGGAGTCTCTGTCCCTAGAAATCAGTTTGCAGAGCGGGAGGATGGGTGGGCCATTAAGAAATCTGCATCTAGGTATTGTCTCTACCATATAAGGGATTGTTGAAGGTAAGTAACCTGTTCACCTGATAGAGACTTCTACTTGCAGATTCCTTACCTTTGAACAGATACACAAGCAATAACATCCCCAGAGGTGGGTGTGCGAACCAAGTTCATTACAGAAAGTCCCTCAGGACTGAACAGGCTAAGTTACCGCCCCTACTGACCTAACTGTCCAGAGAGTAGTGTTTGGAAAATGTGTGCAGAGATGCCCATGTTGCCGTCTGACAGATGTCAAGGACTGGAACTCAGTGTGCTAACGCAGTGGTCGCAGCTTTAGCTTGGGTAAAATGAGCATGCAAGCCCATGTGGGTTGCTTTTTGGCCAGTATGTATCATATCTTCATGCAGAGTACGACCCATCTGGAGATGGTCCGCTTGTGCACTGCCCAACCTTTCTTCTTCCCAACATAACCTACAAAGAGTTGGTCATTCACCCAGAACTCTTTAGTATGATTAAGGTAGAACACCAACACTCTTTTTGGGTCCAGGCAGTGAAGTCTCTCCTATTCCTTAGAAGAATGTGGGGGAGAGTAAAAGTAAGCAAGGTGACAGACTGGCCTATATGAAAGGGCGTAACCACTTTTGGCAGAAATGAACCCCTAGTGTCAAGCACCACTTTCTCAGGATAGATGAAGTGGAAGGGTAGCTTAGATGACAATGCCTGCAACTCACTCACCCTGTGGGCAGATGTAATGGTCACAAGGAAGGCTGTTTTCAAAGTGAGAAGCCCGACAGGACATTTGTGGAGAGGCTTGAAAGGAGTGCACAACAGAAATGTCAAAACCAAATTCAGATCCCATTGGGGCATAATGAATGGGGATGGAGGAAAGAGATGTGTAAGACCTTTGAGGATGTACAATAGCAGACTTAACAAAGAAAGTTGAATAATGAATGGGGATGGAGGAAAGAGATGTTTAAGACCGTTGAGGATGTACAATAGCGGACTTAACAAAGAAAGTTGATCAGCCAACCTCAAAAAAGCAGAAATAGCAGACAAATAACGTTTAAAGGTGCCTATTGCAGAGACCTGCTGGGCTACATAATGGTTAAACAACAGGACCTCGGAGAGAGGAGCGGAAAGGGGGTCAACAGACTTATCTGGGACTCTGTAAGGAAATGCCTCCTTGGCATGGTTGCCCCCTGACTTTTTGCCTTTGCTGATGCTATGTTTACAATTGAAAGTGTGCTGAGGCCTGCTAACCAGGCCCCAGCACCAGTGTTCTTTCCCTAACCTGTACTTTTGTATCCACAATTGGCAGACCCTGGCATCCAGATAAGTCCCTTGTAACTGGTACTTCTAGTACCAAGGGCCCTGATGCCAAGGAAGGTCTCTAAGGGCTGCAGCATGTCTTATGCCACCCTGGAGACCTCTCACTCAGCACAGACACACTGCTTGCCAGCTTGTGTGTGCTAGTGAGGACAAAACGAGTAAGTCGACATGGCACTCCCCTCAGGGTGCCATGCCAGCCTCTCACTGCCTATGCAGTATAGGTAAGCCACCCCTCTAGCAGGCCTTACAGCCCTAAGGCAGGGTGCACTATACCATAGGTGAGGGTACCAGTGCATGAGCATGGTACCCCTACAGTGTCTAAACAAAACCTTAGACATTGTAAGTGCAGGGTAGCCATAAGAGTATATGGTCTGGGAGTCTGTCAAACACGAACTCCACAGCACCATAATGGCTACACTGAAAACTGGGAAGTTTGGTATCAAACTTCTCAGCACAATAAATGCACACTGATGACAGTGTACATTTTATTGTAAAATACACCACAGAGGGCACCTTAGAGGTGCCCCCTGAAACTTAACCGACTATCTGTGTAGGCTGACTAGTTTTAGCAGCCTGCCACAAACCGAGACATGTTGCTGGCCCCATGGGGAGAGTGCCTTTGTCACTCTGAGGCCAGTAACAAAGCCTGCACTGGGTGGAGATGCTAACACCTCCCCCAAGCAGGAATTGTCACACCTGGCGGTGAGCCTCAAAGGCTCACCTCCTTTGTGCCAACCCTGCAGGACACTCCAGCTAGTGGAGTTGCCCGCCCCCTCCGGCCAGGCCCCACTTTTGGCGGCAAGGCCGGGGAAAATAATGAGAAAAACAAGGAGGAGTCACTGGCCAGTCAGGACAGCCCCTAAGGTGTCCTGAGCTGAGGTGACTCTGACTTTTAGAAATCCTCCATCTTGCCGATGGAGGATTCCCCCAATAGGGTTAGGATTGTGACCCCCTCCCCTTGGGAGGAGGCACAAAGAGGGTGTACCCACCCTCAGGGCTAGTAGCCATTGGCTACTAACCCCCCAGACCTAAACACGCCCTTAAATTTAGTATTTAAGGGCTACCCTGAACCCTAGAAAATTAGATTCCTGCAACTACAAGAAGAAGGACTGCCCAGCTGAAAACCCCTGCAGCGGAAGACCAGAAGACGACAACTGCCTTGGCTCCAGAAACTCACCGGCCTGTCTCCTGCCTTCCAAAGATCCTGCTCCAGCGACGCCTTCCAAAGGGACCAGCGACCTCGACATCCTCTGAGGACTGCCCCTGCTTCGAAAAGACAAGAAACTCCCGAGGACAGCGGACCTGCTCCAAGAAAAGCTGCAACTTTGATTCCAGCAGCTTTAAAGAACCCTGCAAGCTCCCCGCAAGAAGCGTGAGACTTGCAACACTGCACCCGGCGACCCCGACTCGGCTGGTGGAGATCCGACACCTCAGGAGGGACCCCAGGACTACTCTGATACTGTGAGTACCAAAACCTGTCCCCCCTGAGCCCCCACAGCGCCGCCTGCAGAGGGAATCCCGAGGCTTCCCCTGACCGCGACTCTTTGAACCTAAAGTCCCGACGCCTGGGAGAGACCCTGCACCCGCAGCCCCCAGGACCTGAAGGACCGGACTTTCACTGGAGAAGTGACCCCCAGGAGTCCCTCTCCCTTGCCCAAGTGGAGGTTTCCCCGAGGAATCCCCCCCTTGCCTGCCTGCAGCGCTGAAGAGATCCCGAGATCTCTCATAGACTAACATTGCGAACCCGACGCTTGTTTCTACACTGCACCCGGCCGCCCCCGCGCCGCTGAGGGTGAAATTTCTGTGTGGGCTTGTGTCCCCCCCGGTGCCCTACAAAACCCCCCTGGTCTGCCCTCCGAAGACGCGGGTACTTACCTGCAAGCAGACCGGAACCGGGGCACCCCCTTCTCTCCATTCTAGCCTATGTGTTTTGGGCACCACTTTGAACTCTGCACCTGACCGGCCCTGAGCTGCTGGTGTGGTGACTTTGGGGTTGCTCTGAACCCCCAACGGTGGGCTACCTTGGACCAAGAACTAAGCCCTGTAAGTGTCTTACTTACCTGGTTAACCTAACAAATACTTACCTCCCCTAGGAACTGTGAAAATTGCACTAAGTGTCCACTTTTAAAACAGCTATTTGTGAATAACTTGAAAAGTATACATGCAATTTTGATGATTTGAAGTTCCTAAAGTACTTACCTGCAATACCTTTCGAATGAGATATTACATGTAGAATTTGAACCGGTGGTTCTTAAAATAAACTAAGAAAAGATATTTTTCTATACAAAAACCTATTGGCTGGATTTGTCTCTGAGTGTGTGTACCTCATTTATTGTCTATGTGTATGTACAACAAATGCTTAACACTACTCCTTGGATAAGCCTACTGCTCGACCACACTACCACAAAATAGAGCATTAGTATTATCTATTTTTACCACTATTTTACCTCTAAGGGGAACCCTTGGACTCTGTGCATGCTATTCCTTACTTTGAAATAGCACATACAGAGCCAACTTCCTACATTGGTGGATCAGCGGTGGGGTACAAGACTTTGCATTTGCTGGACTACTCAGCCAATACCTGATCACACGACAAATTCCAAAATTGTCATTAGAAATTCATTTTTGCAATTTGAAATTTTTCTAAATTCTTAAAAGTCCTGCTAGGGCCTTGTGTGTTAAGTCCCTGTTTAGCATTGTCTTTTAGAGTTTAAAAGTTTGTTAAAAGTTTGAAATTAGATTCTAGAAACAGTTTTAGATTCTTTAAAAAGTATTCCAACTCTTAGCAGAATAATGTCTGATACAGAGATGCAGGTGGTGGAACTCGACACCACACCTTACCTCCATCTTAAGATGAGGGAGCTAAGGTCTCTCTGTAATATCAAAAAAATAACCATTGGCTCCAGACCTACCAAAATTCAGCTCCAGGAGCTGTTGGCAGAGTTTGAAAAAGCCAACCCCTCTGATGATGACATCACAGAGGAAGAAATTAGTGACTTGGAGGCCAATGTCCCTCCTCCAGTCCTAAATAGGGAGAACAGAACCCCTCAAGTCCAGTCTCCAACTGTGTTAGTCAGAAATAGTGAGTCCCTCACAGGAGGGTCCCACATTTCTGAAATCACTGAGGATGCTCTCAGTGAAGATGACCTCCTGTTAGCCAGGATGGCCAAAAGATTGGCTTTAGAGAGACAGCTCCTAGCCATAGAAAGGGAAAGACAAGAGATGGGCCTAGGACCCATCAATGGTGGCAGAAATATAAATAGGGTCAGAGATTCTCCTGACATGTTAAAAATCCCCAAAGGGATTGTGACAAAATTTGAAGATGGTGATGACATCACCAAGTGGTTCACAGCTTTTGAGAGGGCTTGTGTAACCAGAAAAGTGAACAGATCTCACTGGGGTGCTCTCCTTTGGGAAATGTTCACTGGAAAGTGTAGGGATAGACTCCTCACACTCTCTGGAAAAGATGCAGAATCTTATGACCTCATGAAGGGTACCCTGATTGAGGGCTTTGGATTCTCCACTGAGGAGTACAGGATTAGGTTCAGGGGGGCTCAAAAATCCTCGAGCCAGACCTGGGTTGACTTTGTTGACTACTCAGTGAAAACACTAGATGGTTGGATTCAAGGCAGTGGTGTAAGTAATTATGATGGGCTGTACAATTTATTTGTGAAAGAACACCTGTTAAGTAATTGTTTCAATGATAAACTGCATCAGCATCTGGTAGACCTAGGACCAATTTCTCCCCAAGAATTGGGAAAGAAGGCGGACCATTGGGTCAAGACAAGGGTGTCCAAGACTTCAACAGGGGGTGACCAAAAGAAAGGGGTCACAAAGACTCCCCAGGGGAAGGGTGATGAGACAACCAAAACTAAAAATAGTAAAGAGTCTTCTACAGGCCCCCAAAAACCTGCACAGGAGGGTGGGCCCAGAGCCTCTTCACAAAACAATGGGTACAAGGGTAAAAACTTTGATCCCAAAAAGGCCTGGTGTCATAGCTGTAAACAGCATGGACACCAAACTGGAGACAAGGCCTGTCCCAAGAAAGGTTCCACTCCAAACTCCCATCCAGGTAACACTGGTATGGCTAGTCTCCAAGTGGGATCAACAGTGTGCCCAGAGCAAATCAGGGTCCACACTGAAGCTACTCTAGTTTCTGAGGGTGGGGTGGATTTAGCCACACTAGCTGTCTGGCCGCCTAACATGCAAAAATACAGACAGCAACTCTTAATTAATGGGACTAGAATAGAGGGCCTGAGGGATACAGGTGCCAGTGTCACCATGGTGACAGAGAAACTGGTTTCCCCTGGCCAATACCTGACTGGAAAAACTTACACAGTCACCAACGCTGACAATCAGAGAAAAGTACATCCCATGGCAATGGTTACTTTAGAATGGGGAGGGGTCAATGGCCTGAAACAGGTGGTGGTCTCCTCAAATATCCCAGTGGACTGTCTGCTTGGAAATGACCTGGAGTCCTCAGCATGGGCTGAGGTAGAACTAAAAACCCATGCAGCAATGCTGGGTATCCCTGAACTGGTGTGTGTGAAAACCAGAGCACAATGCAAGGCACAGGGTGAACAAGTAGAGCTGGAGTCTGGAAGAATGGCCCAGCCTACCAAGAGGAAAGGAAAGTCAGTTGGGAAACCAACTGCAACACAGCAAAAGAAAGGGAACCTCTCTTCTCAGGAAGAAGTTCTGCCCTCTGAGGGAACTGAGCCTTTGGAGCTTGAACCTTATCAGGTTGAGCTCTTAGGCCCAGGGGGACCCTCAAGGGAGGAGCTGTGTAAGGGACAAGAAACCTGTCCCTCTCTTGAAGGCCTTAGGCAGCAAGCTGCTGAAGAGTCCAAAGGCAAGAAAAATGGAACGCATAGGGTCTATTGGGAAGATGGACTCCTGTACACTGAGGCCAGAGACCCCAAACCTGGTGCCACTAGGAGAGTGGTAGTGCCTCAGCTGTTCAGGAAGTTCATCCTAACATTGGCCCATGACATTCCCCTTGCTGGACATTTGGGACAAACCAAGACGTGGGAGAGGTTAGTCAACCACTTCTACTGGCCCAATATGTCCAACATGGTTAAGGAGTTTTGCCTCTCCTGCCCCACCTGTCAAGCCAGTGGTAAGACAGGTGGGCATCCAAAGGCCCCCCTCATTCCACTTCCAGTGGTGGGGGTTCCCTTTGAAAGAGTGGGTGTGGACATAGTTGGTCCACTAGAACCTCCCACAGCCTCAGGAAATATGTATATCCTGGTAGTAGTGGATCATGCTACCAGGTATCCTGAAGCTATTCCCCTTAGGTCGACTACTGCCCCTGCAGTAGCCAAGGCCCTCATTGGTATCTTTACCAGAGTGGGTTTCCCTAAGGAGGTGGTGTCTGACAGAGGTACCAACTTCATGTCAGCATACCTAAAGCACATGTGGAATGAGTGTGGGGTGACTTATAAATTCACTACACCATACCATCCACAAACTAATGGCTTAGTTGAGAGATTCAACAAGACATTAAAGGGCATGATCATGGGGCTCCCAGAAAAACTCAAAAGGAGATGGGATGTCCTCTTGCCATGTCTGCTTTTCGCTTACAGAGAGGTGCCACAGAAGGGAGTAGGATTCTCACCCTTTGAACTTCTGTTTGGTCATCCTGTAAGAGGACCACTTGCTCTTGTTAAAGAAGGCTGGGAGAGACTTCTCCATGAGCCTAAACAAGACATAGTGGACTATGTACTTGGCCTTCGCTCTAGAATGGCAGAGTACATGGAAAAGGCAACCAAAAACCTTGAGGCCAGCCAACAGCTCCAGAAGTTTTGGTATGACCAAAAGGCTGCACTGGTTGAGTTCCAACCAGGGCAGAAAGTCTGGGTTCTGGAGCCTGTGGCTCCCAGGGCACTCCAGGACAAATGGAGTGGCCCTTACCCAGTACTAGAAAGGAAGAGTCAGGTCACCTACTTGGTGGACCTGGGCACAAGCAGGAGCCCCAAGAGGGTGATCCATGTGAACCGCCTTAAGCTCTTCCATGACAGGGCTGATGTCAATCTGTTGATGGTAACAGATGAGGATCAGGAGGCAGAGAGTGAACCTCTCCCTGATCTTCTGTCATCAGACCCAAAAGATGGAACAGTAGATGGAGTGATCTACTCAGACACCCTCTCTGGCCAACAGCAAGCTGATTGTAGGAGAGTCCTACAACAGTTTCCTGAACTCTTCTCCTTAACCCCTGGTCAGACACACCTGTGTACCCATGATGTGGACACAGGAGACAGCATGCCTGTCAAGAACAAAATCTTTAGACAATCTGACCATGTTAAGGAAAGCATCAAGGTGGAAGTCCACAAGATGCTGGAATTGGGAGTAATTGAGCGCTCTGACAGCCCCTGGGCTAGCCCAGTGGTCTTAGTCCCCAAACCTCACACCAAAGATGGAAAGAAAGAGATGAGGTTTTGTGTGGACTACAGAGGGCTCAATTCTGTCACCAAGACAGATGCTCATCCAATTCCAAGAGCTGATGAGCTCATAGATAAATTAGGTGCTGCCAAATTCTTAAGTACCTTTGACTTGACAGCAGGGTACTGGCAAATAAAAATGGCACCTGGAGCAAAAGAGAAAACAGCATTCTCCACACCTGATGGGCATTATCAGTTTACTGTTATGCCCTTTGGTTTAAAGAATGCCCCTGCCACCTTCCAAAGGTTGGTGAATCAAGTCCTTGCTGGCTTGGAGTCCTTTAGCACAGCTTATCTTGATGATATTGCTGTCTTTAGCTCCACCTGGCAGGATCACCTGGTCCACCTGAAGAAGGTTTTGAAGGCTCTGCAATCTGCAGGCCTCTCTATCAAGGCATCCAAATGCAAGATAGGGCAGGGAACTGTGGTTTACTTGGGCCACCTTGTAGGTGGAGGCCAAGTTCAGCCACTCCAACCCAAGATCCAGACTATTCTGGACTGGGTAGCTCCAAAAACCCAGACTCAAGTCAGGGCATTCCTTGGCTTGACTGGGTATTACAGGAGGTTTGTGAAGGGATATGGATCCATTGTGACAGCCCTCACTGAACTCACCTCCAAGAAAATGCCCAAGAAAGTGAACTGGACTGTAGAATGCCAACAGGCCTTTGACACCCTGAAACAAGCAATGTGCTCAGCACCAGTTCTAAAAGCTCCAGATTATTCTAAGCAGTTCATTGTGCAGACTGATGCCTCTGAACATGGGATAGGGGCAGTTTTGTCCCAAACAAATGATGATGGCCTTGACCAGCCTGTTGCTTTCATTAGCAGGAGGTTACTCCCCAGGGAGCAGCGTTGGAGTGCCATTGAGAGGGAGGCCTTTGCTGTGGTTTGGTCCCTGAAGAAGCTGAGACCATACCTCTTTGGGACTCACTTCCTAGTTCAAACTGACCACAGACCTCTCAAATGGCTGATGCAAATGAAAGGTGAAAATCCTAAACTGTTGAGGTGGTCCATCTCCCTACAGGGAATGGACTTTATAGTGGAACACAGACCTGGGACTGCCCATGCCAATGCAGATGGCCTTTCCAGGTTCTTCCACTTAGAAAATGAAGACTCTCTTGGGAAAGGTTAGTCTCATCCTCTTTCGTTTGGGGGGGGGTTGTGTAAGGAAATGCCTCCTTGGCATGGTTGCCCCCTGACTTTTTGCCTTTGCTGATGCTATGTTTACAATTGAAAGTGTGCTGAGGCCTGCTAACCAGGCCCCAGCACCAGTGTTCTTTCCCTAACCTGTACTTTTGTATCCACAATTGGCACACCCTGGCATCCAGATAAGTCCCTTGTAACTGGTACTTCTAGTACCAAGGGCCCTGATGCCAAGGAAGGTCTCTAAGGGCTGCAGCATGTCTTATGCCACCCTGGAGACCTCTCACTCAGCACAGACACACTGCTTGCAGCTTGTGTGTGCTAGTGAGGACAAAACGAGTAAGTCGACATGGCACTCCCCTCAGGGTGCCATGCCAGCCTCTCACTGCCTATGCAGTATAGGTAAGCCACCCCTCTAGCAGGCCTTACAGCCCTAAGGCAGGGTGCACTATACCATAGGTGAGGGTACCAGTGCATGAGCATGGTACCCCTACAGTGTCTAAACAAAACCTTAGACATTGTAAGTGCAGGGTAGCCATAAGAGTATATGGTCTGGGAGTCTGTCAAACACGAACTCCACAGCACCATAATGGCTACACTGAAAACTGGGAAGTTTGGTATCAAACTTCTCAGCACAATAAATGCACACTGATGACAGTGTACATTTTATTGTAAAATACACCACAGAGGGCACCTTAGAGGTGCCCCCTGAAACTTAACCGACTATCTGTGTAGGCTGACTAGTTTTAGCAGCCTGCCACAAACCGAGACATGTTGCTGGCCCCATGGGGAGAGTGCCTTTGTCACTCTGAGGCCAGTAACAAAGCCTGCACTGGGTGGAGATGCTAACACCTCCCCCAGGCAGGAATTGTCACACCTGGCGGTGAGCCTCAAAGGCTCACCTCCTTTGTGCCAACCCAGCAGGACACTCCAGCTAGTGGAGTTGCCCGCCCCCTCCGGCCAGGCCCCACTTTTGGCGGCAAGGCCGGGGAAAATAATGAGAAAAACAAGGAGGAGTCACTGGCCAGTCAGGACAGCCCCTAAGGTGTCCTGAGCTGAGGTGACTCTGACTTTTAGAAATCCTCCATCTTGCCGATGGAGGATTCCCCCAATAGGGTTAGGATTGTGACCCCCTCCCCTTGGGAGGAGGCACAAAGAGGGTGTACCCACCCTCAGGGCTAGTAGCCATTGGCTACTAACCCCCCAGACCTAAACACGCCCTTAAATTTAGTATTTAAGGGCTACCCTGAACCCTAGAAAATTAGATTCCTGCAACTACAAGAAGAAGGACTGCCCAGCTGAAAACCCCTGCAGCGGAAGACCAGAAGACGACAACTGCCTTGGCTCCAGAAACTCACCGGCCTGTCTCCTGCCTTCCAAAGATCCTGCTCCAGCGACGCCTTCCAAAGGGACCAGCGACCTCGACATCCTCTGAGGACTGCCCCTGCTTCGAAAAGACAAGAAACTCCCGAGGACAGCGGACCTGCTCCAAGAAAAGCTGCAACTTTGTTTCCAGCAGCTTTAAAGAACCCTGCAAGCTCCCCGCAAGAAGCGTGAGACTTGCAACACTGCACCCGGCGACCCCGACTCGGCTGGTGGAGATCCGACACCTCAGGAGGGACCCCAGGACTACTCTGATACTGTGAGTACCAAAACCTGTCCCCCCTGAGCCCCCACAGCGCCGCCTGCAGAGGGAATCCCGAGGCTTCCCCTGACCGCGACTCTTTGAACCTAAAGTCCCGACGCCTGGGAGAGACCCTGCACCCGCAGCCCCCAGGACCTGAAGGACCGGACTTTCACTGGAGAAGTGACCCCCAGGAGTCCCTCTCCCTTGCCCAAGTGGAGGTTTCCCCGAGGAATCCCCCCCTTGCCTGCCTGCAGCGCTGAAGAGATCCCGAGATCTCTCATAGACTAACATTGCGAACCCGACGCTTGTTTCTACACTGCACCCGGCCGCCCCCGCGCCGCTGAGGGTGAAATTTCTGTGTGGGCTTGTGTCCCCCCCGGTGCCCTACAAAACCCCCCTGGTCTGCCCTCCGAAGACGCGGGTACTTACCTGCAAGCAGACCGGAACCGGGGCACCCCCTTCTCTCCATTCTAGCCTATGTGTTTTGGGCACCACTTTGAACTCTGCACCTGACCGGCCCTGAGCTGCTGGTGTGGTGACTTTGGGGTTGCTCTGAACCCCCAACGGTGGGCTACCTTGGACCAAGAACTAAGCCCTGTAAGTGTCTTACTTACCTGGTTAACCTAACAAATACTTACCTCCCCTAGGAACTGTGAAAATTGCACTAAGTGTCCACTTTTAAAACAGCTATTTGTGAATAACTTGAAAAGTATACATGCAATTTTGATGATTTGAAGTTCCTAAAGTACTTACCTGCAATACCTTTCGAATGAGATATTACATGTAGAATTTGAACCTGTGGTTCTTAAAATAAACTAAGAAAAGATATTTTTCTATACAAAAACCTATTGGCTGGATTTGTCTCTGAGTGTGTGTACCTCATTTATTGTCTATGTGTATGTACAACAAATGCTTAACACTACTCCTTGGATAAGCCTACTGCTCGACCACACTACCACAAAATAGAGCATTAGTATTATCTATTTTTACCACTATTTTACCTCTAAGGGGAACCCTTGGACTCTGTGCATGCTATTCCTTACTTTGAAATAGCACATACAGAGCCAACTTCCTACAGACTCATACCACAAATTTATTCCAGGGACAGGTGTATACTGTTTTGGTGGAGGTACACCTGGCAGCCAAGATTTTGTTACAGACTTCTGGAGGAAGGTCAAAAGCTACCAACTGTTGTTGCTCGATCTCCACGGAAAAGACAGAGTGGACAGGTTCGGGTGAAGAACTCTCCCCTGCTGCTGCGACAGAATATTCTCCTGAAGGGACAGTCTGATCAGAGGATCCTAGACTCTCCATGCCCAGTCCGGACCCACAAGGATTACGTAAGTCTGGTTATTTTTATCTTCTTGAGAACTCTGGACCAAAGTGGTATGGCTGAAAGGCGTACAGAAGGCCTGAGTTCCACTTGAGATGAAAAGCATCTCTGAGTGATTGCCACCTTGGAAACTCCAACATGCAAAACTGCTGAAATTGTGAGGGACTCTATGAAGGCTCTCTCCACTGCTGAAAGAGACCTTGCGCCACCTTTGCATGGAGATGCTATTTGTGATCCGATAGCCATTTTTCACTGAGTTTGTCCGCTCTGGCAATCACAGATCCCGCCAGATGTTGCACCACCAGGGATATGTCCTGTTGTTCCAGCCATGTCCAGAGGCGCAGAGCCTCTTGACAAAGTGTCCACAACCCCACTGTAAAGAAATGGCTCCCTGTTGCAGTTACCCCCCACTTTTTTGCCTGATACTGATGCTGACTTGACTGAGAAGAGTGCTGGGACCCTGCTAACCAGGCCCCAGCACCAGTGTTCCTTCACCTAAAATGTACCATTGTATCCACAATTGGCACACCCTGGCATTCAGATAAGTCCCTTGTAACTGGTACTTCTAGTACCAAGGGCCCTGATGCCAAGGAAGGTCTCTAAGGGCTGCAGCATGTCTTATGCCACCCTAGAGACCCCTCACTCAGCACAGACACACTGCTTACAAGCCTGTGTGTGCTAGTGAGAACAAAATGAGTAAGTCGACATGGCACTCCCCTCAGGGTGCCATGCCAGCCTCTCACTGCCTATGCAGTATAGGTAAGACACCCCTCTAGCAGGCCTTACAGCCCTAAGGCAGGGTGCACTATACCATAGGTGAGGGTACCAGTGCATGAGCACTGGGCCCCTACAGTGTCTAAACAAAACCTTAGACATTGTAAGTGCAGGGTAGCCATAAGAGTATATGGTCTGGGAGTCTGTTTTACACGAACTCCACAGCACCATAATGGCTACACTGAAAACTGGGAAGTTTGGTATCAAACTTCTCAGCACAATAAATGCACACTGATGCCAGTGTACATTTTATTGCAAAACACACCCCAGAGGGCACCTTAGAGGTGCCCCCTGAAACTTAACCGACTGTCTGTGTAGGCTGACTAGTTCCAGCAGCCTGCCACACCAGAGACATGTTGCTGGCCCCATGGGGAGAGTGCCTTTGTCACTCTGAGGCCAGTAACAAAGCCTGCACTGGGTGGAGATGCGAACACCTCCCCCAGGCAGGAGCTGTAACACCTGGCAGTGAGCCTCAAAGGCTCACCCCTTTGTCACAGCCCAGCAGGGCACTGCAGCTTAGTGGAGTTGCCCGCCCCCTCCGGCCACGGCCCCCACTTTTGGCGGCAAGGCTGGAGGGAACAAAGAAAGCAACAAGGAGGAGTCACTGGCCAGTCAGGACAGCCCCTAGGGTGTCCTGAGCTGAAGTGACTCCAACTTTTAGAAATCCTCCATCTTGCAGATGGAGGATTCCCCCAATAGGGTTAGGACTGTGACCCCCTCCCCTTGGGAGGAGGCACAAAGAGGGTGTACCCACCCTCAGGGCTAGTAGCCATTGGCTACTAACCCCCCCAGACCTAAACACGCCCTTAAATTTAGTATTTAAGGGCTACCCTGAACCCTAGAAAATTAGATTCCTGCAACTACAAGAAGAAGGACTGCCCAGCTGAAAACCCCTGCAGCGGAAGACCAGAAGACGACAACTGCCTTGGCTCCAGAAACTCACCGGCCTGTCTCCTGCCTTCCAAAGATCCTGCTCCAGCGACGCCTTCCAAAGGGACCAGCGACCTCGACATCCTCTGAGGACTGCCCCTGCTTCGAAAAGACAAGAAACTCCCGAGGACAGCGGACCTGCTCCAAGAAAAGCTGCAACTTTGTTTCCAGCAGCTTTAAAGAACCCTGCAAGCTCCCCGCAAGAAGCGTGAGACTTACAACACTGCACCCGGCGACCCCGACTCGGCTGGTGGCGATCCAACACCTCAAGAGGGACCCCAGGACTACTCTGATACTGTGAGTACCAAAACCTGTCCCCCCTGAGCCCCCACAGCGCCGCCTGCAGAGGGAATCCCGAGGCTTCCCCTGACCGCGACTCTTTGAACCTAAAGTCCCGACGCCTGGGAGAGACCCTGCACCCGCAGCCCCCAGGACCTGAAGGACCGGACTTTCACTGGAGAAGTGACCCCCAGGAGTCCCTCTCCCTTGCCCAAGTGGAGGTTTCCCCGAGGAACCCCCCCCTTGCCTGCCTGCAGCGCTGAAGAGATCCCGAGATCTCTCATAGACTAACATTGCGAACCCAACGCTTGTTTCTACACTGCACCCGGCCGCCCCCGCGCCGCTGAGGGTGAAATTTCTGTGTGGACTTGTGTCCCCCCCGGTGCCCTACAAAACCCCCCTGGTCTGCCCTCCGAAGACGCGGGTACTTACCTGCAAACAGACCGGAACCGGGGCACCCCCTTCTCTCCATTCTAGCCTATGCGTTTTGGGCACCACTTTGAACTCTGCACCTGACCGGCCCTGAGCTGCTGGTGTGGTGACTTTGGGGTTGCTCTGAACCCCCAACGGTGGGCTACCTTGGACCAAGAACTAAGCCCTGTAAGTGTCTTACTTACCTGGTTAACCTAACAAATACTTACCTCCCCTAGGAACTGTGAAAATTGCACTAAGTGTCCACTTTTAAAACAGCTATTTGTGAATAACTTGAAAAGTATACATGCAATTTTGATGATTTGAAGTTCCTAAAGTACTTACCTGCAATACCTTTCGAATGAGATATTACATGTAGAATTTGAACCTGTGGTTCTTAAAATAAACTAAGAAAATATATTTTTCTATATAAAAACCTATTGGCTGGATTTGTCTCTGAGTGTGTGTATCTCATTTATTGTCTATGTGTATGTACAACAAATGCTTAACACTACTCCTTGGATAAGCCTACTGCTCGACCACACTACCACAAAATAGAGCATTAGTATTATCTCTTTTACCACTATTTTACCTCTAAGGGGAACCCTTGGACTCTGTGCATGCTATTCCTTACTTTGAAATAGCACATACAGAGCCAACTTCCTACATTGGTGGATCAGCGGTGGGGTACAAGACTTTGCATTTGCTGGACTACTCAGCCAATACCTGATCACACGACAAATTCCAAAATTGTCATTAGAAATTGATTTTTGCAATTTGAAAAGTTTTCTAAATTCTTAAAAGACCTGCTAGGGCCTTGTGTTAGATCCTGTTTAGCATTTCTTTTAGAGTTTAAAAGTTTGTAAAAGTTTGAATTAGATTCTAGAACCAGTTGTAGATTCTTAAAAAGTATTCCAACTTTTAGAAGCAAAATGTCTAGCACAGATGTGACTGTGGTGGAACTCGACACCACACCTTACCTCCATCTTAAGATGAGGGAGCTAAGGTCACTCTGTAAAATAAAGAAAATAACAATGGGCCCCAAACCTACCAAAATACAGCTCCAGGAGCTTTTGGCAGAGTTTGAAAAGGCCAACCCCTCTGAGGGTGGCAACTCAGAGGAAGAGGATAGTGACTTGGAGGAAAATTCCCCCCTACCAGTCCTATCTAGGGAGAACAGGGTCCCTCAAACCCTGACTCCAAAAATAATAGTCAGAGAAGCTGGTTCCCTCTCAGGAGAGACCAACACCTCTGAAATCACTGAGGATAACTCCAGTGAAGATGACCCCCTGTTAGCCAGGATGGTCAAAAGATTGGCTTTGGAAAAGCAGCTCCTAGCCATAGAAAGGGAAAGAAAAGAGATGGGCCTAGGTCCCATCGATGGTGGCAGCAACTTAAATAGGGTCAGAGATTCTCCTGACATCCTAAAAATCCCCAAAGGGATTGTAACAAAATATGAAGATGGTGATGACATCACCAAATGGTTCACAGCTTTTGAGAGGGCTTGTGTAACCAGAAAAGTAAACAGATCTCACTGGGGTGCTCTCCTTTGGGAAATGTTCACTGGAAAGTGTAGGGATAGACTCCTCACACTCTCTGGAAAAGATGCAGAATCTTATGACCTCATGAAGGGTACCCTGATTGAGGGCTTTGGATTCTCCACTGAGGAGTATAGAATTAGATTCAGGGGGGCTCAAAAATCCTCGAGCCAGACCTGGGTTGATTTTGTAGACTACTCAGTAAAAACACTAGATGGTTGGTTAACTGGAAATGAAGTGTGTGACTATGTTGGGCTTTATAATTTGTTTATGAAAGAACACATTTTAAGTAACTGCTTCAATGAAAAGTTGCATCAGTATCTGGTAGACCTAGGTCCAATTTCTCCCCAAGAATTGGGAAAGAAGGCAGACCACTGGGTCAAGACTAGGGTAACCAAAACTTCCACTGGGGGTGACCAAAAGAAAGGGGTTACAAAAACTCCCCAGGAGAAAGTGGGTGACACTAGAAACAAAGAAAAAGAGTCCTCTGTAGGCCCCCAAAAACCAGAACAGGTGGGTGGGCCCCAAGACACAACCCAAAACAAAGGTGGGTACCAGGGTAAGAACTGGGATGCCACTAAGGCATGGTGCCACAACTGTAAACAGTCTGGGCACCACACCAAGGACACTTCTTGTCCCAAAAACAAACCCCAGAACAAAATTCCAGGGGTAACCAGTGTAGCCATGGGAGATGACTCCTCAGATGAGGAGGTCTTCATAGCCTTCAACTGGAAACAGGGCCCAACAGGTGAGTTGGAGATTCCAGAGGGAAGTAGACACTTCCACCACCTACTGGTGAATGGAATCCCAACCACTGCCCTGAGAGACACTTGTGCCAGTCACACTATTGTGCATGACAGGCTGGTGCTCTCAAACCAGTACATCCCAGGTGAGACTGCCAGGGTAAGAGTTAGCCTAGACAGGGTCACTAAGAGGCCTGTGGCTTTAGTGCCCATAGAAGTGGGTGGCACTCTTAGCTGGAGAAGGGTAGTAGTCAGTACAGACCTCCCCCTTGATTGTCTCCTTGGAAATGACTACCCAGAGGTTAGTCAGAGCCCAAGAGAGGAACTGGTCCAGTGCCAGTCCTCTCCCAAGGATTCTGGAAGTCCTGCCTCTGCAGTAAATGCAAGCAGGCCCCAGAAGAAGAAGAAAAGAAAACAGAGTAGGAAGGGTGGACAACCTTTAGCCAAGGTTACAGCAAGCCAAGGAGATTCTGCTCCAGTAGGGGAGAACTCCAAAAATGGCCCTGATAAAGTCCAACCTGACCCACAAGAAGTCCTGGCTAGTCAGGCAACTGTTAAACCTGAGTGGGTGGCTCCTCAGCTAACAGAAGAAAGAGTGGAAGAAGGGTGTTTACTACAAGATGTGGTAACCCCCCACTCTAATACAGCAGACAGGCAACCTGAACCCAAAGAGGCCTGTAACTTAGCCCCTTCCCTTTTAGGTGAAGAGCTAAAGGTGTGGTTCTGGGCACTGACAGCTGTCAGTGGCCTCTGCTGGGTGCTAGCCTTTATGGCTGCACTATCCTTAGCATGGTGGTCTGACCCCATGCCAAATAGCAAGTTAGGCCCCCTGACCCTATTAGTCATGGTGGGGTTACTCCAGCTCTGGGTAACCTCTCTGGGTAAGCTAGGGGTAACCCTGGCCAAGATAAGGTTAGCAGAGGTGGATACCTCTAAGACCAAAATAGAAAGAATGGGTGGAGACATTGAAGAGGCAGACAAGAGGCAATTCAGACTAGGTCCTATCACTGTGGAAGTAGGTCAGTTCCCCAAAGGGAATGACCTGAACAGAAGGATGTAAGGCAGAGTAGGCCCTGCAACTAACCAGCCTATTTCTCCTACTCTTCCTCGCCTGACAGACTAGGAAGACTCTCCCAGCTTGGGCTGAGTCTCCTGGTCTGTGGGCTGGGGGGGGCTTGGGTAAAGAAATGGCTCCCTGTTGCAGTTACCCCCCACTTTTTTGCCTGATACTGATGCTGACTTGACTGAGAAGAGTGCTGGGACCCTGCTAACCAGGCCCCAGCACCAGTGTTCCTTCACCTAAAATGTACCATTGTATCCACAATTGGCACACCCTGGCATTCAGATAAGTCCCTTGTAACTGGTACTTCTAGTACCAAGGGCCCTGATGCCAAGGAAGGTCTCTAAGGGCTGCAGCATGTCTTATGCCACCCTAGAGACCCCTCACTCAGCACAGACACACTGCTTACAAGCCTGTGTGTGCTAGTGAGAACAAAATGAGTAAGTCGACATGGCACTCCCCTCAGGGTGCCATGCCAGCCTCTCACTGCCTATGCAGTATAGGTAAGACACCCCTCTAGCAGGCCTTACAGCCCTAAGGCAGGGTGCACTATACCATAGGTGAGGGTACCAGTGCATGAGCACTGGGCCCCTACAGTGTCTAAACAAAACCTTAGACATTGTAAGTGCAGGGTAGCCATAAGAGTATATGGTCTGGGAGTCTGTTTTACACGAACTCCACAGCACCATAATGGCTACACTGAAAACTGGGAAGTTTGGTATCCAACTTCTCAGCACAATAAATGCACACTGATGCCAGTGTACATTTTATTGCAAAACACACCCCAGAGGGCACCTTAGAGGTGCCCCCTGAAACTTAACCGACTGTCTGTGTAGGCTGACTAGTTCCAGCAGCCTGCCACACCAGAGACATGTTGCTGGCCCCATGGGGAGAGTGCCTTTGTCACTCTGAGGCCAGTAACAAAGCCTGCACTGGGTGGAGATGCGAACACCTCCCCCAGGCAGGAGCTGTAACACCTGGCGGTGAGCCTCAAAGGCTCACCCCTTTGTCACAGCCCAGCAGGGCACTGCAGCTTAGTGGAGTTGCCCGCCCCCTCCGGCCACGGCCCCCACTTTTGGCGGCAAGGCTGGAGGGAACAAAGAAAGCAACAAGGAGGAGTCACTGGCCAGTCAGGACAGCCCCTAGGGTGTCCTGAGCTGAAGTGACTCCAACTTTTAGAAATCCTCCATCTTGCAGATGGAGGATTCCCCCAATAGGGTTAGGACTGTGACCCCCTCCCCTTGGGAGGAGGCACAAAGAGGGTGTACCCACCCTCAGGGCTAGTAGCCATTGGCTACTAACCCCCCAGACCTAAACACGCCCTTAAATTTAGTATTTAAGGGCTACCCTGAACCCTAGAAAATTAGATTCCTGCAACTACAAGAAGAAGGACTGCCCAGCTGAAAACCCCTGCAGCGGAAGACCAGAAGACGACAACTGCCTTGGCTCCAGAAACTCACCGGCCTGTCTCCTGCCTTCCAAAGATCCTGCTCCAGCGACGCCTTCCAAAGGGACCAGCGACCTCGACATCCTCTGAGGACTGCCCCTGCTTCGAAAAGACAAGAAACTCCCGAGGACAGCGGACCTGCTCCAAGAAAAGCTGCAACTTTGTTTCCAGCAGCTTTAAAGAACCCTGCAAGCTCCCCGCAAGAAGCGTGAGACTTACAACACTGCACCCGGCGACCCCGACTCGGCTGGTGGCGATCCAACACCTCAAGAGGGACCCCAGGACTACTCTGATACTGTGAGTACCAAAACCTGTCCCCCCTGAGCCCCCACAGCGCCGCCTGCAGAGGGAATCCCGAGGCTTCCCCTGACCGCGACTCTTTGAACCTAAAGTCCCGACGCCTGGGAGAGACCCTGCACCCGCAGCCCCCAGGACCTGAAGGACCGGACTTTCACTGGAGAAGTGACCCCCAGGAGTCCCTCTCCCTTGCCCAAGTGGAGGTTTCCCCGAGGAACCCCCCCCTTGCCTGCCTGCAGCGCTGAAGAGATCCCGAGATCTCTCATAGACTAACATTGCGAACCCGACGCTTGTTTCTACACTGCACCCGGCCGCCCCCGCGCCGCTGAGGGTGAAATTTCTGTGTGGACTTGTGTCCCCCCCGGTGCCCTACAAAACCCCCCTGGTCTGCCCTCCGAAGACGCGGGTACTTACCTGCAAACAGACCGGAACCGGGGCACCCCCTTCTCTCCATTCTAGCCTATGCGTTTTGGGCACCACTTTGAACTCTGCACCTGACCGGCCCTGAGCTGCTGGTGTGGTGACTTTGGGGTTGCTCTGAACCCCCAACGGTGGGCTACCTTGGACCAAGAACTAAGCCCTGTAAGTGTCTTACTTACCTGGTTAACCTAACAAATACTTACCTCCCCTAGGAACTGTGAAAATTGCACTAAGTGTCCACTTTTAAAACAGCTATTTGTGAATAACTTGAAAAGTATACATGCAATTTTGATGATTTGAAGTTCCTAAAGTACTTACCTGCAATACCTTTCGAATGAGATATTACATGTAGAATTTGAACCTGTGGTTCTTAAAATAAACTAAGAAAAGATATTTTTCTATATAAAAACCTATTGGCTGGATTTGTCTCTGAGTGTGTGTATCTCATTTATTGTCTATGTGTATGTACAACAAATGCTTAACACTACTCCTTGGATAAGCCTACTGCTCGACCACACTACCACAAAATAGAGCATTAGTATTATCTCTTTTACCACTATTTTACCTCTAAGGGGAACCCTTGGACTCTGTGCATGCTATTCCTTACTTTGAAATAGCACATACAGAGCCAACTTCCTACACCCACCCTGCCCTGGTTTTTGCAGTACCACATGGCGTGGTGTTGTCCGTGAACACCTGCATCATCTTTCCCCTGATAGAGAGAAGAAATGCTTTCAGTGCTAGCCGGTTTGCACGGAGCTCCAAAAGTTTAATGTGGAGTCTGGATTTCGCTAGAGACCAGATGCTTCTCATCTCCACCTCTCCCAGATTGACACACCATCCTAGGCGCGACCTATCCGTCACTACTGTCAGATCTGGCTAGGAAAGGGAGAGAGATCTGCCTGTGACCCAATCGCGATTCGTTCCCCACCACTGCAGATCGTTCGCAGTTCCTTCCGAGATCTGGACTTTGTCAGAGAGATTCCACTAATGCCGTGCCCCACTTGAACTTCAGGTCCTGTTGCAGAGCCCGCATATGCATGTGTCACCAGCAGGATGCAGAAGGCCATGAGGCCTAGCGGCCTCAGTTTCACTCTCACTGAATTCCAGGATAGAGGCTGAAACATTGGTATCATCGCTTGAATATCCTGGACTAGCCCGAAACTGCACTATGTCCAGAACTGCTCTAATGAAAAGAAATGTCTGAGAGGGAGTCAGGTGTGATCTTAAGATGGTTATAGTGAATCCCAGCAAATGCAGGAGGTCCGCCGTAGTCTGGAGGTGGGAGATGGGAGCCTGGGCCAAGCCCACCTTCAACAGCTAGTCATCGAGATAGGGAAAGACTGGAACCCCTGATCTCCGCAGATGAGCTGCAACCCCCACCATCACCTTGCTGAACACTAGAGGGGCACTAGTAAGGCCAAAGGGGAGCATGGTAAACTGAAAGTACTTGTGGCCTATCATGAACTGCAAGTAACGTCTGTGGGCATGCAAGACAGAGATATGAAAATAAGTGTCATGCAAGTCCAATGCTACCATCCTGTCTCCTGGGTCAAGGACAGGCAGAACCGGAGCCAAGGTGAGCATCTTGAACTTTTCCTTCTTGAGGAAGAGATTGAGGGACCGAAGGGCTAGGATTGGGCAGTGGCCCTTGTCCTTTTTGGGGACCAGGAAGTAGCAGGAATAACAACCACAACCTAATTCTGGATGGTAACCCTCTCTATTGCTCCCTTGGTCAAGAGAGCCATAACTTCCCCGCGGAGAAGGGACCAGTGATCCTCTATCATCCGATCGTGGGATGGTGGCATGGATCGAGGGATAGTCTTGAAGGGGAGGGAGTAGCCCCTTTGAACTATCTGCAAAACCCACCTATCTGACGTGCTGGATTGCGGAGCAGGTGATGGCGAATCCTGCCACCAACTGGCCCTTAGTGGAGACTAGGAAGGTTTAGAGACTGCTGCAGGGGGTGAGGGGAGGAACTGTCCAGACCGCTGTCTACCTGATCCACGAGGTCGATGGATCTGGCACCCTCAGCCAAGAAAAGGCTGGGCAGGATGCATGGGACGGTGGCTGGTCAGGAATAGAAACGGTTGGAGGCCCCCTCCATAGCCACAAATGCAGCGAAAGGAAGACCGGGGGTGGGGTAATTGCCGCAAGGTCCTAGGACCTAGCCATTGCCCAAGACTCCTTGAAGCGATCGAGCGCACAAGTCTGCCTTGTCTCCGAAGAGATGAGTGCTATCAAAGGGCATGTCTATCAAACAAGCTTGGACATCCCCTGAAAAACGAGATGTCCTAAGCAAGGTGTGGTGACTCAGAGCCACTGTTGCTGGAACAGCTCTGCCCCACAAGTCAGTTACGACCAATCCACAACAGATTGTAAACTTCACTGCGTCTCTCACAGCCTGAGAAAGTACAGCCCATGCCTTCTCCAGGACCTGTGGCAACACTTGCGCAACCATGTCCCACAACATGTTGGAATAACGGTCCATAAGGCATGCGGTGTTCACGGAACGCAGTGCAAGGCTGGCGGAAGAAAAGATCTTCTTCTCAAGTGAGTCCCACCTTTTGGATTCCCTATCCGGAAGTAGAGGCTTGGACCGCCAAGCTCTCAGGGCTGGGGTGCTGTGTCAAGAAACTTGGATCGCCAGTGCAGGGAGAAGGCAGCCAGCAATTGTCCTGTTCACAGGAGCCGCTGTGCTGGGTTTGGAGCAGGTAACCAGTAGGACGCCTTTGAGGGCCTCATTAAATGGGAGTAGGGGTTCTGAGGTACCAGCACCCTGTAGTAGCACCTATGCCAAGAGATTAGTCTTGACGGACACCAAAGTCAGTTGAAGTTCCGGAACCTCAGCTACTTTTCTCACCACCACAACACAAGAGTCTCTCTCCTCCGTTGCCATGGAAGGGGGAGAAAGCATGCTAGTATTTAGAAAAATATCCAGTCCACTGGCCTCAACCAAGTTTTCATGAAAGTCTATAGCATCATGGAGCTGGTATTCTAAAGTGTACAGCGACCCCTTCCATTTATCCCCAAGACCTAGCCCATAGAAAAAGGACTCAGGAGCCGATCTGGGGGGAAAGGCTCCTGCCAGCTTTGGAGTTGGCTCTATGTCAGAGTCAGGGATCACAATGAGGATGGGCACGGACGGCGCTGGGAGCCTCAGCGTCAGGGAAGGTAGGGGTGGTACGACTGATGTTGGTCCAGATCCAGGACTGGATCCTTGGATGCCCCTCAGTGTTGAGGCCGAAGCCGCTGGCACAGAACCCAAAGGGGCCCTTGCTTACTCTAAGGAGCCCAAAAACACTCCAGCGGTATCTGGCTGTACAAAAATAAGGTGCATGACCTTGTAATACTCTCTAAGTTGGGCAGGGGCCTCTGTGGCTCACAGGAAACTAGGGGGATACTTGGATTCGGACCTGGTGCAGTGTAGGAAGTTGGCTCTGTATGTGCTATTTCAAAGTAAGGAATAGCATGCACAGAGTCCAAGGGTTCCCCTTAGAGGTAAAATAGTGGTAAAAATAGATAATACTAATGCTCTATTTTGTGGTAGTGTGGTCGAGCAGTAGGCTTATCCAAGGAGTAGTGTTAAGCATTTGTTGTACATACACATAGACAATAAATGAGGTACACACACTCAGAGACAAATCCAGCCAATAGGTTTTGTTATAGAAAAATATATTTTCTTAGTTTATTTTAAGAACCACAGGTTCAAATTTAACATGTAATATCTTGTTTGAAAGGTATTGCAGGTAAGTACATTAGGAACTTTGAATCATTTCAATTGCATGTATACTTTTCAAGTTATTGTCAAATAGCTATTTCAAAAGTGGACACTTAGTGCAATTTTCACAGTTCCTGGGGGAGGTAAGTTTTTGGTTAGTTTTACCAGGTAAGTAAGACACTTACAGGGTTCAGTTCTTGGTCCAAGGTAGCCCACCGTTGGGGGTTCAGAGCAACCCCAAAGTCACCACACCAGCAGCTCAGGGCCGGTCAGGTGCAGAGTTCAAAGTGGTGCCCAAAACGCATAGGCTAGAATGGAGAGAAGGGGGTGCCCCGGTTCCGGTCTGCTTGCAGGTAAGTACCCGCGTCTTCGGAGGGCAGACCAGGGGGGTTTTGTAGGGCACCGGGGGGGACACAAGCCCACACAGAAATTTCACCCTCAGCAGCGCGGGGGCGGCCGGGTGCAGTGTAGAAACAAGCGTCGGGTTCGCAATGTTAGTCTATGAGAGATCAACGGATCTCTTCAGCGCTGCAGGCAGGCAAGGGGGGGCTTCCTCGGGGAAACCTCCACTTAGGCAAGGGAGAGGGACTCCTCGGGGTCACTTCTCCAGTGAAAGTCCGGTCCTTCAGGTCCTGGGGGCTGCGGGTGCAGGGTCTTTTCCAGGCGTCGGGACTTAGGTTTCAGGGAGTCGCGGTCAGGGGAAGCCTCGGGATTCCCTCTGCAGGCGGCGCTGTGGGGGCTCAGGGGGGACAGGTTTTGGTACTCACAGTCGGAGAGTAGTCCGGGGGTCCTCCCTGAGGTGTTGGTTCTCCACCAGCCGAGTCGGGGTCGCCGGGTGCAGTGTTGCAAGTCTCACGCTTCTTGCGGGGAGTTGCAGGGGTCTTTAAAGCTGCTCCTTGAAATAAAGTTGCAGTCTTTTTGGAGCAGGTCCGCTGTCCTCGGGAGTTTCTGGTCGTCGTCGAAGCAGGGCAGTCCTCAGAGGATTCAGAGGTCGCTGGTCCCTTTGGAAGGCGTCGCTGGAGCAGAGTTCTTTGGAAGGCAGGAGACAGGCCGGTGAGTTTCTGGAGCCAAGGCAGTTGTTGTCTTCTGGTCTTCCTCTGCAGGGGTTTTCAGCTGGGCAGTCCTTCTTCTTGTTGTCGCAGGAATCTAATTTTCTAGGGTTCAGGGTAGCCCTTAAATACTAAATTTAAGGGCGTGTTTAGGTCTGGGGGGTTAGTAGCCAATGGCTACTAGCCCTGAGGGTGGGTACACCCTCTTTGTGCCTCCTCCCAAGGGGAGGGGGTCACAATCCTAACCCTATTGGGGGAATCCTCCATCTGCAAGATGGAGGATTTCTAAAAGTTAGAGTCACCTCAGCTCAGGACACCTTAGGGGCTGTCCTGACTGGCCAGTGACTCCTCCTTGTTATTCTCATTATTTTCTCCGGCCTTGCCGCCAAAAGTGGGGGCCGGGGCCGGAGGGGGCGGGCAACTCCACTAGCTGGAGTGT
The DNA here is from genome assembly GCF_031143425.1 of Pleurodeles waltl. Lineage (NCBI taxonomy): Eukaryota > Metazoa > Chordata > Amphibia > Caudata > Salamandridae > Pleurodeles > Pleurodeles waltl. Next base: position 1,125,598,201 of record NC_090448.1, read on the forward strand.
CCTGCGGTGCTGTGACAAAGGGGTGAGCCTTTGAGGCTCACCGCCAGGTGTTACATCCCCTGCCTGGGGGAGGTGTTAGCATCTCCACCCAGTGCAGGCTTTGTTACTGGCCTCAGAGTGACAAAGGCACTCTCCCCATGGGGCCAGCAACATGTCTCTAGTGTGGCAGGCTGCTGGAACTAGTCAGCCTACACAGATAGTCGGTTAAGTTTCAGGGGGCACCTCTAAGGTGCCCTCTGGGGTGTATTTTGCAATAAAATGTACACTGGCATCAGTGTGCATTTATTGTGCTGAGAAGTTTGATACCAAACTTCCCAGTTTTCAGTGTAGCCATTATGGTGCTGTGGAGTTCGTGTTTGACAAACTCCCAGACCATATACTCTTATGGCTACCCTGCACTTACAATGTCTAAGGTTTTGTTTAGACACTGTAGGGGTACCATGCTCATGCACTGGTACCCTCACCTATGGTATAGTGCACCCTGCCTTAGGGCTGTAAGGCCTGCTAGAGGGGTGTCTTACCTATACTGCATAGGCAGTGAGAGGCTGGCATGGCACCCTGAGGGGAGTGCCATGTCGACTTACTCGTTTTGTCCTCACTAGCACACACAAGCTGGCAAGCAGTGTGTCTGTACTGAGTGAGAGGTCTCTAGGGTGGCATAAGACATGCTGCAGCCCTTAGAGACCTTCCTTGGCATCAGGGCCCTTGGTACTAGAAGTACCAGTTACAAGGGACTTATCTGGATGCCAGGGTCTGCCAATTGTGGATACAAAAGTACAGGTTAGGGAATGAACACTGGTGCTGGGGCCTGGTTAGCAGGCCTCAGCACACTTTCAATTGTAAACATAGCATCAGCAAAGGCAAAAAGTCAGGGGGCAACCATGCCAAGGAGGCATTTCCTTACATGCAGGTTCTGCAGAACGAGGCCTAGAGTGTTGACACTCCCTCGTCTCAACGGCCGACAGATGTGGAGAAGTCGAAGAACGCTTTGACTTCTTGGACTTCTTCTTAAGGCTTGACTTACCCAATCTCCCAAGGACTTGAAGTGGAATGACGACAATGGAGGACTCCGCCACCGATCTCGAGACCTTCCTTCTCAACAGAGATCTCGACTTGCACAGTCTTGAGCGTCGCGCCGCCATCAACTGCTGCACCCGCTCCCTCAAAGCCTTCGGATGCATGGCCCGACACTCGGAGCACGACTCCGGTTTTGTGGTCACACTCTAGGCACCAAAGACACATGAGGTGTGGATCCGTCAGGGACAACCCCTCGATGACAGGATCCACAGGGCTTGAAGCCAGTGTTTCTGGAGGACATCCTCAATGCACCAGGAGTAGAATATTCAACAAATTATGGAGAAAAGTGAAAAAAAAGGCAGTCAAAATGTGACTGATGGGTAGCTTTCTTCGGATCAGCGCTTGCTAATGCAGTAAGAAAAGAACTAACATCAGCGCGCTGGGGTGGCGTCTATATAGGAACCATAACGTCCTATCCGGCGCAGACGATGGATGCAGAGCCCATTGACGCCACCTCACGACGTGCAGGAGTACTGAACAAAAAAAATATTCCGATCCAGTCTGACGCTTTGGGAGAATTCAAACGTAAGGAGTCTGCAACTAGAAGATTCAGCCTTCACCAAAAATTCACACAATGGTTGCATCTAATTAAAGAATGAAGCACTGACAAGAAATCACTAAGTCCTGTTGTCATTCCAAAGTATCCTTAAAAACTTAATTTCCTTAAGAACAAAATTAACTGCTGGAAACATTAACAGCTGTCGACCAGTGTTTAAAGTATAAATCAAATGTTCCATGAACTGATGACTGCTAAAGCGAGACGTAAAATGTGCAGTAGCAGACAGTCACTACAACTTTTATTTTGTTATCATAGGGCTGTGGTGTCAGTTTTTGTATGCAGTTATGAATCTGTGTAGTTAAGCATGCTATTTGTGAATTTTCAAGGTTACATGTTGGAAAATAATTGTAAAGCGAAACAGAAGACAAAAGAAATTTAGATTTTTTGTGAATGACTCCTAAGGACAGAGGGAACAGTGCCATATCTCCAGCATTTTAATAACTGGGAATTACTTGTGGAACAAACTTTAGTGGCAGAGCTTAGTCACACTCCATCACACCTACTGATTTTGTGACACTGATGGATTACTTAGCAACACAAATCAGCACCATTTTACTCTCCACCATCTGGAAGTTCAACGCTGGGTTATTCACAAACGTCACCAATACGTTACCTGATATAGGAAGAAGTGGCCAGCTGTCTCACAAGTATACGAAACATCGCCTGGGACACCAAGACTCTCTTGCAGCCGCCCAACCTCACGCAGAAGCTCCAGTCTTCGAGCCAGCACATAGTTGACCCGTCCATACCTTGAAAAGAGAAGGAGCAGGTAAGGAGAAGGCAGTATACAGAGTGAATTCAGAATATATTATTTGTGGCTATCTAGACAGCGCACCCACTGTGTCGCACCAGCTCATGTTTTCTACCCTAAAACTTAAATAATAATAAACTTTGAAGTAATGTATTTTCACCCAGAACTCTCTCAATATAAACGCAGCAGCACTCCAACCACTTCAATCATACTGTAGTGAATGTGTATATTATTTTTGCAATACTGTAAGCAAGCAGGTTTAGAGAACTTGTGTCAGGTTATGTCACTCTGGAAAAACAGACAGAATACTGTCACAGGACACACACACACACACATGTGACAGATATTCCGTTAGGTGGGTAAAATCTGGGGTCTGAATGTCTACTTCACTAGGTGGGTTTAATGAGAAGGGCATCTGATTTATGACCCAGTTTTAAGCGCTTTATTGTACTACTTTTATAACACAGCAACAAATGTGGGGAAAGGGGGTGGGGGTTACAAAAAGTAATATAGTGAAGAGTAAGAAATAAATTGGTAGCGACCAGTCCAACCAAGGATCAATTTCAAGTTTCACGCCTCGAGAACCTTTGAAGAATGTGATGCTTGATACTACTATTTTAATCTTATCTCCTTAACAGCAGAGAAATATGTTTATGAAAGGTTTATTTTCTTAGCTCTACAGAAAGAAAAATTTCTGGTGGATAACACGTCCTCCCACAAATTCCTCACCTTACAAAAAAAAACACAAAAAAAAATCCTTGCATGCCCCAGACTGGATCTGGAAACTTTTAACCAATCAATAGTTCTTCCATGCCACCATGTGGCCTCATGCTGCTTCAGAAGCCACTTCGCCTGCCCAGGACGTGACATCAGGAATTTTGAGGTGAAAACTTGCATACAGGCATCAGTTCACGGTAATTTTCCACACCCCACCAAGCTGTGCAGAGAGGAACTTAGAGAACACAGTTGACAGCAGGAACTTCAGCACATAGTACCTTAGCATCTGTAAGAAACTGAACTTCTCTTTGCCGATACCCCCACCACACTTTTGCCCCCTTTTCAGCTGCTAGTTTTTCGACTCTGACAGTTCACTAAGGCCTGCTAACCGGACCTCAGTGCCAGTGCTCTTACCCTAAAACAAGGTATTGTCTAATTGCAATCCAAGTGACAGGGACTTTAGTACCCTCTTATGCCACCCTAAGGGTCCCACACCTACATTAGACATATACTGCTATTGCAGGTTGCGTGACATGGTGGAAACCATGTTTGAAAACATGACATGGCACTCTCCTGTGTGTCATGCCAAAGACACTGTATGGGCTATATGTAAGTCACTCTTACAGCAGTCCATTGGCAGGGTGCATACTAGCATGTGAGGACATATTTGCATGAGCAGATGCCTCTGTAAAGTACCATTGTTAGATATTACTAGAGCAGGGAAGCCATCTTAAGGTACGTACTGGGCACTGGTCAAAATGAGTTACCAGCTACGTAATGGCCTCACTGAAACCTATGGTGTTTGGTATCAAATGCCTTGTTTTAATAAATCTGTACTGACGCCAGTACTAGCTTTATTATAACATGCACCCAGAGGGCACCTTGAAGGTGCCCCCTGAAAACTTACTAGTCCTCTAGTGTGCTGGCTGACTGGAACCGTCCAACCTGCCACCACAGACACATTTCTGACCCCCTGCAGGTGAGAGCCAGCCCTCAGGAGGTTAGAACAATGCCTAGTCTGGCAGGAGGTGTGATCACCTCCTCCAGCAGGAAAGCTAGTAAATCAGTATATCAAGGCCAGAAGCTTCAAAGCCCCTGCCGCCTTTAAAATGCGACCCAGGCTTCCCCAGATCTGGAGAATGCTACACCCTGCTCTGGGGCCCATTTGTCACCAGGGCAGGTGGGAAATTAGATAGTCAGGAGGTGTGTTACACTATCAGGCTAGTCACACACACCATTCTGTGTGGTGTGACATTAGGAACTCCGGGACTGGGTTAGGCCCACTCCTTGAAGGAAGTGGCTATATAGGGGTGTACTGACCCCAGAGGTAAGTAGCACATTGGATATTACCTTGCACCCTCCTTTTAGTATTTAGGTGGCCCCCTGACACCAGGAAAGCAGATCAAGTCAAGACTTTGACTACTGGAAACTAAGTAAGTAATAGGAAGGACCAAGAGATCGAGAACTGAAGACCTGCACCAAAGATTGGCGCCAAACCCTGCCAAGCTTCTTGCACTTCGATAATCACTGGGACTGACTTTGCAAAGAGCTGGACAAATCTTCCCAAACCCGTGAAGGACTGCCCAGCAACTCAACAACCAGAGAGATCTCTCTTGGAGTAGTGTGGCTACTCCCCTACCGAAAGCAGCTATCCAGTCCACCGTATTGCTGACCATTGGGTCACCGAGGGAGCAACCTGCCAGGAAGAGGTCACTGAGGTTCTAGGAGGCCAGCCCTGTCACCCCAACGGGTTTCGAGACACTGACACCTCCAGGATCCCCACAGCACCAATATCCTGGGTACCGGAGCAGTTGCATCAGCAGCTAGGGCTTGTGCCCAGTTTAGACACCAACATTGTGGAAGACCAACCTGCACGTCAAGGGACTTCAGGGACAGTGAGACCCACGTCGAAAGTGGCCTAGCTGTCCTGTTTGCCCCTCTTCTGTTGAGCAGATGACAACAGTGACAGCCTCTGACTGTCGACCAAACCACCTCTCCACCCAAGCCCCCCACCCTGATTTCCCAGGAACCAAGTGGTCCACAGACCCTTAAGAGCGGCGACCCTCTTTGGGTTCTATAGGACTAGTCCCTCAATCCCCACCTGCACCCTCTCTGTGGAAGACCGAGAACCGTGAGAGCCTCTGTCAGCGTGACCCTGCCAGACAAAACACCACTGCACCTGAGCCCGAGTACGAGTGACCCAATGGTGTCTCTAGCCTCCAGATACCCTCAAAACCTAAGCCCCCTTTGGGTTCAACCAGACTGCCCCCCAGTCCTTGCTTACAGCCTCTCTGTACAGGTACTGTTCCCCATTGACTGTAATGGGCAGCGTTTGAGGCTACGCGCAAGAAGCACCTCTTCACCCACTGCCTCAGGGCAGACAGAAGTTAACTGTTGGTGCATTCTTGCACCTTGGCCCCTACTGACCTTAAGTCGTGAAGCACAGTCCAGTAAGTAGATTGTAGATGACCCTATGCAGTGAATGTTTCTCCCATGGGATAAAATTACCACATTCAAGTCTTATGTCTCAAATCTGCACTATTTCTATCCTAGTGTAAAAACGTCACTCCAAAAGCACTTACCTGATTCTGAATACACATTAAATCTGTTAATTTTATAAAATTGGTTAAGGATTTCTTCGTTGAAAGTGTGTCTACTTACTGACTGTGAGTGTGTGCAATAAATGCCTAACACTCCCCTATTATTAGCCTATGTTGCTCGACCACCCTACCAAAAAAGAGCGCACTTGGAAATATTGGACTATTTGCATAGTGTGCCCCCTTAGGTGCACTACATAAATAGCCAGCTTCCTACAGCATCTTTTTTAATAAAGACACTAACTCATCAGGGGAGGAAGGGGCAGTTATGAATCTGCAAGAAGATACAGTTTCCACCACAAAAAACAAGTTACTTACAAGTACACTCTGGTTCTCCAGTGCTGATATCTTTTATAGAAAATGAGCTGGTTAGAGAAGAAGGAACAGCCATGACCCTTGGGGCATGAATATGAATGTCACTTAGAGGAGGTTTCTTGGCATAGCAGATATTTATAGAGAGGATAAACCAACATGTAACCTCTTCGCAAGTAGCCTTGGCCTTTGTGCAAGGCAAAGTCCACAAAGACCTAATCATCCAACAGACACCTGGTATCTAGTCTATGCAGTCTCTTCTACTTGATGGGATCCAGAAGAGGAAAGAACAATGTACGAGTGACAGACCGGTCCATGTGAAAGGCAGATACCACTTTTTATCGGAATGAATTGTATGAAATTAACAACTATCTTCATATATAGTTAGGCACCAGAATCAATGCAATCAGGTAAGTACGTTCTGCAAGAGAAATACTTTAAGGTTTCAAAAGTGGACAGTCCATTTTTCAGAAGCGGCAATGTTATATTACGGAGGAAAGAAAAACTACTGCATACAGGTATAGTACAGCGATTTATGGGCCCAATCTCATGGACTTAAGGTAAGTATAGGAAAAGGTCCAGGGCTATACCAACAAGTCACACCGGGCAGCATTGGTGCGGCCGGGAGCAGAGGTAAAGCATAGTGTCGGGGGCCCAGTGCTTGTCAATGGGGATTGGTCAGCAGGTTTGGACTGGGAGTCCAGTCAAGGTGAACCAACAAGTGGGGTCAAATCTTGAGATGATGAGGATGTGGGGAAATATTAGGTACTCTTCTACACGGGACAGGGTTGACGGGTGCAAAGGTGTCTTGAGGTGCTGGGTTTTCTCCACCAGGAGCACTTGGGGCTGAGGGGGCCTGCGAACAGAGGCTAAAGTTGGAGTTGGTGAGTCCACAGTGGGCAAGTCCAAGGTGGGCTTTCTCTCTGGAGGGCCGGAAGACCACATTGGCCCAAATAGCCCAATTCTGCTTGGGCTGGGCAGCTGGGGTGCAATGGTGCTTTCAGGTGTCGAGTTTTCAGAGATCCAGAGTCCTCACAGTTCTCTTGGGGTGCCTGCAAGATGTAGGGAAACAGCTCCGCTGCTGCACTGGAGTTCCTGGGTCTTTGTAGAAGGCAGGCAGTCCTCCTAGGCTTTTGGAGGCCCAACAGCTTGCAGGATGCGATGACTTTGGCACAAATCAGTGGGAACAGCAAACAGGCCTGCAGGTTTGGGCCAAGTCAGGTGCTTCTTCCTCAATCTTTGAGGCTCTTTGAGTCATTCTTCGTAGGTCAGCAGAAATCTGATTTCCTGGTGCCAGGGGCTTCCCTAAATACTGAATTTATGGGTGTTGCGGAGTGTAGGGTAGTAACCAATGGGCTACTTACCCCTCCTTTGAGGGAAGTAAGATCTACATATCTTTGAAGCCCCCTGCCTTGGAACACAGATTTACACATCATCCTGTTGGGAGAGGTGTGCTCACACCCCTGCCAGAGCAGGCTTTGTTCTTGTCTGCCCCAAAGCAAAGCCTCTCACCCTTGCAGGTCAGAAACCTGTCTGGTGGTGGCAGATTAGTTAGAACTAGTCAGCCAGCACGCAGTTAAATGGTAGGTTTCAGGGGGTACCTTCAAGGTGCCTTCTGGATGCGTATAGTAATAAATCCATCACTTGCACTAGTGGGATTTTTTTTTAATACGAGATGTTTGATATCAAACATCCCTATTTTCAGCAAAGTCATCATGTAGCTGGGGAACTCGTACAGATCGGTGTCCAGCACATGTAATTAAAATGGCTTTCCTGTTCACTCATTATGTCTGAGAATTGACAAAGATACAGCAGGGGCATATCTGTTCTTGCAGATACGTCCTCACATTTAATACAATGCACCCCTTAGGGCTCTAAGGCCTGCTGTACAGGCGACTAACATATATTGCATGCAGTGTTAGGGGACATGGCACACAGATCGCGCCACATAGTATTTTCACTTTTAGCTGCACCAAGACACGCAGCCTGCATTGGCAGTCTACCTGTGCTAGGTGAGGGGTCCATGATGACTGCACAATACATGCTGCAGCCCTTGGGGACCCTCTTTGGTACCCATGCCCTAGGTATTAGGGGTACCATTTACTAGAAACTTACAGGGATGCCGAAAGTACAGCCAACTAGGGAACAATTGCACAGTTTTAGGGAAAGAGATCTGACACCGGGGACCTGATTAGCAGGAACCCAATGCACTTTCAATCAAAACTGCATCAAATACCAGGAAAACAGTGAGAGTGTCCATGTAAAAAAAAAAAAAAAAAAAACTCTTTCCTACACCCCCACCTACCCAAACAAAAGAGAATGAGACTAACCTTTCCCAAGAGAGTATTCATTGTCTAAGCAGAAGAACTTGGAAAGGCATTCTGCATTGGAGTGGTCAGTACCAGGTATTTGTTCCACTGTAAAGTTCATTCCCTGTAGGGAGATGGACCACCTCAAAAGTTTGGGATTTTCACCTTTCATTTTCATTAGCCATCTAAGAGGCCTCTGGTCAGTTTGAACAAGGAAGTGAGAACCAGACACGTATGGCCTCAACTCTTCAGGGACCAGACCACAGCAAAGGCTTCCCTCTCAATGGTACGCCAACTCTACTCTCTCAGGAGTAACTTTTGCTAATGAAAGCAATTGGTTGGTCATGGCCATCATCAGTGGTTTGGGACAGGACCGCTCCTATCCCATGTTCAGAGGCATCAGTCTGCACTATGAATGGCTTTGAATAATTTAGAGCTTTTAGAATAGGTGCTGTGCACATTGCTTTCTTTAGAGCGTCAAAAGTCTTTTGAGAGTTCACTGCCCAGTTTAGTTTCTATGGCATTTTCTTGGAGGTCAATTCTGTGAGGGGTGCCACAATGGTACCACTCCCCTTCATAAACCTTCTGTAATACCGAGTCAAGCCAAGGAATGCCCCGACTTGTGCACAGGGTTGGAGATACCCTGGATCTTGGGTTGTAGTGATTGAACTTGGCCTACACCCATAAGGTGACCCAAGTATACAACCTTGCCCTGAACTATCTGGCACTTGCTTGCCTTGATACCGAGGCCTGCACTTCGCAGACCTTAAAGAACCTTGCGAAGGTGGACCAGGTGATCATGCCAAGTGGTGCTAAAGACCACAATATCATCAAAATATGCTGCACTAAAGGCTTCCAACCCAGCAAGGACTTTATTCACCAACCTTTGGAAGGTGGTAGGCATTCCTTAAATCAAACAGCATAACAGTGAAGTGGTAATGTCCATTTGAGGTCGAGAATGCTGCTCTTTCTTTTGTTCGAGGGGCCAGACCAATCTGCCAGTACCCTGATGTCAAATCGAAAGTGCTGAGAAACCTGGCTGCCCCTAACCTGTCAAAAAGTTAATCTGCTCTAGGGATGGAGTGTGCATTTGTCTTGGTGACAGCATGGAGACATCTATAGTACAAACAAAACCTCAGCTCTGGTTTACCTCCCTTGGAATGAGGCTTGGGGACAAAGACTACTGGGCTGGCCTTGGGACTGGCACTGGGCTGGCCTAGGGACTGGCACTGGGCTCAATTACCACTACCTTCAGCAGAGAGGCTCACCCTGTTCTTCCTGATTCTTATCAGTGACCATAAGCATGGCCATATCAGCCCTGTTATGGAAGAGTTTTAGGCGATTCAGATGGATGACCTTGTGAGGGTTCCTGGGAGTGCTTAGGCCAACCATATATGTGACCTCACTCTTCTTCTCAAGGACAGGGTAAGGGCTACTCCATTTGTCCTGGAGTGCCCAAGGAGTCACAGGCTCAACTACCCACACCTTCTGTCCTGGTTGGAACTCCACCATGACAGCCTTTTGGTCATACCAAAGATTCTGAAGCTCTTGGTTGGCCTCGATGTTTTTGGATGCTTTCTTCATACTCAGCCATCCTAGAAAGTAGGCCGTGCACACAGTCCACAATGTCTTGCTTGGGCTCCTTGAGAGGTCTCTCCCAGCCTTCCCTCAGTAGACACAATGGTCCCCTTACAGGATGTCCAAATGGAACTTCAAAGGGGGGAAAGCCCTACTCCCTTCTGTGGCACTTCTCTGTAGGTGAAAAACAGACAAGGTAGCAGGATATCCCTTCTCCTTCTGAGTTTTTCAGGGAGTCCTGGCAATCATGCCCTTCATGGTTTTGTTAAATTTCTCAACTAAACCATTTGCTCAAGGGTGATATGGGGTTGTGAACTTATAAGTCACTCCACATTCATTCCACATTGCCTTGAGGCATGAAGACATGAAGTTACAACCTCTGTCTGACACCACCTACTTAGGGAAGCCCACTCTGGTAAAGAAATACTGATTAGGGCACTAAGAACTGCACAAGTAGTGATAGTCCTAAGGGGAATAGCACCTGGTGGCATGATTCTCTACCACCAGTATTTATCTGATCCCTGAGGCAGAATAGGGTACCAACAACGTCAAATTCAAACCTTTCAAAAGGAACCCCAACCACTGTAAATGGAATTGAATGGGCATTTGGGTGGCCACCTGTCTTGCCAGTGGCTTGACAGGTGACACAGGAACTGTAAAACCCATTCACTTTCTGGGACATACCTGGCCAGCAGAAGTGAGGTACCAAGCCACTGCAAGTTTTGGTCTGGCTAAGATGCCAAGCTAAAGGGATGTCATGAACCAAAGTCTCTATACATCTGAGGCAAAACCACTCTCCTAGTGGCACCAGGTTTGGGGTCTCTGGCATCAGTATACAGGAGTTCCTCCTTCCAATAGGTTCTGTGGGAGCCACTGACATCTCCCTTTTCCTGGACAGTAGCTTAATGTCTTAGGCTCTGAAGAGTCGGTCAGGTCCTCTGTCCCTGGCTGAGCTCTTCCCTAGAGGGTTCACCTTGGCCTAGGAGCTCTGGCGTGTAAGGCCCAAGTTCCTGGGGCTCAGTTCCCTCAAGGGCTGACAGGTCTTCTCCCTGAGGAGAGGAGACCTGAGCTTGTGGGTGCTCACAATCTGGCATAAAAGACTTCCTGCCTTTTCTCTTGGAGGGCTGGCCCGTTATTCCAGGCTCCCGCATCTCTTTTTCACCCTGGGCTTTTCATTGTGATCTTGTTTTCTCACACACACACACCCATTCAGATATACTCAGCATATCAGTATGGGTCTTTCTTTCAACGTCAGCTCATGCTGAGGACTCCAGATTATTCCCTACCAGACAGGCTACAATAACTGCAGAGGATATCACCACCTTCCTTTTGCCAGTAAGCCCTCCCCACTCTAAGGACATCATTGCCATTGGATAGACCTTAGCTTGGTTGTCAGAACTGATGAGTGTGAAAGCTTCGACAGTCAGATACTGTTCTGATTATATCAGTTTTTTAGTCACCATAGTGACACTTGAACCTGTATCGCACAGAGCTTCAACTCTGATTCCATTTATATGAGGCTGTTGTCTGTATTTCTCCAGAATACTTGGCCAGACAGCCAGGACAGCTACATCCACCCTACCTTCAGAGACTAAGGTTGCGTCTGTGAGATCTTTGACATGGTCAGGGCATACTTGGGATCCCATCTGGAGACTTACCACTGCAGCAGGGGCTGCAGGTGCAATAGGGGGATTAGTTTTGGGATCAAATAGGGTCTTCTGTTTGGTGCCCATTGGCTTTGAGATTAAACCACCAAGCCTTCCTGGCATCCCAGTTCCAACCCTAGTACCCACAACTGGCCTGTGTCTTGTCTCGGGGCCCACCCTCCTGAACTGGTTTTTGGGAGCCTTTAGAAGATTCTTTATTTTTATCTGTAGACTGGTCCCCATCTTTCCCTTGGGGAGGCTTAGCAACCCCTTTCTTTTGGTTATGTTCACCATGAGTTGTCTTGGATACCCTAGTCTTGGCCCAGTGGTCTGCCTTCTTTCCCAATTCTTGGAGAGAAATTGTACTTAGGTCTACCAGGTACTGATGCAATTTTTCTGAAACACAGTTACTTAACAGATGCTCTTCCATATTAAAATTATAGAGCCCATAGTCTTGCACCTGGTTCCCTTTTAACCAGCCACTAAGTGTTTTGACTGAGAAGGCAACCAAATCTACCCAGGATTGACTTAAGGTTTTCCTAGTCTCCCTGAACCTGATCCTGTACTCCTCAGTTGTGAGTCAAAACCTCTCAATTAGAGTATCCTTCAAGCGATCATAGGACTCAGCATCTGCCTCATTCAGTGTCAGGAGCCTATCCCTATACCTTCCTGAAAACAGCTCCCACAGTAGAGAGCCCCAATACTTTTGGCTGAGTTTTCTCATCTGACAAGCTCTCTCAAAGGCTGTACATTACTTGGTGATATCATCACCTTCTACATATTTGGGGACAATCCCTTTGGGGATGTTAGCGTCAAAAGCTTCTTCTTTCTACCTATTTAATGTTTTGCTGCCCCCAGAGATGGGTACTAGATTCATCTAATTTCTTTTTTTTTTTTTATAGCTAAGAGTTTAGACTGTAACTCTATCCTCTTAGCTAGCTTCTGGAGATCACTATCTCCTGGGGTACTATTGAAGTTCTCCCAGAGGTCTTACTGTCAGTGGAGCTGTGAGGGATTCACCATCCTCTTTCACTTCCTCTACCGCCTCATCCTCACAAGGGGCTTCTTTGCTTGCCAATGTTCTATCATTTTCTGCCATCAGCTGCTGCAGATGGAATTTTGTAGGTTTAGACCCCATGGCAAGTTTTCATGCTTGGAAGAGGGCATTAAGTTGGGCCAATTTAAGACTTTGGTAGGCGCCCAGATTGAGCTTCTGGGATGAACCTGCTGCCTCAGTAATGGTTTTAAAAGTAGATGGGCCTTTTTAGAAACTTCAAAAAATCCAAAGTATAACTATCGGGCTTAAGTAACTAAAGTATTTTTAATTCTGAAACGCTTGGACTGGGGGGGACTTAACACAAGGCCATAACAGTGAATTTTAAACAATTTAGAAAAATAAAAAATGATAAAAAAATGTTTCCTGACTGTAAGGAAATGCCTCCTTGGCATGGTTGCCCCCTGACTTTTTGCCTTTGCTGATGCTATGTTTACAATTGAAAGTGTGCTGAGGCCTGCTAACCAGGCCCCAGCACCAGTGTTCTTTCCCTAACCTGTACTTTTGTATCCACAATTGGCAGACCCTGGCATCCAGATAAGTCCCTTGTAACTGGTACTTCTAGTACCAAGGGCCCTGATGCCAAGGAAGGTCTCTAAGGGCTGCAGCATCTCTTATGCCACCCTGGAGACCTCTCACTCAGCACAGACACACTGCTAGCCAGCTTGCGTGTGCTAGTGAGGACAGAACGAGTAAGTCGACATGGCACTCCCCTCAGGGTGCCATGCCAGCCTCTCACTGCCTATGCAGTATAGGTAAGACACCCCTCTAACAGGCCTTACAGCCCTAAGGCAGGGTGCACTATACCATAGGTGAGGGTACCAGTGCATGAGCATGGTACCCCTACAGTGTCTAAACAAAACCTTAGACATTGTAAGTGCAGGGTAGCCATAAGAGTATATGGTCTGGGAGTCTGTTTTGCACGAACTCCACAGCACCATAATGGCTACACTGAAAACTGGGAAGTTTGGTATCAAACTTCTCAGCACAATAAATGCACACTGATGCCAGTGTACATTTTATTGCAAAATACACCCCAGAGGGCACCTTAGAGGTGCCCCCTGAAACTTAACCGACTGTCTGTGTAGGCTGACTAGTTCCAGCAGCCTGCCACACTAGAGACATGTTGCTGGCCCCATGGGGAGAGTGCCTTTGTCACTCTGAGGCCAGTAACAAAGCCTGCACTGGGTGGAGATGCTAACACCTCCCCCAGGCAGGAGCTGTGACACCTGGCGGTGAGCCTCAAAGGCTCACCCCTTTGTCACAGCCCAGCAGGGCACTCCAGCTTAGTGGAGTTGCCCGCCCCCTCCGGCCACGGCCCCCACTTTTGGCGGCAAGGCTGGAGGGAACAAAGAAAGCAACAAGGAGGAGTCACTGGCCAGTCAGGACAGCCCCTAAGGTGTCCTGAGCTGAGGTGACTAACTTTTAGAAATCCTCCATCTTGCAGATGGAGGATTCCCCCAATAGGGCTAGGATTGTGACCCCCTCCCCTTGGGAGGAGGCACAAAGAGGGTGTACCCACCCTCAGGGCTAGTAGCCATTGGCTACTAACCCCACAGACCTAAACAAGCCCTTAAATTTAGTATTTAAGGGCTACCCTGAACCCTAGAAAATTAGATTCCTGCAAACTACAAGAAGAAGGACTGCCTAGCTGAAAACCCCTGCAGAGGAAGACCAGAAGACGACAACTGCCTTGGCTCCAGAAACTCACCGGCCTGTCTCCTGCCTTCCAAAGAACTCTGCTCCAGCGACGCCTTCCAAGGGACCAGCGACCTCTGAATCCTCTGAGGACTGCCCTGCTTCGAAAAAGACAAGAAACTCCCGAGGACAGCGGACCTGCTCCAAAAAGACTGCAACTTTGTTTCGAGGAGCAGCTTTAAAGACCCTGCAATCTCCCCGCAAGAAGCGTGAGACTTGCAACACTGCACCCGGCGACCCCGACTCGACTGGTGGAGAACCAACACCTCAGGGAGGACCCCCGGACTACTCTACGACTGTGAGTACCAAAACCTGTCCCCCCTGAGCCCCCACAGCGCCGCCTGCAGAGGGAATCCCGAGGCTTCCCCTGACCGCGACTCTCTGAAACCTAAGTCCCGACGCCTGGAAAGGACCCTGCACCCGCAGCCCCCAGGACCTGAAGGACCGGACTTTCACTGGAGAAGTGACCCCCAGGAGTCCCTCTCCCTTGCCCAAGTGGAGGTTTCCCCGAGGAAGCCCCCCTTGCCTGCCTGCAGCGCTGAAGAGATCCGTTGATCTCTCATAGACTAACATTGCGAACCCGACGCTTGTTTCTACACTGCACCCGGCCGCCCCCGCGCTGCTGAGGGTGAAATTTCTGTGTGGGCTTGTGTCCCCTCCGGTGCCCTACAAAACCCCCCTGGTCTGCCCTCCGAAGACGCGGGTACTTACCTGCAAGCAGACCGGAACCGGGGCACCCCCTTCTCTCCATTCTAGCCTATGCGTTTTGGGCACCACTTTGAACTCTGCACCTGACCGGCCCTGAGCTGCTGGTGTGGTGACTTTGGGGTTGCTCTGAACCCCCAACGGTGGGCTACCTTGGACCAAGAGCTGAACCCTGTAAGTGTCTTACTTACCTGGTAAAACTAACAAAAACTTACCTCCCCCAGGAACTGTGAAAATTGCACTAAGTGTCCACTTTTAAAGTAGCTATTTGTGAATAACTTGAAAAGTATACATGCAATTGAAATGATTCAAAGTTCCTAATGTACTTACCTGCAATACCTTTCAAACAAGATATTACATGTTAAATTTGAACCTGTGGTTCTTAAAATAAACTAAGAAAAGATATTTTTCTATAACAAAACCTATTGGCTGGATTTGTCTCTGAGTGTGTGTACCTCATTTATTGTCTATGTGTATGTACAACAAATGCTTAACACTACTCCTTGGATAAGCCTACTGCTCGACCACACTACCACAAAATAGAGCATTAGTATTATCTCTTTTTACCACTATTTTACCTCTAAGGGGAACCCTTGGACTCTGTGCATGCTATTCCTTACTTTGAAATAGCACATACAGAGCCAACTTCCTACACTGACTAAAGACAATTTTGGCTTCCTTAGTGGCATCACCTATTAACCAAGTGGTACAGCAAATGTCAAGTCTTATATCCCACAGCTGCCACCAATGTAGGAAGCTGGATTTTTATATGATATATCAAAATGAGATATATTGTGCAAAGAGCCAAGGGGTTGCCTTACTAGTGGACTGGGTCTTTCTCTAGCAATTCCAAAGTGATCTTTTAGGGGTAGTGTGGTCGAGCAGCCCTAGGCTTATCAGAGAGGAGTGTTAGACATCTGCAAATACACATACAGTCAATAAATGATGCACACGACTCAAAGAGGAGATCCACACTACTTTATAAGAATAGCAAGTATCTTTATATATGTTGAGGCACCAGAATCAATACTATCTGGTAAGTATGTTTTGCAAGAGAAATACTTTCAGGCTTCAAAAGTCGAAACTTAGTGCAATTTTCAGAAGTGACAATGTTATCCTATGGAGGCCAAACCAAATACTGCTCACAGGTATAGTACAGCGACTTACGAGACCAATCTCCTGGACTTAAAGTAAGTAAGGGGCAAGGTACAGGGCTACACAAACAGGTCACTCAGGGAGCACTAGAGCAGGCAGGTCCGGAGGTGCAGTACTGTGTTGGGGGCCCAATATTAGTAAATGGGGATGGGGATGGGTCCGGTTGAAAAGAACCTGCAGGTTTGGACTGGGAGTCCAGTCGAGGTGAGGCAACAGGTAGATTCAAATCTTGAGATGCTTGGAGACTTTGGGACACCTTAGATCCTCTTCCCCATGGACCAGTTGCGATGGCTGCAGAGATGTCTTGAGGCATCGGGTTTTCTCCACCTGGAGCACTCACGGTGGAGGCCTGCGAACAGAGGCTGCAGGCAGCAACAAGTCCACACTGGGAAAGTCCAAGGTGGGCTTTGTTTCTGGATGCCAGGGGGACCTCACTGGCACTTTTGGCCCACTTCAACTCGGGATAGGTGGCACAGGTTCAGTGGTGCTTTCAGGTGTTGGGGTTTCAGCAGTTCGCACTCCTCGCAGTTCTCATGAGGTGCCAGCAAGAAGCAGGGAAGCAGCTCTGCTGCTCCTGGGTCTTTTTAGAAGGCAAGCAGTCAGTCCTCCCAGGCCTTTAGAGGCACAACAGCTTGCACGACGAGATGACTTTGGCGCAAATCAGCAGGAACAGCAGACAGTCCGGCAGGGTTGGGGCCTCCTTCTTCAGAGGTCAGCAGGAATATGATTTCCTGCTGCCAGGGGCTCCCTTAAATACTGAATTTAGGGGTGTTAGAGGAGTATAGGGTACCCCTGGGGTCACTAGGCTCCTACATGACCACTTCCTGTGGGAAGTGGGCATAACCCTGTTCCAGAGTTCCTAAATCTGCTATCACCAAGATGGCAGACTTTCAAAAGTTGTGTCCACATCAGGCAGCTTATCCTAGGGGTGGGACTGATGTGAGGGATGGGCATGACTCTCTGATTACTAATTTTCCTGCATATCCAGGTGCCAAATGGGCATGGGGATGCCTATATACTCTCCTTTGAGGGAAGCCACATCTACATACCAATGGCGGGGCTTCTTTGAAGCCTCCTGCCTTGGAATGCAGATTGCAAGTCATCCTGTTGGGAGGGGTGTGCAAACACCCTTGCCACAGCAGGCTTTGTTCCTGTCTGCCCGAGAGCAAAAGCTCTCACCACTGGGGGTCTTTCCAACACCTCTTCTTTCTTGGAACCAGCTGGCCCTATCAATATTAAAAATCAGGGCCTTGTAAGGATCTGGGCAATAAAGTCTCTCCTCTTCTTTTGTGGCAGGTAGAATATCAGAAGACTGATGCACTGCCCTATGTAAAACGTGGTGCCCAGCATCAGCAGGACAAAAGACTTAGGGAGTCATTACGACCTTGTCCGTGCGGCCGCACTCCCGCGGCCCCCATTACGACATCCCCGCCGGCCCAGCGGGGATGAGGCCGCAACATAGGAGCCGGTGGTGTTGAGGCCGTGCGACGGGTGCAGTAGCACCCGTCGCGCTTTTCACTGTCTGCTCTGCAGACAGTGAAAAGCTGGCCGGGGCCCTGTTAGGGGGCCCCTGCACTGCCCATGCCAGTGGCATGGGCAGTGCAGGGGCCCCCAGGGGCCCCAGGACACCCCTTACCGCCAAGCCTCTTCCTGGCGGTGCAAACCACCAGAAACAGGCTGGCGGTAGGGGTGTCATAATCCCCAGGGCAGCGCTGCTTGCAGATTATTACCACTGGGGCTAAAACGGCAGGAAACCGCCGGCCCCGGCAGTGCGACCGCGGCGCTACCGCTGCGGTCGTAATAAAGGCCTCCGTACCACCAGCCTGTTGGCGGTACGGACGCCACATTACCCCTGGCGGTCTCTGAACGCCAGGGTCGTAATGACCACCTTAATCTGAACGACCAATATCTCCTGTAAAAAGTCCACAAAAAAAAAGGAGAAAGAACAAACAGTGTTTACAGCCCTCTAATACACTGAGCCAAGATAACAGTCTTCAAGATCAGTATTTATTCAAGGTAATCAGTTGCAAAAGGCAACTGCATACAGGTTCAATTGGATAACCCATCAGGATGGTAAGAAACTAGTTAAAGTCCTACTGAGGCATGACAAAGGGAGAAAAGTAAAACAAATGGGTTAGGTCCTTCAAAAAATGCATAATGATACAAGGCTTGAACACAAACGGCTGACCCACCAAACACAAAAATGCTGAGCGGGCCAACGGGCATCCCTTAACGATACCCACCAAAAGCCTTGACTTACAAAGAAATGTGAAACACATCGAAAAATGCGATTTGAAGGGGAGGAACCTTCTCCTTGGTGCAAGAAACAAAACAGAACAAATGTCTAGATGAAACAGATGTGCACTCAATCTGCAGGTGTGGAAACTCTAGAGGTTAGAGTGCCAAACCTATCCATGGCACTGCAAGACAAGATCATCCCTGAGCAAAAGCAGAACAAGGAGGCACATTGACAGGCAGAGCAGCAAGTCCCCTTTCAGATCCATTTTTGCCAATCTATGTCATGTGGGCATGTGGAATATCTCAATGATAAATGGGTCCTTGTGACCATTTCTCCAGGGTCAAATTCAAATGATATGTTACTTCTTGGATGCAGTTTTGGGCATTTGAAATTCACTTGGTGTTCTCATCCCATGAACAAGCACTAATACACATTATTAACTGCTACAAAGATGAGACTCTGCCACAGGATACAAGAACAGACCACATGCTCCAAACTTACCTGCTGAAATCCTTCTCTGTCTCCAGGGCCTCCTCCCCATGACCCAGACGGAGCAGATGACGCTCATCAATATCCAGGGCTATGATCTTCTCAAAGAGCTGGTTCAAGGCCTACAGAGAGGAAGTGGAGAAAGGTGATTAAAAGGTACAGCCTTTTGCTGGTCAGCATGAGCTTTTTATGATGCTGCTTATCTTGCATGTAATTTCCTTAGTCTTCTACAGTTTTGTTTTAGATCCATCTAAATCTCTACGCAGCTTTATCAATTTGTCTCCACTTTGAGCTCAATGTCAGGGCTACCTATTGCTTACTTCATAGCTCGATTTTGTCTACAGCTAAGTTTATTGTTTAGTCTTACCTACAGCTCTACTGTAGTTCAACCAACAGCTTAATTTACTGTCCATCTGGTTCTTTAGCTTATTTTCAGTGATGTCTACATGAGAGTAACTTATGTTCATTTTAGGACAACCTATCTCAATTCCAGCCCCATGTTTAACTCCATCCATATTAGCCCTATTTACTGCTCAAAGTGAGATCATGCGTAGCCCCAGTGTAAGTCCACATAAAGCAGAATATTAGATCTAGTAATAACTATTGTTTCTCAGTATACAGCTTCACGCCACCTTTATTTTTTCATTTTGATCTTTTTTTGAAAAATCAAAACCCTTGCATCACAGTTGACACCTGGAAGGAAGAGTCAGAAAGAGAGGAGGACACAAACTATGTCCTTGGCTGGTATGTTACCCTTGACAAATGTGTGACTACAGGGGCATGTCCCCCCTTCCCCAATGTGGTAATATATGGTTTCCTAGTTGGAAATTATGACTTTTTAGTTTAACAATAGTCTGGGTAAGTAAACCCTGTTAATGCATGTATAAGTGTGTTGCATGCTGTCTGTCTATTTTTAAATAGTAGGACTGACCTATACAATAACCCAGGAGAAATGTGTGTGTCCTGATGAAAGCCCTTGACACAAGAGGCTGTAGATTTTAGGGCTGAAACATGCAGACCAGCTAATAGGGTACCCGGATCATTATATCCCTGACCCCCGTATAGGTTTTTAACCACACATAACCAACCACAATTAAAGGGAAACCTAGGTTATTTAAGTTTTTTATTTATTATACTCTGAAGCCCCTGGCTGAAGTAATATCCAAAGACTCACTGGTGAAGAATGCCACTAATACAGAGGGTAATGAAAATGTCACTTACCCAGTGTACATCTGTTCGTGGCATCAGTCGCAGTAGATTCGCATGTTTTGCAATAGCTCGCCATCGCTCGCCATCTGGTGTTGGGCCGGAGTGTTACAAGTTGTTTTTCTTCGAAGAAGTCTTTCGAGTCACGGGACCGAGTGACTCCTCCTTTTGTCTCCATTGCGCATGGGCGTCGACTCCATCTTCGATTGTTTTTTTTCCGCCATCGGGTTCGGACGTGTTCCTGTCGCTCCGAGTTTCGGAACGGAAAATTAGCTAATTTCGGAAGATTTTCGTGTTACAAGTTGTTTTTCTTCGAAGAAGTCTTTCGAGTCACGGGACCGAGTGACTCCTCCTTTTGTCTCCATTGCGCATGGGCGTCGACTCCATCTTCGATTGTTTTTCCCCCGCAGAGGGTGAGGTAGGAGTTGAATTGTAGTAATAGTGCCCATGCAATGGAGTGACTAAGTATGCACCTATTTAAGGTTGAGATGATACATATATAAATAATTGAAGGTAACTTCCAAACTGCTACAGGCTCCCGGGGAGGCGGGTGGGCACATGCGAATCTACTGCGACTGATGCCACGAACAGATGTACACTGGGTAAGTGACATTTTCAGTTTGATGGCATCTGTCGCTGTAGATACGCATGTTTTGCATAGACTAGTAAGCAGTTATCTCCCCAAAAGCGGTGGATCAGCCTGTAGGAGTGGAAGTAGTCTGAAATAATGTTCTTAATACGGCTTGACCTACTGTGGCTTGTTGTGCGGATAACACGTCTACACAGTAGTGCTTGGTGAATGTGTGAGGCGTAGACCATGTGGCTGCCTTACATATTTCTTGCATTGGGATGTTTCCTAGAAAGGCCATGGTAGCACCTTTCTTTCTGGTTGAGTGTGCCCTTGGTGTAATGGGCAGCTGTCGTTTAGCTTTAAGGTAGCAGATTTGGATGCATTTAACTATCCATCTGGCTATACCTTGTTTTGATATTGGGTTTCCTGCATGAGGTTTTTGAAATGCAATAAATAGTTGTTTAGTCTTTCTGATGTTCTTTGTTCTGTCAATGTAATACATCAATGCTCTTTTGACATCTAATGTATGTAGTGCCCTTTCAGCTACGGTATCTGGCTGTGGAAAGAACACTGGAAGTTCCACTGTTTGATTTAGATGGAACGGTGAAATAACTTTTGGCAAAAATTTAGGATTGGTCCTTAGGACGACCTTATTCTTGTGTAGTTGTATAAAAGGTTCTTGTATTGTAAACGCTTGAATCTCGCTTACTCTTCTTAGGGAAGTAATGGCGATGAGAAATGCCACCTTCCAGGTTAGGAACTGTATGTCGCAGGAGTGCATGGGTTCAAAAGGTGGACCCATAAGTCTAGTTAGGACAACATTTAGGTTCCATGAAGGAACAGGAGGTGTTCTTGGTGGTATAATTCTCCTAAGGCCCACAATGAATGCTTTAATGACTGGTATCTTATATAGGGAAGTTGAATAGGTAGTCTGCAGGTATGCAGATATTGCTGCAAGGTGTATTTTAATGGAAGAGAAAGCCAGGTTAGATTTTTGTAAGTGAAGCAAGTAACCCACTACATGTTCTGGAGTTGTGTGTAATGGTTGTATTTGATTAATATGGCAGTAGCAAACAAACCTCTTCCATTTACTTGCATAGCAGTGCCTGGTGGATGGCCTTCTGGCTTGTTTTATGACTTCCATACATTCTTGGGTAAGTTGTAAGTGCCCGAATTCTAGGATTTCAGGAGCCAGATTGCTAGATTCAGCGATGCTGGATCTGGGTGTCTGATCTTTTGGTTGTGCTGTGTCAACAGATCTGGCCTGTTGGGCAATTTGATGCAGGGTACTACTGATAGGTCTAGCAGCGTTGTGTACCAGGGTTGCCTTGCCCAAGTTGGTGCTATCAATATGAGTTTGAGTTTGTTTTGACTGAGTTTGTTTACCAGGTAAGGAAGGAGAGGGAGAGGAGGAAAAGCGTAAGCAAATATCCCTGACCAGTTCATCCATAGGGCATTGCCTTGGGACTGTTTGTGTGGGTATCTGGATGCGAAGTTTTGGCATTTTGCGTTCTCCCTTGTCGCAAACAAGTCTATCTGAGGTGTTCCCCAGAGTTTGAAATAAGTGTTCAGGATTTGGGGGTGAATTTCCCATTCGTGGACCTGTTGGTGATCTCGAGAGAGATTGTCTGCGAGTTGATTTTGGATCCCTGGTATAAATTGTGCTATTAGGCGAATTTGGTTGTGAATTGCCCAACGCCAAATCTTTTGTGCTAGCAGGCTTAACTGCGTGGAGTGCGTCCCCCCTTGCTTGTTTAGATAATACATTGTTGTCATGTTGTCTGTTTTGACGAGAATGTATTTGTGAACTATCATTGGTTGGAAAGCTTTTAGTGCTTGAAAAACTGCTAGAAGTTCTAGGTGATTTATATGCAGTTTTGTTTGATGTACGTTCCATTGTCCTTGTATGCTGTGTTGATCGAGGTGTGCTCCCCACCCTGTCATGGAAGCATCTGTTGTTATTACGTATTGTGGCACTGGGTCTTGGAAAGGCCGCCCTTTGTTTAAATTTATGTTGTTCCACCACAGAAGCGAGAGGTAAGTTTGGCGGTCTATTAACACCAGATCTAGAAGGTGACCCTGTGCTTGTGACCATTGTGATGCTAGGCACTGTTGTAAGGGCCTCATGTGCAGTCTTGCGTTTGGGACAATGGCTATGCATGAAGACATCATGCCTAGGAGTTGTAGTACCATCTTTGCGTGTATCCTTTGTGTTGGATACATGCATTGTAAGATGGTGTTGAAATTTCGAATTCTTTGTGGACTTGGAGTGGCTACTCCTTTTGATGTGTCTATTATGGCTCCCAGGTATTGTTGTACCTTGCGCGGCAGAATTTTGGATTTTGTGAAATTGACGGTGAACCCTAGTTTGAAGAGGGTTTGTATGATATGATTTGTGTGATTTGAGCACTGTATTAACGAATGGGCCTTGATTAGCCAGTCGTCTAGATATGGGAACACATGTATTTGCTGCCTTCTTATGTGTGCAGCGACTACCGCTAGACATTTGGTAAAGACTCTTGGTGCGGTTGTTAATCCGAAAGGCAGTACCTTGAATTGGTAATGTATTCCCTTGAATACAAACCTTAGGTATTTCCTGTGCGATGGGTGTATTGGTATATGGAAATAAGCATCCTTGAGGTCTAAAGTTGCCATGTAGTCGTGTAGTTTTAGCAATGGCAATACTTCTTGTAGTGTGACCATGTGAAAGTGGTCTGATTTGATGAAAGTGTTCACTACTCTGAGGTCTAGGATTGGTCTCAGCGTTTTGTCCTTCTTTGGTATCAAAGTACAGTGAGTAACTCCTGTGTTTATTTGTGTGTTTGGCACTAATTCGATTGCATTCTTTTGCAATAGTGCCTGCACTTCTATCTCCAGGAGATTGGAATGGTGTGTTGTCAAATTTTTTGCTTTTGGTGGTATGTTTGGAGGGAATTGTAGAAATTCTATGCAATAACCATGTTGGATAATTGCTAGAACCCAAGTGTCTGTAGTGATTTCCTCCCATGCTTTGTAATAATGACTTATTCTTCCCCCCACTGGTGTTGTGTGGAGGGGGTGAGTGACATGTGAGTCACTGTTTAGTAGTAGGGGTTTTGGGTCTCTGAAATCTTCCTCTATTTCTAGGGAATTGCCCTCCTCTATATTGTCCCCGAAAACCTCCTCTATACTGTCCCTGGTAACTGGACGGTGTTGCTTGTGAGGTGCTGGCTTGTGTGCTCTGACCCCGAAACCCCCCTCGAAAGGGTGTTTTACGGAATGTGCTGTAATTCCCTCTGCTCTGCGGGGAGTAGAGTGCGCCCATGGCTTTGGCAGTGTCCGTATCTTTTTTGAGTTTCTCAATCGCTGTGTCCACTTCTGGACCGAACAGTTCTTTTTCATTAAAAGGCATATTGAGAACTGCTTGTTGAATCTCTGGTTTAAATCCAGACGTTCGGAGCCATGCATGCCTTCTGATAGTTACAGATGTATTAATTGTCCGTGCAGCTGTATCTGCAGCGTCCATGGAGGAGCGGATCTGGTTGTTGGAAATGGTCTGTCCCTCCTCAACCACTTGTTTTGCCCTATTTTGTAAGTCCTTGGGCAGATGTTCAATGAGATGTTGCATCTCGTCCCAGTGGGCTCTGTCATAGCGCGCAAGTAGTGCCTGGGAGTTCGCGATGCGCCACTGGTTTGCAGCTTGTGCTGCGACTCTTTTACCAGCTGCATCGAACTTGCGGCTTTCTTTATCTGGGGGTGGTGCATCTCCAGATGTGTGAGAGTTGGCCCTTTTCCTAGCTGCTCCTACAACGACAGTCTGGTGGCAGCTGTGTAGTGATGAAAACCGGGTCTGTAGGAGGCGCCTTATACTTTTTTTCCACCCTTGGTGTGATTGCCCTACTTTTGACCGGCTCCTTAAAGATTTCTTTCGCGTGCCGGAGCATACCAGGGAGCATAGGCAGGCTTTGGTATGAGCTGTGGGTGGAGGAGAGTGTGTTGAATAAAAAATCATCCTCGACCTGTTCTGAGTGGAGGCTTACGTTGTGAAATTGTGCTGCTCTAGCCACCACTTGAGAATACGCGGTGCTGTCTTCTGGTGGAGATGGCTTCGTAGGGTATGCCTCCGGACTGTTATCTGACACTGGGGCGTCGTATAGGTCCCATGCATCTTGATCTTGGTCACCCTGGCTTATGGTGGTGTGAGCTGGGGAGTGTGATGGAGTTTGTGCTGGTGAGACGTTAATCACGGGCGGAGGAGAGGGTGGTGGGGTAACTCTTTTCACCACTTTTGGTTGTGGTGTCTGTTCAGTTTGGAACTCCAACCTTCTCTTTCTTCTAATGGGGGGAAGGGTGCTTATTTTTCCTGTCCCCTGCTGTATGAAGATACGCTTTTGCGTATGGTCCACATCAGTTGATTGTAGCTCTTCCTCAAACCTATGCTTTTGCATTTGGGAGGTTAGCGAGTGCTCTTCTGTATAAGAGCCTGAAGCTGGGTCGCTTGCAGTTTGTTTCGGCACCGAAACCTTGTCTGCGTGTTTTTTCGGCTCCGAGGTGACTTTTTTCTTTTTCGGGGCCGAAACCTCTCGGCGTCGATCTTCTTCGGTGCCGCTGTCTCGGCGTCGAGCCGTGTCCACACCGGCATCTCGGTGTCGAGGCTTGTCTCCAGCACTTTCTCGGTCCCGAGAAGGCTGCGTGCCAGTGTCTCGACCGGAGTCGGACGATCTCGGCACTGTTTGGGCCTTTTTCGGTGCCGACGGTCGGTCACCGAATTTATGGGTGGAGCCATGGCCTGATGGCAGTGGTGTCCCCTGGGCCTTGTAAATCTTCCTCTGTGTGGTTTTCGACGTCTTACTCACGGTTTGTGTATCGTCGAATCCTTCGGAGTCCGATTCTTGGATCGAGAAGGTACCTTCCTCTTCCTGCTCCTCGAACTCTCGGTGGGCTGTCGGCGCGGACGCCATCTGAAGTCTTCTGGCTCGACGGTCTCGGAGTGTCTTTCGGGACCGGAACGCACGACAGGCCTCACAGGTGTCTTCACTGTGCTCAGGTGACAGGCACAGGTTACAGACCAAGTGTTGGTCTGTATAGGGGTATTTATTGTGGCATTTGGGGCAGAAACGGAACGGGGTCCGTTCCATCGGCGTTCTTCAGCATGCGGTCGGGCCGACCAGGCCCCGACGGGGGATCGAAAAACTACCCCGAAGGGCACCGGAGCTCTTCGATCTTCGATGCGGTGTTGAATCTAAGTACGCCGATCCCGAACGCAACAATACCGACGAAAATCTTCCGAAATTAGCTAATTTTCCGTTCCGAAACTCGGAGCGACAGGAACACGTCCGAACCCGATGGCGGAAAAAAAACAATCGAAGATGGAGTCGACGCCCATGCGCAATGGAGACAAAAGGAGGAGTCACTCGGTCCCGTGACTCGAAAGACTTCTTCGAAGAAAAACAACTTGTAACACTCCGGCCCAACACCAGATGGCGAGCTATTGCAAAACATGCGTATCTACAGCGACAGATGCCATCGAACGGGTGTAACAAAGAAAACTACTTGTTTTCCTTCACAGAAGAGGATATCTATCAGGTATATTAGAACCCTTGCATGGAATAGCCGAGTGTGGGATATTGTTTGCAATGTGACATCAAAATCATCAAAACCTACTCCTAGATGCCATCAATCTGCAA
This sequence comes from Pleurodeles waltl, assembly GCF_031143425.1. NCBI lineage: Eukaryota > Metazoa > Chordata > Amphibia > Caudata > Salamandridae > Pleurodeles > Pleurodeles waltl. Next base: position 1,125,624,530 of record NC_090448.1, read on the forward strand.
AGCAGTCTGTCCTTAAAAGAGCATACCTCTAGATGGTTAGCACCTTCCCCCACCAAATGATAAACATTTCTGAATATCCTGAGTCAAGCCACCATTCTACAACAGTTTATTGTTTTCCATGAAGAAACTCAACATATCTCTTTTCCAACATATTTGGGAATAGATTCAGTCTCTTTTCCTGGATCAGCCTTTCTGCCACAACCCGAAGACTCACCTTTTCAGACTGAATGTGATTCAACAGGCCTAACATATTTTGTCTGAATACGTGCATTACTTAGATCTCCATTTATGTAAGCCCTTATTTAACCATCTGCTGCCGTGCATCTGCTATCTGCTTTCCTTCTCCCTTTCCTCTCTTATGTCTCAGTACTTGCCCCATTACTGGCTCGCTTTCCCATCTTGCTGCCCTTCTCTTCCTTTCTCTTCTCTATCTTGCCCTTTCCCTTGCTCTCTGCTTCTTTCCCCTGAGTTCAGTAGATAATTAATTGCATTTCCCCACCATGAATTCTGCCCTATCTAGCACCTAGCTCCTGACCCCTTTTCCCTGCTTCCTCAGAGTCCAGTTCCACTTAGGTGTATACCCTTTTCTGCTTTTTCCTCTTTATTATCCCTAAGATCCTAACCCCATCATACTTACCCACTATTCTCTTGCTCCTTTCTAAACTAGGTCTCTGCCCTACCCCTCACTCTGTGGCATTCCTCATCCTTCCTTCTGTGTTGCAGACAATACGTTTGGCTCAATACACCTGCTTCCTGTCTGCTTCATTCCACCTTCTGCTCTATTTGCCCTCCCTTGTCCCCTAATCCCCTTGATGCCTTCACCTTCAACCATGCCTCCCCCAACCTTCTTCAACAATTCTTTTAGTTGGCAGGTCTCTGGGTCCTTGTTAGTTGTATGACCCTCATTTCACTGTTATGTTATACTTTAAAGTGCGGTCATACAATTGCAGTGTTCACTGCTATATAAAACTGTTCAACAAATAAATAAATTTCTTCTACTCATAGCTCTTTCCAAAACACAATCAGGGCACCATCCATCTCTATCTCTGCAATGAGCTCCAAAGTGATGTGTCAATATTTAGGGATGCCTCTTTGCAGGATTTCAAAAGTGTTGGTTCTTTGGCAGGTTGCCTACCTTGCCATGTCATCTCATCCTCACTGCTGGTTTGTGAAGTGAGCCCCAGCCCAAAGCTACATGTATGTCAGAGGCCCCTTAACTCTTGCCACAGCTTCTCAATAGAATCTTTAAAACTCCACTATACATCTAAAGTTCCACTTTAGCTAAAGATGCTGCACTGGGCCTCCATCAATTAGCTTGATACTGTGATCCATCTTAGTTTATTGGACTTTGCACACAACACTGGGAATTAACAGCATGTGTATGTATTTCTCATCTTCATCACCAGATGGCTCTCACTTTTTGCACCTAGTTTGTCGGAAGCATCTACTGCTATACCAATGGGGCTTGCAAGAACAGAACCTACACTGTGGCACTGGAGGAAGAACTCAGTAGTCGGCAGGCTTCATTTCAATAAAAATTTGAGTTCCTTCTGTGGTATGGGTTTTTCATCCTACATCAGGGTGCCTAGCATCACTATCAGAATCCAAGCTACCCAAATAAAGTTTTTAGATTTTGTCCACAGCAGGTTTTTAGTTGTACCTGTTTTCGCAGCATTACCGCATCTGAGTTGGCCACAGCAGTGTTTTAGCAACCAGTTAGGGCAGTGCTTCCCACCTCAGTAGGGTTATTGAGCTAGGATTGTAGGGTTTTGTAAAGCACCAACCACAGCAGAGCTTGGTCACTTCCATCATCTTATGGCTTTGATTTGTGTGCTCATGTTACAACAGGGCGTTGGGTGCTCCCCAGGCAGCAAGAGTCTGACCAGGCAGATGTTTGGCTTGTATCTAAGCACGATTGAAGCATTTTGACTCTGTCTGTGGGATGGTTTTGCCACAAACTAGAGAAAGAATTTCCTCCTTGTATAGCAGGATTCAAGCATGTACGACTAACAGATTTTGGTGTTCAAAGAGGTGGATTTCAGGTTCCTTCCTGCTCTATTTCTTGGTTTATTACTACATTTTTACATAGTTTTCCCCCAAATTACTCAAATTTGTTTCCACATGTAACTGATTTATACATGTATAGCTTAATCTTAGCACCAATTATAGCAGGACCTAAGCAGAATTGTACCTGAATCTGTGTGTCTATATCAGCTCCACCTATTGCTGGATTCAAGCTTAACAGCAAATGTCAAGGGGCCACGAGTCACAGCTTTATTTCAGTTTTAGCTATTTAGCATATATGGCTGTATTTTTGTTTCCTCTTATAGCTCCATTACTTGGCTATCTGTGATTATTTTAAGACTATCAATAACATTTTACCTCCAACTATAAAAGGATTTTAAGCTTGACAACCACCAAGACTTTAGCCTCAGCTATCATTTAATATAGCTTTATTTTTACAACATGTTTTTGTACAAATTTGTTTCTTAAAGTATAATGCTATTTAAGCTGTACATATGGAAAGAGCATAAAAGCCATGAAGCAACATTAATAAATAATACATCAATAATACTAACCAGGAAAAGCAAACATAAAGCAGATGTAATTTATAAGGAGGTGACCTTCTGTTCAATGAGTTCCACAGTCTGATTATCATGGCTGTCTGGGCACATAATTGTGTAGATGCCATTATTATTTGCAGCCTTTATTAGTGAGTAGTCAATGGACCAACAGTAGGATAAACCTCGAGCCCCATATGAGATTAAGGTGCAAATGGAGATACATCCGACCCAAGGCCATCTGCTGCATTACTATTTGTAGGAATGAGTTCCATTCACTAACGGCTACAAGACTCACTCGGCACCACATAGCTACACCTGAGCAAAATCTTCAGCGATCACTTATAAAGAAGGCAAAAAAAGACCTAAAAGTGTCCCCAAACCACAGATTTTCAAGACTAGCCAGTGAAAGTGGTCTCAATTATAGCCCCAGTAAATTAGGGCAGCATTTCCTGCACACTATCTCCCCAGGGGGACATGATACTGCATACAGGCTGGCACAGCAGAAAGCATCACAACATGACCCTTAGTCCAGGCTGGTCACGGTCTAGTAAATAACAAATCATAACTTTTGTCTACTTCTGAATGAACTTTAAAGGCATCTTTCCTGCTAGTGTCATGTTTAAAGTAGATAGACACTTTGCTTTTTCTCCCGTATGGCACTGAACGGAGACAACCATGCTTACAGGTCCAACTTCGGGGAACAGCCTTGAGCGCCATACTTGGGACAAGGTCAGTAAGAAATATTGTTTATAATAGACAGATAAAGAGCTTGGGACCAGCATTATTAAGAGTATGACTGTAAAATAAATATTTGAAGGTTTGCAAACGACAAGAGTTACATCAATATTGCAAAGCGGTCTCAGGGCAAGCACTGTCAGAAGGTAATTAGTAGATAGTTAATTGGACTATGCTTGACTCCTCCCTCACAAGGGAATAAAGTGCGCTTTCTGCCACACCTCAGGTACGGGTAACACAAAATATGACGCAACAGTATGGTATGAGGTATGCTGACTCATAGAAGCAGAAAAACAGTGATTTCTGAGCTTTTTCAGATGTGAAATGGTTACCTGGTTTGAGTGAGTAACAATTAGAGTGCGTTGTTCGGGGAAGTTGTGGTAGAGATTGGAAATGATCTGCACAGCAACGTCTGTTTTCCCTGTACCTGGAGGTCCTACTACCTACGCACACAAATGGGAAGAAGTCAGGATTTATGTAAGATGTTGCACATAAAAGCAATCAGTATTTGTAGTAAGATGTCTCCCGGCATGAAGGACTACAATATTAAAGAAAATCTTCTGTTTCAAAGATGTAGGAGATGATTAAGAATCCCCAACACATTAAATAATCCCATGATAGAAAATAGGTCTTGCAAACCTTTTTTCAAACATTTCTGCTACATAAAAGGCAGATATCAGAGTCATTAATAACGTCTTAATAAGAAAAACAATCCGCGATTTTAAAAGTCAGATAGACAGCTGGCAGGATCCAAGGCGGTACTACCTTATTTTCAGTTAGTATCACATCTTCTGAGGATGCATCTGATTCCAGACGTGTACAATCAATACTCACACTTATCTGCCAACTTATTTTAATATGTGGTGTGGCACTGCATGTACTATCCAAAGAGTAACCACCACACTTCTATGCCACTATGACCTAATACCATTGTCACTTAAATATCATTCCATAGCCAACACCCCTGTAAAACTTTCATAGATCCAGAAATAAGGAAATTTAACAACATATAAAAGGTCAACTCAGATCCTGCCCACCATACCTGTTATGATGGAATATAACGAATTATCAACTATCCACATGGTGAAATGGGATGGAGGGGGATGGATTGGAGTGGGGAGTGTTGGATTATGGGGTGAAGTGGATTGGATTTGGGTGGATAGGAGAGGGTCAGATTGTTTTGGACTGGAGTGGGGCAGATTGTTTTGGATTGGAATGCGGCAAATTGGAGTGGGACAGATTGTTTTGGATTGGAGTGGGGTGGATTACATTGAAGTGTGCTGGATTGGCATGTAGTGGGATGAGATGGGTTGAATTGGATTTGGGTAGACTGGATTGGGCTGGATTGGAGTGGGTCGGATTGGAGTGGGTAGATTGTTTTGGGTGGAGTGGGGCAGATTAGTGTGAGACAATTGGAGTAGGGCAGACTGGATTGTTTTAGACTGGAGTGGGGGTGGATTGCACTGAAGCGGGGTGGAGTGGGGTGGTGAGGTAGATTGAACTGTATTGGGTAGATTGAATTGGGGTGGATTGCATGAGGCGGACTGCAGTGGGTCAGACTGTTTTGGATTGGAATGGGTAAGATTGGAGAGGAACGGATTGGAGTGGGCAGACTGTTTTGGATAGCAGTGGGGCAGACTGTTTAGGATTGGAGTGAGCCAGTGGTTTTGAACTGGAGTGGGGCACATTGTTTTAGATTGGAGTGGGCAGATTGTTTTATACTGGCGGGGCAGATTGTTCTGGTTGGGCATGGTGTGGATTGGAATCGGGTAGATTGTTTTGGATTAAGTGGGTCAGATTGGAGAGGAGGGGATTGGAGTGGGGAGGTTGTTTTGAATTTGAATGGGACAGATTGGACTGGGCCAGATTGTTTTCGACTGGAGTGGGGCAGAGTGGGGTGGATTGTAGTGGGTGGATTTTTTTGGATTGGGGTTGGGGAGACTGGAGTGTGGCAGACTAGAGTAGGCTGGAGTGGAGTGGGATAGATTGTTTCAGATTGAAGGGGGTGGATTGTGGTGGGGTGGATTGGAGTGGGGAAGATTGTTTTGGAAGGAGTTGGGCAGACTGGCGTGGGGCCAATTGGAGAAGGGCAGACTGAAGTGGGGCAGATTGTTTTGGACTGGAGTGGGATTGCGGTGAACTGTACTGGAGTGGAGTGGATATGATTGGGATGAAGTGAGATGGACTGAACTGGGGTAGATTCAATTGGGATGGATTGCAGTGGGGCGGAATGCAAGGGATACAGACTGGATTGGAGTGGGTCAGATTGGAGTGGAATGGATTGGAGTGAGCGGAAAGCTTTGTACTGCAGTATGACAGATTGGATTGGGGCAGATTATTTTGGATTGGAGTGTGTCAGATACTTTTGGATTGGAGTGGGGCAGATTGTTCTAGTTTGGAGGGGGGCAGATTGTTCTAGTTTGGAGGGGGGCAGATTGCTTTAGATCGGAGGGGGCAGATTACTTTCAATTGGTGGGGGGCAGACTGCTTTAGATTCAAGGGGGGCAGATTGTTCTGGATTGGTGCGGGCAGGTTGGAATGTGATGGATTAGAAGGGGGCATATTATTTTGGTCAGACTGGAGTGCAGCGGATTGGCGTGGCGAAGATTGGAGTAGGCGAGACTGGAGTGTGGCAGACTGGAGTGGGGTGGATTGGAATGGGGCTGATTGTTCTGGATTGGGGTGGGGCAGATGGGAGCAGGCAGATTGGAGTGGGCCGGATTCTTTTGGATTGGAGTGGGGGAAACTGGAGTGTGTAGTGGGGCAGTTTGTTTTTGATTGGAGTGGGGCAGATTTGAGTGGGGTAGAATGTTTTGGATTGGAGAGGGGGAGATTGGAATGAAACGTATTGGTGGGGGCATGGAGTGTGGCAGACCGGACTGGAGTGGGACAGATTGTTTTGGATTGGGGAGGGGCAGATTGCTTTAGGCTGGAGTGGGGCAGATTGCTTTGAATTTGAGGGGGGCAGATTGTAATGGGGTTGACTGGAAAGGAGCAGACTGTGATCCTCATGATGAACATGGCAGTTCAGACCGCCAACGGCATGGCGGTCTGAACCGCCATATAATGTACAAGGGAGGGCTGCCATAGACGTCCCTCTGCCGCCGACAGGCAGCCTGACGATGCCTCCGGATAATGAACCCTTGTCCCTCCAGCCTTTCCCTGGCGGGCTCCCCTGCCAGGGAAAGGCTGGTGGAAGGGGTGCTCCAGGGGCCCCAGTGCAGATCACTGCCCGATTTACGGGCAGAGATCTGCATGACGGGTGCTGCTGCACCCGCAGCACAGCGGCACTTGACGGCGGCTCCATGTGGAGCCGTTGGCAATGTCCCAGCCCAGCATTCTGCTGAGCCAGCGGGCGGAAACATTGTTTCCTCCGGCCCAGCAGAATGTACATTATACGGCCGGCAGGGTCCCAAGGGGGCTGGCGGTCTATGAAAAGACCGTCAGCATGAACACGGCTGGGTTTCATGCCATGTTTATAATGACCCCGTGTGTCTGGATTTGAGTGGGTCAGATTGGAGTGGAAAGGACTGGAGTGGGGAGATTGTTTTAGATAGGAATGAGACCGACTGGATTGGGCCAGATTGTTTTGGATTGGAGTGGGCCAGATTGGAGTGGGGTGTATTGTGCTGAGGCAGATTGGAGTGGGGGAGATTGGTGTGAAACAGATTGAAGTGGGGTGGACTGGAGTGGGGTGGATTGTTTTACATTGGAGTGGGCAGATTGTTTGGGATTGGTGTGGGGCAGATTGGGATTGGTGTGGGGCAGATTGGGATTGGAGTGGGGCGGATTGGGATTGGAGTGGGGCGGATTGGAGTGGGGCACACTGTTTTTGGATTGGAGTAGGGAAGACTGAACTGGGGCAGATTGTTTTGGAGTGGAGCAGACTGGACTGGGGCAGATTGGAGAGAGGCAGATTGTTTTGGACTGGAGTGGGGCAGATTGGATTGGGGCAAATTTGTTTTGGAATGGCATGAGGCACATTGTTTTGGATTGGTGTGGAACCAATTGGAAATGGACAGATTGTTTTGGGTTGGAGTGGGGCAGGTTGTATTGGATTGGAGTAGGCGAGATTGTTATGGATTAGAATGAGAAGAGTGTTTTGGATTAGAGTGGGGCTGACTGGACTGGGTCAGATTGTTTTGGACTGGAGTGGGGCAGATTGTTTTGGATTGGAGTGGGGCAGACTGGGGTTGGAATGGGGCAGATTGCTTCGAGTTGGAGTAGGACAGATTGTTTTGGATTGGAGTGGGACAGATTGTTTTTGTAGTGAAGTGCCTCTTTTGGACATGCCACCCCCACTTTCTGGTCACTGGAATTGAGGTTTTGTTGACTGAGGTGCACTAGGTTCCTACTTAACAGATCCCCAGTGCCAGTGCTGTTTCCATAAACGAGGTAAATTGTGTACAATTGGCACACACTCTATTACCTCTCTCTACGTTCCTAGTAAATGGTACCCCTGTTACCTTGGGCATATGTATTAGAGAGGGTCCCTAAGGGCTGCAGGACATATTGTGATACCCTAAAGGATCCTCCTAAAAACAGCACAGAGCCTGCCATTGCCGTCTGTGTGTCATGACGCAAGCCAAGAGAGAAAACAAGACCCACTCACTGCATCTATGTATATGTAAATCACCCCTACAGCAGGCCTTAGAGCCCAAAGGCAGGTGTACTATGCTTGATGTGTGGACATATCTACACAAGCAGATATGCCCCTGCAATGTCTAGTTTGATTACTAAATGCTGCAAATGAACAGGGAAGGGAAGTCATCTTAAGGTATGTACTGGAGGCTTGTCATTACGAGTTACCGAGCTACATAACAGCTTTGCTGAAACCTACAGTGGTTGGCATCAAACACCTCTTCCTAATAAATCAAGGCTGAAGCCAGTATTGGAAAGATGACATGCACTCTACATACTAATCCTCTAGTAAGCTGGCTAACTGGTACCAGACTGCCACCACAGACATGGTTTTAACCCCTTCAAGATGATAGCCACGCTCTCAGATGCCAGAAACACTGCCTTCTCCGGAGGAAGGTGTTATTACCTCCTTCAGCAGGATGACTAGTGAATCTGCATACCAAGCCCAGGGACTTCAAAGACCCTGCTGCCTTTGGTATGCGACCTCAGCTTCCCCCAGACCTGGGAGCTGTCACCTCCTGCCCTGAGGCCCATTTGGCATCAGGACAGGCAGGAAATTAGCTATAAAGGTAGGCGTGGTGAACTACCAGGTTAGTCACATCCTTAAGGTTGGCTGCCTGATGTGCTCCAGGAAGGAAGGGCTCCACCACCTTGTTTTTCATGGAACTAGTAATTCTGGGACAGGATTACGCCCACTCTTCAAAGGAAGTCGCCATATAAAGGGTGTAGTCACCCCAGGGTAAGTAGCCCATTAACTACTACCCTACACTCCCCTTAACATCCCTAAATTCAGAATTTAAGTGGCCCGCTGATACCAGGACTTGAGATTCGACTGACTGAAGAAAGAAGAGGACAAAGATGAGCTGATGAAGAGAGAACTGCAGATTGCTGGTGGACTTTGGCACAAAATCCTGCCTGTTTACCCGCTCAGGTCCCGGCAGTCATGAAAATCCGACTTGTCCTGCAGCTGTGCATCCTCCAAAAGCCTTGGAGGGTCTTCAGCACTTCGCCAATCCATCAGCATTTCTTTTGAGATGGAGGAGCCACTTCCCTGCAGGCACCAACCGCAACATACGGCTCACTGTTCTGCTGACCACTGAGTCCACCAACACAGCAGCCACACAGGAGGAGGTCACCATGCTCCAGGAGGTCAGGCTCTCCAAGTGAGAAGACGCCAGGACCCACCGGAGCTGTACTGCGCCGATACCGGGGTACTGGACACCTTGCAGCAACCAAAGTTTGTTAGAGTCCTATCCAGACTCCAACGCCAAAAAGACCAACCAGCTGACGATGGACATCAGCATCACAGAGGCCACAATCAAGAGTGGCCCAGTTGTCCTGTTTTGTCTCCCTCTTACAGGTCCAACCGAGAACTGTGGGTGCCTTTGACGCAGGAGCACCTATTGACCAAAACCCTCCTGCACCTAAGCTTCCCGGCCCGTGGTCCACGACAACCGACTGTTCATCTTCTTCCAGGACCCCCACAGCTCGAGATCTCCGTTGGGAGCTCCGTGACTTGTCCTCAAGTACCACTCCGGAGTCTGTTTCTAGGTGGCCTCCCTCCCTGCCCATCATGCAGAGCGCGAGGCACCCAACCCATCCAGCACCTTTACACCTGGACGCCCAAGGGCAGGTAAAACTAAACTGCTGGTGTTTCTTGTGACCTTGACGCCCCCTCTCCCGCTTGCCATGCACTCTACGATCTAAAAGGGACCCCCAAGATCCAGCTGCATAGACCCCATACCCAATACATGTACTTTACCCAGTGAAAGTCATATCATAAAAGCGCATGGGTGTGAATAATTATCCCACTGTGAAAATTAACTCTGCAACAATACTTAACTTGCTTTGAAGGTTTCCTGGTGTTGAAACATTATATAAAAGTACTATCTTTTTCTAAATTGGCCTCTTGAGTGTGTGTTTCATTTATTGACTGTTGTGAGAAAGTAGCCTCTTTCTAGCATGGTTACCCCCATTTTTGGCCTATTTGTGAATGTTAGTCAGTGTATTTTTACTGTCTCACTGGGATCCTGCTAGCCAGGACCCCAGTGCTTATAGTTTAAACCATATCCGACGGTGTGTTTTGCCTGTCTCACTGGGATCCTGCTCACCAGGACCCCAGTGCTCATAGTTTGTGGCCTTTGTGTGTTGTCAGTATGATTGACTGTGTCACTGGAGTTCTGCTAACCAAAACTCCAGTGCTTATGCTCTCTCCACTTACCAAATTTGTCACTAGAGTTTACTGACTCCATATTCCAATTCTGATTGGCACACTGGACCCCCTTATAAGTCCCTAATATATGGTACCTAAGAACCAAGGGCATTGGGGTTCAAGGAGACCCTTATGGGCTGCAGTATTTCTTTTGCCACCCATAAGGAGCTCACATAAACCTTTCTGCAGAACTGCCACTGCAGCCTGAGTGAAATAGTGACACACTACTTCACAGCCATTTATCACTGCACTAAGTAACTTATAAGTCACCTATATGTCTAACCTTCATTTACTGAAGGCTAGGTACAAAGTTACTGTGTGTGAGGGCACCCTTGCACTAGCAAAGGTGCCCCCACGTTGTCCAGGGACAATTCTTCGGACATCGTGAGTGTGGGGACACCATTATAATCGTGCAGTACATATATGTCAATACATATATGTAGCTTCACAATCATAACTCCGAATACAGCCATGTGAGGTGTCTAAGATTATGGAACTGACCCCCCAATCCAAATCTGGTAGTATTGGGGGGGATCAATCCCATGCAACCTGGGGGCTCCACAATGGGCTCCTGGTACTGCCAAACCAGCTCTCTTAGGTTTCCACTGCAGCCCCAGCTGCTGCCACCGCACAGACCGGTTTCTGCCCTCCTGGGGATTGAGCAGCTCAATCCCAGGAAGGCATGCATTTCCTTTACAAGAGGGGTGTTACACCCTCTCCCATTGGAAATAGGTGTTACAGGTGTGGGAGGGGTATCCTCCCAGAGCCTCTGGAAATGCTTTGAGGGCACAAACAATGCCCTCCCCTTGCATAATCTAGTCTACACCGGTTCAGGGACCCCCCAGTCCCTGCTCTGGCGCGAAACAGGGCAAAGGAAAGGGGAGTGACCACTCCCTTGTTCATCACCAACCCATGGGTGGTGCCCAGAGCTCCTCCAGTGTGTCCCTGGCATTAGCCATCTTGAATTCCAAGGTGTGGGGACCCTCTGGAGACCTCAGAGTGACCAGTGGCAGCAGGTGACATCAGAGACCCCTCCTGATAGGCACATACCTGGGTAGGTAGCCAATCCCCCTCTCAGGGCTGTTTAAGGTCTCTCCTCTAGGTGTTTCCTCAGATTTGGTTTGCAAGATTCCTCCAGGACTCCTCTGCATCCTCTGCTTCAGCTTCTGACCATCGGACCAACCGCAGACTGCTCCTGGTACAGCTGTAACTGGAACAAAGTATCCAGGATGACTCCTGTGACCTGCAACTTCACTCCAGCTCCAGCCAGCATTTGCAACAGATTTCAAGGTGTGCACACTCTAAGAACTGCCTGCCTACACCAAAGGAATCTCCCGCGGAGTGACGGAGTCACTTCCCTGCTTCAGCAGGCACCTCTCAGCGACGACAACCGGTTCTCTGGGACTCATCTCCTGTCGACTGCCGTGATCCTTGTAACAAAGATGGTGGACTGAAGGGACTCAGACTGTCCATAGCTCCAGCTGCCCAAATTTGATGGAGGTAAGAGCTTGCCTCCCCGTGCCACGACAGTACCTCTGTGCACTGCATCTTCTGCAGCTCCTTGGGCTTCTGTGTGTTCCGTTCTTCGTGCACAGTGTAGCCCAGGTCCCCAGCACTCCGTCCTGCGATGCACATTTCCCTGAGTTGTTCTCCGGTGGCGTGGGATCGTCCAGTGTAGTATTGCGACGACCGCACTTTGCATCTCCTTTGTCCGCGTGTTCTGGGACTCCTGTGGGAGCTGCCTGGTCTTCTGAGGGCTCTTTGAAGTGCTGCGAGCCCCCTCTGTCTCCTCAGTCCGAGTTGAGACCCCCAGGTCTCTCCTGAGTCCAGGCAGCTCCTCTTTGATGCAAACAGCGTACTTGCTTGAACCAAGGCTTGTTGGTGGAATCCAGCAACGCAAACAGCCTGCATCCAACAGCTCAACTTGGGACATGTCTTGCACCAAGCAGGAACCCACAGCTATCTTCTGTGGTGGATTTCTGTAGTTTTCTTCCAACCGGAAAATCCACTTTTGCACCTTCTTCCAGGTTGGCAGGGGCTCCTGTTCTTCCTGGACTCTTCTTCGACTTCTGGACTTGGACTCCTCTCTCCACAGGTCTTCAGGTCCAGGAATCCATTGGTTGTTGTTTGGTTCTTGCATAATTCTTCATCATGACTTGTAGTGTGTTCTGATGAAACTTGCTGTACTTTACTCCTGCTTTCCTGGGCTCTGGGGTGGGGTACTTTACTTACCTTTGGTGTTTTCAAACACTCCCAGCGCCCCTCTACACACTACACTTGCCTAGGGGGAAATTCAACATTTGCATTCCACTATTTTAATATATGGTTTGTGTTGCCCCTAAGCCCATTGCAATCTATTGTACTTCCCTGTTTGCACTATTCTATGACTGTTTACTTACCTGATTTTGGTTACTAGTGCATATATTGTGTATAATACTTACCTCCAGAAGGAGTATCGCCTCTAAGATATTTTTGGCCTTGTGTCTCTAAAATAAAGTACCTTTATTTTTGGTAACACTGAGTATTGTCTTTTATTGTGTACAAGTAATGTGTTTAGTGGTATTGCAGGAGCTTTGCATGTCGCCTTGTTCAGCCGTGGCTGCTCTGCTTCAGATACGTCTAGACAGCCTATGCTGCTAGACACTGCCTACATTTCACTAATAAGGTCTAACTGGACCTGTTATAAGGTGAAAGTACCTTAGGTACCCACTACAAACCAGGCCAGCCTCCAACTGGGTGTTCAACAAATGCTTAGCACTACTCTCTGATAAGGCTAAACTGCTTGCCCACACTACCACAAAAGACAGCATTTGGGATTATTATTTTAACCGCTATAAACCAATAAGGGTCCCCTGGACTATTTGCATAGTGTTCGATTACACGCAACACATAACATGAATAGCCAGCTTCCTGCAGAAGTTAAATAACCCAATCAGGTATTAGTCAATTGGACATATACTTTGGGGGAGGGAGGATGGTGAGGGGGGCAGCGCCCATGCACTGGGGCCAGGACAACAGGGGTGATCAGAAAAAAAAGATGTTCTTTCCTACACTAACAAACTCCCCTACTCTGTTTTTGATATAACTTAGAACACTCTCTTATAAAGAGATAGCTGCATGAACCAAAGGTAGTTTTCACAGACTCAATACATCCAATCAGGTTGGATTTCGCAACCTCTATACATCAATCAAAGAACAGTGTTCGAGCCATCGGGAGAGTGTACTAGCTTTATGGGCATCAGGTTTACGGGATGGGGTTGGTGTGATCTACCCACCTTGATGTCAAGTACACAACTGAGGTCCTGACCCACGATCCAAGTACACCCACTTCACCAGTTGTGCCAACAGCACAGTCAGAAAAAAACACTGATCAGTATAAAGGGCATAGATAGACCCCCAGCAGCCCTGGTTCTCCATCCAGTCTCCCTTCTACTAAGAAATATCTGCCCTCCTTTTCTAGCACTACAATAGCTGGATGAAAAGGGATCCTCATCCAGAACCAATTCAATGACCCCCTAGCATACGCAGAGTAACTGGTGGAGGAAACCTGACTACCCCAGCATTTCTGAAAGCCCAGTCCCTTCTGACGATGCATTGTGGGTTTCTTGTAGTACACCCATGTGTACTTCCTTCTATTTATAAGTTGAAAATAGTTTCTGTAGCATCTGTGTGTGGTGTGCATCCCTCTAATGTTCCATGTGCTCAGGGAGAGATTAAATGGATGAGCCATGGAAGTGTTAAACAGAGGTTCAAGCGAAACCCTGTTAGTGCACTAGTGTCTTTGAGAAAAGGATGCTGCTCGTTCCTTAAAGGCAGGTCTCTGAAGCCAGTTACTCCTCATCTAAACAAACTAAAACAGCATCAGTAATAACTAGCCCTATAATGTTTCGTTCTGCACTTAGATCTGATGTAAAATAGTCCTCATGTCATTGCAATATGACTGTCACATGCTCGGTAAGCACACCTCACTGTTAATTTATAGCATCCATGAGATATTAAATACAGGTATGCTAATGAGACTTATTTCTGCCCTACAGACTCCTGCTATTGCAGTTTTGTGATTGTTGCAGAATATGGGTACAGTATGAATCACGAGGCAATGTTGCTATTTCTGTAGAGGTTCTATACTGTCTTGATGTACATAAACATTAATAAACATCTCAAATACAAATGCCTCATACAGGCACGATTAACAAATTATAAAGCTAGAGGATAGGTGTTACATTTCTGTTACAGTTGGAGCAAATCAGTAGAAAACCACAGTCCTAAACTTTCCTCCAATGGCACCCACAAAAGGACACAGTGTGACAGAGCACAGGAAAGCAGAACCCTGCGCATAACTTTCACCTTGTATCTTAAAGCATGATCTCAAACAAACAGAGTGATATGTTGCAGAAGACTGATATTACTGATATCATGCAACAAAGAATACTTCCTCAGCTTTATTGCGGCCTCTAAATTTGACTGATTAATCTCATTATGTTCATATGAAGGCAAAAGACAAATCTATTTCTACTTTGTCCCCCACTTCTATCTAAAGCTAAATCAATGGCTAACTGGGGGTTGAAGTCCACACTTACCATGGTAAGTCCAGGCTGCATGCCAGCTCGAATTGCCTCTGTCTGGGTGGGGGTAAATGGAATGGTGTTCCTGGAAAGAAAAATGTTTAAAATAAATAAAAAAAAGTTAGATTAGATAGAAGGCTAATAGCAGCATAAGGGAACATGGAGTTAGCAATGGTGAAACTGGCACAATGGCAACTGTGAAAAGTGCAGTCCATTATTTGCATTTGCAGCGCTAAGTATGTGAATCTTGGCCGTACTGCAGTGAACCACCTCACCAACAGCATTATTTCGAATTAACTCTCCACCAGGATTGTTTTTCTTTTAAAGCAACTGCTACACCACTACTAATAAAACAAAAAATCTAGAGATTTTACTGAACAACAGATCAACGCCTGCATCCCAAAGATGCTGCACACTGGTCCTCTACTTTGCCATCATCTTTAATGTTCATATACATTAGAATATCTTCACCTACAGACCACACTTTCATTCTTTACATTTATTTCATAATGAAAACGTTACCATAGGATGAACATTTTTATTTTCTGTCTTTCATTAAAAGACAACCAATTACATACTTAACGAAACCCCAAAGATTGATTTAACTGAAAAGCCCCATATAACAATAAAAAAAGCATGAAAGGAGAACTATTACCCTGCTTCCTTGTAGAATATAGAGGTTTCGCTTTCTCAGAATTAATAGCAATACTAGATAGGACAGTTCCGTTTCCCACTCTGTACAGAAAGGATCCCTAAAAGGTAGCTGTGCATTATTGCGCTTCACTTAATCTTTTAAGCCATGAGCTAAGAACTGTTTTGCTTCTGAAGTTTATTTTTGTTTTTCCTTTATCAGCAGAGGAGTACCTCTCGTCAACTGCTATTTCAACCACTGCAACGCTCTCTTTTACTAGTGGGTTTCCTGTGTTGTTAGGAAGTCTTAGAAAGATATTTTTT
Organism: Pleurodeles waltl; assembly: GCF_031143425.1. Lineage (NCBI taxonomy): Eukaryota > Metazoa > Chordata > Amphibia > Caudata > Salamandridae > Pleurodeles > Pleurodeles waltl. Next base: position 1,125,640,201 of record NC_090448.1, read on the forward strand.
ATGTGGAAGTGTGTGATCTATGTCAATAGATTCCAAGAGAAGAATGAAGGTCAGAGGGCAAACTCCTATGTCGAAAAAGAAAAGAACCTTCTATCGGAGGGACCCTTTCTTTGCAGTAAAAGGGGCAGAAGAGGCCTCAGAACTGGATGGAACCCAATTGAGCACTCAGTAGGGTCTCTCCAAGAAATAAGACCATCACCAGCATTTAATGTCAAGAACCTCACCAGCTGCTTGTTCAGCCCTGAAGCACCCTTTGAAACAGAGGTCTCTTCCACCGACTGAGGATTTACTGCTGAGTGACATTGAGGCATGATGATCATCATCACTGATGTCATGTAGCGCTGCTAAATGCCATCAATTTCAGATTCAACATCAATTTCCTCAACTTTGAAGGTGAAGCCTTCACAGAAGCTCCAAAGCCTAAGCAAATAGGGCCCAACCTATGAAGAGAAATCTTGCCACTGTAGTAGGCATCATACCAGGTACAGATTGAGGACATGTGACAGTCATTTCAAGTCCTATGAAAGGACAGATCAGAGTTGTTTCAGACTGAGGAACACAATCCTCTCAGTAACAAGAATCTATTCCACTACGAATTTCTCATTGTTAATGACATTATGACCTTTCATACTGGTACAGAATGGGGTGGGAGGAATCTTAACATGAACACTGATATCCCACCTCCCTCCAACCATACCTTTGCATTCTATTCTTACTCTCTTGATGGGGCTCCACGACAGCTTCTCATCACATTAGGGTCTATCACAACCCTAACCGACTGTGGATAACATCTCCTGTACTGCTATCCTAGGGGTTCAGCCTCTTTTAATGTTTCAGACAAACCCCCCAATTTATTGCAAGATCTACTTTATGAAAGGTGGAAGTCTTTAAAAGCCCACAGTTCAAGTCTCAGCACATGTGCTTACGCTTCTACAGTATTCTGATAAACAATGTTCACAACACTCTCTTGTTATCAAACAATGGTGTCTCCTTATCTGCTGCTTGTACGCCCTCAATTAAAAGTTAGTGTCTTTTTGTTACAATTTATCAACAGCTTGGATGCCCTTGGCTTTGGTATTACTATACTACATTTTCATATTAGTTTGCACTATTTAAAAACACAATGTTACCTTTTTAAGCTTACTGCTTATGAAATGTTAAGAGCTTATAATGGTTTTAATGAAATTCTGCTTTTCAATCTTGGACAACTAAAGATAATCTGCTGCTTATACAATCTTGGGCAACTAAAGATAATCTGCTGCTTATACAATCAATGAAAATACCTCAAATGAAAAACAACTGTAACAAGTTAATAACTTTTGCTAAGCGTCCCACATATCTGAATGCAAATAATCTGCTGAGTGACATCCAGTCTTTGTTGCGCAAAAAGAGGCAGAAGTCTGGTTCAAATTTTGTTTAACACATTGCACTCAACAGATGTCACTTGGAAAAGCACAAGTGTTTTTCTCCTACTTATAAGAGTTGGAGAGATTGTCTCCTTGTACAGGCAAAAACTGAAGCAACTGTGTAGGTCAGCGGTTATTAACCTTTTTCTGCCATGGGCACCCACTTGAACCGTTACTGGAATCCGGGGACCCTCACCGAGTTATTTTTAAAATCTGGGGACTCCCGGCTTGAGCCATTCCTATCATTTGAACTTCAAAACAATACATAATAAATACAAAACACGTAAACACCAAACAAATGCTCAATTATAAAAAAATATTTGATTCACAAATATTGAAAAAGTGTTCACATTTTCATTTTTGCTTCTTTATTTGTACAAGCCGTATTAATTTTAATGTCTTAATATTGAGATTGGCAACACAGATGTGGACCCCCTGAATAGGCCTCTGAATTTCCACGGATCCTAAGACCAGAGGTTAGGTTATATAGCTCACCTTTTTAAGAAATAATGTAACCCACTCCAAAAGAAGTTTCTGAAAATCCTCCATATTCCTTGTCAACCAGAACTTTTGCCCTTTTGGAAAACCGCCATTTATTCAAAGAACTTTTACAAAGTGCTTTGATGTAATTTACACAATGAAGCTGTCAATGTTCTTTCTTCACATAAACTCAAACAAACATTGTTTCTTAGTTGTATCTTCATCTAGTGCTTTCATACCGTTTGGGCTGATTATAGGGATAAGGACCTCGATTTGGGATGACATGTGGTTCTACAATGAGTGTGCCAACTTCATCGCTTTCTTCTTCATCTTCTTCCTTTCGTTTCTTTCCTTTCCCAGTCCTCACTGGGAAAGTTATCCTAGAGAACAAAATAAACAGGTGGATTCACAAAACATCCCTATGGAGGTGTGAATAATCAGTAAAACTATATATATAAAAATATTCAAATACACAGCTTGCCATTAAATATTAATTTGATTACTGGGTCACTTTTACCTAGCAGCCATTCCAAATTGCAAAAATTAAGTCTATTACTACAGTAAAACAAGAGTGTATGTACCAAAGACAGAAGTACAACAAGAGACAATGAAGATCCTCCACAGTGTTATGTTACTCAAACACAGCAAAAGAGGCAAACCTCAGCCCTCCACAGTACTTCAGTAAGTAAAGTGGGTAGGAACTTTAAACAAGTATTTGAGGATTCTGGGGAGCATGCGAAGGGTGTGGAAGCAGGAGGAGGCGACTGCGTTGACTTGTTGTTTTATGGTCAGTTCGCTAGGTTGCATGCATGGTTTGTTGGCATGGGTGTTGGGTCAAGCTCCTCTGGCGACCAGCTGTGATCCCAAACGGAAGAGACCTTACCGAAGATTAGTACTTCTGTCTTGTCGGAGTTGAGTTTGAGGCAGTTGTCCTTAATCCATTTGGCTATGTTGGTCATGGCGTTGTGTAAGTTGGTTTTGGCGACTGAGGGGATTAGTGCAGTGTCGTCAGCGTAGGAGATTATGTTGAGTCCATGGGATCTGACGACGTCTGCGAGGGGGGTCTTGAAAGCATTGAACAGAATGGGGCTGAAGGATGAACTTTGGGATACGCTGCATATTATCTCCTTGGGTTCGGAGGTGAAGGGAGGCAGCCAGATGCTCTGTGTGCGAGATGTGTGGAAAGAGGCGATCTACTTGAGGGCGTTTTGCCATATGCCAATGCTGTGGAGTCTGTCAATGAAAGTGTGGTGGGAGACAGTGTCAAATGCAGCAGAGAGGTCGGGAAGGATCAGGGTCACAGTTTCTCCATGGTTAATGAGAGATCAGATGTTGTCTGTGGCAGCGATTAGCGCAGTCTCAGTGCTGTGGTTGGCACAGACTCCCGACTGTGAGATATCAGGTAAGTGGTTTTATTCCAGATATTCAGTGAGTTGTTGGTTGATGGCTTTCTTGAGTACTATGGCCAGGTAAGGGAGCAGGGAGCTCGGTCGATAATTTTTTAGATCGTTGGGGTCAGCGTAGGATTTCTTTAGAAGGGGTCTGACCTCTGCATGTTTCCATTTACCCAGGAAGGTTGCGTGGAGATAGAGGAGTTGATGATGCTGGTGGGTTCTGTGCTGATTGGGTTGGTTCAAAGGTTGAAGAGATGGTGGGGCTGGGATCAGTGGGTGCCCAGGAGTGGATGGAAGACATAATGGCCGTGATGGTCCGAGTGGTAAGCAGAGACCAGTCGGTGATAATTCGGCTGATGTGCTCTGGTTGGTTGAGGTTGTGAGCTGCGGGTCACAATTGTTGTAGATGGTGGCAATCTTGCTGTGGAAGTAGTCTGCAATGGTGATGCAGAGTTGTTGGGAGGGGTGGATGGTGTTCTCTGTAGCTGTCAGGTTAGATAATTCCTTGACTATTCTGAAGGGCTCCTTCATGTGGTTGCCCACAGTGTCTGTGATGGCTGCTTTCTTAGCTTCCTTGATGCACAGATGGTAGCTGCAGAGGGCTGTTTTGTGAGGGGGTCTGCTGGAAGAATTCCTTGTGGTGCGCCATTATTTCTGGAGACTGTAGCAGTTGTGCTTAATGGTTCTGAGCTCAGGGGTGTTCCAGCTGGCGTGTTTTGTGGTTTTGTTAGTTTTTGCTGGTTTCAACTGTGCAATTCTATCGGTGCAGTTGGTGATCCATGCAGAGAAATTCTGGGCAGCTTGGTCAAGATCTGATCAAGCTTCGGTTTGGGTGGGCCTCAGGGCCTGTGTCCACTGTATCTCGGGTATCTTGCTTCAGCTGCGGTGGGAGGAGCTATGATGTTTGGTGATGGTGTGCCGAGCATTGGAGATGGTGAGGTGAACGATGACATGGTCGGTCCAGGTGAGATCTGAGACATGGCTGAATTTGATTCTGTTGCTGGCGGTGAAGATGGCATTGAATGTGTGTCTGGCCTCCTGCAAGGGTTTGGTGATCGGTTGGGTGAGGCAAATGCTGTTCAGGTTCCCTAGAAGGGTGTTGGAGTTGGCATTGTAGGGGTCTTCTACATGGAAATTGAGATCACCGAAGAGGACGTAGTGGTAGGAGTTGATGGCTCAGGGGGCAATGAGGTTAGAGATGGTGTCACAGAAAGCCGTCAGGGGCCTGCTGATCTGTATACAAGGGTGCCCCTTATCGTGGTCTTAGAGTCTGTCTTTAGTTGGAAGTTAAGGTGTTCCATGAGAGTTGTGGGGTTGTCATAGGTGACGGTGCATTGGATGATTTCGTTGCTTGAAGATGATGACAATTCCCCACCAGGTTTGTTGGTGTGGTCTCAGTGTGTCATCTTGTAGCTTTCGGGGGTTACGGGGACGATGTTTGGGTCTAAAGAGGGGTTGAGCCACGTTTCGGTGATGAAGGCAACATCAGGGGGAGGGTGGAGATGATGTCCCAGGCTTCCGTGGCATGTTTGCAGAGGGATCAGGCGTTGAGCAGGATGCATTGGAGCGGTTCCAGGTTGTTTGGTCCTCTGGACAGCTGCTGCGTGGGGTCCAGTGTGGCCAGGCAGTCCTGTGTTGCATGAAAAGTGGCTTGAGAAAGACCCTTTCAATATACGTCTTGTCACATTCAGTACATTTATAGGGTCTTAATACTGTGTGGCATGGCTGGGTATCTGTAAACTGTCATTACCATAGAAAGAACTGTCACATTCTGTACATTTAAACAGTTTATTGCTGTATGGACATTCTGATGTCGTGATAGCCGAGACATTTCCTTGAAAACCCAGTTGCATAGAGTACATTTATATGGTTTGCAGCAGGTGTCATTTTTCTGATGCACCACCAGACGACCCTTTTAAATGAACATCTGATCACAACCACTACATTTATATGGTATTATCCATCCCTGTGTGGGTTTCATGGTGCATCTTCAGATAGCCCTTTGTAGTTTAGGTTTTCTCACATTCAGAATATTCATATAGTTTCTTGCTATTATGATTTCTTTAATCGGCCATCAGTTGTTTTTCTTCGATGAAAGCTGTTCACATTTATTAAACAGACAAGGTGTCGTCGTCCCAGCCTCTTTGTGGTCTAACAACCGCCACTTTAGGCTGAAAGCATGGTCACATTGAGAACATTTATATAGACTGCTCACCAGTATGTTTTGCTGTTTTGTTTTAGCCCTCCATTTGTAGTGAATGCTTTGATACATTAGGAACATGTGTCTAGTTTCTCTCAAGTGAGATTTCACTGATGTACCCGCAACTGTGCTCTTTTAATGCAAACCTTGTCAGTAAAAGCACCTGCACAGTTTCTAACCAGGGTGAATTCCCAGATGTATCATCTGCTGACCCTTTCTAGTGAGAGACTTCGTACATTCAGTATGTTTATATGGTTTCTCCGTATTGTGGAAAGTCTGATAACAGATTAACCTTCGGCACAAGAGCCTTGTAACATTCAGTACATTTATCTGGTCTTTCAGTAGCAGGGGCGGCTCCTCCATTAGAGTAGAGGAGCGTCTCCCCGCCAACTAAAATGTCCCCAGAGATGAAAAATAAAATGGTAATAAAGTAAGTTTATTACCATTTTATTTTTCATCACTCCATCACGAAATGAGTGACAGGACAGGGTGGGGCCTGCTGACTGGCAGCAGCAGGGAAGAGTGGTGGGCTGCCCGTCCACTAGATTAAACTGTGCATGTCTTTTAGGCCGGCTGTCTTGTGATAGCCAGCCAGACATGCACAATTTAAACCTCTCAGCCCAGCTGTCTTAGACAGCTGGTTTGCGAGCAAGCACAGGCCTCCAGTGCCCTTGTGAGCACCGAGAGAGGCCGCTATGTCCAATCCTGGCACTTCTCTCATGCTGGTTAACATCATGAGAGCAGTGCCAGGAGTGGTTAAGGGAGTTGGCTGGGGACCATGTTGGAGTCTCGATGCAAAAAGAGGACTAAAGCAAGGAAGACGTGTCGTCTGATGCATCCAAGGTAAGTGTCTTTTATTTTATTATGCAGTGCATGTACTCATTTGCCCAACAACTACACTTTCGGAGTTGCCAGTCACCACTGCTCACTAGTGTAACTTCTTTGATGTATTATTAGATATCACTTTATTTTGTAAGCTCTGCTGCATTTACCTGATCTCGTACTGGTGTGACTTCCCTAATGTATAACCAAACGTTCAGATATGTGTCCCTTTTTTGCATGAAAGCTTTGTCACAGTAAATTAACAGCGGTTCAAACTCTGTGGTATTTATGGTGGTATGACAAATTACCCTTTTTCATGAAACATTAGTCACATTCACCACATTAGGAAGGTACCAAGTAAATTTAAATTTAGACAGCAGAAGTCTGAGGACAACTGGTGAATTACTTTATGCACAACTGTTAGGAATTTAAATTTGACTTTCAGTGTCAGATAATGTGAGAAGTCTAGGAACAGAGAACTATGACCAGGCTTTAAGTCAAAAAGCAAAACCACACTTGTATTCTGGACCAACTGTAGGTAAGGCAGGACTCTTTCTCCGCTCCAAAATGCTGCTTCTGTTGTCATGCAGACAAGTTTAGAGCAGTGACTAAAGGAATGTGTAATTAAGGGCAATATTCTAAAGAGTACCTTCAAATGGAAAAAAATAGTACTAGAACTTAGTTTGTAGAACATTAAGAGACAGCCTTTGGTTCCAAACTGACCTAGATGGGGTGCGTTGCATGTCCATACTTGCTGAACAATAAACCGAAAACCTCAGTAGAAAGTTGATGGATGTCACCACCGCCTTTATTCTTAGAAGAACCAAGAGGAAATCTGCAAACATTCACCATTTTACTGCTGCTAAACGGTGGGTGAGGTGTGGTGAATGTAGAAAGCAGGCTCTTTATATACTGGACTAAAACGAGGTACACTGTGTATAGAGTCCGAGCAAAGTCCTATTGGTTTACAGATGCACAAATTATAACACTAAATGCTCTGTTTTGTGGTAGTGTGGGGCGAGCAGTTTAGTCTTGTTAGAGGGTAGTACTAATCATCTGTTGTACTCACAGAGGCAATAATGAGACACACACTCGAAGAATAAATCCAAGACCAATTTAGAAAAATTACACATTTTTCTGTAAAATTTGATACCAAGAGCTTTGTTATCAAGTAAGCACATTTTTTAATCTCGATTTTTACAGTTAAGTTAAATGTTCACTTAAATGTGTCTTTACGCAGCAATCCTTCGCTATTGGGAAGAAGGCATATGTTGCATGCAATTATTTACAATTGGTTTCTGGGGGTCTCCTTTGGGACTTAGGGTCGTAGTGGGCCATGATCCAAAGTAGCACCAAAAATTACTTGTTACCTGCCTGGGGCATCCGGGTGCAGAGGTGCTGGTCAGTTTGGTAGCTTTGAGTGCTACGTCGGTGGAGAGAGGGGGAGGCACCTGGAAACAGGATGCAGAGGGGGACTTGGGAACAATCCCGGGAGCTCCCAATGTGAGGCTCAGTTTGCAAGGGAGTAAGAAAGCAGTCGGTTCTCTGGTAACTGGGCTGGGGCTCTTGGGTGCAGCGCAGATCGGTCGGCTGAGCTGGGCGTGTCAAATGTGCTTGCGGTTGTCGGTCTCGCTGGTTGAAGGTGTAAAAGCAGGGCAGCTGCACCACTCTAGAAGTGGGTCCCTCTGGTGCTAACGTCCCTTTTTCGGCTGCTCGGTCTCGGTGCAATGGGAGTCCTGATTGGACTCATACGGTTTGGCTTAGTGCAGGGGGTCCAGTGTACCGGGTATTGGTGCTGTGCATTTCCGGTTGATTCTGGCATCTTCACACTTGGTGGGTCGACAAGCCTGAACTTCTGGGGCACAGGCATCTCTTCCTGGGAGGCTGCAGCATCGGTCTGGATGGGGAGCTGCAAAAGCAGTGGTGATTTGCAAAGGGCTGACAATCTACCAGGGTTCTTGGCACGTGCTCAGCTGCAGGACGAGTCACTTTGTCGCGACTGTCGAGACTGGTCAGGCAGGCAGGGTTTGGCCCCAAAAGTCCACAGCAAGTCTTCTGTCTTCGCTTTCTCGCGGCTCTTCTTCGTCTTGTGATCTTCTGGATTTGTCGAATCAGAGTTCCTGGCATCAGGGATGACAAATACTCAATTTAGGGGCGTTAATGGGAATGACAGGTAGTAGCCAATGGGCTACCTATCTTTAGGGTGACTACACCCTCTATCTGACATGGAAAGTGGGCATAACCCTGAACCAGTGTGTCTAATTCCACCAAAACCAAGATGGTGGAATTCGAAGTTGTGTGTTCACATCATGTAGCCCTCCTTAGGGGTGGAACTGTTCTGATCGGGAACAAGCCTACTGACTAGCTAATTTTCCCACCTGTCTTGGTGCCAAATGGGCCCGGGCAGAGGGGTGGCATCTCCACTGACTGGGAAAGTCAGGGTCGCATAACAAAAGCAACTGAGGCCTTCAAAGCCTCCTCCCTTGATATGCTGATAAATAGCCATCCTGTTTGACAGAGGTGGCAACATCTGGCCCAGAGTAGGCTTTGTTTCTGACCTCAGAATGTAGGCTCTCACCACCAGGGAGACTGAAACTCATCTGAGGTGGCAAGCTGGTCAGGACCAGTCAGTCAGCACACTAGTAGCTGGTAGGTTTTGAGGGGGCACCTCTAAGGTGCTCTCTGTGTGCAAGTCATAGTAAATACAATACTGACATCAGTATTGATTTATTAAGACGAGGTGTTTGATACAAAACACCATAGGTTTCATTGAAGCCATTATGTAGCTGGGAAACTCATTTTGACCAGTGCCCAGTACATACCTTAATATGGCTTCCCTGTTCACTTCCGATACCTAGCAATAGAATTAGACATCACAGGGGCATATCTACTCATGCAGTTACACCCCTACATATAGTATAGCGCACCCTGTCTTAGAGCTGTAAGGCCTGTGGTGGGGTAACTTACTTATTCTGCATGCAGTGTCTGCAGGCATGGCACAAACAGGAGGTGTGCCGTGTCGTGTTTTCACTTTTCTCTGCCCCATGTCACGCAGCCTGCAATGGCAGTCTGCACAAGTGTGCTAAGTGATTCCTTAGGATGGCACAATACATGCTGCAGCCCTTAGGGATCCTCTTTAGTAATCCAAGCTCTAGGTACCAGGGGTACCATTTACCAGAGACTTACATGGGTGATAAAGGTATTGTCAATTGGGGAACAGCTGTATAGTTTTTTGGGAAAGATCTGGCACTGGGGACCTGGATAGCAGGAACCTAGTGTACTTGGGTCAAAACTGTATCAGATACCAGGAAAAAAGTGGGGATGACCATGTCAAAAAAGAGAACTTTCCTTCAGTGAATGCAATTGGTATACATCAGGTTCTTTCACTACACCCACTTACCTGCTACTTAGATGCCCAAAAAGAGGCGGTGTGGTTGGAGACAATGCATATGTTCTCAATTTGTCCGGTTACTGTCCAACAGGCTAGAGGAATCAAGCAGTGCCAACATGTCCATGGTAGCCCACATGGAGCTCAGAATTTTGAGCATGTGCCCTAACCAGGGCTACCTCATAAATTAATTGCAGCTCCTAGCAACAGAGGGAATGCTAATGTTAGAGAGGCAAAATTAGCACACACTTTATTTTAGCCAGTCCCCGCTGCTTAGTGGTCCACAACTTCACTTGCTGGACTGAAATGCCATCTGCTGAGACACTACTATGCGCCCTGACTTTACATATCTAGACATGTTGTTTGTTCATCTGGCTTACTGACCTGGCCCACTCATCAGCGGACCTCACTAAGGATATGGTCTTTGTTACCCTCTTGGATCAGGCTGCCCTGTCCTTGAGCTCCTGGGGTGTCCGCTTACTTTTATTCCTACTTGTTTGCCTCCGTCTTCCTTTCACCTTTGAGTGGGAATTGCTGAATGAATGTAACTGCAAGTTCAATAAACTTGCAAATGTATATTAATTTATTATGATCAACGGTATGCACGTACCAAAGGAAAAAGAGCATCTTATTAGAATCACATTCTCTGTATCCTATTTATAGTAATCAGAGGTTGTATAGCATTACTGGTAAAGTTTGTAGATATCATGTCATTGAAACCATTGTGTCTAAAATCAGCAATTTGCAGGCATCTGATAACATGATCTAATTTAAAAAAAAAAAAAAAACAATCACAAACCACAAAAACATAGCTATCAATTTTAAAATATTTTCCATCCATCCTGTTTGTGGCAAGGAAAGAAATGTTTACTTATTTACATATTTATTGACAATCCATGCTCCTTTATCTAGAATAATTTTGTTGAATATTTTTTCTCTACTCAGCACTTGGACATATAACAATTTTTTTTTTCAATATATAAAAGTTTGCACTATGAAATCATTTTCTAAATGTAGTGCTAAAAAATAATAGCATTGTTCAGAAGAAGCACAGACTTATTAATAAAGCACACGTTTTTACTCCAGATGAGTGTTTATTATATTTGATGCTACTGACTGTGTATGCTTGTTGCTTACAATTCACAGCATGAAATATAAACATACACTTACAGGTGGAAAAAAGAAATAGGGGTTAACATACCACTATAATACACCCAAAAAAGGCCAACTGCCAAGATCCTTTAGAAGGTTATGAGCCTGCAAAGATGATCTGCAAAGCCATTTCAACGTATGCCAGGGGGTATTTTATTCCTTATAATCTATTGCCACATCATCAACCATCAGCAAACCACTTAAATCATTGGATTCTTGCTTCTCCATAAGAAGCAGAACATATATTTGCAGTCATGAAGAATACAAGTAGAATTAGAGCAAATTAAATGTACCAAAAAGCAGTCAGTAGATCAAAAAATGCAGTAGTTCAGAATGTGTAGAAACATGTCGAGATTTCAACTTTCCTTTAGTGACCTATGACATGCAAACAATTAACTTGTTGCCATAAGTCTCCTTTTTGCTGATACCTGTTCATGTTAGAAAAGATGATAGACCAAAAGTGTAGGAAGTTGGCTCTGTATGCACTATTTCAAAGAAAGGAATAATATGCACAGAGTCCAAGGGTTCCCCTTAGAGGTAAGATAGTGGCAAAAAGAGATAATACTAATGCTCTATTTTGTGGTAGTGTGGTCGAGCAGTAGGCTTATCAAAGGAGTAGTGTGAAGCATTTGTTGTACATACACCCAGGCATAAATGAGGAACACACACTCAGACAGTTCCAGGCCAATAGGTTTTTGTATAGAAAATGAAAATGTCACTTACCCAGTGTACATCTGTTCGTGGCATCAGTCGCAGTAGATTCGCATGTTTTGCAATAGCTCGCCATCTGGTGTTGGGCCGGAGTGTTAGAAGTTGTTTTTCTTCGAAGAAGTCTTTCGAGTCACGGGACCAAGTGACTCCTCTTTTTGTCTCCATTGCGCATGGGCGTCGACTCCATCTTCGATTGTTTTTCCCCGCAGAGGGTGAGGTAGGAGTTGAATTGTAGTAATAGTGCCCATGCAATGGAGTGACTAAGTATGCACCTATTTAAGGTTGAGATGATACATATATAAATAGTTGAAGGTAACTTCCAAACTGCTACAGGCTCCCGGGGAGGCGGGTGGGCACATGCGAATCTACTGCGACTGATGCCACGAACAGATGTACACTGGGTAAGTGACATTTTCAGTTCGATGGCATCTGTCGCTGTAGATACGCATGTTTTGCATAGACTAGTAAGCAGTTATCTCCCCAAAAGCGGTGGATCAGCCTGTAGGAGTGGAAGTAGTCTGAAATAATGTTCTTAATACGGCTTGACCTACTGTGGCTTGTTGTGCGGATAACACGTCTACACAGTAGTGCTTGGTGAATGTGTGAGGCGTAGACCATGTGGCTGCCTTACATATTTCTTGCATTGGGATGTTTCCTAGAAAGGCCATGGTAGCACCTTTCTTTCTGGTTGAGTGTGCCCTTGGTGTAATGGGCAGCTGTCGTTTAGCTTTAAGGTAGCAGATTTGGATGCATTTAACTATCCATCTGGCTATACCTTGTTTTGATATTGGGTTTCCTGCATGAGGTTTTTGAAATGCAATAAATAGTTGTTTAGTCTTTCTGATGTTCTTTGTTCTGTCAATGTAATACATCAATGCTCTTTTGACATCTAATGTATGTAGTGCCCTTTCAGCTACGGGATCTGGCTGTGGAAAGAACACTGGAAGTTCCACTGTTTGATTTAGATGGAACGGTGAAATAACCTTTGGCAAAAATTTAGGATTGGTCCTTAGGACGACCTTATTCTTGTGTAGTTGTATAAAAGGTTCCTGTATTGTAAACGCCTGAATCTCGCTTACTCTTCTTAGGGAAGTAATGGCGATGAGAAATGCCACCTTCCAGGTTAGGAACTGTATTTCGCAGGAGTGCATGGGTTCAAAAGGTGGACCCATAAGTCTAGTTAGGACATTTAGGTTCCATGAAGGAACAGGTGGTGTTCTTGGTGGTATAATTCTCCTAAGGCCCTCCATGAATGCTTTAATGACTGGTATCTTATATAGGGAAGTTGAATAGGTAGTCTGCAGGTATGCAGATATTGCTGCAAGGTGTATTTTAATGGAAGAGAAAGCCAGGTTAGATTTTTGTAAGTGAAGCAAGTAACCCACTACATGTTCTGGAGTTGTGTGTAATGGTTGTATTTGATTAATATGGCAGTAGCAAACAAACCTCTTCCATTTACTTGCATAGCAGTGCCTGGTGGATGGCCTTCTGGCTTGTTTTATGACTTCCATACATTCTTGGGTAAGTTGTAAGTGCCCGAATTCTAGGATTTCAGGAGCCAGATTGCTAGATTCAGCGATGCTGGATCTGGGTGTCTGATATTTTGGTTGTGTTGTGTCAACAGATCTGGCCTGTTGGGCAATTTGATGCAGGGTACTACTGATAGGTCTAGCAGCGTTGTGTACCAGGGTTGCCTTGCCCAAGTTGGTGCTATTAATATGAGTTTGAGTTTGTTTTGACTGAGTTTGTTTACCAGGTAAGGAAGGAGAGGGAGAGGAGGAAAAGCGTAAGCAAATATCTCTGACCAGTTCATCCATAGGGCATTGCCTTGGGACTGTTTGTGTGGGTATCTGGATGCGAAGTTTTGGCATTTTGCGTTCTCCTTTGTCGCAAACAAGTCTATCTGAGGTGTTCCCCAGAGTTTGAAATAAGTGTTCAGAATCTGGGGGTAAATTTCCCATTCGTGGACCTGTTGGTGATCTCGAGAGAGATTGTCTGCGAGTTGATTTTGGATCCCTGGTATAAATTGTGCTATTAGGCGAATTTGGTTGTGAATTGCCCAACGCCAAATCTTTTGTGCTAGCAGGCTTAACTGCGCGGAGTGCGTCCCCCCTTGCTTGTTTAGATAATACATTGTTGTCATGTTGTCTGTTTTGACGAGAATGTATTTGTGAACTATTATTGGTTGGAAAGCTTTTAGTGCTTGAAAAACTGCTAGAAGTTCTAGGTGATTTATATGCAGTTTTGTTTGATGTACGTTCCATTGTCCTTGTATGCTGTGTTGATCGAGGTGTGCTCCCCACCCGGTCATGGAAGCATCTGTTGTTATTACGCATTGTGGCACTGGGTCTTGGAAAGGCCGCCCTTTGTTTAAATTTATGTTGTTCCACCACAGAAGCGAGAGGTAAGTTTGGCGGTCTATTAACACCAGATCTAGAAGGTGACCCTGTGCTTGTGACCATTGTGATGCTAGGCACTGTTATAAGGGCCTCATGTGCAGTCTTGCGTTTGGGACAATGGATATGCATGAAGACATCATGCCTAGGAGTTGTAGTACCATCTTTGCTTGTATCCTTTGTGTTGGATACATGCGTTGTATGATGGTGCTGAAATTTTGAATTCTTTTTGGACTTGGAGTGGCTACTCCTTTTGATGTGTTTATTATGGCTCCCAGGTATTGTTGTACCTTGCGCGGCAGAATTTTGGATTTTGTGAAATTGACGGTGAACCCTAGTTTGAAGAGGGTTTGTATGATATGATTTGTGTGATTTGAGCACTCTATTAACGAATGGGCCTTGATTAGCCAGTCGTCTAGATATGGGAACACATGTATTTGCTGCCTTCTTATGTGTGCAGCGACCACCGCTAGACATTTGGTAAAGACTCTTGGTGCGGTTGTTAATCCGAAAGGCAGTACCTTGAATTGGTAATGTATTCCCTTGAATACAAACCTTAGGTATTTCCTGTGCGATGGGTGTATTGGTATATGGAAATAAGCATCCTTGAGGTCTAAAGTTGCCATGTAGTCGTGTAGTTTTAGCAATGGCAATACTTCTTGTAGTGTGACCATGTGAAAGTGGTCTGATTTGATGAAAGTGTTCACTACTCTGAGGTCTAGGATTGGTCTCAGCGTTTTGTCCTTCTTTGGTATCAGAAAGTACAGTGAGTAAACTCCTGTGTTTATTTGTGTGTTTGGCACTAATTCGATTGCATTCTTTTGCAATAGTGCCTGCACTTCTATCTCCAGGAGATTGGAATGGTGTGTTGTCAAATTTTGTGCTTTTGGTGGTATGTTTGGAGGGAATTGTAGAAATTCTATGCAATAACCATGTTGGATAATTGCTAGAACCCAAGTGTCTGTAGTGATTTCCTCCCATGCTTTGTAATAATGACTTATTCTTCCCCCCACTGGTGTAGTGTGGAGGGGGTGAGTGACATGTGAGTCACTGTTTAGTAGTAGGGGTTTTGGGGCTCTGAAATCTTCCTCTATTCCTAGGGAATTGCCCTCCTCTATATTGTCCCCAAAAACCTCCTCTATACTGTCCCTGGTAACTGGACGGTGTTGCTTGTGAGGTGCTGGCTTGTGTGCTCTGACCCCGAAACCCCCCTCGAAAGGGTGTTTTACGGAATGTGCTGTAATTGCCTCTGCTCTGCGGGGAGTAGAGTGCGCCCATGGCTTTGGCAGTGTCCGTATCTTTTTTGAGTTTCTCAATCGATGTGTCCACTTCTGGACCGAACAGTTCTTTTTCGTTAAAAGGCATATTGAGAACTGCTTGTTGAATCTCTGGTTTAAATCCAGACGTTCGGAGCCATGCATGCCTTCTGATAGTTACAGATGTATTAATTGTCCGTGCAGCTGTATCTGCAGCGTCCATGGAGGAGCGGATCTGGTTGTTGGAAATGGTCTGTCCCTCCTCAACCACTTGTTTTGCCCTATTTTGTAAGTCCTTGGGCAGATGTTCAATGAGATGTTGCATCTCTTCCCAGTGGGCTCTGTCATAGCGCGCAAGTAGTGCCTGGGAGTTGGCGATGCGCCACTGGTTTGCAGCTTGTGCTGCGACTCTCTTACCAGCTGCATCGAACTTGCGGCTTTCTTTATCTGGGGGTGGTGCATCTCCAGATGTGTGGGAGTTGGCCCTTTTCCTAGCTGCTCCTACAACGACAGAGTCTGGTGTCAGCTGTGTAGTGATGAAAACCGGGTCTGTAGGAGGGGCCTTATACTTTTTTTCCACCCTTGGTGTGATAGCCCTACTTTTGACCGGCTCCTTAAAGATGTCTTTTGCGTGCCGGAGCATACCAGGGAGCATAGGCAGGCTTTGGTATGAGCTGTGGGTGGAGGAGAGTGTGTTGAATAAAAAATCATCCTCGACCTGTTCTGAGTGGAGGCTTACGTTGTGAAATTGTGCTGCTCTAGCCACCACTTGAGAATACGCGGTGCTGTCCTCTGGTGGAGATGGCTTCGTAGGGTATGCCTCCGGACTGTTATCTGACACTGGGGCGTCGTATAGGTCCCATGCGTCTTGATCTTGGTCACCCTGGCTTATGGTGGTGTGAGCTGGGGAGTGTGATGGAGTTTGTGCTGGCGAGACGTTAATCACGGGCGGAGGAGAGGGTGGTGGGGTAACTCTTTTCACCACTTTTGGTTGTGGTGTCTGTTCAGTTTGGAACTCCAACCTTCTCTTTCTTCTAATGGGGGGAAGGGTGCTTATTTTTCCTGTCCCCTGCTGTATGAAAATACGCTTTTGCGTATGGTCTACATCAGTTGATTGTAGCTCTTCCTCAAACCTATGCTTTTGCATTTGGGAGGTTAGCGAGTGCTCTTCTGTATAAGAGCCTGAAGCTGGGTCGCTTGCAGTTTGTTTCGGCACCGAAACCCTGTCTGTGTGTTTTTTCGGCTCCGAGGTGACTTTTTTCTTTTTCGGGGCCGAAACCTCTCGGCGTCGATCTTCTTCGGTGCCGCTGTCTCGGCGTCGAGCCGTGTCCACACCGGCATCTCGGTGTCGAGGCTTGTCTCCAGCACTTTCTCGGTCCCGAGAAGGCTGCGTGCCGGTGTCTCGACCGGAGTCGGACGATCTCGGCACTGTTTGGGCCTTTTTCGGTGCCGACGGTCGGTCACCGAATTTATGGGTGGAGCCATGGCCTGATGGCAGTGGCGTCCCCTGGGCCTTGTAAATCTTCCTCTGTGTTGTTTTCGACGTCTTACTCACGGTTTGTGTATCGTCGAATCCTTCGGAGTCCGATTCTTGGATCGAGAAGGTAGCTTCCTCTTCTTGTTCCTCGAACTTTCGGTGGGTTGTCGGCGCGGACGCCATCTGAAGTCTTCTGGCTCGACGGTCTCGGAGTGTTTTTCGGGACCGGAACGCACGACAGGCCTCGCAGGTGTCTTCACTGTGCTCAGGTGACAGGCACAGGTTACAGACCAAGTGTTGGTCTGTATAGGGGTATTTATTGTGGCATTTGGGGCAGAAACGGAACGGGGTCCGTTCCATCGGCGTTCTTCAGCACGCGGTCGGGCCGACCAGGCCCCGACGGGGGATCGAAAAACTACCCCGAAGGGCACCGGAGCTCTTCGATCTTCGATGCGGTGTTGAATCTAACTACGCCGATCCCGAACGCAACAATACCGACGAAAATCTTCCGAAATTAGCTATCTTTCCGTTCCGAAACTCGGAGCGACAGGAACACGTCCGAACCCGATGGCGGAAAAAAAAAATAATCGAAGATGGAGTCGACGCCCATGCGCAATGGAGACAAAAGGAGGAGTCACTCGGTCCCGTGACTCGAAAGACTTCTTCGAAGAAAAACAACTTTTAACACTCCGGCCCAACACCAGATGGCGAGCTATTGCAAAACATGCGTATCTACAGCGACAGATGCCATCGAACATATATTTTCTTAGTTTATTTTAAGAACCACAGGTTCAAATTCTACAAGTAATATCTCATTTGAAAGGTATTTGCAAGTAAGTACTTTAGGAACTTTGAATAATCACAATAGCATATATACTTTTTACATAAAACACATATAGCTATTTTAAAAGTGGACACTGCAATTTTCACAGTTCCTGGGGGAGGTAAGTTAAGGTTAGTTCTTGCAGGTAAGTAAACCACCTACAGGGTTCAAATTGGGGTCCAAGGTAGCCCACCGTTCAGAGCAACCCCAAAGTTACCACACCAGCAGCTCAGGGCCGGTCAGGTGCAGAGTTCAAAGTGGTGCCCAAAACACATAGGCTTCAATGGAGAAGGGGGTGCCCCGGTTCCAGTCTGCCAGCAGGTAAGTACCCGCGTCTTCGGAGGGCAGACCAGGGGGGTTTTGTAGGGCACCGGGGGGGACACCAGTTAGCACAGAAAGTACACCCTCAGCAGCACGGGGGGGCCGGGTGCAGTGTGCAAACACGCGTCGGGTTTTCAATAGATTTCAATGAGAGACCAAGGGGTCTCTTCAGCGATGCAGGCAGGCAAGGGGGGGGGGCTCCTCGGGGTAGCCACCGCCTGGGCAAGGGAGAGGGCCTCCTGGGGGTCACTCCTGCACTGGAGTTCCGATCCTTCAGGTCCTGGGGGCTGCGGGTGCAGGGTCTTTTCCAGGCGTCGGGATTTTGGATTCAGACAGTCGCGGTCAGGGGGAGCCTCGGGATTCCCTCTGCAGGCGTGGCTGTGGGGGCTCAGGGGGGACAACTTTGGTTACTCACAGTCTTGGACTCGCCGGGGGTTCCTCCCTGTAGCGTTGTTTCTCCACCAGTCGAGTCGGGGTCGCCGGGTGCAGTGTTGCAAGTCTCATGCTTCTTGCGGGGATTGCAGGGGTCTTTAAATCTGCTCCTCTGGAAACAAAGTTGCAGTCTTTGTTGAACGGGGCCGCTGTTCTCTGGAGTTTTTTGGTCTTTTGGAAGCAGGGCAGTCCTCTGAGGATTCAGAGGTCGCTGTTCCTGGGGAAAGCGTCGCTGGAGCAGTTTTCTTCTGAAGGGGGGAGACAGGCCGGTAGGGCTGGGGCCAAAGCAGTTGGTGTCTCCGTCTTCTCTGCAGGGGTTTTTCAGCTCAGCAGTCCTCTTCTTCGTAAGTTGCAGGAATCTGAGTTCCTAGGTTCAGGGGAGCCCCTAAATACAGAATTTAGGGGTGTGTTTAGGTCAGGGAGGGCAGTAGCCAATGGCTACTAGCCCTGAGGGTGGCTACACCCTCTTTGTGCCTCCTCCCAAGGGGAGGGGGTCACATTCCTAGCCCTATTGGGGGGATTCTCCATCTGCAAGATGGAGGATTCCTAAAAGTCAGAATCACTTCAGCTCAGGTTGCCTTAGGGGCTGTCCTGACTGGTCAGTGACTCCTCCTTGTTTTTCTCATTATCTCCTCCGGCCTTGCTGCCAAAAGTGGGGCCGTGGCCGGAGGGGGCAGGCAACTAAACTAGCTGGAATGCCCTGTGGTGCTGGAACAAAGGGGGTGAGCCTTTGAGGCTCACCGCCAGGTGTTACAGCTCCTGCAAGGGGGAGGTGATAAGCATCCCCACCCAGTGCAGGCTTTGTTACTGGCCACAGAGTGACAAAGGCACTCTCCCCATGTGGCCAGCAACATGTCTCGAGTGTGGCAGGCTGCTAGAACCAGTCAGCTCACAATGGTAGTTGGTTAAGGTTTCAGGGGGCACCTCTAAGGTGCCCTCTGGGGTGTATCTTACAATAAAATGTACACTGGCATCAGTGTGCATTTATTGTGCCGAGAAGTTTGATACCAAACTTCCCAGTTTTCAGTGCAGCCATTATGGTGCTGTGGAGTTCGTGTTTGACAGACTCCCAGACCATATACTCTTATGGCTACCCTGCACTTACAATGTCTAAGGTTTGGCTTAGACACTGTAGGGGCACAGTGCTCATGCACTGGTGCCCTCACCTATGGTATAGTGCACCCTGCGTTAGGGCTGTAAGGCCTGCTAGAGGGGTGACTTATCTATACTGCATAGGCAATGTGAGGTTGGCATGGCACCCTGAGGGGAGTGCCATGTCGACTTACTCGTTTTGTCCTCACCAGCACACACAAGCTGGCAAGCAGTGTGTTTGTGCCGAGTGAGGGGTCCCCAGGGTGGCATAAGATATGCTGCAGCCCTTAGAGACCTTCCCTGGCATCAGGGCCCTTGGCACCAGGGGTACCAGTTACAAGGGACTTACCTGGATGCCAGGGTGTGCCAATTGTGTAAACAAAAGTACAGGTTAGGGAAAGAACACTGGTGCTGGGGCCTGGTTAGCAGGCCTCAGCACACTTTCAAATTAAAACATAGCATCAGCAAAGGCAAAAAGTCAGGGGGTAACCATACCAAGGAGGCATTTCCTTACACAACACCCCCCCCCCCCCCCCCAAACGAAAGAGGATGAGACTAACCTTTCCCAAGAGAGTCTTCATTTTCTAAGTGGAAGAACCTGGAAAGGCCATCTGCATTGGCATGGGCAGTCCCAGGTCTGTGTTCCACTATAAAGTCCATTCCCTGTAGGGAGATGGACCACCTCAACAGTTTTGGATTTTCACCTTTCATTTGCATCAGCCATCTGATAGGTCTGTGGTCAGTTTGAACTACAAAGTGAGTACCAAAGAGGTATGGTCTCAGCTTCTTCAGGGACCAAACCACAGCAAAGGCCTCCCTCTCAATGGCACTCCAACGCTGCTCCCTGGGGAGTAACCTCCTGCTAATGAAAGCAACAGGCTGGTCAAGGCCATCGTCATTTGTCTGGGACAAAACTGCCCCTATCCCATGTTCAGAGGCATCTGTCTGCACAATTAACTGCTTGGAGTAATCTGGAGCTTTTAGAACTGGTGCTGTGCACATTGCTTGTTTCAGGGTGTCAAAGGCCTGTTGGCATTCTACAGTCCAGTTTACCTTCTTGGGCATTTTCTTGGAGGTGAGTTCTGTGAGGGCTGTCACTATGGATCCATATCCCTTCACAAACCTCCTGTAATACCCAGTCAAGCCAAGGAATGCCCTGACTTGAGTCTGGGTTTTTGGAGCTGCCCAGTCCAGAATAGTCTGGATCTTGGGCTGGAGTGGCTGAACTTGGCCTCCACCTACAAGGTGTCCCAAGTAAACCACAGTTCCCTGCCCTATCTGGCTTTTGGATGCCTTGATAGAGAGGCCTGCTGATTGCAGAGCCTTCAAAACCTTCTTCAGGTGGACCAGGTGATCCTGCCAGCTGGAGCTAAAGACAGCAATATCATCAAGATAAGCTGCACTAAAGGACTCCAAACCAGCAAGGACTTGATTCACCAACCTTTGGAAGGTGGCAGGGGCATTCTTTAAACCAAAGGGCATAACAGTGAACTGATAATGCCCATCAGGTGTGGAGAATGCTGTCTTTTCTTTTGCTCCAGGTGCCATTTTGATTTGCCAGTACCCTGCTGTTAAGTCAAAGGTACTTAAGAATTTGGCAGCACCTAATTTATCAATCAGTTCGTCTGCCCTTGGAATGGGATGGGCATCTGTCTTGGTGACAGAATTAAGTCCTCTGTAGTCCACACAAAACCTCATTTCTCACTTTCCATCTTTGGTGTGAGGTTTGGGGACTAAGACCACTGGGCTAGCCCAGGGGCTGTCAGAGTGCTCAATGACTCCCAATTCCAGCATCTTTTGGACTTCCACATTGATGCTTTCTTTAACTTGGTCAGACTGTCTGAAAATGTTGTTTGTGACAGGCATGCTGTCTCCTGTGTCCACATCATGGGTACACAGGTATGTCTGACCAGGGGTTAGGGAAAAGAGCTCAGCAAACTGTTGCAGGACTTTCCTACAGTCAGATTGCTGTTGGGTAGAGAGGGTGTCTGAATAGATCACTCCATCTACTGAGCCATCCTTAGGGTTTGATGAGAGGAGATCAGGGAGAGGTTCACTCTCAGCTTCCTGGTCCTCATCTGTTACCATCAATAGATTCACATCAGCCCTATCATGGAAGAGCTTAAGGCGGTTCACATGGATCACCCTCTTGGGGCTCCTGCTAGTGCCTAGGTCCACCAGGTAGGTGACCTGACTCTTCTTTTCTAGCACTGGGTAAGGGCCACTCCATTTGTCCTGGAGTGCCCTGGGAGCCACAGGCTCCAAAACCCAGACTTTCTGCCCTGGTTGAAATTCAACCATTGCAGCCTTTTGGTCATACCAAAACCTCTGGAGCTGTTGGCTGGCCTCAAGGTTTTTACTTGCCTGTTCCATGTACTCTGCCATCCTTGAACGTAGGCCCAGTACATAGTCCACTATGTCTTGTTTAGGCTCATGAAGAGGTCTCTCCCAGCCTTCTTTCACAAGAGCTAGTGGTCCCCTTACAGGGTGGCCAAACAGAAGTTCAAAGGGTGAGAACCCTACTCCCTTCTGAGGCACCTCTCTGTAAGCGAAAAGCAGACATGGCAGGAGGACATCCCATCTCCTTTTGAGTTTTTCTGGGAGCCCCATGATCATGCCTTTTAATGTCTTGTTGAATCTCTCAACAAGGCCATTAGTTTGTGGATGATATGGTGTAGTGAATTTATAAGTCACTCCACACTCATTCCACATGTGTTTCAGGTATGCTGACATGAAGTTGGTACCTCTGTCAGACACCACCTCCTTAGGGAAGCCCACTCTGGTAAAAATACCAATGAGGGCCTTGGCTACTGCAGGGGAAGTAGTCGACCTAAGGGGAATAGCTTCAGGGTATCTAGTAGCATGATCCACTACTACTAGTATGTACATATTCCCTGAGGCTGTGGGAGGTTCAAGTGGACCCACTATGTCCACACCCACTCTTTCAAAGGGGACCCCCACCACTGGAAGTGGAATGAGGGGGGCCTTTGGATGTCCACCTGTTTTACCACTGGCTTGACAGGTGGTACAGGAGACACAAAACTCCTTGACTTTCTGGGACATGTTGGGCCAGTAGAAGTGGTTGACTAGTCACTCCCACGTCTTGGTTTGTCCCAAATGCCCAGCAAGAGGAATATCATGGGCTAAGGTCAGTATGAACTCTCTGATCTCCTGAGGCACTACCACTCTCCTAGTGGCACCAGGTTTGGGATCTCTTGCCTCAGTGTACAGGAGTCCATCTTCCCAATAGACCCTATGTGTTCCAGTTTTCTTGCCATTGGACTCTTCAGCAGCTTGCTGCCTAAGGCCTTCAAGAGAGGGACAGGTTTCTTGCCCCTTACACAACTGCTCCCTTGAGGGTCCCCCTGGGCCTAAGAGCTCAACCTGATAAGGTTCCAACTCCATAGGCTCTGTTCCCTCAGAGGGCAGAACTTCTTCCTGAGGCGAGAGGTTCTCTTTTTGTTGTTGTGTTGCAGCTGGTTTCCCAGTTGTCTTTCCTTTCCTCTTGGTAGGCTGGGCCCTTTTTCCAGGCTCCAGCTCTACTTTTTCACCCCGAGCCTTGCACTGTGCCCTTGTCTTGACACACACCAGTTCAGGGATACCCAGTATGGCTGCATGGGTTTTCAGTTCTACCTCAGCCCATGCTGAGGACTCCAGGTCATTTCCAAGCAAACAGTCTACTGGGATATTTGAGGAGACCACCACCTGTTTCAGGCCATTGACCCCTCCCCACTCTAAAGTTACCATAGCCATGGGATGTACTTTAGTTTGATTGTCAGCATTGGTGACTGGATAAGTTTGTCCAGCCAGGTATTGACCAGGGGAAACCAGTTTCTCTGTCACCATGGTGACACTGGCACCTGTATCCCTCAGGCCTTCTACACTTGTCCCATTAATTAAGAGCTGCTGCCTGTATTTTTGCATGTTAGGAGGCCAGGCAGCCAGTGTGGCTAAATCCACCCCACCCTCAGAGACTAATGTAGCTTCAGTGTGACACCTGATTTGCTCTGGGCACACTGTTGATCCCACTTGGAGACTAGCCATTCCAGTGTTAGCTTGAGTGGAGTTAGAAGTGGTACTTTTCTTGGGACAGGCCTTGTCTCCAGTTTGGTGTCCAGGCTGATTACAGCTACGACACTAGGCCTTTTTGGGATCAACGTTTTTGCCCTTGTACCCAAAATTGTTTTGTGAAGAGGCTCTGGGCCCACCCTCCTGTGCAGGTTTTTGGGGGCCTGAAAAAGACTCTTTACTATTTTTGTTTTTGGATGTCTCAACACCTTTGCCCTGGGGAGGCCTTGTGACCCCTTTCTTTTGGTCACCCCCTGTGGAAGTCTTGGTCACCCTAGTCTTGACCCAATGGTCCGCATTCTTTCCCAATTCTTGGGGAGAAATTGGTCCTAGGTCTACCAGATGCTGATGCAGTTTATCATTTGAACAATTACTTAATAGGTGTTCTTTCACAAATAAATTGTACAGCCCATCATAATTATTTACACCACTGCCTTGAATCCAACCATCCAGTGTTTTCACTGAGTAGTCCACAAAATCAACCCAGGTCTGGCTCGAGGTTTTTTGAGCCCCCCCTGAATCTAATCCTATACTCCTCAGTGGAGAATCCAAAGCCCTCAATCAAGGTTCCCTTCATGAGGTCATAAGATTCTGCATCTTTTCCAGAGAGTGTGAGGAGTCTATCCCTACACTTTCCAGTGAACATTTCCCAAAGGAGAGCACCCCAGTGAGATCTGTTAACTTTCCTGGTTACACAAGCCCTCTCAAAAGCTGTGAACCATTTGGTGATGTCATCACCATCTTCATATTTAGTTACAATCCCTTTAGGGATTTTCAACATGTCAGGAGAATCTCTGACCCTAATTATGTTGCTGCCACCATTGATGGGACCTAGGCCCATCTCTTGTCTTTCCCTTTCTATGGCTAGGATCTGTCTTTCCAAAGCCAATCTTTTGGCCATCCTGGCTAACTGGATGTCCTCTTCACTGGAGTTATCCTCAGTGATTTCAGATGTGCTGGTCCCTCCTGTGAGGGAAACAGCATCTCTGACTAGTATATTTGGAGTCAGGGCTTGAGCAGCCCTGTTCTCCCTGAGTAGGACTGGAGGAGGGGAATTCTCCTCCAAGTCACTATCTTCATCCTCTGTGTTGCCATCCTCAGAGGGGTTGGCCTTTTCAAACTCTGCCAAAAGCGCTTGGAGCTGTACTTTGGAAGGTCTGGGGCCCATTGTAATTTTCTTTATTTTGCAGAGTGACCTTAGCTCCCTCATCTTAAGATGGAGGTAAGGTGTGAGGTCGAGTTCCTCCACATTCATCTCTGCACTAGACATTATGCTTCTAAAAGTTGGAATACTTTTTAAGAATCTAAAACTAGTTCTAGGTTCTAATTCAAACTTTCACAAAACTTTTAAACTCTAAAAGGAATGCTAAACAGGGACCAACACAAGGCCCTAGCAGGACTTTTAAGAATTTAGAAAAATAGTTCAAATTGCAAAAATCAATTTCTAATGACAATTTTTGGAATTTGTCGTGTGATCAGGTATTGGCTGAGTAGTCCAGCAAATGCAAAGTCTTGTACCCCACCGCTGATCCACCAATGTAGGAAGTTGGCTCTGTATGCACTATTTCAAAGTAAGGAATAGTATGCACAGAGTCCAAGGGTTTCCCTTAGAGGTAAGATAAAAAAAGAGAGGCAAAAAGAGATAATACTAATGCTCTATTTTGTGGTAGTGTGGTCGAGCAGTAGGCTTATCAAAGGAGTAGTGTTAAGCATTTGTTGTACATACACCCAGGCATAAATGAGGAACACACACTCAGAGACAGTTCCAGTACAATAGGTTTTTGTATAGAAAAATATATTTTCTTAGTTTATTTTAAGAACCACAGGTTCAAATTCTACAAGTAATATCTCATTTGAAAGGTATTTGCAGGTAAGTACTTTAGGAACTTTGAATAATCACAATAGCATATATACTTTTTACATAAAACACATATAGCTATTTTAAAAGTGGACACAGTGCAATTTTCACAGTTCATGGGGGAGGTAAGTTAAGGTTAGTTCTTGCAGGTAAGTAAACCACCTACGGGGTTCAAATTGGGGTCCAAGGTAGCCCACCGTTGGGGGTTCAGAGCAACCCCAAAGTTACCACACCAGCAGCTCAGGGCCGGTCAGGTGCAGAGTTCAAAGTGGTGCCCAAAACACATAGGCTTCAATGGAGAAGGGGGTGCCCGCGTCTTCGGAGGGCAGACCAGGGGGGTTTTGTAGGGCACCGGGGGGGACACCAGTTAGCACAGAAAGTACACCCTCAGCAGTACGGGGGGGCCGGGTGCAGTGTGCAAACACGCGTCGGGTTTTCAATAGATTTCAATGAGAGACCAAGGGGTCTCTTCAGCGATGCAGGCAGGCAAGGGGGGGGGGGGGGGGCTCCTCGGGGTAGCCACCGCCTGGGCAAGGGAGAGGGCCTCCTGGGGGTCACTCCTGCACTGGAGTTCCGATCCTTCAGGTCCTGGGGGCTGCGGGTGCAGGGTCTTTTACAGGCATCGGGATTTTGGATTCAGACAGTCGCGGTCAGGGGGAGCCTCAGGATTCCCTCTGCAGGCGTCGCTGTGGGGGCTCAGGGGGGACAACTTTGGTTACTCACAGTCTTGGAGTCGCCGGGGGGTCCTCCCTGTAGCGTTGTTTCTCCACCAGTCGAGTCGGGGTCGCCGGGTGCAGTGTTGCAAGTCTCACGCTTCTTGCGGGGATTGCAGGGGTCTTTAAATCTGCTCCTCTGGAAACAAAGTTGCAGTCTTTGTTGAACAGGGCCGCTGTTCTCTGGAGTTTCTTGGTCTTTTGGAAGCAGGGCAGTCCTCTGAGGATTCAGAGGTCGCTGGTCCTGGGGAAAGCGTCGCTGGAGCAGTTTTATTCTGAAGGGGGGAGACAGGCCGGTAGGGCTGGGGCCAAAGCAGTTGGAGTCTCCGTCTTCTCTGCAGGGGGTTTTCAGCTCAGCAGTCCTCTTCTTCGTAAGTGGCAGGAATCTGAGTTCCTAGGTTCAGGGGAGCCCCTAAATACAGAATTTAGGGGTGTGTTTAGGTCAGGGAGGGCAGTAGCCAATGGCTACTAGCCCTGAGGGTGGCTACACCCTCTTTGTGCCTCCTCCCAAGGGGAGGGGGTCACATTCCTATCCCTATTGGGGGGATTCTCCATCTGCAAGATGGAGGATTCCTAAAAGTCAGAGTCACTTCAGCTCAGGTTGCCTTAGGGGCTGTCCTGACTGGTCAGTGACTCCTCCTTGTTTTTCTCATTATCTCCTCCGGCCTTGCCGCCAAAAGTGGGGCCGTGGCCGGAGGGGGCGGGCAACTCCACTAGCTGGAATGCCCTGTGGTGCTGGAACAAAGGGGGTGAGCCTTTGAGGCTCACCGCCAGGTGTTACAGCTCCTGCAAGGGGAAGGTGATAGCATCTCCACCCAGTGCAGGCTTTGTTACTGGCCACAGAGTGACAAAGGCACTCTCCCCATGTGGCCAGCAACATGTCTCGAGTGTGGCAGGCTGCTAGAACCAGTCAGCTCACACAGGTAGTTGGTTAAGGTTTCAGGGGGCACCTCTAAGGTGCCCTCTGGGGTGTATCTTACAATAAAATGTACACTGGCATCAGTGTGCATTTATTGTGCTGAGAAGTTTGATACCAAACTTCCCAGTTTTCAGTGCAGCCATTATGGTGCTGTGGAGTTCGTGTTTGACAGACTCCCAGACCATATACTCTTATGGCTACCCTGCACTTACAATGTCTAAGGTTCGGCTTAGACACTGTAGGGGCACAGTGCTCATGCACTGGTGCCCTCACCTATGGTATAGTGCACCCTGCCTTAGGGCTGTAAGACCTGCTAGAGGGGTGACTTATCTATACTGCATAGGCAGTGTGAGGTTGGCATGGCACCCTGAGGGGAGTGCCATGTCGACTTACTCGTTTTGTCCTCACCAGCACACACAAGCTGCCAAGCAGTGTGTTTGTGCTGAGTGAGGGGTCCCCAGGGTGGCATAAGATATGCTGCAGCCCTTAGAGACCTTCCCTGGCATCAGGGCCCTTGGCACCAGGGGTACCAGTTACAAGGGAGTTACCTGGATGCCAGGGTGTGCCAATTGTGTAAACAAAAGTACAGGTTAGGGAAAGAACACTGGTGCTGGGGCCTGATTAGCAGGCCTCAGCACACTTTCAAATTAAAACATAGCATCAGCAAAGGCAAAAAGTCAGGGGGTAACCATGCCAATGAGGCATTTCCTTACAAAAAGTTATTCTCATCATCAGTGTTTAAACTTCAGCTGCAATTATGCTCTGTGACCTTACCATGTCACAAATCAAATATAATCCTTTATTATAGTTGAACAGCTACAGCATTTTCTTATTACAGGTAAATATATAACACATTTGCAATAAGGAAATTAGAAATTGGCTTTCATACAGGCACTGCAAGCTCCTATGGGATGAAGGTTTATTTAAAACAAGATATGTGCATATGCTTTTCCTACTGCCCCCTCTGCCAAACTGACTGAATTAGCAGAAATAAGCTGTACCATATTATAAAAAGGAATCGGAGGATGATATTTGCAATTTAAGTTGTGAACTTTATAGCATATACTTTTGCAAAAGGAGCCAGTATTTGCGTTGCATCTTACAGAAATCCTATGTGTATTTAAAAAACTGTAAATCAAACAAGTCATTATGATAGCAAAGTGTAAATGAATGGTCAAATGTATCGTGTGAAGCATTATATCTTTATGACAGGCTAAGACATCCAAACAGCATCTATCTCCTAAATAAAAATGCAATATATCAACTAAAATGTAAACACACGACAGAGAACACACACACACACTAGCTCTCAATTAAAAGCTACACTCATGTTGCATCCTCAGTCTAACAAAGGGACTACTGACAAACCTAAAGCGAACATAAAAGGGACAAAATAACCATCCAGAGCCTAGAAAGACAGTTCATCTTCAGAAAGGCTAAACCATGGAAAACTGAAAAACACATCAAAGCTTATATATTAAGAAGGCTGAGTCCCACTCTTTAATATTTTTGAATACTACTATGTTATGCTCTGACACAGTAATTTAGTGAAAAGAGCTTTATTCAGAAACCACCAACCCAACAGCAGCGTAAGCTCCCATTCCTTCAACCGTCCAGTATCTCTCTCTGTTAAGACTCTGCTCGAGACCACTCCATCAGAATCTGAATGACAGATTCTAGACTGTGCCCAACATTCTTAAGCAGCCACAACACATCCCCCTTATTACACTAGAGAAGGAATACATAAGGAAAAAAAAAGAAAAGAGAAAATATATACATGTGTGTGGATAAAAACAAATAAGCAACAATATGACAATATAATGGCAGAAATTAACATGGTAATACAGAAATTTAAATTGCACAGAAGTATGCAGAAAAGGAAGCGTCAGAATTCAAGAAACATAGTCCTTCCACCACAATGGTTTAGAACGGAGTCTGAAAGGAGTTGTCTTGCATGGTGTTACCTTGGACTCATCCCTTGCGGTGTGGTTTGCTCCTCGGTTAGTCAGATTATCAGAATCAATCCTGGGGCTGTTCCATTTTGCAATTCTGGACATACTCCACACATCACCATTATCCAGCACAACCACATTTTTCCTCACCTCCTTAATACGGATAGGACCTTTGAAACTTGACCTCCCTTTTGTTTTGTAATTAGGGTCTTTCAGCCATACCAAGTCATCAACCTTCCATGCAACATCGGACACACAAGATTTGGAATCATACCGCAATTTGTACTTTTGTTGATGATTGCTCCTACGCATGGACGCTTTACCAAGTTTCTCCTGGTCAAGTTTCTCCGAAACACATGATCCTAACTTATCTCTGAACCACGCTGGGAACATCTTGTTACAGCCCAACCTTCCCCTCATGTACTCAAAAGGGGCGATTCCAGTAACGCTATTGGGAGTACTACGATATGCCCACCATTGGTCTCTCAGGAGACTCCCAAGAGGAACCCGAGTCTCAACTGCTTCCTGGACACAGTACTTAACCATCCTGTTCATACGTTCTGCAAGACCATTGGCCTGGGGTAAGTAGAAGGCAGTTCTCAAATGCACAATAGCTAAAGAGTCCAAGAAGGACCTGAGAGGCCCAGCAACTGGGGAAAGTGGGTGTTTCGATACCACTTTACTCTTGTCATTTCGTGCACATGTCACACAATCTTTAACTGCCGCTTCGACCTCACGATCCAACCCTGGCCACCAATATATCAATCTCAACCTTGATTTGGTGAGATTCCTGCCCAAATAACCCTCATGAGCCAAATTGATGATCTTACTTCTTAAACCAATGGGAGGTATACATTTAGTACCCCTTAATACCTCACAACCACTTAAAGACAGTTCATCCCTAATGTTCCAGTAACTCTTCAAAGGTTCAGGAATGTCCTTATAGTCCGGCCACCCTCGTACAATGAAACCAGCAAGTTCATGTCTAATGGAATCTTGATCCACAGCAGTCTTCCACTCATCTTCATTTATAGCCAACTCATTCACCCAGCTAATGACACTCTCATCCTCGCTTTCGTCATAACTATCAATCGAACTTCTAGACAAGAAATCTGCTACCGTATTCTTCGCCCCGGGCACATACTCAACAGAAAAATTATACTCCATTAATCCTTCAACCCACCTCTTTATTCTAGGTGTCAATCCCTCACTTTTCTTTGAAGAGAAAATTTGTACGAGGGGTCTGTGATCAGTTCTCACAACAAAGGGTAATCCCCACAGATAGAACCTGAAATGCTGGACTGCCCATGAGCACGCAAGAGCCTCCCTCTCAATAACGGAATACTGTTGTTCTGACCCCTTCAGAGAACGGGAAGCAAAGGCAATGACTTTCTCTTCTTGACTTACTCTTTGGATTAACACCGCCCCCAGTCCAGTTCCACTGGCATCAGTGTAGAAGAAGGTTTTAGCGTGTGTGTCGAAATGGCCTAAGGTGGGCATTTTCCCAATGCAGTCTTTCACGAAGGTGAAGGCAGCTGCACAGTCACTAGTCCATGCAAATTTGTTTCCCTTTTTCAACAGGGATCTCAAGGGTTGGGTCACGCTCGAAAAGTTGGCAACAAATTTAGAATAATACTCTGCCAGCCCTAAAAAGGATCTCACACCCTCCTTGTCTTTGGGTTCAGGGGTGCTGACAATAGAATCAACCAACTCAAACTTGGGTTTAATCCCTTCACTGGAAATAGTATGACCAAGGTAGGTTACAGAAGAAACTCTAAACTTGCACTTTTCCTTCTTTACTGTGAGGCCAGAACCAGCCAGTCTACACAATACTTCTCTAAGGATTCTGTCATGTTCCTCTAACGTTTTGCCATGAACCAAAATGTCGTCTTGAAAGAATAGGACACCCAAAACCCCCCTCCAAAACTTTCCTCATAATGCGTTGGAAACAGGCAGCAGCGAAGGCCAGCCCGAAAGGCATTCTACGAAATTGATAGGCTCCTAGCGGTGTTACAAATTACGTGAGGTGTCTAGAATCTGGGTGTAAAACAACCTGGTGATATGCTGACGACAAATCTAGTACACTAAATACTTTTGAACCACCCAGCCCTGACAATTCCTCAGAAATATTGGGCAGGGGTTGGCGATCAACCCAAATATGCTTATTAAGGTCTCTGAGGTCCACACACATGCAAATTCGTTTCCCATTGTCCTTCGGCGCTAGAACAATGGGAGCCAACCATTCAGAGGACTATCTCCTCAATCACACCAGCATCCAAAAGCTTGTTAAGCTCCACTTTGAGAGGTTCTAAAATTAATTTGGGAACTCTCCTCACTTTATGCACCGAAGGAGTGGCATTCTTCTTCAGAATAATTCTGTGTTCAAAATTGGACAGACAACCTAGTTCTTCTCTGAACACAGTAGGGAAATCCTTCAGAATATTAAGATCCAAGTTGCTATCATTCACTACCATAACCTGACTCTTGGCATTGGGGTCCAATTTAATCTGCATATCACGTTGGTGACGCCATCCTAGTAGATTGTTCCCATGTTTTGCTACATAAACCTTTCTGTAAGGAAATGCCTCCTTGGCATGGTTACCCCCTGACTTTTTGCCTTTGCTGATGCTATGTTTTGAATTGAAAGTGTGCTGAGGCCTGCTAACCGGGCCCCAGCACCAGTGTTCTTTCCCTAACCTGTACTTTTGTATCCACAATTGGCACACCCTGGCATCCAGGTAAGTCCCTTGTAACTGGTACCCCTGGTACCAAGGGCCCTGATGCCAGGGAAGGTCTCTAAGGGCTGCAGCATGACTTATGCCACCCTGGAGACCCCTCACTCAGCACAGACACACTGCTTGCCAGCTTGTGTGTGCTGGTGAGAACAAAATGAGTAAGTCGACATGGCACTCCCCTCAGGGTGCCATGCCAGCCTCTCACTGCCTATGCAAGTATGGATAAGTCACCCCTCTAGCAGGCCTTACAGCCCTAAGGCAGGGTGCACTATACCATAGGTGAGGGCACCAGTGCATGAGCACTGTGCCCCTACAGTGTCTAAGCCAAACCTTAGACATTGCAAGTGCAGGGTAGCCATAAGAGTATATGGTCTGGGAGTTTGTCAAACACGAACTCCACAGCACCATAATGGCTACACTGAAAACTGAGAAGTTTGGTATCAAACTTCTCAGCACAATAAATGCACACTGATGCCAGTGTACATTTTATTGTGAAACACACCCCAGAGGGCACCCTAGAGGTGCCCCCTGAAACTGTATCCAACTATCTGTGTAGGCTGACTGGTTCCAGCAGCCTGCCACACTAGAGACATGTTGCTGGCCCCATGGGGAGAGTGCCTTTGTCACTCTGAGGCCAGTAACAAAGCCTGCACTGGGTGGAGATGCTAACACCTCCCCCAGGCAGGAGCTGTAACACCTGGCGGTGAGCCTCAAAGGCTCACCCCTTTGTTCCAGCACAGCAGGACACTCCAGCTAGTGGAGTTGCCCGCCCCCTCCGGCCACGGCCCCCACTTTTGGCGGCAAGGCCGGAGGAAATGATGAGAATAACAAGGAGGAGTCACTGGCCAGTCAGGACAGCCCCTAAGGTGTCCTGAGCTGAACTGACTAACTTTTAGAAATCCTCCATCTTGCAGATGGAGGATTCCCCAATAGGATTAGGGATGTGACCCCCTCCCCTTGGGAGGAGGCACAAAGAGGGTGTACGCACCCTCAGGGCTAGTAGCCATTGGCTACTAACCCCCCAGACCTAAACACGCCCTTAAATTTAGTATTTAAGGGCTCCCCTGAACCTAAGAATTTAGATTCCTGAAACTACAAGAAGAAGAGGACTGCTGAGCTGAAAAACCCCTGCAGAAGAACAACAGAAGACACCAACTGCTTTGGCCCCAGTCTTACCGGCCTGTCTCCTGCCTTCCAAAGAAACCTGCTCCAGCGACGCTTTCCAAAGGACCAGCGACCTCTGAATCCTCAGAGGACTGCCCTGCTTCAAGAAAGACAAGAAACTCCCGAGGACAGCGGCACTGCTCTAAAAGAACTGCAACTTTGTTACAGAGGAGCAGATTTAAAGACCCCTGCGAATCCCCGCAAGAAGCGCGAGACTTGCAACACTGCACCCGGCGACCCCGACTCGACTGGTGGAGAACCAACACCTCAGGGAGGACCCTCCGGCGACTCAGAGACCGTGAGTAACCAAAGTTGTCCCCCCTGAGCCCCCACAGCGACGCCTGCACAGGGAATCCCGAGGCTCCCCCTGACCGCGACTGCCTGAACCTAAAGTCCTGACGGCTGGAAAAGACCCTGCACCCGCAGCCCCCAGCACCTGAAGGAACGGAACTTCTGTGCAGGAGTGACCCCCAGGAGGCCCTCTCCCTTGCCCAGGTGGTGGCTACCCCGAGGAGCCCCCCCCTTGCCTGCCTGCACCGCTGAAGAGACCCCTTGGTCTCCCATTGAAACCTACAGAGAACCCGACGCTTGTTTACACACTGCACCCGGCCGCCCCCACGCTGCTGAGGGTGTACTTTTTGTGCTGACTTGTGTCCCCCCCGGTGCCCTACAAAACCCCCCTGGTCTGCCCTCCGAAGACGTGGGTACTTACCTGCTGGCAGACTGGAACCGGGGCACCCCCTTCTCTCCATTGAAGCCTATGTGTTTTGGGCACCTCTTTGACCTCTGCACCTGACCGGCCCTGAGCTGCTGGTGTGGTAACTTTGGGTTTGCTCTGAACCCCCAACGGTGGGCTACCTTGGACCCAAAACTGTGACCTGTAAGTGATTCACTTACCTGCTAAAAATAACAATACTTTACCTCCCCCAGGAACTGTGAAAATTGCACTGTGTCCACTTTTAAAACAGCTTTTTGTGTTTTATGTGAAAAGTATATATGCTACTGTAATTATTCAAAGTTCCTAAAGTACTTACCTGCAATATCTTTCAAATGAGATATTACATGTAGAATTTGAACCTGTGGTTCTTAAAATAAACTAAGAAAATATATTTTTCTATGACAAAACCTATTGGCTGGATTTGTCTCCGAGTGTGTGTTCCTCATTTATTGCCTGTGTGTATGTACAACAAATGCTTAACACTACTCCTTTGATAAGCCTACTGCTCGACCACACTACCACAAAATAGAGCATTAGTATTATCTCTTTTTGCCACTATCTTACCTCTAAGGGGAACCCTTGGACTCTGTGCATACTATTCCTTACTTTGAAATAGTGCATACAGAGCCAACTTCCTACACTTTCCTACAGTGGCCTTACTTTGGAATTGAATACGCATGATCTTATAGCCAATCACTTCTATTTTAGACCCCCCCATAACTGACAGGGTTGATATTAGGTGCTGTTAACGAATGGAAATCCTCCCCAAAAATTGCCCAGTAATTCTTGTCACCCACCATAGTATAAGGAGAACCTGAGTCAGCCAATACTGTCACAATTTTTCCATCAAGCTTAATAGCACACTCAGGCATGGTTACAGGTCCTACATCTACCATTCCAGAATCATTCACAATGTTGCTGGAATCTGAATCAATGCATAGGATCATCTTGTTAACATTCTCAGTGACAGCATCTATATTGTTCTTGTCACTATTGCAGACTCTAGCATAGTGCCCCTTTTTCCCACACTTCCTGCACTGAGAATTCCGCGCGAAACAATTAGGACTGTTCGCAGTGTGTCCTGTATTGCCACAACGGAAACAACGTTGAAGTCTAGGCTCTTTCTTCCTCTCTTGGGTAAATCCTGGGGTTTTACTGTCACTGTCACTGCTAACCCTCAAGACTTCCTCCCGAAGATGCGGTGCTTGAACCATGCACAAATCGTTTTCTCCATTCATCTCCTTAATCCAACTATTGGTGCTCTCCATCCCTTCAACAATTGCAATGGCCTCTCTTAAGTCTGGGTTTTTCGTCAGAAGCTTTTCTTGAACTCTCTTGTTGTTAGTACATCAGACGAGTTGGTCACGGATCATGGAATCCGTGATGTCACCAAAATCACAAGTGCGTGCTAACATGCGCAAAACAGCAACGTAATTACCCACACTTTCAGACTTCCCTTGTGAGCGTGCAAAAAACTTGTGTCTCTCAAGAACAACATTGAGTTTGGATTCAAAATGTGCTGCTAAAATGGCCACAGACATCTCATAGCAGTCTCTGGGTTCGCCTTCTGCCCCTCCAAAAGACAAGGTCTCAAGACTATCATAGATATTCCTGCCTTCAATTCCTAAATTGTGCAACAAGACTGCTTGTTTCCTTGCAGGAGAGAACTTTTCCCCTCCTATCGCTATTAAATAGGAATCAAAAAGATTCTTCCAACGCTTCCACGGAAGAATTGGGTCGCCTTTATCCGTTAGAAAAGGAGGAGGCTGAGACATTGTAGGAGTAGCCATAACGTGTATACAATAAGGTAACTTGCATTTGTAAGTCTTAAGTCCAATGTAGAAGAAAGTCTCTTTAAACAATGTAACACTGCACAACAACAACAAAAATATATATCTGGCTTGGACGATTGAAACGCGAGCGCGTTGCTAAGCAGCGTTGCTATGGCTGCGCACACAATGCAGGCTTGCGTTATTAGGCCTTTCGTATGCTTCCCGTTGCCAGGGCCGCGTTGCAAGGCTCCTGTAGCAACAAAAGTGCGTGCACCCTCGAGCGCGCCAGGTCCGTTAGAGGCTCGCGCCGGTCTTAAAACTGTAGCCGGCTAGAAATTGGGAAAGAAAAAAAAAAGAAAGGGAACGAAAACAAATCCACTGTTCAGAACAGATAGGACATGTTCCTGGACCGTGTGTTCACACCCACCAAGTGGAGACCGCCGAAAACGCTTACACTGCCGCTGACACAGAGAAGACTTGGAGGCCGCCGGAGACGCTCACACTGCCGTCAACATAGAGAAGACCATCCTTACAACCAGGAAAACAGGCACCTTCATCCGAGCAGGTAGGAAAAGCGCAGCAAGCCCATGGGAGATGGCGTAACGACAGGAGAGCAGAGTAGAAAAGTCCGTGGGTTCTGGGTTGGTGGTCACCTCGTCGCCAGTGTTATGCTCTGACACAGTAATTTAGTGAAAAGAGCTTTATTCAGAAACCACCAACCCAACAGCAGCGTAAGCTCCCATTCCTTCAACCGTCCAGTATCTCTCTCTGTTAGACTCTGCTCGAGACCACTCCATCAGAATCTGAATGACAGAGATTCTAGACTTTGCCCAACATTCTTAAGCAGCCACAACATACTACTATTATTATTTAATGAATTGATGACATGACGTTGACAACGCTTTAACTGACCTGAAAAGACAACACAAGAAATTTCCAGTGTAATAAATTTAACAAACAGGGAAATTACATTCTGATAACTGCAGCACGTAAAGGAAAAATTGCAGTTTCTAATGCTTAGGCTGCTTGTGAGTCAAAAGAATAATGTCAATCCAGTGACATATTCAGAAGGCAGCTAGGTGCAACCTTGTAGAGAGCACCATTAAATCACAAACCTCTACATGGTCTTTCCAGTCTGTAATACTACATCTTTCCATGCAGCATGATCATAACGAGACCAGCAAGGTATACAACTCCTCAAGTCACAAATAACAGCAGACACTTTTCAAAGACAGAAGAACCAAGAGAATATTGAAAGGCACATCCCAATGGTGTCATATCCGATCTCTATCAGACATTATGCTTTCAACTCAAGACTCAACAACATTCTGAACCTTAGAGCATCTTGTAGGAAGTTGGCTCTGTATGCACTATTTCAAAGTAAGGAATAGTATGCACAGAGACCAAGGGTTCCCCTTAGAGGTAAGATAGTGGCAAAAAGAGATAATACTAATGCTCTATTTTGTGGTAGTGTGGTCGAGCAGTAGGCTTATCCAAGGAGTAGTGTTAAGCATTTGTTGTACATACACATAGACAATAAATGAGGTACACACACTCAGAGACAAATCCAGCCAATAGGTTTTGTTATAGAAAAATATCTTTTCTTAGTTTATTTTAAGAACCACAGGTTCAAATTTAACATGTAATATCTTGTTTGAAAGGTATTGCAGGTAAGTACATTAGGAACTTTGAATCATTTCAATTGCATGTATACTTTTCAAGTTATTGACAAATAGCTATTTCAAAAGTGGACACAGTGCAATTTTCACAGTTCCTGGGGGAGGTAAGTTTTTGTTAGTTTTACCAGGTAAGTAAGACACTTACAGGGTTCAGTTCTTGGTCCAAGGTAGCCCACCGTTGGGGGTTCAGAGCAACCCCAAAGTTACCACACCAGCAGCTCAGGGCCGGTCAGGTGCAGAGTTCAAAGTGGTGCCCAAAACGCATAGGCTAGAATGGAGAGAAGGGGGTGCCCCGGTTCCGGTCTGCTTGCAGGTAAGTACCCGCGTCTTCGGAGGGCAGACCAGGGGGGTTTTGTAGGGCACCGGGGGGGGACACAAGCCCACACAGAAATTTCACCCTCAGCAGCGCGGGGGCGGCCGGGTGCAGTGTAGAAACAAGCGTCGGGTTCGCAATGTTAGTCAATGAGAGATCAAGGGATCTCTTCAGCGCTGCAGGCAGGCAAGGGGGGGCTTCCTCGGGGAAACCTCCACTTGGGCAAGGGAGAGGGACTCCTGGGGGTCACTTCTGCAGTGAAAGTCCGGTCCTTCAGGTCCTGGGGGCTGTGGGTGCAGGGTCTTTTCCAGGCGTCGGGACTTAGGTTTCAGAGAGTCGCGGTCAGGGGAAGCCTCGGGATTCCCTCTGCAGGCGGCGCTGTGGGGGCTCAGGGGGGACAGGTTTTGGTACTCACAGTCGTAGAGTAGTCCGGGGGTCCTCCCTGAGGTGTTGGTTCTCCACCAGCCGAGTCGGGGTCGCCGGGTGCAGTGTTGCAAGTCTCACGCTTCTTGCGGGGAGTTGCAGGGTTTTTTAAAGCTGCTTCTGGAAACAAAGTTGCAGTCTTTTTGGAGCAGGTCCGCTGTCCTCGGGAGTTTCTTGTCTTCGTCGAAGCAGGGCAGTCCTCAGAGGATTCAGAGGTCGCTGGTCCCTTTGGAAGGCGTCGCTGGAGCAGAGTTCTTTGGAAGGCAGGAGACAGGCCGGTGAGTTTCTGGAGCCAAGGCAGTTGTTGTCTTCTGGTCTTCCTCTGCAGGGGTTTTCAGCTGGGCAGTCCTTCTTGTTGTTGTTGCAGGAATCTAATTTCTAGGTTCAGGGAGAGCCCTTAAATACTAAATTTAAGGGCGTGTTTAGGTCTGGGGGGTTAGTAGCCAATGGCTACTAGACCTGAGGGTGAGTACACCCTCTTTGTGCCTCCTCCCAAGGGGAGGGGGTCACATCCCTAATCCTATTGGGGAATCCTCCATCTGCAAGATGGAGGATTTCTAAAAGTCAGAGTCACCTCAGCTCAGG
Organism: Pleurodeles waltl; assembly: GCF_031143425.1. Taxonomy (NCBI): domain Eukaryota; kingdom Metazoa; phylum Chordata; class Amphibia; order Caudata; family Salamandridae; genus Pleurodeles; species Pleurodeles waltl. Next base: position 1,125,678,450 of record NC_090448.1, read on the forward strand.
ACACCTTAGGGGCTGTCCTGACTGGCCAGTGACTCCTCCTTGTTTTTCTCATTATCTCTCCTGGACTTGCCGCCAAAAGTGGGGGCTGGGTCCAGGGGGCGGGCATCTCCACTAGCTGGAGTGCCCTGGGGCATTGTAACACGAAGCTTGAGCCTTTGAAGCTCACTGCTAGGTGTTACAGTTCCTGCAGGGGGGAGGTGTGAAGCACCTCCACCCAGAGCAGGCTTTGTTTCTGTCCTCAGAGAGCACAAAGGCTCTCACCGCATGAGGTCAGACACTCGTCTCTCAGCAGCAGGCTGGCACAGACCAGTCAGTCCTGCACTGAACAATTGGGTAAAATACAGGGGGTATCTCTAAGATGCCCTCTGTGTGCATTTTTTAATAAATCCAACACTGGCATCAGTGTGGGTTTATTATTCTGAGAAGTTTGATACTAAACTTCCCAGTATTCAGTGTAGCCATTATGGAGCTGTGGAGTTCGTTTTTGACAGACTCCCAGCCCATATACTCTTATGGCTACCCTGCACTTACAACGTCTAAGGTTTTGCTTAGACACTGTAGGGGCATAGTGCTCATGCATATATGCCCTCACCTGTGGTATAGTGCACCCTGCCTTAGGGCTGTAAGGCCTACTAGAGGGGTGACTTACCTATGCCACAGGCAGTGGGAGGTTGGCATGGCACCCTGAGGGGAGTGCCATGTCGACTTAGTCATTTTCTCCCATCAGCACACACAAGCTGGCAAGCAGTGTGTCTGTGCTGAGTGAGGGGTCCCTAGGGTGGCATAAGACATGCTGCAGCCCTTAGAGATCTTCCCTGGCATCAGGGCCCTTGGTACTAGAGGTACCAGTTACAAGGGTCTTACCTAGGTGCCAGGGTTGTGCCAATTGTGGAAACAATGGTACATTTTAGGTGAAAGAACACTGGTGCTGGGGCCTGTTTAGCAGGGTCCCAGCACACTTCTCAGTCAAGTCAGCATCAGTATCAGGCAAAAAGTGGGGGGTAACTGCAACAGGGAGCCATTTCTTTACACATCTCTCTCCAGAAATTCTACAAATCATTTGTATATCTATCTTTGTACTTTCAGTGTACATGTAATAAAAACGACAACAAGAGCTAAAACTGTGTGCAGCCAGCCCTAAGAAGAATGCATTGAGCATCAGAAGAAGCAGATTGATGGGCATTAATAAGGTGCTCTTCAAAGGACTGGGGAAAAGATGTAAGAATGGCAGTAATTAAAATAAGCAAAATATAAAGCATGGTTAAAAATGTACATGAACACAAATCTTTTTTCCAATCAGATTTTTAATCATTAGCCTTACCTGAAGGGTGGCTTCTGAAGAGCTGGGTCCTCTACAGTTACTTTGATAGTCCAGCCTGGGAAGCAAGCTTTAAGGTGGTCTATATTCAAGAAAGTGTCATTGAAATCCAGGCTGCTGATCTGATTGGGCATCTTGGAGTAGTGTGCACTGCCTGGGTCACCGTAGCCGAGAATGATGTCATGAAGCCAGTCAGGCACTACGCAGTCTGTGTTCATTAGATTGCGGATAGTCTCAAGCACAGCCTACAAGGAAGGCAGTCATCAAATTACTTGCTCTTTGAAAGAGTGGCTAGTAATATTTTCAGTTTAGAAGGTGTTATTTTTCTACTATATTATTGCTGGGTTTATTGCTATCTAAATGTATTTCCCCTTCCATGAAGAGATGTCTCCATTAAATGAGCAGCATAAAACATATCTCATTAAGTGTTTTTGTTAGTTGGTGATCACAGGCTCGGATTACATTCAATAACCAAACACTGGACTTATTTCAACATGAAATAATTTACGAAATGCAAAAAGGTGTACAGATCCAGTGATAGTGGTTAGAATTGGTACAGACACAAATTCATAAAAATGCCAAAATAAGCATTTTCCTTTTTATTTTAAATAGTTCTGACTCCCCACAAGCATGATTTATGGCATATGAATGCGTGAGAATCGATGTGATGCAATGACGTTACAAGTCACATGCCCATGTTGTTGCGACATGAAGGGGCACCCATTGGTCCCCATACATAAAGGCAACATAATACCAATGCTACAGCCCTCCCCTGTACGGTTCAGTTGGACCAGTGACTGGTGGAGAATAAGATTAGGTCTGACAGGGGCGAGAATGGATAAATATATGATGGGCTATGTGTATGAACTGCGGTTTGAGAACGACACATGGGTCATTGTAGGAAGTTGGCTCTGTATGTGCTATTTCAAAGTAAGGAATAGCATGCACAGAGTCCAAGGGTTCCCCTTAGAGGTAAAATAGTGGTAAAAAGAGATAATACTAATGCTCTATTTTGTGGTAGTGTGGTCGAGCAGTAGGCTTATCCAAGGAGTAGTGTTAAGCATTTGTTGTACATACACATAGACAATAAATGAGGTACACACACTCAGAGACAAATCCAGCCAATAGGTTTTGTTATAGAAAAATATCTTTTCTTAGTTTATTTTAAGAACCACAGGTTCAAATTTAACATGTAATATCTTGTTTGAAAGGTATTGCAGGTAAGTACATTAGGAACTTTGAATCATTTCAATTGCATGTATACTTTTCAAGTTATTCACAAAGAGCTACTTTAAAAGTGGACACAGTGCAATTTTCACAGTTCCTGGGGGAGGTAAGTTTTTGTTAGTTTTACCAGGTAAGTAAGACACTTACAGGGTTCAGTTCTTGGTCCAAGGTAGCCCACCGTTGGGGGTTCAGAGCAACCCCAAAGTTACCACACCAGCAGCTCAGGGCCGGTCAGGTGCAGAGTTCAAAGTGGTGCCCAAAACGCATAGGCTTCAATGGAGAGAAGGGGGTGCCCCGGTTCCAGTCTGCCAGCAGGTAAGTACCCGCGTCTTCGGAGGGCAGACCAGGGGGGTTTTGTAGGGCACCGGGGGGGGACACAAGCCCACACAGAAATTTCACCCTCAGCGGCGCGGGGGCGGCCGGGTGCAGTGTTAGAACAAGCGTCGGGTTCGCAATGGAAGTCAATGAGAGATCAAGGGATCTCTTCAGCGCTGCAGGCAGGCAAGTGGGGGCTTCCTCGGGGAAACCTCCACTTGGGCAAGGGAGAGGGACTCCTGGGGGTCACTTCTGCAGTGAAAGTCCGGTCCTTCAGGTCCTGGGGGCTGCGGGTGCAGGGTCTTTTCCAGGCGTCGGGACTTAGGTTTCAGAGAGTCGCGGTCAGGGGAAGCCTCGGGATTCCCTCTGCAGGCGGCGCTGTGGGGGCTCAGGGGGGACAGGTTTTGGTACTCACAGTCGTAGAGTAGTCCGGGGGTCCTCCCTGAGGTGTTGGTTCTCCACCAGCTGAGTCGGGGTCGCCGGGTGCAGTGTTGCAAGTCTCACGCTTCTTGCGGGGAGATTGCAGGGTTCTTTAAAGCTGCTCCTTTGGATAAAGTGCAGTCTTTTTGGAGCAGGTCCGCTGTCCTCGGGAGTTTCTTGTCGTCGAAGCAGGGCAGTCCTCAGAGGATTCAGAGGTCGCTGGTCCCTTTGGAAGGCGTCGCTGGAGCAGAGTTCTTTGGAAGGCAGGAGACAGGCCGGTGAGTTTCTGGAGCCAAGGCAGTTGTTGTCTTCTGGTCTTCCTCTGCAGGGGTTTTCAGCTAGGCAGTCCTTCTTCTTGTAGTTGCAGGAATCTAATTTTCTAGGGTTCAGGTTAGCCCTTAAATACTAAATTTAAGGGCGTGTTTAGGTCTGGGGGGTTAGTAGCCAATGGCTACTAGCCCTGAGGGTGGGTACACCCTCTTTGTGCCTCCTCCCAAGGGGAGGGGGTCACAATCCTAACCCTATTGGGGGAATCCTCCATCTGCAAGATGGAGGATTTCTATAAGTTAGAGTCACCTCAGCTCAGGACACCTTAGGGGCTGTCCTGACTGGCCAGTGACTCCTCCTTGTTGCTTTCTTTGTTCCCTCCAGCCTTGCCGCCAAAAGTGGGGGCCGTGGCCGGAGGGGGCGGGCAACTCCACTAAGCTGGAGTGCCCTGCTGGGCTGTGACAAAGGGGTGAGCCTTTGAGGCTCACCGCCAGGTGTTACAGCTCCTGCCTGGGGGAGGTGTTAGCATCTCCACCCAGTGCAGGCTTTGTTACTGGCCTCAGAGTGACAAAGGCACTCTCCCCATGGGGCCAGCAACATGTCTCTAGTGTGGCAGGCTGCTGGAACTAGTCAGCCTACACAGACAGTCGGTTAAGTTTCAGGGGGCACCTCTAAGGGGCCCTCTGGGGGTGTATTTTGCAATAAAATGTACACTGGCATCAGTGTGCATTTATTGTGCTGAGAAGTTTGATACCAAACTTCCCAGTTTTCAGTGTAGCCATTATGGTGCTGTGGAGTTCGTGTTTGACAGACTCCCAGACCATATACTCTTATGGCTACCCTGCACTTACAATGTCTAAGGTTTTGTTTAGACACTGTAGGGGTACCATGCTCATGCACTGGTACCCTCACCTATGGTATAGTGCACCCTGCCTTAGGGCTGTAAGGCCTGCTAGAGGGGTGTCTTACCTATACTGCATAGGCAGTGAGAGGCTGGCATGGCACCCTGAGGGGAGTGCCATGTCGACTTACTCGTTTTGTCCTCACTAGCACACACAAGCTGGCAAGCAGTGTGTCTGTGCTGAGTGAGAGGTCTCCAGGGTGGCATAAGACATGCTGCAGCCCTTAGAGACCTTCCTTGGCATCAGGGCCCTTGGTACTAGAAGTACCAGTTACAAGGGACTTATCTGGATGCCAGGGTCTGCCAATTGTGGATACAAAAGTACAGGTTAGGGAAAGAACACTGGTGCTGGGGCCTGGTTAGCAGGCCTCAGCACACTTTCAATTGTAAACATAGCATCAGCAAAGGCAAAAAGTCAGGGGGCAACCATGCCAAGGAGGCATTTCCTTACAGTCATGTTACAGAGTGTCACTGATTGCATTTTATATTCCATCTCTTCAGCAAAAGCAGTCAAAACACTGATCCCAGCAGGGGTTCCCTGCAGGGCCAAGACTGGCGAGTACTTGGTGTTGATGCTATAAATAATGTGCCCCTTGGTTACTGGCTACGTATGGTGGTGGTACAATGACCACGAGAGAGCTCACTTATGTATTAAGTCAGAAATAATTTAAAAGGATAATACAAGTAGGCGTCCCACTGGGACATACAAACCAGAAACCATTATCTAATGTTGAATGTGCCAGTTTTTTACAGGTCATAATAACTATGCAAGGTGTACCTCTGTTCTTTTTATTCTCCCTTGGGTATTACAAGGGAACTATTTTTCTCCATCCTGGAATGCCCCAGACTAGAATAGGCTTTCAGAGGGCAAGAACATGTTGATGAAATAGGCTGGGGGTCTGCAGTGAACAGTCATTCTTGCACAAACTGTTTTTTTACCATGCTAGTGAGGGAATAATTTAAATTCACTCAGGTGTCTTCCACTCCTGGGCACATTTTTAACCTGATCCTCCCAGTTGACTATAGGCACATTATCCTTTCTTCCTCAAAAAGAACTCCAGCAGAAAGCCTGTGTTGAACTCGATGTTACCATGGTAAGGAGGGGCTCAATGATAAAGCATGTCGCTTTGGTAAGTGAGGGCTGTCCTCCTTTCAGAGAAGACCCTTAATATTGGGTTACCCATCTTGTGTGTTGAATGGGTGTCAGTGAATGGGTGTCAGATACTCTGCTGTTAAATATTTCAGGGAACATATAACCTAACACATTATTGTGACGTATTCTCCCTCTAATTGTGTTATATCCACACACAAAAAAAAAGGGGACGGCAGCAACTTAAAGACAATCAAATATTCAGAATTAACACCTAACAGAACATGCTGCAGTAAAGCATCTCCCCTATCGGTGCATTTCATACACATTTATAAGGGGCCACATAATGAGCATATTGGTTCCGTTTTCATCATGTGAAGGCATTCTGGTACTTTCCAAAAAGGTATTGTGATCCATCAAGATATACTGTATAACAAATGAAAGAATGACTTCATCATTGTACAATATGAACTAACAACCTAGAGATGACAGATCCTGAAACCGGTGCCAGGACCCGCTAAGGAAATCATATTGTAAAGCAGCCCCATGTCCCCCGTGTGAAGAAGGCTGCACTGTATGACAAATGCAGTGATTATAAAGCCAAGATCAGCCATCTTACCTTGAAATTGTTCTCCTTTGGCTTCCGCCTCATGATTAGGTTGAATGACTCGTAGACATCTTCAGCACTGTTTTGAATGCTGTTGGTCATGTCCTGCTGGTACTGGTTGGGATCAAGGAACACACGATACGTTCTCGAGTCACCTTTCAGCTTGGGTTTGGGTTCAGGACCTGCACATGGGGGTAAAAATGCAGATTAGTACAAATCTAGCAAGTATATTTTTATCCTTCATTTAAATTTGCAATCAAATGTGCAACCCCCGTAAATTAAGTAGAGTTCCATGGTAATAGAGACACATAAAACACACCTCAGGAATTAAACACTTCCTCCAACAGTTCTTTAAGCTGACAGAACCTTCTATACACCAAATAGCCCTATTTACATCTTGGCTACACAAGAGTCAGGCAAGGAAGACCTCACCATACAGTACCCCACTGTATCTGTAGCTGGGGAACAGTCACTACAAGACATTTATTCAAAAATCTGAAGAAGCAACTTTATATTTAGTCAATGTTGACTCCATCCTAAAACCGTTGATAATATGACCCAGTTTAACTCTCAACGATTGTAAATCATATTGCCACGTTCAAAAATAGGGAAAAGCCAAAAATAACGGCTATCCTCGGTTCACAGTGGCATTTAAAGAGAAAAAAAGATGGAAAGGGTCAATCAAGTCTGGCGCATAACCTACAATCCTGAACACAAATCTAAGTTTATCAGACAAACGCGTAGTTGTGACCTACAAAACATATGTTTATGCACAACACATACTTATGGAAAATCATTTGTTTCACGTGTTATTTTAACTAGAATCTCTAAGTAACCCTTCTGCTGCCATGAGTGACACAACGCCCTTTCAAATTCAAGTAGATACTGTGTCTGAATTTGTCTTTGATAAAATAAGGACAGCCATCTTACCAAACATTCCAAGTCCTACGAGTTATCACAAGTATGCTGAATGGAAGCTATGCCCAAGTGAGGTGGGGCGACCAGGACAAATTGACTGAGCGCATTTCAATAGATAGTGGGGTGAGAATGGGATGTATCATGGCACCTACATAATTATTATGTATATATATACATATATAGTCATGAAAAAAGAACAAAAGGTTACAGAGACGTGATAGTTACAAAATAGAATTAAAAAACATACAAATTCAATTAAAAAAACAAAGGTTACAGGAAAGTTATAGTTAAGCTCACATTTTAATCATACAAAACCACAGAAATTCACCAGCTAAAGGTGGTGTTACCTCAAGTAACCATAACTCGTGTCCTAAGATAACTATAACTCGTGCCCCCGCCATCATCAAAATTTTACTGAAAATATTACATTGATATTATCAATGATGCTATTAAAGATGGCACGATTGCCGTAATTTGTAGAGCATGGCGAGGGCAATTTTTCTTTTTAAAGTTTCATGGAGATTCATCAAGCGGCGCCAAAGATACAGGCAAGTAAAAAAATGTTTTATTTTAATATAGAAACTAGATCTTAACTATAACTACCTAGTGGCGACCACCACTAGGTGTGTGTGTGTGTGTGTGTATATATATATATATATATTAAAAAAAAACGAAGTTGTCCTCATGTGAAAGCGCACTCCCAACAGGTTAATATAAACGGGAGGAAAAAGCAAAGCCAGCAACTCACAGTGAATTCTTTAAGCAGTTTCATTATTCCAGGCCTTAAGTTATAAAATCATCTCTGGACACGTGTTTCAAGGTCAATCCTTTCTTCAGCAGAGAAAAATATAAAAGTGTTTCACCCTCGTAGGTGCAGCCAGTGCTGGAGGTGTTCCAGGCATCTCTTTCTTACTGAAAAGACCGGCATGGCTTCAGCTTGTCTAATTACAGGCACCCGATTAGTCTCTTTAAATACTAGTCCGCCCCAGTGGGCCTCTCAAGTGAGCAGTGCATGCTGGTTGTCGTGGTCCTGCAATTTTTTCATTTTGCCCCAAGTGGGTTGCTGGAGCCAAACGAAATAATGACCCAAAGTGCAAAACCTTTGTAGGCGAATCCAAAGTAAAATTGTCAGATTTGCTATGAATAACCCAACCTGATTGCTCTTATGTGACAATCCATTTTTAGTCACACAGACCTGCTTCGATGTGCAGTGGTGCTGCCTTCCCGGCTGGACAGGCCGGTTAATTATCAAAAACGAAGTTGTCCTCATGTGAAAGCGCACTCCCAACAGGGGAGGGTGAAACACTTTTATATTTTTCTCTGCTGAAGAAAGGATTGACCTAGAAACACGTGTCCAGAGATGATTTTATAACTTAAGGCCTGGAATAATGAAACTGCTTAAAGAATTCACTGTGAGTTGCTGGCTTTGCTTTTTCTTCCCGTTTATATAACCTGTTGGGAGTGCGCTTTCACATGAGGACAACTTCGTTTTTGATATATATATATATATATATATATATAAAATGTTACTTACCCAATCTGTTTGTGGCATGTAGTGCTGTAGATTCACATGCTTTGCATAAGTCTGCCATCTAATGTTGGGCTCGGAGTATTACAAGTTGTTTTTCGGTTTTAGAGTCACGGGATCAAGTGACTCCTCCGCTCAGTAATACTGCACATGGGCATAGAGTCCTTTGTTCGATTGTTTTCCCGCAGGAGGGTGAAGTAAAGAGTGTGTAAATATATATGTATATTGACAGTAAAGAAATGAGATGTCCATGCAATGTATATACATATTTACAATACATCTTACCACAACAGCTACAGGCTTTCGGGGAGGAGGGAGGGTGCATGTGAATATACAGCACTACATGCCACGAAGGGATGCCTTCTGGGTAAGTAAAATTTTTCGTTTGATGGCATGTGTAGGTGTAGATACACTTGCTTTGCATAGACTGTAAAGCAGTCCCCTCCCAAAATAAGCAGAGGCTAACCTGTCGGAGTTTAAGTAGTTCGAAAGAGTGTTCTAAGCACCGCCGGTCTAACTTTTGCTTGTAGGAGAGATAATACATCCACACAGTAGTGTTTAGTAAATGTGTGTGGTGTAGACCATGTGGCAGCTGCACATATGTTGGTATATTTCCTAAGAATGCCATTGAAGCTCCTTTTTTCCTAGTGGAATGTGCTTTTTGGGGTACTGGTAACTGTCTTTCAGCTTAAAGATAGCAAGTTTGAATACTCTTTACTATCCATCTGGCTAATCCATTTTTTGAAATAGGATTACCTTTGTGAGGTTCTGAGAATGCCACAAAGCGCTCTTTCAGCCACTGAATCTGGCTGTGGAAAGAAGGCTGGCAGTTCTACTGACTGATATGAAAATGTGAATCCACCTTTAGAGGAAATTTGGATTTGTTCTAAGAACAAATTTGTCTTTATGTATTTGAAAGAAAGGTTCTTCTAAAGTGAATGCCAGTATTTCGCTAACTCGTCTGAAAGAAGTGGTTGCTACTAAGAAAGCAACTTTCCATGACAGAAACTATAGAGTACAAGAATGCATGGGTTCAACTGGTGGCCCCATACGTCTTCTGAGTAAAATATTAAGATTCCACACAGGGGCTGGAGGAACTCTAGGTGAAATAACTATCTTAAGACCTTCCATAAAGGCCTTTATAACAGGAATCCTGAACAGGGAAATATGTTGTCAATTTTGAAGGTAGGCAGCTATAGCTGTTAAATGAATCCTAATAGACAAATATGCCAAATTTTCTTTTTGTAAGTGTAGTAAATAGCAAACGATTTCCTGCACTGAAGCTTTAAGTGGATCAATATTTTTAGGTTGACAATAGTAGACAAAACACTTCCATTTAGCTGCATAATATTGCCTAGTTGTGGGTTTGCATGCTTCTTTAAGAATATCCGTACATTCAGATGGAAGTTGTAAATAGTCAAGCACTATGACTTCAGGAGCCAAATTGCCAGGTTGAGTCTGCTGGAGTTTGGATGTCTGATTTGTCCTTTCCTTTGAGTCAACAAATTTGGACTGCTTGGCAGTTTGTGATGTTGTACTACAGACAGGTCCAATAGTGTTGTGTAGCAATGCTGACGTGCCCATGTGGGAGCTATGAGTATCATAAACAATGAGGTTTGCTCATTTCTTTTCTTTTTTTTTGTTTTTAATCAGAGATGGAATTGGTGGGAGAGGTGGAAAAACATACGCAAACATCCTTGACTAGTTCATCCATAGAACATTCCCCTTGGATTGAGGGTGTGGGTACCTGGATGCAAAGCTTAGGTATTTTGCGTTTTCTTTTGTGGCAAATAGGTCTATGTTCGGGGTCCCCCACATTTGAAAAGTATTGTTGAATCACTTGTGGGTGAATTTCCCATTCATGGACTTGTTGCTGTGTCCTACTTAAGAGGTCTGCTAGTTGACTGTGTATCCCTGCACGGTACTCTGCCAGTAATTGAATGTGAATTGCCCAGTTCCAAATTGTCTGTGCTAAAAGAGACAATTAAGATGAATGTGCCCCCGCTGTTTTTGCAGATAATACATCGTGGTCATACTGTCTGTGTGTATTAAAACTACCTTGTGTGTGATTTGTGTCTGAAAAGCTTTGAGTGCTAGGAATACTGCTTGTAATTCCAAGTAGTTGATGTGATAAGTCTGTTGAATTGAGTCCCATTCCCCTTGTACAAGTGAGGTTGTCGCGATGATCTCCCCAGCCTATCAGTGATGCATCGGTTGGGATTGTGGTCTGATACACAGGGACCTGAAAGAGCCGCCACTTTGATAGGTTGGTGTAATTCCACCATTGCAGAGAACGAGGAGTCTGGCGGTCCAACAACACTAGATCCTGAATCTGACCCTGTGCCTGAGACCATTGTTAAGAAAGACACTGTTGTAGTGGTTGAATGTGCAGTCTTGCGTTGGGGACTATGGCTATGCATGAATCCATCATTCCCAATAGTTTCATCACTACCTTTACTGTATAAGTATGGTTATATTGTAGTTGACATATGACATTGTGAAATGTTTGGATCCATTCTGGGTTTGGATATGGTAATCCTGATTAAGTATTCAGAATTCCTCCCAGATACGGCTGTATCTGTGATGGTTTCAGGGGAGATTTGTGGTAATTGATTGTGAATCCTAGATTGTGTAGGATGTCTATGGTATATTGAGTATGTTGTTGACAAATTTGAATTGTATTGGCCTTTATGAGACAGTCGTCCATATATGGGAAGACATGTATGTGGTGTCTTCTGAGGAATGCTGCAACCACTGCTAAGCATTTGGTAAACACCCTTGGTGCTGTTGTTACCCGAATTGTAGCACTTTGAATTGGTAGTGCTTACCTGCTATGACACATCTTAGAGATTTTCGATGTCCTGGATGTATGGGGATTTGGAAATAAGCATCCTTGAGGTGTAAGGCTGTCATGTAATCTTGTTTTTGTAGTAGGGGAATGATGTCTTGTAGAGTGACCAATGAAAGTGTTCTGAAAGGATGTATGGATTGAAGGGTCTGAGATCTAAAATTTGTCTTAGAGTACGATCTTTCTTTGGTATGAGGAAGTATTGTGAATATACTAAGGATCCCTGTTGGGATATAGATACGATCTTGATGGTTCCTTTGAGTAGTAGTGATCACACCTCCTGTTTTAATAAAGTCAGATGTTCCTGAGTAAGTCTGTGTGAATGAGGGGGAATGTTTGGTGGAACAGAGATGAGTTCTAAACAATAGCCATGTTGGATAACTGATAGAGCCACTGATCTGTGGTGATGTTGTACCATTGTTGGTAAATATTTACCAGTCTTCCTCCCACAGGAGATTTATGCTCTGTGGGGGTTTGTAAGAAGTCACTGTTTTGTTGAGGTAGAGGAACCTCTGGGAGAGGGTGATTTACCTCTTTCTCTATAACTACATCATTTATAAGAGCCTCTGAATGAACCTCTGTTATATAAGTGTGGCCCCTGTTTTTGTTGTGAGGTGGATGGTTCTGTGGTTGATGGTTTGCAACCACCCCTAAATTGTGGCCTACGAAAAGTGCCTCTAGTGGATGTGGTGTGTAATCCACCCATAGCTTTAGCTGTCTGAGTCCTTTTTAAGCTTATCTACTGTGGTATCAACCTCTGGCCCAAATAAACGTTCTTTATTGAAGGGCATGTTTAATATAGTTTTTTGTATTTCTGGCTTAAAATACGAAGCTCTTAGCCATGCACGTCTCCTGGTGATTATGCTGGTTTTGACGCCTCTTGCCGCTGCATCAGTAGTGCATCTAATTACATTGTTAGAAATAGCCTGTCCTTCTGCTACTATTTGTTGCCCCCTTTTTTGATGTTGCGGGGGAAGATACTGTAACAAGTCTTCCATCTGATCCCAATGAGCCCTATCACACCTTGTATTTCTTAACAACCCTGGATCTAATGATTTTTATGGATCAAATCTGTTTAGTATTATTTTGCAAATATAAACATACAAAATACAACACAATACAACTCAGGGCAGTAGATAACATATTTCACTCCAGCAATGACCACAGCACTGACGGCAAGAGATCTGCCCACTGAAATCCCTCTCTCCGGGGCGCACCGAAAGCAGCCTCCCACCATCCCCATATCATAACCCAGAGAGTCAGCGAGCAGCGCTAATACCCTTCCAGATTGCGGGTCCTGCTAATGTGCATCCCCCAACAAATAAATAAAACATACGAACAATGCTTCCCTCTAGAGTCCAGGTCCTCTCCGTGTCTCTCTCGGGCCCCACCACTCTCCTCCCCAACTTCAGTTCTCCAAAATCTGCCCTCCCGATAACCTGCACCTAGATCAAGTCAATCTCAAAACCCTCAAATAGGCCGGGCATGTTAATTCCGTGAACTCTGAGGATAGAATCTGAAGAAATGGCTTCCATAATTCATTCAAATCACTCACTCGCTGCTGGGCGACCAAAGAGAGTTTTTCCATAGCCAGGATAAACCACAGATTCTGTAACCATGCCGTCCGCGTCGGCACTCTGTCTGTACCCCAGAGAGCAAGAATCTGCTGTAACGCAGCATTAAGCGCCAAAGCCATCTGCCTCCCTTTTAGCGATCTTAGGGGGAAAGCAAGGGGATTGGGTAACCCCAGGACTATATACGATGGGAACCTTGGAATCACAGTGTGAAATGCCGTATCTATATCATTTAGTATACTTTCCCAGTAACGGTGTAACTTGGGACAGTGCCATAGTAAATGCACCAGTGTACCTGTGGCTCCACAACCCCTCCAGCACCGGTCTGACTTATCAGGACTCCATGCATGGATGTGCGCTGGAGTATAATACCAGTAGGAGGCCACTTTATATGATGTCTCTGTCCCTGCTGCATTATAGGCTGTGTGGTGTGTTCTATAGAATATGCTGTCCCACTCCTCGTCTGTAAATTCCCTCCCCAGTTCTCTCTCCCATCTCAGCTGCCCCTTCGACTTGGGCGGTCGCTTCTCCGCCTGTAGGAGTCGATACAGCTCGGAGATTTTCGCCTTTACAGGCTCTTTAATATTGTCTTCAGCATGTCTAAGCATGCCTGGTAGCACAGGGAGAGACTGGTACTATTTGTGAGTAGATGTTAAAGTATTAAACCAAATATCATCCTGAATGGAATCTGTATGTAATTGCAAGTTTCTGGCAAGCAGCTGCCCTGACTAAAACTTGATTATAAGCAGCGGTATCTTCAGAGGGAGATGGCCTCGTGGGTATAAATCTGGGTCAATAGGGAGAGTGGGATTTGTGTCATATATATCCCATGGGTCTACCTCTTCTTGAGGATCAGTTAAATCCTCCCTATGTGGTGATACAGATGTTGCCTGTGGAGAGAACTGTGTTGAGTGTGAAGGTGAAGGTGGTGGTGGTGGTGGTGGGGTAGAAGAAAAGGAAGGAGAATGAGGTGGTGAAGGCTGAGGTTGTTGCGTTGTCTTTTTGTTTCTCCTTCTGCTATGATCCTTCCTTCTGCTATGATCCTGTATATGAATTTTTCGTGACACAGAGGACAGAACCGAAACAGAGTACGTTCTATCAGCCTAACAGTGTTCGGCTACAATGTGTCGAAGTAGGCCCAAAAAAGGTGCGAGGTCGCCCCTAAGAGTGCAAAATCGACCCCGACGATTGCAATCGGATAGACTAAAAGAGTGGAAAAAGTGAACGAAACTATACCGATGTTTATAGAAAGTCAGAAGAAAGTTCAGAAGATACCAAACCCGGGTTGTCACGGAGAGAGAGGAAATACGTCCGAACCTGCCTGCGGAAAGAAAACAATCTAACAAAGGACTCGATGCCCATGCACAGTATTACCGAGAGGACGAGTCACTCGATCCCATGACTCAAAAACCTTCTTCTAAGAAAAACAACTTGTAACACTCCAAACCCAACACTAGATGGCGGACTTATGCACTCCTTCAAATAACAGGAGACCCAGGACACCTCCAAGGTGCAAATCAATTTATTTCAGCACACAAATCCAACGCGTTTCGGCAACAGCCTTACTCATGGATACATCAACATTACAGTGCTCCAAGCTAAAAACCATATAGTACTAAACATAAAAGATGGACAGAACCTCAAAACCCCACCAAAAGGCACATAATGTGGCGGCCATCTTAAAGTGCATCTATAAGCAAGTTTTACAGTAATTTGTACCATAGTTTTTCAAAATTGCAGCTCTAATTATTGTTCAGATCCATTAAAATCTTTAAATTAATGTGATATTATATTTAATACATGGAGTAAAATTCAATTTATAAAATACAAACAATGTAAATAGAATAATTCATTATATTATAAAAAATATAAATATAAATAATTTTTAAGATGTTTAAAATTCAATGTATAACTTATAAATCTTGAATAGTACTACCTATGCTTAAAACAATCACATTTCATCCTATACCATCCAAATGGACCTGTACACTTACACAAAACTTTTTAAAGGATCACATAACGTTGAATGGAACCTATCAACCCAAGTGGGTACACGTACAAATTCTGGAACATAGACGAGCCATTAAAAATCAGGACAAAAATTACCCAGTAGCAAGGCACTTCCTTAGCCATCATTTTGGCAATGAAAATCTGTTGAAGTTTGTAGTTATTGATCAAGTAAGGACGAGTAAGAGGGGAGGTGATAGAGAAAGGTTGTTACGTGTCTTAGAGTCTAAATATATAATAGACTTTGAAACATTGGAACCTGTAGGGCTGAACTCGAGTGAGGAGCTGAGTATCCATCTAGGGTAACCGATTTTTTGTCTAATAGGTGTCCGGTAAACATGTGAAGTAGGGGTGATTTGTTTGATTTATTACATATCTTTTTATGATTTAGTATAGGGTAATAGGTGTTGGGATCTATAAGGTTTTTACAGTAGATGAATTTGTACGTGTACCCACTTGGGTTGATAGGTTCCATACAACGTTATGTGACCCTTTAAAAAGTTTTGTGTAAGTGTACAGGTCCATTTGGATGGTATAGGATGAAATGTGATTGTTTTAAGCATAGGTAGTACTATTCAAGATTTATAAGTTATACATTGAATTTTAAACATCTTAAAAAAAAATTATATTTATATTTTTTATAATATAATGAATTATTCTATTTACATTGTTTGTATTTTATAAATTTAATTTTACTCCATGTATTAAATATAATATCACATTAATTTAAAGATTTTAATGGATCTGAACAATAATTAGAGCTGCAATTTTGAAAAACTATGGTACAAATTACTGTAAAACTTGCTTATAGATGCACTTTAAGATGGCCGCCACATTATGTGCCTTTTGGTGGGGTTTTGAGGTTCTGTCCGTCTTTTATGTTTAGTACTATATGGTTTTTAGCTTGGAGCACTGTAATGTTGATGTATCCATGAGTAAGGCTGTTGCCGAAACGTGTTGGATTTGTGTGCTGAAATAAATTGATTTGCACCTTGGAGGTGTCCTGGGTCTCCTGTTATTTGAAGGAGTGTTGGAAGATTTATTAGGGCCTCTCGGAGCCCATTCAGGACCGCTGTGTGGAGTTCCTGCATTCCGAGACTTCTGTGTGTGATATATATATATATATATATATGGAAAATGTCATTTACCCAGTGTACATCTGTTCGTGGCATTAGTCGCTGCAGATACACATGCTGTGCACATCCCGCCATCTGGTGTTGGGCTCGGAGTGTTACAAGTTGTTTTTCTTCGAAGAAGTCTTATCGAGTCACGAGATCGAGGGACTCCTCCCATTTCGGCTCCATTGCGCATGGGCGTCGACTCCATCTTAGATTGTTTTCCCCCGCAGAGGGTGAGGTAGGAGTTGTATATGCTAGTAATAGTGCCCATGCAATGGAGTGAATACGTATGTACATAATGTAGTTTAAAGTAATATATATATTTACAAATATACAGATGTTCAAGATCAACTTCTAAACGGCTACAGGCTCCCGGGGAGGCGGGTGGGCGCATGTGAATCTGCAGCGACTAATGCCACGAACAGATGTACACTGGGTAAGTGACATTTTCCGTTCGGTGGCATGTGTAGCTGCAGATACACATGCTGTGCATAGACTAGTAAGCAGTTATCTCCCCAAAAGCGGTGGTTCAGCCTGTAGGAGTTGAAGTTGTCTGAAACAATGTTCGTAGTACTGCTTGGCCTACTGTGCCTTGCTGTGTTGTTAGCACGTCTACACAGTAGTGTTTGGTAAATGTATGAGGCGTAGACCACGTAGCTGCCTTACATATTTCTGTCATTGGAATATTTCCTAGAAAGGCCATGGTAGCACCTTTTTTTCTAGTTGAGTGTGCCTTTGGTGTAATAGGCAGTTCTCTTTTAGCTTTAAGATAACAGGTTTGAATGCACTTAACTATCCATCTAGCAATGCCTTGCTTAGAAATTGGATTTCCTGTATGAGGTTTTTGGAAAGCAATAAATAATTGTTTTGCGAATTAGTTTTGTTCTGTCAATGTAGTACATTAACGCTCTTTTGATGTCCAATGTATGTAGTGCTCTTTCAGCTACAGAGTCTGGCTGTGGGAAGAACACTGGTAATTCTACTGTTTGATTTAAGTGGAACGGTGATATGACTTTTGGTAAAAATTTAGGATTTGTTCGTAGAACTACTTTATGCTTGTGTGTAGGAAGTTGGCTCTGTATGCACTATTTCAAAGTAGGGAATAGTATGCTCAGAGTCCAAGGGTTCCCCTTAGAGGTAAGATAGTGGCAACAAGAGATAATACTAATGCTCTATTTTGTGGTAGTGTGGTCGAGCAGTAGGCTTATCAAAGGAGTAGTGTTAAGCATTTGTTGTACATACACACAAGCAATAAATGAGGAACACACACTGCGAGACAAATCCAGGCCAATAGGTTTTGTTATAGAAAAATATCTTTTCTTAGTTTATTTTAAGAACCACAGGTTCAAATTCTACATGTAATATCTCATTTGAAAGGTATTGCAGGTAAGTACTTTAGGAACTTTGAATAATTACAATAGCATATATACTTTTTACATAAAACACAATAAGCTGTTTTAAAAGTGGACAGTGCAATTTTCACAGTTCCTGGGGGAGGTAAAGTATTGTTAGTTCTTGCAGGTAAGTAAACCACCTACGGGGTTAAGGTTGGGGTCCAAGGTAGCCCACCGTTGGGGGTTCAGAGTAACCCCAAAGTCACCACACCAGCAGCTCAGGGCCGGTCAGGTGCAGAGGTCAAAGAGGTGCCCGAAACGCATAGGCTTCAATGGAGAGAAGGGGGGTGCCCCGGTTCCAGTCTGCCAGCAGGTAAGTACCCGCGTCTTCGGAGGGCAGACCAGGGGGGTTTTGTAGGGCACCGGGGGGGACATAAGGTCACACAAAAAGTACACCCTCAGCAGCACTGGGGCGTCCGGGTGCAGTGTGCAAACAAGCGTCAGGTTCGCAACGTAAATCAATGGGAGACCAAGGGGTCTCTTCAGCGGTGCAGGCAGGCAAGGGGGGGGGGCTCCTCGGGGTAGCCACCACCTGGGCAAGGGAGAGGGCCTCCTGGGGGTCACTCCTGCACTGAAGTTCCGATCCTTCAGGTGCTGGGGGCTGCGGGTGCAGGGTCTTTTCCAGCCGTCGGGATTTTAGAGTCAGGCAGTCGCGGTCAGGGGGAGCCTCGGGATTTCCTCTGCAGGCGTCGCTGTGGGGGCTCAGGGGGGACAACTTTGGTTACTCACAGTCTCGGAGTCGCCGGAGGGTCCTCCCTGAGGTGTTGTTTCTCCACCAGTCGAGTCGGGGTCGCCGGGTGCAGTGTTGCAAGTCTCACGCTTCTTGCGGGGATTGCAGGGGTCTTTAAATCTGCTCCTCTGAAACAAAGTTGCAGTCTTTTTGGAGCAGGGCCGCTGTCCTCTGGAGTTTCTGGTTTCTCTTGAAGCAGGGCAGTCCTCTGAGGATTCAGAGGTCGCTGGTCCTGGGGAAAGCATCGCTGGAGCAGGGTTCTTTAGAAGGCAGGAGACAGGCCGGTAGGACTGGGGCCAATGCAGTTGGTCTCTTCTTTCTTCTTCTGCAGGGGTCTTTCAGCTCAGCAGTCCTCTTCTTCGGTAAGTTGCAGGAATCTCAATTCTTAGGTTCAGGGGAGCCCTTAAATACTAAATTTAAGGGCGTGTTTAGGTCTGAGGGGGTTAGTAGCCAATGGCTACTAGCCCTGAGGGTGGGTACACCCTCTTTGTGCCTCCTCCCAAGGGGAGGAGGACACATTCCTATCCCTATTGGGGGAATCCTCCATCTGCAAGATGGAGGATTTCTAAAAGTTAGAGTCACTTCAGCTCAGGACACCTTAGGAGCTATCCTGACTGGCCAGTGACTCCTCCTTGTTTTTCTCATTATCTCTCCTGGACTTGCCGCCAAAAGTGGGGGCTGGGTCCAGGGGGCGGGCATCTCCACTAGCTGGAATGCCCTGGGGCATTGTAACACGAAGCCAGAGCCTTTGAGGCTCACTGCTAGATGTTACAGTTCCTGCAGGGGGGAGGTGTGAAGCACCTCCACCCAGAGCAGGCTTTGTTTCTGTCCTCAGAGAGCACAAAGGCTCTCACCGTATGAGGTCAGAAACTCGTCTCTCAGCAGCAGGCTGGCACAGACCAGTCAGTCCTGCACTGAACAATTGGGTAAAATACAGGGGGCATCTCTAAGATGCACTCTGTGTGCATTTTTTAATAAATCCAACACTGGCATCAGTGTGGGTTTATTATTCTGAGAAGTTTGGTACCAAACTTCCCAGTATTCAGTGTAGCCATTATGGAGCTGTGGAGTTCGTTTTTGACAGACTCCCAGACCATATACTCTTATGGCTACCCTGCACTTACAATGTCTAAGGCTTTGCTTAGACACTGTAGGGGCATAGTGCTCATGCACCTATGCCCTCACCTGTGGTATAGTGCACCCTGCCTTAGGGCTGTAAGGCCTGCTAGAGGGGTGACTTACCTATGCCACAGGCAGTGTGAGGTTGGCATGGCACCCTGAGGGGAGTGCCATGTCGACTTAGTCATTTTTTTCCCACCAGCACACACAAGCTGGCAAGCAGTGTGTCTGTGCTGAGTGAGGGGTCCCTAGGGTGGCATAAGTCATGCTGCAGCCCTTAGAGACCTTCCCTGGCATCAGGGCCCTTGGTACCAGGGGTACCAGTTACAAAGGACTTACCTGGGTGCCAGGGTTGTGCCAATTGTGGAGACAATGGTACATTTTAGGTGAAAGAACACTGGTGCTGGGGCCTGGTTAGCAGGGTCCCAGCACACTTCTCAGTCAAGTCAGCATCAGTATCAGGCAAAAAGTGGGGGGTAACTGCAACAGGGAGCCATTTCTTTACATTGTGTATCTGAATAAATGGTTCTTGTATGGTAAATGCTTGAATCTCACTTACTCTTCTTAAAGATGTGATGGCAATTAAAAATGCAACTTTCCAATGTTAAGTATTGCATTTCACAAGAGTGCATGGGCTCAAAAGGTGGACCCATGAGTCGTGTTAAGACAATGTTGAGGTTCCATGAAGGAACTGGTGGTGTTCTTGGTGGTATAATTCTCTTTAGACCTTCCATAAATGCTTTTATGACTGGTATTCTAAATAGAGAAGTTGAGTGCGTAATTTGCAGGTAAGCTGAAATTGCTGTAAGATGTATTTTAATGGAAGAAAAAGCTAGCTTTGATTTTTGCAAATGTAGTAAGTATCCTACGATGTCTTTGGCAGATGCGTGTAATGGTTGAATTTGATTATTGTGGCAGTAATAAACAAATCTTTTCCACTTATTTGCATAGCAATGTCTAGTGGTAGGTTTCCTAGCTTGTTTTATGACCTCCATACATTCCTGTGTAAGGTCTAAATGTCCGAACTCTAGGACTTCAGGAGCCAGATTGCTAGATTCAGCGATGCTGGATTTGGGTGTCTGATCTGTTGTTTGTGTTGCGTTAACAGATCTGGTATGTTTGGTAGTTTGACATGAGGCACTACTGAGAGGTCTAGTAGTGTTGTGTACCACAGGTTGAAACTATGTTTGGTGAGTGTCCCATTGTCCTTGGATGCTGTATTGATTGAGGTGTGCTCCCCACCCTATCATGGAGGCATCTGTTGTTATTACGTATTGTGGCACTGGGTCTTGGAAAGGCTGCCCTTGGTTTAAATTTATACTGTTCCACCATTGAAGTGAGGTGTATGTTTGGCGGTCTACCAACACCAGATCTAGAATTTGACCCTGTGCCTGTGACCACTGTGATGCTAGGCACTGTTGTAAGGGCCGCATGTGCAACCTTGCGTTTGGGACAATGGCTATGCATGAGGACATCATGCCTAGGAGTTTCATCACCTTTTTGACTTGTATTTTTTGATTTGGATACATGGCCTGTATTACATTGTGAAATGCCTGAACCCTTTGTGGACTTGGAGTGGCAATCCCTTTTGCTGTGTTGATTGTCGCCCCTAAGTATTGCTGTGTTTGACACGGCAGAAGGTGTGACTTTGTGTAGTTGATTGAGAAACCTAGTTTGTGTAGGGTTTCTATGACATACTTTGTGTGTTGTGAACACCTTTCTAGAGTGTTGGTTTTGATTAACCAATCATCTAGGTACGGGAACACATGTATTTGCTGCCTTCTGATATGTGCAGCTACGACTGCTAGTCACTTTGTAAAAACTCTTGGCGCAGTTGTTATTCCGAATGGCAACACCTTGAATTGGTAATGTGTTCCTTGGAATACAAACCTTAAGTACTTTCTGTGTGAAGGATGTATCGGTATATGGAAATATGCATCCTTTAGGTCTAGTGTTGTCATGTAGTCTTGTTGTTTGAGTAGTGGGATTACGTCTTGTAATGTCACCATGTGAAAGTGATCTGATTTGATGTAGGTATTTAATGTTCGGAGATCTAATATAGGTCTCAGAGTCTTGTCTTTTTTGGGTATGAGAAAGTACAGAGAGTAAACTCCTGTTCCTTTCTGGTGTTCTGGTACTAATTCTATTGCTTCTTTTAGAAGGAGAGTGTATTGAATAAAAAGTCATCCTCAATTGGTTCTGAATGCAAGGTGACGTTATGAAACGCAGCTGCCCTTGAGACCACCTGCATGTAGGATGTACTGTCTTCAGGTGGCGACGGCCTTGTAGGGTAACAGTCTGGGCTGTTATCTGATACAGGAGCATCATAAATCATCTTGAATCATTGCAGTATGAGTCGGAGATTGCATCAGTGGTGGAGTGGCTACCGGTGATGTGTGCATTGATGGTGGTGGAGATGGTGGAGGAGTTGTTTGTCTTGCCACCTTTGCCTGTGGCTGCTTGTCCTTTTCTTGAAAGGCAAGTCTTCTTTTCATCTTAATTGGGGGAAGAGTCTTCCCTGTGTCTTTTTGAATGTGGAGCCGTCTGAGTGTAGTCTGGCTCAACAGATTGAAGTTCCTCTCCGAACTTATGTCCTTGCATCTGGGAGGACAATCCCTGTTCCTCTGTGTTGGAACCTGTTTTCGGTTCCGAGGCTGGATGTTTCGGAATCGAAATCTTTTCGGTCGCCTTTTTGGGCTCCGAGGCAACCTTCTTTATTTTCGGCGTCGTGGTTTCTCGGTGCCAAACTATTTCGGTGCCACTGTCTCGGTGCCGAATCTGTTCGGGGCCGGTGTCTCGGGCCCGAGATTGCTGTGTGGCGGTATCTCGACCGGAGTCGGATGACTTCGCCACATGCATGCCCTTTTTCGGTGCCGATGATCGGTCACCTATTTTTCGGGTTAAGCCATGGCCTGTTGGCGGTGGCGTCCCCTGGGCTTTTGTTGTCTTCTCGTGAGTTTTATGTTTCGATGTCTTACTCACGGTTTTCTGCGTTTCTTCGGGATCGAGCTCGTCCGAGTCCGATTCATGGATGGAGAAGCTTTCTTCTTCCTCCTCGAAACGCCCTTGTCCTGTCTGCGCCGACGCCATCTGCAGTCTTCTTGCTCTTCGGTCTCTTAATGTCTTCCTCGACCGAAACGCTCGACAGGCTTCACAGGTATCCTCCTTGTGCTCTGGAGACAGACACAAGTTACAGAACAGATGCTGATCTGTATATGGATACTTGTTATGGCATTTTGGGCAGAAGCGGAATGGGGTCCGTTCCATCAGCCTTGAAGAGACACGTGGCCGGGCCGACCAGGCCCCGACGGGGGGATCGAAAAAACCCCGAAGGGCCACCGGAGCTCTTCAAAAGTCGGTGTTGATCTGTTATAACTAACCCGATACCGAACGCAAACAATACCAACGATTTTTCCGAGATTCTAACTAACTTTCCGACCCGAAACGCGGAGCGAAAAGGAACACGTCCGAACCCGATGGCAGAAAAAAATACAATCTAAGATGGAGTCGACGCCCATGCGCAATGGAGCCGAAATGGGAGGAGTCCCTCGATCTCGTGACTCGATAAGACTTCTTCGAAGAAAAACAACTTGTAACACTCCGAGCCCAACACCAGATGGCGGGATGTGCACAGCATGTGTATCTGCAGCTACAAATGCCACCGAACATATATATATATGGAAAATGTCACTTACCCAGTGTACATCTGTTCGTGGCATGAGACGCTGCAGATTCACATGCTGTGCACATCCCGCCATCTAGTGTTGGGCTCGGAGTGTTACAAGTTGTTTTTCTTCGAAGAAGTCTTTTTCGAGTCACGAGATCGACTCCTCCCCTTTCGGCTCCATTGCGCATGGGCGTCGACTCCATCTTAGATTGTTTTCCCCGCAGAGGGTGAGGTAGGAGTTGTGTATATAGTAATAGTGCCCATGCAATGGAGTAAATATGTATGTACATAATGTGTTTAAAAGTAATATATTTACAAATTACAAATGTACTAGTCTGATTTTTTCTCAACTTAAAACGGCTACAGGCTCCCGGGGAGGTGGGAGGGCGCATGTGAATCTGCAGCGTCTCATGCCACGAACAGATGTACACTGGGTAAGTGACATTTTCCGTTCGATGGCATGTGTAGCTGCAGATACACATGCTGTGCATAGACTAGTAAGCAGTTATCTCCCCAAAGCGGTGGTTCAGCCTGTAGGAGTTGAAGTTGTTTGAAATAAAGTTTGTAATACTGCTTGTCCTACTGTGGCTTGCTGTGTTGTTAACACATCCACGCAGTAATGTTTGGTAAATGTATGAGGCGTAGACCATGTGGCTGCCTTACATATTTCAGTCATTGGTATGTTTCAGAGAAAGGCCATGGTAGCACCTTTCTTTCTAGTTGAGTGTGCCTTTGGTGTAATAGGCAGTTCTCTTTTTGCTTTTATATAACAGGTTTGAATACATTTAACTATCCATCTGTCAATGCCTTGTTTGGATATTGGATTCCCTGTATGAGGTTTTTGGAATGCAACAAACAATTGTTTTGTTTTGCGAATTTGTTTCGTTCTATCTATGTGGTACATTAGTGCCCTTTTAATGTCTAATGTATGTAATGCTCTCTCAGCTACCGAATCTGGTTCTGGAAAGAATACTGGGAGTTCCACTGTTTGATTTAAGTGGAACGGTGATATGACTTTAGGTAAGAATTTAGGATTTGTTCGTAGAACTACTTTATGTTTATGTATCTGAATAAAGGGTTCGTGTATAGTAAATGCTTGTATTTCACGTAATCTTCTGAGAGATGTTATACAGTACTTAACATGGAAAGTAGCTTTTCTGATAGCTATGTCACATGAGTGCATGGGTTCAAAAGGTGGACCCATAAGTCGTGTTAAGACAATGTTGAGATTCCACGAAGGAACTGGTGGTGTTCTTGGTGGGATAATTCTTTTCAGACCCTCCATAAATGCTTTTATGACTGGGACCCTGAATAATGAAGTTGAGTGCGTAATTTGCAGATAAGCTGAAATTGCGGTGAGATGTATTTTAATGGATGAAAAAGCTAACTTTGACTTTTGGAAGTGCAGTAGGTAGCTGACGATGTCTTTAGCAGATGCGTGTAATGGTTGAATTTGATTATTATGGCAGTAATAAATCTTTTCCACTTATTTGCATAGAAATGTCTTGTGGTTGGTTTCCTAGCTTGTTTTATGACCTAAATACATTCCTGTGTAAGGTCTAGGTGCCCGAATTCTAAGACTTCAGGAGTCAAATTGCTAGATTCAGCGATGCTGGATTTGGGTGTCTGATCTGTTGTTTGTGTTGAGTTAACAGATCTGGTCTGTCTGGAGCTTGATATGGGGCACTACTGAGAGGTCTAGTAGTGTTGTGTACCAAGGTTGTCTTGCCCAAGTTGGTGCTATTAGTATGAGTTTGAGTTTGTTTTGACTCAATTTTTTACTAGATATGGAAGGAGTGGGAGAGGGAGAAAAGCGTATGCAAATATCCCTGACCAACTCATCCATAAATCATTGCCCTGAGAGTGAACCTGTGGGTACCTGGATGCGAAGTTTTGGCATTTTGCGTTTTCTTTTGTTGCAAATAGGTCTATTTGCGGTGTTCCCCACCTGTGGAAGTAAGTTTTTAGTATTTGGGGATGAATTTCCCATTCGTGGATCTGTTGGTGATCCCGAGAGAGGTTGTCTGCTAACTGGTTTTGAATTCCAGGTATGAACTGCGCTATTAGGTGAATGTGGTTGTGAATCGCCCAGTGCCATATTTTCTGTGCCAGGAGACACAACTGTGTCGAGTGTGTTCCTCCCTGTTTGTTCAGATAATACATCGTTGTCATGTTGCCTGTTTTGACAAGAATGTGTTTGTGGGTTATTATAGGTTGAAATGCTTTCAGCGCTAGAAATACTGCTAGTAGTTCCAAGTGATTTATGTGAAATTGTCTCTGCTGAGTGTCCCATTGTCCTTGGATGCTGTGTTGGTTGAGGTGTGCTCCCCACCCTATCACGGAGGCATCTGTTGTTATTACGTATTGAGGCACTGGGTCTTGAAAAGGCCGCCCTTTGTTTAAATTTATATTGTTCCACCATTGAAGCGAGGTGTATTTTTGGCGGTCTATCAACACTAGATCTTGAAGTTGACCCTGTGCCTGTGACCATTGTGATGCTAGGCACTGTTGTAGGGGCTGCATGTGCAATCTTGCGTTTGGGACAATGGCTATGCATGAGGACATCATGCCTAGTAGTTTAATCACTAATTTTACCAGTATCCTTTGTTCTGGGAGCATGGCGTGTATTACGTTTTTGAATGCCTGAACCCTTTGTGGACTTGGAGTGCCAATCCCTTTTGTTGTGTTGATTGTTGCTCCTAAGTATTGTTGTATTTGACACGGTTGTAGGTGTGACTTGTTGTAGTTGAGTGAGAAACCTAGTTTGTGAAGGGTTTCTATGACATAATTTGTGTGTTGTGAACACCGTTGTTGCGTATTGGTTTTGATTAACCAATCGTCTAGGTTCGGGAACACGTGTATTTGCTGCCTTCTGATATGTGCCGCCACTACTGCCAGGCATTTTGTAAAAACTCTTGGCGCTGTTGTTATCCCGAATGGCAACACTTTGAACTGGTAATGTACCCCTTGGAATACGAACCTTAAGTACTTTCTGTGGGAAGGATGTATAGGTATATGGAAATATGCATCCCTTAGGTCCACTGTTGTCATGTAGACTTGTTGTTTGAGCAGTGGGATCACGTCTTGCAGTGTCACCATGTGAAAGTGATCTGATTTGATGTAGATGTTTAGTGTTCTGAGATCTAATATAGGTCTTAGAGTTTTGTCTTTTTTGGGTATGAGAAAGTACAGGGAGTAAACTCCTGTTCCTCTTTGATGAATTGGTACTATTTCTATTGCATCTTTTTGTAACAACGCTTGGACCTCCAGTTGTAAGAGTTCCATATGTTGTTTGGACATGTTGTGTGTTTTCGGTGGGACACTTGGAGGGAATTGTAGAAATTCTATGCAATAGCCATGCTGGATAATGGCTAGGACCCACGTGTCTGTTGTTATTTCTGTCCAGTGTTTGTAGAACTTGGTTAGTCTCCCCCCCCAATGGTGTTATGTGTTGGGGATTTGTAACGTTGAAGTCACTGTTTATTTTGTGGAGTTTTGGGACTCTGGAACTTCCCTCTACTCTTTGGGAATTGTCCCCTCTATATTGTCCCCGAAAAGTTCCCCGCTGATATTGACTCTGATAAGTGGGCCTTGTTTGTGAGGTTGAGGGTTCTGTGCTCTGTCCCCGAAAGCCCCCTCGAAACTCTGTTTTTCAGAAAGTGCCTCTGCTCTGTGGGGAGTAGAGTGCGCCCATGGCTTTAGCCGTATCTGTGTCTTTTTTTAGTTTTTCGATAGCAGTGTCCACCTCCGGCCCAAACAACTGCTGTCCGTTAAATGGCATATTCAGCACGGCTTGTTGTATTTCCGGCTTGAATCCTGATGTACGCAGCCAGCTGACCGTATCTGATTGTTCGAAATACTCTGTCCTTCCTCCACCACTTGTTGTGCTCTCTTTTGGAACTCTTTCGGTAGGTGTTCTATGAAATGCTGCATTTCGTCCCAATGAGCCCTATCATATCAAGCCAGCAAGGCCTGGGAGTTGGCAATGCGCCATTGGTTGGCTGCTTGTGCCGCAACCCTTTTCCCCACAGCGTCGAACTAGCGACTCTCCTTGTCTGGAGGTGGTGCGTCTCCTGAGGTGTGTGAGTTCGCTCTCTTGCGAGCTGCCCCTACTACCACTGAGTCTGGTGTTAATTGCTGCGTGATGTACACAGGGTCTGTTGGTGGCGGTTTGTACTTCTTCTCCACCCTTGGAGTAATGGCCCTGCCCTTCACAGACTCCTGAAACACCTGTTTGGAGTGTTTTAGCATTCCCGGTAGCATAGGGAGACTTTGGTACTGGCTATGTGTGGTCAATAGTGTGTTAAATAAAAAGTCATCCTCGATGGGTTCTGCATGCAGGGTGACATTATGAAACGCCGCTGCCCTTGACACCACCTGTGTGTATGCTGTACTGTCCTCAGGTGGTGACGGTCTCGCTGGATAACAGTCGGGACTGTTATCTGATACTGGCGCATCATAAAGATCCCATGCGTCGGGATCATCCTGACTCATTCCGGTATGAGTTGGGGACTGCATCATTGGTGGAGTGGCTACCGGTGATGGTTGTGGTGAGCGTTGTGGAGATGGTGGCGGGGTTACTTGTTTTGCCACCTTTGCCTGTGGCTGCTTGTCTTTCTCTTGGAAGGCAAGTTTTCTTTTCATTCGAATTGGGGGAAGAGTATTGATCTTCCCTGTGTCTTTTTGTATGTGGAGCCTTCTTTGAGTGTAATCTGGCTCTATTGACTCTAGTTCCTGCCCGAATCTGTGTCCTTGCATTTGTGAGGACAGGCCTTGTTCTTCTGTGTAGGAACTTGATTTCGGTTCCGATGCCGGATGTTTCGGTATGGAAACCTTTTCGGCTGTCTTTTTCGGTTCCGACAACACTTTTTTTTATCTTCGGCGTACTGATTTCTCGGTGCCGACTTGTTTCGGTGCAGCCCTCTCGGTGCTGAGATTGCTCTGACCCGGTGTCTCGGGCTCGAGTCTGCTCTGTGCCGGTATCTCGACCGGAGTCGGATGACTTCGACACATGCATGCCCTTTTTCGGTGCCGATGGTCGGTCACCTACTTTTCGGGTTAAGCCGTGGCCTGCTGGCGGTGGCGTCCCCTGGGCTTTAGTGCTTTTCCCGTGAGTTTTGTGTACCGACGTCTTACTCACGGTTTTTGCCATCTGTTCGGGGTCGACCTCGTCCGAGTCCGAATCCTCTATGGAAAAGGTTTCTTCTTCATCTTCCAAGTGTCTTTGTCCTGTCGGCGCCGACGCCATTTGTAGTCTCCTTGCTCTTCGGTCTCTTAACGTCTTTCTGGACCGAAACACTCGACAGGCCTCACAGGTATCCTCTTTGTGGTCTGGAGACAGACACAAATTACAGACGAGATGCTGATCTGTATAAGGATACTTGTTGTGACATTCGGGGCAGAAGCGGAATGGGGTCCGTTCCATTAGCCTTGAAGACGCACGTGGTCGGGCCCGACCAGGCCCCGCCGGGGAATCGAAAAACCCCAAAGGGCCACCGGAGCTCTTCAAGATTCGGTGTAGATCTGTTGTAACTAACCCTATACCGAACGCAAACAATATCGGCGAATTTTCTGAGATTTTACCTAACTTTCCGAACCGAAACGCAGAGCGAAAAGGAACACGTCCGAACCCGATAGCGGAAAGAAAACAATCTAAGATGGAGTCGACGCCCATGCGCAATGGAGCCGAAAGGGGAGGAGTCCCTCGATCTCGTGACTCGAAAAAGACTTCTTCAAAGAAAAACAACTTGTAACACTCCGAGCCCAACACTAGATGGCGGGATGTGCACAGCATGTGTATCTGCAGCTACACATGCCTTCGAACATATATATATATATATATATATATATATATATATATATATATATATATATATATATAATAATGTCATCTTAGCTGTACAAATTATTTCCCCGTAGTACATGGGCACTCACAAATATTTTCCCTGGGGCTGCACAGTTTGCTCTTTGGTGTGACCGAGGGTCGCATTGCTGCCAGCATGGTGGCGGTCGGAGGGCTGGGGGTAGGGTGGGGAGGGGTAGTGGTAACGTATGTGTAGGGCAAGTGAAGCATATACATGAATTCTGAATTGCCCAAATGTAAAACTAGAAACTTGGGTGTAAATCTCGGCTTCTCCACTTAACCAAATTGTGTGATCCTAGGCAAATGTTTTATTTCATTTAACTTCTTTTTTCGTTTTTCATCATCACATATAAGAACCTTGAAATATGTCTTCAGGATGTGTTCTGTATAAAACCTTCTGTATCTGATTTAATAAACTATAATGTTGTTCATGTTTTATAGAAACCCAGCCCTCCCAAAGAGTTCACTTAACAATTGACTTGCCTTTTATTTCACAGTTCACATTGTTGTCAGGGTGTGGGGGATGGAAGGGGATGAAAGTTTCTAAATTCATGTTTGCAAACTATGACTTTAAAAAATACTTCCCAATGCAGTTATATAATGTTGTGTACTAAGGTGAAACGGTTATGCAGGTTAATGAAATGCATTGTTTGAATTTCACACATATAATACTTTTATATTTTTGCTGCAAGATGTCATTAATAATGAACGTGTTTCTAAAGTTAAGAGTTCCAGAACACCCTAGTTACTCCTTTTCGTTAACTTAAATTAGACTCTAAATAAATACTTGCCAGTTTATTTTACAATATTTAGTGCCAGTGCTGAGTCGAATAAACAGCAGCACAGTGTTGCTGTTGACCTGGGGGCCGCATGTAAATGTCAGGAGGGCCGCATGCGGCCCCCGGGCTGTAGTTTGAGTATCAATGCCGTAGTAGCTAATTGATGCCTGCATTTCTCCTCGCAGATGACACAATCATCTCCATAATACCAAGGGACGCTCAGTTGCTCCTAAATAAGATTGTGGAAGACATTAATACTGAAGATTACAGGTTAATCCCTCAAAAAATAAATTAATGGCCCTCAATCCCCATAAATCCTTTTGCAGTTGAGGGGGGGATCATACTGGGGAACACAAGGTTGTAAAGAGTAAAGTAGTTTGATTACTTCGGGGGTAAATTGAACCCCTAATTTGGACAGGACAAAACAAGTCGAAAAGACTAAGTTGAAGTTACAGCAGAGCGCCTCAGGGATACTTAGGTTTTATAAGTCTACACTCTACATATGTTTCACCGGCTGTACAAATTAATAATATACAAGAATTCAGTGGGTCCTTTTATGCGGCAGAAGTGTAGGGAAAATTAACACCGCTAACAACTGTGGAAAATACATTTCTGTAATGCCCAGTGGGTTTACCGTAGAGTACCCCAACAATACCCCTGCACAGTGATTCAAGCACCAAACCTGCTGCACAAAGAGCTGACTTGAGGGTGCTAGTATCCTGGAGGAGAATGTGGTGCACTGAAAGATTTCTAGATTATTGGTTAGAACTAGAAGAGGTCATAGTCTTGGACACTATATATAAAATTACTTGGCTTAACTTGATTGGCTTAAAGCTAACCTCTCTGGGGTTGAGAGAGCTCTGTGATAACCAAGGCAATGCACACGTCACTAAAACGTTGCTTTCAGATAGGTATTGGCAGGATGCCCTTGAAAATATCTGTCATATCTTTAAATGACACACACACATGAGATTTCCTGGATTTTAAATTAGATGTTCATTCTGAACCATTTTAGGATTATATCACCCGGATTTTGCCTATGTAACTTTATACAAAATGTAGACATGGGACTTTGTGTAAAATGGAGAAATTTGAGCTCAGAAACTGAACTTTGTCCTACCTGCAAACAAGAAAGGGAAAAGGTATCACATTTGGTGTTGTTTTGCAAGTTGTGTGAGTGTCCTCGAAAATGGCTAATACTCTCAGTTTGCAGGCTTCTTGGTTTAAAGCAATACTTGGTAGCACTGAGAATTTTGAGCGTATTTCTAGCCATCTATTCGAGTCTGCAATAACAGATTTACACTGTCACTAATCGCTGCCTTTTTTGACTATGGGCACTACTCCATATTTTCCAATGCATTCAAACTGTTTAAGATGGATTATGGCAACTCCATCTTGTAGGAAACCAAACTGATTGTAGGCTGCCACACCTCCTACTTTTTGCCACCATTTGAACTGCTAGATGCTGGCTTCCGACTCGGACAGTACACTGAAGCTTGCTAACCAGGCTCCAATGCCAGTGTTCTTTCCCCTAAAAAAGAAATACCTATTGTATCTGTAGGAAAGTACCATCTTGCCTGGCATGTTACCCCCATTTTTCACTGTATATATGTTGTTTTAGTTGTATGTGTCACTGGGACCCTGGTAACCCAGGGCCCCAGTGCTCATAAGTGTGCCTGAATGTGTTACCTGTGTAGTGACTAACTGTCTCACTGAGGCTCTGCTAATCAGAACCTCAGTGGTTATGCTCTCTCATTTCTTTCCAAATTGTCACTGACAGGCTAGTGACCATTTTTACCAATTTACATTGGCTTACTGGAACACCCTTATAATTCCCTAGTATATGGTACTGAGGTACCCAGGGTATTGGGGTTCCAGGAGATCCCTATGGGCTGCAGCATTTCTTTTGCCACCCATAGGGAGCTCTGACAATTCTTACACAGGCCTGCCACTGCAGCCTGAGTGAAATAACGTCCACGTTATTTCACAGCCATTTTACACTGCACTTAAGTAACTTATAAGTCACCTATATGTCTAACCTTTACCTGGTAAAGGTTAGGTGCAAAGTTACTTAGTGTGAGGGCACCCTGGCACTAGCCAAGGTGCCCCCACCTTGTTCAGAGCCAATTCACTGAACTTTGTGAGTGCGGGGACACCATTACACGCGTGCACTACATATAGGTCACTACCTATATGTAGCTTCACCATGGTAACTCCGAATATGGCCATGTAACATGTCTATGATCATGGAATTGCCCCCTCTATGCCATCCTGGCATTGTTGGTACAATTCCATGATCCCAGTGGTCTGTAGCACAGACCCTGGTACTGCCAGACTGCCCTTCCTGGGGTTTCACTGCAGCTGCTGCTGCTGTCAACCCCTCAGACAGGCAGCTGCCCTCCTGGGGTCCAGCCAGGCCTGGCCCAGGATGGCAGAACAAAGAACTTCCTCTGAGAGAGGGTATGACACCCTCTCCCTTTGGAAAATGGTGTGAAGGCAGGGGAGGAGTAGCCTCCCCCAGCCTCTGGAAAAGCTTTGTTGGGCACAGATGTGCCCAATTCTGCATAAGCCAGTCTACACCGGTTCAGGGACCCCTTAGCCCCTGCTCTGGCGCAAAACTGGACAAAGGAAAGGGGAGTGACCACTCCCCTGACCTGCACCTCCCCTGGGAGGTGTCCAGAGCTCCTCCAGTGTGCTCCAGACCTCTGCCATCTTGGAAACAGAGGTGCTGCTGGCACACTGGACTGCTCTGAGTGGCCAGTGCCACCAGGTGACGTCAGAGACTCCTGCTGATAGGCTCCTTCAGGTGTTAGTAGCCTATCCTCTCTCCTAGGTAGCCAAACCCTCTTTTCTGGCTATTTAGGGTCTCTGTCTCTGGGGAAACTTTAGATAACGAATGCATGAGCTCAGCCGAGTTCCTCTGCATCTCCCTCTTCACCTTCTGATAAGGAATCGACCGCTGACCGCGCTGGAAGCCTGCAAACCTGCAACATAGTAGCAAAGACGACTACTGCAACTCTGTAACGCTGATCCTGCCGCCTTCTCGACTGTTTTCCTGCTTGTGCATGCTGTGGGGATAGTCTGCCTCCTCTCTGCACCAGAAGCTCCGAAGAAATCTCCCGTGGGTCGACGGAATCGTCCCCCTGCAACCGCAGGCACCAAAAAGCTGCATTACCGGTCCCTTGGGTCTCCTCTCAGCACGACGAGCGAGGTCCCTCGAATCCAGCGACGCTGTCCAAGTGACCCCCACAGTCCAGTGACTCTTCAGCCCAAGTTTGGTGGAGGTAAGTCCTTGCCTCACCTCGCTGGGCTGCATTGCTGGGAACCGCGACTTTGCAGCTACTCCGGCCCCTGTGCACTTCCGGCGGAAATCCTTCGTGCACAGTCAAGCCTGGGTCCACGGCACTCTAACCTGCATTGCACGACTTTCTAAGTTGGTCTCCGGCGACGTGGGACTCCTTTGTGCAACTTCGGCGAGCACCGTTTCACGCATCCTCGTAGTGCCTGTTTCTGGCACTTCTCCGGGTGCTACCTGCTTCAGTGAGGGCTCTTTGTCTTGCTCGACGTCCCCTCTCTCTGCAGGTCCAATTTGCGACCTCCTGGTCCCTCCTGGGCCCCAGCAGCGTCCAAAAACGCCAAACGCACGATTTGCGTGTAGCAAGGCTTGTTGGCGTCCTTCCGGCGGGAAAACACTTCTGCACGACTCTCCAAGGCGAGAGGGATCCGTCCACCAAAGGGGAAGTCTCTAGCCCTTTTCGTTCCTGCAGAAACCTCAGCTTCTTCTGTCCAGTCGAAGCTTCTTTGCACCCGCAGCTGGCATTTCCTGGGCATCTGCCCATCTCCGACTTGCTTGTGACTTTTGGACTTGGTCCCCTTGTTCCACAGGTACCCTAGATTGGAAATCCACAGTTGTTGCATTGCTGGTTTGTGTCTTTCCTGCATTATTCCTCTAACACGACTATTTTGTCCTTAGGGGAACTTTGGTGCACTTTGCACTCACTTTTCAGGGTCTTGGGGAGGGTTATTTTTCTAACTCTCACTATTTTCTAATAGTCCCAGCGACCCTCTACAAGGTCACATAGGTTTGGGGTCCATTCGTGGTTCGCATTCCACTTTTGGAGTATATGGTTTGTGTTGCCCCTATCCCTATGTTTCCCCATTGCATCCTATTGTAACTATACATTGTTTGCACTGTTTTCTAAGACTATACTGCATATTTTTGCTATTGTGTATATATATCTTGTGTATATTTCCTATCCTCTCACTGAGGGTACACTCTAAGATACTTTGGCATATTGTCATAAAAATAAAGTACCTTTATTTTTAGTATAACTGTGTATTGTGTTTTCTTATGATATTGTGCATATGACACTAAGTGGTACTGTAGTAGCTTCACACGTCTCCTAGTTCAGCCTAAGCTGCTCTGCTAAGCTACCATTATCTATCAGCCTAAGCTGCTAGACACCCTATACACTAATAAGGGATAACTGGGCCTGGTGCAAGGTGCAAGTACCCCTTGGTACTCACTACAAGCCAGTCCAGCCTCCTACATTGGTTGTGCAGTGGTGGGATAAGTGCTTGAGACTACTTACCACTCTTGTCATTGTACTTTTCATAAGAGAAAAATATACAAAACAAGGTCAGTGTATATACACATAGCCAAAAAGTTTTGCATTTCCTCTTTTCACTCTTTTCTAAGTGCTGAAAAGTACTTCTAAACTTTCAAAAAGTTCTTAAAAGTTTAAAAAGTTTTTTCTGTCTTTCCAAAAAGTTCTGAAAACTTTTTTCTCTTTTTCTATCACTTTAACTCTCTCAAAAAAATGTCTGGCACAGGAAAAAATGTTGAACTGTCCAAACTTGCATATGATCACCTTAGCTGGAAAGGAGCAAGGAGTCTCTGCATAGAGAGAGGTTTGATTGTAGGGAAGAATCCTTCCTTAGAACTGTTAATTAATATGCTTAGAGTACAGGATAAGGCCATAAGTTCCCAATCTGTAGAAAAAGTAGCTAATGGTTCTCAATCTGATCCAGGGACTCCCCCAGGAAAAGGTTCAGGAAAGAAACTTCTCAGCCTGCCCATTACTAGACAGTCTAGCATAGTTGGTACAGAGGTTGAATCACACCATACTGATGGTGTGCTCTCACATTATGCTGGTAGCCAAGCTGTTAGGGTGCCCTCTGTAAGGGACAGGTCTCCTTCTGTTCATTCCCATCATACCTCTGTATCTAGAAATGTCCCTCCCACCCACCCTGATGACAGATTGTTAGAAAGGGAGCTCAATAGATTGAGAGTGGAACAAACCGGACTGAAGCTCAAGAAGCAACAGCTGGATTTGGATAGACAGTCTTTAGAAATAGAGAGGGAAAGACAGAAGTTGGGTTTAGATACCCATGGTGGCAGCAGCAGTATTCCCCATAGTCATCCTGCAAAAGAGCATGATTCCAGGAATCTGCACAAGATAGTTCCCCCTTATAAGGAGGGGGATGACATTAACAAGTGGTTTGCTGCACTTGAGAGGGCCTGTGCTGTACAGGATGTCCCTCAAAAGCAGTGGGCTGCTATCCTATGGCTATCATTTAGTGGAAAAGGTAGGGATAGGCTCCTTACAGTGAAAGAAAATGATGCCAATAATTTCCAAGTTCTTAAGAATGCACTCCTGGATGGTTATGGCTTAACCACTGAACAGTACAGGATAAAGTTCAGAGAGACCAAAAAGGAGTCTTCACAAGACTGGGTTGATTTCATTGACCAGGCAGTGAAGGCCTTGGAGGGGTGGTTACATGGCAGTAAAGTTACTGATTATGACAGCCTGTATAACTTGATCCTGAGAGAGCATATTCTTAATAATTGTGTGTCTGATTTGTTGCACCAGTACTTGGTGGACTCTGATCTGACCTCTCCCCAAGAATTGGGAAAGAAGGCAGACAAATGGGTCAGAACAAGAGTGAACAGAAAAGTTCATACAGGGGGTGACAAAGATGGCAACAAAAAGAAGGATGGTAAGTCTTCTGACAAGGGTGGGGACAAATCTAAAAATGAGTCTTCATCAGGCCCACAAAAACACTCTGGTGGGGGTGGTGGGTCCAAATCCTCCTTTAATCAGAACAAGGAAAAGAAACCATGGTGCTATTTATGTAAAATAAAAGGCCATTGGACAACAGATCCCAGTTGTCCAAAGAAAGGCACCACAGCTCCTACCACTACAACCCCTACTGCTACACCTAGTGTCCCTACTAATAGCAGTGGTGGTGGGAGCAAACCTACTAATAGCCAATCCAAGGGAGTAGCTGGGCTCACTTTTGGTAATTTAGTTGGGGTTGGTCTGATTAGGGAGACCACAGAGGCTACTTTAGTCTCTGAAGGGGCTATTGATTTAGCCACTTTGGTTGCTTGCCCCCATAACTTGGAGAAGTACAAGCAACTAACCCTAATAAATGGTGTTGAGGTCCAGGCCTACAGGGACACAGGTGCCAGTGTCACAATGGTGATTGAGAAACTGGTGCACCCTGAACAACACATACTTGGACACCAGTACCAAGTAACCGATGCTCACAACATAACACAAAGCCACCCCATGGCTGTTGTAAATCTCAACTGGGGGGGGGTAATTGGTCCAAAGAAAGTTGTGGTAGCTTCAGATTTACCTGTAGACTGTCTATTAGGGAATGATTTGGAGACATCAGCTTGGTCAGATGTGGAGTTGGAGGCCCATGCAGCAATGCTGGGCATTCCAGGGCATATTTTTGCTTTGACAAGGGCTCAGGCCAAAAAGCAAAAAGGACAGGGAAGCTTGGATCCTGGAACAATGGACCAAGTGCTCCCTAAAGCTAGGGCTAGTAGAAGCAAACCACTTCCTACTATCCCTCCCTCTACAGTGGATTCAACTTCTGAGGAATAAGAATTCCCTCCCTGTGCAGAACCTACACCAGAGGAGCTGGAAGCAGACACTGCTGAGCTTTTGGGTGAAGGGGGGCCTGCCAGGGAGGAGCTGAGTGTGGCACAGCAAACCTGTCCCACATTAGAGGGTATCAGACAGCAAGCTGTCAAACAGGCTAATGGGGATGTCAGTGACTCTCACAGAGTTTACTGGGAGGACAACCTCTTGTACACTGAGCATAGGGATCCTAAACCTGGAGCTGCCAGGAGATTAGTGATTCCTCAGGAGTACAGAAAGTTCCTCCTAACACTGGCACATGACATTCCCTTAGCTGGGCACCTGGGTCAAATGAAAACTTGGGACAGATTGGTACCATTGTTTCATTGGCCTAGGATGTCTGAGGACACAAAGGAATTTTGTAAGTCCTGTGAAACCTGTCAAGCCAGTGGCAAGACAGGTGGCACTCCAAAGGCACCCCTTATCCCACTGCCTGTGGTTGGGGTTCCCTTTGAAAGGGTAGGGGTTGACATAGTTGGCCCCCTTGACCCTCCTACTGCTTCAGGCAATAGGTTTATCTTAGTGGTAGTGGACCATGCCACAAGATATCCTGAAGCTATTCCTTTAAGGACCACTACAGCTCCAGCAGTGGCAAAGGCCCTCCTGGGAATATTTTCCAGGGTGGGCCTCCCAAAGGAAGTAGTATCAGACAGAGGAAGCAATTTCATGTCTGCATACTTAAAGGCCATGTGGAAGGAGTGTGGTGTAACTTACAAGTTCACAACACCCTATCATCCACAAACAAATGGACTGGTGGAGAGATTTAATAAAACTCTCAAAGGCATGATTATGGGACTCCCTGAAAAACTCCGCAGGAGATGGGATATCCTTCTACCATGCCTCCTTTTTGCCTACAGGGAGGTACCCCAGAAAGGAGTGGGCTTCAGCCCCTTTGAACTTCTTTTTGGACACCCTGTTAGGGGTCCACTCACACTTGTAAAGGAGGGTTGGGAACAACCTTTAAAAGCTCCTAAGCAGGATATTGTGGATTATGTACTTGGCCTCAGATCAAGGATGGCTGAGTACATGAAAAAGGCCAGTAAAAACCTTCAGGCCAGCCAAGAGCTCCAGAAGCAATGGCATGATCAGAATGCTGTTTTGGTTCAGTACCAACCAGGGCAGAAAGTGTGGGTCTTGGAGCCTGTGGCCCCAAGAGCACTCCAAGATAAATGGAGTGGACCCCACACAATTGTTGAAAAGAAGGGTGAAGTCACCTACTTGGTTGACTTAGGCACTGCCAGGAGTCCCCTTAGGGTGCTCCATGTCAACCGCCTGAAACCCTACTATGACAGGGCTGATCTCACCCTGCTCATGGCAACAGATGAGGGACAGGAAGAAGACAGTGATCCTCTACCTGATCTCTTCTCTTCCACAGATCAAGATGCTCTTGTGGAAGGTGTAGTTTTGGCTGATTGTCTTACTGCTAAGCAGAAAGACAATTGCATAAATCTCCTAGGACAATTTTCAGAACTCTTCTCTACTGTGCCAGGCACCACTTCTTGGTGTGAGCACACTATAGATACTGGAGACAGTTTACCTGTCAAAAGTAAGATCTATAGGCAGCCTGACCATGTCAGGGACTGCATAAAGCAAGAAGTTCAGAAAATGTTGGAACTAGGAGTGGTTGAGCACTCTGACAGTCCATGGGCTTCTCCTGTGGTACTGGTACCAAAACCCAATTCTAAAGATGGAAAGAAGGAAATTAGGTTTTGTGTAGACTATAGAGGTCTCAACTTGGTAACCAAAACTGATGCTCACCCTATACCCAGGGCAGATGAGCTTATAGATACACTGGCATCTGCCAAGTATCTAAGCACTTTTGATTTGACTGCAGGGTATTGGCAGATCAAATTGTCAGAAGATGCTAAACCTAAGACTGCATTTTCTACCATTGGAGGACATTACCAGTTTACTGTAATGCCTTTTGGTTTGAAAAATGCACCTGCCACTTTTCAGAGGTTGGTGAACACAGTCCTGCAAGGGCTGGAAGCTTTCAGTGCAGCATATTTGGACGATATAGCTGTCTTTAGCTCCAGCTGGGATGATCACCTGGTCCACCTATGGAAAGTTTTGGAGGCTCTGCAAAAGGCAGGCCTCACTATCAAGGCTTCAAAGTGCCAGATAGGGCAGGGTAAGGTGGTTTATCTGGGACACCTTGTTGGTGGGGAACAGATTGCACCACTTCAGGGGAAAATCCAAACTATTATTGATTGGGTTCCCCCTACCACTCAGACTCAGGTGAGAGCCTTCCTAGGCCTCACTGGGTATTACAGGAGGTTCATTAAGAACTATGGCTCCATTGCAGCCCCTCTTAATGACCTCACATCCAAGAAAATGCCTAAAAAGGTATTATGGACAGCAAGCTGTCAGAAAGCTTTTGAGGAGCTGAAGCAGGCCATGTGCTCTGCACCTGTCCTGAAAAGCCCTTGTTACTCTAAAAAATTCTATGTCCAAACTGATGCATCTGAATTAGGAGTAGGGGCAGTCCTATCACAACTTAATTCTGAGGGCCATGATCAACCTGTTGCTTTTATTAGTAGGAGGTTGACCCCTAGAGAAAAGCGTTGGTCTGCCATTGAGAGGGAGGCCTTTGCTGTGGTCTGGGCTCTGAAGAAGTTGAGGCCATACCTGTTTGGCACTCACTTCCTTGTTCAGACAGACCACAAACCTCTACTTTGGCTAAAACAAATGAAAGGTGAAAATCCTAAATTGTTGAGGTGGTCCATATCCCTACAGGGAATGGACTATACAGTGGAACATAGACCTGGGAGTAGCCACTCCAATGCAGATGGACTCTCCAGATATTTCCACTTAGACAATGAAGACTCATCAGGTAATGGCTAGTCTTATTGTCCTTCGTTTGGGGGGGGTTGTGTAGGAAAGTACCATCTTGCCTGGCATGTTACCCCCATTTTTCACTGTATATATGTTGTTTTAGTTGTATGTGTCACTGGGACCCTGGTAACCCAGGGCCCCAGTGCTCATAAGTGTGCCTGAATGTGTTACCTGTGTAGTGACTAACTGTCTCACTGAGGCTCTGCTAATCAGAACCTCAGTGGTTATGCTCTCTCATTTCTTTCCAAATTGTCACTGACAGGCTAGTGACCATTTTTACCAATTTACATTGGCTTACTGGAACACCCTTATAATTCCCTAGTATATGGTACTGAGGTACCCAGGGTATTGGGGTTCCAGGAGATCCCTATGGGCTGCAGCATTTCTTTTGCCACCCATAGGGAGCTCTGACAATTCTTACACAGGCCTGCCACTGCAGCCTGAGTGAAATAACGTCCACGTTATTTCACAGCCATTTTACACTGCACTTAAGTAACTTATAAGTCACCTATATGTCTAACCTTTACCTGGTAAAGGTTAGGTGCAAAGTTACTTAGTGTGAGGGCACCCTGGCACTAGCCAAGGTGCCCCCACCTTGTTCAGAGCCAATTCACTGAACTTTGTGAGTGCGGGGACACCATTACACGCGTGCACTACATATAGGTCACTACCTATATGTAGCTTCACCATGGTAACTCCGAATATGGCCATGTAACATGTCTATGATCATGGAATTGCCCCCTCTATGCCATCCTGGCATTGTTGGTACAATTCCATGATCCCAGTGGTCTGTAGCACAGACCCTGGTACTGCCAGACTGCCCTTCCTGGGGTTTCACTGCAGCTGCTGCTGCTGCCAACCCCTCAGACAGGCAGCTGCCCTCCTGGGGTCCAGCCAGGCCTGGCCCAGGATGGCAGAACAAAGAACTTCCTCTGAGAGAGGGTGTGACACCCTCTCCCTTTGGAAAATGGTGTGAAGGCAGGGGAGGAGTAGCCTCTCCCAGCCTCTGGAAATGCTTTGTTGGGCACAGATGTGCCCAATTCTGCATAAGCCAGTCTACACCGGTTCAGGGACCCCTTAGCCCCTGCTCTGGCGCGAAACTGGACAAAGGAAAGGGGAGTGACCACTCCCCTGACCTGCACCTCCCCTGGGAGGTGTCCAGAGCTCCTCCAGTGTGCTCCAGACCTCTGCCATCTTGGAAACAGAGGTGCTGCTGGCACACTGGACTGCTCTGAGTGGCCAGTGCCACCAGG
Organism: Pleurodeles waltl; assembly: GCF_031143425.1. Lineage (NCBI taxonomy): Eukaryota > Metazoa > Chordata > Amphibia > Caudata > Salamandridae > Pleurodeles > Pleurodeles waltl. The sequence continues at coordinate 1,125,719,163 of NC_090448.1, forward strand.
TGACGTCAGAGACTCCTGCTGATAGGTTCCTTCAGGTGTTAGTAGCCTATCCTCTCTCCTAGGTAGCCAAACCCTCTTTTCTGGCTATTTAGGGTCTCTGTCTCTGGGGAAACTTTAGATAACGAATGCATGAGCTCAGCCGAGTTCCTCTGCATCTCCCTCTTCACCTTCTGATAAGGAATCGACCGCTGACCGCGCTGGAAGCCTGCAAACCTGCAACATAGTTGCAAAGACGACTACTGCAACTCTGTAACGCTGATCCTGCCGCCTTCTCGACTGTTTTCCTGCTTGTGCATGCTGTGGGGATAGTCTGCCTCCTCTCTGCACCAGAAGCTCCGAAGAAATCTCCCGTGGGTCGACGGAATCGTCCCCCTGCAACCGCAGGCACCAAAAAGCTGCATTACCGGTCCCTTGGGTCTCCTCTCAGCACGACGAGCGAGGTCCCTCGCATCCAGCGACGCTGTCCAAGTGACCCCCACAGTCCAGTGACTCTTCAGCCCAAGTTTGGTGGAGGTAAGTCCTTGCCTCACCTCGCTGGGCTGCATTGCTGGGAACCGCGACTTTGCAGCTACTCCGGCCCCTGTGCACTTCCGGCGGAAATCCTTCGTGCACAGTCAAGCCTGGGTCCACGGCACTCTAACCTGCATTGCACGACTTTCTAAGTTGGTCTCCGGCGACGTGGGACTCCTTTGTGCAACTTCGGCGAGCACCGTTTCACGCATCCTCGTAGTGCCTGTTTCTGGCACTTCTCCGGGTGCTACCTGCTTCAGTGAGGGCTCTTTGTCTTGCTCGACGTCCCCTCTCTCTGCAGGTCCAATTTGCGACCTCCTGGTCCCTCCTGGGCCCCAGCAGCGTCCAAAAACGCCAAACGCACGATTTGCGTGTAGCAAGGCTTGTTGGCGTCCTTCCGGCGGGAAAACACTTCTGCACGACTCTCCAAGGCGAGAGGGATCCGTCCACCAAAGGGGAAGTCTCTAGCCCTTTTCGTTCCTGCAGAAACCTCAGCTTCTTCTGTCCAGTCGAAGCTTCTTTGCACCCGCAGCTGGCATTTCCTGGGCATCTGCCCATCTCCGACTTGGTCCCCTTGTTCCACAGGTACCCTAGATTGGAAATCCACAGTTGTTGCATTGCTGGTTTGTGTCTTTCCTGCATTATTCCTCTAACACGACTATTTTGTCCTTAGGGGAACTTTGGTGCACTTTGCACTCACTTTTCAGGGTCTTGGGGAGGGTTATTTTTCTAACTCTCACTATTTTCTAATAGTCCCAGCGACCCTCTACAAGGTCACATAGGTTTGGGGTCCATTCGTGGTTCGCATTCCACTTTTGGAGTATATGGTTTGTGTTGCCCCTATCCCTATGTTTCCCCATTGCATCCTATTGTAACTGTTTGCACTGTTTTCTAAGACTATACTGCATATTTTTGCTATTGTGTATATATATCTTGTGTATATTTCCTATCTGTAGGAAGTTGGATCTGTATGTGCTATTTCAAAGTAAGGAATAGCATGCACAGAGTCCAAGGGTTCCCCTTAGAGGTAAAATAGTGGTAAAAAGAGATAATACTAATGCTCTATTTTGTGGTAGTGTGGTCGAGCAGTAGGCTTATCCAAGGAGTAGTGTTAAGCATTTGTTGTACATACACATAGACAATAAATGAGGTACACACACTCAGAGACAAATCCAGCCAATAGGTTTTGTTATAGAAAAATATCTTTTCTTAGTTTATTTTAAGAACCACAGGTTCAAATTTAACATGTAATATCTTGTTTGAAAGGTATTGCAGGTAAGTACATTAGGAACTTTGAATCATTTCAATTGCATGTATACTTTTCAAGTTATTGACAAATAGCTACTTTAAAAGTGGACACTTAGTGCAATTTTCACAGTTCCTGGGGGAGGTAAGTTTTTGTTAGTTTTACCAGGTAAGTAAGACACTTACAGGGTTCAGTTCTTGGTCCAAGGTAGCCCACCGTTGGGGGTTCAGAGCAACCCCAAAGTCACCACACCAGCAGCTCAGGGCCGGTCAGGTGCAGAGTTCAAAGTGGTGCCCAAAACGCATAGGCTAGAATGGAGAGAAGGGGGTGCCCCGGTTCCGGTCTGCTTGCAGGTAAGTACCCGCGTCTTCGGAGGGCAGACCAGGGGGGTTTTGTAGGGCACTGGGGGGGACACAAGCCCACACAGAAATTTCACCCTCAGCAGCGCGGGGGCGGCCGGGTGCAGTGTAGAAACAAGCGTCGGGTTCGCAATGTTAGTCTATGAGAGATCTTGGGATCTCTTCAGTGCTGCAGGCAGGCAAGGGGGGGGTTCCTCGGGGAAACCTCCACTTGGGCAAGGGAGAGGGACTCCTGGGGGTCACTTCTCCAGTGAAAGTCCGGTCCTTCAGGTCCTGGGGGCTGCGGGTGCAGGGTCTCTCCCAGGCGTCGGGACTTTGGATTCAAAGAGTCGCGGTCAGGGGAAGCCTCGGGATTCCCACTGCAGGCGGCGTTGTGGGGGCTCAGGGGGGACAGGTTTTGGTACTCACAGTATCAGAGTAGTCCTGGGGTCCCTCCTGAGGTGTTGGATCTCCACCAGCCGAGTAGGGGTCGCCGGGTGCAGTGTTGCAAGTCTCACGCTTCTTGCGGGGAGCTTGCAGGGTTCTTTCAAGGCTGCTGGAAACAAAGTTGCAGCCTTTCTTGGAGCAGGTCCGCTGTCCTCGGGAGTTTCTTGTCTTTTCGAAGCAGGGGCAGTCCTCAGAGGATGTCGAGGTCGCTGGTCCCTTTGGAAGGCGTCGCTGGAGCAGGATCTTTGGAAGGCAGGAGACAGGCCGGTGAGTTTCTGGAGCCAAGGCAGTTGTCGTCTTCTGGTCTTCCTCTGCAGGGGTTTTCAGCTAGGCAGTCCTTCTTCTTGTAGTTGCAGGAATCTAATTTTCTAGGGTTCAGGGTAGCCCTTAAATACTAAATTTAAGGGCGTGTTTAGGTCTGGGGGGTTAGTAGCCAATGGCTACTAGCCCTGAGGGTGGGTACACCCTCTTTGTGCCTCCTCCCAAGGGGAGGGGGTCACAATCCTAACCCTATTGGGGGAATCCTCCATCTGCAAGATGGAGGATTTCTAAAAGTTAGAGTCACTTCAGCTCAGGACACCTTAGGGGCTGTCCTGACTGGCCAGTGACTCCTCCTTGTTGCTTTCTTTGTTCCCTCCAGCCTTGCCGCCAAAAGTGGGGGCCGTGGCCGGAGGGGGCGGGCAACTCCACTAAGCTGGAGTGCCCTGCTGGGCTGTGACAAAGGGGTGAGCCTTTGAGGCTCACCGCCAGGTGTTACAGCTCCTGCCTGGGGGAGGTGTTAGCATCTCCACCCAGTGCAGGCTTTGTTACTGGCCTCAGAGTGACAAAGGCACTCTCCCCATGGGGCCAGCAACATGTCTCTAGTGTGGCAGGCTGCTGGAACTAGTCAGCCTACACAGACAGTCGGTTAAGTTTCAGGGGGCACCTCTAAGGTGCCCTCTGGGGTGTATTTTGCAATAAAATGTACACTGGCATCAGTGTGCATTTATTGTGCTGAGAAGTTTGATACCAAACTTCCCAGTTTTCAGTGTAGCCATTATGGTGCTGTGGAGTTCGTGTTTGACAGACTCCCAGACCATATACTCTTATGGCTACCCTGCACTTACAATGTCTAAGGTTTTGTTTAGACACTGTAGGGGTACCATGCTCATGCACTGGTACCCTCACCTATGGTATAGTGCACCCTGCCTTAGGGCTGTAAGGCCTGCTAGAGGGGTGTCTTACCTATACTGCATAGGCAGTGAGAGGCTGGCATGGCACCCTGAGGGGAGTGCCATGTCGACTTACTCGTTTTGTCCTCACTAGCACACACAAGCTGGCAAGCAGTGTGTCTGTGCTGAGTGAGAGGTCTCCAGGGTGGCATAAGACATGCTGCAGCCCTTAGAGACCTTCCTTGGCATCAGGGCCCTTGGTACTAGAAGTACCAGTTACAAGGGACTTATCTGGATGCCAGGGTCTGCCAATTGTGGATACAAAAGTACAGGTTAGGGAAAGAACACTGGTGCTGGGGCCTGGTTAGCAGGCCTCAGCACACTTTCAATTGTAAACATAGCATCAGCAAAGGCAAAAAGTCAGGGGGCAACCATGCCAAGGAGGCATTTCCTTACACAACCCCCCCCCCAAACGAAAGAGGATGAGACTAACCTTTCCCAAGAGAGTCTTCATTTTCTAAGTGGAAGAACCTGGAAAGGCCATTTGCATTGGCATGGGCAGTCCCAGGTCTGTGTTCCACTATAAAGTCCATTCCCTGTAGGGAGATGGACCACTTCAACAGTTTAGGATTTTCACCTTTCATTTGCATCAGCCATTTGAGAGGTCTGTGGTCAGTTTGAACTAGGAAGTGAGTCCCAAAGAGGTATGGTCTCAGCTTCTTCAGGGACCAAACCACAGCAAAGGCCTCCCTCTCAATGGCACTCCAACGCTGCTCCCTGGGGAGTAACCTCCTGCTAATGAAAGCAACAGGTTGGTCAAGGCCATCATCATTTGTTTGGGACAAAACTGCCCCTATCCCATGTTCAGAGGCATCAGTCTGCACAATGAACTGCTTAGAATAATCTGGAGCTTTTAGAACTGGTGCTGAGCACATTGCTTGTTTCAGGGTGTCAAAGGCCTGTTGGCATTCCACAGTCCAGTTCACTTTCTTGGGCATTTTCTTGGAGGTGAGTTCAGTGAGGGCTGTCACAATGGATCCATATCCCTTCACAAACCTCCTGTAATACCCAGTCAAGCCAAGGAATGCCCTGACTTGAGTCTGGGTTTTTGGAGCTACCCAGTCCAGAATAGTCTGGATCTTGGGTTGGAGTGGCTGAACTTGGCCTCCACCTACAAGGTGGCCCAAGTAAACCACAGTTCCCTGCCCTATCTGGCATTTGGATGCCTTGATAGAGAGGCCTGCAGATTGCAGAGCCTTCAAAACCTTCTTCAGGTGGACTAGGTGATCCTGCCAGGTGGAGCTAAAGACAGCAATATCATCAAGATAAGCTGTGCTAAAGGACTCCAAGCCAGCAAGGACTTGATTCACCAACCTTTGGAAGGTGGCAGGGGCATTCTTTAAACCAAAGGGCATAACAGTAAACTGATAATGCCCATCAGGTGTGGAGAATGCTGTTTTCTCTTTTGCTCCAGGTGCCATTTTTATTTGCCAGTACCCTGCTGTCAAGTCAAAGGTACTTAAGAATTTGGCAGCACCTAATTTATCTATGAGCTCATCAGCTCTTGGAATTGGATGAGCATCTGTCTTGGTGACAGAATTGAGCCCTCTGTAGTCCACACAAAACCTCATCTCTTTCTTTCCATCTTTGGTGTGAGGTTTGGGGACTAAGACCACTGGGCTAGCCCAGGGGCTGTCAGAGCGCTCAATTACTCCCAATTCTAGCATCTTGTGGACCTCCACCTTGATGCTTTCCTTAACATGGTCAGACTGTCTAAAGATTTTGTTCTTGACAGGCATGCTGTCTCCTGTGTCCACATCATGGGTACACAGGTGTGTCTGACCAGGGGTTAAGGAGAAGAGTTCAGGAAACTGTTGTAGGACTCTCCTACAATCAGCTTGCTGTTGGCCAGAGAGGGTGTCTGAGTAGATCACTCCATCTACTGTGCCATCTTTTGGGTCTGATGACAGAAGATCAGGGAGAGGTTCACTCTCTGCCTCCTGATCCTCATCTGTTACCATCAACAGATTCACATCAGCCCTGTCATGGAAGAGCTTAAGGCGGTTCACATGGATCACCCTCTTGGGGCTCCTGCTTGTGCCCAGGTCCACCAGGTAGGTGACCTGACTCTTCCTTTCTAGCACTGGGTAAGGGCCACTCCATTTGTCCTGGAGTGCCCTGGGAGCCACAGGCTCCAGAACCCAGACTTTCTGCCCTGGTTGGAACTCAACCAGTGCAGCCTTTTGGTCATACCAAAACTTCTGGAGCTGTTGGCTGGCCTCAAGGTTTTTGGTTGCCTTTTCCATGTACTCTGCCATTCTAGAGCGAAGGCCAAGTACATAGTCCACTATGTCTTGTTTAGGCTCATGAAGAGGTCTCTCCCAGCCTTCTTTAACAAGAGCAAGTGGTCCCCTTACAGGATGACCAAACAGAAGTTCAAAGGGTGAGAATCCTACTCCCTTCTGTGGCACCTCTCTGTAAGCGAAAAGCAGACATGGCAAGAGGACATCCCATCTCCTTTTGAGTTTTTCTGGGAGCCCCATGATCATGCCTTTTAATGTCTTGTTGAATCTCTCAACCAAGCTGTAGGAAGTTGGCTCTGTATGTGCTATTTCAAAGTAAGGAATAGCATGCACAGAGTCCAAGGGTTCCCCTTAGAGGTAAGATAGTGGCAAAAAGAGATAATACTAATGCTCTATTTTGTGGTAGTGTGGTCGAGCAGTAGGCTTATCCAAGGAGTAGTGTTAAGCATTTGTTGTACATACACATAGACAATAAATGAGGTACACACACTCAGAGACAAATCCAGCCAATAGGTTTTTATATAGAAAAATATCTTTTCTTAGTTTATTTTAGGAACCACAGGTTCAAATTCTACATGTAATATCTCATTCGAAAGGTATTGCAGGTAAGTACTTTAGGAACTTCAAATCATCAAAATTGCATGTATACTTTTCAAGTTATTCACAAATAGCTGTTTTAAAAGTGGACACTTAGTGCAATTTTCACAGTTCCTAGGGGAGGTAAGTATTTGTTAGGTTAACCAGGTAAGTAAGACACTTACAGGGCTTAGTTCTTGGTCCAAGGTAGCCCACCGTTGGGGGTTCAGAGCAACCCCAAAGTCACCACACCAGCAGCTCAGGGCCGGTCAGGTGCAGAGTTCAAAGTGGTGCCCAAAACGCATAGGCTAGAATGGAGAGAAGGGGGTGCCCCGGTTCCGGTCTGCTTGCAGGTAAGTACCCGCGTCTTCGGAGGGCAGACCAGGGGGGTTTTGTAGGGCACCGGGGGGGACACAAGCCCACACAGAAATTTCACCCTCAGCAGCGCGGGGGCGGCCGGGTGCAGTGTAGAAACCAGCGTCGGGTTTGTAATGGAAGTCAATGGGAGATCTAGGGATCTCTTCAGCGCTGCAGGCAGGCAAGGGGGGGGGTTCCTCGGGGAAACCTCCACTTGGTCAAGGGAGAGGGACTCCTGGGGGTCACTCCTCCAGTGAAAGTCCGGTCCTTCAGGTCCTGGGGGCTGCGGGTGCAGGGTCTCTCCCAGGTGTCGGGACTTTGGATTCAAAGAGTCGCGGTCAGGGGAAGCCTCGGGATTCCCTCTGCAGGCGGCGCTGTGGGGGGCTCAGGGGGGACAGGTTTTTGTACTCACAGTCTTAGAGTAGTCCTGGGGTCCCTCCTGAGGTGTTGGATCGCCACCAGCCGAGTCGGGGTCGCCGGGTGCAGTGTTGCAAGTCTCACGCTTCTTGCGGGGAGCTTGCAGGGTTCTTTAAAGCTGCTGGAAACAAAGTTGCAGCTTTTCTTGGAGCAGGTCCGCTGTCCTCGGGAGTTTCTTGTCTTTTCGAAGCAGGGGCAGTCCTCAGAGGATGTCGAGGTCGCTGGTCCCTTTGGAAGGCGTCGCTGGAGCAGGATCTTTGGAAGGCAGGAGACAGGCCGGTGAGTTTCTGGAGCCAAGGCAGTTGTCGTCTTCTGGTCTTCCTCTGCAGGGGTCTTCAGCTAGGCAGTCCTTCTTCTTGTAGTTGCAGGAATCTAATTTTCTAGGGTTCAGGGTAGCCCTTAAATACTAAATTTAAGGGCGTGTTTAGGTCTGGGGGGTTAGTAGCCAATGGCTACTAGCCCTGAGGGTGGGTACACCCTCTTTGTGCCTCCTCCCAAGGGGAGGGGGTCACAATCCTAACCCTATTGGGGGAATCCTCCATCTGCAAGATGGAGGATTTCTAAAAGTTAGAGTCACTTCAGCTCAGGACACCTTAGGGGCTGTCCTGACTGGCCAGTGACTCCTCCTTGTTGCTTTCTTTGGTCCCTCCAGCCTTGCCGCCAAAAGTGGGGGCCGTGGCCGGAGGGGGCGGGCAACTCCACTAAGCTGGAGTGCCCTGCTGGGCTGTGACAAAGGGGTGAGCCTTTGAGGCTCACCGCCAGGTGTCACAGCTCCTGCCTGGGGGAGGTGTTAGCATCTCCACCCAGTGCAGGCTTTGTTACTGGCCTCAGAGTGACAAAGGCACTCTCCCCATGGGGCCAGCAACATGTCTCTGGTGTGGCAGGCTGCTGGAACTAGTCAGCCTACACAGACAGTCGGTTAAGTTTCAGGGGGCACCTCTAAGGTGCCCTCTGGGGTGTATTTTACAATAAAATGTACACTGGCATCAGTGTGCATTTATTGTGCTGAGAAGTTTGATACCAAACTTCCCAGTTTTCAGTGTAGCCATTATGGTGCTGTGGAGTTCGTGTTTGACAGACTCCCAGACCATATACTCTTATGGCTACCCTGCACTTACAATGTCTAAGGTTTTGTTTAGACACTGTAGGGGTACCATGCTCATGCACTGGTACCCTCACCTATGGTATAGTGCACCCTGCCTTAGGGCTGTAAGGCCTGCTAGAGGGGTGTCTTACCTATACTGCATAGGCAGTGAGAGGCTGGCATGGCACCCTGAGGGGAGTGCCATGTCGACTTACTCGTTTTGTCCTCACTAGCACACACAAGCTGGCAAGCAGTGTGTCTGTGCTGAGTGAGAGGTCTCCAGGGTGGCATAAGACATGCTGCAGCCCTTAGAGACCTTCCTTGGCATCAGGGCCCTTGGTACTAGAAGTACCAGTTACAAGGGACTTATCTGGATGCCAGGGTCTGCCAATTGTGGATACAAAAGTACAGGTTAGGGAAAGAACACTGGTGCTGGGGCCTGGTTAGCAGGCCTCAGCACACTTTCAATTGTAAACATAGCATCAGCAAAGGCAAAAAGTCAGGGGGCAACCATGCCAAGGAGGCATTTCCTTACACAAGCCATTAGTTTGTGGATGGTATGGTGTAGTGAATTTGTAAGTCACTCCACACTCATTCCACATGTGTTTTAGGTATGCTGACATGAAGTTGGTACCTCTGTCAGACACCACCTCCTTAGGGAAACCCACTCTGGTAAAGATACCAATGAGGGCCTTGGCTACTGCAGGGGCAGTAGTCGACCTAAGGGGAATAGCTTCAGGATACCTGGTAGCATGATCCACTACTACCAGGATATACATATTTCCTGAGGCTGTGGGAGGTTCCAGTGGACCAACTATGTCCACACCCACTCTTTCAAAGGGGACCCCCACCACTGGAAGTGGAATGAGGGGGGCCTTTGGGTGCCCACCTGTCTTACCACTGGCTTGACAGGTGGGGCAGGAGAGGCAAAACTCCTTAACCATGTTGGACATATTGGGCCAGTAGAAGTGGTTGACTAACCTTTCCCACGTCTTGGTTTGTCCCAAATGTCCAGCAAGGGGAATGTCATGGGCCAATGTTAGGATGAACTCTCTGAACAGCTGAGGCACTACCACTCTCCTAGAGGCACCAGGTACAGCACATCATAATTACTTACACCACTGCCTTGAATCCAACCATCTAGTGTTTTCACTGAGTAGTCAACAAAGTCAACCCAGGTCTGGCTCGAGGATTTTTGAGCCCCCCTGAACCTAATCCTGTACTCCTCAGTGGAGAATCCAAAGCCCTCAATCAGGGTACCCTTCATGAGGTCATAAGATTCTGCATCTTTTCCAGAGAGTGTGAGGAGTCTATCCCTACACTTTCCAGTGAACATTTCCCAAAGGAGAGCACCCCAGTGAGATCTGTTCACTTTTCTGGTTACACAAGCCCTCTCAAAAGCTGTGAACCACTTGGTGATGTCATCACCATCTTCAAATTTGGTCACAATCCCTTTGGGGATTTTTAACATGTCAGGAGAATCTCTGACCCTATTTATATTGCTGCCACCATTGATGGGTCCTAGGCCCATCTCTTGTCTTTCCCTTTCTATGGCTAGGAGCTGTCTCTCTAAAGCCAATCTTTTGGCCATCCTGGCTAACAGGAGGTCATCTTCACTGAGAGCATCCTCAGTGATTTCAGAAATGTGGGACCCTCCTGTGAGGGACTCACTATTTCTGACTAACACAGTTGGAGACAGGACTTGAGGGGTCCTGTTCTCTCTATTTAGGACTGGAGGAGGGACATTGGCCTCCAAGTCACTAATTTCTTCCTCTGTGAGGTCATCATCAGAGGGGTTAGCTTTTTCAAACTCTGCCAACAGCTCCTGGAGCTGAATTTTGGTAGGTCTGGAGCCAATGGTTATTTTTTTTATATTACAGAGAGACCTTAGCTCCCTCATCTTAAGATGGAGGTAAGGTGTGGTGTCGAGTTCCACCACATTCATCTCTGTATCAGACATTATTTTGCTAAGAGTTGGAAGACTTTTTAAAGAATCTAAAACTGTTTCTAGAATCTAATTTCAAACTTTTAACAAACTTTTAAACTCTAAAAGACAATGCTAAACAGGGACTTAACACACAAGGCCCTAGCAGGACTTTTAAGAATTTAGAAAAATTTCAAATTGCAAAAATGAATTTCTAATGACAATTTTGGAATTTGTCGTGTGATCAGGTATTGGCTTAGTAGTCCAGCAAATGCAAAGTCTTGTACCCCACCGCTGATCCACCAATGTAGGAAGTTGGCTCTGTATGTGCTATTTCAAAGTAAGGAATAGCATGCACAGAGTCCAAGGGTTCCCCTTAGAGGTAAGATAGTGGCAAAAAGAGATAATACTAATGCTCTATTTTGTGGTAGTGTGGTCGAGCAGTAGAGGCTTATCCAAGGAGTAGTGTTAAGCATTTGTTGTACATACACATAGACAATAAATGAGGTACACACACTCAGAGACAAATCCAGCCAATAGGTTTTTATATAGAAAAATATCTTTTCTTAGTTTATTTTAGGAACCACAGGTTCAAATTCTACATGTAATATCTCATTCGAAAGGTATTGCAGGTAAGTACTTTAGGAACTTCAAATCATCAAAATTGCATGTATACTTTTCAAGTTATTCACAAATAGCTGTTTTAAAAGTGGACACAGTGCAATTTTCACAGTTCCTAGGGGAGGTAAGTATTTGTTAGGTTAACCAGGTAAGTAAGACACTTACAGGGCTTAGTTCTTGGTCCAAGGTAGCCCACCGTTGGGGGTTCAGAGCAACCCCAAAGTCACCACACCAGCAGCTCAGGGCCGGTCAGGTGCAGAGTTCAAAGTGGTGCCCAAAACGCATAGGCTAGAATGGAGAGAAGGGGGTGCCCCGGTTCCGGTCTGCTTGCAGGTAAGTACCCGCGTCTTCGGATGGCAGACCAGGGGGGTTTTGTAGGGCACCGGGGGGGACACAAGCCCACACAGAAATTTCACCCTCAGCAGCGCGGGGGCGGCCGGGTGCAGTGTAGAAACCAGCGTCGGGTTTGTAATGGAAGTCAATGGGAGATCTAGGGATCTCTTCAGCGCTGCAGGCAGGCAAGGGGGGGGGTTCCTCGGGGAAACCTCCACTTGGTCAAGGGAGAGGGACTCCTGGGGGTCACTCCTCCAGTGAAAGTCCGGTCCTTCAGGTCCTGGGGGCTGCGGGTGCAGGGTCTCTCCCAGGTGTCGGGACTTTGGATTCAAAGAGTCGCGGTCAGGGGAAGCCTCGGGATTCCCTCTGCAGGCGGCGCTGTGGGGGGCTCAGGGGGGACAGGTTTTTGTACTCACAGTCTTAGAGTAGTCCTGGGGTCCCTCCTGAGGTGTTGGATCGCCACCAGCCGAGTCGGGGTCGCCGGGTGCAGTGTTGCAAGTCTCACGCTTCTTGCGGGGAGCTTGCAGGGTTCTTTAAAGCTGCTGGAAACAAAGTTGCAGCTTTTCTTGGAGCAGGTCCGCTGTCCTCGGGAGTTTCTTGTCTTTTCGAAGCAGGGGCAGTCCTCAGAGGATGTCGAGGTCGCTGGTCCCTTTGGAAGGCGTCGCTGGAGCAGGATCTTTGGAAGGCAGGAGACAGGCCGGTGAGTTTCTGGAGCCAAGGCAGTTGTCGTCTTCTGGTCTTCCTCTGCAGGGGTCTTCAGCTAGGCAGTCCTTCTTCTTGTAGTTGCAGGAATCTAATTTTCTAGGGTTCAGGGTAGCCCTTAAATACTAAATTTAAGGGCGTGTTTAGGTCTGGGGGGTTAGTAGCCAATGGCTACTAGCCCTGAGGGTGGGTACACCCTCTTTGTGCCTCCTCCCAAGGGGAGGGGGTCACAATCCTAACCCTATTGGGGGAATCCTCCATCTGCAAGATGGAGGATTTCTAAAAGTTAGAGTCACTTCAGCTCAGGACACCTTAGGGGCTGTCCTGACTGGCCAGTGACTCCTCCTTGTTGCTTTCTTTGGTCCCTCCAGCCTTGCCGCCAAAAGTGGGGGCCGTGGCCGGAGGGGGCGGGCAACTCCACTAAGCTGGAGTGCCCTGCTGGGCTGTGACAAAGGGGTGAGCCTTTGAGGCTCACCGCCAGGTGTCACAGCTCCTGCCTGGGGGAGGTGTTAGCATCTCCACCCAGTGCAGGCTTTGTTACTGGCCTCAGAGTGACAAAGGCACTCTCCCCATGGGGCCAGCAACATGTCTCTGGTGTGGCAGGCTGCTGGAACTAGTCAGCCTACACAGACAGTCGGTTAAGTTTCAGGGGGCACCTCTAAAGTGCCCTCTGGGGTGTATTTTACAATAAAATGTACACTGGCATCAGTGTGCATTTATTGTGCTGAGAAGTTTGATACCAAACTTCCCAGTTTTCAGTGTAGCCATTATGGTGCTGTGGAGTTCGTGTTTGACAGACTCCCAGACCATATACTCTTATGGCTACCCTGCACTTACAATGTCTAAGGTTTTGTTTAGACACTGTAGGGGTACCATGCTCATGCACTGGTACCCTCACCTATGGTATAGTGCACCCTGCCTTAGGGCTGTAAGGCCTGCTAGAGGGGTGTCTTACCTATACTGCATAGGCAGTGAGAGGCTGGCATGGCACCCTGAGGGGAGTGCCATGTCGACTTACTCGTTTTGTCCTCACTAGCACACACAAGCTGGCAAGCAGTGTGTCTGTGCTGAGTGAGAGGTCTCCAGGGTGGCATAAGACATGCTGCAGCCCTTAGAGACCTTCCTTGGCATCAGGGCCCTTGGTACTAGAAGTACCAGTTACAAGGGACTTATCTGGATGCCAGGGTCTGCCAATTGTGGATACAAAAGTACAGGTTAGGGAAAGAACACTGGTGCTGGGGCCTGGTTAGCAGGCCTCAGCACACTTTCAATTGTAAACATAGCATCAGCAAAGGCAAAAAGTCAGGGGGCAACCATGCCAAGGAGGCATTTCCTTACACAAGCCATTAGTTTGTGGATGGTATGGTGTAGTGAATTTGTAAGTCACTCCACACTCATTCCACATGTGTTTTAGGTATGCTGACATGAAGTTGGTACCTCTGTCAGACACCACCTCCTTAGGGAAACCCACTCTGGTAAAGATACCAATGAGGGCCTTGGCTACTGCAGGGGCAGTAGTCGACCTAAGGGGAATAGCTTCAGGATACCTGGTAGCATGATCCACTACTACCAGGATATACATATTTCCTGAGGCTGTGGGAGGTTCCAGTGGACCAACTATGTCCACACCCACTCTTTCAAAGGGGACCCCCACCACTGGAAGTGGAATGAGGGGGGCCTTTGGGTGCCCACCTGTCTTACCACTGGCTTGACAGGTGGGGCAGGAGAGGCAAAACTCCTTAACCATGTTGGACATATTGGGCCAGTAGAAGTGGTTGACTAACCTTTCCCACGTCTTGGTTTGTCCCAAATGTCCAGCAAGGGGAATGTCATGGGCCAATGTTAGGATGAACTCTCTGAACAGCTGAGGCACTACCACTCTCCTAGTGGCACCAGGTACAGCCCATCATAATTACTTACACCACTGCCTTGAATCCAACCATCTAGTGTTTTCACTGAGTAGTCAACAAAGTCAACCCAGGTCTGGCTCGAGGATTTTTGAGCCCCCCTGAACCTAATCCTGTACTCCTCAGTGGAGAATCCAAAGCCCTCAATCAGGGTACCCTTCATGAGGTCATAAGATTCTGCATCTTTTCCAGAGAGTGTGAGGAGTCTATCCCTACACTTTCCAGTGAACATTTCCCAAAGGAGAGCACCCCAGTGAGATCTGTTCACTTTTCTGGTTACACAAGCCCTCTCAAAAGCTGTGAACCACTTGGTGATGTCATCACCATCTTCAAATTTGGTCACAATCCCTTTGGGGATTTTTAACATGTCAGGAGAATCTCTGACCCTATTTATATTGCTGCCACCATTGATGGGTCCTAGGCCCATCTCTTGTCTTTCCCTTTCTATGGCTAGGAGCTGTCTCTCTAAAGCCAATCTTTTGGCCATCCTGGCTAACAGGAGGTCATCTTCACTGAGAGCATCCTCAGTGATTTCAGAAATGTGGGACCCTCCTGTGAGGGACTCACTATTTCTGACTAACACAGTTGGAGACAGGACTTGAGGGGTCCTGTTCTCTCTATTTAGGACTGGAGGAGGGACATTGGCCTCCAAGTCACTAATTTCTTCCTCTGTGAGGTCATCATCAGAGGGGTTAGCTTTTTCAAACTCTGCCAACAGCTCCTGGAGCTGAATTTTGGTAGGTCTGGAGCCAATGGTTATTTTTTTTATATTACAGAGAGACCTTAGCTCCCTCATCTTAAGATGGAGGTAAGGTGTGGTGTCGAGTTCCACCACATTCATCTCTGTATCAGACATTATTTTGCTAAGAGTTGGAAGACTTTTTAAAGAATCTAAAACTGTTTCTAGAATCTAATTTCAAACTTTTAACAAACTTTTAAACTCTAAAAGACAATGCTAAACAGGGACTTAACACACAAGGCCCTAGCAGGACTTTTAAGAATTTAGAAAAATTTCAAATTGCAAAAATGAATTTCTAATGACAATTTTGGAATTTGTCGTGTGATCAGGTTTTGGCTTAGTAGTCCAGCAAATGCAAAGTCTTGTACCCCACCGCTGATCCACCAATGTAGGAAGTTGGCTCTGTATGTGCTATTTCAAAGTAAGGAATAGCATGCACAGAGTCCAAGGGTTCCCCTTAGAGGTAAGATAGTGGCAAAAAGAGATAATACTAATGCTCTATTTTGTGGTAGTGTGGTCGAGCAGTAGAGGCTTATCCAAGGAGTAGTGTTAAGCATTTGTTGTACATACACATAGACAATAAATGAGGTACACACACTCAGAGACAAATCCAGCCAATAGGTTTTTATATAGAAAAATATCTTTTCTTAGTTTATTTTAGGAACCACAGGTTCAAATTCTACATGTAATATCTCATTCGAAAGGTATTGCAGGTAAGTACTTTAGGAACTTCAAATCATCAAAATTGCATGTATACTTTTCAAGTTATTCACAAATAGCTGTTTTAAAAGTGGACACAGTGCAATTTTCACAGTTCCTAGGGGAGGTAAGTATTTGTTAGGTTAACCAGGTAAGTAAGACACTTACAGGGCTTAGTTCTTGGTCCAAGGTAGCCCACCGTTGGGGGTTCAGAGCAACCCCAAAGTCACCACACCAGCAGCTCAGGGCCGGTCAGGTGCAGAGTTCAAAGTGGTGCCCAAAACGCATAGGCTAGAATGGAGAGAAGGGGGTGCCCCGGTTCCGGTCTGCTTGCAGGTAAGTACCCGCGTCTTCGGATGGCAGACCAGGGGGGTTTTGTAGGGCACCGGGGGGGACACAAGCCCACACAGAAATTTCACCCTCAGCAGCGCGGGGGCGGCCGGGTGCAGTGTAGAAACCAGCGTCGGGTTTGTAATGGAAGTCAATGGGAGATCTAGGGATCTCTTCAGCGCTGCAGGCAGGCAAGGGGGGGGGTTCCTCGGGGAAACCTCCACTTGGTCAAGGGAGAGGGACTCCTGGGGGTCACTCCTCCAGTGAAAGTCCGGTCCTTCAGGTCCTGGGGGCTGCGGGTGCAGGGTCTCTCCCAGGTGTCGGGACTTTGGATTCAAAGAGTCGCGGTCAGGGGAAGCCTCGGGATTCCCTCTGCAGGCGGCGCTGTGGGGGGCTCAGGGGGGACAGGTTTTTGTACTCACAGTCTTAGAGTAGTCCTGGGGTCCCTCCTGAGGTGTTGGATCGCCACCAGCCGAGTCGGGGTCGCCGGGTCGGGGTTGCAAGTCTCACGCTTCTTGCGGGGAGCTTGCAGGGTTCTTTAAAGCTGCTGGAAACAAAGTTGCAGCTTTTCTTGGAGCAGGTCCGCTGTCCTCGGGAGTTTCTTGTCTTTTCGAAGCAGGGGCAGTCCTCAGAGGATGTCGAGGTCGCTGGTCCCTTTGGAAGGCGTCGCTGGAGCAGGATCTTTGGAAGGCAGGAGACAGGCCGGTGAGTTTCTGGAGCCAAGGCAGTTGTCGTCTTCTGGTCTTCCTCTGCAGGGGTCTTCAGCTAGGCAGTCCTTCTTCTTGTAGTTGCAGGAATCTAATTTTCTAGGGTTCAGGGTAGCCCTTAAATACTAAATTTAAGGGCGTGTTTAGGTCTGGGGGGTTAGTAGCCAATGGCTACTAGCCCTGAGGGTGGGTACACCCTCTTTGTGCCTCCTCCCAAGGGGAGGGGGTCACAATCCTAACCCTATTGGGGGAATCCTCCATCTGCAAGATGGAGGATTTCTAAAAGTTAGAGTCACTTCAGCTCAGGACACCTTAGGGGCTGTCCTGACTGGCCAGTGACTCCTCCTTGTTGCTTTCTTTGGTCCCTCCAGCCTTGCCGCCAAAAGTGGGGGCCGTGGCCGGAGGGGGCGGGCAACTCCACTAAGCTGGAGTGCCCTGCTGGGCTGTGACAAAGGGGTGAGCCTTTGAGGCTCACCGCCAGGTGTCACAGCTCCTGCCTGGGGGAGGTGTTAGCATCTCCACCCAGTGCAGGCTTTGTTACTGGCCTCAGAGTGACAAAGGCACTCTCCCCATGGGGCCAGCAACATGTCTCTGGTGTGGCAGGCTGCTGGAACTAGTCAGCCTACACAGACAGTCGGTTAAGTTTCAGGGGGCACCTCTAAGGTGCCCTCTGGGGTGTATTTTACAATAAAATGTACACTGGCATCAGTGTGCATTTATTGTGCTGCGAAGTTTGATACCAAACTTCCCAGTTTTCAGTGTAGCCATTATGGTGCTGTGGAGTTCGTGTTTGACAGACTCCCAGACCATATACTCTTATGGCTACCCTGCACTTACGTCTAAGGTTTTGTTTAGACACTGTAGGGGTACCATGCTCATGCACTGGTACCCTCACCTATGGTATAGTGCACCCTGCCTTAGGGCTGTAAGGCCTGCTAGAGGGGTGTCTTACCTATACTGCATAGGCAGTGAGAGGCTGGCATGGCACCCTGAGGGGAGTGCCATGTCGACTTACTCGTTTTGTCCTCACTAGCACACACAAGCTGGCAAGCAGTGTGTCTGTGCTGAGTGAGAGGTCTCCAGGGTGGCATAAGACATGCTGCAGCCCTTAGAGACCTTCCTTGGCATCAGGGCCCTTGGTACTAGAAGTACCAGTTACAAGGGACTTATCTGGATGCCAGGGTCTGCCAATTGTGGATACAAAAGTACAGGTTAGGGAAAGAACACTGGTGCTGGGGCCTGGTTAGCAGGCCTCAGCACACTTTCAATTGTAAACATAGCATCAGCAAAGGCAAAAAGTCAGGGGGCAACCATGCCAAGGAGGCATTTCCTTACACAAGCCATTAGTTTGTGGATGGTATGGTGTAGTGAATTTGTAAGTCACTCCACACTCATTCCACATGTGTTTTAGGTATGCTGACATGAAGTTGGTACCTCTGTCAGACACCACCTCCTTAGGGAAACCCACTCTGGTAAAGATACCAATGAGGGCCTTGGCTACTGCAGGGGCAGTAGTCGACCTAAGGGGAATAGCTTCAGGATACCTGGTAGCATGATCCACTACTACCAGGATATACATATTTCCTGAGGCTGTGGGAGGTTCCAGTGGACCAACTATGTCCACACCCACTCTTTCAAAGGGGACCCCCACCACTGGAAGTGGAATGAGGGGGGCCTTTGGGTGCCCACCTGTCTTACCACTGGCTTGACAGGTGGGGCAGGAGAGGCAAAACTCCTTAACCATGTTGGACATATTGGGCCAGTAGAAGTGGTTGACTAACCTTTCCCACGTCTTGGTTTGTCCCAAATGTCCAGCAAGGGGAATGTCATGGGCCAATGTTAGGATGAACTCTCTGAACAGCTGAGGCACTACCACTCTCCTAGTGGCACCAGGTTTGGGGTCTCTGGCCTCAGTGTACAGGAGTCCATCTTCCCAATAGACCCTATGTGTTCCATTTTTCTTGCCCTTGGACTCTTCAGCAGCTTGCTGCCTAAGGCCTTCAAGAGAGGGACAGGTTTCTTGTCCCCTACACAGCTCCTCCCTTGAGGGTCCCCCTGGGCCTAAGAGCTCAACCTGATAAGGTTCAAGCTCCAAAGGCTCAGTTCCCTCAGAGGGCAGAACTCCTTCCTGAGAAGAGAGGTTCCCTTTCTTTTGCTGTGTTGCAGTTGGTTTCCCCACTGACTTTCCTGTTCTCTTGGTAGGCTGGGCCATTTTTCCAGACTCCAGCTCTACTTTTTCACCCTGTGCCTTGCATTGTGCTCTTGTTTTCACACACACCAGTTCAGGGATACCCAGCATTGCTGCATGGGTTTTTAGCTCTACCTCAGCCCATGCTGAGGACTCCAGGTCATTTCCAAGTAGACAGTCCACTGGGATATTTGAGGAGACCACCACCTGTTTCAGGCCATTGACCCCTCCCCATTCTAAAGTAACCATTGCCATGGGATGTACTTTTCTCTGATTGTCAGCGTTGGTGACTGTGTAAGTTTTTCCAGTCAGGTATTGGCCAGGGGAAACCAGTTTCTCTGTCACCATGGTGACACTGGCACCTGTATCCCTCAGGCCCTCTATTCTAGTCCCATTAATTAAGAGTTGCTGTCTGTATTTTTGCATGTTAGGCGGCCAGACAGCTAGTGTGGCTAAATCCACCCCACCCTCAGAAACTAGAGTAGCTTCAGTGTGGACCCTGATTTGCTCTGGGCACACTGTTGATCCCACTTGGAGACTAGCCATACCAGTGTTACCTGTATGGGAGTTTGGAGTGGAACCTTTCTTGGGACAGGCCTTGTCTCCAGTTTGGTGTCCATGCTGTTTACAGCTATGACACCAGGCCTTTTAGGGATCAAAGTTTTTACCCTTGTACCCATTGTTTTGTGAAGAGGCTCTGGGCCCACCCTCCTGTGCAGGTTTTTGGGGGCCTGTAGAAGACTCTTTACTATTTTTAGTTTTGGTTGTCTCATCACCCTTCCCCTGGGGAGTCTTTGTGACCCCTTTCTTTTGGTCACCCCCTGTTGAAGTCTTGGACACCCTTGTCTTGACCCAATGGTCCGCCTTCTTTCCCAATTCTTGGGGAGAAATTGGTCCTAGGTCTACCAGATGCTGATGCAGTTTTTCATTGAAACAATTACTTAACAGGTGTTCTTTCACAAATAAATTGTACAGCCCATCATAATTACTTACACCACTGCCTTGAATCCAACCATCTAGTGTTTTCACTGAGTAGTCTACAAAGTCAACCCAGGTCTGGCTCGAGGATTTTTGAGCCCCCCTGAATCTAATCCTATACTCCTCAGTGGAGAATCCAAAGCCCTCAATCAGGGTACCCTTCATGAGGTCATAAGATTCTGCATCTTGTCCAGAGAGTGTGAGGAGTCTATCCCTACACTTTCCTGTGAACATTTCCCAAAGGAGAGCACCCCAGTGAGATCTGTTCACTTTTCTGGTTACACAAGCCCTCTCAAAAGCTGTGAACCATTTGGTGATGTCATCACCATCTTCATATTTAGTTACAATCCCTTTAGGGATTTTCAACATGTCAGGAGAATCTCGGACCCTATTTATGTTGCTGCCACCATTGATGGGTCCTAGGCCCATCTCTTGTCTTTCCCTCTCTATGGCTAGGATCTGTCTTTACAAAGCCAATCTTTTGGCCATCCTGGCTAACTGGATGTCCTCTTCACTGGGGTTATCCTCAGTGATTTCAGAGGTGTTGGTCTCTCCTGTGAGGGAACCAGCATCTCTGACTATTATTTTTGGAGTCAGGGTTTGAGGGACCCTGTTCTCCCTAGATAGGACTGGTAGGGGGGAATTTTCCTCCAAGTCACTATCCTCTTCCTCTGAGTTGCCACCCTCAGAGGGGTTGGCCTTTTCAAACTCTGCCAAAAGCTCCTGGAGCTGTATTTTGGTAGGTTTGGGGCCCATTGTTATTTTCTTTATTTTACAGAGTGACCTTAGCTCCCTCATCTTAAGATGGAGGTAAGGTGTGGTGTCGAGTTCCACCACAGTCACATCTGTGCTAGACATTTTGCTTCTAAAAGTTGGAATACTTTTTAAGAATCTACAACTGGTTCTAGAATCTAATTCAAACTTTTACAAACTTTTAAACTCTAAAAGAAATGCTAAACAGGATCTAACACAAGGCCCTAGCAGGTCTTTTAAGAATTTAGAAAACTTTTCTGTAGGAAGTTGGCTCTGTATGTGCTATTTCAAAGTAAGGAATAGCATGCACAGAGTCCAAGGGTTCCCCTTAGAGGTAAAATAGTGGTAAAAATAGATAATACTAATGCTCTATTTTGTGGTAGTGTGGTCGAGCAGTAGGCTTATCCAAGGAGTAGTGTTAAGCATTTGTTGTACATACACATAGACAATAAATGAGGTACACACACTCAGAGACAAATCCAGCCAATAGGTTTTTATATAGAAAAATATATTTTCTTAGTTTATTTTAAGAACCACAGGTTCAAATTCTACATGTAATATCTCATTCGAAAGGTATTGCAGGTAAGTACTTTAGGAACTTCAAATCATCAAAATTGCATGTATACTTTTCAAGTTATTCGCAAATAGCTGTTTTAAAAGTGGACACTTAGTGCAATTTTCACAGTTCCTAGGGGAGGTAAGTATTTGTTAGGTTAACCAGGTAAGTAAGACACTTACAGGGCTTAGTTCTTGGTCCAAGGTAGCCCACCGTTGGGGGTTCAGAGCAACCCCAAAGTCACCACACCAGCAGCTCAGGGCCGGTCAGGTGCAGAGTTCCGAGTGGTGCCCAAAACACATAGGCTAGAATGGAGAGAAGGGGGTGCCCCGGTTCCGGTCTGCTTGCAGGTAAGTACCCGCGTCTTCGGAGGGCAGACCAGGGGGGTTTTGTAGGGCACCGGGGGGGACACAAGTCCACACAGAAATTTCACCCTCAGCAGCGCGGGGGCGGCCGGGTGCAGTGTAGAAACAAGCGTCGGGTTTTCAATGTTAGTCTATGAGAGATCTCGGGATCTCTTCAGCGCTGCAGACAGGCAAGGGGGGGATTCCTCGGGGAAACCTCCACTTGGGCAAGGGAGAGGGACTCCTGGGGGTCACTTCTCCAGTGAAAGTCCGGTCCTTCAGGTCCTGGGGGCTGCGGGTGCAGGGTCTCTCCCAGGCGTCGGGACTTTAGGTTCAAAGAGTCGCGGTCAGGGGAAGCCTCGGGATTCCCTCTGCAGGCGGCGCTGGGGGGGCTCAGGGGGGACAGGTTTTGGTACTCACAGTATCAGAGTAGTCCTGGGGTCCCTCCTGAGGTGTTGGATCGCCACCAGCCGAGTCGGGGTCGCCGGGTGCAGTGTTGCAAGTCTCACGCTTCTTGCGGGGAGCTTGCAGGGTTCTTTAAAGTTGCTGGAAACAAAGTTGCAGCTGTTCTTGGAGCAGGTCCGCTGTCCTCGGGAGTTTCTTGTCTTTTCGAAGCAGGGGCAGTCCTCGAGGATGTCGAGGTCGCTGGTCCCTTTGGAAGGCGTCGCTGGAGCAGGATCTTTGGAAGGCAGGAGACAGGCCGGTGAGTTTCTGGAGCCAAGGCAGTTGTCGTCTTCTGGTCTTCCGCTGCAGGGGTTTTCAGCTGGGCAGTCCTTCTTCTTGTAGTTGCAGGAATCTAATTTTCTAGGGTTCAGGGTAGCCCTTAAATACTAAATTTAAGGGCGTGTTTAGGTCTGGGGGGTTAGTAGCCAATGGCTACTAGCCCGGAGGGTGGGTACACCCTCTTTGTGCCTCCTCCCAAGGGGAGGGGGTCACAATCCTAACCCTATTGGGGGAATCCTCCATCTGCAAGATGGAGGATTTCTAAAAGTTAGAGTCACCTCAGCTCAGGACACCTTAGGGGCTGTCCTGACTGGCCAGTGACTCCTCCTTGTTATTCTCATTATTTTCTCCGGCCTTGCCGCCAAAAGTGGGGCCTGGCCGGAGGGGGCGGGCAACTCCACTAGCTGGAGTGTCCTGCTGGGTTGGCACAAAGGAGGTGAGCCTTTGAGGCTCACCGCCAGGTGTGACAATTCCTGCCTGGGAGAGGTGTTAGCATCTCCACCCAGTGCAGGCTTTGTTACTGGCCTCAGAGTGACAAAGGCACTCTCCCCATGGGGCCAGCAACATGTCTCGGTTTGTGGCAGGCTGCTAAAACTAGTCAGCCTACACAGATAGTCGGTTAAGTTTCAGGGGGCACCTCTAAGGGGCCCTCTGTGGTGTATTTTACAATAAAATGTACACTGGCATCAGTGTGCATTTATTGTGCTGAGAAGTTTGATACCAAACTTCCCAGTTTTCAGTGTAGCCATTATGGTGCTGTGGAGTTCGTGTTTGACAGACTCCCAGACCATATACTCTTATGGCTACCCTGCACTTACAATGTCTAAGGTTTTATTTAGACACTGTAGGGGTACCATGCTCATGCACTGGTACCCTCACCTATGGTATAGTGCACCCTGCCTTAGGGCTGTAAGGCCTGCTAGAGGGGTGTCTTACCTATACTGCATAGGCAGTGAGAGGCTGGCATGGCACCCTGAGGGGAGTGCCATGTCGACTTACTCGTTTTGTCCTCACTAGCACACACAAGCTGGCAAGCAGTGTGTCTGTGCTGAGTGAGAGGTCTCCAGGGTGGCATAAGACATGCTGCAGCCCTTAGAGACCTTCCTTGGCATCAGGGCCCTTGGTACTAGAAGTACCAGTTACAAGGGACTTATCTGGATGCCAGGGTCTGCCAATTGTGGATACAAAAGTACAGGTTAGGGAAAGAACACTGGTGCTGGGGCCTGGTTAGCAGGCCTCAGCACACTTTCAATTGTAAACATAGCATCAGCAAAGGCAAAAAAGTCAGGGGGCAACCATGCCAAGGAGGCATTTCCTTACACAACCCCCCCCCAAACGAAAGAGGATGAGACTAACCTTTCCCAAGAGAGTCTTCATTTTCTAAGTGGAAGAACCTGGAAAGGCCATCTGCATTGGCATGGGCAGTCCCAGGTCTGTGTTCCACTATAAAGTCCATTCCCTGTAGGGAGATGGACCACCTCAACAGTTTAGGATTTTCACCTTTCATTTGCATCAGCCATTTGAGAGGTCTGTGGTCAGTTTGAACTAGGAAGTGAGTCCCAAAGAGGTATGGTCTCAGCTTCTTCAGGGACCAAACCACAGCAAAGGCCTCCCTCTCAATGGCACTCCAACGCTGCTCCCTGGGGAGTAACCTCCTGCTAATGAAAGCAACAGGCTGGTCAAGGCCATCATCATTTGTTTGGGACAAAACTGCCCCTATCCCATGTTCAGAGGCATCAGTCTGCACAATGAACTGCTTAGAATAATCTGGAGCTTTTAGAACTGGTGCTGAGCACATTGCCTGTTTCAGGGTGTCAAAGGCCTGTTGGCATTCCACAGTCCAGTTTACTTTCTTGGGCATTTTCTTGGAGGTGAGTTCAGTGAGGGCTGTCACAATGGATCCATATCCCTTCACAAACCTCCTGTAATACCCAGTCAAGCCAAGGAATGCCCTGACTTGAGTCTGGGTTTTTGGAGCTACCCAGTCCAGAATAGTCTGGATCTTGGGTTGGAGTGGCTGAACTTGGCCTCCACCTACAAGGTGTCCCAAGTAAACCACAGTTCCCTGCCCTATCTGGCATTTGGATGCCTTGATAGAGAGGCCTGCAGATTGCAGAGCCTTCAAAACCTTCCTCAGGTGGACCAGGTGATCCTGCCAGGTGGAGCTAAAGACAGCAATATCATCAAGATAAGCTGTGCTAAAGGACTCCAAGCCAGCAAGGACTTGATTCACCAACCTTTGGAAGGTGGCAGGGGCATTCTTTAAACCAAAGGGCATAACAGTAAACTGATAATGCCCATCAGGTGTGGAGAATGCTGTCTTTTCTTTTGCTCCAGGTGCCATTTTTATTTGCCAGTACCCTGCTGTCAAGTCAAAGGTACTTAGAAATTTGGCAGCACCTAATTTATCAATGAGCTCATCAGCTCTTGGAATTGGATGGGCATCTGTCTTGGTGACAGAATTGAGCCCTCTGTAGTCCACACAAAACCTCATCTCTTTCTTTCCATCTTTGGTGTGAGGTTTGGGGACTAAGACCACTGGGCTAGCCCAGGGGCTGTCAGAGCGCTCAATTACTCCCAATTCCAGCATCTTGTGGACTTCCACCTTGATGCTTTCCTTAACATGGTCAGACTGTCTAAAGATTTTGTTCTTGACAGGCATGCTGTCTCCTGTGTCCACATCATGGGTACACAGGTGTGTCTGACCAGGGGTTAAGGAGAAGAGTTCAGGAAACTGTTGTAGGACTCTCCTACAATCAGCTTGCTGTTGGCCAGAGAGGGTGTCTGAGTAGATCACTCCATCTACTGTACCATCTTTTGGGTCTGACGACAGAAGATCAGGGAGAGGTTCACTCTCTGCCTCCTGATCCTCATCTGTTACCATCAACAGATTGACATCAGCCCTGTCGTGGAAGAGCTTAAGGCGGTTTACATGGATCACCCTCTTGGGGCTCCTGCTTGTGCCCAGGTCCACCAAGTAGGTGACCTGACTCTTCCTCTCTAGTACTGGGTAAGGGCCACTCCATTTGTCCTGGAGTGCCCTGGGAGCCACAGGCTCCAGAACCCAGACTTTCTGCCCTGGTTGGAACTCAACCAGTGCAGCCTTTTGGTCATACCAAAACTTCTGGAGCTGTTGGCTGGCCTCAAGGTTTTTGGTTGCCTTTTCCATGTACTCTGCCATTCTGGAGCGAAGGCCAAGTACATAGTCCACTATGTCCTGTTTAGGCTCATGGAGAGGTCTCTCCCAGCCTTCTTTAACAAGGGCAAGTGGTCCCCTTACAGGATGACCAAACAGAAGTTCAAAGGGTGAGAATCCTACTCCCTTCTGTGGCACCTCTCTGTAAGCGAAAAGCAGACATGGCAAGAGGACATCCCATCTCCTTTTGAGCTTTTCTGGGAGCCCCATGATCATGCCTTTTAATGTCTTGTTGAATCTCTCAACCAAGCCATTAGTTTGTGGATGGTATGGTGTAGTGAATTTATAAGTCACTCCACACTCATTCCACATGTGCTTTAGGTATGCTGACATGAAGTTGGTACCTCTGTCAGACACCACCTCCTTAGGGAAACCCACTCTGGTAAAGATACCAATGAGGGCCTTGGCTACTGCAGGGGCAGTAGTCGACCTAAGGGGAATAGCTTCAGGATACCTGGTAGCATGATCCACTACTACCAGGATATACATATTTCCTGAGGCTGTGGGAGGTTCTAGTGGACCAACTATGTCCACACCCACTCTTTCAAAGGGCACCCCCACCACTGGAAGTGGAATGAGGGGGGCCTTTGGATGCCCACCTGTCTTACCACTGGCTTGACAGGTGGGGCAGGAGAGGCAAAACTCCTTGACCATGTTGGACATATTGGGCCAGTAGAAGTGGTTGACTAACCTCTCCCACGTCTTGGTTTGTCCCAAATGTCCAGCAAGGGGAATGTCATGGGCCAATGTTAGGATGAACTTCCTGAACAGCTGAGGCACTACCACTCTCCTAGTGGCACCAGGTTTGGGGTCTCTGGCCTCAGTGTACAGGAGTCCATCTTCCCAATAGACCCTATGCGTTCCATTTTTCTTGCCTTTGGACTCTTCAGCAGCTTGCTGCCTAAGGCCTTCAAGAGAGGGACAGGTTTCTTGTCCCTTACACAGCTCCTCCCTTGAGGGTCCCCCTGGGCCTAAGAGCTCAACCTGATAAGGTTCAAGCTCCAAAGGCTCAGTTCCCTCAGAGGGCAGAACTTCTTCCTGAGAAGAGAGGTTCCCTTTCTTTTGCTGTGTTGCAGTTGGTTTCCCAGCTGACTTTCCTGTTCTCTTGGTAGGCTGGGCCATTCTTCCAGACTCCAGCTCTACTTGTTCACCCTGTGCCTTGCACTGTGCTCTTGTTTTCACACACACCAGTTCAGGGATACCCAGCATTGCTGCATGGGTTTTTAGTTCTACCTCAGCCCATGCTGAGGACTCCAGGTCATTTCCAAGCAGACAGTCCACTGGGATATTGGAGGAGACCACCACCTGTTTCAGGCCATTGACCCCTCCCCATCCTAAAGTAACCATTGCCATGGGATGTACTTTTCTCTGATTGTCAGCGTTGGTGACTGTGTAAGTTTTTCCAGTCAGGTATTGGCCAGGGGAAACCAGTTTCTCTGTCACCATGGTGACACTGGCACCTGTATCCCTCAGGCCCTCTATTCTAGTCCCATTAATTAAGAGTTGCTGTCTGTATTTTTGCATGTTAGGCGGCCAGACAGCTAGTGTGGCTAAATCCACCCCACCCTCAGAAACTAGAGTAGCTTCAGTGTGGACCCTGATTTGCTCTGGGCACACTGTTGATCCCACTTGGAGACTAGCCATACCAGTGTTACCTGGATGGGAGTTTGGAGTGGAACCTTTCTTGGGACAGGCCTTGTCTCCAGTTTGGTGTCCATGCTGTTTACAGCTATGACACCAGGCCTTTTTGGGATCAAAGTTTTTACCCTTGTACCCATTGTTTTGTGAAGAGGCTCTGGGCCCACCCTCCTGTGCAGGTTTTTGGGGGCCTGTAGAAGACTCTTTACTATTTTTAGTTTTGGTTGTCTCATCACCCTTCCCCTGGGGAGTCTTTGTGACCCCTTTCTTTTGGTCACCCCCTGTTGAAGTCTTGGACACCCTTGTCTTGACCCAATGGTCCGCCTTCTTTCCCAATTCTTGGGGAGAAATTGGTCCTAGGTCTACCAGATGCTGATGCAGTTTATCATTGAAACAATTACTTAACAGGTGTTCTTTCACAAATAAATTGTACAGCCCATCATAATTACTTACACCACTGCCTTGAATCCAACCATCTAGTGTTTTCACTGAGTAGTCAACAAAGTCAACCCAGGTCTGGCTC
Source organism: Pleurodeles waltl (assembly GCF_031143425.1). NCBI lineage: Eukaryota > Metazoa > Chordata > Amphibia > Caudata > Salamandridae > Pleurodeles > Pleurodeles waltl. Next base: position 1,125,746,453 of record NC_090448.1, read on the forward strand.
GAGGATTTTTGAGCCCCCCTAAACCTAATCCTGTACTCCTCAGTGGAGAATCCAAAGCCCTCAATCAGGGTACCCTTCATGAGGTCATAAGATTCTGCATCTTGTCCAGAGAGTGTGAGGAGTCTATCCCTACACTTTCCTGTGAACATTTCCCAAAGGAGAGCACCCCAGTGAGATCTGTTCACTTTTCTGGTTACACAAGCCCTCTCAAAAGCTGTGAACCATTTGGTGATGTCATCACCATCTTCATATTTAGTTACAATCCCTTTAGGGATTTTCAACATGTCAGGAGAATCTCTGACCCTATTTATGTTGCTGCCACCATTGATGGGTCCTAGGCCCATCTCTTGTCTTTCCCTCTCTATGGCTAGGATCTGTCTTTCCAAAGCCAATCTTTTGGCCATCCTGGCTAACTGGATGTCCTCTTCACTGGGGCTATCCTCAGTGATTTCAGAGGTGTTGGTCTCTCCTGTGAGGGAACCAGCATCTCTGACTATTATTTTAGGAGTCAGGGTTTGAGGGACCCTGTTCTCCCTAGATAGGACTGGTAGGGGGGAATTTTCCTCCAAGTCACTATCCTTTTCCTCTGAGTTGCCACCCTCAGAGGGGTTGGCCTTTTCAAACTCTGCCAAAAGCTCCTGGAGCTGTATTTTGGTAGGTTTGGGGCCCATTGTTATTTTCTTTATTTTACAGAGTGACCTCAGCTCCCTCATCTTAAGATGGAGGTAAGGTGTGGTGTCGAGTTCCACCACAGTCACATCTGTGCTAGACATTTTGCTTCTAAAAGTTGGAATACTTTTTAAGAATCTACAACTGGTTCTAGAATCTAATTCAAACTTTTACAAACTTTTAAACTCTAAAAGAAATGCTAAACAGGATCTAACACAAGGCCCTAGCAGGTCTTTTAAGAATTTAGAAAACTTTTCAAATTGCAAAAATCAATTTCTAATGACAATTTTGGAATTTGTCGTGTGATCAGGTATTGGCTGAGTAGTCCAGCAAATGCAAAGTCTTGTACCCCACCGCTGATCCACCAATGTAGGAAGTTGGCTCTGTATGTGCTATTTCAAAGTAAGGAATAGCATGCACAGAGTCCAAGGGTTCCCCTTAGAGGTAAAATAGTGGTAAAAATAGATAATACTAATGCTCTATTTTGTGGTAGTGTGGTCGAGCAGTAGGCTTATCCAAGGAGTAGTGTTAAGCATTTGTTGTACATACACATAGACAATAAATGAGGTACACACACTCAGAGACAAATCCAGCCAATAGGTTTTTATATAGAAAAATATCTTTTCTTAGTTTATTTTAAGAACCACAGGTTCAAATTCTACATGTAATATCTCATTCGAAAGGTATTGCAGGTAAGTACTTTAGGAACTTCAAATCATCAAAATTGCATGTATACTTTTCAAGTTATTCGCAAATAGCTGTTTTAAAAGTGGACACTTAGTGCAATTTTCACAGTTCCTAGGGGAGGTAAGTATTTGTTAGGTTAACCAGGTAAGTAAGACACTTACAGGGCTTAGTTCTTGGTCCAAGGTAGCCCACCGTTGGGGGTTCAGAGCAACCCCAAAGTCACCACACCAGCAGCTCAGGGCCGGTCAGGTGCAGAGTTCCGAGTGGTGCCCAAAACACATAGGCTAGAATGGAGAGAAGGGGGTGCCCCGGTTCCGGTCTGCTTGCAGGTAAGTACCCGCGTCTTCGGAGGGCAGACCAGGGGGGTTTTGTAGGGCACCGGGGGGGACACAAGTCCACACAGAAATTTCACCCTCAGCAGCGCGGGGGCGGCCGGGTGCAGTGTAGAAACAAGCGTCGGGTTTTCAATGTTAGTCTATGAGAGATCTCGGGATCTCTTCAGCGCTGCAGACAGGCAAGGGGGGGATTCCTCGGGGAAACCTCCACTTGGGCAAGGGAGAGGGACTCCTGGGGGTCACTTCTCCAGTGAAAGTCCGGTCCTTCAGGTCCTGGGGGCTGCGGGTGCAGGGTCTCTCCCAGGCGTCGGGACTTTAGGTTCAAAGAGTCGCGGTCAGGGGAAGCCTCGGGATTCCCTCTGCAGGCGGCGCTGGGGGGGCTCAGGGGGGACAGGTTTTGGTACTCACAGTATCAGAGTAGTCCTGGGGTCCCTCCTGAGGTGTTGGATCGCCACCAGCCGAGTCGGGGTCGCCGGGTGCAGTGTTGCAAGTCTCACGCTTCTTGCGGGGAGCTTGCAGGGTTCTTTAAAGTTGCTGGAAACAAAGTTGCAGCTGTTCTTGGAGCAGGTCCGCTGTCCTCGGGAGTTTCTTGTCTTTTCGAAGCAGGGGCAGTCCTCGAGGATGTCGAGGTCGCTGGTCCCTTTGGAAGGCGTCGCTGGAGCAGGATCTTTGGAAGGCAGGAGACAGGCCGGTGAGTTTCTGGAGCCAAGGCAGTTGTCGTCTTCTGGTCTTCCGCTGCAGGGGTTTTCAGCTGGGCAGTCCTTCTTCTTGTAGTTGCAGGAATCTAATTTTCTAGGGTTCAGGGTAGCCCTTAAATACTAAATTTAAGGGCGTGTTTAGGTCTGGGGGGTTAGTAGCCAATGGCTACTAGCCCGGAGGGTGGGTACACCCTCTTTGTGCCTCCTCCCAAGGGGAGGGGGTCACAATCCTAACCCTATTGGGGGAATCCTCCATCTGCAAGATGGAGGATTTCTAAAAGTTAGAGTCACCTCAGCTCAGGACACCTTAGGGGCTGTCCTGACTGGCCAGTGACTCCTCCTTGTTATTCTCATTATTTTCTCCGGCCTTGCCGCCAAAAGTGGGGCCTGGCCGGAGGGGGCGGGCAACTCCACTAGCTGGAGTGTCCTGCTGGGTTGGCACAAAGGAGGTGAGCCTTTGAGGCTCACCGCCAGGTGTGACAATTCCTGCCTGGGAGAGGTGTTAGCATCTCCACCCAGTGCAGGCTTTGTTACTGGCCTCAGAGTGACAAAGGCACTCTCCCCATGGGGCCAGCAACATGTCTCGGTTTGTGGCAGGCTGCTAAAACTAGTCAGCCTACACAGATAGTCGGTTAAGTTTCAGGGGGCACCTCTAAGGTGCCCTCTGTGGTGTATTTTACAATAAAATGTACACTGGCATCAGTGTGCATTTATTGTGCTGAGAAGTTTGATACCAAACTTCCCAGTTTTCAGTGTAGCCATTATGGTGCTGTGGAGTTCGTGTTTGACAGACTCCCAGACCATATACTCTTATGGCTACCCTGCACTTACAATGTCTAAGGTTTTATTTAGACACTGTAGGGGTACCATGCTCATGCACTGGTACCCTCACCTATGGTATAGTGCACCCTGCCTTAGGGCTGTAAGGCCTGCTAGAGGGGTGTCTTACCTATACTGCATAGGCAGTGAGAGGCTGGCATGGCACCCTGAGGGGAGTGCCATGTCGACTTACTCGTTTTGTCCTCACTAGCACACACAAGCTGGCAAGCAGTGTGTCTGTGCTGAGTGAGAGGTCTCCAGGGTGGCATAAGACATGCTGCAGCCCTTAGAGACCTTCCTTGGCATCAGGGCCCTTGGTACTAGAAGTACCAGTTACAAGGGACTTATCTGGATGCCAGGGTCTGCCAATTGTGGATACAAAAGTACAGGTTAGGGAAAGAACACTGGTGCTGGGGCCTGGTTAGCAGGCCTCAGCACACTTTCAATTGTAAACATAGCATCAGCAAAGGCAAAAAAGTCAGGGGGCAACCATGCCAAGGAGGCATTTCCTTACATTTTCAAATTGCAAAAATCAATTTCTAATGACAATTTTGGAATTTGTCGTGTGATCAGGTATTGGCTAAGTAGTCCAGCAAATGCAAAGTCTTGTACCCCACCGCTGATCCACCAATGTAGGAAGTTGGCTCTGTATGTGCTATTTCAAAGTAAGGAATAGCATGCACAGAGTCCAAGGGTTCCCCTTAGAGGTAAAATAGTGGTAAAAAGAGATAATACTAATGCTCTATTTTGTGGTAGTGTGGTCGAGCAGTAGGCTTATCCAAGGAGTAGTGTTAAGCATTTGTTGTACATACACATAGACAATAAATGAGGTACACACACTCAGAGACAAATCCAGCCAATAGGTTTTGTTATAGAAAAATATCTTTTCTTAGTTTATTTTAAGAACCACAGGTTCAAATTTAACATGTAATATCTTGTTTGAAAGGTATTGCAGGTAAGTACATTAGGAACTTTGAATCATTTCAATTGCATGTATACTTTTCAAGTTATTGACAAATAGCTACTTTAAAAGTGGACACAGTGCAATTTTCACAGTTCCTGGGGGAGGTAAGTTTTTGTTAGTTTTACCAGGTAAGTAAGACACTTACAGGGTTGAGTTCTTGGTCCAAGGTAGCCCACCGTTGGGGGTTCAGAGCAACCCCAAAGTCACCACACCAGCAGCTCAGGGCCGGTCAGGTGCAGAGTTCAAAGTGGTGCCCAAAACGCATAGGCTAGAATGGAGAGAAGGGGGTGCCCCGGTTCCGGTCTGCTTGCAGGTAAGTACCCGCGTCTTCGGAGGGCAGACCAGGGGGGTTTTGTAGGGCACCGGGGGGGACACAAGCCCACACAGAAATTTCACCCTCAGCAGCGCGGGGGCGGCCGGGTGCAGTGTAGAAACAAGCGTCGGGTTCGCAATGTTAGTCTATGAGAGATCTCGGGATCTCTTCTGCGCTGCAGGCAGGCAAGGGGGGGGTTCCTCGGGGAAACCTCCACTTGGGCAAGGGAGAGGGACTCCTGGGGGTCACTTCTCCAGTGAATGTCCGGTCCTTCAGGTCCTGGGGGCTGCGGGTGCAGGGTCTCTCCCAGGCGTCGGGACTTTGGATTCAAAGAGTCGCGGTCAGGGGAAGCCTCGGGATTCCCTCTGCAGGCGGCGCTGTGGGGGCTCAGGGGGGACAGGTTTTGGTACTCACAGTATCAGAGTAGTCCTGGGGTCCCTCCTGAGGTGTTGGATCTCCACCAGCCGAGTCGGGGTCGCCGGGTGCAGTGTTGCAAGTCTCACGCTTCTTGCGGGGAGCTTGCAGGGTTCTTTCAAGGCTGCTGGAAACAAAGTTGCAGCCTTTCTTGGAGCAGGTCCGCTGTCCTCGGGAGTTTCTTGTCTTTTCGAAGCAGGGGCAGTCCTCAGAGGATGTCGAGGTCGCTGGTCCCTTTGGAAGGCGTCGCTGGAGCAGGATCTTTGGAAGGCAGGAGACAGGCCGGTGAGTTTCTGGAGCCAAGGCAGTTGTCGTCTTCTGGTCTTCCTCTGCAGGGGTTTTCAGCTAGGCAGTCCTTCTTCTTGTAGTTGCAGGAATCTAATTTTCTAGGGTTCGGGGTAGCCCTTAAATACTAAATTTAAGGGCGTGTTTAGGTCTGGGGGGTTAGTAGCCAATGGCTACTAGCCCTGAGGGTGGGTACACCCTCTTTGTGCCTCCTCCCAAGGGGAGGGGGTCACAATCCTAACCCTATTGGGGGAATCCTCCATCTGCAAGATGGAGGATTTCTAAAAGTTAGAGTCACTTCAGCTCAGGACACCTTAGGGGCTGTCCTGACTGGCCAGTGACTCCTCCTTGTTGCTTTCTTTGTTCCCTCCAGCCTTGCCGCCAAAAGTGGGGGCCGTGGCCGGAGGGGGCGGGCAACTCCACTAAGCTGGAGTGCCCTGCTGGGTTGGCACAAAGGGGTGAGCCTTTGAGGCTCACCGCCAGGTGTTACAGCTCCTGCCTGGGGGAGGTGTTAGCATCTCCACCCAGTGCAGGCTTTGTTACTGGCCTCAGAGTGACAAAGGCACTCTCCCCATGGGGCCAGCAACATGTCTCTAGTGTGGCAGGCTGCTGGAACTAGTCAGCCTACACAGACAGTCGGTTAAGTTTCAGGGGGCACCTCTAAGGTGCCCTCTGGGGTGTATTTTGCAATAAAATGTACACTGGCATCAGTGTGCATTTATTGTGCTGAGAAGTTTGATACCAAACTTCCCAGTTTTCAGTGTAGCCATTATGGTGCTGTGGAGTTCGTGTTTGACAGACTCCCAGACCATATACTCTTATGGCTACCCTGCACTTACAAAGTCTAAGGTTTTGTTTAGACACTGTAGGGGTACCATGCTCATGCACTGGTACCCTCACCTATGGTATAGTGCACCCTGCCTTAGGGCTGTAAGGCCTGCTAGAGGGGTGTCTTACCTATACTGCATAGGCAGTGAGAGGCTGGCATGGCACCCTGAGGGGAGTGCCATGTCGACTTACTCGTTTTGTCCTCACTAGCACACACAAGCTGGCAAGCAGTGTGTCTGTGCTGAGTGAGAGGTCTCCAGGGTGGCATAAGACATGCTGCAGCCCTTAGAGACCTTCCTTGGCATCAGGGCCCTTGGTACTAGAAGTACCAGTTACAAGGGACTTATCTGGATTCCAGGGTCTGCCAATTGTGGATACAAAAGTACAGGTTAGGGAAAGAACACTGGTGCTGGGGCCTGGTTAGCAGGCCTCAGCACACTTTCAATTGTAAACATAGCATCAGCAAAGGCAAAAAGTCAGGGGGCAACCATGCCAAGGAGGCATTTCCTTACACTATCCTCTCACTGAGGGTACACTCTAAGATACTTTGGCATATTGTCATAAAAATAAAGTACCTTTATTTTTAGTATAACTGTGTATTGTGTTTTCTTATGATATTGTGCATATGACACTAAGTGGTACTGTAGTAGCTTCACACGTCTCCTAGTTCAGCCTAAGCTGCTCTGCTAAGCTACCATTATCTATCAGCCTAAGCTGCTAGACACCCTATACACTAATAAGGGATAACTGGGCCTGGTGCAAGGTGCAAGTACCCCTTGGTACTCACTACAAGCCAGTCCAGCCTCCTACAGTATCCCAATAGGCACACACTTTAGCACCCATGTAAGTCCCTGGTAAATGGTATCCCCGGTACCTAGGCCATGAGTACTAAACTGGGTCCCTAAGGGATATAGCATGTATTATGACACCTTAAGGGACTCCCATACAAATTAAATGCAGACTGCCTCTGCAGAGTACGTGTCATGGCACAACCCATGAGTGAAAACACAAAGTGGCACACCCACTGAATGCCATTCGAAAGTCACTGTATATAATGTCAGTCACCCCTACAGGAGGCCATGAAACCCTAAGGCATGATAGTTTATGTGACGACATATCTGCATGAGCAGATATGCACCTGTGAGGTCTAGTTGTATTAGCAGATATTACAAGTGAACAGGGAAGACTCCTGGTACCTAGGGCATCAGTATTAAACAGTGTCCCTTAGGGTTGTAGCATGTGTTGTGCCACTCTAAGGGACTCCCATAACAAATTGCACATAGCCTTCCATTGCTGACTGGGTGTCATGGTGCAAGCCATGAGTGAAATCACGACATGGCACATTCATTGTGTGCCTTGCCAAAGCCGCTGCATGTATTGTGTGTAAGTCAACCCTACAGCAGGCCTTAAGAGCCCTAAGGCAGGGTGCTTCATAATACAGGAGACAGCGTATTTGCATGAGCAGATATGCCCCTGTAATGTCTAACCCATCTTAAGGTAGGTAATGGGCAGTCGTCTTAATAAATCGAGAGCGATGCCAGTCTTGGATTTATTGTGATATGCAGAGAGAGGGCACCTTTGAGGTGTCCCTTGAAAACTACTAGTCCTCTAGCGTGCTGCCTGACTGGTCTATTTGGTACCAGGACAGGTGGGAAATTAATTATGCGCTACCAGGTTAGACACACCCCTAAGGTGGGCAGCCTTATATGATCCATGAAGGAAAGGTTCCACCATCTTGTTTTTGGTGGAACTAGGAATTCTGTGACATGGTTATGCCCATGCCCCGCAGGAAGTGCTCATGTAGGAGGTGTAGTCATCCCAAGAGTAAGAAGGCCATTGGTAACTACTCAAAAATCCCCTAAACACCCCTAAATTGAGTATTTAGGTGGCCCTCTGACACCAGAAGAATAGATTTGTCTGACTAAAATAAAGAAGGAGATCAAAGAAGAGCCGACCAAGGCAGGAACAGAGGACCAGCCTGGACTTTTGACACCAAACCCTGCTATCTGCTGATGTCCCAACAACCGCCAGGACCGACTTGTTCTGCAGCGCAAAAGCCCCCGAGGGCTTCCAGCACTTGGTAATCTAGCCAGCATCTCCCTTGGAGTGGAGGAGACACTTTCCTGCACCCTGGGGGCATCAACTGCGACGTCCGGTCTACCGACCTGCTGACCACCAGGGATCCCTGATGCAGCATTCACCCAGGAAGAGGTCACTGAGCTCCAGAAGGGCAGACCGATCCCCTCATGAGGGTTAGAGACACCACGTCCACCAGGAGTTGCCTTGCACCAATACCTGGGGTATCAGAGCATGTCCAAGCACCAAGGCTTGTCTGTTTCTGGCCCAGACACCACAGCCACAAAAAGATGACCTGCACCTGAGAGACAACAGAAGCAAGAGTGGCCCAACTGTCTGTTTTTCCGTCCCCCTCTGAAGGTCTACCTAAGCATCATGAGAGCCTTCGACACACAGGACCAACCGACTTGAAGCCTCTGCACCTGAGCGCCCTAGCCTAGGTTCATGAACATTGACTGTGCTCCCTTGGTCCCAGGACCCTTACGGTCTGAGCCCCCACCCCCGAGTGGGAGCTCCAGGACTAGTCCCCATGTCCCAGTCTGCAGCCTGTTTCCAAGTGACCCCTCCACACCAACCGCGCTGTGCGCAAGACATCCGGACCCAACCAGCACTTTTGCACCGGGACACCCCAGTGCAGGTAACACTGAACTGCTTGTGGTTCTAGGGACCTTTCCCCCACTGCACCCTACAACCTACAGGGACCCCCGAGACTCAAATGCAAAGCCCCCTATGTAGCAAATGTACTCTGCCCAAGGAAGTCTTTTACCGCATTTCAGAAAACTGGTTACCTACGTGCGAAAATCGATACACTTCAACAGTACTTATCTTTGTAGGTTTTCTGGTGTTGAAACATTCTATAAAAATAATATATATATATTTCTAAACATTAGTCTCAAGTTTCTTCTTGAGTGTGTATCTCATTTATTGACTCTGTGTGTTCCACAAATGCGCTACCCTCTGGTAAGCCTAAACTGTTTGCCCACACTACCACAAAAGAGAGAGTTTAGGGTTATTACTTTTAACCCCTGTAAAGGTCGCCTGGACTACCTCCATAGTGTCCCCTTACACTGGTAAACTACATAGATAGCCAGCCTCCTAAAGACCCCTACTTACCTGAAGCCCAGAAGATCAGTCCTGTAAGTCGATTGCTAGTGGCCTGGTACAGTGTATGTTTTTTCCATAGGCTAACACTACTGCAGTCGGGGCTCATGCCTCAGATTTGACAGATGTATTTTCTCAATTTCTTAAAATTGCTAATTCGAAAAGTACTTACCTGATCGTGTAGCTCTTGGTGTCTAAATTAATATAAAAATCTGTACTATTTTTCTAAATTGGTCTCGAGTTTCTTATTGAGTGTGTGTCTCATTTATTGGCTCTGTGTGTTCAACAAATGCTTAGCAAATGCTTATCACTACCCTCGGATAAGCCTACAATGCTCGCCCACACTACCACAAGAGAGAGAATTTAGGGTTATTACTTTAACCTCTGTCAGTCAATAAGGGTCACCCGTACTATCTGCATAGTGTACCCCTACATTAGTACTCGGCATAGATAGCCAGATTCCTACACATCTATCTTACCTTCCCAAATAAAAGCATTACCTACAAAAATCCAGAATGCTTTAAGTAGATGTGTGTTCAATCGGATAAAGGGGGTGAAATCGGCTCAGCCTCATTTGTATGTTTCATCTTCACTAAACTTTCAGTACTAAAAAATTGGCCTATGTTCATAACAGAAAGAGGCCACAAACAAAAAGTAAACCAGGGCAATTAGTGGAAAGCTCAAATTCAATGGGGAGGAGGTTCATTTGGAATGATTACTATTATACATAATTACAGCTTAATTAATAATAGTGCATTCAATTACTATGGGACAAAAATTTGTGAAGACAATGTAATCTATGCTGGGTGGTTCCCCTAAACTGAGTACACAGATTACCTGCAGGAGTGAGGGTACTGTGCTGTGTTGCAAATTGTAACATACCATCAAACCGTACTGCTAATTTTGATCATGGCATCGATGTGTGGATCTGTTAAAGTTTAAGTCCAAAAGGGTCATAAAATTGTCACTACATAACTTTCAGTTCAATGCTGATTGCCACATGGAAAATAGTCTGTTCTAAAATTCCAGGTCGGGACCATAAATACTGCCCATCAGCATCTTCTTCCCATACAACATACACAGAAGAGGTGAGTTTTTCAGGATTATGTGCCCTGAACCTAGAGGTGTGAGAAGCAAGAAACCATGCAAGGGCTATTTCTGGGAACCCTGGACAGTCAGTGATTACTATCTGGTATATGTGGTGGATATTATTGTTAAAAAGTGGAGTCCTAGGGGCCACCACCATGGGTGCTCTTCAACCGGAAACTCAAGGTAATCCCTGTGGGTAGTTTACAGATCGGAACTAGTGAAGTTGAGCATTCAAGGCTTAATCTAAGAAGTGGTAGGGGTTAGAAGCTCATTTACTGTGTTGTGCTACATCTAACACACAAACTGAATGCCCTATAATTTCCAACACGATAGCCCTTTCTGGGACAGAGATACAACCACAAACATATTTTTGGAAATTAGGCACTAAATGCTACATTTTTTCAGGGCTCATTTAGAGTTACTATTTATGTTACACTTCTAAACAGCCAAACAAGCAAAGGTGACACACACACATGAATATATTGCATCTAGTTAGATACAATGTTTATGGCCATATATTTTACTGCCCTAGCAGTTCAGTGGGACAGAGACCCTACAACTAGGCTCGGAGTGAAAAAGACTTAAAATAAATAAAAATGTAAGTAAGATGAAAACCCACTGTAGGAAGCTGGCTCTTTAAATAGTATACCAAATAGAATTATATAGTACAAAGAATCCGGGTATCCCTTATAAGTGGACAGGGGTTTGCTCTAGCAATTTCAAGGTGCTCTCTTAAGGGGAAGTGTGGTTAAGAAGTCTAAGGCTTATCAGAGAGGATGGTTAGACATCTGCTGCATGCACACAGTCAATAAATGGAACAAAGACTCACTAAGGAGATCCACACCAAATTATAATAAATAATGCTTCTCTTTATATAATTGAAGGTACCAAAATCATCACAATCAGGTAAGTACGTTTTGAGTGGAAATTCTTACAGGTCTGAAAAATCAACATTGCAATTTCTGAAGCGGTAATGTTATCCTATGGGAGGAAAAGCATATCCTGCGTATAGGTAGTTTACAGCGGCTTATATGACCAATCTTCCAGAGTTAAGGTGAGTACGGGGCAGGGTCCCAGGCAATACCAACAGGTCTCCTTGGGCGGCACTGAGGCAGCTGGGTGCAGAGGTGCAACTTAGCGCCCTGTTGAAATTAATGGGATTGGTCAGGTCAGAAAGAGGCTTATCCCGAACGGTAGCACTTTGAATTGATAATGTTTGCCTTGAATTACAAACCTTAGGTATTTCCTGTGAGAAGGATGGATGGGTATGTGGAAATACGCATCCTTGAGATGCAGTGTTGTCATGTATTCCCCCTTTTTAAGTAAGGGAACTACGTCTTGAAGTGTTACCATGTGGAAATGATCTGATTTTATGAAGAGATTTAGGCCCTCATTCTGACCCTGGCGGTTTGAAACCGCCAGGGTGGAGGGCAACGGAAGCACCGCCAACAGGCTGGCGGTGCTTCCAGGGCTATTCTGAACCGGTGGTAAAGCCGCGGTCAGAAAAGGGGAACCGGCAGTTTCCCGCCGGTTTTCCCCTGGCCCAGGGAATCCTCCATGGCGGCGCTGCTTGCAGCGCCGCCATGGGGATTCCGACCCCCTTCCCGCCAGCCAGGAAGCATTTGTTGTACACACACAGGCAATAAATGGGGAACACACACTCAAAGACAATTCCAGACCAATAGGTTTTTATATAGAAAAATATATTTTCTTAGTTTATTTTAAGAACCACAGGTTCAAGATTTACTAACAATACTTTAAATGAAAGGTATTACACTTAGGAACTTTAGGAACTTTGAATTAGCAAAGTAGCATATACAGTTTTCACACAAATGGCAATAAGCTATTTTAAAACTAGACACTGCAATTTTCAACAGTTCCTGGGGGAGGTAAGTGTTTGTTAGATTTGCAGGTAAGTAAACCACCTACAGGGTTCAAAGTTGGGTCGAAGGTAGCCCCACCGTTGGGGGTTCAGAGCAACCCCAAAGTTACCACACCAGCAGCTCATGGCCGGTCAGGTGCAGAGGTCAAATTGGTGCCCAAAACGCATAGGCTTCAATGGAGAAGGGGGTGCCCGGTTCCAGTCTGCCAGCAGGTAAGTACCCGCGTCTTCGGAGGGCAGACCAGGGGGGTTTTGTAGGGCACCGGGGGGGGGGGGGGACACAAGTCAGCACAGAAAGTACACCCTCAGTGGCACGGGGGCGGCCAGGTGCAGTGTGCAAACAGGCATCGGGTTCGCAACAGGATTCAATGGGAGACCAAGGGGTCTCTTCAGCGATGCAGGCAGGCAAGGGGGGGCTCCGCGGGGTAGCCACCACCTGGGCAAGGGAGAGGGACACCTGGGGGTCACTCCTGCACTGGAGGTCGGATCCTTCAGGTCTTGGGGGCTGCAGGTGCAGTGTCTTTACCAGGCGTCAGGTCTTTGAAGCAGGCAGTCGCGGTCAGGGGGAGCCTCCGGATTCCCTCTGCAGGCGTCGCTGTGGGGGCTCAGGGGGGTCAACTCTGGCTACTCATGGTCTCGCAGTCGCTGGAGAGTCCTCCCTGTAGTGTTTGTTCTCCACAAGTCGAGCCGGGGGCGTCGGGTGCAGAGTGCAAAGTCTCACGCTTCCGGCGGGAAACGTGTGTTGTTGCAAAGTTGCAGTCTTTGTGGAGCAGAGCCGCTGTCCTCGAGAGTTCTTGGTCCTTCTAGATGCAGGGTAGTCCTCTGAGGCTTCAGAGGTCGCTGGACCCTGTGGAACGCGTCGCTGGAGCAGTGTCTTTAGAAGTGGGGAGACAGGCCGGTAGAGCTGGGGCCAAAGCAGTTGGTGTCTCCGTCTTCTCTGCAGGTTTTTCAGCTCAGCAGTCCTTCTTCGTCTTATGTTGCAGGAATCTATCTTGCTGTGTTCTGGGAGCCCCTAAATACTCGATTTAGGGGTGTGTTTAGGTCTGGGGGGTTAGTAGCCAATGGCTACTAGCCCTGAGGGTGGCTACACCCTCTTTGTGCCTCCTCCCGGAGGGGAGGGGGGCACATCCCTATCCCTATTGCGGGAATCCTCCATCTGCAAGATGGAGGATTTCTAAAAGTCAGAGTCACCTCAGCTTAGGACACCTTAGGTGCTGTCCTGACTGGCCAGTGACTCCTCCTTGTTTTTCTCATTATCACCTCCGGTCTTGCTGACAAAAGTGGGGCCGTGGCCGGAGGAGGCGGGCAACTCCACTAGCTGGAGTGCCCTGGGGTGCTGTAACAAAGGGGGTGAGCCTTTGAGGCTCACTGCCAGGTGTTACAGTTCCTGCAGGGGGAGGTGAGAAGCACCTCCACCCAGTACAGGCTTTGTTACTAGCCACAGAGTGACAAAGGCACTCTCCCCATGTGGCCAGCAACATGTCTGGTGTGTGGCAGGCTGCTTAAACTAGTCAGCCTACACTGGTAGTCGGTTAAGGTTTCAGGGGGCACCTCTAAGGTGCCCTCTGGGGTGTAGGTTACAATCAAATGTACACTGGCATCAGTGTGCATTTATTGTGCTGAGAAGTTAGATAGCAAACTTCACAGTCTTCAGTGTAGCCAATATGGTGCAGTGGAGTTCGTGCATGACAGACTCCCAGACCATATACTCTTATGGCTACCCTGCACTTACAATGTCTAAGGTTTTGCTTAAACACTGTGGGGGCATAGTGCTCATGCACCTATGCCCTCACCTATGGTATAGTGCACCCTGCCTTAGGGCTGTAAGGCCTGCAAGAGGGGTGACTTATCTATACCTATAGGCAGTGTGAGGTTGGAATGGCACCCTGAGGGGAGTGCCATGTCGATTTACTCACTTTGTCCTCACCAGCACACACATGCTGGCAAGCAGTGTGTCTGTGCTGAGTGAGGGGTCCCCAGGGTGGCATAAGACATGCTGCAGCCCTTAGAGACCTTCCCTGGCATCAGGGCCCTTGGTACCAGAGGTACCAGTTACAAGGGACTTACCTGGATGCCAGGGTGTGCCAATTGTGGAAACAAAGGTACAGGTTAGGGAAAGAACACTGGTGCTGGGGCCTGGTTAGCAGGCCTCAGCACACTTTCAAATCATAACTTGGCATCAGCAAAGGCAAAACGTCAGGGGGTAACCATGCCAAGGAGGCATTTCCTTACACAACCCCCCCAAACGAAAGAGGATGAGACTAACCTTTCCCAAGAGAGTCTTCATTTTTTAAGTGGAAGAACCTGGAAAGGCCATCTGCATAGGCATGGGCAGTCCCAGGTCAGTGTTCCACTATAAAGTCCATTCCCTGTAGGGAGATGGACCACCTCAACAGTTTTGGATTTTCACCTTTCATTTGCATTAGCCATCTGAGAGGTCTGTGGTCAGTCTGAACTACAAAGTGAGTACCAAAGAGGTATGGTCTCAGCTTCTTCAGGGACCAAACCACAGCAAAGGCCTCCCTCTCAATGGCACTCCAACGCTGCTCCCTGGGGAGTAACCTCCTGCTAATGAAAGCAACAGGCTGGTCAAGGCCATCATCATTTGTTTGGGACAAAACTGCCCCTATCCCATGTTCAGAGGCATCAGTCTGCACAATGAACTGCTTGGAGTAATCTGGAGCTTTGAGAACTGGTGCTGTGCACATTGCTTGTTTCAGGGTGTCAAAGGCCTGTTGGCATTCTACAGTCCAGTTTACCTTCTTGGGCATTTTCTTGGAGATAAGTTCTGTGAGGGGTGTCACTATAGATCCACATCCCTTCACAAACCTCCTGTAGTACCCAGTCAAGCCAAGGAATGCCCTGACTTGAGTCTGGGTTTTTGGAGCTGCCCAGTCCAGAATAGTCTGGATCTTGGGCTGGAGTGGCTGAACTTGGCCTCCACCTACAAGGTGTCCCAAGTAAACCACAGTTCCCTGCCCTATCTGGCATTTGGATGCCTTGATAGAGAGACCTGCTGCTTGCAGGGCCTTCAAAACCTTCTTCAGGTGGACCAGGTGATCCTGCCAGCTGGAGCTAAAGACAGCAATATCGTCAAGATAAGCTGCACTAAAGGACTCCAAGCCAGCAAGGACTTGATTCACCAACCTTTGGAAGGTGGCAGGGGCATTCTTTAAACCAAAGGGCATAACAGTAAACTGATAATGCCCATCAGGTGTGGAGAATGCTGTCTTTTCTTTTGCTCCTGATGCCATTTTGATTTGCCAGTACCCTGCTGTCAAGTCAAAGGTACTTAAGTATTTGGCAGCACCTAGTTTGTCTATCAATTCATCTGCCCTTGGAATGGGATGGGCATCTATCTTGGTGACAGAATTAAGTCCTCTGTAGTCCACACAAAACCTCATCTCTCTCTTTCCATCTTTGGTATGAGGTTTGGGGACTAAGACCACTGGGCTAGCCCAGGGGCTGTCAGAGTGCTCAATTACTCCCAATTCCAGCATCTTGTGGACTTCCACTTTGATGCTTTCCTTAACTTGCTCAGACTGTCTGAAAATTTTGTTTTTGACAGGCATGCTGTCTCCTGTGTCCACATCATGGGTACACAGGTGTGTCTGACTAGGGGTTAGGGAAAAGAGCTCAGCAAACTGTTGCAGGACCTTCCTACAGTCAGATTGATGTTGGCCAGAGAGGGTGTCTGAATAGATCACTCCATCTACTGAACAATCTTTAGGGTCTGTGGAGAGGAGATCAGGGAGAGGTTCACTCTCAGCTTCTTGGTCCTCATCTGTTACCATCAACAGATTCACATCTGCCCTGTCATGGAAGAGTTTGAGGCAGGTCACATGGATCACCCTTTTGGGGGTCCTGCTAGTGCCTAGGTCTACCAGGTAGGTGACCTGACTCTTCCTCTCTAGCACTGGGTAATGGCCACTCCATCTGTCCTGAAGTGCCCTGGGAGCCACAGGCTCCAGAACCCAGACTTTCTGCCCTGGCTGAAATTCAACCATTGCAGCCTTTTGGTCATACCAAAACTTCTGGAGTTGTTGGCTGGCCTCAAGGTTTTTGCTCGCCTTTTCCATATACTCGGCCATCCTTCAACGTAGGCCTAGTACATAGTCCACTATATCTTGTTTAGGCTCATGAAGAGGTCTCTCCCAGCCTTCCTTTACAAAAGCTAGTGGTCCCCTTACAGGATGGCCAAACAGAAATTCAAAGGGGGAAAACCCTACTCCTTTCTGAGGCACCTCTCTGTAGGCGAAAAGCAAACATGGCAAGAGGACATCCCATCTCCTTTTGAGTTTTTCAGGAAGCCCCATGATCATGCCTTTCAATGTCTTGTTAAATCTTTCTACAAGACCATTGGTTTGTGGATGGTATGGAGTGGTGAATTTGTAAGTCACCCCACACTCATTCCACATGTGTTTCAGATATGCTGACCTAAAGTTGGTACCTCTGTCAGACACCACCTCCTTAGGGAAGCCCACTCTGGTAAAGATACCAATGAGGGCCTTGGCTACTGCAGGGGCAGTAGTCGACCTAAGGGGAATTGCTTCAGGGTATCTAGTAGCATGATACACTACTACTAGTATGTATTGGTTCCCTGAGGCTGTGGGAGGTTCAAGTGGACCCACTATGTCCACACCCACTCTTTCAAAGGGGACCCCCACCACTGGAAATGGCATGAGGGGGGCCTTTGGGTGTCCACCTGTCTTACCACTGGCTTGACAGGCAGCACAGGAGACACAAAACTCCTTGACCTTCTGGGACATGTTGGGCAAATAGAAGTGGTTGACTAATCTCTCCCACGTCTTGGTCTGTCCCAAATGCCCAGCAAGAGGAATATCATGAGCTAAGGTCAGAATGAACTACCTAAACTCCTGAGGCACTACCACTCTCCTAGTGGCACCAGGTTTGGATCTCTTGCCTCAGTGTAAAGGAGTCCATCTTCCCAATAGACTCTATGTGTTCCTATTATTTTTCTATTGGACTCTTCAGCAGCTTGCTGCCTAAGGCCTTCAAGAGAGGGACAGGTTTCTTGCCCCTTACACAACTGTTCCCTTGAGGGTCCCCCGGGGCCTAGGAGAACAACCTGATAAGGTTCTAATTCCATGGGTTAAGTCCCTTCAGAGGGCAGAACTTCTTCCTGGGAAGAGAGGTTCTCTTTTTCTTGTTGTGTTGAAGCTGGTTCTCCTGCCATTCTTTCCTTTTCTCTTGGAGGGTTGGGCCCTTTTTCCAGGCTCCAACACCACTTTTTCACCCTGAGCCTTGCACTGTGCCCATGTCTTGACACACACCAGTTCAGGGATACCCAGCATGGCTGCATGGGTTTTGAGTTCTACCTCAGCCCATGCTGAGGACTCCAGGTCATTTTCAACCAAACAGTCTACATCGATATTTGAGGAGACCACCACCTGTTTCAGGCCATTGACCCCTCCCCATTCTAAAGTTACCATAGCCATGGGATGTACTTTAGTCTGATTGTCAGCGTTGGTGACTGGATAAGTTTGTCCAGCCAGGTATTGACCAGGGGAAAACAGTTTCTCTGTCACCATGGTGACACTGGCACCTGTATCCCTCAGGCCTTCTACACTTGTCCCATTAATTAAGAGTTGCTGCCTGTATTTTTGCATATTAGGGGGCCAGGCAGCCAGTGGGGCTAAATCCACCCCACCCTCAGAGACTAATGTGGCTTCAGTGTGAACCCTGATTTGCTCTGGGCACACTGTTGATCCCACTTGGAGACTGCCCATTCCAGTGTTAGCTGGAGTAGAGTTAGAAGTGGAACCTTTCTTGGGACAGGCCTGGTCTCCAGTTTGGTGTCCTGGCTGATTACAGCTACGACACCAGGCCTTTTTGGGATCAAAGCTTTTACCCTTGTACCCAAAATTGGATTGTGAAGAGGCTCTGGACCCTCCCTCCTGAGCAGGTTTGTGGGGCCCTATAGAAGACTCTTTACTTTTCCCTTTGGATGTCTCAACACTCTTCCCCTGGGGAGTCTTTGTGACCCCTTTCTTTTGGTCACCCCCTGTGGAAGTCTTGGTCACCCTAGTCTTGACCCAATGGTCCGCCTTCTTTCCCAAATTTTGGGGAGAAATTGGTCCTAAGTCTACCAGATCCTGATGCAGTTTATCATTGAAACAATTACTTAATAGGTGTTCTTTCACAAATAAATTGTACAGCCCATCATAATCATTTACACCACTGCCTTGAATCCAACCATCCAGTGTTTTGACTGAGAAGTCAACAAAATCAACCCAGGTCTGGCTCGAGGATTTTTGAGCCCCCCTGAACCTAATTCTATACTCCTCAGTGGAGAACCAAACCCCTCAATCAGGGTAGCCTTCATGAGATGATAAGATTCTGCATCTTTTTCAGAGAGTGTGAGGAGTCTATCCCTACACTTTCCAGTGAACATTTCCCAAAGGAGAGCACCCCAGTGAGATCTGTTTACTTTTCTGGTTGCACAAGCCCTCTCAAAAGCTGTGAATCATTTGGTGATGTCATCACCATCTTTATATTTAGCTATAATCCCTTTTGGGATTTTCAACATGTCAGGAGAATCTCTTACCCTATTTATGTTGCTGCCACCATTGATGGGACCAAAACCCATCTCTTGTCTTTCCCTTTCTATGGCTAGGAGCTGTCTCTCTAAAGCCAATCTTTTGGCCATCCTGGCTAGCAGGAGGTCCTCTTCATTGAGGCTAACCTCAATGATTCCAGAGGTGCTGGACTCTCCTGTGAGAGAAGCAGCATCTCTGACTATCACTTGTGGAGACAGGGTTTGAGGGACCCTGTGCTCCCTAACTAGGACTGGAGGTGGGAATTCCTCCACATCGCTAGCTTCCCCCTCTGGGAGGTTATCCTCAGAGGGGTTGTTCTTTGCAAACTCTGCCAAAAGCTCCTGGAGCTGTACTTTGGTAGGGTTTGAACCAGTTTTAATCTTTTTGGTTTTGCAGAGAGACCTTAACTCTGACATCCTAAGATGCAGGTAAGGGGTAACGTTGAGTTCCATCACACTCTCTTCTGCATTAGACATTATGTTTCTAAAAGTTGGAATACTTTTTAAGAATCTAAAACTATTTCTAGAACTTAATTCAAACTTTTACAAAACGTTTAAAAACTCTAAAAAGAAATGCTAACAGGGACTAACACAAGGCCCTAGCAGGACTTTTAAAAATTTAGAAAAATTGCTCAAATTTAAAAAATCAGTTTCTAATGACAATTTTTGGAATTTATTTGTGTGATCAGGTATTGGCTGAGTAGTCCAGCAAATGCAAAGTCTTGTACCCCACCGCTGATCCACCAATGTAGGAAGTTGGCTCTGTATGTACTATTTCAAAGTAAGAAATAGCATGCACAGAGTCCAAGGGTTCCCCTTAGAGGTAAGATAGTGGCAAAAAGAGATAATTCTAATGCTCTATTTTGTGGCAGTGTGGTCGAGCAGTAGGCCTATCAGAGGGTAGTGTTAAACATTTGTTGTACACACACAGGCAATAAATGGGGAACACACACACAAAGACAATTCCAGACCAATAGGTTTTTATATAGAAAAATATATTTTCTTAGTTTATTTTAAGAACCACAGGTTCAAGATTTACAAACAATACTTTAAATGAAAGGTATTTCACTTAGGAACTTTAGGAACTTTGAATTAGCAAAATAGCATGTACAGTTTTCACAAAAATGGCAATAAGCTATTTTAAAACTAGACAGTGCAATTTTCAACAGTTCCTGGGGGAGGTAAGCGTTTGTTAGATTTGCAGGTAAGTAAACCACCTACAGGGTTCAAAGCTGGGTCCAAGGTAGCCCACCGTTGGGGGTTCAGAGCAACCCCAAAGTTACCACACCAGCAGCTCAGGGCTGGTCAGGTGCAGAGGTCAAAGTGGTGCCCAAAACGCATAGGCTTCATTGGAGAAGGGGGTGCCCCGGTTCCAGTCTGTCAGCAGGTAAGTACCCGCATCTTCAGAGGGCAGACCAGGGGGGTTTTATAGGGCACCGGGGGGGGGGGGGGGGGGGGGACGCAAGTCAGCTCAGAAAGTACACCCTCAGCGGCACGGGGGCGGCTGGGTGCAGTGTGCAAACAGGCGTCGGGTTCACAATAGGATTCAATGGGAGACCAAGGGCTCTCTTCAGCGATGCAGGCAGGCATGGGGGGGCTCCTCGGGGTAGCCACCACCTGGGCAAGGGAGAGGGCCACCTGGGGGTCGCTCCTGCACTGGAGGTCGGATCCTTCAGGTCCTGGGGGCTGCGGGTGCAGTGTCTTTACCAGGCGTCCGATCTTTGAAGCAGGCAGTCGCGGTCGGGGGAGCCTCGGGATTCCCTCTGCAGGCGTCGCTGTGGGGGCTCAGGGGGGTCAACTCTGGCTACTCACGGTCTCGCAGTCGCCGGGGAGTCCTCCCTGTAGTGTTTGTTCTCCACAAGTCGAGCCGGGGGCGTCGGGTGCAGAGTGCAAAGTCTCACGCTTCCGGTGGGAAACGTGTGTTCTTTCAAAGTTGCTTCTTTGTTGCAAAGTTGCAGTCTTTGTGGAGCAGAGCCGCTGTCCTCGGGAGTTCATGGTCCTTCTAGATGCAGGGTAGTCCTCTGAGGCTTGAGAGGTCGCTGGACCCTGCGGAACGCGTCGCTGGAGCAGTGTCTTTAGAAGTGGGGAGACAGGCCGGTAGAGCTGGGGCCAAAGCAGTTGGTGTCTCCGTCTTCTCTGCAGGTTTTTCAGCTCAGCAGTCCTTCTTCGTCTTAGGTTGCAGAAATCTATCTTGCTGTGTTCTGGCAGCCCCTAAATACTCGATTTAGGGGTGTGTTTAGGTCTATGGGGTTAGTAGCCAATGGCCTTAACCCTGAGGGTGGCTACACCCTCTTTGTGCCTCCTCCCTGAGGGGAGGGGGGCACATCCCTATTGGGGGAATCCTCCATCTGCAAGACGGAGGATTTCTAAAAGTCAGTCACCTCAGCTCAGGACACCTTAGGGGCTGTCCTGACTGGCCAGTGACTCCTCCTAGTGTTTCTCATTATCACCTCCGGTCTGGCCGCCAAAAGTGGGGCCGTGGCTGGAGGGGGCGGGCAACTCCACCAGCTGGAGTGCCCTGGGGTGCTGTAACAAAGGGGGTGAGCCTTTGAGGCTCACCGCCAGGTGTTACAGTTCCTGAAGGGGAGGTGAGAAGCACCTCCACCCAGTACAGGCTTTGTTACTAGCCACAGAGTGACAAAGGCACTCTCCCCATGTGGCCAGCAACATGTCTGGTGTGTGGCAGGCTGCTAAAACTAGTCAGCCTACACTGGTAGTCGGTTAAGGTTTCAGGGGGCACCTCTAAGGTGCCCTCTGGGGTGTAGGTTACAATAAAATGTACACTGGCATCAGTGTGCATTTATTGTGCTGAGAAGTTTGATACCAAACTTCACAGTCTTCAGTGTAGCCATTATGGTGCTGTGGAGTTCGTGCATGACAGACTCCCAGACCATATATTCGTATGGCTACCCTGCACTTACAATGTCTAAGGTTTTGCTTAGACACTGTAGGGGCATAGTGCTCATGCACTTATGCCCTCACCTATGGTATAGTGCACCCTGCCTTAGGGCTGTGAGGCCTGCTAGAGGGGTGACTTAACTATACCTATAGGCAGTGTGAGGTTGGCATGGCACCCTGAGGGGAGTGCCATGTCGACTTAGTTGTTTTATCCTCACTAGCACACACAAGCTGGCAAGCAGTGTGTCTGTGCTGAGTGAGGGGTCCCCAGGGTGGCATAAGACATGCTGCAGCCCTTAGAGACCTTTCCTGGCATCAGGGCCCTTGGTACCAGAGGTACCAGTTACAAGGGACTTACCTGGATGCCAGGGTGTGCCAATTGTGGAAACAAAGGTACAGGTTAGGGAAAGAACACTGGTGCTGGGGCCTGGTTAGCAGGCCTCAGCACACTTTCAAATCATAACTTGGCGTCAGCAAAGGCAAAAGTCAGGGGGTAACCATGCCAAGGAGGCATTTCCTTACAAGGATCTAGTAGCCAGTGTTCAGCTTCGCAAAGGTCTGAAGTTAGACCATGGACTGGAGTGACAAGAGCACCAAACAAAAAACCAAAAAAAAATCCAGAGCAGCCGTACCAAACTGAAGAAGGTGGTATCTCAAAACGGGCCATTCAAAGCCAAGAGTTTTGGTTGGTTGAAGTACCAACCACTTCCATACGGTCTGCATGAAGGCAGAGAGAGAATCAAGGGGATACCATACTTGTCATGGATGGTACAGGCTCAACATTGGTCCTTCTGTAAAATGTTGCTGCTACTTTTTGACCTAAGTGGTGCATTGTTGCTTCTTGAGTCTAAACACCTGGACTGCATTCTCCAATGCCTTCTAGGTCATTCAGGTCTTCAGTCAGCTGCACCCTATGTTGCTCTGCAGCTTAGTCAGATGCCTGCTCCTCTCGTCCTTCGGCTTTACAGCATCTCCTCTGAGGTACAGCCATGATTCATAGGTTTTTTCCAATTCTCAGGGGAGACAACAACAAAATGTCCTCTCTGTATTATTGTACAAAGCCTCCCATAAGCACAGACTTGGGCCGATTTTTAGAATGTAAATTCACATTAAATATGAGAAGATCAAGTTAAATGATAATATTTTGATAAATCCTAACAAAATATTCATAGCCTTATCCATGCTGAAACTAAATCCAAGTAACATATCAATCAATCAGCAGGACTAACAAGTGTATCCATCAGTGTAAAACGTTCTACACCCAATACATGTTTCTGAAACATAGCATGCCCTATGACTAATAGTAGCCTACATTTAAATCCAGCTAAAAAGCAAGAAATACTTGTGACGTAATGCATGGTTTGAGGAGAGGGGTAGAACTTTTCAACTCTATATTTCAGATGGTTGCTTACCAAATCTCATCTTTGAGAGTCAATGATTACACTTGGTGCACCTACACATAAGCTATAGAAACACATAGGTCTTATTTACAATACTGTTCTCTAAATCTCCAAGTGCTGCAAAGATTCTGAAAAGTGCAAAGGATATGGTACTGTGACATATATGCCCATTACCCCTATATGAAGGTCTCAAATCAAATTACTGGTGTTTAAGCCGACAATATAAATGCTATCACCATATTTCTCATATTTGGCTCCTTCATGTCAAAGCTCATCTCAAGTTAAATGACTAGAGCACAGAATAAACAAAATGTATTTGAGTTGAATAGGGTGAGTGTATAAGTAGTCAGAAGATGGCCATGTTGTATTGTAAATGGGTGTATATACCTTCTTCGATGACTCTTCCCTTCTCGTCCAGCATTCCCTGGATTTCACACCCCCGAACATAGAGAAGGCCACTTTGCTCAATAAAAGGCTGGCGACGATCAAACTTAGCGCCATAAGGCTGTGTGGGGCGCACCGTCACCAGGAAACACACGTCATGTTTGCGAAGACCTACAGGAAGAGAATTGAGTATCACTGAGTATCAACAGAAACCCAACTTTACATATCCACAAGTAGTTTTACAGCTGGGAACAGAAAGGGGGTTCGGGGTCATTTCTTCATTATCCACATCAAAGCAGGCACAGGGAATACACCAGAAGAATTCACTTACCTTGGGGATCGCCTTTTCTGGTGGATACTGGATTCCTTACTCCATAAGCACCGGAGTGGATGCAGGAACTTTTTATAGTAGCGCTCTCGCACATAGCTAGGTGGCGCCATGTGGGTTTACACTGGTTCAATAATGCTGAGGAAGTGATTGAGCAAAGCTGCACGTAAGTGGCACCCCAAAGCGCTGACATCCGTGTTTTGTCTGTTTTTCCATTCTGCCCCCTCAGACGAAGAGGATGAATACCTGTTGGTACCAGTGAGCTAAACACTAACCTACAACCTTTTTAAAAGTAAAAAAATGGTCACTCCACAGAACGGGGAGGAGTCAGAGCAGTGAGAAATTTGTGTTAAATTGGGTATCCACTGGAAAGAACATTACTGAAGATGAGTAACTTGTTCTTCTGATGGATACTTGTAGCAGCAGATTTCTTCCCTTAGAGCAGATATCAAAGCAGTACCTCCACAGGTGGAGGTTCTATGGTGTGGACACCGACCAGAAAGTCCTGCAGTCATTCTTATGTCGTAGCTGAGGGGGCAGGGGGAGCGAGGAACAGCTAGGCGCCGCAACATGGCTGACACACTGCGCTAGAGCTCTGAGGAAAGCGCCTGGATCCTGATGCCATTGGGCTGCTCAGGGGGCGAGGAGTGCCTCTGAAGACCAGGGGTGATACCTATAGAGGCTGCTGCTTTGACTGGCAGGGCCTTGGGCTCGGCCCTCCTAGATACGGGGAGCTGAGAAGTGGCATGAACACAAGGCAGAGAGTGTGCGTACGGACTGGGCCTTTGCCCATTGAAACCTACTGTTTGCTGGAAATGGCCGACTGCTGCTACCCTACCGTCCTCCGTCCCCACCACGACTGGACACAGTAGGCCTGGGAGGCCATTGGGGCGAATGAGAGGGGTGAGCTGAGTAGGGGCCAGTGCCAGGGCCATTGTCTTGGGCTTGAAACCCCCCCAGTCAGTACTGCAGGGAGACAGAGGGATAAAGGTGATAGTGTGGCAGAGGTGTCCTGAGTCAGTGGGGGGTGCCACTCCTCCTAATTACCCACGCATTGCTACTCACCTTCAGGGGACAGGACTTAGGGACTCCTTGTTAGTGCTTCCCCCTTTCTGATCTAAGGGGGTACCTGGGGTGCCATTGACTATTTCCCTCCTTGGATCCCAGAACCCAATGAACAGCCACTGTGGTCTGCGGAGCTGGGGTTGCTCATGCCGCTCGAGGGTAGGTGGGCTCAAGGAGTGACCTGGGGGGCCTTGGCAGTGATGCCAAGAGGCCTAGCACACTGCGGCTGGCCTGGATAGTGTGATGCAGCATAAGGCTAGAAAACAGTCAGCGCTGGCCTTGTCATCTGGGAAATCACCAGCTATGGCCTTGAAAGATCTTGTTGGTGATGGTGCACCTGCTCTGGTTCCTCAAATGGGGCTGCTTCATCAATGCAAAGTTGGACTCCATTTTAAAAACTATACCTAATACCAGGATGGATTGTGGAGGACAGGTGGATGTGGTGGGGTTAGAGTTGTTACTTTTGTGCAATGATCAGCACAAACTCTCAGGCAGGTGTAGGAGCACAGACATAACAATCTCAAACTCTATCCGCATTTGCAATTCCTCAATACGTAGGTGGAGCATCTCACCCACAAAGTTAAAGTTCTAGAAGAGAAGCTTGATGATCTCGAAGGCAGGTCGCGGCAAAATAATATTCCCATTCTTTGATTTTTGGAGGTAGCTGAGGGTGGCGACCCCACTACCTTCCACTTGATCATCCGCCCATCATGATCTTTCATTTATTGCTTCTCGCCTTCCAGGGGGCCTTGTACTACTGGCAATACTTTTATCATGGGGCCCTCTCCACTGCTACTTTCCTGGATACCTATGCCACAGGCGTGTGTCTGGTAGTCAATTCGATGCCCTCCATACCGTTCTGCAGTGCTGCCTCATAGACCCATGGGAAATACAGTGTCCTACTCTCAACTGTATTGTTTTTGCTGTTATGGTTGTTTGGGTTTAGGCAACCAGATGTTAGTCTGCCACTCCAGGGTTGGGCGTTGAGAAGTTCTGTTAATAAGCCTTTATTTTATGCTGTGTTGTTGGATGTCTCACATTGGTGTGACTGTTGAACTCTGGGATTTGCTTAGCTGCCTGGTGTACCATTCCCTCCCTGCATTGTGCCACACTACACTTTCAACATGAGTAAGCGGACTTTGATGACCTAGAACTTTGTGGCATGACCACGATCAAAAAAGAGCACTCGATATACCAATACTTTAAGCCAAGGGGGGGCCCACATAGCCTTCTTGCAGGAAACGCATCTAGTCAAAAGGGAGGCCTCCAGCCTGCGGAGGCATTAATGAGGCCAGTGTTTTGGAACTAACTACTAGGGGTAGCCCAGGGAAGTTATTATCTGGATTCACCCATCTGTCTCCTTTCGACCCATAACCATAAAATTGGATCCTGAGGAGGCGATGTGTCCTGGTGGAGGGGGTCCAGGATGGCTTACTGGAACCATTGGGATGCGTATACCCATTAAATGCTAAGCAATCTACTGTACTTGCTGCCCTTTCTTTCCAAGTAGTTTGATGGGAGCACATACCCTGGATAGCCAGGGGAGACTTCAATTGTGTTCTTGATCCTGCACTGGACCAAAGGTACCCACCTGTTCCAAACTCTCCCACTGCTGCCACCTCACTTTCATACTGGGCCACAAAATGGTCCCTCCTCAACTGTGTGAGAACTCTGAACCCCATCATTAGGGAACACTCCTTCTACTCTCCTCTACATGATGTATACGTTAGATTTGATAGGTTCTTCTGCACATCGCCGACACAAATACTTGTCACAGACAGATGCTGAGTACCTAGCTAGGACATTGTCAGATCACAACCCCCCTCTTGTTGCGACTTACATGGGGGGACTACAGACCCTCTTTGCCCACATGGAAGTTCCAAACTGAAGTTTAAAGGATCAGATATTTTGGACAACCACTCAAACAACCTCAACTACTACTACTTCACAGAGAATAACACTGTGTGTGAAACTGGATTTCTTTGCAGATGTCCCAGCAATTTTTGCCTCCTTTAGAACTACTAGATGCTGGTTTTCGACTAACAATGGCCTGAGGCCTGCTAATCGAACTCAGTGCCAGTGCTCTTTCCTTTAAAACAAGGTATGCCTAATTGTAACACAGATGGCAAAGGACTTTAGCAACCCTATTAGTCCCTAGTAAATATTACCCTTGGTACCTAGGGCATGGGTACTAAAAAGGGCCGCTAAGGGCTCCAGGATATGTAATACCACCATAAGGGACCTCATTGCCAGTGCTCTTTCCTTTAAAACAAGGTATGCCTAATTGTAATACAAAGGACTTTAGCAACCCTATAAGTCCTCTCTAGTAAATGGTACCCTTGGTACCTAGGGCATGGGTACTAAAAAGGGTCGCTAAGGGCTGCAGGATATGTTACACCACCCTACGAGACCCACAAACAAATTGCACACAGTCTGCCATCTCAGTGGTGCAAGCACACTCACTGTGTACCAAACCAAAGTCAAAGCAGGCTTTGGGCTCCCTAAGGCAAGGTGCAATATAATACATGCGAGGGCATGCCTGCATGAGCAGATATGGCCCTGCAATGTCTAGCTCTACTCCTAGATATTATAAGTGACCGGGCAACCATTTTAGACCATGGACTGGACACTGGCCATCACGAGTAGCCCAGCTAAATGATGGTTACACAGAAAATAATAGTGTTTGGTATCTAATAACTTGTCTTAATAAACCCACACTGAAACCAGTGATGGATTTATTATGACATGCACCCAGAGGGCACCTTAAAGGGCCCTCCTGAAACCTAATAGGCTCGTAGTGTGCTGGCTGACTATTATCTACCAGCCTGCCACCATAGAAACGTTTCTGACCCCCCTGGAGATGACAGCCCCTGCTCTCACAGGTCAGAAACAATGCCTGCTCTAGCAGGATGTTTTATCACCTCCGAAAACAGGATGGCTAGTAAATCTTCATACCAAGGCCAAGGACTTCAAAGTCCGTGCTGCCTTCGATGTGCGACCCCCACCTTCCCCTAGACCCACGAGAGGCAACCTCCTACCCTGAGGCTCATTTGGCACTAGGACAAGTGGGAAATTAGATAGTCAGGAGGTGTGATTACAATGCCAGGCAAGTCGCATCCTTAGGGTGTGCTAACTGCAATGAACGCAAAAATAGGAATATCACTATCTTGTGTGTGGTGGAATTAGGCACTCTGTGACAGGGTTATGCCCACTTCACACATAAAGAATTCATATAGTGGATGTAGTGACCCCAAGGGTAAGTACTAAGTAGCCCATTCGCTACTCACTTTCCATCCCTTTAACCCCACTAAATTCAGTATTATATAGTCCCTGACACCAGGAACTCAGGATTGGTTGGACCAAAAAAAATGAGGACACTGTATAGCAGCAAAAATCAAGAACTGAAGAGCAGCAACAGATCTGGCCCCAACTCTGCCGGCCAGCTTGCTGGTCTCGACAATTGGGCCAAAGTCGTCTCGTCCTGCAGCTGCTTTGCCGCCAAAGCCTGGGAAATGTCCCAGCCCTTCAAGGAACCACCAGCATCTCCCGTGGAGTAATCCAGCTACTCCTCTGCACCCTGCAGGCACCCAAGAAGAGCCTTGAGAGCCCGAACCATGGAAAACCCGACACCAAAAAGCACAACTGCATCCAAGCCCCCCAGCCTGAGTCGAAGTGGGCCAACCGTGCCACCAAGGTCCTGAGATCCTCCAGAACTGAACCCCACATTGAGTTTGGCCAGATTGGTCCCCCAGTCACTGCATGCAGACTCTTTTGTGCAGGAACGAAGAGCCGCAAGAAGTCTTCACGTCGCGATCTGACGGGCAAAGCAGAACTGCACACATGCCCCCCAGTTGCTGTGGGCAACTGTGGTCTACACCATAGTCGGTCCACAGCACAGGAGGTCCTTTCAAAGTAGCAGCCTGATCAGAGGACAGATGCTCATGCCCAGAAGGTCTACGTACAACAATCTCCTCGCCCAATCCGGAGCCACTAGGTTAACTTGTGCTCAGTCATTCTCGATCTTCTCCAGAAGGGTGGGTCGGGAAGGCATATGGGAGTCTTGTGTTCCATACCAGCTGGAATACATCTCCTAATGAGTGTTCTGGCATAAACTCCAATGCTCAAAATTTGTGACACTGTGTGTTCTTGATGATGGAGAAAAGATCTAGTCAGGGTTCTCCCCAGTAATAAAGATGGCCTGTGTCACCTGGTGATGTAACTGCCACTCAATTTCTCAGAAACCGCCTGCTCAGTTCGTCCGCTTTGGCATTAAGGGACCCTGGCAAGTGATTCGCAATCAGGGAAATGCTCAGACGTTCCAGCCATCTGGAAAGGTGCAGTCTCTTCTAACACGGGACCCAGAGCCCTACACCACACTGCTTGTTACAGCACCACATGGCAGTGGTGTTGTCCATGTGAACCTGCACCAGCCTCCCCCGATAGACGGCACAAATGTCTTCAGAGTCAGACGGATGGCCCACAAATCCGGCAGATAGTTGTGGAGCCAGCCCTTCACCAGAGACTTTAGTCCCTTGATTTCCACTGCGCACAGATAACCTCCCCAGTCAAGCTCAGACAAGTTCTTCACCACATTCAGCTGTGGGTGGGGAAGGAAAAGGGGTCTCCTACTAGACCAAATGCATTTGAGAGGCAAGCAATGCATGTCCAAAGCCGTCTCCTCAGGGTGACACTGATCTGATTGCCTGGAGGCTGGGCCAACTCCAACATCCAAGTTCCATTGTAGACCCCACATGTGCCACTTGTGATAGGTGATGAGGATATAGGAGGCTAAGAGGCCAAAAAGCTGCTTTCATGGGGATTCAGCAATGAGCCTGAAACAACAGGATTAATGTCCTGACTTTGTGCAGCAGAGGAAAAGCCTGTACTCCACTGTGTCCAGGATTGCTCCACTGAATGAAAGCCTCTATGGAGGAGTCAGGTGGGGCTTTCGCCCTTTGGCAGTGAACCCATCAATCTCAAAAAAGTAAAATATGTGCTTGACAAATGCCTCAATCTGCTTGGATTCCCTATGCAGAGAAGTAGTAAGAAATGAATTAGGTTCCACCTTACTGCTTGAAGCCTGCACAATAAAGTTCTGAGTTGGGATGCTTGGTGAGAAAATCCTGGTCGCCAGGCACTGGACAATGGCATCTGTTCACCTGTCTACTCTCAAGCACGCAAGAACAATGCCTCAACAAAACAGTCATCAAATTATCAGTGAGGGCATCATTAAAGAAAAACAAGGGCTCAGAAGTATCTGGCCCAAGCTGTAAGATCTCAGTAACGACATGTAAAGAAATGGCTCCCTGTTGCAGTTACCCCCCACTTTTTGCCTGATACTGATGCTGACTTGACTGAGAAGTGTGCTGGGACCCTGCTAACCAGGCCCCAGCACCAGTGTTCTTTCACCTAAAATGTACCATTGTTTCCACAATTGGCACAACCCTGGCACCCAGGTAAGTCCCTTGTAACTGGTACCCCTGGTACCAAGGGCCCTGATGCCAGGAAAGGTCTCTAAGGGCTGCAGCATGTCTTATGCCACCCTAGGGACCCCTCACTCAGCACAGACACACTGCTTGCCAGCTTGTGTGTGCTGATGGGGAGAAAATGACTAAGTCGACATGGCACTCCCCTCAGGGTGCCATGCCAACCTCCCACTGCCTGTGGCATAGGTAAGTCACCCCTCTAGTAGGCCTTACAGCCCTAAGGCAGGGTGCACTATACCACAGGTGAGGGCATATGTGCATGAGCACTATGCCCCTACAGTGTCTAAGCAAAACCTTAGACATTGTAAGTGCAGGGTAGCCATAAGAGTATATGGGCTGGGAGTCTGTCAAAAACGAACTCCACAGCTCCATAATGGCTACACTGAATACTGGGAAGTTTAGTATCAAACTTCTCAGAATAATAAACCCACACTGATGCCAGTGTTGGATTTATTAAAAAATGCACACAGAGGGCATCTTAGAGATACCCCCTGTATTTTACCCAATTGTTCAGTGCAGGACTGACTGGTCTGTGCCAGCCTGCTGCTGAGAGACGAGTGTCTGACCTCATGCGGTGAGAGCCTTTGTGCTCTCTGAGGACAGAAACAAAGCCTGCTCTGGGTGGAGGTGCTTCACACCTCCCCCCTGCAGGAACTGTAACACCTAGCAGTGAGCTTCAAAGGCTCAAGCTTCGTGTTACAATGCCCCAGGGCACTCCAGCTAGTGGAGATGCCCGCCCCCTGGACCCAGCCCCCGCTTTTGGCGGCAAGTCCAGGAGAGATAATGAGAAAAACAAGGAGGAGTCACTGGCCAGTCAGGACAGCCCCTAAGGTGTCCTGAGCTGAGGTGACTCTGACTTTTAGAAATCCTCCATCTTGTAGAAGGAGGATTCCCCCAATAGGGATAGGAATGTGACCCCCTCCCCTTGGGAGGAGGCACAAAGAGGGTGTATCCACCCTCAGGGCTAGTAGCCATTGGCTACTAACCCCCCAGACCTAAACACGCCCTTAAATTTAGTATTTAAGGGCTACCCTGAACCCTAGAAAATTAGATTTCCTGAACCTACAAAGAAGAAGGACTGCCTAGCTGAAAAACCCTGCAGAGGAAGAACAGAAGACACCAACTGCCTTGGCTCCAGAAACTCACCGGCCTGTCTCCTGCCTTCCAAAGAATCCTGCTCCAGCGACGCCTTCCAAGGGACCAGCGACCTCTGAATCCTCTGAGGACTGCCCTGCTTCGAAAAAGACAAGAAACTTCCGAGGACAGAGGACCTGCTCCAAAAAGAATGCAACTTTGTTCCAAGGAGCAGCTTTAAAGAACCCTGCAACTCCCCGCAAGAAGCGTGAGACTTGCAACACTGCACCCGGCGACCCCGACTCGACTGGTGGAGAACCAACACTTCAGGGAGGACCCTCCGGTGACTCTACGACTGTGAGTACCAAAAGTTGTCCCCCCTGAGCCCCCACAGCGACGCCTGCAGAGGGAATCCCGAGGCTTCCCCTGACCGCGACTCTCTGAAACCTAAGTCCCGACGCCTGGAAAAGACCCTGCACCCGCAGCCCCCAGGACCTGAAGGACCGGACTTTCAGTGCAGGAGTGACCCCCAGGAGTCCCTCTCCCTTGCCCAGGTGGTGGCTACCCCGAGGAGCCCCCCCCTTGCCTGCCTACACCGCTGAAGAGACCCCTTGGTCTCTCATAGACTAACATTGAAAACCCGACGCTTGTTTCTACACTGCACCCGGCCGCCCCCGCGCTGCTGAGGGTGAAATTTCTGTGTGGGCTTGTGTCCCCCCCGGTGCCCTACAAAACCCCCCTGGTCTGCCCTCCGAAGACGCGGGTACTTACCTGCAAGCAGACCGGAACCGGGGCACCCCCTTCTCTCCATTCTAGCCTATGCGTTTTGGGCACCACTTTGAACTCTGCACCTGACCGGCCCTGAGCTGCTGGTGTGGTGACTTTGGGGTTGCTCTGAACCCCCAACGGTGGGCTACCTTGGACCAAGAACTCAACCCTGTAAGTGTCTTACTTACCTGGTAAAACTAACAAAAACTTACCTCCCCCAGGAACTGTGAAAATTGCACTGTGTCCACTTTTGAAATAGCTATTTGTCAATAACTTGAAAAGTATACATGCAATTGAAATGATTCAAAGTTCCTAATGTACTTACCTGCAATACCTTTCAAACAAGATATTACATGTTAAATTTGAACCTGTGGTTCTTAAAATAAACTAAGAAAAGATATTTTTCTATAACAAAACCTATTGGCTGGATTTGTCTCTGAGTGTGTGTACCTCATTTATTGTCTATGTGTATGTACAACAAATGCTTAACACTACTCCTTGGATAAGCCTACTGCTCGACCACACTACCACAAAATAGAGCATTAGTATTATCTATTTTTACCACTATTTTACCTCTAAGGGGAACCCTTGGACTCTGTGCATGCTATTCCTTACTTTGAAATAGCACATACAGAGCCAACTTCCTACATTGGTGGATCAGCGGTGGGGTACAAGACTTTGCATTTGCTGGACTACTCAGCCAATACCTGATCACACTACAAATTCCAAAATTGTCATTAGAAATTGATTTTTGCAATTTGAAAAGTTTTCTAAATTCTTAAAAGACCTGCTAGGGCCTTGTGTTAGATCCTGTTTAGCATTTCTTTTAGAGTTTAAAAGTTTGTAAAAGTTTGAATTAGATTCTAGAACCAGTTTTAGATTCTTAAAAAGTATTCCAACTTTTAGAAGCAAAATGTCTAGCACAGATGTGAATGTGGTGGAACTCGACACCACACCTTACCTCCATCTACAGATGAGAGAGCTAAGGTCACTCTGTAAACTAAAGAAAATAGCAATGGGCTCCAAACCTACCAAAGTACAGCTCCAGGAGCTTTTGGCAGAGTTTGAAAAAGCCAACCCCTCTGAGGATGGCAACACAGAGGATGAAGATAGTGACTTGGAGGAAACTTCCCCCCTACCAGTCCTATTTAGGGAGAACAGGGTCTCTCAAACCCTGACTCCAAAAATAGTAGTCAGAAATGCTGGCTCCCTCACAGGAGGGTCCAGCCTCTCTGAAATCACTGAAGGTAACTCCAGTGAAGATGACCACCTGTTAGCCAGGATGGCCAAAAGATTGGCTTTAGAGAGACAGCTCCTAGCCATAGAAAGGGAAAGACAAGAGATGGGCCTAGGACCCATCAATGGTGGCAGCAACATAAATAGGGTCAGAGATTCTCCTGACATGTTGAAAATCCCCAAAGGGATTGTAACAAAATATGAAGATGGTGATGACATCACCAAATGGTTCACAGCTTTTGAGAGGGATTGTGTAACCAGAAAAGTGAACAAATCTCACTGGGGTGCTCTCCTTTGGGAAATGTTCACAGGAAAGTGTAGGGATAGACTCCTCACACTCTCTGGAAAAGATGCAGAATCTTATGACCTCATGAAGGGTACCCTGATTGAGGGCTTTGGATTCTCCACTGAGGAGTATAGAATTAGATTCAGGGGGGCTCAAAAATCCTCGAGCCAGACCTGGGTTGATTATGTTGACTACTCAGTGAAAACACTGGATGGTTGGGTAACTCGAAATGAAGTGTATGACTATGTTGGGCTTTATAATTTGTTTATGAAAGAACACATTTTAAGTAACTGCTTCAATGAAAAGTTGCATCAGTATCTGGTAGACCTAGGTCCAATTTCTCCCCAAGAATTGGGAAAGAAGGCAGACCACTGGGTCAAGACTAGGGTAACCAAAACTTCCACTGGGGGTGACCAAAAGAAAGGGGTTACAAAGCCTCCCCAGGAGAAAGTGGGTGACACTAGAAACAAAGAAAAAGAGTCCCCTGTAGGCCCCCAAAAACCAGACCAGGTGGGTGGGCCCAGAGACACAACCCAAAACAAAGGTGGGTACCAGGGTAAGAGCTGGGATGCCACTAAGGCATGGTGCCATAACTGTAAACAGACAGGGCACCACACCAAGGACACTTCTTGTCCCAAAAACAAACCCCCTAGCAAAATCCCAGGGGTGACCAGTGTAGCCATTGGGGATGACTCCTCAGATGAGGAGGTCTTCATAGCCTTCAACTGGAAAAAGGGCCCAACAGGTGAGTTGGAGATTCCAGAGGGAAGTAGACACTTCCACCACCTACAGGTGAATGGAATCCCAGCCACTGCCCTGAGAGACACTTGTGCCAGTCACACTATTGTGCATGACAGGCTGGTGTTCTCAAACCAGTACATCCCAGGTGAGATGGCCAGAGTAAGAGTTAGCCCAGACAGGGTCACTAATAGGCCTGTGGCTTTTGTGCCCATAGAAGTGGGTGGGACTTTTAGCTGGAGAAGGGTGGTAGTCAGTACAGACCTCCCCCTTGATTGTCTCCTTGGAAATGACTACCCAGAGGTTAGTCAGAGCCCAAGAGAGGAACTGGTCCAGTGCCAGTCCTCTCCCAAGGATTCTGGAGTGCCTGCCTCTGCAGTAAATGCAAGTAGGCCCCAGAAGAAAAAGAAAAGGAAACAGAGTAGGAAAGGTGGACAACCTTTAGCCAAGGTTCCAGTAAGCCAAGGAGATTCTGCTCCAGTAGGGGAGAACTCCAAAAGTGGCTCTGATAAAGTCCAACCTGACCCACAAGAAGTCCTGGCTAGTCAGGCAACTGTTAAGCCTGAGTGGGTGGCTCCTCAGCTAACAGAAGAAAGAGTGGAAGAAGGGTGTTTACTACAAGATGTGGTAACCCCCCACTCTAATACAGCAGACAGGCACCCTGAACCCAAAGAAGCCTGTAACTTAGCCCCTTCCCTTGTAGGTGAAGAGCTAAAGGTGTGGTTCTGGGCACTGACAGCTGTCAGTGGCCTCTGCTGGGTGTTAGCCTTTATGGCTGCACTATCCTTGGCATGGTGGTCTGACCCCATGCCAAATAGCAAGTTAGGCCCCCTGACCCTGTTGGTCATGGTGGGGTTACTCCAGCTCTGGGTAACCTCTTTGGGTAAGCTAGGGGTGACCCTGGCTAAGATAAGATTAGCAGAGGTGGATACCTCTAACCCCAAAATAGAGAGAATGGGTGAAGACATAAAAAGCACAGACAAGAGGCAGTTCAGACTAGGTCCTATCACTGTGGAAGTGGGTCAGTTCCCCAGAGGGAATGACCTGAACAGGAGGATGTAAGGCAGAGTAGGCCCTGCAACAAACCAGCCTATTTCCTCTACTCTTCCTCGCCTGACAGACTAGGAAGACTCTCCCAGCTTTGGCTGAGTCTCCTGGCCTGTGGGCTGGGGGGGGCTTGTGTAAAGAAATGGCTCCCTGTTGCAGTTACCCCCCACTTTTTGCCTGATACTGATGCTGACTTGACTGAGAAGTGTGCTGGGACCCTGCTAACCAGGCCCCAGCACCAGTGTTCTTTCACCTAAAATGTACCATTGTTTCCACAATTGGCACAACCCTGGCACCCAGGTAAGTCCCTTGTAACTGGTACCCCTGGTACCAAGGGCCCTGATGCCAGGAAAGGTCTCTAAGGGCTGCAGCATGTCTTATGCCACCCTAGGGACCCCTCACTCAGCACAGACACACTGCTTGCCAGCTTGTGTGTGCTGATGGGGAGAAAATGACTAAGTCGACATGGCACTCCCCTCAGGGTGCCATGCCAACCTCCCACTGCCTGTGGCATAGGTAAGTCACCCCTCTAGTAGGCCTTACAGCCCTAAGGCAGGGTGCACTATACCACAGGTGAGGGCATATGTGCATGAGCACTATGCCCCTACAGTGTCTAAGCAAAACCTTAGACATTGTAAGTGCAGGGTAGCCATAAGAGTATATGGGCTGGGAGTCTGTCAAAAACGAACTCCA
The DNA here is from genome assembly GCF_031143425.1 of Pleurodeles waltl. Lineage (NCBI taxonomy): Eukaryota > Metazoa > Chordata > Amphibia > Caudata > Salamandridae > Pleurodeles > Pleurodeles waltl. The sequence continues at coordinate 1,125,782,575 of NC_090448.1, forward strand.
CAGCTCCATAATGGCTACACTGAATACTGGGAAGTTTAGTATCAAACTTCTCAGAATAATAAACCCACACTGATGCCAGTGTTGGATTTATTAAAAAATGCACAAAGAGGGCATCTTAGAGATACCCCCTGTATTTTACCCAATTGTTCAGTGCAGGACTGACTGGTCTGTGCCAGCCTGCTTGTAAGGAAATGCCTCCTTGGCATGGTTGCCCCCTGACTTTTTGCCTTTGCTGATGCTATGTTTACAATTGAAAGTGTGCTGAGGCCTGCTAACCAGGCCCCAGCACCAGTGTTCTTTCCCTAACCTGTACTTTTGTATCCACAATTGGCAGACCCTGGCATCCAGATAAGTCCCTTGTAACTGGTACTTCTAGTACCAAGGGCCCTGATGCCAAGGAAGGTCTCTAAGGGCTGCAGCATGTCTTATGCCACCCTGGAGACCTCTCACTCAGCACAGACACACTGCTTGCCAGCTTGTGTGTGCTAGTGAGAACAAAACGAGTAAGTCGACATGGCACTCCCCTCAGGGTGCCATGCCGGCCTCTCACTGCCTATGCAGTATAGGTAAGACACCCCTCTAGCAGGCCTTACAGCCCTAAGGCAGGGTGCACTATACCATAGGTGAGGGTACCAGTGCATGAGCATGGTACCCCTACAGTGTCTAAACAAAACCTTAGACATTGTAAGTGCAGGGTAGCCATAAGAGTATATGGTCTGGGAGTCTGTCAAACACGAACTCCACAGCACCATAATGGCTACACTGAAAACTGGGAAGTTTGGTATCAAACTTCTCAGCACAATAAATGCACACTGATGCCAGTGTACATTTTATTGTAAAATACACCACAGAGGGCACCTTAGAGGTGCCCCCTGAAACTTAACCGACTGTCTGTGTAGGCTGACTAGTTCCAGCAGCCTGCCACACCAGAGACATGTTGCTGGCCCCATGGGGAGAGTGCCTTTGTCACTCTGAGGCCAGTAACAAAGCCTGCACTGGGTGGAGATGCTAACACCTCCCCCAGGCAGGAGCTGTAACACCTGGCGGTGAGCCTCAAAGGCTCACCCCATTGTCACAGCCCAGCAGGGCACTTCAGCTTAGTGGAGTTGCCCGCCCCCTCCGGCCACGGCCCCCACTTTTGGCGGCAAGGCTGGAGGGAACAAAGAAAGCAACAAGGAGGAGTCACTGGCCAGTCAGGACAGCCCCTAAGGTGTCCTGAGCTGAGGTGACTCTGACTTTTAGAAATCCTCCATCTTGCAGATGGAGGATTCCCCCAATAGGGTTAGGATTGTGACCCCCTCCCCTTGGGAGGAGGCACAAAGAGGGTGTACCCACCCTCAGGGCTAGTAGCCATTGGCTACTAACCCCCCAGACCTAAACACTCCCTTAAATTTAGTATTTAAGGGCTACCCCGAACCCTAGAAAATTAGATTCCTGCAACTACAAGAAGAAGGACTGCCTAGCTGAAAACCCCTGCAGAGGAAGACCAGAAGACGACAACTGCCTTGGCTCCAGAAACTCACCGGCCTGTCTCCTGCCTTCCAAAGATCCTGCTCCAGCGACGCCTTCCAAAGGGACCAGCGACCTCGACATCCTCTGAGGACTGCCCCTGCTTCGAAAAGACAAGAAACTCCCGAGGACAGCGGACCTGCTCCAAGAAAAGCTGCAACTTTGTTTCCAGCAGCTTTAAAGAACCCTGCAAGTTCCCCGCAAGAAGCGTGAGACTTGCAACACTGCACACGGCGACCCCGACTCGGCTGGTGGCGATCCAACACCTCAGGAGGGACCCCAGGACTACTCTAAGACTGTGAGTACAAAAACCTGTCCCCCCTGAGCCCCCACAGCGCCGCCTGCAGAGGGAATCCCGAGGCTTCCCCTGACCGCGACTCTTTGAATCCTAAGTCCCGACACCTGGGAGAGACCCTGCACCCGCAGCCCCCAGGACCTGAAGGACCGGACTTTCACTGGAGAAGTGACCCCCAGGAGTCCCTCTCCCTTGCCCAAGTGGAGGTTTCCCCGAGGAACCCCCCCCTTGCCTGCCTGCAGCGCTGACGAGATCCCGAGATCTCTCATAGACTAACATTGCGAACCCGACGCTTGTTTCTACACTGCACCCGGCCGCCCCCGCGCCGCTGAGGGTGAAATTTCTGTGTGGGCTTGTGTCCCCCCCGGTGCCCTACAAAACCCCCCTGGTCTGCCCTCCGAAGACGCGGGTACTTACCTGCAAGCAGACCGGAACCGGGGCACCCCCTTCTCTCCATTCTAGCCTATGTGTTTTGGGCACCACTTTGAACTCTGCATCTGACCGGCCCTGAGCTGCTGGTGTGGTGACTTTGGGGTTGCTCTGAACCCCCAACGGTGGGCTACCTTGGACCAAGAATTAAGCCCTGTAAGTGTCTTACTTACCTGGTTAACCTAACAAATACTTACCTCCCCTAGGAACTGTGAAAATTGCACTGTGTCCACTTTTAAAACAGCTATTTGTGAATAACTCGAAAAGTATACATGCAATTTTGATGATTTGAAGTTCCTAAAGTACTTACCTGCAATACCTTTCGAATGAGATATTACATGTAGAATTTGAACCTGTGGTTCTTAAAATAAACTAAGAAAAGATATTTTTCTATATAAAAACCTATTGGCTGGATTTGTCTCTGAGTGTGTGTACCTCATTTATTGTCTATGTGTATGTACAACAAATGCTTAACACTACTCCTTGGATAAGCCTACTGCTCGACCACACTACCACAAAATAGAGCATTAGTATTATCTATGTTTACCCCTATTTTACCTCTAAGGGGAACCCTTGGACTCTGTGCATGCTATTCCTTACTTTGAAATAGCACATACAGAGCCAACTTCCTACATTGGTGGATCAGCGGTGGGGTACAAGACTTTGCATTTGCTGGACTACTCAGCCAATACCTGATCACACGACAAATTCCAAATTGTCATTAGAAATTCATTTTTGCAATTTGAAATTTTTCTAAATTCTTAAAAGTCCTGCTAGGGCCTTGTGTGTTAAGTCCCTGTTTAGCATTGTCTTTTAGAGTTTAAAAGTTTGTTAAAAGTTTGAAATTAGATTCTAGAAACAGTTTTAGATTCTTTAAAAAGTCTTCCAACTCTTAGCAAAATAATGTCTGATACAGAGATGAATGTGGTGGAACTCGACACCACACCTTACCTCCATCTTAAGATGAGGGAGCTAAGGTCTCTCTGTAATATCAAAAAAATAACCATTGGCTCAAGACCTACCAAAATTCAGCTCCAGGAGCTGTTGGCAGAGTTTGAAAAAGCCAACCCCTCTGATGATGACCTCACAGAGGAAGAGATTAGTGACTTGGAGGCCAATGTCCCTCCTCCAGTCCTAAATAGGGAGAACAGGACCCCTCAAGTCCTGTCTCCAACTGTGTTAGTCAGAAATAGTGAGTCCCTCACAGGAGGGTCCCACATTTCTGAAATCACTGAGGATGCTCTCAGTGAAGATGACCTCCTGTTAGCCAGGATGGCCAAAAGATTGGCTTTAGAGAGACAGCTCCTAGCCATAGAAAGGGAAAGACAAGAGATGGGCCTAGGACCCATCAATGGTGGCAGCAATATAAATAGGGTCAGAGATTCTCCTGACATGTTAAAAATCCCCAAAGGGATTGTGACAAAATTTGAAGATGGTGATGACATCACCAAGTGGTTCACAGCTTTTGAGAGGGCTTGTGTAACCAGAAAAGTGAACAGATCTCACTGGGGTGCTCTCCTTTGGGAAATGTTCACTGGAAAGTGTAGGGATAGACTCCTCACACTCTCTGGAAAAGATGCAGAATCTTATGACCTCATGAAGGGTACCCTGATTGAGGGCTTTGGATTCTCCACTGAGGAGTACAGGATTAGGTTCAGGGGGGCTCAAAAATCCTCGAGCCAGACCTGGGTTGACTTTGTTGACTACTCAGTGAAAACACTAGATGGTTGGATTCAAGGCAGTGGTGTAAGTAATTATGATGGGCTGTACAATTTATTTGTGAAAGAACACCTGTTAAGTAATTGTTTCAATGATAAACTGCATCAGCATCTGGTAGACCTAGGACCAATTTCTCCCCAAGAATTGGGAAAGAAGGCGGACCACTGGGTCAAGACAAGGGTGTCCAAGACTTCAACAGGGGGTGACCAAAAGAAAGGGGTCACAAAGACTCCCCAGGGGAAGGGTGATGAGACAACCAAAACTAAAAATAGTAAAGAGTCTTCTACAGGCCCCCAAAAACCTGCACAGGAGGGTGGGCCCAGAGCCTCTTCACAAAACAATGGGTACAAGGGTAAAAACTTTGATCCCAAAAAGGCCTGGTGTCATAGCTGTAAACAGCATGGACACCAAACTGGAGACAAGGCCTGTCCCAAGAAAGGTTCCACTCCAAACTCCCATCCAGGTAACACTGGTATGGCTAGTCTCCAAGTGGGATCAACAGTGTGCCCAGAGCAAATCAGGGTCCACACTGAAGCTACTCTAGTTTCTGAGGGTGGGGTGGATTTAGCCACACTAGCTGCCTGGCCGCCTAACATGCAAAAATACAGACAGCAACTCTTAATTAATGGGACTAGAATAGAGGGCCTGAGGGATACAGGTGCCAGTGTCACCATGGTGACAGAGAAACTGGTTTCCCCTGGCCAATACCTGACTGGAAAAACTTACACAGTCACCAACGCTGACAATCAGAGAAAAGTACATCCCATGGCAATGGTTACTTTAGAATGGGGAGGGGTCAATGGCCTGAAACAGGTGGTGGTCTCCTCAAATATCCCAGTGGACTGTCTGCTTGGAAATGACCTGGAGTCCTCAGCATGGGCTGAGGTAGAACTAAAAACCCATGCAGCAATGCTGGGTATCCCTGAACTGGTGTGTGTGAAAACAAGAGCACAATGCAAGGCACAGGGTGAACAAGTAGAGCTGGAGTCTGGAAGAATGGCCCAGCCTACCAAGAGAACAGGAAAGTCAGTTGGGAAACCAACTACAACACAGCAAAAGAAAGGGAACCTCTCTTCTCAGGGAGAAGTTCTGCCCTCTGAGGGAACTGAGCCTTTGGAGCTTGAACCTTATCAGGTTGAGCTCTTAGGCCCAGGGGGACCCTCAAGGGAGGAGCTGTGTAAGGGACAAGAAACCTGTCCCTCTCTTGAAGGCCTTAGGCAGCAAGCTGCTGAAGAGTCCAAAGGCAAGAAAAATGGAACACATAGGGTCTATTGGGAAGATGGACTCCTGTACACTGAGGCCAGAGACCCCAAACCTGGTGCCACTAGGAGAGTGGTAGTGCCTCAGCTGTTCAGGAAGTTCATCCTAACATTGGCCCATGACATTCCCCTTGCTGGACATTTGGGACAAACCAAGACGTGGGAGAGGTTAGTCAACCACTTCTACTGGCCCAATATGTCCAACATGGTTAAAGAGTTTTGCCTCTCCTGCCCCACCTGTCAAGCCAGTGGTAAGACAGGTGGGCATCCAAAGGCCCCCCTCATTCCACTTCCAGTGGTGGGGGTTCCCTTTGAAAGAGTGGGTGTGGACATAGTTGGTCCACTAGAACCTCCCACAGCCTCAGGAAATATGTATATCCTGGTAGTAGTGGATCATGCTACCAGGTATCCTGAAGCTATTCCCCTTAGGTCGACTACTGCCCCTGCAGTAGCCAAGGCCCTCATTGGTATCTTTACCAGAGTGGGTTTCCCTAAGGAGGTGGTGTCTGACAGAGGTACCAACTTCATGTCAGCATACCTAAAGCACATGTGGAATGAGTGTGGAGTGACTTATAAATTCACTACACCATACCATCCACAAACTAATGGCTTGGTTGAGAGGTTCAACAAGACATTAAAAGGCATGATCATGGGGCTCCCAGAAAAACTCAAAAGGAGATGGGATGTCCTCCTGCCATGTCTGCTTTTCGCTTACAGGGAGGTGCCACAGAAGGGAGTAGGATTCTCACCCTTTGAACTTCTGTTTGGTCATCCTGTAAGGGGACCACTTGCCCTTGTTAAAGAAGGCTGGGAGAGACCTCTCCATGAGCCTAAACAGGACATAGTGGACTATGTACTTGGCCTTCGCTCTAGAATGGCAGAGTACATGGAAAAGGCAACCAAAAACCTTGAGGCCAGCCAACAGCTCCAGAAGTTTTGGTATGACCAAAAGGCGGCACTGGTTGAGTTCCAACCAGGGCAGAAAGTCTGGGTTCTGGAGCCTGTGGCTCCCAGGGCACTCCAGGACAAATGGAGTGGCCCTTACCCAGTGCTAGAAAGGAAGAGTCAGGTCACCTACCTGGTGGACCTGGGCACAAGCAGGAGCCCCAAGAGGGTGATCCATGTGAACCGCCTTAAACTCTTCCATGACAGGGCTGATGTGAATCTGTTGATGGTAACAGATGAGGATCAGGAGGCAGAGAGTGAACCTCTCCCTGATCTTCTGTCATCAGACCCAAAAGATGGCACAGTAGATGGGGTGATCTACTCAGACACCCTCTCTGGCCAACAGCAAGCTGATTGTAGGAGAGTCCTACAACAGTTTCCTGAACTCTTCTCCTTAACCCCTGGTCAGACACACCTGTGTACCCATGATGTGGACACAGGAGACAGCATGCCTGTCAAGAACAAAATCTTTAGACAGTCTGACCATGTTAAGGAAAGCATCAAGGTGGAAGTCCACAAGATGCTGGAATTGGGAGTAATTGAGCGCTCTGACAGCCCCTGGGCTAGCCCAGTGGTCTTAGTCCCCAAACCTCACACCAAAGACGGAAAGAAAGAGATGAGGTTTTGTGTGGACTACAGAGGGCTCAATTCTGTCACCAAGACAGATGCTCATCCAATTCCAAGAGCTGATGAGCTCATAGACAAATTAGGTGCTGCCAAATTCTTAAGTACCTTTGACTTGACAGCAGGGTACTGGCAAATAAAAATGGCACCTGGAGCAAAAGAGAAAACAGCATTCTCCACACCTGATGGGCATTATCAGTTTACTGTTATGCCCTTTGGTTTAAAGAATGCCCCTGCCACCTTCCAAAGGTTGGTGAATCAAGTCCTTGCTGGCTTGGAGTCCTTTAGCACAGCTCATCTTGATGATATTGCTGTCTTTAGCTCCACCTGGCAGGATCACCTGGTCCACCTGAAGAAGGTTTTGAAGGCTCTGCAATCTGCAGGCCTCTCTATCAAGGCATCCAAATGCCAGATAGGGCAGGGAACTGTGGTTTACTTGGGCCACCTTGTAGGTGGAGGCCAAGTTCAGCCACTCCAACCCAAGATCCAGACTATTCTGGACTGGGTAGCTCCAAAAACCCAGACTCAAGTCAGGGCATTCCTTGGCTTGACTGGGTATTACAGGAGGTTTGTGAAGGGATATGGATCCATTGTGACAGCCCTCACTGAACTCACCTCCAAGAAAATGCCCAAGAAAGTGAACTGGACTGTGGAATGCCAACAGACCTTTGACACCCTGAAACAAGCAATGTGCTCAGCACCAGTTCTAAAAGCTCCAGATTATTCTAAGCAGTTCATTGTGCAGACTGATGCCTCTGAACATGGGATAGGGGCAGTTTTGTCCCAAACAAATGATGATGGCCTTGACCAGCCTGTTGCTTTCATTAGCAGGAGGTTACTCCCCAGGGAGCAGCGTTGGAGTGCCATTGAGAGGGAGGCCTTTGCTGTGGTTTGGTCCCTGAAGAAGCTGAGACCATACCTCTTTGGGACTCACTTCCTAGTTCAAACTGACCACAGACCTCTCAAATGGCTGATGCAAATGAAAGGTGAAAATCCTAAACTGTTGAGGTGGTCCATCTCCCTACAGGGAATGGACTTTATAGTGGAACACAGACCTGGGACTGCCCATGCCAATGCAGATGGCCTTTCCAGGTTCTTCCACTTAGAAAATGAAGACTCTCTTGGGAAAGGTTAGTCTCATCCTCTTTCGTTTGGGGGGGGGGTTGTGTAAGGTAATGCCTCCTTGGCATGGTTGCCCCCTGACTTTTTGCCTTTGCTGATGCTATGTTTACAATTGAAAGTGTGCTGAGGCCTGCTAACCAGGCCCCAGCACCAGTGTTCTTTCCCTAACCTGTACTTTTGTATCCACAATTGGCAGACCCTGGCATCCAGATAAGTCCCTTGTAACTGGTACTTCTAGTACCAAGGGCCCTGATGCCAAGGAAGGTCTCTAAGGGCTGCAGCATGTCTTATGCCACCCTGGAGACCTCTCACTCAGCACAGACACACTGCTTGCCAGCTTGTGTGTGCTAGTGAGAACAAAACGAGTAAGTCGACATGGCACTCCCCTCAGGGTGCCATGCCGGCCTCTCACTGCCTATGCAGTATAGGTAAGACACCCCTCTAGCAGGCCTTACAGCCCTAAGGCAGGGTGCACTATACCATAGGTGAGGGTACCAGTGCATGAGCATGGTACCCCTACAGTGTCTAAACAAAACCTTAGACATTGTAAGTGCAGGGTAGCCATAAGAGTATATGGTCTGGGAGTCTGTCAAACACGAACTCCACAGCACCATAATGGCTACACTGAAAACTGGGAAGTTTGGTATCAAACTTCTCAGCACAATAAATGCACACTGATGCCAGTGTACATTTTATTGTAAAATACACCACAGAGGGCACCTTAGAGGTGCCCCCTGAAACTTAACCGACTGTCTGTGTAGGCTGACTAGTTCCAGCAGCCTGCCACACCAGAGACATGTTGCTGGCCCCATGGGGAGAGTGCCTTTGTCACTCTGAGGCCAGTAACAAAGCCTGCACTGGGTGGAGATGCTAACACCTCCCCCAGGCAGGAGCTGTAACACCTGGCGGTGAGCCTCAAAGGCTCACCCCTTTGTCACAGCCCAGCAGGGCACTTCAGCTTAGTGGAGTTGCCCGCCCCCTCCGGCCACGGCCCCCACTTTTGGCGGCAAGGCTGGAGGGAACAAAGAAAGCAACAAGGAGGAGTCACTGGCCAGTCAGGACAGCCCCTAAGGTGTCCTGAGCTGAGGTGACTCTGACTTTTAGAAATCCTCCATCTTGCAGATGGAGGATTCCCCCAATAGGGTTAGGATTGTGACCCCCTCCCCTTGGGAGGAGGCACAAAGAGGGTGTACCCACCCTCAGGGCTAGTAGCCATTGGCTACTAACCCCCCAGACCTAAACACGCCCTTAAATTTAGTATTTAAGGGCTACCCCGAACCCTAGAAAATTAGATTCCTGCAACTACAAGAAGAAGGACTGCCTAGCTGAAAACCCCTGCAGAGGAAGACCAGAAGACGACAACTGCCTTGGCTCCAGAAACTCACCGGCCTGTCTCCTGCCTTCCAAAGATCCTGCTCCAGCGACGCCTTCCAAAGGGACCAGCGACCTCGACATCCTCTGAGGACTGCCCCTGCTTCGAAAAGACAAGAAACTCCCGAGGACAGCGGACCTGCTCCAAGAAAAGCTGCAACTTTGTTTCCAGCAGCTTTAAAGAACCCTGCAAGTTCCCCGCAAGAAGCGTGAGACTTGCAACACTGCACCCGGCGACCCCGACTCGGCTGGTGGCGATCCAACACCTCAGGAGGGACCCCAGGACTACTCTAAGACTGTGAGTACAAAAACCTGTCCCCCCTGAGCCCCCACAGCGCCGCCTGCAGAGGGAATCCCGAGGCTTCCCCTGACCGCGACTCTTTGAATCCTAAGTCCCGACACCTGGGAGAGACCCTGCACCCGCAGCCCCCAGGACCTGAAGGACCGGACTTTCACTGGAGAAGTGACCCCCAGGAGTCCCTCTCCCTTGCCCAAGTGGAGGTTTCCCCGAGGAACCCCCCCCTTGCCTGCCTGCAGCGCTGACGAGATCCCGAGATCTCTCATAGACTAACATTGCGAACCCGACGCTTGTTTCTACACTGCACCCGGCCGCCCCCGCGCCGCTAAGGGTGAAATTTCTGTGTGGGCTTGTGTCCCCCCCGGTGCCCTACAAAACCCCCCTGGTCTGCCCTCCGAAGACGCGGGTACTTACCTGCAAGCAGACCGGAACCGGGGCACCCCCTTCTCTCCATTCTAGCCTATGTGTTTTGGGCACCACTTTGAACTCTGCATCTGACCGGCCCTGAGCTGCTGGTGTGGTGACTTTGGGGTTGCTCTGAACCCCCAACGGTGGGCTACCTTGGACCAAGAATTAAGCCCTGTAAGTGTCTTACTTACCTGGTTAACCTAACAAATACTTACCTCCCCTAGGAACTGTGAAAATTGCACTAAGTGTCCACTTTTAAAACAGCTATTTGTGAATAACTCGAAAAGTATACATGCAATTTTGATGATTTGAAGTTCCTAAAGTACTTACCTGCAATACCTTTCGAATGAGATATTACATGTAGAATTTGAACCTGTGGTTCTTAAAATAAACTAAGAAAAGATATTTTTCTATACAAAAACCTATTGGCTGGATTTGTCTCTGAGTGTGTGTACCTCATTTATTGTCTATGTGTATGTACAACAAATGCTTAACACTACTCCTTGGATAAGCCTACTGCTCGACCACACTACCACAAAATAGAGCATTAGTATTATCTATTTTTACCACTATTTTACCTCTAAGGGGAACCCTTGGACTCTGTGCATGCTATTCCTTACTTTGAAATAGCACATACAGAGCCAACTTCCTACACTGCTGCTAAGAGACGAGTGTCTGACCTCATGCGGTGAGAGCCTTTGTGCTCTCTGAGGACAGAAACAAAGCCTGCTCTGGGTGGAGGTGCTTCACACCTCCCCCTGCAGGAACTGTAACACCTAGCAGTGAGCTTCAAAGGCTCAAGCTTCGTGTTACAATGCCCCAGGGCACTCCAGCTAGTGGAGATGCCCGCCCCCTGGACCCAGCCCCCGCTTTTGGCGGCAAGTCCAGGAGAGATAATGAGAAAAACAAGGAGGAGTCACTGGCCAGTCAGGACAGCCCCTAAGGTGTCCTGAGCTGAGGTGACTCTGACTTTTAGAAATCCTCCATCTTGTAGAAGGAGGATTCCCCCAATAGGGATAGGAATGTGACCCCCTCCCCTTGGGAGGAGGCACAAAGAGGGTGTATCCACCCTCAGGGCTAGTAGCCATTGGCTACTAACCCCCCAGACCTAAACACGCCCTTAAATTTAGTATTTAAGGGCTACCCTGAACCCTAGAAAATGAGATTTCCTGAACCTACAAAGAAGAAGGACTGCCTAGCTGAAAAACCCTGCAGAGGAAGAACAGAAGACACCAACTGCCTTGGCTCCAGAAACTCACCGGCCTGTCTCCTGCCTTCCAAAGAATCCTGCTCCAGCGACACCTTCCAAGGGACCAGCGACCTCTGAATCCTCTGAGGACTGCCCTGCTTCGAAAAAGACAAGAAACTCCCGAGGACAGCGGACCTGCTCCAAAAAGACTGCAACTTTGTTCCAAGGAGCAGCTTTAAAGAACCCTGCAACTCCCCGCAAGAAGCGTGAGACTTGCAACACTGCACCCGGCGACCCCGACTCGACTGGTGGAGAACCAACACTTCAGGGAGGACCCTCCGGTGACTCTACGACTGTGAGTACCAAAAGTTGTCCCCCCTGAGCCCCCACAGCGACGCCTGCAGAGGGAATCCTGAGGCTTCCCCTGACCGCGACTCTCTGAAACCTAAGTCCCGACGCCTGGAAAAGACCCTGCACCCGCAGCCCCCAGGACCTGAAGGACCGGACTTTCAGTGCAGGCGTGACCCCCAGGAGTCCCTCTCCCTTGCCCAGGTGGTGGCTACCCCGAGGAGCCCCCCCCCTTGCCTGCCTGCACCGCTGAAGAGACCCCTTGGTCTCTCATAGACTAACATTGAAAACCCGACGCTTGTTTCTACACTGCACCCGGCCGCCCCCGCGCTGCTGAGGGTGAAATTTCTGTGTGGGCTTGTGTCCCCCCCGGTGCCCTACAAAACCCCCCTGGTCTGCCCTCCGAAGACGCGGGTACTTACCTGCAAGCAGACCGGAACCGGGGCACCCCCTTCTCTCCATTCTAGCCTATGCGTTTTGGGCACCACTTTGAACTCTGCACCTGACCGGCCCTGAGCTGCTGGTGTGGTGACTTTGGGGTTGCTCTGAACCCCCAACGGTGGGCTACCTTGGACCAAGAACTGAACCCTGTAAGTGTCTTACTTACCTGGTAAAACTAACAAAAACTTACCTCCCCCAGGAACTGTGAAAATTGCACTAAGTGTCCACTTTTGAAATAGCTATTTGTCAATAACTTGAAAAGTATACATGCAATTGAAATGATTCAAAGTTCCTAATGTACTTACCTGCAATACCTTTCAAACAAGATATTACATGTTAAATTTGAACCTGTGGTTCTTAAAATAAACTAAGAAAATATATTTTTCTATAACAAAACCTATTGGCTGGATTTGTCTCTGAGTGTGTGTACCTCATTTATTGTCTATGTGTATGTACAACAAATGCTTAACACTACTCCTTGGATAAGCCTACTGCTCGACCACACTACCACAAAATAGAGCATTAGTATGATCTATTTTTACCACTATTTTACCTCTAAGGGGAACCCTTGGACTCCGTGCATGCTATTCCTTACTTTGAAATAGCACATACAGAGCCAACTTCCTACACGACACTTAGCTGTAATTCTAGTACCTCAGCTGCCCTTCAGACAACCACTGCAAGCTAGGGGTTCTCTTCCTTTGCTGACCCAAGTGGTGAGTCAAGCTCGGTCTCTGGCTCTGTGCCAAGCCCAGTGGCATTTGCTAAATCAATGCATCAGATACCAATAGTATGGTGAGTGGGCAGCAAGCCATCTCATCACCATCAACATCTTGGGGTGTTTCCTACTACGGCATAGGATCAGAGTAAGAACCAAAAAGATAATGCAGCCTCTACTGGTAGGTGTGGCGTGTTAGAGGCACCAGGTTAGACAGAATGCATGAAGACCGGTTGCCTTTTCATAATTTCGTAACGAAACACACATAGGGCTCGAGAAGAAGTTAGTTTGTGGTGCAGCACTGGTGATGGTACCGGGTCCTCTTCCAGTGCAATCAATACAAGCACCAGTGTGACAAGGACTGTGTGGATCCAGATCCAGGAATAGAAGTCTGCATCACAGCCCTAAAGGCCCAGCAACAGGCAGGGAAAGATGGTGTCAGGGACAGAACGGCCGCCTGTCACCCAACTGTGGGGCTATCTGTTTCAGTGGTACCCTAGGACATGCCAGAGGCATACCAAATATTTGAAGCATGACCACCTTGAAAGCTCTGATCTTCTGTGAGGTTGATGACAGCGCTGGAAATTCAGGGCACATTGAAACCAGTTGAAGAACGTGTTCCATGGCCGGAGACCTCAAAGGGGTACCACTAATACTGTGACACATGGCTTCGCTTTGGACTTAGAATAGTGAGATTCATACAAGTTTGACTTCACTTTCTCATGCTTGAACTTAATAGAAGACTGTAGGAAAGTACCATCTTGCCTGGCATGTTAACCCCATATTTCACTGTATATATGTTGTTGTTTTAGTGTATGTGTCACTGGGACCCTGCCAGCCAGGGTCCCAGTGCTCATAAGTGTGCCCTATGTGTGTTCCCTGTGTGATGACTAACTGTCTCACTGAGGCTCTGCTAACCAGAACCTCAGTGGTTATGCGCTCTCTTTGCTTTCCAAATTGTCACTAACAGGCTAGTGACCAATTTCACCAATTCACATTGGCATACTGGAACACCCTTATAATTCCCTAGTATATGGTACTGAGGTACCGAGGGTATTGGGGTTCCAGGAGATCCCTATGGGCTGCAGCATTTCTTGTGCCACCCATAGGGAGCTCTGACAATTCTTACACAGGCCTGCCACTGCAGCCTGAGTGAAATAACGTCCACGTTATTTCACAGCCATTTACCACTACACTTAAGTAACTTATAAATCACCTATATGTCTAACCTTTACCTGGTAAAGGTTGGGTGCTAAGTTACTTAGTGTGTGGGTACCCTGGCACTAGCCAAGGTGCCCCCACGTCGTTCAGGGCAAATTCCCCGGACTTTGTGAGTGCGGGGACACCATTACACGCGTGCACTGGACATAGGTCACTACCTATGTACAGCGTCACCATGGTAACTCCGAACATGGCCATGTAACATGTCTAAGATCATGGAATTGGCACCCCAATGCCATTCTGGCATTGGGGAGACAATTCCATGATCCCCCGAGTCTCTAGCATAGACCCGGGTACTGCCAAACTACCTTTACCGGGGTTTCACTGCAGCTGCTGCCGCTGCCAACCCCTCAGACAGGTTTCTGCCCTCCTGGGGTCCAGCCAGGCTTGGCCCAGGAAGGCAGAACAAAGGACTTCCTCAGAGAGAGGGTGTTACACCCTCTCCCTTTGGAAAAAGGTGTCAGGGCTGGGGAGGAGTAGCCTCCCCCAGCCTCTGGAAATGCTTTGATGGGCACAGATGGTGCCCATCTCTGCATAAGCCAGTCTACACCGGTTCAGGGATCCCCCAGCCCTGCTCTGGAGCGAAACTGGACAAAGGAAAGGGGAGGGACCACTCCCCTGACCTGCACCTCCCAGGGTAGGTGCCCAGAGCTCCTCCAGTGTGCTCCAGACCTCTGCCATCTTGGAAACAGAGGTGCTGCTGGCACACTGGACTGCTCTGAGTGGCCAGTGCCAGCAGGTGACGTCAGAGACTCCTTCTGATAGGCTCTTACCTGTGTTGCTAGCCTATCGTCCTTCCTAGGTAGCCAAACCTCCTTTTCTGGCTATTTAGGGTCTCTGCTTTGGGGAATTCTTTAGATAACGAATGCAAGAGCTCATCAGAGTTCCTCTGCATCTCTCTCTTCACCTTTTGCCAAGGAATCGACCGCTGACTGCTCAGGACGCCTGCAAAACCGCAACAAAGTAGCAAAGACGACTACTGCAACCTTGTATTGCTGATCCTGCCGACTTCTCGACTGTTTTCCTGGTGGTGCATGCTGTGGGGGTAGTCTGCCTCCTCTCTGCACTAGAAGCTCAGAAGAAATCTCTCGTGGGACGACGGAATCCTCCCCCTGCAACCGCAGGCACCAAAAGAACTGCATCACCGGTCCTCTGGGTCCCCTCTCAGCACGAAGAGCGTGGTCCCTGGAACTCAGCAACTCTGTCCAAGTGACTCCCACAATCCAGTGACTCTTCAGTCCAAGTTTGGTGGAGGTAAGTCCTTGCCACCCCACGCTAGACTGCATTGCTGGGTACCGCGTGATTTGCAGCTGCTCCAGCTCCTGTGCACTCTTCCAGGATTTCCTTTGTGCACAGCCAAGCCTGGGTCCCCAACACTCTAACCTGCAGTGCACAACCTCCTGAGTTGTCCTCCGGCGTCGTGGGATCTCCTTTTGTGACTTCGGGTGAGCTCCGGTTCACTCCTCTTCGTAGTGCCTGTTTCGGCACTTCTGCGGGTGCTGCCTGCTTCTGTGAGGGATCCCTATCTGGCTGGGCGCCCCCTCTGTCTCCTCACGCAATTGGCGACATCCTGGTCCCTCCTGGGCCACAGCAGCATCCAAAAACCCTAACCGCGACCCTTGCAGCTAGCAAGGCTTGTTTGCGGTCTTTCTGCGTGGTAACACCTCTGCAAGCTTCTTCACGACGTGGGACATCCATCCTCCAAAGGGGAAGTTTCTAGCCCTCTTCGTTCTTGCAGAATCCACAGCTTCTACCATCCGGTGGCAGCTTCTTTGCATCCTCAGCTGGCATTTCCTGGGCATCTGCCCAATCTCGACTTTGTCGCGACTCTTGGACTTGGTCCCCTTGTTCCACAGGTACTCTCATCCGGAAATCCACCTTTGTTGCATTGCTGGCGTTGGTCTTCCTTGCAGAATTCCCCTATCACGACTTCTGTGCTCTCTGGGGAATATAGGTGCCCTTTACACCTACTTTTCAGGGTCTTTGGGTGGGCTATTTTTCTAACCCTCACTGTTTTCTTACAGTCCCAGCGACCCTCTACAAGCTCACATAGGTTTGGGGTCCATACGTTATTCGCATTCCACTTTTGGAGTATATGTTTGTGTTGCCCCTATACCTATGTGCTCCTATTGCAATCTAGTGTAACTTTACACTGCTTGCATTACTTCCTTTTGCTATTACTGCATATTTTTGGTATTGTGTACATGTATCTTGTGTATATTTGGCATCCTCATACTGGGGGTACTCACTGAGATACTTTTGGCATATTGTCATAAAAATAAAGTACCTTTATTTTGAGTATATCGGTGTATTGTGTTTTCTTATGATATTGTGCATATGATACCAGTGGTATAGTAGGAGCTTTGCATGTCTCCTAGTTCAGCCTAAGCTGCTCTGCTATGGCTACCTTCTATCAGCCTAAGCTGCTAGAAACACCTCTTCTACACTAAAAAGGGATAACTGGACCTGGTACAGAGTGTAAGTACCCCTTGGTACCCACTACAAGCCAGGCCAGCCTCCTACATTGGTCGTGCAGCGGTGGGATAAGTACTTGCAACTACTTACCACTTTGTCATTTTGTACTTTTCATAAGAGAAAAATATACAAAACAAGTTCAGCGTATGTACGCCTAACCAAAAAGTTTTGCTTTTCTTCTCTTACTCTATTTGCTAAGTGCTGAAAAGTACCTCTAAACTTTCAAAAAGTTTAAAAAGTTTTTTCTGTTTCCTTAAAAAGTTCTGAAACTTTTTTCTTTCTTTTTCTGTCCCTTAAACCTTTTTCTATCATGTCTGGTACAGGTCCTACTCTTGATCTGGTCAGCTCTGCTTATGACCACCTTAGCTGGAAAGGTGTAAGGAGTCTCTGCATTGATAGAGGTTTAGGGGTAGGGAAGAATCCCTCTAGAGAATTGTTGATTAACATGTTCATTGAAAATGATAAGGCCTTAGCTGGCACATCTGTTGAGAAGTTAGGAGATGGTTCACACTCTGATTCTGGGGCAGCCCCAGCAAGAATGTTAGATGGTATTCTTTCCAACTTGCCCCTTAGCAGACCACCTAGCATAACTGGTACTAATGTGAGCTCTCATCACAGTAGGGATGTCATTCCTGCAGGTCAAGTTGTTAGAGTGCCAACTGTTAGGGACAATTCTCCCTCTGTTCATTCACACCATTCTTCTGTGTCAAAGCATGCCCAACCCACCCACCCTAATGACAGAATGTTAGAAAAGGAGTTCAATAGATTGAGAGTGGAAGAGTCCAGGCTGAAGCTTAAACAGCAACAGCTGGCTCTAGACAGGGAATCTTTAGACTTAGAAAAAGAAAGACAGAGGTTGGGGTTAGGACCCCATGGTGGCAGCAGCAGTATTACAGATAGTAATCCTGTGAAAGAGCATGATTCTAGGAATCTGCATAAGATAGTTCCCCCTTACAAGGAGGGGGATGACATTAACAAGTGGTTTGCTGCACTTGAGAGGGCCTGTGTTGTACAGAGGGTCCCTCAAAGGCAGTGTGCTGCTATCCTATTGCTATCTTTCAGTGGAAAGGGTAGGGATAGGCTCCTTACTGTGAAGGAAAGTGATGCCAATAATTTTACAGTTTTGAAGAATGCACTCTTGGATGGATTTGGCTTAACCACTGAACAATACAGGATTAAGTTCAGAGAAACCAGAAAAGAGTCCACACAAGACTGGGTAGACTTTGTTGACTATTCAGTGAAGGCCTTGGAGGGGTGGTTACATGGCAGTAAAGTTTCTGACTATGAAAGCCTGTATAATCTGATCCTGAGAGATCATATTCTGAATACCTCTGTGTCTGATTTGTTACACCAATATCTAGTGGACTCAGATCTGACCTCTCCCCAAGAATTGGGAAAGAAGGCAGACAAATAGGTCAGAACAAGAGTGAACAGAAAAGTTCATACAGGGGGTGACAAGGATGGCAAGAAGAAGGATGGTAAGTCTTCAGACAAGGGTGGGGACAAATCTAAAAATTAGTCTTCATCAGGCCCAAAAAAACACTCTGGTGGGGGTGGTGGGTCCAAATCCTCTTCTAATCAAGTAAAGAAACCATGGTGCTATTTATGTAAAGTAAAAGGCCATTGGACAACTGATGCCAGTTGTCCAAAGAAAAGCACCAAGCATCCCACTACCACAACCCCTACTGCTACACCTAGTGCCCCTAGTAATAGCAGTGGTGGTGGGAGCAAACCTACTAATAGCCAAACCAAGGGAGTAGCTGGGCTCACTTTATGGTAATTTAGTTGGGGTTGGTCTTGTTAAGGAGACCACAGAGGCTGTGTTAGTCTCTGAAGGTGCCATTGATTTGGCCACCTTGGTTGCTTGTCCCCTTAATATGGATAAGTACAAGCAACTTCCCCTAATAAATGGTGTTGAGGTTCAGGCCTACAGGGACACAGGTGCCAGTGTCACCATGGTAATAGAGAAACTGGTACACCCTGAACAACACCTACTTGGTCACCAGTACCAAGTGACTGATGCTCATAACAACACTCTTAGCCACCCCACGGCTGTTGTAAATCTCAACTGGGGGGGGGGTTACTGGTCCAAAGAAAGTTGTGGTTGCCTCAGATATACCTGTAGACTGTCTACTAGGGAACGATTTAGAGACATCAGCTTGGGCAGAAGTGGAGTTGGAGGCTCATGCAGCAATGCTGGGCATTCCTGGGCATATTTATGCTTTAACCAGGGCTCAGGCCAAAAAGCAAAAAGGACAGGGTGACTTGGATCCTAGAACAATGGACCAAGTGCTCCCTAAAGCTAGGGTTAGTAAAGGTAAATCCCTACCTACTATCCCTCCCTCTACAGATGACTCAACTTCTGAGGAGGAAGAATTTGCCCCCCTGTGCAGAACCTTCACCAGAAGAGCTGGAAGCAGACACTGCTGAGCTTTTGGGTGAAGGGGGGCCTGCCAGGGAGGAGCTGAGTGTGGCACAGCAAACCTGTCCCACATTAGAGGGTCTAAGACAGCAAGCTGTCAAACAGCAAAATGGGGATGTCAGTGACTGGGAGCACAACCTCTTGAATACAGAGGCAAGGGACCCTAAACCTGGAGCAGCCAGGAGATTGGTCATTCCCCTGCAATACAGAGAGTTCCTCCTAACTCTTGCCCACGACATTCCCTTGGCTGGACATATAGGGCAAATTAAAACATGGGAAAGGCTTGTCCCCCTGTTTCATTGGCCTAGGATGTCAGAGGACACAAAAGATTTTTGTAAGTCCTGTGTCACCTGTCAAGCCAGTGGCAAGACTGGTGGCACCCCAAAGGCTCCCCTTATTCCACTGCCTGTGGTTGGGGTTCCCTTTGAAAGGGTAGGGGTTGACATAGTTGGCCCCCTTGACCCTCCTACTGCTTCAGGCAATAGGTTTATCTTGGTGGTAGTGGACTATGCCACAAGATATCCTGAAGCAATTCCTCTAAGGACCACTACAGCTCCTGCAGTGGCAAAAGCCCTCCTGGGAATCTTTTCCAGGGTGGGTTTCCCAAAAGAGGTGGTATCAGACAGGGGTAGCAACTTTATGTCTGCATACTTAAAGGCCATGTGGAAGGAATGTGGTGTAACATACAAATTCACCACACCTTATCATCCACAAACAAATGGACTGGTTGAGAGGTTTAATAAAACTCTCAAAGGAATGATAATGGGACTCCCTGAAAAACTCAGGAGGAGATGGGATGTCCTGTTACCTTGCCTCCTTTTTGCTTACAGAGAGTACCCCAGAAAGGAGTGGGCTTCAGCCCCTTTGAACTCCTATTTGGGCACCCTGTAAGAGGTCCTCTAACACTTGTAAAAGAGGGTTGGGAACAACCTTTAAAAGCTCCTAAGCAAGACATAGTGGACTATGTACTTGGCCTAAGATCCAGAATGGCTGAGTATATGAAAAAGGCCAGCAAAAACCTTCAGGCCAGCCAAGAGCTCCAAAAGCAATGGCATGACCAGAAGGCTGTTCTGCTTCAGTACCAACCAGGGCAGAAAGTGTGGGTCTTGGAGCCTGTGGCCCCAAGAGCACTCCAAGACAAATGGAGTGGTCCCCACATTATTGTTGAAAAAAGGGAGAAGTCACCTACTTGGTTGACTTGGGCACTGCCAGGAGTCCCCTTAGGGTGCTCCATGTCAATCGCCTGAAACCCTACTATGACAGGGCTGATCTCACCCTGCTCATGGCAACAGATGAAGGACAGGAAGAAGAGAGTGACCCTCTCCCTGATCTCTTCTCTTCCACAGAACAAGATGCTCTAGTGGAAGGTGTAGTTTTAGCAGATTGTCTTACTGCTGAGCAGAAAGACCACTGCATAAATCTCCTGGGTCAGTTTTCTGAACTCTTTTCTACTGTGCCAGGCACCACTTCTTGGTGTGAGCACACTATAGATACTGGAGACAGCATGCCTGTCAAAAGTAAGATCTATAGGCAGCCTGACCATGTCAGGGACTGCATAAAACAAGAAGTTCAGAAAATGCTTGAACTGGGAGTGGTTGAGCACTCTGAAAGTCCATGGGCCTCTCCTGTGGTACTTGTACCAAAGCCTCACTCTAAAGATGGGAAAAGAGAGATGAGGTTTTGTGTAGATTACAGAGGTCTCAACCAGGTAACTAAAACTGATGCTCACCCTATACCCAGGGCAGATGAGCTCATAGATACACTGGCATCTGCCAAGTATCTAAGCATCTTTGATTTGACTGCAGGGCATTGGCAGATCAAGTTATCAGAGGATGCTAAAGCAAAAACTGCATTTTCGACTATTGGAGGGCACTACCAATTCACAGTAATGCCCTTTGGTTTGAAAAATGCACCTGCCACTTTTCAGAGGTTGGTGAATACAGTCCTGCAAGGGTTGGAGGCTTTTAGTGCAGCATATCTAGATGATATAGCTGTCTTTAGCTCCACCTGGGATGATCACCTGGTCCACCTATGGAAAGTTTTGGAGGCCCTGCAAAAGGCAGGCCTCACTATCAAGGCTTCAAAGTGCCAAATAGGGCAGGGGAAAGTGGTTTATCTGGGACACCTTGTAGGTGGAGAACAGATTGCACCACTTCAGGGGAAAATCCAAACTATCATAGATTGGGTTCCCCCTACAACTCAGACCCAGGTGAGAGCCTTCTTAGGCCTCACTGGGTATTACAGGAGGTTCATAAAGAACTATGGCTCCATAGAAGCCCCTCTTAATGACCTCACTTCTAAGAAAATGCCTAAAAAGGTATTGTGGACAGCTAGCTGTCAGAAAGCTTTTGAGGAGCTGAAACAGGCCATGTGCACTGCACCTGTCCTAAAAAGCCCATGTTACTCCAAGAAATGCATTGTTCAAACTGATGCATCTGAATTAGGGATAGGGTCAGTCTTATCACAACTCAATTCTGAGGGCCAGGATCAACCTGTTGCTTTTATCAGCAGGAGGTTGACCCCTAGAGAAAAGCGTTGGTCTGCCATAGAGAGGGAGGCCTTTGCTGTGGTCTGGGCACTGAAGAAGTTGAGGCCATACCTGTTTGGCACTCACTTCATTGTTCAGACAGACCACAAACCTCTACTTTGGCTAAAACAAATGAAAGGTTAAAACCCTAAATTGTTGAGGTGGTCCATATCTCTACAGGGAATGGACTATACAGTGGAACATAGACCTGGGAGTACCCACTCCAATGCAGATGGACTCTCCAGATATTTCCACTTAGACAATGAAGACTCATCAGGTCATGGCTAGTCTTATTGTCCTTCGTTTGGGGGGGGGGGGGGGGGGGGGGGGGGGAGTTGTGTAGGAAAGTACCATCTTGCCTGGCATGTTACCCCCATATTTCACTGTATATATGCTGTTTTAGTGTATGTGTCACTGGGACCCTGCCAGCCAGGGCCCCAGTGCTCATAAGTGTGCCCTGTATGTGTTCCCTGTGTGATGACTAACTGTCTCAATGAGGCTCTGCTAACCAGAACCTCAGTGTTTATACTCTCTCTTTGCTTTCCAAATTGTCACTAACAGGCTAGTGACCAATTTCACCAATTCAAATTGGCATACTGGAACACCCTTATAATTCCCTAGAATATGGTACTGAGGTACCCAGGGTATTGGGGTTCCAGGAGATCCCTATGGGCTGCAGCATTTCTTGTGCCACCCATAGGGAGCTCTGACAATTCTTACACAGGCCTGCCACTGCAGCCTGAGTGAAATAACGTCCACGTTATTTCACAGCCATTTACCACTGCACTTAAGTAACTTATAAATCACCTATATGTCTAACCTTTACCTGGTAAAGGTTGGGTGCTAAGTTACTTAGTGTGTGGGCACCCTGGCACTAGCCAAGGTGCCCCCACATCGTTCAGGGCAAATTCCCCGGACTTTGTGAGTGCGGGGACACCATTACACGCGTGCACTGGACATAGGTCACTACCTATGTACAGCGTCACAATGGTAACTCCGAACATGGCCATGTAACATGTCTAAGATCATGGAATTGTCACCCCAATGCCATTCTGGCATTGGGGAGACAATTCCATGATCCCCCGAGTCTCGAGCATAGACCCGGGTACTGCCAAACTACCTTTCCCGGGGTTTCACTGCAGCTGCTGCTGCTGCCAACCCCTCAGACAGGTTTCTGCCCTCCTGGGGTCCAGCCAGGCTTGGCCCAGGAAGGCAGAACAAAGGATTTCCTCAGAGAGAGGGTGTTACACCCTCTCCCTTTGGAAAAAGGTGTCAGGGCTGGGGAGGAGTAGCCTCCCCCAGCCTCTGGAAATGCTTTGATGGGCACAGATGGTGCCCATCTCTGCATAAGCCAGTCTACACCGGTTCAGGGATCCCCCAGCCCTGCTCTGGCGCGAAACTGGACAAAGGAAAGGGGAGTGACCACTCCCCTGACCTGCACCTCCCAGGGGAGGTGCCCAGAGCTCCTCCAGTGTGCTCCAGACCTCTGCCATCTTGGAAACAGAGGTGCTGCTGGCACACTGGACTGCTCTGAGTGGCCAGTGCCAGCAGGTGACGTCAGAGACTCCTTCTGATAGGCTCTTACCTGTGTTGCTAGCCTATCCTCCTTCCGGGGTAGCCAAACCTCCTTTTCTGGCTATTTAGGGTCTCTGCTTTGGGGAATTCTTTAGATAACGAATGCAAGAGCTCATCAGAGTTCCTCTGCATCTCTCTCTTCACCTTCTGCCAAGGAATCGACCGTTGACTGCTCAGGACGCCTGCAAAACCGCAACAAAGTAGCAAAGACGACTACTGCAACCTTGTATCGCTGATCCTGCTGCCTTCTCGACTGTTTTCCTGGTGGTGCATGCTGTGGGGGTAGTCTGCCTCCTCTCTGCACTAGAAGCTCCGAAGAAATCTCCTGTGGGACGACGGAATCCTCCCCCTGCAACCGCAGGCACCAAAAGAACTGCATCACCGGTCCTCTGGGTCCCCTCTCAGCACGATGAGCGTGGTCCCTGGAACTCAGCAACTCTGTCCAAGTGACTCCCACAGTCCAGTGACTCTTCAGCCCAAGTTTGGTGGAGGTAAGTCCTTGCCTCCGCACGCTAGACTGCATTGCTGGGTACCGCGTGATTTGCAGCTGCTCCGGCTCCTATGCACTCTTCCAGGATTTCCTTTGTGCACAGCCAAGCCTGGGTCCCCAACACTCTAACCTGCAGTGCACAACCTCCTGAGTTGCCCTCCGGCGTCGTGGGATCTCCTTTTGTGACTTCGGGTGAGCTCCGGTTCACTCCTCTTCGTAGTTCCTGTTTCGGCACTTCTGCGGGTGCTGCCTGCTTCTGTGAGGGCTCCCTATCTTGCTGAGGGCTCCCTATCTTGCTGGGCGCCCCCTCTGTCTCCTCACGCAATTGGCAACATCCTGGTCCCTCCTGGGCCACAGCAGCATCCAAAAACCCTAACCGTGACCCTTGCAGCTTGCGGTCTTTCTGCGTGGGAACACCTCTGCAAGCTTCTTCACGATGTGGGACATCCATCCTCCAAAGGGGAAGTTTCTAGCACTCTTCGTTCTTGCAGAATCCACAGCTCCTACCATCCGGTGGCAGCTTCTTAGCATCCTCAGCTGGCATTTCCTGGGCATCTGCCCAATCTCGACTTTGTCGCGACTCTTGGACTTGGTCCCCTTGTTCCACAGGTACTCTCGTCCGGAAATCCACCTTTGTTGCATTGCTGATGTTGGTCTTCCTTGCAGAATTCCCCTATCACGACTTCTGTGCTCTCTGGGGAATATAGGTGCACGTTACACCTACTTTTCAGGGTCTTGGGGTGGGCTATTTTTCTAACCCTCACTGTTTTCTTACAGTCCCAGCGACCCTCTACAAGCTCACATAGGTTTGGGGTCCATACGTTATTCGCATTCCACTTTTGGAGTATATGGTTTGTGTTGCCCCTATACCTATGTGCTCCTATTGCAATCTATTGTAACTTTACACTGCTTGCATTACTTCCTTTTGCTATTACTGCCTATTTTTGGTATTGTGTACATATATCTTGTGTATATTTGGCATCCTCATACTGAGGGTACTCACTGAGATACTTTTGGCATATTGTCATAAAAATAAAGTACCTTTATTTTTAGTATATCTGTGTATTGTGTTTTCTTATGATATTGTGCATATGACACCAGTGGTATAGTAGGAGCTTTGCATGTCTCCTAGTTCACCCTAAGCTGCTCTGCTATAGCTACCTTCTATCAGCCTAAGCTGCTAGAAACACCTCTTCTACACTAATAAGGGATAAATGGACCTGGCACAGAGTGTAAGTACCCCTTGGTACCCACTACAAGCCAGGCCAGCCTCCTACAAAGACACTGATTGCCAACTTCAGTAGTTGAGGAACAGCCTTGGGATTGGGACCAGGACTAATTCCACAACCTAGTCCAGGAGCAGGACATACCCAAATGCCACAACTTTTTGCATTCAGTGACATACATCTTTGCCTCACAGTTTTAGATTGCCTTCGAATCCATGAGGGTGCACCTATTGCACAACTTAAGAGTTGTGGCAGAAACCAAGACACTAAGGGCACACTATGGGAGGGTCCATGGCAGACATTTGCTTCTTCCAGTAGCAGCATGGCTTGAAACCCAGTGTATTCAGTGGTCAAATAGTTCCCTAGCACATCGGTGAAATAATTTAGAACAGTGGTTCCCAACCTTTTGATTTCTGTGGACCCCCACATTAACATTAATGGAACCCAGGGACCCCCACTGAATCATCATTGGAATCTGGGGACCCCCGCGTGAGTCATTCCTGGAAGCTGGGGACCTAATTTGTCAGTATTTGTTACTATTTTTTACTTTTCTAGGCTCTCGCGGACCCCCTGAGAAGGCTTCGCGGACCCCCAGGGGTCCCCGGACCACAGGTTGGGAACCACCGATTTAGAAGGTGTCGGAAAAAACGAAGATTTGGGAGCCATGCTCCAGATTGGTATTGGAAGATGAAAAAAGAAAGGAACTGACAATAGCTTGAAGAGGTAGCGAGTATAGGCAGCTAAGCTCGACCCCTTCTGGGGCGATAAGGATGTAACATGGAGGATTGTCTTAAAAGGTTTTGGATCCATTCTGGCACCAGGGGAGCATTCTACGGTCAGGAATCTGTTTTTAGAGGTATCCATCAGATGAATCTCCCTGATTTACATATTATCACCACTTTGCCACTCCTAGTATTCAAGTACTCTACCTTGTCATAAACTTTGAACAGTAAAGAAGTCAAGCGATGTTACAAAATATTCATATGGAAAATATTTGTTTTTACAATGTGGAAGTACTGGACAGAACAAAGTCATAGATATATATACACAACATGTCCTTGCTGTCTTCCTTTGCAAGCAAAAATAAATGGCCAACATAGGGATAATTTAAAATGTGATTAAAAATCTAAGGAATCTATTTAACATCCCAAATGGTGACATTTGGATTCAATTACAAAGGACACATCAATAGGGCTAACATAATCATCAACATAGATTGGGGTACGTCCAGAACTAAACTCATACTTTTGCTGCAGGACAAAGCACATCACAATTTCAGAGCAGTAGATTCTGTTTTATAACATTGCTGATATCTCTACAGTCTAAGCTTCTCAATGGGTGATTTCTTACAGCAGCAAGGTTGCAAAGATCAGGATCACAAATATATACATTTTTACTGCAACTTTCGATTTTTATGAACAGACCCTGAGCAACAGGTATGTCTCTTTTCAACAATTCATTAACATATGGATTTAGTCTCTAATCCTTTTCAAATGCATTAAAGATAATTCTACCAATAGTTTTCACACCACGTCATGAAAAAATTTGAAGATCTCACAGATTTTATTCCTAAACCCTGGCTGAAATAGCATTATACAACTATGAATACTGGTCGGGTACTCCAGCCAGAAATTGACCACACCCATTTCATCATGGAATCGTCGAAAGGAATGTAAACTTCTAGTAAAGAAGCTCATTTTTTTCAGAACTGTGGAAAGGAGTTGTAAGGAAATGCCTCCTTGGCATGGTTGCCCCCTGACTTTTTGCCTTTGCTGATGCTATGTTTACAATTGAAAGAGTGCTGAGGCCTGCTAACCAGGCCCCAGCACCAGTGTTCTTTCCCTAACCTGTACTTTTGTATCCACAATTGGCAGACCCTGGCATCCAGATAAGTCCCTTGTAACTGGTACTTCTGGTACCAAGGGCCCTGATGCCAAGGAAGGTCTCTAAGGGCTGCAGCATGTCTTATGCCACCCTGGAGACCTCTCACTCAGCACAGACACACTGCTTGCCAGCTTGTGTGTGCTAGTGAGGACAAAACGAGTAAGTCGACATGGCACTCCCCTCAGGGTGCCATGCCAGCCTCTCACTGCCTATGCAGTATAGGTAAGACACCCCTCTAGCAGGCCTTACAGCCCTAAGGCAGGGTGCACTATACCATAGGTGAGGGTACCAGTGCATGAGCATGGTACCCCTACAGTGTCTAAACAAAACCTTAGACATTGTAAGTGCAGGGTAGCCATAAGAGTATATGGTCTGGGAGTCTGTCAAACACGAACTCCACAGCACCATAATGGCTACACTGAAAACTGGGAAGTTTGGTATCAAACTTCTCAGCACAGTAAATGCACACTGATGCCAGTGTACATTTTATTGCAAAATACACCCCAGAGGGCACCTTAGAGGTGCCCCCTGAAACTTAACCGACTGTCTGTGTAGGCTGACTAGTTCCAGCAGCCTGCCACACCAGAGACATGTTGCTGGCCCCATGGGGAGAGTGCCTTTGTCACTCTGAGGCCAGTAACAAAGCCTGCACTGGGTGGAGATGCTAACACCTCCCCCAGGCAGGAGCTGTGACACCTGGCGGTGAGCCTCAAAGGCTCACCCCTTTGTCACAGCCCAGCAGGGCACTCCAGCTTAGTGGAGTTGCCCGCCCCCTCCGGCCACGGCCCCCACTTTTGGCGGCAAGGCTGGAGGGAACAAAGAAAGCAACAAGGAGGAGTCACTGGCCAGTCAGGACAGCCCCTAAGGTGTCCTGAGCTGAGGTGACTCTGACTTTTAGAAATCCTCCATCTTGCAGATGGAGGATTCCCCCAATAGGGTTAGGATTGTGACCCCCTCCCCTTGGGAGGAGGCACAAAGAGGGTGTACCCACCCTCAGGGCTAGTAGCCATTGGCTACTAACCCCCCAGACCTAAACACGCCCTTAAATTTAGTATTTAAGGGCTACCCTGAACCCTAGAAAATTAGATTCCTGCAACTACAAGAAGAAGGACTGCCTAGCTGAAAACCCCTGCAGAGGAAGACCAGAAGACGACAACTGCCTTGGCCCCAGAAACTCACCGGCCTGTCTCCTGCCTTCCAAAGATCCTGCTCCAGCGACGCCTTCCAAAGGGACCAGCGACCTCGACATCCTCTGAGGACTGCCCCTGCTTCGAAAAGACAAGAAACTCCCGAGGACAGCGGACCTGCTCCAAGAAAGGCTGCAACTTTGTTTCCAGCAGCTTTGAAAGGACCCTGCAAGCTCCCCGCAAGAAGCGTGAGACTTGCAACACTGCACCCGGCGACCCCGACTCGGCTGGTGGAGATCCAACACCTCCGGAGGGACCCCAGGACTACTCTGATACTGTGAGTACCAAAACCTGTCCCCCCTGAGCCCCCACAGCGCCGCCTGCAGAGGGAATCCCGAGGCTTCCCCTGACCGCGACTCTTTGAATCCTAAGTCCCGACGCCTGGGAGAGACCCTGCACCCGCAGCCCCCAGGACCTGAAGGACCGGACTTTCGCTGGAGAAGTGACCCCCAGGAGTCCCTCTCCCTTGCCCAAGTGGAGGTTTCCCCGAGGAACCCCCCCCTTGCCTGCCTGCAGCGCTGAAGAGATCCGTTGATCTCTCATAGACTAACACTACAAACCCGACGCTTGTTTCTACACTGCACCCGGCCGCCCCCGCGCTGCTGAGGGTGAAATTCCTGTGTGGGCTTGTGTCCCCCCCGGTGCCCTACAAAACCCCCCTGGCCTGCCCTCCGAAGACGCGGGTACTTACCTGCTGGCAGACTGGAACCGGGGCACCCCCTTCTCCATTGAAGCCTATGTGTTTTGGGCACCACTTTGAACTCTGCACCTGACCGGCCCTGAGCTGCTGGTGTGGTGACTTTGGGGTTGCTCTGAACCCCCAACGGTGGGCTACTTTGGACCAAGAACTAAGCCCTGTAAGTGTCCTACTTACCTGGTTAACCTAACAAATACTTACCTCCCCTAGGAACTGTGAAAATTGCACTAAGTGTCCACTTTTAAAACAGCTATTTGTCAATAACTTGAAAAGTATACATGCAATTTTTATGATTTAAAGTTCCTAAAGTACTTACCTGCAATACCTTTCGAATGAGATATTACATGTAGAATTTGAACCTGTGGTTCTTAAAATAAACTAAGAAAATATATTTTTCTATACAAAAACCTATTGGCTGGATTTGTCTCGGAGTGTGTGTACCTCATTTATTGTCTATGTGTATGTACAACAAATGCTTAACACTACTCCTTGGATAAGCCTACTGCTCGACCACACTACCACAAAATAGAGCATTAGTATTATCTATTTTTACCACTATTTTACCTCTAAGGGGAACCCTTGGACTCTGTGCATGCTATTCCTTACTTTGAAATAGCACATACAGAGCCAACTTCCTACATTGGTGGATCAGCGGTGGGGTACAAGACTTTGCATTTGCTGGACTACTCAGCCAATACCTGATCACACGACAAATTCCAAAATTGTCATTAGAAATTGATTTTTGCAATTTGAAAAGTTTTCTAAATTCTTAAAAGACCTGCTAGGGCCTTGTGTTAGATCCTGTTTAGCATTTCTTTTTAGAGTTTAAAAGTTTGTAAAAGTTTGAATTAGATTCTAGAACCAGTTGTAGATTCTTAAAAAGTATTCCAACTTTTAGAAGCAAAATGTCTAGCACAGATGTGACTGTGGTGGAACTCGACACCACA
The DNA here is from genome assembly GCF_031143425.1 of Pleurodeles waltl. Classification (NCBI taxonomy): domain Eukaryota; kingdom Metazoa; phylum Chordata; class Amphibia; order Caudata; family Salamandridae; genus Pleurodeles; species Pleurodeles waltl. The sequence continues at coordinate 1,125,811,901 of NC_090448.1, forward strand.
CCTTACCTCCATCTTAAGATGAGGGAGCTAAGGTCACTCTGTAAAATAAAGAAAATAACAATGGGCCCCAAACCTACCAAAATACAGCTCCAGGAGCTTTTGGCAGAGTTTGAAAAGGCCAACCCCTCTGAGGGTGGCAACTCAGAGGAAGAGGATAGTGACTTGGAGGAAAATTCCCCCCTACCAGTCCTATCTAGGGAGAACAGGGTCTCTCAAACCCTGACTCCAAAAAAAATAGTCAGAGATGCTGGTTCCCTCACAGGAGAGACCAACACCTCTGAAATCACTGAGGATAACTCCAGTGAAGAGGACATCCAGTTAGCCAGGATGGCCAAAAGATTGGCTTTGGAAAGACAGATCCTAGCCATAGAGAGGGAAAGACAAGAGATGGGCCTAGGACCCATCAATGGTGGCAGCAACATAAATAGGGTCAGAGATTCTCCTGATATGTTGAAAATCCCTAAAGGGATTGTAACTAAATATGAAGATGGTGATGACATCACCAAATGGTTCACAGCTTTTGAAAGGGCTTGTGTAACCAGAAAAGTGAACAAATCTCACTGGGGTGCTCTCCTTTGGGAAATGTTCACAGGAAAGTGTAGGGATAGACTCCTCACACTCTCTGGACAAGATGCAGAATCTTATGACCTCATGAAGGGTACCCTGATTGAGGGCTTTGGATTCTCCACTGAGGAGTATAGGATTAGATTCAGGGGGGCTCAAAAATCCTCGAGCCAGACCTGGGTTGACTTTGTAGACTACTCAGTGAAAACACTAGATGGTTGGATTCAAGGCAGTGGTGTAAGTAATTATGATGGGCTGTACAATTTATTTGTGAAAGAACACCTGTTAAGTAATTGTTTCAATGATAAACTGCATCAGCATCTGGTAGACCTAGGACCAATTTCTCCCCAAGAATTGGGAAAGAAGGCGGACCATTGGGTCAAGACAAGGGTGTCCAAGACTTCAACAGGGGGTGACCAAAAGAAAGGGGTCACAAAGACTCCCCAGGGGAAGGGTGATGAGACAACCAAAACTAAAAATAGTAAAGAGTCTTCTACAGGCCCCCAAAAACCTGCACAGGAGGGTGGGCCCAGAGCCTCTTCACAAAACAATGGGTACAAGGGTAAAAACTTTGATCCCAAAAAGGCCTGGTGTCATAGCTGTAAACAGCATGGACACCAAACTGGAGACAAGGCCTGTCCCAAGAAAGGTTCCACTCCAAACTCCCATCCAGGTAACACTGGTATGGCTAGTCTCCAAGTGGGATCAACAGTGTGCCCAGAGCAAATCAGGGTCCACACTGAAGCTACTCTAGTTTCTGAGGGTGGGGTGGATTTAGCCACACTAGCTGTCTGGCCGCCTAACATGCAAAAATACAGACAGCAACTCTTAATTAATGGGACTAGAATAGAGGGCCTGAGGGATACAGGTGCCAGTGTCACCATGGTGACAGAGAAACTGGTTTCCCCTGGCCAATACCTGACTGGAAAAACTTACACAGTCACCAACGCTGACAATCAGAGAAAAGTACATCCCATGGCAATGGTTACTTTAGAATGGGGAGGGGTCAATGGCCTGAAACAGGTGGTGGTCTCCTCAAATATCCCAGTGGACTGTCTGCTTGGAAATGACCTGGAGTCCTCAGCATGGGCTGAGGTAGAACTAAAAACCCATGCAGCAATGCTGGGTATCCCTGAACTGGTGTGTGTGAAAACAAGAGCACAATGCAAGGCACAGGGTGAACAAGTAGAGCTGGAGTCTGGAAGAATGGCCCAGCCTACCAAGAGAACAGGAAAGTCAGTTGGGAATACAACTGCAACACAGCAAAAGAAAGGGAACCTCTCTTCTCAGGAAGAAGTTCTGCCCTCTGAGGGAACTGAGCCTTTGGAGCTTGAACCTTATCAGGTTGAGCTCTTAGGCCCAGGGGGACCCTCAAGGGAGGAGCTGTGTAAGGGACAAGAAACCTGTCCCTCTCTTGAAGGCCTTAGGCAGCAAGCTGCTGAAGAGTCCAAGGGCAAGAAAAATGGAACACATAGGGTCTATTGGGAAGATGGACTCCTGTACACTGAGGCCAGAGACCCCAAACCTGGAGCCACTAGGAGAGTGGTAGTGCCTCAGCTGTTCAGAGAGTTCATCCTAACATTGGCCCATGACATTCCCCTTGCTGGACATTTGGGACAAACCAAGACGTGGGAGAGGCTAGTCAACCACTTCTACTGGCCCAATATGTCCAACATGGTTAAGGAGTTTTGCCTCTCCTGCCCCACCTGCCAAGCCAGTGGTAAGACAGGTGGGCACCCAAAGGCCCCCCTCATTCCACTTCCAGTGGTGGGGGTCCCCTTTGAAAGAGTGGGTGTGGACATAGTTGGTCCACTGGAACCTCCCACAGCCTCAGGAAATATGTATATCCTGGTAGTAGTGGATCATGCTACCAGGTATCCTGAAGCTATTCCCCTTAGGTCGACTACTGCCCCTGCAGTAGCCAAGGCCCTCATTGGTATCTTTACCAGAGTGGGTTTCCCTAAGGAGGTGGTGTCTGACAGAGGTACCAACTTCATGTCAGCATACCTAAAACACATGTGGAATGAGTGTGGAGTGACTTACAAATTCACTACACCTTACCATCCACAAACTAATGGCTTGGTTGAGAGATTCAACAAGACATTAAAAGGCATGATCATGGGGCTCCCAGAAAAACTCAAAAGGAGATGGGATGTCCTCTTGCCATGTCTGCTTTTCGCTTACAGAGAGGTGCCACAGAAGGGAGTAGGATTCTCACCCTTTGAACTTCTGTTTGGTCATCCTGTAAGGGGACCACTTGCTCTTGTTAAAGAAGGCTGGGAGAGACCTCTCCATGAGCCTAAACAAGACATAGTGGACTATGTACTTGGCCTTCGCTCTAGAATGGCAGAGTACATGGAAAAGGCAACCAAAAACCTTGAGGCCAGCCAACAGCTCCAGAAGTTTTGGTATGACCAAAAGGCTGCACTGGTTGAGTTCCAACCAGGGCAGAAAGTCTGGGTTCTGGAGCCTGTGGCTCCCAGGGCACTCCAGGACAAATGGAGTGGCCCTTACCCAGTACTAGAAAGGAAGAGTCAGGTCACCTACCTGGTGGACCTGGGCACAAGCAGGAGCCCCAAGAGGGTGATCCATGTGAACCGCCTTAAGCTCTTCCATGACAGGGCTGATGTGAATCTGTTGATGGTAACAGATGAGGATCAGGAGGCAGAGAGTGAACCTCTCCCTGATCTTCTGTCAGCAGACCCAAAAGATGGCACAGTAGATGGAGTGATCTACTCAGACACCCTCTCTGGCCAACAGCAAGCTGATTGTAGGAGAGTCCTACAACAGTTTCCTGAACTCTTCTCCTTAACCCCTGGTCAGACACACCTGTGTACCCATGATGTGGACACAGGAGACAGCATGCCTGTCAAGAACAAAATCTTTAGACAGTCTGACCATGTTAAGGAAAGCATCAAGGTGGAAGTCCACAAGATGCTGGAATTGGGAGTAATTGAGCGCTCTGACAGCCCCTGGGCTAGCCCAGTGGTCTTAGTCCCCAAACCTCACACCAAAGATGGAAAGAAAGAGATGAGGTTTTGTGTGGACTACAGAGGGCTCAATTCTGTCACCAAGACAGATGCTCATCCAATTCCTAGAGCTGATGAGCTCATAGATAAATTAGGTGCTGCCAAATTCTTAAGTACCTTTGACTTGACAGCAGGGTACTGGCAAATAAAAATGGCACCTGGAGCAAAAGAGAAAACAGCATTCTCCACACCTGATGGGCATTATCAGTTTATTGTTATGCCCTTTGGTTTAAAGAATGCCCCTGCCACCTTCCAAAGGTTGGTGAATCAAGTCCTTGCTGGCTTGGAGTCCTTTAGCACAGCTTATCTTGATGATATTGCTGTCTTTAGCTCCACCTGGCAGGATCACCTGGTCCACCTGAAGAAGGTTTTGAAGGCTCTGCAATCTGCAGGCCTCTCTATCAAGGCATCCAAATGCCAGATAGGGCAGGGAACTGTGGTTTACTTGGGCCACCTTGTAGGTGGAGGCCAAGTTCAGCCACTCCAACCCAAGATCCAGACTATTCTGGACTGGGTAGCTCCAAAAACCCAGACTCAAGTCAGGGCATTCCTTGGCTTGACTGGGTATTACAGGAGGTTTGTGAAGGGATATGGATCCATTGTGACAGCCCTCACTGAACTCACCTCCAAGAAAATGCCCAAGAAAGTGAACTGGACTGTGGAATGCCAACAGGCCTTTGACACCCTGAAACAGGCAATGTGCTCAGCACCAGTTCTAAAAGCTCCAGATTATTCTAAGCAGTTCATTGTGCAGACAGATGCCTCTGAACATGGGATAGGGGCAGTTTTGTCCCAAACAAATGATGATGGCCTTGACCAGCCTGTTGCTTTCATTAGCAGGAGGTTACTCCCCAGGGAGCAGCGTTGGAGTGCCATTGAGAGGGAGGCATTTGCTGTGGTTTGGTCCCTGAAGAAGCTGAGACCATACCTCTTTGGGACTCACTTCCTAGTTCAAACTGACCACAGACCTCTCAAATGGCTGATGCAAATGAAAGGTGAAAATCCTAAACTGTTGAGGTGGTCCATCTCCCTACAGGGAATGGACTTTATAGTGGAACACAGACCTGGGACTGCCCATGCCAATGCAGATGGCCTTTCCAGGTTCTTCCACTTAGAAAATGAAGACTCTCTTGGGAAAGGTTAGTCTCATCCTCTTTCGTTTGGGGGGGGGGGTTGTGTAAGGAAATGCCTCCTTGGCATGGTTGCCCCCTGACTTTTTGCCTTTGCTGATGCTATGTTTACAATTGAAAGAGTGCTGAGGCCTGCTAACCAGGCCCCAGCACCAGTGTTCTTTCCCTAACCTGTACTTTTGTATCCACAATTGGCAGACCCTGGCATCCAGATAAGTCCCTTGTAACTGGTACTTCTGGTACCAAGGGCCCTGATGCCAAGGAAGGTCTCTAAGGGCTGCAGCATGTCTTATGCCACCCTGGAGACCTCTCACTCAGCACAGACACACTGCTTGCCAGCTTGTGTGTGCTAGTGAGGACAAAACGAGTAAGTCGACATGGCACTCCCCTCAGGGTGCCATGCCAGCCTCTCACTGCCTATGCAGTATAGGTAAGACACCCCTCTAGCAGGCCTTACAGCCCTAAGGCAGGGTGCACTATACCATAGGTGAGGGTACCAGTGCATGAGCATGGTACCCCTACAGTGTCTAAACAAAACCTTAGACATTGTAAGTGCAGGGTAGCCATAAGAGTATATGGTCTGGGAGTCTGTCAAACACGAACTCCACAGCACCATAATGGCTACACTGAAAACTGGGAAGTTTGGTATCAAACTTCTCAGCACAGTAAATGCACACTGATGCCAGTGTACATTTTATTGCAAAATACACCCCAGAGGGCACCTTAGAGGTGCCCCCTGAAACTTAACCGACTGTCTGTGTAGGCTGACTAGTTCCAGCAGCCTGCCACACCAGAGACATGTTGCTGGCCCCATGGGGAGAGTGCCTTTGTCACTCTGAGGCCAGTAACAAAGCCTGCACTGGGTGGAGATGCTAACACCTCCCCCAGGCAGGAGCTGTGACACCTGGCGGTGAGCCTCAAAGGCTCACCCCTTTGTCACAGCCCAGCAGGGCACTCCAGCTTAGTGGAGTTGCCCGCCCCCTCCGGCCACGGCCCCCACTTTTGGCGGCAAGGCTGGAGGGAACAAAGAAAGCAACAAGGAGGAGTCACTGGCCAGTCAGGACAGCCCCTAAGGTGTCCTAAGCTGAGGTGACTCTGACTTTTAGAAATCCTCCATCTTGCAGATGGAGGATTCCCCCAATAGGGTTAGGATTGTGACCCCCTCCCCTTGGGAGGAGGCACAAAGAGGGTGTACCCACCCTCAGGGCTAGTAGCCATTGGCTACTAACCCCCCAGACCTAAACACGCCCTTAAATTTAGTATTTAAGGGCTACCCTGAACCCTAGAAAATTAGATTCCTGCAACTACAAGAAGAAGGACTGCCTAGCTGAAAACCCCTGCAGAGGAAGACCAGAAGACGACAACTGCCTTGGCCCCAGAAACTCACCGGCCTGTCTCCTGCCTTCCAAAGATCCTGCTCCAGCGACGCCTTCCAAAGGGACCAGCGACCTCGACATCCTCTGAGGACTGCCCCTGCTTCGAAAAGACAAGAAACTCCCGAGGACAGCGGACCTGCTCCAAGAAAGGCTGCAACTTTGTTTCCAGCAGCTTTGAAAGGACCCTGCAAGCTCCCCGCAAGAAGCGTGAGACTTGCAACACTGCACCCGGCGACCCCGACTCGGCTGGTGGAGATCCAACACCTCCGGAGGGACCCCAGGACTACTCTGATACTGTGAGTACCAAGACCTGTCCCCCCTGAGCCCCCACAGCGCCGCCTGCAGAGGGAATCCCGAGGCTTCCCCTGACCGCGACTCTTTGAATCCTAAGTCCCGACGCCTGGGAGAGACCCTGCACCCGCAGCCCCCAGGACCTGAAGGACCGGACTTTCGCTGGAGAAGTGACCCCCAGGAGTCCCTCTCCCTTGCCCAAGTGGAGGTTTCCCCGAGGAACCCCCCCCTTGCCTGCCTGCAGCGCTGAAGAGATCCGTTGATCTCTCATAGACTAACACTACAAACCCGACGCTTGTTTCTACACTGCACCCGGCCGCCCCCGCGCTGCTGAGGGTGAAATTCCTGTGTGGGCTTGTGTCCCCCCCGGTGCCCTACAAAACCCCCCTGGCCTGCCCTCCGAAGACGCGGGTACTTACCTGCTGGCAGACTGGAACCGGGGCACCCCCTTCTCCATTGAAGCCTATGTGTTTTGGGCACCACTTTGAACTCTGCACCTGACCGGCCCTGAGCTGCTGGTGTGGTGACTTTGGGGTTGCTCTGAACCCCCAACGGTGGGCTACTTTGGACCAAGAACTAAGCCCTGTAAGTGTCCTACTTACCTGGTTAACCTAACAAATACTTACCTCCCCTAGGAACTGTGAAAATTGCACTAAGTGTCCACTTTTAAAACAGCTATTTGTCAATAACTTGAAAAGTATACATGCAATTTTTATGATTTAAAGTTCATTAAGTACTTACCTGCAATACCTTTCGAATGAGATATTACATGTAGAATTTGAACCTGTGGTTCTTAAAATAAACTAAGAAAAGATATTTTTCTATACAAAAACCTATTGGCTGGATTTGTCTCGGAGTGTGTGTACCTCATTTATTGTCTATGTGTATGTACAACAAATGCTTAACACTACTCCTTGGATAAGCCTACTGCTCGACCACACTACCACAAAATAGAGCATTAGTATTATCTATTTTTACCACTATTTTACCTCTAAGGGGAACCCTTGGACTCTGTGCATGCTATTCCTTACTTTGAAATAGCACATACAGAGCCAACTTCCTACAGGAGTGAGCAATCAAGTTTACAATATAGCTGCTGTAAGATCAGGGTATTAAGACAGCAACTTCTCTGGCTTTTTCCGACCTATAATTAGTCCAGTCTTAGCTGTGTGGATACTTTGACATTCTCTATGAATATACTCATCCCACTCTCAGAGAGCTTCACTGGGTTCTGCTGAGACGCTACATCCCGATAAACCGGTCACTCCAGCTGTCTTCCTGCACCTCCAATCCTTTTACAAGAGACTTCGGGCCAGATGTAGCAAAGGGTTTTTCCCATTCTGTGTCAATGGGAAAATGTGTTCGTACATATGGCCCTTAGAGAGGGGGCATAAAGTAGTGATTTTTTTTCTACTGCACAGTTTGTGAATGATGAACTCTGCCAACAAAGTAAACCAGGTTTACCTTTTTGTCTTCAAAGGTTCCGGCTATTAGCCAGCACTTAAATGAATTGCTTAATTTTACTATTTTTCTGAAATTAAATGTTAATCATTAGAAATTTTGACAATTATTTTGAGTTAAAATTTTGACAAACTTAAGGCCAACTTAACTGTTCACAATAAATGTGACTGACAATAATAGATGAATCCTGGAAATAAGTTTTAGTTCACCAGCAAGCAGTATTTGTTGTAGAATGCAGCAAGAACTAAAATGTTGTAAAACCGGTTGAACTGACACACAATGAGTGGCTAGTGCAAGAGCATGCAGACCTACGCAACTTTGGGAGACTGGTTTTGGGTGAGGGGGGTTAAGTTGCAGGATTTAAAGTACTGTACCTTCCCACTCCACCTTGATGTGGTCTCTCACATTCAGATTAATGGTGACATCCGCCCGCACTCTTGTGGGCCAGTTCTCGCCTATGTTGGGTTTGGCCACTTCTACTATTGTAAAGGTAACAATAGGCTGTGCCATGCGAGCCCAGCCACCAAATACGACACCGCCATACTCAGACTGCCTGAGAAAGAAAACAAAAATTAAAGCCATTAATGGAAGTACAAGGTTTTGAAAATCATCTTTTCTTTTAACTACAGCAACTAAAAAGGCATGATTTACTAATATATTTTCCATAAGAATTAATGCTGCATGTTTAGTATACTAAGGTTAAGTAGGCGACTAGTGAAAAAGCTACACCGATAAGAGTATGTAAATGAAAAACATTATATAGTTTAAAACACAGGTACAGAAAGCAGGCAAATTCTATAAAAATATCACTCCAGCAGATATAAGTTGTGGAAATCAAAATAGAAGTTGAAGGGAGAAAGCTCTATTTCTGGAAGGGTCACTACTTTAAAACCAATGATAGGGATTGCATAGGTCTGCTTTTTTGAGAGAGGAATTTGGTGAAGTGTACTTTTAGATTTGAGTGGAGATTATGGGATATGTGCAGGTCTTCAGATCTGAGCATCCAACAAAGCAATAATGTCTGCAATATGTGTTCAGTCAGAAGCTCATTACCTTCCCCTTCAGCCCTTTCCCCCAATCCTGTAATCAATGCCTTTCCTTCAGTTTCTTAATACAATAGTCCTAAAAGTCCAGCTGTACCGTGCCCATGCACTAATACAATATACCCTTTAATCCTTGCTTCTGTGAAATCAAATATCACATCAATGAAACCTCAACACTGCTCTGGGACTGCACTGCTATGAAATAACATAGAAATTGATAATCGATCCAGCAATGTACATCAACCCTGATACTGATGCTAATGCACCAGCAAGTACTGGCAAAGCCAATAGGTCTCGGCATTGGGTGGGAGTGGTGAATGGGAGGGCGGTGTAGTGGTGAATGGAAGGGCAAATGGGGGTGGTCAACGGGCGGATGGGGATGTGAAACACCAGCAGCCCGCCATCAGAAGCAAGAAACGAGTAGAAAACAGAAGAGAGGTACAAACAGAGGGCAAGAAACAGGAAGGAAGAGATACAAACAAAGGGCAAGAAACGAGCAGGAAGGCAGAAACAGAGGTCAAGAAACAAGCAGAAAACGGTCAGAGAGGCACAAACAGAGGGCAGGAAATGGGCAAAGAGGCACAGAGGGCAAGAAACGAACAGAAAGGCAGAAACAGATGGCATGAAACGGGCAGAGAGGCACTAACAGAGGGCAAGAAATGGGCAGAGAAGCACAAACAGGGCAAGTAACGGTTAAACAGGCACAAACAGAGGGCAAGAAACAAGTGGAAAAGCAGAAAAAGAGGGCAAGAAAACAGGCAGAGAGGCACAAACAGAGGGCAAGAAACGGCCAGAAAGGCACAAACAGAGGGCAAGAAATGGGCAGAAAGGCACAAACAGAGGGCAAGAAAAGAGCAGAAAACGTGCAGAGAAGCACATAGAGAGGGAAAGAAACGGGAGACAAGCACAGAGAGCAAGAAATGAAACAAAAGGCAGAAACAGAGGGCAAGAAACAAGAAGCAAACAAGCAAAGAGCCACAAACACAGTGCAAGAAACTGGCAGAAAGGCACAAACAGAGGACAAGAAACTTGCAGAAACCCACAGAGAGGCACAGAGGGCAGACTCAGTGGTGCAGCTTATAAAACACAAACAGCAATGTTAAACATCCAAGCCTACATGGAAAAGAAAGCAGCCACATGAAACTAACTGAGCGACAGGAACAAAAGTGCAGAACTTTCCTTTAACAAACACTGTCGCTTTAAAAGGTTTCCAATCTCACAGACTCAATGGTGTAGCTCATAAAACACAAACCACAATGTTAAACTTCCAAGCCTACCTGGAAAAGAAAGCAGTCATATGGAACAGTCCTAGCGACAGGAACAATACCACTCCTAATGTGTTGCGGGACCGGTCACCCATTAAAACCAAAATAAAAAATAAGAATCCTGAAACAATGGCGAAGAATGGCTGCTGCGTAAGTAAACAGTAGTAGGCTGGTACTCTTGGGGAGGGCTAAACAGTGGAAAAGGCATGCCGTATGCATGCCCTTCACGAATGAGGATACTGCAAAATGGAGTGATGATGGGTCCAGCAAATGGGAAGGCTACGATCAGGCCGAAGCCCACAATGTAGATACAGCATGCCTCGGTTCCAGACGGTGCATGCGCGCCGTCTAAAGCCAAGACCTAAAAAAAGAGGACATTTCAATCACTCTTTTATGCTAAACTCTATCCATAAGACATATTAACCATTCATTTCAATTGCAGAATTATTTCTCAGTGATACTTGGAGATCTGTTTATGTATTCCCACTAGGGTTGCTTGCAATGTCATGTTTGGCACTGTACATGAGAGCATTCCTGAAGGGATTCTAACTTACCAAGGTTTCATTCGGCTGACTGCATCCTCGATATCCTGGCGAATCTCATACGTTGATTCAAGACGGAAAAGGTTGAAGTTCCGCAATAGATAATCATGGAGGGTAAGAAACTGCAGATTTAATTTCGGGAGTGCCAGACAACCTGTAGGAATAAAGGTAGTCTTGTTCTATCACTGATACGTACATCAACAAATAGCAGAATTAGTTCATTAAATGTAACAGAAGTTCTTCATTGAGCAACCTTTTATTGAGAATAACACTGATTAACCAATCCTAGTTTAGGGAAGTTGTCATCAGAGCCTGAAGCAGATTTGAATTTTATTTATTACTGTAGGACGTTGGCTCTGTATGCACCATTTCAAAGCAAGGAATAGTATGCACAGAGTCCAAGGGTTCCCCTTAGAGGTAAGATAGTGGCAAAAAGAGATAATTCTAATGCTCTATTTTGTGGTAGTGTGGTCGAGCAGTAGGCTTATCAAAGGAGTAGTGTTAAGCATTTGTTGTACACACACAAGCAATAAATGAGGAACACACACTCAGAGACAATTCCAGGCCAATAGGTTTTTGTATAGAAAAATATATTTTCTTAGTTTATTTTAAGAACCACAAGTTCAAGATTTACATGTAATCCTTCAAATGAAAGGTATTGCAGGTAGGTACTTTAGGAACTTTGAATTAGCAAAATAGCATATACACTTTTCACATAAATCATTAAAACTAGACACTTAGTGCAATTTTCAACAGTTCCTAGGGGGACTAAGGGTTTGTTAGTTTTTGCAGGTAAGTAAACCACATACGGGGTTCAAGTTTGGGTCCAAGGTAGCCCACCGTTGGGGGTTTAGAGCAACCCCAAAGTTACCACACCAGCAGCTCAGGGCCGGTCAGGTGCAGAGGTCAAAGTGGTGCCCAAAATGCATAGGCTTCAATGGAGAAGGGGGTGCCCCGGTTCCAGTCTGTCAGCAGGTAAGTACCCGCGTCTTGGGAGGGCAGACCAGGGGGGTTTTGTAGGGCACCGGTGCGGACACAAGTCCACACAGAAAGTACACCCACAGCAGCGCGGGGGCGGCCGGGTGCAGTGTGCAAACACGCGTCGGGTTTGTAATTGAAATCAATGGGAGACCAAGGGGTCTCTTCAGCGATACAGGCAGGCAAGGGGGGGGCTCCTCGGGGTAGCCACCACCTGGGCAAGGGAGAGGGCCTCCTGGGGGTCACTCCTGCACTGGAGTTCGGATCCTTCAGGTCCTGGGGGCTGTGGGTGCAGAGTCTTTACCAGGCGTCGGGATCTGAGGAGCAGGCAGTCGCGGTCAGGGGGAGCCTCGGGATTCCCTCTGCAGGCGTCACTGTGGGGGCTCAGGGGGGGCAACTCTGGCTACTCACGGTCTCGCAGTCGCCGGGGAGTCCTCCCTGAAGTGTTTGTTCTCCACAAGTCGAGCCGGGGGCGTCGGGTGCAGAGTGTCAATTCTCACGCTTCCGGCGGGAAACGCAAGTTGTTTCAAAGTTGCTGCTTTGTTTCAAAGTTGCAGTCTTTGGTGAACAGGGCCGCTGTCCTCGGGAGTTCTTGGTCCTTCTAGAGCAGGGCAGTCCTCTGAGGATTCAGAGGTCGCTGGTCCCTGGGAAAGCGTTGCTGGAGCAGTGTCTTTAGAAGTGGGGAGACAGGCCGGTAGAGCTGGGGCCAAAGCAGTTGGTGTCTCCGTCGTCTCTGCAGGGTTTTTCAGCTTAGCAGTCCTCTTCTTCTTAGGTTGCAGGAATCTGAGTTCCTAGGTTCTGGGGAGCCCTTAAATACTAAATTTAAGGGTGTGTTTAGGTCTGGGGGGTTAGTAGCCAATGGCTACTAGCCCTGAGGGTGGGTACACCCTCTTTATGCCTCCTCCCAAGGTGAGGGGGGCACATTCCTATCCCTATTGGGGGAATCCTCCATCGGCAAGATGGAGGATTTCTAAAAGTCAGTCTCACCTCAGCTCAGGACACCTTAGGGGCTGTCCTGACTGGCCAGAGACTCCTCCTTGTTTTTCTCATTAGCTCCTCCGGCCTTGCCGCCAAAAGGGGGGCCGTGGCCGGAGGGGGCGGGCAACTCCACTAGCTGGAGTGCCCTGTGGTGCTGTAACAAAGGGGGTGAGCCTTTGAGGCTCATCGCCAGGTGTTACAGTTCCTTCAGGGGGAGGTGTGAAGCACCTCCACCCAGTACAGGCTTTGTTACTAGCCACAGAGTGACAAAGGCACTCTCTCCATGTGGCCAGCAACATGTCTGGTGTGTGGCAGGCTGCTATAACTAGTCAGCCTACATGGATAGTTGGTTAAGGTTTCAGGGGGCACCTCTAAGGTGCCCTCTGGGGTGTATGTTACAATAAAATGTACACTGGAATCGGTGTGCATTTATTGTGCTGAGAAGTTTGATACCAAACTTCACAGTTTTCAGTGTAGCCATTATGGTGCTGTGGAGTTCGTGCATGACAGACTCCCAGACCATATACTCTTATGGCTACCCTGCACTTACAATGTCTAAGGTTTTGCTTAGACACTGTAGGGGCATAGTGCTCATGCACTTATGCCCTCACCTATGGTATAGTGCACCCTGCCTTAGGGCTGTAAGGCCTGCTAGAGGGGTGACTTATCTATACGGCATAGGCAGTGTGAGGTTGGCATGGCACCCTGAGGGGAGTGCCATGTCGACTTAGTCGTTTTGTCCTCACTAGCACACACAAGCTGGCAAGCAGTGTGTCTGTGCTGGGTGAGGGGTCCCCAGGGTGGCATAAGACATGCTGCATCCCTTAGAGACCTTCCTTGGCATCAGGGCCCTTGGTACCAGGGGTACCAGTTACAAGGGACTTACCTGGATGCCAGGGTGTGCCAATTGTGGAAACAAAAGTACAGGTTAGGGAAAGAACACTGGTGCTGGGGCCTGGTTAGCAGGCCTCAGCACACTTTCAAATCAAAACTTTGCATCAGCAAAGGCAAAAAGTCAGGGGGTAACCATGCCAAGGAGGCATTTCCTTACAATTACAATATTAAGCAACATCTCACTTGTGAGGTGGGAATCATAGAGAACATGATTGTAGAAAGAAGACACCCATGCAGAAAGCCACTGCTCTCATGCAGAAGATTCTAAATGTTGGCTGATTTTTTTGATTAATTATTAAGGACTAAGTGCAAATTGGTGTTATTGCTCATGAAGTTAGACATACACTGTTAGGACTAGCTGAAGGCCGGATATGTCTTGATATGTAAAATCATACATACATAAAATCGTCACTCTCTTTGTTTATATCACTGCTGATGTGATCATATGTGTTCGACATTCCATTATAGGCCGTAATGCACCATCTTCAAATTGCTTATACATTTTTTAAACAAGATAAGGTAGCCACAGTCTAAGATTTCACACTAACTTCAGCCATCATGGATTAGGATATAATACACTGCCTGCTAGACAACAAGGCAAATCAAAATGTGGAGGTGGTTTCTTGCCATGCTGGATCGACTTTTCCAATATGCATGAAAATCAGTGCTGTTTTGCCTAAGTTGCTTCAATGAGAAGCTCCTTATTGCATCTTCCTATGCAGATATGACAGAAGAACTATGTAGCAAGCAGGTGTTTAGCTTCCTTTGCCCTTCTAATGCAAATCTAACTTTGGCCTTTCAAAGTCCTTTAACAAAAAGACACCTGTATGGGGGAGACGCTGACAAAACTGGGCACCTTCATCAAAAGGTTCCTGCAACAGCAAAATTGAATAAAAAGTGAATACCAGTATGACTCCCTAGAAATATATTGCAGACAAAAAAGAAACATTTTCCTTTTCCTCTTGCCCATCTACCACCATAAGCTTAGTCATATCAGCCCTGTCATGGCAGGATTTCTGCTGTTTTACATGAAAACCCTGTGGCGGTGCCTGAAAGCACTCAGTATGTGACCTTCCCTTTCTTTTCCAGCATTGGGTAAGGCCCAGTCCACTTGTTCTGGAGGGTGCTGGAAGCCATAGGCTCCAAAACCCACACCTTCTGACATGGCCGATACTCAACTATGGAAGACTTCTGATTACACCATTGTTTCAGTAGCTCCTGGCCTTCAGATTCTTATTTGCCTTCTTCATGCACTTTGCCACGCGAGACCACAGGACTTGTACGTAGTCCACTTCTTACTACTTGACTCTTTTAGGGATTTCTTCCAACATCCTGTAGCCAGGCTCATCATGGGTTGCCTAAACAGAAGCTCAAATGGGCTGAGGCTCACTCTCTTTTGTGGGACTTTCCTGTAGGTAAATAGTAGGCATGGTAGGAGAACATCCCATCTCCTCCTGAGTTTGTCAGGCAAACCCATGATCATGCTTTCCATGGTTTTGTTGAATCTTTCAGCTAAACAATTTGTCTGGGGATGATATAGGCATGTGAACTTGTAAGTCACACTAGATTTATTCCACAAAGATTTAATGTATGCAGACATGAAGTTGGTACCCCTATCAGAAAGGACCTTCTTAGGGAACCATACTCTGGTGAAGATGCTGAAGGTTGGGTCCCTTGCCTCACTATGCAGCCCCCTTTCTTCCCAGCAGACCATGTGGGTACCACTAACACAGGGGTCTTTGAACTGGTGAGGCGTCCCCCTTTAGGGTTGCCTCGAGTGATTGGGGGGGGAGGGGGGGACAAAACAAGCATTATGTTGATAATAGGGCTTTTTTTAAGCTTAAAAATGAGCAGCAGTAAAGAACTCTATAATGGGCCATCACTATAATGTTTTGCTGTAGACACTGTAGCGGAACTCCTGCACCACAAAATGAGACCATGGGGAATCAAGGTGGGGAAGACTACACACATGGTGGACAACGCTCTAGTATATATTGGCTTAGTGAAGGAGATAATTAGGAAAAAGGCCTCCTGAAGGGTACACACGGGGGCCTGCCACTCCCGGAACTGCTTAGTTGCGGCTCGTGGATTTTGGCAGAGATTCCATTTGTAATATAGCATGTATGTTGAGTGTGGGAGCAAATGGTCCCAAGAGTGTTGCGCTGCGCACCGTAAGCACATGAAATGCAACTCTGGGCTTTAAAACCCTTCGCCAGGATAACAGAAGTTATGTCTGTGCAAAAAAGGAAAGTTGGGGGCAGTGAACTCCTCAGAGATTTATATTTGAGCTGCCACTTCCTCATGTGGGGAGAGATGTAAGAGGCATTCGTGTTGAATACCAGACAATACCTACAAAATGCGACGATATCAGCATCAGCGCGGAAGATGTGGCCTTGCTTCCCAGAGGGGACCATACCCACACAGACGTTGGTAACAATGCACATGCTGTTGGGGGCTCGTAGACTAATTTCCTCCTGTATCACGCACGGAGGGCATACCTGTCGACCATTATACCCAAGGCACATGAGAAATAGGAGGGTCTACTGTGAGAAGAGCTCTCCAACCAAGACTGGGAGAATATTCATGAGGGTTCACGCACTGAGAGCTCCAATGCACGCTTCCAGTTAATAGCATTACATACACCAGGCGTTACTCACACCTAAAACTTTGCATGATATATATGCTACCTGATCATCCCAGTGTGTTTGTGGTGGTGCCCTGGTCGCAGATTTTCAACTTATTGTGTGCCAATGCCCCAGGATAATGACCTTCTGTGGAACAATATTCGACAACCTAAGCAGGGCGACTAAGTGGAATGTGTTGTGCACCCCACGGGTGGTGCTGATTCCTGCTCCACCGAAGAAGAAACTTAGCTGTAGATTCCTTCTGCTAGGTATGCTGCTGGCAAAGCAGAGCATTGCTATCAAATGGATGATTGCGAGGGCCCTAGCTACACGGAGTGGAACCGAGATATGTCTGAATGGACAGTAGCGGAGGAAATCAGAATGAAACATGTGCGACATGATGATCGATTAGCTGAAGATTTTGTGGCGTGGGTGATGATTATTGAATTGGGTGAGAAAGATGATGGGGGACAGACCTGGAGGAATTGGTGATGGAGAATGAGAACGCAGGTACAGCCCCCTGGGACCTCTTGGCACAACAGGGGAATGTGTGTGCTAGCATCAGGAGACCTCTGGAACAATTGGGAGATACGGGGGGTTGCATCCCAGTTGCTATGATGGCCTGCTGCACTACCAGCGACTTCTAAGTAAAATGCTTATATAGCGTTGGAACGATCTATACCGAATGACAACCAGCTTGTGGGGGGGAGGGGCAGGCTTTGTGGGAATTGTACTGTTGTAATTATCATATCTTCTTAGGCTGTGACTACATGGTGAAATGTTTCAACTGAAAAAATAAAATATATTCTTTAAAAAAAAAAAAGACACACAGTCAAGAAGACACTTGAGACCAATTATTAAAAAAATGCAACTTTTTATATTATTTTTAGACACCAAAAATCTTCAGACAAGGTAAGTACTGTTCAGAATGTTACTTTGCAAATGGAGGTAAGCCATTTTACGCAGTAATGCTTTTCAATGGAGAAGAAACATATACTGCATAAGAGTACTTGCATGAGTATCTCAGGGGTCCCCTTTAGGTCTTAGGATGCTAGTGGGTCAAGGTCACAAGAGTCACCAGCAGTGCGGTTTAACATGCTCTGGGGAGTCCGGGTGCAGAGATGATGGATGGGTCAGGAGTCTTGCGCACTACACAGGTGGCAAAGAGTAGACCATTTAGAAAAAGGCTGCAGAGGGGGACTTGGGAACAAGTTTGGTACCTTCCAAAGCTGAGCTCAGTTTGCGAGGGTCCTGGGAGAAAAGGGGCACAGTCGATAGTCCTGAGCTGGGGCGCACAGGTGCAGAGGGCTTTATTTGGCTGGTCCTGTGTGCCACAGGAGCTTACTGGGTTGGGTCAGACAAGTGGAGAGGGTAGAAAAACAGACAGTCGGGCCACTCTCATGTGCAGCCTCGCCGATTCCATCATCCCTCGGATGCAGCAGTGGTGTCTGGTTAAGACACAAACAAGACTTGTTGCTTACAACTGCTCCGGTACCCCTGGTATTGGTGCAGGGCAACTCTTGGTGGGCAGGTCATCTCCAAAGTTTGTGGGGAGATGGGTCTGTCCTCTTGGAGCACAGTGATCTCCTCCTGGGTTACAGCTGCATCGGTGTTCCCGGTGGTCAGTAGATCAGTGGACCGGACACCGCGGTCGGTGCATGCAAGTTGCAGGAAAGTGGCTCCTCCACCCAAAGGGAGATGCTGGCTAGTTTGTGAAGTGTTAGCGGCCCTCCAAGGCTTTGGGAGATGCACAGCTGCAGGACGAGTCAAGTGATTGTTGGGATAGTAGCAGGTAGGCAGGTTTTGCCATCAAACATCCAGGCTGGTCCTCAGTTCTCGTGTTGGTCAGCTCTTCTTTGTCCTCCTCCTTCTTCAGTCAGACAAATCTAAGTTCCTGTTGTGAGGGGGGCACATAAATACTGAACTTAGGGGCATTTAGGGGAGTATAGGATAGTAACCAATTGGCTACTGTGAATGTGTAATTTCTATGATTTATGCAGTTCTTATTTATTCTGTGCCAGCCACGTTTTGCTTATTCCTTTTCACTGGTTGATACTCTATGTGTTGTCTATGTCTGACAAATGCTTATCTGCTCACATACTGTTAACCTCCAACAGTTCCTGACACTCCAGAACAGCTGGATAGTGTTATTCTTTCCGGTCATGTAATAGCTCAAGGTTCAAGGCTTGTTCTTCGGTAAGAGAGGAAAGCTGAGGTCTGCAGGAAATTTTGCTGAGTTGTGTGTTTCCACTTTGGAAAGTCCCTGCTTAGGACTTTTCTAAATTTATGTTTGAAACTAATCAGGGAAAGATGAGAAATCTAAAATTAAGACAGCCAAAAGTGGTTAATCTGTCAGGAACATGTGTAGCCACATCCTTTCAAGGTGTTGCTGGTCTGAAGTGTACCGGGCATTCTGCAGGGCAACAGCTAAATAAACAAGATTCTTTTCCATGTCTGCATTCTGTCCTACTTGTGAGCAGTAATGAAAATGTCACTTACTCAGTGTACATCTGTTCGTGGCATCGGTCGCTGTAGATTCGCATGTTTTGCATAGCTCGCCATCTGGTGTTGGGCCGGAGTGTTACAAGTTGTTTTTCTTCAAAGAAGTCTTTCGAGTCACGGGACCGAGTGACTCCTCCTTTTGTCTCCATTGCGCATGGGCGTCGACTCCATCTTCGATTGTTTTTCCCCGCAGAGGGTGAGGTAGGAGTTGAATTGTAGTAATAGTGCCCATGCAATAGAGTGACTAAGTATGTACCTATTTAAGGTTGAGATGATACATATACAAATAGTTGAAGGTAACTTCCAAACTGCTACAGGCTCCCGGGGAGGCGGGTGGGCACATGCGAATCTACAGCGACCGATGCCACGAACAGATGTACACTGGGTAAGTGACATTTTCAGTTCGATGGCATCTGTCGCTGTAGATACGCATGTTTTGCATAGACTAGTAAGCAGTTATCTCCCCAAAAGCGGTGGCTCAGCCTGTAGGAGTGGAAGTAGTTTGAAATAATGTTCTTAATACGGCTTGACCTACTGTGGCTTGTTGTGCGGATAACACGTCTACACAGTAGTGCTTGGTGAATGTGTGAGGCGTAGACCATGTGGCTTCCTTACATATTTCTTGCATTGGGATGTTTCCTAGAAAGGCCATGGTAGCACCTTTCTTTCTGGTTGAGTGTGCCCTTTGTGTAATGGGCAGCTGTCGTTTAGCTTTAAGGTAGCAGATTTGGATACATTTAACTATCCATCTGGCTATACCTTGTTTTGATATTGGGTTTCCTGCATGAGGTTTTTGAAATGCAATAAATAGTTGTTTAGTCTTTCTGATGTTCTTTGTTCTGTCAATGTAATACATTAATGCTCTTTTGACATCTAATGTATGTAGTGCCCTTTCAGCTACGGTATCTGGCTGTGGAAAGAACACTGGAAGTTCCACTGTTTGATTTAGATGGAACGGTGAAATAACCTTTGGCAAAAATTTAGGATTAGTCCTTAGGATGACCTTATTCTTGTGTAGTTGTATAAAAGGTTCTTGTATTGTAAACGCCTGAATCTCGCTTACTCTTCTTAGGGAAGTAATGGCGATGAGAAATGCAACCTTCCAGGTTAGGAACTGTATTTCGCAGGAGTGCATGGGTTCAAAAGGTGGACCCATAAGTCTAGTTAGGACAACATTTAGGTTCCATGAAGGAACAGGTGGTGTTCTTGGTGGTATAATTCTCCTAAGGCCCTCCATGAATGCTTTAATGACTGGTATCTTATATAGGGAAGTTGAATAGGTAGTCTGCAGGTATGCAGATATTGCTGCAAGGTGTATTTTAATGGAAGAGAAAGCCAGGTTAGATTTTTGTAAGTGAAGCAAGTAACCCACTACATGTTCTGGAGTTGTGTGTAATGGTTGTATTTGATTAATATGGCAGTAGCAAACAAACCTCTTCCATTTACTTGCATAGCAGTGCCTGGTGGGTGGCCTTCTGGCTTGCTTTATGACTTCCATACATTCTTGGGTAAGTTGTAAGTTACCGAATTCTAGGATTTCAGGAGCCAGATTGCTAGATTCAGCGATTCTGGATCTGGGTGTCTGATCTTTTGGTTGTGTTGTGTCAACAGATCTGGCCTGTTGGGCAATTTGAAGTAGGGTACTACTGATAGGTCTAGCAACGTTGTGTACCAGGGTTGCCTTGCCCAAGTTGGTGCTATTAATAGGAGTTTGAGTTTGTTTTGACTGAGTTTGTTTACCAGGTAAGGAAGGAGAGGGAGAGGAGGAAAAGCGTAAGCAAATATCCCTGACCAGTTCATCCATAGGGCATTGCCTTGGGACTGTTTGTGTGGGTATCTGGATGCGAAGTTTTGGCATTTTGCGTTCTCCTTCGTCGCAAACAAGTCTATTTGAGGTGTTCCCCAGAGTTTGAAATAGGTGTTCAGAATTTGGGGGTGAATTTCCCATTCGTGGACCTGTTGGTGATCTCGAGAGAGATTGTCTGCAAGTTGATTTTGGATCCCTGGTATAAATTGTGCTATTAGGCGAATTTGGTTGTGAATTGCCCAACGCCAATTTTTTTGTGCTAGCAAGCTTAACTGCGTGGAGTGCGTCCCCCCTTGCTTGTTTAGATAATACATTGTTGTCATGTTGTCTGTCTTGACGAGAATGTATTTGTGAACTATTATTGGTTGGAAAGCTTTTAGTGCTTGAAAAACTGCTAGAAGTTCTAGGTGATTTATATGCAGTTTTGTTTGATGTACGTTCCATTGTCCTTGTATGCTGTGTTGATCGAGGTGTGCTCCCCACCCTGTCATGGAAGCATCTGTTGTTATTACGTATTGTGGCACTGGGTCTTGGAAAGGCCGCCCCTTGTTTAAATTTATGTTGTTCCATGTAGGAAGTTGGCTCTGTATGTGCTATTTCAAAGTAAGGAATAGCATGCACAGAGTCCAAGGGTTCCCCTTAGAGGTAAAATAGTGGTAAAAAGAGATAATACTAATGCTCTATTTTGTGGTAGTGTGGTCGAGCAGTAGGCTTATCCAAGGAGTAGTGTTAAGCATTTGTTGTACATACACCTAGACAATAAATGAGGTACACACACTCAGAGACAAATCCAGCCAATAGGTTTTGTATAGAAAAATATCTTTTCTTAGTTTATTTTAAGAACCACAGGTTCAAATTTAACATGTAATATCTTGTTTGAAAGGTATTGCAGGTAAGTACATTAGGAACTTTGAATCATTTCAATTGCATGTATACTTTTCAAGTTATTCACAAATAGCTATTTCAAAAGTGGACACTTAGTGCAATTTTCACAGTTCCTGGGGGAGGTAAGTTTTTGTTAGTTTTACCAGGTAAGTAAGACACTTACAGGGTTCAGTTCTTGGTCCAAAGTAGCCCACCGTTGGGGGTTCAGAGCAACCCCAAAGTTACCACACCAGCAGCTCAGGTGCAGAGTTCAAAGTGGTGCCCAAAACGCATAGGCTATAATGGAGAGAAGGGGGTGCCCCGGTTCCGGTCTGCTTGCAGGTAAGTACCCGTGTCTGCGGAGGGCAGACCAGGGGGTTTTTGTAGGGCGCCGGGGGGGACACAAGCCCACACAGAAATTTCACCCTCAGCGGCGCGGGGGCGGCCGGGTGCAGTGTTAGAACAAGCGTCGGGTTCGCAATGTAAGTCAATGAGAGATCAAGGGATCTCTTTAGCGCTGCAGGCAGGCAAGGGGGGGCTTCCTCGGGGAAACCTCCACTTGGGCAAGGGAGAGGGACTCCTGGGGGTCACCTCTGCAGTGAAAGTCCGGTCCTTCAGGTCCTGGGGGCTGCGGGTGCAGGGTCTTTTCCAGGCGTCGGGACTTAGGTTTCAGAGAGTCGCGGTCAGGGGAAGCCTCGGGATTCCCTCTGCAGGCGGCGCTGTGGGGGCTCAGGGGGGACAGGTTTTGGTACTCACAGTCGTAGAGTAGTCCGGGGGTCCTCCCTGAGGTGTTGGTTCTCCACCAGCCGAGTCGGGGTCGCCGGGTGCAGTGTTGCAAGTCTCACGCTTCTTGCGGGGAGTTGCAGGGTTCTTTAAAGCTGCTTCTTGGAACAAAGTTGGTCTTTTTGGAGCAGGTCCGCTGTCCTCGGGAGTTTCTTGTCGTCGTCGAAGCAGGGCAGTCCTCAGAGGATGCAGAGGTCGCTGGTCCCTTTGGAAGGCGTCGCTGGAGCAGAGTTCTTTGGAAGGCAGGAGACAGGCCGGTGAGTTTCTGGAGCCAAGGCAGTTGTTGTCTTCTGGTCTTCCTCTGCAGGGGTTTTCAGCTAGGCAGTCCTTCTTGTTGTTGCAGGAATTTTCTAGGGTTCAGGGTAGCCCTTAAATACTAAATGTAAGGGCGTGTTTAGGTCTGGGGGGTTAGTAGCCAATGGCTACTAGCCCTGAGGGTGGGTACACCCTCTTTGTGCCTCCTCCCAAGGGGAGGGGGTCACAATCCTAACCCTATTGGGGGAATCCTCCATCTGCAAGATGGAGGATTTCTAAAAGTTAGAGTCACCTCAGCTCAGGACACCTTAGGGGCTGTCCTGACTGGCCAGTGACTCCTCCTTGTTGCTTTCTTTGTTCCCTCCAGCCTTGCTGCCAAAAGTGGGGGCCGTGGCCGGAGGGGGCGGGCAACTCCACTAAGCTGGAGTGCCCTGCTGGGCTGTGACAAAGGGGTGAGCCTTTGAGGCTCACCGCCAGGTGTTACAGCTCCTGCCTGGGGGAGGTGTTAGCATCCCCACCCAGTGCAGGCTTTGTTACTGGCCTCAGAGTGACAAAGGCACTCTCCCCATGGGGCCAGCAACATGTCTCTAGTGTGGCAGGCTGCTGGAACTAGTCAGCCTACACAGACAGTCGGTTAAGTTTCAGGGGGCACCTCTAAGGTGCCCTCTGTGGTGTATTTTACAATAAAATGTACACTGGCATCAGTGTGCATTTATTGTGCTGAGAAGTTTGATACCAAACTTCCCAGTTTTCAGTGTAGCCATTATGGTGCTGTGGAGTTCGTGTTTGACAGACTCCCAGACCATATACTCTTATGGCTACCCTGCACTTACAATGTCTAAGGTTTTGTTTAGACACTGTAGGGGTACCATGCTCATGCACTGGTACCCTCACCTATGGTATAGTGCACCTTGCCTTAGGGCTGTAAGGTCTGCTAGAGGGGTGACTGACCTATACTTGCATAGGCAGTGAGAGGCTGGCATGGCACCCTGAGGGGAGTACCATGTCGACTTACTCGTTTTGTCCTCACTAGCACACACAAGCTGGCAAGCAGTGTGTCTGTGCTGAGTGAGAGGTCTCCAGGGTGGCATAAGACATGCTGCAGCCCTTAGACACCTTCCTTGGCATCAGGGCCCTTGGTACTAGAAGTACCAGTTACAAGGGACTTATCTGGATGCCAGGGTCTGCCAATTGTGGATACAAAAGTACAGGTTAGGGAAAGAACACTGGTGCTGGGGCCTGGTTAGCAGGCCTCAGCACACTTTCAATTGTAAACATAGCATCAGCAAAGGCAAAAAGTCAGGGGGCAACCATGCCAAGGAGGCATTTCCTTACATTCCACCACAGAAGCGAGAGGTAAGTTTGGCGGTCTATTAACACCAGATCTAGAAGATGACCCTGTGCTTGAGACCACTGTGATGCTAGGCACTGTTGTAAGGGCCTCATGTGCAGTCTTGCGTTTGGGACAATGGCTATGCATGAAGACATCATGCCTAGGAGTTGTAATATCATCTTTGCTTGTATCTTTTGTGATGGATACATGCGTTGAATGATGGTGTTGAAATTTTGAATTCTTTGGGGACTTGGAGTGGCTACTCCTTTTGTTGTGTCTATTATGGCTCCTAGGTATTGTTGTACCTTGCACGGCAGAATGTTGGATTTCGTGAAGTTGACGGTGAACCCTAGTTTGAAGAGGGTTTGTATGATATGATTTGTGTGATTTGAGCACTCTATTAACGAATGGGCCTTGATTAGCCAGTCGTCTAGATATGGGAACACATGTATTTGCTGCCTTCTGATGTGTGCAGCGACTACCGCTAGACATTTGGTAAAGACTCTTGGTGCGGTTGTTAATCCGAAAGGCAGTACCTTGAATTGGTAATGTATTCCTTTGAATACAAACCTTAGGTATTTCCTGTGCGATGGGTGTATTGGTATATGGAAATACGCGTCCTTGAGGTCTAAAGTTGTCATGTAGTCGTGTAGTTTTAGCAATGGTAATACTTCTTGTAGTGTGACCATGTGAAAGTGGTCTGATTTGATGAATGTGTTCACTATTCTGAGGTCTAGGATTGGTCTCAGCGTTTTGTCCTTCTTTGGTATCAGAAAGTACAGTGAGTAAACTCCTGTGTTTATTTGTGTGTTTGGCACTAATTTGATTGCATTCTTTTGCAATAGTGCCTGCACTTCTATCTCCAGGAGATTGGAATGATGTTTTGTCAAATTTTGTGCTTTTGGTGGTATGTTTGGAGGGAATTGTAGAAATTCTATGCAATAACCATGTTGGATAATTGCTAGAACCCAAGTGTCTGTAGTGATTTCCTCCCATGCTTTGTAATAATGACTTATTCTTCCCCCCACTGGTGTTGTGTGGAGGGGGTGAGTGACATGTGAGTCACTGCTTAGTAGTAGGGGTTTTGGGGCTTTGAAATTTTCCTCTATTCCTAGGGAATTGCCCTCCTCTATATTGTCCCCGAAAACCTCCTCTGTACTGTCCCTGGTAACTGGACGGTGTTGCCTGTGAGGTGCTGGCTTGTGTGCTCTGACCCCGAAACCCCCCTCTAAAGGGTGTTTTACGGAATGTGCTGTAATTCCCTCTGCTCTGCGGGGAGTAGAGTGCGCCCATGGCTTTAGCAGTGTCCGTGTCTTTTTTGAGTTTCTCAATCGCTGTGTCCACTTCTGGACCAAACAGTTCTTTTTCGTTAAAAGGCATATTGAGAACTGCTTGCTGAATCTCTGGTTTAAATCCAGACGTTCGGAGCCATGCATGCCTTCTGATAGTTACAGATGTATTAATTGTCCGTGCAGCTGTATCTGCAGCGTCCATGGAGGAGCGGATTTGGTTGTTGGAAATGGTCTGTCCCTCCTCAACCACTTGTTTTGCCCTATTTTGTAGGTCCTTGGGCAGATGGTCAATGAGATGTTGCATCTCATCCCAATGGGCTCTGTCATAGCGCGCAAGTAGTGCCTGGGAGTTAGCGATGCGCCACTGGTTTGCAGCTTGTGCTGCGACTCTCTTACCAGCTGCATCGAACTTGCGGCTTTCTTTATCTGGGGGTGGTGCATCTCCAGATGTGTGGGAGTTGGCCCTTTTCCTAGCTGCCCCTACAACGACAGAGTCTGGTGGCAGCTGTGTAGTGATGAAAGCCGGGTCTGTAGGAGGCGCCTTATACTTTTTTTCCACTCTTGGTGTGATTGCCCTACTTTTGACCGGCTCCTTAAAGATTTCTTTTGCGTGCCGGAGCATACCAGGGAGCATAGGCAGGCTTTGGTAGGAGCTGTGGGTGGAGGAGAGTGTGTTGAATAAAAAGTCATCCTCGACCTGTTCTGAGTGGAGGCTTACATTGTGAAATTGTGCTGCTCTAGCCACCACTTGAGAATACGCAGTGCTGTCCTCTGGTGGAGATGGCTTCGTAGGGTATGCCTCCGGACTGTTATCTGACACTGGGGCGTCGTATAAGTCCCATGCGTCTTGATCTTGGTCACCCTGGCTCATGGTGGTGTGAGCTGGGGAATGTGATGGAGTTTGTGCTGGTGAGACGTTAATCACAGGTGGAGGAGAGGGTGGTGGGGTAACTTTTTTCACCACTTTTGTTTGTGGTGTTTGTTCAGTTTGGAACTCCAATCTTCTCTTTCTTCTAATAGGGGGAAGGGTGCTTATTTTTCCTGTCCCCTGCTGTATGAAAATACGCTTTTGCGTATGGTCTACATCAGTTGAGTGTAGCTCTTCCTCAAACCTATGCTTTTGCATTTGGGAGGTTAGCGAGTGCTCTTCTGTATAAGAGCCTGAAACTGGGTCGGTTGCAGTTTGTTTTGGCACCGAAACCCTGTCTGCATCTTTTTTCGGCTCCGAGGTGACTTTTTCTTTTTCGGGGCCGAAACCTCTCGGCGTCGATCTTCTTCGGTGCCGCTGTCTCGGCGTCGAGCCGTGTCTACACCGGTATCTCGGTGTCGATGCTTGTCTCCAGCACTTTCTCAGTCCCGAGAAGGCTGCGTGCCGGTGTCTCGACCGGAGTCGGACGATCTCGGCACTGTTTGGGCCTTTTTCGGTGCCGACGGTCGGTCACCGAATTTATGGGTCGAGCCATGGCCTGGTGGCAGTGGCGTCCCCTGGGCCTTGTAAATCTTCTTCTGAGTGGTTTTCGACGTCTTACTCACGGTTTGTGTATCGTCGAATCCTTCGGAGTCCGATTCTTGGATCGAAAAGGTTCCCTCCTCTTCTTGTTCCTCGAACTCCCGGTGGGCTGTCGGCGCGGACGCCATCTGAAGTCTTCTGGCTCGACGGTCTCGGAGTGTTTTTCGGGACCAGAACGCACGACAGGCCTCGCAGGTTTCTTCACTGTGCTCAGGTGACAGGCACAGGTTGCAGACCAAGTGTTGGTCTGTATAGGGGTATTTATTGTGGCATTTGGGACAGAAACGGAACGGGGTCCGTTCCATCGGCGTTCTTCTGCACGCGGTCGGGCCGACCAGGCCCCGACGGGGGATCGTAAAAATTACCCCGAAGGGCACCGGAGCTCTTCGATCTTAGACGCGGTGTTGAATCTAACTACGCCGATCCCGAACGCAACAATACCGACGAAAATCTTCCGAAATTAGCTATCTTTCCGTTCCGAAACTCGGAGCGACAGGAACACGTCCGAACCCGATGGCGGAAAAAAAACAATCGAAGATGGAGTCGACGCCCATGCGCAATGGAGACAAAAGGAGGAGTCACTCGGTCCCGTGACTCGAAAGACTTCTTCGAAGAAAAACAACTTGTAACACTCCGGCCCAACACCAGATGGCGAGCTATGCAAAACATGCGTATCTACAGCGACAGATGCCATCGAACCATTATTTACACACTATAATTACTCACCCCTGGGGTTTCTACACCCCATATATGACCACTTCCTGTGGAGAGTGGGCATAACCCTGTCAGAATTCCTAATTCCACCAGAAACAAGATGGTGGAACCCTTCTTTTGTGGAGCACATCAGACTGCCTATCTGAGGGGTGTGACTAGCCTTAGTAGTGTAACACGTCTACTTGAATAGCTAATTTGCCACCTGTTCGAGTGCCAAATGGGCCTTGGGGCAGGGAATGGCATATCCCCGGATAGCATATCAAAGGTGGCAGGGACTTAGAAGTCCCTGGCCTTGGTATGCAGATTTGCTAGCCATCCTGCTGGAGGAGATGGAAACACCTTCCTCCGGAGCAATATAGTTTCTGGCTTCTTACAGGGCGGGCTTCACTTCCACTTGCCAATATCAGTCAGCTAGCACACTAAGAATCTGGTAGGTTTCAGAGGGCAACTCTAAGCTGCCCTCTGGGTGCTTGTCATTATACATCCAATACTTGCAACAGTACAGATTTATTAAGATGAGGTGTCTGATACCAAACATAATAGGTTTCAGTGAAGCCATTATGTAGCTGCGTAACCTGTAATGACCTGTGCCCAGTACATGCCTTAAGATGGCTTCCCTGTTCACTTGCATGATCTAGTAATCGACCTAGGCATCACAAGGGCATATCTGCTCATGCAGATCTGACCTCACACAAAATATAATGCACCTTGCTCTAAAGGCTTGCTGTAGGGGGTCACTTACATATATTATATGCAGTGATTCTGGCATGGCACACAATGAGAGTGCCATGTCGTGTTTTCACTCATAGTCTGCAACATACAGTCTGCAATGGCAGGCTGTATGCAATTTGTAGTGAGGTCCCTTAGGGTGGCACAATACATGATGCAGCCCTTATGGACCCTCTGGAAAGTCCCTGCTTAGGACTTTTCTAAATTTATGTTTGAATAATGGACGTCAAAAGGGGGATTTTCCTACACCCAGTAATACTTTAAAGGTGGAGCAACGTTAATGCTTCCAAGTTCGAATGAGGCCAAACTTAGCTTCCTGGCTAATTGCAGAACGAACATGCAAACTGAAGACCAGCATACACTGGCTCGTGGTTGTCGTAAAGAATAACCATACTTTAGCTGTAAATGTCCGTATTATTAGTTTCACTCAAGATTTCCTTGCTAAGAGACCAATAAGGTCATGTCTTTACAAATAAAGGATGCTAATGATATATGCAAAAGCAGAAAAAAATGCTCTGCAAAATGGTATGTCACAGTTTCTAAGAGAGTGATCTGAATGTTTGTCACTCACAAATAGAGGGAACTGAAGGTCAGCGGTCTGAATTTTGGAAAAGCGAGCTGTGCATTGCACCCTTCTGAGGTCACTAAATAAAGTCTCATAAGTTGGATAATGGTCATATCTGTTATTTACCGTGCTTACAAACGACTGGAGTGTGGTATGAAGAATGTGCATAGGTGTAAATATAGGACTATTTTGTGAATTGGGACCCCTCTTGCCTAATACTCACCTTCTCCAGAGTAGTACTCAGTTGGAACAATATTTTCATCCCAAATGATCTTTTCTGTTGGATACAGGGGCATTTGGTTCAGTTGCTGAATTTGAGAAATGCGACGTTCATGACGGGAGACCTATGGATAAAAGGTTACCGAAAGTAACGAGTGAGAAAGGCATATTTCAGAATTCGATTAATTTTTACAGTACTTTATTTTTAAGTCTCATTAACACCAAAGAAAACTGTTCTGCATGATGATCCCCGAATGTAACTGATCCAAATAATTGCCATAGCTTAGACATTATCACCATTATAGCCTCAGATATTAGGGACGGCCAACTTTCAGTCAGTCACACAAAAAGTAATAGGCTCTTAATTCAGTACAGTAAGACTTGAAATCAAAGTAAAAATGTTGAAGAAGTTCCGACCACAGAAATACTACTATCTCATAATAGGTACACAAATTTAACAATATATATTTCTGTATACAGGAAAATGTAAACTACTTTTCCAGAATATCAAGGGCAATGGCTTTAGTCTACTATGATGTACTGTTTGCACTGAAAAGGTAGAAACCACTAAAAGTAAGTTTTAGCCAAGTAACTATATTGATTCTGCCATGTTGCATTTTACCGCATTCCCATTATTATAGACTTGGGAATTTCTCAAGACACCCAAGAGCCCATGATCACTGCCCAACAGGATATATCTGAGCATAAGGCTCTATACTGAGTGCTTGAATCCTCTTTTTGCTTACCTCTTAACAGAAGTAGGATTCTTTCTTAAATTACAGTACCAATTGTACATTGATATATTGTGTGTTATTTACTGTCATACTGCACAGGAGTTTATAATCTCTTACAGTAATACTCAACTATTCAGTTTCACAATCCTATAAAAATCAAGTACCCAAACTGAAAAACCTGATCATCCAATGAGACTGCGTGAGTACTGACGGCTTTGGAACAAAACAGCAGTGGTAACCAAAGTACATGGTGCAGATATTGCACCATAACCACTTATGCCCCCAAGACAAGTTTCACAACCAGAAATATATGAAAATAATTGTATTCTACTTTACAATTGATGGTTATCCCCCAATACTTCTACTGATCATTACATGTCTTGATTTTTTAATCATTTTCCAAAATACTTTCAGTATGCTGTTCTAGTAGCGTTAAATCTCCTCTTTTAACCTGATACCTTGCGGGATGGGGACATGGTTTATATCCAATGGTTTGCAGCTTATCATAGCTCTGGAAGAGGATCACACCAATCAGTACTGGCTAAGGTCCAGCCCTATAGGCATGTACTGAAGAACTAGATGTGCAGTGTTAGCCTAATGTTACTGATTTAGCAAAGTTGCTTGCACTAGGAGGTGGTGTTCCCAAACTGCTGCTACTGTAGGAGCTGGACTTAACATTACACAATTATATGTTAACTCTAGAGCAAAGCAGGAGCACTAAAGAACTAATCAGAAATAAAGTAAGGACTTTAAAAAGATGTTTGGCTTTACCAGAAGCTCTAGAAGAAACTCCTTATCATAGCTAGTGTCTTCTCCGTCAGGCAACGCAGGAAGGAGGCAGAGGTATGAAGCCACCCCATGTAGTGTGTTGGGACTGTAGCAAGGAAGAATCAAAATGTTTTAAGATCATCCTTATGCAAAACACTGTTCAACAAAAGGAGGGAATTAGGTTAAACAGATCAGGTAGCATAGGGGGTGGGATGAGGTACATACTATAAGATGTGGGTGGAAAGGTACACATAGAAATTTACCTGAGAGGGCCAAAACATTTAATTAGTGCTTCTCGGGTGTCCACTGCCGCCACATTGGAAAGTGCAAAATTATACAGCTCTGGAAAGTGAGCAAAAGCTGCCCTCTGCAAAGATACAAAAATGTAATCACAATAATCTAGGTTTTATGGAGAAAACAAGAACAATCCTTGCACAATCTGGAGATGTCAATCATTTGTGTGTACTAAAATAAAATCTCTAAAATCATGGCACTTTTACAGTGATACCTTTAATCTGGGGGAATCAAAAAGTTACTTACCTTTAACAAAAGCTTTGAGACAATTTTGGATTCACATGCTGTTCATCAATCTGTAGCCTACTGGTTTGGAGCAGTTGAGACAAGAGAAATACAGCACATAGGATATCTGCCTTTTAGGGACTTGTCATAATGCAGTCTTTTTATGGATCACATGAAAACATCCTGTTGCTTTAAAAACTGACTTGTGAAGGGAAATTTAGTTTTTATTTTAGTGTAATCAAGGCACTATATTGCTCAAGCCTCACTTGGAAAGCTAGATCATGATTTTTTTTATTATACAGAACCATACACCATTACTGACTCCAACTATATTACATGATGTATTGAATATCCGAGAATCTAAGGCACTATAAATGAAAAATACTTATTTTTGCTGAGACGAGAAAGAAACGAGGTCTCTGACAAATTCTACTTTTTTTAATCTTCCTTACTGCACAGTATTTTTCTGCTGCCTGAATCGCATATTAGAAAATAACATGGTCTTGCACGCAGAATCTGAAGATAGTGGAAAAACTGTGGGCATTGTGAATTTACAGACAATGTAATTATAGCTCATAAACTCGTGTACCATGGTTGGTGAGCACAAACTAAAAGGTTTTATTTCTTTCAGTGTTTTTTCTGCTCCTAGACACTAGATGGAAGATTAGTGGGCAACATAGAAGTCAAGAAGAGGTTCAGCCTGAAAAACAATATCCTACACTATTTTCCTGCGCAGAGCAAAGCACCCTCTATGGATCACCATCAGGCATCAAGGAGGATGCAAAGACGGATACATAAAAATAAAGGTGCTTTAGCTCCTTAGTTTTGCAGTAGCAGACAACTGAAACTGCAGAAGCAGTTCAGCAGACAATGAAAATTTGAGGAGTGTTTTTTGTTTTGCCAATTGGAGTATCAGCAGACACAAAGCACGTGATGAACATCTTCACAATAATTGTGAGAAATTTTCTTTTTCAATAGCGATTTCTTGGTAAGCGTAGAAATCTAAGGTGAAATACTGTACAGTTATAAATATCTTAGCTAAATTCTAATTTATTTAAAGAAACATTTTTATCAGAGTACTATGAAACAAAATAGTTCTATCAATTATTTTGTGAATAAAGGCTATCCTCAGCTGTAAGCCCCTTGATAGCAAGCATTAAGACGATCCATACAATTTAAAGTAACAGCTTATGCTCACAGGTGGGTAAAATACAACATTTAAAGAGCGAGCCAAGCCACAGCTGTGCCAGGGACTTAGATTAGCCCTAAAAGTCAAAGTTCAAGCGAAACCATTCCTTGTGTGATTTGCATAATTGATGACATGTATAAATACGACAAAACGTCATAAGTTAAAAATAGCTCAATATTTTGTTTACATTTGTGTTTCAATTGAATACTTTGAGTGAGCCTTGCTAAAAACATAATTTCTAAGTGAATTTGGAAAGACTGAAGAAAGAAATGCCTTGCATTTTGCAATAAATGGGCCTAGAAATACATTTTTGTTTTGTTTTACATGAATGGTCCATACAATTGTATATTTTGTGCAACACAAAAAATTTATTACTTTGAACAGGGCTCACCCTGAGCTAATGCGCTACTATATACTCCCAAGCCTTCCAGGTAATAAACGAAGCAGAGTGTGGTAAAGTGGTTTGTCCAGGATCATATAAGTTGGCGTAGTAGAAAAATTATGCAAAGTCCCATAGTATGCAATTCACCAGAAAGAGTTATCTTGCCTTACCTCTAGTGTAAATGAAACAACAATATTTTCTGTATTTCAAGATCTGAATGGGTGCAATTCAGATTACATGTTACAAAAGGTGACCCATGTTTTCCATAATATACAGCTAAATATAAATAAAGCAAAGTATTCTAATTAATTAAGGTTGTCCAAAGGAAGTAGAACACCTCAACAGATGTTAAGCAATAGATCTGCAAGACAATATAGTTTGTAAATGGGATGGATTTGGGATGTTCAGCCACACATTTAACTTTTTTTATTGGTTACATGAAACTGCATTTTTAGTTGAAGGAGAAAACAACACACAAGACTATTTATGCTCATACAGATTGATAGTACTGCACTTCATTGATCAGGAGAATATTTTTTCCCCTTTACAATACTCCATGAGAGGAGGGAAGCCATGCCCTGGCTCACTTGTGGCCCTTCATTCAAGCAAGACCTAGACATTTCTTCCTAGGCAGGTTCGAGACTGACTTTGCTAGACCACTTACAGGTATGAATCCAAGAGCAGCCCTTGACCTCAGTTTTTGTGCAAGTTTTAAAGGCCATATATTATCCAAATAATATGAATCAAATTAGTTTTGCCTCCTGAAAAGCAGCACACGGTGCAAGTAAAACGTAAAGAAGAACCAGTTAAGGTACTGATGCAATGTCAAAGCAGAGGTTTCTGACGCGAGTTGTTCCATTTATTGTCATGTACTTTCCCCAAGTCATCTGTTGCCGGCATACACCCATATTGGGTGACCTTACCTGTAAGGACGTAATTCTGTCGTAGTGTATGGTGGTCATTTCGTTCTCTGTCAGTGCGTTCCCAGTCTGGTCATTGATCTCAAAGCCTGCATAGAACTTTAGCATATCCAAAAGCTAAAAAACGAAAAAACAAACAAACATTTTTGAAGGTATTTTCAGGTCTATCAAGATGCCTGCTCTTGTAAGGTAGAAATAACATTGCATTAGCACAGCACCCTAGGTGTGCCATAACTCTGAATTCTTATTCCTGAAAAGAAATGTAATAGGTAGAGTGGGCTACAGCCTAATTGACAAAAGGAACCTCAGATGAAATCAAGGCAGAAATTGGGCACTGTGTCTCAAACATTTTCCTGCTTCAGGTTTACAGCGAGTGTCAGGATATAGTGTATGTATGAAGGAAAGGGCGTTACAACCATTAAATGTCCTGGTGAGACGATCTGCTGCACTTGATACTGTAAGCTACTACATCACAGAGTAGACTGTCCAACTTGATGTAGACCCCACTCCAATCAAGACCACACCACCATGCTATATCCTTGTAAGTGGCTTGCCTGGTCTAGTACCAGAAAATCCTTAGTAAAAAAACCTCAAGGGTTTCATTTGGTGGTTGAAATTTATAGTTAAATTTGGATTCCCCAAGGCCTATTCCTTTCCCTGGCAGTATTTTGAGAGTAAAGTTAACTGCTACATGCATTACTGTGTAAGAATAATAGGATTAAGTCCCACTCTGATAAATTAACACTGACAACTCAATTATTATATCTCAGAGCGCCTAAGCAGATATTAATGCAAGACCTGTGCCTCAAAGTATGTTCCAACACATTAGGATGTTGGAGGGTTTCTGCCATATTATCTAGAGAGGTACATCTAAGTTTGTCTGCCTATAAGGTCCCTGTATTCTTCTATATGTGACCTGGCAAGGCATGCTTATTGTTGCTATTGCATTTGTAACAGTCATGTTCATATAATGCTTTGGGTGCACAAATGACCTTATTGGTAGTAATTGTGTTTAACCAATCACACTAACTGGAATTCAACAAATAGTTGGATGACCAAGACTTACCTGGCAGAACAGATGCCCTTCCTTCTCCCTCCTGACAAGGTTTGCCAAATACCCATGGACCACCAAGTGGGAATCGTCCAAGAGAGTGTTGAACCACCGCCGTGTGGGAAGTAGAGCCTGCAGTCAAAAAAAGCAAAGGTAGTTAGAGACAGAACAGACATCAGTGTCAAAAGTAAAAGTTACATTAATAAATGTCAATTACTGTTTCGAGGCAAGTCATACCTCCAAATCGATCACTAGTTCTATGAATCGCTCGCAGTAATGTACGCTGTCCATCGACACTTGGCCTAAATGATGAAAGGAGGACGGATTACTTTTTATTCACATACGATAGTCCAGCCCACTGAACAACCTACAGCCACATCATTGACTCTACTTTGTCTCTATCATACTGGTCTTGGTTTTTCACATCTGCATTATTTGGGTGAGACAATGGAAGGTCTTTTTCTTCTTTCCTAAGATAATCCTTTTCAAAATAGCAAAACACGCATGCAATGACATTACATACACCCCAATTATTAGTACACATTAAACCATGATGTTCTCTTGAATCACTTGCTTGAGTTTCTTGCACCATCTCCCAAAGACTGAAGCAATGACTAAGTTTAAATAGCTATAATTGGTAGACAAAATAAAAAAAAGGAACCTAGTAGCATTACTGGCTGGACCAATCATGATAATTTAGCCAAGATGCAAAAATATCATCACAATGTTCTGGTGGGTGCCTTTCAAAAAGAATTTCAAACTTTATAAAAGTGCTATTAAGTAAAGGATCAAAAGGATGGGAAATAAGTGTGAGAGAGAGGCAAGAAGAAATCAAATCTATATGCACAACCCTGATCAACATTAAGAGTCTTGAACTCTTCAACCCTGGGGATATTAGTCAGAACTTCCTGCAACCTACTATCCCTAAGCCCATTTATCCATCAGTTCATAATTTCTTTCTTGACAAAGGTTCTTGCATATTTTCCTATCTAGACCTCTGATTGCACCTCTCATGTCTTCACAAAGTTGTGGTGGAGTGCTTTGCATCTAGGCAGGTTGTGTATGGGGGTTTCCCATGTCTTGATTACCCCTTCTCCAAATAGGCAAAAGTGTATTTCGCAGATTGAAAAAAAATCTCTCCTGTCTTCGATACTCTTGGGTTTGACTTCTTCATGCAGCATGCTGAGCTGGGGAGCCTCACCTCGCAAAGTCCCCAAATACTGCAGCACATATTTACTGGTTCCTCATTACAACAGTGAAAAGATTTAAGAGGCCCACCAGGAAACCAAGACCTAAGAAAGCTGCAAGCCTATCCTCTGTTCGTATACTCACTTCATTGCCACACTTGGGAACACAATGCAAACTTGCTGACACAAGGTTTTTTTCCCCAAGGATTTGCTATTCGTGGCTGGTGAGTCATTTTTAGGGAAGATTTACCATTCTACAACGAGACTGGTTTTAGCTATGTTTTAATTTGAAGAAGGGTTGGGGTAGGTCTCATGTTGATGGGGAAGTTATTCCCCATACTGAAAGACAAAGAGGTGGCTTGTTTTCTGTTTTCCTTATTTTTGCAAATTTTTTGGTATCAGTGTGCCGGTACCTTGACTTCATAAATGCCACTGCTCCCCTGCGATTGATATTTTCTCTGCCAGTTACAGAGGGTTGGCGGTTCTGATGTTTGCGATACAGCTAATCTTGAAAACGATGCAGGCTTGGAAGGGGAACCAGTGTAGTTTCATCATGGTTGGAGTTATAGGCCCAAATCTATTTAGGCATTTGATGAAAGGTGCTGTGACATTTAGTATGCCTTTCATGAGAGCCAGTATGTTTAGGAAAGTACCCTTTTTGACAAGGTCACTCCCACTTTTTGCCACTGGTACTAAGGTTATTCGACTGAAGGTGCACTGGGTTCTTGCTAACCAAGTCCCCAGTGCCAGTGTTCTTTCCATAAAACAAGGTAAACTAATCTAATTGTGCAGACACAGCACACACTTTAGCACCCCTGTAAGTCCCTAGTAAATGGTGCCCATGGTAACTACTGCATAGGTACTAAAGAGAGTTCCTAAGGGCTGCAGCATATATTATGCCACCCTACAAATTGCATGCAGACTGCCATTGCAGGCTCTGTGAGTAAAAACACAACATATCACTGCATCTAACACATGTAAGTAACCCGTACAGCAGGTTTTAGAGCACTAAGGTAGGGTGCATTATATTTTATTGGAAAACATATCAGCATGAGCTGATTTGCCAATGTGATGTCTAGTTTGATTACTAGATATTACAAATGAACAGGGAAGACATCGTAAGGTATGTAGTGGGGTAGGAAAGTGCCCCTTCTGGACATAGTCACCCTCTAATGTATTTCTTGTTGTAGGAAAGTGCCCCTTTTGACATGGTCACCCCACACTTTTGCCACTGGTACTGAGGTTTTTCGACTGAAGGTCCCCAGTGCCAGTGCTCTTTCCCTAAAACAAGGTACAAATGCTAAATCTGTGCACAACTGGCACACACTATAGTACATCTGTAAGTTCCTCGTAAATGGTATCCCTGGTACTAGGGCCTGGGTACTAAAAGGTCTCTAAGGACTGCAGCAAGTATTGTGCCACCCTAAGTGACTCCCCCTACAAAACTGGAAACAGCCTGCCATTGCAAACTACATGTCATGGTGAAAGCTATGAGTGAAAACACAACATTGCAAACACATTGTATGCCCTGCCCCAGTCACTGCATCTACTATATGTAAATCACCCATACAGCCATGCTCCCAGGACCTCCCACTGACTGAGCCCCCCCGTTGGGAGCACCCAGACTTGTCCTCACGTCGCCCTCTGCAGCCTGTTTCCACGTGGTCCCCATTCTAAGCCAACCGTGTAGTGCACATAGCACCGGACCCATCCAGCACTTCTGTGCCCGGACGACCTAGGGGATAGATAAAAGTGAACTGCTGCTGTTTCTTGTGACCTTGTTTCCCTAGCACTGTACAACCTAAAGGGGATCCTTGAGAATTGAATGCAAAGACAGCTAAGCAGTAAAAGTACTTTAACCAAAGAAAGTCATTTACCGTGTAAAAGGGCACTTGAGCGAATTGTTACACTGCAACAGTACTTATCTTCTTTTTAAATCTTTCTGGTGTTGAAACATTCTATAGAAGTGACTATACTTTTCTAAACATTGGTCTTAAGTTTCTTCTTGAGGGTTTGTCATATTTATTGAATCTGCGTGTTCAGCAAATGGTTAGCACAATCTTCTGATAATCCTAAACTGCTCGTCCACACTATCACAAAAGAGAGCATTTGAGATTATTATTTTAACCCCTTTAAGCCAATAAGGGTCACCTGGACTATCTGCATAGTGTCCTCTTACATTCAGTACACTACATCGATATCCAGCTTCCTAAATTGGTGGATCAGCAGTCACTGGTCATTACAAGTTATACAGCTACATAATGGCTTCATTGAAACCTATGGTGTTTGGTATCAAACACCTCGTCTTAACAAATCCATACTTACACCAGTGTTGGATTTATTATGACTTGCACCCAGAGGGCACCTTAGAGGTGCCTCCCTGAAAACCTACTAGTCCACTAGTGTGCTGGCTGACTAGTATTGGTATGCCCTGGCCTGCCACCACGGATGAGTTTCTCACCTCCTGGAGGTGAGAGCCCAGAAACAAGACCTGCTCCGGAGGAAGGTGTTAAAAACCTCCTTCAGCAGGATGGCTAATGATTCTGCATACCAAGTTCTTCAAAGTCCCTGCTGCCTTTGATATGTGACCCCAGTTTCCCCCACACATGGAAAATGCTACCCCCTGTTGTGAGGCTCATTGGGCATCAGGATGGGTGAGAAATTAACTGTACTAGTAGGCGTGCTGCATTACCAGGCTAGTCACACCTCTAAGGTGGGCTGCCTGATGTGCTCCATGAAAGAAGTGTTCCACAATTTAGTTTTTGGTGAAACTGGGAATTCTGGGACACGGTTATAGTCACTCACCACAGGAAGTGTTAATACAGGGGGGGTGGAGTCACCCCAGGGGTATGTAGCCCATTGGCTACTACCCTACGTTCCCCTATACACCCCGAAATTAAGTATTTAGGTGACCCCTGTAGGACGCTGGCTCTTCATATGGCATACCAAAATTAGGTATACTGTGCAAAGAGCCCAGGTTTCCTTTAATAGTGGAAGGGAACTTGCTCTAGCAATCCCAAGGAGCTATTTTAGAGGGTGGTGTGTCCAACAGTCTTAGGCTTATCAGAGAGGAGTGTTAGACCATTTTGTCTGCCACTTCGGACACCTGATCTCTGTGAACCACTTTGGACTCTTGTCATTTGATGAACTATCCATAGGAACTTTCCACCAGGACATCTATTCAGGTCTTCCTCATCAGATAAGGAAAAAATAATCCTCCTCATCCACATTTCGCCTATCTCTTTCCCCCAAAACCAGTCTAATTGTTTCCTGTACAACTGCCTGCACTTCCTTACTGACCATTCTCCTAAATAATTCCTCCTGACTGGAGCCCTCATTCTGATTTTCAGTCATATTTATTTCCAACTCACAGTTGTAAATTGTCTTTTCTTTCACCTCACCTTCTTTTTTCTACATAAATTGTAAAATCTTTCTTACTATTTTACTGTTATTTCATGTTTTACCCTTGTTTTTCAAGAAAATATCTCTCCCTCAGTGAAAACGAAGCACTATTGACCTTTCACGACAAAGAATGCACCTACCAGACGTTACATTGCCATGGAAAAGGCTTTGCATGCCGAATCCATTAGAAATAGGCCGCAAAGCATTTGTTCATAGCAATGTCTGTATTACGTAGCTGTGTAGCATCTTATTGGCGGGATGTAGATCCCCCACGTTTTAGTCAATGGTTCTCACGGCTTCTATCTATTTATCATTTGGAAAACAGCCTATATGAATTAAAAGGAGTCACAGCCGGGAAAAAGGGCACTAGAATTTGGGCACCCTTTGCTGCATGGCTCCTGGGCCGTGAGAATACGCTAGTTAAAAAATGAATAATATATGGGACCTCAAGGGTTACAGATCATGATAACTGATTAGGAAGCCTCTCTCCTTTTGTAGGTATAACAATATTGATGTATTCATGTATCTGTGCGGCAAGCATGTACCCAGCTGTGTGTTCAAATAAAAAAAAAAAAAAAAAGAAATAGGCTGCAAAGCAAAATAATGCCCAACTTCCTCAAGAAAACGACCTACACGCCGTCAACGCCATTCAGCGATTACAAATAAAGCATGCTACACTCTGACAATTACGGAGCAAGCGTGCATGTGTTCTCCAATATGCTTCTTTCAAGCGCATGGAGAACAGCCAAAACCCCTTGCACTATGAAGTGAAATCGATGGATCTCTACGCTCGAGCCAACTCGTAGCTCAGCGCAAGACCAAGCGCATTACCAAAATAACAAGTGCAAAAACTGTTTTTACTGGCTCGTAACCATCAATTAAAATGAAAAATTATAAATCGTTTAGCAGTTATGGTTAAATTCAATACATATATATCAAATAATACTGTTAAACATAAAAATAATCCTTCAACTAAAAAAAAAAAAACACATGTAAAGACAACCTTCTTTAAAAATACCCACAAATTGGGTAAAATTAGCCTTATATATACACCAGCTTGTATTCAATCAATCATTAAAACATTCTAAGCAAAGATCTATTTAATTTTCTGCTCAGAAGCGGCAAACAAAAGAGGAAGAAGATGGCGGACATGAAGTATTTATGCGACTGGAAGTTCTAAACTACATTGTGATTTATTTATTTTTTAAGTTCGGTTTTGAAAGCTTTTAAGGTTGCTGCTCAGAAGAAGTGAATACGAGGTTTATGCATAATGCTGGCCGCCTGTCTTGCCAAAAAATCAAATATCTGGAGTGCAGTAAGTCACAACAGAATGTGTCTGAACACGGCTTTTATCCAAAATGCATGACAGCATTTGCGAGAAGAGGATAATAATAAAATATATAAAATAAAAATATAGCAAACAAATCTGTGAAGACCTGGGCTTTTATCTATTTTGACTTAATTGTTTTATCTAGTCCAAGAGCAGATGCACTTGATAAGTTATGTGCTGGATCCAATATAAAACATACTATGCCTGTACATGCAAACCCAGGTAACACAAGGAGGCTTTGAACAGAGTCCTAGTTAACAACTGCGACTGAACGATTTTCTCCCTGTGCATTTTGGGAAATGTAGATAATGGGAGGCTAATGCTGGCTGTCAAATGCTTAAATGGAGGAGGAGTTGGCAGAAAAATAACCCAGGGCCAATCAATTTCATTCCGGAGAAGGCAACCAAAAAGTGGTTAAGACAGTTTATCTGTCATTGGGAGGACCTAACCATTTTATCTCACAAACAGAACAATGGTATCCTGACCAAGTCCTTTAAATTTCTGCACATTCACTTTTCGTTACAAGCAGTGTTTGAAGTTGTGGAACTCGCAAATACTTCTTTAAACTTCGCCAGTTTCAATAATCACAATGATGGTGAAGTTTTACAATGAAAAAGGGCCAGTGTTGCATGGCGTCTATC
The DNA here is from genome assembly GCF_031143425.1 of Pleurodeles waltl. Classification (NCBI taxonomy): domain Eukaryota; kingdom Metazoa; phylum Chordata; class Amphibia; order Caudata; family Salamandridae; genus Pleurodeles; species Pleurodeles waltl. Next base: position 1,125,852,772 of record NC_090448.1, read on the forward strand.
CATCTTCTGTGCAAGGTTGCAAATGTGCTGCCTGGCGACTTATTATTATTTTTCAGCTGTGCATCAAAAGTTTTTTTTTTCCTACAGCCAGACGTTCCATGGTGGAATTTACAGCAGCGGAAACAAAAATATTATCCAGCTGGAGCACGCCTGAGTGACAATGAAGAAAAATAATTCCCTGGAGCCTGATGGCATATCTATGCTGGGATGGGACATCTATCAGCAGAGAATAGGACTGGCAAGAGTGAAACTCCACCTTGGGTGAACCTGGAGATCTGCACTTATTTAGAAGTGCAAAATTCCTTGACTTCACATGGATTTAGATTCACTTCGGTCACCAAAGTGCCCAGCCGAAATGGCACATTACAGAGGAATGCAACACACTGGATTGGGATTGATTCCTTACAATGGAGAGGTTTGGGAATGGCGGCTAGGCTTTATGTCAGCAACAGATTATTTAAATAGTGGAAGGCTCAGGCATTACTAAGATCTCCTCACAGAAGAACAGAAACTCTTAACACCGTTTGCGATGGGAATTATTAGCATGTGAGACTGAGAATGACAAAGAACATTAATACAACGAAAGGTTTACCTGAATGGGAGATCGATTTCAACACAGACAGGAATTTCTGGATTAAACTGGAAAGAAATCTTCTCTCTTGGTAAGCCCTGCAACAAGAGAAATTCCAGCATGATCACAAATTATGTGGCAAAGCTAGAAGACTTTTAACACAACAACCTGCGTCATCCTGAAACACGGTATTGGAACACGAGGATTTCTTGTGGCAAATACTCCCAAAGGAAACAACACGAGGTTTAGTACCATAAAAACGTTTAAAACATATGGTCACTGAAAGTAAAACACAAGAGACACATGTTTTTCAGACAAGTGGGTTTAAGAACAAAGTGTAAAGCTATAAAGATATTGCGGATAATTCTCTGGAGCAACAAAGCGGGAAATGGGTGTCCCATAAAGTGGTAAATATTATTTTGCCAAAATGGAGCCAATTTAGAACTGTTTCACTGACCCAGTAAGAACCGTATAACAAGGTACCCAGGTGCCATCCAAACTAATCCTTCAATTCAATCGCACCTCCTTCCTGGAGATCCACCTCAGACGCAAAAGTTGGGCAGTGGGATGAGAAAGCATCTAAGCTACATCACGCCAAATCTACTCGACACGACGATTCGTTCCTTTACGAAAGTCTTCCACTAACTGCGTCTTTATTGCCCTTTCGAGCATTTTGTGCCTTCAGTAATATACTGAGCCGTAAAGATATAAGAAAGTGTTTATGTAAAGGAGGTTGAGGAGTAGTAGAAATAATATGTTTTATAGAGGACTTTTGCACTTCTGCTGTTTTTAAGTAATGTAAATAACAGGTTTTGTTAGTACTCATTTTAATGGGGATCAGTTCACTGCCCTTAGGAGGATGAGCTGCCCTTGGCTGGATTCAAACTCCTGAGCTTGAGATCACTGCTTATTTAAACAGCAGGCGTTCAGCTCACTGAGCCACCCCGTTAGCTGGTAGTGGAAGTGTAAGGAAATGCCTCCTTGGCATGGTTACCCCCTGACTTTTTGCCTTTGCTGATGCTATGTTTTGAATTGAAAGTGTGCTGAGGCCTGCTAACCAGGCCCCAGCACCAATGTTCTTTCCCTAACCTGTACTTTTGTATCCACAATTGGCAGACCCTGGCATCCAGATAAGTCCCTTGTAACTGGTACTTCTAGTACCAAGGGCCCTGATGCCAAGGAAGGTCTCTAAGGGCTGCAGCATGTCTTATGCCACCCTGGGGACCTCTCACTCAGCACAGACACACTGCTTGCCAGCTTGTGTGTGCTAGTGAGAACAAAATGAGTAAGTCGACATGGCACTCCCCTCAGGGTGCCATGCCAGCCTCTCACTGCCTATGCAGTATAGGTAAGACACCCCTCTAGCAGGCCTTACAGCCCTAAGGCAGGGTGCACTATACCATAGGTGAGGGTACCAGTGCATGAGCACTGTGCCCCTACAGTGTCTAAACAAAACCTTAGACATTGTAAGTGCAGGGTAGCCATAAGAGTATATGGTCTGGGAGTCTGTTTTACACGAACTCCACAGCACCATAATGGCTACACTGAAAACTGGGAAGTTTGGTATCAAACTTCTCAGCACAATAAATGCACACTGATGCCAGTGTGCATTTTATTGTAAAATACACCACAGAGGGCACCTTAGAGGTGCCCCCTGAAACTTAACCGACTATCTGTGTAGGCTGACTGGTTCCAGCAGCCTGCCACACTAGAGACATGTTGCTGCCCCCATGGGGAGAGTGCCTTTGTCACTCTGAGGCCAGTAACAAAGCCTGCACTGGGTGGAGATGCTAACACCTCCCCCAGGCAGGAGCTGTAACACCTGGAGGTGAGCCTCAAAGGCTCACCCCTTTGTCACAGCACCGCAGGACACTCCAGCTAGTGGAGTTGCCCGCCCCCTCCGGCCCCGGCCCCCACTTTTGGCGGCAAGGCCGGAGAAAATAATGAGAATAACAAGGAGGAGTCACTGGCCAGTCAGGACAGCCCCTAAGGCGTCCTGAGCTGAGGTGACTAACTTTTAGAAATCCTCCATCTTGCAGATGGAGGATTCCCCCAATAGGATTAGGGATGTGACCCCCTCCCTTTGGGAGGAGGCACAAAGAGGGTGTACCCACCCTCAGGGCTAGTAGCCATTGGCTACTAACCCCCCAGACCTAAACACGCCCTTAAATTTAGTATTTAAGGGCTTCCCTGAACCTAAAGATTTAGATTCCTGCAACAACAAGAAGAAGGACTGCCTAGCTGAAAACCCCTGCAGAGGAAGGCCAGAAGACAACAACTGCCTTGGCTCCAGAAACTCACCGGCCTGTCTCCTGCCTTCCAAAGAACTCTGCTCCAGCGACGCCTTCCAAAGGGACCAGCGACCTCTGAATCCTCTGAGGACTGCCCTGCTTCGACGACGACAAGAAACTCCAGAGAACAGCGGACCTGCTCCAAAAAGACTGCAACTTTATCCAAAGGAGCAGCTTTAAAGAACCCTGCAATCTCCCCGCAAGAAGCGTGAGACTTGCAACCCTGCACCCGGCGACCCCGACTCGGCTGGCGGAGAACCCACACCTCAGGGAGGACCCCCGGACTACTCTACGACTGTGAGTACCAAAACCTGTCCCCCCTGAGCCCCCACAGCGGCCCCTGCAGAGGGAATCCCGAGGCTTCCCCTGACCGCGACTCTCTGAAACCTAAGTCCCGACGCCTGGAAAAGACCCTGCACCCGCAGCCCCCAGGACCTGAAGGACCGGACTTTCACTGCAGAAGTGACCCCCAGGAGTCCCTCTCCCTTGCCCAAGTGGAGGTTTCCCCGAGGAAGCCCCCCCTTGCCTGCCTGCAGCGCTGAAGAGATCCCTTGATCTCTCATTGACTTCCATTGCGAACCCGACGCTTGTTCTAACACTGCACCCGGCCGCCCCCGCGCCGCTGAGGGTGAAATTTCTGTGTGGGCTTGTGTCCCCCCCGGTGCCCTACAAAACCCCCCTGGTCTGCCCTCCGAAGACGCGGGTGCTTACCTGCTGGCAGACTGGAACCGGGGCACCCCCTTCTCTCCATTGAAGCCTATGCGTTTTGGGCACCACTTTGAACTCTGCACCTGACCGGCCCTGAGCTGCTGGTGTGGTAATTTTGGGGTTGCTCTGAACCCCCAACGGTGGGCTACCTTGGACCAAGAACTGAACCCTGTAAGTGTCTTACTTACCTGGTAAAACTAACAAAAACTTACCTCCCCCAGGAACTGTGAAAATTGCACTAAGTGTTCACTTTTAAAATAGCTATTTGTGAATAACTTGAAAAGTATACATGCAATTGAAATGATTCAAAGTTCCTAATGTACTTACCTGCAATACCTTTCAAACAAGATATTACATGTTAAATTTGAACCTGTGGTTCTTAAAATAAACTAAGAAAAGATATTTTTCTATACAAAACCTATTGGCTGGATTTGTCTCTGAGTGTGTGTACCTCATTTATTGTCTATGTGTATGTACAACAAATGCTTAACACTACTCCTTGGATAAGCCTACTGCTCGACCACACTACCACAAAATAGAGCATTAGTATTATCTCTTTTTACCACTATTTTACCTCTAAGGGGAACCCTTGGACTCTGTGCATGCTATTCCTTACTTTGAAATAGCACATAAAGAGCCAACTTCCTACAGGAAGCACATGGGTCCGCACGGTGCGGCTTTGACGGTGCACACAAAAGGATCTGAAAAGTGGATGCTACACAATAAAGTGCTGCTTCCTTCTCTATTGCATCCATTTTTTCAGATGCTTTTGTCAGTGCTCGCTCTCTAGTGGTGCTGGGTGCCCACTGACTGATTTCTTCAGTATAAGAGACTCTCATACATGATATGAGAGGTGAAAGGACACACTCAATCATTGGAATAAGAATGCGGCTAAATACTAGAGAAGGCTAATCCAAGGTCTCGAGCCAATGACTGAAGGTTCTGGAGCAAAAGAAGCCAACAAATGAAGGATGCAGGCCCAAGGCCAACAAATGAAGGATGCTGCCCCAAAGCCAACAAATGAAGGATGCTGCCCCAAAGCCAACAAATGAAGGATGCTGCCCCAAAGCCAACAAATGAAGGATGCTGCCCCAAAGCCAACAAATGAAGGATGCTGCCCCAAAGCCAACAAATGAAGGATGCTGGCCCAAAGTCCCTGAAAGTAGGTACAGGATACAATATGTTTGTTGTCAATTCCATACGTGACATGTATGTGACACCAAAGAAGGAGCAAAAACAGTTAGAAAGCAAAGGGTAGGCTTGAAACTAAATAGTTCTCAAGTGTTCAGAGTAGACAGGGAAAGCAGAAGTGGGTGTACCATTGCTTGGGATTTCCACAAAGGTAGGATGCAAGTTTCCCACTTATATCTGATGTTCCATCGAATGCAGTGGAAACTTAAATCTTACAAAACAGTCAACTTTTCCTCACCCGGCTCACGAGTCTACAGCAAAACTGCTCACTTGTCCACTTCAGAATGGAGCTAAGGAACCCCCATCATCATCCACTTTTATGCTCTGGTGGATGGCTGACAAACAATGCGCTAATCGGACAGCGGGAGAACTAGTTTGTTTGCCCGACCTGATAACAAGGCAGATGACACTGGTGACGCGGCTGTCAGTGCATCTGTGTTTCTATGACTGCAATGAAGCGTAGAAGGAAGGAGTGACAGCAGAAGTGGTCAGACTTAGATTCTATCACATATTAAAGTCACAGACAGAAGGCAAATCAAGTCATTCATCGTGTGCTCCTGCATGTCTGGGACAAGTCCCACTCCCTCTGGCTCCAGCCACAGCATGCAGTACTGCTGTACGGTGGAAATGAAAAGCGCAATGTTTTCAGCAGCAGCCTACCGCTCCAGTGCTTTCTCGTCCATTTTGGTGTCATTTCGATTGATCAGGTTCCAGAATTTCCTTAGTTTTGGTGTCTTTTTAAACTCCAGCTCGAGGCGCGGCTGCAAGGGGAGAGTACAAAGAGTGACACATGACAACTGATAGCAATGGTTCATTTTCTATGCTAGCTTACAAAAACATTAAAACAGTCTAGACATTGATATCAAAGGTGAGTACTAATCCACAGCATGTTTAAGCCTCGGAATAGGGTGCAGGGGGTGACAAACGTAACTTAATCGGACCATGTGTGGACAAGATCACATTTAGGAAGCAAGAGGTGCTGCACCGTCATGACAACATCCGGCGTACAGTAGGTTACACCCCTTCTGAATATGGAAAGCAAGCAGGTTTGCACTGCAAACAGTCACCCATACTCTGCATGTGAAAAATGGTTCTGGTGTATGACGTCACTGCCGAGACTTACCTTCTGCAAGCACATCCACATGGGTAAGGAAATAAGCTGCTGCACTTGGTTTCGGATCAGGTCCACTTCCTGGACATAAAACACATGAAGAAGACCTGTTAAGCACAGAGTTGCAATCCTTTCTCGACTCACTCCTAAACATGCCCGCCTGAGTGTAAGTCTTCCAATGTAATCCTCACATAGGCAGTGCGCTCAAGCATGGAGGGGGTGGAGGGGAGGGGGGCATATAGAGTACTTTTTCTTTTAAAAAATATATTTTTTCTGCCAGAATGCAAGTCTTTGGATTTTTTATTTATAAGACTTACATTTGCCTGACGTAAACCCAGTGTGCCATGGCCACATCAGCCTTATGCGCTGTGGTATGCGGCATAGCAGTGGACTCATCGTATGCGCTCCTCTTGCAACATCAGAGTAACATTTCCCCCATCCGGGCACTGAAACGCCTCTCACCAAAACGAATAACTATATCTTGTGCAACTGAGTGACTACTTCCATAATTGTTCTATTTCTGGAGCACTGAAATGAGGGGTTTGAAGCTGCAGATATTGAGACATCAACCAATAAGATGGGGTTCTATCTGATCCCAAATCAGCACCAGATGGTTCCAAATACCAAGCAAACAACAGGAAGTCAATCCCAATAATTCCAAACGGACTGGCAGCAACAAACACCAAACCCCAAGCAGGAGCCCACACAGAGAGGGGAGAGAAGGTAGAGGAGAAGTACCAAGCTGTTGAAACAGTGATCCAGGAAGAGCAGCAGGATGGTGCGTTCATGCAGCGTGAACTCGCAGTCCTCATCAGCCACCGAGGCCTCCAGGATACATCTGAAGAAGAAAGGAAAATGCTCCGGCTTCTTCTTAAACGTCTGCTTAGCGAAAACAATAAAATAATGAATTACGTATCAGAGAGAAAAAAAAGAACAAAACAATTAGCTGTGAAGCTTACTTGGTGAGATTTGAAAGAAGAGATGTAAGACAGCATACATTGGATTCCTATCACTCCTTACCCAGACAGAAAGCGAAGTGACCAATATATAACCTCCTAATGAAATACCCTGCGAACACCATTAACTTACACAGCAAAGTCTGTGCTGGTGGGTTTTAGGCAATGCTTTGAACCCAAGGAAAGGCACACTTAGGCGAGGCTTCTGAAGCCTATTTTACTGACCTTAATGTCATAAAATTATACTTGCAAAGTCATGCTTTACACCGATCTCTCCGCAAGTCGACTTAGGAGGTGGCGGAAGAGGAGGTGCCGGCAGCTGCCAGTGGCTCACTTATAGCTGTGAAAAGATATCCCATTCACAACTGTGTAGGAAACACTGGCAGAGCTGTGGGTTGCCCCCTTTCTGCATTTATACACAGAAGATTAAGGACCAGGACAGCAGGGGCCTGAATGGAGAAAGAGGGTTGCATCCTCTACCAACCCCAGCACATATGCAACCCTGTTAGCAAGGCCATATACAAAATTAAGGTGTGTACCCCAGGCTCTGGACAAAGGCAGGTGACTTTTTAAATCACTCTGGTCCAGTGCAGGTCAGAATCCTTTTTGTGTACCTCTCCTTACAACCATTATATCACACTAAGGAGAGAAAGATACATATTATGTATTCACCAAATCAAAAAATAATGTTTGGATTCAAGTTCCATCATCATGCCAAGTTTGGTGTTAATTTTGTGAGCAATTTTAGCTATATTGGATGCTTAAAATAGAAGTGGAATTTGTGGCAACCACACTTCTGCCCTTCTATCATCCTTAACCAATGTGCCCTAAATTTAAAGAATGGACTTCAGTACCTAAACAAATTTCCACAACGCTTCGTGAAGATTTGTCAAACAGTGTTATTGGCGTCACAAAAATTTTCTTTGGACTAACCAACCTAACCATACCTAGAGCTTTTGTATCTATCGACCTTTCTTGCTGCTCATAGCTCCATCGCATTAACAGACTTTAGGGGGTCCTGTAATTCATGTACTCGTGAACCTACCTCTCGGCCCACAGTCATGTACTCTTTAAAACCTAGCCTTCGTGATTATCTCATGTCTAGGGAAGCACATCTCCGTGCATTCTGCTTCCACACGCAACTTAAAAAAAATATTAAAGGCTTTCCTGAAGAGTTTTCTTTTATAAGATCTAATAGTTGTTTAATGCATAAAAAGCCAGCATGACAGGAAAAAGTGCAGCAATTGTCGTTTTAACAGGCCTGAGCTTTCACACTTAATCTAAAGCACATAAAACTAACATCCATATGTGTGGAGCATATTTTTATACCAGTTTGGCACAATACAAGAATATAAAAACGAGAGCATGTGTCTGATACGGTTACTTAAAGAAACTTAACAATGAGCAGGTGGCAGGATTTTCTCACAAGAAATTACGTGAGAAGTCCTAAAGACACAAAAAATGTCCGACTCCACAATTTTCTGTGCCAATCCTAGGATATACAGTATTAAATTAAATGGCTTTGGATCATTGGAGATACACAACACTTTAGAGACATCCTATGAGTAAGGTGATAAATAGGCCAATAAATACCCAACAATAGAATTCAGTTATACAATGTATCAGTACAGGCTTAAGGCACACGTGAGCATTTGTATTTCCAAAGTAAACATTTAAGAATTTTAGACAGGCAAATAAGTAATTCTGCTTTCTCAATATTCACTTTGAGACACGTAAACGGGAGAATTTTATATCTAAGTCACAGAAAGTGTTTATAGTTCCCTATAGAACAAACCGAAAGAATCTTAGATTATAACACAAGTAAATCTGCATCATCCGGGCATTTCCTCTCAAAGATGCACTAGATAGCAGCCAGCAGCAGCCAGGTGTGCATTCTGAGGCAGCAACCGCAAGGCTTCAGTGCTGAAAAAGGGGGCTACAGTGTTTAAACATGCCAGATCCTATGCAGGCCTCTGCCTCAAATGTGTGGCAAGTTACAGAACAGAAACATATTCTGATCTAAACTAAGGTCACTGCCCTAAGAATAGTAGGCACAGTACAGGAAGGGCTGATAGCTGGATGTATAGCGGTGCATTACCTCCCATGCAGGGACATTCTCCCGGAATTTCTCATTCACCATGCAGCAAATCGACATTAAATATGCCTTGCTGGACACCTCAGGAGTATAGTTCAACCACAAGAAATTCTCCAGGTACTGGCTGCAACAAAAAAGAAAACAAATCATTCCTTAGTCAGATCCTTTGCTTTACTCAAAAGCCCTCAATTTTAAATGCTGCTAACATGTGCAAACTTTTCATTTTTTTTGCAAAACATCTCTTTATTACATTTTGAAGACAAAGAAACAGCAATAAACGCCTTAATGTCATACAGACGCCAAAGCTACAGTGGTGTAGTACGGAATGTGAATAGTAATCTCCACAGACATTGAGATGGTGGCGCATATTGCAAACTCTCCAATATGGAGCCATGGTAGCTAAGGTTTTATGGATGAGTATCAACATATGAATAATAAAGAACCCTCCCAGCAACAGTAACTTAGGAGGAAAGGATCAGAACTAAAAAATATAAAAAAACACATGCACAGTGTGTGAAGGAAGCCTAATGAGCCAGAGATATTCATCCGTTGGGATCCAACATTCGAGGGATGGGGAAGGAGGAGGTGGGTAAGTAATGGAACGGATTGCCAACAAGGGTCCCAACCAGGAGGCAAGGGTCAATCAAAAAGCAGGAGAGCTTTAAGCATTGGTGGTGTGAAGCAAGTACATTTCAAACTGGAAAAATATTGTATAAGAGGTTGCAAAATACAGATAAATTTCCCCATCTGTATGCAAGTCAACAATTCCATAGCTTGCCACAAATGTGTGAACTATTTTGGTATGTTGGGGGGGGGGGGGGGGGGGGGGGGGGGGCGGTCAGTGGATTGTTTCCAATGTAATGCAATTAGCTGCTTGGCTAATTGTGAGATCAACTGTCATTCCACATTGGTCATAGCCTGCAAGGCTTGGGAGCGGATAAGAAGTGGCCCAGTCTCAGGGGATTCTGGGATTGGATAGCCTATCGTCCCCTTGATATGGCTAGGAATTTCTTTCCAGAAGGTGGTGATGCCTGTGGATGACAACCAAATGTGTAAAAAGTCTCCAGGAGCAGAAGAGCAGCACTAAGGGGAATTTGATGGAAAGATTGTGTGTAGTCGCGTAGGCATGAGGTACCAGTGTGTCATGACCTTGTATGCCGTTTCTTGTTTGAGTATGCTTTTCATGATCCCTGGTATATCGTACCACAAGCACTCCCATTGTTTCGAGGGCAGTTCGACTCAGATATCAGTGTGCCACTGGGATTGGTAGGGGTGTGCTTGGGGAGGGTGGGGGTGGTAAGTGTTGGAGGACCTCGTATGTGCGCAATACGAGTCCACGTGGCCCATTCAATGTTCTTAACAGGGTCTCGAAGGCAGTCAGTGTGCAAATTGCTCCTTGCACATTAGAGGCAAACTCTTCATTTTAATCTTCTGGCTTCCACTTAAATTAGTCAGATGGGCAAACCACTGTCAACCAACAAAAATACAGTCTCCACTGAATGCATGTTTATACAGAAGAACTCAACTTGTCATATCAGATTTTTTTAAATATATATATATGGAAAATGTCACTTACCCAGTGTACATCTGTTCGTGGCATGAGTCGCTGCAGATTCACATGCTGTGCACAGTCCGCCGTCTGGTGTTGGGCTCGGAGTGTTACAAGTTGTTTTTCTTCGAAGAAGTCTTTTCGACTCACGAGACCGAGGGACTCCTCCCCTTTCGGTTCCATTGCGCATGGGCGTCGACTCCATCTTAGATTGTTTTCCCCGCAGAGGGTGAGGTAGGAGTTGTGTATATTAGTAATAGTGCGCCCATGCAATGGAATTAATACTTATGTACATAATAAAGGTTTAAAGTAATATATTTACAAATGTACAATTGTTTAAGATCTGCTTCTAAACGGCTACAGGCTCCCGGGGAGGCGGGTGGGTGCATGTGAATCTGCAGCGTCTCATGCCACGAACAGATGTACACTGGGTAAGTGACATTTTCCGTTCGATGGCATGTGTAGCTGCAGATATACATGCTGTGCATAGACTAGTAAGCAGTTATCTCCCCAAAAGCGGTGGTTCAGCCTGTGGGAGTTGAAGTAGTTTGAAATAATGTTCTTAGTACAGCCTGACCTACTGTGGCTTGTTGTGCAGTGAACACATCTACACAGTAGTGCTTGGTAAATGTATGAGGCGTAGACCAGGTTGCTGCCTTACATATTTCGTTCATTGGAATATTCCCTAGAAAGGCCATGGTAGCTCCTTTCTTTCTGGTTGAGTGTGCCTTTGGTGTAATAGGCAGCTCTCTTTTTGCTTTAAGATAGCAGGTTTGAATACACTTAACTATCCACCTAGCAATGCCTTGTTTTGAAATTGGATTTCCTGTATGAGGTTTTTGAAAGGCAATAAATAGTTGTTTTGTCTTCCTAATTTGTTTTGTTCTGTCAATGTAGTACATTAGTGCTCTCTTGATGTCTAATGTATGTAGTGCTCTTTCAGCTACCGAATCTGGCTGTGGGAAGAACACTGGTAATTCTACTGTTTGATTCAAGTGGAACAGTGAGATAACCTTTGGTAAGAATTTTGGATTTGTTCTTAGAACTACCTTATTCTTGTGTATTTGAATAAATGGTTCTTGTATGGTAAATGCCTGAATCTCACTCACTCTTCTTAGAGATGTGATGGCAATGAGAAATGCAACTTTCCACGTTAAGTATTGCATTTCACAAGAATGCATGGGTTCGAAAGGTGGACCCATGAGCATTGTTAAGACAATGTTGAGGTTCCATGAAGGAACAGGTGGTGTCCTTGGTGGTATAATTCTCTTTAGGCCTTCCATAAACGCTTTAATGACAGGTATTCTAAATAGGGAAGTTGAATGAGTAGTCTGCAGGTAAGCAGGTATTGCGGTGAGATGTATCTTTATGGAAGAGAAAGCTAGATTTGATTTTTGCAAATGTAGTAAATATCCTACTACATCTTTTGGAGATGCGTGCAATGGTTGAATTTGATTATCATGGCAGTAACAAACAAATCTTTTCCATTTATTTGCATAGCAGTGTCTAGTGGAAGGTTTTCTAGCTTGTTTTATGACCTCCATACACTCTTGTGAGGTCTAAGTGTCCAAATTCTAGGATTTCAGGAGCCAAATTGCTAGATTCAGCGATGCTGGGTTTGGATGCCTGATCTGTTGTTTGTGTTGTGTTAACAGATCTGGTCTGTTGGGTAGCTTGACATGAGGTACTACTGACAGGTCTAGTAGTGTTGTATACCAAGGTTGTCTTGCCCATGTTGGTGCTATTAGTATGAGTTTGAGTTTGTTTTGACTCAATCTGTTTACTAGATATGGAAGGAGAGGGAGAGGGGGAAAAGCGTACGCAAATATCCCTGACCAATTCATCCATAGAGCATTGCCTTGGGATTGATGGTGTGGAAACCTGGATGCGAAGTTTTGGCATTTTGCGTTTTCTTTTGTTGCAAATAGATCTATTTGAGGTGTTCCCCCAAATTTGAAAGTAAGTGTTCAGTATTTGGGGGTGAATTTCCCATTCGTGGACTTGTTGGTGATCCCGAGAGAGATTGTCTGGTAGCTGGTTCTGGATCCCTGGAATAAATTGTGCTATTAGGCGAATGTGGTTGTGGATTGCCCAATGCCATATTTTTTGTGTTAGGAGACACAACTGTGTCGAGTGTGTCCCCCCCTGTTTGTTTAAATAATACATTGTTGTCATGTTGTCTGTTTTGACAAGAATGTATTTGTGGGTTATCATGGGTTGAAATGCTTTCAACGCTAGAAATACTGCTAACAGTTCTAAGTGATTTATGTGAAACTTCCTTTGATGTATGTCCCATTGTCCTTGGATGCTGTGTTGATTGAGGTGTGCTCCCCACCCTGTCATGGAAGCATCCGTTGTTATGACGTATTGTGGTACTGGGTCTTGGAAAGGCCACCCTTTGTTTAAATTTGTACTGTTCCACCATAGAAGCGAGATGTATGTTTGGCGGTCTATCAACACCAGATCTAGAAGTTGACCCTGTGCCTGTGACCATTGTGATGCTAGGCATTGTTGTAAGGGCCGCATGTGCAATCTTGCGTTTGGGACAATGGCTATGCATGAAGACATCATGCCTAGGAGTTTTAATACCATCTTTGCTTGTATCTTTTGTGTTGGATACATGGCCTGTATCACCTTGTGAAATGTTTGAACCCTTTGTGGACTTGGAGTGGCTATCCCTTCTGTTGTGTTGATTGTCGCTCCTAAGTATTGCTGTGTTTGAAACGGCAAAAGGTGTGACTTTGCATAGTTGATGGAGAAACCCAGCTTGTGAAGGGTCTGTATGACATACTTTGTTTGACGTGAACACCTTGTTAGCGTGTTGGTCTTGATTAACCAGTCGTCTAAGTAAGGGAACACGTGTATCTGCTGCCTTCTGATATGTGCAGCTAATACTGCCAGGCATTTTGTAAAGACTCTTGGCACAGTTGTTATTCCGAATGGCAACACTTTGAATTGGTAATGTATTCCTTTGAATACGAACCTTAGGTATTTCCTGTGGGAAGGATGTATTGGTATGTGGAAATACGCATCCTTTAGGTCTAATGTTGTCATGTAGTCTTGCTGTTTGAGCAGTGGGATTACGTCTTGTAATGTGACCATGTGAAAGTGGTCTGATTTGATGTAGGTATTTAGTGTTCTGAGATCTAGTATTGGTCTCAGAGTTTTGTCCTTCTTTGGTATTAGAAAATAGTGAGTAAACTCCTGTGTTTTTCTGTAGGCTTGGTACTAATTCTATTGCGTCCTTTTGTAGTAATGCCTAAACTTCTAGTCCTAGAAGATCTATATGCTGTTTTGACATATTGTGTGTTTTCGGTGGGACGTTTGGAGGGAATGTGTGAAATTCTATGCAATAGCCATGTTGGATAATTGCTAAGACCCAAGTGTCTGTTGTTATTTCTTCCCAAGATTCGTAGAATTGGCTTAGTCTTCCCCCCACTGGTGTTGTGTGATGGGGTTGTGTGACTTGTGAGTCACTGTTTATTTTGAGGGGTTTTGGGACCTTGACATTTTCCCCGACTTCTTGGGAATTGGCCTCCTCTATATTGTCCCCGAAAACCTCCCCTTTGATATTGACCCTGGTAGGTAGGTGGTCTTGTCTGTGAAGTGTTGGTTTCTGTGGGTTGACCCCGAAACCCTCCCCTAAAAGGTGTCTTCCGAAATGTGCCTCTGCTCTGCGGGGAGTAGAGTGCACCCATGGCTTTGGCTGTATCGGTGTCCTTCTTTAGTTTTTCAATGGCAGTGTCTACCTCCGGCCCAAACAATTGCTGTTCATTAAACGGCATATTGAGCACAGCCTGTTGGATTTCGGGTTTGAACCCAGAAGTGTGCAGCCAAGCGTGCCTCCGTATTGTGACTGCAGTGTTTATTGTCCTTGCAGCTGTATCGGCCGCATCCATGGAAGACCGTATCTGATTGTTCGAGATACTTTGTCCCTCTTCCACCACTTGTTGCGCTCTTTTTTGGAACTCCTTGGGAAGGTGTTCGATGAGATGTTGCATTTCATCCCAATGAGCGCTGTCGTATCTTGCCAAGAGTGCTTGCGAGTTGGCGATACGCCACTGATTTGCTGCTTGTGCTGCAACTCTTTTCCCTGCTGCATCAAATTTGCGGCTCTCCTTGTCTGGAGGTGGTGCGTCACCTGATGTATGAGAGTTGGCTCTTTTACGAGCTGCCCCCACAACTACTGAGTCCGGTGTTAGTTGTGTTGTAAGAAATATTGGGTCTGTGGGAGGTGCCTTATATTTTTTCTCCACCCTTGGAGTTATGGCTCTGCCTTTAACTGGCTCCTGAAATATTTGTTTTGAGTGCCGTAGCATTCCTGGGAGCATGGGAAGGCTTTGATACTGGCTATGGGTGGAGGACAGGGTGTTAAAGAGAAAGTCATCCTCAATCGGTTCCGAATGTAGTGAGACATTGTGGAATTCGGCTGCCCTTGCGACCACCTGTGCATATGATGTACTGTCCTCAGGTGGTGACGGTTTAGTTGGATATGAGTCTGGACTATTGTGGACTATTGGGGCGTCGTAGAGGTCCCATGCATCGGGATCATCCTGGCTCATTGTGGTATGAGCTGGTGAGTGCGTTAGTGGTGGAGTTTGCGCCGGTGATGCATGTGCTGATTGTGGTGGAGAAGGTGGTGGTGTTACTTTCTTTACCACCTTTGCTTGTGGTTGCTTGTCCCCTTGTTGGAAAACAAGTTTCCTTTTCATCTTGATTGGGGGAAAGAGTGGTTATCTTCTCTGTGTCTTCCTGGATGAGAAGCCTCCTTTGAGTGTAGTCAGTTTCTACAGTTTGAAGCTCTTGACCAAATCCATGCAATTGGGTGTTTAGTCCTTGTTCCTCTGTATAGGAACTAATTTTCGGTTCCGAGGCTTTTTTCTGTACCGAAACCGTTTCGGTAGGCTTTTTAGGCTCCGAAGAAGATTTCTTTGATTTCGGCGTGGTATCTCAGTGCCGAACATCTTCGGTGCCGCTGTCTCTGCGCCGAATTGTCTCGGAGCCGGTGTCTCGGCTCCGAGGTTGCTGTGTGGCGGTATCACGACCGGAGTCGGATGACTTCGACACCAGCATGCCCTTTTTCGGTGCCTTGGCTCGGTCACCTAGTTTTTGGGTTAAGCCATGGCCTGTTGGCAGTGGCGTCCCCTGGGCTTTTGTGGACTTTCCGTGAGTCCTAATTTTCGACGTCTTACTCACGGTTGTTATGTCTTCGGCGTCGGATTCCCCCGAATCAGACTCGGGGATGGAGAACGCTTCCTCTTCGTCCTCGAACCGATGTTGTCTTGTCGGCGTGGACGCCATTTGTAATCTTCTGGCTCTTCGGTCTCTGAGCGTCTTCCTCGACCGAAACGCTCGACAGGCTTCACACGTATCCTCCTTGTGCTCCGGGGACAGGCACAAGTTACAGACCAGATGTTGATCCGTATACGGATATTTGCTATGGCATTTAGGACAGAAGCGGAACGGGGTCCGTTCCATCAGTCTTGAAGTCGCACGCGGTCGGGTCGACCAGGCCCCGACGGGGGATCGAAATTACCCCGAAGGGCCACCGGAGCTCTTCAAGATTCAGTGTCGATTTGTTCTAACTAACCCGATACCGAACGAAACAATACAGACGTTTTTTTCCGAGATTCTAACTAACTTTCCGACCCGAAACACGGAGCGAAAAGGAACACGTCCGAACCCGATGGCGGAAAAAAAACAATCTAAGATGGAGTCGCGCCCATGCGCAATGGAACCGAAAGGGGAGGAGTCCCGCGGTCTCGTGACTCGAAAAGACTTCTTCGAAGAAAAACAACTTGTAACACTCCGAGCCCAACACCAGACGGCGGACTGTGCACAGCATGTGTATCTGCAGCTACACATGCCATTGAACATATATATACATACACACATATACATATATACATATACACACACACACACACATATTTAAATAACAATAAAAACAACCAAGGTCTTGAGCCACAAACAAAGCCAAACAAAAAACTCTTTAATAATCCATCTGGACAAAAAAAATTCTGAGTGAAAAGAAAAGGATTTAAAAAAAGGTATTAGTTATCAATAGTACATTTCACACGAGGCCAAATTACCATGGTTGTCCCTGGGCTCCACTAGGAGCCTCATGGAAGAGAAGTAAAGCGGAGCGAGAACAAAGTAAAAAGTCATCCTCTGCACCCTAAAATGATCTCCCACCTTCAGAGAATCATCTTCTTTACTGGCATCATCCACAGAACCAATACCTATGTCATAATCGCTGCAGTACGCCACAGAAGTGGCCTGCACCAGAGCAAAAACACAAACTTCCAACCCTGCATTACTGAAACCAAACTAAAAGATTCATGAAAGCACTCTTTTGAGATAGTGCTAACTAAGGTCCTTGTGTAACTTACCACCAAACTTGAAAGGATGTCTGTGAAATCATCGACTGACTCCATCTGAATTAGTAATATTAACTTATGCTCCAGGAACAAATTATTTCTATATTCTCTGCCCCCCTGCTCAATTCCTTATGATGAGTTCCAATCTGTCAATGTGGCAGAAATGGTAAAGGTTACGAAATTCTTCAAAACATTCTTACTTTTATGGGATCTGAAATATGCCATAGTCATAAACCCCCTGATGGCCTCTCACACACAGTAACATACGTAATCAATTTCTCCTCTCCATTGGAGATATTTCTCAAGCCCCAATGCATGTAATGGTAGCTCAACTTTTGGTGAAACACTCTGTATATACAGAAAATCTAACTACCAAACATCTCTGGCCCTCCCATTTGAAACAGTTGATGCTCACCAACTTTCACTTCACTTGTAATCAAACCGCCTTCTAAATGATTTTCAGTCCAGCTTCTGACCCAGACAAGGCACTCAGAGAACACTCCTTAACATTAGAGAGGCATTATTACTCTATTGTCAGGGCTCGAAAAATCATGAAAATGTTACTAGACCTGTAGGTCGAGAAACTTAAATAATCTACTTGAGCTAACAGTAATGTAATTGTCCTGTAAACAGGTCTCAAATTGTGCCTTTCTTAATTCTCACATATGGTTGCACCTTCAAATATGTGAACTCGGCATTTCTGCAGTACAAAAAAACTCTTTTGTTTGATTAAGTAGACTAAAGTTTGCTGGGCGCATCACAAGAGTCTAGCCCACATAACCTAGAACTTCTTTTAGTTTACTAACAACATAGCCATCAGGGCAGGAGTGTTTCTCAGTTTGTTTTAACACTCAATTGTAATAAATATATCACTAAACCATGATGTGGTAACATATTGTCATCGACACAGAGTAACTTTCCAAGAAATATCCAAACACCTCTCCATTAACTTGCAGCTTTACTGATAAAACTATATAGTGTATTAACAATCTGTGAAAATTGGGTTTCAGAAAACTTATCCTTTGCACATCAACATGTAAAGTATTCAGATTTGTTTTCATCCTATTAAAATATTTTTTCATCACACAGAAATATAAAAAAGGGCTTTCACAACTACTGAAATACATTTTGAAATGTTTGCACAGTTGATTTAGTCACTTAAATGTTGTGTGTTAGGAAATACCCGACATCCTATATCCTTTTATTTTACATTGTAAGTAGCAGGTCACACAGTTCACCTTACAAAGTCCTGGAACTCTGCAGTCAGAAGGAAAATTAATGGTAAGAAAAACTGACTTTTGATCTCTGTCTGTGAACACAGAGCAAACGTGACATAACAAGATTTAAAGGCATCTTTTATTGCCCCTCCACTTTTCAACTGAACTGAACACCTGTTCAGTACCAACTCGCCAGAAGGGACGAGTAAGTATTAAAAATAGCTCAACCTGATCAAATAAGACTCGCCAATGCGAGCGGTCGAGTGGATTTATCGAGCCCTGATTGTGACCAGGAAAAAATAACCTTTGCTAATTCTAGCAGAACTCTATGCTACGTTTGACACTATCTACTTGTAGGCAAGTGCCCCTTTTGGACATGGTCACCCCATTTTTTGCTCACTGGTACTGAGGTTCTTCAATTGAGTTGCACTGTGTCCTTGCTAAACAGGTTCCCAGTGCCAGTGCTCTTTCCCTAACACAAAGTAGAAGGTCTAACAGAACACAATTGGCATACCCTCTAGTAGGTCTGTAAATTCCTGGTAAATTGTACACCTGTTACCTAGAGCCACACAAGAAGGGGCTCCTAAGGACTACAGCATATATTGTGCCACCCAAAGGGACCCCCCTACAAACTGCACACAGTTTGCCATCAGACTGTGTATCATGGTGCAAGCCATGAGTGAGAACACGACATGGCACACATATTGTGTGCCATGCCCTAGTCACTGCATCTAAATATATTAAGTCACTCCTATAATAGGCCTTAGATCCCTAAGGCAGGGTGCATTATATTTGATGTGAGGACATATCTGCATGTGCAGATATGCCATTATGGTGTCTAGATCAATTACTTAGACACTGCATGTAAACAGGGAAGCCATCTAAAGGTATTACGGGGCACTGGTCAACACGAGTTACCTAGCTACATATTGGCTACACCACGCCATAATAAATCCAGACTGATGCCAGTCTTGGATTTATTATGATATGCACCCAGAAGGCACCTTAGCGGTGCCCCCTGAACCCTACTTGTCTTCTAGTGTGCTGGCTGACTGGTACCAACCAGTGGACATGTTTCTGACCCCCTGGAGGTGACAGCCAATGCTCTCAGAGGCCAGACACAATGCCTCTCCAGAGGAAAGTGTTATCAAGCTCCAGCAGGACCAACCCATTTCCCCACCAAGTGAAAAGACCCCCATGACATACCGGAGGCAAACCGCTCAAATATCTGGTGTACCAGACCCCTTACAGCAACCAACATTTGTTTGAGTCCAGACCAGACTCCATCGCTGCGACCAGAGACCACCTGACGAGGGAAGTCAGCATGGCAGAGGACATCACCAAGAGTGGACCGGCCGCCTTGTTTTTGTCCCTTCTTTGTAGGTCTATGCAAGAATTGTGGTTGCCTTGACGCAGGAGCGCCCGATGACCAAACCCCGCTGCATCAGAGGTCCACGTCAACCCAACAGTGTTCCCTTGCACCCAGGACCTCCACTGACCGAACCCCCGCACGTAGCTCCTGGACTTGTCCGCAAGTTCCCCTCTGTAGCCTTTTTCTATGTGCCCCCACTCTTTGCCAACTGTGCAGTGCCCAAGGCTCCAGACTCGTCCCAGCACCACTACACCCGGATGCCACAGGGCAAGTACTGGTGTTGTAAGTGACATTGCTCCCCTAGATCCCTACAATCAACAGGGGACGCCCAAGAACTGTCTGCAAGGACCTTATTGCAATAAAAGTACTTTAAGTCTTTACCGTGCAAAAGCGAATTTGAATAAAACTGCTACTTACTTGCAAATTGATATACAGCAACAGTACTTACCTCCTTTGAAGTTTTTTTTGGAGTTGAAACATAATATAAAAACCTTGGTCTCAAGTTTCTTCTTGAGTGTGTGTCTCATTTACTGACTGTGTGTTCAACAAATGCTACCACAAAAGAGAGCATTTGGGATTATTAGTTTTAACCCCTGTAAACAAATAAGGGTTGTCTGGACTGACTGCATAGTGTCTCTTACATTGGTACAGTACATAAATATCCAGCTTCCTACAATACTCTTCAAAACTTTGACTACAGAAGCTAACATTGGAGGCACAACATTAAGATGGTTCACTTTCTTCATCCTAAATCGCACATATCACATCAAACTGGGTCCTTTCCATTCACAAAAAGGCCACCATCTGATACTGAACACTTAAATGATCAGCACTATCACATATAGTATTCAAAGTGCATATGGATAAACTAGTCTTGACTCACATAGCATGAGTTATCAAACATATGCTGAGGACTCCAAGATTCATCTCACGACATAAGAAAATTTGAAAGTTTTTCCCAAAAAGAACCTCTGTCGACCTCAGGCCCCATTCTAGCAGTAAAAACACACTTGCTATGCTCTTACAGGGATAGTACTGAAAAATTACGAAGAGATTAAGACTCACAGCATTTATCTTATTTTTGGTCAAACTGAAGTCCCTTCACTAATGATCAGAAGAAGACACCTTAATTCTAATTCAAAACTATCTGCCTTGTCCAGGAGCTCTACATGGTCTTATGTAAGGGTTGCTCATCAAGCTGTTTCCTACTTATCAACTAACAAGAACTCAAAGTCTGCCAATCTTAATCTACTCTTTGTCCATCAGTACAAAAACTAGAAAACAGGCAGAAGATATCTCTGTGCAAATGGCTCATCTTTTTGGTACAATCTATCTTCACATTCAAGAATTGAAAAGGATTTCCTCAAATTCAGGAATTCCCCGAAAGCCTGCAGCTTCAACAGGAGCTATGGTTAATCTCATCTTTACTACATCTTAGTATCTATGTAGTGATTAACTGTCATGGACTAATGTTTGTGTACACTTAAAAGTAGCGCCTAGACAAAGACCAGCACCAATGAGTAGTAGGGACAGCTAGGGGTAGTGCAGGATTAGTTAGTTTCCTGAAACATTAGTGGTAGAACTTGGCTTGAGGAAGGTACTGAACGAGTAATTGTATTATTAAGAAGTCATAACATGATTAGATTGTGCAGTGAAGCACAGCCGAGATGCTCCTGGAGTGCCTTGTTACGATGGTATGCCACTTTTTAGATAGCTTGTGAATCACCACAGAGTGTGAATGAGCAAGTGCAGGTTTATACACTATTTTGAGTAGACACAGTCTTGGGAATGAGCCCCTCCAGAAGTTCAAGAAGGCAGGCAGTGTGCAACATGGAAATCCTTTTACAAGAAGATTTATGAATCAACAGTTGCCAGTATTTTGCCTACATAAGCCTGCGCCACACGCACATAGTCAAAACTTGATGTAGGCGTGGGTCTCAGATGCTCTTTCCCAGGGTGAATGTAAGGAAATGCCTCCTTGGCATGGTTACCCCCTGACTGTTTGCCTTTGCTGATGCTAAGTTTTGATTTGAAAGTGTGCCGAGGCCTGCTAACCAGGCCCCAGCACCAGTGTAATTTCCCTAACCTGTACTTTTGTTTTACACAATTGGCACACCCTGGCATCCAGGTAAGTCCCTTGTAACTGGTACCCCTGGTACCAAGGGCCCTGATGCCAGGGAAGGTCTCTAAGGGCTGCAGTATAGCTTATGCCACCCTGGGGACCCCTCACTCAGCACAGACACACTGCTTGCCAGCTCGTGTGTGCTGGTGAGGACAAAACGAGTAAGTCGACATGGCACTCCCCTCAGGGTGCCATGCCAACCTCACACTGCCTATGCAGTATAGATAAGTCACCCCTCTAGCAGGCCTTACAGCCCTAAGGCAGGGTGCACTATACCATAGGTGAGGGCACCAGTGCATGAGCACTGTGCCCCTACAGTGTCTAAGCAAAACTTTAGACATTGTAAGTGCAGGGTAGCCATAAGAGTATATGATCTGGGAGTCTGTCAAACACGAACTCCACAGCACCATAATGGCTACACTGAAAACTGGGAAGTTTGGTATCAAACTTCTCAGCACAATAAATGCACACTGATGCCAGTGTACATTCTATTGTGAAATACACCCCAGAGGGCACCTTAGAGGTGCCCCATGAAACCTTAACCAACTACCCGTGTAGGCTGACTGGTTTTAGCAGCCTGCCACACTCGAGCCATGTTGCTGGCCACATGGGGAGAGTGCCTTTGTCACTCTGTGGCCAGTAACAAAGCCTGCACTGGGTGGAGATGCTATCACCTCCCCCAGGCAGGAGCTGTAACACCTGGCGGTGAGCCTCAAAGGCTCACCCCCTTTGTTCCAGCACCACAGGGCACTCCAGCTAGTGGAGTTGCCCGCCCCCTCCGGCCACGGCCCCACTTTTGGCGGCAAGGCCGGAGGAATTAATGAGAAAAACAAGGAGTCGTCACTGGCCAGTCAGGACAGCCCCTAAGGTGTCCTGAGCTGAACTGACTAACTTTTAGAAATCCTCCATCTTGCAGATGGAGGATTCCCCCAATAGGGATAGGAATGTGACCCCCTCCCCTTGGGAGGAGGCACAAAGAGGGTGTACCCACCCTCAGGGCTAGTAGCCATTGGCTACTAACCCCCCAGACCTAAACACGCCCTTAAATTTAGTATTTAAGGGCTTCCGTGAACCCAAGAATTTAGATTCCTGCAACTTACAGAAGAAGAGGACTGCTGAGCTGAAAAACCCTGCAGAGAAGAAGAAGACACCAACTGCTTTGGCCCCAGCCCTACCGGCCTGTCTCCCTCCTTCAGAAGAAACCTGCTCCAGCAACGCTTTCCCTGGGACCAGCGACCTCAATCCTCAGAGGACTGCCCTGCTTCCAAGAGACCAAGAAACTCCCGAGAACAGCGGCTCTGTTCAACAAAGACTGCAACTTTGTATCCAGAGGAGCAGATTTAAAGACCCCTGCAATCCCCTCAAGAAGCATGAGACTTGCAACACTGCACCCGGCGACCCCGACTCGACTGGTGGAGAACCAACACCTCAGGGAGGACCCTCCGGCGACTCCGAGACCGTGAGTAACCAAAGTTGTCCCCCCTGAGCCCCCACAGCGACGCCTGCAGAGGGAATCCCGAGGCTCCCCCTGACCGCGACTGCCTGACTCTAAAATCCCGACAGCTGGAAAAGACCCTGCACCCACAGCCCCCAGCACCTGAAGGATCGGAACTCCAGTGCAGGAGTGACCCCCAGGAGGCCCTCTCCCTTGCCCAGGTGGTGGCTAACCCGAGGAGCCCCCCCCCCCCTTGCCTGCCTGCACCGCTGAAGAGACCCCTTGGTCTCCCATTGAAATCCATTGGAAACCAGACGCTTGTTTTCACACTGCACCCGGCCGCCCCCGCGCTGCTGAGGGTGTACTTCCTGTGTGGACTTGTGTCCCCCCCGGTACCCTACAAAACCCCCCTGGTCTGCCCTCCGAAGACGCGGGTACTTACCTGCTGGCAGACTGGAACCGGGGCACCCCCTTCTCTCCATTGAAGCCTATGCGTTTTGGGCACCACTTTGAACTCTGCACCTGACCGGCCCTGAGCTGCTGGTGTGGTGACTTTGGGGTTGCTCTGAACCCCCAACGGTGGGCTACATTGGACCCAAAACTGTGACCTGTAAGTGATTTACTTACCTGCTAAAAATAACAATACTTTAGCTCCCCCAGGAACTGTGAAAATTGCAGTGTCCACTTTTAAAACAGCTATTTGTGTTTTATGTGAAAAGTATATATGCTACTGTAATTATTCAAAGTTCCTAAAGTACTTACCTGCAATACCTTTCAAATGAGATATTACATGTAGAATTTGAACCTGTGGTTCTTAAAATAAACTAAGAAAATATATTTTTCTATAACAAAACCTATTGGCCTGGATTTGTCTCTGAGTGTGTGTTCCTCATTTATTGCCTGTGTGTATGTACAACAAATGCTTAACACTACTCCTTTGATAAGCCTACTGCTCGACCACACTACCACAAAATAGAGCATTAGTATTATCTCTTTTTGCCACTATCTTACCTCTAAGGGGATCCCTTGGACTCTGTGCATACTATTCCTTACTTTGAAATAGTGCATACAGAGCCAACTTCCTACATTGGTGGATCAGCGGTGGGGTACAAGACTTTGCATTTGCTGGACTACTCAGCCAATACCTGATCACACGACAAATTCCAAAAATTGTCATTAGAAATTGATTTTTGCAATTTGAACTAATTTTCTAAATTCTTAAAAGTCCTGCTAGGGCCTTGTGTTAGTCCCTGTTTAGAATTTCCTTTTAGAGTTTAAAAGTTTTGTGAAAGTTTGAATTAGAACCTAGAACTAGTTTTAGATTCTTAAAAAGTATTCCAACTTTTAGAAGCATAATGTCTAGTACAGAGATGAATGTGGTGGAACTCGACACCACCCCTTACCTCCATCTTAAGATGAGGGAGCTAAGGTCACTCTGTAAAATAAAGAAAATAACAATGGGCTCCAGACCTTCCAAACTACAGCTCCAGGAGCTTTTGGCAGAGTTTGAAAAAGCCAACCCCTCTGAGGATGGCAACACAGAGGATGAAGATAGTGACTTGGAGGAAAATTCCCCCCTACCAGTCCTAACTAGGGAGAACAGGGCCTCTCAAGCCCTGTCTCCAAACATAATAGTCAGAGATGCTGGTTCCCTCACAGGAGGGACCAACCTCTCTGAAATCACTGAGGATAATCCCAGTGAAGAGGACATCCAGTTAGCCAGGATGGCCAAAAGATTGGCTTTGGAAAGACAGATCCTAGCCATAGAAAGGGAAAGACAAGATATGGGCCTAGGACCCATCAATGGTGGCAGCAACATAACTAGGGTCAGAGATTCACCTGACATGATGAAAATCCCCAAAGGGATTGTAACTAAATATGAAGATGGTGATGACATCACCAAATGGTTCACAGCTTTTGAGAGGGCTTGTGTAACCAGAAAAGTGAACAAATCTCACTGGGGTGCTCTCCTTTGGGAGATGTTCACTGGAAAGTGTAGGGATAGACTCCTCACACTCTCTAGAAGAGATGCAGAATCGTATGACCTCATGAAGGGTACCCTGATTGAGGGCTTTGGATTCTCCACTGAGGAGTATAGGATTAGATTCAGGGGGGCTCAAAAATCCTCGAGCCAGACCTGGGTGGATTTTGTAGACTACTCAGTAAAAACACTGGATGGTTGGATTCAAGGCAGTGGTGTTAATAATTATGATGGGCTGTACAATATTTATTTGTGAAAGAACACCTGTTAAGTAATTGTTCAAATGATAAACTGCATCAGCATCTGGTAGACCTAGGACCAATTTCTCCCCAAGAATTGGGAAAGAAGGCGGACCATTGGGTCAAGACTAGGGTGACCAAGACTTCCACAGGGGGTGACTAAAAGAAAGGGGTCACAAAGCCTCCCCAGGGGAAGAGTGTTGAGACATCCAAAAACAAAAATAGTAAAGAGTCTTCTTCAGGCCCCCAAAAACCTGCACAGGAGTTTGGGCCCAGAGCCTCTTCACAAAACAATTTTGGGTACAAGGGTAAAAACTTTGATCCCAAAAAGGCCTGGTGTCGTAGCTGTAATCAGCCTGGACACCAAACTGGAGACAAGGCCTGTCCCAAGAAAACTACCATTTCTAACTCCACTCCAGCTAACACTGGAATGGCTAGTCTCCAAGTGGGATCAACAGTGTGCCCAGAGCAAATCAGGTGTCACACTGAAGCTACATTGGTCTCTGAGGGTGGGGTGGATTTAGCCACACTGGCTGCCTGGCCTCCTAACATGCAAAAATACAGGCAGCAGCTCTTAATTAATGGGACAAGTGTAGAAGGCCTGAGGGATACAGGTGCCAGTGTCACCATGGTGACAGAGAAACTGGTTTCCCCTGGTCAATACCTGGCTGGACAAACTTATCCAGTCACCAACGCTGACAATCAGACTAAAGTACCATGGCTATGGTAACTTTAGAGTGGGGAGGGGTCAATGGCCTGAAACAGGTGGTGGTCTCCTCAAATATCCCAGTAGACTGTTTGCTTCGAAATGACCTGGAGTCCTCAGCATGGGCTGAGGTAGAACTGAAAACCCATGCAGCCATGCTGGGTATCCCTGAACTGGTTTGTGTCAAGACAAGGGCACAGTGCAAGGCTCAGGGTGAAAAAGTAGAGCTGGAGCCTGGAAAAAGGGCCCAGCCTACCAAGAGAAAAGGAAAGCCAGCTGGGAAACCAGCTGCAACACAACAACAAAAAGAGAACCTCTCTTCTCATGAAGAAGTTCTGCCCTCTGAGGGAACTGAGCCTATGGAGTTAGAACCTTATCAGGTTAAGCTCTTAGGGCCAGGGGGACCCTCAAGGGAGCAGTTGTGTAAGGGGCAAGAAACCTGTCCCTCTCTTGAAGGCCTTAGGCAGCAAGCTGCTGAAGAGTCCAATGGCAAGAAAACTGGAACACATAGGGTCTATTGGGAAGATGGGCTCCTGTACACTGAGGCAAGAGATCCCAAACCTGGTGCCACTAGGAGAGTGGTAGTGCCTCAGGCGTTCAGAGAGTTCATACTGACCTTAGCCCATGATATTCCCCTTGCTGGGCATTTGGGACAAACCAAGACGTGGGAGAGACTAGTCAACCACTTCTACTGGCCCAACATGTACCAGAAAGTTAAGGAGTTTTGTGTCTCCTGTACCACCTTGTCAAGCCAGTGGTAAGACAGGTGGACATCCAAAGGCCCCCCTCATTCCACTTCCAGTGGTGGGGGTCCCCTTTGAAAGAGTGGGTGTGGACATAGTGGGTCCACTTGAACCTCCCACAGCCTCAGGAAATATGTACATACTAGTAGTAGTGGATTGTCGCGTGGGCTCTCATTATTCTAAATGAGACTACTGGATTTCTAGGTAGCAGGATCGATAACAGTGTGGGGGACTGAGTCTGACCCACGTGTAAAGAACTCTGTCACCCTAAATCCGGTTTTTGCTCCGGCTAACTAGCAGTGCCTCATTTCTCCCACGTGGAAGGAATGATTTGGCAGCCGAGCGCATGACATCTTTGGAACTTCTCAGGGAAGTCGTGGTTACTCAGATCCAAACCAACTCTCTTATTTCCAATATGATCTCACATACAAATGACAAAGACAGTATAAGTTTTATATAATATTTTAATAAAACGACTGTATTTTAGATATTAAGGCGTGAGCCGCAATAACCAGAACGATACAACACAGTAGGATTGTGATAGTTACCAGGAGAGTAAAACATAAAAACAAAGCTATCATATTGTCTAACAGTTTCTTCTCTCCCTCTGCTTGTTCTATCTAGAGCACAGCATGTTAAGCTTCTAGCTTGCCTATTAGAATCACTATGGGGATATCAGCCCTCATACCTGAGCAAAGACCTGTGATCTTGGTTCAGCATCTGCAACGAGGCAGTCAGCGTCAAGTTGTGGTTCCCTGGTCGGAATCTCCCTCTTGCGTGTACTGGGACAAGGAAGTGATTTTATAACTAACATGTCAGCGTGATCACAAAATGTCCCTACGCAGGAATGCAGAGTCTAAACTCTTACCACGTCTATCGGCAATGTACCAGACTGTATCCTTGACTGAAGCACAGAGTAAATATGTTATGGAGAACTCCAGTGCAGAGTAGGCAAAACAGTGTGATATGAATAAAAAACAACACCGTAGAACTGGCTATTTGAAAAATAACAGTACGAAGCCTAATAAAAAGCATGTAGAGCAAAGTGCACAGAGGCTCTAAGCTATTAGCAAATGAATAAAATATATTCAGGGCAAAATGCACAAAGG
Organism: Pleurodeles waltl; assembly: GCF_031143425.1. Taxonomy (NCBI): domain Eukaryota; kingdom Metazoa; phylum Chordata; class Amphibia; order Caudata; family Salamandridae; genus Pleurodeles; species Pleurodeles waltl. The sequence goes on from NC_090448.1 coordinate 1,125,880,548, forward strand.
CCTAAAGCCTGAAGCTAAAGCGCAATGAATACGTAAAACTAACCACACTACACCCTCCCCTTGTCGGTAGCAAGTGGTTCCAATAACATAAAAGGATGCCCTAAATATAAACAATATCTAAAACAAGTATTTCGACAAGGTGAGAAGACAACAAAGTCATAAATTTAGGTAACATGTGAGCACAACCAAATTCAATATAGTGTCAATTTTGTAAAAATCCAATCTTTAGACAGAAGCAATAGAACGTAGGAGTTCCTCCACTTCGATATATGTCAATATCGGAAGATCCACGCCACAAAGTACCATGGAGCAGGTGTGATCCAAAGCCCCAAAACCATTCAGGGCGGCACCCCGTGCAGGGCCTATGAAAGAGACACTACCATCTTCCTCCAGGAAGGGAATCTCATAAACTGCCTCACGAAGTAAGCGCATCCGTTGTGCACAAGTCTGGGAATGAGCCCTCATCGGGAACATCAACAGATCAGCATCGACCATTGGAGGGCGCTGCAATGAGAGACAGAGAGCCAGTGCATGTTCAAACGAGCACCAAAGGCACCGAAACACGGGTTGCACACAATCCAAAACCGGTCTGAATGACAGAGACCAGTCGCACTCCAAATGTCCCAGGAGTGTCGCTCCAAAATGCTGCATCATGCGTTCACGACACAGCTGCGCTGATGGGAGCAGCAGTACAGGATCTCGTCGTGACGGGACAGCCATTGCGAAAAAATAGCAATAACAGCAAGACTCCAGCCAATAAAGCCAAAGTAATCGGGAAACCCCCAAAAATGCTTCCGAAAATAGAATGTATAGCCGAAGGTATCAAACCGAATATGGAAGAGAAGGTATGAGCAAAACCAACACCAACGACTTTGAAAAAATGTGCAATACCAGCAGTGCTGGATGCATTAAATATACGTCCCACAAGTTCACCGAAGTGATTCGGAAAGTTAGTATTCAAAAGGGACTGTATCTCCGCCGATGACCTTGCCACCTGAAGTGCGTAGGTCTCGCTAGCAGATGTAAGGGCCACATGCTTTTGAAACAATAAAGCTTTTAGCCGACTCAACTTTTCGAAATCAACCTTGGAAGTAGCAATATGAGGCCAGATGTCTGCTACCTCCCTAAATTGAGTGGGGGGAAACAACACATTCCTGCAGCACGTAACGGCCTTGTTGACAACGACGATGTAAACTATTCCGGCACGCATGCCACAGCAGCGTTCGCTGCGAAGAACAATGTAACTGCCGTTAGAAAGCACCTGGAAAGTGTTTTTAATAACCGGGACTGGAACTCCCTTCAGATAACAAGCTAAGTTAGCAATCGAAGCGTTACACGCCCGTGCAAGGACAGCTGTTTACAAACCATTGAATGGCTGACAGAAGCTTCGCATTCGCTGCCGCTAAGAAAAACCTCCTTCAAACCATTAACACATCTGTACTGAAAGGGAAGGTCCCACACCTCGTGTATGTAACTGTCTCCCAATAGTTCATATCTACCCACCGGAATGTGCTTCAAACACGAAGTAAATTGCAAAGTAGAGATAGGCAAATTAATAACCCCATGGATCAACCATTCAGCTGACGGAATCTCAGCTACTGTGAAAGGCAGTTTCTCTAATTTTTCAAGATTTAACATAACATATGTCGCTTCCTTTTTAGCCATCAGTTGTTGTTGACGAGTCAAATTAAAAGAGATAAAGATCTCCCTGGCACGAACGTGCTGCCATGGAACGCGACCCGCCTTCAAGGTCTGAAGAGTCCAACCCAGCTGCATGATGGACCGCGTCTGACTCTGCCCATGATATAAAGAAGACATGTCCGATTTAATAATGTCAATGGCAGAGGACACAATGCTGTCAATCGTGTAAACACGTTCAGAAAGGGTATGCATGCCATTATCAACAACAGACAAAGTCTGCATCAGATTTTCTTGATCAATCTGCCTCAACCGGGCTGCAGCCTCTTGTTGTGAAAGCTTCCAAATCTCATTATAAACCTTGTATAATAACCTTTTCTTCCGTGGTACTCTGGGACCTGACAAAAAATCTTGTAAATCAGTATTATTAGACAGTAACATGAGATGTGACTTAACTGCATCCAGCGTGGAGGACTTCAACCATTGCTGACAAAGCTTCCCCACACTGTATGTAGTTATAATATCAGCATGTTCTGGTGAAACGTAACGAGGGTCTGCCCTACTAGTCCTGAACCCCCCTGAAGAGGTGACAAAACGTTGATGACACATATTAGTGTCTACAGGCCATAATAACCACCCGCCTGGATGTAACGATGAAGTGTTAAGTGTACCATTCTGGACCCAATGTGTAAAGTCACTGAAAGTAGCATTCACATAGTGCTGCCAATTTTTTAATTAAGAAGGGACAGGTATACTAGGCAAAGTTAACTCCTTAATCGTCGCTAAGCCCAAACAGCTAGTCTGTTGTACTGTGTCATTGAGGAAAATAATCTGCACAGGGATAATACATGCTCTAAATAACGTGTCCCTGCCTCGCATTTGCCAATTTTTCGTACCCCAAACACTTTTCAAGTCAACAGTTTTCAACCAGTATTCATATCCCTCGACTGACAGTTTAGATACAAACAAATTAGAATACAGTAATTTAGTATCGGTCAATAACATTTGCTTATTAGAATACGGTGTAACTTTAAAATAGTAGGACCTAGCATTACGTGGATCATGCCCAGTAAAATATGCAAATTTGTCATAATACGTTTTTGAACTCCCTTGTGGAGGAGTCGAGCAATGTTCCCATTGCACATAATTAAACATGGACTTAGGGCTAATAGCTTTATGAATAAAGTGGTGTCCATAATAGTTGTAACAAAACATGTCACCATGATTATCTCTAAACTGGTAAGCAGCTTCATCGTCATAGACAGTATAATATTGCAAATCCGTTAGCATAGAATCTACTGTCTTCACATCCCAATTATCAGAAACAATGCCAGGTATAACAATATCATTCATTGATAATTTGAGGACATACGGTATTTGAATCAATTCAGTGGGACCATATATATCAAACATTACTTTATCCCACACAATTCCATCCGGAACTGGTATAGCAGAAATGTTCACTGTGGACAAGTCTCTTCGAACCATATGAGACGAAAAATGTGGTTTTAACACAGTCTCCACGTGCTCAATGTCAGATCGATCAGGAAGAAAATGACCATGTATTATCAGAAAAAAAGTAATCACAAATCCCAACCATAATAAAATAGTCATCACGGCCAAAAATAGCCAAAAATAGTTCCAAGGAAAAACAAAATATGTTCATTTAAGCCATCCCAGCAGCCGTCGTGGACCGTGGACTGAAGACATTGAAGACGAGGAGCCGGACCCATCATTATCAGCGTCGTTGAAGCAGCCAGAAGCAGTTCTAGCAAAAGGTGCAACTGTGAACGAAGAAGCAGACGGAGGCTCTCGCCGTGGCACGCTATAAACCACATGTTCAGAAACGTCAGTAGAACGTACAGCAATTTGATCACAAGATTCCATATTAATCGCTGTCGGTGGAACAATCGCAAGATCATCATCCACCCTCCCCAAGCTCGGAGAGGAAACAGTGTCGGTGAAAATCACCTGCAGCGGGACTTCTTCCCCAGTAGTGAGAGGGATTCCGGAACTACTGGGTGTCCCTCTTGGTCTGCTGTGCAGAATCGGCCACATGTTGTAACTTGACATTATCAATGGAAACAAAGCGATTTCCTTTGGCCCCTCGCAGCGGCGGTAAAATCACAGTTCTCGTGCCGCTCACCCCCAGCACAGGGACAGGTTCTCGATAAGAAGGACCAAATTATTTTTTAACTGCGACCTTTTCACGCACTAGATCCCCAATCCTGGGTATCCAGCCAGTAGGTGTTACTGGCTCATCCTTAATTCCTGAGGAGGCAGCATTGGCAGAAGAGTTATCTTCACGGAATTGTTGTAAATCCTGCAAAACAGTGACACGATCATTTATGTCAAAGGGCGTATCTGCCGCCTCCACACCAGGACGATCTAGATCAGGAACATACATTCGTGTTCCAAACAGGCACTCATATGAAGTACGACCCCCCAGTGACCTAGGCAAGTTATTAAGTGCTCTCTGTACTCCATATAGGTGGGCTAGCCAACCACGACCCGTACCTATAACTCTGGCCGTTAAGGACTGCTTTAAATCACGATTTAAACGCTCCACGACAGAATTTCCCTCAGGATGAAATGGAGACGAGAATTGGAGTTGGACCCCCAACGAAGCCATGGTGTCCCTGAATGCCTTAGAGGCAAAAGCAGGGCCCTGGTCCGAATGAAAAGCCGCAACTGCAAATATATCGACAAAGATGCGCAAATCTTTAATAACAGTGCGAGCGTCAGCCGAGCGTTGTGGCCATACCCATACAAATCTGGAGCACGAATCTACAGCAACCAATATATACTTGTATGCACTATCTGGCGTCAGCGGACCACAATGATCCAAGTACACACACTGTAATGGTTTGTTTGAAATCAGAAGGGGCGTCTGCTGCGGGCGTCTAGCCGACGATGCCTTAATTTGTTGACAAATGTTACAACAAAGGACATACTGCTTCGTCTCTTTATAGAGACCAGGCCACCAGTAACGGGCCTGTAAAAGTGAAATTGTGGCAGCCACCCCAGCATGTGCAGAAGCCACCCCCTCATGTGCTGCAGAAATCAATCGAGGTCTCTCAATCTTATTGGGAATTTCACGTACACCAATGCCTGGAATTGTAACAGTAGCATTTAGCGCACCATTCAAGCAGTAACTATATTTTGAAGGAAATCCTTTAGGAAAGGGTGTGCCATCAGCCGTAGCCTTTATGGCAGCCGAAATTTCTGTGTCTGGTTTGGAACTCGAACGAGTCACTGCGGCCACAGTGGCGACAGCCACTGCCGATTTCGCGGCTTCATCAGCCAAAGTATTACCAGCAACGTGTATTCCAACGCGCTGGTGTCCAAGTGTATGCACAACATGGACTTTAGGAAGCGTTTCCTTCAGATCCGCAACCTTACCCCACAACATTTTATGCTTAATGGTGTTGCCTTTAGCATCTCTGAACCCATTCATCTTCCAATAGTGTAAATATTCGTTGAAAGACTGCACACAGTAGTAGGAGTCACAGACCAGCAAGGTTAAAAGTGCCGGATCCGCATGCTCCAACGCTAACAATAGAGCTTTGAGCTCAGCCAGCTGTGCCGTGCAATCTCCCAAGGTTTTAGTATAAGTATGTCGGGGGCAGAACACTTCCCCCTCCATAGTGCCGCTCACCACCGCACATGCAGCAGAATACTGTTGTCTAGTCCCAACCGCTGGTTGCGCAGAGCCATCTGTATACATGACCACTTCATATTGGTCAATAGGCAATGTACCAGCAGGAACAGGGTATTCTATTTCGTATTGAAGAAATTCTTGAGTCTGCAGTTTAGGGTCAAATACATAATCTACATCAGTGGCTGTCAAAGACGTAGCCCATTGTATCCATCGCGGGTGTAAAGCTTTCGAATTAGGAACACTCGCTTTTGTAACAGCCTCTAAGGCCGGAACCGGGGAAACGACAACTATGCGTTGACCCTGGGCCAGCGGTCTTTCTTTAATAACAGCCATCTGTACTGCAGTGAGAATTTTCTCAGTTTGTGCAAAACGTTGCTCTGCAGCTGAATACAAGTGAGACTTGTATGCAATCGGGACAGTCTCCCCTTCATTAAATGTGACATAAGTAAACCCAACAGCCCCAGGTATCACCCTGATCACTAAATGTGTCTTATTGTCCCGAGTGTGTAAGTGTTTAACTGCTAAAAGATCACTCTGTAATGCTCGCAGTATGTGTGTATGTTCAATCGTCCAAAATTTACTCGAAAAATTCAGGCGAATCAACTCGTATAAGGGTTTTATACGCGTTGCATATTCAGGAATGTAAGTTCTGCCAAAATTCAGAAACCCCAACAATGACTGGAACTTCCGAACCGTATTAGGAGGCTGCAATAAAGCACATTTCTCCAAAAAATGTGGCGCTAAGCTCTTGCCCTCACTCGACAACTCATATCCCAGGAAAATGACGCTGAGGAAGGCAATCTTTGATTTTTTTAAATTAAACTTATAGCCAATATCAGCAAACCCCACAACAATGCGCGATACGCGCCTTAGATGTTGCAGAATCTCATCATCTGTCAGATATATGTCATCAACATATGATAATGCTTCAGGGTCGAACTCATGCAGCAGTTCAGTTACACGAGCCGAAAACAGTCCTGGGCTATTCTTATACCCCTGAGGCAAACGACAACATTTTTTCTGAGAGCCAAACGCACTAAAACAGGTATAGTCCCGACTCTCGGGCGCTATATTCTGGCAGAAAAATCCATTCGAGATATCTAATGTTGTCTTATATTTTTTACGCACTATTATTTTATTAAATTCATTCGGACTAGAAATCTAGTCCATTTAAGATAGTAATAACAATCATACTTGAAAAAAGAATGTGATAAAAACATAATAACAATATAAAACCAATAGACGTCAAAACATTGTAACAATAAGAACAACAGGACAAAGCATTTCATCATATATATATAAATACAATAAAATAAAACATAAATAGATATAATAAGAAAAGGGGACAGAGCTAAAAACTAAAATGTAGAACTTTTTGTCTGGAGGACCAGTGTGCACAGCCAGAAGACAAAAAAGACAGAAAATAGTCTATTTGGACTAAAAGGAAACATTATCAGAGTACCAATCAAAAAAAAACAACAGAAAAACTATATGGGAAGGCTATATAAGCTTGTGCAGTCTTGGTAGTCATAAAAAAGGCAACAAATTCGTAATGGAAATTTCCTACTAAAAGCAATACAAAAAGGATAAAAAGAGAAGATTAAAATCCTTCTAGAGACTAGTATGGAAATGACTCAGGAGCCTTTGGGTGCAATGAACTTGCGACGGATGTACCAGGCCTCCGATAAGTATTTGGTAACTGGAATGGCAACCCTGGGAGAAAAATCATGTGTACAGATTCTAATGGCAGTTACTCTATCCTGAAATAACATGTTTTTACAGAGGGGGGTAATCCACCTCTTTCTTGGTGTCTTGTACAAAGGGCAGAAGAATAATACATGCTCTGATGTTTCTTTACAATGTTGACAGAAAATACACCTATCATTTGTAGCAATGTTAGAAGACCAATGGGCCGTGAAACCATTGGTAGGCAATGTACCATATCTTAACTGCAGGTATAGAGTGCGTGCATACGGGGGGATAGGGAGGTTCAGGAAATTCTCAGCCCAGGGTTCATGCTTAATTTGAAGAAAATCCATTGTTAACCTACCCGCCCTCTTTTGGTGCAGGGAATCTTCGTTAACTTTCTCCCAATATCTGCTCGTAACAAATCTCCTAGCCTTATCAGGGATTTGATCCGGGTGGTTCCAATAATGGGAAAGACCCATTTTGTCCCAGGCAGTTTTCATCTCTTTCAGCCAAGGGATTCTCTCCAATGCCTTGGGAGCGGCTATCAACTCTCTTATAGCCAGCCTATATGGTTCTAGTTCAGCAGATTTCCATAGACGAATCCAGTAGGTAAGGGGTCTTAAGGCCGCTATGGTTTTAATGCCATTTAAGCCAAGGTCAAGCCTTAAAGGGGTCATTGGAGTGCCCGTACCTAGCCTGGACACCTGCCTAAGGAAAATATTTTCCTTAGTTTGCAGAATGTCCAGGTTTTTATGGGACCCCCAAAGTTCCGCTCCATATAGGGCTGCTGCTCTGATTTGAACATTATAAATCTCTGCAAGAATGTTCAGAGGGGGGCTCGGAGCCTTTCTAGATCTGCGGACTAAGGCCCCACCTCTTTGGCTTATGATCAGAGCCCCTTTGTCAATTGCTGCCTTCCATTTGCCTGATGTAGATAATCTGAAACCCAAATAATCAAACTCTTCAACTTTCTCCAATGGGGACGAATTCATCTTAATATTAGTACGCAATCGTTTTTTAGAGGTAGTGAATATCATAAATTTAGTTTTCTTAATGTTTACATCTAAACCATAATCACTACAATAAGCACAGAACTGGTTAATCAGGTGTTGAATTCCCATTGGCGATTTTGATAGTAGGATCGTATCATCTGCATATAGCAGGCAGGGGATTTTTGCCCCACCTAGTTTCGGAGAATCATTTATGCAGTTCTCTAGGTAGTGGATGCAATTATTAATGTAGAGCAGAAAAAGAGTAGGTGCCAAAACACAACCTTGTCTAACTCCTTTTTTGATAGCTACAGGGTCAGTCAGCTCACCCCCCTGTCCACACCTGATTTGGGCAAAGGTATTTTGGTGCAACTGAGCTATGAGTTTCAGGAGGCCAAATGGCACTCCCATGTTTAATAATGTTGACCACAGCAGATTCCTGGGGATCAGGTCAAATGCGGCTCTTAGGTCTATAAAGACCACGTAAAGGTTACCCCCCCCCAGGTCAACATTCTTCCATTTTATTGACATAAATCTTAGAGCTTGGTCAACTGTGCTCACTGCGGGTCTGAAACCCGCTTGTAAATCAGAAAGGGCTTCAGACTCTATAATCCATTCCTCAAGGTGGGACAGAAGATGTTTCGCATACATTTTTTGGAAGTTATCGAGGAGACTAATTGGACGGTAGTTAGCCGAAATGTTTGGATTTCCTTTTTTGAAGATCGGTACAATTTCAGCCCCTTTCCAAGTAGATGGAACTGGTGCGCCTGCTGCAATAGCATTGCAGATAAAATTGAGGTAGGGAGCCCATATATCAGGTCTAGATTTATATAAATCACCTGGAATTTTATCTGGGCCAGGAGCCTTCCCCCCTTTTCAGGGAGTCTATTGCAGCTCTAGTTTCGGAAAGAGAAAAAGAAATTGGAATGATCTCTTGGTTTGTTGAATCATTGGGGGGCCACAGAGAAACTTCTGGTGGACCTCCATAAAGTTGCCCAAAATGCTCTACCCAAGTTGCTGAGAGGATTGTAGAGCCAGGCGCGGCTGGGGAGTCACTGTCATTATCAGCTATTAGTTTCCAAAACTTGGAAGTATTATTAGATAAGGCTGAAACCAGAATAGTGGCCCATCTGGCCTCCTCCCAGCTTCTGCGTGCCTTTGAGCATTCCTTCTTGTAAGCGCCCCTGGCTATTCTCAGCGTTGCAGCATGGCCTTCTTTGATTGCATCCAGGAGAGCTAGTTGTGCTGTTCTGCAAGAATTATTGAACCAAGGGGCATTGTGTTTTTTATTGGAGTTGTTAACAGTCTCTTTAGTGAAAAATTGTTTTAAAGATTGGAACAGATCAGTGTGGGCTGTAAGAAGGCTATCGCCCTCCTCAGACTCATCTAACCGGATCATACACTCCATATGATTCGCAAGCAAGCTGTAAATGGATGCTAAATGTTTAGGGGAGGAGGTAACAGATTCCCATTTTAAATTGCATCTATTATTGGTTAGGGCCAGTTGGGACACATTGGACCTAGAGTGAGGCACTATAAACGAAGGAAAAAGACCTCTGGTTGATAGAATCAGAGGATCGTGGTCGCTCACGGGCTGCTCATCTACCCTCATATCTACCATGTAACGCCAAAGACGGATATCAAGAAGTATGTAGTCGATGCGACTGCTATGTTTTCCGCGCCTAAAAGTAGGTCGCAAAATAGCATCCGAGTGTGAGCGGCCATTACAGGCTCGGAGGCCATGAGCTAGTGCAATGTCAGCCAAAAGGCGTGCAAATTTGTTCAATCTTGGTTTTTTGTTGGAGACTAACTGGGGGATGCCCCAATGGGCATCCTCTTCTTTACAAATTCCTTGGACTAAAGGATTAGGTTCGAAGGTAACATTAAAATCTCCTCCAATTAAAACAAAAGAGGAGGGCTTACTTTTAAGAACATAGTCCAAATTCGACAGAACGTCAGACTCAAAGTGGGGACTCACATTCCTGTTATAGATATTAATTAAAAGGAGGGGTTTTTCTTCAGAAATCATTAACGATAGGGCTTGCAGGTCCGGGCAACCAGTGTCTAATTCTTCTATCTTACACCTGAGAGAAGTATTTAGCCACACGAGCAACCCTCCCGAAGGTCTCCCAGAAGATGACTTACGGGCCGGAACCCAAAAGCTTTTGAAACCGAGTCTATATTTGGGTTCTAATGCCCATGTTTCTTGAAAAAGGCAAATCAAGTGATCATCAATAAGGTTACCCCAACCTGGGCTATGTAATTTGCTTTCCAATCCAGCTATATTCCAGCTGAGCACCTTATCGAGATCCTCTGAGCATGAGGACCCAACTTTATTCTGGGCATATAGAATACTAGGGGGGGGGACTGTTAAGGACCATGGTGCTTCCCTCGGGTGGATTAAGATCAGAAGTTTCTTACTCTGTGTCTTTAGAACCTCGCTGGATATAACCCCAATAGTGTTTGGATTTGGTGAGTTGACCATGCAGGTGTGACCCAAGGTATAGGGAGCGTTTGACTGATTAGAGATGCATTCCTCAGTTGCTTGACATGTTAAACTTTTGGGTGAACCCGGGACAACAAAATCGGCCGAGATGTTAAGACCAATAGGGCAAATGGACTCAGCTTCGCAGTTAGACAATACCACATCCTGAGAGGCATCTCCTAGTCAATCTGCCTCAGAGAGAGAGGATAGAGGACGTCTAGGACCAATTACGGGGGTGGGCAGTGTGTGAGAAACCGAGCCGGCCCCGTATAATGGTGGTGATTGAGTACTCCAGGACGACATAGAAGGTGGATAAAACACTTGTAACCTGCAAAGAGAAGTTTTGCCAGTTGTAGGATAAAGTCTGTTAGCATTTGAAGAAAGTCGATGGACAAGATCGGGGGAATTAAAATTAATAACAATACAATCCCCAACACCGATCTTCGCTAGAGGGCCCACCCACCCTACCCTTCTCACCATCAATATTGAAGATGACATGGAAAAAGCAAACCCCGCATTCACATGCAACCAGTGGATAACCTTATTTTTGAGTTCGATGAAGGATTCGGAAAAATGAGGTTTGAGTTCAGGAACATTTGATATAATGAGAACATAAGGGCATGATTCAGGTGGTAAATGAAGCACTTTAGGTTCTTGAGAGTCACTACTCTTATCCATCTTCTGGTGTGCTGGATGTGAGGATTCCCTAATAGGGGGGCCGTCTCCCGAGTTAGTTGCTGGATTGATCCATGTGGCGGTTCCTTTTAATAAGGGAGCTAAGGCCATATGGGGCTTGTTCGTCGGGATACTGGGGTTTTTAGCAGAACTAGGCCAGTCATGATTTAGAATAGGAGGAAAAGTTTTGAGTATTTGGCCAGTGTGACTAATGGCAACAGTAGAGTCATGATTAGGATGAATTTCTACAGGTAAAGAAATTGTTGGTAGCTGACTGCTCGTAAGACTATCAAGTTTGTCCTCAATTATTTGAAGACGGTTGGAGATAGGAAGAAGTAATTTAGAGAGCTCATCTCTTATGAGATCCCTAATGAACTCATTTGCATGGGAGTTATTGGTATTGTGTAAGGAGATTGGAGCCATATCATTGATAGAAGGTTGGGCCAGATTAGAGGGACTCAAGGTTCTAGATCGTTTATTTTTGAGGACAGGTTCCCTACGCTTCCTTTTCCCTTTGGTATTAGATTCAGTTAAAGTAAGGGAACCTTCTATTGGGGGACACTGGACCAATGGAGTTGGTGCGGCACAAATGGCAGGTGCAATTGGAGTGTCATCTTGGGTCTCTTGGGGAATTTTGAATGGAGAAGGGGAATGGATAATCGGGACAGACTGGAGCTCTAGACGCGGGTGGGGCTGTGGGACTGGGCTATCATGGGCTGAACTAATGGATGCAGAAGGAGGGGCAGCAAGACGACATTGCACTAATTCTATTTCTCTTTCAAGTTCCCCAACGGCCTTTTGTAAAAAGCCATCCAGGGTTTTGTTAGAGTGCAATTTCCCATCCAAACCCCCCCCACGTCGTCGGCCCATTTTACTAAAAACCAAGGGCCTTATATTTAGTGGGAGATTCAAGTGAGATCACAGCGGGGCGAGCAAAGGCAGGTTAATATTGGTAATTGGCCAATAGCTAGGTAGAGGCCTGGAGCTTTGGGGGAAAGCTACCCCACCGCAGTGTAAATAGGATTGAGTTTGTCCTTCGGGCAGACAAATGGAAAGTGGTTATCTGGGACCACAGTTTAAGGTAAATGACAGGGGGGTGGCCCTGCCCTGCCTCTTCCTGGCAATGACGGGCAAGGACGGGCAAGGACGGGCAAGGACGGGCAAGGACGGGCAAGGACGGGCAAGGACGGGCAAGGACGGGCCCGCCCTTGGCCTGGGCTTTGCCCGGGCGCCGCCCGCGCGCCCCGCGGAGCGGGAGCCCTTACGTGTTTTTAAAGGGCTCCTGCCCCGATTGATGGCAGCACACAGCAGCTGCCCACCTCCTCCTCCTCGATTCCCGGCAAGAATGTTTCAGCGCGTCCCGCGGAGCGGGAGCGCTTACGTGTTTTTAAAGGGCTCCTGCCCTGATTGATGGCAGCACACAGCAGCTGCCCACCTCCACCTCCTCCTCCTCCTCCTCCTCCTCCTCCTCCTCCTCGATTCCCGGCAAGAATGTTTCAGCGCGTCCCGCGGAGCGGGAGCGCTTACGTGTTTTTAAAGAGCTCCTGCCCTGATTGATGGCAGCACACAGCAGCTGCCCAACTCCTCCTCCTCGATTCCCGGCAAGAATGTTTCAGCGCGTCCCGCGGAGCGGGAGCGCTTACGTGTTTTTAAAGGGCTCCTGCCCTGATTGATGGCAGCACACAGCAGCTGCCCACCTCCTCCTCCTCGATTCCCGGCAAGAATGTTTCAGCGCGTCCGCACTATATTATTCATAAGCGCTGCGCTGTGTGAATTCTGTATTGCATATGTGCGTGTATGACTATTTAAATGTCGGTAATCCACCACTATCCTATATGAATGGTCCGGTTTAGCAACCGGAAACAAGGCATTATTCATCGGCGAGACACAGGGCTCAATAACACCCTGATACTCCAATTCTGTAAGAATTTTCCTAACCGATGCCCTAGCTTCAAATTTGATAGGATATTGCAGTTGTGGCTGAGGTTCGCCTTTTATTGGTATTACATGATAAGGTGATTGTCTGTCCCACCCCACGTTATTTCTATACAAGGCGGGAGCCTGTGCTAGAGCCCATGATTTACTATAGGACTCCGCGAGTTCTCTCGGAACAAGTGGTGAGAAGGAAGGTGTAATAACCTCCTCCCCAACTGGACAGTCACGAACAAAGTCAGGTGGCCAATCTTGTTCGGCCAACAGAACATCATATGATTTTACCACATGGTCCCAAAAAATGGCGTTTATAACACGGTCGATGCCCCCTTCCAATCGCAGAGTCACTATATATACTCTATCAGGATCAGAGACTCGCATATCCGCCGTCTCGACTTGTATGAAGTCATCAGTTGCTTTCACCTCCAGATGCTCTAGAAGACTCCGGCGAACTATTGTGACCTCTGCCGCGCTGTCTAACAGTGCTAATGCCCATGTCTTGTTCGTCAAGAGAACTCTCTTCTTGAGTGGCATTTCTAACTGAGACAGCTGCCACTTTCTTCTTTTTGAATTGCTGTTTCTGTTGCAGCGGTTTCTCTTCTTGTTTAATAGAAACCTCCGCTGAGCGCTGTGAATCCTGTCTCGGTTTCACGTACTCCGTCCTCCGCTCTGACCGCCCACCTCTCTCACTTCTCTTTTCCGAGGAGTCCTGAAAGGAACGAGATTGGCGTGTATCAGTATATTGATATCTATCAGGCGTCTTCAAAGTATCCCTATTCCTGAGATTATACTTATTCTGTGGGGTCTCCGGTTGCGGAGACTGCCCATCATCCTTCTTAGGTGTTTGCGGTTTCTTTTCCCAGCGCTTTTTCGAACCCTCAGGTTGTTGCTGTTTAGCATTATCTTTATTATTTTTACCCTGTAACTGGGGTTTTTGTGGTCTAGCCCCTAGGCTATCACGACCAATACTAGAATATGTTTCCGCTATTATTCTCGGAAGCTCCCGCTCCTGTTGAGGCAGCGGAACATCCCGAAGACGCATACGCACTGCTAGTGCTACTGCCTCTCCTTTGAGATTACTCAAAATAATAGAAGAAACTGTGGCAAAATTGCCCAGCAACTGCATGCCCAAATCCAAGGCAGGGGCAGCCCCATATTCATCCTGAATCTGTTTAAGTACGTCCGGTAAATTAGCTAATGTCGGTGTACCATGTGCCGTAGTGTAGAGCGCGGCAAACACCATGCCCCAGGTATTACAAAGGTCCACCGGAGGAACCATCCCGTATGGCAAACACATCGTCAAAATTCTATGTTTATCCTGAGGTCCCGTATGGGGATATACTGCTTCCAGCGTATTAATTTTTTCCGCCAGCCAAAACGGAGTCTCCTCTCGTTTAGCCGGTACTTTACCCATAACTGAGTGTACAGTGGCCGGATTAAGACCCGGAACCACCGCCTGTGGGTGCGCTGGAGCAGCACGCGCTGCATTCGTGTTTAATGTCTGCATCACAAACTGAACTAATCGTCTATATGTAGCCGTCAATTCTGTATATAAACGACGAACTTCAACCACTGCCAATTGAGCAACCGCAGGATGTGGTGTATATGTAGCCAATAAAGGCCAGGTAGGACCATCATTACTCAGTGGACCTAACCTTACTTGTGCTATTGTGTGGGAGGGCGCCATCAAGCCAATTATGGTGTTCTTGATAAGATAGAGGTATTTCTAAATAAGCGTAAGCCCTGTATTGTGCAGGGGCATTCGCAACTGTGTATTCGTGAAAAGTATTTGTGCCCCCATCTACTGCTGGAAAAGCGACCCAAGAATAAAAAAGTTCCGTTCTATAGGCTGCATGGGCGTCCACCACAAAAGTGACCGGACCCCCCTGGACTGTCAGTCCATGTGTCAATAGATGTCCCGTGAGCGGATGTCGCATATTAATTGCTATGTTCACTACATTAGGATTCGCCATTTTATTAAAAAAACAGCCGCAGGTCAGAGAAGGCACACCAATATCGGGGTTTTTTCCTTTCAAAGTTCAAGCTTGAACAACCGACCACTAAGCAATAGGAAGCACCTACGCCGTGGCGGCGGAAACCCTCAGCCCCACGGACGTCTCCGTATACGGAACCGAGGAGTCAAAATATATATGAGACCAAGAGAGTCAGTCGGACCTAATCATTAGAGCCAGACCAAACGTTGGCGGCGCCATGTCGCGTGGGCTCTCATTATTCTAAATGAGACTACTGGATTTCTAGGTAGCAGGATCGATAACAGTGTGGGGGACTGAGTCTGACCCACGTGTAAAGAACTCTGTCACCCTAAATCCGGTTTTTGCTCCGGCTAACTAGCAGTGCCTCATTTCTCCCACGTGGAAGGAATGATTTGGCAGCCGAGCGCATGACATCTTTGGAACTTCTCAGGGAAGTCGTGGTTACTCAGATCCAAACCAACTCTCTTATTTCCAATATGATCTCACATACAAATGACAAAGACAGTATAAGTTTTATATAATGTTTTAATAAAACGACTGTATTTTAGATATTAAGGTGTGAGCCGCAATAACCAGAACGATACAACACAGTAGGATTGTGATAGTTACCAGGAGATTAAAACATAAAAACAAAGCTATCATATTGTCAAACAGTTTCTACTCTCCCTCTGCTTGTTCTATCTAGAGCACAGCATGTTAAGCTTCGAGCTTGCCTATTAGAATCACTATGGGGATATCAGCCCTCATACCTGAGCAAAGACCTGTGATTTTGGTTCAGCATCTGCAACGAGGCAGTCAGCGTCAAGTTGTGGTTCCCTGGTCGGAATCTCCCTCTTGCGTGTACTGGGACAAGGAAGTGATTTTATAACTAACATGTCACACTACAGGATCATGCTACTAGGTATCCTGAAGCTATTCCCCTTAGGTCAACTACTGCCCCTGCAGTAGCCAAGGCCCTCATTGGTATCTTTACCAGAGTGGGCTTCCCTAAGGAGGTGGTGTCTGACAGAGGTACCAACTTCATGTCAGCATACCTGAAACACATGTGGAATGAGTGTGGAGTGACTTATAAATTCACTACACCCTATCATCCACAAACTAATGGCCTTGTTGAGAGATTCAACAAGACATTAAAGGGCATGATCATGGGGCTCCCAGAAAAACTCAAAAGGAGATGGGATGACCTCTTGCCATGTCTGCTTTTCGCTTACAGAGAGGTGCCTCAGAAGGGAGTAGGGTTCTCACCCTTTGAACTTCTGTTTGGCCACCCTGTAAGGGGACCACTAGCTCTTGTGAAAGAAGGCTGGGAGAGACCTCTTCATGAGCCTAAACAAGACATAGTGGACTATGTACTTGGCCTTCGCTCAAGGATGGCAGAGAACATGGAAAAGGCAAGTAAAAACCTTGAGGCCAGCCAACAGCTCCAGATGTTTTGGTATGACCAAAAGGCTGCACTGGTTGAATTTCAACCAGGGCAGAAAATCTGGGTTCTGGAGCTCCCAGGGCACTCCAGGACAGATGGAGTGGCCCTTACCCAGTGCTAGAGAAGAAGAGTCAGGTCACCTACCTGGTGGACCTGGGCACTAGCAGGAGCCCCAAGAGGGTGATCCATGTGAACCGCCTTAAGCTCTTCCATGATAGGGCTGATGTGAATCTGTTGATGGTAACAGATGAGGATCAGGAAGCTGAGAGTGAACCTCTCCCTGATCTTCTCTCATCAAACCCTAAGGATGGCTCAGTTGATGGAGTGATCTACTCAGACACCCTCTCTGACCAACAGCAATCTGATTGTAGGAAGGTCCTGCAACAGTTTGCTGAGCTCTTTTCCCTAACCCCTGGTCAGACACACCTGTGTACCCATGATGTGGACACAGGAGACAGCATGCCTGTCAAAAACAAAATTTTCAGACAGTCTGACCAAGTTAAGGAAAGCATCAAGGTGGAAGTCCACAAGATGCTGGAATTGGGAGTAATTGAGCACTCTGACAGCCCCTGGGCTAGCCCAGTGGTCTTAGTGCCCAAACCTCACATCCAAGATGGAAAGAGAGAGATGAGGTTTTGTGTGGACTACAGAGGACTTAATTCTGTCACCAAGACAGATGCCCATCCCATTCCTAGAGCTGATGAACTGATAGACAAATTAGGTGCTGCCAAATTCTTAAGTACCTTTGACTTAACAGCAGGGTACTGGCAAATAAAAATGGCACCTGGAGCAAAAGAAAAGACAGCATTCTCCATCCCTGATGGGCATTATCAGTTTACTGTTATGCCCTTTGGTTTAAAGAATGCCCCTGCCACCTTCCAAAGGTTGGTGAATCAAGTCCTTGCTGGTTTGGAGTCCTTTAGTGCAGCTTATCTTGATGATATTGCTGTCTTTAGCTCCAGCTGGCAGGATCACCTGGTCCACTTGAAGAAGGTTTTGAAGGCTCTGCAATCAGCAGGCCTCTCTATCAAGGCATCCAAATGCCAGATAGGGCAGGGAACTGTGGTTTACTTGGGACACCTTGTAGGTGGAGGCCAAGTTCAGCCACTCCAGCCTAAGATCCAGACTATTCTGGACTGGGCAGCTCCAAAAACCCAGACTCAAGTCAGGGCATTCCTTGGGTTGACTGGGTACTATAGGAGGTTTGTGAAGGGATATGGATCCATAGTGACAGCCCTCACAGAACTCACCTCCAAGAAAATGCCCAAGAAGGTAAACTGGACTGTAGAATGCCAACAGGCCTTTGACACCCTGAAACAAGCAATGTGCACAGCACCAGTTCTGAAAGCTCCAGATTACTCCAAGCAGTTCATTGTGCCGACAGATGCCTCTGAACATGGGATAGGGGCAGTTTTGTCCCAAACAAATGATGATGGCCTTGACCAGCCTGTTGCTTTCATTAGCAGGAGGTTACTCCCCAGGGAGGAGCGTTGGAGTGCCATTGAGAGGGAGGCCTTTGCTGTGGTTTGGTCCCTGAAGAAGCTGAGGCCATACCTCTTTGGTACTCACTTTGTAGTTCAAACCGACCACAGACCTCTCAGATGGCTGATGCAAATGAAAGGTGAAAATCCAAAACTGTTGAGGTGGTCCATCTCCCTACAGAGAATGGACTTTATAGTGGAACACAGACCTGGGACTGCCCATGCCAATGCAGATGGCCTTTCCAGGTTCTTCCACTTAGAAAATGAAGACTCTCTTGGGAAAGGTTAGTCTCATTCTCTTTCGTTTGGGGGGGGGGGGGGCTGTGTAAGGAAATGCCTCCTTGGCATGGTTACCCCCTGACTTTTTGCCTTTGCTGATGCTATGTTTTGATTTGAAAGTGTGCGGAGGCCTGCTAACCAGGCCCCAGCACCAGTGTTCTTTCCCTAACCTGTACTTTTGTTTTACACAATTGGCACACCCTGGCATCCAGGTAAGTCCCTTGTAACTGGTACCCCTGGTACCAAGGGCCCTGATGCCAGGGAAAGTCTCTAAGGGCTGCAGCATAGCTTATGCCACCCTGGGAACCCCTCACTCAGCACAGACACACTGCTTGCCAGCTTGTGTGTGCTGGTGAGGACAAAACGAGTAAGTCGACATGGCACTCCCCTCAGGGTGCCATGCCAACCTCACACTGCCTATGCAGTATAGATAAGTCACCCCTCTAGCAGGCCTTACAGCCCTAAGGCAGGGTGCACTATACCATAGGTGAGGGCACCAGTGCATGAGCACTGTGCCCCTACAGTGTCTAAGCAAAACCTTAGACATTGTAAGTGCAGGGTAGCCATAAGAGTATATGGTCTGGGAGTCTGTCAAACACGAACTCCACAGCACCATAATGGCTACACTGAAAACTGGGAAGTTTGGTATCAAACTTCTCAGCACAATAAATGCACACTGATGCCAGTGTACATTTTATTGTGAAATACACCCCAGAGGGCACCTTAGAGGTGCCCCCTGAAACCTTAACCAACTACCCGTGTAGGCTGACTGGTTTTAGCAGCCTGCCACACTCGAGACATGTTGCTGGCCACATGGGGAGAGTGCCTTTGTCACTCTGTGGCCAGTAACAAAGCCTGCACTGGGTGGAGATGCGATCACCTCCCCCACGCAGGAGCTGTAACACCTGGCGGTGAGCCTCAAAGGCTCACCCCCTTTGTTCCAGCACCACAGGGCACTCCCGCTAGTGGAGTTGCCCGCCCCCTCCGGCCACGGCCCCACTTTTGGCGGCAAGGCCGGAGGAATTAATGAGAAAAACAAGGAGGAGTCACTGGCCAGTCAGGACAGCCCCTAAGGTGTCCTGAGCTGATGTGACTAACTTTTAGAAATCCTCCATCTTGCAGATGGAGGATTCCCCCAATAGGGATAGGAATGTGACCCCTCCCCTTGGGAGGAGGCACAAAGAGGGTGTACCCACCCTCAGGGCTAGTAGCCATTGGCTACTAACCCCCCAGACCTAAACACGCCCTTAAATTTAGTATTTAAGGGCTTCCCTGAACCCAAGAATTTAGATTCCTGCAACTTACAGAAGAAGAGGACTGCTGAGCTGAAAAACCCTGCAGAGAAGAAGAAGACACCAACTGCTTTGGCCCCAGCCCTACCGGCCTGTCTCCCTCCTTCAGAAGAAACCTGCTCCAGCTACGATTTCCCTGGGACCAGCGACCTCTGAATCCTCAGAGGACTGCCCTGCTTCCAAGAGACCAAGAAACTCTCGAGAACAGCGGCTCTGTTCAACAAAGACTGCAACTTTGTATCCAGAGGAGCAGATTTAAAGACCCCTGCAATCCCCGCAAGAAGCGTGAGACTTGCAACACTGCACCCGGCGACCCTGACTCGACTGGTGGAGAACCAACACCTGAGGGAGGACCCTCCAGCGACTCCGAGACCGTGAGTAACCAAAGTTGTCCCCCCTGAGCCCCCAAAGCGACGCCTGCAGAGGGAATCCCGAGGCTCCCCCTGACCGCGACTGCCTGACTCTAAAATCCCGACGGCTGGAAAAGACCCTGCACCCGCAGCCCCCAGCACCTGAAGGATTGGAACTCCAGTGCAGGAGTGACCCCCAGGAGGCCCTCTCCCTTGCCCAGGTGGTGGCTACCCCGAGGAGCCCCCCCCTTGCCTGCCTGCACCGCTGATGAGACACCTTGGTCTCCCATTGAAATCCATTGGAAACCCGACGTTTGTTTGCACACTGCACCCGGCCGCCCCCGCGCTGCTGAGGGTGTACTTCCTGTGTGGACTTGTGTGTCCCCCGGTGCCCTACAAAACCCCCCTGGTCTGCCCTCCGAAGACACGGGTACTTACCTGCTGGCAGACTGGAACCGGGGCACCCCCTTCTCTCCATTGAAGCCTATGCGTTTTGGGCACCACTTTGAACTCTGCACCTGACCGGCCCTGAGCTGCTGGTGTGGTGACTTTGGGGTTGCTCTGAACCCCCAAAGGTGGGCTACCTTGGACCCCAATTTGAACCCCGTAGGTGGTTTACTTACCTGCAAGAACTAACATTACTTTACCTCCCCCAGGAACTGTGAAAATTGCACTAAGTGTCCACTTTTAAAACAGCTAAATGTGTTTTATGTAAAAAGTATATATGCTATTGTGATTGTTCAAAGCTCCTAGAATTCTTACCTCCAATACCTTTCAAATGAGATATTACATGTAGAATTTGAACCTGCGGTTCTTAAAATAAACTAAGAAAAGATATTTTTCTATAACAAAAACCTATTGGCCTGGAATTGTTTCCGAGTGTGTGTTCCTCATTTATTGCCTATGTGTATGTACAACAAATGTTTAACACTACTCCTTTGATAAGCCTACTGCTCGACCACACTACCACAAAATAGAGCATTAGTATTATCTCTTTTTGCCACTATCTTACCTCTAAGGGGAACCCTTGGACTCTGTGCATACTATTCCTTACTTTGAAATAGTGCATACAGAGGCAACTTCCTACAGTGAACATCCTGGTCAAGCTGGACTTATCACTATGTGAGGTCTCTTTGCACCAACATGAAGCAAGACATCACAACTGCAGCCTAAATGGGAAGTGTACAGGCTATACTTTGTTAAAGTTTTCTTTCCAATTCCTCATGCAAAATATATATTATTGTATTTGCTTATTTCTAACAATAAACACATCATAAAACCTCTAACCCGAAAATCTGGTATAATTCCTTGAGTTGGAGATACTATATTGTACCTTTAGACTTGGTGCCTGGACTTTGAGGCTCCATCTGTTGTTGCCAGGCTGGGTTACTTTCTTACTAAAAGAAACATGCTGAATGGATATTTAGCTTTCTTACATTAAAACCTTGGACCTAAATGCACCGTCCATCACCCGTCCGAGGCAAAAATCCAAGCAGACATTCAAGCAAGCCATCCGTTGTAGGAGCGTGCTGCATCCCTCACAAGAGACATCCCAACTATCACCTGCATGAGAATACTACATCACTAACAGGAGCCATAAGCTCAAATATCTGCCTGTAAGATACTGCACATCATGCACAGAAGAGATCCACTTGAACATTGTGAGTGGGAGTAGAGTCCATTACTCACGTAGACATCCACACATGGCCTTGTTGGCTGCTGGAAATATTAACCAGGGGAAGAGTCAGCTTAACCTACCAGATGACTACAGATGACTCAAAGCAAGCACTCACATTTAGTAGAACTTACAAAGCGGAGGACACAGCAGCCGCACACAGGTAAAAACAACTGAACATCCATAACATTTTGAGAATACAATGATTTTATCGATGTTCGGATCATAATGAGTTTATGTTTATGGATCAGAAAAAATTTGAAGCATCACAGTTGGGGATAGAAAAAGATGGCATGCTTGCGGTATTGATGTTGGGCCATACTAAAGAAACATTCTTCTTTTAATAAAACGCTGTGAAAGTGGTTTTTTTTTTGTTATTTTGCCCACAATGGAGACTACTGGAACATGCAACATTGCCATGACAATGTATGCTTGGGCGAATAGCATCACCGCCATTCAAAACACGCCTTCTGGAATTCGAGTAAGTGAAATACAGCAACTCTCCCTACTTCTATTAGAGGAAGAGAGGGAGAAACTGAGAGGAGTGAGTTTGTATATGTAAATAGCTGCCACCAATGGGCATCATCTAGATTATGTGGAATGCTAACATCAATATTTATTGGATGATCGAAAAAAAAAAATCAACAAAAAAAATCACTTCCTTGCAGAATATTAAGACACACAGAAAAAGCTTTGGATGTGCTGGAAACAATACTGGGACAATTAGGGGAACAATCTAGATACAAGGACGGGTCAACATTAAATTTACGCTTCACAAACTAATTATTTGGAGCACAGTACAAAAGACATTCTTGAACAGGTCAAATGCTCGAATTAAAATTTACAGTAAAAATACTGTCACTCACAGGACAATCCATGGAATAAACACATGTTCATCTTACAAAAAATTCCTGGGGTTCTGCCAGCTGGCATTCTTTCAATGAGGTAGGAGTGGTTGTTTCTCTATATAAACCGCTGATGTCTACATTAACATCCACTGAGGCTGAAGTATAAATGTTATCACGAGTAACTTCTTAGGCAAAGAAGGAGTTTTTCTCCATCAATACCAGTTTTGAAAAGGACTCCCGTTCCTCGAAATAATCATTCTGCTTTTGAGAAGTGATTTAAGAATCCCCTGAAACCAGGCCTGGATTGAGTAGTTTTTGCCCGTCTCAAAGGTTATATGTGAACCATATTCACTGAGTAGATATCAGTCCCTAGGAATACAAACTAACATGCCATTGACTAATGCAGCTGGAATGAGTATTTCTTTCATAAAAATAAAGAAATGCCTCTTACAGGCCGGGAGCTAAGAACCCAAGCTAATTTCAAACCATGAAACTGTTTTTCTCTTTGTCTTACAGATTTATGTTCCTCAAACCCACCTGAATTCAAGAAGCATGATCTTTCTGATGGCGAACCTGCAATGAAAGTAAAAAAGAAAAATGTATTTCAAGAACAAATGAAAAGTAAGGACCTTCTTTGGCATCAGTTTTAGCAACAGTGCCTGTCAAGTGACTGGTAGCCCTCAGCCCAAGTATTTGAAGGAGTTTCTGAACTGATGAAAGGCAAAAACCTTACTGGCCACACTGAAGCAAATCAAAAATCTGCACATGCCCCCTGAGATTTACAAGTTGGTAGCGCTTGTGTTTTCTGGTGACGAATTTGCAGTCATATGCACGTGACCTCACAGATCCGAGTTAAAGCTATACATATATCCTTGTTCTCAACACGCCAGCATCTCGCTCTGATGTCTAACAGTAGGCAGAAGCTTTACATAGTACTAGCAGACGCATTAAAGGCATGTATCTAAAAATCTAATGGATGTAAAAAAACAAAAAGACCACTCACACACACTAAATGTATGTTGCCTGAAGAAAGTCACATTTCTAAATGTCAGGTCCATATAAATCCACATTCCCTAACCCATTTAGGAAGAAATGTCATACAAGACTGGAGGCACATGCAGCAGGCAAATTCTCATTTACAAAATGTACAAAACCATAAATCTTCAGATGCTCTGCAATCAACTCACCCTCTTGCTTTATTTTTATTTACAAAGGGCGGTGTATCGTTTTTTGGAAATGCACCTCAATTATGGAAATAGAAGCTCCACCTTTTACCATTAATTCACTGACTCACTTTCAACAACACTCACCTTGACTTGGCTATTTCTTTTTCATACACAGCTTCTATAACCTGCAAGTGATTGGAAAAATGCATTAATAACTTTAGGCCATTAAATATAAGTAAACGCATCTTGGGACAATTTATTTGTTTTGGCTCACGTCACAGGTTTGCATCTCCTCTATGAATTCCTCAAAATATGAAAATTAACTTCAGAGCTCTTTGCTTTGCATTAAGACAGCACTTAATCTCACAAGGATTAATAAAGAGTGTTTAAATAGGCGAGTATGTGTTTTAAAACAAAAAACAAAAATTTGATGCAAAGTTTCTGAACGCGTGCACACAAGCAGTAGATCACTTTTAACGTCAACCAACAGAAACCTTTGTGTATCTTGCCAGCAGGGGATGGAGGACAGCTTAAGAACTCAGGATGTCTTGGATGCATCTTGTGGAAACAGGTTTGCTGCCACAGTCTCAACTCCTGAAGTTGGAATTTTGAGTTTGTCAAGTGTCAGTAACAAAGAGTTGGCTACGAAAGTATGCATGACTTTCGGTACAAAACAAAATTTCAGGGTAGACTGATGTGTTTCCAGAGCAATGTTAAAATGTACACAGACAGCACGTAGAAGTGGAGTAACGTTTGAAATAGATATTAATCAGTTAAACGTTGACACTGCACACAAGGCCAAATAAAACACTGAATGTGGTAAAGCTTCAAAGAAAACAATGAGTGATCTTTAAGCCCCGCACAACTCAAAGTCGAATGATCAATTATTAGATTATTCCATGCTATAATAACAACTTCATTCAGCGAATTTCAATAGTGTAGCACGGTCTATGCACAATACACCCCCACCCCCCCACCCCCCCCTAAACAGGATACAATACCTGGCAATCAAAAGGCAACTTCTTCTTTACATGGGGAGCCCAGTATTTATTTGACAGCTGAAAATAAATAAATACTCATTTTATAAAAGGTGTTACAATAATCAAGTAATTTTTAAATAAACAGAAGTCATTGATAAAGGGCCATCATGGGTTGGGAAGGGGGGGGGGAGAGGGAAGGGATGAAAGAGCGAATGTATTAGAGATAAAACTCATGGACTGCAACAAATTTTGTAACATATGACTAGTGGTGCTTGGTTGGCACAAACCAAAACTGATACTGATATCAACAAATTAGATCCTCACTCACCACACTTCCAAGGTTTGCTGAAGGACAGTATAACAGGTGGTAATTGCAATTTAGGTGAAAATGGTTATCTCTACAGGTCCCGAAGCAAAGGATCTCTAAATAAGGATTACGTGTCATCATGACAAAGTTCTATCTGACCACTCAGAACCATTTCCTTTTTTTCCTCTCGAACAATTTATGCTTGCACATGTTTTTTTGTTAGCCGTAGCGTGATGGGCACCATATCTGATCACACCCATAGAGAAGGGTGGGAAGTGACGTACAACAGGAAATGACGAACAAGTTGGAAGATGTGATATTCAAAGTAGAGAATAAAAAAATATATACAACATTTTGTAAGCCTTAATACAAATTGAAAGTTAGGCAGAACAGGATGTGGGATGTATGCATCAATAGCTTAGATGCAGAGACAGAGAAGGAGCACTTTCTGAACTACAATAAGGGCTAAGAGCAGCGCATGGACACTCAGTCACTGAAAACCTGAGGAACAATGTTGTAGTAGCTAACAGCCAAACACTATACTAGCTGCAAAGGTAGAACAGTCTTCCCTTTAACTGAAACAAAGGTTACCCAAGGGATTGATAAAGCTGAGAAACACCTACATTATTAGCTGAAAGCAAAACAGGCTTTGGGGTATAAGTTGGGAGTTATAAAAATCACACTGGCTGATTACACATTCAACAGGATTCATACCTGTAGTGCTTAGGTGTGAACAACAAGATGGAGCCACACAGAGAACATTTGAAGGGTACTGTAGCAAAGAACAAGGTCTCTATGACAGGGGCTTATAATGGGTGTCATTGGTGGTCACACAAGCAAGATAATTGCACCTCTACCCCACCGTTGGGTAAATAGAGGACTAATCATGATAGGTGCAGTGCGGCCGCTCACCCGCCCGAGCCCCTGTGCCACTGCATCACCAATAATAGCCATGCGCCTGATCTCGGGGCCTTAGAAAACTTAAATTGAAGAAAGTCCTTAGGCCTAATGATTTCACTATTTTGAAAGACCCTCACAACTCATTTATGGTGCACAAAATAGATTAAACAGATGACTTTGGAGGGTTATGTGTCGTTCCCGACCAACCCAGGAAAGAACTGTGCACTTTGCAAGTTATGCTGACCTCTTTCATTACAAGAACGTGGGGGAAATGCTAACTCTATAAGTGCTCAGCAAAGGAAGAAGTACAGCCTTAAAAAAAAATATTATAATTCATTTATTATTGAGGCACCTGTGGCAGAGCCTGCTTGTTTGGATACTGAATGACGGCTGAACGACAATGTAACAAAGCTAAATTGGGAAAACCCAATTATCTTAAAATAAAAGGAAATTTATGCTTATTTGTCTTTATACTAATGCATCCAAAATACAAAAAAAACATGAAATGGAGAGGACAAGGCACACAGTGATGCTTCAAAGAACGTACTGTATCCACATATTGTATCTAAATCGACAATGACGGCATCTGTGGAAAAACCCCTAACATTTTCACAAAATTATACTACACATTCATTCTAAACTTAACAAACCTAAAAAACGTTAACAGACATCTTCAATAAGTCTGGGTTTACGCCCACCTCTTGTAGGCAGAGGATACAGGTATGGTGAAAGGAAGGATATTTTGTCTTAAACTCTCAAAAGTATTTGTGAAAAGTGTGATCAAAGCTTTCCTTCAGCACCGTCCAGAATGTCAATAAATGAGCATGAAAGCTTTTCTTATACCCAACTGAGACACTGAGCAATGGAAGTGAGGAAAGGAGCAACACAGGCTTTTAAGGCGTTTGAAATGTGGATCTAAAATGCATGGGACACAGGACAGCTTATTACAGACATAGATAGGTCTTGATGTCTGTTATCAGCAGGCATGGTTAAAGGAAACCCTACTGCCTTCCTGTTAAAAAGTGAAAACTATTTAAAGGCCCAAATTATGAAGTACCAGGAAACCTACAATGCGCCCTCCCCCCTTTCATGGTGGTTAGATTCTATCTATATATCCCAAAAAGTATTTTTAATTTTTCTAATCAAGTCTTGCTCAATGTTGAAAAAATTCATGAACGCTTCTCTTTGGCAGCAGCAAAAGTGTGGAACAATCTGTCAATGGCGTTAAGCTCCATTTCATTATTGTATGCTTTCCAACAGAAAACTGCTTTTTAGTCATTAAAGATTCACTTCAGTATTTATCTAATTTATATGTCCGAGTGTGTTGTGTTATATTCTTCTGTTTACTGCTATAAACCTTCAGTGCACACACGATTTGGAAATATGAATAACATGATCCCTTCTTCACACATGTTGTCAGACTTTATTAAATAAATGGGGACTGCCCAGTGTATTGGATTTCAGAATATTGGAAACAATTGGCAAAAAAGAATACACATGCCCTCTTTGACATACATGACACACTGACTGCCAACAGAGCCAGGCTGGAGGCATTCCTATCAGCATTTAAAACGGTTACAGGATGCTGTCCAAGAATATGTGTCTTTTGGAGAATAATGGTATTTTGTACCCGAGGCACTTTAAAGTTAATCATTTGGACCTACCTATAGATAGTGGCAGCAAAAACAGCAGCATTGATCTTTATGACAAGAGCACTTGGAACAGCACGTAAAGGGGGGGGGGGTAGTGATAAGGTTAAAGGGTTAGGGATATCAAATGTAACCCAATATTTAGATCTACTTGTTCTGGTGATGTCTGACTTATCAAAATATGTCTTGCACGTTGTATTTTGAAAAAACTGATAAAAAGTAGTACGAAACAAAAATGAACCCAGCAATAAAAGGACATGTGGAGGAGAACTCCAAGTGTCCTCTGAACACCAATTAAGTAAGGAATATGGATATAACAATCTATCACTTAGTCTTTCACTGATAACAGCAAAAAGAACAGATGATGGACAGAATGCTGAACAATGCATATATTAACTCCCCAGTTACATAGATCTGGGTTTAATCCATCACTTTTTTTGCCCACCACGCCACCACAGTTTGGACCCAGTCATATGCAAATCAGTCTTGACCCTGTTCCTCATGGGAACAGTCCAGCCCGAACTGCCAAGCCAGGTCCTCCCTGAACTGGAAACAAGTATCCTGGGACCGGTTTCAGGGTTTCACCCTTCATCAGTCAGACTAGCTTGTAACTCGTGGAGCAGTGGGCACGGGACCCACGTCTGGGCATACCCTTCACACTTAGGACGACAAAAGCAAATAGAACAGATGATGCATGGAATGCTGAACAATGCAAACATTCACCCCCAGTCACAAAGATCTGGGTTTAATACATTGTTTTTTAGCCCACCATGCCACCCCAGTCTGGACCCAGCAATATGGAACAGCGGGAGTCAGGCAGCTGACAGAAGGTGCAGAGAGCCCACAAAGACCAAATATGACCAAGGTAATAGCCTTAATTATAGCCTTGTTTTTAGCTATTTACAGCTAAGCTCAGAGGAAGAATACTCTGCAAATGAAAAGGGAAGCTTTCCTGGACAGGAGCAGGAAACAAAGTTACAAAAACAAAACAAAAATCCCCCTAGACCAAATAAACATGACAAAGAGTAAATATACAGCAGTTGGTCCATGCTCCCACACAGAAGAATGAGGGACAAAGAGGCATGACTAACCACTAACAAGCAAGGATGTTTAAATGCAGTGAAACTAACAAATGAAATAGCTGGAAGCCCACAGAAGAAGTATACAAGAGGTTGTACGCCTACGCTCAACCTAAAAACGCTTTTTCTATGGAAACTAGGTCCGAACTATAACTGCCTACTAGCGACCGCCAGTAGATGAGACCCATTGCATTGCAAATGCTTGTTTTAAACAGCAGACATGCTGCGGTGGCGTGCCTTTATCAATGCTTTTAGTTCAAATGAAGTCGACACTCAATTGTTTAAAAATAATGTAAACTGCTCCTATTGGAGGATTCAATTGTGGCCAACAAAAGGACTGCTGTTATCATCGTCCCAGTACTATATTTTTGGCCGCCATTTTAATGTGGACATTCACAACTCCATTTGAATTGGCAGTACTTTGATAAAGCGTCAGTTGAACATGTGTCCTTGAATAGGCAACAAACGTGCAGGTACTGGTGTACTTCTTGCATGCAAATGGCCCTATTTATGCAGTCCTCTGATAAAATTCCGCCCTAAATGGGCTACCACTGATCCTCCTGGAAACAGTCTCTCTTCATTTACTGCACCCCTCACCACAGCCGCAAATATGGAGCTCTTTTTGGGGAAGAGCAAGACATTAGAACTCTTTTCAGATTCTAGAGATTTTCCTTGTTTTTCCTACAAAAGATTCTATTTTTAGTTCTACTTGTTGCTAAGAGAGGGTAAGATGTTTGTGGTCCTATATGTATTTAGGTATATTTACTAATATTATTTATTGCCACATGTGCTATGCTTGTTTAATTTCTTAAAGGCACATCCCATTACTTATTATGATTTTGGGTTTATGCTAACTCCCTTGGCCTTAAAGAATTTTGCTTTTTGTAATATTACTATGAAATCTGCCAAGTAACACACATTTGGCGTTAGACCAACTTTAGCGTGAACTTCCAGTGAGGTTTTTACTTGCAGTATAAGTTTTCACATTTCTTTGGAGATCCGCTGTTTAGGCTCATTACACATATATCTTCCAGAAATCACAGCTTGACACTTGCATATGCATTATAGCATGCACAGCTACGAGTGTGCCCGCACACACTACTTTTCTCCTAAGTTCCGAGAGATTCCATGGTTTGTACCGTACAAATTGTATGTAAACTGCCTTCTGGGGCACCAGGTTCGTACTTTCTCGGCTGCCAGATGCCTGGTACTCGACTTAAGGTCGCTTATGCTGAGGAAGCCTCTGAAGCTATGCGGTTTTAAAGCAGTTCGTTTTTTAAATAGACCGAGATGTTCAAATGGATGTGGGTTTCGTTTCCTGAGACAGCAGAGATATCACTCCTCCCGTAGAGAATTTTCCCATCACTCTGCGGGCAGAGAGTGATCATTGTCTACAGGTAATTATATTGTCACCCAATCTGCCGCTTCGTACTCTGGCACTGAGGACACACAGTGGAACGTATATGGAGAATCTCAAACGCCTTGAATGGAATGGCTCTGTCAGCAGTGCTATTATGGCCGCATGCAAAGAATATTTAGCTTCAAATCATCCCAACAGCACATCTCTGATTAGGGAATAAACAAATTCTCCTCCTCAGCTCCTTAAACCTGTCAGTTAGCATCTTTTAGTGAATCCATTACATCGACCACGAATATGGAACATAAGAAAATATGCAAAAAAGCTCTAATGAGGAAGTCCCCAGGAAACAAGTAATTATTTAATTAATTTAAGCGGCTCAGAAAGCCTATAGGCAGGTGTTTTTTTCGAGAAGAGCAAACAGTCAGATGACTTCTGGGTTAAACTCCTTTATGCCAGTAAAAATTCTAACTCCAAGGGCTGTTGGTCTTTGGTGAACAAGCAAATGAATGGCCCAAGGGGCTTGGGCTGTGCCAACTTATCTGTAGCGGAGAGGGCCTCCTTCCTAACCATGCACTACCCGGCCACAGAGGAGGAAGTAAGCTTTGAGGACAAAAGTGTGAAAAGTACCGCTAGCCCCTTGCCTCAAGACCCAGGTTCTTCATACCTCAATGCCAGGGACCTGGCCTCTGTTGCAACTCGCATAGAGCATAACATAACGAAAAGAAGAACTGATGAGGCCCCTGAGCCCAAAGGCGTGCCACAGGTACTCTATAAACAAGACATTTCATTCTGGGTGAAACAATTTAGCAGACTCTGACCACTGCCTGAGGAAGTAAGCTTTGAGGACAAAAGTGTGAAAAGTACCGCTAGCCCCTTGCCTCAAGACCCAGGTTCTTCATACCTCAATGCCAGGGACCTGGCCTCTGTTGCAACTCGCATAGAGCATAACATAACGAAAAGAAGAACTGATGAGGCCCCTGAGCCCAAAGGCGTGCCACAGGTACTCTATAAACAAGACATTTCATTCTGGGCGAAACAATTTAGCAGACTCTGACCACTGCCTGAGGGTCTCATCGATACCGGATTCATGGCATGGTGCCAATAATACACCAAATCCATAGAGGAGGTGTAAAGAAATGGCTCCCTGTTGCAGTTACCCCCCACTTTTTGCCTGATACTGACTTGACTGAGAAGTGTGCTGGGACCCTGCTAACCAGGCCCCAGCACCAGTGTTCTTTCACCTAAAATGTACCATTGTTTCCACAATTGGCACAACCCTGGCACCTAGGTAAGTCCCTTGTAACTGGTACCCCTGGTACCAAGGGCCCTGATGCCAGGGAAGGTCTCTAAGGGCTGCAGCATGTCTTATGCCACCCTAGGGACCCCTCACTCAGCACAGATACACTGCTTGCCAGCTTGTGTGTGCTGGTGGGGAGAAAATGACTAAGTCGACATGGCACTCCCCTCAGGGTGCCATGCCAACCTCACAATGCCTGTGGCATAGGTAAGTCACCCCTCTAGCAGGCCTTACAGCCCTAAGGCAGGGTGCACTATACCACAGGTGAGGGCATAGGTGCATGAGCACCATGCCCCTACAGTGTCTAAGCAAAACCTTAGACATTGTAAGTGCAGGGTAGCCATAAGAGAATATGGTCTGGGAGTCTGTCAAAAACGAACTCCATAGCTCCATAATGGCTACACTGAATACTGGGAAGTTTGGTATCAAACTTCTCAGGATAATAAACCCACACTGATGCCAGTGTTGGATTTACTAAAAAATGCACACAGAGGGCATCTTAGAGATACCCCCTGTATTTTATCCAATTGTTCAGTACAGGACTGACTGGTCTCTGCCAGCCTGCTGCTGAGAGACGAGTTTCTGACCCCATGCGGTGAGAGCCTTTGGGCTCTCTGAGGACAGAAACAAAGCTTGCTCTGGGTGGAGGTGCTTCACACCTCCCCCCTGCAGGAACTGTAACACCTAGCAGTGAGCTTCAAAGGCTCAAGCTTCGTGTTACAATGCCCCAGGGCACTCCAGCTAGTGGAGATGCCCGCCCCCTGGACCCAGCCCCCACTTTTGGCGGCAAGTCCAGGAGAGATAATGACAAAAACAAGGAGGAGTCACTGGCCAGTCAGGACAGCCCCTAAGGTGTCCTGAGCTGAGGTGACTCTGACTTTTAGAAATCCTCCATCTTGTAGAAGGAGGATTCCCCCAATAGGGATAGGAATGTGACCCCCTCCCCTTGGGAGGAGGCACAAAGAGGGTGTACCCACCCTCAGGGCTAGTAGCCATTGGCTACTAACCCCCAGACCTAAACACGCCCTTAAATTTAGTATTTAAGGGCTCCCCTGAACCTAAGAATTTAGATTCCTGCAACTTACAAGAAGAAGAGGACTGCTGGGCTGAAAGACCCCTGCAGAGGAAGAAAAGAAGACACCAACTGCTTTGGCCCCAGACCTACCGGCCCGTCTCCTGCCTTCCAAAGAAACCTGCTCCAGCGACACTTTACCAAGGACCAGCGACCTCTGAATCCTCAGAGGACTGCCCTGCTTCAAGAAAGACAAGAAACTCCAGAGGACAGCGGCACTGCTCCAAAAGAACTGCAACTTTGTTACAGAGGAGCAGATTTAAAGACCCCCTGCAAATCCCCGCAAGAAGCGTGAGACTTGCAACACTGCACCCGGCGACCCCGACTCGACTGGTGGAGAACCAACACCTCAGGGAGGACCCTCCGGCGACTCCGAGACCGTGAGTAACCAAAGTTGTCCCCCCTGAGTCCCCACAGCGACGCCTGCAGAGGGAATCCCGAGGCTCCCTCTGACCGCGACTGCCTGAACCTAAAGTCCCGACGGCTGGAAAAGACCCTGCACCCGCAGCCCCCAGTACCTGAAGGAACGGAACTTCTGTGCAGGAGTGACCCCCAGGAGGCCCTCTCCCTTGCCCACGTGGTGGCTACCCCGAGGAGCCCCCCCGCCTTGCCTGCCTGCACCGCTGAAGAGACCCCTTGGTCTCCCATTGAAACCTACAGAGAACCCGATGCTTGTTTTCACACTGCACCTGGCCGCCCCAGCGCTGCTGAGGGTGTACTTTTTGTGCTGACTTGTGTCCCCCCCGGTGCCCTACAAAACCCCCCTGGTCTGCCCTCCGAAGATGCGGGTACTTACCTGCTGGCAGACTGGAACCGGGGCACCCCCTTCTCTCCATTGAAGCCTATGTGTTTTGGGCACCTCTTTGACCTCTGCACCTGACCGGCCCTGAGCTGCTGGTGTGGTAACTTTGGGGTTGCTCTGAACCCCCAACGGTGGGCTACATTGGACCCAAAACTGTGACCTGTAAGTGATTTACTTACCTGCTAAAAATAACAATACTTTACCTCCCCCAGGAACTGTGAAAATTGCACTAAGTGTCCACTTTTAAAACAGCTATTTGTGTTTTATGTGAAAAGTATATATGCTACTGTAATTATTCAAAGTTCCTAAAGTACTTACCTGCAATACCTTTCAAATGAGATATTACATGTAGAATTTGAACCTGTGGTTCTTAAAATAAACTAAGAAAATATATTTTTCTATAACAAAACCTATTGGCCTGGATTTGTCTCTGAGTGTGTGTTCCTCATTTATTGCCTGTGTGTATGTACAACAAATGCTTAACACTACTCCTTTGATAAGCCTACTGCTCGACCACACTACCACAAAATAGAGCATTAGTATTATCTCTTTTTGCCACTATCTTACCTCTAAGGGGAACTGTAAAGAAATGGCTCCCTGTTGCAGTTACCCCCCACTTTTTGCCTGATACTGATGCTGACTTGACTGAGAAGTGTGCTGGGACCCTGCTAACCAGGCCCCAGCACCAGTGTTCCTTCACCTAAAATGTACCATTGTATCCACAATTGGCACACCCTGGCATTCAGATAAGTCCCTCGTAACTGGTACTTCTAGTACCAAGGGCCCTGATGCCAAGAAAGGTCTCTAAGGGCTGCAGCATGTCTTATGCCACCCTAGAGACCCCTCACTCAGCACAGACACACTGCTTACAAGCCTGTGTGTGCTAGTGAGAACAAAATGAGTAAGTCGACATGGCACTCCCCTCAGGGTGCCATGCCAGCCTCTCACTGCCTATGCAGTATAGGTAAGACACCCCTCTAGCAGGCCTTACAGCCCTAAGGCAGGGTGCACTATACCATAGGTGAGGGTACCAGTGCATGAGCACTGTGCCCCTACAGTGTCTAAACAAAACCTTAGACATTGTAAGTGCAGGGTAGCCATAAGAGTATATGGTCTGGGAGTCTGTTTTACACGAACTCCACAGCACCATAATGGCTACACTGAAAACTGGGAAGTTTGGTATCAAACTTCTCAGCACAATAAATGCACACTGATGCCAGTGTACATTTTATTGTAAAATACACCACAGAGGGCACCTTAGAGGTGCCCCCTGAAACTTAACCAACTATCTGTGTAGGCTGACTGGTTCCAGCAGCCTGCCACACTAGAGACATGTTGCTGGCCCCATGGGGAGAGTGCCTTTGTCACTCTGAGGCCAGTAACAAAGCCTGCACTGGGTGGAGATGCTAACACCTCCCCCAGGCAGGAGCTGTGACACCTGGCGGTGAGCCTCAAAGGCTCACCCCTTTGTCACAGCCCAGCAGGGCACTCCAGCTTAGTGGAGTTGCCCGCCCCCTCCGGCCACGGCCCCCACTTTTAGCGGCAAGGCTGGAGGGAACAAAGAAAATAATGAGAATAACAAGGAGGAGTCACTGGCCAGTCAGGACAGCCCCTAAGGTGTCCTGAGCTGAGGTGACTCTAACTTTTAGAAATCCTCCATCTTGCAGATGGAGGATTCCCCCAATAGGATTAGGGATGTGACCCCCTCCCCTTGGGAGGAGGCACAAAGAGGGTGTACTCACCCTCAGGGCTAGTAGCCATTGGCTACTAACCCCCCAGACCTAAACACGCCCTTAAATTTAGTATTTAAGGGCTACCCTGAACCCTAGAAAATTAGATTCCTGCAACGACAAGAAGAAGGACTGCCTAGCTGAAAAACCCCTGCAGAGGAAGACCAGAAGACGACAACTGCCTTGGCTCCAGAAACTCACCGGCCTGTCTCCTGCCTTCCAAAGATCCTGCTCCAGCGACGCCTTCCAAAGGGACCAGCGACCTCGACATCCTCTGAGGACTGCCCCTGCTTCGAAAAGACAAGAAACTCCCGAGGACAGCGGACCTGCTCCAAGAAAAGCTGCAACTTTGTTTCCAGCAGCTTTAAAGAACCCTGCAAGCTCCCCGCAAGAAGCGTGAGACTTGCAACACTGCACCCGGCGACCCCGACTCGGCTGGTGGCGATCCAACACCTCAGGAGGGACCCCAGGACTACTCTAAGACTGTGAGTACAAAAACCTGTCCCCCCGGAGCCCCCACAGCGCCGCCTGCAGAGGGGAATCCCGAGGCTTCCCCTGACCGCGACTCTTTGAACCTAAAGTCCCGACGCCTGGGAGAGACCCTGCACCCGCAGCCCCCAGGACCTGAAGGACCGGACTTTCACTGGAGAAGTGACCCCCAGGAGTCCCTCTCCCTTGCCCAAGTGGAGGTTTCCCCGAGGAACCCCCCCTTGCCTGCCTGCAGCGCTGAAGAGATCCCTAGATCTCCCATTGACTTCCATTACAAACCCGACGCTTGTTTCTACACTGCACCCGGCCGCCCCCGCGCTGCTGAGGGTGAAATTTCTGTGTGGACTTGTGTCCCCCCCGGTGCCCTACAAAACCCCCCTGGTCTGCCCTCCGAAGACGCAGGTACTTACCTGCAAGCAGACCGGAACCGGGGCACCCCCTTCTCTCCATTCTAGCCTATGCGTTTTGGGCACCACTTTGAACTCTGCACCTGACCGGCCCTGCGCTGCTGGTGTGGTGACTTTGGGGTTGCTCTGAACCCCCAACGGTGGGCTACCTTGGACCAAGAACTGAACCCTGTAAGTGTCTTACTTACCTGGTAAAACTAACCAAAACTTACCTCCCCTAGGAACTGTGAAAATTGCACTAAGTGTCCACTTTTAAAACAGCTATTTGTGAATAACTTGAAAAGTATACATGCAATTTTGATGATTTGAAGTTCCTAAAGTACTTACCTGCAATACCTTTCGAATGAGATATTACATGTAGAATTTGAACCTGTGGTTCTTAAAATAAACTAAGAAAAGATATTTTTCTATATAAAAACCTATTGGCTGGATTTGTCTCTGAGTGTGTGTACCTCATTTATTGTCTATGTGTATGTACAACAAATGCTTAACACTACTCCTTGGATAAGCCTACTGCTCGACCACACTACCACAAAATAGAGCATTAGTATTATCTATTTTTACCACTATTTTACCTCTAAGGGGAACCCTTGGACTCTGTGCATGCTATTCCTTACTTTGAAATAGCACATACAGAGCCAACTTCCTACATTGGTGGATCAGCGGTGGGGTACAAGACTTTGCATTTGCTGGACTACTCAGCCAATGCCTGATCACACGACAAATTCCAAAATTGTCATTAGAAATTGATTTTTGCAATTTGAAAAGTTTTCTAAATTCTTAAAAGACCTGCTAGGGCCTTGTGTTAGATCCTGTTTAGCATTTCTTTTAGAGTTTAAAAGTTTGTAAAAGTTTGAATTAGATTCTAGAACCAGTTGTAGATTCTTAAAAAGTATTCCAACTTTTAGAAGCAAAATGTCTAGCACAGATGTGACTGTGGTGGAACTCGACACCACACCTTACCTCCATCTTAAGATGAGGGAGCTAAGGTCACTCTGTAAAATAAAGAAAATAACAATGGGCCCCAAACCTACCAAAATACAGCTCCAGGAGCTTTTGGCAGAGTTTGAAAAGGCCAACCCCTCTGAGGGTGGCAACTCAGAGGAAGAGGATAGTGACTTGGAGGACAATTCCCCCCTACCAGTCCTATCTAGGGAGAACAGGGTCCCTCAAACCCTGACTCCAAAAATAATAGTCAGAGATGCTGGTTCCCTCACAGGAGAGACCAACACCTCTGAAATCACTGAGGATAACTCCAGTGAAGATGACCCCCTGTTAGCCAGGATGGTCAAAAGATTGGCTTTGGAAAAGCAGCTCCTAGCCATAGAAAGGGAAAGAAAAGAGATGGGCCTAGGTCCCATCGATGGTGGCAGCAACTTAAATAGGGTCAGAGATTCTCCTGACATCCTAAAAATCCCCAAAGGGATTGTAACAAAATATGAAGATGGTGATGACATCACCAAATGGTTCACAGCTTTTGAGAGGGCTTGTGTAACCAGAAAAGTAAACAGATCTCACTGGGGTGCTCTCCTTTGGGAAATGTTCACTGGAAAGTGTAGGGATAGACTCCTCACACTCTCTGGAAAAGATGCAGAATCTTATGACCTCATGAAGGGTACCCTGATTGAGGGCTTTGGATTCTCCACTGAGGAGTATAGAATTAGATTCAGGGGGGCTCAAAAATCCTCGAGCCAGACCTGGGTTGATTTTGTAGACTACTCAGTAAAAACACTAGATGGTTGGTTAACTGGAAATGAAGTGTGTGACTATGTTGGGCTTTATAATTTGTTTATGAAAGAACACATTTTAAGTAACTGCTTCAATGAAAAGTTGCATCAGTATCTGGTAGACCTAGGTCCAATTTCTCCCCAAGAATTGGGAAAGAAGGCAGACCACTGGGTCAAGACTAGGGTAACCAAAACTTCCACTGGGGGTGACCAAAAGAAAGGGGTTACAAAAACTCCCCAGGAGAAAGTGGGTGACACTAGAAACAAAGAAAAAGAGTCCTCTGTAGGCCCCCAAAAACCAGAACAGGTGGGTGGGCCCCAAGACACAACCCAAAACAAAGGTGGGTACCAGGGTAAGAACTGGGATGCCACTAAGGCATGGTGCCACAACTGTAAACAGTCTGGGCACCACACCAAGGACACTTCTTGTCCCAAAAACAAACCCCAGAACAAAATTCCAGGGGTAACCAGTGTAGCCATGGGAGATGACTCCTCAGATGAGGAGGTCTTCATAGCCTTCAACTGGAAACAGGGCCCAACAGGTGAGTTGGAGATTCCAGAGGGAAGTAGACACTTCCACCACCTACTGGTGAATGGAATCCCAACCACTGCCCTGAGAGACACTTGTGCCAGTCACACTATTGTGCATGACAGGCTGGTGCTCTCAAACCAGTACATCCCAGGTGAGACTGCCAGGGTAAGAGTTAGCCTAGACAGGGTCACTAAGAGGCCTGTGGCTTTAGTACCCATAGAAGTGGGTGGCACTCTTAGCTGGAGAAGGGTAGTAGTCAGTACAGACCTCCCCCTTGATTGTCTCCTTGGAAATGACTACCCAGAGGTTAGTCAGAGCCCAAGAGAGGAACTGGTCCAGTGCCAGTCCTCTCCCAAGGATTCTGGAAGTCCTGCCTCTGCAGTAAATGCAAGCAGGCCCCAGAAGAAGAAGAAAAGAAAACAGAGTAGGAAGGGTGGACAACCTTTAGCCAAGGTTACAGCAAGCCAAGGAGATTCTGCTCCAGTAGGGGAGAACTCCAAAAATGGCCCTGATAAAGTCCAACCTGACCCACAAGAAGTCCTGGCTAGTCAGGCAACTGTTAAACCTGAGTGGGTGGCTCCTCAGCTAACAGAAGAAAGAGTGGAAGAAGGGTGTTTACTACAAGATGTGGTAACCCCCCACTCTAATACAGCAGACAGGCAACCTGAACCCAAAGAGGCCTGTAACTTAGCCCCTTCCCTTTTA
The DNA here is from genome assembly GCF_031143425.1 of Pleurodeles waltl. Taxonomy (NCBI): domain Eukaryota; kingdom Metazoa; phylum Chordata; class Amphibia; order Caudata; family Salamandridae; genus Pleurodeles; species Pleurodeles waltl. Next base: position 1,125,919,161 of record NC_090448.1, read on the forward strand.
GGTGAAGAGCTAAAGGTGTGGTTCTGGGCACTGACAGCTGTCAGTGGCCTCTGCTGGGTGTTAGCCTTTATGGCTGCACTATCCTTGGCATGGTGGTCAGACCCCATGCCAAATAGCAAGTTAGGCCCCCTGACCCTGTTGGTCATGGTGGGGTTACTCCAGCTCTGGGTAACCTCTTTGGGTAAGCTAGGGATGACCCTGGCTAAGATAAGATTAGCAGCGGTGGATACCTCTAAACCCAAAATAAAAAGAATGGGTGGAGACATTGAAGAGGCAGACAAGAGGCAATTCAGACTAGGTCCTATCACTGTGGAAGTGGGTCAGTTCCCCAAAGGGAATGACCTGAACAGAAGGATGTAAGGCAGAGTAGGCCCTGCAACTAACCAGCCTATTTCTCCTACTCTTCCTCGCCTGACAGACTAGGAAGACTCTCCCAGCTTGGGCTGAGTCTCCTGGCCTGTGGGCTGGGGGGGGCTTGTGTAAAGAAATGGCTCCCTGTTGCAGTTACCCCCCACTTTTTGCCTGATACTGATGCTGACTTGACTGAGAAGTGTGCTGGGACCCTGCTAACCAGGCCCCAGCACCAGTGTTCCTTCACCTAAAATGTACCATTGTATCCACAATTGGCACACCCTGGCATTCAGATAAGTCCCTTGTAACTGGTACTTCTAGTACCAAGGGCCCTGATGCCAAGAAAGGTCTCTAAGGGCTGCAGCATGTCTTATGCCACCCTAGAGACCCCTCACTCAGCACAGACACACTGCTTACAAGCCTGTGTGTGCTAGTGAGAACAAAATGAGTAAGTCGACATGGCACTCCCCTCAGGGTGCCATGCCAGCCTCTCACTGCCTATGCAGTATAGGTAAGACACCCCTCTAGCAGGCCTTACAGCCCTAAGGCAGGGTGCACTATACCATAGGTGAGGGTACCAGTGCATGAGCACTGTGCCCCTACAGTGTCTAAACAAAACCTTAGACATTGTAAGTGCAGGGTAGCCATAAGAGTATATGGTCTGGGAGTCTGTTTTACACGAACTCCACAGCACCATAATGGCTACACTGAAAACTGGGAAGTTTGGTATCAAACTTCTCAGCACAATAAATGCACACTGATGCCAGTGTACATTTTATTGTAAAATACACCACAGAGGGCACCTTAGAGGTGCCCCCTGAAACTTAACCAACTATCTGTGTAGGCTGACTGGTTCCAGCAGCCTGCCACACTAGAGACATGTTGCTGGCCCCATGGGGAGAGTGCCTTTGTCACTCTGAGGCCAGTAACAAAGCCTGCACTGGGTGGAGATGCTAACACCTCCCCCAGGCAGGAGCTGTGACACCTGGCGGTGAGCCTCAAAGGCTCACCCCTTTGTCACAGCCCAGCAGGGCACTCCAGCTTAGTGGAGTTGCCCGCCCCCTCCGGCCACGGCCCCCACTTTTGGCGGCAAGGCTGGAGGGAACAAAGAAAATAATGAGAATAACAAGGAGGAGTCACTGGCCAGTCAGGACAGCCCTTAAGGTGTCCTGAGCTGAGGTGACTCTAACTTTTAGAAATCCTCCATCTTGCAGATGGAGGATTCCCCCAATAGGATTAGGGATGTGACCCCCTCCCCTTGGGAGGAGGCACAAAGAGGGTGTACTCACCCTCAGGGCTAGTAGCCATTGGCTACTAACCCCCCAGACCTAAACACGCCCTTAAATTTAGTATTTAAGGGCTACCCTGAACCCTAGAAAATTAGATTCCTGCAACGACAAGAAGAAGGACTGCCTAGCTGAAAAACCCCTGCAGAGGAAGACCAGAAGACGACAACTGCCTTGGCTCCAGAAACTCACCGGCCTGTCTCCTGCCTTCCAAAGATCCTGCTCCAGCGACGCCTTCCAAAGGGACCAGCGACCTCGACATCCTCTGAGGACTGCCCCTGCTTCGAAAAGACAAGAAACTCCCGAGGACAGCGGACCTGCTCCAAGAAAAGCTGCAACTTTGTTTCCAGCAGCTTTAAAGAACCCTGCAAGCTCCCCGCAAGAAGCGTGAGACTTGCAACACTGCACCCGGCGACCCCGACTCGGCTGGTGGCGATCCAACACCTCAGGAGGGACCCCAGGACTACTCTAAGACTGTGAGTACAAAAACCTGTCCCCCCGGAGCCCCCACAGCGCCGCCTGCAGAGGGGAATCCCGAGGCTTCCCCTGACCGCGACTCTTTGAACCTAAAGTCCCGACGCCTGGGAGAGACCCTGCACCCGCAGCCCCCAGGACCTGAAGGACCGGACTTTCACTGGAGAAGTGACCCCCAGGAGTCCCTCTCCCTTGCCCAAGTGGAGGTTTCCCCGAGGAACCCCCCCCTTGCCTGCCTGCAGCGCTGAAGAGATCCCTAGATCTCCCATTGACTTCCATTACAAACCCGACGCTTGTTTCTACACTGCACCCGGCCGCCCCCGCGCTGCTGAGGGTGAAATTTCTGTGTGGACTTGTGTCCCCCCCGGTGCCCTACAAAACCCCCCTGGTCTGCCCTCCGAAGACGCGGGTACTTACCTGCAAGCAGACCGGAACCGGGGCACCCCCTTCTCTCCATTCTAGCCTATGCGTTTTGGGCACCACTTTGAACTCTGCACCTGACCGGCCCTGCGCTGCTGGTGTGGTGACTTTGGGGTTGCTCTGAACCCCCAACGGTGGGCTACCTTGGACCAAGAACTGAACCCTGTAAGTGTCTTACTTACCTGGTAAAACTAACCAAAACTTACCTCCCCTAGGAACTGTGAAAATTGCACTAAGTGTCCACTTTTAAAACAGCTATTTGTGAATAACTTGAAAAGTATACATGCAATTTTGATGATTTGAAGTTCCTAAAGTACTTACCTGCAATACCTTTCGAATGAGATATTACATGTAGAATTTGAACCTGTGGTTCTTAAAATAAACTAAGAAAAGATATTTTTCTATATAAAAACCTATTGGCTGGATTTGTCTCTGAGTGTGTGTACCTCATTTATTGTCTATGTGTATGTACAACAAATGCTTAACACTACTCCTTGGATAAGCCTACTGCTCGACCACACTACCACAAAATAGAGCATTAGTATTATCTATTTTTACCACTATTTTACCTCTAAGGGGAACCCTTGGACTCTGTGCATGCTATTCCTTACTTTGAAATAGCACATACAGAGCCAACTTCCTACAGGAACCCTTGGACTCTGTGCATACTATTCCTTACTTTGAAATAGTGCATACAGAGCCAACTTCCTACATTGGTGAATCAGCGGTGGGGTACAAGACTTTGCATTTGCTGGACTACTCAGCCAATACCTGATCACACAACAAATTCCAAAAATTGTCATTAGAAATTGATTTTTGCAATTTGAACTAATTTTCTAAATTCTTAAAAGTCCTGCTAGGGCCTTGTGTTAGTCCCTGTTTAGCATTTCCTTTTAGAGTTTAAAAGTTTTGTGAAAGTTTGAATTAGAACCTAGAACTAGTTTTAGATTCTTAAAAAGTATTCCAACTTTTAGAAGCATAATGTCTAGTACAGAGATGAATGTGGTGGAACTCGACACCACCCCTTACCTCCATCTTAAGATGAGAGAGCTAAGGTCACTCTGCAAAATAAAGAAAATCACAATTGGCTTAAGACCCTCCAAACAACAGCTCCAGGAGCTTTTGGCAGAGTTTGAAAAAGCCAACCCCTCTGAGGATGACAACCCAGAGGAGGATGTTAGTGACTTGGAGGAGAATTCCCCCCTTCCAGTCCTAACTAGGGAACCCAGGGACCATCAGTTCCTGATTCCAACTATAATAGTCAGAGACGCTGGCTCCCTCACAGGAGGGACCAACCTCTCTGAAATCACCGAGGATAACTCCAGTGAAGAGGACATCCAGCTGGCCAGGATGGCCAAAAGATTGGCTTTGGAAAGACAGATCCTAGCCATAGAAAGGGAAAGACAAGAGATGGGCCTAGGACCCATCAATGGTGGCAGCAACATAAATAGGGTCAGAGATTCTCCTGACATGTTGAAAATCCCTAAAGGGATTGTAACTAAATATGAAGATGGTGATGACATCACCAAATGGTTCACAGCTTTTGAGAGGGCTTGTGTAACCAGAAAAGTGAACAAATCTCACTGGGGTGCTCTCCTTTGGGAAATGTTCACAGGAAAGTGTAGGGATAGACTCCTCACACTCTCTGGAAAAGATGCAGAATCTTATGACCTCATGAAGGGTACCCTGATTGAGGGCTTTGGATTCTCCACTGAGGAGTATAGGATTAGATTCAGGGGGGCTCAAAAATCCTCGAGCCAGACCTGGGTTGACTTTGTAGACTACTCAGTAAAAACACTAGATGGTTGGATTCAAGGCAGTGGTGTAAGTAATTATGATGGGCTGTACAATTTATTTGTGAAAGAACACCTATTAAGTAATTGTTTCAATGATAAACTGCATCAGCATCTGGTAGACCTAGGACAATTTCTCCCCAAGAATTGGGAAAGAAGGCGGACCATTGGGTCAAGACTAGGGTAACCAAAACTTCCACTGGGGGTGACCAAAAGAAAGGGGTTACAAAGCCTCCCCAGGAGAAAGTGGGGGACACTAGAAACAAAGAAAAAGAGTCCTCTGTAGGCCCCCAAAAACCAGACCGGGTGGGTGGGCCCCGAGACACAACCCAAAACAAAGGTGGGTACCAGGGTAAGAACTGGGATGTCACTAAGGCATGGTGCCAAAACTGTAGACAGACAGGGCACCACACAAAGGACACTTCTTGTCCCAAAAACAAAACCCCTAGCAAAATCCCAGGGGTGACCAGTGTAGCCATTGGGGATGACTCCTCAGATGAGGAGGTCTTCATAGCCTTCAACTGGAAAAAGGGCCCAACAGGTGAGTTGGAGATTCCAGAGGGAAGTAGACACTTCCACCACCTACTGGTGAATGGAATCCCAGCCACTGCCCTGAAAGACACTTGTGCCAGTCACACTATTGTGCATGACAGGCTGGTGTTCTCAAACCAGTACATCCCAGGTGAGACTGCCAGAGTAAGAGTTAGCCCAGACAGGGTCACTGATAGGCCAGTGGCTTTTGTGCCCATAGAAGTGGGTGGGACTTTTAGCTGGAGAAGGGTGGTAGTCAGTACAGACTTCCCCTTGATTGTCTCCTTGGAAATGACTGCCCAGAGGTTAGTCAGAGCCCAAGAGAGGAACTGGTCCAGTGCCAGTCCTCTCCCAAGGATTCTGGAGGTCCTGCCCCTGCAGTAACTGCTAGCAGGCCCCAGAAGAAAAAGAATAGAAAACAGTGTAGGAAGGGTGGACAACCTTTAGCCAAGGTCCCAGCAAGCCAAGGAGATTCTGCTCCAGTAGGGGAGAACTCCAAAAGCGGCTCTGATAAAGTCCAACCTGACCCACAAGAAGTCCTGGCTAGTCAGGCAACTGTTAAGCCCGAGTGGGTGGCTCCTCAGCTAACAGAAGAAAGAGTGGAAGAAGGGTGTTTACTACAAGATGTGGTAACCCCCCACTCTAATACAGCAGACAGGCACCCTGAACCCAAAGAAGCCTGTAACTTAGCCCCTTTCCTTGTAGGTGAAGAGCTAAAGGTGTGGTTCTGGGCACTGACAGCTGTCAGTGGCCTCTGCTGGGTGTTAGCCTTTATGGCTGCACTATCCTTGGCATGGTGGTCTGACCCCATGCCAAATAGCAAGTTAGGCCCCCTGACCCTGTTGGTCATGGTGGGGTTACTCCAGCTCTGGGTAACCTCTTTGGGTAAGCTAGGGGTGACCCTGGCTAAGATAAGCAGAGGTGGATACCTCTAACCCCAAAATAGAGAGAATGGGTGGAGACATAAAAAGTACAGACAAGAGGCAATTCAGACTAGGTCCTATCACTGTGGAAGTGGGTCAGTTCCCCAGAGGGAATGACCTGAACAGGAGGATGTAAGGCAGAGTAGGCCCTGCAACAAACCAGCCTATTTCCTCTACTATTCCTCGCCTGACAGACTAGGAAGACTCTCCCAGCTTTGGGTGAGTCTCCTGGCCTGTGGGCTGGGGGGGGCTTGTGTAAAGAAATGGCTCCCTGTTGCAGTTACCCCCCACTTTTTGCCTGATACTGATGCTGACTTGACTGAGAAGTGTGCTGGGACCCTGCTAACCAGGCCCCAGCACCAGTGTTCTTTCACCTAAAATGTACCATTGTTTCCACAATTGGCACAACCCTGGCACCTAGGTAAGTCCCTTGTAACTGGTACCCCTGGTACCAAGGGCCCTGATGCCAGGGAAGGTCTCTAAGGGCTGCAGCATGTCTTATGCCACCCTAGGGACCCCTCACTCAGCACAGACACACTGCTTGCCAGCTTGTGTGTGCTGGTGGGGAGAAAATGACCAAGTCGACATGGCACTCCCCTCAGGGTGCCATGCCAACCTCACACTGCCTGTGGCATAGGTAAGTCACCCCTCTAGCAGGCCTTACAGCCCTAAGGCAGGGTGCACTATACCACAGGTGAGGGCATAGGTGCATGAGCACCATGCCCCTACAGTGTCTAAGCAAAACCTTAGACATTGTAAGTGCAGGGTAGCCATAAGAGAATATGGTCTGGGAGTCTGTCAAAAACGAACTCCACAGCTCCATAATGGCTACACTGAATACTGGGAAGTTTGGTATCAAACTTCTCAGGATAATAAACCCACACTGATGCCAGTGTTGGATTTACTAAAAAATGCACACAGAGGGCATCTTAGAGATACCCCCTGTATTTTACCCAATTGTTCAGTGCAGGACTGACTGGTCTCTGCCAGCCTGCTGCTGAGAGACGAGTTTCTGACCCCATGCGGTGAGAGCCTTTGTGCTCTCTGAGGACAGAAACAAAGCTTGCTCTGGGTGGAGGTGCTTCACACCTCCCCCCTGCAGGAACTGTAACACCTAGCAGTGAGCTTCAAAGGCTCAAGCTTCGTGTTACAATGCCCCAGCGCACTCCAGCTAGTGGAGATGCCCGCCCCCTGGACCCAGCCCCCACTTTTGGCGGCAAGTCCAGGAGAGATAATGAGAAAAACAAGGAGGAGTCACTGGCCAGTCAGGAGAGCCCCTAAGGTGTCCTGAGCTGAGGTGACACTGACTTTTAGAAATCCTCCATCTTGTAGAAGGAGGATTCCCCCAATAGGGATAGGAATGTGACCCCCTCCCCTTGGGAGGAGGCACAAAGAGGGTGTACCCACCCTCAGGGCTAGTAGCCATTGGCTACTAACCCCCCAGACCTAAACACGCCCTTAAATTTAGTATTTAAGGGCTCCCCTGAACCTAAGAATTTAGATTCCTGCAACTTACAAGAAGAAGAGGACTGCTGAGCTGAAAGACCCCTGCAGAGGAAGAAAAGAAGACACCAACTGCTTTGGCCCCAGACCTACCGGCCTGTCTCCTGCCTTCCAAAGAAACATGCTCCAGCGACACTTTACCAAGGACCAGCGACCTCTGAATCCTCAGAGGACTGCCCTGCTTCAAGAAAGACAAGAAACTCCCGAGGACAGCGGCACTGCTCCAAAAGAACTGCAACTTTGTTACAGAGGAGCAGATTTAAAGACCCCCTGCAAATCCCCGCAAGAAGCGTGAGACTTGCAACACTGCACCCGGCGACCCCGACTCCACTGGTGGAGAACCAACACCTCAGGGAGGACCCTCCGGCGACTCCGAGACCGTGAGTAACCAAAGTTGTCCCCCCTGAGCCCCCACAGCGACGCCTGCAGAGGGAATCCCGAGGCTCCCCCTGACCGCGACTGCCTGAACCTAAAGTCCCGACGGCTGGAAAAGACCCTGCACCCGCAGCCCCCAGTACCTGAAGGAACGGAACTTCTGTGCAGGAGTGACCCCCAGGAGGCCCTCTCCCTTGCCCACGTGGTGGCTACCCCGAGGAGCACCCCCCCTTGCCTGCCTGCACCGCTGAAGAGACCCCTTGGTCTCCCATTGAAACCTACAGAGAACCCGACGCTTGTTTTCACATGCACCCGGCCGCCCCCGCGCTGCTGAGGGTGTACTTTTTGTGCTGACTTGTGTCCCCCCGGTGCCCTACAAAACCCCCCTGGTCTGCCCTCCGAAGATGCGGGTACTTACCTGCTGGCAGACTGGAACCGGGGCACCCCCTTCTCTCCATTGAAGCCTATGTGTTTTGGGCACCTCTTTGACCTCTGCACCTGACCGGCCCTGAGCTGCTGGTGTGGTAACTTTGGGGTTGCTCTGAACCCCCAACGGTGGGCTACATTGGACCCAAAACTGTGACCTGTAAGTGATTTACTTACCTGCTAAAAATAACAATACTTTACCTCCCCCAGGAACTGTGAAAATTGCACTGTGTCCACTTTTAAAACAGCTATTTGTGTTTTATGTGAAAAGTATATATGCTACTGTAATTATTCAAAGTTCCTAAAGTACTTACCTGCAATACCTTTCAAATGAGATATTACATGTAGAATTTGAACCTGTGGTTCTTAAAATAAACTAAGAAAATATATTTTTCTATAACAAAACCTATTGGCCTGGATTTGTCTGAGTGTGTGTTCCTCATTTATGCCTGGGTGTATGTACAACAAATGCTTAACACTACTCCTTTGATAAGCCTACTGCTCGACCACACTACCACAAAATAGAGCATTAGTATTATCTCTTTTTGCCACTATCTTACCTCTAAGGGGAACCCTTGGACTCTGTGCATACTATTCCTTACTTTGAAATAGTGCATACAGAGCCAACTTCCTACAGGAGGCTACAGAGCTGGTCCAAACAATTACAGGTTAATAGCCCTCCTGGATAATGATGCCAATGTTATGCCAGCCTGCTTGTGGAAGATCTATAGCTATGGGCAGAGCAAAAACAACTAATCCCTTTCAATCAAACAGGGTTTACAGGAAATTCTGGCACATTAACTAACTTAATGGCTATAACCTTAATGTTGGCAAAGCTCCAGCTTCAAAACTCTGATGCACTGTTGCTTCGTCGACTTCTCTGCAGCATTTAATTGAGCACCAAGGGGAGCACTGTGTTCTAAACTACAGAAATGGGGAATACCTCTGTAGTTCTTGGAGGCTATAATTCTGTTACACATCAATACGTGGATATGCATAAAATTAGGGGATGACGCACATCTGTCTAGGAAAATTCCATCATGAGGCGTGAAGCAGGGGTGTGTGGTAGCCCCTGCTATTTCATTTGTTTATAGCAGATCTAACACAGTAACTCGACACCATCATTGCTAACGACCCAAAAATAGGTGGTGTCTGGATTAGCAATTTGCTGTATGCTGATGACCTTGCCCCTTTTAGCTATACATGAGTGGGACTGCAACGATTACTTGAATGATTGTATATTTATACAGCTATTAATAATTTAGAGGTGAATCTGAAGATGACAAAGATTGTAACATTTGGTAGGAAAAAATACAGGGGAGGAGGCTGGCACTACAATGGCAACAAAATTGTGTTTGATCAACCTTGTAAGTACCTAGGGGTTCACACTGATGCCAGAGGCTACTTCGTGAAGCAAAGGCAAAAAGTTCAAGGAAAAGCCTTGACCCTTCAGGTGACACTATCAAAATTATCAAAGTCATTTTTCGGTCCAAGCCTGTCTCTATTACTAGACGTTATGGTGGCCAAGATTTCTCCCACATTAATCTACAGCAGGAAAATTTTACTTGGGGTGGACAATAGCTTGTTAAATAAACGTGTTATAAAAATCAACAAGCAAGTGCTACGTCTTTCAAAGATTTCATCCGATGCTTGTGCGACAAGCTACAGAGGCCCAAAGCTGGCAGCGTAAAGGCATTACTGTGGCCGGAAATCAGCTGCAGTGGCACACGTTAGGCACATAGTTGGTTGTTTGAAGATTCTCAGCAACTGCTGGACGTAAAAGGACTCTGGAGCAGTAACCTGAGTCACTCAAGTTTTAAAATGAGTATTATTAAAACACATCCACCTTTGGTCATTTCACTCAGACAGAGCACTATTTGCTAAACAAAAACATGGTTGGGTAGTCATCAGCAGGAATCAGCCGACAGCTCCAACATCTTACCTTTCAGGCACGTATTCCATTCATCTGATGGCAAGACTAATGGGTCTAAGACTAGGGGAGTGGCCATTCCTGAAACATCTACTCAGCTGGCATCGCTTATAGTGGCTGCGGTGGTGGTGAAGAATCCTTCGAACACGTCATATTGCCTCTGCCCAGCATGGCTGATTGAACGCAGGACCAGTGTATGGAAAGAGTGGAATAGTCTGGGAGCCCGCACTTGCCGGCAGGCTATCATTGCTTCGCGAAACCCTGATAATACAGTGCTGAACATTTTGTTGATGAAATTTGTCCTCAAGGAAAAGGGATTTCTATCGCCTGATGCCTGAGACATGTTGATTTCCCTAGAAGGCAATACGTTTTCATATCTGTTTTGTCCAAATGACAACTAGACATGAATTCAGAGAGAAAGAAGCCTGCCTGTACTTTTTGCCAGAGCCTGACATTGGCCCTGGAACACTGGAAAAGCTGCACACGAAGGAGCGGGACACTGTAGATCCCTACAACACGTACCCACCCTACCCTGAGAAGAGGCTGGGGGTAGGGAGAGGAGGCTCTTCATGGCAGCCTAGCTCTCTGCTGTGTGCCATTAGCTCCCTCTGGGCGCACTTCTGTGATCTCTTTACTCTGACATTGGCAATAGTCGAGGTTGTTTTTGCAGGCCCGGCAATGACCATTGTCACTCCAAGTAAGGCAGCCCCTGGGGATTACAGTAGTCTGGCTGTGCACTCCACGTCCTGCACGTCTCCCAAACTCTAAAGCACCAGTGGATCGAGCACTGGGTGTTATGCCAAATCGCAGTGCAGTGCAGCACAGCTGTGATTACTTGGCACTGCACTCGGGAACTGATCCTTATGACCCATCCTTGCAACAGCATTTAAAAAACAATACATAAGTACTTTGGGTGTGATGGCAAACATTCACAAGGACAAACCCGAGTGGCTTATCCCACACTTCCGTTCTCCACCCCTGGAAGCCAGCAGAAGTAAGCGACAGGTGGTGCTAGTGTGACAGGAGCTTGGAGCCAAAGTCAGCGACTGGTACTCTTGGTGGGGCGGGCGGGCAAGCAAGCCTGTGAACAACCACTGCTACACAGTAAACCGCACGAGTAAATAAACCTAAGCGGCAGGTTGTACATAAATCACAGAAGGAGGCGTACAAGCCACTCCGCTGTTTTTCCTAAGTTTTACTTTAATCAGTGAATATTGTTGGAGTTAGGTTTTTTAAGGGGTGCAAGCTTAGAAAGTATAACTTATCAATTCACTCCTTGTACCGATTTTAAGAAACTTTTTTTAAGGACACAATAGTCCATTTAAACGTATTTTCACTTGTATCTATAGACAGTCTGTTTGGTGAAATGTCACAGAAATGTGTTGGCTAGCTTTAGGTCATTAATCGTAGCTGTGTGGATCGAAGCGCTCGCTGCAGGGCATTAGGTCTAACCCGCACATTGAGAGTTTGGAGACAGAGGGCTAGTTGGCAAGGTGTGGGGTCCAGCCTCTGCAGCTTGGCAGCTCTCCAAATAGTGGCAGACCGAGACTGGAGGGGGAGGAGGCAGGATCACCTGTAGCTCCTGTGATCTAAATTCGAGTCTCGGGAATTTACTACAGAAGTAAATCAACTCTTTTTGTATGGTGATCATTACTATACAGTTGTCATATAGCATTGAGCCACTAGTTCCACTGAATCATCCTGTGCCACTGTTCACCTCGCAGATTGATACTAAATGGCTCACTCTCTTTATTTCACTACTGTATGCCCAGGCACGGGTCTTGCAGAGATGAGATGTATCGTTCGCAGCCTCGGGTTGATATTACTCATGGGACAGGACAAGTGTCTGTTCTTTGATTATGCTATACCTTTTTATAAGACTGGTATTCTGCCACTGGCACAGCCTTGCAGCGCCTTGCGGTCAATGTGTGGTGCCAGTCACAAGCTTCGCAGCTAGTCTCTTTCAGTGTTATACCCTGTATCGAATTACTGTTTTCAGAAAACATTTTAAATGTCCTTCTACTTTTGCTTATCGTTTACTTGCTGCACACACCATGGTATGTACAAATAAGCATGAGACAATAATGCATGCTGATCAAGTGACTCCCATCTCATTATTGTGGGATGATCCGGAGACTCCAGTTCATTATTGTAACATAATCACGACTGAATCTTACTATTGTAGGCTGGTCATGTGACCCACAAACTGGTTAATGTAATTGTTACTGCAATTATGTTATCTAAATGTGAGCTTTGTGCAAATTCTCTGTATCATACAAAATGTTCTCTTCTACAGTATGTAACTGTCCAAATGTTAAATTCTCATGTGATATCGTTTTCTTATGTAAAGCGCTCTGACAACCATTCGGGTCTTTGCGCTACTTAGAACTGCACATAAATAAAACTCCTAGTGATCCTACCAAACCTACTGTTAACCGAAAAATCTATAAAGTTGGTTTCCCCATGGTACAATAGGCTATAACTGATGAAACAATCCGATAGGTTTGCTTGGTGGGTTATTGCACCTACTTCAGAAGTCTGGGGGCTATACTCTGTAGCACACAGCTATCGAACCCTTCTGCCAGAATCACTCAGGGGTGATTTTGCCATTCTGTACCCAACATGTGCTCTCTCCATCGTTATTTGTGGTGTCCACAGGTAACTAGCAGCAATCAAGAAGCTTTGAACGTGCAGGCAGAGCAGAGGTGCAGGAGATGGTTAATGCTTTCCCTAAAGAAATGGTTGTAGTCTAGGTCACAGCCAAGGTTCAAAAAGGTGTACCCCAGAGTGACATTCTGTTAGTGGTAGCTACATTCAGCTCTCAGAAGTCACAGGTCGCTGCCATCAAGCACTATATTGATAAACATTATGTTGTTAAACCAGTCTTTCTTAGACCACCTTTTATATATTTATCTCAGGGCAGATCTGCAGTGGATCCAGTAGATCATAGTGAGAACTAAGTCTGTGCTGACTTATGCAGGCAGGTCCCAGGCAGTCATCTGTGTGCACTGCTTGCTCTAAACCTGGCATCTATTTATTTTGGAATGATCCAACAGCAACACAATCTACAATGCATGTTCACTGAAACACCGTATATCCTTCAATATGTGGGATACCTGATTTTATGCAAGACTATTGACACTTAAATTGCATAAGTATTGTTCATTGATTACTTAGCAAGGAGCTCACCAGTAGCGGTTTATAATTTTACACATTGCACCAAGTGCTGGAAAAATTATCCTGCACAACAGCTATAAATGATAAATGATGTGGCTCCCTTTCCCTGGTCGCTGACCCTGGTAATAAATGTTTTTTCAGTAGGGCTCAGACTTTCTACCTAGCTGTGCTGCTAGATTCTCCAGTCTTGGCAAACTTTACCAGCCGAGTGTTCTTAAACAAATCTACTTCTGTCTGGTGTGAACTTCAGACTCCTTTCTCGTGAAGCCTTACTCTGTGTCGCTTATTTGCCAACTCTGTGCTCTGTACGAAGGAGACTTCCACTCCTGGTGAATGTGTGTGGTGTCAAGATATCATTGCTCCTGTGCTGCACATCCTCATTGTCAGCGAGACAAGGTTGCACATCTCTTGCTGTGCCGCATATTTTCTTTAAAACTGGTAAATACACACTGTTGCAGCAATGTACATGTTCTGTGCACGAGAAAATCTTGTTCGGCTACTGCCTGTGCTGTACATATTGTTTGTATGAGAGGAGCATGCACTAATAACTGTGTACATTATAATAACCCCATCTGACCAACCTAGGTACATAAAATGGGGGGGGGGGGGTTAATTAAAATATTAGTAACAGTTGTGATAGCAACCAACTCCAAGGGTTCTCTCCTTACAATCGTAGCATCCATTTTCAGAAGTTCAGAAACTGTATAATTTCAATATAATCTGCTGCTAAGAAGTCATGCAACTGAGGTTTTCCTTTTAAAGTTATAGTGGCACCAATAAGAAGTAGGGATACTTTCCAATTAAACTAAATCATCTCTGCTAAATGCCTCTGGTGTCCTGTGCTGCCAAAAGTACACAAGCCATCCCAAGAAATGAAGGTATTGTTGCCCATGGGCATGACTGCAAGAACATCAGATGTGACAATTAGTGTCGCACACCACTACTAATCATCAGCTGGGTCTGGAATGTATTACACCCTTGAACCAGTTTGTCGAAACATCTTAAAACACCCACAGCCTTTTAAAACAAAACCTCCCAGTCAATACTCTGCGTTAAGACGCTATTTCTCTTGAAAATGTGTCAAAAGTAAACTGGCTGACAAATATGTGCAGGCAGAGTCACCTTTTGCACACCTGCAGCAAAAGTGATCAGTACAACGAATCTGCTTATGCTTGTTACACCACCACACACTGCACACAGACTTGCATGTGAAGCATGATGCATCAATCACAATACAGGCATCCTCTGTGTCTGTCAGTCTTGCTGATTTAGGAAATTGGTGGGGGCAAGTGGATATTTTCACAGGACAAATGAATTTCAGTAACATTCTGTTCCTCGGACAAGTAGAAGTTTTAAACAATTCCACACCTGTGCCCTCATTGCGTCTACTAAGTTCAGTCGGGAAAGGGCTCGGCAAGTGGGCTCTGCAGTCCTCTCTAAACCACCTGTAGCGAGTTCCAGTTCTTTACCCTTTGCCATCAGGATATTAGCCCAACAACGGATTGGTTATGCAAAACTCTGCTAGAATAACGACCTTTTGTGTGAGGTAAACCGGATGGTGTTTGCTTCCAGAGACATTCCATCGCCTCTTGTGTTGAAAAATGGTTGTTTTAACGTTGAACTAGCACTTTACTAACAATTGCATTGTTGTCCATGAGACACAACTTGCAAACATTCCCGCTGTAACCAACCGGATGGTGGCTTCTTAGGGGATTATTCAACTGGTTCTGTGTTGTGGAAGGGCTGTCCTAAGTCATTAGCACTTTAAATCACATCACTTTGCTTCTATTATCAATAAATAATTTGCTGCCATTTTTGCTGTTCAATTGTCGTCAAATACTCGGTTTGAACTATTAACTTAATCATTTTGCTGCTATCAATGTGGATTTTTAGCTTGGCAATGTGGTTTTTACAGGATGTTTTTAATGTTGACGACACTGGCCAGTCAAGAGTGGCTGTATCCCTTGCTTTATCAACTGAATTCATTTTAATAGTTACGATTATTTACAGTCAATGTAGCAAAATGTGCTTCTTGTTCTTTTAAATTGTAATGGTTTTGAATAATCATAAACAATGGTATATATGGTGGCATCACGTCGTAGCACTGAAGTGTGCTTTGTTTACGTCCCAGAGGGAGGCATAAGCTCCAGAGAAACAGGTAAGAGGGAAGCTTCGGCAATTAAACTTTTTTTTTTTAAATATGTAATTGCCATCTGCGGACCCACTTCCTATTCACTATTACTAGCCCATACAGATTGGTGACATTTCCATATTTCAGTCTATATATACTTCTGGACTGTATGGCGTGTCTGATTCAGCTGCCATTTAACCCGACAGCATCACAAAAAATGATAGCTTCTTCCAAAAACAGCCTGCGCCGCTACAGCTAGTCAGAGAGATCCAATCAACACTTTCGGCCTGGAGCAGGCAGATCTTTAGGAGCGCTCCCAAGCAGTCCATTATTGCATATTTATAGCGCTTTCAACCCCGGGTGGGGCTCTAAAGTGCGTTTCGCAAACACTGGTGTGTTTTGCAGCACTAGCTCTTCTGCTGTGCCAGAGTGTTATAGTAGGGCCTAGTGGACAGACCACAATTAGGCCTGTCGTGGACCCTCCTTGATGGATCCCTCGCAATCACACCACTGCCATGCGTGGCGTGGTGTTGCAGTGCTAGCAGACTGGCCATGCGGATTATAGCTGATGAGACCCCTCGTAGGCCCTACAGCTGGTTGGAAGTCCTGCTCATTTTAGATGTAGTTTTAACCTTAGAGGGCCTGGTGAAGCAGGCACTGATGGCCTATGAAACACCCCCTCTGGCGAGCACTAAAACCTGAATGCACGTGGTCCCTCAAAATTGGATTCTAAATGTGCTCCAAAAAAGGCTTCCTTATAAAAAATTATGCATATGTTAAGATGCAGTTCTACAGAGGAGACATACTCTTGTATACGAAAGTCATCAGCAGGGGCTGGCTCGCTTCCGGCATCCCGCCCCATTGTTATTTTGCTACACGGCGTAGTTTGTGTTAGCTGAGGTAAATGACAATTGCAACAAATGCTGGTGCTTACTACAACAGCTCATATTAAAACCAATAATAAGTACAAGAACGAAACGTACACAGTGCTCCTATGAAGCAGACTAGTCCTTCACTGGGCAGCCAGGCAGGACAGCAATATAAACCCTACATTGTCAACGAATAATGTAATAGCCAATCATTTCAACTGTTTGCAATGCAGTGCCTCAACTTAACTGTACATGCTGTTATGATAGTCATTTAATGCTATGATTGGAATACAGAGTGAATATCACGGTAGAAGTATATACATTCAGGGTGCAGCTCCAATGTATAGTAGCATCTTCGTGCAGAATGCAGTATTTGTAGGGGTGGTAACCTAACGAGAAGTTGAATAAAGTTAATTGGCAGTTTCTTGTCTGACCAACGTCTTTGGCCTGTCCTGTATCTTTAGCCATAATGACTGTGACTTGTAGTAGCATTTTTATCACTGACAGGTTGTTTCTTAACCTTACCATGGGGCTGTTTCAAACCCTTACTACATCAACATTATTTCTTGGCTCCGCTCACAAGAACGTGGCACTCAAAGTGTCACACATAAGACAATGGGATATCACACACATGTACCTGAAAACATGGAAGTGTCACACTTAGGCATTCTGAAAACCTGGCACTTAGGACTATTATTTTATTAAATCTACAAATACTAAGAACTGGAAAAGCCTTGGTGTGCAGGTGCTCTTAAATTAAAGTTCAGAATTCGCTCTTTTCTGCAAATCGACCTTCCATAATTGATTAGGGTTGGAGAATCGACACGTGTGTACCATCGCAAAGAAAGCAGCGCCTGGTTGCACTTACACGCTCTCTGCAAGTTATCATGAAGGAGTTCTGAAACACTAGTGTAGTATGTTTACCAAGATCAACCACAGAGATATGTATGTAGGTGCATCTCAGGCTACCTCAGGTGCAACATTTGAGTCCCTGCTCCTCACTGAAGGTCTGCATCACCTTACACAAGCCCCCTATGTTCTACAAGAGCCACACCTGAAGCAGTGCGAGATCAAGCACCCTATTAATGAAGTCTGGGGAAGAAGTGCGTACCTGGGTAACAAACTCCGCATTGATCTGCGCAACGGTGGGGGTGAGCACCTTCCTGCCGCTGCCCTGCGGAGAAGGGGCTACGGTAGCCGCCGCCATGGCCACGGTACCAAGCAGTGCCCGGCGAGTAGGAGTTTAAAACCAGGCAGGCATGCACTGCTGCTTTCTGAACCTAGCGGGCCGCCGTAGCGAACATCCCCGCTTGGCAATACAGAATGGGAAAAGCGGAAACGCAGTCGTGAACCAACCATAGATATTGAAAGAAGACTATTGGCGGGTGGTGCAAAGAGTTCTTCAGGCTTCCGAGAATGAATACTTTTTCTAAACAGATACGAATTTATATAAGTATTCTGTACGATGTAGCAATACATTTTAACCAATAATCAGAGCAAAAATGTACACCCTGTACTTTGTATTCACGAAAAAAATTAAAAATCTCATACTTTATTTTACAGAAGATTTCTGATTAGGTGAAAAACACGATAAAATAGGTTAAATGGCTTTTATTTAACTGGACTGCTACGGTGAGGGCTGCACAAGCAATTACGTTTTAATTGGTAAAAACGTTTCCCATTCAAATATGGCCGCCTATCATAATAAAAGTTATTCACACGCTAAAGCTTTCACGAAAAGGCGTACGGTAGTCAGTGCCACAAGCGCCGTCGAGGTGCATGTAGGTCTTGTGCCTCTGACAGTTCCAGAAAACATTTAGATATACATTATGTGAGGTCTTATATACATTCGAAGATTAACCACCATTGTACTGCTACATACATGCCAATATTAGAGGTTTTGGTGATAGATTCCTGATTTTTTAAGCTAATAAGAAAATTAGTCCACTCTGTCCCATTTAAAACTACTTTCCCGAAGTGTGGTCAGGGGTCCAAATAAATCCTCCCTCGATTTTTTTCCTTCTCTCTCTGCTAGTATACAACCCGATATTTGGGAAGAGAGGAATAGAAAAATAGTAGAAGTTATATTTTCAAGCAAGAGAAAGCGATAATAAAATCACTTTTGGATTTAAGAAATTGTGCATACATGCAAACATTTTAGAAGAAAAAAGTGGGAGATTTAAAAAATATAATCGCGAGAATGTACTTTCCCCATTGACACCTATTGCAGCAGAGGCAAAATCAGACAGGACACAACCAGGATTAACCCTTTTTGTTTTAAAAAAAAATCGTGTGTCTCCCACCTGAATCGGATCAATTGCCACGTATGATTGTGAATATCTCACCCCGTGTCTTAAAATAAAATACAGAAGTGCTGGTACTCACTATACACAGTACCTGTTTGCTTCAGCCCAGTACCAGTACTCTCCCATTAAACGTATTACAGCAGAGCTGAAAAGTTGACGTAGTCTCCCTCTCAAATTAAAGACACACAGGTATTCAATGCTGAAGAGTACCTGCTTTTTTTAAAGCACTGTTCCCATCAAAGTGGCATACATACATGCCAATGGACCGGATTCAGGCAGGAGACTCCCAATGTTTGAAACCCAAAATGGTTTTATTTTGGCTGTCTCTGCTGAAATAGCCTCTGCTTCGATAGAAGTCAAATTGGGAAATACATTCTCCTGATTATTTGTTTAAACCCTCCTGTTTTCCTCTTCTAAAATGTTGGCATGTATGGGCATATATGTCATATGTAACGGAGTAAACCTATACAGTTTTCAGATTGTAGGTGCTTGTATCGGCTGTTGCCCTTACAGTGAGAAAAAGTTTCAGTATTGTGACAGAATGAACAGTCATGCCAGAGATGCCCATAATATGACAGTAAACTTGTGATGATCCTAATGGAACAAATGGACTCACAAGGAACACAAAATGGACACGGGGAGTCTCCAAGCCAATGATATGTAGAATATCGTCTTGTAATTCTTGATTTAGGAGAAGGAGAGGTGCATGCATTTGTATGCCAGGACCTGAGGATTTTGCTTCTCCATCTTTACTGCAAAAATGACAGCAGCCAATGAAAGCAATATAATTCAATAAACTACTTTTCTCAACATTTTTCATTTTCTAATGAACCCAACCACCAATAAAGTAGTCCTTGTACTCTTCAATGTGAGAGAATTCATGTTCCTTTTTTGCTGATGATGCAGCCGAGTTAAGTAACTGTTTCTGTGTTATTATGGAATATTCATGTTTACTGAGTTGCATCAGCTTGTTCATGTGTGAGGCTTCGGACTGGAGAAACTTCCTTCTTCTTGATGGTCCGAGGTTTATCATTGTGAAAGTTTTTTTTTTTTTCTTGTTCCAACACTTCTATGTGTGTTGGTTGTGTTGAGCGCACGTGGCGTTGAGTCAACAGTAATGCCATGACTGTAGATTTTCTGTGGAGCGGGATCAGGAGTGTTAATAATCAATGAATTGTAACCCTACACTACAAAATATTCTGAGTTAGTGTGAGATATTACACCACTTTACCATGGAAAGGAGGCTACAGGGGTGACTGTTGGGATAGATGTCCCATGTGGATTGCGGAATGATGTCTGACGAAATAAGAGTATCATTTCTGAATGTTGATCAGAATTGTGAGTCATGATGGAGGAAAGAGATTGTATATACGAAAGAATTATCTCCACAATCATGATTCTTATCTAGTATTATTATATGACACCAGATTTAATGATAAAAAGATCTGTTCTGAATTGTAGAGTGTGACAATAGGGGAACCACCTGTCTGAGATTGATGAGGCCATTCCCTGACAGTTGCAGGGTAAGTAGAATAAACTTAGCACCAGGAGAAAAAAAATAATTGGAGTAATCATGATATAGCATGAACTACTAGTCGTTACTGGGTTCTTATGCACTATTTTGATGCACTGTGTGCAGTGTTTTTTCCCAGTGATGTATGCTTCACCTGTGGTGTCGAGTGGACACAATATAATGCTGTTGGGAACGTAGATTCACTGCGGTAAAATGTCCCCATGTGATTTATTGTTTCAGGAGACGCATAGAGGAAAAAGGTAAGAACTAGTCTTGCCTATTTGAATGCTGAGTTGCTAGACATGCTAAGACAGTAGGGATGAGAACACAATTGCCCTGAAGAGGGCCAGAGGACAGACACTTACAGAGATTTACTTCCCGGTGAGTATTTCACTAGAACCGGAACATGCTGGCAGATCATATAAGATACATGGGTCCATTATAGAGCCATGGATCACGGCTACCACCTTTGTAAAGGAAGGGTGTTTTATTTTATTTTAACCCTACCCAGCGTCATCCCTAATAAATAATAACTATTGGATAGATGCTGAGGTACTTTTAACTAAGCTTGTCACCATTCTGGTACCCTACTGACCAGAAGACCGTTTTTCTGGATCTCCCTGTCCCATGAGGAGCTAGTTCTTCCAAGGGACTAATGTTGATACCTCTGGGTTAGTACCATCTTAACCTGGTGGGTTGGACTGGCTGATGATGAAGCATGCCACAAAAAAGTGGGTGAGGCTTTTCCATCACAAAGGGGAGACCCCCTAGGCAAGGGTATACATAAAAGGTAGAATGCAGACACAAAAAGGAAGATAAGAGTGGATAAAAGAAAATTCCAGCCCCATTTTTGTGATAATGTTTTATGGATTAAGAGTTAATGGGGAGGGGTACCTCTCCTACCTTTCTTTAGTGGTATTTAAAGGAATATAGTGACAGATTGGAACTCTTAATATCTAGCGAACAATAGCAATTGGAAGCTGCATTCTCAGGTAGTCAATAGAATGAATCACATCTGGGATCCATGTGTGGTGGACCCGTCTGCTTCATGACTACACAAGCAACTTCTGACCTTCTACAGATGGCAACTAGATTTGATGGCATTGGCTACTGATGCATTGCTCCAGGACTGGTCAGAGAACCAGAATTATGCCTTTCTCCCATTTGTGGTGATCTCCAGGGTCTTGAGTCAGATGAGACATTAGGAAGTAGAGCTCGTCTCAGTGACCCCAATTTGGAACACCCAACCATCGTTTAAGGTCCTTCTCGAAATGTTGTGCAATTTCCTGATGAAGCTGTCAACATTCCAGAACTTTCTGGTGGATCTGAGAGGACAATCACACCTGCTGCTCCTCCCAGGACAACTGACCCTCCTTGCTTGGAAGGTTTCAGGGAACGCTGGAAAATGCCAGACATTTAGCAGCAGGCTAGTTTTTACACCTAACAGGCCTGGTCAGCCAGCACCTTAAAGTGACACACTTCGGCATGGAATAGATGAGTTGACTGGTGCAACACAGTGTGGATCCCTAGGAATCTGAGGTGCATATGGTAGAGAACGTCTTGTCTCTACTGGTGCATTCTGGCCTAACTTGCAGGTCAGTAAGCAGTTTCCACTCTGATATGTCAGCGGGACATTACCCACTGTAAGGTAAACCAGTAAGAGAACAGACACTCGTTTGTAGATTATTGAGGCGGATTAGATCATCCGATCCCCCTAAACCACAATACACAGTTCCAAGGGATGTGAATCTGGTTCTTACACTTTTGGAAAGATGGTCAGATAATCCACATTTATCTCGAAACCATATGACGGCCAAACTAACAATGTTGTTGTGCCTGATATTATGTATTGGAGTGTTAGATATTCCTGTCCCTGAGTTGACAGGGACAGCATTCTCTCTGAATTAAGTTTCCTTCTCAGTTTTGAAATGTAATAAGACTTATTAACAATGTGTGTCCTGGCTGCCCCTTCCTAACTGTAGGAGTGTGACTCAGTTTACGGTGTGGCACCCTATACTGAGAACAGGCAACCCTTAGTGATAGCGAATAGGTGTTCAGA
Organism: Pleurodeles waltl; assembly: GCF_031143425.1. Taxonomy (NCBI): domain Eukaryota; kingdom Metazoa; phylum Chordata; class Amphibia; order Caudata; family Salamandridae; genus Pleurodeles; species Pleurodeles waltl. The sequence goes on from NC_090448.1 coordinate 1,125,941,228, forward strand.
TAGCAAAAGCTCCCTAGGGGTAGCTGAGGCAAGCAGCTGAAGCTTATCCAGGAGGAATGTAGAGCACTTGCAATACAACAGTAGTCAGATAGTAACTCACTTACAAGAAAGAACCACACAAATGTTGCAAAAAAAAGATTCTTTATTACAGCACTAACTACTAGACTAGCATTGGTAAATCTCCCTTTGGAGATATCTACACACAATACATAAAAAAAAAAATAACCAGCAGAAATGGCATAGAATATACAGGGCCCTGTGGTGGGGCCAAACCATATACTAAGTAAGTGGAATGCAAAATAGTGAACCCAACCAAGGTAAGTGTGGTAGATTATAACACCAGAGGTATGTACAGAAAGTATCCCCAACGACCAGGTGCAAGGTGGTTACCTACCCAGTCGTCCCATAGACTAACACAGGGAGTAGTGGTTGGAGTTTGTGTGTTTCAGGACCCTTCCCTGTGGACCCAGAGGAACCCAACAGACGAGAGGAAGGTTGGAGAGTGCCCCCACCCGAGGATACCCAGAAGATAGGAGTACATACACTGGGGGACCCAGATGCGGAGGGAAGAAGGGACTCTCCCTGAAGCCAGTGGAAGCCTGGAATTGTCCAGCTGCTGTCACAACCCATGGACGAGGACGGCAGTACCCAGGGAAGGATTCCGGACGTGGAGGAGCTGAAAAGGAAGAGGACAGTGTCCAGCACCCTTGGAGGTGCCCAGATGGTGACAGTGGCAATGCATACCCTCCTAGAGTTGAAGTTCCTGCAAGTCAGTGGGGGAAGAAGTCCAGCTACGGGGTCCAGCAGCTGGATCCCAAGAGTCACCTATGAGCTGTCCCTCAAGCATCACCGGATTGCAGGAGAGTCATTGACCAGCCCAGTCACCAACAAGCACTGGCAAATGCAAGCAGGAGCGGAAGATGTATTTTCAGAGTTTTGGGGACCAGTAAGGTCCAGGAGACTCTATCCGTAAGGGGGAGTCAGGGCTGGCTTGCAACACACAGGGAGGCCAGCAGAAGTTGTTGATGCCCCACAAGTGACCCTTAGGCAATTGACACACAGAGTCACAAGGAGGCTTCAGCAGAACAACAAAACAGAAGTCCCACGTCGCAGGAGTTGCTGGACAGAGGGTTGATCTTAAGAGTTGCAGAGTGCTGGAGACTGGGGTTTTTAGGGCCTGAAGATCTCCTGGAGGAAGAGTGAACAGGCTTTGGCAAGAGCAACAGTAGTGGTGCACAAGGGTTCCAGTCCAGTGGCAGGGGCACACAGTCTCCGAAATTGGTCAGAAGACAAGCAAGACCCAAAGGAACCCACAGACCCACCACCTGTGAAGCAGAGCCTTTCGATGTCCGTGGCACAGCAGACAACATCAACCGGTCAACGTTGTCTTGAAGTGCCTGTGGATGCAGGGGAGTGACTATTTCACTTCAAGGGAGATTCCTTCGTGCTTCCAGGTGTAAACAGAGTCCTTGTGACCCTGGAAGATGCACAGCCTTGGATGTTGCAGAATTCTTGCAGGGTCCAGAATAACAATGTCGCAATGGGAGCCTTCCTACCAGAAGCAGACTTGTTTCAGTTCCAAAGCAGACCAGCAGCGGTTCCAGAGGCCAGAAGCAGAAGACGTCTTGCAGAGAGTTCCTTGTGGTGTCTTGCTTGACGAACCTGAGAACCCACCCATGGGGGAGCCCTTAAGTAACACTATGAGGGGAGTGGTCACTCTCTGAATTGACCCACCTCTCAGAGGGGGGTCAGAGATGTCATCTACCTGGCCTAACCAATCAGATGCTCCCAGAGGCCTCTGCCCATCTTATTTCCAAAATAGCAGAATCAAGTGACCACCTGGCAGAGCTCTGTGCACCTCCCTAGGGAAGGGGCTGGACAGGGGGGTTGGTAACTCCCCTGTCCTTTGTGCAGGTTCGCACCAGAACGGGAACCAAGGGTTCCTGAACTGGTGCAAACCGGATTATGCAAGGAGGGCTCCAAATGTGCCCTTCAAAGTAGTCTGGTGGCACTCAGAGGCCACCCCACCCCACCCCAGCACTTAGACATCTATTACACAGGGGGAGCTGGGCTGGTCACACCTCTCCCTTGCAGGAAATCCTTTGTTCTACCTCTCGAGCCTGGCTTCCCCGCAGTTAAAGAGTCCAGGAAATGGAGCCTGAGTTCTGTAGGGACATCCTAGGGCTGAAGGGCCTACCAGAGGCGTGACTTGGTGTGGAAGTGCAGTGACCAGGATATAAGGCAAACCTTATATCTGTGGCGAAAGGGTGCATGCACCATTTCACGAAGGCTGCAATGACAGGCCCGCAGACACAGTTTGCATGGGCTCCCATGTGTGGCACAATACATGCTTCAGCCCATGGAGGACTTCTGGTGTACCAATGTCCTGGGTATCTAAGTACCATATACTAGGGACTTACATAGGTACACCAGTATGCCGATTGTGGGTGTAAAAAGTTTACCAGCAACCAAATTTAGAGTAGAGAGCAAAGACACTAGGATCCTGATTAGCAGGAAACTACAGTCTAAACACACTGCCATCGGGCAAAAAATGGGGGTAACTATGCTAGAAAGATGGCACTTTGCTACACTAACAAACATAAGTTGTGTATTGTGCGATGTTTAAAAGCTTATGAAGCATGTAATAAAGAATTAAGGTCAGGACGGCAAATCAATTATTGATCACATGACAAAAAACACATAAACCAGTCTTGCCTGAAACTTTGGCAAGGTGGGTAACGCCAGTAGTGATGTTCCCAAATTCAGGACTCATTCAGCGAGAGGGGCTATGGCCTCTAGATCATCTGCTTTAGTCTCCTGGCTGTGGGATATCATGAAAAACCTTCTATCGTAAACCAGTTGCTGATGTGCCTTCTGTTGTGGTTAAAGAAGCATTCCTGGGAGCCTCCGGTCCTGACATAGAATAAAAATTGTTCTAGCTAATGCGTTAACATTTTTCAATTCTATTCCGGACACAGAGGCAAGGAATATTCCACCCATTTTATCAGCTATCTAACGTGATTAGTATATTTATTCTATGGTTCATATAATATTTCAATGTATCCTTATTACAGGACATTGTGAGATGGTATTTGTATGCATAATATTTAACTCACCCCTTGAAAAATGAGATTGATATTTAGAATTCTTGTTAGCATACGTTGGGGCCGGCTTTTTTTATTTCAGGAAACAAACAGATGCAAGAGCGAGATAAGAGCGTTTTGGGTGGGAGTCTGAATGTTTATCAATGCCCCGTGTTCAAATGTGAGACAGGTAAACCAATGTCTAAAGGGCATTCCAGGGCACATTGTGTTCGGAAGTACCAGTTGCCATGTTGGCTTGTTTGATATGCGGACTGGACTATTAGAAAGTAAATTTAGTTGTATTGAGTTTGTCTTCTGTAAAACTGATGTTGGGTTTCATGGGTTGCCACCAAGCAAACCAAGGGGGAGCATCTCTTCTCTCACATTTAAGGTGACAATGACTCCTTGATTGTTGGGCTCAATATGAAATTACAAATATTCATGGGAAATGTACTTTGTTGAATAATATTTTTTTCATTGGCTGCTGTCATTTTTAAAGTAAAGATTGAGAAGTATATTCGGAGCCTCTGTCCTAAAAGAATTGAAAATGCTTAATGCATTTGCTAGAATCATTTTTTTACTATCCCACTGTACAGTTCAACAAAGGTTTACTGAGGAAGCAGTGTCTCACCTATTATTCTGCATTCATATCAGGTTTTCAACTCTGTGTTTTGTTGCTCTCTGGCTCTTCTTTCCTCATTGGCCTTCAGCTCTCTGTTTAGCTGAAGGCTTAGGGGATTTTCATCAGCTCTTTTTCACTGTTCTCTGAAAATGAGGCGAGTTCTGGTCATAAATCAGAGGATAGAGAATCAAGTCTCCAGTGTGACGAGAACTCAGTTAGGGGTAAAAAGGTCAGGCTTATGATTTCAGCCTCACCCTCACAGTAATCTACAGTGCATGAAGGCCTAGGTTTGTCCCTTGAAAAGAGCAAGGTCCTGCACCTGGAGGGGCACACAAAACATGCCCTCATTTGTCTGACAATGGTCTGACATCTCTGTCATGGGTTTAGCATGTAGAGCGGTGGTGGCAGCATATTGTGTGTTGTGAATCAGTAGTAGAGATCAGATCTCTTTTTCTGTGTCACAGGAGTGGATGAGTGTTGGCCCACTCGTTAAAGTTCCACTGCTATGCGCTAACTCAGACACTAGCTCCAGCATTCCAGATCTATATGAACAAGTTACTTACAGTCGGTAACGCATTATCAGGTAGACTGGATCAGGAAGATTTTTGCATGAGCAGTAGCCCTGTGCACTGTCGGGTGGCTTCGTTCAGGATGTTGCCGGAAGAGACGCCGCGGTCACCTATATAGGCACCACCCAGGAGTGTGGACGTCAGTTACTTTTCACAACTTTCCACAAAAGAAGCACAGAGCCATGAAGTGAACTGACAAATGTGTGTTCAAACTAGGGACCTGAAAGGGAGCATCTCTAACCTTAGAAATCTGTCAGAAGAGCGGGGAGGCATGGGTGGGGCTGCATGGAATTTGCAGCTAGATGTCTCTACCAGATAATGCGTTACCGAAGGTAAGTAACTTGTTCATCTAATAGCAACTTCTAGCTGCAGGATCCTTACCTTTGAATAGATACTCAAGCCATACCTTCCCAGCGGTGGACTGTGGACACATTTTCACTACTAAAAAGTCCTGCAGGACCAAATGGGTGAAATGTCCATCCCTGCGGACATGAATGTCCAGGCAGTAGTGTTTGACAAACATGTGCAAAGGTGCCCACGTTGCTGCCTGGCAGATCTCCAGGACCGGGACTCCATGAGCCAACACCCTGGTCACAGCTTTTCCTCTGGTGGAATAGGCTTGTAAGCCCTCATGAGGCTGCTTTTTAGCCCAGGCGTAGCAGATCTTTATACTAAGAAGGACCCAGCACAAAATGGTTCCTTTCTGTACTGCCCGGCCTTTAATCACTCTCACATACCCCACAAAGAGTTGGTCATTCACCCGGAACTTATTAGTGCAGTCAAGGTAGAATGAAAATGTTCTTTTTGGGTCCAGACGGAGGAGTTGCTACTCATCTTTATAGGGATATGGAGGAGCGTAGAAGGTGGACAGGGTGATAGATTGTCCCAAACAAAATGGTGTCATTACTTTCTGAAGAAAAGAGGCCCTGGTGCAAAGCACCACCTTGTCTGGCAATACAGTCAAATAGGGAGACTTGGATGAGAAAGCCTGCAGCTCATTCACTCTCCTGGCAGATGTTATTGCCACTAGAAAGGCTGTCTTGATGCTAAGCAGTCAGAGGGGACAATTGCACAGCGGATCGAAGGGAGCACACAAGCTAGGTGAGAATGAAATTAAGGTCCCATTGAGGCATAATAAAGGGCGAAAGGGGAAACATGTGTACCAGCCCTTTGAGAAACCTATTTACAATAGGGGACTTAAATAGAGAGGGTTGGTCAGGCAACTGCAAGAAGGCAGACAGAGCAGAGAGATAGCCCTTAAGAGAACCCAGAGCAGAGCCCTGCTGGGCAAGAGTATGAATGAGGAGATAATGTTGGATTTTCCCTCCAACTGGGCCACCCATGGTCATGCAGAGCTAAAGAGGGCTTAGAGTGTGCAGCTGCCGGGGGGTTGGTGACGGATGACTTCTGGCTACCTGACCTAAGGGAGCGGAATGCACAACGTCCTTGCACAGCTTGGGAAGCTTGCGCAGGACAGTGGGTGGCTGGAATAGGGATGACGCGATGGCACACCCCTTCTGTAACCACGAAAGGGGTAAAAGGCAGACTGGGGGTGAGGAAGTCACTGAGAGACCCAAACACTTAGCCTTAGCCTGCAAGTCCTTGAAGCACTCCAGCACCAAGTTTGCCTTCTCTCTGAAGAGATATGTCCCGTCGAAAGGCATGTCCATGAGGTTGGCATCAACCTCCCCCGAAAAGCCATATGTTCTCAGCCAGACGTAGCACCTCAAGGCCACTGTTGATGAAACCGCTCTACCTAGCGAGTCAGTCGTGTCCAATTCACACCTAGGGCCTACCTTAGAACTTGGCAGAAGAGTTTCTCCATCACAACAGTGATGGATATCCCGTGTGGCGAAATCTAAATCCCATAGGATAGAGGGATATTTAGATTTCAACGGACGGGATATCCATCACTGTTGTGACAGAGTAACCAGTTCGCCAAGTTCTAAATCAGGCCCCTAATGGTGAACTTTGCTACATCTTTCCCATCTTTTGTTGCTTGGGAGAGGACGGCCCGGGCCTCCTCTGGGACACGCGGCAGCACTTGCGCAACTGTATCTCACAACATGTGGGAACAACAGCCCAAAAGGCATGCAGTGTTCACCAACCGCAATACTAGGTTTAAAGAAGAAAACATCTTCGTCCCAAGTGTGTCCATCCTCTTGGATTTTCTGTCTGGGCGCCAGGGGAAGCTGAGGCTTGGACTACCAAGCTCTCAAGGGTGGGGTGCTGGGTGAGGAAACTAGGTTCTCCCTGGGCAGGGTGATGGCGGCGGGCAATTGTCCTGTTCACAGGTTCCCCCTGTGCTGGGCATGGACCAAGTTACCAGCAAGGCATCAGAAAGTGCTTCGTTGAAGGGCAATAAGGGTTCAGATAGGAAAGCCTCAGGTTGAATTACTTCAGTCAAGAGGTTAATCTTGACCACCATAGAGGGAAGTTTGAGGTCAAGGACCTCTGCTGCCCTATTCACCACCATTGCGAAGGATGCTCCCTCCTCTGTAGGCAAGGTGAGGGGAGAGCACAAACCAGTATCTAGAGATGTGTCCTGTCCACTGGCATCTCTTAGTTCCTCATACAAGTTCCTAGATGTTGGGGGGGGGGGTCTAACGGGTATTCTAAAAGATCCAGTGATCCCTCCCACTCTTCCCCTGTGCCTGGCTGCTCCAGAAAATGCTCAGGCAATGGCCTACAACCAAAGAGACCTATTGGTACTGGAGTCAGTGTCGCTCAACACCGTTCTGACTCCGAGTTGTCAGGGATGAGAATGGAGCTGGAGCTGCTGGTGGTGTGCGCTAGCGGCACCGGGAGCATCAGCTCCGGGGCTGGCATCGGAAAAGGTCGCGTTTGAGTGAGTGCTGCCAGTCTGGATCCATGATCATATCCACAATACCCCATCGGACACGAGGCCAGAGCAGAACCTGATGGGGCCTCCACTGATCCTGCGGGGCCCAAAGCACTCCCAAGGGGTCGGTCCGCTCAAATACGCAGTGCATGAGCTTGTAAAAGTCTTTTATTTGAGCAGGGGTTGGTCCGGCTCCTAGGAATGGGGGAGGCGCACAGTCGGACCAGGAGGATTCGACAGGCAAGGAGAAGTCGACGGATGAGGAGAAGTGGAAGACCTCTTCGACTTCTTTCATTTCTTGTGCCTCTTCCCTGAACGTTCAGAGGACTTCGAGTGAGAGGAAGAGGACTTGGGGCTCCTGGAGTGGTCCCTCAACATTCTTCTCGATTGGGTCTGAGACCTCCTAGGAGCCGAGATAACCGGCATCGAATTCGAGTCATGGTCGCACTGAAGACACCATAAGCACACCAGGTGCGAGTCTGTGGCCAACACAGCGCAGTGACGGGTGCCACACTGCCTAAACTCTACCTTTCTAGATGACACAATATATATAAAATATTCAACAAAACATTGAAAAAGCCTGTCAAAAAGAGGCAGGGGGTAGCTCTTCTTAGCGCTAACTGGCGCAGAAAGAAAAGAACTGACTTCTGCCTGCCTGGATAGCGCCTAGATAGGTGACCACAACGTCACTTCCACCGCCAACAATGACACACTGAACTGAACGAAGGCACCCAATGGTGCGCAGGGGTACTGCTCACGTGAAAATCTTCCAGATCCAGTCAGACACTTGGGAAATTCAAAGGTAAGGAATCTGCAGCTAGAAGTCTCTATCGAATTATACATGTGCATGTGTATCCGGAGTGCTTTCTGTGTAGAAGTGAAACAGCTTAACAAGACCTGCAGGTTTCATTTTCCTGGTCCCTTTATGTGCACAAGATGCAGGAGTGGTTGTTTTTCCAAGACCTCTGAAGGGAGGAGATCTAGAGAATGAAGAGGGGAAAAGCACACAGGACTTTCTTCTAGAAATTTTATTAGGTCATTTTGCTGAGGGGGTCTGCTAATTAATCATCCTGAGCACCGCTAGTGGGTAGATGGTGCAGTTTAAGGGTGGGACTCCAAAGTCTGTTGTTCAGAGTGTAAACAGTCCTTTGGGTGAGCTCAGCCTTTTATCCCTTCCGTGAGCACTGTTAAATGTGGCTGTTCATAGGCAGGTGCAAAAAGTCCACATCTCTTTGTGCCTCTCTTGTAGCTACAATAGGTCGGAGACTACCCAGCAGTGAAGGCAATCATTCTGCAAAAAACCTGTGTGCGAAGTACAGCATGAAAAAAACACATGAAAGAAGAACCACCCCAAACTGATTCTGGTAGTGAAGACAGCAAATTTACATCCCCTATCTACTTTGACTGCATAAAAGTGGGAGATGCTGACTCACTTATTGGAGTTCCAAATTCTCTTTGACCACGGGAGGGAGTGTCCCGCAAAGTATTCGGAGGATTGTGATGTAACTAGAAGTGGTGTTCACCTGACAGCCAACTTCCCAAAGGTGAGGGTGCACCCCCTGAAGTTTGACCTGGATGTAAGAAGGCATCCCTTTGTCCTGAAGCACCTGGAAACTAAACTGCCTGCTGAGAGGGAAGGAGCTGGCCAGCCCTGCAGAAGGTGCGATTGTCCAGGGCGAGCCAGAAACAGCTGATTCAGGAGTGTGATGAAAGACAGAGGATAATCTACATGCTTCAGAGACATGAGTGCAATCTCTTCCAACAAATGGTTCCACTTGAGAACCACAACATTTTTATGAAGCTGTGTCCGAGTGTGGTGTGCCACTGCATTGTCATAGGTTTGTGTCAGAGTGGATTGTGCCGTTGCAACATTGTGAAACTGTGCAAAAGCAGGCTGTGCAGCTGTATCTCTGCGAAGTTGTCCCCAACCAGAATGTGAAATCAAACTATTCCTCAGCAAACGGTGTCACTACCAAGACAAACTTTACCTTAGTGGACTGTGCACTATCTTAACAATGTGTGCCATGGCAATTGTCATACTCCTGAAAGATGATCGTCTCAAGGCTTCCCAGTGACGTCTGACCCAACAGCCCACAACCCCCAAACTCACCTAAAGCACAGAAGTGGGCTTACAATCACTTGGAGACACCAGAGCCTGCACAGTCTCCCGGTAGGTGCTTGCACTACTGCCTGTCCCAGTCGTGACCTGAACACAGGAGCACCAGCTAGTGCAACCCATCCCAGGAGGGAGAGAGAGCCAGACACATCAGACATACCTGAAGAATGAACAGAGCCCCACTATGGTGAGATCAGAATTGGGAACTAATAGAATTACTGGGCACACAAATTCAGAGTGGTAAAATTGCACCAGTGCCTGGGAGAAGGAGAGAGAGAGTGAGCGAAGGAGGGAGGGATACCAGTTCCTTAGTGCATCTGACCTGTCCCAGTGAATCATTCATATCTCTTGCCTGTAGCATGTAAAGTTGGGTTTCTGTGTGCATTTAAGTACTTTCGTTTAAGAAAGACAAGCACTAGGATGAACAATCTGTTACTGTTCTGCTGAGTGATTACTGAGTTCTCAGTTCGAAGTACTCCCACGCTGTCTCTCTGAGAAGCCTGTGGCTGCATGCCATCACTACAAAAGAGAGTCAAGCGCTGAAGAAGTTGTATTTGGTCTAGTTTGTAGGGTCATAATAAAAGGAATCAGGGACATCCCAGTCCCAAACGGCTGATGACCAGGACCCTTTGTTTGACCCTTGGCCTCGGGAATAGGTCTCATTTGGCAGCAAGCAATGTGAGATCTTTCTAAACCAGCTACACATTTTCAACAGAGTTTTAAGTGCATATTTAACAATTAAAACCTACATAGTAGCGCATCAGATACAAGGACGGTTAGAGTAGACCTCAACACCCTTTCCTTGGTACAGATGAGGGCTCAGTGTTTGGATAGAGGAAAGGTGCCTCCCAGGAGCATGGACCGAGGCTGTTATGACTTTCATTACAGACCAGTTTGAGAAACTGGAGTGGAGGGTCTGTGATAAACAATGGGTAGTGTACCATTATAGGAAACCAGGGAGGCAGTGCTGTGGTGCCAGACTGTCTTAGCCTCTTAGCACATATATTCTCCAGACACTTTGTGTGTTTCCCCAAATTTGCTTTCCAATGATCCCAAGGCAGTCATTGCCACCGATTTCTAGGGTACCATTGTCACCAACCGCAGGAGTTATTCCCCGAATTTACAGCTGGCTCTCCAGAAAGCAAAGGAGGAGGTAGAGAGGATGGCCAGAGAGTTTGAAAGGGAGACGCTGATACTAGTTAGATACTGGTAAATGGTGGCGATGGAGAGGGCATGAAGTTCACTCACACAGCATACTGATGTTATTGCAACAAAAAATACTGTTTTTAAGGTGAGGAGGCACAATGGACAACTGTGCTTCGATTCAAAAGCAGTAAACATGAGGAAAGTCAGGACCAAATTTAAGTCCCACTGCGGCATCACAAAGAGCTCTGGCAGAAACATATGTTGCAAACCTTTAAGAAAAAAGGGTGATTTAAACAAGAACGGCTGGTCTGGCAAACGTAAAAAGACTTGAAGGGTAACATTTAGCCATGCCCAGAATAAGCCCTTGTTGGGCCAAGGACAAAACAAACAACAATACATCCAACAGTTTGGCATGCATCGAGTTCACCTGGGGCGTACTGCACCAAGCCACAAACGTATCCCAGTACCGGCATTTACAGATTTCATGGAAAGGTGACTGTATGCCAGGATGACATCACAACTTTGTGAGGGAGGTTGTGTGAGTGACCGGTCTTGATTCTGTCAATACGCCAAGCCCTTGGCATACCCTCGAAAAGGCAGAACTGTTGGGGGGATTGCCAGAATGGTGCTGAAAGGCCCATGTAGCATGCCATGGTTCTGCTTTCCTTAAAATGCTCCAAGGTAGAGTCTGCCTTTTCATCAAAATGGCCGGTACCATCGAATGGCATGTCAAGTAAAAATGCTTGGATGTTTCCTGGGAAACCTGTGGATCTCATCCATATGCGGCACCTGAGAAAAATACTTGTCTTAATTGCCCTTCCTAAACAATCCATGGTGTCCAGATCTGAACGGATGACAAACTTGTCCACATCTTGGTCGTGCTGAATAGTTTGGGGCAAGGAAGTCCAAAAGTCTTCTGGGACTGTCATTAAGATCTCATCAACTATATCCCTAAGTGCGTGGATGTAGTGTACAAGGAAGGACAGGATAGTGACTGATGTCAAGGTAAGGCTGGCTGAGGACAACATTCCCTGCCAAACATTTCCATATCTTTGTAATCTCTGTCAGAAGGAGCACAGGGTGGACTCTGCTGGTAGACACCTACACAACCTAACTCTCAGGCGTTGGAAGCTGAGTTAAAAAGTCATGGTTGCCTGGTGCTGGTCTATTGTAACCGGGACCTCTTGATTGACCAGAGGGCCAGAACATGGTTTAGCCCAATTGCCTATTAGTGAGTCCTTGAGGGCCTTGCTGAAAGGCAAAAGAGATTCAGTTCGTGCCTGGCCCGGCTGAAGGACCTGTATGAAAACATTTGTTTTCACCTCCATATGGGGAGGTGTAGCCCCCTGAATCACAGTGGCAAAATATATACTTTATTTTGGAGCTGGTCTGCACACCAACACAAGATCAGGTGAGGTACCCTGCCCACTGGCATCATGTTGGTCCATGTACCAATTATCTTCATTTTAAAGAGAGGGCAGCAAACTCTACCCCATCTCTTCCGCTGTCATCTCCATGTGGCTGTTTCTGAGCCAAAAAGTTGGTGTGTTGTCTGTGCAGGATACAGCGGTTGAGCAATAGTGTTTGAGCTCGAGGAATTAGGTATTGGCTGCGCTACATTGGGATCCAGGTGCAGACTCACTAGAGATTAATTCAGCTAAGAAGGCACACCAGAGGGAGCTGGAAATATACCACAGATGGGTATCATGGTCTCTCAAAAGGCTTTGATATCGCAGATAGACCCATGAACTCAAGGTGCATTGGGACCAAAGATGGAATTGGTTCCTCAATAGAACAGGGTGCGACCTGGGGGCACAGTAACACATATGCTGAACCCAAACACCAGTGACACACTTTGAAGGTATCTGTAATTTGTAGGTGTATTTGTAGCGCGCGATCCGGCCGTAGCATCGAAGCGCCAAGCAGAAGAAATGCAAGAGAGGGCAAATGAAGATGGGGCAGGAGCAGCAACTTTCAAGGACGTAGAGTTATAATTTGAGAGAGAAGAGCCATGTTTTCAGCTGTTTTCTGAAAGGCATAAAGGATTCCTCTTTCCTGATCCGGAGTGGGAGGGTGTTCCAAAGCTTAGCTGCCACCACGAGAATGCTCTGTCACCCCATTTAGATTCCCGGCTACAGGGGACTGTGGTCAAATAGAGACTAGTGGACCCAAGATGGCGACTAGGCACATACCATCTCAGGGTCTCGCAAAGATATTTGGACCCTTCGTAATGGAGAGCCTTATGTGTGATGCATAGAGCTATAAAAAAGATACGCTTCTCCACAAGTAGCCAAAGTAGCTGCCTCAGGCTTCCACTAGCGGAAGCCGATCTTGGAAGATCCAACACAAAGCGGGCTGCAGTGTTTTTTTCTAAGTTGCAGCTTGTGGAGAGAGCCTTTGCTGATACTCAGCATCAACGCATTGCAATAGTCCAATTTGATTATGATCAGAGCAAGGATCACCAAGATTCTGAGATCCTTCTGTAAGAAGGGAAGAATGTTTTGGAGGGTTTTAATCACCCAGTAACAGGTTTTAATATTCTGATTAACCTGTAGGTCAAAAGACAAAGCATTGCCAAATAAAACCCCTAAGTTTCTAGCCGCCGGTATGGGCGCAGGCAGGTCTCTGCAAGATTGCAGCCACCAGCGAGAGCTCCACAGGGAGCTGTTAGAGCCGAAAAAACAGGATTTTGGTTTTCTCTCCGTTCATTTTAAGCCAGTTTCGGCTCTTCCACTTGTTGACTTCCTTCATGCAGTTGTGAAATCTGACTGCAACCTCCTCCCAGTCCCTATTGAACAGGATAATGAGCTGGGTATCATCAGTATAAGAGGAAACCTGGAAGCCAAACGAGCAGACCAACTTTGCAGGCGGAGCCACATACAGATTGAATAGAGTGGGTGTAAGAGAGGACCCCTGGGGGGCCCACAAGGAAGTTGGAACGGGGTAGCTCTAAAATCCCCACAGCTCACAGTGGTTGATCTTTCACGCAAGAAAGACTCCAGGATATCCAGAGCGCTGTCTCTTACCCCAGCTTGATACAGGCGCCGCAACAACAGTTGCAGAGAGACGGTGTCAAACACCGCAGAGAGATCTAATAATACCAGAATGGCTCCCTCCCCTTGATCCACCGTTTGGCGGATCAAGTCAGAAGTGTAAATAAGAGCGGATTCTGTGCTATGCTCTTTCCAGAACCCGTGCTGGGAGGGATCTAAGCAGCCACTTTCCTGGAGGTAAAGGGCTAGCTCAATGTTAAGATGTTTTTCAAGAATCTTAGCCGAAGTGGGTATTAAAGAAATGGGAGGAGGATTTTGAGATTATTAGGGGCGCCTCCTGGTTTCTTTTTATGCAGGATTACCATAGCCTCTTTCCGGGGGGGTGGGGGGAGGACCCAGTGTTAAACACCTCATGGTAGGCCAATTCTAATGCTTCGGAAACCAGGTCAGGTGCGAGCTCCAAAATTTTAGGGGGGCAAGGATCGTTAGGGGACCTTGACCTAGTCCCAGAGAGTAGTGCTTTAATCCTGTCTGCCGACAGTGGGTGGAATTTGGCAAGAAGGGGACTGTTATGGACCGCCATATTCTCCTTAGAGACTAAGGGGTCTGGATCCACAAAGTGCTGGGCAAAATTTGCAAGGATCTGTAAGACTTTATTTTTGAAAAATTCTGCTACCTTGTTACAAAAGGTTTGAGAATACTCCAGGTTCGGGGAAGTGGCTGGAGATGTGAGAGAACGGACCACTCTGAAGAGCTCCCTAGGTGCATTATCAGCTTCCTTAATTTTAAGAGTGAAATAGTCACTAATCACGAATTATAGTCCCAAAGCAGAGTCCTAAGCTTGTCTGTGTCCACAATGTTTTGATCCAATTTCTATTTGCGCTCTTGCCGCCTATATCGCCTTTGCAGCTCCTTGAATTCCTTAGTGTCCCAAGGAGAAGATTTTGTCTTACTGGCCAAGGGTTTAGTCTTCCTTAAGGGGGCCAGAAAGTCAATTGCTGCCCTTATTCCCAGTTCGTACCTTTCCTTTCCCTATCCTGCTCCCAGCCCTCCTTCAAGGCCTGTTTAAACTCCTTCTCCCTACTTCTGTCCCAATGTCTAACCAGCTTGGTGACCAATAGGACATAAGTGGCCACGCGTCTCCCCTCCACACTAAATGATAGCAGATGATGATCGGACCAGTCAAGGGCCACATTATCCATGAGAGTACAACTATCATGGTGTGAAAAAATGCCATCCAGGGTATGCCCTGCCCTATGGGTGGCTGATGGACCTTAAGGTCCCAATCAAAATCAGACATCAGGTCAAGGAGAACGACCGTCCCACAGTCCTATTAATCCTCAAGGTGAAAGTTAAAGTCTCCCAGCACGATACACTTAGAGGTAACAATAAGTGGTTCAATAATGGTTGGCCACTGAAGACAATTGTTTGCAAAAGTCTCTACAATGCTTTAAATCTCAGACTCTATAATGCTTGAACTCTGTAGTCTTGGGGGGGTAACATGCTCACTCGCACAGTGGAAAATTTTGAAGGGAAAAATCAGTTTTAAATTAAGAAAAAGAGGAGCAGAGCTCCATATCCATGTCTGGAAAAAAAGGAACTGATGTCAGCGTGCATGAGTAGGGTTATATGCCACGCCGGTAGTCAGTTCCAGCAGGAAGAGAGTCAAACTGGAGTCGCACAATACACTGACCCACACTAATGATCACTGCTTTTGAGTTTTCCGATCTAGTCTGGTGCTGGGGAAATTCACAATGCGGGGAATCTACGGTTAGAAGTATTTGTCAGAAAGAAAGGATCTGATGTCAGCACACAGAAGTGCCACTTATATGGGACTCTGTTCTGTCAGTTCCAGGGTTGGGTCAGAGTCAACATGGAGTGGCACTGTGCCATATAGGGGCGTGCAGGAGCATTGAATGAGAAACGTTTTCTAGGTCCAGTCTAGCACCTGGGGATTATACTAAGGTGAGGAATTTTTGGTTAGAAGTATCCATCAGAAAGGCATTTTTCCTTTCCCTATTAGCAAGCGCAAACGCCTACCATCCCCTCTTGTTTAAGTTCCTGTACTCGCTCATATCCGGATCCTTTTCTGACATCCTGAGTGTGTGATATGTGTGGAAAGAGAACAAGGTAACTGGTACTGTGAATCTATATGGTATGTAAGTGTGTCGTTATGAGACAAGTGGCATCCAATTTGGATTTTGCATGGCAAAAGATAGAGGCTGGGCAACAGCCTCCTAGATGAGCAAAGCATATTCTTGACATTCCTGACAGCCCAGTCATTAAGGAATGGGAGAATACAGCCAGCACTCTCTATAGAAATGCAATAGAGGCCTCCTGATTGTTCTTTCCTGAGCACTCGCACTAGGGTAGATGGAGGTGTAATGAAATTGGAGACAGTAGTCTCCTTTAAAAAAGGGCATGGTGGACTATTCTGTCTGTGTCTACCTTTCTCTTTCCAGATGTGCTACTTCAAAAGGCTGATGGGTGTCAATTTTGAGGACTTCACTTATGTGCTTATCAAGGGCAATACCCCCGGAGAAATGTCTAATCTGTCACGACTGTGGGTCTATCACCTGAAGATGAAGACTGTCTACTCTATTTGAACCAAGCAAACTCCCTCAGATCGGTTCCAGAACAGAGATTATGTAATCAGCATTCCCTGTCTCAACAAGGACTACTGGTGAATGCCTGAAACTTCCTGAGATTAATCTAGGATTTCTCATGGACCAAAGAGGTGACATTCTATAGCGTGAAGGAAATTCTCTGGATCCAGGGCTGGTGTCGCTGACTGACAGTCTCCCACAAATAAAGAGAAATCAACAGAAAGTCTGCAACGACATGCTGAAGAAGTGCTCTAGGTCTGCCTTGGAAAGGGGTAGACCTGGCCAGCTGGAGGAGGGGAGCAGATGCACCCTTGCAGGAGAAAGTCTGAACCAGAGGAGAAGCCCAACAGCAGTGATCTGGAAGCGCGAAATGCACAGAACAGTGCACTTACTCGAGGAATTTCGTGGGAGTTCATCACAAGAGCTTAAGTGGGGTTTCCTGCGTCCTCTTGTGCGGGTTTTGTGCAACCCACCAATTATTCTAACCATGACTACTGCATGTGATGACAGCTGACCAGGAGGGACACTACAGTGGGCCAGAGTGCTCAAGTGGATCTCAGCACCACCCACCACCGTTTTAATCTTGGGAGTTGCACCAAAGATCTCAGGCATGACAGCTGCCTGTGGTTACCCCTGACTAGGAGGGACATAGCAGAAGTCGCCCAGCGTACCGGAGTGGGCCTATGTGCCCCCCTCTTGTGAACATGGCACGTTGTGCTGATGAAGAGAAGCATGACAGCCTAGTCCTCGAATTTCGCTATGCCCTGAGAACTGTGTTGTATGCTGGTGGCAACTGTGAGCCTTGGCCCACCTGGGTCCCCAAAAGATTTATTAGTGACATGTGGGTGGCTCTCATTACCAGTTAGGTTGGAGGGTTTGTGTTTGGGAGATTTCAATCACTCCTGATGAATGCCATTAGCATATGTGGCACCACTTGTAGTGCTGAAAGAGTGGGGCCAAACAGACATCCAGCAAACAAGTTTCGCTGGGATCCTGCGGCAAAGACGATATTAAAAACTGATGGTGCACAGCCCTGGAAAACGTGGAGTTTAAAACTGAGATTGTAGGTCTGATTTATAATGAGTAAGAAACCAGATACCATTACAATTCTGAGCTGTGGGCCCTAGGCACTGTAACTGGCTTAGATTCCCACAGTATGAGTGTGCACCTGTCTTTTGTCTTAAGAGATTGCGGTTGCTTTACCAATAGCCCCTCTTTAGATCCCTTTGGTGTTTAATGTAGTACTTTTACTATCTCATAAAGTTAGAGCACTGGGCTGGTCAGTCATTACTGAGTTCTACTGTGTGATTGTTGGGCTCAGAGTCTTTACTCCCACCTTGGTGAGAAGCTGTGAACTGCTCGCAATCGTGAGAGTCGATGCTGTATTGGTGTACTTAGAGCTCAGTTTTCAGAACTTCAGTATGTCAGAGCCAATAATTGTGGCCCAAATGTACTCTGGGAGCAACCCAAGTAGCCACCCTCCCCCGATCCCTCCCCCACACACAAACACACCTCGGGAAGCTCTTCAGAATTGGCCCAGACTAAACAAGTTGAAATGACTTCAGTTTCCTGGGATTCTGTGAATACTACCTCAGACGTGTGCTAGGATTTGCCCAGAACTGCAGCCCTGGACTGAAGTGACCAAGGGGCAGCCCTGCAATAGAAAAAGACTTGAAAACTGACAATCAGCCCGAGACAGTGCATTACAAGGTATGTACCCATTTGGCGTCCAATGTACTGTTCAGCAAGTAAGCTGCTTATCAAGAAACCTATAACTGTCTTAGGGTGGAGCCCTGGGAGTCCTGTCATGGCAAGAATGTGATCAGAAAACACAACTCTGAGAACTTTATTGGCAAGAAGAAGATGAATAAGAATAACCAGTTGCTCTGCAAAGATCGGGTTGTCTATATTGAAAAGTAACTATTCAGCACACAAACTAGGGTTCCTGGCACTCAAATTTCCCTAAGTATCAGTATGGAACCAGGTTTACAGTAAAACCTACAAGTGGCTCAGGGAACATTATTTATGCAGGGAGTCTAAACTTAATGATTGGGAGAAAAAAACACTGATGCCAGGAGAGCAACACCATCAAAATCCAAAGTGAAATGGAAGAGAAGTACTAGTGGAAGCAGTGTGCAACCGCCTCTGCAATCAACCTGCACAAGAGACACAATCATGTGAAAGCCAGCTGAAACATTGCATATTGTTAACTCTTGAAATAACTGGATTGCTATAACAAACATTTATCCTAGGCACGCACAGATGGGTGACATCAGAAAAGCACAAGTGCTGAATACCAAGAACTGTGGACGGCCGCCTGATCAAGCCAAATGTGAAAAACCAAACGCTTGACTCTTGCTCATGGACTGGAGAAAGAAAGGTGTGGCCAGACATTTTTAATAGAAAGAAGTAATACGTCCATAGTGTTAGAAGATCTGGAGGTTGGTCCTACAAAAGAAATACAGACAGCAAGTGTTGTATGATAATCACAGTCAGAATGGACACTTGGTGATTGGCAAAACCTGAGGGTTAAAGAGAAGAAAATTCCATTGGCTCTTCCAGCAACAAAAGTTGGGCAACTGCTGTAAAGAAAAAAAGAACAAACATGAAGCATTTTCAAAAGGCTAGTTACACCAATGGGACATCTAGAAAGAACTGGCCCAATGTACCTCATGCGCACACATTTTCTGTCACTAGGGGCCAGATGTAGGAAAATTGCAAATTGCAACTTGCAATTTGCGAGTCCTTCCGACTCGCAAATTGCAAGTCGCAATTTGCAATGCAGAACGGTGTCTCAGACACCGTCTGCGAGTCGGTATGGGGTCGCAGAGACCCACCTCATTAATATTAATGAGGTGGGTCGCAAATTGCGGCCCCATACCGACTATAGGCACTCGCAAACATGGAGGCCTGCTGTAGTCAGCAGACCTCCATGTTCGTGACTGCTTTTAAATAAAGCAGTTTTTTTTTTAAAGTGTAGCCTGTTTTCCTTAAAGGAAAACGAACTGCACTTAAAAAACCAAAACCTTTAGTTTCGGTATTTTTTCAGGGCAGGTAGTGGTCCCTTGGACCACTACCTGCCCTGAAAAAATTGTTCTGGGTCCATTCACAAAGGGGAAGGGGTCCCATGGGGACCCCTTCCAATTTGCGAGTGGGTTACCATCCACTTCAAGTGGATGGTAACTGCGACACCATTTGCGACCGCATATCCTGTCGCAAATGGTATTGCATACCACTACGAATCGCAAATAGGAAGGGAACACCCCTTCCTATTTGCGATTCTGAAATGCATTTTGCGAGTCGGTCCCGACTCGCAAAATGCATTCCTGCATAGGAAAATGCGATTTGCGACTCGCAAACAGCAGTTTTTGCCGTTTGCGACTCGCAAATCCTTTCCTACATCTGGCCCTAGATCCGGAAAGGAATCCAGAGCATTCTAATTATCATTGATAATTTCACCAGATTGGCCCAAGCGTTCCTACCATAAGTGATGTGGGAAAGGTATTATTTTCACTATGCGCTGCCAGCAAGATTCCATTCAGATCAAGAAGCTTATTCCCGATGGTCATCCAACCTATGTTGAAGCTTGTGTGAATGAGAAGGCCCAAGCGGGTGGCCTCATTAGAACAAGCTTTACAAGTTAGGATCGCTACAACCTGAACGGACAACAAATGGGTTTATACTAAACCACATATGTTGCTTGAAAAGTTTGGGATATTCTCCCTACTACATGGTTTAACTGATCGCATGTTCCTCAGTATAGTAATCCCATCAGTCTATCCACGTTTCCTTTACTTATTCCAGATGCTTTTTTTTTCTTTTGGAGGCTTCCACATTTCATCTCTTGCTCCTCTTCTTCCTCACTTTTCACTTTTCTTGGCAGTAATCTGCGTGACCTGAGGGATTTAGCTTCTGTACTGAAAATATTTCATAGAAAGTTCCCCAAAGATATTAGAATTTGCTATCTGTTGGTAAGCTGCTTTTCAGCGCATCACCAATAGCCTTAAAATCAATATTTTCATATCGACTAGAAAATGGACCGTAGCAGCCAAAACAATTGTGTCTCGTCTATTTCCTTGCATCGGTTATTGTTGCACTATTGTCATCTTGCACAAGCACTCACCACAACACACTTGCACAGCACCTTTTTGATTTTGATTTCTTTGTTGAAAGCAGTGTAATTGTGGTTGTATAAATCAACCTCTGAGTTACTTGACAGTGTGTGAGGTATTTTTTCTTGTAGCTGGCCCATATAATTATTATGCAAACATGATGGTATTGCTTACAGACTTATAAATTAAACTTTGCCAGAGGCATTTCTGTTTAATGTTTCCATAAAGACCACTGTATTCACGTTTTAATAGAATCCAGGATCTTAGAAATGTTGGGTAGCCCCCCTACATATCGCAAGGCGACATTTCTGGGTTCCTTTAAGCACCAGAAATGCTGTGCATTGTGCATTTGGTGCACAGGGACCAGTCCACGGGTCATTGCTTTGACTCGTTGAACAACAGCTCAGCGCTCCCTGCAGGCTCTGCGGAGAAGCCAAGCATCAGATTCCACTTCCGGTTCTGGCCCTCTCTCATTGGCTCCTCCTAATACCCAGGCCTGCCACGGGGACAGCATCCTGTACCCAGCCTTATCCTCTGCCCACAGGTGATGCTGATGCTGTCTCGCTTGGGCCTTCGTGTCCTCATACTTCCCACAGAGAACAGTGTCTCTGACCTAATCATCAGGTCAAACACAATTCTTACCAAACGAAGTTGAGATTCCCATTAAGCCATTTTCTGGGACCCCCAACTGGCAAATGTATACGTCGCCCTGTACTGTTTCCTTAATTTTGGTTCATCTTCATTTAGTAACATTCTCCACACTGGCTATGTCTGACCCATAGCTCTTCCTGCCTCAGAAGGATCAACTTGAGTATGAAGCTGGGGAGCTCACTGAATGCATCTTAAGCCACCACCACCTGGCTCCACTGCAGCAACTATTATTAGATCAATAACTGCAAAAAACAATCAAACACCAGTGAGTAAATGCTCTATAACTGTTACTGTGAAAACGTCTTTAAAAACTATACATGCGTGAAAACATCATCATGGCCAGAAAATCAATAAAGGCATTGGGACATATAGGACAATTCTTTTATTTAGTAACAATTTAATTTGTTAATTAGAAACAAAAGATTTTCACAATAATATAAATATTTTATGTGTATATGTGTGAAGCACATTTTGATTGCACAGTTAACTCAGAATTGCTAAAAACAAGCAATGTTCCAGTCGTAGTCAATATCAAAAGAGATTAATTATTCCATACTAAGGTTTATACAAACTGCAGCTCGTCTAGATAAAGTGCCAGTACTACAGTGCAAAGAGGTCAGAAGTAGAAAAACAATGAAACATTTTCGAAAGATAAAAAAGAAGAAAATCACACTTTTTCATTACCACAGACACGAATGACCCAGCTCACATGATGCAATCGCCCATTCATGGCAACGTGGGAAACCTTCTCTCTGTGGTGCAGGTACAAAATCAACAGACTACTAAAAGGGGTGGGATATTTTCTGGAGGTTTGGTTGGGGGTGCGAGGATGGAAGGTTGGGGGGCAGGAAACAAACTGATTGGAAAGTTGATCATTTGGCTAGACATCAGACATAAAGTTGGCCTTTTTCTGGTGTGTCCTTAGTGAGAATTCTAACTCCTTACACATTTAGTACTGGGGAAGTGGAGCCCAATCATGTAATTCAACAGTTGGATCCATACATAAATGGCATTTTCAAGCCATCATCAATTCGCAATAAACATTATGTACAATGCTTTTCGAAAAAGTGCTTAAACAATCACGTTAATTTAACTACAAAAAACAGTTGGCTATTATTTAAAAGACATTTAGAATCAGCATCACTGAAGGATGCATGAGTGAAAATGCGTTGCTCTTTCATGTGTTTCTTTTATTATGTAAAGATTGACACACCAGGGCCCTAAAGCTAAAAGGGACATACTGATTCCCAGCAGGGATAAGTGAAATATCCCTGTGAGCTATCGGTGTTTGATGATGGTACGTAAAAGGGTGAAAACTGAGCTGTGACTTCCTTGGCATCGCCAAAACAGATACTTCATTAAAAACCAAACAGGTAAAACGTCGAGACAGGTGGTACCGCACCACCCGCAATTACACATCTCAAGTCAGTTATTAGTTGAACATATTCCTTTCGTTAGTCAAAGCAGAAAGTGGATGCCAGCACCAAAAACATAATTATTTCCAAAGCAATGCTCCTTATTGTGACTTTGCATTGTACACGATTTGTCATTCACAAAACTCCTTAAAGTGCACGCCCACTCCTCAGTTCAAATACAAGAAGAACAAGAGGTGAATCAGTCCTTGTTCCTCAAGGGTGTTACCAAAGTCAAACTATCTTGCTAGAAAGAAGTACTGTGATAACTTCTTAAAATCAGTGGCTTTTGCTTCCCTACTGAAGTGCTTTGTCTAACACAAGACTATATCATTACATTACTGCTGCCCATGACTGTGGAACAAGGAAATCTTGATCCTGAGCTTGCAGAGCCTTTCATGTAGCAGATCTGAAAAATCTGGCACCAGATACCAGATCCAACATGAACTAGCTCTTTGTGTCAGAGTAACGCAACCCACAGACCTAGTCTATCCATACAAGATTAGGCGTAAATCAATACAATATTTATTCCCTTTTTTTCTTTTTCCCTTTTTGAAGCCAGTTCTTAGCTGCCTTTCCCTTTTCAAGCTCCAGAACTTTGCTGTACGGAACATATAAATTTTTCACATTTGCATATCCCACATGACTGCTAACCCAGCCAGTGAGATTAACTAACACCGGCTCTGAGACTTTCGATTGTGGGGCTCCTCAGCTGCACTGAACGCTTTCACGAAAGCCTCAAAGCTTTTCAGCAAAACATATAAAAAAGCTGAAAAATAAAGTATCACCCTCCATATAACGACGTGAACACCTCAACAACTGGTTTGATGCAACACTGTAACAATAACTACAAAGTGGTGCTAAATTAGATCTTAACTGGCAGATAACATGAATCAAGGCAGAAGGGCCATGACAGGCTCACAGACATGTTTGTGAAGAACGAACCCCAATCACTGAAGCTGTCATGCCGCAATGCAATACCAATCCACGCTGGTGCACAAATTTCCCCTCTCCACATTAATCACAATTTGCCTCCGACTGTAAGTATAAAGAAGCAAATATGTGTTCTCCTCTTAGAAGACAGGGACCAGCTCCATCACGTCACACGCTGAACACATCAACAGACACAACTAACTCCAATAAATGTTTCAACCTCCACCACTTTTGGGGCAAAAGCAAAGTTCCTACTCTTCTAGCCACTAGGAAGCCATATGAACAACAAGGAGTTAGTCCGCCTGAGTATTTTAAAACAGGATAATGAATCTAGCGGCACTGTGCTGCGAAAGTGGTATATGACTATGACTCGTAGCGCTCTAAAAAGGCAACCTCTTGTGAAACAGGTGCATCAAGGAAGAGAAAACTTCCAGGTTGTACATTCACCCAGAGGCATGGAAGCAGTATCTGGATCACTGGAAGATAGATAGTGTAGGATTTCCCTGGTTTTGAAAACAGTTCATATTCCCATCCCGTGTAACGCTGCACAGACAACAGGGCGCGGAATCTGTTTAGTATTTATGAAAGACTGCCCTTCTTAGGTCTGGGTAGGTCAAAGCATCAACAGAAAGCCTGATGGTTCTCACAGGTTACCAACTAGGGTGAAAATCGAACTGTTTCAAAAATTCTTTCTTCATCAATTGACAACAAAATCTGTGATCAGCATTTACTCAATTCAATCTGTTCCTGGAGGTAGATCCTCAAACTGAGGCTGCTCATGAGACGTCCTGGAGGTTCTATAAACTAGTACACTTCAAGGAGCCCAAGTAGAGTTCTGTCACTGAGGTCACTCACACGCTCCCATATGGGGGGCGACCAATACTATGGGCAAAATCCAGCATGAAGGCATATTTCCGCTCCATCCCACAGAAAGGCATAATGGTATCACAACACAGATAGACCCCTTTCTCACAAGCAACATAATTAGAGAATAGAGGGGCTATTTTTGTAAAACATTCTCTGCAACATAAGTTAAGAATTTAATTTTCAAACGTGAAACACAAAGTTCTTTTGTTGTCTTGGGCATAAAAAATGCATTCGTTGGTATGTATATATATAAAAAAACACAATTGTGCCCTAGTCTTATCATATTTGTCAAATATGATAGAACACATCTTCCTTTGCTCCTTCAGAGGTAGAGACAGCTGTTTTTTTTATGCAAGGCATGGCACTTGTATCCGAAGAAGAGGGGCAGGAAGTTCCTTTGTGGTGGAATCAGGTTTACGCCACTGTCAGGGTCTTCCTTGGAACCAGCATGCCCCCTCCCACCAGGTGTGTGGGAGACAGGAGAGGCTATTCCAGAGCACCTGCATGGGTTGTGGAGCAGTCTACATCTACTGAAGACCTTGCAGACTTGGAGACTTCCTTCACGGCCACTGCTGTGGGGTTATTTGCGTGCACTGTGGCTGTGCTTTCCTTTAGGTGCTGGAGGGTGCTCAGAAAGCCACTTGGCACAGATCTGTCGGATGACGTTGTCCTTTCTGTCCACTGCCACCTGCTTTACTTCCTCAACCAGCTGAATTGCTCGTTCATGCTCTTGCTTGACAGCAATCAAGTAGGCCGAGCGCAGCTTGCTGCACATAACGTATGCGTTGATCTATAGGAGAGAAAAACCTGGTGATGAGTAAAGCACTATCAGGATCCCTCTAACACAAGTAAGGTTAAACAGTGTATGCTGCATATAACCGAAGCCAACGATAAACCGCTTCTTCCTTTCTGCAAGCACATAGGCTACATTCTACATACTTAGCACACAGATTCATAACTTCACGGTTAATAGTGCGCACTGTACCACAGTATTCTAATGGCGCCTTGCTCATCATTTCAACATTCCTGACTGAGCTGGTCTGCTTTCAGGTACAGGATCACAGTTGAGTCAGCTGGTAGGCACGGTACATGTTTTTGACAGGTTGCTTAAAAGCAGAGTCTTAACTCTCATGGAGAATGGTCCTCCCCCCCCCACCCCCCCAAAAGTGGACCTCCACTTGAAAGGACTCCACATGTTAAAGCTGAGAACTCATCGCCTGCTCAATAAACCCAAAGGCAAGTGGTGCATTTAAAGAAATATAGTATGACTTATAGGAAATGCCCCAGCAACACTCTTTTTCTCTCTCTCAAGCTGACCAGGCACCAGCACATGGAGCCCCAATGTTAGAACACTTGTATCGGAGGAGGAGTGTGTGTCCGTGTCCATGTCCTCATGCTCACGGTAAAGTGTCAACCATGAGTGGGTTTCTTGTGCTTACAAGAGAGCTGCCTGGGAGTTGGATTGGGAGAGAGGAAGCTAGGATGGACTGCTGTAACCTCCTGTGGATGGGGCCTTTGATCTCACTGAACCCCTAGCCTGGCGCCTCTGTATCTTCATTAGAGTGCTGTGCAATGGCGCGCTGACAGGTCCCCATCCTCTAACAAGCAATGCCTCTCAGTGCAGCAGAGACACAAGGAGGAAGAGAGAGGGAGAGGGAAGCATATTTATATTTTGCAATTCACCACCCTAAGGCACTTCACGCCTGAATTTCACGTATTCTATTTCTTGCTGCTGTAACAAGTATGAAACAGTTAGGCGTTCAACATGTGTCTGCATGAACATTATTTAAGAGTATTCACAGATTTTACAATTAGGTGAACCGGTGGGCAACAGCTGCCAAGTGTCCCGATGACCCATGACACTTGCACAGCCATCGAGTTTTAGCCACTTGCATCTTGCATTAAAGTACTTCTAGGTTAACTTTACCCCTTCCGAGTACAGACGATTGTCTCCGCACACACAGCGCCCTCGGCTGCAGAACATGAGGCGCAGTCCTCTGTTCAACTACTAACTCAATACCAAAGGCCAGGGTATGCCTGACACCAGTTGGGTGGAGACAGTAACCATTGTAAGGGAGGCAGTTACCATGATGGACTGGGGGGGGGGGGGGGGCAGCTTCCTGTCTTGACCTCCTCCTGCTCGCTCTCTCTCTCTCTTTCACTCTCTTCTCGACCTTTTCTCTCTCTCTTTTCTTGACCTTCCTCTTCTCTTTCTTATTCTCCTGATTCATCACTTTTACTGCCTCTTTGCCCTCTGATCTCTTTTGCCGCTTTCTTGGCTTTTTCTTCTTCCTTTGTTTTTTATGCTCTGCCGCTTTCTTGAGCGTTCCTCACTCTTTCCTTCCTGTTATCTGTGCATCTCTCATTCATTCTCATTCATTCCTTGCTGCTTTTTAGAGCATTTCTCAGTCTTTCTTTGTTGCTTCTCTTGGCGCATTTCTCATTCTTTTGCATTCATTCTTTGCTGTTTTTTGAGCATTTCTCACTCACTGTCTACCACTTTCTGGGCATCTATCACTTTTTCTCACGCATTCTTCTCTACTCTTCTGTGCTTTTGCCTTTCATTCATTAATGTTTCTCTCCACCTTGGTCACTCAACTCTTCTAGCCTTTTGGCCCCTTAAAGTCTCAGCCCTTTTTTCTGAGTTTCGCACTATCAATTGTTCTCTCACCTCCACTTCCCCGTTCCCTACATGCTCTTCTTCATGACCTTCTCCACCCCCTGAATGCTTTCCCGCCTCCCTTCCTGAGCCAAGATCCCTTCCTGCTAGTCGTTAGATCTGCCCACCACCCTAAAGCTCCTCACCCTGCTACTTAATGGAGGGTGTGCTTCTGGTGCACAAAACGCAGGTCCATTTGTGCCTGTCTGTATCCCGCCCGCCCCCAGTGCCAGGATCCATTGTCCTAACACTACTCCTCTGCTTCGCTCCATGCCCTGAACCTCAGATGCATCTCCCAGCACTGCTGCCGGGCTTGGCCGGCTGTCATCGGAAGTGCCTTCTCCTGCTCCACCTGCCACTTCTCCCACACTCTTCCGCACCCCCACACTTGTGTAGGCTCACCCAATCCCCACCTTTCCCTGCACGCTTGTCTCCCTATCCTGCCTCCTCAACACCTGCTCCCTCATCAAACACCTGCTCCCCCATCAAACACGCCACAGAAATCTGGGACCTTCTGTTTAATCACACACCAGAAATGCTCTTCCTGCCAGAAACCTCAACACCTCACAAACCTCCTCAGATCCACCTCAAACTTCAATGCCTGGATCACCTCCCGTGCAAACATAGTGACCCCACTCAAGAACACCAAAGCCACCAAAAATAGACCACAGCAAGCTAGTACACAGAATAGCTGAAACTCACCAAGTGCCACTGCAAGCAGCTATAACGCTAATGGACACAAAACCAGGATGACACCGACAAGAGCAACTACAGATCAGCCCTCAGACAATAAGACAAGCAAATAAGAGCCACCAAGTGCTCTGCCCTCATCAAGCGCATTGAAAGCAGCATCACCAGTGTAAAAAAAATCTTTGCCATTGTATCTCTTCAGCAGCAAGCTTCACCAGCGTCACCCCCTCACGAGACCTCTGCACCCATCTGTCCCTCTTCTTCAACAGCAAGATCTCCAGCATCTTTGACAACTTTGAGCCCCAACTGGACTCCTCTACCCTCGCAGCTGCCATACTTGTCACTCTCAACTGCCACAGGACCACCATCTTAATTCAAGAAACTGCAGCGTCCATGCGCTCCATAGACTCTGAAGCACCACTGGACGCCTACCCTGATCACATGTTTAAAAAAGGACCCCATCAGCTCAGCACTCACCCCGACCCTGAATGACTTCCTTCACACAGCCACCTTCTGGGTGCTTGGAAACACGCCACAGTTCTCCCTCTCATAAAGATGCTGTTAACCTATGCCAGACTGACTGGTGTTGCCAATGTTGTTTCCATTTTTGCATACAGGTTTCTATTTTCATCCTCAATAAAAACCAATTCATAATAATTTCCAAAACTGTTTTTGATAGAATTTCTTCTTAAATGTGACCTTTTAAAGTTGACCATGAATTGCTGCTGGCAATAGTTAATTAAGTATACTGGATCAGACTGAGGCTTTGTGAAGATGGATACTGACTGAAGATGCAGAATGACAAAACACCACCACAAAGCACAAGGGGAGCCATAATGCAGACATGGGCATGACATATTCTTCAAGCAGTTGCACATCCTATGTTAATTTCCTAATAATCCAATACATAAAAGGAAGAGGCAGCCACACAACAATGTTTATTGTGGAGATCAGTATTCAGGGCAAGGCTGTTTCCTAGGCAGCCAATCAAACACAGAGAAATGAAGTTAGTACATCAACCTATCAAATCCACTAGGTTTGCAGATCAATGTTATGACAGTTCCTGATAGTGCCTGGGTAATTCAAGGTAAAGAGTGAAAACAAAAGTCTCCAATCACCAACTGTAGACATCCATTTGATTTTTTGTTGATGAATTTAAAAAGAATAGTGATCTCTTTTGTTGATTTATCATAATTATTTTGACTTACATGACGATATTGTAGGCTAATCACCAGTTTGGTTTGACCCACTTCAACATTCATGTTACAACAGGCTTCACTACTAACAGAATCACACAATGTATATAAATAAATTCATGTATTATAAATCCAGCATTTGTAAAGCGCGGCAAATCACCCGTGAGGGTCTCAGGGCGCTGAATTGTAGGCACAAGGAGATTAAGTGATTTGCATAGAATCACAGGATGTTGAGCCAGACGCTGACGCCGAGACGTTAACCTCGTGTCCCCCGCTCTGAAATCGGCAGCTCAGGCTGTTAAGCCACATCCTCTCCTACATACAAAGGTCCTTGTCAAAAAGATATGCTGATTTACATACTGTTTTCACCCACACACTCTGTGAAGATGATACTGAGGTTCACCCCAGTAACAAAAACCTACAACTCATGGAGGGTACACTGTCAGCAATGGTCTCCAACATAGCGTTACTGTTTCTAAGCATTAACATCGTTTTCAATATGCAACACATTTGCCACGGCTTTGAGGTTGCCATCACATCACTATTTTGTATTTATCCAACACTGCTTGGCCACGTACAGACATGAAACATTCTTAAATTACATGTGCACCTTTGACTGTCGAGGGATGAATTAGGGCATTAATATGGAGTCTCACCTTTTTGTTTACGTCGGACATTTCTTGAACCAGTTTGTCAAGCTCCTGCAGCATAAAGAAGAAACACACCGATTTCAGGTTTGGAGAAGGTACTCACCCACACTAATGAACCGAGTAGCTAAACACAGTTTCTATTGTTTGAAACACACACACACACACATATATTGAAAATGTCACTTACCCAGTGTACATCTGTTCGTGGCATCAGTCGCAGTAGATTCGCATGTTCTGCAATAGCTCGCCATCTGGTGTTGGGCCGGAGTGTTACAAGTTGTTTTTCTTCGAAGAAGTCTTTCGAGTCACGGGACCGAGTGACTCCTCCTTTTGTTTCCATTGCGCATGGGCGTCGACTCCATCCTCGATTGTTTTTCCCCGCAGAGGGTGAGGTAGGAGTTGAATTGTAGTAATAGTGCCCATGCAATGGAGTGACTAAGTATGCACTTATTTAAGGTTGAGATGATACATATATAAATAATTGAAGGTAACTTCCAAACTGCTACAGGCTCCCGGGGAGGCGGGTGGGCACATGCGAATCTACTGCGACTGATGCCACGAACAGATGTACACTGGGTAAGTGACATTTTCAGTTCGATGGCATCTGTCGCTGTAGATACGCATGTTCTGCAATAGACTAGTAAGCAGTTATTTCCCCAAAAGCGGTGGATCAGCCTGTAGGAGTGGAAGTAGTCTGAAATAATGTCCTTAATACAGCTTGACCTACTGTGGCTTGTTGTGCGGATAACACGTCTACACAGTAGTGCTTGGTGAATGTGTGAGGCGTAGACCATGTGGCTGCCTTACATATTTCTTGCATTGGGATGTTTCCTAGAAAGGCCATGGTAGCACCTTTCTTTCTGGTTGAGTGTGCCCTTGGTGTAATGGGCAGCTGTCGTTTAGCTTTAAGGTAGCAGATTTGGATGCATTTAACTATCCATCTGGCTATACCTTGTTTTGAAATTGGGTTTCCTGCATGAGGTTTTTGAAATGCAATAAAGAGTTGTTTAGTCTTTCTGATGTTCTTTGTTCTGTCAATGTAATACATTAATGCTCTTTTGACATCTAATGTATGTAGTGCCCTTTCAGCTACGGTATCTGGCTGTGGAAAGAACACCGGAAGTTCCACTGTTTGATTTAGATGGAACGGTGAAATAACCTTTGGCAAAAATTTAGGATTGGTCCTTAGGACGACTTTATTTTTGTGTAGTTGTATAAAAGGTTCCTGTATAGTAAACGCCTGAATCTCGCTTACTCTTCTCAGGGAAGTAATGGCGATGAGAAATGCCACCTTCCAGGTTAGGAACTGTATGTCGCAGGAGTGCATGGGTTCAAAAGGTGGACCCATAAGTCTAGTTAGGACAACATTTAGGTTCCATGAAGGAACAGGTAGTGTTCTTGGTGGTATAATTCTCCTAAGGCCCTCCATGAATGCTTTAATGACTGGTATTTTATATAGGGAAGTTGAATAGGTAGTCTGCAGGTATGCAGATATTGCTGCAAGGTGAATCTTAATGGAAGAGAAAGCTAGGTTAGATTTTTGTAAGTGAAGCAAGTAACCCACTACATGTTCTGGAGTTGTGTGTAATGGTTGTATTTGATTAATATGGCAGTAGCAAACAAACCTCTTCCATTTACTTGCATAGCAGTGCCTGGTGGATGGCCTTCTTGCTTGTTTTATGACTTCCATACATTCTTGGGTAAGTTGTAAGTGCCCGAATTCTAGGATTTCAGGAGCCAGATTGCTAGATTCAGCGATGCTGGATCTGGGTGTCTGATCTTTTGGTTGTGCTGTGTCAACAGATCTGGCCTGTTGGGCAATTTGATGCAGGGTACCACTGATAGGTCTAGCAGCGTTGTGTACCAGGGTTGCCTTGCCCAAGTTGGTGCTATCAATATGAGTTTGAGTTTGCTTTGACTGAGTTTGTTTACCAGGTAAGGAAGGAGAGGGAGAGGAGGAAAAGCGTAAGCAAATATCCCTGACCAGTTCATCCATAGGGCATTGCCTTGGGATTGTTTGTGTGGGTATCTGGATGCGAAGTTTTGGCATTTTGCGTTCTCCCTTGTCGCAAACAAGTCTATCTGAGGTGTTCCCCAGAGTTTGAAATAAGTGTTCAGTATTTGGGGGTGAATTTCCCATTCGTGGACCTGTTGGTGATCTCGAGAGAGATTGTCTGCGAGTTGATTTTGTATCCCTGGTATAAACTGTGCAATTAGGCGAATTTGGTTGTGAATTGCCCAATGCCAAATTTTTTGTGCTAACATGCTTAACTGCGTGGAGTGCGTCCCTCCCTGCTTGTTTAGATAATACATTGTTGTCATGTTGTCTGTTTTGACGAGAATGTATTTGTGAACTATTATTGGTTGGAAAGCTTTTAGTGCTTGAAAAACTGCAAGAAGTTCTAGGTGATTGATATGCAGTTTTGTTTGATGAACGTTCCATTGTCCTTGTATGCTGTGTTGATCGAGGTGTGCTCCCCACCCTGTCATGGAAGCATCTGTTGTTATTACGTATTGTGGCACTGGGTCTTGGAAAGGCCGCCCGTTGTTTAAATTTATGTTGTTCCACCACAGAAGCGAGAGGTAAGTTTGGCGGTCTATTAACACCAGATCTAGAAGGTGACCCTGTGCTTGAGACCACTGTGATGCTAGGCATTGTTGTAAGGGCCTCATGTGCAGTCTTGCGTTTGGGACAATGGCTATGCATGATGACATCATGCCTAGGAGTTGTAATACCATCTTTGCTTGTATCTTTTGTGTTGGATACATGCGTTGTATGATGGTGTTGAAATTTTGAATTCTTTGTGGACTTGGAGTGGCTACTCCTTTTGATGTGTCTATTATGGCTCCCAGGTATTGTTGCACCTTGCGTGGCCGAATCTTGGATTTTTTGAAATTGACGGTGAACCCTAGTTTGAAGAGGGTTTGTATGATATGATTTGTGTGATTTGAGCACTCTATTAACGAATGGGCCTTGATTAGCCAGTCGTCTAGATATGGGAACACATGTATTTGCTGCCTTCTGATGTGTGCAGCGACTACCGCTAGACATTTGGTAAAGACTCTTGGTGCGGTTGTTAATCCGAAAGGCAGTACCTTGAATTGGTAATGTATTCCTTTGAATACAAACCTTAGGTATTTCCTGTGCGATGGGTGAATTGGTATATGGAAATAAGCATCCTTGAGGTCTAAAGTTGCCATGTAGTCGTGCAGCTTTAGCAATGGCAATACTTCTTGTAGTGTGACCATGTGGAAGTGGTCTGATTTGATGAAAGTGTTGACTACTCTGAGGTCTAGGATTGGTCTCAGTGTTTTGTCCTTCTTTGGTATCAGAAAGTACAGTGAGTAAACTCCTGTGTTTATTTGTGTGTTTGGCACTAATTCGATTGCATTCTTTTGCAATAGTGCCTGCACTTCTATCTCTAGGAGATTGGAATGGTGTGTTGTTAAATTTTGTGCTTTTGGTGGTATGTTTGGAGGGAACTGTAGAAATTCTATGCAGTAACCATGTTGGATAATTGCTAGAACCCAAGTGTCTGTAGTGATTTTCTCCCATGCTCTGTAATAATGACCTATTCGTCCCCCCACTGGTGTTGTGTGGAGGGGGTGAGTGACATGTGAGTCACTGTTTAGTAGTAGGGGTTTTGGGGCTTTGGAATCTTCCTCTATTTCTAGGGAATTGCCCTCCTCTATATTGTCCCCGAAAACCTCCTCTATACTGTCCTTGGTAACTGGACGGTGTGGCTTGTGAGGTGCTGGCTTGTGTGCTTTGACCCCGAAACCCCCCTCGAAAGGGCGTTTTACGGAATGAGCTGTAATTCCCTCTGCTCTGCGGGGAGTAGAGTGCGCCCATGGCTTTGGCAGTGTCCGTATCTTTTTTGAGTTTCTCAATCGCTGTGTCCACTTCTGGACCGAACAGTTCTTTTTCATTAAAAGGCATATTGAGAACTGCTTGTTGAATCTCTGGTTTAAATCCAGACGTTCGGAGCCATGCATGCCTTCTGATAGTTACAGATGTATTAATTGTCCGTGCAGCTGTATCTGCAGCGTCCATGGAGGAGCGGATCTGGTTGTTGGAGATGGCCTGTCCCTCCTCAACCACTTGTTTTGCCCTATTTTGGAAGTCTTTGGGCAGATGTTCAATGAGATGTTGCATCTCGTCCCAGTGGGCTCTGTCATAGCGCGCAAGTAGTGCCTGGGAGTTCGCGATGCGCCACTGGTTTGCAGCTTGTGCTGCGACTCTTTTACCAGCTGCATCAAACTTGCGGCTTTCTTTATCTGGGGGTGGTGCATCTCCAGATGTGTGAGAGTTGGCCCTTTTCCTAGCTGCTCCTACAACAACAGAGTCTGGTGGCAGCTGTGTTGTGATGAAAGCCGGGTCTGTAGGAGGCGGCTTATACTTTTTTTCCACCCTTGGTGTGATTGCCCTACTTTTGACCGGGTCCTTAAATATGTCTTTTGCGTGCCGGAGCATACCAGGGAGCATAGGCAGGCTTTGGTAGGAGCTGTGGGTGGAGGAGAGTGTGTTGAACAGGAAATCATCCTCGACCTGTTCTGAGTGGAGGCTTACGTTGTGAAATTGTGCTGCTCTAGCCACCACCTGAGAGTACGCGGTGCTGTCTTCTGGTGGAGATGGTTTTGTAGGTTATGCCTCTGGGCTGTTATCTGACACTGGGGCGTCGTATAGGTCCCATGCGTCCTGGTCTTGGTCACCCTGGCTCATGGTGGTGTGAGCTGGGGAGTGTGATGGCGTTTGTGCTGGTGAAACGTTAATCACGGGCGGAGGAGAGGGTGGTGGTGTAACTCTTTTCACCACTTTTGGTTGTGGTGCTTGTTCCGTCTGGAACTCCAACCTTCTCTTTCTCCTAATGGGGGGAAGGGTGCTTATTTTTCCTGTCCCCTGCTGAATGAAGATACGCTTTTGCGTATGGTCCGCATCAGTTGCTTGTAGCTCTTCCTCAAACCTATGCTTCTGCATTTGGGAGGTTAGCGAGTGCTCTTCTGTATAAGAGCCTGAAGCTGGGTCGCTTGCAGTTTGTTTCGGCGTCGAAACTGTGTCTGCGTGTTTTTTCGGCTCCGAGGTGACTTTTTTCCTTTTCGGGGCCGAAACCTCTCGGCGTCGATCTGTTTCGGTGCCGCTGTCTCGGCGTCGAGCCGTGTCCACACCGGCATCTCGGTGTCGAGGCTTGTCTCCAGCACTTTCTCGGTCCCGAGAAGGCTGCGTGCCGGTGTCTCGACCGGAGTCGGACGATCTCGGCACTGTTTGGGCCTTTTTCGGTGCCGACGGTCGGTCACCGATTTTATGGGTTGAGCCATGGCCTGGTGGCAGTGGCGTCCCCTGGGCCTTGTAAATGTTTCTTTGTGTGGTTTTCGACGTCTTACTCACGGTTTGTGTATCGTCGAATCCTTCGGAGTCTGAGTCTTGGATCGAGAAGGTACCTTCCTCTTCCTGTTCCTTGAACTCCCGTCGGGCTGTCGGTGCGGACGCCATTTGAAGTCTTCTGGCTCGACGGTCTCGGAGTGTTTTTCGGGACCGGAACGCACGACAGGCCTCGCAGGTGTCTTCGCTGTGCTCAGGTGACAGGCACAGGTTGCAGACCAAGTGTTGGTCTGTGTAGGGGTATTTATTGTGGCATTTGGGGCAGAAACGGAACGGGGTCCGTTCCATCGGCGTTCTTCAGCACGCGGTCGGGCCGACCAGGCCCCGACGGAGGATCGAAAAATTACCCCGAAGGGCACCGGAGCTCTTCGATCTTCGATGCGGTGTTGAATGTAAGTATGCCGATCCCGAACGCAACAATACCGACGAAAATCTTCCGAAATTAACTATTTTTTCTGTTCCGAAACTCGGAGCGACAGGAACACGTCCGAACCCGATGGCGGAAAAAAAACAATCGAGGATGGAGTCGACGCCCATGCGCAATGGAAACAAAAGGAGGAGTCACTCGGTCCCGTGACTCGAAAGACTTCTTCGAAGAAAAACAACTTGTAACACTCCGGCCCAACACCAGATGGCGAGCTATTGCAGAACATGCGTATCTACAGCGACAGATGCCATCGAACCTATATTTATCCATATGCATATATATATGTGCAGACACACATACATAGATAGATAGATGTGATGTTCTATTATATACACATCTGTCCATTTTCCCACAGGGTAAGTAACAAAGGGAACAGAATTGAAGCTCATACTTACCACAGTAAGTTTGGAGTTTCCTTTGGGTGACCCTATAGGTTATCCTTCTTTATATAACCTTAATTTGTTCACTGGCTATTTGTTAGGCGCCACATGCCTCTTATGGTCTGGTTCTGAGTGTCTCACTTATAGAACAATACGTGGGTGGAGTGGAATAGGCACAGAGGCATGGTAGGCTTAAAGTGGAAGAAAACATTCCAGTAAATGTGAGAGATAAGACGTGACATCCTCTGAGCAGCAGAAGTAGAGAAAAACGTAATCTCTCTAGTCCTGCCATTAGTAATCCTTCCCAGCTGGCATTAAAAAACAACCGAGATTACAAAATCAATCTAGAAGGCTTATAAAGTTCTGAATTTGAAACAATCACTGTACATTATTTATGTACTGAAAGGGCTTCTATGGTTACGAGTTTGATAAAGGCAAATTCAAACTTGTGTGCTCAGTCTTTAAAATAAGTAAGGTGCTTCGACAAAAGTATCTACAGAAGCTGACACCCCAATATATGCACAAAAAGAAGCTGCGATCAAGCAAAGTAAACTTGGTCACTCAGACAAGAGTAAGCACAAAGAACAAGTTACCTTCGGTTATGCTCTTGCTGGTGGATACTCCAGCATGTTTTGCACCTTACAATATCCCCCAGGCATCAAACTGGATCCGAGTATTTTTTCATAGCGGTGCTCCCATACATTGTTTGGTGGCACTATTCGGCTCTGCGCTGGCTCCATACTGCCCCAGAAGAGATGGAGCAGAGCCAAATAAAAGCACTATCCCTGACAAAGTATTTTATCTTTACCATTTCCATGCCTCTGAACCAGGGCATGAGCAATGGTTGGTAACAGTGTGCTGAATATTAACTTAAAACCTTTTTAGATGTTAAATGAGGCCACTTGCCAGAATGTGCAGTGAGGAATATGTGTTTCGATAGATGAACTGTAGTGATATTTGTGTTTTGACCACTGACTCCATATTGCACTTAGCCTAGCAGCACACCATCACGTTAGTGACCACCAATTTCATTTTGCCTATTGACTTTATGTTAGCATTAGCCATCGCCACGTTAAAAGCTGCAAGTATTTTTCCATGCTTACTTTATACAATGTGCTCATGTTTTTATTCTGTGTGTTTGCGTGTTCTTTATCACCAAGGGCTTAGGCTGATAAGAACGTACTAGGACAGCAGGGAACGTTTTTGTTTTGAGAGAGGGCATCTTGGGATCTTGGCCAATTCCAGACATGTTCTTTTCAAAACTGACCTGAAGTAGCCAGCATTTTTTTGAATATCAAACTTATGGAGTGGGAGGAGGTTTCTAGAATTCTCCTCTCTTGTTTGTTTAAAGTATATAAGAGGCCCAGACCAGGATGGACGGGGAGTGACTCAGATCTCGGATATGCTCAGGACGCTGAGGTGTGTCATCCTTCCTGTGAGGATAATTGATCTCTCTGCGATCAATTCTGGGATCTGTCGATCTGATGCTGATAAGGAGGGAGATGACGTAGATTGGCCCGTGCCTCATGGTGATGCAATTTTTAATTCTCGTTATCTTCTTTGCATTGTGACATATATATATATATATACATACATATATATACATTTGCTGTGTATATTGCAGTGGAGAATCATTTGTACATGCTTTTATTTCATTGCTGTGACCATTTTTAAACCTGTGCATTCAGCATGCTAATCTCCTCTACGAACCTTGCAGAGTGATTTAATACATTTTTTCTTTAGACTAAGAAGCGCATTCCAAAGATTTTTGTCAGTGCACGAGTGTCTGATCTCGGTCATTAGTGAAGCAAAAGAGTATCCCCCAGAAAAAGCGTTACTGAAAGTAAGTAACTTGTTCTTCAGATGGATACTTCTAAGTACTGATCCCTCACTTTAAAAGAGATATCAAAGCAGGTGGAGGGTCTGTGGGGTGGCCTGGCTATCAAGGCAGTAGGGTTTCGTGAACATATGCACTGACATGCATGCTGCAGTACAGCAGATGTCAAGGACAGGCACTGCACGTACCAAAACATTGGTAGCAGCCTTAGCACTAGTGGAATGGGCTCTCACGTCCTTCTGGAGGCTGTTTCTTGGCCAGTGTGTAGCAGACAATGCATGAAACTATACGACACAAGAAGGTCCTCTTCTGCACTACCTTCCACTCAATGGTTCTTGGTACAATCAATGTAAAAGCTTAAAGCTGTTTTGGGGTCCAACCGATGAAACTTCGCCTCTGCTTCAAAATAATACTGGAAGAGTGATGAATTGCCCAGCGTAGAAGGGAGTCATGACTTTTGGGAAGAAGGTCATCTGGGCTCTTACTATCACTTTCCCTGGGAAAAAAGTGGTGTAGGGCAATAACAATGAAAGTGCCTTAAGTTTGCTGATGTGACAAGCAGATGTAATCACAATGAGGAAGCCTGTGTTCAAGGTCAGGAGATGCAGGAAGCAGTTAGACACTGGCTCGAAGAACGTACACATGAGAACTGTCAAGATCAAGTTAAGGTTCCAGAGTGGCATCACAAATGGATTGGGAGGAAACTTGTGTAAAAGCTTTAATAAAACTCATCCCAACAGGTGAACTGAAGGGGGACGGTTAGTTTGGCAAATGTAGAAAGGCCACAAGGGGTGACAATCTTTGACAGCACCCACTGCAAAGTCTTGCAGGGCTAGAGACAATGCAAACAAAAGGACATCTAATAGCTACATATGTAAGGTGTCAGTGTTGCGAATTCCAGGCAGGAACAAACATCACTACTGCAGTTTCATACTAGGAAAGACATTTTCATGTACCAAAAAAGGAATATACTTGATTAGGTATTGAATCTCTTGGACCGTTTCATTTTTATTTTGAACGGCATGTTTGTGATAAATGCCACAGAGAAGTGCAAACTATAACTCTCAGAATGACTCTGCAACGGGCATCTTGGATGGCTCCTTGTATAAAACACAAGCAGTGCCTGGCTTGCATGCTCTATACTGAGATTTCCTGATCAAGTACTGAAGTCTATCTGCCAGATCTGCTGATTCCCTTTTCTAGCACAGGATACACAAACTTTCCTTTGCTGACAGTGACAGTGGAGGGGGAACCAAGGTGAGAGAGGTGCAGAGTCTGGAAATGTGGGGGTCCCACTCCAAGCGGGCTCAAGAACACACATGAGAGATAATTTCTGATTAACTGATATAGTTGCTGAATTAGAGAAAACTGCAAGAGCTTTAGGAGTGCAGCAGCTTAACAAACAGCATTTGCCAAACAAAGGGGAAAGAACCTTAGAGCTCTGGCCTGAGTCTTCTGGGTACAAAATGTTGATCTGAGTGTAAAAGTCATGAAACTAGGCTTTCAACAAAAAGTGATTTTCTAAAGTTGAAAATCTCTCACTGAATGGCAACTCAAAGAGGCTACCAAGCATGAATATTAATAGTTCTGTAAGTAAGAAGACTCTGATGAGATTTTTTTTTTTCTCAAAAGTTCAGTGACCAAAAGGAGGACAAGAGTGTAAAAGACTTTATAGAGGCATGTTAACACTGAATAGAAGAAAGTTGGAAAAAGAAGACAAAAACAATGCATGTGTAATTTGTTACCCTGAATCAGTGTTATGTACAAATTCTCTGTCTGCTGTAGCGTGAAACATCTGGATAGAATAGAATTCCAAAGTCATTGATTCCAGTAGCTCTTTAATAAGCACATATTTTTAACTTACTAAGAATAATGCTAAAAGACACCAGGAGACCACTATGTAAGCAACCCATGTTAAGACCTTGCCTTCTTAGTTTCAGGTCTCTTTTCCAGACACTCCTTTTCCCCAAAACCTTTCCAACTCTATGTGCCGGGAATGTTCATTTCAGAACTGGTGCTGTCTGCAGATTGTCCAAACTCAGCGTTGTCACTTATGCAGATTCTTCAACCCATCATGGCAACACCACACCAAGTCACAAATTTGTCTCAGCACACGGCATATATTAATTTTTTGGAAGGGCACGTGGTGATAAGGATGGCATCCACCACTGTAGGTGGCAAATCAATTGCAGTCAATTGTTGCTGCTCACTCTCCACACACGTAGGTGTAATTTCAGGTGAAGGACTCTGCTCTGTTGCAGAGACAGTAGGTCCTCGTGAATCCTGATCACCAATATGCCACCTACTTAGTTCACCTACTCTGGTATTTATGGACCCCACCAGATGGTTTGCGATCAGGATGCTGACCTTTGAGATTTCGCACCGATGAGTGTCCTCAAACTCTAGGCCTGCCGGGGGAACTGGAAGGACCTTTCCTTGGCACCAAGGCTTTGCTTCAGTGTCGACCAGGACTCAAGGGTGGTGGCACACCTGAAAGTAGCAGTGGGTTAAACATAGGGCTTGATGCCCTACCCCCAGAGGAGTGGCAATTGCATCTAATGTACAAATGTTTCTTGGGCTCTGAAAGAGGCCTGGTTTTCAAACGAGAAAAGGTTCAACCTGGTGGATGGAGCATCCTTGAATGCTTCTTTTTCTTCCAGAAGTTCTTCCTCGTCAGGCTCTGAGATGTTGGAGTTGATGATCTTAGGACTGGGTTGGTGTGCCAGAAGGTCAAATGACTCACTGATTGCTCTTCTAAGATGCAAAGCAAATCAGCCTCACCAAAGATGCTTGCCGTTTTGGATGAGGATTTGGACATTCTACTATGGGCCCACTATCTGCCTCATTATGCTGCAGGGTTTTCTTGCTAGGGAAAGCTGAGAAAGAGTCGCACTGGCTCTCAACTTGCTCCAGTGAGAGGCAGAGGTTGCAGATGGTGTGGAGATTGGCTCTGGGATATTTAGAACAGCACTGTAGGCATCTTTTGAACAGCATCCGTTCCATTACCTTGAGTGCGTCTTCATTCCCCAAAGACGTGTGGTGGTCCAAAGGGCCTTGAGAGCCTAGTGGGCCAGTCGCTCTACAATGAGAGAAGAGGAGCAGACACGGTAAGAAAGAAAATGCATCAAAGAGCCTTCTTGCTATGTGATGGAAAGCAACAGACTCCAGGGCTACAATGGGAATCTAACAATGGATTTGGTGCCCATGTGCATCCATGACCAGAGGAGGAGTCATGAGTGATTGTTACTCCAACGCTGGAATCCTCGGTGCTCAACACTAGATGGTAGGCATATTCAGAGAATGGGCAAACATAGCTACACATGCCACAAACATTAAATGTTTTTCAAATTAATATTTTGTATATATTAAATTAACTCATTTAATATACTGTAATTTTAAATTACTGTTCTGTGAATCCTAAAATTTTCTTCCAGCTCCTTAAAAAAAAAAAAATTCCCCAAAACCTACAAATATCCCCCTTAGCACTACTCTTCCCATCTCACAACCCTAAAAACCTACTACTACTAGCCTTCCCGGAACCCTAATAGACCCTTAGTACCCACTAACGCTACCCTTCTGTAAGCACTCCAAACTCTTTACAACTTTACACTACACTTCTATGAACCCTAAAAAATCCATACTATTCACTTGACGCTACGCTTTACTGAAATATAAAAAACATTACTACCTTATAATGCTATCATCCCTAAACCCTAAAAAACGCTTCCTATTCCTTACAGCTACTCTTCTGTAAACCCTAAAACCCCATACTACCCTGAAATGCTACCTTTTACTGAACCAGAAATCTTTACTATCCCTTAACGCTATCCCTTCCCGAACCCTAAAACCTCTTACTACCCCTTAACACCTCCATGCCCGGAACCCTAAAAAACACTTACTTCCTCTACCACTACTATTCTCTGAATCCTACAAACTCCTTTATGCTACCCATTCCCAAACCCTATAAGATCCTTAGTATACTACCCATCCCTGAATCGTAAAAATCCTAACTACCTTTCCTTGAATCCTAAAACCCCTTAATACCCTGCAATGCTGCCCATCCCTGAACCCTCAAAACCTCTTACTATTCCTTAACACTATTTGCTGAATAAAAAAAAAAAAACGCTTGCTGCCTCTTAATGCCATCCTTCCCTGAACTCTACTACTCTCTGAGCTACTACTGCCCTTTAACATTATCCTTCTCTGAACTGGAAACCCTTACTACTCCTTAACGCCACCCTTCCTGAATCCTAAAAACAAATTACTACTCCTTAATGTTACCCTTCTTTGACACTAAAAATCCCTTTCTTCCGTTAAATGCTACCATTGCCTGAGCCCAGCAAATCCCAGATTAACACTTAATGCTACCCCATCTCTGAACCCTGAAAACCCTAACTACCTCTTCATTGAAACTTAAAAAACCCTTACTACTCCTTAACGCTATCCAACCTTAAACCCTAAAAAACCCTTACTGCCCCTAATGCTATCTAACCTTAAACCCTAAAAACCCCTTACTCTCCCTAACACTACCCCTTCACTGAACTCTAAAAGCTCCTGATTAACTAGTAATGCTACATTTGCTAAACCATAAAAAACCTGTTACTACCCCTTAATGCTAACCATCCCTGAGCCCTAACTATCCTCCACTGAACGCTAAGTAGCTCTTACTGCTCTTTAATGCTACCCTTCTCTGAATCCGAAAAACTCCTTACTACCTCTTAAGATTACACTTGTCTGAACCGTAAAATCCTATTTCTACTCCATAATGCTACCCTTTCCTGAACCCTACAAACTCCTTACAATCACTTAAAACTCCTTCAGGAACTCTGCTTGCTGAAAGCAAGGGAGTCAAAGGGTGCAATACTGGAAAAACCTGGGAATCACATTACTGATTCCCCGGATAATCCTTCACTTCTAAGGTGACCCTCATGGTCCCAATTGTGAGCCCTAGTATTTTTATCACCACCTCCCTCCATGCAGTTAATTATTGAACAAATTACTAACCTTTGGTGACACTCTTTCTGGTGGGTACTTTATCTAACTGCAGATTCTTTGCTTTGTGAATTTACCTCAGTTGCCAGGCTTGATTCATAAAACTCAAAAGCAGTGCTCCTGCGCCAGGATAGGTGGCAGCTTCTGACTCCATGTCGATGACATTCTGCTGCGGAAGTGCTGAATGAAGCCACATATAAGCACCACCTAAACAAGTTGGTGTCAGTTTCTTTGAGGAACTCTTCTGAGCCCTCGGGCACAGAGCCCATCAGCAAATTTAGCAAGACAGTGCAGATCCCTAGACTAGACTTTTTTTTAAATAGAAGAGACCGTATCACAGACCAGGGAGGTGAGAGGGCGGTGAGGCATCTGTAGTTAGGCAAGGTATCCACCAGAAAGAGTATTACTGAATGCTGAATACTCTTCTAACCACAGATTCCTCAACATGTGAGCAGATACAAAAACAGTACCTCCAGTATTGGTCGTACTGTGTAATGACTAAGACCAAAGAGTCCTGCAGGACTGCATGGGCAAAATGCCCATCCCATCGGACCTATCAAGACAGTAGTGCTCCCTACATTGATGCCCATATGGCAGCCTGACAGATATCACATACCAATGAAGTGGTAGCAGCCTTATCTCTGGTAGAATTAACTTTCAGACCTTCTGGAGGATGCTTTTTAGCCAATGCGTAAAGGATCTTAATATAAAGGACTACTTATCACAAGATGGTCGCTTCTGCAAGGCTTTGCTCTTCTTCACTCAGTCCTCTGGTACAATCGATTTGTCCTTTTGGAGTCCTAACAATGCAGTCTCTCTTCCTTAGTCGAGGGATGAGGCGGAGCAAAGAAACCTGGTGGCTTGTCCAACATAAAAAGGAATCTCTACCTTTGCAAGGAATGCAGTTTGAGTCCTTACCACCAGTTTGTATGGAAAAAAGGTGGAATAGGGAGACTAGATAGAAGGGCCTGCACTTCACTCATCCATCGTGCAGGTATTGTTGCAACCAGGAAGACTGTTGTAAATGTGAGTAAGTGCTGTGAACAACTGTACATTGGTTCAAAAGGGGTACACATTAAAAATATGAGAACCAGATTTAAGTCCCAATGTGGCATTTGAATAGGAACAGTGGGTCCAGCAAAAGTCAAAAGGCTGAAAGAGCCTTCAACTGAGCCCAGAGCAAGTCCTTGCAAGGTTAAAAATAAACCAAACAACAACACATTCACAAGTTTTGCCTGCAAATGGTCCAGCTGATGGGCATCTCACCAAGCCACAAACTTGTCCCAGAGTGCAGCATACACAGACTTTGTTGAAGGACACCTGAATGCCAAGATTACATCAACTACCTCAGAAGGAAGGTCAAAGGGGATCAACTGTTGCTGCTCAATCTTAATGGATAGAGGTGCAGGCTCGGCAGCAGGAACATGCCCTGATGCTGCAACAGGAGATAGACCTGAATAGCAGTCTGATCATAAGACAAATATTCAAGCCCAGCAGCTCTTGGTATCACTTTTCCCAGGCCTAATTTAGTGCTAGTTGAATGACTTGGGCCAAGTCGTTTCTGCTGATCATCAGA
This sequence comes from Pleurodeles waltl, assembly GCF_031143425.1. Classification (NCBI taxonomy): domain Eukaryota; kingdom Metazoa; phylum Chordata; class Amphibia; order Caudata; family Salamandridae; genus Pleurodeles; species Pleurodeles waltl. The sequence goes on from NC_090448.1 coordinate 1,125,984,967, forward strand.
ACTCCGCGCAGGAGAAGTAATGGCAAGAAGGTTGATGCTTCACTTTAGCCCAGGGTTCTCCAACGAGTAACTTGTGAGCTACTGGTAGCTCTCCAAGTACCAGTAAGTACCTTTCCTCTGTGCAGTCCAGTCTATTAAATCAGAAGCTTTTGCGTGTTTTAATTGTTAGCTCTATACACCATTTGACAAATCCTAAGCCGATTTTTGTTAAAGAATGGCTTAATTATCAAAATATACTTGAAGCTGATATTTGAATGATAATTCATGCTGCCTTGGGGAGATAAATTGCCAATGCTATTACCTTGGTGCACAGGCACTGTTAATATTTCAGAGTAGTTCAGGATAATTTTTTATTGCACATAAGTAGTTCTTATTACCAAAAAGTTTGGAGACCCCTGCCTTCAGACTTTATGCATCTCCGCGAAAGAGTCTTCTTGGGAACTCCAGCATGCAAAACTGCTGGTGTTGTGCATTATCTGCAGTGGCGAAGAGCTTGAGCAAGCGTTCTCCTCATTTTTGGAAGGTATCCTGTGCTACCACTGGGGTTAACTGCCATTTATGATGGGCACCGCTGGCTGAGCTGGTCTGCGTCGACGTTTAAAGATTCCACTGGGAGGTGCACCACTGGTGAGCTCCCTGATGATACAGCCAGCTCAAGAGTTGGAGCGTCTCTTAATGCCAGACCCAGGAACCCACCACACCCTGCTTGTTCCAGTACCACACAGCAGTGGTGCAGTCTGTGAGACCAGCCATCGCCTGAAGAAGGCCTTCAACACCAAACAAATTTCCTGAAAATCTAGCAAACTGATTTGGAGGCATGACTCTGCCAAACACCAGAGTTCTCCAATCTCCAGCTTTCCCAGTTGAACTCCCCAGCCCAGTAGCGATTGCCACAGGTCCAAATGCAGTTGAGCAGCCACCAGTGAAGGACTTTAGCAGTCTCCTCTGACACATGGATGCAACCAAACAGGCTCTCTTGATTTTGGACCCACTGACTGAGACTCCAGGTCGCACTGCAAATCTTGGAAGTGCCACCAAGAATGGCAGGCAAGCAGAATACAAGAGGTACTAGGCCCATAAGCCTCCGAGCTATCCTCACTGAGAACCAGTACACAGGCTGAAACATCAAGATCAAAGCCCGAATGTCTGGAATCTTACTCCGGAAGAAACGTTAGAAAATGTACGGTTTCTAGGATAGCTTTGTTTAAGGGAAGCCTCTGGAAAGAAGTCAGGTGGGACTTTGGCAGGTTGATTTATAACCCCCCAAAAAAGTAAGGAGGTTTGCTGTCATCAGAAGGTGGTCAGCGACTATGGAGAGTTACCTTCAACAGTCAGTCGTTGAGGTAGGAAGAGATTGGTACCCCACCCTTCAAAGATGGGCAGTGACAAAAGCCATCACCTTTGTGAACACCTGAGGGTAACTAGTGATGCCAAAAGGGAGCACGGCAAACTGAAAGAGCTCATGGCCCACTGTGAACTGCAGGTAACGTCTGTGGGCCTGCAGGACAGGGATGTGAAAATAAGCATCCTGCAGGTCCAATGTCATCATCTAGTCTCCAGGTTAGAGAACACCTGGGCTGGAAGGAGCATTTTGAATTTGTCCTTGCACAGAAAGGCATTGAGGGGAGTGAAGATCTGTGATAGGACAGAGGCCTTCATCCTTCTTCTGAGTCAGCTACCCTCTCTATGGCACCTTCGGTCAAGAGCCTGCACTTCATTGCATAAAACAGGTATGTGGTCCTCTGAGAATTGGTCTGGAGAAGTTGGCAGGCTCGATGGGTCAAAAAGGAATAGCACGACGTAACTCTGTTGGACAATCTGTATGACCCATTTGTCTGAAGTGATTTTTACCACACCTGCAGGAAGTGGCTGCTGATCCTGCCTCTTAGTCAGTATCTGTGCCCTGGTAAGGGCACACTAAAGGGGCCTGAAGGTCGTAGCTGAAGAGCGGAAGAGTGGATAAATGCTGGCTCTGGTGGCCGGGTCACTGTCATTTGGGCTCACAGTCCCCACCCCAAGAGGGTTGGGAAGCCTGTTGTGTAGACAGAGGAGCCAGACATGGCGCTAGGCAAATCCTTGGAAAGGACGAAATCGTTGCCATCAAAGCACCACATTGGTTTCCACAGCCTTACCTAGACAATCCGCAGTGTCCAGGCCCGAGTGGATTACGAATTTGGCTGCAACCCAATCATCCTGAATAGTTTGAGCGTGAGAAGCGTGTACGTTTTTTACGATCGCAGGCAATCTCTCACCCATCATGTCCCACAGTGCATTCGTATAGCGCCTAATAAACAGCTTACACTGATTGACCTCAATCCGAGGCTGGCTGAGAAGAACATACAATTTCAAAACATGTCCACTCATTTGGACTCTGTCAGGGGGCGTGGTAGGAAAGGCATTAGGGTTACCTCTACTGGTGAATGCCTGGATAACCAAACTTTCAGGTGTTGGCTGCTCTGTGAGGAGATCCTGGTCTCTTTTCTCCTTTTTACTGTGGTAAATGAAGTGATTTTCGCAGTTGGTGACCTTTGGTGGGAATCAGCCCAGTAGCAGATGAGGTGTCCAGTCCACTGGCATTGAGTAGCGCCATATACCAGTTGTCATCACCATCATCTAAGGATAGAGCAAACCTGTCTCCATAAGGCTGTCTCTGGTCAGAGTCCGAGCCACAAAGCTGGTGTAATGTGTGTGCTCGATACTCACAGCGAAATTGGACTGAGTCACATGTACTTAGGAGATCAAAATCTGGATGTAGCTGCAGTTGCCGTCTAGATGATGCCGGCTTGGAGTCGGACTCCACAATGGACTGCAGGTCTTCTTCCGGCACCACTGGTGTTGGTGCCAGAGGAGCTGGCACAGATTACAGTATCAGTCCCGATGCCGCAATCCGAACAGGCTCTAGGGGCATAGATGGCGCTGAGGACAAACCCACCACTCTGGGTATCCTTCCTTGGAACCCATAGGCACACCAGAGTGAGCCAGAGCATACCAAAGATGCGCAATGGCTTCACAAAAGGTCTCTACCTGATGCAATGTCACTGATGGACGTAGGAACTTGGGGTGCATCAGACTCAGAGATGGAATTGGCTCCTTAGTGGAAGAGGGGCGAGACCTGGAGGCATAATGACATCCGAGTGCCTCCTCTGGAGATCAACAGTGATGGGAAGTGGCGGACACCCCTTGAACTTGTTGTGTTTTTTCTACAGTTTATCTGACATTTCGACTGTGAGAAAGATCTACCTCAGGAATGACTTCGGGAGTAGGAACAGGCCCTCACCTTCAACTTCAACCTGGAGCAGAACTGTTGCTGTTTCGCAATATAGAGCTTTACGTCATGCTCATGGATATTCTTAGGGTTCACCTGGGTTTAGTCGTTGCAGGCCTTGGAGTCCTGTGAAGAACCTAAACACAGAGGCACAGCTTTGCGGGAATCACAGACATCTGTTTGCGACAGTTCCTGTAAGGTTTGAATCTTGCTGTTTTAGGGAATGACATTCCTTACACAAATATTTTTTTTTTAGGAAATATTCTTCGCAGAGTGAAAAAAGAAGAAGCGGAGCTTCGTATCAGAGACTGAAGGAGTGGAAAGAAAGACACAGATGTCAGCATGCCTGGGTGGCACTTACTTGCAGCTCTTTTCATCACTTTCAGAGAGGGATGGTGTTGACGGACAGTTGGAAGGCAACCACCACCGAGCAGTATTGTATTTGAGCTTTTCTGATCTAGTCCTAAGCCTAGGGAAAATCCCCAAGGTGAGGAATCTAGGGCATCCATCAGAAATCGTGACGTTTGGGAAGGAGTTACAGGGTGATATCGGGATCGTCGTTAAAAGAATCTTAGTCACATTGAGCAACACAGAAGAAGCTTACCTGTTACATTAGAAGAAATATTTAGGGCAACAGTGTACAGACCTTCAGAGCTACACTCTGCTGTTTATCTACAGTGGAGCTGCACTCCATTGCCATTTGGGAGAACTGAGCAGAGCCCCAGTAATGAAGTCATTTATAGAAAGCTGGATATTTTGCTGATATAACGTAATTCGGTAACACTGTGACTACAACGAGTGATCATGACATTTCCATAAATTTAGAGATACATGTGCAGCCATTGATTCTACCTCTTTTTCAACAATTGTTGGTGTAAAATTAGTACCACATTTTTGCCAGTGCTCTAGTACCAGTAGTCACACAATCAGGGGCGGCTCCTCCATTACGGCGGAGGACCGGCACCCCCGGCAGCAGCAGAAGCTGCAAACCTTTCACCACGAAGGGATAATAAACTATGTGTATTATCCCTTTGTGGTGGAAGGGGCGGGCCACAGAGGTGGAGAGCACAGAGGGTAGTGCACTGTGCACTCCCCTCAGACCGCATGTGCGTTTAGCCGGCCGTCTCGGGCAGGCCAAACACACATGCGCTGTAGGCTCTCTCCAGCCCAGCAACAGCGCTCCCAGCCAATCCTGACGCTGCTCTGAGCAGCATCAGGATTGGCCGTAGGGCAGGCTGGGAGCCTGTGCCCGCCTGCAGCCTGAGGAGATGGAGGAGAGGTAAGGAGCGGGGAGGAGCGGGTATGTTTTTATTTTAATTAATTTTTTGAGCCGCTCCTGTGCTGCCCCCTCCCCGTGCGCCGTCCCCACCCCCGACCCCTGATTAACGATGTGAGCCGCAACTGCACACAATGTAGTACTTTTCTCATAATGCAAAAATAGTTCTAAATGCACTGGAAACCACTTTGTGCACATTTTTCTGGATTTATATTAACAACATACCACATATTCAGAATGACCCCCAAACTAGTATGTCTGTGAATGACAAAATATATCAAGCATTCGTACGGGACTACTCTACTTATGTAGGTAAGGCAAACTTCAGTTTTTAGGTTTGGCTTGACAGTGAGGCTGTCTGGATAACATAACTTTATCAATTCTTTAAAATATGTACAGGCTAGGCATTGGCTTGGCTTCGCTTCACCATCCAAAAAAGCAGTATTTCTTTTCATCTCATGGTACCAGCTGGATATGTATTATTCCATCTTCCAGAAAGTGCTTCCATTAGAGTCCACTAAATCTTTAATCTTCTATACATTCTTCACAAGGCTGTATTTTTGCAAATTTTTCCCAGCATTAGCAAAGCCAGTAGGCGAGGCTGTAATGTGATAAACAACATTTGTGCATACAAAGCATGCAAACAGCATTTATGAATGTGTGTGCTTATTTCTGTTGGTACAATAAACCAAAGCTATTGGTTTTGCCAATGCGTGTTTGCATATGTCACAGTCCGTGAACAAGTGTGAGACTGAAATGCACACCACATAGACCTTGTGGGGGTGAGAAACAGCCTTCTTTCTCACATTGGAGGGGCACTTCTCAAAAAGAGATGGCATTTTGAAGAGAAAATCTATCATAAAACAGCAAAGAATTACGTCACTCGAAAGTACGATGTTAATGATGTCGACTGAAAATCTGTCAAATACAAATGCTGTCAAATAAGAAGACAGAGGTGTGAAACCATAAATGTGCTATGAGCTCCTACTCACAGGAGCTGGAAAAAAGAATTGGCTCTGCGAGGCAGCTGCAGTACGGGTGCATCATGGGTGGATGGATGTTCCTGAAATCTTAAATCGACAGAACGCTTCTTCCCCATCTTTCAATGAAATCCTATCAGGCTGTGTTTTCCCCTTCCAGCTGATACATTTTCACACCTTTCGTGCACACGAGATGCCACAATGCAAGCTTGAAACTGGTCATTTGAGTTTCCAGAAAAAACAAGCATTTACAATGCATCGGGTCTCGCGTTTGCTCATGTTAGAGCTGATCGCGTCGTAAACTCCTAACCCGACTTTTCACATATCGGGCAAAAGTGCATTTATGTACATAACCCGAAAAAGTTAAATCAAGTATGTAAAGCGCTCGACTTCTGCCAAGCGAGATCGGGCTCGTAAATTAGAGAAAAAAAAGTCCACGAGCCTCGCATGTTTTCTGTACTTGGTCGCTGCGCTGGAGGAGGGCTAGCCACCGGAAAAGGCATGACATATGCGTGCCTTCGACTAATGAAAGCAAGCAGATTTTATTAGGGAAGCCCACCAACCAATAAAAAACACTGACGTGAAGTTGACAGGGCTCCGAGCCCTTTTCTAAATACAAAAGAGTCTCGCTGCGGAACGCATGCGCGACCCTAAAAAAACGTAGCCCTGACATGCGTGCTACTAGACCCGATCCATTAGGGCCTCGCAATGGTATGAAGTAGATGAATTGGTCTGCTGCGTACACTGCATTTATATACTCAGTTGTAAGAAAATGTTAAGCAGTGAAATGTCTTGGATGAAAGCTGAAGTCTGTTGTGACACGTGCTACCACCACAAAATAACACCAAAAAAATCAAATGATTCAGACCCGGGGTTTTAGTTCCGGTATTTTTACTTCGGGGTGCCCACACTCCCAAAAGGACGTTTTTCCTCAAACACTTGAAACGAGTATGGACTCGGACAGTGATGGTTCCCGTGTCTTAGCTCCACACCAGTCTCCTTAACAGTGCTTGGTGTGTTCTGTAGGACGTTAGCACCAATGTGTGTTTGTCCTTAGTACTCGAGTAGCAGGTAACAGGGCCTTCGGAACGATATTTCCCCACCATGGGAGAGCGCAACACTGGTATATACACAGTCCGGCTGCTCTTCCGTATGCTTGTATTTGCGTAAGGGCAACAAACAATCAATCAATCATTGCATTTGTAAAGCGCGCTACATACCCGTGAGGGTCTCAGGCGCTGGGGGGGGGGGGGAGGGTGCTACTGGTCGAGGAGCCAGGTCTTGAGGAGTCTTCTGAAGGCCAGCAGGTCCTGGGTCTGTCGTAGGATGGTGGGGAGAGTGTTCCAGGTCTTGGCGGCGAGGTAGGAGAAGGATCTGCCGCCGGTGGTGGGTTTTTTTGGTGCGGGGGACTGTGGCGAGGGCGAGGTTGTCTGAGTGGAGGCTTCGGGTGGGGGTGTGGAAGCTGAGTCGGTTGTTGAGGTAGTTGGGTCCGGTGTTGTGCAGTGCTTTGTGTGCGTGGATCAGGAGCTTGAAGGTGATCCTTTTGTTGACGCGGAGCCAGTGCAGGCCTCTCAGGTGGAGTGTGACATCGAGGATGAGTCGGGCCGAGGCGTTCTGGATGCGTTGGAGTCGTCTTAGGAGCTTGTTTGTAATTCCTGAGTAGAGGGCGTTCCTGTAGTCGAGTCTGTTGGTGATGAGGGCCTGGGTAATGGTTTTTCTCGTGTCGAGGGGGATCCATTTGAAGATCCTGCGGAGCATACGGAGGGTGTTGAAGCAGGACGCGGAGACGGCGTTGACTTGCCTCGTCATGGAGAGAGTGGAGTAGAGGATGACCCTCAGGTTGCGTACGTGGTTGTGGGTTCCGGGGCTGTGCCTAGTGACGTGGGCCACCAAGGGTCGTCCCAGGCTGATGGGGTGGGTCCGAGAATGAGGACCTCCGTCTTGTCTGAGTTCAGCTTCAGTCTGCTGTCCTTCATCCAGTCAGCTACGGCCTTCATTCCTCGTTGGAGGTTAGCTTTGGCGGAGTGGGGATCTTCAGTGAGGGATATGATCAGCTGGGTGTCGTCGGCGTAGGAGATGATGTTGAGGTTGTGTTGTCCTGCGACGTGGGCGAGGGGGGCCATGTAGATATTGAACAGTGTCGGGCTGAGGGAGGATCCCTGTGGGACGCCGCAGATGATCTCGGTGGTTTTGGAGCGGAAGGATGGGAGGCGGACGCTCTGGGTTCTGCCGGAGAGGAAGGATGTGGTCCAGGCCAGGGCCTTCTCTTGGATACCGGCGTCATGGAGGAGTGCTGATAGGGTGCGGTGGCAGACCGTGTCAAAGGCTGCTGATAGGTCCAGGAGGATGAGGGCGGCTGTTTCTCCTTTGTCCATCAGGGTCCGGATGTCGTCAGTGGCGGCGATGAGGGCGGTCTCGGTGCTGTGGTTACTGCGAAAACCGGATTGGGAAGGGTCCAGGATGTTGTTGACTTCGAGGTAGCGGGTCAGCTGTTTGTTGACAATCTGCTCGGTCACTTTTGCCAAGAAAGGGAGCAGGGAGATGGGCCAGAAGTTCTTGAGGCCCTTGGGGTCCGCCTTGGGCTTCTTCAGAAGGGCGTTGATCTCGGCATGCTTCCAGCTTTCTGGGAAGGTTGCTGTCTCGAAGGAACAGTTGATTGTTTTCCGGAGGTGGGGAGCGATGGCTGCGCTGGCTTTGTTGAAGACATGGTGAGGGCAGGGGTCCGATGGGGATCCGGAGTGGATGGAGTTCATGGTTTTGATGGTGTCTTCGTCACTGACGCTGGACCAGACGGTCAGGCGACTGGTGCGAGTGGTAGTCGAAGGGGTGGTGGACTCGGTGGTGGGTGCGGGGGGGTCGGGGTTGAAGCAGTCGTGGATGTCGGTGATCTTGCGGTGGAAGAAGGTGGCCAGGGAGTCGCACAGGTCTTGAGATGGCGGGATGTCGGTGATGGAGCTGGGGTTGAAGAGTTCTTTCATGATGCTGAAGAGCTCTTTGGTGTTGTGTGCGTTGTTGTCTAGGCGGTCCTTGAAGGCGCTCTTCTTGGCGGTCCTGATGAGTTGGTGATGTCTCCGGGTGGCGCTCTTGAGGGCTGTGTGGTTGTCTGGTGTTCGGTCGTGGAGCCATTTCTTCTCCAGCTTCCGACAGGTGTGCTTGGAGATCCGGAGGTCCTCGGTGAACCAACCTTCACTGTAATTAATTAGCTTTTTCAGACACCCAACCATCTCTCCAAGGATCTGCATAACTTGAACTTTTAAGACTGCACTTAACAATTTGAAATGAACATAACATGTTTTAACCACAAAAGCCAATTACCGGCTGCATATACTGGTCTATAAAAATAATTAGTACAGGTGTACTTAACTCTGAGAGAAATTCTATCCTCATTTCAGTCAATAGTGGAGGCAATTGTTGTAAACTGAGGGGCTGTGTAATATCGAAGTCTGCCCACAGAGACACATGCAGGTGGCTCATTCCAAGAATTAACTACAGCAACCTCCATCAGGCACTATTAAAATCTGTGTTAAATATTATAGACTTGTTTGATGTACACAACCAGATCATTTTCTGGAATCATTCCATTTGCTTCAGATTATCTGCTATATTTTTTTTGTACGTGTATCGAGCTTTTAGCAACCCTGCGTGAATCTAAACCAGTGGCTTCAAGAATTCAACTTATAGGTTATTGGCGTGTTTACTGCCTACGTTTAATACAAGTCTTTACAAGTGTTTTACTGGTCTTGTTATGGGTTCCAATATGTTTTTCTATTACTTTGGTTCATAAGTGCATTTCTGAGCCACCCAGTGATAGGCCTGGTTGTCGTTTTGGTCCTAATGAATTGTAGAAAAATCAGTTTCAAAGAAACATGTCGACCATCCCATAAGTCTTGTTTACCCAACCATGTCCACCGTTTTAACATGCACACAGGATGATTCAATCAAAAGAATACAAACATCTTTAATTTCATATTAACAAACACCTCTCACTAGGCCGTTACATGCACATATGCTTCCAATTTAGGACAGGGTAGGGCTACACTAAGGTAGGCCTTTCAACTGACACATCTGCAGAATTTCCAAACAAGTAGCTTTTAGCAAAGGTAGAAACCCCTTGCTTCATTAGGCATGCCTGACTGTAGCAAGGGATCACCAATGACGACAAACCCGGGGTCCAGTAACATTCTCCTTCTGGAGTCCGGTCTGACTCACATATATTATAATATATGTTAAATGATTAGATTTCCTCTTTATCGAGAACTGTGTCAGATTCTATTATTTTCATAAGGTCCAACACCAGTCCAACCCTGAAAACTGGGGTATTTCGCATTGCCCTGCGGTGGACGGTTGCTCCTTTCTTCCTTTCCCAATTGGCTCCAATGTGTGTGATACTTTTTACCTGCACTACTGTGGAATGAAGGCCTACCCATTCTCTAGATGGAAAGTCGACTCAGATCTCCATTACTTGAAGTCATTTTCCTCCATCGTGTCTGGGATATTTATGGAATTGGCTAACACTTACGTATGTGTTGGTGTGTTTGTAGTCTCACTTGTGCACCTGCATGGATGAAAGGTTGAGTCCACTGTACTTGCATGGCTCAAAACAGTGGAATGATTTGCTGAGGCTTCCATAGTCCATCTTGGATGTAGGAGGCTGCACATATGCAATCTCCTGCCCTATTCCCTACACCATTTGTTTCTTTGGGTCGGGAAGGCAGCCCACCAGCCATTTGAAATAGCAACAGTTCCCCTGGCAAGTGATCCCGGCCTCAGTCTCATTTACAGCTTGGCTCTGTATTTCTTTAAAAGATGGATTTCTTAAGCTAATCCACAAAACTGTGTGAACCAGCTTAAACAGTCAAACTGCACAGCCTTTGTGCTAGCTGACTATGGTGGTCATTTTGACCATGTGGCAGTCTCACCACCAACAGGCTGGCGGTGCAGACCACCGCATTATGAGTGTGGCGGGTTGGACTCTGCAGGCAGGGCGGGCCGGTGGTGGAATCACCAGAGCGCCTCCGCCTGCCAGCACGAATACTGCTGGATTTCCACCCAAAGTGTGGCAGAAATCTGGCAGTACCCATGATATGGTGGGCGGTCTCCTGGCACCTGCGGCTTTGGTGGTCTTCATGCAAGACTGCCAAGTAGTAATGAGAGCCAATGTGTCTCCCTCCCACAGGAATAGGGGAAGCCTTCAATATTTGAAAACTGCGCAGTCCAGCCGGGCCTGTCTACTGGGGGAAGGCAATACCAGCCACAGTAGCCAGTATCTTATCCAATGTTTCTGTGTTATATCCAAGAAGGGCCTTCGAGAAGACAAGGAACACTTCTGTGGGTTGCTACTCTTTCCCCAGACAGGATTAAGTCCAGAAAAGGCTGTGGAGAAACTGCTGCTGCAGAGTGGGGAAAAAAATCGTCATGCAAGAAACTGGAGTTCGACTTTGAGGAGGACTAACTGATACCCTTTTAGTCAACTTAACTCTGCTCTTTAATGGGTATGTGTGGACTGCCCTGGTAATGCCGTCTCAGTCAGCTGTCAAAGAAACAAGACACAACACCATCTGGATATGGGAGAGTTTTGCTGTCAACACAGTGTAAGGCAGGTGAACTTGTGCCTGACTAACATAGTGCTGTAGGGTGCTCATACCCCCATAGCTAGACACCCAGCAAGCTCTTAATAAATCCTGACTTCATTCCCTGGCTTGCCGCCTCATAAGGGTTGCTAGAGGAGACTTAATTGAATCCAGAACCAATGGAATTGTCTTTCTAGCCCATCGACTCTGGAGGAATTTAAATCTGAACCCACGGTCAGGAACTCAGGATTTCCACTGTGGATGCCCCGGTCCTGGGGGTGCCTGCTGTTGGAAAATCTTGACTGCAATCTCAAGGTGCCACGATAAGGGTCCTTTTCTTTCACCATTACTGTAGAGACACCCGGAGAGAAGTGACACCCTTGCCAGCAATTGTTTCCAACAAGTAGTCTAGTGGTTACTGCAGCTGTGTCCCAACAACCTAGGCCTTTTATTCTCTAGCGGGTAGCTACCACTGGGACTTAGTAGCATGTGTGTTTAGTTCGATATAAGTGCATTGGGCACATTTCAGAGGCAAAAAGAATGAATCATCAAAACCGCAAGGAAGAGCGATACAGGGATCCTAAAACCAGGCCACTGACCAGGACAAACCAACCAATCAAAGCAGCCAAAACTGTTACATTAGCCTTTGAAGTGCATCTTTATTTACGTAATTCTGTATTTTCGTGCCTGCATGCTTTCAACTCGATTGGAGGACCCCAAAGTTTCAGATGCACAGTCTAACAATGTTAACTTCAATTTTAGTGCTTTTAATCTGCTTGGTGTTGATTTCTTAAAAACAAAAATGTTTAACACTTTGTGGGCTTATTTGTTTATGTGTAAATTCGAACCCTCAAGTGCATCTTTTATTTTTAATTTCTTTACTGATCTTAGCAGCGGTAGCAACCCTTAAATGCACCATCCCTCTCCTTGTTCATGAATAACTCAAATAAATTTTTATGTACATATAAAGGCCATCAGTTTAACGCGACACTGCCAGTGCATTATCACAAATAACATCACATCAACGCAATACACATCGGAATCCCTACCCATCTCTCACTCAGGCTGCTCAATATCATTTCACAGGGTTTCTCTTTGGGCTGCTACTTCTTCTCTTGTTGCAATTCAATTATTTTCATGTTCCATTCCAAGGTCCACCCCCCCACCTCCAAAGTATGTCAACCTATGCCGCACTCCGCATTCTGCTTGTACCAGTCGCATAAATTCCCTGGTCCATCCCTCTTTAGTTGGCAGTCGACTAAATATCCACTTCAATGTAATATATTTTCAGGTCACCACCAATCCTAACTCCACCACTTTAATCATTATTTTTGTGTGCTTAGAGCTGGGTTCATAGTCCAATAGGCATAACTATATCGTCTGCAATTCCTGCATTTCTAAATTAAATGACTCATTGGACAATTATCTCATTACCTGTTACTCTCATACTGTATGCACTCTGTATGGCTAATCACATATCACATTAAGAAAGCTTGGCTCCTCGATCTTGGCTTCTCGACCAAGTGCCAAAGGACATCTTTTTGTCATCCAGTTGGAATGTATTACTATTCTGGCCCCAGAACACCAGTGGGAAACAACATGACTTGCTCAAGCGGAGTCTCAGAAGCTTCTTACTCTCCTGGGACCCCAAGTAAAGGTCTCAAAATGTAGTCTTAATTGTGAAAGCTTTAATATCCCTCTGACGTGGTGTCTAGACACGAGTGAGTAACTATGAAATAAATAAATATATATTTAGGCGATCTGACCAATGAGAAAAGTACACAGAAAATGCTCTCTCTAGCACACACTGTTACCAGTGAGCTCCTGAAGTTGCCTTCATGGTCATAGATGCGCATCTCTGACACCAAAAGACAAAATTTTATTCTGAAATTAGAACTGAGTGCATCTTGTCACTGCCCCACTCTGGACTCCGAGTTGTACACAATTCACACAGTGCACAGGTAGTAGAGCCTTAGAGTATGCTAGCATCCACGTTCATATATCTCCCTACATGTTGCTCCTTTCGTGGCTACTCTTGCTAGAGGACTTTTCCAAGCCAAAATGCTTCCTACAGGTAGGGTATTGGAACAGCGGACTGTACTCCTCTCGCCACTAAGCATTCACACACAACCATATACAAATGTTAATATGTTCCATGAGAGACCTATGCTCACACTCTGTCCACACCCTTTTCTCAAGTGTCCCCAGTCGGAGCAAAAAATATGTTCTGCAGAAAATGTATTTATGGAACAGAGAAACCTGGTACGGTTGACTCTACAAAATATTTTTAACTAAGAAATTAAAGTGGAGGTGTGTAAGGAACAAGAAGATGAACTATGTAGACGAAATGACAAACAATTATTGCTGTCATAATCTCAAACATGATTTTCAGCTAAACGTTATCAGTATTGCCAACTTGAAAATTAATAACTGACCAGATGTTACTTCCCTATGAACTATCAAAATGACCAAAACCATGACTATTCTAAGGTTAAAACAAATCACACAAATAAATGATAAAACACATTACAACAACCATGCTCACATGCACAGAAGTGTGGAGGTGGAGAGATAGTTTCTATAGCCACTTGAAGTACAGGCACCTGCCTCGAAGGGCTAGGGCTTCTCAAATTGTCTGGAGATTTTGCTCTCTATTATGTGTGTTCAGAACCAGAGGGGACCTAAACAACTCTCTCCAATGAAATATTTTGTTTTATATATTCCATTCTACGATCATAGGAAACCTTTACTACACGTATTAACAAAATATATAAGAATCAAGAAATATAAACACCTAGTGCTAAGTGCAACTGAATACGCATAGGATTGAAAATTACTATGGGCATAGGCCAAATGCTTATTGCGTTACCTCTCCAGATATATGTTCATGCTCTTGAAGACTTTGGAATATGATGTTGTCAATGTCGTTTTCAGCAGCAACTCCTGACTCTCTTACGCATTTCAGCAACTGCCGAAACTCTCCAAAGTGCTGCCGCTTGAGCAGATGTTTCGAAACCTTAATGTAGACTGACGCGGGATCCAACTGAAAATCCTGATGGATGAAATATAGTGTATGAATGATTAAAACATCCTCTAGAGAAGTCCATTGTCCCATGTATACATAATATGTATAGACAGTTCAGTAACTATGAGGTTACTCGACATTAACAAGCAGGATCACACATGTAAGTGTGGATACAAATGTGAAACTAAGCAGTTTAAGGGCCCTGGTAGTCTCCACCTGATCTTGCATGGGCGGCCACAGATTATTTTTGGACACAATTTATAGGTGCTTCAGATAACTGTAACCGGTGAATGTCAGTGTTTTTCTTTAAAAAGGTATGTTTTTACTGACATTCTCACCTGTTTTTTTAAAGTGAATTTCTAAGGTTTAAATGTAAAGTAAGATATTATTACAATTCGTAACAACAATGTCTCTATGACCTTTGTTTTTTATCTCTCTCTCTATATATATATACATTAATATATTAATATTTTAAACAAAAGGTCAGAGTTATTGATTCAGAGGCGCACTCAGCTGCAGGTGCTGGTAACGAAGGAGACCACCCTCGAAAATATAATATATCCAAGAAATAGTTTACCGCACTCCAAAATTCCTTAAATGTGCTTTTTTTCTGAATAAACATGCCTTTAAGGATTTCTGGAGTGAGGTAAACTATTTCTTGGATACATATTATATATATATATATATATATATATATATATATATATATATATATGGAAAATGTCACTTACCCAGTGTACATCTGTTCGGGGCACGTTCCGCTGCAGATTCACATGCTGTGCACTGTTCCTGCCATCTAGTGTTGGGCTCGGAGTGTTACAAGTTGTTTTTCTTTGAAGTCTTTTCGAGTCACAGGACTGATTGACTCCTCCTTTTCGGCTCCATTGCGCATGGGCATCGACTCCATCTTAGATTGTTTTCCCGCAAAGGGTAAGGTATGAGTGATAGAGTGTAAAGAAAGATGTCCATGCAATGGAATAGAGATCTATATACATAGATTAAATAAAGAGGTGTCCATGCAATGGAATAAAGGTGTATATACATATGCACAAAATTTAAATGTAACTTTAACGGCTACAGACTCCCAGGGAGGAGGGAGGGCGCATGTGAATCTGCAGTGGAACATGCCACGAACAGATGTACACTGGGTAAGTGACATTTTCCGTTCGATGGCATGTGTAGCTGCAGATACACATGCTATGCATAGACTACAAAGCAGTAATCCTCCCCTAAGCGGTGGTCAGCCTGTAGGAGTTGAAGTTGGCTGAAATAATGTTCTTAGTACAGCCTGTCCTACTGTGGCTTGTTGTGTTGCTAACACATCTACATAGAAATGCTTGTTAAATGTATGAGGTGTCAATCGAGTGGCTGCTTTACACATTTCTGTCATTGGTATGTTTCCTAGAAATGCCATTGTTGCTCCTTTTTTCCTAGTGGAGTGCGCCTTTGGCGTAATTAGCAGTTGTCTTTTAGCCTTTAGTTAACAAGTTTGTATACATTTCACTATCCACCTGGCTATGCCTTGTTTTGATATAGGATTACCAGTATGGGTTTTTGGAATGCGACTAACAATTGTTTAGTTTTACGAAAATATTTTGTTCTGTCAATGTAATACATCAGAGCTCTTTTAATATCTAATGTATGTAGTGCTCTTTCTGCCACTGAGTCTGGCTGTGGGAAGAAGACTGGAAGTTCCACTGTTTGGTTTAAATGAAATGGTGATATAACTTTAGGTAGAAATGTAGGATTTGTGCGGAGTACAACCTTATGTTTGTGTACTTGTATAAAGGGTTCTTCAATAGTGAATGCTTGTATTTCACTAACTCTTCGTAATGGAGTGATTGCCACTAGAAATGCTACTTTCCAAGTTAGGAATTGAATCTGACAAGAGTGCATGGGTTCAAATGGTGGACCCATGAGCTGTGTAAGTACAATGTTAAGGTTACATGAGGGTACTGGTGGCGTTCTTGGAGGTATGACCCTCCATGAAAGCTTTAATGACTGGTACCCTAAATAGAGATTTGGTTTTGTTTATTCTGCAAATAAGCAGAAATTGCTGTGAGATGTATTTTGATGGATGAAAAAGCTAAATTTGCTTTTTGTAGGTGGAGTAAATAACTCACAATGTCCTGTATGGATGCATCTAACGGTGTTATGTGTTTTGCTTGACAATAGAAAACAAATCTTTTCCATTTGTTTGCATAACACTGCCTGGTAATAGGTTTTCTTGCCTGTTTAATGACTTCCATACACTCTGGTGGAAGATTTAGATACCCAAACTCGATTTCAGGAGCCAGATTGCCAGATTGAGCATCGCTGGATTGGGGTGTCTGATCTGCTGTTTGTTCTGTGTCAGTAGGTCTGGTCTGTTTGGGAGTTTGACGTGTGGTACTATTGACAGGTCTAGCAGTGTGGTGTACCATGGCTCGCATGCCCAAGTTGGTGCTATAAGTATGAGTTTGAGTTTGTTTTGGCGCAGTTTGTTGACCAAAAATGGAATGAGCGGGAGAGGGGGAAAAGCGTAAGCAAATATCCCTGACCAGTTGATCCATAGAGCATTGCCCTTGGATTGAGGGTGTAGGTACCTGGACGCGAAGTTTTGACATTTTGCGTTCTGGTTGGTGGCGCACAGATCTATGTTTGGTGTCCCCCACTGACGAAAGTATTTGTGAAGTACCTGGGGTGAATTTCCCACTCATGAGTTTGTTGGTGATCTCGACTGATTCCACCACTGAAGCGAAATGTGTGTTTGGCGGTCTATCAACACTAGGTCTTGGAGATGACCCTGTGCCTGCGACCATTGTTTTGCGAGGCACTGTTGTAAGGGTCTCATGTGTAATCTTGCGTTTGGGACAATGGCGATGCACGATGCCATCATACCTAGCAGTTTCATGACAAAACTGACAGTGTAGTGCTGATTTGGCTGAATTTTTGGCAATATGGTGTGGAACGATTGCACTCTTTGTGGGCTTGGACTTGCAAGCACCTTTTGAGTGTTCAGTGTAGCTTCCAAGTACTGCTGAATTTGCGATGGTTGCAGGTGTGATTTTTGGTAATTTATTGAGAACCCTAGTGTGTGTAGTGTAGGGTATCTATTACATAATGTGTGTGATGTTGACACTGTCCTTGATTGTTGGCTTTTATTAGCCAATCGTCGAGATATGGGAATACATGCATATGTTGTCTCCTTATGTATGCTGCTACTACGGCAAGGCATTTTGTAAAGACTCTGGGGGCTGTTGTTATCCCGAAAGGTAATACCTTGAATTGGTAATGTTTCCCTTGTATAACAAACATGAGGTATTTTCTGTGAGCTGGATGGATGGGTATGTGAAAATACGCATCTTTTAGATCCAGTGTTGACATAAATTCTCCCTGTTGTAGCAATGGGGCTACATCTTGTAGTGTCACCATGTGAAAGTGTTCTGATGGGATGTAGAGGTTGAGAGTCCTGAGATTTAAAATTGGTCTTTATGTTTTGTCTTTCTTGGGAATAAGGAAGTACAGGGAGTAAAACCCTGTTCCTTTTTGGTGATGTGGCACTAGTTCTATGGCTTGTTTGAGTAAAAGTGCCTGCACTTCTGTTTGTAACATTGCAAGATGTTGCAATGAAAGTTTGTGCGCTTTTGGGGGGAATGTCCGGAGGAAATTGTGTGAACTCTATGCAGTAGCCATGTTGGATAATGGATAGTACCCATGTGTCTGTTGTGATGTCTTACCATTGGTCGTGGAACATTTTCAGTCTTCCTCCCACAGGGGAAGTGTGTTGAGGGAAGGTGATGACAAAGTTACTGTTTGTTATTAGTGGCTTGTTTTGAGGATTGGAATTTTCCCCTAGACTTGGGAAATTGTCCTCTGTAGGATCCCCGAAATCCCCCTCTTTGGTATTGTGTCTGGTATGAGGGCTTGGATTGTGAGGTGGATGGCTCAGAGGGCTGTGGCCTGAAGCCTCCCCTATATTGAGGCTTCCAAAATGTGCCTCTGTATTGGGATGAGTAAAGTGCTCCCTTCGCTTTAGCAGTGTCGGCATCTTTTTTCATTTTATCTATGGCTGTGTCCACCTGTGTGCCAAATAATTGCTGTTGATTAAAAGGCATGTTGAGGACAGCCTGTGTGATTTCAGGTTTAAAACCTGATGACCTGAGCCATGCATGCCGCCTAATGGGGACAGCTGTATTTATAGTCCTTGCGGCTGTATCAGCTGAGTCTAGCGCCGATCTTATTTGGTTATTTGTAATCGCCTATCCCTCCTCTACTACCTGCTGAGCTCTGCTTTGGTGTTCCCTGGGGAGATGCTGAATAATGTCCTTCATCTCATCCCAATGAGCCCTATCGTATCTATCGAGGAGGGCCTGCAAATTAGCTATGCGCCACTGATTGGCTGCTTGTGACGCCACCCTTTTCCCTGCAGCATCAAATTTTCTGCTTTCCTTATCTGGAGGGGGTGCATCTCCAGAGGACTGCGAGTTAACTCTTTTCCTCGCTGCACTGACCACTACCGAATCGGGGGGCAACTGTTGTGTGATATACACCGGGTCTGAGAGTGTTGGTTTGTATTTTTTTTTTCTACCCTTGGGGTTATAGCCCTTCCTTTAATGGGCTCCTGGAATATCTGCTGGGCACGTTTGAGCATACCGGGGAGCATGGGTAGGCTTTGGTATGTGGCGTGGGTTGAGGACAATGTATTGAATAAAAAGTCGTCCTCTAGAGGCTCTGTGTGCATGCTTACGTTGTGGAAAGCTGCTGCCCTAGCTAAAACCTGTGTATACGAGGTTCTAACCTCAGGTGGAGAGGGCTTAGATGGGTAGCACTATGGGCTGTTGTCTGATACTGGGTCATCGTACAGATCCCATGGATTTGTGTCCTGATGTGACTGCATAGTGTGTGTTGGAGACTGCAGTGTGTGTAGCAGGTGGGGAGACAGTCCGTTGAGGAGAGTGAGGAGGAGACTGCTGAGGAGAAAACTAGCGAGGCAGAGATTTCTCTCTTGGCACTTTAGCCGTTGGCTGATCAGTGTCCAAACGTCCATAGAAGGCCAGTTTTCTTTTTATCTTGAGAGGAGTTGCTGTGAGGATCTTGCCAGTGTCCTTGTGGATCTGTATCCTGGCTTGTTTATCATCGAAATCCTCCATTTGTTGTAGCTCTTCCTCAAATCTATGGCTTACTTTTAGCTGTTTCAAAAGTCCATGCTCCTCTGTATAGGAATGCTTTTTCGGCTCCAAAGCCGTTTTTTTCGGCACTGAAGGGCCTGGGGTAGTGGTTGGCCTTGGTTCCGAAAGGGACTTTCGGGGTCTCGATTCGATGGGTCGGTGCCGTGTGCTTTCGGAGCCTGTGTCTCGGCTCGAGTCCGAAGACTTCGTAACGGGCGTGGCCTTTTTGAGTGCTGAAGGTGTTACTTGGTCACCGGTCGATTTTTTTAGGGTGGAGCCATGGCCTTCCGGCAGTGGCGCCCCGAGGCCTTATGTTTGGTCTTGGTCTGGGTCAGGGCAAGCGTACTCACATGTTGGGCTGCTGTCAGTGGTCAGTCGATGTCGGACTCTTCGGAATCAGATCCCTGAACGGAGATGGCGGTGTGAATCATCTCCTCCTCTTCCGCGTCGAGGCGTTCGGTGCTTCTGGACACCATCTGCAATCTTCTCGCTCTTCGGTCTTGTAAGGTCTTTTTGGAATGGAAGGATCTACAGGCTTCACACGTATCCTCTCGATGATCTGGAGACAAACACAGATTACAAACCAGATGTTGATCTGTGTAGGGATACTTGGCGTGGCATCGAGGGCAGAATCTGAACGGGGTCCGGTGCATGAGGCTTGAACAACCGGAGTGAAAAGGAACACGTCCGAACCCGATGGCGGAAAGAAAACAATCTAAGATGGAGTCGATGCCCATTCGCAATGGAGCCGAAAAGGAGGAGTCACTCGGTCCCGTGACTTTAAAAAGACTTCTTCGAAGAAAAACAACTTGTAACACTCGGAGCCCAACACTAGATGGTAGGACCTGTGCATAGCATGTGTATCTGCAGCTACACATGCCATCGAACATATATATTCACTTAAAAAACAAAGGTTAGGTAGTTAGGCTCACATTTCAAACATACAAAACCATAGTAATTCACCTCTTAGTGTTAGAGTTATTTCAAGAAAATATAACTTGTGCCCTAAGGCAACTGTAACTCGTGCCCCCAGGGCCCAACCACATATTACTGGGTGCTCAGGGCACCCAGTTTAAACCTATGGGGACTGTGGGGGGATCCTCAAGGCCCCTGCAAAACTGGCCGGCTCCTGTCTCTTGCGGGAGCCGGCATACCTCCAGCAAGCCTTAAATAGCAGCTCCCTGCTTGGGGGACCAATCTCTTTGCCTCAATGCATGTTTCCGTGCAGGAAAAGTGAGGAAAACTCCACTTTCAGCAAGCAGGAGCAGCTGGACAGTTCCCACTTGCTGAAAGCAGAGTTATGTTTGCGTTTGCTTGGTGGGAGCTGTCAGCTCCCGCCAAGCAAAACCAAACAACAACCTCCCAATGGTGGGCACCTTGGTAGATAGCAGGAGCTGACCGTGGGGGGTGGTGGCTTCGAGGGCCATGCTTGGCTCCAAATGGGGAAGGGGGGGCCACCTACTTAATTTCAACTTGGCCCAGGGAAGGTGGTGGACCTCAGGGCCGGGGATCTGTGACAAACCACCTCCTTATACTCTATTTGCCCCGGGGAGGTGTGGTCTCCCACATACTTTACATTATTAATTTTGCCTGGGTTTGCGGAAGGCACGTGCCCCCCCCACACACTTTACATTATTGACTTTGCCCCGGGAGATGGCAGTCCCCGGAGGTGCCCCCTCCCTCCACGCTTTAAATTATTGACTTTGCCCCAGGGAGGTGGCTGTCCCCAGGGCTCTAATAGCTCAAGGATGGGGGCCCAGTGTGACCCCTTCCTATTCCGCAATGCCCTGGGACCTGGCCCACCCAGGGGCCAAAGCATTTATAAATGCAGAGACCGCTTTAAAAAAAAAAACATTAAAAAAAAAAAATCACAGTGAAATCCATGGCTCCAGCCGCTGACTTTGCCGCATTTTAAAAAGAAAAGCTTTTTAGCCTTGGCATGGTCCCTGGAGGTCCCCTCGACCAAGGATAGGGACTTAGGGTATCCATACCCTGGCCCCCTTTTTTTGTTTTTTATGGGACCCAGCTGAAGTGGAGTCCCAAAATGGCTGCCAACACTTCCTTGTTACAGTGTTGGCAACCAATCAGATATCAGCACGGGACAGTTGGATCCGCACCCCTAGATATCAAGATTTTATCGCCTTTAATACCTCAGAAACCACTGAGTGGATTTACACCCAATCACACAAACACAATCTGTGCGCCAGGATCTAGTTTCCTACCGAATTTGGTGTAATTCTGTTTAGCGGTTCGGGCTGTAGGCATGTCTAAAGACCCAATGGGAAAATGAATGGAGAAAACGTGTTTTGAGACCCCCCCCTTTTTTCTTTTCCCCGCTTGACAGATCAGCCCAAAACTTACAAGACAGCAGCTGGACCATATGTCGTATTCATTTTGAAAGTTTTGTGAAGATTCATCAAGCGGTGCCAAAGTTGTTGGCAAAACAAAAAATGTTTTTCCTTATGAAACTAGGTCCTAACTATAGCTACCTACTGGCGAGCACCAATGCGCTCCCACCAGCTTGCTCCCTCCTTTGATCAAGTCTCTAGATTGTGAAATTGAAGTACTACAATATACAAAACTATAGGAAATGGCTATATCAACACTATTCTCGATCAGCAATAATCTACTGAAGCCTGAAAATAAAGAGCCCACTATATTATTGAATGTTACAAACCCAGGCCAGACATCCCATTAAAACTAAGGAAGCTCTGGCACTAAAACAAACTCTGTGGACAGAATTATAGAATGTTACCTTACTCGTGAAATAAGAGAGTGCCCAATGGCAATCCATGCATCACTGCAAAGATAATAGGAATCTATCACATTGTGGTTAACATTTCTTCTCACAGGGTTTATCTTTATTGAACAAGAGTTTCTTCATCAACCATTCTACCTCAGCTTGGCATGCAAGCATATAACCCGAGAGCTGCTGCCAACCATGGGAAGGAAATCAACCTGAACATCAGCTATATGGGTGATTCGATTGACCTTCAGCAAACCTCCCAGAATTAGGTACTGACAGTAACTGGAAGATAGGCTCTGGAATGCAGACTGCTTAGAGGTCAAACATATGCATTTGAAGTTTTAAAAAACAAAAATCACATCCACTATCTACAATCTGTAAAACTTTCCTGCCTACTGCAGCTGGCACCCTCTCTACAAATTCAATACTAGAATCCTACCTTTTTAAAAAGCCTCACACTCATTTTCTGCTTCTTAAGGCATTTTGTTCAGCAGACATCTTAAGGGGACTTAGCTCTATCAGAATTAATAAGTAGACTCTTTAAAACAGTGGGCACTAAATAAATCTGCAAAGTAAACAAAAGCAAATCATTGTCTAAATTAGCTGAATGCACAACAAAAATGAGAAAAAAAAAGGTTCTTCTTCAACTATCAGAAAGTAGACCAGATCTCTCCCACACTGACTCTGGACAGGCCTAATGACCATGAAGAAATTGAGAGCAGAAAGCAAGTGTCAAATCGTTACGATTCGCCATTGACTTTCCACTCACTATCTCTCACCGTATAAATAAATTAGTAAAATCTGCTAACTTCTATCTACATCAATTGAAGAAAATAAAACCCTGCTGTCATCTCAGAACTGGTGCACAAACGCTCGCAATATCCCGGACAGACTCTGAAAATGCCATACTACACGACCTACCGACTTCCACACTATCCTCAATAAAAGCTGTTTTTCACTCCATGATATGCCTCATCAAAGACAATAAAACGTTTGGCCACGTTTCAACACTGAAAAAACTCAACTGGCTCCCACTATAAGCAAATGCCATGTTCAAAATAAGCTTTCAAACCTACAAAGTGCTACACCAAGGAACATTCAGCTACCTAGCAGACATCTTGACCATCCCAAGAAGCTCATGACAATCAAGGGGTAAGAAATCTTGTCTGCAAACACTAACTTTCAAATTCCTCCTTGCCCTGAAACAATCCTTTTGGGTTCCACCACTAACTCCATGAGCTCGCTACCTCTTCTACTGAAAAACATACAGGACATCTTGACTTACAGAAAAAGACTCAAAACTCACCTACTTAAATTCTACCTTGAAGGTCCAAGCACCATGATCCCCCCAAATACCTCTGGCATGGATCCCTGCACCTACTACCAGAATGGTTCAGAATCCCTAATTTGACCCCAGAATTGTTCTAATATGATTATAAAGGTGACCAAAATGCAGAGCAAGTACAATACATAAGCTGTCTTATGTTACTTAATGGTATGGTCCACCTCTTACTCCTGTCGTCTTCCCGGATTTCTCCCCTTCTTTCTTTTCCTCCCCAACCCCACAGGTGCCTCATAGTGTTGGTATGTGTGTTTTTCTCTTCAAAGTACCTGGTAAAGCAACATGTGATTTGTTGCACTGTTATATTTATGTATCTATCCCTCATGTTATATTTAAAATGCCTTAATGCCAATTTGGTGGAACGAGTGCTATATAAAACAGTTAAATAAATGTAGATATAGACAGTTTGAGTCACAAGACCCGTTGTGACTTCATTCTGAGTCTACAATGCACCAGGACAGGGGCTACATTTATTTATTTACTCAGAGAATCCACAGAGACACGACTATCAAATCACAAACCAACATATTACAGTCAAAAAAGTGAACCACATAAATACATATAACAATAAAATCCTTCACTCGACCTCCACCTCAAATTATCTTTAAATAAAAAGTAAATCATTCACTGTCAGCACAACTTATAAAAATACTTCACCTGCAAAGTGCTTTCTAGAAACAGTTTTAGAGTGGTCCATTAAACCTACTTAAAATTGTAAAAAATGACAAAGAAGCTTTTTAAACAACAGCAAATATTAACAGAGGGTGGATGAAATATCCTAAATAACACCTCGTTATATAATGTAGACCAGAAACATTTTTTTCAAGTTGATAACAGGTA
The DNA here is from genome assembly GCF_031143425.1 of Pleurodeles waltl. NCBI lineage: Eukaryota > Metazoa > Chordata > Amphibia > Caudata > Salamandridae > Pleurodeles > Pleurodeles waltl. The sequence goes on from NC_090448.1 coordinate 1,126,009,161, forward strand.
CTTACATCTCTGCTGTTTTAGATTGGACAAAAAACAGCACATGAGCTAAGTCTTGAATCATGGCATTACAGAACTGACAACTCTGTGTCCCCTGGACTGGCTCTTAGCTCATGGATTGGCCCTTATTGGGAGCAGTCCAAATGTTAACGGTATGTAGACAGACCTATCCAGTGGATCCAAATTTGCTCATAAATAAAATTGCATTGCACCACGAGTAACAAGTGAACAGTTCAACTGTAGTCTTGAGGTTTGCTGGCAATGTGCTTTTTAATTTTGTCAGGTTTTTTTTTGTTTTGAGTAAAGACTATAATCGAAATATACCTGAAAATGTCATCTTTTGAAAGGTCTAGTTGAGCCAGCGAGTGCCAGAATAATTTGATGAAGATAAACGCCGTTTCAAAGTCATGTACAAAGGCTCCCCAGGGACTCCACTCCTGATTGTTTCACTTAGCAGACAAGTAGTGTAAGTGGAGAGTGGTGTCGAAACAGAGTCCCTCATTATAACATCAGTGGTACATACCGCCTACCGCACCGGTGACTGCTGTCAACGTACTGCTAATGCGGCTACCATTTGTCCGCCATATTATGAGCACTGCCTGACCTCCGCCACAATAAGGGTGGAAATCCAGCAGTGCTCATGTGGTGGACGGTGGTAAGCCGGCGCTGCTACCACCAGCAACGCCACGAAAACCGTCGTGGTAAGCCAGCTCATAATGCCATGGGCAGTACTATGTTGGCCGCCGGGCTGGAGATAGACATCTCCGGGCTGGTGGCTCATGCCGCCATGGGGGTATGAGTGGAGAAGTGGCTGGTTGGCTGCAATCAACCCGCCAATCTTATAATGTGGCGGTATGTACCGCCAGCCTGTTGGCAGTCACACCGCCACATTATCCCTAGTGGTCAGAAGACTGTCAGGGACATAATGACCCCCCTGAGTGTGCTGTGCATAGTACAGAGAGTAAAAAGGACGTGGAAAGAGCCAAGATCATCGCTGGCTTCTGGGGAGTAGGGTGAGCAGATGTGAATCTACAGCTCTACACACAATGAAAATGTCACTTACCCAGTGTACATCTGTTCGTGGCATTAGTCGCTGCAGATTCACATGTTTGGCACAGTCCGCTGCCTGGTGTTGGGCTCGGAGTATTACAAGTTGTTTTTCTTCGAAGAAGTCTTTTTTGGTCACGGGACCGAAGGACTCCTCCCTCTTCGGCTCCATTGCGCATGGGCGTCGACTCCATCTTAGATTGTTTTCCCCGCAGAGGGTGAGGATGGAGTTGTTTGCTATAAATAGTGCCCATGCAATGGAGTGAATATGTATGTACGTTAAGAGTTTATAATAATTATTTACAAATGTACAGATGTTTAAGATTTATGATCTACTTCTAAACGGCTACAGGCTTCCCGGGGAGGTGGGAGGGTACATGTGAATCTGCAGCGACTAATGCCACGAACAGATGTACACTGGGTAAGTGACATTTTCAGTTCGATGGCATATGTTGCTGCAGATACACATGTTTGGCATAGACTATAAAGCAGTTACCTCCCCTAAAAGCGGTGGTTTAGCCTGTAGGAGTTGAAGTAGTTTGGAATAATGTTCTTAGTACAGCTTGGCCCACTGTAGCTTGTTGTGCATTTAGTACGTCTACACAGTAGTGTTTAGTAAACGTATGAGGCGTAGACCAGGTTGCAGCCTTACATATTTCGCTCATAGGAATGTTTCCTAGAAAGGCCATTGTAGCACCTTTCTTTCTGGTTGAGTGTGCCTTTGGTGTAATAGGCAATTCTCTTTTGGCTTTAAGATAGCATGTTTGAATACATCTGACTATCCATCTAGCAATGCCTTGTTTAGAGATTGGATTTCCTATGTGTGGTTTTTGAAAAGCTATGAACAGTTGTTTTGTTTTCCTGATTAGCTTTGTTCTGTCAATGTAGTACATTAGTGCTCTTTTGATGTCTAATGTATGTAGTGCCCTTTCAGCCACGGAATTTGGTTGTGGGAAGAACACTGGCAATTCTACTGTTTGATTTAAATGGAATGGTGAGATTACTTTTGGCAGAAATTTTGGATTTGTTCTTAGAACTATTTTATTGTTGTGTATTTGAATAAATGGTTCTTGTATGGTAAATGCCTGTATTTCACTTACTCTTCTGAGGGATGTGATTGCAATGAGAAATGCGACTTTCCAGGTTAGATATTGCATTTCACAGGAATGCATGGGTTCGAAAGGTGGACCCATGAGTCTTGTTAAGACGATGTTAAGATTCCATGAAGGAACTGGTGGTGTTCTTGGTGGTATAATTCTTTTTAGCCCTTCCATGAATGCTTTAATAACTGGTATTCTAAATAGAGACGATGAATGAGTAGTTTGTAGGTAAGCAGATATTGCTGCGAGGTGTATTTTTATAGATGAAAAGGCGAGATTTGCTTTTTGCAAATGTAGTAAGTATCCTACTATGTATTTCGTAGAGGCATGTAATGGTTGTATTTGATTGGCATGGCAGTAGTAAACAAATCTTTTCCACTTAGATGCATAGCAGTGTCTAGTGGAAGATTTTCTAGCTTGTTTTATGACCTCCTTGCATTCTTGTGTGAGGTCTAAGTGTCCGAATTCTAGGATTTCAGGAGCCAAATTGCCAGATTCAATGATGCTGGGTTTGGATGCCTGATCTGTTGTTTGTGTTGTGTTAACAGATCTGGTCTGTTGGGTAGTTTGACATGCGGTACTAGTGAAAGGTCTAGTAGAGTTGTATACCAAGGTTGTCTTGCCCATGTGGGTGCTATCAGTATGAGTTTGAGTTGGTTTTGACTCAACTTGTTTACTAGATATGGAAGGAGAGGGAGAGGGGGAAAAGCGTATGCAAATATCCCTGACCAACTCATCCATAGAGCATTGCCTTGTGATTCGCGGTGTGGGTACCTGGATGCGAAGTTTTGGCATTTTGAGTTTTCTTTTGTTGCGAACAAATCTATCTGGGGTGTTCCCCAAATTTGAAAGTACTTGTTCAGAACTTGGGGGTGAATTTCCCATTCGTGGACTTGTTGGTGGTCTCGCGAAAGGTTGTCTGCTAGTTGGTTTTGTATTCCTGGAATAAATTGTGCTATTAGGCGAATGTTGTTGTGAATCGCCCACTGCCAAATTTTTTATGTTAGGAGGCACAATTGTGTTGAGTGTGTTCCTCCTTGTTTGTTTAAATAATACATTGTTGTCATGTTGTCTGTTTTGACAAGAATGTATTTGTGTGTTATTATGGGTTGGAAGGCTTTTAACGCTAGAAATACTGCTAACAGTTCTAGGTAATTGATATGAAATTTTGTTTGGTGTATATCCCATTGTCCTTGAATGCTGTGGTGATTGAGGTGTGCTCCCCACCCTGTCATGGAAGCATCTGTTGTTATAACGTATTGAGGCACTGGGTCCTGAAATGTCCGCCCTTTGTTTAAATTTTTGCTGTTCCACCATAGAAGCGAGAGGTATGTTTGGCGGTCTACCAACACCAGATCTTGAAGTTGACCCTGTGCCTGTGACCATTGTGATGCTAGACACTGTTGTAAGGGTCGCATGTGTAGTCTTGCGTTTGGGACAATGGCTATGCATGATGACATCATGCCTAGAAGTTTTAGCACAAATTTTGCTTGTATCTTTTGGTTTGGAAACATAGCACTTATTACCTTGTGGAATGCCTGCACTCTTTGTGGACTTGGAGTGGCAATTCCTTTTGATGTGTTGATGGTTGCTCCTAGATATTGTTGTGTCTGACACGGTTCTAGGTGTGATTTTGTATAGTTGATGGAAAACCCCAGTTTGTGAAGGGTTTGTATGACACATGTGGTGTCGTTTGCGCATTTTTTTACTGTGTTGGTCTTGATTAGCCAATCGTCTAGGTAAGGGAACACATGTATCTGTTGTCTCCTGATGTGTGCTGCTACTACTGCTAGACATTTTGTGAACACTCTTGGTGCAGTTGTTATTCCGAATGGCAACACTTTGAATTGGTAATGTATTCCTTTGAATACGAACCGTAGGTACTTTCTGTGAGAAGGGTGTATTGGTATATGAAAGTACGCATCCTTTAGGTCTAATGTGGTCATGTAATCTTGCTGTTTGAGCAGTGGAATGATGTCTTGTAGTGTGACCATGTGAAAATGGTCCGATATGATGTAGGTATTTAGTGTCCTGAGATCTAATATTGGTCTTAATGTTTTGTCTTTTTTTGGAATTAGAAAGTACAGGGAGTAAACTCCTGTGTTTTTTTGTTGTACTGGTACTAACTCTATTGCATCCTTTTGCAGTAGTGCTTGAACTTCTAGTCCTAAAAGTTCTAAATGTTGTGGTGACATTTTGCGTGTTTTTGGAGGGATGTTTGGTGGGAATTTGTGGAATTCTATGCAATAGCCATGTTGGATTATTGCTAATACCCAATTGTCTGTTGTAATCTGTTGCCAAGATTGGTAGAATTGGCTTAGTCTTCCCCCCACTGGTGTTGAGTGAAGGGGTTGCGTGACTTGAAAGTCACTGTTTAGGTGGAGGTGTTTTTGGAGTCTGGAATCTTCCCCTACTCCTTGGGAATTGACCCCCTCTATATCCCCTGAAACCTCCCCTTTGGAAGGAACCCTGATATGGTGTGGTTCTTGTTTGTTGGCTGGTGGTGTCTGTGGGTTGGCCACGAAACCCCCCTCTAAATGGAGTTTTTCTAAAAGAGCCTCTGCTCTGCGGGGAGTAGAGTGCGCCTATGGCCTTGGCCGTGTCTGTGTCCTTTTTAAGTTTTTCAATGGCTGTGTCCACTTCAGGGCCAAAAAGTTGTTTTTCGTTGAAGGGCATATTAAGGACAGCCTGCTGGATTTCAGGTTTGAAGCCTGAAGTGCGGAGCCAAGCGTGTCTCCTTATGGTGACAGCGGTGTTGACTGTTCTCGCTGCAGTATCGGCTGCGTCCAGTGAAGAGCGGATTTGATTGTTTGAGATCGTTTGTCCCTCTTCAACTATTTGCTGCGCCCTTTTTTGGTATTCTTGGGGAAGATGGTCTACGAGAAGTTGCATCTCATCCCAGTGAGCGCGGTCATATCTGGCCAGCAGCGCTTGAGAATTTGCGATGCGCCACTGGTTGGCTGCCTGTGATGCTACTCTTTTTCCTGCCGCATCAAATTTTCTGCTTTCTTTGTCCGGAGGTGGGGCGTCGCCAGATGTATGGGAATTTGCTCTTTTGCGAGCTGCCCCTACTACTACGGAGTCAGGTGGTAACTGCGAAGTAATAAACACTGGATCTGTGGGTGGTGGTTTGTATTTTTTATCCACCCTTGGGGTGATGGCTCTTGATTTTACGGGCTCTTCAAAAATTTGTTTTGCGTGCCGTAACATCCCCGGTAGCATTGGGAGACATTGATATTGGCTATGTGTAGCCGAGAGGGTGTTAAATAAAAAATCATCCTCTATAGGATCGGAATGCAGTTGGACATTGTGGAATTCTGCAGCCCTAGCCACCAGTTGTGAGTATGAGGTACTGTCCTCTGGCGGTGACGGCTTTGTGGGGTATGAATCTGGATCATTGTCCGGCACTGGGGTGTCGTATAGGTCCCAAGCGTCTTGATCCTGATTATCTTGACTTATGGTAGTTTGCGCTGGTGAGTGCATTTGTGGCGGTGTTCGTGCCGGCGATGCCTGTTGTAGTGGAGAGGGCGGAGGCGTGACTTTTTTAACCACTTTGGCTTGTGGTTGTGCGTCATCCTTGAGGAGACTGATCCTTCTTTTCCTCATTATTGGGGGAAGGGTTGATATCTTCCCTGTGTGTTGCTGGATGTACAGTCTCTTTTGTGTGTAGTCTGATTCTACACTTTGGAGCTCTTGTCCAAATCTGTGCATCTGGCCACTTATTCCTTGTTCCTCTGAGTAGGATGAAGGTGTGGTATTTTTCGGCGCCGAGAGAGAATCTTTTTTCGGTTTCGGCACCGACAGAATTTTTGTTCCTTTCGGCATGGATTCTCGGTGCCGATGTTTTTCGGTGCCGGTATCTTGTTTTTGTCTCTCGGAGCCGCTTTCTCGGCTCCGAGGTTGCTCCATGGCGGTCCCTCGACCGGAGTCGGGTGTCTTCGCTATGGGCGTGCCCTTTTTCGGCGCCTTCGACGGGTCGCCTGTTTTATGGGTCGAGCCATGGCCTGTTGGCAGTGGCGTCCCCTGGGCTTTCGTTTTGTCGATGGTTTTACTTTTCGACGTCTTACTCACAGTTTGTTGCTGTTGTTCGACGTCGGAGTCTCCGGATTCTGAGTCCGGAACCGAGAATGTTTCCTCTTCGTCGTTGAAACGTTGTTTTGTCGGCGTGGACGCCATTTGTAGACGCCTGGCTCTTCGGTCCCGGAGTGTTTTTCTGGACCGGAAGGCTCAACAGGCCTCACAGGTATCCTCCTTGTGCTCGGGGGACAAGCACAAGTTACAGACCAAGTGCTGATCTGTATAAGGATACTTACTGTGACATTTTGGGCAGAAACGGAACGGGGTCCGCTCCATCGGCTTCGATGTCGCACGCGGTCGGGCCGACCAGGCCCCGATGGGGGAATCGAAGCTACCCCAAAGTCTTCCGATGATCGGTGTCGATGTACCTAACTATCCCGATACCGAACGGAACAATACCGACGCTTTCTTCCGAGATTCTGACTAACTTTCCAAACCGAAACACGGAGCGAAAAGGAATACGTCCGAACCCGACAGCGGAAAAAAACAATCTAAGATGGAGTCGACGCCCATGCGCAATGGAGCCGAAGAGGGAGGAGTCCTTCGGTCCCGTGACCAAAAAAGACTTCTTCGAAGAAAAACAACTTGTAATACTCCGAGCCCAACACCAGGCAGCGGACTGTGCCAAACATGTGTTTCTGCAGCAACATATGCCATCGAACATAAAGTTACAGGATAATTAACATTTTTTTGTTCCTAGACTGGAGATACACATGCTCTGCATACAGTATAAAGCAGTCTCTTTCTGAAGTGTTGGCTAGAAGCATATGATGCAGATGTATAAAAGAGTGCTCTAAGGACAACTTAGCCAACCAATGCTTGCTGACATGCTAGAACTCCTGCACAATAGTGCATAGTGAAGGTGTGAAGTGTTGACTAAGCAGCAGCCTTACATAAATTTGTTGAAGGAATATTATCCCAAAAAAGGCTAGGGTGGGCCCTTGTTTGCATGTAGAGTGGGATCAATGGGCATGAAGAATGAGCACCTGCCCTCAGCAAGTCTGGATGCTCTTGACTATCCATCTCAAAGTGCTAGCTTTGGAGATATCATAAACCTTGTGAGGTTTCACCAAAGCTATAAATAAGCAACCTATTAACATCCAGAATGTGAAAGGTTCTTTCCTCTACAGGCTGTGGGTGTGGAAAACAGATAGGCAGCTCAATGGTCTGATTCATGTGAAAGGAGGAGCAACTTTTGGCAAGAATTCAGGGTTGGTACAAAGAACTATGCTATCTTTGTGAACCTGGATGATTGGTTCCTGTACGGTAAAATCTAGAGCTCACTAATGCATCTGAAGGAGGTGACTGCAAGTAAGAAGGCCAATGTCCAAGACAAGAACTGTAAGTTACGTGAGAGTGGAGACACAAAGAGATGCCCCATGAGTCGTGCAAAGACCACAGTGATGTTCACACAGGTACAAGGGGCATCTTTTAAGGTAATTCCCTTGTGAGACCCTCCATGAAAGCGTTAATGACTGGGATCTGGTTGTTTGTTTTGCCTGTAGGAAAGTACCCTTTCTGGCATTGTTAGCCCCCCACTTTGTGCCTGGTATCTGATGTACTTTCAAAGAAATGTACACTGGGTTCCTACTAACCAGGTCCTCAGTCCAAGATCTCTTTCTCTAAAACTGCATAATTCTTGCCCCAATTGGCAAAACCTTTAGCACCCTCTGTAAGTCCCTAGTAAATGGTACCCCCTGAACCTAGGGCCTGGGGTACTGAAGAGCGTCCCTAAGGGCTGCAGCATGAATTGTGCCACCCTAAGGGACCCCTCATCAAGCACCTGACAGGCTACGTGTTTTGGTGCAGATCAAAGTGAAAACCCAACATGACATACAGCCTGTGTGCCCTGTCCCCTAACACTGCATGCAATATATGTTTAAGTCACCACTCTAACAGGCCTTACAGTCCTAAGGTAGGGTGCATTATATTACATGTGAGGGCCTATGTCTTTGCCTATTTTCAGACATAGTAAATGACCAGTGTAAGGAAATGCCTCCTTGGCATGGTTACCCCCTGACTTTTTGCCTTTGCTGATGCTATGTTTTGAATTGAAAGTGTGCTGAGGCCTGCTAACCAGGCCCCAGCACCAGTGTTCTTTCCCTAACCTGTACTTTTGTATCCACAATTGGCACACCCTGGCATCCAGATAAGTCCCTTGTAACTGGTACCCCTGGTACCAAGGGCCCTGATGCCAGGGAAGGTCTCTAAGGGCTGCAGCATGTCTTATGCCACCCTAGAGACCCCTCACTCAGCACAGACACACTGCTTACCAGCTTGTGTGTGCTAGTGAGAACAAAATGAGTAAGTCGACATGGCACTCCCCTCAGGGTGCCATGCCAGCCTCTCACTGCCTATGCAGTATAGGTAAGACACCCCTCTAGCAGGCCTTACAGCCCTAAGGCAGGGTGCACTATACCATAGGTGAGGGCACCAGTGCATGAGCACTGTGCCCCTACAGTGTCTAAGACAAACCTTAGACATTGTAAGTGCAGGGTAGCCATAAGAGTATATGGTCTGGGAGTCTGTCAAACACGAACTCCACAGCACCATAATGGCTACACAGAAAACTGGGAAGTTTGGTATCAAACTTCTCAGCACAATAAATGCACACTGATGCCAGTGTACATTTTATTGTAAAACACACCCCAGAGGGCACCTTAGAGGTGCCCCCTGAAACTGTATCCAACTATCTGTGTAGGCTGACTGGTTCCAGCAGCCTGCCACACTAGAGACATGTTGCTGGCCCCATGGGGAGAGTGCCTTTGTCACTCTGAGGCCAGTAACAAAGCCTGCACTGGGTGGAGATGCTAACACCTCCCCCAGGCAGGAGCTGTAACACCTGGCGGTGAGCCTCAAAGGCTCACCCCTTTGTTCCAGCACCGCAGGACACTCCAGCTAGTGGAGTTGCCCGCCCCCTTGAGAACAACAAGGTGGAGTCACTGGCCAGTCAGGACAGCCCCTAAGGTGTCCTGAGCTGAAGTGACTCTAACTTTTAGAAATCCTCCATCTTGCCGATGGAGGATTCCCCCAATAGGATTAGGGATGTGGCCCCCTCCCCTTGGGAGGAGGCACAAAGAGGGTGTACCCACCCTCAGAGCTAGTAGCCATTGGCTACTAACCCCCCAGACCTAAACACGCCCTTAAATTTAGTATTTAAGGGCTTCCCTGAACCTAAGAATTTAGATTCCTGCAACTAACAAGAAGAAGAGGACTGCTGAGCTGAAAAACCCCTGCAGAGGAAGAACAGAAGACACCAACTGCTTTGGCCCCAGACTTACCGGCCTGTCTCCTGCCTTCCAAAGAAACCTGCTCCAGCGACGCTTTCCAAGGGACCAGCGACCTCTGAATCCTCTGGGGACTGCCCTGCTTCAAGAAAGACAAGAAACTCCCGAGGACAGCGGCACTGCTCCAAAAGAACTGCAACTTTGTTTCAAGGAGCAGATTTAAAGACCCCTGCAACTCCCCGCAAGAAGCGTGAGACTTGCAACACTGCACCCGGCGACCCCGACTCGACTGGTGGAGAACCAACACCTCAGGGAGGACCCTCCGGCGACTCCGAGACTGTGAGTAACCAAAGTTGTCCCCCCTGAGCCCCCACAGCGACGCCTGCAGAGGGAATCCCGAGGCTCCCCCTGACCGCGACTGCCTGAACTCCATTTCCCGACGGCTGGAAAAGACCCTGCACCCGCAGCCCCCAGCACCTAAAGGAACAGAACTCCTGTGCAGGAGTGACCCCCAGGAGGCCCTCTCCCTTGCCCAGGTGGTGGCTACCCCGAGGAGCCCCCCCCCTTGCCTGCCTGCACCGCTGAAGAGACCCCTTGGTCTCCCATTGAAAACCATTACAAACCCGACGCGTGTTTGCACACTGCACCCGGCCGCCCCGCGCTGCTGAGGGTGTACTTTTTGTGTGGACTTGTGTCCCCCCCGGTGCCCTACAAAACCCCCCTGGTCTGCCCTCCGAAGACGCGGGTACTTACCTGCTGGCAGACTGGAACCGGGGCACCCCCTTCTCTCCATTGAAGCCTATGTGTTTTGGGCACCTCTTTGACCTCTGCACCTGACCTGCCCTGAGCTGCTGGTGTGGTGACTTTGGGGTTGCTCTGAACCCCCAACGGTGGGCTACCTTGGACCAAGAACTGAAACCTGTAAGTGACTTACTTACCTGTGAAACCTAACAATACTTTACCTCCCCCAGGAACTGTGAAAATTGCACTGTGTCCACTTTTAAAACAGCTTATTGTGTTTTATGTAAAATGTATACATGCTAATGTAATGATTCAAAGTTCCTAAAGTACTTACCTGCAATACCTTTCAAATGAGATATTACATGTAGAATTTGAACCTGTGGTTCTTAAAATAAACTAAGAAAATATATTTTTCTATAGCAAAACCTATTGGCTGGATTTGTCTCTGAGTGTGTGTTCCTCATTTATTGCCTGTGTGTATGTACAACAAATGCTTAACACTACTCCTTTGATAAGCCTACTGCTCGACCACACTACCACAAAATAGAGCATTAGTATTATCTCTTTTTGCCACTATCTTACCTCTAAGGGGAACCCTTGGACTCTGTGCATGCTATTCCTTACTTTGAAATAGCACATACAGAGCCAACTTCCTACAACCAGGAAATCCATTTTAAATACTTGCGCTGGGCACTGGTCTCTACAAGTTCCCCAGCTACATGATGGCTTCACGGAAGATAGGGGATGTTTGGTATTGAAACCTCTCGTATTGGCAAGCCCACACTGCTGTCAGAGTTGGATTTACCAATATATGCATCCAGAGGGCCCCTTAGAGGTGCCCCATGAAAAACTACCAACTATTAGTGTGTGTCTGCACCAGAGGACACTCATCCTACAGCTGAACCTCCAGAAACCAGGGAGGACTGGCTGCCTTTTGAAAAAGACTAAAGTCTCCTGTGAGCAGCGAACCTGCTTCCCAACCAACTATAAAGAAAGACTCTGCAGCATCCGGAACCACAAAGACCCGACCCCTGAAGTCACCACAGCATCCGCCATCACCGACCCAAGTGGGAGTGGACCTCTGGTGCCAACTAGGTTCTCTGGCTCCCCAGAGTCCAAGTCCATCATGGTTTCAATCCTCCGGGACTCCCTGAAGTCGCCTGCAGCCTTTGCACGCAGGCCAACTCTCCCACGGCTTCTGTGGTGAAAGAAACCTAACACCTCCGGCAACCACTGCACCCATCGCTGCCGCCCCAAGTTGAAGTGGACCTTTGGTGTCAACGACATCCCCCAGCTCTCCTGAGCTCGAGTCCACTGTGGTTTCACCCCTCCTGGACTCCCCAGCGACACCTGCAGCCTCACACCATAAGACCCCCCCAACCACGAGTGCTCCTGGACAAGCAAACTCGATGCCAAAGGTGCAGCTACATCCTGAGCACCCCATGTTTGTGACCTACCTGTTGGTTGTCCTCGACTGGCCCTCCAGCCAGAGCCTGCAGCCCAAATCCACAGAGACCAATCCCCACTGAAATACATTGGGCCCCCAAAGCTGTACTACACCTCTGCACCTGGCCATCCCAATCCTGCCTGGAGTGACCTGTTGATGTGGTCCTGCCCCTTGCCCAGTACTCACCTTAAGCCTACAAGGTTGGACCCATGAGTGGTATAAAGTGCTTGTCTAGTGAGTGTGTTTTCCTTCCATAAGTTAACATTGAAGAACTCTGACGATTTTTGCAAGTAAAAAAAAAAAATGTATGCTTAAAAACGTACTTACCTCATAACGAAGTTCTTGGTTTTAGAGTATATATATAAAAAAGTGTGTGTCTCATGTATTGCCTTCTGTGAGTACAACACATGCTTAGCACCACCCTCTGATAAGTCTAAGTGCTTGACCACACTTCCACAAAATAGTGCATTAGTACTATCTACTTTTGCCTCTGTAAATCAATTGAGGATCCACTGGACTCTGCACGTTGTAATTCATTTTAGTGCACCATATATAGAGAGTCAGATTCCTCCACTTATGCTGCAATTGAGATTAAATGGAAGTGCATGGAAGTATAGGCAAGGCTGACCTTGTACAGGTGCAGAAGGTAGCAGACAATATCCTGCACAAACAGTATAAAGTTTAAGGTAGCCAAATTGTAAGGTCTCTGGAGCCAGATCGTGGGGTTCAGCTGCCTGGTATCTGGGTGTCTGAACTGACCATGATACTGAATGAGAAGTTTCGGCCTGGTAAGAAGCTGTTTGTGGGGATTGACTGCTATCTGCTTTCCAATGCCAGGTTTGTCTTGCCCTGGTTGGTAACCAGTTCATCCGTAGTGCATTGCTCATGGACAGAGGGTGCGGGTAGCTGGCGGTGAAGTTTTGGCAGTACGCATTTTCAAGGGTTCCCACCAATAAAAGTACTTGTGAAGGACTTGAGGAGAGGGCAGATGGATGTGAAGTTCCCACTCATGGACTTGTTGATACGTCCTGCTGAGCATGTCCACAAAGTCGTTTTCAGCTCCTAGAAAATGCTACACCAACAGGTGAATGTGGCTGCAAGAAGCCCAGTGCCGAATGTCTTGAGTTAGTGCCGAGAACTGAGGAACTATTGCTGCTCTACTTATGGATCTAGTGCATGGCTGTCAAGTTGTTTATCATTATTACGAATGTCTTGCCCAAAATGAGCTTGAAGAATGTTTTCAGGGCTAGTCTGAAGGCTTGTGGTGCCCCCTAGTGCTGAGGGACCCAGGTGACTTGGACAGCCATCCTGTGGAGGTGAGCACCCTACCTCATTAGATACAGGTCAGTGGTGATGGTCACCTGTGGAACGGAGTCTAAAAACTGCCTGCTGTGTAACAGGCTGTTGCTGTTCCACAAAAGCAGGGAATTCTGAGCCCTGTTTGTTAGCAATACTAGATCCTCCCAATGCCCTTACTCTTTTGCCTCAAGAGGCACTTGAATGGGAGCAAAAGTACTACTTTTTGGAATTCACAATCATTGGCAGGGGCAGGATTGGATAGCTGCACCAGTCTTAAGTTGTCAGGCATAGTACTGGTAAACAAACAGCCTAAAGGTGATGGGGTGAATGCTTTGAAATAGTCTAACCAATGGCAATTAATCGGGAAGCATTCCAACCCAGTGGTTATCACCCACTATGCCAGTGTAGCTAGAGGCCCACCTAATGCAAATTAGTAATGACCCGCTTCCTCATGAAGACAGTCCATCTCTAATGTTTATCATCTTACCCCTCCACCCTGCACCCTGTAGCTTGCTGCATTTTAGCTGGGAAGTTTTAGATTTACACCTCTGAGATATGACTGTCTAATCTATGCCCCTGTTGGTCAGGCACACGTAGAAAGGCTGAAAGGACTGACAAATAACCTTTTAAGTAGCTCACTGCAGGGCCTTGCTGGGCTGAAGTCAATAAACAAGAAAATGTCACAGTTTCACTTTTGAGAAGTCTGTGTTCACTGAACCACAAAAGATTTGAAACTTATCCAAGGGGCCAGCAAAGATGGATTTCATGGAAAGGCTCCTAGCAGCTAAGATGACATCCACCACCACGGATCAAATGCCACAGGTCACATGTCGTCGCTCAATCTCCAAGCATGGAGGTTTAATTTCTGGAAGTTCGAATGAAGGGCCCTTCTCTGTTGCTGTGAAAGGAGGTCGTCCTGAAGAGGCAGCCTGATAGGAAGAGAGTTGCTCAGGAGTTCCAGGTACCACACTCTCTCGGCCCAATGTGGACAGTTAGGATGACTTGATCCTCATCATTCTTGATCTGCCTCAGAATTCAAGGGAGGCAAGCTAGTGACAGGAAGGCATGCAGGAATCTCTTTTTCCAATCCAGCCAGAATGCATCGCCTAATAAGTACTCCTGCAGAAACTCCAACATGCAAAACTGTTGACATTACACTTTCTTGATGGCAATAAAAATATCTAGCAAGGGCTCTCCACACTGGTGAAAGGCTTAGCTACATCTGTATGTATGTCACTTTTGACCATACCAAGGACGTCTGCTGAGTTCAGGGATCCTGCCAGGTGGCTGGCGACCTGGAAGATATCCTGATGCTCTAGCCACTTCCACAGACACAAAGCCTCTTGGCACTGAACCCAGAACCCCTCAACTCCCTGCTAGCTGCAGTATCACATGAAAGTGGAGGTGTCCATGAGACCCTGCAAGAGCTTCCCCTTGACGGATAGCAGGGAGACCTTCAGGGCCAGACAAAGGGCCTCCAGAAGGCTGAGGTGGTGCTGGCCCTTCACTACTGAAGAAAACAGGACTCTGCCTCTCCCAGATGACAAAACCCAACAGCGATGAGAGCGGCTTGCCTCAGGACTGACTGTGACCGGTCAGCCACCAATGCAGATAATGGGCTATCTCCTCCGAGACCTGCATAGTGTTGAAAAGGCAGCATTGATGCCGAGTGTACTTGGGCTTAAACCTCTACTGCAGGACTTGCATGTGACATCTGGCATAATTGACAAGGAGGGGGGATGGTATTAGAGTCCAAGAAGCCTCACTACCATGCTCTCCCTGGATCCAGGTATGAGCCTGAAACATTGTAAAGATTTTCCCCAATGAGTGGAAGCCTCAGTTATGGAGTCAAGTAGGGATTTCGCTCATTAATGGCAATCCCCAATGATGGTAGGAGTTCCGCCATAGCCAAGAGGTGGTACAGACTGCGGGAGCCGGCCTTCAGCAACTATCATCGAGGTATGGAATATTCTGGACTCCTGCACAGCAAAGATGTGCAGTGACCACCTCCAGAATTTTCATGTACAATTGTGGGGTACTCATGAGGCCAAAGGGGAGCATGACAAACCGCAACTGCTTGTGTCCACCATGAAACACAGGGAACACCTGTGGGATTGCAGGGCAGGTTAATGAAAATATGTGTCCTGCAAGTCCTGTATTCAGTCTCCCAAGTCTAGAGCAGAAAGGATATGAGTATTTTGAATGTGCCCTTTTTCAGGGAGGTTTTCAGGGGTCAGAGGTACAAGATAGGTCTAATACCCCAGTCCTTTTTCGGGGAGAGGAATTTACCTCTATAAAAACCCCAGCCTTTTTCAGAGTGTGTTGCACTTTTGGGGTGCAACATGCGCACCTCCTGTTGCAGGACAGACAGGTGGTTTTCCAAATTTCATTCTGGTGTGGGAGAGATGATAGAAGTGGAGGAGAGAAAAGGTAGGTTCTAGCCTTGTTGAACAACTTGCAAAAACAATCTGCTGGATGTGATGGATCACCAACCCAGGAAGAAGTGCTGGATCTTGCCTCTCACTGGTTGGGCAAGTGCCACATAGGACAAAATAAAGTTCTTTGCTTGCCATTGTCGCAGGAGAGTAATGTCTCTGCTGGTCTGCACTCTGTTTGCTGGTACCGTGACCACAAACTGGACTGTCTCCTGCATTACTAGCTGGGAATGCTGTCTCTGCCTATAGTCCTGCCATCTGGAAAAGTCCTTAAATTTCCAAAAGTAGAGTGCAAACTTCCTGGCAGAGGTCAACAGCCACAAGGAACATGCTGTAGCCTTAGTGTCTTTAAAGCATTTCAAAAGGGAGTCTGCCTTCTCTCTGAAAAGGCAAAACCCATCATAGGGCATATTCATGAGTGAAGTCTGTACATCGTCAGAGAATTAGGTGGACCTCCTCCAGTGCAGTCCATAGTATCCAAACTCCCACAAATAACATGGCACAAATGGCTATGTCCTGTCTGTTATGTATTGTCTGAGCCAGAGACGCCTTAAGGTCCCCCAGGACTGCCAGCAAGATTTGGCTGGCCATGTCCAAAACGGCATGGGTGTATCTGTCCAATAGACAGACAGCATTTACAGTTTGCAGTACCAGGCTAGCAAAGAAAAATACATATCTGGCAAATATATCAATCCTTTGGATGTTCGTACTGGAGGATTGTTTGGAAACAAGTTAGAATTCACCTTAGCTGTTGAGGCCTGTATGATGAGACTCTCCAGAGAAGGGTATTTTGTGAGAAAAGTCTAGTACACTGACTATCCTCTGAACCACCACTGCAAACAAGGCATTTTCTTCCTTTCATGGCCAAAGTGCCAAGTCAAGCTCTGTTTCAGGGGAGATATCCAGGCCACTGGCATCACCCCTATAATTAGGGAAGAAAGCCATCCCCCTCATCACCATCATCAATACCGAGGTGCACCCTCCTCTGGCACAGGATAAGAGTTGGAACCCAAAAGAATAAGGGAGCCTTTGCTACGACGCTGTAGAGGCATTGTGCTATAGTTTATCAATTCAGGTAGTTCCTGGCAACATTTTCAAGTAATAGACCTCCTAGGTTCTTTGGAATTGCTAGTGTGAAAGTCTGCCCTTAAAGCTACTTCAGTATGTGGGGAAAAGTAAAGTGAACGTAAGGTAAGGTAGGACGATAGGAGGATGGGTATGTCGGCAGTCTGCACGAATCCTCTTTGGTGCTCATGCTTTGTGATTTGAAATCATTATTTTATGCAGGTTCCACAAAACTTACCTCAGGAAATTCTAGTGGTTGGACGGAAACTGGCACCCAATTGCTCATCCCTGCTGAATGTTGGTTGTAGATCCTTGTGCCAAGGCTTGATGTTATGCAATCACCATAAGTTCTCCATTGGTGGTTGTGGATTCTGTGCTAAACACTATCAAATTCACTATTTAATCGCTTGGCACCAGGGTCTTTTCATAAAAAGATATTCTGAGTGAGGAAAGTTGTTCTTCTCTTGTCCTTTCATTAATCATAAGTGCTTGCTGCATACCAGAACTCAGTCTGTGTGCCTTCAATGGTACCTTGTTCTGCACAGTTGTTTACAAATAACCTCAAGGTTCCATTACTATGCTAAAAGCTATTAAATGTAGATTTACCAGGGTGTATGTAGCGCAATGGTGAAAGCTGTGAAGTATCCCTCTGTACTGATTAAGAAATTCTCTCCTGCTATTCAGATTTTAAACAATGAATATATTTCCAAACACATATTTTAAGAGTATCCAGATTTACTGTTCTTAATGTTGTTAAAAGACATATTCTAAGCCAACAGGTAAAGTTTTGTCGTGCTAGTCATCTGCTTCTGGCTGTTTACCTTTTCTGTATTATATTTTTGTAAGTATGAAGGCCATTCTGTTAAACTGTTCCCAAGTACCTTTTCAGGAGAGGGTACAATGCTACCAGTACTGGAGTCTAGTCTGAGAGGGCAATGTTGTGAAAGTGACAGTGCTCATTATATGAAGAGATGTACTAGAAGCCTGGAAAAGAAGTGTCCCCCGGGACGGTGAGTGAAGTATCAGTGCTGGTCCTAGAGAGGAGACCTCTGTCACCTCTAGTGCTAGCGAAGGAAGCCCCCCTTTTTCATGGATGTCAATTCACCAAAATGCCAGGGGTAGCGTAAGTTACATCACAGCCCTATGATCTCTACTTTTACTCACAGACACATACTTACACTAACACAAAGTCACTCCTGTGCACACACACCCTCTCTCACATACACACCCTCACCCACAAGCACACACATAACATACATTTAAAAGTATTTTTACTTACCTCAGCTGCCATAGAAGGGCATATTCACATTTTTATCACACTAATAGTGGAAAATATTCTTATTATTTACTATGTGTAATAAAAGAGTAACAGAAAGCTAAGAGAGCGGAGCCCCAATAAGAACGAGCTACTGCATTAAATCTGTCATCTCTGTAGCCAGGGGTCACAAAGGCAGTGCCAGGGGTCACAAAGGGCAAGCAAAGGGTCGCTGCTGCTACCCCTAAATAACATCTGTGCCCTTCTTGCCCCCACCCATTGTGAACTAAGACAAACAGAAAGCTGTCAGCATTCAGTGCAAAGAGGATAGCAAGCTCAGAGTCAGACTATTATAACAACTAATTGAGCTTTTGTAATTTCTAAGCAGGACATCGGTTGAGCTCAAGCTGATGTTAGTTCGGTATCTGACATGGGCGTCAGCAACAGGAACATCCACCATCACCCATGGTGCCACCACCAGCATAGGGGTAACCCAAATGAAGGCCTTGGAGTTTCGTGGAGCCCGAAGATGCACCAGAGAAGCCTGAAGCATACTTAAAATTTGCAGCATGGCCTCAATCTGATGTGGTGTCCATGTTGGCCTGGCGAACTGAGGAATTGGTTCCCTGGCTGGTGACCCTGATGGAGTGTGATTTATATTTTGAAACCCTTGTTCCTTCCTTTTGGAGTCAGAGTAGCATGATGGGGTTGAGTCCTGCTTCGTTTATGCTTGCGCATAAGACTTACTTGAGGATTTCGGGAGGGAAGTAGCCGTTTTAGAAACAGTCCAGTGACAGAGATTGCAACTTGGAGTAACAGCAGCATCCGAGCTAAGGCAGCAACTTCTAGTCATGTTCAGTGATGTATAACTTTGCCCCCTGGTCTCACATCGCATCTGAGAGAATTACGGTGCCTTAATCACACAACTTGGAGTTGTGTCCAAGGCCTAAGGCACCAAAGGCACACAATGTGCAGGTCTGTAACATGCATCTGCTTTCTACAGTCGTGGAAGGGCTAGGATCCTGTCATTTTCAGTGGGGATACAGTTCCCTATCTCACGGTGGAAAAGTTTTGAAGTCGCCCTAATGACAACAAATTTAGAAGCAGAGCTCTGGATCCGTGTTAGAAGGCGCAGAAAAGAACAGACGTGAGTGGAACTTACATACAGATCTGCTACATCACTTCAGGGTGGTATGGAGTCAGCAGGGTGCCGCACAGTTTCAAATGCAGGAATACTGCTGCAAAATTTGCTGAATCCCGTCTGGTCCATAGGGTATATATATTCTAAGGCGGTGTTTCCCAAACTGTGGATCGTGAGCTGGTTTTTGGGAGGTTGCAAAAGTTTGAGCAACAAATAAAAATGCCTTTAAATTCTGTGTTTAACTTGTCAGGCTTGCTGCTGATTTAAAGATAGAGGTCAAATGTCAGGCTGCTTTATTCTTTTAACACCGGGATTAGTGTTTACTTTTTGTTTCTCGGACTGCAAAGTGAGAGGAATGTTTGAAGTAAATTATGATATTGGGTGTTGTTTTTTTACAATACACACCAAAATGTAAATACCTGTAAATGAACTGTATGCACCAGCAGTTGGGAAAGCAAACATGAAGCACTTTTTTGTAATTCTGCAGGATGTGGGGTACAGAGATTTTAACAAAATCAAAACAAATCAAGACACTCTACTTGGTGAAACACAAATGATACATATTTACTTCTCTGCTATAACGTTTTATAAGTCAAACTGTATATCTGTGCAATTTAGTATCCATTTCAACGGAAAATGTGCTGTCTGTTAATGACAGTGCGCTCCCACACCATGCTTTCATTACATGAAAAAAATGACGCCGCCTCATATCCATTAAAGGTAGGTGGTTCGCAAAAGTCTGTTGTATTAAAAAGTGGTTCATGTTTCTAAAACGTTTGGGAACCACTCTCCAGAGGAGTATGGTGCCTGGGGGCTACACTAAGGTGAGAACTCTGCAGCTAGCAGTATCCATCACAAATGTAAAGCGTTAGCATCTTAAGAGGGTGTACTTTATATGTTTTTATTATGCTATCGAAGTGAATGAAAATCTAATACTTTTTTGTAAAGAATGACAGTGCCTGGCCATTCTATAGAAAGTCTGCCATCCACGTGTGTCCTGTAGCTGAGTCTTTACTACAGGGAGTTCAGAATTATTAGGCAAGTTGTATTTTTGAGGATTAATTTTATTATTGAACAACAACCATGTTCTCAATGAACCCAAAAAACTCATTAATATCAAAGCTGAATATTTTTGGAAGTAGTTTTTAGTTTGTTTTTAGTTTTAGCTATGTTAGGGGGATATCTGTGTGTGCAGGTGACTATTACTGTGCATAATTATTAGGCAACTTAACAAAAAAAAAATATATACCCATTTCAATTATTTATTATTACCAGTGAAACCAATATAACATCTCAACATTCACAAATATACATTTCTGACATTCAAAAACAAAACAAAAAGAAATCAGTGACCAATATAGCCACCTTTCTTTGCAAGGACACTCAAAAGCCTGCCATCCATGGATTCTGTCAGTGTTTTGATCTGTTCACCATCAACATTGCGTGCAGCAGCAACCACAGCCTCCCAGACACTGTTCAGAGAGGTGTACTGTTTTCCCTCCTTGTAAATCTCACATTTGATGATGGACCACAGGTTCTCAATGGGGTTCAGATCAGGTGAACAAGGAGGCCATGTCATTAGATTTCCTTCTTTTATACCCTTTCTTGCCAGCCACGCTGTGGAGTACTTGGACGCGTGTGATGGAGCATTGTCCTGCATGAAAATCATGTTTTTCTTGAAGGATGCAGACTTCTTCCTGTACCACTGCTTGAAGAAGGTGTCTTCCAGGAACTGGCAGTAGGACTGGGAGTTGAGCTTGACTCCATCCTCAACCCGAAAAGGCCCCACAAGCTCATCTTTGATGATACCAGCCCAAACCAGTACTCCACCTCCACCTTGCTGGCGTCTGAGTCGGACTGGAGCTCTCTGCCCTTTACCAATCCAGCCACGGGCCCATCCATCTGGCCCATCAAGACTCACTCTCATTTCATCAGTCCATAAAACCTTTGAAAAATCAGTCTTGAGATATTTATTGGCCCAGTCTTGACGTTTCAGCTTGTGTGTCTTGTTCAGTGGTGGTCAGCCTTTCTTACCTTGGCCATGTCTCTGAGTATTGCACACCTTGTGCTTTTGGGCACTCCAGTGATGTTGCAGCTCTGAAATATGGCCAAACTGGTGGCAAGTGGCATCGTGGCAGCTGCACGCTTGACTTTTCTCAGTTCATGGGCAGTTATTTTGCGCCTTGGTTTTTCCACACGCTTCTTGCGACCTTGTTGACTATTTTGAATGAAACGCTTGATTGTTCGATGATCACGCTTCAGAAGCTTTGCAATTTTAAGAGTGCTGCATCCCTCTGCAAGATGTCTCACTATTTTTTACTTTTCGGAGCCTGTCAAGTCCTTCTTTTGACCCATTTTGCCAAAGGAAAGGAAGTTGCCTAATAATTATGCACACCTGATATAGGGTGTTGATGTCATTAGACCACACCCCTTCTCATTACAGAGATGCACATCACCTAATATGCTTAATTGGTAGTAGGCTTTCGAGCCTATACAGCTTGGAGTAAGACAACATGCATAAAGAGGACGATGTGGTCAAAATTCTCATTTGCCTAATAATTCTGCACTCCCTGTAGTGACCAAACTCCATGAGTACATTTTTACTACTCGTCCTTCTAGTAACAAGCATCTAAGCTTAAAAGTAGGTTCTTGGAATTCACCTAACTTGTAGTAGTATCTGGATCTTGAGGTTCCAGAGGCAACAAGCAGTTCTTATTGTAAGGATTGCCCCATTACCCCTACCTTGTCTAGGCTCTGGGCACCTGGTCTGACAGTAGGAGTTACAGTTCATACATGTGTTTCATAGCTTGCATAGGGTACATAAAAATTAAAAACAAGTATATGCAGAAATTTACTACAATTCTGAGTCAACTCCTCCCCCCTCATTTGCCTTCGCTGTGGCTGTGTACATAGTCTCTATGGGCTGATGGCTTGAACTTACTGCCGAAATATGCGGAGGCTATGCTGTTTCACAATACCTGAATGACACGGAAAGCAATTCCAAAGCCTTCTTCTACGTTCTTTCCTCCTAACATCACCTGAAAAATCCAGATAACAAATTACATCAATTCACTTTCACAAAAGAGTAATATTATCTTTTTTGCACGTGAGAAATAAGCAGGTATGTAATTTTTACTTGCAAATACCTTTCTTTTAAAATATAATCATTTTATGCTTTTGACTAGTATAGGAAAGAAATAGTTTTCTCCACCCTTGTTTGCATAATTACCACATACAATTAATTTGAACAGCAATACTTTCACCCACAGAATCCAATGGTCTGATAACAAAAATGGTTGGCTTAGCTAAGTCAAGCTAACAAAACAAATGGATTAACTAATACAATGATTACCCATTAGTCGAACTCACAGTTCATTAACAATAGTTAAGTGATTTTTTACATGGTACCATAAACAAATGGAAGATGTTGATAGACTATACACTTCAGAGATTTAAAAATTTGGACCAGTAATCAGCACATGCAATTAAGACAACCACATATCTGAGGTGGGCAGAAAACATAGATCTGAAAGTCTCTGCGTGCATTGGTATATTTCTCATGGACAAATGTGTACAGCATTCAGAGAGTGCAAATATAGATTCTGTTTTGTAAAGGAGGTCGGTGAAAGGAGAAACAGCGAGTACCTGAGATGTGATGTATATAAGGCCATGAAGTAAATTATAGGTGGGAAAAGCTGGCGTTAAACAAATTCCTTAAAGAAGCTTGGTCCACAGTGGAGGGAGGCGGGTGTCCGCCACATATAAGCTTCAACTCTTGGACTGGGTTAGACCGTGCTCTGACAGGGCCAGAAGGGCGGTGGTTGAGGTTCTGCAAGTAATACTGTGTACAGAAGGAGGGGTTTGCATGCAAGGTGAATTTCCCTTAAGCAGATCAAAAGGTATTTGCAAAGACATCCATATTTCACAAGTAGCCTGCGTGAAAATTGAGGCACAGAGGACAGTGATGAGTTTGGCTGCATCAATGTAAGTATTTTCGAGTAAGCAGAGGTTAGTGGTCGTCAGGTTGGGGAAGAGGTTCTAACTACGGATTCCTCACCTGCAGAATCCTCATAGGCACTAGTCTGGATATGAAAACGTTTTCTATAATAGCTCCTGTGGAACACTAGATTACTAAGAGGCTCCCTGGATGCTCCATTACAACTTCCAGAAGTGACAAAGCCTCTTATAGGTACTACCCCCGAACGCTGACATCAGCTCGTATTATCTCATGCCCTTCAAGGCAGATTTGGGAGATTTGGGAGCTGTGCTCCCAAATTTTTCTAGTTTTTACCAATTTCGCAAAAACTAATTCCTTTACAGGATATAAGCAGTGTCATTCCTGTAGGAAACAGATGTGAATCACAGATCCACAGAAAGTCTACCTTTAGTGCCCTGGCTCCAAACATAACGCAAAGGCCTGCGAGAAATCCTCCCTGATGCACACAAAAGCCACCTTGAAGCACAAAGCCAAGGTCTAAGCTGCCAAAGGTGAAAGACAAGTGCTGATGCAAGTGTAAGAACGTCAAATCAGGCTCAACCCTTTCCTACCATTCCCATTTCAGTGCGAAGTCACGCAGTAGGAACTCAAAAACTTTGACTCTGGCCATGTAATCTGATTCATATCCAATTTTGAGACTGGAGCCCATGTACCATAAATATCACATGCAATCATCGACTCCACAGCAGATTAGAGAGAAAATGCTGCAATTATGGCAGATGGTTCTGGATCCGTCTGGTGCGCCTTCATGCTGATAGACCTGTCAGACTCTCCAGCTGAACTTTCGCTGGTGGACCCTTCAAAATTGCTGGCTGACCCCGTTCGTTCGGTCTCAGTCTGACCCTTGAGCGATGCTTGACTGCACCTCAACACCTTTGCCGTAAGCCCACCAGTAGTACCTAACTCTGGGCCATCGTCAACCTCTGAGGTGCATGTTCCAGGTGCTTCCCCCAATTCCAACATCTGATTTCAGCCAGATAACGACCTACTTTTTACTACAAGATAACTAAAGAGTAATGATTCCTCTTGTGTTCCCTTGCCTCAATGCCAGTTGTTAGTACTCGCTTTTGGTTCTGGCACTGATGCAGTTCAGGGGATGGAACAGGTTCCCCATAAAAATTATAACAAGGAGGAGGCGGACAATTTACTCCCCCATAATTATACTAATGCAGACCTTTGCCCTGACCTCTAAAATGCTAGTGGTTTGGACAACTTGCCTGAAGCAGAAATGGATTTGTCATTGGGCCTTTCTACTGATGTGAGTACGTACTTTGAGGTGGTTGTTTGCAGGACTGAGGACGGCTTGGGATTTACAGATTTCCCTGGTTGAAATGTAGATGACTAAAATGTGCATCCTGGTCCATCAACCAAGGAGCCCTCACCAACATTTTAAGGTTTTTTGACAGTACAATGCATTCCGTTGCAATGCACCCCTTTACAACACATACATTACAACGAGAATGCCATTTGCACACATAGCCTTTACCACGCATGCTTTAACAACGTTGTAAAAGCACGTATGTTAAAGACATATGGTGGGATGCTATGCAACCTACCCTAAACCTTAAAACAGTATGCACCTACCCCCATCACCCCTGCCCTGAGCCCTAAAATTGTTCCCCTCACTCCAAGCCCGAAAGGCGCCCCTCCTCGTCCCTGAAATCTGTGTGATAGGGGCACTATAAAATATGAAATCAAGTAGAATGCTTAATTTAAGCAATATGTTCACTGAGTGATATGGCACTACTCAAAATGAAGGAAACTCTGTTGGGTATATTTAGGTCAAAACAGAAAAAGCTTAGTCCCTACATACATCTTAAAAAGCACCGAAATTTTAATGCTGGAGCACTCCCCAAAACGTTGTCATGAGGAAGGAACTGCTGACAGCACTGGAGGCCAAGTTTGCTCACGCTGTCTGTGTAGCTTATAAATCTTTGTACAAACATGTCCCTCTCCTCTATATTTTTCTACATACAGACATCAATAACAAATAAAGCTAATTGTGAAAATATATAAATGTTATTACTCGTCAAAAAATACAGAAATATATGAAATTTTGAAGTGTATCTGTTATATTGACATATATTATTGTTTGCTGAAATCTGATTTGTCTTATTTGTTGTTTGAATGTGAGTGGGTTTGGAGTCAGTTTTTGTGTTGATTATCAGTTGTCGTTTGTCTTTGTGTCTTTCGGTTAGTATGAACAGTATTTTGGATTTTTTACATTCTATGTATTTTTTGACGAGTAATAAAATGTATATATTTTCACAATTAGCTTTATTTGTTATTGATGTCTGTATGTAGAAAAATATAGAGGAGAGGGACATGTTTGTACAAAGATTGGTTTGATTCCCTAGTTATCTCACCTTATCAACCTAGGGGCCCCCTTTTTTTTAACCTTTCCTTGTGCAGCTTATAAAGTCAACGTATTTTCTCCCCATTTCTTTTCTGTATCTCGCCTCCCCGACCTAAAACCAATGTTATCCCAAGCTCTAAAACTGTCCTCTCTACCCCAAACCCTAAAATCGTATCCACCCCACCCCCTAAAGCAGTAGCCACCCCCCACTCCCAGGCCCAATCCCCTGCACCTGTGATGCGTGGCGCACGTCATTCTGAGGAAACTGAAGGATCTCTCCGTTTCCTCTAACGACACCGATAGCCTTTACCATCATTACCACGCATAGCCCATACCATGCATACCATTACAAGACAGTTCGCTGTAATGGTATGCATAGTAAAGGCTATTAGTGGTAATGACGCATGCGTTGTAAAGCATGCGTGGTAAAGGCTAGTCGGGGAGACAGCCCTTACAACGCAGCTGTTTCTTGACTGAGGCCCTTATACCCACCTGGTACAAAGCGCACTCAGCTTCACCTATGAGATGACAGATTGCTCTCCACCATAGGCTTTGCTCCAGGGGACTCATCCTTTCTAACACAATACACAACAAGAAACGTATCATTCAGGCTGCTGTGAGCAAGGTGAACCCTAGTGCTTTCCCCACTGCTCCTCCTGACACAATCTAAGACCTATGCTCTATACAAAAGAGTTTTTTCTTCTGTTTATGTGGCCCTGTGATGACTGAATGCTGTTTGTCCCTTGAACCTGTACATACACAAACTTTAGAACATGGTGAGTGAGCTCTTGCTTGCTCTCCCTGACTACTTCAGGGTTTCATTTGCCCAAACTGCACAAGGCAGCCAGAATGCAGTCACAAACATCCCTAGGGTCTGTCCAGCCACTGCTGTCAGTGCTGGCTGTATCACTAGTGTTGCTGTTGGAGGTGTTTTGATGCAGGCTACCTGATTTTCTGGAGCAGTCCAGATGCCATGGATGGATATGGCCCTTGGTGGAGTCAGACTATTTAGAGCGAAGGCAGATTCAGTGCTGAAGAGCTTTAAGGATAATCAAGCAATGGTCGTCTCCATGGCATTGCCTTTCAAAACTCACCAGCTCCACAAACAGTAGAAATTAGTTACTTACCTGCAACTCCAGTTCTCCAACATTGGTTTATTTGACATATTAACATGCTTGAATTATTTCCACTCGTCCAGCTTGGAATCCCCGGTCCATTAAAATAGGAGTATCCAGTGTAGAATACATAACATACAGAATAAAATGGCCACAGGTCACAAACAACATTGTACTTCAATATCACAGGCAGGCTGAGAGACAACGATCTATCCCGTACTTTGACAAGGGATGTCGTGCTCTTGGCTGTCCAAAGGAGACAAACTGCTGGCTTGATGTGCATATGTCCTTCGTTTTATCTATATAGAACCTGATGCATCTACGCAGGTATACAAATAGTTCACCAATCTTTCTCTTGAAGTAGATGGATCCGGGAAGAAAGATCAAAGAATTACTGGCTCATTTAAGTGAAAGTCAGTAGGAACCTTGGCAATAAACTTGGTGTTCGTTCTGAACCTTACTTTGTCCTTTGCAAACCTAAGGAAAGGTTCTTTGATGGTGAATGCCTGAATCTCTCCTATTTTCCCTGCAGATGTAAATACTAGAAGATGTACTGTCTTCCATGCAGCACATTTTTAAATGTGCCTTTTGTATTGGTTAGAAAAGAGGCAGCCTTAACTGAGGGAGGTCAGTTTTAAGCTCTCATTGTACTTGTGGATGTTGAGCCTTTAATGAACTGTTTTATGATTCTTTGAAAAAAAGATAAGACATTTACCACTGAGTTTCGCCCAAATCTTGAAATTGAAACCAGATGGACCCTGATTGAAGAGTATTTAAGACCACTGTTCGCTAGATTGAACAAATATGGAAGGATTTAATGAGGTGTTATTTTCAGTGAATGATGACCATTGTTCTTAAACCGTATACAAAAACACTTCCACCGGGCGTTGTATGTCTTTGTGGGTGCTGGGGCATAAGCCTGAGCCAAAATATTCCTACATTCTTGTGACCGACCCAAATGGCCAAACTCTAGGTGGTGAGGTACCATGCTGTCAAATTCAGAGAATTGTGATTGTGATTGAGAATCCCTCTGTGGTGTCTGGAAATAATCCTGGATGCACTTTCAGACGAATAGCTGGACATGCTGATAAATGTAGCAGTTTGATGTACCAATATTGGCATGGGTAAGCAGGAGCAATGAGGATCAGAATGCAATCTTTGCCTTCCTCGGCACCCTGGGGATTAGAGGAAAAGGAGGAAAGGTGTAAGCCAACTAATCGAAAGGGCATTGCCCATCAACCATAGATGCCAGACCTGCTTGTGAGGCACAAGTATTTTCTGTTATTTGCAGTGGCAAACAGATAGACTATGGAATGAACTCACTGGTCAAAAATACAATCTGCCTCCTCCTGTTCTAGCTCCTACTCGTGACGATCTGATATTTGCCGGTTCACTGCATCCGCCTGATCGTTCTTGCAACCTGATAAGTGCTCAACAAAGATGTCAACCATGTGAGAAATGACCCAATTCCAAAGCTTAGAAGTCTCTTCTGACAGCTCCCCATCCATTCTTGGATGCATCTGTGTTGGAAGTATTACCCTGTGTGACACAAGTAGAAAAGACAGCCCTGCATTCAGATTTGCTGGAAGCATCCACCAAAGCAATGCTTGATTGAGCCTCATTGTGACTTCCACTGTATCCTCTCAATGCCCTTGGCCTTGCCTCCATTGCAATTATAGCTCCAGCTGAACAGGCCTAATGCAGAGCATGCAAAAAGGAACAAGTCCTATGCATGATGCCATTTGGCCCAGTAGGGATTTGTATTGCCTCACTGTTATCCACTGTTTTGTAGAGGTGTTCCTTGCCACAATTTGCTATCTCTTTGCCCTTTCCTGAGATGAAAAAGCCTTTTCAAGCTGCCTGTCGAGCAATGTACCCAGGAACTGGATTTTTGTTCGGCATGCCAATGAAGATTTTTCCCTGTTCACCGTGAAGCCTAGTTCCTTGAACAGGTTGCAGGATGCTGTAGACCTTCTTGCCTCTTCCTTTGATGGAGCCTTGAAGAGCCAGTAGTCGAGGTAATGGAACACCTGATAACCTCCTTGTCTGAGGAAAGCAGCGACTGGAGCAAGGCATTTGGTAACTATTCAAGGCTCTGATTTTAGTTTGAACGGGAGCTCCTTTAGCTGATAGTATTGTCCTGCTGCTGAAAATATGAGGTGTTTTCTGTGTTTTATATGAATGGTTATGCAGAAATAGGCATCCTGAAAGATCTAGGGAGGTCATGAAATCTTCTCTGTACATCACAAGGAGTCCATCTTATAGGGTAACTATCCAGAAAGATTGTTTTATCAGAAAATTGTTCAGTTGTCTGAGATCTAGGATCAGTCTCCAATGACTCGTGTTTTTTTTGTTTTTTTAATCAGGAAAAAAATTAAAGTAAAACCCCTGGTTGCTCAGCAATTTAAGAACAATCTCTATGGCTCCTTTGAGAAAAAGGTAAAGAATTTCCTGTTGAAACTCCTTCAAATGTGGATGATTATCTTTCTAGGGTGGAGTTCACACAGTGCCTCTGGATGAATGTTGTTGTATGACCTTAAAGAACAATTTGTCTCACCTATTTGTTCGTTGTTATAGTCTACCAAGCAGGAGTAAACATGGAAATTCTGCCCCCCAATTGCAGAGTACGAGATGAGAAAGGGGGCAAAGGGAGAGTCAAGCTTTTTTCTGGTTATCACTGGATCGCAACTGTACAGCACTCCTCTTCCTTCCAGATGCTCATCCCTAGGGTCGCCTTTCACTATAGTTCTAGGCGTATCTTTGATCATATACAGATTATCTTTTAGAATAATATGACTGCTGAATTCATTTTTGGTTGAATCCTCCTCTAAAACTTTGAGATCTACACGAGGCACGAAAATGAGAAAATCCAAATCTGTGATACTGTATGAGACCCAAACTTGGCAGTACCGGTATCCGTTTTGAGACCCCTGAAATTCACATCCACGTGTGCCAAACATAGTAAGGCTATTGAAGACCATGTCCAAAATCTTTGATTGCACCTTAGGGCGGAAGACTGTGGACTATAGCCAACCCTGCCTTCTTAACATCGTTCCTCCTGCAAGTTAAAGAAAACCTACATAAAAGATATCCATTGCCTCATCAATAATCAAAGAAGTTAGTTCTCCTTCCTTAAGGATAGTTCTTGCTGTCTCCCTCTTCTCCTCTGAGATCAGTTCCAGCAGTGGTGTAATATCATGCCACATCTAGCTATCATAACGCCCCAAAATTGCTAAAGCATTAGCTGACCTGATGGCGGTGGCTGCCATGGATAATTTTGTTGCCTGGATTGTCTATATGTCTACTCTCTCTATCTGGCCATGTGGACCAGGGTATGATGTAAGTGGTGTTATAGATCTTCTTTGAGCACTGAGAAAATTACTGAATTCAGCTTAGTGTGCCAGTTACGACAAGCTGAACTGTCTCCGGAGCTGTTATTTCTTCTCTAGGCTAAGTATCACCACCTAAAGTGTAACCAGTTTCTTCAATAGCTTGAGCCCTTCTGACCAAGTAAAATCTAAAATTGGTATAGCTCTTATAGGCTTTCAAGGTTGCTCTTTAAAGCTGTAAAGAAAACATTGTTAACCAATGGCCTTCATATGAAGATTAAACTTCTTTGCAGCTCTGTCCAAAAGAAAGTGAAATTTGAAATATTTTTCTGATTTTGAGGGAAAGGTGCACCATCCCCTTCTCTTGAAGTCACAATATCACCTGCCATGTCATCTTGTAGAAGTGCACATTCTTCCTTATTTCCAATGGAATAAATAGAATGATTGGAGTCATCGTCGCCCACATCTTTAGGCACTGGTCGAACCACTGGCCTTTGAAGTACTCTGGGCGATTCCCTTGTAAGTGGTGGAGGAAAGAGTGTAACTGCTGTGGAAGAGGGTTAGCTGGTAAAGGAGTAGGCTAATATAGTAGTTGGTGTGGTACCAACTTTTGAAAAGCATCCATCATTTGCTGTAATACAGTTAAAAAAGTAGTAGGCGCCTGAACTGCTTAAGAGTCCCCGTATCTAGGCAGAATGCGAGCCCCTGAAGAATGAATGCTATCATGATGGTGATCAAAGTCTGAATAAAAGCAATTTTCCTCCATGTCCTCTCCAAACTCCTGAGGAAGATGCCTCAGATGGGTACCTGAGGCATCTTCCCTACTGACAGAGGCCGACGTAGGAGAGTGGTTGCCTAAGACTGGATCGCCTCAGTCAGTCTTGGAGCATTGGCAAGAGAGTTTCATTGTTATCCAACCTGGAGTTTTCCATCAATGGGCAAAATTCCTCCTTCAACCAATGCAGAGGATTTCTGTTCTAAGGGCCATTCTGAAAAGCGTGGTTTTGAAGACATTTCCACCTCTGCAATCAGTCCAGGATACTGAGGTTTTAATTCTGTTGTTTTGGGATCATACCTTGGTCCTGGCCTGGATGGTTCTTAGGCTTATTGATTTCTTAGTCTTTTGCATATGCCTCATGTCCAGTTGTCCCTCCCGCCACAGCAGTGAAACCTTCACTTTCAAAGGGCTTAAATCAAGGACTGCTTCTCACCAGCACATGTATATCAAGAGAAGCAGTCCAACATCTTCAATGAAGGACGACTGACAGCAGCCATATGTGCAGGAAATCTTTCTGGCTGTCCCATGTGCAACCTTGCGTTTGGGACAATGGCTATGTATGAGGACATCATGCCTAGGAGTTTCATCATTATTTTGACTTGTATGTTTTGTTTTGGATACATGGCCTGTATTACATTGGCCTGTATTACATTGTGGAATGCCTGAACCCTTTGTGGACTTGGAGTGGCAATCCCTTTTGCTGTGTTGATTGTCGCCCCTAAGTATTGTTGTGTTTGACACGGCAGAAGGCGTGACTTTGTGTAGTTGATCGAGAAACCTAGTTTGTGGACGGTTTCTATGACATACTTTGTGTGTTGTGAACACCGTTCTAGCGTGTTGGTTTTGATTAACCAATCGTCTAGGTACGGGAACACATGTATTTGCTGCCTTCTGATATGTGCAGCTACGACTGCCAGGCATTTTGTAAAAACTCTTGGCGCAGTTGTTATTCCGAATGGCAACACCTTGAATTGGTAATGTACTCCTTGGAATACAAACCTTAAGTACTTTCTGTGTGAAGGATATATCGGTATATGCAATGTGGAGAAGCACAGGCCTCTAGCAAAGCACCATCATATCATCTTTCTGGAGCTGTGCACCATATGCCTGCCTATCAAGTCTTTATGTCTTCTTTCGAGAGCAGGTTGGACCAGGTCCTGACGAACAACACAACTGCTATGTGAAACTATAAGAAACAGTTTGGAGTGGGATCCCATGTCCTATTATCTGATGGCTCTAAGGCTGCGACTGGGCCTATATGTCATCCTGTGGACAAGTTCCCTGTACATAAGAGCAGACAAACTCAGCAAGCATCATCTTGCTGATGACAAGTGGTGTCTACTCCCAGTTTTGGCTTTGTACAGTGAGAGGTGCGCTCAGTAGATCTGTTTGCCACCTCTGAGAATGCTCAATGTCCTGCCTTCTGCGCTCTGGCATTCCTTCCTCAAGACTCTCTAGGAGACATGTTTCTCGTATGGAAAGACTATGGCCTGCATTGCACATCTGCTGCTGATTCCACAGGTCCTGTACAAGATCAAAAAGAAAGAAGCTCAGCCATCTTGACCACCAGAGATTGGGCTCAGAGGGTTTGGTACCCTGATCTCAAGGATCTAAACATCTGCCTTTCACTGTGGCTGCCTCTTTGGGAAGTTCTGCTTTCCCTAGAAGGAAGAAAGAGTCCTGTATCCAAACACCCACAAGCTACACCTCCAGGCATGGAGGATCAGCAAAACCAACTAAATGGTTTCGGCCTCGAAGTACTGGATGTGATTTTGTCTGCTCACTGCAAACCCAAGAAGTTAATCTACTGGTCTAAATTTCTCATCTGGTGTAAGGAAACACAGGTGGATCCTCTTCAAACCACTCTATTTGATATTCTTTTGTGTGTTTTCTCTCTTAAGCCCGGCAAGGCTTTGTCTTGTGCACAGTTAATGGTTTACTTTTTGTTCTTTGCAAATTTTTGTTTGTTTACCTGATCAACCTTCTTTATTGAAGTCATCTGGAGGGATGCGCTTCCTCAACTGTCTTTTGTACATTTGCCTTTACTACTTTCAATATGTCAGAGTGAGACTTTAATTTGGTCCTTAAGTTTTTTGATGTGTGTTGTTTGAGTCTACGCACAGTTGTGCCCTAAGACTTGACCCACAAGATTTTTTTCACAGCCATTACTTCTGCATGTTACATGAGTGAATTGCAGGCACTATCTGCTCTGCCACCGTACACTACCTCCCCCATCCCTGACAAGTTGGTGCTTCAAACTAAGAACTCCTTTCATATGGGATATTCCATCATGCTCTCAGTGTTGTTTTCTCTGCTATATTTCTCTAAGGAATAGTCGAGATGTTGCTGATGGTATCCTAAAAAGGCTTTTTAATTCTAAATTGACAGGCCTAAAGGGCACCAACTGACAATCATTTTTTGTCGGGTCGCTGGTGCAAAGAAAGGAAAAACAGTCCAAAACCTGACCTTGTTGAGGTGAATTGTTTTCCACATTAGGCTAAGCTATGCTATTATAAAGATCACTGAGCTCCTCTGTGATCAGTCCAAAAGGGAAAAAAGCTATGACCATGGCACTGGTTA
The DNA here is from genome assembly GCF_031143425.1 of Pleurodeles waltl. NCBI lineage: Eukaryota > Metazoa > Chordata > Amphibia > Caudata > Salamandridae > Pleurodeles > Pleurodeles waltl. The sequence goes on from NC_090448.1 coordinate 1,126,042,147, forward strand.
AGGATGTTACAGTGTTGGAGATCTGCCAAGCTACTAAGTGGACATCTGTCCATACTTTTTCCCACACACTACTGTATGTATTCTCAGGTCCACAGCAAGGGTAATTTTGCCCATTCAGTCCTTAGACCAGTGCTGGACTGACTTTTCAGGCTGTCTGGCAATGTCAAATAACCCAGCTTGAAAAGGCCAGTGTTTGGGCTGCTTTTGCTGGTCCTATTATTGCCCACGTGTCCCAAAAAAAACCTAACATTGGAAAAGTCATGAGGTCGTGCCTCTGGGACAGATTTATTTTTTATCAATGGTGTACAGCATCTCCAATGCTGTGCTGCATGGCTAAGGAGGACACAAAAAAGAGGTGTGCTGCTATGATGCAATTGCGTCATTTTTATGCATACACACCATGCATGCCAAGTGCCTACAAAATGACAAAAGCACATTTTTCTTTTTCTACCAATTCAAGTTGGATAAGTGAAAAAAAAAAAAAGGTAGAGCAGAATCGGGTCGGGTAAGCAACACAGAGGATGCAGACAGGGAGTAACAACAAGGAGGGCGATGGGAGCAACATGGACAGCGCGGGGTGGAGGAAGCAACTTTGAAAGCAAGAATGGGAAAAGAAGCCACACCAATGGGGAAGAAACAGGGGATGTAAGAAAAATAGAAGGCTGGGGAGGCAGAACTATATATATATATATATATATATATATATATATATATATATATATATATATATATATATATATATATATATATATATATATGGAAAATGTCACTTACCCAGTGTACATCTGTTCGTGGCATTAGTCGCTGCAGATTCACATGCTGTGCACATCCCGCCATCTGGTGTTGGGCTCGGAGTGTTACAAGTTGTTTTTCCTTCGAAGAAGTCTTTTCGAGTCACGAGGTCGAGGGACTCCTCCCATTTCGGCTCCATTGCGCATGGGCGTCGACTCCATCTTAGATTGTTTTCCCCGCAGAGGGTGAGGTAGGAGTTGTGTATGCTAGTAATAGTGCCCATGCAATGGAGTGAATACGTATATACATAATGTAGTTTAAAGTAATATATTTACAAATTTACAAGATCAACTTCTAAACGGCTACAGGCTCCCGGGGAGGCGGGTGGGCGCATGTGAATCTGCAGCGACTAATGCCACGAACAGATGTACACTGGGTAAGTGACATTTTACGTTCAATGGCATGTGTAGCTGCAGATACACATGCTGTGCATAGACTAGTAAGCAGTTATCTCCCCAAAAGCGGTGGTTCAGCCTGTAGGAGTTGAAGTTGTTTGAAACAATGTTCGTAGTACTGCTTGACCTACTGTGGCTTGTTGTGCCGTTAACACATCTACACAGTAGTGTTTGGTAAATGTATGAGGCGTAGACCATGTAGCTGCCTTACATATTTCAGTCATTGGAATATTTCCTAGAAAGGCCATGGTAGCACCTTTCTTTCTAGTTGAGTGTGCCTTTGGTGTAATAGGCAGTTCTCTTTTTGCTTTAAGATAACAGGTTTGAATGCATTTTACTATCCATCTAGCAATGCCTTGTTTCGAAATTGAATTTCCTGTATGAGGTTTTTGGAAAGCAATAAATAATTGTTTCGTTTTTCGAATTAGTTTTGTTCTGTCAATGTAGTACATTAACGCTCTTTTGATGTCTAATCTATGTAGTGCCCTTTCAGCTACATAATCTGGCTGTGGGAAGAACACTGGTAATTCTACTGTTTGATTTAAGTGGAACGGTGATATGACTTTTGGCAAAAATTTAGGATTTGTTTGTAGAACTACTTTATGCTTGTGTATTTGAAAAAAATGGTTCTTGTATGGTAAATGCTTGAATCTCACTTACTCTTCTTAGAGATGTGATGGCAATTAAAAATGCAACTTTCCATGTTAAGTATTGCATTTCACAAGAGTGCATGGGCTCAAAAGGTGGGCCCATAAGTCGTGTTAAGACAATGTTGAGGTTCCATGAAGGAACTGGTGGTGTTCTTGGTGGTATAATTCTCTTTAGGCCTTCCATAAACGCTTTTATGACTGGTATCCTAAATAGTGAAGTTGAGTGCGTAATTTGCAGGTAAGCTGAAATTGCAGTAAGATGTATCTTAATGGAATAAAAAAGCTAGCTTTGACTTTTGCAAATGTAGTAAGTATCTTACGATGTCTTTGGCAGATGCGTGTAAAGGTTGAATTTGATTAATATGGCAGTAATAAACAAATCTTTTCCACTTATTTGCATAGCAATGTCTAGTGGTAGGTTTCCTAGCTTGTTTTAAGACCTCCATACATTCTTGTGTAAGGTCTAAGTGACCGAACTCTAGGACTTCAGGAGCCAAATTGCTAGATTCAGCGATGCTGGATTTGGATGTCTGATCTGTTGTTTGTGTTGCGTTAACAGATCTGGTCTGTTTGGTAGTTTGACATGAGGCACTACTGAGAGGTCTAGTAGTGTTGTGTACCAAGGTTGTCTTGCCCATGTTGGCGCTATTTGCATGAGTTTGAGTTTGTTTTGACTCAACTTGTTTACCAGATATGGAAGGAGTGGGAGAGGGGGAAAAGCTTAAGCAAATATCCCTGACCAACTCATCCGTAACTTATTGCCCTGAGACTGATCTTGTGGGTACCTGGATGCCAAGTTTCGGCATTTTGCGTTTTCCTTTGTTGCAAATAGATCTATTTGTGGTGTTCCCCAATTTTGGAAGTAAGTGTCCAGGATTTGTGGGTGAATCTCCCATTTGTGGATCTGTTGGTGATCCTGAGAGAGATTGTCTGCTAACTGATTCTGAATTCCTGGAATAAATTGTGCTATTAGGCGAATGTGGTTGTGAATCGCCCAATGCCAAATTCTCTGTGCTAGGAGACACAACTGTGTTGAGTGTGTCCCACCCTGTTTGTTTAGGTAATACATCGTTGTCATGTTGTCTGTTTTGACAAGAATGTGTTTGTGGCTTATTATGGGTAGAAAAGCTTTTAGCGCTAGAAATACTGCCAATAGTTCTAAGTGATTTATGTGAAACTGTTTTTGCTGAATGTCCCATTGTCCTTGGATGCTGTGTTGATTGAGGTGTGCTCCCTACCCTATCATGGAGGCATCTGTTGTTATTACATATTGTGGCACTGGGTCTTGGAAAGGCCGCCCTTGGTTTAAATTGATACTGTTCCACCATTGAAGCGAGATGTATGTTTGGCGGTCTACCAACACCAGATCTAGAAGTTGACCCTGTGCCTGTGACCACTGTGATGCTAGGCACTGTTGTAAGGGCCGCATGTGCAACCTTGCGTTTGGGACAATGGCTATGTATGAGGACATCATGCCTAGGAGTTTCATCATTATTTTGACTTGTATTTTTTGTTTTGGATACATGGCCTGTATTACATTGTGGAATGCCTGAACCCTTTGTGGGCTTGGAGTGGCAATCCCTTTTGCTGTGTTGATTGTCACCCCTAAGTATTGTTGTGTTTGACACGGCAGAAGGTGTGACTTTGTGTAGTTGATCGAGAAACCTAGTTTGTGGACGGTTTCTATTACATACTTTGTGTGTTGTGAACACCGTTCTAGCGTGTTGGTTTTGATTAACCAATCGTCTAGGTACGGGAACACATGTATTTGCTGCCTTCTGATATGTGCAGCTACGACTGCCAGGCATTTTGTAAAAACTCTTGGCGCAGTTGTTATTCCGAATGGCAACACCTTGAATTGGTAATGTACTCCTTGGAATACAAACCTTAAGTACTTTCTGTGTGAAGGATATATCGGTATATGGAAATATGCATCCTTTAGGTCCAGTGTTGTCATGCAGTCTTGTTGTTTGAGCAGTGGGATTACGTCCTGTAATGTCACCATGTGAAAGTGATCTGATTTGATGAAGGTATTTAATGTTCTGAGATCTAGTATAGGTCTCAGACTCTTGTCTTTTTTGGGTATGAGAAAGTACAGAGAGTAAACTCCTGTCCCTTTCTGTTGTTTTGGTACTAATTCTATTGCCTCTTTCTGTAGCAATGCCTGAACTTCTAGTCCTAGAACATCTATATGTTGTTTTGACATATTGTGTGTTTTCGGTGGGACGTTTGGAGGGAATTTGAGAAATTCTATGCAATAACCATGCTGGATAATTGCCAGTACCCAAGTGTCTGTTGTTATCTCCTCCCAATGTTTGTAAAATGTGCTTAGTCTCCCCCCCACAGGTGTTATGTGTTGGGGATATATGACTTGGAAGTCACTGCTTATTTTGAGGAGTTTTGGGACTTTGGAACTTCCCTCTACTTTTTTGGAACTGTCCCCCTCTGTAATGTCCCCGAAAACTTCCCCGCAGATATTGGCTCTGATAAGTGGGCCTTGTTTGTGAGGTCGTGGGTTCTGTGCTTTGCCCTCGAAACCCCCCTCGAAACTGTGTTTTTCTAAATGTGCCTCTGCTTTGTGGGGAGTAGAGTGCGCCCACGGCTTTGGCCGTGTCAGTGTCTTTCTTAAGTTTTTCGATAGCAGTGGCCACCTCCGGCCCAAACAACTGCTGTCCGTTAAATGGCATATTTAGCACAGCTTGCTGTATTTCTGGTTTAAATCCTGATGTACGCAGCCATGCATGTCTCCTTATTGTTACTGCTGTGTTGACAATACAAATACTCGGAGTGTTACAAGTTGTTTTTCTTCTAAGAAGTCTTTTTTGAGTCACAGGATCGAGTGACTCCTCCTCTTCAGTTCCATTGCTCATGGGCATCGACTCATTGTTAGATTGTTTTCTTTCCGGCGTCGGGTACGGACGTGTTTCCTCTCGCTCCGAGATTTAGATTCAGAAAACTTTATTTGTGTCGGTATTGTATCGATTGGGTTAATATTCTACCATCAACACAGCAGAATTGTCGGGAAACAACTTTGTTTGCCCTTTGGGGTGGGCGCGCCCAACTAGGGCCGACCGCGTGGAGAGCCTCATGGATCGGACTCCATTCAGATTCTGCCCGCGGTGCCGCGCAAAGTCCCCATATACAGACCAGCATCTGGTTTGCAACCTCTGCCTTTCTCCGTACCATCGGGAGGAAAACTGCGAGGCCTGTCGATCCTTCCAATCAAAAAAGACTTTAAAAGACAGAAGAGCAAGAATGCTCGAAATGGCGTCGAAGAGTGGAGAACATTGCAACATAGAGGAAGAAGAACTACTACAAACAGCGGTTTCAGTCTGAGATTCGGAGTCGGAGCAAGAATCTGAGGAAGACAGACCCGTCACAGCCTGTGAGTACGTCTGCCCCTACTCCCTCACAAAATAAAAAACAAAAGGCCTTGGGTACGCCACTGCCGGAAGACCATGGCTCGGCCCGGGAAAAGACTGTCGGTGACTGACCCTCCACTTTGGCACCGAAAAAGGACACCCCTCCGAAAACCTCAGAGTCGACAAAAAGCCCAATTTCAGAATCCAGTAAATACCAAATTTCTTAGTCGAAAATAGGAAAAACTGTTTTGGAGCAGAGACCTTCCTCAACTTTTTCGATCCAGAAAAAAAACACTTCAGAGCCGAAAAAAACGGCATATACAGAGGAACACAAACTTTCTAAAAGACTTAAAGAAAGCCACAAAACCTCTGAGGAGGAGTCAGAGATAGAACCAATACTTAAAAATATGGAAGAGAGGCAATCCAGGATCCACATCCATAAAGAAACAGGAAGAATTGTCACAGCACCTCCCTTAAAAACAAAAAGGAAGCTAGCATCGCAGGAGGAATTGGACACTATGCAGCCCCCAGCTAAAGTGCAGAAACAGAAAGAGAAGTCAGCACCTCCTCAGTCTTCTCCTCATTCTCCGCATCTGCCTACCTCTCCTCACACCAGCCCTACACCAATGCATTCGTCAGCACATTCATATGACTCACAACAGGACACTGTTGATCCATGGGATCTTTATGACCCTGATCCCATCCCAAGCAATGATCCAGACAGCTACCCCTCTAAACCATCACCACCTGAGAAAACTACTGTATATAACCAGGTCATAGCTACAACTGCAGCCTATCATGGGGTTACAATACATACAGAACCACTAGAAGAGGATTTTTTATTCAACACATTATCCTCAACTCATTCTAGGTACCAATGCCTCCCGATGCTCCCAGCCATGGTAAAACATGCAGATCAAATTCTTAATGAGCCGGTGAAAGCATGCATCACGTAGAATAGAAAAGAAGTACAAACCTGCACCTTCTATCCCTGATTTTATCACCCATCAGGTACCACCTGGTTCTTTTTTCAAGCAAGTCCATTCAGTAGTGCCAGACTTCCTAAAAAGCTAGTCCAACTCTGCCTCAGAAACATCACTATTGAGAAGGGCCTCCTTTGGTATTGATTCAGAAGGTGAGGAGTCTGTGGTTCAAAAGAACAAGTGAATTACCTTCGGTAATGCTTTATCTGGTAGAGACTATCTAGCCGCAGATTCCTTACCTTAGAATATTTCCAGGTGTCAGACTGGATCCTGATATTTTATAGTAATTCTCAGAGCAGGTATGTCAGTCGCGTGGTATCAGTCTTGTTGTCCGCACCACAAGTGACGTGCACGTTGCCCATATAGGTGCCACTCCATGGTGCTGATCTCAGTTCTTGACTATATTTTCTACACCAGATGCACGGAGCCAAGTCGAGTGACTGGTGTCCCAAAAAGGAGGTTAAAAAGGATCTCCTAAGTTAGAGAAGACAGCCTGCAGATCGAGGAGGATGAGAGGGCCAGTAAGGAATCTAGGGTTAGCTAGAGGGTCTACCAGATAAAGTACTGCTGAAGGTAAATACCTTGTTTATCTGACAGAGACCCTAGCCGCATATTTGTTACTTTAGCATAAATATCAAAGCAATATCGCTCCCCAGAGGTGGGTCTCTGGATTGCTTCAGACTAAGAAGTCCTGGATGACCAAATGGGCAAAGTGCCCAATCTCGCAGGAACAGACTGTTAAGACAGACGTTTTTGGCAAACGTGTGCAGAGATGCCCAAGTAGCAGCCTGACCGATGTCCATGGCTAGGACTCCTTCAGCTAACGCATTGGTCGTAGCTATAGCACTGGTGAAATGCGCTCATACGCCCTGTGGAGGCTTTTTTCTTGGCCACTGCATAGCAGATTTTAATGCAGAGAATGTCTCAACGGGAGATGGTTATCTTTTGAAAAGAAGGATGATGAGGGGAGAAAAAAGGTAGGCAGAGTGATATTCTGCTCTATGAGAAAGGTGTCTGTATCTTTGGTAAGAACGATGCCCAAGTTTTTACTACCAGTTTGACTGGGAAAAATAAAGTGTAGAGAGGGTTAACAGAATGAGCTTGTAACTTGTTAAACCTCCTGGCAGATAGCATTGGCAAGGAGACAGTCTTAATTGTAAGGAGTCTTAGGGGACAGCTGTGCATTGGCTGTAAAGGCAAACACACGAGAAAAGTTAAAACTAAATTCAAGTTCCACTAGGGCATAATTAAGGGTGTGAGTGGAAACATATTTTGCAAGCCTTTAATGCATCTAGTCAGGTGACTTAAACAGGAAGGTTGATCCGGCAGCCGTAGAAAAATGGAAATGGCGGACAGATATCCTTTTATTCTATGTAGAGCAAAGACTTGCTGGACCAGGGATAAAACAAACAAGAGTACTTCAGACAAGGGTCCAGATAGACGGTCAACAGAATTAGGTACGCACTACGACACAAACTTGTCCCATCGGTAGGCATTGATCGTTTTGGTAGAAGAGTGCCTGGCTGCCAGAAAAACATCACATGCTTCAGGTAGGAAATCAAACATCCTCAACTGTCACGGTTCGATCTCAACGCATTAAGGTAGAGAATGTGGACAGGTTTGGGTGTAGTACTCTGCCCTGTTGCTGGGACTTAAGATTCTCCCGAAGGTGCAGCCTGACTGATGCTCATGCTCACAAGTGTGGGATACCATACTCTCAGTGCCCAGTCTGGAGCCACTAAGATGACTTGGGCCCAGTTGTTCTTGATCTTCTTGAGACTTCTGGAATAAGTAGTGTAGGCAAAAAGGCATATAGGAGTCCTGAGACAGCCCCACTTGAGATGAAATGCATCTCCAAGCAAGAGCTACCCTGAAAACTTCAGTGGACAGAAATGCTGACAATGACCTCTTGCTTTGAATCCTACAAGGCTAGTGGGAGTAGTGTACACAGCAATGGTTACAAAAGGACTAAGCCTGCTGGCTATTGTGGCTAGGTGGGAAAGGACGCGGTTGATAGCCCCTACCGTAGCAATCAAAGGTGCGTAAGACTAAGTGCGGCTGTCGGGGGCTACGGAGAGCCTCAATTATTTAGCAATGGCCCTACTGTCTTTAAATTGTTCCATTGCCGACTCTGCGGGCTCCATTGAAGAGCAGGTCTATAAGCGAGGCTTGGACATTACCCGAAAAGCCAGTATTTGTCATCCAAACACAATGCCCCAGCTCCACCAAAGAAGCAATGACTTTGCCCAATAAGTTAGTAGTATCCAATCCACATTGTATTGCGAACGCTGCTGCATCTTGTTCAACAGCAATAGCATAGGAAAGAATGGCCCGGGCCTCATCCAGGCCAATAGGTATCACTTCTGCAACACACAGATTAAAAATAAGTGCCTAATAAGCATGCAGTGTTAGCTGACTGCAGTGCCACACTGGTGGAAGAAATAATTATCTTTCCTAAGCTGTCCAACCTGTTGGACTCCCTATCCAGTGGAGTGGTAGGGAATACATTGGGATTGGTGTGGTAACTTGAAGCCTTGACCACCAGGCTCCCAGGCCTATAGGGAGAAAAGCTGGATTCCGTGAGTGGAGTGATGGTGGCGAGCAATGGTCCGGTAAAGGTCTCGGCCCAGGTCCAGGGTAAGACATCAAAGAGGGCTTCATTTATGGGTAGTGAGGGTTCTGATCGGGGTACCCCTAGTTGTAGCACCTCAGTCAAAATGTTTGTTTTGACTTGAACCGTCAAAACAAGGTCCAAGACCTCAGCTGGCCTCCGGACCATGGTCATGAAGGAAGCCCCTTCCTCTGGAGACACCATGGCACGAGAGTGTCTGGTAAGTCATCCAGACCACTGGCGTCAGCCAGGTCCTCAAACCAGTTGTCATCGACCATGGAGTCTGCTAGGGGGTCGAAACAGGAATAAAGATCATCAGATCCCCTCCATTCGGGTTCCTCAGTGAGCCCTTTGGTATAGTAGGGGTCTGTCTCCAATTCAGGCCCCGTGGGTCTAGTCAGCACCAGAGCCGACATCATGTGACACCAGCCCTGTTCCGTATAAGAGTTGGGAATCATGATAGGTTCAGCGCCGCCAGAGAGCACAGGGAATTGCGGCACTGAAACATTTCCCAGAGGGGGTTGCATGGACATGGCAAGGACCGATCCGGTTCCACCAGCGGGTCCTGGAGGGTTGACTGGCGCCGAGGGCGAACCCGCTGATGGGAAATTTGGGGAAGTGCAGAGCAGGCCCTGTATCCGACCCCACCTGCATAGAGGAAGCCAGGACTTGTGGCATTGTTTCTTTGTGTTGTCTGAAGAGTGAGAACGATGCAGAAAAGTCAAAGAGCGCTTCAACTTCTTGGGCTTTTTATTATGGGACTTACCAGAAGAAGTCCTGGAGTGGGACAAGGGTTGTCGTAAGCTACTCTGGGAGTAGTGCCGAAACCTCCACACGAACTGGACCTGGGGCTGTGCAGAATCACGAGACAAGCAGCCAACAACTTCATGGCCTACTATCCAATGGCCTTTGGGTTCAGGGCTCTGTACTCTGCATACGACATGGAGTCATGGTCCTTTTTAAGGCACTAATAAGGGCATCTGTCACCAACATGTGTAGATGACAGGCTCCACAAGGCGTAAATAAGGTGGGCTTTTTGGAAATATTTCTGTTAAAAAGGCAAAAATAGCACACCAGCCATCAACAAAAGGGTGAAAGACTGATGAGAAATTACTGTGGGGAGCTTGATCAGGATCCACGCTGATGGTATGGAAAAGAAGGAATTGAGGTCAGTGCGCTGAGGTGGCATCTATATAGGTAGCGGGTAAGTCATTTCTGGCACAGACAATGTCACCGATGCCATGCTGAGCTCAACGGCACCATCAACCGGCGAACAAGCGGAATTGTGAGAAAAAAAAATCCAAATCCAGTGTGACGCCTGGGAATATTCTAAGGTAAGGAATCTGCGACTAGAAGTCTTTCTCAGATGTATCCCTCACAAGACCAAGCTTCTAACTCACTTCCTGGGGGATACTCAGAGTCTGCCCTCAAACCTATTTTCTAAAGTGGACTTCTGGTAGGTCCTCACATTTAGAGATCACACATTATCAACATACCAATTTGTTAGTTGCTCTACGTGTGATGGCATGGAAGCAATGGCTGATTAACAGACATCAATAGGCAGCGGTGGCGCCCACGGAATAATATGGCACCACCTACCGACATGCAGTAGCTATTGCAGAAAAACTTTCTGGATTGAATCTGACACCTGAGAAGGCTCAAAAGATGTGGAAACAAAAGGTAACTCATCTGTGCTTGGATAGAATATCCATCAGAATTCCCAATTCCACAGCATGAAAACCACTAACCTCTACGCATTGTGTAGCCAATGGTAAATAACTTCAAGAAAACTCAGATCTGAGTGGCGGATCTGGTATTGTTTACACAGAGCATGTTGGGTGACCAAGATTTTGTTTGGAAGCTGGTTTCTGGTGGGTCTGTGATGAGTAAGAGCATTGTTTTAGGAATGGTGGGTAGAATTATTTGTGAATAATAATATTACTAATCTTGCATTAATAATGTATTCGTTAATCTGTGTTTGTTACCTCAGTTTCAGTTCAGGTGTTGCTATAGCCCAAATGTATTGTACCTATTTTGTTGCCCTTTAAGGATGAACATTTGAGTCCCTCAACCAGGATTTGAACATGTGACATGCACAAATCATAGAACAATATGCATATAACTGCACCTCAATCAGAACATGAGTGAATTTCTGCAAAATTTATTTGTGTTCGTGTTTTTTCTATACCATGGTGAGTAGTATTTTACTCAATTTGAAAACGGTTACTGAAATTTACTTTCATTTTGCAAAAGCAGAAACTCAAAGTCTACATTTTTGAGAAGGAGTTCATACTACATCATAGTTCCTAAAATATGCAAATTCAGGAATCATATACATTAACATGGTGGGAATTTCAAAAACTAAACATTAAATTGAACAACTAACAAGTGGCAACAGTCAACTTTCACAGCAGCCATTTCCGGATGTTTGCATCCTTGCAACATAAAACAAAGCTGTTTGCCGAATTTCTAACCTGGCGGATTCTGGAAGATTCTGATAAGGAAAATTAACATATGGAAAGCAGAGGGGGCTGGTCACGGGTCTGAACGGGCAGGTACCCTACCACATTACCCTACGTATTTGGGATTCAAGCATGTAGAGGGTAATTTTTGAGTGACATGTAACAAGCCCCTTGAACGTTATCCAGAACAGAAATATTGATGGGTCACGTTTTTGCGCAAGGTGTCCCCTTTGGGTCTCTTTACAGAAGAGCTAAATGTGCCAATCATATTTTAAGCCAATATATTAGAGGACAGAGCACATACACTGGATAGCAGTGTCCCAGTGTTACTATTAAAGATTACCAGCAGGTGAATCCCTCCCTCCAAAAATGAAAAAAATGTGGGTGAGCACCCAAAAAGGATCACTTTGCAACAACAAAGTTCTGTTTTAAATATTCTAAATGTTTTTAGAAATCATAGTGAGATCAGACATCCAGAGAGAGCACAGCCATAGCAGTCTGCGACTAAAGACACCCAGCCATAAAGGAACTTCTTGTGGGACACACTTGTTCAACAGTTTAACATTTACAATAACATATTTTTAAGATCACATATTGAGGGATGATATTCAGAACTGGAGGGCACTAACTCTTCCACTCACCGTGCATGCCACATCTTCTTTCATCAGGTCACTTCCAAAGAGTGTGGGAGGGGGCGTGGTCATGATCTTGGCAGTACCTGAACTCTCGCAGCGATGCAGAAACCTTGTGACTTCAATCTGCATCTCAACAGTGCTGATGTGTCTAGATTTAAAGGGAATGTCTGAAAGTTAAACAGGCTTTGTACATAGTGACTCAAGGAGCATAACACAACAAGCAATATATTTACACAGGAATTTCATATTGAAAAATTAAAAATGTGCCAGCCTAAATGGTATCAGAGGAAAGCCTTGTCTATCCTCGATCCCCTTTACAGTTAGTTTGGACGGAAACTGAATATACTGAGAACAATGTTTAACAAGAGCCCAAGTGATGAAGACAGAGGTAGCATGTATGTAATTCTATTCATATTGCACCAAACTAGATATACTACCACAAAGTGCTATGCACAGCACAGAGGGGGAAGGACGCCACAGCGAGAAGCAAGTGTAGCTTGCCCAAAAGGGTAGCATAGTGGCCAGGATGTTCAAAGCTAAAGTGTTATGGATCACTTTATTAAAAAAATAATAGATTTGGTATGTTCATCTTCAGGTCCTTCCAGAAGTGAAGAACAAAGGAAACTTGTCAAATCTACAAGCTTAGGTGGACAATTCTTTCCTTCTGATTTTGCATTATTTTAATGATCAGTGATTGCACTAGTGATCTTCGGAAAACACGTCCTTCTTGTCAGTACCAACAATGGCTCTGGTCAGAACCCCCATGTAAAGGCTTCTCCAGCGGACCTTATATGAAGCGGCTTTGGTACTTGAAAGACAGGGTAGATGTTGTATCTCAACTCTTGTTGTAATGGTTGTGTATCCCCTTCCCTTCTGCTCCTTGTATGCCCTTTGAATACCTGGACACATCAGAAGCAGTCATTTTCTTTCGAAATGTGCTGACTGGCTTCTTTCTCCCAAAGCTCCTTGAGATGTCTTGCAAGTATACTCTGAGATGGTCTTTGGCTTTTGTCATCCACTTCTGCTTTTCGCCCAGTTCAGTGTAGTTCTTTGCTCTGTGGTAGAAGAACCGAATGCACGTCATCGCTGCACGAACATTATCCTGCATAAGGAGAGTAACAGATGTGCAGAGGTAAGGGGTTTATTTTGTAAACACTGGACATTTTTACTGCAACATTTATATGGATTTTACCAGAAAATGTCTTTACTCCCCCCTCACCCCTAAAGTCTTTCCTAGTCCAAGGCCCGGAGACCATAAGCAGCACATAAAGAAAAAACACAGTGAAATGTATAACTGGTTAATAGAAAACTAATAAAACACTTTCCATTCCATTTCTCTGTGGCTTGCTTAGGAAAAGAGACTCTTTTCAGCTCTATTAGTTCATAGTGTCAATATTCATGCCCATCCATTATTGTGCTGGATATCAATCTACCATATTATGCTAAAGGTGTGTCATGCACTTCAAACACTTCTATCATATTTCTAAGCACAGCTCAAATTCTCATTGAAAAAGTATTTTAGCCACTTGAGTAAATCCGGCCTCTCACAAGCTGCTGGTCAAGATGGCAAGGTTGATGATGTCATGGATAGCTGACAGAAGGAAAATAATCAGTGCATGATACCACCAGTGTCGATCAGCCTATAGAGGATGTCTCGTACAGACAACAACATGACCTCAATGTTGCTAACTTGCCGAAAGGAAGCTTACGAGGGATCAGATAGCCGATCTTCTTCTGCAAAATGCTGCAGCAATAAAAAGGCTAATTTATCAAGCACCTTTCCTAAGTAAGTCAGAAAAAAAAGGAAAAAACTGCTTAAATTCCCTTTTCTTAAGAGGGTTATTTAGCATCATCAGTACTACTGCTGACTTTCATGGCTCTTGTACAACATCCCAGATCAAAGTGCTATTCTGCAGCGCAAGAGTTTGTTATTGCTATTTATGCGAAGTTTCTCTATTCTGTAAATTATTATTTTAGCACGTTGGAAGCCTGACTTATACACTCAGAGAAAAAGGACACCGAACCCGAACGTCTTTTATATTAATATACTGCTGCAACATGCTCTCCTTTACAAAAATATCCGAGACCCAATGAATCAACTAAACTAAGTATGGCCGTAGGTTGTGCAGCTGAGCAATCGCCAGAAGCAAATGCTCCTCCCTGCATTTCACACTACACTGAACAGCTAAGGACCAGAGTCCCGGCACCACCAGTAACTCGCCTCTATAGTATTCAGCCAGTTGCCCACCTCTAAGGGTTGGCTGTTCAACAATCCAATAAAAGGGAAGAAACCTCTGTGCAAAGGTCACCACCATGTGTGGCATTCAAATGAATGCCATACACGGCGGTATACACAGCGGTAACCTTTCGGCAGAGTTTTTTTGGAAGGAAATGACTACTCTGTGATTCTTATACAAGAGCTTTTTAGACGATAAAGGCCATCTGGCCAGGAGATGTTCCCATGTACTCCAAATGGTAGAAAACATTATGTACGAAAACAAATTGAATTGAGAGCCTTGAGGAACCTCCTGTGGAAGCATAACACATTGGCTGGTCTTACTGGATACAAATTAAATAAAGAGAAAAAAGTTTTATACAACAACTTTTGAAGACTATTTTCAATAGACTCTATAATTCCAGGTGACTGCTTTGTGATTAAAATTACTATAATCATTGCCTCTATTTATGTTCTTGCTCCTTCATACAAACATGACATTATCAGGACACAGTATCCTCCTGATGACTCTGGTTCTCTTAGACCTAGCCCTTTCTCTTTCAGAAATGGCTGAGAAGTGCTTATGTGCCAAATTCAAGCCCTCAAAGCGTCTAAATAAACAATCATTACTAATTTACTTGAAGATCCCACTGTCTGAGCATTTCTCAGTAGACATAAGCATTGCCTCTGGGATGCCCAAATAAAAATACTCAAGCTTTTCCACAACCATGTCTTCAAGCCCAGCACTGGAAGGGAGAGAACAAGAATCAACCTTCCCCGCTGGACCAGCAGATCTAGAACTGGAGGAGGAATCAAAGTTTTCTGCAAGAGCAATATAGTTCTGTAGACAAAAATTGTTAAGGGTCACATGGCTATAAGTATCAAACTGACTTTTTTTTTGTTGTAAACATTTATTTATGCACTTGTTCAACAGAAACAGTTACAACAACTTATTCATTTCAGAAAGCATTAGGAGTGTCCTTGTGCAAGAAACAACACGTGCCAGGTCGACATACGGACCACACCCAACAATAATCAGATGAATTCCCACCTGACATGTCATCACACTTATTCAAGACTGGTCTGCACAGCTTCATGTCGCATCATCCAAGCTGGTCTCAAGCTCAGAATCACTATGTTCATTGAAATAATCTAGCATTGCCCCTCGGGCTTCCAAGTCATCTGTGACCTTATCTGTGTGGGACAGCCACATGTGCTGCTGTTCCTCTGTCTCTCGCCAATCCAACACATCTCGCACCCACAGCGTCTCACTTGGGATCCTAGGTCCCATCCAACCTATGGAGAGTCATCGATTAGCGAGCAGGAGCGCCAAACTGCACAAGCTTATATGAAATCTAGCAAACCCTGGGCTTCACCACTATACCCAATAGGCATGCTTCTGGAGTTAGAGGTACCTCGATACCCAATGCTTCCTCAATGTACTGCACCACCACCCTCCAGAAATCCCGCACTCCAGTGCACTGCCAAGCCAGGTGCAGGAACGTGGCCCCCTCCACCCCACAGCAGAGACAACCTAGCATCCTGCTGGGAACTATATGGTTAAGCCAGGCAGGCATTTTATTTGTGTGGTGCATGGCATTAAAGTGGATTAATCTGAACCTAAGATTTCTGGGCTTCACCACTATACCCAATAGGCATGCTTCTGGAGTTAGAGGTACCTCAATGCCCACTGCTTCCTTAATGCGCTGCACCACCACACTCCAGAAATCCTGCATACCAGTGCACTGCCAAGCTAGGTGTAGGAATGTGGCCCCCTCAACCCCACAGCGGAGACAACCTAGCATCCTGCTGGGATCTATATGGTTAAGCCGGGCAGGCGTTATATTTGTGCAGTGCACGGCATTAAAGTGGATTTATCTGAACCTAATATTTCAAGACACGGCCTTAACCAGACTTCATGCATGCGCCATTATGAATCGCCACGGTCAAACCCCAGGTCCAAGTAACACATTGACTTGAATTTTAAAAGGGTCCCACACATTAAGGGGAGTATGGGAAAGGCATAATGAAACATTCCCAAAAACAAAACAGGTGAATGCATCTCCCAAGTTCTTTTTAAAAATTTCTTAATAGAATGCAGACCCCGGGTACTCTGATCATTTCCTTGGCAAAATGATCTGGTCGCAGACAGCTATGTTGTTTAAAGAACAAGTTACTTACCTTCGGTAATGCCTTATCTGGCAGAGAAATACTCAAGTTGCAGATTCCTTACCTTAGAATTTCTGCAGGCGTCAGACTGGATCTGGAGTTTTTTTTTAAGCAGTAACCCTTGGCGCCATCAGGCGTGGTCATCCGGCTCCACGTCCTTCATTGGCATTGTGCGCAATGGATATGATTTGACTGGACCTATATAGGTGCCACCCGGGTGCGCTGATTTCAGTTTCATTTCACAACTTTCCACTCCAGAAGCGTGGAGCCATGAAGAACACTGACCATTGGTGCGTTAAAATTAGGGCCCTGAAAGGGAAGTCCCTGTCCCTAGAAATCAGTTGGAAGAACGGGGAGGATGGGTGGGTCAGTAAGACATCTGTAACTATAATATGTCACTAGATAAGGCGTTGCTGAAGGTAAGTGACTTGTTCATCTGATAAAGACATCTAGTTGCATATTCCTTACTTAGAACAGATACCCAAGAAATACCAACCCCGAAGGTGGGTCTACGAACCAAGATCATACTAGGTAGTCTTGCAGGACCGAACGGGCAAAGTACCCGTCCCTCCGGACTGTCCAGGAAGTTGTGCTTGGAGAAAGTGTGCAGAGATGCCCATGTTGCTGCCTGACAGATGTACAGGACTGGAACTCCGCATGCCAACGTAGTGGTTGCAGCTGTCACTCTGGTAGAGTGAGCGCGGAAATCCTATGGGGGTTCCTTTTTAGCCAATGCATAGCACATATTGATGCAGAGAACGACCCATTTGGGAATGGTTCTCTTCTGCACTGCCCGACCTTTCTTCATACCCACATACCCAACAAAGAGTTGTACATCCACCTGGAACTCTTTGGTATGATCAAGGTAGAACGTCTTCACTCTTTTTGGTTTCATGTGGTGGAGTCTCTCCTCTTCCTTAGAAGGATGAGGGGGTGCGTAAAAAGTAGGCTAGGTGATGGATTGGCTTGCATGAAAGGGCATGGCCACTTTTCACAAAAAAGGAAGTCCTGGTGGTGACCATTTTGTCAGGACAGAGGGAAAGGTCGGCGGCTGCAGCTCACTCACCCTGCAAACAGATGTAATGGCCACAAGAAGGCTGTTTTTAATGTCAGAAGCCTGAGAAGACAATTATGGAGCAGCTCAAAAGAAGCATACATTAGGACGGTAAGATCCAACTTCAAATGCCATTGGGGCATTAAGAGTGGTGAAGGAGGAAACATATGGGGAAGAACCTTAAGAAACCTACTAACTATAAGAGACTTAAAGAAGGTTGGTCAGGTAATCTCAGAAATGCTGAGATAACAGACAAATAACACCTTCGAGGATGCCCAAAGCAGAGCTCTGCTGGGCCAAAGAAAGTATAAACAAGAGCACCTCAGAAAGAGGGACAGAGAGGGGTCAATAGACTTGACTGTGCACTGTGTCACAAATTTGTTCCATCAACAGGCGTATACTGTTTTGGTGGCAGGACGCCTGGCTGCCAAGATAATGTTACAGACTTCCGGCGGAAGGTCCAAAGCTGTCAACTGCTGTCGCTCAATCTCCACGCTTCTGGGGGAGAACCCTCCTCTGCTGTTCTGACAGAAGGTCCTCCAGGAGGGGCAGTCTGATCGGGGGGTCAATGGCCATGGTCAATAGCTCAGAATACCAGACTCTTTATACCCAGTCCGGAGCCACAAGGATTACTTGGCCTGGTTGTTCTTGATCTCCATGAGAAGTCTGGGTAGAAGTGGATTGGGTGGAAAAGTGTAAAGGAGGCCTGAGCTCCACTTGAGACAAAAAGCGTCAGCAAGTGAGTGTCGTGTCGCTTTGGAAACTCCAACATGCAAAACTGCTGACATTGCATGTTCTCTGTGGAGGCGAACAGATCTAACAAAGCTCTTCTCACTGCTGAAAGAGACCTTGCGCTACCTCGAATGGAGATGCCATTCATGACTGCCCAGTCATAGTTAGCTGAGTTTGTCCACTTTGATGTTCAGAGAGCCAGCCAGGTGTTGAACCACCTGGGGAATGCCCTGATGTTCCAACCATGTTCAGAGGCGCAGAGCTTTCTGACAAATGGTCCACAACCCTACCCTGCCATGCCTGTTGCAGTAACACATGGCGGTGGTGTTGTCCATGAGCACAGCACTACTTTCCCTTCGAGAGAGGGAAAGAATGCGTTCAATGCCAGTATGATTGCCCTGCTCTCCAAAAGACTGATGTGGAGCCCAAAGCCTGCCGAAAACCAGGCGCCTCTGATCTCTGCCTCTCCCATGTGGTCACCCATTCCCAGTAGTGATACGCCTGACACTCCTGTCAGATCTGGCTAGGGAAAGGATCCGTCTCTTACCCACTTGCAGTTCAAGAGGCACCACTGCAGATCTTGCGCAGTTCCCTTTAAGATCTTGACTATGTCAGAGAGATTCCTGTGGTGCTGAGCCCACTGGAACTTCAGTTCCTACTGCAGAGCCCGCACATGTCATCTGGCATGAGTCCCCAGCAGGATACAGGAGACCATGAGACCCAGGAGCCCCAGCATCATTCTCACATAAATCAAGGACAGAAGCTGAAATATCTGTATCATAGCCTGAATACTCTGGACTCACCGCTCGGGAGGATAAGCCCATAACTGCACTGTGTCCAGAACAGTTGCAATGAAAGGAAGCATTTGAGAGGGAGTGAGGTGTGACTTTGGCATGTTTATAGTGAACCCCAGCAAAGGCAGGAGGTCCACCATAGTCTGGAGGTGGGAGACGACATCCTGGGGGGAGCCCACCTTCAACCAGTCATAGAGGTAGGGGAAGAATGAAACCCATGACCTGCGCAGATGAGCTGCGACCACTGCCATCACCTTGATGAACACCCGAGGAGCCCTTGTAAGGCCAAAGGGAAGCACAGTTAATTAAAAATGTTTGTGGCCTACCCTGAACCGCAAGTAACGTCTGTGGGGAGGCAGGACAGGAATATGGAAATAGGCATCCTGCAAGTTCAATGTTACCATCCAATTTCTTGGGTCCATAGCAGATAGAACCTGAGCCAGATTGAGCATTTTGAACTTCCTTTTCCTGAGGAAGAGATTTTTGGGCACCAGAAAGTAGCTACAACCTACTTCTGGCACAGGGACCCTCTCTATGACTCCCTTGGTCAAGAGAGCTGTAACTTTCTCTCAAAGAAGTGCTAGGTGAACCTCTGTCATGGTATTGTAGGATGGTGGCATGGATGGAGGGGTATTCTCGTTAGGGAGGGAGTAGCCCCTTCAGACTATTTGCAAAACCCACCTGTCTGATGTGATTGACTGCCAGCGGGGCAGTTGATGGCGAATCCTGCCTCCGACTGGTCCCTGGTGGAGAAGCGCCAGACTAGGAAGGTTTGGAAGCTGCTGCAGAGGGGGGGCTGTGGACTGGCTAGTCTGCTGGCACCCTGATCCATGAGGACGTTGGATCCTACATCTCCAGCCACACAGAGGCTGATCAGCATGTGTGGCAAAGTGGCTGGAGGGGAATAGACATGGTTGGGTGCCCCTGGCCATAACCCGGGACTCCTAAAAGCACTCTAGTGCAGAATCTGCTTTGTCTCCAAAGAGACAGGTGCCATCAAAGGGCATGTCCATTAGGGTGGATTGGACATCCCCAAAAGCCAGACCAAGCGTGGCGACTTACAGCCACCTTCGATGCAACCAACCTGCCTAATGAGTCCATCGACCTGCCTAATGAGCTTACATCATATTGTGAACTTCGCTGCATCTCTCCTGTCAGCAACAGTTTGGGAGAGAATGGCCCAGGCCTCCTTCAGGACCTGTGGCAGCCCCTGCGCAGCCGTATTCCATAAAGTATTGGTGTAACGGCCCAAAAAGCATATGGTGTTCACAGACTGCCAGGCTGGAGACAGAAAACATCTTCCCAAGCTGATCCAAACATCTTGGATTCCCTATCTGGGGATGCAGAAGGGAATG
Organism: Pleurodeles waltl; assembly: GCF_031143425.1. NCBI lineage: Eukaryota > Metazoa > Chordata > Amphibia > Caudata > Salamandridae > Pleurodeles > Pleurodeles waltl. Next base: position 1,126,062,356 of record NC_090448.1, read on the forward strand.
CGCCAAGGGACATGGAAGCTTGGATAACCAAGCTCTCAGGGGTTGGATGTTGCGTTAGGAACACTGGGTCATGTGGGGTGGGTCTATGGCAGCAGCGAGAGTCTTGTTCAAAGGAGCCCCTGTGCTGGGTTTGGACCAGGTCCTCAGCAGGACATCAGTGAGGGATTCATTGAAGGGCGAAAGAGGTACAGAAGTGGAAGCCTCAGGCTGAAGCACGTCTATCAGGAGGTTAGGGCTGAATACCATTGAAGGCAACTCGAGGCCAAAGACCTCGGCTGCTCTTCTCACCACCACTGAGTAGGACACTCCCTCCTCCGTAGCCATGGGATCTTCAAGCTGGTATTCCAAAGGGTCCAGTGACCCCTGCCAATCCTCACCATTCCCCAACCCAAGAGAATAAGGGTCAGGAACCGACCTTGGGTGCAAGGTCCATGGCGAAGTAGCAATCAGCATTACCTTGGGTGCAAGGTCCATGTCGAAGTAGCAATCAGCATTGCACAACACTGGTCAGGCTCTGTGTCGGAGTTGTCAATGAGGATGGGGTTGATGCCGACCTGGGTCATGGGTGGCGCCAGGAGCATCGTCGTCGGTGAAGGTCGAGGTGGTATGACCAACACTGGTTCAGATCCAGGAATGGATCCATGGGTGCCAATAGGAGCTGACTCCGAAGCCTTTGCTGCGGAACTTGTAGAGGCCCCTGCCATCTCCGCGGGGCCGAAAGGCTTTCAAACAATGTCGGACTGCCCAAATATGAGGTGCATGGCCTCATAAAACTCATTTAGAAGGGCAGGGGTCACACCGGAAACTTCGGGAGGTGCGGAGTCGACCCAGACGCAGGCTCTGAGGACAAAAGCCTGGAATGGGGTGAAGTCGAAGAAGAAAATAAGTTACTTACCTGTAACTGTAGTTCTCCAGTATTGGAATCTTTCATAGATTCACATGCTTGAATCATTCCCCGTCGTCGAGATGGGAGTCCCGGTACAATTTTCCCAAGTAATGTTAAAACATATTGAAGAGAAAAAGGCCCTAGGCCTCTTCAATTTCATAGTCTATCAGAGTCATTTTGTGAAAAGGACCAAACCTGATCCTCCACCAATCAGGCGACAGCACCCTTCAGAACCTCCTGAAAGAAGCTCTAGCACCTCAGATTTTCCAAGCACAAGTGCTTATATTATATTGAATATATATATAAATAGAAAGAAAGAGGTGAAGTGAGCTTCTCCGGGGAGGCGGGTGGGTCGCATGTGAATCTATGAAAGATTCCAATACTGGAGAACTACAGTTACAGGTAAGTAACTTATTTTCTTACTCCAGTATTGGAACTTTCATAGATTCACATGCTTGAATCAGAGTAGAAAGCAATAACTATGCACATTGTAAAATGACAACATCTTTAATAAACAAAATATCTTAAACCACAAAACCTTCTTATCATCATGCATAAATTGATGAAATATATAAGTGTACTGACATATGTCTCTCTCTCTCTCTCTCTCTCTATATATATATATATATATATATCTATAAATATATATATATATATATATAAATATAACTATCTACTTATCTCTAACACACATATATATATATATATATATATATATAGAGATATACCTGTGACGATACATGATGAAATTTGAAGAACAAAACAGTAATAGAAAATCATAAGACACTACTGTAACATGATCAATGTCTGAAAACCCGCTTACTTATGGGATTATGATAGAGTTCTCTAATCCTTACATGGATTTCTGTTTTTTTTTTTTTTTTTTTTAACACAATGTGCATACCTGTTCTAGGATGGAGGGATGTAGGAGAAATGGCTCACCTTCACCTGAAGAGATTCCTGAGAACCGCCTGGCCCACTGCTACCTCTCCGTGCGAGAGGGACTCCAAGCAGTAGTGCTTAGTGAAGGTATGACAGCTCTTCCATGTTGCTGCCCTACATATGTCTTGTAGTGGCACTCCGGCAAACAGTGCCGCTGACGATGAGACTTTTCTCGTCGAGTGAGCATGCACAGATGACTGCAAAGGTTTGCCCGCTGCCTGATGGCAAAAGCGAGGCGACCCATCTAGAAATACTCTGCTTGGATAGCGGGTACCCCTTCCTAGGAGCACTGTACGCCACAAATAGCTGATTAGAGCGCCGAAAAGATTTAGTCCTGTCCAAATAAAATTGAACGCATCTTTTCACGTCTAAAGAGTGTAATGCCCTCTCCGCCGGAGTAGATGGATGAGGGAAAAAAGACTTGAAGACCAAAGGTTCGTTCATGTGAAAGTCTGACGGAAACTTTGGAATAAAATGCGGGTTAGTGCGCATTAGTAGTCTATCTTGTTTAAGCTGCAGGAATGGCTCTTGGATGGACAGCTCTTGCACCTCACTGACCCGCCTAGCTGATGTAAGAGCTATCAATAAGGCAACCTTCCACGACAAGTATTTGAGGGAAGCACGGTGGATCGGTTCAAATGGATGCTTCATCAGTTGTGCCAAAACAATATTCAAATTCCACGAAGGAGGTGGCGGTCTGAAAGGAGGGTAAACCCTGAAAAGCCCCTTTAGAAATCTCTTAATCAGCCGAGAAGAGAAGAGCGAGGGTGTGTCATCTGAACGTCTGTATGCAGCTATGGCTGCTACATGAACTTTAATGGACGAGTGTGCTAGGCCAGATTGAGCTAACTGTAAGAGATACGGCAATATTTATTCTGGTGGTGAGAGTAGAGGGTCGATTTGACGCTGATGACACCAGGCACAGAATCTTTTCCATTTACACGGATACGTCTTGTTAGTGCTATCCGCTCTGGCCTTTGACAAAATATCCCTGCAGTCCTGCAGGATGTTCAAATGCGCAAATTCTCTGTGGTGAGGAGCCATGCTGATAACCGCATTGACTGCGGATCGGGGTGCCGAACTTGGCCGTTGTTCATTGTTAGTAAATGAGGTAACGGCTCCAGTGGAATATGAGGTTTGACTGACAGAATGAGGAGCTCTGTGAACCAATGTTGGCGCGGCCAGTACGGGGCTATCAGTATGAGAGTGCACGGTTCTGTTTTCATCTTCGTGAGGACCCTTGGGATCAACGGAATGGGAGGAAAGGCGTAAGCAAAGATGTCTGACCAGACTATCGAAAACGCATTCCCCCAAGATCCCTTTTGGTGATGCCAACTTGCGAAGAACTGGCATTTGGCGTTGTCCTTCTTCGCAAACAGATCCACTGTTGGTGTTCCCCATTGGGAAAAAATCTGGGTCAGTACTGTCTGGTCTAGCTCCCACTCGTGGCAGTCCGATTTCTGCCTGCTGAGTGCATCTGCTGCCTTATTGTTTATTCCCGGCAAGTGTACCGCCGATAGTGTGATGCCTTGCTGCGAGGCCCAGTTCCAGATCGCTTGGGCTTCCCTGGAGAGGGTGAGAGATCTTGTACCTCCTTGTTTGTTGAGATAGTGCATCATAGTGGCGTTGTCCGTTCTTATCACCACTAGCGATCCTGAGATTCTTGGGAGAAACGCTTGTAAGGCGAGGTGCACTGCCCTGAGTTCTAGCCAATTGATATGCATTGATGCCAGATGGATTGGCCATTTGCCACTTATTTTCAGGTCCTGTAATACTGCACCCCAGCCTCCCAGTGAGGCATCTGTTGTTATGGTCCACGGGGCTGGCTGTTGAAGAAATGAGGGACCGATTGACAGATGATGCTTTTGAGACCACCATTTGAGAGTTTTGATCATTATCGGAGTTATTTGTATCTGGTCTTCGAAAGTGCCTGATACTTGGAGCCATTGACGGTTTAGCTGCTCCTGCAAGGGGCGCATCTTTAGCCGACACAGAGGGATCAGAGGTATGCATGAAGACATCATGCCCAACAGTGATTTGAAGAGCCGGACTGTAACCTTTCGTTTTCTGTGTATGGAACTCCCTAGGGTTAGTAATCTTTGTTGTCTCTCTAACGTGGGACATGCCATGCCGGATTCCGTGTTCAGTTTTTCTCCCAGAAAAGTAATACTGCGTACTGGTAGAGGGTTGGACTTCTCCAAGTTGATTGTGAATCCGAGATTGGTCAGTAAGGAAATGCACTTTCTTGTTGACTTGTGTGCTCCTGTGTAAGTCTTTGCCTTTATTAACCAGTCGTCTAAGTATGGAAAAACCTGGTGCTTTCTTCTCCTTGAGAAAGGCTGCGACTAGTGCTAGGCATTTGGTAAATATTCTTGGGGCTGATTTGAGTCCGAAGGGAAGGACGCGATATTGATAATGGCTCCCGGCTACGGTGAATCTCAAATACTTTCTGTGAGCAGGGTGGATGGGTATGTGGAAGTATGCGTCTTTGAGGTCTAGTGATGACATAAAATCTCTTTGATTGAGACGCAGAAGGACGTCTTGCAGGCTGATCATTCGAAACAATTGCTTTTTTAGGTATACATTTAGTTGCCTTAAATGGAGGATCGGCCTCCAATCCTTCCACTTTTTTCGAATGATGAAGAACCTGGAATAAATTCCTGTTCCTCGTTGAGCCCGAGGCACCTTCTCTATAGCTCCCTTGAGAAGCAGCTTGTCGACTTCTTCTTTGAGATGCTGAGGATATCTTGAAGGAGTTCGGCGGGGAGGGTTGGAGGGAGGTATCTGGATAAATTCTAAAGTATGGCCCGTTCCACTAATTGTAGGACCCACTTGTCTGACGTAATGGTTTGCCACTGACTGAGGAATAAGGAAATTCTCCCGCCCAGGGTGACAGGAGGAGGACTGAGCGTAGCCGGCGCCTCGAAAACATCAGGTTCTACGAGCTGAATCTTTGGCCGGGCGGGTTGATTGTCCACGGCCTGCCGGTCTACTATAGGCTGGTTGAGTCGGTTGCCTTTGGGAGTAGTATGGACGATATTGTTGTGAAGATAATGGATAGGAAGAATATCTCTGTTGTTGATATCCCCCTCTGTAAGAGGGTTGGCCACGCCCCCTAGGATGAAAGGACGATCTTCGATATTGCAGGGTCCCTAATGACCTTTCCGTGTCCGTGTCCGTTTTGATTGACTGTAGGGCTTCGTCCACATGTTTCCCAAATAGCGCTTGGCCATCAAAGGGTAAGTCTAGGATTTTATTCTGGACTTCTGGGCGAAATGAGGTGGCTTTAAGCCAGCCCTGTCTTCTTAATACAGCAGCACCTGCAAGCTGTCTGAAAGCAGTTGTTGCAGAAACAGTATGACAGCTCAGTAGCCAACCGTGAAAGAAAAAACAGTTTGCATAGATGAAACACAGCAGAGATGCTTTCCGTGAGCCGCCACCACCTTCAGCGGGTATTTAGGGCTCTAGGCCCACGAAACTAATATTGAGAAAATTCTTTTGCCAACACACTCACTAGTCATACTAATATGATTTTGCAATCTTCATGGTCCAAAGAGTGGAAATAGCCCCATTGAACTGGTTGGACTCTCTAAAGCAGTGTTTCTTGATTTGTGGTCCAGGGACCACAAGGGTCTGCAAGGCATGCTCAGTGGGTCTGTACCTGCTTAGGGAAATGAAATAATACTAATAGATTAATAATGTTGATATATATATATATATATATATATATGATATATATATAGATATATGGAAAATGTCACTTACCCAGTGTACATCTGTTCGTGGCATTAGTCACTGCAGATTCACATGCTGTGCACAGTCCGCCATCTGGTGTTGGGCTCGGAGTGTTACAAGTTGTTTTTCTTGTTTTGTCTTCGAAAAAGTCTTTTCGAGTCACGAGACCGAGGGACTCCTCCCATTTCGACTCCATTGCGCATGGGCGTCGACTCCATCTTAGATTGTTTTCCCCGCAGAAGGTGAGGTAGGAGTTGTGTATGCTAGTAATAGTGCCCATGCAATGGAGTGAATACGTATGTACATAATGAAGCTTAAAGTAATATATTTACAAATGTACAAATGTTCAAGATCTACTTCTAAACGGCTACAGGCTGCCGGTGATGCGAGTGGGCGCATGTGAATCTGCAGCGACTAATGCCACAAACAGATGTACACTGGGTAAGTGACATTTTCCGTTCAATGGCATGTGAAGCTGCAGATACACATGCTGTGCATAGACTAGTAAGCAGTTATCTCCCCAAAAGCGGTGGTTCAGCCTGTAGGAGTTGAAGTAGTTTGAAATAATGTTCTTAGTACAGCTTGACCTACTGTGGCTTGTTGTGCAGTTAACACATCTACACAGTAGTGCTTGGTAAATGTATGAGGCGTAGACCATGTTGCTGCCTTACATATTTCGTTCATTGGAATATTTCCTAGAAAGGCCATGGTAGCACCTTTCTTTCTGGTTGAGTGTGCCTTTGGTGTAATAGGCAGCTCTCTCTTTGCTTTAAGATAGCAGGTTTGAATACACTTAACTATCCATCTAGCAATGCCTTGTTTTGAAATTGGATTTCCTGTATGAGGCTTTTCAAAGGCAATAAATAGTTGTTTTGTTTTTCGAATTAGTTTTGTTCTGTCAATGTAGTACATTAGCGCTCTTTTGATGTCTAATGTATGTAGTGCTCTTTCAGCTACAGAATCTGGCTGTGGGAAGAACACTGGTAATTCTACCGATTGATTCAAGTGGAACGGTGAGATAACTTTTGGTAAAATGTTTTGATTTGTCCGTAGAACTACTTTATTCTTGTTTATTTGAATAAATGGTTCTTGTATGGTAAATGCTTGAATTTCACTCGCCCTTCTTAGAGATGTGATGGCAATCAAAAATGCAACTTTCCACGTTAAGTATTGCATTTCACAAGAGTGCATGGGCTCAAAAGGTGGACCCATGAGTCGTGTTAAGACAATGTTGAGGTTCCATGAAGGAACTGGTGGTGTTCTTGGTGGTATAATTCTCTTTAGGCCTTCCATAAATGCTTTTATGACTGGTATCCTAAATAATGAAGTTGAGTGCGTAATTTGCAGGTAAGCTGAAATTGCAGTAAGATGTATCTTTATGGAAGAAAAAGCTAGTTTTGATTTTTGCAAATGTAGTAAGTATCCTACTATATCTTTTGCAGATGCGTGTAAGGGTTGAATTTGATAATTATGGCAGTAATAAACAAATCTTTTCCACTTATTTGCATAGCAGTGTCTAGTGGTAGGCTTCCTAGCTTGTCTTATGACCTCCATACATTCTTGTGTGAGGTCTAAGTGTCCGAATTCTAGGATTTCAGGAGCCAAATTGCTAGATTCAGCGATGCTGGATTTGGATGCCTGATCTGTTGTTTGTGTTGTGTTAACAGATCTGGTCTGTTTGGTAGTTTGGCATGAGGTACTACTGAAAGGTCTAGTAGTGTTGTGTACCAAGGTTGTCTTGCCCATGTTGGTGCTATTAGTATAAGTTTGAGTTTGTTTTGACTCAACTTGTTTACTAGATATGGAAGGAGTGGGAGAGGGGGAAAAGCGTACGCAAATATCCCTGACCAATTCATCCATAGCGCATTGCCCTGAGACTGATGTTGTGGGTACCTGGATGCGAAGTTTTGGCATTTGGAATTTTCCCTTGTTGCAAATAGATCTATTTGTGGTGTTCCCCAAATTTGGAAGTAAGTGTTCAGTATTTGGGGGTGAATCTCCCATTCGTGGATCTGTTGGTGATCCCGAGAGAGATTGTCTGCTAACTGATTTTGAATTCCTGGAATAAATTGTGCTATTAGGCGAATGTGGTTGTGAATTGCCCAATGCCATATTTTCTGTGTCAGGAGACACAACTGTGTCGAGTGTGCCCCTCCCTGTTTGTTTAGGTAATACATTGTTGTCATGTTGTCTGTTTTGACAAGAATGTATTTGTGGGTTATTATGGGTTGAAATGCTTTCAGCGCTAGAAATACCGCTAACAGTTCTAAGTGATTTATGTGAAGCTGTCTTTGCTGTATGTCCCATTGTCCTTGGATGCTGTGTTGATTGAGGTGTGCTCCCCACCCTGTCATGGAAGCATCTGTCGTTATCACGTATTGTGGCACTGGGTCTTGGAAAGGCCGCCCTTGGTTTAAATTTATACTGTTCCACCATTGAAGCGAGATGTATGTTTGGCTGTCTATCAACACCAGATCTAGAAGCTGACCCTGTGCTTGTGACCATTGTGATGCTAGGCACTGTTGTAAGGGCCGCATGTGCAACCTTGCATTTGGGACAATGGCTATGCATGAAGACATCATGCCTAGTAGTTTCATTACTATTTTGACTTGTATCCTTTGTTTTGGATACATGGCCTGTATTATATTGTGAAATGTTTGAACTCTTTGTGGACTTGGAGTGGCAATCCCTTTTGCTGTGTTGATTGTTGCTCCTAAGTATTGCTGTGTTTGACACGGCAGAAGGTGTGACTTCACGTAGTTGATAGAAAAACCTAGTTTGTGTAGGATTTCGATGACATATTTTGTGTGTTGTGAACACCATCTTAGCGTGTTGGTTTTGATTAACCAATTGTTTAGGTACGGGAACACATGTATTTGCTGCCTTCGGATATGTGCAGCTACTACTGCCAGGCATTTTGTAAAAACTCTTGGTGCAGTTGTTATTCCGAATGGCAACACTTTGAATTGGTAATGTATCCCTCGGAATACAAACCTTAGGTACTTTCTGTGTGAAGGATGTATTGGTATATGGAAATACGCATCCTTTAGGTCTAGTGTTGTCATGTAGTCTTGGTGTTTGAGCAGTGGGATTACGTCTTGTAAAGTAACCATGTGAAAGTGGTCTGATTTGATGTAGGTATTTAATGTTCTGAGATCTAGTATAGGTCTCAGACTCTTGTCTTTTTTGGGTATCAGAAAGTACAGTGAGTAAACTCCTGAGTTTAATTGTTGTTTTGGTACTAATTCTATTGCTTCTTTCTGTAGCAATGCCTGAACTTCTATTCTTAGAAGATCTATATGTTGTTTTGACATACTGTGTGTTTTCGGTGGGACGTTTGGAGGGAATTTGAGAAATTCTATGCAATAACCATGCTGGATAATTGCTAAGACCCAATTGTCTGTTGTTATTTCCTCCCAATGTGTGTAAAACTTGGTTAGTCCCCCACCGACAGGTGTTATGTGTTGGGGATTTGTGACCTTGAAGTCACTGTTTGTTTGGAGGAGTTTTGGGACTTTGGAACTTTCCTCTATTTCTTTGAAATTGTCCTCCTCTATATTGTCCCCGAAAACCTCCCCGCTGATACTGGCTCTGGTAAGTGGGCTTTGTTTGTGAGGTTGTGGCTTCTGTGGTCTGCCCTCGAAACCCCCCTCGAAATTGTGTCTTTCGAAATGTGCCTCTGCTCTGCAGGGAGTAGAGTGCGCCCATGGCTTTGGCCGTTTCAGTGTCTTTCTTAAGTTTTTCTATCGCAGTGTCCACCTCCGGCCCAAACAACTGCTGTCCGTTGAATGGCATATTCAGCACAGCTTGCTGTATCTCTGATTTAAATCCTGATGTACGCAGCCATGCATGTCTCCTTATTGTTACTGCTGTGTTGACAGTTCTAGCAGCTGTGTCTGCAGCATCCATTGCTGACCGTATCTGATTATTAGAGATACTTTGTCCCTCTTCTACCACTTGTTGCGCTCTTTTTTGGAACTATTTTGGTAAATGTTCAATAAAGTGTTGCATCTCATCCCAGTGGGCCCTATCATATCTGGCTAACAAAGCATGCAAATTTGCAATGCGCCACTGGTTTGCTGCCTGTGCCGCCACCCTTTTGCCTGCAGTATCGAATTTTCTGCTTTCTTTATCTGGAGGTGGTGCATCTCCTGACGTATGTGAGTTGGCTCTTTTGCGCGCTGCTCCCACTACAACAGAGTCTGGTGTTAGCTGTTGTGTGATGTACACTGGGTCTGTTGGTGGCGGTTTATATTTTTTGTCTACTCTTGGAGTAATGGCTCTCCCTTTGACAGGCTCCTCAAACACTTATTTGGAGTGTTTGAGCATTCCGGGTAACATCGGAAGACTCTGATATTGACTGTGTGTAGACGACAGTGTATTAAAAAGAAAGTCGTCTTCAATGGGTTCTGAATGAAGGCTGACATTGTGAAATGCTGCAGCTCTCGATACCACTTGAGCGTAGCCTGTACTATCCTCTGGTGGCGATGGTCTTGATGGATAGCCTTCTGGGCTATTATCTGACACTGGTGCGTCATAAAGGTCCCATGCGTCAGGGTCATCTTGACTCATTCCCGTATGTGTTGGGGATTGCATCATTGGTGGAGTGGCTACAGGTGATGGTTGCGGAGAGTGATGTGGGGATGGTGGTGGTGTTACTTGTTTAGCCACCTTTGCGTGTGGCTGTTTGTCCTTGTCTTGGAAGGCAAGTTTCCATTTTATTTTGATTGGAGGAAGAGTGCTGATCTTCCCCGTATCTTTTTGAATAAAGAGCCGCCTTTGTGTGTGATCTGGCTCTATTGTCTCTAATTCTTGTTCAAATCTGTGTGTCTTCATTTGTGAGGACAGTCCTTGTTCCTCTGAATAGGAACTTATTTTCGGTTCCGAGGCCGGATGTTTCGGTACCGAAACCTTTTCGGCTGCTTTTTTCGGCTCGGACAAAACCTTTTTGACTTTCGGCGTTGTGCCCTCTCGGTGCCGACCCATTTCGGTGCCGCTGTCTCGATGCGGCATCTTTTCAGAGCCACTATCTTCGGCCCCGAGATTGCTGTGTGCCGGTATCTCGACCGGGGTCGGATGACTTCGACACCAGCTCGCCCTTTTTCGGTGCCGATGGACGGTCACCTATTTTTCGGGTTAAGCCATGGCCTGTTGGCGGTGGCGTCCCCTGGGCTTTAGCGGTCTTCTCGTGAGTTCTTTTCTTCGACGTCTTACTCACGGTTTTCGGCGTTTCTTCGGGATCGATCTCCTCCGAGTCCGATTCCTGGGTGGAGAATGTTTCTTCCTCCTCCTTGAAACGCTTTTGTCCTGTCGGCGCCGACGCCATTTGCAGTCTTCTTGCACTTCGGTCCCTGAGTGTCTTCCTGGACCGAAACGCTTGACAGGCCTCACAAGTATCCTCCTTGTGTTCTGGTGACAAACACAAGTTACAGACCAGGTGTTGATCTGTATATGGATACTTGTTATGGCATTTTGGACAGAAGCGGAATGGGGTCCGTTCCATCAGCCTTGAAGAGACACGTGGCCGGGCCGACCAGGCCCCGACGGGGATCGAAAAAAAACCCAAAGGGCCACCGGAGCTCTTCTTAATTCGGTGTCGACCTGTTGTAACTAACCCGATACCGAACGCAAACAATACTGACGATTTTTCCGAGATTCTAACTAACTTTCCGAAACTCGGAGCGAAAAGGAACACGTCCGAACCCGATGGCGGAAAAAAAACAATCTAAGATGGAGTCGACGCCCATGCGCAATGGAGTCGAAATGGGAGGAGTCCCTCGGTCTCGTGACTCGAAAAGACTTCTTCGAAGAAAAACAACTTGTAACACTCTGAGCCCAACACCAGATGGCGGGATGTGCACAGCATGTGTATCTGCAGCTACACATGCCATCGAACATTTATATATATAAAGAAGCAACTTGAAATTGGAAATATTAGAATGTTCTATAAATATGAAGTAATTTAAAATTGGAGGCTAAAAATTAAGTTAGTATCCTCATATTAATTTGTTGGGAGGAGTGCAAGTGCATCATACAGAATCTAGTGTGGATGATGAGTGGCCTCAATTCAATTTAGAAATTCTCCAACCTCCCGGTTAAAACAAAGATTTTTTTTATTTTGTGAATTAAATAACGTTTTCATAATTTGTGTATTTGTTTCTGTATTTTTTTGTGCATTATTTTGCGGTTCAAATCGGAGCAGATGCTTAGGCTGAGGTCCCTTGCATCCAATAATGACTCAGTGGCGGTTCCCCGGTTCCAGTTATGATTAAGTCGGGGGTCCATGGAAATTAAAAGTCAAGAAACACTGCTCTAGAGTACACCGGTAAAGAGACTCCAACACATGACTAAGGTGTTAGAGACTGAAGATAGTTCTGAATCATAAGATAGTGTTAAAAGTTCATCCTGTGCTACTCTAGAGTGTCAATTTAAATAGAAGGCGCAATCAAATGTAAAAGCCTCGTAAACCGCACAATGAAGAGGCAGGACAATAGTAATAAGGAGACTCACAGGGCTTATAAACTGAAGTTTCTGGTAGGGAATCTGAAGAGATATTTTTCTGGGGTTTGAAAATGCAGATTCAAGCAGAAAGGTTACAAACAGGTTTACCCATATATTGAAAGTGAGGTGGTGTCTGTGGTTTGATTGACCAGTTGTAAAAACATGCCCTTTAAAGGCCAAAATAGGCTGCAACCACTGAGAAAACCTTTGTGAAGCTCAATTTAGAAAATTACATTGTTAATGTTTTGATAATCTTTTTTTTCTGCTCACGTCTGGTATTCTTTGTTGTTATAAATTTATGAGTTGTATGCCATTATATTTTAATAAATAATATTGTTTTGTACGTCTGCTGTACTTTAATTGTTTTTTGCACATTTAGCACATAGGGGGTCATTCTGACCCTGGCGGCCGGTGGCCGCCAGGGCCACCGACCACGGGAGCACCGCCAACAGGCTGGCGGTGCTCCAACGAGCATTCTGACCGCGGCGGTTCAGCCGCGGTCAGAAGCGGAAAGTCAGCGGTCTCCCGCTGACTTTCCGCTGCTCGTTTGAATCCTCCATGGCTGCGGAGCGCGCTCCGCAGCCATGAGGATTCTGACCCCCCCACCGCCATCCTGTTCATGGCGGGAAAGCCGCCATGAACAGGATGGCGGTAGGGGGGGGTCGCGGGGCCCCTGGGGGCCCCTGCCGTGCCCATGCCAATGGCATGGGCACGGCAGGGGCCCCCGTAAGAGGGCCCCGCAAAGTATTTCAGTGTCTGCCTTGCAGACACTGAAATACGCGACGGGTGCCACTGCACCCGTCGCACCTTCCCACTCCGCCGGCTCGATTACGAGCCGGCATCCTCGTGGGAAGGGAGTTTTTCCCTGGGCTGGCGGGCGGTCTTTTGGAGACCGCCCGCCAGCCCAGGGAAAAACTCATAATACCCTCCGCGGTCTTCTGACCGCGGAGCGGTATAATGGGGGCGGAATTCTGGCGGGCGGCCTCCGCCTCCCGCCAGAATCAGAATCACCCCCATAGTCTCTAAGGATATTTTTCTATGTTCCTAGGGGAATTCTTTGTGTTGTCTGTCTACTAGACCCTGTCTCGTCGGTTTTGAGGTGCTCTCTCGTGTTTTACAGGCTTACTGATATGACACTGCAATTCTCCATGTGGTTCTCCAGTTGTTTAAAATACACCACTAGCCATTTAATGTGGACACTTCAGGGCTATATACGATTTGTGCGGTGGGATGAGATCAGGAGTTCTGTGGTTCTCTCAGGTCCTTTGTAGAGGTATCCGGGGCTACCACCTGCAGTTCGTCTAACACTATCCTTGCATGAAACGCTCTAGATTTGTTCCCCTTCCTAAAGTTATTCTAGTTATTCCCTTGTATTACTGTGTAAGGTTGAGTTTTGGATACTTCACTGACAATTGGGCAATTATAGTGTGGATGAGGAGTGGGCTACATTTTGGGGTTGCCCATATTGTACGCTTCACCGGACACTGTTACTTTCCCTATGAGCTAAATCAGAGGCAATTGAACATATACTTTTGTTTTGGTGACTTGGCGAGGTGTGAATTGAGCGAATTATGTTCCTGATTATGCTGTGGTTTGATCCGGTAACTCCCTCAAAATGACATGCTGCACAGCATTCAGTTGCTTGAATCTCGCCCTGTGCTCTAGATACCCTATTCTTTGGACCTCCAGTCATCGCTTGACTCCTGCAGTTGTTTAACTCATTCTTAAAATAGCAGTTTCATGGAGCTGATTCCTCGGAATGCTTAGTCTTAATTTTCATTGCAGTCAGAAATATCCACTCCTATGCTGGGAGACACAAAGTTAATGTACTGATGCTACAGGAGACACATCTAGCCTCTCTGTACTCCGTAGGTGGATTTTGCTGGAAACTTGAGGGGAGGTGGATATGGAAGGGTAAAGGATTCTTCTCTACATTTTCTCCCTAGATTTAGCCATTCTGATCCACAACGAGTTGACCTTTTCATCGCAAGAACCAGGGGTCGGATGGGATTACCCATCTGGCATTTTTGGTGGGCAAACGTTTTCATTACAAATAGTTATGTTCCTAATGTGAACGTCCATGATTTCTTTAAGAGGGTGATAAGTTCCATTCATCAAGCACTAGACTACTATGTTACCTGCAAGGCCAATTGCTACACAGCACTTAAAACATTTGGCAACTCCCCTCTACACATCACTTGCTCAGCACTGACAACTCAGGAGATTCTAGGGTATTATGGCTCAGTTGCCGCCTGTTGACATCTCAGTCAGATGTTTTGAATTTTCTTTCATTTTTTTCAGTTCAAAATGTCCACTCCAGAACGGATTTTCTTTTGCTCGCTTCTCAACTTTCCAGATATTCAACCCACAGTAATATACTTCCTGGGACACACTCTGATCATTCCTTTATTGTTGCTGATATGGCTTTACCCACCCCTTCTCACGCCATCTGATTCTTAAGATTTAAGAGTGATGTCCTTTTGGAAGCCATTTTTTCTTAGTATTACTGAGAGGAGATTTTGAGTACCATTTACTAGTTGGCAGACAGAATTTACTCTGTCAGCGCAATGGACTAAATTACACTGTCGCCCTGACAGGGTAACCGCCTGCCAAATTTAGAAATGACTTTCAGGTTATCAGGGCAGTTCAGGTCAATGCTTGTTTAAGTTTGACACATGGCTCTTCCAACTAGACAAAATCATCCGTCAAACTTATATATTTTTTTATTTTCCAAAGAACAAAAAAAAATATCCCGAAGTGAGATTCCTGTGGAGGTATCTCCCCTAGCGGGGAGGGCATTAGGCAGTTTTTACTGACCCTTACTGCCAAGGTTTTCTGGACAGTGAAAAGCGACCAGCATGTCAAATCCTTCAAACTAGGTATGCGGACATAGAGGTCAACCTCTGGTGGCCCTTACTCCACCAGGCACTCGGAAGGGTGTAACCATGGTGAAAACAGAGGAATCTCCATCATGGTTATAAGTAAGGTCTGCCAACATTGAAATCAGGCAGTCAAACCAATTTGTTGGCAGTAAGTATACTCCGTTGCTGTTGTGATAGAGCATCCTTAACACCATCATATAAATCAGCCGCTAAGACTTTCTTTACTTAAATAATGGCTCAGTAGAATGTAAGTGCACATTACGGTACACCATGAAGATTTATCTATGGGCAAATGCGCTTCAGGAGAATGTGGTGTTCCTAAATCTATTTGAAGCTCCGTAAGTAGATTGATGGTTGTTTCTGAAGAGTCGGAAGGCAAATATATAGCTAACAAGGATACAGTCTTGTTACATCACATTAGAAACAACCCAGAGAACTTTCATAAAGAAGAAAACTTGTGGATAAGATTCATGCACCACAAGTTTAAGGCTTAACAATATGGTTAGGTGCTTCCTTGCTTGGACTATATGGAGGGAAGGGTGGCTAGGTGAAAGTTTTGAGATTGTTGACAAGAGTCGGTAGTTTGTATGGGTGAACATCGCTTTGTAGAGATCTTATGGTTTTCTGCTCTTTTCAGCTGTCTAAGATAGTCTCAAATATTGAAGATATCTGGATCAAGTCTCCTGGCCTTGATCAAAGATGATTAATGTGAGCCATTAAATACTCCTCTCCCAATCGTCTATTATCTCTGAACTAATCAAAGGCAAGGCTCCAAGTCCAGATATCAGTATTGAGCTTTATAAAGATCACTCTGATTATCTAATGTAGTGTAACATTTGCTACTGTACATATCACTATCCCTTTGTTTCTCATGTATTCCTCTCCCCAGCTTTTTATTCCTCGTGGTACTAGTAAACAGTTTCAAGGGTACATAATACCTCAGATATGCACTAATCTATGCTGTTACTAATGCTGATATTTTGTATGTTTTTACTTGGACCGCCTTAAACTATCCTCGTAATCTCCAGTTATATTAGCCCATCACACTTATTGTCAGCTATGCTTTAATATTTACTAAAGCTTAATAACATTTTGAGGAGAAAGAAACATACAGGAAAGCACTGCACGGACACAGTGAACACTGTGAACACCAAACATCAAATGGTGTTAGAGGACAAATGTGCTGAGGACGTGCATCCTTCAGGCCTAGGACACAATTCTGATAGAGCTGACGATGGATAAAACCCCCCAGGCACTTTGAACAACAATGTTCTCACTTACTGCTGAACCTAAAAGTCTTCTTTATTCTCTGGCTTTGCCATACTGTCCTTAATAAGTTCTCAATGATTTTTGAGAAAAGTTGATTGCTTTGCTGCTGCCACCACCACCTTTCCACTACAGTATTTTCCACATGGAAAATCTGTATTTAGCCTACAACCTACAATCTCTTGCCACAGAAGGGTCGGTTCCAAGAAAAATACCTTCTTCTACCTTTGATATTTTCGAGAACGAACTATCAACTCATGTGCATGCCCTCACCAGGATCCTGCCTCTCTGCCAAGCTGAACTGGAAGCATAAGAACACAAGGTCAAATCAGAGTTCATTGGTAAACCCACTACCTAAAAATAAAAGTGACCATCACACCTGAAGTTAGACAAATGCCGGTCCCAACCAACAGCCAGAACTTTCTGCAGTCTCAAAACCCTCTCAAATACCTAGTGAAACAAAATGTTCATGTCAAATGAAAAACAGAAATGTAAAAGAAACTTTGAAACATTGACAAATGAAGAACTTACTTTCATGAACTTCTGTAGCTCGTACAAAATATGATAGAAGTTCTTCTGCTGCAGGTGTTTGCAAGCAGCAAATAGGTACGTGCTCCATTTCTCCAAGCTCGGGTCTATGGCTTCCAGTAAGTTTTCCAGCACATGCAGTTTGCCACTTTTGTAGCTTGGAATGAAAATGCCATCAAGGAACACCTCTCCGGGGCATTGCTGTAAATATGAACACAGATTTTCTTATACACTTTCTTTGAAATAAATACTTCAATCACCAATACAAATTATTAGTTAGCAATAAGTCTGCAATTATCTTTTTACTGGGAACCAAGCTCCCCATTGTAGCACTTGATTCTGGTACGGTACCAAAGCAGAGCTACAAAACGACTCAATAAATTATTGTCCAGTCAGTGTGTTTTCTTTAAAAAAGAAAAGTAATCTTATTAAGGACATTCTACTAAATACTATTATATTACAAATATATACATCAGGAAAATGTATAGATCCTCAGGTGACACCCTGTTATCACATTTCACCCCATTAAATACAATACCTCCCACCACCACCTATACCAGATGCAACATCACACTATAAAGGTGTTTCATTAATTAACATGCAGGCCTACTGGCTCTTTCATGGTGTCACCATATTAATGAAACAGCCAAGTGTCATGTTTGAACCTTATACTACCATTAAAACCAACGGGAATAATAACTGTATTCAAACTGCATTCACTATAAGCAAGAGAATGTTCACCAGAGAGACTATCAATGAAGCATTTTAAATAAAGCATTTCAATTCAAATCAACATCAGTGTTCGCGTCTTTCTTCACTTACCGCATAAAGTAGCAATAGAACCAACCACGAGGTCCACAGCTACTGGGTGTACTCCTAAGCTTGAAAGCCCAGACTATTTCACACTGCTCCCAGTCAGGAATAGTTAGTGCCACTTGTACTTACAAAATTATACAAAAAAAGTGATTGGTGGAATGTTTGAATTAATTTCAGCTTCTGGTAATCACTCGGGCCGCATCCCAGCCCATCAATATTTTGCACAGCACCCTACCTAAGCTAGGACACACCTATATGTAAATCAATCTTGACCCTGCTCCAATAGGGACAGTCCAGCCTAAACTGCCAAGCCAGGTCCTCCCCAAACCGGGACACAAGCAACCCAGGACGGTCTGCCCTAGTTAGGGCTCATTAGTCAGCCACACTGTCACCAATCTAGACCTGGCTGATGAGCCCTAACTAACTCCATCTAGAAGCAAGGCATTTCTAATAACAAGCAGGCTGAGTCAGCAAAACAAACCCTATGTCACTAGAGGACAAATGTTACCAAAATACTTCCTGCATATGGTTTAACCTGCATTTCTAAGTTAAAGTGCTTCAGAGCTTTTAATCAACCGAATAAGTCTACTATAAAACCAGAATGAAAATGTCACTTACCCAGTGTACATCTGTTCGTGGCATTAGTCGCTGCAGATTCACATGTTTAGCACAGTCCGCTGCCTGGAGTTGGGCTCGGAGTATTACAAGTTGTTTTTCTTCGAAGAAGTCTTTTTTGGTCACGGGACCGAAGGACTCCTCCCTCTTCGGCTCCATTGCGCATGGGCGTCGACTCCATCTTAGATTGTTTTCCCCGCAGAGGGTGAGGATGGAGTTGTTTGCTATAAATAGTGCCCATGCAATGGAGTGAATACGTATGTACATAAAAAGTTTATAATAATTATTTACAAATGTACAAATGTTTAAGATTTAAGATCTACTTCTAAACGGCTACAGGCTTCCCGGGGAGGCGGGAGGGCACATGTGAATCTGCAGCGACTAATGCCACGAACAGATGTACACTGGGTAAGTGACATTTTCAGTTCGATGGCATATGTTGCTGCAGATACACATGTTTATCATAGACTATAAAGCAGTTACCTCCCCTAAAAGCAGTGGTTTAGCCTGTAGGAGTTGAAGTAGTTTGGAATAATGTTCTTAGTACATCTTGGCCCACTGTAGCTTGTTGTGCATTTAGTACGTCTACACAGTAGTGTTTAGTAAATGTATGAGGCGTAGACCAGGTTGCAGCCTTACATATTTCGCTTATAGGAATGTTTCCTAGAAAGGCCATTGTAGCACCTTTCTTTCTGGTTGAGTGTGCCTTTGGTGTAATAGGCAATTCTCTCTTGGCTTTAAGATAGCATGTTTGAATACATCTGACTATCCATCTAGCAATGCCTTGTTTAGAGATTGGATTTCCTATGTGTGGTTTTTGAAAAGCTATGAACAGTTGTTTTGTTTTCCTGATTAGCTTTGTTCTGTCAATGTAGTACATTAGTGCTCTTTTGATGTCTAATGTATGTAGTGCCCTTTCAGCCACGGAATCTGGTTGTGGGAAGAACACTGGCAATTCTACTGTTTGATTCAAATGGAATGGTGGGATTACTTTTGGTAGAAATTTTGGATTTGTTCTTAGAACTATTTTATTTTTGTGTATTTGAATAAATGGTTCTTGTATGGTAAATGCCTGTATTTCACTTACTCTTCTGAGGGATGTGATTGCAATGAGAAATGCGACTTTCCACATTAGATATTGCATTTCACAGGAATGCATGGGTTCGAAAGGTGGACCCATGAGTCTTGTTAAGACGATGTTAAGGTTCCATGAAGGAACTGGTGGTGTTCTTGGTGGTATAATTCTTTTTAGCCCTTCCATGAATGCTTTAATAACTGGTATTCTAAATAGAGACGATGAATGAGTAGTTTGTAGGTAAGCAGATATTGCTGCGAGGTGTATTTTTATAGATGAAAAAGCGAGATTCGCTTTTTGCAAATGTAGTAAGTATCCCACTATGTCCTTCGTAGAGGCATGCAATGGTTGGATTTGATTGGTATGGCAGTAGCAAACAAATCTTTTCCACTTAGATGCATAGCAGTGTCTAGTGGAAGCTTTTCTAGCTTGTTTTATGACCTCCATACATTCTTGTGTGAGGTCTAAGTGTCCGAATTCTAGGATTTCAGGAGCCAAATTGCTAGATTCAATGATGCTGGGTTTGGATGCCTGATCTGTTGTTTGTGTTGTGTTAACAGATCTGGTCTGTTGGGTAGTTTGACATGCGGTACTAGTGAAAGGTCTAGTAGAGTTGTATACCAAGGTTGTCTTGCCCATGTGGGTGCTATCAGTATGAGTTTGAGTTGGTTTTGACTCAATTTGTTTACTAGATATGGAAGGAGAGGGAGAGGGGGAAAAGCGTATGCAAATATCCCTGACCAACTCATCCATAGAGCATTGCCTTGTGATTCGCGGTGTGGGTACCTGGATGCGAAGTTTTGGCATTTTGCGTTTTCTTTTGTTGCGAACAAATCTATCTGGGGTGTTCCCCAAATTTGAAAGTACTTGTTCAGAACTTGGGGGTGAATTTCCCATTCGTGGACTTGTTGGTGGTCTCGCGAAAGGTTGTCTGCTAGTTGGTTTTGGATCCCTGGAATAAATTGTGCTATTAGGCGAATGTGGTTGTGAATCGCCCACTGCCATATTTTTTGTGTTAGGAGACACAATTGTGTTGAGTGTGTTCCTCCTTGTTTGTTTAAATAATACATTGTTGTCATGTTGTCTGTTTTGACAAGAATGTATTTGTGTGTTATTATGGGTTGAAAGGCTTTTAACGCTAGAAATACTGCTAACAGTTCTAGGTAATTTATATGAAATTTTGTTTGGTGTACATCCCATTGTCCTTGAATGCTGTGGTGATTGAGGTGTGCTCCCCACCCTGTCATGGAAGCATCTGTTGTTATAACGTATTGAGGCACTGGGTCCTGAAATGTCCGCCCTTTGTTTAAATTGTTGCTGTTCCACCATAGAAGCGAGAGGTATGTTTGGCGGTCTACCAACACCAGATCTTGAAGTTGACCCTGTGCCTGTGACCATTGTGATGCTAGGCACTGTTGTAAGGGTCGCATGTGTAGTCTTGCGTTTGGGACAATGGCTATGCATGATGACATCATGCCTAGAAGTTTTAGCACAAATTTTGCTTGTATCTTTTGGTTTGGAAACATAGCACTTATTACCTTGTGGAATGCTTGCACTCTTTGTGGACTTGGAGTGGCAATTCCTTTTGATGTGTTGATGGTTGCCCCTAGATATTGTTGTGTCTGACACGGTTCGAGGTGTGACTTTGTATAGTTGATGGAGAAACCCAGTTTGTGAAGGGTTTGTATGACATATGTGGTGTCGTTTGTGCACTTTTTTACTGTGTTGGTCTTGATTAGCCAATCGTCTAGGTAAGGAAACACATGTATCTGTTGTCTCCTGATATGTGCTGCTACTACTGCTAGACATTTTGTGAATACTCTTGGTGCAGTTGTTATTCCGAATGGCAACACCTTGAATTGGTAATGTATTCCTTTGAATACGAACCTTAGGTACTTTCTGTGAGAAGGGTGTATCGGTATATGAAAGTACGCATCTTTTAGGTCTAATGTGGTCATGTAATCTTGCTGTTTGAGCAGTGGAATGATGTCTTGTAGTGTGACCATGTGAAAGTGGTCCGATATGATGTAGGTATTTAGTGTCCTGAGATCTAATATTGGTCTTAACGTTTTGTCTTTTTTTGGAATTAGAAAGTACAGGGAGTAAACTCCTGTGTTTTTTTGTTGTACTGGTACTAACTCTATTGCATCCTTTTGCAGTAGTGCTTGAACTTCTAGTCCTAAAAGTTCTAAATGTTGTGGTGACATTTTGCGTGTTTTTGGAGGGATGTTTGGTGGGAATTTGTGGAATTCTATGCAATAGCCATGTTGGATTATTGCTAATACCCAATTGTCTGTTGTAATCTGCTGCCAAGATTGGTAGAATTGGCTTAGTCTTCCCCCCACTGGTGTTGAGTGAAGGGGTTGTGTGACTTGAAAGTCACTGTTTAGGTGGAGGTGTTTTTGGAGTCTGGAATCTTCCCCTACTCCTTGGGAATTGACCCCCTCTATATCCCCTGAAACCTCCCCTTTGGAATGAACCCTGATATGGTGTGGTTCTTGTTTGTTGGCTGGTGGTGTCTGTGGGTTGGCCACGAAACCCCCCTCTAAATGGAGTTTTTCTAAAAGAGCCTCTGCTCTGCGGGGAGTAGAGTGCGCCCATGGCTTTGGCCGTGTCTGTGTCCTTTTTAAGTTTTTCAATGGCTGTGTCCACTTCAGGGCCAAAAAGTTGTTTCTCGTTGAAGGGCATATTAAGGACAGCCTGCTGGATTTCAGGTTTGAAGCCTGAAGTGCGGAGCCAAGCGTGTCTCCTTATGGTGACAGCAGTGTTGACTGTTCTCGCTGCAGTATCGGCTGCGTCCATTGAAGAGCGGATTTGATTGTTTGAGATCGTTTGTCCCTCTTCAACTATTTGCTGCGCCCTTTTTTGGTATTCCTGGGGAAAATGGTCTATGAGAAGTTGCATCTCATCCCAGTGTGCGCGGTCATATCGGGCCAGCAGCGCTTGAGAATTTGCGATGCGCCACTGGTTGGCTGCCTGTGATGCTACTCTTTTTCCTGCCGCATCAAATTTTCGGCTTTCTTTGTCCGGAGGTGGGGCGTCGCCAGATGTATGGGAATTTGCTCTTTTGCGAGCTGCCCCTACTACTACGGAGTCAGGTGGTAACTGCGAAGTAATAAACACTGGGTCTGTGGGTGGTGGTTTGAATTTCTTATCCACCCTTGGGGTGATGGCTCTTGATTTTACGGGCTCTTCAAAAATTTGTTTTGCGTGCCGTAACATCCCTGGTAGCATTGGGAGACATTGATATTGGTTATGTGTAGCCGAGAGGGTGTTAAATAAAAAATCATCCTCTATAGGATCGGAATGCAGTTGGACATTGTGGAATTCTGCTGCCCTAGCCACCAGTTGCGAGTATGAGGTACTGTCCTCTGGCGGTGACGGCTTTGTGGGGTATGAATCGGGATCATTGTCCGGCACTGGGGTGTCATATAGGTCCCAAGCGTCTTGATCCTGATTATCTTGACTTATGGTAGTTTGCGCTGGTGAGTGCATATGTGACGGTGTTTGTGCCGGCGATGCCTGTTGTGGTGGAGAGGGCGGAGGCGTGACTTTTTTAACCACTTTGGCTTGTGGTTGTGCGTCATCCTTGAGAAATCCGATCCTTCTTTTTCTCATTATTGGGGGAAGGGTTGATATCTTCCCTGTGTCTTGCTGGATGTACAGTCTCTTTTGTGTGTAGTCTGATTCTACACTTTGGAGCTCTTGTCCAAATCTGTGAATCTGGCCACTTATTCCTTGTTCCTCTGTGTAGGATGGAGGTGTGGAACTTTTCGGCGCCGAGAGAGAATCTTTTTTCGGCTTCGGCACCAACAGAATTTTTGTGGCTTTCGGCAGTGTGTCTCGGTGCCGGCATCTTGTTTTTGCCTCTCGGAGCCGCTATCTCGGCTCCGAGGTTGCTCCATGCGGTCCCTCGACCGGAGTCGGGTGTCTTCGCTATGGGCGTGCCCTTTTTCGGCGCCTTCGACGGCTCGCCGGTTTTATGGGTCGAGCCATGGCCTGTTGGCAGTGGCGTCCCCTGGGCTTTTGTCTTCTCGATGCTTTTTATTTTCGACGTCTTACTCACTGTTTGTTGTTGTTGTTCGACGTCGGAGTCTCCGGATTCTGATTCCGGAACCGAGAATGTTTCCTCTTCGTCGTCGAAACGTTGTTTTGTCGGCGTGGACGCCATTTGTAGACGCCTGGCTCTTCGGTCCCGGAGTGTTTTTCTGGACCGGAAGGCTCGACAGGCCTCACAGGTATCCTCCTTGTGCTCGGGGGACAAGCACAAGTTACAGACCAAGTGCTGATCTGTATAAGGATACTTACTGTGACATTTTGGGCAGAAACGGAATGGGGTCCGTTCCATCGGCTTCGATGTCGCACGCGGTCGGGCCGACCAGGCCCCGATGGGGGATCGAAGCTACCCCAAAGTCTTCCGATGATCGGTGTCGATGTACCTAACTATCCCGATACCGAACGGAACAATACCGACGCTTTCTTCCGAGATTCTGACTAACTTTCCGAACAGAAACACGGAGCGAAAAGGAATACGTCCGAACCCGACAGCGGAAAAAAACAATCTAAGATGGAGTCGACGCCCATGCGCAATGGAGCCGAAGAGGGAGGAGTCCTTCGGTCCAGTGACCAAAAAAAGACTTCTTCGAAGAAAAACAACTTGTAATACTCCGAGCCCAACACCAGGCAGCGGACTGTGCTAAACATGTGTATCTGCAGCAACATATGCCATCGAACTTTTACTTTTTAGCCTGTACATGCCACAGTTTATAGTTTTTGTTTCTACAACCCAAAGTGTGAATGCTCAGCTAGGGACTCCTTTCAGTAGATAAGTGCAATGGCTACAATGATGGCACAGTACATTGGCTTCAGAAACCACACCTACATCTGTCGAAAGGTGCTGCGTGGTCTTGAAAGCTAATGCACAATAGAATCACTGCTCACTTTTTAATGATCCAGTAAAAGTTGGTACATCCTACAGCATATTATATACAAGAGTGACATAAACCCCAAAATAACTATACTCACCTTTTTCAACAGATGCAGAAGAGCTTCTCTCATACAATCGTGTCTCATGAGGAAGCTGATAAGGGCTAGGTTCGTCCCGTATGTTTCCAGGTAGTACAAACACTCCTTGTAGTAGGCGTTCTGCTGCACCTTTCCTTCTGGCATCATTTCCAGCCATAAGCTTCCAGTCTTCAGTGTTGTTTCCAGATCTTTTAGTGTGGCAATGTAGTCATCATCTTTCTGTTAACATAAAGAGATATTAATCAAAATCATCGTTATTACACATTTACAAGACATACTTGGGCAAAACAATAATTGTATGATGAAAATGACAACTTTTTTTCTAGAGCTGGTAGTATTACAGTTATAGCAAATTACTCCTCAAACTATTTCTAATCTTAGCCCCTCTTAAGTCCACACTTGTGTGATGCCCAGTCTGTCACGCCAAGGTACAGAGACAATTTTTGTATTCTGAAGCTTAGGCTCCCTCACATACATTGTTCTCCACTGTTCTTCATCAACAGAACAGCGAGAGCCACACAGACACGAGAGGGAAACACAACTGAGTGGCATGAAGGAAGCGGAACCAAGACCAATTGGTGTGAGAGTCACTATGGTAACTTGTACTTCCAGGCACGTCTGTTTCTCCTTCCTCCACAGTCATGGGAAAATGTTAACACATGACATAGAGGCAGGCTCGTTAAACAATGCAACACTCAAGGCTAGAATAACCCTTAACAACAGAAATCCAGTTCCAGGGAAACAACCAAACAAGTTGCATCTCAGGTTGCAAGTGTCTAGAATCTCTCATTACAGAGCAGGACAGAAGGTGCCACCACTAAGGAGTTGACTCTTGACTTACAAGAGAGCAATGAAGAAGAGTGTTGTCTAGGACCTCAGTAAAAACCTGATATCTAGTGCCAATATCATATTAACAAAAGATTAGCCAGGAGACGAGGAGGAAGTCACAGCCAATACAACAGCAGGAGAGATGAGAAGGGACCTAGAAGATGCCCCAACTGCAAGAAAGAGAGTAAGGACCAAAGTTGTCACACAAACAGGGACAAAGAACATCACCATGTCCCATGTCTCAAAGTAGCAAGAGGATCCCTGACCAGAATCAAAGGGCAGGAAAAGGAGTGACAAAAAGCCCATCAACAAACAAAAGGAACATAGTTGACAGTGGATTACTGAACCGCTAAAATAGGATGTCAACCCATAGAAAATGAAAACTTGAAGACCAGGAGACACTATAATAGTAGCCAGAAGTACAATATGTTTACTGCTTCAGTGAATACACAAAGGAAGGTACCCTTAAAAGAGGGTACAATATTTCACTGAGCAAGAGATGAAATCATTGGTGGAGAAGCCCTAACAACTAGGGTCACAACTAAGGGAGGGACCCCCAGGGTTCTACTTCAAGGCAGCGTGGCGCAAAGAAGGCCAAGATACTGTCATTAAAAGGGTCCAACAAAATATTACCATAAAAATAAAAGATCTGTTGATGGATTTCCACAGGAAGATACACGCTTACAAGACCAGTGAAAGGGTTTACAACTCATCGGACTGCATCCTACCCTCCCTACACTAACGCAATAAACCAAACAAATATGTGGTGTATGGTATAAAAAGGATTACCAAGGAAATCCTAACCTGTTTTATTGAGGGCTTACCAAGGAGATCCTAACCTGTTTTACTGAGTCTTACTCAACAGGACTTGCTGAGAAAAACGACTCTGGCTATCATTTACACAAAGTGACATGCTACATCATCAGAGAAATGCAGGTGGGCAAGTCATTCCTGATGCCAGATATTTCCTGGGTTACATCCCACTATGTTGCCAGGAAGAACGAAAACACACTGGAAAAGGCAGCCATAACGGAATTGGAAACATTCTTTAAAAAGGGATGTCAAACATCTTTATGAAGAAACAGACACAGTCTGCAATAGGTGTCGTTGGTCTGAGAATGGCCCTGCTTCCTGCTTAATTGGTCCTGGACAGCAGAGGACTACACTGCATTTGCATATGATAACTGTGGGTTTCATATAGTGCTTCCACATTATGGGTTCTTGGTTTCCACTCAGGATTCCTGTGAGCAAGTAGTGACACTTCTATTGTGTATTAGAATAATCTCAATAAATTAGGGAAAAATACGTTTGACAGACTATAAAATATAACTTAAGGAAGAACTAGTCCTGACAAAAATATATTTCTGAAAAGCCAGTGAAGGTGTCAGTTGCATGCTTAAACGGGACCATTCTAGTGACTGAAACAGGGAAGTGCGCCTCTAAGTGAGCAGTATTAACTCAAACATAATAAGTAGAAGTTGAGCTTATACTGTATAGCTCCAGACTTGCTCTCCCAACCCCAACCCTGAAGGCACAAGACAGGAGGTGTGCATGAACAACAGAGGATGCAGTTTTTTTACTTCGATCAATGTTAATGCTCTGTTCTGTATTGTGATCTGTGTAAAATGATATAATATTGCTGCAGCATGAAGTAATTATGGATGGGACATTTCCAAGTGGCCGGGTAACGGCTGCTCTGACAACTACTGTGGTCCACAGATGCACTCTTCCTCTTCCCCTTTCAATATTACATTGCCTTAAAAAGCCATACAGGAGATGAATCACAAGGGCTGTCTAAACGTTTTGTTCAAACACCTCAATTAAGGGAACTGAGGCCCTGGAAAGCTGTAAAGCTGGACTGTGTATTGAGGGAATTGTAAAGACAAGTTTGGGGCTCTGCACACATCTGACTTACAAACTGCATCTCTTTTATGCTGTGTGAAAGATACCTTGGTCACCTCCCCTATTGATATGAACATCCCATCAGACTGAAAGTAGAGGTATGTAAGAAGGGGTAATAAGAGATAGCTACGTGGTTGAAATGTAACACTGAACATCACAAATATTCATTTTCATCTCACCCCTGCAACAATGGGCTTCATTGCAGATTCTAGGTGCTGGGTCACATCTTGGACCACCCTCGATCCCTGATTGAGCTGATTTAAATCTGCTGGGGCCTTCAAGAAACGCTCAAACTTTTCTCTTGCTGCAGGCAGATTGGCAGCTTTCAAGCAAGCCATGCCCCATGCATGCCACACACCAGTCGGATCCAGGCCAGATTTGGTGGAAACCTAAAGCAGAAGTCAGGAATTTGCACAAGGAAAGAAAACATTGTATGTGGGGGGGAAGCGAGAGTAGAGAGAGAAAAAATAAGAAAATAAAATGTCAATCGATTCATTAGTCTAAACAACCTGAAAGCACATTCTAAAGAGTACTTTCTTATTGAAAAATGGTAATTTCCTTACTGGGGCTAAATCTGTACTACACACACAGCACATAGTCTCTATGTTTGTTCGATGAACTCTTTAATGAAGAACATGTTTCAATGATTGAGTGTTACAATATGTGCATATGGTTTTGTGGGATGGGAACAAATGACATGAAATGAATGGCTCACTCAAGCTTGTGGATTGACAACATTCGACAATCGTCCTCAAAGCTGCTCACACACCAATAGATTGGCTGTGTCTGAAGTGACTGCCTAGTCTTATGCTCTTGGAGCTTGCTAAACAGAAATAAACAAATTTACCCTGAAGAGTGGTGTGAGCGAAGGGGATCCATCTACATTAATCTTAATGTGCCCTCCCCTAATCAATCGTGCACCACGAGTAGACAGAAAATAAGAATGTGCTGATGGCTGCAGCCTTGAAAACAAGAGCAACAAGGAATCAGTGTTTGCAATTAAACAGGCTTTTTGGAGGAACAGCCTTTCGGATCCACTGTAACTTAATTCAAACTCACCTCAGCAAAAGGCTTTCAGTTCTGTGACAAGTGCATTAAAGCTCACCCAAATGAAGTCTTCGGTGTTGGGTAGAAACAACTTTCTTTATACTGACAAAGTACCACACGCCCACACTCAGAAACATGATATTCACTCCTCACACTTCCGCTACGGATCTGCACTACTAAACTGACTTAAAATCAAAACTCCTCATTAAATGAATCAGCAGGCTGTTACATTCTGGAAAAATAATTGTAATACCTGTATCATTTTGTATTTCTTGCAATGCACAGATGAACAAGTTACTTACGTTCAGTAACCCTCTTTTTGGTGGGTTCTCTGTCTAATTGCATATTCCTCAACTTATGAATGTCTCCAGATGCCAGACTGGATAGGTGGCACCATGTGGCTCTGCGGTGACACCGTTCACCCTCAGAAGTCCTGCATATAAACATAAACCTTGTGTGCTGAAATCAGTTTCTTAACCGTTGTCCTTCTGCGCTCTCAGACACAAAAGTACTGCTAAAAATTTCTGGTGATCGAGTGCCAAAACCTAACTTGCAACCTTAGTATTATGTTCAAGATTCACTCCACAGAGTTTAGGCAGTGAGTAATCTACAGTTACGAATATCCACCAGAAAGAGGGCTACCTCAGGTAAGTAACGTAGTTGTCTAATAGATACTTCTAAATACAGATTACTCACTTTAATAATAGACACCATACGAGTCGCTCGCTGATGTGGAGAGTCTGGTGAGTTGACTCAGTTGACTGGAGAACGAGCGAGCAAAATGGCACTCCTGGCTGTCAAAGCAGTAGTGTTTCATGAACGTGTGCTCTGATGTAAATGTCCCAACAAGGCAGATGTCCAGAACTGGCACTCCCCTTTGCCAATGCTGTTGCAGTGACCTTGACTTGGCAGGAGTTTGCTTCTTAGCCGGCACATAGCTATTCTTCTTGTCAAGCACCCTTACTGCATTGCCTTCCCTTCCTCTGCTCCAGAAAATCCTATAAAGAGCCTGTCATCTGCAAAATGATCCTTGTAGGTCAATGCAAAAGCTCAATACCCTTTTGGGGGAGAGCCAATGAAGTTACTCCTTCTCCTTCATTGGGGGGGTGGGCATGGAGTGAAAATCATTAGCGCAGTTTTAGCTTGGTCAACGTGGAAAGGCATCACAACTTTGGGTAAGAAGGCAGCCTAGGTACTCAACACTAGTATCTGGAAAGGAGGTAGCATCTGTTGTACTGAGAGCACCTACAGTTCACTCATGTGACATACAGACGTGATGGCAATTAGGAAGCCTATTTTGAACACCAAGTTCAAGTCCCAAAGCGGCATGACAAACCGTTTTGAGACCAAATGTGTCTCACAGTTTTATTAAAACACATCATAACAGGTGGTTTAAATAGAGATGGGTGATCAGGTAAACACAGAACCCAAAACCCAACAGAAGCCAAAAGTATGGCTTACAGAGTTAGGACAAGCACCACACTCTGCAACAAACTTCTACCAGCGCCCAGCACAGATTGCCTTTGTCTTAGTGTGTTGGGCTGCAAGGTTAACACTGACTACTGTGTCCAGCAGAATCAATCTTGGTGCATGGAAGTGTAGGTTACGGAGACTTGAGTACAGGACCCTCCTCTGTTTCCAAGACAGGAGGTTGTGTTGCCATATGAGAGGCCAAATGCTCAGTCTCAGGAGATCTAGGTAGTATACTCACCTGGCCCAGTCCAGGGATATTAAGATGACTTGGTTTATCCATTTCTTTCCTCAGAATGACCAGCAGTGGGGAAACTGTACAGTAGACTGTGTCCCATCGAAGCAGGAATATCTCCCCTAGTGACTTTCCCGGTGAATACTACAGGGTGCAATATAGATGACACTGCATGTTCTCCCCGGTAGTGGGACATATTCCACCAGTTGAAGCTGCCGCTTGCCATCTCAAGTGGAGATCCCACTTCTGATCTGCCACCCAACGTCTGCTGAGCCAGACTGCTCTGGCATTCAGAGACCCTGCTAGATGGTTGGCTACCAGAAAGATGTTCTGCTGGTCCAGCCACTTCCCTAGTCAAAGGGACTCCTGGCAAATTACACTGCCTTGCTTCTTGCAGTACCACATGGAGTCATGCTGTCTGACAGTACGAGAGTAATTGCACCAGCCTAATCTTGGAGGATAATTAGAATAAATGAGGAAAACCCAGTAACCACTTGACCTGGGTACATAAATATGTAACAGATATTTTTTTTGGCCCCATGGGGGAAGAGTAGCCTTTGACGTCCACGGCAATGATTCAATAGTTCATGAATCCTTTTTATCTCAATGAACTTAGCTCATTATTTGTACCTTTTATTCAATAAACAGTTTCATATTGATCACGAAATAAAATTATTAGTAGATCTCAAATAAGTGATGGCGCAGTAAAGGTGAATAATGTGATAGATAAAGTGCCAAAGTGCTCTACACAATATATACAAAGGTGTGGTTAAAAAGATGAATGACCTTCAAAGAGACCCCTTCAATCCAGGTGTCTAGAAGTCACTATTCATTTTAACAATAATCCACATCCAATAATGTCGACATTTCGACCCGGCATATAAGAACAAATCAATAATAGGTAATCATCAGGACAGATAGTCTTTTGATAGGAAGCACCCACAGATCACATAACGCCAATGATTTTGGTGTGACTTTCTTTTAATTGTTTCTATTCCCAGTTAACGTCAACTGTTCCTCCATAAGCCTGTAATCATGGCTATATACAATGTGAGTCGAAAATATGTGTGAATCTCTCTGGTTGTAAAGACTTTCCTTATTGCAACGTATGACCTTGTTTCTTTTCTCAGTAACCACTTGGCTTGTTTCAGCGAGACGGATGATGCCAACTTGCATCTCATCCTCTGTCTCGATGAGTCCCAACTGTGGGACCGGACTGGAGTTGGAAGACACTTCTGGTGTATAACAGCTGAGGAATCTGCGATTAAACGTATCCATCAGCATTTTCTTACTCCTCTTTCAAACCAAAACAGTTCATATTTCTTCTAAAACGCTCCCTACCACCTTCGACCACAGCATGTCAATGGGGACTAGGCCACCTCTTTAGGTAACAAACGTCTTATTCTCCTCAGAGTTTATATGTTTACATGCACACCCTCTCACTCTCTACTCTACCAAGTGCCTAAAAATAATCTGATGCACCTCGTGTTTCATGACATTGAGCATGCCCTGTTTATCACTCTCGGCAGAGGCACAATCCACTACTGCCATCTCACAGGCAAATTAAGTGGTATTCTTTTACACACTGCACTTTTAAGTAAAGAAAGGCACTGCCGTCTTGTAGTAGTCCGTGCTATTGGATGGAGAGAGAGCATTATGAAGAGAATGTCATATACAGTGCAACAGTTTGAGTACTATCAGAGTACTTAAAATACTAGCCCATACAAAACAATTATATAGTTTCTTCTTTATATTTTTTTAATTTCACAATGTAGTGGGAGTCTTGATACTACAAAGGACAGCTCTTCTCAGGAGTAAACTTAAGGATGTTATTTCTTCAACAACAGGAGGGGAATAATCTGGCAACCTGTTTGGCCTCCAGCTGACGTACCCGGAACCCTCCTATATTGTATCTCCCACAAGAATCCTAACTATTTAACAATATGGTGGCTCATTCCCAACACAATATTAACATTTAATTGACAGCCTCTGAACACATTCCACTGTGAGCATCATGGGGCCTTCTGTGAGCATCAACGGTTTCTGTGCTGTTGAACGTGCCCCTTTTCAAGGTACACTTGAGACCTAAAATGGAATTCAGATGAAGTTTTCACACTCTTGAGAGAACCTCTTATGTGGCCTCTTTTTGTGATCCAGGCTTTAAGAAGACAAAAGTTGACAACTGAGCATTTTTGCATTTATTTGTAACATGTAGAAAGCCAAAACTAGAAGAGCTTGAAAATACCATTCCACAATATGTGTACTCCAAGTGTTGGCACAATGGAGATACTTATACTAAAACTCCATACTTCCTGTCACGTCATTTAATAACAGGGATTCTAGATGCAATCTATATGCTCTCGATAATTCTGAGATTGGTCCACAGGGGCTGTAGTGAAGGGTGTTGCTATCTTTTCTACCTTTCACTTATAACGTGGTGTGACAGAGGCTTAAAAGGGCTTAGTTAACAAGTGACAGAACTGCCTTATGGTTCTGTCAATTATCTGCCTGAGGAATGTAGGGACTGTGGAGAAAGACTCAGCATGAAAGCCACACATATTTCTCTATGTCTACTACCCACAAGGTGAAACATAATTGGCAGAGAACAGTTGTGCACAGGATTACTACAACAATTATAGCTTAGGTGCCAGAGATGAGCTAACAACAAAAGCTATGGAGAAAATATGAGTGTTTATAAGTGCTGAGATTCAGATACTCTTCTTAAATGAGAAGCTTTTTTGCATTACGAAAATGTTGTCATAACTCTGGATTTTGTCCAACAAATTCATTAGTAACACTTCTAATTTTTATTTAAAACATTGTGCACTGAACTAAGAAATATGCAGACACTCCAAAGATACTGTCATGTTACAGTTTACTAACAAACTGAGTTTTCAACATGAGAAACCACCGACAGAAACTGAGGGTGCAAATCTGAAAAATATGTAGAGACTGTATTTCCACGCTATGGGATATATTTATAATTTTAGAGTTTAGCACTTTAGAGTCAACTTACATTTTTGGTCACCAAGTGACTATATTTAGCTATTTTTTCCATTACAGCTGTGTTGGAAGAAAATAAAAGGACACTACCATGATCTTTAGTCCCACTATGGCCTATTGTCAGTGTCATCAGATATGCCACTTAACACTTAGATATTCATCCTGTCTGGTATTAATTACCTCAATAGCCAATTGATAGTACTCTGCTTCCAAAAGACGATTCCTCAATCGTATTACTGCTGCTGGCTGCAAAATCTGATCCAGAGATGGTATGTTGGGGTAGGTGTTTGCGACTAGGATCTTCAACAAGTCCACTTTGCTATAGTAGCTGTTGTAGGAAAGAAAACTTATTAAGTTCACAAAACTTAAACACAGTGCTATTGCTAAACATGGGTTTAAAATTAGTTCAATCTCCATTACACTAACTGTTAACAATTCCAAATATAAGAATTTTAAAGGTGTTTTTTCGCTCTTGTATCAAACTGGTGTGGGATTGTAAGGAAGTATTTGAAACAGACCGCAGGAGCACAACATCTGGCCCCTTGGGATTCTGAGAGTGTGTATGTTGAGCAGCCCTCAAGATCATGTACTTTCACAAAATGATTACAAACTCTACGAACACCTAGCCTGTCACAATGTAATCTATGGCTCTAGGATTCCATGGATGGCTCTGGCAAATGTACCTTGGTGTCAGCATTTCTCAGTGAACCTGTTTAGTTGCCCTTTTTGGCTGTGTGCCTGTGGTTCTCTCACTCACACTCTTAGGATCACTGTCATTTTAAGACTTGCTTTTACTGGAAGACTCATAGTGCCCGAGATCAGGAATTCTATTTTCTAATGCAGAAGCATGTTCTTAATGGCACTGAAGGTATGGGTGGTGGGACAGAGAAACACCCCGTTCATGGCCCTAGATAGCATGCATTCAGGCTTTGAAATCACCACAGCAAGCTGTAGGGTTTTGACTCTTGCATGTGCCCACACCACAATCATGTGTGTGCAGGAGAGGCACTTTTAGAGCTAGTGTGGGGGCCTTGTGGACCATGGGTGCAAACCACTTGTGCCCTCTTCGCAGAGTGTGGCTGCAATCAACTTGCTGGACTGTAAAGGACTTCCAGTAGTTGCAGGGAAAAGGTTATTATAGCAAGAGAGGCCTTTTTTTTTACTTTCACCTGTTAGGGAAAATGGCAGAGTGACCTCTCCTAAGCTTTTCTAAATTGGTCCAGCAATCTCGTTTAACAATCTTTCAACCATTTGTGTCGGACATGGATGTTGCATAAGGCAACGTTACTTCTGTGTGTAAAGGATGCATGTGGAGTGCCTATGACATATGGGCTATGGCCACACAAAATTCTATTCTGTGCTTATTGTTTTCAAAGTGGTACCGAAACTGAAGAGGCAGAGTGAGAGCCCAGATAGCAGATGCAATTAGCAGGACTTACCCCCCAGAACATTGCAGAGATCAAATATACTAAGTCAGACTGAGCATTATTAAGGAGAGGAAAGAGTAAGGGTCTCATTCAAGCTAGAGTTTCCATCCTGCCCTTTTCCTCCCAGTATCCTCTAGAAGGGCTATGTCCCACAAGTTATTAGAGTAGCTAACACTCTTGCCTTTGTGCCCTTCTTTTGGGTTGCACCAGACAGCAGCTCCTCTTCAGCTGTGAACCAGTTAGCAGTTTCTGCCTTCACCTCACCACATCATTCTGCTCACATTTCATGACAAAGACATTAGCTGGGCCAGTCAGAGTTCTGGGCTGCTCAGCCAAGAACTGGACTCAGAAGTGACAGTCTGAATGCATAACTGCTGTGTGCAACTTCAGAAAAGAGATGAAACAGGAAATTTCAGACAGCAGTGGCCTGGGGGACTTCGATCCAATACTTGCCTGGAGAGGCTGCCTGGTCCCTGCTTCGAGTGGGAGAGTTGACCAACTGCTCAGGAGGTTAATTGGATGTGCCAATATATGAGAAGTAGCTGCTGAGTATGTGAAGGGTCATAAAAGAGCAAAGAAGGAAGGAATCAAAAGACATCCACTGCTGTCTCCAGGAAGTCTTTGCACCATTCTACAAGGGTGAGGCCAAGTTATCCCAAATTCACCCCTGAGTGGAATCAAACTGCGTAAAACCTGTGATTAGAGGACATCGAGAAGCTTGGAGCCAGATCAGATTCCTAAATAAAAAGCACCAATAAATCACATGGCGCAGAAGGAAGGTCAGATGGCCATCCCCGGTCCCTAAAGAAAGATTTAAAAGTACCAGAGAAGAGATAATACCTGCTGAGGGACTTGCAACAAGCACTTCTCACCAAGACAACAAAGGAAGTGCACCCATTTTGATATGGCTGGTAGATTTTGCTGTTTGGGACGAAGGAAGGGGCAAACTACAATAGGGATTAAGCTGCGGGCACTGCAACTTTACCACAGCCCCTTTGTCTAGTGCGGACACTGACTGATCTCATTTATCCCCCCACAAAAAAAGGTCGACACACACACACACTATGACTGAAACTGCCCCTTCCCCTATTGATGAAAGTGTGAACTGTTTTCCAATAGTACCACTGATGAAGGCCCTCTGTTGCTTGTGTACAGTAATTATGTTGAGTGTAGGGTAGCAATCAATTACTTTCTTTTCAAGAACAAAAATAGTGGGTACCCCGTAATTTATTAATTGTTATCCGATATCAGTTGAGCTCTAAGTCTTCCCACCACCACCTATAACTAAAAGTGTGCAATCAATCCAATTGATTGGCGGTGTGGCTGGATCAGGTGAGCAGCAGGTGCGGAACAGCTGCAAGCCTCGAGGTGAAGACAGAAACTGCTAACAGGTGAAGAGGGATGTGGTAGGGAAGGGAAAGGAGAAGTATATCAGGAGTGCAGTGTGGGAGGGGTGCCATAGCGTAATACAGTGAGGCTGAGCACAGCCTGAACATGACACTAAGCAACACATATAACTGAGCCAGCTGTCTGCTTCGCACATCAAGTTCTGCCTGGAAGTCTTTCATCTCAAGTCCAGAGCTCTGCCATGCTAACCTTTTCTCCCTAGGACAGAGCCCCAAACCACCACCAGCCTGTCGTGTGCCCCATACTCCAGCCCACCGGGCCACAGATCCCCTGACCCCCTGCCTCAGGCCAATATAAAGGAACGAAAGCCAGAAGTAAGCAGAACTGCACCAAGCTAAGTGGTGTTTTACAGTCACAAGCTGCAGTTCTTCAGAAACTATGGAGCTACCCCTACAGTTGGTTACAAGATGCACAACTACTTGATGACTACTCGGGCAGCTGAAGGTCTGCAACAAAAGAAAAACAAGTCAAATGGAAGCCAGGCGAGAGGCCAGCGTCCTAGAGGGGAAGTTGAGGAGGTGGAGGAAAAAGAGGTGGGGTGGGAGGTCTAACTTTCCCAAAATCTAACAGAAAGCATGTTGAACCAAAGTGCTGGACAGAACAATCTGAAACAAACAAAAGTCGAAGAGCCCAAGTCCCCAAAAGGAAGAGAAGCCACACCCCTACATCTGCCCCAGGAAACACAAGATCCAGATATGCATTATTATTCAGGTGATATACGCTCATATCTTAATGGATAGCCAAACTCCATACGAATTACAGAAGCAATGAAGATACATTTTGGTGAACCAAGTATTGCTATGGTGACGCTGCAAACTACTCCAAGGGCCTTCTATTCAACCCATTATCCTTGCCTTTCATATTAAAAACCGAAAATAAAAATGCAGCAAATCATCCAACGCAAAATTATAACCACCACCAATCTAATTCCAAATATTCATATATAGAAGACTGATGGCAGACAACCCCCGCTTGGAGAAGTAAGCCCTGGATCTCCAAAAAGATGTACACAGACTCAAAACATGACTCAAAGCATAGCTGCCCAACATCTGGATATCCAAACTCAAGACTTCACCCAAACAAAGATAGACAAGATGCCTCAATGAGCTGATAAGCAGTAATTAAACCATTCAGAGAGCCAAACTCACCTGTCATGAGGTAAGAGGCCAAGAGTCATCAGGTAAGCTACACAAAAAACACAGAAAGCAGGCAGAACTCAAAGTCAAAGAAGAAATTAACATATAATAAAGGGAGAAGATCATGAGGGAAAAGACCATGAGGTATACAACAAAGGAAACAGCAAAAACTATGTTGAGAAACCACTACAGAGATAGTCCCAATCGTATGCAAATGAAGATTAGACGTTGCAGAACAGCGACTATGCTTGTCACCCACCAAATATCAATTCTCCAAACAGTCTACCAGTCAACGTCTCATCTCAAATCAATACAACAGTAAGAAATAAATCCATTAAGAACAAAACAACATCCAAAATGCTACAAATCTCAGATCCAGCAAGCAGGCTTCTGATAAAGAACAAGGGTAGAACCAGAAAAAGCCATCCAATTCTTCCAGTCACCGGCAGACAAAGGCAGCAAGTTGGAGCACAAAGAAGCAATAGCTCACATAGAAAACCAAATTAAGCTGCACTCTCCTCCAGTGGAGCCACAAAAGGAACAAACACTATTACAGGAAATAGTCCCTCGTCGGACCTGCTTATTATGGACTCAGTCATAGAGAACAGCCATCGGATTCTAATAAGACAGAAACAAACCAGATGAAGCTGATAAACAGTTACTTTCCTAGAAACGCCACCCAAGTGGAAAGACTCTTAAAAATAAAGTCCTGAAATGGCTAACTGAAATATAGAACAATAAAATTAAATGACATTCAAATGGTAATGATTCTCAAAAAAAGAACAAAGACAAAAAACTATTCTTGTTGACACAGGCAAAGCACATGCAGAACAGCAACCTGCTTACAAGTCTTTTTCGAAAGACACAAATTGTTATTGGAGACATCAATAAGCTGTGGAGGTCTTTGCCATCCCCAGCTCAGGAAAATAAGCAGTTACCCAGCAAGGCGGTCCCTGCAATAAAACAACTGTAAACAATACCCGGGAGAAGAGCGCAAGGACTATAGTCAAACATGAGATGCACTGAAATGGCAGGAAACCTGACCTCGTAAAACAACCGAATATAGGATTGAAACACGCCATTGAAGAAAGCATGCAACCACAAAAACAAACAGGACTGACTAGCATCAGGCCAAGACAAAAATAAGACTAGATAACCATAACAGTGATGAGGAGCATGGTTGGAATTTCCCCAAATATAGGAGACCCCCAGCACTTGTAGGATATCTTTTTTAAAAAAAAATTTAAACACTTTATTCATAACATCTAAACCACTGGTACTTGGTTTACCTATCGGCTTTCAAGTGACAAAGCATACACCAATTGTCAATATGACACAATTGCAGCTGCTTAAAGACACATCATAAAAAGTCACATCCTGATGATTTTGAGACTATTATCCTCATAGGCGCCTATCTGTTTTGGGCCTTCCTTTGACCTCTGCACCTGACCGGCCCTGTGTTGCTGGTGCGGTGGATTTGGGGTTGCCTTGAACCCGCAACAGTGGGCTGCCTATGCCCAGGAGACTGTGTAAGTGCTTTACTTACCTGAGAAACTTAACCAAACTTACCTCCCCAGGAACTGTTGATTTTTGCACAGTTTCCACTCTTAAAATAGCTGATTGCCATTTTAACCTAAACTGTGTGTACTACATATTTAAATCAAAGTTCTATACTTACCTGTGTGAAGTACCTTACAATTAACGTCCTTACTTAAAATCTGAATCTTGTGGTTCTAAAAATAAATTAAGAAAATATATTTTTCTATATAAAAACCTATTGGCCTGGAGATAAGTCTTTGAGTGTGTGTTCTCATTTATTGCCTGTGTGTGTACAACAAATGCTTAACACTACCCTCTGATAAGCCTACTGCTTGACCACACTACCACAAAATAGAGCATTAGTATTATTGAGTTTTGCCACTATCAACCTCTAAGAGGAACCCTTGGACTCTATGCACACTATCTCTCACTTTGAGATAGTATATACTGAGCCAACTTCCTACAGGGGTGACTTACCTATTCCACAGGCAGTGGTTTGTGGGTATGGCAACCTGAGAGGGGTGCCATGTCGACTTTGTCTTTTTATCCCCACCAGTACACACAAGCTGCAATGGCAGTGTGCAAGTGCTTAATGATGGGTCCCCAAGGGTGGCATAATACATGCTGCAGCCCGTGGGGACCTTCCCTGGCAACAGGACCCTGTGCACCATGGGTTCCTTTTGAAAGGGACTTAACTGTGTCCCAGGGTGTGCCAATTGTGGAAACCATGGTACAGGTTTTGGGAAAGAACACTGGTGCTGAGGTCTGGGTAGTCGGATCCCAGCACACTCTCAATCAAAGTTTGCATCAATATCAGAAAGAAAGTGGGGGTGTAACCATGCCAACAAGGGCACTTTCCTACAAATGCCATCAATCAAGAGCGTCCAGGTGCTTGTGCTACTATATGCCTACTATAAGCCAATAACACCGTCCTCACAAGAAGCACCCTCATAGTATTAGAAGTCCAAGTAGCAGCCATGGAAATACACTGTCTGCAAAAGGGCCTAAAAATAAACAAAAAGACTAAACAAGGATTTTTCTGAAAAAAATAGAGGATGGACAAAATAAACACCATCAGAGATAAACGTTTTGAAGAAGTCAACACCTTTACATTCTTGGGACTGCCCATAACAATCATCATAAAATGGGTTACTAGCACCCAAAAGGCAATCAAGAATTGACCAAAGATTTTCACAACACCTCATTAAAGTGGCACAGGCCAAGGTCAAATGCCGAATTACCTATAGATTGGAACTACAGGGGGTACACAAAAAGAAAACAAAATAGGCTCACACAATAGAAAACGCTACCAGTTTCCTTCCTCACTGTTGCCTGGAATCTGACATCAGTATATCTACACCTTAAACAGATGCTATGTGTTACCAACAGAAGATGGCCTGAAAAGACTGAAATTCACTCAGAATAACCTAGTGGAAAATGCATGGGAAGTACACTTCTACCTGCAGACCAAATCAATCTACGCCCTGGTCTGAGGTAAGGAAGCCCAACAGTTCAACCTTACTTTGTGAGCTGTCAAAACCAAATCTGAAATGGTTACCCGAAAGAAGAATCAACACAACAGACAAAAACTTTTTTCAAAGCTTTACCAAGAACCCAAGCAAACAGCACTGGTCAATTTTCATCCAGCTGGTCAATATGGCCTCTTTGACATTACACAGCATGCACATCACAAATCCAAGGAAGAGGAGACTATTTGCTATGGCAGAGGTGGTGCTCTCCAGCTGCGTCTACTGCTTAAGAAATTAAAACTACTTTCTCAGCAGACCTTCTATTCTATGACCCCATATAAGAGTAGTGTTCCTCTGGGTTTCCTAAATTAACTTCTAACCAGGTTCTCCACAGTAATTCTGCACAGTGCTAAAACAATAATCATTGTACAGAATTAGCCTACAATATCCTAGCAGAACACACTTTATGCTTGGCTTTGTAAGGTTTGCAAACTCAAAAAGACTACAATGAGAGGATGACCCCCTGAGGTCCAAGCATCAATGTCGAATGGGATATGGGGGTGACAAGACCTATCTTCCTGAATTCTATGGGTAGCGGAGGACGTGACTAGTGAACAAACAATATGTTCCACCAATGCTCATCTTAAAAAAAAAAAAATCAAAGTATCACCAAGCTTTAATTGGACTATTAGTGGTTAAAAACAAAAATCACTGGAAAGCACTTTGGAGGCTCAGGACATTTTTGTCTGTACAGGAACTAGGGGTGGAAACCGAGTGATGATCAACTGGGTTCATGGGTGCCATGTTTCCCCACACTCAAACTGATGTTCCTGCATATAAGCCATCATGTACCCATCTGTTCCAGTAATCCAGGTCAGAACCCTAGCCTAAACAGGCACTATTCAGATGTATGTTTTTAAAGTGAAGTGCAGGAAAACAAATGAAGCAATCCCTTATCTAAACTTGGCACTCAATCAACCAAAGTGTTTTTTTTTAATAGAACCAAAACAGAAGCTATCCATTTTGGCATTGAAAGATATGTAACATGTAGGACACCTGCTCATTTGTACAATGCACTTAATCTCAGTGGAAAGTCTAATACCTTTGTGCAATGAAAATTGCACAAAAGTATTTCAGAATTTTGATGGTGTAGATATTTTGTTTTGAAACCCCCAAATGACAGAATTCTATTACTGCAGAGAAAACGTCCATTTGCAGTAGAGACAATATTCAAATATTTGATGGCTTACTGGAATTTAAAAAAATCCAGTTATGTTACAGAGGGTGCAAAACAATGCCACTCAGTAGGGTACTAGCGGACATAAATTCAAGGGTATCTCTACTGAAAGGAGATGGATGTCCTGGATTCCAGATTCTGGATTATTTTGTTTTCAGGTGCCTTCAAGTCATAGCCCCTGGATATCCACATCAGGAAATAAACACCTACATGCTACACAGAGGTATCTGCTCTAGTTTAGGCAGACTGTTGCCCCTTCCGCTAACTCAAGGTAAAAGGATATTCACAGTCTGATGCATTGGAAAACATGCCTAAAACCATTCAGTTCTCATTCTGCAAACTCTCACTTGCCTCTTTCTTAAGTTCTTGCACGAGAGGAAAGAACAACAGGATTTAAATTAAGTAAAAAGGGGAGGATGAGAACAAGAACAATGAGAATAAGAAGGTAAGCGACTATTATAGTGGTGAAACAATGGCATATGGCTCTGCCTCACTAGAATCCTTTGGGAATAGGGACATAACTATAAATGGTGTAACAGGTACAGGGGCCTAGAGACTTAAAGTGTCCACTGAACTCTAATTATTGATCTCTTTTACTACCAGCACAGCAAATACGGGTCTATTTGAATTTCTTGCACTAGGACCTATGTCAGCCTTGCTACGTCACTGTTTGGAAAAGGCGTAAAACAGTTACTATTAATGATAGAAAATAATCTAGTTTCTATGCTGACTAATTCAGATCAGTACCTACAGAAAATTAAGTTTACAAGGTACCCTAAAAATGCATCCATCAATATGCAGCCACAACATCACCCATGATGTATCAGACACTTTTGCCTATTGCTTGTTATCGTATTGGTATATGTAAATATGTATGTGCATGTATAAAGTACAAACTCAGCTACTAACCAAGGACTGAACAAAAAGGTCAAGAGCCTAAGAATGCAGTTTGGATACATTATAGGGAGACTGCAGATAAATTGTTAGATATATGTGTGTGTCTCTGTGGAAGTGGGGAAATTGA
Organism: Pleurodeles waltl; assembly: GCF_031143425.1. Lineage (NCBI taxonomy): Eukaryota > Metazoa > Chordata > Amphibia > Caudata > Salamandridae > Pleurodeles > Pleurodeles waltl. The sequence goes on from NC_090448.1 coordinate 1,126,104,351, forward strand.
TTTGGAAGAGGTAAGTCATAACCATTTTTAGAACTGCAGGTAGATTGAAGCTGTTTTGATGTCAGTAGGGATCCTGACCATATCCTGACAGAGAAGGTGGAGAAGGCATGCTTTCTGTTTCATTTTTGTTTAATTCCTTTCACATTTTCATCATCAATCTGGCAATGCCTTGGATTCTGTCCAGGAGTTGCCCATCAAAGGTGGACATGCCATCTGGTCTGGTGCTGCCCATCAAAGGTAGTTGATTTTATGGCCAGGTACCTCGGGATGCCATTTGTAATACACAATGTAACTAGACTTTAGGAAGATGATGAGTAACTTAAGCATCCTCAGCAAAGTGGTGATGTGGCCAGATTTCCATAAGCCCTCGAAGAGAAGCTCCATGGCTTGCAACATGACTTGAATGAGTGTTGAGTGGTGTCTGGGAGCCTAAGGTTAGCAGCAATAACCTAATTTAAGTGGGTGAGAGTCACTGGAACTGCTGCTTGAGCTGGTGTTGCACATTTGGTCGCTGAGAGGTGATGCTTCACTTTTTCATTGTTTTCTTAAAGTTATGTTATTTAAAGATGAGATATGTGTTAATGGTGTATCCATTTAAATTCACACTGGCAGTCAGGCAGCAGGTGAAACCAGCTAGGTTCATGGAATGTCATGAATGGATCTGTGGTTGTTTTAAGTTGTTCAACGATCTGAGTGGTTCCACGCAGAGAATGGAGAAGATGGAAGAAAGAAGAAACCATGGGTTTTGAATTCAACCAGTGCAACCTGTTGGCAGCTGGGAGGTAGAAGGAGAGGGTAATTCTTGATGATGATGAGGGCCTCATCAACTACTTAAAGAATAGCTATCTCAATACCCAAAGATATTCTGGGTCCAGAATGCTTGGCCGGCAGAAGGCTGTTCACATTGGTCTTCTCCAAACGTTGGATGGAGACAGCTTTTTAAATGATTTTGCTAAGAAGGATAGATGCATGACGTGTGTGAAGTTGGCTAGGCACCTGGATCTGAGATTGATTTCCTCAGACGTGTCCTGAATTAAGAGTATCTGGAAAGTTTCATTGGATGAGGGAGAAATTGACAATCCAGAGTAGGGCGGGTGAGGGCATCTTTCACAAGGGATTTAAGATGGAGCTTGATAGGATGTAGATTTGGAGTAGTGGAAGGAGGATGTGAGATACAGTAAGCATTGTGGTTTGGTAGCCAATGTGGGATTTGTTTTTCTTAAGGTGATTAATAAAGTTGCACAAATCTTCTGCATTGCTCAGTTTGTTGAATCACATCTATACACCTGTAGGTCTATAATACCAACTGATTGCAGATGTACACAATGATACATGTTTGAAACTGTACAAACCACACAGACTAAAGCTATACATTTTCCCCCAGATTTTGTTAAAATGAGAAATAACGTTGAACTTGTCATCTTAATTGCTCAGTTTTTTGTATTACATCTATACATGAGTATGTCTATAATGCCAAAGAACTGCAGGTGCACAAGAAGCTACATGTTTGAAACTATACAAACCCCATAGACAAAGACTATAAATACACCCCAGTATTATTTGAGAAATTCAAAGTCATAATTGAGAAAAAACACTCTTGCCTGTCACAGAGGGCTAAATCCTGGCTCCTGCCGGCCTTAACAAACATCATCTTTGCACTGAAAATCAGATTTTTCATGATGTCTATGAGCAGCCTGCTGTCCATTTCTGGGTTGTTCAGCGCTCGAGACAGGACACAACTGTGGTGTATCAGCAGATGACCACAAGCGATGCTATCACAGTGAAGACTTAAAATGGCAATGCATAAAGATGCACTTGGAGCCTGGAGAGAAAACAAAAACATTAACTGGATTTCCTCATCTAGTGCCATGAAGAAGCAATAATACAGAACACTAAGTAATTCAATTTGAATTTAATTTTTTATCGCATCAAACCCCCTTGCACAAGTATATGGCTGTTGAGGAAAGATTGGGGTGACAGAGGGTCCCAGAAGCAACACAAAAGGAGAGGAAACACTCAGCAGCAGAATGCAGTTGTCCTTCCATAAATGCTTTAATAACTGGAACTCTCAACAAAGAAGTATTCTGTCTGTTTTGAAAATATGCAGCTATGGCTGCTAAATGAAGACAAATGGATGTGTACGCAAGATTATCCTTTTGTAAATGCAGTAAATAACAGACAATCTCTTGAATGGTTGGCTTAAGATGGGTCAATGTTTTTTGGTTGGCGATAAACTAATCTTTTCCACTTTGCTGCATAACATTGTCTAGTTGTGAGTTTACATGCTTCTTTAAGAATATCTATACATTCGTGTGGTAGATGTAAATATCCAAATTCTATTGCCACAGGAGCCACATTGCTATGTTGAACGACTTGGGGTCTGGGTGTCTTATTTCCCCTTGACTCTGTGTTAGAAAATCCAGCCTGTTGAGGAGCCTCTGGTGTGGAATTACTGATAGATCTAACAGTGTTGGGAACCATGGTTGATGTGCCCATGTAGGAGCTACCAAGATTATGGTGAGGGAAGATTGTCTGAGTTTCCGAACTACAAAAGGAAGACACTGACTTTCTTTATGTATTGTGCCAAGGGTATCAACTAGAAAGTCTTCCTCGGTAGGATCAGTATACATGTGTACTTTACAGAATTATGCTGCCCTAGCTATGATTTGCTGATATGAGGTGGAACATACTCAGGTGGTGATGGTCTAACTGGGTAGAGTTCCAGATCATTGGGTGTAATAGGATCCGGATCATATGTGTCCCCTAGGTCTGGGTCATCCAATGTGTCTCCTAAGTCCTGAGCCCCATTAGGAGGTGAATTTGGTGGTGTAAACCCCAAAGGAGGAGGAGAAGGAGCTGGAGGAGGTGGAGAGGATTGAGGAAAAGGCTGTGGAAGGGAAAGAGCCTAGTCTCTGATGGGCTTCTTTGGAGGCAGAGACGAATCAAGCACCTCTTGAAAGGACAATTGTCTCTTTAAAGGGATAGGGAATTATGTCATAATACGCACTGTTCTCCCCTGACTGTGAAGTCGGCGATGTCGAGTGTCCATTACTTCCAAAATTGGCTCCACCGGTGAGAGGGTGGTCTAAGACTGTCCAGAATACACTGAAGTCTTTTACAAAGTTTTCAGTTTTGAAGTCTTTGACTTGTGAGATAGTTTTGCCACCAAAACGGAGGATGAGTTTTTTCTTCGGTGCCAAAATGGTCGGTACTGAAGCACCATGTCCACTCTGTCGGGTCAACACCAGGGTGGAGGAATCAGCACTTGAAGTCAATGACGAACAGTTTACTTTGGCTTTTTTCGATGCCGAGCCGGAGGGCAGGGCATCCAAAGCAGTTTCTCTGCTCCAACCATGGTCAGAAGGCAGTGGCGAACCAGTAACCTCTCTGGATATAGACTTCGCGGAGTGAAGGGGTCTCTTTACTGATGGTCTGCAATGACTGCAACAGCTGGCTTTCGATGTCGGACTGCACATACGAGTGGGAGTCTTCGATGAAAAAGGCCTGTTCTTGCTCCGGCTCTCCCTGTGCATGCTCATCACCGAAGATGTGCGTCTGGAGTCCGAGACGCCATTTCCATCCAATGAGCTCTTCTGTCTCTGAGTGTCTTTTTCAACAAAATGATCGACAAGCATCGCAGGTTGGCTCGTTGTGGTCAGGGGAAAGACACAAATTAGACAACTGGTGGTGATCAGTGTGTGGAAATTTGGAATACACACGAAAGTACGGGGTTCTCTAAAAGAGGACGTCGCGGATATAAGCGTAGCCCTGGGTTGTATGTATTCCTATTTGGAAGGGTAAAGTCAGTGGAATGTCAGTTGGAAATTGCCGAGTGCATATTCGGAGAGGAACAACGGGGGGTGGGAAAAAGGGGATTTCCTTTTACGGACTAGGTGGTCTCACACACTATATAGTGTCATGCTTCATCATTTGACCACCTAGACCCACCCAGGTAGGACAGTGCCACCTGGGCGGACTCAACCTCACTGTTAAAGGAACAGGAGGGAGTGCGTAAATAAACTTGTTTCTGGAAAGATCGGGATGCAGCTAATCTACTGAAAAAAACTAAAAACACCTAAGCAGACACCTATGAAGAGCAACAATTTTAATGATGGTGTCTGACTGGTGTAGTTAAAAAGGGGGGTTGGGACACCTCTGTGAGGGCAAGGACTCACAGGGTCACCTAACTAATTACTAGCCAACATGTTTCTGCCCTCAGGAGTGAGCCAATGAAGGTCTCGGGGCATTCGTCAGGGCCTAGGATCCCTACGTCTCACGTTGGAGGAAAATACTCTATGGGGAAATCAAAGAGTGAAAAAATGGAAAATGAATGATCTACCTTACCCAAGGAGTTACCTTGAGGCGGCCTATGGGGGAAAAACCAATAATTAGCACACTGGTGGCACACAGCACTGCAAAACCAACCAATTACACACGTGTCAAGGGGATGCATTCATGCACGAAACACATATGTTCAAAAAGGTAATATACATGCGTGGAGTGACTGAGTGGGTATATCTACACAAGTGGACAGTCCTATCACTGCAGGGAATTATAGTTCTTACCCTTTTCTTAGAGGCTGTTAGCCTCTGGTATCCAGGAGGGGGAGTGTCCCCTTATAGTCACACACTAAGGGAAAGAGATGAACATACAGACGAAGTGAGGAGAGGAACAGAAGTAGGCAGAATAGATACAGAGGGAGCATTAGGGGGGGAGCAAGTTCCCACTATTGCTGGTAGAAAAATACTGGTTAAGAGAAACCGAAGTGGCTATAGACAATAAACATGAAAAGTAAGATTAAACGCAATAAGGGCTTATCTGTGCTGCCTGTGATCCGGTATGCCACTCACTACATCAAAGGGGACGCTCGCCGTGCGCCTATTTCGTCCTCTCCTTGGACCGCTTGAGACAAGTGGCTGAGGGAGAACGGTCTATTTATGGCTGTAAGATATTCCAGGTGCGCCCTGTTAGCGCGTTAATTGGAATTCAATTGAAGTTAATCACCGCCGCGGGCCTCGTTGCGTTGCTAGCCTCGATATGATTGCCGTAATGGCGGGCGCACCGGCAAAGCCGGGGCGCCGGCATGAATGTGATCGAGTGCTGGGGCGGGCCTCTTAACGTTGATGGCCTCGATGTGCTTAACCGCACCCGCAGGAGCCCCAGCTGAGCCGGGGGTGCCGGCATGAATGCGAGCGAGTGCAAAGGTGGAGACCGAGCCGGAAGATTCCGGCCCGAGCGCCACCAGCGGAAGCCTCGCGTTTACAGTGGCCGCTGGGAAATGTAGTTCCCAGCGGTCCCGTGGCCCAAAGGGCCAAGAAAGAAAAAAAGAAAAAAGGAGAGGGAAAGGATGAAGAAAAGGAAAGAGGGGGGGGGGGGGGCGGGGGAGAGGAAAAAAAAAAAAAAAAAAAAAAAAAAAAAAAAGGGGGGGGGGGGGGTTACGGAAGAAAGGGAGGAGGGAGAAGAGGGAACAAAACGGACAGGGGGGGGGGGGGAAGTAGTGAGGGGGGGTAAGAGAACAGAGTGGTCCCGGGGCAAAGTCCCGTAAAGGATCAGGGTAGGGGGTGGGGACAGTACAAAGGGGAGGGGGGGGGAAAGAAAAAGATAGAGCAGAAGCGGACGGGAGGGAGGACTCATAAATTAATAAGAGAAATCATTTATTGAGTGTGAACCAGGGGATCTCATCATTAAGACCATTGGTGTCCGTGTGTAATCTCCAGACCCAACGTTGTTCGGTCTGGAGCAATCTCTGTGTCATATTGGAGGACGATGGAGGTAGTTGCTCAATTACCGTCCAGTTTAAGTCATCTGCCGAATGTTTTTCCAGAAGGAAGTGGTTAGTCAATTTAGTAGCCTCTCGTTTACAACGGATCGTACTCCTATGTTCGCAGATTCTTGTGGCGACCTTTCTAGATGTCATTCCCACGTATTTAAGGTTACAGGGGCATCTAATCAAATATATCACGTTTTTGCTGTTACAGTTGGTTAGGGATCTTTGAGCCCATGGAGTCTTAAGGTCTAGGTCTATTGTGGTTGATTTTTTAGTGAAACAGCAGACACTGCAATTACCACATGGGTAGTGTCCTCTTGGTGGTGGGAGGCCCCATAGTGTGGTTTGTGTCGTTAGGGAATTGTTTTTTTCTTTGGGTCTTGTGTGGACAACCATGTCCCGTATGTTTGTGGCTCTTTTAAACGCATGTAGTGGCTGCTGAAAAGGTAAACACCCAGATATAAGGATTTTCCACTCATCTTTGATGATTTTCTGAATCTTATTGGATAGTGGGTTAAAGGTAGTCACACACACAATTTGTTCAGTGTCAGACGTCCTAGTGCGTGGTTGTAGTAGTTGATCCCTATTATTATTCCCCGCTCTTTTGTATGCTCTCTTCACCAGATGTGTGGGATAATCCTTGGTTTGCAGCTTACTAACCAATTTCTCAGCGTGTTTGCGGTAGTCTGTGAGGGTGGAACAATTCCGTCGCAGACGTAAAAATTGACCAACAGGGAGATTCTCCCTCAGGGACCTTGGGTGGAAGCTTTGGAATTGGAGCAGGTTATTTCGATCTGTGGGTTTATAATAGACCTCTGTGGCTTTTTTTTCCCTTCCCCCCCCCCCCCCCTCTTTCCTTTTCTTCATCCTTTCCCTCTCCTTTTTTCTTTTTTTCTTTCTTGGCCCTTTGGGCCACGGGACCGCTGGGAACTACATTTCCCAGCGGCCACTGTAAACGCGAGGCTTCCGCTGGTGGCGCTCGGGCCGGAATCTTCCGGCTCGGTCTCCACCTTTGCACTCGCTCGCATTCATGCCGGCGCCCGGCTCAGCTGGGGCTCCTGCGGGTGCGGTTAAGCACATCGAGGCCATCAACGTTAAGAGGCCCGCCCCAGCACTCGATCACATTCATGCCGGCGCCCCGGCTTTGCCGGTGCGCCCGCCATTACGGCAATCATATCGAGGCTAGCAACGCAACGAGGCCCGCGGCGGTGATTAACTTCAATTGAATTCCAATTAACGCGCTAACAGGGCGCACCTGGAATATCTTACAGCCATAAATAGACCGTTCTCCCTCAGCCACTTGTCTCAAGCGGTCCAAGGAGAGGACGAAATAGGCGCACGGCGAGCGTCCCCTTTGATGTAGTGAGAGGCATACCGGATCACAGGCAGCACAGATAAGCCCTTATTGCGTTTAATCTTACTTTTCATGTTTATTGTCTATAGCCACTTCGGTTTCTCTTAACCAGTATTTTTCTACCAGCAATAGTGGGAACTTGCTCCCCCCCTAATGCTCCCTCTGTATCTATTCTGCCTACTTCTGTTCCTCTCCTCACTTCGTCTGTATGTTCATCTCTTTCCCTTAGTGTGTGACTATAAGGGGACACTCCCCCTCCTGGATACCAGAGGCTAACAGCATCTAAGAAAAGGGTAAGAACTATAATTCCCTGCAGGGATAGGACTGTCCACTTGTGTAGATATACCCACTCAGTCACTCCACGCATGTATATTACCTTTTTGAACATATGTGTTTCGTGCATGAATGCATCCCCTTGACACGTGTGTAATTGGTTGGTTTTGCAGTGCTGTGTGCCACCAGTGTGCTAATTATTGGTTTTTCCCCCATAGGCCGCCTCAAGGTAACTCCTTGGGTAAGGTAGATCATTCATTTTCCATTTTTTCACTCTTTGATTTCCCCATAGAGTATTTTCCACCAACGTGAGACGTAGGGATCCTAGGCCCTGACGAATGCCCCGAGACCTTCATTGGCTCACTCCTGAGGGCAGAAACATGTTGGCTAGTAATTAGTTAGGTGACCCTGTGAGTCCTTGCCCTCACAGAGGTGTCCCAACCCCCCTTTTTAACTACACCAGTCAGACACCACCATTAAAATTGTTGCTCTTCATAGGTGTCTGCTTAGGTGTTTTTAGTTTTTTTCAGTAGATTAGCTGCATCCCGATCTTTCCAGAAACAAGTTTATTTACGCACTCCCTCCTGTTCCTTTAACAGTGAGGTTGAGTCCGCCCAGGTGGCACTGTCCTACCTGGGTGGGTCTAGGTGGTCAAATGATGAAGCATGACACTATATAGTGTGTGAGACCACCTAGTCCGTAAAAGGAAATCCCCTTTTTCCCACCCCCCGTTGTTCCTCTCCGAATATGCACTCGGCAATTTCCAACTGACATTCCACTGACTTTACCCTTCCAAATAGGAATACATACAACCCAGGGCTACGCTAATATCCACGACGTCCTCTTTTAGAGAACCCCGTACTTTCGTGTGTATTTTGAATTATAGGGAGCTAAGTACGAAGTGTTCCTCCATATTTATCCCCCCTCCTCCCTCTTCCTCTCTCCATGTGTAATGATGGAAATTTGGAATGACATTGAGGACAAAAGCAAAATGGAGTCCGTTCCATCAGGTCTGCATAGTTGGATGCCATGCAGAGGGTATAGGCCTGAAGAGGGCTGCGGATGCCCCCAAAAGGCAGAGAGTAGGCTTTGTGTTGAGTGTTGGAACCGAAGGCAGACTGTAAGAACGACAATGCGATCTAGACAGTACCGGCGCGGAAAGAGAGACTGAGAGAAGGCGGTTTTAGACTGTATCGAGATGATCAATCAATCAAAAATGTTTATAGAGCGTGCTACTCTTCCGTGAGGGTCTCAAGGCGCTTGTGTGTGTGTGTGTGTGTGGGGGGGGGGGTTACTGTTCGAATAACCATGTCTTGAGCTTTTTTCGGAAGAGTAGGAAGTCTTTGGTTTTGCAGAGGTTGGTGGGGAGGGAGTTCCAGGTTGTGGGGGCGAGGTAAGAGAAGGCCCTGCCTCCTGTGGTGGTTCGTTGGATGTGGGGGACTGTAGCTAGTGCAAGGTCGACTGATCGGAGGTTGCAGGTGGGAGTGTGGAAGTTCACTCTTTCGTTGAGGTAGGTCGGGCTGGTGTTGTGGAGGGATTTGTGTGCGTGGATGAGGATCTTGAAAGTGATTCTCTTGTCTATAGGGAGCCAGTGAAGGGATTTGAGGTGTGGTGAGATTTGTTCGTGGCGGGGTAGGCCAAGGACGAGGCGTGCTGCTGTGTTCTGGATTCTCCGGAGTTTGCTTTTGAGTGTGGTGCCGACGTAGAGGGCGTTACCGTAGTCTAGTCTGCTGCTGATGAGTGCATGGGTGACTGTCTTCCTGGTCTCTGGGGGAATCCATTTGAAGGATTTTTTTTTAGAGTGCGGAGTGTGTGGAAGCAGGAGGAGGTTAGTGCATTGATTTGCTGTGTCATGGAGAGGGAGAGGTCCAGGATGATGCCAAGGTTGCGTGCGTGGTTTGCGGGGGTGGGTGCGGGGCCTAGGGCGGTGGGCCACCAGGAGTCGTCCCATACGGTTTTGTTGGAGTTAAGCTTGAGGTGGTTAGTTGTCATCCAGTTGGCGGTGTCGAGGAGAACAGGGTGTAGATTGGTTTTGGCAGTGGTGGGATTGCGGGTGAGGGGGGGGATGAGGTGGGTGTCGTCTGCGTAGGAGAGGACAGTGATTCCGTGTGGTCGGAGGATGTTGGCTAGGGGGATCATGTAAATGTTGAAGAGTGTGGGGCTGAGGGAGGACCCTTGGGGAACTCTGCAGATGATCTTGGTAGCTGTGGAGTGGAAAGGTGGAAGGCGGACTCTATGGGTCCGGTCGGTGAGAAAGGAGGTGAGCCAGTCTAAGGCTTTGTGGCGAATTCCTGTGTTGTGGAGGCGTGTGCGGAGTGTGTGCTGGCAGACAGTGTCAAAGGCTGCGTAGAGGTCTAGGAGGATGAGTGCGACGGTCTCGCCTTTGTCGACTTTGGTCCTGATGTCGTCAGTGCATGCGATGAGGGCGGTTTCCGTGCTGTGGTTCTTGCGGAACCTGGATTGTGAGGGGTCAAGAGTGTTGTTTTCTTCGAGAAAGTGGGATAGGCGGGCGTTGACTAGTTTCTTGGCTACCTTGGCGGGGAAAGGGAGGAGGGAGATGGGGCGATAGTTGAAGAGGAACTCCGGGTCGGCTTTGTTTTTTTTTTTTAGGAGAGCAGTGATTTCTGCGTGCTTCCAGGGGTCTGGGTAGGTGGGGGAGATGAAAGAGGAGTTGATTATGTCGCGGAGTAGGAGGGCGATGGCTGGGCTGGCTTTGTTGAGATGCGATGAGGACAGGGGTTGGAGGGGGATCCCGAGTGGATGGAGTTCATGTTTTTTTCGGTTTCTTCGTGTGGTGGGGGCCCAGGTAGTGAGTGTGGTGGAGGGGGGGGGTCATGAGTGGGGGATGAGTTGGGTGAGTGAGGGGTGTGTGCGGTGTGTGTATGGTATGAAGCTGTTGTGGATGTCCAGGATTTTGTGGTGGAAGTGGTTGGAGAGGGCGTCACATAGGGGCTGTGTGTGTGTGGGGTCTATGTTTTGGCTTTGGGTTTAGCTAGCTCTTTAATGATGGTGAAGACTTCTTTGCTGTTTTGGGAGTTGTTGTCAAGTCGTGTCTTGTAGTGATCTCTTTTGGTGGTGCATATGAGTTGGTGATGGGTGCGAATGGTAGTTTTGAGGGTGGAGAAGTTGGTTGTAGAGGGTTCTTGTCGCCATATTTTCTCAGCTTGGCGGCATTTGCGCTTGGAGTCTTGGAGTTCGGGGGTGAACCATGGGGCGTTCTTGATGTTGCGGGTGGCAATGTGTTTTCTGAGGGGGCTAGTGTGTCTGCGCAGGTAGTGATCCATTTAGAGAGGTTGTGTGCTCCTGCGTTGGGGTCGTTGGTGTGGAGGGGGAGGTTGTGAGCCAGTTGGGAGTTCAGGCGTTCAGTGGGGATCTTGTCCCACATGCGGTAGGGTGTGGTGTGTTGATGGTGGTGTGTGGGGGGTTTGGTGAAGGAGAAGTGGACGCAGTGGTGGTCAGTCCAGTGGAGTTCGGTGGTGTGGGTGTAGGCTATGTGTTGGCTTGAGGTGAAAATTGCGTCGAGCTTGTGTCCTGCTGAGTGGGTGCGGTGACCAGTCGCTTGAGTCCGAGGTTGGTGAGGTTGTCTATGAGGGAGGTTGAGTTGTGGTCTTGAAGGTTCTCCAAGAGAAAGTTGAGATCAACGAGGAGGATGTAGTCTGTGGAGGTGAGGGCGTGCGAGCTGATGGTGTGGGCGATGGTGTCGCAGAAGGTGGTGCGTGGTCCTGGTGGACTGTAGATTAGTGTACCTCTGAGGGTGGAGTTGTTGTTAATGTGGATTAGGAAGTGCATGTGTTCTGTGTTGTCGATAGAGTCTTGGGAGCTGGTGGTGACTTTGATGGTGTCCCTGTGTAGGATGACAATGCCACCACCTGGCATGTTGAGGCAGTCTTTGCGTTGGAGTTTGTATCCCTTGGGGGTGGCGATGGCTATGTCAGGTTCCGTGGAGGGGTTGGTCCAGGTTTCCGTGAGCGATGTCAGATGAGTGTGATGTGATGAGGTCCCAGAGTTCTATGGCATGTTTGTGAAGGGAGCGGGTGTTGAGGAGCAGGCAGTTGAGGTGGTTGTGGTGGGTGGTGTTTGTGTGGTGCATGAGGGTGTTGTTGCGGGATGTGTTCTGGTTGTGGGGTGGTGTGCGGTGGGGCTGGTTGGTGGGGGTGGGGACAGAGCAGGTGAGTATTGCGTTCGGGGTGTTGTGTTTGTTGTGGGGGGGTCGCTATGGTTGGTGTGTGGTGTGAGGGATGAGGCGCAGGAGAAATGACAGGTGTAGCAGGTGAAGAGGCCATGGGTGTGTGTGGGGCTGGAAAGGGTGCAGGTGGCGTGAAGGCCTGGGTTGAGTGAGTGGAGGGTAAGGGGGGAGGTAGATTTGTCTGAGGGGCCGGGGGGACTGGTGCTGGGCGCGGGGAGGAGGGAGGGAGTGGCAGCTGGGAGGAGGGAGGGCTGGGCGAATGGGAAGGCTGGGGGGGGGGGTGGGGCTGCAGGGATTAGCAGCGGCGGGAAAACGTATGGAGAGGAGGTGGGGGGAGGGGGAGAGGGGCCGCGGGGACGCAGCGGCAGGGGATTTAGAGAGAAAAGGAAACGGACGAAGAAGGGATGGGGAGGGGCCACGGGGACACAGCGGCAGGGGATTTAGAGAGAAAAGGAAATGGACGAAGAGGGGGTGGGGGGAGGGGCCGCGGGGACGCAGTTGCAGGGGATTTAGAGAGAAAAGGAAACGGACGGAGGCTGGGGAGGATACCACCGGTAAAGTGGAGGCGTGCGGGGCGGTGGCGCGAGAACTCCGAGCGAGAGGAACACACGTCCAAACCCCGTAGTGGAGATAAACAATCTAACAAGAGACTCGATGCCCATGAACAGTATTACCAAGAGAAGGAATCATTCAGTGCAGTGACTCAAAAAGCTTCTTTGAAGAAAAACAAGTTGTACCACTCGGAACCCAACACTAGATGGCAAGCTTATGAATAGTATGTGTATCTACAGCCACACATGCCATCAAACAGGTAATCCCACAGGACGTAGTAAGGGTACTGTCACCCAAGAGCACCCTATACAATAACCCTAAACACCCAGTTATTTATTGCTTCACATCAAATTCTCAGATCTATGCTCCCAAGAGGAGCGCTATAAAACAACCTTGAACATCCTGAAATCCTTGCTTCACATCAAATTCTATGATTTATGTGTGATCTACACCACTATAAAATGACAGTGGAAGCCTGTGCATGTGCTATTTCTAGTTTGCACTAGCAGAAATTGTGGGAAGATAGAGCCTTTTTAAACACAAACTTTATTGGCATTTTGATGAGAATTCCATTACTATTATATTAGACAGGTACGTTGGTGCACATAAAAGTGGGAGGAGAATGTAGTCCTGTTTATCGGACAGTTAAATGGATCAGACCAACATCAGCACAACCCAACACTGCCATAAAATATAGAGCCAACCCGCATCCCCCCACCCTTCCAACTAGCTTCTGCCAACTGATTTGGTAACCAAACCAATGTAGGTGCAAGTCCAATTTAATCAGCGTAAAAGTAAACAAAATAGGAGCCTGTGTTCTTAAACGTGTTTACGACTGTATGAGGCTGTCTATGTGATAATAACTTGCTGGTATTGGGGGGGGGGGGAGGAGGAGGAGGGGAGGTTGAGGGTGGGAACATCCTGAATCTATAAGTATAGAGGACTGGGACCTAAGCCTTCCTCGCATCCAGAGCGCTTTGCTAATGGCACCGCTAGTGTCAGTATTCTTACTCCTCAGTCTCACTATGTGTTCTAAATGTCTCCAACAATGTATCCCATTTCAATTATATCGGTTTCGGTCGTAGCCTTCTGTATTCTTTGCGATGGAGTGCCAAACTTTCGGCTTGGTCCCAGCGCTGTACTACCTCTCTCCAGGAGGTAACGGATGGAGCATGGGGTGATTTCCAACGCCTTGTTAACTGTCGCTTCGCTAAGAGCGTAGCAAGGTCACAAAATGTGAGGTCACTTTAGAGCCTTGTTACCGTTTCAGGCTGCCCGGAGCCCAGTAGCTGCGCACATAGGCAAGTATTATAGCATGGGTCAGAAAAAAAAGCCTAATGTTGTCCATGAGCCTGCACAAAGCCAGAATGTGGCTTTAGTATTCCATCTTCAAACAGGTTTCCCAATGAACGGACACTTTTTTGTTCCTAGACACGGAGCATGGCAGCAGTAGTATTCCCTGATGGGGTATGAAGCCTGCAAAGTGGCACATTTGGTGCTTATGGGACCGATTAAGCTGTGAGGCGCACCGCTAGCTTCCAGTATGCTAAAGCAATACACAACTGTAAGGTAGCACCTGTAGGTAGGTTATGGGGGCTTGGACACAGAAATCCATTTAAGAAGCCTCTCCTCAACATTGTGGCTGTGCAATTTATTTCTCCCAGATTATGGCCATTGTGGTTTGCCTGTTATGCAACAGGCTTTAAAATCTGGGGCCCCCAGACTTCCCATGTCAGGAGGCAACTGTAGTTTCCCTAGACTGACTCAACATCGGCCCTTCCCCATATCAGATCAATCAGCAAGGAGTTCAGTGTCTGAAATACATGGGTCGGCACCGTAAGTGGCATATTAACAAAATAAACTAGAACACGGAGTAACATTATCATTTTTGGCAATGCCAACCTACCTGACACAGAAAGGGGCAGATTGGTCCAAAAATCTATTTGAGACCGGAGTGATGTAATCGCCCGCATCAAATTGCCCTCAAACAAATCTGCATGATCACGGTATACCAGGTTACAGAGGTAACGAAAGGACACAGACACTGTTGCAATGATCATGGTTTCGTTCTGGGTAAGTGCCCCCAAAGGAGTATACATAGAATCTATTGGGATTAATTTGAAGCCCAGAGAGAATTGCGAATTGAGATCATATTTGGGCTGCTCACCCGTATCCTGCCTCAAATCCCTATAATATAGAATCATATCATCTGAGTATAACGAACGAGTGGTGGACCGAGCACAATTCCCCAATCCTTGCACTATGGTGAAGGTGGCCAATGCTAATACAAATAAAAGGGAGGAGATCGGGAACAGCCTTGTCTAGTTCCACCATATATTCGGTCGGAGGCAGAGATATGTGCTCGCCTTCAGAACCTTCCGGTAGTGCTCTGCCTTTGGCATACTCAGCTCAGTCCTGAAGATAGTCCACCTGCTTATACAACAGGAAGATCACAGAACCCTGCTCTGCATGTTCCAAAGTTAAGGTAGCTAATGTTTGTTCCATCGACTTGACTCTGTCAGCAAACTTATGCTGATTATCTTTCAGCAAACTTATATCTGTGGTATGGGCGCAGAGTTTCTGTTCCATGGCTACTCTGGAGTCGCGTATTTCCTGCAGGATGATATCCAATTTGTCAACCGGAGGCTCTGCCTGCGTGGGGGGAATACAGTCTACCAGAGTTGAGGCAACCGAGCCCTCTGAGGGTCGGGAGCATGATTGCACACATTCATCTAGTCTGGGAAGCTTAGTATTATTGCGCCCATTGTGCTAATGAAGGTGTCAATTCAAGGCAGGGGGCCACAGCTGCTGTCTTTATTGCCCCCACCGCAGTGCCCTTATGGAAGGCCTAAAACAAAAAAGGAGGAAGATGTGGGGGCATCAATCTGTAGCAGGCCACTGGTACCGTGTAGGGTCCACGCAAGCCCCCAGACTAGCGCTGCAGATGCTTATTACGGCAACAATTTCCAAAGGGCACTTTCAGCCAGTCCCTGTTGTAACACTGCGGGGGTATCCAAACACACAATAAGAACGCAATAGGCAAAGGTTGCACTGTTGTGGGCTCGTTCCAGGTAAGTGGAACAAGTTAGCGCCAACACTGTTTCTTAGCCCATCAGAACTGCCAAGCTAGTGTGTATTGTTGAGGAGTGGCCCTTGTCATACTCCTGCTAGGTCTCACCGGTGTCCAGATGTGGCAGGCAATCTCCGCATGTAAAGGCCTCACATCAGGCCGCTACTCCACTGTATTCAGCTGGCCTTTCAGCGCTGGGTCAAATCGATGCCCTCGGCCAGGGTTTTCCAGGCAGCTCACCGACTCTGGAGATCTGCGCCAGTCAGTGGGGTTCTCGGACGCGGGAGCGCACCGCCTCAAATCTCTTGACGCAAGTGTCCACAGTCCGCCTCTGCTGCCAACAGTCCGCACTCCCATTTTCCTGTCCAGCTCCCGGCCCAGTCCACCACCTCACCGCATGACACTGTTGGGCCGCTCCAGCTGCAGTTACCGCCTCGCTGCTGGGCTGCACAGCTCCAGGAGGGACAGCGGAGCACCAGGCGAGTGGCCCAGCTCGTCACGGCATGTGGCGGATCCACCCTGAGCCCCGAAGCACTGCACTGAGCCCCAGCACATGCCAGAGCATGGCTCTCGTCCTCTAATGTGCGGGATGCATTGTATTGAGGAGATTGGGGCAGATTGTCAGTATAATTTGCAGTCTGAAGCTGTGAGTTAGGCGTCCACCATCTTGGACGTTTGGCCACGCCCCTGAGAAAGAATCAGCCTTAAGTTCTGGAAACCTCCACCACCTGAGATCGAACCATAAAAAAACAATTTCTGTCATCTGTGGGTATCCCTACCTTGCACCATATTTGTGCATTCTTTGACATTTGGAAAGTCAAGAGTAATAAGTGATTCAGCATTTAACTCTCACCACAATGATTTATCCTTCATTACTTCCAGGGTTTAACGTTCCATTTAGACTGCAAACATTTTTTTTCTCGATCCTTCCAAGAGCTACATAGGCTTGTCGAAGCCTTCATTTGGCTAAATTTGCAAATACAAGCTTACATTACTATATCATGGCCCAATCCTCAAACTGCTTGTCAACCGACTGGTACCCACCTTTGAACAAAGATGCCATGACTCCTGAGCATCAACATATGTGCAGAGCATATACCTTACAGATCAAACAAGGTCTGAAGACACTGGGGATCCCATAAACCAATACAGGTTTACAGGGCTACAGGTAAAACGTATCACATAATAAATAACTTAATCAATGAAAGACATTGCTTGTGACCATACAGATACAGAATATCCATGTGGCATTACAGAACTTTCAAAGTCAACTAGTCTGAGAGGTGAACAATAGACTAATAATGTGTGATTTTTCACTTTAAGTACTGGGTAGATTAATTCAATACATAATTGAGGTAAAATGTCTGTGGAACTCAGTATCCCGAAAACTGTCAACCCCACATGAAAGGGGAAATAAGCAGTGATTTTAGCAGCGAACTTGGCTAGAGAGTAAAGGGCCATGCTTAGATTCTCAGAGTCCTTTACAAAATCTAGTTGTAATAATTGCAGGGGCCGTTACACAATCTAGGTGTGCTCTAGAAGGCAGGAATGTAAAGAGACTTTGTTATGTACTTTTTTTGCCTTACATAGAATTGTACACAAAACCACTTCAGGGTGTTTTATAAAAATTATGTGCTATGGAGCTGTTTGTTCCATCATGAACAAGGGTTGGTGCATTACTCTGCCAAGTAGTCCAGTGTTACAAGTTAACAGGCTTATAATAACAACTCAATTAGAGTTCACAAGTGTTGTGGATGACAAGCCCAAAGTAAAAAAATGTATACACACAAAAGGGTTGCCATGCAATGTATGTGTGAGATAGCCACAAGGATTTTGGATCTTAGCTTTAAACGTCTGGTCAATCAATTATTAATGATAACTAGTTTGTGGAATATTAGACTGAATAAACAGCTAGCGTGACCAACCCTTTAAATGCAATGGTTGTTATTTTGACTGTATACACTTGTATATTATAAGTCACACTCCAATGTTAAGGATCCAACTTTTAAAAAGCATTTAGTCCCCCCAGACAAATACCTTTTATTGAACATGTGGAGAGGTACATTACTTTATAAGTATCATTCTCACAATCAATTGTTTCCGCAGGCTGGCTTTATGGTTGCCACTAATATGAACTCAACTAATACTTTCAAAACAATCCAAACAATAATCTTTCTGTCCTCTTCCACCAATAGCAATTTCAGTATGCTGCTGCAGCACCCATCTCTCTACCCTCTGATACAGCAATGGGTTTTAGCACTTAACATTTACCAAGTTCCATAATTTCTTGAACACATTTCTGCCCACACCTGTTCATAGTAAAATTCGCTCCGCTCCACCTCATTCTCTTCCTCATTCAGAGTCAGACGCCACTGCAATTCAGACGTCTTTGATAACTGGAGCACAGCTGCTAAATCCAAACAGTCATCATCATCTACAGCCAAGGAAAGAGCAGAAAAAAGACAACAAATCAGATGTCAGCTGCAGCATTCAATGTAGACTAATTTCCATCAACATATGGTCACAATTTAACAAGCCATGCTAGCTTAAATGTTTGATCAAAGCCCAAACTGCTTAATACAAATGATATCCCATTTCAGTCTGGTGGGTAGGGACATACCACCTGTCCTTCTTATACCGCCATGTTTCTAGCCTCACATGTATTTGCTTTATCTATGATCTCACCTAATATACGTAACTGTGCATGACAACTACTCTACCAAGACAAAAAAAAAAAAACACGAAAACAGTATAAGTACCCTCTGATTCTTATTTGGTCTTCATAGAAGACTTCAGGCATTGTGGCATGAGTAAATCAAAGCTGAAATTACAACTGAGAGCAAATCACCGATTTTCTCTTTAAAAGCAGGAAATGCCATGTTGTACATAAAGGACTTAAGATGACTAGGTTTAATCATTTAGGCTATTTAATGAGCAAGTTAACACCCAAGAATTCAGAAGCATGAGAATTTTCTCTACAAAGGGACAAAAGGATATTTGAGCGCAAAAAAAACTACCACATTTCTACTGAGATGTAGTCATTTAAGTTTGCTCATACATGATCCCTTGAGTACTGTTGCATATAAAAGACCATCACATTATCCTCACCTAACATCCAAGCCTCTGAAGTTTTCTTCACATCGTTGCTGCTCCCCACAGAGTCAGCAAATACAATTAAATGTAATTTGTTGTGGAGAGTAAGTAGAAGAACAAGAGGCCCAGGCTTTCTAAAAAACAAAAATACCCGAAGATGCAGAAAACATTGAGAAACATTTGTCCAGTTGGTGTGCATCACTCACCTTCCATCTGACAACCATCATCTTCAGCTGAGCTGTCAAAAGAAACAGTGAGTGGTGATTATAGATTTTGCTTACATATTTCAGTTGAAACCATCATGTCAGGACAAGTTCAGAAATATTTGGGATAATGGGAGCTAAGAGAACACCTGGAGACAAAAATGTATTATGTGTATATTTATTATATGCATATTAGTGGATACTGTATATGCCCTCAAAGAGAAAAAAAACAAAAATCACAAAAAGAACAACATGCAATTTACATTCATCCCAACAAAGACTGGCAGCATGTAACACTCAATAGGTTTTGATCAAACAACGATGTACAAGGTTACGTACCATTACATACAAGATCACAACCCACTCTGACGAGGAAGGCAAAGGATGAATAACATCAGAATCCTCAGTTTAATGAGAGCTGAACACATTCTATAGGGATCCAAGCGCGAATGGAACACCATACTGCATTAGGAGGACACATTACCAGCAAAATCAGAGTTGGAAGAAACACTTTCCATCTGCATTCATGTTAGCCAAATACACTCAGTTTTATTCCAAAATGTCTCTTGATCTTTTAGTATGCTGTACCAATGTTTGCAAACAGCCTTGGGGCTGTTCGAGAGAGCTATATTCTTGACCTGTTCAGCACTTCATGGGTTCTTGCACATAAACCTACGAAAGGCACATAGGTAATGTCAAACTGGCAAATCTCATCTGCTTGGAGCATCTACCTGGAAATTAGTCTAAAAAGCATGCGTAGTGTCCCTGGTGAGTTGAGTTCTAGTGATTTTGCTTTTACATCCAAGATATTAATCCAAAGCACTGGGCACAATCATACTATAAGAGGAAAGTTGGCATTAGGAGATCTGCACCTTGAGCAATTGGATGTCCATGGACAGTAACAATTATTTAACACAAAGGGGATGTGGTAGCTCATTGTGAAATAGCAGTACTGTGTCATAGAAAATCTCACATTAATTGATTCGAATTTACAGTGCATAAACACATCCCACAATTGAGCACTATGAATGTGGACACCAGGCTGTCTTTTCTTCTTGCACTCTGATGGGAAGATGACTTATGTTTCAGTAAAAGAACATACATTTTGCTTACATGATGACACTCACCCATATCTGTGAGCAAAAAGTGTAAAACCGGGTCGTACTGAGGCGTCTATGAGCTGTCATTATTTACTTCTACCTATTGTTTTCCAAATATGAGATGACCATTTTCAAACCATCCATGGACTTTAATATATTGTTGCTTAACAATTCAGTGAGAGGGCATAACCCACTGGCAGGCTATAATCTGCAGTTCCCCCGCATCGCATCAAATCTCATTGCACAATGGGGCTGTCCGTGGGATAGAAAGATGAAATAGGAAACAAAATACTTTTTAGTTTAATGAGCTCTAACCAAGTGGTAAGGGTATACTGTGTACTGTCAAGGTATCAGAACTGGAAATAGTATATAGAAAGAAAACAGGGGGTGTCTTCACCACATTGACTGTGTTCCATGATCATATGCATAATCATATCTGGCAGCGTAAGATTTATCCAACCAAAAATGTACATGTAGAGCATGTTGTAGATGTGCTGTTAAATAATACAGAAAAGGATTGGGCATTGATTGTCCTGTCTCCCACGCCAGGGATTGTAGCACGTGCAGCCCCCCATCCCTCACATACGTTGCAACATAAGAACTTACATCTTTTGATAAAAGCAGGTTCATGTGTGTGAGTGAAGTCTTGAATCTACTAACCATCACAACAAGCGAAATAGGGAGGCAAAACCCCCTACCTGATTTAACCTAGAAAACCTCTGACAAGCAGGACATATGTAATGGCAATACATTTGCCCTTTCCCTATGGACACCAAATTCCAAATATTTCATGTGGTCAGCAGTCTAAAGGAACAAAGTGATACTCCAGAAATATGTAAAGGCACCACAGTTTGGTTAAGTACGACAAAACACTGGCTGTGAACAACGACTAGGTCAATCCCTATGCCAACCATTTCTTGTATGAATAGGCTAGATATACAGTTACAAGAATGCAAAGCAAGTGTGGCAGGGACCACCTTGCCAAGTATTGATCCCGGATATAACTATTGGGAAAGAGGTCCTCACTGGTCAGAACCCCAGCAAACGGGTAGGAATAAAAAAATACTGCTAATCAATCTGGTACCAAAACAAGACTTTTCCAGAATTTAGCAAATATGTTGCAGAACTTGCAAAATATACCACCAATAAACTGTGTCAAATGCTAGGCTCTCGAGGGGTGCAGGTTTCCTTAGCATTTGACAATCCTGAAGCTAAACAGGAGGTGAGCTAACCCACTTTTGGAGTCACTTCTTCTGTTCTGGCACAAGTGGAACTCTTTTTCATAACAGAGCATAGCAGACACAGTCCTTTTTCCACGTCCCTCGGTTGCAACAGGTGTAGTCAAGTCTTTTGCAAAGGGTCTCTTTACTAGGTCCAGGGAGTAGCAGGACAGTCCTCATTCTTTCGAGTCCAGTAGTGATCTGAGGACTGTGTGTCTAGGGTGCCACATCTATGCCATCTTTGTGTTTGTGGGAGGGGAAGACTCACCAGCCAATGATCGTTGTGTGCAATCCCTGGGCGTACACAGCATAATGAGCCATTCCCCTTGGAAAACCGTTTCTGCAATGGGTTTTCCCCCTCCGGAGAAATGACAGTCAGTCTACTTACACAAAGGAGCAGGCTGGTTGAGGTGAGACTCGCATTTGCTTCACTGAGGCGGTAGCTTATATGAAGCTGCCTGCCTGTGGCCACCGCCCAGTAGCCATCCTACTAAGAGAGGTCACATCCTCCACACACCAATGGTTTCTCCTTGTTCCCTGTTCCTGGGAACGCTTCACACTTTCTAGCAGGCCACGGGACGTTAGGGCAACAAAGTGGTGACTTTCTAAAGTCACCTCACCATTAAAAGTTACCTTAAATCCGATCTCAGAGATGAGTTGGGCTTGAAGTAACAATTAATTTCCAAATGGAAGTAAGCACTTAGCAGGGTGGCTAGTGAAATTCCATGTTAATCAATGATACTACTAACCTTCCTACAGTGAAAAGGGTTATGTTATTTACCTTGTAAGCATCTGTTTGTGGCATGTAGTGCTGCAGATTCACATGCTCTGCATACTTCTGCCATCTAGTATTGGGTCCAGATGTGTACAAGTTGTTTTTCTTCGAAGAATCTTCTGGGGTCACAAGGTAAAGTGACGCCTCCTCTCGGTGATAGTGTGCATTGGCACCGACTACACTCTTAGATTTTTTCCCGCAATTGGGTGAGAATGGAGTGTGAGTGAAGTGCTAGAAAGAGATTTTCATGCACATAAGAATGTAAAGTTATACTACAACAGCCATGCGTTTCCAGGGAGAAGGGGAGGCGCATGTGAAACTACAGCACTACATGCCATGAACAGATGCTTACAAAGTAAGTAAGATAATCCGTTTTATGGCATGTGTGGCTGTAGATACACACGAGCGGCATAGACTGTAAAGCAGTGCCCTCCATAAAGTGGTGGCTAACCCATGGGTGTTGCAGTTGTCTGAAAAAGAGTTTGAAGCACTGCCTGTTCAACATTTGCTAGTTGACGTGCTAATACATCCACACAGTAGTGTTTAGTAAACGTGTGTGGAGTGGACCATGTAGCTGCTTTACAAATTTCAGTTTAGTATGTTACCCAAAAAAGCCATAGATTCTCCTAACTTATAAGTTGAGTGTACTCTAGGAGGTGTGGGCAAGCTTCTTGGATCTTTGGTGTAATACGTTTGGATACATTTAACTATCCATCTAGAGATACCAGCTTTAGATATACCCTTTCCTGTGTGGGGAGGCGAGAAAGCAACAAAAAGTTGTTTTGTTTTACGAAACTCTATAGTTCTGTCAATATAATACATTAAAGCTCTTTTTACAGCCAATGTGTGTAGAGTTATTTCTGCAACTGATTCAGGTTGTGGAAAGAAAACTGGTAATTCAATCGTTTGGTTTAGGTGAAATGCAGAAATTATGTTGGGCAGGAATTTTGGGTTGGTATTTAGGACTACCCTATCCTTATGTATTTGAAAAATGGTTCTTTCAAGGTTAATGCCTGAAGCGCACCAAAATGTCTTAGTGAGGTGATTGCTATTAAAAACTCTGCGTTCCATGATAGAAACTGTAGTGGACAAATATGCAATGGTTCAAATGGTGGCCCCCATAAGCCTAGTGAGTACAATGTTGAGATTCCAAACTGGTGCAGGAGGCACTCTAGGTGGAATTAGCCTTTTAAGCCTTCCATAAAAGCTTTAACAACAAGTATTTTGAACAATGATAAATGTCTGTTTTGCATGCGTGCAGCTACCGCTGCAAGGTGAAGACGTATTGAAGTATATGCTAGGCCACAAGTTTGCAAATGAAGTAAATAGCATACAATATCTTGAACAGTCACTTTACTTTAACAGGTTCAATATGTT
Source organism: Pleurodeles waltl (assembly GCF_031143425.1). NCBI lineage: Eukaryota > Metazoa > Chordata > Amphibia > Caudata > Salamandridae > Pleurodeles > Pleurodeles waltl. The sequence goes on from NC_090448.1 coordinate 1,126,127,321, forward strand.
TGATGCGACAATAGAAAACAAATCTTTTCCACTTAGCAGCATAGCATGCCCTAGTGGTGGGTTTACATGCTTCCTTAAGAATGGTCATGTATTGTGGAGGAAGATTCAAATATCCAAACTCTATGAATTCAGGAACCAAATTGCAAGATTGAGTTCTTTCGGATTTGGATGCCTGATTTGTCCGTGGTTCTGAGTGAGAAGATCTGGGTGTAGGGGAAGCTTCTCATGGGGTACTACTGATAGTCTGAATAGCGTGGTTTACTATGGTTGTCTTGCTCAAGTGGGAGATACTAAAATGAGGATGAGAGACGTCTTGCCTGAGCTTCCGGACTACAAACGGAAGAAGAGGGACAGGTGGAAAAGCGTAGGCAAATATCCCTGACAAATTCATCCATAAAGCATTGCCCTTGGACAGCGGGTGATGGAAACTGGAGGCGAATTTTGGGCATTTTGTGTTGTTTACAGTTGCAAACAAGTCTATGTGTAGAAAACCTCACCTGTGAAAGTATGGAAGGAGGACTTGTGGGTGGTGTTCCCATTCGTGGACTTGTTGCTGCATCCTGCTGAGGAGGTCGGCAAAATGGTTGTCCATCCCTGGGAGATATACCACTAACAAGTGAATGCAGTGGCTTATTGCCCAATGCCAGATTGTCTGAGACAGGCGTGATAACTGTATAGAATGTCCCTCCTTGTTTCTGCAGATAAAACATTGCGGTTGTGTTGTCCGTTCGGACCAGAACAATCCTGCCTGTCAAGTGAACTAGAACTAATTTTGTGTGTTCCACCACTGCAGAGAGTGATGAGTGCGGATGTCTACCAACACTAGATCTTGTATCTGATCCTGTGACTGAGACCACTGATTTGTCAGACACTCCTGCAGCTACACATGTGCAGTTTTGCATGTGGTACTATCACAATACAGGCTGACATAATACCTAAAATCCTTTGAACTGTTCATACTGTTATCTGTTTATTGGGGTGCGCCTGTCACAGGAGGGTTGTGATATTTTGAATCTTGTCTGCATTTGAGTAAGCTATTCCTAGCGTGTGTTGAGGGCAGCTCCTAGATATGGCTGGCTCTGTGAAGTTTGTAGATGTGATTTCTGTATGTTGATGGTAAACCCCAGCTGATGAAAAGATGAAGTGTGGTCTGGGTATGTTGCAGACATAGTGGAAACGTACTGGATTTGATGATCCAGTTGCCCAGATATGGGAAAACATGAATATTCTGTCTCCATAGATGTGCTGCTAGTAGTGCGAGACATTTTGTTAAGAGACGTGGTGCGGTAGTAACCTTGAATGGGAGTACTTTGAATTGGTAGTGTTTTCCCTGTATTACAAACCAAAAGTATTTGTGGATGTTGTGGAATGTGAGAGTAGGCATCCTTTAAGTCTAGATCAGACACAAAATCTCCATGTTGTAATAGGGGGATCACATCCTGGAGAGTTACCATAGGAAAGTGGTCGGAAAGGATGTGGCGATTTAATGAGCTGAGGTCTAGGTTAGGCTGAAGTGATCCGTCCTTTTTGGGAATGAGGAAGTATGGTGAATATCCTCCTGTGCCCTTCTGATGAAACAGGACTGGTTTTATGGCTTGTTTCAGTAGGAGAGCCTGCACTTCTTGAATAAACAAATGTAGACGTTCCATGGAAAGCTTGTGTTTGCGAGGTGGTATGTTTAGAGGTGTTTTGATGAGCTCCAGGCAATAACCATGTTGAATAAAGTCCAACACCAACTGATCCGTTGTTGGTATTTTCCAAGTGGGAAAAAAGTGCTGTAGCCATCCCCCGACAGGTGTTAAGTGATCAGGGGGAGTGAGAAAAGATTCACTGCTTAGATGTGGAAGGTATGGTGAGGGTGGATGGTGTAGAAAGCTGGCTCTGTATATTTTAAAACAAAGCAAGGCATTGTGTGCACAGAGTCCAGTGGTTCCCCGGAGGCTGTATAGAGGCCAGAGGAGATAATACTAATGTTCTCTTTTGTGGTAGTGTGGGCGAGCAGTTAGGCTTATCAGAGGGTGGTGCTAAGCATTTGTTGTACACACACAGTCCAGAAATGGGGCACACACTCAATGACTAACTCCAGGCCAATGTTTAAGTATCAAAAAATATACTTTATTTCTAGAACCAAAAGGAAAGTTGTTGTAGGTAAGTACAGTTTCAGGAATGTATCACTTTTAAGTACCAAAAGCACTCTGTTTGTAAATCACAGATAATATAGGTTTTAGGTAAGTAATACTTTTCAATAGCAAATGTAGAGACTTAGGTGCAAAAATCATTGAAGGAAATGCAGTCCTAGAGGAGGAAGATAACAAGAACATTATACAGGTAAGTACATGACTTACAGTCCCAGTCTTCGGGGGTTAAGGTGTCCACAGGGCAAAGTTTAAGAAGACACCAAGGGTGCACCACTAGCAACACAGGAACGGCTGGGTGCAGGGGTCAAAGTTGGTGTTGGCGCCCAATGGAAACCAATAGAGACTGGGGGCACTTGGAAAAAAACAGATTGCAGGTAAGCACCTGGGGTTTCCGGCCACAAACCCGGGGGGGTTAGATCAGCACCTGGGGGGGCCACAGGTCTGCACCAAACATACACCCTCAGCAGCAATGGGGCAGCTGGGTGCAGGGTGCAAACAGCATCAGGAGCTCAATGCAATCCAATGAGGAACTCCGGATTCGAAAAGAGGCTACAGGCTTCGAGCCCTTGTTGGAGGTTTCTCTATGGACAGAGCAACTGTCCTCGGGAGTTCTTGGTTCTTACAGAAGGCAGACAATCCTCTGGGGGTTTGTAGAGGTTGCTGGTCCTGCAGGATGAGTCCTCTTTTTGTAGCTGGAGTTTTGAAGCTGCACATAGGCAGGTAAGACCGGGGCCATGTCAGTTGTCATCTGGAGTCTTTACTGCTTGTGCAGCTCTTCAGTCCTTCTTCTTTAGGTCGCCAGGAATCTGAATGGCAAGGTTTAGGGGTGCCCCTAAATACTAGATTGAGGGGTGTTACAGGGGTCAGAGGGAAGTAGCTAATGGCTACTGACACCGAGGGTGGCTACACCCTTCCTGTGCCCACTCCCTTTGGGAATGGGGGCATATTTCTTACCCTATTGGCTAACAGCCTCCAAAACAAGATGCAGAATTTAGGAGTGGTCCCAGCTGGGGTGGACACTCCTTCTCTTGCTTACTAATTTGCCCACCGAATCTGCCGGCAAAAAGGGGGGCTTGGTCTCAGGAGCGGGCATCTCCATTGGTTGGAGTTCCCTGGATCAGCATAACAAAAGGCAGGAGCCTTTGAGGCTCACCGCCAAGTGTTGCTGTTCCAGCAGGAGGGAGGTGTGAAGCACCTCCACCCAGAGCAGCCTTTGTCCTTGACTACCAGGATCACCAAGGCTCTTACCCCATGGGGTCAGAAACTTGTCTGGTGGCGGCAGGCTGGCACAGACCGTCAAACACACACTAGAGGTTTGGGGGAATTTCAGGATGGCATCTCTAAGATGTCCTCTGTGTGCATTTCTCAAAAAATCCAACACTGCCATCAGTGTGGGTTTACAAAGCTGAGATGTTTGACGCCAAACTTTCCAGCATTCAGCAAAGCCATCATGGGGCTGTGGAGTTTGTAGTGACAAACCCCCAGCCCATGTACTCAATATGGCTTCACTGCACTTACAGTGTCTAAGAATGGACTTAGACACTGTAGAGGCATTGCTCACGCAGCGGTGCCCTCACTTGTGGTATAGTGCATCCTGCCTTAGGGTTGTAAGGACTGCTAGGAGGGTGACTTACTTATACCAGGCAAAAAGTGGAGGGTGATCATGCCACAATGGGCACTTTCCTACAGATGCACCTTTCCCTTGACTTCTCAAATTGTTCCCACTGTAGGTACCTCTGTAATACCCTCTTGAAAAGGATGTTGTGTGGTGTTGTCTAAAGAAGAGGCTGAGGAATCTGATGACGTTTGTTTGCTAAAGTTTAAAAGTAGGTTGGCACAAGGAACCACGACTGATGGGAATTTGAAGTGCCTCCCATAGACTTGGCGACTTCGGTGTGCCCAAAGCAGAGCCCTGCTGAGCAAGAGAGAGTATAAACAAAAGGACCTCAGACACAGGTGCAGAAAGGGAGGCAACAGTTTGGTTGGTAGACCATGCTACAAATTTATGCCAACAACCGGCGTATACCATTTTGGTGGAGGGACGCCTGGCTGCCATGATAACATCACAGACTTCGTGCAGAAGGTCTAAAGCTGTCAACTGCCACTGCTCAATGCCCACGCAAGAAGTTGGAGACTGGAAAGGTTTGGCTGGAGAACTCTCTCCTACTGCTGCGACGGAAGATCCTCCTGAAGAGGCAGTCTGAGTGGAGGATCGATGGTCATGCTCAGAAGCTCGGGATACCATACTCTCCGTGCCCAGTCCGGAGACACAAGAATTACCTGGGCCCGGTCGTTCTTGATCTTCTTGAGAACTCTCGGCAGAAGTGCTATTGGCAGAAAGGTGTACAGGATGCCCGAGTTCCACTCAAGACTAAAAGTGTCACTGAGCGAGTGCCGTCCTGGGAACTCCAATGCGCAAAACAGCTGATACTGCATGTTCCCTGCAGAGGAAAACAGATCTAACCAAGGCTCTCCCCACTGCTGGAAGAGATATTGCGCCACCTCTGGAGAGAGACTCCATTCATGATCGGCCATGCATTGACGGCTGGGTTTGTCTGCTCTGGCGTTCAGAGAGCTAGCCAGATGTTGAACCACCAGGTATTTGCCCTGATGTTCCAGCCATGTCCAGAGGTGCAGAGCCCCTTGAAAAAGAGTCCACGACCCTACCCCGCCCTGTTTGTTGAGGACCACATGGCGGTGGTGTTGTCCGTGAACATCTGCACCACTTTCCCTTTGAGAGAGGGAAGGGATGCCTTCAATGCAAACCTGACCACCCTGAGCTCCAGAAGGTTGATGTGAAGCCCGGACTCCGCTGGAGACCAGACACCTCTCATCTCTGCCTCTCCCATATGGTCGCCCCATCCCAGGAGTGACACATCTGTCACTACTATCAGATCTGGTTGGGGAAGGGAGAGGAATCTGCTTCTGACCCAATCTTGGTTGGTTAGCCACCACTGCAGATCTTGCGCAGTTGCCTCTGAGATCTGGACCATGTTGGAGAGATTCCCCTGATACTGCGCCCACTGGAACTTCAGGTCATCTGGCATGTGTGGCCAGCAGGATGCAGGAGGCGATGAGGCTCAGCAGCCTCAGTCGTTCTCACTGAAACCCAGGATAGAGGCTTAATCATCGGTATCATAGCCTGAATATCCTGGACTCGCCACCTGGGAGGATATGCCCAAAATTGCACTGTGTCCAGAACAGTTCAGATGAAAGGGAGCATCTGAGAGAGAGGTAGGCGAGAGGGACTTCGACTCGTTTAAAGTGAACCCCAGGCGAATGCAGGAGGTTTGCAATACTCTGGAACACCCAAGAGGCACTTGTAAGGGTGAAGGGGAGCACAGTGAACTGAAAGTGCTTGTGACCTACCACGAACCACCAGTAATGTCTGTGGGCAGGCAGAACCGGAATATGAAAATAGGCGTCCTGAAGTCCAACGCTACCATCCAGTCCCCAGGGTCCAGGACAGAAAGGACCTGAGCCGGAGTGAGCATTATGAGCATCTCCTTCCTGAGGAAGACACTGAGGGCCCAGAGGTCAAGTATGGGACAAAGGCCATTGTCCTATTTGGGCACCGGAAAGTAGCGGGAATAAAAACCTGGCCTGGTGTGTGGTGGACACCTATGGTGTTGTCACCTTATACCAGGTATCCCCAATTAGTGAAGTGTGGGCAGTGTATAGGAAGCCAGGGCTCTCTGTGGATCAGCAGTCAAGACTTATCTAGGAAACATGGAAAGCTTATGCAATACCACTATAGTCACACAGCACTTATCACACATGAAAAAAACACAGTGTTACAAAAATAAAGGTACTTGGTAACACAAATACTAGAATACTTATAGGAAATACCCCCAACTAGAGGTAAGTACACACTAAAGATATACACAATAGGTATCGGTAAAGAGCATAGAAACAACAAGCACTGGCAACAGTTACTGAAATTAGTGAGGGCCCTAGGGGAGGGCCAAACAATTTACTAAGAAAGTGGCATGTGAGATACAGTTCCCCACCCAAGGATGTGGAGTTGTTAGAGGGGAGCTGGAGGAACTAGGAAACCCCAAGAGGTGCGTACCAGAGTGACCCCAGTGACCAAGAGAGCAGAGGTAAGTATCTGGTTTTCCCCAGAACTAACAGGAGGACTTAGAAAAGGGATTGAGACCCGGCCAAGACCGGCAGAAGCCAAGGATGGATTCTGGAAGTAGAGGACCTTCAAAAAGAAGGGGACACAGTCCAGTTCGAGTTGAAGTGTTCAGTTGTGGCAGGAGCCATTACCAACCCTTCTGTGGATGCAATACCAGGTCGACGGGGGAAGAACAAGGCTAGCTGTGCAGCACAGGAGATGAAGAGGAGTCCCTGATGCGATGAAGACGGTGTCTGACATCGGCTGTCGGGTTGCAGATGGTCGGTGGTGTTGGAGAACCAACAAGAAGCCTTGGCAAATACAAGGAGAGCACTAGCGAGGCCAAGGGGACTCGACCCTTAGAGGGGAGTCCGAGGTGACCATCAGCAATCAGGAGAGCCAACAGAAGCAGTCACAGCCCCCACAGGCAACCCACTGGCAGCAGGCACAGTAAGTCACCTGAAGAGGATTCCCACATCACTGGAGCAGCAGATAGGAGACTGTCTTTGCAGAAAAAGAATTGTGCAAGACCCTCAACAGATTAGAAGAACCCAAAGATGGATTTTGGGAGAAGAGGACCTGCAAAAAGAAGGGGACAGAGTCCAGTTCGAGTTGGATTGTTCGGTCATGGCAGGAGCCACTATCCACCCTTCTGTGGATGCAGGACGAGGCCGATGAGGGAAAAAGAAGACCAGCTGTGTAGCGCAGGAGATGAAGAGGAGTCTGTGAAACGATGCAGCTGGTGTCCGACATTGGCTGTCGGGTTGCAGATGGTCAGTAGTGTTGGAGAACTACCAACAAGCCTTGGCAAATGCAAGAGGAGCAAAAGAGGAGTTGCAAGGCTGAAGAGGACCAGGAAGGCCCAGGGGAATCGACCCTTGGAGGGGAGCCCGATGGACCCTCAGCAGTCCTAACAGAGAGCTTACAGAAGCAGTTGCATCCCCCACAAGCAACCCACCGGCAGCAGGCAAAGTAAGTCGCAGTGAGGCCCAGCCAGCACACTTGAAGAGGGGTCCCATGTCGCTGTAGCAGCAGAGAGACTGTGCTTGGCAGGAAGAAGTGCTGGGGGCCAGGGCTACACGGAGCCTGTAGATCCCTTGGAGCAGGAGCAAACATGCTTGGTAGCTGCAAGAGTCATGGTGCACAAGGGGCCGGTCCTGCAAGGAGAGGCAAGGGCTTACTGTCTCCCAAGTTGGATATCTGGCAGAGAGGACCAAAGGGACCACTCCAGACCACCACCAGTGATGCATGGATCCACATGGTTCCAGAGGAGAGCAAATTCACTCAGCCGGTTATAGTTGCAGTTGGTGCCTGCAGATACAAGGGAGTGACTCCTTCACTCCACTGGAGATTCCTTCCTGCTTTTTGGTGCAGGCTGAAATCTCGTCCACTCCAGAGGATGCACAGCTGGGGAAATGTTGAAGCTAAGTCATCGCCGGAGTTGTAGCATGTTGGTTCCTGAAGAGTCAAGTTGTGGTTCCAGTGACCAAAAGACGAAGTAAACAATGCAGAGGAGCCCTGGTGGAGTCTTGCACGTCGAATCTGAGGACCCACCCGCAAGGGATTGCCTAAATAGCCCTAAATGGGGGTTTGGTCACCTAGCTAGGTGACTTTCTATCATGAGGGGGCTGTGATGTCACCTGACCTGGCCACTCAGATTCTCCCAGCTGTCTCTGCACACCTTGGTTTCAAGATGGCAGAATCAAGTGAACACCTGAAGGAGGTGATGGACAGGGGTGTGGTCACTCCTCTTTCCTTTGTTAAGTTTTGCGCCAGAGCAGGAATCGAAGGTCCCTGGACTGGTGCAAACTGGTTTATGAAAGGAGGGCACCAAATGTACCTTTCAAAGCATACCGGTGGCTTGGGAAGGCTACCCCTCCCAAACCTTATAACACCTATTTCCAAGGGAGAGGGTGCTGCCTCCCTCTCCCATAGCAAATCCTTTGTTCTGCCTTCTCCTGCTTAAGCTGATCAAGCAGCAGGAGGGCAGAAACCTGTCTGAGGGGTTGCAGCAGCACGGGCTGCCTGAAAAACCCTGGAAGACTGGTAGGAGCAATAATGAGGGGGTCCTCTAAGGAGCCCCCAGAGCGCATGGAATCATACAATCAATACTGGAAACAGTATTGGGGTACAATTCCGACATGTTTGATACCAAACATGCCCAGGTTCAGTTTTACCATTATGTAGCTGGACACAGGTGGTGTCTAGAAGAGTTTTGTAACATTTTCACTCAGGCAATTTCACAGTGACATTTATAAACAATAACTTCTTATATGTCACAATACGAAAAAACACAATCCAGCCCTATAGGAGGCCAATATTCACGTCCCATAAGCACTGTTACAGTTGTCCTGCCCCTGTGCAGTCAATACTTGCTCCCCAGACCTCAGGTCCCAGAACTAGAATAAACCATGTATAAAGATCTGACAATGTCCCACTTCCCTGTACATCAAAGGAAAATACAAGTTCCCTCTGTGCCAGAATTTCATACAACCTGGTAAGTAGTCTTACAGGGACTCTAGTGTGTGTGGTATTTGCTTAAACTAGAACCAACACAATTCAGAAATACACAAATCCACAAAATGACTTACTCTTTAGTGTAAAAGCTGAAACACTGGTCACACACACGAGCTGGATTCTCCCTACAACCTTCCACAACCATTTTCTTTGTGGAGCAGGAACTGCAAACCAACCTTCCGCACCGTCTACAGTGATGGCGACGATTAAACTTTAAAAGAAAAATAGGAGGGGTGAATCTTAAACTATTAAATCAGTTTCCAGCATTTCATGAAATACATAAACTGCATGGGGTGAAGCAGCACAGAGAAGCACTTTCCTTTGATGAGCATACAGCTTGGATCTTTTGGTTACAACAGTGTTCTAATGCAAAATGATACAATGTGTGACTCACTAGAAAATATGTTGAGTCCTTAAAATGCTGCTAAACTATACACGTCACACATTTTCCAAAACAAACACTCAGTTTTAGTAACAGTGCAGAACTAACAGTAACAGTTATCTGGGGCCCAAAGATGGGTTCTGGCTCCTAAGCTAGAGTGCCTCTGAATACCATAAACGGTTGTATTACGGAACCACGCATGCCATTACCACAGATGCAGTTACCCCCGCCGGTCATTACAACGACCACGACACTACCATGCAATCGATTATAATGACAATTTTCATCATGCATGCCTTTACAACAAACATTTTGCTGTAGAAGCATGTTTGGTAAAGGCATATGTGAGGTCAAACTAAAAGTGGTGTGCATATATATATTTTGTTTCAACAAATACATAAATCAAAATGTATTTATGTAAATATATATATAAATGTATATATTTATATATGTACAGATATAATTTGTATTCATATATCACCCTAAACCCCAAAAAAACACTTCCCACCCAAAAACCCATAGCCACCCTAACCCAAAAACCCAATGTAGGAAAGTCCCTCTTTCTGGCATGGTTACTTCCACTTTTTGCCAGCTGTCAGTGTGCTTAGACTGTTTTCACTGGTAACCTGCTAATCAGGACCCCAGTGATTGTGCTCTCTCCTCTAAATGTGGTTGTCTTGGTACTCTTTACACCCCACAATTGGCATACTGGTGTACCCCTGTAGGTACCTAGCATATGGTACTCGGGTACCCTAGGCATTGGTACACCAGGGGTTCCCCATGGGCTGCAGCATGTATTATGCCACCAATGGGAGCCCATGCAAACTGTGTCTTCAGGCCTGCCACTTGCAGCCTGCGTGACAAGGTGCATGCACCCTTTCACGGCTGGTCACTAAACATCATCCCTATGGTAGGCCCTTTCAACCCTAAGGGCAGGGTGCAGGTTCCTGTGTGTGTGGGCACCCCTGCAAGAGCAGATGTGCCCCTACGAACTCCTGTTCAAATCCCGACTGTCCTAGGTCACCACCTATGGTCCAGCTACATAACGATAACTCTGAACCTAGGCATGACTGGTATCAAACACGTCGGAATCATGCACTTTGGAGGCTCCTTAGAAGACTACCCAGTATTGCTCCTACCAGTCTTTCAGGGTCTGCAAGCAGCCCAAGCTGCTGCAGCCCCTCAGACAGGATTCCGCCCCTGGCTGCTTGACCAGCTCAAGCAGGGGAAGACACAACAAATGATTTCCTGTGGGAGAGGGGTGCAACCTCATCTACTTTGGAAACATATGTTACAGGGCTGGGGTGGGGTAGCCTCCCCACGCCACCAGTTTGCTTTGAAGTGCACATTTGGCACCCTCCTTTTATAATCCGGTTTGCAGCAGTCCAGGGATCCCCAGTCCCTGCTCCAGCGTGAAACTGCACAAAGGAAAGGGGAATGACCACTCCCCTGTACATCCCCACCATAGGGGTAGTGCTCAGAGTTCCTCCAGGCAGACACTTGGCTCTGCCATCTTGAAATCAGGATGTGCAGAGGCCCCTGGGAGCATCTGACTGGTCAGGGTAGGTAGCAGACGTCAGTGAGCCCCTCTGATAGGTGGTCACCTTGTAGAGTGACCAAGCCCTTTTTTGGGCTATTTAGGGATACCCTGTGGGCGGATCTCCGCAAGATTCTACCAGGACTCCTCTGCAAATAAACCTTCTGGTCCTGGCCACCGGATCCCCCTGCTAGACTTCACAGGAACAAGACTGCAACACAGACACTCCTCTCCTTGCAACATTGTTTCAGCTGCACCAAATAAGCAAGAAGAAATCTCCCTTGGAGTGAAGGAGTCACAGTCAGTAGTGTTTGGTAAACATGTGTAAGGACGCTCACGTTGCAGCCTGGCAGATGTCCAGTACTGGAACTACGCGTGCTAACGTAGTGGTTTAAGCTGTTGCTCTGGTATATTGAGCTTGCAAGCCCTCCAGAGGCTACTTTTTGGTCAATGCGTAGCACAATTTAATACAGAGAACAACCCATCTAAAGATAGTAACTTCTGCATTGCCCATCCTTTCTTCACACCCACATAGCCAACAAGGAGTAGATCATCCACCAGGAACTCTTTGGTACGATCAAGATAGAACGCCACTCTCATTTTTTGGTGCAGGCGGTGTAGTCTCTCCTCTTCCTTAGTAGTATATGGGGGTGGTAAAAAGTAGGCAAAGTGATGGATTGGCCTACTTGAAAGGGTGTGACTTCCTTAGGTAGAAAGGAAACCCAGGTACAAAGAACCACCTTGTCGGGATGGGTGGAGATGAAAAGTGGCTTTGAGGAAAGAGCTTGCAGGCAGGCAGAGGTGATGGCTACAAGGAAGGCTGTCTTCAGAGTGAGAAGACGAAGTGGGCAGTTGTGAAGTGGTTCAAAAGGAGCACACATCAGAAAAGTAAGAACTAAGTTCAAATCCCATTGAAGCACTATGAACAGAGAGGGAGAAAGAGATGGGTAAGACCCTTAGGGAATCTTCCAACAATAGGACATTTAAACAAGGAGGATTGGTCAGGCAATCTGAGGAAAGCTCAGATGGCAGACAAATAACCCTTGAGGGTACCCAGAGCAGAGCCCTGCTGTGCCAGAGAAATAACAAACAAAAGAACCTCAGAAAGATAGGCAGAGAGGGGGTAAACCGTCTTGTCTGTACACCACGCCAAAAATTTGTTCCAACGACTGGCGTATACCGTTTTGGTGGAGGGACCCCTGGCTGCCAAGATAACATTACAGACTTTGAGCGGAAGGTCAAAAGCGGTCAACTGCTGCCGCTCGATCTCCATGCAACAAGATTGAGACTGGACAGGTTCAGTGGAGAACCGTTCCCCGCTGCTGCGAAAGAAGATCCTGACGAAGAGGCAGTCTGATTGGAGGATCGATGGCCATGTTTAATAGCTTGGGATACCATACTCTTTGTGCCCAGTCTGGAGCCACAAGGATGACTTGTGCTCAGTCGTTCTTGATCTTCTCGAGAACTCTGGGTAGAAGTGGTGTTGGTGGAAAGGCATAAAGGAGGCCAGAGTTCCACTTGAGAAGAAAAGCATCGTCAGACGAGTGGCGCCTTTAAAAAAAAAACTCCAAGGCGCAAAACACCTGACATTGCACGTTCACTGAGAAGGCGAACAGATCTAACCAAGGTTCTCCCCACTGCTGAAAGAGAACTTGCGCCACCTCTGGATGGAGACGCCATCGTGATCAACCAGACATTGACAGCTGAGTTTGTCCGCTCTGGCATTGAGTGCCTGCGAGATGGTGGACCACCAGGGATATGCCCTGATGTTCTAGCCATGTCCAGAGGCGCAGAGCCTCCTGACAAAGGGTCCACAACCCCACCCCATCCTGCTTGTTGCAGTACAACATGGCGGTGATGTTGTTCATGAACACCTGGCCCACTTTTTGTTTGAGAGAGGGAAGGAATGCTTTCACTGCTAGCCTGATCGCCCTGCGCTCCAAAAGACTGATATAGAGCTCGGACTCTGCTGGAGACCAGACGCCTCTGATCTCCGCCTCTCCCATGTGGCTGCTCCATCCAGGAGTTACTCATCTGTCACTGTGGTCAGATCTGGTTGGGGAATGGAGAGAGATCTGCCTCTGATCCAATCTATGTTCTAAAGCCATCACTGCAGATCTGGACCATGTCAGAGAGATTCCCCTTATGCTGAATCCACTGGAACTTCACATCCCTCTGCAGAGCGGCATATGCCATTTGGCATGTGTCACCAGCAGGATGCAGGAGGCCATGAGGCTCAGCAGCATCAGTCATTGTCACCGAAACCCAGGATACAGGCTGAAACATCGGTATCATAGTCTGAATATCCAGGACTCACCGCTCGGGAGGATAGTCCCAAGACGGCTCTAATGAAAGGGAGCGTCTGAGAGGGAGTGTGACTTGGGCACGTTTATAGTGAACCCCAGGGAACGCAGGAAGACTGTCATAGTCTAGAGATGGGAGACGGCAGGCTGGGGCGAGTCTGCCTTCAACAGAGAATCGCTGAGGTAGGCAGAGTCTGAAACCCATAACCTGCCCTGATGAGCTGTGACCATCGCCATATTTTTGGTGATCACCCAATGGGTGCTAGTAAGGCCAAAGGGGAGCACGGTAAATTGAAAATGCTTGTGACCTACCACGAACCGCGGAAAGTCGGTGGGCAGGCACAATGGGGATATGGAAATATGCGTCCTGCAAGTCCAAAGCTGCCATTCACTCTCCTGTGCCCACGGCAGAGAGGACTTGAGGCAGAGTGAACATTTTGAACTTTTCCTTTTTGAGGAAGAGATTGAGGGACTGAAGCTCTAGGAGAGGGTGGAGGTCCTGCTTGGGCACCAAAAAGTAGCAGGCATAACAACCACAACCTACTTCTGGCACTGGAACCCTATCTATGGCTCCCTTGGCCAAGAAAGCCATAACCTACTTGCAGTGAAGTTTCAGGTAACCCTTTGTCAACCAATCGTAGGATGGTGGCATGGATAGATGGGTAGTATAGAAAGAGATGGAGGAGCCCCTTCAGATTATTTGTAAAACCAACCTGTCTGAACTGAAGGTGTGCAAGCGGGGCAGGTGATGGTGAATCCTGCCGCCGAGAGGACCCTGATGGGGAGGCGTCAGACTAGGATGGTTTGGAGGCTGTAGCGGGGGAGGGGGGTTCAGGGAGCAGGGGGAATCACTGTACAGGGTTGACCGCTGGCTCCCTGATCCACACAGACACTGGATCCAACACCACTGGCCACACAAAGGCAGGACACCATGCACGGGACAGTAGCCGGCGGGAAACTGACATGGCTGGGAGCCCCTTCCGTAGCCATAAAAGGGGCGAAAAGCAGACTAAGGGGCACAGGGGCAGTTGCGAGGCCAAGGAACCGGGCCATAGCCGGGGACTCCTTATAGCATTTGAGCTCTGAGTCTGCTTTGTCTCCCAAGAGGCGGATGCCATCAAAGGGCATGTCCATCACCGTGGAGTGGATATCTCCTGAAAAGCCAGATGTCCTTAACCATTAAAGAACTGATGTCAGCACGCTGGGGTGGCACCTATATATGACGTCTTATCCGGCGACCACGACACCAACAACGGATGTGGAGTCGACATATGCCACCTGGCGGCACACAGGGGTAATACTCGAATAAAAATCTTTGGATTCAGACTGACATCTGGGGGAAATTCTAAGGTAAGAAATTTGCAACTAGAAGTCTTTATCAGATACTCAATGCGGCCGCACCCGTACCCACACCCCCACCATCTCCCTGGGGCATTGGTACAACAGACGCCCACACCCCGGGGTTCACAACCTCCCAGGGGCTTTATCATAATAGAATGTGGGGGGCCACCTGGTCTCCCCCCCACCCCCCACTGCTACGGGGACTGCAACCTCCCTGAGGCTTTAAGAAAACAAAATGCGCCCGGGGCTTTGCTAAAAGAATAAAGGGGGTCCGGTGCAGACTCTGGGCCATTTCATGTTGGAGGGGGGCGTGTGGCCCCCCATGAGGCACCATTAATTTCCCTGGAAATTCCCACTCCCCAGGGCCAGCTCCTGCTATGTCCAGGGGTGCCCAACCCCTAGGAAATAGCTTATTTTCTGTGACTTGGCAGGAGCTTTAACTCAGATGAAGTGAGAGCTGTCAAACTTGCTCCCCTGTGGTCCCCAACACACTGACTGGGTGTACCAAGGTCATACGGCTGGGCCCCGGGGGATGGGGTCCCCGGGGCCAAGATCGGCTTGGGAAAAGGGGGGGGGAGGCACTTGGCCCCCTTCCCAAAAAGAAAACTACATATTTAGGCCTGACCCGGGGAGATGGGGTCACCGGGGCTGAGATTGGCCTGGTGAGAGGGTGCGTGTAGCCCCCTTCCCCAAAAGAAAATTTAAAAAAAGTTTAGAAGGCCGGGCCTGAGGGATGTGGTCCACGGGGCCAAAATCGGAAATGGGAGGGAGGCATGCAGACATGCGGCCAACTACTGCTGTTCATGGCCAAAGTCTGTGTACAGGGCGGGGTTGGGTGGGAAGGTGCTGGCCGCAGGGGCTGGCCGCAGTGGCCAAACAATGGTGCACATGGCCGAAGGCTGTGTGCAGCGCAGGGTTAGGTGGTTATAGGGGTTGGCCTGGGGCCAATCCTGATGCGCACAGCCTTTGGTCGTGTGCAGCGGCGGGTTGGCTGGATATAGGGGTTGGCTGCAGAGCTTGGCCTGTGGCAAGGCCCTGCGGCCAACCGATGTTGCACACAGTAGAAGGCCGTGCTCAGTGGTGGTTGGATTAATGTATAGTAATGAAAATTACGTAACGTTAAAAAAACAGAGAAATTCAATTTAAAAAATACTCGCAACAAAAGGTTACAGGGATGTTATAGTTAGGCTCACATTTTAAACGTACAAAACCACAAAAATTCACCTGTTAGAGTTATCTCAAGTAACTATAACCCATGCCCTAAGGTAACTATAACTCGCACCCTCACCATGCACTGCTAGATTACCCCACAAATTACGGCACTCAGGACATCTTTGATAACATCATTGATACTATAATATTTTAGTAAAATATTTGACGAAAGGTGCATAGCTGGCATTCATGAAGACTTATATATTCTTACTGAACTCCACAACCATATGGCAACCGAATATCCCTCTCCTGTTTTCTGATGTACAACCTGGTGCAGGCTATCTACCGGCATCTGCTATTAAGAAGGATTTACCTTTATGGGGCATGTGCATGACAACGATTCCTGTGGCTCATTACACAACCTACAAGCAGCTCCTCCAGTATTCCTGAGGTTTCATTGGTACTGTGACGATGGCACAAGCCTATTTGAACCCAGTACTCATGTTACATGAATGATTTTTAGATACTTTAGCTCCATGCAGTGTTACTAGAGATAAACTGATGTAGTTATCCCAAAACAATTGATGACTGTCAGGAGGTACAGTTTGCAATATGATGTTGACAACCTAACTATGATCTGGCATGCTCCTGCACATAGAACAGCTTGCTAGAAATTAAATTGTATGTGTAAGTAGTCTATTTGAAGATATAAAGCAAAGTACTATTCTCAATTCATTATTTCTTCCATCAGGCAATTTAGAGGGCCTCCTTTCGCAGTGAATGCTGAGGCATGTGAAATGAAACGTTAATACAGAATCTCTGCTCGTAGAGAAACTATGTCACTACATGAAGGCCTTTTGCCAAGTTTGTCATGGATAAGGTGTAACAGCAATGACAGTAACAAGCTGTGCCCGTCTGATCCTTCACCTGAAGTAGAGTTTGGTAATTTGATTATTTGTTCTAGACCAACTGGGTACCCAAAGATGCCCGGGCAATAAAAAAGTTTAAAGAACTACTGAAAAAGGACTTTTCAGGCCTCAAGCAGATTATTTACACTTCCTTGTCTACAGGAACAGTATCACATTTTTTAAAAATTGCAGTTGTGAAGTCACTACTAAAGAAGTCATCAATAAATCCGGAGGATACTTAGCTTAGGTGTAATCAAATGGCCCACTGCATCCTTTGCAGGAGGGTTTCAGACCAGGCGGCAGTAGGGAGGGAGGGATCGTTGCCAGATGTGAAACTGTCAGCCGATCAGTTTCCACTGGACCTACCTGCGGTCTTCAATAGCATTCATCATCCTAGACTATTTAAGAACCATTTGGGCTGAAGGACAGACATGGGATTGGATTCTTGATTTCTTGTCAGATAGATCCTTTGTGGTGACCATGGGGGAGTTTTCATCATCATTATCTCATCCAAAATATTGTGGAGTCCCTCAGGAATCAATATTATATTCTATTATTAATCTTTGGATGACTCCTTAGGGTAACCAAATACAATCTCACAGTTCTAATCAGTATAGGTACGCAGATGATATTCAGATTGTTTTAAAAATGTCAAAGGACCCAAATGCTACAGCACTTCAAATCTCCAACTGTGTGATGCTCATCTCTTTGTTACTTTTTTTCAGAAAAAGTTGGAGAGAGCAGTGTTCATACAGGTATTAGCTTATGTGTAATCAAATGTCCTACTGCATCCTCTGCAGGTGGGTTTTGAACCAGGCGGTAATAGGAACAGTGATCGTTGCAACGTTGGACAGTCTGCAATGGTACACAGATGAGAAACTGACAGCCACTCTGGCCATGCTGAATCTATCAGCAGTCTTCGATCCAGGAATCATCGGATCCTCTTAGACTATTTAAATACCATTTAAGCTGATGGGCAGGTATGTTAAGTAGGCCATTTATGGTGACTAGGGAGGACTTTTCATCATCATTGCTCATCGAAAATATTGTGAAATTTCTCAGGAGTCACTATTATTATATAATATTATTAATCTTTGGATGAACAGGTACAATCCCACAGTTTTACTCAATGCATGTATGCAGGAGATATTCAGATCGTTTTAAAAATGTCAAAGGATCCTAACATTGCAGTACTTCAAATCTCCAACTTTGTGATGCAGCTGAAAGAATGGACGCATGACCACTAGTTGAAACCAAATGTTAAGAAAAGTAAATGTTTTTGTCCTTTGAAATTCATTTGATTCTTAATGTGCCATTTTCCAGTGCCAGGACTGTGCGTCAAGAACTTGGAAGTCAAAGTAGATTTAAATCTTTCAATAGTAGACCAGATTAAGTCTGTGGCAAACAACTGTTTTTTTCCATCTGTGAAGACTTAAGAGCCAACTAGGTCTCTCTGCTTTTCCCCATAAGGTGCAAGTTCTCAATGCTTTCACTGCCATTAGGTCAGATTACTGCAATGCAATTATCTAGACCTCCCAGACTATTTAATCCACAGACTCATTGATACAAACTACGTGTCTAGGTTGGCATTCATCTAAAGGTAAGCAATCACATTTCACAAAAATGGTCCTCCCTTCAATGGCTCCCAATGACATTTTTAGCAGTATCACTCCATGCGTTCTGTGACTCAGCGTTAAGTCACTTTTAGTAAGCCCATGCACTAAGGATGTCGCTTTGAGTGGATGAGAATTTCAATTGCTTCAGTGGAAACATGGAAAAATCTTGAACATCTCAGGAAAGAAGCTGATCTTTTAAGATTTAGGAAAGGTCTGAAGAGTTGGCTCTTCCCCAAACGGGTTAAACGTGGCCATTAACCTT
This sequence comes from Pleurodeles waltl, assembly GCF_031143425.1. Classification (NCBI taxonomy): domain Eukaryota; kingdom Metazoa; phylum Chordata; class Amphibia; order Caudata; family Salamandridae; genus Pleurodeles; species Pleurodeles waltl. Next base: position 1,126,145,597 of record NC_090448.1, read on the forward strand.
AAATCATTGTTGCACAGTTTTTGCTTTCATTCTGTTATCTTGAAGTGGTATGGCTCCATTCATATCTTGACGGTTTGGGCGCCAAGACACCCCTGCAGAACGGATAATTGAGCTTTACACATTCCATTCAAATGGCTAGCCAAACTTACTCCAGGAGGTCATAGGCAGCACAGGGATCAATATTTATGGACCAATTACACTCAAATTCAAAGAGCAGTTAGAGCTGCAGCCTTTAAAATGAATTACTTTTGTGCAATAACACAGCACACTTGGAATCAGGAAGTATAAGGTTTTAGCAATTTGTAGGGTTAAAACACACTCCACCAAGCACAATTATAGTGCTTAAGCAGTGAAGCACCATAAAGTAAATAACATCAGAAGCGAGGTGCCCTTGGTAAACTTTAATACTTCTTGTGTGTAACTACAAGCAGTTAAAACTGACTATGATGGCAGAATAAATGTGATAGTACGCTATTGTATCTGGCTGTCATACCTGCCTTCTGCTAGTTTTTCCACTGTTCCACAGAGTAGGCTCCTCAGCTGCATGCCTGTTCTTTCTCCCTGGCATCCTGGATCCCCATGCTGATTGAAGCACCCCAGCAGGGCAGAGGAGGACACTAGACAAAGTTGCCATGGCCAAGGTGCCTTTTAATAAAGAAGTTCGCCTGGAGAGCCATAGACAGCGTGGACTGTGCACCAGGACCAAGAAGACAGCCACTTTGCTGGCAATGATCCACAAAAAATAAGGAGCCTGTTGTTGGAGAAGAAATGCAGGTGGGCCTTCTCTTGGCAGCTCACTGGTACCTTGACGGCGAGGCTCTGGCCCCCTGAGGACCTTTGATGAGGTGGCCCTGCTCAGCAGACCAAGCAGAAGCCTCACTACCAGAATCAATGGACACTTCAATATCTCCAAAATTACACCACCGTGGCGCAGCATAAGAAAACCTCATTCCTGGCCTCTGGGATGCTGGTTTGAGATTCATGCTACTATATCCGGCCAGACTGAAGATAATGATGTAAGGAAAGTCAATATTCTTTGATGAACATGCAGAGGCATGGGACTGGCTGGAGAAGAATAAGATGGGAAATGGCATGAAACGTACCAACGACGAAGTGGTGACATAAAACACCCAACAGCAAAGGAATAAAATGGCCAACTAGACTGCAAGCTGAGCATGAATGGACAGAAGTAGTGAGGGCAACCATCAGCTTATTAACGAAGTCTGTGCAGTACATGAATGGAACTGCAACTGACTCATCTGTGAGAAGCTCTGACTCTGATACAATCCTGGAAGACTGGCACTCAACACTCGTCTGAAGTCTAGAGCTGTGCAGGCTTTTCCCACTATGAAATTTGACTGAGGAGATAGTTTGAGAGACTGATACTGTGGGTTAAGCACTTGAGGACATGATTAGTGGGGCCCCTGTGAGCTCCTGATGCTCAGCCTTTGACATGGGGCACTGATAACTTTACTGTCGGAGAGGAGGGAAGGGCTCTTAGTGATTAGCCTTTGGAATGAGGGGCTGATAATTTCACGAACGGGACAGGAGGCACAGGCTTCCCTTTGAAGAGCAACATACAGGAAATAAAACTAACCTTCAGTTATGTCTGAGTTTTGTTGGACTGAAGGCTGTTGCCAGTCCACCTTAGGGGAAGGAGTTTGGGAATTTTGCATCATTACAATACATGATATGTATATAATATGAACAAATGAGAAGCAATCCAAAAGTCAGGGGTTTGAAAGGTGGCTCAACAACGTCCCACATATGGTGGAAAAGCATTGAGGAGGAAGGACTGTTGAACCCCACCCCCCTTTCACTCTCTCCCTCAACGTAGCTTACAGTGAGGATGGATCACCAGAATAAGTAAACAATCCTCACCAGGACTGTCAGGGTGATGGAATCAGTAACTAAAAGATTAAACATTCTGCATTTTTGAGGCACAGAGGGGTGTAAATTCAGGCATATTTGAAGCACAGTCTGAGTCAAGAAATGGTAAAACTGCATATTAGATGGGGGGTCTGATACATATCACAGGCTTCTCATACTATGCATGTGGTGTCTTAATATGGATCAAACCTTGTGTACCTTTCGAGACCATTGATGTTCAGATAGGCAGGGAATGTACATACACGGTGCTACAGTGAAAACTGGATAGAGATGAACTAATCATTGGCAGTCTCTACGTTCCCACATACAGACTTGATTCTCAGTCACAATGGCCCAATCACGTCTTTGGGGATACATGCCCAAATGATACTTGGTGGTGTCTTTAAAAGTGTTGCGGATGGTGCACTGGATCACTGTACCCACGCTTTGGTGGTAACCACTGGAGTCAGAACAGCTTGAGAATTGATCAAGTGGAAAGGCAACTTGGCTTGGTTGATGCAAGGCAACAGAGGAATGGGCTAACTAGAGATTACACCTTTTAGTCCCTAGTCCATGACCTGAATGCTGGACTTGATAAAATGATGTGCTCCAAGACGGATAAGACAACCAACACTAGAACAAAACTTCAGCAACTGCATGCCTATTTTAGCAGACTGGAGGCAAACCAACTGCCTGAAGCTGAACTTCAAGAAGACAGAAATTCTGTTTTTTGGCAATAAGACCTCCCCATGGGACTCCAGCTGGTTGCCAGCAAAGCCAAGAACAACACCCACACCCACAGACCACACAAAAAATCTAGGCATCATCCTAGATAACAAGCCCATCATGACAGCACAAATCAACGTAGTGATCACCCCGTTTCCACATCCTACGCATGCTGTGAAAGATCTTCAAATGGCTGCCACAGAACACCAGACAGACCTTCACACAAGCATTCTTCACCAGCAGGCTCAACAACGGCAGCACTCTATGCCAGAATCTCAAACATCTCTTACAAAGACTTCAGACCATCCAGAACCCCACAGTAAGACTCATATGCAACCGCCCATACCACACCCACATCACACCACACTTCAAAAAGTTTCACTAGCTCCTTATTTATAAGTGCAACCAGTTCAAACTTCTTACACACACATTCACAGCCCTGCACAACACAGGAGCAGAATACTGAACAGCCGCATACACTTCCACCAGCCCAACAGACACCTACGCTTTGCCTCACTCACTTGCACAAACTCCCAGCATCCACAAAAGCAGAGCACAGGGCCAATCAGCTCCTACATCACACCCAAAACACGAAACAACCTCTCTCAACGTATCAGAGCCTCCTCCTCCTCACTTATTAAATTCTGCAAGAAACTGAAGACATAGCTCTTGGGCTTACCTCCGAAGGGACCACACACCCACATACTGACACACCTACCAAAGGGAACTAATACTCTCACAGGAAAATAGTGCACTATACAAATTAACATAACATAGCACAACACAACCAAACATAACAGACTTAACACTATCCTTCACAGGGAAAACTTAAGATGCACAATGGCAGACCATGACCTCCTTAAGACAGAGTTGCGGTGGGGTCTAATGACATCTCCTATCTGAATTTAGAAATTCCACTGTGCTCTTCCTGGAGCTAAGGGACCTCATAATCGACACAATAAGGGAAAACAATGACCCTGCTTCACGTATATTGGTTGATTAGGAGGCTTTTAAGGACGTGGTTCAGAGAAACTGTACGTGTCAGACAATAGGGGTTAAAAAAACCTGGAAGCTGAGCTTCAGACCCTAGATAGAACTATCCATGAACTGGAAGGGGAGGCTGCACTAAACTCTTTAATATGAACTAGTTCATTAGAACTGAAATAAATATATACCTCGACTAAAGAAAGACTGTGCTTGCTTGCTTACTCATAGAGAATATGTGACTAGAAACCACAAAGAGCATAGCAGGTAGATTACTAGCATGACTTACAGAAATGACGGGAAGAGAGAGACCCATCACGAGGATCAGGGTACCAAGGCATAATGGTAGATTGCAAACAAAAAATTAACAAAGTCTTCCTCTTGCACTATACTGACATACACATTAATCAAACACAGAAAAGATATAGTGGCTTACTTTGAAAAGGCTGAGCTAGAATGGGTGCTGGAGGAAGTGCAAGAAAAACTTGGAGTTCCTGCACCAGACGAGTAGATAGAGTCTGCCCTGAAACGCGTAGCAAGGGGCAGACACTAGGAACTGACGTTCTCCCAGCCACATTGTACCAAACGTATGCTAGCCTACTGTCCCCCCCAACGTGAAAGATGTATGTGGGATCACTAGATAGAGGCACCCTACCTGCATCCACCAGAAAAGCCCCTACAGTGTCTGCCCTGAAACACACAGAGACTGCTTTGAGGTGGCCTCTTACAGGTTGCTGTCCAAGTTGAACTTCGGTTATAAAGTTCATGGAAAGATTCTAGCAGAACAACTCTATCCATACATGCAGTAATTAGTCCACAAAGACAATAAATGGGAGGCTGTCCGGATACTTGAAGAAACCACAGAGGTAGCACACCCAGAGGCCATAGTACTTTAAATTGCTCTAGAAAAAACATTTGCCTCACTACTTTTGGGCTATCTGAGGGTGGTAAAGCCCCAAATGAATATGCTAAAGCAATGGAATTAGGTGGATAGCGCAAATATAAATGCAAACTCTACAGAGAGTGCAAATGGATCAATATACCTTTAGTGCATACAAAATACACAGGGACACTAGGTAGGTGTGCCTGCTCTTGCCTGTTATTTGCACTAGCAGTGGATCCCTTTACTAACATTACAAGGAGGGAGAAATTCCCTGTGACAAAAGATGCACATTATCTTATGGTATGCTATACTTAATGATATGCTCTTTTATCTTTAAGATGCTGACAAGGGGTTGGCAGTGGCTGGGGATGACAGCAGGTATAAAAACCAAGTGGACTAAAACATGTGCATTCCAGGTGTTCACGTCTATATCACAGAAAAGGGGCTGCCAGAGTCCCAGTTCCTGACATATGGAGCAGTAGTTCGGTCTTCACAGAACTCACAGAGAACTGGCTCTAGTGAAGCACAAACTCATGAGGTGTTGCAGGTTCTTCTAAAGTTTGAGAGAGGACACAGATTGATATCTTGGCTTTACAAAAGCAATATATCTTTGGTGAAATGTAGTCTGACAAGACTGATGTTGGATTGGGAAATAAATATGAACAGAGCCCTGCAAGGAATAGGAAAGAATCTTGGAATACCCACAACCAGTATCTAAAAATACTAGATTTAAATTGTAATAGTCTGCATTCTATCTACCTGATCCCCCTCAGGGAGAACACCATCACAAAGACAGACAATAAGAAACGCCCCGGGTCCCATTGATAGATGCTGATTTTCTTCATACAGGAGTTATAGCTCAGTCTGGCGGGTGGCCACAACACATGATAAACATGTGAAATAGATCCAATATTATTACACTAGAAGGATGCTTTTTGGACCTATATCCCAGAACGAAAACCAAGGTAGTCATCACTAATTGCTTGGACCTAGCACTGGTAATGGCCAAGAGGGGAGTCACAATGCATTAACATTCAGCAGCCAGTCCCCCACATAGTAGATAGAAAGATGAGATGGTGTGACAAGCAAAGATTGAAAGTGCTGCGTTACGGAAGGAAGAAAGAGTAGTAGTGCGCAGGCGTCCAACAACAATCTTATGGGACGTAACATTAGCAGCATTCAAGAAATATACTGAATAGACTTGCTAAGTGTAGAGGGCACCGGGACACACAAAGAATCCCAGCTCACTAGGGGATGCAGTGGGACCATACGAGGGGGACCTAGCTGGCTACTCATAAAAAGGTTTAATAATAAAGCAGGGCTTAGTGGTGGTTATACAGTTGGTTTGAAAGTACGGTTAAAGTTACATAATTGTTGACGAAGCAGCACAATAAACATGTAATAACAGTTTAAAATTAATATGATCAAATGTAGAAACAAATGTACTGAAAAAGCTTTTTCTGAATGGTTACACAGATGGTAACAAAAGTATTATGTTACTATGTTTATAAGAAAAATCAATAAAACAATTAACTAAAAAAAATGTTGCTACAATGCCCATCATAGGCAGGGGTCTTGGGCAAGGGAGTTAATATACTAAGGGGGGACATATTGGCAGACAGAACGGAGATGTGTATATTCCTCCAGCTCATTAGAGACCTACTGAGTTCTGGAATAGGACCCAATGGACAATATGTATTCAGGTTGTCATGTCTGAAGAAATCTGAAGGGAGTTACATTCAGTAACACTTTTATAGGCGGCTACTACGTCCAACTGCAGATTCCACACCACATGCATACCCTCAAGGCCACACTGGATCTTGAGTTTTTCCCCTGCAATGCTCCCACATGACAACAGGTGGCATTGTGCATCTCTGCTTCGACTCCATCCTGCCCTGGAAGTGAGGATCGAGCCACATACATGCACCACCCATGCTCACCGACATGCATTTATTTCTTCCCTCTGACCACACCACTGGACACGAAGCGTAAGAATTGATAAGATGAGACAGTGTGTAGGTCTCTAAATTGGGACCATTTTATAGATGGATAGAAGAGTATCCACCAGAACGAGTGTTACCGAAGCTTAAGTAACTTGTTCTTCTGTTAGATACTTCTAACCGCAGACTCCTCAACCTGTGAATTAATACCAAAGCAGTACCTCCCAAGTCAGTGGGTGTGTGGAAGGGTTCAAACCAAAAGAGTCCTGCAAGACTGAATAGGCAAAGTGTTGTCTTCCCACCAGGGCCGATTATCAAGGCTAATCCTTTGTTAACGAGTGGATGTCCAAAACAAGCACTTCCCATGCCAATCCACTGGTAGCAATTTTGACTCTGACTGAAAGAATCCTCAGACCTTCCAGGGGGCTGCTTCTTGGCCAGTGCATAGCAGATTTTAGTACAGAGGAATATCCACCTAGATATGGTCTATTCCTGTACTGCCTTACAGCACTGCGTTATCCTTCCCTGCCCCAGAGAACCTCACAAAGAGCTGATAATCCACCTGATGGTCCTTAGCACGACCAAATCGGAGAAAAAAAATACTGGAGGCGGGATGGATGTCAGACAGGAATAGAAGTCATACCTTTTGGCAGAAATTCTGCTCTAGTCCACAGCACCACAAGATGGTGGGGAAAAGATGGCGTACAGAGGGCAAACGGACATAGCTTGTAGCTCACTCACATAATGAGCTGAAGATATCTTTTGAGAGTCAACAGAGGTAAAAGACGGTTGTGCGTTGTGAGAACCACATTGGTTAGTTTGGTAAACATAGAAAGGATTAAAGGGCTGACAAATAACCTTTACCAGGGTCCATGGCAAGTCCCTGCTGAGCTAAAACTACCACATGCTTCTAGCTAAATCAGTAGCTGCTAGTATGATTTGGGACCGGTGGTTACTGACCTACTTTAGAACTCTTGGTAGGAGAGGCAGAGGAGGGAAGGCGGAGTCCTGTATTCCAATTTAGGCTGAAGAATTGTTGCAGAGGCCATACGAGGAAAGATTAAGTTGGAGATGGGCAAAAGGGAGGAAAAAACTTCCACAATGGCAAAGATAAATTTGCTTCTGTTGGTGTGAGCACTGATGCGGTGCATCAGAGCGGCACATTTGGTGGTCTGAATCATATGGGGGTAGTGCATTAGGGCAGATTTGAATGTGTTCCTTTCTACATTGTCCTGACACATTCTTAAATGAGAAGCAGACTGACAGCAGATTCAACAGATTCATGTAGAGCAGGTCTCCACCAGAGATCTCAGTCCCCTAATCTTCACCTCTCCCAGGTGACCTACCCAGCAAAGCACCATTGAGTCCTTCACTACCGTGAGCTCTTGATGGGGTAGGGAAAGGGGTCTGCCATCGTTCCAACTGAGATCGAGCAACCACCACTGCAGGTCTTTTGCATTCTCCTCCGAAACCTGGATGGAATCTAAATGTTTGGTTAGTGGTAGCTCTCTGGGACTTCAAATCCCACTGCAGAGTCCACATGTGCCATCTGCTGTAGTGAATAAGAGGCCAAGAAATCTCAGAACAACAACCACAGAGACCCAGGACTGAGGCAGAAACATCGGAATCATAGTCTGATTGTCCTTGACTCATTGAACGGAAGGCTCAAAACTGATGAATGGCAGCCTCCAAGGAGAAGTCAGGTGTGACTTTGGCATTTTGTTCAAGAATCCCAAAGATATTAGGAGGATTGCCATCATCTGCAGGTGTCTACGACTAAATGTGGTGAGCCTTCAACAGCCAGTTATCCAGGTGGAGAAGACTGTCCCTCCAGCCTCCAGATAGGCACTGTGACCACCCCATCTCTTTCACAAAGACCCTAGTGGTATTAGTAAGGGCAAAGGGGAGTACAGAAAACTGAAAATGCTCATGACTCATCATCATTAACTGCAGATAATGCCTATGGGGCTGAAAGACGGGTATGAGAAAATAAGAGTCCGCAAGGTCAAGCACTACCATCCAGTCTCCTAGATCCAGGACAGACAGACCTTGGGCCAACATGAGCAGGTTTAGTTTGTCCTTCATTACAAAGAAATTGCGAAAGCAAAGATCTAAAATAGGATTAAGGCCTCCAACATTCTTCAGCACCAGTTAATAACAGGAGTAAATAACAGTCCCTATTTCTGATGATGGGATCCTCTCTATTGGCTACTTTGTACACAAGAGCCTGGATTTCTTTTCACAGAATAGCAACTGGTCCTCCGAAAACCACTCTGAGGAAGGTGGGATATGCAGTAGGTCTTGGCAGGTACAGTATGGTGTAGTCTTGTTTATGAAATGGAGCACCCACTGATTAAATGTGATACTCTTTCAAGCCTGGAATCAATAACCTATTTTGCCTTTAACACCTGCTGACCTGTACGTAGTCTGCTAGATCCCAAACCCTAGAATCAAAAGGCCTGAGTGTCTGTTGCTGGAGTGGAGAGCCTTGGCACTATCTTTGTGCTGAACCCCTCCGAATTCTTGAAAGTAGCAATGTTGATGGGGATACTGCCACATGGGCGTAGAAAGGCCTGGAGGGCCCCCTGTGGCCCTGCTTTTCTTGAACTTCTCCAATCCAGAGTTTGTCTTGTCTTCAAAGAGATGGGTGCTGCCAAATGGCCTGTCTATTAACAACACATCAATATCTTCCACAAAAAGCCTGTGGATCTCAGCCACACATGGTGCCAAGGTTCCACAGTGGTACCAACTTCCCTGCCTAGGCAGTCAGTAGTGTCCAGTCCTGAACAGATCACATACTTTGCTGCATCCTGTTCATTTTGAATGATCCGAGCTAGATTTCTGTGAAACTCTTCCAAAAATGTCAGTAAGATCTCACAACCCATATCCCACAAAGCAAGTAAATATCTGCATAGGAGGCAGCTAGCTCTAACTGAGTGGAGGGCAAGGCTGGTGGAAGAAAAGACTTGTTATAAGAATGTCTCCATACACTTAGATTCTCTGCTAGGAACAGTCATAGCAAAGGAGTTGGGATTTACTCTGCCGGTAGAAGCCTGGACATCCAGGTTTCCTAGTGCAGGATGCTGAGTCAGGAAGGCAGGTTCTCCCAGGCTAGGAATGTGTCATCTGGCCACCTGCTTATTTGCTTGCAAGAACAAAGGCCCTCATTACAACCCTGGCGGTCAGAGACCGCCAGGGTTGAAGTGGCGATCATACCGCCAACAGGCTGGCCGTACAAATCGCCATAGCCGCGGTCACACCGCTGGGACCGGCAGTTTTCCGCTATGGTTGTCCCGGCGATTTGAATCTGCCAGGGCAGCGCTGCTTGCAGCGCTGCCCTGGGGATTTTGACTCTGCTTCCCGCCAGCCTTTCCATGGCGGTTGAGACCGCCATGGAAAGGCTGGCGGGAAGGGGAGTCGCAGGGCCCCTGGGGGCCCCTGCACTGCCCATGCACTTGGCATCAGCCCGTCGCGATTTTCACTGTCTGCCTGTCAGAAAGTGAAAAGCGCGACGGGTGCTGCTGCACCCACCGAACCGACACACTGCCGCCGGCTCCATTAGGAGCCGGCTGCAATGTTACAGCGACATCCCCGCCGGCCCAGCGGGGATGTCCAAATGCGGCCGGTGGGTTTCCGGCTGCATTGGTGGCCGACTGGCGGTACAACCTTGGCGGCTTGTCCGACCGCCAAGGTTGTAATGAGGGCCAAAGTTTGGCCCAGGTTCCCATCAATGTGTCAGTGAGCACTTCACTAAGGAAGAAGTTGTTCAGTAGATGCCTGTCTGGGCTGCAGAACCTCTGTTAGTACATTTGTTTTGACCTCAATGGATGGAAGCTCTTGGCCAAAACATTAGCCACACGCTAGCAAAAGAAGCTGATTCCTCCACTCGCGGGTCAGAGAGAACTCAATCTACTGTCAGTTGAGGTATCCAGTCCTCTAGCCTCCTGCAAATCCATGTACAAGTTCATGTCATCATAATATTAAGCATCATCTACATTATCTCTGTTGTTATATCCAAGATTATGTTGACTTTAGTTAGAGTCTCAGCTAAACCGGTTTAAAAAGGGCTTGTGGATAGTGTACCAATAGCAAAAGTGTTACATATGAGTCAGAATCAGGAATCAGGCTGGACCTGTTGTGGAGTATAACCCAACTTCAATTGAGGATCAAGTCAAATTTATTTCATGGTCAAACTAAAATATGGAGCAGTAACTGCCTTGTATTAGACTACTGGGACTTAGCCTTGAAGAGGTAGACTAGGCATGACACTGAATGAGTGACAGATGGCCCCAAAAGTGCCATCCCTTTTCACCAAATCTTTTCCATCTGTGTACCCTCATGGTGTAACAGTATGAAGTGCAGTCATCTGAATGAAAGAAAACATCAAGTAATACATACAAAGAATGAGCATGATTTAAAGGAGTGGAATAACTCCTGAAAAAGTGTTACCTATGTTAGCCTCCTGAGAAAATGTCTCCCACCATTTACACAAGCCTTGGAGCTAGGTAAAGTCAACATCAATAAAATGATCCGAAAAATAAAAATAATTTGCTAAAACAGAAAAAGCCATCCTGAAATACGAATAAGCAAATACTAGCTTTAAGCAATACAAAATATAAAACTGAACAGTGGAACATACAGCAGGCTACACTGCGAACAAAATAAACTGTTGTGATGGGCACACACATGTAGACTAGGGAGGAGAGGGTCTGCCCCGATAACACAGCTAAAGGATAAAGTGCAAAGTTTCTAGACTACTGTTTTTCCAAAAGTTGGGTAAGAGAAAGAATTGGACAATTTGGCATCTATATGCTTTGGAAAACAACACAGAATGTATTTCTATATTCAAATAAACCAACTGCTGCTCACAGCTGTTTGTTTCTTCTCATCTCCCAAAAACAACGCTTAGTAGCAGGCACTGACACAGTGTGACCAACTCAACATTACTTCGGTCCCTCTTACAGTATTCCAGGAGGGCGCCACAGTGACCTGCATTAAACATGCATGAAAAAGGAAGCAGTGTCACAGGCTATTACTTAGAGCTACTGTAAAGCCTGGAACAAGCATGATCTTGAATTCCTAAATGTGTTGTTTTTGCCAACACAAAAACATCAGTTATTCTGCCAACATAACTTTTCATTTATATTCCTCCCAACATCAACCCAAATAAGCCTCTATGTTAAAAGTAGTAAAATATTCTAAAGTTTTCAACATCTGTGTAGCACGATGTTGGAATTTTGTGAGGCAAGAGTAAAGATCTTTAAACAGCACCCACCATGCCAGTCAAATTACGATGTTACTGAAATAACCTACAAAACCTAAAGCATCATGTAAAGCAGAAATACTGTAATCTATAGCAAAAACTGAACATGTGGTGCAGCCCACATTAGAAAACAAAAACTTAAAGTAAGCTATTACAGTGCAGGAAGAGCATCTTACCATGGTGAACTGCTCATTTTTGCAAACCATGCAGGTGTTTTCCCTTTCGTCCGGGATCCAGTGCCTTCTTGCGGGTGGTCTCTCAGGTGGCACAAAATCTGGAGAAGATTTGCTCCTTCTCCTTGGGCCCTTTTCCCTTGGGGGAGGTGGTGTCTGAAACCGTGTGCTAGCTGTAAAACAGGAGCCAGTGAGCAGTATGCTTCAAATTTCCACCCAGAGGGCCAGAATGTAAAGCAACATCAAGGCCAAAACGTCTATTCACCCACCTCCTATAGGCATGCATAATTGTCTATAGGTGATTTTCCTTTTACATTTCTATTTTCATTGTGATGTACTTCATTTATGGTATATCTGTATGGTGCAAAACATTTAACAACATAGAGTATCTTGGTGAATAAAACCAAATAGGCTAGCCAATCCGGTGGAACTAATAACAACCAAAAAGTAAAGCAATTTAAACTGAAGAGATCTGACATTACAAAGCAACTCCCAAGTCAAAGCAAACAGAGGGCCTCATTACAACTTCGGTGGTCCTTTCACAAGACCGCCAAAGCCGCAGCAGGCAAAAGGCCGCCAGAAATGGAGGTCTTTAGCCCACCCTATTAAGAGTTTTCCGCTGGGTCCGCAGGCGAAAACAGCATTTCCCTCCGCTGGCCCAGTGGAAAACTCACCACAACATTGAAGCTGGCTTGTAATCGAGCCAGCAGCAATATTGTTGTGCGCCGGGTGCAACAGCACCCGTCACGCATTTCACTGCCCATAATTCAGGCAGTGAAATTTGCGACGGGGCTGTCCATGGGGGCCCCTGCACTGCCCATGCCAAGTGCTCTTCTCTTCCACCCTAAAGTTGCTTTTTTTTTTTTTAATTAACAAATATTTTTGGTGCTCGCACTAGAATTTTTTTCTTTAGAACTGCTGTAGTTGAACCGTTTATGTCCACTGCACTGAAGAAGCCAATGGGATAGACGTGAATAGTTTATTCACAGCATTCAAGCAGTAAAATCCTCACTTCCCTTATTTCAGGGAAACATAGGATGTCCTGAAGGCTCTGACTTTACCCGTCAATAGAAATGTGGTTGAATATGACCTCACTAACAGACGCTCATTAGCTTTGTTGTAGCTAATGTGAGCACAGAAGTGGGGAAAAATGAGGCTTGAGATTCAGGAGATAGTTGTATCTTGTAGAAAGTTGCCCTACACAATAAATTCGAGGATGGAAACTTACTTACGCCTACCACCCCTCATGGGGTTTAGGATATTACCAAGGACTCTCCAGCCATCGCTGTCCTGGGCTTCTCCTTTCAATCTGACTCAAGGTGTAACCCATCACCTTGCAGTCAGCCACCAGGCCTGGGCACCGGGTGCTTCTTGGCCTTCCTCTTTGTCTTTTCACTTCAGGGTTCCAAGTCAGGGCTTGCCAGATGGTGATCGATGCAGGCTTGTGGAGGGTATGACCTATGCAGCCCCAGTGTCTTTTCATGATTTTTTCACAAGCAGGCAGGTGGAAAGCCTGCTGTCATAGGTCATTGTAGCTCATGGTGTTTGCCCAGTGGATTTAGAGGATTTTCCTCAGACAGGTGTTAATAAAGGTCTGGAATTTGTTGGTGGCTGTCACTACTGTCCTTCAAATATCAGCTTCATACAGAAGGGTCGATTTTACATTGATGTGAAAAAAAACTGAACTTGGGTTGCAGCGTTAGGTCCTTGGAGCTCCAGATCTTCTTTGGCATGAATGAAGGTGGCCCTTGCTTTGACGATTCTTGCTTTTATGTCAGTGTCTGTGTTGCCCTGCTGTCTACGACACTGTCCAGGTAGGTGAAGGCCTCAACTTCTTCCAGTGCATCGTCTGCAAGAGTGACTACACTTGAGCAGGCTGTGTTACCCTTCAGGATCTTGGTTTTTCCCCTGTGGATGTTGAGGCCAAGCTGTGCTGACGTGGCTGCCACATTGTCAGCCTTTTCTTGCATCTGCAGATGGGTGTGGGGGCAGTAGGGCCAGGTTGTCGAGCTGCGTCCAAGGTTTACACTGGATACCATTTCTTCTCCTTGCAGTGGATGTCTTCATGATCCAGTGTATGGCCAGAGTGGAAGTGAAAAGGGCTAGAAAAAACAACCCTGGCAAACTCCAGTCCTCACTTGGGAGGCTTTAGTGAGTTGCCCTCCACGGACTATCATGCAGGTCATTCCTAGGAAGAGCTCCTGATCTTTTTTATAAGCTTATATGGTACACCGTAGTTTACGGAGGAGGAGTTTCCAAAAGGTCTCTTCATTCACACTGTTGAATGCCTTCTCATACTCAATACAGTTGACATAGGTGGGTGTTCCATTCCATCAACTGCTCAATTATGATGCACAGTGCTGCATTCTGATCTGTGCAGGATCTGTCATAGTGTAAACCAGCTTGATGGTCTCGCAAATTAGCGTAGACTTGTTCCTTCTTTCTGTTCAGTACAACTTTGTTGAACACTTTGAGGTTGATAGAAGAGTTATCCCTCTGTAGTTTGTGTAGTTACTTATGTCACCTTTCTTAGGGATCTTGATAAGATATCCCTCCTTCCAGTTTGATGGCACCTTTTTCTCTCCCCAGATCCTTCCAAACAGGGGGTAGAGCACATCTACTGATGTTTCAATGTCTGCCTTCAGTCTCTCTGCAGGAAAGCTTTCGGGTCCTGCTGCCTTCCCATTTCTTAAATGTTTGATGGCTTGCTGTATGTTTTCCTTGGGTGGTGTCCTGCAGTAACCTGGCAAGTCCTTGTCAGCTGGCTGTATATCTGATGGAGACTGTGGCAAAGGTTGGTTCAGCAGTTCTTTAAAGTGCTCCACCCATCTTTGTTGTTAGCCTTCATTACCCGTGATTGACTTCCTTGCTTTGTCTTTAACAGGTCTTTCAAGCTTGCTGCTGAAAGATGGAGAGCCTTGTAAATACATGTAGGACCTGGATACAGCTGAAGGCTGAATTACTTCCAAGCCAGACTTGCATTTTGTGAAGATCAGGACCCTTGTCTCAGCATTGTCACCTTTCTCAAGCGTGTGCACTCATTTCTAAATCTCCACAAGCATGCAGTGGATACAAAGGTGCTAAGCGCAGCTTCTTTTCTTCAGATTGTTAAAATGATATGAACTGCAAAGGCTGGCCTCTACCACACATTTCTGCAAGGCGAACTGTAAACTATGTTTATATACCAACTATGTGTTCATTCTGGCAGGTGTTATGCAGCCACATTTCTTGTCAATGATTTAATATGTTATTGTTACTTCATCTCTATTAAAAATATTTTAGCAACAAGGATTTCTGGCATTATTGTGAGGTCCTCAAAGTCTCTAACATCATATCTAGGTTTAACCTAGACAGTTAACAACTGGAATATCTGAAGGACCCCACCGACTGAACACAGACTTGTTTCCATTCTGGCCATATAGGGTCCTGGCAAGAAAGACCTGAAAATCCACTGCAGAGTTTTTCAGTTGGTATCTGGTGTGCAGAAACAGTTGGGGGATGCATACTTTAAGGATGTTTTTGTTGGGGCTATAATATGTTTCCCATCCGTAAAATTATTAGATGAGATATCACACAGTACGTATGCAGAGAAAGTAAGCTTTTTTGTTATTATAGCCCTTGTTTGAACAAGGCATAGCTCCCCATTCTTAAGGAATTTTAGTGGCATTCCCTAAGCCATCTTGTAAAAAGTCCACAAATTCAGCAGAATACTAAATTGACTCAGCAGCTACTAACAGAAAACTTTCTGCAGCTGATCACTTGGAGGTAGTGCTTAATTTGAGCAGGTGGGGCCCATCAGCACCCGTATTCTGGGGACAGTACTTCTTTTTCAGCAGCATTTGCTCCAAATCAAAAGAAAGGAAAGACACAAAACGGAAATAGAAGGAAGAAGACAAAGACGGGAAAAACACTGACAAAGAGAGAAAGCAGGGATGACAAAATTAGATAATGAAATAGGGAGTGCCTTGTGGTGAAATAAAGAGGAATGAGCTTTGGAATTAGCACTATCCACAGGATTTGGAGCACAACTTTGGACCGCATCACTGATTCACTTACAAATTAAGCACTGCTTGGAGGGCTTCTAATCAAGGTATTCTATCACAGGACTATTAACAAAAGCATCACTTGTACTGCAGGAGTCCTAAGTTTAAAAAAAGAACCAAAAAGCACTGCACAGCCATTAAAAAACAAGTGAAGTCCATAATTTAAATGTGCCTTAAAAAAATAACAGAGTAAGGTAGGAATTATATATTAATCAATGCGCTTAAGGCGACATGATCCACTTGTATGTTGGTTTATTGAACATCATCCATTTGCAAGCTGATTAACTAAGAGAAATAGATAATTCCTAAACTGACGTATTTCCAACTGTAGTATGTAAATATGCTTTACAATTGATTGAAACTACTGGATAACGATGATACATTCCAGAAAGCAGGGACAGGTAATCACATTATGCTCCTATCCTTGTGTGTAAAAGCCAGATGTTAAATCACTGCCTTGAGAAGAAAGTGTTTTATACTCCAGACGATGGCAACATACTTAATATTCCCAAGTAAAAATCTACCATTCAAACAGTGGATTATCTTAGATTTCCTGATAATTTCAAGATAGTTGTGGTGTATTTTCTTGTGGAGTATTAATTCAAGATGATCTATATGAAATAAATATCTTTGAGACTATGTTTTGTTCACTGCAGAAAACAATTAGCATGAGTTTCTTTGCTACTGTTGGTCAGAAGAACCAAATGGGTTATGTACTGAGTTTAGATTTCCTAGAGCAAATATCACCTCCAAAGGACGCAGACTATCCACAGAATTGTTGATTGGGCAAGGGAACTGTTTTAAAGAAATTATGCTATAGAACCTTCAGCCACAACGTTTCATTGGTGGTATAAATGGTTTAACACAGCATATTACTTCCATGCAGTCCTGACAACTAAACAGACATATCCCAGCAAGAGTGAACGCATTTTTATATGAATGAGACATAGAGGCAAGAACTAATCCTCCCTTGAATTATGTAATTTATTTATATGATATATATATTTATTGCTGATCTGAAGTCACAATAAGGTTATTTTTATGGCTGATTCCAGTTTATTGTGCTTGATATTTAGTTTTTCGCAGCCTTAGATACTACACAAGTTTGAGATGATGTGGCTGGAGAATTGAGTTGGTGTTTCCTGGTGCCAATTTGCTGTGTTTCATCCTGAGAATTGGATGACATTTCTGGAAATCAGCAGAAGAACCAGGCTAAGATGCAGTGGCTAGAGGTCATTATTGTGGTTATTTAGACACCACATATGTTTTGGAGTTTATTTCTCTTTTTGCTTTTCCAAAGGCTGGTGGGAATTCTTGCCTTTATGACAAGTGGTTTGTTTAGTCGATGGGTTGTTTTATGTAATAAAGTGAGCAGAACAAAATATACTGCTTGCCTCCATGTTCTTTATCAAATAAAAATGTGTCTTCTCTCCAGCTAGAAAATACTGCACTCTTCAAAATTTGCACCACAGATGATGAATTCTACAGCCAATGGCAAACAAAATATTTGCATTAAGTTACGTTGAAAGCAAACAAAATTCAAACTATTTATGTGGCATGCAATGGTGAGAACAGATACAAAAATGACAGCTAGTGACAGTGTGCAACTGGTTGTCACTGCAAATGTCTCCTTCCTTACCAGGGAAAGAGAGGGATGAGTGTTCTGAAGTTGATGCTATGGACAAGGTCTCGGACTCGGTTGCCTGACTAAGGCTTTCTGGGAGACGACTCTCAGAATCTAGGTAAAAATAGCAGATAAAACACATGGATCATGCAGTCATCTGCTAGAAGGAAGAGGAATACAAATCAGAAAGCAATAAGCAGAGGTTAGTATTAAAATGAGTATGCATAAGTGACAAAACAAGGATGTTATTATTCCTGCACAGTGTACAATAACAAAAGTCAACACAACTGCAAAGGCTCACTTTAAAAGGGAAGGAAGCCTGCAGACTTAATTACTTTAGCAATGATTTCTGCCCATAATTTACCACTTCACAGCACAGGATGCCCTAATTAGTGGCGAGAGGATGACTAAAAGCACCAGAAAAGGAAATATGCAACCTGCCTCTCAAATATGCCTGTTCCTTTTTATGTCAATCTTCCTTTCAGCAACCTGAATCAGCACCAGAGCCAGGCTATCAAACATTGGAACACACAAGCAGATACACGATTAACCAATATTCCCTGCCTTAAAACCTAGATTAGTATTACATATTGCGCCATTCAAGGAAATAAGACTTTTTTGTGGGTTCATTCCCACTTTTTGTCCCTCATTTTGACCACAAGGCACTGGTATAATGACTCTATAATGCCCTGAGGTCTGCTAATTAGGACCCTGAAAAAGGTGGCCTACCCCCACTGGCATAACTTGAGTTACTTGTAATTCCTTAATATAGAGTACCAGGAGTACCTAGGGCTAATGAGTTAAAGTGACTCTTGTTGACTGCACAACACTAGTTGTGCCACTAAGAGTGTGACAAGGCAAAAAAGTGTGACTCCCACCCTTCCACTGCTGACAGGCAGAGCAGTTTAAACTGCTAACTAAACTTTACCATTTCAAGCCATGGCAAATGCCTATTCTCCCTTTTTAATACTTGTAAATTACCCCTAAAGCAGGCTTACTGAGCCTTAAAGGCAGGGTGCATTATATTAAGGAGTTGGACCTGTAGTTTCATGTTTTGAACAGTAGAAACCAACAATTAAATTTTTACTGTTAGATGGCAAGTAGTCCCTCGGTGCAGAATTATAGGCTGACATCTCAGCCCTGATTACTTCTGAATGGGACCATAAAGTTGGTACTTGAAGGTATCAAAAGAATAAGTGCATTAAATCTAAATTAATGGTTAAATCAGACTGGTGGGAAAGGTGGAAGTAAGTTGCCACTTTCTTGCCCAAGGTTTCCAATGCCTGTTTCGGTTTCACACAAATGTCTGTCCTAAAGACAGTTGCTGGCCTCCTGAAGAGAAGTGGTAACGACCCCCAGGAAAGTCTGCAAAGGATCTAGCAGGGGAGGAAATGTTATCCCCTCCTCGTAGGAAAAGCCACACAGGGTGTAAGCCCTAAAGGCGTGCTTCAAAGGTGAAGCTGCCCTTGAAGAGCAAATGGCAAGGACACAAGAGGAGTTGTTCCTCTCTTTAGGTAGACAGAAGGGTGTGCGGGACAGTGAGGAGAAAACACTTCCCAGACCGGTTTTCTAATGGCCATGTAGCCTAGAGGTAGCCACACTCGTAGGGTGAGCTAACAAGCCCCACACAAAGAGAGGAATTCAGCCACCTTGGGATTGGGCAGAATCGAGCACTCTGGGATAGCTAGATGCCACATTTCACAGAAAGTTATCAGGCAGAAGGGGTTCAAGCAGCCCATTGACTAGCGACTGAAACCTCCCCGAATGGCACATTCTGGCTAACCGATGGCCCCCAGAACTCAGATCTCGGATCATACCTGGATTGGTGAAGAGGACTGAAGAAAGACTGTCCTGCTGACCTTGGACCTGGCAAAGAAGAGTATGCATTGAAGCTGGACTATACCTACTGATCCTTTTGCTAAGAAGATAGGAGTTTGCCTGTGGTGTCCTGGTTGTGGAGAAGTCATCCTCCAAGCCCAGCCAGAAGCAGAGACTTCAAGGGTCAGTTGACTGACTTCTCATTCATAGTACAGGGCAACAAAAGCTGAGGAATCCTGCCAGGGCGTATTGGTTACCCCGATAGCCAGATCGTCGCTCACAGTGGCAATGTAGACTGGAAGACTGAGTCCCAACACACACAAGTTACACTGGAGTCTGCTGGACCCAGGATGGTCGTCTGACTACAGTTTGGTTGCCCAGAAGGAGACCTATAACCAGAAGAGAGGAACTGCTGGTTTTGTTATGTACAGAGACTAGAAGTCCAGGGGGTGACTGGACTTCTGCTGAACCAAGGAGCACTGTGAGGAACATCGATTCTTGTGGCCAACATTGCTCCATCAGGACCGAGAAATAGCTTCAGGAAGTCTCCAGTGACCTCACAGAATTATCAGCATCTTTTATCATCTTCAGCATCTTTTATCACTTGCATCAGGACTGCTCCATCAGAGTCAATGGCAAGTTGTGATTAACACTGGAACTGGACTGAAGTCTGCGTCTTCTTGGATGTAACTGTTCTTTGGGACTTTGTCAGTTCTCCAAATCTGCTCCCTCCCGGAGTGGGTCACTCAAATACCTGAAAATGACCACATTCACCTCTGGCAAAAGTTTTGCTGAAACAGCTTCTAAGTAAATTTGCCAATGCCTGTTCACGTTAAAGTAAAGGGTTGTGATTTACTGTTTCTTCAAGTAATTCTATCTCCAGAAAGCTCTGGAAGATCTTTTCGTTCAGGGGTCTACACATTTATAAAATACAGTCTATTTTTATAAATTGATGTCAGATTTCTTAAGAGCCATGTTTGTTTTGTGTCCCGTTGCTTTGGTGCTGATTAAACAACTTACACTTGCTCCTTTGTTGAAGCCTCATTGCTCAAAGCCACAGCTACCCAGGGTTGAATTGAGGTTTGAAAAAGAAAACTGACTGGACCCATGACTGGTCTATGAGTTTATTACACAATGAAATCTCACAACCATACCATTTTATAAACCACATTTCCTCACATGCCACATAAAACAAATGTGTGTCAATTATAACTATGTATAGCACCAAATCGTATCTATTCCTTCCTATGGGATATCAACTTGTTCTGAATCTTCCACCATGCTTTCCAGTTAGCAATGCTTGACTAATAAAGGCTATGGGAAAATGCCCATTTTGCAAAGTCATTTTCTGCAAAGTCTATTGATTACTTACTCTCACCCAACTAAAGTGGAATCTATGAGCGAAGTGAGTAAAAAAAGATGAGTTTTTGAGCTAATAGCGAAAGCAACCAAAGTAAAAGAAAAGATACACTATAAGAAGAACATGGATCTTAGAATGCCTGTTTAAGGCACAGATGAAAGACCACCAACATTTAATAGTCAACTTGCAAAAGGTAAGGGTGAGAAACACAACAGCATAATTTTGATTATAAATCAAGAGAGCCAGTTGAATATAGCACACTGTGGATACACGTTAGATCTTTCTATTTTATACTGAATGCCAGAGAAACATTAGGATCACTTGGAGCTTACAATTAGTTAAAATATTTGTAAATATACATTTGGACAATTATATATTTTAAATGTGGACTTTATATTATTGAGGAGTTGGCTATGGAGGTTTTATTACTTTTAAGAGTTTTTGAGGTCTGCTGCATCCTTCAGTATTACTGCAAGAAGCAAAAAGGGAAAAACAACAGATGATATGCAGAGTACAAAGAACAGTATAGTCCCCGACAAGGTTCAGTGCTTTAATTTGGGGAACATAACCCACTATTTCAGGAAAAGCTTGAAGACAAAGGTTTTTAGATGCCTCATAAAAGAAACAAAGGCAGCCACGTCTGAGATGAACTGAGAAAGTAACCATGGGTTCATCAGACGAATACTATGTATACCAGATAGCCAGTCTTACATTTTATTCTAGTCTCACTGGACAGCCAGTGTAAGACTTTCAATACAGTAGAGATGTAGTGCCATCTTTAGTAGCAGAGTTTGCCTGTGAAGTGTACAGCAGCTTTCTGTGACACAAGTGATGATTCTGGTACACCAGTTACAACCGGCTTACAAAAGTACAGCAACTAAATAACAAGACTATGTGCTACACATCTCAGGTGAGTGGGGAATAGCAAGTGTTTGATCTTTGTAAGTGAACATAGGTTGTAACTGTCAACTTGGGTTTTGCTGCTGAATTGTTCTTTGAGAAAGTGGGTGAAGTCTAGGATAAACCTAGTAGATTTAATGGGAAGAAAATGAAGGGGGGAGATAACTTGAACTTCTAGTTGGACAATGAGAGCAGAATCAATTTTTTTTTCATCTGTGGTTGTGATGAGTAGGAACTCTGTTATTTTGTGGCTTTAACATCAGAAAGTTGTGGGCCATACACATTTGAAGCTTTAGCAAACAGGAATGAAGGCTGATAATGCTAATGATCATAGTGTTTTCAAATTAAGTTGTGGGTCGACCACATGTTAATGTCTGGACAGACCATCCCACTCAAGTAAAGAACTCAGCGGCTCAAGCTAAAAAAATATGGATGTTAGCATCCATCTCTGAGGCACACTTCATGACATCATTTTAATTTCCATTGTAAGCTTTCTAGCTTTTACCAGCTAATGATTGGATAGCATATGAAGCAACTCAGTACTAGGCACTGGAAGTTCAAGCCATGCTCCAAAATCAACATAAGTCTCTGGTGAATGTTTGACATGATGCAGTGAAGTTCAACTTTTTCAGCCAAGATGCAATAAACATCATATAGTATTCTTAAAATGGCTAAAGAAATGCTGTTAGCTGGTTGGAGGTACGTCTTTCAAATGTTTAACTAGCCATAGAAAGTTTGATACAGGCCTAAATTCTGCTAACAATATACATTCAGTGGGAGTTAGGTCCACTCATTTCAACCACTGGCTTTCTGCAGTTTATTTCAGTTAGTGGCTTAGGAATAGGTTGATCACATCACGGCTCAGACCAGTGGAATATTCATCTTTCATACAATGCCATGTAGTGCCACCAGCTGTCAAGGTGTATCCTTCTCCCTCCATTGGGGTGCTTGCATTGAACTGAATGAGGCACTCCTTTACAACTGTAACTATTCCTTCATTTTTTACGACTGTCTAGGTCTCAGGATTCTGAGGTTTATTGTGATCAAAATCTGGGAGTGGTCACTAAGACTTCTAGCTAAATATTTGGTCTCACTAAGGGCCTCATAATGAGTCTGGCGGTCTTCGGACCGCCAGACCCACGTTGGCGGTCAAACAGCTGTGGTTGTGGCAGTCCGACCGCCACATTATGACTATGGTGGAGCTGCCACAGTCCGACCGACACCGCCAGGCAGCCGCCAGTCGGCAGCCAGGCGCTCCTGGTGGTTGTAATCTGCCAGGGCAGCCCTGCCGTGGGGATTAAGAATCCCCATACCGCCAGCCTTTTCGTGGCTGTTACACTGCCATGGAAAGACTGGCGGAATGGGGGTGTCGGGGGGCACCTGGGGGTAAAGGAATGCACGACAGGTGGTGCTTCACCCGCCGCACAGCCACATTGGTGCCGGCTCCATTAGGAGCTGGCGTCAATGTTAAGGCCCTGTGGCGAACTCTTAATAGGGCCGGCGGTGTTCAGGCCGCACAGGTGGCCTGATGAAGAAATGAGTTTGGCGGGTGGCCTCCACCGCCTGCCAATCTTGTAATGAGGCCCTAAATCTCTTTAGTGAGCCACTAGTAGCGAAAAAATAATCCAGTCTGGAATGCATGGAGTTTGCCCCTGAGTAAAATGAGTATCCCCTATCTCCATGTATTGCAGAGGCCTAATGCCTGTGTGAAGTCTTCCAGCTTTCCCCTAGTTGCCTCCCACTCTGGCTGGTTGCTGACCCCCATCTTTTATTGTATCTAATACCAAATTAAAGTCACACCCCAGACCACCATCCCTGGAGGGGCCTCCGGTAGTATTGTGCTCACTTTTCTTAGCACAGCCGTCTGAAGCCCTGGGAGGGCCTATACATTTAACAGCAATATATTCTCACCGTCCAATTCTCCAGAATCACTGTATAGCATCCTTGTGCATCTGTCCAAGTGTGTTTATCATGAAAATGGAGTGCCTTCCTGATCAATGTTATTACTCGGCATGAGCCTGAAGTGTACTGCGCCCATCCTCCTAGTCTATATCTTCCCCTCTCCATGCTACAATGTTGCTCATCCATCAAGTGAGTATCTAGTAAATGCACCACATCTGGTTTTTGTCTATGGGCGCTCTGTGGATCAGGCTTTGCTTTACCTTATTGCCCAGGCCACTGACATGCCATGATAACATTGTTAAAGATTATGGGTGTGTCATGGTGGATATAGACGGTGTGTAACAATCTGGGTGTGGAACTCCCTGTGTAACATTCTGAGTATACGTCTTAATTTCCTGTGTGGCTTGATGCATTGAAAACCCCATAAACTAACCCCCCTGCCTACCTTACCATATGGTGATTTCTTAACCAACCAACCTCCCAAATTACGGTATAAGTAAACCCCAAATCTAAACAATAACAAGCATCTTATGCAATTGCCACTAGGATGTGGCTGGCGGTCTCTCATGCCCAACGTGCTTGGTTTCGCACTTATTTTAGGCAGTTCCAATGTCCTGGCTCTACATTTAGGCAGCTCCTCTGAAACATAGCCCTGAGGCCAATTCCAAGCCTGTCCAGCTGCTTTTTTTCTCTCCCCTCTCCTATCCCCAAATGTTCTGATGTAATGGGTGTTACCACCCGCAGTTGATCCTCCTCTGTTTCATGCTACGTATCTGTATGTTATGTGCCACTGCCGTCTCCATATAGCGCAAGGGGCCGCCACCTGTTGTCTGAGGATGTCTGTGTGCTAATTTAGCTCCTTAACCATCTGTTCCTGTGCAGTTTTCATTTGTGCCTTGGTAGGTGAAGATGCACCCTTCTTCCCCTTGTTGTTCCATCTCCTCGAGAGTACAGGCTTCCATCTCTCCTTCTTTTTCTCTTTCGGTGAAGGCCTCGACCATAGATCTCGACTCTCCAGCCATGTCCAGAAATCTTGCATATTATACAAGAAGTGTGCCTTTCCTTGTAGTTCCACAGTTTCACTGGATATATATGTGAATATTTAAGATCCAACTGGTGAAGCACTATCTTAACAGGCACAAATGCTCCACGTTGACATTAACCTAAATCTGTATAATTTGGATACAGATGAATCGTTTTCATCAATGAACAACTGGCCACGCTTTCTAGCAGTCTGAAGAATAAGGTCTCCATCTCCAAAGTTCAACAGTCGTATTATGATCGGCCTAGGGTGAGCTCCGAGTTGTGAGGCAAAAGAGGGGACCCCATGGTCACTTTCCAGTGAGAAAAATCTAGATGGCTGGCCTTTCAGGACAGTTTGTGCAAGTCAGTATTCCACAAACAGTTCAATATTATGTCCTTCTGATTTTTCCGCCACTCCCACTAATCTCACATTGTGTCATCTTGACTGACCTTCTGCATCTTCCAGCCTGTCCACTAAATGCTTCATCCCCCTCTCCAAGTCCACGCATTTCCTAAGGTCCATGACCTGGGGCAAAGTTGCACTTAGTTTATCCTCTGATTCTTTTACTCAGTCTGTCAATTTTCAGTAGTCAACTCTCAACAGTCCCATTTCGCTCTCCACCATTGCTATTTGAGACTCCAGGGATGTTTTAGTGTCTTTAATCGCTTGGAGGATGGTTGCTTTATACATCGTCAGAAAGTCAGTACCTTTTCCTGATCCAGCTGCTTTCGCGACCCCTACCTCTCCCGCCAGTGGGGAACTCTTCCTGGTGCGTGGCGGTATCAAATTGTTAGTCAATGTGTTCACCTTTCACACATCTCCTTCAGGTAGAAAATGCTCATGAGGAGGAAGTGTCAATTGTGTCTTTAATTCACAAAAGTTGTTTCCCTCTCAGTCTCTTATCAGTTCTCAGCACCTTTCGCCCAGATTGGTTTCTCCCACCTCTATCCAATCCAGGCGAACAATTATTTTTCCAGGTACTTCTTCTCTCTCCCCTCCTCAGTGTGCCCAGCGAGTGGTCAAACCGGGTTCATGTGTTCTGGGTGAAGAGGAGTGGATGAAAAAGATGGGGGGGTGGGGGGAGCTTGAAGCAGCCGACTCTCTGAGCTGTGTCACCGACAACTCCTTGTTGGTGATGGTCCTTCCATCATCTACTGCGCCATATGTCTTTAAATGACTAAAAAGGATGACTCACTCTGTTTCTGGTCCGACAATTTGGGACTATTTGGGACTATCTCCTACAGTATCCAAGAAATCTAGGAATTACCATGGACTCCAAGCTACTGATGAATGTCCAAGTGGATAGGTTAGCTAGATGAAGCTTCATTACTATGAACACTCTGCAACTCATCTTCCCCCATCTAGGATTTCCACAAAAAGCCCAAGGCACTATCTCTCTTGTACTTTCTAAACTTGATCAAGCCAAAGGCCTCTACCACAAATCATCTTTATAAACTACCAAAAAGACCACAAAGGATTGAGAACTCTTCTGCCAGACTACTCCTACTTATAAAGCCCCAAGCCCACACCTCCCCTGCCTTAAGGGCCCTACATTGGTTACTGGATGCCAGAGGATCCACTTTCAAGCTTCTTTGTATTACCCACAAAGCAATACAAGGAACAGGATCACTTTTCATCAGGAATAAAATAATCAAATAAATACAACAAAGGAACTTCTGCTCCAGATTGGCATCTCGCCTTAAAACTCCAGCATACAAAACACGGGTAGTACATCTTTCTCTGATCAAACAGCCAAACTATGGAATTCACTACCCCCAAACATAAGATTCACGGATAACTATCTTATCTTTAGAAGACTACTCATGAGCTTGCTCTTTCTTACATGATCACCATAATCAAAACACAAATTAACAGCAAAGGCCTTTGTATATAAACATGTATAATCTGATTATATCTATGTAGATATGTGCACTTCTTTGAACAAATATGTATGCTACTAATGGTTTACAATATATAGATATTCTGATCGGTCTTCTTATCAAATGTATATATCACTCTGGGTTAAAATATATATATCTTTTTATGCCTAACATGTATAAAATTCACTGCATACTTTACATACAAGTTTGATTACACAATTATGGGTAACTATTTTATGTTATCTGTCATAATTTGTGATAGTTATATAGGTTATTTGATTATATGATTATGGGTCTCTGTTTTATTTTTATTTTCTATCAAAATGAGTAAATATAATTATAACAATTGTATGTATGAGTGCTTCACTATTAACAAAATTGAAATATTGGGAATATATTAAAAAATACATAAAAGCATACAATTTAAATAAATATATGCATACAAATTACATAAAAATAAGCTTTATGTACAGCAAGACTTTAAAGTCAGAGTTTCTAATTATTTATCCATATATGCACAAATGGGACTTTATATAATACAACTATATATCTCTCTATTATTTTCCATATACATGTATACCTTCCTATGTAATTATGTATCAATATATTTGTTACTTTACTCCTACTGACTCCTCCCAAATCTCAGTGTGCCACTATACTCTCCCTAATAACCCTTCTAAACTCTTCCTTCCTCTATCTCTCCTTTGATTGACCCCAAACCTCATTTTACTACGATGATCTCCAAAAAAAACTTTCTAGACTCTTCCATCCTCTACAATTCCTTTGACTAATTCCAAACCTTATTTTGCTACTATGGTCTCTAAAATAACACTTTCTAGACACCAGTATCCCTCCTTCACCTATTCAATCTAGCTAACAGATTCACATGTTAACCATTTGAACTTACAACTTAGATTTCCCTATATTAATCCATCTCTAATCCACTTTGGGTTCTGTAAAAGAGTACCACTCACAGAAAAGCGCATCAACGCCTCGTCAGGGCTAGTAAGCGCTATATAATGAAAATGTCACTTACCCAGTGTACATCTGTTCGTGGCATTAGTCGCTGCAGATTCACATGTTTGGCACAGTCCGCTGCCTGGTGTTGGGCTCGGAGTATTACAAGTTGTTTTTCTTCGAAGAAGTCTTTTTGGTCACGGGACCGAAGGACTCCTCCCTCCTCGGCTCCATTGCGCATGGGCGTCGACTCCATCTTAGATTGTTTTCCCCGCAGAGGGTGAGGATGGAGTCGTTTGGTATAAATAGTGCCCATGCAATGGAGTGAATATGTATGTACGTTAAGAGTTTCTAATAATTATTTACAAATGTTCAGATGTTTAAGATTTATGATCTACTTCTAAACGGCTACAGGCTTCCCGGGGAGGTGGGAGGGTACATGTGAATCTGCAGCGACTAATGCCACGAACAGATGTACACTGGGTAAGTGACATTTTCAGTTCGATGGCATATGTTGCTGCAGATACACATGTTTGGCATAGACTATAAAGCAGTTACCTCCCCTAAAAGCGGTGGTTTAGCCTGTAGGAGTTGAAGTAGTTTGGAATAATGTTCTTAGTACAGCTTGGCCCACTGTAGCTTGTTGTGCATTTAGTACGTCTACACAGTAGTGTTTAGTAAACGTATGAGGCGTAGACCAGGTTGCAGCCTTACATATTTCGCTCATAGGAATGTTTCCTAGAAAGGCCATTGTAGCACCTTTCTTTCTGGTTGAGTGTGCCTTTGGTGTAATAGGCAATTCTCTTTTGGCTTTAAGATAGCATGTTTGAATGCATCTGACTATCCATCTAGCAATGCCTTGTTTAGAGATTGGATTTCCTATGTGTGGTTTTTGAAAAGCTATGAACAGTTGTTTTGTTTTCCTGATTAGCTTTGTTCTGTCAATGTAATACATTAGTGCTCTTTTGATGTCTAATGTATGTAGTGCCCTTTCAGCCACAGAATTTGGTTGTGGGAAGAACACTGGCAATTCTACTGTTTGATTTAAATGGAATGGTGAGATTACTTTTGGCAGAAATTTTGGATTTGTTCTTAGAACTATTTTATTGTTGTGTATTTGAATAAATGGTTCTTGTATGGTAAATGCCTGTATTTCACTTACTCTTCTGAGGGATGTGATTGCAATGAGAAATGCGACCTTCCAGGTTAGATATTGCATTTCACAGGAATGCATGGGTTCGAAAGGTGGACCCATGAGTCTTGTTAAGACGATGTTAAGATTCCATGAAGGAACTGGTGGTGTTCTTGGTGGTATAATTCTTTTTAGCCCTTCCATGAATGCTTTAATAACTGGTATTCTAAATAGAGACGATGAATGAGTAGTTTGTAGGTAAGCAGATATTGCGAGGTGTATTTTTATAGATGAAAAAGCGAGATTTGCTTTTTGAAAATGTAGTAAGTATCCTACTATGTCTTTAGTAGAGGCATGTAATGGTTGTATTTGATTGGCATGGCAGTAGTAAACAAATCTTTTCCACTTAGATGCATAGCAGTGTCTAGTGGAAGGTTTTCTAGCTTGTTTTATGACCTCCATGCATTCTTGTGTGAGGTCTAAGTGTCCGAATTCTAGGATTTCAGGAGCCAAATTGCCAGATTCAATGATGCTGGGTTTGGATGCCTGATCTGTTGTTTGTGTTGTGTTAACAGATCTGGCCTGTTGGGTAGTTTGACATGCGGTACTAGTGAAAGGTCTAGTAGAGTTGTATACCAAGGTTGTCTTGCCCATGTGGGTGCTATCAGTATGAGTTTGAGTTGGTTTTGACTCAACTTGTTTACTAGATATGGAAGGAGAGGGAGAGGGGGAAAAGCGTACGCAAATATCCCTGACCAACTCATCCATAGAGCATTGCCTTGTGATTCGCGGTGTGGGTACCTGGATGCGAAGTTTTGGCATTTTGAGTTTTCTTTTGTTGCGAACAAATCTATCTGGGGTGTTCCCCAAATTTGAAAGTACTTGTTCAGAACTTGGGGGTGAATTTCCCATTCGTGGACTTGTTGGTGGTCTCGCGAAAGGTTGTCTGCTAGTTGGTTTTGTATTCCTGGAATAAATTGTGCTATTAGGCGAATGTTGTTGTGAATCGCCCACTGCCAAATTTTTTGTGTTAGGAGGCACAATTGTGTTGAGTGTGTTCCTCCTTGTTTGTTTAAATAATACATTGTTGTCATGTTGTCTGTTTTGACAAGAATGTATTTGTGTGTTATTATGGGTTGGAAGGCTTTTAACGCTAGAAATACTGCTAACAGTTCTAGGTAATTGATATGAAATTTTGTTTCGTGTATATCCCATTGTCCTTGAATGCTGTGGTGATTGAGGTGTGCTCCCCACCCTGTCATGGAAGCATCTGTTGTTATAACGTATTGAGGCACTGGGTCCTGAAATGTCCGCCCTTTGTTTAAATTTTTGCTGTTCCACCATAGAAGCGAGAGGTATGTTTGGCGGTCTACCAACACCAGATTTTGAAGTTGACCCTGTGCCTGTGACCATTGTGATGCTAGACACTGTTGTAAGGGTCGCATGTGTAGTCTTGCGTTTGGGACAATGGCTATGCATGATGACATCATGCCTAGAAGTTTTAGCACAAATTTTGCTTGTATCTTTTGGTTTGGAAACATAGCACTTATTACCTTGTGGAATGCCTGCACTCTTTGTGGACTTGGAGTGGCAATTCCTTTTGATGTGTTGATGGTTGCTCCTAGATATTGTTGTGTTTGACACGGTTCTAGGTGTGATTTTGTATAGTTGATGGAAAACCCCAGTTTGTGAAGGGTTTGTATGACAAATGTGGTGTCGTTTGCGCATTTTTTTACTGTGTTGGTCTTGATTAGCCAATCGTCTAGGTAAGGGAACACATGTATCTGTTGTCTCCTGATGTGTGCTGCTACTACTGCTAGACATTTTGTGAACACTCTTGGTGCAGTTGTTATTCCGAATGGCAACACCTTGAATTGGTAATGTATTCCTTTGAATACGAACCGTAGGTACTTTCTGTGAGAAGGGTGTATTGGTATATGAAAGTACGCATCCTTTAGGTCTAATGTGGTCATGTAATCTTGCTGTTTGAGCAGTGGAATGATGTCTTGTAGTGTGACCATGTGAAAATGGTCCGATATGATGTAGGTATTTAGTGTCCTGAGATCTAATATTGGTCTTAATGTTTTGTCTTTTTTTGGAATTAGAAAGTACAGGGAGTAAACTCCTGTGTTTTTTTGTTGTACTGGTACTAACTCTATTGCATCCTTTTGCAGTAGTGCTTGAACTTCTAGTCCTAAAAGTTCTAAATGTTGTGGTGACATTTTGCGTGTTTTGGGGGGGATGTTTGGTGGGAAGTTGTGGAATTCTATGCAATAGCCATGTTGGATTATTGCTAATACCCAATTGTCTGTTGTAATCTGTTGCCAAGATTGGTAGAATTGGCTTAGTCTTCCCCCCACTGGTGTTGAGTGAAGGGGTTGCGTGACTTGAAAGTCACTGTTTAGGTGGAGGTGTTTTTGGAGTCTGGAATCTTCCCCTACTCCTTGGGAATTGACCCCCCCGATATCCCCTGAAACCTCCCCTTTGGAAGGAACCCTGATATGGTGTGGTTCTTGTTTGTTGGCTGGTGGTGTCTGTGGGTTGGCCACGAAACCCCCCTCTAAATGGAGTTTTTCTGAAAGAGCCTCTGCTCTGCGGGGAGTAGAGTGCGCCCATGGCCTTGGCCGTGTCTGTGTCCTTTTTAAGTTTTTCAATGGCTGTATCCACTTCAGAGCCAAAAAGTTGTTTCTCGTTGAAGGGCATATTAAGGACAGCCTGCTGGATTTCAGGTTTGAAGCCTGAAGTGCGTAGCCAAGCGTGTCTCCTGACAGCAGTGTTGACTGTTCTTGCTGCAGTATCGGCTGCGTCTAGTGAAGAGCGGATTTGATTGTTTGAGATCGTTTGTCCCTCTTCCACTATTTGCTGCGCCCTTTTTTGGTATTCCTGGGGAAGATGGTCTACGAGAAGTTGCATCTCGTCCCAGTGTGCGCGGTCATATCTGGCCAGCAGCGCTTGTGAATTTGCGATGCGCCACTGGTTGGCTGCCTGTGATGCTACTCTTTTCCCTGCCGCATCAAATTTTCGGCTTTCTTTGTCCGGAGGTGGGGCGTCGCCAGATGTATGTGAATTTGCTCTCTTGCGAGCTGCCCCTACTACCACGGAGTCAGGTGGTAACTGCGAAGTAATAAACACTGGGTCTGTGGGTGGTGGTTTGTATTTCTTATCCACCTTTGGGGTGATGGCTCTTGATTTTACGGGCTCTTCAAAAATTTGTTTTGCGTGCCGTAACATCCCTGGTAGCATTGGGAGACATTGATATTGGCTGTGTGTAGCCGAGAGGGTGTTAAATAAAAAATCATCCTCTATAGGATCGGAATGCAGTTGGACATTGTGGAATTCTGCTGCCCTAGCCACCAGTTGCGAGTATGATGTACTGTCCTCTGGCGGTGACGGCTTTGTGGGGTATGACTCGGGATCATTGTCCGGCACTGGGGTGTCATACAGGTCCCAAGCGTCTTGATCCTGATCGTCATGACTTATGGTAGTTTGCGCTGGTGAGTGCATTTGTGGCGGTGTTTGTGCCGGTGATGCCTGTGGTGGAGAGGGCGGAGGCGTGACTTTTTTAACCACTTTGGCTTGTGGTTGTGCGTCATCCTTTGGAAGTCCGATCCTTCTTTTCCTCATGATTGGGGGAAGGGTTGATATCTTCCCTGTGTCGTGCTGGATGTACAGTCTCTTTTGTGTGTAGTCCGATTCTACACTTTGGAGCTCTTGTCCAAATCTGTGCATTTGGCCACTTATTCCTTGTTCCTCTGAGTAGGATGAAGGTGTGGTATTTTTCGGCGCCGAGAGAGAATCTTTTTTCGGTTTCGGCACCGACAGAATTTTTGTTCCTTTCGGCATGGATTCTCGGTGCCGATGTTTTTCGGTGCCGGTATCTTGTTTTTGTCTCTCGGAGCCGCTTTCTCGGCTCCGAGGTTGCTCCATGGCGGTCCCTCGACCGGAGTCGGGTGTTTTCGCTATGGGCGTGCCCTTTTTCGGCGCCTTCGACGGGTCGCCTGTTTTATGGGTCGAGCCATGGCCTGTTGGCAGTGGCGTCCCCTGGGCTTTCGGTTTGTCGATGGATTTACTTTTCGACGTCTTACTCACAGTTTGTTGCTGTTGTTCGACGTCGGAGTCTCCGGATTCTGATTCCGGAACCGAGAATGTTTCCTCTTCCTCGTCGAAACGTTGTTTTGTCGACGTGGACGCCATTTGTTGACGCCTGGCTCTTCGGTCCCGGAGTGTTTTTCTGGACCGGAAGGCTCGATAGGCTTCACAGGTATCCTCCTTGTGCTCGGGGGACAAGCACAAGTTACAGACCAAGTGCTGATCTGTATAAGGATACTTACTGTGACATTTTGGGCAGAAACGAAACGGGGTCCCTTCCATCGGCTTCGATGTCGCACGCGGTCGGGCCGACCAGGCCCCGATGGGGGATCGAAACTACCCCAAAGTCTTCCGATGATCGGTGTCGATGTACCTAACTATCCCGATACCGAACGGAACAATACCGACGCTTTCTTCCGAGATTCTGACTAACTTTCCGAACCGAAACACGGAGCGAAAAGGAATACGTCCGAACCCGACAGCGGAAAAAAACAATCTAAGATGGAGTCGACGCCCATGCGCAATGGAGCCGAGGAGGGAGGAGTCCTTCGGTCCCGTGACCAAAAAGACTTCTTCGAAGAAAAACAACTTGTAATACTCCGAGCCCAACACCAGGCAGCGGACTGTGCCAAACATGTGTATCTGCAGCAACATATGCCATCGAACATACCATTACAGTGGCCAAGATAGTGGATGGGTAGGACACACTATGCTGCTTCCCTGCCACTGCAGGAAGGCTTCACAGCTGTGTCTGGGACCCAGAAAGGGGTCATGGCAACTGGGTTCTGCCAGAGACCGTGCTGAAATTAACTTAGGAAGAGGGTCTCCTGATTACCTTCAGACCGGCCTTCAAAGCGGATGAGGCCTCTGGCCACTCTCCACAGAATGGCAGTGGACACGCAGTGAAAACATGCAGGCTGGCCACAGTCACACAAAGATCAGTCCAGAGGAGGACTGAGGCTGGTGCTACCAAGGACTCCTCAGGCAGCTTGGGAGCCATGGGTGAGGATTTGGGGGGGAATGGGATCACCGCACACAGAAGGCGAGCAGCGTTCTATTGTAATCTATGCCTGCTCTATGATACAAGTGCAGTAGTGCAATAATGCAAACAGCAGCCTGGGCCCACTTCAATCACATGTGAACACTGTTGGGGGGGGGGGGAGAGGGGGTCGTGCATTGTTCACTGACTCAATAGGGTAATGTGGAAGAGGCAAACAGCAGCCCCACCCTGTAAGCGGGGCCCCCCCAGCAGCATAAACAGACATAGAAGGTGAACAGGGGGGGACTGGTTGGTGGCAAAGAAGTCCTCCCACAGCCCCGAGAGCTGCTGAGGTCTAGGAGGTGCAACTGAAGCCAGCACTGGCTCAGGTGCAATCCCTACCCCCCACCCCAAAGGACCTGCTAAGCAATGTAAGGCTGCCAGAACAAGACAGGTAGATGGTACACCTGCTCTGACCAGTTCAGACTCACAGAAAAGCGCATCAACGCCTCGTCAGGGCTAGTAAGCGCTATATAAATACCATTACAGTGGCCAAGATAGTGGATAGGTAGGACACACTACGCTGCTTCTCTGCCACTGCAGGAAGGCTTCACAGCTGTGTCTGGGACCCAGAAAGGGGTCATGGCAACTGGGTCCTGCCAGAGACCGTGCTGAAATTGACTTAGGAAGAGGGTCTCCTGATTACCTGCAGACAGGCCTTCAAAGCGGATGAGGCCTCTAGCCACTCTCCACAGAATGGCGGTGGACACGCAGTGAAAACATGCAGGCTGGCCACAGTCACACAAGGATCAGTCCAGAGGAGGACTTAGGCTGGTGTTACCAAGGACTCCTCAGGCAGCTTGGGAGCCATGGGTGAGGATTTGGGGGGGAATGGGATCACCGCACACAGAAGGCGAGCATGATACAAGTACAGTAGTGCAATAATGCAAACAGCAGCCTGGGCCACTTCAATCACATGTGAACACTGTTGGGGGGGGGAAGGGGTCGTGCATTGTTCACTGACTCGATAGGGTAATGTGGGAGAGGCAAACAGCAGCCCCACCCTGTATGCGGGCCCCCAGCAGCATAAACAGACATAGAAGGTGAACAGGGGGGGGACTGGTTGGTGGCAAAGAAGTCCTCCCACAGCCCTGAGAGCTGCTGAGGTCTAGGAGGTGCAACTGAAGCCAGCACTGGCTCAGGTGCAATCCCTACCCCCCACCCCAAAGGACCTGCTAAGCAATGTAAGGCTGCCAGAACAAGACAGGTAGATGGTACACCTGCTCTGACCAGTTCAGACTTGAGGCAAGGCGACTGTTAGTACCGTTGGTCCCTCCTGCCCCACAGAGGTGGCGGACGCAACCATTCTCTACCCTGGATCCACAATAGGGCTTCTTTGCCCCATGCCTGGCGATGCAGACCGGCCAGCCATCCACTGCTGTTGATGACGGAGCTAGTTCCACCAGCGAAGGTGGTGTGAGGTTCTGGGACTCCCTGATGGACCACACAGATGAATAACCTAGCAGGACTCAGGAGCTCAGAGGTTGTGAGAGGGCCCCTGTGAGCACCACCATTGCAGCAGATACCATCCAAAGACCGGCAATGGCAACAGCTAGTGGGAAGAGAGAGAGAGAGAGAGAGAGATCGCTCAAGGACATGCTCAAACAGTCCACTGAAGCCCTGACAGAAGAGTGCACAGTCAGAGACAAGGCCTGGAGGCAGACGGGCAAGAAAAGGAAAGGCCAGTCACAAGGTCCTTCATGGAGGTGCTCTTTGCATCCTCATGCGAGGACATCCAGGCAGCGAAAAGAGAGCCAGCACATGACCTGGCAGAGGTGGGTGACAGAGTGTATGCTCTCGAAGATCATGAGGCTAGCTGAGGTGAGGAGATTGAATATTTACTGCTGTAAGTTCTTTGATGGCGTGACAAGCATATTGCCTTGCAAGCCCATGCCAAAGACCACGAAAACCATTCCTGGAGGAGCCACATTTGCATTTTTGGGTTCTGGTTAAAGCAGAGGGCACAGACATCGGGGCCTATGTAAAGAGTCTTTTCCTCCAGACCCTGTACTCACAAACAAAAACGGAGGTGCAGCTGGACAAAGTTAATACGGTCAGCTCTCCGCAGATAGAGGGTGGACGTCCATCTGACATCCTCACCCGTGTCCATGACTTTCAAATAAAAGAGACCATATTGCGAAAGGCAAGACACGCTCACCCAATACAGTTCAGAGACCATAAGCTGGTGCTGTACCAGGACCTCACAGCACAAAGACTTCAGAAACACCAGGACATCTGGCCCGTGACAACCTTTCTCAGGAACAAGAGGATTGCCTACGATTGGGGCCATCTGTTCTACCACATCCTCCCTATTGGAGGCCTGCCTCCTTCTAAATATCCCTGAGAAGGAGGAGGAGAATTCACATTATAGCCCCCGAAGGCATAGGGAGAAATGGCACAATTGTTGGAACAAGGTCCAGACTTTCCCCAAAGGACTTCATTCAGAGCAAGCAACCATAGCCTTGGAAAGACATGTGGTACTTGGTACTCTTGTTGGTGACTGGGAGAGACCAGAGTTGACCTGAGACCCTTCTGGACCTGTGGTTAACATGATCTTCCTACTGTGGTAGGGTGGTGCTATCTGGTTCCTGTGGCATGGGTGGCGGGAAGGAGGGTGGCCACACCTTGCAGCAACAGAGGTGGCTTTTGGGGACCTCCACCTGAGAACACTCTGGACTTATTTGGTTAACACTGGTGACATGGTATATTCTGTGGTTATGGGTTTCTTTAATTCATGGTTGGGCTATTAGTTGGGAGGGTACTCAGTCTTTTTTTCTTCACCAAAAGTATTCCTCTTGTGACCAGACCTCTCCCCTTATGTAGGCCTTTGCTGGCCATACATAACTCCCTTAGCCCTACCACAACTTCCCTCACAATGATTTGATATGAAGAACATGCTGGAGGCGATATTTGCTTATTTCAGTTAACACACTTAACATCTGGTGTCATAGACTAAAATCACACTTCTTGCGAAAATACTTCTCCTCTAACACTACCAAGACTGGCTGAGTGGTAGTTCTTGTTTCCTGCTCCTTTAAGGGCACAGTGGGGTGTAAACTTGCCAAAATAAGGAGCAACTGTTACCCTACCAGGTATACTTAGAGGATATGAGCTTTACCCTGACCTCCATATATGCCCCTAATGACAACCAAGAATGATTTTTAAAAAGAGCCATAGCCGAGGTGATGGCATTTCCGGATCAGGCAGTGCTGCTTGGAGAAGACCTTAACCTTTTGTTGACTAACGATGTTGACAGGCCTGAGCAGCGTTATGGCCAAGCTGGGGAACTATCACAGGAGGGAGAAAGCTGGTTGCAAGAGATGGGTCTACGTGATCTGTGGAGGGTTACACACCTGCACACTAGAGACTACACCTTTCTACTTTTTCACACATAAAATCTACACTTGTCTTGACAACGTCCTGGGAACAAGCAGCTTCCAAACTCAGACAGAAGAAGTCAAGAATGAACCCAGGACTCTGTCCGATCCTGCCCTGTGCCCCCTCACCCTTCAAGTGCACCCGTCACGGCAGGTGCCTCGCCCATGGTGGCTGAGAGAAGGTTTACTCAACTGGCCAGACACAATCAGTTGATATAAGCAAAGGATTGAAGACATTTTAGCCATAAATAACACAGCTGTGTGTATGGGGCGTGGGGGGGGAAGGGGGGGGAGGGCAAGGGGAGATGAAGGGGAACAAATGCGGCAGGCTATTGGCCATCAAGCTACTGCTAAAAGACAGGCTGAGTGTGGGTACCGTCCTTCATCGGGAAGGTTGTGAAGCCACAAAGGACAGGCCAACTGCTGTTGTTGTCTTTTACGAATACTACTTTACACAGTGCAGGAGTTGCCCTCTGATGGTCCCAAAGTATTACCCAAGGTACAGGCAAACCCTGGTTGACCCCCTCCCCAGACAGTTCGACTCTTTAGATCAACCTATCTGCATAGACAAAAGGGTGACGCTCATTCCGAAGCAGAAACGTTTTAAATCACCAGGCGCAGATGACTTCCCTGCCCTTTTTATAAAATGTTCTGCTATGCACTTGCTCCCATTCTCACAAGCCTCTTTAATTCCCTAGTTAACATGTGCACATTGCCACCCTCCATGCCCAAGGCATCCATCACCGTTATACCTAAATCTGGGAAAGATAAGAGGGACTGTGGTTCTTATTGACCCATCTCACTTATAAATATGGATGGTAAACTACTCACCAGCATTTTAGTAGGGCAATTAGAGCCCTATATGCCAGGCCTGATGGACCCAGATCAGACAGGCATCATTCGCCAGTGTGGGCATAACACCAAACGGATTCTCCACCTAGTAGACAAAGCTAAGTGCTTGCAGACAGAAATCTTGCTATTGACCATCAATGCTGCAAAAGCATTTGATCAGGTGCACTGGCCCTACTTGGCAGGGACACGTCATCATTTTGGCAGTAGGAAGAGGTTTTGTGCACCGGCTCTTATGACTATGGGACACTGTGTGCAACTGTGCGTGTCAATGGCCGGGCTTCAGCCCACTTCCCATTAGTAGCGGTACGCAGCAGGGATGCCCATTGTCTATTCTGTTATTCGCTCTCTATATGGTGCCAATGGCATAGATAGTGTGTGATAACCTGTGCGTTACTGAGGTGCGATTTGGAAGCTGGGGGAAAAGCATACCATTAGTCTCTATGCTTAAGATGGGACAGTCACCCTCACAGACTCGCTGCAGGCCCTACCAGCCTTCCTGAGGCAGCTGGAGAGGTTTAGAGAGGTAGCTGGCTTCGAGTGAATCTTCAAAAGTCAGAGGCTCTTAACCGCTTGGTTACGCCCTCCATGCAGACACAACTGTCAGACCAACACCGTTTCAGTGGGTGACCTCATCAGTGCCCTACCTTGGTGTTCACATAGCCTCTATGGTGA
Source organism: Pleurodeles waltl (assembly GCF_031143425.1). NCBI lineage: Eukaryota > Metazoa > Chordata > Amphibia > Caudata > Salamandridae > Pleurodeles > Pleurodeles waltl. The sequence goes on from NC_090448.1 coordinate 1,126,184,104, forward strand.
AAGACAGGCTGTGGCCATCCAATACCAAAATGTATTTTGGTCGGTGGACCTTGCTCACTGGAAGCACTAGCGGCTCTCGTGGCTCAGTGCTGAACATGACCATACTCCATATCGCTCTATTTTTATTCCAGGCTCTTCCTCTATAAACCCCAGTGGCAGTGCTCCAATCTCTGCAGGGGGGAAAGCAACTGCTTTGTCTGGGAGGGAAGGAAACCCAGTGAGCCTATGACCAGACATACCACCTGGTCCATCAGTGGGCTTTGGGGGTTCCTAGCTTTTTACATTATGACCAGGTGGCACAATTCTGCTTCCTAGTGAAATAGAATCGTAAAGAGTTTAAAAAACACTGGGCTTTAATGGGCATTGTGATAGCAGGAGACCATCTCTGGAAGATCCCCTTGTTTTTTTACAATGGCAGTAGAGAGCCTGGGCACTGTATTTATTCCCTGTCACCAGAGCCACCCTTGGGTTACAGGACCAAGTAGCCATTGGGAAAGCATTGACCTTATTCCCATCTCCTCTAACCCCTACTTTGGACAACATAGAGTTTTCCCCAGGGCTGCATTCTACTGCCATCATGGCTTCAATCAATCAGTCAATCAGGGAATTTGTAAAGCGCACTACTCACCCGCGAGGGTCTCAAGGCATTGAGGGGCTTGGCAGGCAGCAGGCTGGTCCAGACCTTTGGAAAGGGGCACAATGCCCACTCACGCTATTTGAAAAGTGCGTGTTGACTGCAGCTTTCAGTGGCAGAGGACAGAAACCTGTGTGAGCCTGATCGATGGGTATTGTAGGTACTTTTATGCAGCATTGTCTGCATCACCTTTGAGGGGCCACAGGACCCCGATCTGAGGTGATTAAAGGGGTGGTACACAGCCTGTTCTGTGAAACTGACACTAAAACCGGACCTGGTGACAGATATACCGTCTGCCGAAATCTAAATCCCATAGGAAATAGGGATTTTGATTTCGGCGGACGGGACAGCAGTCACAGCTGTGACAGAGTAACCTGTCCACCAATATCTAAAGCAGGCCCGTACATTTTTTTAAAATGACAGATTGGCCCACAAGTACTAGCACTGTAATGGTTTTTTTATGCAGATGTGCACGTCGTGCACAGAGAAAATGAGGCCACTCACAGTGAGGTAAGCTGACCAAGTTCTGTGGTGGGCATAAACAGCGTCTGAATGACCACTTAACTGACCAATAGTGAAGGCTGCTTGCTCAAAGCTATTATACATATGTTTGTTAATACACAATATATATATATATATATATATTGTGTATTAATTAAAAACAAAAATACAATAGTCTGTATGTCTCCAAGGAAAGACTTAAAAACAAAGGACCTGATTCACAAAGTCATGGGGGAGTCCCTGCACTAGGGGCGGAGTCTCCTCAATTAAAATTCTGCTTTATGAGAATTCTCATTGCGGAGATCCTACCCAGAGTGTGAAGACTTCCCCACGACTGGGGGGTCTCTGCCACGAGTGCGGAGGCCCTTTGTGGATCAGGCCCAGAGAATCCACATATGCTTGCCTACAACCATGGTACATCTCGTGTAGCAGTGGTAACAACACCTCAGACATGCACACATGCAGAATTGATTCAGCTTCACTCAGACACACAAGATGTGTAAAGGATGGCAACAGGAGAAGGTCTGCAAGCATCTCACACAAACAGACAGATGAAGACAGAAACAGTACATGCTTCTCCTTTACAAAAAAGGAGGGATAGCAGTGCAGCATTTTTTCACACACAAAAACACATCACAGGTACAAAAAACATGCACCAACATTGTAAACGTCCACCACACAGATACCTTATCGCAGAGACAGCAGCAGCACAGGTTTCACTCACACATAGAACAGCTGCAGCACATGAAGCAACCTTGCAGGAGTTCACCACACAGAACCCTTACTGCAGAGACAGCAGCAGCACAGGCTTCTCTCACACACAGAACAGGTGCAGCACATGAAGCAACCTTGGAGGGGCCGGGGGACAGAGACGGAAGGGAGGGCAAGCTGGGAACGTAACTTACTGCCGTCTCCTGCCGCCTCGCGCTCCTCTTTCCTCCATGTGGTGTCCCAGCATTCACTGGGACACCAGCACAGGCTCTCCAGCAATCCAGGCACTGCTTTCAAGCCAAACATGGCATGAACTCAGCCCCAGGATTGGTCTGAGCGGCAGTCACTGCCACTCAGACACAAGCCTGGTGTCAAATGGCCGGCCAAACACAATTGCGCACTTAGTGCACTCTCTGCTCATCCCCACTCCCCCCTCCCACCTCCCATGGCCCAACCCTGCCCCTCCCTGTACTGCTGGCTGAGCCAGCAGATGAAAAATGAAACGATAGTAGAGTAATTGTTTCATTTTTCACCTCCTGACACTTGGCCAGGGGTGTGATGCTCCTTCGCCATTCCGAAGGAGCCACCTGTGCCCTTACAGCAGAGACCCCAGCAGCACAGGCTTCTCTCACACAAAGAACAGGTGCAGCACATGATGCGACCTTACAGGAGTCCACCATGCAGAACACTTACAGCAGAGACAGCAGCAGCACAGGCTTCTCTCACACACAAAACAGGTGCACCAGATGAAGCAACCTTGCAGGAGTCCACCACACAGAACCATTACAGCAGAGACAGCAGCAGCAGAGGCTTCTCTCACACACAGAATAGGCGCAGCAAATGAAGCAACCTTGCAGGAGTCCACCTCACAGAACCCTTACCACAGAGACAGTAGCAGCACAAGCCTCTCTCACACACAGAAAAGGGGCCCCACATGAAGCAGCTGCACACGTTTCCCCAACAAACACAGAAAGGGGACAGCAGCAGTGCAAACATTCCACACACACACACACACACAGCCTCTATAGCACAGTCAACAGCAAAGCAAATTTGGATCACTAACAGAGTTTGAACAGTATAGATTCCTCCCAAGAGAGAGAGAAAAGGTATAGCACATTCAGAAGTAGTACAAGTCTTCATTTCACACACTGGACATGCGCAGCACAAAACATTCTTTTCAGGCATCATACTTCAATTCCTTCACTTTAAAGTGGGAAGGAACCTAGGATGCCTTGCAGAAACAGAGCTAACATGACTCACACAAATAGTAAATGCCATTGCAGCAGCATAGATTCTCACGCTGGCTCTCCTTTATGTAAATGCATTCTAACTTTACCTACAGATGTAAACACAGGTTGATTTATAAGCACTGGTTTGGATAAAACCTTTATGTACTTCTGCATTATACATAGACAATGATACACTAATTAGGGGTACAGAGCAAAGGGGAAGCTCTATGTAACTGTCTGGCCAATGCACCACTTTTGAAAGTGTACCACATAATGAACAATCTGCAACGCATGCCTGTGGGAGTCTGTTCATGTTCCTACCTGGCCTCTTTTCTTCTCTGAAGGAAAAGGGGAAATGCAGCGCTATTTCTGCATATCTTGCTAGCAGGTCGTCTACATCTTCTGTGGTGAAGCCTGCTTCCTGTCCAATCAGGAGCTGGTGCAGAGTCTGCACCGCAGTTGCAGCCCAGTCTACTTTGATGTTCATCAGAAGTTGCTCCAACAGTAGAAGCGGCCGCGAGGTCAGGTGCTCATAGTTTGCACGAGCAAATACAGGAAGAGCCAACAACATCTAAAAAGGAAAAAGTATTGATATATGTTCACTATCACAATTGCAAGCTTGTGATAATCCAACATGTGCTTGAACGCCATGTTATCACCTGAGAGAATCACATTTTTCAGCAAGAAAACATAGGCCATTCAGATCCCATGAAATGCATATACTGAATTTGCAGTATGTATGGAGTGTGTTGCTGAATTCAGTTTTTTATTACATTTTGATTATGTTTTAGCTTTCAACTGTCTATCCACTGTATTTTCACCCCTGCATAACAACACAATCAGAGAGACAGATGATGTCATGTATTCCAGACTACACCCTTCAAATATGAACACATACCATTTGACCAACAATCACCTGCAGCACCCTGAACCCACTCCCCTTAGCCCCTCATGCTCCATTAGTGTCCATGTAAGCTCTGAGAGCCTGAATCTACTGGATAACCAATGTCTTGTCTCCTTCCCCCAGATCCCCAACCAAAACACACTGAATCTTCAACCTTAACACCTCTACACATGAGCTTGAACTAATTCACATCCCCTTTGCCTCAAGCAGACATTGAAAGCTTTCCCACCCCACTGCCAAACTAGCTATTCATGATGGGACTATTTTCAGATGTCTAACCTCCGGCCAAACATTGGTCCCTCAAATCCTTTATATTATTACCTTTTTGTCTTCTCTAAATAGAACGTACTTGAAGGTTTTATCTTTTACAACCTCATTTCACCACAAACTTTGAAGTCCCCAAAAATCCGTTACTGCAAATCACACTGCATTATTCTTGGCTGTGGCTGATTTAATTTCTGTGTGCCAACTTTCATATAATTCCATCATCCTTCACTTGTCCGATTCTTCTCAATTCTTGTTTATTCATCCTCAACAGGGATGACAACCTAGTTAGTATGCACCACAACCACGAAAAAAGAAAATGCCCCATAATTGTGGTCAAAGTGCGTTTCCAAAACAAGAACAGCACAGCCGGTTACACATTGTTAAACAGTGCAAATAGGGTTCGTAACAACAGTCTCATCAGTATATAATGGGCCGTCTGTCCTTATTTTAGATACAAGAGAGCACCAAGCATGTTTTGTCACCTTCACCCACTGCATGGTTGTTAATGAGTTTGATTTTTTAATATATATTTTCTTTTGTTACAAATAAACAACTATTTGGTATATAGGATTGCTGATAATGTATACCGGACCACTGTTCTGAAACACTATGCCTACACCCTTGTTTCCTGTTGACTGTCAGGTTGCCCTGTTACTTAGTCCTTATCTCACAAGCAGAGAAGAAGACAGAGAAGATGACTATCAGGAACGCCATCCAAGTGAGGAATCTGAAATCAGAGTCATGTATTTTATTTGTTTATTTATTTCCAATACACCTATCTCATAGAAATACATGTCCAAAAAACAATTCAATCTTAAAAGCAACAGAATTCAATTTTCTCAATTTCATTAAAACAAACTAACAAAATTCCATCTAAAAATATCTTTTTTGGATTAGCTTTAAAAAAAATAAATGCAAGGGCTATTCCAATTTCACTAGAAAATCCTAACTGAGCTAACATCTCATGAATTTTTGTAAGTGGAAAGCAATCTATCAGATATTGCTTACTCAAAGACGTAAGCTCAACACAAAGTTCAAGTTCACCTGACTTCTTCCTGGCCTCTATGATAGGTAAACCCCACTATGAGGAATCAACAGGTTCAATGACATTCTTCCAGTGAGGACATCTAGGTGTTCCTTCAACTGATTCCTAATGTTCAATGTTGGATTACGTACCTTGTGCACTACAGGGGTGGCATTATAATTTGGTGTGCAAAACCTTTGAATACACCCAAACTATCTTCAATAATGGCTTTGAGTTTGTTTAAAATCCATCAACCAACTGAGTTCACCAAACTAACTACAACTGCTACCAGAGGAAATGGGATGATCTGTTGCAGGTCTAGGCACTATTCCGAGTGCTCCCCGACCCCTCTATGCTAGAACATTGTTACCTCTTTTCAAAATATAATTTTTCATGTGAATGAGCCTGTCTTCATATCATATTTCCACAGAAGTAGCCCATCACATTGATCTCAAACCTCCCAAACGCAACAGTGTGTATGCCATTAGGCAGCATCTTGACAAAACTCCACTGTTTCAAGTATATTGGAGATTATAAAACCCCATGACGTCAACTTTTACATCACTAATTCTTACATCACAGTGCGGATCACTTTTTTTAATTTATTTTTTTAATCTGAAAGTTCTCCAGGTTCTAAAATCTTGATAGAGAGAACCTCCTTTTTCCCTCTTCCGTCGATGTTCTTTCTTTTCATTAGGTTATTGTTCATTCACTGTTAGAAATGGGGTCTCTAGTTGGCAGAGGTATACACCCTTGTCCGAGTAGGGGCAGTAATACTAGTCAGGGTAAGTCACAACACAATCCAAATTATCCTGTGCCTACCCTCTGGTAGTTTAGCACTGAGCAGTCAGGCTTAACTTAGATGGCAATGTGCAAAGTATTTGTGCAATAAATTATACAGTAACACCATACAAACACCAGAAAAATACACCACACAGGTTTAGACAAACAGATAATATTTATCTGAATAGAATAAGGTCAAAACAATAAAGATCCAATAAGCACAAATTAAATTATCACTTTTAAAAGGTTTAAGAGTCTCAATCCTTAGAAATAAACAGTTGTCTCTTTGTTACACACAGTACCTGGTATGTGTCAAAAATAACGATGCACGGAGACTGCGGAGAAGGAGATGCGTGGAACAATGGGGTATTGTGTCGAATTTCCCGACATGGCACAGACGATGTGTTGTTTCTTTCCACACTGCAAGGGGTTTATGCTGTTTTTCGGGCCACAGACTTGGCTCCTCACTGAGATGCGGGGATATTTTGACACCCAGGGACGATGCGTTAAAAATCCTTGGCACGCTGGAAGAAGTCACAGATACTGAGTCGAACTGGTAGGCGATTCGTAAAATTTCCGGTCGCAAGATAGGCGCTGCGTCAAATTTCCAGTCGGGAAGTCAGGCTACATCATTCCGGTCAGCTGTGCAGCGATTTCTTGGTCGCCATGCAGGCTTTGTGTCGATTTCTGCAGGTGTTTCATCAATTTTCGACGCACAAGAAATGTCTTGATGAGGTGAAGTCTTTGTTGGCCCTGACACTTCATAAACAGGAGACGAGCTCAATCCAAGCCCTTGGAGAGCACTTCTGGAGAAGGCAGAGTCCTTCCAGAAGAGTCAGAGTGCAGCATTGCAGCAAGGCAACAGCAGGGCAGCATTCCTTCTCAGCAAAGCAGTCCACATGAGTCCTTTGGGCAGCCAGGCAGCTCCTCTGACAGGGTGCAGTTGTAGGTCCAGAAGTGTCTGCTTTGGTGAGCTCAGAGACCAGGTTATATGTCTTTGAAGTGGGGGAGACTTCAGAGAGTGGTTTTGAATTGCACAAGTTCCCCTTTCACCCAAGTCATGTCTGCCAGGGTCCCTGTGGTTGTTTATCAGTCCTTTTGTGAGAGGGCAGGCCACTGGTCTTTGAAATGTATTAGGCCCTTACCCTTCCAGCCCAGGAAGACCCATTCAGTATAAGGATGAGTGCAGGTGTGACTGTGTGTCCTGTGTTTGTGGTTGTCTGGGTGAAATGCGCATAGAAGCTGTCAACCAGCACAGACCAGATGTTGATTGGAGACAGGCTGTAAGGCACAGATGGTTTTAAGGGCAGAGAAATGCTCACTTTCTAAAACAGACATTACCTTCTCATTTGACAAGCTATATTGAAAGTCCATGATATTGTTTGAACTCTGGCTGAAAACCAGTCAATTATTGTGCAGAACTGTGCCATGAGGAGGATTATAACCCCTTCCTGGATCTGCAGCTGGGATTCAATCTTCTGATCTAGAGGAGTTATATACAGTGTTGTTGTTTATGAGGTGGACATGTTGGAATTGTTGTACATTTTTTTAACTCCCTGAATCCTATTGAGTAATATATTGAATTTGAAGTACGGAGTTCTCTTATTCATTAATTGAAGAATGGGTCATATGTACGCATACTATATCTAAATAATTCCTCTAGGATCATTTTGAGGTGAGACACTTTCTAAAACTGGCATTTCTAAAATAGTAATATAAAATCCAACCTCACCAATAAGCAGGATTTTATATTACCATTCTGGCCATACTAAATATGACCTGGTTACCCCCTTTCAGATCAGAATCTACCATCCAAAAAGTTTATGAAGGCAGTCCTAATGCTAGTCTATGAAAGGAGCAGGCCTCACAGTAGTGGAAAACGAATTTAGGAGTTTTTCACAAATAGAACATATAAAACATATAGGTACATGTCCTGCCTTTTACCTGCATGGGTTATGCTCTATGGGTTACCGAAGGCCTACCTTACGGGTGACTTACATGTAGAAAAAGGGGAGTTGAAGGCGTGGAAAGTATGTTTAAATGCCAAGTCGAAGTGGCAGTGAAACTGCACACACACAAGCCTTGCAATGGCAGGCCTGAGACATGGTTAAGGGGCTACTTATGTTGGTGGCACAATCAGTGCTGCAGGCCCACTAGTAGCATTTAATTTACAGGCCCTGGGCACATGTAGTGCACTCTACTGGGGACTTACAAGTAAATTAAATAGGGCAACTGGGTATGAGCCAATGTTACCATGTTTTTAGGGAGAAAGCACATGCACTTTAGCACTGGTTAGCACTGGTAAAGTGTCCAGAGCTCTCAAGCCAGCAATAATGAGGTCAGAAAAAGAAGAGGAGGAAGGCAAAAAGATTGGGGTGACCCGTCAGAGAGGCAATTTTCCAACATTCACTAATATCACTTTTTGACTGTTCTAACATACTCTAACAAAGTGTCAGACCGTTTTGCATTTCATGCAAGTTTTTTCCAAGACAGGTCATGTATTTGAGTTTGTCAGATGACTCGCTGATCCACCTCTGTAGCAAGTTCCCTTTAAAAGAAAAGACTGCCTTCACATTTTCAGTCTCATTTCATTGTTTGAATTTTCCAAATTGTGAGGAGGCCATTACTGACCCTTACAGTCCACTTTAAATTTCTGGTGTCTCCTCCAGAGTGGGATTCCAGCAACAAAGCAACCTCTCCTATGTGTTGCTTTCACAGCAATTAACCACTAGTTGGTCTCTCAAGCAATTTTCCAGAATCCCATTAAACTTGCATGTTGATGCAAGTATCTTCAGTTCTGCTGAGAAATAATCAATTGGTTCATTTTGTTGCTGGTGGTGGGTGAAGAACATGTGTATCTCCACACGTATGCTTAAATCATCTTTGATAGCAATCTCTCATCTATTGACAGCCTCTGTGAATTAATCCCACGCAAATGGAAAATGGTCAAAGATTCTTTGGCCTTCAGTGTCTCAACAAGTGAGGAAAAAATGTCCTTTTTTCCTTAATAGATCAAACTTGATATTGCAATCATATACTTATCTAAATATCTGTATTACTAATCCCATTTTAATCTAGGTATGCCAGGGTCTGCTAAAAATGAAGTAGATACATTTGCATTCTGCATTTTGTGAGAATAAATTATCACCAAAACTAAAAATATTGATTTTCTTAAAAAACAAAAATCACAAAACTTGGCGCAACAGTTTACAACTAAATAACCAGACTAAAAAGTTGTCAAAATGAAGGAATTCAATATCAGTCTTGTACCACAATGAACTCTATATTATGCTACAATGCTTAGATATCCACAGTATGATTTTCTCCAAATAGTCTCTTCTAGCAGAATATGTTGTGTGGCCAGACACGTTTCTTGTAGAATTACTGAATCGCAGACGAGCAGGGCAAACAATAACAGGAGTCACTGCAGTCCTGAATGACAGTCTTAATTAGCGGTTGTAGTGAACCTGCCACATTGGAAAAAACTGTAGGACTGAAATTAAGAAAGAATTGAAGTTGAAACTGGCTTGTTATACATTACTGAGCCGGAAATCTGGGAAGCAATAAAGAGTATGGCTCACAGCAAAATGCCTCGGATGGATGGCTTTGCAGCTGAATTTTATCATATTTTTGCTTCACACCTGGTCCTGAGGTTCTCGGCAATGTATGCCGATGCTTTGAGTGGGGTTCCTTTCCCGATATGGCCAGGGAGGCTCTAACTGAATCAATCCCCAAACCATTGAGCCACACAATAGACATGTCATCCTATTGCTCTCTATTCATGTTTGTAGTAAAGTGCCCCTTTTTGACATGGTCACCCCCAAGTTTTTACGTGGTATGTGATGCAATTTTGACTGAAAGTGCACTGGGTTCCTGCTATCCAGGTCCCAGAGCCAGATCTCTTTCCTTAAAAACTGTACAGGTGTTCCCCAGCTGGCCAAAGCTTTGGCACCCCTGTAAGTCCCCAGTAAACTGTACCCCAGATACCTATGGTAGGGGTACCAAAGAGGGTCCCCGACTGCTGCAACATGTATTGTGCCACCCTCAGGGCCCCTCACCCAGCTCAAGCAGACTGCCATTGCAAGTTGCGTGTCTTGGTGCAGCTAAATGTACAAAGATGACACTGCATGCAATATATGTAAGTCACCCCTACAGTAGGCCTTCCAGCCCTAAGGCAGGGTGCTTTATATTACATATGTAGGCATATATGCCAGAGCAGTTATGCCCACTGCTATGTCTTCGTCGATTCTTAGACATAGTAAATGATCAGGAAAGCAATTTTAAGTACATGTGCTGGACACTGGTCAATATGAGTTCCCCAGCTACCATGATGGCTTCACTGAAACTAGGAATGTTTGGTATCAAACACATCGTAGTAATAAACCCTCACTGATTCCAGTGATAGATTTATTATTACATGCACCCAGAGGGCACCTTAGAGGTGTCCCCTGAAAAACCTACCAGTTGCTGGTGTACTGGCCAACTAGTTTTACCCAGCCTGCACCAACAGACATGTTTCTGAATCCCAAGGATGAGTGCCTCTGCTCTCAGGAGTTCAGGAACAAAGCCTACTCTGGCAGGGGTGTTAACACACCCCTCCCAAAAGGATGACATGCAAATCTGCATTCCAAAGCTGGGGCTTCAGAGTCCTCCTACCTTGGTATTCAGATTTGGCTTCTCTCAGAGGGGGTGCCAACCCCCCGACCCAGTGCCCATTTGGCACTTAGACAGGTGGGAAGATTAGTAGTCAGCAAGGTGTGTAAACTCCTCAGGTCAGTTCCACCCCTAAGGGGAGCTGCGTGATGTAGACACGAAATTAAAAATTCTGGTGATGGCAGAATTAGGATCTCTGACACAGGGTTATGCTCACTTCCCAAAGAGAGTTGTTATATAGGGACGTAGTGACTCCAGGGGTAAGTAGCGCATTGGCTACTACCTTACACTCACCTAACGTCCCTAAATTCAGTATTTAGTGGAGCCCCTGGCACTCGAAAATCAAATACTGCCGACCTCAAGAAAGACACTCCAGAGAAACAAAAGCAAGAACTGAAGACCAGTGACTGACTCAGGGCCAACCCTACCAGCCTGCCGGCTGTCTTCAACAATTGCAACAAAGACGCTTCGTCCTGCTGCTGCTTGTGCCTCCAAAAGCCCAGGAGGACTGACAATCTTCACCCCAGAACCAGAAACTCCTGTGGAGTTGCAGTGCTGCTTCTCTGCATCTTGCAGGCACCCCAAGAAACACAGACAATACTCCGGACTGCCAAAACCAGACACAGGACAGCACCACTGAACAGGTGCCCCCCTAGTCAAAGTTGAATTGGGCGAACAGTGCCAGCTGGATCCCCAGTACCTCCAGAGATGAAGTCCATTGTGAGTCTCCACACTGCAACCTTCACGCTGATGACTGCAGCCTCTTTGTGCAGCCCCTACCGCGACTGCCTCCAGTGATGGAAACCCACCGGTCTACTGCACTTCTGCACCCAGCCAGCCTGGACGGAGGAGAAGAGGACCAAAGTTGCACCTACGTCCCCGAGCCTCGTGAGACGTGGGCCTACTTGTTGGTTCGGTCAGACTGGACCCCTGGTTCACGCTTGCAGCCTCTTTGTGCAGGCCCCACCCTCTACTGCAACCACCCCGGGTGACAGAAACCAGCCAGTCCATTGCACTTCTGTACCTGGCCTCACCAGACTGTGTCCCTAAGACCTTGAGCATCATAAGAACTGAACCCCCTTGTTGGTTCACCCAGACTAGGGCCCCAGTCCCTACCTGCAGCAACCTGTTTGACATGCTAAGTTGGGCCTAGCTGCAGGAGGTCAAGGCCAGGATGTCCTTAGGTGATGAGTGGGACAAATGGGTCTGTCTTCTAAACTCAGGTGCTCGGGCATGTACAGGAGGGTATATTTCTGAGCCTTTTGGGATTGGCAGGGGCACTCGTCAGGGATGCCCCCTCACCGCCTTGCTGTTTGAGCTAGCAGTCAAGCCCTTTGCCTGTGTGATGCAGTGGGAGGGCCATGGCTAGGAAGTTTCAATGGGGGTGAGGAGAATATTATCTCACTCTATGTGGACAATACTCTTATCTACTTGGGGGATGCCAGTTCCGGAATCATGTGGAGTGCTGCCCTATTAGACACCTTTGGACAGATTTCAGGCCTAGGTGCGAACTGGAGGAAGTCATGTGCCTTTTCGGTCTCAGATGGGCTTGAACAGCAGCCAGTGGCTAGGCTGGGAACCCATGGTCATCAAGTATTTCGGGGTCAAGGTGTATCACAATCATGCCGCTATTAGGGAGGGCAATTTGGAGGGGGGGAGCAGGTGGCCTGGACATATTACATAGTTGGTATGGATTTCTGGGGGACACTGCAGTTGCCTATCATGGCTCGCAATCAATCAATCAATACATTTATAAAGCGCACTACATACCCGTGAGGGTCTCAAGGCACTGGGGAAAAAGAGGGGGGGTGCTGCTACTGCTCGAAGAGCTAGGTTTTGAGGTGTCTTCTGAAGGTGAGCAGGTCCTGGGTCTGTCTTAGGTTGGACAGGAGGGTATTCCAGGTCTTGGCGGCGAGGGAGGAAAAAGATCTGCCGCTGGAGGACTTGCGTCGGATGTGGGGGATGGAGGCGAGAGCGAGGTTGGAGGAGCGGAGTTGTTGGGTGGGGGTGTAGAAGCTGAGTCTGTTGTTAAGGTAGGCTGGTCCGGTGTTGTGGAGTGCTTTGTGTGCGTGGGTGAGGAGTTTGAAGGTGATCCTCTTGTCAACGGGGAGCCAGTGCAGGTCTCTCAGGTGGGGGGTGATGTGGCTGTGGCGGGAAGTGTTGAGGATGAGTCGGGCAGAGGCGTTTCGGATGCGTTGCAGGTGTTTGGATGGGATGCCTGCGTAGAGTACGTTTCCGTAGTCGAGTCTGCTGCTGACGAGGGCCTGTGTTACTGTTTTTCTTGTTTCAGTCGGGATCCATTTGTAGATCCTGCGAAGCAAGTGGAGGGTGTTGTAGCAGGAGGAGGAAATGGCGTTGACCTGCTTTGACATGGAGAGGGATTAGTCGAGGATGAAGCCAAGGTTGCGTGCGTGGTCAGTTGGTGTTGGAGGGGTTCCCAGCGACGCTGGCCACCACAAGTCGTCCCAGGCGGAGGGGGTGGGCCCAAGGATGAGGACCTCCATTTTGTCCGAGTTCAGTTTCAGCCGGCTGCCTCTCATCCAGTCGGCGACGGCCTTCATGCCCTCGTGGAAGTTGGTTTTGGCAGTGTGTGGGTCCTTGGTGAGGGAGAGGATCAGTTGGGTGTCGTCCGTGTAGGAGATGATGCTGAGGTTGTGTTGGCGGGCCACTTGTGCGAGGGAGGCCATGTAGATGTTGAATAGCGTCGGGCTGAGGGATGAGCCCTGGGGTACGCCGCAGATGATGTTGGTGGCTTCGGATTTGAAAGGGGGGAGGCGGACTCTCTGGGTTCTGCCAGAGAGGAAGGATGTAGTCCAGTCGAGGGCTTTCTCTTGGATCCCTGCTTCGTGGAGGCGTATTTTCGGTGAGCTGCGTGATGTAGACACGAAATTTAAAATTCTGGTGATGGCAGAATTAGGATCTCTGACACAGGGTTATGCTCACTTCCCAAAGAGAGTTGTTATATAGGGACGCAGTGACTCCACGGGTAAGTAGCCCATTGGCTACTACCTTACACTCACCTAACGTCCCTAAATTCAGTATTTAGTGGAGCCCCTGGCACTCAAAAATCAGATACTGCCGACCTCAAGAAAGACACTCCAGAGAAACAAAAGCAAGAACTGAAGACCAGTGACTGACTCACGGCAAACCCTGCCAGCCTGCCTGCTGTCTTCAACAATTGCAACAAAGACGCTTCGTCCTGCTGCTGCTTGTGCCTCCAAAAGCCCAGGAGGACTGACAATCTTCACCCCAGAACCAGAAACTCCTGTGGAGTTGCAGTGCTGCTTCTCTGCATCTTGCAGGCACCCCAAGAAACACAGACAATACTCCGGACTGCCAAAACCAGACACAGGACAGCACCACTGAACAGGTGCCCCCCTAGTCAAAGTTGAATTGGGCGAACAGTGCCAGCTGGATCCCCAGTACCTCCAGAGATGAAGTCCATTGTGAGTCTCCACACTGCAACCTTCACGCTGATGACTGCAGCCTCTTTGTGCAGCCCCTACCGCGACTGCCTCCAGTGATGGAAACCCACCGGTCTACTGCACTTCTGCACCCAGCCAGCCTGGACGGAGGAGAAGAGGACCAAAGTTGCACCTACGTCCCCGAGCCTCGTGAGACGTGGGCCTACTTGTTGGTTCGGTCAGACTGGACCCCTGGTTCACGCTTGCAGCCTCTTTGTGCAGGCCCCACCCTCTACTGCAACCACCCCGGGTGACAGAAACCAGCCAGTCCATTGCACTTCTGTACCTGGCCTCACCAGACTGTGTCCCTAAGACCTTGAGCATCATAAGAACTGAACCCCCTTGTTGGTTCACCCAGACTAGGGCCCCAGTCCCTACCTGCAGCAACCTGTTTGACATGCTAAGTTGGGCCTAGCTGCAGGAGGTCAAGGCCAGGATGTCCTTAGGTGATGAGTGGGACAAATGGGTCTGTCTTCTAAACTCAGGTGCTCGGGCATGTACAGGAGGGTATATTTCTGAGCCTTTTGGGATTGGCAGGGGCACTCGTCAGGGATGCCCCCTCACCGCCTTGCTGTTTGAGCTAGCAGTCAAGCCCTTTGCCTGTGTGATGCAGTGGGAGGGCCATGGCTAAGAAGTTTCAATGGGGGTGAGGAGAATATTATCTCACTCTATGTGGACAATACTCTTATCTACTTGGGGGATGCCAGTTCCGGAATCATGTGGAGTGCTACCCTATTAGACACCTTTGGACAGATTTCAGGCCTAGGTGCGAACTGGAGGAAGTCATGTGCCTTTTCGGTCTCAGATGGGCTTGAACAGCCGCCAGTGGCTAGGCTGGGAACCCATGGTCATCAAGTATTTCGGGGTCAAGGTGTATCACAATCATGCCGCTATTAGGGAGGGCAATTTGGAAGGGGGGAGCAGGTGGCCTGGACATATTACATAGTTGGTATGGATTTCTGGGGGACACTGCAGTTGCCTATCATGGCTCGCAATCAATCAATCAATACATTTATAAAGCGCACTACATACCCGTGAGGGTCTCAAGGCGCTGGGGAAAAAGAGGGGGGGTGCTGCTACTGCTCGAAGAGCTAGGATTTGAGGTGTCTTCTGAAGGTGAGCAGGTCCTGGGTCTGTCTTAGGTTGGACGGGAGGGTATTCCAGGTCTTGGCGGCGAGGGAGGAAAAAGATCTGCCGCCGGAGGACTTGCGTCGGATGTGGGGGATGGAGGCGAGAGCGAGGTTGGAGGAGCGGAGTTGTTGGGTGGGGGTGTAGAAGCTGAGTCTGTTGTTAAGGTAGGCTGGTCCGGTGTTGTGGAGTGCTTTGTGTGCGTGGGTGAGGAGTTTGAAGGTGATCCTCTTGTCAACGGGGAGCCAGTGCAGGTCTCTCAGGTGGGGGGTGATGTGGCTGTGGCGGGAAGTGTTGAGGATGAGTCGGGCAGAGGCGTTTCGGATGCGTTGCAGGTGTTTGGATGGGATGCCTGCGTAGAGTACGTTTCCGTAGTCGAGTCTGCTGCTGACGAGGGCCTGTGTTACTGTTTTTCTTGTTTCAGTCGGGATCCATTTGTAGATCCTGCGAAGCATGTGGAGGGTGTTGTAGCAGGAGGAGGAGATGGCGTTGACCTGCTTTGACATGGAGAGGGATTAGTCGAGGATGAAGCCAAGGTTGCGTGCGTGGTCAGTTGGTGTTGGAGGGGTTCCCAGCGACGCTGGCCACCACAAGTCGTCCCAGGCGGAGGGGGTGGGCCCAAGGATGAGGACCTCCATTTTGTCCGAGTTCAGTTTCAGCCGGCTGCCTCTCATCCAGTCGGCGACGGCCTTCATGCCCTCGTGGAAGTTGGTTTTGGCAGTGTGTGGGTCCTTGGTGAGGGAGAGGATCAGTTGGGTGTCGTCCGTGTAGGAGATGATGCTGAGGTTGTGTTGGCGGGCCACTTGTGCGAGGGAGGCCATGTAGATGTTGAATAGCGTCGGGCTGAGGGATGAGCCCTGGGGTACGCCGCAGATGATGTTGGTGGCTTCGGATTTGAAAGGGGGGAGGCGGACTCTCTGGGTTCTGCCAGAGAGGAAGGATGTAGTCCAGTCGAGGGCTTTCTCTTGGATCCCTGCTTCGTGGAGGCGGATTTTCGGGGAGCTGCGTGATGTAGACACGAAATTTAAAATTCTGGTGATGGCAGAATTAGGATCTCTGACACAGGGTTATGCTCACTTCCCAAAGAGAGTTGTTATATAGGGATGCAGTGACTCCACGGGTAAGTAGCCCATTGGCTACTACCTTACACTCACCTAACGTCCCTAAATTCAGTATTTAGTGGAGCCCCTGGCACTCAAAAATCAGATACTGCCGACCTCAAGAAAGACACTCCAGAGAAACAAAAGCAAGAACTGAAGACCAGTGACTGACTCACGGCAAACCCTGCCAGCCTGCCTGCTGTCTTCAACAATTGCAACAAAGACGCTTCGTCCTGCTGCTGCTTGTGCCTCCAAAAGCCCAGGAGGACTGACAATCTTCACCCCAGAACCAGAAACTCCTGTGGAGTTGCAGTGCTGCTTCTCTGCATCTTGCAGGCACCCCAAGAAACACAGACAATACTCCGGACTGCCAAAACCAGACACAGGACAGCACCACTGAACAGGTGCCCCCCTAGTCAAAGTTGAATTGGGCGAACAGTGCCAGCTGGATCCCCAGTACCTCCAGAGATGAAGTGCATTGTGAGTCTCCACACTGCAACCTTCACGCTGATGACTGCAGCCTCTTTGTGCAGCCCCTTCCCCCTACCGCAACTGCCTCCAGTGATGGAAACCCACCGGTCTACTGCACTTCTGCACCCAGCCAGCCTGGACGGAGGAGAAGAGGACCAAAGTTGCACCTACGTCCCCGAGCCTCGTAAGACGTGGGCCTACTTGTTGGTTCGGTCAGACTGGACCCATGGTTCACGCTTGCAGCCTCTTTGTGCAGGCCCCACAAAGGAGCGTGCCCTGAATTTGGTCAGCACTTCCATGCAAAAGGCACCTTAAGACCCGCATGGGTGAGTAGTCCTGCTTTACAGATATTGATTGATTGATTGATTGACGCACACTTACAAGTCTCCAAACCCCAGGACTTCAACCTACAAGCCAAGTGGCTTGCAAAGGCCCAGACTATGATCAAAATGTGTTATTACTCAGGAGTGGATGTTCATTGGCAGCTGAAAGGTTGCTTTAACATGCAGAGCTCTGAAAACCAGGCTTTGCCACACCAAATCTGGGAGAACAGATCTGACACCTGCACTCCAATAATCTCTGGATAAGCCATTGCTGTAGAGGGATCAACCGGAACACGTAGAGGAATTGTCCTTCCCAGCCTAGGCAAAGGAAATCCCTCAGTGACCCTGGTTCCAAAATCCTGGAGGCAAATTAAGGCCAGTTGCTGTTCCTCCCTGTTGCAGAGTGTTATCATCAGTTCAGTTCCAAAGGGTCAACATATATTCCACCACTGTGTGATGAAATTCCCATTCGTGCTAGTCAGACGCAGGTATGATAAAGTTAATCACCCTGTCATTCCTTATATGCAGGAGGTGTCTCGCTGTCAGGCCAAAGTTTAGCTTAGCAGACCATATGCAGATGTAGTGTACGTCCCTGGATATGGTGAGTGACCAGAGGCTACCTTGATTCGGAACTTGGACCACAGTTGTAGTGATGTCTGGCAGGACAAATCCAGTCTTTTCAGTGATTTGCTTCAGTAATGCTATCTAGCCAATGTTTGAGAAGGCACTAGTAGCACAATCAAAGGTAAATATCACCGGCCCCAGCTACGAAGAACATAGCTGGCTGGACGTCAATAATGTTCACAATGAGGGGTATGGCAGCAGTGGCCTAAAGCAGCAGGAGCAAGAGAAGGGCCACTAGGGCCAGTAGGGTTTGGAATCTGGAGTTTTCAGTGAGGGAACAGGTCCTTAACCTACTTTAGGCTTTCTAAGCATCTTCTGACTCATGCTTTGACTTTTTTCTTCCTTATCTGTACAGAGAATAACATTCGGCTATCACTTCTGTAGATACATTAGTTAGGATATAAGCAGTACATAACTCTGGTGTAGCTTATTTTCACAAATATTCCTCTGCCTACACTTTGTACATGTTTGAATATTGTAAATGCTTTCTTTTTAGACTCTATTTTCAAGTAACAAACTCCACTAGAGCACCAGAAAGCAGTTAGGTTTTCAATCCCCAAACTCAAAACTGTATCCAGGAAACTTTGACTTCCAAATAATATAAAAAGAGGAACTCTCTGGTGACTCACAGGATGGGCGGAGTGTGAGGGGGGAGGGAAATGAGTAAAGGCAAAGTTTTTCAGAGGAACCCCAGTATGACATGGGGGAAGTTCAAATGGCATGTGAGCAATAATCTTGTTTAATCACCAACTGGGACAAACTCAAATATGTACTCAATCCGAATAGAATTGCCACAGTGCTACTAGACTTCCCACTGGCTTCTGATACACTGTACACCCCCTTGCTTCATTTGACAGATTTGGTAATCTTGGTATAACAGCATTATGCTTGTATTGATCTTATCAAATCTTATGAGAAGATTTCAAATAATCTTCTGTTCTCTGTTCGTGTCTGGACCTTTCCTCACTTAAGCACATGCTCTCCCAAGCCACACATTTCTAATCAATAACTACTCAAGCTCTTCTACAGATATCAAATTGCTTAAATCTCTCCTACAACTCTTACATTCATGGCACATATGTACCCCCCAAACTAGATTAGAGTTCAGACCTAGGCCCCTGTACCCTAGGCTCTTCTCTGCTAGCAGTGAATGAATGGATGTCCTTCAACCACCTAAACCCAACACACCTAAAACAAGAACATAATGAAAATCCTAACCTGTGAAAAACAGTTCCTACACCACCCTACTAAACAATGGTAGGTGGAACTAGGACCACCCCAACCACCACCAGGAAAATGAAGAACGCAGAACCTTGGGGTGACCATGGACTCCTAAATAAACCAGGACAACAAATGCACCTTCACCACTGAAGCCCAACAGCACATCTTCCAATGTATTACATTCTCTTGCAAGGTACAAGGCTGTGATTCCTTTAGGCTTTTCCAACCTAATGTAAGCTATCACGTTATTTTTTTGTCCTGGCCTCATGCAGGATACAGTGTATCCATAAAGTATTGTCAAGTCTCAAGCCGTTATCACATTACCACCACCCTTCATCCATTCGAATGGGTCCTAGTTGTCAATCATATGTCATTCAAGACCCTCAGCATAGCCAATCAAGCCATCTGAGGTGCTAGGCTAATTTTACTGCATCACCTACCAATTAATGGACTCTCAGATCAAGAAGGACTGTGATTTTAAACATTCCTAAGGTCCAACCTTCAACAACGATCAAACTGTGGATCTCTTTCTCAGCAAGAATCAAAATACTTTGTAATCACTCAAAGTTAGCTTTAAAGATCTGGCTGATCCCAGCCGACTGACTCTTGATTCTTAGGCAAGACTACCTATGACACAGGCTCACCAAAAAGCCAGCACCCAGCATACAGAGCTACAGAACAGCTGCAGATGGTAAGGAATGTCAAATGTGCAGTTTGTGAGCATTATATAAATAATCAGTGGTGTGGAATTCCTATAGCACGACGCCCAGGACATATTGTTTGGGGTCAAGGACAACATGTTTTCAGGTTTATTTCATCCTTGGGTTAAGTAGGCCCAATCCCCTGCAGCACAAACCTTTTGGCTGCCACGTTACAGTACCACATTATGGAGCATGGAAGGAAACTGTCTGCAGATGATGTAATAGTTGTGTCCATATTCTAATGTTGTTTGAGCTTGCATTTATGGACCATTAATGCAAAACCTTTTTTATTAGGATGAACGCTCTAAATACATGTTGTAAGCTCAGACTGCACTACGGACAATGGTTCCAGTAAAAAATGTGTACATCCGTTTGCAAAGTTTATCAATATGAAGCTACATGTAAGTAAAATAAAATGTTCACAAAATACATTCAACTAGGAAAACAAAAGTTTTGATTAACTATTGTGCCATTTTAGGTACTATTTCTTTGAAGGATCATTCAGTAAAATGTTTTGAAGCATGCTAGTATTTCCCAAAAAATATTCATAACGGAAAATCAGTGAAAAACGTTTCAACCAACTTATGGGAAACATGAAAATAAACAAGGACTGGCAAGAGCCAGTAGGTCTATCATTGGTGGTCAGCTTTTTGGTTTTTATCAATGTGAGTCTTATTTTGACATGGCTTTTGTAAAACCTTATTGTTGTCAGAGCTGCCGAGCCTTCTCCATTGTAACAAACATTGGCAAAAAAGCTAAAATATGTTATGGTCTCAAAAAGCATGCATTGCCACAGCACTAAACAAAACTACTTTTTGTGCCGATATGCTCTTTGTGAAAGAGCAGATTGCTATAACTTACAGTAAAGCCAGCCAACAGATGGATAGACAGAGAGATAGAATTTAATAAAAATAAAAGGTCTTGGTGAACACCAGACCTAATTAAGGGCCTAACTGCTAAAACAAATTGGTATACATATTTGCACTAGTGTAGATTTATACATATGTCATAAATTCACAAGCATTTCCAGAAGCAGACCATGAAATTGTATCCTACAAAATATTTGTTAACTGTATTTTAGCACAAGCAAATATGAATTTGTTGATTTGCCCATGTGAAAATATGTTGAGTGTTTACAAGTTCACTAAGGGCCTGAATTAGGTCTCAGTAGAGGAAAATACTCTGTCACAAACGTGACAGATATCCCATTAGCTGTATTACAATCCAATTATCTCCTATGGGAATCATAATATGCCGGATGGGATACTCGTCACGTTTGTAACAGAGTATTCCCTCTACTAAGACCTAAATCATGCCCTTAGTTCACTTTGCCCCCAACCACTTTTTTCCAAACCCTGGAAAAAGTTTTACTTCTGCACTTGTCAGGAGTAAATTTCCAATCTTACTCAGTATGGGAAAAGATTAGAGAAATGCTGTTGAAAACCCATAAAATATGCAAGTTAGTGGGTATACTAAGACTAAAAAGGGCATTCCAACCCCGGAACTGCATATAGCCATCTCCAGCCCCAGAATGTATATCTGAAGAAAGGTGGCAAAATAAGGAAATAGCTAGTATTGAAGCCCTACTATAGTATTAACTAATCATAATTAGAGAGGCTATTATCAGAGCTCGTATGTAATGAGATTGAGGCCATAATCTGTTGCCCATCTACAGGGCACCAATGGGATAAGTTGATATATATTTTTTTTTTACAGGACAAGTAGATTTAAGAATGAATTTCTCACATGGACAAGTAGATATTTTATTAAATTCCACACCCCTGTAAATAGTAGTCTTTCAGATTTAAAATGTCATTTTTTAGCACCAAAGTTGGCAATTTATAAGTTGTGAGCATTCTATTGTTTGAGGACAAACTTCAACAATTGAATAAGAAACATTTTACAACAATAACAAGAAACGGTACACAGACCAATACACAGTAGGGTAGTTAACATTAATCGAATGGGTACATTTAGGAATGAGTTAATTATGCCCATTTGGAAGAATAATCTAGGTGAAGCACAAATCACCACACAGCCTACAAATAATACAGAGCATACAGAGTAGTAACGTACATATTTCCATTTATGTTAATATTCAAAATTGAAAATGTACTAATTGATTTGTATTGAGAAATAGACTCATTTGATTAATTCTACAATACTTCATTGCTGATTCTTGGCTAATATCAGTTGGACGTTGGCTAGTCACAACAGGAACTCTCAATCAAACATGGTTGTGCTCCCATAGTTAAGATAGTATTGATTGTTCTGTGCAAAGAGAATAAAGACATGAATACCAGTCACAAGAAAGAAAAGAGCAATGCTCGCTCTCATTCGAGGTTGGCATTAGTTTGGCTTACCTTACACCCTATGTACAAAGCTTGGATCTCATTGTGGCGGACAGCAGACAGACTCTTCTGGAAGTGAGTAGTAAGATAATCAGCCAGAAAATGACATGCTTCTAGACATGGCTTTTGACTCAAGGCTTCCTCACTGATTGCTTGACACATTCCGGGGTCGGACATTCTTTGTAAAAGCTGCAACAGTGCAAAAAGGAAAACCTCCTCAAATATATAGCTTAAAAAGAGGTGTACAATATCATCTCTCACTTAAGATATAATGTTACCAATATATATATTATTATTTTTTAACTTGGGAGAGGTAGTATGTGTGCTTGAGTCAGCACCCTTCAGTTATTGGCTTTCATGGGTATTTCATGGTATCTAAACGGATGGATGGGCTTTCCAACTAGTCCATCAAGGCAATTTGTGGAAGTTTACATGGTTTAGTTCTGCACTTCCCACCATCCACTTCATCCCTGAACCCTGTCTCTGCTTTCTGTCTAAACCTTTCCTTTCCAGATCCCCTTCTCACTTCTGTGAACATGTCCTTCACTGCGTCCCTCTGGCTTTCATCACTGCCCCTCCAGACATTGGCTTGTGTCACTCAACCTCTTGTCATTGCTCTTCATTGCTTTCCACTCTCCCTTGCTGTCACTTTTACTTTGGCTTTTCCTGCACACCTCTAATCATAGACATTGCTCACCCAGTTATCTCTTCTCCTGTACTAGCCTTAATCCAACCTGTGAGCTGGGTGCTCTTTTTTTTAATTTAAATTTTAAAATGCCTGACGATAAAATGCAGCACACACGGTGCTCTGTGCTGAGCAGTATTTAAGGCACAGTTATGTGCCGATTGGCATCCTGGTTGTACATTCAAGACCCTACATTATTTCAGAGGCTGTTCCCTCCCTCCTACGTCTGCACAGGTTCCATGCAGACTTGAGACACAGACTGAGCAGGCTATAAGGCAAAAATACTTTCCATTAAAAAAGCAATAATAAAGCCATCCAGATATTACACCTCAAGTACTGTAGTGGCTGTACTTGGGAAAGCTGGAGATTTCCCACTAGACTGGAGGTTGCTTTCATAGCAGCTACCATGAAAGCAGCCAGCACTGTGACAGAGTGGAGGTCACATCACCTTTGCCCCAGTAAGCCCACATTTAGCAAAGCACTAAGGTTGCTGTGCCCGAATGCATGTTTAAATATTACATCAGTGCAACCAAAGCAAGCATTTTCACTAGGAACATGGACCTTGCAGTGTGCAAAAACCAATCATTTTGCAACTTCTAGTATGCTGTGTGATAACTGGTCAATCTGTTGATACTGCATTTTTCGGTCAGTGTGTGCATTACCAAAAGGACTTGGGCCAGCATAAGAATGATAAAAAACTTCTCTTTCCTCCCTGACTTTGACTTGCTTGTGCTGGGAGGCTGGGAATGCAGTCACCTGATTAACAATGGAGTCCACTTGCTGAAGGTCCTGCCATGAACCATGCATGGTATTCTTTCAAGGAGACACGATGCATATGAGGGCAGTAAGCAGTCTTTAGTGCCTAGCGAAATCTGTGCCTTCTGCATGAATTACAGTTATTACCACCATTCCTCCATCACTCATTTCTTCAGGCTCAGGGAAAGAAAGTTGTCAGAAATGTATTGACTGTTATAGCACTAGAATCGAATTCCGAGATGTCTGTTTACATACTTTGAGTGTGAAAAACGCATGTTTAGAATTTTGTTTGGCAGAAAAACATTTTAGGGGTGCAGAACACTTAGTCAAATGTATAGCCATTCAATGCTGAAAATAGGAGTCAGCAGTAACCAAATCACATGTGCGTAATATGCAGAATATGTAGCACCGAAAGGTTAAGTACACACAGTAGTTTCAAACCTGCCAATACAAGATTACACAGACACTTCTATAGTGGTTTAATCAAATCATTCATTTTGTGCCTATGGACAGACCTATGTAGAAAACACTACTGTTAGGTTTAGAGAAAGTAAAGAATGGTCTACGGATGAATGTGTTTCTTTCTGTTAAATTAGCTATTCAGGAGTTTTGTTACACTTGTCAAAATTAAAATCATTTGGTATGGTGAATCCGTGAATATTTTTATTTGTGACCAGAGGGTTAAAGCAAATCCGTGACATAGAGGCATCAGTCCACTGAGAGAACAGGTCCAACTGATCACAGAGATACAGTGGCAACTGTGATTGCACAAGACGTTTGCAAAGCTTAAAATTTCTATGACGAAGTAACACTTTTAGTGAGCCTGCTGCTAATAAAATATTATTAACAATTACATTAAATTGAGGGTTGTTTTACACAATTTTGTTTAACAAACTTTTTGGGGAAACACTTGAAAAATAAGACAAACTGAGTACTGGAATCACTAAAAACATTTCAAACCAATATTATAATGAGAAAGGCTGGTAGTTTACCTGCAGTGCCTGTTCCATTTCCCCGCTCTCAAGCAAGTGCAGAAGGTGCTCCCGATGAAGACTGATCAAAAGTTCAAAGGGAACAGGGTACAAGTGACCCCACTCCTCACACAAACCATAGTCCTATTGAGAAACAATCAGATAAAGCTCCTTAGTAACTGTTCTTTTCTCCTGGTGATCATCTTCTGGTTACACACTGGATTAAGTTTCAACTTTATTTAGATTTTATGGAAATGAGTTTCCAAAGACACTGGAAAACTACTTGACATATTCCCAAGGGGATGCGACAATGGTTATTTACACCACAACAAGAAATAAAATAAAAATAGTGAAGACTCGTGTGTTTTAAATATGAAACAACATGCCTGTCACTGTGTTTATGTTGTTGCTTGTAGCCTCACAGAGCTATAATAAATTCCATCACTGTGATGGTAAATCATGAGTGTAAAGAAACAGGTTTTAGCAGGTTTTCCCATTTTTTGGCCCCCATTTGTACAACCAGCTGCTGGTTTTTCAACTCTGAGAGTGCACTAAGGCCTGCTAACCATACCTCAGTGCCAGTGGTCTGACCTACTACAAGGTGTACAGGGCTCGATAAATCCACTCGACCACTCGCATTGGCGAGTCTTATTTGATCAGGTCGAGCTATTTTTAATACTTACTCATCCCTTCTGGTGAGCTGACACTGAACAGGTGTTCTGTTCAGTTGAAAAGTGGAGGGGCAATAAAAGATGCCTTTAAATATTGTTCTTATGTCACATTTGCTCTATTTCACAGACAGAGGTCAAACCTCAGTTTTTCTTACAATTAATTTTCCTTCTGACTGCAGAGTTACAGGTGTTTGTAAGGTGAACTGTGTGGCCTGCTGATTAGAATGTAAAATAAAAGGATATAGGGTTTTTCCTAACACACAACATTTAAATGACTAAGTCAACTGTGCAAATATTTCAAAATATCTTTCAGTAGTTGTGAAAGCCCTTTTTTATATTTATTTGATGAAAAATATTTTAATAGGATGAAAACAAATCAGAATGCTTTACATGTTGATGTGCAAAGGATATGTTTTCTGAAAACCAATTTTCACAGATTCTTAATACACTATATAGTTTTATCAGTAAAGCTGCAAGTTAGTGGAGAGGTTTTGGAACATTTCTTGGAAAGTTATTGTGTGTAGATGACAATATGTCACCACATCATGGTTTAGTAATATATTTATTAACATTGAGTGTTTAAACATAAACTGAGAAACACTAATGCTCTGATGGCAATGTTGTTAGTAAACTAAAAGAAGTCCTAGGTTATGTGGGTTAGGCCTCATGGGTATGTGGGCTAGACTCTTGTGATGCATGCAGCAAACTTTAGTCTACTTAATCAAACAAAAGAGTTTCTTTTGTACTGCAGAAATGTTGAGCTCACATATTTGAAGGTGCAATCATATGTGAGAATTAAGAAAAAAGCGACTCTGTAAACTATTTTCCTGGGATCAAACAATTTGAGACCCGTATACGGGTCAAGTACATTACAGTTAGGTCGAGTAGATCATTAAAGTTACTCGACCTGCAGGTCTAGTAACATTTGTATGATTGTTTGAGCCCTGGTGTATTGTAAATTGGCTCAACCCATTTGGCAAGTGTTAACTTACTTATAGATCCCTGGTATATGGTAGTCAGGGCATGTAAAAGAGTGTTCACCTAGGGCAGCAACACTGTTTGTGCCACCCTGAGGACAAATGGCTCCCAGGCTGCCACTGCAGAATAGAAGAGCAGTGTTTACACTGCTAGTTTGACTTTAAACCAATGGCAAAGTCACCACTTCCCTTAACCTTATATGTATGTCTCCCCAAGAAAGGCCTTTGGAGCCCTATGGCAGGGAAACTATATATTGTTAAGACAGACATATATTTTTCTATGTCTTAACAGCAAAACATCTACATTGACATTTTGCTTGGGAAAAGTTAGTAGCCCCAGTGGCTAACACTGGTTTATCGTCTGGCACTCCAGCCTGACTAACTCCTGAATGGGACTATCTACCTGGGTACTGGAAAGTATCAAATGAATTGTGGCATTCAGCAAAATCTGATGCCTAGGTTGAATACAATGGCACAATTAAAGCTCTACAACTTTTAATAAATGGTGCAACTCTGTGCCCCAGCTGGTCCAGTAGGCTCACACAGGCTCTGGTACATAAGAGCTGAAGAAGCCCAAATCCACAAGTTGGTAGCCATCGCAGACGTTTTACTGCTAAAAGTCTCCAGGCACCCCAAAGGACAAATCTGAGATAGCCAAAAGTTGCACCCATGTCAGTCACATCCAGGAGTTCTATAAGAATCCACATTCGTTGCTCACAAAAGACACTAGTCCCCACCTAAGGATTCTGCGCCAACCGCAGTGCACGGAGACCAGTAGTCCAGCAATGGCTGGCCAGCTACTACAACCTAGAGGACTTTGAGGGATCCTGATCTCTCTGGTCAGATTCGCTCCACTTCATCAGTGGAGCAAGAAATCACCACAAAGGCAGCCCTGTTAACCGCACTTCAACTGGACCATTCTTGAGCATCTTTTCGCCTGCATCCCAAGCATCAGGATCACTCTATTAAAATCTAGGGCGGTTGGCCAGCAAAGTATGGAACTTGCTTCACAAATGCTCTGGTGGCCAGGCAACTGTCCAGAGTATCCTTTCTAGCCCCTAGACTTTCATACATTTTATATTTGGTCTCCTAAGCCGGGCCAGAGTAGCCGAACTAACCCTTTCAAACTTTTCATAGGTTTACAAACTTTTTGTTGCCTAATGCTTGTTTGCAGTTGCATTTAAAAGTGACAAGATCTTCTAAAATCTGTATCACCGGAACCCTCAAGAGGATTTTGCTTCTCAAGGTCTCTAACAATTCATAAAAATATACTAAAGTTTTATAAACTGATGTCCTGCTTCTTTAGTGTTGTGTGACGTTCTTATTTCGTTGTGCTGTACTGTTAAAAGCTTTACACTAAGTTCCTTTGTTAGGCTTTGCTGCTCAAAGTCACAGCTACCCAGGGTTGAGCTAAAGGCGATACAAACAAGCCTGACTGGACCCACAACAGTATTTGCTAGTGTATTCAACAATAAAGCCCCATAGCCATATCATATTATACACCCAAATCTTCAAAATGATTTTGTTTGAAGGGAAGAATGTTACCAGTCTCCCCGTGAAAGCAAAGGCACAAAAACATCATTTAAATCAAGTGGCCATTTCAACAAGAGGCTTGTAAGCCAAAATTAAATTCTCTTTTCTGTTTGATTAACAAATATTACTGAATGTAAGTTCAATCATCCACTTAAGGTACAGTAAGATATGTTAGAATTTTCTGTGATATTATGCTAGCTTATAAACATGAAGGAAAGGTTGAGTGACTAAATGTCTCAAGGTGCAAAGGGAAGGTGTAATGTTCATGGTCCTAAAGCATCCATTTATGAAGTATCAAGAATGGTAAATTCAACAATTTAAGGCAAGTAAATTTGAAGGACACCAGAGTTATAAAAAAATATATACTAGTAAGGTTCCTATATAGGACTTCAAGTAACACTCGTTAATTCCATAGTTTGCATCCCTCTTACCTTTGCCTGTAGAATTACATTCATCACAGTCTGTAGATCCGCTGTGCAGTCTTTCATCAGATCTTGCCAATTATTCCATTTTGGAAAGCCTTGTAAGCTCAGAATCTAAGAGGTAAAACATTACTGTGTTAAGTTGACCCTGATGAAGAAAAAGGTATATGAAAAGCAAGTCTTTATTTGTTTATGTGTTAAAAAAAAAAACAGATGGACAAGGGAACATAATTACTTGTAATAGTACTTGTATCACAAAAAATATAACATGCAAAAAGGTTATGTCTTGTGTGTGACCCCAAAAACAATTCACACAAAAGGTAATACCACAAAACAAGAGAAATACAAGGTATCCAAAGTGTTCTCAGAATATAGCTTCCCCTTGTCCCTGGAAGACCTGTCCTCTGTAAAGAAGAGATATGTGAACAGACTACACATACCCAAGATTTACCTTACACTAACAATGGGGACAAACAAATCCCCAGTATGCTACGTGCCAGTCAGCAGAGGCTGTTTCCATTTAGCAGCAGAGATCCCTTAAGACTATGGCACATCACAGGCTCTCGAACGCTGGAAATTAACCATGTTAGACTTTACTCTCTAAGCCTATGTATTAATCACTACAACCTTGTGGTTGTAACAGGCCTGTATTTTAGGTCGAAACATTTATTTTGTTTTGCTTCTGGAAAGCCTCACACAGAAAGCTGACACAGTGATATGCTTATGTTTCTTATTTAATGTCATTCAGTAAGAAGAAGAAAATCTGGCTACCTTTGATATCACAACATATCTTTCATCACCTCGCAGCAAGCATTGCTCATACAAGAAGTAAGACTGCTTTTTCTAATCTGCACTAAATAACCTCCAGGAAATAAATGCCCATCAAAATGTTTAACTGAGTGTCAATACTCCAACTTGGTTAGATTCAGTGAATATTTCACTGTGCTAGAGATGTGCTAAGAATCTCCTTTGAAAAATTGTGCTTTACGAAAATGTTTACCTTCTGGTAGACATGCAGCTCCCGTTTTTTCTTCTGCAGGTCAATTTTCAGTTCTTCATCTATTGAAGAATCACTGATGGAGTACGCAAGAATTTCCAGGCATGCCTCCAGTGGCCATTTTTCCAGGAAGTGGAGCACTATACGGCTTCTTAATGTTGCATTTTTAACGGCCATTAGGTACCTCCAACCATCTTGATCTGTTATCAAAACACAGACTGCACGTAAGATTTAAGCTGGCTGTGAAGAAGGCTTGGAATCAGTGTCTTGGTAAGGATGTGTGTTCCTCATTACATTTTCGCTCTCAAAGGCATAAATATGGAAAAGGAAAAAGTAATGAAACAAAGAATGTTGCAGACCGCCATTCCTGCCCTAAAGGAGTGCCAAGGAAGTGCTACTGCAGGTACTTCTAAACAAACAAGTTACTTACCTTTAGCAAACAGCTGTCTGCTGGATACTCTATCGGCTCTCCTATTCCTCCAGTCACCTGATGGCTCTCAAGTGCCAGTAAGTGGTATCATGGCTTAGTCTCGATTCTGGGAACTAACCTGGTCATGACACCATGGCCCTGCATAAGGTGCCACCCTTGCATGCCAATGTCAATTGCTCAACCTCCTTCCCACCCCCACACTCTTAGAGGTGGAGGAGGAGCTGATGAGATTGACAGAAGTTGCAGTGTATGAAAACGAACTTGCAATTTTATTAAAAACTGCATGAACATTCTACACACTGACGGTGGAGGCACAGCCTTACAGACCATACAAATAACACACTTTTCTGCAGGGCTACAAGATTAATAAAACACAGAATCTCTAATCCTGCTCCAAAATTGTATAGTAAACTTCAACAAGGATCCAGAGAGATATTTAGAAGTATTCTTTCCTGAACAATACTAAGATAAGTTTATAAAAAAATGTCCCATTATTGAGAAAAGTCCACATACGTTATCAAATATGTAAATCCCTTCTGCTTTTAATAGAAGAGGGCTGATCTAGTTAAATGCTGATTCTTCACTTATTTATGTTTTACATTGACTATATTCTGCAAGTTAGACTGGTTTTCATTAAACAAGAAAGCATCATTCTAATTAAATATAAAGATTCTAAAATTTGCCGAAGAAGAAGGAAGGCTTGGGTTGCCAGTTTTTTTATTGTATTTTTCAGCACCCTTCACTTTACAGATTGGTTGTTTCTCTATGAGCTATTCCTATTCTGATAATGTTTTGGTATCAATCGTGCTTAGAAATGTTGGTACATGTAATATGTGAGACCCAAAACTTTACATCATACAAGGACGGTGAGGCAAAAAATGTTCTTGTAGTATAAAATCCCGAATTGTCATGCCAGAACTCCACTCCAATGTTGCATGGCTTTATCTCAGAACTTTACAGAAGGGATGATGGACAGATGGTCGCATTTAGGCATAATTAAAACAGGTGTTTTTTTGAAGATGCAACACTAAAGAATTTCCATAAGTGTTGCCCTTTGAATATTTCTAACAGACATTGTTACTACTTTCCATTTTTACAGACAAACTCAGTACAAAAGTCTTTCAAAGGAGGAGGAATTGATGTCAGCTGACCAAAATAGAAAAATGCCCTCAGACAAAAAACAGAATTGCTCTGTTAGCCAGAATTGTGTGGAACAAACTTAGTAGGTTACTGAAGTAACAGCCAAGCGAGAAAAAAGCAGTGAAATTAATTTAGACCTTACTCTTTGAAAATGCTATTACTGGCTGGGTTAAGTGATATTTTGAGAAGCAAATTTTCATCACATGATCTTTCTTTTTTTAAAGTTGGAAGTTAAACTCTGCACCTCATATATGTGGTAAAATACCCTCCAAAACTACTAACAAATGGCCCAGATGTATCATGAAAGGTGATTGGAATCATAGGTTTCAGCCAATACAAGGCACTAATCAGTTCTGAAATAAAATAATTAATAAAGTAAGCATAAGCCGTCATGCTGATAGCTTAATCCTTTATAAACACATATTGAAAAAAAAACATTCAGCCCTAATTATACTGAAAATAAGCCAATCCAGATTTTAATATCATGCCCAGATTAATCGTTTATCCTCACATTAAAAAAACCTAGTGGAGTCTGGCATATGCTGAATTCAAAATATGATAAGGAATTGCCCAATCATATGTGTAAGCCTTAACTAAGTTTGATAATAGATGTAGCAGAAGTTGATGAATTACTATACAGTTTCCAGGAGAAAGTAAAGGTGAGGATACAGGCGGTGCAGTCTCTCTTCCTCTTCCACTGATCCACATGTAATTGGGTGACAACCTTTGGCAGGAAAGAAGCCCTTTGCCTAAAAAAACAGACTGTCTGAAAAACAATGTAGTAAAGGAAGAACGAGCGGACAAAGCCCTCAGCTCGCTAACATGTCAAGTCAAGGTACTAGTGATTCAGATCACAATTTTTGACATCAGGTCAAGATGGCTGCGCTACAGTGCCCCGCTGAAAATCTCCATGACACACACGGGCCCATTCACACCTATTCTCTCCTACCCCCTTGGTAACAAGACTGGGGATGTGAGCTGAAGACAACTGAGTGACAGGCCCGATGCTGTGGACCGGTGTGCTACACCAAAGGTACAGAACACATAGATGTGAACCCCACCTGTGGGACAACTGAGCAAATGGCACTGGTGCAGATACTTTGAGTCGTGGTGCTAGCATCCAGCGAGGAACCAAACAAGAGCAGAACCCAAGTGGAACAATCAGAAGTGTACTGTCTACGAGTGAAGAACACCAGAGTGCAAGGAGAGCAGCAGAGGTGCCAAGCAATAGGGCTGTATCCCCATTAGTATGGAGAAAATAAGTGTATGTCCCAGAATCTCTTGTAGGAGGCTTTGTGAGGCACCAGGGTTGCTGGAGTAGACATACTACTCATAGGAGCTGCTGAAAAATAGCATGTTTGACCACGAATTTCATGAGGCTTTTGCAGGAGCATGACAGACGGAAACAGGGGATGTAGTCTAGAATGAAAATGTCACTTACCCAGTGTACATCTGTTCGTGGCATCAGTCGCTGAGATTCACATGGTATGCATGAGCTCGCCATCTGGTGTTGGGTCGGAGTGTTACAAGTTGTTTTTCTTCGAAGAAGTGTTTTCGAGTCACGGGACCGAGTGACTCCACCTTCTGTGCTCATTGCGCATGGGCGTCGACTCCATCTTCGATTGTTTTCCCCGCAGAGGGTGAGGTAGGAGTTGTACTATAGTAATAGTGCCCGCGCAATGAAAAATGTAAGTATGTACCTATTAAAGGATTAAGTAATATATACAAATGTACAAAATTGAAGGTAACTTCTGAACTGCTACAGGCTTCCGGGGAGGTGGGTGGGTCCATGTGAATCTCAGCGACTGATGCCACGAACAGATGTACACTGGGTAAGTGACATTTTCAGTTCGATGGCATCTGTCGCTGTAGATACACATGGTATGCATAGACTAGTAAGCAGTTAGTTCCCCATAAGCGGTGGTTTAGCCTGTAGGAGTAGAAGTTGTCTGAAATAGAGTTCTTAATACAGCTTGACCTACTGTAGCTTGTTGTGCGGATAGCACATCTATACAGTAGTGTTTGGTGAATGTGTGAGGCGTAGACCAAGTGGCTGCCTTACATATTTCCTGCATTGGGATGTTTCCTAAAAAGGCCATTGAAGCACCTTTTTTCCTTGTTGAATGTGCCCTGGGAGTAATGGGCAGTTGTCTTTTTGCTTTAAGGTAGCAGATTTGGATGCATTTAACTATCCATGTGGCTATACCTTGTTTTGATATTGGGTTACCTGCATGAGGTTTTTGGAATGCAATAAATAGCTGTTTAGTTTTTCTGATGTTCTTTGTTCTGTCAATGTAGTACATTAATGCTCTTTTGACATCTAATGTATGTAGTGCTCTTTCAGCCACAGAATCTGGCTGTGGGAAAAATACTGGTAGTTCTACCGTTTGATTTAGATGGAATGGTGAAATAACTTTTGGTAAAAATTTTGGATTAGGTCGTAGGACGACCTTATTTTTATGTATTTGTATAAAAGGCTCTTGTGTTGTGAACGCTTGAATTTCACTTACTCTTCTTAGAGATGTAATGGCGATGAGAAAGGCAACTTTCCAGGTTAGGAATTGTATTCCGCAAGAGTGCATGGGTTCGAAAGGTGGGCCCATGAGTCTTGTTAGAACCACGTTTAGGTTCCATGAAGGAACAGGTGGTGTTCTTGGTGGTATAATTCTTTTAAGCCCTTCTATAAATGCTTTGATAACTGGTATCCTATACAAGGAAGTTGAATAGGTAGTTTGCAGGTATGCAGATATTGCTGCAAGGTGTATTTTAATAGAAGAGAAGGCTAGCTTTGCTTTTTGTAAATGGAGCAAGTAATTTACTATATGTTTTGGAGTTGCATCTAGCGGTTGTATCTGATTATGATGGCAGTACCAAACAAATCTTTTCCACTTACTTGCGTAGCAGTGTCTAGTGGATGGCCTTCTGGCCTGCTTTATGACTTCCATACACTCTTGGCTAAGTTGCAAGTGTCCGAATTCTAGGATTTCAGGAGCCAGATTGCTAGATTCAGCGATGCTGGGTCCGGGTGTCTGATCTGTTGGTTGTGTTGCGTTAACAGATCTGGTTTGTTGGGCAGTTTGATGTGTGGTACTACAGACAGATCTAGCAGTGTTGTGTACCAGGGTTGTCTTGCCCAAGTTGGTGCTATTAAAATGAGTTTGAGTTTGTTTTGACTCAATTTGTTTACTAGGTAAGGAAGGAGAGGGAGAGGAGGAAAAGCGTAAGCAAATATTCCTGACCAGTTCATCCATAGGGCATTGCCTTGGGATTGCTTGTGTGGGTATCTGGACGCGAAGTTTTGGCATTTTGCGTTCTCTTTTGTTGCAAATAAGTCTATTTGTGGTGTTCCCCAGAGTGTGAAGTAGGTGTACAGAATCTGTGGGTGGATTTCCCATTCGTGGACTTGCTGGTGATCTCGAGAGAGATTGTCTGCCAGCTGATTCTGGATCCCCGGAATAAACTGTGCTATTAGACCAATCTGATGGTGGATTGCCCACTTCCATATTTTTTGAGCTAACAAGCTTAACTGCGTTGAATGTGTTCCTCCTTGTTTGTTTAGATAATACATCGTTGTCATGTTGTCTGTTTTGACAAGGATGTATTTGTGGGTTATGATTGGTTGGAAAGCTTTTAGTGCTTGAAAAACTGCTAATAATTCTAGATGATTTATATGCAGTTTTGTTTGATGTATGTTCCATTGTCCTCTTATGTTGTGTTGATTGAGATGTGCTCCCCACCCTGTCATGGAAGCATCTGTTGTTATTACGTACTCTGGCACTGGGTCTTGGAAAGGCCGCCCTATGTTTAAATTTATACTGTTCCACCATAGAAGCGAGAGGTAAGTTTGGCGGTCTAGCAACACCAGATCTAGAAGGTGACCCTGTGCTTGAGACCACTGTGAGGCTAGGCACTGTTGTAAGGGCCTCATGTGCAGTCTTGCGTTTGGGACAATGGCTATGCATGAGGACATCATGCCTAGGAGCTGTAGTATTGTTCTTGCTTGTATTGTTTGGTTTGGAGACATGTGTTGAATGACCCTGTTGAAATTGTGGATCCTTTGTGGAGTTGGCGTTGCTACTCCTTTTGTCGTGTCTATTATGGCTCCTAGATATTGCTGTACTTTGCTTGGCAGAATGTTTGATTTTGCAAAGTTGACGGTGAACCCTAGTTTGTAGAGGGTTTGTATGACTTGATTTGTGTGGTTTGAGCATTGTGTGAGCGAACTGGTTTTGATTAGCCAGTCGTCTAGATACGGGAACACATGTATTTGCTGCCTTCTGATGTGTGCAGCGACTACTGCTAGGCATTTTGTGAATACTCTTGGAGCGGTTGTTAAACCAAAAGGCAATACTTTGAATTGGTAATGTATTCCTTTGAATACAAACCTTAGATATTTCCTGTGTGATTGATGTATTGGTATATGGAAATATGCATCCTTGAGGTCTAGGGTTGTCATGTAGTTGTGTTTTTTGAGCAATGGTAACACTTCTTGTAGTGTGACCATGTGAAAGTGGTCTGATTTGATGAATGTGTTTACTACTCTGAGGTCTAGAATTGGTCTCAGTGTTTCGTCCTTTTTTGGTATCAAGAAGTACAGTGAATAAACTCCTGTGTTTATTTGTGTGCTTGGTACTAATTCTATTGCATTTTTTTGCAGTAGTGCTTGAACTTCTATCTCTAGAAGCTGTGAATGGTATTTTGTTAAATTTTGTGATTTTGGTGGTATGTCTGGAGGGAATTGCAGGAATTCTATGCAATAACCATGCTGGATAATTGCTAAGACCCATGTGTCTGTAGTTATTTTGTCCCATGCTTCGTAATATTGACGTATCCTCCCGCCCACTGGTGTTGTGTGGGAGGGGTGTGTGACATGTGAGTCACTGCTTGTTGGTAGTGGTTTTGGGGCTTTGAAATCTTCCCCTATTCCTAGGGAATTGCCCCCCTCTATACTGGCCCCGAAAACCTCCCCTGTACTGTCCCTGGTAGGTGGGCGGTGCGGACTGTGAGGTGCTAGCTTGTGTGGCCTGACCCCGAAACCCTCCTCTAAAAGGTGTTTTGCGGAAGGTGTTATAAGATCCTCTGCCCTGCGGGGAATAGAGTGCGCCCATGGCCTTGGCAGTGTCAGTGTCCTTCTTGAGCTTTTCTATGGCTGTGTCGACCTCCGGTCCGAACAGAAGTTTTTCGTTTACTGGCATGTTAAGCACTGCCTGCTGAATTTCTGGCTTGAATCCAGACGTTCTGAGCCATGCGTGCCTACGGATGGTAACCGACGTATTAATGGTTCTTGCGGCCGTGTCTGCTGCATCCATGGAGGAGCGTATTTGATTGTTGGAAATGTTTTGACCCTCCTCAACAACCTGTTTTGCTCTCTTTTGCAGATCTTTTGGGAGATGTTCAATGAGATGCTGCATCTCATCCCAGTGGGCTCTGTCGTATCGCGCTAACAGCGCTTGTGAATTTGCGATGCGCCACTGGTTTGCTGCTTGGACAGCAACCCTCTTCCCGGCTGCATCGAACTTCCTACTTTCTTTATCTGGGGGAGGTGCATCCCCAGAAGTGTGTGAGTTTGCCCTTTTTCTGGCAGCCCCTACCACCACAGAGTCTGGTGGCAGCTGAGAGGTGATGAATACAGGGTCCGTAGGAGGCGCCTTATACTTCTTGTCCACCCTAGGCGTCACTGCCCTACTTTTTACTGGCTCCTTGAAAATGTCCTTTGCATGGCGTAGCATGCCTGGGAGCATCGGCAGGCTTTGGTAGGAGCTGTGGGTTGAAGAGAGGGTGTTAAATAAAAAATCATCCTCTACTTGTTCCGAGTGTAGTTCCACATTATGGAATAGTGCTGCTCTAGCCACCACTTGTGAGTAGGCTGTGCTGTCTTCCGGTGGTGATGGCCTAGTTGGGTATGTGTCTGGGCTGTTATCAGACACTGGTGCGTCGTACAAGTCCCACGCATCCTGATCTTGGTCATCGTGGCTCATGGCGGTGTGAGCTGGCGAATGTGACGGGGTGTAAGTTGGCGAAGCCGGAGTTACAGGTGGAGGCGAGGGAGGAGGTGTTACCTTTTGTGCTGTTTGTTGCTGA
This sequence comes from Pleurodeles waltl, assembly GCF_031143425.1. Lineage (NCBI taxonomy): Eukaryota > Metazoa > Chordata > Amphibia > Caudata > Salamandridae > Pleurodeles > Pleurodeles waltl. The sequence goes on from NC_090448.1 coordinate 1,126,220,856, forward strand.
GGAGTAAACTGAAGCGTTCTCTTTCGTTTGACAGGTGGAAGGGTACTGATCTTCCCAGTCCCCTGCTGAATAAAGATACGCTTTTGCGTGTGATCCACGTCAGTGGATTGCAGTTCTTGTTCAAATCTATGTTTCTTCATTTGAGAAGACATAGAATGCTCTTCAGTGTAGGAGCCAGAAACAGGGTCTGATGTCGCTTTTTTCGGCTCCGAAACCCCTGTCGATTGTTTTTTCGGCTCCGAGGTAACCTTCCTTTTTTTCTGTGCCGAAAATTCTTGGCCTCTATGGTCTTCGGCGCCACTGTCTCGGCGTCGATCCGTGTCGACACCGAACTCTCGGTGTCGATGCTTCTGTTTAGCACTCTCTCGGTCTCGAGGAGGCTGCGTGCCGGTGTCTCGACCGGAGTCGGACGATCTCGACACTAAATGGGCCTTTTTCGGTGCCGATTGTTGGTCACCGAGAATTTGGGTGGAGCCATGGCCGGTTGGCAGTGGCGTCCCCTGGGCCTTCTTTCCTTTTTTAAGGTTTGATCTCGACGTCTTACTCACAGTTCTTGTAGAGTGTAGCTCGTCGGAGTCTGAATCCTGGATGGAAAAGGATTCCTCCTGTTCCTCTTCTGTCTCGAACTGTCGACGCTCTTTTGGCGTGGACGCCATCTGGAGTCTTCTCGCTCGACGGTCGCGCAGAGTTTTTCGGGACCGGAACGCCCGACAGGCCTCACAGGATTCTTCGCTGTGCTCGGGTGACAGGCACAGATTACAGACCGAGTGTAGGTCCGTATAAGGATATTTGTTGTGGCATTCGGGGCAGAATCGAAACGGGGTCCGTTCCATCGGCGTTGTCCTCCACGCGGTCGGGCCGACTAGGCCCCGACGGGGTGCCGAAATCTACCCCGAAGGGCACCGAAGCGCTTCGATGTTCAACGCGTCGTTGTATGTGTCTATCTCTAACCGGATCGCAACGATACCGTCGAAAATCTTCCGTCTTCAGCTATCTTTCCGTTCCGAAACTCGGAGCGACAGGAACACGTCCGAACCCGATGGCGGAAAGAAAACAATCGAAGATGGAGTCGACGCCCATGCGCAATGAGCACAGAAGGTGGAGTCACTCGGTCCCGTGACTCGAAAACACTTCTTCGAAGAAAAACAACTTGTAACACTCCGACCCAACACCAGATGGCGAGCTCATGCATACCATGTGTATCTACAGCGACAGATGCCATCGAACCTACTATTACTATTGCAGTGAGAATTAAATCACCTGTGGTCCTGCTGACCATGCAAAACATCAGTATCAAATACTTGTAATGGAAAACATCCTTAACACCAACAAGTGCTAACATAAGCTACAGAACATAAAATATTTTTCAAAAGGTAGGCAAAAAAGCAATAGAGTATAAAGACAAAATTGTGAAATTCCTCCCCAAAATACAAAGGAGTGGTGGACTTCTGGAAAGAGGAGATCGTTTATGGAATTTTGGAGGAGCACAGTGTATAAACAGCGTAGGAAGCTGGCTACCTATGCAGTGCACCTATGTGGGGGGTACACAATGCAGATAGTGCAGTCAACCTTTATAGTCTATCAGGCTCAAATTAATAATCTCAAATGCTCATTTTGTGGTACTGTGGGCAAACAGTAAAGGCTTGTCAGAGGGTAGTGTTAAGCATTTGCTGAACACACAAAGTCAATAAATGAGACACACACACTCAAAAAGAAACTCAAGACCAATTTAGAAAAGTAACTTAGATTTTTATATAATTTTTTACACCAAGATCCTCTGTATCAGGTTAGTAATTTCAGAGTTATGAATTCTTACAGTAGACAAAAACACTGAAATGACTGTTTTGAGGCAGTAGCCTTGAATGCTGTAATGTTATCCAATGGCAGAAACATCCACTGTATATGGGCACTTGCAAACGACTTACAGCACTGTTCTTCTGGACTTAAATGTCCAAGAAAGCACTAGCTGTTTCAGGTAACCAGCCCTTGTGTGTCCGAGTGCAGAGGTGCTGGTCACAAGGTTAGCCTCAGGCGCTTCCTCTGATGTCAATGGGGAAGTGTGCCTGCAAGAAAAGGCTGCAAGTGGGTTTAAGGGACCGGTACGGCACAACCCAATGGTGGGCTCAGCTCTTGTGGGACTCTAGGGTCAGGGAGCACTGTTGGTTGGCTAGGACTAGGGCGTTGGGTTACGGTGCAGAGGTGTTTTGTCCGGTAGGTCGTTGGTGTTAGAGACACTCACTTCTTGGGGTCAACCTGAAAATGGGGGGACGGGGGAGACAGCAGGGCTGCCTGGGTGATACTGACGTCCCTCGTCAGTAGGTCAGTTTTGGTCTCGGGACTGGACACTAAACAAGCCTTGGTTGCTGCAAGGGCTCCAATACACAAGGTACTGGTGCTGGGTGGCTCCTGGAGGGTCTAGTGACTCAATACTTGCTTGGTAGCTGGGAGTGACCTTTGAGAGCCACAAAGTCTTCCTTCTGGGGTGCCGGTTCCTCGGTGGAACTCTATACCGGGCAGATGCGTTTGGTGCCTGCAGGCTGCAGAAAGTGGCTCCTCCACTCCAAGGGAGATGCTAACTGGTTGTTGAGAGGATGCACAGCTTTGGGATGAGCCAGTCTTTTCAATGGTCAAGGTTCCAGCAGTTAGGCAGGGTTTTGCGCTAAGTTCGTGGTCAGTCCTCAGTTCTTGCAGTGACTGCTCTTTTTTGTACTCTTAAGTTCCCAGGAAGTTGAATGTGAGCTCCTGGTGTCATGGGGCACCTAAATATTGAATTTAGGGGTGTTTAGGGGAGTGTAGGGTAGTAGCCAATGAGCTTACACCTGGGGTGACTACACCACCTATACAACCACTTCTTGTGGGGAGTGGGCATATTTCTGAGCCAGAGTTCATAGTTTCACTAAAAACAAGTGGGCAAAACCCTTCCTTGACTGTCCACGTCAGATGGCTCACCTTAGTAGTGTATCCAGCCAGTAAGTGTGACATGTCTGCTGACTAGTTAATTTCCCACCTGACCTGGTGCCAAATGGGCCTCAGGGCAGGGGGTGGCATCTCCCAGGTCCGGGGGAAGCCGGGGTCACATATCAAAGGCGGCAGAGGCTTTGAAGCCCCTGACCTTGATATGATAATTCACTAGCCATCCTGCTGGAGGAGATGTGAACACCCTCCTCTGGAGCAGGCATTGTTTCTGACCTCAGACAGTGCAGGCTCTCACCTGCAGGGGGTAAGAAACCTGTCTGTGGGGGCAGGCTGGTCGATACCAGTCAGCCAGCACACTAGAGGACTAGTAGGTTTCAGGGGGCACCTCTAAAATGCCATTTGGGTGCCTGTCATAATAAATGCAATACTGGCACCAGTATAGATGTATTAGGATGAGGTGTTTGATTCTAAACACCATTATTTTCTGTGCAGCTACCGGGTAAGTCGTGATGACCAGTGCCCAATACATGTCCTTAAGATGGCAGCGCGGTCACTTGCAATATCTAGTAATGGAACTAGACAGTACAGGGGCATATCTGCTCAGGCAGATATGTCCTCACATAAAATACAATGCAACTTGCCTCAGGGCTTAAGGGCTGCTGTAGGGGTGACTCACATATATGATATGGGCAGTACACATAGGGTGTGTGCAATTTAGTGTTTTCAAAATGGCTCGCACCATTTCACACATGCTGCAATAGCAGTCTGCATGTGTATTAGTGTGGGACCCTTAGGATGGCAGTCCCTAGGGATCCTCTTTAGTACACATGCCCTGGGTACCAGGGGGTACCATTTACCAGAGCTTACAGGGGTGCTGAAGTTCTTGCCAACTGAGTTACAATTGAACGTGTGGTTTGTTCAAGGGAAAGCACACTGGCACCTGGTTAGCAGGATGCAGTGCACTGTCAGCAAACCAGCATCTAGCAGTTCAAATGGGGGCAAAAAGTGTGGGGGGGGGGGAAATCAGCAAAGAAGTCCGGCTTCCTACAAATACCAGTGAAAAGGTGAGAAAATAAAAACCCTTGTTGATGGCAGCCCAATATGAGAAAGGAGGGCAACAGTACACTACAGGGAGTGCAGAATTATTAGGCAAGTTGTATTTTTGAGGATTAATTTTATTATTGAACAACAACTATGTTCTCAATGAACCCAAAAAACTCATTAATATCAAAACTGAATATTTTTGGAAATAGTTTTTAGTTTGTTTTTAGTTTTAGCTATGTTAGGGGGATATCTGTGTGTGCAGGTGACTATCACTGTGCATAATTATTAGGCAACTTAACAAAAACAAATATATACCCATTTCAATTATTTATCATTACCAGTGAAACCAATATAACATCTCAACATTCACAAATATACATTTCTGACATTCAAAAACAAAACAAAAACAAATCAGTGACCAATATAGCCACCTTTCTTTGCAAGGACACTCAAAAGCCTGCCATCCATGGATTCTGTCAGTGTTTTGATCTGTTCACCATCAACATTGCGTGCAGCAGCAACCACAGCCTCCCAGACACTGTTCAGAGAGGTGTACTGTTTTCCCTCCTTGTAAATCTCACATTTGATGATGGACCACAGGTTCTCAATGGGGTTCAGATCAGGTGAACAAGGAGGCCATGTCATTAGATTTCCTTCTTTTATACCCTTTCTTGCCAGCAACGCTGTGGAGTACTTGGACGCGTGTGATGGAGCATTGTCCTGCATGAAAATCATGTTTTTCTTGAAGGATGCAGACTTCTTCCTGTACCACTGCTTGAAGAAGGTGTCTTCCAGGAACTGGCAGTAGGACTGGGAGTTGAGCTTGACTCCATCCTCAACCCGAAAAGGCCCCACAAGCTCATCTTTGATGATACCAGCCCAAACCAGTACTCCACCTCCACCTTGCTGGCGTCTGAGTCGGACTGGAGCTCTCTGCCCTTTACCAATCCAGCCACGGGCCCATCCATCTGGCCCATCAAGACTCACTCTCATTTCATCAGTCCATAAAACCTTAGAAAAATCAGTCTTGAGATATTTCTTGGCCCAGTCTTGACGTTTCAGCTTGTGTGTCTTGTTCAGTGGTGGTCGTCTTTCAGCCTTTCTTACCTTGGCCATGTCTCTGAGTATTGCACACCTTGTGCTTTTGGGCACTCCAGTGATGTTGCAGCTCTGAAATATGGCCAAACTGGTGGCAAGTGGCATCGTGGCAGCTGCACGCTTGACTTTTCTCAGTTCATGGGCAGTTATTTTGCGCCTTGGTTTTTCCACACGCTTCTTGCGACCCTGTTGACTATTTTGAATGAAATGCTTGATTGTTCGATGATCACGCTTCAGAAGCTTTGCAATTTTAAGAGTGCTGCATCCCTCTGCAAGATATCTCACTATTTTTGACTTTTCTGAGCCTGTCAAGTCCTTCTTTTGACCCATTTTGCCAAAGGAAAGGAAGTTGCCTAATAATTATGCACACCTGATATAGGGTGTTGATGTCATTAGACCACACCCCTTCTCATTACAGAGATGCACATCACCTAATATGCTTAATTGGTAGTAGGCTTTCGAGCCTATACAGCTTGGAGTAAGACAACATGCATAAAGAGGATGATGTGGTCAAAATACTCATTTGCCTAATAATTCTGCACTCCCTGTAGTGATATAGTTCACGAGGGTTTGAAGTACTAAAAGCACAGATGTAATAACTGTATGGAAAAAGACAGGTTGACAGGAACCAACAGCAAATGGAAACTATAGACAACTTGAGTAAAGCAAACAGACAAAGGAGCTATGTGGAGCTACACTAATCAGCAATGCCCCCCGTAGACCTTAACACAAAAACAGAGGGGAGAATTAAGCAGCCATAGGGTCAAAGGACAAGGGTTGTGAAAATATGTTAGAAGCCCAAACCCAAAAGACCAGTCCAATAGGCACTGCCACTAATTAAGTGTATCTGTGACTAAAACCTGTGCATGAAACTCCCAGTGAAGCTAGGAGAGGTTAGTAGATTCCACTAACAGAAGTGAAACAAAGCAATTGCCACTAAAATGCACCAGGCACTAAAGACAACCTGGAATTCTGTCTGAGAGAATCGAAATGAGATTTAGAGAAAACATTTATGGACCGTCTGGCAGAACCTAAAGCGGGTATGAGCAAGAACGCTCCAAAGTAAACTGATATGCGGACAATCAATCCGCATCTACTAGCAACCGAAAACCAGCTGAAAATAAGCTCAAGTGAGGATCCAGGCCTGTACACGACAGCCCCTAACCTGAAAACACAAATAAGAACACTAACACAGAAGTGCGGAGACCTGGACAGAAAGAAGCTGAAGAGGCAGCGATCTACAAAATACAGAACCCAGTAGAACAGTCTTGAAAGAAGGTCCTGAGTTCTGAAGTGCAATTATATGTGCACACAGAATTGGTAAGCAATAAGTCAACAGCAGAGCACAACCTAGGGAGACTGTAGGCAGATTACCAATTGCAGAAAGTAGGTGATTTGAAGTCAAGGAGGATCAGGGATGTTGACTATCACTAGATCATGAACTACTAGCTGCGGCGGGGAGAACTGCAACCAGCTACAAAGAAATGGTGCTGAAGATGTCTATGCACCTTTAGCCTACAGTTTTAGGGGCAAGATAAAGAAATCACAATCTGCATATAGATGAGGGCCACTCACTACTACCACTGGATATCAAAGCCATACACTCTAATGGCTTGACAACTAATGGTGTCTCTGAACACGATGAACAAGAAAGCCAGGATGCAACAGAGCAAGCCAATGACAACAGGAAGATGAGATTAGAGAAAGATTCATAAAGGGTGACTCCGGAAACCCAAATAGAAGTGAGGTAGAAGCACATAAATGTACATCCAGCATCATAATTCCCTGACGGCAAGGATCACTAGAGTGGAGGTAAATGGGGATGAAGTGGAAGTGTCATGAAGCTTTAGGAATAGAGTGAAGGTTGGGGAAGCAGGTAATGGGAATGATCCTACAAGGGTGGAAAACAAACTCTGGAAAGGAAGATTTCTAAAAGTTTATTAAATTCTTACCAAGGTGAGAATGGAAGATGTCCTGTATCCCAGGAAGGCTACAGTGTATTCCTTAGAAGGCTTGCTTTGGGCCCAGTTGATCCAGCTATGGTTCAAGGTAGGGGGGAATGGCGGAGGGGTGCCTACCAGAAAGTGGGCATGAGATGCGAGGACGAGAGCCTCACTATTGATCAGCAGACCAAAAAGAGGAAAGCTTTTATCACTTAACATACAAGGTCTGAGCTCTCCCAATAAAAGGAGGTAATTCTGGGACTGCATCTTGACTCTAGATCCAGATGTGATATTTCTGCAGAAAGCTCACCTACTGCTAGGGGGACCAATTCCATATGATAAATAGGCATTCCAAGACAATTCTGGGTGTCTTGCTCAGTCAAAGCAGTGGGAGTGGCCATATTATGTATCCCAAAGAACCAGGAGGATTCTCCTCAAGTGGTGAGGCAACCCAGAGAAAGGCACTTAAAAGTGCAAATGCAACTAGGTGGACAAAATATGTCCATTATCGAGGTATAAGCAACGAACACAGGCTAAGATAAATTTCTCCGGGGTATAACAGACAACCTCCTATGTCTAATTGAGGATGAGGTTATCATGGTTGGGGACCTAAATATAATCTATAATGTTGAGTTAAACAAAAAAGGCACTGGTTTCCGGGTAAAAAAGGGCAGTGCTCAAAGGGCTAACAGTACAGCCCTAAAACCATAGGATGGAAGAAGCATGGCACAAATAACATAACAAGAGGACTTGTCAGAACACTGCAAAATGCAGAGATCGCTGAGAAATAGTATGAAATTAACAGTGGGGAGATGAGGGAAAGCAAAAAAATGGTAATTGAATAAGAAATTTCTACAAGACCCGGCACATAGATAAAATAAAGGCTAGATGAATTCTGGAATGTTTTCCAGGTGAATGCTGAGAAAGACATTGTTATTGTAGAGATGGGAGGCTTTCAAAGTGACAATAAGGGGAGTGGCTACAGCAATAGCAACCCAAGCAGCAAGGGACAAAATGCTAATGACAAGCAAACTCAAAGCAGAAATAAAAAAACTGGCAAGTAGGAGTCAACAGTCATGCAGCACAGAAAAACAGCTATAATGCGGGAACAACTGAACCAACAGAGCAGAAGCAGTGTTGCTTAAATGGGGACAAAATATACATGAAAAGGGAGACAAAACTGGTCCTACGCTGAGCAGAATGCTACAGGCGTAGAAGGCCAAAGTATGCATTGGGAACCTCAGAAAGCCTGAGGGAGAGGGACTAGGGAGTAAAAGAGAATGAGTCTATTCCAAACATTCTTCCAGAACGTATGTACTAGGGGACGAGAGAATATGAAAGAAATCAACAGTTTTGTCCACATGTGAAATTTGGGCACTGCTGCAGAAATGTGTGGAGGTGAAGGAAATCATCTTCTCACACAATAAAATTCAGTTAGGTTTAAAATCATGAGTCCACATACAAAAAGGGACCAAGATGGTACTCCGGCAGCCTTCTACAAAATGTTCCTCCCACAACTAGGTACCCGAATTTGCCAAACTCGAACTCCTTCACTGGTGGAGAGGGTGTAATAAGCTGTGCAAGAGGCAGATATAACACAAATACCCCAGTCAAGGAAAGATCCTGAAGAGTGTGCACATTTCAGACTCACAGCCCTCCTGAACATGGATGTGAAATGGGTCATCAAATTACTAGATATGAGGCTAAAAAAATGTAAATCAATTTTTATTAGTTACAGACCAGGTTGGCTTTATAAGACGGAGACAAGGTCATACTATTATTCAAAGGGTAGTGTACACACTGAAAAAAAGCAATTAGGAAAAAAGTGCAGACAATACGCATCTCACTTGACGCTTAAAAAAGCGCTTGACCGAGTGAGCTGTGTATACATGAATGTCCATCATCCTAAAATGTTACTATGGATGCAAGAGAACTACAAGCCGTACCCCACTTCAAGGGGCAAGGCAGAGTTCCCAGTTATATCTCTTACTTTTTGCACTGCTAATGGAAAACACTAACCACAGAAAGATGAACACATCTGATCATCAAGTTGATCATTTTCAGGAGAGAGGAACATAGAATTGGCCTCCGCAGATGATATTTTGCTTTTAATCATGGAAAAAGAGTGATCCTGCTGGCACTGATGACCCTATTAGAAAAGTATTGGGGTTCATGGTAAAGAAGAATGCATCTTAGATATTAAATATCTCCCAAGCACAGAAGGAGATTTTGAAACCAGTATCCACTAGAATGGCCAGCCACTAAAATAAAATACTTGGGGATATAGCTGACAAACAATCTAGAAGGCTGGTACACAGCAATCTGGTCAGTTCTGAGGAAGCATGTAGTAGACACCCTAATGGGGTGGGGTAGTTTATACTAATCATTGAAGGCTCAAATTTACATACTGAAGATGAACACACTTCCCTGCTTATTATATTCCTTAGAAGTGTTGCAGGTCTTATTACCTAAAAAAGATCTACATCAAAAGATAATAAACTTTATTTGGGCAGGAGATAGGGTAAAAATTGGAAAGAAGACACTTATCACCCCTAGTGAAAGGGAAAGCCTTGCCATGTCCAGTCATAAGACACTATCAGATAGCTAATAACCAGGTAGTAGCTGAATAAATGACCAGATAAGTGGAAAAAAGTGAATGCTAATGAATACAGTAGTAGTAGTAGTAGAAAGTTCACTCTGGGACTTGGCTTAGCTGGGCAACAGATAGAGCAAAAATACATTCCTAGCAATCCTAGTGAAAATTACTTTAGAGGTCTGCGATGGGATAACCCTGGAGGCATCTAACATGCTTCCTCTCTCTGATTACACTCATTCACAACTACCCACGATTCACTCTGGCAATGACTGGTGACTTGTTCAATAGATAAATACAAGGAGATAGTAGAACGCTCTTTGATTAATCGACAAGGGGCAGTTCAAAACTTCTGAAGAACATGAGCAAGAATTTCACATATGGGAACAAGAGAAATTAGAGTATGTATAACTCCATCAATGGGTACTATACCCTTTGTACAAAGTGGTTCCCACAAGACAATTAATCTTTGACTATTCATTTGAGGATATGATCGGGCCACAGGCCAAGGGCCCGGTATTGGACATTTAAATAACACTACACAGCAGCTCCACTGCCATGACATGGTAGTACCAAAAAAAAAGGGAAAGAATCACTCTCTCAATAGCTAGGAAAGACCAACTGGAGGAACTACCAGTACAGGTACTAAAGACATTCAGAAGTATCCCATAAAAAGGAATCAGCCTAGAAGGTTATATTTCAATAGTATTTAACAACCCTTGGATAATTCTTCCTTTTGTCCCATCTGCCAAAGAACTCTATAGTACTTTGACTGATAAATCAAAGAGCATTTTTTTAAGATGGCATTTGTGCTACAAGTCACTTGTCGTGAATCCACACTTGTTGAGAATCCACACAGGAGTGTGGAAGATCAGGCCAACGTTAAAGCTTCAGGGAGAGGCCCCCTAAAATACTGGATGTTTGTAGGGTTAAGGGGAGATATTGTTTTATATTTTACTTTCTTTAAAGACCTATTAGGATGAAAAAATGTTTAAGTACAATACTGTTAACGTAAGTAAAAAAAGAACATAATCTTTAACACAACTAGCCAAAAAAAGTCAACTGTTCACAGATCAAAGATTGAACCCAACAAGAACATGAGCACCAGGTTAAGATACGCCAGTGGTGTCTGAATGATTTTGGCCGACGCCCGAACGAAACTGGAATTTCCTGGGGGACAAGAAGTTCTAATGGCTAGCTAGTCCTACGTACAATCAGGCTCAGAACAGATGGGTTAATGCACTTCCATGCTCACAGACAATCAGGGAAGCTTTGACAATTCCTATAGCCTTGAGACACCTGTGATGTTCTGTGACTGGGAGACTGAACCCTTGGCCCCGGTTGGCTGGGGGAAACCTGAGTCCACCTCCAGGAAAAGCATTTTATTTGTCATTGGTGAAAAAAAGCCTTAGCGTGACTGTACTGCTATTTGATATAGTGATACAGAAACAGCAGTTTGTTCCTGCCATGCCAATGTATGTGCTAGTACATGAGAGCCACAGAGCTGCTGCAAGGGGAGCGTAAAAAGTCGGCTTTCTAGAGTGTGTGGTAGGAGGCAGGAGAGACAGAAACGAAGGGAGGCTCATCCCTGCCCCTCGGATACTTACTTTAAGCTTTTTTATCCCTACAGTGCATTTCTAGTCTATTTAGCCCCCTGTCCCGACTCTCTGCCCCTAATATACGAATGCCTACCGCCCTGACATTTTGGGGGTCCTCTCGAGCTGTGTGTTGGAACTCCAGATGTCTAGTTACGGACAGCACTCAGAGCGCTCCCTAAGTGCAGTGTCAGCCTCCATAAAGGTCATGCACATTTGCAGAAAACACTGGCGGGTCTTAACCTGCGTTAATCAGAGTGCATGTAGTCAAACTACACTCTGCAGATGCATATGTGCACCAATTCAGGGCTGTATGCCTGCATTCACAGTATCACTACTTAGGGGTAGAGTCAAATGTGCACTCTCACCGTGGAAGCTTGTGTGTTCATACAGGCGACCTGGAGCAAGCAGTGGTCCAACTTGTGCCATCAGCCTTCTTCACCTGCATCAGCTGGTGCCACGAGAAATAGAGCATTGTGGAGAAACCCGTGTGTGCTCAACGCTTCAAAGCCTGGTCTAAGGTAGTAAGCACTATAAGTGCAATTACATTACCAGACCCCGCCTCTTTCCTTGATCATGCCCAACCCAAAAAACATCGGAGAGGCATTAGGGTGTCCGGCACCTTCCCAGCACCTCAGCTCCACAAACATCAGCTGCTTTCATCCTTGTACTCCAGCCTGAACTACGAGACACAGTAATTTAAAAATAACAAAAAATATTTGTGTTGTATAGAAGAGGCGTTACTTTCACTGGTGCAGCAGGTGCAGTTGCACAGAGGACCAGAGGCCTGAAAGCCCACTGAACCCTGCTAAAAGATGTATTCCACAGTTCAAACAGTGTCGAGATGTCCAATTTTCTTCCTTGCAATACAGCCCAAGAAACACTGGCAATGTGTTTGTTCAGCAGGCAATTAAATATGTTCATTGAAAAAAAGACGACTGCAGGATTGTACCCTGGCCATTGCACAGAACCTCTGAAGGTGATGCCGGAATAATTTTCATTTATTATTGCAGCCATAATAAAAGAGGGAGAAATACTAGCAGAGATCAGTATAGAAAAGACTTTGTAAAAGAAATACGGCATTTTTACTTTTTTATTTACTTATTGATGTGCTCGCTCAGATTCGTGAGACGGTTTTCTGTCAGCCTCATATGTCTGTCCATAATAATGATAAAATCCCATGTAAAAACTCTGTCTGATTTCTGTAAGCATCGTGCTGTCTTGCTGTGTCGCAGCTGCAGAAAAGCTTTCAAATAGAGACCCTTGATGACTATCAATAAATATTTTGTAAGTAGTTGATAATCGCTTTCATAATCTACATCTTTGGAATAAGTGGCTGCATTTGACTTAGTTGTAGGTAACCAATGACAAATAATGAAGGTTGAAGGGAAAAACAAACAGGCCAATCCTTTAGGAAACATAGCCATTGAAAAAGTACAAAGCACAACTCTTCAGAGAAGCATGGTCAGCTTCCAACTTGACACACTTAGAAATGAAACAGGACCAGTGCCTACACTTAACAAACGAGGGGCAACAAGATGATAAAATAACACCCACCACCACAGCGGACCGAATCTCCAGGCAGTAGGTTGGAGGACCAGAAGGTCTGAAAGCAGAACCTGGCCCTCCCACAGCAAGAGAAGGTCGATGCTGAATGGAAATTGAAGAGAGCCTATGGACAGATGAAGCAGATCAGAGTACCACATCCTTCACAGGCAGTTCAGCGTAATCAAGATTAGATGAGTAGGATCCTTGAACAGCTTCCTCAAAGCCTGGGGAATCACCAGAATGGGAGAAAAGATGGATTTACCTGGTCATCAAGATGTTCATTTTGGGGAGAAAAGGAGCATAACATCTGCTTCTTTGAAAATTATATTTTGCTTCTGAACACAGAACCAAAATGATCCCTGCTGGAACCGATGGCCCTATTAGAAAAGTACTGGTGTTCATTCAAGTATATACAAGTATATATCTGAGGTGGACATAGAGGACCCGGTGGACATCATGAAGAGAACGGGGAAGGTTGATGAAGAACCCCAGGCTGAAGAGCAGGGAAATTAGTGGCCTGCTGGTGGTTCGATTCCAGATGCGGTGAACCAGTCTGTAGCAACCAGAAAATAAGGTACAGAAATTCAGAGATACACAACCAAAACAAATGTGTTGTAACCACTGACATCAACTTTAACATCCACGTAGTGAAGACTTGAGGTACAAACAGAAGGACTTCGAACTGATAGCAGGTGGAACTTATCACAAAGCAAATGTACCATCTGTGTTAACCACAAGATCAGTTTATATGAAAATACACATACTGCAAGTAGAGGGATACTACCTAATCGTCCAGGCTCCAGAGGTAGAAAAACCTGTGCCAAAAATAGCACCTTGACCTTCTTGTTAACAAATGAGTACAGTCCCCTGCCTGATCTTGTTCTCCGGAACAAAATCAATTGCCCCGTGCTCTAAAGAGCCAGATCCTCATGTTGCAAAATGTGAGTATGGTTATCCAGTTGAGTTTGAAGGGACAAATAAACAGAAGGGCAAACCTTTTTCTCACAATCTGCAGGACCGAACAGGCCGATTAGAAGTCCATCCGCCCCACAAGAGCCAAGTGATGAGACACAAACAGCGTTGCATATATTCCGTCAAAGGGGAAATAAAGTTGCTTACTGGTGGGGGGTTGGAGGGCAGGAAGAAAGGAGGAGGACTTTTGCTGGTTCTTGAACCACCACACCTCCGGTAGCCTTGAAAGAGCTTGATGGGCTTCTGCACAGTCTGTTAAGGTTGATGTAGCCTAAATGGCATTGCACAAGACTAGCTAATGAACTTCCAGTGCTGCTCGTAGAACTGACATGCAGGGGAAGGTAGTTCCAAGCATTAGGCAGTGGCTCGTCTCTGCTTGGAGGGCAGAGTCCGATGTATCACTGAAAAGGTTAGCACCGTCAAAGGACATGTCTATTGGGTTCATTTAAACAACACCCACAAACACATCTAAGCACGGCGATGGAGGAGATTATAGACCACACCACTAAATCCACTGGGTCAAAGCCATAGCATAGGATGTGTGTCACCATAATCATGCATGGCCTGAGCAAAATAGTCACACAGATAATCATGAAGATTTAGCATTACCAATTGTGACATGGTAGCATTTGGCTAGGGAGCAAGTTGAAGTGGTGGAGCAAATGGCAAGACTTCCAATAAAAAAGACCACCTTGTCCACTGCCTTAATCTTCAACTGCCTGACTGAAGGAGAAGTGGAGAGCGCAAGCAGGAAGAGGATACCTGCGCATTATGGCTCCCTGGAGAGCGGTGAACCAGAAATGTTGGCAACCCAAGTACTGGGGTAGTAGTGGGCGACCTGTAGATTCACCACCAGAGCAGAAGCTGGTTTGTCCCCTGCCACTAAGATAGAGACCAATAACACCTCACTGAATGGGTGCATCGGTTTGACCATCAAAGTGGCAGGCTGCATATGTGCAGGCTGCCCTTCTTTGCTTGCATGGGCAACGGCAGCTTGAGAATCTCTGGAGCCTTGTGCTGGAACAATGGAGAGGCTACAAAAGACTATCAAAGGTCACATCCAGAGAGGCCTCCACGCCACCTGCATTTTACAGAACAATGTAGTTGTCAGCATCTGTCCCAGTGGGAAGAAGATGGCCCATCTCATCGTCGTGGTAAACTATGTTCAGCATCTGAAAGAGATGTGAATCTGTACCAAAGAGCTTTACAAGCCCGCCAAAAATACTCACTGTAAAGCAAAAGTCTGCAAGAAGCCTTTTCCAATTACTGTTGTGTCCTGCATGTAAACATTACCAGGATGACAATAGCCATCACAAAGTTTTTCAAAGTGAGCAAGTGATCAAAGGATAGTGACGACGTCACAGTGCCAGCGTGGGTCAATTGTCAATGTCTTCAGCAAAGGAAGCAGTTTGGCTGGGTTTGGAACAGCGTCATGGCGGCACACCACAAGGAGTCGGAGTGGAGCTCATCACGTGAGTGATTACTGTGATTCGCGAGAGGTCAGGACCAGTGACCTCAAAAACTGGAAGCAGATCAGAGGGCTCCTTGTACAGAGTTAGCGTGGTGAGGTGAATCCAGCACTGGCATTTCCACCAAGTTAGACTTCAACATCGACATTGAGGCCAGAGTCAGGGAATAATGCTGTCAACTATGAGACCGACCGCTGGAGAAGGAATGTTGTTAAGACAGGATAACTCCTATGCTTCTGAAGCCATCTCAGAAAACGTCTGTCTACCCTTTACAAGGGACCCACTCTGAGGATTCACCTTGCATGAGTGAGATGAAACGGGACAGAGTGTGGCAGATAGTGTCATGCTGGTGATTATCTCAAGCCATCCAATGCATGCATGCAGCCACACTTATTGCACAACTTGGGAGTCATGCTTAGAGTCCAGATACTATAAGCAGACACTGTGCAGATATGAGAGTAACATCTTTCTGCCACAAGAGTGCCACTGATTAATGCCTGATAATTTTGGAGAAAACATTCATCCTATTTGACACTGCAAAATAAAAATATTTTCGAGTCATAGGGTGCAGAAAAAAATCAATCTTCTGTCAGTGTGTCAAAGTTGTGCCATAAAAGGTAAAGTTTGTGATGTTCTGTCAGGGTGGTTTCCTAAGCTGTGGCACCAACTACTGGTGCAGGACCGCTATTACAATTTTTCATATATATTTTTCACCTGGAGAGATTCAAGAGGTGAGGAATCTGCAGGTAGAAGTATCCATAAAAAAAACATATTACTTACAGTCTTTTTAGGTTGAGTCTAGACAGCGCGCATACGCTGTCGGCAAGACCTATTGAGATGAGTAAAAGCTCCTGCTTGCCCCTTACCATAGGTTGAAGGCAGTGTCGCTCTTGTTTTGCTGCCTCCTAACTGGTTTGGCAGCTTACACGTCACTTCCTATTTTTGGCTGAGGAGCACTCGCCAAGTACAGTTTAATTACACCTGGATTGTTTGGACGGACTATTTATTTGTTTCCCCTCTCTCTCATGTTTGTCAGTAAGCACTCGTGTTCACACATGGTTTGTTTTCCACGTTTGCCCTTCACTTGGTCCTTACTTAACATAATCAGTAAATACATGTGGGGGATTAGCGGGGGTGTGTGTGTGGGTGGGAGCGTGCTTGCGTGGGTGGGTGTGTTTTGTAAATTTTTTGTGGCTTTATTTAGCATGAAATCGGTCCAGGTATTGAATCCTCAACAGTGACTCTCCCTGCACAGCGGGAGAGCCGATACTACAATATTCACTGCACTCGGAGAAACACACCCCATAATACTTTGCAGGCATTCCTTTAACAACACATTTTTGCACTTAACTCAGCCTGTGTTGGTCCTAGGACGGTGGGGCTACAACCAAAACATTCAGAACAATGTGCTCTTCTGGTTCACACTATGTTAGAGGGGGTCCAAAAATAAGAACCTCTTCCACCATTCAATGCATATTTAAACTCTCTTATGGCTGGAACTTTGTTTTTACAACTGAGAGGAGTTTGTGTTATATGGGCCTTTCTGTAATAATATTCTGGGAGCCCTGATTGGCCTGCAAATGTGTAATGCACTATGCTTTCCAGGGGGTGAAAGATGATAACTCCCCTGAGGCACCACTAATTCAGTCAACCATTGGTACTGCACCTTCTGCGGTTGACTCTATCTACAGGGGCATCTGGCCACGATCAGTGGTACTGCATCTTTTGCTATTGACTCTACAGGGACATCTAGCCACGAGCAGTGATACTGCACCTTCTGATATTGACTTTACAGGGACCTCTAGTAACGACCCGCAGCACTGCCCCATTGGGCTGCAGACTTCACAGTTAAATTATATTTGAAAGGCCTGCTAGGCCTGAAAATGTGTAATACACTATGAACTTAAGGGGCTGATTATATGATTACACTGCATGTTCTTTGTCATTCTTTTTTTATGCCATTATGCCCTCTAGGGGCTGACCATACAGTTATATGACGTTGTTTGTTTCAAATGCTATTTTTAATGTGGGGCTCTCTAGGGGCTGTTTGGACCATTACAGTGTAATACCAAGTGTATGAAGGAATAAACAAACAAAGTTTATTTCTGATAACGTTTTAATGTACAGCATGGCTAAATAATTCAGCCACTTCACTGAGGACCTGGTGCTTCTGAAGCCGGTTGCATGTTTTGGGGACATTCTGAGCTTCTAATATTTGAAGGAGTTCTGGCACCGTTCTGTGACACTGTACTCAGAGTACTTTTGACTCCACAAGGATATCTAGCCATGGCCAGTGGTACTGCACCTTCTGCTGTTGACTCTACAGGGACATCTAGCCGCAACCAGTGGTACTGCACCTTCTGCTATTGACTCCACAGGGACGTCTCGCCATGACCAGTGATACTGCACCTTCTGCTATTGACTCTAGAGGGACATCTAGTAACGACCTGCAGCACTGCACCCTTTTGCTGCTGACTCCACAGTTAAATAATATTTGAAAGGCCTGCTAGGCCTGAAAATGTGTAATACACTATGCCCTCAAAGGGCGTATTACATGATTACACTGCAATGTTCTATGTCATTCTTTTTTAGGTGATTATGCCCTCTAAGGGCTGACTATATGGTTACATGACGATGTCTCTTCCAAATGCTATTTTTACTCTGGTGCTCTGTAGAGGCTGTTCGGACCATTACAGTCTAATGCCAAGAGTATGAATGAATGCACAAACGCAGTTAATTTCTGATAAAGGTTTGATGTGCTGCATGGCTAAATATTTATAAGGCCCCAAAGGCGAGATTGTCATTATCATTTAAAACGCCAACAGCTCGAACTCTAGTTAATGCAAGACCTATTGCACTGCAAACTCCTGTTTAGAGCTTAATGGACAAGGTACAATATAAAAAATTACGGATATCTTGTCTGCTGTACTGCAAGGGCCACAGGGGACAATGCGCTTGCACTGCGGCAGACGGGACATCCACCACACTTGAGATGGAGTATCCCATTAGCCAAACAATAAATAAAGACTAAACTTTTCAAGGACTGTATTTTTCAATCTACCATAACAAAGAGAAGTAACTACATATCCCAGACTGCTTTGAGGCAACCATCTTGTGAGCACCTGCATTCACTTGATCACACCAACGGGCGCTATATAGCATGTGGGGGCACTTCGCGGCGCGGGATGCGCCAGGAACACTGAGGGACTACATATCCCAGACTGCTTGTAGACCACAGGAGGTGGCCATCTTGTGAGCACCTGCATCCACTTGATCACATCAACAAGCGCTATATAGCGCGTGGGGTTACTTCGCAGCGCTGGACGCGCCAGGAACTCTGAGGGACTACATATCCCAGACTGCTTTGAGGCCCCAGGAGGCGGCCATCTTGTGAGCACCTGCATCCACTTGTGATCACACCAACGAGCGCTATATAGCACGTAGGGGCACTTCGCGCCGCGGGACGCGCCAGGAACTCTGAGGGACTACATACCCCGGACTGCTTTGAGGCCCCAGGAGGCGGCCATCTTGCGGGCACCTGTATCCACTTGATCACACCAACGAGCGCTAAATAGCGCATGGGGGCATTTCACTGCGCGGGACGCGCCTGTGCGAAGTTCGGGCCAACGGAGGGGCAGTCGTTGCCCAGAGGATGCTGGGCCACCTCCCTAACATTCTTTTTTAAAAAGGCGCTTTGACTTAGCCACTACTGTGTCTTCTTGCAGGAGTATTATTGAGCAGCTATTCATTAACTATAAGCATATGGGTAAAGGCAATAGAGAGTGGGGCAGGGGTGGTGTCAAAAACCAAGCGGAAAAGGCAGAAGCATGTAGTCAATAATTGTCTTATGGACAGAACTGACAACCTTCTTGACGAATGTGAAGGAATTTTAAACTCCCCCACTCCCCTGGATAGCAGCCCCACCGAAATTGGGGGAAGAGTGCTCGCCTGCTAGGAAGGGCGTTGGCCATAAGAAAATTGCTGACATATTTGTAAAACCCGGCCAACAGGCCAAAACTTCCACAGGCAATGGGGAGTGTAGGGATGTCATCAGCCACGCCTCCCCAATATCGGCGGATAAGCCTTCAGCTAATCCCTGCGACCCTATCCAGTGCATTAACCACTTCACCCCCCTAATAAACATCTCAGACTCTCAGGACGACCTAGATCAATGCACCAGGGTAGGTGGGTTAGCAGATGTAGATGCAAATCAGCACTCAGCCCAGTCAGATGCACAGCACATGCTATGCATACAAGATCTAAAAAGGGAGGAGTCAGAATTAAAGTCTATGGTTAATTCCTTAATTGCAGTAGTTAAGCAGTTAATTTCTCCAGACACAACGACTTCCTTAAATCACTATTGCAATCCAACAGCATACAACTTAGGTACCACAATGAAGTTTCCCACAGCGCAAGCAAATGGTTGTGCTGACCAATTCTTAGCTAATGCCAAGATAAAGGAATCTGATCAGCCCACCTCCCACATTAGTTTAAGCGCAGGGAATGCACTGGATGCCTGCTATCCAATTACAAAACCTGCAAGCAATATTGTCCCTAAATACAAAGCTAAACCCATCATTGACCGACTCCAATCCACAAGGACTGTTCTAGTGGTAAATGTTCCTAAGCTACACCCATTGGCACCCAGAGAAGGGGGAGATTCTATCAGAAACAAGGCAATTCATTGAATTTGCCATGTAAGAGGCTATATATACTAATGAGGACGTGAGCATAACTCACATTACATGTTTCAAGGGTATCGAGGTCCTCTTCTCAGCTGATGCAGCCCCTGGTAGTAAGAGGCCTAAGGGTAGGCATCTCTGGTTTAATAAAGGGTGTCGCCTCTCAAGCAAGCACTTAATCCAAGCCATTAAATCCAAGGATGTAAAAACAATTAGCCTAGCCAGAAAATCTCACAAATCTGCCATTAACAAAGCTAAACGTGAACAAGACGAGAAGTGGTGGGTTGCACTTAGTGACGATGCACAAGAGAGGAACTGCAGCACATTTTGGTCCCTGGCAGCGCACGGCCCAGCAAATAGCGATCTGCATACTACTAATATCGCACCAAAGGACTGTGTAGATCACTTCAGTGGGTTATATTCTTACAACCATGATAGTTCTACTGCTCGACAGAAGGACACTTGCTCATCTATCACTCTCACACCTACCCCTCCAGTGTTACAAGCGGACATAGCATACTCCTTAGGCTCCCTACAGCGCAGCAGGGCACCTGGTGCAGATGGTGTCCCAGCAGATCTATTCTTAACCGATATAGCTATCTGGTCAAGATATATTACCATCATAGTGAATGCAATAGCATCTGAGGCACCAATCCCCGAGTCTTGGAAGGGGGCCATCATAATCCCCATTTTTTTAAAAAGGGCGACAGAAGCCTCCCCTGCAATTATAGGCCTATTAGCCTAATAGACTGTGTGTAGAATTGTTTTGTCATTGCCTTCTGGGTAAAATTCATGACTGGATGGAAGAACGTGATATTCTTAGTCCCTTCCAAGCAGGTTTTTGAAAAAAAATGTCTACATTGAGCAAGGCCTTAGGTTCCTGCTGTTATACTGGAAAAACGTTTTTATTGGCAAAGGGAACTTGTACTTTGCTTTTGTGGACTTGAAATCCGCATTCGATTTAGTACCCCGTAACAAGCTGTGGGAAGTTCTTTCCCTAATGGGAATCCCTGAGCACATTCTTGTTTTACTAACTCGGCTCCACGAGGGAAACTATGCACGTGTCAGGTGTGACGATAGGGGGCAGTTAACCAACAGAATTCAGGTGTCAAGGGGTGTGCGGCAAGGGTTTGTCCTTGCCCCCATCCTGTTCTCCCTGTACATAAATTATATTGTCCCCTCTTTACTTAAATTGGAGGCTGATGCACCATCACTAGGCACACAGAAAATTCCGGTTCTGTTCTTCGCAGGCGATACATTGCTGATATCCAAGACCCCAAGTGGATTACGTAAACTCCTTGCGTGTTTTGAGGAATTTTGCTCCACAAGGGGACTTGAAATCAATGCCTCTAAAATTAAACTGATGACACTCAATCCACACAGATCATTTAGAGGAAAGTTCACTCTTGAGGGAACTCCACTTGAAAAGGTTGACACTTTTAGCTACCTGGGCATAATGCTAACAGAAAAAATGCTTTGGAATTCCCATATTGCAAAGCAAGCACTCAATCTAAAGCAAATAACGGGGGTCTTAATAAAGGACTTTAACCTTTCATATACCAAACCAATACTCCCGCGATCCGGATATATGAAACCAAGGCAGTAAGCTCAGCCCTTTATGGAGCTGAACTCTGGGGCTATGTCCAAGCCCAAGAAATAAAGGTGTCTGAAAATAACTTCTTACGGAATCTAGTGTCCCTCCCGTCGAGTACTCCACTGTTTCCCATTTTTAAAGACCTGGGCATGAAACGCATTGACCACAAAGCCCGCCTACGCCCCCTCTTGTATTGGCGGCACCTTTGGAACACCCCGGAGCTCGCCTCCTTTACTACAGCCCTGCAGGTCATCCTAGAAGCTGACCATTCCCATAGTATCCCCTGGCTTAGATACATCAAGGGGTTACTTTATTCGCTTGGGCTCAGAAAACTGTGGGATTCCCCAACCACTACTTAATTTCCCTCCAAAAGTGATCTTAAAAAACAGTATTGGCACATGGCAGACTCTGAAGACACGAGGGTTGCTCTTCACTCTGCACTATCATGTGACTTTACTAACCTAAAAGAGACGTGCAAATACGAGGCTTTCTGAGACATAATC
This sequence comes from Pleurodeles waltl, assembly GCF_031143425.1. Lineage (NCBI taxonomy): Eukaryota > Metazoa > Chordata > Amphibia > Caudata > Salamandridae > Pleurodeles > Pleurodeles waltl. The sequence goes on from NC_090448.1 coordinate 1,126,242,813, forward strand.
ACGACGCCAAGAGAGAGGAAGCTGTACTTCCAGTTCTGCATTGGCAGCCTGCCATTAAGACTATTCACTAGTCGCATGACGAAACAACAATCTGCCCAGCTTGTAAAGCCCCCATTGAAAACCTCACCCACGTCCTATTTGTCTGCCCTGCATACACTGCTCCACGCACGAAATTGTTGAGCCCGGCTTGTAGACAGCTGGGTGTGCGCAGGTCTGACTTAGCTCTTCAAATTCTTAGATCAGACACTCGACCTATGTTAGTGATTGCTGTTGCCAAATTCCTTGGGGCAAGCTGGATTGCCAAAAGGAAGTTTTTACCAATATAATGGAGTTAGCAAGAATGTTAGACTTACCCCGGGAGCGCATTCAATCTTTACTTTTATTTAAATTCTTATTCCTATTTAGTTTTATCATTTTATTTGTATACATGTACTGTACATATTTTAACATCTTTTATTTAATTCTGTGTAATTATTTATTGTTGCTGTGCTTTTGTGGCTCTTGTAGCCGAAATAAAGTTCTTTGACTGAGAAGTAACTCATAAAAAGAACGATAAGTATTGAAACAGGCGGAGCGAGTTAGGTACAATTGTTATCAGCAGATGAAGAAAGAGTTGGACCTACTGCCTGACTTAGGATCTGTAGGTAGGAGAAATGTTCCAAAATATGTTTTTGACTGAAATAACATAATGTTGTTGAATGACAGAGAAGAGCTTCTAAAGAATGAATTAATTAATTAATTAATCTTTAGTGTATAAACATTCCATGTACCCATCCCATTAAAGTATCTACTGTTTTCGTATACTTGGTGTTAGATGTGAAGTTGCACTCGAGTAAGGGAAATTATTAGTGTGTGAGAACAGAGACCTAGCAAGAAGAAATGCATATACTTTTTAAACTTAAAAAATTGGAAAGCTTCATACAAGAAACAGTTACATTAAATAGTTGCTAATTAAAAGATTGAACAAATAAAGGCAAGTTAAAATAAATTTCATGTAAATGTTATGCAGACATATGAATGCAAGGTAAGGCACACACTGCGCACAAGATGCATGTATGTGAATAATCAAGTGTAATGCATTTTCACAAATTTACTCATTTTTCCAGCATACGAGAACATATAGGCTTATTCAATGAAGTCACTTTTTGTTTACTCATTACAGACACTAGATCTCGATAAATAGAGCAGGCAGCACATTAACGTTTCTGCTGGATATAATAACTTTTGCTGTTTCCTTAAATGAACCCATTCCCCAGGTGCCATATTCGAGTCGGGATTGTTTTTAAAAGAAGTATGTGGTGCTGTCCAACTTCCCGGTCAGCACCTCCGGAATCTAGTAGAAGTGATACAATAAAAGGTACATATTGGGCTTGCACACCAAGAACTGACTCTAGAAACAATTCTGTCCTTGAAGAAAGTAGTGAGGAATGGCGAGGCCAACAGGGACTGAAGTTAACTGATGCATCTAGACAACATTATGGTTAGAAGAAAAACAGCTTTCTAAGAAACCTATTTTCGAAGACCAGGGTGTAGTGTCTTGAAGGAAGTGTCCACTGAGAAAGTGAATGCCAAAATAAGGTTCTACTTTGTGACCGAAAAAAGGGTCAGATAGTATTTGTTCTGCAGACCCCTCAAGAATGGACTGATGAAAGGTAATTTAATGACAGAACATTTGGGAGGGGAGATAAGGCATGCTGAGATCCCAGTCATTGAACTGGTGAATGTACGTCAACTTAACTTGAAAGTGAATCCAACAACTGACCATGACACCAGGAAAAAACATGGCACTTTTCCTGGAATGTACAGCCCTTTAGGGGGGCAATCCAAGATGTCTAGCACCATTGCTGTAAGATCATATTAGCGTGAGCTATTCTCTCAAGGTAAATGCATGCATGTTTAGCTGTCAGGCTGGTTTAAATATTCTTTCCCTACTCTGTGAGTAGGTACTCACAAGGTGTAAAAAGCCTTTAGGGGAAGGGGAAAGCGGTCAGTGCAGAAGCACCAACCTGGCTTCTATCTTCTGCATGCTCATGGGGCCCATATGGGCACACAAGCTGTGTGAAGTGCCAACGTCGGGAATCCCTCTAAATACCAAAGAACCATCTGAGTCCCGGTCTATCTGACAGTCTGAGTGCACGTCAATCTGCTTAGAGGTCAATATGTGGACATAGTCCAAATATGATAAAAACACTGAAGAAAGAAAAGAGGAAACCTCAGTGGACAAAGATCCCACATCCATGGAAGAGGGGGAAAAAGACAACATTGCTGGTGTTACTGGCATTTGACCACCATGTATACATTTGGCTGCCCGGTGGAGTTGCAAAATGCTGGTCAGGATGACTGTCTGATCTACTCAGCTCCATAGCCAAAAACCTCCATAAACAGTCTAGAGACTCAAACAAGAGTTCATGTAGGTAATGTCCAGAAGGGCGATATAATCATAGATGTAGAGCCATGTGTATGGTGTACTATGCGTACCTCACGCAAGTGGACACTCAGCTGCAGTACATGAGGGAAATGTGCTCAATTCCTTTCTGAATTGGGAAAAGAGCATACTCCTCCTATTACCAAAGTACATTTCTATAATGTGAACAAGAATAGACACACAAATTGCTAAATATTCATTAGCTTTTTGCCAGGTAACTGACAGGAATGCTCGGTTTCCCAGTCAGAAATTCACTTCAATGGACAACCTATCAAAATTGTGTTTTCTTTTTGACACAAAGTATCACGTGGGAAGAAATGAGCTAATTCTCCAATTCTGGTTCAAGGAATTTTTATCCATGGATCAGTTTCTGCATGTTTTACAACTACTTAAATTTATGCAAAAAAATGCAGCAAAGACAGCCCTGTTAGTGCTTTCCTGGACTTAGTCAAACTGGCTGTGTACTCGATTTTCACCTCAAGTACGCAGTTTGGCACAATGAGGGTGTAATACCTCATATGTTTTACTGGGATCCAAGCAACTCCAAGTTGTGATTTACAACTTCACCCTTACTGAAGGAAGTGCCCAATGAGCACTCCTGGAAAGCAAACCAGGTGTCACACATTGCTGTTCTGGATGTATGTGGTTGATGTGTGTCTTTAAAAGGCAACTGATGCTGGCTTTGCTTTGGTGGAATGAGCCTGAAGGATCTGAAGAGTGTGAATGATGTAGGGATAAACAAAGTACCCTCTCCTGAATAATGGCTTTTATGGATTTATTGTCTGGGGAAAGTTCACAATGTGAAAGAAGCTGTTCTTTCCAGAAACTGTTTCAGACTGTATTACTTCACCATAAGAAGAGTGGAGCTAGTGTTTTAAAATGGATGCATTGTTTCCTGAGGCATGTCAAATTCCATAAAAATGTTTAAATAGGGGAACAGTCTAAACTCTAAAGGACAATCATGCCCTTATGGACTACAACATAAGATTCCTTTAGGTAAAGTTTGTGAAGCTGGCCACTTCTTGCAGAAATATTCACTACCAAAAACAGTTTTTCAAGTCAGCAAATCTATTTCAAGAAAGGCTAAAGGAAACGTATGACTTGCAGCAGCTGAACCACGAAAAGGGCTCAGGAATGAGCATGAACAAGTGGACCATTCTTTGTTCACGGCCAGCAAGACTTGGGGCAAGACTTGGGGCTTTGGGAAACTATGCCCTTTTTACACCCGATGTGCAGCGACATCAACAAGATTTGAAGCGCTCTGAGGTATATTACGCACATTAAACCAAATACTCTAAAAGGCATACAGGCCTGTGGCCAAATCGCTAGTGTGATTGGTGGATGCACAAACAGTGGCATAACAAAACGTGAGGGGGCCCACCTGCAAAGAACATGAAGGGGGCCCTTCCGGAGTCACTCACAAGCTTTAAGCCAGGGTGCTGTGCTGAGGGCCCCCTCTAGACCTCTGCTCCCCCCTGCACTGCAGGGGCCTTTGTTACGCCCTGTGCTCAAAATAGTTGGACATATGGACCTGCCGGAAGCCGATATATGCTTTCTGAATTGGAGCCCTGTAAACAACAGATGTTACAATCATCCAATTCAATGTTACTCAGTGTTGTTGACCGTTGTTGGAAATGGCCATTTTGCAAGGTTATGCCCAAACTTTTCACCTTATTCCTGCTATTTTTTCTGATTTGTTTTTGCTGGTTTATTGTCTCTCCACACTTTACCACTGCTTATCACTGCTAAGGTGCAAGTGCTCCTTATGTAAATTGTATTGGTGATTGGCTTATCCATGATCTGAATATATGATTTACTACTAAGTCCCTAGTAAAGTGCACCAGAGGTGCCCAGGGCCTGTAAATCAAATGCTACTAGTGGACCTGCAGCACTGATTTTGCCACCCACATGAGTAGCTCTGAGAACATGTCTCAGAGCTGTCACTGCAGTGTCTCAGTGAGCAGTTTTAATCTGCCAATTCGACCTGGCAAGTGTACCCACTTGCCAGGCCCAAACCTTCCCTTTTTATACATGTATGGCACCCCTAAGGTAGGCCTCAGATAGCCCCATGGGCAGGGTGCAGTGCATGTTAAAGGTGGGACATGTACTGATGTGTTTTACATGTCCTAAAAGTGAAATACTGACAAATTCGTTTTTCACTGTTGGAAGGCCTATCTCTCTCATAGGTTAACACAGGGCTGCCTTTAAATAACACTAAAGTGCAGTTTGCCTTTGAGAGCAGACAGAAATTTGGAGTCTGGGGTCTCTGAACTCAGAATTTAAAAGTACACCTTTTGGTAAAGTTGGTTTTTATTTACTCTGTTTGAAAATGCCGCTTTTAGAAAGTGTTACAAATAAACAGGGTAACCCAATATTCCCCACAGAACTGGGTAATCTAAACTGTAAAGCACATAATGTTCATAGAGGAATCATTTGTATACAAATATTTCAGCGATATTAAATACTATTAATGTTGTAATTAACCATAGATTGAATTCTATAAAAGAATAAAAGATGTATTCAATTATGGAATTTAATCTATGGTTAATTACAACATTAATAGTGTTTAATATCGCTAAAATATTTGTATGCAAATGATTCCTCCATGAACAATGTGTACTTTTAGAAAGTGGGCATTTTCTTGCTTAAACCATTCCGTGTCTCTACCTGCTTGTGTATTCCACGTCTGGGTCAGACTGACAGTTGGGTGTTGTGAATTCCCTCTAGACAGTGGCACAAAGGGAGCTGGGGTGTAGCCTGCATATTTTAAGTTATCTGGGGTAGAGTGGAGGGAGGAGTGGTCACTTACACCCGAAAGAGCTGTGCCTGCCCTCACACAATGCAGTCTCTGACCCCCTGGTGTGTGTCTGGGGCCAGGCAAAGGCAGGATCTTGCCAACAGGGAGTTTCGTTTGAAGTTTGCCTACTTCAAAGGCAGAAAGGGGTATAGGTAGTGGACCCAAAACCTCAGACTTTAAGAATCTTTCGGGATCAAGAGGAACGTCTGCCAAGGAGAAGAGCTGAAGAGCTGAAGGAGGAGTACTGCCCCTTTGCTGTGTGTGCTTTGCTGGGTTGGCCTGCAGTTGCTGCTTCTGCCTTACCAGAGAGCAAAGGATGAACTTTGCTGTGTATCCTGCTTGAGGGAGTTCTCCAAGGGCTTGGAGTAGAGCTTGCCTCCTGTTCGAAGTCTCAGGGACACCAAAGACTTCAGTTTTATCTGCCTACAGCACTGGGAACTGTGTGTTTTGTGCTGTTCATTACAAAAAAACACTGCAACGCCGCCAATGATGCCGCTGGCCTGCACTGTGACCTGCTGACACCGCATGGATCCCGTACTGCCCCACTTCTCACTGCAACCCTGGTCTCACAGACGCTGCCATCTGACGCCACCACGAGCCGCTGCTTGCACCGTGACCTGTGGGCCCGCACTCTGGCATTGCCTTGCTAACACCGGAGCCTGGGCATCCCCGACGCTGCCACTCCTGCCAACACCGGCGCTGCTGCTGGCATCGTGGCCTGTGGACACCTCTTGTGAGGTACACAAAGCACTGTCCCGCATCGCAGCCCCGGTCCAATGATGTCAGCACCATCGACTCTGGTGTCGTCACCAGGCGTCCCTGCCTGCACTGCGACCATGGGACGCCGCACGGAGCCCGTCCCGCGCTGCACTAATGACTTGGGCCTACCGACGACAGCGCTTCAGCAACGACGCCGCCACTGTCTGCACAGTGACCTGATGACACCGTACGTCACATCGCCCCGCTTTATACCGTAGCCCTCGTCTCACTGATGCTGCTGGATGCTGTCAACGGGGCGCTGCCTGCACCGTGACCTGCGAGCACCGCATGTCACATCGTCCCACTTCGCACCGCAACCCTGCGCTCCTGACTTCATCAGCCCGGAGTTCGATCTGCAACGCGCATGACTTCAATGGCCCGATGACCCCCCGCACTGACCTCCAGAACTGACGCCAGTGGCGCCGCTATCCGGATCTCATTGCGAGGATCACGATGCCCTGCATTTCCAAGGTACTTTTTGCAGGTCTTCCCGACACCGTAGCTGGCCCACGAATCCACAGCTGGCCTAAACTGTTGGTTTTGTTGATCACAATGCTGTGATAGCCCCAGGTGGAGCTATCAACTTCAAGGAACTGTATTTCTATGGTAATTCTTGCAAAGTTTATATCGTTAGTATTGTATGTTGGATTTTTATCATATTAGGTCTTGTTTTATATAGATAAATACTGGCTAATTTTCTAAAACTGATGTGGTGTCCTTTTGTAGTGTTTCACTGTTTTACTGCATGTTATGTGCAGATACTTTACACAGTGCTTCTGAGATAAGCCTGACTGCTATCTGTCAAGCTACCAAGGGGGTGAGCAGGGGTTATCTGAGCGGGTATCTCCCTTTCCCTGACTAGAGTGAGGGTCCCTACTTGGACAGGGTGCAAACCAACTGCCAAGAGACCCCATTTTTAACAACCATCAAACAAATAACGAGTGAGCCGAGTCTGCGGGGATTTGAACCCGTGACCTGCAAATTGTACACAGATCTCAGCAGCAAATCAATTCTAGCAAAACAAGGAAACCAGAAGCCAGGAATCCGCTAGTCCACATCACCGCACAGCAGGATTCTACTCCTGCAATGCATGAAAGAACTCATAACGTAGGCCAATCCACCATCATTAGCAACTCAAATCCTCTATGTCTTTCGGTCTGAATGGAAGTCATCCCATCTGACAACCCAGTCATACCAATAGGGAATGCATTCCACATGTGCACAGTTCAGAATTATTCATACTCTTCTATAACAATCTTTTGCTTTCATGTTGGATTTGCTCATATAAATACAAATATACAAACATACCAAGAAAGAAATGTGAAGTAACTTACCCTCAACAGCTGCACAGCACAGTACTAAATCTCTCACTGCAGGCAGATCCTCGACATAGCCCGCATACATGTCTAATAGCAGTCCAGCTCTATGCCAGTCCTTTGATGTGAGTGAGTGCTGAAAAGCCTCTGTTAAAACACTGGCACTTGTGGAAGAATGCAGGCCTGACAGTATCAGAGATACACATGTTTTACCACAGAGTGCACCAACAGGGCTGCCTCCCTCCTCTTCTGTGATGGTGTCCACTGGCTCCAGCATTACAGTCAGGAAGCTCTGTAGAATGGGAAACTCCTTGAGCAAGAGTTCACACTCTTTAGCAATCTGCTCCATCTCTAGTGGGGATTCTTTTTTACTTCCAATAAATTCTTTCCAAGACAAACTTGTTTTTGGAGCTTTCTGTACCTTAGAAGCACTCAGGCATGCAATGACAGCAGTTAATTTTGACTGAGATATTAGAAACTCTAGTGTAGATGCAGTAAGAGCATACTGGCTGGAGTCTCCAGGTGAGAAGGAAAGTTCCTCGCAGATGCTTCGCTCACCGTTTATGAACAAACTAAGGTCTACCATTGTAGAGCCTGGCAGCCGGGTCTCTGTAAGCTGTTGTGTTAACATATAAATGTTAGCGACAAGGGACTCAGCTTGGCTCTCTTTCCGTGAGCTGCAGATAGGCAAGGTTCTGCAGCAGCAGGTCACAATAATCTGCTGTACATTAAGATTCAGCTCTTCAGCGCTCAATAATGATGACAGTCTGCAGATTTAAAAACAAATAATTAATACCTGTGCATATTAAAACTGCATCTGTAAGGTAAAATCGGAAGTAGCTGACTAGATCGTTTACAATTCTACTTCATAAATTGTATTTAGACTAGCAATATAAAAAAGTTTGTCAATAATACGAATAAGAATGTGGTGAGGGCATGAGCCAAACAGTTACTATCCCTACATTTGGAACAAACCACATGTTGTCCCAATCAGTTCCTACAGCATAACCATGCTGCTGGTATCTGTAAGGACATGGGACTCAGTTTAGAATATGTTTTAGAAATGGTGCATACTGGTACAGAAACTAGTGTGAGATAACCAACTCAATAACTGAACTACATCTACAAGGGTCGCACAGTATGCACAATGCACAAAACATGCACCTGATAATGGCAACAGACTGGTTAGGGGCAGCTGGGGAACTTTCTAAAAAAAGACTGATCTACCCTCTAAAAACAAAGAGCAAAGCAAGCATGGCAAGACTCCTTTGGACAACATCGCATCTTTTGTGCTCCATGTCATTTTCCTGGCAAGTTACTTTAAATACACAACACCCAGAGGCACGCAAAGAAAAGAAAATCATTTGCTTCAAAATAGCTCACGTCACTGTAGCAGCAGCAAGTTATGGAGATAACTGAGCAAACATTTCTGAGGATTGCAAGGAGCAACACAGCAAAAGTGAAGATAAGCCAGCCAGTACAGGAAAGAGGTAGATTAAGCATAAACAAAGGGAGAGACTTACCTGTCCGGAGGAACCTGCCTCTCAAACAGTAGGTGAGAAAGCAACTGAGAAGGCTTTTGTTGTAGCAGGATAAATGGATTCCCAACTTTCACTACTGCAGAATGATCTATGGGATAGTAAAGCAGGATGTTTGAACATAAAGCAACTGTCAAATGCACAATATTCTTACAAGGCACAAATGTGGCCATCCCTTTAAAAGAACAATCTTAAGTGCAAAAATTACACACATGATCTGAAAATACTACAACCCACCAGTAACATCATTGTATGGCACTGGCACATTTTTATAGATATACTAAATCTGCCACATTTGAGCACCTCAACATTATTAGGAGTAACCATTTAGTAAAATAAGGCAGACTGTATGGCATTCTCCCACTGGCTTATTCGGTCTGAGTCTTTCTTGCTTTTCAGAATGGCTTTTTCATCTGATGATTTAGACCCTCCCTAGGAGGAGTATGCTGGTGGTTCCAGGATCTCCCATGTAGATGTGATCCTTTTAAGTGTGCTGTAGGAAACTGGCACTTGTTGCAGTTACCCCCCTGATATTGATGCTAACTTGACTGAGAGTGTGCTGGGATCCTACTAACCAGGCCCCAGCACCAGTGTTCTTTCCCTAAAAATGTACCTTTGTTTTCACAATTGGCACACCTCTGGCACACATAAAAGTCCCTTGTAAAATGTACCAGTGGTACCAAGGGCCCTGTGGCCTGGAAGGGTCCCTAAGCGTTGCAGCATGTGTTGTGCCACCCTAAGGGACCCCTCACCTAACACACACACACGCACATTGCCTTTTTCTCCCCACCAACACACACAATCTGCAAAGTCGACATGGCATCACCCTCAGGGTGCCATGCTCACAAAACACTGCCTGTGGCATAGGTAAGTCACCTCTCTAGCAGGTCTTAGAGCCCTAAGGCAGGGTGCAATATACCACAGGTGAGGGCATAGCTGCATGAGCACTATGCCCCTACAGTGCCTAAGACCATTCTTAGTGCAGTGTGGCCATATTAAATATATGGTCTGGGAGTTTGTCAAAACGAACTCCTCAGTTCCATAATGGCTACACTGAATACTGGGAAGTTTGGTATCAAACTTCTCAGCACAATAAACCCACACTGACGCCAGTGTTGGATTTATTAAAAAATGCACACAGAGGGCATCTTAGAGATCTTAGAGATGCCCCAGTATTTTATCCAATCCTCTAGTGTAGGACTGACTGGTCTGTGCCAGCCTGCCACTAAGAGATGAGTTTCTGACCCCATGGGTTGAGGGCCTTTGTGCCCTCTGAGGCCAGAAACAAAGCCTGCTCTGGGTGGAGGTGCTTCACACCTCCCCCCTGAAGGAACTGTAACGTCTGGCAGTGAGCCTCAAAGGCTCAGGCCTCGGGTTACAGTGCCCAAACTAGTAGAAATGCCCGTCCCCACCCCGGACAAAGCCCCACTTTGAGCAGCCAGTTCGGCGGGAAACTTGAGAAAAACAAGGAGGAGTGACCACTTCAGATGGGACCATCCCTAGGGTGCCCAGAGCTGAAGTGACCCCCTCCCCTGCAAAATCCTCCATCCTGGTTTGGAGGACAGGGACCAATAGGGATAGGAATATGCCCCTCCTCCCCAAAGGGAGTGGACACAAGGAGGGTGTAGCCACCCTCAGGAACAGTAGCCATTGGCTACTGCCCTCTGACCCCTAAAACGCCCTTAAATCTTGTATTTAAGGGCTTCCTGAACCAAGCTAGTCACATTCCTGACTACCTCACAAGAAGAAGGACTGCTGAGCTGAAAACCCCGCAGAGAAGGCAAGGAGACAACAACTGACTCGGCTGCAGCCCTCCCGGCCTGTCTCCTGCTTCAAAGAACCTGCAAAAGAAAAGTGATGCGTCCTGCAGGTCCAGCGACCTCTGAAAAACCTCCAGAGGACTGCCTGCATCACCGAGGATCCAGAAACTCCTGTGGGCAGCGGCCCTGTCCAAAAGAAAAGAAGAAGAAACTGCTTCTAAAGGACTCCCACCTTACTCCAGAAGCGTGAGTCCTAACCACTCTGCACCCGACGCTCACAGCCAGAGTCCAGGTGGCCAACCGACCAGAGAGGACCCCCAGGCGACAGCAACCAAGTGCCCACCCTGGGTTGACCTCTCCACGACAATGCCTGCAGAGGAAATCCCACGAACCCCCCTAACTGCGACTGCCCTGGACGAAGATAACAATGCCAAAGGACCCCCTGAACCCGCAGAACCAAGGCCTTGGAGAAATCGACACCCAGTGCAGCAACGTCCAACAGGCGGCCCTCTTCCCTGTCCGACCGGTGGTGTGCCCGAGACAACCCCTGGACCTCGCATGCAGAGCCTGAGTGACCCCCGGGGTCCCGTCATAGAGTTCCATTGGAAACCCAACACCCTTGTTTGCACCCTGCACCCGGCCGCCCCTGTGGGTGTGGGATTGGTGCCTACTTGGGGCCCCTCCAGTGCTCCTGTAATCCCCCCTGGTCTGCCCTCCAAGTCGTGGGTACTTACCAGCTGGTAGACCAAATTCCAAGTACCCCCGTCTCCACAGGGGCCCACGTTAATTTGGTTCCTCTTTGACCTCTGCATCTGACCGTCCAAGTGTTGTTGGTGGTGGTGGGTGTTCGGGGTTAACTGGAGCCCCCAAGGGTGGACTACCTATATCTAAGGGACTGGAACTGTAGGTTATGTGCTTACCTTTAAAATGTTATTTTATTTTCTTCCCCCAGGAACTGTTCAGAAAAATGCAGTGTCCAGTTTTGAAATAGATATTCTCTGTTTACTTAAAAACTGTTTTCTTTGCTAAAGTGAAACACAGTTACATTGATATCTATGTTGAGTACTTACCTGCAACAGGAACTATTTCTGAGACGAATCTTGTGGTTCTAGTAATAAAGTAGCAAAAGAATATTTTTCTTTAGAAAAACATGTTGGTCTGGAGTCAAATCATTGAGTGTGTGTCCCTCATATTGTCTGTGTGGGTACAACAAATGCTTAACGCTACCCTCTAAAAAGCCCAACTGCTCAACCACACTACCACAAAACAGTATTATCTATTTTTGCCTCTGTCAAGCCTCTGGGGACCCCGGGACTCTGTGCACACTATTTCTCATTTTGATATAGTATATACAGACTCAGCTTCTTACATGCGTTTTATAACATGATCTCCAGCAGCTGTACATTTGGAAAGAATGAGGACGGTGCTATGGCCCTGGCTATGGTGGCCGTGTCTCCGCCAACTTGCTGGCAGTGAAGACCGCCACATTATGAGTGTGGCAGGCTGGCCTCTGCCAACCCGCCACATCCCCACTCAGACCGCCAGTGTGGTTGAACCCACTGGGCCGGAGATGAGCATCTCCGACCCGGCGGTCCATAGAAGACTGCCAGCGGTTATATGAGCCACCTTTCCACCAGGGTTACTGCGGCAGTAGCACCAAAACGAAAACCCTGGCGGAAAGGCTACCGGTGACAGGGAATTTCTTCCCTGTCACCAGTAGATGATTCCCCCACACCTCCAGCAAGCACAATACCGCCCCACCATGTACAGCGTACCCCTGCAGGTACAGCACCCCTCTCCCCCCACATATATGCACATGCACACAGACACCCACACTCACACTGCATACACTCATTCACCCACACTGATATACACGCATTCACTCACATCCATCCATACACGCATTCACTTCAACAATCATACTTGCATTCACTACAACTCTCATACTCGCATTCACTACAACTCTCATACTCGCATTCACTACAACTCTCATACTCGCATTCACCACAACTCTCATACTCGCATTCACTACAGGGATCCCAAGGAGACCCAGAATTAGTACTCAGGATCAGCTCTTTAGTTTGCTGAAGAGAGATGGTCAGGAACTCCAAAAATTGGAAGCCTGATTCTGAGAAGGAGTAACGGTCAGCTCTTTAATGGTTTTAAACAACAGCTTAGAGGCACTCCTAATTTTATCAGAGAAGAAAGCTGTTTGTGTGGCGTTAATGGCTAATTTGTAGGGGGCCAGCATGGTTTTTATATTTAGCTTTTTCCAAAAGTTTACCCTCAGAAGAGGGAGTATACAGCCACTGCATTCTTGATGATGACATTTAGAATGTAGCTCCTTGAGTTCAGCTGAGAACTAGGGAGCAGAAGGTTTGGTTCTGGTCACCAAGTCAGAATCTGATCATGTGAGAGCGGACGCAGATAAGGATATCTGTCCAACATATCTTGTACTGCAGCCTTTAAAAATGGGCACTCTCCTAAGAAGAAACGTTTTTTTTTTTTAACAGCTCATAAAGTGTGTTCTAGAGCTCATTATGTTCCTTTTTTTCATATACTCAAAATGCGACAAACTAGTTAGGCTGGCAGGAACTCAAATGTCAAAGTGTCATAAGTGCAATACAGGCTTAAATGCAACAAAGACTAGCCAACTTTTCTACTTGCAGCCAGCAGGTTTTGTAATTGATAAATACATTTTCAGAATTTTGCTACGTCAGTGAGTTCTTTCATAGTTAAAACTAAGTTTATTGCTTATGCTGAAGTTCTTATACCTTTGCTTAAAACGAGAGGTTTGAGCAAAGTGTAACGTACAATCCTCAGTGCTGGGCAGCAGCAGAGTAGACGGCTAAATGATTCAAGTTTATACACAAAAAGCCTGCAATTGGTTAACATGGAAAGGCATTGCCATTTTGCGTTCATCTCTTTAATCCTCAGGGCCATCAGCCCTGCAGTCATGATTCACCACAAGCACCCTTTTCCACCTGCACACTTTAAGTATGGCTGCATTGTCAACGGAGGCGGGTAAGACTCGTAGGATGGTTTCAGGGCTGCTACCATTGGGTCCGTATTTAATTTAGCCAGATCTGTTGTCACTGAAGTAAGTCTGATCTGCTTCTTCAGAGTCGCTTTGAGGGTGGATTGCATGAGAAGTAGAGCGTCTAAAGCTGACTGGTTGATATGTAAAGATTGCAATGAGGCGTCTAAAAAGTTCGACCCAGGATTATAATTTAGGTTGAAAATGCAGCGGACTGAAGATTTCAAGGTAGTAGGTGAAGCTGCGGCAACCCTGTAATAATACTTATTAGTAGAGTAATAACTCTCTGAATAAGGATCACACAGTTGGAACTTGCCTCTGCTCCACATCCAAAGTGTCACTTGCCTATCTGAATCTGATACAATACTCTAGTTTGCATCATCATATTGGCAATAGGAACAGAGGAAATAGGGCATAAAAACACACACAGGGGGGTCATTCCGACCCTGGCGGTCCATGACCGCCATGGCGGAGGGCGGCGGAAGCACCGCCAACAGGCTGGCGGTGCTTCCTGGGCTATTCTGACCGCGGCGGTAAAGCCGCGGTCAGAAAAGGGGAACCAGCGGTTTCCCACCGGTTTTCCCATGGCCCAGGGAATCCGCCATGGCGGCGCTGCTTGCAGCACCGCCATGGGGATTCCGACCCCCTTCCCGCCAGCCTGTTTCTGGCGGCGTCCACCGCCAGAACCAGGATGGCGGGAACGGGTGCCGCGGGGCCCCTAACAGGGCCCCACAAAGATTTTCACTGTCTGCTTTGCAGACAGTGAAAATCGCGACGGGTGCCACTGCACCCGTCGCACCCCTGCAACTCCGCCGGCTTTTGACGGTCGCCCGCCGGCCCAGCGGGAAAGTTGGAATGACCGCCGCGGTCTTTTGACCGCGGTGCGGTCATTCGGCGGTAACCTCATGGCGGGCGGCGACTGCCGCCCGCCGCTGTCAGAATGACCGCCACAGTGTCTCAAAATCGGTAAGCTGACTGTATATATTCAGTTTAAACACATTCAAATATACCTGCACATTAAGGCAATTAAAAGAACCTCTAGATATGAAAATATCCAATCTCCAGGACCATATTTTCATAGCAGAGGAGCTGATAAATAAGTTTTTCACAATTTAGGTCCAAAACCATGAATAATCCAGGCTTCTACCCTACTTCAAGAATATTCTGCAAGTCTTGGACTTGATATCTGGCATACAGGATGAAACTGGTACACAGGGAAGCAATGTTTCCAACCGCCACTGCCTTAATCATTTGTCAATTCATCTTATGGTTCAAAGCTAGGTACAAATTGCCAGTGGGGCCTCAACTCACCTCTGAAACTGCTAACCATTTCAGAATTTCAGGTTGTCTCAGTGCACAAAAGTGGTGCTACATATTGCAGCTTCAGCTACCCAGTGAAGTAAAGTCCCTCTTGCATTTCATTAATTTGATTAATTATAGTCACCATAAGAACCACTTAAAGGAAGAAAACGCTTTCTTGGCATCCAGACTTACAGATTTTAATGTCTCTCCCAAATAAAGACTAGTTTATCCTTATTCCTAACCTAACAGACCTACACAAAATAAACTTGCTGTGACCCAGAATACATCTAGCCTCATCTTCCAAACTAGATTGTCCCTCATTGGGCAAGGATCCCAGTAAAACTCTCCCCAATATGTTGGTAATATATTGGCAGGTACCTTATTTTGCCTGGTTCTTGCAAGGCTCGTAAAGGACTAACGTTAAGTAATATATTGAAACAGGGCTCTCTCCTTTCTCAAAAACCTTGTTATAGATGTAATACAATTGGGGAATCAACAAGTGACAGAACATTAGATAAACCTCGATCAGGAGACCAGCAGCCACGGCTGTTGGTAGGACATAAAGCATTATATTACAAAGCTTCCTGATCAACCTGTATTGTTTCTAACTGGAAATATATCTGCCAGTGAATCATATTTTGATGGACAGGACATGCAATTCATTTGGTTGATCAAGAAGCAATCACATGTCTCCTATAAGGCCAGAAAGTTCTGCCTTATCTGTAGCATCTCCTGCTTGTTAATAATCCACACTGGGATGCTGTGAAGATAAGGTTTAGGATGGGACAAATAATGCATTAATTGCATCCTCGTCATGCCACCACCACATCACATTCACAAATATCCTTCACAAACTGAGAACTCTTACTCATGGCCAGCAACCACAGCAAGGCCCTATTCATATTGCCCCTCACACTGTGATACCATGTAGCCCATGAACTGTAACAGTACTGTGCCAAGAAATCTTTTAGAATGGCGTGTACACTGTACATTTTATCATTCATTTAAGTTCCCTTAGTTGTCTATACAATTCTCATGTCGAAGCAAATCAGTGGAAGATCCTACCTGGCCATTTGGCATGTTAACTGATCCAACTAAAGTAACACTGACTCCTCTTAAGGATCTGACAACTGATAAAGACTGAGAATGTTCTATTATATATAGTAGAAGGGGAGGAAGTGCCCTACTCATTGCTATAGACGTAAAGATTATAAGGCCAGACTCCATTTTAAGTAGGCCAAGCTTCCATTTTCTGTATTTATACAGAATCATTAGCATGTTGGCCTTTCACGCAAAAATCATCTGTCCTTACTTTTCCAAGACTCTGTGAATGTGTCAAGTCACTCTGATATAGACATCAACAAGACACATGATGCAATATCAGCCAGGAACAAGTGCCTTGTTATCTCAAATTCGAGATCAAACAAGAACAACAGCCAAAACAATGTAGTTGGAATTGTCATATTTTAACCTTATTTGTTTAAAAGAGTGCGTCTTTGACTAGCTTCTTGGCGGTCACTGGTTGTGTCAAACATGCCTAAGGTGATGTTGGATACTCTGCCTGAAACAAGATGTAGTGTAAAAGGACAGACACTTGTCAGGAGAGGTTATTCACCCCAGATTATCGTGAACAAGATACAGCCAGAGAAAATCCTGCCTGCCAGAGTTGCTGCCACATCACATTTTCTATGAAAGTTGATAACAAACTCAAGCCTGGGAGGAGCTGATGCTGATACGAAGCATGCTTGCCTTTCGCTTGAAACACTGGCTCCTTGATGCCTGATAATTACAGAGTTAGGCTTTAAAAAGGAATGCAGTGTGCTCATCTCTCCAACATAATCTAGATGCAAGTTATTCTACTCCATGCTCTTAGCGCACAGAAGTAGGTTTTACGGGTGTTACGTTATTAGAGGACATTTTAATCATGTTACAAATGTTTATTTTATTCTCGTTATTTGTAACATGCACTCGTGTTGTTTTAATCGTCTTCGGTGTGGTTGTTTTAGTTATGCTGAGTAACAGGATGCACCTTTAGAAATAAACAGGTTTTTAGTTTGTATCTTTTTCTTTGCATAGTTTGTGTGTGTGGTACTGGAGAGAACATAAAAGTGTTAATTTTGGATCCTTGTTTAGGGACTGTTATGAACCCAAAAGCACGGATGACACTTCAATTATATGTTGGGTAGGGTTCTGCAGGGCTACAAAAACCTGTTTTTCACATTAAAGCGTTCACTCATGTCACCATTGGGTTTATGCAAAACGCCTTACACTCCAATTAGCTATTACCTACAGCTCACACATCACCACCTGTTTTACAGACAAATAAAACAGATATTGGCACAGAGCTCGGAAAGCAAAACACTATTTAAAAGATATGGTCAAATTATGGGGTTACTGAGTACCAAGGGGAGCTGGCAGTACAACTGAGCTAGAGGCATAATCGGTTAATAAAAAGAACAAGCATTTACAATAGAATACATCTCACATTTTCTTGCGTTAGAGCTATGCACTTAGTAAATTTATAACAGGGCTTTTCTTTGCCACATAAATTGGTCATCCCTGCCTCATAATTGAATCTTTTCCTGCCATATAATTCCAGTGGCCCAACATTTAACCAAAGCACTTCCATTTACCTTCTTCTACTATATTTAATACAAATATCATATAACCCTTTATCAGAAATAAACTTTTGGCATTAGATGGTAATGCTCAAAACACCATAACAAAAATGTAAGTAGGGACGGATTGGAGGGTGAAAGGAAAGAGGGAGTCGGAAGTAAAGATGAAAAGGACAAGTGGCGTAGTAACTGTGTCATGGGCCCTGGAGTAAGAAAGGAAAACGGTTGATTGCAATTTCTATGGGAAAATACAGCAGTAATTAGAGTTGAGTGAGGTCCATAGGTCCATAGGTCTCTGGGCCCTAGTACCACTTCACCCATTGCTCCATTGATAACTAGGCCTCAGGAGAGATAGCGGATGGGGCAGAAAAAGGGAGGCGAAAGAAATTCAGACAAAAGGAAGAAATAGAAGGGGTCGCAAAGAAATAAAATAAAGAAGGGAAAGAAAGAACGAGAAAATGAAAACACAACTAAGAGAAGAAATAAGGCAAACGTGTGAGACAAAAGAAAAAAGGGAAGGAAGCTAGCGAACGAAAGATAAAGAGGAAAAAATAATGAAAGACGTGTGAAGAGAAGGAGAAAAATGAACATTTGAGAAAAAAAGATGGTGAAAGAAACAAGCAGCGAAAGAACCAGGGGCAGCTATGTACTGACACATTTCCCACAGACAGAGAATGGGAAAACTACTTTGACACGTTGGGTCTGACAAGTAACTTGTGGCTTCCACATACAGACCAGAAAAAGAGGGACTTATAGTAAAACATGAATTGACAGCTAAAGATAAGAAAAACACCAGAGAAAGGAAAAAAGAAAGATCTAAAAAAAAAAATCAAAGGATGCATACTGAGTCAAAGGAAAGAGCACATAAAAAAGCAAAGAAAAAATGAAGGGAAAAGAAAAGAATAGTGAAAGAATGAGCGCCTGATGAAGAAAAAAGAGAGGAACAAAACAAGGAAAGAAATAACCAAGTTTTTGCGAGTTTGAAAGAGGAGGTAGCAAGAGGAAGAGGGAAATAAAAAGGGAGAGGAGTAGAAATAAACAGTTGAAAGAAAGAGCGAAACTGTTAATGTGTAGATTTTAACAGCTAGAAAGAAAAAATTGGGGGAGAAAGAAAACACTGAGAGTAAACAGGAAAGGAAAGAACGGAGTGAGATAAGTGAAACAGACCCTCCCAAATAAAGACGGCATCTAAGAATAGATTTAATCGGCTCCCCCACATCCTCAAACAGAAGTCAGAGTTTGAAACAGAAGGGGGCGCTGCAGAACAGCAAGAGGTGCATTAGCAGAGTTGTATGTGAACCCCAATACAGCAATATTGGGGCACCTTAGATCAGGATTGGGGGTATAGACAGAGCTGTGTCCCAGTCCAGTGCTGGAATAACAGAAAGGCCGCAGGTGAAGAATGAGAAATGGAGCAGTGTGTAATTCCTGGTATTGGAATAATGAGGCGCTGCAGGTTAGGGTTGAGGTGCACTGAGATGTATGTGGGCTGCAATACTGGAATAGTAACGGGCACACCAGGTCAGAAGTGAGGTATGTTAATGGAGCTGTGTATGGCACCTAGTATTGGTGTGCCAGTGTTGCTGAGTGTTACCCTGGAGGTGTCCTGGTGAAGTTGCGAGTGGGGCCCAATACGGGAGTTGGATTGCCTCAGACCCACAGACCCGTCCTGAAGGGCATGTGTGTGAGCCTTAGTACTGGGAAGAAATGTGCACTGAATGCTAGAATTGATGGATTCTGGCAGAGCTGTGGTGGCTCCCATCAACAGTGGCATTGGATGTTAGACTTGAGGTGCACTGGCTGGCTGCTTATTGCTCTTGTGGGTCCAATATTGGCTTTGCAGTGGGACTGAATAATATAAGAATTGAGCTGCTGTAATGGAACTGTATGTGAGCAGGGTCCCAGTATAGGAAAGGAAGTGACCTTGCAGGGGTAGAACTGAGGTGCACTGAAGGGAGCTGCGCTCAAGGTCGCGAGTACTGGAACAGCAGAGTGTACTGACTGTAAGAACTGAGGTACTCTGGCAGACAGCGTATGTGGGGTTCTGGCAAGGGCAGAGCTCAGGGCTTGGAGTTTGTAAACTGAGGTGCACTGATGGAGCTGCGCCTGAGGTCCCAGTACTGGAGCAGCAGAGTGTACTGACTGCAAGAAGAGGTGCTCTGGCAGACAGTGTGTGTGGTGTTCCTGGCACTGGCACAGCTGAGGGCTTGGAGTGTGTGAACTTAGGTGCACTGATGGATTTGCGAATAGGATCCCAGTATGTAGCAGAAGTGGGCACTGTCTCTAAGGATTTCAGATCTCTGGTAGAGCTGGGTGCCTAGGCTGTAAGCAATTACAAGCACTCCTCCACCCTTGCTCTCAGCACACCAGCAAGGACGACTTGGTAAACAAAATTCAAGCCAAGGAAAGGCGGGAGCCAGGCAGCTGAGAGAGGGTGCAAAAAGCCCACAAAGACCAAATGTGACCAAGATAACAGCCTGATTTATAGCCTTTTTTTACAGCTAAACTCAGAGGAAGAATGCTTTGCAAATGAAAAGGGAAGCTTCCTTGGACAGGAGCAGGAAACAAAGTAAAACAAAAGTCCCCTCCAGACCAGATAAACAGGACAAAGCGTAATTACACAGTAGTTGGTCACTGCTCCCACACAGAAGGAGGAGGGACAAAGAGGCATGACTGACCACTAGCAAGGAAGGATTTTTAAACAACACGGACACTAACAAATTAAATAGCTGAAAGCCCACAGAAAAAGTATACTTAAAAGTATACAAGCAGTCGACCTAAAAACAAAAGTATAACCTCATATTACTCATTTTCAAGAACGGGCCCAATCAATATTCTAATAAGCATCTCTCATTTCAAAGGAAGCAAGGAACCTACTAGGGCAACTCACCTAAATCTGTATTAATACTTCGCACTAGAACTGCTGCCAGCGTATTGATGTAATCAAAGAAGCTTCGCACATAGTCAGGCCAGGGCTCATGGGATTTCCCCATCTGCAGGTCCAAATTTTTCAATAGGAGTTTCATTTGACTGCGCACTGGATGCGCCTGCAGCTCTTGCGGCTTGGCGGAAGCTTGCTCCATCAGTGTGGCCAATACATTTGCCTTTGGTTCTAGATATAAGACACATTAATTCACAGTCACAATGGACTTTTAAAATAATAAAGATTGTTTTGCTTAACTATGAAAAAGTGCCCGGCCATATTATGTGGACACACAATTGACCTGTAACATAGCATTACAGATAATCTTATATCATCTTCACAGGTTAAACCACATGGACATCACAGTCACCTTTCCCAGACATCTTTCCATCACAGCCTGTATATTTATCAAAATGTGCAGGCATGGTGACTGACAAAAATAGAGGATGAGAACGCTTCTCAGGAATAACATGAAACAAGGTTTTAAAAAATAATATTTATTTTCTAGAATGCTGACTAAAACAAAGGAAAAAAAATCCGTTTCCAGTCAAATTCAGAAATGGCAAAATGTGTTTGGGATACTTTATCACAGAGAGGAAAACAACAAACTGTCTAATCGACTTCTTGACTGGAATGATAGAATAAGGCATTACTTTGTAAATGGTCTGGTCAGTTTTCCACTGTTTTTCTGTGAGGATCTGTTTCCTGCTGTCTTGTTCTCTTTAAACCCTAATTCTGTTGTAGTGTTTTCAGTCAAATGCAATACAATATATTTAATTTAGCTGATTTATAAAAGAAAACAAAAAGTGCTTGCTATGGGCTTATTGTATGGTCATTTTACTTTCAATTTGAAAACATAACAATTAATAAACTGTAGTCTGGAATCCCCGTGCATGTGTGAAAATAAGCTACCTTTTCTGAGCTTGAGAGAGAATCTAAAGGAGAATGAAAATGTCACTTACCCAGTGTACATCTGTTCGTGGCATCAGTCGCTGAGATTCACATGGTATGCATGAGCTCGCCATCTGGTGTTGGGTCGGAGTGTTACAAGTTGTTTTTCTTCGAAGAAGTGTTTTCGAGTCACGGGACCGAGTGACTCCTCCTTCTGTGCTCATTGCGCATGGGCGTCGACTCCATCTTCGATTGTTTTCCCCGCAGAGGGTGAGGTAGGAGTTGTACTATAGTAATAGTGCCCGCGCAATGAAAAATGTAAGTATGTACCTATTAAAGGATTAAATAATATATATACAAATGTTCAAAATTGAAGGTAACTTCTGAACTGCTACAGGCTTCCGGGGAGGTGGGTGGGTCCATGTGAATCTCAGCGACTGATGCCACGAACAGATGTACACTGGGTAAGTGACATTTTCAGTTCGATGGCATCTGTCGCTGTAGATACACATGGTATGCATAGACTAGTAAGCAGTTAGTTCCCCATAAGCGGTGGTTTAGCCTGTAGGAGTAGAAGTTGTCTGAAATAGAGTTCTTAATACAGCTTGACCTACTGTAGCTTGTTGTGCGGATAGCACATCTATACAGTAGTGTTTGGTGAATGTGTGAGGCATAGACCAAGTGGCTGCCTTACATATTTCCTGCATTGGGATGTTTCCTAAAAAGGCCATTGAAGCACCTTTTTTCCTTGTTGAATGTGCCCTGGGAGTAATGGGCAGTTGTCTTTTTGCTTTAAGGTAGCAGATTTGGATGCATTTAACTATCCATCTGGCTATACCTTGTTTTGATATTGGGTTACCTGCATGAGGTTTTTGGAATGCAATAAATAGCTGTTTAGTTTTTCTGATGTTTTTTGTTCTGTCAATGTAGTACATTAATGCTCTTTTGACATCTAATGTATGTAGTGCTCTTTCAGCCACAGAATCTGGCTGTGGGAAAAAAACTGGTAGTTCTACCGTTTGATTTAGATGGAATGGTGAAATAACTTTGGGTAAAAATTTTGGATTAGGTCGTAGGACGACCTTATTTTTATGTATTTGTATAAAAGGCTCTTGTGTTGTGAACGCTTGAATTTCACTTACTCTTGTTAGAGATGTAATGGCGATGAGAAAGGCAACTTTCCAGGTTAGGAATTGTATTCCGCAAGAGTGCATGGGTTCGAAAGGTGGGCCCATGAGTCTTGTTAGAACCACGTTTAGGTTCCATGAAGGAACAGGTGGTGTTCTTGGTGGTATAATTCTTTTAAGCCCTTCTATGAATGCTTTGATAACTGGTATCCTATACAAGGAAGTTGAATATGTAGTTTGCAGGTATGCAGATATTGCTGCAAGGTGTATTTTAATAGAAGAGAAGGCTAGCTTTGCTTTTTGTAAATGGAGCAAGTAATTTACTATATGTTTTGGAGTTGCGTCTAGTGGTTGTATCTGATTATGATGACAGTACCAAACAAATCTTTTCCACTTACTTGCGTAGCAGTGTCTAGTGGATGGCCTTCTGGCCTGCTTTATGACTTCCATACACTCTTGGCTAAGTTGTAAGTGTCCGAATTCTAGGATTTCAGGAGCCAGATTGCTAGATTCAGCGATGCTGGGTCCGGGTGTCTGATCTGTTGGTTGTGTTGCGTTAACAGATCTGGTTTGTTGGGCAGTTTGATGTGTGGTACTACAGACAGATCTAGCAGTGTTGTGTACCAGGGTTGTCTTGCCCACGTTGGTGCTATTAAAATGAGTTTGAGTTTGTTTTGACTCAATTTGTTTACTAGGTAAGGAAGGAGAGGGAGAGGAGGAAAAGCGTAAGCAAATATTCCTGACCAGTTCATCCATAGGGCATTGCCTTGGGATTGCTTGTGTGGGTATCTGGACGCGAAGTTTTGGCATTTTGCGTTCTCTTTTGTTGCAAATAAGTCTATTTGTGGTGTTCCCCAGAGTGTGAAGTAGGTGTTCAGAATCTGTGGGTGGATTTCCCATTCGTGGACTTGCTGGTGATCTCGAGAGAGATTGTCTGCCAGCTGATTCTGGATCCCCGGAATAAACTGTGCTATTAGACCAATTTGATGGTGGATTGCCCACTTCCATATTTTTTGAGCTAACAAGCTTAACTGCGTTGAATGTGTTCCTCCTTGTTTGTTTAGATAATACATCGTTGTCATGTTGTCTGTTTTGACAAGGATGTATTTGTGGGTTATGATTGGTTGGAAAGCTTTTAGTGCTTGAAAAACTGCTAATAATTCTAGATGATTTATATGCAGTTTTGTTTGATGTATGTTCCATTGTCCTCTTATGTTGTGTTGATTGAGATGTGCTCCCCACCCTGTCATGGAAGCATCTGTTGTTATTACGTACTGTGGCACTGGGTCTTGGAAAGGCCGCCCTATGTTTAAATTTATACTGTTCCACCATAGAAGCGAGAGGTAAGTTTGGCGGTCTAGCAACACCAGATCTAGAAGGTGACCCTGTGCTTGAGACCACTGTGAGGCTAGGCACTGTTGTAAGGGCCTCATGTGCAGTCTTGCGTTTGGGACAATGGCTATGCATGAGGACATCATGCCTAGGAGCTGTAGTATTGTTCTTGCTTGTATTGTTTGGTTTGGAGACATGTGTTGAATGACCCTGTTGAAATTGTGGATCCTTTGTGGAGTTGGCGTTGCTACTCCTTTTGTCGTGTCTATTATGGCTCCTAGATATTGCTGTACTTTGCTTGGCAGAATGTTTGATTTTGCAAAGTTGACGGTGAACCCTAGTTTGTAGAGGGTTTGTATGACTTGATTTGTGTGGTTTGAGCATTGTGTGAGCGAACTGGTTTTGATTAGCCAGTCGTCTAGATACGGGAACACATGTATTTGCTGCCTTCTGATGTGTGCAGCGACTACTGCTAGGCATTTTGTGAATACTCTTGGAGCGGTTGTTAAACCAAAAGGCAATACTTTGAATTGGTAATGTATTCCTTTGAATACAAACCTTAGATATTTCCTGTGTGATTGATGTATTGGTATATGGAAATATGCGTCCTTGAGGTCTAGGGTTGTCATGTAGTCGTGTTTTTTGAGCAATGGTAACACTTCTTGTAGTGTGACCATGTGAAAGTGGTCTGATTTGATGAATGTGTTTACTACCCTGAGGTCTAGAATTGGTCTCAGTGTTTCGTCCTTTTTTGGTATCAAGAAGTACAGTGAATAAACTCCTGTGTTTATTTGTGTGCTTGGTACTAATTCTATTGCATTTTTTTGCAGTAGTGCTTGAACTTCTATCTCTAGAAGCTGTGAATGGTATTTTGATAAATTTTGTGATTTTGGTGGTATGTCTGGAGGGAATTGCATGAATTCTATGCAATAACCATGTTGGATAATTGCTAGGACCCATGTGTCTGTAGTTATTTTGTCCCATGCTTCGTAATATTGACGTATCCTCCCCCCCACTGGTGTTGTGTGGGAGGGGTGAGTGACGTGTGAGTCACTGCTTGTTGGTAGTGGTTTTGGGGCTTTGAAATCTTCCTCTATTCCTAGGGAATTGCCCCCCTCTATACTGGCCCCGAAAACCTCCCCTGTACTGTCCCTGGTAGGTGGGCGGTGCGGACTGTGAGGTGCTAGCTTGTGTGGCCTGACCCCGAAACCCTCCTCTAAAAGGTGTTTTGCGGAAGGTGTTATAAGATCCTCTGCTCTGCGGGGAGTAGAGTGCGCCCATGGCCTTGGCAGTGTCAGTGTCCTTCTTGAGCTTTTCTATGGCTGTGTCGACCTCCGGACCGAACAGAAGTTTTTCGTTTACTGGCATGTTAGGCACTGCCTGCTGAATTTCTGGCTTGAAACCAGACGTTCTGAGCCATGCGTGCCTACGGATGGTAACCGACGTATTAATGGTCCTTGCGGCCGTGTCTGCTGCATCCATGGAGAAGCGTATTTGATTGTTGGAAATGTTTTGACCCTCCTCAACAACCTGTTTTGCTCTTTTTTGCAGATCTTTTGGGAGATGTTCAATGAGATGCTGCATCTCATCCCAGTGGGCTCTGTCGTATCGCGCTAGCAGCGCTTGTGAATTTGCGATGCGCCACTGGTTTGCTGCTTGGACAGCAACCCTCTTCCCGGCTGCATCGAACTTCCTGCTTTCTTTATCTGGGGGAGGTGCATCCCCAGAAGTGTGTGAATTTGCCCGTTTTCTGGCAGCCCCTACCACCACAGAATCTGGTGGCAGCTGAGAGGTGATGAATACAGGGTCCGTAGGAGGCGCCTTATACTTTTTGTCCACCCTAGGCGTCACTGCCCTACTTTTAACTGGCTCCTTGAAAATGTCCTTTGCATGGCGTAGCATGCCTGGGAGCATCGGCAGGCTTTGGTAGGAGCTGGGGGTTGAAGAGAGGGTGTTAAATAAAAAATCATCCTCTACTTGTTCCGAGTGTAGTTCCACATTATGGAATAGTGCTGCTCTAGCCACCACTTGTGAGTAGGCTGTGCTGTCTTCCGGTGGTGATGGCCTAGTTGGGTATGTGTCTGGGCTGTTATCAGACACTGGTGCGTCGTACAAGTCCCACGCATCCTGATCTTGGTCATCGTGGCTCATGGCGGTGTGAGCTGGCGAATGTGACGGGGTGTAAGTTGGCGAAGCCGGAGTTACAGGTGGAGGCGAGGGAGGAGGTGTTACCTTTTGTGCTGTTTGTTGCTGAGGAGTAAACTGAAGCGTTCTCTTTCGTTTGACAGGTGGAAGGGTACTGATCTTCCCAGTCCCCTGCTGAATAAAGATACGCTTTTGCGTGTGATCCACGTCAGTGGATTGCAGTTCTTGTTCAAATCTATGTTTCTTCATTTGTGAAGACATAGAATGCTCTTCAGTATAGGAGCCTGAAACAGGGTCTGATGTCGCTTTTTTCGGCTCCGAAAACCCTGTTGATTGTTTTTTCGGCTCCGAGGTAACCTTCCTCTTTTTCTGTGCCGAAAATTCTTGGCCTCTATGGTCTTCGGCGCCACTGTCTCGGCGTCGATCCGTGTCGACACCGAACTCTCGGTGTCGATGCTTCTGTTTAGCACTCTCTCGGTCCCGAGGAGGCTGCGTGCCGGTGTCTCGACCGAAGTCGGACGATCTCGACACTGAATGGGCCTTTTTCGGTGCCGATCGTTGGTCACCGAGAATTTGGGTGGAGCCATGGCCGGTTGGCAGTGGCGTCCCCTGGGCCTTCTTTCCTTTTTTAAGTTCTGATCTCGACGTCTTACTCACAGTTTTTGTAGAGTCTAGCACGTCGGAGTCTGAATCCTGGATGGAAAAGGATTCCTCCTGTTCCTCTTCTGTCTCTAACTGTCGACGCTCCTTTGGCGTGGACGCCATCTGCAGTCTTCTCGCTCGACGGTCGCGCAGAGTTTTTCGGGACCGGAACGCCCGACAGGCCTCACAGGATTCTTCGCTGTGCTCGGGTGACAGGCACAGGTTACAGACCGAGTGTAGGTCCGTATAAGGATATTTGTTGTGGCATTCGGGGCAGAATCGAAACGGGGTCCGTTCCATCGGCGTTGTTCTCCACGCGGTCGGGCCGACTAGGCCCTGACGGGGTGCCGAAATCTACCCCGAAGGGCACCGAAGCGCTTCGATGTTCAACGCGTCGTCGTATGTGTCTATCTCGAACCGGATCGCAACGATACCGTCGAAAATCTTCCGTTTTCAGCTATCTTTCCGTTCCGAAACTCGGAGCGACAGGAACACGTCCGAACCCGATGGCGGAAAGAAAACAATCGAAGATGGAGTCGACGCCCATGCGCAATGAGCACAGAAGGAGGAGTCACTCGGTCCCGTGACTCGAAAACACTTCTTCGAAGAAAAACAACTTGTAACACTCCGACCCAACACCAGATGGCGAGCTCATGCATACCATGTGTATCTACAGCGACAGATGCCATCGAACATACAATTACCCTTTATCAAGAAATGACAACTATTGTTCAGTCCTGATTGGTAGAAGGAACTGAAATCCGCCTCTCAAATCTTTTGTAAGACTTTGCTCCATCCTTGCAGACAACATGATCCAGATTCTAAAATGATTCTTCTAAACTTACATTTCTAATCTGGGAGTGTGAAATTGCCATGTTAAGCAACTGTAACACTTACCCATGGCCTCTACCCACATACCTCAGTAGTGCTGCTAAACACTATAATATCATCATGGGAAAACTCTATGCTGGCCATACCCCTGAAATTATTATGTAATACTCTTTGGACTGGCACCACAAAATTTATCCTGCTAACTGGAACACTTACTTGGGTTTTTTCAATCGCATCAATCCTGATTCTGTTGATGAGGTCTAATTTTCAGGTGTGCTGGTGACCTATCCAGACCCAAAAAAACACTGGCATCTACCAGAAGTGTAACTTGCATTGAGAAGGGAACTCAAGTAACATCAATAGATGTGTTCAAATCTCTAAGATTGATAATCAATCTAAAACAGTGCTTTATGTTTTCATAACAATAGGAGTAACTCATTAGTCACTTGTTGTAGAGGTACAGAAGATGAACGTATAATTATTCAATTGGTATGGGGACCCAAAACCCCTTTACTCTCCACTTGGAATACCTGATCTGCACCAATAAATTGTTGCTTGAAAAAAATAGCAGATTTGGGTTCTCTAGTTAACAAGTGGTTATAAGAGCATATTCTGCATATTCTGAGGTGTAGCAGATTTCTTAAAATCATGAATAGTGACAGAAAATTAGGAAACTCAGATTGTTCATTACTGTACTGTATAGCAGAATGTACCCAGATGCAAGATAAAGAATGACGCAGAAGAGATAGAGTGTTTAAATACCTTTGTTGGCCAAGCAGCTATTTTTTACCTTTATCACTTCATGTTTGAAATATTAACACATTAAGGTTAGTACACTCAATGTAAACTTATAATTTCCAACATATTTTATTCACAGAGATATTCAACCTTGCTAAGCACTATTAGTGTCATTGGATCAACATTATAAAAACTGAGATTTGTTAATATGATGTGATCTTGAAGTGACAAGTGTAGAAAAACTGAAAATGGTGAGTCACAGTCATTTAATTTATAGGACACAATGTATTACATGACTGTTGATCACTATTGGTGGTATTGTATGAACACTGTAAAATCTGAGATTTGTTGATGTAATTTGGCATAGGTCTGACAACTGAAGAAAAACTGGTGGCAGTGAGTCACAGACAATTGATTTAGAAGACAGGTGTACGCAATGGATGACTTATTAACGTGCCACCTTGCTTTGTGTAGTGAGAACACATACTGTGTTACGAAACAAGATTAAAAAAACAAAATCACAAACGCTGCTATTTTTTCTATATTTGTCTATTTGTGCATAGACCTGAGAAGGCATCAAGTGAATTTACTCTTAGCTTAACCAGTTATACTGTTGAACGTATTCAAGGTTCCCCAAATGAGAAATGTGCATAACTGCCTCAGTTACTAACGTTACACAACTAACATTGCATTCCAAACATAAGGTTATCCTTCATGTCTAAAACAGTAGTTGCTTGAATTCACTACTCCTTGAAATGATGACGGGCTCCATCTTATACTCTTTAGCTTGTTGATCTACAATGAATAAAGTGAAGGGAATTTTTCTTTAGCTGAATGGGTCAATTCATACTAATATTTACGCTACCTGTTTGATGTATGAAAAATAAACCTAAGCTTATGTTGAGCTCATCCCAGTTTTAAAGCTTCTTATTCATAATTTATTTTGATGTATTACATGTTTCACTCTATTAGCTATATGCAAGAAGTCGGGATTCTGATACAATATCTGAACGATGAAAGGGAATGCCCACCCTCCATTGGTGTATAAAGCATAAGCAAGTCTGAGGTGGAAACACTCAACATACCTTGCATGTCAATTGCAGTGGTTAGCTTCTGAAGGATCTGCTCATGCTGCTGGCTCACACTTGTCTCATTAATAACGCAATCTTCAGTGAGAAGTGGATAGCAGGTCAGTAGTAGGTCCAGAATGTTACACCTGAACTGACTGCTTGCCTTTTCCTCTGCTGTCTCTCCTGAAAACAAAGAGAAATGCTTTGAAATAAATGTACAGGAAAGCAAATTCACTTGCAAATAAAAACAAAAACAATGAGGATACTGAAACAGTTTAAATAAAGAAAATACATCCTAACACATAATTGACAAAACATATAAATTATTTAGGACAATTTGTAGAAAGCTCAAAAATCAATAACTGATTAACTTGCAGCAATAGCACATTGGTCATTCACATTTAAAATGACAATGTATCTACTACCCACTAACATCTGTTGTTATCCCCTGACAATGGGAACAAAATGGATGCTATTCTGACTTCAGCCATCCCAGAGAGAAAAGTGTTTCAGCACTTTGGTCACAACATTGCTCTCACATACTAAAAGAAAGGAGGTATTTTCCCCATGCTGGTAAGATAGTGTGGAGAATTCAGAATTCCAACACCAGCATCATGTAAAGTGGTCTGGAGTCAAAATAGATGGGATCAAGGGAAAAGTCGAAAAAGAGCGGCAACAAACGGAAAATAACTCAATTCAAATTCAAATGCCGAGGGAAAATGTTGAAAATAGTTTGAAGAGAAGTTCTGGTCAATAGAAAATAGGCATGGAAAGAGTACTGTGCTTTCCTGATGTTACAGGTACAGGCAGGTTGAATGGTTTGCTCACGGAAGAAGAAGACCGTGAAATGTGAGTGACATGAGACAGGTTCCTCACTGTTTCTATTGGTTTTGTACGGGCAAGCGCAAATCGCTCTGTCCTGTGTTGTAGTCTCTCTTTGGGCTTCAAACCACGCCCATGTCACATCAGTGTCTTTCATTGGTTTGTGAGCTTGCCTTTTAAAATCTGCTTGCTTTCATTTGTGAAAGGCCTGCATAAGTCATGACTTTTCCAGTGTTTATCCCTCCTCGAGCGCAGCAACCAAGTACTAAAAACATACGAGGGTCCACGTTTTCCGTCCGGTTTCTGGACTACTTTCTCTTTTTTCGCAGCGTGATCTCGCTGGGCAGAAGTCGAGTGCTTTGCATGACATCGACCCTGTTACATAGTTAATTGCACTTTTGCCAGTTACATGGATAATTGCACTTTTGCCGATGGGTTTCACTATGACTGAACTTTTATTTTCCTTTGTGTGTCTGCTTTGCACTGATGGTGGACGTCACCTCACTTATGTGAAACTTTTACTTTTCAGTATAAATGGCGAGACAAGTCCAGTTAGTTATGTGAAACTGTTTTATTTTCCTTTTCAATTTATGTGGCAAGAAAAGCCTGGTAAGGAGTTTACAGTGCTAATTGCTCTAGCTCAAGCAAACGCGAGACCAGTTGCATAGCAAATGGTTGTTATTATGTGCAAACAAAAAGGAAAAATCAAAAGAACATGTTTACTGACCATAGAACAAGAAAAGATTCACCACCCAAGTGCAATACTGAGAACTTGTCTAAACAAACATTCTGAATTCTGCATGACAACCCATGAACACTGTTATGAAGTAATACTTAAGTCATATTTATGGAAGTATTATTGCTGTAGAGGAATTTAATAGCTTTGTTAACACAGGAGTTTTGTACAAAAGTCCCTCTAAATCACAGAGAGACCCAGATATATGAAAGAGGTTCTAACATTGTAAAGGCCACTAACTCCACACCATATTTAAAAGAACAAAAAAACTATTTATTTAGCACAACTGCAAATAAACGGACAGACTGAATAAAAATTGTACTACAGCAAACACAAAAAATCAGTATTCAAGTGTGAAATTAGCTAAATATTTTCAAAATGTTCTCTACAAAAAAGTGTTTTTTCAATTCTTAGGAGATGCAAGCACTGCAAAATATATGCTATGGGTGTAACACACGTTTTGCAGTCAACTGAAGGCTTTGGCTGATATTCTCGCCAGTGAATGAATGAATGAATCTGTTTGGAGAGCAGGAACAAAAAAATATATTTCCAAGGGAATTAATTAGTCTATAACAATTCATATAAAACTTTATATAACAATGCCTACTTAATATACATGTTTGCTCTCTAAAGCAACAGAAATAAATAAATGTGACTTTCCTAAACTTAAAAACTCTTCATGTAACTGCACTGGAGAAATCAAACACAGGCTTTGAAGGGCATGTCTGATGTGTATTCCAATTGCAGCACAATAAACCTGATGAGTGGCTCACAAAGCACTACCTCGGTGTCCCTGTGCTACACATCAAAGGGGAAATTTACAGATGGCTACTCTGCCTTACAAAACGTTCATTCCATATTAAAATCCAGATCAATTACAAACCAGCTGGATAACATATCCTATAAGATCACCCAGTAAACCAACTGCTTTAGAGGGTTTTCCTGAAACAGACAACAAACAGAAATAAGATTTGCTGAGGTTTATCAGGAACACAGTAGCACACAAGGTAGACTCAGACAGTGAATGTTGAAGCTAGTGAGGTGCATGTTTATACAGTAAAAGGTGTGCTGAGGTAGCCCTAAAGGCGTTCATCTATAGACAAATGTTATTCATACTTTTCACACAAACAGAAGCATTCTTGTTCCCATGCAGTTTACCATGGTGTATCTTTTAAAAAATAGAACCTTTAATAAAGAAGCCAGTCTATCAGTCTACCTCTGGGGAGGATATTAAATGAAGGAGCCGAAGGAAGGACAAAAAGCAGAGCAGGCCACTGCTTACGATGTCTTTGCTGTCTCCCCCGTCCACAGAACGCAGGCACAAAGGCAAGGAATACTAGTAACAAATAGGATTTTCAAGTCTATAAAAAGTATATATTTAAACTGATAATTAAATGCTCAAACAACTGTATAGGTTATTCTTCCACCCCTTCGTAGGTGTGCACGTGTCATCAAGAATGACTGCATGTATCACCAGTCTGTGTGTGCCAACAAAATGACGCAGATGCCATTTCCATTTACTGATACAAGATGGAAGGTGAGGGGGGCTGGCAGCACTTTGGTACCTGGCCTTCCAAAAAAACAAAAT
Source organism: Pleurodeles waltl (assembly GCF_031143425.1). Classification (NCBI taxonomy): domain Eukaryota; kingdom Metazoa; phylum Chordata; class Amphibia; order Caudata; family Salamandridae; genus Pleurodeles; species Pleurodeles waltl. The sequence goes on from NC_090448.1 coordinate 1,126,275,210, forward strand.
ATACAATAAAAAGAAGACTGCAGATGGAGGTTATTGGTGGGCGGGGGGGGGGGGCTCAAGTGAGAATCAGGTGGGGGGAGTGGGTTAAGGGACAAAATAGAAAAAAAAGCCAGATATGAGAAGGAGCTGGTAGGTCAGGTAGTACACAAGACCTGTAGGCAATGCCAACAGGTTTTGCATTTGGGATCTATTAGCTTTGCTAATACGTTTAATAAAAAATGCAAAAGGTACAATGACGCTGCTGCATCATTTTGTGGTTGTGAGTGTGGGATCTGGTATTGTATAGGTTGGCACTGGTTTATCCCCTTCTATTCTCCCTACTGTGGTGTTGGTTCATTCTCACTGGAATGTATGGAATGTTATGCCTTGAACTAGACAGCTGCTGCTGGATATTGAAGCTTGGATTGAGTGGATGGAGCTTCTCCTCATTATTTAATAGTGCCTCCTGGATTTTATTGGGTAGTCTGCTTTCTTTCAAGGTGAGCATTTGTGATGAGCTGTGCATGCGCATGCATCAATAATCATGCATGCCTACAATAGGAAGAGGGCACTTTCTTTTATTTTTATTTTTTTACCGATCTGAACATGTGCAAAGCAAGAGAGGATGACATGTGGATGGTAGCGGGGCACTATCAAGATTTAACAACTGAAGCATGAAATGAGAATAAAGCAACATTGAATGAACTTTTCAACATCTCCAACTACATTGGCATCCAGGGCCTAATATGACTAATTTACTTTTCACTTTAGAACAATAAGGATCTCAGGTTGAAATGAGAGGGATACATGTTAATAGCTTGCCTGGGAGGAGGAGGGCACTTTATTACACTTTATCAGATCAGCTTTACCTCAGACCATATCCACTGTGCATACCCCCAGTAATCCTAAACCACCATGTCTGCTAACAGTTAAATGACAGCCTTTTGCTACTTCATGCTTTTCAGATCTTTTAAAATATGCGATTGTATTTCTTTTAATCTAATTACCATAGTAATAGTATCTTCAAGAAAGTTTGAAATAAACATTATTTATTTAATGTTTTATAAATTTCAAAACACCACACAGTCCTATTCAGAACAGAAAACAATTCATGAGAGGTTTACTTTTTAAATGCAGGTTACTCAAGAATTATTGGCATGAGAAATGAACTGGCTTCGAAGCATAAACCTCCCTTCTAAACCTTATAGGATTTGGTTTCCAAGAAGCACCAACAATATGAAAATAAGTAAGTTAATATGCGGTCAATACGAGTGTGGGATACTCAAAAGAATTACTAACTTTAGAGCACTGTGCAAAAAGAATTGCACAATTTCTCAAAAAATGCACCCCAAGAAACATTCCAAAGGGATTTAGGTCAGCAGTCCCATTTTTGAAACAACATAAAAATAGCATTTCTAGATACAATCAAATACACTGCCTACTTTTCAGCAATCAGTGCCTGAAAACAAATACGAGGCAAAAACCTTTATCAGCCACACTTGCAAGGAGGTTCAGACATTTAAATAATAGAGCGCCTTCTACTTGTTTCCCCTGAAACGCATTGAACTGGGTGAATATTTTGGAGAACCACAGCAAGAAACGAGCATTTCGCTGAGAAATAATAAGAACCTGCCCTTTTATACTGACTGTAGGGGTTTATTATCATTTATATAAACACGGGGAGAAAACCGAACCAGTCCTGGTGAAGGAATACAAACTTGTGTGGAAAGAAGGCTTGAGTGGAAGGGTCATGGAATAACAGCCCAGGCTGGTTGGACTCAAAGAAGCCGATGGAGGACAGCCACACAATGGCGCCCCACCAGCAGCAGACCCTGTCTCTTTGGAAGACTGGCTGGCGGCAGTAAGAAAACTTGTATTCATGCTGTACAGCGTTATAGAGCATCAACAAACGAAAACAAGCATTTGCAATGCAAGGGGCCTCGCATTAACTTGAGTTAAAGCTATTAGCTTTGTAAACTCCTAACTGGACTTTTCTTGTCACATAAACTGAAAAGTAAAACAGTTTCACATAAGCGAGCCAAAGTCCGCCATGAGCGCAAAGCAAACACACAGAAGGAAACAGATGTTCCCTCACAGTGAAACGTATAGGCAAAAGTGCAATTATCCATGTAACCCTCAAAAGTGCAAATATACATGTATCAAAGTAGTCCAGAAACCATGCTGAAAACACAGAGCCTTGCATTTTTTTTAATAGTTGGCCGGTGCGCTCAAGGAGGGCTAAACACCGGGAAAAGCATGACGTGTGCATGCTTTTCACTAAGGAAATGAATCAAATTGTAAAAGCCAAGCCCACGAACCAACCAAAGTGATGGGCGTGACATGGGCGTGGTTGCAAGCCCGTAGAGAGATAACAACAGGGACAGAACGCTTTGCGCTCGACCCTAAAAACAGGCCCAATGATGCAGCTGTGTCACATGTGTGCACGCAAGTGTCATGATGCGTAAGTGTGACGAAGGTGCCGTTTTTCTTTTAATTTGAAATGGATCAGTAAATAAATAAAGGAACAGCACAAAAGCACTTTTTTCCGCATAAAATGGTAAAAACATTTTTTTGTAAAATCAGACTGCGGGGGTGAAGCCAATGGAGGAAAGGACAGGGTCAGAGTAACAGGGAGCGAGAGGGGGAGGGGAGAAACAGCACACGAGGGACAGAAGCACAGTGGAACAGGGTAGAAGCGCACAAGTGAGAGAGAACTCACACCACACAGGTGAGGGAGATTAACAAGGAGAGTGGGGAGGAACACACAGGTGACAGAGAACAACATGAGGTAGTGGGGGGTAGAGAGGTACACGAGAGAGAGAACTGAAAATTCATGCACTTGCATGCATTGCTTAAGCAATAAGAAAAAAGTAGTTCCCAAAAGATGGGCACTGGAAATACACAAGTGAAGAGGCTATGCTATGCACCGGGGGAAGGACAAACACCAGATGGACAAGGCAAGCCATTGTACAAGAAGCAAGCTAATGAGAGTACCAATAGAGTAATGGTAATCAATGGTATTAAGTAGAATCAGGAAAGCTGACAACAGGTCTTTTTCAACCAGAGAGCTGCACCGCCTGGTAGGCTCGACCTAATAAAGGAGAGATCGCGTCTCTTCTGGCAGATGTTGACATGAGTCTGTCAACCCTGAAGGGTTAAAAGCGCTACAACCAAGCCAGGCAATGGGATGACTAATGAAAGGAATGAGAAAAAACGTGCAGTCCTATTAAACATTTGTTTACTTGTTTGAAGTGGAAAAGCATTTGTGGCTTATCAGGAAACAGCGCACTTATACAGAACCGTGAAACGGCCAGAAGGAGCTCATGATATTCAGACAGGTTCAAAGTACTACACAGGTGTACAAAAGCTCAGTGTATGCTTGTAAAGAAAACAATAAAACAAATCTAGAATATATATATATATATATATATATATATATATATATATATATAATATATATATATTTGCAAACACATGAAAAGATTTAAAAATAAAGATGTCCATTCGCTCAGGCACACCAGCCCAGGCTTTAAGCAGCTCTCCTTTTCAAGCTGTATACATGTGTGCAGTAAAAATCCCATTACTCACAGTGCAAGAGAGTGAATGTATGAACTGGGCTGACCCGTTGCCTCATTCTGTATGCAAAGGTGAGTGGAAGAAAAGTGAACGACAGATGAACAGAGCAAGTTGATGAAGAGGTCAGTCTGAAAGCCCCCTAATGTACATGTGTACGTATGTTTACTATGTTTTTTAAAATTAATTTTTAAAGAAAACAAAATGTTGGCTAGACAACCAGACCTAGCAAAACAGAGCTAGAAATGTGGGGTGCTCTCAGAAAAAACGAACTGAAGAACATCCTACTGATGTACATGAAGAGGAATTGTTAGACAACATCAGAATAGCTCACCTGATTGAGTTTGAGTCTGGGAAGTGTAGAGGTAGTTGAGAATTTTACTTATTTGATAAAGAACTGTCGGAAATCCTTGAATGCCTTCAGGATGGCGTACAGTGCCATTGACTCTTTGGCCTGTAAAGAAGAAAGCCATTAATAAATATCACAAGTAAATTTAATGTATAATATCTTTCCTTTTATGTAATTCTATGAGTTATGTTATGAAACACAGAAATATTGTTAGGGATGAGAGGTCTGAGGTTCTATGAAAAAGTGACAAATAGGTCAAGATCACAGAGAGGACCTTTTTGGTGGTGTGTTGATTACCAGGGTTTGTCCTAGGTCACTGGATGGCTTTCATGCAGGGGCTATGTTTCATTTGTCATATAATCCACAACAGGAATGATTATATCATGTCTGGCGTCAAAGAACTGACTGTGGCAAAAGAGTGCCGGTTTGTGAAGGAAAAAGTAAGATCAAAGTATGAAAGCTCCATTAAGGAATTAATCTTAAAAATCCAATGGCAGAGAAATGTATCATTTAAAAACACATCTCTCCTAGAACATACCTGCTTCAAGAGGTTACAAAGGTGGGAGGAGACTTCATAAGCTTTTGGCTTCATTGAAGCAAAAGAGTGTAAGCTGACAAAATGGTAATGAAGACTGTCAGCAGGGCAGGCACCGATAGGGCAGTAGGTTATTTTCACTATAGCAGGTAAAGGAGCCAGGCAGGGGATCAAACTATTTTTATTGCTCTAGAAGCTGCTGGGGGCTGGCCCACAACAGATGAGTCCATGTGAAGACCCAGGAGGAAAGCAGCAGAGCACGTATGATGCCTCCTCGTGGTCTTTGTATGAACCTAGACCTACCACTTCTGTGGAAGTTGAGAATCATGCTTTCGTGCTACAGCACCCAATAAGCAAGTTGTAAACCATGAGCTAGCACCAATTTGCAATACTGAATTAAGCAACATCATTCTGCAATATTTTTTGTAACCGATTCTTGTATACAACTGCTTTTTGATTACCTCATCTGGGTTCACTACCTAGTGACAACACAGGCATTAAAGTATTGGTTACCTATATGCAATTGTAAGGTCTGAATCTACAAAGAAGTATAAGGCAGATACATGTTGCAGTGTGCTTCTACTTCCACTAAACTACCAAAGTTCTTGTTTGTAGCAGGCAGGCCAATTTCACTGCACGGATGGTGAGATATACATTTGTCGCTTCTATAACCCTGAAAGCAATGTAAGTACTATTCAGTATGTATCATTCTGGTTACATAGGCAGTAACAGTAAAAGTGAGATGGAAACGAAGGGTCATATGTATACAGAGATGAACCTTTTTAGGAAGCTGTAAAACACACAGGATGGACCTCAAAATAGCTCAACATGTACTTTACAAACGTTTAAACTATTTTTCTCTATAATCTAATTTAGAGATTGTTTTAACACTAAGTTCACCCAGAATGACTTTAGGAGTACTAGAGCTTATGTACCACTTTCAAAATATAGTAGCATCCATTCGATGGTCTGCATTCAAAAAGTATTTTAATATTTTAAAACATGGGTGAAGGGGTTTACTTCTGCCTTTTGCACATGTGCTTGATTTAGGCATTCACTTGCATTTCAAGCATCAAATGTTCATGCTATGTGCAACTTTGAACTTTTTTCCAATGATGGAGATTGATTTTACTGCGAAACAGCTGAGCAGCACAATAGTTAATTCACATGACATGAAGGAATGAGCTCTTCAACACTTTGCCAATCAAATAGTAATTACTTTTATACAAAACCATGTATAAGCATTTAGGTTCATGGTAATAGTGCCATTCCAGGCTCCCAGATCAAGGTCCAACTTGAAAGCAGAACATTTAAAAGCAAAATACAAACATGGAAACCCCACCTTTCATCTCTAGATTACTAAAAAGTTGTCTCTCTGCTGTTTGTAAGAGCTGCTTGCAGGTCTTCCAGAGATGGGCCTGTGTGCAAGCCAAGTCAAAGGTAGCCATGGCGGCAGGGCAGAGGTCATCCAGTACGTCTTTCAAGGGATCAATGCAGTCGAGATGGATGCTTTTGGTCCAGAAGTCCTCCTGCAGCGTTGGAATGGAATTAGGTGATGTAGCGAGCAGCTTGTCAGTAACATCTGAGATGGAATAAACTACCATTCCTGCACAGAAGAAAAAATATAACTGTTCAGAGATACAGGTGTCTGCAATGCATCTTATTTTAAGTAATGAGACAACAGATTGAAATTTTTACTATACAGAAAAAAATCTTTTTCCTCAATTCAATGAGTAATGGGTGCAGAAAGTATGCATAGTGGATTATACATTGGCTTTAAAATGTTTTAAAGCAGAGCATGGCTCTGCGGGACCGCTGATGTTGCCTTTGATAAATGGGTTGAATGAGTATGAAGGCCTTAGGCAACATGAACTCCTCCAATGCCGCATGGATTTGAGATGCAAGGAACCATCTGCCTTAGGATAGTGGCTTTGGCAGCCATTACTTCCTGCGGAAAGTCCAAGGTAATGAACAGATACTCAGAAACCGTAGCAGGAACTCAATATTGTAACACTTCCTCAAGTGAAAAAAACCTGGGATTCAGGCCACAAAAAAGGAGCATATTGCCATTTAAGACAAGTCCTCACGAAGACTATGTAGGCTCCTATCTGAAAAGAGCCTAAAGGTTGTTATCTCCTCTGGCAACGGTAACTGGTAACAGAAAGTAAGTCTCCTAGGTCATCCTGCCTGTTTCAAGAAGCCGCTGGCTCAAATCGCTTATGTCCATTTAGACCCCCTCCCACACGCCACACCTCGATGAGCCTACTCTCTAATGGGAGGATGGAGATTAAGAGTCAATTGTAGTGATGCAGAAAAATCTTATTTTTCATGGAAATGTTATAATAACTTTTGAGGTAATACTAGCAGGTATCTATAAAGATCCTTGGTTCCACTTACTGAAATTCTGATCAATAAGTTACCATTCAAAGAAGCTCTGAATGGAATTATTTTTTTTCCTCGAAGGGCCAGCAGGCCAGACTCTAACCTATACCTTTGTATTGCTTCCTACTTCATCCTTGACATCGGCAAACAATTTGGCAGTGTGATCTTCAGAGATGTACACATTGCCTATATGGTACAAAACATAGATACAGGTTTAATTCAAACCTCCTCACCTACCCTTTCCCCCAGCCCTTCCTGCAGGGCTTTGAGATCAAAAAACCAGAGAACTCATGGGATTGCTCTGAGACGAACTGGAGTTCTGTAAATCTGAACTGGGATCAGTTGTAAATTTAAACTCACTGACTGCACTTTACATATGGTCAATTCAGAACTATAATCGTTTACTTAAAAAGTTGCTTTTACAAAGCAAACGAAAAACGATTATGAAAATGAGAACAAAATAAAATATAATGGGGATAAGTAGCCTTGGGTCCTTGCCTGAAAGCTAGGTGTAACTATACTGTTAGAAGTAGTACTAAATATAGTAGCATGAACACCAATAGTTACCACAGTAGTAGTAACAGCAGTATCAGCAGTGCTCCCATCACTAGAAGTAGCATTAGTAACAACAGTGCATGTAGTAAAAGTGCAAAAGTTTCAATATGACAAGTAGATGTAGAAGTTCTTGTAGCAGTAATGATACTAGCAGATGTCAAACCAATTATAGTACTAGTGCTAACAGTAGATGTAGTCCCAGCAGTTTTTCTAACAGGATTACTGGAGCCAGCAGTAGCAGGGTCAGAATAGTTGAACCAGTAAAAATCAGACACAGTAGAGGTACCAGTATTAGCTTTAGTACCAGTATTGGTCCTCAACTGATAGCACCTCTGATAATAGTGGTAGTAGCTGTAGTGTGTATGCCAGTACTATTTGAAATACAATATGTTAGTTTTAGGTAACAGTATTGACCACACAAGCAAACATAATAGCAGTAGGAATGCTTATAGGTTGTACTAAGGCTAGAACTGTCAGTACTGGTGATGGAGGCATAATATACTACAAACTAAAAAAACATTATCCACTAATACTCATATTGAACAAAATGGCATGTATTATTTTCCACATTTCATTTCATATATCAGCTGAACCTTCGGATTATAATGGATTTGAGTGTTAATGTACTTCCAGATCAAAAGCTCTAACAGATTTAGAATTGGACATGCTATTGGCATAGGCACAGGCCTCTTACACTATTTTGTAGTTAGTAAACAAAATTAGTAACATGTAATTTGTTTCCCAATATTTTTTTTAGAACAAGTTGTGAGAATAAGAAACATGAGACAAAATTCTAGCACGCACTGAGTTTCCCAAAGCATCATGTGCACATCGCAGCAAAATAAAAGTATTAGTTATAAACACAAGCATACAACATCATGAACCTGCAAGCGTTCATAACAACACTTTTACTAAAACCCACACTATGCCAGCCTACCAAGAGGGAGGGGACACCGATCACACATCATGAAATTAGAACTATGAACCACCTCTGCAATTCACTATGTGAGGGTACCACACAACAACCTGTCATGTCATACAGCATTGAGAGACAATAATTGTAGCTCATATTGGATGTTAGGATGAAATTTCTTACCAATGCATTTACTCAAACGGCTTACAATGAAACAATGTATTTAACATACGTTCCACAGGCACTAAACATGAAAAATATTAATTGTTTATCAGGCTTAGAAGTGTCGATCCGAAACCCACAATCATACTATTAATGGTCTCTAAGCTCAGGAAAAGTGATAAAAATGGCAGATCTTTCAGTCACGCCGCTCACTTCAGGAAATTACTCCCACCACTATTAATGAACACCCAATGGCATTTAAAAAATACTTAACACCTAACCTACCACAAAGGATGCAAGCCCTCCACTACTATTCACACCTAGATCACATGCTCAAAGAAAAAGCTGATCTACCCATAACTAAATCTAATAACCAGTTTATTGTTAATTCTGGCACAAACACCCTCCTGTGATGCAACACCACTGCCATATAATGCTCCTGTAAGAAATCAAACAATGTGTGCCATTAATAATATCTGGAAAGTTAGGCAGCTACATTAGTACAGTCCCAATTTATATCTGCATAGTGCACATTCTTAAACTCAGGCAGAAAGGAAGATAAAGAAGTAAGACCATGCCATGCTATAGGGTCATGGAAATCACTCAAGATTTACAGACAGAATGAGAGGTGTATTTTAAAGGCTGTTATCACAATCTGAGAGCGAGAGAATGTCACCAAGCCGTGCTCTCCCAAGTACACAGTTATATTCACAATAGCAACATGCCAAATGAGTTACAGGACAATTATTTATTCAGTCCTAAGATACAAAGCAAACCTCTCCTACAGTCAACAAATTGGATTGTTCCAAGAACTGGCATAGATGCCTCAACCACTAAACAGTGGCATGCTTCATCACTGGCTATCTATCCATACCCTGGCAAGATAGTACCATCAGGGAGGACTCAACCAAGAACTCTTAGGAGTGCTTAGATAAAGTACCAACTCCATAAGAGCAGGTATACAGGTAATATACTTAAAAATGCCTATTGGTATTTTAAAGGCTTCCTTTAGACGTGACATTTTGAAGTTTATGACTGACTATTTTAAAATACGAGTTAAAATAAGACATCCTGACCTTCCGAATTACACTAACCTATAGTCTAGATCAGTGGTCTCCAAACTTTTTAATGCCGCGCCCCCCCAGTTGGAAAATACAAATCCTTGGGCCCCCCTCAGAATTTTTCACAATTATTTTATAAAGATGGCAATGCTTAAATATGTCTAGCCCTATTCAAACATTGCAGTTAAGTACTGTTACCTTTTTTTAAATGCAATAACATGATTCTGCTTAAAACAAAGGCCTGTTATCTGTATAATGCTTCTTTTGCCCTGAGTCTGGAGCCCCCCCTAGGATCACTTGGGCCCCCCTAGGGGGGCCCGTCCCACAGTTTGAAGACCTCTGGTCTAGATGAATGCAGATCCTTGTGAAACTAAGCAAGCAGTGCCTCTGCAAGCAAATATTTGCTGAGCTTGCACACATTTGGTGAAAATGAACACGTTCAAATACCAGCACAAACTAGGAACTTATTTTTGTGTACCCTAGGTTTCGGCTTGGATCTTTGTGCACATTAATTACTTTTCTTGAATTCTACTTCCTGTCATCATAGCATTCCGTACACACTTCCCCTCTTTTCCCACACTTTGCACGTTAACCCAGTTACCTTGGCATGAGCAGGTTGCATGTATTCAAATAATAAAATAACTCTTTAAAAAAAAAAAAAAAAATTACAGAGACCAACAGGGTTCTTGCTTAGATTTAAAAGGTGTGGGTATCCTTTCTTTGCAGGGGTTGGGAAATGAAATATAAGAAAAGAAATACATTTCTTTATAAAAGACACAACTACACAACCCTCCAGTGTCAGCTCCATTATATCCTTGGCTACTTTAACACTAGTCATTAACACCAAAACCACAAGAGTTGCCTCAAATACAGATAACCAGCAGCAAAAAAAACACTTGCAGCCTTAAAGTAATGATTTGGTCTCCAACTCCTTCAGATCTTGTTTCTATCCAAGATTGCAGTCATCAGAAGAGGAATCCATTGCATGGTGCTATTGTAATTCCCAATTCTTGTGGTTTCCTGGACTTCATGAGTGGGGGGAAGCCATTTTACACGTGTACTGGACATAGGTCATTACCTATGTCCAGCTACAACATGTTAACTCTGAATCTGGGCATGTTTGGTATCAAACATGTCGGAATCATACTCCAATACTGTTGCCAGTACTGGTTGATTAATTCCATGCACTCTGCAGGCTCCTTAGAGGACCCTCAGCTTTGCTCCCACCAGTTTGCAGGGCGCTGCTGCCATCCTACAGACAGGTATCTGCCCTCCTGTTGCTTGACCAACCCAAGCCCAGGAAGGCAGGAATAAGGATTTCCTTTGGGAAAGGGATGCCGAAATAGGTGTTACATGGGTTAGGAGAGGTAGCCTCCCCAAGCCACTAGTATGCTTTGAAGGGCACATTTAGTGCCCTACTTGAATAAACCGGTTTGCTCTGGTCCCTTTTCTGGTACGAAACTGGACAATAGAAAGGGGAGTCACCACTCTCCTGTCCATCACCACCCCAGTGTTGGTGCCCAGAGCTTCTTCAGGTGGCCACTTGACTCTGCCATCTTGAATCCAAGGTGAGCAGAGGCCTCTGGGACCAATCCCCCTTTCCGGGCTATTTAGGGTCTCCCTCTTGGGTGGGTCCTCAGATTCGATGTGAAAGACTCCAGCAGGACTTCTCTGCAATGTTTGCTTCAACTTTTGGCCACTGGAACCACAAGTGGACTTCACAGGAACCTACAATCTGCAGCTCCAGTGATGACTTCGATTTGGAACATTGTTTCTCTGGCTCCTTCCAGAAAGTGCAACATTTCGCCGGTTGTGCATTCTCTGAGGGATGCAAGTCTTCAGTCTGCACCAAGAAGCAAGAAGGAATCTCCCTTGGAGTGAAGGAGTCACTCCCCTGCATCCGCAGGCACCAACTGCATTGACGACCGGCCACGTGGTTCCTTTCTCCTGCAACTCTGCGTGGATCCTGAAACACAGGTGATTGTCTTGAGTGGTCCCCCTCTACCAGCTGTCCAATTTGGGAGGTGGTGAGTCTGTGCCTCTCTTTACAGGACAGCCCCTGTGCACCACAACTCTTGCAGCTACCAAGGTTTGTTGGCTCTTCTTCCAAGGGATCTTCAAGCTCCGCGTAGTCCCGGCCTCCAGCACTCTTCCTTGCAAAGCACAGTCTCCTGCCTGCTGCTCCAGTGACCTGGGACTCCTTTCCAGGTGTACTGAGTGGGCCACACTGCGACTGCTGTCTGTGAGTTGACTGTGGGGGCTGCATCTATGACTTCTGTCTCTCCTCACTGCTGAGGGTCGCCTGGGACTCCCCTCCTTGGGTTGAATCACCTCAGACCTTCCTGGTCCGCAGCAGCACTGCAACTCTTGCCTTTGCCAAGGCTTTTTGGTGGATTTTCCACACCACTGACGGACTGCAATTCTTCTTTCAAATTGGGATATCGACTGCATCACTTCTGGAACTCTTCTTCTGTTCCTGTGATGCATAGCCAAATCCTGGTCTTCACCGTGGATCTGGTGGGAAGGGTGGGTAGTGGCTCCTGCCCCAACTGGACACTTCACCTGGAACTGGACTTGGTCCCCTTCTTTTGCAGGTCCTCTTCTATCGGGATCCATCTTCTGTTTCTTCCAGTCTTATTTGGGTCTTGCACAGTCCTTTTACAAAGTTTACATGTGAGTTTGGGAAAAACAGGTACTTACCTCTTCTCTCCTGGTCGCTGGGAGGCACTCTGGTGTTCCTAGTTCCTGCAGCTCTCCTCTACAGATTCCACTTTCTGGGGTGGGGGCCTGCTTTTCGCATTCCATTTTTTAGTATATGGTTTGGTCTCCCCTAAGGGCCTCCATTATTTACTGTTATTTCACTGTTTTCTATTGCTTTCTATGCCATTTATGATTGCTAAGATATATATAGTAGTGTGTTTACTCACCTGCTAACAGAGTATTGCATATACAGTATTTTAGTATTTGTGTTACCATAATAAAGTACCTTTATTTTTGTAACACTGTGTGGTTTATTTCATGTGTGTAAGTACTGTGTGACTACAGTGGTATTGCATAAGCTTTGTATGTCCTGGCTGCTCATCCACAGCTACCTCTAGAGAGAATGGATTCCTAGACACTACCTACACTTCACTGATAGGAGATACCTGGACCTGGTATAAGGTGATAACACCATGGGTGCTCGCCACACACCAGGCCAGCTTCCTACACTTACAATGTAAATCTTTTAGTTTGCAGTATCTGTTGGTCTCCAAGAAGAAGAAATAAGTATTGGATAAACTGTTCAGTCAATTATTTGTGAATCTCATCAAAGGAAGAAAACGATTTGTTGGCTTTTATAGCAACATTCCTAATGTTTGAGTATCACTTGCACTGAAAAGAGGACGCATTACCTGCAGCAACCGCAGTTCCAATGACCTGCATTGTAGATCGATTACTTCCAGACCGCCTGCTGATGTTGGCCTCTGATGTTTGACTTTCAATTTTATGCTCCACCTTGGCAAGTTCCCTCACCACGTCCTGATAGCGTTCCATAAAGATCAGCTCACCATAGCAGGCAGAGGATTCCAGATTGAACATCAGGACCACCTGCAATGTTGTAGAAACCCTTTGAATGCTAGATATCAGCCAACTTGAAAAAGTCCCACCAATAAATGGGATACTGGAAGTGTCTATATCCATACAGTCTAGTGATTTGCACATTAGTTTGAATGCATGAATCATGACTTCAAATTGTTGGTCTACAGTGATTCTTAGACCATGCTCAGAAACCTCACTAGATCCACTGTAAATGGAGAGCACTCATAAGCAAGATTACACCATCAAATGTTACAATTCACAATTCAATACACAGCAGACAGACATATCCTTGAATAAGTACAGAGTGATAATGTCCTGCTTCAAGGATAAAGAACTATGCCCTAGAGAACGGACATCTTTACAAGATCCCCAAGGCACAGCAAGCACTGCAAATTTCTTTTTCATGTAACTGGGCAGTGCCTCACTCATACATACAGGGGCTTTACTTTTGATTGTTAAGTTGACAACCATGTTCAGACACAGAGTTGGTAGTATATGAAACTAACACCCATGGACATGGACCTAAAGAGGATTCCTGTGTAAACTACAATACATTTCTGTCACTTCCATTTTAAAGCATGTCAATATCATTGCAGTTGTGGCTGCTTGGTGCAACTGAACCCTTTCAGGGACATTGATTGGTAAACACAGAGACAATTTGACTATTTCTGTTGACTGACATGTTACTTTGTAAGCCCTGTTTGAGAAGTAAGACTTTTGTGTCCTCCTCTCCATTCTATGTTGATGCCATAGCCTCATTCATTTATCAGTTGTTAGTGCAATTAATCTGTTGTTTGTAATCCCCATTACCATGATATTTTAGGAAATTGTAGATTAATTCAACTTGCTGATTTCACCCACAAAGGTGGTATTATAATCTTTTGTCCATTATAGCTCCTCTAAAACAAAGTATATGTTGAAATTATCATGCAACACATGACGACAAGCTTAAACAAGTGATTGGTTGTGGTGGGATCTCTATGATATTAACTCTATTTATGTGACTACTGCCAATCCATCGCCTGTAACCCAGTGTGTGCACCGTGCCAAATATGTTAACTTAAACATCTGAGGAACAGGCTTCCCTGAAGCAGACAATGTAGCACAGCAATTACATCATACAATTCCAGACTGTGCTTGAGGGGGAGATGGGTGAGTGGGGTTGAATACCACTTTTAAAAATGGGGCGATTGTTTAATTCAGTGGTCCTGATGCATGTAGTGTACTACCAAAGGTATTTGTTAAGCATCAGTCTGCCTTTGGAGAGTGTTCAGCAGCACTTGGTATGACATACATATGTGGCACAAGTCAGGATTTCTTTTTTTAAAAGGGACTATACAATGGTGGACTTGACAGGGAGGTATCAGGTGTCTCCTGCACGGGTCTATTCCCACATTGTTTAAGGACTGGAGGCCAACAGTTACACTCCTTTGTTTGCCCCAAGGGGGGACCGCACACTACCTGAACCAGACGCCTTTGTGGCCCACATTTTTTAAAGTGCATTTCAAATTGCTAGGACTGGAGGCCAACTGTTGACACTCCTTCGTTTGCCCCAAGGGGGGGTCGCGCACTACCTGAACCAGAGGCCTTTGTGGCAAGATGCCGCCCCCGCTGACTCTCACACCCGGAGGCACTTTTCAGAAGGCAACACTTCCCTCTGCGTGGAACACTTCTTTGTTTGCCCCGAGGGGGGCCACACACTACCTGAACCAGACACCTTTGCAGCAGGACACCGCCCGCTCTCTCTCGCGCCCAGAGGTGCTTTTTAGGAGGCAAAACTTCCAGCTGCGTGGGATGCTCCTTTGTTTGCAGGACGCCGCCCCGCTGACTCTTGTGCCCAGAGGAGCTTTTCAGGTTGCAACACATCCCGCTGTGCGGCCCGTCTTAGCCCATCAGAGACCGTAAGGGGCCGGGCTTCGCCCACACTCTTTCAAAATTCAGTTTTTTTTTCACCCGGTAAGTTTTTGAATATTTTTATTGTGGGCACCCATCTGTGAAACCCCGCCTTACCCCCCCACACCTCACCCCCACCCCTCCTCTTGGGAAGCTTGGCCAATATGGGAAAAAGTAAAGTTTTTACTGGCTCCACTTTAACTCTGCCAACTGATCCTCGGTCCTCCACTGATAATTTTTTAGTACAGACTGTGGATTTGGTATCAAACAAAATTAAGCTGGCAGAGCGTCCTCTTTCCGTAGTGGCAGAGAACATTGAATCCAGGTCCCTTTCAAGCCCATCAAGCCCCACTGTTTTATGCGACTCTGGTCCTGCTAGAAGCGCACTGCTAGTTAATTCTGCAACAGTTCCCATTATTCAAACTCCCCGTTTGGAGTCATGTGGAGCTGTTACAGGCGATTCAGTGGTAGAAGAAAGTCTGAATGCAGCTGTTCTTGTGTCTTAGGTGGTTCTTCAGACTGGCCCATTAGCGAAAAAGTGAAGGAGGGCCTTAAAACCTAAGCCAACTCGACCCTCGCAGCCCCTGAATCTCGGAAATCCTGTTAATCTGGTGTCATTGCATCCACCAAATGTTTATTAGTGGGCTCTGATGAAGACTTGGTTTAATGACTTGTTGGACTTCTAGTTACAACATATACATTGCCGATTAGCCTCGTTATGATCTAGCTTGGGCAATTTAGTGTCTGTGGTAGGGAAGGGACCCGCTCGATTACAGTCAGTAGCAACTCAGTCAATGGCTTCTGATTGGTCCCCTTCCACGTTAATGGCTCCTGGTCCTTGCCATTCATCCGATGTAGTTGCTCAGAGCCTCTCCTCCAGCTTACCGAATGGTGGTAGCGATGATGGCCTAGTTAATCAGTTGGCCACAACTTCTGTTAACCCCCGCCCACAGAATTCAACCCCCCAAATTTCTAATAAGATGTTACATCTTGCTAGTCAATGTAGGCAACAATTGGTAAAGCATCCTCAGTCCCAGTTCCTGGTCATCAATTTGCACCTAGCTTCATGTCCCTATGTGGTTATCTTAAATAACGTGCCTAGTCTTCGATGGAATACCATTGAAACTACTCCAGCTCTCAAAAACAAAGTTATTTTTTGGTTAAATAAAAATGTATTCTGCAAGTGGGATCTTTTTAAAGAGATTTTGTTTGTTTGACAGGTGGGAGGTATAGGACCTTTAAGGAGACAGACTCCTGGTGATCATGTGATTGTCAATTTTCATGATCCTGGTATTGCTAGGGAAGTGCTTACCCTCGCCAGAGCTGGCATGGTGAGATTTAAGCAGTTCAGAATATTACTGTTGGGTTCATTTATAAACATCTAGCCCCTACTGGTACTGCTGACATTACTGTAAACCTAATCCCTCAACATGCTTCTGCATCGGGTATAGGGAACCATCCTTCCCCTACTACTTTTCCACTTAGTAATAGATACTCAGCTTTGAATGAGCTGGAAGATGTTGATTGACAACCATCTACAACTTCTATCAAAGCGGATAGTGGAGCTGCCAGTGAGGGTGTGCAGGCGCTGGGGGGGGGGGGAGCATCACTGTTATGCTGCCTGAACCGGAGACTAATTCCTCTGCAAATTCACCAAGAGAGGTGATCATTTTGTCATCTGGATTGCAACCTTTCGCTAGCAAGATACCGTATTTGAAATTTCTTAATTGGAATGTAGCTGGCTTGGCCTCAAAACTAGAGGTTGAGGAATAACGGTTGTTGATATCAAATTTTAATATAATTTTTATGCAAGAAACTTTGGCTGCATCCAAATTTGTTCTTGAAGGGTACACTAGTTTGAGCAATGTTGCCACTCCCTCACCCTCAGGTTATGCCAAAGGGGGTTTGGTGGCTTGGTTCAAGGTTAATATTGAGTGTATAATTCTCCGTGTAGCGAAGTTATGGGGGGGTTTCAGGTGTTTGAGGTTAGCTGGGGTGGTAAGCTAAGAACTTTTATGGTGAATTAATATAATAATGATTTTACATTTAATAATAATTCTACTTTTTGAGACCTCTCTACTCTATAGTCATTAGCTCTCTGGCTGGTAGAGCCCAGGCTAGAGATGGGTTATTTTATCTACTTCTGGCAGGTTGATTTTAATGCTAAGTTGGGAGATATACCCCTACAAGTGGACTTCCCCTTTGTGAAGTGGAGCAGGCGGGTTTGAACCCAAAGAGGTGGTATTAATATGCCTTCCTTCTGCTACATGATTTAGCCAGTCCTGCTATTAGCTCAGACCGTATGGTGGCTCCAACCTTTATTGGGCGGGGTGAAGCTCAACCATCGACTATGTGTTTGTTTCTCTGAACCTCCTAGCTTTCACTCATGGGACTGAAGTGATATCATCTGTTTATAGTGACCATAACCCTCTGGCTGTATTTGTTAAAACACCTTTGCAGGCTGGAATGAGGGTGGTTGGTTCCAATCAAACACTAGGGATTAAGGATAATGGCAGGAGGGTGGTCTGGCTTTCTGCTAATCCACGCTTATCATGGATCAGGTGCAAAATGATTGTCTAAATTTGATAACACTTTGTCAAGTGGATAGCGGTGACGCTGCTAACTCTTTATTAGGCTTTGCTGAGTTTCTGTCTCGTATCAAGGATTTGATGGGTAGACCTATAAAGAAAGGTCCCTCTGCTGGATACTCATAATATAACAAAGCCTGCAATATAACAAATGCCTTTTTGTGTCAGACTCTCAGGCAAACTTCTACAGATCAGGTTGTTCTATAGCCTGTAAAAAGGCCTATGCCTGGGCTATGAAGAAGCGGAAGGCCAAATTCACGGAAGAGCAGTGGGAAACTATAGTGGTTGCCTGCCAAACAAAAGGATAACCAGGGCCTTCTGGCGGGTGGTCCGGGCAGGTCTTGCTAATGGTAATTCCTCAGAAGTTGTTATGTCACATATTACCCCTGAAGTCTTGGTTGATCATTTTTCCACTGTCTATGAGTCAGATGAGGCAAGTATTGATCAGGTAAATTTACCTTTTAATTTTAGTCCCCCCTTTTCGGTGATGGAGGTATTAAAGGCCATTCATGATATCCTTCCCAATAAGGTCCCTGAACCGGATGGGATTCCTGTGGATCTATTTTTAAAATATCCAGAGTTTTGGTCCCCCCTTTTAACTAATATTTTGAACATGGTGTGTAGAGTATGGCCTCCAACGTCTCAGCGAACATCTGCAGTGATACCAATTTTTAATAAGGGCAACATCTTGGACCTTAGGTGTTATTGACCAATATCGCTGTTAGACTCCTCTTCAAAATTAATAGGGGGGCTATGTTTGAACACCTGGTTTCTTGGGTGCAAGAGAACAAAATTCTCTCTCAGGCCCAATCAGGTCTTAGGAAAGACTCGGGCACAATAGACCAATGCCTTAACCTCCACCTCCTTATGGCTAAATATAAATATGTGAAGGATGTATCCATTCACTTAGCTTTCATGGACCTGTCAAGTGTGTTTGACTGTGTCAAAGGGCAGTAGTTGTGGGTAATTTTATTGACCATGGGTCTTGATGATGCGTTGGTAAACCTACTGAGACTTTTACATCATGATCAGACGACAAAGGTTAGGTATGGGCCAAATGGTGAGAACACCTCAACTTTTAGAGTTAGTTGTAGTGTGTGCTAAGGGTGTGTTCTCGTCCCCATCCTACTTCTTTTATATATTAAGGATTTAGAGAAAACTTTGGTCTTTATAGGAGCCAATGTCCCGTGCACTTGCAACAATGCCATTTCAGCTTTATTATATGCGGACGACGCAGTCCTGCTGGCAAGGATAGCCAATAGGCCTAAACAGCTGTTAGACAGCTTTGTCAAGTTCGTGAAAAGTTTGGACCTCGAAACTAATTGTACAAAAACTTTTGTAGTGGTCTGTGGCACTAAGAATACTAAGACACGTCCACTGAGTATAGGAGGGCGTGGCCTGGCAAAATTAAGCTTGTTTCAATATTTGGGATTAGAATTTGATGAGGCCTGTAGTTGGCTCCCCCGCTTGAAAAGTAGGGTCTTACACTTAATGTGTACAGTGGGAATTACTTATTCCCTAGCTGCTAATATAGGGAGCTAGTTGGTTGCCCCATACTGGAAGTCTATAAGTGTCTACCTGCCGTGACTTATGGTATAGGGTTGTGGGGCTATAAAGAGGTTGGGAGTCTTCAGGTAGAGGAAAATCTATTCTGTCAAAGGTTGCTGGGTGTTCCGCCTTCCACACCGCACTTCTCTATCCATCAGGAGTTGGGCATAGGATATCTACAGGACAGAGTTAGAGTTGCTCAGTCTGAGCTTTGGTGCCCGATCTGGGACAACAAGGAGGCGGTCCTCAATCAGTTGTTCATTAAGGACTGCCTCACTAGTGGTATTGCCTGTTCAATCCCGTGGCTGATATATATTAAAGCCTCTATGACTGCTCTGGGCTGCCCGCACTTGTTTGAGAATCCACATTTAATATCTAAAAAAGAATAAAGCATGGGTTTGAGATTGCAAGATTGCTTTCTCAATCACAGATGGACAGCCACAGAGACGTATGAGGTAATTAAGTTGACAGTCAGGGAGTACTGTATGGCCCAAACGTCACCTGGACCGGCACCTTACCTGTTGTATGTTCATAATGTGTATGAGCGAATGTTACTGACCCGCTTTAGGATAGGGTCTCTTCGCTGGATACGGTCTTTTCCTCAAGGGCAGTTTTCCTCTGGTGATATCTGTATTTGCCCCTGTGATGAACAATCTCCACAAATACTGTTGTACTCTGTGTTTTCTGTACATTTTATGAGCTTTTTAGGAAACTGTATCTGGTACCACTGCTACAACAAAATAATTTTACTAGCTGTAGGGCAGCTTTGCTCTTCCTCAAAAAGTTGAAGGTTCATGATGCCAGCAGCTCAGTTGGTTATTTCTTAAAAGGCGCTGTGGCTTGGCGTAAGACGCTGCTGTTTTGGCTTTTGATAATAAGGTGATGTGTTCTGTTCTTATTGAGTTTTTATGTGGGTGGGTTTTATCTGTATATATGATCTGTCTTTATATACTGTATTGTACTGTGATTCTCTTATGATCTATATTTATATGATCGAATAAAGAGTATTCATTAAAATAGATTTATGGAGCTTTTGACCATTCTACCTATAAATTACTGGAACGTGCTTTGACATCTCCAACTAAGGGGTGCAAGATTGCAGGTACTAGCAAGAGCACAAAAGCTGAAGGGAAGGAGCGTATGTGCCAATATTCCAAAATGAAGTAGGATATGTTGGTGTCAAAATGGCTAATTAGTATACTAATGACAAGTGGAAGGAAAATGTTACTTACTGTGTAACCATCTGTTTGTAGCCTGCTGTGCTGTAGATTCAGATGCTCTGCATACTCCTGCCATCTAATGTTTGGGAGTTGTTTTACTTTAAATGCATTTTGTTCACAAGATATCTTGTGACCCTTCTATTTGCCTCCAAGGCACTAGGACAGAGACTCCACAGCAATTTTGTATTTTTTCCAGCAGGTTTGTACTGTGAGAGAGTGTAGAGATAGGAGACAGAAATAATACTCTACTGTCAAAAGGTGAAAGACAACATAAGAGATCATGCCTGCTTGCGGGAAGATGGGGTGTGCATAAAAATCTATAGCACTACAGGTTACATTTTCTGTTCGTACGATGTGGGACCGTAGGTACAGATGTTCTGCACAGACAATAATGCAGTTCCACCCCTAAGCTGGGGCTAGCGAGTGGATGATGCAGATGTTGAGACATTTGTAGAGTATTTCTAAGTGAGAAATTAGGCAAAAGGCAGAGGAGCACATGATCAAAGACAAGAGGAAAGTCAACTGGTATTACGAGAGGAAATTGTGGACGGTTAATGCATTGTGATGAAGTGTTCTTTAGAGGGGTGTGATCCTGGGTACCACCCAGGTGGTGAGCTTCTGTGCAAGATAATTGAGGGTGCTGGTCGTTATAGCTTTGAAAAAGATGCAGTTGATTTTGAAGATGATGCCTGCTGACAAGGGAAGCCAATGGAGTTAGATTAGCATGGGGGTTATGCAACTTTATTTCATTAGGCCCTGGATGAGACAGGCTGGGCGTGCAAGATGATTCTACGGGGTGACAGTCTGGGAGACTATGGAACAAGGCATTAACACCATCCAGATGCAACGGTAGGGGGACTTGACCCACAGTTTTGAAATCGGTTTCCGGCAGAAACAGTTTGACTTTCTTTGGAAAAGAGTGCTGGCACCAAGGCCGTCTTGTTTTTTTTTTGGCAATGTGTTCTTTGAGGGCAACGAGGGTGTCCAGGGTGAACCTAACTGACCTGGCCCTCTTCACCGCATATGGGATCCCTCAAGTCAGCATGTCCGCTCTCATGATATCAACATCATCTCCTACGCTGATGACACACATGTCATTCTATCACTCATGCACAAGACACCCAGTAACCAGATCAAGGTCAATTTCTGTATGACTGAAATCTCTCTTTGGACGAAGACCACCTGTCCAAAGCTGAACAATGACAAGACTGAAATTAAGATCTTCAGGAAGAGCACAGCACTGTGGTATTCCACCTGGTGGCCAACAGAGATAGGACTGACACCCACTCCAAGGACTTCAGGATCATCATGAACAGCAAACTCAACATAACTATCTAAGTCAATCTGGTCACCTACTCATGCTTCCATACACCAAAGATGTTGAAGAACATTTGAAATGGCTCTAAATCAGCAATTGGAAATGCGTCATGCATGCACTGCTCACAAGCAAGTCGGACTACAGGAACACCCTTTATGCCAGGATTTAAATAAAACTCCCCTGAAGGCAGCAAATCATTCGAATTCGGTGCCCAGAATCACTCTCAACCTCCCACACTGCACTCACATCACACCACAACTGAAGGAGCTCCACTAGCTTGCCATTTACAAACAAGCACTCCAAACTCCTCACCTACACTTTCATGGCACTACATAACATTGGCCCAGCATATCTCAACAATAGCATCTGATTTCACAAACCTTTCAGACACCATGGCTCGTCCGGACGCCTACTTGCCCAAAACCTATGCATACAGAAAGCAAGATCTGGCAGTCAAGCCCCCACACATAAGAGCCATCTCCTCACTGCTTGAATCCAGCAACTGGCTGAATACCCTTCTTTTTGAGTAGTCCTACTAGCCCTAGGTGTGCCCAGATTCACACCTGCTCGGAGCCAGGATACCAAAGAGGGTGAAAGTACGCTCTACAAACCTACATGACATAACATTGTTTTCTTCCACATCCACTATTATCACTTGTACTATAACAATCTTGCTTCGATCAGGATGTAGTGATGTAGATGATTAAAAGGTATACTTTTTTTTTTTTTATAAGTCAAGTCGTAGGCCACCTTATTTCCTTTTTTTGGCCCCTATCAGCAAAGCTCTAAATGCCTCTATTCAAAATATCTTTTTTGTCATAATACAGTGCTAAATCTACTTCTTGATATTTTTGGAAAAGATGGTGAATGGGCACATATAATAAAGAAGATTGCAGGGCCATTTTCAGTTTGTTGCTTCTTTACAGCCACTGCTCTTTGGGTTTTATTTACAGAGGAGAGGGGAGCTTTTCTCTTTTTGGTTTTGTGCGTTTCAGGGCCTACTCTTTACTTTGTTTGGCTCAACGATATTGAGGTCTATGGTTCACTTAGGCCATTGCACTTGATTCTGTGCTGCCCCTAACTGCAGAATGTGTGTGCATCCTCCTACAGTTTTGAGCTTCTAGGAACACTCCTTTGTTGCAACTTGCCCTTACCCTTCTTGTCCCTTATTATTTCTACCATGTGTATGTTCCCCACACTGCAATTTCCTACATGAGGCTCCACAATCTGATATGTATCATTCCACGAGTGCACTGCTGCACTCTTAGATGTGTAGGCACCAACCTTTTCAACTTTCTCTTCTGCTGACTTCTGAGATAGTATGTATAACAAATCCGCAGGAGTGTAACAAAACCAGCGTAACCCGCAGATAGATGCAGGGTTTATTCAGCCTAATTTTTAGTATCTCTCGTTAATCATGGTTTTTAGTCACTTCCTTGTTGATGACAGTCTCCTATGCACCAAGTAAAGACAATGCACCACCCTGGAGGCAACAGACTGGCTTTCCTTTGTCTGCCCTATACCTCAATCCACCAATCTATTGATAGCACTAAATCACACATGAAGACATAATTGGCAAGTAACAAAGCTCTGAACTACCTGATGTGCTTCTACAAAATTCCCCCTTAGGATGCAGGAAATTAGAAGAGATTCTGGTGGAGAAAGCATCATGGGAATAAGAAGATTCCTTTTGAGGGGCTGCAGCCTGAATCCCAACTCGCTCCTCCCAGAGATGGTGCTATTGCTTCCTTCTGCAATTATAAAGAGATGATATTTGTTTGTACAGGTCCAAACTTGAGAGACTTGTAGTCAGAAGTAACAACAGACCAATATTGTATAGATTTTAAAAAGTACATTTAAATAAACATTCATATGCTTTGCTCATTATGTAAAGCACTGCATCAGAAGCCTTTTTCTATACACAGATATTAGTGCTGCTCCAGGAGGTAACTCAGAAGAAACAGAAGGGAGCTCAAATTGTGTTTTCAGTACCGTTCTCTGGCTTAACAGTGATTTAAACACACACACACTCTTCCACCCACTCTGTTGTATTCTTAAAGCCAGGTGTGGAAATACAGGCAGTAGGTGTCTCCTAGATGCAAGGGGTAGGTAAGACACTTACGTCCTTTTTCACAGTTCTCTTCCTCTATACTGGCCCTGATGGGCATGATCTCCTAGTGCCGTAGGGGCTCAATGGTGGTTTCCTCTGAAAGAAACCTGTCACTGTTTGTGTGAGTGTTTTCATGTGTGAGTGTGTGAGAGAGAGAGAGAGAGAGAGAGAGAGAGAGAGAGAGAGAGAGAGAGAGAGAGAGAGAGAGAGAGAGAGAGAGAGAGAGAGAGTGTGTGTGTGTGTGTGTGTGTGTGTCTGTTAATGCATCAGTGCTAGGTGATGTGTGATTGTGTGTGTGGGATCATAAACCATCTCCTAAAGAGTAAAAAGCTCTTAGAAAAATGATAAAACTATGTTTTTTTAGTCAGCATATTGTATTTATTGTTTAATGAGAATGCGAAAGAGAGAGAGGACGTTTTCAATAACGTATAAGTACATGAAGCAATAACACAGGTGAACAAATTAAATGAAACTATTCCAACCTGGAACACAGCCTTACATAGAGGATGCCTGATGTGATACAATAGGTAGGTTTTTCTCCCTTTCTTCATGAGCCCACCCTTAATATTCACAGACACGGCACAGAATAAAAACTGCATCCTCTCAAAAAGAGCGAAGAATCAAACACATCAGTGAAAGAGACCTGAGCTTCATACGGTAAGCCTTGTGAAATTCACACGAAAGAACCCTTTTTTTTCATGGCTTCATATAAACTCTACCTTTCTCAAATACATTCTCACAGACTGCTCTCACAGTCAGCTTGATCAACTACTATACCATACACTGAAAATTCAAGAGGCCATTTGGGTCCTCAACCGGTCTTGAACTGGACTGTGTCCTGATGAGACAAACATTACAAGAGATGCAATAGCCATCTCTAACAGGACACCAACACTCTCAACATCCTGAAAACTTTATTAACTCGACTTAGGTAAGGGCCTTTCTTGTTTGTTTGTTGGGGTGTTTGACAAAGATTTGGCAAAATAAATCACTTTTTAAACAAAAATGCACCCCGAAGTTGGGCTTGAGTAAAAAGGTATAATAATTTTCCACTGATCTAGACTCTGACCTATTTAAAAATGTTACCTGTAAACATAAAAATGGTTAGGAAAATCATTCTAAGTGGCGAAGAAAGATTGCCAATACTGGATTTTCACATATGAGGATGTGAAGTTTGACTCCTTGAGGGAGGTGAGAGTTAAGAATGAGGAAAAAGGATGTGGATAAGAGAAGGGCGTGAGACGGCAGAGTATGATAAGTGTGGGAACGAGAGAAAAAAAGTAGTTGATGAGCCGGGTGGGAATGCATTTCAGCACTTTGCTGGTGTATCATTATGTCTGCAAATTGGGGTGCTAGGTTTATGAGACTAACCGCAAGATAAAGATAAAGTGAGAGCCACCTAACTTTTTAGTCAGTAGATAATATTCTCTCCAGCATTTGAATCAGCCCAAATCCAGAAGTCTGTCTTCAAACCTACTCTAATTACTACTTTACAAAGAACCACAACGAAAGTGCTGCATTTAAATATCTGGATCTAAGAGTAAGGGACTGCAGATTTCTGTCAGCCTACAGTGCCTTGTTCTAAAAAAATCACAAATAAAAACTTGATTATAGAAAACTATTTAATGTCCTAAAGAGGAGACCACCATTGAATTAATCAGAGGATTTGGTTTTTGTATCCATTACTGCTATTGTAGGAGACATTTAATTTCCAAATTATTTACCCATTGTTTATGCATTTATTTTATGTGGAACCTTTCACAGGCAGTTCTGCTAATTTATTTTGAACTTCTGCACAGTGCTGGCAGATGCTCAACATGTAATAACTTGGACTTTCATTCAAAGCCACTGAAAAAGGGATAAAAGCTCAGGGTTACTGCTAATAAAAGAACTGGCTGCTTTTGACTGGAGAATGGAGAGACAGCCAGATTGGTGAGGAAGCAAATCTAGTTTTTCAAAAATCCCATAAGGGTCACATGTGTGTGTGTGTGTGCTGGATTCCCCAGTAGGAGAAAGAGTTCCCAGAGACAGAACCCTACAAGCGACCATAGAGGGAGATTATGTTTTGCCTCTTGCAGTTCAGTGAGTTCATGATCTTACAACATTAAACATTTTGTTGATGAAAAACTGTCCAAACCTGAGTAAGAACAGAACAGAAGACAACTTATTAATATCATATTTCCTACCTGATGTGCTTGTGCTTAATTCACTACCATTGTTTTCCACCACTGACTCCTGCACATCTTTATCAGCTGCGGTGCAAAGAACACAAAAATAGTTAACATGTCACAGACCTCATGGTCAAGAAATGGCAGATTTACAGTGTACTGAGGCAGGAGGATTCCTCCTAACTATACTAACATTTTGCAAAAAGATTTAAAAGGGTGCTCTGCTTTAAGAAAAAATCCAACATCAATGGTATAAAACAACATGTATAAGGACTACAGAGGCACATCACCAATAGTGGCATACTGACGCCCAGTGTAACTTTTTTTTTCATTTAAGCAAAATGCCAGGCAGTATAGACCTACCACAGTTAAGGCAATTCCATATATTAGTAACAATTTCTCCTAAGTGAGGGTCTTCATAAGCTCATTGAAATATAAAGCCACATTCTCTGCAATCGAGGTACCAAAACAGGAACCATTCAAAATGTAACATAGGGCCTAATTTAAAGTTTGGCAGATGCATATTCCGTCACATTACATTACAAATATTTTGTCCGCCTTAGTACACATGGACAAAATGGACTTGTAATAAGGTGGACAGGATATCTGTTACATTTTAGAATGTGTACCTTTCAGCGAATCTTTAAATCAGGCCCCATGTATTTAAAATAAACATTGACCAATATAAAAAATATAGCTCTACAGCGTTGGAAAATGTTATGGTCCACATGAGCTAATGTAGATCATTTAAAAAGTATACAGGCCTCTGTCCTAAAAATAACTATACAATTCTGAATTCAAGGACATCCATTTAGAACAACCAAAGTGAGAGTGTACTACGGGACAAAGCACGTAATCCTGACTATTTAGGTTTTTGAAGAAATTATGCAAGAAACTGGACTTCTTTGCAGATGTCCCCCACATTTTTGCTCATTTTGCTCCCTTTAGAACTACTAGATGCTGGTCTTCGACTCTGACAGTGCACTGAAGCCTGCTAATCAGACCTCAGTGCCAGTGCTGTTTCCTTAAAACAAGATATGTATAATTGTAGCACAACTGGCAAAGGACTTTGGCACTCCTGTATGTCCCTAGTAAATGGTACCCCTGGTACCTAAGGCATAGGTACTAAAGAGGCTTCCTAAGGGCTGCAGCAGGATATCTCATACCACCCTAAGGGACCCACAGACAAATTGCACACAGCCTGCCATCACAGACTGCGTGTCAAGATGCAAGCCCTGAGTGACAACACAGCATGGCACACTCACTGTGTGCAATGCCAAAGTCACTGCATGTATTTGATGTAAGTCACCCCTACAGCAGGCCTTAAGAGCCAGAAGGCATTGTGCATTATAATACATGTGAGGGCATGTCTGCATGAGCAGATATGCCCCTGTGATGTCTATTTCTGTTTCTAGATATTGCAAGTGACCAGGCAGCCATTTAAGACCACTGATTGGCCACTGGTCATCATGAGTGACCCAGCTACATGATGGCTGCACGCAAAATAGTGGTGTTTGGTATCAAACACCTTGTCTTAATAAATCAATACTCATGCCAATACTGGATTTTATTATGAAATGCACCCAAAGGGCACCTTAGAGGTGCACCCTGAAACCTTCTAGTCCTCTAGTGTGTTGGTTGACTGGTATCGACAAGCCTGCCACCACAGATGAGTTTATGACCCCCTAGAGTTGAGAGCCCCTGCTCTTAGAGGTCAGAAACAATGCTTGCTCTGCCAGGAGGTGTTCTCACCACCACCAGCCGGATGGCTAGTACGTCTGCATACCAAGGACAGGGACTTCAAAGTCTCAGGGCCAGATGTAGCATTAGAAAATATTGCGAGTCAGACCGACTCGCAATTTGCAACTCGCAAAACTGTATGCAGAATGATGTCTCAGACACCTTCTGCGACTCGCTATGGGGTTGCAAAGACCCACTTCATGAATATTAAAGGGGTGGGTCGCATTTTGCGACCCCACAGCGAGTCCATGCACTCACTGGGATGGTGGCCTGCTGGAGACAGCAGACCTCCTTGTCTGTGAATGCTTTTTTAATAAAGCAGTTTTTTTTTTTCTTTTTGCAGCCCGTTTTCCTTAAAGGAAAACGAGTTGCAAAAAGAAAAAACTTCCGAAACCATTTGGTTTCGGTTTTTTCAGAGCAGGCAGTGGTCCATAGGACCACTGCCTGATCTGAAAAAATATTATTTTCGGCATTCCCAAAGGGGAAGGGGTCCCCTGGGGACCCCTTCCCTTTTGCGAATGTGTTACCACCAGTGTGACACTGGTGGTAACTGCGAGTTGGTTTGTGACCTCATTCGCGGTTACAAAGCAACTCAGCATGGCGATGCGGTCGCAAATGGGAAGGGAACACCCCTTCCTATTTGCGAGTCGCATCCTCAACTTGCGAGTCGGTACCGACTTGCAATTTGATGATGTGCATCGCGTTCGGCCTTTTGCATGCCACAAACTGCGTTTTTCGCAGTTTGCAACATACAAAAGGCTTCCTACATCTGGCCCTCAGTCCCTGCCACCTTTGATATGAGACCCCCAGCTTCCCTCACACCTGGGAGAGGCAACCCCCTGCCCTGAGGCCCCTTTAGCACCAGGACAGGCAGGAAATTAGATAGTCAGGAGGTGTGTAGCAGTTGCAGGCTGGATACACCCTAAGGTGGGCAAGACTGAAGTGAACACAAAAGGGAGAATTCCACCATCATGTATGGTGGAAGTAGGAACTCTGGGCCAGGGTGATGCCTACATCCCACATGAAGTGGTCATATAAGCGGTGTGGTGACCCCAAGGGTGAGTAGCCCATGGGCTACTACCCTTCACCCTATTAACGCCCCTAAATTGAGTGTTTATGGGACCCCCTGACACCAGGAAAACAGATCAAGTCAAGGCTTTGACTATTAGGAACCGAGGAAGAAAAAGAAGGACCGAACAGAGCAAAAACTGACAACCTGCACCAAGAGTGATATAAAACCCTGCCGGGCAGCTCACACTTTTACTGTCGGTGTACCGACTTCCTAAAGAGCTGGACAACCTCCTGAAAACCTTTGGAGGGCTGACAAGCACTTAAACAACCAGGAAAGATATCCCTTGGAGTAGAGGAGCTACTCCTCTGCATCCATAGCAGTGCTTAATTTGTGCTTGTTGTTTCCGGTGCTGAGCACCAGCACTTATTTGTGAGGGCCGGAGCTTATTCCTATGCCTCAAGCATTTGCTGCGAGCATAATACACATATGGGAAAGACGGAAGAAGGAAAAACTAAAAAGCGTCATAAAGGGAGACAGTAGAAAGTTGCAGGATGAGCTGAAGGGGGAGGGGTGGCCGTAAATGGATTGAAGAGTCCCGAGATGGCGTCAGGATTAAGCTGCCTCAGTATTCAGTGCTGGCAGATTTAATTACAGCAGTCTCGTGTTTAAGAGAAGGGCTTTGAGCACGGGCACCTCTTTATTTACAAATTAAGCACTGATCCACAGGCTCTGCCATGTTGCCGACCATCTGGTCCACAGAGGGGGCAAGGTACCAGGAACAGGATGACCAAGGCTCTAGGTCAGTCACATCTACCCAGCGAGTTTTAAGATGCTGACCACTCCAGGAGCACCACAGTATCAATTTCCAGGGTATCAGAGCAGTTGCAGCAGACAAGGCTTGTAGTGTCCAGTCGGGACACCAACACCACAGAAAACCGACCTGCATGTCAAGGGACTTGTCAAGGGACTTCAGAGACAGTGAGACCCATCTCAAGAGCGGCCCAGCTGTCCTGTTTTGACCCTCTTTTGCAGAACCAAGATACAGAGGAGTCACTAACAACCGCGACCTGATGCCTCAGAGCACCTCTGCACCCGAGCCCCTCAGCTACAGTCTGAGGCAGTTGACGGTGCCCATGGGGCCCTGAGACCCTCAAGAGCTGAGCCCATCCTTGGGTTTGGCCATGCTGGTTCTTCAGTCGTCACCTGCCTTTTTCTGCAGGAACCAAGAACCGTGAGGATATAAAGCAGCGCGACCTGTCGCCTCAACGCCCAACAGCACATGAGCCCGAGTATGAGTGAACCAACGGCGTCTCTTAGTGCCCAAAACCCTCAACCTGAGCCCCACCTTTGGGTTGAGCCAGACTGGTTACCCAATCCCTACTTGCAGCCTCTTTCCCCCAGGACCATCTCCCATTTAAGTTAATGGGACACAGAATGCTGTAAGGCACTTCTGCACCCGCACGCCCCAGTGCCTCCCGAAGTGGCCTCTTGGTGCTGCCTCGGACCTTACCCAATACTCACCTTAACTCATGCCCTTTTGCAGTAGGTGTCTATTCCCCATAGGATAACATTACTGCGTGCAGCCTAAAGTATGCATATTTTTCTGTAACCTAAAAATTGATAACTCCAGATTATGAGGATCCTGCTGTCTAAATTTATATAAAAATATGTACTATTTTTATAAATTGGTGTCCAATTTCTTTATTGAGTGTGTGTCCTAATTACTGCCTCTGTGTCTGCAGTAAATTGTTAACACTATCTACTGATAAGCCTAACTGTTCGCCCACACTACCACAAAAGAGCGCTTTTAGAGTTACTGTTTTAACCCCTGTCAGCCAATAAGGGTCGCCCTGGCCTATCTGAACAGTGTCCCCTTACATTGTACATTACATAGATAGCCAGCTTGCTACAAGGAAAAATCATTAGTGGTGATAAGTCCCCTCCATACCTTTGTAAAGCAATGCCACCTTGCTCGAGAATTTATTTTTCTCTATCTCTGAGTGTTTTTTTTCTCTAGTAAGCTTGACAATCATGCTCGTCCATTGAGGGTTCTTCTGTTTTACATCTTAGCATCCTTGAATGAGAGAGCAACTGTGAGAAACTAGGTTGTCAGTTGATTGGGGAGGGTGAGCCCTGGTCAAGTAGCAACCACAATCCTTGTCAGGATAAGGCACATGCAAATCCCAAAGTAACCTGTGCTCAATACACTAGTAGCTTGGCACAAAGCAGTTAGGCTGAACTTAGAGGCAATGCATATATTTTTTGTGCAACACTGCAAACAGTAAAAAAAAAAATACAAAAAAAAAAAGGATCCCACACCAACTTAAAAAAATAGAACAAAATTTAATAAATAAAACAAGAGCAAAATGACAAAACATCAATCAGTACTATTAGAGTTATTAATTTTTAAACAATAAACTGTAAAAAAATGCCTGAAATTGTAAAGAGCCAACCACAGCAATCTGGTCTCGTTGAACTGGGTCAAAGTCAAAAGCTTAGGCCAACCACGATAGAGAGCGGGTTGGATACAGTCCCAAATCAGTCCTGCTGAAGTTTTATTTTCTCAAGTTTTGTGTCCAGAGTCCCATTCGTGTTCGAAAGGTCGCAAGAAGCAACAAGAGTGTCACAGGCAGTTGTCGGCGTGACGCAAATAGCAGGCTCAGTGTCGCAGTGGTAAAAGAAAAGCAGAGTCCTAAGTCCAGAAAAAATGAATTCAGCAAAATTAGGAGGAAGAAGGCAAAAGGTTTGGGGATGATCCCGCAGAAAGGCTCATGACCAACGGCGACTTTGGTCTCCACTACCTAGCTATGAGAGGTGAAAGTGCTGATAGCATGCGATTCCAATAAGAAGCACATGCCTTTTTAACTGTTTTCTTGTCAGTGGCTTAACTACTGCCCACTTCCTGGAAACATTTCTCTTCAGTCCACTGTAAGTAGGGTTCCTAGTCTTCAGGGAACATGCATTAGAGGCCTCCTTGTGTGCAGGTGTGTAGGTGAGCTACACCAGTGGCTGGCCATCTACTGAACTCCACATGGGTATGGTAAGTGTGTGGGTACAGTTCCACATACCTGGACATCCATTAGATGCCACATGTGTGTGCTGCACAACATGATGGCTTTTGTGCTGGGCTACTAACGCTCTACTCTGACACTGGGGTCTGTATATGCGTTTTATCCGTGTTATATCTTTTGGGTGGAGTGGGGTAGATAGAAAAATCATTTGATGCATCCATCGCTATCTGCCAGAACAAAACCTACCCATTCTCATCTCCTATCAGATATCAGCATCCTTTAAAGAATGGCATCCTTGTCTGGAGCAATTCTTTGCCAAGCCAACATGAACAGTCTCAGGACGGGCTGCAAGACAGTTTGACCTGGAAATGAGAGGATCTGATTTTGATTAGCTTAAAGTTTATTTATTCTGAACTGCGAGTGAACACTGGTAATGGCTTCTTTTTTGGTTCTGAAATAACTAGCTTTGAATACCCAAACAGCTGCCAAGACCACTTGTTTCTCATTAAATCAAAAGTCATCTTCAAGGTACTATGCCTCTCTAACAATGTTCCCCAAAAGAGAAAGACTCCAGCCAACAGGCAATATAGTTATTTTGTGTCATGTCTGCAGTCACGTGTCACAACTGCACGCAGGAGAATGGCTACAGATAGTCTCCAAAGGGAGGTGGGTGACATGTAAATGACTGGTGAGGAATTCTTACTGTTTCGGACTTATCAATGTTCTCCTCGGTGTAAACAAAATCAAAACTACATGTATTCATTAATATTATATATATTCATTAATTTGTATGGGGTTTTTCAAAGCACAGACTTTGTCACAGTAATAGAGAAGGTGTTTATAAATGACCAACATTAAAGTAACAATAGAAACATCAGAGTAGTAAAACAGAGTCAGAGTACACAATGAGTGATAGGGAAACTATTTCAAATTAGAGTGAGTTTTGAAAGTTGAGACTCTTAATGGCCTTCAGAAAGAAGAGGAAAAGAACAAGAATAGTATCTTGATATCCTGAGGGCAACACCATATGACTGGACTCCGTGGCTCCCATTACAAGCAG
Source organism: Pleurodeles waltl (assembly GCF_031143425.1). Lineage (NCBI taxonomy): Eukaryota > Metazoa > Chordata > Amphibia > Caudata > Salamandridae > Pleurodeles > Pleurodeles waltl. The sequence continues at coordinate 1,126,307,966 of NC_090448.1, forward strand.
AAGAGATCTGAAGATGTTTTTGATAGGCAAGCAAGTAACAAAATATTCTTCCATGTCAATATATGAGAGCCTTGCAACTCGGCTAAGGGCTAGAATTCTTTTACTCTCGATCCTCTCTTAGCAGTGTAGTTAAACGAAGGCTGTCTTCATTAAGCTGGCAAGTTGAATAGTAGCATTAGGAGCATGTCCTGAATGAATTCCAATGAACTGCCACATCGGACATGCATGGTGAGATGCCCACCGGTTAATAAACATCTGTTGTTTGGAGTTAAGAAACCCCACGAGTGAAAACATGCTTTACTAATTCTTATTCATAAGAGTTTCTTTTAACAGGAAAAATAGCTAATAGTAAATTATCAGAGAAGCAGGAATTTATTTTTAGAAACATTTAGCTAGAGCGTAATAGAGGCTATCCAGTTTAATATGCAAAAAGTGTTTTGGCATACAAAGGTCATCCAGAAAGGGCACTTTCAGGATGGGTGGTTAGACAACGTTAGGTATCTGTTCATGAAGAGGCACCTTATTTGATGTAAATGTCTGTGATCCCTTGTCAATGATAATCCAAATCTTTCTACTGTGCTTGTCCGTTGACATGCTTGTTTCATTTTTGTAGCTTGTTATGTTTGCTGTCTATTAAGACAATTGAGTGATGCAATGGGCTGAGATTAGTGGTACAATCCAATGGCTTGCCTTCCCTGGTGCTAGCTTTTCCCTTTCTAATGGTTCCAAGTAAGAAAAGCAATGTTTTTACACGTCTCCTAAACGCCAGATGCTTGTCAATAATTCTTGTCTATGTTAGGAGTTCGTTACATCATTTTTCGGCCTGTTTACAAAAAGACTGCTTTGTTTTTATAGCACATATTATTGGGAGAGGTGCCAATCATGATTATAGTCTACTTTTTATGAGTATTTTGTACCCTTTGTTTGTAGAAAAGTTGATCCATTTCCATTCATGCCTTGTCGGTAATGCACAGTACCTTGAAAGTAGATGTTCTGCCAACAAGGAGCCAGAGAAAGGCATTTAAGATAGGGGAGCTGGAATGAGTAGATTTACATGTAGGAGGTGTCTTGACACTGGATTCCTGAGTCTCTGAAGGTGTCTTATTACTAAGAGTGACATTCTTTGATAGAGCCTATTCGCTGAATGCAGCCAAGGGGGTAGTTGCATGAGTGTTTTGTGCAAATTCTAGACAATAGAAGCTGCGCATAGGATCTACGTGGTATGAAATGTGGATTTGGTTACTTAATTAAATGGAGGACTCGTAGAAAGGTCTGACTCCCAACTCCCAGGTTTCTTACTTGACTTGAGCTAGTTGGCAGTATCTCCAGCTCTTCTGGTCTGGCTAACAAGGATTGGCTCTAATACAGTCACCCGTTTTCAACTCTGAATATAATTTTTTCATTCTAGTTTTAGGATTATTTGTGTATCATCTGTGTAGTTAATTCACAGTAGCTGAAATGATTTAATGTGCTCTGGTGCTGAACTGGTGCAAGGAATGATGAGGAGAAATGATTGACCCTTGCAGTTTTCCTGTCATGATGTTGTATGATCCAGAGTAGAATGTTGGTATTGAGATACACTATGATCTGTCCTCAAGGGAAGAACAAGCAAGACAAAAATGCATCCTTCAAAGCTGATTACTTTTAATCTATTTAATAGTGTCTTGTGAAGCAGTGTGTCAAAATCTGCAGATAGAGCAACTAATATGAGTACAAATACATGGATGGAATCCAGTTTTCTGGTCAGACGGTAGCCTGCTGTCTTCTGAGAAGTTTGAAATCTGAGAGAAAGCTGTTAATTTTATAATTTATTTCAAGGAATGGTCCATTTTAAATCAGCCTGTAGTTATTTGGGTCTGTTGCATATAGGGTAGGTTTCTTATTTTGTCATTGTATGTAAAATCTCCTCAATTCTTCTGGAAACATTCCTGTTAGTGAGAGGTTAATTATGTTCATAGAAGATGGTGTGACTAATGCGGATAGGATTGTCTTAAAAATGTGTAGGCGGCATCGGCCCCTGGCCTACTGACTTAGTTCTTGAATCGTTGTTCATAGTGTAGTAGCTTTTCCTCGTGATGGTGATGCCTCTATAGTCCGTCCATTTTCTCCATACTTTTGTGTTCTTCTAGAGGCACCCTCTCACCTCACAGACTGGCTCCTGGTTCCCTGGTCATGCACCAGTCCACTCTCCTCTTCCATCCTGCCATCGAGGGTGGGGCCTCTGCTTTCCATCGTTGTGCGATATCCGATTTCGCCAGAGTCAAACCCAGCCAAAGCAGAGTTAATCTGTAGTGATCCATTACAATATAAGTGGTGATGTGGAGGAGAGTCAATGTATGGTCCCACAGTATAAGTTGTCCCATTTCATGATCTAGACAGGAAAGGACCGGCTCCCAGTACAGGTGTAGCATCATGCACCACTCGGTGGGACTTTTCTTGACTTGGGTTTGAGTTGATAACCACATATTTTGTGAAAAAGGTGTAGTTCTAGTGTTTTAGCTTTGGTGAAGCGATCTGCAATTCTGTTGCAGTAATCTTGTGACTGAGGCATTTTACTGAAGTGAAGAATTCTGATTATAATTTGTGGAGATCCTGTTTGAGTAGTGTGCTTTTTTGATGACCGATTTGTAGATCCTGTTGAATCTTTTAAGATATACTTTGAAAGGGGAAATTTTTCTATTTGTGCCATTGTCAATGTAGAGTCCAGAGTAGGCAGTTTCATATCTTCTTTATTTCATTATTCATCCATGATGTATTACACTTCCTTCCCGAGTGTAAAGACGTTCTGAGGGGGGAATTATGTTGTTCAGTGCTTTGTTTATCCACTCATACAATTTGTTTATGGAAACTTGTTTCAGGTTTAATGGAGTAGTCAGGTGGGCAACAATCCTTTCCATGTTTAGTTTATTCCACAGTCTGCAGGTAGCAACATGCGAAGAAGGGTAGGTTATTGGTTTTAATGGAATGACATCAATGAAATGAGCTGCAGAGCTAGGGCACGATTCCTCTAATCTTGACTGATTCTGGGTTACTTGAGAACATTGAAGTGTATGTCCAGCTTTGTTGGTAAGCCCAGAGATGAGCTAATGGAGATTGGGGTTTCCAGATGAGTTATGCCTTTTGGTGGTGTTTTTTTGGGTTTGTCACACCAGATATTTAGGACACTGGGGATACATAGGATAGGATGTTTCATGGATATGTCTCATAAAGAGCATGTGTAGCTTCCAATACCCAGGCGAAGTTTTGTACAGTATTAGAAAGCAAGGGAAGGATCACGTCTTATTATCATTAACTCACAGACTAATATTTGTATTTCTTTTCTATCAGTTTCTGTAATCAAGTCATTTTATAATATTGCTAAGCATATTACAGTTTTTCCTTGCTGATTCTGTGCATGGCTTCAATACCCTCATGGAACTGCTTAATGGAGCGCTGGTACAATGCCATCTACTAATCATTATTCTGTAATGAAGAACAGGTTGGGTTTTGCATCAGTTATTAGGTTAAAGATATATTTAGTTTTTTCCTGCTCAATGATGGAGATTTAACCAGTAGGTAGTTTAGGTTGGGAAAATAGTATATGATAGAGAGCTGATTGAGTATGTTCAGAGTGTAAATATGAAGGGTTGGGGAAGACTATGAAACCAATTAGTTGGAGTGATGCATGTGTAAAAAAATGCTGTAATGTCACCTAACATGGAAAAGAACATTTGATGCAGCCTATTCCGTGATTAAGTTCAGCTGCTGGGAATAGCAATCAACATGAGTTCTGAGTAATTCATTTTGCCTTAGCTCTGGATAGTTTACTTCAGTAGGTATGGCTGTAGAAGGGGTGTATGGGGAAGGGCCCAGAGTGCCACAAGATGATCTTTGCTGATCTCTGTGGCGCTAGCCTGCTGATTAATCAATGGACAGAAATTAAAAAGTAAGCTTTAGCCAATATGATTTGGCTTAGGCAAATGCAATAGAGACAAGGGCTATGGATCAGGCAAAACTTCAAAGAAGCCTGCACAGGTGGGTGTCTGCAAAGACTTCTGCATTGTGTAACCTTGATTCTGGTAGTGAAGCACATACAAATGCACACAGAACAAAGCGGTCTGAGGTGACTGGCATGGAAATCAACCAGAGGTGCTATAGTCTGCATTGAGCGGGAGGGAAACCTTGACAATAGATATGTTAGCAACATGGAAACAGGTGACTGCAGTTGGCTGCTGAGAACAGCAAAAAGAACAGTGCAGCATGCTGAGAGTGCCGAATGCAATGAGAGGTGATAAGAAAGGGAGACAGCAGCGGTTGTTTAGCATGGAGGAGGTTACTCTTGAATACACAGTTCTGCAGCAGTCTAACTCAAACTCACACAGGAAAGGACGACACAACTCTCGTTATCATTTCAGAAGTATGACTATCCGAATTACAAGTCCCCCTCCCACCCAGTGAAACACTGCCTACCTACGAGTGGTCCAAAACATCGCATCCCAATGAGACAGTCCTACAGATGATATAGATATTGGATATTGCTGAAGAATATCATGGATCCTCAGACTTTATCTAAAGTGCTACATGCAGATGGGTGAGGGCTATCAGTCTCCTATATTTTTATTGCTCCATTTACCTTACTCAGGTCAAACTTTATGATTGTTTAATGTACTGCAGTATGAATGTTAAAGTATTAGAACCACTTCATTAGTTGCAATTGCACCAGAATTTTATTTTTGTTTTAACAAGAAGTGGAATGTAATGCAATTAAATAAAATGACCCATGGTTCGCTGATTCGTCATTTATTTGTACTGACGTTATCCTATACATAAATACACATCAAAAATCTGAAACCTAGAGCAAGAGAGGTTCCAGGATAATAACACTTTTATACACATTGAGTTTTTTAACACACCTTTTTTCCTCCTTCGAGCACGACTTCTCCTCCTGTGGTTAAACTGCTTTCTTACTCGAAGGTGCAGTCCCTGTGAGGACAAGACCTGCTCTTCTAGGAGATAGAAGCAAATGTACATCAGTGTCTAGGCATTAGAAAAATATTCGACTTCTCCGAATGCAATTCTACTGAAGGCCATTCGGTTCTAAAAATCAACAGCCGGAAAAATGACTCATCCACTCCCAACCCTTTTTACACTACTAAGACAGATGCACATGCTGGATCCTAAGTTAAAGGATCAGCAAAAGTGGATACTACAGCCTGCAGATGGATCTTTCCAGTGTGGAAGGTCTGCAACCAAAGTGGGTCGGAACAAGTCAGGGGAGTAGGTTGGGGAAGTGGGCACTGGAAAGTTAGTCGGTATCCACTAAGTTGCTAAGGTATCTACTAAGCTGCTAAAATCTACCGGCCTTCACACTCTTTCACAACGGTCTATAGTGTGCAATTTGCAAACCTACACTCAGAGGCAGAAGAGACTCAACAAATGAGAAACGTTAGTGGGAGAACCACCCCAAACCCTCTAAACATTATGGTGGTGTAAAAGAAGGGATTTCAACAACTGGATATTTTTTTTACAGGTGAAGTAGCAGCAGAAAAAAGTTGAAGTGAAACGCACCATTACTCCAACAGTAAACTACCAGCATTTCCAATGCCAGAAAAATCACCAGTTTAGAGTTAGATGTATTTCTGAAAATCCAAGAGCTTTGTTTCGGATTTGATTTCTGTGCTCAGGTGGGTATGGAACTTTAATCCATTCCGAAAAGGGGCAAAGGTATGAAAACCCTAGGTGTTTTATAGTTACCTTTTTCTTTAAACAGTGTTTAAAACACATTTTCAGTAAACAAACCAGGCAAGCAAAGTTATCCAGGAAAGTGTGAAAAAACTCTGCATGTGACTGAACCTTCTAGCATGTACCATCCTAACTAGGAGTTTGATTCCCACAATCGTGACCCTCCTGCCCACTAGAGAATACACACAATGGAAAGCACCAGAGAGACTGTCAGTATACCAGCCATTTGTACTTTCAACAATAGTAAACAACAAAAAGGTTTAATGTAAGCATATAGTGCTTCCTCTAATCCACAAAAGGCAACAAAGCTCTCTGGCATCAACATCCAAGGCAGGTTGGAGCCAGCTCTCAGAGCTGGGAGTGGTGCATAGAAAACACCTACCATGTCTGCTGGTATGTATCTAGTGTACGTTTCAAAGGACACCAAGTGGAGTACTGAACAAGAACACGAAGGGGTGATCCCCCTTCCATCTCAGTCAAACAATACCAATGATGAAATAGGTTGAAAAAATGGATGTGCGGAAGACATGCACACAAATATAGAAAAGTCTCCAAAGTATGATTTGTACATTCTGCAGTTGAGTGACCAACTAAAGAGCCAATGTTCTGCAACCAAGCACAATGAGAAATAAAAGGTCAGGGATTTGGCACCTGATGGGTTATCTAGATGCTTGAAGAAGTATATTTAGCGACAGTCAAGAAATAAGCAACAAAATAAACTGTACAGTGATGTACCACCAGAGCATTATTACTGTGGTGAACAGATGTCTCGCTGGCTGGGTTAAAATCAAAACATACCTGCATTTCGATTGCTTATCACCACTTTATATCGCCATTGAGCCTCAGATAGGATTTTAGAAAACTGGAGCACCCGGCTCTCAAAAGTCTCTCTGCTGACCGAGCAACTTAGGCACTCCACTAGCTGCAGCTTCTCCGAAGACCCATCACTCGAGTCCCATGGTTTGCTGTTTTTAATTTTTTCCAAATGATCAAGCAGCATTTGTAAGAAGGCCTCTGCAGCTATTTCATCCACTAAAAATCCAGTCATGTCACTTGTAAAGTGCTTCAAGTTCAGGTAGGCCCAGTTGTTGGAATGGCAGTGTTCTGCCTTGCTGATTAATTCAGGCACTGCATGGGTTTCCTGAGAAAGAGTCTTTGAATCTTTTGGCAACCATTTCTCTTCAACATGTGCTCCAATCTGAGGACTTGGCATTGGTGAGTGAGTCCGAGAGTCACCTTTGTCAGCACTGCTGTCTAAGCTCTTTAATCCATCACTTCTTTTATCCTGATCCTCATAGTCCTCATCAAAAGCATAATCCTCAGGAAGAGAGAACTCAGTACAGAGGTCACTGTAGGAAATGAAGAGCAACGAAAAGATGTTCTCCAAAACCTCGAGGCAAAGAGGGGCAGGAATAAAATGCAAGTAATGCTGGCACTTAGTTAAGTATTGCTTGAAGAGAGCTGAATAATCTGCATGGAAAAAGGAAAAACATTAAATCCATTTCGACAAAACATCTCCTTTAATCTATATTTCGTGTCTATATAGTAACTCTTGGGAAGTTAAGCACCTCGGTGTACTACAGCGCTAGGCTAAGCAAAGTCCTCCATGTTCGGTATATTTGGCTGTTGACAGGTTTACAGAGGCAAAAACTATCAGAAGGATTAATACATGCACTCATATGGTCACCACACCCAATGCCGCCATTAGGAGTGGCCTGGAATTTCCAATTCTGTTGGTAACAGTAGATATCAGCAGGATCAGGAATTACAAATGATTCAGGACTACTGCACCCAGTACTGTGGGTGCGATAATTGTGAAAAATATTTTTATAAACCAGTGTCAAATAGCCTCTGGAGATGGAAAGAGTGATTTTACAGGATTACATGCAGGAATCAGGGCAGAAACATGTTATTCTCCATTCGACAAGGGGTTAATAAGAATAAACGTGTGATACCAAGAGCATGCCAGAACATGGTGTTAGCACTACCTGTGACATTTCCCTCCAAATAAACAAATACAACTGCTTGGTTGCTTTTTAAGTGTGGGATTGTCACTAGGTTTGTGTTACCTTCCCCTTTAGGCCAACACAGGCTGTAGTGAAGCATTATAATAATTTACCCACTCAGTTTATGTGTGCAAATCACTTTAGGCTACCGGGACTTAGAATGGATAGTACCCTCACACTGGAGCTATAATCATTAATTACACTTTTACAATTACTGTAATATGCAAGAGGGTTCCCTATCCATGCTGCTCCAGTTACTGAATTCAGGCAACAAATGGACTCTGTTACCTAGCACAAACTGTAAGCATCTTAAGTTGTCATGCTTTGTGGTGCCCAACTCGACAAGAAAATCTTTTGAGAATATAAATGCAGTTGTAAAACCCTACAATTTTCTCTAAGACTCATGGCAGAAATATAGGGCAGACCTACTAAAGCATAGTAGTGTGTTTGTAGGAATTAGCACTGAATATTTTAAATCCAGCTATCTATGCACTTTTCCGCAGAATTACCCAATTAGTGTGCGCAAAATATTTAATTTGTCTGGAAAAAATCACTGGGGAATCCGGACTGTTGTGGTCTTGAGCATGGGTTCAATACTGCAAAACGTGCCAAGGCACTACAAGCCTTCTTTCTATCTGGGTTAGTGGACGTGTGACTGCAAGGCTAGCTTTCCCAATAGCTCATTACCCACCTTCCAACCCAGTTGGAACAACATAGTTAAGAAGTAGTTATGCTTCAGGTCAGTACCTTGACAATGACGGTGATCATTTCCAGGAGCTGCATTAAGTTCTGGTTCTCCTGAGGATTCACTCAAGACATTATCGGCACAGTCCTTGCACATAGAATGCTTATGCGCATTCAGGCACAGAGCATAGATTGCATATTTCATGGCACAAAATGCTTCAAAAAGTATAACACTTCGCTGCTGAACCAAACTGCTTGATGCTCGCTTGGAAAATTGACCTAAGTATAGAGGAAAAACAATTTAAAGAAAGCAATTTTTGATATTAACTTTTTTTTTAATTATATCCTGTAACACAGAATACATGACTTGCACTGTATCCATTTAAGACATTAAAAGTACAAAACATCTAACGCATGAATCCAAACACTATTCCCAGATTCTATCCTGTGCATAATAAGGTTAGAAAGTAGAAATATGGAAATGATCCCAATATGGCAGTCAAATGTTCTTGCGTTTACACAGACATCCTTGTGAACAGGATATTAGTTCTTCTATTTGAGAATGTCGGTACAAGCCCTTCAGGCAGTATTCCATCGGTGGGGCCACTTCTGATCGCCAATACTTAGCAATGCCTCTGTTAGCTACAAGAACATCCAAACCCACCGGAGCACTCATCTCCTATTACCCAGAGGTATTTCCATCAGCCCTAGAAGCACAGTTTAAAAGAATTGTCAATGGGCCTTTATCAGTTTGAAAACCATCTAAATTATGTTGTGTCAATACTCTTTGATTAAATTAGATTTCTAAATCATGTGGATGAATTCTCCAGTTTCTGAATCGCACCCAAAATAGTCAGGAGAAATGTTCTGTAAGACATAAGACAGAAAAATCTTTCTATAATTGTGTCCCCCGGCTGGAGACCCACAATCCTTCTAAACCATGCCATCTGTTGCAATCAAAGTTTGCAGTTTATGTGTTACTTTTGACGAAAAAGGCACCCTCACCCTAGAAATCCTTTTTTAAATTAGTTAGCATATTCTATAAACAAAAATATTTAACCCCTTCCCTGCAGAGGGCAACCTGTTGACTTCCTCCACAGTACAGAGGACTTCACCAATTCATCCTTCTGAGGAGGTTGCGGAGGAAGTACCAGTACTCCAACCAGAATGGTACCCACATGTTGGTGTCTGTGAGGCCTGACACAGATTAACTATCACAGCGCCCCAAACCTCTCCTTGGCCATCAGTGATGTCACAGTACTTTTATTCAGGACAAATTTGTTAAATTTAGATGATGTGCTTTTGCCTTATTGGGAGTGCTGCAACATGAACTCGTTGTTTTTCTTCTTCTCTCAGCTTCTTATGGATACTTTTTTGTTTACAATGTTGTATCTTTAAGTTCAAGTCATAAGTATGAGCTTTGAGACTGTTGTTATTACATTTTACTACACTCTCACAGTATTCCATTCCATTCTTTCGGCTCATAGCACACACACCCAAACACACACACAGCAGCCACTTGTATGAGTCCATTTATTCTACCTAGGCCAGAAAGTTTTAGTTAGAAAACATAGATGGTGTCTTGTCAGATGACTGTTTCCGAAGCTCTAACTCAAATAATGGATGAGATCTCCAAGACAGGGACTGATAGTGAGGCAGCATCAAACAGACAGTGTCGTGGAGCAGAATCTGGGAGTGATTTTTCAGTTGTTCCTTCTCTGATTCATCTTCCAGTGATTCAGTGAAACATGGCCCTGGTAGTCATGATGTCCCTTCGCAAGCACTAATTGCAGCGAAGAGCAAATGATAGTGTAGACCAATGTGAAATGCTGCAGATATGGTGCCAAGCACAGGCAGAGTCTTCACTTGGCACACTCCTCATTTAGTTCAGACAGTAAGTCCCTTATTTCTGTATATGCTGGCTGTAAGGTAAACACAGCAATTTTTTTGCCTAATGACTACTTCACTCTTTTTCTGGATGGAGACTTCTTTGAGGAAATTATGCAGCAAACAAATTTGTATCCCACAGTTTCTGAGAGAGCATAGAGGCACACTGGTGCCTCACTCAAGGGCACACCTGGGGAGTCCCTCTTGAATTGAAAAACTTTCTGGGCCTAACGCGGAGCACAGAAATAGTTCACAGACCAACCACACAGTCCTACTGCTTTACTCGTATGATCTGGCCAACACCCAGGTTAGCACATGTCTCGAGCAGAGACCGGTTTCTGATTTTGCAGCATAGGCTGACAATTTTTCTGTTTTGCCCTGTGACCCATCCAGACCATGACAAGTTGTTAAAAATGTGGCCAGTCAGGGAATTTGTCTGCCAAGTTTCTAGAGAGTCATACTCATGGAAAGACTACAGCAGTCAACGAGTCCTTGACCTTGCGCAAAAGATAACTACTGTACAGGCAATACATACCAAGGAAAAGAGATTGTTACAGCATCAAGATTTACATGTTGTGCAAGAGCTCTACTGGTTATGTGTACAGCCTGAAAGTATATATAGGGAAGGACTATGCAATAAATCCTGCAAGTTATCCTTCCGATTAGCAGTTAGTGAAAAGACTGTATGGAAGGTTGCCCGATATCTCCTTCATGAAGGTCATAACCATCATGTAGATAATTTTTACTCAGGAGTCCACCTTGTTGGTGAACTGGAAAAATCTGGCACTATGGCTTAGAAAGCACCGGAAAGGATTTCTTCTAGAGACTGTTCGAGGATACACAACCTTCCATGGGCCATTATATCAGTAGCTGTGTAGCTTTTAAAAAGTCTTTCAAAATTGAATGGACAAAGCACTCTAATCCAAGATTTTATCTTTCTGCAATATGGCTCCAGTAAAGAGGCAAATATTGGTCTTGCTTGCTTGTCAACTGCATCCTCCATCCATTTCTGTCAGTGCACTGCACATTACAGTAGACAGTATATGTAACGTGTTCTGACTAAGTCCTCAATCCACCAAGCCCTAAGGCCCTATTGACTGTCTAGGAATCTTTCTAGAAGTGCTCTTTAGACAACTTAGTAGAGTCTACCACAGCATGCATAGCCAAGCTTTTCGGTCTGTTCATGCTGACAGGAATGGGTCACACCAGGGACAAAGGAGGGGTTGATCTGTCCGTGTTGCAGGCACTAGGCTCAGACACACAAATGGGGTACTGTTTTTATTGGGACTAGTGAGGAAACAATGGGTGATAGGAATTATGTAGATTCCAGACGTTTATGCCACACAAATGTAAGGGAAAAGCACCATTTTAGGTGAAGTCGGAGGTTTGAAAGGCATTGTGGGTAAAAATAAAGGTAATGGGATCTATCTGAGTCAAACTACCCTGGACTCCCCCAGGTCTGTTCTTTTTAGATATGTCTGGGTTTGGTAGCTTTTGAAGGGAGGTCGTGTCAAGAACCCTCAAACTTTCCATGTAATAACAGCGAAACGTAAAGGAAAAGCTATAGGACTGCTGGTAAAGAAGTATCCACAGTGGAAAAAGCAATGTCCTTATTGGAAGAAAGTTTGTTGAGTCGTGCTACACACATTGAAAAGAAAATGCAGGAAAAAGGAATCCAAGATGGCCGACGAGAAGTACAAATGTTAACTTGTCGTTCTAGTGTTGCACTCAGTGTTGTTGCTATGATACATGTGCGCCGCTAGAGAGGTTTGCACTTTAACTATGAACTGAAAGGAATCCAGATGGGTTAAGAGAGTGCTTGTAGTGAGGTAAATGTTTTCTGAGGCTTCGCATGCATTTCACTGAACATTCGAGTTAACCACAGATAATATTTAATTGTTTAGAAGCAAATGCAGAGACAGAAGGTTTTCGCAGCATATAAAAGAGTCTCAAGCTGGAATTGACTCTTGTGAACATTCAAAGAATATAAAGATATTATCAACATCCAATCTGATAATTTTTTATCAATATTCAAAACAACCAGAGTTCAAAAATGTTACTGAAGAATGTTAACACGCCAATTTTAAGGAAGCATACAGATTATTATTAACAGAAAAGGTTAATATAAGACAGACAACAGGAAATACAATTTTTGTGCATTATACCACCATATTTGACTCTTAGATATATATATATATATATATATATATATATATATATATATATTTATATATTTATATATATATATATATACACATATACATATACCTCAGGGAACTCCGGATAAGAGAGTGTGATATAATTGTCAGTGAAATTAATCATTAGTAAATTTTAAAGGATGATGTAGTTAAACAGTGTGTCCCTAGTAATTGTAATTGTGATTTGTGGTGCTGTTATCCAATTAAAATAAAAAGTGAGTGGCAGACTGTGTATTTGAAGAACACCATCTCTGAGGCAGTCTCTCTAAATCCCATTCCCCTTTCCCCCTCCAGGTGCTCAAAACGGTGATTCCATTTCGTTGAGAGTAGTCTGGGTTGGGACTGAGGATTTATCTTCTGCTCCTGAGGAAATCGAATAAAGGTACTCTGACAGGCCGCCAGGGCAGGTCCATATACTGCAGCTACCTCCTGTGAGGAAACATGCTTTTGCTGAATTTTGACTACTAGGCGCTGGTGAAATGTCTCTAAAATGCCATGAACTCGGCTAATCAGGACTCAGTGCACGTGTTGACTGGCTTCTACCCACTTGGCATAGTCTAACTTACTTGTAAGTCTCTAGTATAAGGCACCAGGGCTACCCAGAGCCTGTAATTTAGAGTGTCCCCTCAGGGGCTGCAGCACTTGTATGATATGGTAAAGCATGGCACCCAGTCTGCTACTTCTGACTGGAAGGGCTGTTTAAATTTCAGATAATGGCAAAGTCCAGTTTTCACTTTTTAATATATGTAAGTCACCCCCAAGGTAGGTCTGTTGAGCCCAACGGCATGGTGATGTATATTAAAAGGTATAACATGTTCCAACAGTAAAAACCATAAATTGTCGTTTTTACTGTTAAACAGGCTAGCAGCCCCCTTGGTGAATACAGAGTTACAGGCTGACCCCACAGTCCTGCTAACATCTGATTGGAACTACTAATGTTGGTAAAGTATCAAAAGAATCAGTTAATTAAATCCAGCTTTAATGGTTAAAGCAAATTCAATGTCAGTGGTGGTCAAAGTGAAAGTTTAGAAGTTGCCTCTGTATTTCCCTAATGTATCCATTGCCCGTTTACAGGTGCGCACAAGGAGTGTCCTCATAGAGAGCCTTCTGTCCTCCTGGGAAGATGTGTGAACGACTCCCAGGAAAGGACACAATAGAAGCCTGGGTGAGGGAGAGGTTATATCAGTCCCTTGCAGGAAGCCACATATGTGTTAATCCAAAAGGCAAGCTTGAAGGAAAAATACATCTTGATGGGAAACACTTGGGAGAGATGATGCTCTATTATTTAGGCAAACAGGCCTGCACTGGGGACAGAAAGGGAAAGCCAATTGTCAAACTGGCTTTTCAGGGGTGTGTAGCCCCCTTGGTGGCCACACCTCTGGGTTGGGCTATGGACCTTTACACGCTGAGGGAGGAGCTCTGCCATGTTGGGAGTGGGTAGAACAGACTTCTGGGATAGCCAAATGCCACACTTCACAGGAAGATGCCATCAAGTGGGAGGGAATTTGGTAGCCCATTGGCCAGTGACCGTGACATCCCCTGTGGGCATTTTATGGGCATACAAAGGGTAGCCCTGGCACCAAGAGGTCAGATCTTTTTGGCCTGGAGTCAATGGCAAACTGCACTAGGATCACACAAAGAACGGCAGCACCAACATGGACTTTAGCTGCTGTATCTGGTGGCTAGAAAAGGAGAAAGGACTGTGTCCTGCTTGTGGGGAAGTCAACTTCTGAGCCCAGGCAAAGCAAGAGACTGCAAGAGTCAGCTGGTTGTTCACAGCAGAAGGCCAAATCGGCTGAAGAAGCCTGCTGGGGAGAGTTGGAAGCCCAGAACCGCGAATCGCCGCTCCTTCCTGCCATGGAATAACAGGGGCCAAGTCCCAAAGCTCAAAAGTTGCCCCCAAAGTTAAGTTACTGCGGAAGAAATAAACCACTGTACCGGGCAACTGGACTTCTGCACAGCTCGAGAAGTCTTTGAAGGACAACGACCGCTGCAGCTTGCTGGTCCTCCTGACTGGCTCCCTTCCGAGGTTGGTTGCCTAAGGTAACTCTAAGTAACTGCATTGATACTTACTGAAGTTGTTCTTGAAAAAGTTTTTTTGTGTCAAATTCGATGAATTTGCCACTGCTTTTGTGTACAAAACTGTAATTTACTATACTGTGTAAATTCAGTATCTCTGGATCCCTCTTGTGGATCTTTGTTGGTTTGGTTTTAAAAACTGCATAAAAATCTAATCTATTTTTATAAAATGATGGGAGATTTCTTGAGTGTCTTGTTTCTTTTTACTACAATTCTTTTGGTGCTCTTTAAATACTTTATACTTGTTCCTTCATGCAAGCATGACTGCTCAGAGACACAGTTACCCTGGGTTGAGCTAAAGGTTTAACTAGCAAAACTGATAGGTTGATGAGTGTATTACATTATAAGGTTGGACACCTACATAAGGCTGGACTGCAAGAAGAATGGGGTCCGCTTTTGTTAGGGTGGTGGCGGTTTTGTACTAGTGCAACAGTTTTAAAAGCACTAGAGTTACTTGTATATCGAATGGTTTTCAGGCAACAAGAAAAGGGAAAAGATAATTCTGGTGATTACTGTATCTTTTAGAGAGAGCTCTGGCTTTTGTCTAGTCGCTGTTTTGACTCATCTAAGGTATTGCAGAAGGTTAATATGCGTGCTGCAAAGAACGTGTACTATGCAGAACCCACAACAGTACTTTATGTGCATAGCTCATTGGGATATTGCTTTTGTCACAGAGCTCTGTGTATTTCATAGATTAGAAACATAATCTAGCACAGTGAGCTACGAACTGCCATCAAAGAACTGCAAGCAAACTGCACGGTACAGGTTAGAAAGTTATGTTTTTTCCCCAGTCTTTGATTAACCTAGTTTTGCTAAAAGGGTTTGTTCGGATTGTTTACGTGTGTGTAACGTAAAATACTCCAACACCCTACGCTGGTAAGAGAGGTGCTATAAAACAAATACAATACTGGTGAGAGTGGGGCTATGGAGAGATGAGAGGCACTGTTAGAGGGTAATGGAATCATTGAAGAACCCCAATAAAGACTGTTGTATCCTGGTGCACTGTGAGGTCATCATTTACTATGTTTTAAAAAGTATTACAATTGAATATATAATAAAAACGTTTTGTAGAATGCACCATTTTTGCCATTTTTGCCACAATTTTGTCGATTGGGAAGTTCCAACCCTCGCTCTAACCAAGTCCACTGTAGTGGTTACGCTTGATCACTAAGCAACCTCTGGGGGACTGGTCTGACAAAATTTGCCAGGGCTGCTTTGGGTTTCCAGTCCAGCCTGCACCCACACCAAGTGCTACACCACACATCTCCATCAGGTCATTTTTGGACAGGAAATGTTGATATCTCCACTGTGCATTTTGGGCCCTATTCTGCTGCATGCACTAGGTTCACCTGCACCAGTAGGGTACCACTTTCATCATGAGATTATGGAAATACTGGGTGTAAGGAAACGTATGGATCCCCCCAAATTCTGGAGCTTTGTGTTTTTAGCCACAGTTTGAGGTTCGCAAGGGCCTCGGAGTAAAAACAAAAACCCTCAGGGGATCCACACATATGACCATGGACTCCCCCAGGTGTCCAATTGTCAGAAATGTTCAAGTTTAGTAGTTTTCCCTGCGTACCAGCTGAGCTAGTGCCCAAAATCACCAGCCATCCAAATGCAAAAAATGGTAGGCCTGGAGGCAGAAAAATGTGATCTGTCCATGTTGTTTTCTGGGCCTCTTTCTGTTGCAGGCACTAGGCCCACTCCTGCAAGTGAGGAACCATTTTTTTATTGAGAGACTTTCAGCCATGCTGAACAGCAGCCACGCTGGTGTACAATATTATTAAAACACATCAGCAAAGCCAATAGATTATTTGCGTAGGCGAGACCTTTTGGGTTTGCCAATGTTTGTTCATTTTTTATATTTTGCCATATGAATTAGTGTAAAGTCGCTAAACAACGAAAAATCATTGTAAGGTGCAGCTCAGTTGTTGGCTGAGGGTATCGCATGTTTTTGGAGAACTTATAATCAATGTATATTGCTGTGATCAGAAGGGACTGTCAGATTTAACGGTGAATTCGTTTTGTAAATCGGCCACAGTGACAAAAATATGAACAGTTGTATAGTCGGTACAAAATGAAAAATCATTGTGCAGTGCAGTACAGCTGTTGGTTATGGCTATCACATGTTTTTGGAGAACTTACAGTCCTTCTAAATTGCTGTGATCCAAAGAAACTGTCATACATAACAGTGTATTGGTTTTGTAAAAATTGTCCAGTGACTAGAAGTTACAGATGAAAATATTGCTACAAATGTCTGTTTTTTCTTTTGCATATTCGTTTTCATTATTTTTTTTCCAAATAAATGTTTCTTTGTGAAAACATTGAGGAATCTACACAAATTACCCCTTGCTGATGTCCGAATGTTGTCTACTTTTCAGAAATGTATATTTTTGGGATCGCCTTTGGTTTTTGCTCCCTATTTCCACCACAACCTGCGAGTAGGTTGAAACCACATGTCTGGGAAAACATGGACTCCTACTAAGAAAAATGCTAAAATTGTGATTAAAAAATATAGGGCCTGATTACAACTTTGGAGGACGGTGTTAATCCGTCCCAAATGTGACGGATATACCACCTACCGTATTACGAGTCCATTATATCCTATGGAACTCGTAATACGGTAGGTGGTAAATCCGTCACATTTGGGACAGATTAACACCGTCCTCCAAAATTGTAATCAGGCCCATAGTTTTGTTTTTGGTACAGCTGTGCTTTTACTTGAAAGCTGGGAAGATGATGATCCTAGCACAGCAATCCCTTTGTGGATGTCATTTTTAGGAGAAAAGAAAACAAACACCTTTTGCACAGCACCTTTTCCCCGAAAAAGATTGTGGTATTTTTTGTCGGCTAATATATGCACTCTGGGGTTCCCTCAGTGGCTGCTCACATACCAGCTACTGATGTTAGAGACTTTTTTTCCGCACGCCTAACCCCTGCTCAAGAAGGAAATGGAGATGTATATATGAAAAAGGTATATATGACACCGTCTACAGCTTGAAAACACTTGTATCCTCTGTTGTTAACATTATACTGGTTGTGATCTGGAAGCCTATCCTGCATGCAGTGGCTTCACTGAAGCGATCTACGCGTGATGCTGCTGCTGTTCGCAGATTGTGGACAACTGACATTACACGCAGCAATATTTAGAAGTTTATCAAGGATCTCCTAGACATGAACATTAAGGAGAGAAACCCAGCAAGGGTGAAGGTCCGGCTTGATGGACAGGAGTACATTTTCTCTTGAGCTGAAGTAGTTCGGTCATTAAAAAGTGGAATTATTCCAGTCACTTGATGTCAAATATACAGTCTTTAGTGTTTCTTGTTATGTCACACTTTCAATGCTCTGCAGACTGATTTTCCTCAGTTGTAGCATTTTGAGTCTCATGGTTCTGGAGGGGCTATTTCCTTTTGAGACTGGTTGCATACTGCTTAATATTGTAGGGTGCTTTTCCACCTTTTCTTGTGCACCACGTCAGTTTCTTCCCAGTTTCCTTCCCCCTCCTGATTTCGCCCTTTACTTCCTTTAGGAGGTGATACCTTGATAGGAAGAATCCTGTAGTGCATGTTTTTTCACTAGAGGTTGGTGTGTGAAATCTGTAAATTTTATTGACGAATATAATCTCTTTTTACTAAGGAGTGTTGCAGTGTGAGAGTAAAGTGGTTCACACCAACAACACATCTAAAACTTAAATGTTTTCAAAGTAAAAACATTTGACATGGTCGAACCACCAACTTTACCTTGTTGCGATCAACTGCAAAGGGTGCCAATTTCCAAGTCTAGCACAACCAAAAGATTAACATTGCATTTTAAATTTCGTATTAGTTTTCAATGGAACATATATGTTTTCGCCTTAACTGTTGATCCAAACAGATTTCCTTAATTTCTGTAGCAATCGCATATACCATTTTTAGCTTTTCATCTTACTTGATTGGATTTTTTTTTTAATAAAGAAAGTTTATTGAGTTTTGCATTGTGAATACAATAAAACACACGGGTAGCACATCAGATGAGATCACATAGTGCTTGGGTATGACAGTTTCAAGCAAATGACATTAGCAATAATAAAGCAGAGGCAACATTTCTATCTCACATTGGGAAATTAGCTAGTTGGTCAAGCCATTTCCCCCAGACTTGTCCGTGTTTGCAGGGACACCTCTGGGGCCCCATAAAGTGGCTTCTCATGCTGTGCACACCAGTCTACCCCTCAGCACCAATGGGAGATGATTAAGGGTGTGACTTCCAGTGAGTGGCAATGCCGCGCTTAGCAATCATAAGGGCTGTGCCCAAAAATGTCTTGTCTGCCCACGTTCCTCCAGAGCACTCAAAGACCTCCAAAAGAAGCACCAAAGGAGAAAGGGGTACCTCCAAACCCAACACCTCAGTCAGTTCTCCCACCACTGTCACTCAGTACTCCTGAATTCAAGGACACGTCCATACCACGATAAAAGTCGGCAGGAGCCTCATCACAGCGGGAGCAAGCGGGTTCGGGGATGAGGCCGCTCTGTGCAGTGTGACGGGAGAAAGAGACCGTATGTAGATAATACGTTTGGGTTAGGCGAAGTTTGGAGGTTGTGATAGTCCTAGGTGCCATTAAGGCATCCCTCCAATTGTCATCCTCAAGGGAGCCTATCCAGTTCTCCCATCAGGTTCAGAGGTGACCTAAAGTGCCTGGGGTGTTGATGATCAGAGTTCGATATGTCTTAGAGACTCCCCCCCTTACCCAGTGCACCCTTGAGGAGTTTGGCTTGCAGCGGGCTGAATTCAGGGAATGGGCCAGTCTGTGATAGATTGGCCAAAGGTACGTCTCAAATGAAGATATTTGTATAATTGTGCATTGGATAGGGCATAGGTGGTTTGGAGGTCTTGAAAAGACTTCATGTGCAACCCCTTTTAAACATCACCCAAGTGTGAAATGTCAATTAGATACTATGCCTTAAGGCCCTGCAGTGATGTTGTCTCTCCCAGCCAAGTGCAATGCCAGAGGCGTTTGTTGCATGAGTATTGTGCTCCATTGGGTGTGACGTAGGGTTGCTCTTCGGCAAATATTATAGGTAGAAGTTAACCATGCCCAGTCTGCCATCATATGGAGCACGTTGTCAACTAGTGAGGGCTAGATGGGGCAAGAGCCTTGCCACAGGAAGGTCGTTGCCACCTTGTCCAGGGCTGTGAACCAAGATCGTGGCAATAGGAGTGGTAGGTTCAGGAATATGTATAAGAATCTCAACAGGATCATCATTTTATATAGTGCTATACGGCCCATAATGTTTAAAGGAAAGGACTGCCATTTGGCGAGGTCGGTCTTGGCCTTTATTGTTAGTGGTTTGAGATTGTGTCCAGGTGAGTTCCAGGTGTACAGCCACCAGATCCAGAGATATTTAAAACTCGGGCGGTGGATGGGAATGGTATCTTGCCAATCTAAGTTGTCACGGAATGGGGCTAGGAGTACCAACACAAATTTGGAGGGGTTCACCTGGAGACCCGAAGCCTCCCCAAAGCGCTAAAGGAGGTGGAGACAACAGGGCCACTTGTTGCACGATCTGCAAGGTACAGCAGGAAACCATCCACGTTTAAAGCTATTCAATCCTCTTGTCCCCCACTCCAACTACATCCACGCAGTTGAGCGTAGCTACAGATAAGAAATGCCAGTCACTCAATCGCTAGGGCGAAAAGGAGTGGAGACAGTGGACAACCCTGTCTGGTCCCTTGGTTGATGAAGAAGGCGTGGGAGAGCACACCACTTATTTGGATCCGAGCCATGGAGTTGGAATAGACAGCTTGGACCATTCCCCGAAATCTGACCCGATCCCTAATCACGTCAACACCACCCGAGGTATTCCCAGACCACCATGTCAAACGCCTTCTTAAAGTCGATGAAAATCAAGGCTAGGGCAAGAGGAAGTAGATAACGGTGGGCTAGGGCTATGTGGAGGTGGCGGAGGCAGTGCCTGGTGCTGCAGGACTGGTACTGGTCGGGATGTATAAATGTGTGGAGGACCTTTTTGCGCCAGGAGGACAGCAACATGGTGAAGATCTTGACCTCTCCGTTGATGAGGGATATGTGATGGTAATGTGCGCATGCAGTGGAGGAGCGTTGTGTTTTTGGGATCACCACTATTGTGGCTGTGTCTGTTTCTGATGGAAAGGTGCCTTTCTGTCCCACTTCCTTATATATGGCCAGAAGTTGGGGGGGGGCCAGGATGTCGCAAAATGTCGTGTAGTACTCAGCGGGAAAACCATCAGGCCCTGGAGTTTTCCGGGGAGCTACCGCTGACAAGGCAGCACTTATCTCTGCGACCGTAAGTGGCTAATCCAGCATCTGGGCCTCGGCTCTGGATAGTTGGGGAAGGGGTATTCCGTTAGAGGCCGGCTTGCCTCTAGAGAACCTCGTGTATAAACAGTGGCAGCAATGGGCAAAGGCATGTACTATCTCAGGAAGGACATGGGAGGAGTTACAGTGGACGTGAATGAATTCAGGTATAAGTCTGGTTGCGTGGTGTTGGGAGGCCAACCAGTACAGTAGCTTCTTATTTTGACCCCCCCCACCCGTAGACTCTGGCCACTCTGGCACACCCTAGGTATTTGGCAACTTCCAGGGAGTGAAGGCGTATTCCTTCATATTTATGTCCTAGCTGGTGAGAGGTGTCCCTGCCTGGGTGTGTTGCAAGGCTTTCTTCTAAGCGGACGGCGCATGTCGCCAGCTGACTAATTTGTAAGGAGTGGGCATGTTCACGTGCCCCGATATGTCCCCGGGCAACACCCTCAAGGCTGCCTTGCCAGCAGCCTATAGGGTGACCGCTGAGGCAACAGAACCCTCACAGGTGTGGAAGTAGCTTGCAGTTCAATACTAAGGGCCTCATTACAACCCTGGCGGTCAAAGACCGCCAGGGCTGTTTTGGCGATTGTACCGGCTAGCGGTACAATCTTGCGTATTACGACCGCAGCGTTGCCCAGGGGATTACGAGTCCCCTTCCCACCAGCATGTCCATGGCGGTAGAGACTGCCATGGAAAGGCTGGCGGGAAGGGGAGTCGTGGGGCCCCCAGGCACAGCCCCACCCTGCGCGACGGGTGCAGCTGCACCCGTCGCACGGCTGCAACACCGCCGGCAGGCAATGGGGCCGGCGGGAGTGCGGTTGCATTGGCGCCGCTCAGCGGTGCAACCTTGGTGGGCGGCCTCCGCCACCCGCCAAGGTTGTAATGAAGGCCTAAGTGCCTTAGCATGGGTGTTTATCCTGAAGGCACCAGACGGTGAGTCACCCATTCGGGCGCAGACTGGTTTGGGGAGCACCGAGGTGAAGGAGGAGGGGTGTGAGGTCCGATATTCCTCTAGGAAGAATATGAGCATGGGAGACAGTACGACAGTCAAGAGAAAGCATATAGATGAGGGATATGTGCGAGTGGGTGTGGTGTGCCACTTAAGTATGTGTGCACTGGTGACGTTGAGAATTCCATATTCTCCACGCTCCAGAGAGGGCAAGGGTATTAGCCCCGTCAGCAAGGGAGCGGGCTCCTAAGCATCTGGATGCCGTGGGAGATCTGGTAGTGTTGTCCTGTGGGTCGGGCACTGCATTGACATCTCTGCCTATCACCGTAAGCCCTGTGGGAGGTCTAGAAGGATCTTAGAAAGATCATGGATATATGCGGTGATGGTCGTCAGAGGGGAATATACACTCACTATGTTGACAATTTGACCTTCAAGTTGTCCGGTTATTGCGATAAAGCAATCCTGTGGGTCTCAAAATTGGACAGAAACCATAAAAGGGTAGAATTGCCGTAGCAGGATAGCCACCCCGCAAGACTCGCTGGAGTAACCCGAATGAAAGACCCCCACTGTAACCCCGGCGTGCCATGAATGGGAAGTGGTTACCCAGGAGATGGGTTTGCTTGCGAGTAGAATGACCTCTGGAAGATGCCAAGGACTGCAGTACGCTTCACACGGTCTAAAAGATCATTAACGTTCCATGACAAGATTCAAAAGGGCGTCATCATGGGAATATTAGGACTCACTGGCAATCAGGATGAGGGGAGGTGGGTCCGCCTCCCGCACGTGGGACCATTGCTATTTAGTTATAGCACCATGCACGTTATTTTAGCATACTAGGCCTGCCGCTGTGCACTTTAACCTAAATACATTTTATTCAGCTTATTTTTATTATTCTTACAGTAGCTACTTTTGCGGTCTTGTTTTATTTCTCTCTATCTAGCTGCTTTTGCCTAGGCTAGCACTATGTTCTCAAACAAGACATTCTTGCTCACTCTCTGCTTCTTTCAAGGCTGCAGTAAGATAGGTTGCCGGTGAACGTGGTACGAGTTTTGTCTCTGACATTCATAGAAAAAGACACATCCTTACGTAGGGACATTTTCTCAGAACATCAGCTGTTTTATTATAAAAACACTTCCCTGTCCCTTACACGTTAGAGGGAGATTCCAGCCAGAGAACCACGACTGTATGCTGATTGATGAACACTTCGCTACAGCTGCTTATGCAGACTTCAGGCTTTTGCTCAGGTGTGGGGGATGATGTCTTCCCAGGGGAACCTGACGGGCAGAATTAGAGCTTAACACGCTGTGCTCTATTATAGCCAAGGTAGGACTTAGTCTATTGACTCTAGTGACAGTATGGTAGCGTGACATATGCTTCACTCTCCTTGTCACAATTTTAATCTTGTCATACTGTATCGTCCTGGTTATTGCAGCACCTGCTTTACTATCTAAGATGCAGTCGCTTCATTAAAATCTTATTGAAACATATACTGCATCTGTTTGTCATCGTGTATGTGAGACTAATGTAATTGAGAGAAACGAATGAGACCTGAGTGACCACGGTTTCCCTGAGAAATCAATTATGTAATGCGCTCGGCTGCCCAATCATACCTGCCCTTGGGTAGAGATGAGGCACTGCTAGTTAGCCGGAGCAAAACTCGGATTAGGGCGACAGGTGTCACCTGTAGTGGGTCAGACTCAGTCTCCCACACCACAGGCGATACTACCGCTCAAAATCCAGTAGTCTCATTAGAATAATGCGACAGGTGCAAAAGAAAGAGCCGTGTCCCTTTTCTCAGTGTGTGGGGTGTGTCGCTAATGTGTGTCCAATGTGCAATGAAATACAATTACGCAAACCACTGAACATAATAAAACAGTTCGTAAGAGTAACATTAACATTATATACTGAATCCACCCCCAGCTCCCTCTCTTCCCCATACTTTCTCCCTAAAAGCATCTGTCGCCCTGCAAAAATGAACACAAGTACAAAATAATGCAAAAATGGAATGGGAGTGTTGGACCCCTCCATGATCAAGCATAAACGTCAGCCATCAAGATTACGTATGAAGGTATAACTGGGTATGCCTTTAGGTCTCTTTACAGCAATTAACCTAGCAAAAAAGCAAGCCCGTGGCATGGGGATGCTACCCCTCCCCAGCCTTGTAACACCTATTTCCAAGGGAGAGGGTGTTGCATCCCCTCTCCCACAGGAAATACTTTGTTCTGCCTTCCCCTGCTTGAGCTGGTCAAGCAGTAGCAGGGCAGAAACATTTCTGAGGGGCTGCAGCAGTGTGGGCTGCACGCAATCCCTGGAAGACAGGTAGGCGCAATACTCTGAGGAGCCCCCAGAATCCATGGGGGGGGGGGTCCTCTGAGGAGCGCCCAAAACGCATGGAGTCATGCCATCAATACTGACATTTGTATTGTGGTGTGATTCAACCATGTTTGATACTAAACATGCCTAGGTTCGGAGTTACCATTATGTAGCTGGCCCACAGGCAGTGACTTATGGCCAGCACACGGGTAAAATGGCTTCCTCACACTTAGTCCAGTGCATTGGAACAGGAGTTCGTAGGGGCCCCTCTGCTCATGCAGAGGTGCCCTTAAAACACAGGAACCTGCACCCTCCTCTTTGGACTGAAAGGGCCTACCATAGGGGTGACCAGTGTAGTGACCAGCAGTGAAAGGGTGCATGCACCTTTTCACGCAGGCTGCAATGGCAGACTTGCAGACAGTTTGCATGGGCTTCCATGTGTGGCATAATAAATGCTGCAGACCATGTGAGACCCTGGTGTACCAATGCCCTCGGTACCTAAGTACCATATACTAGGGACTTACAGGGGTACACCAGTATGCCAATTGTGGAGTGTAAAGGGTACCAAAGCAACCAGATTTAGAGGACAGAGTACAATCACTAGAGTCCTGGTTAGCAGGATCGCAGTGAAAACAATCTAAGCACACAGATAAACAGGCAAAAAGTGGGAGTAACCATGCCAAAAAGAGTGACTTCCCTACAGTCAGGGAAGAGAAGGACCATGGCATCCCCACAGTGGAGAATGCCTCAAGATAGAGCTTCCCTAAGGAAGGCACCTCTGTCTCTGAAGTTGATGATCTGAATGAGCACTGGCTTAGGAGATGCCCCCGGAGGAGGTCTGGGGGTCAGAGCTTTGTGGGCCCTCTGTACTGTGAACCAGGAGGATAATTGGTCCCTCGGCATCCGGAATTTGATCCAGGTTTCAAGGAAGTCTGCGACTTGTGGAGATACTGTGCCCTTCAGGATTCCAAGCATGTGCACATTGCTGCACCGAGAGCAGTGCTCCGCTTCTTCGGCAAGGCAATACAGCTCTTTCAAATGTGCCAGGTGGTCAGACACCTGGGATTTGAGGGTGGTGACATAATTCTCTCGTGGTTATTCAGGATTCAGCTATGCTGATCCTAGCCATAGCCTTACGCAGGTCCTGACGAAGTAAGCCAATGTCACCTTCTACCTCCCCGATCTTGGCCTCCATGGCTGCTTGGGAGGTCTGAATGGCTTGGAGGATGGTTACCAGGACGCCATCAGAGGAGGGAGACCTTTCTGTGCTAGGGCCCACACGCTGTCCAGTTGGGGAATCAGTGGTGTATTGTCAATTTGTGTTTGGGCGGTCGGATTTGTCCTTACCCATGGTGTCCGGTTGGTGTCAGGAGTCAGTGTCCTTTTCGGCAGACACCAGACCCCCGCCTGCCACAGTTTGCGGCAGCAGGAGCAGTCGGTCTCTCGGAACCCGAGAGCGGTTCTCAGGGTAATTGAATGAGGAGCAGCAGTGAATGGTCTGATTGTTACATGTTGGGCACCAGGGGCGCTCCTTAGGCATTATCCTGAGTCGCATTCGGGGTACGGCAAGGACCGTATAATAGTCAGCGGGGCAAGGAGGCCCAGACAAGGACCTCGAAAGTCCAGGGCTTGAGGGAGTCACCCTCCAGGGCCTGGGTGGGCTTGTGAGTCCTTCAGAAGATAATAGTGATCTTAGAACATCGACTCAACTTGAGTATAGGACCCCCAATGTGATGCTGCACTGTACAGGAAGTGGTGGGCTCGCCTGCTCAGGTACGAGATGGTAGGAGTCAAAGCGGTGGTGTTCTTTTTCACCAGTACTATGTGGAGGATGTGTGTGTCCAATTGCCTCACTGGCTCCCTTTTGGGTCTCAACCTAGCATGCTGTGTATGTACCAGCTTGATATGGGGTACAGGGTGGGGGGATTTCCCCATGCACACAGGAGCGGCTCATGATGTCAGGAGGTGGCCTCCTTGGAGGACAAGGGATTTGGTTTAATGTATGTTTCCTGCATGAGGGCACCCGTTTCCTGGATAGTATTGGCAGATGCTTAGGCGCTAGCAGGTGCTTCGTGGAGATATCAGGATGAAGGCCCCACCACAAGGCCGCTTGAGCCTCAGTCCAGGTGGGCAGCCCACCACAGGTCACTGACAGACTCAGTGGAGCTCAGCACTCGTCGCAACCGCCCTAGTGTTCGGCTCTCCTTTGCAGTGTCTCGGGTTATGATCCCAGGTCATGAAGGCCACACAATACAGCCATCAGGAGGTGATTGCTCAGTGGCAAGGCACGGCTCAGTCCTCATAGTCAGAGAAAGGAGGGGGGTTTACACTTACCTCTTTCTGTGCTCGCACTGAGGTAGGGTGTCGTCGTCTCCCCATCAGCTGCCAAGCCATAAGGCTGTGCGCCCGACTCATGGCCTGGGCCACTGGAGGGCACAAACAGGCAGGGGGAGGGGAGTTAGAGAAGGGCTCAAGGGGAGTCCCACCATCCACCCCGGGACAGTCCCTTAGGTCGCTTCCCTCGCCCTCTCCGATCATAGCACTCGCTGATAAGGCAACTCACAAGGCGTGCCGGCAGGGACGGACCTCTGTCCATGTCGGCCACCATGTTGGCTGAGCCTCGAGCCTCTCAGGTGCAGTGGGATCCAGGGCAGTGGTGCTTCTTCACGGGGGATCACCGCAGCTGGAGAGTTCGGATGTCCTGACAGGTAGATGTTGGACATGGATGAGGCCGTCCAATCACAGTGTATTGAAATGGACAACAGAGGGGTCCGGAGCACTCTTAAAGAGCAACCGCCATCTTGGCGCTCCTAGCCACGCCCTCGGACTGACATTTTTAATGTTATGTTTCTACCCGTATTGTGGGTTTGGTTTGTTGGAGCCCATGTACCACATTCATTTCAGTGAAGAATGCCTGGCAGCAAGCTACCAAGTAAGAGTTAGGAATCAATTACAAAAGCCAGCTGCACCTCATCTCAAGACTGTGGCCTCTCTGCTCCATCACTTGCACAATTTAATTTTCTACAGACATGCACCAACTTTCTTTACATTCACGATTTGGCTTATCTGTATGCAAAGGGATAACAAGGACTTTGACGAATGCAACATTTCAGCTGGAACCTGGTCTTACTAACAGTGAGGAAGAATTTGTGCTTTAGCTTTAGGAACATGCTGTAAATCTACAAATGGGTTTTATTCTGAGTAACCTTCAGTAGAGAGCCTACACTTGGAAGTAACACAAAGCCATAAAAAAGAAGGGGTGAGGGGCACCCCCGGCCCCCAGACACACACAGGGTGAAAAAAAACAATTCTAAACAAATGGCATGGGTGGTTAAAAAGGAAGGCAAGAGGACTATTTCTTCCAAAACTAGGATACAGAAGGTGAAGCATAAATTAAACATGATTTTGTAAGCATTACTGTCACAGTATTGGGCCTCTGAATGGCAAATGAATGAGAATGTATAGGAAGAAAATCAAGGAGGAGCCAAGGCATACGTGGAGCAAAAACGTTACAGCTTCACTGTTTTTCATCTCCCCTCTCCATCTCATACAAATGAAGGAATGGGAGGTGGACAATAATGGGGCATCTCCGAGCTTACATAATTCTCTAGGCTGGTTTTGCAACCAGGGAAAAGTGCTCCTAAAACTCTTTCAGTGTTCCTACAAGTCACTGTTGCATGACCTCTTCTAAGCAATGTTAAATTAGATTTCAGACACCAAATGAACATAAGACCTGTGTTTGAACAGTAACTCATGCTTAAAGTGAATCATCCTTTTGATGATGGCATGCTTCAGAGCTTTTCATAGTACTCCAAATACATGACGTCCTTCATTAAGCATACGCATAGCCACATCAACGGCGTTTACGCAGGCTAATGGAACCAACCTTGACGATACATGGTTCCAGACAGTCTGCACAATCAGGAATCACATACACAATTTGGTACTATGTTCTCTGGACTGCATTAAGACATTCAGTACTTGTTCAAATCATACAGGCAGCGACCACATACACAGGAGCACTGAAACATCCCAATGACAGGCAACAGGCAGACTCTGTAGCTCTGACTGAGAACAGATCATGTGATAAGCAGAATGAAAGAATATACTGCTGGTGTTTTGAGCATCTGAGCCAGCTCACTGGCAGCAGATGGTCTTGCCCCATACAAGAGTATGAATCACTGCAACCACAGTGAGGCCCACTTCCCTTTTTCTAAAATCTGCACACCAACAAGAGACACATACGCACTCTATAAGCTACAGAATGAGAAGTGGTATTTGGGTACAGTTACTCAAGCACAAATGAAGTCGATGCTTGTTAAAGAAACCTCAAAATATGATCATGGAATGGTACATATGGCTTAGTAACTTAGTTTTAATATCAATGAATCAAAATTCAAAAGACTGACACATTACAGAACTGAAATAGAAGCCAGGCATTCATTAAAGCAAGATGTCAGCTAAATGTGTGATAATCCCACTCAGATATAGTGAATTTCTCATGGTCCTAGGTAAGAATGTGTGGTCAATTAGATTGAACAACAGCGGCTTGGCATGAACACCATAATTTGAGAACTGGAACATTTTAGGTGTGAGTCTCAAAACAGATCTACAATTAGTCAGCAAAAAACTCTGGACTACAGGAGGCTTTTTAACCTTCTCTTTCCTTATGAATTGATTATAAAAATACCAGTGAAGATACATTTTTTTCATTGCACGATAATATATTTTCACAATTGATGTGTATGTCATCAGTAGCAGTGAGTTATTATGTCTGTGCAAATCTTTGTGTGTGCACTTTTTTATGCGTTGCTACAGACCTAAGGATATGCCAGGGAGACCTCACACTATTAATACTTTAACATTCATTGGCAAAGCCAATAAGTCTGTTTTTTTAATAAAATAAAATATTGGCCTTCCCTTGAAAATCTGCAATCTCCACTTTTTCTATGCAAGCTCCAGTACCTTCCATGATTACCAGGGGTACGATGGCATTATCACTTGAGCGGATTGATTCAGTTCTATCATATACAATGTCCCAGGGTTCAGTTAAAGGGAGCCAGGCCCTACCTGTTCTGCTTGTTATTCTCAGCATCAACAGGGGGGGTGTCGGGGGTGAGTCCAGGCTTTAGCTTTCCTGGAATGAAATTCATAATGTGGAACAGAACTTACCTTGTTTACAGTGGCACTGGAAAACGGTCAGGCAGAAGAAATGAACTCTTCAAAAGAAACAGATAAGGGATAAACTGTCTGTTTTTCTTATGTTGGGCATGATGAATTCTTTGTGTGATCATACTCCGGTTACAGAAAGACTCTGCACCACAAATGTATCATTGCCTTAACACTATCATCTGATAAACCGAATTGGAAAAATTCACTGGAAAGATCTTGCGGGAGAAAACACAAACTGAATACTTTTGAGAGGCTGATGAGGACAACTAAAGGGAGGCCCCCAAGGTGAGACTATTACGCTGACAGTTGCTTTTGAACATAGCAGGCACAGATAATGAACTACAAGTTTAAATGATGCTCATAAACCTAATGGGCACGGATAATGAACTACACGAAAACTGTATTTGTGAACCAAAACAAGCATAGTTCATCAGCAGTGGGTGATACTTTGTTTAATAAAACTTTTACATGTCACTGTAATAGGTCTTTTTTACTGTGAAATCTGGTTGCTAATATACAAGACTGACAATGATTAGAACTCATTTTGACACTCCTACTGATTTCTTTAAAGACCTTCCCTCACTTGATATGTGTCCTTCAAAACTACCCATTCAACATCCCCATGTTTTTTTTCCTAAGGTACGCAAATGTTCTTTGTCTTCATGAGAGATGATGGTGTACAGCATTTCACAACTGCGCCTAGTATGTGTTGGATGAGGACTGGCTATGCCTGATATTCAACTGTACTACGTGGCATCTCAACTAGCAGTGATCAATGATTAGAATCTTCATCAGCAGGATAACCCTGCCTTTTGGCTGGAACTTACTGCCCACCCCTCAGTGCGTTGTTCTATGGTGGGTCCCACAAAAGTATTGATGGATCTGAGTAAATAAAGTCTTCACTGGACGGAGTGATGCGCTTCAGGATGGTACCCTGCCTGAAGCAGACTATCCAGCCTCCTGGCTTTAAAAATGGATTGTAAAGGTATTTATGTACCAGATCATATTTAAATATCCCGTAAGTGAAGAGTTTTACTGCACAAACCCCAGGTTCACAATACTCTTGGATGTGACATGTTGTGGAGACACACAAGCTTGTCTTAGATTCTCTTCCTGAGTTTAACTCTCAAGAAACTAAACTGAGCAAAAGCAGATGAGAAGCTGTATAATCCCAGACCTATTGTACCCTACTCATTAATGCACCAGATAAATTCACGGCTCTCCTATTTAGAATGGAGAACCTTAGATGATGATGGCTGGTGGGAAGCCCAAACAGCATCCCCTAAGCTGCCCAACACAGCTAAATTGTGTCTGATCTAAGTATTTTGAGTTTACTATTAGCTTGATTGCCTCTAGAAGAAAGGAAGAGGTTCATCAGGCATTAAGAGGGAGCGACTGCTAAGTCTCTAATCATTTGGGATCCAATGAGGCAGGCAGTGTTGGTACTGCAACATTTAACAATATGCATTGCTTACAATGTATGATTTGGAACTACATGTTTAGCTCTGGTCTGAAACAAAAATAAGGTTGCTTTAGAACGTAGAGTTAAACTGCTGGAATTACACATTTTCTTACCATGGGCTATTTGCAAACAATAGCACAGTAAGCAGCAGTGTGGTCAAAGACAGTTGCACAACAATGACAGCAACATGAAGCTAAAATAACACTACTGGTTCTCTCAAAATTCACTTGCATTCATAATGAAAAATTCTCATTTTAAGTTCCTGAAACAGAAACCTTCAAAACATTCTTTTAACTGAGCTTTCATGTGTTCAAAATACCATTCACTTGATATCCAAAGCTTGAATAAAGTGGAGATCTAATATAACATAGCATGCAACATAACATAGCAACATATTTGTAAGGTACATGTTCATCCATGGAGCATTCTAGCACTGAATAACAGGTGTTTATTGTTACCAATTCAATGGTACTCATTTATCAGCCTCAGAAGGATGAAAGGCAAGGTGAATCTGCTAGGATTCAAACCTGCAACAATGGCATTATACACAAATTCCTACAGCGAATGCGTTAGTCCACTGAGCCACTAGACCCATCTCTTGTGTTACAGAGGGCAAACATTAACAAACATCCCTTCTGCCTTATTGTAAGTGTGTTATACCCTGTGGCAGAATATCTGTCATTTTTTTGAAGGAGTAACTCTCAGCCGACCTCTAAATTACACCCTTATACCAGAAGGACCTCAAGTCTAGTAAATGAAATTAAATCTGGAAAATATGGAGGGAGTGACTGTAAAGACAGGACAGTAGTATTAGACTGAAGTCTTATTTACAACACTGGATAAACAGTTCTTGTTTGAACATAAACATTTTACAATGACGCAAACTAAGACAACAAAAATACGTGAATTTTTTAAAAAACTTTTTAAATCAGCCACTGTAACAATTAAATCTTCTGGGAACTACAACAATAAAACACCAAGACCTCGGCTGCTCCTTACCTGTTGCACCGTTCCCTACTGGAAGAGCCTTCTGCAGCAGGACAAGAACAGTATCCTCATCCAGAGCCGGCAGGTTTGTCAGGTGATGCAGGATGTATAGTGATGAGTGGCAGTCCAGACTGTGAAGCTGTTGCAGAAGATCCCGCTTGGCAATACTGCCGCTGTAACAAACAAGGAAAAGCAGGGGAATGTGTCTGGTTAGCAAACATTTTCACAAAAAGTAATTCACTGCAAAGCCTAGACATTGCAAAATGTGTCTAACAGAAAGAGACACCAGACCATACAGCACAGATACACTATCCATCAACCGGTCTACATACCCTTTCCTACAGCAGAATATGTAAAATGGATCATAACCACAGCACTGCCCAAATATGTAATTAACTTGTGACTAGAGCACCTAACACCAGATCTACCCAGCAGCTGCGTACCACACTCATAACTTCACAAGGCAGTGGGTAAATAAGAGATCATATGTAAAGAGCTCTGGTACAGTCTCTGGTCTCACTGATCAAACAGAAAACTTACTAGATCTGACACACTCACCTACACTTTCCTTCACCTTAACTCACAGCACATCTCTTTAAACAGAATCAGACTCCAGGACTGCAATGCAAAGTCATCCCTGGGCAAACAAAAGTGCAGCACAGCTTACTAATGGCACAAACAACTAATAACCGTGTCAAGAGAGGGAGGATTTTCACTTCCCAGACTGAGGCAGTGAGTATCTGCATGCACGTATGTACCGAATAATACCTGCTTCTAAATGCCAAAGATTGCAAAGCAAATAGACAACAATACTCTAAAAGGTTGTCAAAAGCTGGATTGCTATCTGCAGCTCAGTTACACATTCTAGCATTTTACTGCATTGGTGTGTTTTTGTCTCTTTTTCTGATCTGTTGCCCAGTAACAGTTAATTTGAAAGGGGCAATTAAGCTTTCAGAGTTTAATAGACATTTTTCCTTTTAACATTTATAGAGGAAATAACATACTTCCAAATGTTCCTTAATAAGCTCTGTTTGATAAGATGTACATGATTGTTTTAATGCAATAATAATAATGTTACATATAGAACCAACACTATTTCTATCATTACGTTAAAAGCCAACGTATAACCATTTTGTCCTTTTGCCAGTAATACCAGTTGAATGGGTGTCACCAATTCTTTTTACTACTGGCACTGAAATCTTAAGCGTCAAATATATTTTTTTGTAAGTTTGCATTTTTGGGTGGATGCCACTAGGGTTTTTCCTTCTAAAGTTTGTAACTAAAAGTGCCACAATACATTCAAGTTCTCTACCCAATCTATCTTGAAGGCTATCAGTGCAAACGTAAAGAATCACTTGATGATTTTGATTCATAGGTAAGACGGAGCTAGAAATGTGCAGCATAAAGTGTTTCGAGCCCCCTCATTCCCAGCAGAGCCTGGTCTACCATGGAACATTATCACTCCATTTGAACTGCCATCACTAAGGATGGGAGAGAATTTAACATATGGTGCAGTGACAGCCACCGTCATAGCTGAATACTCTTGCAAGGATGTAAAGAGTCACTGAAAAATGTGCAGGCAGAGATTTATTTCCATTGGAACTTCAATATAAATAATTTTTTTTTTTTTTTTTTTTTTTTTTTTTTTTAAGGCTGTCAGCTTAAAGGTATTTAGGATCAGGCATAAGGTCAAAAGAGCTTATTCTTAAGGACGCCAACTCACTATTAATCCTAGAAAATATATCACACTTTGGGAAATCACTGAAATGATACTATCCTTTGTGCTATAGAAAATTACAGCTGTTCCTGGTCACATCTACGGAGAAGAAGACCATCCACTACAGCTCTTAACCAGTTCCTAGTTGTAACTGGTAGCTGCAGGTGTGCCCTGCCATTATTCATGTTTGGGCACCAGGACTAGGTTTTCATCATTAGTCGTTGACAGAGAACAAGAGAGAATAAGGTAGAAAAGGAGGAAAGAAGAAAGAAGAAAGAAGAGAAATGGAAAATAGTGACGGGGATAAAACAGGGATGAAAAACCCTGCATGAATGAGATTATGGGGCAGGGAATGATGGATGGTGGATGAAACAGACATAAGAAGGAATAAAGACCAAACAGACTTGGTACATGCGAACCTCCAATTCAGTAGCATCTTCTGAGAGGAACTTTGGCTACCAGGAAATTTTCTTTTAAAAATGAAGCACTGGTCTCAACTGTGTTTATGAACCAGAAGGACTCTCTTGCATGTTTATTCCTTAATCTCTTTCATGCTGTTTTGTGATGTCCCATAAGAACCTGTTCCATCCAAAAACCAAATGTATCTTTAAAATCTGTGCTTTAACTTGCCACAACTATTGTGTCACATATGTGATGTACTTAAGCCTGCTAAAAAAGACAGACAAGATGCAGTTCCAGAATAAACATACTTGAACAAATCTAATCAGAAGTGAAGGAAATGCTTTGTGTGTCTGCAGGCAATGGTTTTTGGGTCTTCTTGAAAGGCATTCTGTTAGGTAAGAGACCCAAACTGTATGTGGGAATATGGGTTGAGTGCTAAGTGGGCAAATGTATCCATTGCATAGAACTGAATTTCCCCTCATGGTAATGGGTCCAGATATCTCTATTCCAAGGTCAATCAATTTTATAACAGTGTGTTTGATACCAATAAACATCTGTTGTTCAGCACCAAGATACACTTCAGTGTGAATGTGTGCTTTACAAATACATATTGTTAGTGTTCATCCGAAGCAGTGGGGCACAAAATGGGAAAAAGTATAAGGAAAGGCCCAAAAGCATGGAAAGAATGACAAATGTATGTTCTTGTCCAAACAAAGTGCTCATATCTTTAACGATTGGAAGACAGTTGTCAGTCAACCCTTTTCAGAAGCAAACCCGCAAGCCAAAGATTACATATAAAACTCCCAGCATCCTAACCAAACAAGTTATGTTACTAGGTAATGCATGCAAGGATGACAAAGGCATTCCTGCTTCCAGACATTACCATTTTGCACTGTACATCCTTGCACATTCTGCAGTACACTTTACTTTACCTGCTTTGATTTATACACCATTCAAGAACCTCCAGCTGGGCCCAAAGTCCATCACAAAATTCCTTCAAGACAAAATCATTGCACACATCCTAAATGCAAATGGACATAAATAAAGATTAATGCATGTGTCCAGCCAATGAAGTAACTTACAAACTTGATATTTATTTTCAATATCTCAGACGAAAACAAGCATAGTTTAAAGGGAAATAAAAAGAGCTTGGTAAGTTTCGGGCTCAAACATCTTTAAAGAGGGAGATACGGTGAAGATACCTGGTGTCCTGAGCATTAGAGAAGTCACTGAGCCAGCACAAACCTCAGTAAAGTACTCTTCACCATCGTGAAGGAGTTCACCAACCCCACATTCACCGAGAAAACATCACTCCCTTCCAGGAACTGTGCAACAACCTCCACAACAAGATTTTGTCTATCAACAGAAACTTCAAACGCCATCCCTCTGTTGCAGACAGCATCAACCAGCTCTCATGCACAAGCACAAACTCCAAACACTCCCTCACCCACTGGGAACTCCAGACATTGCAAGACACTCTTGCCATCATGAACTCCTTACACACAGAAGCCCCCACCACGTCTTCAACCTCGGAAGCAAGACCATTAGCGACAATCTAAGGAAGGTTGTGAATACCTTCATCACTGCAGCCTCCTTCCCGGAGATCTGAAAACACCCTAAAGTTAGGCCCCTCCTAAAAAACATCATCCGCCAACCCAGCCGAATTGAAGAACTATCGGCCCATATCTCTGCTCCGCTATCCAGCAAAAGTCCTCGAGAAAGCAACCAACCAGCAACTCACCCAAAACCTAGAAGAACACAACCTCCTGGACCCCACCCCAATCTGGATTTGGAGCTAACCACAGTACTGAGACAGCCCTGATTGCAGCCACTGATGACATCAGAGCCCTCCTGGACAATGGGGAAAAAGCAGCACTCATCTCCCTGGACCTGTCCGCCTCATTTGACACCGTCTCTTACCACATCCTGATCAACAGACTCCAACACATCATGATTCAAGGGAATGCCCTCAACTGGATCACCTCATACCTCACTGGCAGAACCCAAAGGATCAGTCCCCCACCGTTCACTGCAGAGCCCAAGAAGATCATTTGTGGAGTCCCCCACGGATCGTCCCTCAGCTTGACCTTCTTCAAAACCTACATGACATCCCCCCACCCGGCACTAACCGGCAGATCACACGGACTCAACATTATCTCTCATGTTGACGACACACCACAAATGCTAACTTCCACAGGTGTAAGATGTATGTAGCGGGCTGTTTGAAGGACAACTGTCTCAAACTCAACACCGAAAAAATAAAAGTCCTCATCTTTGAGAACAACACCTCGCCATGGACTGACACATGGTGGCTCACTCCCCAACTCCGACAGATCACACCCACAACTTCGGCATCATACTGGATAGCAAGCTATCCATGAGGAAACAAGTCAATGCAGTTTCATCCTCCTGGTTCCCCACCCTTTGGATGCTCCGCAAGATCTTCAGGTGGCTCCCAGCAGGCAGTCCTCCCAAGGCTGTGGAGGTCGCAGGGCTGCAGAACAAGTCATTTGGTGCAGGTTCTTCGAGGCAACAGAGAGGCCGGTAGGGCTGGGGCCAAGTCAGATGGTATCTTCAGTCTTCTCTGCTGGTAGGACTCAGTGTTGTCCGGCTCTTCTTAGGTTATCAGGAATCCAAAGTTCAGGTCAGGGGATGCCACCTAAACACTGTATTTAGGAAGTGTTAGGGGATAGGGTAGGAAGCCAATGGTAGTAGCCAATTGACTACCCACCTTATGGTAGCTACACCCAACTATGTGACCACCTCCTTTGGGAGGAGGACACAACCCTGACCCTAATTGGTTATTTTTCCTTCCATTCAAGATGGAGGAAAATGAAATGGAGGGGTCACGTCAACTGCCACACCTGAGGGTGGGTGCTGGCTGAGAGTGGCCACTCCTCCTGCTCTTTCTAGTTTTTCTGCCTATAGTGAGAACTGAATCAAGGGTTTGCCTTCAGCTGGTAGAGGCAGAGGCTGGGGTCACAATTCAAAGGCAGTATAGCCTTTGAAGCTTCCAGCCTGATCAGTGTGCCTGCTTGGGAGAAGATGTGTGACACCTCTGCACAGGAAAGGCTTTGTCTTCTGGCTCCAGAGAGCAAAGGCTCTCACCCCAGGAGTCCAGAATCATGTCTGGTGGTGGCAGGCTAGCTAATACCTGACAGCAATATTGCCAGGG
Source organism: Pleurodeles waltl (assembly GCF_031143425.1). Lineage (NCBI taxonomy): Eukaryota > Metazoa > Chordata > Amphibia > Caudata > Salamandridae > Pleurodeles > Pleurodeles waltl. The sequence continues at coordinate 1,126,345,034 of NC_090448.1, forward strand.
CTGTTTTCAGGGGACACCTCTAGGGTGCCCTCTGGTTAAATTTTATAATAAATCCAACATTGGCACCAGCGAGGATTTATTATGCTGTGTTCAGAGAGGCCATCATGTAGCTGGGGAACTCATAGTGACCAGTGTCCAGCACATGCACTTACTATGGCTTCTGTGTACACTTACTATGTCTAGGAATTGACAAAGACACAGTAGGGGCATATTTGCTTGTGCACATATGCCTTCACATGTAATACAGTGCACCCTGCTTTAGGGCTTTAAGGCCTGCTAGAGGGGTGACTTAACTATAATGCATGTAGTGTTAGGGAACATGGCACCCAGGCTGAGTGCCATGCCAATTTTGCATTTTTTGGGAAACCTTGTTGTGCAGACCGTCATTGCAGGCTGGTGTGGGGCCTCTCAGAGTGGCACAAATGATGCTGCAACTCTGGGGGGTCCTCTTCAGTACCAATGCCGTAGGTACCAGGAGTACCATTTACTAGGGACATACAAGGGTGGCTGAAGTTGCCAATTATAGTACAGTTTTGGGGAAGGGGATCTGGCCCAGGGGAACCAGATTAGCAGGGGCCCAGGGCACTTACAGTACGAAACCACATCATGTTAAGGGGAAAAATTGGGGGAGGTGGGAGCTAACCATGTAAGAATAGCACTTTCTTGCACGCTTTCTTGGACAGACCATGCCAGAACCCTAATTTGGAGAAGTCAGAAAAGTTAAAAACTGGCACTAAAGGAGCTGCAAAACCATGCCATTGTTTTCTCTCCTAATCCTTTAACCACCGCCTTTGCATTTTCTACAGCCGGTAAAGATTCAGAAGTAGATAAAAGTTTGGTAGAATATCAGAACTCCTTACACTCTGCCTTTGAATAGATTGCCCCATTGAAAATACAGACAAATACTAAACACAGTCCTCATGAACCATGGTACACCATGGAGCTGAGACTAGAAAAAGCTGCTTGCAAGACGTTGGAGAGACGCTGGTGCTTGACTTATAATCTAATTGGTAAAGCAGAATATAAAAATGCACTTAGTACATATAATTGGAATATTAAAAATGCATGCATCTTCCAAAGTGTTGTTTAAAACTCTTAAATATTTCTTTAATACCCACGCCTGATCTCCACCACTTCAGCCCCGCAAGACTTAGGCAATTCTCTTGCGGACTTCTTAAGTCAAGTTAATCTAACTGAACTTTGTTTGCCAGATTTTTCAGTCCACTACTAAATTGAATGTTATCTCCTCTTCTCGAAATAGTGGTTATAGTATGGGAAGGTTCAAGACTATCACTTGAACAAATACAGCTAGCATTAGAAAAAGCTAAATCCAGCTCTCCTTTGGTCCCATCCCCGCCCAGGATCATAACATTACTGTCTAAGCAAACTGCTCCGATAAATAGATCGTTATTTTATCTATCAATACAGGCTGGGAAAATTCCCATAGCCTGGAAATCCACACAGGTTATACCCATTCAAAGAAAGGCTAATGTGGACCCTTCATTTATTTTGAGACCCATTTATCTGCCTCCTCTATTAGGTAAGCTGGTGGAAAGCCTCACTACTAGACAACTGACATATTATCTTGAAGAAAACAAGATTTTGGACCCATAACAATCTGATTTTAGATCAGAGCATAACGCCGAGATGGCCTTGGTTGCCGTGACTGATTCAATCAGGTGCACGCCAGATGTTCATACTCCAACTATGCTGATACTCCTAGACCTGTCTACAGCATTCAATATTGTGGCACATGCCAAACTACTTTAAAGACTGAATGAGGTAGGGATCTTTGGGGCAGTTTAATCATGGTTTCCAAGATTTTCGGAAGATAGATTGCAAGTCATCTTGCTAGGTACTTTCAAATCCTGGACCATGCAGGTGAATAAAGAGGGCCCTCAGGGTTCATGCTTGAGCCCCACTTTATTTATTTAATATATATATGCAGCCCTCCTTGCTAAAGTCATCAAAACATTTGGTATTTAACTTTTGTCCTATGCTTATGACACCCAGCTGGTCATTTCCTTTCAAAATGATCTATATAAAGTGAAAGAACATTTTTTCCAGTGGGATGAAAGCGATTGCAATGTGGATTACTGATAATTATCTTCAGTCAAATCCAGGAAAAACAGAAACAATACTTTTTGAGAAATCTCAACAACTTTGGAAACCCTGAATAGTGGCTCTCAAAATTAGGAAATGCTCCTATTCCCAGTCAGGTCGTAAAAAAATCTTAGTGTCGGGCTAGATCAGGCACTCACCAGGAAATAATAGGTCCAACCCACAATGGGTACCTGTTTCTATTTGCTGCGCATACTGAGCAAAGCACTTCCTTTTCTCCCATTATCAATTACAGGAACCTTGATACAGGCGTTATTGTTAGCAGCTGAACTACGGTAATGCTTAATTGGCTTTTGCCAATGAGACATTACTGTTCAAATTACTGGTCGTGCAAAATACAGCTTCACGGCTTATCTGCAATCTGCAATCTTCTGCCAAGAACTGCCTCTACTCCATTTTCAAGAACATTACACTGGCTGCCAGTGAAAAAAAGAAGCATATTTAAAATATGCTGCCTAACCCATACAGGCTAATTGGGAAAGGCCTGAACTATTTACAGCAAAATGTAAGAGCTACTATCCTGCCAGGAATCTGCGGTCCAGTGATAAAGCCCTACTTTCCATTTGCTGCATTCAACAATCTAGGTGCGGAGGTAGAGTCTCCTCCTACCTGGCCCCCACCTACTGGTACAATTTGGCCTTTCATGTCTGTTCTTGCACGGACTACAGCAAATTGAAGAAAATTGTTAAAAATTATTAAAACTGCTGTGTTTTCATTTTTTTCTAAGCTCTGGTTGTTGCTGTTGGTCTTAGCGTTGAGATACACCTGTTGGGGTGATTTGTTCAAGTATTAATATTAATATTATTATTACTGCAATAATAATCATACAGCTCTACAACAAATAAAACAACGTCATCTTAAATTAACCATTCGCAATAATGGTACTTCACTGGAATTGCCCCATTTCTAAACCCTTGTGTGCCCATAACCTTATATTTATTCTATACAGTTGAATACCTATGGCACAGACTGATACCTAAAGGTGGTCATTAAAATCTGATAGAAAGAGCAACTCTCAAAGGAAAGTCTGTTTGAATGTAAAAACAGGTAAGAGAAAAAGATGCGCGAAAACCTACAGTCATGTCTACATCCATTTGGCAAATGTGAAAAAGAAGAAGTTCATAATGCAGTCTGTGTTGTCTGTGATCTGCAGTCTGCATCTCAAAGCCAGCCTTTTATTACAGTCTCCCAGGAGACCAGGTGGAATGGCACAGGTGATTTTGAGAAAGGTTACAAGATGCATCTGTGCAGGTACAGTGTAGCAGAAATATGGAGTTCCATATTTTTTAACACACCACAGTCTGTAGGATTCTGCTTACATGATCTGGAGTTAGTCGAGTATTATCTGCAAATAAAGAAGCGATGCTCCATAGTGAGGCAATATGGAAACATTTATTACTGAAATGAAACTGAGGTCAAATAGGGAACATCTCTAAAGGCGGGTTTCACCTCAGACTGGAAACCGAAAGCATTGTTGATGCTCTTGTTCAACTGGAATATTGGTCTATAGATTATAGCCAGTCACCATTACACACTGCCTCTGAACCTAAGCCAATGTTACCATGGAGATCGTGTATGCAAGTGGAAATTAATTCAGATTGTACAGTTCTGTGACTGATCTCATGCCCCTGGTCGTTTTTGGGACAGCAATTAACCTAGAGTAAAACGCAAAACGTAAAAGGGCAATAAGTTATAAGAGGAAGAGGGGATTTATCCATACGACCCAAATATGATTTCAAAACACAATGGGGCCAATTCACAAAGAGCACTAATTCACAGACTCACAAATGGCCTTGTCGTTCAATAATTTTAGAGCCAAAGGACACATTCTGAAGAGCTGGTTGAAACGGTTCCCAAGATGAAGACTGCAGGCCGCAGCCAAAGAAACACAATGGAGGTGGTGAAGGGAAAGAGCCTCTATGTTCGACAGTGACTGGATAAAGGCACTCCAAGTCTCACTGGAGATGTTGGGAAAAGAAAGCAGAAACACAGCTCCTAAACTTCAGGCAGTGCCTGGTCTTTGGTGTTTGATTCTTAACAGATGGGCTGCGGGATCTCAGTATGACTCTGCTAGCACAGACGACCTGGACCATTAAAATGGTTTCAAAGTAGGAAGTACTGTTTCGGTCTCACAGTTTGGGTCAATACACCTGATGCAAGTGGTATGTCTGCTGTCACACTGTCTGAGTATAAGCAGTACTACTGCTGCCACATTACTTCTCAGATTTGCCACAGATAGTTCTTATGCTGCAGAACTGTTCTTGCTATACTGTTTCCATACTCCTGGTACCTGCTGGGCAACTTCTGTCAAGGTGTCCCTGTATATCTCATACATTTAGCACTGCTGCTATTTTACAGTGTAAAACTACAGCCATCGCACTATTTCAGTGTGAAGCATTGCACTGCTGCCATGTTGTAGTTTTATCCGGTGGAGGAAGAACTGACCCAATCACTTTTTTGTAACCATGTACTTGTGACAAAGTGATTGTGCTGCTCTTAGGCTAATTCTGTAGTATTGTTGATAGCGCATGGTTCTGTACACAGGTGCAGATGGTACTGCCACCCATACACTGTTTCTGCACACCTTCCCAATGCAAGCCTGCCAAGGTTTGAGTACTATTTCCATAGACCAGATGCAGGTTGTCCTGCTCCTAACAGTTTATGCTGCACTCCCAGGTGGACATTAAAAATATATGTATATGGGTTACAGAACAAACTGGGATGGGCAACACATGTTAACTATCTTTTTTAGTCTTTAGCCCCTAAGGAAATTATCATCCACACTTAAAAACAAAGCAAAAAGAAAAGCAAAGGCAGGCGTATTCCACCTTTGAATGTCTTCACTTTTCAAAAATCAGTCGGTCTTTCAATCTTTCAAGTTCTAATATCAGTAAGGCAGTGATACAAAAAAAGAACACAACTAATCAAAATCGAATGAACCAAAAATAAAATGAATGCTTTGTGCTAAAAACTGTAATTGATCAATGTGTTGAACAGCTGGACAGTTTAATATTTGTTCGAGAAGGGCATAAGGGATAATACAAAAATATGAAAACACAGGAACTGGGGCGTTTGAAACAAGTATTTGTGTAAGTCTGTATGACAAAATATAGAGAATAACGAATGCCTGTGCCAGTACTATCACCAGAAACAGGATATACCCTCCCAGTAGTGTCAAACTCCAACTGAACACAGGTTCTCCATTTAAAGTAGTAATACAAAAGTAATAAGGCCTGGAATCAGTATATCTATGTACCTTAATTTACAGTTCTGGTAAAAAAAGAAGCCATACACAAACCTTGGTTTACCATCCAATTAAACTGTGCGTGTAGGTGCAGCAATACTACTTCACTTCACAAACATAGCAGCGGTAATTGTGTTATTTTGTTTTGTGACACAAAATCCAAGTTAATAGCACACCAGTGGACTGCACTAACATTGTTACTGCATCCTAATATTAATCTGAGATTTGCTATCCACCTTTAATTATCACAATGCCAAATCCATTTTCTGACCCAGCTATTCACAGACATCTAGGGATACTGACCTTGTCCCTGTGAAGGGCGTACAATAAGGATTTGGCAGAATCTAAACTCTGGCAGTGGGTCCACCCAAGAAGCACCAGAAGACGGCCAAGTGGCTTAAATTCATTGCTCAGAAGTCGACTCAAACCACAAAAATCTTCTCTTTTTAATAACCCCAAAGCTGTAACCTGCAAAGTAAGAGAAAACATAATGAACAACTTCAAGATTGCTATCGGCAAATCAGAGCAGCAAACCCACTAATTTAAGTCAGGTCCTTGGGCACACAAAGAAAAGGCTAGTACCAAGTTTTGTATATTTTCTCTGAGACCCTATGTCCAATCTTGCTTATATTTATTTAGTGTAATAAATGCAGCAGGACATTTTCAAGTGGTCTATCCCACAAAGCAGTACAGATTAAGGGCTGAACATTAGTGGCACTCAGCCACTGTTCAGATGTGAATACAAAAGAGAGGTTGCTGATGCTGTACAGCTTCCTCAAAAAAGGCAAAATGGTGAGTTCCAGCATAATGACTTATGTGTGAGCATGTGTCACCTCGCACATGCACAAACATAAAATGAAAATGTGGCTGCCTTTTTTTACTTTTAATTTATGTTCCAGGATGGTCGAAGCCTATTTAGGAGCTGTAAATTATAAATAAGAAGTGCACACCAGTGAACATGTCTTACACAGGAAAGATCATCCTGGCAGCTAATTGTAGATGTGGAACCCTCCAAAAAAAAAGGGAAAACAATTAAAAGTGGGACAGGGAGGGATGAAGCAGCAATGGAAGAAGGGGTGGAGGAATGGGGCAAGCAACTCCATGGAAGGCGCCAGACAACATAACCCAAGGAAGGGGACGCTGTGAGGAGCAATGAATGAAATGGGGGAGGGGCAGAAAACAGAAAAAACAAGCAGGATGGGAAGGGGCGGGAGAGGCAAGAGGCCAGCTGAGAGTGGGGTCAAACATAGGGACTGGGGAAGCAACACTTAAAGCACTGCGGGGGTAGTCATGGAAGTAGCAGCACAAGGGGGAGAGAGCAAGCAATAAAAAGCACTCCCATGGAGTCCTGAAAGAGAAAGAAAAAAGTTGTTCAGCGAATATATGCAGTCCAAGAATACAACTGACCTAGTTTGAAAGACTGTGAGGCAGCTAGGCTTCCGTGGTGGGAAAACACAAGAAGAGGAAGGAAAGCCTTAGAAGAGGAAGAGGAAGATGAGACAGACACGAAAGCTAACCAATCATGACCTAAAATGTCTTATGACAGAAGACAGCTAGCTGTCTATAGGGGGGACCATGAATAATAACTTCAAACAGAAAAAACAGGTGCTGCAAAACAGAGAGGAGTGTATGACTTTGATTGCTTAGGAAGGTGGGATAAAGATCCATGATTGGCACACCAAAAAGAAGTCAAATACACTGGCCTCAAACAAAAAAAGTTAAAAAACCATGAAAATGTGAACTTGAATCTGAAATTAATGAGGAATGACCACACAGGAAGATTTAAACTTCACTATGAACACTTATGCCAGCATTCCAGCTACCATGTACTGCAGCAGCTGGAACTCATCATCAAACACAGGAGTTTAGCGTGTGGACTAATTCAGAAGAAGAAATGTTCCGCCTCAAATGAGTGAACAAGTGAGTTTGGGTCCAAGTCAGTGGATTGGTAAAATCAAGATATAATAGTAGTAATGTTTGACTACTTAGTAATGAACGCTTAGATAGTGAAGTTATGCACTGCTCAAGGAACTCATGAGTCTGGTAGTCCTTTCTGTAGTACAAATCGCATTCTTTCCCTAGTACATTAATGAAATGGGTGACCGGTTAGGCTATTGGTGTAGAAGAATGTGGTTAAAAGACCAGGGAATCCCCCCATACCAATCTTTTGTGTGTGCAGAAGTAACAGTTGTGGTGCAGGCAGGCTTAGACAATGAATAACAGTTTGCTACTGAATAAATGGAATAAAACTGCAACTACAAGCCAAACTATGGGCTTTATGAATGTAAGGATCCATGATCTTTACACTTTCTGCAGTACAGAAAGGAAACAGAAATAATTCAAACTGAGTCCACTAGCAAACAAAAGTCAATCTTTTTTTATCATGAAGGGAGCAATGGCCAAGCTTGAGGAGCTCAGATTATCTTGGGCCATGAAGAGCGCATGAAACAGGCAGCCAACCAAGCTATTAAGACTGCAGGATGTTCATGTCCATGTGGGGTTAAAACTGGACCACTGCTGGTCTTAAAAACTGCTTAATATTTCATCGGGGTCTCAAATCTTAATTTTCAGACAATACGAAATGATGTATCCTTAACAGTCCTGCCCCATTGTAACTCACCTGGCAGTGTGTAAGGTTATATAGTTTGAAAACCACATTCTAATGATTTTTCTCTAGTAGAGGTTGAGCTGTAATATGTAAAGAGGCCTGCCTTCCTCTTTGGGGTGTTTGACTAGGGCTTGGGTCACAGTAAACACACTGCGAGCCTCACTCAAACAGGCAACCTACTGAGTATATTGCATAGCACTGACTAAAGCACTATTTAGAGGTCAAGGGGCCTGCTAAATCCACCAGAAACTAGATAGCCCAAGTCCAGACAAAAATGAGTACATTTCCAACTTACCAGGACCTGCTCCAAGAAATGCTTGTCACTGCTAAGACAGTAGAAATAAGCTCGTTTCCAGGATGGAATCTGTCTGTGGTCAGAAAACAAGGCCAGAATTGCTCTCTCAGTATCCGATTGTTCAGAAGAAACTAAAACAGATATTAATGTGATTGTTACAGTATGTTAAGTGAGGGTAAGGTAGCAGTAAACACAATAGGGATTTCCAAATCAATTACTTTTGCCATTAGCCCTATTACGGAGTACACACACTCACTGTGGTGATTAGTCCCAGTTTTTGTGTCTGTACTTATTGAAAGAAAAAGGCAAATAATTCCACAGCTATGGCATACAGCAGAGAGGAAGAAGGCACCTGCCATTTTAAAACTTGGCACATTCCACAAAAATCAAAATATTATTCAGACTGGCAAAACACATGCACAAATGGAACCCATGTGTGCCTATAAAAGTAGAGAATAGGAACAGTCTGAAAAGTCATACTAAATTCAATCCAGTACCCTGACATTTGGTTTTACAACTGGGTTATAAAAGGAATATGGGATTTTTAAAAGTATGCTTTGAACTAACTACAGACAATGTCTATGGGGATTATGGAAAGAGGAAACAAGGACAAGCCTAAATATATGTTAAGTATTATAAAAAGTAACAACGTGCACAGACCACAGGAGCAATTCTTCAGAGAACTAAAATTTCAGGTTCATCTGGGTGCTGCAAAGGTGACTGACAGGCAAAGGGACGACAAACGTATGCATGACTAAAGAGGGACCAGCGACCATCTGTAATTACTTTTCACCTCCATCACACAATGAATAAAAAGATATGAAGAAAGGAAATATTGTGAATACCTATGAATTGATAAAAGTGCCATCTTAGATTGCTTGGCAGGACACATATTTAGATTATATAGTGTAAAGGTGAAGTGTGAAAAATAAATATCTAAAAAACGTTGGTGGGGTTTCAAATGTGCTGCACAACATTCATATAAACATTCAGATAATGCATAAAACATTTTGTTTTACACTATTTACATTGACTAAATACAGTGGATCCGTATTAATTTTATTAAACATAGTGTAGTAAAACTAATATTTAACCAGTCTGTGCATTAAAAAAAAAAACACATTAGCGACTGGGACTGTGTGAATGTACACCAAATAACAAGCAGTGGCAAAGCCAACCGGTCTAGCATTCCCCGCCAGCCTTTTGTCTTTGACAATGCTTGTTTTGTTTTTTGCAAAAAGTAGTTGTTCGGGAAGCTTTCAAGCACCAAATCTAAAAATAAATAAATAAATACTGACTAAATGATAATTACTGGCAAAGACAATAGGTCTCAACTTTGGGACGTGTTGGGTTTGCCAATGCTGTACAAGATTGGCAAGTTTGTTGTGCAGAATGGCCAAAAGTAACAAAGGTTAATGCATACCTACATGACTCGGGAGCCATTTTTTAAAATCAGTAAATTAAAAAAAAAAAAATGAAGTAGTGCAAAAGTACGCCAAAAATAAATTGCTATCTGATGCTTCCTCCCAAACACATTTTTAAAAAAGGGTGTGGTTAGCATTGAGGCAATGGAGGAGCAGATCAGGGGTAAGCTATGAGGAGCGGGCAGGAGAAGGAGAAGAGCAACACGGGCAGGGAAGAAGTACACAAATAAAAAAGCAACATGAAATGCAGGGGAGGCAAGATGTTTGGTAGAGGCCAGGTACACAACATAGAACTTGCAACATGTGGGAGACAGCAACACAGGGAGTAGGGTTTTGGCAGGGAAAAACACATGCCCTCACATTAAGTGCTTAAGCAAAAAGAAAAAATAGTTCACGAAAAGTGATCCGTCGAAGGATAGAAGCTAGTTGATCAGAGCGATGGTAGGGAGCCTGTTCTCCAGGAGAGGGACAAACACCAGATGGGTCATGAAAAGCCAGCAAAAAATAAGCAAAGAAATTAAAGTGACAAAAAGCCAGTCAATGATAAATAATGGGAATGCTGTAATCCCGCAATAGGTCTTTTGCAACCAGACAGCTTGTGAGGTCTAGTAGGCTTAACCTAAAAAGATTTCTGCAGTCTCAAACAGCAACATTGTCACAGTAGTCCCTCGGACTTAAGGGAACTACTTGATATGTGAAAGAGTAGAATGCCATCACTTACAGTGAGGTTAACCAATAGCTGGAGTGGGCTGAACCACTGACCCATATTGCAGTGGGCAATAGAAAACATGTGATTGATGCAACAGACCAAGGGATAAAGAAAGGTGGATGAAAGCCCCTATAAGTATTTACTACATTTAATTTAGTAAAATCTAAAGCCATTGGCAAAGCCAAAAGGTCTCCGCTATGGAAGAGCTACTGGCTTTGTCAATGTGCTTTCGCCATGTTGTACACCAGCGTGGCTGCTGTTCAGCATGACTTAAAGTTAGTGGTGTAGAGCGGAGTAGGACGAAGCAGAGTGGTGCAGAGTGGAGCAGAGCGGGGAGAAGAGTAGAGTGAAGGTGCGTAGAGTGGAATAAAGTGGCGTAGAGCACCGCCAGCTCCCAACTGCTGCTGCTTCTTCCCACAGCGCTATCGCTCCTGCTAGAAGCTGGCCTCTGCCAGCATCAGCCTAGCCTGTCAGTGAACCCAGGCCCAAGTTTCAGTGATATAGGTCTGTCGCCACTCCTCGCCGCATTTTTTAGCGCCATTTCTCCCTACTTTCTGGCATCCCTGGTGCCCCTCCCCCCAACCTATATAATGAAGGCCGCAGCGCAGGTCACCACCAGCTCCCACTTGCTGGAACCTCAGTGTAGGAAGTTGGCTCTGTATATACTATTTCCAAGTAAGAAATAGTGTGCACAGAGTCCAAGGGTTCCCCTTAGAGGTAAGATGGTGGCAAAAGTAGATAATTCTAATGCTCTATTTTGTGGTAGTGTGGTCAAGCAATAGGCTTATAAGAGGGTAGCATTCGTTGTACACACACAGGCAATACATGAGGAACACACACTCAAAGACTTACTCTAGGCCAAGAGGTTTTTATATTGAAAAATATGTTTTCTTAGTTTGTTTTAAGAACCACAGGTTCAAGATTTACATTAAACACTTTAAATGTAAGGTACTTCACTTAGATACTTTAGGAACTTTGAATGAAAACAATATCATGTACAGTCTTTGTAAAAATGGCAATAAGCTATTTTCAAAGTGAACACTGCAAAAATCAACAGTTCCTGGGGGAGGTAAGTAAAGGTTAGATTAGGAGGTAAGTAAAACACTTACAAGTCTCAGTTCTGGGGCATAGGTAGCCCACCGTCAGGTGCAGAGGTCAAAGAGGCGCCCAAAACACATAGGCGCCTATGGAGAACAGGGGTGCTCCGGTTCCAGTCTGCCAGTAGGTAAGTACCTGCATTCTCGGGGGAAGACCAGGGGGGTTTTGTAGAGCACTGGGGGGGGACAAGTAGGCACACAAAACACACACTCAGTGGCACAGGGGCGGCCGGGTGCAGTGTGCAAAGCAGGCGTCGGGTTTCAGGTGGGAAACAATGGAGGGACCCGGGGTTCACTCTAGCGGTGCAGGTAGGCACAGGGGAGCTTCTCGGGACAGCCACCACCTGGGCAAGGCAGAGGGTCGCCTGAGGGTCACTCCTGCGTTGAAGTTCGGTTCCTTGAGGTCCTGGGGGCTGCGGGTGCAATGTTGGTTCCAGGCGTCGGGCCCCTTGTTACAGGCAGTCGCTGTCAGGGGGAGTCTCCGGATTCACTCTACAGGCGTTGCTGTGGGGGCTCAGGGGTGTCGTCTCTGGTTACTCACAGGCTCGCAGTCGCCGGGGAGTCCTCCCTGAGGTGTTTGTTCTCTGGATCTCGAGCCGGGGGCGTCGGGTGCAGAGTGTGAAGTCTCACGCTTCCAGCGGGAAACGTGCAGTCCTTGAAAGTTGCTTCTTTGTTGCAAAGAAGTAGCTGGTTTTGAACAGGACCGCTGTTCACAGGAGTTTCTTGGTCCTTTAGTCCAGGGCAGTCCTCTGAGGCTTCAGAGGTCGCTGGACCCTGTCGGATGCGTCGCTGGAGCAGGTTTTCGAAGTTGGAGACAGGCCCGTAGGGCTGGGGCCAAAGCAGTTGTCGTCTTCCTCCTTCTCTGCAGGCTTGTGGGTCAGCAGTCCTTCTTATTTCTTCAGGTTGCAGGAATCTGTTTCCTGAGATCTGGGGAGCCCCTAAATACTGAATTTAGGGGTGTGTTTAGGTCTGGGAGGGCAGTGGCCAATGGCTACTGTCCTTGAGGGTGGCTACACCCTCTTTGTGCCTCCTCCCTGTGGGGAGGGGGGACACATCCCTAATCCTATTGGGGGAATCCTCCAAACTCAAGCTGGAGGATTTCTCAAGGCAGGGGTCACCTCAGCTCAGGACACCTTAGGGGCTGTCCTGACTGATGGGTGACACCTCCTTGTTTTTCTCATTATCTTCTACAGCCTTGCTGCCAAAAGTGGGGGCAGTGGCCGGAGGGGCGGGCATCTCTACTAGCTGGGATGCCCTGGGGCGCTGTAACAAAAGGGGTGAGCCGGCTCACCGCCAGGTGTTACAGTTCCTGTAGGGGGAGGTGAGAAGCACCTCCACCCAGTACAGGCTTTGTTCCTGGCCACAGAGTGACAAAGGCACTCTCCCCATGTGGCCAGCAACATGTTTGGTGTGTGGCAAGTTGGCAGAAACTGGTCAGCCTACACTAGAAGTCGGGTAGGTATTCAGGGGGCACCTCTAAGATGCCCTCTGGGTGTATGTTACAATAAAGTGCACACTGGCATTAGTGTGCATTTATTGTGCTGAGAAGTTTGATATCAAACTTCCCATATTTCAGTGTAGCCATTATGGAACTGTGGAGTTTGTGTTTGACAAACTCCCAGACCATATACTCTTATGGCTACCCTGCACTTACAATGTCCAAGGTTTTGCTTAGACACTGTAGGGGCATAGTGCTCATGCACATATGCCCTCACCTGTGGTATAGTGCACCCTGCCTTAGGGCTGTAAGGCCAGCTAGAGGGGTGACTTACCTATGTCACAGGCAGTGTGAGGTTGGCATGGCACTCTGAGGGGAGTGCCATGTCGACTTAGTCATTTTCTCCCCACCAGCACACACAAGCTGTGAAGCAGTGTGCATGTGCTGAGTGAGGGGCCCCCAGGGTGGCATAAGACATGCTGCAGCCCTTAGAGACCTTCCGTGGCATCAGGGCCCTTGGTACCAGGGGTACCAGTTACAAGGGACTTACCTGAGTGCCAGGGTTGTGCCAATTGTGGAGACAAAGGTACAGTTTAGGGAAAGAACACTGGTGCTGGGCCTGGTTAGCAGGGTCCCAGGACACTTTCAAATCATAACTTAGTATCAGCAAAGGCAAAATGTTAGGGGGTAACCATGCCAAGGAGGCATTTCCTTACACTCAGCTTCGCCTGTCAGTGACCCCAGACCCTGGTTCCAGTGCCCTAGGTTCAGCGCCACTGCCCGTCTCCCTGAATTTTTCCACACCCCAGTTTCGACCACTGACATCGCCACTGCAACTCCCCACGACTACAAGATGAAACAGTGAGATCAGACAGGGAGGCGGCATCGCCATCGTACACAAGGAATCAATCACCTGCACTAACACCAAAGATGACACATTGCCAATCATAAAACATCTAAATTTCCAACACCACGCCAACCACAAAACCACCATCAAAGGCACCCTTGCATAACGACCCCAAGGGCCGCGAACAGGCCTCAGCGATGCCATCACAGAATTCATCACCCCATTTACCATAGATTCAGAACACTACATCTTCCTGGGAGATTTCAACTTCCACTTCGAAGACCCCATAGACACCAACTCCACCAATCTCCAGGAAGGAACGGACAACATCGATCTAACACATCTAGTCTCAGATCCCATGCACAGAGCAGGACACATGTTGGACCCTATATTCACGTCCAGCAACAGTCAGATATAGCCACACCACAGAAATCACATGGTCAGACCATTTCATCGTCCACTTCACCATTGTCGGCCCTACCCCAACGCACTGCCACAGCCGCCATGGCACCCCCTTCCGCAGGTGGACTAAGGTTACATAGTACCAGTGGCTTTCAGATGGATGGTATCATTCCTCACGGAGTGCACCCAGACAGCATGCCTCCTTCCCTCCACCTCACATGCCAAGCGCATCATCTGTGGCATCCCTCAGTCCAATCCTCTCCAACATCTACATGACGCCACTAGCAGACATGGTCAGGACCCACAACATTAACATTATCTCCTACGCTGACGGCACCCAGCTCGTCCTCTCACTCTCAGCCAGCGCCTCCACCACGAAATCCAACTACCACAACTGGATGAAGAATGTCTCAGCCTGGATGAAAGACAACTGCCTCAAGCTCAACACAGATAAGACAGAGATGCTGATTTTCGGCAGCCACATTACCCTCTGGAATGACTCCTGGTGGCCATTGGAACTCGGACCCACACCGAAAGACCATGCCCGCAACCTCTGCATCATTCTGGACAGCAAACTCTGCATGAAGCGACAAGTCAATGCCATTTCCTCAGCCTGCTTCCACACTCTCCACATGTGCAGCGGAAATTTCAAATGGCTCCCCATTAACACCAGGAAAACAGTGATGCAGGCCCTCATCATCAGCTGCCTGGATTATGGCAACGCACTCTATACAGGCACCACTAGCAAACTCATGAGAAGACTACTGTTGATACAGAACACAGCAGCCAGACTGATCCTCAACCTGTCCAAAAAGACCCACATTACCCAGCACCTGAGAGAACTCCACTGGTTCTCCATCCATAAAAGATGCCTTTTCAAAATCCTGATCCAAGAGCCCTTCAAAACCTAGGACCTACATACATGAACCACTGCATGAACTTCCACCGACCTGCCAGGAGCCTCCGCTCCGCCCACCTCTTCCTCTTACCAGTCACCAGGCATCTTTCACTGCTGCTCCTTCTCCCACCTTGCAACCAAGTCCTGGAATGCCTCCCCTGCCCCGCCCTCACACACCTCCAAACATCATCTATGGAAAAAGCTCATGGCCTAGCTCTTCGACTGAAAACCACAGCCCAGTGCATGGATACCCTCACGGGTGATAAGTTGCGCTATACAAAATACAGCATGATTGATTGATTGATTGATTGATAGAGTGGAGTAGAGTACAGTAGAGCAGAGTGGCGTGATCTGAAGTGAAGTGGCTAGAGTGGAGTGGCATACAGTGGCGTAGAGTGTCACAGAATGGAGTAGCATAGAGCAGAGTGGAGTAGGGTGGAACAGAGTGAAGGAAAGTAGAGTGTCAGAGTGGAGGGGAGTACAGTAGAGTAAGGTGTCCTACAGTGGAGTGCTGTAGAATCGAGTGGAGAAGAGTGGAGAGGCCTAAAGTGTCAGAGTGAAGTAAAACGATATGGAGTGTCAAAGAGTGGAATGGAATAGAGCAGAGCATTGTAGAGCGGAGTAGAGTGGAGTGGCCTAGTGTGAAGTGGAATATAGTGGTGTACAGTGGAGTGGAGTGTGGTGGAGTGAAGTGAAGTGTTGTGTCATGGAGTAGAATGTTGTAGACTAGAGTGGCATAGAATGCAGTGACACAGATTGGATTATAGTGGAGTGATGTAGAGTGGAGTGGCGTAGTTTGGAGTACACATGGTGTGGTAGCACACTGTCATTACACACAACACACTTTCAAAGTGAATGATGATTACATTTGCACATACAGTTTTAAAGATAAAAATATACAGTGCACAACAATAATGTGTGGACATGGCATCACACGATGTACTTATCTGTCCTGGGGTGAGAGAAAATAACCATCTGGTGGGTGGAGAACTGCAAAAGCCAGAGCAGGAAGGGGACCGGGTGGCCAAACTGGGCTTCAAAGGAGGGAAAAACAGTTGGGGCAGAAACCAGACCTTCCCCATATCCTGCCCCTCCCCCCAGCCACATGGGAGCCCCTGTAATTAGATTAGGAGATGGGCTGGAAGGGGAGTGCAGGGAAAAGGTAGCACTCACCTGTGGGTGAGCTTAACAAGAATTTGTGTTTAGTGGAATTGACAACAGAAGACCACGTTGCAGCTTTACAAATATTTGGAAATTTTATATTTCCTAATAAAGCTGTAGCGGCTCCCTTTTTGCATGCTGAATGTTCCAGAGGAGTAATGCTAAGGGTATGTTTCGCTTTGGCATAACATAATTTAATACATCTGAAAATGTACCTTACCAACCCAGCACTGGGAGGTCTGCTACGTCAGGGGTGTATAAAAGTCCTAAAGATTTGTTCTGTTTTGTACATAGATCGAGATCCATACATACACTAAATGATGGCTCTTCAAACATCTGCATTTTAGACCTTTTCAGCTAGCTACTGTGGATACGGAAAAGTTAAGGTCAATCTGTGGAAAGGTGAAAACATTTTTGTTGTGTAGTACTACTCTGCCTCTATGTAGCTGCAAAAAAGGCTCTTGAACTAATAAACCTGAAATCCACTCACTCTTCTGAGGGAGGTGATACATACTACGACGGCTAACTTCCATTAAACTGCAGAGGACATATTAACAAAAAGGAAGGACAGGAGGCAGTTTTGGGAGTTGGAAGGTTTCCTCTTAAGATCTTTTAAGTCTTTCCATAAAAGCCAAATAACAGGAACTCTAAACACTGATTGAAGTTCTCTGTTTTGCAGATACACTACTATGACTGTAATTGAACTATTATAGAGGTAGAGTAGGGGTCTCCAATATTTTCTGTAGTGAGAGCTACTTCTGATATTTCAAAGTCATTGTGAGCTACCGAAGGCCAAACAACTCATGCAGTATTACCAAGAACCCCCAGGCCCAACTTCCTTGACATTTATAATATCCATAGGAGATACTATGGTTTGAACAAAATATTTTGACTAGGGGCACTATGACAGGGCTGCCATGAATACCACTGAGAGCGTGGTGTTTGGGGATGTATGAAGATGTGTGCATATGAATGGGATATAAATGTATGGGTAACAGAGCTTGTGTAGCATAGGACATACCTTTCGCCAAATGTGGCTCTGTTACATGTATAACGCAAACATACAACCATTTTTAAATGGGAGGGATTTAAAGTGCAAAAATGGCCATAATGTGGAACATTTTTCTGCACTTTAAATTTCTCCCCTTTAATAAATTACTGTATTTTTCAGTTATAAATATGGCACAGTGTTCTACTGGCCACAGGGAGCAAGAGGCCTGCTGTTTGAAAACTTTTTTAAAAATTTGAGAAAATTAAAATGAAAAGTTAACTTAATCATAAAGGTAACTTTCATTTTAATTTTCTCTGATTCAAAAATATTGAGAAACTTAATTTTGTTCTCACCTCCAATACTGAGTTGACAAGGACTTTTATTTAAGAGTTAAATACCTCTGTGCCGTGGGCCATAAATCTGACTCTAGCACTGATTTTTATCAGGCCCTGCTATCTGCAGCCTGATGATAATAATGTAAAATAAACACAGGCTTCCCTTATTTAAGAATTAAGACCAGGCTGTGAGCTATTCTGAAGGGGTCTGGGAGCTTCTGGTAGCTCATGATCGACTGGTTGGAGACACCTGAAGTACAATCTCTTGTTTAAAGGGTAACAGATAACTTACAATGTTGTAAAGTTGAATTTGGTGATTAAAAGAGCAGACCACAAAATTACCATTTAGTTGCACAGTATGTGCGAATAGAAGGTTGTCTAGCTTTAGCATCTGCATGCGATCTCGTACATCAAACCGCAAGTCTGAGCAAGCTGAAAATTTGATGAAATAACATCTTTTGCCAATGGTGAGAGAAGGCCCGAGCGTAGTAAATGCAATTCATGCATGTGGATGAACCTCTGGGTAACAAGCATATTTTGGAGAATTTAAGGTCTGTGTCATTGATGCTTGACACATTTTCCACACCAAATAAGGAATGAGCAGGAGTAGGACAAATATCTGTGACCAATTGATCAACAAAGCATTCCCTGGGGATTGTGCATGCAGCTACAAGAAGGCAAAGGTTTGGCGTTTTGCATTTGGTCATGTAGTAAACAAGTCTAGCACTGTGGTCCTTCAACATTGGAAGTATCAGTTGAAGAGCTGAGAGTTGGTTTAACATTTGAGAGTTCTTGAAGCATTCTGCATAGACGATCAGCAGAGACTCCGATAAGTGTCCTGCCAACAAGTGCGCTTTGCAAATATTGCCCAGTGCTAAATCCCCAGAGGCAAATTTGTCTGTGAGAATAAAGACAAAACTTTGTCCCGAATTAAGATTACAAGTGAGGCTAAGTGAACTGCCGTAGGTTCCAACAAACTGCTGTGTACGTGTAATGAAAATAGATGTTTTTGACCACTGACTTTGTGTTGCACCACTGTGCATATTAGTTGTTCAGTGTTCACCAGTTGCAGATTACATTTGGTATTCAGTTTAGCTGCCTAATGGCTTTATCGTGGCGTTAGACATTGCAGTTGAGCTGTGTTTTTCCACATGGTAAACTAAGCTTGTTTCTTCGTATTTTCTCTTACCGAACACGAACAGTTCATGTTAAGAGAGCACATATTTTTTGTTTTCTTCAGTGCAGGGAACAGGTCGGCCGTGGAAGGAGAGCCTTGAAAGGCTGGCCAGTTTTCAACGTTTTTCTTCCAACTGTGCCTTCGACCTACTAATCTCCTTCATTTTTTAGGAACCTCGTGGTGAAGTAATAATAAATGTCTTCTTTGAACTAAGAAGTGCATTCCAGAGATTTTTGTCAGCTCGGTCATTACTGAAAGCAAAACATTTTGGCGCAGTCATCAGTCAAAAAAAAAAAGGGGGGGGTTGGAGGTTGGAAGTGCAGGATTTAAAAGTGTAAATATTTTTTTGGTTTAAAGAATTAAAGGAAGCACAGCAAACCATGTTTGAAATTGCATGTGAAGTTAAACTGCCTTATGGTGTTGTGACGTACAAGTTACTTACCTTCGGTAACTAAATATCTGGTAGAGATATATTCTAGTTGCAGATTCCTTACCTTAGAATTTTCCCCCAGGCGTCAGACTGGATCCGGAGATTTTTCTTCGAACAATACCCTTGCGCGTCGGTAGGTGGCGTCGGTCAACTCTGCAGGTAGTACATAGACGCAGCCCTCACGCAGTGACATCAGTTTCTTTTAACGACTTTCCACGCCAGAGCGCAGAGCTGCTAAGAACACTGAGATTGGTGTGCCAGAGCTAAGGACCTGAAAGGGGGAATCCCTGTCCCTAGTAATCAGTTCGCAAGCGGGGTGGATGGGTGGGAGGTAAGGAATCTGCAACTAGAATATGTCTCTACCAGATATTTCATTACCGAAGCTAAGTAACTTGTACATCTGATAGAGACTTCTAGTTGCAGATTCCTTACCTTATCAATCAATCAATCAATCAATCAATCACAATATTTATAAAGCGCGCTATGTACCCGTCAGGGTTTCGAGGCGCTGAGGGGAGGGGGGGGGGGCGTGGTGCGCTGCTGTTTAGCGGTCGAAGAGCCAGGTCTTGAGGAGCCTTCTGAATGCGAGGAGGTCCTGGGTCTGGCGTAGAGGTGTGGGGAGAGAGTTCCAGGTCTTGGCGGCGAGGAAGGAGAAGGATCTGCCGCCGGAGGTCTTGCGCTGGATTCGGGGTACGATGGCGAGGGCGAGGTTGGCGGATCGGAGTTGACGTGTTGGAGTGTAGAAGTTAAGTCTGGTGTTGAGGTAGGAGGGTCCGGTGTTGTGAAGCGCCTTGTGAGCGTGGGTGAGGAGTTTGAAGGTGATCCTCTTGTCTACCGGGAGCCAGTGGAGTTCCTTCAGGTGAGGGGAGATGTGACATCGGCGGGGTATGTCGAGAATCAGTCGGGCGGAGGCATTTTGGATACGTTGGAGTCGTTTGATGTCTTTGGTTGGGATGCCTGTGTAGAGTGCGTTGCCGTAGTCAAGTCTGCTGCTGACGAGGGCCTGGGTCACCGTCTTTCTGGTTTCTGTTGGAATCCACTTGAAGATTCTGCGGAGCATTCGAAGGGTGTTGTAACAGGAGGAGGAGACGGCGCTGACCTGTTTGGACATGGTGAGGGCGGAGTCCAGGATGAAGCCGAGGTTTCTTGCGTGGTTGGCAGGGGTGGGCGGGGGTCCGAGGTCGGAGGGCCACCATGAGTCGTTCCAGGCCGAGGGAGTGCGCCCGAGGATGAGGACTTCCGTCTTGTCGGAGTTGAGTTTCAGGCGACTGTTGTTCATCCAATCGGCGATGGCTTTTAGTCCCTCGTGGAGGTTTGTTTTGGCGGTGAGCGGGTCTTTGGTCAGGGAGAGGACGAGCTGGGTGTCGTCGGCGTAGGAGATGATGTTGGCGGGCCAGTTTAGCGAGGGGGGCCATGTAGACGTTGAACAACGTAGGGCTGAGGGAGGATCCTTGGGGGACGCCGCAGATGAGGTTGGTGGCTTTGGAGCGGAAAGGGGAGAGACGGACTCTCTGAGTTCTGTCGGAGAGGAAGGATGAGATCCAGTGGAGGGCTTTATCTTGGATGCCGGCTTCCTGGAGGCGGGTCAGTAGGGTGCGGTGGCAGACTGTGTCAAAGGCGGCTGATAGGTAGAGGAGGATGAGGGCTGAGGTTTCGCCGTTGTCCATTTGATGTCTGATGTCATCTGTGGCGGCGAGGAGAGCAGTCTCAGTGCTGTGGTTTCGTCTGAATCCGGATTGTGAGGGGTCCAGGATGGAATTGTCTTCGAGGAAGTGGGTGAGCTGAGTGTTGACGATCTTCTCGATGACTTTAGCTGGAAAAGGGAGGAGAGAGATCGGACGGAAGTTTTTGAGATCGTTGGGGTCGGCTTTGGGTTTCTTGAGGAGGGGTTGGATTTCTGCGTGTTTCCAGCTGTCCGGGAAAGTGGCGGAAGTGAAGGAGAGGTTGATGATCTTGCGGAGTTCGGGGGCGATGGTGGCGTTGGCTGAGTTGAATACGTGAGGAGGGCAAGGGTCCGTAGGGGAGCCTGAGTGGATGGTGTTCATGGTTGTTATGGTTTCTGCATCGTCCACGTGGGTCCAGGCGGTGAGGCGGCAGTCGTGGGAGGAGACGTCGGGGGTGGGGTCTGACGGTGGACCGGTGTTGAAGCTGTTGTGGATGGTGGCGATTTTCTGGTGGAAGAAGGTGGAGAGGTCGTCGCAGAGTTTCTGGGAGGGCGGGATGTCGTTGGAGTTGGCTTTTGGGTTGGAGAGTTCCTTCACGATGCCGAAGAGTTCTTTGCAGTCGTGGGCGTTGTTGTTGATGGTTTAGGTGAAGTGGGCGCGCTTGGCGAGGCGGATCCGTTGGTGGTGTTCACGGTTGGCGTTTTTGAGGGCGGCAAAGTTGTCGAGTGTGCGTTCTTGGATCCATAGATACCCAAGCAATGCCATCCTCGGAGGTGGGCTGTGAAGCAAGATCATACTAGAAAGTCCTGCAGGACCGAGCAACCAAAGTAGCCGTCTCGACCGACCTGACTATCCAGGCAGTAATCCTCAGCAGACGTGTGCAGGGATGCCCACGTAGCTGCCTGACAGATATCCAGGACAGGAACTCGGCGTGCTAATACAGTGGAAGCAGCAGTTGCTCTGGTGCAATGAGCACGCAAGCCTTCAGGAGGTTGCTTTTTAGCTTAAGTGTAGCACATTTTGATGCAAAGAAGCACCCATCGAGGGATGGTACGCTTTTGCACCGCCTTTCCTTTTTTCGCACCCACATAACCAACGAAGAGTTGATCGTCCACCCGGAAATCTTTAGTACGATAGAGGTAGAACGCAAACACTCTTTTTGGATCCAGACGGTGTAGTCTCTCCTCCTCATGGAAAGGATGTGGGGGTGCGTAGAAGGTAGGAAAAGTGATGGACTGGCCTACATGAAATGGTGTAACCACTTTAGGAAGGAAGCTCTAATGTATAATACTACTTTGTCAGGATGTACAGACAGGTATGGAGGTTTTGAGGAAAGAGCCTGAAGCTAACTCACCCTGCGAGCAGAGCTGATAGCAACCAGAAAGACAATTTTGAAGGTGAGGAGCCGCAAGGGACAATTATGCGTTGGCTCAAAGGGGGTACACATCAAATAAGTAAGTACAAGATTAAGGTCCCACTGAGGCATGATAAATGGAGTGGGAGGAAATAAGTGGGTGAGCCCTTTTAGGAACCTACTCACAATAGGAAATTTAAAGAGATAGGGCTGATCAGGTAGCCTAAGAAAGGTGGAAATGGCAGATAAATAGCCTTTCAGGGTGCCCAAAGCAGAGCCCTGCTGTGCTAAAGAAAGAATGAACAGAAGAACCTCTGACAGAGGGGCAGAAAGAGGATCAACAGATTTGTTATTACACCATGCCACAAATTTATTCCAACGACAAGCGTATACAGTTTTAGTCGATGGACGCCTGGCTGCCAAGATAACATTGCAGACTTCGGGTGGAAGGGCAAAAGCCATCAACTGTTGCCGCTCAATCTCCACGCATGAAGGCGGAGGTTGGACAGGTTCGGGTGAAGAACCGTCCCCTGGTGCTGCGACAGAAGATCCACCCGAAGAGGCAGTCTGTGGAGGATCGATGGACATGCTCAATAGCTCTGGATACCACACTCTTTGAGCCCAGTCCAGAGCCAGCAAGATGACTTTGGCCCGGTTGTTCTTGATTTTCTTGAAAACTCTGGGCAGAAGAGGGATAAGCAGGAAGGCGTAAAGGAGGCCTGAGCTCCACTCGAGACGAAAAGCGTCGCCGAGAGAGTGCCGTCTTGGAAACTCCAACACGCAAAACAGCTGACATTGCGTGTTCTCTGAGGAGGCGAACAGATCTAACCAAGGCTCTCCCTACTGCTGAAAGAGACCCTGCGCCACCTCCGGATGGAGACGGCATTTGTGATCGGCTGTGCATCGACAGCTGAGTTTGTCTGCTCTGGCATTGAGTGATCCCTCCAGATGTTGAACCGTCGGGGTAATGCCCTGATGTTCCAGCCATGTCCAGAGGCGTAGTGCCTCCCGACAAAGGGTCCAGGACCCTACTCTGCCCTGTTTGTTGGAGTACCACATGGCGGTAGTATTGTCCGTGAACACCTGCACTACTTTCCCTTTGAGAGAGGGAAGAAATACTTTCAACGCAAGTCTGATCGCCCGGAGCTCCAGCAGATATATATGGAGTTCGGACTCCACCGGAGACCAGAGGCCTCTGTTCTCCGCCTCTCCCATGTGGCCGCCCAAACCTAGAAGTGACGCATCTGTCACTACAGAGAGATCTGATTGGGGAAGGGAGAGGGATCTGCCGTGGACCCAATTTGGGTTCGAAAGCCACCACTGCAGGTCTTTCGCAGTTCCCTCCAAATTCTGGACCAGGTCGGATAGATACCCCTGATGCTGCGCCCACTGGAACTTCAGGTCTCACTGCAGAGCCTGCATATGCCATCTGGCATGTGTGACTAGCAGGATGCAGGAGGCCATGAGGCCCAGCAGCCTCAGAGTCAATTGCACCGAAACCCAAGACCAAGGCCGAAAGATCAGAATCATAGCCTGAATGTCTTGGACTCGTTTGTCAGGAGGATAAGCCCGATATTGCACTTTGTCCAGAACTGCCCGATAAAAGGGAGCGACTGAGATGGAGTCAGGTGTGATAGTGAATCCCAGCATGCGCAGAAGGTTCGCCGTAGTCTGAAGGTGGGAGATGACTTTCTGGGGCGAGTCCGCCTTCAACAGCCAGTCGTCAAGGTAGGGGAAGACTGAGACCCCTAACCTGCGCAGATGAGCTGCAACCACCGCCATCACTTTGGTAAACACCCAAGGGGCGTTGGTGAGGCCGAAGGGGAGCACGGTAAACTGAAAGTGCTCGTGACCTACCACGAATCGTAGGTAACGTCTGTGGGCAGGCAGGATGGGAATATGGAAATAAGCGTCCTGCAAGTCCAACACTACCATCCAGTCTCCTGGTTCTGAGGCAGACAGAACCTGAGCCTGGGTGAGCATTTTGAATTTCTCCTTCTTGAGGAAGTAGTTCAGGTCCCAATGGTCTAGGATAGGACGTAAGCCCTTGTCCTTCTTTGGTATCAGAAAGTAGCGGGAATAACAACCACGACCTACTTCTGGCACAGGGACCTTTTCTATAGCTCCCTTGGTCAAGAGAGCCGCAACCTCCTGGCAGAGAAGCGCCAAATGATCCTCAGGAAGGTGATGGAAGGATGGTGGCATGTGTGGTGGAGCAGATTTGAAAGGGAGGGAGTAGCCCTTCCGAATGATCTGCAAATCCCAGTGGGGCAGGTGATGGTGAATGCTGCCACCAACTGGGCGGGAGTGAGGGGACGGACTAGGAGGGTTTGGAGGCTGCAGCGGGGGCAGAGGTGGGCTGGACAGACCTCTGGTTCCCTGTCCCACGGACATGTGGGATTCCACGTCCTCGGCCACGCATAGGCTGGCCAGCGTGCATGGCACGGTGGCTGTGTGGAGGACACGACAGGGCGCCCCTTCCGGTTCCACAAAAGAGGCGAAAAGCAGACTGTGGTGGGCGAGAGGCAGAGGAAAGACCGAGGGACCGAGCCATAGCCCCGGAATCCTTGAATCTCTCCAAGGCCGAGTCCGCTTTGTCTCCGAAGAGACGTATGCCATCAAAGGGCATGTTCATGAGTGACTGTTGGACATCCCCGAGAAACCAGCGCTAGACTGGAGGAAGAAAACAACTTCTTACCAAACTGTTTCAGCCTTTTGGATTCCCTATCCGGGGGTGCAGAAGGGAACGTGCCTGATGAAGATGAAGCCTGGATAACAAGACTCTCAGGCGTGGGGTGTTGGGACAGGAATTTAGGGTTGTTCGGAGCGGGTCGATGGCGGCATGCAATAGTACTATTCACAGGAGCCCCTGAGTTGGGTTTGGACCATGTACCCAAAAGGACATCGGTGAGGGTTTCATTGAACAGTAAAAGGGGTTCTGAAGTAGAAGCCCCAGGCTGAAGCACCTCCGTCAGGAGATTAGACCTGACCTCTACAGTAGGAAGCTCAAGGCAGAGGACCTCAGCTGCCCTACTGACCACCATACCATAAGTTGCTCCCTCCGCCGTAGCCACGGTAGGAGGAGACAGCATGCCAGCGTCAGGAGAAGTATCTAAACCACTGGCATCGCCCAATTCCTGTGCCCAATCCATAGCAGGGTCATCCTGGTATTCATAAGGGTCCAGGGACCCCTTCAATTCCTCCCCATATTTGTAACCATAGGAAAAAGGGCCTGAATCCGACTTGGGGCGAATAGGCCCCACCGAAGCCGAAGGCGGCATCAGCCGACGCCGCACTGACTCCGAGTCGTCAGGGATAAGAATCGGGTCGACGTCGATAGTGGGCACCACCGACGTCAGGAGGGTCGTTAATCGACCGAGTGCCGGGGAAGGTCTCGAGGCTGCGACCGGCGCAGAACCCGAAGGCCTCTCAGCCGAGCCCCTTGGGCCCGAAGGCACCGTTTCGGGATAGGCCCGCCCAAAAATGAGTCACATGGCCTCGTAAAACTCTTATTTGGGCAGGGGTCACTCCGGCTCCGGGAAACGAAGGGAAGCGCGGAGCCGACCCAGACGCAGGCTCAGAGGACGGAGGCCTAGTGCATGGAAGCTCTTCCCGCGTTGCGTCGGCAGAGCGACAGGACGAAGTCGGAGAGTGATGGTACTTCTTCGACTTCTTCTTCTTACCTTGACCCGAGGATTTGGAAGAAGACAAATGGTGATGACTCCGTGACCGATCTCGAGACCTTCCTCTCGAGCGAGACCGAGACCTACGCAGAGTCGAGTGCCGGCCCACCATTAGCTTTAGGGACCGCTCCCTCAAAGCCTTCGGGTGCATGGCCCGACACTCGGAGCACGACTTTGGGTCATGGTCGCGCTCAAGGCACTACAGACAAAAGCAATGAGGATCCGTCACCGACATCATCCAATGGCAGTCCTCATAATGCTTGAACCCGGTCTTCGGGGACATCCTCGACGCGCCAAAGTTCGTACACAAAAAACTCAACAAAACGGTCAAATTCTGCCAAAAAATAGCCAAGGGTAGCTCTTCTCCAGATCAGCGCGTGGTGCGGAAAGCAAAGAACTGACATCAATGCGCAAGGGCGGCATCTATGTACTACTCCCTATGTCATCACGGCGACCACGAAGCCTACGATGCCTGCGGAGTCGACCGACGCCATCTACCTACGCGCAAGGGTATTGCTCGAAGACAAATCTCCGGATCCAGTCTGATGCCTGGGGGAAAACTCTAAGGTAAGGAATCTGCAACTAGAAGTCTCCATCAGATAAACATGTTTTCTTTTTTAATCAGAACTTTCTAATAGTTTCTGGATAAAACTCAAGTATTTTCATATACAGAAAAGGTGTTTTTTTAAAGGAATGATGTACCTTTTGTTCTTGACAGGAGGGTTTGGATATTTTTTTCTGCTTACAGAAAAATGCATGAGAGATGTAAACAGTTAGAATATGAAAATAAGAATTTACGTGAGCAAATTAGCCAGAATAAATTATTGCAAGATAAAGGTGAAATCTACCAAGCTGTTGCAGGAGAATCTGGCTTTTCACATTCCAGTAATGAGGTTAAAAAAGGTAGGGGCCACGATGAGACGAGCCTCATGAGACGAGCGTAGTTCTCTGTGTGCAGAGCAGCCCACAGTTTTTGGCAGGAGTTGAAGTGCAGTCTTTAAAAAATTACAGTGAGCGAGAAGTTGAAGTTGACGATCTTACCGGTGTATTCAGACCACTTTTGCAGAGTGCAATGTGTATAATTAATTCAGACAAGACACAGGTACTGTCACAAAATGTGCAGTATCTGGGAATTCAATGGAATTCAGAACACAGAGAGATGTAAATCAAAAGATTCTGGAGTTTATTACTATTTGCACTAAGCAAGAGACACAGAGTTTCATGAGGTTGTTTGAATTTTGGAAATAGTATAGCCCTCATCTGAGTAAAATCTTAATGTTTTGGTACAAAGTAACTAGAAAAAAACATGAGTTTGAATGGAGTAAAGAGCAGCTGTGTGCGTTTGATTTGGCAAATGAAATGATTCAACATACTTTAGATTTGTGTGCAGTGCAAGAGGGCAACATTGAGTTACATTTACCTTTTCAGGGACAATATGCAAACTGGTGTACGTGGCAGGAACAGGGGAGGACCAGGGTGCCCCTAGAAATTTGGACTACAAAACTACTTGACTTTGTGGAGCACTATACTCCTTTTAACTTTTTGTTGGGCTCTAGTGGATACTAAGCAAATCACACTAAATTATAATGTAATTCTGAAACCTGAAATATCAATCATGCAGTGGGTGATGAGTTCACATAAATCTCACCATATAGGACATGCACAAGAAGCTAGTATCATACATTGGATCTGGTACATACAAGACAGGGCTCGAGTAGGACCGACAGGCACTGCAGCCCTACATGAACAGGTGTCACCAGCCCCTGTACAGGATGAGGAGAGGGTACAGGAAGTACCACAGGTAAAAGAGTCACCAGTGAAATGGAGCGCACTATTTGAATTCTTGTCCCCTGAGAATAGGAAGCATGTTTGTTTTATTAATGATTCATTCAAATACGTGGGTACTAAAAGACATTGTAAAGCAGTGTCATACAATCCAGTTACTGAAAAGTTGTTGAACACCACAGGAGAAAGAAAGGGTAGTCAATATGCAGAGTTGTACACTGTGTTAATGTTCTAGAGCAAAAGCTGCCTGAGACTTGTCATTTTTACACTGATTTTTGGTTCATTGCCAATGGATTATCTGTTTGGCTTTCCACATGGCATGCACATAACTGGTTCATTCATTCAAAGGAGGTGAGGAGCAAAGAGTTGTGGCAGGAAATTTGGGAAATGTTAGAACAGAGTAAAGTCATAGATGCTCATTGTCCATTTGACTCACTAGAACGCTGGTTCAATTCTCTTACAGACGTCAAAGACAAATGTTCAGAGGCAGAAGTGTCAACCCAGAATTCTGACTTGGTGGGGATGGCTAAGTGGGCACACCAGAAATGTGGACACCTGGGAGAAAAAGCCACTTACAGGTGGGCAGAGAGTAGAGGGATGCACATTCCCCTAGATTTGATAAAAACTGTGATTATGCAATGTCCTATTTGTCAGCACACACAACAGAGATCTGTCCCACAAACAGTCAAAGGTCAGTTGGGGAGAGGAAAGTTACCAGGACAGATATGGCAAATTGACTACATTGGACCACTACCGATTAGTCGCGGGTGTCAATACGCCTGTACCGTAGTGGACACTTATTCTGGATACTGGATTCTGGTCCCTTGCAAACGTGCTACTCAGCACAATACTATCAGAACTCTGGACTTCTTAATGTTATTCTATGGAGTACCACTCCAGATCCAGAGTAACAATAGGTCACACTTCAAAGGCAAATTGGTACAGGACTACTGTTCTCAGCACAATATTGAGTGGATATATCATATTCCTTATTGTCCACAGGCCTCAGGACTGATTGAGAGAATGAATGGTTTACTGAAAGCTCAATTGCGAAAATTATCTGATGGAACTTTGAAAGACTGGAGAGAGCATTTAAATGAAGCCCTCCAGATTCTGAACAATAGACCATTAACAAATGCTGAAACACCTTTGATGCGAATGTTAACTCCAGCTTTGCAAATACAACCAGATGTGGCCACCAATACCATCACATACTAGGAAATAAAAAAACTGGAGCGTTAGCTCCTTACAGAGCCACACCTGAATCTGCAGGTCTTGACTTAAATGCTTCACAAGCTTGCAGACTAAAACCCCTAGACATAGCGTTTTGTGAAACAGGTGTTGGAATACAGATTCCAGCAGAGCATTTTGGAATGATTGCTCCCAGATCTGTGTTGGCCCTTAACAGTATTCAGGTTTTAAGGGGAGTGATTGATGCAGATTACCAAGGAGATATCAAAGTTATTCTGTTAAATAGTGGAGGAGTTGACTTATTCATACAGATTGGAGACAGAATTGCCCAACTTGTCATAAGTGCAGTGTATGGAGGTTTGGTAAGGAAGGGGATTTCCCCTTCTGACAGTGCTAAGAAAGGGACGCGGTGGTGCAGTAGATAAAAACCTCAGTGCCAAGGTGTGGGTTGAATCCCCAAATGGCCATTCAGAACCTGCAGAAATTATAGCAAAGGGCCCCAATAACATCCTGCTCATTATAAAACAAGTAAAGGAAAAAGGAGAGCACATTTCAGATGACAAATGTTATTTGCATGAAAAGTCATACTTGTTTCTTTTACCGATCCTACTACAACTTGCCACTGACCAGGAGTCTGCTGTGTAGTCTCCCTTCGGGCGTTTGCGTGTGGGGTCGGGGGAGGGACCACACCCCCAACCTGAACCTGATTGATAACCTTTGTGCAACGCTCCTGCTGCTTTTAAAGTACAAAACCTATGGATCCATTTTGCGCAAATTGCATCATTGTTTGAAGTTTTGCATGGGGTCAATATAGAGTACCATGGATGGTCTGTCAAATTGTTTGATTACATTCTTCCACTGGATTTAACCCATAGCTTGTTATCATCTGATGACTGCTGCCAGTCTCATTAAGCAAAATTGCCAGTTGGCTGGCTCGCTGGTTTTCATGTGGAAACCTGACTTTCACTTACATTCCAATAAAACCTTTCAGGTGTACCGTGTACCTTTACATGATTAGAACTCACGAAGTTTTCATCTAATTCTACACCAACTTGCTATCCTAGAGACACTATTCAGTCATTGTAGGTGTGTCTGATTTAAAAGTTTAAGATGACTACGTTAATCCACTTCCATTGCTTTACAGTGATTGCTTATATCATTGCATTATGTTGCTGTATACAATGCAAACCTGATTTGTTTATGATGTTTTATTTTTATTTTTGAATAAGAGAAATGAACACAAAGTCATAGGTCAGAGGGTGGCGATGTAATGAAAATAGATGTTTTTGACCACTGACTTTGTGTTGCACCATTGTGCATATTAGTTGTTCAGTGTTCACCAGTTGCAGATTACATTTGGTATTCAGTTTAGCTGCCTAATGGCTTTATCGTGGCGTTAGACATTGCAGTTGAGCTGTGTTTTTCCACATGGTAAACTAAGCTTGTTTCTTCGTATTTTTTCTTACGGAAAACGAACATTTCATAAGAGAGCAACTATTTTTTGTTTTCTTCAGTGCAGGGAACAGGTCGGCCATGGAAGGAGAGCCTTGAAAGGCTGGCCAGTTTTCAACGTTTTTCTTCAAACTCTGACCTACAGTAGCCAGCATGTTTGAATATTTCCATTTGAGAGGAGGGGTTTTCTCCAGGAAGTACTTTCCAGGTGTCCCTGCTCAGTAGCGAGGGAATTTCCATGACCTCGGTCAGGATTAAACGTTGAATGCCTGACACACACACTTGTCCCGTGAGGGTGGATATCCCTTTCTCGCAGTTGAATGGGGTCATCTTCTTGCTGGCATGAGAAAGATGAAGAGCTTGGCAGGCCCTAAGGTGAATATTTACTTTATCCTTTGCTTTGCAATTATGCTATATAATAATCAAATATATTTGCTGTGTACATTGCAGTTGAGAATCACTTTGATATATTTTCCTTTCATTGTTGTGACTATTTTTAAACGTGTGCCTTCAACCTACCAATCTCCTTAATTTTTTAGGAACCTTGTGGTGAAGTAATAATAAATGTCTTCTTTGAACTAAGAAGTGCATTTCACAGATTTTGTTTTGTCAGCTCGTCATTACTGAAAGCAAAACAGTAAGGTCTGCAACTAAGCAGATGAGAACATTGTCCATGAATTTTTAGGTTCTATAAGTGAGCAGCCCAACCTGTGATAAAGGCATCTATGTTTACACCGCCTGAGGATAGAGACCTAGAAATGATCTGACCATTAGTAGCAAGTTCTTGCTCCACCACCATAGCTTGTGTTCTATCAAGACTAGAACTTCCAAATTTCCAGTCACTTGTGGCCACCTTGTAGCTAGATTTTCCATAAATGCTACATGTGTAACCTTAAATGGAGCACTAATTCATGTGTAACCTTAAATGGAGCACTAATTCAATATATGTCGCCATCATTCCTAAAAGTTTAATTATCATTCTCAATGTCAGAGGCTGCAAAAACTGGTAAAGAATAATCAACATTTGAAATGACATCGTTATAAAACTACTGTGCTAAACTGGTGCTGTGCCTGACTTGAGTGATTAATCCATTAACCCCAAAATATGAGTGTGTTGTGGGAACAGATGTGATTTTGTGGCATGGACTGTAAACATCAGTCAGTCTGTGCAGAATCTGAAAGTATTGTTCAGTTGAGTATGGGTAAGGTGCAGCACTGAGCCTTGTCCCTTCAAGCAGCCAATGATCTAGGGATAGAAATACATGAGTTTGGTTGTACCTCATGTGACACAAATGAGTGTTAAAGGAAAGTAACATTTTCCGTTTGCACCTTGATTATCTGTTGACCACATGCTGTGCACAGACTGAAAAAGAGGACCCAAATTGCAAATGATCGAGGGAATGCAGGGGTCATTGCTTGGTGTCAGACGTATTCCTTCTTTTATCAACTTGCGCAGTGTCATCTCAAATGCCATGAAATGTCCCCCTGGCTTACTGTTCTTGTTCAGACAGCTGCTCTGTTTATGGGAAGAACTGATAGAGCTTGTATGTTGATGCTTCTAGTTTTGGTATGGGGCATGTTTTCAGTTTCCTGAAACCATGTATCTGTTGATGTTGTGGAACATCTGCTGCATTAACCAAGTCAGTATACTTATTTATTTAATCGAACAACTCATCCACTTGTTGGCCGAAAAGATATTGCCCATCAAATGGTAGGCCTATGTTGTTGAACCATAGGGTGAAATCCAGATACTCATAGCCTGGTGTGTCTGCCCAGAGGCTGTGTCAATGGAATCCAAGGCATACCTAATGCTTACATTGGATATAATTTTTTCTTCTTCTAGGATTTATTTGGGTCCCTTTTTGTAAGAGTCCGGAAGATGCTGCATGAGGTCTTCTATCTCCTGTCACACCTAACGTATAGGCCCAAAGAATTTGCAGTTCACCCCTGAGATACAGCCCCTACTACTATTCTGTTCACCAATTCATTTATCTTTTTTCTCTCCTCTTCCGGAGGCACTGTACCTCCTGCTCCCTGTATGAATGCACACACACACTGGCAGTGTTTACTACTAAGTTTGGGGGCAGATGTCCACCAATAAACAATGTGTCTTGGGGTGCTGGCTTGAACCTTTATTCTACTCTTATCTTCACCACTCTAGCTTTCACAGGCTCTTTGAAGTCATCAGATGAGCTGTTCAGCATAGTCTTAAGCATGGGTAAAATGGTGGTGTTTTTGTAGTTTCTGAGAGTTTCTAGAAGGAACCCATCCTCATCTCCCTCTACATGCATTACAAGTTTATGATGTGCGGCTCCCATTACAATAACTACATGGTAAGTGGCTGTGACATTTGGTGGGGATACATTCAATGGATAGGGCTCCAGTGTTTCATAATCCTGAGAGTCAACCATAAAATTGCTCCATGTGCCATCTTAATGATCAGTTGGTCCACGTTTTATGTATTTTGGTGATGGTTAAAAGGTTTCCTCATTCAATCTTGAGTGTATGGACTGTGGCAACATTGGTGGTAGAAAGGTAGTGAACAGGCCTGGATGCTTACCCACAATCCAAATCTGGGTTTTCTGCTGTCCAAAGGTAAGGGCAACTGTTTCTGTAATCTACGATGTCACCACACACTGGAATATGTGGTAGGTAAGAGCTTCTAAGAATTTGTCATATTCCCAGGAGGGAAAAAGCCAAAGGCATAAAAAACCTCCTTGCTGATGAAGTCTTTACTGGATTTCAGAAAACCAGGGGTCAAGAATCCAGGTAAGGAAGACCCAAGATTGAAGAGAAAGGGTCAACAAGCAAAGGAAGTGGGGAAAAAAGTGAAGGCACTCTGCTTTGTTGCAACGCACCCTCCAACCTAACTGAGGCCTTTAAATAGTAAAAGAACAGGAAAAGGAAATGGCACTAAACAGCAGAGGACAAGAAATCCAATGGATTGAGAAAATCAGTAAGAAACCAAGGAAGAGACATCCATGATGGAAAACGATAAGAAAAGAGAACAAAAACTTGAGGTGGCTAGCTGCCCAGTTGCCTTAAAATGACAAAAGAACAGATGATGGACAGAATGCTGAACAATGTCAAACAAACAATCACCCCCCAGTCACAGATTGTAGGAAGTTGGCTCTGTATGTGCTATTTCAAAGTAAGGAATAGCATGCACAGAGTCCAAGGGTTCCCCTTAGAGGTAAAATAGTGGTAAAAAGAGATAATACTAATGCTCTATTTTGTGGTAGTGTGGTCGAGCAGTAGGCTTATCCAAGGAGTAGTGTTAAGCATTTGTTGTACATACACAAGACAATAAATGAGGTACACACACTCAGAGACAAATCCAGCCAATAGGTTTTTATATAGAAAAATATCTTTTCTTAGTTTATTTTAAGAACCACAGGTTCAAATTCTACATGTAATATCTCATTCGAAAGGTATTGCAGGTAAGTACTTTAGGAACTTCAAATCATCAAAATTGCATGTATACTTTTCAAGTTATTGACAAATGGCTGTTTTAAAAGTGGACACTTAGTGCAATTTTCACAGTTCCTGGGGGAGGTAAGTTTTTGTTAGTTTTACCAGGTAAGTAGGACACTTACAGGGTTCAGTTCTTGGTCCAAGGTAGCCCACCGTTGGGGGTTCAGAGCAACCCCAAAGTCACCACACCAGCAGCTCAGGGCCGGTCAGGTGCAGAGTTCAAAGTGGTGCCCAAAACACATAGGCTAGAATGGAGAGAAGGGGGTGCCCCGGTTCCGGTCTGCTTGCAGGTAAGTACCCGCGTCTTCGGAGGGCAGACCAGGGGGGTTTTGTAGGGCACCGGGGGGGACACAAGTCCACACAGAAATTTCACCCTCAGCAGCGCGGGGGCGGCCGGGTGCAGTGTAGAAACAAGCGTCGGGTTTTCAATGTTAGTCTATGAGAGATCTCGGGATCTCTTCAGCGCTTCAGGCAGGCAAGGGGGGGATTCCTCGGGGAAACCTCCACTTGGGCGAGGGAGAGGGACTCCTGGGGGTCACTCCTCCAGTGAAAGTCCGGTCCTTCAGGTCCTGGGGGCTGCGGGTGCAGGGTCTCTCCCAGGCGTCGGGACTTTAGGTTCAAAGAGTCGCGGTCAGGGGAAGCCTCGGGATTCCCTCTGCAGGCGGCGCTGTGGGGGCTCAGGGGGGACAGGTTTTGGTACTCACAGTATCAGAGTAGTCCTGGGGTCCCTCCTGAGGTGTTGGATCGCCACCAGCCGAGTCGGGGTCGCCGGGTGCAGTGTTGCAAGTCTCACGCTTCTTGCGGGGAGCTTGCAGGGTTCTTTAAAGTTGCTGGAAACAAAGTTGCAGCTTTTCTTGGAGCAGGTCCGCTGTCCTCGGGAGTTTCTTGTCTTTTCGAAGCAGGGGCAGTCCTCAGAGGATGTCGAGGTCGCTGGTCCCTTTGGAAGGCGTCGCTGGAGCAGGATCTTTGGAAGGCAGGAGACAGGCCGGTGAGTTTCTGGAGCCAAGGCAGTTGTCGTCTTCTGGTCTTCCGCTGCAGGGGTTTTCAGCTGGGCAGTCCTTCTTCTTGTAGTTGCAGGAATCTAACTTTCTAGGGTTCAGGGTAGCCCTTAAATACTAAGTTTAAGGGCGTGTTTAGGTCTGGGGGGTTAGTAGCCAATGGCTACTAGCCCTGAGGGTGGGTACACCCTCTTTGTGCCTCCTCCCAAGGGGAGGGGGTCACAATCCTAACCCTATTGGGGGAATCCTCCATCTGCAAGATGGAGGATTTCTAAAAGTCAGAGTCACCTCAGCTCAGGACACCTTAGGGGCTGTCCTGACTGGCCAGTGACCCCTCCTTGTTTTTCTCATTATCTTCTCCGGCCTTGCCGCCAAAAGTGGGGCCTGGCCGGAGGGGGCGGGCAACTCCACTAGCTGGAGTGTCCTGCTGGGTTGGCACAAAGGAGGTGAGCCTTTGAGGCTCACCGCCAGGTGTGACAATTCCTGCCTGGGAGAGGTGTTAGCATCTCCACCCAGTGCAGGCTTTGTTACTGGCCTCAGAGTGACAAAGGCACTCTCCCCATGGGGCCAGCAACATGTCTCGGTTTGTGGCAGGCTGCTAAAACTAGTCAGCCTACACAGATAGTCGGTTAAGTTTCAGGGGGCACCTCTAAGGTGCCCTCTGTGGTGTATTTTACAATAAAATGTACACTGGCATCAGTGTGCATTTATTGTGCTGAGAAGTTTGATACCAAACTTCCCAGCTTTCAGTGTAGCCATTATGGTGCTGGGGAGTTCGTGTTTGACAGACTCCCAGACCATATACTCTTATGGCTACCCTGCACTTACAATGTCTAAGGTTTTGTTTAGACACTGTAGGGGTACCATGCTCATGCACTGGTACCCTCACCTATGGTATAGTGCACCCTGCCTTAGGGCTGTAAGGCCTGCTAGAGGGGTGTCTTACCTATACTGCATAGGCAGTGAGAGGCTGGCATGGCACCCTGAGGGGAGTGCCATGTCGACTTACTCGTTTTGTTCTCACTAGCACACACAAGCTGGCAAGCAGTGTGTCTGTGCTGAGTGAGAGGTCTCCAGGGTGGCATAAGACATGCTGCAGCCCTTAGAGACCTTCCTTGGCATCAGGGCCCTTGGTACTAGAAGTACCAGTTACAAGGGACTTATCTGGATGCCAGGGTCTGCCAATTGTGGATACAAAAGTACAGGTTAGGGAAAGAACTCTGGTGCTGGGGCCTGGTTAGCAGGCCTCAGCACACTTTCAATTGTAAACATAGCATCAGCAAAGGCAAAAAGTCAGGGGGCAACCATGCCAAGGAGGCATTTCCTTACACAACCCCCCCCCAAACGAAAGAGGATGAGACTAACCTTTCCCAAGAGAGTCTTCATTTTCTAAGTGGAAGAACCTGGAAAGGCCATCTGCATTGGCATGGGCAGTCCCAGGTCTGTGTTCCACTATAAAGTCCATTCCCTGTAGGGAGATGGACCACCTCAACAGTTTAGGATTTTCACCTTTCATTTGCATCAGCCATTTGAGAGGTCTGTGGTCAGTTTGAACTAGGAAGTGAGTCCCAAAGAGGTATGGTCTCAGCTTCTTCAGGGACCAAACCACAGCAAAGGCCTCCCTCTCAATGGCACTCCAACGCTGCTCCCTGGGGAGTAACCTCCTGCTAATGAAAGCAACAGGCTGGTCAAGGCCATCATCATTTGTTTGGGACAAAACTGCCCCTATCCCATGTTCAGAGGCATCAGTCTGCACAATGAACTGCTTAGAATAATCTGGAGCTTTTAGAACTGGTGCTGAGCACATTGCTTGTTTCAGGGTGTCAAAGGCCTGTTGGCATTCCACAGTCCAGTTCACTTTCTTGGGCATTTTCTTGGAGGTGAGTTCAGTGAGGGCTGTCACAATGGATCCATATCCCTTCACAAACCTCCTGTAATACCCAGTCAAGCCAAGGAATGCCCTGACTTGAGTCTGGGTTTTTGGAGCTACCCAGTCCAGAATAGTCTGGATCTTGGGTTGGAGTGGCTGAACTTGGCCTCCACCTACAAGGTGTCCCAAGTAAACCACAGTTCCCTGCCCTATCTGGCATTTGGATGCCTTGATAGAGAGGCCTGCAGATTGCAGAGCCTTCAAAACCTTCCTCAGGTGGACCAGGTGATCCTGCCAGGTGGAGCTAAAGACAGCAATATCATCAAGATAAGCTGTGCTAAAGGACTCCAAGCCAGCAAGGACTTGATTCACCAACCTTTGGAAGGTGGCAGGGGCATTCTTTAAACCAAAGGGCATAACAGTAAACTGATAATGCCCATCAAGTGTGGAGAATGCTGTCTTTTCTTTTGCTCCAGGTGCCATTTTTATTTGCCAGTACCCTGCTGTCAAGTCAAAGGTACTTAGAAATTTGGCAGCACCTAATTTATCAATGAGCTCATCAGCTCTTGGAATTGGATGGGCATCTGTCTTGGTGACAGAATTGAGCCCTCTGTAGTCCACACAAAACCTCATCTCTTTCTTTCCATCTTTGGTGTGAGGTTTGGGGACTAAGACCACTGGGCTAGCCCAGGGGCTGTCAGAGCGCTCAATTACTCCCAATTCCAGCATCTTGTGGACTTCCATCTTGATGCTTTCTTTAACATGGTCAGATTGTCTAAAGATTTTGTTCTTGACAGGCATGCTGTCTCCTGTGTCCACATCATGGGTACACAGGTGTGTCTGACCAGGGGTTAAGGAGAAGAGTTCAGGAAACTGTTGTAGGACTCTCCTACAATCAGCTTGCTGTTGGCCAGAGAGGGTGTCTGAGTAGATCACTCCATCTACTGTACCATCTTTTGGGTCTGATGACAGAAGATCAGGGAGAGGTTCACTCTCTGCCTCCTGATCCTCATCTGTTACCATCAACAGATTGACATCAGCCCTGTCGTGGAAGAGCTTAAGGCGGTTTACATGGATCACCCTCTTGGGGCTCCTGCTTGTGCCCAGGTCCACCAAGTAGGTGACCTGACTCTTCCTCTCCAGTACTGGGTAAGGGCCACTCCATTTGTCCTGGAGTGCCCTGGGAGCCACAGGCTCCAGAACCCAGACTTTCTGCCCTGGTTGGAACTCAACCAGTGCAGCCTTTTGGTCATACCAAAACTTCTGGAGCTGTTGGCTGGCCTCAAGGTTTTTGGTTGCCTTTTCCATGTACTCTGCCATTCTAGAGCGAAGGCCAAGTACATAGTCCACTATGTCCTGTTTAGGCTCATGGAGAGGTCTCTCCCAGCCTTCTTTAACAAGGGCAAGTGGTCCCCTTACAGGATGACCAAACAGAAGTTCAAAGGGTGAGAATCCTACTCCCTTCTGTGGCACCTCTCTGTAAGCGAAAAGCAGACATGGCAAGAGGACATCCCATCTCCTTTTGAGCTTTTCTGGGAGCCCCATGATCATGCCTTTTAATGTCTTGTTGAATCTCTCAACCAAGCCATTAGTTTGTGGATGGTATGGTGTAGTGAATTTATAAGTCACTCCACACTCATTCCACATGTGCTTTAGGTATGCTGACATGAAGTTGGTACCTCTGTCAGACACCACCTCCTTAGGGAAACCCACTCTGGTAAAGATACCAATGAGGGCCTTGGCTACTGCAGGGGCAGTAGTCGACCTAAGGGGAATAGCTTCAGGATACCTGGTAGCATGATCCACTACTACCAGGATATACATATTTCCTGAGGCTGTGGGAGGTTCCAGTGGACCAACTATGTCCACACCCACTCTTTCAAAGGGAACCCCCACCACGGGAAGTGGAATGAGGGGGGCCTTTGGATGTCCACCTGTCTTACCACTGGCTTGACAGGTGGGGCAGGAGAGGCAAAACTCCTTAACCATGTTGGACATATTGGGCCAGTAGAAGTGGTTGACTAACCTCTCCCACGTCTTGGTTTGTCCCAAATGTCCAGCAAGGGGAATGTCATGGGCCAATGTTAGGATGAACTTCCTGAACAGCTGAGGCACTACCACTCTCCTAGTGGCACCAGGTTTGGGGTCTCTGGCCTCAGTGTACAGGAGTCCATCTTCCCAATAGACCCTATGCGTTCCATTTTTCTTGCCTTTGGACTCTTCAGCAGCTTGCTGCCTAAGGCCTTCAAGAGAGGGACAGGTTTCTTGTC
Organism: Pleurodeles waltl; assembly: GCF_031143425.1. Classification (NCBI taxonomy): domain Eukaryota; kingdom Metazoa; phylum Chordata; class Amphibia; order Caudata; family Salamandridae; genus Pleurodeles; species Pleurodeles waltl. The sequence goes on from NC_090448.1 coordinate 1,126,383,952, forward strand.
CCTTACACAGCTCCTCCCTTGAGGGTCCCCCTGGGCCCAAGAGCTCAACCTGATAAGGTTCAAGCTCCAAAGGCTCAGTTCCCTCAGAGGGCAGAACTTCTTCCTGAGAAGAGAGGTTCCCTTTCTTTTGCTGTGTTGCAGTTGGTTTCCCAACTGACTTTCCTGTTCTCTTGGTAGGCTGGGCCATTTTTCCAGACTCCAGCTCTACTTTTTCACCCTGTGCCTTGCATTGTGCTCTTGTTTTCACACACACCAGTTCAGGGATACCCAGCATTGCTGCATGGGTTTTTAGTTCTACCTCAGCCCATGCTGAGGACTCCAGGTCATTTCCAAGCAGACAGTCCACTGGGATATTTGAGGAGACCACCACCTGTTTCAGGCCATTGACCCCTCCCCATTCTAAAGTAACCATTGCCATGGGATGTACTTTTCTCTGATTGTCAGCGTTGGTGACTGTGTAAGTTTTTCCAGTCAGGTATTGGCCAGGGGAAACCAGTTTCTCTGTCACCATGGTGACACTGGCACCTGTATCCCTCAGGCCCTCTATTCTAGTCCCATTAATTAAGAGTTGCTGTCTGTATTTTTGCATGTTAGGCGGCCAGACAGCTAGTGTGGCTAAATCCACCCCACCCTCAGAAACTAGAGTAGCTTCAGTGTGGACCCTGATTTGCTCTGGGCACACTGTTGATCCCACTTGGAGACTAGCCATACCAGTGTTACCTGGATGGGAGTTTGGAGTGGAACCTTTCTTGGGACAGGCCTTGTCTCCAGTTTGGTGTCCATGCTGTTTACAGCTATGACACCAGGCCTTTTTGGGATCAAAGTTTTTACCCTTGTACCCATTGTTTTGTGAAGAGGCTCTGGGCCCACCCTCCTGTGCAGGTTTTTGGGGGCCTGTAGAAGACTCTTGACTATTTTTAGTTTTGGTTGTCTCATCACCCTTCCCCTGGGGAGTCTTTGTGACCCCTTTCTTTTGGTCACCCCCTGTTGAAGTCTTGGACACCCTTGTCTTGACCCAATGGTCCGCCTTCTTTCCCAATTCTTGGGGAGAAATTGGTCCTAGGTCTACCAGATGCTGATGCAGTTTATCATTGAAACAATTACTTAACAGGTGTTCTTTCACAAATAAATTGTACAGCCCATCATAATTACTTACACCACTGCCTTGAATCCAACCATCTAGTGTTTTTACTGAGTAGTCTACAAAGTCAACCCAGGTCTGGCTCGAGGATTTTTGAGCCCCCCTGAACCTAATCCTGTACTCCTCAGTGGAGAATCCAAAGCCCTCAATCAGGGTACCCTTCATGAGGTCATAAGATTCTGCATCTTGTCCAGAGAGTGTGAGGAGTCTATCCCTACACTTTCCTGTGAACATTTCCCAAAGGAGAGCACCCCAGTGAGATCTGTTCACTTTTCTGGTTACACAAGCCCTCTCAAAAGCTGTGAACCATTTGGTGATGTCATCACCATCTTCATATTTAGTTACAATCCCTTTAGGGATTTTCAACATGTCAGGAGAATCTCTGACCCTATTTATGTTGCTGCCACCATTGATGGGTCCTAGGCCCATCTCTTGTCTTTCCCTCTCTATGGCTAGGATCTGTCTTTCCAAAGCCAATCTTTTGGCCATCCTGGCTAACTGGATGTCCTCTTCACTGGGGCTATCCTCAGTGATTTCAGAGGTGTTGGTCTCTCCTGTGAGGGAACCAGCATCTCTGACTATTATTTTAGGAGTCAGGGTTTGAGGGACCCTGTTCTCCCTAGATAGGACTGGTAGGGGGGAATTGTCCTCCAAGTCACTATCCTCTTCCTCTGAGTTGCCACCCTCAGAGGGGTTGGCCTTTTCAAACTCTGCCAAAAGCTTCTGGAGCTGTATTTTGGTAGGTTTGGGGCCCATTGTTATTTTCTTTATTTTACAGAGTGACCTTAGCTCCCTCATCTTAAGATGGAGGTAAGGTGTGGTGTCGAGTTCCACCACAGTCACATCTGTGCTAGACATTTTGCTTCTAAAAGTTGGAATACTTTTTAAGAATCTACAACTGGTTCTAGAATCTAATTCAAACTTTTACAAACTTTTAAACTCTAAAAGAAATGCTAAACAGGATCTAACACAAGGCCCTAGCAGGTCTTTTAAGAATTTAGAAAACTTTTCAAATTGCAAAAATCAATTTCTAATGACAATTTTGGAATTTGTCGTGTGATCAGGTATTGGCTGAGTAGTCCAGCAAATGCAAAGTCTTGTACCCCACCGCTGATCCACCAATGTAGGAAGTTGGCTCTGTATGTGCTATTTCAAAGTAAGGAATAGCATGCACAGAGTCCAAGGGTTCCCCTTAGAGGTAAAATAGTGGTAAAAAGAGATAATACTAATGCTCTATTTTGTGGTAGTGTGGTCGAGCAGTAGGCTTATCCAAGGAGTAGTGTTAAGCATTTGTTGTACATACACAAGACAATAAATGAGGTACACACACTCAGAGACAAATCCAGCCAATAGGTTTTTATATAGAAAAATATCTTTTCTTAGTTTATTTTAAGAACCACAGGTTCAAATTCTACATGTAATATCTCATTCGAAAGGTATTGCAGGTAAGTACTTTAGGAACTTCAAATCATCAAAATTGCATGTATACTTTTCAAGTTATTGACAAATGGCTGTTTTAAAAGTGGACACTTAGTGCAATTTTCACAGTTCCTGGGGGAGGTAAGTTTTTGTTAGTTTTACCAGGTAAGTAGGACACTTACAGGGTTCAGTTCTTGGTCCAAGGTAGCCCACCGTTGGGGGTTCAGAGCAACCCCAAAGTCACCACACCAGCAGCTCAGGGCCGGTCAGGTGCAGAGTTCAAAGTGGTGCCCAAAACACATAGGCTAGAATGGAGAGAAGGGGGTGCCCCGGTTCCGGTCTGCTTGCAGGTAAGTACCCGCGTCTTCGGAGGGCAGACCAGGGGGGTTTTGTAGGGCACCGGGGGGGACACAAGTCCACACAGAAATTTCACCCTCAGCAGCGCGGGGGCGGCCGGGTGCAGAGTAGAAACAAGCGTCGGGTTTTCAATGTTAGTCTATGAGAGATCTCGGGATCTCTTCAGCGCTGCAGGCAGGCAAGGGGGGGATTCCTCGGGGAAACCTCCACTTGGGCGAGGGAGAGGGACTCCTGGGGGTCACTCCTCCAGTGAAAGTCCGGTCCTTCAGGTCCTGGGGGCTGCGGGTGCAGGGTCTCTCCCAGGTGTCGGGACTTTAGGTTCAAAGAGTCGCGGTCAGGGGAAGCCTCGGGATTCCCTCTGCAGGCGGCGCTGTGGGGGCTCAGGGGGGACAGGTTTTGGTACTCACAGTATCAGAGTAGTCCTGGGGTCCCTCCTGAGGTGTTGGATCGCCACCAGCCGAGTCGGGGTCGCCGGGTGCAGTGTTGCAAGTCTCACGCTTCTTGCGGGGAGCTTGCAGGGTTCTTTAAAGTTGCTGGAAACAAAGTTGCAGCTTTTCTTGGAGCAGGTCCGCTGTCCTCGGGAGTTTCTTGTCTTTTCGAAGCAGGGGCAGTCCTCAGAGGATGTCGAGGTCGCTGGTCCCTTTGGAAGGCGTCGCTGGAGCAGGATCTTTGGAAGGCAGGAGACAGGCCGGTGAGTTTCTGGAGCCAAGGCAGTTGTCGTCTTCTGGTCTTCCGCTGCAGGGGTTTTCAGCTGGGCAGTCCTTCTTCTTGTAGTTGCAGGAATCTAACTTTCTAGGGTTCAGGGTAGCCATTAAATACTAAGTTTAAGGGCGTGTTTAGGTCTGGGGGGTTAGTAGCCAATGGCTACTAGCCCTGAGGGTGGGTACACCCTCTTTGTGCCTCCTCCCAAGGGGAGGGGGTCACAATCCTAACCCTATTGGGGGAATCCTCCATCTGCAAGATGGAGGATTTCTAAAAGTCAGAGTCACCTCAGCTCAGGACACCTTAGGGGCTGTCCTGACTGGCCAGTGACTCCTCCTTGTTTTTCTCATTATCTTCTCCGGCCTTGCCGCCAAAAGTGGGGCCTGGCCGGAGGGGGCGGGCAACTCCACTAGCTGGAGTGTCCTGCTGGGTTGGCACAAAGGAGGTGAGCCTTTGAGGCTCACCGCCAGGTGTGACAATTCCTGCCTGGGAGAGGTGTTAGCATCTCCACCCAGTGCAGGCTTTGTTACTGGCCTCAGAGTGACAAAGGCACTCTCCCCATGGGGCCAGCAACATGTCTCGGTTTGTGGCAGGCTGCTAAAACTAGTCAGCCTACACAGATAGTCGGTTAAGTTTCAGGGGGCACCTCTAAGGTGCCCTCTGTGGTGTATTTTACAATAAAATGTACACTGGCATCAGTGTGCATTTATTGTGCTGAGAAGTTTGATACCAAACTTCCCAGCTTTCAGTGTAGCCATTATGGTGCTGGGGAGTTCGTGTTTGACAGACTCCCAGACCATATACTCTTATGGCTACCCTGCACTTACAATGTCTAAGGTTTTGTTTAGACACTGTAGGGGTACCATGCTCATGCACTGGTACCCTCACCTATGGTATAGTGCACCCTGCCTTAGGGCTGTAAGGCCTGCTAGAGGGGTGTCTTACCTATACTGCATAGGCAGTGAGAGGCTGGCATGGCACCCTGAGGGGAGTGCCATGTCGACTTACTCGTTTTGTTCTCACTAGCACACACAAGCTGGCAAGCAGTGTGTCTGTGCTGAGTGAGAGGTCTCCAGGGTGGCATAAGACATGCTGCAGCCCTTAGAGACCTTCCTTGGCATCAGGGCCCTTGGTACTAGAAGTACCAGTTACAAGGGACTTATCTGGATGCCAGGGTCTGCCAATTGTGGATACAAAAGTACAGGTTAGGGAAAGAACTCTGGTGCTGGGGCCTGGTTAGCAGGCCTCAGCACACTTTCAATTGTAAACATAGCATCAGCAAAGGCAAAAAGTCAGGGGGCAACCATGCCAAGGAGGCATTTCCTTACACAGATCTAGACCTAAATGCATTTTGTTTTGTTCTCCACACCATTCCACTTTGGAACCAGCCACATGCAAATCAGTCATGACCCTGTTTCCCATGGGAATAGTCCAGCCCGAACTGCCAGGCCAGGTGCTCTCTAGACCAGAAACAAGCATCCTGGGACAGCATCCACCCATCATCAGCCAGCATAGCTTGAATCCGTTGGCAGAGGGAGCACAGGGCCCATTGTCTGGGCATACCCTTCCCACTTAGGGTGACAAATGCAAAAAAGAACAGATGATGGACAGAATGCTGAACAATGTCTAACATCCAACCCCCGTCACAGATCTGGGCCTAAATCCATTGCAGGGTGAAGACGGATTTGCATATAGCTAGGTCTAAAGTGGAATGGCACAGGGAGCAAATAAACAAAGGCTTAAGGCCCAGATATGAGACATTTTAAAGGAAATCAGGCCTTCATACTATAACAGAGGCCACTGTACCCTGGTCACAGTCGGATACTTGATTTAAAGCGAAACAGAAAGAAGTTCTGAGTTAACTCCTTTCATAGGCGGAAAGCCTTCAAGACGTACTCATCAGCACATGAGCAACGTTATTTAACTTGCTAAACAAAATGGTAGGGTCCTGGTAAAGGTTTCAAACACTAGGGCAATACCATTCAGATGAAACCAGAAAATCACAGAACCACTAGACGGAATAAAAGGATGTCATAAAGGTCTGCATAGTTATAGCAAAGGTAAAAAGATTTAAGCTATTTATCAGGCAAGAAAATATTACAGACGAGTGAGATTAAACATTTCAAGAAAAAATAAATCTAGGTTGTGTACCTCCTTTACACAATTACAGACTAAAAATAAAATAAATACCCATACCTTTTTCTTGTGTCTTGGGTCCTACAAGCATCTCTCTAATTCTCTCAGTGGCAACATTTTCATATAAGTTAATAAGGGTACGGCTTTGCTTTCTTAAAAGGCAGCCAAGAAGCTGCTCCTCCATTAACAAGCATCTTGGATCAATGCAGGCGTCAACTAACTGCTTGAAAAGGTATCGCAGTTCACCTGCCTGGTGTTCCACATCGAAGGGCATCAAGCTCAAAGTGCAGTATATCTGATGAGCAGTCTCAGTGGTTGGCTGCTGATGGCCCTCTGCTTTCTGCAGTGACTTCAGAGACGCCAAGAGGAAATCCACATAAATTTGTTGCAGGGTGTTATTGTACTCCACTGCAGAGCAGCTGGTGTCATCTGACAACAGGAACTCTATCAAGACCTGGGCAAGTCTGGGCTTTCGGGACAAAATCTTTTGGAGATCGTTGGTTGTCTGGAAGCTGAGCCTCAGAGAAATGGCATCCTTTTTGGCTTCAACAGATTCACAGTGGCTGTGTAGAAATACTTCATATAACTCCTGAAACAAGATGACAGGTAAGATTTAAAGAAGGTCATGTAAACTAAGGAAACACTAATAGCCTTAGAAGACATAAGTGTAAAGGAAAGCAATCAACCAACTTCATGGAACAAACCTGAGTTCCAGAAAAATACTCTGGAACAAGTGTGACATCCCATACATTATAGCTCCACCAAAACTAGTGTTTCAAAGGACAATCTCAGAGTTTCTGGACTTGTGTATTACCAACAAAGATATGAAATTACCACCAGGATCTAGTCGCAATCATTATTGTCTATGGGTAACTGCAGTCAGGAGGTAACTTCAAAAATAAAACATACTTGTGCACTTAGTAACAAGAGAAAGAACCAGCACTGGGAGTACACCTATGGTCAAAAAATACACTTCCATTATAGGGGCAACATTGTGGTCCGTTTTACTTAAATATTGTAAAATTACTTTGCAAACCAGGCCTCCTAAATGAAACAAATAGGTTTAAAAACTAAGCCTCTAGCCAAATGGAATGGAAGTCCTGTCAAATGGATAATGTATTGGCAAGAAGGCAGAAAGTCCACTGTAGGAAAGTGTCATCTTTCTAGCATAGTTACCCTCACGTTTTGCGTGATTTTAGTGTGTTTAGACTTTAGTTCACTGGGATCCTGCTAACTAGGATCCCAGTGTCTGTGCTCTCTCCTCTAAATCTGACTGCTGGTAAATGTTTTACACCCATAACTGGCATACTGGTGCAGTTATGTAAGTCCAGAGTTTGCAGTACTTAGATACCCAGGGCACTGGTACACCAGGGGTCTCCCATGGGCTGCAGCATGTATTGTACCACCCATGGGAGCCCATGCACACTATGGGGGTCCTTCTGACCCCGGCCGGCGGCGGAAACTGCCGGCCTGGCTGGAACCGGCAGAATACCGCTGCGCGGTCAAAAGACCGCCGCGGGTATTCTGAGTTTCCCGCTGGGCGGGCAGGCGACCGCCAGAAGGCCGCCCGCCCAGCGGGAAACCCCCTTCCATGAGGATGCCGGCTCCGAATGGAGCCAGCGGAGTGGAAGGGGTGCGACGGGTGCAGTTGCACCCGTCGCGATTTTCAGTGTCTGCCACGCAGACACTGAAAATCTATGTGGGGCCCTGTTAGGGGGCCCCTGCAGTGCCCATGTCAGTGGCCCCACGACACCCGTTCCAGCCAGCCAGGTTCTGGCGGTGAAAACCGCCAGAACCAGGCTGGCGGGAAGGGGGTCGGAATCCCCATGGCGGCGCTGCAAGGATTCCTTTGGGCAGGGGTAAACCGGCGGGTAACCGCCGGTTGCCCTTTTCTGACCACGGCTTTACCGCCGCGGTCAGAATTGCCCATGTAGCACCGCCAGCCTGTTGGCGGTGCTACCCCCGGCCTCCACCCTGGCGGTCATAGACCGCCAGGATCAGAATGAGGCCCTATGTCTGCAGGCCTGCCATTCCAGTCTGCATGAAATGGCGAAAGCACCCTTTCACCACAGATATAAGGCTAGCCTTCTAACCTGGTCACTGTACTTAGATACTGTAAGTCACCCCTCTGGTAAGCCCTTCAGCCCAAGGTGCATGTCCCTAAGTGTGAGGGTATCCCTGCATGAGCAGGGTGCCTCTAAAGAACCCCAGGATCCAATTCCTGGAGTCTGTAAGTGCAGAGAAGCCATCTTAAGGTATGTAGTGGACACTGATCAACAGAAGTAGTCCAACCACATAATGGCTTCTCCGAACCTGAGCATGTTTGGTATCAAACATGTTGGAATAATACAACTACATCAATTCCACTACTCCCTGTATTTGCCTATGGGATGACTTGGTGGGTAACTCCCTTGCACCTGGTCGCTGGGGACACTTAACATACTTACCTCTGGTGTTTTCATCTACCCCCAGCCCCTAGCGAACTACCACACCTACCTTGGTTGGGTTCACTATTTCACATTCCACTTTCTTAGTATATGGTCAGCCTCCTTACCCCCACCCACAGGGTCCTGAATATTTTATGCTATTTCCCTTGGTTATTTTATGTATATATTGTGTATAGATATTGTGTCTATTATCTCTAAATTCATCTATGGACTTTTTTATACCCTATACAGGTGGAATTTTGTTTTAAGCTATATGACTTATGGCACTTCTGCTATGTGCAGCATTCTGACATCAATGGGGTACATGTGCGCTATGAAAAACAAGGTTAATAAATAAGGAAACTCAGATTCCTGTGCATTCTTTGGGCAAATTAAAATAAAAAAATGATTCAAAGAGAATCACTCAACACAAAGTTATGTATGGGAACGGCTACCTAAAAGATGTAAGGAAATGCCTCTTTTTGCATGATTACCCCAAATAATTATTACTGATGCTGCTGGTTTTCAATACAGATTGCACTGAGGCCTGCTGACCAAACCTCAAAACCAGTGTTCTAACCCAATACAAAGTGTATGTTGATTTGGCTACCACCAATTTACATAAGCTGGCTTTCTTGTAAGTTCCTAGTATGTGGTACCAAGGGTACCCAAGGCATGTAAGTGGGGAGTGTCCTCCCAGCGATGCAGCAACGATTGTGCTACCAGGTGTGGGGCAAAGTAAAAATAGCTCCCAGATTGTCACTGAAGCATGGAAAATCATTCTACTCGCTTCCCTTAAATAAATAAACAATATATATATATATATATATAAAAATTCACTGAAAAAACTAAGGTTATAGAAATGTCTTTCTTATGTTAAGAAACTATAACTAATGGCCTAAAGTTCCTCAACAACACAAGTTATAGTTTCTTCAGATAAGTATAACTATAAGCATTACTATAACATCTTAAGTTCTAGGGTTTTGTGTGGCTAAAATGTGAACCTAACTAGAACATCCCTGTAACCTTTGGATTTTTCAGTGAATTTTATGTTGTTTTATTTATTTTTTAACTTAAAGTAGCATACTTTAATACAACCACCACCGTACATCGCAAAGTCACACTGGAGGTTGCGCTGAGCGCTGTAGTGGATTTGCGGATCGGCCAAAAAATAAATTTGGCCAATATCACGCCCATGAGGGATCCTCAGGGACCCCTCCATGTGTCCTATGAGGTCAGGATCCCTGTATCCTGACGCCTTATCTGTTTTCCCGCTTAGTTTTTTCCTGCCCCAGGCCAAGCAAGAAGGAAAACGACAGCCACAGCTTTCCTTTAGGTTGAGGCCGGCCATTCAGGGCCATGCCTTTTACCCTGGATCTACGAATCCACCTGCATCCCTATAAATCTATATTTTATTTCCTTGAACTACTCAGAGTCTACTGAACAGACTTACACCAAATTACAAATTTGGTGTAAATCCGTTCAGCGGCTCAGGCTGCAGCTGTATCTAAAAACTGCAAAATCCCCATAGACAATGCATGGGAAAAAAGTGTTTTGGGACCCCTTCTTTTCCTTAGTCCCTCTTGACGGATAACCACAAAACTTTCCAGACAGCAGTTACACTAACTAGCGAACTAGTTTTGAAAATGTTTTCAAGTATCTACTGGACAGATGATATTATATATATATATATATATATATATATATATATATATATATATATATATATATATATATATATATATATACATACACACATACATACATACACTGGGGAAAAAAACGAAGGTTACAAAAACATTATATCTAGGTTGACGTTTTAACCATACAAAACCGCATAAATTCAGCAGTTACAGTTATACTTATGATAAGAAACTATAACTCATTGCCCAAAGTTACTTTCCGGCACGAGTTATAGTTTCTTCAGATAAGTGTAACTATAACTGCTGAATTTCTATGGTTTTGTATTGGTAAAAAGTAAACCTAACTATAACATCCCTGTAAGCTTTGTTTTTTTCAGTGAATTTCTATGTTTTTTTTAATGCATACGTTAATAATTCTGCCAGGTTGCGGCCAGCCAATCAGGGCCTTACTTTTCCCCAGGATCCGAGGAGGATTCTTGATCCCGCAGATTGGTCGGAAAAAATAAGGGCAATTTTTTTGCCCATGAGAATGTGTCCTATGGGGTCCTGACCTCTTACATGTATGTATACTGTTTTTCCCCACTCCCCAAGCATTTCAAGAAACAAAATGTCGGCTGCAACTTTTCTGTCAGGTTGCGGCCAGCCAGTCAGGGCCTTGCTTTTCCTCCGAATCCTCGGAGGATCCGCTTCCCTTTATAACCAAATTTGGTTTTCATTTAGTAACTACAAAACTACTGAATAGATTTACACTCATTCACAAAAATGGTGCTTTCTGGACCTAGAGCTAGTTTCTGCCAAATTTGGTGGCAATCCGTCCAGCAGTTCAACCTGTAGTCATGTTCAAAATCCTTATGGAAATTAACATGGGGAAAACGCATTTGGGACCACCATCATCCCTCCACCCCCGTTGTCTCAGCTTCCGCTTGACGGTTCAAAGGGGTGGTAAAGGCATTTTTCAAGTGGGTATGGGTTTTGGGGTGGTAAGAGCATTTTTAGGTTGTAGGGCGTGTATGGGTTTTAGGGCTGTAAGGGCATTTTTAGGTTTTAGAATGTGTGGGTTTCTGGGGTATTAAGGGCATTTTTGGGTTCTAGGGTGGATATGGGTGGGGCGTTAAGGGGATTTTTAGGTTTTAGTATGGGTATGGAATTTAGAGTGGTAAGGGTATTTTTAGGGTTTAGGGTGGGTATAGGTTTTGGGGTGGTAAGGGCATTTGTAGCTTTTAGGGTGGCGAGGGCATTTTTAGGGTGAGTATGGTTATTGGGGTGGTTAAAGCATTTTTAGGTTGTAGGGTGTGTATGGGTTTTGGGGCGGTAAGGGCATTTTTAGGTTTTAGGGTGGGTGTTTGGGGTGATAAGGGCACTTTTAGGTTTTAGAGTGGATATGGGTGGGGCGGTAAGGGCATTTATTAGGTTTTAGGGTGGGTATGGGATTTAGAGTGGTAGGAGTATTTTTAGAGTGAGTATGGGTTTTAGGGTAGTAAGGGTTTTTTTATGTTTTAGGGTGGTTATGGGTTTTGGGTTAGTAAGGAAATTTTTAGGTTTTAGGGTGGGTATGGATTTTTGGGTGGTAAGGGCATTTTTAGGTTTTAGGGTGGTAATGGGTGGGAGGGTAGTAAGGGCATTTTTAGGTTTTAGGGTGGGCTTTGGGTTTTGGGGTGGTAAGGGTATTTTAAGATTTTAGGGTTGGTATTGGTTTTGGGGTTGTGAGGGGTTTTTAGGTTTTACAGTGGGTATGGGATTTGGGGTAGTAAAGGCATTTTTAGGTTTTAGGGTGGGCATGGATTTTGGGTTAGTAAGGGCATTTTTAGGCTTTTGGGTGGGAAGGGAATTTTTAGGTTTAAGGGTGGGTATAAGTTTGAGTGGTAAGGGCATTTTTAGGTTTTAGGGTGGGTATGGGTTTTGAGGTGGTAATGGTATTTTTGGGTAGTGATGGGTACTGGGGTGGTAAGAGCATTTTAAGTTTGTAGGGTGTGTATGGGTTTTGGGGTGCTAAGGGCATTTTTAGATTTAAGGTGGATATGGGTGAGGCGGTAAGGGCATTTTTAGGTTTTAGGGTGGGTATGGGATTTAGAGTGGTAAGGGTATTTTTAGGGTTTACTGCAAGTATGGGTTTTGGGGTGTAAGGGCATTTTTAGGTTTTAGGGTGGGTATGGGTTTGGGGGTTTAAGGGCATTTTTAGGTTTTAGGTGGCTATGAGTTTAGGGGTGGTAAGGGCATTTTTAGGTTTTAGGGTGGGTATGAGTTTTGGGTGGTAGAGGCATTTTTAGGTTTTAGGGTGGGTATGAGTTTTGGGGTGGTAAGGGTATTTTTAGGTGTTAGGGTGGGTATTCTTTTTGGGGTGGTAAGGGCATTTTTCAGGTTTCAGGGAGGGCATGGGCTTTGTGGCGTAAGGTTTTTTTATGTTTTGGGGTGGTTATGGCTTTTACGATAGTAAGGGATTTTTCAGGATTTAGGGTGGGTATAGATTTGGGGGTGGTAAGGGCATTTTTTGGTTTTAGGGTGGGTGTGGAATTTAGGGTGGTAACTGTATTTTTAGGGTTTAGAGTGGATATGGGTTTTGGGTAGTAAGGACATGTTCAGGTTGGGTATGGGTTTTTAGGTGGTAAGGGAACTTTTGGGGTTTGTGGGTGGCAATATATATATATTTCCATGTATATGTCTTTTCCAACCATGCCTTTACAACAACATTTTTGTGGGAAAGCTATGCATGGTAAAGGCATTTGCGTGGTTAAAAACTTTTGTTGTAGTTGCATGCGTGGTAACAACCCATGCGTTGTAATTACCACGTTGTAAAGGCATGTGTGGTAATAGCATGCGTGGTCCGTTATACAACTGTTTTGCAAGTGTATAACACGGTATGGTCACAGAACAATACTATATATAATATGCCAAAATCCTCACATCAGTGAACCGTCAGTGACTCATCTTTGCCATGATAAACTTACTAGCACCTTACTAATAAGCTAGGCAGGGATGGACTCCCCTCGAAAATCACTTATGTTGGGGGGAGGCTTTAGTGTAAATCTTTTTGTATTTCTTACAGGATACACCTAAAGCCCACTCTTCGTTGCTAAAAAATTAGTAGAGTGGGTGGTTTCAGCAGGTGTGGAAGCCTGCATTTCCTGTTTTTGCAAAAATGTTATTTATGGTGTGCACATTAAGCCACAAGGGACTTGGGCAGCTTTCCAGAAGTTATAGTTTCTGTAATGTAAATATTAAGGGCTGCACACAGAGAGCAGTCATCTCAACACAGGCATGAGAGCTTGAGAGACCTGCGCAAATTCAGATGGAATAAAGTCAGTGCAGCAAGCCAGAGAAGAGATTTGTCTTTTGCTTCAAGACTTTAAAAAGGTTGAACGCACCGATGAGTAAAACTGAGATTGCACCATCCTCTCAATAGAAGGCTCAGCTCCTACACTACAGTGCATAGAGGGGTATGTGAAGCACATTTTAGACTTGGCAATAGAGAACAGGACATACAAATACAGAACATCTACACAAAGATTACAAAAACCCAGAAGTAAAAATATTACAAAATCATAAGACATAACACTCAATAAGAATACAAAACAAGGTTGTGAGATTATAAGAATAAAGTGCTCTAAGTTTGATTTCTAAATGGTTGTGTAAGGACAACTTATTTAATAATCAGGGGTGTGGAATTCCTATAGCCCCACGCCCAGGACATATTGTCTGTGGGGCAAGCAGGCTCAACTCCCTGCCGCACAAACCCTTTGGCTGCCAATTTACAATACTACATCAAAGAGCATGGAAAGGAATTGTCTGCAGTTGAAATAATATGTCCATATGTTAATGCTGTTCAATTTTTTTTTTAATGTTCATTAATGCAAAGAATGTATTATTAGGGTGAGCATCCTAAACACATGTTGTAAGCTCAGACTGCACTACTGATGGTGGTTCCAGTAAAAAAAGAAAATGTGTAAGTTTAAAATATAAGGCTGCTACATATAATGCTCTCTGAATGCTCTCAGATTAAGTGCAAATTTTTGCAGAAGCTCTAATGCAAGATTGATGACTTTTTGCTTCTAAAATAAAATGTTCACAAAAAATGCAACTAGGAAAAAATGGTTTGCTTAACTACTGTGAAACTTAGGTACAATTTCTTTGAAGCATTATTTAGTCAAATGAGTTGATGCATGCAAAAAATATTCCTAATGGAAAGTCCGTGTAACTAGTTTAAACAAGATTATAGGAAACATGAATATAAACAAGCACTGGCAAAGCCAAATGTTCTGTCATTGGTGAAAAGTCTTTTGGTTTTGTCAATGCGTGTCCGTTTTAACATGGCTTTTGTCAAACTTTATTGTTGTGGGAGCTGCTGGGCCCTCACCACTGTAGCTAATATTAGCAAAAAGGCAAAAATATTTTTGGGTCGCAATGAGCACACATTGCCACAGTAGCTCCTGGCACTGAATAAACCTACTGTGTGTGCTGGTATGCTCCTTGCAAAAGAGCAGATTGCGATCACTGTAATGTAATGTAAGATGCATTTGTGAAACATGGAACTTGTCACGTGTGAGTGAATCCAGGCGCCAAGTAGGAGCGGGTTCTGCATGTAGAATCAGAATCAGTATTCCATGCACTATCACATTCTTTGCCTTCCCTGCTGCTTTTGAGATGTTGAGGGTTGGCCAGTTACACACCAGAAGGGAGGGGCTCTCATTCATAACCTTGCTGCTTGCACCATAATTAGCAAAACAGATAGGTTCTCCTAAACATTTCAGCATTAGAGAGCTCAAGAATTTTGGTTTTAGTGTTCTCATCTCATTGTTGGGGCGGGGGAGTAGAGAGCACCAAGAACTCAGACTGGAGGCCTTTGAATCAGTTTAAAGATGTGCCATCTTGGTTTCAAACTGGGACACAGCAGAGATCATACACTCTTAAAATGCTCATGACTCTGCACTTCAATCCAAAGTCATCTTAAGGATTCCTGTAGTCCCATGCAAGACATACAGGGAGTGCAGAATTATTAGGCAAGTTGTATTTTTGAGGATTAATTTTTTTATTTAACAACAACCATGTTCTCAATGAACCCAAAAAACTCATTAATATCAAAACTGAATATTTTTGGAAGTAGTTTTTAGTTTGTTTTTAGTTTTAGCTATGTTCGGGGGATATCTGTGTGTGCAGGTGACTATCACTGTGCATAATTATTAGGCAACTTAACAAAAAAAAATATATACCCATTTCAATTATTTATCATTACCAGTGAAACCAATATAACATCTCAACATTCACAAATATACATTTCTGACATTCAAAAACAAAACAAATCAGTGACCAATATAGCCACCTTTCTTTGCAAGGACACTCAAAAGCCTGCCATCCATGGATTCTGTCAGTGTTTTGATCTGTTCACCATCAACATTGCGTGCAGCAGCAACCACAGCCTCCCAGACACTGTTCAGAGAGGTGTACTGTTTTCCCTCCTTGTAAATTTCACATTTGATGATGGACCACAGGTTCTCAATGGGGTTCAGATCAGGTGAACAAGGAGGCCATGTCATTAGATTTCCTTCTTTTATACCCTTTCTTGCCAGCCACGCTGTGGAGTACTTGGACGCGTGTGATGGAGCATTGTCCTGCATGAAATCATGTTTTTCTTGAAGGATGCAGACTTCTTCCTGTACCACTGCTTGAAGAAGGTGTCTTCCAGGAACTGGCAGTAGGACTGGGAGTTGAGCTTGACTCCATCCTCAACCCGAAAAGGCCCCACAAGCTCATCTTTGATGATACCAGCCCAAACCAGTACTCCACCTCCACCTTGCTGGCGTCTGAGTCGGACTGGAGCTCTCTGCCCTTTACCAATCCAGCCACGGGCCCATCCATCTGGCCCATCAAGACTCACTCTCATTTCATCAGTCCATAAAACCTTAGAAAAATCAGTCTTGAGATATTTCTTGGCCCAGTCTTGACGTTTCAGCTTGTGTGTCTTGTTCAGTGGTGGTCGTCTTTCAGCCTTTCTTACCTTGGCCATGTCTCTGAGTATTGCACACCTTGTGCTTTTGGGCACTCCAGTGATGTTGCAGCTCTGAAATATGGCCAAACTGGTCGCAAGTGGCATCGTGGCAGCTGCACGCTTGACTTTTCTCAGTTCATGGGCAGTTATTTTGCGCCTTGGTTTTTCCACACGCTTCTTGCGACCCTGTTGACTATTTTGAATGAAACGCTTGATTGTTCGATGATCACGCTTCAGAAGCTTTGCAATTTTAAGAGTGCTGCATCCCTCTGCAAGATATCTCACTATTTTTGACTTTTCTGAGCCTGTCAAGTCCTTCTTTTGACCCATTTTGCCAAAGGAAAGGAAGTTGCCTAATAATTATGCACACCTGATATAGGGTGTTGATGTCATTAGACCACACCCCTTCTCATTACAGAGATGCACATCACCTAATATGCTTAATTGGTAGTAGGCTTTCGAGCCTATACAGCTTGGAGTAAGACAACATGCATAAAGAGGATGATGTGGTCAAAATACTCATTTGCCTAATAATTCTGCACTCCCTGTATTTTGAGGGCCTTGTCGATAGCAACTTTGTATTTTAATACTCATACTCTGCCAATTGAAGGCTGAATGATGCCAAACAAACTTTCAGAAACGGGGATCACACTTTAACAGTTGAAATATGTTCTTTCCTTGGTCCTCTAAACTCCTTACACCGGAAAAAGAGAGTAAGAGGTAGCCATAGAAAAGAGAGGTTAAAATATGGAAATAAACAAAAGGTGAGCAACAGTAAGTTCACTTTCCAACGTCCCCCATGAGAGATGGGGCCCTAATTAATTCCTCACTTTGCCCAAGCCTTAACACGTCTCTGCTTCAGCCTTCGACTAGTGTAATGCAGACTCCTGCCCAGGTCTTTGTCTATATCAGACATCTACATATTAATTATTAGTCACGGTTTCTGAAAGTCCCCCACCATTAGAATCATTAGTTGTACTATAGGAACCACTACCCCTTCATGTTCCTCCCTCATCCTCAGTGGCCACTAAGGTTCTGATCCCTCCAGAAGAAATCCTGCTTTCCATTCAGAGGACACAGTTTATTAACTTTTTGGAGGCATTACAGCAGAGTAAATCTACTGTCCGCCCTAAAGAAGGAGGGTACCCACAAATAATTAATGCCCACTAACTTACCACTCCATGCAAGAATTAAGACCTCTGGCACACCATCAAGCAGTGAGCAAGACTGCTAGCCACGGATGGCCAAGCATCCTGTTCTAGGGTATGTGGTCATGTGAACCTCTCTTTCCAGAGCCACCACTACTATTAGCAGTGGGGATCTCAATGTAGATAGGGTTTAGCCTTGGTCTTGTATCTGTGTCAACGTGGACTGCCCTACTACCCTGATCAAAAGGAACCTCTGATAAGGGCAACAGTCCTCAATACCATAAAGTCAGGCCTTTCCACGTGTCAGAGCAGACCATGTCCTCCATCTTGAAAATCCACACTTTCTGTGGTATAGGGAAGGAGGACGATTCCAGGCAAACCTATCATTTCTCCACCCAGGCAGTCTGGAGTACTTCTGCCTGTGCTAACCAAGTATCTTGCTCGCCCTCAACACTTCACAGTTCCACCTGAAAGCAACCCAGAAACAGACCTGCGCTGGTGCTCCAAAGAATGGCAGCATTCTTGGCGCACAGCTGGTTCGGCCCTTAGGTTATATATTTATTCCACTGTTTATCTAGTGCTTTGTCTTGGGCCAAAATATCTTTTTGTATCGTTTGTGAAATTTAGACAAGACTAAAGACTAGAAATTGTAAATGCTGTGTAGAGACCCTGGTGAATAACACAGGCATTTTCAGCAGATTCTATCCTTTAAACATAGTCACAAAATTATGTTGGCAAAACATTGTAACTATCTAACTTGCACAGCAATGTTGGTCCGAAAATGTCTACCTTTAGTGCAACTAGGACTGAGAAAAGGTTTCAAAACATTTCCCACTGTAACTTGCTTTAGCTACCAAAGGCTTACAACTTAAAAGTTTCCTATTTCTGTATTAAGGCTTCAAAAGGGCACAGCAAAAAAGACGTTGAACCAGTAGGAAGCTATGTTCTCAAAAATGTCCTTCAATGAACATGCCAATGCAATGGAAAGCTTCTCACCTTTATAACTTCCTCCATAAGATCACTCTGTAATTCTTCTAAGAGCAAGAGGAATTCTGTTTCGTTTCTGAGAAAGGCTGGCAAAGGTTTCTTAAACAGGCATAAAAAAAATGAAGTTACTGTTTAAAACTGTTCAGCATAAAATGCACCTAAAATCATGTCATGAAACTTTTCAATGTATATTTAATCGAAGTTAGATCAATGTAGCACACTTGCTATCAAATTATCTGAAAAACAATTTTCCTGGTTAAACTGACAGATTATTCCAATGACAGTCATTATCTATACACATTGTCTTGCTGAAGCATATTGCCATTTAATCACTAAAATTATGAGACAGATTTTGAGTTGTCTCTCTCAAAATGGGTCTGGAAGGGCAGCACCCAATGAAAATAAAGGGAAAGCCAATTGAAAAGAATGGCCATGGTCAACAACAAGAGCAGATGAAAACGTGAGAAAAAAGGGTGGGAAACTGAGAAATGGAGTTATGCAGAGCTGGATAGTTGTGCTGAATCAGTTGAACAGTAGATCTAAAATATCAGGAAGCAAACATCACATGTATATGTGACTCCTGAGAAACAGCAGGCTAACTTAGATTCAACAATTTATACTAGAATTCGCCGATCCTGTCCAATATTGCAGTATAACTCTTGTCGGACGAGATGAGATTCCCTCAGTGTCTGACCTGAAGGGATTCCTTTCATTCATCTATGCTACCTCAGACTCTAAAGCTGACTTCCACCTCCCTTTAACTCTTCCTACTTCTCTGGTCTTACCACTCACCTGTAGATTCGGACATCTTCCCCAATTATTGCCCCATGCCCCCAGGTTTCTAAAACTGATATTCTGCACAATCTCACCACTCAATGAAAAACCAATATTAATACACTCCTCAGCTCTTTCCACTCTTGCTCTACTGTATACTCTGTACAGTTCAAACCTCCGTCCTCGTTTGTGTCCACGCTGATGTAAAGTTAGGTTTATCCTAAATAAATATATTTTGTGTTTGATTTTATATATATATATATATATATATATATATATATATATATATATATATATATATAAATCAGTCATGTAGAACATGCTATTAGAAATATAAGGATCACAGACCCAACCAGGGTTTTTGCAAAAGGGCAAACAATAGCTGCACCTTCTCTCTCTTCGCTTCCAGCCCTGTAAAGCTGAAAGGCTTACACTATGTACTGATGTTCACAGTCATTAGAAATAGATGGAACATGCCTTTTCTTCACCTTCCCAAACAACAAATGAACTGCTCTGGTTGGAGACGTTAATACCTTTTCAGGGACTTTTGCAGAGTCTGCACATCAATGACTAACAAGTAAAAAGTGAACGGGCATCAGAGAACATACAGAGGCCTGAATGAGTGTGTGCAAATATCTGTGTCGCATCTGGGATCAGCTGAACATGATAGCTGGTGTCAAATTACTGCGGACAAAAATGCTACATCACGAAAGACAATCAGATGCCCACCATCTACACAGAAAACAGAGAAAGGTTCTTCAAAGCTGTCCTACTTCTGTTAAAGGAGCCTCCAGCTTTATATTCCACATTGCCAAGTGCAACGCCTTCTCTGGCATGACTGAAACAAAGGTCGCAAATGGCCCCAAGTACAATGGCTGCGGACAAGCAAAGCAGGGGCCTTTCATTAAGGACCCGATCTAAGATACAAGCTCAGTTAACAATGTCCTTTAATAGCTGCTGCAAAAATAATAAACTTTAAACCCCTACAAACTGGGTAGTGTTAACGATTTGATCATCATATCTAGGGATGACAGAAATACACTACATTATTGCAAACAAAGAAGTGTTGGCTCAGCTGCCCCCAAAAATGTAACGTTGAAAATATAACCTGCTGAATACATCTTGACCACTCTCCCAAATGTGCCAATAAGAAGCAGACAAACTAAGTAAGAGCAGTCACGGGCTCACATCCTTCAGCCATCCATAGTGTGGTCTAGGTAGGTATTTACTTGGTCCTTATTGGGATCGTGTATCTTTGGTTGAAAGTGTATATGGCCAAAGTTATGTCAATGAGGACTTCAGAACAAGTAGGCAGAAGTAGAGGAACGAGACTGACAACAGATTTGAGATGGGGTAATAACATATATCAACAGTCTCACTTACCTGATCCAGAGCCAACCACTTCTCCAACGAAATCAGCCAGAACCAGGCCAGGCGCTGTGGGGTGCTTTCTCCGCATCTGAAATCAGAAGTGTCATAATTATTCTTTATCAAAATGTTAAACTAGAAATGTGGCCCTGGTGTTAATAACACAACACTAGTGTTGTCAAATACCCACTAGCCCTTAGTGGTTCCAGTACAATAGCTAAAATGCACAAGACAACAAGACATTTTCAGAAGGATGGGAGTACCATCACCAGCTAGTAAAATTAGTCACCTCTGGCAATACAAAGTAGACGAAAACTGGTGGGAATCAAAAATATTTAGGTATATGTAGGTGGCAAGCTGTTGTAATGTTCATGTGATTCACATCCAGTGTCATACTTTCTCTCAACACTACAATGGCTTGAGTGGCTTGAGCTGAATTTATCATCTACAGATAACACTATCAGGACTTCACTGCATCTCAAAATATTAAAATCTCGGGGAACATCTGAACCTTTACATAGTTCCTCTTTTTCAAGCTCCCTAATGGTTTAAAATGGTCCCAAAAAGGCTTCTGGTAGTCCAAAAGATCTGGTCTAATAGAATTAAAAATAAACCAGCATTAACAAAGACAAGCATTGGCAAAACAATAGGTTTTGCCTTTGCTTTTTATATCTAAGTGGACTGTAAAATATTATAAAAATGTTATAATAATTTTTGTTTTTAGTTCAATAAACCGTTAATGATATATCCAATTTTGAAACAAACATTATTATAACATTTTTGTAAAATACATATTCCAGTTAGATCGTCTGAAGAAACAAAAGCAAAACCTATTGCATGACGCAAAGGCAGAGAACTAGCTCCCTGTACTGCAATACCGATACCCTTTAAGTGCCCTCAATACACGGCTCCCTGTATTGTTGTACTGATACCCTTTAAGTGCCCTCAATACGTGGCTCCCTGTATTGTTGTACTGATACCCTTTAAGTTCCCTCAATATGCGGCTCCCAGTATTGTTGTACTGATACACTTTAAGTGCCCTCAATACGCTGCTCCATGTATTATAGTACCTTGTACTAATGATACACTTTAATTGGCCTCAATACGTGCCTGGACAGAGGTGTAGGTAGATGCAGAAATAGGTAGAGGTAGGTGTAGGCAAAGGTAAGTGTAGGCAGAGGTGCAGGTACGTAGAGGTAGGTGTAGGGAGAGGGAGAGGTAGAGGTAGAGAGATGTAGAGGTAGAGCGAGGCAGAGCGGTATCCAAGAACAAAGCACCATCAGCGCTCGAAGTGCAAAACAAGAGGCAATACTGTGTATAATAACACAGACGGCAGAAAGAGATCAAAGGTGAAGTCAAAGCAGCCCACTCCGATACACTGTGAAATCACAGTAATTGTAGACATGTTGCACGCAAACCCTAGGGGAGAGGATGTGGCATAACAGCCTGAGCTGCCTAATTTGTAGCTGGGAAACCAGGTTCGAGTCTTGGTGTTGGTTCAAAGTCCTATGATTCTGGGCAAATCTCTTAATCTCCCTGTTCCTACTGAAAATGAATGTCTCCTTCTCTAATGTAACCGGTGCTCATGTAAAGCACATACATGCCTTCAATTCGATGGAGACACCAAAGAAACAGAGACAAGAAACAGTAACATGTCCAAACAACATACCACCAGGGAGCGCGAAGCAAAAGAGGTTAAAAAAAAAAAGTAAATTCAGCGTGGTAGCCAGACAGGAAAGACACTGACAAATGTCTAATGGGAAGTAACTGGAAGGAGTACTTGGTCCAGAGACAATCCGACAGCAAGAACAGCGAAGAAGAGAAAGAAGACAACAGGAAGTGAAGCAGGACGCGGTGCTGGCCAATCAGAAGCACGTAAATCAGAGCGATGTTGGACTAAGCCAGGGTTCTGCAAGTCGGTCATGGAGAGCCAGGTCCATGCCAGATTTTTAGCATATCCACATTCAGAAAAAAAGATGTTGCAGAAAGCTAAATTTTTCTAAATGTGGATATGCTAAAAATCTGGCATGGACCCAACTCTCCAGGACCGAGTTTGCAGAACCCTGGTCTAAGCCAATGGTAAGTTCAGGTAGGTAAGGGGCTGGGCCTAAGCCCCCTTTTTGTTTTTAATTATCAATAGATTTGGCAAGCAGCTCGCAAGCACATGTGCAGGAGAAACCTAATAATAAATGTAACCTTGGTGTAGGGATGCACATAGAAATATAACATTTGCAACACACACCTCAACATTTATGGTACACTTACACCGCATGAATCTAGAAATCGACATGCATGCTCCTCCAGATAACAATATAGATAGCATTGCCAATTGATCCTTTATATTTGTGGTGAGAACTTCATATGTAAATTAATGGAGTCAACAAGCTACTTTATATATAAAGACTCAAAGTCATGTCCAAAAGATCAGACGTCAGCAACAAGAGATTAACTTGCAGAGGCTTGTTACCAGCTAAAGAATTACTGTGTTTAAAGGTCTTTCCTACAGACAGCTTCTAAGTGGATGTTTTTCCTTCATCTTCTTATGTGTTACCTTCCAGGAATAGCTATGTTTTACAATGTTTATGAATGATTGAGTGGTACCCTTCGACTGCTTACATTCAGGAAAAAACTTTTTTCTTTTCTTTCAGCATTCTATAAAAGTCCATATGTGGTGATAAATGCATGCATAAATGTCTTCATGCTTGGCATGTAACAGACTTTTATCCATCATTAACAACCTTTTCAGGGTTGAGCGCAAAGTGCTCTGTCCCTGGTGTAATCTTTATGGGCTTGTAACCAAGCCCACATCAAGCCCATCAATTTGGTTGGTTCGTGAGCTTGCCTTTCACAATTAGCTTGATTTTATTAGTGGAAGGCATGCATGCATACATCATGCCTTTTCTGGTGTTTAGTCCTCCTCGAGCGCACCGGTAAGCTACTGAATACATATGAGGCTCCATGTTTTCCGTATGGCTTCTGGACTACTTTTTCTCTTTATTTCGCAGGCAGTGCGATCTCACTGGGCACTAGTCGTGCGCTTTGCCTGACATCAACCGTTACATGGATAATTGCACTTTTGCCAATAACATGATAATTGCAATTTTGCCGATACTTTCACTGCAAGCAAATTTCTAGTTCCTTTTGTGTGTCTCCGTCACACCTCATGGGGGCCGTGGGGTCGTTATCTTTGTAGCCAATAAAATTAGAACATTCATGTATGCAACTTAGCGTTTAAAGTAACGCCATATAGGGCTGTTGTTCATTCTGGTAAATAACTGACCTCTGGTGGCTGAGGTTTCTACCAGGAGCACTTTATATGCAGCGGCCATTGATGGCTAACAGAACCTATCCTCTTACTGTGACACACGTCTCCGTCATTCTTTCATGGGGCCCTCAAAGTGCACTTTTGAAGCACAGTTTGTATCTGGGCTGCGCAACAACAGGCACTTTCTCTCTGAGTGTGGCGAGGTTTAGGTGGGGTGACCAGAGGTCACGAGAGGTGTAGGAAGGAGCGTATGGGTTATGTAAAAATTAGTTCAATTATATTGTTTACACTGGTAACCTTAATCATCACTGCACTCTAGTATTGTTTTGTTTAATGTATGTTTGAGCACTTCGTTCACCCCTGTATGGCGTTCACACTTGAAAACATTACAAAATAAGAACAAATAGGTACGTATAATGATTTTCATTTTCCATTACCTATTTTATATTTTTTTTCTAATCCTATATCAGGTTTTCTTCTCCGTCTTTTTTTTTTTTTTTTTTAAGTAGGTAAAAAATATCAAGACTTTCAATACTAAATACTGTGAACCTTTTACACCATGACAGTGGGCATAGTGAAGGGGCAGGAGTGTGCTTGGCGCTGTGGCTTAGTTGGTTAAAGTGCCTGCCTACTAAACAGGAGATTCTGAGTTTGAATCTCAGCAATGCCTCTTTTGCGTTTTTTTTTTAAAAAGCATATAAAGCATACTAGTTTGAAATGAACAAAGATATGTTATCCGCTTACCCTGTTAATAGTGCTTTTAGGGTTGAGCGCAAAGCGCTCTGTCCCTGGTGTAATCTCTCTGTGGGCTTTTAACCACACCCATGCGAAGCCCATCAGTTTGGTTGGTTCATGGGCTTGCCTTTTAAAATTAGCTTGATTTAATTAGTGAATTATTCTGATCCCTGTTAAGATGTTTAGCTCTTCTCTAGTGCACCGGACAACTACTGAAAACATACGAGGCTTGATGCTTTCCGTATGATTTCCGGACAACTTTTTCTCTTATTTCGCAGGCAGCACGATCTCGCTGGGCAGTAGTCGAGCGATTTGCATGACATCGACCCTGTTACATGGATAATTGCACTTTCACCAATACGTTTCACTGCGAGCGAACTTCTGTTCCCTTCTGTGTGTCTACTTTGCGCTCATGGCGGCCATCGGCTCGCATTTATGAAACTGTTTTACTTTTCATTTTCACTTTATGTGGCAAGAATAGTCTGGTTAGTTATGTGAAACTGTTTTACATTTTATTTTCAGTTTATGTGGCAAGAAAAGTCTGGTAAGGAGTTTACAACGCTAAAAGCATTAACTCAAGCAAATACGAAACCCATTGCATTCCAATTTCTTTTTTTATGATGCTTTTGAGCATCAGCAACACAACAAACAACAAGTACTGGCAGGGCAAGCCTTTTGGCAATTCTTGCTTTGTCGTGGTTTTTGCAAAACTTTATTGTTCTGGAAGATGATAAGTAATGCCAATCTAAAAAAGGCATTGACTAAAGACAGACATGAAATGAAAGAAAGTAAGGATATAACAACGGAAAGAAAAAGAAGGGAAGATGGAAGGAAGGAAAGAAACAAAAGGAAAGAAGAAATGAAAGGGAAGGAAAGGAAAGGAAAGATGTAAAAAAAAAAAAAAAAAGAAGGAAGGAAGGAAGGAAGGAAAAAAGAAACAATATGAGAAAAGAAAAAGGAGGAAAAGATGCAAAAAAGAATGAGAAAGATGGCAAGAAAGAAGGAATGAAAGAAAAAAGAAAAGAACACAAGAATGAAAGTGAAGAGGAAGGCAGTGAAAGGGCTAGAAAGACGGAAAGAAAAAATAAAGGATAGAAAGACGGAAAGAAAAAAGAAAGAAAGAAAGAAAGAAGGAAATATGCAAAGTAAGGAATAAAGAAAAAAATAATGTAAGAAAGCAAGAAATGAGGGAAAGAAAAAGGAGAGAAAAATGAGGGAAAGAAAAAAGGAGAGAAAGAAATGAGAGAGAAATCAGAGGAAAAGAAGAGAAAAAGAAAAAAAAGTTAAACAAAGAAAAAAAAAAAAAAGGGAAAGAAAGAGAAAGAAAAAATAGAAGGAAAGAGAGAGAAAGAGAGAAAGATGTTACAAATTAAACATGATAAAGGCTGACTTTCTCCCTGATCAAAGTTTATTAGGGACTTATTGGAGAACTTTAGCCCAGAATGAATGTTTTCTGAACAATTGCCTGCTTATGAATTAACATGTATACTATAGGTGCAAAGAAAAGGAAAGATGGAAAGTAATAATAATGATAATAATAATAAAGAAAAAATAATGAGAGAAAGAAAGGAGAGAAAAAGATAAAGGGAGAGAAAAAGAAAGACAGACAGAAGGAAGGAAAGAGAGAAGGAGAGAAAGAAAGAAATTACAAATTAAACATGATAAAGGCGGACTTTCTCCCTGAGCAAAGTTTACTAAGGATCCATTTGTGCAATTTAGCTCCGAATGAATGTTTTCTGAAGAATTGTCTGCTTATGAATTAACATGTATACTATTGGAGCATTAGATTAGTGTACTGCATGCATAGTAAAAATAGAATAACTTAATAGTTATCCGTTTCAAATCAACACAATCTGCAACGCTGTGCTTTCATAACGTCCATTACTACAGATTTGGACAAAAACAACATATAATAAAAATATGTAGTAAACAGAACATTGTAAAACTGCTGCGTCATTGTTAGAACTGACAGCCTTAGGGTGGTCATCCCCCAACTTTTTGCCTGCCTCCCTCACTTTTCTGACACTGTTTTTGCTGGTTTTAGTCTCTGTGCACTTTACCACTGCTAACCAGTGCTAAAGTGCATATGCTCACTCCCTTAAACATGGTAACACTGGTCCATTCCCAATTGGCATATTTGATGTACTTGCAGGTCCATAGTAAAGTGCACTACATGTGCCCAGGGCCTGTAAATTAAACCCCAGCACTGCCTTACCGCCGTCCGCCGCCATGACCGTCGGCGATGTTCCGCCAGCATTCTGCCTGAATACCATCGGCGGTCATGATACACGTAGATGACTGGTAGCCACGGCGGCGGTATGTTGGCAGCCGTGGAGGTAGGTGCTCAATACCGCCAATGTTGTAATGAGGCCCTCAGTGACGAGCCGAGTCTGTATGATCAATTCATACAGTTCTTTAATTAATTTTAAAATACACACATTGTGTGAAAACTATACGCTGGTGCTGTATAGAGGGAACCACTCACCTCTGATGTTAGGAGCACATATTTGTCAATTAATAAGCCGGGAAAGGATTTAACTTAATCATAGGTTGTGTTTTCAAGATTGTTGGTTCTAACAGACCCATTTCAAGAAACAACAGACTGACCGTTCTTTGCATGGGGAGGGTGACCTGGGTCGGCTGAAGGAAGTGATGAGGGCAAATTAAGTTATGAGAGAACCAGAAGACAGTATACACTCAAAACGCGACTTCAAAGTAATTTCAGCTATCTATTCCTTGAAAAGTAATTAAAGATACTCATTTGTCACAACTATCACTCAGTATAGATTCTACATCTCACGCTGTCAGTACACACATTACAAATCATCACAATGGCATATGAAATATATTAACAGTCCATCAGAATCCTACACATATGATCTCGTCACCCAATACATTCCTCAAGGGTTCAGATCGGAGAATACATGTCTTCCATATGCGTCAAATAATAAGTTTGCTTACATTCAATAAACAAACAGTAGGGTTACATTCACAGAATAAATGGTATGTATCAGGCCTTTTAAAACGCCTGAGTTGTAGCTGTATTAAATCAGACTGTATAAAGACACCGAGGAGTTCTAGAACATCAAAGTCAACAAATATGTCGGACATCACTTTACAAGGGATGGGGCCTCTGTGTGAGATACTTATGTCAGAGGTAACTAATACAACCTGAGAAGGATCTGAGTATACAACACCATAACCAAAAGCACGCACACCCGCAGATTACAGATTGTTTAATCTTTCACACTTTGAGATGCACAGTCAAGCATCTGAATAAAAGAGAAGCCAAATTCACGGAGGGCATAGGCAAAGCACCTTTCTCCTATACTCCATAAAAATTGCAAACAGTCAAAAGTGTGTTCCAGCTTGTGCTTGGTTGATGTCATTGCTGACAAACACCACCAAATTCCATTCAGGTTAAAGGAACATACCGTTAGGTACACAATCTAAATATTCTAACACCAGAATGAAATGCCGTGTATGGCTGTTTTAAGGATGTATTATTAAGAAGACGGGAAGAAAAGTCAAATAATTCATTGCTTTGAGAGGTACTGGGAACAGAGAAGAGATGCGGAACACCGTGCAAAAAATTATAAACATATAGCGGAGTGGAGATGACCTTTGAGGGAGCAAGACAGTAGGACACCAGGTATTTACTGGCTATGAACTAGCAGTGGAGAGAAGAACATATTTTATGGGACCTGTATGACCCATATTCCTCTACACAACTGGTCCCAAGGATCAGCTCAGAGTGTGTAAAAGAACGTATTGTGTGGGGTGAAGCAAATCCAACAGATCTTGTCAGGTGAGGGGTCTGGCCGATTTCATAGAAAACTCGAGCTTAAACTCTAATTGTCTAGAACAGTGAAAAACATACTTCATTTTCCTCCCACCCATGGTACAGTGCTATCTATGTATGTTTCATATTAATGTTATTGGTTCCAAAGACATCAAAACATTAGGGATTTCAGAACAATATTTCTATATTGACAATTATAGTGTGGATCAGTTGCACCAATGCAATGGACACTATATGCCCTCAAGCTTCCACAGATACTGAGGTGCTAAATATCACAAAGAAAAAGTAACACAAAGAGCTTCTCGGACATTCTGTAAACTCCAGCCACTGACCACTCAAATAAATGCATTTCTACTAGATTTCACTTACCTTAGCATGTAAGGGCAAGCCACCATAGCGCGGAGGATATCCTCTACCTGTATGGGCCCCTGTCCCTTCCAGTGGTGGAGCTGAGGGATACAGGCCTGGGCCAGCTCCCATTCCCCCCTCTGCAGGCACTGACAGAAGAAGAGAAAGAGCCTCTGCAGTGAGGCTTCCTCCTCCCTGCCAAAGGGGTGACGACCCCCGGGGCACTGGGTCTGCCTCCCATGATTCTGGACTTCGTGGCCCACTGGGGGACAACGGGAGCCTGCAGATGTCTCCATCACTCCACCCTCCACTCTATTTCCAGAGTTTCTGCCATACAGAGGCTCTCCTGGCGAGTAACTGCAAGAAACACCGAGACCCTTTTCTGAAGTTTTCTGTTTAACTATAATTCCCTAGATTAACCTTTTGTAAAAGTAGTAACGCAAGCAAAGTCAGATATAAGGGCTTAATGTATGACCAGTGGAGCAAGACTACACGAAATAACGTACTGAGTCAAATAGAAAGGGTCAGACCCCACTACCGCACCACTCTACCTACATTCGTGTTGCGGATTTTGAATTGTTTTCTTGCAACCAGGACATTATTTGGATACGTCAGAGGTCCGTGTTCTTAGAAATGCTAGCAGTTATATATTAGTGAGTGCTTTATTTAAAGACACAATACCGAACACGGTACCTTGGTTAGAAAAAATAAACAATAAACAAAATGCAATCTCAGGGAAACCGCCTAAAAAAGGAACTCGAAATATCAAAATTCAGTTAACACCCATGAAGAGTTATTCCTCAATAAAAAGGAACTGTTATGGAGGCCGATCACTAAAATGATCCTCTAAAGTCCTGTTTATTGTCTAACAGCGTCTATCAGCTGCTTCCCAAATCCTGCCCCTTCTGTCAATGTCTGCCTGCCTCGGCTGTCATTAGCCTTCTTCCATTCTTCCTACTTCCTCTTCTGAGGGATACAGCCAGCTGTTCTCCCTCTTGGGCTGGGCGTACTCCTGTCGCTGCGCCTCTCACATCAAAGACCCAAACTCTCCTCCGCTCTT
This sequence comes from Pleurodeles waltl, assembly GCF_031143425.1. Classification (NCBI taxonomy): domain Eukaryota; kingdom Metazoa; phylum Chordata; class Amphibia; order Caudata; family Salamandridae; genus Pleurodeles; species Pleurodeles waltl. Next base: position 1,126,413,243 of record NC_090448.1, read on the forward strand.
TCGCCCCGTAATTACGGCAAGAAGCCCGGTAAGACCGGATAGCGCCTTAGGATCATAACCAATCAGATAGGTGGAAGCATATCTTTTCTGAGCTGAGAAAGTGTGATCACGTTGGATTGGTTGGAGGAAGTATTGTTATGCGATTGGCCTGGGGAAGCTCGTCTTAGTCGACCATTGGCTGCGGAGTCTACGAGGGCGCACGTGCCTCTGTCATAGTATTTTAGATTCTGCACTCTCAGCTTGCCTGAAGTAGGCGGGCTCTGCACAGAGGTGGCGCGTGCCCCGCCCCAGTGCCAGTCACGAGGGCGTGCTTTGAGGGGTAGGCTGTCCTCGCTCCTCTGCGTGTACTCCTCCGACGGACACAGGCTTTGTTTACAGCACAGATCAATGGGTGTGGTCATGTAAATGTAGGATTGCTGAAATCAACACATGAATCACGCCGTGGTTGTCTGGCTCCAGCTAGTCCCGTTTTATAGTTTTTTGCAGACATGTGTTTTCGGGAATTAACTTTTTGCAGTGTGCAAAATTTGAAGGGGGGCGTTGGAGCTAAGGTAGACCCAATGATGAAGCATGCCACTACTAGGGTGGGTGGGGAACACTAAAAAGAGTAATAATTTTCTTTTGAGAAAGGAAATCACATTGTGAAGAGTGCTCAGTAGTGTGACCATTGAGTAGGTCCATGGTTAATTTCTTGTGAAAGGATATTGAGTTGGGAGGGAGTATCCCTGTTGCACCTTGGTGGGGAGATGTGGTTGCCCGTTCTCCTCAAAAAAAGATCCTTCCTGCCCTATGGAGCAGGAGAACCATCTGAGTTCTGACGGTTGCTCCATGCTCTGTATTACAAAGATACTAAAGGCACCCAGGGTTTGTGTGGATTAACCAGGTGGGGACCAAGAAAGTAGCAAATACAGATAAAAATTGGCTTTTGGGGAAAAATCTGAAAAAAGTGCTGAAGAAATATATTGTTATGTCCTCTAGACCCTTCTAGTTGTGGGGATATATAGGGCTTGTAGGTTCACCAAGAACCCTAGGTACACAGAGCCAGAAAATGAGCTGCATCTTGCAATGGGTTTTCGTTGTGAATCGGGTATACAACAATTTCTTTGGTATAAATAGTGAAAGATAGGTATCAAGAAAACCTGTGAATTTCCAAAATGGGCACAAGATATGGAGTTTAGAAGCAGTGGTTATTTGCACATCTCTGAATTTGGGGGTACCCATACTAGCATGTGAATTACAGGGCATTTCTCAAAATGACTTATTTCTTACACACTGTCTTACATTTGTTAGGCGCAAATGCAGCGAAAGAATTTGTAATAACTTTTGTTCTGCTATTCTATGTTTCCCTGAGTCTGCCAATAAAAGTGGTACCTCACTTGTGTGGGCAGACCTCTCCCCAGGTTCTGTCACCAAGAATCTTTTGCAAACCTCAAAATTTGTCTACAAAGATAATTTTCATCACATTTAAGTGATGTAGAGATTTGAAATCTGAGAGAAGCCACTAACTTCCTTCCACCCAGCATTCTCTCAAGTTTCCCGAATAAAATGGTACCTCACTTGTGTGGGTAGGCTCAGTGCTTAGTGCCCGTGATAGGAAATGCCCCAAAATGCAATGGGGGCACATCACATTTTTCCACTGAAAGCTGACATGTTTTTTGCAAAGTGCCTAGTTGTGGATTTTGTTCAGTTTTCAGTGGAAAAATGTGATGTGTCCATGTTGCGTTTTGGGGCATTTTCTGTCGTGGCCTCTAGGTCTACCCATACAAGTGAGGTGGCATTTTGATCAGGAGACCTGGGGGAATACTGGGTGGAAGGAGGCTTGTGGCTCCCCTCAAATTCAAGAACTTTGCATCACCGAAATGTGAGGAAAATGTGTTTTCTAGACAAATGTTGAGGTTTGCAAAGGATTCTGGGTGAGAGAGCCTGGTGAAAGCCCCACAAGTCAACCAATCCTGGATTCTCCTAGCTGCCTAGTTTTCAAAAATTGTACATGTTTGCTAGGTTTCCTTCAGTGCAAGCTGAGCTAGATCCCAAAATCAACAAGGCACTTTGCAAAAAATGCGTCAGTTTTCAATGGAAAAATGTGATGTGTCCATGTTGCATTTCGGGGGTTTCCTGTTGCGTGCACTAGGCCTACCCACACAACTGAAGTACCATTTTTTTTTTAACTTAGCGGAAAGTGTGGTTGAAACAAGCTTGTGGCTCCCCTCAGATTCCAAAACTTTTCATCACCGAAATGTGAGAAAAATGTGTTTTTTAGACACAAATCTTGAGGTTTGCAAAGGATTCTGGGTAACAGAACCTGGTGAGAGCCCCACAAGTCACCCCATCCCTGATTCCCCTAGGTGTCTAGTTATCAAAAATGTACACGTTTGCTAGGTTTCTCTAAGTGACTGAGACAGAGCCCAAAATCCATAGCTAGGCACTTTGCAAAAACAAGTCAGTTTTCAGTGAAACAATCAGATGTGTCCACGTTGCGTTTTGGGGCGCTTCCTGTCATGGGCACTAGGCCTATCCACACAAGTGAGGTATCATTTTTACTGGGAGACTGAGGGGAACGCTGGATGGTAGGAAATTTGTACTGGTGCGGTGACCCCACACAGAAATGGGAGGAAAATATGATTTTTTTAGCAAAATTTGAGGTTTGCAGGGCACTCTGATTAAGAAAACTTTGGGGGATCCACGCAAGCCACACCTCCCTGGACTTCCCCGGGTACTTATTTTTCAGAAATGTCTGAGTTTGGTAGGTTTCCTTAGATGGCCGCTGAGCCGGGACCAAAAACGCAGGTGCTCTCCTTGCAAAAACAGGTTGTTTCGTGTTTTGGGCCCTTCCCTGTCGAGGGCACTTGGCCCACCTACACAAGTGAGGTAGCATTTATATCGGGAGACCAAGGGGAATGCTGGGTGGTAGAACATTTCTTGTTAATTTCTGACTCTGGAAGAATATGGCACAGAAAAGCAAGTAAAATATATGATTTTAGTCACATTTTAAGGTTTTTAGGGCATTGTGGGTAAGAAAACTTGTTGGAATCCACAAGAAGCTTACTACCCTGGGTATCTGGTTTTCAAACATATCAAGAGTTGGTAGATTTTCCCTAGACAAGAAGGGAGCACGCTACCAAGTCTCTTACTTCTGTGATGTTCTAAACACCCAAATTGTGAAAAAAACACCCTTAGGTTTTGTTAAAAAGATCTGCACCATCATTGGGGTCCCTCCCGAAACACCTAGCGTGTCAGGGGTATGCTTCTGTGCCTTATTACAGCAGAGCGGATTTTATTCATGAAAACAAACATACACACTGGCTGGATTTGGCACAAGAGTGAGTGATGGTTTAATAAATAACATGTTATTAACAAGAGATTTCACAAAAAGGAACTGTTCTGTTAATAATTGATAGGCCAAAAAACAGAACCAATGAGACAGTTCATGAACTATAAAGCCACAACAAGGCACCAACCGCTTTACAGGCCATTCACACCCCTTTCATACACAGCACACACAAGACCACCAGCCTCGGACCCAGCACATTACAACACTCGCATCAACAGACAGTGCCATTCAAGGGCCCATCTATTTCATACGCCCACATGACTGACACAGCATTCACACTGGCTGATGGAGTGTGTGGACTGGCATTTGGCTAGCATTGTGTGTAGTGACCAGCAGCAAGTCATTACTCACAAACTGCTAGCCAAGCGCCAGCTCACACATACCTCCAGCCAAGCACCAGTCCACGCACAAAGCTAGCCAAGCTCCAGTCCATGCCAACCGCCATCACATTTTTTTTTAACAAAAAAGAAAACACAAACCAACTGTAAGTAAACACAAAACTACAAACATAACAACTCTTACTAAATACATCACACTAATGCCAACCATGAAACTGGACAAAAAATATAATACGATACATACCAGGCAATGCTCACGGGTGCTCCCAGAAATGTGTTTGGTGTGGTACATTACAGCCTAACATAAACAGGCCGATCTGACCCCAAGGGGGGCAGAAACAGCTAAAACTAATGCCCCCCAAAGGGGAACAACCCTTGCCCAGGAGGCTGCTGCCCAAAACAAAAAAATATGGCCCAAATTATCCCTAGAGCCTAGTGGTTTCTGCCCCCCTGGGGGGCAGATGGGTCTAACATAAAGAGGCTAATCTGACCCCCAGAGGGGCAGAAATGGCCAAAATGATTAACCCCTAATGGGGAGTGACCCTTCCCAAAAGGGCCGCACCCCTACATTAGAAATAAAACAAAAAGCAAAATCCCTGGTATCTAATGGGCATTCCTGCTGCACAATCGCAGCACAATTGTGCAGCAGGAATACTGAAAGAGACATCGGAGGAAAGGAAAACCCTTTCCTTTCGCCCGATGCCTTTTTTGTTTTAAAAAAAACCCTCCCCAGGAGAAACGTACCTGTTTCTCCACTGACGCGCTGGAAGCAAATGGCTTTCAGCGCATTGGGGGCTACTTCTAAGAAGGTGACCGCTGCACGCTGATGTCATTAGATGCCGTGGGTGGCAGCTGAAGTGCTTCCATTGCCATCCCTGCTGGGGTGGTTTAGGGGGGTGTCCCACAGGGGAAGCACCAGCACGTCCCTCGTGGGTGGGTGCTAGGATGGAGGGGGCCACCCAACGCACATGCCCACTGCGGAATCTGACGTCCAACATGCAAGGGGTTAAAAAATCAGGGGTCTTGTACCCAAATTGGGTCTATTGGCATGTATGCTAATCTCATGTGTACAATTAATCACCTTGTCATCAGTCGCAGTTTAATCATCACCCCATGGCTTATAACATTCTTACCAGTGATATGCATTCCCTGACATTCACCGTATTCTCACTATTACTTATGTAGCAGATATTTTATGGGGATGTCAGTTCAAAGCATCTTTGATGAACCGAGAGCAGGAGCAGTGTACATCTCTTAAGTATTTTGCTGCTCACTGGATCTGGTCATTCCAACCAATTTAACTTTAACATTTTCAGAATTAAATGTAAAGGTCATTAGGCTTCACAATAAAGTGTGACAAATATTATAACCAAACTATAATAGTAAATTAAAAGATTTAAATAATTGCAGAAAACAAAATAAATGGTTAGGAGAAAGTCAATTAGTCATTTGAGTCAAGAAATAATGTGTAGCTCAAATGAAACTGTAAATAATAAGATAGCAGAACAAATTAGAGCTCAGCTCAAGTAAAATAAGTCAACAATCAGAAGTCAGACGGACAAAGTGTTGCCTTCTAAAGACCAGGGGAGAGCGAGCCCCCTAAGCTCTGGAAGTGACCTCTTTTATAAGAAAGTCTACAAAGAGTCCATTTGTCATATCGTCATATAAAAAAAAGAACATAACATTTTGAAATTACATTACTTAGTACTTTCCCACAGATTCACAATATGCAGTTGTCTTCCGTGGTGTCCTTCAGACATCCAATGGCTGGTGCATGATTTGTTGCACAAGATGCATAAACGGTTTCACACAGTACAGAGTGACAGTGTAGTCCCAAATACTTGAGGCCTTGGGACACTGCATTTCACTAGCACTGCATTCTATGAAGTTTGGCAACGAAGCATCATGTTGTACATGGAAAAGAAACATCACATTTCAAAACGTTTACTAAGGTGCATAAATGTACTGTGAGCATAGTGAGAAAGGAACAGAAAGATGACTGCTTGCTGAGAAGATGGCTGCAACCTCAAGCGGTCCAGTGAGGGGACGGGATAGGTGCCAAGCGAGCACCTCTTTTGGAGTTTGTGTGACTATAAGGGGACACTCCCCCTCCTGGCGACCTGGTGCCAGTAGCCTTCAGTTATAGGACCTCCATAAGGTATTTCCTTTCTCACAGGTAGGCCCCATATATAATTCCTATATTATTTTCACCTGTACTCCCGATTAGCGGAGTGCGATTTTGTTTGCATTTCATGACTATAAGGGATCCTAGGCCCTGAAGAATGCCTCCAGACCTTCCTTGGCTCTTTGTAGTGGGCAGAAACATGTTGGCCAGTAACTTTTAGGTAGGTGACCCAGTGAGTCCTTGCTCTCACAGAGGCGTCCCGTCCTTGCTCTTAATCACACCAGCAGACACCACTAATAAAAGTGTATTCTCACACAGGTGAGTGTCTAGGTGTTTTTATCTCTACCCTAGTATAGTTGGATCCCAGATTTTTCCAGACAAATTGAATTTACGCACTCCCTCCTGTTCTTTTAACAGCAAGGTTGAGTCCGCCCAGGTGGCACTGTCCTACCTGGGTGGGGCTAGGTGGTCATATGATGAAGCATGACACTATATAGTGTGTGAGACCACCTAGTCCGTAAAGGAAAACCCCCAAACCTCCCCCCACCACCACACAACCCCCCACAGCATCCAACACAACAACTCGTAGAGTGAGTTCAAATAGCCCCAGGCGAAACCCCCTGTCAGCGGTTCCTCAGTATAAGTGAACCCCATACCCTTTGTGTTTATGGTTCTAGTTATAGGGAGAAAGTTTGGGTTGGTTCCTTTCGTTTTGTTTTCACTTGTTCTCTCCCTGACTCTCTGTATGTGTTTTGATACCAACTAATATGGGCATGGTTATGCTCCAACCCCAACTGAAGGGGGTAACAGTTGTTCAACTCTCCCCCGCACACTAAAACATCTTATCCCACGGCAAGAAAGAGGACATTTGATTATTTTGGGTTATGGTTTTACATTTGGGCCATAAGAGCTTGTCTAACTCTCAAAATCGTCCCACTTGGAATGGTGGGGGCTGCACTCTTTGGACTTTGGGACGCTGCCATCTAGAAAAATCTAGGAGACCTAGACACATCTGAAAAGTAAACATCTGTGTGAGTCCAGGGTGGTGTGCTTCAGATGCACCCCACACTATTTCCTGACCCACAATGCCCTGCAAACCTCCAACTTTGCTTGAAATCACACATTTTCCCACATTTTTGTGCTGGAACCTTCTGGAATCTGCAGGAATCCACAAAATTCCTACCACCCAGCATTGTCGCATCTATACTGATAACAATTCTGCCCCACTTGTCAACCTAAAAACTATTTTTTCAAACTGCCCTATTGGACCTCTTTTGGTTCCCCCTCATTTTTGATATGTTTTTGGCTCTTCCCTGTCACAGGCATGTGGCCCACAAGTGAGGTATAGTTTTTAACGGGAGACTGAGGGGAACATTAGATGGTAGGAAATTTGTCCGGATGCAGTGATCCCACACAAAAATGTGATTTATTTTTTTTAGTCTAAATTTGAGGTTTGCTGAGGATTCTGGGTAAGAAATTACTGAGGGATCCACGCAAGTCACACCTCCCTGGACTCCCTCGGGTGTCTGGGTTTAGTAGGTTTCCCTAGATGGCTGCTGAGCACAGGACCAAAAACGCAGGCACCCCCCCCACACACACACAAAAACAGGCAGTTTTGTATTTATTTGATAATTTTGATGTGTCCATATAGTGTTTTGGGGCATTTCCTGTTGGGTACACTAGGCCTACCCACACAAGTGAGGTACCATTTTTATCGGGAGACCTGGGGAAACGCGGGGTGGAAGGACATTTGTGTCTCCTCTCAGATTCCAGAACTTTCTATCACCGAAATTTGAGGAAAAAGCGTTTTTTTGCCAAATTTTGAGGTTTATAAAGGATTCTGGGTAACAGAACCTGGTGAGAGCACCACAAGTTACCCTATCCTGGTTCCCATAGTTGTCTAGTTTTCAGAAATGTCCAGGTTAGCTAGGTTTTCCTAGGTGTTGGATGAGCTAGAGGCCAAAATCCAAAGCTAGGCTTTTGCAAAAAAACAGGTCAGTTTTCTTTGGGAGAATGTGATGTGTCCACAATATGTTTTGGGGCATTCCCTGTCGCGGGCACTAGGCCTACCCACACAATTGAGGTACCATTTTTATCCGGAGACTTTGGGGAATGCTTGGTGGAAGCAAATCTGTGGCTCCTCTCAGATTCCAGAACTTTCTGTCACCAAAATGTGAGGAAAAAGTGTTTTTTTTTGTTTGCAAAATGTTGAGGTTTGCAAAGGATTCTGGGTAACAGAACCTGGAGGGAGCCCCACAAGTGACCCCATCTTGGATTCCCCTAGGGGTCCAGTTTTAAAAAATGCACAGGTTTGGGAGGTTACACTTGGTGCAGGCTGAGCTAGAGGCCAAAATCCGCAGCTAGGCACTTGGCAAAAAACAGGTCTGTTTTCTTTGGGAAATGTGATGTGTCCATGTTGTGTTTTGGGGCATTTCTTGTCGCGGGCACTAGGCCTACCCACACAAGTGAGGTACCATTTTTATCGGGAGACTTAGAGGAACACTGGGTGGACGGAAATATGTGGCTCCTTTCAGATTCCCAAACTTTCTGTCACCGAAATTTGAGGAAAAAGTGTTTTTTTGCCAAATGTTGAGGTTTGCAAGGGATTCTGGGTAACAGAACCTGGTGAGAGCCCCACATGTCACCCCATCTTGGATTCCCCTAGATGTCTATTTTAAAAAATGCACAGGTTTGGTAGTCGGAGCTAGAGGCCAAAATCTACAGCTAGGCACTTTGCAAAAAACACGTCTGATTTCAATGTAAAAATGTGATGTGTCCATTTTGCGTTTCGTGTCGCGAGCATTAGGCCTACCCACACAAGTGAGGGACCATTTTTATCGGGATACTTGGGGGAACACAGAAAAGCAGAACCAGTGTTATTGTCCCTTGTCTTTCTCTTCATTTTTTCCTTCCAAATGTAAGACAGTGTGTAAAAAAGTCTATTTGAGAAATGCCCTGTAATTCACATGCTAGCACCCCGGAGTTCAGAGATGTGCAAATAACCACTGCTTCTCAACACCTTATCTTGTGCCCAATTTGGAAATACAAAGGTTTCCTTGATACCTTTTTTCACTCTCTAAATTTCACCAAATGAATTGCTGCATACCCGGTATGCAATGAAAACCCATTACAAAGTGCAGCTTCTTTATTGGCTCTGGGTACCTACAGTTCTTGATGAACCTACAAGCCCTATATATCCCCGCTACCAGAAGAGTCCAGCAGACATAACAATATATTGCTTTTGAAAATCTGACATCGCAGGAAAAAGTTACAGAGTAAAACGTGAAGAAAAATTGCTGGTTTTTTTTCAGCTCAATTTCATTTTTTTTTTATTTCAGCTGTTATTTTCTGTGGGAAAACCTTGTAGGATGTATCCAAATGACCCCTTGCTGAATTCAGAATTTTGTCTACTTTTTAGAAATCCAGCATTGATTTCACACCCATTTCTTTCACTAACTGGAAGGAGGCCAAAAGCACGAAAAATAGTACAAATGGGGTATGCCCCAGTAAAATGCCAAAATTGAGTTGAGTTGAAAAATGTGGTTTTCTGATTCAAGTCTGCCTGTTCCTGAAAGCTGGAAGGATGGTGATTTTAGCACCGCAAACCCTTTGTTAATGCCATTTTCAGGGGAAAAAGCACAAGGCTTCTTCTGCAGCTCTTTTTTCCCATTTAAAAAAAAAAAACACAACATTTTCGCTGTATTTTGGCTAATTTCTTGGTCTCCTCCAGGGGAACCCACAAACTCTGGGTACCTCTAGAGTCCCTAGGATGTTGGAAAAAAGGACGCAAATTTAACGTGGGTAGCTTATGAGGGTAAAAGTTACGAGGGCCTAAACACAAACTGCCCCAAATAGCCAAAAAAGGCCTGGCACCTGTGGGTGAAAAGGCCTGGAAGCAAAGGGGTTAAAGTGAAAATACTGCCTAGAAGTACAAAGCGCCAATTGTTGTTATCTGGTCATGCCTGGCCTAGTCTAAATGACAAGTTCAGGCCGACAGCAGTGGAGCAGGGGCCAGATAGAGGGACCAAGTTAGGCCCACTGAAGAAGAGCACCTTAAATACAGGATGCGGAAATTGCGAGATCCCTCGTCAAGGATGAGTCATGCATCAGTGGTTATGAGGAGATGTGGGGCCGCGATGTGAGGTCCTGCATCACCGTCAAGGATGGCATCAACAAGCAGCTTGCAATGTAAATTCCTGCATCGAAGATGCGTCGTACACCAGGAGTTGAGAGCAAGCTGCGTTGCAGAGTCCTGCGTCATTATCCAGGAGGCTGTCGACGAGGGGCTTGCAGTGCAAAGGCCTGCGTTGAGGATGTGTCATGTAGTGGCATTTCCGAGGGTGCTACAGACTGCGTTGCAAGGTTGTGTGTCAAGGATGCATTGTGCAACAGCAGTTCCGAAGCCCAGCTGCAAGGAGATGCGTTGTGCTGCATTGGCCCTGCCCACAGGACCACAGCTGGTAGAGCACCTTCCTTCAGCCCCAATTCCAAGGGACCAGGACTGGGTTGGCACTTCTTGGGGAGCAAGACTCACAGCAGACTGAGTCCAGGTGCTACGTTCATTATGGTTGGAGCACTTTTTGCCCCTGAGGATCTGATCAGGAGGCCAAGCACTAGCCCTTGGAGTCACTCTGGTGGTCGTGGGTTCAACATGCAGGTCTGGTCCTTTCACTCAGGCAGCAGAGCAGCGAGCAGCAGAGTGGCTGTCCTTCTTGCAGAGCAGCACAACAGTCCTTCTTAATCTTCCACAGGACAAGAGGTGTACTGAAGAATTGGGTCAGAGGGTCCAATATTTATAACTGGTGCCCACTCTGAAGTGCAGGCAGCAAATAGTTGGGATAAGAAAACACTAACTTTTTAAAGGTGGCATTTTCAGAATTGTGACTTGAAGTCCAACTTTACCACTTAAGAGGGTTTTAAATTACAATTCTTTAGACACCAAACTTGACATTTCTTCCTGCTCCCATTTGAAAGTTATTACTTAGGAAATGTAATATTTTAACCCAATGTTAACCTATGGGAAAGACAAGCCTTGCAATAGTGAAAAATGAATGTTAAGAGTTTTCCACTACTAGGACATGTAAAAGTTAAAAATACACATCTAATGTGCTATGGGCAATTTACGGCCAACCCTAGGGGTGACTTATATGTATTAAAAAGGAAGGTTTAGGCCTGGCAAAAGGTTTGTTTTGCCAGATCAAAATGACAGTTTAAAACTGCACACACAGGCTGAAATGACAGGCCTGAGACATGTTTAAAAGTGGGTGGCACAACAGGTGACCACTTATCAGGATGGGGCTCTGACATCACCTGCCTGACCTGGCCACTCAGATGCTCACCTAGGTCCCTGCTAACCTTGGATTCAAGATGGCAGAACCCAGAGACCCTCTGGAGGAGCTTTGGGCACCACCCCTGGGGTGGTGATGGACAGGGGAATGGTCACTCCCCTTTCCATTGTCCAGTTTCACACCAGAGTAGGGACTGGAGGTCCCTGAATCAGTGTAGACTGGTTTATGCATGGAGGGCACCAAACGTGCCCTTCAAAGCATACCAGTGGCTTGAGGAGGATGCCCCTCCCAAGCCATGTAACATCTATTTCCAAAGGGAGAGTGTGTTACCCCCCTCTCCCAAAGGAAATCCTTTGTTCTGCCTTCCTGGGCTAGAGCTGTTCAAGCAGCAGGAGGGCAGAACAATGGATTTCCTTTGGGAGAGGGGGTTAACATCTATTAGAGGGTTGCCTATCTAGTACTTTTTGGTAATTGTGTCACTAAAATAAAATACCTTTATTTTTGTAACACTGAGCGTTTTCTTTCATGTTTGTAAGTGCTGTGTGACTACAGTGGTATTGCATGAGCTTTGCATGTCTCCTAGATAAGCCTTGGCTGCTCATCCACAGCTACCTCTACAGAGCCTGGCTTCTAGACACTGCCTACACTACACTAGCAGTGGTAGCATTGTGTGATGGAATAAAGCCCCATATAATTCATTTAGAGTTGTGCCGGGATAGTGTACTAGGCAGAGCAATGCTACAAATATTACCTAAAGATAAATGTGGCAAAGTATAAAATGATGATATTTACAGATAGTGGAGAAGTGTGGCACAATGGTTAGAGTGGCAGACCCTGAAGCAGAGATCTGGCTCAAGACCAGGGTTCAAGTCCTGCTTCGGCAGGTCTTGGGCTCAATTCCCTTGGACCAGATAATTCTCACCTCGGTGCCTTATCTAATTAATAGGTCCAACTCTGGGCAATAGCCTGCTTAATCTCCACAACGGCCCCAACAGTGCTTGGATGCCTGGCTTCACTCTGGGGGTGCCCAAGAGTGGGCACCTCACAGGGAAAAAGCCAGGAGGGGTTCCATAGCGGTATGAGTACAGTGCCTTGAGACCCTAACGGGTGAGTAGTGCGCTATACAAGTGCAAAGTTTACAGATTTTTTACACTAATATGGAAGAAAGTGAAATGTAGCTGGATGATTGCATCTACAAACTGGAAAGAGTGAAGAGTTATGTGTACACTATTTGTCAAAACATGTCTGACGTAACTCATATAAGTAAAATCGTGAAAAGGCCATTGCATATGCAGCTGGCCTTAATAGATTATACATTGTTCTTGGGGCAAACATGTTCCATTTTTTTTCAGTATTCAGACTAACATTTCTCCACGTGTACCTTTATGGGTAAGAGGTATCCTAAATGGTAAACCTGCATGCCCAAAATAAAGCAAATTTAAAAATTGATACTTTAAGTAAAACAATCACTCTAAGGTCAGGTGGCATGGCTTGAACTGGAATTGATTAGAAGTTATTCTAAAGCCCATGGCACAATTCTGAGATTAGCATATCAAAATGTATCTACTACAATAAGTGAAGCTGACATAGAGGGAAGTTGGGACAAATGTGACTAGCAATGGGGATTAAGCAACTCCAACCATATTTGCTAAAACTAAGGTATCATAATTAACTCACGTTCTTCCTGAGTATTTGATAGAATGGCCTACCTTTAAGATCTTGCACAGGAGGACGAGAGGGTCCTATTTATCAGGAACATATATGTCTGTTGTATGGAGTTAGAGTACAGGACTTCATACCTGTCAACTTACAAATGAATGTCACAGTGTGAGGAGGGGGTGGGGACTTGTAGGGGTGGGACCTCATGCAGAGAACTACCTCATAGGTGCTCTACCCCCACCAAGCCCTCAATCCCCCACCAAAAATGAAAACAAAGGGACATTGAGGCTGTCTCCAATGTCCTGGTGTGTTTTCACACCTCTTAATGGACATAGGCTGCTTACTGCTTCTGAAAACGAGCTGCAAATCCACAGTTGAAAGTGTTTTTGGCTTGTTTTCTCTACTACTGTGTGATTTTGACTCTTGACTGGGTGATCGTCTGAAGGGTGCTGAAATTGGGTGATACACGGTGGCACCTACATTTGTTGTTTATATGTCCTGTTCTCAAGCACTATAGAGTAAGATTCATGGTGATTTGACCCAGAAAATGCTGAGCAAAGCAAGGTCAAGACAAAGAATTTTATTTTTGCTGATACTAAATTGGAAATGGTTGTTATTGTACCTTTGCCTACTGATGTTGGTGGCATTCTCCAATCTCTGATATTTTTACCTCTTTCAAATATAAAACCTTAGCATTGGGGATTAAAGGTCTCGTTTAGGGGTTTAGAGGAATGCCATACTAACTGGGCCTTCCCCCTTACCAAACCCCTCGGTCCCCTACTCTGTTTAGAGTAAGGGTAAGGAGACATGCTGAACTCCACCAGTGGTAAGTGCTGACCCTGCTGTCTGTCAGGAACATCAGACTTTACCATGGAGGCATCCCAATGTGTTGACCCTTACAACAAGTTGACATTTACAACATGTACAGGGCTGTAAGGGGAGCCACCAGGCAGGGATATCTAAATAGGGCAGACAGCCCTCCACTGTGCCCTCCACTGTGGGGCAGAGGTCTTGGCCTTCACTGCTGGTGGAAGTGCAGATCATCCACCAAGGTCTAAATAGTTCACAAGACTGCAGCATTTTGGGATCAAGAGATACTGCAGATGACAGCAATAAATCAAGAGGGCATATTATTCCTGCAGTATTTGCTAGGCAGAGTGGTCATATGTTAAATAGACAGTACATAGGAGTTGGCATCTTGATAGTGATAGACCATTATGTGAAGATTCTTGATGATAAGGAGTAGATCTAACACACTTGTTGCTTTTATTATTGCACCATGCACAGTTATTGAACTACTGCCTGGGTGCCTATGGGTCTGCATACGTATTCAATGTTTTTGCATTTTGTCAACATTAACATTGAACCACACACATGCTATTAACTAGGTATTAATAATTTAAATTGGTGGGAGCGAATGTAGACTTTTGGCTACAATGGCTCACATTCGGGTGCCCATCTTGTTTCATGTTACGTGTATTTTATTTCTAGCAGAAACTGAAATCCCAAATAAGACAGCAATTTGGCTTTGTTCTCAGTCCCATGTGAAATGTTTTCTTTTCAGTGATACCTGTAGAATGTCCTAATTAACTGCAACAGTACACCTCCAGAGTACAGGCCGGTCCAAAGAATCTCGTTTTGTTGCGGATAACTGTAAGTATGAAAAACAAATAAAGAAGCTGTATTGTTCAGATCACTAGGAACTATTGACCTCTATATTGTATCTTTATGGTTTAACCTGATTGGAGTGTTGTGTGGGAATTATGCATAGGTGTAGCAAATTTTAGAATTTTGTGATTTATGCCAGTCAAATATCGAGAAGAGTTCAGAACCTTTCTGGACATGCTTTGTCCACATTTAAGACAGCTTAGAGCTGAGTAGGGTAATCCCTTTATGGGAGAGCTGTTTTTACTTACCTTTTCCTTTGAGGCAACATGTTGATAGTTCGATCACTTTCTTATATAACTGATTGATTTGAACTTCATAAATGCTAATGCATTTACATACTGATTATTAATTGTCACTAATTTGATGACCTACAATATGTAACTAGTTTAATCTTTTAATAAACCTTCCTAGTTTGAAAACAAAACCACTCTGTTTTCTTAATGAAACCTAATGTGCTTCATGTTATTTAAATGTATTGATTTGCCTCAGATGTGAACTTCGATTCACCAGCTAGTGCCCATATTAGCACATAGAAAACCACTAAAACAATTGGCAGGAGAGGATAGTTTCCAATGAAGTTAGAAAGATTTTAAGTTCTTCCAGTTAATGTGAAATTTGCCCCAGCTCAATCTGCGCTCGAAATTTTGTATGGTCTCATTCGGATTATTGATTGTGTTCCAGCATTCCTAAAGTGGTTGAAGTATCCCGAGAGTGTGAGTATCTAATTAGGATTATGCAGTTTTGATTGTGAGTTGTCAAAAGTTGATTTGTTTGCTTTCTTTCATGATTTATCATGTTTTGAGTTGTGATGTCTAACTTGTGTTCAAGAGGGCTCTGCATCGAAGTTGAGAACTGAAGTGCATTTTTCTGCATTATTGCTTGTGGTTATGAAGGTTAATAACGCCCTTGTTGCAGAGTGCTGAAGTTTGATCATTGGATTTGTCATAATCCAAGATCCCAGGATAGATACAGACCTATAGTAAGAGGTTCTTGACTTGGCTGTGAAGGTTGAGGTGTTTGACCGTGAGGCACCATTGACCATATCAAAATATGCACTTATTAAACTGCTGTTGCGAGATTGTACTAACAGAGATTGGTGTTTGGTTGATTCTTTGCATGTAGGAGTAGACCACACTAGTCTGAGTGAGTTCCACTGGTCGAGAATTTACTTTGTGTGTGTTTGATTGTACCAGCAGAGTGCTATTCCCTATTCACCTAGAGCGAGGTAAAGAGAAAAGAGTTGTTTAATTCTATTTTGATATTTTAGCTTATTCGAAGCTCATCAGAGCAAAGTGAGGGCTGGTGTGTGGTGCTGCGAGTTACATCATATGGTGTTGTGCAAGGATTGGTTGTTCAACTTGTGTGTTGCTCTGGGATTGGTTGTAATATCACTGGGGGCTGTACAGCAAGTGTTCAGTTCAGTGGTGTCGAGCTAGGATTGGATGTTTGCATCATTGAGTATTGCATTGTGATTGGCATTGCTGGGTATTTCCATTTGAGGTTTACTAGTTCTTTGGTGTTTTGAGTAAGAACCAAAGATGAAATTCTTTAAGAAAATAAATGTAATGTTGAGAAATGATGTGAGCATACCTGTCCATGGGGTTGTGGAGACTCATCCAGAGGTCATACCTGCATACTGATGGGTGCTTGCAATTTTCCCCTCATGGTATGTTCAATATGAGGAAACTTGAGAATCTAGGACAAGTGTTGTTTGAAACGAATAACCGCCAAGACTTGCACAACATGAAGCATTGAATGCATGGGAAGATGCTGTGCATGCAAAGGAGAATTATAAAAGCCAAATGAGAAATAAGGTGCATAGTTGGATAGAAGCAAGGTGGAATGCAGAGCAGCAGGAGTAAAGAGAGAATGTGTGGGAGACATGGGTATGTATCCTGTGAAGTAAAAGAAGAGAAGAAGTCACATGGGGGAGGTGAAGCTGGCAAGAAGGAAGGTGAGAGCGACAGTGATATGGATGATCAATCTTTGGATGACTTGTTAAATGCTCAGCCACCCCATTCAATGTTGTTTACGATAGCTTTATAGTCTCCGGTAGTGGGCTATACCGTCCATTAAAACCCCACTCAGCATTAAAGGCCCAAGCCAAAGGGGAGGCATTTGTTCACAGGTGGTGCTGTGAACGACAAACATTGGAATGTTGATGCTCCGGGCTTTTACTAGCAATTAGAAGCCTGGAGTTACTCCATTGTCTTCAATGGAGCGATCAACATTCTAATGTTCTAATAGCCTGCAGGGAATTCCCAGAATCCTCAAATGGGGGCTAGGGCAGAAGGAATAAACCTGGAAGAGAGTGCAAGTGCAGCTGTTGACTAAGGTATATGTGAGGAAAGTTTACAACTTGCCACTCCAGAGCCATCCTTGAGTGTTGCTAGTACTTCTGTTATCATTATTACTCGTGGTGCATCTGTTGTCACCACAACCCCTTGTGCATGTGATACTGGTATGCCACTACATTGGGGGGATGGCCTCATACAGAGAGGATTCCTTCCAGAAATATATCTGTTGTTGGTAATCTCACCAATTCATAATTACAAATTCAAACAGGAGAGACGCATGTTAGAGAACTGGATGTTGTAAAATTAAAAACAGAAGTTGAGGAGCTTACAAAGAGAAACTCAAGCTGGGATTCATAGATGCATACATTGCAACAGAGCTTAACTTCTTGAGTAGAGAGACTGCAAAATCTGCTTGTGTGATGCACAAGAAAGAAATTTGAAGAGTTAGTCACCAAATTTGTAATATATTTGAGTAAAGGTCAGAAATAAAAAATTACAGAATGCACATATCTGAGGATACACAAAAGAATATTAGAATACCAGTCTTAAAATTGCATGTCAGGGGGTGTGGCCAAGATGGTGGCGTGAGCGGACGCGTTGGTCCGAGCTCCGCCGCCTGGGCCCTGAAATTGCTTTGTGCTGCGTGGCTGGCCAGCCGATGGTGCCCCACCGTAACACCTGGGACCGGAGGGGCATCGTGGGCTCTATGTGAGCCAGAGGAGCGAGAGGTTGGTGCGGCCGGAGCGCGGAGCCGGGAGCTCCTGGTCAGCACCTCTGGCTGGAAGGCACGGAGCGCTGCGGTTTACTCCGCGTGGTAAGCCCCGGGCCTGATGGACTACTGGCTGGGCGCCAGGGTGCGGCACGCGTTGGAGGCCCGGTAGAGGCCTGGAGTCGGGGCCTTGGTGACGGCCACGGCATCTGTGCTGGGCCCTTCCGGGGGAACCCCAGTGCGGAGATAGAGCGTATTAGAGGGCTTGGTGGTCGACTGGAGCTGGTGCGGAGGTCCCTGAGAGGTGCAGTGGATCAGTGTCGCAGATAAGCGGTGCGGGCGGCCCGCAGGGGCCTTACTCAGAGCAGAGGTGAGCGGTGCTGGAAGGAGGCCCACGGACTGTCCTGCGATGGATGGCTGGTGACCTCGGTGAGAGTCTGAGGCCCGGAAGACGTGGCCTACGGTGACACTGCAAAGAGGCCAGACTGAGATATTTGAGCACCTGCAGACAGTGGGCAGAGGGGATGGCGGCCTCCAAGCCTAAGCAGGATCGTACGGTGCGAGATATGCTGACCGGAGGGCGCCAGGTGCCAGGACGGGCCCCTGAGGAGCCGCCGACCACGAGGACTCCGGAGACAAGGAGGGAGGTGACAGAGGACGAGGCAGCTCCAGTTACTAAGGGTTTTCTTAGCTCCTTGTTCGAATCACTCCGGAGCGACCTCCAGGAACTCCGCAAAGACATATCTCATGAGGTGAAGGAGTTGAGAGTTGAGCTTTCATCCTTGGGTGAGCGGATGACGCAGGTCGAGGATGGTGAAATTGCCCGAGGCGAGGAGGTGGCGGATCTGCAACAGGAGGTTGTACGCCTGCGGGAGCAGCAGGATCTCCTTCAGATGACGGTGGAGGACCTGGAGAATCGGTCGCGCAGACGTAATATCCGCATCAGAGGAGTGCCGTTCGGGGCTGAGAAGGAGGACATTGGAGCCTTTGTGGTGGCGTTGTTCCGCTCAGTCCTTGAACTTGAGGAGTCCCGAGAGATCACACTGGACAGAGTCCACTGCATGGGCCGACCTGGCAGAGCTGGAGATCGCCCGCCGGATATACTGGCATGTGTCCACAATTTTGGGCTGAAAGAAAGCATACTGCAAAAGGCGCGCAGTCTTCCACAGGTCCATTTTAGAGGACATCAGCTTCAACTATACCAGGACCTTTCGGTTCGGACTTTGCAAAGGCGGCGTGAGTTTAAACCCATCACAGAGCACCTGCGTGCGCAGGCGGTGTCCTACTCATGGGCTCTCCCGTTCCTCCTTGGTTTTCGCTGGGAGGATCAGCTTCGCCAGGTGAAGTCAATATCAGAGGCTAACTGGATCCTGGGCTTGGAGGAGGATACCCCGGTTCCGGGTTCGAAGCTGGGACCCCACGGCAGGGATCGCCCATGCTGGCGGAGGAAGGAAAGAAGAAAGAAACAGCAACGCCCAATTGCGTTGGAGCAGATCTCGGAGCGCCAGTCAGCAGTAAGCAGCGTGGCATCTGGGACAAGTGCCTAAATGAAGAGTGGTGAGGGTCCGCTGGTCGGCTGGGGGCCGCTTGTCGCGGTCTTTTGGCTGAATGAAGAGGGTCTGGGCGGCGGAGCCAACGGACTTGGTGGATGAACATGTGTGGTTCTACGGCCCTGCTGAGACTTTTACCTCTTAGGATGTGTGTGAGAGGACTTTTTTGGTATGAGCACCCGTTGTGCATTATGGTTATATGTTTGAATGCTTCCATGCAAGTTTGGTCACTGATGGTTCCAGAGGTTTGGCTATGTGAGTTGGAGCGGCAGAGGAGCTGCTCTGGATCCTGGCCCCTCCGTAGAACTCCTCCCCACCTGAACAACTGTTTCCCCGTGCTGTATGACAGTTAGGTGTCTTAGTTTAAATGTCCGTGGGCTGAATAATCCGACCAAGCGATTAGCGATTCTGTCAGGCCTAGAGAAATCTGGGTGTCATATATGTTTATTGCAGGAGACACATTTATTGCATAAGGACACATTCCGCATGCACTCAAGGTGGTTTCCTAGGCAGTTTTGGTCCTCAGCAACTACGAAGCACGCAGGGGTGGCGATACTGCTCTCCAGGACCTTTTCTGGGGAGATAGTGGGGAAGATACACGAAGTACAAGGCAGATTCCTGGCCATTAGAATAAGACTTGGGCTTTCCTATTCACTATCGCTTCTCTTTATGCTCCGAATGCCCAGCAGGAGGCCTTTCTGAGACAGGCGATCTCCCCAACACTTAACTCACCAGATAGTGCTATTTTGGTAGGAGGAGATTTTAACTTGGTGATGGATAATGAGCTTGACCGCTCAGGCCAACGCTTTGGGCAAGCCGGTGCCTTGTCGGAGAACGTTGCATCCTACGCTCCGAGATTACTCCTTTTACTCGGCGGCAACCAGGACTTATGCCCGGCATGATCTTTTTCTGGCCTCGCAGGAATTTGCCTCCTGGGTCAGGGAGGCCACGATTGAACCCAGAGCCTTGACTGATCATGCCCCAATTACCGTGGAGGTTACTGTGGGGGTGGGCTGGGTGGGTACTCCGAGCTGGCGCTTTAGGAATTCCCTGCTCCAGAGTGAGACAACGGTAGAGTCGCTTCGACGCGCAATCGCGGACTACCTTAGCTTTAATGATGATGGGGGCACTTCTATGGAGACAGTATGGGAGGCTCTGAAGGCAGTAGTGCGGGGCGAGGTGATGGCACTGTCCATGAAAGATAATAAGGCAAGGAGAGAGATACGGGAGGGGCAGGAGCAGAGGGTTGCTGTACTGGAGCGCTCCCACAAGTCTACTGGCGCGCCTCGACTCTGGCGGGAATTAGAGAAGGTCAGGCAACAGCTGAAGAGGCTGGATTGGGATAGAGCGGAGTATGCAATAGTGCGACTTAAGCATTGTAAGGAAATGCCTCCTTGGCATGGTTACCCCCTGACTTTTTGCCTTTGCTGATGCCAAGTTATGATTTGAAAGTGTGCTGAGGCCTGCTAACCAGGCCCCAGCACCAGTGTTCTTTCCCTAACCTGTACCTTTGTTTCCACAATTGGCACACCCTGGCATCCAGGTAAGTCCCTTGTAACTTGTACCGCTGGTACCAAGGGCCCTGATGCCAGGGAAGGTCTCTAAGGGCTGCAGCATGTCTTATGCCACCCTGGAGGCCCCTCACTCAGCACACACTGCTTGCCAGCTTGTGTGTGCTGGTGGGGAGAAAATGACTAAGTCGACATGGCACTCCCCTCAGGGCGCCATGCCAACCTCACACTGCCTATGGCATAGATAAGTCACCCCTCTAGCAGGCCTTACAGCCCTAAGGCAGGGTGCACTATACCATAGGTGAGGGCATAGGTGCATGAGCACTATGCCCCTACAGTGTCTAAGCAAAACCTTAGACATTGTAAGTGCAGGGTAGCCATAAGTGTATATGGTCTGGGAGTCTGTCAAACACGAACTCCACAGCACCATAATGGCTACACTGAAAACTGGGAAGTTTGGTATCGAACTTCTCAGCACAATAAATGCACACTGATGCCAGTGTACATTTTATTGTAAAATACACCCCAGAGGGCATCTTAGAGATGCCCCCTGAAACCATACCCAACTTACAGTGTGGGCTGACTAGTTTTACCAGCCTGCCACACACCAGACATGTTGCTGGCCACATGGGGAGAGTGCCTTTGTTACTCTGTGGCTAGTAAAAAAGCCTGTACTGGGTGGAGGTGCTTCACACCTCCCCCTGCAGGAACTGTAACACCTGGCGGTGAGCCTCAAAGGCTCACCCCCTTTGTTACAGCACCCCAGGGCACTCCAGCTAGTGGAGTTGCCCGCCCCCTCCGGCCACGGCCCCACTTTTGGCGGCAAGGCCGGAGGAGATAATGAGAAAAACAAGGAGGAGTCACTGGCCAGTGAGGACAGCCCCTAAGGTGTCCTGAGCTGAGGTGACTCTGACTTTTAGAAATCCTCCATCTTGCAGATGGAGGATTCCCCCGATAGGATTAGGGATGTTCCCCCCTCCCCTCAGGGAGGAGGCACAAAGAGGGTGTAGCAACCCTCAGGGCTAGTAGCCATTGGCTACTAACCCCCCAGCCCTAAACACACCCCTAAATTGAGTATTTAAGGGCACCCAGAACCTAGGAAAAGAGATTCCTGCAACCTGAAGACGAAGGACTGCTGACCTGAAAGCCCTACAGAGAAGACGGAGACACCAACTGCTTTGGCCCCAGCTCTACCGGCCTGTCTCCCCACTTCAAGAAAAACTGCAACAGCGACACGTTCAACAGGGTCCAGCGACCTCTGAAGCCTCAGAGGACTACCCTGCATCTAAAAGGACCAAGAACTCCAGAGGACAGCGGCTCTGCTCCAAAGAAGAAACATCTTTGCAACAAAGAAGCAACTTTTAAAGAACACACGTTTCCCGCCGGAAGCGTGAGACTTTGCACTCTGCACCTGACGCCCCTGGCTCGACCTGCGGATAACCAACACTACAGGGAGGACTCCCCAGCGACTGCAACCCTGTGAGTAGCCAGAGTTGACCCCCCTGAGCCCGCCCAGCGACGTCTGAAGGGGGAATCCAGAGGTTCCCCCTGACCGTGACTGCCTGCTTCAAAGAACCCGACGCCTGGTAAAGACACTGCACCCGCAGCCCCCAAGACCTGAAGGATCCGACCTCCAGTGCAGGAGTGACCCCCAGGTGGCCCTCTCCGTTGCCCAGGTGGTGGCTTCCCCGAGGAGCCCCCCCCTTGCCTGCCTGCTTCGCTGAAGAGACCCCTTGGTCTCCCCTTGAACTCCATTACAAACCCGATGCCTGTTTGGACTCTGAACCCGGCCGCCCCGTGCCGCTGAGGGTGTACTTTTTGTGCTGACTTGTGTCCCCCCCGGTGCCCTACAAAACCCCCCTGGTCTGCCCTCTGAAGACGCGGGTACTTACCTGCTGGCAGACTGGAACCGGGGCACCCCCTTCTCCATTGAAGCCTATGTGTTTTGGGCACCACTTTGACCTCTGCACCTGACCGGCCCTGAGCTGCTGGTGTGGTAACTTTGGGGCTGCTCTGAACCCCCAACGGTGGGCTACCTTGGACCCAACTTTGAACCCTGTAGGTGGTTTACTTACCTGCAAAACTAACAAACACTTACCTCCCCCAGGAACTATTGAAAATTGCACTGTGTCCAGTTTTAAAATAGCTTATTGCCATTTGTGTGAAAACTGTATATGCTATTTTGCTAATTCAAAGTTCCTAAAATTCCTAAATGAAATATCTTTCATTTAAAGTATTGTTTGTAAATCTTGAACCTGTGGTTCTTAAAATAAACTAAGAAAATATATTTTTCTATATAAAAACCTATTGGACTGGAATTGTCTTTGAGTGTGTGTTCCTCATTTATTGCCTGTGTGTGTACAACAAATGCTTTGCTCTTCATCTGTGTTCTTCTTTTCTCCTCTGCACCCCGTCCTGCGTGTTCTTTTCTTCTTCTGTACCCTTCTCTGCGTGTTCCTTTTCTTCCTCTGTGGCCTTCTCCTCATCTTCTGGACGCTTCCCTCCTCTGCTTCTCTGGTCTCTCCTCTTCTTCTTGACTCTTCTCTCCTCTTCTACTTGACTCTTCTCCTCTTCTTCTTGACTCTTCTTCTTGACTCTTCTCTCTTGACTCTCCTTCCTCCTCCTCTTCTTGACTCTTCTCTCTTGACTCTTATTTCTCCTCCTCTTCTGTTCTTCCCGACTCCTCTCCTCCTCTGTAATCCCCCCTTCCTTATCCCCCCTTCCCTATCTTTTCTCCCTTCCCCTCTACCTGACCCCCCCCCACCCTCTGCTTTCCCGCTGCCACCTCCTTCTCGGCCCCGCCCCGCCTGCTCCCATTCGTCCCCCCCCTCCCGCCCCCAGCTGACCCCTCCTCCCCCCCTCCTTCCTCTTATGGTGGCCGCTGGGCGCCGAAGGCTCGCCAAAGGCAAGCCCGTCTGCGCCCGTCCGTGCCTGGACCGCGCCCAGCTCCACGACCCCTGGCTCCCAGCACTCCCAACTCCCACAGCACCGCTACGACCCCAACTCCCTCCACGCTCTCAACCCGGGGCGCTCCAGAACCTGCTTCCAAGCCAACCCTAAACGCACCCATGGACCCTTCGCATGCCTCACCTGCAAACTCACCTTCCACCGCAACTCCACCATGCCCGCCAGGCCACGCGCCAACAACCACCTCAAATGCATCCTGATCAACGCACGCTCCGTCCACAAGCATGCCATTGAACTATGGGACCTCCTGGACTCCACCGCACCGGACGTCGCCTTCATCACTGAGACCTGGATGAACGCCTCCTCGGCCCCCGACATCGCCATAGCCATCCCGACGGCTACAAGATCACCAGGAGAGACCGCACCAACCAAGTCGGTGGAGGAACCGCCATCGTCTTCAAGGACTCCATCAACGTCACCACCTCCACTGAAGACACCCCCCTCACCGCCGAACACTTGCACTTCCAGATCCATACCGACCCCAGGACCACCCTCAGAGGAACTCTCATCTACAGACCCCCTGGACCACGCGCCCTCTTCAGCGAATCCATCGCTGACTTCATCTCCCTGCACGCCCTTGCCTCGCCGGACTACATCCTCCTCGGCGACCTCAACTTCCACCTGGAACAGAACAACGACCCCAACACCACCGCCCTGCTCGACAACCTCGCCAACCTCCGTCTCAAGCAACTGGTGAACACCCCCACCCACATCGCCGGACACACGCTCGACCCCATCTTCTCTGCCAGCAACCACGTATCCTTCAGCCACTCCTCCGTAATCCACTGGACCGACCACAGATGTGTCCACTTCACCTTCAGACGCGAGACTCTCCACCTCCGCACACAACCCATCCCACGCAGACATTGGAACAAAATCCCTATGGAACAGCTTCTCTCCACTCTCAGCGACAACCAACCCACCTTCTCCACCGATCCCAACGACGCAGCCCTCAGCCTCACTCATTGGATCACCAACTGCGCGGACAACCTCGCACCCCTCAGACGCCTCCCAAGACAGACCAACACCAGGAAACCTCAATGGTTCACAGACACCCTCAAGGAATCCCAAAAAAACTGTCGTACCCTCGAGAAAGCCTGGCGCAAGGACCACACCGCAGAAAACATGTCTGCCCTCAAAAACGCCACCTGCGAACACCACCAACTGATCCGCGCCACCAAAAGAACTTCCTTCACAAACAGACTGGACAAGAACACTCACAACAGCAAAGAACTCTTCAACATTGTCAAAGAGCTCTCCAATCCTAACGCCAACTCCAACGCCATCACGCCCTCACAAGACCTCTGCAACTCCCTCGCCACCTTCTTCCATCGTAAGATCACTGACTTACAAGACAGCTTCGGACACCAGACCCAGCCAACCACCACAGAACCTACAACCCCAGCCATCACCCTCCACGCCTGGACTCACATCAGCACGGAGGAGACCAAAGCCACCATGAACTCCATCCACTCCGGTGCCCCCTCGGACCCCTGTCCACATTTCATCTTCAACAAAGCCGACGACATCATCACCCCGCATCTCCAGACCATCATCAACAGCTCGTTTGCTTCTGCCACCTTCCCCGAGAGCTGGAAACACGCAGAAGTCAACGCACTACTGAAGAAACCTACGGCGGACCCCAGCGACCTGAAGAACTTTCGCCCCATCTCGCTCCTCCCCTTCCCTGCCAAAGTCATAGAGAAGACCGTCAACAAGCAACTTACCAACTTCCTTGAAGACAACAACCTACTCGACCCCTCTCAGTCCGGATTCCGAGCCAATCACAGCACAGAAACCGCCCTCATCTCAGTCACAGACGACAACAGAACTCTGATGGACAACGGAGAAACAGTCGCACTCATCCTCCTCGACCTATCGGCTGCCTTCGACACCGTCTGCCACCGAACCCTAACATCCCGCCTGCGCTCCACCGGTATCCAAGGACTGGCCCTGGACTGGATCACCTCTTTCCTCTCCAACCGCTCCCAAAGAGTCTACCTCCCTCCATTCCGCTCAGACCCCACCGATATCATCTGCGGCGTCCCACAAGGCTCCTCGCTCAGCCCGACTCTCTTCAATGTCTACATGAGCCCCCTCGCCAACATCGTACGCAAACACAACATCATCATCACCTCCTACGCCGACGACACTCAGCTGATACTTTCCCTCACCAAGGACCCCACTGACGCCAAGACCAACCTGCAAGATGGAATGAAAGACGTCGCAGAATGGATGAAACTCAGCCTTCTGAAACTGAACTCAGAAAAAACGGAAGTCCTCATCCTCGGAAACACCCCGTCCGCCTGGGACGACTCTTGGTGGCCCACGGCCCTTGGCACCGCACCAACCCCCTCAGACCACGCACGCAACCTCGGATTCATCCTGGACCCACTTCTCACCATGACCAAACAAGTCAACGCCGTATCATCTTCCTGCTTCCTCACCCTCCGCATGCTCTGAAAGATCTTCCGCTGGATTCCCGCCGACACCAGAAAGACTGTGACCCACGCCCTCGTCACGAGCCGCCTGGACTACGGAAACACCCTATACGCAGGAACCACCGCTAAACTCCAGAAACGTCTGCAGCGAATACAAAACGCCTCCGCCCACCTCGTCCTCGACATACCCCGCAACAGCCACATCTCCGCCCACCTGAGACACCTGCACTGGCTTCCCGTCAACAAAAGGATCACCTTCCGGCTCCTCATCCACGCACACAAAGCCCTCCACAACAAGGGACCCGAATACCTCAACCGTCACCTCAGTTTCTACACGCCCACCCGTCAACTTCGCTCCGCCAACCTCGCACTCGCCGCCGTCCCTGGCATCCGCCGCACCACGGCAGGTGGGAAATCCTTCTCCTACCTGGCGGCCAAGACATGGAATTCCCTCCCCACCAACCTCAGGACCACCCAGGACCACCTTGCATTCCGGAGGCAGCTCAAGACCTGGCACTTCGAGCAGCAGTAACCCCCTCCCCCTAGCGCCTTGAGACCCTCACGGGTGAGTAGCGTGCTTTATAAATGTTTTTTTTATTTGATTTGATTTGATTTGAATGCTTAACACTACCCTCTGATAAGCCTACTGCTCGACCACACTACCACAAAATAGAGCATTAGAATGATCTCTTTTTGGCACTATCTTACCTCTAAGGGGAACCCTTGGACTCTGTGCATGCTATTTCTTACTTTGAAATAGTGCATACAGAGCCAACTTCCTACAAGCATAAATTCTATGTTGGGAGCAATAGATGCAGGAAGCTATTGGCACGCCGGTTGCGAGCGTAGCGTGCAACGTCCGCGATAAAACTGATCCATTCCCCTTCTGGAATGGAGGCGCGTGCGAGTGATCAGATTGCAGAGGCTTTTGTGGAGTTCTACCAGGGTTTATACGCATTTTAGAGGGCATAGCAATTACGCCCCTTGGTGAGAAGGAGGCGTCCCTGTTGGACCAGCCGATAAGGTTGGAAGAGGTTATATCGGCAATTTCTCGACTAAAAGTTGGGAAGTCTCCAGGCCCTGATGGGTTTACGGCCTTATTCTATAAGACTTTCTGTGTGGAGCTCGCTCCACTTCTGGTGCGGCTCTTTAACTCTTTTCGGACGTCGGGAGCCCTGACACCTAGTATGTTGGACGCTACTATTGCAGTTATACATAAACCAGGTAAAGACCCAGAGGAGTGTGCCTCATATAGGCCGATCTCGCTCCTGAATATCGATGCCAAGTTGTTCACTGGCATTCTTGCTTGCCGCCTTAATTTCTACATGCTGGGTCTTATTGATCCGGATCAATCAGGTTTTATACCAAACCGACAATGCAGCGACAATACGAAGCGGCTCCTGCACCTGTTGGATAAAATGGATCGCTCCCTTAGGGAGGCGCTTTTCCTCTCTATCGATGCTGAAAAAGCATTTGATAGGGTTCATTGGCCCTATCTCTTTAAGGTGCTGGAGCGATTCGGACTGGGCCCCGTCTTCAGGTCCTGGATCCGATGCGTTTATCGGTCTCCCAGGGCAGCGGTTCGAGTTAATGGTGTGCTCTCCCTGCCCTTTCCGGTTGGGCGTGGGACCAGACAGGGATGCCCACTTTCTCCCCTTTATTTGCGCTATGTACGGAGCCCCTTGCGCAGCGGTTGCGGGACAGTCCCTTGGTTTCAGGTGTGAAGTTTGGCGGAGACCACCACCTCATCACCATCTATGTAGATGATGTGATCCTTACTTTGGCAGAGCCTGCGAACTCACTGCCAGCGCTTATGGAGATAATAGCCAAGTTTGGTCAGGTCTCAGGATTTCGGGTTAATATGCAGAAGTCTCAGGTTCTCAGTTTGTCGGTGAGACCGGATCACGAGGCAGACCTGAGAGCTAGATACCCCTTTCTTTGGTCGTCCTCGAGTCTCCCCTACCTAGGAGTTGAGCTAGCGACCTCTGCTGCTAAGACGGCGAGTTTGAATTATACGACGTTAGTTCGTGAAGGACAGCAGGACTTGGAGTCGTGGGGGAGACATAAACTTACCTGGTTGGGTAGAGTGGCGGCGGTGAAGATGACAATTTTGCCGCGCATTCTTTATGTGTTTCAGGTACTTCCGCTGAATCCACCTCCGTGAACGATAGCCACTCTCCAATCGGCGATTCTGAAATTTATATGGGAGGGGGCGGCCGGCGCGGCTCTCGCGACGGGTTCTATTCCGCCCCAAGAGTGGGGGAGGGTTGGCGATCCCTTGCCTTCTGCGATACTTTCAGGCGTCAAAGCTGCGCTTTCTTTTGGAGTGGAATCGCCCGCTCACTGAGAAGCATTGGTGCTTCATGGACCAGGCAGAAGCGGGCTTGCATATATGGAAGGAGCCTTGGCTTCAACGTCGGCACAGGGCAGCCGGACTTTATTCCTCCCCAGTCACGGGGGTAACGCTACGCATATGGGACACAGTGGCCTGCCGATCAGGCTGACGTCTTTTCCGTCCCTGATGACCCCCATAGGTGCAAACCCTGACTTCGAGCCTGGGCTTCGTCTGGAAGGTCTGAGACACTGGTACGAGGGGGGCTGCAAAAGGGTGGGAGGTCTCTTTGATGAACAAGGGGTCTTGTCTTTTGATGAGATGAGGGAAGCATATGGCCTGACAGAGGCAGATAGACTGATGTATTATCAGATACGGCACTGGGCTTTACTGCCAGTGAACAGAGCGTTAATAGATAGGCCTCTTACGCCATTCGAGAAATGGCTCTTGTTAAAGAAAGATGATAAAGGAGTCATTTCAGAACTATATCGGCTTCTGCAGGGGGAGCAGCGCCCGCCTAAGACTAGAGGACAGTTGCGATGGGAGAGGGAGTTGGAGAGGGAATTCTCGGATGAGGAGTGGGACAGTATTTTCTACAGAATACATCACACAGCCTATAACGCAGCGGGGACGGAGATGTCATATAAAGTGGCCTCCTATTGGTATTACACTCTGGCGCGTATACACGCATGGGACCCTGTCAAATCTGACCTCTGCTGGAGGGGGTGCGGATGCACGGGTACACTTCTGCATCTGCTTTGGCATTGTCCCAAACTTCATCACTATTGGGAGGGCATTATCGATGATATTGACATAGCGTTCCATACTAAGATCCCCAGATTTCCATCATATATCTTACTGGGGCTGCCCAATCCCCTTACCTTTCCCTTGAGGTCGTTAAAAGGGAGACAGATGGCCCTGGCACTTAACGCAGCCTTACAGCTGATCCTGGCTATGTGGGGTACGGAAAGGGTCCCGACGCGTAATGCGTGGCTTCAGAAGCTCTGGTTTATCCTTGCCATGGAGAAACTCACTCTGGCCTCGCAGCAGCAGATGGGTGAATTGGGTGAATTATGGAAGCCATTTCTGCAGGTTCTATCTGCAGAATTTACGGAGTTGACATGTCTAGCTTATTTGAGAGTTCTGAGACTGACCTGAACCTCGACTAGAATGCTAGATGGAGAGATTTAGGAGGGCGGCGAGTTGGTGGGAGGAGGGATGGAACAGTGGAGAGACAGGAGGATGACACGGACTCTGGAGGGGGAGCATTGTTGATGTGTTTTATTTGTATGTTTGTTTGGTTTTCATATACGGGACTCGCAGTCTGGAAGACCTTTAAATGTGCTCCGCATGCTAACTGGATCGCTAAGAAGAGACTAATGGCGAGGCTCCTTTGAGCAAGGATTAGAGACTGCCCAGAAAGACTCTTGTCAGTAGACCTAGAGCCTCTGCAGCGGAGATATATACCATCTATGGTACTGTGATGTGCTGTATTTTATATTTTGTATTTTGTATTTGCATGTATCAGTGCTTAAAACAATAAACAGATTTGATCCATAAAATTGCATGTCAAAGAATTGGTGGAATTCCTTAGACAATGGATAAATGGAGGTTTAAGGACCATTGGGCAAGAAAAGAAAGAGAATACAGGTGGGGCTGGAGGGGAAGTTAGTATGAGTGATAAGGATGTCAGAGAGTACCCGTCGAGAGAGGTACATGGAGGTGGGTATGTGCATGTGCTTTAGAGTTGAGGTGTCAGAGACTAACCTTTTGCCAGTGATCTCCACAGGAGCAGAAGATAAACTCCCAACACCCCTCTACAGCTACATGAACCAAAGTTACTCCATGACTTTAATAGAACGTATTAGCAGGGAGAAAGGGAAAGGAGAAGAAAGAGAGACTGCCTCAGAAGGTTGCAATGCTACTCACAGGATGTTCTAGATTTTCACTTTCTCTTGATTAGCCATCTTTGTGTAACAGTTCTGGAATGTGAAGAATGATGAATATGGTGTGTCTACAGCTAATCACAAACATATACACAACTGTCACATTTCAGTCATTAACTCTATGCATGACATTCTGTCATAGCCTACATAACAGTTATCTGATCTTCACTTTAAACATATCTCTATTATGTTAACAAATACCTATATTCTCCTGTTCTCCTGTCTCCTCTCTCAAGTATTGTTCTTGTAAAATTATATAGTCTCTTCTTATATTGGGTGATGAAGTCCAACTAATTACATTAGAGTGTTCACTTGCACTTGTGTAAGTCTCCTATAAATCATGTGTCTTATGTTCCAGAAAACCTCTGTGTCCCAGCTAAAATAGTTCAATATTCCTGTTAGAAAAAAATGAGGCTTACTGACTATTTTCCTGATTTCTCTACAGAGGAATCTACTTGTTCTCCTCATAATTGCTTCTGCAAACTGCTCAAAGATGATCTTGTGATGAAATTTGGCAACAAATAGGAATAACCAGATGTGCGCACACACAAAAAAGAGAATTTACAAGAGGTGGGGCAAACGTTGATAATAATACTGCTCTTCAGGCAAGTGTGATGACGAGACACTGCTTCCTCACAGGATTTCAGTTGAAGTGCACAGCGCAGACTTCGCAAATGCACATTGGTGCCTTCAGCATTGCTTGCACTGAGTTTAAAACAACTAGAATGCTGATTGTGATTACCTTGGACTTTGTCCGCCATATTGGAAATCTTGGGAACAGTCTTTAGCAATTATTATTAGATAGCCTAAAATAAGGTTCAAACCTGGTCAACGATGTATCCACTGAGGGTATTTCTTACATCTATGTAATTTTTTTCTTTTCGTGCAGTTAAATGTTTTCATTTCGCCACAGCAATGTCATTCCTGACATTGTAAAGATTTTGAAATTGTTTTGGGAGGACTTGAATACTTTCTTTGACATTATGGTGCCTAAAGATTTGTGGATTGCCTGCAATGTAGTCATAGATGTATTTCAAATGTTAAACCACAGAGTGATATTAGAATTAGTGCACCTTAACTGTTATGGACAGGTATAATCAGGTGATTGCTCATTTGAAAACAAAGGCCCCACAGAAAGAGGTTGATTGCCTCAAATTACCAAGGACTACTCAAGAGTCCAAAGTGTCTGTGCATGCTTTGTTATGAGAGATTTTTGCAACTGATAGCACAGTGGCACTGAAAATCCTGAAAGGGAAAGTCTTTGCGGATTCTTGTCATAATTCGTTCTTGGTTTGCAGTGTACAGAGATTAGTTCTCATATAGGCCAGAATATGGTTTGTTGGGAGTCAAAGCCCCTGGATGAAATTTTACATTATATGAAATATTGCAGGGACAATTTGGAGGCAAATATGAAAAAAAAATCATGTTGGTGCATAAGTTAGTGCAAAAGGATGTCAAAACAGTAAGTAGATTCAGGATTTAATGCTGTTCCTGCTATTGGTGCAGGAATTCAGGGAGTTGGTTTTCAAAGTGGTGGTCAGATGGCAGAGACAGGGAATTTTGGTCCTAGGAAGGGATGGACATATATATGTTGAACATGACTTCTACTTGTCATATTGGTAATAAGGTGTGCTGCTGAAAATGAGAATATACACCGAACCCAAATCGAAAGCAACATTTTGTTTAAATGCCAACTATGAATGCGATGCCGGAACAAAATCTGCATTTCAAAGGTCGTATGATGCCAATATTCCCCAAGCTCCAATGATGCAGCAAAACATGGCTAACCAAAGGTATAGTTGAAATCCAAACCCAAGAGTTCAACATAACTCTTTCATTAATGCCAATAATCTCCAGATGTTCCCAGTTTATCATTGTCCCATAGTCTAGACCTTGACCAATCACAATGATGGTACCTAAGAGGAGGAGTAGGGTTGCATGCTTGGCGCAGTTGTAAACATAGGGGCAGTATGTAAATAGAGAGGTAAATGGCCACCCCGTATTATTCTTGATTGATACTGGTTCTACCAGCTTTATTGTTTAAACAATAGAGGTCCCAAACCTACTCCTATTGGGAAAAACAAGTCCAAGTGGTAGGTATTTCAAATCAGCAAAGTACAAACCCAGTTTCAACTAAAGTCCTGGTAAAAATAGGACCTCTTGAAGAGGACCATTAATTTGTAATATGCAATATAAGTTCAGTAAATCTGTTGGGCATGGATTTACTCTCCAAATGTCTGATCTATTGCACACCAGATGGTGTGGAACGTAAGTATGTAGATTATAATCACAAGAAACAGCAGTTGGTTTGTTCCCAGTCCTAACAAAAGAAGAATTACCTCCTAACTTAAAATGTGTGGTGAAAGAGAAAGTGTAGGATTTTACAGGCAGTCATCGATCTTATCAAAAATGGTGAACCAGTGAGAATCACAGAAAAGCTTAGTATAGAGTATTCCCGAATGCCCCAATAAAACCGTAATTACTCCTGTCATTGAATCAATGCTTGAGCAAGATATCTTAAAAGTAGTGTTACCGAGTCCCTGCAACTCACCTGTGATGGGTTTGTAGAAACCAAATAAAAAGTGGGGAATATTTCAGGACCTAAGAAAGGTGAATTAAATTGTTGTCCCTTGTTGTTTTGTGCTATTGAATCCTGCTGTGATACTCTTCCAAGTTCCATGTGATGCTGAATGGTTTTCCCTCTGTCACAGTGTCCTTTCCTCAGGACTAGCACACTGCTGAACAAAAGGCCCACCTCCCAGCGTCACCAACTCAGAAAGCTATTATAGCACAGAGTTATGATGAAGCTAGTCGGGGGGAAGGGAATTAGGGTAGGGAACTGCAGGGAGAGAGATCTGAAAAGACAAGGTTAGAACAAATATGCATATACTCATTCATAGCAGTATAACTCATCAATAGACTCTTGAATAACGGCGTCTCCGTGATATCAGATTGAGACCCCTTTTGTGAAGTGAGGGCGAAGCCTCTTCTTTGAATCATGGAATAAGAACAAACTACAACCACTGAACCAAGAGATGGCAAGAGCTTTCGACTATGGTCATACTCTGAATATCAATCCTGTAACAACTATGCATTCATAACATAAACGTTTGATCACAGCCTAGAAATTCTCAAAGTCGTAAATATATTTCTCACATATTATGCTTTCCAAAAAACAATGAAACTATAATTTGCTTATCTCCAAAAATGCTTTCACATTTACAACTATAGACCTGAAAGTTTTACTCATTGAACTTGAAGCGCTTTATTTGTTGGGCCGAAGCGCCTTGTTTATTGTTCATGAAGCGCTTTGATTATTATACATGAAGCACTTTGTTCCTTATGCCAGAAAGCGCTTTTACTTGTCTTGTCTGAAGCGCTACGCTCGTTATGCTAAGGGGCGCTTTACTCATGTGGCCTGAATCACTTTGATTGTTGTGCCAAGGGCGTTTTACTCATGTGGACTGAAGCGCTTTGATTGCCGTACCAAGGGCACTTTACTCATGTGGACTGAAGCGCTTTGAGCGCCTTACTCATGTGGACTGAAGCGCTTTGATTGCCGTGCCAAGGGCGCTTTACTCATGTGTACTGGAGCGATTTGATTGCCGTGCTATGGGCGCTTTACTCATGTGGACTGAAGCGCTTTGATTGCGTGCCAAGGGCGCTTTACTCATGGGGACTGAAGCGCTTTGATTGCCGTGACAAGGGCACTTTACATGTGTGGCCTGAAGCGCTTTGCTCGTTGTGCTAAGGGGCGCTTTACTTCTGTGCTCCGGAGCGCTTTGATCGTCGTGCCAAGGCTCCTTTACTCTTAAAACTGAAAACACTTTGCTCGTTGTGCTAAGGGGCGCTTTACCTTTTGGAAGTAACAACTCCCTTCAAGATTGGACTCATGAAGACCTTACCACTACGAGTACGACCTACTCGTATCTGAATTCACCATGGAAACAAGGATACTCTGATTTGCTGTCAATCTGCCATGCAGGAAATCTGCTCTTCTTCAGAGGAACCCCCACGAGGTCTGACTGCATTGAAGTGTTCAAAATAGTGAGCAATGTGCTTGGGTGCGGCTGGGCTTTATAGGCCTGCCACACCCCAAGATGGCTGCTGCCTCTAAAAACATGGGAATTGTAGTCTCTTCATAGAATAGCACTGATAAGTGCATCTTGTCCACCAATGTCCTGACCCTGCAGCTACAGGGCAGACGACGCTGATGACCACTTTTGGACCAAGATGGGATGACAAGTGGTGCGCATGAAGCACCGCAAATCCACACAACCTTATTCCTGACACCCTCATTGATTTGTGTCAAGCATTTTTCTCCATTCCATTCCATGAGGATAGTCAATTGTTTTTCACGTTCAGATTTGTAAACCAAACTCTGGCGTGGTGCCCATTCCCACAAGGGTATACAGAGAGCCACTCAATCTTTAATCAGATACTCGAGAAGAATCTGTAGACCCTACAATTGCTTTGCAACTCAGTGCTGGTCCAGTACTTAGATAACCTACTTGTAGTGACAATAACACAAAAGATTTGCAAGCAAGACACAATTGTATTGCTAAATTACTTGACAGGAATGGACACAAAGGCCCTCATATGATCCTGGCAAGATCTCCAGGGTCGCGGTGCGGTCGGACCGCCAGCCCACCACATTTCCTCTACAGGACGGTGTGGTGGTGCTGGTGGTCCTAATCTACCAGGGCAGAGCTGCCCTGGGGATTACAACTCCCTTCTTCGCCAGTGGTTTCTTGGCAGTAGCACTGCCATGGAAAGGCTGGTGGAGAGGGGATGCAGCCACTTGGCCAGCCTGTCGCAAAGTTCACTGCCTGTGACAGTGAATTTTGCAATGGGTGCTAGTGCACCCTACACACTACAGCATTGCCGCCAGTTCTATTCCAAACCGGTGTCAATATTGCAGGCGATTTCCTGCTGATCCATTGAGAAACTCATAATGGGGAAGGCGGGGCGGCCGCACTGGCGGCAACCTACCCGTCGGGACTTCAGCGGACAGGCTTCTCCATCCGCCAAAGTCGTACTGACCCCCAAAGCGTTGGCTGCAAAATTACAGTGCTGTCTTTGGGAGGGTCTGTATCTAGGACATAACTTCAAGAAAGAGGTTAAGAAAATGTCACAAGAGCATATCTCTACAATCCTGAGAATTATCCTTCCTATGACACAGATGGAAGCAAGGATTTTCCTGGGAATGGTGAGCTACTGTCGTCAGTAGATTCCCAACTTTTACAGAGACTTACACAGATTGGTGTATTTGATCTGCTACTCCATGGCAACAAGTGCTTTAGGGCCAGATGTAGGTATATTCCTATTTGCGACTTGCGAATTGCGAGCCAGAGAGACTCGCAATTTGTGAGTCGCAAATTGGAATGTAGGATGGTGTCCCTGACACCATCTATGACTCGCAAGGAGGTCGCAAAGGCCCACCTCATTAATATTAATGAGGTGGGTCGCAATTTGCGACCCCCTTGAGACTCGCGGCACTCACAGGGATGGTGGCCTGCTGGAGACAGCAGACCACCCTGTCTGTGACTGCTTTTAAATAAAGCAGTTTTGCATTACAAAACTAAAAAATGAAACGTTTTCGTTTCATTTTTTCAGAGCAGGCAGTGGTCCATAGGACCACTGCCTGCTCTGGAAAAGTGTTTTTCATGCCATTCACAAAGGCCCCATAGGGACCCCTTCCCTTTTGCGACTGGGTTAGCTCCCATTTGAAATGGGTGCTAACTGCGATTGCTTTGTGACCGCGTTGGCGGGCACAAAGCAATCTGGCATTGCACTGCGACTCGCAATTAGGAAGGGGACTCCTCTGGAGTCAGATCGTGGGAAACATTTTAGATCATGAAGCTATTGTATGGAGCACTACAGGTAGAGCAGAGATTTCACTGTAGATACAGGTCCTAAGAAACTAGAGTGATGGATTAGGTGCATTGAACTCTAAAAACATGATTAGCCAACGTGTATGCATCTACTTCTTTGAAATGGTCTGATACCCTTTCTCTGATTCTGAGGAGCCTCCCAAGCACTCCTAATTGGAGGATTGGACTCTCCTCCCAAAAAATCATGATGCAGAGCGCAATGAGACTTCCTATGGTGCCTGCTGCTGTGCTTGTGTACATACAGATGATATTAATCTTGGCTACTGCAAAGGATTGGCTGATGTGATGGGTTCTGTCTCACACCAGGTTGACCCAGCAACTCTTCTTCTACGGTAAGAACAGTGGCATGATTTAAGTCCAAGAGACTGGGTCCTGGTGAAAAGCTCATTAGAAAGTTGTACCTCAAGCGCTGCTGACAATGCCGTTTCAAGTCATCTTCGTGACAAGTATTGCAGTGGAGTGCGGGGTCTGATGAACTGGATTCATGCTTCCCTCACCATGAGAGTGGGGGAAACTGGTGAAGAAGTGGTTACGACAGCCACTGAGTCGCAGAGTCAAGCACAGAACAAACGTTCAGAGGGAAGGGAAGAATGGACACAAGAGTCTCAAAGTTAAGTTGAGACAAGTGCACTGCCTGTCAATGTACCAAGAGTAACCACAGTGAGCCAAGCAGTTGAAAATGAGAGTGTGGAACTGAAAGAAAGTGCATGCACTTCAGCCAGTAGAATGAAGGGGAGAGAAGTGTCTGGAAAGTGGTGATAGACCGAGAGCTGTTGTGCCAGAAGAATGCATCCCAGAAGCAATCAGAGAAGAAATAGAGCCAATTGAACTGTGTGACACTGACAGTAAGCAGCAGCAGGAAGTTAGAGGAACAAAGCCGCAGAGTCCCAAATCAGAGATTTTTAGCTCATGAGAGGACTTACTTTGCTGAGCGCGAGCTTGATCTGAGAGCACATGAAACTGAGAATAATCAAAGTTTTTTTTAAAACCCCAATGAATAGTTCTATCACAACAATATTGATTGATATTTTTGATTTCTAAATTCAAGTGTCCTATAGCAGACACTGAAATTCTATCCCGAAGTCAACGGAACTAACAGACTTACATTGAAAATAAACTGAAAGCAGTAGAGCCAACTAGCAGATTTCTGATTTTTGATTTTTGTTTTCGATCTGACTTGTGAGAAACCTTGGTGTCAAGTACACAGAAAGCTTTAGAGGTCTAATAATAGTAGTGGTATGCTAATGAATGGTTTACTGGTGAGTCTTAACTTGTCCTTCAAGCATGCCTCAGTTGAAAGTTAACCTGACTTAGGATATCTTGAGGAGCAATGTAGATCTAATACAAAGATTTTGCACAAAGATGCTGTTGAGAGAAACTTTAGCAATAATAGTTTCATTAGATGTTTGTATGACTATTCCAAGATGATGAACATGCGGGAGTGTTTTGGTTACATATGAGCATAGCTACCCACCTTAACCACAGCTAGAGTGACATATTATCATATATCCTTAACATATGCTGTAGCCTGTAGTATATTCATGAATCGGTTCGATCTTCCAAGTCACCAGTGGTTTAACTTTTTGAGCTATTTCCTTTCTATAGATGATACACCTATGATTAAGACTTTAAATCTGCAAGCAGGATTGAGGACTGTGGACCGAATAGTTCATTATATGAGACCTATCTCACAAAGTAAATCTACTAATTTTGTTAGTTTTAAGGCTTCATGAAATTGAGCAGAGCTGGTAGGATTTTATAGAAGAACTGAATGAGAGGAGATTAAAATTTGGGAAATGAGTAAAGAAAGGAAATGGTTGGGAGAAGGAAGAAGAAATGATGTAGCAGACATTTTAGTATTTTACTTGATGTCACAGTAATTATCTTTACATGACAATTTATGCATTTTGTCTATGAAAGTACTAGTAGTTTTGTTACAAAGTGGTGCACTGAAAGCCTATGTTAATGTGCATTCACTTTAGAGTAGTAATTTTAGGGTTGTTTTATAGCCCTTCAACTTTATGTGTAACCAATTTATTTATTTCCATGTTATATTTCATGATGTTTAGTAGTAGTCTGCACTAAAATGACAATGATTTTCTTGAAAAAAGCATTTTAAAAGTTACATGCAAATGTACAAAAGGTAGTTCTGCCCCATAGTTATATGAATGGGTTCATGGAGTCATTTCATTTTGAATTTACTGTAACAATGAATACTGACAAAG
Source organism: Pleurodeles waltl (assembly GCF_031143425.1). Classification (NCBI taxonomy): domain Eukaryota; kingdom Metazoa; phylum Chordata; class Amphibia; order Caudata; family Salamandridae; genus Pleurodeles; species Pleurodeles waltl. The sequence goes on from NC_090448.1 coordinate 1,126,451,524, forward strand.
CTTTTTAATATTGAATTCGTAATTAGAAATGTTATATGTGTTTTAATTGTATTAACAAATGTACAGTTTTGCTTCATTTGCTTAGATTAAGGGAGGCCTGCAAGGCCCTGTTTCTTGATCGTGCAGAAAATGTTTAGTCATTTTTGCTAACGTGACATTCCTTTAGGTTCCGTTCTCATGAGAATATTAGCTTGGCAATAGATATTGTATTGTTTTACACACAGTGAGCTTCGGAAACTAATCTTAAGGCCAGTACATTCAAGGACTGTTGAATAGACAATGATTACAAGTGTTGCAACTCAAATGGATGACCAAAGATGATTGTTTCTCACTTGCTGTTGAAGAAAAGCCTCACTAATGTTGCAGTATGTGTCATCTGACTGCTTCCTATTGAACAATCATATATTTTGCGCTATGTGGAGAGATCAATGGATAAATCATCTTGCACTGTGAACTTTAATATACCCTTCTCCAGATGGACTTCAGTCAGTCTTCATGCCTTCCCTTTAGGACCTGAATCCCTTGATCTCTGGGAGGTAAAGTCCTCTCCATCCCCACCCTTTGGGATGCCCTGATTAGAGTATTTTTCCCCGACCCAGAGAAGAAGACTCATGATGGAGCTTCTGAAATGCTGACGTCTTCCCTTTTTACTTTTTTTGCCAACTTTAGTTAGTCACCTGTTACCCCATATTTCCTTTCTCTAAATTCTTTTTGTCCTTTTTGTGCTTTTTGCTTTTTTGCCCGCATGTTTAATCCAGTACATGTTAACATGGGTTTGCTAATTCATAGGTTTACCCTTGTTCTGGTTACAAATCTCAGAATTTAATTTGTTAAATGATTTGCAGAATTAGACAATGATTGTTTCCTCCTTTTCAAACATTTGCATTGCTGTTATGTATAGCATTCATTGAGTGCCTAGTCTTCTTGATGTTAGTTAGTTTTAATTTCTTTAGGAGGTTTAGACAGCCTATCATGATTCTGTATCTTTATAGTCTTGAATTATTTACATTGTTTTGAGTCTCAATCTGTTGTAAACACCCTTGGATTTTGTTTCGGACTGGAGTTTTTCTTGTGTGGCTAAATGGTTATACTGTAATTTTAAATTGACTGTTGTGGAGTTTGATCTCCATGTCTCTACTTCTTTACACTCTGTGAAAATATTTACCAACCTTGTTCTGAGCATAATCCTGAGAAGGTGAATGCTCTAGCAGAAGCGGTAAAGAAAATAGGAGTGCATCCAAAGCTCAGTTTGGATTTGAGAAGGAAATATTTGTTTTGTATTGTAAGAGAGAAGAAACAGACTCTAAACCCAGAGTTGGTGGGATGGAGTGAGTGTGAATGGGCACAAAAAGTCTTTGAGAGAGTGGCATTTATTAGGAGAGGAACATTTTGTTAGAGGAATCCATTATTAGGGAAGAAGGCTTATTTTTAGTTCTACTGAACTGGATTGTCAGCTTTCACTTAGCAATAGTGTTTCCCAAAGTGTATTGTGTAGATGACATAGATGATAAGGGGACAGTGATTCATGAAAGAGCTAAATGTAATGCCTCACAAGTAGTAGGTAATATCTTTACGATTCCTGATGTGCGTATAGTTTTTAATGATCTGAAGATCAGAAAGCTGTCTTCCCTCTTAGATCGTTTGGCTACTAACACAGCTGGTGCTTTGATCACAATAAATGCCTAAATTAAAGCTATGAAGGCAATGTATTTTTTCAGAACATGCTTGCTTTAAATATCTTATTATCAAAAGAGGGAAGCGTCTGCTGCATTTCATGTCTAGCAGTGCTGTACTCATATTCCTGACACAAGTAATCAAATTAACAAGTTTGATACTAATATGTCAAATATTTCTCATGATGTGATGAAACAGGTGCCTGAAAAGCAATAGGGAACATATTTTCAAGTTTGATTAGTGGCTTATTGCTATTGATAATGGAATATTAAAGAAAACACTAACCCTAATAATAATCGTAATAATTTGTATGCCTTGGAATAAGTCAAGCACCACACATGGCAAACAACTGGTACTGACAAAGAGAGCGATAGAGAAAAAGAGAGAGTTTTTAAATGAAATAAATATATTACTTATATGCAAATGGACTAAAATAAAAACAATAATATATTTTCAAATGTGTATATATAGATATGTGTATATATATATATATATATATATATATATATATATATATATATATATATATATATGTATGTCCAAAACATGGATCCTTTGCGTTTTCATCAATAAACTGCACATCGCTTTATCTTTCGGAGTGCTGAGCCTTCTTTCTGAAGTGAGGGCAGTGTTTTGGACATAGCACAGTGCTCGGCGTAGCACTGTAAGCTGGCACCACCAACACTTTGCCCCAGGGAGTACAGCATACTACATATATACTGCCTGCGGGCAAAGCGTTTGTGGTGTGTATATATATATATATATATATATATATATATATATATATATATATATATATATATAAATACTTATATAACCAATTAACTTTTTTTATTTAATACACATTTCATTTGGTGAGCATGTCTGTAAAATTTGATTTTTAAATGTTATTATGGCCAGATTAATTATAAATGTTTTCAACTAATGTACAGTTATATTATACATTAAAATATTCAGTACACTATAGCCCTCATTACAACATTGGTGGTAAATGCCACCTACCGCCGTGCTGACGCCAACATACCGTGACCGTGGCGGTATACTGCTACGGGTATTATGACCCACACATAGAAATCCGCCACTATACAGACACCCACACAAGTCTGCCAGCCCAAAGGTCAGTGATAAACTGGGGGTAGCAAAACCCACACCGTTACGCCAACAGAAATACGTCCACAGTATCATGACCCACGAATCACCTTGACGGTCTTTCAACCGTGGTAAACCATTGGCGGTACACACCGCCTCACTCATAATACACACACACTAACAAAACTACACCACATTGGACAATTCAAAATACACACAGCTGACACACATACACACACCACACCCACACACCCACACCACTATAAAACACACACCCACGTTACCCACAACCCTTTCAAGAACAAAAAAAGATTGCCAACTGAGAGAGAGACAAGCCAGGAGCACCCACGCAATCTGAGCCACAGAACACCATCACCCATATACCATCCACGCACCTCACAGCACACACCCCAACACATTACCCCACACACCCTCACACATACCATTCACACCACATCCATGGCACCCCAAAGACACCCCAGGTTTTCAGAGTAGGAGCCAAGGGTCATGGTGGAGGAAATCATCAGGGTCGAGCCACAGCTATTTCGATCACAGCTGCAGCAGACGTCCATTGCAAGGAAGATGGAGCTATGGCAGAGAGTCGTGGACAGGGTCAATGCCGTGGACAGCACCCCAGAACACAGGATGACATTAGGAAGAGGTGGAATGACCTACGGGGGAAGGTGCATTCCGTGGTTGCAAGACACCAGGTAGCCGTACAGAGGACTGGTGGTGGACCCCCACCTCCTCCCCCACAACTAACAACATGGGAGGAGCAAGTCTTGGCAATAATGCATCCTGAGGGCCTCGCAGGAGTAGCAGGAGGACTGGAGTCTGGTAAGTCAAATCTTTACTACTATATCCCCCACCCTACCTGCATGACATCACAAACTCCTACCCCTACCCTCACCCCCATCACTCCACCAACCCCACTATCACAACCAATCCATCCCAAAACCAAGCCTTGCATGCAACACCAATGCATGGACACCCATCACAGACCTGCATGGACACCAATCACTAAATCATGCACATTAGAGAGAATCACCTAGGCCACAAAATCACCACTCACACAAGGCAAAGCTGACAGGGCAATCACAACCATACAGGGAAACACACCCATGCACAAGTAGGCACACGCAGCTACAATAACACTGCATTTACATCCCCACAGGACCGCCACTCAACGTCACCGAAGAGGAGGTGCCAGCCACATCCAGTCCCCCCCGAAGAGGCCCACACTGATGACAGCAGCTCTGCACGCCTGGATCACGATGACCAACCTGGCCCATCAGGGACCTCTGGACAGTCGGTTACTCTGCCACAGTCTCATACCCCCACAGAGCCCTCCCACCTCAGGAAACACCAGCACAGCACCCACCCAGCAGGCCCATACCTCTGTCTCCAGGACACGCCAATCAGTAGTGTGTCCACCACCATAGGGACCCCAGGCAACCCCACAAACACAGGGCGATCAGGGACCTGGGGTCAGTGGCAGTGGGCACACGGTCCAGGGGACAGAGGCACAGGACAACAGGGACACTGGGAGGACTGCTGTGCAACAGGAGGAGAACAGGCCCAGGGAACCCACTCTCCAGGAGTCACTTGCAGGGATCCTGGGAGCATACCAACATTCCCAGGAGACCTTGGGCCAGATACTGTACAAGTTGCAGGAGACCCAGCGGATGCAGGAGGGACAGTACCTGGGGATCAGGGAGGACCTCAAACACATCCACACCATCCTTGTCACCATTACAGGGGTGCTGGCTGACATGGCCAACACCATGAGGGAGGCAGTGGCACACCAACGGGCCCCTGAAACCGATGAACAGCCCTCTGCCAGCGCTAGTGGACAGGAGCCCCGCCACTGGGCCAACAGGCCACCAGCACCCCACCCCCTGCAGAAGGAGAACCACCCCGCAAACGGTCCCTGCCATCCAGGCAGAAGCCGGAGAACATTGCCAAGACCCCCACCAGGAAATAAGACTCTCCTGATTGTCACCCTTCTGTCCCACTCTGTCACCCTGTCCACCTTGAACTGCTATTGCTCCCCTTCCTATGACTCATTGGACAATGCACCTGTGATACCAATAGACTGGACTCCACCCTGGATTTTCCTCCATCATCAACCCAGCCCATTACAATACCCCCTCCACTTATTAGCACTTAAATAAACACCCTTGGAACAAATACAAGTATGTAGTCTGTCAATTTATTCAAATATGTATTAGTTTAACAATCTGTAAACATTGCAGTTCAACTGTATAGTCATTTATACATAGGTATGACCTGTAGTGGGCAGCAGTAAACACATCAGGACCCAGAGTGGGGCACAGATGTTTGAAAATGGAGATGCCAAAGGGTACAGTAAGTGATCATAGAAATAGGGAAATCAGGCTGCCATGTTCAATGTCAAACACAAAACTGCAATGGAAAGTGAAGTTACAGTGTCTTACCTGTGTGTCACTGGAAATACTGTTGTATGAGTGATCTTCTGTTGTCCACATCTTCTTCCTCTGCCTCCTTTTCCTCACTGTCCACAGGCTCCACCGCTGCCACAAGACCATCTCCAGGTTCATTTTCTTGCAGAAAAGGCACCTGGTGTCTCAAGGCCAGGTTGTGCAACATGCAACATGCAACGATGATCTGGCACACCTTCTTGGTGAGTAGTACAGGGATGGATAAGTTACTTACCTGTAAATCCTAGTTCTCTTCCAGGGGTATCCTCATCAAAGTCATAAACATTGAATAGATTAGCAAGCCCATCCCTTGACTCTGCGGACTGTCTAATAGAAGTGCAGGAATAGATATGTATCATGCGAACAAATTTCTCAGAGAAGCTTGCTCAACTTGGGCGTCTGTTCTTGCATCTGAGTACAAACAGTAATGTCTAGTAAATGTATGTACAGACTTCCATGTAGCAGCCTTATAAATTTCAGAGATTGGAACATTATTAAGGAGGGCAGCAGTAGCCGCCTTTCCTCTTGTGGAATGCGCCTTAGGTCTAGCAAGTAGTTGTTTGTTAGCTAATTGATATGCATTAACAATACATGAAACTATCCATCTAGATATGGTTCGTTTTGATGCTGTCTCTCCTGTTCTCAAATGACCATAATTTACAAACAAGTGGTTGGAATGTCTAATTAGCTTGGTTTTATCCAAGTAAAATTTTACCACTCTTTTCAAATCTAGGGAGTGCAAAGCTTTCTCCGCCGGAGTCTCTGGATTGGGGAAAAATGTTGGTAGTGAAATAGTCTGATTGATGTGAAATTCTGACACCACCTTCGGTAAGAATGATGGATGAGTTCGTAGAACCACTCTATTCTCGTGGAAGACTGTGTATGGTTCTTTGGAGGACAAAGCCTGAATTTCACTGACCCTCCTTGCGGAAGTAATGGCTACCAAAAAAGCCGTCTTCCACGTAAGGTGTTGCAAAGAGGCTTTGTGTATAGGTTCGAAAGGAGGGCCCATAAGTTTCGATAGCACTATGTTCAGCTCCCATGGAGGGGAGGGTTTCCGAATGGGTGGGAAAACTTTTTTGAAACCTTCTAAGAAATCCTTGACTACTGGTCTTGTAAAAAAGGATTCCTGAGAAGGTGACTTACGATAGGCTGTAATGGCAGATAAATGTACCTTAATAGATGATACCTGCAGACCCGATTTTGCCAAATGGCGTAGGTAAGACAGTATGACCTCCTCCTGAGCCAGTATAGGATTCTGACCTTGCTGACGACACCATATGTAGAACCTCTTCCACTTGAATGCATAAGAACGCCGCGTGGAAGGTCGTCTGGACTCCTTCAAGATGTTCATGCACTCCTGCGGTGGCCCTAGGTGCCCATACTGCAGGAATTCAGGAGCCATGCCGTCAAGCTCAGAGAGGGTATGTTGGGGTGAAGTATCCTGCCTCCCAACCTGCAAAGGAGATCCGGTCTGCACGGCAGCCTCCTGTGAGGTTATTCCAATAGGTTGAGGAGATCTGTGTACCAGAACTGACGAGGCCATTGCGGAGCTATGAGAATCATTCTGGTGCTGGATCTGTAGAGTTTGTTGATCACCGCAGGTATGAGGGGGATCGGCGGAAAAGCGTAGAGAAATATCCCTGACCAGTTGATCAACAGGGCATTCCCTTGAGATCCCGAACGGTAGAACCTGGACGCGAAGTCTGGGCATTTCCTGTTTACGTCGTCTGCGAAGAGATCCAATTGAGGCCGACCCCATTGAGCGAAGATGTCTTCGACGACATCGTCGTGAAGGAACCAATCGTGGGCGTCCTCGAGATGTCTGCTCAGGAAGTCCGCCTCCACATTTTGTTGACCTGGTAGGTGAACTGCTGTAAGCGACATTCCTCTCGCTAGGAGCCAATGCCAGGGAACCTAGATGAGCCCCCCATCCCTGAAGATACGCGTCCGTTACCAGAGTGTTGGATGGGATTACCTGGTGAAACGGAGCTCCCACTGACAGGTGAGGTCTGTGCATCCACCATTGCAACGATTGTCGCGCTCTTATCGGAAGCCGCACTCTGTCCTCCCAGCGGCCTGTGCTCTGGTTCCAGTTGTTTTGTAGCGCCTCTTGGAGAGGCCTCATATGTAGCCTGGCATTCGGTACAATGAAAATGCACAAGGCCATGGAGCCCAGTAGAGATGTCACCTGACGGGCCGTAGGTTCGTCGGACTTTAGCAGGTCTTGAAACTTTCTTTTTATCGATAACAGTCGTTCCTCCGAAGGATACACTCTTTCGAGCTCTGTATCCAGTATTGCTCCCAGGTAATGTAGATTTTGCGTTGGAGTCAAGGTGGACTTCTGGTAGTTGACCTGTAGATCTAGAGACCTGAAAACACTGAGCACAATGTCCCGATGGCTGCTCGCCTGCTTCGGAGAGGAGGCTTTCAGTAGCCAGTCATCTAGGTATGGGTAAATGAAGACTTTTTGTTTCCTTAGATGTGCTGCTACCGTTGCTACGCATTTTGAGAAAACGCGAGGGGCAGATTTCGGGCCGAATGGCAGCACCCTGAACTGATAGTGCTGGGAGGCTATCCGGAAGCGTAGGAATTTGATGCTTGGGAATGATCGGGATATGAAAATATGCGTCTTGCAGGTCGATGGAGCACATCCAGTCTCCTCAATGTAGCTGAGGGAAAATCTGGTGGAGAGCCAGCATCCTGAACTTTTGCTTTTTTATGTACTTGTTCAGTAGTCGTAAGTCCAGAATCGGTCTGAAAACTCCCTCTCAACCTTTTTTTGCTACCTGAAAATAACGGGAGTATACCCCCTTCCCTCTGTGCGCGACTGGAACTTTTTCTATTGCTTTTTTCCGCAAAAGGGCATGAGCCTCTTTGCGTAATAGGCTCATGTGAGACGGATTGCATTTGGTTGGTGGCAAGTAAGGAGGAGGTTGTCGGAAAAGAAGAGAGTACCCATTCTCGACAATGTTGAGCACCCATTTGTCGTTTGTTATACCACGCCACTCGCGAATGAACGCTGTGATACTTCCCCCCACCGGAGTGGTGCACGGTGCTAAGGGAAGCGAGTCCTCATTGTTTTGCTGGAGTTTTGGGCTTGGACTGCTGAGGTCTGCTTGACCCTCGGTCCCTCGTGGCCTTACGAGATTGGAAAAGTGGGTGTCCTTGCCTTTGCTGTGGCCTCTCGGACCAATGAGGGGTTTGAACCCTCTGCTGAAAAGGGCGCCTGTTGTAAGGGCTATACCTACGCCTGAAGTCCTTTTTCCTCTCCAGGCCTACTGCTCTCATGGTATCCACCTCCGTCTTCATGCTCGCCATCTCCTCGTCTGTATGGGTACCAAAAAGCGAGTTCCCGTTGAACGGAAGATTTAGGGTACGCCGCTGCGCTTCCTACTTCAATCCTGTCAGTCTCAACCAGGAAGACCTGCACAAACCCCATGTGCGTACCCATGTGCAGCTAAGTCCGCCCCATCTGCTGCTGCGCTGATGACCTGATTGGAGACGAGACATCCCTCTTGAAGGATCTCCTGGAAATCCTGCCTGTCCTCCCTAGGCAATTTGTCTGCGAACCTGCTCAGTGAGTCCCAGAGTGAACGGTCATATCTGCCTAGGAGTGCTGGAGACCTTCATCATGGAAGCCGCCGTGCCACACATTTTCCTCCCCAGAGAGTCTAGGTGTCTACTGTCCTTGTCAGGTGGAACCGTGGAGGATGATGCCACAGAGTGCGTTTTTCGGGCTGCGGCCAATATGACTGAGTCCGGCGGCGGATCCGTTCTGAGAAACAAAGGGTCTTGTTCAGGTGCTTTATATTTCTTCAAGATCCTAGCAGGAGCTGATCTGAGGGTGGCTGGTGCTAAAAAGGTGTCCATGGTTGGTTGTAACAGACCAGGCACTAGCGGCAGCAGCTTTTTTTAAACCGCCCTATGTTGCAGGGTTTCAAAGATGACGGATGAGGAGGTTGAAGGTTCCGGAACCTCTATATTTAGTCTTTGCGCTCCCCTGAGAAGCACCTCGTTAAAGGTTGTGATGTCATCCACCGGGGAAACTCTAGCTGGTGGAGAATCCGTTAAGGTTGGGGAGTATTGTCTGACAGAGGACCCCGACGATGACCAAGAGGGAGATCTTCTGCGATGGCGTGACCGTGACCTAGATCGTCTCTGGGAGCGTGACCTGCTCTGAGATGCTGTAGCAGAGCGCCGAGGCCTAGTGGTCAACTGGAGAGAAGCAGAACGAGCCCGTTCTGCCCGCGCTGTTGGCGATGGTGTTCTCGGGAGAGAGGCAGAAGGAGAGTACATCCTCGAATACTGCGAGTCTGGGGAGGCAGTCGTTCTATTAGGGCTCTCCAACCACCTTGGTGGCAAGTTGATGGGCGAGACATGCCCAGACGATGCAGCCCTCGACGAGATGAACCACTTCTTATGGAGACCACTTTAGATGTTGGAGTGGCCTCTGCTCCCTGCAAGACAGGTAAAACCTGTGTCGACGTCGACAGCTGCAACAACGTCGAAGGGAGTGTTGTAGGTTGCTCTGGTCTCGACGTTGAGTGCCTAGACGGTGACCGCCGATCTTTTGACCGCGACCTGCTCGACGTCGTGAGCCCCGCCGTCGAGTGGTGGGCCGCCGACGGCGGATGTCCTCGCTCTCGCCGCTGAGGCGATTTCGACGTCGTCTTCCTTGACGTCGAGGGGTGTGAGGCCTTCAACGGCGAATGGTGATGGCTCGACGTCGATCAGTGGGTTGCCGTCGATGGAAATCTGCCCCTGCGGTGGCCATGTTCTCTCGACGTCGTATCCTTCGACGTCGGTCGGGTCGCCATCGACGGCGATCTATGACGGTGTGATGGTGGCAGCGATGACATCGACGGGGAACAAACAGGTACCTTCCTACCTGCTGACGTCGATCTAGCCTGTCTCTCCGGAGAATGGCTTGTTGGCTGCCTGGGGAGCGAAGAGAACGATGTTTTCTGCCTCTCATGAAGACCAAGAAGCCTGATCTTCTCCCTGTCCTTCAGAGTTCTTTTTGACATGTTCTTGCAGTGTTTGCAAGTGTCAGGGCAGTGACTCTGAGGCAAGCACACAATGCTGAGAGTGTGTGGATCTGACTGGGCCTTCTTCTTCCCACAGGAAGGGCACTTCACAAAAAGAGAAGGCATTTTCCAGTGAGGAAAAAAAACTTCCAGACTCAGACAAAGTTGTTAGATGTCGAGTAAAAACAGAAAAAACGCTGTTTTGAAGTATTTTTCTGAGAAAAACTCAGAAAAACTGAGAGCTCAATGCTCCAGGATCCTCTCTGAAGAAGCCGGAAAAAAGAACTGACCTAACAGTGAATCCAACTGTCACCTCTCCTTCACCCCTGAGGCATGGTGGGATACTGGAGGTGCTCAGGGTCTTAAAGGCACGGTGCCAGAATTTTTATGGTACTCCTGTGTTAACCTGCATGCAGCCTATTGGCTAAGAATGCTCCATTGTTTTTCAATTTAGTTTTTTCTTCTTTTTCTCTGATGTTACTACTGCTTATTTCCCTGGGCCCAGTTATGGGGCAATATTTTTGCTCCTGTTGTAATTTTGAAAAGGACTCTTTAAAAATAAAAATAAAAAAATAACTCCATAGAAATAAAGCATTTTAGCCTGTTTATGATTATAGTCTGCATTGCTGTTTTACACATGTATATATGAGTTTAGTATGAAAATTTGTCTACTAAAAATGCTGTATATATTTTTCATGCATGTTTCATACTTTATATATGTGTATTTTATATATGCTCTGGGGTCCCCGCACGAGGGCGGGAATATTCAATGTTTATGACTATTGATGAGGATCCCCTGGAAGAGAACCACCTGTCAGATGGAGGCACCGGAACCTGGCCTTCAGGAGGCCAAAGGTTCTTTCAATGATCCTCCTTGTTAGTCCATGTGCCTCATGGTAACGTTCCTCTGCCCTTGTCCTGGGATTCCTCACTGGGGTCAGTAGCCATGAGAGGTTGGGGTAACCAGAGTCACCTGCAAATATTCGAGGGATACCTGTTAGACATACACTCACACTTAGGGACAACCCCACACCCATATACCTGCATCAACTGGGTGGGGACCATGGGCTCACCTATTAGCCATACCCTGTGCCTCTGGAGTTGAGACATCACATATGTAATGCTGCTATTCCTCAAGATGAAGGCATCATGCACAGAGCCAGGATACTTGGCATTCACATGGGATATGTACTGGTACGCCAACCACACCATCTGCACATTCAGAGAGTGATAGCTTTTCCTATTCCTGAACACTTGTTCATTCCTCCGGGGAGGACACAAATGCTACATGTGTACCATCAATGGCACCAATGATGTTGGGGATATGTCCCAGGGCATAGAAGTCAGTTTTCACTGTTGCCAAATCCTCTACCTGTGGTAATACGATGTAGATGTGCATGTGTTTCAGCAGGGCAGACAGCACTCTGGTCAATACATTGGAGAACATAGGCTGTGACATCCCTGATGCCATGGCCACTGTCACTTGGAAGGAACCACTTACCAGGAAATGGAGCACTGACAGGACCTGCACTAGAGGGGGATACCTGTGGGGTGGCGGATAGCTGAAATCAGGTATGGCTCCAATTGGGCACACAGTTCTTAGATTGTGGCCCTATCAAGTCTGTAGGTTAGGATAATGTGTCTGTCCTCCATTGTCGCCTGGTCCACCAGGGGTATGTACACTGGAGGATATCTCCATCTCATATTCATCCTCAGCGGTTGAAGTCTAGGGAGGAAAACGGTGAGCAGAGGGTCATATTCACACATATGTTAAAATAAATATGCATTTCTTCCTTTACAGAAACAGTATGTGAACTCGAGAGTCAGTTGATGTGCCAATGTCTGCTGTGACGCAGTTAGGTGCCATGGCCTGTGCCCCCCTGAAATGGCGGCTGCCTGACCTGTGAGGAGAGACAAGTGGAAATGAGGTAATTCCGCTGGCGTTGTGCGCCGTTACAGTTGGCAGTCAATGACCGCCGCACAACTTTGCATTGGTCATCATTGGGCCCTATGGGTTCCAGACGCCATTTTCTATCTGTTCACTCACTTGCTCCCTGACCTTCAACAGGAGAGGACCTACACTGCAAGTGCTGCTGTGACCTGTGTCTGGAAGAGACAATGGCTCGAGTGTCTGGGGAAAGGGCCCCCGTCTTCACTTCGGAGGAGTTGGAGAAACTGGTGGATGGGGTCCTACCCCAGTACCTTTACTCTATGGTCCTCCAGACAAACAGGCGAGTACTCTGTGAGCATGATGCGTGACCCATAAATGTATGGAGTGCTGTGTGTGTAAGCCACATGTAGGGGGGGGCTGAAGTGTCCTTGGCAGAGTGCTGCATGTATGGTGGACAATGTATGTGCGTAAGGGGATGGGAGGGATATTGTGGTCCATGAGTATGACAGTCCGGACGGTATGACTAATCCCTTTTCTGCTGTATTTTTCCTGCAGGTCAGCGCCCATCAGAAAAAGGGTATTTGGCATGCCATCGCCAAGGAGGTGCGGACCCTGGGGGTCTTTGACAGGTGGAACACCCACTGCCGCAAACCAGGAAAAAGGACCTGCGCCGCTGGGCAAGGAAGACGGCGAAGGCCAAGCTGGGGGTGGCCTCCCAACGAGGAAGGGGTGCCCATCGTACCCTGACCCCCCTGATGTTCCGCATCCTGGAGGTGGCCCATGCGGAGTTGGATGGGCGCTTGAAGGCATCACAGCAGCCACAAGGGGGTGAGTACAGAATCAGATTCATTACTTTGCGCACGTTAAGGTTGTACCTGGGTGGGGGATGTGAGCTGTGGGTGCCCCTAGGCCAGGGCGAACTGGCAGGGTTAGGTCCCTTGTTGGTGAGGCTCTGAAGCACTCCAACCCCAATAGTGTTAGTGGGCATCTACTACTGGGCAGGGCTCTGTTGGTTTCAAGTGTGCAGCTGTTGGCGTTAGGCAATGTACCCCATGGGCTGGTGACTAGCTTTGTAACTAGTAGTGCATGGCCTAGTGTATAGGGCTGATCCCTGTGTGTTGTGTACGCCAATGGTAGTGTTGTTGCTGGCATTGACCTAGTGTATCCTCTGTCTCTCCCCCCCTTTTTTGTTTTGTCACCCTGTCCTTGTGTACATTAGCATCATCTGGCGGAGGAGCAGAGGCACCAGCGACGGAGGGAGCTGCATCCCACATTGGCCTGGAGGTCGAATCCACCGACGGTGAGGGCACCAGTGGGACAGAGGGCGAGGGGAGCACCACGACGGAGATAGGAGGGGACAGTACAGACAGCGACTCCTCCTCCGACGGAAGCTCCCTGGCAGTGGCGGACACCTCTGTGCCCACCCCAACAACAGGTAAAGCCGCCACCCCCCTACCAGCACAGCCCTCCGAGCAGCACCTCAGCATTTTTCCCGTGCCCGCTCAACCAGGAGGGTGGGCATCTCCTTCGCCCCAGGTACCTCAGGCCCTGCCCCAGTCAGCCCTGCTTCCCTCAGTGAGGAGGCTATTGACCTCCTGAGGTCCCTCACTGTTGGGCAGTCAACCATTCTGAATGCCATCCAGGGTATCGAGAAGCATTTGCAACAAACAAAATGCATTCCTGGAGGGCATTCACCCTGGGGTGGCAGGCCAACAGAGAGCATTTCAGGCACTGGCCTCAGTACTGATGGCAGCCATTGTCCCTGTCTCCAGCCTCCCCCTCCAACTTCCTCTACCCAGTCCCAATCCCCTCACCCCAACCTATCCCAAGCACACAGAAGTGGCTCAGGCAAACAAAAGCACCACACATCACCCACAGGCACTCACACAAGCACCATTCAGAAGCAGACACACCAACATCCACTGCCTCCACTGTGTCCCCCTACTCCTCCTCGTCCACCCCCCTCCCAGTAGCATCTCCACTCACACCTGCATGCACTACATCCTCATCCACTACCTCCATCACCAGCACGCCTATCACTACACTCCCCTCACTGGCAATCACCACCCCCACATCCATGCACATGTCCCTTGTGTCCTCTCCCACTGTGTCTGTGACCCCCTCCTCCCAAAGTACACAAACGCAAGCACACACCCACCCAACAGCCCTCCACCTCACAACAGCATCCAGCTCATGCGCCTGCACTCAAACACAGCAGACTGACACCTCCTACAACCACTCCCTCTTCCTCCACTCCCAAACCTTCACCCTCTTCCCGCCCCAGTGTCCTTAAGAAGCATTGACGCCTTCCCTGCCCCTCCCCCCCGTCCATCACCTCGGGCTAGGGTGGCCCGAACCCAGCCCAGCACCTCAGCCACCAAGTCCATGTCCGCTGTGGTTTCTGCAGCTCAGAGAGGCTCAAAGGAGGCACCCATCTGCCCAGCCAGTGTGCCACCAACACCTGCCAAGGACAAGAAGGTTACGCCACCAGGAAAGGGCAAAAAGGGGAGAGCATCCAGCAAGGAGGAGGCACAACCAACCAGCAAGGCCAAGGCAAAGACTCCAGCTGGCAGAATCAAGGAGGCACCACCATCTGCCAGGGGCACGAAGGGGCACAGAACACTAGCCAGGGCACTTCAGCTGTCCGAGGCTGCAGGGGATGGACTGGAGCCTCCCCCTCCACTGTCAGCACTGCCACCTGCCCTACGGACACCACCTCCACCTGCCCCACAGCCAGCACCACCACCTGCATCGCAGACAGCAGCACCACCACCAGCAGCAGCAGCCCCAGTGGGCAGCCGTCTGAGGCTGCAGGGGAAGGGCTGGAGCCTCCCCCCTCCACTGGCAGCACCGCCACCTGCACCGCGGCCACCACCCCAACCTGCCTCGCGGCCATCCCCGCCACCTGCGCCGCAGCCAGCACCGCCACCTGCCCCGTGGCCAGCACCGCCACCTGCACCAGCACTGCAACCACTGTACAGCCATCCCCGTCGGTGGATGGACTGTAGTCATGCATCCATGGTGTGTCATGCATCCTGCCCACAGAAAACCGTGTGGATCTGACACCCAGGTGAGTGACTGTGACCTTGCACACCCCATGTGATGCATCACTGGGCACAAAGCCCCCTCCAGAACCAGTGGAAGAAGGCATCCACTCACCCTATCCTTGGCAGGATGAAGCACACTGGGCACCAAGCCCCCTCCAGAACCAGTGGAAGAAGGCATCCACTCACCCTATCCTTGGCAGGATGAAGCACACTGGACACCAAGCCCCCGCCAGAACCAGTGGAAGAAGGCATCCACTCACCCTATCCTTGGCAGGATGAAGCACACTGGTCACAAAGCCCCCTCCAGAACCAGTGGAAAAAACTGGCACCCACTTGAGAGGCTGTGGCTTTGCACTCCACAGGACCAAGCGTGGGCAGACCACCCACTTGAGAGACTGTGGCTTTGCACCCCCCAGGACCAAGCAGTGGGCAAACCACCCACTTGAGAGACTGTGGTTTTACACTCCCCAGGACCAAGCAGTAGGCATGGAGCCCCCTCCAGGAGCAGTGGCGTTGTACCATCTTCTGGCTGAGTTGCCCCCCTTCCCCATTCCCTGCCCCCCAGAGATGCCTATGTGTTTTTGACCTGATGCCCCTGCAGTGTTCTCTCCGTATTGAGACAGGAGTCAAGTGTAGGCTTGGCCTATGTGTTATGGCCCAGTGGGCCACGGACATTTTGAGTGGACATTGTCCCGCCTTTTGTGAATATTGTATATTTTGTAAATACTGTTTTTGAATTATTAACGTTTTTCTAACTACTTCTAATATAACACTCATTTGACTCAATTCCTTTTGTCCTTGCGTTATTCCTGAGGGTTACAGGGTGTATATGTAATGTTGTTGCATGTGTTTGTGTGTATGGTGTTGGGGGTGAGGGTGGGGGTCGAGGTGTTGCGTGTGTATGTCACTCTCTTTTTCCTCCCCCCTCTCCTATGTGCTAGGTGCAGTACTCACTGTGGTCGTCGTCGCCGCCGTTGGTACTCCTGGTATATGAGCAGATACACCAGCATGGGGAATACCTGCAGCTCGGGCTCCATGGTGTCCTGGTTCTTCCTTGAGTGTCGAGAGGTGAGTGGTTTCCCTTCAAAATACTGTTTCTGCCGTGCTTTTGATGGCATTGGTACCATCCTGGAAAAGCTGGCGGATGGGCGGGTTGTAATGGGGTGGGAGGTACATTGTCTGTTGGCGGTTACCGCTGCGGTGTTTATTGCTACTGCCGTAACGGTCGAGTGTTAAAGTGGCTGTATCTGTTGCCGGGTTCCGCCGTGGTCATGATTCCATTTGTCTTACGGCCGGCCTGTTGGCGGTATTACCGCTGCTTTAACACCAACCGCCAGGGTTGTAATGAGGGCCTATATCCTTATAAAGTACTCTAGAAATAACTTATGTTTGGAGACAGTATATGACAATCTGATTTACCATGGGTTTTCACAAATAACAAAGCAGGCCATTTTCTTGACAAGCAATCATTATTTGCATTGTTTGAATTACATTTAAATATACCAGGATGTATTTATTGTTGCAGGTAAAACCAATTCCACATTGCTTGATACAGAGATTTAATACTGTCCTGGTCTATATATCAGCCTGATAGAACCAGTGTAATACCTAAATGCATCAAGCAATAACTCAAAGGTGACCAGTTAACTTTTACAAATGGTCTGTCACCATGCAGTTTTAAGTAAGGCACATATATTTTTTTTTGTTGTAACTTTTGACCTGTTTCCGGTAGTAACACCTTTTGGTTACTATCTACAACATATGCAGCAAAGAGTGGAATAGGTGGCAACAACTATGAGGAAAAGCATAGAAATAAAAATTTCCAGTGGGTCTGGGTAATGTCTGGTAGAATAGTTTTCTAAATCACAGTTCACAAGTTTCTTTGTAGGGTAAATAATATATATATATTGCCTCTATTTCAAACCACATTAGCCTCTCAGTTAGTTCTAGAACCTGGTTAGTAAGCAATTCATGGGTTCCGAAATAAGCCACTTCCTATGGAAGGCCTGATAGTGTGTCTTCACACCAAAATTACATTCACATTCAATGCTATACCTATAATATGTGCTTTATACGAACATTACATGTTTACTCCTTTAAGACCATATGTGTTAGACCTGACAGCTTAAGAGTGATCTTCCCCCAACTTTTTGCTTGCCTCCCTCCATTTGTCTGATCTAGGTTTTGCTGGTTTTTGGACTGTGCTGGCCAGTGTTAAAGTGCCTGTGCTCTCTCCCCTAAACATGGTAACATTGGCTGCTACCCAATTAGCATATTTAGTTTACCCGTAAGCCCCTAGTATAGTGCGCTAGATGTGGCCAGGGCCTGTAAATTGAATGCTACTAGTGGGCCTGCAGCATTGATTGTGCCACCCACATAAGTAGCCCATTAGCCATGACCCAGGCCTGCCACTGCAAGACCTGTGTGTGCAGTTTCACTGCCACTTCGACTTGGCATTTAAAACAACTTGCCAAGCCTTAAACTCCACTTATATTGCCTATAAGGCACCCCTAAGGTAGACCGTTGATAGTTCAATAGTTCACAGGGCAGGATGCTATGTAAGTAAAAGGCTGGACATATACTTGTAAGTTTTAGATGTCCTTGTAGGGAAAAACAGCCAAAGTTGTTTTTCACTATTGTGAAGCCTGCTTATGTCATAGGCTAGCATTGGGAGTTCTGTTACATGCCTTTAAGTGGTCATTTCTGATCTGAGAGGAGTGGCATTGTCATGTTTGGTATGGTTGGAATGGTAGTGAGAAATCCTGCTTACTGGTGAAGTTGGATTTAACATTACTATTTTAGAAATGCCACTTTTAGAAAGTAGATATTTCTGTGCACTTACTGCTCTCTGTGCCTTACAGCCTGTCTCCAGCACACGTCTGGTCTGTGCTGAATGACAGTTCCCTTTGTGCATTCCACCCAGACAGTCATAATCACAGGACACTCAGCTGCATCTGCATTCATCTGCATACTGCTGGGTCTTCCTGGGCAAGAAGGGTGGAGGGGCTCTCTCTTGCTCTTTAAAGGCTAGTGACCAGACCTCACACAAAGGACAATAACCTCCTACAGATCTCCTGGCAGACAGACAGGACTGGGTTGAAAGGGAAACTGGTACACTTCAAACCACTCTTTGAAGTTTCATCCACTTTATAGGCACATTTGGGTATATATCTTTGGTCTGTGACCCCCCGAAAATCAGACATTTCTGGACCTACAACTGAACTCTGTCAGAGGGACTGCTGTGCTGCCCAAAGGACTCATCTGGACTGCTTTTCTGGAAGAACTGCTCTCCTGCTTGTTGTCCTGCCGCCTGCTGCTCCCTGACTCTGCTGGAAGTACTTTGCCCTCCCCCACAAGTGATCTCCAAGGGTTTGGAATGAGCTAGCCTCCTGTTAAGAAGTCTGAGGGCTAACAAAGACTTCACCAGAAAGAGAAAATCCACTGCACCGTAAAACCGATGCAACACATGCAAAAATCGACGCAGCACCTACTGGATTGATGCAGCGCCTGTTTCATCCTTGCAGTGCATTTAGGTTTTTCAATGCATCGTCCCTGAGCGTCAGAATATTCCCGCACCGCAGTAAGGAGCCAAGACTGTGCACCTGGAAATTGAGGCATCACCTTGCCCACAAGAAAAGAATTAATACATCACCTCCTCCGCACCAGAAAAATCAATGCATCACTCCACTGCGGCCCTCTGCGGTGTTATTTCTGGCACATCCAGGTACTTTGTGATAAAAAGATACATCAATGGATTCCTAAGGACTTAGGGCCTGATTATGAGTTTGGCAGGCCTACCATCGGCCTGCCAAACCGATGGGGAGGAGACTACTGAAGAGCTGGAGGTCTACCCCCGGCCCAATTACAATGTTTCAACTGGGCTGACCGGCGGAAACCTCTGAATTAGGAGGTTTGAGCAGGTCAGCCTGGTGGAAACAGTGCAGAGGCATTGGCCTTGGCTCCTTGGGGAGCTGAGGCCAATGTAGTTGCACACAGGGTGCCCCCAACACCCTCAGAATGCGCATTGTCCACAGTAGCAGACAGAGCGTATTCCCAGGGTACTGGGCAGGAGGGCCTCCAGCACTGCCTTTCAGCCAGCCTTTTCATGGTGGGGAGCCCATCATGAAAAGGCTGGCAGAAAGGGAAGTATTGATCAGCACGACAGTGCTCAACTCAGCACCGCCATGGCTGACCACAACTTCGACCACCACCAACCCATCGGGATCCATGATCCTGGTGGTGGCGGTGGTCTGACTGCCAGGGTCGTAATCTGGAAGTCGGATCGCCAGGAGTGCGGCGGTGCGATCGCCACCACGCCAACCTTGTAATTAGGCCCTAAGACTTGCTAAACCTCTAAAAAGTGATATCTTGACTTGTGCATATTGGATTTTTGTCGTTTTGGTCTTATTTTATTCAGATAAATAATATCTATTTTTCTAAACTGGTATGAAGTACTTTTGTGGTGTTTTCACTGTGTTACAGTATGAGTTACTGCACAGATACTTTACACATTACATTCTAGGTCAAGCCAGCCTGCTCTGTGCCAAGCCACTAGAGGGTGAGCACAGTCTAATTTAGGTTGTGTTGTGACTTACCCTGACTAGGATCGTGGTCCCTACTTGGACAGGGTGCATACCTCTGCCAACTAGAGACCCAATTTTTTAACAATATTGTTAGAAGGGAATGGCACCATTCACTTGACCCTTTACCCACACTAATAAGAGAAGCTTCTGATAGCAAATATATCATTTGACCCTTGACTGGTGTCTCCGGCTATAATATTGAACACTCTTTTTTCCCAAAATAGACTTCTTTTCTCCTATGATCCTCCTCAAGTACTGAAATTCCTGAAACACTTCGGTGGTCGAATAACAGGCCAAACTGTTTTTTTGTGTATGGTTAGCAGGGTTTGGGTTTATAGGGTAGCCTATGAGAGAAGAACTTGGGTGTCATGCATGAGGTTCAAATTGGAGCAAAAGTATCAGTCTCCACCTAGACAGCAACATTGTAGGAATGGAGAAACCAGTGGCAGTAAGAAGACAGGAGGAAAAGTGTCCTCCTGAAAGGCAGTCTTTTCAACCACTGTGCTAATTATAAGGTTTTAGTTTCATATAAGAGTAGCACTGCCCTTTCAAGCCACCAATTGTAATATGAGTCAGTGAAGTCCACCCCGAAGTGACAGAAAAGCAACTGCCGGGAGACATAGTTTGCCAAAAAAGCATAAAGAAGGAACTGGAGTAAGCATGTGAAAAACTCCCACAAACTTCTAAGAATTTCCTTTTATGCCAAAATATCTTATATAGATGCATTTGTACTACACAAAAGGCGCTTCGTTTCCATTCCTGCCCAGGCATGTTTCCAGGATATGGAATAGGCGGTACAAATGTTTGTGAGTACCACATGCTGTGCACAAACTTTGTAGAGTTTGATACCCCAATAATCCTTCCTCCTACCCTCAATTCTCCCAATTTACATCCCTAGGAGGATAATTACTCTGATGTAATTTTACACCATCCCGGAGCATTATTATGTGTGAGCAAATAGCTTTCCCACCTTTTTTGTGAATACACCTCATAAATTCTGCTTTTAACACTGCCATCTTGGGTTGAAAACAACAGAAAAGCAAAATGTTGTTAGGTCAGACCAGAAGAAGCTAAAGTTATTATACGTGAGAGTTGTCAGATATGTTTTTAGATTTAACAAAATTGTCTAGTTCTGTTTAAAAAATACTTTTTCATATGTAAAAGGAAAAGTAGAGTATCATATTTTGTGAGTGTTCCGTTTTTCATTAATAGCTCCCAATCCAAGAATAAGTAAAGTCAATATGGTAGTAACAGAAGTAACATCACTCAACTGCCATGAATAGGGGACTGGTACAACACAGGTAGCTAACACACTAAAGAGGGATCACGAAAAGATAAAGGACTGTTGTATGTTTTCCTTAAAGAGACATACACAAAGTACCGATTTCTGGAGTAGACGTGTAGCTCACTGTGGGGAATGTATAGGAGGGATAAGTGAATGAATATACAAATATACAGACAGTGACACTTGCTGATATTCCATGGAAGCATGTTGAGAGTTTGGCTGCTGACACTCAGAGGCCTCCTATTTGTATTCTTTATTTTTCCATGTAATGGGCAGAGGTGTTGGAAGTAGGTGTGCAGTGGTGCTGCAGCACACCAAGGATAGCAAAGCTGGAGTTCCAAAGGTGAATGAACTGCAAAGATGCCTGTAAATCTTGGTTCTATCTCGTCACTTTAGATACACGTTTAAAGACAGAGGTCAAATGTCAAGTATGTCTGACAAACTGCTGCCTTTTTCTTTTAGCAATGAGATTGCTGTTTATTTTACTCGGACTGCAAAATCAAAGGATTTTTTAAGCGAAATTGCTGGAATACAGGGAGTATGAAAGGAAAGGCTTAGGGTGCCATTTTTCTAACACAACAGCAAAATTGAAATACCTGTAAATTATATTCTGATTTATAAAGCGCATGGCTACCACACTGGGGTTTCCCATCTCTAAGTAAGCAGCAGACACAGAAGAAGGACAAGTGGAATAGCCAGGTTTTCAAAATCCTTCTAAACTTCACATATGAGGCACATGCACGAAGCTTCCGGGAAAGAGTTTGCCACAGAGTAGGGCCCAGGAAATCAAACCCCCCTCCTTGCTTTGTCAGTTTCACACGAGTAATCTCCATGGTCGGACTGGGACCAAAAATAGGCCTGGGCACCCAAACAAAAAAGTAGCCCACATTTGGGAACTGTAACCTTTTGTGAAGCATCAATATTTTAGTATGAGGTGATAAATTTGAGAAGAACTTCATGGTAAGGACAGCCTGGCTTTGCTTGTATGGCCACTAACATTGGTCAGGACTGAAAATTCCATTCTTCCACTGAAGCTCTTCTCCTAATGCTCATCTTGAGGTCCATGAATCTTAAATGAGGAGCCAAAATGTCATGTACAAAGTTGATAACTGTTGAAAAAGTGTCTGGAAAGGAGAGGGGACTACTGGATCAAATTCATATTGCTTGGGTTTTTTTCTCCCTTACCAGGTCGTATTCAGTAGGTATGTGTAATTGAGAAGGGGTGCCTGGAATAATATTTAACTTTTTGGATTATTTTCATATATATGCCGTGTACTAAATGGTATTTGATATAAAAAGATGATGAAAATGTAGATAGCCGGTGACTGTTTTAAATTCGTATGGATTGTATTTGTACGTACAGCAATAAAGATAAGATGATAGCAGTGATTCTATTCCTTTTAATAATGGAGGTGATGATGGATATTTACAAAGCTGAAATTGTGGGGATGAAAACATCCTTTGAGAAGTAATGATGAGAGCGGTATCAATATTGAAATTAGATTTGAAGAACGACTAGATACTCTCTGGATGCAAAGACTTACCCAATTTAATAAAAAAGCCACACACGTTTACCTTGGACAAAAAGAAAAGATAAACTCTGCTCATGGCCTCTGGAATGCAAGAGAGAGATGATCATTGTGAGTGCTTTGTGGAAGAGAAGGAATGGACAAAAGGCTGGAAGTGAGAGGCCCTCACCATTGGCTCTGTAGTGGAAAAGGCAAACCACCAGCACAAACAAAATGTGTCGATTTTCTTTCTTTCTTTCTTTCTTTTTTCTTTCTTTCTATCTTTCTTTCTATCTATCTATCTATCTATCTAAATAAATATATATATATGCATATGTATGTATATATATATATATATAGGGGTGTGGAATTTATAAAATATCTACGTATCCAATGGACAGGTTGCTTCATAAAGCTATGTGTCCTGTAGTCCTGTAAAAAAAATCAACTGGTCAGTTTGGTGCCCTATAGTGCGGCGACAAGTTATGGTATTAATCTCATTATGTATGAGCCCTGATGATAGCCTCTCTGATTATGCCAGGGCTAAGGCTTGAATACTAGCAGTTTCCTTATCTTGCTACCTCTTCACAGATCTACATACTGGGGCTAGAGGTAGCAGTAAGCAATAGTTCAGCGGTTGAAATACTCTTTTGAGTCTGTGCAAATCTACTAAATAGCATGTTTTAAGGGTTTTATCAGGACTTCCCTAATACTTTCCCATACTGAGAAAGGTTGACAAGGGTCAGAAGTAAAACTTCTTTCATGGTTGGGAAAAAAGTGGTTAAAGGGAAAGTGAACTTCTAAAGGCTCAACACATTTTCGCATGCGCAAATCCACACCTGCATATTTGCTCGTTCTAAAATACAGTTCACAAATATTTTCTAGAAGTATGATTTCCTGGTCCACTTCTGTGAATTCTTGTGAATTCATGATATCTGCAAATGTGCACGAGTGCAAAGACATATATCATAGGTTGACTTTTGTGACTTTCTTTAAGAGCTGGGCCCCCAATTAGATCTGGCACTAACCAAGTCCATTTGTTTTATTAAAATTCCATTGTTCTCTCTCTCTATACATCGATCGGCTGACTTCACCGTGACTGATCCTGCTTGCAGGACCTGCTCCTACTCAGCGCCTGGATACCCTCACGGGTGACAAGTTCTGCATGCTACAAATCCATGTTACATTACAAGGACTGCAATTTGCTCTTTCACAAGGAGCATATTGGCACACAAAGTAGTTTTGTTCAGTGCCAAGAACTACTGTGGCAATGTATGCTTTTTGCAACCTAAAAATATTTTTGCTTTTTGCTAAAATTTGTCACAATGGTGCGGGCCCAGCAGGACCCACAACAATAATGTTTTACAAACACCATGTTAAAACAGGACACGCATTGACAAAACCGAAAGAGTTACCACCAATGCCAGACTTACTGGCTTTGCCAATGCTTGTTTTCATTGTTGTTTCTCAAAATTGTGCTGAAACTGGTAACACTGACCGACTAAATATGTTTTTTTTTTTAAATGGGACCTAAAGTTTCTCAGTAGCTTAGCAAAACTTTTTTTCCTAGTTGCATTTTGGGTGAACATTTCATTTTGAAAGCAAGAAAATCAATCTTGCTTTCAAGCTTCTGTAAATATTTAAATAAAATCAAAGAGTATTCTGAGAGCATGATACATACCCTCATGTTTTTACACTTTGCAAATAGGTGTAAACTTTTTTTACTAAAACCACTCTCAGTAGTGCAGCCCGTGCTTACAACATGTATTTAGAACACATCCTAATAATAAAGGATTTGCATTAATGAACCATAAATACAAGTTCTACAGGGCTGGTGTTGACTGTAGGTTTGGTTCACTTTAGTGGGTCGAAGTAGGCCAGGGTGGTTTCGCACAGCAACACTTCCTTGAGTGTCTGGAAAGCTTTATCCTCGCGGTCACCCCACACCCATGGGGTGTCAGCCTTTGTCAGGGCTCAGATAGAGTGGGGAGGTTGGGGATAAACCTGCCACAGTACTTGGTCATGCCCAGGAAGCGCGTTCCTCGGTCACTGTTTTCAGAGTGGGCGCTTGTTTGATGGCTTAGGACTTCCTGGGGTTGGCCTTGATTCCTTCTTGGTTGAAGACGTATCCAAAACATTCCATTGATGTCTGCAAGAAGGAGCATTTCTCTTTGTGCAGGGTGAGGCTGTGCTCTTATAGTCGACTGAGGGTGGCTCTCAAGTGTTGATGGTGTTTTTTGGCTGTGGTTGAGTGTATTAAGATGTCATCACTGACATTCATTACCCCCTGCAATCCTGACAGGGTTTTGTGAATGGCATCTTGGAATACTTCTGTAGCCAGTAAGATGCCTAAATTCAACCGCTTTTATCTCCTCAGCCCCTGGTGTGTTGAGAAGGTGGTGATGTACCTACTCTCCTCTGCCAGGATTAGTTGATGGTATCCTGCAATGAGGTCGAGTTTTGAGAACCACTTGGAGCTGTTCAGTTCGGCGATGATGTCATCGATGGTGGGTGTTATGTGCCTCTCCCTTTTGATTGCTCTGTTCGGGAGGTACATGTCGATGCTCAGCCAAATCTTTCCAGGTTGTTTGGGTTTTTCTGCTATTATCATGAGGGTTACCTACAGGGTGGGTCTGGACACTCCCTCAATCACTCCTGGATTTTCAAGCTTGTTCAGCTACTGTTCCACCAGCGGGTGGAGTGGAATGGGATATGTGTATGCCGAAGGGCCATGGGTATAACAGCCTTGTCAATGCACAGCTGGATTGGCGGCGCCTTTAGGCATCCTAGGCCAGTGGACAGCTCGATATTGTCCTAGATGATCGTCCTAAATGATCGTACACTTCTGGCAAAGGATATCAGGCCAAATTCCTCTACTGAGTGACTGCCAAGGAGGGTGTCTGCGTCTTTACTGAACACATGGAATATAGTTTTTAGATTTCTTTGTTGTTCGATCTGAGAGTCACCGTTATATGCCCTTTTAGTGGTAGTAGCGTGTGTTTCCCATAGGTGAAGATTTTGGTGGTCGATGGTTTTAGTACTGGGCAGAACTGAAAGCGCATGTATTGTTGCAAGCCCATTAGGTTCACAAATGCACCTGTGTCTATTGGGGCTTTCACTGGAGATCCAGCTACCTCAATTACGCACGTCAGTTGGGGTCTCCAGTGCCTCTTCAAGTCCTTTGTGAATGATATCAGGAACACATCTTCCACTTCGGTAAAAGAGTCGACTGTGACATCCTGTGCGGTCTGATAGCATGCGGATGTGGTGTTGGGTCTTCTAGCAACAATTGTTTGATAGTTCTCTGGGTGGCTCACCTTCCCATTGTGCCTCTTCCTCTTGAGCTACTCCTACAAACGGCCACAAAAATGATTTAGCTTCCACAAAACAGCATGATATTCTTTGGGCTGTGTAGGAGGCTGGCCTGGTTTGTAGTGGGTACCAAGGGGTACTTACACTCTGCACCAGGTCCAGTTATCCCTTATTAGTGTAGAAGAGGTGTCTAGCAGCTTAGGCTGATAGAAAAGGGTAGCTTAGCAGAGCAGCTTAGGCTGAACCAGGAGACGTGTAAAGCTCCTACTATACCACTGGTGTCATATGCACAATATCATAAGAAAACACAATACACAGATATACTAAAAATAAAGGTACTTTATTTTTTTGACAATATGCCAAAAGTATCTCAGTGAGTACCCTCAGTATGAGGATAGCAAATATACACAAGATATATGTACACAATACTAAAATATGCAGTAATAGGAATAGAAAACAGTGCAAACAATGTATAGTCACAATAGAATGCAATGGGAGCACATAGGTATAGGGGCAACACAACCCATATACTCTAGAAGTGGAATGCGAACCCCGAATGGACCCCAAACCTATGTGAGCTTGTAGAGGGTCGCTGGGACTGTAAGAAAACAGTGAGGGTTAGAAAAATAGCCCACCCCAAGACCCTGAAAAGTGGGTGCAAAGTGCACCTAAGTTCCCCAGAGAGCACAGAAGTCGTGATAGGGGAATTCTGCAAGGAAGACCAACACCAGCAATGCAACAATTATGGATTTCCGGACGAGAGTACCTGTGGAACAAGGGGACCAAGTCCAAAAGTCACGATCAAGTCGGGAGTGGGCAGATGCCCAGGAAATGCCAGCTGTGGGTGCAAAGAAGCTGCCACCGGATGGTAAAAGCTGTGGATTCTGCAAGAACGAAGAGGGCTAGAAACTTTCCCTTTGGAGGATGGATGTCCCACGTCGTGAAGAAGCTTGCAGAGGTATTTCCGTGCAGAAAGACTGCAAACAAGCCTTGCTAGCTGCAAGGGTCGCGATTAGGGTTTTTGGATGCTGCTGTGGCCCAGGAGGGACCAGGATGTTGCCAATTGCGTGAGGAGACAGAGGGGGCGTCCAGCAAGACAAAGAGCCCACTCAGAAGCAAGCAGCACCCGCAGAAGTGCCAGAACAGGCACTACAAAGTGGAGTTAACCGGAGCTCACCCGAAGTCACAAAGGAAGGTCCCACAACGCCGGAGGACAACTCAGGAGGTCGTGCACTGCAGGTTAGAGTGTCGGGGACCCAGGCTTGGCTGTGCACAAAGGAAATCCTGGAAGAGTGCACAGGAGCAGGAGTAGCTGCAAATCACGCGGTACCCAGCAATGCAGTCTAGCGTGGGGAGGCAAGGACTTACCTCCACCAAACTTGGACTGAAGAGTCACTGGACTGTGGGAGTCACTTGGACAGAGTTGCTGAGTTCCAGGGACCACGCTCGTGGTGCTGAGAGGGGACCCAGAGGACCGGTGATGCAGTCTTTTGGTGCCTGAGGTTGCAGGGGGAAGATTCCTTCGACCCACAGGAGATTTCTTCGGAGCTTCTAGTGCAGAGAGGAGGCAGACTACCCCCACAGCATGCACCACCAGGAAAACAGTCGAGAAGGCGGCCGGATCAGCGTTACAAGGTCGCAGTAGTCGTCTTTGCTACTTTGTTGCAGTTTTGCAGGCGTCCAGAGCAGTCAGCGGTCGATTCCTTGGCAGAAGGTGAAGAGAGAGATGCAGAGGAACTCTGATGAGCTCTTGCATTCGTTATCTAAAGAATTCCCCAAAGCAGAGACCCTAAATATCCAGAAAAGGAGGTTTGGCTACTTAGGAGAGAGGATAGGCTAGCAACACCTGGAGGAGCCTATCAGAAGGAGTCTCTGACGTCACCTGCTGGCCCTGGCCACTCAGAGCAGTCCAGTGTGCCAGCAGGACCTCTGTTTCCAAGATGGCAGAGGTCTGGAGCACACTGGAGGAGCTCTGGGCACCTCCCAGGGGAGGTGCAGGTCAGGGGAGTGGTCACTCCCCTTTCCTTTGTCCAGTTTCGCGCCAGAGCTGGGCTGGGGGATCCCTGAACCGGTGTAGACTGGCTTATGCAGAGATGGGCACCATCTGTGCCCATCAAAGCATTTCCAGAGGCTGGGGGAGGCTACTCCTCCCCAGCCCTGACACCTTTTTCCAAAGGGAGAGGGTGTAACACCCTCTCTCTGAGGAAGTCCTTTGTTCTGCCTTCCTGGGCCAAGCCTGGCTGGACCCCAGGAGGACAGAAACCTGTCTGAGGGGTTGGCAGCAGCAGCAGCTGCAGTGAAACCCCAGGAAAGGCAGTTTGGCAGTACCCGGGTCTGTGCTAGAGACCCGGGGAATCATGGGATTGGCTCCCCAATACCAGGATGGCATTGGGGGGGGCAATTCCATGATCTTAGACATGTTACATGGCCATGTTCGGAGTTACCATTGTGAAGCTATACATAGGTAGTGACCTATGTATAGTGCACGCGTGTAATGGTGTCCCCGCACTCACAAAGTCCGGGGAATTTGCCCTGAACAATGTAGGGGCACCTTGGCTAGTGCCGGGGTGTCCACACACTAAGTAACTTAGCACCCAACCTTTACCAGGTAAAGGTTAGACATATAGATGACTTATAAGTTACTTAAGTGCAGTGGTAAATGGCTGTGAAATAACGTGGACGTTATTTCACTCAGGCTGCAGTGGCAGGCCTGTGTAAGAATTGTCAGAGCTCCCTATGGGTGGCAAAAGAAATGCTCTAGCCCATATGCTAGGGAATTATAAGGGTGTTCCAGTATGCCAATGTGAATTGGTAAAATTGGTCACTAGCCTGTTAGTGACAATTTGTAAAGAGTGAGCATAACTACTGAGGTTCTGGTTAGCAGAGCCTCAGTGAGACAGTTAGGCATCACACAGGGAACACATACATATAG
Organism: Pleurodeles waltl; assembly: GCF_031143425.1. Lineage (NCBI taxonomy): Eukaryota > Metazoa > Chordata > Amphibia > Caudata > Salamandridae > Pleurodeles > Pleurodeles waltl. Next base: position 1,126,480,334 of record NC_090448.1, read on the forward strand.
GCCACAAACTTATGAGCACTGGGGTCCTGGCTAGCAGGGTCCCAGTGACACATAACAAACATACTGAAAACATAGGGTTTTCACTATGAGCACTGGGCCCTGGCTAGCAGGATCCCAGTGATACAGTGAAAACACCTGAAATATACTCACACAGGCCAAAAATGGGGGTAACAAGGCTAGAAAGAGGCTACTTTCACACAGGCTGGGCACTCCTTTGGGTTGTGTTTCGTCTCTCTGCAGTAGTCGCAGCAGCCCCCTTGTTTGTTTAGGGCGGCTGTCTTGAACTTTCTTCTGGGGTGTTGCACATTCCACTTTTATCACTGGGGTTTTCTCTGGGCTTGTGTTAGGGCTAAGTCCATTTCAGCTGCTCAGGCTGCTGAGAGTTTGTGCGATCGTGCCGTTATTAGTATGTCATCCAGGCTGATGTTGTGCTGCCTCAGGATCAGGCCTCTTAATGTCTTTTTCCTGCACCGTTGGATGATTTGGGCCCGGATTGCCTTCGGTTGGTCATCCTCGGAGCATGTGCTCGCGAGCTCTCTGAGCTGTGTGTATACTGGTTGATGGACTCTATTTCTCTTTGGCGTTCCTGGCGAAGTTTGAAGCGCTCATAGTCTGGGTTCAGTTGTGGGTCAAAGTGCAGCACTCTCACTGCCACATCATAGTTGTGGGCAGCTCTGGCGTTTGGAAGGTTTCTGAACAATTTATGTATCTCATCTCCCCCGAAGTGCAGAAGGAGTGACCTCTTGACTACGCCGTTGCACTCCTGGGTGTCCACAAAGTAGTTCTCCAGTCTGCTGATCCAAATTCTACAATGAGGGGATGCCCCTGTGGGGTCTATTATCTCACTGAATGGCAGGAGAGGGCCGACCATGGTGTGCTGTTGCAAAGGATGCAGTGGGTTGGAGGCTGGCACATGGTCGTCGGCCATTGCTAATGTTAAACAATTTGCAGGTAAGTGGGACGACAGGCGTAGTGTAGTCTGTCGCTTCTATGGAGCTATGTTGCATTGCATGGGGCGCCGCAGGGCTGTGCTGGTATCATACAAAGAGGTGAATGGCACACTACCTGGCAATGACGTCACCTGCTGGTAGGACAACGGGTCACTCGCACAGTAGCTGTCCAAGGGCCAGTGCTGCAGGTCGCAGTGTGGGAGGTGAATGAGGCACTCTAATCTGGTCACCCCTGTATCACATTTGAGGTAGATGGTGCTGGTATCAAGCAGGGATATTGTCTCTGTGGTCTGTGGTGGTCTGTGGTGCCTTCACTGTTGTGTCTCTACTGCTTAACACGAGCGTGTGGCTTGGTAGGCCGTGGAAGGCCTTTTGGGTGTGGCTAGTGGGTAGGGCCTCTGTCAGCACTTCTTGCATGCTGTTGCAGGCCTCAGAGGGCAAAGGCGGGAGCAGCCGTAGGCAGGAGCTGCACACCCCCATTGTAGGAGGACTGCCTTGCCTTGGCTGTCGCTGGAGTTGGGTCGACCCGTGTTGCGTTCTGGCAATGTTGGTGTGTTGCTGGGCAGCAGTCAGGCCATGCACGTGACAGGCGCTGAGAGGAAGGCGTTTGCCTGTGTCAGAGGGTGTGGAAAAGAGGGCCCTCCCTCTTTGCCAGTGTGGCAGCACGCGCACGTGTAGTATACAGCTAGGCCTGCATGCGTCGCTGAAATGACAAGCGGTGCACAAAAGTATGTTTGGGGGTCTACTGACCCTGAACACCAGTCTCCCCTTTTATTTATAGCCCTCTGGCTACCTGGCCAGAAGAAGTGCATTCACAGCATCCGAGTCATTACAGGTTGCGATCATCCGTGCTGGGGTGGGAAGGGACTGCAGCAGCCTCTCAAGTTCGGAGCAGCAAAGAAGGCCTGGACATTGATGGGAAAAAAACATCCCACATCAATCCTCGGGCACTGGACTTCGGGCAGTGCTCGAGTGCTCACCTACCCAATCTGACCCAGGTAATCACAGCTAGATTCAGACTACCTGAACAGTACAATTGGGGTCGTACGGCTGAACGCTGACCACAGGCAGGTCGGTCCACTGCCCAACATAGCCTTGTGCATATAACACAAAGCTTTGTACTAATTACATTTATTAATAGGTGCCCAGTGTCGAGTTGGTAAGTAAGGGGAAACCAAAGCAGATTTAGACATATGATATAGAAGTTGACTGCAGGATTTTGCCTGTGCACAGCTGCTTTGGTAGCCCCCAAATGAACCTTGCAAATATTTCTAACTATATCAGCCATTATGAAAGCACAAATGAAGCACATTTTAATTCTGGATTGTGATGCAAACAAAGATTTTAATAGGATCAAAACAAATGAAGACATTTCACTAGATGACGCACAAATGATAAATATTCTCTGAAATCATTTTTCGTTTGCGCTTTATAATTTTACCCATGAGACTGTATGTCTGCACATTTAGTAGCCATATCTGATAGAGACTTCTAGTTGCAAATTCCTTACCTTAGAATTTTTCCCCGGCGTCAGACTGGATCTGAAGATTTTTTCTTCGAGCAATACCCTTGCGCGTCGGTTGCTGGCATCGGTCGACTCTGGGGGCGTCATTGGCATCGTAATCACCGTGATGACGTCTGGAGTAGTACATAGACGCCATCTCAGCTCAGTGACGTCAGTTCTTTTCTTTCCGTGCCACGTGCTGATCCGGAGAGAGCTACCCTGGTCCCTTTTTGACAAGTTTGACCGTTTTGTCTGTATCTTTTGGTGAGTTTTTGGTGCGTCAAGATGTCCTTGAAGACCGGTTTCAAGCCGTGCAAGGACTGTCACCGCATGATGTCAGTGACTGATCTGCATCGGGTCTGTTTGTGATACTTGGAGCGCGACCACAACCCGAAGTCGTGCTCTGAGTGCCGGGCCATGCACCCGAAGGCCTTGAGGGAGCGGTCCCTCAAGCTCATGGCGGCCCAGCACTTAACTCCACGTAAATCCCAGTTCCACTTGAGGGGAAGGTGTCAAGACAGCTTCAGAGCCACCACCATTCTTCTTCCTCCAAGTCTTCGGCCACAGGTAAGAAGAAGAAGAAGTCAAAGCGGTTCCGTCACCCTTTGACTTCACCCCGTTGCTCGGCTGATGCTATGCGGGAGGAGCGTCGACGCTCGAGGCCTCTGTCTTCGGAGTCTGCTTCTGGGTCCGCTCCGCGCTTCCCTGAATTTCTGGGAGCGGGAGTGACCCCTGCCCAATTAAAGGAGTTTTATGAGGCCATGTGCTTTATTTTTATGCAGGCCGACCCCGATACAGCACCTTCGGGCCCATGGGGTTCCGTCGGGGGGGACCTTCGGGTTCCGTGCCAGCGGCTCTGGCTCCGGCCACCGAGGTCCCCTCTGGATCCGCTTGCGGATCCGCACCGACAACGGTCGTACGACTGAGACCTTCCCCGGCACTGGTTCAATTGTCGACGCTCCCAACGTCAGTGGTGCCCACCATCGACACGATCCTCCTCCCCTATGACTCGGAGTCAGAACGGCGTTGGCCGCCGCCACCTCTGTTTTCAATGGGGCCTACTCACCCCAGGTCAGATTTGGATCCTTTTCCTTAGGGGTAGGAATTCCGGGAAATCTTAGAGGGGTCCCTGGACCCTTATGAATACCACGATGACCCTACTTTGGACTGAGCACAGGAGTTGGGCAAGGCCAGTAGCCTGGACACTTCTTGGGACGCTGCCATGCTGTCTCCTCCTACCATGCCACAGCGGAGGGAGCGACTTATTCTATTGTGGTCAGTAGGGCGGCTGAGGTCCTTGGCCTTGAGCTGCCTACTGTACAGGTCAGGTCAAATCTCCTGACGGAGGTGCTTCAGCCAGGGGCTTACACATCTGAGTCCCTTCTGCCATTCGATGAAGCCCTCACCAATATCCTCTTGGTTACTTGGTCCAAACCCAACACAGGGACCTCCCGTGAACAGGACTATCGCACACTGCCATCGGCCGGCCCTGAACAACCCTAAATTCCTGTCCCAACACCCCACGCCTGAGAGTCTTCTCATCCAGGCATCCTCTTCCTCAGATGCATTCCCTTCCGCACCCCCGGATAGGAAATCAAAAAGGCTAGAACAATTTGGGAAGAAGATGTTTCATTCCTCCAGTCTTGCGCTGCAGTCCGTGAACACTGCATGCCTTTTGGGCCGCTATACCCACTCTCTGTGGGATACGGTCGTGCAAGTTCTGCCACAGATACTGGAGGAAGCCCGTACTATCGACTCCCAAGCTGTCACCGATGGGAGAGATGCAGCGAAGTTCACGATCTGATATGGGCTGGACACGACTGACTCTCTGGGCAGATCGGTTGCTACTACGATGGCCTTGAGATGCTACGTCTTATTGCGTACTTCTGGTTTTTCGGGGGATGCCCAACAGTCTCTTATGGACATGCCCTTGGATGGCTACCGTCTCTTTCGATACAAGCGGACTCGGCCTTGCAGAGGTTCAAGGATCCCTGGGCTCTTGCTTGGTTCCTTGGCCTTTCCACTGCCCATCGCCCCCAACGGTCCACCTTTCACCCATTTTGTGGTCATGGAAGGGGCTCCCTGTCCTGACCCCAACCCAGCCACCGTGCCACCTATGCTCAGCTGCTGCATGCCGAGGACGCGGAATCCCACGTTTGCGTGCAACAGGGAACCAGAGGTCTCCACAGTCCACCCCTGCTGCAGCCTCCAAACCCTACTAGTCCGTCCCCTCACTTCGATCCAGTTGGCGGCAGGATTCGCCATCACCTGCCCCACTGGGAATCCATCACTACGGGCATGTGGGTTTTGCATATAGTTCAAAAGGGCTATTCCCTCCACTTCGAATCTGCCCCACCAGCCATGCCTCCATCAGTCAGCCATCTTCCGGAGGATCATTTGGCACTTCCCCACCAAGAAGTTGTGGCTCTCTTGGCCCGGGGAGCCATAGAGAAGGTCCGTGTGCCAGAAGTAGGTCGTGGTTTTTATTCCCGCTACTTTCTGGTTCCGAAAAAGGACTAGGACTTGCGTCCTATCCTAGACCTTCAGGACATCAATTACTTCCTAAAGAAGGAGAAATTCAAAATGCTCACCTTGGCTCAGGTCCTGTCTGCCTTAGACCCAGGAGACTGGATGGTCGCGTTGGACTTGCAGGACGCCTATATCCACATTCCCATCCTGCCTGCCCACAGATGTTACTTGCGATTCGTGGTAGGTCACGAGCACTATCAGTTTCCGTGCTCCCCTTTGGCCTTATCAGCGCCCCTCGGGTGTTCACGAAAGTGATGGAGGTGGTTGCAGCTCATCTGTGTAGGTTAGGGGTTTCAGTCTTCCCCTACCTCGACGACTGGTTGTTGAAGGCAGACTCCCCTCAGAAAGCTGTCTCCCACCTTCTAATTACGGCGAGCCTCCTGCACACGTTGGGGTTCACTATCAACGTGCCGAAGTCGCACATGACTCCCTCTCAGACGCTCCCTTTCATCTGAGATGTTCTGGACACAGTGCAGATTCGGACCTATCCTCCCGAAAAGTGAGTCCAAGATATTTGGGCTATGATTCCGATCTTTCAGCCTCTTTCTTGGGTTTCGGGAAGACTGAATCTGAGGCTGCTGGGCCTCATGGCCTCCTGCATCCTGCTAGTAACACAAGCCAGATGGCATGTGCGGGCTCTGCAGTGGGACTTGAAGTTTCAGTGGGCCCATCATCAGGGAAATCTTTCTGACATGGTCTAGATCTCGGAGGGGACTGCGAAAGACATGCAGTGGTGGCTTCCGACTCCGCATTGGGTCCATGGCAGATCCCTCTCCCTTCCCCAGCCAGATCTATCCATAGTGACATATGCGTCACTTCTGGGTTGGGGTGGCCACATGGGAGAGGCGGAGTCTGGTCTCCATATCAATCTTCTGGAGCGCTGGGCGATCAGTTTTGCGTTGAAAGCATTTTTTCCCTCTCTCAAACAGAAGGCAGGGTAGGGTCCTGGACCCTTTGTCAGGACATGGCTGGATCATCAGGGCATTGCCCTGGTGGTTCAACATCTGGCGGGCTCTCTGAACGCCAGAGTGGGCAAACTCAGCCAGCGATACACAGCCGATCACAAATGGCATCTCCATCCGGAGGAGGCACAAGGTCTCGTTCAGCAGTGGGGACAGCCTTGCTTAGATCTGTTCGCCTTCACAGAGAAGGCACAATGTCAGCTGTTTTGCGCATTGGGGTTTCCAAGGCGGCACTCCCTCGGAGGCGCTTTTCGTCTCGAGTGGAACTACGGTCTCCTTTCCGCCTATATCCCTATACCACTTCTGCCCAGAGTTCTCAAGAAGATCAGGTACAACCGGGCCCAAGTTAGCTTGTTGGCTCTGGACTGGGCACGGAGAATATGGTATCCAGAGCTTTGGAGCATGGCCACCGATCCTCCACTGAAACTGCCTCTTCAGGCGTATCTTCTGTCGCAGCCACAGGGTACGGTTCTCCACCCAAACCTGTCCAGTCTCCACCGTCATGCGTGGAGATTGAAAGGCGCCAGTTGATGATTTTTGATCTTCCACCCGAAGTCTGCGATATTATCTTGGCAGCCAGGCGTCCCTCCACCAAAACAGTATACGCCTGTTGTTGGCATTCATTTGTAACATGGTGTACCAACAAATCTGTTGATCCCCTCTCTGCTCCTCTATCTGAGGTCCTTTTGTTCATTCTTTCTTTGGCCCAGCAGGACTCTGCTTTGGGCACCTTAAGGGTATTTATTGCTGTTTCGGCCTTTCTTAGGCTACCTGATCAGCTCTCACTCTTTAAATCTCCTATTGTCAATCAATTCCTTAAAGGTCTCACCCATTTATTTCCTCCCACTCCATTTATCATGCCTCAGTGGGACCTCAGTCTTGTCCTTACTTACTTAATGTGTACTCCCTTTGAGCCAATGCACAATTGCCCTTTACGGCTCCTCACTTTCAAAACTGTCTTTCTTGTTGCCATCATTTCTGCTCGCAGAGTGAGTGAGTTTCAAGCTCTTTCTTCAAAGCCTCCATTCTTGTCTGTGCACCTTGACAAACTGGTGTTTGGCACTAATGCTTCCTTCCTTCCCAAGGTTGTTACGCCTTTTCATGTGGGCCAGACCATCACCTTGCCTACTTTTTATGCACCCCAACATTCTTCTCATAAGGAGGAGAGACTCCACTGTCTGGACCCAAAAAAAGCGTTGGCGTTCAATCTAAATCGTACTAAAGATTTCCGGGTGGACGATCAACTCTTAGTTGGGTATGTGGGTGCGGAGAAAGGGAAGGCGGTGCAAAAACGTACCATCTCTCGATGGGTACTTCTTTGCATCAAGATGTGCTACGCTGTGGCCAAGAAGCAAGCCCCTGAGGGCTTGCGCGCTCAGTCCACCAGAGCAACTGCTGCTTCCACTGCGTTAGCATGCGGAGTTCCTGTCCTGGATATCTGCGAGGCAGCTACATGGGCATCCCTGCACACCTTTGCTGAACATTACTGCCTGGACAATCAGGTCCGTCGGGACGGCTACTTTGGTTGTTGTGTCCTGCAGGACTTTCTAGTATGATCTTGGTTCACATCCCGCCTCCGAGGATGGCATTGCTTGGGTATCTATTCTAAGGTAAGGAATCTGCAACTAGAAGTCTCTATCAGATGTGCAAGTTACTTACCTTCGGTAACCAAATATCTGATAGAAACATATTCTAGTTGCAGATTCCTTACCGGCCACCCATCCTCCCCGGTTGCGAACTGATTTCTAGAGACAGGGATTCCCCTTTCAGGTCCTTAGCTCTGGCACACCAATCTCAGTGTTCTTAGCGGCTCTGCGCTTTGGCGTGGAAAGTCGTTAAGAGAAACTGACGTCACTCTGCTGAGGCGGCGTCTATGTACTACTGCCGACGTCATCAAGGCGACTACGACGCCAATGACGCCCACGGAGTCGACGACACCACCTACTGACGCGCAAGGGTATTCCTCGAAGAAAAACATCTCCAGATCCAGTCTGACACCTGGGGGAAAATTCTAAGGTAAGGAATCTGCAACTAGAATATGTCTACCAGATATTTTGTTATGGAAGCTAAGTAACTTGTACTTTAATGGAAATGGACTGTTTGTAAATAAAAGTGCGCTATCACATCATGCTTTAGTAATATATTTCCTAAAGTGTTGCACAGTGCACTTGTATTTTTCACACTACATGGGAGTGAAATGAGTTTGAAGGAGAGGAGGGTTGAGCTGTGAGCTCTGAAAATCTGGCATCTGAGGTTGCAGCCGAGACCGGGGGACCCTCTGCTTGCAAGCAGGGCCTGCTCAGGTCTCAGAGCACCCTCTCCCCCGTGGAAGGTAGTGCAGAGATGTTTGCTGTTACCGTGGTGACGGCGGGCACGGCGTGCAGTGGGAGCTGGAACCTGTTGGAGGTTTCTAACAGCTCTTGTGCAAGGCTGGGCTGAGCTCTGTGCGGTGCAGATAAACCTTTTCTTTTATTCACTCACTTACTGAGTAATGCGTTTTTAAAAAAAGTAAAAAGGACTTTGATCTCTTGAGCAATTACCGCTTCCCGCTGTGAAAACCTGAAAAAGGAGGACAGGATGACGGAAAACGCGCACTCGGTAAAGGTAAGTTTAACAAAATCAGTTTACGTGTGTAAGAAAGTCGCGGTTACTCAAAATGAGTGTATTATAAATTACGGGAATTCACCAGTGTGGTGTAGTCACCAACACGACAAACAGAGCACCAAAACTATTCGATGTATACACACGAGTGCAATGTTGCGTTTGAATTTCTGTATCTTCACAGATTCGTAAAGCGCGCCGAAGCAGCCAAAATGCTATGTTTTCACGCTGTAGACAACAATTGCAGTAAATGCATTTTTCAATGTAATCTGGGCATGCCACTCGGATATGTGCCCTCTTAACACGCAACCAGAGTAAATTTACGTTGGGTAGTAAACACCTGCTATTTACCACGCTATGAAAAGACAAGCTATGTGGTAGCAACTTATATCATTACAGAATTACTGTTATTGGTGTATACCAGGGATGTCAGATAAACGTTATCCAGGTCACAATGTGTGCTATTGAACGTTGTACAAAAACCACCGCTCATTTACCTAAAATACAAATGAGACATGATGAAGTTAGTTGAAAAACAACCCGAGGAATCGGGAGGAAGTTGGGAGCAAGAAAGATTTGACAAACGTTTTTTCCCGAAAAATATCCTTTTTAGTCTTTCACACAATACCTCTTGTTACATGGGTTATACCGTGGGGTGTCCTGCAGAGACAGTGTTAATTCATTCAAAATCTAAATATTTAAACGAGACGTATTTTTTTTTTCTGTTCAGTGCTATTGCCAAGTAGTGGTGTTAGGGTGACCACCCGTCCGTAAATTTCACGGACTGTCCGTAATTTCGCCCTGCTGTCCGTTGTCCGTGATGAAAGCTTTAACGGACGGCATTTGTCCGTAATTTTAGCCTTTCACATAAAGGGCAATGGAGGCAGGGCGAAATTAGGGGCAGAGGAGTTTCCCCAGCTGGGCTGGAAGGCAGGGGGTCTCCTGTGCTCTGAGGGAGGGAGGGGCAGACAGATAAGAAAAGGCCTTCTTGCCAGGGGGTCTCCTTCCCTAAAGACATGCAAATGTGGGCAACTGGTAAATCTGCAAATACAAAAGGGCTTGAAAACCTGCATTGACTTTACTAAAAGGAGTCACTTGAAGTTTTCTGGTGGCAAAGATATTTCTTTCAGAGAGGTATTGTAATAGTGTTCCAAGGTGAGCTGTGGAGTGTGTGGTTTTAATGGAGTGTTATAATTTTTTTTATCACTAGGTATAAACTGTATATTATTCAAATCTGTATTTGAGAAGCACTTTTTTTTAATTTAACCGAAATGTATTTGCGCATTTTGTAGCAGCCTTTATTATGATGTAATTGTATTTTTCACAGTTCTTTCAGGTACCTCTGTACCTCATAGTACTAACAAACATTGGCAAAGCCAATAGGTCTCATCTACGAAAGAGTTATTGGCTTTGCTAGTGTGTTTTAGCCATTAGCCATGTTATACACCAGAGTAGCTGCTGTTCAGCATGGCTTAAAGTTAGTGGCATAGTGGTGTGGAGTAGAGTAGCATAGGAGCAGTGGCGTAGAGCCCAGTGGTGCAAAGTACAGTGCAGTGGGGTACAGTGCAATTTTTTAGAGTGAGTTAGCGTAGAGTGCAGTGGTTTAGAGTGCAGTGGCATGGAGTGGCATGGGACAGAGTAGAGTGGCATAGAGTGCAGTGGAGTAGAGTGGCATACAATAGAGTAGCAGAGAGAGCAGTAGTGTAGAGTGGCGCAGTGGCATAGATTGCAGAGTAGACTCACATTGCAGGGAGTGCAGTGGTGTAGTGTAGAGTGGTGCAGAGTAGGGCAAAGTGCTGTGGAATGCAGAGTAGAGTGGCATAGACTGCAGTGGCATAGAATGCAGTAGTACATATTACATTGGTGTATAGTATGGTGGTGGAGAGTGGAACACTGCAGAGTAGAGTGTCAGTGCAGTGATGTAGAGTGGAGTAGAGTGGCACAGAGCAGTGGCGTAGAGTACAGTGGTACAGAGTAGAGGGCAGTGGCGTACAGTGCAGTTGTTTAGAGTGCATTGGCGCAGAGTGCAGTGGCATAGAGTGGCATGGGGTAGAGTTACATAGAGTGCAGTGGAGTACAGTGGCATACAATAGAGTAGCAGAGAGTGCAGTAATGCAGAGTGGTGCAGTGTCATAGAGTGCAGAGTAGACTCATGTGGCATATAGTGTAGTGGTGTAGAGTGGTGCAGAGTGGAGTATTGTAGAGTTGAGTATAGTGCCTAGAGTGCAGTGGCATAGAGTAGAGTGGTGTAGAGTGCAGAGTTGCAGAGTAGAGTGTCAGTGCAGTGGTGTAGAGTGGTACAGAGAACAGTGGCATAGAGTACAGTGGTGCAGAGTAAAGGGCAGTGCAGTTGTTTAGAGTGCACTGGTGTAGAGTGCAGTTGCACAGAGTGGCATTGGGCAGAGTAGAGTGGCATAGAATGCAGTGGAATAGAGTATATTGGTGCAAAATGCAGTAGTACAGGGCAGAGTGGTGTAGAGTATAGTGGCGGCCAGAGCAGTGTTGCAGAGTGTCAGCTTGCAGTGGTGTAGAGTGCACTGAACTAGAGTGCAGTGGTCAGAGTGGTATAGAGTACAGTGGCGTAGAATAGATTGTTTCAGAGTAGAGTGCAGTTGCATAGAGTGGAGAGGTGCAGGGTAGAGTGCAGTGGCATAGAATGCAGTGGCACAGAGTGCAGTGGCATAAAGTAGATTATTTCACAGTAGAGTGAGGTGGCTTAGAGTGGAGCAGTGCAGGTTAGAGTGGAGTTGCATGAAGTGGCATAGAGTGTGATGGCATAGAGTAAAGTAGTGTAGAGTGCAGAGTAGATTAGAATGATGTACAGTGTATTGCTGTAGAGTGCAGGGGCATAGAGTTGAGTGTTACAGAGTAAAGTGCATTAGCATAGAGTGTATTAGCTTAGAGTGCAGTGGCGTACAGTGCAGCGTTGCAGAGTGGCAGAGAGTGGAGTTGTGCGGATTAGATTGGTGTTGCCTAGACTGGAGTGGTATGGCGTGCAGACGAGCAGAGCGCAGTGGTGTAGAGAGGCGCAAAGTGCGGTGGATTAGAGTAGAGTAGAACTGAGTAGAGTAGAGAGGCATAGTGTGAAGTAGCATGGAGAGCAGTGGCATAATGTGATGTGGTTCCGAATGGAGAAGAGAACAGTGGCATGGAGTGGCGTAAAGTGGAGTGATACAGAGTAGGGTGAAATTCTGATATATTCTGAAGTCTATTTAAATGGTGTCATGTGATAGAAAAAACTCTTTCCTAACCCCAGTATCCAGCAAGATTGTTGCATAAATCCTCTCACTTTGAAGTCAGAGAAAGGAAAGTAAACACTAAGGTCCCACCGAAGACAGAGCCTGACATTTGACTTTGTTCTTTGAATGCACAGCAAATATGATAAGAAAAGAACAAGATTTACAGGCCTGTTTACAGAAAGGGAGAACTCGGCAGGATACTGTAAATAAGGTTTTGGCAAGGGAAGGGACGGATTCAAGCTGCATAGCCTAAAACAAATAAAGCCAGCAAATTGAAAGCAACAAATTGTGAGTTACAAACCACAAGGCCAATGGCAAGCAACGGGCAGAATGCATTCACAAGGAAGCACTATGAATTTCCTTAAAGTGACAGCTGTGGGTACTTTGTGGGGAAAGTCCAGTATTTTAGTCCATATCTTGCAGAGGTTTGGCTACATCAATCACCCAGGTAGTATGACGAGAAGACCTGGAGTGGTTTCCATGTTGCAGGATAGGTCTGTACACCCATTCTATCAGTTTGCCACCATTTCCTATGGTACAGAGCTTCTGGCACACCTCTTGTAGGGTTAGTGCTAGGTAGCAGACATGAAATAGGGCATTTAATGATTATTTAAGGTGGTTGTAAGTAAGGAGTTGACCGTGGTGAAGATGGTAGTCTGCCACAAGGGTTTGGAAATTTAGTAGCTCACTGTTCAGAAACAGTCCCCAATTTTAAGACACCTGCAACATGCCACTGATGGAGTTGCTCTGAGCACAGCCATCCTGTGCGAGTGGGAAGGCTTAGCAAAGGTAGTGCAGGAGCATAGGGTTTCTTCGTGAAAGTGAGTTTACAGGTTCTGGCAAGGCAAGAGAAAGCCATGCATGATAACCCCAGATGGTGATCCATAGAATGGTCAGTAGGAAACGATGAGCAGTGCCTTAAGCCTTCCTTAAAAGTCTTTACTGGTAAACCCCATCTCATGCAGGGAGGTGGGCAGAAAGCCAGTGAACCACCCATTGGACATCTGCAGCTGAATAAAATCATTCTAAGTCTAGAAGATCTAATCCACCCGCAGTCACAGTTAGGTTTAGAGTGGAAAGAGCTCCTGATGGCGCCGCAGCGACCAAATCAGATGTGTGGCCTGTCTGAAGAAGGAATGAAGGACGAGCAGGGGAAGGTTTGCAAAATAATACTATCATTGGGGTAGCACACCATCTTCGCTAGTGCCACATGGCCTCTACAGAAAGCAGAAGAGAAGACCAAAAAGCAAACTGGGCTTGGAGGGACCGTTCGCTCTGCCGAGATTTTCATCCTGGAAATCAGTCTAAGAATGGTAGATATTAATCACTAGGTATCAAAAGGTAACTGGTTCCCAGTTTAATCTGAGATCTAATTGTGTATGAAGGTGAAAACAGTGCCATATGTTAAAGAAACACTAATTCAATTTTAAAATTTGTAAATTTTGTTTGTGCAATTTACATCCCAAATATTTTGAAGATTCTATGTGTACTTTACACTTAGGGATAACCCAGATCTCTAGTTTGGCTTTTGCTCAATTTCAAAACCATATAAAGACATGGACTAAGCGGGCAATTGCCTTGCACAACCTTGCAAGGGGTCTGGCCCCTGCTCACCCTTCACAAGCACTAACAGCGAACCATTGCACCAGAAGAGTTTGCCAAGGTGGATGGGTGTTGATTGTTCAACCACTTGACAGTGCCCCTTCTGTTTCGCTCCTGTGTGCAGACAACTCCCCAGGTACCCAATACCTTCAAATAGTCTTGGTGGACCCATCTTGTCTGATTTTAGGAATTGTCCCACCTTGTTCTTCTCTTCTTTATTTATCCAGTTGTTAGCAACAACCCTTTAAATTACTTGCCGCGGATCTCCCATTTGATCTCGATTTCATCCTACTCTTTTGTTATCTTTGATTGGTAGTCCGGGCTCCAATTTCTGAGATAAATGTAGAGTCCCAAACATACACTCTAGTGCAGTGAGACTACAGACAAGTTATGGGTACATCACATCCTGTCATTAAATGTGAGACTGTCACCCACACCATCTGCCCTACCTCTTTAAAAAAAATTAGGTTGAAAGTCCATGGGCGGTTGGGGTAAGCCAGATGTTTTTGTTCAATTTGTTTAAACTAGCATAAGGTTAATTACCTTAATGTTTCCCAAACTGTTTGCCAGGGGTTTTGAAATGTTCAGAAACTTAATCAAAATGTTGCTGTTACTTTCTCTTCAGGAAAGATCGGGTAGATTTGGGTAGGGGTGATGGCCTTGCCGTGAAGGGCATTAATTTACTACTGAACAAGGACGTAATGTGACACCTGAATGTAGCACACCAGGAGGCAATCACAAAAGGTCCACAGTAAATAAATAGTGCTATGTTAAAAAAGAGTACATAAATGCACTGACAACATAGTGAGGCATGGCCTCTCTTGCGTGTGTCTGTAAAACTGACGTTTGTTCTTGAATTTTTGTCCTGAATTTTGACCCTTTGTCCAGAATTTTTGTCCTGAATTTTGACCCTTTGTCCTGAATTTTTTACAGTCCTGTCCAGAATTTGCCTCAATGCCAGGTGGTCACCCTAAGTGGTGTCACACTGCAATATAGAAGTCTTCTTCATGTGGCTGACACCACAAACTGAATTGCGTCGCTCTTCTTCAATGAAAGGTGTGATAACTGCCCAATTTAAATGTACTTTGTTAACCACAGAAGGATAAAAGTTTGAATTAGACCCACTGATATTTCATACAGCGATGTGCAGGTCTGTGGGCAGGTGCACAGCCCACTAAGCTATCGCATGAGAACGTTCTAAGAAATTAAGAAACTGTGGGCCTGATTACAACTTTGGAGGAGGTGTTAATCCGTCCCATATGTGACGGATATACCATCAGCCGTATTACGAGTTCCATAGGATATAACGGACTCGTAATACGGCTGGTGGTATATCCGTCACTTTTGGGACGGATTAACACCTTCCTCCAAAGTTGTAATCAGGCCCTGTGTTTTTATCAGATAGCCTCATCATCGCCGGGTGTTTGTCTGGGCGAGCATGAAAGGACAATGAAAGCTAAAGACCTCTGTGACAGTGGAAGATCCTCAAATCGTCTTCGCGTAGGCTGTCATAGCTCATACTGTCCGCAGTCCTCAAGCTTCTCACACTATCTAACGACAGGTCCCACACGTCACCGTTTATGTACCAAAGCTCCTCACACTGCCTGCCAATGACACTCAAACTCCTCACTCTGCCTGCCAATGACACTCAAGCTCCTCACACTGCCTGCCAATGACACACAAGCTCCTCACACTGCCTGCCAATGACACTCAAGCTCCACACACACTGCCTGCCAATGACACTCAAACTCCTCACTCTGCCTGCCAATGACACTCAAGCTCCTCACACTGCCTGCCAATGACACACAAGCTCCTCACACTGCCTGCCAATGACACTCAAGCTCCACACACACTGCCTGCCAATGACACTCACGCTCCTCACACTGCCTGCCAATGACACTCAAGCTCCTCACACTTCAGGTGGTCCAGAATACGGCAGCCTTTATTCTCCTTAGCCTACCTGTTAGAACACGCGTGCACCCACACCTATGTGCCCTTCACTGGCTCCCTATAGGGAAGAGAAGCCTCTTTAAAACACTAGTTTTGGTCCACAAGGCACTTCATCATACTGGGTCAGGCTACCTTACGGCAAGAATCAGATTGTATGTCCCCTCTAGAAACCTGTGGTCAGCTAGTAGCCTTCTGGCTGGAATCCCTAAGATTCGCTGCACTAGTAATGGAGGGAGGGCCTCCTCCTATCTTGGGCCATTTGCCGGGAACAAACGCCCTCTGTAGTTACGCTCAGTGGATGCTATCCCACTGTTCAAGAAGAACCTGAAAATCTGGCTTTTTAAACAAGAATAAACAGACAAACTGCATTCCGAGAGGGTGCCCATAAGTGCAGCACTGGGAGACTCCTTGGAGTAGCCGTGCCCTTTTACTGGGTGCATTTCGTTCATTCATTCATCTGAGGAGAGTCCCCACACTTCTTTTCTGCCTTTCAACATGGCACTGCTGTGACACTCAGTCTCCTCACATTATCTGAAGAGATGTCCCATACTTCCCCACTGACTGTCCACATGGCCAGGCTCCTCGCACTGCATTGCTGTGACACTCATCTCCTCACACTATCTGAGGAGATGTCCCACACTTCTCCACTGAATGTCCACATAGCAAAGCTCCTCTTGCTGCCTGCCTGTGAAACTAAAGCTCCTCACACTATCTGAGGAGATGTCCCACACTTCTCCACTGCATGACCGTGTGGCCAAGCTCCTCGCACTATCTGGGGAGAAGTCTCACACTACCCCACTGCTTGTCCATGTGGCCAGCCTCCTAGCACTGCACACCTGTGACACTCAAGCTCTACTCACTGAGAAGGGGTCCCACACTTCTCTACTGCCTTTCCGAAGCTCCACACACTATCTGAAGAGAGGCCCCACACTTTTCTACTGCCTGTGCACGTGGACAAGCTCCTCACACTCCATATCCATGCCACTCAAGCTCCCCACACTATCTGAAGAGAGGCCCCACACTTTCTCCACTGCCGGCCCACGTGCCCAAGCTCCTCAACTGTTTGTTTATACACTGAGCAGCTCGCACCATCCGTCAGTGTGCTCCAACCTCCTCCATGGGCCCCATCTCCTCACACTCTTCGACATATACCCAGTGCTGGAAAATGAAAATTGTACCCCGGGATCCAAAACATTGTGGTTCAACTTATGTTGAAGAAATCTGCTCACACACCAACACAAAGTCTGAAAATGTTTATTAGCAAAAGAAAACTAGTCTGTGAATCATATTCTTGAGACCACATGCTCCGCCAAAACCCAGTAAGTATAGAAACTAAAGTACAATCGTAAACAAGATAAATATATATGTTTTCGTACACGGGGCTCCAATGGAGATCACATAGCGGAATGGAAGCAAAAGAGGCTTTACAGGTGTAGCGAAGAAACTTGAGACAGTGCACATTATCCCTCTAAAATGAAACAAAAATGTAAATTTACAGGGTTGAATAAACAACCTGAGAATTTGCCCCCTACAAAGCCAGAAATGAGAACCTGGATTTGCACATCAGAAGCAGCATATAGTTAATATTATCAAGAAAATAGCAACAACTACCACATTTATGCTAACACAAGTCCTAAAAACTTTACACAGAAATTCATTTTTTTTAAAACTGTGCCCAAAAGAAAAGTGCAACAAGGACAAATGTGATACAATCTGTTGTGCCTGCTTAATTGGGGATCATAAAAACAGGTTGTATTTTGAGATATCTTAAGGGGTTAAGGCACCTGCTACAGGAAACTTTGTGTATTCAGCAATTTTTATGGTATATTAACGGCAAGATAACGCTAGTGGTTAACGCTTGGTGCAAAGCACATGGGTAAAATATAGGTCACAGATATGTATTTTCTGAAGATAATTCAGTACATTTGTGCTTTTAGATATGTACTTTTTTGTAGATAATTCAGTACATTACTGCTTTTGTTGCAGAGATCCTTGTTGTAGAATAGCAGTGAGTTCTGAACAACATCAAGGAACTGCATGTAAATATCAAGGCAGCAGTTTAGACCCTTACAGTTTTTAACAGTCACTGAATAGAATTACACCAAATTTGTCAGACCTTGGTCTGGACAGATCTTTTGTAGTAATTTGGTGTAAATCTGTTCAGTAGTTTTGGAGTTATTGAAGAAAAAAGATTTAGGTATATCGAGCGGTGCTTGATTTGTAAATAAAAACATGCCGGTGCTGAAAGCCCTACTCTTAAACACGTGGCTGCTGCAATTAAATGTGCGAACACAGGATACTGAGGCAGCGTAATCCTAAAGCCATCTTGGGCCTCATCAATCCATTTAAAGCCACTCTCTGCCCCTTCAGCTCACTCTTATAGCGTTCTGCGTTCTCCCACTGTGACGCTTTTTCGTTTTTCTCGTCCTCCGTCTTTCCCATCTGTGTCTTTTGCTCGCAATAAATACTTGAGGCAGAAGAATAAGTGCCGGCCCGGAAACAACAAGCACAAATTAAGTACTGATATCGAGAGACGAGACTCCACCGCCGATCCACTGTGATGGATCTCCAGATCCACACGCCAACAGCAGTGCCATGTTTGGCTGGCCACAACCTGAGAGAAATGTTCTTCGCCCATTTTGTCAATCAGGACACGGTTTCTGGGGGGTGGTAATAAAGATTAAATAGGATAGAGGTATGTTGCCCCCATGGCACTGATGGAGGAGTCTCTGAGGGACCCCTCATGGGCAAGAAATTGCTCAAAAATGTGTTTGTGGTGCGTGCGAAGATCTGCGGTACCTCTGTGGTGCTCAGCGTGTACACCCATGTAAATCCATGATGGATCCATGGATCCAGACCCCAATTTAAAAAAGTGCACCCACTCACACACTTACTCATACAACCCTTCACACTCACAGACCCACAAAATAACTACCACACGTGTCACAGACCGATTCAGCCACTCACACACCCCCTCACACCCCCTCACACACCCACTTACACGCCAACACAGCCACTCGTACACCCACTCACGGACCCACAAAATCCCTACCACACCCAGTCACACACCCACACAACCACTAACACACCCACTTACACACCCATACAGCCACACCTATTCTCAGATCCACAAAACCAACCGCACACCCAGTCACAGACCCACACAGCCACTCACACATGCATTCACACACTCACTCATACACTCACACACCCACCGACCCACACAACAAACCGCACCCAGTCACACCACCACATACCCACTCACAGACCCGCAGTGTGGGGTTAGCTGCATGTGGGGGGTTATCTGCAGGCCTTGAGGCCAACCCGTGCTGCACATGGCGGAAGGCATCAGTTGGATTAACATATGGTAATTAAATATTACTTTATGTTAAAAAACCCTAGACATTCACTGAAAAAACAAAGGTTACAGGGATGTTATAGTTAGGAAATAGAATTAAAAAAAACGTAAAAATTTGCTAAAAAACAAACATTATAGGATTTTATAGTTAGGTTCAGATTTTACACACACAAAACCATAGAAATTCAGCAGTTATAGTTATACTTCTCTCAAGAAACTATAACTCGCACCCTTACCATGCACTGCTAATTACCTCAGATATTACATCACTCATGGCATCTTCTATCACATCATTGATAATATCACTGCAACATTTGCAGTCAAATTGTTGATGAGAAAACCATGCATGGTGGGGACGTGAGTTAGAGTTACCTCAGGGCAGGCTTTACATTGCGTTGCCCTACGGGGGAGTTGCATGATGCTGAGCGCGGTACCGACTATAGTCAATGTCAAAAATATTCTCGCTTCCAATAGAATGGAAGCATGCGCACTCACAACTTTCGAAATCCATGATTTATTCAAGTCTGTGACACTACTTAATGCAACACGGTTCGGCCTGCCATACTTGCTCACGCAAACATGTTCTGTTGACAAAGAAATTCATTTTAAAAGTGTGCACTAACAATAGAATCAATCAATCAGTCACTTGTTAAGCGCTCTACTCACCCGTTAGGGTCTCAAGGCGCTTGGGGGGTGGGGTTGCTACTGCTCGAATAGCCAGGTCTTAAGTCGTTGACTTGAGGTGATATATCAGTACAAGTGCCATCCTAAAAAAAAGATATATTGCTCTCAAGCATTTTCTTAGTAAGGAAAACAGTATTGTTAGACCTGGCATCCTTGGCGTAGTTTCCTCTGTCTTTTTGCCTCTGCTTTCTGTATTTTTGACTGTGTGCTGGTCTTTGTTTTTTTGCAGGTTTTGGTACTCTGGGCACTTTACCACTGCTGACCAGTGAAAAAGTGCAAGTGCTTCCTGTGTAAATTGTGATTGTGATTGGTTATCCATGATTGGCATATTTGATTTACTGGAATGTCTCTAATATAGTGCAACATGTGTGCCCAGGGCCTGTATATCAAATGCTGCTAGTGGGCCTTCAGCACTGATTGTGCCACCCGTATGAGTAGCTCCATAAGCATGTTTCAAACCTGCCATTGCAGTGTCTGTGTGTGCAGCCTTGCATTGTGAATTCGACCTGGCAAGTGTACCCCACTTACCAGGCACAAACCTTCCCTTTTGCTACATGTATGTAACCCCTACGGTAGGCCCAAGACAGCACCATGGTCAGGGTGCAGAATATTTAGAAGGTAGGACATTCTGATTGTGTTTGCATGTCCTAATAGTGAAATACTGTCAAATTCGTTTTTCACAATTGCATGGCCTATCTCTCCCATAGGTTAACATGGGGATTCCCTTGAAATATATTTGAAGTGCAATTTTTCTTTGGGATCAGATAAAGATATGGAGTTTGGGGTCTCTGAACTCACAATTTAAAAATACATCTTTTGGTAGAGTTGTTTTTTAGATTGCCTGTTTGAAAACAGCACTCTTAGAAAGTGGGCATTTTCTTGCTTAACCATTATGTGCCTCTGCTTGGCTGCTGCATCCACGTTAGGGTCAGACTGACAGTTGGGTTGTTTGTGAATTCCCTGTAGACAGTGGCACAAAGGGAGCTGAGGTATGTCCTGCATATCCTGATTAGTCTTCCTGGACTAGAGTGGGAGGGAGGAGCTGACACGTGCACTTGAAAGAGCTGTGCCTGACCTCACAGAATACAGTCTCCAATCCCCTAGAGTGTGGCTGGGGAATGGCAAGAAAGAGGATAGGTCTTGTGCACTACAAAGACTTTCCTTTGAAGTTTGCCTACTTCAAAGGCAAACATGAGTATAAGTATTGGACTGCTGACCCCACAATTTTATAACATTTCTGGTTCAAGAGGAACCTCTGCCAATGAGAAGAGCTGAAGAACTGTGAGGAGGAGCACTGCCCCTTTGCTGTGTGTGCTCTTCTGGTTTGGCCTGCAGTTGCTTGGAGAGGACAAAGATTGGACTTTGCTGTGTATCCTGCTTGTGAAATATCTCCAAGGGCTTGGACTGAGCTTGCCTCCTGTTAAGAAGTCTCAGGGACATCAAAGACTTCACCTGCCAGCACCTGGGCTCTCTTGCTGAGACCGCTGGCTTGCCAAGTGGTGACACATCCAATCACCAATCCCTAGGCCCCTGGAAGGAGAAGCTAGTAGATCTTAAATGAAAATCCACACATTGGAGCCAAGCGGCAGAAAAATTGATGCAGCACCCACCTCACAGCTGTAAATACGAAGCAGCACCTGCCTCGCAGCTGCAGAAATCGACATATCGCCAGCTCAGCGCGGCTTCATCGCTACCATGTGCCCAGATTTTCCATGCATCGTCCCTGGGCGCTAAAACTTAAACATCACCGCATGGACCTGTGGCTGCCTGCCCTGAAATCGATGCGTCTCTTCCTTGCCAGGAAAGACTTGACGCATCACTTAACTGGCAGAGAAAGAATTGATACACGGCCTGACTTGCGAGTAAGGAATCAACACATCATTCGCTTTTCTGACATACCCTCACCCCTGCTGCTTCATTTTTGACGCATGCCAGGTACTTTGTGCTAAAGCAACGCATCCATTGATTCTTATGGATTTAGGGCCTGATTACAACTTTGGAGGAGGTGTTAATCCGCCCTAAAAGTGACGGTATAGTGACGGATATACCACCAGCCGTGTTACGAGTTCCATAGGATATAATGGACTCGTAATACCGCTGGTGGTATATCCGTCACTTTACCGTCACTTTTAGGACGGATTAACACCTCCTCCAAAGTTGTAATCAGGCCCTAAGACTCTTTTTACTTTAGAATTTGATATCTTTGCTGGTGTATGGTGGATTTTTGCCATTTTGGTCTTGCTTGATTTAGATACATATTGGCTGTTTTTCTAAACTGGTGCGGAGTCATTTTGTGGTGTTTTCACTGTGTTACTGCATGTGTTTGTGCAAATACTTTACAAATTGCCTCTGAGATAAGCCTGACTGCTTGTACCAGGCTATCAAGGGGGCGAGCAGGGGCTATCTGAGCTCTGTATCTCCCTTACCCTGACTAGAGTGAGGGTCCCTGCTTGGACAGGGTGTAAACTGACTTCCAACTAGAGATCCAATTTCTAAGATATGTACTAAAAACTTTCAAAATAAAGGATGATTGTTAATGTACAAAATTAAAGAAATTAATATAAATATTAATATCAAAGCTTCTCACCAGTTATGGACATATGCTGCAGTACATTACGTCAATGTTGCCCAACTGGGCATGTAGCAATGCATTTCTCTCAATACAGAGCATAATAACAGTACCCCTACGTGCACCAAAATACAACCCACGTGGGCATATAAAACATTTTACGTATAAAATTCAGTTAGGAAGCCTCCAAACTAATGTAGACATATAGCACAATTCATGTCTTCCGTATAGCCCAAATGGGCCTTTAGCGATACTCCATTTTTTGTAGAAATCATGAATCTAATACCCCTGTGTAAGTCAAGCATTTCGACAATCCTGAGTGCATATGCTTTCATTCTGTTGGGAGCAAGAATGCTTTTGAGATGTGTGTGTGTGTGTGTATAAAAATATATGTATATATGTGTGTGCATGACAATTAAATAATAAATATATACAGTTATTATGCATGTTTTTCACAATAATTTATATTTATTTGTTTATATTTTGAACTATTTTAAATAATTACATAATTTAATTTATTATAACATTATTTGTTAAGGTTTTTATTTTAAGTCCCTATCTCCATTACTTTCTATGGGAGTGTGTTGCAGTATCAGTGTCTGAACATGGGTAGTGGACTTACTGCAAAAGTATAATTTACTACAAAATTGTAAGATAGTGCTAAAGTGCAGTTTATGAATACCGAAAAGTGGTAAATCTACTCAAAAGTGCAATTTGTGAATCAGGTAATTAGTGTGTGGCTGGTGAATTACTTCCTCTAGGGTGTTTTGTAGTTTACAAGTTTTTCCCAGACTGGAGGTGTCCTGGATCCCTGTGTTGTGCTATTCACTGTTTCCTCTGGGTAGACTGTGCAGTGTTTGTCATTGCTTTGGATATCATGTTGCCGGTCTTGAAGACGATGCCTACTTGAAGCATCAGTCACGGTACATCTATCTATAAGAATGCATTAAATATGATCAGTTGAGCCCTTGATGAGATACACATCGGGTAGTGGTACACTCATCAATATGGTCAGGATGTAATAGGGATAATTCTCACATACAGCTTGATCTAATCTTCATGATGTTTGTCCTTATTACTCCAGAGGCTAATATTAGTCAGGTTGACATACTGCAAAAGGACATAGAAGCACACTGTGCTTGGTGGAAGAGCACATGAGTAAATATTTATAATTTTTGCAGGTGGAAGAATATGTCGGCGAGATCAAAGGAGGAATGAAACCAGCCATGCGGCTCACAGTTATGGGCATTCTGAGTCATAAACCGAGCAGGTATGTTGGTCAGCAGTTCAGTGTTGGGTGTATTGTGGTGCTCAGGGTTACTGCCTTACCTTTAGGTTTGTATAGCAGTATTCTATAAACACAGGTCCACATTAGTACATTATCACCGTACTATCAGACATTCTATGCAGCTATGATGTGTTCATTGACCAAACGTCTTCCCAGTCTAGTGTAAATAATGACCACCGCTAAGTGTTTGACATTTGTCACAATCCACTGGCAGCTCAGTGGCCTTGGTGATGCTTTGCTAAATTTCTTGAGAGGCTGACATCTAAAGCAAAGCCATTACAATTGTCTGGGGCACTTTCCTCCCTCACAAATGGCGGACAGATGCAGTAGGAGTTGTTTTGGATGTACATTTGGATTTGTGCAATGAGAGAAGGAACTTATGTCCACTTATGGAAGATTTCCTGATCCTAGGTATTAACAGCAAAATATTCACAATATGAATTGACTGATGGCCTGCTCTAATCTATCCTACCTGCTAATCTAACCAGCTATGGCCAAAAGGAAAGCCGTACCTTTTCCAGGGTCCACAAAAAGCCAACATTGGGGTGGCTCCTAGCCATGGCAGAGACATTGCTGTCTGAAAGAGCTGTGCAGATATATCAGCCAATCCTGGCCCCACTCTGACAAGGGTGCACCACTGACAGCTAAATATCATGGGCTCCAGCATTCAAGGGATAACCAGTTCCAACTTGGGAAATGCAGCAGAGGCCTGCCACTATCAAACTATGGATCTGATGTAGATATTGGCAGGGTTACATAACAGTGGCTGATAACCCGTCCGCCGAAATCTAAATCCTATAGGACATAATGGAATTTAGATTTCGGCAGACAGGATATCCGTCACTGTTATGTCGTAGTAACTTGTGCACTGAGTTCTAAATCGGCCCCTATGCAGCTTATCCTTAGCTCGTTCCCACACATTACACTGCACGTAGGATTGAGCAGAGCTTGACTCAGAGAAGATACATTATGATAACTATTGATATCTCATCCTATGTTAGTTGTTCCTCTCACATCATCTCTATTTGAGCACACTCTGTATCAGAACCTTTCTTACATTGTCCCCTCCCCTTCCTCTTTGATGGGAGTACCTCCATAATTTTACTATACACCTCGCTGAGACAAAGATGCTTGATAATTGCTCGCACCAACCAGCGCTTCTACTCAAGCAATATGTGCTCATCCCTGTCACCACCAACCAATCAGTGTTCACTCCTCAAATTTGAATGGCCTGTCCCACTTTGTTTAGAGGAAAAAGACATTGAATTATTCATGCTGTAAAAATCTGGACATTGCTTTTGTTAAAGTTTTTACACTCCTAAATGTGTGTGCTACCTAACATTGAGTATTTATAATTTGTATAATGGATCCTGTGCATAAATTCTGAAGTAATAATATGGCAGTTGAGATGAATTTAAAATGACTTACAGAAGTCTGTTTATTAAAGTAATTTAGTTCTGCCACATTTTTTACAAAATGGCATTTTGGATAACATGGAAGCTGTTTTCTCCATCTCCCAGCTCGTCCACTTGTGCATCTTCTCACCCCATAGGCTCCACAGAGGGAAGTCAAAACTGATGTGATAGAAATGTTTCCTAGTGTGTATCTATTGTGGGTGGACTGCCTCATAATCACAAAGTAAATGTTTCTTCAAGGTCCTTCGCTCTAGTTCCGTTGCTGGGCCTATCAATATTTACTGGTATGGGGGCGTGACCAACAAGATGGCCGACGTGACACATTAGCCAAGCGCTCCTGGCCCCTAAATCCGCCAATAACCTGCAGACCCGGCAGATTTGATGACGGGAGCTGGGGAGCCGGGATGAGATGACTGTGGAGGGCACAAATGCCTGAAATTGCGCTGCACAGCCGTGCTAGTGGAGAGCACCTGACACCAACATGGCTGCCGCAGTTCACGAGGTGCGCTGAGCCGGCGGCATCTGACGCGGCAGACCCGGTCCAGGGCCCCCAACCTTGTGGAACCTGGCAGCGAGCGCCCCGTGTGGTGTGGATAGCCTGCTCTACTCTCCCTCCTCCCCCCTCCCTCTTGGTTGACGCTGAGCTGTTGGACGCCGCCCCGGTCTTGGGGTCCCCTCGCAGCGACCCAGCTGGAGACAGGGAGCTGTGATAAGGGGGCTGTGGAGTTGCGGCGGAGGGACTGCATTGCCGAGGGAGATGACGGTGAG
This sequence comes from Pleurodeles waltl, assembly GCF_031143425.1. Classification (NCBI taxonomy): domain Eukaryota; kingdom Metazoa; phylum Chordata; class Amphibia; order Caudata; family Salamandridae; genus Pleurodeles; species Pleurodeles waltl. Next base: position 1,126,505,753 of record NC_090448.1, read on the forward strand.
TGAGTGGGCGACACCTGAACTGCTGATCGGTGCACTAAGAATGTGGCCTACCTGGACTGCGCGTTGCACAGCACCGACTGGAGAAGCTCTGAGCTGAGCTAAGGAGAGGAGCTGGGGTCTCTGAGGTGAGGCTGGAGCTCTGTCTCTGGTTCAGATGATCTGGATGATGTCTACCCCCCCGCCTGGACACCACCCCACAGGCCTCCTGGCTGCGGTGCTGACTGCAGAATTGAGGAGCGCCCCGGGAGGTGCAGGGGGCCGAGTCACCTGCATAGTCCAAACTTGTGGCGCAACCTGGAGTCGCAACCGCTGCCGGCCCCACCTGGTGGGTACGATACCATGGGGCTTGGGAGTGAGGGGAAGCACGCCGAATAAGGGGACCTCACATTCTGCATGCTGCCCATGACGCGATCGCCGGAAATTAGAGAGATCGGCAGAGGCCGGTGCTGTGGGCCCTGTACACTATGGGTAAAGACAGATCGAACAAAGGTGCACTGCAGACAAGGATGGATCAGTTCACGGCCAAGAGTGCTTGGAAAGAGAACCTCCTGGACCTACAGAGAAGGTGTGCGAGTCCACCGAGACCAAGATCCTGGCAGCCATTGAGGTCTCTGGACAGGCGGTGCAGGCCTTTTGCTGAGAGCTGATCTTAGGGTGGTAGCGGAGTGTTTGGTTGCCACTGAGCAGCAGGTGAATGGCATGCAGACAGACATAGACGCTCTGAAGGCCACTCTATCCACTCTTGAGGCTAAAATGCGCAGACTGGTTGTGAGGGCTGATGATGCGGAGGGGAGGGCACGGAGATGTAATCTGCGAGTTGTGGGCTTCCTGGAGGGAGCGGAGGGGACGGCCCCGGAGACCTTCCACAAGGACTGAATCAGGAAGACAATGCCCACAACCCCACTGTTGTCTGTGTTTGTGGTGGAGCGAGCACATAGAGCCCTAGCCCCCCACCCGCCACCACCATGGGCTCCCCCAGACCGATTACGGCCAATATTCTCAATTATAGTGACCGCAACATTATCCTACAGGTAGTATGCAAACACAGTGATCCCACATACGAGAATCACACTATACACTTCTTTCCTGACTATACGAGGGCGGTCCAGCTCCAAAGACAATCATATGTAGGCGTTAAGCAAAAGTTAAAAGAAATGGGGTACACCTGTATGCTACTATACCCAGCCAAAACTAAGGTCCTCCACGCCGGCCTCTCGCACTTTTTCCAAACACCAGAAGCATTTTAGGACTGGCTGGAACTCAGAGGGGTGAGTGACCCCCGGAGACTCCCCATAGAAGAGGCTGCAGAGAGGACTAGGGCATCGGAGTTTCGCAGGTCAATGCAGGCAGGAATAATAGACGCCACCGTACCAGCCGCTGCAACAGGGTGATAGTGTGCCCAGATGGCACCCTGAGCCCGGAGCGAAAGAGACAGGATCCTGAGGAGACTATTGGTGGAATCTGTCACCTCAGGGACATCCTCATGTACTGGGTCGCTACGGGGTGAGGAGGGTCCAACCCCAGACTTAGACAATGCCAACACCTGGTGGCGGCAAAGAGGATCTGTGAGTTAATGCTGTGACCGGGCCCCTGCCATGCTCGGAGAAAGTTAGCTCTTTCCCTTCCTCCCTCCCTCCTCCCTCCCTCCTCCCTCTCTTTTTCTAGCTGCTCTGTCTGCGCTGGGGGCAAGTGGAGACTTGGACGGCAACAACTAACAGGGATGGGGCAATCTTACAAGCTCACTTCCCTACTTTAGCCACTTCTAACCCCTTACCTTTTAATCCTTCTAATCATCTATGAGGCTCCTGCCTCTTATTCTTCTATGATCTTTACTGTAGCGATAAAGTTTAGATAATCAAGAACAGTGTGTGTGTGGTCTGGATGGTTGTGGGAGGGGTGCTGGAGAGCTGCTTGCAGGCCAAACCATGCCATCCTGAGCTGATACCTGCTATCGAGTGGGGGCAGCGAACTCGCTCCCCCCTCTCGATCTCTGGAGTAGATAGCAGGACTCACACACAGATTGGGCAGACACTAGTTGTTCGGAGGTGTACCCGGGGAGGGATGTGGGTGTTTGTATGGGGTTCTTGGTTGATGTTGGAGTTACGTTTTATTAAACTTGGTGTACTGCATGCATTGTAACGAGAAGAGAGGTTTGCTCTATTCTGTGCGCGCTTGGCTGATGTGCGGGGCCCGGGCTGAGTGGGGGCGGCAGACGGGGGCGGCGCTGCGACTGCTGATCAGAATAGACCAAGTCTAGTGCGAATCATTACATGGAACGTGAGGGGGTTGAACTCCTTTGTAAAACGCTAGAGTACACACATACCTCAGATGCATACGTGCACACATTGCTGTCCTGCAGGAGACGTACTTGATGGACACTGAAGCACAAAAACTATAGAAAAAGTGGAGGGGACAGTTATATTCAGTACATATTCGTCCTATGCATGGAGCGCAAGCAATGTGGGATAGGGACCTGGGAACTCAATTAACAGACGAGGAATGGAATAGGGCCTGTTCGCTAGTGCAGGAAGGGACTAGCAATGCTAGATTTTAGCTGACACAATTTTACTATTTGCACAGAGCATATTTGACACCACAATGCCTTCACAGAATATTCCCAACATGACCTGCCGTGCGTGCACGCTGCGGCATATACCCAACCACTTTTTGGCATGTCATATGGACATGTAGCTCCCTACAACCCTTCTGGAGCCAGACAGTACAGATGCTGAAGGCTGCAACGACTGTGAGAGTGAAGGTAACAAAGCGGCACTGCTTGCTGGGATTGCTCCTCATCCCCGAAAAAGGCATACAGATTTGCGCAGCTGGGGCTTGTACTGGCCAAGAGGCGCATTCCATCCAGCGGGCTAATCCCAACTCCCCGACGTATGATACCTGGCTGACTGATCTTCTTGAATGGGTGACTGCTGAGCCGCAAGATACATACGGATGAGCATGCAGAGCGGGATTTGGAGGCCTGGAGTGGTATGATGGAGGGGTTGCATGGGGAGACCGAGGTGGGAGATGGGGGAACCTTGGCGAACGAATCCCAGTATCTGAGTGCTGAGATCGACTAACCCCATGGGGCCAGAAATTAGTGGTTGCGGACACGAGGCTTAATGCGGTCGGTTGGCGCCTTGCCCACTCTTCTTCCCCCCAACCCCTTGGGGCTTCCCTCTCCCCCTCGCTCGACTTGGTTGTATGACTGCTTGCTGGGTGTCTGCTCTTCCCTCTGCGGGCCTTGGCCACCCTCTTTTTGTTGTCTAGGCCGCTGGAGCACACTGTCGGCTCTCTCTGCATGCTTGAACCATGTAAACATGCACTGCAGTATCCCCATCTAGTTGTCGATGTTCAATGTACTATATAATGCGATTGTACTGATCTGCCTACTCACCTCTGCTACAATCGAAACCTTTTACACTCAGAGATGGACTATCATGAAGGTACTCATGCCCAATTAAAACCTATCTACTGAACTCTAACACACTTGTCGGAGAGCCCAGATTGGCAGCACGGATACCGAGGAGGTGCTCTGCTTGGAAACCCGGGTGGAGCTGCCTTATCATCTATATGCTTATGGTATACGGTACTGTTTTGAATGGTATGCATATGTTTGCCTGAATACATAAAATTGGGGGGGAAAAATAATTTTTTTTTTTTACTAGTATGTGGTTTATTGGTTGTAATGGTTCATATTATTGTGCACATTCCTGGTTAAAACAGTGCAGAAGCTGCTTGACGTTTTTTTAAGTGGGTTAGTTTTGTAAGCATTAGAATTACAACAGGCACTGTGATTTATCCAAAATGTGTTACTTTTGAACATGACACAATAAGACTGAGTTTCTTTCTAATTTGTTATGGAAGAATTGTGTTTTAGAACCCCTTGGCTTTGGGGGTGAGCCAGAGATTTTCTAGAACACCTTTTGGCTAGGGATTCTGTCCAATTTTTTATGATTTTGCTTTCAGTTTGGGACTTCTGATTTTAAACTGCTCTGTACTTTGCATTTGAGTCTTCATTGCATCCATTTAGTCTTTACTGCTCTATTTTGAGATTTTATAACGAAACCCTTTAATTTGTCTTCTGACCTAGACCACATTTATTGATTGGTTCCACTTGTTTGTTACTCTGCTAACTAATATTGGGTCCGATGTTGGTGAAGGGTGCCTTTTAACTCAATATCAACCCCAGAGCAGAACCACCTGAGATAATATTAGGATGATTTGAATTTTATGGTGTCATGAGTTTTGGAGTATATGGTTCTGTTCCCACACTTTTATTTAAGGAAAACCCTAACAGGCAACTGAGTCAATAAAAGTGAAATAGAAATGAGGGGCAACAGTAGTTAGCAGTACACATACACGAGATCCAGTGAAACAAGGGGGAACTAATTGTTCTAAAAAAAAAGTGGAGTAGCCATCCTTATTAACATTAAAAGCTTGCTCACTCATTAGGTATTTAGAACATAGAAGGACCTAGAAGGCAGTAATGATTTGCTGTAATAGGACACTAGATACAATATTCATAGTGGGCTCCTTCTGTCATCTCCCTGTCCAGACAGTTGACTGAACTCTGCAACATGCAAGTAATACTCGGTGTGACTTGTACTTGGTGATTGACCCCCTCATAGGTAAAACGAGTCCTTTGACTGCTATAGGAATGACAGGGCATACTCAGCATGTGGCGACTGTCGAAGTCCATCGAGAAGGGATGTACTGTTCTTTCCCTGGCACACCCACGTCATCTCATAATGAATACTTTCTGGTTCAAGATCATTTGATATCAAAAGGAACACTATGCACGATATTAAAGGTGAGGTGTTAGTTTATTCAATTATAGAATGTAGCTTTATAGAACCCTGTAGTGGGCTATACTGGCCATTAAAGGCCCGCTCCAGCGTTAAAGCCCCCCTGATGGGGCTGAATGTTCTAATTAGTAAAACAAAGGCCTCACGAAGCCCGAGGGGGTTGAAATCCCCTGGGACCTGTAAGGCCTTTGATCGCAGCTGTTGCTGTGAAAGAAACTTTGGCATGTTGGAGCTCTGGGATTATACCAGTCATTAGAAGCCTAGAGCTACTTCTTTATCTCGACTGGAGTGTTCAACATTCCAGTTTTGTAATATAGCCTTATAGCCTGCCATAGCAAACTATAGCGCCAACTAAAGGCCCTCTACAGGGTTAAACAAAGGAGCAGGACTTTAATGCCTGTATAGCTCAGCTACAGAGGGCTATAAGGCTATTAGAACATTCTTCCACTAGAGGGCAGAATGTTCTAATAAATAAATCAAAAGGCTCATGGAGCCGATGGGGTTGAAATCACCTCGGGCTCTGTGATGTCCTTGTTTACTGCAACAGATGTGAACTCCAATATTGGAATGTTGGAGCTTCAGGCTTCTACCACCATTAGAAGCCCGGAGCACTCCATTGTTTCCAACGGAGTGCTCAACATTCCAATGTTCCAATATAGCCTTAGAACCCGCCGTAGCGGGCTCTACCCGCTATTAAAGGCTCGCTCCCGCATTAAAGGCCCGAGCCGAAGGCTGGGATTAGGTGACAAACTGAATATTATCAATTGAATCTATGGATTCAGTTACATTTTATATTTGTATGAAACAATCCCATCAAGTGATCCGAAAAACGTTTCTATTAGATTTTGTTTTGTTTTTAATGAGGAACTCCTATACTTCTCTCCCACTTTCTTGCCCCGTAATGCCTCGTTCCTCTTGCCTTTTTCCACCTCTACAGAGTTGTGTGGATGGTTTAACAAAGGGAGGCCCGTTTTTCTGCCACGCTGACCCTTTCCTTCACCCACCGTTTTTTCCAACACATTTTTTTCCCCACTCTCTGCTGCTCCCTTTCAGCTCCATTTCTTTGTGTTTCTCTGTTCCTTCTCCCCCTTTCTCCTCCTTTTTTGTCTGTCTCCTCAATGTCTCCCTCTGGCTTCCTCCACCTCTGGTATTAGTGACCTGAACTTCCACCTTCCTGTCCTGTGATGCTCAGATGCACCCAACGGCTAAATGCAATGAGGCACGTTTGTGCTTTATTAATTTTTCAAACTATTTATGATTGCTTACTTATTGATTTTAGAAATCAGTGCTTAATTTGTGCTTGTTGTTTCTGGTGCTGAGCACTGGCACTTATTTTTGAGGGCCGGGGCTTATTCTCCTGCCTCAAGCATTTGCTGCGAGCAAAAGACACATATGGGAAAGACGGAGGAAGGGAAAAACAAAAAAGCGTCACAGTGGGAGAAACCACAAAGCTGCTGGAGTGAGCTGAAGGGGCAGGGAGTGGCTGTAAATGGATTGAGGAGACCCGAGATGGCTCCAGGATTACGCTTCCTCAATATTCCGTGTTCCCACATTTAATTGCAGGAGCCGCGAGTTCAAGAGGAGGGCTTTGGGGACTGGCCCGTTTTTATTTACAATTTAAGCACTGTTAGAAACTACGATTATCGTTGGGTATTTAAGTGACAAGTCTTTCTGATCACTAAAGTGGAGTCGGTCTGTGATTTTCGTTTTGAAAAATGTTCTTCTTCCAGGCATACCTTTCAAAATGTAATACTTTCTGGAAAGATTTGTTTTGAAAATAGTGTTTTTCAGTGAGCCTTTGAACATTTTACGTGCATTCAGATGAGATTGTCTCAAATCACTGCATTGTAATATACCAGTCATGATTTCCCCATCAACTCTAAACGTTAATGCTGGCTCTGATATCTTTCAGCCTTACAGTCAGTTTGTTGTGCAATCCTGTCGACCCCAAGGCGGACATAGCACTTCAAATGACAGTCAACTTCCAGGAGCGATCAATAATTCGAAATGCAAAAATTGCAGAGGAATGGGGCACAGAGGAGAAAAATATACAATACTTCCCCTTTACAGCTGGAGAACATTTTAAGGTAAATGAAGGGATGTTAAGTTGGAGAAATATAGTGGGAGACCAACACAGTGAATATGCAAAGCCACACTTTCAGTTTAAACATATGGTATTTATTTAAAGTGAAAAATCACATTGTTGTTTCTGGGTACCTCAGTGTCACCAGGCTGCACACCACAACAAATAACAGGCCTGGAAAAAGACAAACCTATAAGGTGGTGGATTCTTGCACTATTGCTTCCTGGAGTTGGAATGACTAGTAATGCTGTTGGACTGCTGACCTGCCTGCTTCATATGCTGTTGCATTTTGAAATATTTTTTTACCCTGTACTGTGAATAATTGGAGTATTGTGGCATGAAAAAGGGTCATCTTCAACCATGTACAAAATGGTGACATTTAATCTATCCTTTGATGTGAAAGCAATAATCTGTGGGATTAGGTCTGTCGGTAACATGATCTATGCCGTGCTGGTCCTGCCTTTGAGTGTCTTGAAGCATCCTAGGGTGGTCATGGGATCCAGGCTTGCCAGGTGTAAAGCACTGCAGGTTCTAATTTGAGTGGGTTTGCTATTTTCATGTGCTTTACCACGCATATATAATTCTCAGTGCCTTCAGGGTCCAGCGTATGACCCTGAATTGAAAAGACAGATCCCCAACACCGGCCATTTCCAAAGGCTGACCTAGAATCCCATAGAAAGTGTCAGATCTACATTTGTGTAGGTGGTAACTACACAAGCCAAGGAGTTTGGTTTCCTATCTGATAAAGAGTTAATATTTCTGAATAAATACAATATGCGTACACTGTCTTTTACACTTTTCCAACAATACATGAAGATATGAATCATCCGTTAGGAAGATCCATTCTTTCAGGCTGTCATTCCATTTTCCCTTAGGAGAGTACATCAATGTCTTTATCAAGGACTGTGTCCCACAACTGGAGGCCCATGTAAGGGACTGTACATAATGGTCAGTCTCTTTGAAAGAATGCCTTCTGACGTCAACACTGGTCTTTTAGTTACCCTGGACGTTGCCTTACTTTATACTAACATCCCGCTAGAAGAAAGCATCCTGATAATTGAGAAACTACTGGTAACTTGTTTCCAATTGAGGAGAGTTCCTACTGATTTGATCATTTTTTTATTATTGCTTTACAGTGTAACTATTTAAATACGACAGCCAGTGCTACCAGCGGTGCTTAGGAACCACCATGGATGCTATGTTTGCACCAAATCTGGCAAATATCTTTGTTGATGATTTCACTCACAAGTTCGTTCTAACAGAAGCTAACATTTATCGTTCCAACATAAAATGTTGGAAATGATACATTGAAGATATTTCTCTTATTTGGTCTGGGACAGAAGATACGTTTCAAAGATTTTTAGAATACTTCAATAGATCACAAAAAGACCTTTTTTCTCGAGATAGAACAGAGATTTCCTTCCTTGATTTAATTATCAGACAGGAAAATGGGAAGTTATATGCCAACTTATTTAAGAAACCAAGGTAGCTTCCATCCGAGAGCATTGAGAGATGCCCTTCCGTTTGGACAGTTTCTTAGACTCAGGAGAAACTGCACTTACAAAAATGATTACTTTAGAGAGGAGAACCTCTTTACAAGAAAGACTTCTTAATAGAGGCCATCCTAAAAAGACAGTAAGATCCTTAGGTCAGTTAATCTTTATTCGGTTATACAATACAACCATAAAACACATAGGGGGTCATTCCCGGACCGCCAGAGTAGGGGACGGAGGAAGCCCCGCCAACAGGCTGGCGGTGCTTCTGGGGCTATTCTGACAGCTGCGGTCAGAAAAGGAAGCCGGCGGTTTCCCGCTGGTTTCCCGCTGCCCCTGTGAATCCTCCACGGCGGCGCTGCAAGCAGCGCCGCCATGGGGATTCCGACCCCCTTCCCGCCAGCCTTTGTTCTGGCGGTTTTCACCGCCAGAACCAGGCTGGTGGGAACGGGTGTCGTGGGGCCCCTGGGGGCCCCTGCAGTGCCCATGCCACTGGCATGGGCACTGCAGGGGCCCCCTAACAGGGCCCCACATTGATTTTCAGTGTCTGCTTGGCAGACACTGAAAATCGCGACAGGTGCAACTGCACCCGTCGCACACCAGCAACTCCGCCGGCTCCATTCGGAGCCGGCTTCCTCGTTGCTGGTGCTTTCCCGCTGGGCGGGCGGGCGGCCTTTTGGCGGTCGCCCGCCAGCCCAGCGGGAAAGTCAGAATGACCGCCGCGGTCTTTTGACCGCGGTACGGTCTTCTGGCGGTTCCCGCCAGGCGGGCGGCGACCGCCGCCCGCGGGGGTCAGAATGACCCCCATAATAATACAATAGAATTAAAAACATACAAAAAATCGTAAAACATAGATAAAAATCAACGTATAGCACATATAAGGAAAGACTCGACTCCACAACAAACAAATTCATCAGGTACCATGAGCAAATAGAGATAAGCTTGGTGGCATTGTTGGGGCGTGGCTTGACGCTGATGGCGACGGTGGAAGATTGAGGAGCTCCTGACCCCGAGCCCCAACCTGGGACGTCATCCTGTAGTGCAGCCGGCCCCCACATGCATCCGGAGAGAGAGTGTAAGGGTCCCCCCTTTTTGAGCTGGAGCAGGCAGCGGAATGGGCCAAAAAGCTGAGTAGGACCGGACGGAGCTGCACAAGATGGCGGCTGCTGCTGCTGAGATCGGGGCACAGTGAGAAGGCATGGTGGCATGGAGGCAGTGGCGAGGGCCTGTACACGGCTTGGATGCGATGAGGGCAAATGCGAGGGATATGGGGTAGCTGTGGCAGTACTGGAGAGTGGCCCCTGCAGGATCGGTGTACGGCGGAAAGAGGAGAGCAGGCCCTGATTGGCGGAGATGGGGAGATGGGAGGATCAGGGCCGCATCCCAGCAGTGAGGAGGTACGAGGGCGGAAGTGCTGCCAAGACCCCACCAAAGCAGATATATGGTCCTGGCTGGGGCAGGAGGCAGGGACCTGGAGAGACTGCGGAGAGCAACAGGAGCGAACACAAGGAATCAGCCCGAGGAAATGGAAGCTAAGACGCTGTTGAGATGGCAGGGGGACTACGAGGAGGGCCACAGAGGCAGTGCTCCCCCCTCCTATGTCTTAATATTTGCTTACCGAATGGGGACTTGAGTGTTGAGGTGGGGGCAAGGAGGAGAGGGGAAACCAGTGCCCCCCTCCCGAATTTGAAGGCGAGTGCTGGAGGGCCCTTGGCCCCCGTGATTTGGCAGAGGAGACTAGGGTGCTTCTGACTGTTCATTGGAGACTTGGTCCCCCTGGGGAGGAAAGTAATGGCCTCTACCCTTGGGGCGGTGTGGCAGGGGGAACAGTTGGAGAGTTATTAAACTACAATTGAGTGGGAGCTACCCCCCCTGCTATGTTGGGTATGCCTGCCCATTGCGCCATGATTGAGAGGCACTGGCTGGCGGTGAAGGGCAATACCTGGAGGTTGGTGCTGATGGCAGAACCTGAGGCGGCATTGTAAAAGACCCTTGCTCTTCAATATAGGCAATAAAAACCTACGCCTAAAAGGATCATAAAACTCGCAAAAGAAAGTAAAATGGAGCTGGGTCTGTGGAAAGCACCATCACAAGGACATATAAGAATACTCTCTGAGTCGTACTGGCCAAACGAAAAGCACAAATGACATCTAATTGAACCAAGACGAAATTGAGTAATAAGCAACCATTCCCACACATTTTGAACCACCAATAAATAAAACTCAGGCCCCGGGTACATCTTAGTCATGAGAAAATCCTGCACAGACGGTTTCACTAGTTTAGTAGCTTCCCTTTTGCCCGCTATAAGTTTGTTAAATTCCTCCTTAACCCAACGCTTATCAGATCGTCTTAATGACTGTGGGGAGTTAAAAATCTCCGGGCATCCCAAAATCAAGGCAGTGCTTTTAATATAGTGTAACCAAGGGATGGCCTGTCCAAATTCACAGGCCGAACAGTCAAGGATCACCTCCCTATTCAGGGAGGCACGCTCGTTGTTCCAGACAGAAATCTACAAAAGAAGCGGAGCAATCTTGATACTGTCTTCTACAAAACCCAAATCCAGTTCCTCATGCAGACAGAACCCAGGGATATTGGGCCCAACTCCTAAGAAACTTCTGCAAAGTCGGTTCTCTTCTTTTTGAGGGACCATGCTGCAACAATACCCCCAAAATGAGGCCCCTACAACAAAACCGGAATGCATTTACGCCTATACACATAGAGTAAGGGTAACATAGTCTTGTTCCCAAACCTGGCCAAAAAATCAAATGTAGCACCCACTGCAGCGTTAAAACGTGAGCAGCGCCTACAAATGCAGAGCTCCAAGTACTTTATTATCAAAGGTCACCCCAAGATAGGGGAAATCATGAACATAGCTCATTATTTGCCCATTTTTAGACACAACATCTAGTTTGCTCTGAGGCTTCCCGCAAACCACATAATGGGTTTTGCCAATATTCACTTCCAAATCTAGGCTGATCATAAACTCCACAGAAAAATTCACCGCAGTTTGTAGATCATAGTGCGACGCAACAACACTGCATCATCGGCATAGACCAGAGATGGCACACTCTTCCCATTCATTTTAGGAACATCCTTACATCTTTCCACAAGGAAGTCATGCAAACCATTAGTATACTAAAGAAATAGCATGGGGGCAAGAATACAACCCTACCTCACCCCTCTGTTGAGGGTGAATGGATCTGTACATTTGCCCTTTAACCCATAACTCACAGAAGCATTAGTTCCAGTATGGAGCTTTCACAAGAGATCAACAATTGAGCTCAACAGCCCCATCTTAGATAACAAACCCTTAACGCGATTTACCCTGTCAAAGGCACAGCTAAGGTCTATGAATGCCAGGTAAAGAGTTCCTTTATTTGTGATTGTGTATTTGCCAATAGGTAATAACAGATTTAGGCACTGTTCCTGGGTCCCCAGCCTTTCCCTGAACCCATACTGAACCCGGATCATGAGATCTTGTTCCTCCACCCAGCTCTCAATGTGCCGCAAAACAATACAGCCCAAAATTTTCCCCAAAGAATCTAACAGTGAGATAGGGCGATAACACTTACGATTCCCTTTTTTGAACACCAGCACGATGCAGGCACATTTCCACGAAGAGAGAATCCCAGAAATCATAGCAGCATTTAGTACATTTACAATAATGGGAGCTCAAAACTGAATATTTCCTTTGTATAAATCCATCGTAATGGCATCCGGCCCAGGAGCTTTGTGTACTGGACTCTTCTGTAAGGCAACAACCACCTCATCCAGGCTGAACCTAATGAGCAAACTCTGACCAGAGTCACCCGAGTCCACCTCAGCTTCCCTAGAAGTCTCAGGAGAGTAGATGCTGCGAGAATGATTTACCCAAATAAAGGGTGGAATATTGCATCCAATCCCCCCAGAAGTTCCTGTGGCGAATCTTCCCCTGTTGTCAATGTTCCAAAATAGGCCTGTGTTCTTTGTGCCACAAGCATGCACTAAATCTCTCCACATCTGTTTGTTAAACTTCAGCTTGCTGATCTTCAGGGCAAGCTTATGCTGGGTCCTAACCCTGATCACATGTTCTCTAACTCTGGGCAACGTTTTCAGTTCTTTGAGCAGGATTTTCCTAGCAGCATGGCATGATTTATCAAACCATCCACTCTGGGTCTTACAAGGAGACCCACCACTGGGATTAATAATAGTTCTAATGGAGTTGTTTAATCTTTCCAGAGCATCAATCACCTCTACAGCTGAGGGGTTTTCTGACAGGAGAGTGCCTACAATCATATTAAAGGCACTTTTCACCGTGAGAGCTAAGACCTGGGGGATATCAACTTAGCGTCAGCGCATCCTGCAGCCTTGATCCTTCGCTTCCAACCTGGTAGATTCTATTACAGCAGGCAGAGGCTTGATGAAGGGGAAGTCAAAGGTCAATACGAGAGGATTGTGGTCGCTGTGATCCTGCATTTTGACCCCGCCTTGCTGTACAAGATGGCTCACTGAAGCAGTCACAAAAACATAATGAATTGTCGTACCTGCCTCCCCTACCAACAAAAGAGGGGGCCTGTCTCCCAGGGTTAAAGATCAATTCAGAGGTATTAATCAGCCCCATCTTTAGCAGAGCATTAATTACCGTCTCACCTCTTCTGTCCCAGGATACCTCAGTAGTGGTAAGACAATCGTCCCAGTCAAAAGGATTACCTATGGTAGGGTAACCACCAGCCTTAGCATTAAAGGCCCCTGCCACAATAACACAAAATTCATTCAAGACGGATTCCATCCTCAAAATTAAAAAAAAAAGTTTTTGTTTCACAATTGTTTATTTTGAAGAATCACAAAAGACAGAATACCACAGGGGTAAAAATTAGCATTTGTGGTAGTCTTTGAAAGAAAACATCAACAACGTTGTACATGCATAGTGCTGAAGTATACAGAAATTACACTTGACCTTCTATATGATGAGAAGACAGCGATCCCCATCCTGGTGGGAGAACCAGGAAGGCCTTTACTAGTAGGAGGAAAGCCATGTGGAGAGAAGGGGCGATAAAGCTCCTGTGCCAAACATATGGTGCCAGTGTTCAGAAGAGGATGTGCCCACCTGGCACAGTGAAGCACCGGGGCAGTGGAGGTCAAGAGACCCAAAGTTGCATCTGTGGGCCAAATAGGTCACCACTATTGATGAGGATGAGAAAGGGCATGCGGAAGGGAAGGTAAGGGCAGAGCGGAGAAGGGGGTTCCGTCGTAGAAGATCGCCAGATGAGAATGGCCTTGAGCGAGTTCTGCTGGGGAAATAGGCAGGTGGGTCCGAAGTCTATGATATAGAGTATCAATATGTTAGCAAAGTAATGGTAGTAGTATGAGAAAGAAGAGGACACTATGGAAAACAGTACAATACAGAATCTCACTCTAATGGATAACATAGATGATTCAGGGGAGATCAGATAGGATCGCAATAGCAGATACTGGGAGAAAAAAGAAGAGGAGGATGTAGGACAGATGGAGACGAAGACAGGGGAGTGATAAATAAAGGGGGGGCCGGGATAACAGATAGAGGGACAGGGACTCATGTTCGGATCAGAAGAGCGACTATGAGGGGGGTGGGGAGTGCTTATGCATGTGTGTGACCGAGGGAAGGTGAACAAAGGGAAGGGCGGATGAGTGGAAGGAAGAAGATAAAAGGGGGGATAAAGATGAGTAATGATGTGGGGACTAGCGGTTCACGGGGGTCGTCCTCATCCTGGAGAAAATCCATCCCCAATTTCAGTGTGTGCAGGACAGGAAAAAAGTGCTGTAATTTGACATCCTGACTACCAAACAGCATTATAAAAATTTACAATTAAAACATTGTATTTGTTAGGAAAAACCACCCAGGCAATTAAGGTGCCCTGATGATTGCTTCTAATATGATGTGGCCTATTTATCACACGAACAGCTGGAACAGCAAACCTTTGAAACCCATCCCATTCAGCTTCACCCTCCCACCATGTCTCTTGCAGCAGGATAAAATCAAAAGCAGAGATATACCCCACCCATATCTCATCCTGGAGCTTGGTATCATACCTTGCAATATTCCAAGAAATTAGTGATGCCAGGAACAATGTATCCTTATCGGAGGCCACCTCAGGGATAGGAGGAGGCTTAGGTCCCTTTGCACAACCACAGTGATACACATCTTGAACAGGGCAGCTAGCCAGACTAATGGGTCAGTCATTTACCTCTAAACCCAACAAAACAGAAAATCTGTTGTTCAGGCTAAGTAAAGGCTGGGCACTAAGCAATATAGCCACCCCTCGAGCACAAGAAATGTCTTGGTAAAATGTGTGTCTGTAGAAAAAACCCAAGGAAACTAACCAAATTGCATCACAAGAGGATGGGTCTATTAAACACGAAGAGATCAGGGGCCGGCCAACTCTGGGTATCTTTAGTTTACTGCAATGCAATCCCCTTTCCTGTTCTTAGCCGATCGGCCGGTCCACCCAATCCACTTAACAAACAAAATATCCTCGAAATCTTTAAAATTAAAATCACAATTTTTACCCAGCCAATGTCCAGTCTTGTTTTTCAGCTGCACTGTAGATTCACGTGAGTCATGTGATAACAAAGGTACATTTGTGAGGATTACAACTTAAGGAACACAATCCGGGGGTAGCTTCAAATGAGAACACAGAGCTAGGTGGGTGTTAGTGACCACTAGAATTCCTTATTGCAGGTGAATTCCTCTGAATAGGCCTAGTGATGTTAACATCAGTAACATTTTCTCTAACTGGAACCCCAGCAGACCCAGCAGTCTCAGCAACCACTTGGCAATGGGTACGAATGGCAGAGTTCCCCAAGGGGCAGCTGAGTGGTCTGATAGATTGGGTTCACATGGGGGGGTGGAGTAGCCAACAGAGGTGCTTCCTTATCTGAGAGAGAGCACACAAGACCATTACATCCAAGTGTGTTAGAATCGCGTGGTTGGTCTTGCCGAGCCCCCAGAGAAACCGCTGACTCTAAAGAGTGGAGTTTATCCCTCAATGATGCCAGGCAGAATTCTACCATCTCCTTAATATGACCCAGAAGTTTGTTTACAAAAAACAGTTGGTCCTGCCCTGGGCAAGAGCCCCCCTGGAAGCAAGGAGGGGCAACATGAACTGTAGAAACAGGGTCGGCTGTTTTTTTTCCCAGCTCTTTTTAATGGTCTTTTCTTTTTAGTCGGTGGACTACTGCAACTAGAGAGCATGGCCATGAAGTCAGTAGTATCACCTGTGCATCAGTCAGAGACTCCCCTAGTCGGATCATTATTCACTTCCATCTTAGGGGACCTATGTAAATTGTCCCTTGATGCAGGTACTATGCATCACCCATATCAATGTTCAAAGAGTCACTCTTTGTCATTCACTCATTTCTAGAGAGAGATGCCTCTTGGCCAACACTATCTCCTTGGAAACCACCCCCACAGCTTGGGCCAGAAAAGAGTCAAGGGCAGTACTGACAGGATTCTTACTACCCACTGGGAGGTCTTTACAGCATAATGGCCTTTTCTTCTCCATCAGAATCTGCCCCCCGGTACGCCAAGATAGCTGCACAAACAGCCCCCTACGGCTTGACCAAAGCAGGCTTGATCGAACTCAAAGTATAAATAAAAAGGGCTGTCACTCATCCAACAAGCCTGATCCGAGAATGAGCAGCTTTGAGGAGGGGCCCAGCCTCATCCAGCCGCGGACAGGTGCAGACGGATGTCCCGTGCGCTTCCCGTAAAGTAGGTCTCAGGTCCCAACTCTGTGCGTCCCCGGCATCCTGGCCGGCACACTGGGAAATATAGTGTGGAGCTCAGTCAAGGCCTCCCCCGCTCTGCTGTATGAGTGCGTTCTGTGCAGCGGGGCTCAGGTCCCAACTTTATGCGCCCCAGGCCTCCTGGCCGATACGCTGGTAATTGTAATGCAGAGCTCAGTCAAGGCCTTCCCCGCACTGCTGTATGTGCGTGTCCCGCGCAGTGGGTCTCAGGTCCTAACTTTATGCATCCCAGGCCTCCTGGCCGGCACTCTCAGAAATGTTGTGCAGAGCTCAGTCAAGGCCTCTCCGACTCTGCTGTATGTGTGTGTGTCCTGTGCAGCGGGCCTCAGGTCCTAACTTTATGCGTCTCAGGCCTCCTCGCAGCATGCTGGGAAATGTAGTGCAGAGCTCAGTCAAGGCATGTGTGTCCTGGCACGATCCTCTCTTAAAAGAGCCTGATGTTGTGCCCGGGAAGAACTGCTCCACGTAAACAATTAAGTTACTGATAGGCTACTGTGTGTTACCACGTTTTGTCTCTACATGTATAAGATCAGGGATATCATCACAAACAATTGGCACATCATTAAGAATATTGATCCCTCAATCAAACTCACATTGTTTGCCTTCAAAAGAGGCAAAAACATTAAAGACCACCTTGTTCATTCGGGAGTCAGAAACATTAATCCCAACACTAATACAGCATTGGAAAGTATGTGGGACCCACAACCTGTGAAAGGGCACTATGATTTGGTAACTATGTTGCATGTAAATACACTACGAATGCAAATTTGATTTTAAATACTTTTCGAAGTGTAACTCAAAAAATGTGATATACTGTATATGGTGTCCATATGTAGGACACACCTTAGAATCTGTAAAGACAAGGACATGTAAGCACCAAAGCAGGACTAAATGCAAAGTGTGAAGTGCTCTTTTGGTGGCACACTTTATAGAACAAAACCACACTATAGAGGGCATTACATGGCAAATTATTAATATGGCACATATCCCAGAGAGAGGTGGTGATCTCCTACAGATACCACATAAAATGGAATGAAAGTGGATTGAGTGTTGGACTAAACACTGTGGAAGAGTGGCACACATTTGTGGGTGGACTAAGCACATAAAAAAAAAACACATGGTGTTCTTTTCTGAATATTCCCCTTGACAATCATGTTGCGATTATGAATTGTAACAAGAACTGCTCACACATTATGTTGGACTACTGATGTAATTCTGGGTCAATATCGTTATCATAATTACATGTGTATAAGCTTTATTGATCATTATATTTATTTTTTCGTAATGGATTTATAATTCATCAGTTCTGCCCTAGAATCATCTACTTGCAATTCTTTTTTTAGGTCGAGAGCGCAAGCGCTTTGACCTGTTGTAAGTATTGTGGGCTTTTAACCACGCCCACCTCAGTCCCATGACTTTCATTTGTTTGTGGGCGTGCCTTTCAAAAATCACTCGTTATCCGTGGTAAATGCTTTTAGCTTGTTCCGCCTTGGGGTGGTTTGGTTATCGCCTTGGACACGAACCCTATTACATGGATAATTGCACGATTGCCGATATACTTCAGCATGGGCAAGCTACTTTTTTCTTTTGTCTGCACTTCGTGGCTGCCATGGCGCTCAGAGCCCAAACTTGATTGCCAGTATTATTTTTACATTACATGCACTCTGATCTGATTAGTACACATTCTTTGCAGTAGGCACATTAACCCTGTGTGATACATTATGATGACTCCAAACTTCCACTAGGTAAAAGTGTATTCTCTCTCCAGAAAGAACATTAACCCTTTGCGCTACCTTATAATGAGTCCAAACTTCCACTACACAAACGTACGTTCTCTCTCTAAAAAGAACATTAATCACTAGAGTTATTTTGACATTTTTATATTATATGCACTCTGATCTGCTTAGTACAACTTATTTGAGGCACACATATTATTCTGGGACTTGTAGTTTTATTTTTATAATGTGATGCAAGCTGGAAACCAGCCCTTTGAGTACTATTCGTAGAGTTGTCCAACTTCCTAGTTCGATGCGTGATTAGCTTATTTAGTTTATGTTTCAGCTTTGCATTCTGGGACAAAGTACAAAGCAGAAACCTGACTAGATGAACTACACATGTTTGAGTCTGTAAAACTTGAGTGTATGTGTATATTTATAAAACTAACCCAGAGGAGAGCTTACAGTTGATTATGATGTACAACGGTCAATATTTTATAATTAATATTTCAGTTCAAGACTGACTGAAGATCATTAATATCATGTGAGGTGGCTCTCCTCAAGCGTGTGAAAAATCATGTTTGTTTTGTTTGATTCCCCAGACTGCAGTAAAGGGACCGTGAGCCAATAAGCACACATTCTTAGAGTACAATTATTTATTCATTGCCCCGCGGGCAATGTTGCCTGTACCAACTGCCAAGTAAATATGTTTTGCACCTGGGAGTAGTTTGTGTTTTAAGGGTCTTGTTTAAAAAAAAATCAGCATATTAACCCTTTAGTTATATGCAGGACTACAGGAATTATGTGGCGGAAAGGAACAAAATATGCAGCAGGGTTGACCAATTAATGTGGCAAAAAAAAGTCCAGTTATGCATTCACAGTGCCAATAGCTCTAGCGCAAGTAAATGCGAGACCTATTGCTTGTTTCCTCATGCTTCCTTCCATTGATAGAGTGTCACAACACTTTTTCACTTAAGTCCGGCTCGGATGGGAGCTTTGAATAATAATTGTCCCTCCTCTTTGTCTAGCATGCAGTGCACGCATTTCCAAGCCTCGTTTTGGCCTGGGTCAGTGTCTCGGGGAAGCGCTTTTCTGCATCTTCACTCAGACACTGACTGAGATGCTGCACGCAGAGCTGGCTCGTGCGACGTGCACGAACATTGCTACTGCGGCGAGCTGAACAGCTTTCCCGCTTGCTGAGCCTCCCCCCAGTGACTAGATAGGACCCTGCCTCGGGCCACCATAAAATTCTGACCTATTTAGATCCCATGTTGGTGCCTTGTCCTTCAGGGGTGAGTGAAACTTATATTATTAACCTTTTTTTTAATACAACACATTAAGTTTTGGCATTCATGAATACTTTTGGATATACCCCCAAGATTTACCTGAGTAAGTAACCTTTTACTTTCCTGCACCCTTGGTGAGCGCTCTCGAGTAATCTTTGTGTATAATACTAAAGGCGGCGTAACTAAAGGTACAGTGATTGTTACTCCTAATTCTGACACATATCAGTGCCATCCCTCAAACTGAACCTTTCTTTACCTTCTTATATGTCCCTATATTGATTAGTCCTGATGAGCCCTGTAGCCACAACAGGCAGGGGCGTAGCTTGCCAGTAAGATTGGAGGGGGTGTGAGGTACAGATTTTCCAACACTCACCCTGGCACATAGTGTTAAATACATTATAGCACAAGCAGGGCACATTAGAGGAGCTCAAGGGCCAGTGGAAAGTGAAATGAGCGCAGATTAATAGGGGTACTAAGTGAGAGAAATTGTAATTTTTGTAAATTAACAAAACAATTTTAAGACTTTTAAAAACAGAGGTGGAGAGAGAGTGTATGTGTTTTTGTCTGTGTGTATGCAAAAATCTGACAGACACCTCCCCATAACCGACTGAAATCACCTGTACCACACTATTTACCAGAAAATACATTAGGGGGTGTAACCAAAACACCTTTCCCCCACCTGAAGCCGCGCCCCTGACAACAGGGTCGAAACGCCGTCGATACTGACTGGTCAAACAAACCAACTTTAAAGTCTTATCCAAGAAAAGGCGCAGAATTATCATTATCCCTGAATTTAATTAATACACATGGTTGATTGTAGTTTATGAAACACATACTTTTATTTTGTTTCTTTTTTGTTATATATATATATATATATATATATATATATATATATATATATATATATATATGAGAAAACAAACTGGTCCTGCTTCTGGCACGCTCTTTCATGTTGGTGCAGGTGTGAGGAATGGACCATTTCCTCTCATAAATCCAAAAACAAACAGTTGCAAGCAACTTCACCACCGCATTCGCACTCCAGGAGGAAGTTATTTCTTTTTATTGCAGTCAGGATTAAATCACCATCCTTCACCACCGACGCGTTTCGACCTACTGGTCTTGATCACAGTAACTTAGTCCTATCTCCATGTCCCCTATTTATAGTGTCTCTCCTATGAGTCCTATTAGTGCATTATGGGACATGTAGTCTATTAAAAATAAATTAAATGCTGTGCATTAAAAACCAAGCTCCACACCACCACAGAACGTGCCCAACACTACACACACATATATATATATATATATATATATAATATATATATATATATATATATATATATATATATATATATGCGTCTATTGTAAATTATTTATACCTATTTGGTTCCTTTTTCACTTGTGACATGTTGCATTTCTCCTATGGAATCATTTGTGAATTGCGTTTTTCAACTACATGATTGAGACTATATATCATAAAAACAATACCTATGACTTTGGGTGATGGCTTTTCTTTTCTATTATTTGTAGTAGTTTTCATTATTTATGTGAGCATAACAATTGTGTAAAGCCATTGTTTCTTAAGAGTATTGGAGGCCGAGGTTCCCATGGAGTAAGGGTGGCCCTTGTGTTTTTTATCAGATGTTTGAGTGTCTTGAAGCATCCAGGGCAGGTCATGGGCTCCAGGCTATCCAAGTGTAAAGCAGAACATCTGCAGATTCTAAATTTAGTGGGTTTGCTATTTTCATGTGATCTACTCTGCATATAATTTACAGTGTCTTCAGTGGCAGTGCAGGTTGGGCATCTCGGTCAAACATCATCAGATAAATTCATATTTTTTAAATGTGGCTTAAATGTAGTCCTTTATTAATGACTGTAATATGTCAGGGTGCTTTACAACTACCAGTTCATCGAAATGACCCCAAACAAATAATTCATTATATATATATATATATTTTTTAATAATGAGTGAGGTAATACGTCAGAGGATAGATGAGGCACGCGACTTGTTTGTTGAAACAGCGACAAGTACTGGGTTTGATCCGTATGGTAATAAGGAGGGAAGAGTACAAGGGGCATTGCCCCTAAAGCAACAATTGTGGCAACTGGAGAAATTAAGGAGGAAAGAGATAAATAGAGCCTGGGAAGTGATTTCGTTAAATAATTATATCGAGATTGGTCGGGTCCCACAGGGCCTACGAATTTTTATCACTCCAACACATTCCAACCCACACCCTAAGCTATTGGAAGAATGGTCGCATTTAATGGCAGCAACTTGTAAAAGCATGTTAGAACTCTTATCTAAATATGCGGAGATGGAACTAACACAAACTAGCGAGGAAATTGAGAAATTAAAGACAAATCTTGAACAACATGAGACACAAGATGAGATTAAGAAATTCTGTGAAGAAATGGAGGCACGACTCAAGAAATATGAAGATGAAATAAAATTGAAGAAGAGAAGAAAATTCTTGCGGGACAAAAATGACTATGCAACAGGACGCGTCTTAACATTCAGTAGACGATATAACCAAGCCAGAAAGGATTATAGACAAGGTGAAGCCCTACGACGACAGGAGATGTCCTCATCTGTATCAAGTGTGGAGAACATATCAGACCTGGAAGAGACCCCGGGCCCAAGTACATTGGTGGGTCAACCATTTACTACGCTGGAAGAGTACCGTTTTTTACAGATGAGCTTAAGACCGCAGAGGAAACATCCAAGAGACAGAGGCGAAAGCGCAGGAACAAAAAGATCAGGAAAGGGGGCAGGTCAACAAGAAAACGACAAACTGGCTGGCAAAAATGCACGACAGACCAGGAGGAAGAAACAATGAAGGATAGAGAGTTGACAATAGTCAATATTTCATCTCATACTTTATCACAGGATTAACAATCGGTACTGAAATTAGGGTTATCATTTTGCCCGACAGCCAATTTCAATTATACAAGAACACAAATTGATGTTTTTCATCTGATAAGGAAATTGAAGCTAATGAAAATCTTTGCGCAACAGAAGGATGGAACCGCAACACATACAACAGAAGCAGATTTTGAGGAGGTTGCTCCAGCATTAACGATTAGCGATATAGATGGTTTAGCTACTCTACGAGAACTGGAGATAGGAGAAAGGACATGGGTGACAGATATTGAATTATTAAATGACTTAGACCTACAAACAGATTGTGCTAGTGGCAGCAATTTTAAAGCTAAATCAAGATGTAATCCAGTTTTGCCACATGACAACATTGACGCCTTTCAAGAGGCAGTGACCTTTGATTTGCTTAAATTATGGAAGAGGACAAAGGATGTTTTTGCACAAAATCTAACAGCAGGCCAACGAACTGCACTAACATCCCTTAAAAAAGCAACCTCATTTGTGATAAAGCCAGCCGATAAGGAGGGCAATGTAGTGTTGTGGGATGCTACAAAGTATCAACAGGAAGTAAAGAGACAACTGTTGAATCCAGGCTGTTATGAGATATCGACAATGTCAGCTTACCGGCATTCTATAAGTAGGTTCCATGATTTGCTCTTTGAAGGCGTCAGCAGAGGTCTGCTCTCAAATGACGAGTATATGTTTTTACTGGTACGGAAACCAGTAGTACCTTGCTTCTATCTGTTACCCAAGATTCACAAGGATATTGAGAACCCTCCAGGTCGACCTATAGTGTCAGCAAGAGGTAGTCTATTGGAGAATGCTTCCATCTATTTAGATTATTTTTTTAGTCCTTATGTATTTAATTTAAATTCCTATTGTAGAGATACTACAGATTTTTTAATGAAAATACAGGATATTCCTTGGCAAACTGATTATATCATGGTAACTATAGATGTAGTATCGTTATATACCTGTATCCCACATGAGAAGGGAATTCAGGCTTGCCGACATTTTTTTAGGGACAAACCGATCAGACTCTTGGAACACTCTGAACTGCTTCTAAATATGTTAAGATTTTGTCTCGAAAACAATTTCTTTTTGTATGAGGATCAATGGTATAGACAAACAACTGGGACGGCGATGGGAAGTTGCTTTGCTCCCAGTTATGCCTGTCTATTAATGGGGTGGTGGGAAACGCAATTGGTGATGTCAGATGAAAATGTGAAATGGTTTCAACATATTATATTTTGGACACAATATATTGATGATATATTTATGATATGGGAAGGTCCAGAATCAATATTGTATGATTTTCTGAATTCGTTACCAAACAATGATCTGAATTAGCATTTCTCTTATAAAATACATAAACAGGTGATGGAATTTTTAGATATAGAGGTTAGTGTAGAGAAAGGTACGCTTCATACCAAACTATTCAGAAAGAGTACATCTGGAAACAGCATTCTACACGCCTCAAGTCACCACCCACCTAATGTTAAATGGAATATACCCTACGGGGAATTGTTAAGAGCTAAGAGAAATTGCAGTACCCCGCAAAGTTTTGAGAGAGAACAATTAACAATGATACAGAGATTTAGATCTAGGGGATATCCACATAAAATAGTGAAGAATGCATGTCGCAAGGTAAAAGAAGTTCAAAGAGCTGAACTATGGATTCCTAGAAAGAGAGGAGAAGATATCAATACCCCGAGATTTGTGACAGGATTTAATGCATATTCTTCAGAAGTTAGAAAGATCCTCATGAAACATTAGCATCTTATTAAGGGTGACAGAACAATTGGTCAGCTAGTGAGTCGCACTCCAATGATAACTTATAAAAGAAGCGGCTCTTTGAGAGATATTCTCGTACACAGTTACGCAAGGAAGACAAAAGGAACTTTCCTAGACAAACATCAAGGTTTCTACAAATGTGCCAAGTGTAAATCGTGTAGATACAGTTCTAATCGTAAGCAATATGTGCTACCCACGGGCAGACGAGTGAACATTAAGAAATACATAAATTCCAACTCAGATTTCGCTATTTATGTAATAGAGTGCCCATGTGGATTGCAATATGTCGGAAGTACCATCTTTCCTCTGAAAAAACGTATTCTTGAGCACTGGAGAGCAATATTGAATAAGGATGCTGCTTATCCAGTAGCGCGACACTGTAATCTTAAACATGAGGGTAAAGTAGAGAAGATGAAATTCTTTGGGATTGACAGGGTCCTGGGTACTATGAGAGGAGGGGACAGAGAAAAACATTTAAGGAGATTGGAGTCTGAATACATTATTCAGCTAAATAGCCGTTATCCTTGGGGAATGAACAAGGACGAAGAACTTTCTGTCCATATTGGTTAGTCTGTTGGTGGAAAGGCAGGGGAAAATTGTAATAATCCCATATTAGGTTATCTTTTATTTTAAAAAGGCCTAAATAAATATTATTTTGATGATTAACTGGTTTATAGAGTGGCTCTTCCAATTATTTGCATTACTGTTTATTACATATCAGTATTACTCCAACAGGGGATGTTACATTTAATAGACAATTAGAAATATAACATTATAATTTGGAATTTTGTTATTCACGGAGGAAGGAAAAAGGGAAAAAGGGGAAAAAGAAAAAAAAAGGGGAAAAAGAAAAAAGGATTTTTTCTATGTCTATGGATAAGTGGATATATAGTAAGTGGGAGGGGCCACATTTTTGTTGTATGTTTGTAAAAAAGGGCCAAAGAAGAAGACCGTGATGGTTGAAACGCGTTGCCCTATGTTTTGTTTAATGGAATTTCTGAAATAAACCAAGGCCAGTGACTTGCATGGAGTGCCTAAGTTTGATTTTCTTTTGGAGTGGATACAAAATGGGTCCTGTGCCCATTTACTGAGCACCAACCTCGTCAGGCAAGCGCTGGAAGAAACACAGGACTGCTCTTCAGTGATATATATATATATATGTATATTTATACACACACACACACACACATACATATACATACATACATGTATATACATACATACACATATATGCATACACACAAACACATATTTAACACGAAAATGCAAGATTTTCCATAAAAGTAGAATTTATTTTCAATGCGTACGGTAGGATATCACTGAGACAAAATGGTGCTGGTGTAGATGTACTTAAAAAGCAATACAAACCACACTTATGCAAGAATAACAAGTGGTGATAGAGATATAATTATTAGGAAAATTCCATTGTTTTTGTGTTGTACAGAAAATGCCAGTATTTATGGGCAAATCTCAGTGTTCCCACCTGTTTCAGTTGGCGTTTCAACCAGGGTATAATAATCCAATGGTCACAATCAGAATTATATACAGGAGGTTAGTTATGAGCATCTGTCGGTTGGGTGATGGACTGAAATTTAATTGTTTTAAGAAGCAAAATTAACCCAACAAAGGGCAAGTGCATGCAACTGGGACATCAAGAAAAGAGGAGAAAGCTGGGTGTTAATTTAATCGTACCCGTGTGCTCAGAATTGAGTAATTCGGGAAAGAGGATAAGTAAAATTGCACTACTTGTGGCTGACAAATAAAATTTCCCCTCTCCCTCTTTCCAGAATTGCTCAATTCGGAACACATTACAATTAAATCAGTACCTAGTTTGTAAAATGTATGGAACATGTGCATAATGATATGTTTTGCTGAAGTCCATAGTCTAAAATGAATGAATATTTATGATAGCACTAAGATCATCTAAACTTTAGAACTACAGAGTTGTGGGATCACGACACATCGGGTAAAACTCTTATTGAGTACTGATACAACAGATGTGCGGGCATAAACCTCCTGCTCCAACGTCTTATCTCCACTGTCCCTCCCCACATTCCAATTCCCGCCACAGACACCATTCCTTATCCATGGCTATGCGGAGAAAAAACAATTGAGAGGTAGAACCCAACACATCTTTTCCCTTATAACACATTACTACGTAATGAAATGCATAATGATAATATTCACAACTATATGCACAAACTAAGACAAATAGGATTGTAATGTCTATTTCATATATTCTAATAAGAATGAAATAAAATTGTAACAAGAATACATCCTAAAAGATTGGATACAGAAAATTTCAAATCTCTTGCATTTCCTGTGTAAAAGAACATCAAACATGAATGTGACACTGAACCAAGAACATATTCGTGAAATATATTTGGCAGTTTCTTTTCTCTTGTACACTTCTCACGCACTGAACCCCTCCGTTTTATCTCTCTTCATTCTTGTTCATCTTATTTCCATCTTTTCCCTTCACGACACGAGCCACAGGCAATTCGCCTTTATTCCACCACTTGCCATACTCTAGTTTTTCATCACACTCTTTCTCACCTCCCAACACTCTTTTTGGACTCCCCTTCAAGTATAATCATCGAAGTTATGATTCTCACATAATCTCCTAAATCAACTCTTGTCACTCTAGTGTGTTTGTCCACATACTTGTTTTGAGCATCTATTCTTTTTCTGCCAACATATTCTACCATGTGCTTCTAAATGGGAAATTTTCCCATCCACTGTCTTGTCCGTTTAGATGCGGAAGCCCTCCCTCTCAGCAATACAATAGGTGACACACCATTATCCGCATTAGGAGTAGTACGTACCGACCAGAGTGGCTTCCTTAATTCTACTTTACAGTTTAGTCTATTTGTTCTGGCTAAATGTATGTTTTCCTTTATAACTCTATTAAATCTCTCAATCAGACCATTACTTCTGGAGTGATATAAAGAAGTTTTAGTACATTAATTCCCCAAAATTTCAAAAATTCAGTAAGTGTGCAGGCGTGAATTGACAACCACTGTCTGTTAGGATTTCATCTGGTATACCTTCCTTATCAATAATGGATTCTAAAAACTCCATGACTTTTAGGCTCCTTGGAACCTTCATAAATTTCACTTCAGACCAGCAGCTATAAAAATCCACTACTACTATGCCATATTAAGATACACCACCTGAACCAACCATGGGTCTGATTATATCAATTGCTAATTTACTACAAGCCTTATTAGGTACTCTTATAGCTTCTACAGGACTTGGAAGAGTGATCTGTGATTTATCAGTAATCGCACAATTCATACAATCCCTTTCATAATGTTCTACACTTCTGTCCAGTCCTGGCCACCAAATATTCTCCCAAATTCTCCTTTTTATTGCTCGCATACGTATAAGTCCTTCGTGGGCCAAAGCTAACACCCTGTTCCTCATTCCCTCAGGTACCACTAGAACATTTGAAAGATGTCAAAGTCCATTGACAATATATAGCTCTTGAAAAACTTGTTTGTATGCTTCACTCAATTTCTCTTTGGATTTCCACTCGACAATCCTCGAAGGGTGCCTCCCTTCACGTTTATGAACTGTTCATCAGCCTCACATGCGACTTTCCATTCTTCCTCTGATAAGGCACCTTCAGAATGGCCTTCAACCGTGCATACTAACAATGCATCATCCTCATTCAAATCTTTTCCCTTTACCTCCTAATCCAGAGATAGAAGATGAGAAAGGCAATAAGCAAGTACATTCTTTGAGCCTGGAACATATTCCACTCTATAATAATTTTCCTGAAGTCTGTTCTGCCATTTAGCTATTCTGGGAGTGGCTGTTGTCCCCCTTTAGTGGTGAATAGTTGTACAAGAGGTTTGACTCCACGCGTTGGAGGCCTCACGTTTCACCAACACGGTGCGAATATACTTCCAGCCCAACCGATACTCAATTCCCGTAAGGTGATCGCGATCGCTCATAGACAGCGTGCACAAGCGAAAGGCGTGCAGGGAGCTCTATTTTCTCCTTATCGCTGGGTCAATGCCCTACTGAAGCGCAGTCGACCGCCAGGCTTGAACACTTCCTATTAGCTGAAGAACACAGCAAGACATGTGGGAATAGCTCGCCCTGCTGCACATACCCCTCGTCACCAATACAGAGTTGCAGGCTCAACGCACATCAGGTAATCGCTTATTGAGTACTGGATACTACAGGATGTCCAGGCATAAACCTCCTGCTCCAACGTCTTCTCTCAGGTGTCCCTCCCACATTCCAATCCCCACTACAGACAACATTCCTTCTCCATGGCTATGTAGAGAAAAACAATTGGGAGGTAGATCCCAACAAAAACCCATTGAGGTGGAAGACAAATAGGAGCTTATCAGATGCACAATGTCATACACCCGAAGATCAGGTGGTTAGGTATTTACTTGAGTGTAATGGCAAAGATATTTGCTTTACAGGGCCTGCAACAAAGACAGAGCCACTCCCTGTAGGAAAACTAAGGGTTGGCCAGTGAAGCATCTGTGGGATGTCTTGAAGTGTCTGTCCCAGTACACTAAAGAAGCAAAGCTAGGGAGGAAGGGCTTTCTACGTGAAGGCCATAGTCCTGCAGACAATCGGATATACTGCAGATAGCCATAGAGGTTCAGACAACCATAGAGGATGCCGACAACCATAGAGGCTGCAGACAACCATAGAGTCTGCAGACAATCATGGAGGGTAGTGGGAGGCCAATAGAGAGCATATCTGTCAGGTAGGATATGGGTGCAATTTGGAGCATATGGGACTGAAGGTCCTCCACTCTGCATCAACTGCAAGCATCAAACTAGATACAGGAAGGCTAGCACAGAAAGGGTTGCAGTTCGATTGAATTTTACCATAGAAAATAAGGATCTGTGTGAGAAGGTGAAAAAACAAATAATGCGATGTTTATAACAGATAAGAGCCAGTAATATTTGTATTGTTGTAAATGGCTACCACAGGAAGCCATTAACATTTGTCCCTGCATTTAACATCACAGAAGTGAAAATACAGGTTTTGAATGCAGTGTTTTGGCGGCGCTGAGTCACCACCTACCCCTGGTATCCAGGGATCCAAGGGAGCTTCGCCTACCCTAGGTCTGCTGGGACCCGAGGGGAATGATGGTTGATGGTCCAACTCCTCTGCTGCTTCTGTGTGGAATTCTGGGAGAAGGTCTCACACAGAAGGAGGGCCATGCGCGCATGTAGTTTGTGAAGTCACAATTTAGTATTTAGTTGAATTTCGAGGCTGCAATACGTACATGTAGTTCCCAGCAGACTTTGCACCCCAACTTAACCACCTCAATGTCTCTTGTCTTGCAGATGGAAATTCTCTGTGAACACCAGCAGATCCGGCTTCTAGTGGATGGACATCAGCTCTGCCACTTTGCCCATCGAGTGCGACAGATTAAGACAGTGACTGCATTAAAAATCACTGGGGACGTCAGGCTTACCAAAGTAGCATGAAGAGGACTCTGATGGAGGGATTACAAGAAGGAAAACACAAAACTTGTCTCAATAATGTTACCTTAACTGCACTCGGAATTCTTCGTTGAGTTACTTAAATATACTGGGCCAGGTGCAGGTCCACTGGGGAAGTGTCAGCCTAGTGCTGCAGACCACAGTAAATTTCCAGTTATTGTGTACAACTGCTGTCACATAGAACAACGAGGCTGGCTTATGTTTACTAAAAAGGACAGCATTGTGTTTGTGTAGATTCTTGGCAGCCTTTTTGTTTGCCAATGGTTGTAACAACCATGGTACAGTCATTGATTTCATTTGCGGTACAGGAGTGAGTTGATTTTTTATTATTATTATTCATAATTTTTGTAAAATGCTACTAATCACCATAAAGTGACCTCAGGGCACTTTGGGATTGAGTACATAAGAGGAAGTGCTGGCTGGAGTGAATGGGTACCAGTCAGTCATCCCACAGAGACCTTCAAACTCCTGTCACTTTAAGAGGCAGGTTTAAAAAGTCGCTAGTGTGATGGCCCTCCCTCAGGACAACCTGACCAAGGCATTTCTTTAATTGTGGATGAGTAGTTACTAAGCAATGATACATACAGCTTGTAAGCAGAGGAACAATTCCCTTTTTTATTTCTGTTCACAAGCAGTCACAATATGGCAAGTGATACACACATTGGCCTCTCCATTCTAATGAGAATGTCTTGTTTACATTTGCAAAACTTGCCCGTGTAAACACTAGCCATATCATTTAAAACTGGACCACTGAGTGAGTAGAGTTACTATGACCTAAACATCCAGGACACAAATATAGCTCATAGTGCAACCATAGTAAATCCATATGACGACATACAGTGGATCATCTTCGTTTAAGTGTAATGATTTAAAATGTGGTCAGGGTCTCACAAATTTTACTTGAGCTTTTTTTCCTTCAAGGTGCATTTTAACATTCCCAAAATTACTGTTTTTTGTAATCTGTTTATTGAGTTTTATTAAGTAAGAAGTAAAGAGCACATCACACTACAATCTACATTACATGAGGTCGTCCATATTGCATGTGCAGGATATAGAAATATAGAAATTAGTGACGCTCTCCTCTCATGGGAGGGTCATGTCATTACAACAGGTGGCAGAGGGGCCAAACTGACAGGAGGCGATTTCATCAATGAGGATGTTCCAGACCTATCTATAAGCGTCCTTGGAGTGCTCAAACTAACTTGGGCAGGCCACCTTCGATGTGTTCAATTACTCAAACACCTAGAGGAGAATATGCGCGGGAGAGGCCGGCCTGTTCCCTACATTACATCCTTAGGACCAATCCTCCTGTCATTATTATTCTTATTATTATGACATTTGAACATGGGATTTTGTCCTTTTAACTGTTTGTTTTTCTAAGCAAGTTTGTATCTATTAGTAAAATATTTGTTTAAAAGTTTAATTAAAAAATCCTGAAATCCACCAACCATTGTGCTGCATTTTGCATGCTGCTTAATATTGAAAATAGTGGACTGAGGGGGTCATTTATGAAGCGTCTACCTAGCTCTGGAGCATGCAGATGAATTACACCAGATGGGAGCTGCGATCAAACATTACTTTATTCCTCAGCATACACTAACAAACTGTGCATTTCATCATACTTTCCACTAACCACACCTTAACACCTCTCTGTACGTTACATATTTCCTGTTCAAAGTCTGTCCAGAACTACGAAGATTCTAGTGTGCATAATATCAAAATGCTACAATTTCGATGTTGGTGGTAACATGTCATCCTCTGAAAATTGGTGTATGTCTTTTCTACCAACCTCCTCTAACCCATGCCTCAGAGCTCAGAGGGTACAAGTGTTGCCGCCATCTAGTGTACTCCACTGCAGTGAGACCACCAGCATGAGGCAGCAGACATGATATCCGAAGGCCTGTCCTTTTTGGGTTGGGGCTTCAAACACAATGTCCACTGTGTTTTTTCTTTGTTGTGATAGAAATAATAATGGATGTCCCCCAAACACTTGGAGAAAATTAGGGGTTTGAGGCAGTACACTCAATAAATAAATAAGATATAATTTTATATATATACATATGTACACAGACATATACACACAAACATATATACAGAAGGCAATGGTACTGCAAATGTAGTGACCTCTGTACTGCCTATGATATAGTGGCTCTCAATGCTGTGACATGCAATCGTAATTTTATTAGCTAACTGTTTTTGTAATCAATAACACTTTATTAACACTCTGCATCCTCAAATTTACATCTACAATGTTTAAAAACATACAGTGGCTTTTCATCAGAGTGAAAGGTCCTGTGGTGAGTTGCATAAAGATCTTGGATGCCAATCTTCAACCCCAGAAACGAGCGTGGGGGGTGATTGTGGTGATCATATAGCTGGATCATGTATGTTTAAACTATTCAGTCCTGGGCTTTGCTTTTTCACATCATTTGTTATCAGTTATTTTACTTCAGTTCGATTCAATTGCAAACCAAAACTACAACTCCCAGCATGCACTGGTCTACTAAATGAGTGCTCAGTGGTGGAAAATAGTGTCCCACTCCGATGGAAATATCTGGCCACACAAGAGATAAAATCAGTGAGCCCACTGCAAACTCCAATCCTTGGTGGACATAACAGTCAACTGGCACCACTGACATCAGTGTGAATTTAGACCAGTCTTGTTTTTGCAGCAAAGAAGGCTGGACATTCTTTACCTTGTAGATTCATGCTTCAAGCGAGTAAGGTGGGACTACACCTCCCAACATGCTTAGTGAAAAACCAGGACTGATAGGCATAGGTGATCCTAGTTGTGCTAGAAGGTGGCCACTGCTCTCCCTGAAACATCCTTCTGAGTGGAACAATGAACAGCCCGAGGGAAGGACAACCTGAGCTAGACTAGAGCTACAAGCAGCAAATGAGCCCAGCCATCTTCAGGTGTGTGTGGTGCTGTGTGAGACATGCAGATGGAAGATTTCAGGAAGAAGTAGAGAGAAAAATGGCAGAGACTGCAAAGGACAATGGTGGAAGAGGAACACATGAGTGGTTGAGAACCTAAAGATCTCTACCCCATCCAGAGACCTTAGTAATGTTTAATTCTCAGTCCAATATTTTCAGAATTGGAAAAAAATAAAATCTAATCATTTATAACAAAATAATTGTTATTAGTCACTTAGCTGATACTGCTAAGCATTGGCAACAACAATAGGTCGGGGTTGTTTTTAGTGCATGTTCAGTCTGTGACACATCTGGATGCGATAACTCACAGAGAGGCGCCCAAACACCGGCCATTGCATTGATTTACTCGTGAGAAACTGTCACCCAAAGTGTCTCACATTTGACAGCAGAATGTCACTCATTTACACTTTGAACGATAGGAATGTCACACTTTAAGCAATCTGAAAACTTGGCAGCTCTCCAGTTGGTGTAACAGCAGTGCTCTGACAAACGAGCGAGGGAGACACATAGACTTCCGTTTTGTGTTCTTCCATTAAACAGTGATTGTCTCGCGCATTTTCCTACTTGTGTTTTTCTGCTGTTGAAACATTAACAAAGAGAAATTTCTATTTATTTTTTGCCCTTTATGTAAAGTTCATATAAACAGGCTGGCGGCTCTGCACTCTGCCAGTGCAACTGTTCATGTTACGGCGCCTCTGACTTCTATTCTTTGCTCAATGCTGCCATCATGTGGTCAGTCTGAGAATGTCAGTGGTTTGGTGGAAGTTGATGGATATGGCATTGAAAATGGGGGAATTACGGAGTGACTCATGAAGCCAAGAATGGTTAACCACTAACAAATGTGCATTTCAGGGGGGGCGCGGCTAGGCGCCAGCCAAGATGGCCACTTTTTAGCAGAGCTAAAGAGGTTGTCAAAGTTTTTCACTGTTGAGACGGCGTACAGGGCTCCGGTTCCTCCTCCGAGGCTGGGGGCCCCTCCGAGGACCATCATTGCGCAAATCTTTAACTTTCGGGATAGAGACGCCATCCTGCAGGCTGCCAGATCTCACGGTGATCTACTGTACGAAAATGCCACTGTACGCTTTTTTCCGGGCTTTACACTGAGGGTCCAATGACAGCATGAAAGCTTTCAGAAGGTTAAAAAAATACTGCGGGGAGGCGGGGCCAACCAACATGGCCAATCGGACGTGAGCTCCGTCGGCTCTGTCCGATTTCCCCCAGGTCCGATGCAGTGAGGCAGTAAGGAGGCGCTGGGGGGCCTCCCCCAATTCAGGGACTGGCATCGAGACCCCGGGAGGGGCAGAACCTGGCGGGATTGCCGGCGGAGAGGGGTGCGCCGCCCGGCAGGGCCCTCGTTCGTGTGCGCGTCCCGCGGTGGTGCGCGTCCTTGAGGCCACGCTGGCCGAGCCGGCTGGAGTCGGAGAGGGGCCGTCGCCCCGTAATAGAGGAGTAACGGTGCAAGACCCGAGGACGGAGGGAGTGCGACACCCCGACGTCAGAGCCGCAGGTGAGCAGTGGCGAGCCGCACCGAGAAGACCGCCTCCGGACACGGCAATGGCTAGGTGAGATCGGGGAAGGCCCTCCCTTCTCCATTTTGAATGGCGCAGTCGGTGGAGGTCCAGTTCAAGATACGCGGCTGAAGCTCCACAACAATAGAGCAGCAACAGGACGGTTTTACCCCAGTGGGAGAAAGCAACTAATTTAAGAAATATACCTCCGAACTGGGATGGCGAAGCTGTGCATTTGTGGATCAGAGGAGGACTGTTGGAGGCCATTTTGAGAGACACAGAGTTGGAGAGCCTCTTCAGCTGGGGGCTCGGACAAAGTAGAGATTACAGAGGCAAGTACGGGCCCTGACCGGCAGGTCACTATCACTGGGGGCTCGCCCACAAGGGGGCCGAGAGCCCATTGAGGGAAGAGGATATAGCATTGAGGCAGAGGAGAAGGAGAAATCCCCTACCCCCCTAAGAAGTGGGTGCGACAGAAGGGCGAGGACCCAGTTGCTGGCCCCTGGAGTGAAGGAGAGCGGATCTGAGAAGAGGGCGAGCCCCCAAGTAAGCACAGGGGCTTGGTCCTTAACAGTTTCATATGCCACAACGTAAAATACAGGCCAATCGGGTCTCCAGCTATTTCACACCGGTCAGAGTGGAGAGTGCTGACCAGACACAGGGAGAGGAGATGGCGCTTACAAAGGAGGACCTCCTGTCCTCTCTTCGTGCCTTTAAAACCGAACTGCGTGAAGAGCTCACAACAGATATGAGAGTGACACTGTAGGCCATCCAAACGGACATCAATGGGAAGCTATCCGCACTCCAAACAGATGTAGATTCAGTAGGGGCCCGTACCTTGGACTTGGAAACACACATACAGAACTTACAACAGAAAGTAGCCCCGGTGGAGACCGAGCTCACAAATATTAAAGCGCAATTACACCTCACCACAATGAAGTGTGAAGACTTGGAAAATTGTGCACGCCGAGAGGGTGAGAGGCCTGGAGGAGGGAGCAGAGGGGCC
The DNA here is from genome assembly GCF_031143425.1 of Pleurodeles waltl. Lineage (NCBI taxonomy): Eukaryota > Metazoa > Chordata > Amphibia > Caudata > Salamandridae > Pleurodeles > Pleurodeles waltl. The sequence continues at coordinate 1,126,540,502 of NC_090448.1, forward strand.
TGACCTAGAGGCCTTTGTGGTAGGGCCATTTTCCACACTTCCGGGAGAGGATCAAACAGAAGAACAAGTGGAACGAGCACATCGTGTGGGCAGCAGAGTCTCGGGCGAAGGGAGGAGACCGAGAGACGTTCTGGCTAAATTGAGCTAATTCAAGGTGAAGGAACAGATCCTTCTAAAGGCGAGACAACAGGACCCTGTCTCCTTCCAGGGTGCGAGATGCTCACTCTTCCAGGATATAGCACCAGCAACCCTAGCTCGACGACAACAGTTCTGTCCAGTGACTGAGGCGCCGAGAGAGAAGAATATAAAATATTGATGGACCTTCCCCTTTGGCGTGGTGTTTGAACTCTATAATAAAGCGTGCCATTTCTCGACGGTGGAGGCGGCGGCTGCCGCATTGGGACTAGAGACTAGAGGTGAGAGGGGTACTGCCGACGCCACGGCGGGAGAGGGGCAAGGAGGGGATGTCCCCCCACTTTGGCAGATCAATGGAAACAAAAGAGGAGAGGTAGAAAGACCCCTAGAAGATGAAGCCACGCGGCAGTCTGATACCGAGGAGAGTCTCATCATTTCTCTGATACGAGCGGGGGCAACCCCGGTGGAGAGTTCCAGGGGAACTGTAGGGACGGGGGAGGTTCCCCCCCTCGACGGGAAAGTGTGAAGGTGGTCTGCACGCTTCAGGTCTCAGTGTCACTTGCCTCTCGAGCATTCTCTGTCTTTGCTGGTCGCCAGGTGTCCAGGGGGCCCCGCCTTTGCGCTGCCCGTTGGCGTGTTCGGGCCTGGTGGGAGAGATTGACGGAACTGGATCCTGTCCACGACATGAAGTTTGTAGGACATTCGGCGGTTGTAGACTGCCAAGATATTGTTTGTACTTTTCTTCGGAGATGTTCTTTCGAGTTGTTTAATGTTTACCATCCATGTCAATGTGCAAAGAGTCAGGGGAAAGCGTCAGAGCTGATTAAATGTTCCCAGAGGAGGAGGGCGGGAAACACGATGCGGGGTATTGGAGATACTACTGGCGGCCCGGGTGAGAATGTTGATGTTTCACAGAGATAATGCTGGAACTACTTTCATGGAATATGAAGGGCCTCAACTCCCCCAATAAATGTTCTCAATTGAAAAAATACCTTGAAGATCATTGGTACGATATAGTGGCCCTACAAGAAACACATTTGAAGACGGGGGAGGGACAACGTCTTCGTCACACACACTACCCTCAAATTGCCCTAGCCTCAGCTCCCACAAAACGCTGCAGGGTGGCGTTACTGTTTGGCAGACCAGTCCACTTTAAGGAAATAGGGTCTAAGAAAGATAAGGAGGGACGGTTCCTGATGTTGAAGGGCAGCCTGGACGGGAAACTTTATACAATAGCTACTGTCTATGCTCCTAACAGTGGTCAAACCCAATTTCTGTTACAGTTCCTGAGCGAGCTAGAGGGCTTTGCTGAGGGCGAAGTTATCCTGATGGGAGACTTTAACCTGGTATGGGACCCAACATTAGACACAACGCACCCACAGAGATCACAAACTCGTGCGTTTGCTAAATCAGTTAAATCCTCCTTTCGCCGTTTGGGGATGTTTGACTCCTGGCGTGCCCTGAAGCCCCTGGAGAGGGATTACACCTTCTTCTCACATACCCACCGCTCATATTCACGGATAGACTATGTATTTTTTAGCAAACCGCTAAGACACATCCTTACGACTGTAGCTATTAGTCCATTTGTCATATCGGACCACGCACCGGTGGTGGTAGGTTTAAATTGGTCACTAGCACGCAAACCATCCAAGCGCTGGTACTTTCCAGGGGTGCTTACCCATGATGCTAGCGATTAGGGATTATTTCCAACATAATGGGGCGGGTGATACTAAAACTCACACACTCTGGGATGCCTTTAAGGCGGTTATAAGGGGTAAATGCATTGCGCTTGCCGCTGCCATGCACAGATTAAGATTAAAGACCAACTCCTTTTGGAAAGCAAATTTAAGGTAGCTGAACGCGACCATAAATTATCCCTGACTTGGCAAGCTCAAGGGAAGGTGGCGACCCTCATAGGTAAACTGCAGGCTACATATACAAATAGGGCAGAGATGACCCTGTTGAGATTACGGAAAGCTCATTACGACAAGGGCAACAAGATAGGCACTCCCTTAGCAAGACAGCTTCGAGTCCAACAGGCCCGAGACTACATTGAGCAGGTCAAAGACGAGCACGGGGAACACCTCACTGAAGAGGGGAAGGCGAGGGCATTTAGATGATTCTATGAGCGTCTTTATCAATCAGACCACCCACCCGCCCACGCCCAAGAGTCTTTATTTTATTTTTTATTTAAATACATTCGGTCCAGAGAATTTGGACCATTTAAGTTTAAAAGAAAAAAACTGTTTTACATGATTGTATAAATCCATTGGAATCGCAATAACTCATCATAATTCATAATAACAATCATTCAAGATACTATAAAAGTCTGATAATCAGCTAACATGTAAAATATTTCAATAAAATCCTTACAACTAAAATTAGCTTATGCGGTCTCAATTTACTCCTAAAAAGGTCCAGAATTCATGCTAAAATACAGGAAAAGAAGTCACATATAAATTAGTAAAATCAGAGAAATAACAGGGTGCATATCATATATTATGAGATAAAAGAAGGAACGAAGAAATATAGATCTGATTGAGGTCTCCCTCTGTGAACAAACAAAGGCTCAGCCTAAAGCTCTTGGGCCCTCTCTACAGAAATGAGCCTACGACGGATACGCCAAGCCTCCGATAAAAATTTGGAAATTGAGGTGGCAACCAGTGTGGATATTTCATATTTGCATATTCTGGTGGCATTGACTCTATCCGACAGCAATACATTTTTACAGAGGGGGATAATCCATTTTCCTCTGGGGTTCTTGTATGAGGGACAAAAAAACAAAATATGCTCGATTGTTTCTTTATGAAGAGGACAAGATATGCATCTATCAGTCGAGAGGACGCTGGATGACCAGTGGGCCGTGTAAATATTAGTAGGCAGGGAACCATATCTAAGCTGTAGATAAAGGGCACGAGCATGAGATGGCATAGGGAGGTTCATGAAAATCTCGGGCCAAGGTTCATGTTTAATTTGGAGAAATTCTGATGTTAGCCTACCCAGCCCGTTTTGGCGCAATACATCTTCGTTGACTTTTTCCCAATATCTTCTTTTGACGAGATGTCTTGCGTTATTGGGAATCAGTTCCGGGTGTGCCCAATAGTGGGGAAGACCTATATTAGCCCAAGCAGATTTCATCTCCTGCAGCCATTGAATTCTAATCGGGCCCTGTGAAGTAGCTATAAGTTCCCTCACCACCACCCTATATGGTTCAAGTTCGGGAGTTGTCCAAAGGCGAATCCAATAAGAAAGCGGTCTCAAGGCCGCAATGGTTTTGATGCTGTTTAACCCTAAGTCGAGCCTGAGAGGAATCATTGGGGTACCTACCCCTAACCGGGAAACCTGTCTAAGGAAGTTGTTTTCTTTTGTTTGTAAAATATCCAATCTTCTGTGTGATCCCCAGAGTTCTGCTCCATATAAGGCCGCCACACGGATTTGGGTATTATAGATCTCAGCAATTATAATCAAAGGGGAACTCCGGACCTTTCTGGACCTGCGAACTAGGGCCCCACCTCTTTGACTTAAAATAAGTGCCCCTTTACCAATGGCTGCCTCCCATTTTCCAGTGGTTGATAATCTAATTCCCAAATAGTCAAACTCTTCCACTTTCTCCAGTGGTATTGAATTCATTTCAATTTTAACACAAGGTTGTTTCCTTAGAGAGCTATATATCATAAATTTCGTTTTTTTAGCATTGACGTCAAGCCCAAAATCCCTACAGTAAGCACAAAATTGGTTAACCAAATTTTGGATCCCCACAGGAGATTTGGCTAGCAAGATTGTATCGTCCGCATACAATAAACATGGGATTTTTTCCCCTGCCAATTTGGGCGAGTCGTTTATGCAATTCTCCAAATAACAGATACAGTTATTGATATAGAGCAAAAAAAGGGTAGGGGCCAGAACGCACCCCTGCCGGACTCCTCTGTTGATGGCCACAGGATCTGTCAGGTCGCCCTCCTTGCCACATCTAATTCGGGCATAGGTATTATCGTGAAGCCGGGTGATAAGACTTAAGAGACCAGCAGGAACCCCCATGTTGGAGAGTGTTGACCAAAGCATGTTCCTGGGGATCAGATCAAATGCAGCTCTTAGGTCTATGAAGACCACATACAGATTCCCCCCCCCTAAGTCCACATTCTTCCACTTGATTGCCAGGAATCTTAAGACTTGGTCAATAGTGCTCACAGCAGGTCTGAACCCTGCTTGTAGATTCGATAGGGCATTAGATTCCATGATCCATTCATCAAGGTGGCACAAAAGATGTTTGGCATAGATTTTTTGAAAATTATCCAGGAGACTGATCGGGTGATAGTTGGCTGGGATATTAGGGCAACCTTTTTTAAAGATAGGAACTATCTCGGCCCCTTTCCATGAGAGAGGGATGGGGGCTCCAGGTGCGATTGCATTGCAGATTCGATTGAGATAAGGAGCCCATATGTCAGGTCTTGTCTTTTATAGATCGCCCGGAATCTTATCAGGACCTGGAGCCTTTCCCCAATTTAGTGAATCAATAGCAGCGCTAGTTTCAGCTAAAGTAAATGAGATCGGGGTAGCGGCTTGGAATATTGGGACATCTAGGGACCTAGAAGATACCTCGGGAGAACCTGCGTATAATTGGCCAAAATGCTCAACCCAGGTTGCAGGAAGAATTGATGTGCCAGGTACAGAGGCAGAGTCTCCACAGTTTTCTGCTATTAATTTCCAAAACCTGGAGGTATCTTTTGATTTAGCGGTTTCCAAGATGGCTACCCATCTAGCCTCTTCCCAGCTTCGACGAGCCTTGATACATTCATTCTTATAATCTTTTCTAGCTATTCTTATAGATTCAAATTGGCCTGTTTTTAAAACTTTCAGAAGAGTGAGCTGTGCTTCCCTACATAAATTGTTAAACCACCATGCCCGGCACTTTTTCTTGGAAGTGCTGGAGATCTCTTTTGTGAAGAGGTGTTTTAGGGAATCAAACAGTTTACTATGGGCTGCTAAAAGCCTATCACCCTCATCATCTTCATTATAATGCAGCATACACTCCATTTGATTAGCTAGCAGATTGTAGATTGATGAAAGATGCTTGGGGATGTAGTAACAAACTCCCATTTTAAATTCTGTCTATTATTTGATAAAACTAGCTGATGGGCATAAAGCTTAGAATGGGGTGTCTCAAGTAAAGGGAATAAGCCTCTAGTCGATAGAATCAATGGGTCATGGTCGCTCTCTTCATGCTCTTGTACTCTCATATCAACCATATGGCCCCACAGTCTAATGTCGAGGAGCATATAATCAATCTGGCTTCTAATCCTTCCTCGTTTGAAAGTGGGTTGCAAATTTGCATCAGAGCAGGAGCGACCATTACAGGTTCGAAGGCCATAAGTTATTGTAATATCAGCCACTAAACGGGCTGTTTTGCCCAATCTCGGTCGTTTGTTGGAGACTAGCTGTGGAATCCCCCAATAGGCGTCCTCTTCCTGATATATCTCTTGAACCAGGGGGTTGGGCTCGAATGTAACGTTAAAATCCCCTCCAATCAAAATTAAGTGGGAAATATTGTTTTTAAGTAAGCTATCCAATAAAGATAGAGCGTCGTGATCTACGGGGGAACCCACACTCCTGTCATAAACATTGATTACTAGTAAGGATTTCTCCTCGGGAATCGTTAGCAATAGGGCCTGTAGATCAGGGCAGCTCGTGTCTATCACTACAGCTTTGCTTCTGAGAGAACTACTTAACCATATAAGTAGCCCTCCTGAAGATCTCCCAGAGGATGACTTACGAGCTGGAACCCAATAACTTCTAAAACCTAATCTGTGTTTGGGACCCGTCGTCCAAGTTTCTTGAAATAGGCATATTAAATGATCGTCAATAAATTGACCCCATTCCAAATTTTGCATTTTGCTTCCAGCCCTGCTATATTCCAACTAAGAACTTGGGCAAGATCACTGGATTTGGGGGCATATTTATACTCCGTTTGCGCCGGAATTGCGTCGTTTTTTTTTACGCAATTCCGAAGCAAAAGTAACTCCATATTTATACTTTGGCGTTAGACGCGTCTAGCGCCAAAGTCCATGGAGTTTGCGTCCTTTTTTAGCGTGGACACCTACTTTGCGTTAATTATATGCAAGGTAGGCGTTCCCGTCTAAAAAAGTGACTCCACAGCATGTGCGCCGTATTTACACTCCCGGGCAAAATTCACGCCCGGGAGTGGGCGGGTAAAAAAAAATTACGTACGCCCGCTTTTGCGCCGTTTTTTAGCGCCTGGAAAAGGCAGGCGTTAAGGGACCTGTGGGCTCGGAAGGAGCCCAGAGGTGCCCTCCCATGCCCCCAGGGACACCCCCTGTCACCCTTGCCCACCCCAGGAGGACACCCAAGGCTGGAGGGACCCATCCCAGGGACAATAAGGTAAGTTCTGGTAAGTATTTTTAAAAAAAACAATTTGTGGCATAGGGGGGCCTGATTCGTGCCCCCCTACATGCCACTATGCCCAATGACCATGCCCAGGGGACAGAAGTCCCCTGGGCATGGCCATTGGGCAAGGGGGCATGACTCCTGTCTTTGCTAAGACAGGAGTCATTTCTATGGGGGTTGGGAATGGAAAAAAATGGCGCAAATCGGGTTGAGGCGAAAAATTTGCCTCAGCCTGACTTGCCCCATTTTTTCACGCCCAAGCTCCATATCCCCCTATGCCGGCGCTGCCTGGTGTACGTAGTTTTTTTCAACGCACACCAGGCAGCGCCGGCGGCTAACGCCGGCTAACGTCATTGCTTAAATACGGCGCCCGCATGGCGCTTCAGAATGGCGTTAGCCGGCGCTAATTTGTTTGACGCAAAACTGCGTTAGCGCAGTTTTGCGTCAAAAAGTATAAATATGGGCCTCGGTGTATCTAGCTTCCTTTTGAGGAATATAGTTGCCTGTATCTGTATTTTCTTGTGTAGTGTACACTTCACAGGGTGCAGGGCCCGATACAATCGTATCTAATGGGGTATCTGAACAATAAAGCACTGGATCCCTAGAAGAGCTTGAGAGATGGGGAGCCCCCTCCTTATTGGCTAAATGAAAGGTGTTATCAGGAGTTCCCCGATTGTCAGGGTTCATCAAAGGCAATGAAGTTGCTAGAGTAGGATCATTAGAGACAGTATAATTAGTGTACTCAGAGGCAAGAGTGTTGGAATCCTCTTCCCACGGGCCATCGCATAGTCAGTCTATCTCCGAGAGTGACAGTGATGGATGTCTAAAACCAAGAGCAGGGCTGGAGCGTGTCTCAATGTCACGGGGAACTTTCTGAAACAATAAAGGTTGCCTGTTCATGGGTGGCCGTGCTGATGGATAGAATGCTTGAAGTCTACACAGAGAGACCATACCAATTTCAGGATACGATCTATCTGCATTTAGCACGAGCTGCCGTACAAGAGCAGGGGAATCAAATTTGATGACAATACAATCCCCTGTGCCGATCTTTTCTAGAAAACCCACCCACCCAACCCTTCTCACCATTAGGATCGAGGATGTCAAGGAGAATGCGAACCCCGCATTAAGATGTAACCAATTAATAACCTTGTTTTTAAGCTCAGTGAATGATTCCGAGGATTTGAGTCTTATTTGCCCTCAATCCACCTACTGCAGGTCTCTCAGGAGACGAATGACATGCTAGAGGCACCCTTTACGGCGGAGGAAGTACAGGCGGCCATTGACACCCTTCCCCTGCATAAGGCTCCGGGCCCTGACTGTTTTACAGCCCTTTTTTATAAAGCCTTCAGTGCAGAACTAGCAGGTCAACTTGCGGCACTATTTAATTATATACGAGGGGAAGGTGTGGTGTCCCCACCCGTGGGGGAGGCTCTGATCACTCTTATACCCAAGGCCGGGAAAGACCCTCAACTCTGTGCCTCATTCAGGCCCATTGCCCTGTTGAACCTGGATTCCAAATTATACTCTAAAATCCTGGCGCAGAGGCTGGAGGATGTGATGCTAGAGCTGATACATCCAGACCAGTCTGGTTTTATTAAAGGTCGCCAGACTCATGACAACTTAAGGCGTGTCATCCACTTAATGGAAAAGGTACACAAGAAAAAGGTCCCTGCACTCCTATTGGTCTTGGACGCCGAGAAGGCGTTTGACCGGGTTGAGTGGTTTTTTTTAGTGGCAACCATGAGACGGTTTGGATTTGGGGAACAATTTATATCCATGGTGATGAGCAACTATGCCTGCCCTAGATCCCGCATCTCGGTCAATGGGGTAACATCTGAATTTTTTTATCTATTTCGAGGCACGTGGCGGGGATGCCCCCTTTCCCCTCTGCTCTTTGCACTCAGTTTCGAGCCCTTGGCAGTGCGGGTGAGGGGATGCCCTGAGTTCCCAGGCATTAAATTTGGCGCAGATTCACATAACATTTCCCTATTTGCAGACGACATTTTATTACTTGTCACTGAGCCCTGCACATCTCTTTTAGCCATACAGGAAGAACTGGCACATTTTGAACAAGTGGTGGGGTTCAGGGTAAACACGGGGAAGCCCTATCTCCTCAATCTGACACTGCCCGCTGGAGTAATGACCCAGATAGCCTCCCTGACCCCATTTGCTTGGGCCAAGAAAGACATTACCTACTTAGGCATTCGGATTGTCCCCCAGGTAATTGATCTGTTTAGAGCTAACTACCCCCTTTGATTAGGTCTCTACGAGACGACTTCAGGAGGTGGTCCCCGTTATGGCTATCCTGACTGGGGTGCATCAATATTACATCAATAGTATTAAAATGGCTGCTCCCCAGATTTCTATATCACTTTCAGAGCCTCCCCATTGAGATCCTGCCGGATTTCTTTTGCGGAGACTCGAACACTATTCACGAAATTCATTTGGCAGGGTACAAGAGCTACTGGTGCGCCCCAGAAGGATCTCCTGCTATATTCTAGAGCAGCACAACTGCGGGTCTTAGCTGAGTGGTCCCTCCGAGAGTCAGATAAGATTTGGCTGCACATGGACAGAGCAGTGACAGGCAAGACCTTGTGGGATATCCCATGGAAGCCTAAGGGGGCACGACCACCAAACGCATACATTAGCACACCCACTGCCACTATCCTAAAAGTGTGGGACAAGGTAATTAAAATCTATGGGCTTACTTCCTTCCCCTCGCCACACACCCCTATCCACCTTAACAAGGCATTCCCACCAGGGGAATTTCCGGGACCCTTTGATCGATGGAGAGAATTGGGCTGCTTACGCATTGCAGATCTATACCATGGAAATCAACTTAGGACCTTCAATAATTGCTGTAGGGACTTCCAACTCCCACAATCCGAACGTTACCATTACACACAGTTAGTGCACTGGGTCACGCAGCCACATATAAAGGAAGCAGCTACAAGGGATCTTCTCCCAGTGGAGAGATTTGTGCAAAGGGGAGAAGTGACAAAGGGCAGTATTTCTACACTATACTCTATACTAGCTATGGCACAAACAGCGCCGACCCCTTGATACATCCCCTTCTGGGAGCACGTCTTGGGTGCTTCGGTGGAGGAGGACCAATGGCGCTATCTATATCAAGATATACCCAAGCACAACCGCTCCATGGCAGCTAGGGAGGCTTACTACAAACTGCTTTATAATTGGTATCTATATCCGGAGAAACTTAAGAAACTTTACCCTCAGGTGTCAGATAGATGTTGGAGGGGCTGTGGCATGCTGGGAGACTTTAAACACATATGGTGGGACTGCCCAACGATTCGCCCCAATTGGAACAAAATTCTCTCTCATCTGAAAGAGATGCTGGGATATCCCATTCTGATCACGATGGAGCATGCCCTCTTGGGCCTTCGAGCCCAAGAACTACAGTACGAAACATACGGGGACCGTGGCTGGCTTTGGGGGCGGTGAAGACAACCCTAGCATCCTTCTGGAAAAAAACAGACCCACCCCCTATAGCTTTGTGGTTCATTCGGTTGTGGAAAAGTCTCGCCATGGAGCGTCTGGTTGATAAAGAGGAGGGCTCGCGCAGAAGTTTTGATTACATATGGGATGCCCTGGTTCAGTTTCTTTCCAGGGGGCTCCCCCTCACAACTTGTATTCCCAGATTAAGGGCCTTGCACCTCTTCCATATCTAGAAACCGGAGTCTGAGTCGGGGATTGGAGAGGACCCCTGTGGGCCTTGAGAGGGGGACCCACAACCACCGACTACTCTTAGCTACTCTTGACATGACCAGGGATGGATTGTTTGTTGTATGTTAACCTGTTTATTATCTTTTTTAAACTGTTTCATTTACTGTACGTGCTGGTTACGCTTACAACCTTGCATGATGACAAGCGTCCCTTAGAGCGGAGTATTCCTATTGAACAATGTAACACTTACCCCTGCTGGGGACAAACGACAAAGGAGATGGAGTTGTATTGAGTAGTCTATGATACTTATTGATTAAGTATGCCTGTGCTGTTTTACAAAATGTCAATAAAAAGAAGATTACAAAAAAAAAATACTGCGGGACCATGATCTCAAATACATGATGTTCTTCCCGGTGAGACTGAGGGTAATTGCGGAAGGGAAAACGTGGCATTTTGACACTCTGGAGGAGGCGTGGGAGTGGCTGGAGGGGTCCCGATCAATGAGCCGCTCAGAGCACTGGGGTTCTGTGATGGGCCGCGGCGGACAGAATAGGGTGCTCCCCTCAGGAACAAGCGCAGGAGACAACGAGATCATCACCTTGATGACTGGTGGCTTCGACCTGGCAGTGCTGGGGAGAATACAGTAAGGGACCTGTGGCGTTACATGGATCCGGTTGGGGTGTGGAAGGCACGGCGCTCCATTAGTGCTGGAAGGAGGCACTGTGTTTGAATTGTACATTGGGGGATTGTTCTGCTTAAACAATGGTGGTGCGGATGGTGAAGGCATGGATTGGTGGCACTAGCCCACCCATACTGGTGTTTCAATTGTTTTGGGCGACAGGCGATCCACGGATTGGGGGGTGGGTTCAAAGCCTGCTATGCGGGGTTGTAGGGTGGGAGGAGTTCTTGGTTGGGGTTTGCTGACCTACTGTTTTGGGGTTTTCCACTGTTTTTATGCCATTGTACCGATATGTGCTGATATGCACTGCTGCTTGGATGGAGGCGGTGTGGGAGGGACCACCAGGTCTGGGTAGTCGTATTAAGCGAACTATAGTTCTTCAATACCTGCGCTGACATAGGCCCGACCTTGTTTTGCTGCAGGATACACATCTGAAAGGGAACTATTACAAGGCATTAGATAGGTTTGGGTACCAATTGGTTGCTGTAGGAGGCTGGACTGGCTTGTAGTGAGTACCAAGGGGTACTTGCACCTTGCACCAGGCCCAGTTATCCCTTATTAGTGTATAGGGTGTCTAGCAGCTTAGGCTGATAGATAATGGTAGCTTAGCAGAGCAGCTTAGGCTGAACTAGGAGACGTGTGAAGCTACTACAGTACCACTTAGCGTCATATGCACAATATCATAAGAAAACACAATACACAGTTATACTAAAAATAAAGGTACTTTATTTTTATGACAATATGCCAAAGTATCTTAGAGTGTACCCTCAGTGAGAGGATAGGAAATATACACAAGATATATATACACAATAGCAAAAATATGCAGTATAGTCTTAGAAAACAGTGCAAACAATGTATAGTTACAATAGGATGCAATGGGGAAACATAGGGATAGGGGCAACACAAACCATATACTCCAAAAGTGGAATGCGAACCACGAATGGACCCCAAACCTATGTGACCTTGTAGAGGGTCGCTGGGACTATTAGAAAATAGTGAGAGTTAGAAAAATAACTCTCCCCAAGACCCTGAAAAGTGAGTGCAAAGTGCACTAAAGTTCCCCTTAGGACAAAGAAGTCGTGTTAGAGGAATAATGCAGGAAAGACACAAACCAACAATGCAACAACTGTGTATTTCCAATCTAGGGTACCTGTGGAACAAGGGGACCAAGTCCAAAAGTCACAAGCAAGTCGGAGATGGGCAAATGCCCAGGAAATGCCAGCTGTGGGTGCAAAGAAGCTTCTACTGGACAGAAGAAGCTGAGGTTTCTGCAGGAACGAAAAGGGCTAGAGACTTCCCCTTTGGTGGACGGATCTCTCTCGCCGTGGAGAGTCGTGCAGAAGTGTTTTCCCGCCGAAAGAATGCCAACAAGCCTTGCTAGCTGCAAATCGTGCGGTTAGCGTTTTTGGACGCTGCTGTGGCCCAGGAGGGACCAGGAGGTCGCAAATTGGACCAGGAGAGAGAGGGGACATCGAGCAAGACAAGGAGCCCTCTAAGCAGCAGGTAGCACCCGGAAAAGTGCCAGAAACAGGCACTACAAGGATGCGTGAAACGGTGCTCACCCGAAGTCGCACAAAGGAGTCCCACGTCGCCGGAGACCAACTTAGAAAGTCGTGCAATGCAGGTTAGAGTGCCGTGGACCCAGGCTTGGCTGTGCACAAAGGATTTCCGCCGGAAGTGCACAGGGGCCGGAGTAGCTGCAAAAGTCGGGGTTCCCAGCAATGCAGCCCAGCGAGGTGAGGCAAGGACTTACCTCCACCAAACTTGGACTGAAGAGTCACTTGACTGTGGGGGTCACTTGGACAGAGTCGCTGGATTCGAGGGACCTCGCTCGTCGTGCTGCGAGGAGACCCAAGGGACCGGTAATGCAGCTTTTTGGTGCCTGCGGTTGCAGGGGGAAGATTCCGTCGACCCACGGGAGATTTCTTCGGAGCTTCTGGTGCAGAGAGGAGGCAGACTACCCCCACAGCATGCACAAGCAGGAAAACAGTCGTGAAGGCGGCAGGATCAGCGTTACAGAGTTGCAGTAGTCGTCTTTGCTACTATGTTGCAGGTTTGCAGGCTTCCAGCGCGGTCAGCAGTCGATTCCTTGGCAGAAGGTGAAGAGAGAGATGCAGAGGAACTCGGATGAGCTCTTGCATTCGTTATCTAAAGTTTCCCCAGAGACAGAGACCCTAAACAGCCAGAAAAGAGGGTTTGGCTACCTAGGAGAGAGGATAGGCTACTAACACCTGAAGGAGCCTATCAGAAGGAGTCTCTGACGTCACCTGGTGGCACTGGCCACTCAGAGCAGTCCAGTGTGCCAGCAGCACCTCTGTTTCCAAGATGGCAGAGGTCTGGAGCACACTGTAGGAGCTCTGGACACCTCCCAGGGGAGGTGCAGGTCAGGGGAGTGGTCACTCCCCTTTCCTTTGTCCAGTTTCGCGCCAGAGCAGGGCTAAGGGGTCCCCTGAACCGGTGTAGACTGGCTTATGCAGAATTGGGCACATCTGTGCCCAACAAAGCATTTCCAGAGGCTGGGGGAGGCTACTCCTCCCCTGCCTTCACACCATTTTCCAAAGGGAGAGGGTGTAACACCCTCTCTCAGAGGAAGTCCTTTGTTCTGCCATCCTGGGCCAGGCCTGGCTGGACCCCAGGAGGGCAGATGCCTGTCTGAGGGGTTGGCAGCAGCAGCAGCTGCAGTGAAACCCCAGGAAGGGCAGTTTGGCAGTACCAGGGTCTGTGCTACAGACCCCTGGGATCATGGGATTGTGCCAACTATGCCAGGATGGCATAGAGGGGGCAATTCCACGATCATAGACATGTTACATGGCCATATTCGGAGTTACCATTGTGAAGCTACATATAGGTAGTGACCTATATGTAGTGCACGCGTGTAATGGTGTCCCCGCACTCACAAAGTTCAGGGAATTGGCTCTGAACAATGTGGGGGCACTTTGGCTAGTGCCAGGGTGCCCTCACACTAAGTAACTTTGCACCTAACCTTTACCAGGTAAAGGTTAGACATATAGGTGACTTATAAGTTACTTAAGTGCAGTGTAAAATGGCTGTGAAATAACGTGGACGTTATTTCACTCAGGCTGCAGTGGCAGGCCTGTGTAAGAATTGTCAGAGCTCCCTATGGGTGGCAAAAGAAATGCTGCAGCCCATAGGGATCTCCTGGAACCCCAATACCCTGGGTACCTCAGTACCATATACTAGGGAATTATAAGGGTGTTCCAGTAAGCCAATGTAAATTGGTAAAAATGGTCACTAGCCTGTTAGTGACAATTTGGAAAGAAATGAGAGAGCATAACCACTGAGGTTCTGATTAGCAGAGCCTCAGTGAGACAGTTAGTCACTACACAGGTAACACATTCAGGCACACTTATGAGCACTGGGGCCCTGGGTTACCAGGGTCCCAGTGACACATACAACTAAAACAACATATATACAGTGAAAAATGGGGGTAACATGCCAGGCAAGATGGTACTTTCCTACACAACCCCCCCCCCCAAACGAAGGACAATAAGACTAGCCATGACCTGATGAGTCTTCATTGTCTAAGTGGAAATATCTGGAGAGTCCATCTGTATTGGAGTGGCTACTCCCAGATCTATGTTCCACTGTATAGTCCATTCCCTGTAGGGATATGGACCACCTCAACAATTTAGGATTTTCACCTTTCATTTGTTTTAGCCAAAGTAGAGGTTTGTGGTCTGTCTGAACAATGAAGTGAGTGCCAAACAGGTATGGCCTCAACTTCTTCAGAGCCCAGACCACAGCAAAGGCCTCCCTCTCTATGGCAGACCAACGCTTTTCTCTAGGGGTCAACCTCCTACTAATAAAAGCAACAGGTTGATCCTGGCCCTCAGAATTAAGTTGTGATAGGACTGCCCCTACTCCTAATTCAGATGCATCAGTTTGGACATAGAATTTTTTAGAGTAAAAAGGGCTTTTCAGGACAGGTGCAGAGCACATGGCCTGCTTCAGCTCCTCAAAAGCTTTCTGACAGTTTGCTGTCCATAATACCTTTTTAGGCATTTTCTTGGATGTGAGGTCATTAAGAGGGGCTGCAATGGAGCCATAGTTCTTAATGAACCTCCTGTAATACCCAGTGAGGCCTAGGAAGGCTCTCACCTGAGTCTGTGTAGTAGGGGGAACCCAATCAATAATTGTTTGGATTTTCCCCTGTAGTGGTGCAATCTGTTCCCCACCAACAAGGTGTCCCAGATAAACCACCTTACCCTGCCCTATCTGGCACTTTGAAGCCTTGATAGTGAGGCCTGCCTTTTGCAGGTCCTCCAAAACTTTCCATAGGTGGACCAGGTGATCATCCCAGCTGGAGCTAAAGACAGCTATATCGTCCAAATATGCTGCACTGCAAGCTTCCAGCCCTTGCAGGACTGTGTTCACCAACCTCTGAAAAGTGGCAGGTGCATTTTTCAAACAAAAAGGCATTACAGTAAACTGGTAATGTCCTCCAATGGTAGAAAATGCAGTCTTAGGTTTACCATCTTCTGACAATTTGATCTGCCAATACCCTGCAGTCAAATCAAAAGTGCTTAGATACTTGGCAGATGCCAGTGTATCTATGAGCTCATCTGCCCTGGGTATAGGGTGAGCATCAGTTTTGGTTACCAAGTTGAGACCTCTATAGTCTACACAAAACCGCATTTCCTTCTTTCCATCTTTGGAAAGGGGTTTTGGTACCAGTACCACAGGAGAAGCCCATGGACTGTCAGAGTGCTCAACCACACCTAGTTCTAACATTTTCTGGACCTCTTGCTTTATGCAGTCCCTGACATGGTCAGGCTGCCTATAGATCTTACTTTTGACAGGCAAGCTGTCTCCAGTATCTATAGTGTGCTCACACCAAGAAGTGGTACCTGGCACAGTAGAGAACAGTTCAGAGAATTGATCTAGGAGATTTATGCAATTGTCTTTCTGCTCAGCAGTAAGACAATCAGCCAAAACTACACCTTCCACAAGAGCATCTTGTTCTGTGGAAGAGAAGAGATCAGGTAGAGGATCACTGTCTTCTTCCTGTCCCTCATCTGTTGCCATGAGCAGGGTGAGATCAGCCCTGTCATAGTAGGGTTTCAGGCGGTTGACATGGAGCACCCTAAGGGGACTCCTGGCAGTGCCTACGTCAACTAAATAGGTGACTTCTCCCTTCTTTTCAACAATTGTGTGGGGTCCACTCCATTTATCTTGGAGTGCTTTTGGGGCCACAGGCTCCAAGACCCACACTTTCTGCCCTGGTTGGTACTGAACCAAAACAGCCTTCTGATCATGCCATTGCTTCTGGAGCTCTTGGCTGGCCTGAAGGTTTTTACTGGCCTTTTTCATGTACTCAGCCATCCTTGATCTGAGGCCAAGTACATAATCCACAATATCCTGCTTAGGAGCTTTTAAAGGTTGTTCCCAACCCTCCTTTACAAGTGTGAGTGGACCCCTAACAGGGTGTCCAAAAAGAAGTTCAAAGGGGCTGAAGCCCACTCCTTTCTGGGGTACCTCCCTGTAGGCAAAAAGGAGGCATGGTAGAAGGATATCCCATCTCCTGCGGAGTTTTTCAGGGAGACCCATAATCATGCCTTTGAGAGTTTTATTAAATCTCTCCACCAGTCCATTTGTTTGTGGATGATAGGGTGTTGTGAACTTGTAAGTTACACCACACTCCTTCCACATGGCCTTAAAGTATGCAGACATGAAATTGCTTCCCCTGTCTGATACTACTTCCTTTGGGAAGCCCACCCTGGAAAATATTCCCAGGAGGGCCTTTGCCACTGCAGGTGCTGTAGTGGTCCTTAAAGGAATAGCTTCAGGATATCTTGTGGCATGGTCCACTACCACCAAGATAAATCTATTGCCTGAAGCAGTAGGAGGGTCAAGGGGGCCAACTATGTCAACCCCTACCCTTTCAAAGGGAACCCCAACCACAGGCAGTGGAATAAGGGGTGCCACCTGTCTTGCCACTGGCTTGACAGGATTCACAGGACTTACAAAATTCCTTTGTGTCCTCAGACATCCTAGGCCAATGAAACAATGGAACCAGTCTGTCCCAAGTTTTCATTTGACCCAGGTGTCCAGCTAGGGGAATGTCATGTGCCAGGGTTAGGAGGAACTTTCTGTACTCCTGAGGAATCACTAATCTCCTGGCAGCTCCAGGTTTAGGATCCCTATGCTCAGTGTACAAGAGGTTGTCCTCCCAGTAAACTCTGTGAGAGTCACTGACATCCCTATTAGCCTGTTTGACAGCTTGCTGTCTGAGACCCTCTAATGTGGGACAGGTTTGCTGTGCCACACTCAGCTCCTCTCTGGCAGGCCCCCCTTCACCCAAAAGCTCAGCAGTGTCTGCTTCCAGCTCCTCTGGTGTAGGTTCTGCACAGGGAGGGAATTCTTCTTCCTCAGAAGTAGAATCCACTGTAGAGGGAGGGATAGTAGGAAGTGGTTTGCTTCTACTAGCCCTAGCTTTAGGGAGCACTTGGTCCATTGTTCCAGGATCCAAGCTTCCCTGTCCTTTTTGCTTTTTGGCCTGGGCCCTTGTCAAAGCAAAAATATGCCCTGGGATGCCCAGCATTGCTGCATGGGCCTCCAACTCCACATCTGACCAAGCTGATGTCTCCAAATCATTCCCTAATAGACAGTCTACAGGTAAATCTGAAGCTACCACAACTTTCTTTGGACCAGTAACCCCCCCCCAGTTGAGATTTACAACAGCCATGGGGTGGCTAAGTGTGTTGTTGTGAGCATCGGTTACTTGGTACTGGTGACCAAGTAGGTGTTGTTCAGGGTGGACCAGTTTCTCTATGACTATAGTCACACTGGCACCAGTGTCCCTGTAGGCCTGAACCTCAACACCATTTATTAGGGGTAGCTGCTTGTACTTATCCATATTAAGGGGACAAGCAACTAAGGTGGCTAAATCAATAGCCCCCTCAGAGACTAACACAGCCTCTGTGGCCTCCCTAACAAGGCCAACCCCAACTAAGTTACCAATAGTGAGCCCAGCTACTCCCTTGGATTGGCTATTAGTAGGTTTGCTCCCACCACCACTGCTATTAGTAGGGACACTAGGTGTAGCAGTAGGGGTTGTAGTGGTAGGAGGCTTGGTGCCTTTCTTTGGACAACTGGGATCTGTTGTCCAATGGCCTTTTATTTTACATAAATAGCACCATGGTTTCTTTTCCTTGTTCTGATTAAAAGAGGATTTGGGCCCACCACCCCCACCAGAGTGTTTTTGTGGGCCTGATGAAGACTCATTTTTAGATTTGTCCCCACCCTTGTCAGAAGACTTACCATCCTTCTTTTTGTTGCCATCTTTGTCACCCCCTGTATGAACTTTTCTGTTCACCCTTGTTCTGACCCATTTGTCTGCCTTCTTTCCCAATTCTTGGGGAGAGGTCAGATCAGAGTCCACCAAGTACTGGTGCAACAAATCAGACACACAATTATTAAGAATATGCTCTCTCAGGATCAAGTTATACAGGCTGTCATAGTCAGTAACTTTACTGCCATGTAACCACCCCTCCAAGGCCTTCACTGAATGGTCAATGAAATCAACCCAGTCTTGTGAAGACTCCTTTTTGGTCTCTCTGAACTTTATCCTGTATTGTTCAGTGGTTAAGCTATAACCATCCAGGAGTGCATTCTTAAGAACTTGGAAATTATTAGCATCATTTTCTTTCACAGTAAGGAGCCTATCCCTACCTTTTCCACTAAATGATAGCCATAGGATAGCAGCCCACTGCCTTTGAGGGACATCCTGTACAACACAGGCCCTCTCAAGTGCAGCAAACCACTTGTTAATGTCATCCCCCTCCTTATAAGGGGGAACTATCTTGTGCAGATTCCTGGAATCATGCTCTTTTGCAGGATGACTATGGGGAATACTGCTGCTGCCACCATGGGTTTCTAAACCCAGTTTCTGTCTCTCCTTCTCTACTTCTAAAGTCTGTCTATCCAAATCCAGCTGTTGCTTCTTGAGCTTCAGTCTGGTTTGTTCCACTCTCAATCTATTGAGCTCCCTTTCTAACAATCTGTCATCAGGGTGGGTGGGAGGGACATGCCTTGAAACAGAAGTATGGTGAGAATGGACAGAAGGAGACCTGTCCCTTACAGAAGCCACCCTAACAGCTTGGCTAACAGAAACATCACTACCAGTATGGTGAGAATAAATGCTTTTGCTATGATGTGAGACAACACTATTTATATGGTGTGGCTCATCATCATTACCAACTATGCTAGACTGTCTAGTAATGGGCAGGCTAGGAAGTTTCTTTCCTGAATCTTTTCCTGGGGGAGTCCCTGGATCAGATTGAGAACCATTAGCTACTTTTTCAACAGATGGGGCACTTCTAGCCTTATCCTGTTCTCTAAGCATGTTAAGTAACAGTTCCAAGGAAGGATTCTCCCCTACACTCAAACCTCTCTCTACACAGAGACTCCTTGCTCCTTTCCAGCTAAGGTGGTCATATGCAAGTTTGAACAGATCAACATTTTGGCCTGTGCCAGACATTTTTAGAGAGAGTTAAAGTAATTGTAATTGTAATTGTAATCGTATTTATATAGCGCTTACTACCCCTGACGAGGCGTCGAAGCGCTTTTCGATGAGTAGCACGCTACTCCGGTACCCAACAAGAATTAGTGATGGATTAGTATAATTTAATAAGGAGTACAGTTTTAGTATTATTATGAGTTAATTTGAGTTGCGGATATGAGAGTTTGTTAGTTAGATTGACTGGAGTAATGGAGGGGTGGAGGAGGAAAGAAATCCAGAAGTGTTAATTGGGAGTTTATCCTTCATTTGCTCAATCCAAAGGCTTGAGATGAATAAAAGGGGGGCGGAGGGGAAAGAGGATGTGGAAGGGTTAGGGAGAGCATAGTAGCAGGGTGAGATGAATGCAGGAGAATTTAGTAGGGTTGTGTGGGAGGTCACAGAGGTAGAGTGAGGTTTGGTGAGTTAGATGTGGGGGTGGAGGGATGAGCTTAGGCAGAGATATTTAGGAGATGGAAGTGGTCGAAGGGATTTGGGATGAGTCCGAGTGAGAATGGAGGATAGTTTGATAGAGACATGACATAAGAGCGATGAGTAGATAAGTGTGATAAAAAGAGAGCAGAAATTCATAGAAACATGCCAGGCACAGAGACAACATATACACATATATATATATATTTATACACACACACACACATGACTATACACACACATCTGCATATACAATACATAATTAGAAACATGGGTAAAAAATACTTAGTCGTCCATCCATCATCCTGGTAAAAAGGCGGGAACTCCCCCACCTACCTCGAGGGTGGACGGGGCGTGGCCCAGCGGGCGGAGCCCACAGGTGCTCCACAAAGGGAGAAACCCTCCACTCTGTGTCTCCAGCAGAGGAAGACAGAAACCGCGCGTCCCAGTCAGACACAGACCACGCTCCAGCACATCATCAGCTCACCTCCAGGAAGGATTCCAGATCCCCTCCGCCATGGGATCTCTGAGCGCACAGCCCCGCCCCATCCCTGCTAAGCCCAAGAGCCAGGGTGGGCCGTCCTTTCCAGAAGGTGAGCTTCAATCCACATTGTACACTAGGGTACGTGATGGGCCACGGGGGCAAAACGTCTTCAGCAACCTTGTGTGCCCCCGGCAATGTCATTGCCACTAGTGCGTCCCCGCGGAGATGTCCTCGCGCCCCTGCGCATCAACAACGCACCACGCGAGTCGGCGGCAAACGCAGTGGGGTCGCCTTGGAAAGCTGTCCATCATTCTGGCAAGAGGCGGGAATTCCCCTACCTACTTCGAGGGTTGACGGGGCGTGGCTCAGCGGGCGGAGCTTACAGGTGCTTCATAAAGGGAGAACCTTCTACTCTGTGTCTCCAGGAGAGGAAGTTAGAAACCGCGCGTCACAGTCAGATACAGATTACGCTCCAGTACATCATCAGTTCACCTCCAGGAAGGATTCTGGATCTTCCTCTGCTATGGGATCTCTGAGCGCACAGCCTTGCTTTATCTTTGCCAAGCCCGAGAGTTAGGGTGGCTTGTCCTTTCCAGAAGCTGAGCTTCGACTGCGGCACCTGCTACGTTTATATTGGTAAGTGCTTCCTTTGAGGTTTAGTTTCTGTAAAATGAGCATCGTGGCCTGAACAACCGGAGTATTTTCTACGAGTATGTCAGTAAGCGTTACCTAGCATGTTTTATATACCCTGTTTATATTGTACACTAGGGGTACGTGATGGGCCACGGGGTAAAACGTCTCCAGCAACCTTGTGTGCCTTTGGCAATGTTATTGTTACTAGTGCGTTATTGCTACCCGCGCGTCACAGTCAGATACAGATTACGCTCTAGTACACCATCAGTTCACCTCCAGGAAGGACTCCAGATCTTCTTCTGCTATGGGATCTCTGAGCGCACAGCCGTGCTTCATCCTTGCCAAGCCCAAGAGCCAGGGTGGCTTGTCCTTTCCAGAGGCTGAGCTTCGACTGCGGCACCTGCTACGTTTATATTGGTAAGTGCTTCCTGTTGAGGTTTAGTTTCTGTAAATGAGCATCGTGGCCTACACAACCGGAGTATTTTCTACGAGTATGTCAGTAAGCGTTACCTAGCATGTTTTACACACCCTGTTTATAGTGATAGTAAAAGATAAAAAGTTTATCAGAGCTTTTAGAAAGACAGAGAAAAAAACTTTTTAAACTTTTTAGAACTTTTTAGAAAGTTAGAAGTACTTTTCAGCACTTAGAAAAGAGTGAAAAGAGGAATTGCAAAACTTTTTGGCTATGTGTATATACACTGACCTTGTTTTGTATATTTTTCTCTTATGAAAAGTACAATGACAAAAGTGGTAAGTAGTCTCAAAGCACTTATCCCACCGCTGCACAACCAATGTAGGAGGCTGGACTGGCTTGTGGTGAGTACCAAGGGGTACTTGCACCTTGCACCAGGCCCAGTTATCCCTTATTAGTGTATAGGGTGTCTAGCAGCTTAGGCTGATAGATAATGGTAGCTTAGCAGAGCAGCTTAGGCTGAACTAGGAGACGTGTGAAGCTACTACAGTACCACTTAGCGTCATATGCACAATATCATAAGAAAACACAATACACAGTTATACTAAAAATAAAGGTACTTTATTTTTATGACAATATGCCAAAGTATCTTAGAGTGTACCCTCAGTGAGAGGATAGGAAATATACACAAGATATATATACACAATAGCAAAAATATGCAGTATAGTCTTAGAAAACAGTGCAAACAATGTATAGTTACAATAGGATGCAATGGGGAAACATAGGGATAGGAGCAACACAAACCATATACTCCAAAAGTGGAATGCGAACCACGAATGGACCCCAAACCTATGTGACCTTGTAGAGGGTCGCTGGGACTATTAGAAAATAGTGAGAGTTAGAAAAATAACCCTCCCCAAGACCCTGAAAAGTGAGTGCAAAGTGCACTAAAGTTCCCCTTAGGACAAAGAAGTCGTGTTAGAGGAATAATGCAGGAAAGACACAAACCAACAATGCAACAACTATGGATTTCCAATCTAGGGTACCTGTGGAACAAGGGGACCAAGACCAAAAGTCACAAGCAAGTCGGAGATGGGCAAATGCCCAGGAAATGCCAGCTGCGGGTGCAAAGAAGCTTCTACTGGACAGAAGAAGCTGAGGTTTCTGCAGGAACAAAAAGGGCTAGAGACTTCCCCTTTGGTGGACGGATCCCTCTCGCCGTGGAGAGTCGTGCAGAAGTGTTTTCCCGCCGAAAGAACGCCAACAAGCCTTGCTAGCTGCAAATCGTGTGGTTAGCGTTTTTGGACGCTGCTGTGGCCCAGGAGGGACCAGGAGGTCGCAAATTGGACCAGGAGAGAGAGGGGACGTCGAGCAAGACAAGGAGCCCTCTCAGCAGCAGGTAGCACCCGGAGAAGTGCCAGAAACAGGCACTACAAGGATGCGTGAAACGGTGCTCACCCGAAGTCGCACAAAGGAGTCGCCGGAGACCAACTTAGAAAGTCGTGCAATGCAGGTTAGAGTGCCGTGGACCCAGGCTTGGCTGTGCACAAAGGATTTCCGCCGGAAGTGCACAGGGGCCGGAGTAGCTGCAAAAGTCGCGGTTCCCAGCAATGCAGCCCAGCGAGGTGAGGCAAGGACTTACCTCCACCAAACTTGGACTGAAGAGTCACTGGACTGTGGGGGTCACTTGGACAGAGTCGCTGGATTCGAGGGACCTCGCTCGTCGTGCTGAGAGGAGACCCAAGGGACCGGTAATGCAGCTTTTTGGTTCCTGCGGTTGCAGGGGGAAGATTCCGTCGACCTACGGGAGATTTCTTCAGAGCTTCTGGTGCAGAGAGGAGGCAGACTACCCCCACAGCATGCACAAGCAGGAAAACAGTCGAGAAGGCGGCAGGATCAGCGTTACAGAGTTGCAGTAGTCGTCTTTGCTACTATGTTGCAGGTTTGCAGGCTTCCAGCGCGGTCAGCAGTCGATTCCTTGGCAGAAGGTGAAGAGAGAGATGCAGAGGAACTCAGATGAGCTCTTGCATTCGTTATCTAAAGTTTCCCCAGAGACAGAGACCCTAAATAGCCAGAAAAGAGGGTTTGGCTACCTAGGAGAGAGGATAGGCTACTAACACCTGAAGGAGCCTATCAGAAGGAGTCTCTGACGTCACCTGGTGGCACTGGCCACTCAGAGCAGTCCAGTGTGCCAGCAGCACCTCTGTTTCCAAGATGGCAGAGGTCTGGAGCACACTGGAGGAGCTCTGGACACCTCCCAGGGGAGGTGCAGGTCAGGGGAGTGGTCACTCCCCTTTCCTTTGTCCAGTTTCGCGCCAGAGCAGGGCTAAGGGGTCCCCTGAACCGGTGTAGACTGGCTTATGCAGAATTGGGCACATCTGTGCCCAACAAAGCATTTCCAGAGGCTGGGGGAGGCTACTCCTCCCCTGCCTTCACACCATTTTCCAAAGGGAGAGGGTGTAACACCCTCTCTCAGAGGAAGTCCTTTGTTCTGCCATCCTGGGCCAGGCCTGGCTGGACCCCAGGAGGGCAGATGCCTGTCTGAGGGGTTGGCAGCAGCAGCAGCTGCAGTGAAACCCCAGGAAGGGCAGTTTGGCAGTACCAGGGTCTGTGCTACAGACCCCTGGGATCATGGGATTGTGCCAACTATGCCAGTATGGCATAGAGGGGGCAATTCCACGATCATAGACATGTTACATGGCCATATTCGGAGTTACCATTGTGAAGCTACATATAGGTAGTGACCTATATGTAGTGCACGCGTGTAATGGTGTCCCCGCACTCACAAAGTTCAGGGAATTGGCTCTGAACAATGTGGGGGCACTTTGGCTAGTGCCAGGGTGCCCTCACACTAAGTAACTTTGCACCTAACCTTTACCAGGTAAAGGTTAGACATATAGGTGACTTATAAGTTACTTAAGTGCAGTGTAAAATGGCTGTGAAATAACGTGGACGTTATTTCACTCAGGCTGCAGTGGCAGGCCTGTGTAAGAATTGTCAGAGCTCCCTATGGGTGGCAAAAGAAATGCTGCAGCCCATAGGGATCTCCTGGAACCCCAATACCCTGGGTACCTCAGTACCATATACTAGGGAATTATAAGGGTGTTCCAGTAAGCCAATGTAAATTGGTAAAAATGGTCACTAGCCTGTTAGTGACAATTTGGAAAGAAATGAGAGAGCATAACCACTGAGGTTCTGATTAGCAGAGCCTCAGTGAGACAGTTAGTCACTACACAGGTAACACATTCAGGCACACTTATGAGCACTGGGGCCCTGGGTTACCAGGGTCCCAGTGACACATACAACTAAAACAACATATATACAGTGAAAAATGGGGGTAACATGCCAGGCAAGATGGTACTTTCCTACAGTTGCTCATTCAGGCTACACAACGGATTCGAGGGGAGTGGGTATCCTCCTCAAAAAATCAGTACCATTTATTTTAACATGCACCTGGTGGGATTGATCGGGGCGATATGTGGTGGTCTCGGGTGTGTGGGAAGGGCACGTTCTTAACATGTGTTCGGTTTATGCTCTCCTGGGACTGCAGGGGTCTACTCCTGCGGAGCTTGGGACATTACTATTGTGTCTCCCGCTGGGGCTACTGGTCCTAGGTGGTGACATGAATCTGGTGGTAGACTCGGGGTTAAACAGACTATCGCGCACAGGGGGGCCTACGCACTGACAGCGTTGCGGCCCTTTATGGACTCTCTCGGACTGGTGGACCTATGGAGGCAGCGGAATCCTGGGGCAAGACAATTTACTCATCACTCAGTTCCCCAAAATTGTTCGTCAAGGCTGGACTACCTGCTCACGGCGGGAGCTTCTGTGGGTAGGTTCCGGGAAGCCGTGCACTCCTTGAGGGGGATTTCAGACCACCCCCGATGGGGGTTACCCTGCTGGGCCCATCGCGGTCTTATTCTGTGCCGCCTCAGCTTGACCCTTGGTATCTGAGAGACAAATCCTTTGCTGACAAATTGAGGGAAAGGGTGACCCAGGACTTTGAGGAGAATCTGGGATCTGTTGACTTGGCATGTACACTGTGGGAAGCCTTTAAAACTGTAATTAGGGGCCACGTGCAGGACATGATCGGCAGCCAAAAGAAGGAACGTAATATGCAAGCTGCAAATCTTGAGCGGGAAATAGCTGCACTTGAGGCACATCTTGCCACGGACGGGGAGGCAGAGGGCGATCTGTAACACCAGCTTCGACTCAAGCGTTATGACCTATATGCCTTGGCTGAACAGCATGCGCGGCCCCACATGTTGGTGACTCAGCGTCGGTTATATTATGTGGGTGACAAAGCTAATAAACTGCTGGTCTGGCTGGACAGGAGGGAGCGAGAGTGATCGTGGGTCAGGGAGGTGAGGTCTTGGGAGGGTGCCATGTGTGGGATCGGTGAGTCCATTGTGGAGGCATTTGCAGCGTAATAAGAGGAGGTTTATGCTTTAGTGACTCGGATGACTGAGGTGGACTGCGTGGACCTCCTATGGGACATCCCGCTTCCAGAGCTCTCGGTAGAAGAGAGAAACAAACTAGATGCTGAGCTGACAGAGGAGGAGGTCGCTGAGGCGTTGCGGGGGCTTCAGTCGGGTAAAGCGGCAGGACCTAATGGACTCCCAATGGAGTTGTTCAACTGTATGGGGAACACGGTGGCTAAACACATGTTGGCCATGTTTCAGGAGGCAAGGGAGGCTGGTGTGCTGCCGCTGGATCAGCAGACGGCGACTATCGTATTGATTTGGAAGAAGGATAAGCCCCCGGAGATGTGTGCCTCCTAAAGGCCCATCTCCCTTCTGAATGCAGAGGTGAAGGTCCTGGCGAGGGTCCTGACCACCAGGCTTCATGCAATCATCACCAGATTAATCCATCCGGATCAGTCAGGCTTTATGCCATCCAGATCCACGCAATTAAATTTGAGGAAACTCTATGGGGATCTGCATATGACAGAACACCAGAATAGTGAACAGGCGGCGCTGCTGTCCCTCGAAGCTAAAATTACCTTCGATAGCGTAGAATGGCCCAATATTAATGCGGTCCATAGAAGGTTTGGAATGGGCCCACAGTTCCTGGCCTGGATTCGACTGCTCTATCATGAACCGGTGGCTCGGGTGTGGGTCAATGGAACCCTGCCAGGAACTTCACTATATATAGGTGCACCCGACAGGGGTGTCCACTCTCCCCGATACTCTTCGCATTGGCACTTGAGTAATTGGCAGAGTGGGTCAGGTAGGATCCCCTGATTCAGAGCATCGATTCTGGAGCTACGTGGGAGAAACGTGTCTCACTCTATGCAGATGATATTCTGCTGTATGTCACCAGACCCCAATGGTCTATTGATAGGATCATGCAGATTCTTCACATATTCGGGAACCATTCCGGTTTTCGAATTAACTGGGCAAAGTCATTGGTGTTCCCTTTGACAGGGGCTTCCCCCACCTTGCCCCAGACACTGAAGTGCAGATGTCACCGGATGGGTTTCGATACTTAGGGATATATGTGACCAGGAATCCTGAGCTTTTTCTCCAGGAAAATTTGCAGCCAGTGCTCGACAGATTTCGTAGGGACGTGGTCCGCTAGAGGAAGCTGCCTCTCTCTCTGGTGGGGAAAGCAGCCCTCTATAAGATGATGACTCTGCCACGTCTATTATATGTCTTTCAGAATACCCCATATAGGGGGCAGGCGGAGGTGTTACGTCGTTTGTACCGTGACATTAGTTTGCTCCTGTGGGACGGCGGCTGTTCCCATGTGGTGTTGACGAAGCTGAAGCTCGGGGTGTACGAGGGCAGGCTCGCTGTCCCGGATCCTCTTCGTTACTACTGGGCAATCCAACTGGTGACTATTAATGACTGGGCCTTTGCGGACCAGGGGGACTTGGCGTTCAGAGTGGACAGACAGAGGATGGGCGGGGGTGGATATGAGCGGGCCCTCTACACCCCTGCGAGTGCACATGCGCTGCCGGTACACACCGACGGTGGTAAGGGCATGGTTCTATGCTACCCGCTTCCTTGGTTGGGATACTACCCTGGCGGCACGGACACCCTTGTGGTGTAGTGATATTTTGGGGGACCTAAAGATGCTGGGTGGGTTTCGCGGATGGTCTCTACTGGGGATCGAGCATTTGGGGGATGTCTGGAGAGGTCAGGCACTTGTATCTTTTGATGTCCTCCAGCAAGAATATGCTATGGCGGGCACGGAGCAGTTCAGATACTTGCAACTTCGTCATGCTCTGGGCAGATACGTCCCGGAGCATGAGCAGCTACCTGAGGTAGCCCCCCTGGAGGACCGCCTGCTGAAGGGCCCTCTGTTGATAAAAGGCCATTTGATTATTGTACAAGTCATTAGTGAATAACTCCCCGGATCCAATGATTGCCCTGTGCACTAAATGGGAGGCAGACGTGGAAGCTCTGGACGACAAGAACTGGGGGGAATCGAGACGTGGTCCATGGGAGGTGGCAATTAAAGCGCGATTTAGATTGATTCCGTTGCGGATTCTACACAGAGCATTCTACTCCAGGGTGGTGTTGCATAAGATGGGCAGAGCGCAGACCTCGCAGTGCCTGCGGCGATGCAGGCTGGAGGGTACCTTCTATCATATACTTCGGACCTGCCCAGTCATACAGACATATTAGACAGGGACGCCGGGGTGGTGGCCCGGGTGCTGGGAAGGGTGATCCCGCTGGACCCCAAGCTGTTTCTGCTAAATGTGGCGGGGAGGAACATTGGCTGAAACATCAAGCCCTATGGCTGGCTATTGCTGTAATGGTCGCCAAACGTAACATAGCAAAGGTGTGGGTTGCTGACTCTCCGCCAAGTATTCCGGGATGGGAGACGGATCTGGACTGGTGCTGCAGCGCAGAAATATTAATCTTCGAGAGCAGGTGCGAAAATGGGAGAAAATATGGGGAGGTTGGGAGGCCTACAGGCGCACAGGGTGACTAGTGGTGGGCTGGGTGCTGGCGAACCGGGGGTTTGGGATTGTGATGTACCTGTCTTCTTGACTGGGTTTTGCCCACCTGACATGTCTGAACCTGGACTCTAGATAATCGCTATGATTGGTTCCTATGTAACAGCTTGACGATGGGACATTTATTGCCATCTGCTATAATGTACAATGGCTGCTTTGTTGTTTAATAAAAAGAATATTAAAAAACAAATGTGCATTTCAGGATCATCGGTAGAAAGGTTTCACACACACAAAGAAATGTCTGTCTGCACTAGAAATTCAAGAACAGCTTCGCCTTTTGGAATTCCAGAACAGGCCCATTCATTTCCTGGCAAACAGTCCATGCGCCATTTTGTTTTCAGATGAAATCCTAAAGGTAGAGCAAGGCGTCCTTTCCAAACTGCTATAGTTCCCTGCGTTACCATGTTCTCCTCAGTCAACCACAAGGTTGACATCCAAGGGTGATTCACCCTTGTTCTCTAGAAAGCACGTGCACAGCCCTGCCAAGTGCCACGCATCTCACGTTAGAATAACGCATTTTCTGTCATTTTCATGCATTACCACAATGCCTGAGATTGTCACACAAAATAACTGTTTTCTGAAATGCGATAAAACCTTTTAGTTCCAGTTTCTCACTTTGCTAGGGAATCGCTCAGTAGTGTTTATCAAAGGCCACAAGGTGGCAATGGTGTACAACAGAAGGTATAGGATACTCTATATATTGTGGTATTTATTTGGTTGCCTTGTCTTCATTGCTTGATTTTGCTGGCGAGAAAGCGCCACTCAGTCGTTGAAATGTCATTCATAATAACACTGAGATTATGGAAATGTCACACATAGCAATCTCAAACCTTGCCAGCTAAGCGTGCAGGTTCTCATCCAGGAACAGAGTAAGGATTTTGCCAAGCAAAAGACAGCATTTGCCGACTGGAGTGCTTGTTATACATTAATCAGAAGGTAATGTCCTGGCCTAAGGTGCCTAAAGTTGTCAATGCAGGCACTTCGTCTGCCCTATTTTCATTGTTCACTTTGGTACTGCCCTGCTTGCCTGGAAGGCGTAAGTGTGCCTAGATGTATGTAGATCGTGGCTGCCCTAGTTCTCTACACCTGCAGTGCCAACTATCGGGTGTGGCACTGCTCACTTCTCTGAGTGCCAGAAATTGAGGCCCGCTACATTTCTGACATGCCTCTCTGTAGGCATTCCAGATTTGACCATGGATATGCATATCTGCTCGCTTTAAGGTTATAAGTATATACAGTGCTTCTAAACAATCGATTGTGAATTACTTATATTCGGCGTTCATAAAGAACGCTTTCAATAGTGAGAAGTGGGCAATGGAGACACGAGTCATTAGAATTACAATTCGATACATACGTAGCAACATTGCTGTCATAACTCCCTCTGCTCTACGATAGGATTGGTGAAGATGACAGGTGATAATGATCAGTCTAGTACATAACAACGGGGAAACAAAGGTAGGAATATTTTCTATGTTTGCCCTTGAATGGGACGCCGCCGTGAGAACACTAAGAAATGGATACACAGGTAAGATTGATTCTATCACTTAGCATTGCGTTTCGCTGGGGTACTCCTTATTCCAGCATATTTTGTTGAAGTATTAGGAATTTGATTGTTCATTTCCCAGACGTACATGTGGGAGCTTAGATTTGGATATGTACTTACAATGCTTTTTTACATCATATTTCAATCAAGGAATGTAATTGAAAAAAGTCATGCAAGTAGATATAAATGAGTTAGGATTACTAGAACTAGGTATTTGCAAGGCAGGATTGCCGCTACAGCTCCCCTTGCTTTACAAGAGTATCATTAAGAATTGGAATGGAACTTTCCTTCCACATTATGGTGATATAGAGAATAACATCTTTATAGAAAACATATATACATAGTGCCCTTTTATATCATATGGTAATTAAGGAACGCATTAAAGAAGGACATGTAAATTGTTGAGTACACAAGTCATTACAATTAGAATTATCTATACAGATTGTAAAATGGCCGCCATAATTTCCCTTGCTCTATTGGATCGTTATTAAGAATTGGAATGATATTTTGTTTTTAGAATTATGAATATATGGGTAATAATATCTAAACTATTTCTACGAGGGACAATGTCTTAATATAAATGTCTGAGAATTATTTTGCGATTTAGGACTCAGTGTAAATGGTTTGAGGTTATATAATTTTTCTTTTCTCAGGATTAAATAACTAATTTTAAAATGTTCTTTCCAAATATTTTGTAGAATTTGAATTAATTAATTTAACACATTTAAAATAGATTTGGTTTGATGTGACAACAGAAATGTAAAATTTAATTATATCTTCACTCGTTTTAAACATATGAAATTACAATTAAGAATATGTAATATATATTCATATAAATTTGCCTCCTGATTTATGACTTCAATAATATAACAAGACGCGGTAATTTGGCACTGTTAATGTTTAATATGAAGTAATATGGAGTGGAATTTTTTTTTGTATAAAGATATTTTTATGTATATTTGTATGTGTATGTATATATTTATGGTCTGTTTTTTGTATGATTGTTGCCCTGAAGACGTCCTTGTGGACGAAACGCGTTGGCTACTATGGTTATTGTAAGTTGGGATTTATATTCCTCATGGACTTTATGAACCTTGAAAGTTAAGGATCATCAGGAATAAATTTCCTTGATTAAAGATTTGTCCCATCAATAAGAAGTTTGGAAATTCGTGGCATCAATTACTGTGGAAATCGTAACTTGTGGAAGTACTTATATCAATAAGAGAAATACATATGAGTGCTGAGTCACAAGAGAAAAAAAATAAAAATAAAAATAAAAAAAGGTTCTCCATACATGCCAACATTTTAGGGCAGAAAAATGGAAGATTTTGGAACAAAAATCGAGAAAGTGTAGTCCTACATGCCAACATTTTAGAAGAGAAAAGTGAGAGATTTTGAAAAAATATTCAGAAGAATGTATTTCTCCCATTGACTTCTATTGAGGCCTGAATGGGGTCTATTGGCATGAATGGGACTTGCAAGTGTGCTGCTGCAGAAATCAGAAATGCAAAATATAAGTTTTTTTCCTTACCTGTAAAACGGAGAGAGCATGACAAAAATGTTGTGCACACGCCTGCAGGAGCAAGTTACTGGCGGTGCATACTCCAAGTCACACAAGACCAGCCTTTGTCGGCAGAAGCCTGCTGAGGAATCAGATTCAGCACACAGGAAGTAGAAGGTGGTAGACTACTTTTGAAATTGGTAGTCTCCCGTCTGAACCGGGAGGGTTGGCTTGTGGGGGTTCCCTTTCCATGTTTCTCAGACCTGACTAAAAGAAGTAAGTGTCTACCCGCTGCCGGCCAAATAGTGCAGAATCTTTGCTATTTACCGAGCGTCCGGCAAATTAGTCCATAATCTTTGCTGCTTAGCCGTCCATAGATAAATAGCAAAGATGATGTATAGTTTCACCTTTGCCTGGATAGATAGTGTGAAGGAGGCCCAGCCGTAATGAAAAATGGGACTCCAGGCAATAGTAGTGTGGTGGCCACCTTGTAATGAGGATGCAACATGTGTGAAGCACTTGAAAGTAAATGCAAATACAAAACTACAATATGTGTAAAAAGGTAGGTGCATGAATTGAGCTCAGCTGTTTACAGATGAAAAACAATTAAAATCAATTTTAAATAAAAACATTTATATTATTTTAATATTCAAATAAGGCATGTAGAAATCAAGCAGAAGCTTCAGGATATGGTACACAGACATTTTGCGCTTCCGTCGGGGAGTATTTGGCTGTCAGCAAAGAGAAGTGAGTACAGTTTTAAAGCATGTTACATAAATGTTATATTCACTCATGAGAATACATTGTGTTTTTAATCTTTATGATGATCCTTTTGATGATTTTTCAGGGCTCCTGTGTAATGGGATTGTGCTTGCTTAGTGTTTTGCAAATCTGGCAATACACAGCAGTCAACTAGCAGCAGCAAACAGAGAATGCAGGTGGCATTGGGGCTTCAGAGAGAGAAACACGTACAGTAGGTAATTGATATTTGGGGGCACAGTGCTTTGGGGCACTTGCAGGAGGTAAACAGAGTGAGACACTGCAAAGGGGCTTCTGTGGAATGGGGAAGTGAAAGCAGGAGACACGTACGTAATGCATCTGGGTAATGGGGATCCTGTTAATAAACACACTTTTTCATGCTATTCATCCTACAGAGTAGGTTTAGGGTCTTATGCCACGGGCAGCCCCTTCATCCACACTGACATTTTAGTCACCTGCACAATGCATCTTGGGAATGGTAGCTTTGATGTTTAACATATTAAGCAGTGTTTTATGTGGGCAAGGTCCTGTCTGTACCGGGCCGTCATTTCTATTCTTGACAGTGCTGTCTCAGAAAAATAAATCTGGAAGCCAAAAAAGCAAAAAAATCAGGTAGGTAGATTTGGAGGCTGTACCTGACTACAATCATTGTGGAGGGTAAGGAAGCAGCAGGAGGAGATGGAGGAGAATGAAAAGTAGGAGAATAAGGACTAAGAGGTGGACCTTAGGAGGGCTAGGATGACCAGAGCCATGAGGACCAGGAAAGAAGAATTAGGCCAAGAGAGACCTAGAGTCAAGGTTTACCAGTGCCAGAAGAAACCAGGAACAAACAGACAATGAGGAACAGGACAAGGAGGATGGCTGGGAGGATGTGGAACAGGGGAATCTGGACCCAGTGGACAAAGGCCTGAAGGAACAGAAGGCTCAGAAGTAGAAGGAATAGAAGGCCTTGGACGTTAAAAAAAGAAGGGCTATGAGGGTTGTGCACACTGACTAGGACCTGCGAGAAGAGGACAACCAGTGCGCGGAGTAGCAGACCCAAGTAAACAGACCAAAGAGGACCAGGAGACCACTGGACAGAAGGAACAAAGATGGGAAGGCCAATACTACAGACATCAGACCAAGGAGGACCAAGGGTTCAGACAAAAAAGACCAGGGCCAGGAAGACCACAACCAGAAATGACCAGGGTTGGTAGGACTTGGAGATCCTAGATTAGAATGACCAGGGAATTGAGGGGATTGTAAAGGACAACAGGGGCTAGGTCGGATGGGACCAGGATCAAAAGGTGCAGGAGTGCCATACTCAGGGGGATCCGAACCACATGAACCACAGTGACCCACAACATAGGAACTTGGATGACCAGTGCCAGAGGGATTAGAACACCAGACCCAATAAGACCATTACTAGGAGGACCATAATAGTGGGGCCCATGGTCAAATGTACAAGAACAAGGTAGAATAGTCAAACCAGGTGTCCAGGAGAACTAGTAGGAGTAGGACAAGGCAGGAGGACCAAGGACTAGAAAGGCTTTAGGAAACTAAGCCAGTGGGACTAGCATCACAAGACCTGATACATGAAGGCCAGACAAAGGAGTACCAAAACTAAGACCTGAGCTACATGGACTAAGGTGAGGATTAGGAACAGGCAAACAAGGGGACTAGATAAACCAGGGGAGCCAGACCAGGAGGACTAATGGATAAGAATTAGGGTGAGAATAAACATTTCCAGGACAGGGAGCCTGTTAAATAGGAGAGACAAGATCTAAATGACTAGGGGTAGGAGTACATGGGAATGATGACCTATTAAACCAGGACCAGGAAGTACAGGGCCAGTAATTTCTTTGACTAGCATGAACTGGAGGTCAAGAAACATCAGAAGTAGGAAAGGTTAGGCTGTTCTGTGACAGGACCAGTTATTGCAGGGCCATGCAGGCAAGGAGCAGGAGGATGAGGGCTATGAGGATCAGGTCCAGATTGAAGAGGACTAAGAAGATCAGGACCTGACGGGCAATGACCAGTATGTCCAGGAAACTAGGGAAAGCAGGGTCGGGATTAGGAAGACGAGGCAGGAGGAAAGGGCACCCAGAAGACCAGAGCAAAAGGACTATTTAAACTAAAAAGGACCATGACTAGGAGGACTGGAAATAGGTCTAGGAGCGTCATGAAAATCTGGACCAGGGGACCACAGTTCGGATTACCAAGTTGGGCAGAGCAATCATTACAATTAGCAGGGCCAGGGTGATGAGGATATGAGTTAAGAAGCCCAACCACCATCTGGAAGACCAAGTGGAATGGACAGTAGTGGATGGGAATACCAGGACCAAAGTGGCCAGGCTCAGGAGGACCCGAACAAGGAAAACCTGGATCAAGTGGATCTGGATTAATTATCCAGTATCAGCAGGACATAAACGGACAAGGAACAGATCTAGGAGAACATGGACAACCCAAACCAGGAGGACAAAGACTAAGAGTGCCAAGATACAGGAAGCAAAATTGACAAGGACCTGTGGTACCAGGGCTAGGAGGTTGACAGCAAGGAAAACCAGGTCGAGGTGACTAGGACCAAGAGGCCCACAAATGAACCGGGCCAGATGGTCCATCACTGGGGGAACCAGAAAGGGCCATGATGGCAATAATCAAAGTTTATGATAACAAGCACAATAGGATCAGAAGAATTAGGATGACTGGGACCAAGGAGACCAAGACTAAAATAGCAGAAGGGTTGGCCCCAAGAGAATCCAAACTACAGGGAACAGGACCAAGAGGATCAGGGACAATGACCACACTATCTTTAGAAGGACAAGGAGTATGAAAAACAAGAATAACGTGACCTTGGTCAGGAGTGCTAAGTAGCCGAGACCAGTGACCCAGGCAGCCAGAGTCAGAAAAGTTCTAAAGGACCAGGCAAGAAAGGACTAAAAGAACCAGGAAGATCAGGGCAAAGAGAATCAGGACCTTGAGTACGACGACTAGGAAGACCATGGTGTGGAGAAAAAGGAGGATCAGGAGAACCAGGGACATCAGGGCCAAGCTGAACATTCCCTGGAGGTCCAGGCCACATGGCTAGGAAGAGGATGGTCAGGAAGATGAGCAGGATAGAGGAGGGCTATGTTAAGTTTGTGTAGCAGCACGAGGACAAGCAGCAGGAAGACCAGGGCCATAAGGATCAGGACCACATCAAGAAAGATAAGATCCAAGCCAACAGGACTGGTGGCCAGAATACGCAAGGGAGATGAGGGGGTCAGTACCAAGAACACCAGGAGGACCAGGACCAGAGCAAGCGGGATTAGAAGGATCAACACCAGTAGGACCAGAAATAGGCCTAGGCATGCCCGGGGCACCATGACTATAGGACCAGGGCCCAAAGTACAAAGTGGAGCAGAAAGACCAGGACCTAGGGGTAAGCAGGACCATGGTAAGAAAGATCAAGAGGAACAGAACAGACAGAATCAGGAAGACTAAGGGGCTCGTCCTGGATTTCGAGGAGGACCAGGACCACAATGACAAGGCTCGGAAAGATTCCAACAAAGAGAACCAAAGGGGCCACAGGCAATTGGAGGCAGTTCCAGAAGGGCCATGAGGAGAAGGTAGAGGCCAGGAGGACAAGAATGACCCTGAGTTAGAAAACAAGAGCTAAGAGGGCAAGTCCTAAGAGGACCAGGACACAAGAGGCCAGGTATAATGAGTGAACCAGGAGGACCAGGGACTGGTGTACTGGGAATAAGATGGACAGGGTGAGAATGATCAGAAGGACCATATTAAATGGATGAGGGTCAGGAGGATCAGAAAAAAAGAAAGAGCTAGTAGAAGGGGGGCCTGGAAGGAACAGGATGGCTAGAAGGACTAGAACCAGGAGGGTTATGCAAAGACCCAAACAAGGAGGACTAGAAACGAAAGGATAAAAGGATTGAGTCTAGTGGGCACAAACCCAGAAAGAGAACAAGGACCATGAAGACTATAAATAGGAAGACCATTGTTAAGCAAACCAGACTGAGAGTGAGGAACACTAGGAGAACAGGACCTGAAGAATAAAGAGGAGATGCCAGGCAACCAGATCCAAGAGGACAAGAGTCAAGAGGACCAGGGCAATGAGGACAAGTGAGGCCACAACCAAGGAGAAAAAAAAGCTCAATTCAGATAGGCCCAGAGTATCAGGACCTGGCATACCAGAACAAGCAGGGCCATGATAAGGTTTCAAAAGGACCAGGACAATTAAGGCCAGGATGACAGGAGCCACATTGACCATGCTGAGTGGCTAAGAATGGCTAAGAACAGGATGACCTGAACAAGAAGGATCAGAATAAAGTGGACAAGTTAATCCAAGATGACAATGAGCAGGAGGACCAGGACCAACAGTATTATGACATGTTGGAGGAGGAACCTGAGAACTAGTCAGTTCAAGAGTAAGTGGACTGTGGCAATTAAGACCAGGGGCCAGATGGGGAGGATTAGTTGGCCAAGAAGGCTTAGAATAAACAGGACCAGGAACAGAACAAAGAGGAAAGAAGAGGTCAAAACTAAGGGATCAGGACCTGAAGCTCCAAGTGGAGCAGGAGGACTAGGAAGTGGGCGATTAGGCCTAGGCTGGTGAGGATCAGGGGAACCAGGACAACGAGAGCCACAAGGTCTGATGCGACCAGACCAACACCAAAATGACCAGGCCAGTAGGACCTAATAAGGAGGACCAGGACCACAAAGACAAAACCAGGGCAAGGAGAATAAGGATGACCCAAGCCGAGAAGACTAGAAGTGCCAGCCCTCAGTGAACCAGACAGGGCTAGGTGGGCAAGAACCCAGCAGACCAGTAGGATTAGGGTGATAATCAATAGTACCAGGATCAGGAGGCCCAGGAAGGGCTAATACAATGATGAGCCAAGGGCAGGGCCAGGAAGACCAGTATAAGAAAAGACTACAACCAGGATTCCCAAATTCAGGAAACCAGTACCAGGGTGACCAGAACTAGTTAGAACAGTGTCATGATGTGGACCAGAAGAACCAAACAACCCAGCAAAGGAGAATTTGTAACAGGACTAGGAGAATGACCAACACATAAAGGTACACAAGGACCTGGGTGTGAAGGAAGAAGACCAGGTGCAAAAGGAAACCTATGTGAGTCTAGGCCACATGCATTAGGATATCCCTTTTGTAAATGGTTCATATTCAAGCTTCTTATACTTCCACCCCCACCTCTTTAGCCTGCGTATAGAAGTGGTAAGTATTTGCTGAAAAATCAGAACATGCAAAGTGAATAAAAAGGGGGACTGTTACACACTGATCTCTTAATATAGAAGATGCGTTAGGATGCTGGCACAGTAGTCTGAGGGTGGATTTGAGGGCATTGAGATGTAATTTGTCAGAGGAGTTTAAAGGTGGATGGGTGAAAATGGGTGTAGTCTGTGAAGGATGGCAGAAAGGGTTTGAGAAACTCAGATGTCTGAAGTCAGGAAAAATGGTAAATGGCTAACAAAAGGGTCAAAGGGGACATGGAAATCAGCAAAGGGAAGCTCAAGATCATGAGAAGACTCTGATGAGTAGAGGAGCTAGAAGAGGGGGAGAAGGAGGCTCCAGATAAATGATCTCAGGTGGCCCAAAGAGGGATTCTGTGTGAGCTCCCAGATCTTTGCACTGACATTCCATGTGTGTGTTAGTGAGGTGGGTATGTAGCAAGGGGCAGATTTACTAAGACGTCTGTGCTGCATTGCATGGCTAGGAGAAAGCAGAAATGCACCATATCTGCTAAGATATTATGTATTTCTGATCTCTCCCTGCAGTGGTGCACTGTGTGCTCTCTAGCGCCATGGTGGAAGGGTGACTGTGTTACGAGTAGGATTATATTTGTGCAACGAGGGGCACCTTCCTGCACAAAAACAATCCTTTGAGGCATTTTCCTCTTTCTATGTGTGCTGCAGAATGCAGCTCACATAGAAAAAAGAAGTAACAAGAAATACAGATATTTCTTCCCGTAACACTCACGTGGGAAGACACACCATTTTGATGCAATGCTCCGTTTACTCACCTTAGTAAATCTGAGATTGCCTCAAAATCCATGGGTGGATGCATGAGAACGCCCATGCTCCACCCATGGAACGTGATTTGTGCTGCCTTGCGTTTCTCTGGATTTACTAAGCCACACAGAGCCACGCAAGGTGGCTTAGTAAATCTCATTTAAGGGCGTGTGTTGCCTTGCATCGCCTTGTTTGACACACGAGCAATGCAAGCTCTTAGAAAATCTGCCCCTAAGTGTGTAGTAGAAAGACTCCTTATGTGATGAAAGTCTTAGTGCATGGACCAGTGTGATGCCTTTTGCATGATGTGATGGAGAACAGGTACAGCTTCACTAGAAATTGAGAGTCTATTGACTGCATCCTTGTGGACAGAGGGTGAAGATCTAGAACTGAAATGAGGGAGAATGGAGAAATGGCTACCCAAACATTTCTATGAGGTCCTTTTAAAAAAAGGGTTGCTGGGGGAACAGGAAGTCGCTTTGTTAAACGGTATGCTCAGATCATGATGTTAATGAGCGGTCTCTGAGGTGACATGATGACTGGCTTTCATATGATGAAGTTCCTGCTCAGGAGCTGGGTGTTCTCATGTTGTCTAAAATGCAGTAACACACCTGTACCTGCACCTGGAAGATTGTCTTAGTCTTTTGAGAGGCTGCAGAGAGATGCAGCTTCCATATGCGCCGGACAGTGTTACCCTTGGGGAGGACAATTAGGCGAGGCTGCATGTACACTAGGGAGCACTAGACACTTCCCAAGCTGTTGGTGGTCAGACCCCAAGGAGTGCCAGCTGTTTAGGTTACCAGATATGTCCATCTCACCAAGAACACAATGCTCCAGTGCTGGGATATTCTTTTATAGTTTTTATATCTGTTTCAGGTGTTAGCTCAGTTTAATCAAGTAAAGTAAACAGGGCTATGACACCCAGAATGCATTACATTCTTAAACAAAATCAAAGAACACAAGCACTGCACCCTTGGAACTGTGGTGACCTTAATGGCTATATGAAAAATAAATGGGATGGAGGGCAGTGAGTAACATGTCTATGCTCCTACAATATAGCTCAAAGCCAATGGGTGGGTTAGAATAACCACGGGAGCCCCAGCCTTGGCTTGGGTGGGTGGTGGCCCCACTGAGGCGAGCATGAAGTTATGCTGGGTGCTTTAAATCCAGTTATTAAGGACAGTGATAGCCTGTATTTCAATGTCACTCCCTGTAAGTAGAGCTCTTAAGTTTCCTAGTTCTGCGGATGGGTAGCTGGTCCAGTCCAGGTATTTGATTTGAACTCTGTGACCTGGACAGATTGCACTGAAAAACTACCCTGAATAACCTATTCGAGCATTTAACCAATGGACACTGTGTGATTCTATGTGAAGGGTCTTGTGGATTTTTTAAGGCACTTAGAAAAGCCACACAATCAAATTTCCACAATCCAACTTTAAATCTTATCAATTAGATGGGATTTTAAGTAAAGGGTGTAAGAGGGGTGTAATGTAGGCTGACTTGCAGCTTTGTGTATTTCCTACACTGTTCAAGCTTTGTGAAGTGCAAAGCTTACTAAGTTCTATTTTTAAAAAGATAAGCTGGCATCATCTCAGAGCCCACCTTCCCACACCTCTCACCTCGGATGGTGAATGTCCAGCCTCCAAACTGACCATTTTGTGCTGGAGAATGATCTATCTGAGACATTATGCATTAGAAAATCACACTTGAAACGCCTGAAAGGATAAAACTTACCTCACTTACAGTTAGGAAAGTTCATCTGCTTTGCAGGTTTCCTAATTCTGCCCAACTTCCTAAATTAAGTTTTAATTTAACTTGCCACTAATTTAAAATGAGTTTACAGAGAGCTGGGAACATATCCATTAAGAACGTTTTGGGAAATTAGTGGTGAACAGTGTGTTTTAAACATTTTAGGGCTATAACAATGGCAAAAGCTATACGGAATTTAGATATCATTTAAGAGGGGAAGTTGAGGAGGTCCTGCAATGTATTCACTATGAGGTTCTTTCAAAAGATGAATAATTCAACTAATGTGATCAAAAGCACCAGTCAAAACTGCCTGGACTTGAAGCAGGCTCTGTCTTTGGCATGAACCCCTCATGTTTACAGGTAACATGGGCAAAGGATGTTGTACAAAAGGAGACCTTTGTTAGACATCAATCACAAAGACAGGTAGGCAAAGGGTAGGTGGTTGTGTGAGCCTGGGATGGGTCCATTTTAGACCTGTAACTGAGGACACTAATTTCATCTCCAGTTAGTCATTGGCAGGCAGCAGCACTGCCTCTAAGGCTCCAAGTGGTGGTTTCACAGTTTGCATCTAAGATCCTGCTCTGTGATACCGCCTCTATTTGATGTTCCTTGCATTGTATGTCCCATTTGGATGCTTCAGAGTCCTCCATGTCCAGAAATATGGACATTCTCCACTCTTTCACATGCAGTAGACTCCTTACATAGAATCATCAAGGTGGCACCCTCTATGTGGCTAAATTGCTTGGTCATGATGCAGTTTTTGGAGTGGTGAATGTAGAAAGCATGGAAGCCTGCTATGTGTACTAGAAATGAAAAAATATACTTGAAGGGGGTTTGTTTGGCATAACCACATGTCTAGATAAAAGACAAGCAAAATGTTATGAAACAGGTAAGAGACTACCATATTTAAATGTACAATAGAAAGCCAAATCACCTCTTTAATAGACCTTGGATTTCTCAGCACGTTGGTTGTACTTTCCAGTGACTAAGCCAGAGAATATAGACATGGATGATATGCTTTAAAAGAGAAGGTGTTAGCACTTCTCATCACTAGCATATAGCAACAATTAGCAATGGGGTGCTCTTGTTAAGCAATTTGCAGAACTCAATGTGGATCACATAACAATGGTTAGACCATATTAGTACTTGAAAGACCACTATGCAAGGTTACTTTTGTATCTTACACTAAGATCCCTTTTAGGAAATATAGTGAAAATTACGTATTGAAATCACATTGGGCCAGGTGTATTGGCCAAAACATTATAAGCTCCAAATTCCACCTAAAATCTCCAATGACTGTTTCTGTATGCGTACCTAGCTCTCATTTTGCTCCTTTTGGCTCTCTGTAACTTTACCTATTCTCTCCCGAACCCCTGATCTCTGTCCTCACTGCCTCTCTC
The DNA here is from genome assembly GCF_031143425.1 of Pleurodeles waltl. Classification (NCBI taxonomy): domain Eukaryota; kingdom Metazoa; phylum Chordata; class Amphibia; order Caudata; family Salamandridae; genus Pleurodeles; species Pleurodeles waltl. The sequence continues at coordinate 1,126,581,805 of NC_090448.1, forward strand.
AACCAGTTCCCCACTGCCCCTTTCTGTTTGCTGTTGCATCTATCTTCCCATTCCTGTCTCTCCTCCTCTCCTCCCTCTTGCCTTTCTATTTACTTTCCGTTCTTTATCTCAATCTCCTTTCCTTTTCTGGAATCTCTTCTCTCTATCTTTGCTTTTATCTTCTTTGTACTTATTAATATTTTTAGTCTCTCTCTAGCTATCTTCTCTATAGACCATGTAGGGCAACTGAAAACTGATGAGGCAGGTCCATTGTGACCCATTTGCGAATGCAAACAGTGTGCTTGACACGGTTGTACATTTTGCTTTGTGACTCGCAATTTGCTATTCTCAAATTACGTGTCGCAAGAGCAAATGGTTGTACATCTGGCCCTTGATGACTGCCTTCGGGCCATAAATACATGGATGATGAATAGCTATCTACAGCTAAATCCTGCAAAGACAGATATTATGACCTGCAGACAATGGCAAAAATACCAGCATGAAGCCATATGACCGAAATGAGCATGAGACCATTCCAACAATATTAAGAGGAGCCAGAAACCTAGGCCAACCATGGATTTATACCTATATTTGATACCAAATGTTAATAAGGTCAAACAGAGGGCCTTCTACACAATGAAAACACTATGTTACATCCTTCCATACAGTGAATACCTATAGGAACTGCGAATCATCCTCACACTTGTAATCTCTGAGCTTGACTATGCCAACAGCCTATTCCTTGATGCACCCGCATTCATCATAAGCAAAATACAACTCATTCAAAATGCTGCCACAAGGTTTCTTTTCTTCCTTCACCTAAGAGAACACAACACCATCTTGTAATCACTCCACCGGCTACCTATAGCATGAAGAGCAATGTTCAAGGCACTTTGCATTCTCCACAGACCCTCCAAGGAAAGGGGTGGGTACACCTACAAGCTAAATTCAAGAAATACAAACAAAAGAGGACACCGCATTCCAGGCTATTATAATACCACATCACTATAATAAATAAGTAGGAGGCACTGCTTTCCCAATACAAGCCACCAAACTCTAGAACTTACTACTAGTCAGCATTCGGAGCATCTAGGAGCATACACACTTCAGAAAACAGTTGAAATCATGGCTATCTCCAGGAAAACTGCACCACACCACCACACATTCTGGGAACAGACCCAGAAAGACAGTTACAGCCTCAATCTACAGCTTAAAATCCACAGATTGGAAACTATCCAACCAACAAACTACTTACAATAGCCAGGTAAGATTAGGAGGGCTGACCTGTGGTTCGCTGGGGTAATATATAGTTATGTAATTTCATATGTACCGTTTCTGGCCCACATTAATACTAAAACCATAAGGCTCAGCGGTCAGCTAACTGTAGCTCACACTGCACAACATCACAGGCAATGTACACACATGGACAAAGTTGACAAGTGCTACTGTAACATCACTGTGGGGCCAGTTTGGCAATGAATACTGACACCATAATGACAGTTGTGTATGTGTGCAATATGCGTTGTGTACCAGTGTGTTCCCATCCATGTCTGACACAATTGTTTCCCCGATAGAAGCTTCAATTTTAAAAATACTTTATTTAGACAATCAAGTCAATCAAAGTAGGAACCTCATAAAATAATTCTGATTAAGATAGGCGCAATGCATGGTAAAAAAAAAAGAATGGAAGACATCATGAGTGATACATCCAATTCATAGATGGATCAAACCGTAAATAGAGCACGGCAAAGCAAGCAAATGTCTGACGAAATATCTAGATATTTTAATGACATTATTGCAACATAATACTGAAAGCAGCCAGGTTAAGCCATGCTTGTTGTGCACTGCACAAATGCCTGATACTGTGACGAACTGCTTACCTCAGGTGTTTTGTGGCTGTTATTCATTTAAATACGTAGGCTAATATGCGTTGAAATCCTGAGTTGCACTTAGTTAAATTGCAGACATTCAATAGGGCCGGACAACGGGGCTACAGTGAAAGGGGTTGTGGAGTAGGTTTAAGTTTAAATGTCAGGTCAAGAGGAGATGAACTTCAAGGTGGATGGCCTTGATGTCCGAGATTAGGAGCTCCAGCTCCTTAACTTTATGCTTTTTCCCAGAGGCTGCCGGATGAATATACACTTTTAGCAGAAATAATCTGCCAGTTGAAGTATTCTGGTTCTGATTCTTGACGTCCCCACATAAGAGACTGTGATGACCAGTGGAGTGGGCAGAGGCCAAAAAGTCCCAGCGTGATGATAAGAAAATGGACAGGCTGCCCATTGTGTGACGCGGATGAAGAACTCATGGTAGCCTTTCAGTTGGGTTTCTGCATCATGCCACGATTCCTGGATACATATAGGGGGTCATTCTGACCTCTGCGGGCGGCGGAAGCCGCCCGCCTGGCGGGAACCGCCAGAAGACCGTACCGCGGTCGAAAGACCGCGGCGGTCATTCTGAGTTTCCCGCTGGGCTGGCGGGCGACCGCCAGAAGGCCGCCCGCCAGCCCAGCGGGAAACCCCCTTCCATGAGGATGCCGGCTCCGAATGGAGCCGGCGGAGTGGAAGGGGTGCGACGGGTGCAGTTGCACCCGTCGCGATTTTCAATGTCTGCTTGGCAGACACTGAAAATCTTGGTGGGGCCCTGTTAGGGGGCCCCTGCAGTGCCTATGCCATTGGCATGGGCACTGCAGGAGCCCCCAGGGGCCCCACGACACCCGTTACCGCCAGCCAGGTTCTGGCGGTCAAAACCGCCAGAGCCAGGCTGGCGGTAAGGGGGTCGGAATCCCCATGGCGGTGCTGCCTGCAGCGCCGCCATGGAGGATTCCCTTGGGCAGCGGGAAACTGGCGGGACACCGCCGGTTTCCCGTTTCTGACCGCGGCTGTACCGCCACGGTCAGAATGCCCATGGGAGCACCGCCAGCCTGTTGGCGGTGCTCCCGCGGTCGTTGGCCCTGGCGGTCCATGACCGCCAGGGTCAGAATGACCCCCATAATGTCCTGTGATGTTAAAAAATACATGGCATCCGATTCTGTTAAGATTTTTTCAAGGCCGGTCACATTCCAGGAAAGTAGACTTATAAGCTTGGGCTCTTCCTTCAAACTTGGCGTTGAGCCCTTTAAACGTGAGTCCGTTGAATGAGGGACTGGCCAGGGTGGCAGCAAGCCAGCCCCAGTCCTCTTGATGAATTTCTGCTAAAGATGTAATGAACTTGCATAGCTTTCCTGCTTGTGAGTGGAGATGGTTAGCGTTTGCCTGTTGTTGACACCTCTTGTGTAAAGGGGGCCCGTTGTGTTTCTGAGTAGAGATGAAGTTCTTGGTGATTTAACTGGCCTGCAAAAGTTTTACATTTTTGATTTTGTCCTGGCCAAAGGGGGACTTGTGTGGGGCACACTCAGGGGGTCATTACAAGTCTGGCGGTCACTTGACCGCCAGAACCACGGTGGCAGTCGGATCGCCGCCAATGCGCACTCCAAGTGCCAAATTATGACCCCGGCGGTCGTGCCGCTGTCAGACCGGTCTGGCAGTTGCGGTGGTCCTAATCTGCCAGGGCAGCGCTGCAAGCAGCAATATCGTGGGGTTTACGACTTATTCTCCACCAGTGATTTCACCGCCATGAAAAGGCTAGAGGAGAACGAGTGCAGGGGGCCCTATGGTCCTTGCTCTGCCCATGCATATGGTATGGGCAGTGCAGGGGTCCCCCTGGCCGGCACTATTGCAATGATCACTGTCTGCTTTTCAGACAGTGCATCCTATAGAATTGCCGCTGGCTCGATTATGAGCCAGAGACAATGCTTTAGGGTGTTTCCCACTAGCCCAGTGGGTGGAAACTCTGGTTTCCATCCGCCGACCTAGCAGGAAACTCTTAATGGGCCCGGTGGGGAGGTAGCCACTATGGCGGCAACCTCCCAGTCTAAAGTTCGGCAGATGGCTTAAACCGTCCGCTGCACTCATAATGATGCCCTCAGTGAGTTGCTGAATGAGAGTTGGAGGATAGCATGGCTTTGATGGGAGTGTTATCAGAATTACCCCCTTCTTCTAATAGATCACAGCTTTCAGATATTGCACTGATGGCTGAATGAGTAGACCAAGTCACAGCTGTTGCTTACTTTTGAGGGAATATGTTTGAAGAAATAAATTGTATGCTTGCAATGTTGCTGGAAGTGGCAAAGGTTTAGATGTGAAGCCAGAGGTTTGACAATATTTCCTCTGCTCAATATGTCGTTATAGCCTTGGGAAATGTCAACAGTGTGGTGGTAGCCTGGGGTGAATATTTTGAACAAAAATAGAATCAGGGTGGGTCAAGGGCATTGGTAGGGCATGCACTTGTTCTTTATAGGTCCCAGCTCTTGGTTCTTGAGTAAAGGCGTCAGCAGTTGCTCTAGTGGAGAGGTCATACCCATTTAGAGGTTGAGGAGGGTCAGTAGAGGGAAGCGACTTGAGGACTGCCCCACTGGGTGGAAAGTCACTTTTAGGATGGATTTCTTGACCCAAAAACGCCTGTGGGCTAGTTACGGCTAAGGTGCCAGTCTCCAACTTTACAGGAGATTGTTTCTTGCAGTTTCTTGAGGCATTGATGGGTTACCAGGGAGCTGAATAACTGCTTTGTTATCCTTCTCAGTGAGTTCACATCTGAAACCGGTCTGCATGGGGCTCTTTTCCTATAGAGTGGAAGAAGTTTTTGATCTTCGAGGCCTAGTCTGCCACTCTAAAAATGTTTTCCTGTTTTTATTTTGTTTCCTAAGACGCTTTCTCTTTCACTTCGAAAGTTGGGAGAGGGGTGCCTAGTGCACTAGTAATAGCATTATCCATAGTTATTAGTGGATTGGATGCAGCATTGGACGACGTGATAACATCTTTATCTACATTGGTTATTGTTGCGTTGTATTTCAAGATGCGGCAGAATCGGCTGAACTTCCACGCTGAGTTCCACAACCTTGTTCGAGACCAGTATTATTGGAGAAGGCACCACGGTCTCCAGCGTTGGTGTCAGTGCAACTGGGCTTAACTAAACAGTTGGGGCAAAGTGGTTTGAGTGTTGATCAGGGGAGACTGGACTTTTCTAATCAGTTTGAAACTTCCTTACGTAAGTCGCCAACTATAGAAGGTAAGGCGTGTAACTTGTCCAACAGGGTTGAGCAGACATATTCTTGTATGCTACACGTGGTGAAGGTTGGTGGCTTCGGAACTGGTGAATTGTGGGCATTTGATACTAAGCTATTGAGAGTGGCATTAAGGTGTTCAAAGCAAGAGTTGATAGATGATGTGTACCGGCTAGCGTCTCTACCAAGGAGATTTGGATGTCAAACTTGTTTGATTGATATTCCAATGCCTTGGTAGTAGTATTGAGAGTATTGATTAGTTGCTGCCAGGTCCTTATGTCAACAGGTGAATTTTAACTTCGATTTTGAATCAAGGACTCTACGGGAAAGTCACCAATCAATGTTGATTCGTGTGAAGGAGAGGCGATGGTGAGAAGGGGGCTGGTTTCCCTGCTCGTATCCGATGTTTGCAAACATCTTAGGACTTGAGGAAGACCTCGAGGTTAGGGATGAAGAGCCCCCATTGGGCTGAAGAGGATGAAGTTGAGGTAATGGGAAGGCTTCAGATACATCATGTTTAGTGCTGTGCATTGTTTTGTGTGAGGCTTTGCACAAAATCAGATCTGAAATTGAGTGCAGGTTTGGGTGCTCTGCTAGGGAACCCTGTTGAGTATTTGTTACTTGAGTTGCGAGGACAAGTGAAGGTCTAGGCAGTAGCTGCACGGGAGAGAAGTTTAGAACAGAGACAGAGGTGCTGAGCAGGGACTGCTGGTCAGTCGGATTGTCAGTCAGATTGCGGAACAGGACTGGCCTCCTTGACCAATATATCAGGCTGAGGGCTCATGGGCGACTGTAACGCTGGAAGCACTTCTTTAACCTCTTCTGTTGATGGATAAAGAATGTCACTCTTGTGTTTCATAAATGTGGATTTTGACAGATTGTTTCTTTGAGCCTTGGGCCATTAGGCAAATTACTAGTCAACGGTGTAGTAAAAGGTGATACTAATAGGTTGACCTTTGAAGGTGGAGGTGAAGATGATGGGAGGCTTTGCGCAGGCTTGGACAATTGGAGAGCTGAATCAGGTGCTTTTTGGCCCTTCGTTTTGCACTGAATCAGAGGGGGGTCGCCCCTAAGTCTACCTGACCTCATTGTCAGTGAAAACTGCCAGCAGGTTGGATCGGTGTATTACAGCATAGAAGAGACAGCATCAAGGGCACTTCAAGGGATTATTATGGGGAGAAAGTGAAAAGGAGTAGACAGTTGGTGGATGACTGGAGCGCCAGAGCTGGAGGGCCTCTGGAGATGAAGGAGGAATTGCAGCGATGAATGCTCCGAGAGGCTCTCCCAGGAAGACACCAAGCAACTGAGGGAAGGGGTGGCCACTCCGGCTCTACTCTGGGGCTACGGTTCTAATGCCGTAACACTCTCACCTTTGATCGCTCAAAGCAAAAAGCGCATGTTGGCTTGACAGTAATTTCTCCTTGCAGCGTGGATTCACTGTAGTAGGTAAAGAACTGCTTGATTGTTTTATTTTATGTTAGTTATTTTGCGGATTTGCATGTTTGCCTGCAAATAAACAGTTTTCCATGACTGAGGAAACTAACTGGGCCGGCTGGAGCCAACTGAAAGGGCAGGGCAGAACTTGTAGGTGGGACTTGCAGATGAAAACTCAATAGCTCAGTTACACACTGGCTTACTTGCTTGCTTTCACAAGGGGGGCCCAGCAGGATGAACAGTGGTATGAGATAAGGGAGAGACAGCAGGAGGGTGTAGTTTCAGGAGGCAGCCATGCTGCAGTAAGGTGGAGATTTCCAAGAGACCAAGGGGAATGCTGGGCTGAACTGGAGTATGCCAGGCATGGGGACTGGGATGCAAAGAGGCGGAAAGGAAGCACGCTGCCACACTACCACCCTACCACCTAACCTCCAACCTCAGATGGCCTCAAACAGTCCCTAGTGGTCTTCAATGAGCTCCAATGGGCTGTGGTAGCAGTGGTCTCCAAGGATATGCGCTACCAGTGGCAGCAGCTGTGTACCCTGCGGCATGCATGATGTGTTTGGGGCCTGCCACCGGGGCTTTTGGCTTGATGTTACAGCTTATTGGCTTTCGGCTCGCAGGAGGTGCAGGCTTGCAGGCTTACTTGTGGGGTTACAGGCGGGCTGCCAGAGTCTGTTTACTGATGGCCAATGATTGCCCTGATGGCTGAGTTGGGCTGACTTGGTCCGGGCTGCCCCTGAGATGGACCGCTGCACTGCCCTACCTTCTGCCACGCCTCTCCTCGCGTCTCACGTCTCCTCGCAACTCTCACACACCTATCACACTGAACCAGAATCCTCCACCCGACATAAGCATATGACAGTCATTCTTAAAAATTGCTTTGACATATATATGACTGCAGTGGTCCCGAGCTCATGTGCAGTGGCCACACAATGTACACAATCAATGCGGTTCCCTACCTTCGAGTCCGGCAACGGAGGGGTCGTTTTTTCTCCATCCTCCAGTGGCAGCAGCGACGTGTCCAGTCAAAAGTGGAAGTGGAATCAGGAAAAAAGGTAACTTTTACCTCATTTCCCCCCAATCTGCCAAATCAGATGTGGAGGTTGGACTGCTGCAGTTGGCCTGGCGGTAAGGCACATCCAAATCTGCACGGAGGTAAGGGTGTCTAGAGTCCCGCTGCCAGACACTATTTCCAGTGGCACTGGGGTGAATGTGGATTCCTGGTAGAGGCTGTGGGATGCGGGCGGTCTATTGCCTATGGGAATCGCCAACATCTAAATCACATATGAGGTCTGATGTACAGGCGGTGGGTTTTTTACAGGAACTCAAAAGGATAAAACAGGGCAATTGGGAGATAAATCAGAAGAAAAATTGGGTAGGAGGACATGTAGAGGGAAAAGAGGAAGTAAAAAGCGACACATATGTGGGAATGAAAACAAGATCACCGGACAAAAAGATGTAGATTTGAATGCTGAAGTGGTAAATAATGTTGTGAATTTATCTGAAAAACAACTATCTTCGGATATGATATCACTTTTGAATAAGGGACTCAGTTTCTGCCCATCATCTGAGGGGAACATATGTCAATCTAAAATTGATTTGTTAAAGTTTATGAGAAAATTAAAACTTAAACGTTATTTTGACTCACGCATAACAGACACAGAAGTAGCCCCAAAAGGTATTAGTGCGTATAGCAAATTGTCTATCCAGGACATACATGATACTGTAATGCTGATGACAATCACAGATTTTGAGGAGGATCCAGTGACAACATCTTCGATATTACAAGACTTAAGTATTTCTTCGGATACATATATTACCAGTGGACTGAAACGGAGATCAACTTGGACACCAAAATCAATAAGTGATAGTAACATAGAAATTTTCTTTGGACTAGTATGGAATGATTTGGATAAAGAGGAGAGAAAGAAAAAACAATTGAAAAAATCGAATATGACACAAGGGGAATGTATTGCATTGAAGAATTTGAAATGTGATAACAATTTGGTTATTAAGAAAGCAGATAAGGGAGGTAATATAGTTGTAATGAATCAGAAGGATTACGAATTAGAAATGATTACACAATTAAATGATACTGCATGTTATGAAAAAGTGTCATATAATCCGATGTCGGCATTGACAGGGAAAATTAATCGAATGTTAATGGATTGGAGGGACAGAAATCTATTGAATGAGGAAGAATTTCTATACTTACAAGTATTTCGTCCCAGATACCCATGTCTGTACACGCTACCTAAAATACATAAACAATCTAAATTTCCACCAGGGAGACCTATTGTATCGGGCATAGGAGGCCCCACAGAGAGATTATCAGAATATGTAGATATTTTTCTACAACCTTTCGTAAATAATTTACCATCACATATTAATGACACTAAACACGTATTAAGTATGTTGTCAGATATCCAATGGGAACCAGGTATGATTTTGGTGACCCTAGATGTGGTATCACTCTATACCAGTATGGGGTACTCCCCCGGATGAAACACGTGTTGACAACGTACAAGCTCATTTGGAGTTTTTGGTTATACGAATGGGACAATTGGACTAATTATAATACTGTGAATTTGACGACGCACAAACAAACTTGGAGATGGTGGTTATGAAAATGGGACAATTGGACTAATTATAATATTGTGAATTTGAACAATCGAGTTGGATATTAGTTTAGAAATTGGATTTAAGATGGATTTAAGTTTAAGGAACTCACATTGTTCTATTTTTATTTGTGTGCTGTATTAAATATTTAATTGGTAGATAGATTTTGATTCATGTGTGCCATTACTCTTTAATACATCTAAATCAGGTAAGTGGGCCGCCAAGCCAGCACACAGGTTTTCTGATGAAAAACCGACGGCGATACCGTTACCGCCTACATCTAAATCAGGCCCTAAATGTAATTTAGCAAAGTTAGAGTATTGTCTGGGTTCAATGGGCTACATACATAACAATTAATTTAGAGTTCCTGACGTGACCACCAAGAAGGAACACAACACACAGAACAAGGACTATAGGAACATCTGTTTTTAAGGAATGCTAGATACATCTATCAAACATATAAACAACAAGACAGGTTAGAAACAAAACACCCATCTACATTATATCCTATAGGATTTATATTTTAACGGACGGTCTATCCGTCACCGTGATGGAGTAACCCGCCCGCCGGAATCTAAATCAAGCCCTTAGTTATCAACAAGAAAAACCTAAATTAGTCACTGGAAAGCAAAATGTATGCCAAGACGAAATTGCTTCTTTAGTTAGCTCAAATATTTTGCCCATTAGATCTTTTGTCGGATCATGTGTCGATGTCAATGGACAGTAGTGGGCTTGATTGGAGGGTTGGCGCATTACTTCCTGTTCATATTTAGTGCTAACCCACACCACAACACCGCCCCATTTGTCTGCCGGTTTGATGACAAGTGAATTATTATTCACAAGATTTCCTATAGCTTGAGTCTCTAACTTACTAATATTCTGCCTATGGAATATTTTCTAATTATTGAGATAATCGATTTCTCTGAGAACCGTTTCCTCAAACACCAATACCGACTGGGGCACACTTGAGCTTGGTGGTCAAAAAGTCGATTTATTCTTTAAACTACTTCTGTTGATTTCACTTTCATCAACTTTATTTGAGAAGAATACTTTCAACTGTATCTTCCGCAAGAAGTGTAATATCTCTGTTTTTGTATTAATAGCATTTTGGACCTTAAGGGGTACAAATGAGAGTCCTTTTTTAAGAACTGAAATTTCTACGTACGAAAGCTCATAATAGGACAAGTTATATATTGAGATGTGCTCCTTGTCCCGGTTAGCCCCTTCAGTTACCTCCTGTATATTTGCCTCCTGGTTCGGAACCCCACTGGTCTGAGGGTGACCTCTTCATCCTCCCTTCCTCCTGCGGCCACCTCTGCTGTGAAAAGGTTGGGCTCCTGCATGTTGGAAATGATCAGTAGAGGTTCCTCGCCCTTTATATTGAGGCCCATATTTATACTTTTTTAGCGCCGCATTTGCGCCTCTTTCTAACGCAAAAACGGTGCAAACTTGCAAAATACATTTGTATTTTGCAAGTTTGCGCCGTTTCTGCATCAAAAAATGACGCAAATGCAGCGCTAAAAAAGTATAAATATAGGCCTGAATGTTAAGGCTTCTCTGTAGATTTTATAAAAATCTTCTTTTGCATTTATATGAAGATGTTTGTACCCATCAACATCTATTTTCTGGAGGAGTCTGAGTATTACTTGTGAAGAACACAGAGATTTGTTAGATGGTTGCAGCCTATAATAACTAGGGGCATAGTGCCACATGATATGTTGCCATCTTGTGATTACCTCTTTGTAATGGACTACTAGCTAATCAAATGAATGCACAACCATGAATGAATGGAGGAAAGGAGATTATGTCAAGACTGTCTATTGTCTTGGAATATATGTGTATATGTATTAGAAGACTTTGTGCCTCATTATGAGACTCGCAATGGCGGTCGGACCGCCGCAGACAGGGCGGTCCGACCGCCCCATTATGACTGTGGTGGAGCTGCCACGGTCAAACTGCTGACACCACCAGGCTGCAGCCAGTCTGCAGCCTGGCGGTCCCGGTGCTTGTAATCTGCAAAGGGCAGCGCTGCAAATTATGGGCAGTGAAATGCATGACAGGTGCTGTCGCACCCAACGCACCACAACATTGCCGCCGGCTCAGTTATGAGCCAGCGTCGATGTTGTAGTGAATGCTCTGCTGGCCCAGCGGGAAACTCCTAATATGGCGGGCAAGAACCTCCAGTTCTGGCGGTCTTTTAGCTGCAGTGGCTTCGGTGGTCCTGTGAAAGTACCGCCAAAGTCGTAATGATGCCCTTTATGTTAGTTTTGGTTTTTGGTTGTGTAATTTTTTTTAATGAACAGATAAACCCAGGCGCTAAGAGCAAACTACAAACATCCCCCTCTGTGTTTGTTAAAATAATTTTAAAAAATCGTTTTGACATACATTTTGCTTTCCAGTGACTAATTTAGGTTTTTACTGTTGATAACTAAGGTGATTTGATCCTAACGTGTCTTGTTGTTTATATGTTGGGTCTATCCACAACATCTTAGGGTGAATTAGGCGTACCCCTAGATTGTCTATAAAATACATCTAAAAGGCAAGTAACCCAATCTCCAACTGTCATTCAAATTCCAACAGTGCACTATTCTACTAACATGCAACACTGGCTTCCATAAACGCATCTACATACCATCACCCACTCTCCAGATGCTGTACGCGTACACTCAAGCATTCTACCATTCACCTCCTCATAGCCAAGCACTGTGGCATCTTCTAGGGGTCTCCTGTCTCCCACATACTCTTTAATGTCTTCATGATACCATTCTTCAGGGTCTTCAAGGCATAAGATGCCCAATAGTATCCTTACATAGATGGCACGCACGTTTCAAGTCTATTTGGGTATCAGTGGAGCATATGATAACCCTGAAATCAGGATTACAAAAAGAGGGGGCATGGATGAGTCCTAGTAGTCTCAAGAACAAGGAACAAGAATGGAAGTGCTCCTAAAAGTCAGTAACAAGGAAAGAAAAGACTCTATGATTCTCCTACAACTCTCAACTCCTTTTTCCTACCTCCATCCTTTGCCAAACAGAAAAGAAAGCTAGGAAGCAGAATTTAGTCTTAAAGTGCACATTGGCTCCTTGGTCACAGCAAGTTTTTTTCAGCTTCAGACAGCCTACGTAAAACTTTTTTCTGATTTCCAAAACAGCCAGGAAGTTGTTCTCCTGACTTGTTCTTTATTCTTTCTCTCTTGCTCCGATGCCAAGAGCATCACTCTTACTTATTCATGAGGTACAGAGAGCTTTTGGGTTCTGTTTCAAGTTCGTTAGTTCTCATTCCTTCTTCAATAGGTTCATCACGGCAAGAGTGATAAAAAACTACAATTGCAAAGTAACTCAATTAATGTATTTATATGAATAGGTTTAAGAGTATTTATACATAGTATACCTATCGAGATACAGCAGATTGCTACATTAAACTTCCTAGCAGTAAGAAGATCAGAGGAAGTTTAGTGTGCTGACTGGTATTGAAAAGATGGATCTCCTGGCTTCCTGACCATCAAAAAGAAATATCTATTTGCGTGTGTAAAGAAACCAATAAAATAACACAATTGTACAATCAATTTTATTTACAAAACGCTTTTCTATATACAAAATCTGTTTATTTATATTACAAGTCAAGCAAGACATGGAAACAACAACATGTTTTCAGGAGAGAAGTCACAAGCTAATGCTTGCTCTGCCCAACGTAATTAAACCATCAATAGAAAGTGAAATGCTTAAATGTTGTGGTACCAAAATATCACTGGCAGAATATTGTCTGATATGAATATTGTGTCCTAAATATCGTTTAAAAAAATATTACCCCTTTGGAGCTAGCAATAAAATACTGACACACAACAGCATTATATTGTTGTACGATATGCATGCCAGATATTATTTCTATTTACCGTATTCTGGCGTACGACGCGTAACACCGTATTTGTTTCCATTGTGTGCTCAAAGGCCTCATCCATATACTTTTTTTTATTCGATACAAATTTAAAAACAGGTTTCAGGGAGCTCCTTATCAAATAATGTGGGTGCTGTTATTTTAAGATTTAGGGTTTCTCAAGTGATGTTACTATTACTAGTAGATAATCAGTGACACTGGTCCCTCCTCGTGTAAAAAGACGTACTATGCTACATCTATGGCTTCCCAGTCGACAATGCTCGTCCACCCAAATGTCATTGCACGCAGTAAACATACTCATTCAAGCCTTGGAAGCCACAACAGGCGCATCTAGAAAGTCTAATACCCTTAAAATTTCCTCCACAAACGTTAAAAGTTATGGCAGGCTCCAATTTAAAATATTGTTGATACTTCCAGAGAAATCACGACTCCGCTATACCTTTATGGGACTATTTTGAAAATGGTGATGAAAAATACATTCATATCGCATCACTTTTGGTAGACAATTTCTATCTTTTGGTTGCATACTTTTTCCATTAATTAAAATAGGGAATAAGGGTTTCAGTAAAGTCATCAAATATGCAAGCGGAAACCAGGCCCTGAATACTTCTATACAAGAAAAATTCTAATTCAGGCAGAAACTGGGGGTTGTGTTTGAATCATAATTAAAAGTATTGCTGATACTCTGCACCCTCAGGGAAAAATCTTTCAAAACGTCTGCATGGAAACCGTGGTTATTGATGCATGCACTGGTGTTAATTGTCCTAATAATTGAGTCAAAAACTCTAAACGGGCCAATAATCCTACGGCCTGGAATTACTGTACCTCATTGCTTCCATAAGTTAGGGGTGCAAAGTTGTTAATGTTGTTTTCTGTATTGCTATTAATGAGCACCATAAGGCGGAGATGTTGCATCACTCATGAATTTGAGACATGTTTCAATGGCTGCTTTTTGGAAGGGTCAAAGCTGTGCATGTCGTCTGTTTGAGACAGCATGTCCATGCATCCCGGGGCACTGCAGTGTTCCAGCTGCATGTCCCTCCGGCAAGAACCAGTCTGCCACTGCCATAACGTTCATGTCTCAGTTGCTGTGAGGTCCTGCCGCGGCAGTGGGCGCTTCTCCGTAGGATTAGAGTAGCTCGTAGGAGAGGCAGCTTGGCGTTTGACCTACAGTAGCTTGTTCAGACAGTCCACATTCCTGAGACGCAGTGAACACCAGATCTGCAGCCCCAGCATTGGAAGCCTCAACCTTCATGTTAGCGGCTTGATGGCTTCTATCCACTCTATCCGTTCTTCCTTGGATCCCGCCTGGATGTAGTAGTGAACGTCTTTCTTAGTTATAATTTTGAAGAGGTTTCCTTGCACATTACCTTTCACTCCTGTAGGAAGAAGAAGGAGTCAATGAAACAAACAGGGACTTTAGTACAGGCTAACAATACAAGTGATGGAACTGTCACACCGGCTAGTGCGGTCATGTCATATAGGCAACAAGTAGAATTGAAGAACTTCTAAACCCTGAGGTATCACCTGGGGAACCCAAGCAACAACTAAGTTTGCTTCAGTAACCAGGTTCATGCACGGCAGGAATGCAAAAAATTGAATTCATTACTCTTGAAGACAAAAACAGTCAATGAGATGGTTGGTCACATTTTTCTCGTAGATAGTGGCTAGGCAAGACTTGAGAAGCTGCATGTTCCCATGAACTGATGTCATGAGAAAGGGAAAATCTTAAAGAGTATTTGAGTGCTAATTTGGTACAGGGCTCTATTTTTATTAGCACATCATCTAGATCTCATAGTGCTTGCTACCATTCCCTACTGAATTATGATAGTCCTACAAAGGGATATTAATGGGCATATTAATGCCCTTAAGGAACACAAAGGAGAATATTAAAACACTGTTGTATACCAATGCCACTGTGTACATTTCCTACTATTGATCTAAGGTTTTCTTATTGCCTTAATTTTTATGAAGCGCTTCAACTATGTGCTATATAGTAATCTGTTTTGTAACTCTGAATCTTACCTAAGTCCATTTTATCCAACGCCAAGCCACGTAGGGCTGCCAATGTTTTGGGGTTCATAATTGAAGCTGGTGGTTCTGAAATGTGGGCTGCCTTCGGAACCCGATTACCTGCATTGATGGGAACTCTTCAACAAGCCCTTATTTTCTTCGAGTTTTAATCTCCGAAGAGCGGCGTGGTGGTGCATTCAAGTTTGGACATCACCGTATGACAATACAACAACGTCTTCCCATCACAAGTATGACATCACAAGTGAATTCTGGATTCCTCGGAAACATTGTGCTGGTCACCTCCTGAATTCACTACTTACAACTCCAAGTTTTGAATGTGACTACTCTTGCATGAAGTTGAAAAAATTAACGACTGTTCATTTATTCATAGAACGATAAGTGGGACGTGGTAAAACGTGAAGGGTAGGAAGGGAAAGAAGGAACAGGAAGACAACAAAAAGAAAAATCTAAACTCGAATCGAGCATTACCCACTTCCCCAGAAGTCTCTCTTCACCAATGTACATTGTGTGCAACTAATTTGCATTCAAACTATATAACATGACTGCCTATGTTTTTTGTCTTTCTGTCATGAGACATTGTCTCCTTCATCCCCTTCATATAAGGACTTGCTTCCTCTGGATTCACAGGAGACAAAAGTGCTACTGCTGTGGGTTACCTGAAGTTGGCTGGATTCTACACCTATTGCCAGAAGATCCTTTCATGCAGCCATCAGTTTATGTTGTCTCTTCTGTGTTAACGCCCTTACATCAGGAAACATGAGGGTAATTTGGTCATCGTTCTGGAGATTCTATTTCAATGTCAATGCAACCTCATTATGTATCCGCTGCACTTTGGATCAGGCAACACCAGAAGGACTGTTATGTTGGAGGAGGAGCACACCACTCGGGCTCTTCAGGGTCGGAGATGGGCTATTTTGACCAGAGGCAGGCAGGTAGAGTCGGGTGCGTTCAGGTGCTCCAGGAAACAAGTCACCAGTCCTCCAGTTGGGTCATCATCCGTAGCCACGGTGGAAAACCTCAGAACCCAAAGTTAATCATCCTCCAGCACTTCAAATGCCCCTTCAAATGCCATCAAAGCATCCATGGAAACCTTTCAAAACTTTGCTACCTTTTCAAGCTCCACAGGCACCTCAACCAGACCCCTCCCACTAGTTATTGTCTGTTCGTTTCCTCCTCCTGGCACTTTCTACACTCCGAATGTGGAATTAAAGTCCAGTGCAATTCTTGATTTAACAACAATCCTGCTATGTGTTTCACAGGCCAATGAGAACTTACAGGGCGATCCTTGTGTATTTTTTATAATGAAAGAATGTATACTGCAGGAACGGGTAAATGTGCAATGGTGTGATACTATCTAACACAAGAGCACATTTTAATTACATTTTGGGCTGAATTCCTTTAATTGAAAATCCTCTCTTGGCCAACCCACCTAATGAACAGGCAAGTTTTAATAAGTCTCAGGGTGCTGATGCTAGCGAGTTCCATCAGTGCTCTACCACTACTAAAAAAAAGCTTCAACGCTAGCTCTCACCGTCCAAACATGTGTAAGTGTCAACAATACAGATGCTGAAGCAAAGAATCTGTTGCTTCATGTTCACTGTACAACAAATAGCTATGACAGTGTTTGCCAAAAGCCCTTTTAAGAAAGGTGACTTACCTATTGGCACTCCATTGTCCTCCAGAGCCGAAATAAGGCACCCGCGCAGAGGAAAGCCCCCGACTGGTCTGTTGTCATCCTGTCAAGAGAGAGCGAAAGTTGAGAGTATGAAGTCAAAATGCAGCTTATAGATAAATCAAAGCAGTCTGTTGCCTCTGCTGATTACACAAGCAGTCCTCTACACATCCATACATCCATCCAGCTAAGAGGCACTGGCCTGATCCAGGCTAGGTTGACCCTTCTGCCACTCCCCTGTAGGCTGCAGGCTAGGGGACTGCTTTCAGAGTACCATGCAGTACCCTGGCCTAACCAAGTTACCATGGCCCCATTGTAGCCATGGCCTACTGCAGTGTGGGCTGCTTTGAACTTTTAGCTCAGGACTGATTTTGTTTTTATATCTGGCCTGATCCATTAAAAAAAGTATGAGATTTGGACCTGCAGACCTATTGCCTTGTGGGAATGCAGAATTTTGATGTTTAGGAATTCCAAAAGGATTCCATGAGTACTTCTCGTAACACAAGAAAGTGGATGGTTTCCACCCATACTCCTGAAGTCAGTTTGTGAAGTCTATGCTTTAAAGGGCAAATATCTCTTAATATCTGTTCATGTACCAGAAAACTTTTTTTGTATCTGAGGAAACATTTCCAATCCCACACTCTCCAAAAGAAGCCCCTTCCCGAGGCTCCCACCAATTTGTGGGGTGTTTCTTTTTCATTCTCATTATTGAAACTAAATGTACTCATGCGGTTCAAAGGAGTAAATCTTCAGACACATTAGGGTGGGAAATGGGTTACAAAAATGTGTGTGAATAACTACAAGCACCTATTCTTGTGGGTGTGAACAAACCATTACGGTATGCACTCCATGGAACATCCATTTCCTCCCTCTGGCAGTACATTTATGCACACAAAAAATCTTAGTATGTTTAAACCTGTTTCAGAAGTGCAAAACCAAAGTTTGTGAACGGGAAACGCGGATTTACATGTGCCATAATAAGGTATTTTAAGGTATATGCTAAACTTACACATCCAAATTGCATTGTGAAGAGGGCCCAAAGAGTGTGTTGTTGTGTGCTGATCATCATTTATGGTATATAATAGCAATAACATTCAGTATAACAGCATTTATTGTAATTCACCCACCCAGACCACGTCTTTTGAGGATCCGTAACCAGCTAAAATATTAAAAACACCAAATGCCAGAGAATATTTTGATAGCTGGAGGATGGGAAGCCATGCAGTGCAGCTTTTTCAATCTAATTGATTGGCTTCAAATCTGGAGATTTGTGAATAACCACATTTTTAGTAACATTATCAAACTTTTGAGCTGTAGGTTGGTCGATTGTTTCAACAAGGTCTGGACTTAAGGCTTTACCACAAGTCAACAACTGTGATATTGGACGTTGTACCCTATGCGTTGTATCTCATGGAATATCCAGATGTAAGTATATACGGGATCCTAGGCTCCACCAAGGTTAATGAAAATGAATATTGTGCACCTTGCAGTGCTATAGTGCACCTGGGGCACCTGAGGTGGAAAATGGGTTGCATGGTCTAAGAAGGTTATCTATTCTGAATTACATTGTCTGTCTACGATGAATGGCATGATGGGTACAAATGATGGCGTAGAGTGGGTGGAGATATTCAGAGGTGACTAGGAAGAATCTGGAGTTATCCAAAGACCGTCTTCCACCCTCACCCTCGCACAAGGTGTGCGACTGATGTGCACCTGATTCTCAGAATGCTTAAGTGATGAGGTTCAACAGCTACCGCCCCGCCGCAGCAGCTCCTTTCAAAGACATACATGCGCCATCCGCTTCTCCCCTTTGGAGCCATATTCACAAGCACTGTCGGGCCTTGGTGCGAAGACTGTCCCCTACGTGTCCTGCAGAGGGAGGCAACATCGCCAGGAACCGGTGCACAATGCTATCAGAGCACAACCTCTGCCAACTTCTGCCAGCTTTTTTTTTACCCTCATTGCATACGGTTTACTGCCCCCAGCAAAGGATGAAAAGAGGTAACTGGAAGTTTCAGAAGGCCCATAGAACCTTATAGACTTTCTAATATCAGGAAACATTGAGGTTACCTGCTACAACACAACTTTGTGTAGAGATAAGACTACCTTAAAATAAATGGTGTAATTACCTCTCCAACATATACACTCCAAAAGTTAAGTATATCTGTTTACTGCACTGCAACACCTGTGTTAATTATGAGTTTATAAATAGAGTAGAGTAGATTACGATTTAAGTCAAGCTCTAATGTTGTTATCCATTTCTAATTTCACGCCAATTGGGCAGTCCTTTTCCTATTGCAGTTACTGGTGATTCCCTGTTTTCCTGCAGGCAGTTGAATCGTGATATGGTTTTCTTTATTGATGTAGTGGTGAATTAATTTTCATACTGAATTTCAGATGTGATTTCTTTATTGCAGTTTGATTATGATGTCACCTTCTCATTAATATTTTTAAAATAAGTTTCCTTTATCAGGCAAGTTGTGGTGTAATTCTGCCGTTGCACTCTAGTTGTGATGTAATTTCCCTATCCGGTTATGGTGTCTTCATGTTGCATACAGCTGTGTTTTACATTTCCCTATGCATTTCAGTGTGATGGTTTTATCGCAGTTTATTTGCCATGTTGTTTTCCTTATTCCATCACCATTGTGATTGAATTGTCCTATTTTAGACCAGTTGTGACGCCCTTTTGCAGTCAGCTTTGTTTTTAATTCCTGTTACAGTTTAGATGTAAAGTTGCTTTGTCGCTGCTGCAGTGTAGCGATGTAATGTTACTCTTTTGGGGCAGTTGTGATGCCATTTCCTTGTTGCAGCCAAGTTGTCCTGTCATTTTCCTATTTAATTAGAGTTGTGATGTGGTCTTTCTATTGCAATTAGTAGGGGTTTCTTTTTCAAATTACAGTTCGGTTGTGATGTTGCTTTCTTATTTCAATCCAATTATGATGTAATTTCCTCTTTCATTCCAGTGGTGATGCTGTTTTCCGATTGCAGGGTAGGTCTGATGTTGTTTTCTTACTGAAGTCCCGTTGTACTTCTGTTTCTGGTGATCTACTGTTCCAGTCAGTCATGATGGTCATTTTCCTTCTACAGTCCAGTTGTTATTTAATTTTTCTGCTATGATCCAGTTGTGATGTATATTTTTTTCTAATTATAAAAGAACTGCAAAATCAATAAGGATATTCTAATTCGGACACTAGTTACAGGACTTCACAGACATGTTGTGGTAGTTTGAGTAATGCAAGCGAAGCTACACACCCAGAAAGATCTCTGCCCCTTCTCACATGGTCATATCTACATTTCTTTCCCGATTCCAAGCCATATGATGCTTGTCAAATCCTTAAGCTGTAAACAACGAGTCCTTCCTTCAGATCTCTTCCAGAGAGAGTAACTGTCCTGACCTCTGAAAGTGGTCTATAGTGCAGATACTCTTAGGGTATGTTCTTGTCTATATGCTCATCCCATTTTATCAATGATTACGGGTTTCAGCCACAACAGTGATGTTTCATCGCATTCAAAGACTGCACTACCAATTTTACACACAAGAAGAATATTGTTTGCGCATAAATTACTTCCAACTGAGCGAGTAAATTTCCACGTTTTGGTGCATGTAAATTTAACTCAATGGGCATAGCTCCCATGGATAATCTAACATCCGCTGCCCACGCAGGATTAGTGTTTCTGATAATGTATCAGCCACAATACATGGATGAGGTGGTACCCCCTGACATGCGGTAGCCCTGTGCCCCGTGGCGAGTAGGCTCTCATAAATGATGCAGCGCTGGAAGATGCAGTGGACATACAACAGGATATTCAGATAAGGTCAATCAAACCTGAAAACATGGAGGAACTGAGGCAGCAGAAAAGGGCAGCTACCGGCTCCTGGAATGTGTAACGTGAGAGAACTGTGGAACAAGATCTTTTGTTAAATGAACATGGTGACGGGGAAAGATTTGAAACTAGAGGTTCTAATGACTCTTTTTAAAGAAGTCTTGAAATAGCAAACTATTTAGCTATGTGCACATGAAAGGTGATCTCTGTGAGAAACAAACCCATTTTCTGTAAGGAACTATAGGAATAAAATTGGAAAATGCCTTCCAGACATGACCAGATTGTGAACTCTGCAGAAAACCTCACTTAAAACTGAAGAGAGGCGATGGATAATGTACAAATTGTGGAACCTTAATCCTAAAATTGCTGACTGTGCTGATGGTTTGAATTTATACCACATTTCGTAAAGGTTTCTTGACTTGGTCGGTGGCTAGTGGTGTGGAAAAGCAGAGGTGATGTGTAGGATTAAATACTCTTGCACCATTAGTGATTTAAACAAACATTTTGATATTTGTAGTGTTAGGTAAAGTATTGTTTCAGATCTGCTATAAAGTTCAATAAAAATGTAATACGGTTAAGAAATTGGTTAGAGAACTTCTGCACATTTTTTGTAAATGCACCATTGAGTGCATTTATACAGACAATCTCTTTGTGTGAAGCACCTGTTTGTGAAAAACATCCCTAAGGGGGTAAGGATCATGTGACAGGGTTAGTATACATAGAATGTGCTCAGCGTGACCTCCAAGTAAACATGTTTACCTGCTACAATAACACTTCCAAGATTGCCTGTAGGACACTGAGATTGTTCACCTCAAATAAACCATCACCTCTCATAGGGTCCGATTCACAAACTGATTTCTAAAAGTTGGATATGTCTGATTTGTAGGTTTCATCGTTACCATTTGCATATATTTTATACTTTGGGACTGGTAAAGACCACACCACCACAGTTTCCTTTGACAAACTTCAGCAGCTCAAACCTCACACATGTTATCACGGAAACTTATGGGGGAATATGTAATATATACTTAGTCGGTGTCGTAAACACTGATTCCATGTGTATTTCCACATTTTCTCCTGCAAACTGACACTAGGAGGAATTTACCCAACACTATAAATAAGTCAACACTTGATAATGGAATTTATCAGATGCAGTAGATGCCTCACCCTTTACCAAGGCATTTGTGCCTGAGGCCTCAGAGTAAACACAAATATCCCCAGCAGTAAGCATGTACATTTGCGCACATGGTAGACTATCCTTGATACTTTTGTACAGTAGATGTCCAAAGAATGACATGCTTCCAAATGGAGCCCAGCAAAACCACTTGTAACTGTTCAGCTGGAATGTCCACCTTCTTGTACAAGGCTCATTGCCGCAAAAGAAATAGACTTTATCTTTAGGACTTACCCGTGTGGGGTCGTAGTAGTGCAGAAAAGCCGGGTCAGACCGCAGGACGAACAGCCGCACCTTCCAGTTTTTCCGTTTGTGCCCCTGAGAAGGAAAGTTTGGGTTCGACGTGAGAAACAAGCAAGTGACTGGACAACAGAGCTCATCAACACATTGTAAAACTTTCAAAGCTTCAGAGGTCTGAGGGAACATGATACAGATTGGCAGTTCTGAACTATAATTTCGGTTCCTAGGGCAGAAGCAAGCACAGTAAGTCTAAAATCACACTGTGTTTAATTGCCCAAACCAGGACTAACCATAGAGAGCTTTTGACAAGGTTCATATACTACTACAAGAGCTTTTGGCTCTATCTGCAAAAAACAGAGAAGCAAATGTTTTATTATATTTTTCCGTTTTATATAGCGCTCAGCACTTCTCGAGGGCCATTTCTGAGCGCTTTGGTGGAGGGTTACACAAAGGCAAAGAACTTCCAATTGTTCCAAGTCCATGCTTGAATACGTCATCCAGTCCAGGTTTTTTGCTTTGCATTTTGTCAGTTGGAGCCCTCTGTACCCCTTTGTAAAATCAAGTCCACAAGTCCCAGAATTCAAATGAAACCATCTGGACTGGATTAGATACTCAGCCTTGGGAATGAATAACTTGAGAGGTCCGAATGAGCCTGTTTACCCTCGCAGGTAGGTAGCAGCCTGTTAGAATCTGGTGGCAGGTGTTGAGATGAAAATGTGGGCCAACTCACATCACTCTAATCTCCCTCATGTGCGTCTTCCCAGCATTCCAAGTGGCTCTCTCTGGCCCATGTGGGCTTCTCTCCCTATGCAATGTTTGTTACTCTTGCCAGGGTGCTTCTCGATTCCCCCCTGTATTGCTCTCTCCCTTGTGTGCGTCTCCCCACCCAGTTTGTTGTTGCTCCCTCCTTTGTGTGCATCTTTTTCTTTACTATCCCGGCTCCGCTAGCCAGCCCTATTCCTCCACTGCCTCATCACTTCCTCTGCAGTCTTATTTTTTTTATTTACAGATCTATCAATGAAAAAAGGGCACCGGCGTCATGTGCAAACTTCACATGTGGATATTGCCTGCGTACAAAATTATGTGACCACTTCAAGGTCATTGTGCATTTTTGTCCTATTTTTCATTTTGTGGAGCAATGCCATTTTTGCCAGTGTTGTACAGTATGAGCAAAAGGCAATATTAGTGCTAAGTGATCTCAAAGGTGAGACCTATTGGCTTTGCCAGTGCTTGCTTTCTGTAAACGGTTTGCTCCGTTAAACTTAGGCCCAGATTCTGGTATGTGACAGGCAACGCAGCACAGCACCCAAAGTTGCTGCGCTGTGTCGCGTGAAGGAGAGAGCAGGAGAGTGCCATATTCTGATAGAAATTGCACTCTCCTCCCCCTTCCTTAGCGCGGTGCTGTTTTCAGCTGCGGTGTGCCATGCACACACCTTAGCGCCAGTGCTAAGGTGTGTGTGAGTCTAGCACAGGTTTTGTACAGGAAAAGTGTCCTTCCTGTACAAACTGCTATGCCTAGACAAGTGCAAATGTTTTTCCCACTTTAGATGTATGTGGTAGAGTGAAACACACATGCAAAGGCGTAAAAGCAGGGAGAAATAAAAACAGTTCTCCCTTTTCGGCCTACTTTTAAAAAGTGTTAATTTTTGTCAGATCTTTCAGAATAGGGTTTAACGTCAAAAAGCATGGGTGGTAGCACGGGTTCGCTCATGTACCACCAGTGTAACGCCCCTTGACGCAAAGTAACGCAAACATGCGTTTAGCACTGTTTTGCGTTACTTTGTCACAAAAACCAACTCAACAAACCAATGCAAACACCTATTTGCGTTGGTCTGTGAATGCCAAAACAAGTTTAGCATCACTTTAGTGTTTAAAAAGTGACATTAAACCGACACTAAAGCTTTGAGAATCAGGGCCTTAATGTGTTCCTGCGGCGCATACAGTCTTCATTGCTTCCACCAGCAGAATCATCTTTGCAGCCCATGCCTTCTCGGTTGTGGGAGCTAGGCCCTGGATTAACTGCTACCTTCAACATATTAAGGTTGATGTAGGAACATACAAAGTCCTGCAACTATATGTTTGTATTCTCTAACCCTTGAGTGTATTGTCAGCATGTTTCTATCTCAACTTTCACCTTCATGTTTGGTTGGCCCTGTCCGGCTGCACCTGTCTCCAGTTCTCAGGTTCTTTCTGTGCATGTCTAAGACTCGCTCACTCGGGTCTGCTCTCCATGGAATCACTGCTGCCAAATGCACCAGGTCCACGCACGACTAGCCTTTTTTGTTTGAATTCTAGAATTTTATTCTATTATAAATCAAAAACTACAAGTCCAAGAACGCAAAGAAAAAAAGCTTGGAGTGGAGCAGGTACATGAGAAACGGGCCGGCTATAATTCTGATTTAAATGGATATTAGGGTTTATAAAAGGGCTACCCGTGACAGCTCTGCTTCACCTAATGTCTTTTTGAGGAAAATACTCAAAAACGGGTTATATGATGTCTGGAGCCAGGATTTCGGCGGACCATTCATACCAAGAGTACTGGAGATTAAGGTATTATGTATACACGTATCATTTGAGCGTAACAAATTTTCTGTGTAAATAACATGGTTGTCTCTTTCCATATAAAAAAAACTATCTCTGTAAATAATAGACCGTATGGTCATTTGTCCGTGCAATGTTATTTCCTTGCAGGTGCCCGCCTGTTCTGGTTTGCCCACTGCCTGTGCGCTGACAGCCGCCTGCCTTATCTCTGCAGACCTCAGGACTCCTCTCCCTGGCGCGTGACACTAATGCGCACGTGGCCTGCGCCTCCTTAGGTCATTTCCTGCGTGAAAAAGCTGCGGCCATTGTTAATTAAACTGCCGGTATTCTTAGCAAGGGCTGCGCCGGATGACACTGAGTGTGCCCCTGCACACAATTAGGGCCAGCTTCCTCCAGGGCGGTTTATTTTAGCCATGGGCTTGGCTGCTTTGACATTCAACCTTTGTTTGCTCGGCTGCATTTCCTTCTACCTGCTTTGCCAAGTATCCTTGCTTCTGGATGGTGCCGCTCAGGTCCATTGAGTTCAGCTGGAAGTCTCCCTTGAAGCTGCTTTTCTTCTTCTTGCTTTCAGCCTTTGAAGAATAGAAAGAGAAGACAGACTATAAGATGAAAGGAGGGAATAATGCACGACTCTCACATTGATAGGTTGCACCCCTGGCAGCATGATCAGTATTTTAATGTCTGGGCCAAAAATCCATGTTAAAATGCATACCAATGATTTATATAAAGTTCTATTGATGTGTTATGTCTCGGCCTTTGCAGAGTCTTAAAACGTGAACAAATGGCCTGCCAGGGTAGGCTTTTGTGCAGTGTAACTGGTGTGGCTGCACTGGGTGCTGACCTTGAAGGGGGCACTGACCTCGGGGGTGGCGCTGTGTTTTAGCAATAACTTGGGATTTAAAAGTGCCTGCTGCAGAGTTCCTTGTGTGTTCAGCTTTTAGGTGGCAATCAAAATATCAAGATAACTCTTATGATCAGTGTTCCTGCTAGAGAGAGGGATCAGAGTTTTGTCCAGAGGCAGTTTTGACTCCCCCTTGAAGTAGCGCAGGGGGGTAATATGTCTGCTGCAAAGAACAGATCTGTATCGTATGTGGAAACTGAGTGGATTAGTAAAGTCAGCCTTTACCAGCGCTTCAAAACAAATAAAATGTATGTGAGAGAGAGGCTATGGAGAGATAGGGGCCACTTTTGCCAGGTGGTAGTGAGAGAATCCAGGGGGTAGGATGCCAAAAAAGACTGTTGCGCCAGGCGCCACCAGCGCTAAAACCGGCCACGTGGCCAGCATTTTTATCTGGTAAAAGCGCAACCTTAGATAGTCATTTTCAATGTCCTCCAGTTCCAAATGTTAAGGAAACAGGGCACATGACGACAAAATTACTAATCCCAAGTGCTTATTTTTCGCATGGTTGCAGGTGACGGGCACTGGCAGTCATTTTTGGGAACTGGGACTTATAGTTCATTAGCAGACTCTGATCCCGGGCTAGAGAGAGAAAAGCAGATAAGGAAGATTACAAAGGAATGAAACCCCTGGCAAAGACAGAGAACCGGGAAGAAAAAGACCCTGCAAGAGTTTGCTAAAGAGATAGGAAGTGTATGGTAGAGGAAGAAAAAGGCATGAGATGGAATCAAGACTACGCAGCTTTGGTATTAGAGGACCCTGGAAGTTGGCACCATTGGCAGTGGGCTCCTAAGGAAATCTTTGAGACCCTGCACTATTGTTGTGCAACCCTGTCCAGTCCCTGGAAGCTGAAGTAAAAATAACCTCAACCGTATTGAGTGGGGAGCTAAACCATGCTGAATCAATGGTTAGGCCATTGTATCAAAACGTTCTCTTTAATTGAAATATCATGCAGCAGGCAGTTGTCACTTACAAAAGTGTATATTGCTGTTGAGTCGTCCAGGAATTGCTCAGCCACGTTACCGCAGCGTGTTGCCTCGAAGCTCCTGACTCCAACAGGCTTAATGAAATTTTCCACCAACAACATGGATGCCACGGTGACCCCCTCGAACCGCGTAGAGGCATAATTTCGTGACACCAACCAATCGACCAGCACAGAACCTGGAAAAGGCCGAAATGGGGTGATCAGATAAAGTGTGTTGATGGCTTAGTGCTCCCCTCACCCGCCTTTTAAAACACAAAAACACGCAATTTCACATGGTACAGTGATATACAAGTACAATGCAGGACAGCACAGGTTATTTGTCACTTCAGAGACTGGTGGCATATTTTCTTTGTTGGCAGGAATTTATTTCCAGCAGGCTCTACATAGTTCTCCAACTGGGACTATATTTTTGGGATTTTATTAAATAATTTTATCCCTGCCCGGCACAGTCTTGGGCCGTGAGACGCAGACAACTACCATAGCTTGCACTGAGTACCACTGACTGAAGTACTGATGGGCTCTATTGCCACTGCCTGTACAGAGATCACAAATTTTCAATGCTTCACACTCTGTTTTGTGGTGTTTTCTCCTTGCCCACTGCCTCCTAAGGCAAATTTTATAAATCTGCATAGGGGTTTGCACACTGGGCACACAACTGAAGGACTTTCCCAACCCTTTGGGGTGTGCCTCAGACCCAAAATCCGCCACTAATTCCCTCCCAATCCCAATGTGCCCATTCCCCCTCAGAGCAGCCTCGTTTTCAACTTGCCCCAACATAACTAGGGAAACATTTTTTTCAAGATGAGGTTTGGGGATCGTTTCACCTCTCCATAATGCCTGCAGGAGACAAAATGAGCAGCTTTCCTCAGCACAACAGGTTCCGAGCTGAGCGAACTGAAATTTCGATTTGTGAACTGTTTTATGAACCTATCTGACAAACTCTCTCTATTGTTTTTATATTTATCTTTTACAAATGATCTAAGGTGAACCGAGCATGGCCCCATGCCCAGTTTGATGTAATTCAGTCTGGTGGTTTTGTTCAATTTGACAGCAATAATTCCCATGGGAATTTGACTGTGAACTGCAACTTTTGGGGGCTCCTCACCTAATCTAAATAACCACACCCCCATTAGCAAGCTCCACAAAATGTTACCGTTTCAAGGACAAAGTTACTAGAAATCCAAGTACATGTCCTATGGACTAACCAACCCACACATCACTTCTGTAATGTTAAAATTGCATGTTTCAAACTCCACTCACTGTCACCTTCTTGTTACTGTAATATGGCCTTACTTGGATGTTTTAGGTGTTTTATACACAACATATTATGCCCCTGCTGTGAAGTACTCTGCTCCTCCTCGGAGCAAAGTATGCATTGAAATAAAATGTGTAATATTCAGTCTTTGCTTATGTATGTTTATTTTCCAGATCAAATTTTCTGAGTCCTCGGTTAACTTTTTTTTAAATTTGGCATTAGCCAAGGCCGTTTCATTTTACTAAAATGATATATACCATTCACATTGGTCTATCATGGTGCCATGCATATTCCTCTCCCTCCCACTAGAGTGTACAGCACGGGGCAGTGGGTCAGCCTACATCAGCCATTGGTTAACTTCACTCTGAGTGATGGAATGCTGCACTTTCACAAGGAGGACATCCACACAGAAAGCAGTTCCCTTAAGACTACTACCGCAACATGTGTGTTTTTGAGACCAAATTATATTTTTACTTTATATTATTTATTTTACTTTTTATATATATATATATATATATATATATATATATATATATATATATATATATATATATATATATGAGGGTCTGGCAGCCTATTTATCAATAAATGATGGCAAGATCCATGACAAAAACAAGCATTGCCAAAAGGCAGGTGGCCAAGGCCAGACCTTATTGGCTTTGCCAATGCTTGTTTATTAGAGGTACTCAACAAAAATCGATGACTGCGAATTTTGGAAGTCATGTAACTCTTTTGAAAGTTCAAACACTTTCATGCATGAATCTTTGGGAGTAAATGGCTTTTACAGCAAAATAAATGGAAGTCAGTGTTTGTGGTGTGATCCAAGCAGAATCCGTCTAAGCCACACTACATAGCAGGTGATGAGATGTGTAGGATTCTCATTCGGGGCAGGAAGTGGACTTAGAAACTAAAGGAGCCATTGGCGAGAAAGAAACAGGGCAGCTGCCTCCTAAACAATACCTCTAGGGTTCCAAATCTGGAGGTCATCATTTCCACACAATGTAAAGTATGAGCGACAGTTTTTTTTATTTTTTTTGCTGACATTTCTTGAGTTATGTGGCTTTTTCTAGACTAAAAAGACCTTCAAAGATGATTTGCTCCTATCACTTACTTTGGCACCCATTCTATCTGACTAGAACAGGATTTGTGCATTTTCTACTGAAGTCCAAACAGCGCCTCCCTTCCAAATGATTCTATATTGCAATCAGTCGTCTGCAGAAATGCGAGTGGCGCGTGCGCTTTGCCTGGCGGGCGCTGCGGCCCCGGAGTGACGCTGCTCCTGTTGGACAGGACCTGGTGCCCATTGTGTCTCAGTGGTGGCTGCGGCGTCCAGCTTACCTGAGAAACTGTCCTTGTACGTGCTGTCCTGCTCCGTCTTGGAGAGCGGCTTCATTCCGTTGCTGCTGTCATTCATCGCATCAACAATCTGGCTGCATGAACACAAAAGACAACTACTGATATTTCTGTTCAACATGTCGCTTTCTGTGGTACATTCAGAGTCATGGACAAAGCTGTATTCTAGCACTCAGCCATATTTATACTTACTTGGCGCCGCATTTGCGTCATTCTTTGACGCAAAAGCGGCGCAAACTTACAAAATACAATTGTATTTTGTAAGTTTGCGCCGCATTTGCGTCAAAAAATGACGCAAATGTGTTGCTAAAAAAGTATAAATATGGAAATGTGTGATTGGTAATCCCTGCCTTACCCCCCCCCCCCCTTCCCTTAAAGCAGAGGTCTTCAAACTTTTTGATGCCGGGACCCCCTCTTAAAAAACTTTAGGTGTAAGGACCCCCTCCTGATAAAAAATTCTAGAACCTGGTACTCCTCATCATCAACAATAATAAACATCCTCATTTCACACAGCAAATAATTTTTTTACTGTGAGGAAATAATATTAAACAGTGTTTAGCAAATCAAAGATCAGTGAGTGTGGGGGAGTGGTCAAGGGTGTGGCTAAAAACAAAGGTCCTCATTTATTAGGAATTGACATGGGGCAGATCTGCAAGTCTTTTTGCTACACTGCCACACTCCAAAACAAAAGGGCAGGAATGGACCGTATTTATGAAATACAGTACATTTCTGTCCTTTCCCTCTGCGCTGGCGCACAATTGCTGCCTAGTGCCAACATAGGCAGGATTGTATTTGTGGAGGAAGGGGCACCTTCCTGCACAAAAACAATCCAGAAAGGCATTGTACCTCTTTCTACATGTGTGGCAGATAGCAGCACACATGGAAAGAGAAAAAAACAAGGAGAAATTAAAACATTTCTCCTTATTATGTGTGCTCTGGGGAGACGTAAGGTTTTGGTACTGCCCCAGTTTACGTGATTTTGTAAATATGGGGCAGCGCCAAAATCCATCTGTGTTGCATAGGAACACCCACCACTACGCCAGTTGAACACCTACTTGACGCAAAGTAAGGCAACGCAGCGACTTGCACTGCCTTGCCTTACTCCATGTCTACAAGGCCATTCAATCCACTCAGGGTGGCTTTGAGTCAGCTCATAGGTACGATTGAGAGGCTTGTGATGCTGGAGCATCAAAAAAAGTGATGCTCCAGCAGCGCAAGCCTCTCATAAATAAACCCAAAATATTCTCTAAAAAATGTTTTAAGTCTTTCACCGCCAGGTAACTACATATAAAATAATAGCCAGCTGAAATTAAAAAAAATAATAATAAAGTTGTTACTCTTTGGGAAATGCACTGTAGTGCATTATGAAACCTCTTTTAATTAATGCACTGCAGAGGTCTGTGTTTAAGCGGAGAGCAACAGAACTAAGGCCCTCATTACAACCCTGGTGGTCCGAGACCGCCAGGGCTGTTTTGGCTGAAGCACTGCCAACAGGCTGGCGGTGCTTCAGAGGGGATTACGACCTCTGCGGTAGCGCCGTGCTCGCGCTGCCGGGGCTGGCGGTTTCCTGCCACATTTGACCCGTCGGTGATCATCCGCCAGGGCAGCGCTGCCCAGGGGATTACGAGTCCCCCTACCGCCAGCCTTTTCCTGGCGGTTTGAACCGCCAGGAATAGGCTGGTGGTACGGGGAGTCGCGGGGCCCCTGAGGGGCCCGTGCAGATTTTCACTGTCTGCATAGCAGACAGTGAAAAGCGCGACGGGTGCAACTATACCCGTCGCACGGCCGCAACACCGCCCGCTCCATTTGGAGCCGGCTCCCATGTTGCGGCCCACATCCCCGCTGGGCCACCGGGGATGTCATAATGGGCACCGCAGGAGTGCGGCCGCATTGGCGGCCGCACGGCGGTTACAACTTGGCGGCAATGACCCCCTAAATCTTTGTTAGTACAGTTGAGAATAGTGACTTGTGTATTTTTAGTGCCATGAGGTCACAACCTGTGACAGAATGCACTGTGAATATATAAAAAGGCATTATTTTATACTTGCATTGCACGCAGTATAATATAGGCCACTACAAAAAGGTTTATTATAAAACTGTGCTTCCAAAATGTGGATTTAAGTAATATCAGAGCATATGCAATACCTTTTTTTTTTTTTTAATAGCTGTCCCTTCAACACCTCCAGGTGAAGTAAGCGCTGTGTAAATACAATTACAATTAAAAGCATGCACTTTACAACACAGTTGTTAACTCTTCGCACTACCCCTCAAAAAAAAAAAATGTTTGTCCTCACTAAGCTTTGATCATTTAAAGCTGCTCCCAAGCACCCTTTACATTTGCAGATCAGCTCGTAGAGCACATTTGCTTTTCATTCAGGAAGCAGAAGCCCTGGGCTGAAAGTCTCCTTAGCTGTCTGTGTGGCTTTCGCAGCACAGGAGACTCAAATTAAAGTTCAGCTGAGGCATTTTAAGGATCAGCTGGGGGAATGTGCGACCCCCTTTCCAGATCTCCACAGCCCCCCTGGGGGTCCCGACCCCCAGATTGAAGACCTCTGCCTTAAAGTAACCCAATATCCTGTCTCCCTATATAATCCCCACTCTGTACCCTCTCGGAGGTGAATTCCTCTACCCCCGTTGTGAATCCTCTTAGTGCCGGACAGGCCTTTTACGCCACCGGGCATCTCCCCGGTGGGCTGGAGCCCGGGTCTGCCCCTGGTGCAGGTTTCACTTTCCCAGCTTCCTGAGGGGGCAGCAGTCTCAGGGGAGGGAGGGCCTCCAGAGAGAGAGAGAGAGAGAGAGAGGGAGGGAGAAGGTAGAGAGAAACGATGAGAGAGAAGAAGAGAGGGAGAGCGCCAGAATGGACGGATGAAAAGAGAGAGAGATTGCGCGAGGAGGTGGAGGCAGCGGGGCTGGTTTGCACATTTTGCCAGGGCTACGTTCGGTTCCACAGTCAGGTTCTGATATTAATATATTCACAGCCTTGGTCCATCGCCGCACCCTGTTCTCAGGCGCACCAGAACTCACCAGTTAGGCCAACCCTCCGAATGTCATCTTGGACCCCGAACCTAGCGTCACCTTTCATACTGAAAAACAAATGTATCCATCTTGTACTAGTAAAAAGTTAAAAACACGGCTTTCCTCCATGCAGTTTGGAACAACCTGAAGCCAGAGGGGTCCTTATATCAGCCCATCTCAACTCCTGGCAGTAACTCTACAAGGGTGTCAGCAAGGCAACATCCAAGCCCTTCAAGATGCACAGAAATCAACAGAACGACTCATAAATCGTGAACTGTATTCACTGTATGCACCACAACTACGCCACCAGCAAGAGCCATCCAAAAGAAACAACGCCCTGGCACCACGTGCCATATTGGTACATAACCCCCGTGGCGCACGTGCCTGGGCTGTGGGAGGCAGGGGACCACATCCTGTGTTACACCCCTGGGCAGAAACTCCGTACCATGCGATGCAGCTTACTGCCAGGAGGGTGACAGAAACTCCCCTAAGCATCTACGATTCACATGTCGATAAAGAGCCTCGCCTGGGAGCCCCTTCCCAAGAGTCCAGAAGGTAACACGTGGTCAGAACCTTAGTGTCATTACAACCGAGCCAGGACCACAATGTCTTTAAAGCTGGCTTGAGGGATGGCGTGCTCATTACTGAGCAAATACTGTGTGCCTGGGGCTACAGGAATCTGAGGGCCACCACAATAGATGTTGCATCAGAACCCTTTTATTTTGTCTACCCCTGTTGATCAGATTTTCAGTAGTTGCCTTATGGACAACCCAGGCAGGCGGGCTGTTACTGAGGAGGCCTTTCTATTCATACATTCATTGCCAGTGCTTGCGGGGCCCTGGAGTCTGCCTAACCTCTGAGAAGCTGCAGTTGGCAGACTGGTGTTCTCCTTCTAGGTGGGAGCTGCTGGACTCTACCTGGACACACACCAGCCAACATTATTTTAAAAAGCTAGTGCCCAAGTCAGCTGAACTGGACTAAAAGTGAGAATGGTGTTGCTTTCAACCAGATTCTTAAGAAGTGTGCAACTCCCTCTAACTTACGATGACACTGTGCTTGAATGAGTAACGCGGAGTCTAACCCTGCCTTATAAACTATATTAAAGGGGAATATTTCAGGTCACCTACACTGAAAAATAGATTTAGGTCACATCACCTACTTTTGGAAAAACATCACATTTTTGTAAAGTTGGTTTAGGTGAATGTAGAATGCCAGAAGTGCATTTTGGGATGCATACGTCATGTAAACAAGGTTGCCATCTCCATTTCAAGATGTGGCCAGCGAGCTATGATACAACGCAGGCCTCATCGCCCACCTCCACGGCCTAAGGACGTGTTGACTTTAGAGTCTACTGCTTACCACAGCAGTGACAGAACTAAAGACAAACCTCTGTCTGGCACCACCTTATAAGTAAAACTAATTCATCCTTTCGTCTTCCCCCTGAAATGATGTTGTTCAGCAATACCAATCTGATTAGACCTTTGCAATGTGCTATACAACGAGCTTTCCAAGGTTCCGAATATCACTTACTTCAAGTTAATGTTTGTGGGGAGTCTGAAGGAGCTCTTGATGTCTCTCAGTGGGTCAGCCTTCTCCGGATGAAGCGCTTGGATAGCCCTCTTGATGGCTGCCGCCCAGGAGTCCCGGTGCTCCCTGGAGCTTGCCTCAAAGAAGTAATCCGTTGAGGTTTTGGTTTTCATTTTAATAGCGAGCTGTGTTTATAGAAAATCAGTAAAAATTAGATTAAAATGAGTCAACCATTGTTAAAGGGATCCCTGGCGATGGCTTGCAATTTATTTCATGATTCTGAGATAAAAGTAGTGTAAATCACTACATTTTTGCAAAATCACAATTTCACATTTTGCACCACTTTCCCCACCCAAAACTCTTCATGTCTGTGTCTTAAACTAAAATGAATAGGGCTGGTGGTTTAATGTCCTTCTTCGAGTGGCTCCTACTCCGTTGGTGGCAGTTTTCCGCAATGGAGCCAAAAGGGGGCTCCATCAGCAGAAAACCTAAGGTCTGTCCATCTCTAAATGAGGCGGGCGGACCAAGGGTTTGGTGGACAGGGTAATCTCAGTGCTTAATTTGTGCTTGTTGTTTCCGGTGCTGAGCACGGCACTTATTTGTGAGGGCCGGGGCTTATTCTTATGCCTCAAGCATTTGCTGTGAGCAAAGGACACATATGGGAAAGTCGGAAAAAGGAAAAACTTAAAAGCGTCATAGAAGGAGAAAGTAGAAAGTTGCAGGATGAGCTGAAGGGGCAGGGGTGGCCGTAAATGGATTGAAGAGTCCCGAGATGGCTTCAGGATTACGCTGCCTCAGTATTCAGTGCTGACATATTTAATTACAGCAGCCTCGTGTTTAAGAGAAGGGCTTTGAGCACCGGCACCTCTGTATTTACAAATCAGGCACTGGGTAATCTGTTACATTTGTGACGGAATACTGTGTCCACCAATCTCTACATCAAGCCCTTAGTTCTGATGTGGCTAAGGGGCAGTGTCTTCTCTATTTAGCTGTCACTTACTGCTGCTTAACAGCTGCTTCCTGTGATGGCAGGCGTGATAGAGCTGTCACGCTTAGTTTCGGTCAACCCTCACACATGTCTTCACAGGAAGTATGGCCTCTGCAGCGGCAGGTTCCAGCTTAAAGCTATTGTAGTGGCCAGCAGCTGTTGGGAAATAAGCCTGATCTTTGGGTCATCCCACCATATAAACAAGAATTTGCAATGCAATGAGTCTCGCATTCCGCCGAGTTAGAGCTATTAGCATTGTAAACTCCTAACCGGACTTTTCTTGCCACTTTAAGCGGGAAAAAAAAATGAGCGCAGTCGCTGCTAAATTAAGAGAAAAAGTAGTCCAGAAACCATACGGAAAACATGGAGCCTCGTATGTTTCCAGTAGTTGGTCGGTGTGCTCGAGGAGGGCTGAACACCGGAAAAGGCATGACGTATACATGCCTTTCACTAATGAAAGCAAGCGGATTTTAAAAGGCAAGCCCACGAACCAATGTAAGGGACTGATGTGACATGGGAGTGGTTAGAAGCCCAAAGAGAGATTACATCAGGGGACAAAGCTCTTTGCGTTTGCCCCTAAAAAGGGCAATAGAGGTTATTGGTGATCAGGGAAACCTCAGACCCACCAACATCTTTTTAAATTCAAATTTCCCTTTCCCACAGAAGTATTTTAACTTTCAGTACAATGGGATCCAAAACTTTGACCATCTATGTTGGCAATTTCATAGCAAAGAGAAATGATTTGAAACCATGAAGCAGACTCATGGCTGTAGCTAAAGCATGGCTGGGATGGCTGAGGCTCAGTGGAACAGGCAATGCAAGAAAAACATCCTGTGCAGGGGCTTCTTCCCACCTACCGGTCTGTTCTCGTATTCCAGGCAAGGACACGTAATGGAGCATCCATCGAGGAGGATTCGTCCCTTCAGGCCTGACTCCCGCTTCTGGCCACCGTCAAGTTTGTAATAGAGAAGTTTGTCTTTTTGGAGAACGAACCATCTAGATTTCCAGTTGTGGACAAGGTGACCCTACAGAGGACAGCACAGAGAAAGACTTTAAGTGCACATTCACTGGAGGCTTCAAGCCATCAAACAGAAAGAACTGCGTTGCAACAAGCTTAATCAAAACAGATTGTGACAACCATTTTAAACAAAGCAACACAGCTAGAAGCAGACACTTTTGATGCCCAGCTCAGTAAATTTATATTTTTTGCAGAAAGACCTAGCTTGGAAAAGTCATGTCAGAGACAGGTAACGTTCATATACTGCTTCTTTCTAAAATTAAAATAATACATCACATTTCATTCAATGTAGAGATTGCTGAGGAATTGTGTTAAAATAGCACTCCATTACTAATTCTTTAATAATACCTGGGATTCTGCAATCCCTGTGTAAACGCCTATCACTAATTTCTTTATACTTGGCAACTTGTGACACACCCTGTAGCCAATTACAAAAAACAAATAAAAAATCAGAGCTCCACTGTAATAGGTTATCACAGTTGAGTTCTGACCTCACAAATTCAGCTGCCAGAGGTGAAAGGCAGGTCAGGTCACAGAACAGTTGTTTAAAGCAACAAAAATAAAATGTTGCTTTTCTTTCTTCTGCTCTATTTTTCTTGCTTACAATGCCAAGCAGAAAGAATATTTATTTTTGAACTCCTTAGATAATTATAGAACAGTTAGAATCTCTTTGAATGTTTATATGCATTCCGAGCTAATGCAGCTTTTTTTTTAACTGACTCGTATTGAACTGTTTCTAATATTTTTTTGCAACAAATATGTAACAGGTCTTTGGTGTGTTTAATTTTTACACTAGAGATTCAATTTGTAGCCGTAATGTCTGCACCAAGCTCTCTCTTTCATAAGAAAGAGCTATGCACCAAGGTTTTAAGTGGTGTGTGCTAAAGGTGATGGTGTGACCATGTATTAGATGGGATAAAGTACCCCCTGTCGTACATGATAAGAATATTGCAAATCACTTTCTTCGCAAAGTCTATTAAAAGGTGGCACTACAAGTTAGTAACTTTACATATATGTCACTGCCTGAAACATACTGGGTAAAAACTGTGGTAGTCAGAGGGTTTAAACTGGATGAGCTGCCTGAGGGCTCGGCTAGGTTAGGAGTGCACCGTGGCTCTGATTACTGCAGATCCAAGACCGGTGTGCTTCATCTAAGGCCACACATCCGCTGTGACGCTGTTTGTTGTTTTCTGGCCTCTGATTCACCTGGCGGGACGGAGGCACTTCCGGCGTGATGTCATGCTGGTACCGCGAGGATTTCCTAACCTGGGGAGCCGCAGAGATGTGTGCCCCGCGGCCCTCCACGCTCTGCACGGCCCTCTGTACCCTGGAGGGGCCGCTCCCTGGTGCGGCCCAGCCCTGAAATTCCAAGAACACAGCTGAGGATCACAGCTGTCAACTGCTGCAACGCTGGGACTGCAGGGCATTGGCAGTTCGCTGCTGTAGACATACAGCGTGGAGAAGGGGTGCCCTGAGATATTAGTGAATTAAGTATAATTACATATATTCAAGATGCAGCATGCGGGAGCCAATAGAATCAATGAAACTATCACAGAAAACTGTAGTATGATTTAGGACTATGAGGGAAAGTACTCGTCTTTTTTTCTTGGCGCTCTTTTTTACCAGCTGCCAGTAACTTCTCTGGAAAGTGATTTATTTTCCGTGCGATTGGTCTGTAAGTTATGCAGGTTTCTTAAAGTACATTCCGCTTTTGAGTGATGGGTTACAGGCCCCAACATCTTCTGCCCTGGAGGCTCCATTGAAACAATGAGAACAGGCGGTTCCTTGGGAAGGTCAGGGGCGGTGGGAGACACCTATCAGGCACGCAGGGGTGGGGTACTCAGTGGCTGAGGAAAAGTCAGTCTCTTGTCAGCTGGCTAAAGCCAGGCTAGGGAGTGCGACACATGTGAGGCGAGTGGGGCTGAGGAGAAGCCCTTCACATTTCAGGTCCGTAGAGCTGGGGAGGAGTCAGTCACACGTCTGATGAATAGTAACGGAGACTAGTCAGTAATGGCACAACAGCGAAGAGTATTGTGAACAGACCAAGAGAGAGTATGAGGTGTGGGCATACTGTGGTACCTACCCCCTTGTGCTTTACCAAGGCACAAAATGTGCCCGTAGAAAAAGATGGCCTCGTTGTGCAGGGTGGTGAACTCATGCCATAGTGATTCCAGTTGTAAATGGGCCAGAAAGTCTTGCCCTCTTCTGCCACTGGACGGCCAGAAACAGGTCACAACAGCCTGTACATACGGATTGTGATGAGGTGTCCCTCGAGTAACCCTCCGCAGGCTGCCTGAATCAACTTAGGGCCTGATTTAGCAATTTGTGACAGAGACGATTTAAGTCATGCGGAAAGTGGGCAACTGCCCAGGGCACCCATTTTGCAAGGTGCACCATGGAAAAGTGTTTTTTCTCTCTATATCATATCTATTTCCTTATATCAGTCGCCTCTGCCTGTCTACCTCTTTCTCAGATTCTATCTGACATCACAGAGGTTCCTTTAAATTTACTAAAAATTTGGTGTATGGCCACCGTCAGTTTTGATGGCCGTCCACCAAACTTTTGACATTATTTTGTTTTTCAGAAACAAACTCCTAAAACAAGAGACTAATGACCCTCACTCCCTGGGAATTCTCCTGTTTTCTGCTACTTGGCACAGGTGGGCAGGAAAAATAATCCATTACATTCTCCCCTTAAATAGGGCAGACGGTGTAATATCCTTCCTTCGGTGGTCTCTATTCCATTCGGCTATCGGAAGAGGTGTTTTGTTGTTGGAGCAGCTAGGGTAGGTCTGAAGTCTAAATCAGGCTAAATACAGTGTCTCTAGGTGGGTGCCATGCTGGAAAATGTTATTGGGAGTCACCTCCTTTCTGACTGGTCTATCAGTTCATCCTTTTATCATTCAATATCTATTCGCCATTCAATATTTACCATGCAGTCACCATTGAATCACTTTTTACCATCCATTCACCACCCGTTCACCATTCAACATCCATTTACTATTCATTCATTACTTACTATTCATTCGCCATTCACCAGCCAGCTGCTATTCACCATCCAATATCCATTCATAAACCATTCAGCATCCAGTGACCATTCACCATCCATCCAGTCACTCTCCACAGCCCATTTACAGCCCTTTTACCATAGACTCCACACCCACCATCCCTCCTCTCAAAACCCATCTGTTCACCAAGGATCCATCCATTTCCCATGCATGCATGGTTTCAGGCATTTGGCACAATACTTCTCACGACCCCTCATATAACCCACCACCAGGGTAGGACTTAGACAAAATATAGGCCGGGGAACCAAAACAAAATGGCCCCCATTAACGAAGCAGATAGCTAGAAAAAAAGTATAATATCAGGGAAATCAGCTGTAAAAACCGGCCCACAACTGCTAAATAACTGTCTGCCACACTGACCTGTCAGACCAGCCCAGCGGGCACTGCCTAAGTGCCTAGAGGCCAGTTGGACCCAGCCCACAGCCTCCCAGAACAGAACAGGTGCCCTTGTGAATTGGATGCAAAACTGCAGCTGTGGACCCCAGAACCTGACTCAAAATACCTGAGGTGGCCTCAAGGAGTGGGGACAACACTTCAGATGGGCCACTAATGCCAGGCACAATACAAAAAGGTGGCCTTCGGAATGAGCCATGATATTGTAGAAATGGTCTTTACGGATAAGAACAATACTCCAAGAGAGGCATCAAGAAGCACGCGTCAATATGTGCCAAAGTGTATGCACGTGCCGCGAAGTATGCTTATGCATAAGTGTACTAGTGTGAATGAAAAGATTAATTAGTGAATTAGAATGCTGGTATTGGGCTCTATGCAGGGGCCATCTTTTTCATTTGTTTATAAAAACCTTAAGTATAGGGAGAGTGATCACATTATCAAAACACTAGCAATCAAAATCACAAAATGTCAACACATTTATTAATTAATTTATGATTCGATTAAAGATTATATCGAAGCTAAATGGTTTTCAAATTGTCTGGAAAAAGACAATGTGCTGTGCATCTCACAAACTGCAGAAATCAAAAGATCGTGTGCAACTGTATCAAATGGCAATTATTTCAAAATTGTCAGTAGTTGGAGTAAATATTGGTGGTTACAATTTACAAATAAATTAGTTAAAGTCTCTCTCATTGACAAAAAAGTTACAAAATATAGAACCATGCTGACAATTTCTTCATTTGCTGATTATGTCTAATGTGAAGAAACTCAATAAAGGATGAACATCTGTATAGAGAAACATATTATAAAAGAGGATGATTTGGGGTAGATATTGGACAGGGAGCAAGAAGAGAGGAGTGCTTAATATAGAATCTTTCTTTTGTACAAGTGAACTGTCACCCTAAAATCTGAAACACCAGCAGTCGAGATTCTAGAGGCAAGTGAACACAATGAGGAATAATTAAAATAGAAATCACAAATTTAAACAACTCACAAAAAAGCCAAGACGAAAAGGAGCCAGGCGATGCATGTATAGCTGAATACCACCAGTGTACAGTTGTTTCATGTTTATACACCATTCCAACTTTAATGTGACCAGTTGTAGATCCTTGGAATTTGCTCCAAATTGGCCCAGTGGAATCAAAGGGGAAGCTGAGAGTGTGTGTGTTTGTATAATATGAACCTAGCGTAAAGGCAGCGGAGCGCTGTACAGGGTCAGAGACAAGCATACAGTCAATCACTGGTAGGAGAGGTAGCAGGGCTGTGGGCGCAGAGGAGGACTGTTGGCATCGTACAAGGTGCATCTTCAGCTCTTTCCTAAGTTGGCGAAGTCTTGGAGTGGTCCTCATGGATTTAGGGATGTTGTTCAACATCGCGGGTGCGTACGTGGAAAAGGCCAGCTACCTTGTGTATTTTCCTCTCTAGACTTGTCTCCAGTCTGATGGGAGTCCTGGTTACGGGTGTGCTGAGAACCACCAGAGCTGGTGAGTTTGTCTGCAAGATCATTTAGCTTGCTAGTCCTGAAGGTTTTGTAAATGTTGAAGCTGAGTGAAGTTGCTTTTTGATTGATCAATGAGTATTTGAAAAGTTTCCAGTTAACTTTATTCCAATACGTACCCCTGCACATCAAACAGTGGCGACTACCTAAGTCTATTGTTCAAGTGCCAAAAGGACCTGAAGGTTGACCACCAAATGATTGAGTTTTTCATTTTCATCATTGGTCCGTGCACTAGAAGGTCGGTAATTGAATGCTGAAGGATAAATACATGTGATCGAGAA
Source organism: Pleurodeles waltl (assembly GCF_031143425.1). Lineage (NCBI taxonomy): Eukaryota > Metazoa > Chordata > Amphibia > Caudata > Salamandridae > Pleurodeles > Pleurodeles waltl. The sequence goes on from NC_090448.1 coordinate 1,126,622,599, forward strand.
ACATGACATCATCTGACATCATCAGCATAACTGAGAGTTCGAATGTACTCCCCTTTAGTCCAGGAGGGTTTATACAAGGAATGGCCAGGGAGATGTTACAGTCAGGAAGATAAGAAAACCATAGGGAGTCAAGACACATTCCTGGCACACTCCTGACTGCTAACTGTTCTTGGTAAATTTACTGGTTATGATCTCACAATGGCCTTAATGTGGAATACAACTGAGGCTCAGAAATCCTCATCATCTTGTGTCATAGAGGGGACCAGTCAACAGAACTGAAGGCCTTCATAAAGTCGACAATGTGCAATACCTTGGTGAGGCCCTACTGGCAATAACTGCTTAGGCCAAGGAATTACGTAAAACAAAGTAACTCATAAGAAAGCCCATTTGCGTTGCAGGGAAGACACCATTATCCTCAGCCCAGTCAATCAGACAGGGTGATAGAACTGTAGTAACCACCCCCAGGAGCTGTGCCGCCTGTCGCCTTCAAGCCAGCCAAGAATGGAACTGATAGAAATCTGTAGATAAGATAGGGCATCGAGCAAATATCCAAATGCATGCATGCATAGATGGCTGTGTTTATGTGTGGGTGTGTGGTATGTGAGCATGTGTACCCCCTGTGGGTGTGCATGGGGGCGTAAACATGAGTGCATATGTAAATTGTGCGTGTGTATATTTTACTACATAGGCCTGTCTGTGGCGTGCTTTTGAATGTATAGGATAGTCTGCGTTTCTATGTATATATGGAAGTGTCTGTATTTGTGAGGGTGCTCTAGGTGTGTGCATGGGTGTGTGAGCGTGTGTATCACGAATAGGCGGGGATAGCCACTTCTTCCATCCCGGAGTGATATCACGCTGCCCTCACACAAACTTCTTAGTCATTAGATTTCCCCACCCTGAGCAAACAGGTGTAATTGTGCAAAGTCTTCTGGCTTTCTGACACCTCCCAGTAAGAAGTTAGACACTAAAGTCACATGAATGATGGCTGCTCTCATTCAAAGACCTCAGACTGGTATTCTACCCAGCTATCCTTTCCCACTTGAAGTCGTCATTTTTTTTTTATTACCCGTAAAAATCAGATGAGAAGCACAGAAATACAACCAAGTATTTGTGGAGAGAATTATTTACTATCTGAACTCCAAACCCCCTACAGTTGATGAAAGTGTTTGTGATCTGTGATGCAGACACCTCCAAACAATGAATCTCTGTTCTACACAACACTCCCTTTAGCTTATGGGACGCCCAGCCTCCAAATGATTTATCCTTAAAATGGTTCAGGAAGCATAAATCGACCACAGACATAAACACGTACAGCAAAGTTCTGCAAAAATATACTCTATGGGGCAGATTTACTAACAAGTCATGCAACACAACGCAGTAAGACAACCTGCTAGCCTACACTGCATGACAGAGAGAGGGCATGAATGTGGCATAATTACTAAGATATGTAGCATTCCTGCTCGCTCCCTGCGCTGGTGCAGAGTGCAGCCTAGCGCCAACAAACGCACCCTTGCGCCATAGTGCAAGGGTGCTACATTACAGCCAGGGTTGTTGTGCAAGACACCTTCCTGCAAAAAAACAATACTCTTGGGCTGTTTTCTCTTTCTACACCCATCTCTGTTGGGTATTACTAAGCATGCCCACCACAGAGTGGGCATCTAGGTAGAAGATCATCTCCCTACAACCAAACCTGTCAGGAAGTGTCTGTGCCCACTTCCTGTCTGCCCTCCATTTTGTTAACTCAGTAGAGAGGAGCTTTTGCTGACCCAAAATTGAGACCTTGTCCAGAATACAGAAGAGCCCAGACTAACCCTTGCCCTGACATCCATTAACTCATACATGATATGCACAAGCAGTTCACCAGGGAGTCTCTCCAATGTTTATCTCTTTTAAAAAGGGTAGTGGAGGTGACCCTTCAAGGCTGTGGAACTCACATGAAGTCTACACTAGAGGCAGGTAACAAGGAAAAAAATAGTCATACACTATTTTAAGTGTGCACTTGGGCTGCTCCTAAAGTTAGCCTGGGCTTTAGGTTGTCTCTGGGAATCCTAACCTGTTGCAGCTGTCTCGTCACAGTGCCTAGACAGGGGTACATGAAACCAGATACACCGAACAGGAGGTTGGTGCTGGAAATGTCAAACTTACCATTTTGTGGGGTTTCTTACTATGAGAAGGGTGGTGTGCAGAATTTTAAAAATGGTTTGAGATGATGTTAAAGGGGTTTAGGAACAGAGACACTTCAAGAGCCAATGACCAGGGAGTGACAGCGACTAGAAGCCACTGCACCGCTCGTATAATATTTTATGAGCTATGACCCTGAGTCTCGGTTCTCCTCCATAAAGGTGTTGACTACCTGCCCCAGCCCTACCAGCCTCTAAGTGGCACAACCGGCCTACCTCTACCCTTTTCTGAAATGTGACTAGTTCTGCCTTAATACTGGCCTTCTATCCAAACAAGTCGGTCGGTAAGTCCCCACGTTTATTACATGTCCTTCTCTCTGCCCCAGCCCTCCCGGTATTTCAACTTGTTAGTAGTACACCCGCTCCGGCTATAGTCTAACCCACACCTGGCTCAACTAGAGAAACAAAGGCACAGATGGCAAGGTCTGAGCTGCGCTGGCAGAGAGAGATGTGTGGGCGAAGCTTGGTCCCCGCCTCCTGGCTGTGTGAGAGTCTATTGTGCACTATCCCTCACTTCCGGGGCAATTACAGTATCCGGGTCTCCTCGGATGAAAGCCACCTTTCAGCGCCAGGCATCCAGGTCCTGACACATTCCTGCCTGACGGCCAGCTGCAGAGACACAATGCGTCTTACTCCTGGGGGCACCTTGGACTAGCAGACTGCGCTGCTTGGGACGGAACATGCCCACCGAAGACTTACTCCCGCGATTTGCCCAGATTTCCACCTTTGTGGGGAGAATTACAAACACCCCTAAGAGTGAGGTCACAAATGTACTCGTCTTGGGGTTCCAGGAGGGGTCCTGCTCCCACGCCGACTCCTAGATTGTTTCATTCACAAGACTTAGCATTGCAGACATGGGCGTTTCCATATCATTTTTGTCTCCAAATGCGAAACATTGTTTAATTTAGAGAAATCCCTTCGGGTTCACCCATGAAAAGATGGGAGTGTGTGGGACCCCGTAACCCCCATTTTGCACACTACTTTTTTAGCGCCGCATTTGCGCCGATTTTTGACGCAAAAGCGGCGCAAACTTACAAAATACAATTGTATTTGGAAAGTTTGCGCCGTTTTGCGTCAAAAAATGACGCAAATGCGGCGCTAGAAAAGTATAAATATGGGCCTTACTTTCTCCAGCTTGTGGCTGATGACTTGATCCAGAACACCTACAAGCGAAGAAGTAAAGCCCTGTGCGCTACTCATAAAAATAAAAATGAACTACAGCGCTCAGCCTGGTTGTGAAAAAGCATTGCAAATATTTATGAATACAATAAAGTAATGACTTTGCAGGACTTTTTACGTCGGGCCTCTTTACCATTATCGCAGACACTCCTGACGGTGTTGGCAACAGGAATTACCAACTCCATCAAAACTACAGATTTTGCTGTTCCACCAGGTGATCTCACCAAAAACTCTCAATGACATACCAGGGGTAAACATGCGGGTATTCGTGTATGTCAATCCTCAAAATCCCATAATGCAGAGCTTTAATGCCTTCAACATCCCTGTAGAGTTACCAATGCCCCTGAGGGACAATATTAGGCCAAATTCCATCCAGCTCACAATCCTGCCTTAGAGGGTATCTCAAAATTCTCAATGACCTCTCTTCTACCACGGTCCTCCAGATAGGCAGACCCAACCATAAACTATAACTATCCACTGTGCCATGTGCCTCCCTTCCACCACAGTCCTCCACACTGGACCAAATCTGTGATTATAACTACCCACAGAGTCTTGTGCCTATGTTCTACCACGGTCCTCCACACTGGCAGACCCAATCCATGACTGTAACTATCCACGGTGCCTCTCTACTACCACAGTCCTCCACACTGGACCCAATCTGTGACTGTAACTATCCACTGTGCCTTACGCCTCTTCTACCACGGTCCTCCACACTGGACCCAATCTGTGACTGTAACTATCCACGGTGCCTTACGCCTCTTCGACCATGGTCCTCCACACTGGACCCAATGTATGACTGTAACTATCCACGGTGCCTATCGCCTCTTCTACCACGGTCCTCCACACTGGACCCAGTCTGTGACTATAACTACCCACAGAGTCTTGTGCCTCTGTTCTATCACAGTCCTCCACACTGGCAGACCCAATGCATGACTGTAACTATCCACGGTGCCTTACGCCTCTTCTACCACGGTCCTCCACACTGGACCCAATCTGTGACTGTAACTAACCACAGTGCCTTACGCCTCTTCTACCACGGTCCTCCACACTGGCAGACCGAATCCGTGACTGTAACTATCCACGGTGCCTTACGCCTCTTCGACCATGGTCCTCCACACTGGACCCAATGTATGACTGTAACTATCCACGGTGCCTATCGCCTCTTCTACCACGGTCCTCAACACGGGACCCAATCTGTGACTGTAACTATCCACGGTGCCTTACGCCTCTTCTACCACGGTCCTCCACACTGGACCCAATCTGTGACTGTAACTAACCACAGTGCCTTACGCCTCTTCTACCACGGTCCTCCACACTGGCAGACCCAATCCGTGACTGTAACTATCCACGGTGCCTTACGCCTCTTCTACCACGGTCCTCAACACGGGACCCAATCTGTGACTGTAACTATCCATGGTGCCTTACGCCTCTTCTACCATGGTCCTCCACACTGGACCCAATGTGTGACTGTAACTATCCACGGTGCCTAACGCCTCTTCTACCACAGTCCTCCACACTGGACCCAATCAGTGACTGTAACTATCCACGGTGCCTAACGCCTCTTCTACCACAGTCCTCCACACTGGACCCAACCAGTGACTGTAACTATCCACAGTGCATTACGCCTCTTTTACCACGGTCCTCCACACCTGACCCAATCTGTGACTGTAACTATCCACGGTGCCTAACGCCTCTTCTACCACAGTCCTCCACACTGGACCAAATCTGTGACTGTAACTATCCATGGTGCCTTACGCCTCTTCTACCATGGTCCTCCACACTGGACCCAATGTGTGACTGTAACTATCCACAGTGCCTTACGCCTCTTCTACCACAGTCCTCCACACTGGACCCAATCTGTGACTGTAACTATCCACAGTGCCTTACGCCTCTTCTACCACAGTCCTCCACACTGGACCAAATCTGTGACTGTAACTATCCATGGTGCCTTACGCCTCTTCTACCATGGTCCTCCACACTGGACCCAATGTGTGACTGTAACTATCCACAGTGCCTTACGCCTCTTCTACCACAGTCCTCCACACTGGACCCAATCCGTGAGTGTAACTATCCACGGTGCCTTACGCCTCTTCAGCCATGGTCCTCCACACTGGACCCAATGTGTGACTGTAACTATCCACAGTGCCTTACGCCTCTTCTACCACGGTCCTCCACACTGGACCCAATCTGTGACTGTAACTATCCACAGTGCCTCTCTACTACCACAGTCCTCCACACTGGCAGACCCAATCTGTGACTGTAACTATCCACAGTGCCTCTCTACTACCACAGTCCTCCACACTGGCAGACCCAATCCGTGAGTGTAACTATCCACGGTGCCTTGTTCTATGAGTCAGTACCGAAGTCCCCCTTAATATTAAGTGTGCTGAAGGGCTTGTGGCAGAAGGCACAGCGTTGGGTCCAATGGGGTGGCTCTGGGGTGAGGATGTGGGGTCCAGCGAGGTGTCACATTGGTCAGTACTAGGACCTATCCTTCTCAATGCCCTTATAAGAGATGTCGCCGACCCCCTGGTATCAATGTACACCTCTCACTGGAGGACTCCAACATCTGCAGTGGAACTCATGATGCCCAGGAGAGAAGAGTGAAGTAGCACAAACGAACATTCACCAGTATAGAATCATATGTATACAGCTCTTCATACACCAGCTCAGCAAAGGTAATACGTTTGAGGAGTGAGAGTGCGTTTTGGAAGCCTTTGGTCACCTGATAGGGTTCTAGCATCACATGACACATGGACGTACATTCACCAAAATGCCAGGGGTAGCGTACTTTACCTCAGACAACATGTGACCTTTACTTTCAGTCACTCACACACACATGCTTAAAAAATACACATCCACATACTCTCGCACATAAACACACTCCCTCGCAAGCACGCAAGAAACATATATTTAAAAAAAAGACTTACCTCAGCTTTCAGTTTGGGACGTGTTCCATTTTTGTTACACAAATAGTGAATAATGTTATTCACAATTTGTTAAAATAATAATACTTGACACAAAACCAGGAAAGTGGAGCCCCGCCCGACGTTCATTAGAACGAACAACCCACGTGTTTCAGGCACTGATTTTGCAACCACCGAGGCCATGGATCGCAAAGGCAGTGCCAGGGGTCGCATCTCGCAAGGGGTAAGCCAGGGGTCGCTCCTGCGACCCCTGGCGACCCCTAGATGATGTACATGAATTGCCCCTGACTAGCACTGTCTAAAGTTGTTTTTTGAGGACCAGAGACATAATAATGTTTTAGGAAAGACAGTGACTATGTAAAATATTTGTATTTCATTAAGTGTATGTACATTTATCCCCTGGATTTCTTGTGAAAACAGCAAGCCTCCAGCCCTCTCGGGCCGTCTTTCAGCAACCAAACCTTACCCCTCACTCTGTTTGGGAAGGAAACGCAATGCGTCCTGGCAGTTTTGAGATGCACGGGGAAAAGTTTGACTAGAATAAAAAGTGAGACCCAACCTAAGGAATTCTTCCAATTCAGAATAGTTTTGTCCACTCTGCAGTTGCGGGGGCTGAAACGGACGATAACCGCCCCCATGCCCAGTGACTGAACTGGAGTGGTCTGGTTCAGTCATATCTTGAAGGCTAGAACCGTGCCAAAAGTAGCTTGCTTTATGGAAGCAAGGCTGAGCCATAGGAAGTTTCTTAGAAGATAAGCAGGCAATCGAAAAGATCGTACAATGTAAATACAGTTAAAAAATGAGAGAGGTAAAGTACAGAAACGTTCAAAATTAATAAGTATTTTTTATAAATCAAGTACCAAAAGGGACAAAGTGTTACAAACATGTAAAATGTGAAAGTATGAAGCTGAATTAGAAAGGGGCAAGAGACATTTAGATACACCATAGTAGAGCATTGAATAGAGAGGGGCGCATTCTTCAGCAGTGTTTTTAGAACACCGGACTAGTTGTCTGGGCGGAGGCCAGAAGTTATATGTAGGAGCTCATCAAACAAAAGGTGCCCCCCCCACCCATGCACTGCACACCATGTAGGGTTATCGGTACCCCCTCCCACAGTGCCTAGGTCGCATTGGGTTGCAGCCTGTAAACAGCAAACCATGTCGTTGCTGTAAATGTATTTATATAGCGCTTACTACCCCTGACAGGGCGTCGAAGCGCTTTTCGGCAAGTAGCACACTACTCTGGAACCCAGAACGATTATTGGTGGATTAGTATAGGGAAATGTGAGTACAGTATTAGTATGAGTTGATCTGAGCAGAGGATATGTGGGTCGTTAGTAGGTTTGAATAATGGGTGGATAGAGGAGGGAAGAATCCAGAAGGGTTAACTGGGAGTTTATAGTAATAGGATGAGTAAAGGAGAGACGGAGGAGGGATGAGTCTGTGGAAAGTGTGGTATTGCATTTATCGGGTGCAACCCTGCACTCCTACTATGAAAAGAGAGAGCCAAAGAGACAGCTAGAGAATGAATCATAAGAGAATGCAGGAGAGGAAAAGGAGAGAGAAAGAAATGTTAGCTTCAAACACAGGATTTATTTCAAGCAAGAAAGATATGAAAGAGAAAAGGTGAAAAAGGAGAAAAATACCGATCAGTATACAAATATTGAAGGTGACTTACCCTCTTAACCAAAAACCCTTCTTTTATTGTGACGTTTTCCTCTTCCATGCTGCAGCTGGTGTGGAGATGTCTGCCACCCGGGCCCCTCTGCCAACCCTCTGAGCCGGTGTGGAGAGGTCTGAGCCCCGGTCCCTTCTGCCAACCCTCTGAGCCGGTGTGGAGAGGTCTGAGCCCCGGTCTCTTCTGCCAACCCTCTGAGCCGGTGTGGAGAGGTCTGAGCCCCGGTCCCTTCTGCCAACCCTCTGAGCCGGTGTGGAGAGGTCTGAGCCCCGGTCCCTTCTCCCCACCCTCTGAGCCGGTGTGGAGATGTCTGTATCCCGAGCCCCGGTCCCTTCTGCCAACGCCTCCAGGCTGCAGGAGTTTTAAAGCCTGGGCCTGCCTGGCCACGCTTCACCCCTCCCTCATCAGCGGTGTGACCTCACCTCCTCGCAGCCTCCCACCCACCGGTGAGACAGTGTACAAACAGTGCCCGCTGGCTGCAGCGGAGGCCGGCCCCGGGGCCGGGAGAGCCCGGATCTCAGACTGCATTCCCCCCTGGCCTGTCATCGCACGCTTCGGCGGCTCGGACGAGAGGGGCCGCCCGGTGACTCAGATGCCAAAGCAGACGGGTCTGACAGCTCGTGGAAGGGATCAGACGGGCCTTGCTCTGCACTCCGGTGTGATCTGTAATCTTACACCCCAGCACCAGCCCTACCGTCCTGCGTAACAACGGGGGTCTGATGTCAGGGGACAAGCATTCACATAGCTGCAGCATGCTTACTACGTTTTTAATTTTCAACAAAATAATAAAGGGCATTAGAGCACTTTTCATGAGCACTAGATTATGTTAGACAAGTCCAAGGTTACACCTGGCATCCTTGGTGTGGTTCCCCTCACTTTTTGCCCTCTGACCTCCTGTTTTTCTGACCCATTTTTGCTGGCTTCAGGATTCTGTGCGCTTTACCAGTGCTGACCAGTGCTAAAGTGCAAGTGCTCTGTACTTCAAAACATGGGCACATTGGCTTATCCACAACTGGCATATTTAATTTACTTGTATGTCCCTACTAAAGTATTCTAAATGTGCCCAGGGCCTGTAAATTAAATGCTTGTAGTTGGCATGGACCACAGATTGTGCCAACCACTACAGTAGCCTTCAAACATGTCTTAGGCCTTCCACTCCAGAACCTGTGTATGCAGCTTTAAGCTGTCATTTCAACCTGGTAATGGTACACATTTGCCAGGCCCAAACCTTCCTTTTTATTGGATATGTCACTTCTAAGGTAGGACCTGGTTAGCTCCAATGACAGGGTGGAATATATGTAAAGAGTTGGACGTGTATTTTTTAGCATGTCCAGCTAGTGAAAAACTCTTAAGTTAGTTTTTCACTGCTGCAAGGCCATCTCTCCCACAGGTTAGCATTGGGATTGCCTTAAACATCTTTTAAGTGTAATTTCCAAATGGGAAGAGATAGAAATATGGAGTTTAGTGCCTCTGGACTGACAATTTAAAAATCACAACTTATAGTGAAGTTGGATTTGAAATTGTAAGTATGAAACTGTCACTTTTAGAAAGTTGGCATTTTCTCATTTTAACCATTCTTTGCCTTTGCCTGTCTATGAATACGCATCTGGGTTAGATGACAGCTAGGCGTTGTGCAATCCCTCTAAACAGTCAAACACAAAGGTAGCTTGGGTGTGACATTTGTATCCTGATGGGCCATCACCTGGCTGATGGATCTTCCTGGGGTAGATGGGAGGGAAGAGCTGACACCTACCCCTAAAAAAGGGCTGTGCATCTCCTCACACAAAGGGCTGCTTACCTCCCTGTAGAGTGTCTGGGGCCAGGGAGGAAGGGAAGGGACCTTGTCATTCTCAAAGGCCTCTTTTGAAGTCTCCCTCACTTAAAAGACACATTTTGCTATAAGTACTGGGCCCCAAACCCTACCAAATCAGTTCACTTTTGAGTCCCAATGAGATTCTGCCAAGAAGAGGAACTGGGCTGCCAGAAGGGACTGCCACTTTGTTAACTGCTCTGTTGTGTTGGCCTGCTGCCTGCTGATTGCTATGCTGCTAGAAGGGACTGTCACTTTTCAACTTGCTCTGCTGTGTTTGCCTGCTGCCTATTGCAGTAAGAAGGGCCACTCCTTCTCTACAACCTCAAATGACATCTCAAGTAACTCCAAGGGTTGTTGGATTGCCCCCTGTTGGAAATCTCAGGGGCATCAAAGATTTCAAATGTGCAACACTGCTGTGGGACTCTGTCATCCGTGAGTCCAGTAGTAGTGCGTCTCAACGAGGAGCCGTGTGTCTGACTGCTCAGCGTGTGTGACACGCTCCATCTAAACAGCGCGTGCCGATCACTCTTTCATTTACCAAGTCATCGCGTTGAGTGCTTCTTCGTTCACCAAGTCAGTGTGTGCTGAGAGCTTCTTTGTTTCCCAAGTCAGCGCACGTGAAGTGCTTCCTCATTCACTCAGTAAGCGTGTGCCGAGCGCTTCTTCATTTGCCAAGCCCGCGTGTGTAGCGCTTCTTCATTTACCAGCCCAGCACGTGGAGCACTCCCTCGTCTGCCAGCCCAGCGTGTGTTGAGCACTTCCCAGCATTCTGCAACACCGTGCTGTACCCGGCTCCACGACTGAGGGCATCGTCACACGGTCAGGTTAAGCATGACGGCTCTGTGCCAATCTACCAGAGGGTGAGCACAGGTTAATTTAGGAATTGTAACTGACTTACCCCGACTAGGATTGTGGTACCTACCTGGATAGACTGTATACCTCTGCCAACCAGAGACCCCATTTCTAACAGCCTGATTCATGTTTTCCTTTTTTTTTAAGGCACGCGAAGATAAAGTGATCTGCCCAGAAACACAGAATTATAAGCTGACGCCGAGATTCAAACCTCATTTCTTGGTTCCAAAGTTGGCAGCTTTGGCCATTAGGTTTCACACTACCTGCTGACTTTATTAGAAGTATGACATTGCCTTTAGAAGTTTTACTGAGGGCTGATGCTTTTTCAGTGTGTTCAGGTGAGAGATTACTCTATTTGCTGTGCATGGTTAGCAGAGTGTGAGTTTATAGTGTGTTCTTTATAGTGCACCTGTGCTCCTACCATAGAAAACTTATAGGTGCACTTCAACATGGAACGGTGTAGAGAGAAAACAGGTTGGATTTATTATTCTTTTTCCACTGATGCTTGTGCAACTCTAACTGGTGGTTCATAATGCAAAGCAGTGTACGGGGAGTGTCAATCAAATGTGCAGATGTGAGGCTGTTTCTGCATCTCTCTGGCCACCACCCATACACAGAGTGAAACCTGCAACAGCCTAGATGGCGCTAGTGCGACAGGGGCATCTCAGGCAGGGCTTCAAGTGAAATAAAAAAGTGTGGGAGTTGTGTCTAAAAGGTCGGGGCTTATACACGTAGACTACATTTGCGTGATATCCCTAGTGTGCCACCCAACGGGAGGTTTGGTGCTTCTCTGAGCTTTCTGTTATTGTATCCAGACATATAACACAGAACCTGACAGACACTTACAACCAGCCAGGATTATTGACGCTGTCAATGGTTGTTAGCTGTTAATGAGCAATGAGTAACAACAATGATCTCATTGTAAATAATAATGAAAACATTTTATTTTAAATTTATGAGACTGTGAATTAAACTGTGAATTAAACATTCCTGACGCCTGTGGACGTGGCAGTGATCTTCAGAATGTCTCAATAACTCCTGTTATGTTCAATGCATATTAGACATGTCCACCCTTTTATTCTCCACATCTACTCCATCTGTATCCTACGCCTCATCTCTTTCCTCTTCAGCATCCTGTTTTCACTCTCTCTCCTGAATGCACTTCCTCGCATTTCCTTCTCTTCACCACCCCCAAAACCCACAAAACACCAACTCACCTGTAAGCACTGCATTTTCTTTTACTTTCTCCATGTTGATTTTTGACAACTATGTTTGTCTTTCAGACACATTTTCATAGAATCACAGTTTCAAATGGGATCCGTGACCATGGCTCTGAGTGCTCTGTAAAGAGGCCATGGATTGGATGACCTTGTATTCTAAACACTTTTCTGAACCATTGACAGGCGTAGTGAGAAACTCGCGCAGCCTTCAGCCTCAACCCCAGAGTTCTCAATCGCGGCCATTGTTAACACCCGAGGGTGACTCAGTTGAAAGTACACACAATACAAGAGTATGTTACACAAAAACAATACAGAAACACAACATCATGGGTAGCTAACACTTTTAGGGAATGCAATATTAAGTAAAACATGTGAACTATAAATTGAAACTAATTTGTTGACATAGTTTACTTTAACGTTTTTTTACATTCATTGTTCAGAAATCGATCAGTGTTTTTGTCAGTAAAGTTAAGGATATGAATATAGAGCACGATGGGGACCTGTTTCAATATCTGTTTTTAGTTACCACTGGGTCTGAGACCCAGAGGGACCTGTCCCACTTGAAGCCCTGATCTCAGGCACTCTGCAGTAGTGAGCACCACCCTGCCACTTCTTGCATCGCTAACGGTAGATGACATCCTCGGGAAGTGGCTGTTGGAGCACTTAAATACCTGTGCTTGTTGGGGCACCCAACAAATAACTCCACTCCATTACCAGCATAGATTCTTTGGGGAACAGTGCTGCGCTACGCCCATCCTCGTCTGTACCACCCGCTGTGGTGCCCAAAAGGGAGGCGTGGAAGCTTGGACATTGTTCTACGCCTTCAGTGTTGACTGTGCTTGACTCTGCCTTCATACACCCTCAGCACTTCCTGTGTGAGTCTGCCTTCAGTGGCTGCTGCAGATTAGGTGGCACGGGGAAAGTGACAGGTTGGTAAAGCACTCGTTTGGATGATAAGAGACATGGTCAGATGGAGAGTTTTGGCATATTGTGCTATGAACGATGATGAGTGATTTGAAGCAAACTTGGATGGGGTAGGCAGCCAATGAATAGGACTTAATACTGCCAGGACCCTGTCCCTCCTTGAAATAGCCTAAACAAAACAGCCAGCCGCATTTATGCCAAGTTGGAGACAGTGGTAGACCTTCTCTGTCATGGACGGGTAAATGGAGTTAGTGTAATCCGGTCAGGATTGAATCAAGGCATTACCACAGGTATATGCCAGCTGTCATCGCTAAGAGGAAGGAGCTTTTTGAGGACCAAGAGCTGAACAAGTCATACATTAGACCCGTTGGCCACCTGTGAGTCAAGGGAGAGACTCGAGTCTACATAGATAACTACATCACGGACAGCGTTCTCTGCAGAAGGCTCAGGATTCATCCATCTGGGCTGCATGTACATGACTAAGTCATAGGGTCGTGTGCCCTGAGCAGCACTTCGGTCTTGGATAGATTCAATTTAAGATAATTAGCAGAAATCCATCACAGTGGTAAGGTGAAAGGTAATTGGTCAAGGTATTTGGTTCCTGATCTGATAAAACTCCTCTAGTTGGGTTAGGCAGGTGCATCATGGGCTGGGTATCGCTCGTATGCATAGAAACACGGGGCCCTAGAAGATGGCGAATGACACTGTCATGCACTAGTCAACAGAGATAATTCGATACCGATAGAAGCACCAATTTAGTGGTGAGCCCTAGCTGAAGCCCAGCTTGAAAGACACCCAGAAAATCATTCTTTTTGGCAAATTTTTAGAGCTGATTAACAACCCTTTTTCCTAGAAGCTTGCTGAGAAATGGGCAAAGGGGAAACCAGGAGGAAATTGTCACGGTTTTATGGATCAGAGTTAGGCATATACAATGGCTTTTTCAGGCCTCTGAGAAAGTGTTTTGGATTGATCATCAATTAAATAGCTGGGTGTGCTTGATGGATAAAGTAGTCTCATAAACAGCCTGGGCACAGCCTGAAGGGGAAGTTGAGCGGTGACAACTCTCTACAGGTGAGAAATCAGAGAGTGATGAAAATGTATTGAGACAGGCAGTGGCTAAAATATGACTATAAAAACTGGGGAGATTTGGAGTCCGAATGGTCTTGCGCCTAAATATTATCACATATGAGTTTAGTCTAGCCGGCAGGGAACTGGGTGAATTTGTAACACAGCAGCAGAGTGTGTTGCATGGTTATAGCTAAAGCTATGAGTAATTGTAACTCTGATATGATACAAAAAAGGTATTTGGAAAGATCAGTGACTTGCTTAGTGTGATATGGAAAGCAGCATTTATGTCATTTAGGATGCGACCCCTGTCTTGCCCATGCGACCTCTGGTACTACTTTTGTGACCGTTACACTCTGAGGGTAAAATCAGTGCTATGAACATAGAGATGGCTCAGCATTCCTTATTTTCTGCCTGTTTTTCATAATACTGATAGTAAATCATTTTCTATTATTCACTAGTAATGTAATTAAAAAAATGAGCACACAGCTGGAGTGGGACCTTTGGTGGTAGTTGTGGAATGTAAAAAAGTGTGTTAAAATTATCTTGCATGCTTATTTCTGGGTTAGAGTATTTGTGTGAGTAAACATGCAAGAGAGAGTAGGTGACAAAACTGAGGTCCTCATCCTCGGCTCCACCCCCTCCGCCTGGGACAACTCTTGGTGGCCTGCCACACTGGGAATCGCACCAACACCCACCGACCATGCACACAACCTGGGTTCATCCTGGACTCATTGCTATCAATGACCCAGCAAGTCAATGCCGTCTCTTCCTCCTGCTTCAACACTCTCCGCATGCTTGGGAATATCTACAAATGGATCCCCACTGAAACCATAAGGACGGTCACCCAAGCCCTTGTAAGCAGCAGACAGGACTACACCAACGCCCTCTAAGCAGGAACCACGGCCAAGCTCCAGAAAAGACTGCAATGCATACAGAACACCTCCGCATGCCTCATCCTGGACGTCCCCCACCACAGCCACATCACAGCTCACCTGAGAGACCTGCACTGGCTCCCCGTCAACAAGAGAATCACGTCAAATTCCTCACCCACGCTCACAAGGCACTGCACAACACCAGACCAGAATACCTCAACAGACGGCTGTCCTTCTGCACCTGCTGACCATGCCCTCGCCACCATCCCATGCATCCACTGAAAACTGCCGGTGGCAGTCCGTTCTCCCACCTCTCCGCCAAGACGTGGAACACTCTTCCTATCCACCTGCGACATACACAGGACCTACTAAGACATGGCTGTTCGAGCAGTAGCAGCAGCTCCCCCCGACCCTCAGCGCCTTGAGACCCTCACGGGTGAATAGTGTGCTTTACAAATGCTTTGATTGATTGATTGACAAAGAGTAAGTGAGATTTTGTGAGATTGAGGCCCAGAGTTAGGATCCTTTGATGCAAGGCAATGCTGCCCCATAGTTGCTGCACTGCCTTGCATCCAAAGGATACAGAACAAATATGCCCAGGGGCATAGCTTGGTCAATAAGATTGGGGGAGTGTGAGCTTCAGCTTTCCCAACAATCACGCTGGCACATAATATTAAAATACATTATACAACAAGCAGGGTGCACAAGCGGGGCTTAAGGGGAAGTACAAAGAGAGAGGAATGCTGATTGGTGGGGCTACTAAGTGAGAGAAAAGCTCATTATTTTGTGAAATAACCAATATTTTTGAAGTTTTTTGAAACACAGAGGGAGAGAGTTTGTGTGTGTAAAACTTCCTGGTGAAATCTGACAGACACCGCACCATACCCGACTGAAGGTACCTGCACCCAACTATTTATCAAAAAATACTTTTATTAGGGGGGGTGTAACACCCCAACACCCACCCCCTTGAAGCTACGTCCCTGAATGTTCCATACCTACTAAGATAGGGTGACGTTATTCAATCTCTCTCTGTGCAGGCACACTTTTGGATGCTATGTGCCAATGCTCAGACCCCTGTCCATAATGCAAGGGTGAATGCGTTCTCTGAAGTATAAGTTTTATGCTGGACGGTGTCCTTTTCAGTACAAAAACTAAGCTTTATGTCTTTACCCACTCTGTATGTATGCTGTACAATGCAGCACACGTGCAAAGTCGAAAAACAACCAGAAATAAACATTTTTAATTTGTTACGCCTGCCTCAAGGTGGTTTATGATTTTGGCAGTAATTCTGTCTATTAGTGTTTCTAGATAGGGACTTTTATCAAAATCCATGGGAATGAACATGCACCACCCATGAAACACCCCGTGGCGCAAAGTAACACAAAACAGTGCATACCGCAATATTGATTTACTTTTGGATACTTATTCAAAGCAAATCCTGATTTGTGTTGGATAAGTAAATCCCTACTTAACACTCTGAATTTGCGTCACAAAAGGGGTGCAAAGCATGAGTAATACTGGCCCTTAGTGCCAGTAGACAGGTACTATATTGTAAGCATGGGTAAGAATGAGTAAAATTAAGGGTGAATGCAACTGAGTGTGTAAGAATAAATAAGAATGAGTATAAGGGAATGTAGAGCCTGAGAGTGAGTGTGAGTGAAAGAATGAGTGTGGGTGTGAACGTGAATGGGATGTGATGCTTGTGAATTTTTTGTTGCACCACACTGACGGAAATTATTCTCTTATAGAGGCACCCAGGGCAAAACACTGCCACTGGCATACTGGCCAGCAATTCTTAACATGTTCTAAAAAACGAGGATCCCTTACCATGCCAAAATAGCAGCCAATACACATAGAGAACCAATTAAATCTATATGGATTTTTCTTTTTCATATAACAATTGTTTATTATGAACAATCTAATGAAAATAAGAAAAAAATACACATTCAAAAGGACATTGCATCAGGGAAATCAGAGTAAGCGGGGGTGAATACACAAAATCAATCACCAATATTGCGGTTACACAGAAATCAATCATCAATATTGCAATAAGTTGTATTTGGACAATGCCATTCCTCAGTAGTATACCACTGCTTATACGTAGAACCAATTGCTATGGCGCAAGTGATTTTTATGGTACAGTTGTCAGTCACAAATGTTTTTCACAGGCATAAACAGCCAACACAGAAAATATTAATGTATTGTGTTGATTTAGTAGTGTACTACTACTCATACAAGGAACCAATTGTAATGTATACAGTGAGTTAACGTACAAATAACAGTTGACGTTTCGGTCCCTTAAAGTCCACGTGCATGGGACCATCATCAGGTCTAACCAATAGTGCCTGAGAATGCAGTGCAATATGCTTGAGTAGCACTGATTCAAATATATCACTGCTAATGCCTCAGAACAACGTCCTGCAGTCGTGGCTCACGACAACCAGAAGGGACGGGATGGTGCGCGGGGGTGATAAATAACAATATATATATATATTTTTTTTAAAACACCTCCTCCGCCACATGCCGCTCCGCTCCTCCGTCTCCTCGCTGCAGCGGCGCAAACGTACAAAATACAATTGTATTTTCTAAGTTTGCGTCAAAAAGCGGCACAAATGCCGTGCTAAAAAAGTATAAATATGGGCCTGAGTGTGTGTTTGTGGGTGTGTGTGTGGTGTGTGTGGAGGGAGTGGGAGGGGGGGCAGCATGAATTTATCAATGACAAAATAAAGAGCAGATTACAGAAACCGATAAACGTGGTTTATAAAGTGAACACAGTACAGTTCTATACACAGTTCCGGCTTTAGCTCTGGTGGCGCCCGCTCCGACAATCTTTGTTGACACCCGCACCCAATGACCGCCTCCTCCAATAGTGCCCCTCATCTCTCCATAGCCTCTCTCTCACATACATTTCATTTGTTTTAATACACTGGCAAAGGCTGATTGTATTCATTCACTCAGCCGTCTACATAAAATACAGATCTGTTCTTTGCAGCAGGCCTATTAACCCTCTGCGCTACTTTATGGCGAGTCAAAACTGCCCCTGGACAAAACTCTGATTGCTCTCTCTAGCATGAACACTGATCATTTTTTTTTTT
The DNA here is from genome assembly GCF_031143425.1 of Pleurodeles waltl. Classification (NCBI taxonomy): domain Eukaryota; kingdom Metazoa; phylum Chordata; class Amphibia; order Caudata; family Salamandridae; genus Pleurodeles; species Pleurodeles waltl. The sequence goes on from NC_090448.1 coordinate 1,126,640,406, forward strand.
AAATATATTTTTATTAACATTTTGTTGTTATACAGTTACATGCTTGTTCATATTGCATTTCCACACTTGGTACACATTTCATTTTTATACTATTCTTTGCTTTTTGCTCATTGTTTGTTACTTTTATTGTTGTTAATCTTTTTGTTCCTTATTTAGTAAATTGTGTTCATTTACTTGCTAAAGTGTATTTCCTTTTTACATTTCACTGTTCTGCATAATTAACAATCAAACAATAAACTTAAACCCCTTCTTTCTTATAACTTGGGAGGGAGGTGGGGTTGTTAAAGGTGGGAGGACAAGGATAGTGGGGGAGTGGTGGAGGGAAGAGAGAAGGAAGGGAAAACACGAAGTGGAGGGTGTATAACTCCAAGTGACATTAATGTTGATCTGATTGGAGGTAGGGAAAGGAGGAAGGGGGAAAAAGACCCCAATAGGTCAACTTTACGGCTTTGTGTGAGTGGCTTTTATAGTTGTTAGTGTTTAAGGTACGATAGCGTATCGATTTTTGGGCGGGAGAAAAGGTCAACCCAGGGCGCACCGGCGCGCAGTTAGGGCGGCAGGTCACTCATACTTCTTGCTACTTCTGTTGGTAGAGTGGGGGTCAGAGGGCTAATTGTCTTCGCATCCTTACTCTCGGTGTGGTCTATTTGTGGTTTTGGGCCAGTTTTGGGTGTCTGTTTATGTATTTTCCCCATTTGGTTCTATCCTCAGTGTGGGTTGGATTTCACTTGTTTCTCCGACTGGGTTTGCCAGCCTCTTATTTATACTATCCCAGTTCGTCATTAAATCGTCCCACCCCGGGGCAATAGGAACCTGGCGGATATTCCTGGCTTCTTCTGCTTTTAGGACCTGTAGTTCAGCTCTAGACCATGCTGAGATATCCCTTTTCCAGTCAGTCAGTATAGGGTGACCTGTAGTCTTCCAGCCCTTCGAGATTAGTCTCTTGTAAAGGGCCAGGGATAGGTCCAGGAAGCGTCCCCTCACTTTTCCGCAGAGCGCAGCTGGTCTGAGGCCCAGCAGGCATAGCTCAGGGGTAGGTCTCAACTCAAACTCAAACAGTTCGGTTAGGATGGGCAATATTTCCCTCCAGCCAGATTGGATCACTGGACATGTCCAAACCATGTGGTCAAAATCCGCCCCTCCTCCTCCGCAACTCGGGCAAGTCCTAGGGGCCCCTCTGTAAATACGGAACAGTCTGTGGGGTGTGAGATACGTCCTGTGCAAATAGTTGTATTGGATGTATCTTAACCGCGTGTTACGTGATATCATCCGGGGGTAGGACAGTACTCTATTCCACTCTGAGTCAGATAATTCCCGCCCACTCGTGTTCTCCCACCGCCCTCTCAGCAACTGTAAAGGGTCTAAGGCTGCCTCAACTTGGGCTCGATATATTTTGGCGATCAGATGTGATTCCTCCCCTAATGTCAACAGTAAGTGCAGGACCTCGTGAGTGGCGGGTTCCGCATTCACTGTGTCCCAGTGAGCTTTAAGAGTGTGTACTAGCTTCCCATAGAGTAGAAACTACCCCCTGGGAACACCCTCTTCCGTTAGTTCAGCAAATCCCCTCATCACGCCCTCCTTGAAGAGCCCGCCCACTGCTTCTATTCCAGCTGCCAACCAAGGGCCAAGTCCCATGTTTCCCGGTCCCCTCCCCCCAGGTTCCAGGGCAAGCACCGACAGTGGTAAAGCTGGGGAATATGGAGGACCCACTCCCACCCTTTTCGTGCATCTTTTCCAGCATGCCATCCCAACTTTTATCATTATATTGTTCCGGGGGGGGTTATCTTCCTGTTTGCCATACATGCCGCAATCCATGCCGTGTCCGTTACTCCTTGGGCAGTACATAAATCCAGTTGGCCCCGGCCCGCCAGCCAACCGGATACCCACTGTAGTTGGGATGCCAGGTAGTATGCCTCAAAGTCAGGGGCTCCCAATCCTCCCGTGTGGGGTGGCCTACAGATAGTCGTGAGTGTAGTTCGTCTACGTCCATCGTCCCATATTAGTTCCCTGAGCAATGCATTCAGGTCGCGGAACCATGCCTGGGGGATCAATAGTGGCAAATTGGCGAAATAGTAGAGAAGTCGGGGAAGCATGATCATCTTGGATAGTGCCACTCTGGCCATCACTGGCAGTTTCAGAGAGCGCCAAAATCCTACTGAGGCTCTCAGGGATCGGAGCGCTTTACCAAGGTTGCCCTCTCTTAAGTCTCCCAGGTCATGGTAAATCTGAATCAGCAGGTACCTGAAGGTCCGTGGGGCCCATTTCAGGTCCGTTGGGCACACTGCGGGACATCTGTAACCAGGCGTCAGGGGGAACACATATGTTTTGTTACGGTTAAGTCGTAATCCTGATACCTCTCCGAACTCCTCTAGGGCCTCCAGGGCCCAGGGGAGACCACTCGCCCCATCTCTGAGATAGATCAAAATATCATCTGCATATAGCGAAATAATGTGATCAGTTGGTCCCCACCGAATCCCTCTGCCCACCCCGTCACCACGTACCCAGGCCGCTAGGGGTTCCATCGCCAGGGCGAACAACAATGGGGATAGAGGGCACCCCTGTCTGGTTCCCCGGTGTACTGGATATGCACCGGAGATTGTCCTACCCGTCCTGACCCTTGCTAGTGGGGATGAGTATAATAGGTCCACCCATCTGACCCAGCCCTCCCCCAGGCCCATTTTTAACATTGCCGCCCTCAAGTAGTCCCATCTGATCGAGTCGAAGGCCTTTTCAAAGTTCACCGCTAGCATGGTCCCGGTTGGCGGCTTTGATTCGTTGGGCATATGTAAGATAGAGAAAATTCGTCTGAGATTCAGAGAGGTGCTGCGACCAGGTATGAAACCATTCTGGTCAGGATGTATCAGAGTGGGCATGTGGGGCAATAGCCGGTTGGCCAAGATCTTACTGAGGATCTTAAAGTCGCTATTTAGCATTGATAGTGGGCGGTAGTCAGCTACTGATGCCTCCCTGCTATTTGTTTTGGGGAGTGGCACTACCAATGCCTCACGTAGTGTGCATGGGAGTTTTCCACTTTGTGCCGATTCCATATACATTTCCATCAATCTAGGGAGTAGTAAGGATTTATACTTTTTATAAAAGTCCATAGGAAGACCGTCTGTGCCAGGGGTCTTCCCAGGGGCCAGCTGCGCAATTGCTTCGGTTATCTCATCTGTGGTCACTGGCCCTCCTAGGCTGACCCTGTCTTCTAGGTTCAGTACCGGCAGGGGAATCCGAGTCAGGAAATTGTCAAGAATCCCCGTCCCCAAGTCTGTGGGCTTCCTGTACAAGTGCGTGTAATAATCTCTGAATGCGTCATTAATGGATTCTGGGCTGAGTCTGCGTGTTCCCCCTCTGTCCAATACGCTTGTGATGGGGTCACTGTCTCCGTTCGGGCGCACCAGCCATGCCAGGAGTTTACCGGATCTCCCCTCCTCTGACTGCAAGGATGTCAGGTATCTCTGCATGCTGTGGCATCTAAGTCGCTCTTCAACTTGTGAGTGCTCTCTGCGTGCACGATCGTACTCTTCATCTACTTGCACTGCAGGGCCCTGCCTCAGCTCCCCCTCGTGAATGACCTTCTCCAGTGCGTTTAGTTCTCTCTCTAGTGTGCGTCTTACCCCCACTGACTGTCCAAGACAGTAACCCCTCGTCACCACTTTGAGTGTCTCCCATTCTATGGCTCTGGTGGAGGTGGATCCCTTGTTAGCTTCTATGTGTTCTGTTAGGTAACATCGCAATTCCTCTCTATATGCCTGGTCCTCTAGCGCTGCAGGGAACATCCTCCATGATGGTATGGGGGATCTGTCCTGTGATACCCTCAGTGTCAGCAATAGAGGATTATTATCCGATATTGTGCGAGTAAGGTACTCAGAGTGGGTCACACTTCGCGCCAATCCCGCAGTGCAAACCATCCTATCAATTCTAGTGTGTACCTGGTGGAGGCCCGAGTAAAACGAATAGTCCCTGATAGTCGGGTGTTGCAGGCATCTACCAGTCCCCAGGTGTCTAGCCACTCAACTAGTTTTTGTGCTGTTTTGGTAGATGTTGCCCCCTGTAGTGGGGGGGTGGATCTGTCCAAGCCTATGTCGAGCACTGCGTTAAAGTCTCCTCCTATTAGTACTTCCCCCATGTGTTGGCGAGTGAGGTGTCTAGACAGACCCGTCATAAATGAGGTTTGGTCCTGATTGGGGGCGTATATACAACTCAGGATCAACGGGAGCCCCTGTAATTTCCCCTCTAGTATGACAAACCTTCCCTCTCTATCTATGTTGGAGGAATCAATCGTTAGGGGGACCCCCGCCCTAATCCAAATCAGAACGCCTCTTGCGTAAGCTGAATATTCTGTGGCAAACACCTGTCCCCTCCATCTCCGTCTTAGCTTTTCTCCCTCTCCAGGTGCCAGGTGGGTCTCTTGTAACATAGCTATCTGCACCCCTCTTCTTTTTAGGAAGGAAAGAATTCTATGTCTCTTAGCTGGAGTACCCATCCCCCTGACATTCCAGGTTATGATATTGTGGTCTGCCATCCTATTCTCGAAGCCTGTTGTATGTAGGCTCGGCGCGCCCAGGGCCCTGACCGATTCCCCCGCAAGCTTGTACCCTCATTGTGGTCGATCCATTTCACACATATAGCCGATGTAACTCGTAACTGCAAACCCCAACTCCCTATCCCCAGGGCACCTCCGGAACTGTAGGCTGCCCAACAAGTTATGCAACACTGCAAATTATTCAAACACATCAATGCAATACTCGCCGGCCGAATCTGACAGGCGAGAGTCAAGTCAGGGGGGGTGGCCAGGTCCGGAGGGGCCATTTTTCTGCTCAGCTTGTCTCGCCTTTCGGCGCCAGTGCAGGTTCAAACTATACAATTTCGTCAGCGGTTTGTGGGGTCACCCTCGGCGTGTAGGTCGAGCCCCCGGAGCCACCGGGCTAGGACACCACCGTGTCATCCGATTCTTCTTCAGAGCCCTCCCGGGGCGATGTCTCTCCACCCACCTTGGCCGCCGCCTCCAGAGCCTCTCTCTTGCCAGTTTCCCTCTGTATCCGCGTTGGCGTCGGTCGTGGGCGATCTCTGGGTTTTTTCCCCCTCGGGGCCCAGCGAGTCCCGCTCGCCCCATGATTCTCGAGTGTAGGCCGCGCCGGCTGTGTCCCATGCCTTTCGAGCCATTCCCATGCCTCCTCTGGGGTTTGGAAGAACGTGGTCTTTCCCTCCGCAACCACTCGTAGTCTTGCTGGATAGAGCAGTGAGTACTGTATCCCCTCTTCTCGCAAGGTTCTTTTAACCGCCAGGAAGGAGGCGCGCTTGTTTTGGACTTCCAAAGTGAAGTCAGGGAACAGTGTTGCTTCGCCATTGGCTACCTTAAACGGACCTGTTTCCCTGGCTTTCTGTAAGAGGATGTCTCTGTCTCTGTAGTGCAGGAGTTTAGCGATTACAGCCCACGGTGGCCTGCCAGGAGCCAGTGGTCTAGATGGCACACGATGTGCTCGCTCCAGTGAGTAGAAGGGGGTCAGACTTCCTGGTGCGACGACCGTGCTTAGCCATTTCTCCAGAAATTCCACCATATTCGGCCCCTCGGCCCCCTCGGGGAGGCCCACCACGCGCACATTATTCCTCCTGTTTCTACCCTCCGCGTCCTCAGCTCGCTGTTCAAGCTTTGCCACTCTGCCAGCCAAGGAGGTCACCTCTGCTGATACATCTTTTTGTTTTGGGACGACTTCCGCTAGCGTTGCTTCCGTTTCCTTTACTCTGTCGGCCAATTTATGATGATCAGCTCTCAGGAGGCCCACCTCTATCGCCACCTGATTGATGTCGCGCTGTAATGTGGATTTAGTGTCTTCAATGGCACCCAATATCTTATCCAGGGTGTCTTGTACTTTGATTTGTGACTGGTTCTGTATGGTCGACTCATTGTCCCCCGGCGGTGTCGGGGGGTCCATGGCTTTGTTCTTATGTTTGCCCTTGGGGGGCATTGGTCAGGCAGGGAGAGGCGTCCCAGTGGGCCCGGCACGTAGTCCAGGCGCTTATGCTGTTCACTGCTGATTTGTCCACTAATCCAGGCCTTGGTTGTCTCAGTCACTGGACCCGGGTGCTTCAGGACGAGTCCCAGGTGCTCCGCCGGCTGTTCCCAGTGCGTTAAATGGCAGGGCCGCAGGTCTCCATCAGCGCTGTGCAGTCCGGCCCCTCCAAGAGTCCGCGCCGGGGCCACAGCCGCGTCCCAGCGGCCCCGCTCGTCCGTGCGGGTCACCGTGTCCGCCCCCGATGAAGGGTCACTTGGTCCGGCGCGTCTGGCACCAGGTCTACTGTTGGCTCCTCCAGGGCCAAACGATTAAGCGTGTGCCGTGTTCAGCTCCCTGGTCACTTCCCATCTACTCTTTGCATGGGAAAATAATTTGAGCTGATCCGGGGTTGTTGGGTTTCATGAGTTGAGCTGTGACGTATTTAAAAGGCGGGTACAGTGGACCCCCAAACCGGTGGTGGTCCTGCCGGTTAGGAGGGGCGCCGTACCTGGCGAGAGGGGCACCCGACCTTCAACCTCGATGGGCGGTGCTGGTTGGTGTGGGCAGACTCTGTGTTACTCTGCCTCCCAATGGACGAATAATGTTCAATTGGATCTGCCTGGGATAGAGAGAGTTCTGTTGTCTGTGTCCTAGGGTCCCCGGGCAGCAGCCACGGCTACTCCGGCTATGTGTTCCTGGGGGGGGTGTGCACACAGCTGTCTCCTCGCTGGGCAGCCCCGGGGGGTTCCCCGCGCCCGTGCAGTCGTAGCGCAGGCAGCCACGCAGCCGGCGGGCACCAGGTCTCACCCCCAGAGAGAGAGGCCGCCCGCCACCGGAAGGTATTTTCCTCCGGTTGTTATGGTTAGCTGTTAATCCCGGTGGCTTTCCTCCTGCGGCCCCAACCGGGGCCGCGGTCTCCCGCTCGGCGGCAGAATCGCGGGTCCCATCCGGCGCAGGGTAGCTCGAGTCCGCCGGGGGCCCGCGCCGGGGACGCTACCGCCTTACAGCGGTCCCGCCCGCTCGCGCCGGTCGTCGCTCCCGCCTCCGAGCGGGAGACCGCCCGGTCCGGCCCACCCGGCCTCCGATTACCAGCAGGGCCTCGGGCTCCCACCAGCACCGGGCAGCCCGAGTCCTCCGGAAGCCTGTGCCGGGGCCGCGACCGCTCCACAGCGGCCCCGCCCGCTCGCGCTGGTCGTCGTGTCCGTCTCCAAATGCAGGACCGCCCGATCTGGCGCGTCCAGGCTACAGATTAGTGTCGGCACCTCCGGAACTGAACAGCTAAGCGTGCGCTATGTTCAGCTCCGTGGCCACGCCCCCAGGAACACTGATCATAAGAGTTATCTTGACATTTTTATTGCTGCCTGAAAGCTTGTGGCACATGGAACTCTGCAGCAGGTGCTTTTAAATCCTAAATTATTGTAAGTTATTGCTCAACACAGACCTCCCTGCCCCTGAGATCGGTGCCCTCCCTTCTAGGTCAGTGGCCAGTGCGGCCGCATCGCTTGCACTGCCCTAAAGCTGGCCCTGTCTATACAGGAGCAGCCGGCGCCCTGGGGTCAGTGTTTGGTTTAGTCTCTGGACACAGACGGTTCAGTAAGATTTGGAGTGTCACCTGATATGAGAGTCCACAAAGTACAACAGTTGAAGCTCAGCAGAGGTGGCAAAGATGGTATGGGCAAGATATTAAAGCAAGCCTGTGAACAGAACAATGATCGCAGTGGGAAAATGTGCATCATAAGCAGTTCAGATGTTCTTTTACGGTGTGGACAAGCGAGTAACAGGGTGATCCTGCAGCATCATGGAACAGTCAGGTCCCACTGGAAGTAATACTTGATGTGGCCACAAGGGCATTCCTCCGATCACAGTGAGTCACTAAGGCACAGCCTCTCCTTAATCGTTTGGAGAACAGCTGGAGTGCTGGTTTTCCCAGGATAGATGTCAACTAAACAGTTAGGCCCAGATTTATGTTTTTTTTGACGCAGGAATGTGCTGTATCTATGCAATATTGCACGTTCCTGTCCTTTCCCAGTGAGGCTGCGCCATTTTGGCTGCCCAGCACCAACGCAGGCACCCTGGCACCATAGTGCCAGGGTGTCTGCATTGCATGCAGGATTGTTTTGATCATTTGTGCAGGAAGGGATACCTTCCTGCACAAAAGCAATCCCCTGAGGCATTTTCCACTTTGTATGTGTGAAGCAGAATGCAGCACACATAGAAAGAGGAAAAAACAAGGAGAAATAAGGATGTTTCTCCCATTGTGCCTCTCCTGGAAGAGGCGTAAGGTTTTGACGCATCCCTAGGTTTACATGGCCTTGTATATCTGAGGATGTGTCAGAACCCATGGGTGTTGAATGGGAACATCCACAGCAATGCCCATGGAACACCTCCCTAAGGCAGAGTATGGCAACGCAGCAATTTGCACTACCTTGCCTTACTCCATATGTATGAGGCCATACGAAGCCATGCAAATTGGCTTTGCGTGACTTATAGTTATGGTTGAAAGGTTTGCGCGGCTGTTGCGTCACATTTAGTGGGCCTCTCAGAAATATGCCCCTTAGTAACTTGCTGCTGTTTACCAGAATCGCCCTTAAGTTATCTTAACCTGTGTTTCAAAAGACTTGTCACATTTTTTTCATGTTCTTGATATATGAAGGGATGCCCGACAGAGGCAGATGCAGGAAAGCTAGTGGCCCACCCCCCAACATGCTCCCATCTTCCGGGAGCGTGGGTGTCCACAAAGACCTACTGACACTGCCAGTTAACACTGACAGAGAACTTCCTTACAAAACAAACATAAACAACCAAACAGTAGGTAGTGCCAGACACAACACACACAATTTTGGCACCTCTCAGGTTCTGTGTGTTTAACAGTACATTGTGGCATGAATGCTCCTTTAAAGGAGTCAGGGCGAGCACAGAGGAGCAACAGTGGTGTGAACATAAGATTCATTGTTGGGCCAAGTGACTGTGGTTATCTTCCAGTTTGAATCTATGCTCAAAGCATCTTGCAAAACAATAATCAAAAAATGTAAATTCCCATTCAATATAAGATCTGACAGACAGCAGGTACATACAGGACCATAGCAAGGATGCCCTGTGCCCTGGTGCAAACGATGAAAACTGCCCTTTTGGCTGCTGTTGGAGTAGTAAAATACAGCAATTATCAGGGTTCAATGAGGCCTTAAGGGGCCCTGGGTCCGGCACCACTTCACCTGCTGGACCAATGAGAACTACTCCCATGCCTACATAAAGATAATCACAGCTGCTTTCACTGCAACCAATGACAGAAGACCTTTGGGCCTATATTTATGAGGCCCTTGTGCTGCCGTTGCAATGGCGGCACAAGCCACTAAATCATATTTATGAGGCCACACCAAGCCACTTTGGGTGGCTTTGTATGGCCTCATATATATGGAGTAAGGGAAGGCAGCACAAATCGCTGCATTACTTTACTCTGCGTTCGGGAGGAGTTCCATGGGCAATGCGGTGGGTGTTCCCACGCCAAACTCATGGATTTTGAGGCATCCCCAGATTTACAAGACCTGGTGAACATGGGGATGCGCCAAAATCTTAAGCCTCCCCCGGGGAGGCGCAACGAGGAGAAATGTCGCTATTTCTCCTTGTTTGTTCCTCTTTCCACGTGTGATGCATTCTGCGGCACACATAGAAAGAGGAAAAAGCCTCCCAGGATTGTTTTCGTGCAGGAAGGTGTCCCATCCTGCACAAAAACAATCCCGCATGCAACACCTGGTGCAAGGGTGCCTGCGTTGGTGCTAAGCTGCAAAATGGCACCAACGCAGGGGGAAAGGACAGAATGCGCATATGCCATAGATACAGCATTTTCCTGCCCTTTCCCTGTGATGCAGGGCAGCACAGCAAGGTAACTTACTGCGCTGCCCTGTGCCACAAAACCATAAATATGACCCTTAATTCTAAGTAGTGTGGACATGGGGAGCATGTTTGGTGTATTTGTTGAGTTTAACCCTGTGAGGCTGCCTTCAGGCGCTTAGGGGTGGAAGACTACAGAAGGTTTTGGTGCTGCAGGAAAGATGAGCGGGGTGACCAGTCTTAGAGATGTTCACTGTGAAACAAGGGGAGGTGCACCATCAGTGCTTCTGGACACATTTTTTCGGTCTGCACAGAATGTGGTTACAGACCATAAGCCGTTCACATCACCTGATCTTCTTGAAGTCTAGTTTCAAGTGTGGATGGAAGAGAACGAAATCAGAGGTTGGAACCTTGTGTGTGAATGTTTCAACCCCATACAAAGTGTTCCCTAGGTGTGTCTGCATGTTTCACCCCACACAATGTTTTCCCTGTTTGCGTATGCATATTTCGCCCTCCCACAATGTTTTCCCTGGTTGTGTATGCATGTTTCACCCCCACACAATGTTTCCCTAGATGTGTATGCATATTTCTCTCCCACACAGTTTCCCTGATTGTTTATTACTGTTTGCCCCCACACAATGTTTTTCCTGGTTGTGTATGCATGTTTCACCCCCACACAATGTTTTCCCTAGTTGTGTCTGCATGTTTTACCCCACACAGTCTTTTTTGGGTCGAGCGCAAAGCGATCTGTCCCTGGTGTAATTTCTCTATGGGCTTTTAACCATGCCCATCAGTTTGGTTGGTTCATGGGCTTGCCTTTTAAAATTCACTTGATTTCATTAGTGAAAGGCATGCATTCGTCATGCCTTTTCCGGTGTTTAGGCCGCCTCGAGCGCACCAGCCAACTAATAAAAACATATGAGGCTACATGTTTTCGGTATGGTTTCTGGACTACGTTTTCTCTTCATTTCGTAGGCAGCGCGATCTCACTGGGCACTAGTTGAGCGCTTTGCATGAATTTGACCCGGTTACATGGATAATTGCACTTTTGCAGATTACATGGATAATTGCACTTTTGCTGATACGTTTCACTGCAAGTGAACTTCTGTCTCCTTATGTGTGTCTGCATTGCTCTCAAGTCGGCTTGCTTATGTCAAACTGTTCTACTTTTCATTTTCACTTTATGTGGCAAGAAAAGTACTGTTAGTTATGTGAAACTGTTTTACTTTTTATTTTCAGTTTATGTGGCAAGAAAAGTCCGGTTAGGAGTTTACAATGCTAGTAGCTTTAATTCGAGCAAACGTGAGACCCATTGCGTTGCAAATGCTTGTTTCTAGTTGTGTACGTGTATTTGATCCCTCACAATTATGTTCTCAGTTGTGTAAGCATGTTTCATCATACACAATGTTTTTCCTAGTTGTGCATGTATGTTTCTCCCCTACACAATAGTTCCTCTAGTGAGGTACAGGTAGAATTTTTGGGGGGATGTGTCTGTTTTTTGATAAAGAGAGACTTTCTGGTCAAGAATCTAGATGGACATACAGCCAGTGCTTTGGTCACTAAACTGGGGGCTTTAAAGTTTTGATGTTCCTCTGAACTACCTGGTGATGTACTCTGTGGAGTTTGGCCATAGACTAGGCAGGAAACTGAAGAAGACATCACCTGGCAATAGTTAAGTCAGACATGACCTGGGGACCCGGGGTTAACTGCAAAGGGATGCAGTGTGGCAGGATCAGCAGTGGAGGGCAGAGGTGGGAGAGGCAAATCCCAGAACAATGTTAATACATATTTTTCGGATTCTTCACCTCTTTCAGACATCAAACCACCCACAGTGATGCTCTGTCTCACTGCAATTACGACACCTGCCCACAGACAGTCTACAATCGCGTCATCCTATGTATAAATAGCTGTGACAATCACCACTGCCACATCAATCGCAGAATAGGAAAAACCACTAACAGAGACCACCAGGATAGCGTGAGTCTGGAATTGAGCTCAGTAACCATAGAGATGGGTGGGATCATGTCCAGGTTGAGTTCAAATTAAGTCTAGTACCCCATTTGTTATTAGAATCGTTGACTGCAGACTGGGGCAAGGTCAGACTGGAAACAAAAGCAGCCATGGAGATCATGTAAGCCCCACCCACCCCCACCCAGTGGGGCTTTAGTGTTCTCCACCAAAGAGAATATTTGTAGTGTGCAGTGTACTCTATTGCACTGTTCTTCACATGCACTGATTCAAAGCGGGCAGGCCTCTTGCTAGAAGTGGGAACAGAGTTAATGAAGGTTTGGGGGCTGGGGAGAGAGTGGGAAAGGCTTAGACACAGGAGATCAGAAAAAAAAGTTAACTGGTGGAGACATATTTAAAAAACAATTATTTTCCACAACACTCACAGGTCAGGGAGGAGGGATGGCTACATTGAACAAAATGGAGTCTACCAAGTCAGTGCTATGCTGCTGTTTTAGCAAAAAGAAACTGAAGCCGGATAAGTCGCCTTTCACCACATTGTCTCTATTTTTACCCGGACATGCCATTGACTGCTAATAATGACATTGGGGGTTGCTCTGAGTGAAACTTCTATGTCAAAATGATGCCCCCTTATGTAAACAGGAGGCAGGCAGATATGCTCTTGGGGTGCCAGGGTAACAACCTGCCAGGGGCTTCATTTTCCACTCTCGCATGTGCAGAGTGCCGGTCTGGCAAGAGTCAGAGCCAAGACCCGACCAGGGACGGCTGCAAGGCATTGTGACCGGTGCAACTGCACCTGGCGCTGACTTTGGTGGGGGATGCTGTGTTTAAAAATAACTTTTGGTTTAAATGCACGTAAACTTCTTTGTGCTTTTAAACCAAAAGGTATTTCAGTCAACAATGCCCTTTTGTCATCCTTTTACTCATTCAGCAGTATCTCGGCCTGGCGCATGTTGTCGTAAGGATTTCTGGGGCTCTTCTGGTCCAGCGTGTGGTTGCCTAATGTTTTAGTCTTTATTACAATTATAATTTACGTCTCTATCGCTCACATACGTTCACCAATCACACAGCTATGCACTGCATTCCATAACACGATATCCACACCTTGGTGGTCATTACACACAACATGAGGCCTCCCTAATAGGCTCAAAACAAGAACAACACCTTTCCATCGCAAACCCAAGATGGTGTAGCTATCCATCTGTTTGAGTAAGAACTCTGTGACTAGCAGGCTACAAAACAAAAACAGAAGCTAATAAGTACCAAATCAAGAAAAAACATAATATGACACAGTTGTGGGATGTGGTCTAAATGGTGTCAATGGTTAATGAAAGAGTAAATATAAAACATTCCAGAAAAATAAGCAAAAGGCAAATTAAACATGAGTGCCAAAAAAGGAAGAAAGGAAAAATGCAAATAAGGCTAAAAGAAAATAGAAGAAATGAAGAATCGTGTCAGCAGTTCAAGCAGACCATCATTAAAAGGGCCGGGGTGGCATGCTTTGCTCACTTACACAGGGCAATATATTTCAAAGTGGGGTGTATTTTATTTTCCTGCTTACACCCTCGAGTGAAGGCATAGGTAGTGGTGCTTTGCAGGTCTGCATGGATGGAGGGACTTTGAAGGGAGAGTGTGGGGGAGATTCACCAATATATTTTGTGCCCAGGTTTGGCCCTCGATTACCTACTCATTCTACTTCTCAGGTGTTCCAAACATTGGCATCTATGATGCAGCGCCTTCTATAAGCCGATCTTCTTGCTTCTGCCACACAGCTACATTGCGCTTATAAAGCACTGTTGGTGCCCAGAGCTCAGCTCCGAAGCCCACTCTCCCCTGGGGACGTAGACCACTGCTCCAAGTCTTTACTGGGGACCCCTGGCAGATTACTACAAAAGTAGTGGTGGTTGGTGATCTTAATGCTCATCTTCAGGTATCATTGCCCAAGATCCAGGCCTGCTGGTGTGAATGACTATTTCCTGACCCACTGCCGAACCAAGAATGAAAAGTTCACTCACATCACCCCAATACTTTATGAACTACATTGGTTTTGCCTTCAAACCTGAGTCATCTTAAAGACCAGCTGCGTGAACTACAAATCCATCTGAAACATTCATACCTGACTTACCTATCTAAGAAACTAGCCAGCTGCCAGAGTAACTGCATATTGGAGATGGAAATGTGCAAAAAGAGAAAACAAGAAGGCAGGCGTTCATCCTGTGCTTCCAGGATGTGGGCTAGCATCCCCTCGGACTTTCAGACTTCGTCCAACTCTCATGCAATGCAGAAAGAAGCGGAACATTCGTCCCTTCAGGGAACACTTCCCCCACACAGTATGGGCTCGCCTCTTACCAGCCTCTGTATTTGGCTTTAATCATACCTCTGAACTTTTGCCCTTTGTTCAGCATTCTGTTGCTTCGTTGTTGAGGTTGTTGCTACACAAATACTTTCACGTGCATACATACACAAATGAGTGTTTACAAATGAAACGCGTTTAACCTTGCCAACCCCTCTGTCTTCCTAATCTTATCTGCAAAGGCTTATCTGTCCCTTGTTTAAGGATAGATGTCCCCATGCAGGTACACACAGTCACACGCATTAATGGCCCCGTAAACTCTCACAAACCACCTCACGTCATACATCAACGCCTCCCTTGAGTTTTCATTCCAAGGTCCCTGTCACCTACTTGCCCCAGGCCCTCCGCAACAGTCTGTAACTCAATGGGGACTCTTCCGAAGTCCTTCCTACAGAGGTCTGGGCTGCCCGAGCGGACCCCTGGGAGCACGGGCTTGGGCTGGCAAAGACGGTCGGCTCTCCTGTGGTGGCGGGACTGCGGGACTCTTCTGAGGTCCTTCCTACAGAGGTCTGGGCTGCCCAGGACAGTGCTTAATTTGTAAATAAAGAGGTGCCGGTGCTCAAAGCCCTTCTCTTAAACAGGAGGCTGCTGTTATTAAATCTGCCACCACTGAATACTGAGGCAGCCTAATCCTGAAGCCATCTTGGGCCTCTTCAATCCATTTACGGCCACCCCTGCCCCTTCAGCTCATCCTGCAACTTTCTACTTTCTCCCTTTTTGAAGCTTTTTAGTTTTTCCTTCTTCCGTCTTTCCCATATGTGTATTTTGTTCGCAGCAAATGCTTGAGGCATAAGAATAAGCCCCGGCCCTCACAAATAAGTGCCGTGCTCAGCACCGGAAACAACAAGCACAAATTAAGCACTGGCCCAGGAGGGCCCCTGGAAGCACGGGCTTGGGCTGGCAAAGACGGGCAGCTCTCCTGTGGCGGCGGGACTGCAGGTGCAGTGGCCGTGTCTGGACACACCCTAGTGGCTGTGGATGGCTTTGAGGTGGGGTGCCCTCCTAGCAGCTGTGCTCGTGATGGCAGGTGTCTTCTCTGTAGCTGTTCCGGGGTCCCCATGGTGTCTCCAGGCCATAAGGCATGTGGCCCCAAGGGTGGCGAGTGGCAGGCACAGGTGCCAACGGCTGCTAAAGACAGAGGGTGTGAGGTGGGACCTGATGGCGCATACAGGGGAGCTGCTAGACATTTCGGTAGGCGTCAAGATAACTCAATGTGTTAACTCTCACCAGGGCCAGCTTTAGGGCGGTGCAGTCGCACTGGGTGCTGACCTGAATTGGGGGGGAGGGGGGAGGGGGGGGCGCTGACCTCAGAGGGCACAGTGTTTATCAATAACTTAGAAACTTGCAATTTAAAAGCACCTGCTGAAAAGTTCCTTGTGAGTCCAGCCTTCAGAAAACAATTAAAATGTCAAGATACCTCCTGTGATTATTGTTCCTGCTAGGGAGAGAGATGGGAGCTTTGTCTAGCAGCAGCTTTGACATAAAGTAGCAGAGAGGGTTAATATGCCTGCTGCAAAGAACTGAACTATGGGGGTCATTATGACCCCGGCGATCGGTGGTAACATGGTGGTAAGTATCGCCAACAGGCTGGCGGTACCTACCACCATATTATGACATTGGCTGAAGCCAACCCCCCAATGTACCACTCTGACCGCCATGGCGGTGACAGCCGCCAGGCTGGAGATATATATCTCCAGCCTGGCCGCCATCACTGTTCCACCCACGGGATTAGGACCCCGCCTACCGCCATGGTTTTCGTGGCTTCCTTACCGCCATTAAAACCATGGCGGTAGGCACTACCAGTGACAGGGAATTCCTTCCCTGTCACTGATAGGGGTCTCCCCGCCTCCCTCTCCAGTTACCGCCCCAACCCCCCTGCCTCTCCAATGCCTCCCACGCCCTACATTCACGCCCCTTCACACACACACACACACACACAGACATACATACACACATTCCCACAAACATCCACGCATGCATACTTCCACTCACACACACCAGCACACACTTTCAAACATGCACGCACACAAGCATTGACAAAACATAACATACACGCCCTCACACCTTCATACATGCACACTCGCATCCAACACACAACACACACCCGCATACACACACATACAAACATACACACACACACACACACACAACACCACCCACCCCCCCTCCCCTGTCGGAGCACCCACTTACCTGTGTTTAGGGGGTCCTCCAGCAGGAGACGGGACAGGGCGCTGCTGCCAGCAGCAGCGTCCTCCAGCAGAACACCGCCAGGCCGTATTATTGGTCATAATACGGCTGGCGGCGGTCTACTGGCGTGGCACTACCTTACCGCATTCTGCCTGCATGGCCACAGCCGGATTTCTGCCATCTTTCTGGAGGAAATCCGGCTTGGCCATAATATGGTGAACGCTGGTAGCCGCAACGACAGTCTTTTGCCGGCCGTCGCCACGGCAGTAGGCAGTTTTTACCGCCAATGTTGTAATGAGGGCCTATATTTTACGGGGATACCCGGGTGGATTAGTAAAGCCAGCCTTTACAAGTGCTTTAAAACAAATGAATGTATGTGAAAGGGGGGCATAGAGAGATGAGGGGCACATTTGCCCAGTGGTAGTGAGTGATTCTGAGGAGGTGGTCATGGGAGGGGAGCGCCAAAAAAGATTGTTGCACAGGGCGCCGCCAGCACTAAAGCCGGCCCTGACTCTCACCACTGACCTCTGCAGTGATTTGGAAGTCACAGGTTCAGATCGTTGGGAGGCAGGCTCACAGCCTCCAATACTACTATAGATAGTAAATTTGGTTATAGTAACTTCAGTATTTTTAGCACTTAGAAGAGGCAGACCTATGTGTGATGCACTATATGAAACTCTTACCCTACGCACTATATAAAAGACCTACACTTTTGCCTTTCGTTTAGTTTCAGTCTCAGAAAATGGACTGATCCACCCCAGGATAAAAAAACACAAAATTTCGAAAAAGAGTTTTCTTACAACCTTGACACAGGCCTTACCTCGGTGCACCCCCACTACAACGGATCCACTACACCATGGTACATTAGATCAGAAATAACGGAAGGGGTAAATAAGTTATGAGTAAAGGTTACTTAATTTGAAAAAATAGGTTAAAGATAACTAAATGACATAAAAACAAGCATTGACAAAGCAATTTTTTAAATTGGTTCCCCTTAAGAAGCATTTAAAGTGGAAAAATAAGAAAAAATAATAAAAATACTGCTGTCTAAAGGTGGTATTCTTAGATTTCCAAAAATAGTAAAAATGTGACTTACCACACAACTCTATTAAAAAAATAAATGAAAGCAGAAACAAAAGCAGAGACTGGCCTGACTAATCTGACTCTGAAATGGGCTACTTTTTAAGACTTCAGTTTACTTACGTGCATCTGCACAAACAAGATACCTTCACTGACAGTGGAAAAGCCAATGTCTGAAGTAGGCTGACTCCTCCACCCATACTGTGTGCTGTGGTGGAAAGAAGCAAACTGTGGATGGCACTTGAACAGACCAATGAAGGATGAAGGCTGGCCAAAGCCAATGGATCGATTTATATGTATGAATTTTAATTATGAGCTATTTGCAAAACTAGACGACAGCTGAAAATAGCGAAAGATCAGACCTAAGAAGGAGATCCCATGGTGCAGCAGATCAGACGTAGTGACCCAGACCCATGACGTGGGTGTCTATATAGCGATTTAAACCATAGTCTTGCCTTGCCATTAATATGCCTGAGCTGTTTTACTATACTAACCCTTGCCCTGGACGATTGTGGTGCTAGAACCAAGTTGTGATATTGGGGAGTTGTGTTAATGATCACAGTTCGAAATTCAAACGTTTTGGTCAAATAATTGTTTACTAACTAAATATTGGTCAAACTAGAGGTAGCACAATGCATACATTGCAATGTAAATGCTTCAAACAAATCAATATCATACTATAAGAACGTGGGTGTAACAGAGGCCCCCGCAGCCCCTGTGGTGGGGGTGGGGGCCCAGGCTTACCCATACTGGAGGAGGGCTCCCTCAGCCCCTGCTGATGTGAGCTTGTGGGGTCCCTTCTGCATATCTTGCGGGGGAGGCTCATGTTTTGTCACACCACTGTGTAAGAATTGGGTTGGTTGAGAGGGATGGAAGTTCCACTTAATAATAAAAACACCCCTTGTCAGGATTGACCACAAAAGTCAATAAATAAACCTGTGATTAATCCTCTGGTATCTTGGCACAAAATCAGTCAGGCATAACTTAGAGACAAGGAGTAAAGTATTTGTACACAACACAAAAAAATCTCAAATCCAATTTAGAAACAAATAGAGTTAATTTAAATAAATAAACTCGCACCAAAACAACAGAAATTCAAAACATAGAACTGGAATTTTGAATGAATAAAGTTTTAGGTGAAAATAGTGATAAAAAGCACAAAGTGCCTCTCGTGGTT
The DNA here is from genome assembly GCF_031143425.1 of Pleurodeles waltl. Taxonomy (NCBI): domain Eukaryota; kingdom Metazoa; phylum Chordata; class Amphibia; order Caudata; family Salamandridae; genus Pleurodeles; species Pleurodeles waltl. Next base: position 1,126,658,995 of record NC_090448.1, read on the forward strand.
ATCTTGTCGAGCTGGACTACAGGGCAAAATCACAATTCCGGCCGACCCCAGTGGGGCACTGGTTGGATATAGAGACCAGCTTCATCCCGATGAAGAGTTTACCTTCTCAAGTCCAAGTCAATGCAGGAGCTGCAGATGGAGTTTTGTTTTGGCAGAGGCTGCAAGGAGGTCATTGTCAGCGCGAGGAGCTGGTTGGGCATCGCAGACAGTTGCTGTTGTGGCTCAAAGAACTAGTGGTGACTAGAGCTTCGGGTTGGTGGTCAATGTGAACTGTTGCTACTGGGGCAGACAGTTGTCGATGATAAGTGCAAGCTGGAGATTTGCATCGGAAGGCATAGCAGAAGGTTGTTGTTCACCACAAGGAGTCTGTTGGCGGTCGTGAAGAGCCCAAAACATTTGGATTTTCACCTGGAGTGCAGGAGGAGTACACTCTCATGCTGGCCAAGGGTCCAGTACCTGGGAGGCACCACTTGGGACCAGGACTCACTCTTGAGGAGGCCAGCAGCAGGGCTCAGGCAGCTCCACGCAGGTCCAGTTTGTGCTGGTCAGCTGGGCAATTGCAGGAAGGCCTCTGGAAGCTTGTTGTGTCCCTGTAGCTCAAACAGGAGGTCAGTCAACTAACCCATGTAGTCACTTCTAGGGAGCATGGGTTAAAGGCTAGCAGGTCCAGCCTTCCTTCTTGAAACAGCTGGGCAATCATTCTTCTGAATCTCTCATAGTTCAAGAGTTGTTCTAATGAGAGGTTGTGAAGATGCTATTCCTATACCCAGTGCCAGCATGTGTGTGGGTGTTGCCAACTTTGTCTACAGTTTTTCCTGACTTTGGCTTCAAACTGCCTAGGGTACCCAAGGGCAGGCAGCTAAATGTGAGATACATTTGTCGGTGGCAAGGCAAGCAGCCACCTGAGGTCAGGAGGGGGGTTGGCAGAGGCCTAAGGCTATCCTTTGAAGCTAAGGGAAGCTGAGTACATCCCCCCAGGACATCCTGCTAAAGAGAGGAACACCCTGCTCTGCACCCTTTGTCCCCTGTCTGGAAGGAATACACAACTCACCACAGGAGTGCCATTCACAGTCATATGAACACGAACACTGGATGAAAGGCTCATTCAGTTTAAGCAGGAAAAGGCCAGCTTTCTAAAGTGGCATTTTTAGAATAGTGGAGTACAGTCCGATTTTACAATTAAAGATTTACCATTAAATTATAAATCAAATGAGTGGAAACAGCATTCCTCCATATGTTCCTGTTAGAAATGGGGTTCCTGGTTGGCTAGGGAAGTCACCTAAGCCATGCAGAAACCACCACTCTAGTCAGGGTAAGGTAGCTACACACCTAAGAAGCTCACCCCCTTGGTAGCTTTGGCCAGAGCAGTCAGGCGTATTCCAGAGGCACTAGGTAAAGCATTTGCACCACACACACTTTTGACACAATAAACACACTACAAAAGAGACTTCAGACTAGATTATATAAAAATAAACTGTGTTGCATATGAACCATCAACCAAAATGACGTAAATCCACAATTACTTTGCCAACCAGGCAATTATCATATCATATCATCATAGTGCAAATAAGGAGGCACTTTTATTATGCACGTCATAAACACCCTCTCTATGCATGCAATGCAAATACTGAAATACGTTTGTTATCGTAGCGAAGCAAAATTATATAATCCATCAGGACATAAAATAAAGCATAAGTACTGAGGGCATAAAACACCACAGGAGACTGCAGAAACTAATAACCCCCAAACATACCTCCTACAATGTGCCTGCGCTTTCTCTATAACTTATACTGTGACTCACAGTCCACCATGTCAGGAGCTCCTGTGCTCCTATTACCACAATTGCGGCACTGAGGGGGACTTGGCAGGAAAGGGGGTCTCCATTGTGGATTCCCTCCCTTCTGTGAGCCACATTAGGGACAGTACATCACTCAACCAACATGGGGTGGTGAGAAGGGCAACCACACCTCCCTCGTATGCTAGGAGACTTTACTAGGTCTCCCAAGTGTGAATAAGTAAAGGAGGGCACTGGGCGGTTGCGGGTTCTTGCTCGGAGGCTTCCCTTGGTCCTCCCCGCCATCTGGATGCACAGTCCTGCAGCCACTCCCCCGCTTCCTGAGGCCACTCGGGATCCTGGGTGGTCCTCACCTATGAAGAGAGTCAGAAGACAAGCCTGGTGAGGCAGGAGAGTCCGATTCTCAAGGCTGGAGCTCGTCTGCCCGCCAGGGCGACTTCACAGGAGTTCCTTCCTGCACTCTGCGCTCAGCGAGACCAACACGGTGGACTCCGCCACACTCAGGAGTTTCCTCGGCTCCGGGACTCACCAGCACAAGGCACCCACACCTGAAAAGGTGTGTGAAGTTTGAAAATTACGGTGTCACTGCTGCAGGGCTACCGCCACAGAAGGAGGTGCCTGCTTGTATCCCGGGGGCACTGAAGAGAGCAAGCTTTGTTCACGCTTGCTGGTTGGTGCCGGCGGTAGCCCTGTACTCCTCCTCCCTCCCTGGCCACTCCGCATGGGGGAACGATTCACTAGTGGAAGGGCAGTTGACCCCGGGAGAGAAACTGGAGCACTCACCACACGTTGGTCAGCCTTCAGAGTGGAGCATCTAGCCCACATCACATTAGGCCAGAGGTCTTCAAACTGGGGGGGCGAGCCCCCCTAGGGGGGGCCTCAAGTGGTCCCAGGGGGGCACCAAACTCTGACCAAAAGAAGCATTATACAGATAACAGGCCTTTGTTTTAAACAAAAACATGTTATTGCATTTTTAAAAAGGTAACAGTGCCTAACTGCAATGTTTAAATAGGTCTGGACATATTTAAACATTGCCATCTTCATAAAATATTTGTGAAAAATTCTGAGGGGGGACCCATAGATTTTTATTTTTCAACTGGGGGGGCGCGGCATTAAGAAGTTTGGAGACCACTGCATTAGGCAATCTCCAACACTTCCCCAGTGCTGAGAATGCGCTTTGCTCTGCGCTTGAAGCAAGGAACAGAGGGGAGGAGGGGGCACACCACCCCACTCCTGGAGACAACTGGGGAATTCAAGGGCATAGGGCAAGCGGTAGGCCAGCACATCAGGGTCCTTGTGGGCCAAAATGGCAGTCCTTGCAGCTCAGCAGGCCACAGGTCAGCGCAACAAGTCCAATGGCGGGTCCTCCCAGCACCATCACAGTTTCCTCTGGCAGTGTGCAGAACCAGCAGCATCTGGTGACAGGTCCACGCAGTGTCTACCAACATGGGGTACAACCCCTGTACTCTTATTCAATTTGTCTTTGACCTAAGGGGGCACTTCAAAGGACCTTAAGAAGTGCACAACACACCCTTTAAATCTCAGCTCTGGATCCAGCCATCAGTAGGGGGTAAAAGAGCCCTTTGTGTGAGGGCGGGACACAGCCTATACAGATGTGCTTTCCCAGCCCAGGAAGACCATTCAGTATTCAGATGTAATCCTGTTACACCTCAACCCTCCATGAGTGATGGCTGTCTGGAAAGTATGCACAAAGCCCAGCTGTCACACTACCCTAGATGACGATTGGAGTCAGGCTGCAACGCACAAGATTCATAAGCACAGTGAAATGCCCACTTTCTAAAAGTGGCATTTCCACAATAGTAATAAAAAAACAATCTACACCAATAAGCAGGATTTCTCACTACCATTCTAAACAAATCTAACATACCCACGCTACTCCTCACAGATCAGAAATTATCACACAATGAAGGCACATGTCCTACCTTGTACCTACACAGCACCCTGCCCATACGGCTTACTAGGGCCTACCTTAGGGGTGACCTATATGTAGTAGAAGGGAGGGTCCAGGCTTGGCAAGTAACTTTAGATTTCATGTCCATGTGGCAGTAAACTGTGCACTCAGGTCCTGCAGTGGCAGGTCTGAGACAGGTTTGAAAGGACACGTCTGTGGGTGGTGCAAGCTGAACTGCAGGCCCACTAGCAGCATTTCATTTCCAGGCCCTGGGTATAAGGGATACCACTGTACAATGGACTTAACGGTAAATTGAGGGGCATATTTAAGAGCTCCTAGCGCCACCGGGGCATCACTTTAGTGACGCTCCTGAGGCGCTATGCACTGCACCGTATTTACAAGATGGCATTAAGCCACTTTTTGTGGCTTAACGCTACCTTGTAAATACGGCCCATTCACATGCAGCACTTTGCATGGAAGGGGTGTTTTGGTAAACTTGAGGCAGCGCCAAAACCTACCGCTACCCCCAGGGGTGGCGTTAGAGTGGCACAACAAGGAGAAATGCTTTCATTTCTTCTCGGTTTTTGCTCTTTCTATGTGTGCCTCATTTTGCAACACACATAGAAGGAGCAAATTGCCACTGAAGATTGTTTTTGTGGAGTAAGGTGTCCCTTCCTGCACAAAAACAATTTCTTCATCAACGCAGCCATCTTTGCACTGTGGTGCAAGGGTGGTTGTGTTGGCGCACAGCAGTAAATTTTATGCCAGCGCAGGGGGAAACACAGAGTTGCGCCGTATTATTGTAAATACGTCACATCTGTGCATTTTGAAAATGATGGTGTGCGACGCTGTCGAATGTGGCACAGTGACGCTCACCATCATTTTCACTTAAATCTGGCCCTAAATGTGCCAATCAGGAGTAAGCCAACCATACCAAGTTTAGAGGGGAGAGCACATGCACTGTAGCACTGATCAGGAGTGATAAAGTGCCCAGAGTCTTAAAGACGGTCAGAAAAACAGCAGGAGGGAGGCAAAAAGTTTGGGGTTGACCCTGCAAAAAGGGCCAGGTCCAACAGTTCCCAAGATGAAGCTATCACTTATTAAGTGTAATAAGCTAACCCAGTGTTAACTTATGGGAGAGATAGCCTTACAACAGTGAACAAACAACTTTGGGGTTTTTTCACTGTCAGAACATGTAAAACTTAAATACCCATGTCCTACCTTTTAAATACCATGCACCCTGTTCTGCGAGCCTTATGAGCCTACCTTAGAGGTGACTTATAAGAAATTAAAAAGGAAAGTTTAGGCTTTCACAACAAAGATGTTGTCAAAGGTGACATATGTCTAAAGGAACCAAATGTATTCTTTTTATGTTGTTTCCTTTTTTTAATAAGACATTGGTGTAAGAATTTTGTAGCCAAAGTATTATAGAGGTACAAAATAAAAAGAAACATATGGTAGGAGTTGTTTGTTAGAAGTAATAGTAATGGTGAGTGAGTGAAATATTTGTGGAAATTTTGAAGGCCCCATTATGGTTTGCACAGATTGCAATCACAAGGTTTAGTGGAGGCAGGAATGCACCAGGTGAAACCAAATGAGTATTTAAGCATAATGTTAAAGGAAATGGCACAGGATAGGAACAACATGTTGAACTAGACCAGTAAATGTGGACGCAGCATGTGTTCCCTGATTTCTGGCCTAGAAATGTATAATGGTAGGTACTTAGGGCGTAGATACCAGCGAGGATCAGTATCTCTGGCCCCAGTATACCTACCTCCAATTACTGGCTAATTTGTAATTGCCAATAGTGTGTTTGGAAACCAGAGACTACCTCAGCCTAAAAAGTTGTAAATTTGCACATTCAAGGCGTACGTCTATTGTTCAGATTTACTATCTTTTTGGTAAATTAGTCACTATATACATTTAAGTTTCCAATCCAGAAAGGAATAAGTTAGAATCTCTTAGTGAAATGAGAATGATGAGAAAAATTAACACAGACATAGGAAACCCAACAAAGGGCACCCAGATCCAACTATCAATCCAAAAAATGCATTTTGGGGGTGTCACACCCCAAAGACCCCTCCCCCCCCGAACCTATGCCCATGCTCGTCCCACCTGGGCCTGGTAGTTGTTCCTAGGAGCCCATGACTACATTCATGTACAACACAAAACCTGGAGTGCCTGTCCTGGGATCACGTATTATAAATGTATTTTCACTGCATGTACTACATCTCTGCTCAAGAAGCCTTAATGGCTCAGTGTTTTCAGTCCTCTCCTTTTACAAATCATTTTATCAAGTCACTAATGGCCCCATGTATTAAGCCCAAGGTGCAAATAGCGGTGGGTAAGCCAGAAAATTAATAGGACAGACTGAGCGAGAGCTGAGCCAATGTTCTGGCTTGGATCTAAGAGGCAAGCCATGCAAATGTTTGACATGTATATCATGCAACAAACATAATGTAAAAATATGATACAGTCTCGTCAAAATTCAGAAAAGTGCATTTCTTTTTTAACATGCACAAGCGTTTTGCCTTACTACATCAGATTATATCACTGCATAGGCAGACGTTTATCAAAAGTGATAGATTTTAAACCTGAACTTAGATATATTAATTGCTGGCCCACCAACAACAATGTCATTTGTGAACAACAAGGCATGTTAGTAGTCATGTAAACCCTAAACTTGGCCTAGATTCCTATATATAGATGAAGCAATGTATAGGCCCTCATTATAACATCGGCGGTCCATACCGCCTACCGCCGCAGTGACGGCCGCCAACATACCGCCACCGCGGCTACCATCCGTCTGCCATACTATGAGTACTGCCTGACTTCCGCCACAATAAGGGCGGAAATCTGGCAGTGCTCTTGGTGGTAGACAGTGGTAAGCTGGCACTGCTACTACCAGCACCGCCACGCCAGTAGAACACCGCCAGACGTATTATGACCAGCAATACGGCCTGGCGGTGTTCTGCTGGCGGGGCGCTGCTGGTGGCAGCAGTGCTCCTTCCCGTTCCCTGCAGGAAGACCTCCTCGCCCAAGGTAAGTCGGGCTTCTGACAGGGGAGGGAGTGGGGGCGTAGGGGTGTTGTCTGTGTGTGTCTGAGTGTGTGTATAAATGTGTGAGTGTGTGTGTAAATGCGTCTGTGTTGTTTGCGTGGGTGTATGCGTGTGAGTGAATGCGTGTAAGAATGGTGAAGTGAGTGCGTGTCTGCATGTCAGTGTGATTGTGTGTAAGAATATGTGTGAGTATGTCTGGAAGTATGCGTGAATGAATGCGTCTATGTCACTGTGTAAATGAATGCGTGTATGTCACTGTGTGAATGAATGCGTGTATGTCAGTGTGTGAATGAATGCGTCTATGTCAGTGGAAGTGAATGGGTGTATGCCTGGTGCGGGTGGGTGTCTGTGTGCATGTATGCCGGGAGGGGGTGTGGGGTGAGGGACACTGTGACTGTAGTGGGGGTGGAGGGGTGATGTGTGCGTGTGTGGCTGTGGGGGGTGGGGTCAGTTGTGTGGTCTGTGCGTGTATGGGGGTGAGTGAGTGGATCGGAGGGGTCAGGGGGTTAGAGTGTGTATCAGGTGGGTTGGGGGGTGAGTTTGGATGGAGGGGGGTGGGGGGTCGTCAGGTGAGTGTTGAGGGGGGAGCTGCCTATCAGTGACAGAGAAAGAATTTCCTGTCACCGGTAGGTCTACCGCCATTGGTTTTTGTGGTGTTGATAATGCCACGAAAACCATGGTGGTCTGCCGGCTCATAATGCTGTGGGCATTACTATGGCGGCCGCCGGGCTGGAGATAGACATCTCCAGCCCGGTGGCTCATACCGCCATGGCGGTATGAGTGGAGAAGTGGCGGGTTGGCTGCTGCCAACCCACCGATCTCATATTGTGGCAGTATGTACAAATGACCCTCATAGTCTATTAAATCCAACATAAGAGTACTAGCACAGAGGACACTCTGAACTTATGTACTTAAAAGTGCTGGACTATAGGATAATAAAGAAAAAAGAGTCTCTGAGAAATAAAATGTTTGCCTAAGATCACACAATCTGGACAAGTTGAGAAGCCAGTATTGATTTCAGGTTACTTGGTTTCACATTTTGAAATTCAGCCACCCCATGCATACCTCTGCCTCTTACTCCTGTTCTACATCAAAGGTCATTGTTTTGTCAGTTATTCTTAGTGTTTGTCATGAAACCCCAACACAGACATGGCAGACCTGACTTAGAGCCTCCAGACACAGCTACCTACCCAAGAATGCTTTTATTTGGGGGGTGTCACAACACCCCCTTGAAGTTAATCCCCTTGGGCTATGGAGTGATGTTCATTGCACAAAAAGGTTATGTTTGTGTTCACTGTCGTTTTCTTTTTTCTGATTCTGGCACAGCCAGCAGTGCAGGGAGGGGTGGAGCTGGGCACGGGAGGTGGGAGGGGAGAGTCCACTTAAGTGAGCATGTGTGTATGGCCGGCCGTCTGAGGCTGGCCAAACACACATGCAAACTTAGGTTTCTCCAGCCCGGGTGTGTTTAATAGCCAGGCTGGAGAAACTGCACAGACCCCAGGCCTGTGTCTGAGCGGCAGTCACTGCTGCTCAGTTCCATCCTGGCACTGCTTTCATGCAAGGTTTTGCATGAAAGCAGGGCAAGAATAACTAGGGAGCCTGTGCTGGTGTCCCAGTGAATGCTGGGACACCAGGAACACCAGAAGAAGAGGAGCATGAGGCGGCAGGAGGCGGCAGGAATGGGGGCAAGGTAAGTGCTTTTTTAAAATAATTTTTATCTTATCTCCCCCTCCCTCCCCTCAACCTCCTTCCCTTGAGTTATGCGCTGTAGGAATACTGTTGCAGGGCGCTGAAGCGCCCCTCTGGGGGTCAGTGCCCTCAGCGTGGGCCCAGTTTGAATATGTTAAAGACTGGCCCTGATCCTCAGGTTGCGATTATTTGCCTCATTGCATCACCCTCTGGTTTATCACCTTGAGAAATAGTTGCCAATATGAGTTTGGGATCCCTGCGCTGCCATATCAGTCCTTAATTCAAATAAAAGAATGTGGGTGGCAAGCAGCTACTACATACATGCCAGCATTTTAGAGCAGGCAAGTGGGAGATTTAAAAAAATAGTCAGGAGTATGTCTTTCCCCACTGACATATGGAAGCTGAGCCAATGTGCCTGATTCGGGCCTTTTGGTATTTATGGTGACAGACAATCATCATTTTATTTTTGGCAGTTTAATAACACAGTGCAAAAGAAAAACAGAGTTGCAAACTACGGCCCAAATTTACAAGCGGCCTGCGCTGCCGATGGGTCACTTTTTGTGACGCACCGGTGGCGCAGGCTCCTCACAAATATCTACAAGGCCACGCAAAGCCGCTTTGCGAGGCTTTTCATGGCCTTGTATATATGGAGTAAGTCAGGGACGCATTTCTATGGGTGTTGCGTGGGTGTTCCCACACAGCATCCATGGATTTTGACGCATTCCCAGATTTACAAGGTTTTGTAAACCTGGGAATGCGTCAAAAGACTACGGCACCTCAGGGGTGGCATAAGAGTGACGCAACGGGGAGAAATATCTTTATTTCTCCCACTTTTTCCTGCAGCACACATAGAAGGAGAAAACCGCCTCCATCGATTGTTTTTGTGCAGGAAGGTGTCCCTTCCTGCACAAAAACAATCATTCCCACAACTGAGGCACCTTTGCACCATTGCGTTGTCACGTTGGTGCATGGCAGCAATTTGTACACCAGCGGAGGCGGAGAGGACAGAAATGTGCCGTATCTTGTAGATACGGCACATTTTTGCCCTTTCCCAGTGGTGCAGGCAGTGCAGCATGGCCACACTGTGCCACAGGCCTTGTAAATATGGCCCTATGTTTTTGTTTCCTCTATGTAAAACTGAGAAAAATAAAATCTTGAGGCCTGTTACATTCTTTGCCACATGCTCTAATCTCCCCCTCAAAGAATTAAGACAAAGTGTTGACAACTGATGCCAGAGGTAATTTTTGGAGGGGGGTTTGAAGTGTGAGCGACAGCAATCACCATCTTATTTTTGGCAGTTTTACAAAACTCCAATCGGGTTTCTGCATGCTGGAATCATGAGGTGGGAGACTAGCCTTGAAAGCAGTAGTATCCCTCCTGAATCAGGAGGGTCGGCCTGTATGCTACTGGAGAGGCTGGGAAAGTCACCTTTAGCCAGAAGAGGCAGGCCCGGGCCTGTCTCAAGATGGCGCCGCCGATAGAGGTTCTGTAATTTATAAGGAGCAAAACGTTTCAAAGGCACATGCTGTCTTCCTGTAGGGTGAATCTGAAACCATCCCTTTGAACAAGGCTAGCAACCAGATGTTTTTTTTAAACAACACTAACTGGTAGCTCCGCAAAGCTTTTCACAGCATCGACAGTCCTTTAAGTAGAATATAATTTGTTTGCATTGCTGAGCTGTTCAGAGATGTCAGTATTTTGTTTCCGAAAACTGAACTAATCCTTTTCGTTTTACATTTACAGAAAGTGAATGTCCATGCAATTAAAACATAGTTCTATTCAAAACAAAGAGTAAAAAAAAGTGGTTTTACCTTTTAGAAAAAATGAATGCCCACTCACTGCACAGGAAATATTTGCCTCTTGGCACCAACAAAAAGTGGTGCTGACTTTGCACTTTTTAAATGCGGGTGCAGAAACACTATTTGCACATTACATTTCCAATCTGGGCCCCGATTATGAGTACCCCCGAAGGTTATTCTGTATTAATCGCATTAGACAAAATTCGACAGCCTGGGGTTTGGAACTTATTAGAAGTGATAAATAGCACATAAAAATAGGGAACCAGACAGAGGAGTCAGAATTTTCTGGCCCACTAGTAATCAGGACCTTAATATTAACTTTGCAGCTTTAAATGCAGATATAGGGAGGCCAAAGTACTTTGCATTTTAAAGCTCGCAACCACTCCAGTTTGGCACTTGAAACCTTTAAAATACTTTGAATGCACTAATCTCACTTTTAGAGAAAAGTTTTTCAGTCTCCTAAAATGGGATTATGAATGAATATTGAATTTGCATCTGAAAGGGGTGTGTTCTAGGTGCCCCTTCCAAATACCAAATTAATATGTCATGTATCAGTGTTGAAATCCAGTCGCAGACATTAATATTTTACCGCATCTCAAAGGAGTGGTAATGCATTCACCAAGCAGAATGGGGGGCCACTGGGACGCCTTCCTCTTTGTGAATGTAAAAGAAATATTTTGAAGAGTAGACAGTAGTCCAAGGGGTTTCACTGCCAACTCTTAAACAAACAAAAAAACTTCTCTTTTTAAACACTGCCCTGTTTTGTTTAAGGAAAATGGGATGCATTAAAAAAAAGTTTGCTTTATTAAAAAGGAATCACAGACATGGTGGTCTGTTGACCCAAGCACACCACCATCCCTGTGATGGCCTCCAATTGTAGTGAGTCACAATTTGCGATCTAACTCGTTAATATTCATCAGTAAGTCGGATTCTAACCTAGTACAATGCAGAACTTTAAGAACTGAGCCATCAGAACATATGGCAGTTCTTAAAATAATTTAGTGGTCACAAAATACTGGTCACAAATTTCTAATAGTATTTTGTGACCAGTAAATATAACACCTGGCCACGACTGCCGAAACATTCTTTTATGCATGGCATTTCCAAATTATTATTACTACTAGCTGTCCCCCAATCAAGGCGGAAAACTGCTTTTTTGTGGGGATGTGAGTCCATCTCTAGGTCAGGAATGCATTTGAAGCAATATTTATTAAACCCTTGAAACAGTCCTGTTGTTATTGAGGTGAAAATCACTGAAAGGCAAATCACTCTACAGTGATTCCTGTACAAATGATCTCCCTTGTTTTCTCCCTCATCTTTAGAACTCTAATCTAGTATTAAAAACACAACTAGGGTGCAAAAGAAGTGTTATAATGTAGAAATTATCAAATAAAAAAACCAGTACACAAGAGACTAGTCTAGAAGTTGTCTGAAGCTTGCAGACAACAACTTGATAAAAAATGGAGAGATAGTTGTGAAGAACACAGTCGTATTCAGAACAACTGTTCATTGGTCTATATATTGCATGATCCCTTATTCACTTTAGAGGGGAGACTATGCTCATCACTGCCTCAAAGATTTATGGGCCAAGATAACAAAGATGTTATTGTGACATACTCTTTCAGTAATCCTGAAATCCAGCATTTAGTCAGGAGTCCCCCACCATCGACCTTTTCCCAGCGCATCGCACAGCATGGAGCCACGGCGCCCGTCCTGTTGGGCCTGCAACCATCGTCTGCACCTTGCCAAGATCAGGCAGGGGCATTGCATCCCTGAGGGTAATAATTACTTTGGCCCTACCCGCTTGCTTGCCACCTGGGGGGCATCCTTTATGCGGGGACCTTGTTTACTTCACCTCTGCCTCATCCCTACCCAGCCTGTGTTACCCCTAGAAGCCCCATCTAATCCTGGCCATACCAGTGGTAGTACTCTGGGGGCCTGCCTTTGGCCTCCTGTTTTTCAGATGTTGACCATAATAAACCATCCCCAGCCTGGGAGACACCTTCCCCTACACCTCCATTAGACCTCCAGCCTCCGGAGGTCCACTCCAGCCCGTGGATCTACAAGAGCTGTGTTGGACAACCTTATATCGCTGGGGACTTGATGTCTCCCTCGATTGTTCTCATTGCAGGGAGCCAAACCTCCCCTAGTTGTTATAGAGACTTCTGGATCCACAAAGCAAGAAGGCGGTGTCACATGAGGCCTGAGCTGAGTGCCCTGATGTGAAGAGATTTGATGGTGATGGTGTAGGAGTCCATTGGACTCTGGTGCCAACCACTGCCCATCTTAATCTGAGAACTAGAGTGAGCCGGACCCATGCCAACACAGCCACTACTCACTTTGGTGTGCTCCACCAAGCCAGGAGACCCCTACTAGAACCTCTACTTCAACCTGCACCCATTGTTCCTGGGAAGCATTCTTGCCAACTGCTTGTCACTGAGGTAATGACGCAAAGCAAAACTGCTGCGCCGCCACTGGCTGGACAACAAGAAATAACGACGGACCTAATCCGCAAGCAAATCGCTGCAGTGGGGCAATGGCTAAAATTACAGACCTTCCAATGACAGAAAATCCATGTGAGAGGCAATTAGAGTCTTTCCGGGACAATTAGATGGCATAGATATTCGTCTTGCCACACTTGAAACCTGGATGGTCCACTCAGACTCCCAGGACTTGGAAATCTGGGGTCTACAGCACAAGGTTATCGACCTAGAGGACACGGGCCGCAGGGATAATGTCAGCTTCTTTGGCTTCCATGAGCGGGTGGAAGCGCATGATGTAAGGGGCCTCCTTTGTGACCTGATCACCCTGATCACGGCCTTCACTTTTATGCCAGCACTGTAACTATAGAGGACTCATTGAATACATCCCCGAAGGGATGATACTAGAGATAGAGGCTGGCCAATCATTACGTGTTTCCTAAGGCACAAGCAGTCCCTCCAGGTCTTGTTTGAAGCCAGTAAACATGGACCGTATGATTATGAAGGACACAATATCCGCATATCGGCTAACTTCTACAGGGAGACAACTAAGAAAAGGAATGCCTTCTTTTCCCTTCGGTCAATGCTGTGAAAATGGGACATATAATCTGGGCTTTTTGAGCCTGTATGGATGTGGGTCACGCTTGATGGCAAATCCAAGGACTTTCTAGGGACAGAGGATCTTCAAGCCTTCATTGCCAGCCTGCAAGATCCTGATAAGGGCATAACCCCTGTCCCAAGAGTCAAAGTTAAGTCCCTCTGAATGGGTAGCCTGTAGTTTAGAGCATTTGAATTTCAAAGTGGGAAGGACGGAGCAATCAGGGCCGGATAAGTCTTTTTCACTGCAGAAGATTGGCCTAGACTCAGATCGCAGCATAAACGCTGTTCCCAATGGTCTGCTGCCTGACCCGATGGATGAGTAGTACTTGTCTTTGCATATGCATTTGTTCTGTCTCTTTTACTGTTTACAGTGTTATAATGTTTGACCAATTTGATTTCTGAAGGGCCTTTCTCCCTCTGATCGTATCTTATACCACACCTAGATCATAACACAGGGTTGGCTGCATCCGTATATACACTGTGGACAGTGGCAATAGCCACCATCAGGGGAGAGCTCATGTGAATGCAGAGTTGCACATCAAGTCTCCCTTGAGGCTGTGATTCGGCACCTAATGCAGCTATACTCAAAAAGGCAAATATTAAGCTTAATACTCTTTTCACCTGCGAGGCAGAGTACTTACTCCATAGGCTCCAGTCTTGTCATTATGAGCAAGGTGAGAAGGGTAGGAGGTTGCTCACAGTGCAGCTGTGACAACGAGAAACAATGATGGCCATCCCAACCATTAGGAACCGGGCTGGTCAAGTTGTCAGACACCCTTAGGAATAGCAGACACATTTGCTGAGAATCATGGAAACTTCTATACCCTGAAGACTTCCACTGATGAAGGTTCTTGGATGACATCCACCTACCGCAACTCTGTGAGAAGGGCTGATCACTCTTCACTGGAGAGATTACCAAGGATGAGATAGGACAGGCTATTTCTAATTCAGCTTACAACAAAGCCCTGGGGGGAAGACAGCTTCCCCATGGAATATTACAAATGGATGAAGCTCAACATTGTGGACTCTCTGTACGCTGCGTATAAGGAGACGGACCAGACAGGAAGCCTGGTGCCGATCTCCAACACGGACCTGACAACAGTGCTCCCAAAACCAGGTAAGGACCCACCCAATGTCCTGCAGCAGTTACCAACCCATCTCCCTCCCATATGGGGACTTAGTGATCCTGGCTAGAATACTAGCAGCCTGAATCAAGCAGGTTATCACCACGCTAATCCACCACACTCAAGTGGGCTTCGTCCCGGAACACACCTCCCAAAATTGCCTCCACACTCTGGCCCACATGCTGTGGCTTACCAAGGACATGCTGGAGAAGGCATTGGCCTTATTACTTGATGATGAAATGGCATTTGACCACATTGAATGGAGGTACCTCTTTGCGACTCACCGCAAGTTCGGACTCGGTGAGGACCTTATCGGCAAGGTCCGGTGGCTATACGACTGACCACAGCTCAGGAGCACTGCGGGGGTTTCTTATCGGACCCCTTCCTAGTGCGACAGACGATGCAGCAGTGGTGCCCCCTTTCCACATTACTCATCAGGATCCTATATGAGAGGCATTGACTAAATGTCATCCTTGGATGCTGACAAGGACTGCAAGAGGTGAGTCAGCGTGAATGAGAGGGACTGTGGGTGACTGCTCCACTGGAAGGCCAGGGATGCGGAGTACCACAGTGTAGTTTCAGGAAGAGTGTTTGTAAAATCGGACATTGGGTGAAGGTTATCTTCAAGTGTAGTTAGAGTGTTTTCAGGAGTTGTTACCATTTAAAGACAAGATTCTCATCTGTCCTCAGAGATACTAGAAAAAAGTGATCTTTATCCTGGTTTAATGTTATTTCAAAAGTCACCTCGTCCTATATAATCTATGAATTTCCTCATGAAAAGTTCACTTAATTTCTTACCTTACTGATAAAACAGTAAAAACAAAAAAAGAGAGACCTATATACTGACTTTTATTACATGTCAAACAGTCACGTATGTTAATGGTTTCATTCGTGGTCCGTTCTAGACCCCTGACCTCACATGTAATATGAAAATGTATGATGGTCGGTACCTCGAACACCGGCTACTAGTTTGTATTAAGGAAATATTTTGCACAGCGCCACCTTCCAGCCAAGTGTTACAAATCTAAAATGTTTGTCGTTCTGAAGAGATTTTCATTCTGCATTTTTCACGATAATATACACATGTTGGGAGCAAATTATGGTATGATCCCTCAGTAGTTCCTGAGGTACTGGCATGCAAAGCAGATGTAAGAATTACTATAAATCTAAAAAACCTCAGTTTAGAATTACTCTGAGTCTTGGAGTGTCTGAGTAGCCAGAGTGGAATTTAAAGCAGTAAATGGCATCAAAAGCTGTAATTTTATTCGAAATGACTTTCAAGAGGCTAAAAAACTGTATATAGTGTTTAAGCTCTTAAATAAATATTTTTTTACGAGGAAGCGATGGTGTGGGACAATGGTTTTTAACGAACTGAAATGCAGAGTAAATTAATGTGGAGGTCACTGCGTATCTGTGAAGCGCCTAGAAGACAGAGTGGGAGCAGTATCATATTTAAAAGCAAACACAAATGTAAGTTTGAATTATAATTGAAAAGCGTTCGAGTCGCTTCATTTTGCTCAAGCAAGGAAAGGAGGCCCCCTCTCCTGTTGTACCAATTACTGGTGTCTAACCGCTACAGAAAGGATGGAGTTTTGGTGACAAGTGTCACAAATGGACAGTTCCTGAGTACAACATTCTCCTATTGGATGTCTTGGCATTCTGGCTTTTGAGTTCTGTCTTTCTTCGCTGCCTTGTCCCTCTTTCTGTTGTTTTCTTTGAGTGGATTGTGCTGACTTGTGCTATGGACTTGCTATGGTGCATCTCTCTCTCTTCAAGAGCGCCTAACCCTGCTCCTTGTATCATTGTGTAAGGGTGTCCGTTTCCAATGTACGGTATCTCCAATGATTACATGTGAGGACACCGCCATAAAAGGTCCCAAGGCATACGTCAGGTTGGCCATCAAGTCCTACATATAAAGACAAAACAATTAAAATAAAAAAAAAAAAGATATACATGTGTCTGAGAAGCCCCAGACTGACAACCATGTGCCAGTCACCAAAGCCCATTTCACAGAGGCCAATTCTCATGATCATGTGTGTAGCGCACATTGCTTTGGGCAGCCCAGACCTAGCAGGCAAGTTACCGTATGCCTGTGGTGGGACTGGTTCAGTTCCTTATCCTGGACTCACCTACAACGCAGAGGATTTTGTGTGCTTACTAACATAAGCCTGCACGCCTTCCTCTCTCGGCCACAAGCCACAACCATAAGCCGCCATATTATTCAGCATGCTTCGTTTGTAGTGTAACTGCATGGGAATGAACTTGTCTTAACTTGTTTCATTGCTTCTGAGGAGCATCTGGAAGGGCACTAAGGGGAAACTGCAGAGGTAAACCCTTTGTGGTCTGGGCGCGGTCTTCATAACTTCTGAGTTTAGGGGGGGGCAACATTGGTGTAGGAAATGTGACCTTAGCTACACCAAGCGCGCCTCCATGAAACATCATTGAATGAAAAGACCAGTGCAAGGGAGAAGCCAAGACAGGTCACCACCAGCCTGTGCTTTTCTCAGTAAAACATCTCACACTCACGTGGACCAACAAAACGCAGCAGCCATTTACTATACGTTATAAAAAAGTACATGTGCAACACAGACCTTAGTAAATCTACCGCTTTCAGATATTATTGGACACAGGTGGAGTTGGTGGCGGTACTTGTCTGGGGGCATATTTTACCACAGATGTAATCAGTTCTGAATGGCTTAGCAAGCTCCGCCTTCTCAAACACGTCCACCTTTACGCAGCACATAGAAACGCTCCCCTGTTTTCCATTTAACTGCACTTTAGAGCTCTAAGCAGACAGCTTTCCGCTGTATATCTTCTGTATTTTTAGACCTTCACTGTGGCCGCACAAAGGCCCACATTTATACTTTTTTAGCGCCGCATTTGCGCCGCTTTTTGACGCAAAAGCGGCGCTACAAAATATAAATATGGGCCAAAATGTGGTCCTGAAACGCTATCCTGTGCGTATGTTTGTAGAAGAAAGGGTGTTGGTTTGGGGATAAGGTGCCTCCTGTGTAGACCTCCTAATGACGGATGCAAAATGATGTGGCTCCTTCCTAAAGTTGTCCAGGGCCCCTGAAATTGAGATCCCTGTGCGCATTGCTCTGTATTGGGCTCTCCAAATATTGAACATACCACATAGAGCTGGGGGTGATTCAAATGCGGAACACGGAGCCTAGAGTCTCGAAGGGTTGTGCACATTCTCTGTCTGTGGAGAAATGTGTTGATCCATAAGGGCCACAGACTGGAATTTATAAAAGTGCGGGAGAGCAGCTGAAAGATCCTGGAAGAATGATGCCATCTGTTGGCCCCCTGCCCTAAATTCTTACAGAGTAAGGACGCCGTCCTTGTGGCCCCTCTCAAGGAATCATGTGCCAGCATTAAACAGATATCTGGAAATAATTCTCCTGTGATCATTTCTACCATGGGCTGTTTCCTAAAAGAACATCGTCCTCTCAGCTTTGCTCGGCTGTCTAATCTTACATTGCAGAGCAGTTAGGGAGAGACTAGGGCCCATATTTATACTTTTCTAGCGCCGCATTTGCGTCATTATTTGACGCAAAAGCGGCGCAAACTTGCAAAATTCAATTATGTTTTGTAAGTTTGTGTCGCTTTAGTGTCAGAAAATAACGCAAACGCGGCGCTAAATAAAGTATAACTATGGGCCTAAGTTTGATGCCACCGCGAGACCCTTTCTTCCTTCATCTTCCACTTCTTTGTTTATCTCACGCTTGCAGGTTCTTTTTCACTCCTGGTCTTCTCCCATTGTCACTGTTTTACTTTTACTTCCTTGTTTCTCCCATTTAAGCATTTTTCTGTCTTGCTCTAGACCCGGGCTTTAAGTGGGATGAAGAAACTGTGGGATCTCTCAAAGGGGTGTCGCCTATATAATTAAGGGTGTGGCATAAAAACACATAAGCTAAAAATTTGTGCTTAATATAGTGTGCCGCATTTTTCTGTTGTTGCATCCAGATATATAATACCACAAGTAACATTACACCTACAACAAGCCAGGACTATTGGCTTTGTCTATGGTTCTCAGTTGCATGAGTTAAATAAGCACCAGCTTCTTTGTATAAAATCATTTTAATGCATCAGTTCTGAAATGATGAGACTGTGAAAGAACTGTAACGAGTTTCTTAAAAGCTACAACAAAGGGTGGTACTGCTGCCGAGTTAAGATTTTTTTTTCACCCAGAGGGTGAGGGCAAAAATGGAGAGTCCGATGGGGACCCGTCTCGGCCCCCGCTTTTTAGAACTGGCAGTGCTGAGCACCGGCAGGACCCAGCCCTCTTAAAGCCCTGCCCTGGATCAAAGACTGAGGTTGAAAAATAAGTCCTGGTTCTCAAAAATGAGTGCCCGGACCTACCACCTGCACTCACTGGCACAAACTGACCTCTGACCTGGGTTCACAGCAGTTACACTTTAGAAATCCTCCCTTCGAAACCAACCTGCTCAATATATCACACTTTCAAATTCTCCCAAACACAAAACTGGTGTTCTGTAGGAGCACATACATCCTCTCCTCCATGAAATATTTAAGGCCTCATCTCTTCAGGATGCCCCGAAATAATCTTGACACCCAAACCCAGCAGAGTCCAGTATTTTTAACTCTGCTCTGTAGCCTATAATGTTACCCCCTCCCATTTTATGGCAACCCATTCCTCTATTTCTGTATCACGAGAATGTGTTCTTCTGTATTACAAGAATGTGGCCTATGCAAAGCCCACTGGATAGTAATCACTATATTTAACCCTCCCATGTAATCTCTAATGTTACTTCCCCCCTCTTGTGGCTGTCTGATACTCACTTCTGCACAATATTCTTCTGTTTTATAAGTATATGTTCTGCTAAAGGGGATGTTGAGGCTGCCGTAATATAAAAAAATAAACACAAAAGAAATAAATATGGGGGACACTGATTTTATACCTTGGGTTACTCCTGGTAATGCAGAGACTATGACAACCTCTTGGTGATTAGTTTCACCACCCTTTGGTGTACACCTTCTTGATGGTGTAATTATTGCTAGATTAAGTTGGAAGACATATTTGTTATTCTCTACTCAACCTAGGTCCTCGTTACGCGGTGTTAGGTGGGATATTTTGCACCTGATAAATTACGATACCACAGAGTACACTGTTTATTGGGTGCGATCAACTACAAGTCTTTCCCCCTAAAACAGGGCATAACATGCAGATTGTGGTGCTGACTGCACCAAAGTCTGCATGTCTTGATAATTACAGGGCATGTTTCTCTCTTTAAATTCGGGCAGGGAAAATCTTCCGAAATGTAACATAAAATGTGTTTTTTATTGCACCAGCATTTCTAATTGTTAAATTTAGTAAAATAAAAACAGTTTTTTAAGTATTATAGCTCACCTATACTCAGGGCTACTTAAATTAGGCGGTGAAAGAGCATTAAATTGTGTCGCAGAGTTGACTAAATTATGCGGCAAGAAAAGGCAAAGTATGCAGCACATTTTGTGGCAGCGGTACATCATTATCTTGACATTTTTACCTATGTTAACACTGTTTTGGCAAATGAGTCCCCTCATTAGTGCCACTTTAACACTCAAATGCATCAACAAGGCACTGAAACTTGACCAGTGTAACCTTTGCGAAGGGCCTTCCACTGCACAGCAACACCTCACTGCGTTTTCAGTAATTTACAATCAATTTGAACTAGACAGTGTTCTGGTTAAAATCTGCAAATTATGTAGCAGGTGATGGATTACCGTGGCAAATGCACTAAATCAATAAATATGCAAAAAACGCCACGACCTCACAATCGTGCCTATACTTACTTATGTGATGTTTCATGTGATGTAGCATCTCCCAGGTTAAATGCTGGATAACTTACTTGCGATGTAGTGATTTTTAATGTCGAGCCCTGGACATAGAGGGGCTATACCAGAGAAATACTCCATTGCACTGACTTCGGCCTCAGGCACTGAACGGTCCATGATGCAGGCACTCTTATTACCTAGCTAAGGCCAGGCCAATATCTGCATCACTAGAGGCTTGCTCTGCAGATGCAGTAATGATTCGCTCTACCACCTACTCTTCGTATCTCTTCTACTCCGCCACACCAAGATCCACCCAGCTTTGTTCCCGATCTTGTATAGTTTATTTCTGGGTGCATAGGTAGTGTGCAGCCCTGTTGGCTTCTTTAACATCATCTGTGCAGGTGGGACTTAGCTATTGTATCTTTTATGGCTTCAAGTGATCACCTAATTCCCATTTAGAAGATTTCCTCCCGGCGTTCAGGCTCTTTCAGACCAACACCTCCTTTTGTAGTGCACCCTCTCATGGGTCATCCGCCTCAGTACTGTCTTGCACAACTCCCATAACATTCCCACTGACTGCACTGACCCAAGGGAAATGCACCTCACGTCACCAAATCGCTCAGGAGATTTGTCAAGTATACGTTACTCCTGAGCCCATCCAAGAAGGTCCCAGTGGAGGCAATGCAGGTCACAGATCCAAACTCCTGACACCAAAGCTTAGAGGTCCAAGCTGTCGCTAGTTGCCTCAGTCCCACAAGTCCAGGACAGCTGCAACACCGCTGTCGTCTCACTAGTTGTTTGCCTCTTGGAAATTGTTATCTCCCTTTGTTGTCTGTCCCTCAGCTCCCCTTTAGAGGATACAGACAAATATTCAGGGCCTGTTGAGAACTTACATTTCAGTCCTTCCTTTACACAATCTCAAATAAATCTTTTGGAGTTGAATACAAAATTTAGTTTGGCAGGAAATTGGAATATGTATTGAAAGTTCATTGCACACAATCCTTTCTTGAAGTCTTCCAAAGATTTCTGATGCATCTGCATTAACTTTTTACTTCCTGGAAGGACCATGATAATTGAAGATTCATGGATTACCTGGCTGAAGGAGCGTGGCGCATGCACACTGAGACTCCTTCTTTGTAGTTCAGAGCTTATCAAAAGTTGGTCTGAGTAGTGCCACCTCTGCAATAGGGCCCTGTACTCCTCCTCTACCACAAAACAGGCTAAAATCTTGAGCAAGACCCAGGATGCTGTGCTGGGACTATAGGAATCACTCAGGGTGGGAGCCCTCCACCCTCTCCCGGATCCCAACAATGCACTCATTGTTCCTTCAGACCCTACCCTTTGCATCTTCCACCCTAGCTTCCAGTATCCTGGACATCCTAACCAGCTGACCAACTTTTTTCCGGAGGTGCCAAACCATATGTTTCAGCTGTGAGACTCGACGATCCACCTTTGTCACCCTATCAATCACATTGTTGAGATCCTGGTGCAACATAGTGATGTTCTTATGAACATCACAAAAGTTAGCTTCCAGTGCTTTTTAGCCTGTGGTATGACTTCAGTGGGGGGCAATGAAGTGGCGTATTTAGGTCCCCTATTTGCCTCCCTGAGCCAAGTTTGGAGAGACCGTCAGTGGGCAAAAGGGGTTTGGCCTTGTATGCCTGTTGCTTCAAAATTCCTAGGCCTAACCAGTCAGAGTCATTGCGGGACTTCATCTGGAGAGGTTACACTCTATTTCCTCAGTGCAATTCACCCCACAGAGCCCAAGCAGTTAGCCTTTCTGCTTGAAGTCTCTTTGTTTGAATCCCAGCCAAGAGAAGGAGCTCAACTTCACAGCTCAGATTTCATGAGGGTTATAGGTCAGTCACAGAGACTGATACAGGGGTATATGGTGACACTCAGAGTTGCAAACACGAGAACTGTCACAGAGCTACCAAGCTGGACAAACCACTTACATCCTGAGACAATCGTTCAGAGGAAAGGCACCTCCCACTGTGCACATGGGACACCTAGCATTCAGAAAGATGGAGGTAGGGAGCCTGGTTTGGTTCAGTCCCCTACAACATTTCTGCACCCTATATGAGATATGACTCACAGCAGGGGCAAACATGGAGCCCTGGGTCCCCTCCCCACCATCACTGTACACTATCCATACAAAGGATCACCCTTCATGCACCAAAATGCATATGTAATCCACTAGACAGAAGAGGTCCCCCTTCCTAGTGTACTGCCTAATGATCCCAATGTTATTAGCTGCACTCTGGAACTACCTCTCTCCATCCATTATTCACTGGTGCCTCATTGGGCTTTAAAGCATTGGGAAGGCAAGGGGCCACTCTTTTTGTTTTTTTGGAAAAGCTTCCCATCTGGTCTCCTAACACCTTGACTTTGATGGGTGGGGTTTTTTGGCAAGACACCAGTGCTTAATTTGTAAATTAAAACATGCCGGTGCTCAGAGTTCTCCTCTGAAACACACTGCTGCTGCAATTAAATGTGCAGGCACAGAATAATGAAGCAGTGTAATCCTGAAGCCGTCTCGGGCTTCTTCAATACATTTAAAGCCACTCCCTGCCCCTTCAGCTCACTCCTGCAGCTTTCTGCTCTCTACCATTCTGACGCTTTTTCGTTTTTCTCTTCCTCCATCTTTCCCATGTGTGTCTTTTGCTCGCACCAAATGCTTGAGGCAGAAGAATAAGCGCCAGCCCTCAAAAATAAGTGCTGGTGCTCAGCACCAGAAACAACAAGCACAAATTAAGCACTGCAAGACACCCACCCTTACCTTATCTGGTGTTAATTTTCTGAGAAAAAAAATGAGGCTACCCAAGGCCCGTGGCGTAAGGAAACCTTAGGGCTCCCCCTGCTAGAAATGGTAAGGTGCTGGACCTTTAAATCTGCCTCTGGATTTCCTGGGGTGGGTTATCACTGGGGCTTTTTCTGGGTGGCAGGAGATGCCACTGATGCCCAGGTAAGGCCAGTGAATGATGCTCCCTGGTGATATGTGCTTTTTTATGCTAATTTTATTTCATTAACTCCATCACTTTCCTATTTAAACTGTGAAGCCGGTATAAATGTTATTGGCGTTATTTGTCACTGACCCATTGGGTGGGGGAAGGTAAATTGTTGGTATAATGTGCCCTACCCTGTGGTGGATGTAAATATGAAATGTACTGTCTGTAATGCTACCATGTAAAGTGTGGAATTTGGATTTTGAACATTAAGCTGTTTTATCACTACTGAATTATTGCTGTAGGTACCTGTGCTGCAGTATTTTAAAAACTGGAAATTTGCATAATGCTTTCATATCAGTTGTGGTACAAAGCTTTGTCTTGGCTTGACCACACAACTGGATTCTGACAAAGGACTTGTTGTTGCTTCTGGACATGGGGAGGGACTTGCACGTTGTGAGTGCACTATAGCTAAGGTGCTTTTGACGCTGCAGCTTCTCCATTTGAAAAGATCCTTGACATGGTCGGATTGGGATCAAAATTAGGACCGGGCACAAACCGAAAAAGTGGCCCACACTTGCAGATGATGACTTTTTGTAAAATGTTGCCAAGTCTCAGGGGAGTTATTTTTCTCTCCCTTTATTTCCTTTTCTCTTCCGCCCTTTTTGTCATTCTTCTCCACTCTGCGCGTCTAAACTTTTCCTTTTGTCTCCACACTGCGCCCCTCGCTCTTTCCATTTTGTTGCACTCCCGTCACGTCTATCCTCCCTCCCCTTGGTCATTTTGACCCAGGATTAATGTTTGTAACAGTAATGCTGTGAGAAAATAGAACTATTTTTGAGTTGTCAAAGTTTTCTTTTTACTCAGGTTGGTTGTTAGCCTTATTTTTTTTTTTCGTCCGCTCAATGGAGAAAGTGAGCCCCCAAAAGGCCCACCAGCTGGCCCTTGTCACAGGCCTCTCGGACAATGACCGGTTGCCCACCCTGCCAATCCGACCCTGATTTGGTGGCCAAGATTCCACACTTCCTTCAGGACCAAAGACTCCAGGTCTTTGAGAAGGAGTGGGTAGCGCGTGATTAATACGAAAGAGGATCATTTAAGGATTCGAGTGATTCTTGGAAGGAAGTACTACCAGGGCACGTCCACCTTCTGGCCAGCCCAGCCCCGTGAGGGAGCAGGATCCTCCAGACAGTTCATTTACATAAGAAGAGAGCTGCCGGAGAGGAACAGTGAAGGCACGAACCCTCCCCACCTGGTGGACAGAAGGCTGGGGCAGGCACTAAACTGATAGAGCTGATAATAAACGCAGAACTTCTGCCTGCTGTGGCCTTGTCCTGACCTTGAAGAGGATGAAGTATCAGAGGCGGAAGGAGATGAGGAACGATAAAGCACAAAGAAACACTGTTCTTGAACACTGCACATTCTTTCATGACCTGTTTACCACTTGGCTGCTCTCCGGTTCTCTTTTACTTTAAGAGCTCTTCAAGGACAAGAGTTATTTGTCTTTGGTTTATTGCTCCGTACAAGACGCTTTGGCGGGACAGTTCCTTTGTTTTCTTTTAATACATCAACATGTTCAGTGCGGCTTTTCTTTGGCAGTAGATATTCCTTAGAAGGAAATTCGCAGACCATTGGATACATGACGATTTGGAGGTTGACCTGCACGTTTCCTGTTAATGTATTCTTCAGTGGGGAGAAAGCGGAATTTTTAGATTGAAAGGGAAGGGTTTCTAAATCTTACACCGTGCAAGGTTTTTCAAGCTGCCTGCAGGGGTCGTCACGGGTTACCCCCATACCTTTTCCTTGTTGGCACTCATTGCAGGGTTCCTGGTGTCCTTCCGCTCACTACTTTGGGTGGTGAACCTGAGCAGGGCACAGACAGAATTTAAAAGCAGTTGGATACCCGTGCAACAAGACAGGCGGCTGCCCAGCCCCACAGCAGACCCCTCACCTTCCATCAGGGGCGTAGCTATCGGTGCAGCAGGTGCAGTGACTCTTGGGGCCTAATCCGCCCAAGTGATGATTGATTTTATTACACAGCCACGGATGGCGGGGGGCTTGCTTGCATTAGGGCCCACAGCACCCTTCGTTGTCACTACCCACAACTGCCCTTGAGCAGAGAGCTATGGGTGAGCTGGTTGGGATGGAGAATACCTGATCCAGCTTCAAAGACAAAGCTAGAAGTCCCATTGACGAGGTACCCAGACTTCCTAGTCAACGGACATGGCTGGGAAGATGTTTCCACTCTTTGGCAGGGCATGACAAACAAGAAGACAGTACCCCCCTAGCCTCCAAACTAGAGATGGGTAGAGATGAATGTGCGTCATTTGACCATGATATGCCAAGTAGGCAGAGAGGGCAATCTGATTGTTCACCCTTTTCCAACCTTTAACTGAGTGGCTTAATGTTCAGGAGATCATCGTTAACTCTGGTACGGCTTTTGTTCCCACACAAAAAGCCATGAATGCCATTCTGCTCAGTATTATGGCTCATGAACAGCCATCCTGTAAATTAAGGCACCAGGCTGTGGCCTAGCTACGACTGAAAGTATCAACTCAAGAAAACACTGGACTGGCAAAAAATGAAACTTGACCTTAATGACACTGGCGAGAAGCAAGGTTGGATTTGGGCAAAAATAGGCCCAGGCATGAACATTAAAGTGGCCCCCAATTGTTAATCAGATGGCTAAAATAGAAGTCTACATTTAGAAATCAGGTCAGTTTTTAATTTGTAAAGAGGCGCTGCATAGAAGTTTTGCAAGGTCTGGGAGACTGCATGCATGTGTTCTTGTTTTAGGAAATGTTTGTAGCAATGCCAGGGAAATCAATAGTAAGAACTGGCCCACCAGGCCGTAAAACACACCTACAAACAGCCAAAAAAACACCCACAACATATCTGTCAGGTCAGCCTTTTGGTCACTGTCTGGTTGCCCTACAGGCCAGTCCGACCCTGGTGAGGAGTTGGTGTTCGCACTATCGTCTGATTGGCCAGACCAACTCATTGTGCAATCCGGAGACAAGGTGAAAAAGGACAAGATGTTCTGTAACCCTGAAGGTTAACAGGCCGGCAGGAGTGCTATTTACCTGGGCTCCGCTGAGGGCCTGGCATTCCCTTAGTTTCAAGTTCAGTGACTAAATTAGTTCAGAGGGTGACCCTTAGTGGTCTTCTCATGAAGTGTAGTATTTGCACTTCATACTTAGGTCTTGCCTATTCAACAGCGCGTGTTCTCTGTTACAAGACGTAATATCAGCTTAGTGTAGGCTCAAGGCTCAAGGCCCACCCATTGCTTATCATTGCTTGGCTTCATTGTCACTCTCATTTGCTTGCTTCTTATTCACTAGCTTGTGGGGACTTTAATTCCTCTTTCTATGGCTGTTCCTCCCCTGGAGCGCTGATGCATTATTTGTGCCCTACCACTGCTCCCTTTTCAGGTGCTATGTTTTGTGTGGGCACACCACAACAGTAGATGTGTTCTCTAGCTGTCACCTTTGAGTACTTTTCCCAACAGCCATGCTCTTTTTGCTCTTTCTCTGACCATGTGCTGCTCCCCACCCCCTTGCGTGATGTGCTTGTCCTTGTGTTTCTCCCCCACGTTGCTTTTTTGCCTGTGTTATTCTTCCTCCATCTCCACATTCTACTCTCTCTCATGTTTGCTTTCCCTGCTCCACCTTCTTCTCCCTCTGTGTTGCTTCTTTTGCTCACACTGACATGTTGTGCCAACTCTTCGTGTTGCTTCCACCTCCCCCTGTGTTCCCCCCCACCCTCGTTTGCTTCCCAAACTTCACCCTCAGTGATTATAACATCCCTGCATTGCTTTTACCCACCTGCTTGCAGTACTTTTTCTTTTTTTTGTTTACAGATCCAACTTGGATTGGTAAACAAAAAGAAAAAAAATACACTTGGGTAATTTTGTAGATGTGCGCATGTTTAGTGCACACACCTACAAAACAACGTTTGTGGGTTGGTGAACAATGTTTACGGCATGGTGAACACCCTTGGTGACACCAGTAGGTTCCAAAGGGAAGACCTACTGGCTTTGACAATGCTTGTTTTAGTTTGGAGACAGTCTTATTTATTTAATTAAGATTTTCTCTGGAGTGGGCCAGGTCAAGTTGATGTCATAGCACTGAACAGTGGGTTGAAAAAAAACGAAGTTTATAATCAACATATTTAAATACATATTTTTATGCTCAGGCATAAAAGGGGGCATGCCATTGAATACAATGGGCCCCCATGTACTCTGCAGGAGTAGCGCCAACATTTTGGCGCTTCTCATGCAGAGTACATCAATAGCGTAAAGAAAATGATGCTATTGCCCCTACCCTGCGCCATGGTGCGCTGTATTTTAAATATGGCGCACACATGGTGGCGGTAGGGGGGCACTAGTGTGCCCAAGAAAAGTGCTACTATGTGCAGCACCACTTTTCTTAAATATGCCACTGACTTTTACTCGAAGTTTAAAGACATTCTTACTTTTCATCTACACGGTCTCTACGAAGAGGCGTTGGAAATAGGTGCCTTCCCTCACGCCCTATAACAAGCAACTATAGTGGTCCTACCACAAATGCGACCCCCGTCCACTTCATGTGCCGACTATCGCCCAAGCTCCTTAATTAATGGGAAAATCAAAATTTATGCTACCCACTTGGTTAATCGATTACAGCAGGGAGTGGGATCCTATGTCCATTCTGACCAGTGCGACTTAATGCCAGCCCGTAGTACTAGACACTACCTGAGGCGCTTGCATGTGGTGTTGGCACACCGACACAGCCTTCCCGCTCAACTGGCCTTACTATTGATAGATTTTGAGAAGGCATTCAATACAGTGGACTGGGGTATCCGAGCCGGATCCTGGAAAAGGCCGGCTCCCGCTTTCGCCGTACAGTTAAACTCCTATACAAGTGACCAGTCCTGGTTAATGGAACAATTTCGGAGACTTTTGCTATTTGTAGAGGTACACAGCAAGGCTGTCCCTTATCCCTCCTTCTTTTTCCCCGTGGCCATAGAGCCCCTTGCCCATAATATATGCTGTGACGCGTTCTACCAGAGATGGTCCACGGGTGACGAGGACCGCATTGCCTTGTATGCAGGTGATGTACTGTTATACCTGTCGAACCCGGCAGAGAGCGGTCTCCGTTGTCTCCAACTTCTACAACTGCTTGTAGAAGGTTCAGGCCTCATTGTGAATCCTAAAAAAATCCCTTCTCGTACTCCTGTCTGGAACCTCGGACGTCATTGACTGGCAGTTGAAGCACTCGACCCAGCTATGACTTGGGCTTTCAACATCACCCCAGTCACCCATAGAGTTAAGGCAGATCTCAGGAAGTGGAATTCATTGCCTTTAAATGTCATGGGATGCATTGTGCTGTATGAATGTTAGTTCTACCCTGCCTTCTTTATCTTTTTCAGAATCTCCCTATTAACATACCAAGACATTGGTTAAGGGAGATGGACGCAGTGGTGGGTGCATTTCTGTGGCATAGTGGAAAACAATGTCTCAAGTGAGATGTATGCCAACATAGCGCCTACGAGGGAAGGTTGGGTATGTCCAGCCTATATTACTATTATATATCATCACATGTTTTGATAATCAACTACAGGCTCACAAGGGGTTGGGACGATCCAGCTAATCGGTTGGAACTAACACTAATAGGATTCCCCCAAGTTATGGATCTGCTCTATGGTAGCCCCATTTTCACTAACATATCGGAAGTAACCAGGATGGTGTTTATGGAGTGGCATGTGGCACAACGCCGAACTGGTGGTGGGGGGAAATTATGCAACACACCCCTTTATGGCAGATGAAATGGCTGCGTGAGGTGGCTGCCTTGAAAGACTTTTCCCAATGGGATGCTATAGTCTAACTCTGCTCGGTGATGTGTGATCAGGCACACATATAATGTCCTTCCAGCACTCCAACAAACATACTCTATGCCCACTACACAATTCCACACGTTTTTACAATTACGGCATGCACTGAAGACACACATCCCCAAGGATACCTCTATACCTGAATTTGGCCCCAAGGAGGCAAAGGTAGTCATGGGAACATTGTGTAAGGGAGGATTTCCCCAGGTATATCCTTCCCTTACACTGAACGCATCAGGGTCCCTTCAACCCCTGAGATCCCAATGGGAAACATGGCTTTGGTTGCTAGAGGATGAGGACTGGTGGGATGCATTAATGGCATCAAGAGAAATCACGATCTTGACCAGGTTGCGACTAATACAAGTATATTACCTGCACTGCGCCTACCTTGTCCCAGGCAGGTTGCACCGTGCCGGGCTCCGGACGTCGCCTCAGTGTAACCGATGTCCTCACTCACCTGCTGACTTTTTCCACGTGGTTTGGACCTGCCCAGTCATTACACACTACTGGGCGCAGATATTAACGGAACTTTCTACAGTGTTGAGTCAAGCAATAGAACCCTTCCCCTTGGTGGTCCTACAAGACATCAGGGAGGGGGTGGGAAATTCCAGTGTGGCAAGCGCCTTGCTGGGCACAAACCTTTTGGTGGCAAAGAGGGAAATCACCACATGATGGACGGCAAGCAGCCCACCCTTGCTCTCAATATGGAGACGGGGGATAGAATGGTGCGCCCAGTGTATAAGGCACAGGGGTGCCCCAAAAAGCATGCCAGGATTTGGTCTGGGTGGTTGGGGGATATTTAGTATCAATCAATCAGGGATTTGTAAAGCGCACTACTCACCCGTGAGGGTCTCAAGGCGCTAAGGAGGAGAGCGGGGAGCAGGTGAGGCAGGGGAGGTGCTGCTACTGCTCGAACAGCCAGGTCTTGAGAAGTTTCCTGAAGGTAAGTAGGTCTTTGGTCTGGTGCAGGTGGGTGGGAAGAGTGTTCCACGTTTTGGTGGCGAGGTGCAAGAATGATCTACCGCCGGTTGTAGTTCTGCGGACGCGTGGGACGGTTTCGAGGGCGAGGTCGGCGGAGCGGAGATGCAGGGTCGGGGTGTAGAAGGAGAGTCGTCTGTTGAGGTATTCTGGTCTGGTGTTGTACAGTGCTTTGTGAGCGTGGGTGAGGAGACTCAGTATAATCGTGGACTGGAAGGGGCAACGGTGATGCTGATACTGACTTTGTGTGACAAGACTTTGGAGTCTTCTGGGTGTGCAGGAAATAAGGATGTTATGTTTTTACCTTATTTGCTCTGCTAATGTGACACATTCTCTATGTATAAAACAATAGAATTTGGTTAGCAAAAAAAAGGAGTGCATCAAGGCACTATACATATACAATTGCAATTACAATACACAATATGTATTAGTTCATCTAGAGACTAACTCTTAGAGAACAGTATATAGGTGCAATCTAATGATATAACAATATCCGGATTTAACTCAGAAAGCATTTCCTGGACATTATGGTGCTTTCACATTTGAGCATCCCTTTGAAGGGCAGAGGAATATTTATGTTGAATCCAGTGAATTAATGTGAAGGGATATCAATCAATCAATCTGTGCTTGTAAAGTGCATCTACTCACCCGTTAGGGTCTCAAGTTGCTGGGGGGATGGGTGGGGGGAGGGAGGGAAGCGTGTAGCGTTCACCGGTGAGGTGGTTCTTAGAAAAAGCCATGTCTTCCGTTCCTTCGTGAAGCTGAGGAGGGAGGTGGTTTGTCTGATGTGGAGAGGAAGGGCGTTCCAGGCGGTGGCCGAGAGGTAGGAAAGGAGCGTCCTCCTGTTCTGGTTTTCCTGATGGAAGCCTATGTTCACTGTGCAAGTTTGAAACACTGCAGAATTGTGTGTTACAGAGGTAGTTTTGCAGTCGAATAGGAGATCTTTCATTCCTCGTTTACATGCTTTGTAAGAAAGAGCCTGTCTCAGTTCTGGAGAGATGTTATCCCAGGTCCTGGGTGCAGCCCTGAGAAGAACTGAATAAGAGCCTTTTCCTTTCTGAGTTTCAGGATTTCAGGCAGCAGTCTCCCTTTCTTTCTGGAGTTTCTATTTCCCCTAAGATATGTACCTTTTGTGCTAGATGCTTCGGTGTACTGTAGCGTAGAACTTGATATATTATTCAACCCATTGTGTGAATTCAGCATTTCTCCACAGGGACATGTCTTCCTGTTCAGTCCTGCTGCAGAGTTAATTCTCTTTAGCCTCGATTTAAGAGGCCCCGAGTAAGGCTGAGCCTTACTCGCTGGTCCAGTTTGGAGGTAACTAAAGATTGGACTGGAGCTATCAGGTCTTTCCAAGACATCAGTTATTTGAGGTCGTGAACGGCGCGCTATTGCCCCTGGAGGTTGGTTGCGATGTTGTTAACTTGGCCGTGTTAGCTGCCGAAGACTGTTTTCATCCTTTGCAAGTGCTGCATGGCCTGGCTGCATATTCGGATTTCAAAGCCTGCCTCCAGCAGCTGTCAGCTAAAGTGGAGGACTATTTCTGCCCTAGTTCAGAAGTTCCATGGAGAACAGCGTCAAACCTTAGTTGGGGCGTTAGAGAGAGGTAAAGTCACCTATGCTGGGCCTTTGGCAGGAATAACCCTGGTTCAGTGTTTCCAAGGAAGCCATGTTGTACTGCTCTTGGTTTAAAAGCATACAACCGTTCTTCTGTGGTGTTCCAGCGAGGAAAGCACTTCACACAAGGAGGCAAGTCTGAATGACTTTGTGGCCAAACAAGATTTCCATAAGTTTTATAGAAATTTGTTTTTTGTGCTTCTTGTGGTCCTGTTCTTCAACTTTACAGCCTCTGCTTGCATCACCCTTGACCCCAAGCGCTTCATCTTGTCCTTCTACCTTGGGATTATTTCTTAGAACTGCCTTCTTCTGGCCATTGTGGGTCAGCTTTTGAGGTGGTTACTTAGGGTTCTAATCAGAATCCTGGACCCACAGTCCTGTCTGTCAACATGATGTGCACCACCCACTGGTACCCCTCCACCATCCTTCAGCCCGGTGGTTAGCGAACACATCTACCCCACTCATCACGGTCATGTGTCCTGATCAGGCCTAACATTTCGGAAGAAGGGAGCGCTCTCTTCTGAAGGGTCCCCCACTTTCAGTTGAATTTATACGAGAAGCGTCCTCCTCTCCACACATGGGATCCCACCGTGGTCCACATTACATAGTGTGTCCAGGTCCAGAATTATCGGGTCCACAAACTAGAGAGCAACACCCAAATCTAAATCTAGCCCTTCGTCTCCAATTTATGACCTCAGCAAACAGGTCAATTCCCGGAAGCTGTGTGCCAGGAACCGAAGGCAGGGTCCCCAAAATGTTTACCTTAAGATTTCAAGGAGCTGTCCAAGGGCCAAGCCTCCACGAATCGTGTAGCCAGGTATCTTAAGCTTTTATGATTTGTAACCAGGCAATGTTTTCAGATGAGTTCTATTGTATATGAATGATTGTGTGTTTATAGACAAATAAACAGCAAGGGTATGTGCAGGACCACAGGGGAGGGCCAAATTATGCGGCAAGGTGGACTAAATCATGTGGCAAGAAAAGCCAAATTATGCAGCATAATGCAATACATTATTTGATAGTATTACTTCATAATTTTCTCATTATTACATTTAACACTGACTGAGCATGGATTACTCCTCATTAGTACCAATTTAACAGCCAAATAAAGCAATAGGCACCAGAAAGGTGACCAGTCAACGTTCATAAGGGGCCACTGCATGGCAACATATAGTGCTGCATTTTCAGACATTTTAATCCGAGCTACAAACAATTTTATTTCTTTAAAATCTGCAGATTATGCAGCAGAGGATGGATTATTTGGCAAATCCATAATTATACGAAACAAATGCCAGGGCCACACAATCACATTATTTCGGTGGGTTTGTGTACATTTTTCCTTTTTAATAAGATCGTAAAAATGAATACTAGGTATAGTTTGTTTCCCCCGTAAATAAAATATAGAGAAGGGAGTAAAAATACATGTAAATGTAAATGTAAAAAAATAAAAAATAAATTAAAACCTAGAGCTATAAAATTCTTGTGGAAATTCCATAAAATCCCCCAGCTACCGACAAAAAAGTATGTACTAACTGCAAGTCCCCCGCATACAAACTTTATTTTGAACCAACACTTTTAGTTTTAGTTTTTTTCCCTTCTGATCATGAAACATTCATTGCGGGGAGTCTCTGGTGCAGCATCGCACGAAGGGGAGTCCGGGGATTTGACGAGAGTAGGGTTTCCACACTCGGATGTCATTGTGAAGTTGGAGGCAAACACTGGTTTATAATTAGATGGGCTTCAGTTTACTTCCAGCTCAGAGCGCTTGAGATGCTATCAATCCAGTTTTAGATTAAAACATTTCACAATGTTGACCAAGGCACTCGGAGACGCTCTGGTTTTGTTGATGAATGATTTCTAGAACAGGATGATAGCGCTTCCCAACCCCTTGTCTCTGACCTTGTCAGCTCACTCTGGTAAAACGAAGATGTTTCTTATCATGTAACTAAAAAAAAAAAAAAAAAAAAGAAATGTAGGCGCGTGCACCACAGATAAGTGCGCCTACAAAGCGGCGCTGCTGCTGCTGCTGCTTTTTAGGGTCGAGCCAGCGTCGCATGCATTTCGCTAGCGAGACGCTTTAGGGATTAATAAGGGCTCGGAGCCCCGTCCACGTGACGTCAGTGTCTTTTCATTGGTTCCTGTGCTTGCCTGGTAGAATCTGCTTGATTTCATTAGTGGAAGGTACGAATACGTCATGCCTTTTCCGGTGGTTAGCCCTCCTCGAGCGCATTGACCAAGGACAGAAAACATGCGAGGCTCGCTGTTTTACATTCGGTTTGTGAACTACTTTCTCTCTATTTTCGCAACGCGATCGCGCTTGGCAGAAGTCGAGCGCTTTGCATAATATCGACCCTGTTACACAGTTAATTGCACTTTTTCCGATTACGTACATGGTTTATGTCGCAAGAAAAGTCTGGTTAGGAGTTTACAACGCTATTAGCTCTAACACGAGCAAACGCGAGACCCGTTGCATTGCAAATGCTTGTTCTTTTTTTTAGTTACCAGTCTGTGTTGGATCTCTAATGAAAAATAAAAAACATTAATGTATTCTTTTTTTTTTTTTCTTAAAATGGGTGGTGGGAAGCAACAAGTGGCCTGGGTGGGGAGAGCAACACGTGGCGGAAGCAACACAAGGGGTAGAACCAACACAGACGTGTGGGGGGAGGGGAGGTAACCTGGGGACACAGGTAGGCAGTGCTTAAACTGTGCTGGTGGCTTCGGTGCGGAGCACCGCTACTTATTTTTGGGGGCCGGCACTTATTTTTCTGCTTCAAGCATTTACTGCAAGAAAAAGACAGGTGAGAAAGACAGAGGAAGAGAAAAACGAAAAAGTGTCACATGGAGAAAGCAGAAAGCTGCATGAGTGAGCTGAAGGGACAGGGAGTGCCTGTAAATGGATTAAAGAGGCCAAAATGGCTTCAGGATTACGCTGCCTCAGTATTCCGTGCTCGTGCATTTAATTACAGCAGCCGGGAGTTTCAGAGGAGAGCTTTCGGCACCGTCACGTTTTTATTTACAAATTAAGCACTGCAGGTGGGGGATCAAACAGTGCAAAAGAGGGCAAAGTGGAGCTGACAGTGAGAGAGCACCTGGGCAAGAAGGCAACACAAGAGGAATGGAGGAGAAGCACACAGGTATGCACAAGAAATACAGAGCTCCACAGAGGGGTCGGAGAAGCACTCGAGTAAGGCAACACGAAAACACAGTCTTGTTCAGCACTTAAACAATAAGAAAAAAAGGCATCTGAAAAAGGAAGCAGGGGAAAGGCATAGCAATGCATACATGAGCCAGAGGCGGAACAAACACAAGAAAAGGAAGGAAAGCTCACACATCTAACCAATAAGCAAGCAAATTATAGTGACAAAGAAGTCAATAAAATGTAAGCAATATGAGGGTAACAAAATGTCTGACAACAGACAGCACATGCACTGCCAGACCTAACAAGCATTTGCAATGCAATGGGTCTCACATTTGCTCGAGTTAGAGCTGTTAACTTTGTAAACTCTAACCAGACTTTGTTTTTGCCACATAAATTGAAAAATAAAATTAAAACAGTTTCACATAAGCGAGCAGATTCACAGCACCATGTGCGCTATGAGCATCAGCGTGAAGGAGACACACAAAAGGAAAAAGAAGTTCACTCCTAGTCAAACTTATCGGCAAAAGTGCAATTAGCCATGTAACAGGGTTGATGGCCAAGGTGGTAACAAACGCTCCCCAAGGAGGGACAAACGCAAACTATTTACCAATGTCATAAAAGCATTTTTGAAGGGCAAGCCCACAAGGCAGTGGTACAGATGGGCGTGAGGTGGGCGTGGTTGAAAGCCCAGATCCATACCAACGCATCTGAAAAGCAGCGTTTACACGCTGCCATGCTGGATCTGAAAAAAAGGTTTGCTTCACATTATCCGTCCCATTTCTTGTAGTTTCCTATGCTATCCCTTTGCCTTTCTGAATTATTTCAGAATATATGACTCACTTTTTATTTTATCTGCCTAACATCCTCCATGTCATTGACATTTGACACAGTTTAATTGTGGTGTTGCCCACAGAGATGAACATTTCACAAGTGTGGTCACCCTTTAGGCACAAACTAAAATCCAAATGAAGTTGCTTGAAGTCTCATAGGAAGTGGCTTCACATGAAGCATAGTGCTGTGAAAACATCACTGCACAGATTGACACCTCTTACCTCCTGCAGAGCTTGCTGTGGCACTTAGGTACAATAAACATATAGGCAAAACCAGAAACCTGGAAGGGTGACTTTTGCTCCATCCTGGAAGGAAATCCATTGCTCACTACATTTGCAGCATTCTTGACCAAAGAGGAAGAGGTGGAGTCTCAAGCACAGGTAGCCTTTGACTCAAAGGCCAGCTTACATGATCCCCACAAATGCCCAGAGGTTGGGAAGAGTGCCTAATTGGTGCCATGCGTGCCAAGAAGGGGAGGCAGACAACATGATGCAAATGCTGCCTGAAACCCGAACAACCAGATGGCGTTAACATCAACTCATGCATGACAGGCACAAGCTAAGGTTTGCTCCAAGAGGGGCATAGATTTCCTTGGTAGAGGAAGCTCCTTCCCTGGACTTTGACCACTGCATCAGACCAGAAGTAGTGACTTGTTATATGGGAAGAAATAGCAATGGTTGTTCAACTTGGTACTTTTACCATCCACAGGGATTACTAGTAGATGTTACATTTACAATAGAGTTGCCGCCACATGGTGCTGCTTCTTTAATGACTGAAGAGGAGTTTAGTACTGGGCTTCCCATGTCCCTATACTTACCTCTATCATAACGAATTCTAACATCTCCTGCCGAGAGAGGTTCTTCTCAAAATGCTTGCACATTCAGAAGTGTTTCCAAAATTCACAAGATCAGAGACCTACACCAGATGGTTACTTTCCCAGAACAACATGCTGAAGCGGTTTAGGTCAGGTGGTAAAAACGTAATACTTTGCACATTGTTTTAACCCCAAGTATTGAGGCATATGCTGCTCAACCAAGGAAGCACGAGACAGAAACATACTTATGCCTACTACCCCTTATCGGGTATAGTCCATTAGTGAGGACTCTCCATCCATCTCTGTCCTGGGCTTTTCTTTCAATCTGACTCCTGGTGTAACCCATCTCCTTGCAGTCAGCCTCCAGGCCTCTGCGACAGGTCACAGGTCTTGGCCTTACTCTTTTTCTTTTCCCTTCAGGCTTCTACGTCAGGGCTTTCCTGGTGGTGTTTAATGCAGAGGGTGTGACCTATTCAGCTCCAGCATCTATTTCATGATTTTTTGATGAGCAGGGAGTAGAAAAGTCTGCTGACATAGGTCCTTGTTGCTGATGGTGTTTGGCCTGCAGATTTGGAGGCTTTTCCTCAGACAGGTGTTGAAGGAGGTCTGGATTTTGTTAGTGGTAGTCACTGTTGTCTTCCAAGTTTCTGCTTTGGACAAAAGGACCAATTTTATGTTGGTGTTAAAAAGCTTGATCTTTGTTTCCAGCATTAGGTTCTTGGCGCTCCAGATCTTCATTAATTGAATGAAGGCAGCCCTTGGTTTGCCAATACTTGCCCTGAAGTCAGTGTCTGTGCCCCCCCTGTCTATGAAACTGCCCAAGTAGGTGAAGGCCTCAATCTCTTCCAGGGCATAGCCTGCAAGAGTGACTGCAGTTATGTTGACTGTGTTAGTCTTCTTGATCTTGTATTTTCTCCTGTGGATGTTGAGGCCATATTGTGCTGATGTGGCTGCCACACTGTCGGTCTTCTCTAGCATCTGAAGATGGATATGGGAGAGTAGGGCCTGGTTGTCTGCAAAGTCCAGGTCATTGAGCTGCTTCCAAGGTGGCCACTGGCTCCCATTTCTTCTCCTTGCTGTGGACGTCTTCATGTTCCAGTCTATGGCCAGCAGGAAGAGAAAAATTGAGAGCCAACAACCCTGGTGGTCTCCGGTTCTCACTTGAAGGCTTCTGTGAGTTGTCCTCCATGGACCCTATTGCAGGTCATTCTCTCGTAAGAGTTCCTGAAGATTTTTGCAAGTTTGTCTGGCACCCCGTAGTAGCAGAGGAGTTTCCAAAGGGTCTCTGTCCACACTGTTGAATGCCTTCTCATAGTCAATAAATTTGACGTAGAGGGGGGAGCTCTATTTCATCAACCTCTCAATGATTATGCACAGTGTTGCAATCTGGTCTGTGCAGGATCTAACTTTGTGGAAGCCAGATTGATGACCTTGCATTTGAGCGTCAACTTGTTTCTTCATTCTGTTCAGGACGACTCTGTTGAATACTTTGCCTGGGGATGATAGAAGACTTATCCCTCTGTAGCTTGCACAGTTACTCAGGTCACCTTTCTTGGGGATACTGATGAAATATGACTCCAAGTCTGATGGCACCTTTTCCTCTTCCCAGATCCTTCCAAAAATGAGGTAGTTCATGTCTACCAATGTTTCAATATGTGCCTTTAGTGCCTCTGCAGGAATGTTGCCAGGTCCTGCTTCCATCTCTTTTCTCAGATGTTTGATGGCTTGCTGTGTTTCTTACTTGGCTGGTCTTCTTCAGTCCATTGGCAAGTCCTTGTCAGCTGGCTGTATGTCGGGTGGAAACCTTGGCATGGACTGGCTCACCCATTCGTAAAAGTGCTCTACCCATCTTCATTGTTGGCTTTCGTTATCCTGGATTGTCTTCCCAGCTTTGTCTTTAACAGGTGGTTCTGTCTTGCTGTAGCTGCCGGAGAGTTTCCTTGTTATCTCGTGAGACAAAAGCAAGAAATGAATAAAAGGGCAAAGGTAGACCCTTGGTTATGGAATCGCTGATCCCAAGAGAAGCAGGTTTCTATCCACGCAGAGTGCCTTAAAAAGGAACTGGAACACACACGTGTCAGGGAAGCGGGCTGTGCAAAGCTTTGAACTAACCATTTTGAGAAGCAGGTTATGGTCCTACCCTTGGATAGATGGATACTCATAGTTTGGGAATTGGATTGAGAGGACGTAAGAGTACCATTGTTACCAGGAGGTAAAAATGTTAGTTTTGCCCTTGGAATCTGTTACAGATTGGCATAAAGTAGAACATAGTATCTGTGTACGCAGGTGGATTAAAAAAAAGTGAAAAATATTTAGCACTACTTGTCCCATCTCTGTGCCTTCTTTGATATTTTAATCAAGGCACTATAGTAAGCAACACATCTCTTTTTGGGTCGCCTGTAAAAGTATGTCTCTTAAGTGTTGCTTCTGCAGGTTTATTGTGTTTTGAGGCGCTCTGTAGTGTTTGAATACGCAATTCTAGTTTCATATCGGTCAACTGTCAGCAAAATATTCATAAGGCATTTCACAAGCCACTTGGAGGCATGCTTGGCAAAGAATGTGCCCTTGAGTGCTTGTATG
This sequence comes from Pleurodeles waltl, assembly GCF_031143425.1. Classification (NCBI taxonomy): domain Eukaryota; kingdom Metazoa; phylum Chordata; class Amphibia; order Caudata; family Salamandridae; genus Pleurodeles; species Pleurodeles waltl. Next base: position 1,126,698,006 of record NC_090448.1, read on the forward strand.
GTTGCCAGTGTAAATCCCCTGAGGCCTTCTAGCATTTAAGGTGTGTAGGATTTAGATAATGCGGGTGTAATGGTAAATTTATTAAAAAAATCTTTTTAAAAAGTGTCACACCTGGTTCTATTGTAAAGCATTTTAGTGCCCTTGGGCCTGGTTTGCATTTTAAACTGCACAAACAAGTACATTTCAGTTCCAGAGAACTGGCATGGATTTCCATCTTCATCCTGATGACCTGCAAGGAAAACAAACCTTTGGTTAATGTAGCAATACACATAGGAACAGCTCTTGGCCACTTCTATAGTTCTCTGGCACCCATTTCAAATTTGTGCTGTGCCTGAATGGGGTCAAATTAGGCCTGCTGCATCCTGGGCACACTTTTACATGTACATTGAACTCATCTTAGAATGACGTCGGACCACTATTTCAAGACCACTAAAAACCAAGCACAGATGCACCAAGCTCAGCTCTACAGCCTGCTACATACCGAAACCCAGGACAGTAGTTGAGTTTGAGACAACGCAGTGAGTACCGAGATCAGACATGGTGGCAGCAGTCAGATCACAGAACTCCAGACTGCTGCTCATCATATGGGAGGAAAAAATCTTGTCACGTTCTTTTGCTACTGGTGATCACAAAGAGGTGGTTTCCCCTTGATCAGTTTCTAATGACTCTCAGGACTTCTAAATTACCTTATTAGATGATTAAACTGACTTTTCTTGTGATGAGAACACCAGTATTATATGCAATTCTGTGGTCGATCATGGAGACCTTCCACTCTACGTAACACTATGAATCTACAGCATTTCACAACCCTTTCTGGTCTTGGTTCTCCTGGTCCCTCTGAGTATGTGTATGCACAAAGAGGTCAGGTTTAAATGGCCTCACAACTTATGACCTCAGTAGCTATGCTGGTAAATTCTGCCTGCACCAGCCTCAGGAAAGAATGCTGCCGTTTTCACTGAAAAATACTGGGTACAAAAGTATTTTCCTGTGTAGGCACACACACAATTTTAAGAGCTGGGAGAAAGAAGGTTGTCTCGCTCAAGCTGGTACAAAGATGATCAATGTAATGCCTCTGTGTCTACTCTTGTGAACTACATGCTACAGCATTGCTACTGGAGGAAATGTGTGAAGCAGTATCCCTCAAAAGGCCACTGAAAAGACATTTCCCATTGACCACATTTGTTGACACCTGCAGCCAAAGTATTCACAAAATCATGAATTATTGATTTACCTTTCACTGACATTCCAGTTTGAAATGCCAGCTTATAGGATCAGATTCGGCTCAAGAAATATTTCAACTACAAGACCGTGTCACATTTTGGTTGCTCAGTTTCAGGAAGTATATTTTGCTGAAGCTCTCGGTCAGAACCAGAAGTGTCTCTGTTAGCTCAAATGCCATCAGTGTGAATCACACTGCTGTCATATCTAACAATTATTCTGACTTGTATCACTGCCCAACCACACGTGTGTTGCAATCATGCCTGCCCAACCACACTTTTGTTGCTGCCATGCCTTCCATGTGACAAGGGATCTGATGGTTTAGTGACCCAGGGAGACTGGTCTTACAGTCTCAACTCTCCTGAAGATACTTTAACACCATTTGGGAGATACTCTGACTTGCTTGGACATGATTCTAACACCTGGCCACTCGTCATCTTCTCATATTTTCATGGGTTTATCCTCAAACATGTTCATGGCACCAAATTCATTGATGAGGCCATCGTGCCCAATAGGGTCTGTACCATATTTACTGTCAGAGATCAGGAATTATGAGATAACTTTAAAATCCCCTTCCCAGTTCCACCCCCTGCAGTGCTCCTTCGAGATTTGATAATTGTCTAAAGACACCTGATGTGTTGTGTAGCGCTCATGTTTATTGTCACATTGTTCACAGCTAACGCCACTTGCTGCTATATCTATGTGGTCTTCTGTTACAGCAATGAATATGCTTTGAAGCTCGACCTCGCTAGCCACTCCACATTTACAGGTGCATGTATAAGTGTTATCCTAAGTGGCATCTACCACTAGAAAGTATTTAGGCTTTAACAATGCTCCAAATTGGTTAGAGCAATGTTAATGCCAAAAGGCCGCACTTCCAATTGGTGGTTCCTTCAGGCCAAGGGTAAAGTGTTAGTATTAAATGGTATACATCTTTTAGATCAATTGTTACTGTGAACTTTACTTAAATGTATTCATGTATGATTATCTGTACTACAGGTATTTTTATTTTTTTTCCAGCATCTGTGAGTGGTCTTAAAAACAAATATCCAACATCTACCTTAAAGTCCACTCCTGCTTGGGTACAAAACAGGGGTACACATCCCCAGACCTCTGGCTGTGAGGATCATTTTATATTTCTGCAGAAATGGTTAAGTTGTCTCTTATGTTAAGTGGCCTCCATTTCCTCAGTAGCATGTTTTGATCAGCAGTAAATTATTCTGACTTTGAATGTTACGCAGTTATCCGAAGTGATAGCTTTTCACACCCGAACAGAACTGTGGACAACTTCTCAATGGAGCACTCTTATGGAAGGACCCGGTACACCAATCATGCCTTGGAATCCCACAGCTCTCACCCTTCCTCGCTCTGCTGGCACCTATGTATGAGCCCCTTTTAATCTGTTGTCACTACAAGGACACATATCATGCTTGGTCCATCTCTGTACTTGTAAGAGATCTATGAATATGTGTCTTTGCAGTGGTAATCTCATTTCTTGGTCTATTTCTTGTTCTTAATACTGTGCAAGATCTCCTCCTGCTAATCAAAAAGATCAAGTGTTTCACCATTAAAGAGTAAAACTGTGCCGCATTGCAGTGATGGCCTAAAACTTGCGATCTTCTCCCATGAAAGAACGATTGCTGTTGCAGCCTGTTTTACCGCACAGTCCCCTCTACCCATCATACCTCTAAGATTTCTAAGGTACTTTTTTCTCCATCCATAACAGCTGCCATGTCTCTTCGTTTTTCCTCTGGATGCCAGAAAATCATTGGGACAGAGCTTGATTGGTCTCAGAGTTTTCTGTCAGATTGAAAAGTGCAAATTGAACTGGGGGATAACGTTTATGATGAGAAATCTCTGACCTGTGGAGTCCCCAGGGGATTAATTCTCTCCTCTATGTTGATAAATCTATACAGTACTCCTTTGGCACAGCTGATTGAAAAAGGATTTTTATTCTTGAAGGTTGCGGATGACAACGGATTCCTGTTTGTAATTGACGGTGATCTAGAAACTAGAGCCACAAATGTATTTTTTTTCTTTTAATGGTCGAGGTTCAATGTTACATATTACTAAAAAAACTTAAGCTCAGTGGTAGATAGGCAGAAATTCTCCTGCCTTTCCAGCACACTACAGTTTGGAGCTGTGCTTTCTCACGACCTGCCTTGGGATATCAACCATCCACTGTCCAATGTGTCAAGAGTCTTCAAATAAAGTTTGATTCAGGTCTGACAATGGAAGAACAGATTAAGACGGTGACCAGGTCTGGTTTCTTCTAGCTTCAGGTCCTCAAATACATTATAGATCTTTTTAATGAACAACAATGCACCCAGATAATTAATGCCTTTATCTCAGCCAGGCTAGATTACTCTAACTCTACATCTGGGCTTACAGAAGGAATTGATAAAAAGCTTGCAAATGATGCCAAATGTTGCTGCTCCTATAATCTTGAATATTAAGAACTATAAGGCTATTTCCACAGGCCTAGCTATTCTTCAATGGCCCCCTTTCCATTAAATGATTAGTTTCACAATGCTGTGTTTAGTTCCCAAAGCTTCGCGTGGTAGCAATCCCAGTCCACTCCTTAAAAGATGTGCAGTATTTCGTGCTTGAGCCGGAAGGAACTGCTCATGTGACACTTCCAAGATTCTGCAGAGCCTCACTGGGCAGAAGTTCCTTTTCAGTGGCTGCTGCTAAGATGTGGAATCATCTACTCACGCTGCATAGGGAAAAGTGCCTGTTGAAAAGTAGGAAACTTTTCAAGGCCATGCTCTTTCTTCAGGCTGTTGTAAGGGGCTGTTATAGGCAGAGCCTCGATTTGGACCTCAGCACCAAGATACATACGGTTGAAGGTGTTATGTTCACTTGGTTACTTGTCTTGGAATTATCTGCGTATGCCAAGGCACATCTGAGAACTCTCATATCATCAGGGTTCCATGTGTCAGAGGTGCGAAAGGGGTTCGGCGGCAGTTGGACCGAGTGAGCGTCGAGTGTAGCCGCTCTGTCCTGGGTTGGTGGCAAAGGAATAAAGCTGTTATCAACACTTACCTGTCTCCGCATCTTAACACCGGCGACGAGAGCCTGATTTTCACAGGCGTCGCCACCAACCCTGGACCCACCGTTGGATTTTGCCTCGTTTGTTCCTGTGATTGCTTTTGCGTAGTTCCTGTAGGACCATTGTGCTTTTCTGGACTGTCTCTACTGGACCGGACTGTCGTGCTGTTCAGGTCTGTCTCTCCGTTTCTGCTGCCCTGCTGACCCCGACTGAGAGGAACTGCCGCTGAGATTCGCTGCCGCAGTTCACGCCGGGTCTGGCTGTGCAATCACCGTTTAACTCCGTCTTTCACTCATGGTAACGTTTAACCATGTTTAACTCCGTCTTTCACTCATGGTAACGTTAGCGTGTCTCCTCGCAACGTTTTTCAAACATTTTAGAGATATTTTCCTGTCTGTTGATCGCGTGAGGCTGCTGCGCGTGATCCGGCCTCGCGACTCCTCTGACATTATACTTGTTACCTAGCAACCACCTCGAAGCGCTGCATTCCTCCATTCGACAACTTTAAGTTACCATGTAACTGTAAGAAGAAGCTAGGTTACTCACCTCTGAATAGATTTTCGATTTTCTTTCCTTTTGAAGTTTGTTGGGGATTTTAGTGTCTGTTACATAATGACTGCAACCACGATGTCCCAACCTCCTCCTTTCCTCTCTGACAAAGGTGAGCCCATTTTACCCTGGAAGCGTTTGAAGAATCTATTTGACTCTTATTTAATAGCAATTGGTGGGGAAAAATTTTCCCCAGCTAGGAAGCAAGCTGTTCTTTTACATAATTTGGGCATTGAAGGTAGGAACATTTATGACAGTCTTGAAACATTACCCATTGGAGGGGCGGAAGGTGAACCAAGAGATATTTATGATATGTCTATAACTATGTTAGCAGCTCATTTTGAATCCAAACTTAATGTTGTGTTGGAGAGACACAAATTTTTTGCGAGATCTCAAGGTAAATTGGAAAGTGTTGGGAATTTTGTTGCTGCTTTACGTACTTTAGCACGTACTTGTGACTTTGGAGACATCTCTGATTCACTTATTTGTGATCAATTAGTCCGCTGTACGAACAGCAAACGAGTTCAAGAAAAGCTTTTAACAAAGAACCCCAATTTGCGAGAAGCCATTGCGATTGTGGAAGGTATGGAGAGCACCAATAGCTAGATCAAAGAAATGAATAACCATGAAGAAGACAATTCGTGCTTGGCACAAACGACACGCATTCAGCAGGAGATTTCGAGAGTTGGTTTGGACGACAAGGTCACTGTACTGTCACATGAGAAAAAGAAACATTCAGGACTGCGCTGTTATCGATGTGGCAATGCTGGGCACACAGCGAATAGCCCAAATTGTTTTGCACGCAACTCAACATGTAGGAAATGTGGGAAGAAGGGCCATTATGCGAGGATTTGTAATAATGACAAACAATGTGCTGTGGATGCTGTTGCTGAAAATGTCAACAAAATGATCCTGTGTGTTGAGCCTGATATTAACCATGTAGGAATTAGCTCTAGTATGATTGATGATGGGCCCATTGTTTTGCCTGAATGCACCATTCATCTCGACGACAAGGTTATTAAAGTCTTAGCAGACTCAGGTTCCCCGTACACTATGGTAGGCGACAAGAATTGACAAGCGGTATTTGGTGGGAACTGCAATTCCTTAATTGAACCGGACATCAACCCCGTCAGTTATGGTGGAACGAAAATAGATGTAATTGGTTACAAGGTTATGAAGATCCAGTTTCAGAATAAATCCACAATAGGTAAAGTTTACGTAGCCAAGCGAGGGAATAATCTTCTAGGTTGGCGTCACCAGCGTGACATGGGAATTAGATTAGACCCTAACTCTGATTCTCAAGTTTCAGTGGTGAGTGATGGTAGTACTAACTTAGAAATTTTTAAAGAATTTCCTAAAGTTTTTAGTGACACGCTAGGGTGTTTAACCAATTTCATGCACAGAATAATACTAAAAAGGGGTGCGGTTCCGGCAGTGCACAGAGTAAGGAGAGTTCCAAGACTGATGATAGAGCCTCTCAAGGCTGAATTGAATAAGTTATTAGACGCGGGTATAATTGAGGAAATAGAATCTTCAGAATGGCTTGCTCCCGTGGTTTTGGCTCCCAAGGATAATGGAAAGCGGATCCGCATGTGCGTGGATCTTAGAGATCTAAACAAGCACATTTGGGTAGATCGTCAACCTCTTCCAAACATATCGGAAGAATTATCGCGGTTGGGAGGGTCGAAAATCTTCAGTGTGTTAGACTTATCCTCTGCCTACCATCAGATTGTCTTACATCCCGAATCTAGGCATCTCACCTCCTTCGTGACACCAGTGGGAGCATATCAATTCTTAAGAATGCCTTTTGGGTTGGCTTCAGCAGCTGCATGTTTTCAGAGAGTCATGAAGAAAACTCTTGAAGGGATTTCTGGGATTTTATTTTTTCAAGACGACATTTTGATCCATGGTAAGACTGTAAGTGATCATGATGAGATCCTCAGAAAAGTATTGGAGAAGTTTGCCCAGTCAGGTCTTACTGTAAAAAAAAAAGAGAAGTGCAATTTTAGGGTCACTTCAGTAGCTTACCTTGGTCACACTATTTCGGGTGAAGGAATAAAGCCCAAGTTAGAGTTAGTTGATTCCATCATCCGAGCACCTGAGCCCGAGGATAGGGATGGTGTCAGATCCTTTTTGGGGTTAGCAGAATATTATTCCAAGTTCATTGCTAATTTTTCTAGTGTAACTCTACCCTTAAGATCTCTTCTGAAGAAAGGAAGTGAATTTACATGGACTGCTGATTGTACTTCTGCTTTCACATCTATCAAAGATAGCATCAGCAAAATGCCCACTCTGGGACATTTTAATGCTTTCGCTAAAACTTTCTTGTACACGGATGCAAGTGTCAAGGGTTTAGGAGCCGTTTTGATTCAAAGAATAGACCAGGAGGAAAAGGTCATTGCCTTTGCGTCTCGCTCTCTTAAAGAAGCTGAACATCACTATTCAGTGATAGAGAGAGAGGCACTAGCATGTATGTGGGCAATCAAACATTTTAGATTTTACTTATGGGGTTTACCTTTTGTGGTCAGATCTGACCATAGACCCCTTGTCCAAATTTTTTCTGCAAAAAAGGGAGATGACCTTACACCTAGGATAAGAAGATGGGTAGAAGGGCTGATGGAATATAATTTCTCAGTGGAATATGTGCCAGGACCTAAGAATGTTGTAGCAGATTTTTTGTCCCGTGCCTCTGTCAGCTGCAATGATGATTCCACTGATGATTCTTCTGATGTATTGATGATCATCAATTGGGTGAGAGAAATGGCTATAACCCAAGATGAGTGGATGTTGGCAATTGAACAGGATTCTGACAGGAGATCTCTTGTAGAGTTCATTGTGAAAGGTTGGCCAGAGTATAAAGACATCTCTGATTCTTTGAGGAAATATTGGAATGTAAGAGATGAGTTGAGTTTGAGTGATGGTGGATTATTTAGGGGTACTAAATCCATACCTCCAGTTGCTTTGAGAGGTAAAATAATTAACTTAGCTCATGAAGGGCACTTGGGCAGAAATTTGACCAAATCTAGATTGAGAGCAGTGTACTGGTGGCCGGGGCTAGACCGTGATGCAGAGGCTGTCGTGAAGGATTGTGTATCCTGTGCATGCGAAGATAAAAGTAAGGTTATAGTGAAAGCTCCACTTTACCCTGTAGAAACTCCTGAGAAGCCTTGGTTGAAATTAGCTCTTGATTTCATGGGACCATTTCATCTTTTGCCTGCCAATGAACGGTATGTTATGTTGTTGGTTGATTATGCGTCGAAATGGGTGGTAACGAAGTGTGTGTGTTCAATAGACACCAGAACGGTTATAGAGTTCCTGAGGGAAGAATTCTCTCGGGAAGGTGTGCCTAGTCATTTGGTCACAGACAACGGGGTGCAGCTGACATCTCTAGAGATGAAACGTTTCTTGGAGTCTTTGGCTGTGGTACATTTAAGGACAGCTCTATATTTACCTCAAGCCAACGGTCTTGCAGAGCGTATGAACAGGATGGTTAAATCATGTGTACAAGAGGCTGTTGTGACCAGAGCTCCATTGGCTGGACTACTCAGAGACTTGTGGTGGGCATATCGGAATACGCCCAATGGTATCACTAAGATTGCTCCTTTCGAGTATATGAGAGGAAGGTCAGGGTGCACCAAAATGTTTCCAGCTTGGATGAGAAACAGATTGGGGCTGGAGGATTTTGATTATCTTGACCACAAGAAGCTTATTGAGGCGTATGACCGTAAGAGAAACTATCAATCTAAATATAATGAAAATGTCACTTACCCAGTGTACATCTGTTTGTGGCATCAGTCGCAGTAGATTCGCATGTTCTGCAATAGCTCGCCATCTGGTGTTGGGCCGGAGTGTTACAATTTGTTTTTCTTCGAAGAAGTCTTTCGAGTCACGGGACCGAGTGACTCCTCCTTTTGTCTCCATTGCGCATGGGCGTCGACTCCATCTTCGATTGTTTTTCCCCGCAGAGGGTGAGGTAGGAGTTGAATTGTAGTAATAGTGCCCATGCAATGGAGTGACTAAGTATGCACGTATTTAAGGTTGAGATGATACATATATAAATAATTGAAGGTAACTTCCAAACTGCTACAGGCTCCCGGGGAGGCGGGTGGGCACATGCGAATCTACTGCGACTGATGCCACGAACAGATGTACACTGGGTAAGTGACATTTTCAGTTCGATGGCATCTGTCGCTGTAGATACGCATGTTCTGCATAGACTAGTAAGCAGTTATTTCCCCAAAAGCGGTGGATCAGCCTGTAGGAGTGGAAGTAGTCTGAAATAATGTCCTTAATACGGCTTGACCTACTGTGGCTTGTTGTGCGGATAACACGTCTACACAGTAGTGCTTGGTGAATGTGTGAGGCGTAGACCATGTGGCTGCCTTACATATTTCTTGCATTGGGATGTTTCCTAGAAAGGCCATGGTAGCACCTTTCTTTCTGGTTGAGTGTGCCCTTGGTGTAATGGGCAGCTGTCGTTTAGCTTTAAGGTAGCAGATTTGGATGCATTTAACTATTCATCTGGCTATACCTTGTTTTGAAATTGGGTTTCCTGCATGAGGTTTTTGAAATGCAATAAAGAGTTGTTTAGTCTTTCTGATGTTTTTTGTTCTGTCAATGTAATACATCAATGCTCTTTTGACATCTAATGTATGTAGTGCCCTTTCAGCTACGGTATCTGGCTGTGGAAAGAACACTGGAAGTTCCACTGTTTGATTTAGATGGAACGGTGAAATAACCTTTGGCAAAAATTTAGGATTGGTCCTTAGGACGACTTTATTTTTGTGTAGTTGTATAAAAGGTTCCTGTATTGTAAACGCCTGAATCTCGCTTACTCTTCTTAGGGAAGTAATGGCGATGAGAAATGCCACCTTCCAGGTTAGGAACTGTATGTCGCAGGAGTGCATGGGTTCAAAAGGTGGACCCATAAGTCTAGTTAGGACAACATTTAGGTTCCATGAAGGAACAGGTAGTGTTCTTGGTGGTATAATTCTCCTAAGGCCCTCCATGAATGCTTTAATGACTGGTATCTTATATAGGGAAGTTGAATAGGTAGTCTGCAGGTATGCAGATATTGCTGCAAGGTGAATTTTAATGGAAGAGAAAGCTAGGTTAGATTTTTGTAAGTGAAGCAAGTAACCCACTACATGTTCTGGAGTTGTGTGTAATGGTTGTATTTGATTAATATGGCAGTAGCAAACAAACCTCTTCCATTTACTTGCATAGCAGTGCCTGGTGGATGGCCTTCTGGCTTGTTTTATGACTTCCATACATTCTTGGGTAAGTTGTAAGTGCCCGAATTCTAGGATTTCAGGAGCCAGATTGCTAGATTCAGCGATGCTGGATTTGGGTGTCTGATCTTTTGGTTGTGCTGTGTCAACAGATCTGGCCTGTTGGGCAATTTGATGCAGGGTACCACTGATAGGTCTAGCAGCGTTGTGTACCAGGGTTGCCTTGCCCAAGTTGGTGCTATCAATATAAGTTTGAGTTTGCTTTGACTGAGTTTGTTTACCAGGTAAGGAAGGAGAGGGAGAGGAGGAAAAGCGTAAGCAAATATCCCTGACCAGTTCATCCATAGGGCATTGCCTTGGGATTGTTTGTGTGGGTATCTGGATGCGAAGTTTTGGCATTTTGCGTTCTCCCTTGTCGCAAACAAGTCTATCTGAGGTGTTCCCCAGAGTTTGAAATAAGTGTTCAGAATTTGGGTGTGAATTTCCCATTCGTGGACCTGTTGGTGATCTCGAGAGAGATTGTCTGCGAGTTGATTTTGGATCCCTGGTATAAACTGTGCAATTAGGCGAATTTGGTTGTGAATTGCCCAATGCCAAATTTTTTGTGCTAGCAGGCTTAACTGCGTGGAGTGCGTCCCCCCCTGCTTGTTTAGATAATACATTGTTGTCATGTTGTCTGTTTTGACGAGAATGTATTTGTGAACTATTATTGGTTGGAAAGCTTTTAGTGCTTGAAAAACTGCTAGAAGTTCTAGGTGATTGATATGCAGTTTTGTTTGATGTACGTTCCATTGTCCTTGTATGCTGTGTTGATCGAGGTGTGCTCCCCACCCTGTCATGGAAGCATCTGTTGTTATTACGTATTGTGGCACTGGGTCTTGGAAAGGCCGCCCCTTGTTTAAATTTATGTTGTTCCACCACAGAAGCGAGAGGTAAGTTTGGCGGTCTATTAACACCAGATCTAGAAGGTGACCCTGTGCTTGAGACCACTGTGATGCTAGGCATTGTTGTAAGGGCCTCATGTGCAGTCTTGCGTTTGGGACAATGGCTATGCATGATGACATCATGCCTAGGAGTTGTAATACCATCTTTGCCTGTATCTTTTGTGTTGGATACATGCGTTGTATGATGGTGTTGAAATTTAGAATTCTTTGTGGACTTGGAGTGGCTACTCCCTTTGATGTGTCTATTATGGCTCCTAGGTATTGTTGTACCTTGCGCGGCAGAATGTTGGATTTTGTAAAGTTGACGGTGAACCCGAGTTTGAAGAGGGTTTGTATGATCTGATTTGTGTGATTTGAGCACTGTATGAACGAATGGGCCTTGATTAGCCAGTCGTCCAAATATGGGAACACATGTATTTGCTGCCTTCTTATGTGTGCAGCGACTACCGCTAGACATTTGGTAAAGACTCTTGGTGCGGTTGTTAATCCGAAAGGCAGTACCTTGAATTGGTAATGTATTCCTTTGAATACAAACCTTAGGTATTTCCTGTGCGATGGGTGTATTGGTATATGGAAATAAGCATCCTTGAGGTCTAAAGTTGCCATGTAGTCGTGTAGTTTTAGCAATGGCAATACTTCTTGTAGTGTGACCATGTGGAAGTGTTCTGATTTGATGAAAGTGTTCACTACTCTGAGGTCTAGGATTGGTCTCAGTGTTTTGTCCTTCTTTGGTATCAGAAAGTACAGTGAGTAAACTCCTGTGTTTATTTGTGTGTTTGGCACTAATTCGATTGCATTCTTTTGCAATAGTGCCTGCACTTCTATCTCCAGGAGATTGGAATGGTATGTTGTTAAATTTTGTGCTTTTGGTGGTATGTTTGGAGGGAATTGTAGAAATTCTATGCAATAACCATGTTGGATAATTGCTAGAACCCAAGTGTCTGTAGTGATTTCCTCCCATGCTTTGTAATAATGACCTATTCTTCCCCCCACTGGTGTTGTGTGGAGGGGGTGAGTGACCTGTGAGTCACTGTTTAGTAGTAGGGGCTTTGGGGCTTTGAAATCTTCCTCTATTTCGAGGGAATTGCCCTCCTCTATATTGTCCCCGAAAACCTCCTCTATACTGTCCCTGGTAACTGGACGGTGTGGCTTGTGAGGTGCTGGCTTGTGTGCTTTGACCCCGAAACCCCCCTCGAAAGGGCGTTTTACGGAATGTGCTGTAATTCCCTCTGCTCTGCGGGGAGTAGAGTGCGCCCATGGCTTTGGCAGTGTCCATATCTTTTTTGAGTTTCTCAATCGCTGTGTCCACTTCTGGACCGAACAGTTCTTTTTCGTTAAAAGGCATATTGAGAACTGCTTGTTGAATCTCTGGTTTAAATCCAGACGTTCGGAGCCATGCATGCCTTCTGATAGTTACAGATGTATTAATTGTCCGTGCAGCTGTATCTGCAGCGTCCATGGAGGAGCGGATCTGGTTGTTGGAAATGGCCTGTCCCTCCTCAACCACTTGTTTTGCCCTATTTTGTAAGTCCTTGGGCAGATGTTTAATGAGATGTTGCATCTCGTCTCAGTGGGCTCTGTCGTAGCGCGCAAGTAGTGCCTGGGAGTTGGCGATGCGCCACTGGTTTGCAGCTTGTGCTGCGACTCTTTTACCAGCTGCATCGAACTTGCGGCTTTCTTTATCTGGGGGTGGTGCATCTCCAGATGTGTGAGAGTTGGCCCTTTTTCTAGCTGCTCCTACAACGACAGAGTCTGGTGGCAGCTGTGTAGTGATGAAAGCGGGGTCTGTAGGAGGCGCCTTATACTTTTTTTTCACCCTTGGTGTGATTGCCCTACTTTTGACCGGCTCCTTAAAGATGTCTTTTGCGTGCCGGAGCATACCAGGGAGCATAGGCAGGCTTTGGTATGAGCTGTGGGTGGAGGAGAGTGTGTTGAATAAGAAATCATCCTCGACCTGTTCTGAGTGGAGGCTTACGTTGTGAAATTGTGCTGCTCTAGCCACCACTTGAGAATACGCGGTGCTGTCTTCTGGTGGAGATGGCTTTGTAGGGTATGCCTCCGGACTGTTATCTGACACTGGGGCGTCGTATAGGTCCCATGCGTCCTGATCTTGGTCACCCTGGCTCATGGTGGTGTGAGCTGGGGAGTGTGATGGAGTTTGTGCTGGTGAGACGTTAATCACGGGCGGAGGAGAGGGTGGTGGGGTAACTCTTTTCACCACTTTTGGTTGTGGTGTCTGTTCCGTCTGGAACTCCAACCTTCTCTTTCTCCTAATGGGGGGAAGGGTGCTTATTTTTCCTGTCCCCTGCTGTATGAAGATACGCTTTTGCGTATGGTCCACATCAGTTGCTTGTAGCTCTTCCTCAAACCTATGCTTCTGCATTTGGGAGGTTAGCGAGTGCTCTTCTGTATAAGAGCCTGAAGCTGGGTCGCTTGCAGTTTGTTTCGGCATCGAAACCCTGTCTGCGTGTTTTTTCGGCTCCGAGGTGACTTTTTTCTTTTTCGGGGCCGAAACCTCTCGGCGTCGATCTGTTTCGGTGCCGCTGTCTCGGCGTCGAGCCGTGTCCACACCGGCATCTCGGTGTCGAGGCTTGTCTCCAGCACTTTCTCGGTCCCGAGAAGGCTGCGTGCCGGTGTCTCGACCGGAGTCGGACGATCTCGGCACTGTTTGGGCCTTTTTCGGTGCCGACGATCGGTCACCGAATTTATGGGTCGAGCCATGGCCTGGTGGCAGTGGCGTCCCCTGGGCCTTGTAAATGTTCTTCTGAGTGGATTTCGACGTCTTACTCACGGTTTGTGTATCGTCGAATCCTTCGGAGTCTGAGTCTTGGATCGAGAAGGTACCTTCCTCTTCCTGTTCCTCGAACTCCCGTTGGGCTGTCGGTGCGGACGCCATCTGAAGTCTTCTGGCTCGACGGTCTCGGAGTGTTTTTCGGGACCGGAACGCACGACAGGCCTCGCAGGTGTCTTCGCTGTGCTCAGGTGACAGGCACAGGTTGCAGACCAAGTGTTGGTCTGTGTAGGGGTATTTATTGTGGCATTTGGGGCAGAAACGGAACGGGGTCCGTTCCATCGGCGTTCTTCAGCACGCGGTCGGGCCGACCAGGCCCCGACGGAGGATCGAAAAACTACCCCGAAGGGCACCGGAGCTCTTCGATCTTCGATGCGGTGTGGAATCTAAGTACGCCGATCCCGAACGCAACAATACCGACGAAAATCTTCCGAAATTAGCTAATTTTCCGTTCCGAAACTCGGAGCGACAGGAACACGTCCGAACCCGATGGCGGAAAAAAAACAATCGAAGATGGAGTCGACGCCCATGCGCAATGGAGACAAAAGGAGGAGTCACTCGGTCCCGTGACTCGAAAGACTTCTTCGAAGAAAAACAAATTGTAACACTCCGGCCCAACACCAGATGGCGAGCTATTGCAGAACATGCGTATCTACAGCGACAGATGCCATCGAACATTGCGTTATGATTCAAAATGGGGTGTTTCCAGAATTAAATGGAAGATTGGTGGCATGGTGTTGGTAAAGGATCCTAGCTTTGTAACAAAGGGGAGGACAAGATTCAAGGGTCCTTTCTGTATTAAGGAAGTCAAAAGAAATGTTGTTGTTTTGGATAATGGAGATGTATGGAGTATGTCTAGAATTGTGAAAGATTCCACTTCTCCAGAGAACACAGAGAAGGTGAAAGATTCCACTTCTCCAGAGAACCCAGAGAAGGAGAATTGTTATGAGTCCAAAGCCGAGGTTCAGACCAATGCTTCTTCCAGATTACGCTCCAAACCGAAATGGTTGAAAGACTTTGTGCACTGAAACTTATTGGTACTGTGTTTAACATGATTTGGCATTTTGGCATATTATTACCTTATAGTGTAAACCTTTATGGTAATATGTAGTAGGTTATTTTTCTCCTTAGTATGTATTTATTATTTTGTTTTCTTTTTAAGATTTACTTATTATCTTTTCTTTAAGTCTTTGATTGTGGGTAAGGGGGATGTGTTATGTTCACTTGGTTACTTGTCTTGGAATTATCTGCGTATGCCAAGGCACATCTGAGAACTCTCATATCATCAGGGTTCCATGTGTCAGAGGAGCGAAAGGGGTTCGGCGGCAGTTGGACCGAGTGAGCGTCGAGTGTAGCCGCTCTGTCCTGGGTTGGTGGCAAAGGAATAAAGCTGTTATCAACACTTACCTGTCTCCGCATCTTAACAGGAGGACTTACCAACAATTAAAATAAATATATGTCATTAATTTTTCCCACCCAACTTGATAATGCCTGGACAGGAGTATAGCTGAATGAACTGACCTGAGAGTCAAAAAGGCCACACATCACACCATACTGCCATGTTTCTTCTCAGAAGGTCCTTTTTTGGACAGATATTTGTAATGAAGTCCAAGATGAGTCACCAAGACTGCTGTTGTACCATGTGTCCTCTGTGGTTAGTTTATTTCACGGTTGCTTGTATAAAATGTGGTAATTCTGTGAAATCAGATGACCATAACACAAGAACTGCTTTCTCTTGGCTGCTTTGATAGAGCATTTCCACTAGAATATATTTCAACATGGGCAGTTTATTCTTACCAGCCTCCTACATAAATGTTATTCTCCTCCATGTGTAGGGATTTGCTTCTAAACTCATTAAATCAGAGTTAAATCATATTGTATCACAACCACTTATCTAGGTCTGGACACAAGCCTTGGGGTAGTTGGTGGCCAGACCAGGCCTCCACTGTAAGAAATAGTTCCTGGCTCAAAAATGATTCTCAGATGCATAATTTTATTCTCAGAACCCTCCAAAATGGTTGCTATTTTTTCAGCCTACAATATCGTTCCGGCTCAAACTGTTTTTCTTTGTAGATCCCCGTCTTGTCATTTTTGGAGGTCAACAACTATGTATATGGTCCATTCACACCGCAGTTCCGTGCACTTGCGACAGTCACGGTTTCTCACA
The DNA here is from genome assembly GCF_031143425.1 of Pleurodeles waltl. Classification (NCBI taxonomy): domain Eukaryota; kingdom Metazoa; phylum Chordata; class Amphibia; order Caudata; family Salamandridae; genus Pleurodeles; species Pleurodeles waltl. The sequence continues at coordinate 1,126,713,958 of NC_090448.1, forward strand.
CGGCAGCAGCACAACAGTGGCAAGCATCACTAGAAATGGTCCTCTGGCACATTCTGCAACTGAGCTTTGAGTAGAGGAAGGTTTTCTGGAGTTATCCAGATACTAAGGCAAGGAGACAACAGGAAGGCTACAGTAACATCCTTCACAGCAAGTAAAGACATCCACTTTACACTTTAAAATCCAGCTTATTAAACAGCCCAGGTCTGCCTACTAAGATCTTCAAGGTGTTACTAAGAATCTCTTCCCTGTTTCTTTTCAAAGCCCCAAGCACTTTGTCCCTTTTCCTCCTGCCAATCTGTCCCCACGAGCTGATGAATTTGTATTGTGGCGCCTAATAGCCCTGATGAGAGCAGGCACCACAATATAAGCACCAACCAGGACAGCATCAGTTGCTTTAGGTCTCATAATGAAAAGGTTTTCTCAAGCTTCAGTAAGACTCTAGACTCCAAGGTATCACATGAGCACCAGCAATGCAGGGTTTCCTCCTACAATTGGGAAACTGCACTATTTTTGCATTAGTGTTAACAACAAGTTACGCCACTTTCCTTAGTGTCGTACAAGTTTTGACTTTGTAGCCTCACTTCCATGCTTTGCAACTCTAAGCGATAATTCACAAGACGTCTACTCAGTCTGGAAGTTTACATTATAGCATCTACTTTGAAGGTCTTTTGCGCATTTCTTATGATTTGTTTGAGTCGCATGCTCTCCATTGCTTCTTTTATGCAAATACATATAGCCTTCAGGTTCAGGCACAAATATAGCATTAGATGTTCACAGGCAGCAGAAGGGGACTTTTGTGAGTCAACGTAGTGAATTTGGTGATTATTTATTTTTGCTTAAATAAATGTGTTCAGACTTTGGTAGGCGTATGGCAGTTTTTGACACATACAACTAAAGTGCAAAAAGCCGCACTAAAAGCTTATCCTTTACGAACATCTATAGTAAATGTAGACAGGAAAAGATTGTGTCTACTGAAAAAAAATGAATGAAAAAAGTTGTGGGTGCAATAATCGAAACATATTAAGCCTTCTGTGGCAAAATAAGTGTACTGGAGGCGGGACAAGTGGGCATCCCCCCTGCTAAAGTAGAGTGCGACAAGCAGTGAGATGGATGGGGGACTAGGAACGTACTTTTAGGGCTCAGGGAAGGGTAGTGTAAAGGACTAATAAGGGTTTGGTAGGTTTCTGGGGTTGGTAGCGTTAAGGGCTTTTAGGGATCACAGAAGGTTGGGGTAAAAGGTTAGTAAGGGGTTTTTAGGGTTCAGGGACGCATAGCAATTAAGGGAAGTAAAAGTTTGTATGGTTCATGAAACAGAGTTAAAGGATGAAAAGGGTTTTTAGGGTTCAGGGAAGAGTAGTATTAAATGTTAGTTTTATGTTGAGAGTCTGCAGATGGGAAAGGTTAAGCAGTACAAAAGGGCTATTGGGGTACTGTTAGATAATGAATGCATACAATAAAAATGACTTAAAAATCAACATATTTTGAATTATCATAGGTAATAATGGACATGACATTATTGCGGAGGCAATCTGTACTTTTTAATATAGTCAACATTTTAAAAGTCAACTTTATTACATACAACCACACAGACATACTCTGAAGTACCACAGTGTTAGCTTCCCCTACGTTGACAGATATTGGGAAGAGTGGTGGGGAGCCTCTCAGGTGACCAAACATCCCACTCATACCAATTGTAGGAAGCTGGCACTTCATGTGGTATGTGAATGCCGTGGAAAGGGTCGAGGTGTTCCTCAGTGAGTGGACAGGGATTGCAATGCAATCCCAAGTGCTCCATTTATGGGTAGTGTAGTCTAGCAGCCTTAGGCTTAACACAGAGGAGCACAAGACATCTACAAATACACACAATAAGTCAATAAACGACTAACACAACTCAAGGAGATTCACACCAATTTATAAGGATAGCAGGTATCTTTATATATGTTTAGGTATCAGGGGAAAAAGTAATTTTCACTGTAAAAACTGAACACTGCAATTTCTGAGTTCTGCAATGTTATCCGGGGGATTGGGGGAGGTGGGGGGGGGGGGGGGGGAGTTCTGCAAAGAAGTGGTTTACAGCGACTTACAAGACGAATCTTCTCGGGTTAAGGTGAGTAGTAGGCAAGGTCCAAGGCAGCATACACAGTACACCCTAAGCAGCATGGGGGCGGCCAGGAGCACAGTGCAAAACAGCGTCAGGTGCCCAATGAGTTCCTATGGAGGTTGGTCACCGCAGAAAGAGGCTGCAGGCTCTGGCCAGGAGGCAAATCAGACTGAACCAACAGCAGGGCTCAGGATTCACGATGCTCGGGCACAGGTAGACACCTTTAGTCCTCTTCTCCACGGCTCAGGGCAATGGGTGCAGTGGTGTCCTTAGGTATCTTGTTTTCTTTACCAGAGCACTTGCAGTGGAGAAGGGCTGCGTGCACAGGCTGCAGGCATCGTCGGTGAGTCCAGGAGGTGTGAAACCACAGTGGACTCAGACTCTGGAGGGCTGGTTATCCTTACTAGCACTGGTGGTCCACTACAACGTGGGTTGGAGACAGTGGGTGCAGTGGTGATTTTAGGTTTTGGTGGTTCCAGAGGCTTCAGAGTCCCTTATTTTGGAGTTTGCTGGAGAACAGGCCCACTGCTCACGGAAGGTGTTGAGTTTTTTATTTTTTTCCAAAGGCAGGCCATCCACCTGGATTTCTGGGGTCACAACTGCAGGAAAAGTCCATTGTGGTGTAGATTTCGATAAGGGATGCAGACAGGCCGGCGGGATTGGTACCATGTCAGCTGCTTCTTTTCTCCTCTTCTGCTGTTGTGGCTCTTTGGTGTCCTTGGTCTTCTTAGGTTATCAGGATCTGCTTCTCCGATGCCAGGGGCTCCCCTAAAAACAGACTTTAGGGATGTTAGGGGTGTGGAGAATAGTAGCCAACGGGCTAGTGACCCTTGGGGGTCACTCTGAGCCCTATATGACCACTTCCGGTTGGAAGTGGGCATAATTCCCGTCCCAGAAGCCGAGCATTGGTGTACTCCTTTGAAATGCCAAGTTTCTCAATACATCTCACCCTCACATACTCTATGCCCCTCACCACAATCCTTTCCCAAATCTAAGGACACATTTGAATGCAAACTTCAGTGTGCTCCCGAAGCGTCACCATTATGGCAACCTAGAATTTATTCTTGGGCAAAATGCACCTAAACGGTAACTGCACACCAGGTCACAAATAGTGTCCCCTATTGCGTGGGGCACAAACTGTGAATGAGTGCATTTTGCACAAGAATAAATTGTTGTTTGCCATAATGGTAACGCTTCGGGAGCACACTGAAGTTTGCATTCAAATGTTGCGTCCTAAGATTTGCGAAAGGATTGTAGTGAGGAGCATAGAGTATGTGAGGGTGAGATTTACTGAGAAACTTGGCATTTCAAAGGAGTATACCAAGGTGGGCTACTGCGAAGTGGAGACGATCAATGCTGGAACAGTAGGAGAGATTTGAAACAGAGGGGTTTGTGAGCCATGAGATGACAAGTTAAATGAGAATGTGGGCAGCGTGAGTGGGGCACTGACAACGAGCGTGCGCAAGAGGGTTAAAAAAAGATTGAGAGTGAATGATGGCGAAAGTGTGGCAGTCAGTGTAAGGAGGAGAGAGACATTTGTAAAATAATTAATAGGTAAATGAAGGGAATACAGAACATGCATTTACAATGCAATGGGTCTCGCATTGCTTGAGTTAGAACTATTACTGTTGTAAATTCCTTACTGGACTTTTCTTGCCACATAAATTGAAAATGAAAAGTAAAACAGTTGGCATAAGTTAGCCGATTCAAAGCTCCAGGGCAGCCATGAGAATAAGAGTGAAGGAGAGACAAATGGAAAAAGAAGTTTGCTCACAGTCAAACATATCGGCAATCGTGCAATTATCTATGTAACATGGTCGGTATCCAAGGTGGTAACAAAACCACCCCAAGGAGGGACAAACGCAAAGCATTTACCAATGATAACAAAGGATTTTTGAAAGGCAAGCCCATGAACGAGTTATAGTGAAGGGCATGCGATGGGGCATGGTTAAAAGCCCACAGATTGATTACAACAGGTCATAGCTCTTGCATGCTCGACCTAATAAATATGAGGGAAAGAAAACAGATGGCTGGAGATAGGAGAGGTAAACAGTGAGATGCAGACGCGCAAGGAGAACAGTTGTTCTGTAGCACAGCAACTCAGGCCTGGACACAGACTGGTACTCTTTGAACATACACTGTACCTCAGGAATTCAGATGGTCTTCTTCAGTGGCAGGGTATTTATGAAAGACCCGCAGCCACATGACTTCTGCCATATGGTGCGGTTAAGTGAATATGAAGCGAATTAGATAACCCATTACAGAATGTTATGATGGATGGTATGTCACCTGGCTTCAGAGCTCTAATTGACTTTTGTCGGGTGTCATTTGTCAGGAAGACATTCTTTCACCTGGGCCACAAATATGTTCTGCTGAAACTCTAAGCGCTAAATGGCTTCTAACAAGCTGGAAGTCTTTTCTGCTGCTAAGGAGCCATGAGTCTTAGTAAATGTCCACATGTGCTTCTTAAACCAGCAGGTAGAGTGATCTTCTAGGTTTTCACTATATAAGTATCCACAACTAAATAAAATATAATGAACAAATAAATAATAACATTTAAAAATGATCTTGATGCACTGGATGATTTTCCTGATATGCCCTTGAGAACATGTTCTGAGGCAGAGAGAATAAGACTTTGAGGGCATATTGTCTGGACGTGATGTTTTCCGGGTCAATAAGCCTCATCTTGGAAATACAGGCTCCTAACCCTCTACCCACACTTTAGGAACACAAACTGCAATTCCTAAGACTGTTCCTTGGCCCCATATGATTGTCAAAGCATCCTGCTTAGGCACAGCTTCGAAAAGGACTACCACCATGACTTCCAAGGCCATGTCGTTCTTTGGCATTCAATTGTTTCCAGAAGCGCACTCTCAGACTGTAAGGTTTGCACAGTTCTATTCAAAAGGAAGAGAATATTGAACAATCTGTGTGAGAAAGTGCCCTTTTTCATGTGGTCACCCACATTATTTGTGCTGAATTTGATTGCTGGTCTTTAGACTCACTGTGGCACTGCTGTCCAGTGCCGGGTCTATGTTCCCTCACTGGAAAAACATGTAGAAATTAGGTGAATCCAGACTTACAATACCACAGCATGGGGTGTAGAAAATATGCCGATCACATAGAAAGTTAAAATGTCACCAGTGGACTGCAGCACTAGTGCCAGTCACTAGGTTAACAAGAAAAACATGGCCAGTCACAATCATCCATCTGGCAGGTAGAGAAACCAGACTTAAATAGTAAATAAATCACCCCTAAGCACACCTGATGCCCACAAGGTAAGGTGCTTAATATTTAAGAGTGGAACATGTGTGCCATTAGAAATGGCATGTTCCCCCGGTCACTTGGCCCAAAACGACATTGTCACAGGACAGGCTGCAGCTGGCACACAGGAAAAGTCAAAGTATAGATGATATACTTTAATTTAACTTTTGACCTTTACAAACTACAAATTCCCTACAAAGATTTATGTTTATACTTAATAAAATCCAATCTAGTAGTGAGTATTTAATAAAATATAGGTAAAATATAACTTTAGAGAGTTACCTTTAACCTGCCTAAAGCTGCTGGAGGCTAATGAGCTGTCCAGCCACCGACCAGCCTGTACTTGGCACAAATGAGTTGTGAAAACTGTTTCCGTTACAGGGACAATAGCCTGGGAGTAGGGATTTTTTTTTTTATCTCCCCTGGCAGGGCGACCAGCTGGGGTGGGCCCTGGAATGAAAATGTCACTTACCCAGTGTACATCTGTTCGTGGCATTGGTCGCTGCAGATTCACATGTTGTGCACAGTCTGCCATCTGGTGTTGGGTCGGAGTGTTACAAGTTGTTTTTCTTCGAAGAAGTCTTTCGAGTCACGAGACCGAGGGACTCCTCCTCTTTGCTTCCATTGCGCATGGGCGTCGGCTCCATCTTAGATTGTTTTCCCCGCAGAGGGTGAAGTAGGAGTTGTGTGTGTTAGTAATAGTGCCCATGCAATGGAATGAATAAGTATGTACAAATGAAGGTTAAGTAATATATATATATATATATATATATATATATATATATATACAAATGTACAAATGTTGAAGATAACTTCCAACGGCTACAGGCTCCCGGGGAGGTGGGTGGGCACATGTGAATCTGCAGCGACCAATGCCACGAACAGATGTACACTGGGTAAGTGACATTTTCAGTTCGATGGCATCTGTTGCTGCAGATACACATGTTGTGCATAGACTAGTAAGCAGTTATCTCCCCAAAAGCGGTGGCTCAGCCTGTAGGAGTGGAAGTAGTCTGAAACAAAGTTCTCAGTACGGCTTGACCTACTGTGGCTTGTTGTGCGGATAGCACGTCTACACAGTAGTGTTTAGTAAATGTGTGAGGCGTGGACCATGTGGCTGCCTTACATATTTCGTGCATTGGAATATTTCCTAGGAATGCCATGGTAGCGCCTTTTTTTCTGGTTGAGTGTGCCCTTGGTGTAATGGGCAATTGTCTCTTTGCTTTAAGATAGCAGGTTTGGATGCACTTAACTATCCATCTGGCTATACCTTGTTTTGATATTGGGTTTCCTGTATGAGGTTTTTGAAATGCAATAAACAGTTGTTTTGTTTTCCTAACCTCCTTTGTTCTGTCGATGTAGTACATTAGTGCTCTTTTGACATCTAATGTATGTAGTGCCCTTTCAGCTACTGAGTCTGGCTGTGGGAAGAACACTGGTAACTCTACCGTTTGATTTAAGTGGAACGGTGAAATAACCTTTGGTAGGAATTTAGGATTGGTTCTTAGTACAACCTTATTTTTGTGTATTTGGATAAAAGGTTCTTGTATTGTAAACGCCTGAATTTCACTTACTCTTCTTAGAGATGTGATGGCAATGAGAAATGCAACTTTCCAGGTTAAGAATTGTATTTCGCAAGAATGCATGGGTGCAAAAGGTGGTCCCATGAGTCTTGTCAAGACGATGTTAAGGTTCCATGAAGGAACAGGTGGTGTTCTTGGTGGTATTATTCTTCTTAGGCCCTCCATAAATGCTTTAATGACGGGTATCCTAAACAGTGAAGTTGAATGGGTAATCTGCAGGTATGCAGATATTGCTGCAAGGTGTATTTTAATGGAAGAGAAGGCTAGATTTGACTTTTGTAAGTGTAGTAAGTATCCCACTACATCTTTTGGGGATGCGTGTAATGGATGAACTTGATTATTATGGCAGTAGCAAACAAACCTTTTCCATTTGCTTGCATAGCAGTGTCTAGTGGATGGTCTTCTAGCTTGTTTTATGACTTCCATACATTCTTGAGTGAGGTTTAAATGTCCGAATTCTAGGATTTCAGGAGCCAGATTGCTAGATTGAGCGATGCTGGGTTTGGATGCCTGATCTGCTGTTTGTGTTGTGTTAACAGATCTGGCCTGTTGGGTAACTTGACGTGTGGTACTACTGACAGGTCTAGTAGTGTTGTGTACCAAGGTTGTCTTGCCCATGTTGGTGCTATTAATATGAGTTTGAGTTTGTTTTGACTCAATTTGTTTACTAGATATGGAAGGAGAGGGAGAGGGGGAAAAGCGTATGCAAATTTCCCTGACCAGTTCATCCATAGGGCATTGCCTTGAGACTGTGTGTGTGGGTACCTGGATGCGAAGTTTTGGCATTTTGCGTTCTCTTTTGTTGCAAATAGGCCTATTTGCGGTGTACCCCAAAGTTTGAAGTAAGTGTTTAGGATTTGGGGGTGAATCTCCCATTCGTGGACCTGTTGGTGATCTCGAGAGAGATTGTCTGCTAGTTGATTTTGGATCCCTGGAATAGACTGTGCTATTAGGCGAATGTGGTTGTGAATTGCCCATTGCCATATCTTTTGTGCTAGGAGACATAGCTGTGTCGAGTGTGTTCCCCCTTGCTTGTTTAGGTAATACATTGTTGTCATGTTGTCTGTTTTGACAAGAACGTATTTGTGGGTTATGATGGGTTGAAATGCTTTTAGCGCCAGGAATACTGCTAGTAATTCGAGGTGATTTATATGCAGTTTTGTTTGATGTACGTCCCATTGTCCTTGGATGCTGTGGTGATTGAGGTGTGCTCCCCACCCTGTCATGGAAGCATCTGTTGTTATTACGTATTGTGGCACTGGGTCTTGGAACGGCCGCCCTTTGTTTAAATTTGTACTGTTCCACCATAGAAGCGAGATGTATGTTTGGCGGTCTATCAACACCAGATCTAGAAGGTGACCCTGTGCATGTGACCATTGTGATGCTAGGCACTGTTGTAAGGGCCTCATGTGCAGTCTTGCGTTTGGGACAATGGCTATGCATGAGGACATCATGCCTAGGAGTTTTAAAACCAGTTTTGCCTGTATTTTTAGTGTTGGATACATGGCCTGTATGACCTTGTGAAAATGTTGAACCCTTTGTGGACTCGGAGTGGCTAATCCTTTTGTTGTGTTGATTACCGCTCCTAAGTAGTGCTGTATTTTGCACGGCACAATGTGTGATTTTTTGTAGTTGAGGGAGAACCCGAGTTTGTAGAGGGTTTGTATGACATACTCTGTGTGTTGTGAACACTTTGTTAGCGAGTTGGTCTTGATTAGCCAATCGTCTAGATATGGGAATACGTGTATTTGCTGCCTTCTGATGTGTGCGGCTACTACTGCTAGGCATTTGGTAAATACTCTTGGTGCGGTCGTTATACCGAACGGTAAGACTTTGAATTGATAGTGTATTCCCTTGAATACAAACCTTAGGTATTTCCTGTGCGAAGGGTGTATCGGTATGTGGAAATACGCGTCTTTGAGATCTAAGGTTGTCATGTAATCTTGTTGCTTTAGCAGTGGTAACACCTCCTGTAGCGTGACCATGATGTGAAAGTGGTATGATTTGATGTAGGTGTTTAGTATTCTGAGATCTAAGATGGGCCTCAGTGTTTTGTCCTTTTTGGGTATTAGAAAGTACAGTGAATAGACTCCTGTGTTTATTTCTGTACATGGTACCAGTTCTATTGCTTCTTTTTGCAGTAGTGCTTGAACTTCTATTTCTAGGAGGTCTAAATGCTGTTTTGACATTTTTTGTGTTTTTGGTGGGATATTTGGAGGGATCTGTAGAAATTCTATGCAATAACCATGTTGGATAATTGCTAAGACCCAAGTGTCTGTTGTTATATCCACCCACGATTGATAAAACTGACTTAGTCTTCCCCCCACTGGTGTTATGTGGAGGGGTTGAGTGACTTGTAAGTCACTGTTTGGTTGTTGGGGTTTTGGGGCTTTGAAATTTTCCCCGGTTTCTCTGGAATTGTCCCCCTCTGTACTGGCCCCGAAAACCTCCCCTTTGGTACTGTCCCTGGTAGGTAGACGGTGTTGATTGTGAGGTGCTGGCTTGTGTGGCCTGACCCCGAAACCACCCTCTGAAGGTTGTTTTACGGAAGGTGCCGAAAGTGCCTCTGCTTTGCGGGGAGTAGAGCGCGCCCATGGCCTTGGCTGTGTCAGTGTCCTTTTTCAGCTTCTCAATCGCCGTGTCAACCTCTGGTCCGAACAATTGTTGTTCGTTGAACGGCATATTGAGTACTGCTTGCTGTATTTCTGGTTTAAAGCCAGACGTGCGTAACCATGCGTGCCTTCTGATGGTTACTGCAGTGTTTATTGTCCTTGCAGCTGTGTCCGCTGCATCCATAGAGGAGCGTATTTGGTTATTGGAGATGTTTTGTCCCTCCTCAACCACCTGTTTTGCCCGCTTTTGAAATTCTTTGGGTAGATGCTCGATGAGATGCTGCATCTCGTCCCAATGGGCTCTGTCATAACGCGCTAGGAGCGCCTGAGAGTTTGCGATGCGCCACTGGCTTGCAGCTTGTACAGCGACTCTTTTCCCAGCTGCGTCGAATTTTCGGCTTTCTTTATCCGGGGGTGGTGCATCGCCCGATGTGTGTGAATTGGCTCTTTGCGGGCTGCCCCTACCACGACTGAGTCTGGTGGCAGTTGAGAGGTGATAAAAGCAGGGTCTGTGGGAGGTGCTTTATATTTTTTCTCTACCCTCGGAGTGATCGCTCTACTCTTGACAGGGTCTTTGAAGATTTGCTTCGCTTGCCTTAGCATTCCTGGAAGCATAGGCAGGCTTTGCTAGTTGCTATGGGTGGAGGAGAGGGTGTTAAAAAGGAAGTCATCCTCGACAGGTTCTGTGTGTAACGACACGTTGTGGAATTCTGCTGCCCTAGCTACCACCTGCGCATACGCTGTGCTGTCCTCAGGTGGTGAGGGCTTGGTAGGGTATGACTCTGGACGGTTGTCTGACACTGGGGCGTCGTATAGGTCCCAAGCATCTTGGTCATCTTGGCTCATGGTGGTGTGAGCCGGTGAATGTGACGGAGTTTGTGCCGGTGATATCTGAGTTACAGGTGGAGGAGAGGGTGGCGGAGTTGCTTTCTTTGCCACCTTTGCTTGTGGTGTTAGTTGTTCAGTTTGGAACTCTAGTCTCCTTTTTCTCCTGATTGGTGGAAGAGTGCTAATCTTCCCTGTTCCACTCTGGATGAAGATCCTCTTTTGTGTATGGTCTACATCAGTAGTCCTCTTCAAACCTGTGTTTACGCATTTGAGAGGACAATGATTGTTCCTCTGAATATGAGCCGGTAGTGGGTTCGGTTGCTGGTTGTTTTGGCACCGAAACTGTGTCTTTTTTTGTTTTCGGCTCCGAGGCGAATCTCTTCTTTTTCGGAGTCGAGCCTTCTCGGCGTCGATCATCCTCGGTGCCGATGTCTCTGCGTCGAGCAGCGTCGGCTCCGCTTTCTCGGCGTCGATCTTTTTCGGCAACACTTTCTCGGTCCCGAGAATGTTGCGTGCCTTTGTCTCGACCCGAGTCGGACGTTCTGGGCACCAGTTCGGCCTTTTTCGGTGCCAATGGACGGTCACCTTTATGGGTTGAGCCATGGCCAGCTGGCAGTGGCGTCCCCTGGGCCTTGTCTGTTTTCTTGTGCTGTGTGCTTTTTGACGTCTTACTCACAGTTTCATCGACGTCGAATTCATCCGAGTCCAATTCATGGATGGAGAAGGCTTCCTCCTCTTCTCCTTGTTCCTCGAACTCTCGGTGTTCTGTCGGCGTGGACGCCATCTGTAATCTTCTGGCTCGACGGTCACGGAGCGTTTTTCGGGACCGGAACGCACGACAGGCCTCACAAGTTTCTTCTTTGTGCTCGGGTGACAGGCACAAGTTACAGACCAAATGTTGGTCCGTATATGGATATTTATTGTGGCATTTAGGACAGAATCGGAACGGGGTCCGTTCCATCGATGTCGATGTTACACGCGGTCGGGCCGACCAGGCCCCGACGGAGGATCGAAATTACCCCGAAGGGCTACCGGAGCTCTTCACGATTCGGTGTCGATTCTAACTATCCCGATCCCGAGCGAAACAATACCGACGTAGTTTTTCGAAGTTTTGACTATCTTTCCGTCCCGAAACCCGGAGCGAAAAGGAACACGTCCGAACCCGAGGGCGGAAAAAAAACAATCTAAGATGGAGCCGACGCCCATGCGCAATGGAAGCAAAGAGGAGGAGTCCCTCGGTCTCGTGACTCGAAAGACTTCTTCGAAGAAAAACAACTTGTAACACTCCGACCCAACACCAGATGGCGGACTGTGCACAACATGTGTATCTGCAGCAACAGATGCCATCGAACCTTAATTTACTTCAAAGGGGCCAGCCCTGTCAAGCAAAAGCTAGGTGACACCTGGAAAGACCTTTGTTCCCCTAGTCTGGCTGGCACCAAAACCAGGATACAATTTCAGTGGCAGCCAACTCAGGAAGGACTTTTCTTTAAAAAAAAAAAAAGTGACCAAGTCCCTTTCTGCGCTGAAACTTCTTCCAGCCTTTATCCAGGCTCAATCCACTTGTATCTGACCGAGCCTCCATCGTGGTCAGCCTCAAATCTGAACTAGGTACAGGTCTACAGGTCCAGGTCTACTTCTTCCATAGACCATCATGGGCGCTTTGTACCTTTTCATGTTATTTTCACTTAAATCTTTCAAATTTCATATCTCCGGTTCCTCTTGTTGGATTTTTTATTTTTTTTGTATCTTTGACTTTTAACTATTTGTGTGCTTCTAAATGCTTTAGAGATTCTTATCTTTTCTGTGCTCTAGGTAATAGGTGTGGAGTTTGTGTTTTAAAATACTGAAACCTTTCACTGGAGCTAACGGGTTAATGACTATTACTTGTGGCGGATTACCATCAATCCCTATCAATAATTCGCTTTTTAAAATACGTGCTTTCCTTAGATCACATAATTGCAATAGTATTCTGAACAGAACTCACAAAAGGTCCCTCTGCAACAAAAAAGGCCATTGTCTTGAACAGTGCTGAATGAGCTGCATTCCATGTTTGTATCACACCTGCTAGATAGTTCACCAAAACACAATTTCTGCAATCCACCTTGATCATAACTCCCTCAGTCCTCAGTTCACGTCACAAACGAGGACCAGTTCTTGCAGTGAAGTGGAGTTCGGTTGAAGTCAGAAGAGCGTATGAGGCAGGCTGCTGTCAAAGACCAGCGATGCCTTTTCTGGCTTTCAACAAATAATCGGGGGGGGCAGTTTCAAGTCCCAACACTGACAGTGTGAAGATGTAAAGCACGTGGCAAATGTTGCCTTCAATTCATATTTTCATTTACAAATGCACCTTCTGCCTTAACCCTCAACACCACGCTACACCTCACGAGTCCATTCTCCCCCCTTTCTCGATTGCTCTGGTGTCTCTCCATCACTTTGTGCCAGTGTGCAAGTTTCTCTAGTATTGATGCAATTATGCCTCCCAGCCCTCCCACTTAAGCAGCATGTCTGCACTTCAGTTTGTGCAGCTTTCATATTTTCGGGGTTCATGTGCGCCCCAATTATTCTTTCTCCTCTTCTGTTTTTGGTTACAAGTCAAGCTGGTCTACGTCACATACAACATATTTCCAGCAATTCTAAGTTACTGGGGAAGGAGGGTGCATGTGAAGTGCAAATCACAACCCTCTTCAGCATTCCCTATGCACAAGGCTTACATTCCATGCTTCTGGATTGATTATTGGCTTCATCTATTGATCGTGGTTTCATGGTAAGGGGTTTCGCCTTTGCAATCAAGACATGGGGAACGTGGCATGATGCTTCTAATAAACACTAATGTAGAAAATACTTTTGTTGTAACATTGCTGTTACTGTGGAAGTCCATTTTGTCCTTTAAGGCATGGTAGGTCTTGAAACCCCCAATCTGTGACTCAATAAGCGATAATTACAGTGAGCACCTTAAGGTATGTTTTCCACATTAACCAATGTCTGAGGCAAAGTTGAAAAGCCACATCAAGGGACTAAACTGGGATAAAGCAATGGACTGTTAAGTAGATGGCCGGTAGAATGGGTGTGTTTATCTTGAGCAATAACAGATGACAAGTATTGCTCGGCTTACTAAGAGAACTTTAAAGTGTTGGGAAAGAGTTGTGGGGGGCCAAGAAAGAAAATCCGGTCTGGACACAGGAAAAATCTTAGCACTGTAAAACAATCTTGCACACATCTGAAGAAGACTGGAAGGGCAAAGGAAGATACGATTTATGCCATAAGAATGACTAGGAAAGGAAGAAAAGGGTAATCCCTTTTCCTGGAAACACAAGGGTGTCACAGGGAGGGGGTGGTGGGGGTGAGAGAGCTTGAATATGGTCCTAAACATCAAATATATTAGGATGTGCCTTGAAAAAACGGGCACAAATGCTTTGGATATCACTTCCTAACAGCTTGAGACTTAAGTATCTTGAAATTTCAAATGATGACCCTAAAGTCCTAACTTTTCCAAGCCTCCAGAATCTGCAGCACCTTCTCCTCCCATGCACCCTTGACTAGACGGTTAAGAAAGTTTGACATATTTGTAGCACACTAAAAACCATATAATAAAATAAATTACACTGAACTATTGTTCCACAAATTTATTGAAGATCCCGCGTGAATACATTCGGCATAGAAATGTTAGTCTCTTGTTATGTTCCTGCTAAAGCTTCATTTCAAAGCACCGAATTCACAAATGGAAGTCCACCATTTTGGAGCGATTGAGCTATGGAAATGGTAATCTTGAATCTGAACCATAAGTGACTGAAGTCTTGTGTAAAACAGCAAAGGACACCATCCACACCAAGGAAGAATATTATTCTGAAAGCTGCTGCATAGGGTAGCCAATATCAAAATTTCACGATCTGTCCATTTACCACTGAAGTACTTTTAAACAGAAGGATTTTTTTGTGTGTCGAAGTCTTCAAGTGTGGCAATCTTTCCGTCCTCTAGTTTTTGCATCTGTGTGGTTTACTCCCAAGCAAGATGTACTTATCTCCAAGGCAATTTAGTCTTCAGCTTTGGCCTCCATCTCTTCAGCATCGTCGTCACCATCCACCTCGGCATTTTCCCGCTCCAGCCGCTCGAGTTGTCTTGCCAGTTCGGTCTCATCTGTGTCTGTGACCACCTTGGGCTGCAGGAGAGTGAAAATCAAGTTAGACAAGACATTCATTTTAACACCTCACATCCGAGTTTCTCCAAGCAACCAATGCATAGGCGTGCGTCTCTCTCTTATGAAAGCATTACTAAATGTCCATGTTCTATTCTTCAGTTTTGAACTGCATGCAGACACTTAAAGGGGCTTTTGTTTACTTTCTCCCAGTGCAGTCTCAGTCTCAATGGAGAGGTAATCTGCCACAGCCAGTTAACTGACTTCACACGAGTATATATAGCCTCAGGAAAATCCACCACTTGGCAAAGACTGCACCTGGAACATTCTGGGCGCGCTGTTGCCATCTGGTGGACACTTGAGTTATGACAAACTATTGGTCCCATTAAAGTCCACTTATACAAAGCACCACAGCCTAAAGTTAACCAGAAGCTGAGATATTTCGTTTCCACATCACAACAGCCTGAACCAGTTCTCTCCAATTTCCTTCTATATTACTCATGTAAAGCTTTACTTTTATTTCGCCCTGGTGTGGACAATTTGGAGTGCTAGGATGAAAAGAACTCAATATGCTTGCACCTTCGTGGCGGACCACCTTTTGCTCAGGTGGCACTCACGGACAGAGGAGGCTTGCGAGTGCTGTGGAATTGAGACAGCTCATATCCAGACTGCAGCCCAGATGTCCCTTCCCCTCCCAGTACAAATCCTAGCATCAAGATTCATGGTTTCGGAAGTATGTTAACTTCTAATAAGGTTTGATTTTAGTTCTCTAAAACACACCTTCTGACGAACATTTGGATCATCAGAAGTGAGGAGGCTTCACAGAGGAGCAGGAGAAAACTGGTTTAAGGACTGTGAAATGAGGTCGGTAAATTGGTAAAACAATAAAAGAGGTACAAAATGGATGCATTGTGAGAAGAACAATAGAGTTTTCTGCAGGTACAGGCAGGCAGGACGGATTTATTGGAGTCAGCATTTGTTGTATCTACATAATTACCACAAACTCAAAAAAAGTGAAGGCTGGAATTGTCCATCACTTTGGATCTTGATTTTCTCAGGTACTTCCCAGTCCAACTCCAACTCCGAATATTAGCTTGTCTGCCCATATTGTGAGCAGCATTGTTAGAAAATAGTCACATTTGCATTTAAATGCCCTATGGATTGGTTAATTCTATGAACATCTTCACAAGTATCTTCTTGATGCAATAATCTCAAGCACGGCCATTTGTTTGTTCCTCTATGGGGTCTTCCGCAAGTGAACGGAACAACATCTGTAGAAGCCCAGGGATATGTTAGCTCCACGAGTCTCCTTTTCTCTCCACCTCTGTGGCACAACATGACAAGAGAGTGCTCTGAAAACTTCACCAGGACTCCCTGTAGCTCTCTTGGTTAGAACCATTTAAGTAATGTGATGGCTGAAGTGTCTCTCGGTGCTACACACATTCATACTTTTATCATATTTTAGAATCAAATTTTTTCTTTAGAAATTTAGTATACTTTAATAAAAAAAAATGTTCATGGTCATGACTTTCTATATTCCTCCCCTTCTTATCAGCCTGGTAATCGGTTACATGTAAAGCTGCTCTCAAGGTCACTTGCAGTACTTTTCGGGTAATTCTGTCACCCTCGGAGGTAAAGCGAGTGAATGTGAGGTATAAATCGCGACTGTGCCATCACTGGCACGCCAATATTTCCTCCCCTGTGATGCTTTGGTTGTGATGCATACAAGTATCCTTCTATGCCTAGGAATGCCAGTTCCCTGTTGCACCTGGATTTGGGAAGCACATCTTTGGATGCACTTTTTTTCTGATGCTATGTTGTTTTCCCTCACCAGATGAAAGTGAAGATATTTTTCGGTACTACCCTTTGTGATTGGTTCTGGCATTTCTATGGTATATATTAGATATGGAAGCAGATTCCGTCCCGACAGGCCACACACAGTTGGTCAACCTAATCCCATTAACCTTGGATGTTGTCAACCTCATCTGCGGAGTTCACATTATTTTCAACGTCTACATTATCCCGTTCACCAGTATCACCCATGCCCAGGGAACCCACCCCATATCCTAGGCTGACGACACCTAGCTCATACTCTCCCTCTCTGAGAAGACACCAAACACAGACCAGTTTTTCCTCCTACAAGACCTAAGTTGCCAGATGAAGAAAACCAACTACCTCAAATCACCACACAGGGAAGAGCAAAGTAGTTATCTTCGGCAAAGACACACTGCTCTAGGACTCCACCTGGTGGCCTGCCGAACTTGGACTCACACCGCTCCAGTCAATCCATGCAAAGAACCTCGGAAGAGCAATCAACAAGCAAATCACCACGAACGGCCAAGTGAATGCAGTCTGTCTCCTGCTTCCACACACTCAAGATGCTCAAACACACCTTCAAGTGCCTCCCCACCAACACTTGCAGAACCATCACCAAATTTCCCTTGATGAGCAAGCTGAACTCGGGCAACGCACTCTTTGCTGGAATCAGTACACAACTGACAAGAAGAATCCAGTCCATACAAAACTCAGTGGCCAGGCTCACCTTTAACCTCCCATGCTCCATTCACATCACCCCGCACCTCAAAGAGCTCCACTGGACCCGAATCCACAAAGAGGCGCTACTCAAAATCCTCAGGCACACGTATAAAGTCTTAAGCACACTGGCCCCCACATACCTGAACCATAACAAACTTCCACAAATTTACCAGACACCTGTTCAGCTGCACTATATATATATATATATATATTCTACTCATTCTTCACAATTTTCACGTTATTATTGGGTGATCAACTTTGCAGATTTTCAGATAAGAACATTAAAATTTGTAATGCAGATAGTTTTTAGCCCTGAATAAGCTTATGAATATATATATTTATAGATATATTTACAGTGTATAATTTTACTATCTGGTTAATTCTTTACTTTGATTTGATTTACAATGATAATATTTTTACAGACATTGCGGTCTAGAAGAAAAAAAATATGAATTTTAATAGAGCACTGTTATTTGATGTGGTCGTTCCCCTTTTAAGTTTAATAGTGAATTTTCATAAAAACTGAAAGTAAGATTTTATTAATAAATTTGGGGAAATGATTTGATATTTAAACAATTATATCTAAATTATATGTAGCAATACTTAGGGGCGTGTACTGATCTTAGTACTAATATTATTATTATGATAATATTTGCAAAGAACTTTGTAGTGTGGTTTCTATTTGTTGCACGTCAATTGTCTTATTTCTATGTTTATGTCAAGAGGGTATTTAAAGGGTAATTTATTGGTGATATATATCACGTGACCAAGGCTGCTGTGTCAGTCGAAACGCGTTGTGTGTGGATTAAACTGATTTTTTCTTGTTCCTGAAACCTGAGTGTGCGAGCTTTATATTTTTTTCTTTGTTTAATTAATTACCGGCTCGCTCGTACCAGTTCTCGCACCACCCTTTTGGGCTGATTGAGATCTCATCTCGAGCATTTCGAATATATACTGTATATATATATATATGGAAAATGTCACTTACCCAGTGTACATCTGTTCGTGGCATGAGTCGCTGCAGATTCACATGCTGTGCACAGTCCGCCGTCTGGTGTTGGGCTCGGAGTGTTACAAGTTGTTTTTCTTCGAAGAAGTCTTTTCGAGTCACGAGACCGAGGGACTCCTCCCACTTCGATTCCATTGCGCATGGGCGTCGACTCCATCTTAGATTGTTTTCCCCGCAGAGGGTGAGGTAGGAGTTGTGTATGTTAGTAATAGTGCCCATGCAATGGAATGAATACGTATGTACATAATAAAGGTTAAAGTAATATATTTACAAATGTACAAATGTTCAAGATCTACTTCTAAACGACTACAGGCTCCCGGCGAGGCGGGTGGGCGCATGTGAATCTGCAGCGACTCATGCCACGAACAGATGTACACTGGGTAAGTGACATTTTCCGTTCGATGGCATGTGTAGCTGCAGATACACATGCTGTGCATAGACTAGTAAGCAGTTATCTCCCCAAAAGCGGTGGTTCAGCCTGTAGGAGTTGAAGTAGTTTGAAATAATGTTCTTAGTACAGCCTGACCTACTGTGGCTTGTTGTGCAGTTAACACATCTACACAGTAGTGCTTGGTAAATGTATGAGGCGTAGACCATGTTGCTGCCTTACATATTTCGTTCATTGGAATATTTCCTAGAAAGGCCATGGTAGCCCCTTTCTTTCTGGTTGAGTGTGCCTTTGGTGTAATAGGCAGCTCTCTCTTTGCTTTAAGATAGCAGGTTTGAATACACTTAACTATCCACCTAGCAATGCCTTGTTTTGAAATTGGATTTCCTGTATGAGGTTTTTGAAAGGCAATAAATAGTTGTTTTGTTTTTCTAATTAGTTTTGTTCTGTCAATGTAGTACATTAGTGCTCTTTTGATGTCTAATGTATGTAGTGCTCTTTCAGCTACAGAATCTGGTTGT
The DNA here is from genome assembly GCF_031143425.1 of Pleurodeles waltl. Classification (NCBI taxonomy): domain Eukaryota; kingdom Metazoa; phylum Chordata; class Amphibia; order Caudata; family Salamandridae; genus Pleurodeles; species Pleurodeles waltl. Next base: position 1,126,732,934 of record NC_090448.1, read on the forward strand.
GGGAAGAACACTGGGATTCTACTGTTTGATTTAAGTGGAACAGTGAGATAACCTTTGGTAAAAAATTAGGATTTGTTCTTAGAACTACTTTATTTTTATGTATCTGAATAAATAGTTCTTGTATGATAAATGCTTGAATCTCGCTCACTCTTCTTAGAGATGTGATTGCAATCAAAAATTCAACTTTCCACGTTAAGTATTGCATTTCACAAGAATGCATGGGCTCGAAAGGTGGACCCATGAGTCCTGTTAAGACAATGTTGAGGTTCCATGAAGGAACAAGTGGTGTTCTTGGTGGTATGAGTCTCTTTAAGCCTTCCATAAACGCTTTAATGACTGGTATTCTAAATAGTGAAGTTGAATGAGTAATTTGTAGGTAAGCTGATATTGCGAGGAGATGTATTTTTATGGAAGAGAAAGCTAGATTTGATTTTTGCAAATGTAGAAAATATCCTACTATATCTTTTGGAGATGCGTGTAATGGCTGAATTTGATTATTCTGGCAGTAATACACAAATCTTTTCCACTTGTTTGCGTAGCAGTGTCTAGTGGTAGGTTTCCTAGCTTGTTTTATGACCTCCATACATTCTTGTGTGAGGTGCAAGTGTCCGAATTCTAGGATTTCAGGAGCCAAATTGCTAGATTCAAAGATGCTGGATTTGGATGTCTGATCTGTTGTTTGTGTTGTGTTAACAGATCTGGTTTGTTGGGTAGTTTGACATGAGGTACTACTGACAGGTATAGTAGTGTCGTGTACCAAGGTTGCCTTGCCCATGTTGGTGCTATTAGTATGAGTTTGAGTTTGTTTTGACTCAACCTGTTTACTACATATGGAAGGAGAGGGGGGAAAAGCGTATGCAAAGATCCCTGACCAGTTCATCCATAGAGCATTGCCTTGGGATTGATCTTGTGGGTACCTGGATGCGAAGTTTTGGCATTTTGAGTTTTCCTTTGTTGCAAATAGATCTATTTGAGGTGTTCCCCAAATTTGAAAGTAATTGTTTAGTATTTGGGGGTGAATTTCCCATTCGTGGGTTTGTTGGTGATCTCGAGAGAGATTGTCTGCCAACTGGTTCTGAATCCCTGGAATAAATTGTGCTATTAGGCGAATGTGGTTGTGAATCGCCCAATGCCATATTTTCTGTGTTAGGAGGCACAACTGTGTCGAGTGTGTCCCTCCTTGTTTGTTTAGATAATACATTGTTGTCATGTTGTCTGTTTTGACAAGAATGTATTTTTGGGTTATTATGGGTTGAAATGCTTTCAGCGCTAGAAATACCGCTAACAGTTCTAAGTGATTTATGTGAAACTGTCTCTGATGTATGTCCCATTGTCCTTGGATGCTGTGTTGATTGAGGTGTGCTCCCCACCCTGTCATGGAAGCATCTGTTGTTATGACGTATTGTGGCACTGGGTCTTGGAAAGGCCGCCCTCGGTTTAAATTTGTACTGTTCCACCATAGAAGCAAGATGTATGTTTGGCGGTCTATCAACACCAGATCTAGAAGTTTACCCTGTGCTTGTGACCATTGTGATGCTAGGCACTGTTGTAAGGGCCGCATGTGCAATCTTGCATTTGGGACAATGGCTATGCATGAAGACATCATGCCTAGTAGTTTCATTACCATTCTGACTTGTATCTTTTGTGATGGATACATGGCCGGTATTACTTTGTGAAATGTTTGAACCCGTTGTGGACTTGGAGTGGCAATCCCTTTTGTTGTGTTGATTGTCGCTCCTAAGTATTGCTGCGTTTGACACGGCAAAAGGTGTGACTTCGTGTAGTTGATGGAGAAACCTAGCCTGTGAAGGGTTTGTATGACATATTTTGTGTACTGTGAACACTGTTTTAGCGTGTTGGTTTTGATTAACCAGTCGTCTAAGTACGGGAACACATGTATTTGCTGCCTTCTGATATGTGCAGCTACTACTGCCAGGCATTTTGTAAAAACTCTTGGCGCAGTTGTTATTCCGAATGGCAACACTTTGAATTGGTAATGTATTCCTTGGAATACAAACCTTAGGTATTTCCTGTGTGAAGGATGTATTGGTATATGGAAATACGCATCTTTTAGATCTAATGTTGTCATGTAGTCTTGCTGTTTGAGCAGTGGGATTACGTCTTGTAACGTGACCATGTGAAAATGGTCTGATTTTATGTAGGTATTTAGTGTTCTGAGATCTAGTATTGGTCTCAGAGTTTTGTCCTTTTTGGGTATTAGAAAGTACAGTGAGTAAACGCCTGTGTTTTTTTGTTGAATTGGTACTAATTCTATTGCGTCCTTTTGTAGCAATGCTTGAACTTCTAGTCCTAGAAGATCTATATGTTGTTTTGACATATTGTGTGTTTTCGGTGGGACGTTTGGAGGGAATTGGCGAAATTCTATGCAATAACCATGCTGGATAATTGCTAAGACCCAAGTGTCTGTTGTTATTTCCTCCCAAAGTTTGTAAAATTGGCTTAGTCTTCCCCCCCACAGGTGTTATGTGATGGGGGTGTGTGACTTGTGAGTCACTGCTTATTTGGAGGGGTTTTGGGGCCTTGGAATTTTCCTCGATTTTTTGGGAATTGGCCCCCTCTAAATTGCCCCCGAAAACCTCCCCTTTGATATTGACCCTGGTAGGTAGGCCTTGTTTGTGAGGTTGTGGTTTCTGTGGGTTGACCTCGAAACCCTCCCCTAAAAGGTGTTTTCTGAAATGTGCGCCCATGGCTTTGGCTGTATCGGTGTCCTTCTTGAGTTTTTCGATGGCAGTGTCTACCTCCGGCCCAAACAATTGCTGTTCATTAAACGGCATATTGAGCACAGCCTGCTGGATTTCTGGTTTGAACCCAGAAGTGCGCAGCCATGCGTGCCTTCGTATTGTGACTGCAGTGTTTATTGTCCTTGCAGCTGTATCTGCTGCATCCATGAAAGACCGTATCTGATTATTTGAGATACTTTGTCCCTCTTCCACCACCTGTTGCGCTCTTTTTTGGAACTCCTTGGGTAAGTGTTCGATGAAATGTTGCATTTCATCCCAATGAGCCCTGTCGTATCTTGCCAAAAGTGCTTGTGAATTGGCGATAAGCCACTGATTTGCTGCTTGTGCTGCAACCCTTTTTCCTTGTCTGGAGGTGGTGCGTCGCCTGAGGTATGAGAGTTGGCTCTCTTACGAGCTGCCCCCACAACTACTGAGTCTGGTGTTAGTTGTGTTGTAATATATATTGGATCAGTGGGCGGTGGCTTATATTTTTTCTCCACCCTTGGAGTTATGGCTCTGCCTTTAACTGGATCCTGGAATATTTGTTTTGAATGTCTTAGCATTCCTGGGAGCATGGGAAGGCTTTGATACTGGCTATGGGTGGAGGATAGGGTGTTAAAGAGAAAGTCATCCTCAATTGGTTCCGAATGTAAGGACACATTGTGAAACTCGGCTGCCCTTGCGACCACCTGTGTATAGGATGTACTGTCCTCAGGTGGTGACGGTTTTGTAGGATAAGAGTCTGGGCTATTGTCAGACACTGGAGCATCGTAGAGGTCCCATGCATCTGGATCATCCCGACTCATTGTGGTATGAGCTGGTGAGTGCATCAGTGGTGGAGTTGTTGCTGGTGATGCATGTATTGATGGTGGTGGAGACGGTGGTGGGGTTGTTTTCCTTGCCACCTTTGCCTGTGGTTGCTTGTCCTTTTGTTGAAAGGCAAGTTTCCTTTTTATTTTGATTGGGGGAAGAGTGGTTATCTTCCCTGTGTCCTCATGAATATGAAGCCTTCTTTGTGTGTAGTCAGGCTCTACAGATTGAAGCTCCTCTCCAAATCTATGTAATTGGAAGGTTAATCCTTGTTCCTCTGTATAGGAACTAGTTTTCGGCTCCGAGGCTGGCTGTTTCGGAACCGAAACCTTTTCGGAAGTCTTTCTAGGCTCCGAAGAAACCTTCTTTGTTTTCGGCGTGGTGTCTCGGTGCCGAAATTCTTCGGTGCCGAAGTTTCTCGGAGCCGCTGTCTCGGCTCAGAGGTTGCTGTGTGGCGGTATCTCGACCGGAGTCGGATGACTTCGACACCAGCATGCCCTTTTTCGGTGCCTTGGATGGGTCACCTATTTTTCGGGTTAAGCCATGGCCTGTTGGCGGTGGCGTCCCCTGGGATTTTGTAGACTTCTCGTGAGTCTTGCTTTTTGACGTCTTACTCACGGTTTTGGTTGTTTCTTCTTAATCCGACTCGCGGACGGAGAAAGCTTCTTCTTCCTCCTCGAAACGATCTTGACCTGTCGGCGTGGACGCCATTTGTAGTCTCCTGGCTCTTCGGTCTCTCAGCGTCTTCCTCGACCGAAACGCTCGACAGGCTTCACAAGTATCCTCCTTGTGCTCAGGGGACAAGCACAAGTTACAGACCAGATGGTGATCCGTATACGGATACTTGTGATGGCATTTTGGGCAGAAGCGGAATGGGGTCCGTTCCATGAGCCTTGAAGTCGCACGTGGCCGGGCCTGACCAGGCCCCGACGGGGGATCGAAAAAACCCCGAAGGGCCACCGGAGCTCTTCAAAATTCGGTGTCGATTTGTTCTAACTAACCCGATACCGAACGCAAACAATACCGACGTTTTTTTCCGAGATTCTAACTAACTTTCCGACCCGAAACACAGAGCGAAAAGGAACACGTCCGAACCCGATGGCGGAAAAAAAACAATCTAAGATGGAGTCGACGCCCATGCGCAATGGAATCGAAGTGGGAGGAGTCCCTCGGTCTCGTGACTCAAAAAGACTTCTTCGAAGAAAAACAACTTGTAACACTCCGAGCCCAACACCAGACGGCGGACTGTGCACAGCATGTGTTTCTGCAGCTACACATGCCATCGAACATATACATATATACACATACACACACACACACACATAAAAAGCACACTCCACATGCAGAACCGGATCCAGCAGTTGTGCCGTCTCGTACCCCGCTCCTAAAGCCTGGAATGACCTACCCCTGCACAGCTGTGTAAGCATACTGAAGACTTGGCTCTTCACCTATCCCTGACCTTGACTCAACCCATTCTGCGGCTGTGTGAGCATCCGGATAATCTCCCAGGAGAGTTGTGCACAAACCAATACATATAACAAATTCATGTTTATACTAGCACACTGATAAAACACAACATTTCTAATTCCGTCCAACCTACTCCTATATCACTTTGTGGAAAGGATAGTACATTCACCTTGTGATGGAGCATCGTTACCGGCAAGCCAGGCATACTAACTTAATCCTTTGCTTTCTTAGGAGTTAGAGGACCCCCTAGCGGGTTTTCAACTGCTTCACATGACGACACGTCGACAGTGCTTGATGAGAATTGTGTACCAGTCAAGAGGAACACATAAAATCTTATTTCCAGAAAGAAAATCAAGTGATTCCAATAGGTGATGTTCTATAACAATGAGTGAAGCCAAACACTAACCTCTAAAATGTTTTATTATAAAAAAAAAAATAGGCCCAACTGTGCTCGGGATCATTACTACACAAAGGGAAAAATCTATTGCTTACCTGGTAATGCTGTGTATTCCAAGAATGCAAAAAGTGGATTCTTAGTCCACAAATTTCAGGTTTTTGGAGGGACAGTGAAGGTGGTGAGGTGGCCAAATAAAGTCATTTTTTTTTCAAACCCATTATTTTAGTTTTAACACTCTACCCTTTGTGCATAATTCACTTAGGAGACAATATTCAGAAATGAAAATGTCACTTACCCAGTGTACATCTGTTCGTGGCATCAGTCGCAGTAGATTCGCATGTTCTGCAATAGCTCGCCATCTGGTGTTGGGCCGGAGTGTTACAAGTTGTTTTTCTTCGAAGAAGTCTTTCGAGTCACGGGACCGAGTGACTCCTCCTTTTGTGTCCATTGCGCATGGGCGTCGACTCCATCTTCGATTGTTTTTCCCCGCAGAGGGTGAGGTAGGAGTTGAATTGTAGTAATAGTGCCCATGCAATGGAGTGACTAAGTATGCACTTATTTAAGGTTGAGATGATACATATATAAATAATTGAAGGTAACTTCCAAACTGCTACAGGCTCCCGGGGAGGCGGGTGGGCACATGCGAATCTACTGCGACTGATGCCACGAACAGATGTACACTGGGTAAGTGACATTTTCAGTTCGATGGCATCTGTCGCTGTAGATACGCATGTTCTGCAATAGACTAGTAAGCAGTTATTTCCCCAAAAGCGGTGGATCAGCCTGTAGGAGTGGAAGTAGTCTGAAATAATGTCCTTAATACAGCTTGACCTACTGTGGCTTGTTGTGCGGATAACACGTCTACACAGTAGTGCTTGGTGAATGTGTGAGGCGTAGACCATGTGGCTGCCTTACATATTTCTTGCATTGGGATGTTTCCTAGAAAGGCCATGGTAGCACCTTTCTTTCTGGTTGAGTGTGCCTTTGGTGTAATGGGCAGCTGTCGTTTAGCTTTAAGGTAGCAGATTTGGATGCATTTAACTATCCATCTGGCTATACCTTGTTTTGAAATTGGGTTTCCTGCATGAGGTTTTTGAAATGCAATAAAGAGTTGTTTAGTCTTTCTGATGTTCTTTGTTCTGTCAATGTAATACATTAATGCTCTTTTGACATCTAATGTATGTAGTGCCCTTTCGGCTACGGTATCTGGCTGTGGAAAGAACACCGGAAGTTCCACTGTTTGATTTAGATGGAACGGTGAAATAACCTTTGGCAAAAATTTAGGATTGGTCCTTAGGACGACTTTATTTTTGTGTAGTTGTATAAAAGGTTCCTGTATAGTAAACGCCTGAATCTCGCTTACTCTTCTCAGGGAAGTAATGGCGATGAGAAATGCCACCTTCCAGGTTAGGAACTGTATGTCGCAGGAGTGCATGGGTTCAAATGGTGGACCCATAAGTCTAGTTAGGACAACATTTAGGTTCCATGAAGGAACAGGTAGTGTTCTTGGTGGTATAATTCTCCTAAGGCCCTCCATGAATGCTTTAATGACTGGTATTTTATATAGGGAAGTTGAATAGGTAGTCTGCAGGTATGCAGATATTGCTGCAAGGTGAATCTTAATGGAAGAGAAAGCTAGGTTAGATTTTTGTAAGTGAAGCAAGTAACCCACTACATGTTCTGGAGTTGTGTGTAATGGTTGTATTTGATTAATATGGCAGTAGCAAACAAACCTCTTCCATTTACTTGCATAGCAGTGCCTGGTGGATGGCCTTCTTGCTTGTTTTATGACTTCCATACATTCTTGGGTAAGTTGTAAGTGCCCGAATTCTAGGATTTCAGGAGCCAGATTGCTAGATTCAGCGATGCTGGATCTGGGTGTCTGATCTTTTGGTTGTGCTGTGTCAACAGATCTGGCCTGTTGGGCAATTTGATGCAGGGTACCACTGATAGGTCTAGCAGCGTTGTGTACCAGGGTTGCCTTGCCCAAGTTGGTGCTATCAATATGAGTTTGAGTTTGCTTTGACTGAGTTTGTTTACCAGGTAAGGAAGGAGAGGGAGAGGAGGAAAAGCGTAAGCAAATATCCCTGACCAGTTCATCCATAGGGCATTGCCTTGGGATTGTTTGTGTGGGTGTCTGGATGCGAAGTTTTGGCATTTTGCGTTCTCCCTTGTCGCAAACAAGTCTATCTGAGGTGTTCCCCAGAGTTTGAAATAAGTGTTCAGTATTTGGGGGTGAATTTCCCATTCGTGGACCTGTTGGTGATCTCGAGAGAGATTGTCTGCGAGTTGATTTTGTATCCCTGGTATAAACTGTGCAATTAGGCGAATTTGGTTGTGAATTGCCCAATGCCAAATTTTTTGTGCTAACAGGCTTAACTGCGTGGAGTGCGTCCCTCCCTGCTTGTTTAGATAATACATTGTTGTCATGTTGTCTGTTTTGACGAGAATGTATTTGTGAACTATTATTGGTTGGAAAGCTTTTAGTGCTTGAAAAACTGCAAGAAGTTCTAGGTGATTGATATGCAGTTTTGTTTGATGTACGTTCCATTGTCCTTGTATGCTGTGTTGATCGAGGTGTGCTCCCCACCCTGTCATGGAAGCATCTGTTGTTATTACGTATTGTGGCACTGGGTCTTGGAAAGGCCGCCCCTTGTTTAAATTTATGTTGTTCCACCACAGAAGCGAGAGGTAAGTTTGGCGGTCTATTAACACCAGATCTAGAAGGTGACCCTGTGCTTGAGACCACTGTGATGCTAGGCATTGTTGTAAGGGCCTCATGTGCAGTCTTGCGTTTGGGACAATGGCTATGCATGATGACATCATGCCTAGGAGTTGTAATACCATCTTTGCTTGTATTTTTTGTGTTGGATACATGCGTTGTATGATGGTGTTGAAATTTTGAATTCTTTGTGGACTTGGAGTGGCTACTCCTTTTGATGTGTTTATTATGGCTCCCAGGTATTGTTGTACCTTGCGTGGCAGAATTTTTGATTTTGTGAAATTGACGGTGAACCCTAGTTTGAAGAGGGTTTGTATGATATGATTTGTGTGATTTGAGCACTCTATTAACGAATGGGCCTTGATTAGCCAGTCGTCTAGATATGGGAACACATGTATTTGCTGCCTTCTGATGTGTGCAGCGACTACCGCTAGACATTTGGTAAAGACTCTTGGTGCGGTTGTTAATCCGAAAGGCAGTACCTTGAATTGGTAATGTATTCCTTTGAATACAAACCTTAGGTATTTCCTGTGCGATGGGTGTATTGGTATATGGAAATAAGCATCCTTGAGGTCTAAAGTTGCCATGTAGTCGTGCAGCTTTAACAATGGCAATACTTCTTGTAGTGTGACCATGTGGAAGTGGTCTGATTTGATGAAAGTGTTGACTACTCTGAGGTCTAGGATTGGTCTCAGTGTTTTGTCCTTCTTTGGTATCAGAAAGTACAGTGAGTAAACTCCTGTGTTTATTTGTGTGTTTGGCACTAATTCGATTGCATTCTTTTGCAATAGTGCCTGCACTTCTATCTCTAGGAGATTGGAATGGTGTGTTGTTAAATTTTGTGCTTTTGGTGGTATGTTTGGAGGGAACTGTAGAAATTCTATGCAGTAACCATGTTGGATAATTGCTAGAACCCAAGTGTCTGTAGTGATTTTTTCCCATGCTGTGTAATAATGACCTATTCGTCCCCCCACTGGTGTTGTGTGGAGGGGGTGAGTGACATGTGAGTCACTGTTTAGTAGTAGGGGTTTTGGGGCTTTGGAATCTTCCTCTATTTCTAGGGAATTGCCCTCCTCTATATTGTCCCCGAAAACCTCCTCTATACTGTCCTTGGTAACTGGACGGTGTGGCTTGTGAGGTGCTGGCTTGTGTGCTTTGACCCCGAAACCCCCCTCGAAAGGGCGTTTTACGGAATGAGCTGTAATTCCCTCTGCTCTGCGGGGAGTAGAGTGCGCCCATGGCTTTGGCAGTGTCCGTATCTTTTTTGAGTTTCTCAATCGCTGTGTCCACTTCTGGACCGAACAGTTCTTTTTCATTAAAAGGCATATTGAGAACTGCTTGTTGAATCTCTGGTTTAAATCCAGACGTTCGGAGCCATAAATGCCTTCTGATAGTTACAGATGTATTAATTGTCCGTGCAGCTGTATCTGCAGCGTCCATGGAGGAGCGGATCTGGTTGTTGGAGATGGCCTGTCCCTCCTCAACCACTTGTTTTGCCCTATTTTGGAAGTCTTTGGGCAGATGTTCAATGAGATGTTGCATCTCGTCCCAGTGGGCTCTGTCATAGCGCGCAAGTAGTGCCTGGGAGTTCGCGATGCGCCACTGGTTTGCAGCTTGTGCTGCGACTCGTTTACCAGCTGCATCAAACTTGCGGCTTTCTTTATCTGGGGGTGGTGCATCTCCAGATGTGTGAGAGTTGGCCCTTTTCCTAGCTGCTCCTACAACAACAGAGTCTGGTGGCAGCTGTGTTGTGATGAAAGCCGGGTCCGTAGGAGGCGGCTTATACTTTTTTTCCACCCTTGGTGTGATTGCCCTACTTTTGACCGGGTCCTTAAATATGTCTTTTGCGTGCCGGAGCATACCAGGGAGCATAGGCAGGCTTTGGTAGGAGCTGTGGGTGGAGGAGAGTGTGTTGAACAAGAAATCATCCTCGACCTGTTCTGAGTGGAGGCTTACGTTGTGAAATTGTGCTGCTCTAGCCACCACCTGAGAGTACGCGGTGCTGTCTTCTGGTGGAGATGGTTTTGTAGGGTATGCCTCTGGGCTGTTATCTGACACTGGGGCGTCGTATAGGTCCCATGCGTCCTGGTCTTGGTCACCCTGGCTCATGGTGGTGTGAGCTGGGGAGTGTGATGGCGTTTGTGCTGGTGAAACGTTAATCACGGGCGGAGGAGAGGGTGGTGGTGTAACTCTTTTCACCACTTTTGGTTGTGGTGCTTGTTCCGTCTGGAACTCCAACCTTCTCTTTCTCCTAATGGGGGGAAGGGTGCTTATTTTTCCTGTCCCCTGCTGAATGAAGATACGCTTTTGCGTATGGTCCGCATCAGTTGCTTGTAGCTCTTCCTCAAACCTATGCTTCTGCATTTGGGAGGTTAGCGAGTGCTCTTCTGTATAAGAGCCTGAAGCTGGGTCGCTTGCAGTTTGTTTCGGCGTGGAAACTTTGTCTGCGTGTTTTTTCGGCTCCGAGGTGACTTTTTTTCTTTTCGGGGCCGAAACCTCTTGGCGTCGATCTGTTTCGGTGCCGCTGTCTCGGCGTCGAGCCGTGTCCACACCGGCATCTCGGTGTCGAGGCTTGTCTCCAGCACTTTCTCGGTCCCGAGAAGGCTGCGTGCCGGTGTCTCGACCGGAGTCGGACGATCTCGGCACCGTTTGGGCCTTTTTCGGTGCCGACGGTCGGTCACCGATTTTATGGGTTGAGCCATGGCCTGGTGGCAGTGGCGTCCCTTGGGCCTTGTAAATGTTTCTTTGTGTGGTTTTCGACGTCTTACTCACGGTTTGTGTATCGTCGAATCCTTCGGAGTCTGAGTCTTGGATCGAGAAGGTACCTTCCTCTTCCTGTTCCTCGAACTCCCGTCGGGCTGTCGGTGCGGACGCCATTTGAAGTCTTCTGGCTCGACGGTCTCGGAGTGTTTTTCGGGACCGGAACGCACGACAGGCCTCGCAGGTGTCTTCGCTGTGCTCAGGTGACAGGCACAGGTTGCAGACCAAGTGTTGGTCTGTGTAGGGGTATTTATTGTGGCATTTGGGGCAGAAACGGAAAGGGGTCCGTTCCATCGGCGTTCCTCAGCACGCGGTCGGGCCGACCAGGCCCCGACGGAGGATCGAAAAACTACCCCGAAGGGCACCGGAGCTCTTCGATCTTCGATGCGGTGTTGAATGTAAGTACGCCGATCCCGAACGCAACAATACCGACGAAAATCTTCCGAAATTAACTATTTTTTCTGTTCCGAAACTCGGAGCGACAGGAACACGTCCGAACCCGATGGCGGAAAAAAAACAATCGAAGATGGAGTCGACGCCCATGCGCAATGGACACAAAAGGAGGAGTCACTCGGTCCCGTGACTCGAAAGACTTCTTCGAAGAAAAACAACTTGTAACACTCCGGCCCAACACCAGATGGCGAGCTATTGCAGAACATGCGTATCTACAGCGACAGATGCCATCGAACACATGTTATCTACTCAAATTACTTCCATAATCCTGCACGTAAGGATATGTATTTTAATGTTAATGTTTAACAAAGACAGACAACGTCAGAAAATCATCATAGAAAAAAACTGAGAGAAGTTTATGTCGTAAGCGCTAGCCATTTAATTCCCATATAAAGATGGGCAATGAAGAGCCTTGGGTCCACACTCAACAAAGATAAGTTGCAGGAAGCCGTCTCTTTGCATGGTATACCTCATTCTGGTATAACATATAAACAGCCCAGGGGTTCCCCTTACCAGTGGACAGGGGCTTGCTCTAGCAATCACAAGGTTCTCTTCTTGTGGGTAGTGTGGTCGAGCAGCATTAGGCTTATCAGAGAGGAGTATTAGACATCTTCCAATACACACCCACAGTCAATAAACGAGACAACTGTAAGAAGATCCATACCAATTTACTAAAATAACAAGTATATTTATATATATTTAGGCACCAGAATCAAAACGATCAAGTATGTACATCTTGCAAGGAAAATACTTTCAGGTTTCATAAGTTGACGGTGTACTTTTTAGAAGCAGTGTAGGAAGCTAGGTCCTGGTTGCAGTAATGCCATGCACCCCCCCCCCCCACCCCACCCCGCTCTCCCCCCTCCACCAATGTTTTGATGCAGCTTTGAGTGAAGTTCACTGGCTTCCAGCTAACTAGGTCTCCAGTGCCAGTGTTCCTTCCCCAAAACAGGACACCCAGTGACCAGGCCCTGTAGCACCTGTAAGGTGCCCTCTGGGTGCATGTATTATTAAATTCGTCCCTGGAATCAGTGAGGGTTTATTAATATGTGATGTTTGATACCAAACATCCCTATTTTTAGTGAAGCCGTCATGTAGCTTCAGAACTGGTAATGACCAGTGGCCAGCACATGTACCTAAAATGGCTTCCCTGTTAAAACACTATGGGGGTCATTACAACCTGTTTTGGCGATTGCACCGCCAACAGGCTGGGGGTGCAATCCTGGGTATTTTGACCGCGGCGGAAGGGCCGCAGTTGCACCGCCACATTTGCACCGGCGGTGATAATCCACCTGGGCAGCGCTGCTTGCAGCACTGCCCAGAGGATTACGAGTACCCGACCGCCAGCCTTTTCCTGGCAGCTTGAACCGCCAGGAAAAGGCTGGCGGTACGGGGAGTGCGGGGCCCCTGCACTGCCCATGCCAGTGGCATGGGTAATGCAGGGGCCCCCTGACAGGGCCTCATGCAGCTTTTCACTATCTGCTATGCAGACAGTGAAAAGCGCGACGGGTTCAACTGCACCCGTCGCACGGCTGCAACACCGCCGGCTCCATTTGGAGCCGGCTCCTGTGTTGCGCCCGAGATCCCCGCCGGCCCAACGGGGATCTCATAATGGCCGCGGCGGGAGTGCAGCTGCATTGGCGGCCGCCCGGCGGTCAGATCTTGGCGGGCAGCTTCATAATGAGGGCCTATGTCTGCTAATCCACAAAGACATAGCAGGAGCATATATGCGCATGCTTAAACCTGTGGATGGCCTAAAGTGTCAATTTCGAAAAAAGGAACATTAATGCCAGTTTTAACTACCTTGCTGTTGGGGCTTTTCTCACCCATGTGCTGAACTTTTTTAAAAGTTAATTAACTTTTTTTTTTTTTTTTTTTTTACATATTTGGGTCACTTTCTACTTAAGAATTCCTAACTTTTTTTTCCCACAGAAGAGTAGATTTGCATCCTTTACAACCCCCACCTCAAAAGTCTGTGCAATAAAGTTCATTTATGTTCCTAAAAATGGAAACAACAAAAACCATCTTCCCAACTTTCAGGGACAAGCAGAGTGGCTAAAAGTCATTTTTAAGCAAGATTTTTTGTATTTTTAAGTGGTGGTAGATTTTATCAATTGTTTGTTGCTTTCATCTGCTTAAACATCGTGGTCGTTAACAGTTGTGGGGAACCCATAGGTAAACTCTGAAATCTATGCATTTCTGAAACTTAAAACTCTGAAACCAGCAAAGAATTATTCATGTAGATTGGGCATGGCTTTCCTAACTAACCTAATAGTTGAAATAATAAAAAAATTAAAAAATGAAAACTAGCGGGGAAAAAAATAGCAACTGGAAACAACGTTTTATAAATGTAATTTTTAGTTGCAGTAGCAGATTTACAAAGATAATAAACCATTACGTCCATCAGACCATTCTGGTTGTAAGGATAACAGTGTGGGTTGTTCAAACACATGACACCAAGAGCCAACAACTGAGCTGCAGCTGATTATATTTCATTGTGTACTGACCATTCAGCAATTCATATGTGAAATCTAATTAACATAAAGAAAGGATGCAGGACACTTATGCATTTATTTTTTATGTGCCCAGGATACCAACTTTAGGAACAGTGCACAACTCTGAATCTGGGGTTGCCCATGCTCTCATGATTCTGAGGGCATTTTGCAAAATGTGTTCTTTCTCGCACATGGCTTACATTTAGGTGCCAAAAAAGAAGAGAAATTCAGTTGATAACAAATGGTCTATTATTGTGTATTCCCACAGTTCCCCCAATAGAAGTGGTACCTCAGTTATGTGGCTGGGCCTATCGCCTGCAACAGAAAAAGCCCCAAAATGCAATGTCAAGACATCAGAAAAGTTGCCTTGCAGATTGACCCATTTTGGCTATGTGTGTAGCTGCGGTATTTGGGACCGGAAGCTACACAGGGAAATCCAATAAACCAAGTAATTTCTGAAAACTAGACAAGCATGAGTTCCCAGGGTGGTGTGACATTTAAGGATCTCACAGCAGTTGCTTACCCAGAATGGCATGGATATTTTAGCTACAACAACATTCTCCTCAGACTTCTGTGATAGCAGATCTGGGATTTGTGGGGACCCACAAAATTCCTACCACCCAGCGTTTGTACACTTCTCCCAATAATAACTGTACCCCACGTGTGTGTGGCTGGGCTTAGCACTCGTGACTCAACAGGCCCCTAAAACATGGAAACGTGAAAGTTTCGCCAGGAATATTGACCTATTTTGGAGATGTGGGCAGCTGCAGCATTTGGTCCTGGGCCATGAAACCACTAGGAAAAAAAACAACGTAACCCATACATTTCAGAAAACCAGGCACTAATGGGAGTCCAGGGCAGTGAGACGTGTGTGGATCACATAATGTTTTCTTATCCAGAATGTCCAGAAAACCTCACACTTTGGCTAAAATCGAACATCTTCCTTACTGGGAATATGTGGGGATCCACTCAATCCCTACCACACAGCGTTCCCACACTATTTCTAATAAAGAAAAGTGTACCCAACTTGCGTGGCTGGATGTGTAGCCTGTAACAGGTACCTCTCCCGCACAGATCAGAGCTGGGTAGGTACGCTACCGAGCAGCAATCAAACTAAAAGCAGATGGCTCACTGCGTGATATCATCCAAATAGAAAAATAAAATAAAAACATGCGCCCAGAGTTTTGTTTTTTAAAGCACAAGAAGGATTTCTGCTTTAATGTGGTGAACAAACCGTCCACATCCACTGCATTATGACAAGAACGGTTTGTCAGTAAAGCAGGATTTTGTTAACCACTTTAATCCGGTGGACAAGGATGACAGGATGTGCCTTTCTTTGATGATGTCCTATTCTCAAGAGCCATTTGCATGCAGCCTTCAGACAGGGGCAATAACAAGTGCAAAAAGACTGAAGAGAGAACTGTTGGTCAACTGATGCTAATAGCACTGCTTTTCTCTTGAAGTGGTGGAGGTCTGATAGTGTGGACAATTCTGATCATGGCATTCAAAGTGGAGAAAAAACAAAAAAGTTAAGGCAATCTGTTGTGGCCTCTTGCTATCTTATGCATTCTCCCCACTAACTTAATGTTCCCTGCTGCTCAGCCAGTGAGTGAGGTCATTGTATGGTTGGAATGTTGACAGTGTTTGTGCTTGGATGAGTGAACAGTTAGAGTGAAAAGGGCTGAGCGGCAGGATGCTGCTCCTGGAGGGGCTTTACCTGTAACCTACAACAAAGCTAATAAGCCTACTTCTTTTATAACCTACGAGTAACCATCACTGATTACAACACAATGCATTCTTTTATTTGTCTAGCAGCAAATTTTGAAGTGGCACGCTTGCATCTGATAGGCTACAGATTGTGAAGTCAGTACAATGTTGCTGATACATTTTTGTTCCAGGAGAAATTGCTTCCTGTGGATACAGGGACCCCTTCCATACACCCAGCTACTGAAAGTATCAGTCAACATTAGCTTTGTAGAAGTGAAAAGTAGATGTCAATTTGCAAGAAAAACACATTTCGAATAAAGATGCTGGTGTTTCTAGAATCACGTCCTTTATAAGGAAAATTTTACTTACCTTGTAAGCGTCTGCTCATGGCATGTAGCAGTACTGTAGATTTACATGCTGTGCATACTCCATATTCAGTGTTGGGCCTGGATCTATGCAAGTTGTTTTTGTTCAAAGAAGTCTTCGAGTCACAATAGTGTGACTCCAACTCTTGTTGAAAATGCGCATGGCCATCAGCTCCACTGTTAAATTGTTTTCCACATGGCAGAAGAGGATGAAGCTGAAGCAAAGCGATACAGGAGAGAGAGAGACAGATGACCATGCAAGAGAAATAAGGATAGCCAGAGGCTTCCGGGGAGCAGGATGGGCACCTGTGAATCTACAGAATTGCATGCCACGAACAGATGCTTAAAGGTATGTAACATTTTCTGGCTGAAGTAGGTGTGGTTGTAGATATACATGCTGTTATAAGACTGTAAGCAGTCCCTACTATAAATGGTGGCTAGCCTGTGGGTGTTGCAGAAGATTGAAAAAGTGTACGGAGTGCAGCTTAACCAAAGCTGGCTTGTTAGCGTGCTAGTATGTCCACACAATAGCGTTTAGAGAAAGTGTGCAGTGTACACCAAGTAGCTGCATTTTAAATGTCAGCTGTGGGGATGTTCCCCAGGAAAGCCATAGAAGCCCCTTATTTGCAGGTAGAGTGGGCCTTGGAGAAACAGGAAAAGCTCTTGTAGCTTTTGTAGAACATGTTCCTACCACCATTCCTACATTTAAACATTGATCCGGCTATGCCTGACTTTGATAAAGCTTTCCCTTTATGTGGTTTGGAAAAGCAACAAAGCGTTGAGCCAGAAGGGTGTCCTATCCACATAATACATTAGGGCTCACTTAACATTTAAGACATTAAGGACCCATTCTGCAACTGAGTCAGGCTGAGGAAAGAAAACAGGGAGGAGTTCTATAGAATTTCAGCTTAATCATTCTATAGAACTCCTCCCTGTTTTCAGATCCACAAACGGAAGGAGAGGTGGAAAAACATAGGGTAATATCCATGACCAGTTGATCTATAGTAAATTGCCCACGGGCTGTGGGTGAGGGTATCCAGAGATGAAGTTTGGGCAGTTTGCATTTTCTGCCATGGGGAAGAAGTACATGACTGGAACATCCTTCCCGCCCCATACCTCCCCTCAAGCTGGAAGTACGAGAATAGGACTTGTGGGTGGAGTTCCTACTTGTGAGCTTGTTGCTGCATCCTGCTGAGGAGGTCTGCTAGTCCACCCCCGGAAGCTATTGCACCAGCAGATGGATACTGTGGTGGAGAGCCCACATCCAATGGTCTCGGCTAGCTGAAAAAGGTGGGGAGAGCAAGTGCCTCCCTGTTTCTGTAGGTAATACATGGCTGTAAAGTTGTCCATCCGGATGAGGACTAGCTTGCCCACAATATGGGGGGAAAAAAAAAAGACTTTCAGTACTAGACGGAAGGCTACAAATTCAAGATAGTTGATGTGGAAACCCCGGTGATTGGGTTCCAACTTGTCTTGAACAGTCAGGTTCTGTAGATGTGCGCCCCACACTGGGTATGAAGAGGCCACCCTTGCAAGAAATTGTCAGTGTTCCACCACTGAAGAGAGTTCAGTGTGGCAGCTTATAAACACAGGATGGTTCCAATGACCCTCGGCCTGAGACCATTGATACAGTAAGCATTGTCGTAACAGGCACATGTGTAACCTGGCGTGGGAGAAGCCATCATTCGAAGGAGGCGCATGACCATCCTGACTGTTACCGGTTAAGCTGGCTGAAAAAAAGTGAGCAACGCATTGAAGGATTGGACCCTTGAGGGGCTGATGGCCTTGATACCTTCTGCATTGAGTAATACCCCTAAATATGGTTGGACCTGAAGGGGTTGAAGTGAGACTTTACAGCATTGATTGTAAACCCCCAAATCGTGCAAAAAGTTAATTGTGGCCTGTATGCGCGTGCATCACTGCTGCTGCGTTACCCCTGCTGCTGTATGTCCAGCTTGTAGCCGGAGACAAGGAGTAAAGCAAGTCTTTGTAGGAGCCTGCTGAAATGGATGCCGCGCGCAGTAGTGGCAGCAGCAGCATCAAGAGTACATCTGATCGTAGTGTTAGACATGTGCTTCTCTTCAGAGTCTAGCTCATGCCCTCCTTCACGATACTGAGCTGGGAGATGTTGCACAAGCTCCTCCATCTCATCCCAGTGGGCCCAGTTGTATTGGGACAGGCCGATGGAGGTGGCAAAGCACCACTGGTTGGCCAAAGGCACCGCAGCACATTTACCAGCTGCGTCGATGTGTTTGCTTTCTTTGTCCTGTGGTGGCATGTCGCCAGTACCATGTGTGCTGGCTCCTTTGCGAGCTGTAATGACCACCAAAAAGTCTGGAGGGAGTCGACCCTGGATGTAGAGTGGGACAGAAGGGAAGGTCTTGTATTTTTTGTCTACTTCAGGGGTGACAATACAAGCTTTAGCCAGCTCCCTAAAGATGCCAAGGGCCGATTTAAGCATGTCTTTGAGCATCAGGAGGTACTGCATGGAGCGTTGTGAGCATGATAAGGTTTCTAGCAGAAAATCCTCCTTGATGGCATCCCTAAGTATGCCTAGTATATGAAATGAGGCGGCCCTACCAAGGACTGCATGGTAGCAAGGAGTACCCTCTGGAGATAAGGGGTGGGGTAGAGATAAGGGCCCGTGTCCCTTGGAGAGTCGAAGTCATAAAAATCAAAGGATTCATCCCATGGGGCTAGTAATAAGGATCCCCTGTCTGTTGATCCCTAAAGTGTGAGTGTAGTGACCTCAGTGGTGTGTAAAGAAGTGGGTGATCAGGGAGAGAAGGTGAGTTGTGAGGCCAGGGAGGAGTTAGGGAGGATACAGTTGGCTGAAGAAGAGGGCTGGTAGCCTTGTCATGTCTTTTCCTCTGCTTGGGTGGCGGTGGAAGTTCTAGAGCCTCCTGGCTGGGCAAGGATCTGTTCCATGTGGGTGTGGATCATGTCATGCTGTTGGCGGAGATAGAGTTTGTTCTGCAGCTTCTGGAGGACAGGTTCCATGGAACAGATGGACCATGTCGCTTTAGGTACTGGGGCATGGGTTGTCGGTGCAGTACGGGGTTTAAAAACTGAAGACTTCAGCTCTGAAGGGTGTTTTAGTGGCATAGTGGAGGCAATCGGTACAGAGTGCATTGGCTTCAGAATCTTCTTTGATGCTGATCCGTGTCTGGTTGTGGAGTCCGAAGAGGGAGTTTGAAGCAGACCATGGCCCAGAAGCCTGTTTCTGAGCCTGGAGAGTTCCTGTCCGGCCCTTGGCGGGATGTGCTCAGGTTACAAGCAGCATTGAGGTGGTTGAGGGATGGGCTGTATTCCCGACCAGTTGAAAGGGCAGGAGGTCTTCGATGCAGAGGTTGCAGACCTGATAGAAATCGGCCCAGGGACATTTCGCACCACACACAGGACAGTATTGCAAAGACAACCATTCCATCACAGGCAAGGCACTGAATTGCGATCACGAAGTAAACAGACTTGTATTTTTTGAGATGGAGAGCGAGACCCTTTGGCGGTTTGAGGTCTGCCTGATCCCTGCCCAAACAAAGCTGTACACATTGACCCAATGCAAGAAAGGGAGGCCACAATCGAAAACAATACTCAAAGAGGGAGAGGAACCGAGGAGATCTGAAGAAAACACAGCAATGGCATCGCTCTGGAGCTCTGTAACACATCCGAACCCGATGCCGTAAAGAAAACAACCTAACAATGGAGCCGATGACCATGCGCATTACCAACAAGAGGTAGAGTCAAACTACCTCGTGGCTCGAGAAGGCTTCTTCAAACCAACACAACTTGCACATATCCAGGCCAAACACCAGGTGGCAGGAGGATGCACAGCATCTATAGCTACACGATTTAAACATAACAATTCTTTTACAAAATGGCTACATTCATCCAGTGATTTAGTGCTGAAATGTTCATAAACAGTGCAAGTCCTTTTTTTTAAAGAAAAAATACTGCACACAATCATACTCTGTGCATTAATTTGGTGATTATTCTCACATTCTGCACAGAACTAATACTTACCTCCATCTGAACATTAAAAACTCCTCGCTTTTCTTCAATCCTTTCTTTGATGACCGACATGGCTTGGTTTAGGACAGAAAGGCCTTCTGTTCTTTCCAACGTTGTTGTAGTCATCACATATCGAGGAGGAGCGATCAGATTTATCTGTGTCAAACAGAAAGAATTCAAAAACTTTACAACTGTCACAACAAGTCAAAGTACTTTTAATGTATGAGTTGACAAACAAAGCAGGGGATCATTCTTAACATTACATGGCTCTTGGAAAAACCTTTCCAAATTAGGCAAAATGATTACACAGAATTATATATTTCCTGCCCAGAGTGATAAGGCTTTAGTGGTTGGCATTAGAACTTTGGAAAACAAATACTGCTGGTTCTCAAACCTCCCCAGAATAACCACTATATATCCATGAGAAATGCAAGATTACATTTTTACCCAGGCTGTTCACTCTGGTTTGCACTTCCTGATACCATGGTTAGCCCTTCTAGTGGGCATTCCTAGACTGACACTGGGAAATAATTTAGGCATGTGAATCTATGAAATATCTAATGCTGGCGATACAAATGTCTGGTAAAACTATACTGGCTCCAGCATAGTTCTACAGCAGTTTAAGGTCATCAGCCCATGCTGACCCTGTCATGAAAAGAAGGGGGTATTATGAGGAGCAAAACATTTTGGGGAAACCATCTAAATGGCAAGGAGTGGGCATCTTAATTCCTGCATGACAACATTTGTTTTAACTCTTTGTCCAACAGGTTACATAAAAAATTAAACAAAATTAGAAGACTGTTTTACATAGTTCACTAAATGGTGTTTTTCCTCAATGTACTCACAGGCGAACCATACTTATGAGCAAATGTTATTTGTTACAACCCAATGAGTAAGGTACAAGGAGGTCTCCTTTCACACATCTGTTCTCTACACAAACTAAACTCCACATTGGTCTCTGAAGTACCTTCATTACTTTTCAGGAGATTTGTATAGCAATTTAATACAAGACGACTTGTGGTGATATAGACTGCAGCTAAACTACGCACGTGGTTCAAAATCTAACCATAGAAATAAACCTAACAACATGCATGTCAAGGCTGGAAATTCTGAATTCACAATGTTGCCTGGATTTGACATACCTAGCCTTTCCCATTCACTTTTTTCAGGGGAGTGTTGATCTTGGAAGCCTCTCAAGATACATATGTAAATGAAGACCACAAATATGAAAATCACCCAAAAATGAAAATGCAACTTAATTATGATTCCAGTGCTTAGTTTTTGCTCTCCTTAAAAAATGGTTGGGAATTGTCTACACTAGAAAAGGTCACCAGAAAAGGCTGCTGTCACCTTAAATGTTTAGGTCCTTCATGCATGAGCGTCAGACTAGGTCCACATGGCCAACCCATGATTTGTCACCAACACCTCAAACATACAAGGTAGCAGCACAGCAAGTGAACTGAAGGAGTGTTTGGATACATGATGTGAACGAAAGATCAAGGGACAAGAGTACTAGAATAACAAGCAGGGGTATTTTCTTTAGTCATCCTACTATCTCCCTTTCCCCAACTGGTTGAAAATCTGATTTTGCAGCTTTCAATGCTGCAAAGGGGAAAAGAGCACATGTTCAAACAGTCTTCAAGCAAACAAGCATTGAAAAAAAAAAAAAGATTTGACACCGGAAACTAAATCTCTTACAGTAATGTTGGCAGAAAAGGTTGTAGAGGGGCCCATGTTGCTACCCTACCAGTGGCTGCAATGGAAATATCTTTGTAATGGTTCCAGTGCAGTGCCTATTTGGTGGCATGAGTATGAAGGCCAGGGAGTTCAAACCCCTCCAGTCATACGATTTTGAAATGAAGGAGACTCCACACTTAGCAATACTAGATTTAACCACTTTGTCAGGTGAAAGAAAACTTTATGTCACCACAGTTTTGTTCACCACAGTTTTGCCCTTTCCAGAAAAGGAAGACTTCAGAGCTTACAAACTTTAGATGTTTTAAAGTTTCCACAGATGAATAATCACAAGGTCAAAGCTAAAAGGCAGGAAGATTTAACAGAAATGCTGTTAGCTTCATTAGAACTGTCCAAAGGACTTAATTGCGTTTTTGGGAAACAAAGTAGATCTATGCAGAAGCAAGTGCTTGAATCTTGCTAAACCTTCTAGCAGAGGCGATCACCAGCAATGTAGTAGCTTTCAAGTTAACAAATATATGTCGTGCGAGGCAATGGGTTCAAATGGTTTGTGCAAAGGTGGAGGTCAAACAAGTTTTTAATCAAGATTTAAATCCTCCTGAGGAGTAGGATGTTTAAGGAAAGATAGGACTGCACAAGACTGTCAAAAAGCTTACTGTTTTAAAAAAGAAAATATGCTTATGGGGTAAGCTAAGCTACAAAGGCGGACATATAATGCTTGACAGAACAGAAGTTATTCACTTTGCCAGCTAAAAAGGTATTGAAAGACAGAACACTGCCTAGGTAGGAAACCATGGGAGTATGTACATGTCTATCTAAAACCAACAATGAGAATTTTGGCCAAAACGTTTGCTTTTGCAACCCAACAGCATGGTGGTGAGGTTATATTCTGATGGACTAGACAAGTATATGATAACTTGAATAAAGCTATGTGAAGGAGGGGTGAGAGGTGTAAAGAATCAATTTTCGATTCTAGTTCTGAAGATGGAAAACCTCAATAATTTGTTTTGCACGAGAGAAGCAAAGATGCACCAAAATAAGTGTGAGAAAGCCAAGTCCGTCACGTTTAGGTTTCCATAATAAGTCCCAGAAGTTAATGTCTACTACTGCATGGTCCATACATGTCAATAATTTATCTGTGTCTCTAATGGTCCACTCTGAGAGGAAACTTGGTTGGGCCTCTCTATCATAGGTTAAGAAGCATGGGATCACCAACCCACTGTCTCTTCAATCTGGCAGAGTACCTTATAAGCCTGTCAAGGAATTACTCCTCAATATAAAGTTCAGCAGTGCTTTTTTAGGTCAGCAAAGAAGCCCTCCAAGACTAAGATGGGTTAGGCTTGGGAAAGATACACTGCCCTAAGTAGACCCTTCATTTGAATGCTGTGCATTCTGCACAGCATAGAGATAATGAGGGACATCCATCGTCACAGATCAGCTTGGAAAGTGGCCAACAGAGACACATCAGAGGTGATATTGTTGCTGCCATGGGCCGTTGTTGCTGCCAACCCTAGCTGAGATCCCAGCCTACCCTACCAGTCTGTGTAAACCATTCTAGCTGTGGTGTCTCTGAAGACTTGTACAGATTTGGATTTTAGACACTGTAAAAATGGTTGCAGCCTTTGGCAACGAAATTCCATGTCACAATGGGATGGATTCAAGATCATTATGATGCAGTCTTTTGCAACAGACTGAATTTCAGCATGCACCAGCAAAAGCATACCTAGGGATTACAATATTTTGGCTCTAAACATTGCACTCAGCTTTGAGCCATATGCTGCAAAAATCTCATCTCTTGCGAAGAGAAGGACACAAAATAGGTACAAAAGCCCATCAGATCTTGATAACTGAAACAACCATACTGGAGTTGCAAGTGGACCTGACTGCAATCAGTGCAGAGGATGCCGAGGAATATATTCAAACAAACGTAGACTCTGATCTAAATGCAAACAAAAACAGTCAGGATAAACCTCAAGGGAAGGAGACCAGACCTCCCATTCGTGGGTCGAAACAACTGTACTGCGGGCACAAAAAACAGGGAAGACTCATTGAAATCAGCTTCAGAATCTAAAATCTTTATATTCTGAACTGCTTATGTTTTACATGAATTGGGAGCTATTTTAACAACCAATAGCTGAAATCAAAGCTACTGAAACTTTACAAGCTTTTCAATCCTTTCTACTAACTCTCAGCATTAGGTCTTCAGTATTTCTAAGTAGAAAAATAACTTCCCAAAGCAGGTTTATGCAAACAAATCTACCTCTTTGAAAGCCCCTTGAATAAATAAAGAGGAAGTGGTGTCGCATAACCTTGTGGTCAAGTGTCACAACTGCAGACAACCCTAATTGTGATGTAACAGTATATGGACATTTTAAAGAGACTTATCAACTTGTCAAAGGAGGGACAGAGAAATTCCAGAGTCGATTCCAGCAGCTGTGTCTACCTTAAAATCCTTTCATCCGGGCGTGGCCTGGTAAGAATGGCTGCTTGGAAGCTTTAACCCAAGTTTCGTAGTCCCAGGGAGATATCCTGAATAATCCTCCTAGCATGAGCGCTGAAATGCAACATAAATGAGTCTCCTGGACTCTGGCGTCGGAGTACTACGTCCTGATCCCCTTCAACCAGGGAATGTGGAATAGACCACAGAGATATTTACCTCCAAAGTTTTGAGCCACTGCGCGGCTCTAGGGCCACATCGGAGGCTGACATGGCTGCAGCTTCAGGGTTGCAGGCAGAGGCGGAGAGGAGAGGGGGCGGCATTGTACCTTACGTGGACAGCTGGCCAAGTGGTGGCTAGGAGTGGGAGACAAGAAGCCAGCAGAAAGCCGGTTGCGCGCACTATGCAGGGGTGTCATGTGTTGGAAGCCTGCGCAGTTGGGGATTGGTGCGGCTGACACCACCATTGTCAGACTGTCAGAGAGGCAGCGTCTGTTCTGCGTGGTCCTGGCATCAACCTGGGGAAAGGTAAACGGAGTTCCTCAGGGAGTAATTCTAACCCCAGAGGGATGTGGCTGCAGCAGGGGAGATACGGGTGGCGTATGTGCGGTGCAGTGGCGGGGGGTGTCTGCTAGCTGGATTGTGCAGAGTAGAGCGGGAGCAGGCAGTGATAACCGGAGGTGGGAGAGCAGCCCAGGGGACACGAGAAAACGCAGAGTTAAAGGATATGAAATAGTTGATGAGGTCTGGGACGGCTGGGGGCAGTGCCCCCATAGAATAAAATGGGACCAAATCGTGTTCCCACCTGGAGACAACAATCGGGTGACACCTGGGCCCTGCCAGAGAAGGGGAGGGGAGTGTGGAAACCTGCTGAAGAGGACCCCATTGCTTTGTTACAGGCCCTAGGGGGCCCATATACTCCATCAGAAATTGTGGCATTGAACACCATAAAGTGGGGTAGTGACATGTGGAAAGGCCTCATGGGAGTGGCGGATATGGGGAGTGGCGCTGGAAACACGTGGACTGTCTGGAATGGTTGCTGGCGATTGAACAAGCTGTGCTACGGAAATGGACTGGGGGAAACCTGGTTAAGGGTAGCACACACATGATGGATGAGCATTTAGGGGGGAAACTGAATACTGCGTTTGGACGCTACACATTCACTAGCTGCTGAAAGGATAACTGTGGCCCTACAGGGCGCGAGTGGGGGTGTACCGCAAAAAGGATGACAGGAGCACGGGGCCATCTTTGAAAGAGCTGGACACAGCAAGTGTAGGGGGCCTGGGAGACAAAAATGGTGAGGGGTAAAGTAAAAGGGCCAGCAAAGCAACATCATCACCCAGCATGCACAGTCACAGGGACTACAGCAGTGCACTACATGGTAGACGGGAGACCAGGGGTTGAAGCAGGAAATGGAGCCGTCAAGAGCGGTGCTGACAGGGCACCCTCACTATCCTGGAAGGTATGATAGACATGGTGGCCATCTAGGTAAAGCTCCTTTGAGCTGACCTCCACAGGCTATCGGAGAGAGTGATGGTTAATGAACAGTTGATTGGAGACATGGGCCTAGAGGTCACCTCTCAAAGAACAAGTTGCAAAATTGAACGCCACGACAAGGACGCTAGAGGATAGGGTGGAGGACGCCGAGGGTTCCTCCCGTAGTAACAACCTGCAACTAGTGGTATTCCCAGAAAAGGCAGAGGGGAATTTGGCGGAATCCTTCCTAGATAATTGGATCAATACTACCTTCCTACCTAAAAGTCTATCTCGCCCCCCCCCCATGTTTGCAGAAGAGAGGGCGCACAGGGCACTGATGAGGTGCCCCCCGCTGGGGGCCCCATTCTAGGCTCTGAATGTGCAAATTTTCAACTATTGTGACAGGGACTGTATCCTTGAAGCAGCTCGAGAAGCAGGGAAACTGAAGGTCGAAAATCCAGTCCAGGACAATGGGGCTTCCTTCTATACGTGCTGCTGTTCCCAGCCAGACGTAGAGTAGTAGCGCAGGGAAGAACTATGGTTGTAATGGTGGGACAAAGTGTCACTGGGGAAGCAAGGATCCCAGAGACTTTGACCGAGAGCACAGGGAACAGGACGAAGATCTGTCAAATAGAATATGTCAATGGGACAGTCAATGGTGCGGGCTGGCACAGCCTCACAGATTAAGGTCCAGAAGGATGGCATGATCACAGCAGTACAGTTGGAGGAAAATTATCTAGATAATGACTTCAGTAGCAGAGAGGAGAGCACAGTCCCAAATCCATGGGGAATAGCAGACGCAGAGACTGGCTGATGAAGTCGCCATGTGCTTGATGGTATCTTTTTGACTGCTGTCATGGTATATGTGAATATGGAGGAGGGGAAACGAACGTACAGTAAGAGACACAGATGCATATGGTAATGGAAATGGGATGCACAGATAACTAGACATCGGATGTGAATGATGGATAAAATGTGCTGCAACTTCTTGGGTCATGCTGGGGCACCACTCTAGGGTACGGATAGGGCAGCTGGGGTGAGGCCTGGTGTAGCACTCTAGCCCTCACAGGGTGAGGAAAGTGCTGTCACTACTCACCTCTGCACCGTGGAGAAAGTAGTATAGTTTTGCTGCACATTTGTTGGAGACTGTAGGCATTGACGGAAGAACATTCAGTTGGAGCACAGTGGGGTACAGAGAAAGTTCACTTGGGTCTCGTGTACTTAAGATGGTGGACAATTATGATTGTTATGGTTATTGTAAGGTTGTACAGGGTAGGAAGGGGAGGACGGTGGCTATTGTTGTAACTGTTTGAAATACTGTTATGGTACAGATCATGCCAAGCCATGCTCGAATAAGGAGTGCAGGGACACAGGAATGTAGGAGAGGGCAGTATGCCTTCGGGAGGGTGCAAGCCTCCACAAGGGGGTTTGGGGGGCACTGACCACTGGAATGGCACAACACGAAGTTTATATCATGGAATGTCTGAGGTCTAGGCAGCTATGTGAAATGGTATAGGGTACACTCGTACTTATGACGTACTGGGGTGAGCATCACATGCCTCCAGAAAGCGTGCAACACGGAGACTGAAGCGGAAAAATTGAAGAAAACAATTTAGGGGGCAATTGTACATGTCCACTTTCTCTTCGTATGCTCGGGGTTGGCAGTGTGGATGACGCCAGGGGTACCTTTCCAGATAATCTACTTGGAGGTGGATCCGCAGGGGATGTATATCTTGGTGCAGGGCACCCTGGACTGAGTAGATATAACCATTCTCAATATGTACGTGCCCAACGTAGATGATAGAGACCTTTCCCCCAATATGCAATCCTTACTGATGGATAATATGTTGGGCTGACTGCTGCTGGGGAAGGGGAATTCAATTGCGAGCTGGACTTAAATAAGGACAGACAACTTCTGCCACCCACAACCAAACCAGGAATGGGGGCTCGCTGACAAACTATGTATAATTTAGGTAGCAGGTTTGTGTGACAAGAATGTTACCAGACGCATAGAGAGTATACCTGTTACTTGGCCATGCATGATACCTTAGCAGGGTGGATTGGGCTCTGGGCACAGCCAAGTGTGAGGGTGATAGTACACAAGGTGGTCTATCTGGGTAGATTTCTCTCAGATCACTCCCCCTGAACAGTAGAGTGGAAACCAGGCTAGTAGTGGTGGGAGATGCTGGAGCATGCAGACTCTTTAATGGATGCTCTGTTCTGGCAAGTTCTGGGTGCAAAAATTGCGGACTACCTGGAGGAAAACTGGGGTGCAGCGACCAGTAGGGGCACAGAGCGGGAAGCGGTAAAAGATGACATCAGAGGGGAATGTATGGGCAAGGTATGTGGAACATATGTAGGCAGCTGCAGGCGGCACTAAGAGACCTGGACAAAGTCATGCAACAGGACTATCGACAAAGGTTACAAAGAAAGAGGGGGAAATAGTCCCAGCAGAATGCTAGATAGGCTGTTTAGATGGGAGACGGACCAAACCCCCATAGTAAAGTTGCATCGTCGAGATGGGACTGGAGCCACAGCCCAACGACTGATAAACTACATGCTGAGGGACCATTTGCAAGACCTATATGCAGAGGTTGAGGCGGCGTATTTATCAGTGAAATCAGAATACCTGGAAAGAACAGATCTCCCTAGACTGACGCCTAGCTCACTGGAAAAACTGGACGCAGACATCACCCCGGAAGAAGTTAGGGATGCGATAGCAAAACAAAATGGGGGCCAGTCTCCAGCGGTAGGGGCTTACCAGTAGAGTTTTATCAGGCGTACGCAGAGCCGTTAGTGGGTCTGTTGTTAGAGGTGTACAATGAGGCAATGGGGCACAGTAAACTGCCCCAGACTCTCAGGGATGGAGTTGTATGTATAGTCTTAAGCCTGGGGACGATGCAACAGACCCGTCCTCCTACAGGTCCCTGACTATGCTTAATGTGGATGCGAAGGTCTTATGCAGGGTCCTCACAGAAAGATTGGCAGCTGTGGTTTGAACATTGTTGCACAAGGACCAATGTGGTTTTATACCAGGGGGGAGCACTGCTCTTAACCTGCACAGGCTTGTGCACATATTACATGCTGCGAGGGGCAGTGACAGAGACCTGGAGCTGGTGTCTGTAGATATAACAAAGGCGTGGAGTGGAGCTACTTGCAGATGAGTAGAAGAACATGGGGTTAGGCCCGCGCTTCTGTCAATGGCAAATATATAGTACACCAGAGTGCACAGTTGGGGAATTGTATCCAATGACTGGAGGTGCGGAAGGGTATGAAGCAAGACTGCCTGCTCTCACCACTTTTATTTGCCTTGGCGATTGAACCACTGGCAGCGAGACCCCAGAGAGTTAAGGGGAACACACCTCATATCCTTATATGTCGACAAAGTATTGTTCTAATTACAGCATCCAACAGAGACAGTGCCACAGATGCTATAGCAACTGGATCCTTTGGGGAAGTGGCGGATCTATGTGTTAACAGATGGAAGTCGCTATTGTTCTCTTTGGGGGCTTTGAATGATGTGCCCAAGATGGAACTGGCTCCACTGGGGCTTCGCTGGGAAAGGACATCATGGTGGTACATAGTTTAGAGGATCAGCGATGATTCTGTATAGACCCACTAATGGCTGGACTAACTAGATCAGTTCGGTTCTAAAATACATTGCCGCTCTCTACGATGGCGAGAGTGATGGTGGCAAAAATGGTTTTCCTCCCTTGGTGTTTATACATTCTGCAGAATGTTCCTTACATGTTGCCGTGCAATCTGTTTCAGACACTGGGCAGCCTTATGACTTCATTGGTGTGGGCTGGGAAGAGAAGCCTTGTAGCACTAATAGAGCTCAAGTGGGATCTGCAAAAGGTGGGGGTTGGGCCTCCCAGATCTGGAGTTGTATTATTATGCATCCAAATGACAATATGTCGCCCACTGGGCCTCAGGGACAACTGGGAGAAGCAGCTCCTCCGTGGCACTCCCAGGGAGTGCTCATTGATGGAGTTGCTTATTCTTGGGGCACATGTACCACCAGATACTCCCTATTTGGTTCCACAGATGGTGGAAATATGGGAACAAGTGATCACAAGGGTGTTTAAAAGGCCACTGTTTGCAAGGGAACTGGATGTGTGGACGCTACTCCCGTTTAGATGTATCAATGAGTACATGTCCATGGTGAGCTGCGCAACACTGGGTGACCTATAACCGGGGAGGTATTCCTGACGTTTGCAGAGGCACAGCAGGCATTGGAGGGCAGTTGCTCCAATATGCTAAAATGCTAAACTGATTAATACTGCACAAAAAATTTGGACGGACTTCCCAAACGCCCCAAAGGTGGCAAACACCATGCATTTGTTACTAATGACTGGAACGACAAGACACATGGGGACACATCTGTATAGGACATTGCAGGAGGACAGGGTGAGGAAGGAGTCGTTGCTTGACGGGCCTGGAGGGAGACTCTGCTATACCCCTCAGACTGGGAAGCGATGTGCGAACTGGTTGACTGTACCCTGCAACGTTAGATTTAAATTTGCACACTTTCACTACTTACACCGCACATACTTAACAACAATCAAACTCAGCAGGATGTATGTGGGTAGAGGGCCGATATGTGCCGTGGATGGGGCCACATACTTTGATCTGGAATGGGACTCCCCGAGCATACATTGTTATTGGCAGCAGGTGACGAAGCGACTAGAGGAGGTGACTGCGCTTGTCCTTGAGGCGTCCCCACAGGTGTGCTTGCTGGGAATAACTAAGAAACCCAAGGGAGGTGAGATACCATGGAAGTCCCTACAACTGGACCTGTTATTGGCAAAAAGAAAGGGGGGGCATTTAGTGGATAAGCCCCACGGAGCCCTCCATCAAGCTATGGCACAAGGACTTGGCAGACTGAGCCGTTGTGAAGGACGTCAACATGAAAAATACTCAAAGGGACGACAAACTAGAGGAGGGTTTAGAAACTTGGGCTGCACTGATGGAGAAGATGCGCTTGCGATGGGAATGGGTGGAGCCCACAAAGGCCCCAGAATTGCCATGACCCCCAAGAGCAAGACATGGGGAGCACAGGGGAGGCGAGGATCAATGCCAGCATGCAGTGACTGAGGGAGGCCGAGAGGAAAAACATGAGGGAAATGCACAGGAGGCGCGGGTGGGGAGAGGGTACGTCTGTGCGATGGAGGTTAGCCAAGACTGACCTGAATATATTGATGGGCACCCTTCTGGAGAGGAGGAACTACAGGAAGGACTAAGAATGGTTCTGTTGCTAATGGCTTAGAGTTTGTTTGCTGTGAAAAGATAAGTTACAGTCATACTTGGTGGAAAACTGCTTATATGTATGTGTTTTTGATGTAAAACCATGTTGTGCTCAGTGAAGGGTATTGTCTGCCAAATGACTAATAAAAATACATTTCATCAAAAATCCTTTTATCCTGTTCAGTTGCATACTTAGGCAGAAACTCTCCACTGTGAAACATTTCATAATGGATCTGGTTTGAAACACTCATCCGTGACCAAAGGGTCTAGCAAACGAGATGCCTTCCCTTTAATAACGTGTGAACAGGTAGGCAGGTAGATGGAGCCCGAGGTGATACTCTCACTAATACCAAACACATATCTAGCGGTTACACCTGTGTCAAATACTTCATACTTAGTTTAAAACAGACTGCATCAAATTATGAACTACAGGGTTACTCCTAGTAATATTCACTTCAATCTTTTCCAGTCAAATTTCAGAGCAAGATGCGCAAGATTGGATGCAGGGTCCCAAACAGTAATCAAACACTTTCTACAAAGAACTTCTTGATGCATCCTACACACTGCTTGAACTCCATCATGAAATCGTTACCAATGGGCAAACAGAAAATATGTAAAAATCTACACTTTAATATAAGCAATTTAAGACCGCAAAAACCACACAAAAAGAAAGCAGCTCTGGCTAATATGGTCTGTGCATCCTGCAGAGAAGGCGTAACACACTAGAAAGCTATATGGTGTCTGCGGGTGGACGAGGCATCCGGCTTGCAGATGTTGGCTTGCAGAGACATTTGTGCTTGTTGGGCTAAAAAACATAATTTCAGAGAAGCTTTGTCCAATCAAGCGTATTGGCAGAAATCACAACTAGGTGGCACGAAGTGTGAGCAGGACGACACAGTAAATAAGGCTGAGTGGGTTTGTGTACACCTCAATGAAGCGGGTGCAAATAGGTATATGTCCAAGGGTTAAGTTACGACAAATAAGTCACTGGCTCTGCACTCCATGCGGAAACATGTCGGCATTTGAATGTCTGTACCTGGAGGTGTACAGGCCAAGCCCAGGGCTGTGGAGGTGTAGTCTATCACAGAAACAGCAGAATGGTTGCTTTGCTTACCTTTATGGGCATGTTTTCAGTGGAACAGCTCAGTCCTGCTTTCAGTGCCTCTTTTACAGCATCGATTCCTTCATAGCCATAGCAGGCAACTTCAATGTCTAGAAACGCAAATTGAGATTTCATATGTTGCAACAGTTGCAGTCAATGTCAAGGCAAAGTCTAACCATTACATTTCACTTGAATTGCAGGAGAACATGACATTTCATAGGAGTTTCAGGAAAACAATTATTGGAGACTGAAAAAAATATGAAAAACGATAAATGGTTGAGATGACCTTTCGGCAGCAGTACTCCAAACCCCACAGAAATTCCAGGGGCCAACAAAAAGAGGAGGTACTCAGCATTGAAGGAAACTGTAGTGCGAGACTTGGGACTGCAAAAATAAAATCCCAAAACTCAGAGACCAACTGCCAAGCATAAACAAATGCTTCTAAGATGCAAACAGCACTTTAATAGCAGGAGTACCCCCTTACAGCCTAGTGTGTCAACTTCGCCAAAATCGTTCAATAGTCAGGAAAAAACACGTGCCAGGCCAAACTAAAACCGAGCCTTGCCCTTCGCTGGAGCTTTCTTACACAATACCATATCCATGGACCCCTCAGCTTAAAGATTAGGGGATTACTCACTCCTATGATGTAGCTTTCACATGTCAAGGAAGTATTCACCAACATACTTTAGGATCATACCTTCCTGGCCTCTGCAGCAGCATTGTAGTTCACTGAAAAAAGACTGTGTTAACACTTTGCACAACTTCAAGCTAAAAAGAGCATTTGGTGCAGCAAGTTGAAAATGCATCAAAATCCAGGCTAAAAGACCCTAACAACATGGATGCCACCAGCATATAACATGATCCTTGCTGTTGAGCCAAGCTATGTAACAAGTAATATTTTTAACAGAGGAACGAAGCTAAAAATATTGAGGACACAGAATTGTACAATGGCTGCTCCGCAGCACAAAGGAGGCATTGCTCAGGTTGACGAGTAATGTTATTTTCTTCCTTGACAAACAGTAAAATTGTTATTCTGAAATGCACAAAACGTACAAAATGAAGCTAATTCTGAAGTATATGGATCATGTTTGCGAAGTCTGACAAAATAAATGGAAGTCAACAAGATCTAAACATTCGCCATACATTCATCAGCCTCAAAACTGCTGCTCTTAATTTTGTTAATATTTATCCCACTAAAATCATCTTGGTTAGAATTAAACACCGTTTCCAATATGCAGCCCAATTTCACATAGTTTCATGTGTCAAGGTATCAAATAGTACCATCTGACCGAGAACTGTTATGTTTTTGCCCATCAACAACAATCGATTGCTTGACGGATCAAAAAGGACTTGAGAATATATATTTTTTTAAATGTGAGGAAGTTTCACTGACTGTGGAATTTTCTTGCGAGTTTGATCTGCTGTAAATCAGAGAGATCTTCGCCAAAGAGCTCTGAACATTGGTTTATGGCGCAATCTTTGGGAATTTTACAAAAGCATGTTTTGGACATCAGGCAGAATCCGGACTCAGTACTACAACAAAGGAGCCTGTGTTTCTATTTATAACCCTATTCGTCATCGCACCCACGGCCTCTGGAGTAAGCAATCTGTGCAACAAAGTGCATTTGTGAATTCATTGTTCACCTGCAGGTAGTTTTAAGCACAGGAATGCAGCCCACACAAAGCTCATTTAACTGGAAACTACATTTTATTAATCTATGGAAATACCCCGGAAGTAGGACAGTATTTAATGAATGTTGTTCAAAAGAAAAGAAAAAAAAAAAACGTCCAAGTGACCCAAGGAGATAAAAATGTATATAAAATGGACTGAATTACTAGATTAAAACATTCTTCATGAGAACATGACCCAATCCACAGCCCTTTAACCCCGGAAAAAACACAGTCGCAAAAGCTGTCCTTTGGTAAATTAACGCATAAAAACGTCCACTTCTTGGTCCAAACAAGGGATTAAAAGTGTCTTAGAATAGTTCCCCTTTTTAAGTGGATTATTGCAAATGCACCTCTCAAAACAATACCAAACTAAAAACTCAATACGTGATCTATCCTTAAGTGATGAGTGGTGTATGTTAGTGTTTGATTGGCACACTTCACATGCCACAGTTTGAGAATACACTGCAAACAACCCGAGTGATCAGGGATCTTAGTTTTCCTTACTACACAAAATAAGTTCAAGTACTGCAAGTTTTCCATTTGAACAGGGAGGCACATTGTCCATAAGTGGCACATCTGGAAGAAGACAGTGCATTGATAGGATGAGGACGTCCCAGGGATCTATTTTATGCAAAATAGCCAGAACAAGTAAAAGGAAAGAGTAAAATGGATATTGGAAACAAATCTCCTTAGGAGCATCACTTATGAGGGGAAAAATAGTCTTTGTAGAGTAGAGGCAATTAAGACGGTCACAAACATATCAGTTAGTTCTCAATGCCATTTCCAGGGCACAGGTTTTGTTGTTTTTTCAGTTTATTAAGTATGTTGTTTTCAAATCCAGCAGCAGTCATTTTTTGTCTGCCGTTTGCAAAACCTTTTGGTTTGACTTAAATTATAAATATGTGACATACTCTTGACAAACGTTAGCGCATTTTATATCCCGAATGAACCTGTAAAATACTGAATGTTAACTTACCAGTGGTTTTAGGTTTGATGCTTACATTTTATTGAAGTATGTATGCTGCTATTTTTGCACAAGAACTTTTTGAATTTGAGGGAAGAGCTTCTACCCACCTTGGTTTGCACAAATCATCAATGCACTTTGTTCATGTGTTCCATTCTAGACCTAATCACTGCACTTTTACACGTTGATGCTATTGATAAGAATCTGTATTGTATTTTATCTGACAGCCATACATTTGAACTCTTTGTTTTACAAATGTTTTATGGATCTTGTAGCCGAAATAAACAGATTGGTCGAAAATCCCCGTTTAGTATGTTATTATTATATTTATAATTTCAGTCAGTCAACCAGTCCTCTTCATCCACTGGTCTGTTGTGTTATTCACATTTTTAATTCTGCCCTTCACAGCACACAGCATGGGGAATGGGTCAGCCCACTCCGGCCATAACTTCACTGAGCGCCAACATTCTGCTTTTCACTAGGAGTACGCAGGAACACAAGCAGTTCCCTTCTGTTGCAGAGGCTACTAAGACTACGACAAAGTGTGCTTTTTTCGACTAAAAAATACATTTGCTTTTAGCCAATCTATTTGTTGTGTGTATTAGAGGGTCCGGTGCTCCCCTGCCCCCACCCCCAAAAAAAGTCAGAAAAGCAGCAACAACAAAGGCAAAACACTGACAACCAATGTCAGACCTTTTGGCTTTGCCAGTGCTTGTTTTCTGAATTCACGTAAACTGACGCGGTGAAGGTTCAAAAAGTGAAAGTGAGTAAAGATAGGCTATTTAGGTTTTATTTT
Organism: Pleurodeles waltl; assembly: GCF_031143425.1. NCBI lineage: Eukaryota > Metazoa > Chordata > Amphibia > Caudata > Salamandridae > Pleurodeles > Pleurodeles waltl. The sequence continues at coordinate 1,126,768,246 of NC_090448.1, forward strand.
CTGTGCTATCTTGATTCCAACAGCCAGCCTGAGCCCTGCACAGCAGACTCGGCCCCCTTCCTCCCCCCCCCCCGGGCGGTCACAAAGCCGGAAATGAGTCAGCTGGGAGGATGCCACCTCCAGCGTCCGCCTGTGAAACACCCTGGAAGGCTAAACCATTTGAACAAATCACTTTCGGCTGCCTGCATGATCGCTAACTCGGCTGCATTAGGAGCTAGGCTGCCAGCTTCTCAGCACATATTCAGCATACACGTTGGTGCGTGTCACCACCCCACCGCTGCTGGGGAAATCCGGCTTCCAGCTCGGAGATGGAGCTACCAACAAACCTTGGAAACCGTGCAGGGCCCCCAGCTGCGAGGCTCGCGGCGTCTCCTGCAGTGACTGACAGCGATGCACATCAGTCTCATTCATGTCACCATATTTACTTCTCATGGGGGCGTCTTGGGCAGAAGGCATCAAGCCAGAGGCTCTAGGATTTCATTTTCGGTGGCCTAATAATCCGAATTAGTGGCATTCATCTCTACCATTCTGCCTGTTGGTGAACATGCCCATGTAGAATATCGTTCAGCTCTTTCTAGCACAGAACATGACAGGCAGAGCAATGACCAAAGGCAGAGACCACTGACCGGTCCTGTGTCACCCTCCATCCTGCCTGGAGCCGTGCTTGGCGACCCCCCCGAGATAGGACTACTGCCTGGTTCAGTGGCACGCACCATACTGTCCCTCTGGCGTAACAAAGGCGCCCGCAGCCCCATAGCTCCACCCCCACCCACCACAAGCACTGTACTCTGTCCTCGGAGCTCCTGCATGAGACCGGAGCAGGGAATCCTCTCTCTATGTACTGTGCAGGCCCCCTCCCCCCCCACCTCATGTTTCGTTATGCCACTGTCCCGTCCGGCAGCTCTCTGGAGCCGTCCGACACAGCTTGGAGAGGCCTCGAGACAGGGCTACTGCCTGGTTGATTGCCACTGTCCATCCTGCCCGGCAGTTGTCTTGAGCTGTCTGACCCTGTAAGCTCCTGCTTGGAGAGGCCCTGGGACGGGACTAGTGACTGGTTCAGTGGCACTGTCCATCCTGCCAGTCAGCTGTCTCGAGCCGTCCGACACTGTAAGCTCCTGCTTGGAGAGGCCCTGGAATGGGACTACTGACTGGTTCAGTGCCATCCTCCACCCTGCCCGGCAGCTGTCTGGAGCCGTCCGACACTGCAAGCTCCTGCTTGGAGAGGCCCTGGGACGGGACTAGTGACTGGTTCAGTGGCACTGTCCATCCTGCCAGTCAGCTGTCTCGAGCCGTCCGACACTGTAAGCTCCTGCTTGGAGAGGCCCTGGAATGGGACTACTGACTGGTTCAGTTCCATCCTCCACCCTGCCCGGCAGCTGTCTGGAGCCGTCCGACACTGTGACTGGTTCAGTGCCATCCTCCACCCTGCCCGGCAGCTGTCTGGAGCCGTCCGACACTGTAAGCTCCTGCTTGGAGAGGCCCTGGGATGGGACTAATGACTGGTTCAGTGGCACCCTCCACCCTGCCCGGCAGCTGTCTGGAACCGTCCGACACTGTAAGCTCCTGCTTGGAGAGGCCCTGGGACGGAACTGACTGGTTCATTACCACTGTCCATCCTGCCCGGCAGTTGTCTTGAGCTGTCTGACCCTGTATGCTTCTGCTTGGAGAGGCCCTGGGATGGGACTAGTGACTGGTTCAGTGCCACCCGCACCCTGCCCGGAAGCTGTCTGGAGCCGTCCAACACCGAGCTCCTGCTTGGCAAGGCCCTGGGATGGGACTACTGACTGGTTCAGTGCCACTGTCCATCCTGCCCGGCAGCTGTCTGGAACCGTCCGACACTGTAAGCTCCTGCTTGGAGAGGCCCTGGGACGGGACTACTGACTGGTTCAGTGTTGTGGCTCTATTTTCTTTGAAAGGCTCCAAGGCAGAATCCACTTCATCGCCAATCAGGCATGAGCAATCAAAATGTAAATACATGAGAGACCTGTACATCTTTAGAAAATTATGTAGAGCACAACCACGCATAGAAGTGGAGTTCTAACCACCCTTCCCAGACAATCAGTAATAACGAGGCCAGCACAAATTAGGTATTTGGTCGCATTTTTACTATCCTGAATTGCTTGAGCCAGTGAGGCCCTGCGGTCTGCCAAGACCAACAGCAAGATCTCACTGGCATGGGTGTATCCGTCCAATTATAGTTGTAATTTTATTAATATAGCACTTCTACCCCTAACGAGGAGTTGAATTGCTTTTTGGCGAGTAGCATGCTACTCCAGGACCCAAAAGGATTAGTGGTGGATTAGTATAGGGGAATACAAGTACAGTATTAGTGTAGGGAGATATGATTTCATTTGAGCGGACGTGAGTCTGTTAGTTGGACTGAATAGAATAATGGCGCTATAGAGGAGGGAAGAATCCAGAAGTGTTAATTGGGAGACCATAGTAGTAAGATGAGGTTTGGGATGAATAAAGGAGAGATGGAGGAAGGAAGCGTCTGTAGAAAGGGATTGGGGGGGGGATCATAGTAATAAAATGGTTTTTTTGGATGACTTAAAGGAGAGTTAAATGAGAGAGAATTTAGTAGCGCTGTTTGGGGGATCATAGTAGAAAACTGAGGTTTGCGGTGAGCCAGGAGCAGTGGAGGAGGAGTCTAGGAAGGGTTATTTTGGAGATCACAGTAGTAGAATGAGTTTGAGACGAGTCAGAGAGTGGAGATAAATGATAGACTGATAGATGTATAGGGTGATGGTGAGACAGAGTACAGCTGTCGAGAGAGTAATTTTTTCCCCCCCTCTTAAGGGTTTGAAAAATCTACTCGACCACTCGCTATGGCGAGCCCTAATTGACCAGGTCGAGCTATTTTTAGGACTTGCGCGCCCTGTCTGGCGAGTTGACAAAGAACAGGTGTTCTATTCAGTCAGAAAGTGGAGATGCCTTTAAATCTTGTTCTTATGTCACATTTGCTCTGTGCTCACAGACAGAGGTAAAAAAAAAAGTCAGATTTTCTTACAATTAATTTTATTTCTGAATGCCGAATTCCAGGACTTTGTAAGGCGAACTATGTGCCTGCTGTTTAGAGTGTTAAATACAAGGATATAGGGTGTCACACAACATTTAAATGACTAAGTCAACTGTACAAACATTTCAAAATCTATTTCAGCATTTGTGAAAAAAATCAATTTTTGTATTTGGGTGATGAAAGAAATATCTTAATAGGATGAAAACAAATCAGAATCCTTTGTGTTGATGTGCAAAGGATTGGTTTTCTGAAATTGTTAATACACTATATAGTTTTATCAGTAAAGATGCAAGCTAGTGGAAAGGATTTTGGACATTTCTTGGAGATTTACTATGTGTAGATGACAATATGCTACCACATCATGATTTAGTAATGTATTTATTCAAAGTAAGTGTTTAAACAAACTGAGAAACACTCCTGCCCTGATGGCAATGTTATTAGTAAACTAAAAGCAAGTCCTGGGTCCCCTATATGTGGGTTAGATTCTTGTGATACTTGCAGCAAACTTTAGTCTACTTAATCAAACAAAAGTTTTTATTTGTACTGCAGAAATGCAGAGCTCACATATTTGAAGGTGCAATCATATGTGAGAATGAAGAAAAAGGCAACTCTGTAAACTTTTTGCCTAGGATCACACAATTTGAAACCCGTTTACGGGTCAAATACATTACAGTTAGGTTTAGTGGATTATATACGTTTCTCAACCAGTAGGTCTAGTAACATTTTTATAATTTTTCGAGGCCTGCCTCTTGTACAGTAGGACTAAAGCAATAAATATATAGATACATGATTATATAGTAAGGGAATATGTGTGTTAGGAATATCATATTTTGAGATTTAAGTCATAGCGCATAAACACAGACTTTTAAGAGCAGCAGTACTTGAAGTTTATTTGTGTGCTTTTATAACATTATTTTATCTTTCCTCAATATTTCAATAGTGAAATGCTTGCAGATAAATAGTTAAGATAATATTTACCTATTGCGATAGATAAATATATATAATGCACTAACTGTAGGAGGCTGGACTGGCTTGTAGTGAGTACCAAGGGGTACTTGCACCTTGCACCAGGCCCAGTTATCCCTTATTAGTGTATAGGGTGTCTAGCAGCTTAGGCTGATAGATAATGGTAGCTTAGCAGAGCAGTTTAGGCTGAACTAGGAGACGTGTGAAGCTACTACAGTACCACTTAGTGTCATATGCACAATATCATAAGAAAACACAATACACAGTTATACTAAAAATAAAGGTACTTTATTTTTATGACAATATGCCAAAGTATCTTAGAGTGTACCCTCAGTGAGAGGATAGGAAATATACACAAGATATATATACACAATAGCAAAAATATGCAGTATAGTCTTAGAAAACAGTGCAAACAATGTATAGTTACAAAAGGATGCAATGGGGAAACATAGGGATAGGGGCAACACAAACCATATACTCCAAAAGTGGAATGTGAACCACGAATGGACCCCAAACCTATGTGACCTTGTAGAGGGTCGCTGGGACTATCAGAAAATAGTGAGAGTTAGAAAAATAACCCTCCCCAAGACCCTGAAAAGTGAGTGCAAAGTGCACCAAAGTTCCCCTAAGGACAAAATAGTCGTGTTAGAGGGAGAATGCAAGGAAAACACAAATCAGCAATGCAACAACGATGGATTCCTGACTGAAGGTACCTGTGGAACAAGGGGACCAAGTCCAAAAGTCACAAGCAGCTCGGAGATGGGCAGATGCCCAAGAAATGCCAGCGGTTGGTGCAAAGAAGCTCTTACTAGGCTGAAGAACTGTGAATACTGCAGGAACGACAAGGGCTAGAGACTTCCCCTTTGGAGGATGGATCCCTCACGCCTTGGAGAGTCGTGCAGAAGTGTTTTCCCGCCGGATGGACGCCAACAAGCCTTGCTACACGCAAATCGTGCGTTTGGCGTTTTTGGACACTGCTGGGGCCCAGGAGGGACCAGGAGGTCGCAAATTGGACCTGCAGAGAGAGGGGACGTCGAGCAAGACAAAGAGCCCTCACTGAAGCAGGTAGCACCCGGAGAAGTGCCAGAAACAGGCACTACGAGGATGCGTGAAACGGTGCTCGCCGAAGTTGCACAAAGGAGTCCCACGTCGCCGGAGACCAACTTAGAAAGTCGTGCAATGCAGGTTAGAGTGCCGTGGACCCAGGCTTGGCTGTGCACACAGGATTTCCGCCGGAAGTGCACAGGGGCCGGAGAAGCTTGCAAAGTCGCGGTTCCCAGCAATGCAGCCCAGCGAGGTGAGGCAAGGACTTACCTCCACCAAACTTGGGCTGAAGAGTCACTGGACTGTGGGGGTCACTTGGACGGTGTCGCTGGATTCGAGGGACCTCGCTCGTCGTGCTGAGAGGAGACCCAAGGGACCGGAGATGCAGCTTTTTGGTGCCTGCGGTTGCAGGGGGAAGATTCCGTCGACCCACGGGAGATTTCTTCGGAGCTTCTGGTGCAGAGAGGAGGCAGACTACCCCCACAGCATGCACAAGCAGGAAAACAGTCGAGAAGGCGGCAGGATCAGCATTACAGAGTTGCAGTAGTCGTCTTTGCTACTATGTTGCAGGTTTGCAGGCTTCCAGCGCGGTCAGCGGTCGATTCCTTATCAGAAGGTGAAGAGGGAGATGCAGAGGAACTCGGCTGAGCTCATGCATTCGTTATCTAAAGTTTCCCCAGAGACAGAGACCCTAAATAGCCAGAAAAGAGGGTTTGGCTACCTAGGAGAGAGGAAAGGCTACTAACACCTGAAGGAGCCTATCAGCAGGAGTCTCTGACGTCACCTGGTGGCACTGGCCACTCAGAGCAGTCCAGTGTGCCAGCAGCACCTCTGTTTCCAAGATGGCAGAGGTCTGGAGCACACTGGAGGAGCTCTGGACACCTCCCAGGGGAGGTGCAGGTCAGGGGAGTGGTCACTCCCCTTTCCTTTGTCCAGTTTCGTGCCAGAGCAGGGGCTAAGGGGTCCCTGAACCGGTGTAGACTGGCTTATGCAGAATTGGGCACATCTGTGCCCAACAAAGCATTTCCAGAGGCTGGGGGAGGCTACTCCTCCCCTGCCTTCACACCATTTTCCAAAGGGAGCGGGTGTCACACCCTCTCTCAGAGGAAGTTCTTTGTTCTGCCATCCTGGGCCAGGCCTGGCTGGACCCCAGGAGGGCAGCTGCCTGTCTGAGGGGTTGGCAGCAGCAGCAGCTGCAGTGAAACCCCAGGAAGGGCAGTCTGGCAGTACCAGGGTCTGTGCTACAGACCACTGGGATCATGGAATTGTACCAACAATGCCAGGATGGCATAGAGGGGGCAATTCCATGATCATAGACATGTTACATGGCCATATTCGGAGTTACCATGGTGAAGCTACATATAGGTAGTGACCTATATGTAGTGCACACGTGTAATGGTGTCCCGCACTCACAAAGTTCAGTGAATTGGCTCTGAACAATGTGGGGGCACCTTGGCTAGTGCCAGGGTGCCCTCACACTAAGTAACTTTGCACCTAACCTTTACCAAGTAAAGGTTAGACATATAGGTGACTTATAAGTTACTTAAGTGCAGTGTAAAATGGCTGTGAAATAACGTGGACGTTATTTCACTCAGGCTGCAGTGGCAGGCCTGTGTAAGAATTGTCAGAGCTCCCTATGGGTGGCAAAAGAATTGCTGCAGCCCATAGGGATCTCCTGGAACCCCAATACCCTGGGTACCTCAGTACCATATACTAGGGAATTATAAGGGTGTTCCAGTAAGCCAATGTAAATTGGTAAAATTGGTCACTAGCCTGTTAGTGACAATTTGAAAGTAACGAGAGAGCATAACCACTGAGGTTCTGGTTAGCAGAGCCTCAGTGAGACAGTTAGGCACCACACAGGGAACATATACATGCACACCTATGAGCACTGGGGCCCTGTGTGACAGGGTCCCAGTGACACATACATATAGGCCACAAACCTATGAGCACTGGGGTCCTGACCAGCAGGATCCCAGTGACACATAACAAACATACTGAAAACATAGTGTTTTCACTATGAGCACTGAGGCCTGGCTATCAGGATCCCAGTGAGACAGTGAAAACAGTGACAAACACCCTGACATACACTCACAAACAGGCCAAAAGTGGGGGTAACAAGGCTAGAAAGAGGCTACCTTCTCACACAACCCCCCCCCAAACGAAGGACAATAAGGCTAACCTTGGCCAGTTGAGACTTTATTGTCTAAGTGGTGATAAGTAGAGAGTAGCTCTGCAATAGACTGGTTACTCCCTTTATCATCCACTATATGGTTACTTCCCTGTGGGGATGTAAACCACCCTGTTTGAAGTTTTTTAGCTAAGCAACAATGTGAAGATGTATTTTCAGAGTTTCTATCAGTAAGTTTTAGTTTAGAGCAGTGGGAATTGTCCACTGAACCTATTTGTAGTGATGGAAATGCCAGACAGGGATGCTGTCTCAGAAAAGCCATAGCTGGGCAAAAACTTTGTCCATCTGGCTGGAAGAGAGAACAGGGATGCTGTTTCTCTTGAGTTGGAGCAGGGCAGGGATGCTGTCCTATGAGCTCCACACTAGGGCAGGGATGCTGTCCTAAGTGTTGTGAGGTAGTGCAGGGTTTCTGCACTAAAGTTTCTCTGGGAGGGCTGGAGGGATACTCCATGTTAACTAAAATGGTGCTGTTTTTCTCACCAATGTTAGTTATCCCACAGAGAGGTACTTCCACCTCAGGGAGTCCAGCTTTGCCAGCTGATGATTCCCTTGGAACAGGTGCCACCCCAGGAGAGGTTTCTCCCACCACAGGAATGGTATCCTGAATGGTAGGGTGGTTAGGGGATACTGTGATACCCTTTTTACCTGTTGATGGAGAGGGATCCTGAGTTTTCAGGCCTTCTCTCCTTTGCTTTTTCATTTCACTTGAAATGAGAGGGAACAATTCCTCAGGGATGCCCAGCATGGCTGCATGGGCATAAAACTCTACATCAGCCCAACCTGAGGCCTCTAGGTCATTACCTAAGAGACAGTCTACAGGTAAGCTAGGTGATACCACCACCTGCTTAGGGCCAGTAACTCCACCCCAACTAAACTGAATTATAGCTAAGGGAAGAAACTTAGTGGAGTTATGGACATCAATAATCTTATACTGTTGTCCAATGATGTGTTGTTCAGGAGGCACTAGGTTTTCAGTCACCAAAGTGAAACTGGCACCTGTGTCCCTGTAGGCCAAGGCCTCAACACCATTTATTGAAACTGTCTGCCTGTACTTATCCATTGTAAGGGGACAAGCAGCCAGTGTGGCAAGGCCAATGCCACTAGGTGTGACAGAAACTGTCTTGGGACTGATTACATCAGTTTCCACTATGGACCCATAAGTGAACCCAACTACACCCTTTGCTTGACTGTTGCCAGCAGTCCCACCACTAGTACCACTACTGCTAGGGGCACTAGAGCTTGATGTATTAGTGGTGGTAGGCTCAGGGGGTTTACCTGGACAGGACTTATCCCCTGGCCTATGGCCTCTATTTTTACACACAAAGCACCAAGGCTTGTTAATGTGTGCAGGTTGGGAAGAAGAGGAAGAATTTGTTTTATCCCCACCCTCTGAAGAGTGTTTAAGATTTGAAGTGGGATCTTTGGTTTTACCCTTATCCCCATGCTTATCTTGAGATTTTTCACCATCTTTCTTCTTATTGCCATCTTTGTCACCCCCTGTATGAACTTTTCTGTTCACCCTTGTTCTGACCCATTTGTCTGCCTTCTTTCCCAATTCTTGGGGAGAGGTCAGATCAGAGTCTACTAGGTACTGGTGCAACAAATCAGACACACAATTATTAAGTATATGCTCTCTCAGGATTGTGTTATACAGGCTTTCATAATCAGTAACTTTACTGCCATGTAACCACCCCTCCAAGGCCTTCACTGCCTGGTCAATGAAATCAACCCAGTCTTGTGAAGACTCCTTTTTGGTATCTCTGAACTTGATCCTGTACTGTTCAGTGGTTAAGCCATAACCATCCAGGAGTGCATTCTTAAGAACTTGGAAATTGTTAGCATCATTTTCTTTTACAGTAAGGAGCCTATCCCTACCTTTTCCAGTAAATGATAGCCATAGGATAGCAGCCCACTGTCTTTGAGGGACATCCTGTACAGCACAGGCCCTCTCAAGTGCAGCAAACCACTTGTTAATGTCATCCCCCTCCTTGTAAGGGGGAACTATCTTATGCAGATTCCTGGAATCATGCTCTTTTGCAGGATGACTATGGGGAATACTGCTGCTGCCACCATGGGTATCTAAACCCATTTTCTGTCTTTCCCTCTCTATTTCTAAAGACTGTCTATCCAAATCCAGCTGTTGCTTCTTGAGCTTCAGTCTGGTTTGCTCCACTCTCAATCTATTGAGCTCCCTTTCCAACAATCTGTCATCAGGGTGGGTGGGAGGGACATTTCTAGATACAGAGGTATGATGGGAATGAACAGAAGGAGACCTGTCCCTTACAGAGGGCACCCTAACAGCTTGGCTACCAGCATAATGTGAGAGCACATCATCAGTATGATGTGATTCAACCTCTGTACCAACTATGCTAGACTGTCTAGTAATGGGCAGGCTGAGGAGTTTCTTTCCTGAACCTTTTCCTGGGGGAGTCCCTGGATCAGATTGAGAACCATTAGCTACTTTTTCTACAGATTGGGCACTTATGGCCTTATCCTGTACTCTAAGCATATTAATTAACAGTTCTAAGGAAGGATTCTTCCCTACACTCAAACCTCTCTCTATGCAGAGACTCCTTGCTCCTTTCCAGCTAAGGTGATCATATGCAAGTTTGGACAGTTCAACTTTTTGGCCTGTGCCAGACATTTTTAGAGAGAGTTAAAGTGATAGACAAAGAGAAAAAAAAGTTTTCAGAACTTTTTGGAAAGACAGAAAAAACTTTTTAAACTTTTAAGAACTTTTTGAAAGTTTAGAAGTACTTTTCAGCACTTAGAAAAGAGTGAAAAGAGGAAATGCAAAACTTTTTGGCTATGTGTATATACACTGACCTTGTTTTGTATATTTTTCTCTTATGAAAAGTACAATGACAAGAGTGGTAAGTAGTCTCAAGCACTTATCCCACCACTGCACAACCAATGTAGGAGGCTGGACTGGCTTGTAGTGAGTACCAAGGGGTACTTGCACCTTGCACCAGGCCCAGTTATCCCTTATTAGTGTATAGGGTGTCTAGCAGCTTAGGCTGATAGATAATGGTAGCTTAGCAGAGCAGTTTAGGCTGAACTAGGAGACGTGTGAAGCTACTACAGTACCACTTAGTGTCATATGCACAATATCATAAGAAAACACAATACACAGTTATACTAAAAATAAAGGTACTTTATTTTTATGACAATATGCCAAAGTATCTTAGAGTGTACCCTCAGTGAGAGGATAGGAAATATACACAAGATATATATACACAATAGCAAAAATATGCAGTATAGTCTTAGAAAACAGTGCAAACAATGTATAGTTACAAAAGGATGCAATGGGGAAACATAGGGATAGGGGCAACACAAACCATATACTCCAAAAGTGGAATGTGAACCACGAATGGACCCCAAACCTATGTGACCTTGTAGAGGGTCGCTGGGACTATCAGAAAATAGTGAGAGTTAGAAAAATAACCCTCCCCAAGACCCTGAAAAGTGAGTGCAAAGTGCACCAAAGTTCCCCTAAGGACAAAATAGTCGTGTTAGAGGGAGAATGCAAGGAAAACACAAATCAGCAATGCAACAACGATGGATTCCTGACTGAAGGTACCTGTGGAACAAGGGGACCAAGTCCAAAAGTCACAAGCAGCTCGGAGATGGGCAGATGCCCAAGAAATGCCAGCGGTTGGTGCAAAGAAGCTCTTACTAGGCTGAAGAACTGTGAATACTGCAGGAACGACAAGGGCTAGAGACTTCCCCTTTGGAGGATGGATCCCTCACGCCTTGGAGAGTCGTGCAGAAGTGTTTTCCCGCCGGATGGACGCCAACAAGCCTTGCTACACGCAAATCGTGCGTTTGGCGTTTTTGGACACTGCTGGGGCCCAGGAGGGACCAGGAGGTCGCAAATTGGACCTGCAGAGAGAGGGGACGTCGAGCAAGACAAAGAGCCCTCACTGAAGCAGGTAGCACCCGGAGAAGTGCCAGAAACAGGCACTACGAGGATGCGTGAAACGGTGCTCGCCGAAGTTGCACAAAGGAGTCCCACGTCGCCGGAGACCAACTTAGAAAGTCGTGCAATGCAGGTTAGAGTGCCGTGGACCCAGGCTTGGCTGTGCACACAGGATTTCCGCCGGAAGTGCACAGGGGCCGGAGAAGCTTGCAAAGTCGCGGTTCCCAGCAATGCAGCCCAGCGAGGTGAGGCAAGGACTTACCTCCACCAAACTTGGGCTGAAGAGTCACTGGACTGTGGGGGTCACTTGGACGGTGTCGCTGGATTCGAGGGACCTCGCTCGTCGTGCTGAGAGGAGACCCAAGGGACCGGAGATGCAGCTTTTTGGTGCCTGCGGTTGCAGGGGGAAGATTCCGTCGACCCACGGGAGATTTCTTCGGAGCTTCTGGTGCAGAGAGGAGGCAGACTACCCCCACAGCATGCACAAGCAGGAAAACAGTCGAGAAGGCGGCAGGATCAGCATTACAGAGTTGCAGTAGTCGTCTTTGCTACTATGTTGCAGGTTTGCAGGCTTCCAGCGCGGTCAGCGGTCGATTCCTTATCAGAAGGTGAAGAGGGAGATGCAGAGGAACTCGGCTGAGCTCATGCATTCGTTATCTAAAGTTTCCCCAGAGACAGAGACCCTAAATAGCCAGAAAAGAGGGTTTGGCTACCTAGGAGAGAGGAAAGGCTACTAACACCTGAAGGAGCCTATCAGCAGGAGTCTCTGACGTCACCTGGTGGCACTGGCCACTCAGAGCAGTCCAGTGTGCCAGCAGCACCTCTGTTTCCAAGATGGCAGAGGTCTGGAGCACACTGGAGGAGCTCTGGACACCTCCCAGGGGAGGTGCAGGTCAGGGGAGTGGTCACTCCCCTTTCCTTTGTCCAGTTTCGTGCCAGAGCAGGGGCTAAGGGGTCCCTGAACCGGTGTAGACTGGCTTATGCAGAATTGGGCACATCTGTGCCCAACAAAGCATTTCCAGAGGCTGGGGGAGGCTACTCCTCCCCTGCCTTCACACCATTTTCCAAAGGGAGCGGGTGTCACACCCTCTCTCAGAGGAAGTTCTTTGTTCTGCCATCCTGGGCCAGGCCTGGCTGGACCCCAGGAGGGCAGCTGCCTGTCTGAGGGGTTGGCAGCAGCAGCAGCTGCAGTGAAACCCCAGGAAGGGCAGTCTGGCAGTACCAGGGTCTGTGCTACAGACCACTGGGATCATGGAATTGTACCAACAATGCCAGGATGGCATAGAGGGGGCAATTCCATGATCATAGACATGTTACATGGCCATATTCGGAGTTACCATGGTGAAGCTACATATAGGTAGTGACCTATATGTAGTGCACACGTGTAATGGTGTCCCGCACTCACAAAGTTCAGTGAATTGGCTCTGAACAATGTGGGGGCACCTTGGCTAGTGCCAGGGTGCCCTCACACTAAGTAACTTTGCACCTAACCTTTACCAAGTAAAGGTTAGACATATAGGTGACTTATAAGTTACTTAAGTGCAGTGTAAAATGGCTGTGAAATAACGTGGACGTTATTTCACTCAGGCTGCAGTGGCAGGCCTGTGTAAGAATTGTCAGAGCTCCCTATGGGTGGCAAAAGAATTGCTGCAGCCCATAGGGATCTCCTGGAACCCCAATACCCTGGGTACCTCAGTACCATATACTAGGGAATTATAAGGGTGTTCCAGTAAGCCAATGTAAATTGGTAAAATTGGTCACTAGCCTGTTAGTGACAATTTGAAAGTAACGAGAGAGCATAACCACTGAGGTTCTGGTTAGCAGAGCCTCAGTGAGACAGTTAGGCACCACACAGGGAACATATACATGCACACCTATGAGCACTGGGGCCCTGTGTGACAGGGTCCCAGTGACACATACATATAGGCCACAAACCTATGAGCACTGGGGTCCTGACCAGCAGGATCCCAGTGACACATAACAAACATACTGAAAACATAGTGTTTTCACTATGAGCACTGAGGCCTGGCTATCAGGATCCCAGTGAGACAGTGAAAACAGTGACAAACACCCTGACATACACTCACAAACAGGCCAAAAGTGGGGGTAACAAGGCTAGAAAGAGGCTACCTTCTCACACTAACCAATTTGAATGTTAGGGTAGTCAAGGAGAACGTTTGTTTTCCAAGCACTTCAATCCTCTTGCACTTCCTAGTTGGTCAAATTGGGGGCAATGCACTGGGGTTCACCATGCTGGTTAAAGCCTGAAGAATCAGACTCTGGAATAGGACGTTATTAAGGCAATAACGACAGGTGCCGGTCTGTGACGTCTGGCCACCTGCCTATACACCAGTGGGCAAGAGCAGGGATCTGACCAGGGGCCCATTAAGGGATCAGGAAGGGACTCTATAAAAGGGAAAAACAAAGATTTCCATAAGGGCTTTTGTCTTATCCTCAATAGAGGGCAGTTGTATGCCCAAGTCCTAAGCTGCTGTTCGGGCTGCCAGTGTATATGATGTACTCTCTTCCAATGGATGTCCAAATGGCGAGTTCAACCCTGTATCAAGGGAAATATCAAGCTCACTAGCCTCTTGTAAGTCCATGTAAAAAGGGACAGCATCACAAAGAGGTGGTAGATCATCTTCTTCCCCATCATCATCTCTGGGTGGTAGTAAGCTTTGATCAGGATCGGAACCAAAAAAGTGAAAAGCATCTGATGGTATGTCAGCCGCAGTAGATGCACTGGATCAGAGCGGTTTAGTAATTTCGTATCACAACATATACAGGGATCAGGCTGAAGTTGAATCGGGGGACAGACACTGGACTCAGCACAAGATCCTCCTTTGGAGCTGGTGGCATATGTACTGGTGTCGACAAGGGAGGATCCAGCATAGGTCAGGAAGCTTGGGTGGAAGTCTGAACCAGAGTCTGTACTGGGCCCGTAAAGGGTGCAAGTGGATCAGACAGTGGTAATCCGACCAAGGGCCCGTGTGAATCCTTGGGACTGAAGGCGGGACAAAGTAAGCAGGAAACACTACAAATATCTGCAGCATGGCCTCATTAAAGGTGTCAATTTGCTACATCACCTATGGCCTGGGAAATTAGAGGCGCATTGGGATCAAAACAGGAATTCGCTATGCAATCGGAACCCTGGAAGGAGACGGGCTAACATCGTGATGGCCTTTTGCTTTCTCTTTGTATACAGAGTGGCAGGAAGTGGGTCGAGCTCTGCTTCGCTTTCTTGTTCTTGAGTTTGGACTTCAATTTAGATTTACCAGACGACTTCAACCATGCAGCTGATCTTCTGAAAGAAGCATTCTGAAAAGCGGGAGTGAGTCTGCACCTTTGACTTGGGGGCGGAAGCAGGACATATAGAGACCCAAACTTCTACTTTTGTTCGGCAACGTAGTTTTGCTTCTCAGTCCTGGATCACCTGTGCACACTTGCTGCAATCAATCTATCGTGGATTTGTAAAGTGTGTCTAATCACCCATAGGGTCTCAAGGCGCTGCAGGACTTTGAGACGTGGGCCAAGCGCCAAAGGCGTTCTTCATGCAGGTCTGTGACGCACATCTGTTTTCTACAGTCGCAGCATGGTTTGAAACCTGTAATCTTAGGAGTGGATATCATTCTCAAGCACACTGGATTTTTCTCGATTTTCAGGAGTCATCAAAAGGCAAACAAAATTAGGAGCAGAGCTCTAGATCAGCTTTGGAAGACACAAAGAAAGGAGCTGACAGTGCACAGGGGAGGCGCTTAAATTGGTCTCCGATCGGTCATGCACTGTGTGGTCTGGAATCATACGGAGCTGAACAGCACTGTCTAGCAGCACACAAGAGCACTGCTAGAGTAAGGTTTTCCGATTACAGTCTGGGGAGTTTTCTAAGATGAGGAATCTGCGGTTAGTAGTATCCATCCGAACCATCACTGTTTCATCTAAATTGTTATTTTCTTCCTCTCTGCGCTTTCCTCTGGATCATTTATCTAATCCTAATGCACACAGTGTAGGAAAATGGCTCCTTGTTTCAGTTACCACCCCACCCCCACACACACACCCACTTTTTGCCTGCTATTGATGCTGACTTGACTTGAGTGTGCTGGGATCCTGCTAACCAGGCCCCGGCATTAGTGTCCTTTCACTAAACATGTACCATTGTTTCCACAATTGGCACACCTCTGGCATGCAGATAAGTCCCTTGTAAAAGGTACCAGTGGTACCAAGGGCCCTGTGACCAGGGAAGGTCCCTAAGGGCTGAAGCATGGGTTGTGCCACCCTAGGGAACCCCTCACCTAACACATGCACACTGCCAGTGCAGATTGTGTGTGTGGGTGAGGAGAGAAAGGCAAAGTCGACATGGCACCCCCCTCAGAGTGCCACGCCCACAACGCACTGCATGTGGCATAGGTAGGTCACCCCTCTAGCAGGCCTTACAGCCCTAAGGCAGAGTGCACTATACCACAGGTGAGGGCACAGCTGCATGAGGACTATGCCCCTACAGTGTCTAAGTCCATTCTTAGAGATTGTAAGTGCAGGGTAGCCATATTAAGTATATGGTCTGGGAGTTTGTCAAAACGAACTCCACAGTTCCATAATGGCTACACTGAATAATGGGAAGTTTGGTACCAAACTTCTCAGAATAATAAACCCACATTGATGCAAGTGTTGGATTTATTTAAAAAAAAAAAAAAAAAAAAAAAAAAAATGCACACAGAGAGCATCTTGGAGATGTCCCCTGTATTTTACCCAATCCTTTAGTGCAGGAATGACTGGCCTGTACCACCCTGCCACGGAGAGACGAGTTTCTGACCCCCAGGGGTGAGAAGCTTTGCGCTCTCTGAAGCCAGAAACAAAGCCTGCACTGGGAGGAGGTGCTTCACACCTCCCCCCTTGCAGGAAATGTGACACCTAGCAGTGAGCCTTAAAGGCTCAGGCTTCGTGTTACAATGCCCCAGGGCACTCCAGCTAGTGGAGATGCACCCTCCCCCCAGGAACACAGCCCCCCACGTTTTGCGGCAAGTCCGGGGAGATAATGAGAAAAACAAGGAGGAGTCACCCCCTCAGCCAGGTCCACCCCTAAGGTGACCAGAGCTGAAGTGACACCCCTCCTTGGAAAATCCTCCATCTTATTTTGGAGGATTTAGCCCGATAGGAATGTGCTCCCCTCCCCAAAGGGAGGTAGCACAAGGAGGATGTAGCCACCCTCAAGGACAGTAGCCATTGGCTACTGTCCAGTGACCCTAACACACCTCTAAATTCAGTATTTAGGGGAGACCCTGAACCCAGGATTTCAGATTCCTGACGACCTAACAAGAAGGAGGACTGCTGACCTGAAAACACCGCAGAGAAGAAGGAGACGACAACTACTTTGGCCCCAGCCCTACCGGCCTGTCCCCGGATTCAAAGAACTTGCAACAGCGATGCATCCAGCGGGCCCTGCGACCTCTGCCGACTCAGAGGACTGCACTGCAAACCCAAAGGACCAAGAAACTTCTGTGGACAGCGGCGCTGTTCAAAGCAACAAGAAGAAACCATCTTTAAACAGACTCTCGCCTCACCCCTGAAGAGTGAGTCCCCAACACTCTGCACCCGTCGCCCCTGGCCCGTGTCCAGAGAAACCAACACTGCAGTGAGGACCCCCAGGCGACTCCCACGGCATGTCCACCCTGAGACTACCTCCCTGCACCCCTACACGATGCCTGCAGAGAGAATTCAGAGGATTCCCCTGACCGCGACTACCCGGTAACTAAGAACCAGACGCCTGGAAGAAGCACTGCACCCGCAGGCCCCCAGGCCCGAAAGGAACCAACTACCAGTGCAGGAGGGACCAGCAGATGACCCTCCTTCTTGCCCAGTCGGTGGCTGGCCCGAGAAGCCCCCTTGTGCCATGCCTGCTTCACCAGAGTGACTCCCTGGTCCCGCCATTGATTTCAACACAAGAACCTGACGCCTGGAAGAAGCACTGCATCCGCAGCCCCGAGAGGAACCAACTACCGGTGCAGTAGTGACCAGAAGGCGACCCTCCTTCTTGCCCAGTCGGTGGCTGGCCCGAGAAGCCCCCTTGTGCCCTGCCTGCATCGCCAGAGTGACCCCCAGGTCCCTCCATTGATTTCAACACAAAACCCGACGCCTTGTTTGCACACTGCACCCGGCCGCCCCTGTGCCGCTGAGGGTGAATTGTGTGCCTGTTTGGGACCCCCCTGTGCTCTACAAAACCCCTCTGGTCTGCTCCCCGAGGACGCAGGTACTTACCTGCTAGCAGACTGGGACCAGAGCACCTCTAGTCACCATAGGCGCCTATGTTGTTTGGGCACCTCTTTGACCGCTGCACCTGACCGGCCCTGTGTTGCTGGGTGTTTGGGGTTGACTTGAACCCCCAACGGTGGGCTGCCTATGCCCCAGAGACTGAACTTGTAAGTGCTTTACTTACCTGACAAACTAACCTTTACTTACCTCCCACAGGAATGGTTGAATTTTGCACTGTGTCCACTTTTAAAATAGCTTATTGCCATTTTATGCCGAACTGTGTACATTACATTTTCATTCAAAGTTCTATATTTACCTATGCCAAGAACCTTACAATTTATGTACTTACTTGTATTCTGAATCTTGTGGTTCTAAAATAAATTAAGAAAATAATATTTTCCTATATAAAAACCTATTGGCCTGGAGTTAAGTCTTTGAGTGCGTGTTCCCATTTATTTCCTGTGTGTGTACAACAAATGCTTAACACTACCCTCTGATAAGCCTACTGCTCGACCACACTACCACAAATAAGGCATTAGTATTATCCATTCTTGCCACTATCAACCTCTAAGGGGAACCCTTGGACTCTGTGCACACTATCTCAAACTTTGAGATAGTACATACAGAGCAAACTTCATACACTTAGCATTCCAATATCTGCCATAGACTTTGTACTAGAACTGCTCCTCTTCTGCGTCACATTTCCTAATGTGAGCTCCATTCCCATTTTTTACCTTTCAAATTTGTGGTGATTTTTCACTCTGCATTACTGTTCTACTAGTTATCTGCAGAAGATAGACACACATGAATAAGGGCAGCACAGTACCAGAAAGGACTTTAACTGAAAATGGAAGCATCTATCCGATTCCTGGTTAAATTGCAAGCCAATTTAAATGAAAATTTCTCTCCCAGTCATTTTTGAGAAATTGAAAAAGGAATTTGCTAAGCTAAAGAGGGAATTGAAGATCCACCCTCAAGACTTTATCCCTAGTTACACGGATGCCATACTGAGGTTCTGAGCTATGCCACCCAGGTGGGGGCGCAGGTGTTGGGCTGAAAGCAGGATTTTGAAGCTTGGAACACTCTAGGACAACATTATAGTTAAATGCTTCTCCCTCTGTTGCAGCCACCCCTGTACACCCTTAACTCTTCCCTTACAGCTGTAGGTGGAACAGAGGTTGTGGTCATAATGGAAAGTAGGAGATGTGCTTCATCTTTTGTTAAATCAATAATAAAATATAGTAGCAAGGTTAATGTTAACTCTGTTACCTACCTGCACGGATTTTGACTGCTTGTGGAGTGAGACGCCGGTTTATGTTGTCAATAAGCACACGCCTTTCCTCTTCTATCAAATCAAGCTCATCCAAAATCGATGGGTCACTGAATAAAAACAAAGAGAAAGGGAGTAAGGAAAGTTGCTCTACTACACTACTTCTTTACAATCTTCTGAGATCAGTGTGTTGCACAGGAAGTAAGCAATGCTTCTAGGTGAGAAGACCTCGTAACCACAGGAGTGTTCAACTACAGTCCCATATGTAAGGCTACCTAACCAACAGAATGGAAGGGAAATATTCTAGATTTTAATTAGATTATTTTAAGGCAAAAAACATCACATCTTAAATGTTTAGTAGCAGAATAAGCACATGACTATACTGGGATTCAGTCACATTCCAGATTCCACAACACAAAGCACACAACTTCTGAAAGGGTCACACCTAATCAGTACAGGAATGAGATGCATTGTAAAACAGTGAAGAATGTTTTATGTAGGCTCTCCAGGAATATAACCTTACAATTCTAAAGCATTTAAACGTTGCCAGGTTCCAGGTGTCTTTGCCATGCCTAGAAACACACATTGGTGCAGATTTTTTTCACTTATGCAGAAACTCATTTCCAGGATACCAGAGTACAGCTAGAAAATAACTATGTGTAAATAGTAACGATATATATAAAAAAAATCAGCAAGTTCAATAGAGTTCAATTGGAGTATAACGTAGATGACTGTTACTAAACTAAGTATTTTTTAAACTATATTAATTAAAAACGGATTTCCTCTTGAGACCTGTGAAAAAGTGTACTCCATGCCCCAGATCCAATCCAAAGAGGCTTCCAATTAGCCACTGAGCTCTCTGAGCATAGCCAGCACCTTAACTGAAATGGCAAAGGGATCATTGACTGCTCTGTGGTGCTAAACCACAAGTCCTGCATTTAGAAAAGTATGTGAATAACCTTTAAATTGTGCAAGCACTAAAAAAATTAAACACAATGCACTAACAAAAAAAGTAAACACTAATTTGCAAAGCTCCATCATGTAAGGTCCCTGGGTATCAGATTTCCTCACAAATGCTGGAATGCCGTTGAAACCACGAGGGAATGAAAATGTCACTTACCCAGTGTACATCTGTTCGTGGCATCAGTCGCTGAGATTCACATGGTATGCATGAGCTCGCCATCTGGTGTTGGGTCGGAGTGTTACAAGTTGTTTTTCTTCGAAGAAGTGTTTTCGAGTCACGGGACCGAGTGACTCCACCTTCTGTGCTCATTGCGCATGGGCGTCGACTCCATCTTCGATTGTTTTCCCCGCAGAGGGTGAGGTAGGAGTTGTACTATAGTAATAGTGCCCGCGCAATGAAAAATGTAAGTATGTACCTATTAAAGGATTAAGTAATATATACAAATGTACAAAATTGAAGGTAACTTCTGAACTGCTACAGGCTTCCGGGGAGGTGGGTGGGTCCATGTGAATCTCAGCGACTGATGCCACGAACAGATGTACACTGGGTAAGTGACATTTTCAGTTCGATGGCATCTGTCGCTGTAGATACACATGGTATGCATAGACTAGTAAGCAGTTAGTTCCCCATAAGCGGTGGTTTAGCCTGTAGGAGTAGAAGTTGTCTGAAATAGAGTTCTTAATACAGCTTGACCTACTGTAGCTTGTTGTGCGGATAGCACATCTATACAGTAGTGTTTGGTGAATGTGTGAGGCGTAGACCAAGTGGCTGCCTTACATATTTCCTGCATTGGGATGTTTCCTAAAAAGGCCATTGAAGCACCTTTTTTCCTTGTTGAATGTGCCCTGGGAGTAATGGGCAGTTGTCTTTTTGCTTTAAGGTAGCAGATTTGGATGCATTTAACTATCCATCTGGCTATACCTTGTTTTGATATTGGGTTACCTGCATGAGGTTTTTGGAATGCAATAAATAGCTGTTTAGTTTTTCTGATGTTCTTTGTTCTGTCAATGTAGTACATTAATGCTCTTTTGACATCTAATGTATGTAGTGCTCTTTCAGCCACAGAATCTGGCTGTGGGAAAAATACTGGTAGTTCTACCGTTTGATTTAGATGGAATGGTGAAATAACTTTTGGTAAAAATTTTGGATTAGGTCGTAGGACGACCTTATTTTTATGTATTTGTATAAAAGGCTCTTGTGTTGTGAACGCTTGAATTTCACTTACTCTTCTTAGAGATGTAATGGCGATGAGAAAGGCAACTTTCCAGGTTAGGAATTGTATTCCGCAAGAGTGCATGGGTTCGAAAGGTGGGCCCATGAGTCTTGTTAGAACCACGTTTAGGTTCCATGAAGGAACAGGTGGTGTTCTTGGTGGTATAATTCTTTTAAGCCCTTCTATAAATGCTTTGATAACTGGTATCCTATACAAGGAAGTTGAATAGGTAGTTTGCAGGTATGCAGATATTGCTGCAAGGTGTATTTTAATAGAAGAGAAGGCTAGCTTTGCTTTTTGTAAATGGAGCAAGTAATTTACTATATGTTTTGGAGTTGCATCTAGCGGTTGTATCTGATTATGATGGCAATACCAAACAAATCTTTTCCACTTACTTGCGTAGCAGTGTCTAGTGGATGGCCTTCTGGCCTGCTTTATGACTTCCATACACTCTTGGCTAAGTTGCAAGTGTCCGAATTCTAGGATTTCAGGAGCCAGATTGCTAGATTCAGCGATGCTGGGTCCGGGTGTCTGATCTGTTGGTTGTGTTGCGTTAACAGATCTGGTTTGTTGGGCAGTTTGATGTGTGGTACTACAGACAGATCTAGCAGTGTTGTGTACCAGGGTTGTCTTGCCCAAGTTGGTGCTATTAAAATGAGTTTGAGTTTGTTTTGACTCAATTTGTTTACTAGGTAAGGAAGGAGAGGGAGAGGAGGAAAAGCGTAAGCAAATATTCCTGACCAGTTCATCCATAGGGCATTGCCTTGGGATTGCTTGTGTGGGTATCTGGACGCGAAGTTTTGGCATTTTGCGTTCTCTTTTGTTGCAAATAAGTCTATTTGTGGTGTTCCCCAGAGTGTGAAGTAGGTGTACAGAATCTGTGGGTGGATTTCCCATTCGTGGACTTGCTGGTGATCTCGAGAGAGATTGTCTGCCAGCTGATTCTGGATCCCCGGAATAAACTGTGCTATTAGACCAATCTGATGGTGGATTGCCCACTTCCATATTTTTTGAGCTAACAAGCTTAACTGCGTTGAATGTGTTCCTCCTTGTTTGTTTAGATAATACATCGTTGTCATGTTGTCTGTTTTGACAAGGATGTATTTGTGGGTTATGATTGGTTGGAAAGCTTTTAGTGCTTGAAAAACTGCTAATAATTCTAGATGATTTATATGCAGTTTTGTTTGATATATGTTCCATTGTCCTCTTATGTTGTGTTGATTGAGATGTGCTCCCCACCCTGTCATGGAAGCATCTGTTGTTATTACGTACTCTGGCACTGGGTCTTGGAAAGGCCGCCCTATGTTTAAATTTATACTGTTCCACCATAGAAGCGAGAGGTAAGTTTGGCGGTCTAGCAACACCAGATCTAGAAGGTGACCCTGTGCTTGAGACCACTGTGAGGCTAGGCACTGTTGTAAGGGCCTCATGTGCAGTCTTGCGTTTGGGACAATGGCTATGCATGAGGACATCATGCCTAGGAGCTGTAGTATTGTTCTTGCTTGTATTGTTTGGTTTGGAGACATGTGTTGAATGACCCTGTTGAAATTGTGGATCCTTTGTGGAGTTGGCGTTGCTACTCCTTTTGTCGTGTCTATTATGGCTCCTAGATATTGCTGTACTTTGCTTGGCAGAATGTTTGATTTTGCAAAGTTGACGGTGAACCCTAGTTTGTAGAGGGTTTGTATGACTTGATTTGTGTGGTTTGAGCATTGTGTGAGCGAACTGGTTTTGATTAGCCAGTCGTCTAGATACGGGAACACATGTATTTGCTGCCTTCTGATGTGTGCAGCGACTACTGCTAGGCATTTTGTGAATACTCTTGGAGCGGTTGTTAAACCAAAAGGCAATACTTTGAATTGGTAATGTATTCCTTTGAATACAAACCTTAGATATTTCCTGTGTGATTGATGTATTGGTATATGGAAATATGCGTCCTTGAGGTCTAGGGTTGTCATGTAGTCGTGTTTTTTGAGCAATGGTAACACTTCTTGTAGTGTGACCATGTGAAAGTGGTCTGATTTGATGAATGTGTTTACTACTCTGAGGTCTAGAATTGGTCTCAGTGTTTCGTCCTTTTTTGGTATCAAGAAGTACAGTGAATAAACTCCTGTGTTTATTTGTGTGCTTGGTACTAATTCTATT
Source organism: Pleurodeles waltl (assembly GCF_031143425.1). Lineage (NCBI taxonomy): Eukaryota > Metazoa > Chordata > Amphibia > Caudata > Salamandridae > Pleurodeles > Pleurodeles waltl. The sequence continues at coordinate 1,126,791,220 of NC_090448.1, forward strand.
GCATTTTTTTGCAGTAGTGCTTGAACTTCTATCTCTAGAAGCTGTGAATGGTATTTTGTTAAATTTTGTGATTTTGGTGGTATGTCTGGAGGGAATTGCAGGAATTCTATGCAATAACCATGCTGGATAATTGCTAGGACCCATGTGTCTGTAGTTATTTTGTCCCATGCTTCGTAATATTGACGTATCCTCCCCCCCACTGGTGTTGTGTGGGAGGGGTGTGTGACATGTGAGTCACTGCTTGTTGGTAGTGGTTTTGGGGCTTTGAAATCTTCCCCTATTCCTAGGGAATTGCCCCCCTCTATACTGGCCCCGAAAACCTCCCCTGTACTGTCCCTGGTAGGTGGGCGGTGCGGACTGTGAGGTGCTAGCTTGTGTGGCCTGACCCCGAAACCCTCCTCTAAAAGGTGTTTTGCGGAAGGTGTTATAAGATCCTCTGCTCTGCGGGGAGTAGAGTGCGCCCATGGCCTTGGCAGTGTCAGTGTCCTTCTTGAGCTTTTCTATAGCTGTGTCGACCTCCGGACCGAACAGAAGTTTCTCGTTTACTGGCATGTTAAGCACTGCCTGTTGAATTTCTGGCTTGAATCCAGACGTTCTGAGCCATGCGTGCCTACGGATGGTAACCGACGTATTAATGGTTCTTGCGGCCGTGTCTGCTGCATCCATGGAGGAGCGTATTTGATTGTTGGAAATGTTTTGACCCTCCTCAACAACCTGTTTTGCTCTTTTTTGCAGATCTTTTGGGAGATGTTCAATGAGATGCTGCATCTCATCCCAGTGGGCTCTGTCGTATCGCGCTAGCAGCGCTTGTGAATTTGCGATGCGCCACTGGTTTGCTGCTTGGACAGCAACCCTCTTCCCGGCTGCATCGAACTTCCTACTTTCTTTATCTGGGGGAGGTGCATCCCCAGAAGTGTGTGAGTTTGCCCGTTTTCTGGCAGCCCCTACCACCACAGAGTCTGGTGGCAGCTGAGAGGTGATGAAGACAGGGTCCGTAGGAGGCGCCTTATACTTTTTGTCCACCCTAGGCGTCACTGCCCTACTTTTAACTGGCTCCTTGAAAATGTCCTTTGCATGGCGTAGCATGCCTGGGAGCATCGGCAGGCTTTGGTAGGAGCTGTGGGTTGAGGAGAGGGTGTTAAATAAAAAATCATCCTCTACTTGTTCCGAGTGTAGTTCCACATTATGGAATAGAGCTGCTCTAGCCACCACTTGCGAGTAGGCTGTGCTGTCTTCCGGTGGTGATGGCCTAGTTGGGTATGTGTCTGGGCTGTTATCAGACACTGGTGCGTCGTACAAGTCCCACGCATCCTGATCTTGGTCGTCGTGGCTCATGGCGGTGTGAGCTGGCGAATGTGACGGGGTGTAAGTTGGCGAAGCCGGAGTTACAGGTGGAGGCGAGGGAGGAGGTGTTACCTTTTGTGTTGTTTGTTGCTGAGGAGTAAACTGAAGCGTTCTCTTTCGTTTGACAGGTGGGAGGGTACTGATCTTCCCAGTCCCCTGCTGAATAAAGATACGCTTTTGCGTGTGATCCACGTCAGTGGATTGCAGTTCTTGTTCAAATCTATGTTTCTTCATTTGAGAAGACATAGAATGCTCTTCGGTATAGGAGCCAGAAACAGGGTCTGATGTCGCTTTTTTCGGCTCCGAAAGCCCTGTCGATTGTTTTTTCGGCTCCGAGGTAACCTTCCTCTTTTTCTGTGCCGAAAATTCTTGGCCTCTATGGTCTTCGGCGCCACTGTCTCGGCGTCGATCGGTGTCGACACCGAACTCTCGGTGTCGATGCTTCTGTTTAGCACTCTCTCGGTCCCGAGGAGGCTGCGTGCCGGTGTCTCGACCGAAGTCGGACGATCTCGACACTGAATGGGCCTTTTTCGGTGCCGATTGTTGGTCACCGAGAATTTGGGTGGAGCCATGGCCGGTTGGCAGTGGCGTCCCCTGGGCCTTCTTTCCTTTTTTAAGGTTTGATCTCGACGTCTTACTCACGGTTCTTGTAGAGTGTAGCTCGTCGGAGTCTGAATCCTGGATGGAAAAGGATTCCTCCTGTTCCTCTTCTGTCTCGAACTGTGGACGCTCTTTTGGCGTGGACGCCATCTGGAGTCTTCTCGCTCGACGGTCGCGCAGAGTTTTTCGGGACCGGAACGCCCGACAGGCCTCACAGGATTCTTCGCTGTGCTCGGGTGACAGGCACAGATTACAGACCGAGTGTAGGTCCGTATAAGGATATTTGTTGTGGCATTCGGGGCAGAATCGAAACGGGGTCCGATCCATCGGCGTTGTCCTCCACGCGGTCGGGCCGACTAGGCCCCGACGGGGTGCCGAAATCTACCCCGAAGGGCACCGAGGCGCTTCGATGTTGAACGCGTCGTCGTATGTGTCTATCTCTAACCGGATCGCAACGATACCGTCGAAAATCTTCCGTCTTCAGCTAACTTTCCGTTCCGAAACTCGGAGCGACAGGAACACGTCCGAACCCGATGGCGGAAAGAAAACAATCGAAGATGGAGTCGACGCCCATGCGCAATGAGCACAGAAGGTGGAGTCACTCGGTCCCGTGACTCGAAAACACTTCTTCGAAGAAAAACAACTTGTAACACTCCGACCCAACACCAGATGGCGAGCTCATGCATACCATGTGTATCTACAGCGACAGATGCCATCGAACTTTGAGGTTTTGATGTGTGGGGAATGACATGGTGACTGATTCCTGCGTTTGTTCCTTTATTGTTCGTCCGTACCTCCATCCCAGAATGCCAAGATGGCAACTAAAGCTCTTCTCATTCACACCATCCGGCTCCCTGAACAGAAGTGGAGCCCCATCAGTTGCCCACAGACTGCGAGGTAAGTCAAGAAGCATGGCACATCATGTGATATAGCAGGAAACTAAGAACCAGAGAATGGTAAAGAAGCTGTGTTTAGTGGCAAAAGCAACAAAGGATTACAGTAGAACGTATTCCATACATATTTCGATGTCTAGTGTATGAAAGAAGACATCCCTGAAGGTAGCCATTGAAAAGGTTAGCCTTACATCAACTACATTAATAATCAATGAAAGGAGGTGGAGGCCATTCTAGAGTAAGCACCAAGCTGGAAATGAATCAGAGGTGCCCCAAAAGAGAGACCAATGATCCCAAGGGAAAGAACCAGCACTGGAGACTATTACAAGATGTAGTATGAAAAAGTACATCTGAAACAAAAAGTTTAAGGACCATGGATGCATTTGCAAGCTAGACTGCCAGTTTACCACTAGATGTGCTGGCATGCACAATGAAAGTTTACAGGTTCAAGAATGCAGAGAAGTAACACAGGAAGAAGTCAACATGGAGGCTGAAAATCCGGCAACGGACGGGAAAGAGAAACCAGTTGGAAGTGGGTGACTCATCCAATGGCAACTTTCCAAAACAAGGGCACATACAGGGTGTCACTGGCTGGTGATATGAGACCTCATAATGATGGCAAACTCCACGGTCCGCTGCAAGGGAGGCATCGTAATATGAAGGGGACATGGAGACCAAAATATGGAAACAGATGCAGTGAGAATCACAAGTGCTGATCGCAGTATCAACTGGAGAATGTAGCAGATAATGTTAGGCTACACAGGTATCTGTTGATGAGGCTGGAGACGTTAACACCAATTGTTTTGCTTTTTATAAAGACACAGGCTGGACTTTTGACCTGTATAGTTTGATATCAGAGTTGCATTTAACTTTCTTCTTGACCCACACCTAAAGCACTTACTCTATCCTGTGTCTATGGTCCAATCCCCAGATAAACAAAACTGCTTACCAACCCAGCTAATCCAAGTCGATACAAGGCGACTGTGATGGGGGTGATATAAACTGATCAAAATGGGCTCAGTAAGAAAAAGGAAAAAATATAAATACAAGCATATGCTCCCAATTAACTGATTTAATCAGAATCTCTTGTGAGGCCTAGCCACTCCAACACATGGACATTTCCTGAATAGTGCCAAATAAAAGACAACAATACATGTGTGGCTTCATAACCACTAGTAAACAAATAACAGAATCCTGAAGAAGCAGTAATAGTGGTCACAAAATGTGTAGCCTGAGTTTGTGTAATCCAACAAGAAGGCTGTAATAAAATGAAACTATGTGAAAATTAGTTCGTTGCAAGGCTGATACTGATGCAATACATGGAACAACAATGTATTTATACCTCTCAAAGGTTCACACGTGACAGAGGCCCGGCAGTAAACAACCATTTGATGAAGAAATTTAGGCAGTGTGAAGACTGAAGATGAGACTTGAACATTGATGGTATTTCAAACAAATCAGTGGTTCTACCATACATGTTAAAGGAGAGGCACAAAAACAATATATTTCACATAACTGAAACAAAATCCACTCCTGCACTTCCAAATCACAGAAAGACACCAGGTAGATGTGGCCACTTCAGGTCTGTAGGCAACAAGCACATTTTGTCATCTCCAGCAAACTTGGTGTCAAATAGTGGCAAAAAGCAATGCTCGAGGAACATGGACAAGAGCCAGGCCCGATTCCTACCTACTGACAGCTGGTACCGATACTGAGACAGCCACAGGAAAATACATATTGATTGATTTTAACTTTAACCTGGTATGAAAAACCTGCACAAACCTTTCAAAGCCAAGATTTTCTCACGGGCTACTCTACGTAGATGACATTTAACCGGTTGACCACTGAGTGACCCCCCTCAAAGGCATTTCTCCAAAGTTTGTTCACGTTCATTTCTAATCATGGTGAATGTTAGCTAGCAGCTGGACGCTCCTGGTGAAACTCTTACAATCTGGGTCTCTGTTTCAGACCCGAAGTCATTCGGCCGCACACCGATGGAAGCTTCTCGGAGTACTTGGACAGAAGCAGAGCATCCTCATCCTTGCACTCTGCATTAAAGAAAAGCAATGCAGCGCACAAAGCTCAACCCTACATTACTGCTAATAAAGTGTAAATCTCTGCGAAAACTGTTCAAATTGTTGCTCCGCTAATCCACTACAGGATTAGTAAAGCTACACACAACTCACAAATAGAGTAACAAGTGCTGGGATCCTAATCAAGCACATACAATTTAATATCGGAGACACAAAGGCAGAGAATGCAGCTGCCAATAGATTAGCACATTACACAGATTCAGGAATCCACTGTGTGTGCAAGGGGTGTTAATCAAGATATTTAAATGTCAAGGGCACTGTCCGCTAAGGTCAAACCCTTTCTTGCTTAATGTCAAAAGTTAGCCATTTATTTTAAAACTAAAATTGAAAATATAAAGACTAATGTTCTGGCTACGAGCCATCAGCAGTGCCAGTTCAGAGTATAGCATAGCGAACATGCAATGCCTACAACGGCACGGAATACATTTATATATTGGAGGGTTCGGGAACATCTGCCTCCAAAAGCAGGACATAAAAGAAAAACACACTATCTGTTTAAAAAAAAAAAAGCTCTATCAAATGTTGAAACCAGGTTTTACTACAGATTATACAAGGGCGTTATTACAGACATAGTGAAAAGCAGAAACGCAGTACATGTAAAAATTAGAAAAGCCAGCAACATATGAGTAGGCAATCATTAAATCAAATCAATGATGGGATTAATCTTTGCTGGAATCCATCCTTTCTTTGCCCCTGGCTAATACCTATATTAACCCCAAATTCTGTATAACTTAGTTTTCTAGATGGCCTTTTTTGCTCGTAGCTACCCAATGTTGTCCACGTCTGCAGCCTTGCTTTAGGAAGGAAGGCCCGTCTCTGTCATTGCAATGCCATACTGCCCCCGAGAAGGAGAGGGCACCAGCCCACGCCAGTGTGCGCCCCTCAAGCAGACTCTTTGTGCCTTTGAGGCTCCCTTGAAATGCTGAAGCTTCTCTCTTCACTAAAATGCCTGTAAGCCGAATTTACACACGGATTTCAATAACCTCAAATGTTATGCAAGATGTGAAATTTGCCCACACATTTGCCCAAAATTGCCATTCTTTCCATAAATCTTATTGCATGACTACATGACATGTGGAATACTGAAGCACTATCAACCTATGTAAAAGTAACATTATGCTGTAAAAACCACGTACAGTAAATAACGTGTCCACAAATAAACGTACAAATGAATGGCTCTAGGGACTCAAAAGCAGAAAGAAATGCACAGCATGTGACAGTAGTGCTCTAGATGTTAAAGAAGCAAAAGCCTAAACAGCACGGATTTATCCAACTTATACCAATTTCACAGCTCCGGTTTACGTAGACAGCTACCATACCCGAGTGAATCAAAGGGCAGCCTCACTAAGCAGGTGAAGCGCGCGAAAAAACGGAATCGGTGGTAATAGTCTAGGATTTAAGAGAAAATGCGGACGAGTGAGGTGTGGGGGCAACTCGCCGATTATAACAGGTCAGCACTTTTGACATTATCGATCAGCTCGCAAGCCTCCAGTACCACATGTACCACCATCCACTGATCCCATCGTGCCTCGTGGCACATAGCCAAACTGTGGCATATGCTCCTTTGAAGTCAGAACACAGAAGAATGCCATTCCCCTGTGTGCCGGTCCAGGAAATCTATGTGGATACCGATCTGTCTACACGACCTCAAGGTGGCGCTGTGACCAAAAAGACTTTCACGAACTTTGCCTTTTTCGAACAATTTCTATTCCTGAAATTTCCACACTGAGTCATGGCAGCCAATGCTTTAGTCAAGACTCAACTCAGTGGAATCGGTTTAAGATTTACTACACGTGAAACTGACAGAGTGAAAACCACACCCCCAACATTATGTGCATATGTATCTGGCTCTCTGCCATATGTATGTGCTCTGTCAACCATGGCCATCAGTGCTGGACTTGGTGAACTGACACCTGGAGGTGTGTAGAGCTTGAATCGTAGACAGTAGCTGCTGTCAACTGTGTTAATAGTTCATCCGACGGGAATCTAGTAGATGATGTTTATTTTAACATCCTATTTGACCCCCCCATAACTTAAGCATCAAAGCTAAATAGGCTGTATAGGTGAACAACCTATGCCTGCTCAGGGACATAAACTTTAAACAAAATAACTCAGCACGGACAACCCAGTGGAGTAACCAGCTAAGTGGACCATGAACACAAGAAATATCATAAACGGACCTGCAGAGCTGCTCAAACCCGCCAATCATACATACCTCTTCATCCACCACACTAAGTGCTGCATCCCGTGACAAGATAGCCACACCTTGCTAGTCATCACGCACAACATGGAAATCTCCTACATAGGATTGTAAAAAAAGGAAAAAAAAAAAAAAAAAAAAAAAAACACAACCACAACACAGAAACGCTTCCTGTATAGCATTTAAAAAAAAAAAAAAAAAAAAAAAAAAAAAAAAAACACACAAGACAGCACTCTTCCAAACACACCATGTACACCGTGCACCATACTTTCCATGTAGGCAAGTATTTTACCACCCCACATAGGGGTAGTAAGTTGCATATAAATGTAGTAGAAAAATATGTATCGACTGCCTGTTCAGGTAAACAGCTCTCTGCTTTACATATTTATGTCTTTGAAACAGTTGTCTGGAACGTGTGCCTACATTCTTCCAGTCTAAGCTCTTGTGGCACAAATCTAACTGCACTCACGCCTACAAACTTGTGAAAATTCCATACAGAAACTATATTTTTAAGGGGCGCCTAGTATTTCCATATCCATACCAGATAAATCTTTTCAGGACGATCTCTTTAGGCAACCCTTACAACTTGACTTTCGCCCCCACTATAAAGACCTCTAAATGATCTTTGCATCTTAGATCCACAATTGTCTATGTACTTCACCACTTAGGATTACAATAAATTTAAACTGAACATGGGGCTCATTGTCTATATATTCTAACATGGATTTTACTTCTACAGTGTATAAAAGTAGAACACTAAAAATATATAATTTTTTCAACTACAGATTTGTTCCAGTAAAATCCGTGTGGAAGAGCACTATACCTTTATATTCTTTCAATCACAAGGAAAGCAGATTTGAGGTTATTTTTAGGGATATATTCTACACAGAGTTTAATATTAACCCATAGTGCACATTTGTTTTATTGTACACTCATTGTTTGCTCTGGAAATAAGGTTGATCAGAATGAGTCAGAGTTCATCACTTTCCTACCTCGTAAAACTAGGATACTTCAACATCAATATCCACACAGTGTAGATGTAAAAGATTATGGATAATAGGCCCAGAGAAATGTCTGTATTCATAACACTGGAACTAGGGATATGGGTATGGGGTAAAAAAAACTGGGAGGCAAGGGGGAGGTGGGTCAATAGTAGGTGGTATGATAAATCCTTACACTGCTTCTCTCGGCTGTACTAGTATATCCTGAAGGAGTTTGTAAAACGTGGAGTATTATTAAAAAGGAAATAGATAAATACACAAAACAGAAAAGCATAAGTAGAATACATTAATCTGTAAACTCACACTGCATCTTTACTTTCTATCATTGGATGGGATAAAACCTTGCTCTTAAAAAGTATAACTGGTCTAGACTGTCCAAACATTTTTTTTTATTTTTTAGAAGAGACAGATTTGGAAAGTCAACATTCAACGTGAGAATATGATGATGTCCCTGACTGCCCTATGAACCAGATGGGAGGAAGACTCAAGGATCCCCGTACCAGAGGACGACTGGGCGACTAATATTACAAAGGGTAACCAAAATAATGAGAAACACCCGTTTTCAGTTCATTATCTTTTATGTTCAACACATGGCATACCTCACCCCCAGTAGACTAAATAGATACTTTCATCCAGTGGGCGCAACATGCTGAGATGCGGGGAGGAGCGACTGGAGTTCATACATATGCTCTGGAATTGCCCGGTGCGTGTCATCTACTGGGTAGAAGTCACCAACATAGTTGCGGGTATCAATAAAAAAGAAGTTCCATGCAACCCAGGCACTGTTTGTTGAGCTGGTTTCCACACTGCTAAGACCAAGGCCACAAGTGGGTTTCAAGACTTGGCTCTTATTTTGCAAAGCAAGTAATCACCAGACTTTGGAAGGCTCTAGGGGGACCCCGGGTGACAGTATGGTGTAAAGTGTTGGAGAGATGGGCGGGCTATGATAGTCTGGTGCTGCTCCGAGATGCTCCATGTGGATGGGGCTCGTTAGATGTGGCCAGTGTCTGGGAGGCCATATTGGATGGCACGAAAGCTCTAGATCCCCTGTCACCAGCAGCATCACCAGAAATTCCCTCAAAGTGACCCCCCCCCCCCTTAGTAAACTGATTTGAGACATTGAAGTCTAGGACCAGTACTCCAATAGACCGCCACTGGGCCAGAAGTTTAGATTGCTGCTTACCTCGTATTGATAGCACTGGACTGACTGAGGCTCAGAAACAAGTATTTGATGTGCAAGTTGAAGGGCACAACCAGGGGAGGAGGGTGGGTGGTGTGGCAATGAGGGGTGGAATTGCACAGTTTGTTACAGATACTATTATATATCTAAAGATGTGTAAGAGGGAGTGATTGTGGTTTTTACTATGACTGTTTGGAGCTGATGGGGCGGCGGGGGGGCAGTGGGGGTGGGGAGAGAAACAAAAAAAAAATCTGTTTTCACAAAAAAACATTCAAAGTGTGCCCCCTTGAAATTTCTCACACATGTTCATCTCTGACCTTCTTCATTCTACCAGAATAGCCATCACTAAAAAAAAGTATCCTGAAAATGACTAATTTAAACAGAAAAGTTTCAAACGAATACCGAAACAAGTTTGTGGCTAGATACAGTGGCCAACCTGTTTATGACATTTTCAGTCAAACCTTTGTTTTACTACTTCAGGTTAAGAGAACAGTACAAAGGTTTGTGCAAGACTCTCACCAAACTAGGCATCACAAAGACAATGGTGAGGAGATGGCAAGATACTCCCTGTTGGCCCTCAATTTGAGAACAAAAAATAAACAGGGAAAAACAGGGTAGGACAAATAAAGTAAAGAAATATTCTTTACATAAGAGTAGAAAGATAGCTGTGTAAGTTCTAGACATTGTCCTCCAGGAATTTTCATTTCAAAGCAATATTTTTAAAGTGTTACATGGAAGTCCTAATTCCACTGACCTACACTGCAAAAGCAATCGTCTGCTGAGGTTTACAAAATTCAGCTCAAAACTGTAACCGATTAATACATAAATGGTACGTCTCACTAAATTACAACATTTAAGAATTTATAAAGGACACACAATATGACAAACATCATTAAATACATGACATTAAAAGTCACTCAAAGCTGCTGAGCTCACAATCCCATGTATGAGAAGTAGTAAACATCACAAAAGAATCCCCAGAGGATAGCAAGGGCTTGAAAATGGATCTACCTCATCAATATTCACGAGGTAGGTCGCAATTTGCAAGCCACTGCGAATGGCTACAATCACAGGGATGGTGGCCTGCTGGGCTCAGCAGACCACCATGTCTGTGATTGCTTTTTTTTTTTTTTTTTTTTTTTTTAAATGCAACCCGGTTTCCTTAAAGGAAAACGGAATGCGTTTAAGAGTAGGCGGGCCGTTTGCGATCGCAAAAATGTTTGATAGACATGGCCCTAAGCCAGGAGACAAATTCTCTTCAATAAACATATTTTATTTTACTCTGCCATAAAACCTACAATAAACCTATTAGAAAGACAGGTCCTTGTACTGGAAGAGAGACTCAAAGCGAAGATAAACAAACATGAACAATGAAGGCACTTCCTGTACTGAGTCATGGAACACAACAGTAATATCATACTTCATAAGGCAGATGGAGAGAAGTAGAGGGGTAAAACTGAAAATCCACTATTACGGGCCATGAGGATACAATGCTTTTTTTTTTTTAAATATAGCCATTTCTGTTTCCGAGGGACATGCAACGACCAAGGATGGGACCCTTACCCAACTGCGTGTTTAAATGCATCATAGGCTCCATATCCCGGCCTCTTGTACTTGTCATCAAAAACCCAGGCAGTCCTCTGGAACAGACTCTCCAGCTGCTCATCCTTGGTGTACTCCAAGACCTCAGCCACGTGGCGCAGGATGCTGTAAACCTACAATACACGGTCATATGGTAAAAACCACAAGTATGCAGTGGGAAAACAGCGTCAAGAAGGTCTTGAAAATCTACAACTTCATTCAAAAGCTTTACTTGTAACTATTTATGAACATTAGTTTCAAACCAATAAACGGACACTTTAGATATGATGCCTTGACCACAAAGGAAAGCTTAGCAGATTCCTACTGTATTCCCAAACTGTGGAAGTCTCACTGATATGTTCTGCTTGACTATTTCTTTTCATATTCCAAATGTGATCAGTGCTTTGATTCAGGTACACATGTTGACTTGAACACCTTCCCTCCCTCCCTCCAGAAATGTCTGTATCCACTAATGGCTATGATGAGAAAGCACTTTGTAACAATTTTAAACAGAGATTTCAGAGTATTACTAAGATAGAGGCTTAGGCTCTGCCCACATACTGGTTTCCTCTGGATCTAATTGGGCAAAATCTGTGTGCTTCCACTAACAATGCTGCTTCTATTGCACTTTTTGGTGGCATAGCTTATACAGGGAGTGCAGAATTATTAGGCAAATGAGTATTTTGACCACATCATCCTCTTTATGCATGTTGTCTTACTCCAAGCTGTATAGGCTCGAAAGCCTACTACCAATTAAGCATATTAGGTGATGTGCATCTCTGTAATGAGAAGGGGTGTGGTCTAATGACATCAACAACCTATATCAGGTGTGCATAATTATTAGGCAACTTCCTTTCCTTTGGCAAAATGGGTCAAAAGAAGGACTCGACAGGCTCCGAAAAGTCAAAAATAGTGAGATATCTTGCAGAGGGATGCAGCACTCTTAAAATTGCAAAGCTTCTGAAGCGTGATCATCGAACAATCAAGCGTTTCATTCAAAATAGTCAACAGGGTCGCAAGAAGCGTGTGGAAAAACCAAGGCGCAAAATAACTGCCCATGAACTGAGAAAAGTCAAGCGTGCAGCTGCCACGATGCCACTTGCCACCAGTTTGGCCATATTTCAGAGCTGCAACATCACTGGAGTGCCCAAAAGCACAAGGTGTGCAATACTCAGAGACATGGCCAAGGTAAGAAAGGCTGAAAGACGACCACCACTGAACAAGACACACAAGCTGAAACGTCAAGACTGGGCCAATAAATATCTCAAGACTGATTTTTCTAAGGTTTTATGGACTGATGAAATTAGAGTGAGTCTTGATGGGCCAGATGGATGGGCCCGTGGCTGGATTTGTAAAGGGCAGAGAGCTCCAGTCCGACTCAGACGCCAGCAAGGTGGAGGTGGAGTACTGGTTTGGGCTGGTATCATCAAAGATGAGCTTGTGGGGCCTTTTCGGGTTGAGGATGGAGTCAAGCTCAACTCCCAGTCCTACTGCCAGTTCCTGGAAGACACCTTCTTCAAGCAATGGTACAGGAAGAAGTCTGCATCCTTCAAGAAAAACATGATTTTCATGCAGGACAATGCTCCATCACACGCGTCCAAGTACTCCACAGCGTGGCTGGCAAGAAAGGGTATAAAAGAAGGAAATCTAATGACATGGCCTCCTTGTTCACCTGATCTGAACCCCATTGAGAACCTGTGGTCCATCATCAAATGTGAGATTTACAAGGAGGGAAAACAGTACACCTCTCTGAACAGTGTCTGGGAGGCTGTGGTTGCTGCTGCACGCAATGTTGATGGTGAACAGATCAAAACACTGACAGAATCCATGGATGGCAGGCTTTTGAGTGTCCTTGCAAAGAAAGGTGGCTATATTGGTCACTGATTTGTTTTTGTTTTGTTTTTGAATGTCAGAAATGTATATTTGTGAATGTTGAGATGTTATATTGGTTTCACTGGTAATAATAAATAATTGAAATGGGTATATATTTTTTTTTGTTAAGTTGCCTAATAATTATGCACAGTGATAGTCACCTGCACACACAGATATCCCCCTAACATAGCTAAAACTAAAAACAAACTAAAAACTACTTCCAAAAATATTCAGCTTTGATATTAATGAGTTTTTTGGGTTCATTGAGAACATGGTTGTTGTTCAATAATAAAATTAATCCTCAAAAATACAACTTGCCTAATAATTCTGCACTCCCTGTATTCAACATAGCAGGACTGAGAGGGTTATGGTGGTATGCCAATGATCCTGGCTATAGGCCTGATCTCTTTCTTATGAAATGCTATGATAAAGGCCCTTGGCCTAACATATTTATTGTTAAATTTATATGAAAGTCAATATGCATCTCAGTGTGGACTGTTATTGCTGTATATTAAAGATTTTAGAAATGAATTTTGTTACATTAAATCTCACAGATTACAGAAGTAGGAAAGGGTTTGGTGTTGATTCCCCCTTGTGACAAACCATGTATATAGGTTTACTCTGTGAAAATCTGTTTTAGGCTCTCTTAGTAGAGATAGTATTTTGTTAAGTCAACTCTAACTGTGCATACCTTCCTAATTTTCAGTGACTTCTGTCTCTCTTTCTAAAATATGAAGACTATGTGCTTGATGATCCCCTTGTGGAAATGTTTATGCTCAATACTGTAGGCCTGAGCTTGTTATGGTGACAAGCTACGGGACTGATTGGTGCACTAATAAACGCTATGTCCAATGCCTTAGGTCTGTTCTACTCATTATGAAACACTATGACAAAGGCAGTTGATCTACCTTGTTTACTGGAAAAGCATTTGTGAAAGCCAGTAATTATGTAACTGTTGGTTTTCTTGTTGCGTTACAGGGAGGTACTTTGTTGCATGTTATTTCCTACCTTACCACAGAAGAAAAAGGTTTTGGCGTTGGCCACCCACTCCGTCAAACCCTGGGGATTTTCAGGGTGATGATTCTTGTTAGGGGATTGTATATTGTTTTGCAATGTGTATTTTACTACACATTTGTAATACTATAACAATGCATGGTGAGTGCAGTTTATCTGGACATGAATAGGATGGTGCTGTCTAAGGTGTAAAGCAGTGGTTCCCAACATGTGGTCCGGGGACCCCTGGGGGTCCGCAAAGCCTTCTCAGGGGGTCCGCGAGAGCCTAGAAAATAAACAAAATCTTAACAAATATTGACAAATTAGGTCCCCAGCTTCCAGTAATGACTCAGGCAGGGGTCCCCGGATTCCCATGATGATTCAGTGGGGGTCCCTGGGTTCCATTAATGTTAAAGTGGGGGGTCCACAGAAATCAAAAGGTTGGGAACCACTGGTGTAAAGCAAATGGTAAAGGATATAGGCTTCTTTGGTTCAATAGGGAACAGTCATGCCAAATTTCATAGGTTTGATCTGTTTCAGGGCCCCAAAAAAATCAGTAAAATTTTACTAGACCTGCAGGTCGAATCACTTAAATAATCTACTCAACCTATCTGTAATGTACTTGGCCCGCAAACGGGTCTCAAATTGTGTGATCCTAGGCAAATAGTTTACAGAGTCGCCTTTTTCTTGATTCTCACATATGGCTGCACCTTCAAATATGTGAGCTCAGCATTGCTGCAGTACAAAAAACCTCGTTTGATTAAGTAGACCACAGATTGCTGCATGCATCACAAGAATCTAGCCCACATACCCATCAGGTCTAGCCCACATAATCTAGGACTTCTTTTAGTTTACTAACAACATTGCCATCAGGGCAAGAGTGTTTCTCAGTTTGTTTAAACACTCAATTTTAATAAATATATTACTAAACCATGTTGTGGTAGCATATTGTCACCTACACACAGTAACTTTGCAAGAAATGTCCAAAAACCTCTCCACTAACTTGCAACTTTACTGATAAAACTATATAGTGTATTAAAAGTCTGTGAAAATTGTGTTTCAGAAAACATATCCTTTGCACACCAACACATAATGTATTCTGATTTGTTATCGTCCTATTAAAATATTTTTTCATCACACAGAAATATAAAAAAGGGCTTGCGCAACTATTGAAATATATTTTTAAATGTTTGCAAGGTTGACTTAGTCATTTAAATGTTGTGTGTTATGAAAAACCTGACACCCTATATCCTTTTATTTTACATTCTAAGCAGCAGGTAACACAGTTCACCTTACAATGTCCTGGAACTCAGCAGTCAGAAGGAAAATTAACTGTAAGAAAAACTGACTTTTGACCTCTGTCTGTCATTTGAGCAAATGTGACAAGAGAACAAGATTTAAAGGCATCTTTTATTGCCCCTCCATTTGTCAACTGAACAGAACACCTGTTCAGTGTAAACTCGCCAGAAGGGATGATTAAGTATTAAAAACAGCTCGACCTGAACAAATAAGACTTGCCAATGCGAGTGGGTCGAGTGCATTTTTTTTAAGCCCTGCTGTTCATTATGAAACATTACAACAAAGCCAGTAGGCCTGACCTACTTATTGTGAAAAGATGTGTTAAAAGACAATATGCTTTTAAGGATGGGTACTTGTTATACTGTAGTATAGGTAGGCAGGGATTTTCTCTCTCAGATACTCTAGTAGGCAAGGATTTTCGTGTTGGTGATCCACCTGAACAAACTGTGGGGATAGCACATATGTACCACAATTATCCTTAGTAGGCTCTTCTGGGGGAGACAGTATTTTGCTTTGCTATCTGTGCTTTTGGACTTTCACAACCATACGTCTGATGGTTGCCTTGTGTGGAAACCTATGTTCAATAAAATAGTCTAGAGTTGGTTATGTACAAGTCAATGATAAAGGCTATGGACCTCATTAATTAGTATGAAAAGTTAAAAAAATAAAAAAGGCAGTTTTATCTTGGCATAGTAAATATAAATAGCATTTGTTAAAATAAATCTGCATTTAAGAGTGGGTTGTTATTTCTCTGTGGTAAAGCCTACAGATAGGTATTTTGTTACATGAGGATTTACAGATTACCTTCGCAGGGAAGGAATTTGGTGTTGGTTACTGCCTAAGGGCAGAAGATTTGCACTGTAACAATTCTTTCTAGAACCTCTGCTTAGCTGTTCGAAAGGATTATGCAATACAAAAAAATACATCCATCCATAAATACTAATAATATATATCCATATAGATATATAGAGGGCCTTTGGGTTAGCTCTGTTCAGCATTTAGGGGGTTATTCTAACTTTGGAGGAGGTGTTAATCCGTCCCAAAAGTGACAGATTTACCACCAGCCGTATTACGAGTCCATTATATCCTATGGAACTCGTAATACGGCTGGTGGTATATCCGTCACTTTACGGACTGATTAACACTCCTCCAAAGTTAGAATAACCCCCTTAGTGTGTCCAAGTGTCATGCACACTTTGCTTCCACCCATGACGCGTAGTGCATAGAGTCATGGTTCAGTCCACATCAGGCATTTATTCTACTGTCCTGTGAATTACAGTATTTACTGGTCAATTGTACATCTAACCAAAAATCAGTATGCTTCAGAGTCTGATGGATGGGCACAAATTTTTGTTTTCAATTCTCTCCTTTTATAGCTCCCCTTTCCTTTCTTTACATTTTCTTGGTTTATTTCAGTGCTCAAGAAGACGTTGTAGCTTGCATAGCATTGCTAACGGGTCGCTTGCTTTCCGCTCATTTCATCTGCTGTGTGTCACATCCCACGTAGCCAGAACCAGTTGACCATTCTGGAATGCCATGTTGATTTTAAAAGTAAGCAACCCCTCACGCACAAAGTGGACAGGGGTTACATAACGCAACAAACAAGATATCTCCCCTCTATGCTAATCTTATTACTACACAAGTCTCCATTACAGTGTCTTGTTTCAAACAATTTCAGTAAGTCCTATTGTATACCACAAATCAAATTTATAAAATCATTAAAAAAATTTAGTCTCATTTATTTCTGACAAAAGAATAATTTATTAAAATTACATAAAATCTCAATTAATCCAGATGATGAAAGTAAATTCAATTTTCACATTTTTAAAATTGGCCTAACAATTCATCACACAGTAACATACTATGATTAACCTCTTTTGATTTATATTATTTAAAAAAACACAAACAAGTAAGAGGTTAATCTTTAATCCTGCATTTTTTCTTCTCTCACGTCAGTCTTATCATGAACTTCTTCACTGCTATTTAGCTATCACACCTGCATTTGGTACACAATTAAGTTGTTACTGCTTGTTACTGCAATGTTTTGTTAAAATGTCTTTCCTAATTATTTGCCCATTTATATCGCTGGAGGGCGACAGATGTCCAGGAGATCACATGCTATGTATAGCTGCCTCACTTTGAGGAGAAGCCCTAACAGAACCCACACCTACCACTTCTATGCACCATATGAACCCCCCCTCCCCCAAAGTACTGAAGATTTGTTTGAATGAGAGTGCTTGCTGGAATGTAAATACATGACTGATAGTAGTTTTCAAACAAGCAATTGGTATTTTCTCAACTGTATAGTATAGAGACATGGCTTTAAACTGAGAAAATAATTTGACATTATAGCATACACTATGTTGCAGTTGTGACTCCCAGCTTGTATTCAAATGACTTGAAATGATAGCTAGTATTGCTGAGGAAATTTAGGTATGCCTTCTAGTCTGTACACAACCTCCCCCCCACCCTCACACAAGGAAGAGAAGCCAGGTGAGCGATAAGGAAATCTTTCCATTTCAGATAAGAGAATGTAAATAATATATTGCTAGTATTCTCAAAAAAACGTTCAAAGTAGGGTTATGGAAGAAATTGCACACTCATCATGAAATGCGATTTCTAAGCAACTGAACTTTTAAGAGACATTACATTATCATTTATGTAGGAAGGTGCCCCATTTGGCATGGTTAACCCCCCTCCCACTTTTTGCCTGATATTTGATATTAACTTGACGGTGTGTGTGTGCTGGGATCCTGCTAACCAGGCCGCAGCACCCGTGTTCTTTCCCTAAACTGTACCACTGCTTCCACCACTGGCACACAGCTAACTGCCTTGTAAAAAGTACCGGGGTACCAAGGGCCCTGTGGCCAGGGAGGGTCTCTAAGGGCTGCAGCATGTATTATGCCACCCTAAGGGACCCCTCACGAAGCACACGCACACTGCCATTGCAGACTGTGTGTGTTGGTGGGGAGAAAAAGGTAAAGTCGACATGGCATCCCTCTCTGGGTGCCCTGCACACAAACCACTACCTGTGGCATAGGTAAGTCATCCTTCTAGCAGGCCTTACAGCCCTAAGGCAGGGTGCAGTATACCCCAGATGAGGGCATGGCTGCATGAGCAATATGCCCATACAGTGTGTACGTCCATTCTTAGACATTGTAAGTGCAGTGTGGCCATACAGAGCACATGAGCTGAGAGTTTGTCATTACCAAGTCCATAGCTCCATGATGGCTTCACTGAAGACTGTGAAGTTTGGTATCAAATGTTTCAGCAAAATAAACCCACACTGATGCCATTGTTGGATTTATTGAAAATGCCCCCTGTATTCCACTCAACACTCTAGTGTAAGGCTGACTGGTCTGTGCCAGCCTGCCACTAACAGGCAATCTTCTGACCCCATGGGGTGAGGACGTTTGTGCTCTCTGGGGTCAGGGACAAAGCATGCTCTGTGTGGCGGTGTTCCACACCTCCCCATGCAGGAACTGCAACACTTGGCATTGACCCTCAAAGGTTCCTGCCTCTTCTTACACTGCCCCAGGGTACTCCAGCTTGTGGAGATTCCCACCTCCTGGGCTAAGCCCCACTTTTGGCGGCCAGTCTGGTGGGAAAATTAGTAAACACAAGGAGGAGTGACCACCACAGCTGTTACCACCCCTAGGGTGTCCAGAGCTGAGGTAAACCCTGCCCCCCTCCTTGCAGAATCCTCCATCTTGTTTTGGAAGAGGATAGCCAATAGAGATAGCAATGTGCCCCCCTCCCCAAAGAGGGTTGGCACATGACTGGTGTAGCCACCCTCAGGGACAGTAGCCATTGGCTACTGCCCTCTGATCCCTGTATGCCCCATAATCTAGCATTTAGGGACACCACAGAACCTTGCTCTTCAGATTCCTGATGACCTAAAGAAGAAGGAATGAAGGACTACACCAGCAGTGAAGACTCCAGACGACAACTGACTTGTCCCTAGCCCTACTGGTCTGTCTGCAGCTTCAAGACTCCAGCTACAAGAAGACAACTCGTCCTGCAGGACCTGCGACCTTTACAAACCCCATGAGGACTGCCTGCCTTCCCTAAAGACCAAGATCTCCCTGGACAGAGGCCCTGTCCACAAAGAAACCTCCAAGAAAGACTCCAGAAACACCCTGGATCCACGAGTCCTGCCCACTTTGCACCCTACACCCACAGCCCAAGTCCAGGTGGCCCAACGGATGGGAGAGTCTCCCGGCGATTCCGACTTAGAGTCCACCCTGGGTTAACCCCTCATGACCAACACGATGGCTCCTGCAACCTAAATCCAGCGGACCTGCCCTGACAGAGACTGGATCCGGAGGAGATTTCTTGATGCCTAAAAGGTACCCCTGCACTTGCAGTCCCCCAGCCTTGGGGAACCAAACGACAGTCCAGCATCATCCAGGGAGGTCTCTACTTACCTGTCCAGCAGTTGGTTATCTTCAGGCAACTCCCTGGACCACACCTGCAGCATCTTTGTGACCGCCGGTGTTCCCTCATTGAACAGCATTGGGCGCCCGACACTGTGTTTGCACCCTGCAACCGGCTGCCCCTGTGCCACTGAAGATGTATGTTTGGTGCTGACCTGTGGCCCCCCCACGATACCGATCTAAACCAGTGCCATGAAGTCGTGGGTACTTATCTGCAAGCTGTTTTCTTCTAAGTACCCCCTATCTCCACACGATTCCATTGGGCGCCCGACACAGACTTTGACTTCTGCACCCGGCCGGCCAAGTGTTGCTGGTGGTGCACCCTTGGTGTCTTCCTAAACTTTGCCCTTTGGACACCCTAACCCCCCCAAGACTGGGATCTTAAGTCGAGTATTTACCTGCAAATTGTGTTGTTACTTTTCCTCCCCTAGGACTGCATTACTTTCTATGAGTAATAGCACTGCATTTCTAAAATTGAAAAGTATTATTCAGCTGTAAACTGTTATTCAAGTAAATTCTAAACAAAGTGCATTTGATACTTGAAAGTGATACAGTTTCAAGAATGAACTTACCTGCAACAAATATCCTTTTGGTTCTAGAAATAAAGTAACAAGGCATATTTTGATACATAATACATTGGCCTGGAGTTAGTCATTGAGTGTGTACCTCATTTCTTGACTGTGTGTACAACAAATGCTTAGCACTACCTCTGATAAGCCTAAGTGCTCGACCACACTACCACAAAAGAGAGCATTAGTATTATCTACTTTTAGGCTCTGTAAAGCCTTTGGGGACCCATTGGACTGTGCACACTATACCTTACTTTTGTATAGTTTATACAGTATAATTGTAATTCCTACTATTTATATATTTTAAATTTTAATGACATTTTTGTAAATAAAAATAAAAAAGACTACATTTATAATTAAGTATGTTTATAGACAGGAAAAATCTTTAAGGGCAAGTCATGTTTTTATTTCTTCTCTGCAGAATGTTACCAAATAAGCATTAGTCTCCCTTTTACATGACCATACTGCAGTATCAAAATATCTTATGTATACACTAACAGTGTATCCACACGAACTCTTGATTATAGCTCTGGCAGCAGATCAGCCAAGCATTCAAATCATAAGAGCGCATAGAGAAAGGTACACGTTCGCTACTTTATGAGAGTGCCCATGTACTGCCAAACAGAACTTAAGGACCTGGGGAAAACTGGAAGCACTCACACAAACTTTTTGAATACTCCTACATATTAAACGTCTAAATGATTAATATTTTTATATTCCGTTTTCAACTGTCATGCTTTTGTTTTGACAACAAGACTCCATCAGCATCCCGCAGTAGTATGAAGGCATCAGAGGGACTGCATGGTTACTCCATATGAATTGTATCCAGCATGTCTTTCACAAGGCTCTCCTCTCCCAATTGTGCTTTTCATTTACCTAACAACCACTGGGTTATGGCACAGTAGCTCCCCACACCAAATCCCTGATATTCCATCACTGCACAAGCTCGTCTGCCACCATAAACGCTCATACCGAAACAACTTATGGTCAAGACCAGTGCACAGACTGAAGAAAGTTATATTGCTTGTTCATTCACCTGGCCGGAGAACCACAGTCCTTGTGCTCTGTAGACCTGGCACTTGTTGTGGTCCTATATCAGAATATATGCTAAATATCGGTCGCCAAGGATGACCAGTGCAGGGGGAATTAATCAAGCAGCACAGTGCAGCACAGCAAGTTTAGCAACTGCTTTGCTGCCCTACTAAATAAGGTAGGAGAATGTAGTGCAGCAGACCTCTTCTAGCAGCTGCTTCAGGGAGCCTCTCTTGAGGGGCTACTCATACAATTTCTCTCACTGAATACCATGGTATCATCAACCCATGTGATGCAGATGGCAGTGATGTAGCTAGTATCAGGGTGTCTACAGTGTGGCACCCCTGAAGACAATACCATTAGGGCAGGTTTAGGGATGATAAGGGAATCTTTAAGAAGTTAATAATTGGTCAGTCACAAATGACTGGTAAAGTGTGTACATCAGTGACATGCTGTGATCAAAACCAAAGATTGAAGAACACACGCAATGGCTGAAGGGGGCTCACTCAAACATAGCAAACGGCTGAAGGAGACTGACCCAAACCCCCTTTCTGCATATATTTTTTTTAATTTATGCTATTTGCTAGCTGCTACACCTGTCAAGCAAGATCTACAAATGTACCTGAAAACAAATATAGTGGGAAAGCATTAAACAGTTAAAAGTACAGAACCTTAACAAAATAATGCTTTTGGTGACCAGCGAAACAGAACAAGGTAAAAAAATATATATAAAGTAAGATAAAAAAAAAAACTTAAAAGATATAAATGTTAACAGCTTAGTGGGTATGTGATAAAGCTTATAAAATGCAGCTAACAGTGCTCACGGAGAATAGGTAGGAGGTTGTACAGCATATCAAGCTTTGGAGTTTATTTTAGCCTCTCTCAGCCATTGACACTAGGAAAGTACTGTTTGAAGTACTCTTAAATCCTCTCTGATGTGGTGTTTAAGAAAGATATACAGCCTATCAGTTAACTGAATATACAGCGAATTCCATAGTGGAAAGCAACAGTACTAGAAGTGAATGAGCAATGGTTACCACTTCATCAATCTTCCTCATCTACCACCTCCTTAACCCTGCTTATATCAACCTTAACCTGCTTTGACCATCACCAGGCAAACAGTTCATTGGAAACATAATCAGAAAGTGCAGTGGCCATCCACCCAAAAGAGTGCCTTATACACTTTGTTTATCAATACAGCAACACAATACTGAGTTTACTACTGTTTAAGCTGGGAGAGAACTGTCCCATAGAGGCACGGAGTTGCTTTTCAGAAAAAAGGTGGAGATCCCCAAGATGTGCCTGCCTACTTCCTCATCGTTAGTCATCACGTTCTGTAAAGGAACAGCTCCCAATCACCACCAAACTAGGTCATCTGCATGGTCCTACAGGCACAATCTTTATAACCTATAATAATTATTTATGAAGCCACTAAGAGCCCTACTTCAAAACCAAGGAGCTGCCATGCATAATGAAAACAAACATAAACCTAAAACTTGCACCACTAAATAACTCTAATAAAAAATGTTATATATATATTTTTCTAATTTCACAAAATCTTTCATGTACACCTTTCCAGTACTATATGCCTAGTCACCATTGTCATGTCTGATTCCCCTCACACTACAGAAAATGTACTGTATACTGTTATTTAAAAATATTAACTATTACTTATGTATACCATGTATTTTTACAGCCTTGAAAAAGTCACTGTGTGACAGAACACTTGCTGGCTGTACATGAACACGTATATATTACAAGTACTTATTGATCCAAATAAATTACTTTCTGGAATACCAAGAAGACTACTGTACTATACACCTTGGATCTTCTACATTAGATTTTACTTTCATATTTACAAATATTTGTGTTGTGAGTGCTGTGGTCTTAGCTGTTCTTCTGTACATTGTGTATATAGTTATACATACAAAATTCCTTGCCTTAAGGTAGTAGGGCAATTGATCACTGAGCACCATTCTGAGTAGACTAAATCATAGACCAATTTTGGACACAACAAGGAGGTGCAGTTTTTTTGGCCTTTACTACCTTTTATTATTGTAATGAGCAACCATGATCTTCATGCAGTTTTTAAAGACTAGTGTGTAATTACTTTAAAGCAGTCAAAATGAAGAAGCCCACGTCTCGCAAAAATACAGGCTGGTTAAAGGAAGTGGAAGGTAGTGAAAGGATCAGAGATTAAAGGCAGCTGTGCAGAGAAAGGATTTGCCTGAAGGGACAGCCTGACATTATTCCCTAAGCATTTTACAGAAGGTGAAGAGAATCAGCTTTGGAGGGCCTGGATTTTGAGTCCGAGATCTTTTCTCTCTCTCGCTTGTGCCTTCATCACCACTGCTATAAATCGTAAGACTGATGACAAATTCAACACTGTATAAGGCCTCTGTCTCATTTCATTTTTAACTTACAGTCCTCTTTCCATCTTAAGTCCCAACAGCCCTGAAAAAATAAGCTAAATACTAGAGTGAATCTGTCTCAAATATGCAAGATAAATCTTACATATGCACCAGGGAGGTTGGAAGAAAAATGTAAAATACAGAAAAGTTAAATGGCTTTTTAAAAGGCTGAAACACGCACTGAGTGACAGGGCTACGGTACTTTTGGACAAAATCTTGTTTGATACGAAGTTTAAAAACAAACAATTACAAAATAAATGGCTCAACCTCTACGGTGTCAACTAACACACTCTATAATGGAGGCTTTGAAATACCATTGCAACATGCAATGCGAGAATGGTGCTCCATGGAGACATGAACTTGCTTCTCAAGAAAGCGCAGAGGTCATGAAGATCTCCGAGAATAATGTAGAATGCCAGGATTCACTTCTGAAGAGTAATTATATTGGATACATACACAAGTGCACATGAAGGCACAGTCTGTCAATAGTGTAATGGTTTCCATCAATTCGCTGGCCAGATAAAAATTCCATAAGTCTTCACCGAGGCACGTCATAAATGGTTTAAATTAGGTATAATCTAAGCGTCTTCTCGAAACACATCAATGGGGTGGTGAAGGGAGCAGAGTGGTAATCACTGTACATAACTATTGGATGTAGACTATAATGAATAAACAAAAGCACATGGAGCATTTTTTGCTGTTTAGTAAAATCTCTATCATACTAGTAAGTATATTACAAAATACTTCCAGAGTGCTATAAGGCGGCCTCAGACATGCATTAAGTATGTGACAAACAATGTGAAAAAAGCTTAAACCTAAATAGCTTCTGCGATAAGGATTTTACAACCACTTACTGTTTTTGATTTGGTGAATTTGTCTTCACATTTGAGGGCCTCCTCGGGAGAAACTCTTCTTTTGGACAAATCAATGTAACCTGATGTGGCAAGAAAATGCAAAAATGCTTAGCTCCAGATACCATACAAGTTCAGATCAGCTGCAGTGTCATCAACCACAACCATCCTAAACAAAAGCACTCCAACATCTCATTGCTAAATACATCCACAGAATTTTTAGCTGGCAAGATGACTCAACAAGCGGGAAGCTCTCTAGTGGCATCCGGTGTGATCTGCAGGCCACAACTTTGAAAGCTCGGAGGCAAACTCAAAATTTCAGCAATTCAATGTTGCGAAGTCATGTATGACTTAACTGCAGCAATCAAGCACAAATCTTATGGTATTAAGGGAGGACATGGTGTTCCTCTCGTACAAACACTCCACTCAAAGGAAGCATTTGCATCTGAAGGGTTAAGAACACACATATTCAGTCAGTGTCCTCCCCAAACCACCGCAATGCACGTCAACTGAGCAAAATGTAGCATCTCTCCTCGATGTGCCATATTTTTACAAAACAAAATATAGTTTTCTTTGGTCTAAAGAGATCATGTCCATTTCACTAATAATCGAGTACAGCCACTGCATTGGCAGAACAACCTTTAACTATGCTTTAACCCATGCATGTACAAAACACAAAAGGTGTGAGAATTGGTCTCCATGAGTATTCTGCATTTGTCCTAACAGCTAAGAATGCCAACAACTCACCCAGTCAGCAGATATCTGCTTGGGAATTTCAGTGTACAAATGAGCACTAGAATAGGGAAACACCAGCCATATATAAACAACGGTTTATAACCAACGTATTCAAAGCTTGCTCTAGTTAAAAGTCCATTCCTGCTGCTAAAACTGAGCCTACCTGCGACTTCTCAATTTGACCAACCCCTAGCCTGTACCCCTACTCCTCCAACGTCCTGGTGCCCTTTTTTGCTTTTTGGTCTCAGGGATGAAATCTTCACAGGTTACAATTTGCTTATTACCTAGTGTGAAAGGCACGACAGCAGCTCACCTTAGTAGCTCTAGAAGCTCCATATAAACTGTGACCCTGGCTTGCTGAGCTTTTGCAGATTTTCTATCAGTGTACATGTGTATGGTAGTCTAACCAATAATCATATATAGTATCTTTCAACACAATTGAGAAGTAGGGACAGGTCCTGAATGCTGAAACTCGTTTGTTGCAATTCATGCCTTACACATCGCCAAAGACAATGCTCTTTGCTTGCACTAAAACCTTGAGTTAGAGATACGGGGATGCAGGGTTTCTTTTCACCATTTCATGCTTTAAGCACTAATCCCTTTGTACAAAAAGCACATTATTTCCAAAAAGCATTGTTGATTCTACCTTTGTCTTTGTCAACTCTGATAACAACAACACATTCGTTCCTCCCGATGCGGATGAGCTTGTTGATGGATCGGATGCGCCTCCTAGACAGCTCGCTGAGCAGGATCATTCCCTCAATGTTGTTGTACTCCAGGAGGCTGACGTAGGCCCCCATCTCAGCAATTGAGCGGACATTGACCATGACTACATCGTCCACCTCTGGGAACTTGTGCTGGTAGAACCGACAGCCAAGGGCAGGCATGCTAAAGGAGAAAAGGGGAAAACACGCTTAGAAGACAGTACAGCAGTTCAGTTGAAAACATTTCCACAGTGTGTTTGTTTTGCACAAGGCTTTTTCATAGCATAAGAATGTCTTCAAACAAGCACTGGCAAAGCCAATAGGTCTCTCCTTTGGGAATTGGGCTGCCCTATGATAAGTCTTAAGTATTTTATTTGTAACCCTTGTTTCCACTTACAATTGTAGATAAAACTGACTTCCAGCACCTGGCCAATGTTGAGAAAATGCTCATAATAAAGTGGGCATTTTATGACCAATAATTGTTTGCAAAGAATGACAAATTGCAAAACATTAACAGAGGCTATGACACAGAAGCCACCAAGAATAATGGTGGCGGTGGGAGGCACTGTGTATAGCAGTTGCTAGCTGTAAGGCTTGCTACCCTACCTTGCAGCAATATTTATTCAAACATCAACCTGTTTATCAATCCCTGCCCCACTTCTCATACCGCTTAAATGGGCCCATTTAGTACTTTGGTTAACATTTATGTGCTGTTGATATTTATCTATAACTACATATTTCCTGAGTAGAACACAGTTCACTAGGAAATAATTCAGTAGATAAGACGTAGTGCCTGCTTGGAATGAAATCCTTATAGTACACGTACATACACACTTCAACACACCAGTGTTTGGCGACACAACTTCAAGTTCTGTAACGTTGCATCAAATTTTTCACCACCGGAAAATAGACTTTGAATTATGTGGATGCCTGATCAGTTACACCTATCACTACATTCTTATAAAGGAGATGTCGCGCGCAAGATTGTAGACAAAGTGTAGTTTTGGACCCAGGCACATAATGCTGCTCTCTTAGTTAGAGATGATTGCTTATGAGATATGGTCTCATTGTTTTAAGGAACTGATTCTGTACGTTTGATATTTTTTATATTCTTGCTCACCACAATTCTAAGATGTACTGGCCATATGCATCCTCAACTGTTGTTGGATGTTGACAAATACTAACATATCTGTGCTATTATAAGATAATGCACCTTGCTCGAAGGTTATACAAGTTCTTTTGTCTTCCGAATATGTAATACTTGATATATAAATTTTTAAAAACAAAGTTTGAATTCAACTTTAAAAACAGCATCCGTGGGCCTCAACAGTGCGAGGGGGCGAACCGGTTTGCCCTTTGGGGATGTGCATATTTTTGCAAAAGATCCATAAAAATAAATGGCTAGCAACTAGAGTGTCCCAACTTGTCGCCTCATCATTATTTTATCATTTTCACTTCTTGTAGAAAGGAACTGCATCTTATGTGAATCGGACTTCAAGACCATGCATGAATTTGCACCATACCCCAAATTTTTAATTCTAAAGCCATATTAGTCTAGAAGTGTTCGGGAACAGGGCAAAAGCACAGTACATCCACTAACTTCATCCTACACCACTGAACATGCCAGCACAGTGTTATGCACACCTGAGACAACCTGATGTGCGTGTTCATCATGGCCTGAAGAACAACAGTTCATATGGGCTCAGCTTAGATAGCACCAAATACTTCTGAACACGCAGATTCTGCACCTGAGACAATTTGATATCTAGACTGAGAATATGTGCTCCTGAAGCCAGTGAACATGCAGGTTTCGATCAGACTACGTCCACGACTACCAACCATCCAGGCTCAGATTTAAACTATACCCGATGTCTTTCAAAATACAACATTAGAGTATGCACACCATGGAGATGCAGGGTCCTCATTGTATTATTATGAATACATGAGTATCACTCCTACAAGGGAACCTCAACAAGGTTCGGAAATGTACAAGTGTCATTAGAAAGACAGATGGTCCCTCTTGAGATACTTGTACATTTCCACTGTAGATCCAGAATTCAAGCCACTAGAAGACAAATAAGAATGGCAAAAATACCTCACCCTATGAAGCTACAAACAATATGCTTTGTGAATTTTAAGAAACGCTGCTCCTTGCATATGAACTCAACAAAATAGCCCACCCATGAAGCTACAGACAATATGCTTTGTGAATTTTAAGATATGCTCATTTTAGTATATGATCTCAATTGTTTCAATTAAAACAAGAAAGTTAATGTAATACTGCAACAAAGAGCTACACCAATTAAGCTTTTCACTATGCAATGAATGGAATTTCTTAATTTAAGAACTTTGTATTCTGTGGGACACCAGAAGTATACCTCACTGTCCACAAACAGTATATTTGGAAGTTAATATTTCAACTGTATACCACTTCCACTTGTTGGTCACCGAAAACCAGTGGCAGCAAACTTATAAATACTTAATTCAACCTGCATTTCCAGCAGTTAAGCTGACAGATTTCAAAAAGTGGCTTACAAGCATCTTCATTGTTTGTTTTCTAATCATCTGAGCACCCATTTGTAGTCATAGTCACGAAACAGTCAGATTAGGCTTTGCTGTTCTTTCTTGAAATTATACTTTACCTACATATATTATTACCTCTTCCCTTATGCCAGTCCTTCATGCAAGAAAGAGCACTCCATCCCAGGAACAGATACATTTAGCACTTTGTCATTCAAACTCACCAACAGCCTATTAAAAATAATGTTTCTCCTTCTAGGGCATGAACATTGGTGCCCCTGCCCTGTTACAGCATCCACGTTTTTGTCAGTCTTGAAACTGGACATGGATCATGTGAAAAATTATTTGCACACCCATAAGCTTTTACAAGATTTGAAAAGTAGCACTGGCCAAACAGATTTTTTCACTGAGAATTTAGTCATCTCAGTATCTATTTTGTTATCTGGACACATACGCTCTACACTCATGCAGCCCCACCACATTGGCTAACAGTTAACAATGCCACGATTTGGTTTCAACAACAATTAATCAATTGCTACTAAAGCAAGGCATCAATACAAATGTTCAAGAAGTTTGAGGGAGTTAATTTTCAATACCAGTGGTTCTCCACCTGTGGACCGGGGAACCTTTGGGGTCCGCGAATGCGTAGACAATTAGCTAATATTAACAGATTATTAAAGTGTACAGGAATAGCCATCGCCCACAAATCCACGCTCAAAATCCACACCCACACGGACGACATTCGATACCGCCGAACACATACAATTCCGGATCCACACTGACCACAACACCACCCTCAGGGGAACGCTCATCTACCGACCCCCAGGACCACGAGCACCCTTCAGCGACTCCATCGCCGACCTCACGAGCACCCACGCGCTCAACTCTATGGACTACATCCTCCTTGGAGACCTCAATTTCCACTTGGAGAACAACAACGACAACACCACATCCCTGATCGACAACCTCTCCAACCTCAGACAACTGGTCAACACACCCACCCACACCGCTGGCCACACGCTCGATCCGATCTTCTCCGCAAGCAACCACGTCACCTTTAGCCACACCACCGAACTCCACTGGACCGACCACCACTGCATCCACTTCACATTCAAGAAGCACATCGAACACCACCGCACCCAACTACCACCCCACCGCCGCTGGAGCAAAGTCACTGAAGACCAACTGACCAGCACCCTCGCCCAGAACCCGCCCACCGACTCCACCGACCCAGACACCGCCGATCTCAACCTACGACAGTGGATCAACGACTGCGCCAACACCCTCGCACCACTCAAGAGGTCCACCGACAACCAAGGAAAGAAAAAAGCCGCCTGGTTCACTGACAAACTCCTCACCTCCAAACGCACCTGCCAGAAACTAAAGAAGAAATGGCTCCTCGAACACACACCCGACAGCCTGGCAGCCCACCCGCAAGCACCACCAGCTAATCCGACTCGCCAAACGTTCCCACTTCACAGAACGCCTGAACAACAACGCACACAACAGCAAAGAACTCTTCTGCATCGGGAAAGAGCTCTCTAACCCCAGCGCCAACGTCAACGACATCCCACCATCCCAAGAACTCTGCGACGCCCTGTCCACCTTCTTCTATCAGAAGATCACCGACATCCACGACAGCCTCAACACCATGCCTCCGTCAGACCCCACCCCTGACAACTCCACCTGCGCCAACCGCTATACCGCCTGGACCCACGTAGATGACGCTGAGACTTTGAAGATCATGAACTCCATCCACTCAGGATCCCGTTCAGACCCATGCCCCCACCACGTCTACAACAAAGCCGACTCTACCATCGCCCCCCAACTTCGAAAGGTCATCAACTTATCCTTCGAAACCGCTACCTTCCCGGACAGCTGGAAGCACGCCAAAATCCACGCCCTCCTCAAGAAACCCAAGGCAGACCCCAACGACCTCAAAAACTTCTGCCCGATCTCCCTCCTCCCCTTCCCGGCGAAGGTCATCGAGAAGATCGTCAACGCTCAGCTCACCCACCACCTCGAGGACAACTCCATCCTGGACCCTTCCCAGTCCGGTTTCAGACGCAACCACAGCACCGAGACTGCTCTCCTCGCCATCACAGATGACATCAGACAGCAAATGGACAACGGCGAAACTTCAGCCCTCATCCTCCTGGACCTTTCCGCAGCCTTCAACATGGTTTGCCACCGCACCCTACTAACGCCTCCACGAAGCCGGAATACAAGAAAAAGCCCTCCACTGGATCTCCTCCTTTCTCTCCGGCAGAACCCAGAGAGTCCGACTTCCACCCTTCCGCTCCGATGCCACCAACATCATCTGCGGCGTACCCCAAGGCTCCTCTCTAAGCCCGACGCTGTTCAACGTCTACATGGCCCCCCCTCACACAACTGGCCCGTCAGCACAACCTCAACATTCTCTCCTACGCCGACGACACCCAGCTCATCCTCTCCCTCACCAAAGACCCACACACCGCCAAAGCCAACCTCCACGAGGGATTGAAGTCCATCGCCGAATGGATGAGAAATAGCCGCCTGAAGTTGAACTCCGACAAGACGGAGGTCCTCATCCTCGGACGCACCCCCTCGGCCTGGGACGACTCCTGGTGGCCCACCGCGCTGGGACCCCCTCCAACGCCAGCCAACCATGCACGCAACCTGGGTTTCGTCCTCGACTCCGCCCTCACCATGTCAACGCAGTTTCCCCCTCCTGCTACAACACCCTCTGCATGCTCCGTAGAATCTACAAATGGATCCCGACGGAAACCAGAAAAACGGTGACCCAGGCCCTCGTCAGCAGTAGACTAGACTACGGTGACGCTCTATACACAGGCATCCCAGCGAAAGACATCCGACGACTCCAACGCATCCAAAACGCCTCTGCCTGACTGGTCCTCGACGTACCCCGCCAATGCCACATCTCCCACCACCTGCAAGACCTCCACTGGCTCCCCGTGGACAAGAGGATCACCTTCAAGCTCCTCACCCACGCTCACAAGGCACTCTACAACGCCAGACCAGCCTACCTGAATAACAGACTCAACTTCTACGCCCCCTCCCGCCAACTCCGCTCCGCCAACCTCGCCCTCGCCATCGTTCCCCGATTCCAACGCAAGACCTCCAGCGGCAGATCCTTCTCCTACCTCGCCGCCAAGACCTGGAACACCTTCCCGACCCCCCTGCGACAGACCCAGGACCTTCTCACCTTCAGGAGACTCCTCAAGACCTGGCTCTTCGACCAGCTGCAGCAGCCTCCACCCCCCCCCTTCAGAGCCTTGAAACCCTAACGGGTACATAGTGCGCTCTATAAATATTGTGATTGATTGATTGATTGACCCTGCAAAGCAAAGGTGCTGAATTCCTGTTGCTCGATGCCCAGAATATATAGCTTGGGAACAAGGACAAGTTTATTTGGCCCACTGGACAAGTGTGCCTATCCCAGGGCAGCACAAACCCTTTGGCTGCCAGTTTTAAGTACTACAGTTCCAATTTATGAAGGAGGGCTGGCTTCCACAAAGACAAGATGTTATCCATTTGTATAAGTTGTTCAAACACATACATATGATTCATTAACGCAAAGTCTTTACTATACAAGGGGAATGTTGCAAAGACATGCAGTGAGCTTAGCTTGCTTTATCAACAGTGGTTCCAAGTATATAAACATGTACACATTTGCAAAACGTAACAATTTGAGGCTACTTATTCCGCTTCTAAAGTACTTTGTGTTTATTTGCAGATACACACACAAGCATGAAAGCAAGACTGGTGACTATTATAAAAATGTACCCCAAAAATGTGCAACTTGAAAAATATTTTTTGCAAAACTACAGTGCAATTTTAGATACCATTTTTGTGAGGCATCATTTAGTAAAACGTGTTTGATGCACGTCAATTTTTAAATAAAATAATGGAGAATGTGTGAAACCACGAAAAGAAGTTAGGTGCCCAACTGTTAAAGAATGACACAAAAGTGCAAACATGTGTATATGTCTTTCCATTGCTGCAGACTTACTACTTTGGGGAGTTCAAGAGTTTACAGAAGTAGGACTGGAAACGGTACTTGTAGCAAATGTTGGTTAGTTCCATTTTGACGTGAGTAAATATACAAGGGTACAGCTGCTCACACTAACATCCGCCAAGCATATCTACATTCCCTTTCCCTACACTCATTCCCTTACCCACTCCTCCCTCCGGAAAGAGTTACACTCACCTTATAAGGAGTAAATTCCCAACCTTTCAACAGTGGGCAGAGATTGGAGAAGAATTGGCGGGTACCCTTAAACATGTATGTTGGCAGGTATGCACAGGCTCATAAGGTGTTCCAACCCTGCAGCTACCACTTCCTGACTACTTTCAGCCCCTGTATGTAGGGAGTAACATTTCATCCTTACTAGAATTCAAACCCTGAAATTTTATGTGCTGTGGCTTAGGCATAAAGGCTATTATCAGTGCTCTGACATAATGAAAACACTAAGAGAATTGGTCACCTCAATGCACAGCACTGAAAAGATAAGGGTTTTTTTGTTTTTGCTTCGGTTTTTATTTTTACAGGACAGGTTGATTTCTGAAGCATTCTGTTCTTTGGGCAAGCAGTTTATAAAATTACACACACTCGAAAAAGGGATTTTATCCTAGCCCTTACCAGAAGTAAATGTGACCATTACCAGGAATGGGAAACTGTCATAGGTGGCCACAAACTAACGTGTGCGAGGGTCTCCACAAACTGTCAAGGCTAAATATGCCTTGAGCCTCTGCCAACCCCAATACTTGTATGGGATTTACACCCTGTGTAATGCCAAATTGGCTTAAGGAAAAAAATACACGGAGTAACGGGATTTACAATTGCTAGGTCACATTTTGTGAAAGCCTGGCAGTCCTATGTCCAGCCATTAGCCTCGTAAATTTGACTTAAGAGTGGAATCGATGTATTTGCTCTGAAAAATCATTTTCCGAAAACACTCCATGATCCTGGAGTGTCCTTCACTTTCACATTAAAAACAGAGCCTAGTTCCGGGGCTTCAAATCCCTTCTCAATAATGTGTCCCTTTGAAAAATACCTTCACCTGACAGTCTAAGCCCATGATCCATACTGTTCCTTCCTTTTGTACCCTACAGTTTCCCCTCACTAATCCTATAACTCCTGAATTCAGACCAAGAGAGACATTTATTATGATGATGGGGAGTAGAGAAAAACATCATGCTCAAAACAGTGCTGTGTTTTTAACAAAATAAAAGAGTGGAAGTGACTGGTAACCACTTCGTAGTGAGCTATCAGTAATGTTTTGTTTTCACTGCTGTTCTTGCTGGAAATTGGTGTCAAAGTGGGGGTAGTGTGGACGACTCCAAATAAACCTTAAAGTCTCTACACATCCCAATTGTTATAAAGGATCAAACTGTACATACTATTTATTACACTTGTTATGCAGTCCAGGCTGCCACTAGCATGTGGGAAACCGTGTATTTGACAGCATTTAAAAAAAAAAAAAGATAACTGAACATAACTGCAATGTTTGAATTGCTAAATGCGCTCAGTGCTCCCAATCTAATAGAAGAATTGTGAGAAAATAATTGTCATTCCGAAGAGGCCCCACTGAGATTGGGCATAGCATGAAAAAGTTTGAAGACCAGTGTCATGTGGAATATGATTGAAATAAGAGCAAACTTGGTCTTTTGTGGGCTCACCATTGTATGCAAAGGACCATGATTAGCACAAATAGGCCTCAAGTTAATCAGTAAATATTCAGGCCATTCTGCATGAAAACCTACATACCACGCTCAACAATCAAATTCATTTTAACATATGTAGGACTTATAAGGTGATATGGTTTGAGGAAAGATCTTGCCTTCATTCCACAACTCTCCACAGGAGATACATTCCACTTCCCCCGTGAGAACACTAGGACCACACAGACCTTTGATGCACACTAACTGGCTTCCCTCACACAGACACTGCGCTCCTGTCTTGCACACACCAAAATCCTCAAACTTGCTGCTTCACACACTGCCCTGCACATTCAAGTACCACATAATAAAAACCTTCACTGCTAATTGGGGGCATTTATCTTTAGGGCTCAGCACACCACTCCCAATCGTTTCAATTCTGCAGCGTCATGGTATTTCTACAAAATCAGACAATCCTAAGTGCTTCCGAGTTCCACCCACTATACTTTTATCAATCCTGGAATCAGGGATGGTACCCGGGCGCTAGGTATTGACGTATGTGGCTCATTCGAAAATATATTCTTTATACCATTTATGCAATCAAGAAATACAACAGCAGGTAAGAATATGCACAACAAGTTTACAGAAACATCATTTTACCACTGGCAAACAGCAACCGTGAAGGGCAGTATAACATTAAGCAATTCTAGTTTTAAAGTGTCAATTTATCATTTCACCCCATGGATCGATGGAGATAAACATGATCGACTGTTCTGCAGAATATGAAACATTAATGTTTAAGTTCAAGTATTGTCTTTTTCCTTACAAGTGGCAAAACACTCCTCATTAAGCTAGATAATAAAACAGGAGGTTGATGAAACAGAAATGGGCTGGCTTCTTGTAGGATGCGCAAATCACATAAGCTGAAATGGACTATCTTCATAAAAAATTAAAAAAACACCATCGGACACATTCCTATGGTTTTAGGTCTGACAACATTTTATAAAGCGAGTCCACGCTTTATAAAATGTCCTCAAAGAAAAGCTTTTGGGTGACAGCAGTCAAGGGTAAAAAAAAAGAAAACCAAGAGACTCCTTTCTCTCACGAGGTCGATGAAAAATGAATTTGCCAAAGTCTTGTTCCTATCTGTCTCTAGGCAATTAACACAGAACTGCAACCAAGTTTATATAATATCACGTATATAAATCTGTGAGAGGATTTGATGCAATAAGTGGAAAGTTTTAAAATTGGGGAAAATAATCTCTTCGAAGAAGCAGCTCAAGGTTTCTGGTTAAAGTAGCACTTGTCACACAAAGAACTCTTGAGGCTTTCCTGAACAATAGCCTCATCGTTCCCAAACACTGCCAAGAAAGTGCTGACAATTGGGAAATGACAAAACGCACAGAAAGGAGTTTACCAACCGAAAGAAATGAACCACTGCCATTACCCGATAGGCAACAACACACCCTTTGGTGCTCATTCCTATATCAGAAATAAGATACATGGGAAAGAACTACCACTATTGCTAGTCCAATAGCTCAACATTTCAAGCAATTCTTGTAGAGATGTCATGTTGTGTATTTGTAAAGCCCACTGTTACCCCAGAGGGTATCCTGGCGCTGAGTAGGTATGTGTGCCTAGCCCAGCCCAGGATTGGTTGGTTCACTGAAAACCTAGTGCTTCAGCTTGTTGCGGAATTCAAGAAAAGAGGAGACGCTGATGTGGAGTGCGAGGTCATTCCACATTTTAGGATAAATGTAAGAGAAAATGCCTGCCCTACTGATCTTTTTCTGTGTATGAGTGGGATGGGTTTGAGCACTGTGGAGCGGAGGTGTCTAGGTGGTTTGTAGAAAGAGATGCCACTGCTCAGGTAGGTGGGGCTAAGTTGGGTAGTGCCTTGAAAATGTGTGTGTGTGTTTTTGAGGAGCTACACAGGTGTGTATCAGGAGAGACTGGAGCTCTCTGAGGTGTGGTGTGATGTGGAGTCCGTGAGGGAGGTTGAGGATGAGTCAGACCACTGAGTCGTGGACAGTTTGCAGTCTTCTGTTGAACTGCTTGGTGAGCCCACTAGGCGGGGTTCCTGTAGTCCAACCTGCTAGTGATCAGGATGTAAATCGTGTTTTTTTTCCTATTGCTTGGGGATCCATTTGAAGATCTTCCTCAGCATGTTCAGGGTGTGGAAGGAGGATGCAGTGACGGATTTGACTTGCCCTGTATGCTGATGATGATTTAGAGTATCATGGCTGCTGGGGCGGTGTTCCACTTGACACCATTTGGAATCCCATTGCGAGGTGTTATTGCTGAAGATCACTATTTCTATCTTGTCAGTGAGGAGCTTGAGACACCAGACTTTCATCCAGTTAGTGATTTCGGTCATGCAGGCTTTGAATGGCAATCCCGTGCAGATGCCTGATGAGGATGGGGTTTCAAAAAGTGTCAAACGCTGCAGGGAGTTTCAGGACAATGAGGGCTGCTGTGTCTCCCCTGTCAAGCAGCCCTCATGTGGTTCTCAGCTGTGGCAGCGAAGCATCCAAGAGCTCTGTTTCTGTACTATGGTTGGGCCTGAATCCAGAATACATGGTTGCGGAGGTGGTTGGCGAAGCATCAGTTAATTCGTTTCTCTAAGACCATGGCCATGTATGGTAGGAAAGAGATGGGTCTGTAGTTGGAGAGTGTGGCTGGGTCAGTGGATGGTTTCTTAAGCAGAGGTGTGGCAGTTGAGTGCTTCCAGGTTATTGGGTTCTGATGGTGGTCACAGGGGAGACACAAGGTCAGGGTTCGTTTTCCAGCCATGATGGGAATCTGTTTGAGACTGTGGTTGGTTAAGGGTTGAAGTTGTCATGTATGTAGGTGATTTTGTTACAGAAGAATTCCGATAGCTTGTTACAAAGGTCTTCAAGCGGGTGATGTTGCTTCAGGAGGCAGCAGGAGATGTGGTGAAATCTTTGATGATGATGAGGATTTCATTGCTGCTGTTTGTGCCAGCATTGATGTCTGCAAGAGCTGTGAATCTGATGTTCCATACCTGCTGGTGGTAGTGTCTTATCCACCATTTGAGTAGATTTTTTCTATGGTGCCTTGACGTGTTCTCCATTTGCATTCCAGTTGCTTGTAGTGCCATTTTGCCAGCCTGACTTCCTCTCTGTACCAACCTGGCACGTGGGTTGTGGTGATGGTGCATGCAGGAATCCAGCTGTTGCGGATCTTGATTTTAGGCAAGTTGCTTGTGAGGTTGGGCCAGTGCGCAGAGAGGGCAGAAGCCCAGTCCACTTCTGTGATGCTTTTTCAGCTGCAGCGAGCAGGTCTCAGTGGTAGTAGGTTTGTGCTGGTGTGGGATGGTTATGCTGAAACGGATGAGGATGTGATCTGTCCAGGACACAGCTGCTTGCTTGCCAACTTTGAGGTTGCTAAATGAGGAGAAAATCAGGTCCAACAGGTGAGGGTGGGTTCAGTAACACGCTGGACAAGGCCAAGGTTTCATAGAAGGGCCAGTGAGTCTGGGGCTATGCAGTTTTCTAGATGAGGGCTCTGAGGAGGAAGAAGGTGCCAGCATTGCTCCGGGGTGCAACAATATCTGGGATGTTGCTGGTGAAACTGGTGTGGGATCCTGATGGTCTTAAACAAAGGTTTCACCCAGGGAGAATTTGACAGCGGTATGTATCATGAATGTGAGGTGTCCTATGAAACTGAGGATGTCTGCATATGTGGTGCAGCTGCAGGTGTCTAAGTATGATGACACCCCCACCCACTGGCTTGTGCTGACGGTCTTGCCTGGCCATGAACATACAGTGTTAAATAAACAATCTCTGCCCTCTTTGCAGATTAAATCAGTAGGCCTAGCTGTGATGCTCTCGGCTCACACGACCATTATTTATAGGGTCAGAAGTTTCTAGCTGTGACTCTAAACATTAACGCAGTGTACTGTATTCTGAGGAAAGTTTGTACTGACCAACTAGCAGCTGGCCCTGAGAGGATATTGCGTTGCAAATACTTTCTTTTGATAATTCATTGCCACAACGTCTAGTAATTTTATGTGTTGCAGTTAAGATAAATAAAGACTTCAAAATCCATATGCAAAACTAAATGCTCTAACGTGTAAAACGTAAACGCTTGGTCAGAAAAGTGTCCTAGTAACAACAAGCCATCTAGTTTTGTCATCTAGCAAGCAGCAGCATGTGCTACACAATCTGACAAATGTGCAAAACAAAAGCACTTTAGATTGCGGGATTGAAATGTTATTCCTCTTTAAGATTTTGGTCTACATGTCCTAGCATGCAAATAAGTGGCAGAAATGCTCCATCACAAAATGGGAGCAGCAAATAGTGTTTAAATCACACCTGCCCAACAGGTGTACCAAGACCATACATACACATCAATTCACGCAAATTTAGCAAGCGTCACCC
The DNA here is from genome assembly GCF_031143425.1 of Pleurodeles waltl. Taxonomy (NCBI): domain Eukaryota; kingdom Metazoa; phylum Chordata; class Amphibia; order Caudata; family Salamandridae; genus Pleurodeles; species Pleurodeles waltl. The sequence goes on from NC_090448.1 coordinate 1,126,829,598, forward strand.
ACTTTTTACACCTATTCATCCAAAATGCTTCACATATTTTAAATGGATTCACTCGCTTTTCAAACTTTATCACCCTCCAAAAAAGTGCCGAGTCCCCATTAAAAGCCCTACTTCAACCGCATTTTTATGTCAAGAAGATGTCATGTATGGTGATGGTTATACCCACTCCAATTATCTCCCGCTTCCCCCTCTTGCTTCACTCCATCTACAGCCCGAACAACGCGCCCCTGGTGCTGAGCACAGCTCTTGCCCCACCAACAGCTCCATAGCTGTCAGAGTACATGGCTCTCTTTTTCTGTCTCCCGGATGGGCTCTCACCTGGCGGCTCGGCGGTCCCAATGTGGCCTAGATTCAAAGTCGGCAGTCTGGGCTAGCGCAGGGGTTGATTAACGGTGTCAAGCCAGCGTTCCTGCTCTGATCGCAGCCCTTCTCAGACACCACACCGGCCTCTGTTTCATCAGCGTGCAAAGGAAGAGAAAGAACTGCGCACGCGCAGCGACCCCTCACCGCCGTCCACCCAAACCAACCAATCACGCGAGACGCCAGCGGGTCAAACGTGTCAGAAGTGAAGTAGATAGAAAGGAAAGACAAGCATAAGAGGTAAATCGTATCTCGGCGAACTTTAGGAGCCATCTTTGCATAGTGCAAGGCGATGGGTCTCACTGTTTTTTGTTTGTTTGCCGAACCCAGCAATAGGGAAACAACGAAAGCACATCTGTTAATATATTTCAATATATAAAAATATAGGCAATCGTACGAAAATTTACAAAATGTATTTTTTGTTACAATTTAAATCTCCATCCTAGTACAAAGTTGTACACATTGTTGATGAATGAATATGTTGTTTCCAGAAGGTATTAAAGGATGCTTTAATATGAAAACCATCGCGTACAAGATCGAATGCACTCCTTTTGCAACATAGCCGCCATCCAACGTACGGCCCATTGGAAACCCTCTCCACTACTTTGTATTGGTGAACCATGACACTACACCCACCTACACCCGTTTCTAGCAGTGTTTACTTGACGGCCATCTTGTCCCGGTGCTGCCCCTTTTCCATCAAGTGTTACTCTGGAGTCCATCCTTCTTAGAGAAAAAATACAGGCTATTTTTCATGACTTCTTGTCTGAAAAGTCAAGCAGCTGATACTTTAGAAAGAGTTTAGTAAAAACAGCCCAATTGTTTTTTTAACAATGTAGTTCTACCTCTATGTGCAATAATAACAATTAAGGAATCAATAAGGAACGTTTAGAAATACAGTTGAACTTTTAAAAATACGTTAGAAACTCCATTTCAGGACCGACTTCGAGGATTATGCATTTCTTTCCTAACCTTATTTCAACAGAAGTCTCTTCAATGTTCTTTCCTTTAATGTTTACAAACTACATATCCCAGGAATTACAGGGAAACAAAGTAACAAAACAAGCACTTGCAAAGCCAATAGGTATGGCATATAAGAGTTATTGGATTTGGAAATGTTTTGTAGCCATGCAGTAGCACTGTGGATGCCTGCAGTCTAAAACTAATTAAAAAAAAACCCTCTATTATGCAGCCATGTCTAATTTTAAAGTGCGTTAGTGCTAGATGTATCATAGTTCTTCTTCTTATTATTATTTTTAGCCATGCAGCACAATAGCCACACTGCTGTGTGCACGTCTGGTCTTATTTGATCTTTAATATTTTTGTTGATAAGGGGACGCGTTAGAGGTTCGATGAACCTTTTGACTCCACTAAGAGTGATCCACCATGGGCACAAATCTCACTCATGACCTTAACCAGCAACAGGACAACAAGTTAGATAAATCGTTATCTGGACATTTGAGTCAGCAAATGTCACGTACCATGACCCATGTGGCCATGAATAACCACACCTTTTTAGTAAAATTAGAAAGTTTATATATACAAACAATACAGGCTGACCAAAACGGAGGAAGAATCTCAATTTAGACAATTAATTTATCATTATAACACTCAAGGGTTACTGTGCACACCAACAATAACTGTGTGAGAGAAATGGCATACATTTGTACGCAGATTAATAAAAGCAATCCTTTGCTAATAACAATTATCGTAACAGTGACACACTAACTAACCTTCTAATTCCAACGGCATGTTTGGGCTTAATTCAAATAGAAAATAGACAAAAACATAATTTGGAAAACATCTGACATCTATAATAAAACATTTGCATTCTGTTATACCTCTCCTGTATGGGACAGCAAGCAGAGACGTCTTTGTCAATGGGAAACTCATCAAATCTTCATTTGCAAAGGAAAGTGAAGGGGATTGGCTCAGCCACGGTTGGGCCCTAAGCTAACTGAACCAACTTAGTAAGGGCATCAAACTACAGGAAACCGCATCAATAGCATTTAACAACAGGATAGTTGTAGTAACAACAGTAGGTGTAAGGAAAAAGAGCTGCTACTGGTAAGTGCAGTTGGGGTAAATCAAATCCTCAAAGGTAACTTCATGAATTCGCATTGGTCAGTCCGTCAGGCGTTCGCAGCAGAACCAATAAACCTTAATTTCCAAATCTGTGATATAGTTTGACAGTCTTTCACACGTCAGTGAATGGATCCTCTTCTCCTATTCCTATCACCAGTTGTAGTCAGGTAACATTTTGTTACAAACATAACTCCAGGCAGTAGTACCATTCTTGCGTCCTGGGAACACCAGTTTCTCATGCACGAAAGATACAAATGTATCTATGGTTAGGACATTGCATTACAGCACATGGTTCTCATAAGAAAGTTTGAAAAATCAGTTTGTTTAACGTTGCAATATTACATTTTGGTCAGCACCGTTTGAACAAGGAACAATAAACAAGTGTGAATTCTGCTGAGACAGAAAACATTTATGAACATTTATTCATGCCATGAAGCTTAACATGAGACCTTGCCGACTAGGCCCATTATTTCACAATTACTCTATGCCTAGTAATTTTAAGCAAAACATTTCATTAATACGTTAATATGATCCATTAATACATTTCGTAATGCATGTGAATATTATTTTTAAACAGTTAGTATTATTTTTTATTAATGTGTACACATGATGGTTACCACCTAGGTGGGCACATATTCATAACACTTGATTTCACTATTTTAGCATAATTCATGTTAATTCCCAGGAATTAATCATTGCAAGTCAATCAGTATTTAATTCAGCTTTCACACTGCTATAAAGCATGGCTACAATACATTGTCAAAGTGGGGAATGCCTAGGCTGTACAGCATGAACAAAAGGCAATGGAAGAGCAATTAGTCTCAAAGGCAAGATCTGTAGGTTTTGTCAGTGCTTGGTTGGTCTCGGCAAAACACCTCTTTGATTCAGGGAAAATCAGGTAATCTCTCCTTGCGTAAAAAAGAAACAGAATATAGCATTTGACAAAAAAATAAAGAAAGCAATTGCGCCCATGTCTGTGCCTTAGTGAAAATAAATTTGGAAGCAGATGATATCTGCTGTCTCAATAAATGCAGATAACATCTGCTGTCACAATAGGCATCCATTTCAAAGGGGAAAAGAGCTTCATTGAAGTGTGTGTCGCACAGTAAAACATAATTGCAATGGCAAGAGATTCAACAAGGACGACATGGAAAAATGAAAAATAAAAGTAGGACCAAAATCACAGCACGACCAGAAATCAAGACAAAGAATCAGTACCTGCTCCAGTCGAAACAAGGCAAAGTAAAGTCAGCACGAACTAGCTAATTAGAAGGCAGCAAACATGCAAGCCCCTTGCATACAATATCACAAATGATCACATGCAGTGGCTGATCTGTCGCAGGCAAGAGCTATTAACTACTCACGGTTGTCATCTTTGTTTGAAAAAATACTCTGATATACTAAATCACTTTTAGAACTTAAATGGCAATGTGGCATATTTATCTGCAGGAAGCGAGCACAGGAACACATGTTTGCTTCAGCACAGCAGATAAAGTTTATCAGAGGCAGTTGCACAACAAGACAATCATTATTATTCCATGCTGGACACCTAGCACTCTCTACCCTCTCTCTTCGCAGCAAACAAGGTCTTCTTTTCCAAGTCTTTAGGGTAAAAATCATAAAGTGTCACCTCTAAGATGACGTTCTTTTGCCTCCCACTTTGTCATACTCATACTTGGAAACACCTGGAAGAACTGTGAAGACTTTTAATATTGTATTTTCTGGAAATGATTCAGAGCTATCCTGACAGTTTAAAAAAATGAATGTTCATGAACAGAAGTCACCATGAGCCTGTCAAAACTGAAACTTCTGTACTTGACAATACCAATTGCACACTCTCAGTGAAGCAATACAGATCCCTTTTGATTAGGTTCAACCCCAAACTAGGGGCCCTCTCAAATTCATTCAGAGACAGGTGCCATTGGCCAGGGCAATCTATTTGGAGACCCATTTGTGAAAGCCTTGGGGGAGTTTGTGGCAACCTTTTCAGCCTTGGAGAAGGCACAAAAGTAAATTCTAAAGAATTTCTCTGAGAAGGTTTTCCTTGTGGTTGCAAGAACTAGTGGCTGCTCCTCTGGCCGAGTCACATTTGACATTGCTACGAGGACAAAAATGAACATCAGATCAGCTTCCTATCCAGCTTTCAGCAACAAACCTCAGCTCTGTGTGCTTAAGTGCATATGAAAATATAACAGCACAGGTACGACTGACAGGAGAGGGAAAACTACTATCTTGATATATAAAAAACTTTTTAAAGTCACTTCCTCTTGCTATAAGATGGATCATGCAGCGATTGCCACTAGGGAAAGACTATAAGATATTATGAATGCCGCAAGTTGGTTATCAGATTCAGAAGAAATACTGTTTTCAACCTATTTCCATTGCAGCAGCAATGGTGGTAAAAAGGCTTTGAACACGCATGATCCTCACTCCTGGTCCTCCTATAGAATGTAAAATTTCATAAGTATCATCAAGGAACATTTGAATCCTAATAAGAACACAGAGGGGAGTAATATCCCAGCCAGGAATTTTTACGAAGAGGACTTAGAGTTCCACCGAAGCTAGATAATAGTTAGAAGTAAGAAATAACCTTTCATAATGTTAAATGCAAGTTCATGAACATTTAAGTGTGTTAAATAATTCTGTACGATTGCTAACAATGGTTCTTTATGAATTTTGATGCTATCCAGATTGTTATGTCGTATTCAGTTTTGCATAACAAATCAAGGAATTAATATGAATGCATGTTTTTTTCAGGACTATCAGTTCAAAGTGATTCTTTCTTAAAAAATGGATAATGGGCTTTGCATTGATTCCCTCGCTGCAGACTAGAAGAATGACCAGTAAAAGAACCAAATGTTAGGATGTTCATGTAAAGAAAGAGGGAACTGAAAGGATGTAATAGTATGATATATGGAACAGGATTATGTAAAAGGTGAACTGTAAGGTTTTTTTGTCACATGTTTTTACATTTCACCCTGTGCTTGCTGTTTTCTGTTTTTTCAGTGAATGGCAAAAAAGACTGGATTTTGACAATTTTTCCATTATTTTATTTTTGCAGATTTTGACATCAAAAGACTGATGATGCTGGTCAGTGGCAGCCCTATTCAGAACACAACAAAATATTTTGTTAAACGGTGGCAAATTTATGTTTGCACAATGGCGAATGTCATAGTTGAAGCCTTTAGCCAGTCCTAACTTTTTACTCAACAGCATGTTGGATTTTTGGACATGTAGTAGAGGTCCCTTTTAACATTGTAAGTGGGGCTCAGAATCCCAGTATGCAAACTGCTGTTGACTAAACATGTGAGGGCGGGTTGAAGGTCTCACACATTACATAAACCCACTTGCCAGCTATGCAAAGAGCACAATCCATTGTGAAATAGTATTGATGAACTGGTTTTAGTAGATCAGTGAAGTCTTGTCTACCCTACCAACTTAAGCAGTTGGCTACTGTTTTTACTGGCTCAAATCCCTCAAGGTTTTACTGTTCATTGCAGAACATGAAATTGATAGCAGAGGGTTAACAATTTTAAAGTATGTTTGCTTTCCTCGTGTGACCCAAACCTGCTGACTACCAGAGCTCCAGCTGAACCATCACAGCGCGGTCCTGGAATGTAAAAAATTAACAGGACTATTAAATAAAGTAGTATGTTATAAGTAATCGAATCAAAATACATATGCTTACATTCCCTGAATAACATGAATCCATAGAGCAATGCAATCTGAAACAGTGTGTCTAACTTGTCTTAGCTTACTGTAAATCCACTAAAGTGCAAATGAAATTTAGATACTTAGGGCACGATTTAATTCTTGGTGGTAAGGATGCTCCATTGAAACAGCAATGGGGTATCCTCACTGCCAAGAATGCAGTCCACCGCTGCATTTAGATGCGGCTGGACCTTCGGGTTAATCATGGCAGAGACTACTCAGCCTCCACCATGATTAATCCCTTCCCGAGGACCCAGGCAAGTAAGGGACATCAGAGAAATGACTACATGTCCGGCCAGCCAATTTGAGTTGGCAGACATGTAGTCATTTTTTACTGTTTCTTACCACCAGGCAGTAAGGTACAGTAAAAACATTTTAGTGCTCCCCCTGCCATTGGAAAACGCTCTTATGGTGATGGGAGCATTACTTTTTTTTTACAAAAAGAAAATCCCAATTGGGATTTTCTTAAAAAAAAAAAAAAGATTGTTAGTTACAGTGCTGCGCCCTTCCAAAGTAAAATACATTGACAGATACCGTTGTGACCGCGGTTCCTATCAATGCCTTTATAAATGACCACCATTTATAATTTTGGCAGACGGAGTAGTCACGGACTGGCAGACATAAAGTCCTATGCCAGACCAATGGTGATAACTCTGTCAATCCAAAAATTACATCAGACCTGTTAACACAATTCTTCCTTCTCAGTAATCAATGCTTGACGAGGTCATGAATCTTTGGACCCAGCAGCATAAGGGTGTGGAGAAAAGGTCATTAGATTTCACATAAATCAATTAAACTACACTGTATGACCAATGTGGCCACACAAGGAAAACTCCAATCTGAAATAAAGGTATGGGTGTTTATTACAGGCTTAGACTCAAAGTCATGTAGACAGTTCTCACAACAATGTTATAAAGGTACAAAATCATCAAGAGTTGCCCAAGGGGTCAGAAAAGATTCAAACAAACCAACATTAGAAGAACTAAACATTCAATGAACACAATACAGAACATCAGAAGAATAACCTGATGTACAGTAAACAAGTGTTGCTCAGTTCTGATAAGCATTAAGGCAATTTCAATCATTTAAGTTTCGTTGTTTGGGCACGAGGATCCCTACAGATTAGCCAACTAGGGATTAGCATGTGCTGGGCTAAACACATGTGGACAAAAGACAAAAAGGAAAATAAGGACAAAAAGAATTTGGAAAAAGGAAATATGGGGAAAAAAATCACTAACTAAAGTGGACAAAAAGTATGTAAAAAAGTAAGGCATTTCAAAGGGCAAGGACAAAGAGGATTATACCTCTCAGAGTCCAAGGAGTTCAGCATGTAGTGAAGAATGGGAAAGAGGATTCTTCTTCTGACCAAAGTCCAGCTGGGGAACAATATATGAAAGTTCATAGGGCAAGTGATTCATCCATCCATCACTCCACATGATGTTGAAGATGTAATATCCAATAGAAAACAATCATTCGACTCAGACTGCAACATTGGCGAAGATTCTCAGTTTTTTCACGAGAATGGTGTCCATCTCTACTCTTTCATGGGGATTTACAACAATTGTATAGACGTCACTTCACAGTCACTGAATGTACTATCCTGAAGGACAGCTTCCCAGGTCCACTATGTGTAAGACAATAGACATCTATTACTAAGCGAGCATTCTCATGAGAACGAAATCAGAAGAAAGGTTCATGTTAAGAAGATGACTAAATATTTTCTGCACAGGCACAAATACAGGTCCTAACATGCCTCACTGATGCAAATGGATTAAAAAAGTGAGGGAGAGAAATTTTAATAATACACTAGTGACATACAAGTTAGTATATGGTGACTAATTAACATTCATTTAACAGCCTAAAAGAGAAATCAACGTGAAAATGTAAAATGTGCACATTTGAATTATGGTAGACCATGTTGCCGCCATTTGTATTTGACACAGGGTTTTAACATGAAAGGTATTTTTGCATTTATATTAAATGAAGTACTAATATGAATTAACGCTGAGTGTTCTATTAGATGAACATTAGAAGTGAAGTATTAAATAAATATGAATTAATCGTACTTGTAATGATTCAGTAAGATTTTATTAACATGGGTAACATCTGTGCAGAAAAATATAAGCACGTTTAAACTGCTATAACATGTTGTACATAATGTTTGCAATAAAATAATTTGTTTGCATATATGATCTTAATTGTTAGGTGCGCAATAGGTTTTATTAGTGTAATAATTGTATTAATATGTCTGTAGTCTTTTAAACTTGACTAGTGCTGAAAGATTTATTTTGCAGCAGTAGAAGAAAATTACTTGCTTATTCAGTTCCATTTGACCTGAATTCTTTCTCCAGGTTGTTGATGTGATGTTGAATGTCCTATTGTATTGAAGGTGAAAAACATGTTTCAGTATTAACTATGTAACAATATTTGTTCTGGCTGTCGAACAAGACAGGAAACGTATCATTTCGGTGTGAGAAATGTTTAGTCTATCCTGTGTACCGGGAGAAAGGGTTCTGAAGTAACAAACAACTAGAAAATGTAATATTTTGTGAACTGTGTGAAATCATTGAAATGACAATGCGCTTTTGCTGAGAAAATCCGGAATAGTTACAAACTTGGTGGCACCAGCATTAACCATTGGATGCTAGATCGGGTGTGTTAGATGAGCCCACCTAAAGGACCAATCAAAGGACTATGGATATTTCTAATTAGTGAGGTACTTTAAAACTTGAAGTTAGTTCATCTGGTCACTATACTAGAGGCAGTCTTCAAGCTCTGATGATGCCCAGCTACTCTTTTCTTCTTCTGAATCTCTCTACCCCTTATCTATCTTCTGAAGAATAAAGTTACATTTTCTATCTGCCCTATTTGTTTATGCTGTTCATTACTAATATGCCCAACTAATTCTGAACTGCTGACTCATCCTAGGTGCAGCCCGAGTTCTGCACCATCCTGATGCTGTTGTCTACTAATGTCAGAAGAAGGTGAGCAATCTATTTGATAAAGTATTCCTGTCTACTGTCCCATGAGAAGAGGTATAACTAAATGTAGTTTCCTGCTTCCTTTTCAGCTTAGATATTTACACCAGCGTATTTTTATAGAGATTAACCCTAGTTAAATGTTTTTTCTAAATTATTTTTGTCTTTTTTTTGTGTCCGCACGTGTTAGCCCATTCCCACACATGCAAGTCCAAATTTGTGTTAGTGATAGGAACAGCGCAGCCCTGAAATTGATTCTTAAAAATTGTATTATGATGCTTTATTGATGTCACCACCCTCTGCTCCGAAATCTGATATTAAAGTGCATATTGTGGTTTTGCTCATTTATGTCATTCTTTTGGAGAGTTTAACAGTATTGATGTTTAGTAGGTTAAATCTCTTTAGATGTTTCGGTCAGCCAATGGTTTTCATGTATGTTTATAACTTTGTTTTGTGCACCAAATCTGTAACATTGATTTTTCGATTGTAACAAAGCTTTGAAACATATTTTAGTTTGAAGTTTGATTTAGTGTTTAAATTGTTTATGGTGCACAGAAATGTTTATGGTTTTATGTCATTGATTTGCGATTAAAAGAAACTGACTACTACAGACTTCACCAAGTCCAAAGATCCAGTTGTCCTCTAGTGGCGAGGTTAAGGTATGTTGTTTCACCAGAGTGCTTGTGGTTTCTGAACCCAAGGCGGGAAGAAGACCTCCGCGAGCGTGCCAGCAGTTTTGGCAGCAAAGTTACGGTTATGTCTTGTGAGGAAGAGAGTCAGAATTTGCCCACTTTCTTAGTTGTTCTTTGTGAAATTTCAGCATTGTGTCAGAGGAGTACAGTATGAGTTTTGAGTAGGGTTTGCGCTTGCAATGCTTTGGCTAAATTGCGGTGAAGTCTAATGTATGAAGTGAGTAGGGCGTTTGCGTGCTCCAAGTAAGAGAGTGGGGAGTTGGCGTACTCCAAGTGAATGTTGCCCGTGTGGTTGTTTATCGGTCCTGCAAGGCCTAAGGCTCCGGAGTATTGTACAAGTGTATGGAGACACTTGGTTAATTTATGGCCTGCAGTGAGATGTTGGTCGATTGAGCGCTGTTGCCAGTAGATTTCCCTTAAGTGTGTGAGTTGTTGGTTGGTATTAGGTGAATCCTTAGTCCAGAAGATAAATCTGTGCCAATCGGAGTAAGATTAGTGGGTCAAATCTTACTTGTGTTTATGAGAAAGCCATAACCCGAAGAGTATTGTTCGTGCAAAAAGCCACAGTCGAACGTTCCGTACAGGTTTCAAAGTGTTTGAGTCCTACCCGTAGTGAGCAGACAGGTTTTGTTTTTTTGTGCTTGCAATATTTGCATTTAGGTTTTGCGTGGGGGTGGATGAGACGGCTCTGAAATGAGTCGCAGTTGTCGAGTGAAATAAGTGTGATGTCATTTGGTCCGCGCTGGGATAAGTCGGTTGGTGAGAAAAGCTGCGCACGGAGTGGTGGACAAGACTGAGCTGCTATAGGTTGAGAACAGCTTGTGAAAGGGATTGTGGGATCAAAATGACTTTCTGGTTTCGTAGAATTTGTGTTTGTGAATTAAATTTGTGCAAAAATGTAGTTTTTCAATGCTTTGAGGAGTGCGTTGAGAGGAGATGTTTTTATTTTAATTAGAGAGGGTGGCCTACTTCACCTGAGGGTATGCCAGCATTCAAGGTAATGGAGGAGAGAGGAGTTTCAGCATGTCTTTGGGTAAATCAGTGGTGCAAAATAACTGAAGAAGGAAGGTACTTTAGCTCTTCCTTGTTACAGAACTTTTAACTTAAGAATATTGGAGAATTTAAGGAGGATGTTGTGTGAGTCAAAACCCTTTCCTAGACGTGCAGAATGCAAGGCACTTTGTAGGAAAGTAGCATCTTGCCTGGCATGTTACCCCCATATTTCACTGTATATATGTTGTTTTAGTTGTATGTGTCACTGGGACCCTGCCAGCCAGGGCCCCAGTGCTCATAAGTGTGCCCTGTATGTGTTCCCTGTGTTATGACTAACTGTCTCACTGAGGCTCTGCTAATCAGAACCTCAGTGGTTATGCGCTCTCATTTCTTTCCAAATTGTCACTAACAGGCTAGTGACCAATTTTACCAATTTACATTGGCATACTGGAACACCCTTATAATTCCGTAGTATATGGTACTGAGGTACCCAGGGTATTGGGGTTCCAGGAGATCCCTATGGGCTGCAGCATTTCTTTTGCCACACATAGGGAGCTCTGACAATTCTTACACAGGCCTGCCACTGCAGCCTGAGTGAAATAACGTCCACGTTATTTCACAGCCATTTACCACTGCACTTAAGTAACTTATAAGTCACCTATATGTCTAACCTTTACCTGGTAAAGGTTGGGTGCTAAGTTACTTAGTGTGTGGGCACCCTGGCACTAGCCAAAGTGCCCCCACATTGTTCAGGGCAGATTTTGTGAGTGCGGGGACACCATTACACGCGTGCACTACACATAGGTCACTACCTATGTGTAGCTTCACTATGGTAACTCCGAACATGGCCATGTGACATGTCTAAGATCATGGAATTGCCCCCCAATGCCATTCTGGCATTGGGGAGACAATTCCATGATCCCCGAGTCTCTAGCACAGACCCGGCTACTGCCAAACTACCTTTCCCGGGGTGTCACTGCAGCTGCTGCTGCTGCCAACCCCTCAGACAGGTTTCTGCCCTCCTGGGGTCCAGCCAGGCTTGGCCCAGGAAGTCAGAACAAACGACTTCCACAGAGAGAGGGTGTTACACCCTCTCCCTTTGGAAAAAGGTGTCAGGGCTGGGGAGGAGTAGCCTCCCCCAGCCTCTGGAAATGCTTTGATGGGCACAGATGGTGCCCATCTCTGCATAAGCCAGTCTACACCGGTTCAGGGATCCCCCAGCCCTGCTCTGGCGCAAAACTGGACAAAGGAAAGGGGAGTGACCACTCCCCTGACCTGCACCTCCCAGGGGAGGTGCCCAGAGCTCCTGCAGTGTGCTCCAGACTTCTGCCATCTTGGAAACAGAGGTGCTGCTGGCACACTGGACTTCTCTGAGTGGCCAGTGCCAGCAGGTGACGTCAGAATCTCCTTCTGATAGGCTCTTACCTGTGTTGCTAGCCTATCCTCCTTCCTAGGTAGCTAAACCTCCTTTTCTGGCTATTTAGGGTCTCTGCTTTGGGGAATTCTTGAGATAACGAATGCAAGAGCTCATCAGAGTTCCTCTGCATCTCTCTCTTCACCTTCTGCCAAGGAATCGACTGCTGACCGCGCTGGAAGCCTGCAAAACTGCAACAAAGTAGCAAAGACGACTACTGCGACCTTGTAACGCTGATTCTGCCGCCTTCTCTACTGTTTTCCTGGTGGTGCATGCTGTGGGGGGGGTAGTCTGCCTCCTCTCTGCACTAGAAGCTCTAAAGAAATCTCCCGTGGGTCGATGGAATCTTCCCCCTGCAACCGCAGGCACCAAAGAACTGCTTCACCGGTCCTCTGGGTCTCCTCTCAGCACGACGAGCGAGGTCCCTTGAACTCAGCAACTCTGTCCAAGTGACTCCCACAGTCCAGTGACTCTTCCGTCCAAGTTTGGTGGAGGTAAGTCCTTGCCTCCCCACGCTAGACTGCATTGCTGGGAACCGCGTGATTTGCAGCTGCTCCGGCTCCTGTGCACTCTTCCAGGATTTCCTTTGTGCACAGCCAAGCCTGGGTCCCCAGCACTCTAACCTGCAGTACACGACCTCCTGAGTTGTCCTCCGGCGTCGTGAGACCTTCCTTTGTGACTTCGGGTGAACTCCGGTTCACTCTTCTTCGTAGTGCCTTTTCTGGCACTTCTGCGGGTGCTGCTTGCTTCTGAGTGGGCTCTTCGTCTTGCTGGACGCCCCCTCTGTCTCCTCACGCAATTGGCAACATCCTGGTCCCTCCTGGGCCACAGCAGCATCCAAAAACCCTAACCGCGACCCTTGCAGCTAGCCAGGCTTGTTTGCGGTCTTTCTGCACGAAAACACCTCTGCAAGCTTCTTCATGACGTGGGACATCCATCCTCCAAAGGGGAAGTTTCTAGCCCTCTTCGTTCTTGCAGAATCCACAGCTTCTACCATTCAGTGGCAGCTTCTTTGCACCCACAGCTGGCATTTCCTGGGCATCTGCCCACTCCCGACTTGATCGTGACTCTTGGACTTGGTCCCCTTGTTCCACAGGTACTCTCGTCTGGAAATCCATCGTTGTTGCATTGCTGGTGTTGGTCTTTCTTGCAGAATTCCCCTATCACGACTTCTGTGCTCTCTGGGGAACTTAGGTGCACTTTGCAACCACTTTTCAGGGTCTTGGGGTGGGCTATTTTTCTAACCTCACTGTTTTCTTACAGTCCCAGCGACCCTCTACGAGCTCACATAGGTTTGGGGTCCATTCGTGGTTCGCATTCCACTTCTAGAGTATATGGTTTGTGTTGCCCCTATCCCTATGTGCTCCCATTGCATTCTATTGTGACTATACATTGTTTGCACTGTTTTCTATTGCTATTACTGCATATTTTGGTATTGTGTACATATATCTTGTGTATATTTGCTATCCTCATACTGAGGGTACTCACTGAGATATTTTGGCATATTGTCATAAAAATAAAGTACCTTTATTTTTAGTATATCTGTGTATTGTGTTTTCTTATGATATTGTGCATATGACACTAGTGGTACTGTAGGAGCTTCACTCGTCTCCTAGTTCAGCCTAAGCTGCTCTGCTAAGCTACCTTTTCTATCAGCCTAAGCTGCTAGACACCCCTCTACACTAATAAGGGATAACTGGACCTGGTGCAAGGTGTAAGTACCCCTTGGTACCCACTACAAGCCAGGCCAGCCTCCTACACACTTGCCATTTGGGAATTAGTTGTGAGGCAGAAAAAGGCTCAGACATTGGAAAGGAGAATGAGAAAGGCAGATTAAAGTTGGCAGAAGTTAGATGGGATGAGGAGCAGAGAATGTGGAGAGCAGATATACTACATGCAGTGAAGTTATTCACAGCAATCACACAGGAGGGCGCTGGTACGCCTAAAGCCAAAAAGAAATCTGAGGAAGAGTCAGAACAAATGTTAGGTGAAAACAAGAAGGTAGCAGACACCAAAAGTGATTCAGAGGATAAAGTTATAACGCAGTTGTTGCAGAATCATCCCCACCTTACAATTCAGTCGAATCAGTAAACCAGAAGGTAGTCCTGAATATGGCCACAACCCCAGTTCCACAAAGCCACTTTCAGATAACTCCAAATGTACCCACTGCAATCTTGCACATCAATCAATCAATCAAAGAAATTTCTTAAGCGCACTACTCACCCGGTAGGGTCTCAAGGTGCAGAGGGGGGGGTTACTGCTCGAAAAGCCATGTTTTGAAGTGCTTTCGGAAGGTTAGGAGGTCCTGGGTCTTGCATAGGTTGGTGGGGAGGGAGTTCCATGTTTTGGTGGCGAGGTGGGAGAAGGATCTGCCACCGGAGGTGGTTCGTTGGATGCGGGGGACTGTAGCGAGGGCGAGGTCAGTGGAGCGGAGCTGTCGAGTTGGTATGTGCAAGTTGACTTGTTCGTTCAGGTAGGCTGGTCAAGTGACGTGGAGGGCTTTGTGAGCGTGGACAAAGATTTTGAAAATGATCCTTTTGTTGATGGGCAGTCAGTGTAAGGATCTGAGGTGTGTGGAGATGTGTTTGTGGCGAGGGAAGTTGAGGATGAGAAGTGCGGCTGCATTCTGGATTCGCTGGAGATTTCTTTGAAGCTTGGCTGTGGTCCCTGCATAGAGGGCGTTGCCGTAATCCAGTCTGCTGCTTATGAGGGCTTCGGTGACTGTTCTTCTTGTTTCTAGAGGAATCCATTTGAAAGTCTTGCGTAGCATGCGAAGGGTGTTGAAGCATGAGGATGATATGGCGTTGATTTGTTGAGTCATGGAGAGAGACGAGTCGAGTATGATGCATGGGTGGTGGGTGTTGGGGGTGGTCCGAAGGTGGTGGGACACCAAGAGTAGTTCCTGCTGTCTTGTTGGGACCGAAGATGATGATCTCTGTTTTTTCTAAGTTCAATTTGAGGTGGCTTGCTGTCATCCAGTTGGCGATGTCAAGGAGTCCGGCGTGCAGGTTATTCTTGGCGGTAGCTGGGTTCCTAATGCAGGAGATGATGAGCTGGGTTTCGTCAGCATATGAAGGGATGGTGTTGCCGTGGGGGCGGAGGATGTTGGCGAGAGGAGCCATGTAGATGTTGAAGAGGGTGGGGCTCAGGGAGGATCCTTGGGGGACCTCACAGATGATCTTGGTGGCTGTAGATTGGAAAGGAGGGAGGCAACTCTTTGGGTTCTTTCGTAGAGGAAGGAGGTGAGCCAGTCCAGGGCTTTGTGGCAAATTCCGGCATCGAAAAGGCATGCACGGAGGGTTTGGTGGCATACAGTGTCAAAAGCTGCAGAGAGGTCTAGGAGGATGAGGGCGACGGTCTTGTCCTTGTCCAATCTGGTCCTGATGTCGTCTGTGCAGGCGATGAGGGCGGTCACGGTGCTGTGGTTTTTGCGGAATCCAGACTGGGAGACGTTGAGTATGTTGTTGTCTTCTAGGAAGCAAGACAGTTGTACGTTTACTATCTTCTCCACGACCTTTGCGGGGAAGGGGAGAAGAGAGATAGGTCGGTAGTTTGTGCGGTCTTCAGGGTCTGCTTTGGGTTTTTTGAGAAGAGCGTTGACTTCGGCGTGTTTCCAAATATCTGGGAGTTTGCGGTGTTGAAGGAACTGTTGATGACGGGCCGGAGCTGGGGAGCGATGATTTGGCATGCCTTGTTGAAGATGTGATGGGGCAAGGGTCTGTTGGGGAGCCTGAGTGGATGGAGCTCATGGTTTTGCCGATTTCTTCTTCGTTGGTGGGGGTCCAGGTGTTCATTAGGTTGGTGCGGCAGGGTGTTGTGGTGTTGGTTGTGTCGGTGGTGGTGATGGTGGGTGCTGATGATGTGAAGCTGTCGTGCATGTCAGTGATTTTGCGGTGGAAGTAGATGGAGAGGGAGTTGCAGAGGTCTTGGGAGTGTGGAGGGTCGATGGTGCAGGATTTCGGTTTGGTGAGTTCTTTGATGATGGCAAAAAGTTCCTTGCTGTTGTGTGTGTTGTTGTCTATGCATTGTTTGTAGAAGGACCGTTTGGTGGTAAGGATGAGTTGGTGGTGTTTGCGCATGGCTGTTTTGAGGGCGGAGAAGTTGCTCATTGAGGGTTCCCGGCGCCAGGCTTTCTCAATTTTTCGGCATTCTCGTTTGGAAGACTGAAGTTCTGTGGTGAACCAGGGGGCTGTCTTGATGGTGCAGGTGTTGTTGTTTGTTTTCAAAGGGGCGAGGGAGTCTGCGCAAGATTCTAGCCAATGTGTGAGGTTGAGGGCGGCGGCGTTGGGGTCGTTGGTGTTGGGAGGTGGAACTTGTGTGAGGTTGGAGATCAGGTGTTCTTTGGAGATCTTGTTCCACTTGCGGTAGGGTGTAGGGTGTTGGTGGTGGGTGTTGGGTTTCAGGAAGGAGAAGTGGATGCAGTGGTGGTCAGTCCAGTGGAGTTCGGTGGTGTGAGTGAAGGTGATGTGGCTGCTTAAGGTGAAGATGGCGTCTAGCGTGTGTCCGGCTGAGTGGGTGGGTCAGGTGACCAGTTGCTTGAGGCCAAGGTTTGCGAGGTTGTCCAGCAGGGCCGTGGAGTTGCAGTCATGGGTGCTTTCCAGGTGAAACATGTGGCAGCGGTTTATCCGACAGTTCCAATTGTTAATACAGCCCAGCATGTCACTGTTCCAGTTATGCCACAGCCAATTCAGAATTCAGGAATGACTCAATATGAGTACACCATTAATGTACAGACACCATCACAGATTGTGAATTAGAGACAGACAATGCATATGTATTCCCCAGTAACAACACCACAGAATGTTGCCCCAAATCAGTCAAACCAGGCTTTTGGTACAGTATTGAGTGGCCAAGGTAAAGGATTAATGTTTCTGCCAAATCAAACAAATTTGTCAGGACCAGACGCATTGACAGTTCCGGTGACAATAGGTCGAGTAGTCCCATTGTATGCCTAGGGTAATAATGAGAATGGTCCCTAGATTCCAAATCCAGTATCAACAATTAATTCTCCTTTTGAAACTAATGCAGAGATGGAGAGACTGAGCACCAATGTGCCAGCAATGACCCCTATAAATTAATTTGGTTAAAATCAGACGTATGATAAAGTAGGTCTACTGATTGATATGACATGTACCCCATGCTCTATAGGCTGTATAAGCTAAGGAGCAGCCTATGAGAGCATCCTGTAGTCATCCACAGCCCCTATCTTTCGGTAACATTAGTTTACAAGGGTTATCAGCACATCAATTGACCAAATGGTTGCACAATATAATTGAAGGTTCGGGTTTGAAAAACAACCCAGAGGGAGAAAGGACATTGAACATGGCTAGAGTAAAATTGGAATTAAATGGAATGATTGAGGGAACACTTGAATTGGACAGATTAGATTCTTACAATGAAAATTAATTGCACTTCATGAGCAAGGATGTTACACTTCGAGCTGGACAGGTTTATGAGAAATTAACTAATTTGGCTGAGAAATATGAAATTGAGATGAATAAATCTAAACAGTTAAAGAAGAGTTACAGATTAGAATTCAATTTGAGAGACATTGCAAACATGAGATCACCTGGAATAAAAATCCACATTAAAGAACTGATTCAGAACATTCAAACATGGGGAGCATTAGATAAATGGGACGGCAAATGGGCAAAGAAAAGAGAGCAGAAGAAAAAGCCGACTTTGTCTTCAAATGATGTAAAGCAGATTGAGGATTGAGGGAGCTGTAAAAATGATGCCAATGAGAGAAATTCCGGGAGGGAATTTTGTTCCTGTCCCATGGAACAGAAGTGACATACTGTCAATTACAAATGATTACCCAAAGTTGAAGGAGAAGCCAGTGGAATGGTACCAGCAAATGGAGAGGATTGTCAAGCATGCAAAATGCCTGTGGAAAGATTTGAACACTTTATCTGAGATTGTGGTTCCAGCAGGCAGATTTGTGGGTTGAGTGTAAGCGGAGTGTTGGTTGGCCAAAGCGTAAGCCGCCAAGGGATGCAGTAACAGGTGCACCGTCCGAAGAAGTGATGAAAAGCTACTACAAGGTGATTGAGTTTTTGAAAGATGTTCATTGGCAAAGAATTGACAGAACATCTCAGGAGACAAAGAAGTCTGTTCATGCTTATTATGAGAGGTTGTTGCAGGAATTCAAGCAATACAGTGGCACGGAAATTATTGAACTGAGAGACATGATTCATTTTGTGTTTAGATTTGTTCAAGGACTGAAGCCTGAAATTAGCAACATGATTCTGAAGCACTTAGACGTGGGTGGTATTACTGTATTCCACAAATCTTTGGTGTCAGTAGTCTGCAATAACAAACAGTCTGTCAGAGCTGCTTTACTTTACTTGTACGTTTCTTCTAAGATTTTATTAGAAATAAAAATAGACTTGGCATTTGTTGGAAAAAAAAATGATTCAGAAGCAATTGATTTGCTGGCAAGGAAAGCCAATTGATGAAGTATTGCATTACGCAAATTAAGGTAGCAACGAAATTGAGTTGAAGCAGAAAAGACTAAAGGAGAAGGCAATGGTGATGCAAATTAAATCTGCTCAAGTAGCAGCCATGCAGGGATCGCGAAAAAATGATGAGCGCAAGAGGAATTCAGGGAACACAGCAGCAGGGCAATGTGGTGCCTCAGTTCAGAGGTAGAGGTGACAGAGTTCAAGTAGATCAGAATGCGAATGTGGCTGATGTTCAAAACATGAAATAAATGCTTCCTTGTCATGCGTGCGGCAACGTCGGACATTGGAAATGGCAGTGTCCCTTTAATAAGATAAATAATTTGGGGCAAGTTGGTGGTGTTGCGCAGATGGTTGACAACAGTCAATTTCAAAATCACATTTGTCAAAGGCCCCGAAATCAAAACATGGATGTCCCTACTGGGGCAGTACCAATGCAGGTTCTCCAACAACAAGGTCAATTTCCTCGACAGCACATCCAAGCCCCACAGCAAATACAGATACCACAAGCTCCGATGGCACAGCAACAGGTAATGGCTCCTCAACAGAACGTGAACCAAAGAACAAATGCAATTGTAAATCAGTTAATCGCACAATACCCATTGATAGATTTTAGTGATGATAAAATGAGTGAAGAATATATGAGTGAGAGTTCAGAAGAGGAAAAATGTGTGTTGGCTGCCTCACTACAGGTAGATCAGATTGGTCCTTATGTGAATGCAAGTGTCATGGGTCATGATGTTTCATTTCTGGTGGACATTGGAGTGACTCATTCCACTGCCAGATCTGCAGAAAGTCCTAATGTGCCCCTTTCAGGAAGGACAGTTCTGTTGTAGGAGTAGCAAATCAACATTTGGTATACCCCATTACAGAGCTCATTCCAGTCAAGATATGAACATTTGAGGATTTGCACCAATTTGTAGTCTGCAATTCAAGTCCTGTGAGTCTGTTAGGAAGAGACTTGCTATGTGAATTAAAATGTTCAGTGGTACTGTGGTGAATCAATTTTTAGTTTCCCATTGGGCACAGGAGTTAGCTTAGCAGTTGGCTTGCAGGCCGGTTGCCCCCGTCACTTAGTGACCTTTTATCTATTGAGTATGCTGTTTCATTCCATTTATTTTATTATGTATTTTAGCTTGCTGCCATTGCTTACATTTTATAAGAAATGTTTTGATTTTTATCATCAATACCATTCTGAGAAATCATTATCGGTGTCATTATCAGTGATACACGTAGGTATTGTTATCATGTCCTTTTTTCACTTATGTGTGACAGGAACATCATGCACACCTATTTGGGATTGATTATGCAATTGTAGACACATTATCTGCCACATTATCAGTTATTAAGGAACATACCTGCGTCAGGGATCCTACATGATCAGTATGAATACACCTCACATAGACAAGGTCATTAGAGGGGTTCCTTCCAATGCCATATACACTGCACATCACCTTGCTGCAGAACTCAGCCTTTGTGTCTTCATGAAGTCTGATCTAGAGACCTCATTCCAAGCTAACACGAGTTGGGGGGTGCTCCCCATGGACATTGTACTGGCAGTTTAGGTTTATCATACCTAGCTCTCATTAGGGTAGAGATTAGGCATTCATGTTAGGAATAGTATATCTAATGTTTATTGTAAGATGGTGAGGGGGTTTATAGTCACAACTCTCATCTTCACAATTCTGCTTTTATTACTGTTCATTATCTTTATCATTGCAGCACATGCATTTTATCATAGATTGCAGTCTTTTCAATATATATATTGAAAACTCGCCTGCATTTCATTTTATTGCCTATGTATGTTTGAGAATTATTGCTAACAAGAGGAAAGGGTAACTTCCGTTCCACCACAACTTCCCTGAGAGGTCTCATCTAGGGGCCATGCATAAGAGTGCCAGAATTCGCCTTTACTGTCTGAGTTTTGGTGAGGTACTGCTTGTGAGCTGGGAGGGTTGGGCCGACAGTTGTGACTTGTTGTAGGAGTGACTCAGTCGCCTACAAACAGAAGTGCTGTCATCACTAAAAACCAGCAGTCTTGCTAAGGAGCGAGAGTCCAACTATGACAGTACTGATGAAGGGATAGCAAGCCAAACAAATAGTGATGATGAAAATTCAAGTCAAATTGATGAGATGTATCCTCTCATTACATTGTTTCCTGCCATGACAGTTAAAGACTTGTGTGATGAATTAGAAGACATAGTAGCGCAGAGAGTTTAGGATCTCTCTGGAAAAGACATTGGATTCATTCACGATGTTAAACCGGTCAAAGTGACTGTAAAGTCGAATGCAGTTTTCCCCAGAATGCCACAATACAACATGACTCCAGAAGTAATCGTAGGCATTACCTCAGTATTTGCAAACTTTGTTGAGTAGGAAGTTCTAAAGGAAGTGATGGGCAGCCTATGTCATTCTCCAATTATGGGACTGCAAAAGCCAAGTGGAAAATACTGCATAGTTCAGGATTCGAGAAATGTGAACAAAATTGTGGTATCTTGTTATTCCGTAGTGCCAAATCCAGCAGTGATTTTGGTCCAGATTTCATGTGAAGCAGAATAGTTTTCAGTTATCGACTTGTCACAGGCATTCTTTTCAGTGCCTTTACATGAGGATAGTCAATTGCTTTTCTCATGCTGATTTGGCAACCGTGTGTATTCGTGATGCCGAACTCCACAGGGGTTTTCAGAATCTCCGCCCATCTATAATCAGATATTGAAGAAGAACTTAGGCCCATATTTATACTTTTTTTAGCGCCGCGTTTGCGCCGCTTTTCGACGCAAAAGTGGCACAAACTTACAAAACACAATTGTATTTTGTAAGTTTGCGCCGCTTTTGCGTCAAAAAATGACACAAATGCGGCGCTAAAAAAGTATAAATTTGGGCCTTAGAGTCTTTGAACATGCCATTTCAGTCTGGCCTTGTGCAGAATATTGATGATTTGATGGTTGCATCCTATACACGTGAAGCATACAGACAAGATACCATAGCGTTATTAAATCATTTGGGCAAAAACGGATATAAGGTTTCCCCTACCAAATTACAATAGTGCTAGAAGGAAGTGAAATATTTGGGTCACCAAATTGAGAAAGTGTCCTGAGAGGCAAATGAATCCTTCCAGTCACACAGAGAGATGTCAGAATGTTTTTTGGGCATGGTGAGCTACTGTCGCCAATGGATCTGAAATTTTTCATTAATTTCTAAAGCACTGCAGAAGTTAACGCACAAAGAAATTACAGACCCCTTCAATGAAGAATGTATGAAAGCTTTCACTGAGTTTAGAGAGAGTTTGTGCAGAGCTCCAGCCATGGGAATGTCTGATTACACAAAAAGTTTTTCACTGTTTTGTCATTAACGCAATGGTTGTGCTCTTTCTGTTTTGACACAGTTCCATGGAGGAATGAACAGATGTGTGTCATATTTTTCTGCCACCTATTGCTGCTGCTTTGCCTGTTTTTTTAAAGGCAGTAGCAGCTGCTGGTAGAAGCAGAGGTCAATGTGAAGGCATTGTGATGGGACACCCTTTAACTGTCCCACATTCAGTTGAAGTTCCACATTCAGTTTAAGTTCTTTTGACCCGAATTAAAACCCAGTATTTGACCAGTACCCATCCCACCCGTTATGGGTTATTGATCCTTGGTCCTTCTAATGTGGTTGTCAAGAGGTGTGCTGTGCTAAACCCAGCCACATTATTGTTTGTTAATGTTAATGATTCAAATGATGCTAATGAAATGGAGCATGACTGCCTTGATGTCACTGAACTGCGCACTAAACCCAGACCTGTTATTCACGATACTCCTTTAGAGGAAAATTATCAAGTTGTATTTGTTGATGGCTCCTGTTTAAGAGACAACAAAGGTACTCTGAGAGCTGGTTATGCAGTCTGCACCATATCAGGGGTACTCAAAGCTTCATGGCTTCAAGAAGTCTTTTCTGCCCAAGTAGCTGATTTGGTTGCTCTTACAAGAGCCTTCTGAGTTTTGGAGCAGCTCAAAGTGACAATATTCACAGATTGCGGTTGTGAAGTGCACAGCGCATCAAAAGTCAAATGATTATGTATCTTTGGGCAACGCACATGCTGACCAAATTGTCAGATATTGTGCACTTCATTGCATTTCCTTCAACGGAGAGTGGGGTGGTGGAAGTGACACCGGTGAGACAAATCAAAGTTTCTTGATGTCAGTGGCTGATACGTGCGATGTAATTAAGAGATTGCAGGAAGAGGCAACAGAGGAAGAATACAGAGGTTGAACAAAAGCAGGGTGTCTTCTAAGGGAGGAAGATGATGTCTGGATTTCAAATGAAGGGAAAGTTGTGTTGCCAGATTGCTTGTTGAGCTTGATGGCTACATATTACCATGGTCAGGTTCATCTCAGCAGAGATGCAATGATTCGCACTTTCAAACAGACATGGTACAACCCCAGATTTAGACTGATTGCAGAAGCAATTTGTCACAGATGTGTTACTTGTCAACAGATTAATATATGGAAATGCACAGTGGTTAATTTTGAGCCACATAGGCAGATCGGGAGGTCCATTTAACAGAATGCAACTTGATTTTATTGAGATGCCTGCCTGCAATGGATTGAGGTATATGTCAGTTGTTGTGTACTTGTTTTCCCACAGGATCGAGGCTTATCCAACACATAGGTATGACAGTCTTACGGGAGCTAAGATGCTGCTCAGCGAACTAATACCAAGATTTGGGTTCCTGACCTCTTTGGAATCAGATCGAGGAACTCATTTTAATAATTAGATCATAAAGCTGTTGTGTGCAGCAATGAACATTGAGCACAAATTGCACTGCAGTTACAAACCAGAGGCATCTGGATTGGTGGAACAGATGAACGGAACACTGAAAGATCGATTGGCAAAGGTTTGTGCCTTTACAGCATTGAAGAGGCCTGATGCATTATCACATGTCCTGATGAGCATGTGTAGCACACCTAACAGGAAGTCAGGACTGTCTCCGCACAAGATTTTTATGGGGCGTGCAATGAGATTACCAGCAGTACCTGCAAATGCACTTGTGAACATAACAGATTACTTAGGCCCTCATTGTGAACACGGCGGTGTTTACCGCCGTGTTCATGCTGGCGGTCATTTAACTGACCCCCGTATAATGTACATTCTGTTGGGTCGGCGGGCTGAAACATTGTTTCCGCCCGCCAGCCCAGCAGAATGCATGGCCGGAACAATGCCTCTGTGCGGCGGGTACCCCGGAGCACCCCTTCCGCCAGCCTTTCCCGAAAGGCTGGTGGGAGTAGGGATCATTATCCAAGGGGCAGCAGCACTGCCTTGTCAGATAATGATTCCCTCCACTGTCAGGCTGCCTGTCGGAGGCAGCCTGGCAGTGGGCCCTCCATGTGTTCTTTATATAGCGGTTCAGCCTGGGATGCCGGTGGCAGTCTTTTCACCCGCCACCGGCATGGCAGGCTGAACCGCCGAGGATCATAATGACACCCTTAGTTCTGGATTATTGCAAATGTCTGGTGGACGTGGTTCGCTCTTCGTCTCATTTGGTTGAAGCAGCAACTGTTCAAATGGCTCAAGAACAGTGTCACAGCTTGAAAGCTGGAGATTGGATTTTAGTAAAGAAGCATGTAAGGAAGACTTGCCAAGGTGAAAAGGACCGTTTCAAGTTGTCTTGGTGATGACAACAGCTGTGAAGTGTGCTGGTCTTTCAAACTGGATTCATGCAAGCCACACATGCAAAGTTCTGTGTCCTCTTGAAAACACAGAGACTTATCCTGCAAGAGCGAATGCTGATGAAGATGGGGTTCAGCTTGACCAAGCTGTGAGGACTGAACAAGTGGCTGAAGCAGAAATTGTGCAAAGTGGTGAATGTGCAAGCAGCTTGAATGCAAACAAAAGTGCGCAGGAGAGCAAAGTCAAAGTAAACTGATTCCTGCCAGCACAGCACCTGTTGTGAATCCAGTTGCACCAGAAAAGATAATTGTTCTGCAGCCACACATGAACTGGTTGCTGATAAATTCCCATCTATAACAGAAGCGTTTGAAGAGACTAATCAGAGTGAAGACAATGATGGTGCTGTAAGGAGAACGAAATGGAAAAGAGTGCCAAGTCATAGATACTCTTCAGTTGAATGGATCTATCTTGTCACAAATGAATGGGAGAACAAGTTTATAGCCTTTTGATTTGACTGTGAGAATTCAGATAAACATTCTGGAACCTGAAATCGTATTTGAACTGAATTTTTCAGATAACTTTACCTATTCATCAACTAAGACATTACACTCTGGAAGTGACCATAAGTGATTATCAGACTGTGTTTTATTGAAAATGAACATTTTGAACTATTCCTGAAAACCTTTTCTTTTAGTTGAATTTGAGGAACTTTCTTGAAGATTGAGAACTGCTGTAAATAGTGCAAAAAGATTTTGAAAGCCCCTTTGGTTTAGATTTTTGCTCACTTTTACTTTTATACTTTTCCTTTTTCTTTCCTTTTCTGATTCTATGGAAGCCATGAACCCAGGACAGGCTAAACACAGTAAATAGGTGTGCATTGGTTTAATTATAGTATGGATGAATGCAAGCATTTTATTGATTGCAGGAATTAGTGTTTCAATGAAAGGAGATATACAAAGCACAGCACCTCCAGTGCAGAGAATGACAACACCTAAGCAGGATAAGATTCATAAGGATGAGAGATTGCTTCAGTTAGATGACTCAAAGGGAGATTTGTCTTCCAATGTTTCTTATAGTTTGCTGTATGAAAACATGGACACAATGAATGTGCGTGACAGTTATGTGTGTACACAAATTCCTTCGTCAGTACAAGAGGGAATCACCTATCAAAGCTTACCATTGATATATGGCATCAGTTGCAGTTTATTGTTAACTCTTTGTACAACCAAGAATAAATTCAGTACTTCTATTCTAACTTCGATTTAGTTTTCTTTTTTGTTCCCATTAATCAGCATTTGAGCAGCATTGCAAAGTCTAAGAACATAGATATAGTAGGTGGGTTCTTTGAACCTACACTAACGTTTGGCACTGCATATGCACACCGGAATAGTTTAACATGTCTTCTGACACCGGTGGAAGAGGTGTTCATGAATCAAATTGATGACAGAAGAAAAGCAATGAAAGAAAAGATAGATAAGGGTATAGTTACCGAGAAGAAAATAGTACACAACACACCTGATATACAGGGATGCTTAGCTCTAGATTGGCAACATGTAGGAA
This sequence comes from Pleurodeles waltl, assembly GCF_031143425.1. NCBI lineage: Eukaryota > Metazoa > Chordata > Amphibia > Caudata > Salamandridae > Pleurodeles > Pleurodeles waltl. Next base: position 1,126,855,498 of record NC_090448.1, read on the forward strand.
AGCTTGGTGTATATATAGGCCGCAATCGAAAGCTGACAGTACGTTTGTTGGAACGAGTGAATGCAGACATGTGTTTTTGTTTAAGAGTGCATGGGATTTTAATGCTAAATGGTCAAGACCCCCCTTTGCCTGGTGTATATTACATCTGTGGTAAGAACGCTTATTACAAGTTACCAAAAGGTTGGTAGTGCTCATGTTATTTAGGAGTGTTTTTTTCTGAAAATCTACCAAGTAGACAACATTCACAATCTGGCAGGGATTGAAAGACTTACAGTGACATCTAAAAGAGTAGCAAGTGGTTCAGATATTACATGTGATATTTTTGGAGCTTTTACTCTATCAGTAGGTGTGATCTTGAATGACATAAAGATGAGAAAGTTATCAACAATTGTAGATAAGATGTTGACTGATTTTTCAGGTGCAATGCTCTTAGTGGATACGGAAATGGTTGCTGTAAGGCCTATGGTTTTGCAGAATCTTCTTGCATTAGACATCCTTTTAGCAAAAGAAGGCAGACTCTGCCAAGTTTTAAAGTCACAGCACTGCTGCACAAGCATTCCAGATAACAGTAAATAGATAAGGAGATATCTATCTAATCTGACAAATCTGAAACATGATTTAAATGACCTGAAACAGACAAACGTGAGAGAAAATAGTTGAAGGATTCTCAAAGGTAGGATCTTGGCTTGGAGATTTGGTAAATGGATTTGTGAGAATGATCCTGAAACCTTTATTGATTGTGACAGTGTTCATAATTTGTGAACTTGGATTTTACAAGGCTTACCGTTTTTGGAAAAGACAAAGAGTAAAGAATAGACAGAGGAGGGGAGAAATGGAAATGGAGAATATGAGAAACAGGTATAATCAGACTATGAAGAGAATTGACAATGATCGCAGACCTAAATCTATATGTTATCAAACTACTAAAAGTTTTTGATTTGTCTCATTGTAAATGAGAAAAGTTATTTTGAGACAGCATAGATTGCCGTTAGAGGAGGGACTGAACAAGATCACATTTTACTCATACATTAGTGGCAGAGAAGTTCGCATATGGTGACCAATTAACATTCATTTAAAAGCCTACAGAGAAATTAACATAAAAATGTAAAATGTGCACGTTTGAATTATAGTGGACCATGTGGCCGCCATTCGTATTTGACATTGTGTTTTAATATGAAAGATATTTTTGCATTTATATTAAATGAAGTACTAATATGAATTAACACTATGAGTGTTCTATTAGATGAACATTAGAAGTGAAGTATTAAATGAATATGAATTAATTGTACTTATAATGATTTAGAAGGATTTTATTGATGTAGGTAACGTGTGCAGAAAAATAAATGCACGTTTAAACTGTTCTAACATGTCGTAAATAATGTTTGCAATAAAAAAAAACTGTAAGGTGCGCAATAGGTTTTATTAGAGTATTAATTGTATTAATAGGTATGTAGGCTTTTTAGCTTAACTGGGATGACAGTAGAGGAAAATGAGTTGCTTCTTCTGTTCCCTCCTACCTGAATTCTTTCCCTAGCTTGTTGATGTGATGTTGAATGTCCTATTGCATTGAAGGTGAAAAACATGTTTCAGTATTAACTATGTAGCAATATTTGTTCTAGCTGTCAAACAAGACAGGAAACTTATAATTCCCATGTGAGAAATGTTTAGTCCATCCTGTGTGCCGTGGGAAACGATTCTGAAATAGCAAACAACTAGAAAATGTAATATTTTGTCGGAACTGTGTGAAATCATTGAAATGACAACATGCTTTTGCTGGGAAAATCCAAAATAGTTGCAGACTTGGTGGCACCAGTGGCAACCATTGGACGCTGGATCTGGTGCATAAGATGAGCCCACCCGAAGAACCAACCATGGATATTTCTAATTAAGGAACATTAAAACTTAAAGTTAGTTTGTCTGGTCACTCTGCTAGAGCCAGACTTGATGCACCGATGATGCCTAGCTGCTTTCTGCTTCTTCTTAATCCCTCTACCCCTTAGCTATCTTCTGAAGAATAAAAACATATTTTCTAATTGCCCTACTTATTTATGCAGTCCACGGCTAATATGCCCAAATAATTCTGAACTGCTGACTCGTCCTATATGCATCCCGTGTTCTGCACCATCCTGATGCTGCTGCCTTCTAATGTCGGAAGAAGGTTCTCCATTTCAAGGGTCTTCAAACTGGAGGGCAGGCCCCCCTATGGGGGCCCAAGTATCCCGAGGGGGCGCCGGGCTCTGGGCAAAAGAAGCATTGTACAGATAACAGGGTTTTATTTTAAGCAGAACAATGTCATTGTATTTTTAAAAAGGTAACAGTACTTACCTGCAATGTTTAAATAGGTCTAGTCATATTTAAACATTGTCACCTTTATAAAATAATTGTGAAAAATTCTGATGGGGGGGGCAATGATTTTTATTTTTCAGCTGGGGGGCACAGCATTAAAACGTTTGGAGACCACTGCTCTATTTGATGAAGTATTCCTGTATGCTGTCCCATGAGAAGAAGTATAACTAAATGTGGTTTCTTGCTTCCTTTTTAGCTTAGATATTTACACTACCATATTTTTATAGAGATTAACACTAGTTAGGTGATTTTTCCAAATTTCTTTTTTCTTTTCTTTTGTTTTGCCCGCATGTTAGCCGTTCCCACAAATGAAGTCCAAATTCGTGTTAGAGATAGGAACAGCCCAGCCCTGAAATTGATTGCAAAAAATTGAATTCTGATGATTTATTGATGTCACCATCATCTGCTTCGAAATCTGATATTAATGTGCATGTTGTGGTTTTGCTCATTTCTGTCATTCTTTTGGAGTGTTTAACAGTATTGATGTTTAGTAGGTTAAATCTCTTTAGACGTTTTGATTATCCAATGGTTTTCATGTATGTTAATAACTTAGTTTTGCACACCATACACGTTACATTGATTTTGGGATTGTAATAAACCTTTAAACTTTATTCGGTTTGGAGTTTGATTTAGTGTTTAAATTGTTTATGGGTCCAGAATTATTTATGGTTTTATGTCACTGATTTGTGATTGAATGAAACTGACTACTACACTCTGCACCAAGTCCAAAGATACAGTTGACCTCTAGTGGTGATGTTAAGACATGTTTTCTCACCAGAGTCCTTGCGGTTTCTAAACTCGAGGCGGGAAGAACACCTCCATGAGTGCACCAGCAGCACCACATTAAATCATGCAAATAAAACACATTTTAACACTCAGTTATAAGTTCAACATTTATAAACTTCCATTAGTGTTCATGCTACAGTAACTTTATAATGGCAAAACTCTGTTAAATATATTTCTGTTAATATGGCCCAGAACTACCTTTGCATATAAGTTTAAAACATTTCCCACATGAAATTCAGTATTGTTTTAATGCAGACTGTTAGCTTTTACTCTAGAATATAACATAATGAGCTTCATTAGTTGGTCTAGAGTGAATGCACACTAATATGGCTTCTCAGTGCATCACTTTACAACTAAACTATTAGTACTTTGATCAACATAAAGCATAAACTCTCACATGAAAACGATCTCTGTGACATGAGGGAATATAAACATTTCTGCAACATCGGGCCCTTAGACTGGAAGGACAAGTACATGGGAATGGCTGACGACCCGGCTCAAAGACAATGCCACTACAATGCTTATAGCCCTCTGTTTCGGTGCATGCCTGGCACTTGATAACAGTTGCCAGTGGATTGGAAAAGCGAGAAATGTTCTGAAAGTATGGGGCATTCTGTTTTGAGTCAATACTGTGACTCACAATTCTTGACACAAGTCAGGTAAGCTGAAGCATCCATCTGGTCCAGGACGGTCTTCTCCATTAGAGTCCATTGTTCTGACTAAAAATGATGGGCTCACTGAACTGAAGCTTCAGAATGATGACAACGGGAAAGTCCCACCCCTGACAGGTATGCAACACCATAAGTTATAGCTGTTCAAAAGTTCACCACCATGCTTAGTGACATTCAGCTGCAATCAACAGATGTACAAATGTATGTGTATGGCTTTAAAATGCCTCTTCATTGCAGGGGTCAATTTTGATGCGCACTTTCCGATTAAAGCCATTACAGTGAGATCAACATCATTGAAACTACTGTTGACACAGACTTTTTGCTGAGCTTCAGATCTGCTGTCAAGATGGCCTTACCTCAGGTACTCTCTCAACTCTTTGCAGGTGTGGTGAAACTGTTCCCAAAATATTTTCAAGGTCTGGGTAACCTGAAGGACATCCTGATCAGACTACATACTGATAACTCAGTTGGACCCATAGGTAAACATTTTTGGGACATCCTTGTCAGCATCAAGAAGCAAACCGTGTCTGAAATCATCAGTCTTCTGGAACAAAACATAATTGTGCCTGTGGGTTTCCCAAGTTGTTTCAGTGCCCAAGAGGCAATACTTTGGGACTTATCTTGGTAAAGCAACAAGCTACCTGAGACATGTTCTTATGTCGGCCACTGGCAAGCAGCACACCTGCGCTGCATGGTCCAGAACCTGGGTGTTTTCATTTCTCTGAGGGTAATACTCTGCTGCCACTCCCTTGGGGAGTTCTTCAACATGGGAGTCCTTCAGGGTATCTGGGTGGCACTGAGTGCAGGAGAGAGTAAACATCAAGTGTGATCTTGGTCTGAGGAGGAGATCAGACAGTGGTGCGGGACTTCCAGTTTATAAGGCCTAATCTACCATAGCCACCATCCCAAAGTTCTCAAAAGGGCTTTCCCAGTGCAGGATGAAACTTTTCACTTCAGGTAGGCTTGATTCCAAGTCCAACAGATAAAACAGTGTATAAGCACTGCTGACCTAATCTCTGTGCATCACAATAGTTCCAAGTTCCTATTTTTCAGCATAATCTTTGCCATTTTAGGTCGAATTTTTGTCACTTTGCTTTTTGCCCCATTTTTTATTTCTCGTTCGATTTCCTCTTCCTGTTTTCTTTTCAGTTGTTCTGTCTTTTCTGATTACTTACTGGAAGTTTCTTGCCTCTACTGCGGCTTTTGCCTTTGACATTACTTGGGTGGATTTCGCTACTTCTATTGCTAACCCATGTACTATTTGACATTATTTCACGGAGAATCTCTCAAGCTTTGTGTTTAGCCCATTAGCAGACAAAGGCGGTCATTCTGACCGCGGCGGGCGGCGGTAGCCGCCCGCCACGCGGTTACCGCCATATGACCGCTCCGCAGTCAAAAGACCGCGGCGGCCATTCTGGCTTTCCCGCTGGGCTGTCGGGCGACCGCCAAAAGAGCGCCCGCCGGCCCAGCGGGAAAGGCCCTGCAACAAGGAAGCCGGCTCCGAATGGAGCCGGCGGAGTTGCAGGGGTGCGACGGGTGCAGTTGCAGACAGTGAAAATCTTTATGGGGCCCCCAGGGGCCCCACGACACCAGTTCCCGCCATCCTGTTCCTGGCGGTAAAAACCACCAGAAACGGGATGGCGGGAAGGGGTTCGGAATCTCCATGGCGGCGCTGCTTGCAGGGGAAATCCGGCGGGAAACCGCCGGATCCCCTTTTCTGACCGCGGCTTTACCGCCGCGGTCAGAATGGGCTGGGAAGCACCGCCAGCCTGTTGGCGGTGCTTCCGTGGTCCCCGGCCCTGGCGGTCTTGGACCGCCAGGGTCGGAATGACCCCCAAAGTGGCTATACAGGGGGTAATCCTCTCTTCAAATCCAAGGTATACCAATTAAGAAAATGATCATTACATTTAGCTTTGGGCAAATGGAAGGCCTAATCCAGATATGCGCTGACCTAAAATCAAGTCATACATCGAGAGGGGCACTGTGCTTCCTTTATCCAGGACATGAGTGACCAATTAAATGATAAGCAGTTTTTCTCCAATAAGGGTTACCAATTGGAGCGTTTAGAGTAACCGCTCTACATTGTCACATTTGCCATCCGTATGGATATGTTCAGATATAAATAACTCAGGTTTGGTGTGTCTTCTGCTGCAGAGGTTTTTAAAGAGGGAATCCAGGCGATAATTAGAGGTCTACCTTTTTGTCTGAACTACAGTGAAGATATTCTTGTGCATGAGAAAATGAAACAGGAACATAATGACGTCCTTCTCAAAGATGGAAGTGCCTTAGGCAAGACTGATATAATACTAAACATGGACACGCTTGACTTCTGCAAATCATCCACTAAGTTTTATAGTCACATCTTGTTTTGCAAAATTACAAGGCGTTCTACATTTTATTGTTTTTTTTAAACTCCTGTAAGTGACCATGCTAATATTTTCTTAGATATCATTGACTACTAAGATCTAGTTGCAGTGAAAGGTTCATCAAAGACCCCCAAAGGAAAGGACTGATTTTTTTGTTATTAAGTCAAAATATAGTACAAAACCATGTAAGTGATTCTGGCCCTCCCATGAAAAGAAGGTAACACTTTTGGGGGGTAAACAAGCTAGTAAGCAGTGTAGAGTATATAATTAAAGTGTTTCTTGAACACCATATAAACATTGTTTAATAATTATGGCCAAGAATGGAAAAATAAGAAGATATGGTAACATACTAACCATTGACGACTGGTGTGGCCTGTATGTACTTAGGAGTTCGGAGAAAAATGGGAGTCTTGGGGATTTTTTTGAAGCAAGTTTTAATTATGCATGACTGTATTGGAAATGTTACAACAGCTGATAAGAAGCACATACAGGGTGCTGCACCCTTTCTTATCATTAGAGGTTGTTAATCTTAGATTGAAACAAACATTTTGTGAACCAAAAACGTCTCCAAGGGGTGCAGCCTGGTCCCTCTGCGCTTATACTACAAGAACCTGTTCTGCATTGCAGTTGGGAGTGGAGATGCTGCATTCTTTCTAATAAGGCAGCAGGATCCAAGATGTGAGATCTGACCCTCTGATAACAATGAGCAGGAACCGTTTTATTACTGTATTGTCAGCTCTCCATTTGGTGGGTGAGGACATAAATAATGAGACAATGGAAGATAAATGGTAAGTCTGCGATGTGTACATATAAAATGAGCACCTATTTTATTTTTTTAATGCTGGTAGGTTTTGTAATTGAATAGGTTATGTGAGCAGACCCAGTTTCGTCCTATGGGATCTAGGGCTCTTGGCAAGACATATTTTGGGGACCCCCTGTTCATAGCAAGTTTTTAATTTTATCACCTATCTTTGTGCGTGCTAATTGTAGCACAATAACAGGTGAAATATGTATTTGCAATGACCCTACAAATTATTAAAATGACACTGAGCAAAGAGAGACAGAGGTTGAGGTAGGCGGAAGAAAAGAGGTTCATATGTAGAAATAGACAGAGGTGAGCTAAAGAGAGATAAAATGTACTTTCCTAGGGCGCCCCTTCGAAGGTGGGGGTATGGGACGATTGCCCACTTTGCCCATGCCTTAAATGTCTTTGAGCAGGTGTCTTGGACATCATCAATATCAAAATCCCATGCGGATAGTAAATAGTTTTACTTCTGGCGAATACAAGACGCCCCTTTCTTTATTCTGGGAGTAGAACATGTAATATTGCTCCATGCTCAACTACATGTGCATAGGACTGATGGAAATCCCAAATACCACAACAGGATATCTTCGGATATCTTCATACCCACAGGCCTTTGCAAACTCCTGCATTAGTGCCATAGAACATAAGGGTGTGTTTGCAAAGGACTTATATGTTTGTAAAGTACCAGAGTATTAGATCTGCATAGCCAAGTCCTTTACAAACTTGGCCTGTTACTTTAGGGAGATAAATATTGGATCATCCCTAAAGGAGGAGAAGTATTTTGATAAGCGTTTTCTATAACCCCTCCCTACACACACACATATACACACACCCTCCACTGCTGGGAGCAGTGAAAAGCTTTGAATCTGTTTCCTAATCAACTCATATTATAACAAACTAATAAACCTCAGGCCAACCCACAAAAGCTGGAAATGTGTAACAGTGTAAGTGTTGTCTTCATCTGTTAAGCCCACCAATCACAAATGCTGCAGCATTCATATATTCCACATACCCCCTCGCCATTACCCATTACCCAAAGCCATGTAACCTCATGCCTTCCCATAGCTTCTCCATACCATCACCAGGCCAGAGGCTCATGGAGATGTATGTACTTCACCAACTGACATTAGTCAGGTCCTACAAGGACTTGGGGAGACACTGCTCTGTGATTATCAAGGCTCTACAAGTAAAATTGGGTTTCCTTTCTCAGAGCATGACTACTGTAAGTCTGGTGCCGCCGATTCATTAAAATGTGGGAGTCTCTCGCAAAAATGTGATACTCCACAAGTGATCAATCACAGGAACAGAAAACAAGGCAGATGCATGTCCAGTTATGTACTTGTTTTCTCCTTATTATTTTGCTTCAGTTTCCATTGCTCATATGAGTAAGATTTTGTTAAAAAATAAATATATTTTATAGTTTATAAGAATATGTACCGTACATGAAGTATAGGGTGTGCAAAAACCAAGTGGAATGTTGGTGGAGTATGCTTAAATATTCCTTTGTTCTCTGCAAGCAAGAATAATCTCAAGAAATACAAATAAGGAGCAGGTGAGAGTGCAAGATCTTTAGAAGAAAAATAATATCAAGGATTATGCAGATACAATAAGAACATCAAAATCTCCCAGACCAAGTACTGGCACAACCCAAATCACGATTCATGGTTTGATCTCCAAGCATACCTCGAGATAGACATACAATAATTCATGCTCATAGTTTAGAGAGATGGACACAGTTATGATAAATGTGTCTTAATTGCGAATGGAACCCCGTGTGAACTTTCATCAGATGAAGACACAGCCAATGAGATGTACTTGAGGACGTTTCCTCACATGATGTCTTTGTCACATTTCCTCCCATTGCACTGTTTTCATCCTTTCCTTCCATCGGTTCTAAACCCCATCACTCATGTTGAGTGAGTAAACCCCTAGACTCATTCTGACCATGAACTTACATCTGAAGGCTGACATATGATTGAGTGAAAAAGTAGGATGTTCAGGTAGGAGGCCAGCAGGCTAGAGACAGCACGAGTCTCTTCCCCAGGGTATTCATGAAACCGCCAGTATGTCATGCAATGGTGTTCTGATGATTTACTGCTTCAACTAGAGTGATTTCATTGGTCATTACTAACAAAATTACACATAAATGAAAAACATCAGATGCAGGCATCAGGAGGTATTGAGAAGAACAAAAAAATCCACAGAAACAAGGTAAAGTTAAAAACCGATATTAGTTTCTGGAGGGTTGTTGGCTGTAGTAGGCGTGGATGGTTGCCCTGTGTCAACCACGATTTTCAGCACCAGTTCTTCGACTTCCTCATCCTCCATGAGGTCATTGCACCTCCTGGAGAAATGTTTCTGGCACAGCTTTTTTTGGACAAAGATGTGACCAGGCTAATGTACTGCAGCAGACTGTCCCTTCTCAAGTTTGTGATTTGGCCTTGATGAGTGTTTCTGTCTGTCTGTCTGATTGACATGGTTGATATCATTGAGGTAATGTGTATGAGTTGTGGATCTTCCCCATGCTTAGGCATTTGCCCACTTCTTCAAGGTGTCTTCAGAGCCCACCATTGTGGCACTTGCTGTCACTGGCTCGTAAGTGCCACTATGGTCAGGCTGTATCTACACCATTGTCATTACTTTGGCACCGAGCAGTTGAGTCTACTTGTATTTCTCCCACAAGTGCCGCTCACATCTTCCTCACATCGAAGTGCACCATTACCTCAGCTATATGGTTGTGCACGCTACACTTGCTAGTAAGCTTCCAAACTGGCAGGGCTTTTGTAGAAACAAGTTTATGTCTGAATAATACAATTTTACACCCACAATGATTTGCAAGTGGAGGGACCCCTTAGAATTGTATCTACCAAGCTAGCATTGCTTTATATGCTAGTACAGGTGTAATACAGACGAGTCAATGGTTTCACCATTATTCTAATTTGCTGAATTAAATATGTGCCTTTCTGCATTAAATATTCTTCTGCACTATGAAGAATATCATGAGGCAGTTTTTTAACCTTTCGTTCATACAGATGTCACTGTCAGCGAATTGAAAAATAATGTCTCTCTCCGATCAGACCCCCATAAAATGCATTAACAGTCTCTGTCGATGCTTGTCACTCTCCGTGTCTAATCCAGCAACATGTTTAGAGTCTCAGGTTGCTAGGCAACCATGGCAATAAAGGTGGCATGAGCAAAAGAGCCCGGAGTCACAGAGGAGTGTATCATGTTGCCATGGGTGTCGATTCACCACAATGCCAGGGGTAGCAGAAGCAACATCACACACCCTTTAACCTCAATTACATGACAAGAAGTGCCATTATGGCTCTCATTACAACACTGGCGGTCGGTGATAAAGCGGCGGTAACACCGCCAACAGGCTGGCGTAAAAAAACTGGAATTATGACCATGGCGGAAACCGCTCACACAGACAGCCACTTTAACACATTGACCGCCACGGCGGTAGCAACAAGCACCACAGCGGTAACCGCCAACAGCCAGGCGGAAGACAATGTACCGCCCACACTATTATGACACACCTATCCGCCACATTTTCCGGGGCAGTACCAATGACATCAAAAGCACATCAGAAACACTGCACAGAAGGGAAACAACTCTCCTCTGGACACTCAGGGAAGAACCACGCCGCCATGGAGCCCGAGTTGCAGGTGTTCCCCATACTGGTCTACCTCCTTCTTCACCATGAATACCAATGCCGGCGAAAACAACCAGGGTGAGTACTGCCGCCTAACACACAAGGGAGAGGGGAGGAAAAAGAGAGTGACGCACACACTCAACACCCCCAACACCATACACACAAACAGATGCAACAACATTACATATGCACCCGTACCCCTCAGGAATAATGCAAGGTCAAAAGGAATTGATTAAAGTGAGTGTAATAGGATAAAATACTAGAAATACGTCCTTCAAAATCAAAACAGTAAATACATATATACAAATGGAGGGACACAGCCTAGTCCATAATGTCCGTGGGCCACACGGCCACATCATATAGGCCAAGGCCCCACTTGACTCCTGCATCAACACGGAGAGAACACTGCCGGGGCATCAGGTCGAAAATACACAGGCACCTCAGGGGGACGGGGAACAGGGGACACCTCAGCCGGAAGATGAAACAACACTACTGGCCCTGGAGGGGGCTACATGCCCATCACACTGACCTGGGGAGTGCAAAGCCACAGTCTCTCAAGTGGGTGGTTTGCCCACTGCTTGGTCCTGGGGAATGCAAGGCCACAGTCTCTCTAGTGGGTGGTTTGCCCACTGCTTGGTCCTGGGGAGTGTAAAGCCACAGTCTCTCAAGTGGGTGGTTTGCCCACTGCTTGGTCCTGGAGAGTGCAAGGCAACAGTCTCTCTAGTGCATGGTTTGCCCACTGCTTGGTCCTGGGGAGTGCAAAGCCCCAGTCTCTCAAGTGGGTGATTTGCCCACTGCTTGGTCCTGGAGAGTGCAAGGCCACAGTGTCTCAAGTGGGTGGACTGCCTACTGGTTCTGGAGGGGGCCTTGTGCCCAGTGTGCTTCATCCTGGCAAGGAGGGGGTGAGTGGATGCCTTCTTCCACTGGTTCTGGAGGGGGCGTTGTGCCCTGTGATGCAGCTCTTGTGGAGAGCAAGGTCACAGTCTCTCACCTGGGTGTCAGACCCACAGGATTTGCAGGGGTCAAGACGCATTACAGTCTATGGAGGCAGGACTACACAGTGCCCGCCGGCAGCAATGGCTGCTCAGTGGTGGCAGTGGCGGTGCTGGTGTCAGGGATGCCAGTGGTGGGGGGAGACTCCAGCCCTTCCCCGGCAGCCCACGGACAGCTGCCCACTGGGGCTGCTGCTGGTGGCAGTGCTGGTGTCGGAGATGCCAGTGGTGGGGGAGGCTCCAGCACTTCCCCTGCAGCCTCAGACGGCTGCCCACTGGGGCTGCTGCTGCTGGTGGCAGTGCTGGTGGCGGTGCTGGTGTCAGGGATGTCAGTGGTGGGGGGAGGCTCTAGCCCTTCCCCTGCAGCCTCGGACGGCTGCCCACTGGGGCTGCTGCTACTGGTGGCGATTCTGTTGGCGGTGCTGGTGTCGGGGATGCCAGTGGTGGGGGGAGGCTCCAGCCCTTCCCCTGCAGCCTCGGATGGCTGAACTGCCATCGCTGGTGGTGGGGGCTCAGAATCAGTCCCAGCACCAGGCCTCCTGTCCTTCCTGCCTGCAGGTACAGGCCCTTTGCCCTTCACCTTGGCACCTGGTGGTGCCTCCTTGCCCTTCCCCTTGGCAGCTGGTGGTGCCTCCTTGCCGTTCCCCTTGGCAGCTGGTGGTGCCTCTTTGCCCTTCCCCTTGGCTGCTGGTGGTGCCTCCTTGCCCTTTCCCTTGGCAGCTGGTGCTGCATCCTTGCCCTTCCCCCGGCAGCTGGTGCAGGCACATTGCCAGTGCTGATAGGTGGTTCCCTGGAGCCTCTCACACCTGCAGTAGCTGGCGACACTACTGTGGCAGTGGACTGGGTGGCTGAGGTGCTAGCCTGGGTTCTGGCCCGACATGAAGGACGTAGGGGGAAAGGGATAGGGAAGAGGTCAATGGCGGAGAGGAAAAGCTTCTTAGGGACACTGGGGCAGGAAGAGGGTGAAGGTTTGGGAGTGGAGGAAGAGGAAGTGGTTGTTGGAGGTGTCTGTCCAATGTGTTTGGGTGCAGGTGCCTGGGCTGGATGCTGTTGTGAGGTGGATGGCAGTAGGGTGTCTGAGTGCTTGCATTTGTGTACTTTGGGAGGAGAGGGCACAGACACAGTGGGAGAGGACACAGGGGACGTGTGCATGGATGTGGGGGTGGTGACTGTCAGTAAGTTGTGTGCTCTGATAGGTGTGCTGGTGATGGGGGTAGTGGATGAGGATGTAGTGCATGCAGGTGTGAGTGGAGACGCTACTGGGAGGGTGGTGGACGAGGAGGAGGAGAGGAACACAGTGGAGGCAGTGGATGTTGATATGTCTGCATCTGGATGGTGTTTGTGTGAGTGCCTGTGGGATGATGTGTGGTGCTTGTGTTTACCTGAGCCACTCCTGTGTGTTGTCTTGGGTGCATGCTGGTCTGAATGTGTGCTTGAGATAGGTTGGGGTTGAGGGGAATCGGACTGGGCAGAGGAAGTTGGAGGGGGGAGACTAGAGAGAGGGACAATGGCTGCCATCAGGGAGGAGGCCAGAGCCTGGATTGATCTCTGTTGGATCGTCATACCAGAGTGAAAGCCCTCCAGGAATGCATTTGTTTTTTGCAAATGGCCTGCCAGCCCTTGGATGGCATTCACTATGGTTGACTGCCCAGCAGAGATGGATTGCAGGAGTTCAATAGCCTCCTCACTCAGGACAGCAGGGCTAACTGGGCAAGGCCTGAGGTGCCTGGGGCGAAGGAGGTGCCCACCCTCCTGGGTGAGCGGGCACAGGAAATTCACTGAGGGGCTGCTGGCAGGGCGGTGCTGGTAGGGGGGGTGGCGGCTGTACCTAACAGAGGTGTCTGCCACCAGCAGGGAGCTTCCATCGGAGGAGGTATCACTGTCCAAACTGTCCCATCCTGTCTCCACCGTGGTGCTCCCCTCGCCCTCCATCCCACTGGTGCCCTCACCGTCAGTGGATGCAGCCTCCTGGGCCCTGTGGGATGCAGCTCCCTCCGTCGCTGGTGCTTCTGCTCCTCCACCAGATGATGCTAATGCACATGAGGAAAGGGTGACAGAACAAAAAGGGGGGGGAAGAGACAGAGAATACACTTGGTCAATGGCAGCAACAACACACACACACACACACAGAGTGAACAGGCCTACGCACTAGGCAATGCACTACCAGTCACAATGCTAGTCACCAGGCAATGGACAGGAATACCTACCACCAATTGCAGCATACTGAGACCCACAGAGACCTGCCCAGCAGTGGATGCCTACTAGCTTGGTTTGAGGTTGTGTTCATCAGCCCCTGCCCAACATGGAACCTACCCTGCAATGTCTTCCCTGGCCTAGGGTCACCCACAGGCCCACTTCCCCCACCCAAAGACCACTCCACCACGCACAAGTAGTATAATGTGAAACTGTACTCACCCCCTTGTGGCTGCTGTGATGCCCTCAAGCACCCATCTAGCTCCGGATATGCCACTGCCAGTATGCGGAACATCTGGGGGGTCAGGGATCGACGAGCACCCCTTCCTCGTTGGGAGGCCATCCCCAGCTGGGCCTCCGCCGTCTTCCATGCCCAGCGTCTCAGGTCCTCCCACCGTTTGCTACAGTGGGTGCTCCGCCTGCCGTAGACTCCCAGGGTCCACACGTCCTTGGTGATGGCACGCCATAATCCTTTTTTCTGATGGGTGCTGACCTGCAGAGACATAAACATAGAAAAAAGGTATCCGCCATACCTTCCGACCTCTTACACTCATGGCCCACCATATCTCTCACAGCCCCTATGCAGAGACATTGCCCACCATACATGAAGCACGCTGCCCAGGACCCTTCCACCCCCCCCTTACACGAGGCCCTCACACACAGCACTCCATGCATTTGTGCTCACAGTGTACTCACCTGTTGGTCTGGAGGCCCATACAGCATTTGGTACTGGGGTAGGAACCCATCCACCAGTCTCTCCAACTCCGCAGCCGTGAAGGCAGCGGCCCTTTCCCCAGTGACACGAGCCTTGGTCGGTTCCTGACACAGGTCACAGCAGCATTTGCAGTGTAGGTCCTCTCCTGTTGAAGGTCAGGTAGCAAGTGAGTGAACAGATAGGAAATGGCGGTCACATCCGTGGCGGTGCGCACCATCACTGCCGGCGTACATCACCATTGGCCATCTGTAACCCATAGGGCCCACAGACAACCAATGAGGAGTTGCACGGCGGTACTCGACCGCCTCCCGCAACGGCACACAACATCTGCAGCATTACCTCATTTCCACATGTCCATCCACACAGGACAGGCGGACATCATTTCGGGGGTCGGGGGCAGGCCATGGCACCTAACTGCGTCACAGTACACATAGGCACCATTTGGGCCTATCCAACAACATACTGTTTCAATCACAAAATGCAATGCAGTGTACAGTTTGGAAATGTGGAATACTGACCAGATGCTCATCTTTTTGCCACCTAGATTCCAACCGCTGCGGATGAATAGGAGATGGAGACACCCCCGTGGACAGACCCCTGGTGGACTTGGCAACAATGGAGGACAGGCACATAATCCTCACCTACAGACTTGACAGGGCCACAATCCAAGAGCTGTGTGCCAAGTTGGAGCCAGACCTGATATCTGCTATCCGTCACCCCACTGGGATCCCCCCTCTTGTGCAGGTGCTATCTGTGCTCCATTTCTTGGCAACTGGTTCTTTCCAAGTGACAGTGGGCTTGGCAGCAGGAATGTCACAGCCAATGTTCTCAATAGTGCTAAAAAGAGTGTTGTCTGCCATGATGAAACACATGCGCAGCTCCATTGTTTTCCCCCAGGTGGAGGATTTGGCCACAGTGAAAGCTGACTTATATGCAATGGGACATCATTATTGGGGCAATTGATCGTACACATATTGCCTTTGTCCCCACCCCCCAGGAGAAATGAAAAGGTGTTCAGAAATCGAAAGAGCTTTCACTCGATGAATGTTCAGATAGTGTGCCTGGCGGACCAGTACATCTCCCATGTCAATGCAAAGTATCCTGGCTCTGTGCATGATGCCCATATCCTGAGGAATAGCAGCATCCCATATGTGATGGCTCAACTACAGAGGCATCGGGTGTGGCTAATAGGTGAACCCATGGTCCCTACCTAGTATATGTTGGTGTATGGGTATGGGGTTGGCCCTAAGGGTTAGTGTGTGTCTAACAGGTATCCCTCAATATTTGCAGGTGACTCTGAATACCCCAACCTCTCATGGCTACTGACCCCAGTGAGGAATCCCAGAACAAGGGCAGAGGAATGTTACAATGAGGCACATTGGCGAACAAGAAGGATTATAGAGAGGACATTCGGCCTCCTGAAGGCCAGGTTTCGGTGCCTCCATCTAACAGGTGGTTGGTTACCTGTGCTACTCACTCAAGAAGGTCTGTCAGATCATCGTGGCATGTTGTATGTTGCACAACCTTGCCTTACGTCTCTAGGTGCCTTTTCTGCAGGAGGATGAGGCTGGAAGATGGGCGTGTGGCAGCAGTGGACCCTGTGGACAGTGACGAAGAGGAGGCAGAGGATGAGGATGAGGATAACGGAACATCAATCATATGACAGTTCTTCCAGTGACACACACTGTAACTTCACCTTCCATTAAAAGTTATGTGTTGGATATTGTCACTGGCAGGCTGATTTTCCCACTACTATGGCCACTTACTGTACCCTTTGGCATGTCTATTTTCAGATATCTGTGCCCCACTCTGGTTCCTGGTGTGTTGACTGCAGCCAACTACAGGTCATACCTATGTATACATTACTATACAGTTGAATTGCAATGTTTACAGCTTGTTAAACGAATACATAGTTCAATCAATTGACAGACTCCATGCTTGTATTTTTTACAAGGGGGTTTATGTATGTGCTAATAAGTGGAGGGGGTATTGCAATGGCCTGGGGTGGTTGTGGAGGAGAGTCCAGGTTAAAGTTCCAGTCTATTTGTATCACAGGTGCACTGTCCAAAGGGGGCATAGGAAGTGGAGCAATGGCAGTTCAAGGTGAACAGGGTGACAGAGTGGGACACAAGGGTGACATTCAGGAGAGTCTTATTTCCTGGCGGGGTCTTGGCAATATTCTCTGGCTTCTGCCTGGATCACTGGGACAGTTTGCTGGGTGGTTCTCCTTCTGCAGGGGGAGGGGTGCTGATGGCCTGTTGTTCCTGTGGCGGGGCCTCCTGTCCACTAGCGTCAGCGGAGGTGGAAGGCTGTTCATCAGTTTGGCTAGTGTCAGGGGCCTGTTGGTGTGCCACTGCCTACCTCTTGGTATTGGCTATGTCTGCCAGCACCCCTGCAATGGTGACCAGGGTGGTGTGGATGTCCCTCGGGTCCTCCCTGATCCCCAGGTACTGTCCCTCCTGCAGCCACTGGGTCTCCTGTAACTTGGCCAGTATCTGGCCCATCGTCTCCTGAGAATGGTGGTATGCTCCCAGGATGTTGGTGAGTGCCTCGTGGAGAGTCGGTTCCCTGGGCCTGTCCTCCCCCTGTCGCACAGCAGTCCTCCCAGCTTCACTGTAGTCCTGTGCCTCTGTCCCCTGAACCGTGTGCCCACTGCCACTAACCCCAGGTCTCTGACTGTCCTGTGTTTGTGGGATGGCCTGGGGTTCCTGCAGTGGTGGACACACTGCTGATTGACGTGTCCTGGGGACAGTGGTATGGGCGCGCTGGGTGGGTGCTGTGCTGGTGTTTCCTGAGGGGGGAGGCTCTGTGGTTGACTGTGACTGTGCCTGGGTAACCGACTGTCCGGAGGTCCCTGATGGACCAGGTTGGTCATCCAGATCCAGGCGTGCAGAGCTGCTGTCATCACTGTGGGCCTCTTCTGGGGGGGGGAACTGGATGTTGTTGGCACCTCTTCTCCGGTGACATTGGCTGGGGGACCTGTGGGGATGTAAATGCAGTGTTATTGTTTCTGCGTGTGACATCTTGTGCATGGGTGTGTTGCCCTCTATGGTTGTTACTGCCCTGGCAGCTTAGGCTTGTGTGAGTGGTGATTTGGTGGGCTAGATGATTGTCTCAAGTGTGCATGCTTTGGTGATGGGTGTCCATGCAGGTCTGTGTTGCATGCAGGGCTTGGTTGTGGGAGGGGTGGGTTGTGATGGTGGGGTGTGTGGGAGGTGGTGGAGTGATGGGGGTGGAGGTGAGGGTGAGGGTGGGGGTATGTGATGGCATGCAGGTAGGGGGGTGAAAGTAGTAAAGTTTTGACTTACCAGAGTCCAGTCCTCCTGCTACTCCTGCCAGGCCCTCAGGATGCAGTATTACCAAGACTTGATCCTCCCATGTTGTTAGTTGTAGGGGAGGAGGTGGGGGTCCACCGCCATTCCTCTGTACTGCTATCTGGTGTCTTGCTACCCAGGAACGAACCTTCCCCCGTAGGCCGTTCCACCTCTTCCTGATGTCATCCCTTGTTCTTGGGTGCTGTCCCACGGCGTTGACCCTGTCCACGATCCTACTCCATAGCTCCATCTTCCTGGCAATGGATGTCTGCTGGACCTGTGATCCGAATAGCTGTGGCTCTACCCGGATGATTTCCTCCACCATGACTCTTAGCTCCTCCTCTGAGAACCTGGGGTGTCTTTGTGGTGTCAAGGGTGTAGTGTGTGTGTGGTGTGTGAGGGTTTGTGGGGTGATGTGTTGGGGTGTGTGCTGTAAGGTACATGGATAGTGCATAGGTGATTGTGTTTAGTGGCTCTGGTTCTTTGGGTGCTGTTGGTCTGTCTCTCTCAGTTGGCAATATATTTGAGTCGTAAGGGGTTGTGGGTAGTGTGGGTGTGTGTTTTATAGTGTTGTGGGTGAGGTGTGTGTATGTGTGTCAGGTGTGTGTAGTTTGAATTGTCCAATGTGGTGTAGTTTTGTATAATGTGTGTGTATTTTGAGCGCGGCGGTATGTACCGCCAATAGTTTAGCGCCATTGAATGTCCGCCGCGGTGATTCGTGGGTCATAATGTGTTGGGTGTAGTTCTGTTGGCGTAACGGTGTGGGTTTGGATACCGCCAGTTTATCACTGACCTTTGGGCTGTTGGACTTGTGTGTGTGTCTGTATAGTGACGGATTGCTATGTGTGGGTCATAATATGGGTAGCAGTAAACTGCGGCGGCGGCGGAATGTTGGCGGCAGTCAACATGGCGGTAAGCGGGACTTACCGCCAATGTCATAATGAGGGCCTTTCTTTAAAAAAAAAAGAGGGTGGGGATATGGCCATACCCTCACCCCCAATAAATGGGGACAAAGTTTTTTTGCCCACTGGTGGGCAGATGGGGCAATTACCCCCGATCCACTCCCTGGGGTGGCAGAAAGCCTACTAGATGCCAGGGAATAAAAATAAAAAAATATATAGTGGGGGGGTGGCTACCAACCAGTATGGGCATGGTTATGCCCCCACCCCAACTAAAACGGGTAACAGTCTTTCAGCTCTCCCCCCGCACACTAAAAGATCTTATCCCAATGGCAAGCAAGAGGACATTTGATTATTTGGGGTTACGGTTTTACATCTGGGCCATGAGAGCTTGTCTAACTCTCAAAATCGTCCCACTTGGAATGATGAGGGCTGCACTTTTTGGACTTTGGGATGCTGCCATGTTGAAAAATCTATAAGACCTAGACACATCTGAAAACTAAACATCTGGATGAGTCCAGTGTGGTGTGCTTCACATGCACCCTGCACCATTTTCTTTCTGTGTGTCTTCCTGGCACGGGCATTAGGCCTACCCTCACAAGTGAGGTACTATCTATTTTTATCAGGAGACTTGGGGGAATATAGAATAGAAGAACAAGTGTTATTGTTTCCTTACAAATGTAAGGCAGTGTGCAAAAACGACGACTATTTGAGAAATGCCCTGTAATTCACATGCTAGTATGGGGACCCCCGAATTCAGAGATATGCAGATAACCACTGCTTCTCAACATCTTATCTTGTGCCCATTTTGGAAATATAAAGGTTTCCTTTATACCTATTTTTCCCTCTTTATATGTCACCAAATGAATTGCTGTATACCCAGTATACAATGAAAACCCATTGCAAGGTGCAGGTCCCTTATTGGCTCTGGGTACCTACAAACCCTATATATCCCCACAACCAGTGGAGTCCAGCAGACGTCATGGTATATTGCTTTTGAAAATCTGACATCGCAGGAACTGTTTACAGTTAAAGCTGGGTAGGTGGTGATTTTCGCACCCAAACCCTTTATTGATGCCATGTTCAGGGGGGAAAACACAAGCTTTCTTCTGCAGCCCTTTTTTCCAGTTTAAAAAAAAACAAATAAAGAGTTTTGCTGTATTTTTGCAAATTTCTTGGTCTCCTCCAGGGGAACCCACAAAATCTGGGTACCTCTAGAATCCCTAGGATGTTGGAAAAAAAGGAAGCACATTTTCCGTGGGTAGCTTATATGGACAAAAATTTATGGGGGCCTAATAGCGAACTGCCCCAAATAGCCAAAAAAAGCCCTGCCACCTGAGGGGGAAAAGGCCTGGCACCGAAGGGATTAATAAAATGCAGGCTTGGCCACTACAGAATGTAGATTGAAGCGTGTAGTTTGCACAGAGCACTCTTTCTTTACAGTGCACACAAGATTACTTGTGGTGGCAGTTGTGTTGCCCTGGAGTTAGCAAGAAGGAAGCAAATATCCTCCCTATAGGCCATCCATCTTCAGAGCACATGCCATTGAAATGATTGCTCAGGTGGATTTCAGAGGTTCAGCAGAGTTGAAACTTGCTGGTGCTGTTAGGGCTGGGGCAGGATCACACAGGCTGGTTCCTCTGCATGCCCCTTTAAAAGTTAAAAGGGGAGGGAGAAACCCTTCCCCTGTGGCTGAATTCCATTGCAGTATGCATGCTCAACGCTCATTGTCAAAGGGCAGGGTCGCACTGGTGGGGGGCTGCCACTGGTCCTCTGTGACCTCGGACTTGATTAGCCAGAGTAGGGTTGTGCTCTCCAAAAGATCGCCCGCCGGCCCAGCGGGAAAGCCCCTGCGAATGGAGCCGGCGGATTTGCAGGGGTGCGACGGGTGCAGTGGCACCCGTCGCGATTTTCACTGTCTGCTAAGCAGACAGTGAAAATCTTTGTGGGGCCCCCAGGGGCCCCATGACACCCGTTCCCGCCAGCCTCTTCCTGGTGGTGTAAACCCTCAGGAACAGGCTGGCGGGAAGGGGGTCGGAATCCCCATGGCGGTGCTGCAAGCAGCGCCGCCATGGAGGATTCCCTGGGCCAGGGGAAAACCGTCGGGAAACGGCCGGTTCCCCTTTTCTGACCGTGGCTTTACCGCCGCGGTCAGAATGGCCTTGGAAGCACCGCCAGCCTGTTGGCGGTGCTTCCTCTACCCTCCACCCTGGCGGTTTGAAACCGCCAGGGTCGGAATGAGGGCCTTTGTGTCTTTAGTCCTCCTCTTTTTTTGCTGCTTGCAGCCATTAGATAAGTACCCAGTAGCTTATGTGCAACATATTGTTTGTATGTATTTGTGCAATTGTATTTACTTTATTACGGCCGTGGAGCGGCAGCAAGGGCTGAACGGAGCTCACTGACTAGCTCTCTCCAGTCTTTTGTGTGTTACGGCGCTCTGTGCTCACTCGCCTCTTCAGTTTTCCCTTTGGGATGTACTAGCTGCGACGAGCGCGGAAGTGCTGGGGACTTCTGCAGAGTCTCAGGAACGCCCTGCGGGACGTCCCGGTGCTCGGGCAGTAGGTTTTACGGCTTTTCTTAAAGCTGTACAAGCACAGGTTTAGAGAGGCTAGTCCTCTTTTGATTTTCACACCGCATGCATGCGCAGATGAGATCCAAGGCTTTTCTGCTTCGTATCTTGCCGGCAAGCAACGCATGTGTGCTCACAGTTGCCTAATTACCCCTGAGAACGCCCAACGAGGCGGTAAAAGCATCCATGGGCTTTGCCTGAGGGAATCTGCTGCAGGTGCTCCCTCTACATCTTATTGGGCTGTTTTTAAGAGTTGTGCTCTCATTTTTTACTAGAGTTTCTCCATTTTGATACCTGCAAGGGCTGATTCCCCCCTATTGAACTCCTTCTTACCTCTTCATATCTAGTGATATGGCATTTTACGCAGAAGAGGATGAATTCTTTCAAGAAGAGGCCAAAGAGCCATATGAAAATCAGATGGAGGAAAGACTGGTACAGGCCCAGGGTCATCATGTGCAGGACTCTGAATCAAGCCCTTATAAAGGCTTTGAAACCCTTGTGCGTTTTGGGCAAAGAGAACTGATGGGATGACCCTTCAACACTAGGGTGACGGATAATCAGATTCCACATCTGAGTCGGGCCCAGAGGGCTTCCAGGGGAGCTAGATCCTCGACAGAGATTTTGGTGCAGATGGCTTCCTCGGTCCTCAGGGACCATGAATTGAACAGGATCTCACTCAGACCCCAAGAGAGTTTCCCTCTCATGGACTGACGTACCCTGAGGAATCTCAATCTTCCGCTTCGCATTCCTCGGACTCTGAACAGACTCGGGTTGAACCTAAGGTGTCAGGTAAGTGGAAACGCAAATCCCATCAGTCTGCCGAAGAGATAGTTGTTCACAGTAACATCTTTTTTGATCGAGAGAGTATTATTCACCCGAGATCCACCGAATGGGTGCCCTCTATGGAGGTTGCGCACTATGTCCAGGACAGGTTGTGCAAGAGTTTTGATAAGGATGTTCGCAACACTCTGTGTGTGCTGGGAGTGCCCCTGTCCATCCCTAACTGGCAAAGTGGCAGACACCCCGGAATTAGACGCAACTATGGCCACTTTTCTTTAAAAATTTACAAAGGATCCAAAGAAGGGACTGGATAGATCCTGGAGGGCCTATCACAAAGATTCTGAAGCTGGCAGTCCAGGCCAAGGAAAATAATGCACCCTTAGATCCTGAAGCAGTCCTGGAGTGGGCGCAAAGAGCAATTTGTCTCCTTGGTAATGCCAATTGCGCCATGTCCACTGAGCGGCGCAAGTCATTTTTGATGAGGATCGATTCCAATTTGGTTGAAATGGTCCCTTGGGAGCCTGGCTAATGGCCTCTTGTTTGGGGACAAATTAGTTAAGGATCTTAGCAAATACATCTCCACCTTCTCCGCCCTGGACAAGGCTCAATCCACCATGAAAAAGATGTTCAGTGGCGACCTTTTTCTCAGGGCCAGATGCTATAGAGGCCGAGCGCCAGGCTGTGGTTTCTATCTGGCCTCTCCCACATACTCGCAGAGAGGCCATGGCTCCTATCAATCCTCTTCAGGATTCTACCCACCCCGCAGGAGAGGTCGAGGTTGTGCCCATTGAGGCAGAAATAGGGGCAACTTCAACAACCCAGACATGGCAGCAACAGGTGAAAATCATTCCCTTTTCCGAAGTGTTTTTGGGGGGGAGGTTAAAAGAGCATTTGCAAGCTTGGAAACAAATATCTCAGGATCCCCGGGTCATACAAACTGTACTGGGTTACCAGTTAGTTTTATTCCCCACCCAAGCAGTCATTCCTTCTCCTCTACATTTTTCCCAAGCAGAGAGCAGTTTCTTAGATGACAAGGTTGCTTCTCTTCTACAGAAGCGGGTCATAGTACTTACAGATTTGCACCCGTCAGAGTTCATCAGCACGATCTTTCTCATGCAAAAGAAAGGAGGAGGTTACCGCCTGGTTCTGAATCTCAGGGAGTTCAATTCTTATATAGTTTACTGCCATTTCAAGATGGAAGGTATTCCCCCTTCAATAGATCTGTTGCAGGAGGGGGATTGGCTTGTCCATCTAGATCTCAACAATGCTTATTTGACAGTACCAGTTTTCACGCCGCATTTCAGATTCCTGCAGTTTTGTTGGCGAAACCTGTGGTTCGAGTTCGCAGTCCTTTGGTCTGTCCTCAGCTCCAAGGTGTTTCACCAAATTGCTGTGACCTGTCGTGCAATTTCTTCTTCGAGAGAGGCGTACGCCTAGATATTTATCTAGACGACATTCTGATTATGGCCCACACCAAAGAACTTGTTCTTGTTCATCTAAGTTGGACCATTCAGATCTTGCAGAATGTAGGGGTTTCTGATAAATTCAGACAAATCCATCATCATTCCCTTACAACGCATAGAGTTCTTAGGCTTCCAGGTCGATTCTGTCAAAGCACAGTTAAAACTTCCTCTGGCCAAACGTCCTATGATCAAAAGAGAGTTACGGAGAGCCCTTGCCTCTCCGAGTATATCATTGAGGACTTTGGTGAGGTTGGTAGGGCTTCTGGCCTCATCTATCCAAGCAATATTTCCTGATCCTTTACATTACAGGGCCCTTCAGCATCTAAAGATTCTACATCTTCTCAAAGGTCTGAGTTATGCGGAGCAGATTTCTTAGACAGATGAAGCCCGAGTAGAGATATACTGGTGGTTGGAGCACATGGATGCTTGGAAAGGCAAAGCGATCTTTGCCTCTGTCCCGGAGATAGTCAGATGCCAGTCAGTGGCAGCGGGGAGCACGATGTGGAACAGTAGAGACAGGGAGCAGGTGGTCTCCAGAGGAACTCTCTCTACACATCATTGCTTGGAACTACTGGCGGGAGCTTTTTGCGATTCGCTCTCTTTATCCTCAGAAAAAGCCAGCTGTTGCATACTGTTGCGTATGGACAACATCTTGGCGGTGAGATATATCAGTCGGTTGGGCGGGACCAGATCCCGCGTAATGGCGGGGATTGCCAAGGAATTCTGCCATTTTTGCCATCAGCATCAGGTATCAGTTATAGCGGAATACATTCTGGGACGTTCCAATGTGACAGCGGATTGGAACTCTCATTTTTTGAGGGACTGCAGCGACTGGAAGCTTCACCAGTCCATTTTCTTGACGCTGACGAATCACTTCGGCAAGTGTGTGATAGACCTCTTTTGCGTTTTGGTTCAATTCTCAACTCCCTCTCTTTTACAGTTGGAGACCGAATCTGTTAGCCCTGGCGATGGATGCTTTCCTTCTGGTCTGGACGAGTAAGCTCACGTATGCTTTTACCCCCTTCTCCATGATTCAGAGAGTACTCTCTCAGGTCCTGAGACAGGGATCGGAGATCATTTTGATAAAACCTCTTTGGAGGGCTCAGTCGTGGTTCCCTGTGGCAATGTCACTATTGTGTGCCCCTCCCATTCTTCTGCTGTCATTCCCTTCTTTACTTCTGGACCCGGTACTCCTCCCTCATCATCTAATAATACAGGGACTATTGTCCCTCATGGTGTGGAGACTTTCAGGGGACATTGGCAAATGCCGAATGTTTCGAGAGAAGCTATCTTCTTCCTGTCACAGTCCCGGGCACCTTCCACCCATAAGAGATATGAGGCTGCTTGGAAGCGATGGATGGGTTGGTCCAGTGAATGGAGTATTGATCCCCTGGGGGCCAACATTAGCATGATTATCAATTTTTTATCAGATTTGGCTATGCAAGGTTTGGCTTATAGGACTATCAATAATTCTAGATTGGCTCTTTCAGAAGGACATCCTCATATTGAAGGCATTGAATGGTGAACACACTTTAGTTTGCAAACTTTTCAGGGGCATCAGGATGGTCAAACCCCCTCAATCTAAACACACAGTTTTATGGGATGTCTGCATTGTGCTTTGCTTTCTACGAAATTGGCCATGTAATGAAGATTTAACACGTAAACAATTGTCGGCCAAACTTACGATATTATTGTGTCTTATTTCATGCAGAAGGGTATCGGATGTGAGACCCCTTGATTTAGCAGGTAGAGTATTTACTCCTTCCGGAGTCTCCTTTTCCATTTCAAGGTGTGGTAAGACTGCTTCTAGATGTGTATCTTATCCAACTTTTCCACATCATTCTAAATGATGTGTGGTATGATGCATAAAGGCATATGAAGATTGTAATCGTGAATTTCGCAAGGATATTCGAGGACAATTACTCATTTCCTTACAGAGACCATTTTCTCCAGTCTCCTCTGCACCATTGGCTAGATGGGTTAAATGATTGCTGGCAGAAACAGATATAGAAGTTTCCTCTTTTGGGGCACATTCTGTGAGAGGTGCTATGGCCTCTAAGAGTTTTGGAGCTGGTTCTCATTAGGAGGCCATTATGAATACTGCAGAATGGTCTTCTGATAATACATTTAAGGTATTTTATCATAAACCTATTGTAGATGTAGCTTCAATTGTGGTGGATCAGCTTTGAACTAGCATAATCCGAAGCCCCCGGTTTTGACATAGAATAAAAAAAATTCGAGCTATTTCGTCAAGAATTTTCAATTCTATTAAGGACATCAAGGTGAGGATTATCCCACCCTTATTATGTATGTATTTAAAAAATGTTTGATATTTATTTGATCCATGAAGTTATCAATGTTGGTGATGTATATTTGATGTATTGTATTTAATCTGATTTCCCTCCCTTTTTACGCACTCAATATGGGATATTAGCAGTGTGTTTTTCTCTCTATTGGGTTCTGATAACAAAGGTGCATAACGATGCAGTGTTTCCGTGACCAGAGCGATTTGACAGCATCCAGTTGAATTTCAGGGCGAGGATCCTGGTTGGATTTGAAGATTCGGCTCTTACTCAGGTTGTCTTGTTGTGTTAGGGCAAAGAAAGAGGAAGTACTAAGGACACAAAAAAAATTATATGGACTGTAGACCGGGGATTGGTCAGGTGATGGACTGCTGGGAATTTTTGTTTATGTAGCTTTTTGTTATTTAAACGTTTATTGGCTGCTGTATTGTTTCAGTAAGAAAGAGACAGCATAATCCTCGCCTCAGTATCTTTAACAGAATTGAAAATTCTTGACGCGATACCTAGACATTTTTTTATTCTGCATCCTCACATGCATGTTGTGTTGAATTAATGTGCACACTTACAAAACAATGCAGTGGACGCATCATTGCTCCTCTGTTTTTTTGGCAGAAAAACATTTTTTCATTAGCGAGAGCTGTTGGCTTTGCCAATGCGTTTTTGCTTCTACGTTGTGAATATAACCCAGACCAGAAGGACGCTCAATGTAAAATATAGGTGAACATTGAAAGACTACCAATGAATAAGATCAAAGTACGTTATTTTAGCGTCCATCTTGCAATGAGCAAAATACTTTAGATCTTAAAACAGTTTTGAAGCAAAATTCAGCAGCGAAGAAAGTACAAGTTTTGAAAATTTACCGAATAACTAGAAATAACTGAACTCAGATCCCAATTAAAATCATTAATGGTGAGATAATTGTAAAAAATATCTTTCTCTAGCATATTTCAAAGCAATATCGCTATAACTGTTGTATTTCTTCCACTGCACAAATCATTTCAAACCAGTAACTCCTCTCGTTGCCAAACTTCCGTTCATTTAATACACTAATTACAATATCTTCGTAATTCCAAGATGGCTACCATCTTTAGCTTATTTTTCTCTCCAAGTGTTAGCCCCTCATTCATCTCTACTGCTCCCGGCGGTCACGTGACAGAGCTCAGCTGAGCCTGACTTCAGAGGCAGAAGCTGACAGCTCCTCCGCAGTGTGAGCTCTTCGGCTTCTCCTTTCCTCAGACTCGGACACACCTCGGCGTTTGCCCCTCTCCAAGGCTAGAAGATGTCGGGCAAAGACAGGATCGAAGTCTTCCCCTCTCGGATGTGAGTCAAGCCGTCGGCACTCGTTCCACTTTATGCGGCGAACGTTTAACCCCCAATAATATATTGTTATTATTTTATGTGGGCTACGCCTCCCATCTTTCGTGCTGTTTTTGCCTTAACGTTACCATTGTGAAATCTCCCTTCTCGGGATTTTATTGTTGTCTCTTTATCTTCTGATGTCGTCTCAGTTATGTCTCATCCTTGGGAGCCTCCGTGGAGGGTGAGAATGAGTGCTGGGGTTGAGCAGGGCGGTCTCAACCCACGGCGAGGGCAGAGTTTTGGGGGGCAAAAGGGGTTTTCAGGCGTGTGATCCCACCCTCGTCGGTGGCAGTAATTTTGTTTGTTCCGAGGCTGAACATGAGCCCAAGAGAGGCAGTGTAAATTAAGAGGTGTGCTGCAAAAAAGAAATACGTAAAGAACATACATGATGATCGGAATACATCGAAGGATAATTTACACAGAGTGGATTGACTACAGCCATGTATGCGTTCGGCTGTTTTTTGAATGGGAGGAAGTTTGAAATGCCTCGGAGATACTGGGGTAAGGCATTAGTGTTGCTCCTCCTGTGAAGCTCGAATTTGTAGGTGATATTTTCATTACCTACGGCTCAACTGCATATCTGTTTAATTACTTTTAAAATACCATCATTTACTCTACCTTTACCCCTGAAACAATTCTGATGGCATGATGTATAGTTTCCAAAAGCTCCCCTCCGACTGCTTTGGCAAGTCTACTCCAAGGTCACATGAAGGAAGTTGGGCCCACAGCTCAAGAAATTGGCTAGGTATGCTACAGTTGTCAACTCTGATACACTTCTGGTGCCAGCGCCTATTTTGCCTTATTTGTATGTCATGTTATGCTGACAGCAATTAGTATTGCCATTAGCAAGACATCACATCGCTGTCCTGGTACGTTCATTGACCGGTGTTGAGGATTTTGCCAGAATAGCCTAATAACAGTCTGTGGTGATAGTGAATTTTTAAAATAATTTAAAAAATGATGAGAAAAATAAATGAATACATGGATTGGATTTTACGTATGATGTAATGATTTACATTTTTAAATAAGTTCCATTTGAAATCTCAAGGTGGGAGTATTTTATGGCTGACATTTTAAAATAGGGATTAAACAGTTTTGTAGATGGCCAATTTCTTTATGCTTTATAGCAGCTAGTGCATTGTTTTCAGTAATGCCTTTTTCGTAGTATTATGCTGCACTGCTGGCTGTTATGAGCAGATCTGTTGCACTAAATATAAGGCTGTAAACATTTTCTGTATCCATGCATGTGATGTGTTGAAAATGGGGGACTTTACATTTGGCCTGTTACAACTGAGTTCTACAGGATCCATTTCCTTGTTAACAGTTTAAGGACATCTACTGAACTGTTATAAAGAAATTCCGAGTTTAATTTTGGAGCTAGTGCTTTAGTCAATGGCTAAAAACACTATATAGTGCAGATGATATAATTAGAAACTATTTGTATGTAGTAAACTGGAATTTTCACATGGGTTCATGTTAAAAATTGCATGTTAAAAGTTTCGTGGATACATTTTACTTTAAAAGACTGTGGCCCTCGTTACGATGGTGGTCAGACTGCCGCCAATGTCGCGGTCCGGCCACCACATTATGATCGTGTCGGTAGCACCACAGTCGGACCGCCAGTTTTCCTCACAGGATGGGCTGGCGGTCCTAATCTGCATGCAGCACTGTCCTGGGGAGTACGACTCCCTTCTCCGCCAGCGGTTTCTTGGCAGTAGCACCGCTATGTAATGGCTGGTGGAGACAGGGTACAGGGGGGCCCCCTATACTGCCCATGCACGTGGCATGGGCAGTACAGGGCCCCCCCCTGGCCAGCCCTGTCACAAAGTTCACTGTCTGTTTTGCAGACAGTGAGCATGGCAACAAGTGCTGGTGCGCCCTACACACTACAGTATTGCTGCCGGCTCGATTAGTAACCTGGAGACAATGCCGTAGGAGGTTTCCCACTGGCCCAGCAGGAAACTCGTAATAGGGCCGAAGGGGAGGCAGCCGCACTGGTGGCAACCTACCTATCAGGACTTCGATATGGATATTTTTAAAAGGAAAACAGAGGCGTTTGTTCATATTGCAGTTAATGAGTGGGAAAATAAATACCTGTGTTTTTGGTTTTATTGTTAATACATATCAGGTCTTTATGTGGTAACTCAAAGCCTGTTTCCTGTCTTCTTTAGCCCTTCACGTGCTGAGCATTGGTTTATGCTGCCCTTGCAGTACTTGGGGGGATAACTTCATTCATTTGTATACTTATAAATATCCTTCTCAGAGTGCAACTGAATATAAGAAGAATGTTTGGGATTGGTGCTGTTATTACAATTGGGCACAGCTCACATATTACCTTGGTTGGTTACGTGTTTAATGAGTGTCTTTCAGTAGCTTGGTTTGAGTCTTTTTGAGTTGATATATTTTTTAAGATAACAGCCAACACCGTCTAAAGTTGTTACTAATCCGATTGAAGTGCTTTACTGATCAAAGAAGCAGAGTGTTTACTTTTTTTCTTACCTTACTGCCATATGTACATTTAGCATCATTGAATCAGCTGATTACCTACTGACGTTTCTGAATACCTCAATGCCCAATCCAAGACATTTCCATCATTTTGGCTTTTTTCAGTACCATGATGTGCATGAGTGTGCCCTTCACCATTACATTAATTAATATATCAATAACACCAGGTTTCTGTGTAGTATGTATGTCTACACTTATTTTACTAAAATGTCTCTAACTCATGAAGTCATAAGCAAAAACAGTAATTGACAGCACTCTGTAACAACCGTTCATGGGACTCATTCGATTTTCATTTAAAGGTCTGGCTCACAAAGTTTTCTATGGGTAGTTGTACTCCTGGATGAGATGTGTTTTACTGGTGAAGTTTCCTGAGTAAAACAATTACTTAAGAAAAAAAGCTTTGTGAGTGGGCTATTTATTCATTCAGGACATAGATACATTTTCACTATGTTTTTCTGAAATGTGCCGTACATTACTATCTTGTACTTTTTGAAATATAGTTGGACCTATGTAAACTAGCTGTGAGGTCTAATGCATTAATTGCAGTCTGAGGCTAACCTGGAGGTCACAGATTCAGATCTTTGCTGTTGATTCACCCGCACTTCTGAGGTCGATATGTACATTATTTTGAGGCGTGATCGTTAAAGTCCACACAAGTAATCATTTATTAACAATAATCTGTGTGCACAGTTCAACAGACTGAATGAAGTAAAAAATCTTTACCGCACTATCATGTTATGTATTTGACGGTAATACCAATCTGACAATAATATCTGATCAAGAAATGTTGAATAGCTAAATTGACCATAAATCACGATGCATGCTGGGAAACACGTTCTTAATGGTTACTAAATAAGAACACAGGTCTTCGGTGATCATGTCCAGTCATCTTTCAGTTCGTAAGAGGGACGTGGGGATGTGTAGATATGTCCAGCAGTGTACACATTCGTAGCAGGTTCTCTAGAATATTTTGGTCGTCTCCGGAAGCTACATCACCACAAACAAAATGCAGATTGGAGAAGATTTAGCAACGGTCACCCTAAAAGAAAGTTATACCACAAGCCCAACAAAGAGCTAATGACATATTTAGCCCCCTTTTTGCGTTTTGACCCAGTACGTATTTTGTGACCATTGTCGACACTGCAGCCTTATATGAAGGTGCTAGCATTTGCATAATGCTGGTATGTCCTCGGCACCTTGTTGGTCAGCTACTGCCTCTTTGTAAGATTGTCCATCGAGGTAATCCGAGAGTGCCAGGGTCTGAGGGGGAATAAGATCTATGTTGTTTGCAGTTGTGCATGATGATCCAAATGTGTAAAATACCCCCTTGCTGCATACCCTGTCACTACCTTATACGTGCATGTGTTCTGGAGAGAGGGCATGCAAACAGCACTGGTCTTATTGTGTGATTTCATAGTGCTGGAATGGGGTGCGACCTGTGTCGGAGGATTTTAGTGTCATCCGCGAAGGTCTGGCATAAACCATGAAAATTCCTCCAGCTGACAGCATGTAAATAACTAGAAATCTTACAGCATGGGCCCATATCTTATGTGTTAACGTGTTGCTAAATGCTGGTGCTGCCATAGCTTCTGCAGTACACATTTTCACATCAAATGGTGCCAGCCATTAACCAAAGGGAACAGTTACTGACTCATTGAAGCTGACCTATTCACCTGACATGGGAACATTCCCGTTCCTCGGTATCTTTAGAAGCAGAATTAGATTCTGGACTACTAAATGCTTTGCAATGCCATACTAGTATCTGTTTGTGCGCTACACTAATGTCAATAACGTAACATTTAATATGGTTGCAGAGGTTTATGCATTGAACTGCCTTTGGCCACTTTGCCGGATAGCATCCTCCCATAAACACAGATTGCTTCACGCAGTGCAGGCATGTTGTATTTGACTGCTATCTTTGGACTGTTATCCTGGCATAGTGTTCATTAGATGTACAGCAGATAATATACCGGGCACCACTTAAGTATCTGGTAAAATCTGCAGTACGCCATGTGCAGTGTTAGCACTTGATTCTTTCCTGTACGAACAAAGGCAGGCTATGATTGACAGCATTTGAAGAAGACCTGCCCCATGTGTGTACATATGCGAAACAGTATCTGCGATTTTGATGGCAGCATGTCTGGTCTATTCTGTTTACCTGACGCCGTCGCGTATTTGGAAAATTTAGTTCAAAAGCAAGAGAAAATTGGAAGCCCCATTAAGTCTAAATGTTAGGAGTAGATTGGAAAATGGGCAGACTGGTCCTTTTCTCTATCACAAGCTATGTGCATTACAGCACTAGCCTGTCCGCTGTTGTTAATTTGATTATGTTCTGTTGACCCACAGGGAGATGTTATGTAAAGAAAACTGTGATAGAGGCGAGATCGTAATCCACAATGATGTCCTAAAGACAGCAACAAGCTCGCCACAACACAGTGACTAGTTCCCCAGCCCTGAAGCAGGACCCCAACCATCTCCTCTATGGCCTCGCTGCACATTCTTGCAAAACACAATACAAAGAGGTTGGCCGCACATGCAGATGTGGCAAGAATACGCTAAAAGTTATTCATCTATTCTTCACGCCGTGTGTACGCAAAGGTACACAACTTGCCTTGACTCACAGTGCCACAACCCTTCCTGCTCGGGCCACATACTATAACTCACACTCTACCAAACAAGCAGTGAAGGATGGACTAGACTCTTAGTCAGCACCCAAGAGTGCTCTAGGGCTTTGCCAGGGGCACAAGATGCCACAGTGCACCAGGCACATGCATATTGTGTAGGCCCTCTGAGAGCCACTATATTAAAAAACAAACAAAAAAAAAACACACCACCACCCCCATCATCATCATGCAAGTCCCATCTTCAGGGCAGAGCTGCACAGTTCTAAAACGTTTCTGCAAAGGGTAGTGCCCTGTAGACCTAACCTGTGGACCCCATTTGTGGAAAAGGGTTGGTGACTATAACTTCTATAAGCAAAGTAGGGGTTGGTGATTCACCATTAACTTGTGTTGATCTTTGTTAACTTCCTGTGCAGGAAATAGTACAAGTTTTTATTTATTTATTTTAACTAGCTTCTCCTGTACTTTGAAATCTGGAGATAGTTGTGCAAATGATTGACATTAACTTTCCTTCTTGCACATCTGTGAGGAAAGCACCTTTCTGCTCTGTAGTCGGTGGTTGAAACTGGCGGTCACGCGCTGAATATTCACTAAGTATTACGAACCACATTCCCATGCCTAGAGTTGGGCAGGAGTGAATTGCATTAACAAAGGCAGGAATGCATTCACCGATCAGTGCCAGCAAACCTCAGACCGTACACCGACTCCTCGGTGGGTGTGCCTGCTGCACACTGAAACCCTCTCGTGAGCTGCAAGCAGTGTTTGCAGGAGGCCTGCTGCGTGGGGATAAACAGGCCCGTGTGTTCACCACACACACAAGCCGGGGTGTAGCCTGGGCGAGCCAGTACCTCCCGGCTGAGCAGGGCCCGCACAAGCAGCACCGGACCGGACTCTGCCAGGTGGGGCTGCCCAGCACCGCTCTGTCCGGCCCAGAGATCGGATAATATCGCGGGGATTGTTTATTGTTGAGAATTGCAGGCTGAACCTGTGATGAGAGAGGAGTGTGCGGGTTGCAAAGCTCCTAGAATTGCACACCGACATATCTCCCCAGTATCTCTACAAGCAGCACAGCCCCCGCCGCTACTGAGCAGTGTTCCGACGCTTGCCTATGCGTTTGGCTCCAGGTGTTTAATTTGCGGCGGAGGCGCAGGTGTTTTTGAGAAGAGACACCCATGTTTACTTACGCTTCACGCGAGAAGCGTGATGCCTGTTGTATGAACACTGGGGAGGGCTCTCCTTGAGGGTAACTTTGAATTCAGAGCACAGGCCCCGAATAAAAGCTACGCACTCCACTTTATTGCATTCTTGGAAACCACATCCCGTTGTCCTAGTGTTAAAAGGTTGGGATGGAATACAAACGAGGGGTGACCGGCTTTGGAGTTCTGACGTTTGTCGGGAGCACGCAGCGTAACGGCGACATTTGCGCTTTTACGTTACTTTACGCCGCATGCCATCAGAGGACTGCACAGCTCCCAAGTTTTCAGACAGCCACATTTTTCGCGACAATGACCTGCCTCCCGAGTGACACTTTAGTGATACTTAAGCACAGCTCGTGTGTGCATGCAATAAGATACATTTCAGAAAAAAATGTTGGGTGACGCCATTAGGCGGCTTTTTAAATGACAGTAAAGTTAAATTCTAGGATTAGCATTTTTTTGTGTGTAAAGATTGCAGAAAAAAATAAAAAAACGAGTTGAAAGTGGAACACATGGCAGCAACCCGGCTACATTTGTAATTACTGTAAGTCCAGGCTGTGTGGGTACGGGCAGCATCTAGTTACCACTGCTACTTAAGAGTATTGGCATTTATGCACGTGTTATTGTTATTCACTGTAAAATGAACTGAAGAAGAATATTTCCGCTCCCGCGGTAGTTTGCTCAGAGACATATACAAAATACTGCCAGC
Organism: Pleurodeles waltl; assembly: GCF_031143425.1. Taxonomy (NCBI): domain Eukaryota; kingdom Metazoa; phylum Chordata; class Amphibia; order Caudata; family Salamandridae; genus Pleurodeles; species Pleurodeles waltl. Next base: position 1,126,889,745 of record NC_090448.1, read on the forward strand.
AGTACGATATTATCACTCTAAAGTAAATACCAAACTGAATGTTGTAGCATAACATAATTAGAAAAAAATATGCCATATACGAACATTGAGCCTACAGGGTACAGACATTTTCACATATCTTGGATTCCCAGTTGTAGCGAGGGCCTTTTTGTAAATTTGGGCTGCTTTCATCTGTGTTGGAGCTAATGCTTAATAAATGGTAACTAAAAACAGTAATATGTTCGTGAATGTGTTGCATTTGTTTGTTCTAGATATTAGTTTGTTCTCAGTAAGTCGGCCAAAGACTGCATTACCTTGGTTTGAAAGGGTCTTTGTTTAATAGTGGAAGTTGTTCGTTTGTGTCTTCATCTGAGGTTTTAGTTCCCTAGTGTTTCTGTAGTGCTTCTTTTGTACAGGAGTGCATAGTAGCCTCTTCCACGTTGAAACTTTGGAGTTACTTGTCGCTGTCCGGGTTCGAACAAACAAGATGGGCCATCCTACAACACAGGCCTTTGTTGGCATTACAATACACGATAAAATGACCAGACAGCTCTGGACCCTCTCTAGGGTACTTCCTGACTCGGCCGAAAGGACTGTTAAAATGTCCACATCGGTGTTCAGGATCCCCACAGCCCCTGTTCAGGAACAGGCATTGAACCTTGGCCCCAGCAGATCTTTCTATTCAGATGGCTGCTAGACCACGTCCTACTAAGCCTTGAGCTCCAGTTGAGCACTGTTGGTGTTGGCTGAGGCGCGAGGCGCCCTGAAATACTGTTTAAAAAAAAAAAAAAAAAGCTTGCTCGCTCTGGTCAGAAAAGACCATCTGACTCCCATAGACATCTCTGTTCATAGCTGTGTAAGGGAGGCCTGCAGTTACAGGTCCAGTTGATCACCCAGAGTCTGCAAAGGCTGTACACCAGGAAAGACACTTCAAAGTTACAACCGTAGGTGGCTGTGCAAAAAAATATATATTCAAGCAAAATCTACTTGTTTAGGCATTTGATGGTACTCGCGGTCATCAGGCATGTGACCTGTGTATTTTTGCTCCCTGGGGGGGTATTATGTTTGGTGTTGTCTGCATGTGGGATAGGACGTTGATACTTGACCAGTACATTACTTCTGTTTTATGTAATACAATGAAGTTGCACGACCATTTTGCATTATTATCATCTCCTTCACCAGAAATCAGTTCAACAGCTGGTCTACATTAAATGGGACTGTTGGTTTTTATCAAAAGAGGTGTGGTGCGGTCAGAAGCCAGTTTCTCGCAATGCCAATTTATATTTGGACATTAAAGGCACTGTCCTTATTCTTGACGTCAAGTGATCGAATTTGCGCCTTTTGCATAGAATACAGCAGATATGTTTGTGACTGTTAGTGAGAAGTGTTCGTGACGCCTATAAGTGACTTTTGATAAGTGCGCATGACTCCTGAGTCATTTTGAATGTGCTACGGATTTCATTAACCCCCTGAATCTGATTAGGTGGAGGAGTATAACCCCTTTTAGTTACAAGGAGGACATTCAAAAGCTCCATATTGGAGAATATAAAGTAGATGCTGAGCGGGTAATCCTTTTTCCCAGCATTCTGGGGAACTAACGTCTCTTACTAGAGTATCTTGTACATGATACGACCTCGCCGTTTGTGAAATGGTGAGCCAATGGGGTTTCTTTAGCGTCAGGCCATCATAATACTGAATTGTGTGAAGGTGCCATAAGGCTGTAAGGCACACTGTGGAGGGTGCTTTGGCAGTCGAGCCCTGACTATAATCGTTCTTTTCTCTCCCGTTAGAAATGGCCAAAGCTTAAACAAGATAAGACTATTATTTTAAGAGAGACTGTGACTAGTGTATGTCAGTTTCAAGCAATGGTTGGATGAAATCAATAAAACATGTTGACATGTTTTTGGATGTAACTCCCATCATCTTCTGCAATCTGTTAGTGCAAGGCAGGGTTTTTAGTGACAGTCCACATGAAAAACAGAACTGACTTGTCCATTACTCATTTTCATACGGCCTTCCTCTCAGTGAAGTCTTTGTGCTCCCTGCACGATGCTGTGAAATGTTGTACAAGTGTGCCATATTTAAAAACCTTGAAAATGATGCCATATTGTTTGCACTACTAGGATTTCCTATATATAGGTTTTAAAATAAGTAAACATATTTCATAATGTACACAGAGGACATGCTACCTATTATTCTGATAACATTTCAGCCATTTTGTATTTCAAGCTTTGTAGGTCTGTTTCTGAAAGGCTTGCCGTGTTGTAATTCTCTGTTGAAATGCGTTGTATAAGGTGATTGTTTTGAAGAAAGACCACTGAACCCATTCGGATCACTAACTGGGAAAAATGGGCATGCCTCGGTAGCGAGTATCTATGTTGGAGTGTGTGAAAATGTCATCCCCGTGGACTGTCGCACATTAGCACTTGATATTCTGGCATTAAAGGGACAGATGTTTACATCACTGCTGGGTACTTTAGAGCTTGAAGTCACTGGTGGTCCCTGTGGACCTTGACAGTACGAAACCGGGTGGGCACTGCCCGAGATGGGACTCAGCAATGTTGGTCACTGCTGACCCCAATTATAAGGAAAACGGGGAACCCTGTTGGTATTAAAAGAAATCTGCATTGATGAGTATCTGAACTAGTGATCATTCAGATCCCGTCTGCATGGACAACTGTGGGCACTGACATTGATGGGCACAAGCACTGATAGTTACTAATGCTCCTAGTGCAGTGGTTCTTAGCCTTTTTAAGTCCTGTGGACGTCTCTTAGTCATTACTGTTATCCGGGGAACCCTACTGAATCATAATTTAAATCCGGGAACACCCACTGAATAATTATTAGAAGGTGGGGAACCCCGGCCTAAATAATTTCGATAATTTGAACTGCAAAACAATTCATAAAAATACAGATAGAATCATTAATCAAACAAATATACAAATGCTGAAATATTTAATTCACAAACAATTATAAAATGTTAATTTTATTGGGAAGGTTGGAGCTTTTCTAAATTCAATTGAGACCAGTCATTCTCCATACTATGTTCTACTTGAGGCACCTACACTGACTGCTCCCATGAATTAATCTGAGGATGCTAACTTTATTTTCAGCCTCCAGTTTCAAATTCCTTCATATTTCTAAAATCCTTTAGTGTAAAGGACCGGGCCACAGGAGAACACAGTCATCTTTATTCAGTATTGGATACAGCTGCATAATTGCGTTTCTCCTGTATCCTCTTTTATGTAGTAGATGTAAGGTAGCTGTTTGCAAATATTTTAGTATTTGGGCCAGGAGAGTTCATGGGAAGAAACTTTCATTTTTAATGTAGAAAAAAAATGTATAAATCAGTTTCTTGATAGTTGAAGAAATGTGAGCTAGACTCAAGTCTTTACTTGAGCTGTGCTTCCCTATGCCTGGGTTCATATTTGAGGGCTTGCAAGTTAGTGTACAGTTTACCTCCAGAATGTTTGTACCTTTTAACCATCGCATGAACATGCCACTTAGAAGCCTGCATGATAACAAACTCTGCAGGCATTGAATGAGGTCTTGGTGATACAACCTGTGCACTGCTAGTAAATATTTCTTCCTCTTTATTCAACTTTCACTTCCTTTTTACCCTCCTCCACCCTTTTGCTAAGCCCAAGTCGCCACTAGGCTCCTGCGAATTGGCAGCCCCTCTGCCACATTCCATTTTGTGCACACAGACACGTTCAGTGAAGAAGTAAGATTCTGTGGATTGAAGCTGGCCTCATAATTGTTGATTTGCTACTCATGCCACAGATTGAGGAAGGCTGGGGGGGGGGGGGTTGAGAGAAGAAACAGGAGGAGCCAGACCATCTGAAACAAACCATTTGAAGAATGAAAAAAACTTCTGGAGTTATAGAGTGGTTTTTGAAGTGTTGATCCTTCTGAGAGAAAATAAATAAATAAATAACAAAGGGGAATTGTTGCCACCACATCCTCTCCAGTCCCAAGTGCTTAATTTGTAAAAGAATAAGTGCCAGGGCCCAAAGTTTTCCTCTGAATCCGGCAGCTGGAGCTGTCGGATATGCCGAATAGAAAGGCTTCCTAGTCCAGGTTCTACCTCATGTCACTTTCATTCACCCTTATACACTCTGTGCCTGTTTTCCTACCCTTGCAATTTCTTTTTCAGCTCTGCTTTCTCTATTTGTCACCATTTTCTCTTCCTCCTTTCTGCCTTTCTGTTTCCCGTTCTGGATCAAAGTCTGATAACCTATTTCATTATGTTATGCCAATTTGTAGAGCACACTATCACCCTCTAGGGTATCCCAGTGCTGAGTATGTGTGAGTCTACCTACACTTAGGGACTAGTGGGTTTACTCGAAAAGCCAGATCTTCAACTTCTTTCTTCTATGTATAGCTTCAGGTCGTTCTACGCATTGGGAGCGATGTAGGAGAAGGCTCAACTGATGGATCTGTTTTTTTTCCGTATGCATGGGATGTGTGCAAGTAGAAGCCCGGACGAGTGCCGCTGTCTGGAAGGTTTGTGAAAGGAGTTGCAACTGTTGAGGTATGCTGGGCCAGTATTATGCAGTACCTTAAAAGGATGGGCAGGGAGTATGAAATGTGCTCGTGTGTGTATTTGGAGCCAGTGGAGCTACTTCAGGTGTGGTGTGATATGAGTGCAGCATGGGAGGTTGAGAGTAATACTGGCCACCATATTCTGAATGGTCTGCAGCCTTCTGGTGAGTGCTTTGTTGATCCCAGCACACTGTGTTCCTGTAATCCCGACTACTTTGTGACTAGGGCATGTGTGACGTTTTTCTGGGTGCTGATTGAGAACCTTTTTGAAAATCTTCTTCCTCATCTTCAGGGCATAGAAGCATGAGGCGATGACGGCATTGACTTAGACGATCATGTCGAGTTTGCTGTTGATGACTATCCCATGTTTCTTGGCATGGGTGGTGGTGGTGGTGGGTGGTGGTCCTAGCTTTATTGACCACTTGGTAGGCTTCCATATTAAAGTGCTCTTCCTGAAGATCACGATTTCAGTCTTCAGCTTTAGACAGTTCGTCTTCATCCATTTAATTAATGCAAGAATCAAACTTGATCCAGGTACGAGGCATTTTGTGTTCCTGAGGGAGAGCACGAGTTGTGCATTGTCGGTGTAGGAGAGGACATTGATGAGAGCTAATGATGCTAACTAGAAGAACCTCGTATGCGTTGATGAAGGTCGGGCTCAGGGAGAATTCTTGCAGAACTCTGCAGATGAGATCACGGACATCCAAGGTGTCTGGTGCCAAGCTGACTGACTGGGCCTTTCCAGTCAGGAAGGAGAAGATCCATTGATGTGCGTGTCCTGTGATTCCGGATGTCATGCAGGCATTGGAAGAGGATGGGATGGAAGACTGTAGAGTTCCTGGAGGATGAGGGCCGCAGTGTCTCCTCTGTTGAGTCATATTAATGTCATCCATGACGGTGATGAGGGCAGTTTACATGCTGTGGTTTGGTATTTGGTTGAGGCATTTGTTGATTTTTCTATAAGACCTTGAAGAGGAATGGAAGCAGGGAAATCATTCTGTAGTTGGCAAGCATTGAGGGGTCCGCAGAAGCTGTCTTCAGCTATGGGAAGACAGCTGCATGTTTCCAAATGTCTGGGAAAGTCTCGAAAGAGATGAAGGTGTTTGTAGTATGTCTCAGCATGGCACTGATGGGTTGCAGTCCTCTGGTGTAGGCTTGGTTGGGGGGGGGGGGGGGTGGTCCTGCAGGGCCTTTGAGTGAATGGACCTAATGGTGGTTGAGGTTTCCTCTCGGATCATGACAGGCCATGTGGTTAGCATTAGTTCTTTGGATAAGATTGTGAGCCGTTTGACAAGATCTGTGGCATCTGGTTGCTGGTTGAAGTTGCTGTAAATGGAGGTGATTTTTTATTTTTTTTTGCTGAAGAATTGAGAGAGATCGTTGCAGGGGTCCTGCATTGGGGTGATCAAGTTGGAGGCAGCCGCTGGTGAGGTGATATCTTTCAAAATAATGAAGATTCCTTTGCTTCTGTGGTGCTGACCTCAATGCGGTCCATTGGAGCATCAATTTTGGTGATCTGTATCATTTGGTGATGCCATTTTAGGGTGGATTTGAAAGGGCTCCTGTCTGCATCGCCCTGGCTTGTCCTTAATTTGTGCTCCAGTTACTTGCGGAAAAATTAGTGTTAGTCCCCAAAAACAATGCTGGTAGGCCCCGCATCCAACCAGTATCTCAGATTAAGATTTGTCAGTGCCCTCATCCCCTGGAAGTGGAAAGGATAAAAAAACTTACAGGTAGCATAGAATTGACTGCAGAACCACCGCCTGCATGGAAATTGAAATACTAATGAAATTCACCTAGAACAACTGTTCTCAAAGTGTCGGTTTCTTAATTGGGGGCTCCTAGAGTGAACTTTTGCTGCTTCTCACTTAAACGTCCACAGGTAATGGCTCTTTGCATATTTCTTGTAGTTCCATCCTCCTCTGAGAAGCTGTAAAGGGAACAATTATTTTTTTCTGTGCCCTGCAATGAGTAACTTAAATCTTCTGTTACGCACCCTCAATTTTTTAAAGGTTTCAAATGTTCCATCACTCTGAAACAAATTAACTGTGGTGTAGCTCTGTAGCTCTGTTTGCGTGGCCTTGATTGGGTTAAGAGACATGGCTATATGCAGCAGTTTATAGGTTTAATATTTATGTTGGGGGGGGTGTGGCCGAGGCGTCAAGATGGCGGTCGCACTTTAACAGTGCTCTGGTCCCCTCTATCATCCACCTCTGGTAGTGCCCTTCTCGTCCTGGGCCCTGTGTTGAAACGGGCGCGGGATGCACCTTGAAGTCCGAGGCAACATTTGAGCCGGAAGACAGGACTGGCGTGGGCCCATGGGACACCGATCGCGAAGAGGCAGCGCGCGCCATAGGATGGCGGCAGGAAGCTGTTGAGGGTGCTCCTGACCGGTGGCTGCGCCGGAGCTTGCTGCTTGCCATCGCCGAGATGGGAGCAGAAGGCCGGTTCGCTGGTAGCGTGGATTCCACTGGAACAACCCGGTGGCTGGGATCTCGGGCTACGGTGGAACCGCGTTGGAAGAAGCAACGGAGGAGGTGGTGGAGGTGTGGGGACAGATCGGGGCCTCCAGAGCTGGCCGCTGGAAGACACTGAGGAGGCGAGACCACGCCTGGGTGCGGCCTGTGGGGGACGTGGCGTGCAGTGTGGCCTGGGTGGACCGCCGTGGCAGGGGCCCGGGTCTCCCTGGGTTTGTGCCCCTGCTCCCCGCAGCTGGGCATCGTGGACACACAGAATGGAGCAGGCCGGCGTTGGAGAGCGGGCCGCGGACAGATGCAGCTGAGCATGCCTGGATGCTGAGGAGGCTGAGATCTTGACAGGCCCCAATAGCAAGATTGGGTGAGTGGGCCTGTCGAGCTGCCACAGCACGTGCCTGGAACTGCACCTCATTCAGGCACCAGAGATTGGGCGAGAGCTTGAGGAGATGGCTCTTGAGCCTGCGCTGGGGGCCTGGGACATGGCGGCCAACTGGCGCGGGACATAGCTGTGAGGCGCAAGAGTTGAAATTGTGGGAGCTGAGCCGCCTGCCATGCGGCCATCACCGGACACGTCCTCAAGCTGCGCCGCTTAGACGGATTGCCTACATGGTGCCAAAGTGCTTTGCCCACGCTGGGAAGAGGTGAGATGCGCAGCACGTGGGCTCGGCCTTTGCCTGATTTGCCATTCTGGGCTGTGGGTGCCACCGGTGGCGGCACCGTCGCACCAAGGTGCCTCTTGCTGGTGACTGTACTGTGGGGCGAGACTTTGTCCCGGTGGCCCTGTGAGACCTAAGGCCGTTGGGCAGAAGAAACCATTGACTCTTTGGGAGCGGATGTGGGTCCCGGTGTAGGTTTGGGTTGGCGGCCTGGGACTCATGGGGGGCGGGGGCGTCTCTGGCCTGGACTGGATCTTTGGCTACCGTGGTGGCCTCCAGGTCGCCCCCTTTTAGACCGTTCTGTGCCTGTATTACCATAGGGGTGGAGAAGAAGGGAGTGTGTTCTGTGATCCCCTGCGGCCGCGTTGGCTGTGGATGCTGCCGTTCACAAGATACTGCAGCAACTGGAGTGATCAGTCTGTGCCCCAGGCATGGATATCCTGGAGTTGCGCGACCACTGATATTGGTAGTGGACTTTCTTCAGAGCTGGCTGAGCTCCCATCTGCTGTGCACACCCGCGGGAGGGCTACAGTGGGTAAGGATAAGCCGGCTCTGTCCACTTTGGAGCAAACTCGGATGGAGCAGTTTACCACGGGCCCAAGCTCGACTCAAGCTGGTGGCCAGGCAGCGGGTGGCCCAGATGGTAAATCAGTGCCCGCCGGAGATATGGTGACCATTCTTCAGGCCATTCCGACCTTTCAAACAGTGGTGGAGATGAAAATTGGGGAGGTCGGAGTCGATGTGGCTCTAGTGCACATGATCTCCGCAATGCAAGCGCAAGGATTACTGAGGCAGGATCTAGAAAATCCACTGTGGAGGACGAAATGATTGCCCTTAAATCTCAAGTATTGAAGTTGCTAGTCTAGACGTCAGAATTGCATCGTAGGGCGGAAGACGCTGAAAATCGTTCCAGGCGAAACAACATCTTGAAGGACTTCCTGAAAACACGGCGGCTTCCTCCTTGGCACCCTTCCTGGAAGACTGGTTTAAATCGTGGATGCCAATGGAGCGCCTCACACCCTGGTTTGCTATAGAGCGAGCACATCGAGCTTTGCTGGCGGGATCTTCCCTGTGATCCTCCGATTCCGAAGGCCAGAGATGTGGTGTTTCAAGAGGCACGTGCGAGAAAGGAACTGTGCTGTAATGGAACGAAGGTCCTTATTTTTCCAGACTATACAAGAGAGGTCCAACTACAGTGTAGATTCTATGTAGAGGTTAAGCAAAAATTAAGAGCGACGGAGATACCTTACCGTTTTTTTTGTTTTTTTTCTTTTTTCTTGCTAAACTCAGTGGTGCACGGCATCAAAATGAATTTTTTTTTAGACTCCTGCAGCGGCATGGACATGGGTGACTGAGGAGGTCCCGCTGGTTCCTCATGAGGGTGGCTCCCTGGGGGGGGGCTGCGGGGCACCGCCAGTGGGTGGCCAGCCGTGGCGACCCTCTGATCAGCAGTGACGCACGCGCTCCAGGAGATGCAGGGTGTGGCTCGTGGTCCGGCTCCCCTGTTGGCTCCCCGTAGGGAGGGACCGCGGGGCTGGCGCTGTCCAAACATCCGGCACTTGCCTGCAGCGGAGGAACAGAGAAGGAGCCACGAGCAGAAGGAGAGGCACCTGAGTGCTTGGATGCTCCCAGTGACTTTGACCTATCCCGTAGTCTGCCGCTGTGACATTTCTGCTGGGAAAGGAATACTGAAAGGGCGCAGACAGCCTCAATTTGGTTGTGGGCAGAGAGGCAGCTGCTTGCCAATTAATGTTCTTCAATCAGTCAGTATGCAGGGGTCCACCACTGCCCATTAGATTGGGGTTCAGAACCTTTTAGAGTTCAATGTTTTATAAGGGCAACAGATGCTTCATCGGGGAAGTATGGGGAGGGGTGGGAGTTGGGGTGTGTGTGGGAGTTTGCGCTCGGTTGCATTGCAGTTGTTCTTAATCAGAATCAATGTTTGTTTGCCTTTCTCATCACAAGCAAAGGGGGGTAGACATGCACGGCTCTATGATGGGTATCATGACACACAACTGGGCAAGAATCCTGCTCCGTCAGTTGGCGATCTGGATGGTGTCCGCATGGACCCTCAAGAGAAGCGCTCACCTGACATTCTTACAGGTACGAAGGTCCCGAATCACATCATTTCATGGAACGTTAATGGTCTTCTAGATAACGTCAAGCTCACAGTGGTACTTGCACATGTTCATCGCCATGACCAGATATGCTCTTGCTGCAAGAGACCCATCTTCTTGGAGACCACTGCCAGTTCTTGGCACTCCGAGGTTGTGACGGGGTGAACCATGTGGGGTTTACTCAGGGGTTGAGGGGCGTGGGGGTGCTGCTTCATCCGCTCCTTCCCGATGGTGGTCACCCAGGTTCAGAAGGACCCACAGGGGCGTTATGTGATCCTGACTGGGAGGGTGGGGGGGCTTTACCGTTAATGTTATCAGTGTATATGCCCCGACGGTGGGTGTGCGCAGGACTCTACACAACCTTACTGCCCTGCTGCTGGCTTTGTCCCAGGGGATCACGGTTCTGGGGGGAGACTTTAACGCAGTCCCGGACCCCGCATTGGATATGACAGGGTCCCCATCGACCCCTAGGCAGACCGTGGCCTCAGGACTGTCGAATTGGTTGGCGTCCATGGGACTGTGTGATGTGTATAGATTCTGGCATCCGCGGCACCGGCAATTTACACATACCTCTGCAGCATACCGCACACAATCTAGAACTGATCTTGTTCTGTTACTGCTACAGATTGCTTCCATCTCACACGCATTGAAATTCTACCAAGGGGTATATCGTATAATGCGCTGCTCCGATTCGTACTGGGGTCTGCTCAAACCGGGGTTCGCCCGATGTGACGCATGAACACCTAGTACCTGCAGCACAAGCCGCATATTCAACAACTGCGGGAAATACAACAGGAATATTTTGCTCTCAATACAGATTCAGTTTCTTCTCTGGGTACTCTGGTGGGTGAGCAAAGCAGTGGCCTGGGGTCTCGTCCACTCCCGGGAGCAGTCCCAGACTCTACACCAGGGGTTTTCAAACTGGGGGGCCTCAAGTGATCCTAAGGAGAGCGCCAGGCTCTGGTCAAAAAAAGGATTATGCAGATAATAGTGCTTTGTTTTAAGCAGAATTTTTTTTATTGCATGTGTAGAAATGTAACAGAACCTAACTGCAGTGCTTAAATAAGTGTAGACTTATTTAAACATTGCTAACCTAATAGGATAGTTCTGAAAAATTCTGAGGGGGTGGCCAATGATTTATTTTTACCCACGGGGGGCGGCATTAACAAGTTTGAAAACCACTGCTCTACACATTACCCAACTAGAGGCCAAGGCCACCCAACTAGAAATGGAACAGTCTACTCAGTAGATGGAAGTGGTGGCCAGGCAACTCATGCTGATATGGGATGAGATCCATGATAATTCCTTAGAGGTGGCTAAACACCTCTGGCGTGCAGTCAATGCCAGGGTATATGGGTGGGGGGACAAGAATGGGAAATTGATTTACTGGTTGGCCTCAAACCATCAATCATCTAGAATTATCCCTGAAATTTCTAACTTGCATGGACAGTCTGTCACTAAACTACAAGACGCGGCGGATACATTAGCCTCCTACTATGAGGTGCTCTACAGGGGTTGATCAGGAACATGCAAACCAATTCTTAGTAGATGTTCCCCTTCCTTTACTGCCACCTGCAGAGGCAACAATCCTAGTTGGCCCCATAACGAATGAGATCATCAGTGACGCGTTTTCCTCATTGGGAACAGGCAGGACTCCCAGACCTGACGGTATTCAGTCGGAATACTATAAAGTGTTTCGAGACAACTTAACCCCACACCTTAAGGCCTTATATGATGAGGTTGACCAACTGAGCTTCTTTCCGGAGGGACTAGACATAGCCACTATTGTAGTGCTTCCCAAAACACAACAGCCATCACGACACTGCGCGGACTATAGAGCAATCTCCCTTATCAACAGTGAGGTGAAGATTTATGCCACGATTCTTGCATTGCACCTTAGGAGAGCCCTGACAACGCTGATCCACCCAGACCTGTGTGGTTTTATGACCAACCGAAGCACACAACATTGTGTACGTCGTCTGCATGTGGCACTATTGCGACGTCACCAGCTCTCTCACGACCTGCCACTTCTCTTTGACTTTGAGCAGGCTTTCGATACCGTGGACTGAGGGTTTCTTTTTCTAGTGTTGCTGGCTTGGGGCCTAGATTTTGTCGCTTGGTCGTGCCTTACACGCCAATCGCATGGCCCAGGTACAGGTCAATGGTATCTTCTCCTTCCACAGCCACGGGGGATTGCGTCAGGGTTGCCCTCTGTCCCCCCTCCTTTTTTGCCCTGTCCATTGAGCCTTTGGCACAATTCATTAGAATTGACCCTCTGTATTGCGGCTGGAACTGGGCAAAGGCATATGAAGACCATGTGGCTCAGTATGCGGACGATGTCTTACTATACATGGTGGAACCCAGTGAATCTGGCCCGTGAAGTTTTCATCTCCTCCACTGTTATGAAGAGGCATCAGGACTTAAAAGAAACCCTGCCAAATCTGTATTGATACCTTTGAAACCTCTATGGGATTGCTACGATTGACAAGAAGTAGTGCCCAACCGTTGGCTGAGCTTTAAGTATATGGGTGACCCTCCTCCCGGAGTTAACTTGGTGCAGTTGATGTCTTGAATTAAGGCAGACCTGCAGCGGTGGCAGGCACTGCCATTAAATGTTTTGGGTCATGTGGCCTTATATAAAATGATGATACTGCTGCATATTTTATACATACTCCAGAACTTCCTGTTCCAAGTCCCACGTTCCTGGTTCCATACACTAGATAGGGTAACAACCTAATTTCTCTGGTATGGCTTGAGGCACCAGATTGCACTGCAACATTGCCACAGGGGGGTATACCATGGAGGGATGGGTATGGCTAACCCTTACTTATACTACTTAGCGACGCAGCTCCTGGTCGTGCACGACTGGTTCAGCGGAGGGTGGGCCGATCCAGCTTATCAACTGGAATTGACAGCGCTTAGTTTCTCCCTTATTTTAGACTTACTATATGGTTCACCACTCCCCAGTGACTAGAGCGGTGTTTCTTGCATGGCGTGTGGCCCTGCGTCACACTCAATGGAATAGTGTCATTACCCAGTAGACCCCTTTATGGCATGGCAAATGGTTAAAAGAATCGGCTGCACTGAGTGGGTTCGAGAAATGGGACTTGGTAGGCATTTTATGACTGGGGTTGTATGGAAAGGGACTCGATGCGATCCCTTCAGGACCTACAGGCCGACTTCCAACTTTCCTGCACACAATTTTTTAAATACCTACAGCTGCGACATGCCCTGAGCATACATTTGTACCGCACTGACTCAATACCAAAGTATAGTCCACTGGAAGCTAAATTGCTCATGGGCACTCTGGGGGGGAGCAGGGGGATGGGGGGGGGGGATTCGGAGGGGGGGAGAGGAGAGGGATGGGGGGGGTCGGAGGAGGTTAGAGGGGAGGGTTGGGGGGGGGAGAGGGGGGGAAGGGGGGGAGAGGGGGAGTTGGGGGAGGGGGGTCAGGGGGGTAGAGGGGGGAGAGGGGAGGGGGGGGAGAGGGAGGGGAGGAGGGGGGGTTGGGGGGTCAGGGGGGGAGGGGGGGGCCCAAATTTATAAGATGTTAGTTAATCATGCCCCAGGTGACCGGCATCACCTTAGGAATAGGTGGGAGGGATAGCTGGGAACTCTGGAGGAGGCTGATTGGCTGGACGCACTGATGGCGACTAGATTGCTGGCGGTGCCAGCGCAGTTTGCAATTGGTGTAAATGTATTTCCTGTATGGGTCGTACCTCTCTCCTATTCAGCTGTACCGGGCAGGCCTCCGCCCATCTGCCCATTGCCCTAGGTGTTTGGGAGATTCAATTGATTTTTTTCCATATGGTCTGGGAGTGTCCTCGTATAGAGGCATACTGGGGCAAGATACTCCTAGAGATGAACACAGTATTGGGAGAAGAGCAGCAGATGTCCCCAAGACTGGTTCTGTTGGGCGCTATGGATGAACTGGAGAGTTCGAGGGCTGATCGAGCTTTTGTGGGGACAGCTTTGCTGGTGGCAAAAAGAGACATTGCAGCCGCTTGGAATACTGCCACAGGCCCGTCCTTCCAGAAATGGAAACAAGGAGTTGACTGGTGCGCAAGCCAAGAAAAATCGGTCTATGAGGCAAGGGGTTGTCCATATAAACATGAAAAGGTGTGGGAGAAATCGCCGGGTCTTCTCCCTTGACCACTTAACGTTGTATGCCCGATGTGTTATGTTAGTGATGTTGATATGCCATACCGACAATCTGCACTGTCTTCTCGATGTTGTTTACGCTGGCAAGGCTGCCACCTACCTGTGCTTCTTCACTTCTATTTCTTCTTCTTTCTTTTCCTTATAAAAAAAAAAAAACAATAAAAAATGTTTATAAAAAAATATATTTATTTTGGTCTAGGGTTCATGGTCTAAAACCTTAAACTTCTCTTGCTTTCCCTTTTGAGTGCAGTGTAATATCATTGGTCATCATGTTTCTGTGGTAATGTAACTCTCTGAAACCCTTAAATGGTGAGGCAGGGTTGTACGTGCCCCTTTCTGGGAAGGTGGGGAAGAAATGTGCGTCTCCCATTTACTATGATCTAGTGGCACCAAGTCTAAAATTGGAGGAATGGTCAACATAAAATGCTGTAGAACTCCAAATATGGTTTTGTCAGTTCATTTAGTCTTCTAGCTGCTCTGGGAGCACCCCCAATGTGTTGGTGCATCACTTGGTGGCTCCAGTGTGGTGCCTTGCTCCAGTCAGTAAGTCTCAGTTCTCTTACCTCCAGTAGACATACCCACATTGAGCATCATAGCGGCCCGTGAAAACTGAAGTGACGTGTATTTCTTGCTAACCAATGCACCAGTTACATGTAGGCGGAAATGGGGGTTGTGTGGAGGATTTTGGAAGCTTTTACTGCCAAAATATATTGCAAAAATAGGGACTGGGTCTTTTTCGGGGAAGAGAATACAAGAGAGACCTTTCAACGAAGAAAGGAGGTAGCCAGGTGTGGAGTGGTCAACAGTGCAGCAGTGTTGTGGAAGGTGACTAGATCTAACCATTGATCCCACCTACAGACTTCACCACAGCAATGAAGACCTTAAGCAGCGGTGTGTACTGCCAGCCAGCCTTTCATAACTACCACTTCTAATTTTCATTTGGGAGCAGAGAGGGATATGGAGTTTGGGGGTCTGTGAACTCATAATTTAAAAATACATCTTTTGGTGAAGTTGTTTTTTTAAATTGTGGGTTTGAAAATGCCACTTTTAGAAAGTGGGCATTTTCTTGCTTAACCATTCTGTGCCTCTGCCTGTCTACTGAATACATATCTGGGTTAGGATGGCAGTTGGGATGTTAGTGTATTCAATTTAGAAAGTCACACAAAGGGACCCTGCATATCCTGATGGGTCTTTTTGAGCTAAGATGGTGGAAGGAGCTGACACGTGCACCTGATTTGGGCTGTGCTTGTCCTAATACAAAGCAGTCTCCAACCCAGTGGAGTGTGCCTGGGGCCAGTGCAGGGAAAGTCAGGGTCTTGTGCACTACACAGACTTCTCCTTGAAGTTTGCCTACTTCAAAGACAGAAATGGGTATACGTACTGGACGTCTGAACCCACATAGTTGGAACACTTCTGGACTGAGTACATTTTGCCAGGAAGAAGAGCTGAATGCCAGAGGAAGGACTGCCACTCTTGCTCTTGCTTTGGTGTTTTGGCCTGCTGCTTATGTCTTGGGAGTGAAAGGACTGGACTTTTCTTTCTACATCCTGCTTTCCAAGGTTCTCCAATGACTTAAGTTGAGCTTGCCTGCTGTTAAGAAGTTTCAGGGCATCAAATATTTCATCTGTCAGCACTTGGGTTCCTCTGCTGAGGGCCCTGCCTTGTCAAGTAGTGCCAAATCCAGTCTGGGCCCTTGAAGGAGGTTTTTTGTGCTACAAGGAGAAAATCCATGCATCGACTCTCAGCGTCATTCTGAACTGATGCATTGCTGTAAGGATTTGACGCATCACCGCAGCCTGCACTGGAACATGGTACCCGCTTTGTGCAGTGACCACAGTTTTCCAGGCAGGCCCCAGCTTTCCATCGCAGCGCATCAGAAGAACCACCCCTGCTTGAGATTCGAGCACCGATCATTGAATTCAGTGACGCATCGATCACTGAATTCAGTTGAATTCAGTGACGCACCACCCTGATTCCGACGCAGCGCCTGCTTTATCACTGTGAGAGCGATGCATTGTGGCTTGGCTTTCAATGCATCGTCCCTGGGCGCCATTTTCTTCACTGACACCGCACGCAATAAGGAACCAATGCTTTGTGTCACAGACGACACATCACCTCCCGTATGGCAGTAAGGAACAGACACATCACCTCTCCTGCCTATCGGTAAGGAACCAACACAGAACCTCCCCTGCCTAGCAGTGAGGAAGCAACACATCATCTCCCCTGCAACAGTAGGGAACCGATGCATCTCTAGCTCTTTCGATGCATCACCTCCCCTGCAGCCCTCATCGTCTGTTTTTGACGCATCTCAGGTACTTTTCCTCAGTCAAGCACTTCATTGATTTCAAGAAACTACAATTGCATTTTAATCTCTTAAAAGTGATATATTTGCTTTTGTATGTTGGATTTTTGTCAGTGTAGTCTTGTTTTAATCAGATAAATATTGGCTATTTGTCTAAACTGGTGTGGAGTACTTTTGTGGTGTTTTCACTGTGTATACAAATACTTTACACATTGCCTTGGAGATGAGCCAGACTGCCTGTGCCAAGCTACCAAGGGGAGTCAGCAGGGTGGTTATCTTAGTTGTATGACTCCCGTACTGTGACTTGAGTGAGGGACCCAAACCACTGCCAACAAGAGACGCCATTTCTAACACTTAGGGTACTAGTCCAATCTAAAGGGCAAACTATACATCATGTGAGGGGAAGAATCCTAAGGGATACATTTTCTCTTCTATTGGAAATAACAAAAAAACAAACCAAGTAAGACTTAAACCTCACATTTTCCTTCCAACCCCTAGATGATAAAGTCTTATAGTGGAAAACTCTTTCCTTCAGAAAAGGCTTGAAATCTGCCTGTTCAGTATACATCTTCCAACCAGACTGTTGCTGGCCCCTCTGTTGTAATATGCCTAGGGTGTAGTGGTTATACTGGAATGTGACTTTACCTGATTTAACTGATGGATCTTGTTATCTGCAAAATGATCCATTACCCACATGGCTAGGTCACTACTCTAGCAATACCAATAAATAAATGCATAAAATAAATAATGATAATATTGAGGGTGGGAATGGGGCCCACTAACCACTGCTAGACCAAAAATCTGGGACTGAGACAAGTGACTGCATGGTGACTGCATGGTGACCATTGGATTGATGCAGGAAGGTGCTTATCGCAGAGAAGGAGCATGAGGGTGACTGAGCACTTGTGCTGTCACAGGAGTCATGTGACAGGATGGTGGTGGCGGGTGTCAGGGGAAACCAAGGCAGTGGCGCAATGCCTCTTCTTCAAAGAACATCGGACTACTGCAAAAGGAGCCTGAAGCACCATCAGGAGCACTACATAGAGATGAAGCTGTATAGGAATCAAAACTCCCACCCCACCTCCCGAAAACCTTGGTGGATGCATGGATCAGGCTAGCCCCTTACAATAACCATCCGCTGCTGAGGCCAGAGCTTTGGATATTATGGTTTCTTTTAATTGAGGATGACTGGTATAATTTGATATTTAACAAATTGCTGTTGTAACATTCTTTATGTTTAGTAATGCATATTTACAGTGTAAAACATGTACTTGTTTAGATTTCCATGGAATTGTAGGATTATTGCCTCTGGAGTTTGATTTTATCGTAGCCCAGTCACTTGTCTTCCTCTTACATTTGGCAGAGTTGTCAAAGTATTAATGTTGCAAATAAGGATGAAAGATGGATGGTTCACATATGAACTTGTACTTCTATATAGCGACATGAGGGAGAATTCTAAAATAAAGTAAGACGTTTATTATCGACCCATTCCAAGAACTTCCATACTGCTCCATAGCCAGTTGCAACTGACCTGAGGAGCATTCAAATGTTAACATTCTAATAAAGCACGATAGAAGAGCATTCTGTAGTAAGCTGCATATATGTGACATACGAACACTCCAAAATATGTTGCACAGAAGTAGCTAGAATGACTACAGAGAATTAACATAACTTCCTTTTCTGTGATTCATGTGCCACAAGTTAATGACGTGTCTTTCATAGCTATGTCTAGGAAAGCAATTCATTGGAATTTCCAATGTGTAGATATTTTTGCTGCTGTGAACCACACCCTCTTAAACCTTCTGTGATTGCGCACTGATAACCTAGTTCTGGATGGAGTTACTGCTCAAATGTGAATAACTAAAATTTTCTATTCCTTGTTAAGACAAACCCTCACTCATGAATCACTGATTAGAGTGCTACTTGCTTCTAGCAGAACCATTTGGGTAATGCGAAGGTTGCCTCATCAAATGGCTTAAGATGCGGGTATTTACTACTCTACAGTCCAAGTCTGAAGCAGGGATATAATGCAGATGGTGATGATTGTCTCGTTTATCTGTCGGTAGCTGCTGAGGTTGTGATGGACAATTACTAAAAAAAAAAAAAAAAAAAACCTCATCACTCACATGCTGGATGTCACCAAAAGTTGTTAATTGCATGCCCCTCTTACTACGTTCTCTGGGCTTAGGCTCATTCCCACCAAGTGTGACACATAGTTAGTAGTTGCTTACACTCTGTGTAGCAGGCAATATTGCTTAATTTTTCAAGTATCTACAATGTTTGGTATGTGATGAGTGTTATATCAATAGGTATTGGTTATTATTTCTAGTAATGCATGCTCCAGTTTTATTGTTTCCATAACATAACTGCTGAAGATTCTTTTAGAGGATTCAAACATTAGTATTACTAGATTGGGCCAAAGGAGGTGCATTGGTTGTTTTCTGACAGTTTTCACTTCACCCAGTGTAATTTCCTTGGACTTGGGACCCACTCCTGCAGCTTTCCAAAGTGATTTGGTTGCAGCTTTTTGTAGTGTAGCGACCCCCAACAATTTTCCCTGTTTCCCTGTAAGTGACCAGGTTCAAATTTGAAGGGCTCTCCTCTGTTCTTGTGTCCAACATGTAGGAAGCTGGCTCTGTATATATTATACCAAAGTAAGGTATAGTGTGCACAGAGTCCAGTGGATTCCCAGGGGCTTTACAGAGGCTAAAGAAGATAATATTAATGCTTTCTTTTGTTGTACTGTGGTCGAGCAGTTCGGCTTATCAGTGGGTAGTGTTAAGCATTAGTTGTACACAGTCAAGAAATGAGGCACACACTAAATGACTAACTCCGTGCCAATGTTTATGTATCTATAAATATATTTTGTTACTTTAGCTCTAGTACCCAAAAGATCTTTGTTGCTGGTAAGTATGGTTTCACAAATGCATCACTTTCAAGTATCGAATGCCCTTTGTTTAGAATTCACAGTTAAAACAGTTTAGGGGAGGAAAAGTATCAACACAGTTGCAGGTACGTACTTGACTTACAATCCCAGACTTTGAGGGTTAGGGTGTCCACAGAGCAAAGTTTAGAAAGACACAAAGGTTGCACTACCAGCAACACTGGGCCAGCCACGTGCAGAGCTCAAAGTTTGTGTCGGGTGCCCAGTGGAATCCTATGGAGACTGGGGAGCTTGCAGATAAGTACCCGCGACTTCAGGGCACAGACCTGGGGGGGGGGGGGGGGTTTCAATCAGCACCAGGAGGTTAGGGGGGGGGCACAGGTAGGCACCAAACACAAACCCTCAGCAGCACTAGATATAGGGATGGTACAGAGGGCAGTAGCCAGTGGATACTGACCCCGAGGATGGCTATACCCTTCCTGTGGCCACTCCCTTTGGGGAGAGGGGCACATTCATAACCCTATTGGCTATCACCTTCCAATGCAAGATTCCGATTTCTGCCAGGAGGAGTTCACCTCGCTCTGGGCACCCTATGGGTGGCCCCAGCTGGCGTAGCCACTCCTCCTGGTGTTTACTAACTTTCCCACCGGACCTTCTGCCAAATGTGGGGCCTAGTCCTGGGGGGAGGGGTGGGCATCTCCTCTAGCTGGAGTGCCCTGAGGCAGCAAAACAAAAGGTAGGAGTCTTTGAGGCTTATCGCCAAGTGTTGCTGCTCCTGCAGGTGGGAGGTGTGAAGCACCTCCACCTAGAGCAGGCTTTGTCCCCCACTCCAGAGAGCACTAAGGTTCTCACCCCATGGGGTCAGAAACTCGTCTGGTAGTGGCAGACAGGCAGGCATAGACCGGTCAGTCACAGACTAGACAGTTGAGTGGACCTCAGGGGGCATCTCTAATCCTCTGTGTGCATTTTACAATAAATCCAACACTAGCATCAGTGTGGGTTTATTGAACTGAGAAGTTTGATCCCAAACTTCCCAGCATCCAGTGAAACCATCATGGAGCTGTGGAGTTCGTAATGACAAACTCCATGCCCATGTACACAGTATGGCTACGCTGCACTTACAGGGTTTAAGAATGGACTTAGACACTGTAGGGGCATATTGCTCATGCAGCTATGCCCTCACCAGTGGTATAGTGCACCCTGCCTTAGGGCTGTAAGGCCTGCTAGAGGGATGACTTACCTATGCCACAGGCAGTGGTTTGTGGGCATGGCACCAAGCGAGGGGTGCAATGTTGACTTTAACTCCCCACCAACACACACAGTCTGCAATGGCAGTGCGCATGTGTTTGGTGAGGGGTCCCCTAGGGTGGCATAATACATGCTGCAGCCCTTGAGGACCTTCTGTGACCACAGGGCCCTTGGTACCACTGGTATCTTTTACAAGGGACCTAGCTGTGTGCCAGAGGTGTGCCAATTGTGGAAGCAATGGTACAGTTTAAGTAAAGAACACTGGTGCTGGGACCTGGTTAGCAGGATCCCAGCACACACTCAGTCAAGTTAGCATCAGATATCAGGCAAAAAGTGGTGGGGTAACCATGCCAAAAGGGGCACTTTCCTACACAACGGTTGATGATTGGCCCTCCATCCGCTAGCGCATTATTGATCAGCACATAACTAGACTGGAGGTAGTTGTGACTGTGTCAGCCATAATGGAAAAACAATGTGATCACTCTACATTCTTCGCAGTTTTAAAAAGTAAACTGATCGAGTATCTGACATTTCCAAACAGTTCATGTCCTCTGAAGGTGACCTTTCCCAGAGCTCCACGGTTGTGTCTGAAACTGTTGTCCTTGACTACACCTTCCGAGCCTTAGAGTTAAGGTGGCTACTTATACGTTTTGTGGTTTTTCTCACTAATGGAAATACTCAACTAAAAAAACTGATTTGAGAGGCTATGTGAGTGTTGCATCTTTCTGGTGTACTGGCAATGCTTGTTCCATCTTGAAAGCTATCTGCTCCCAGATATGATAGTAAATACAAAGCACTGAGAGAAACTGTATTGTTTTGGTTTTAACTCTTGGGTCACATGAGGGACAGTGAATGATCCATTGTGCCCCATCCCCAGTGTGATTTTACTCCTTCGTCCTGAGCTGTAGGTGTAAAGCAGAGTTGCCATCTAATCTTTGGGGAAAAATGTTGACTAAATTATAAGCATACTTTTTCTTTTTCTCTTTTCCAACAGGGCACAGACCATCATGAAGGCTCGTTTAAAAGGTGCTCAGACTGGCCGCAACCTCCTTAAGAAAAAATCTGATGCTCTCACACTTCGCTTCAGGCAAATCCTAAAGAAAATCATTGAGGTAAAGCCAGCTGTTTTTCTTATTTCACCTATTTGAATGCTTGATGGTTGTATCAGCCAATCAATCTTTGACTCTCTCAGACTCTTCTTTAGCAAAGGTCAGTAATGCCATGATTATAGAGAACGCTGGCAAACATTTTTAATAAAAAAATAAAGGGCATTGATAGCTTTCTCATGCATTGTAAGGCAATCCTAACCAACAACATGGGCCTGTTGGAGCCTAGTAATCCAAAAGAGTTGTATTGAACAAGGGATAAGTGATGTAAATGGGGGGGAAATATATCATATCATTTTTTTCCAGCACAGTAAGTCTCCTGTCTGTGCTTTTTAGAGGTAATAATAGGTTGCTTCTAGGTGGAGCTTTAATTTCTCTCTTCTGAGTGCATGCTGATATCATTGATATGCTACAAACTACCCAAGAATCAAAGAACATTCTTTCTCTCGCCATCTACATCTATTAATATTAGTGCCTCCTGTTCAACACCCTTTACGGGCATAGCAGTGGATGTGAAACACTTTGGCTTCAATAAGTCTGTAAAGCGTTTGTCACTGTTCATCACATGAGGTTCCTAAGCAAGTCAGTCAACCTTTGGATGATTGCAGTTTTGGTAAACTGGGTTTCATTCTGAGAAACATAAGGAGAAAGTTGTGTGCCCTGGTTCTCATCAGTGCAATTTAGGTGACAAGACGTTTGAAGACATAGGGCCTGGTTTAGATCATGGAGGATGGAATACTCCGTCACAAACGTTATGGATATCCTGTCCCCCGTATTACGATCTCAATAGGATATAATGGGATTATAATACGGCAGACAGGATATCCCCCACGTTTGTGACAGAGTATTCCCCTCTGCCAAGATCTAAACCAGGCCCATAGTGATTAAGTTTGAGAAGGACACAAAGCTATATCACAGGGCTCCTACTTGAGGGCAAGTTAAAGAAATTAAGGGATCTAGACAGCACAGTGATCAAGGAAAACCTATCTGGCACCAGGGTCTCGAATTACCTCCACAGCATGATGAGGCTTTACACCAAGAAACGGGATTTTAGGACGCGTAGAGGTTGGATCAGCAGAAAACAAAGCATCATGTTATCACTGTTTATATCACCAGAGAGGCAATAGTGTCCAGCTCTTAAGACATGCAAAACGTATAACGCAATAAGAGATTGTTCACATGGGCATTAGAATGATGATGCGTGGGACTGCACCAGGAATTCTAAGAAGAGAAATGTCCTCATTGGCAACCTCTTCATCCTAGATTGTAGGAAAGTGTGGCAGAGACAGACATTTAAATTCCTAAATTATAAACGTAGTTCAAACGCTACATATCTTTCTGCTTAGGAGTCCTGTTAAACTCTACGTCACAGCATGAAGCCGGCTGGAAGTTTTGGGTAACTGGAAGTTTCTGCTTCATTAGTAGCAGAAGGAGATATCTTTAGCCATGAAGGGTAGTAAATGCATAACACAGCAGGAGTAAATAAACAAAACTAAAAAAAATAGGTGTAACAAGTAGAGCACCAATAATGATGTTGTTAAAATGCTCAAATGATGTTAAAAAGCAGGGATCTTTTTGCAGATGGGAAGTTCAGCCGAGCATATGTGGCTGGAAGTCATTTTCAATCACTGAAGTCATTGTTGCACTTTATGACTCAGTCATCTCTCTTTCCAGTTACTCAGTTGCTAAGACCAAAGGAAATGTGTCTTGTCTCTGTCAGTCACAAGTACAGAAAGTCCGAGTGTTGTCTTAAACTACTTATGTTTTGCGAAAGACTTGCATCAAGTTCACTTTGAGTATTTGGTCAAATCCTGTATTAGGGACATTTATAAGATGGTTTATTGCCAGCAGTGACTACTATGTAACCTCTTCAGAGATCCTACCTGCCAGGCAGTTGTGAAGACCTGGCACTCAGTCCATTGAATGTTAGTGGCAAATAAGAATCTTTCAATAGGTAAATCCACATGTGCCTAATGGAAAGTGATCGTTATGCCCACCCCTGAAAATCCAAATTGGATGGTCCTAATCCTAGAGGGAATGATCAGACCTAAAATATGAATTTGCTCCTCTAAATTCAAATGTTGCTGGATTGATTTATTTCTGCCTCGGCTTTACAGTTTCTTCATTACTGGTGGTGACCTTTTGAGATCCTTCCACTCTTGAACAGCCAGCAAGACACAATGTAGTCAATCGTTTTGACAGTTGTCCCTCAAATGTTATTTTACCTCCACGGGTTTTCCTGAATGTTGTTTCGGGCCTAGAGAGCTGGTTAGTTAAACCTAAGTCTGTCACTTCTTATAGTATATTGCTAATGAATTATGTTATTGATTGGCACTACTTTTACCAGTGGTTTGAGTTTCAGCACTTGTCCAAGTGTCTGCTGTTTCCAGAATGAGAGAGTGCTGAACAGGCAGTAAAAGCACACTTAACAAGGGGAGACTTTGTTTTACGCCACGTATCTTTGTGTGCATGTTGTATGTAGTGCCTACATGTCTCCTTGGGGTCTCTTCACACCTCATTATTTTGTTTGCTGATCAGCTGAGACAAGTTCATAATACCTGTGGAAGTGAAGAGTATATAAAGCGATTAAACATTTACGTTTGTGTGTACTTATAGGTTGCAGGAAATCTTGATTGTAAATAACATTTGCTCTAAACTTTGAAGGATTTTTGAAGATGGTTGGCACATGGGTTAAAAAATGGGGTTTAAAGTTGCAAGAAACGTTTTTATTATTCCTTCCATAACGTCTTGCAGTTAGCACATGCTAAAAGCTGATTGTCAGTGCCTGGTAAAATGGCAGTGAGTGTAGCTTGCATCTTGCTCCTGTGAACGCTAACTTTAATAATCTGATAAAATGAAAATAAAGCGTTATGTTGGATGGGGTGGTGTGTTATCCTCAAGAACAGATAAGGTAATGTGCCACCTAAAAGAATCAAAATTGTCAGCAAAACAAGTAGCCTAGTCAGTTAAATAAGCCTTCTTGAGACATATAATAGTAGAAACCCTAAAGGTTTATTCAAATATGAAAGCATTATAGAAGTCCAAGTACTAAGGCCCTGATTTAGAGTTTGGTGGAGGGGTTACCATCCCATCTAAATCCCATTATTTCCTGTAGGATTTAGATTTCGGCAGACTGGCATCGATCACCGTTGTGACGGAGTAACCCACCTGCCAATATCTAAATGAGGCCCTAAGTAATTCAGTAGAGAATTAGCATAAGACTCAGTTAAATACAGAAATCAGTTGATAAAGCATGTGAGAACTCAAGGAAATATGGATCTGCTTCCAAGTATGAGAGAAGGTTCTAAGAGACCGTCCTAGCAAATCTGATTCCTAAGTCGAGAGAGAAAGGTGTAGCCAGTCTACTCTTGCAAAACAGTCACATTTGGAACTCAAAATGGAGGGAGGCCTAGTGTGTCTAACTTAAGGGAACTGATATCTGTAGTGTTCAAAATTATTTAGAACCGTAAGCAGGTGTTTATTAATTAGGAACATATCCCATACTTTTAGTCCGCACCAGTACTTAAATGGTCACAAAATGTATTTACACCTGTTTTATCACTAAGACCCAGGTTTAGACGACCCTGTAGGTCTTTGAGTACAAACTCTTACCTAGAGCCTAAGTAAGGATGAAGATCTGAATTCTTTGTCTCTGATATAGGCTTTTTTTTGTTGCTGTTGATTCATGAGTCCCAGAGCATTTAGAATGTATACTACTCAACTAAGGATTTGACGACAGAAGAATAAATGAAACATTAATGACTAAAACCTAAAAGGGGAACAGGAAATAAACTGTGAATGGACTGAGAAATTATGCTGTGCCAAAAAAACAGAAGTTGGAATAAAGCTGTTTGGGTGGAAACATTCCTTGAACAGACCTATAGGCAGTTTAGTTCAGCAGACAGAAGTTTTTGTTTTGGGGGTATTCAGAGAGGACTGTTTGTAGCAATTGAACACTTGTGACCTGCAGGCAGGAGGTAAAATACAAGCTGAGGTTTGTACTTGGAGTGTGGAGATCTTGGTACAATGGGGGAGACATGGAAAACGAGGGGGGAGTAAGTACTTTAGTGGTAGTTTGCCAATCTGCATTTCAAAATTAAAAAAGTGACATCCACATCAGACAAACTAAACTCGCAATGTGTCACCGATCAGGTCAAAGAAAGGCAAAAGTTAGTTCACTGAATACATTAGATTGGATAACTGGCCACATCTAATCTGTGGTCACATCTCTGGCAGAAACCAGGTTATATTCCAAAAGACATTTCAGCATACAAAGTATGCCTGTGAAATAGAAAGGGTTTGGGTGCCTGAGTGCCCAGGTTAGAGCTCCAGGGTTCCAGTGCCCTAACGCTAGTAACTGAATCACTACCTGCCAAGGAGCAGGTGAGGTATCTACACTGCAGAGATCAAATAGCTTGTTTGTTCAGGTAAGTCCATCAACACATCATTTAGTGAGATCTAGTTCGCTTTACAACATCAAAGATGAAGTGGAAACATGTTTTTCTTTAGGTTTCACCTTTAAACAGCTTTTAGCGGACTTTTGTCCAATACCTATTTGTATAGTGGTAATACTTAGAGTGGGCTTTAGGTCAGCCTGTTGCTTATTTTGTTTATCTGATTTGCTTGCGTTTTTGATGGCTTTCCTTTCTCTTCTTGTGTTTGACCCTCTACAGGAGCATAGCTTATCGTTCTTTTCACTTTTGTGCCTCCACAACTCATATTAGGGGACTACTTTTTCCTTTTTGCTTTGAGCACTAATTGAGAGTGCATATGTTTTCTTGCTCTCCCCTGCATCTGCTGCACCCCTTACATCAACCCCCGCACTCTCCATGTTGCTCTCCACCCCACCCCAGGTTTGTCTAAAGACGAAACTTTGTCTGATTTGGTTTCTTTTATCTCCACCAATCTCTTGCTGTATAAGAGCCTGGGGCCTTGGCACATAAGGGCAGCACGTATGACACTGAGGGAGGGACAGGCCCTTGCACTCACCCAGTAGCATTTGAAGAGAAGGTGTCCTTTGACTGAAAGGGAAGTGTGTCTATTCCTGGTGGCCAATAAATCTGCTTCCCACATTTCTACAGAGCACTAAAATGACCAGATCATTTTTTTCCAGTTTTAGGGCGTAGCAAGCATCTTTCCTTTCCTTTCTCGGACAGTTGCTATGTTATTTGTAAGTACCTGCAGCTAGTTCTGTTATTTGTAAGCTGGATCATGTGTAAATCCTGTTCAGTACCCTGCAATAAAAGTATTTGAAAAATAAACTATGCTTTTTTATAAAGATTGAACATTTTCAATTCAGTATTCCATTTTGAGGTACATAAAGATATGTTTGGTTTTGTCCAGTATTGTTAAAAATATATTCACAATCCCATTTGGTGGCTTGACAGATGTCCAACACATAAAGAACCCTAGTCAATGCCGTAGTCGCAGCCTTCACCTTGGTAGAGTGAACCTGTAGGCCCTCTGGTAGCTTCTTCTTGGTTAAGGCGTAACTCAATTTGATACGTAGAATAATCAATTTAGACAAGGTCCATTTCTGAACTGCCATTCTTTTTTATCATTGGCAAATCCAATAAAGAGTTAGTTGACCACCCACCCGCCAGAGGTATGTGGGAGAGAGATAAAAGCAGGAAGCATGATGGACTGCTTCACATGGAAGGGCAAGAGCTCCTTTGGGAGCAAGGGTGCCTTAGTCCTAGTGATGTGCCAAAGTGACTGCAACAAGGAACGCGATTTTAAGAGTCAGCAGTCTGATGGGACAACTGTGCATGGTCTTAATTGCATGCAGACCCAAAAGCTAAGAACCACATTAAGGCCTCGCTGCATGTGGAATATAAATTAAAAATAAAGTCTATTTGTCCTATAAAAAGATCTACTTGTCCCTTTGGTGCCAACAGTGCAGCGATAAATTATGGCAGCAATCTCAAGATATAAGAGCTCTGATAATAGCCTCTCTGACTATGCCAGGGCTCGTACTGTAGTAGGGTTTGAATTCCATCAATTCCTGCATTTTGTCACCTTTCCACAGATCTACATACAGGGACATGAGGTAGCTTTAAGCAATAGGTCCAGGGTTGGAATGTTCTTTGGAGTCTGTACCAACATACTAACTTCCATGTTTTAGGCGGTTGCACCAGCTCCTATTTAATATTTTCCCATACTGAGGAAGGTTGGAAATGTACTCCTGACAAGGGCAGAAATGCAACTTATTCCACTGTTGGGGGAAAAAGCGGATGGAGGGGGAAAGTGAACCTGTGAACGCTCAACAGATTTTCTCATGAGTTAATCTACAAATCAGTTTGCTTGTGCTAAAACGCAGTTCACAAATGCTTTCTAGGAATATGATTTCCTAGCCTACTTCTGTAAATTATTTTGAATTCATGAAAGCTGTAACTGTGCCCTAATGCAAGGGCGTGCACCATTGGTGCACTTTTGTGACTTTGTCAGGATTGGGTCCCTAATTAGGTCTTGCATTAATCAAGACCTTTTTGTTTTTAATGAAATTCTGTCTCCCTCTCTCTATCAACACACTGGCTTCACTGAGACTGGCAGCATTCTGCTTTCACAAGGAGCATATTGGCACACAAAGTAGTTTTGCTCAGTGTTAGAGACTATTGTGGCAAAATGTGCATTTTGAGACCAAAAATTAATATTGATTTTTGCCAATTTTTGTTATAATGGTGAGCGCCTGTGTTAGAAATGACAGCCTTTTGGTGGTCATCCCTCCAACTTTTTTCAAGTCTCCTTCCATTTTTCTGACACTGTTTTTGCTGGTTTTAGGACTCTGTGCATTTTACCACTGCTGCCCGGTGCTAAGGAGCATATGCTCTCTCCCCTAAACATGGTAACATCGGTTCCTACCCAATTGGCATATTTAGTTTACCTGTAAGTCCCTAGTAAAATGCACTACATGTGCCCAGGGCCTGTCAATTAAATGCTACTAGTGGGCCTGCCGCACTGATTGTGCCATCCCACAAAGAGCCCCTTAACCATGTCTCAGGCCTGCCATTGCAAACCCTGTGTGTACAGTTTCACTGCCACTTCTACTTGGCATTTAAAGCCACTTGCCAAGCCTTAAACTCTCCTTTTTCTACATATGGCACCCATAGTGGAGGGCGCTATGTTGGTGAAAGGCATGACATGTACTTACGTGTTTTACATGTCCTGGTAGTGGAGGAACTCCTAAATTCGTTTTCCACTACTGTGAGGCCTGCTCCTCTCTTAGACTAGCATTAGAACTCCCCTCATATACTCTTAAATGATAGATTCTGATCTGGAAGGAGTTGCCATGTTTTGTTTGGTATTGCCAGACTGGTAATAGAACATCCTGCTTACTGGTGAAGTTGGATTTAATATTACTATTTTAGAAATGCCACTTTTAGAAAGTGGGCTTTTCTCTGCACTTACTGCCATCTGTGCCTTACAGCCTGTCTCCAATCCACGTCTGGTCCATGCTGGTTGACAGCTCCCCTTGTGCATTTCACCCAGACAACCATAAACACAGGACATTCAGTCACACCTGCATTAATCTACATACCGAATGGGTCTCTCTGGGCAGGAAGGGTGGAGAGGTTCACACTTACAATTCAAAGGCCAGTGGCCTGCCCTCGCACAAAGGACTCACAGGGATCCTGGCAGACAGGACTGGGCTGAAAGGGCAACTTGTGCATTTCAAAACCACTCTTGAAGGTCCCCCATTTCAAAGGCATTTTGGGTATATAAACTGGATCTCTGTCCCCACCAGATCAGACACTTATGGACCTACAGCTGCACTCTGTCAGAGGAACTGCCTGGCTGCTCAAAGAACTCATCTGGCTGCTTTGTTGAGAACGACTGCTGCCCTGCTTGTTGCCCTGCTGCCCTCTGATCGCTGGAAGGACTCTTCCTTCCTCCTGAAGTGCTCTCCAAGGGCTTGGATTGAGATTGCCTCCTGTTTCTGAAGTCTCGGGGCCAACAAAGACTTCACCTCGTCAAGAAAATCCTCGTGCATTGAAAATCGACGCAATGCCTGCAGAAATAGTAGTAAAGTCTTCATTGTGGCCTGAGAAATCGCTGCACCGCCGACTGGAAGGACGCAACACGACTTCCCGACTGGAAATTCGATGCAGCGCCTGCCTTGCAATGGAAAATTCGACACATTTCCTACTGGATCTACACAGCGCCTGCTCCTTCTTCGAGCACGTCAAAGATTTTCGACGCATCGTCCCTGGGTGTCAGAATATGCCTGCGTCGCAGTGAGGAACCAAGACTGCGCCCCTGAAAAATGACGCAACCCCTTGCAGCGTGGAAAGAAACGATGCATCATCTGTGCTGTGTAGGAAAATCCAACGTAACACCGTATTTTGCCACTCATCTCCTCCTCTGCGGTCTCTGTGGGTTGTTATTTTCGACCCATCCCAGGTACTTTTTGCAACAAAGAAACAACTGTTGATTAGTAAGGATTGAGACTCTTTTAAACCTTTTTAAAAGTGATATTTCAACTTGTGCTTAATGGATCTTTGTCCTTTTGATCTTATTTTATTCAGATAAATATCTATTTTTCTAAACCTGTGTGTGCATTTTTGTGGTGTTGTCACTGTGTTACTGTATGATTTATTTCAAAGACAATTTATACATTGCCTTCTAAGTTGAACCTGACTGCTCAGGCCAAGCTACCAGAGGGTGGCCACAGGATAATTTGGATTGTGTTGTGACTTACCCTAACTAGGATTGTGGTCCCTGTTTGGGAAAGGGTGTATACCTCTACTAATTAAAGACCCCATTTCTAACAGCCTTGTCAAGTTTATAAAAAACATGTCAAAACAAGACATGCATCGACAGAACCAAAACACTGACCACCAATGTCAGACCTATTGACTTAGCCAATGCCTGTTTATTTTCATGTTTTCCAGAATGTTGTTGAAACTGGTAGCACTGATATTCCATTATGAATATTCTTTGGGAATACTAGTATGCATCAACACATTTTAGTAGATGATGCTTCAAATAAATGGTATCTCAACTTTCACAGTACTTTAGCAAAACATTTTTTCCTATTGTCATTTAATGAACATTTCATTTGAAAGCATAGACTTATCATTTTTGCGTTCAAACCTCTGCAAATATTTGCATCTAATCGGAGAGCATTCTGGGAGCATTATACCTAGCCTCATATTGTTAAACTTTGCAAACGTTTGTAGACATTTTTATACTGGGACCACTGTCAGCAGTGCATCCAAAGTTTACAAAAAGTCCTTAGAGTTTTCATGCTAATAATAAAGGCTTTTCATTAATGAACCATATATACAAGTTCAAATGCCAAATGGTTTGTGCTGCAGGGGGTTGGGCCTACTTGGCCCAAGGACAAAATAAACATGAAAACTTGTTGTCCTTGACCCCAAATACTATGTCCTGGAAGCTGGGTTGTAGGAATCCCACACCCCTGTGCATCATAATGAAAGGTGCAGGCAGAAACATATCCATATGTATGAACCCTTTAAAAAAAGCGCTTCACAAAGGTGACTTGAATAAAGAGGATTAGTCGAGCATAGAAAAACCAGACCAGGGACAATTAACAGTTCTGACAGCAATATTTTACTGGGACCAAGTACAAAACAAATCAAGCAAATCAGACTTAGCCTGAAGTGGGTTGATGTATAGGTCGTCGCCCCAGCCCACAAACTTAACCTAGTGGCCAGATTTGATGGTCGTGGTGCAAGGGCAGTGTGCCAGCAGAATCAGTTACCACTTCCATCGACTGAAAAAAAACTCACTCGGCTTGTTCCCCTCGATCTCCACACATGGAGGTGAAGACCATGGATGTTCTGATGTAGAATCTATTGAGCAGATAGGAGTACCAAACTGTCTAGGCCCAATCGAGGGTTGTCAAGATGATTTGGGCCCTGTTGCTTCCGACCTTCAGTGCTCAAGAAATCAGCAGCTGAGGTGGAGACGCACTGAGGAGGCTGGAGCTCCACTGAAGCTGGAGGTGTATCCCTAGAGTGGTGAAAAGGGGTGGAAGTTCCAGTGTCCAAAAGCCATGACACTGAGCATTCTCTAGAGTAATGAAAAAATCTAGGCAGGGCAGGCCCCACTGGGCAAAGATGGTCATGAACTACCTCTGGGTGCAGGTGCCACTTGTGGTCAGCAAGATGACACCTGCTGACCTTGCTTGTTCTCATCTTGTGAGACTTCTTTTGGTGATTGACTATCATGGCTATCCCTTGAAGATCCAGCCAGTGCCAGAGCCTCAGTCCCTCAAAGCAAAGTAACAAGAACTCCATGCTGCCCTGCTTTCTGGCCTGTCAGAACCTGAAAACCTCAACAGACCTTAATAGAAGGCAAGAAGGTCTTTGAGGCCAGCCAGGTGGCACGCGACTCAAGGAGGCTGATGTGTTTTTGCTCCAGTTGAGACATGATTCCCCCCCCCCCCCCCCCCCCCCCCCCCACCACTGTCTGGACCTAACCTGGATGGCCCAACCAGCCTGGAGATGAGGCTTCTTACCACCATGAGCTCTGGATGGGATAAGGAAAATGGTTTGCCGCAAATCAGTTTGGCTTCTGCCATCCACTTCAGAAGATCCTGAGTTGCTTCATCCAAGATGCGGATGCTGTCTGAGTGTCGCTTTCAGTGCAAAGCCCATTGAAGGTAAAGGTTCCACTGGAGAGCCTGCTTGTGCCACTAGGCACTGGGCTCCAGCAGGATGCACGAGGCTTTGAGACCAAGATGTTGTAAAATCTTGTGGGGCAGAACGAAGACATGAGCCCGAAACATCGGAAGGATACCCTAAATGTTCTGGACTCATTGCAGGGGCGGAATGGCTTTCAAAGCCATTGCCTAATAAAGGGCATCCTCAGCACTGGCTCACATGGGATTTTTGCTTGTTGATAGAGAACTCCAGTGTTGACAACAACAAAGCTGTTGTCTGTAGGTAGTCCATGACTGATTGAGACAAGGCTGACTTCAGAATGGACAGCAACGAAGATGTTGTTTCTAGATGGTCCGTGATTGACTGAAGCAAGCCCGTCTTCAGCAGCCTAACCTGTCAGAAGATGCATTGTTGAAGTATGAAGTTTACACTTTGGTCAGAGCTGGATCAACATAGTACAAAACATGACATTTAGTGATTTTGTGTTTGACTTTGGTAAATGATTAAAATCGTTAGGATTTAAAAATGGGAAGCAAATATGTTATGTTATTTATTCTTATATAGCGCAAACAAATCACCCTTGAAATTGTCTTTTGGTGCTATGGCGCATAAAAAGGAAAGAGGACTTGAAGGGAGAATGTGAAAACAATCTCACTGAATCTCATTGTGGATTATATCTTAGTCATACGTATTTGTTGTGAATATCCTGATATTGTGGCCAAATTTTGCCATGCATGTTAAGCCACACAGATGTTGCTTTGCCTTTTTGTGCACCCGATGTTAAAACAATTCTGTAAATGTTACTTTTGCGATGTAGGCAAGCTAAAACTAAATCCAAACCTGTCTTTCAGTTGAGCATCATTCATGTTTGACATTATGCTCATAATTTCAAATTCATTTCTAGTTGAAAAGTATGCCAGCAAGTAAATCTAACATCACAACCTGTTTGGCGTAAAGTTTCCTATGCCTGAAAGAGCTGGAAACTAGGCTCCTTATGCTGGATGGAACAGATGTCAATTTTAACAATCTTTCCTGTAGCGTTGCAACACCACCAAACATGTCACTGAAAGCTCCGACCCAAAGAGTCACAATTGATTATGAAATGCCCTTGTCCCCCCAAGTTACTGTGTTCCAAGGCATCAGTTTGCAGCCCTACCTTTTCTATATAATCCTTCCGCTCTTCTGTACTGATCATTAGGTGATATTAACAAAAGCTTAGGGTATGACACAGTGGGGCTACTGCAACATGGTTTACACTAGACTCACAAGGAAGGCCATCAAAGGACTCCAAAGACTTCAAATTCAAGTGGCCAGAGGAGGCTTGAACTGGAGCATGTGAACATAAGAAACCAAACCACCTTGAAGTGCTATGTTGGGTCCCACTAAGTGGGCCAAATTCAGAGTCCTCTGCACCATCTGCAAGGCATATGTGGCAAAAGGGCCAGTGTGTAGTTACAAAAACTACCAAGATCCTGCACTTGGCAACAGCACATTTTATTACACAAGAAACCTTTAGATTCTTAAAACATTGAAGGTCATTAGGTGCCCAGTGTGCTAGTCTGTATAAAGGAAAACACGGTTCCAGGATGCTTGTTTCCGGTCCAGGGAGGACCTGGCCTGGCAGTTCAGGCTGGACTGTTCCTATGGGCTGGACTGTTCCTATGGGCTGCAGGGTCAAGACTTATTTGAATGTGGCGGGGTCCAAACTGTGGTGGCTGGGTGGGCAAAAAAACTGTGGATTGAGATGCGGCCCAAGCGATTGCTAGTGGCTGAGGTTAATTCAAGCATTCCATCCATCACCTTGTTTTTAAATTCTAGATAAGTGTGAGATAAAAGGGAACCACCCCCCCTTCAAGATTATGGGTTTAACAGTGGCCGTATAAGGGGGCTTGCACTACCAGTATAAGGGTATTTTTTTTTCCTCTTATTTTTAGAGCTCAACCAGATGCAATCTCTATGAAGGGAATGAAATTGATTTAGGATCCCTTTGGTATTTACATCGGTGAATGTGCGGCATTGACTAGATGCTGATATAGCTTTTAAACTAAAGGGGGAGAAAATCTCACCGTACGATTTTATACAGTATTTACATATGCTATAAACCAGGTGATATAATGATTGTACAATTTTGTTATGAATCAGTGATATATAACAATGCAATAGATCAGATATCTTGGAGGTTAACTGTGTGAGTGTTGAACATTTTGTTTTTGGGTATGAACGTATGAACAAGTACGGAGGTTTATAAGGATACCAATAATGGAAAAGAAATAATCACAATGGTCTTACAAATATATAAAAAATGAATTGTCTAATTTATATCTCACAATCCACCTCCACTAAGATTAAGTTAAGCTATTCACTTGAATCGCTTCTAATCTGAAAATTGAATTTGGCCTGAGGAGAAAGCAGTTATGTCCCTAAAAACAAGAGTCTTATGTGGAAAAGTACCACTCTTCCACTTGACAAGCATTAGAGAATTGCAGTGTTGGGGAAGGGTGACTATTTTCTTTTGTCCTCACCGTTATTTGGCTTCCCTTTCCTTTTCTTATTTATTGTTTATTCACTAGTTTCTGATGTGTGCTGGGATCTGTGCCAGAAGTGACTCTACTGTTGAAATTGCTGTTATTTAAATATAGTCTTTCCTTTCAGACCAAAATGCTGATGGGGGATGTGATGAGAGAAGCAGCCTTCTCGCTGGCCGAGGCCAAGTTTACTGCGGGGGACTTCAGGTAAATATTAGAGCTGGAGTGTGGGAGGTGTTGGATGAATTGCAACTTCTATAGACTCTTGGTCGCATAAAGGGCTATTTAAACTGAATTAAATAAAAACTGACAGTAGTGCCAAAGCCAAGGGGGGTGGGATCGCACACCTTACCTAAAGTTTGTGCATGTTGCATCTCATAGGCAGCTAACAGGAGATTGTTGTATTTGTATGCCACATGGCAATCAATGGCGTATGGTTCTGTGTTAGTTTGGTTATGAGAGTGTACAGGTAGAAGCTAGGTAGCTACAGTAGTTCCTCCGCTAAACAATATAACTACACAACTGCTGCAAAAGCACCACTTTTAATTGAGTAATAGGCATTTGAAACCATATTATGCCCGTAGGAAGCTGGCCTTGTCTGTTGGATAGCACCGTAGGTGTCCACCACACATCAGGCCAGCTTCCTACATCGGTGGTGCAGCAGTGGAATACGACACTTGCAATTGCCTTGCCACTGTTGACTTTCCACAGGGAAGCCCACTACCAGTTGTTAGGAACACACTGCACTTGGTGAACAGGATCACTAGTCTCTTAGTTTGGGTAAGTTGGGGGTCTAGCATAGCCCTTTCTCCAAACTTTCAGGGAGTCTAGTTGTAAGAGTAGTCAGGTGCACTCACACCACTCTAACAAGATGTCTTCACTGGAAAACACAACTCCGGTCCCAGACTCTCAATATGAGAGCTGTACTTTTCAAGAGTTGAGGGAGATGTGTGCTTCCAGGAAGCTGAAGACAGGGAGAAATCCCAACAAGTCTACTTCTGTGGTCACTACTCCAGGCTGACCAGGACAACTCGGTAGCCAGGAGGAGGAGGAAGTAGAGATTGGCCCTCCAGTCTTAGATAGGGTAGATTTATGCTATCTTGAGGAGGGTCAGGAGGAACCTGGGGTACACCACAGCTCTGTTAAGAGCACTGCTGGTAGTGAAAAAGGAGGGGAGTCACTTCAGTAGGCCCTCTTTTAGTCCCAGAGGGTTGGTTCAGAGGGTCCCCAGGGAGAGGTACAGGTCCTCTGCTGTCAACACCCACATCTCATCAGTGTCTGATGGGACCCACCACTTAAACTCTGGAGGATTCTCTAGATAGGGAACTCGGAGAGCTGAGGTTGGAGGAGGCCAAACTGAGACTGCAGCAGCAGGGAGATGACATCCACAAGTGGTTCACTGACTTAGAAGAGGGCCTGTAAAGTACAGAGTGTCCCTCAGAGACAGTGGGCAGCAATCTTGTGGCTCTTCTCTGACAAAGGCAGAGACAAACTCCTCACTAACAGAGAAAGAAGATGCAGATAATTACAAAACACTTAAAAATGCACTCTTGGATGGGTTTAGGCTGACCACTGAACAGTATGGAATTCAATTCAAGGATACTAAGTAGTTCTCCCAGGATCGGATAGGCTTTGTGGACTGCTCAGTTAATGCTCTGGAATGTTAGTTGCATGGAAGCAAAGTGAGTGAGTATCCGGGCTTGTATAATCTAATTCTGAGAGAGCACATTGTTAATAATTGCATTTCTGATCAGCTGCATCAGTACCTGGTGGATTCTGATCTGACCTTTCCCCAAGAATTGGGAAAGAATGCAGATGAATGGGTCTGCACCAGGACGGGTATCAAAGCTCCCTCAGGGGGTTACCAGAAAAGGAAAGATTCAGATAAGAATCAGGACAAGGGTGGGGACAAACAAAAAGAAAAAGAGTCTTCATCAGGCCCACAAAACTCTTCTGGGAGTGGGCCCATGTCCTCTTCCTTTACCTACAAGAAATCTTGGTACTACATATGTAAGCAAAAAGGCCATACGGCAGGTGACGCCACCTGTCCTAAGAAAAGTACCAAGCCTCCTACCACCACCACTACTACTACCACACCTACCCTTAGTGTACCTAGCAATAGCAATAATAGTGGTAATAGTAGTCAGTCCAAAAGGGTAGCTGGGTTCACCTTGGGGACTGTAGTAGGCGCTGGACTAGTCAGGGAAACCACTGAGGCTGTTTTGGTCTCTGAGGGTGGCATTGACTTTGCCAGCCTAGCTGCTTGTCCCCTTAATATGGGTAAGTATAGGCAGCATTCCTTGATAAATGGTTTTTGAGGCGAAGGCCTACAGGGACACAGGAGCCAGTGTCACCATGGTGATTGAAAAACCGGTGTCACCTGAACAACACCTACTTGGTCACACGTACCAAGTGACTGATGCGTACAACAACAGTGTGTGCCAGCCCATGGCAGATTTGACTTTAGCTGGGGGTGGGGGGGCTGGTCCTAAAAAGATTTTTGTGTCCTCTGATCTATCTGTGGAGTGTCTGCTAGGTAATGGCTTAGAGACTTCAGCTTGGGCTGAAGTGGAGTTGGAGGGCCATGCAGCAGTGCTGGGAATCCCTGAGCATATATTTGCCCTGACCAGGCCAAAAAAAGAAAGGGAACAAGG
This sequence comes from Pleurodeles waltl, assembly GCF_031143425.1. NCBI lineage: Eukaryota > Metazoa > Chordata > Amphibia > Caudata > Salamandridae > Pleurodeles > Pleurodeles waltl. The sequence continues at coordinate 1,126,927,027 of NC_090448.1, forward strand.
AGCCCTGGAGCGTGGAACAATGGCCCAGGAAGCTCCTAAAAAGAAAGGCAGGCTGGGTTAAAAATTACCCCCTTCTCAAACTTCCAGTGAGGACTCCACTCATGAGAGAGAGGAATCTACTCCTTGGGTGGAACCTACGCCAGAGGAGCTTCAAGCTCATACAGCTAATCTCTTGGGGGCAGGGGCGCACCAGGGAGGAACTCAGCATGGAACAGCAATGCTGTATCACACTGGAAAGTTTAAGGCAGCAAGCTGCAGCACAAGAAGCAGGGGATGTCAGTGGTACTCATATGGGAAAACTGCCTCCTTTATTCAGAAGCAAGGGACTCTAAACCTGGTGCCACCAGGAGAGTGGTCATCCCTCTGAACCTTAGGGAGTTCCTGTTCACTCTAGCACATGACATACCCCTTGCAGGCCATTTGGGGCAAAGCAAGACTTGAGACAGGCTTGTCTCCAACTTTCACTGGCCTCACATGTCAGAAGACACTAAGGAGTTTTGTTGCTCCTGTGTCACCTGTCAAGCCAGTGGCAAAACAGGTGGCACTGCAAAGGCCCCCCCTCAATTCCACTACCAGTCGTTGGGGTTACCCTTTGAAAGGGTTGGAGTGGATATAGTTGGCCCCTGGAGCCTTCAAAAGCCTTTGGAAACAGATTCATACTGGTTGTGGTGGACAATGCCACCAGATATCCAGAGGCCATTCCTCTTAGGACCACTACAGCGTCTGCAGTGGCCAAGGCCCTCCTCGAAATCTTCTCCAGGGTGCGGTTTCCTAAAGAGGTTTTTTCAGACAGTGGTGCAAACTTCATGTCTGCTCATGTGGAAGGAGTGTGGTGTCACTTTTAAATTCACCACTCCGTACTATCCTCAAACAAATGGATTAGTTGAAAGGTTCAATAAAACCCTCAAAGGCATGATAATGGTACTCTCAGAAAAAGTCAGAAGGAAGTGGGACGTCCTGTTATCTTGCCTCCTCTTTGCCTACACGGAGGTGCCTCAAAGGGAGTGGGTTACAGCCCCTTTAAACTTTTGTTTGGACACCCTGTTAGGGGTCCCCTTGCCCTTGTGAAAGAAGAATTGGAGCAACCTCTCAAGTCTCCTAAACAGGACAATTGGGTTTATGTATTGGGCCTCAGATCTAGGATGATAGAAGACATAAAAAGGGCATCCAAAAATCTTCAGGGCAGCCAAGAACTGCAGGAAGCATTGGCATTGTCAGAAGGCTGTGCCGACAGTTTATCAGCCAGGACAGAAGGTGTGGGTCCTGGGGCCTGTGGCTCCCAGGGCCCTCCAAGACAAGTGGAGTGGCCCACGCATTATTGTAGAGAGAAAAGTGGAGGTCATCTAGGTCAAAGGGGAGGTCCTGGTTGACCTAGGCACTCCTAGAAGTCCCCACCGGGTGCTTCATCTAAATCGCTTGAAACTATTATGATAGGGCTGACATGACTTTGCTCATGGCAACTGATGAAGGTCAGGAAGAAGAGAGTGACCCTCTCCCTGACCTCTTCTCTCACAATATTGTAGATGGCTGAGTAGAGGGAGTTGTACGTGCGGACTACCTTGCTGAGCAACTAAAGGAAGATTGCAGAAATCTCCTAGGTCAGTTCTTTGAACTGTTTTCTTTGACTCCTGGTCAAACAACATGATGTGAACACACCATTGACACAGGTGGCAGCCTGCCTGTCAAAAGTTAAATATAGAGGCAGCCTGATCATGTCAGGGAATGCATCAAAGTTGAGGTGCAAAAGATGCTAGACCTAGGAGTTATTGAGCCTTCAGACAGCCCTTGGGCTAGTCCTGTAGTCCTTGTACTAAAACCCCACTCTCACAATGGCAAAAGAGATTAGGTTCTGTGTGGATTACAGAGGCCTCAATACAGTAACAAAAACTGATGCTCATCCCATCCCATTAGATAAGCTAATAGATACTCTGGATTCTGCCAAGTATCTTAGCACCTTTGATCTGACTGCTGGATACTGACAGATCAAGTTATCAGAGGATGCCAAACCCAAAACAGCATTCTCCACTCCTAGAGGGCACTATCACTTTACACTGATGCCCTTTGGACTGAAGAATGCCCCTGCCACATTCCAGAGGTTGGTGAACAAAGTTCTCCAAAGCCTGGAAAGCTTCAGTGCAGCTTATCTTGACGACATAGCTGCCTTTAGCTCGAACAGGGAGAATCACCTGGTCCACCTTGGGAATGTACTGGAGGCTCTGCAAAAAGCAGGCCTCACTATAAAGGCATCAAAGTGACAGATAGGGCAGGGAAATGTGGTTTATCTGGGCCATCTAATTAGGTGGAGGCCAGATCCAACCACTCCAGGGCAAAATCCAGATTGGACTGCCCCTACAACTCAGACCCAAGTCAAAGCCTTCGTAGGCCTGACAGAGTACTATAGGAGGTTCATTAAGAACTATGGCTCCAATATAGCCCCCTTATATGACCTTGTATCCAAAAGGATGCCCAAGAAAATGTTATGGACCGCTTCCTGCCAAAATGCTTTTGATGATCTCTAACGGGTCATGTGCTCTGCCCCCACACTAAGAAGCCATGATTTCCCAAGCAATTTACTGCACAAACAGATGCTTCTGAGGTAGGGATATAGGGGCAGTACCCTCTCGACTAAATGATGAGCGCCAGGACCAACCTGTAACCTTCATAAGCAGAAGTTTGACCCTCAAGGAAAAGCGTTGGTCAGCCGTAGAGAGGGAGGCATTTGCTGTGGTCTGGGCCTTGAAGATGCTGAGGCCATACTCATTTTGCACTCACTTCCTTGTTCAGACAGACCACGAGCCCCTCTTATGGCTTAAGCAAATGAAAGGTGAGAATCCCAAATTGTTGAGGTGGTCCATAGCCCTACAGGGAATGGACTATACAGTGGAACATAGACCTGGGAGTAATCACTCCAATGCCGATGGACTCTCTAGGTATTTACACTTGGTCAATGAAGACTCAACTGGACAAGGTTAGTCTTATTGTCCTTCGTTTGGGGTTGAGGGAGCTTGTGTAAGAAAGTACCCTCTTTTTGGTATAGTTACCCCCACTTTTTGCCTGGTCCTAGTATGCTTAGACTGTTTTCACTGGGATGCTGCTAACCAGGATCCCAGTGATTGTGCTCTCTCCCTCTAAATTTGGTTGCCTAGGACTTTGCACAACCCTCAATTGGCATACTTATGCCCCCTTATAAGTCCCTAGTATATGGTACTTAGGTACCCAGGGCATTAGGGCACCAGGGGTTCCCCCGGGCTGCAGCATTATTTGTGCCCCCCATGGTAGCCCTGCAAAATGCGTCTGCAGGCCTGCCATTGCAGCCTGTGTGAAAAGGTGCATGCACCCTTTCACCACAGGTCACTGCACCAGATCACTAAGTCCCCCACACTCCCATGGTAGGCCCTCCTAGCCCAGAGGGCAGAGTGCAGGTCCCTGTGTATGAGGGCACCCCTACATGAGGTGCCCTCATGCAAACTCTAATTCCATTGCACTGGACTTTGTAAGTGCAGGGAAGCCATTTTACCTGTTTACTGGACACAGGTCACTCACTACCTGTGTCCAGCTACACACTGGTAACTCCGAACCTGGGCATGTTTGGTATCAAACATGTCAGACTCATACAACCAATTCTGGCAACAGTATTCGGGTATGATTCCATGCGCTCTGGGAGCACCTTAGAGGACCCCCAGTATTGCTCCTATCAGACTTCTGGGGTTTTCCGGGCAGCCTGTGCTGTTGCCACCCCTCAGACAGGTTTCCGCCCTCCTGCTGCTTGACCAGCCCAGGCAGGGGAAGGCAGAACAAAGGATTTCCTGTGGGAGAGGGACGTAACACCCTCTCCCTTTGAAATAGGTGTTACAAGGCTTGGGGGGGGGGGGGGGGGCAGGTGGCCTCCCCAAGCCACTGGTTTGCTATGAAGGGCACATTTGGTACCCTCTTTGCATAAACCGGTTTGCACCAGTCCAGGGACCCCCGGTTTCTACTCTGGAATGCAACTGGACAAAGGAAAGGGGAGTGACCGCTCCCCTGTCCATCTCCACCCCAGGGGTGGTGCCCAGAGCTCCTCCAGGTGGCCACTAGATGCTGCCATTTTGAAAACAAGATGTGCAGAAAGAGCATCTGAGTGGCCAGGTCAGGCAAGTGACATCACAGCCCCCTCCTGAGAGGTGGTCACCTTACTAGGTGACCAAACCCCCTTTTAGTGCTATTTAGGGACCCCCCTTAAGGGTGGGGTCCCAAGATTCCACATACAAGATTCCACCAGAATTCCTCTGCATGGTTTACTTCATCTTCTGGAACCGCAATTGAACTCCTCAGGAACTGACAAGCTGCAACCCCAGCAACAACTTCGGTTTGCAACATTGTTTTTCCGGCTCCTTACAGCAACTGCAATATTTCCCCGGCTGTGCATCCTCCGAGGTCGGCGAGACTTCAGCCTGAAGCAAGAAGGAATCTCCTCTGGAGTGGAGGAGTCACTCCCATGCATTTGCAGGCACCAACTGGAGCGACGTCCGGCTGCATTGATCTGCTCTCCTCTGGAATAGCATGTATCCTTCTTAACAGGTGGTGATCTGGAGTGGTCCTCTTGGTCCTCTCTGCCCGCTGTCCAACTTGATAGACGGTAAACCCTTGCCTCCCCTTGCAGTCAACACCCGTGTGCACTGCAACTCTTGCAGCTACCAAGTATTGTTTGCTCCTGTTCCAAGGGATCTTCAGGCTCCGAGTAGCTCCGGCCCGTGCACTTCTTCTTGCAAAGCACAGTCTCCTCTCTGCTGCTCCAGTGATTTGGGACTCCTCTTCAGGTGTGCTGACTGGGCCTCACTGTGACTTACTATGCCTTCTGCCATTAGGTTGCCTGTGGGGGCTGCTACTGTTGGCTCTCCCGACTGCTGAGGGTCACCTCGGACTCCCCTCCAAGGGTTGAGTCCCCTGGGCCTCTCGGGTCCTCTTCAACCTTGCAATGCTCCTTTTGCTCTTCTTGCATTTGCCAAGGCTTGTTGGTGGTTCTCCTGCACCACTGACCATCTGCGTCCCGACTACCGATGTGGGACACCACCTGCATCGGTCCAAGGACTCATCTTCAGCTCCTGGGCTCCACAGCTGGTCTTCTTCTCCCCTCATCGACCTGGTTCTTCATCCACAGAAGGGTGAGTAAGGGGTCCTGCCCCCACTGGACACTCCATCGTGGACTGGACTCTGTCTTCTTCTACCCGAATCCACCCTTGGTTTCTTCTTGTCTGGTCCTGTTCTTGGACAATCCTTTTTCCAAGTCCTCCTGTTTGTCCTTGGGAAGTCCAGGTACTTACCTCTGCTCTCTTGGTCGCTGGCGGTCACTCAGGTACTCGCCTCTTGGGGTTCCAGCTCCCCTCTAACAACTCCACATTCTTGGGTGGGGGACTGCATCTCACATTCCACTTTTTTAGTTTATGGTTTGGCCCTCCCCTAGGGCCCTTGCTATTTTTACTAAGTATTGCCAATGCTTGTTGTTTCTATGCTATTTTTCTGATTGCTATTTTGTATATAATTAGTGTGTACTTACCCTCATTTAGGGGAGGGGGGGACTACCCATAAGTATTCTAGTGTTGTGTTACTGTAATAAAGTACCTTTATTTTTGTAATACTATGTGGTTCTTTCATATGTGATAAGTTGCTGTGTTACTATGGTGGTATTAAATAAGCTTTGCATGTCTCCTAGATACTTCTTGGCTGCTCATCCACAGGTACCTCTAGAGAGCCCTGGCTTTCTACACACTACCTACACTTCACTTATAGGGTATACCTGGACCTGGTATAGGGTGACATCACCATAGGTGTCCACCAGGCCAGCTTCCTACAATGCCTCAGGATAACAGATATTTACACCCCTCTGTGTGCGTTTTGGTAAGGAAGTCTACCCTAAAGTCATGGCAGTGACAGGTTCCACACTTGATTATTTCTATCCATAACGCGCTGAACACAGGACATCTTCCGTTTCACCTCGCCGTAGCTGTGGACACATTCTCCATGATCTACATACAACACACCTGTAGGAAAGTAGCCTCTTTCTAGCATGGTTACCCCCACTTTTGGCCTGTTTGTGAGTGTGTGTCAGTGTGTTTTTTTTTTACTGTGTCACTGGGATCCTGCTAACCAGGACCCCAGTGCTCATAGTTTATGGCCTAATTTGTATGCCTGTGTAGTGCCTAACTGTGTCACTGAGGCTCTGCTAACCAGAACCTCGGTGCTTATGCTCTCTCTCTCCTTTTAAATTTGTCACTGTATGCCATTGACTTCATTTACCAATTTCTATTGGCATACTGGACCCCCCCCCTTATAAGTCCCTAGTATATGGTACATAGGTACCCAGGGCATTGGGGTTCCCGGAGAAACATATAGGCCGCAGCATTTCTTTTGCTATGGAGCTCAGACAAACCCTTACACAGGACTGCCACTGCAGCCTGCGTGAAATAACGCACACGTTATTTCACTGCCATTTTCACTTAAGTAACTTATAAGTCACCTATATGTCTAACCTTCACTTACTGCAGGTTAGGTGCAAAGTTACTAAGTGTGAGGGCACCCTTGCACTAGCAAAGGTCCCCCCACATAGTTCAGGGCCATTTCCCCAGACTTTGTGAGTGCGGGGACACCATTACACGTGTGCACTACATATAGGTCAATGCCTATTTGTAGCTTCGCAATGGTAACTCTGAATATGGCCATGTAACATGTCTAAGATCATGGAATTGTCCCCCCATTCCTAATCTGGTATTGGGGAGCCAATTCTGTGCATTCTGGGGGCTCCACCACGGACCCCCAGTACTGCCAAACCAGCTCTCTGAGGCTTGCACTGCAGCTACAGCTGCTGCCACCTCACAGACAGGGTTCTGCCCTCCTGGGGTCTGGGCAGCCCAGTCCCAATAAGGCAGAACAAAGCATTTCCTCTGAGAGCAGGGTGTTACACCCTCTCCCTTTGGAAATAGGTGCTACAGGCTGGGGAGGGGAAGCCTCCCCCAGCCTCTGGAAATGCTTTGAAGGGCACAGATGGTGCCCTCCTTGCATAAACCAGTCTACACTGGTTCAGGGACCCCTTCGCCCCTGCTCTGGTTGGAATCTGGACAAAGGAAAGGGGAGTGACCACTCCCCTGTCCATCACCACCCCAGGGGTGGTGCCCAGAGCTCCTCTAGTGTGTCCCAGACTTCAGCCATCTTGCTTTGCAAGGTGTGGGGGCACCCTGGAGGGCTCTGAGTGGCCAGTGCCAGCAGGTGACGTCAGAGACCCCTCCTGATAGGTCCATACCTGATAAGGTAGCCAATCCCCCTCTCAGGGCTATTTAGGGTCTCTCCTGTGGGTTCGCTTCAGATTCTGCTTGCAAGTTTCCTTCAGGAATCCTCTGCAACAACTTCAGACTCTTCTGACCTCGGATTAACAGCAGCCTGCTCCAAGAAACGCTGTAACTGCAACAAAGTGTCTACAAGAGACACTTTTCTTCAGCAACCTCAGCTCCAAGTCAGCAACTGCAAAAGTTTCCACGGTGTGCACACTCTGGGGACTCCCTGTCTTCATCCTGCATCAGAAGAACTGAAGAAATCTCCCATGGAGTGACGGAGTCACTTCCCTACTCCAAGCAGGTACCTTCCAAGACGACGTCCGGTACCCTGGGACTCCTCTGACAATGAGGAGCGTGCTCCTAAGGACACAGAGGGTGGACATCATCGACATAGACTGTCCTGAGGTCCTGCTGATGCAATTTGGAGGAGGTAAGACCTTGCCTTCCCCGAGAACGATAGTACCTCTGTGTACTGTGTCTTCTTCGCCTCCTGAGGCCTCTGTGCACTCTTTGCAAAATTCCTTTGTTCACAGCCTGGCCCAGGTCCCCAGCACTCCATCCTGCAACGCTCAACTGGCTGATTTTTTTCTCCGGTGGCGTGGAACCTTCTTTTGTTGTGCTGCATCATCCGCATTTGCACCTCCTTTGAACCCGGATCCTGTGACTCCTGGAGGTGCTAGCTGGCATCCTGAGGGCTCTCTGAAGTGCTCTTCCTCCTCACACAGAGTTGAGCCCCCACCAGATTCCTCCTGGGTCCACCCAGCGCCATTTTGATGCAAAACACACTGTTGTCGTAGCCAAGGCTTGTTGGCACCTTCGAACACAAAATCTTGTCTGCAACAATCTTCACGCCGTGAGACATCTTTTGCATCACGCAAGAACCCGCTGGCATCTTCCTAGGGTGCATTCCTGCAGTGTTCGACTAACCGGGACTCTTCTTTTGCACCCTCTTCTGGGTTGGCAGGGGCTCCTGTCCTTCCTGGAACTTCTTTCGACTTCTGGGCTTGGTCCCCTTCCTTTGTGGGTCTTCAGGTCCAATAATCCAGCAGTTGTTCTTTGCAGACTTGGTTGGCTGCTGCAAAATCCCAAAAACGAGGTGTAGTGTGTCCTAAGGAAACTTGGAGTGCTTTACTCCTGCTTTTCTGGGGTGGGGTAATTTACTTACCTTTACTGTATTCTTACTTTCCAAGCGATTCTGCACACACTACACTTGTCTAGAGGGGAATTCGTGATTCACATTCCACTTTTTTAGTATATGGTTTGTGTTGACCGCTAGACCTATTTTCTCCCATTGCATTCTACAGGATTTCCTACTGTCTACATTGTTCTATGACTGTTTACTTGTCTAATTTTGGTGTCTAGTGTATATATTATGTATAATACTTACCTCCAGAAGGATTATTGTCTCTAAGATATTTTTGGTACTGTCACTCAAATAAATACCTTTATTTTTGGTAACACTGAATATTGTCTTTACTTGTGTATAAGTACTGTGTAACTATAAGTGGTATTGCAGGAGCTTTGCATGTCTCCTAGTTCAGCCTAAGCTGCTCTGCTATAGCTACCTCTATCAGCCTAAGCTGCTAGAACACTACTACTCCACTAATAAGGGATAACTGGACCTAGTATAAGGTGTAAGTACCCACTACAAACCAGGCCAGCCTCCTACAACCGTGTAGTACATTGGTAAACTGACTGCAATTTCGAGTAGACCACAATAGAATTTTTTTTTTTTTTTTTTTTTTTTTAGCAGCACCCTATCTCCACGATGTCCTTCATAGTTGCATGATAAAAATCCAGTTTGGAGTACTCAAATATGCTTAGGGCTCTGTCTCCTGGGGCGGGCATTACAACTGTTGAAAAGCCAATCGACAGATAAGCTGAGAGCAACCCCACTACTTCCTAAACTCACATTCCCTCCACCTACCTATTTTCAAATTTGTTTCAATTGCCAAAATCCACCAGAACCTCCTTCTCCCTACCACCTCCCCTGACACTCATGTAGTACCCCACTTTGACAAAATTCATTGTTTTGCTGCCAAGCGTAAGTGAAAGATAATTTTGCGATTCTACTTATGTAAACGGTAAACATCCTCAGTCAGTGACCTATGCAGGACCACCTCTCTCTGGGTATTGTACCAGCTGGGACCCTGTTATCTCCTGAATTGTTTTAAGAACCAAATGCCATAAAGTCTGTGGCTTAGGGCATGGCAAGAGCATCCGCACCAGCAGCGGGTTCTCCTTGGTTGTTCCATAGTACCTAATTAAGTAGGTGTGTAATGCCAGTGGTATAGTATATTCCGAATTGTTTCCCTACTTCCAATATGACTGTCCACTGCGGACACTCTGGTGATTATATCTTGCTATCTGTTGCCAGCCAGCTTGATAGCAAGCATTTACTCCCAGACATCTTGGATGTAAACCTCTCATCCGTGTCAAGCCTGTTGAGGAACTGGTATAGCTTTTGAAACACCCACCACCAGCTATTGTAATTAAGAAGAAACTTTTCAAATGGAGTGAAATCTCTAGTGGCTGTCTTCTTAATATGTGGCCGTAGGACCCAATGCCGCACTTCATAGTAGGAAAGGCGTTCATTCTCTGGTATGCCGTGTTCATCTATATGTTACTCAGTGTTTTATTTGTCTTTCCTTCAGACATAACTTTTAATGTTATAAAACCCTCCTCCCACTTTCCAAGGTAGTTCCTCCTGTGCTGGGCCATGGAGAAGTCTTTATTGTCTCATAGGGCCATAAACGGTGAGGGGAATGCATCTCAGCACTCCTTTTCTGTCCCCCACCTCTAGGGTACATGCAGTGATTGGCAAGCTATACAAAAGAGCCTTCCTGTCCGCTTTAGGCGTTGATGTGACCTTTTAAACTTACTGCCTCCTCCGAGTATGGTCAGTCATGCTCCAACTTTTATCAATGTCCCTCTTAGCCCACGTACAAAAACGTGAACGTGAGCCACTTAATAGTCAAGTAGATTAGGTACACCAATACCCCCTCACCCTCTTGATAAAAGACATACATTGCCGCCGACTGAACCTCTTTTCCTTTTCTGTCCGGTGAAGTTCATAGATGTGAGCTGGAGCTGATCACTGAAGTCCTTTACATGCAGTGGCTTAGTTTGGAAGATATCGAGCTCCTTTGAAAATAGACATTTTAAGGTCTGCGATACACCCTAACTAGGAGAGACTTTTATTTCCTCAGCTGTTGAATTAAGTACATACAGTATTTCTCAATTTGTGCCCCGAGTTTTCCCCAAGTCCAGCCCCTGGAGTTAGATAGTGTTGCTGGACCACCGTTATGTGCCACCTCTTGAAGTGGCAGTACAGCTCCTTGGGTAGGAAAGTGGTTATGGCCCACCAATTTAGTCCAGTTTATTATGAACCCTGATACTCTCTGAACTCCCTAAGTGGCAGAAGCGATGGCGTGAGCTGCCAGTGACACTAGTATAGTATCTGTCAACATTGTGAGTTTAAATGCATCTGTGTTCGGTCTCAGCCCCACCTCACTCCTAGTCTACTACAGAATCAAGGCTGTGATATGAAAATTCCTACAATGTCCGCTTCTTTTAGGCCACCCATTCCCTGGGTCTTTGCAGCGCCCGGTCTTTGGAGATTGCAATTGTGGCCCTACAACCTTCCAGTATTTCATCTTTGCATGCGGATTGTCATGAGTGTCTTTGCTGACCTTACACCACTGAATGCTCCTCAGCAAGGGAGAGCGGGTCCTCATCATCTCCAGTATCTTCTTGAGGTCAGCTCAGGGCAAGTATCAAGTTTCCATTAATGACTCAAACATTCGGGTCTGCCCCTCCCACTCGAAGATGGTGTGAAAGGGATGATCCACCTGTTGCAGATGCTCTTGCTCTGAAGAAAGGGTGTGACTGGATTAAATCTTCTTTTCTGGTGGGTGATAAGACAGATTCTGAAAGATTTACACTTTAGTACCATCATGAGATGTCTGTCTTCCATTCCTGCCCACTTCAATAACTCTTTGTGTTTGAAGTGGTGCAGGAAGAAAACATCAGGAGGACTTTTAGTTCTTGTTCCTCCAGTTGTTGCTGTGTAGCCCTGTTGATGTGGAGAGGTCTGTTGGGCGATTCCAGGATGGCTTCCAATAGACCCTGGCCATAGGCCTTGACATCTTTGCACTTAGAGCCCTTAGATATGCCTCGGATGTGGTGGTTACATCAGCACGACCTGTTCTCAAGTTCTTCTTACTTTTATTAAGGGTGATCACCTGATCATTCACCACAGTCGGGCTCTGTAATTCTCTAGATCCATAGCCTTCTCATCCACTGTATGCTCAAGCGAGTCCGTTCGTCAGCCACTTTCTTCCTTCCTTCTTTTAGGCCATGTCTCAGATCTGCCCAGACCCCAACGATTTATGTTTTAATGTCTTGAAAGAATTGCATCATAAATTACTTTGTGACTATTGCATCATGGACAATGCCTTCTGTGTCATGCTGTCTTGTTTGACGATGGAAAGCATCTGAATTTTTGGTGAGCTTCTGCTGAAGTAAGTCTTCAATTGTCCTTTTATGGTTATTTCTGGCTGCTGCCATGGCAGGTCGGGGGCCCAGACTCTCGCAGCCCGCCAAAGGGCTGTTGGGAAATGTGCAAAGCCAAATCGCCACACTGGAGGCTGTCTAGTGTGACTCGGGACAGTAGCAGCAGTGTAACGAAGGATGCCCCAGAAGTGTTTGGGGTGAGTACCAGAATCAGTGCCTGGTTGTCCTCCTTTGCAACATGCTATGTAGCAGGGCCCAATATAATTCCTCCCTATTGGTTGTTGCCATAGCGGACCCTGAGCTCAGGCTTAAGTATTGTCAGCACCAGTCAGAGTCCCAAGGCATGTCCAGTAGTTTTGTTCTATTTGTCATTTGTCGTCCAGATGGGTCCCTCAGGCTGCCCCCACTTGCAGGAGCCAGTGGGGCCCAGGACCCACCAACATGCAGATTCTTCCATGGAGGGGTAGACACAAAATCAGTCCCCATCAGCATTGCTAGGTCAAGACATTGGAGGGCATATCAAGTGCACCTCATCCCTGCCATCAGCACAGGGCCCTTGTAAGTAGATTTACAGGGGGACCAGCAATCCAAGCACATCTTGACAAGATCTTCATGCACACAGGGTCCTCGTGTGACACAACAGAGAGGCTTCTGGTGCCTCAGCCTCTCCCAGGTCTAATAGGTTTCTGGTCTTTTGGTGTAGCAAGATCTGCTGGTGCTGTAGTTATGTGGGGCTTACATGCGATTGCCCAATTGGCCCTGCTTTCTGCAGCCTCTTAATTCCAGAGACCCGGTGGTAAGCCGAGCTGTAGCTGGGCTGTGGCCGGCAACTTGAGAACATAGCGCTGATCTCTCCATAAACCCCGGACCCAGATTTGCCATCATTTTGCGTTGATTGAGGTCCTCAGCATGTCATTCAAGTGTTCACCCCATGCCAGCCTCTCGTCCCATATGGTTGGGGCGGTCCCCAGTTGGGTGCTCTTTCCTCTCGCGGAGAGGAGAGTGGCGGGATCACACATTTGGTGGTCATCTTGGTGCAACCACCGCTCCTCAACATTCTTCTATTAACAGTTTGTAATAGCTGACTTGTTGAACTCAACTGATGGGAAACGCATTATGACTTTGAGGCAGTTAGCAGGTCTCCCAATTAATTTTACTGTCTGGCATTTCTCATTGGAGCTTTAAGTGGAGGGTGTCTTTCCTGCCTTGGAGTTAGTTCTCTATTTGGCTTCTATCGCAGGAGCTTCACCAAAGTCTGACTTTATTACCTGGGACAACCAGACATTTAACTCAGGCAACAAATGATAAAGAGCACCTTTAATCCAAGGAAACCATTTCATCCCAGCGTGATTGCTTTATTGCCAGGGTGTCGCCACCTCAAATGTAAAAGTGATCAGCACAGTGAAGTATGTTAATGAGACTCATGAGGGTCTCTGGAGCAGTCTTCAGTCTGCTGCTAATGTGCAGCGTGTTTTTTTTTTTTTTTTTTGAGTGAAACGTTTTGTGAGCCAGCCTCCATCTTAAAACAAAAAGTATCTAAATACTAGTTGCACTTGATTATTTAGTGACCGCGCAAAAATACACTTTTCAAATGTGCCTCTTAGGGTAACTAGTTGTTTAACAATATTTTCACTTTTGAGCAATAACATAAATTCTGTTAGTGTGTGTGGCAAAAAATGTACATGATTACCAGTGTTGTATTGATTTGAATTATATTGCAACTACCATTAATATAGCACTTACTACTCCTGATGAGGCATTGGTGCCCTTTGTCGATTAGCACACTACCCAGGAGTTCACCAAAGTTACTAGTCAATCTGTTGATTATTGGGATTAGTCTTGTGCTCTAAAAGAAATGATTCCATAGATTTACTCCAGTTACTTTGTGGTACATTAATGACTTAAGTGTGATCATTAGAGGGGTTATGCGAGCCGCAAAGGGTTGATGGAATGAATATTTATTGTTGGGTTATGTGACATGATTTCGCAGAAAGGGCGTTTAAGATGGCATGTGATTTAGTGTAGTCTATAAATACAAGTGATATAAACAACAAAGAACAGTGGCTGTGTACAATGTTCGCACCTCCTATACATATGTATATTATAATCAAGACAACGCAGTCAATATGTTACTAGCAAGTACCGTAATGGGTGTACAACTGGTGAGCATCCAGCCACCAAGAATGCAGATAGCATCATATGAAAATCATATGATGCTGGAAAGTTCATCAGTATTTACCAGGGCACACCATGTACATCTAATTACCTTCCGTGTGTATCAATGAAGATTCCAATTCGAAAATGATGTGTAGTAGCGTTTATTGTTCATCCAAATTTTTCCATAAGGTAATATCCATCATACATCAAGAGAAACAACAGCCACCACGTGTTTCGTCAACATGACTTCCTCAAGGCTGTATGGTGTATACACAAAAAGAGAAGAAAAAAAAAATAAGAAAAAGGATTTTTTCTATTATTTTGGACGAATATATGTAATTATGTGTACAGTACTAACACAGACAAAAAAGGAGAAAAAGTGAAGTAAAAAAGAGAAAAAGTGGAAAACCGGTGATGTTGAAAGGGAACGGTGTACACCCAGGGTGAACCATTAATGCAGAATATAGAAATAAAGAATAAAAATTCAAAATCAAATGGAATATCCATGGTTTGTACAACACGATAAAGTGGAAATACGAAGAGGTGTTGACATGGAAAATACAAGAGGCATGTTAAAGGGAAGGATGCAAGAATTTTGGGGGCTCTCTGACTTTCAGGTAAACATATCTAAATTGGCCTTGTTTCCTCTTGGGCGCCTGGTGGGCCTATCACCTGAATAGCTGCCCTCATCAGCCCTTCCTTGGAAATTAGACGGGGTACATTTGGCTATCGATGTAACCCAGCAGAAAGGGACCTTTTATGACCTTAACATGGGATGGATCCTAAAGGGCCTAAAAACCATCTGTACAGTTCTGCAACACCCTTCCCCTGCCTTTGATGGGAGGGATCGCTCTTTTAAAAAATGTTGTTTTACCCCAATGTTTCTATACCATGCAGGGCTCTTTCTATGAGATTCTTCGGGAGGCTTTCAGAGAGTTAGATCGACTGGCAGTGGGGCTCTTATGGCAGGGCAAGAGAAGCAGAGTGAGCCTCTCCATCCTTCAGTGGGAGAGGGAAAGGAAGAACTGGAGGTGCTGAAGCTTGAAATGTGTTATCTAGTTGCACATCTGCAACACGCAGCCCACTGGTTAAATGGGGACTAAAACTGGGAGTGAACGTTACTAGAGGGATCCCACGAGGGATGCCCATTGGGGGAACTTCACATGCAGGGTAATAGAATACCTCACACGTACCTCAGATCGTCCGCCTCGTGGGGAGACTCTGGGAGAGCAGTTAGAGTGTTTAAGAGAGCTCTGTGCGCTCCAGACAAGGATTTTTGGCTCCTGTCCCCATTCGCCCAAATAACACATACAATGTTGGTTGCCTGATGGCAGGAAGGAGGGTGTATTCTGCTGTCTGACCTCTTCCCAGGCCGCAGGTTTATCACCTGGCAGGGGGCACAGGAATCGTTCCATCTAAGTGGAGGACAATTTTTGCAATATGTGAAAATTGCAGCATCGGCTCGGCAACTTTGGCCTTCATTCCCGGAGGCTGACAGTTCTTCTCACACATTGGTCACCTTACTGGCATTGGCTGGAGGGCGCAAACTCATCACACACTTACAGATACACAAACATTGGCACTACCGATAAGGGGCCCTCAGAGCGAGTCTGTCGTATGTCATCCAACTCCCCGGGACTGGGAAAAGAATGACGCGGGGTGCGGAGGGTAGCTGTGAGTGCCCACTTTAAACAAATTCACTACAATTTCACAGACATGACCTACCTTGCCCCCTAAACACCTCCGTGCAGTATACCCCTATAGAGATCAAACATACCCCGGGTGTGCGCAGAACCTGCAGATTACATTCCTATGACATGGCGCTGTCCCTCCATGGTTGATTACTGGACAGAAGCTCTAGCTCAGCTGTACAGCGCCACTGGTTGGGAGATTCCACGAACGATTGTGAAAAGCCTACTAGGTCTCTTCCCATTTAACCCACAGAAAAAAAACTTAGCCGGGGTTATGCCCTCTTAGGCGAATAGTTGCAAAACATCGTGTAGCTATCAGTTGATTGAGCCCCTGTACCGCAGCGAGGGAAACCTGGGAAAGGGCATCGCGGAGTGGGCAGGGACGGAGGAAATTCATATGAGGTGAACAAAGACAGATAACTTCAGGCCATATGTACGAACACATTTTCTCATTGACACAGAATGGGAAAAACCCTTTGCTACATCTGGCCCAAAATTCCCAGGAAACCTTGTTAGCACGGGCCGAGTTGACTAGCGCCCTGTTGGAATTCAGGAGTTCGCAGGAAGGGGGCACACCTGTTCTGCAAACTACAGACAATTTAGGTTCCACCGGAGGAGGAAGACAGGCCGGACCCCAGACTTCTAGGTCACCACTGATATATTGCTGTAAATACTGTAACCTGTAAGTGATACCAATGATGAATACACTTTTGTTTATATGTGCCTCTTACTTGGAAGCTCAGCAGGAGGAGAGGGTAGGTGGGGGAACAGTTACCTTTGATTGTTTTTGGGGTAAGACTATCTGGTTGGGGGGACTGCACTAGTCACACAAGACACAGCTCCATTGAAGCATTCATCTATGTATATAAACTTGTGAGAAGAAACTATTTTTAAATTGCATATAAAAAAAAATTGGGTTTTAACAGTCTTTCTAGAGACACTTCAACTTCCAAGAGGTGTCTGATACCTCACCCCAAATAGCAAACCTAGTGCTTGCTGAGACCCTTTTGCCAACTAACATCAAGCAGTGACATTTAAGAGTATCGCAGTAACTGTATTTACCATTTGACTTTACCATTGAGAAAGCCCTTGTGCTCGTCACCCCAGTCTTGGTGTGTTATAATGGCTGAAAACCTAGAAAGGACCCCCGAGTGTGCCTCCTACAGCAATACATTAAATGATACCAAAAATTGTTACTTGCATGCAAATAATTTTACACCATACATAAACTACACATGTAACCATGTTATGTAAATTCCTGGCAACTTGATGTATAACTAAGCAGGTGATAAACATGTTGCAGCAATTATCATTAGTAAACTCAGTCAATAGTTTAAATAGGCCAATCATTACATGGTTCGGAAGGGCATGGAAAAGTGCTGTCTCCCTTCCCCCACGGCTCTGCGCCCCACAAAATGAGGGTAGAAGTATGTTAAAATGGCATTGTATGTGAGTGTGTGTGTCTCGACAGGAGAGATAAAGGCACTGCTTAATTTGAGCCTGTGGTTTCCGGTGCCGGGCACTTGCACTTATTTTTGAGGGGCAGAACTTATTTTTCTGCCTCTGGCCTTTACTGCAAGCAAAAGCCTCATATGGGAAAAAAGGAGGAAGATAAAAATGGAAACGCGTCGCAATGGGAGAAAGCAGAAAGCTGCAGGAGTGAGTTGAATGGGCAGGGAGTGGCTGTAAATGGATTAAAGAGGTCCGAGACGGTTTCAGGATTACACTGCTTTAGTATTCCATACTGGCACTTTTAATTGCTCCTCTTTCTGAGAAGAGTTTTGGGCACCTGCACGTTTTTATTTCCGATTTAAGCACCGGATAAAAGGGAAGAGGAGTACTTGTGCATTCTGCCTGGCTCAGCAAAAGCACTGAAGCATCCCTGGCTCTAGGTCCACCTGCCTCATATCCAGGGCCGGACTGGGAACCCAAGCAGTCCTGGCAATTTTGTCCGAGTAGCTCCCAGCACGGAGCGGGAAACGAGAGTGAGTGGATTATGCTTGCTTGCTGCTTTTCCAGCACCATTTCAAAACCGGCCCCCACC
The DNA here is from genome assembly GCF_031143425.1 of Pleurodeles waltl. Taxonomy (NCBI): domain Eukaryota; kingdom Metazoa; phylum Chordata; class Amphibia; order Caudata; family Salamandridae; genus Pleurodeles; species Pleurodeles waltl. The sequence goes on from NC_090448.1 coordinate 1,126,944,738, forward strand.
CTTCCAGCCTCCCGGGAAAACGCCCGATGCACGGTACGGCCCAACCGACCCTGCTGATATCCAGTCCAACGCTACATCCCCTCGAGTATCATTTCTGCCGAGTGTCGCTTCTCGGCGCACCTTCAACGGAGCAAGAGCGCCATCATGTGGTGAAAACACAAATGATGCTGCTGTTGCATACCGCTTTTTTTCCGCCGCCTCTTCCGTTTTGAAATTGTTTTTTTTAGATTTTAGGTATAAAAACTCACGGTAGGGTTTTAGAGGACTGTCCGGGTGTCCCGACGCTTCTCTTAATTTTTAATAAATGTCCCGGTTTTGGGGACAACGGTCAGATCATCTTGGGAACCGTAAGTTAAAGAGGTCTACAAAGTATGAAATAATTAACGTATTTTATCCCCTGTCTTCTCCCAGCAGAGAGACGGAGTGGGTGGGTTGAGGGTGCAGGGAGGTCAAGGCTTAGCTAATTTTATATATGTAGTCTTGTAAATGTGTGTGTGTATACACACACCCGTATAGGCACACATTCACAAAGCTACGAAAAAAACGGGACAGGCCAGATATAAAAGTGACCGTAATGTCTTTAGTCCTTGTTTTATGTCTGACCTGTCCCGGTTTTTGCTCCTCAAAATCTGGTCAACGTAATAGATGACAGAATCCCCCGCCGCCTTTTCGGTTATATTGTACCTGAATTGTCTAATACTGACATACTTTTCTGAACTCTTTTCCCTCCTTCGGTGTTAGTATTCCAGCGCGTCCCTGGCTGTGTACAGTTCCTGCTCGGAGCTGTGTGGCAGCAGCAGCTACCCCCAGTGCGCTCAGGAGGGGCTGCACGTCAAAAAGGCAACCACTTTGACGAGTCCTCTTTTTGTCTGCAAAGGAGTTAATCTTAGGATGCGCACCCCGACCTGGGCCGACGCACAACAGACCGGTTATCACTTCAGATTCCGTACAAACGGCTTTCACTCACCACGATTGGGAACGCCTAGGCGGAACCCTGGTTGTAATACCCGCCAGCATTCATAATTCCTAAAAAATGTTTTTTGTTTTTTTTAAAGTAGTTTTTGACGCTTCGTTACATAATAATAGGCAGAGCTAAGATGCCTAGCAGTGTAGTGCAAGGCTTCATTTTCTTTCTATTACAAGCACACATCACAACATAAACCCGCTTAAGAACACCCAAAAACCGCTGATACCAGCATTCTTGGGCAGCGCACCCCCCGCCCCCAAATCCGGAACTGATCCTTCCTGCCAGCAGGACCAACCCGCTTCTAGGCATCTTTTCCAGTCCCTGCGGGTTTCTAAGCTCTTCATTCCAGACCCCCGCAGTGGGCTTCTTTCTGTTGTCTGCCGACTGTTTCCTTTTCCCCTATTGTCGCCTGTTTATTTTTTTTTAATACTTTTCATAAATTCATAGTGTTCTCCTCGGCTGCTTGTGAATCCGTCTGCTGCCTCATGGGGCTTGTTATCACCTTATAACTCTACAAGTAACTGAATGGGTGGATGGAGCGATGGATGGGGAGCTAAGCTAGAGGCTTTAAGCGATGTCCCCACTTGCAAATGAAGAGATGGAGATTTGTGGGGTTGTCCTTTAGCCATGTGCACACAAAGGAACGCAAGAATGGAAAGAAGAAACGGGGCGGTGGAGTGAAAGCCTGATCCAGAGGCTGTTTACACGAAGAAGGCTGCCCAGAGGAAGGGTGGGCGAGTCATCAGAGGGTCTTGTTGAAGACTTGGCCGGAGGTTGTGTTAAGTCTGAGTTTGTTGAAGGGCGATGTCAGCAGGTTGCCTCTGTGATGGGTCGAGGAGTTAGTAATTTTTGTGAGGCGCATAACCAATGCTTTTAAATGGGCAGGTACTGAGTACCTGCAGTTCTTTCATTTGAAAGGGAGAGTACCGGCACTCCTCAGCACCGCTGCAGTGCATTTATTGGGAGAGTACCGGCACTCCTCAGCACTGCTGCAGTGCATTTAATGGGAGAGTACCGGCACTCCTCAGCACTGCTGCAGTGCATTTATTGGGAGAGTACCGGCACTCCTCAGCACTGCTGCAGTGCATTTAATGGGAGAGTACCGGCACTCCTCAGCACTGCTGCAGTGCATTTATTGGGAGAGTACCGGCACTCCTCTGCATTTATTGGGAGAGTACCGGCACTCCTCAGCACCGCTGCAGTGCATTTAGTGGGAGAGTACCGGCACTCCTCAGCACCGCTGCAGTGCATTTATTGGGAGAGTACCGGCACTCCTCAGCACCGCTGCAGTGCATTTATTGGGAGAGTACCGGCACTCCTCAGCACCGCTGCAGTGCATTTATTGGGAGAGTACCTGCACTTCTCAGCACCACTGCAGTGCATTTAATGGGAGAGTACCGGCACTTCTCAGCACCGCTGCAGTGCATTTATTGGGAGAGTACCGGCACTCCTCAGCACCGCTGCAGTGCATTTATTGGGAGAGTACCGGCACTCCTCAGCACAGCTGCAGTGCATTTAATGGGAGAGTAATGGCACTCCTCAGCACCGCTGCAGTGCATTTAATGGGAGAGTACCGGCACTTCTCAGCACCGCTGCAGTGCATTTAATGGAAGAGTACCGGCACTCCTCAGCACCGCTGCAGTGCATTTATTGGGAGAGTACCGGCACTCCTCAGCACCGCTGCAGTGCATTTAAAGGGAGAGTACCGGCACACCTCAGCACCGCTGCAGTGCATTTAATGTGAGAGTACCGGCACTCCTCAGCACCGCTGCAGTGCATTTATTGGGAGAGTACCGGCACTCCTCAGCACCGCTGCAGTGCATTTATTGGGAGAGTACCGGCACACCTCAGCACCGCTGCAGTGCATTTATTGGGAGAATACCGGCACTCCTCAGCACCGCTGCAGTGCATTTAAAGGGAGAGTACCGGCACTCCTCAGCACCGCTGCAGTGCATTTAATGGGAGAGTACCGACACTTCTCAGCACCGCTGCAGTGCATTTAATGGGAGAGTACCGGCACTCCTCAGCACCGCTGCAGTGCATTTAAAGGGAGAGTACCGGCACTCCTCAGCACCGCTGCAGTGCATTTAAAGGGAGAGTACCGGCACTCCTCAGCACCGATGCAGTGCATTTAATGGGAGAGTACCGGCACTCCTCAGCACCGCTGCAGTACGTTTATTGGGAGAGTACCGGCACTTCTCAGGAGCAAACAGGTACTTTAAATGGTGAGTACCTGCACTTGTACATTTCCATTTAAAGCACTGCACATAACAATTCATTGGAACAGCACAACACACTAACCACTTGTTCTTCTGGTCTGTGCTTTTGAAGTGCGTGGTTTCTGGCCTTTCAGCACTTACATACAAATGGGATTGTCTCTACTGGGAATGTGTATGCTTTTTAGCAATTCACACGCATGTAGCTTGCAGTCTTTCATTAACTGGCTTCTAATCTGCAGCTTCCAGTCAGTAAAGTGAGTGCTTTCAGTGCCCATTGTTCACACATTTCATCAATGTAAAAGAGCCGGAGGATTCTTTCAAACCTTTTAAATAATTTAAGAATTGATTGCGTTTGTTTACTGACTTGCTATTCACTTACTCCATGTAATGTCATAGACTGCGTAAAACACCTCGTTATCTGAAAAGACTCCCCCCCCCCCCCCCCCCCCCCACAGGTCTGGTTTTAACCAATCCATTGTTTGACACCTGATGGCTTCGTGCATGTGACACGTTGGTTTTTAACTGTATCCTTCTCTCCACCCAGCACCACAGTCATCCAGAACGTTAACAAAGCCCAAGTCAAGGTCAGAGCTAAGAAGGACAACGTGGCAGGTACAGTTCTAGTTTATTTTATTTTGTTTAACTTTTCTTTTTTTACTCTTTTTTTGTTAATATTTTATTCCACAAATATGCTGCTAAAGTTGTCACGTTTTCGTGTTGCCCATCCTAGTAGGTGAGGGTGGTCCTGATCTTATGGGAGCTCTCCACCACATTCAGTGAATGTCTCACATGGTTCTCCTCTCATCTTAGCGATGCAGATATCTGTGGTAAGGCCTTACTCTGGGGTGCCTCCTACTTGCAAATCCGCCATAAGCTATTCACCTCCCTCCTTTTCAGCCTCAGATAAGAGGCCTCCAACAGAGTCCCCTGGGGCCCCTCTCTTAGTCCTGTGCTATTTAGTATACATGTGTAACTCAACTTGCAAAACCTAACCAGGCTCTTGGATTTCCATCCTTCTGTACACCATAGACCGTGGTTCCCCTAGGACAAAAAACCCTTCCATTACTGTGTGGCTGAAATCATGTCCTGCATGAAAGCTAACTCTCTCAAGTTTAATGCAGACAAAACAGAGGTGTTAGCAATCAACAACGACCCTTGATCTCGTTCATCGGTTGGTGCCTCCTAACCTCGGTGACCTTTCACACACAGCAAACGCAACCAAAACCTAGGATTTTGTTTTTCATTACTTTTCATCTATTTTTTTTTAACCTAAATTAGGTTTCTTCTTCCTGCCTTCATCATCTGATGGTCCAGTCTATTGCTGTATTTTACTTCTTGATGAGCTTTAGCCCCGGCTTGTATTTTAGCGCTTTGGCTTTCGTTTATGCTGGTCCTCACTATCTCCAAATCTGTATTCAAACCATATTTCAGGACAATTGTTAATGTTCTATCTCCCATATCTCCTCATTAAAACTTCCTGAGATAAAGAAAAAGAGGTCTGAAGGTCACTTTTTTCTTGTCTGTGGGTGATAAATTGAAATGAGCTCCCTCTCACACTTGGTTGTGTGAGTGATTACTGTGCCTTTTGTTAGGCTGTCAAAACCTGGCTTTTTCATCCACTTTTGTCTAGTCTCTGAACTTTAACTGTAGTAGTAAATCTGCCCTTTCCTTGGGGTGACAATGCTTTACAGATTTCACTCTCAATCAATCGTCAGTCGATCAATCATAATAGTAACACTTTGCTTAACTCACTGGATACAGATTTGCTTTTCAACATTAAGAGCGGTTCAACGCGGACCTGGCTTGGCAGTCCGGGTTCGACTGATTCCGCTGGGGAAGGACTAAAACTGATTTGCATATGGCTGGGTCTAATCTGAGGTGGCATGGTGGGCAAACCAACAATTAGTTGGAATGTTTCCACGAGCGATTGCCAGTGGTTAAACGTATTGCAAGCATTCCTCTCCCATACCTTTTTTGTGTTGGATGTAAATCCCAAATTGGTACCAAGGGTACGCCCAAATATGGGTCCCTTTCTCAGTGCCACTGGAACCAAGCTACACCAGAATGAAGAGACACAAAACTGATCTTGCGTGTCTCTCAGACTACTGTGACTACTGATTTAATCGAGACCACAGCAGTAATGACATCAAACTAAAACAAATTGAAAGACATGCTGACCTAGTCCTCATCGAAGAAACAGGATATGCTGGTGGCTCACTGAATGCTCATTAAAGGGAGAAACAGAGGCCCCTCTCACCCGTACCTTCACGATGGATCAGTTAAAAAAATGCAGAGAAGACACTTCAGCATTAAGAACGAAAGATAAAGAGACTTTAATAATGAAACAAGATATGGCAGATGTGGAACAGCTTGTTTTCGCCCTGGAGGACTCCGGAGATGCAAGAGAGGAGGAACTTGAGGCTTATCAACAGGAAGTAATTGAACTAAAGGAGCAGGATGTGGACCTGCAGCATACCCTTGAAGACCCGTAGAATACGTCATGGATGTTGAATAGCTGAATATGTGGGCCTCCAAGGGACGCAGAGAAAAGTGACCCAGAGCAACAGATCAAAACACTTTTCAAGCATCTCTGGACAGAATTACAAGACACAGAAATACAACTGGACAGGACACAGTCAGAAGACGCACAAGGCCTCAAAAGGCTCCCTAGATATCTTGACTGGTGGCCACCACTATAAATCAAGAGAACATTGTGGCTGCAATAAGATCCATTGAAGCAATTACTTTTGAGGGAGCCAAGTTGTGGTTATTCCAAGACTTAGTGCTGATCGCACCCCACAGAGACATCTCCTCTGACCAGCGACATATTGCCTGAGAGAGAATGAGAAAGGACTTGAAAACCAACTTGACAGCAAAGCCATCCGTTTCAGAGCCTAGCCACAGCCTTCCCAAGAGTCCAACGCAAGACAGCTGGGCCAAAATGGGAGAAAGGAGAGAAATCCTAAAACCGTAGTCAGAAGAAATCCTGTGAGAAAGGAACGCTGTCATCAGCAAGCTGTAAGAGCGAGAAGACTCTGAGAAATGAGTTGAACCTTTATCCACCACTGGCAATGGCAAGACTGCTGGGGGTGAGGGGCACAGGGAGTGGGGACAGAGGGAAGATGAGAATGATGTTCCTGGGGGATGGGACCACATAACCTACATTGATATGATTCAACTAAAGAGGGTTGTAACAGAGTGTTGACTCATTGACCACAACTTTGTAGGATGATAAGCAGTATACACTTTAGGAGGTCATGTAGGGTGACACTTTTTGTTTTTTTGTGTCCTAGTTTGGGGGGGAGGGGTTAGAGTTGAAAGAGATTCTATTTTCCTGGTTGCAATCAGTATGGGGTACGATTACAAGTTCTTGCAAGACATTTAACTCTCACACTGGATTCAGAGACGCGTGGGTCCTCCTAGACTGGTCAGCGCAAAAACTTTATCAAGACGATGTTAAGCAATTCTGGGCAGTCATGACTAAAATAGTCTGGGTGTTCTGGGGCTCAAGGCCCAAGCTACGAGATAGGCATTACTGAATGTGCTGAAGGACTCATAAAGTGACATATGTCTGCCCGCATCCTTAAGAGCGATTGGGGCTGACTATGATAGAGATGGTTCCCCCAGACTTCTCTCATGGCCCCCCAAAAAAGGCGGAGTAAATATCTTACCGGGTTACCCTTTCTAGGGAGAGGTACTAAATTCTGTGGCACAAAATGCAGGGAGACTCTCGGTGATAAGAATAGACCTAAATGGGCATACAGTCACCATAGCCTCAGTCTGTGCACCCAGCCAGTAGAAATAAGGTAGGCACGCGATATCTAAAGTAACGATCTCCCCAATTACATACTTATTCTTCAGGGGAGCGATTAAAACATTGGTATAGACACAACATGACACAGATAGGTAAAAGAATGGAACAAACAGGAGCCATGGCAAGGGAGGACGTGGAGTGGGTAGAGGTGATATGGCCGGCTGATACCTGGTATTCTCTGCACTCTGAAACCAAAGATGACCTGTTTTATTCAGCATCATGTTAGACGTGCTAGCGTGGATTACTTCTTAAGCACCCCGTAGATAACCTGTAGGAAAGAGGCGACGGACATCGGACTGCTGGCCCTATCGGACCAGACGCAGGTCTCCACACTAAGAGGTCCCAAGACACGTAGGCCCTGTAACAATTGGAGGCTGAATGATACTTTGATCAAAAGCAAACAGTTTGAAGCTGAAATTCAGGGGGTGATCCAGCGCTTAGTGCAGGAAACTGATGAAGCAGGAATGAGCATTGCCATGTTGTGGGACACTTTACAGATAGTTGCGAGTGGAACTGTTATAGTGGCTAACACCAATAAGGAGGGAAGAGAGCTGGGCTAAGGACAGAGGAAGTATTTAGAAGCATCACATATATAGAAGCCTAGTGGATGTTGTGCAAGCTTTCAGTAGCTATAATGCAACTTAAAAGTTTAACACTAGGTAAGGCTAAATTACTGTTACTCCTATGAACAGGGCAACAAGGCAGGTAAACGTAGATTAGTAAGGACATGGTTAGGGAGAGTCATGTGCTGTAAGCACACGTCATGATAGAGGAGGTGATCTCTGCCATTGCCAGACTGCAAATCGCAAAAGCCTCTGCCCCTACAGCGTCACACCAATGTTTTATAATGTACTTTTCCTTTTTATAGCTTTATTGTTCACACACCTTTCTATTTCATTTGCGGACTCAGGAACCCTCACAGATTCAATGTGAGACGTGGCAATAACCGGGATCCTCTAAATCTACAAAGAATTCCTCTTGCTGCCCATCATACGGGTCCACTCACCTATTTAATGTGGGCACCACTTTCTTTACCAGAATACTGGCACAATTGCATAGGCCCTGATGAAATGGGTTTATCCCATAAAGAGGATACGAGGGCAACGCGAAACGCATCCTGCGTATCCTAGACACCATTAAACGGACCAGGAAAATGGCCTTTCTGCTGTCAGTGGACCAGAAAGGCATTCGACTATGCACTGGACCTTCCTTAGGAGAATTCTAGATGTTCTAGGTAAAGACCCCAGATTTAATACATGGTAATTTGGCTTGCAAACCTAAAGGCCAGGGCCAGAGTGACTGTGGTGGAGGGAACAGTATGAGACAGGGCTGCCACCTGTCTCCACTCCTCATTGCATTATACATACAACCCATGACTGAACGAGAGTCAATACAGGGAGCCAGGGGTAAAGTTTGACATTCTAAGTCATAAATTAGCAGTGTATGCGGACAATGTCCTGCTTATTTTTATGCTTACAGACCCCTGGTTTGCTAGCAAAACTCCACACATTTAGTCAATCCTCTGGTTGTAAAATAAATGTACACAAACCGCAGATTGTAAATGTTTAAAAGCCAAAGAAACACATGAGGTGCTTGAAAAGCGATTTCTACTAACATGGACTGAACAACACATATAGGGGGTTATTACAACTTTGGAGGAGGTGTTAATCCGTCCCAAAAGTGACGGTAAAGGGACCAATATACCACCAGCCGTATTACAAGTCCATTATATCCTATGGAACTCGTAATACGGCTGGTGGTATATCCGTCACTTTACCGTCACTTTTGGGACGGATTAACACCTCCTCCAAAGTTGTAATAACCCCCATAGTATCTTTGGTTAGGATTGCTTCGGTCACGGACAAAACCGATGCTCAGAATTATTCAGACACCCTGAACTAAATCCAGAAAGATGTATAGTTCTGCCAGCTAGAAAGTATGTTTTGGCTTGGTAATATGGCAGCAATTGGAATGGCTCTCCTTCCCAGAATGCTGTACGTGATGCAAACGTCCCCATTAAACCCCCCCAAAAAAAGTTATTGATAAAATATACAATAGAAGGTTCCATACTACTGAAGAGTAAATTCCTACTTGGGGATGCATAAAGTGGTAAGTGATGCACTCAGTCGGTATGTTATGGTGGGCTCTGTGGGGGCCGTCAGTAGAACCTGCTGAACGTTTATTGCCTGCCATTCCTACTGGATTTCACCCTCTGCAACATCTTACAACTCCTGAGTCATGCCCACCTGGGTTGACGGTGGTAGGGGTCACTTACATGCCACTGCGCAATCCCAGCTCTATTCAAACGCCCCTTTGGCAGGATCCAGGTTACCTTGGCCGGTTAAATGGATAGAGGCCATGGGTTTGGTGGATGTGTGTTGTAGAAGCCATCGAGAACTAAGGCAGTTTATATACAGCCCCCCCCCCCCCCTCCCCCTCCACATGGTACCTCACCTAGACTAGACTATTTTTCATCCCCATCATGGATGTTTGGACCCTCTCTGACCGTTCCCCAGTAGAGCTTTCCATTAGCTATCTGAGGGAAGTGGAGAGGGGGCTTGGCCGTCTGAACTCTGGTACCCTGGTGGTTACTGGATGGCACAGATGAGGACCACATGTGGATCAGTTTCACAGAATATTGAGAGCTCAGCAGGGGCATCGCATCCTCTCCGTCATCATTCTGGGAGGCATTCAAGGTGGTTACGAGGGGCCTCACGGTGCCCTTCATCAGAGGGAACACTAGAGACAGAGACGCCGAAATACTGTCTTGAGGGATCGGTGGCCAACTTGGAGGCTGCTTAAACCACTAGCCCATCAGATGCTGCGCTGTGACATTTAGAGTTGCCCAGAGCCACCCTCAGAAAAAAGCTTCTGGGCACCACTCATTTGGGCTGAAGGCAGAATATATTTAAATGTACAACCGGGTGGGAAAACTGATCTACTGGCTTGTGAACAAAAGTCATGTCCCAAGGCTGGTCCCAGTGATAAGCACACCTGGAGGACACCCTGTTGCATTGACCTGCGACATAGCTGCTGAATTTGCCTCCTGTTACATGGCCCTATATGCCATGTGACACACGGTCGAAGCAGAGCGCAGTAATCCCCTGGTGCAAGGCCTTATTGCACAGAAATTGTCTGCAACTTAATGGGCCGATCTTGACCTCAACATTACGGAGGAAGAGATTCAATTTGCTATCACTGTCGTGCCCTCAGGCAGGGCACATGGTCCCAATGGTTTCCTGGTCGAGGTTTTAAAAAGTTCTCTTCGTTGCTTGTCCCCCACCTCACGGCTGTATATGATGACACTCTTGTGTGGCGGACTTTGCACCACAATCTCCTAGCGGCGATGATCACGGTTGACATAGAACGTGCATTTGACACTGTGCATTGGCCATTCATGATGGCAGTGTTGCATAAAATTGGTTTTGGACCCCTCTTCCTCCACCTTATTGCCATACTGCTTGCTGACCTATGGGCCTAGTTTAGGGTAAATGGAATCCTGTCAAGTCCCTTTCCCATGGAATGCAGAACACGACCAGGTTGTTCACTTCCGCCTCTGATAGCTCTGTTGATGGTCCCCCATGCAGTGCCTATCTGCGTTGATGTTCGAGTCCAGGGGTTCCGCTGGAAAGACAGTAACAAAGACAGAGTCTTGCTATATATGGACAATATGATGTTATTTGTTCAGCACCTCGTGGTCAAGATCCTTCACCTTATGAAACTCTTGAGGATCTAGGGGGATGCATCTGGTCTGCCGGTGAATTACGGCAAGTCTGTGTTGGTGCCGCTCAGGGGCAATGTCTTCAAGCCGATGGAGAACATAGTTGTGTGCGTTGCTGTAGACCCCTTCCGATAATTAGGCATGACCATAGTCTATACCCCGCAACATGGCTGGAACCTTTAAAATAGCGTCGCTCCTCACCAGGACCAAGATGGAGTTCCGCGAGTGGGCTTCCTTCCCACTCTCTATGGCGGGCCTCCTTCCCACTCTCTATGGCGGGCCAGGGTGTCCTCTTTAAGATGATTTCACTCCCCTGTTTCCTTTATGTCCTGCAGCACTATACTTGCATACTCCCGCCCTCTTTCTTTTCTTTAATGATCTTCAGTCATCCATCAGTACTTTCATTTGGGCGGGAAGGTCGCCACGTCAGTCATTTGGGAAATGCCGTTGGTCACCATATGGGGATGGGATGGCAGATGTTAAATTATATTATTGGGCCTTGCACCTGGTGCAGATGAACGACTGGCTTCAAGGAGACAGACACAGCCCCACCTACACACTAGAGCTAGAGTCTGAGGCCCACAGGATCTTAACTTTGCCTTACTCAAGAGCCTAGCCACATTCTCTGCCCCCATCACCAGAGTCCTATTCCTTTGTTGACACATGGCGCTGAGGCATATTACATGGCACCAAACCCCAACAACTGAGGCCCTCTTGTGGTGAGGCACTTGGCTGGGGCATACCGCCAGTTTTGCAGGTTTTTCCCAGTGGAACTAAACCGGAATCTCACCTCTGGGAGATGTCTGGAAAGTGAGTGCAATTAAAGCTTTCCCTGACCTGTCATGTGAATTTTTCGTAAACAAAACTCAGTTTTCTAGAAATCTTCAAGTGAAACATGTCTTGACCACACATGGGGAGACCCTGACTGAACCACCGGATAGCGGCCCGCTTGAGACTTGTGATACTTGACTTCCTGGCTAGAGGGGCCATGTCAGAATTCTGTAAGACCATGGTACGTAACTCACCAGACCTCATTCACCAGACTTCGTGTGGTATGGGAGCGGGACCTGACGGAGCCGAGGACTGACGGCGATGATGGCGCCTATAATGCTGGCGCTTTCCAGTCGCCTCAGACTGATCATTTCAGGGACTTCCTCAGATACTATTAGGACCGAAGAGGCTGCGGTGCATGGGTAGGGCAACCAGTCAGGTTTGTTTAAGGTTTGTGGGGTCTCCTGGCACATTTTACCGTGCAATCTGGGAATGGCTGGTGATGCGACGGCAATGGTGCTCCATCGCCTGTGTACAGGGGGTTGGGTGGTAGCCAGGGTTTCCCCTTAGAGCAGCTGTTTTTGTTGATACAGTGCTATCCCAGTCCCTTGATCTGCTACACATGAGATGGACATACCGGACACGAGTTGTGTACTTTGTTGTTTTGCAATTCTGAAGACGAATAAAAAGAAGTTAAAAAAAGAAATAAATAGAAAGCTGTATCTGGGAGGGTAAGAAACCATGCATGGCAAACAAGTATGCCCATGTACAACTGGCAGAGCGAGGCTGGGGCATACCCAAGCTAACGAATTATTACCTCGTGGCCCAAGTGCGGTAGATTGTAGAATGGAATAGGAAGGAGTTTGAGAAGTATCGATGCGTATTTGGAAGGTGCCCTGAGCGCATGGGAGATGGAGATCATGGGGCCTGAGGTCATCTCCTTACACCGGAGCCACACTAACCACTCGGGGGGGGGGGGGCCGCAGTGGGAACGGACCTGCATTCATGCGCGCGCCATTGACACCTGTTAGTGAAAACCCAGACCTCCCACCAGCCCCAGCAAGGGAGACGACACGAGTGCCAAAAGCAGACTGGACAAGAACTGCGGGTTTTTATCCTCCTGCATCAACAGATTGAAAGTGCCTGTGGGATCCCAATGAAAGGATGAGGTTTCTTCAGAAAGGGAACCAGGTTACACAGGGGGCCATGAAGCCTGGTGGAGGACGATCACTCAGCTTTTGAGAAGTGGGCAATGACGGAAACTGACAAACTGTGCTTTCTGAAATCTACAACTTTATCCCGCGTAATGTAGAACCAGAGAAACCACCAGCACAGAGGAAGTGGGGTGCACACTTACTGTTGAGGGGTGCCATTGTATTCTACACAACAGGGGTATCGGCTTCAAGTGACTCCGGTAGAGAGCCGATGGTTAAAGCAGTGTCCCACTGATGTACACCCCGGTACGAAGGCTCAAAGGGGGGGCATTCTGGGGGACACGTGGTGGCTTTCATTTACTGTGGCCCTGCACTAAGTGCCTTAACCTTACAAATTAACCGGCAAGTAGTTACCAGGTATAAATGCATTGTTTGAAAGTGATGTCGCACAAATCCCAGGATGCACAATTTTAGGTCTTTCGAACAAGCAGACCTGCCTGCTGTGAGTGGGAAGGCGATCTCACAAACCATTACAGAACTGTGGGGGAGCAGCGAAGCCGAATAATCAGTCTGGGAGCTCTTGGGTGGTGAGAAGATCACACTGACGTAAGATCTAAAGGTGCAGCGGTTCGAGCAGGTGTGGGCGTCACACCTCTGGCTTAGATCTTCAGAGAACTGAGATGCCCGAAGTATCTTCACGAGCTCAGACTATAGCTCGCAGGAGCTAGGGAGAAGGTTGGGGATCACTGGACATATTCAGGAGGACACCCCGATAATGTACCCCGACAGGGTAATTTTCCTTTCTCTCTTGTTCAAGAAATTCCCACCGGGCGGCGCCTGTAGCTGGGGGTATGTGTGTTCATAACACAATTAAACCGTAGAAGCATCTGAGAATCTCTTGATGATGATGAGGTGATGTTGTGTTTAAATCATCAGATGAGCAGTGGGATCCTGGACACACTTTGCTTTCTATCGGTTGTTTGTGGTTTATTGCCGTCCTTCCACCTCTTTTGTTTGTGGTGTTTCTACTGTGTTTTTAAAGACCTGTGGAAGAGTGTTTGACACTAAATGACGAAAGTCAAATGTAAACAAAGCCTTCATTGTGCTCAGAAAGAGCTTCTGGTGAGGGACTGTGTATGTTTTTATTGTGCAATGGTTCAAAACCTACTTTGATTCTATGCAATTTAAGTCTTAAGGGATTGGTTTCATATTGCTTTGTGTTACTTTGTGGTGACTTTTGGGGCTGTAGACCCCTGTCTCCCGGAACTCCTCCTCGGATTCCCTCCCTACCACCCGGCCCCTCCTCTCTCCCTAGCCTTCTCTCACGTATACTTCATTTGTTTTAAAGAACTGGGTAATGCTGGCTTTACTAATCCACTCAGCTATCCATATAGAATACAGTTCTGTTCTTTGCAGCAGGCACAGTAACCCTCTCCGCTACTTTATGGCGAGTGAAAACTGGCACTGGGCAAAACTCTGATCGCTCTCTCTAGCAGGAACATTAATCACCAGAGTTAACTTGACATTTGTATTGCTGCCTGAAAGCTGGAGCACAAGGAACCCTTCAGCAGGTGTTTTAAAATCGCAAGTTGTCCCCCTTACAGGTCCGTGCCCAGGGTGGCCGCACCAGTCACACCCCTCTAAAGCCCCCCTAAAGCCGGCCCTGGATTGATATGTTGGGTTTTGTTTGTGGACTTTGAAGGGAAACATTTTTGAAAGGTTGTTTGTAGTGTGTCGACAATTTGCTGGGTGTATTTTCAAGCACATAGCGATCCAGTCGGGCAGTGTGAGTTGTTAATCTGCTGTTAACCTGTCCCTTAGGCATGTTGGGTTGTCCTTGTTACAGATGCCAAGACCAAGAGACATTTAGGGCTTGGGAGTGGAGGTGATAGAAGTAGATTTGGGTTCGATTCGGTGTCTCTTTTAGTTTGGTTATTGTTATAGAAAGAAGGTTGTATATGAATATCTTTCATACTCTGAGCAATGTATGGTGTTTACACAGCAGGTTGAGCAGATCATATTTATTGTCTCTGACAAGACCATCATTTATTGTCCTCGGGTGGTAGTAGCGTAGTGGAGTACACGCAGTTATGCTTCTTTCATGCCACGATCATTTGGCAGGAAGATGAGGGAAAAAAACTAATTTGAAAAAACTGCCGAAAACTAAGGCCCTGATTTATAGTTTGATGGACAGGTACTACACACACACACACACACACCTACACACACACCTACACACACACCTACACACACCTACACACACATACACACACATACACACACATACACACACATACACACACATACACACACATACACACACATACACATACACACACACACCTATACACCTACACACATACACCTACACACCCCTACACCCCTTCCCCCGGGACCGTAATAAAGGGTGTATTTACTATTCTAACTCCACATGTGCTTTGATAGTAGGGAAGGTTATAAAGCGGATCGAAGCACCTATAGCTGTACCTTTAGTTTCTTGATGCACTGGCTCAAAACTACCTAAACACACTATGGGGACTGGTCTTGCTAACGCACCGGTCCTCACAGGGATAGTGTTTGTCTGGAATTGACAGTGTTTACATAGGTATTTATAGGTACAATAGAATCTCTCTGCATATTTCTACACATTCTGAGTGACAGCGTTTTTTTTAAATGACTTTTATTACGTTGCTTGTGTAAGGAAATGCCTCCTTGGCATGGTTGCCCCCTGACTTTTTGCCTTTGCTGATGCTATGTTTACAATTGAAAGTGTGCTGAGGCCTGCTAACCAGGCCCCAGCACCAGTGTTCTTTCCCTAACCTGTACTTTTGTATCCACAATTGGCAGACCCTGGCATCCAGATAAGTCCCTTGTAACTGGTACTGCTAGTACCAAGGGCCCTGATGCCAAGGAAGGTCTCTAAGGGCTGCAGCATGTCTTATGCCACCCTAGAGACCTCTCACTCAGCACAGACACACTGCTTGCCAGCTTGTGTGTGCTAGTGAGGACAGAACGAGTAAGTCGACATGGCACTCCCCTCAGGGTGCCATGCCAGCCTCTCACTGCCTATGCAGTATAGGTAAGACACCCCTCTAGCAGGCCTTACAGCCCTAAGGCAGGGTGCACTATACCATAGGTGAGGGTACCAGTGCATGAGCATGGTACCCCTACAGTGTCTAACCAAAACCTTAGACATTGTAAGTGCAGGGTAGCCATAAGAGTATATGGTCTGGGAGTCTGTCAAACACGAACTCCACAGCACCATAATGGCTACACTGAAAACTGGGAAGTTTGGTATCAAACTTCTCAGCACAATAAATGCACACTGATGCCAGTGTACATTTTATTGTAAAATACACCACAGAGGGCACCTTAGAGGTGCCCCCTGAAACTTAACCGACTATCTGTGTAGGCTGACTAGTTTTAGCAGCCTGCCACAAACCGAGACATGTTGCTGGCCCCATGGGGAGAGTGCCTTTGTCACTCTGAGGCCAGTAACAAAGCCTGCACTGGGTGGAGATGCTAACACCTCTCCCAGGCAGGAATTGTCACACCTGGCGGTGAGCCTCAAAGGCTCACCTCCTTTGTGCCAACCCAGCAGGACACTCCAGCTAGTGGAGTTGCCCGCCCCCTCCGGCCAGGCCCCACTTTTGGCGGCAAGGCCGGAGAAAATAATGAGAATAACAAGGAGGAGTCACTGGCCAGTCAGGACAGCCCCTAAGGTGTCCTGAGCTGAGGTGACTCTAACTTTTAGAAATCCTCCATCTTGCAGATGGAGGATTCCCCCAATAGGGTTAGGATTGTGACCCCCTCCCCTTGGGAGGAGGCACAAAGAGGGTGTACCCACCCTCAGGGCTAGTAGCCATTGGCTACTAACCCCCCAGACCTAAACACGCCCTTAAATTTAGTATTTAAGGGCTACCCTGAACCCTAGAAGATTAGATTCCTGCAACTACAAGAAGAAGGACTGCCTAGCTGAAAACCCCTGCAGAGGAAGACCAGAAGACGACAACTGCCTTGGCTCCAGAAACTCACCGGCCTGTCTCCTGCCTTCCAAAGATCCTGCTCCAGCGACGCCTTCCAAAGGGACCAGCGACCTCGACATCCTCTGAGGACTGCCCCTGCTTCGAAAAGACAAGAAACTCCCGAGGACAGCGGACCTGCTCCAAGAAAAGCTGCAACTTTGTTTCCAGCAGCTTTAAAGAACCCTGCAAGCTCCCCGCAAGAAGCGTGAGACTTGCAACACTGCACCCGGCGACCCCGACTCGGCTGGTGGAGATCCGACACCTCAGGAGGGACCCCAGGACTACTCTGATACTGTGAGTACCAAAACCTGTCCCCCCTGAGCCCCCACAGCGCCGCCTGCAGAGGGAATCCCGAGGCTTCCCCTGACCGCGACTCTTTGAACCTAAAGTCCCGACGCCTGGGAGAGACCCTGCACCCGCAGCCCCCAGGACCTGAAGGACCGGACTTTCACTGGAGAAGTGACCCCCAGGAGTCCCTCTCCCTTGCCCAAGTGGAGGTTTCCCCGAGGAACCCCCCCCTTGCCTGCCTGCAGCGCTGAAGAGATCCCGAGATCTCTCATAGACTAACATTGCAAACCCGACGCTTGTTTCGACACTGCACCCGGCCGCCCCCGCGCTGCTGAGGGTGAAATTTCTGTGTGGACTTGTGTCCCCCCCGGTGCCCTACAAAACCCCCCTGGTCTGCCCTCCGAAGACGCGGGTACTTACCTGCAAGCAGACCGGAACCGGGGCACCCCCTTCTCTCCATTCTAGCCTATGTGTTTTGGGCACCACTTTGAACTCTGCACCTGACCGGCCCTGAGCTGCTGGTGTGGTGACTTTGGGGTTGCTCTGAACCCCCAACGGTGGGCTACCTTGGACCAAGAACTAAGCCCTGTAAGTGTCTTACTTACCTGGTTAACCTAACAAATACTTACCTCCCCTAGGAACTGTGAAAATTGCACTAAGTGTCCACTTTTAAAACAGCTATTTGTGAATAACTTGAAAAGTATACATGCAATTTTGATGATTTGAAGTTCCTAAAGTACTTACCTGCAATACCTTTCGAATGAGATATTACATGTAGAATTTGAACCTGTGGTTCTTAAAAATAAACTAAGAAAATATATTTTTCTATATAAAAACCTATTGGCTGGATTTGTCTCTGAGTGTGTGTACCTCATTTATTGTCTATGTGTATGTACAACAAATGCTTAACACTACTCCTTGGATAAGCCTACTGCTCGACCACACTACCACAAAATAGAGCATTAGTATTATCTATTTTTACCACTATTTTACCTCTAAGGGGAACCCTTGGACTCTGTGCATGCTATTCCTTACTTTGAAATAGCACATACAGAGCCAACTTCCTACATTGGTGGATCAGCGGTGGGGTACAAGACTTTGCATTTGCTGGACTACTCAGCCAATACCTGATCACACGACAAATTCCAAAATTGTCATTAGAAATTGATTTTTGCAATTTGAAAAGTTTTCTAAATTCTTAAAAGACCTGCTAGGGCCTTGTGTTAGATCCTGTTTAGCATTTCTTTTAGAGTTTAAAAGTTTGTAAAAGTTTGAATTAGATTCTAGAACCAGTTGTAGATTCTTAAAAAGTATTCCAACTTTTAGAAGCAAAATGTCTAGCACAGATGTGACTGTGGTGGAATTCGACACCACACCTTACCTCCATCTTAAGATGAGGGAGCTAAGGTCACTCTGTAAAATAAAGAAAATAACAATGGGCCCCAAACCTACCAAAATACAGCTCCAGGAGCTTTTGGCAGAGTTTGAAAAGGCCAACCCCTCTGAGGGTGGCAACTCAGAGGAAGAGGATAGTGACTTGGAGGACAATTCCCCCCTACCAGTCCTATCTAGGGAGAACAGGGTCCCTCAAACCCTGACTCCTAAAATAATAGTCAGAGATGCTGGTTCCCTCACAGGAGAGACCAACACCTCTGAAATCACTGAGGATAGCCCCAGTGAAGAGGACATCCAGTTAGCCAGGATGGCCAAAAGATTGGCTTTGGAAAGACAGATCCTAGCCATAGAGAGGGAAAGACAAGAGATGGGCCTAGGACCCATCAATGGTGGCAGCAACATAAATAGGGTCAGAGATTCTCCTGACATGTTGAAAATCCCTAAAGGGATTGTAACTAAATATGAAGATGGTGATGACATCACCAAATGGTTCACAGCTTTTGAGAGGGCTTGTGTAACCAGAAAAGTGAACAGATCTCACTGGGGTGCTCTCCTTTGGGAAATGTTCACAGGAAAGTGTAGGGATAGACTCCTCACACTCTCTGGACAAGATGCAGAATCTTATGACCTCATGAAGGGTACCCTGATTGAGGGCTTTGGATTCTCCACTGAGGAGTACAGGATTAGGTTCAGGGGGGCTCAAAAATCCTCGAGCCAGACCTGGGTTGACTTTGTTGACTACTCAGTGAAAACACTAGATGGTTGGATTCAAGGCAGTGGTGTAAGTAATTATGATGGGCTGTACAATTTATTTGTGAAAGAACACCTGTTAAGTAATTGTTTCAATGATAAACTGCATCAGCATCTGGTAGACCTAGGACCAATTTCTCCCCAAGAATTGGGAAAGAAGGCGGACCATTGGGTCAAGACTAGGGTGTCCAAGACTTCAACAGGGGGTGACCAAAAGAAAGGGGTCACAAAGACTCCCCAGCAGAAGGGTGATGAGACAACCAAAACTAAAAATAGTAAAGAGTCTTCTACAGGCCCCCAA
Organism: Pleurodeles waltl; assembly: GCF_031143425.1. NCBI lineage: Eukaryota > Metazoa > Chordata > Amphibia > Caudata > Salamandridae > Pleurodeles > Pleurodeles waltl. The sequence continues at coordinate 1,126,964,143 of NC_090448.1, forward strand.
AAACCTGCACAGGAGGGTGGGCCCAGAGCCTCTTCACAAAACAATGGGTACAAGGGTAAAAACTTTGATCCCAAAAAGGCCTGGTGTCATAGCTGTAAACAGCATGGACACCAAACTGGAGACAAGGCCTGTCCCAAGAAAGGTTCCACTCCAAACTCCCATCCAGGTAACACTGGTATGGCTAGTCTCCAAGTGGGATCAACAGTGTGCCCAGAGCAAATCAGGGTCCACACTGAAGCTACTCTAGTTTCTGAGGGTGGGGTGGATTTAGCCACACTAGCTGTCTGGCCGCCTAACATGCAAAAATACAGACAGCAACTCTTAATTAATGGGACTAGAATAGAGGGCCTGAGGGATACAGGTGCCAGTGTCACCATGGTGACAGAGAAACTGGTTTCCCCTGGCCAATACCTGACTGGAAAAACTTACACAGTCACCAACGCTGACAATCAGAGAAAAGTACATCCCATGGCAATGGTTACTTTAGAATGGGGAGGGGTCAATGGCCTGAAACAGGTGGTGGTCTCCTCAAATATCCCAGTGGACTGTCTGCTTGGAAATGACCTGGAGTCCTCAGCATGGGCTGAGGTAGAACTAAAAACCCATGCAGCAATGCTGGGTATCCCTGAACTGGTGTGTGTGAAAACAAGAGCACAGTGCAAGGCACAGGGTGAACAAGTAGAGCTGGAGTCTGGAAGAATGGCCCAGCCTACCAAGAGAAAAGGAAAGTCAGTTGGGAAACCAACTGCAACACAGCAAAAGAAAGGGAACCTCTCTTCTCAGGAAGAAGTTCTGCCCTCTGAGGGAACTGAGCCTTTGGAGCTTGAACCTTATCAGGTTGAGCTCTTGGGCCCAGGGGGACCCTCAAGGGAAGAGCTGTGTAAGGGACAAGAAACCTGTCCCTCTCTTGAAGGCCTTAGGCAGCAAGCTGCTGAAGAGTCCAAAGGCAAGAAAAATGGAACACATAGGGTCTATTGGGAAGATGGGCTCCTGTACACTGAGGCCAGAGACCCCAAACCTGGTGCCACTAGGAGAGTGGTAGTGCCTCAGCTGTTCAGAGAGTTCATCCTAACATTGGCCCATGACATTCCCCTTGCTGGACATTTGGGACAAACCAAGACGTGGGAGAGGTTAGTCAACCACTTCTACTGGCCCAATATGTCCAACATGGTTAAGGAGTTTTGCCTCTCCTGCCCCACCTGTCAAGCCAGTGGTAAGACAGGTGGGCATCCAAAGGCCCCCCTCATTCCACTTCCTGTGGTGGGGGTGCCCTTTGAAAGAGTGGGTGTGGACATAGTTGGTCCACTAGAACCTCCCACAGCCTCAGGAAATATGTACATCCTGGTAGTAGTGGATCATGCTACCAGGTATCCTGAAGCTATTCCCCTTAGGTCGACTACTGCCCCTGCAGTAGCCAAGGCCCTCATTGGTATCTTTACCAGAGTGGGTTTCCCTAAGGAGGTGGTGTCTGACAGAGGTACCAACTTCATGTCAGCATACCTAAAGCACATGTGGAATGAGTGTGGAGTGACTTATAAATTCACTACCCCCTACCATCCACAAACTAATGGCTTAGTTGAGAGATTCAACAAGACATTAAAAGGCATGATCATGGGGCTCCCAGAAAAACTCAAAAGGAGATGGGATGTCCTCCTGCCATGTCTGCTTTTCGCTTACAGGGAGGTACCACAGAAGGGAGTAGGATTCTCGCCCTTTGAACTTCTGTTTGGTCATCCTGTAAGGGGACCACTTGCCCTTGTTAAAGAAGGCTGGGAGAGACCTCTCCATGAGCCTAAACAGGACATAGTGGACTATGTACTTGGCCTTCGCTCTAGAATGGCAGAGTACATGGAAAAGGCAACCAAAAACCTTGAGGCCAGCCAACAACTCCAGAAATTTTGGTATGACCAAAAGGCTGCACTGGTTGAGTTCCAACCAGGGCAGAAAGTCTGGGTTCTGGAGCCTGTGGCTCCCAGGGCACTCCAGGACAAATGGAGTGGCCCTTACCCAGTGCTAGAGAGGAAGAGTCAGGTCACCTACCTGGTGGACCTGGGCACAAGCAGGAGCCCCAAGAGGGTGATCCATGTGAACCGCCTTAAGCTCTTCCATGACAGGGCTGATGTGAATCTGTTGATGGTAACAGATGAGGATCAGGAGGCAGAGAGTGAACCTCTCCCTGATCTTCTGTCATCAGACCCAAAAGATGGCACAGTAGATGGAGTGATCTACTCAGACACCCTCTCTGGCCAACAGCAGGCTGATTGTAGGAGAGTCCTACAACAGTTTCCTGAGCTTTTCTCCCTAACCCCTGGTCAGACACACCTGTGTACCCATGATGTGGACACAGGAGACAGCATGCCTGTCAAGAACAAAATCTTCAGACAGTCTGACCATGTTAAGGAAAGCATCAAGGTGGAAGTCCACAAGATGCTGGAATTGGGAGTGATTGAGCGCTCTGACAGCCCCTGGGCTAGCCCAGTGGTCTTAGTCCCCAAACCTCACACCAAAGATGGAAAGAAAGAGATGAGGTTTTGTGTGGACTACAGAGGGCTCAATTCTGTCACCAAGACAGATGCCCATCCAATTCCAAGAGCTGATGAGCTCATTGATAAATTAGGTGCTGCCAAATTTCTAAGTACCTTTGACTTGACAGCAGGGTACTGGCAAATAAAAATGGCACCTGGAGCAAAAGAAAAGACAGCATTCTCCACACCTGATGGGCATTATCAGTTTACTGTTATGCCCTTTGGTTTAAAGAATGCCCCTGCCACCTTCCAAAGGTTGGTGAATCAAGTCCTTGCTGGCTTGGAGTCCTTTAGCACAGCTTATCTTGATGATATTGCTGTCTTTAGCTCCACCTGGCAGGATCACCTGGTCCACCTGAGGAAGGTTTTGAAGGCTCTGCAATCTGCAGGCCTCTCTATCAAGGCATCCAAATGCCAGATAGGGCAGGGAACTGTGGTTTACTTGGGACACCTTGTAGGTGGAGGCCAAGTTCAGCCACTCCAACCCAAGATCCAGACTATTCTGGACTGGGTAGCTCCAAAAACCCAGACTCAAGTCAGGGCATTCCTTGGCTTGACTGGGTATTACAGGAGGTTTGTGAAGGGATATGGATCCATTGTGACAGCCCTCACTGAACTCACCTCCAAGAAAATGCCCAAGAAAGTAAACTGGACTGTGGAATGCCAACAGGCCTTTGACACCCTGAAACAGGCAATGTGCTCAGCACCAGTTCTCAAAGCTCCAGATTATTCTAAGCAGTTCATTGTGCAGACTGATGACTCTGAACATGGGATAGGGGCAGTTTTGTCCCAAACAAATGATGATGGCCTTGACCAGCCTGTTGCTTTCATTAGCAGGAGGTTACTCCCCAGGGAGCAGCCTTGGAGTGCCATTGAGAGGGAGGCCTTTGCTGTGGTTTGGTCCCTGAAGAAGCTGAGACCATACCTCTTTGGGACTCACTTCCTAGTTCAAACTGACCACAGACCTCTCAAATGGCTGATGCAAATGAAAGGTGAAAATCCTAAACTGTTGAGGTGGTCCATCTCCCTACAGGGAATGGACTTTATAGTGGAACACAGACCTGGGACTGCCCATGCCAATGCAGATGGCCTTTCCAGGTTCTTCCACTTAGAAAATGAAGACTCTCTTGGGAAAGGTTAGTCTCATCCTCTTTCGTTTGGGGGGGGGGTTGTGTAAGGAAATGCCTCCTTGGCATGGTTGCCCCCTGACTTTTTGCCTTTGCTGATGCTATGTTTACAATTGAAAGTGTGCTGAGGCCTGCTAACCAGGCCCCAGCACCAGTGTTCTTTCCCTAACCTGTACTTTTGTATCCACAATTGGCAGACCCTGGCATCCAGATAAGTCCCTTGTAACTGGTACTGCTAGTACCAAGGGCCCTGATGCCAAGGAAGGTCTCTAAGGGCTGCAGCATGTCTTATGCCACCCTGGAGACCTCTCACTCAGCACAGACACACTGCTTGCCAGCTTGTGTGTGCTAGTGAGGACAGAACGAGTAAGTCGACATGGCACTCCCCTCAGGGTGCCATGCCAGCCTCTCACTGCCTATGCAGTATAGGTAAGACACCCCTCTAGCAGGCCTTACAGCCCTAAGGCAGGGTGCACTATACCATAGGTGAGGGTACCAGTGCATGAGCATGGTACCCCTACAGTGTCTAACCAAAACCTTAGACATTGTAAGTGCAGGGTAGCCATAAGAGTATATGGTCTGGGAGTCTGTCAAACACGAACTCCACAGCACCATAATGGCTACACTGAAAACTGGGAAGTTTGGTATCAAACTTCTCAGCACAATAAATGCACACTGATGCCAGTGTACATTTTATTGTAAAATACACCACAGAGGGCACCTTAGAGGTGCCCCCTGAAACTTAACCGACTATCTGTGTAGGCTGACTAGTTTTAGCAGCCTGCCACAAACCGAGACATGTTGCTGGCCCCATGGGGAGAGTGCCTTTGTCACTCTGAGGCCAGTAACAAAGCCTGCACTGGGTGGAGATGCTAACACCTCTCCCAGGCAGGAATTGTCACACCTGGCGGTGAGCCTCAAAGGCTCACCTCCTTTGTGCCAACCCAGCAGGACACTCCAGCTAGTGGAGTTGCCCGCCCCCTCCGGCCAGGCCCCACTTTTGGCGGCAAGGCCGGAGAAAATAATGAGAATAACAAGGAGGAGTCACTGGCCAGTCAGGACAGCCCCTAAGGTGTCCTGAGCTGAGGTGACTCTAACTTTTAGAAATCCTCCATCTTGCAGATGGAGGATTCCCCCAATAGGGTTAGGATTGTGACCCCCTCCCCTTGGGAGGAGGCACAAAGAGGGTGTACCCACCCTCAGGGCTAGTAGCCATTGGCTACTAACCCCCCAGACCTAAACACGCCCTTAAATTTAGTATTTAAGGGCTACCCTGAACCCTAGAAGATTAGATTCCTGCAACTACAAGAAGAAGGACTGCCTAGCTGAAAACCCCTGCAGAGGAAGACCAGAAGACGACAACTGCCTTGGCTCCAGAAACTCACCGGCCTGTCTCCTGCCTTCCAAAGATCCTGCTCCAGCGACGCCTTCCAAAGGGACCAGCGACCTCGACATCCTCTGAGGACTGCCCCTGCTTCGAAAAGACAAGAAACTCCTGAGGACAGCGGACCTGCTCCAAGAAAAGCTGCAACTTTGTTTCCAGCAGCTTTAAAGAACCCTGCAAGCTCCCCGCAAGAAGCGTGAGACTTGCAACACTGCACCCGGCGACCCCGACTCGGCTGGTGGAGATCCGACACCTCAGGAGGGACCCCAGGACTACTCTGATACTGTGAGTACCAAAACCTGTCCCCCCTGAGCCCCCACAGCGCCGCCTGCAGAGGGAATCCCGAGGCTTCCCCTGACCGCGACTCTTTGAACCTAAAGTCCCGACGCCTGGGAGAGACCCTGCACCCGCAGCCCCCAGGACCTGAAGGACCGGACTTTCACTGGAGAAGTGACCCCCAGGAGTCCCTCTCCCTTGCCCAAGTGGAGGTTTCCCCGAGGAACCCCCCCCTTGCCTGCCTGCAGCGCTGAAGAGATCCCGAGATCTCTCATAGACTAACATTGCAAACCCGACGCTTGTTTCGACACTGCACCCGGCCGCCCCCGCGCTGCTGAGGGTGAAATTTCTGTGTGGACTTGTGTCCCCCCCGGTGCCCTACAAAACCCCCCTGGTCTGCCCTCCGAAGACGCGGGTACTTACCTGCAAGCAGACCGGAACCGGGGCACCCCCTTCTCTCCATTCTAGCCTATGTGTTTTGGGCACCACTTTGAACTCTGCACCTGACCGGCCCTGAGCTGCTGGTGTGGTGACTTTGGGGTTGCTCTGAACCCCCAACGGTGGGCTACCTTGGACCAAGAACTAAGCCCTGTAAGTGTCTTACTTACCTGGTTAACCTAACAAATACTTACCTCCCCTAGGAACTGTGAAAATTGCACTAAGTGTCCACTTTTAAAACAGCTATTTGTGAATAACTTGAAAAGTATACATGCAATTTTGATGATTTGAAGTTCCTAAAGTACTTACCTGCAATACCTTTCGAATGAGATATTACATGTAGAATTTGAACCTGTGGTTCTTAAAAATAAACTAAGAAAAGATATTTTTCTATATAAAAACCTATTGGCTGGATTTGTCTCTGAGTGTGTGTACCTCATTTATTGTCTATGTGTATGTACAACAAATGCTTAACACTACTCCTTGGATAAGCCTACTGCTCGACCACACTACCACAAAATAGAGCATTAGTATTATCTATTTTTACCACTATTTTACCTCTAAGGGGAACCCTTGGACTCTGTGCATGCTATTCCTTACTTTGAAATAGCACATACAGAGCCAACTTCCTACAGCTTGTAATCTCTCTTTGCAACAAATATCTTACTGGCTTTTGGTGTGTTTTATTTTGTATTACAGATTCTTCTTTTATTCCTCCTACTTGCAACCTTACTATCTGTTTCATATGAAAGAGCAACCACCAGGGATCTAAGTGGTTTGTGTGAAGGGTGATTGTATGTCCAGGTATTCGAAGACATAGGGTACCCACTGCCATTCATTGTAGAACTACTGCAAGTGACCTCGGAGTTCAGTCCCTTTATAAAGCAACTCGGGCTTCGGCCTCGGTCGTCTATATGGTCACCGAACTCCCCCGTGACTCGCAATATCCTCATATTGTACAAGTGGCACTTTGGCCCATAACTGAACTTTTCTTGCACAATGCCCTTTCAGCGTAGGCCGCGATTCTGTTGACAGCTGTTGTGTACTTTTCCGCAGGTGTGACGCTGCCGGTGTTTGAGCACTACCAAGAAGGAGGGGACAGTAAGTAGAGCCCACTGACCTCCAAGCACACTTCCCGCCTCCCTGGCGCAGGGAGCGCAGCTGAACCCGCTGACCTTGCCTCTGTCTGGCTGCTTCTTGCAGGTTACGAGCTGACCGGGCTGGCCCGCGGCGGGGAGCAGCTTGCCAAGCTGAAGAGGAACTATGCCAAGGCCGTGGAGCTGCTGGTGGAGCTCGCCTCCCTGCAGGTAGGTGGCGCCAGAGAGATGTCCCCCGAGGGCTGGTTTCACGGTTTACAGCACGTCGTGGGGGGAAAAAAAGAGTCCGTTTGTGTTGTATATTACGTACTTTCAACAGGTAGTAACTGCTTATTTCCAGACCTTTATCCAGTACATTATTCAGAATTGTTTTTCCCCCAATATTTATTAGTGACAGGAAAGGAGCTGTCCATACATAGCTTGGATCCATGCTGAAGGTCAATTAGGGATGGTGGGCTGCATTCTCTCAACTGCCTCCAGGTGGCACTGGCGTTTCATGTACGCACTGTCCTTCTAATCTATTTTGAGGACTTTGTAATGTTTACCTCGCAGTTAAGTGAACGTAACACTTCTCTCTCTCAGCTTCGGTGATGATGCTAGCATTTCCCCACTACACATTTTAATATTTTTACCTTACACGCTAATAGGCGTTCTTTCCTATGTGTAATACTTACTTTTACTGTAAGACTGAGTTCCGGTGAGTGTAATTTCAATACAAGCATTTGCAATACAATAGGTCTTGCACTGGCGTGAGTTCAAGCTATTGGCGTTGCAAATTCATAACTGGACTTCTCTTGCCACATAAATTGGTCAACCCTGCCTCAAAACTTGGTCTTTTCCTGCCACATAATTCCAGTGGCTCTGCATATAACTAAAGCACTTCCATTTACTGTCTTCCTCTATTGGCAGCAAAAAGTGAAAATGTTGCCATTTAGCATCCTAATTTAAATCTGCCATGCTTATTCCAATAGAATATTACTTTCACTCCCCCACCATCAGAGTTGCTGTCATTTGAAGACCAGCAGTCAGTCCTGAAAGGCTGGAGGGCTTTCACTGTCTCCTGAGACGTGGCTACTCCGTGCCTGCTTTATATGGGTGATGGGGTTGAGTGCTATTCACTGCTCGGCAGAGTGCACCTTTGTCATGTACCACACCTTCAGCCAGCCCTGACTGCAAAGCCAACAGCACTTGCCATTCTGGGACTTGTCACTGAGTTATCAAATTACCAAGTTGGGGCAAAACGTTCCAGTGTGAAAAGCGCCGCTAGATACAGGCCAAGACTGGGCATGGGTGTCACGCATAACATAGGTTTGTTTGCCAGGGGTGGCAGGGGAGTGGCAGGTGCTCACTGGCGAGTAGACGAGAGAGGGTGGGGGGCAAAGGAATGTGGGATAGTGAGCTGGAGGTAAGGTAAAAGAGGAGGGATGGAAGGAAACCGTGCGAAAGTGAGGGAGATGGTGAGAGTGTGTTAGTGACAGAGAGATGGAGACAAGTCTGGGAAGTAGAAGAGACATGGAGACGTAGAGAGAGGAGGAGGAAGAGCGTTACAGAACGTGATGGGCTTGAACGTAAAAAGTGAGAGAGGGAAGAAGGGGGGTCGAGGGCGAGTTCGATGAAAGGGAGGACAAAAGAGCATGCGTGAGGGATGGTGAGAACAAGTGAGAGGGAAAAGAGACAGAAGAGGGTGGAAAAAGAGCAGAAAAAAAGGGGTTGATGCAAAAAAAGGGATCAAGATGGTGAGAGAAGGGTTGAGAGCGCGAGTGTGAGAAGGATGGACAGAGAGAGAGGAAGGGGAGAGAAACAGTGGGAAGCAGAAGGGTGGAGTGTGAGACTTAATAGAAAGAATTATACAATGAGAGCTTAAAATAACATTCACAATACATGAGGAGGTTGCAAGGCAGGTTGTAGATGCAACAGGCGGCTAGGGAAACAGAGATGCTAATGAACAGTAAACATTGGAGAAAAGAGTAAGGAGAGAGCAGCAAGAGACAACATGGGAGAGGAGAGGTGTGTTCTGAGAAAATGTCAAAAGAAAGGAGGGAACTGAGATTAAGCCTCAGGCAGCAGATGGTTATGGCGAACGTATTATTATAATGGACAAGCACTTCATAGAGCTCATGTTTTCACTCCGCTAATCTACAGATATCTGTACAATGACAGCCCTTTAAGTAGGCAGGTACTGACTATTCGCTCTTCTCTGCTATGAAAGTGGGGGGGGGATACCCGCACATTGCAGCGTTGGGTTCAGTACTTTTAATGGGAGAGTACTGGCACTTTTCATAGGCCATAGGTACTTTGGTGCAGTAATTACCTACACCTCTATGGTTTGTATTTCAACCATTGAGTACTGGCGTATGGTTGTAGCAGGAAGTATGGATGAGCATACACACACTTTTAACAACAGGTAGAGCAGATGACATTGTTTCTGTTCTAAAACCCTCAGCAGAGAACACTGCCCCTGTACGATCGTGGTCATTCAGGGAATACAGAGAGCTGGAAATTCCCTTCCTGGACAGACTTAAAGCAGTTGCACACCAACCAGAAATGACGTATCATCCCTGGCACGTTCCCTCCTGAGATAAGCAGCTCGCGGGCTGCAGAATGGAAACGAGAAATGATGAGGCAAAGTCAACATAAAGACCTCTAAAAGGCACAGAGAACAAAAAAGCGAGTACACGAACCAGAAAAACAGCAGACTAATACAAATCTAGAAAGGTAGTTTGTGGCCAGAGGCGCCACGCATTTCAGCTGGAAATAACTAACTTATAGTAAGAATCACTTCCCTTGCGGTAATCGCTCGTTTCGAGAGACGCTCTAAAAACAAGCAGCTCTGCAAGACCATGCGTGACAAAAGGGAACTTTTAATGAGAAACAGTGAAACAAAAATTGTCAAGGATAGGGTGACATTTACATTGCTGCTTTTCACAAATAACAAGGCAGGCAAAAATATTGCAGTGATGTGTTCCCATGATAAGAGTTTCAAACAATATTTTCAGCTATCCCAGGACAGATAGGAAAGGGACGACAGGGCGTGGCTACAGATGCTACAATGAGCCCTGACAAATCAAACACAGAGCATGAAACTGTTTGTAGTCACTTATAAATACAGAGAGTATGTGGCACAACAGTTAGAGCTGCCGACTTTGGAAATGGGCAGCTGGGTTTGAGTCTCCGCGTGGGCCCTCCTGTGCCTTAAAAAAAAAAAACCAATTTAATTAAATTCATTGCAGTTGTTAAATGAAATAAATGACCCTCATGGGGTGAACGCCAAGAGGAAGTAAATCGAGCGGTGTGGCCGCCATACGTAAGGATAAAGTGCAGCGTGCCGTACTGCAACAGTTATAAATAAACAAAAAAAATAATGTGAAGTAACTTGTAGTTATGCCAAGCGCCCCAATACTGCAGATTAAGTTCAGGCTGTGTAAGATTTGAAAGCGCCATGGGGAGAGACCAAATAAAAAAGTAGTTTGCTCACAGTAAAGCATTTCGGCAATTGTGTAATTATCCATGTAACATGGTCGGTCCGCAAGGCGTTAACAAAGCAGCCTCAAGGCGGGACAAACTTAAAGCATTTACCAATGACATCAAGGGATTTTTGAAAGACAAGGCCATAAACGAGTGGAAGTGATGGGCAGGAGTTAAGCATGGGTAAAAGTCCATAACACTTATAACAGGTTGCAAGCGGTTGTGCTCGACCTAAAATGAGAACTAGTGGAATATCAGCCGCTGCGGGCTGTCACCTCAGCTGAAAAGTCATGGGCTTTTGTCTTTTTATGGGGGACAGAGGGGTGGTGATCATTTTAGGACAAACCAGGGTCACTAAGACATGACGTGGCTGGAGTAAAATGTAATGGGTTTTATTTCACTTACACCACTCTACCCCACTAAACGGAGCCCGTTTCTGAACCAGCTATATTAGATAGCCACTACCTTTGAATCTGTTTTATTTGTTACAAAGCCGTGGGAAGTAACGTAAAGGTGGCAAGTTTAGTACTTAACAAAGCTCTCCTTGAATATGCAGGTGAGTGAGGCAGAAGTTCTGTGGGAGGAGAGCGCAGTCAAAAATGTTTATGCGAACCTTGTAGATGGTGTAGGCTTAAATCCAAGGGCGTAGTTAACCATCCGGTATACCAGCTTAAGCGAGAGTGATGCAGACGCAGATTTCATTGTTTTATGACCCTTCTTAACTTTTATCTCGGGCTTGGAGGTCAACGCAATTCAGAATGAGAAACCATGACATAGAGAAAGAAAAAATATCAAAATGGCAAAGAAAAAAAAATAAGAAAGAGGTTAATGAAGTGAGACAGCATAAAGGAAATAAAGTAAAATGCAAACAATGAATGAAGAAAATAGAAGCATGAAGAAAAGAGGGCACAAAAGGACATGGGGGAAATAAGGAAAAAATTAAAATAAAATAAAAGGACGGAACAACAAATTCCTAGAAAAATGAAAGGAGAGAAGGAAGGAAACCAGTAAAGTATATTGAAATTAAGGAGAAATGTGACATGAAAGGATGGGGGACTGAAAGAAAGACGAGATGAAAGAATGAATTAATGGAATGAATGCAAAATAAAAACATGCAAAGAAGGTGTGAAGGAACAGCATGAGCAATATAAGAATAAAGGGATAGAAAGAAGGATGTAAAGCCAGAAGGAGGACCGATTAAATGAGAGAAGAATGGACAGAAGTATGGAAAGAATTAAATATGCATAAAACAAAGAAAAGATGAAGGAAGGAAAGAATAAAAGGAATGAAAAATGGAAAGGATGAATGAAAGAAATAAGCCAGTACTGGTAAATGTGTAGTTTTTACCTAAGTTCCTTTAAAATCTTTCTGTAAGTTTCATAATTTTGCCCCAATTTCTGCAAATTTTCCCCACAGGTACAATTACCATGGAACTTTAGAGGAAGAGTTGGATCACTCAATTTACTTGCAAATGTATTACCACATGTGGGTCAAAGTTGGGGGTATTTTATTTTACTGGCTACTACCTTGCTTAAATCACATGTGGGTGCGCTGATGGTAAATTGCTCTTTAGATGCATTGAAGGAGAGTTGCTGCAAAGGTGCTTTGGTAGGATAGGTGTTGCCGGTGAGCAGTTTGGCAAAACTCCAGCATCACATGTCAGTGCCTGCAACAGTGTCGCCTGATAGATGCTTCTAACCGCAGATTCCTCCCTTTAGAATAGTCACCTGATGGCAGACTGGACCGTAGAGTTTTCATAGCAATGCTCCCCTGCGCTGCTAGGTTTTGCTGTGCAGCTTCGTGTTGACTCTGTACTGCACCGGAAGTGACTGAGCGGAGCTGCATTAAAGGGCCACCGCTGCATGCTGATGTCAGTTCCCTGCTTTTCAATGCACATTCCAAACTCCGCTGTGGAATTTGTTAGGTTTCCAACAACTTCCAAATTTTTGCCCAGTTTGATAGGGTACATGTTCACACTGAAGACAACTGGATTCAAGCTGTGCTGCAACTACAGGCCACAGATGTTGGACATGAATCCACACATGGTTTGTCTTTAGTGCCTGACCTTGGTGGCCTTCGCGTAGTTCCTGCTCCCAATCCCACTCCAAGTCACAGACTGGGATTTGGTCCTGATCTCAAAGCCCATTACGAGACTATTCTCCCCCTTCCTGCTCAGTCTTCCAGTAAGTCCAAGCTCAAGAATAAAAAATGCAAATTGGGACTCAACCCCATCCTACAATTCTGACTACAGGGAGAAGGCATGAGGGCATCAAGATGCGAGTCTCACTCTATTGAGGGCACCAGTCACTCAGCCATCCCTCCTCTGATCTCAGCACACCTAAGCCTCGGCTGTTGTTGACCCTGCAGCAGATGGAGACCTTCAAAGAGGCCATGCTGCGGAAATTCAGTGCACTTTGGCACCTGTTAGTGCACCTTCGAGCCCCAAGGAACCAATGGCGCCTTCAGTCGGTTTACCCAATGCCATCTTGGGACCTGCTACTGGGCCCGCATTCACTGGTTCAGACTTCCACACTGGCCCCACGAGCCTCGCCCCTTCCTGCTGGTGCAGACGTTGGCACCAGATGACCCAGTGCCAACGCCTGTCATATCCTGAACCAACGTCAGCCATAGGCCAGTGTTGCACTGCATCATTACAAAAGCGCAGCTGATCGTCAAATAGCCCAGCTCGAATCCGGTGCTTCTATCACATTGCAGCTATTAAGAGAGACTCCATTATCTTTTTGGTTCTGACTCTGATGATGTGACAGAGCTGGGTGCACTCCATGATGTTCATGATGGTGAGGGGCAAGGCTCACCCCTCGTTATACTGGAAATGCCTTGCAGTCAGGGCCACTGGAATTATGTGATTTTGCAGCTGCAGAGTTTTCCACAAAACTATGGATTTGCTAGATATACCACATAATCTGTTGAATAAGTTATAGATTTAACAAAACATGTTTCTAGCTCAATTATTCAAAAGTTGCTAAAACACAGTGATGTGTTGCAACGCACTGGAAGGCCATTCGCAAAGGATGTCTGGTCACCTTTCAGTTGCTTATTGCTATGTTCGGGTGTTGAACTGATATTAATGAAGTGGAACCTATGCTCAGACAGTGTTAACAAATGTAAAAAGGATAAAATATTGAAGTAATACTGTCACAAAATGGGTAGTATTACGTTGCATAATTTGTTCCTCCCTTGCCGCATGATTCCAGTGGCCCTGCTTATACTTAGATTGAAAAAATGCAGGTGGACTTGACAACTTTGTAGAGACAAAAATTTACTTCCCACATAGGCCACCACAAGAGGAGAATACTTCATTTGTAGTGGTGGTTCCGAAGGCAGCCAAAGTGCTAGAGATACAACTGCCCTCTGTTGAAACTAAAACAAAATCCTACAGTCTGCATCTGCAAACACCTGAGCTCTTGCTTCTTTCACTGATGCTCTTACAGATGCTCTTATGGCTAATTGGTCAAAACGATGCTTTTGCTGTCCTGTCAACAGGCAGATTAATAAGTCATAGACAGACGCCTGGCGACTCAGACTTTCTCACCAAGCATCCCACTCCAGCGAGCCTTATTGTGCGGGCCTCGACCAGTAAAGTGAAGTGAATCCTATGTATTCCCTGTTACTCCTCCAGAAAGGGAATCTAAGAAGTTTGGATACCAAAGATTGCCTTGACCGGGCGGTTGGTTCCAGTGTGGTCCTTCATCTGCATGTCTGGACGAAGTCACCTGGTTCCCCTATGATGATCAGGCTTATCCAATGGACATGTTCTTTGATGGAACCGCCTCTTTAGTGAAAAGGCAGACTCTGCTTTGGAGCACTTTAAAGATAGTAGCGCTATACCACGTTCATTATGGCTGCTGGCTCTTGCAAAACAGCATCCACATTACTTTTGGAAATGTAGAAGCTACTCCAGTGGCCTGACGTATAGATAGACACCCCTCACAACCAGTGTTGCAGCAGGCAATTCATTCCTTTCAGGGCTGCAGTTGCAGATCCAGCAGGCAAGCTGTTGAGCAGCTGAAGCACCAGTCTCCAAGCTTCTTATCCCCTGCTACACAACCGTCCTAACACAGGAGGTGTGCCTGTTGCTTTCCATAGGTGTCATAGAGAAGGTATAAGACTCAGAAAAAGACAAAGGTTGTTAGTCCAGTAATACTTCATGAAAAAGAATGTGGGTCTCAAATCTGTCTTGCACCTTTGTCTTCTCAGTGCCTTCTTGTGGAAGGACAGATTCAAGATGTTGACTTTGTCCCCGATCCTCGCTATTGTGTACCTGGGTAACAGGATGGTGTCTCTGGACCTGCAGCACACATATTTTCATATAGCTGTCCTGAGGTCTCGTAGCCGTTCTAGGTGGTCAGGAGAATTTTTCAGTTTACTTTGCTCCCCTTCGGCCTTAGCCTCTTCCCTTTGGTGTTCATTAAAGTGATGGCAGTGGTCGTAGCCCATCTTCGGAATTGTTGTATTCTCATACCCGGATGACTGGCTGCTGAAGGCGGGCTTGCCGCATTCTGTCATGGTCCGCCTTCAGACGACAGCAGAACTCCTGACATTGTTGTGGTTCTCCATATACAAGCCGAAGTTCCATCTGACTCCTCTCAGAGGCTTCCATTCATTTGGACGATCCTGAATACTGTGACGGTCAGGACTTTCTCTCTGCAGTAGGGAGAACAGAACAATCGGCTTGATCTTTCAGGTGATGGTAGTACTGAGGCTTCCTGGCTCCTAGCATCATTCATCCTCGTTGTCAGCCACAAAAGGTGGCACATGCAGGCCCTACAATGGACCTTGTAGTCCCAGTGGGCTCAGCGTCAAGGCTGCCTTTCTGACACCATCCAGCACTTTAATGAGATGGCTCGCAATCTACAGTGGTTGTTGACCGACCACAGCTTGTCTTTCAGAGCCAACTCTCCCTTCTCCACCTGGAGCAGACAGTGCCTGACGTACAGGCTTCTTACAGACCATGCTATCAGATGTCTTTTTATTTGTTTTGTCCTTAGCCCAGCAAGGCCTTGCAGGAGGCATTATAAAAGGTTATTTGTTGGGCCTTTGTACATTTGTAGGACCAACCTTACTTGCTCAAATAACTCCTGTCAGTTGTTCAAATCACCTGTTGTGATGAGGTTCATTAAAGGTTTACCCATGTTTCTACCCACGCTGTCTGTTGCGTCTCTTGATAGTGAAAACTGTCTTCCTGGTTGCAATTTACATGAGTTTGTTGCATGAGTGAATTAAGGCACTTTCAGTGCCACCCTCTACACAGTCTTTTTTTTTTTTTTTCCTAGACACTGATGCTCGGGATTCAGGTGCCTTCTTACCTAAAATTGTGACCCACTATTGTGTTGGTCAGCCTCTCACTCTTCCGTAATTCTTTGCTCCCCCACATCCATTGATAGAGGAGGAAAGGCTCCTTTGGTTCGACCCCCAAAAGGGCTCTAAGCTTTTAATTAGATTGTACTAAGGACCATCTAGTAGACAATACGATTTTTGTGAGGATCTTCAAAGAAAAGGAAGGTTGTGCAAAAGAGGACATTGTTGAGTTGCTTTGCATTAAGATCTGCTGCGCACTGGCTAAAAAGCAACCTCCAAAAGGTCTGAGATCACTTTATACCAGGACTAAAGCTGCTACTACTGCTTTGGCATGAGGAGTGTCTGTCCTTTATCATGCTGAAACGTGGGCATGGGTACATACATTTACAAATCACTACTGCCTTGACAGGATGGTCTGGTGGGAAGCACCACCTTGGTCCTGCAAGACATCTCGGTCCACTTCACAACCCTCCACCTTGGGGAGGGTACTGCTCTGGTATCTATTATAAGTTGAGGAATCTTTAGTTAGAAGTATCCATCAGAAGAAGTCTTTACATTCAGTAACTTTCTTTCTAGTGGATAGACACAGATTCCTCACTGACCTCCCTCCTCCCCATTCTACGAAGTGCCCTCTTTTTAATATCTGAAAAGGTTCCAAGCTAGTATTCAGCATACCATAACCAACAATCCTTCACGCTCTGTATCTCAGGTTGCGGAAAGGGAGAAGATAAGAAGCCACCATCAGAATGCAAGGATGGCCTTTTATACGCAGCTGCACTCTGCCACTTCCACGGAAGTGTGGAGTCCATATAGAGCCGCGTGTACCCACCCAGCAGCGCGCAGGAGATCCGCTATGGAGATCACCGGATTCCATCCGACGCCTCTGGTGTATTACAAGGGGAGGAAGATGTGCTTAGATGCATAGCCACAAAGATTTCAGATTGCTGTGTGTGCCATTTTCACAGTTTCAGTGTAATTATAAGTGACATTTCAATGCCCACGAGTGACACTTTCTCACGAGCAAAATCAAAAAATGGAGACAAGGGAAACCTATAAATATTAGAAATTACACCCAATTGAGCAACAACAAATTGTAAGAAGATCTTAAGACTGCAGCACCAGAAATGGAAGAGCAGTTACCTAGTGCCCCTGTAACCTGATCGTACTGCAAAACAAATGTGTTATTTATTCAAAGCGCCCCCCCAGCTCCCCAGCTCAGCGCCAGGTGCTGTGCACAGAAATTCCACAAGTAACAAAAGGATTACTGTGAAAAAAGCAGTATATCACAGGTATCCGACCTCATAGAATGGTTCTACCTAAATGGACATTGGTACACATTCTTTGCAGCAGGTTATTAACCCTCTGTGCCAGTACATCATGGCAGGCAAAACTGCTACAAAACTCCGACCTTTGAGGAGGAACATTTATAATTAGAGGGTTGCGTTAATTTTGGACTTACTTGCCAAATGTCTGAGTAACAACAGTGCTGCAGCTGGGAAAATAAAGCCCTCCAATACCTTTGGGTCGAGCTCCCGCTATATACAACTGTAAAAAAAACATTTTTTTTTTTTTTTAAATTGTTACCCAGAAAAGGTTTTGCCTCGATTCCTCTGCACTCTGCTGAGGGCTGCTGAGTGAAAGTCGGGCTCTGTCTCTAAAATCAGAGAGCTGTGAGGCTGTTACCAAGAACACAATTTTATAACCGTTAACTCAGTTTAAATATTTGCTGACTTGCATAATATGTTTCAGCACAATTGTAATGAGTATATGAGAAATTAAATGCTTTATTTGACGTGAGCACTCACCGTGATCTGACACCGACTGTGCCCAAGACGTAAGTCTGGTGCCTCTGTCCTGGCTTCGAGGCACCTGACGACCTGCCGTGAGGCTGGGAGCATCACCGGTCTGCGCACCTTCCAGAAGAGATGGGCAGCAATGAAATCCTCATTGTCAGGGGGCTGGCACAGCAGCAGGGGGGCCCTCCAGAGTGCGCAGCCGTGTGATTGGAGGTGGTGGCATCATGGGCAAACAGACCTTGCCATGCTGCGCCCCGTGCACACAGCCTCACTTTAACCACTATTTGCCCCGCGCAGTGGTTGGGTGAGGGCAAATACGGTTAAATCCAGGCTCCCTTGTGCCATCAGTTGTGGCATGCCCCCCGCTCCCCTTCCGCCACCCCCCCCCCCCCCCCCCCCACCCCCGCTCCGCCTGGAAAACAAAAGAAGGCAAGTGCTTGCTGGGCCAAGTGGAGCTGACGTGGATACGGCGGCAACTTCTTTTGAGATTATGAAGCTCATTACCACATGATAGTTTTTTTTTCTTTCTTTTCTTTCAACTAGCTTTTTGGGAAACATTTTGGTAAGCGCTGAGCGTGGTTAAGTACATTGCCTGGGGAACTGCAGACATCCCCACAGCAAGCACCGAAGCGCTTTTGTTCTTAATCGTACTGTAGCGCCTCCCTGCACGTTCATCAGAAGAGGTGTAAATGCGTGACTAATTCATTTTAGTGGGATGATGCGGACCACCACACTAAAATGCGTTAGTCGAGCCCCTGATGCGTGGTACTTGCCAGAGCTGTAGATAAAGAATCGCCACAAAGAACGTTAGCAAAGGTAAGTAACTTGTTCGTCTCTTTCAAGCTTCATCACAAAACACTTGTAGAGGCAAACACGGAGAATTGTCATCCAAGTTTAATTTATCACCAAGATTTTGTCATCCATCCCTACTTAATCTCAGCATAGAAGGTACTGGATTCTCCTGGTGCACACCTGACCTGGGATCAGTGAACAACACACTCTCGGCATTGGGGACGTAGCACATCCTGTATCTCAGAAGCACAGCATGTGCCTATAAATCTAGATCAGAGCCAGGGCAAGGACCAACCAAGCACTGGCCAGTGTGTTACTACACCCAGCACAATGTACTTTCTACGTAGCATTTAGCAGACTGCAAACTGGTTTGTTGTTTCTGTGCACGTTATATCAAGCAGAAATCTTAAAGATAGAAGCGTCCCTGATGATACAGGGGCTGGTTTCTTCTTTCTCACTAGAGAGAATTGTGAAGGGATCGCATGGCACGTCAGCGCTGCACGCTACTCGTATCTTGGTTATTTTATCATTATGTGGTTGAAAATGTAAAATGTGTAACTCTTATTCTCATGTTCGCATTCTGCCTGGATTTGAATCTTGCATAGAACTTGCAGCCTTGAGCTGACATCTCATGAAGTGTGTGTGTGGCAGACTTCGAGCTTCGGAGGGACATCATTGAAGTGTGGCAGACCTTCCCAGACAGTGCTGGTGTATTACCTCCATTCCTCTGGCTGTAGGGTGGAGACCACGCCCCCAAGTGAGAAAGAATGGAGACCGGCTTCTCCTTAGTAACTCCCTGCAACCCTTGTTAGGAAGGGACTGCTAATTACTGGATACCTGAGCCCTCCAGTTGGTAGAGGATTAAGTGTGAGGAGTAGGGGCAGTTTATTTTATTCAGGTCAGGAAGTTACTATGTAGGGCATTTCCTTTTGTGTTTGGTTGCTGCTCCAGGATGGCTCAATGGCAGCTAGATGCAAGATCTTACACTCCATTGTTGTGCCCATGCTGTGGGTTCTTCAGATTGGAGAAGACACTGTTCTTTCATCCTGCCCTGGTCATCAGAGGGAAGGGGGGGGGGGTACCTCAGCCCAGACATTTAAAACTCAATATTCCTGTTTCCTGGTGTCCTTCCATCAGATTTTACAAGAAAATAAAAACATATTAATTTTAATTCTGTTTCCTCCATGGATGAAGGTGTATGTGCGCACGGTGTTCTCATAGCCGATAAGTGATCTTTCAACACATGCCAATAATGTTTTCTTCCTACAGTTGTGCATGCGATTTCAGAAGCCTTCATAATAATCCACGAAATCCTGCATGAAACCTGACTTTAAACGAAAACTTCAGGTTTTCAACTCTTCTTTTCCTTTCAAGTTACTCTCTGCTTCCTTTCCATCCTCTGCATGCCTTCACTTTCTGAGCACTACTCCAAGTCACCTGCCTGTTTGCCTTAGTCCTTATTAGAACTGTGCACATTGCCCATTCCTCAGTTCAAAGATCACAACCTCTCCCTTAAGTCATACCCTTGCATGTTGACAATATCTAATCACCGGTAGCTCATCTATTAAAAACCGCAAACCAGTGCGTGAAGTCACACATCCCACCACTCCATTATGATCACAGCTAACCCCCTATTAATTTAATCTACCACATACTCCATAATTGTACAAGACTAATCCCAATAACTAACAACAACCAAAAAAAAAAAAAAAAACTACAAACTCTGGGTTCCATAGTAGTGTGCTGCCTGGTGGAAACTCCTACAACACCTTGTTATTTTTACTGTTTGCACATATTGCACGACTGCTAAGGGTCATTTGCATCCCCCAGTGCTGTACCATTCCACAGCAAATGATGGGGCATGGAGTACCTGCAGAGATCGAATTTTTAATGTAGTGTAGCACGAGCCACATACTATGACCTCTTCCTGGCACTTCACAATGACAATCAGATACGGAATGATTTTACCAGTCCATCCCAGGCGATCCCTCCGCCGCTTCTCCCTTAAATCTGTGCCTGCTCAGGGCTATCAACTTTAAGCAACGTATCTAAGAAAAGACAGCCCGTGCAGGTCAGTGTATTATGAACATAAGAAATGCCATAAAGGGACCTGCAGAGCTGCTCCAAGCTGCTGGATTGCTTAAACCATAATCTGCGTGCCTGTCTCTCACACGGCTTCATCCATCACACTGCTAAGCGCTGTGTCCCATAACATACCCACACCTCGAGGGGCCTCATGCACATTATGGAAACACTTCCCACACATGACCAAAAAAAAGACAACCTTCACCCATCCACACCCCCTATAAGGTGTAGCATGCCATCCATGTAGCCTAGCGCTTCAGCGCCACACATGCAGTTCAATCCATGTTATTATGTACCTACATGTTTGATTACTTGGCCTTTGAGCTGATGCTCATTTTGTAACATTCATTCCTACCTGATGAAGCTACCAATGCATGAAGAGGTTGTTGGAACACATCCTAAACTCGTCCTTTGATTTTTCGTGCCTGTAAACAGAAACATATGCACACACTCACCCCTGGAAAGATGTGTAACAGGTATATTTGTTGAACAAACCGACAAATAAAAAATGTTTGTTACCTACCCTGCTGGTACTCTTCGACCTTGGAAAGATGAAGGGCTCAGTGGACCCGCCACACACACACATCTCTGCAGTTGATGCAGGGCTCTATATCATTAAAAAAGTCCAATGAGGCCTCCTTGTGCATAGCTGTAGATCTACTCGGAGGCAAGAGGGTGATGGTCCTTCCTACTAGCTGCAAAATGTTGGCACCTCCAAGAATGAAATCAATGGTACGCCAATAACTGGGTTATTTGATTTCCATCACTCTACAAAAATTTATTAACTTGGTCACTTGAATGTTAAGGTAAAAATTGATTTGGAAACGTTCTCCTTTGTTAGAGAAAGGGACATGAGTAGCGAACCATGTTTGTTGAACTGAACATCTATGTAGTGTAGTGTTTATGTAGTGTAGTGTTTCAAAAACACTCATTTTGTTTCTTAATAATTTCGATTGTGATAGTTATTTTGTTTTATGGGGAAAATGATTCGCTACATAGAGAATAACACAGTGGCAATAATAGGTGTGGGATCAGTGACGTTTGGTACAAATTTGTGCCGACTGGCAGCACTGTGAGGTTTGTGTGTTGTACTACACGGCACATTATTTTAAAGGGCGTTACCCAATGAAAGTGCCTGAAAGCGTCGGAAAGGAGCCTGACACTCTTCCCAAGAGCCCCACATAACACTGAAGAGTCACACTTTCCTAGACAGCAAATCACCACGTTCACACCGGTGTAGCAGATTGACTAACGTAGTTTGAATACTTAAACAACTCTTTAGCTTGCAAAAACATTGACTTACACAATGTAAGTACTTATTCATTAAGACCCTCTACCTCTCTCCTTCAAATACCTTTCCCTAAAGGTCCCTTTTTTTGCACGGTTAACCCGAAATTCAGGGGAGAAACTGAAACATTTACAAAGCCCACCTGGAGCACGGAAACCAGAGGCAACGTTACTTGTTGTCTTGACTCCTTTTGTTTTAAAAACCCTGGTTAACAGGTGCTGACACGTGCTCATCCCCAGGCGCAAGCAAGCGCGGCGGATATTTAAAATATTAGTCTGTTTTTTTCAGATGCATACAGTGTTTGCTTGGCCACTCCGCGCCCCCCAGTGGTACTTCCGGACACATCTGCTCCAGCGCAGGTGGGAATCTTGGTTTCATGCTATCCCAGAAGAGTAGCATGAAAATACACACTGATCAGGCTTAAGTGCACTCCTAACTTGTTGATTAGGTTCTTTCAGGGTTCCTAAACATGGTCTATTTTTATGGATTATATTCTTGTCCTTTTCTTCTGCAGACCTCCTTTGTGACTTTGGATGAAGCCATCAAGATAACAAACAGGCGTGTGAATGCTATTGAACATGGTAAGTGGAAAGAGTGGTTGCCCTGCCTATGGTGTAAGAGCTGATGAATAGTTTGGTCTTTCACACAGCTGGATTCCACCTGTTCGGTCAGAGCGCTAGAAGTGTCTCTTCTGACACATTTCTCTGGTGGACAATTAACCAGAGCCTCCTATGGATAAAAAACAGACCTGCCAAAAATAGTCGCTAATGTCTTTTATTCAGTAAGGCAACTTTGCTTTTTTACATTTTCCCTTGTACATGTCTGTTTTCTTTGTTTATTGATTCATCTCAAACAGCTAACGTCATAAAAATATACACAATACAAATATTTAAAAAATGTTCTAAAGATGTCAGTGAATTTAGGAAGCCCACACAATTTGTCACACCTAACTAATACCATTAAAATGTTTGGCTAGTGAAGACCCCAAAACCTGATATACTGTTGGCATGTTGTGACAGTGGGTAGTAGTGGAGATACAGTCTATTGCCGCGCCTACTCTAGAGCAATAATATCAAATATTGCCACAATTTCCAGTTCCCTGCTTTTTAACATTTGCCCTGCTGTGGTCTTCTTTAGGAGCCATTTTCCAGCTCATTGCTCATTACCTCTTTCATGCTGCAAGCACAACCCCAGTCTCATTTACTTTGGAAACCACAGGTGTATTTATATAGTACCTTGATATGGCTGAGAACTCTTGAACCCAATTAGCATGCAGTGACATGTTTAGCTTCTTAAGAAGAAGTTGGATTAAGGTGCCTAATTTCTTCTTTCTGATCATCAATGCCAACATTGCAAAATTACATTTTACAGCACCATTGAGCACTTCTTTTACACTTCTGGTTAGGTACCAGCAGACTAAATTAAGTTAATGTTATGAAGCTTCGGGCAAACAGTGACTATTGGGTCACTTCCCACCCTGTACTCTTGTAACATGCAAGGTGCATTTGAATAAAGCTGGAAATAGTGACTAATAACTTATCTTTCTTCTTGTGAATAATATTGAGATATGGCTCCTGTAGAATGAGCTTTTAGAGTTGGCCTTTTCGGTTTAGGGAGGGCCAGTTTCCCCCGGAGTAGACAGGCCAGGAGTCCCGCCACTCGGGCAGGCCCCTCATCCAGCTCAACCATCGAGGAGTCCAGCCCATTGAGCCATCGCACCGGCCACTGGAGCTGGGCTGCCAAATGGTACAGCTCGAAGTCAGGTACTCCAAGCCCTCCCCTCTCCAGGCAGCAGGCGGACCGTTGACAGGGCCACCCACTGGAGCCCCGAGTCCCACACCAACTCTTGTAAGAGTCTATCCAAAGTGCGAAACCAGGACACTGGGATAAGCAGTGGTAGATTGGCAAAGTAGTAAAGAAGTCTGGGGAGCATCACTATTTTGGATAGGGCAATCCGTGCAATAATGGGGAGTTTTAACGATCGCCAAAAGGCTACTGCAGTCTTCAATGCCCGATGTACTCCACCCAGGTCGCCCTCGCGAAGGTCCTTCAAGTCGTGGTAAATTTGGAATCCGAGATACCTAAAGGTGCGGGGGCCCATTGAACATCTTCTGGGCAGGAGAGCGTTCGTGACATCCCTTCTGTCATCGGGAAGACTCACGTCTTTCGTCTACTGAGTCACAGGCCTAAGAGGTTGTCAAAGTCCTCGAGCATCCAAAGAACCTGAGGGAGCACTGCGTTCCCATCTCGTAGGAAAATGAGGAGGTCGTCGGCGTATAGGGAAATAATGTGCAGGGTTCCCCTGCTACGGCCCGAAAGCTCTCTGCTAGCGGCTCTATAGCGAACAGTAGGGGTAAGAGGGGGCAGCCCTGTCTGGTTCCCCTGCAGATTTCCGTAGCTACTTGAGATTGTCTGTCCTGTCATCACTCTTGCCGTGGGGTGGATGTAGAGCAGGTTAACCCATCATGCCCATTGCGGCCCTAGCCCCACCCGCATCATCACTGCTTCTAGATAATCCCATCGCACTGTGTCGAAGGCCTTTTCTAGGTCCACCGACACTATTGTAGCCACAATCTCTGGGGGTTGCCGGCCCTCATTAAGGAGGGAGTAGAGTCACCATAGGTTATGTGATGTACTGCGTGTAGGTATAAACCCATTCTGGTGCTTATGGATGGGCTTTGATGGCAGTTCCCACCTCCTGAGTGCTCATCTGCGCCCCTAACCCTGTGCCATTTTGCTCTGCAATTGTTGCCAGTTGCAGACCCTCCAGATACGTTTTAAGGGAGTCCAGGTCTGCCCCCCCCCCCCCCCCCCCCTCAGTGTGCTATCCAATATGTGTAATAGGCTTTAAACTCCTCATTAATGTCTGTCGGGGAATGGAGTGAAGTCCTGTCTCTGGACTTCAAGCGGGTGATTGGTGTGCCCCTGCTCTCTGGGTTGATCAGCCAGGCCAATAGTCTCCCTGCCCAGTTATGCCTTGTAGTCATGGCATCGAAGGCGCTCTACTGCCTTGGTGTGGGCTTCTCATGTTTCTGCATGCTGTCGAGTGCCCCCCGAGTCTGTTCCCCAACATTGATTCCCAACTGCGCAACTCTGTCTTAAGGTGGGTTAGTCCAGTTTCTAATTGTTTCTTAATCCCCACTGTTTGTCCAAAGCAGTGTCCCCTGATGACCACTTTCAAGGCTTCCCATTCCATCCTCCTAGACGAGGCATTCCCTATGTTCAAGGAGAGATATTCTGTCATTTTAGATGCTAATGCAGTTCGGAAGACCTCGTCCTCTATGGCCTTGGGGTACAGTCACCATGCCTGTATCAACGGATGCCTCCCCAGTGTCTGCAGTGTCATCAGCAGGAGGCTATGGTCAGAGACTGTTCTTCCCAGATATTCGGTATATAGGACTTCACCCGTGAGGTTTGCGGAGCAGAACATGTGATCTATCCTCGTGTGTACTTGGTGGAGGGAAGAGTAATTTGAGAATTTCTTACTGTGGGGATGTTGGGTCTACCATGCATCCTCCATGCCCCGTTGATCTATCCATTGTGCCAGGCCCTTTGCCACTCTGTGTTGCGGCTCCCAGTCTGTATCAATGATACTATTAAAATCTCCCCCCAGTAAATAGGGCCGTCAAAGAATCTCGCCAAACAGACAGAAAGAGCCTGCCAAAAGATATTCTGGTCTTGGTGTGGGGCGTACAGGCTCCCAAGACTATCAGTCTGCCACAGAGGCGTCTCTCCACCAATAAATAACGCCCCTCTTTGTCAACGTCTACTGCGATAGCGTATGCATGAGATGCACTGATATGGGTGCAGGTGGGGGTGCCCTTCGAAGCTGAGTAAGCAGCGGCAAATAGTTGCCAGCGCCTGCAAAGGTTATCAGCCTCTGTCTTAGTGAGGTGAGATTCTTGTAGGAGTGCAATGTGGACCCCTCTCCTCTTCATGTAAGTCAGTATATTATGCCGTTTTGATGTAGTCCCCATCCCCCGTATGTTCCAGGACTTTAGTTTGATTGCAGTACCATTATTCAACATATCTTTGCAATGTCCATTGACCTACTTTCCTGCCCCTCCCCCCCTGCACACCCCTCAACGCAACTCACAACATCAAGTACATATCTGGGCTTCAGCAACAGTATGCAAATCCCAACTCCTCGACCCAAGAGCAGTCCAGCAACAGCCAACTGCCCAAACCTGCAATATCAAACTTTGACATTCTCTCATCTTCACCCTTCTGGAGCAGTCAAGGGTGGGTGAGGGGGGGGGGCTTGACCGGCACAGCTTAGTTTCAAGCCGCCACTTTTGCCGGGAGCCTTTAGCAGGGCAAGGATGAACCCTCTATCTAATGTCAAATAATGTCTTGTCCTGTTTGGGGTGTCACATGGGGGAGCTCCTCCATCACACTGGCAACAGATTTCAGGTCGGAGGTGTTCTCAGTCTCGTGTACATTAGTAGAGTAGCTTCTGTCCTTATCTGAGGCGTGCAACTCCGTCAGCAATGCTGCAGCCTGGATCGCTGTACGTTTCTCCTGAGTTGCTTGTAGTTGCGTTGGTCGCACCGTGCGGTCTATAACAGTTTGATCCTTTAAACGGTGTCTCTTCCTGTGGTGACCAGCTGCCCTGGGTTCATTTCCTGCACCCTCAATGTTCCCACCTTTATTAGTCTCATGCTAGGCCCATGCTTCTTCCGCAGTTTGGCAAAAGTGCGTTTTGCCCTCCCACATTACCTTCAGCTTGGA
The DNA here is from genome assembly GCF_031143425.1 of Pleurodeles waltl. Classification (NCBI taxonomy): domain Eukaryota; kingdom Metazoa; phylum Chordata; class Amphibia; order Caudata; family Salamandridae; genus Pleurodeles; species Pleurodeles waltl. The sequence goes on from NC_090448.1 coordinate 1,126,990,466, forward strand.
GGGGAGGAGCAGCGTCTATCGGATCCCTTCGTCGCGTCTTCTTCACAGTCAGCTAGGAAGCCCACTTTGCCTGCAACGCTGCTGTGTAATCAGGGAACATGTTGACTCTGCTGTTCTCTACAGCAAAAGGGCCCACCTCTCGTGCTCTCTGCAGCAGTATGTCTCGTTCCCTATAGTGTAGTAACTTAGCCACTACTGGCCTGGGGGTCCGGCCCGACGCAGGGGGTCTATGCGGCCCCCTATGCACTCTTCCAGTGCAAAGAATGATGTAAACTGCTGCTCGCCTAGGAGAGATTTCATCCAGGGCTTCAAGAAGCCCACCATGTCTGCGCCTTCGGCCCCCTCCGGGAGCCCTATGATGCGTACCTTATTGCGTTAACTGCGGTCCTCCGGCCGGTACTCTAACCTCTGCACACTATCGGCGAGGTAGGCCATCTGTGTCTCGTGTGACCGCTGCTGAGTTTCAAGGCTTATCAAATCTTTCTCAGTGGTTTTAACCTTGTCAGAGAGCTTCCAGTGGTCAGCTCGTAGATGGCTTAGCTCAACCAACACCTTTCTGATTTCTTGCCTAAGGTTTTTTTTTAGATCCCTCAATTTCCTCCAGGATCTTTTGTAAGATGGCCTGCATTGGGGAGGGGGGGTGTTATTGGATGTGGGGTCAGCACCCCGCGCCCTGTTCGCTGTCAGGGCTGAGTGTTCTGTGTGCCTGGGGGTTAAGGTGTTGTTTCCCCATTGGGGACTCTGTGTTGGTTCCCGTGTTCACCTGGCAGGCTGTGCATCACAACGCGTCTGGGGAAGGGACTCCTTGCCGCCACCACCATTAGCTCCAGCCACCCCCAAGTCAGCGGGGTGCCCTGGGGACTCAGTGGCCCCAACTTCCATCTCCTCCACAGGTGCCCCTTGCCGGCGGGCCGCTGACACTCCCCACCGGTTGGAACTGCGCCCAGCTGGTCTTCACCAGGCAGGCCCCTCCTTCTCATGACCCAGCACGTCCTTGGGGGTCACCTCGTTTACCTCTCGGCATAGTTTCTGCAGTCCCCTGCCACATCCGCTTTTTCCCCCGAGGGGTCTAGGGGCCCCCCAGGTTCTTACACTTGCCTTGCAGCTTGGGGGCTGGTACTTGTTAGCCCCCTCTGCATGCCAGCTTCCTTGTGAGCCCAGTCTCCTCTGCTCCGGTGCCCAACAAGGGGGTACGGGGTGGGGCAGGTCCATGCTGAACCAGCCTCTCCGTGTCCCCTCGATCGTGTCGTCATGGGCCACAGCAGAGCGTCAGTGCACCGCTATGCCTATCAATCAGACCTTGTCTCTCCGCCCGGCTGGAGGGAGGGGGCTCCAGCACTGGCAGCGCACCCCCCAATGCCTTCCCGGAGAGGTGTCTCGCCACCGGTCTCCAAGGGCCGTTCAGCGCCAATGCTTTCACTGCCTCAGTTCACTTCGGGTTCGTGGGTGCAGGGGCACCGCCTGCGACCCGACCAGTTCTCTCCTCCTCACCTGGGTGCGAGGGGGGCTGTCTGAGCCCTGCCGCTCGTTCATCCGTGGCCTCTGAGTTTCTCGATGAGGGGGGCAGGCGCACTGGGGCCACGCCTGTCGCCTCCCTCTCTGCCTCTTTTACAGTGCCTTCTGGTATCTGGCCTCTCACCTCTGCGGCGGCTGCCGGTAGGAAGGCCCAAGTGCCCAGGCCTCGTCTCGCCTCTTTCTGTGGCCACCATCTTACGCTCCTGTTGGCACTGACGGCCTCCCCTGCCTTCTCTGTGCTAGTTGACGGCGACGGAGGACCGCTGCCCGCACCCTCCGGTCGGTGCTCGGTTTGTGCACCCAGGGGCCTCGTCACCCGCCTCGTCTCCTGGCCTGCAGCACCATTGGTTTCAGGAAAGTTGCAGGCCGGTCCGGAGCACTTCGGTTATGCTGCTGCCATCTTCAGCGGTTGGCTTCACCCCCTGGCTGACTTCCTGTTATTGCTCCAGAACCACAAAAGCTGAAGAAGCTGCTTTGGCTAGTTGGTAACCACAATCTCTTGATTGCCACTGACTGCTGAATTGCGACCTGGGAGACAAAAATATAACGCCTAAAAGTTGCACCTGAGTCTGCTGGACGCAGGAGAGTCGTCGTCGGAGTGCAAAATGGACACTAAATTCAAAGGGTCTAAAGGGAACTGCTGGTTTTGCTGTTACCAGAGACCAGTAAACCAGTGGCAGCTGGTTTTTGGCTGGCGTTCACCAGGGCTTCAAGGGTCATTGACCTCTATGGCCAAAGTCACCCACCCTGTTCATGGACCGCAGAAGACCCATGGCGACCGGATCAGAATCCTTCAGCATCTTCAGTATTCTGTATCACTTGCATTAAAACCACTCCATTCATGTCTGTGTTGATTTGCCCAAAGAGCCTGGAACTGGACTGGAGACTGCTTTGTCTGGAAGGTAACTGTCCTGCCAATCCTTAATGGCTACTATGACCTGCTCCCTGCTGGAGATGGTTGCCCAAAGAGGGCTGAAGTAACACAACTTTACTAATTTTTTTCAAGAGTTCTCAAAGTAACTTCTAACCATGGTTGCTACCAGTGCTTGCATGTATTTTGTGTGAAAAGCTGTGATTTATGATCTGCTGATTAACTTAAATCCCTGAAACCCTCCAGTGGATTTTGTTTGTTGTGGTGTCTAAAAATTCTTAAAATTACTACATATTCTTAGAAATTAGAATCAGATTTCCTTTGTGTCGTGCTTCACACAGCAACCCAGGGTTGAGCCATGGTTTTACAAATGAGCCTGACTGGACCCATGACGAGTTGGTGAGTTTATTACATGGTGAAGTCGCACAAACACCATATGATAGACCACATTTCCTCACAGTTCTGTTATGTCTTGCGGTGGCCACTTCACAGATGCAGAGCTACAACACTGGAATCACACACAGCCTGCTGTTAGTGTCTAATGGTAAAAGTTAAAACCATCTACTAAAAAAGTGTCCAACATTGGTCCCTGAAGACGGCTGCCATGCCAGATGCTTAAGCTAGCCACGTTAGAAACATTTACATAGGCAGATGGTAGTCTGAAAATCTGTTGTGAATCTGACCCCCCGCCCCCTTAGACCAATGTCGAACAGCCGTGTACTTGAACATTTTGCATGATGTCCAGTGAATGTGGAGCCCCATTTTGTCAATTTCCTAAATACTTTTTTCATGTTTCCACTCAAACTTAGTTTCTTTGTCCTCATGCTAACATGTATTTGTGCTTAATTCAGCCCTTGACCGTTTCATATAAAAGTGTTTCCACTCAAAGTCCCTCACTAAAATTTCATTTAAATGAAAATGAAAACTGTAAGTGGAGTTGGGACCTACTTTGTCTTTCCTAGTACCCTTTAGAATATATTGATTATTGGGGAAATTCTAACGTAAGGAATCAGTTAAGCCCTATCCACACCTTGATGCACCATGAACAGGTTGACCAGCTCCTACTGAGTACTTGTTTGTATCAACCCGATAGATATTCCCTGTTTTACCCCTTTCTCTTATCTCTTTTCTCTTAATCCACGGCCATATTTTCCTAGTAAGAGTCCTGATGTCATCCATCATCACACTCAAGGTCGTCTAGCATTAAGTGAATATTACTGTCTGGAAGAGCATCTGCCAGTCTGTTAAATACTCAGGGTTGCACTGATCAAGGTGTGCAGCTCAGCTCTTAGCAACACTGTTGTGAAGCAGTTATAATACTCTCCAGCAAAGCCTGCATGTTTACCATGGAGTGTTTCCATTGTTGCATGTATTCCTTGCATCCTGGGGAGTAGGCTATTAGTATTGAAAAATAAGTTGATAGTAAAGCTTTTGGAAAAGCCATTAGCCAGGCATTAATATTAATAATCTGTTTTTACATACTTAAAAACCATTTGTAGAACGCAGGCCTAGCAGCAAGGACAGTGGAGCACTTCACATAGAACAGGCACCATACATCTTGAAAGCAACCATGTAGAGCATTAGAAAAGGGGCAGGTAAGAAACAGAGGTGACCCTAGAGGCACATTCAGTTTATTCACAGTGTGGTGCAGTAAAGTATAATTTCAGGTAGACATAAGGTATTGTATGTCTCAGCTACATGTGGTGCAATTGATTTGATATCTCCATCATCCTCTTGTTTTCCATCTTGACTTCTTGCCCTTTTGCTTGTCTTCTGTAGTGATCATTCCCAGGATTGAGCGGACTCTGTCTTACATCATCACTGAACTGGATGAAAGAGAGCGAGAGGAGTTTTACAGGTGAGTTTTGGCCTCCTCAAGAAAACTTTTATTATTCTGTTTAGATAGTGGTGTTTGAATATTTTGGTTAGTTACACTCTCCAATACCAGAGCAGCAGAAATATTGAGTACTGATTCCACATGGAACAACTAATGGGCACAAAATAAATGAGCAGGAGGAGCAGACTGTGGAAAATTGATTATCTATTGTAATGTTTTTAATGGTTAGACGAGTATTGCAAAATTACCTGTCCTGGAGAAGGCGCTAGAGAAGGGCGGTTTTTGGAACGCTGAAATTAGTCCGCTGATTGACAGTTGGCTTGCTTACAAGGTAGCATTTTGTTTTGACAGTACATAGATTGTTAAGCCTGTCATGCAGTATGGGTTAATAAATGGGGATCTTGCCCTTTTAGGTATACAGCATTCCGCAAATAAAAGATTGTGTTCATAGTTAAGAATAAACACAGTAGTTTCCTACAGTAGATAAGGGAATCCCCACATTGGTAGAAGTGCATTACAGAGTTTGGCCAATACTCACTTTGCCACCAAAATGGTGTTGAGGACTTAGGTAAAATGACAAGAGTTGCATGTTTGTATTCTGCACGAGTCAGTGACTTTCTCTATAAATAAAACATTATAGAGTAGAACTTTTTGGGAGAGCCTGGAAGCTTCTTGAATGTACCTATACAAGTGGATTTATTGAACGATGCTTTTAATACCAGCTGTTGAAAGTTCCTCAGCTTTTTTCACGAGGAAGCTAAATAGTAGGAAGCAAACCAATACCAAGAAGGTAACTAGAGGGGTATAGGAAAAGTGTAGAAAGTCCCTGTGCCGCCTACAGTCATCATGTTGACCAAGATGGGAAAGGTCTACAGGAGATGTACATTGTTCTATTGATTTCCTAGTTAGATCTTTTGCCCTTAAGAGTCAAGAGACAAACACAAGAATTAAAAGCACATGGTGGCCCTGCCCCCATTTAGGTCCTTTTATAATCCACCCTGTGTTGAGCTCTGATCTGTCACCTATTTTTTTCATTACAGTCTGATCCCATAGATTACATTAAGACATTGTTTTTTAACTGTGTGTATGAAATGCAGCTCTTGATTTCAGCAGAGGGAAAAAGCTTGTAGAACTGTTATTACCTCCTTTCTAATGATGATTGGCAACTGGATGGGGCAGAATTACTTGCCAATAAATGCAGTTAAGCTAATGGCCCTTCTATCTTCTCCTTCATGTGGGTTACTAACATGCAGCCCTTTGTTATTGGTTGGTATCCCATTCCAACCACTTTGGCCCTTTGCATCTCTGCAATGGTAAAGATCCCTTTTCCATCCGACGATCCCGATGAGAACCCTTTGTCTTCTAGCACTGGATTCAAGCGGTCTCTGAAATTGTACTGTTTAAGGCTAATTATTCCTTGTGTTGCAATTCAAGAGACCGTTGTTTTCAAAGTTTCCTCCATGGCGTTTAGAGCAATTCACACACAAAAGTTTAAACCCTAATGACTAATTTCCTAGCTCTATGTTTAACACATCTTCCTTTTCAAAGTTCTCAGATCCAGGAAGATGGCCATGCTGTTTTGGTCCTGATTTAAGCGCAAAAGTCACAATTTTAGGCTGTCTCTATAAAATGCTGCTTGCAGGCGTACTTGTGTGGAAGCAACTTGTTAAGAATAATTGCTTAGTAGTTCATGTATGTTTGTTGGATGCCAGAGCCCATTGGATGATTGTTTCGCTTTGTAAATAAGCCTACATACCATAGCAAACTGTTTATATTGGAAGGTATACTGCAGCATGGCATAGGGTGATGGGTGACTTAATATGTTAAATGTTATGTGCCAAAATATTATACCTGTATTAGCATTAATACTTTGAATGTTTGGTCTGATAATGTTCTTTTCTGAGCGGACTGTACATGAGGGGAATATATATGCTTAGACATTGAAACAGGAGGTATTTTATTAGCTGGTACCAAACTACCCTTGATTTGTTACACAGATTTCTGTCAGACAACTATAAGGCATCTTTTCTTAAGTGAACAACGTCCAGTGGATCTAAAATTTAGACAAACCTTTTTCCCCCAGCAGGCTTTTTTTCACCCTTCCTCAATCTTCTGCTTTTCAAGCAGATCACAACGATTTACCTGCATTACGTCCTGTATGCTTAACAATTCTTTATGTACAAGTACTCTTTCAACATCCTGCTTAGTCTCAAACAAACTTTCTGCCCTCGTTAACTTGTAAGGCGCCTCTCCAGTTGGCATATTAGAAGTTGTGTGGTAAGCCCAGACTAACATACGATCTAGTCTTTCACTTAATGGCAACTGAATACCCTTCTTCGGCACAAGATTCTACCTCTGCACTAATCCATTGCTTTTAGAATATTACATAGAACACTTAGTGTGATCCACCTATGTCCGATATGTCAAAAATAGCATCATTTCCAATTTCACTGGAAGCCATTATCGTTTTTTATTTCTGTGGTTATCCTTTGATTAAAAAATTTGTTACAAGCACAGTTACCCTGTATTTTGCCCTGGTGCTGACCTGCAGAAAAGGTTGGGCCTGCCATGGAGCGAAGCAGAGTGGAGATGGAAAGAGAGATGGCTTCAGAGCTTTACGGAAAGCTAGGAATTTGTGTTGTGAGCCGAGGAACATGGGGAGGAAGTTTCAATATTTGGATACCAGATAAGGGAAAGCTCGACCACCACATCTAGAACAATGGATTTTAGGAATCATCAAAATGTTCAATTGGGATTGATATTCTGTCTTGAAGGTATTGAGAGTTTACCCTTCAAAGTGTGGTGACCGAGACAACGTGCTTTAAACAAGACACACTTGCTATAGGCAACCAATGCAGTTTGGCCAGTACCTGAAAAATAGAAGAGTGGAGGGCAGATTAAAAATAAGATAGGCTGCAACAACATGGGCTATTTGCAGGAGAGAAATATAGTAGCATGTTAGTCAAAGAAGGAGTTGCCGAAGTCCAAACTGGGTAGAATACATGCCTCTGTCACTGTTTTACTCAGGTTGATAGGAATGAATGGTAGGAGGCGGATGAAGGAAAAGCAAGTGGCAGAGATGTGACCGATATAGGAAAAGAAGAAGTGTTTGTTGTTAATGGACACTGAAATTCCAAACATTGCAGGATGGTGAGTGGATTAAATCACGTTTAGATAGCTGCCGACTGGATGACAATATGGAGAGGGGCACAGCTGGCTAGCAATACTTTAGTTTTGTCTGAATTGATTTGTAGCCGGTCTTCTGCATCTAGTCGGTAACTAGGCAAAGACAAAGCTTAACATTTTCACCAGAGAGTCAAGAACTATGCCAAATTAAGCAGAATCTGTCATTGGTGTATGAGATGAATTGTAGGCCAAAGACTTTAGACAAGTTGGGTGGTTGGGAGCGCGTAGATATTAAAAATGTTGGCCTTGATAATGAGCCCCGGGGTAAAATGCAGGTTAGAGGTTAAACATTAGAGTGGAAGGGATTTAGGAGAATGATCATTTCTCACAGATCGCACTCTGGCCAATCAGATGAAGATGCTGGATGAGCCGAGGATGAGACTCAGTATTAAATGCGACAGACAGATCTAGAAGGATCAGGGCAGCACTGGCACTTAGATCCAAGATTGTATGACAATCCTCCACCACTGAAAGAAGAGCTATTTTTATATTTTGTTCTCGACAGAAATCTCATTGAGAGGAATCCAGTACAGAATGAGTTTCAAGGGCTCCAAAAGATGAGCATTCATGTGTTTTTCTATACTCCTGGAAGGAGAGTATTGGTACAGACGTTGGGAGGAACAGAGTGGTCAGCAGTAAGTTTTTATTTTCAAAACTGGGACTACAAGAGCAGATTTCCAGAAAGGAATGGACAGTGGCAGATGTAACTCAAGGGTTAGTGATCGGTGAGTGTAGGGATAACCGTAGTGGCTTTACCCAAATGGATTGAGAGATAGCAAGGATTAATAAGTGGTCAAATGTAACTCTGGGTAGGATGGTGGGCAAGATGTCTATAGTGAGCAAGGAGCATAGCAGAAAGAGAGGGACATAAATTCAAGGTTGAGGGTAAGGAGACCGTGGTGGTGATGGTGGCGTTGAGGGAAACAGAAAGGAAGGTTGTAGGGGCAGCAGTGTTAAAGTGATTGAAGTTAGATACATTTTCTGAGATTTATTTTCCAGAAAAGAGATCAGAGGGACGTTAACAGAATTGCAGAGATGGAGAGTAGAATGATTCTTGCAGTTAGGTAGGCAGAGAGCATGTACTGTGTTAAACACTTCTATGGTGGAATGACGAGCAGCCTTGATTTTAGCATCGTAATAGGCAGCACCGTTGCTTTTTAGTGATTTTGGGGTGTGTTTTTTTTTTTTAAACAAAGTTTATCTGACACAGTCTGAGGAGAGGTAATGGGTGATTGTGAAGTCGTATGCTGTCAAACCCCTTGCACTGGCATTTGGCCTGATTGAGCTCTTGGATGTCCCTAGTAGTAGTATGTCACCCAGTAGTGTGGCAGACTTGCTTTAGAGGGAGTAAGTAATGCAGTGAAGAGAGAATCCATGAGTTATATCGCACTAACAGATCTTATAAGGATACAATAATTAGCATGAATGGCAGGGGTAAGTCAGAAAGTATGATGGAAGCTGCACAACATACAGACATTATGTGGGGGATGGGTAACATTACAGGGTCAGGGGCTAAGCGGGGCAGAAATGTGTTTGGTAAGGTGAAAAGGGGCGAGGGGGGAAGCTAGTGTTGAATAAGCGGCTGGCAGATTGGGTAAGAGTGATGCTTTTAACAGATAAAGCCATAGTGGAGCAGCAGTTGAAAATGCTGAGACACCTGGTTAGCAGGATTTTCTAGACAAAGGTGAACATTGCCATGTAATATAAATTTGGATTGGCCAAGAAGACTCCAATATCAGAACAAAAAGACATGTAGGAGCTGGAACAGAAATAGCAAAGAGCGACGGTGTGAGTGAGGGGGTATTGAACACCCACACAATCTTGCTGAAGGAAAAGGCCTAACTGGTACAAGAAAGGATGAACAGGTGGCACTATCAGATAACTCCTCCGAAATCTCAATTACGCCTTTACTATCCACATGCCCCACCCCCCCCACCACCATCTTCACAGGCCAACATGAATAATAATCAGTTACCACCACAGCACATTTGTGAACCAACAAAGTGTAGCCAAAGATCCAGAATTGTTCATCACTATATTCCGCCAAATTACCTGTTGGGCTCAGGTGTGTCATTATGTCCGTTTCATTTTGTCACACGAAACACATGCAGCACATATATTCACCTTCAATTCCATTTCCCAGCAACCAAAAAATCAGCCATTCATTGATTTGCCAATTCACGCTTCCCTTCCTATAGATCTACAAGAACCACCAAAACCTCAGTCCACTTCAGCACACTCCACCTACCATTCCGACTGTTTCTCTCCCTTTCTCTTGGTCAGCCTGGCCCAACCTAAACTAATGGAACTATGTGTGTTCACCCATACTAGGCCATACCCTGTAGGCTACCTCTGCTATTTTGCCACTCCTCCCTGCTACCCTGGCCAGCCACAAACCAATCCGGCCATTTATTAAACCCCCTAAGCAAACCAAAGCACAATTGTACCATCTGCCTGGCTTTACCGCCCCACCTTCTTTGAATGCAATATTCCCGTCTTCCCCTGTGACCGGATGGCCGTTCCTGTTCCCTAGTTGGAGGGCACTCCCACAGTTAACCAGATGGATTCAGTGTCAGGTGACTACTTCCTACACCACTTATCTTATCCTGTATTGAAATGTTCTGATGGCTGTATTAGTCCCATCATGATTGTTATGATTAAGGAACCATAAAGTGCTAATCCTGTACTATTTTCTAAATGCCATGCACAATTTGTGACACTGTCTTTGTTTATACATGAAAACCCTAATAAAAACAGTCAAAAAAAAAACCAAAAAAACTTCTGTCCACTTCAAGATACCATAATATCTCGATAATTCTGTAACAACATTATAATAGGCCTTATTTTCCAGCAAAACATTCTTTAAAAGTCCAACCATGTTGTAGAGAAGTATAGTAGGGCCCCCGCTGAGTCTCCATTTTAGATTTCACAGTTTAGATTGAATTTGCTTTTCTAATGGTGACTTCGTACATGGTTTTACATTAATACGATAATGTACTCAGAAGCTAGTGTATGTGCAGACTACTACGAGTAAGCATTGCTGCCATGTTGTCTGTATACTCTAAGGCTAGGCACATAGAACGCGATGCCCTTGTGTTATGTTGTCCATTGGAGACAGCTTTAATGCTCCAGACAAACCAGCGCATCAGCGCTGCACTTTCGACAGAGTGCAGTATGAACTGTGCTATAAACAGCCTCTGTGCTGCCTTGCGTAGAGAAGCTTTAACTTTACCTTGGTTGCAGTGTTTATCGTTTTCACCATTCTCATAACTCTGGCTATCATGCTTTGTTTCATCTGCCTAATAATCACAGCTCATGCTTCTTATACAAGATAAATGCTTGAAAAGCTGTTTTTGTACCTTTTTTGTGTTTTCCTTGGGCATGAAGAGTAACAACAAAAGGGTAGAGCTGTTTCCACGATTTCCTTTGGAATAAGAGTGGTCATGTTTGAGGTTGCTGATACCATTTGGCATATCCTAGTAAGGTTAGGGGTTCAGAGGGAGCACTTTGAGCTAGCTAGGAATTGTATCAACTTTTTCTTACGATATATGTGGACTAAGTCCCTGTATTCTGAAGTTCATGTTCTCCTAATACAGTCCTGCCTAATTCGTGGGAAGCATATAAAATGTCTGATATAACTGTAACTTGTAACCCTTGTCACTCCTTCGTCTTCCTGAAACCTTTTTCACTCATTCATCGCTTGGTAAAGTACTGTTAATTAAATCCACCACACACGTAAAATCTAGTCTTCTGCCACTTTTTTGCTACCTAAAGCACTTGAGGCATAGGCATTGTTCGTCTCTGACTCATTAACTCTCCTTTGCATCAGTTCTGCTACATGGTAACTAGCACCCGTCAGAATGACAGATTTACATCTGCTGTCAAATGATTTGAGAGCTAGTGCTTTGAAAATATTGAATTTTTTCAAATTCACTTTGACATTCTTCACTCCACACACCTTTCATATTTCTGCAACCTCAACAGTTTTTGTTTTCCCTAGAAACTCCATCAATAAAGTTGTGTAATAATCTGCAAGTCCTAAAAACAGCTGTAATTGCTCATTGTGGCTTGGAGAAGATGCCTCCACAACTGATTCGAGGCTCTCCTTTGGCACTACCCCATCTCCATCAACACCTTTAGTTCCAGATTGTGCTTCTCTCCCTTTACAGACAACCAACTCATTTACTAAATCCTTAATATCTCAAACAGCATCATCCTCCCAGCCTTTTCCGTATACCAACATATAATTGTGAAAATGTTACATTCTTTGTTTTCTTAAATAATTGATGCATAGCCTGTGGAACACTGCTGATACCTTCGGCAAGTTTCGAATGGCATCACAATCTCTGTGCTCCACCGGTGATGTAAAGTCAAGGGTCACGAAACTTTGTGCAGTGTATTCTGATAGTAAGCTGAAGATAAGTCAATAGCTGCATCCTTCTACATCTTTAACAAAGAATGCATTTCACCCAAATGCTTTTCTTATGATCTCACAGATCCATACACATGTGGAACTTTTCCCTAGCTTTTCTGGCTACTACTGTCAGGAACAATCACTCTCTGACTTTAGTTATAACCTGAGAACTTAATTTGTCCAGTTCACACTTTAGTCGCTTCCATACCATCATAGGCACCAACCTCACCCTAAGCATTTTAGATACAGCCTCTTCCTTAAAAATAATTGTGTTTAAAATCCTTTCAACTTTCCTAATTCCTAAACAAATACCCAAGGAAATGGGTTTCTCCACATAGTGAAAACATGTTACCTGTGTTTCTTACACATCTCTCTCTCTCAGGCACCCTGTTGAACACTCGTCTTGATATACAGTATTTGCTCTATCTGGATGAAAGGGATCCTGCATAATCCCCGTGGTTCTTTATTGCCCCACTAAATTCTTAGCTAGATTAATCCTGGCACAGATGAACTTCCCCTTAAATTCTGTGCGACCCCACAACTTCAACGCATCATCTCCCACAGACCATTCTTTTATGTCCTGAGACTCCCCTTTTATTTGTTTGGAATTTGTATTGTTTTGGTATGTTTTAGGTTTCCTGGTTACCAACAGCTTTAACTTATTTAACTCCAAAGGAGTCTCTTTTTACTAGAATCAAAAGAAAATCAAAACAGCAGATGGCAGGGGCTAGCAAAATTACTGATTAAACAGTGAGATCTTCTGTTTCTTGTGAAACCTCAGCATGTTGTTGTTTGCGAAAATTGTTATGGTGATGCTGCTCCAGATTCTGTCATCTTTTACGTGAAATCTCTCACACCTCACTTCATGTCTTGTACTTGGCAGCAAGGATGGCAAATAGTAGTTAAGTTTGAGATGAACTAGTATGTTTTGGAGATGATTTGCAGAACATTTTCATAAAAACATTTAGGAACCATAGTTTGAAACATCATTAAGAAGAGCAGTTTTCAAGTTAATTCTTTTTTTTATTTTGAGCTAGTGTAGCTGGTGAATCTGGTAAGGGCTCAGATTCAACTTTGTAAAAATTGAAAACTGTTGAGGCGCATTATGAATCTTTAGCGATCTCTCTATGCTCTTGGAGATGACTGTGCATGCTGTGTTACAGAAGTCCACACTTGATTGTTTGAAAGTGTTACTAACATCTGTCCTTTAAGAGGAATAATAGGAACAGGGATACATGACATAGCATGCACAGTTGGCACATGTAAGCTCTCGGTTTTAAAGCAATGTGATGGTGTGGATTCAAATGAAAATCTACCCAGAGACCTAAGCTTCCCATGCAACGGGCCAGGTATGGGCATTCCCAGTGGCAGCCAGGCCAGAGTTTAGTGCGCCCCATGTCCATGTAGATATGTGTTCACCAGTATTTCTGACTCGGTAGAGCTGAGCTTTAGAGTTTTTATTCATCTAAATTTCATTTATTCACTTGTTACCTGCCTGGCGCATGATGCAGTAATGTGTGATTGTCGATGATATTCACGATTATAAGAGATCTCATAAAATGACCACGCCCATGCCTCCAAATAGAAAACGTCATCTTTAACAGATGTTGCCACGGATTTAATGCCCACTTGGGCCCATATTTATACTTTTTTAGCGCCGCATTTGCGCCATTTTTTGACGCAAAACGGCACAAACTTACAAAATACAATGGTATTTTGCAAGTTTGCGCCGTTTTTGCGTCAAAAAACGACGCAAATGCGGCGCAAAAAAAGTATAAATACGGGCCTTGGTGTCTGAAGTTCACCTGTACTTCATTGTTAATTTCTACACATTCTTAAAGCTGAGCAGTGACCGCCTTTTCTAGTACCTGCTGGTTTCTTAACATCTCAAAAAGGAAACGCCGGCAATTGCGTGGAGCCAAATTCGTCCTTGAGTGCTCACCTAAATATTCATGCCCCTGGTTAACTCTACTCTTCCCACAAACTTGTACCATTTGTCCTCATTCTTTTACCTTTTTTAATTGGTGCCCAGCCATGTGTATGCTGTTTCATAGTCGCGTTCTTCCAAAAGAAGTGGAGACAAATGTTTGAGAACTGTTCCACCTTCAGAAGCCAAACACTGCTTAAGCAAGGCTAGTTTGTACCTACCCCTGAACACATCATCCCACAGCTTCTACAGATGGCTTTCCATTTATTGGCAGTTCTCAACAGATTTGCATGGTGACTATACAAATTGAAGGCAGTGCTGACCTTCCCTTCATAATAACACAGAAAAAGTGTCACAGTATTGCACAATGAAAGGTCACTGCTGATTTGAGGGCACTCGGATTTATGGCAATTATATTCGGCAAGTAATGGGAATTATTTTAAGTTTTAACATAAAAGTTACAGTATTTTAAAATCCCCTTTACCTTCAATGTTATTAGGTCAAAGGGATATTTTCCAAAAATAAATAGTTCCATGAGAGTATATTAACTATATCTTCATGGTTGTCATGAATGTTAATAACATTATGTTAATTTTAGTGCCCATATGATACGCGGCTACAACATTAAATGCTCCAGTTGCGTAGGGCCACAAGGAACAGTCTGTGTCCACCCCGGACTAGAACATAAGTAATTCAGACTGGTTTCAGCGTACTTTGCCTTGAATTAATCTCAGTTACTGGCATCACTCTGGACAGGGACAAAAGATGAGCTGCACAAGGCTGGGCTAAAGTGGCACAATGGGTGGAAAACAGTAGCAGCCTTAGTGATCATAGAGATTAATTCAAGCATTCTTTCCACCCCTTTGTGCTTGGTGGCAGAAAGTGTGATGGGTAGGCCATACAGCGATCCTTCGCTCACTGGGTCTCAGGACTCAAGCTCTGCCTTGCTTGTGTTTCCGCATAGAGTGGACCGTGGTTGGCAGTTCAAGCTAGAGCCTTCCTGTTGGAGCAGGAACACTGCTGATCTGCGTAAGTCTGCTCTACAGCCAGAGTGTCACAGTGTAAAAAATTATGGACTGGACTGTGGTCCTGAGCGATTGTCACTAGATGGTGTACCTTTTATCACCTGGACACTCTTTAAACTAGGTGTGAATAAAATTTCTGCTACACTGGCGTAATTTCAGTAATTCCTGAAATCACGCTACTACGCCAGGTCATGTAGGAATGCACTGTTTGAGGGGGGAAAAAAAAATAGATCGACTGCACATAAACAACTTTAATGACCAGAACGTGAGCAGCTGTTCATGGTGTTTGTATGTTGTCTATACTTTCAAAATGGGAGCAAGGACGCATCTGCATTTCGTTCTAATATATAGTGCCAAATGGCAAAATTCCATTTCACTTAATATTATTGAAATTTTGTATAATTACACAGAATTGATTTGTGCGCACCTTTACTTCAAACATAGTGCTCTTCTAAACATGAAGCTTCCACCATATATATATGTTCGAAAAGCACTTGCACAGTTGCTCGTTCAATGTCTGTTACCCATCAGGCCTCCTCGCACATCCCACAATAGATGTAACAAGGGTATTTTTCCTGACTATTGACCACCAGTTGTTGCTGCCACAAGATGTGCATCTCAACCATGCCAAAGCATCCAGTACATTAGTGATTGTCTGTTGATGACTTGTGTACCTTTAAAGTACTGTAATCCTTTGGCACCTTTTCTGCAGTTTCAAGTCTTTTGTCTCCAGTGAAATAAACTATATGGTGTTAAGTTGTATAAGGATTTATTGACAAGTGATGATGCTCATTAGAGGAGCATCTTAAAGCAACTTTGTCCTGGAATCTCCCCACACATTTTCCAGTCTATAGAAGACAGGTATGTCAGAGGCAGCCCTCACTATATGTTCATAGCATGTGTGGCTTGGGATACACAACACAATATGTTGTGTGACTCCTCCTTTAATGTTCCATTGTGAATGGGCACGGATTCCACTCTTAGATTGTTTTCCCCTCCCACTCTTTGGGTCAAACCTGTTCTGTAACAACTCCAAGGTTGATGGGCTTTCCTTAGACGCAACAGTTGGCAACTTTCGACACCCAAGTCAGAATAGTCCTTCTGTGAAAAAGAGAGAATGATTAGAATCGAGAGGAGAAGAATTTCTGCTGTACGTGGTCAGGTTTCAGAATCGAGGCCTCAGCCAAGACCTTCTTCCGCTGCATATGGAGGCTAAGATAATGTGGATAAAATCAGGGTAATGGATTGAATGCCCTACTGCTTGTGCTCACAGTGCAACGCCAAGTATCCTTGGGCTGACGACCACAGCATCTGCAATCTTTGCCTCTCCCCCAAGCACAATGAGGCCCAGTGTGAGTCTTGTGACACGTTGTAGGCACTACAGTGTAGGAGGGAGACGCGCTAAAGCATGAGTTGAGCAGGCCTAGATTAAACAAGCTGAACACCATTCCGCGCTGCCTGCCCTTTGGGGGCCTATGTCTGTGCCAAAATATCAGTTCAGACCCACAAATCGGCCTTTGATGCAGAGATCTAGCGTTTCTGAAGCATCTACCCTCGAAAGACTGGCAGATAAACTGCATGCAAGGCAGAAGAGTCATTACATCCATCCAGACACCGCAAAGATTGCTGTGAAGCCCCAGGGAAAATCTCCAGCACAATGCCTCCTTAAAAGCAAAGGTTTACCTTTAAGGAACCTCAATGCCACTTTCACCTAGGCATTTGCCATGGCAGCTACCACCTCTGAATTCATATTCTCCAGCTTTTCCATATTCTCCAGAGGTGTCAGTTCTCTCTTATTTTGACACCAGCAACTATGGGGACAGAGGCCCATATGGACAGCCTGTGGGTCAGGAAAAGGGCTGACCCATTGGACGGATATAATGTTGGCCCACCAGATGACCCTGACCTCGAGACCGCCCACATCAAGCCATCCTCCTTCCAACGACACCACTACATACCACGTAGTGGTCCAGAGGTGACGCGTTACCATATGGTGGATAGGCACACCATTGAAGAGGAGCATCACTTTTTTTGTAGAAACCCTTTTATGGACTAAGGCCCATATTTATACTTTTTCAGGCAAAACTGTGCTAACGTAGTTTTGCGTCCAAGAGTATAGCGTCGGCTTGCAACATTCCATAGCGCCAGCCGGGTGCCATATTTAAGGAATGGTGCAAGCTTGCGTTAAGGGCGGACTAACGTCAAGGAAAATGACATTAGTTGGGGGGTGGTGGTGGTGGCGGTGGCGGCGGTGGTATGAGGGAAGGGGGTTTTGCACAGAAAAATGGCATTAGGCTAGTTAGAGTAAAAAAAAAATAAAAAAAATTACTCTAACCAGCCTTGCGTCATTTTGCGACGCAAAACCTGCCATACCAGAAAACGTAGAAAAGACAGGAGTCATGCCCACCACCCCAATGGCCAGCACAAGGGACAAGGCTCCGATAGGCGTGGCCATTGCACCCAGTGCCATGTAGGGAGGCCCATTTCAGGGCCCCCAATGGCACTTAAAAAAAATAAACAAAATACTTACCTGGGGTGGGGTCCCCCATCCTCCGCTGTCCCTCTGGTGTGGGAGGGGATGTCCCTGGGGTGTGAGGAGGGCACCTGTGGGCTTATTCGATTGGTGTTCCACCATGGAAATGGGCCCACACATCCCCTAACTCTTGCCCTTACCCAGATGTTAAATAATGGTGCTAAGCAAGCTTAGCGCCATTATTTAGGCCCACCTCCATCCCGTGCACCATTTTTGCACAGGAGGATAAATAAGGAGCTAAGGCCTTAGTCATTTTTTGCCCCGTAACGCCTGCCTTGCAGCTCATTTACGCAAGGTAGTTTCCTGCTAGCAAAAAATGACGTTAACTTCAATATTTTGACGTTAGACTAGGCTAGAGTCAAAATATAAATATGGAGTTAAGTTTGCGCTGAATTAGCATTAAAAAATTACGCTAATTCAGCGCAAATAGAGTATAAATCTGGGCCTAATCACACAGTCCAGTTTCTGCAAGTTCCCAAAGGGATGCTTAAAACAGTCTCTGAGAATATTAAGGACACAGTTAGGGCAAAAGGTTGTTGCTCCTGGGGTATAGAGGAAATGTAATGCTTTTCCCAGCGATCCATTGTACATCAGATGACAAGTCCCATCTGAATCTCTGGTTGTGTAAACGGACTTCCTGCTCACAGACTGAGCGCACACTCCAGTTTCTACCAGAGTTTAAAGGGGTTGCTTTAACTGTCCCTGAGAGTTTTAAGGACCCAATTGGGGGTTAAGGTAGTTAGCCTCAGAAGGAGAGAAAAGTTAAAGCATCTCCCAGCGACCTACTGTATATCAGAGGGCAAGTCTCTCCTGACTCCCTAGTCATTCACACAGCACTGAAGAGGGCATCTGTCTAAGCAACAGTGGATGTCCCCATAGGACAAGCAGAGTAAGCATCTAGATGCTGCTGGAAAGTACGTTGCAGTAGGGGCAACTACTTTGTGGCAGATAGCCAGTTCTGTAGTTTTACTGTCCCACAATAACAGATCTCAGTGGGAGGAAATGAAGGCCCTCCTACAACACCTTCCAGAGGCCTACAAAAAGATGGGGGAAGATTGTTAGTGGAAGGGAAAACCATCTTTACCGCACCTATCAGTTGTACTATTGATTCGACTGACACTGCATCTTGCATGCATGGCTGCGAGTCTCAGGTTGTAAGCCGGAGGTGTAGCAACATCATCTCAATGGCTTGTTCGACAGGGAACATCTCTTTGGGCCCCAAGTCAACTATGTGTTAGAGAATATTAAGGAAGACCATGACATTGCTGAGTTCATGGGTGCACAACAGTCCTTGGGTCCACTAAGCACCATGCAAGAGGGGGCAACAAGACAACACCACCAACCCAAGCACTAGCATACCAACGACAGCAGCAGGCCTTCCATGACTTCCAAACAAGTAGGGGTTACTTACCGGGTTGCTTTGGAGGAAGAACAGTAAGGGCAGAGGAGGAGGTGGCTCTGGTAAGCACTGGCTCTTTATCCATCCCCTTCAATCATCCAATACTGGTCCGTGAGGGTGGGGAGGATGATACCAGATGTCCACCACCGCTGGATGAAAATCAATCTTACACCTAAGAAGGGAACCATTATAACCTTAGAAGGTGAAATTCCTCTAGCAGATATCTGTAGAACTGCAACTTGGTCAACACCGCACACATTCACAAAGCATTATTGTGTGGATATCTTAGCTCGTCAACAAGCTACGGCTGGCCAGGCTGTATTAAGACCATTGCTGTAAACCTCTACATCATCTGCCCCTTAGCCACCATAAGTAGGAAACTGCTTTAAAGTCTGCAAAGCATGTGTATCCACAACTACATGTTATAAGCAGAAAATGTTACTTAACCTGTATCTGTTAGTTACTGATAGCGCTGTAGATTCACTCACTCTGATTAATCTTGCTTACAAGGTTGTTTTCCTTAAAGCCACAACACTACACCTGATAAATCTGAGACAGTTCTTCAGTTATTGTACTGCTTTTAGGATTATCTTTTACACACAGTATTAAGAAATAACTTGAACAGTTGTATACTTTAAATCTAAAATAGTTACTGCCAGCATTTTGGTGGCATGCAAGGTTTTTAAAGTGGAGGAGACAGTAGAATTCCTCAGACTATTTGCACTTGGACAGCAGAGAGGGGCTTGGTTCCAGAGGTCTCTCCTTGTCGTAGCCCTAGCACAGGTATCTCTCATGTTGCACAAACATATCTACAACACAATGAGAAATAGTTGGCAGTGCCATGTAACGCTTCGGCTCCAGCAACGCAATCTGTCACCCAACAGCACCTATAATTGGTCATTCTGACGGCACGTAGTAGACAAATCATGTTAAGCTGCATTTGTTTAATGTATCCTTTTATGCTTTACAGATGAGTAAATCATGTGATTTTGAGAATAGGTAGAAGCTGTCAGCCATCCAGGTCTCAGTTATTCTTGATATTCTGTTCAGTGGTTTAGAGGTTTCAATAAATGTCACTGTTGCAGACGAGTTGCTCAAAGTTTTGTAAATGATCTTTTAAGAATCTGTGATGGGGCCCCTTTTGCCAAAATGGCCAAATCTGTTGGTGTGATCAGGTGCAGCATAGGATGTTTTCTGGAAACCCCTGAATCGGTGTGTAGTAGCATTCAGGGGTGGACTTTGAATGCTTCCAGTTGTTATCTGTATGTATGTTTTTTTTTGTCTTCTAGGTTAAAAAAGATTCAAGAGAAGAAAAAAATAATCAAAGACAGGGCAGAGAAAGAACGAGCGGAGCGCCTAGCAGCAAATCCGGCACTTTATGAGACAGCTAATTTGCTTTCCGAGGAGCGAGATGAGGACCTCCTGTTCGAATAGTCTTCACTGCACATTCCAGTTATGAATGAAAAAAGGCAGCGTGTTGTGAGGTCATACATTCTTATGATATATTTATAATGTTCTATGGTTTTATTTTCACAAAGAATGAGCGCCAAACCTTTTGTAAAATATTAATGGAGGTGTGTGCAGCTCTCTGAAGGAGACCGGAACTGGAAGATTTCATTGTTGGAACTTGAACTGTCACTGATACCATGAAACTGTCATCTGTGTTGTGTTTTTATTTAATAAGTATTCTGCCAATCCAAATACAACATTGTGCCTGGGCTGTACAATGAAATAAAACACATTGGTGTCAAGGTCTTTTAAATTCTTATGTAGTTCTTCATGAAATGTTCTTTCCCTTTGATTCCTGCATCCACTGTGTTGTGTGTTTGGCACCCTATCAATGGTCACGTCACCAGGAAGTGACTTGAAGATAACTGTGTGCGCTTCCAACACCCTCCGGCATCAATTTCACATGAAATGTTCATATAATGTATGTTCAGATGTTCTTGTGTATGCAGGACTTTGTATTTTCTTATAGCATAAATCTAGCTTGAAATGAGCTTGCCATGTAGGGAAAGGGACAACAAACCTCTGACCACATGAATACAAACTGGTACGATGAGCACAGAGTATGTCTACGTTGGACCAAATGGCCTATCAGCTCATATCATTATTGATGGTGGAGGACAGATCAATGTAATGTTCTGTAATTCCATTGATATTTTTCAAACAGTTTATGTGCCAAAAGCAGTTGCTTCTGACTGTAGAAATCTGGGGTTTACGAGAAAGGTTTCAGTCTATGATATCCAGATTGCTGACCGATTTAATCTGAGAAGAGGGAATGGCCTTTGATTGTTGGCCAACTAACAGTGCTCCATTTGTCAAAGAAAACCTTGGTAGTAGCTCGGTTTTAAAGGGATTTAGGTCCCTTATTATTGGCTTTGTGGCGCAGGGCAGTGTAGCATGTCACCTCACTTCGCTGCCCTATGTCACAGGGAAATGGCAGGAATGTGCCGTATTTATCCAATACAGTGCATTCCTGTCATTTTCCCCCCTGCGCTGGTGCCCCTTTGGCAGCTTAGCACCAACGCAGGCACCCTTGCACCATGGTGCAAGAGTGCCTGTGTTGCATGCAGGATTATTTTTGTGCAGGAAGAAACACCTTCCCGCACAAAAACAACCCTGAGAGGCTTTTTCCTATATCTGTGTGATGCAAAATGCAGCACACATAGAAAGGGGAAACATGTATTTGCAATGCAATAGGTCTTGCATTTGCTTGGGTTAGAGCTATTAGCGCTGTAAATGAATAACTGGACTTTTCTCGCCTCATAAATTGGTCAATACTGCTCCATAATTTAATCCTCCCTGCCATATAATTCCAGTGGCCCTGCATATAACTAAAGCACTTCCATTTACCTTCTTCCTCTATCTGCAGCAAAAAATGAAACTATTGCCATTATTTATTATACTTTTTATATTTTTATTTTAATGACCCGCCCCCCGCCCCCCCCCCCCCCGCCCCCCCGCCCCCCCCACCACCACGACCATCCTAGTGTTGGGACCCAGGGATGACCTAGACAGAAAGAGCACATCTTGCGGTGAGTTATGGGCAAAAATGTTTTGTAAAAACAGCGCCCGCAAAGCATTAGGCGAGTTTCGAAGTGCAGCAAATATTGTAGTATCTTAACTATAATGCTCAGAACAGCCCCTAGAGGGCACCAATATAAAAATTAACATTTGTAAGAGACATGGTCATGTAACCATATAGTCAGCCCCTAGAGAGCACAACCATATGAAAAGAGAATGGCAGAATGTAATGCAGTGTAACCGTATATTTAGCCACTGGAGGGAATAGTGCATTACACATTTTGAGGCCTAGCAGGCCTACTAGAATAATATTACAAACAAGTTCCTTAAAACACAGACCACTCCCAGTTGTAAAACAAAAGTTCCAGCCATGAGAGAACTTAAAAAGACATTGACTGGTGAGAGGAGTTAGGTGGGGGGGGACCCAGCGATGCCCTAGACAGAAATAGTGTGTTGTGCTGAACATTTTGATGGTGCTCCTATTGTCCTAGGACCACCACATGGTGAGTTATGGGCAAAAATGTTATGTAAAAGGAATGCCCCACAAAGCATTATGGGGTAATTTTCTGAGTGCAGCGACTATTGTATCTTGACTATAATGCTCAGAACAGCGCCTAGAGGAAACCATAATAATACTAGTGTTTGCAAGAAACATGGTCAGGTAACCATAAAGCCTGTAGAGAGCATAATGACATGAAAACAGAATGGCAGAAAGTAATGCAGTGAATGTATGTGTGTGTATGTATGTGTGTATATATATATATATATATATATATATTCTGTGGCATGTGTAGCTGCAGATACACATGCTGTGCACTATCCTGCCATCTAGTGTTGGGATCGGAGTGTTAAAAGTTGTTTTTCCTCAAAGAAGTCTTTTCGAGTCACGAGACCGAGGGACTCCTCCCTTTCGGCTCCATTGCGCATGGGCGTCGACTCCATTTTAGATTGTTTTCTTTCCGCCATCGGGTTCGGACGTGTTCCTCTTCGCTCCGTATTTCGAATTGGGAAAGTTAGCTAAATATCAAAAAATCAACTGTATTGTTCTTGTTCGGTACCAAGTTAGTGTTATTGTATCGGCACCAACAGCAGGAGCGCTCCGGCGGCCCTTCGAGGCTTCCGTTCTTCTGCAGGGCCTGGTCGGCCCGACCACATCCATCATCGAAGACTAATGGACCGGACGCCCTTCCGCTTCTGTTTGAAGTGCCACTCGAAGTATACCTATACAGACCAACACCTGGTCTGTAATCTGTGTTTGTCACCAGAACACAGGGAGGATACTTGTGAGGCTTGCCGAGCGTTTCGGACTAAAAAGACCCTACGTGATCGACGAGCACGAAGACTACAAATGGCGTCGACACCGAGAGCACAACTTGACGTCGAACAGGAGGAAAGAATTTCCATCCAGGGAACGGACTCTGACGAATCCGAAAGTGAGCGACCCTCGACGGTGCAACGAACAGTGAGTAAAATTGCCCAGTCCAAAACTCACACCAAGATCGTTAAGGCCAAGGGGACGCCACCGCCAGCAGGCCATGACTTAACCCATTGAAAAGAAGGTGACCAAACATCGGCACCAAAAAAGGCCAGAGATTTGCCGAAGACTTCCGACACCGAACGATCTCGACACCCAAGGTGAGAAAAATTTCGTTGGAACTGAAAAAGACAGTTTCGGAAACATCTGTGCCGAAAAAAGCGGCTTTGGAGCCAAAAAGAGGCTCTTACACAGAGGAGCAAGGACTTTCCAGCCAAATGCATGAAAGACACAGATTTGAGCAGGAAATAAGTATGGATGAAACAGACCATACGCAAAGGAGGTTGCACATCCAGAAAGAGACTGGAAAAATACAAACTCTTCCTCCAATTAAAACCAAGAAAAAACTGGCATTCCAAGAGACAGAAATGCAGCCGAAGGCGAAGGTAGCCAGAGAAAAAACCACACCACCAAGGTTTTCTCCACAACTTTCCCCACTACATTCGCCACAGCTGTCTCCGGTGGGAACACCTCCAATGCAGTCACCTACGCATACAGGGATGACACAGGATGATCCAGATGCATGGGACTTATATGATGCACCACTATCAGATAACAGTCCAGATTGTTACCCATCAAAGCCGTCACCTCCAGAGGACAGTACTGCATATACGCAGGTAGTATCCAGGGCAGCTACGTTCCACAATGTAGCAATGCATTCTGAGCCAATAGAGGATGATTTCCTGTTCAACACCTTGACATCCACCCACGCTTCCTACCAGAGTCTGACAATGCTCCTGCGTATGCTCAAACATGCAAAGCAGGTATTCCAGGAGCCAGTTAAAGGAAGGGCTATCACACCTAGGGTGGAGAAGAAGTACAAGCCTCCCCCAACAGATCCTGTGTTTATAACACAGCAATTTACACCGGACCCGGTGGTTGTAGGAGCAGCAAGAAAGAGGGCAAACTCTCAATCATCAGGAGACGCTCCATCGCTTGACAAAGAGAGTAGAAAGTTTGACACAGCACGCAAACGAGTGGCAGCACAGGCAGCCAATCAATGGCGAATCGCTAATTCGCAAGCCCTACTTGCTCGCTACGATAGGGCACACTGGGACGAGATGCATCACATTATACAGCACTTGCACAAAGAACACCAGAAACGTGCCCAGCAGGTTGTGGAAGAAGGACAAGCAATTTCCAACAACCAAATAAGGTCCGCATTAGACTCTGCAGACACGGCAGCACGAACGGTCAACACTGAGGTAACCATTCGCAGGCATACATGGTTAAGAAGCTCGGGATTCAAGCCAGAAATCCAACAAGCGGTGTTGAACATGCCTTTTTACCAAGAACAATTGTTTGGGCCAGAAGTGGACACAGCAATTGAAAAATTAAAGAAAGACACGGACAAGGCCAAAGCCATGGGCACGCTCTACTCCCCACAGGGCGGAGACACATTTAGAAAGCCACAATTTAGAGGTGGTTTTCAAATGCAAACACCAGAGCCTTCCACCCCGCAAACCAGACCCACCTATCAGGCACACTACCAGAGGGGAGGGTTTCGTGGCTCATATAGAGGAGGACAATTCCCAAGAGGAAGGGGAAAGTTCCAGACACCTAAAACAAGCCAAACCAAACAGTGACTCCAATGTCACAAAACCCCAACACTTAACACCAGTGGGGTGGAGACTTACCGCATACTATCAGAACTGGACACACATTACCACGGACGCATGGGTCCTAGCCATTATCCAACATGGTTATTGCATAGAATTCACAAAATTTCCACCAGATGTGCCCCCAAGGGCACACAATATGTCCAAACAACACTTAGACCTATTACAAATAGAGGTCCAAGCACTATTGCAAAAACAAGCAATAGAGTTAGTACCCAACCATCAGAAAGGAACAGGCGTCTACTCCCTATATTTCCTAATTCCAAAGAAGGGTAAAATGTTAAGACCTATCTTAGACCTCAGAACACTGAGGGCCTCATTCCAACCCTGGCGGTCTATGACCGCCAGGGTGGATGGCCACGGAAGCACCGTCAACAGGCTGGCGGTGCTTCCTTTGGCATTCCGACCGCGGCTGTAAAGCTGCGGTCGCCCAGCCGGGTCCGGCGGTTTCCCGCCGGATTACCCCCGGCTGGGAGAATCCTCCATGGCGGTGCTGCAAGCAGCGCCGCCATGGGGATTCCGACCCCCTTCCCGCCAGCCTGTTTCTGGCGGTTTTCACCGCCAGAAACAGGATGCCGGGAACGGGTGTCATGGGGCCCCTGCACTGCCCATGCCACTGGCATGAGCAGTGCAGGGGCCCCCTAACAGGGCCCCAGCATGATTTGAAAATCGCGACGGGTGCAACTGCACCCGTCGCACCCCTGCAACACCGCCGGCTCCATTCGGAGCTGGCTTCTGTGTTGCAGGGCCTTTTGCCGCTGGGCCGGCGGGCGCTCCCTTGGGGGGCGCCAGCCGGCCCAGCGGGAAAGTCAGAATGGCCTCCGGACTTCTGACCGCGGAGCGGCCATTTGGCGGTTCCCGCCAGGCGGGCGGCTTCCGCCGCCCGCCCGGGTCAGAATGACCCCCTGAATCTCTTCATCAAGTCAGACCACTTCCACATGGTTACACTTCAAGACGTGGTTCCCTTGCTAAAAAAGGAGGACTACATGTCAACATTGGATCTCAAGGATGCGTGCTTTCACATACCCATCCATCCTTCTCACAGAAAATACTTAAGGTTTATGATTACACGGCGTACACTATCAATTCAAAGTGATACCGTTCGGGATAACAACAGCCCCAAGGGTATTCACAAAATGCCTTGCAGTAGTAGCCGCTCACATAAGCAGACCGCACATGCACGTATTCCCATACTTAGACGACTGGCTAATAAAAAGCAACACTCAACAACAGTGTCTTCTTCACACGCAATACGTTATAGAAACTCTACACAACTAGGGTTCTCTATAAATTACCAGAAATCACATCTGCAGCCATCCCAAATACAATACTTGGGAGCAAAACTCAACACACAAAAAGCAAGTGCCACTCCAAGTCCACAAAGGGTCCAAGCGTTCCAAAATATAAAATCAAGCATACAGTCAAACCAACACTACCCAGTAAGGTTTGTAATGAAACTTCTAGGCATGATGTCTTCATGCATAGCCATTGTCCCAAACGCAAGATTACACATGCGACCCTTACAACAGTGCCTAGCAAAACAATGGACACAAGCACAGGGTCAACTTCAAGATCTAGTGTTGATAGACCGCCAGACACACATCTCGATTCAATGGTGGAACCCTATAAATTTAAACCAAGGGCGGCCATTCCAAGACCCAGTGCCTCAATATGTGATCACAACAGATGCTTCCATGATGGGGTGGGGAGCACATCTCCACAAGCACAGCATACAGGGTCAATGGGACAATCAACAAAAACAACTTCACATAAATCATTTGGAACTGCTAGCAGTGTTTCTAGCATTAAAAGCATTTCAACCACTAGTAGCCCACAAACACATTCTTGTCAAAACAGACAACATGACAACAATGTATTATCTCAACAAACAAGGAGGGACACACTCGTCACAACTGTCTCTTAGCACAAAAAATTTGGCTTTGGGCAATTCACAATCACATTCTCCTGATAGCACAATACATCCCAGGCATTCAGAACCAGTTAGCAGACAATCTCAGTCGAATCACCAGCAAACTCACGAATGGGAAATTCATCCCCACATCCTACAGGATCACTTCCTACGCTGGGGAACACCAAAAATAGACCTATTAGCAACAAAAGAAAATGTAAAATGCCAAAACTTCGCGTTCAGGTACCCACACCCTCAATCCAAGGGCAATGCGTTATGGATCAGTTGGTCAGGGATATTTGCTTACGCTTTTCCCCCTCTCCCACTCATTCCTTATTTGGTCAACAAACTAAGTCAAAACAAACTAATACTTATAGCACCAACCTGGGCTCGCC
The DNA here is from genome assembly GCF_031143425.1 of Pleurodeles waltl. Classification (NCBI taxonomy): domain Eukaryota; kingdom Metazoa; phylum Chordata; class Amphibia; order Caudata; family Salamandridae; genus Pleurodeles; species Pleurodeles waltl. The sequence goes on from NC_090448.1 coordinate 1,127,017,657, forward strand.
AACCGTGGTACACAACACTGTTGGACTTATCAGTAGTACCTCACATCAAATTACCTGTAGGAAGTTGGCTCTGTATGTACTATTTCAAAGTAAGAAATAGCATGCACAGAGTCCAAGGGTTCCCCTTAGAGGTAAGATAGTGGCAAAAAGAGATAATTCTAATGCTCTATTTTGTGGTAGTGTGGTCGAGCAGTAGGCTTATCAGAGGGTAGTGTTAAGCATTTGTTGTACACACACAGGCAATAAATGGGGAACACACACTCAGACAATTCCAGGCCAATAGGTTTTTATATAGAAAAATATATTTTCTTAGTTTGTAAATCTTGAACATGTGGTTCTTAAAATAAACAATACTTTAAATGAAAGGTATTTCACTTAGGAACTTTGAATTAGCAAAATAGCATATACAGTTTTCACACGAATGGCAATAAGCTATTTTAAAACTAGACAGTGCAATTTTCAACAGTTCCTGGGGGAGGTAAGTGTTTGTTAGATTTGCAGGTAAGTAAACCACCTACAGAGTTCAAAGTTGGGTCCAAGGTAGCCCACCGTTGGGGGTTCAGAGCAACCCCAAAGTTACCACACCAGCAGCTCAGGGCCGGTCAGGTGCAGAGGTCAAAGTGGTGCCCAAAACGCGTAGGCTTCAATGGAAAAAGGGATGCCCCGGTTCCAGTCTGCCAGCAGGTAAGTACCCGCGTCTTCGGAGGGCAGACCAGGGGGGTTTTGTAGGGCACCGGGGTGGGACACAAGTCAGCACAAAAAGTACACCCTCAGCGGCATGGGGGCGGCCGGGTGCAGTGCGCAAATAGGCGTTGGGTTTGCAATGTAGTTCAATGGGAGACCCAGGGGTCTCTTCAGCGAAGCAGGCAGGCACCTGGGCAAGGGAGAGGGCCACCTGGGGGTCGCTCCTGCACTGGAGGTCGGATCCTTCAGGTCCTGGGGGCTGCGGGTGCAGGGTCCTTACCAGGCGTCGGGTTCTTAGAAGCAGGCAGTCGCGGTCAGGGGGAGCCTCTGGATTCCCTCTGCAGGCGTCGCTGTAGGGGCTCAGGGGGGTCAACTCTGGCTACTCACGGGCTCGCAGTCGCCGGGTAGTCCTCCCTGTAGTGTTGGTTCTCCACAAGTCGAGATGGGGGCGTCGGGTGCAGAGTGCCAAGTCTCACGCTTCCGGCGGGAAACGTGTTGTTTTCATAAGTTGCTCCTTTGTTGCAAAGTTGCAGTCTTTGTGGAACAGGGCCGCTGTCCTCGGGAGATCTTGGTCCTTTTAGATGCAGGGTAGTCCTCTGAGGCTTCCGAGGTTGCTGGACCCTGTGGAACGCGTCGCTGTAGCAGTTCTCTTGAAGTGGGGAGACAGGCCGGTTGAGCTGGGGCCAAAGCAGTTGGTGTCTGTCTTCTCTGCAGGTTTTTCAGCTCAGCAGTCCTTCTTCGTCTTAGGTTGCAGGAATCTAGTTACCTAGGTTCTGGGAGCCCCTAAATACTAGATTCAGGGGTGTGTTCAGGTCTGGGGGGTTAGTAGCCAATGGCTACTAGCCCTGAGGGTGGCTACACCCTCTTTGTGCCTCCTCCCTGAGGGGAGGGGGGCACATCCCTAATCCTATTGGGGGAATCCTCCATCTGCAAGATGGAGGATTTCTAAAAGTCAGAGTCACCTCCGCTCAGGACACCTTAGGGGCTGTCCTGACCGGCCAGTGACTCCTTGTTTTTCTCATTATCTCCTCCGGCCTTGCTGCCAAAAGTGGGGCCGTGGCCGGAGGGGGCGGGCAACTCCACTAGCTGGAGTGCGCTGGGGTGCTGTAACAAAGGGGGTGAGCGTTTGAGGCTCACCACCAGGTGTTACAGTTCCTGCAGGGGAGGTGAGAAGCACCTCCACCCAAAACAGGCTTTGTTACTAGCCACAGAGTGACAAAGGCACTCTCCCCATGTGGCCAGCAACATGTCTGGTGTGTGGCAGGCTGCTAAAACTAGTCAGCCCACAAAGGTAGTCGGGTATGGTTTCAAGGGCCATCTCTAAATGCCCTCTGGGGTGTATTTTACAATAAAATGTACACTGGCATCAGTGTGCATTTATTGTGCTGAGAAGTTTGATACCAAACTTCACAGTTTTCAGTGTAGCCATTATGGTGCTGTGGAGTTCGTGTTTGACAGATTCCCAGACCATATACTCTTATGGCTACCCTGCACTTACAATGTCTAAGGTTTTGCTTAGACACTGTAGGGGCATAGTGCTCATGTACTTATGCCCTCACCCGTGGTATAGTGTGCCCTGCCTTAGGGCTGTAAGGCCTGCTAGAGGGGTGACTTATCTATGCCATAGGCTGTGTGAGGTTGGCATGGCACCCTGAGGGGAGTGCCATGTCGACTTAATCTTTTTCTCCCCACCAGCACACACAAGCTGGCAAGCAGTGTGTCTGTGCTGAGTGAGGGGTCTCCAGGGTGGCAAAAGACATGCTGCAGCCCTTAGAGACCTTCCCTGGCATCAGGGCCCTTGGTACCAGGGGTACCAGTTACAAGGGACTTACCTGGATGCCAGGGTGTGCCAATTGTGGAAACAAAGGTTCAGGTTAGGGAAAGAACACCGGTGCTGGGGCCTGGTTAGCAGGCCTCAGCACACTTTCAAATCATAACTTGGCACCAGCAAAGGCAAAAAAAAAAGTCAGGGGGTAACCATGCCAAGGAGGCATTTCCTTACACAACCTTCCCCCCCAAACAAAAGAGGATGAGACTAACCGTTCCCAAGCGAGTCTTCATTTTCCAAGTGGAAGAACCTGGAAAGGCCATCTGCATTGGCATGGGCAGTCCCAGGTCTGTGTTCCACTATAAAGTACATTCCCTGTAGGGAGATGGTCCATCTCAACAGTTTTGGATTTTCACCTTTCATTTGCATTAGCCATCTGAGAGGTCTGTGGTCAGTTTGAACTACAAAGTGAGTACCAAAGAGGTATGGTCTCAGCTTCTTCAGGGACCAAACCACAGGAAAGGCCTCCCTATCAATGGCACTCCAACGCTGCTCACTGGGGAGTAACCTCCTGCTAATGAAAGCAACAGGCTGGTCAAGGCCATCATCATTTGTTTGGGACAAAATTGCCCCTATCCCATGTTCAGAGGCATAAGTCTGCACAATGAACTGCTTGGAGTAATCTGGAGCTTTGAGAACTGGTGCTGTGCACACAGCTTGTTTCAGGGTGTCAAAGGCCTGTTGGCATTCTATAGTCCAGTTTACCTTCTTGGGCATTTTCTTGGAGGTAAGTTCTGTGAGGGGTGTCACTATTGATCCATAACCCTTCACAAACCTCCTGTAGTACCCAGTCAAGCCAAGGAATGCCCTGACTTGAGTCTGGGTTTTTGGAGCTGCCCAGTCCAGAATAGTCTGGATCGTAGGCTGGAATGGCTGAACTTGGCCTCCACCTACAAGGTATCCCAAGTAAACCACAGTTCCCTGCCTCTTCTGGCATTTGGATGCCTTGATAGAGAGGCCTGCTGCTTGCAGGGCCTTCAAAACCTTCTTCAGGTGGACCAGGTGATCCTGCCAGCAGGAGCTAAAGACAGCAATATCGTCAAGATAAGCTGCACTAAAGGACTCCAAGCCAGCAAGGACTTGATTCACCAACCTTTGGAAGGTGGCAAGGGCATTCTTTAAACCAAAGGGCATAACAGTAAACTGATAATGCCCATCAGGTGTGGGTAATGCTGTCTTTTCTTTTGCTCCTGGTGCCATTTTGATTTGCCAGTACCCTGCTGTCAAGTCAACGGTACTTAAGTATTTAACCTCGTTTGTCTATCAATTCATCTGCCCTTGGAATGGGATGGGCATCTGTCTTGGTGACAGAATTAAGTCCTCTGTAGTCCACACAAAACCTCATCTCTCTCTTTCCATCTTTGGTGTGAGTTTTGGCTCAGGGGCTGTCAGAGTGCTCAATGACTCCCAGTTCCAGCATCTTGTGAACTTCCACTTTGATGCTTTCCTTAACTTGGTCAGACTGTCTGAAAATTTTGTTTTTGACAGGCATGCTGTCTCCTGTGTCTACATCATGGGTACACAGGTGTGTCTGACCAGGGGTTAGGGAAAAGAGCTCAGCAAACTGTTGCAGGACCTTCCTACAGTCAGATTGCTGTTGGCCAGAGAGGGTGTCTGAGTGGATCACTCCATCCACTGAGCCATCTTTAGGGTCTGTGGAGAGGAGATCAGGGAGAGGTTCACTCTCGGCTTCCTAGTCCTCATCTGTTACCATCAACAGATTCACATCTGCCCTGTCATGGAAGAGTTTGAGGCGGTTCACATGGATCACCCTTTTGGGGGTCCTGCTAGTGCCCAGGTCTACCAGGTAGGTGACCTGACTCTTCCTTTCTAGCACTGGGTAAGGGCCACTCCATCTGTCCTGAAGTGCCCTGGGAGCCACATGGTCCAGAACCCAGACTTTCTGCCCTGGCTGAAACTCAACCATAGCAGCCTTTTGGTCATACCACATCTTCTGGAGTTGTTGGCTGGCCTCAAGGTTTTTGCTTGCCTTTTCCATGTACTCTGCCACCCTTGAACGTAGGCCTAGTACATAGTCCACTATATCTTGTTTAGGCTCATGAAGAGGTCTCTCCCAGCCTTCTTTTACAAGAGCCAGTGGTCCCCTGACAGGATGGCCAAACAGAAGTTCAAAGGGGGAAAACCCTACTCCCTTCTGAGGCACCTCTCTGTAGGTGAAAAGCAGACATGGCAAGAGGACATCCCATCTCCTTTTGAGTTTTTCAGGGAGCCCCATGATCATGCCTTTCAATGTCTTGTTAAATCTTTCTACAAGAGCATTGGTTTGTGGGTGGTATGGTGTGGTGAATTTGTAAGTCACCCCACACTCATTCCACATATGCTTCAGGTATGCTGACATGAAGTTGGTACCTCTGTCAGACACCACCTCCTTGGGAAATCCCACTCTGGTAAAAATACCAATGAGTGCTTTGGCTACTGCAGGGGCAGTAGTCGACCTAAGGGGAATTGCTTCAGGGTATCTAGTAGCATGATCCACTACTACTAGTATGTATTGGTTCCCTGAGGCTGTGGGAGGTTCAAGTGGACCCACTATGTCCACACCCACTCTTTCAAAGGGGATCCCCACCACTGGAAGTGGAATGAGGGGGGCCTTTGGGTGTCCACCTGTCTTACCACTGGCTTGACAGGTGGCACAGGAGACACAAAACTCCTTTACCTTCTGGGACATGTTGGGCCAATAGAAATGGTTGACTAATCTCTCCCAGGTCTTGGTCTGTCCCAAATGCCCAGCAAGAGGAATATCATGAGCTAGGGTTTTCTATAAATTACCAAAAATCAAACTTGCAACCATCCCAAATTCAACAATATTTGGGAGCTACACTCAGCACTCAAAAAGCTTTAGCAAGTCCAAGCCCACAAAGGGTACAATCATTCCACACCATGGTACCAAAAATACAACCAAATCAACATTACACAGTCAGATTTGTGATGAAACTTCTAAGCATGATGGCATCATGCATCGCAATTGTCTCAAACGCACGGTTACACATGCGGCCCTTGCAGCAGTGCCTCGCAAAACAATGGTCGCAGGCACAGGGTCAACTCCAAGATCTAGTGCTGATAGACCGCCAAACACACTATTAGCTTCAGGGGTGGAGCCCCGTAAATGTTCTCCCAACATATGCATCAATGATTGGGTGGGGAGCACACCTCAACAATCACAATATACAAGGACAGTGGGACAACAAACAAAAACAGGTACACATAAATCACTTAGAGCTGCTAGCAGTCTTTCCAGTACTAAAAGCTTTTCAACCTCTTCTAGCTCACAAACACATTCTTGTCAAAACAGACAATGTATTACTTAAACAAACAGGGGGGAGCACACATCACAAGTCTGCCTCCTGGCACAAAACATTTGGCATTGGGCAATTCACAACAATATTCGCCTAATAGCGCAATACATCCCAGGCATTCACAATCAATTAGCGGACAATCTCAGTCGAGATCACCAGCAAACTCACGAGTGGGAAATACATCCTCAGGTACTACAAAACTACTTTCTCCAGTGGGGGACACCAGACATAGATCTGTTCGCCAAAAACCAAAACGCAAAATGCCAAAACTTTGCGTCCAGGTACCCACACCCTCAGTCCCAGGGCAATGCTCTATGGATCAATTGGTCAGGGATATTTGCTTACGCTTTTCCCCATCTCATTCCTTTTCTAGTCAACAAACTGCGTCAAAACAAACTCAAACTAATACTCATAGCACCAACGTGGGCACGCCAACCATGGTACACCACACTGTTGGACCTCTCAGTAGTACCCCACATCAAACTTCCAAACAGACCAGACCTGTTAATGCAACACAAACAGCAGATCAGACACCCCAATCCAGCAATGCTCAATCTGGCTCCTGAAGTCTTAGAGTTTGGCTATCTAAATCTTCCAAACGAGTGTATGGAAGTCATTAAACAGGCAAGAAAACCTACCACCAGGCATTGCTATGCTAATAAACGGAAAAGATTTGTTTTCTAGTGCCAAGCAAAACACATCACACCGTTAGATGCGATCATACAGGACGTCGTGGGCTATTTACTACACTTACAAAAAGCAAATCTTGCTTTTTCATCCATCAAAATACACCTCACTGCAATTTCAGCGTACTTGCAAATTAAACACACAAAATCAAAATCACTATTTAGAATGCCAGTCATTAAAGCCTTCATGGAAGGACTGAAGAGGATCATACCTCCAAGAACTTCACCAGTACCCTCGTGGAATCTTAATAAAGTACTTACACGACTCATGAGCCCACCTTTTGAAACCCATGCATTCTTGTCAAATCCAATTCTTAACTTGGAAAGTGGCATTTCTAGTGGCTATCACTTCACTATGAAGAGTTAGTGAAATACAGGCTTTCACTATTGAGGAACCCTTTATACAAGTACACAAACAAAGTGGTTCTCCGCACAAATCCAAAATTTCTACCAAAAGTCATTTCACCCTTTCATTTAAACCAAACCGTGGAACTTCCAGTCTTCTTCCCACAGCCAGACTCAGTAGCAGAAAGAGCACTGCATACTTTAGACATAAAAAGAGCACTAATGTATTATAAAGACAGAACAAAGCCATTTCGTAAAACTAAGCAATTGTTCGTTGCTTTCCAAAAAACGCATACTGGTAACTCCATATCCAAACAGGACATAGCCAGATGGATAGTCAAACGTATACAAACCTGTTACCTCAAAGCTAAAAGAGAGTTACTCATTACACCAAAGGCATACTCCACTAGAAAGAAAGGAGCATCAATGGCCTTTCTATGTAACATACCAATGACAGAGATTTGTAAAGCAGCCACTTGGTCTACACCTCATACGTTTACCAAACACTATTGTGAAGATGTGTTAGCAACACAACAAGCCACAGTAGGACAGGCTGTACTAAGAACATTATTTCAGACAACTTCAACTCCTACAGGCTAACCACCGCTTTTGGTGGTCTATGCATAGCATGTGTATCTGCAGCTACACATGCCATTGAACGGAAAATGTCACTTACCCAGTGTACATCTGTTCATGGCATGTTCCGCTGCAGATTCACATGCACCCTCCCACCTCCCTGGGAGCCTGTAGCCATTTAAGTTACATTTAAAATTTGTACATATATATATACATCTCTATTCCATTGCATGGACATCTCTTTCTTTACACTCTATCACTCCCACCTTACCTTCTGCGGGAAAACAATCTAACATGGAGTCGATGCCCATGCGCAATGGAGCCAAAAAGAAGGAGTCATTCGGTCCCGTGACTCGAAAAGACTTCTTCGAAGAAAAACAACTTGTAACACTCTGAGCCCAACACTAGATGGCAGGACCTGTGCATAGCATGTGAATCTGCAGCGGAACATATATATATATAATGTTCGATGGCATGTGTAGCTGCAGATACACATGCTGTGCACATCCCGCTATCTGGTGTTGGGCTCAGTGTTACAAGTTGTTTTTCTTCTAAGAAGTCTTTTTGAGTCACGAGATCGAGGGACTCCTCCCATTTGGGCTCTATTGCGCATGGGCGTCTACTCCATCTTAGATTGTTTTTTTCCGCCATCGGGTTCGGACGTGTTCCTTTTCGCTCCGTGTTTCGGGTCGGAAAGTTAGTTAGAATCTCGGAAAAATTGTCGGTATTGTTTGCGTTCGGTATCGGGTTAGTTACAACAAATTGACACTGACTTTTGAAGAGCTCTGGTGGCCCTTTGGGGTTTTTTCGATCCCCCGTCGGGGCCTGGTTGGCCCGGCCACGTGTCTCTTCAAGGCTGATGGAACGGACCCCGTTCCGCTTCTGCCCAAAATGTCATAACAAGTATCCATATACAGATCAGCATCTGGTCTGTAACTTGTGTCTGTCTCCAGAGCACAAGGAGGATACCTGTGAAGCCTGTCGAGCGTTTCGGTCGAGGAAGACATTAAGAGACCGAAGAGCGAGAAGACTGCAGATGGCGTCGGCGCCGACAGGACAAGGGCGTTTCGAGGAGGAAGAAGAAACCTTCTCCATCCAGGATTCGGACTCAGACGAGCTCGATCCCGAAGAAACGCAGAAAACCGTGAGTAAGACGTTGAAACATAAAACTCACTAAAAGAAAACAAAAGCCCAGGGGACGCCACCGCCAACAGGCCATGGCTTAACCCGAAAAATAGGTGACCGATCATCGGCACCGAAAAAGGGCACGCTTGTGGCGAAGTCATCCGACTCCGGTCGAGATACCGCCACACAGCAATCTCGGGCCCGAGACAGCGTCTCCGAGCAGATTCGGCACCGAGACAGTGGCACCGAAACGGGTCGGCACCAAGACACCACGACGCTGAATATAAAAAAAGGTTTCCTCGGAGCCCAAAAAGGCAACCGAAAAGGTTTTGATTCCGAAACATCCAGCCTCGGAACCGAAAACAGGTTCCTACACAGAGGAACAGGGATTGTCACATCCCAGATGCAGAAACATAAGTTCGGAGAAGAACTTGAATCAGTAGAGCCAGACTACACTCAAAGAAGGCTCCACATTCAAAAGGACACAGGGAAGATAAGCACTCTTCCCCCAATTAAGATGAAAAGAAGACTTGCCTTTCAAGAAAAGGACAAGCAGCCACAGGCAAAGGTGGCAAGACAAACAACTCCACCACCATCAGTGCACACATCACCGGTAGCCACTCCACCACTGATGCAATCCCCGACTCATACTGCAATGAGTCAAGATGATCCCGACGCATGGGACCTTTATGATGCTCCTGTATCAGATAACAGCCCAGACTGTTATCCTGCGAGCCCGTCGCCACCTGAAGACAGTACATCCTACACGCAGGTGGTCTCAAGGGCAGCTGCTTTTCATAACATCACCTTGCATGCAGAACCAATTGAGGATGACTTTTTGTTTAATACACTATCCTCCACTCATAGCCAATACCAAAGCTTACCTATGCTCCCGGGAATGCTAAAACATTCCAAACAAATATTTCAGGATCCTGTAAAAGGCAGAGCCATAACTCCAAGGGTGGAGAAGGAGTACAAGCCACCGCCAACAGACCCTGTTTATATTACGCAGCAATTAACACCAGACACTGTGGTTGTCGGGGCAGCTCGCAAGAGAGCAAACTCTCCTACCTCGGGAGACGCACCGCCTCCAGACAAAGAGAGTCGCAAATTTGATGCTGCGGGTAAAAGGGTGGCAGCACAAGCAGCAAACCAATGGCGCATTGCCAACTCACAAGCACTTTTGGCAAGATACGATAGAGCTCATTGGGACGAAATGCAGCATTTCATAGAACACTTACCCGAAGAGTTCCAGAAAAGGGCACAACAAGTGGTGGAAGAAGGGCAAAGTATCTCCAATATATTCAGATACGCTCAGCAATGGATGCAGCAGATATGGCTGCAAGGACAGTAAATACTGCAATAACAATAAGGAGACCCACATGGTTGCGTACGTCAGGATTCAAGCCGGAAATACAACAAGCCGTGCTGAATATGCCTTTTAATGAACAGCAGTTGTTTGGGCCGGAAGTCGACACTGCTATTGAGAAACTCAAAAAAGATCCAGATACGGCAAAAGCAAGACACAATTTAGGGGAGGGTTTCGAGGTCAACCTACAGAGACCACAACCTCACAAGCAAGGCCCACTTACCAAAGCCAATATCAGCGGGGAAGTTTTTGGGGGCAATATAGAGGGGGACAATTCCAAAAGAATAGAGGGAAGTTCCAAAGCCCCAAAACCCCTCAAAACAAACAGTGACTTTCAAGTCCCACATCCCCAACACATAACACCTGTGGGGGGGAGACTTTAAGCCAATTTTACAAACATTGGGAGGAGATAACAACAGACACTTGGGTACTGGCAATTATCCAGCATGGTTATTGCATAGAATTTCTCAAATTCCCTCCAAACGTCCCACTGAAAACACACAATATGTCAAAACAACATATGGATCTTCTAGGACTAGAAGTTCAGGCATTGCTACTGAAAGAAGCAATAGAGTTAGAACCAAAACAACAGAAAGGAAAAGTTGTTTACTCTCTGTACTTTCTCATACCCAAAAAAGACAAGAGTCTGAGACCTATATTAGATCTCAGAACATTGAATATCTACATCAAATCAGATCACTTTCACATGGTGACATTACAAGACGTAATCCCACTGCTCAAACAACAAGACTACATGACAACACTAGACCTAAAGGATGCATATTTCCATATACCGATACATCCTTCACACAGAAAATACTTAAGGTTTGTATTCCAAAGGATACATTACCAATTCAAGGTGTTGCCATTCGGAATAACAACTGCGCCAAGAGTTTTTACAAAGTGCCTGGCAGTCGTAGCTGCACATATCAGAAGGCAGCAAATACATGTGTTCCCGTACCTAGACGATTGGTTAATCAAAACCAACACGCTAGAAAGGTGTTCACAACACACAAAGTATGTCATAGAAACCATCCACAAACTAGGTTTCTCAATCAACTACACAAAGTCACACCTTCTGCCGTGTCAAACACAGCAATACTTAGGGGCGACAATCAACACAGCAAAAGGGATTGCCACTCCAAGTCCACAAAGGGTTCTGGCATTTCGCAATGTCATACAGGCCATGTATCCAAAACAAAAATTACAAGTCAAAACGGTGATGAAACTCCTAGGCATGATGTCCTCATGCATAGCCATTGTCCCAAACGCAAGGTTGCACATGCGGCCCTTACAACAGTGCCTAGCATCACAGTGGTCACAGGCACAGGGTCAACTTCTAGATCTGGTGTTGGTAGACCGCCAAACATACATCTCGCTTCAATGGTGGAACAGTATAAATTTAAACCAAGGGCGGCCTTTCCAAGACCCAGTGCCACAATATGTAATAACGACAGATGCCTCCATGATAGGGTGGGGAGCACACCTCAATCAATACAGCATCCAAGGACAATGGGACACTTACCAAAAACAGTTTCACATTAATCACTCGGAACTATTGGCAGTATTTCTAGCGCTGAAAGCATTTCAACCTATAATAAGCCACAAACACATTCTTGTCAAAACAGACAACATGACAACAATGTATTACCTAAACAAACAGGGAGGGACACACTCAACACAGTTGTATCTCCTGGCACAGAGAATATGACATTGGGCGATTCACAACCACATTCGCCTTATAGCACAATTTATTCCAGGAATTCAGAATCAGTTAGCAGACAATCTCTCTCGGGATCACCAACAGATCCACGAATGGGAGATTCACCCCCAAATACTGAATACTTACTTCCAGAGTTGGGGAACACCACAAATAGATCTATTTGCAACAAAGGAAAATGCAAAATGCCGAAACTTCGCATCCAGGTACCCACAAGATCAGTCTCAGGGCAATGCGTTATGGATGAGTTGGTCAGGGATATTTGCTTACGCTTTTCCCCCTCTCCCACTCCTTCCATATCTGGTAAACAAGTTGAGTCAAAACAAACTCAGACTCATACTAATAGCACCAACATGGGCAAGACAACCTTGGTACACAACACTACTAGACCTCTCAGTAGTGCCTCATGTCAAACTACCAAATAGACCAGATCTGTTAACGCAACACAAACAACAGATCAGACACCCAAATCCAGCATCGCTGAATCTAGCAATTTGGCTCCTGAAGTCCTAGAGTTCGGACACTTAGACCTTACACAGAAATGTATGGAGGTCATAAAACAAGCTAGGAAACCTACCACTAGACATTGCTATGCAAATAAGTGGAAAAGATTTGTTTGTTACTGCCATAATAATCAAATTCAACCCTTACACACATCTGCCAAAGACATCGTAAGATACTTACTACATTTGCAAAAGTCAAAGTTAGCTTTTTCTTCCATTAAGATACATCTTACAGCAATTTCAGCTTACCTGCAATTTACGCACTCAACTTCTCTATTTAGGATACCAGTCATAAAAGCTTTTATGGAAGGCCTAAAGAGAATTATACCACCAAGAACACCACCAGTTCCTTCATGGAACCTCAACATTGTCTTAACACGACTCATGGGTCCACCTTTTGAGCCCATGCACTCTTGTGAAATGCAATACTTAACATGGAAAGTTGTATTTTTAATTGCCATCACATCTTTAAGAAGAGTAAGTGAGATTCAAGCATTTACCATACAAGAACCATTTATTCAAATACACAAGCATAAAGTAGTTCTACGGACAAATCCTACATTTTTACCAAAAGTCATATCACCGTTCCATTTAAATCAAACAGTAGAATTACCAGTGTTCTTCCCACAGCCAGATTCTGTAGCTGAAAGAGCACTACATACATTAGACATCAAAAAAGCGTTAATGTACTACATTGACAGAACAAAACTAATTCGAAAAACAAAACAATTATTTATTGCTTTCCAAAAACCTCATACAGGAAATCCAATTTCTAAACAAGGCATTGCTAGATGGATAGTTAAGTGCATTTAAATCTGTTATCTTAAAGCAAAAAGAGAACTGCCTATTACACCAAAGGCACACTCAACTAGAAAGAAAGGTGCTACCATGGCCTTTCTGGGAAATATTCCAATGACCGAAATATGTAAGGCAGCTACATGGTCTATGCCTCATACTTTCACCAAACACTACTGTGTAGATGTGTTAACGGCACAACAAGCCACAGTAGGTCAAGCAGTACTACGAACATTGTTTCAAACAACTTCAACTCCTACAGGCTGAACCACCGCTTTTGGGGAGATAACTGCTTACTAGTCTATGCACAGCATGTGTATCTGCAGCTACACATGCCATCGAACGGAAAATGTCACTTACCCAGTGTACATCTGTTCGTGGCATTAGTCGCTGCAGATGCACATGCGCCCACCCGCCTCCCCGGGAGCATGTAGCTGTTTAGAAGTTGATCTTGAACATTTGTAAATATGTTACTTTAAACTACATTAGGTACATATGTATTCACTCCATTGCATGGGCACTATTACTAGCATACACAACTCCTACCTCACTCTCTGTGGGGAAAACAATCTAAGAGGGAGTCGACGCCCATGCGCAATGGAGCCCAAATGGGAGGAGTCCCTCGATCTTGTGACTCGAAAAGACTTCTTCGAAGAAAAACAACTTCTAACACTCCGAGCCCAACACCAGATGGCGGGATGCGCACAGCATGTGAATCTGCAGCAACTAATGCCACGAACAGATGTATACTGGGTAAGTGACATTTTCCATATGTGTGTGTGTGTGTGTGTGTAGATCCCCTAGAAAGCGTAGTGCCTTACACACTTTCAGGCCTACTGCAATACTATTACAAACCAGGCCCTTAAAACACAAACTACTCCCAACTTTAAAACAAAAGTTGCAGCCATGAGCGAGCTTAAAAAGACATTTAAATGGTGGGTGAGGTTACTATTTAGGGATGTGTCCCACACCCCGCCCCCCCAGACAGAAAGAGTGCATTGTGCTGATAGGACCACCACACGATGAGTTATGGGCAAAAATGTTTTGTAAAAGGAATGCCCTGCAAAGCATTATGGGGTAATGTTCAGAGTGCAGCAAATATTGTAGTATCTTGATTGTAATGCTCAGAACGGCCTCTAGATGACACCATAATAAAAAAAAATAGCATTTGTAAGAAACATGGTCATATAAGCATATGTTCAGCCGCTAGAGAGCGTAGCAACATGAAAACAGAATGGCAGAAAGTAATGCAGTGTAACCATATATGTATAACCTCGAGAGATCATATTGCCTTACACATTTTCAGACCTACTGCAGTACTATTACAAACAAGGCCCTTAAAATACAAACTACTGCCAGCTGTAAAACGAAATTTCCACCCATGAGCGAGCTTAAAAAGACATTGAATGGTGGGAGAGGTTACTATTTTGGGCCCTTACTCCAACCTAGTGTGGGAACCCAAAGATGACCCAGACAAGAAGAGCGTTTCGTGCTGAACGGTCTAGTGGTGGTCCCATTGTCATATGACCACCACAAGCTGAGTTATGGGCAAAAATGTGTTAAAAAAATGCTTTAATGATTTCTATGTTTTTGTTCTGTTTTAAATGCTCCAGTTTGTATATTTTACAATTGCTAAACTTGTACACAAGTGGTACTCATGTACAGCGTTCCTCAGATCGAGGTCATGCTATATGAAATTTCATGTAGTCGTGTAAAGCGCTCCTCCGATCGAGCTTGCGCTTGTGGATCTTTAAAAAAAAAATAATGATTAAATAAAGAAGCCCTCCCTCCGCCCCTCCCGACAACTTGCAGTCTTTGTGCTCCGACACCTCAATAAAACGCGCCATCCTCAAAACAAGGAAGAAATAACAAATGGCTGCGAAGCAAAAGAAAAAAGTAGTGTGCCACACTAAATAATCCATGTAACAGGGTCAGTTTCCAAGGCAGTAACAAAGCAGCCTCTAGGTGGGACAAACAAGGAATTTACCTACAAAATCAAGGGAATTTTGAAAGGCAGGCCACGGAATAAATGAATGTGATGGGCATGAGATGGGCTTGGTGCAAGCCCACAGATGTAGACTAAAACATGTCAAGAGACCGCGCTTGCGCAGTACCTATACTCAACCTAAAACGAGGAGAAATTAAGGTAAGTCTCCTCACTATGCCTCACCTGGGGAGGTGCATCTTGAAGCACATTCCCACATTTGGGAATGTATCAAAATCCATGGATGGTACATGGGAACACCCATGAAAACACCTCCCTGGCGCAGAGTAATGCAATGCAGCCATTCATACTGCATTACATTACTAAGGATGTATGAAGCCACGGAGGGCCACGCAAGGTAGCCTTGCATGGCTTCATAAATCTCACTTAAGGTTTGTGTCACTCTTGCAACATGGCCCTAAGTTTAAAAAATGTAATGGCCATCCCGTGCCTGACAACTCTTAGTAATTTGTGTTCGGGTTGTCCTAGTAGATTTGGTTAAGAAGGTAGTTTATGAAAGGTAACTGAGTGTCATCAGCATGATTGTAAAACAAAGCACCCTTACTTTGTAGTATATGGGCAAACAATAAAATATAGCAAGCACTGGCATAGCCAATAGGTCTCGCCTTGGGGACCGTATAAGTTTTTAGCCATGCAGTACATTATCCTGGGTGCTGTGCCACCAGGGATTGAATAGCAGCGGCAGCAACATGGAACCCAATTATGCAACATGTTGACTATAGTATGGGGCAAGAAAAGGCAAATTATGTGGCGTAATGCAGCATATACTGCATAATATAATGATAGTATTACTTCATCTTTTTGTTATGTTTATTCATGTCAACACGGTGTGAGCAAAGGTTTCATCTCATTAGTACCAGTGTAATGCCCAAACACAACAATAAGAACAGGCAAGCGATCAGCTAACCTTTGTGAAGTACCTTCCACTGCGCAACACGTCGCTGCATTTTTAGTAACTTTAGATCCGTTTGAGGTAGAAGCAAGAGTTTTTGTTAAAGCCTGCAGCTTATTCAATGTATGATGGATTGTGGCAAATCCATAATTATCCGGAAATGCTACAGTGCAAAACTGCATAGTTCCAGTTGCCCTGCCTACAGTCGATTTAGCTGGATGTATTTAAACAAAAAATGTGTTGCTGATAAAACGTTCTATAATGATGAACATTGTCATTTGTTTGGGTCATGGGAAGGCGACCAGATGTTGCAAGGCGTACGCAAACCGTGCATAGTCGCTTCGCTTTAAAAAAAAAAAAAAAAAAACTAACGTATAGGAAAGTGAAAGGGTGGTGTTTATTATGACTCAGACCGTGGGCGAGGCTTCTCCAGCCACTGAAAAAAATAGCAATAAAAAATCTCGCAGGGCGGAGACGCTTAACACAAAATGGAAGCTCATTCTTCTGCGGTGTTTCGCCTCGCTCTCCAACCCAATCCCAGAGCAGAAAAACAACTATAGTCTGTTTACACTTGCCTTGGGATCCCAAGTAGCGAAAAGTAGACCTCCAAGAGCTTCAAAGTTAGAAGTTTGTTTCCACTGAGTGAGGCAGACAAAACAACTCCACCCAAGCCGCATTCAGTCTAAGAGTAGTCAGTCTGCCTCAATAAATCTTGCTAGTGCATTCCCCATAAAGTTCTCTTTATTAGTGTTCTTTGTGAAAACTTTTTGTTTTTTGCTGTGTAATTTTAAGATGTTGTTTCCACTAAAAACCCAAAACAAAGAATTGTACAAGTATTCTAAATTGAGTAGCTACTGAGTCCACCACAGAATCAAGCCCAAGCAGAAACCACACAGCCATTCATTGTTAGAAACCAGTTTAGGCCTAACCCGCACACAGACACGAGCAGGGTGAAAGGTTCAGTATAGGACATAATGGAATAGAAGACATGAAAGGGTTTTCAGTTAAAGGCCAACACGTCAAACTGACCCGTAAGCATTTACCACATCAACACACGTGTCCCCCACCGAACTCCCTGCCTGCAAACAGATTGCAATCACTGGGTACCTAACTGAATTAGCCCAAAGAACACAGGTGCACTATTAAACACTGGGTGCTGGGAAGAGATCAGATTAGCAGCTCACAGAGATCTGAGACACACAGTGCCGCAAGTACACACTTCACTTAAATTACAGCCACTGCGAAGCATGCACATATTCATGGGTCAAAGAATACGCAGTCATAAACTGTTGTCAAATATATATAATAAAGAATGTGCAATGTATTATCTCAGGAAATCGGGGTTATTGGGTCACAGTGTTTTTCTCTTCTAAATCTATAACTTGCATGTCAACAATTATTTACGATGTGTAAATAAAGTATTGTGTCAAATTGTATAAAAAAGGCCTATCTGTGAACAGGCATTGGATGAAAAACCATAGAGGTAAGGTGAGGTGAAGTCCGCAGTGTTTTCCTCCCTGTTGCGACAGTTAGTAAATTGGATTGGATTGAATCGGATTGCCAAGAAGAGTATGTGTGGTTTTTTTGAGTCTAGGGATCATTTTGGTTCACCCCACAACAGTTGGTGAGCCACCCTAAGAGATTCCCAGCCCCCTGCACCCCTGCCCCACTACCCACCTCATCTCCCTCATCCCCCTACCTGACGGCTGGCACCAGAACACTGCCTACCCCTTGGTGCAGAGAGACCAGTGCATTACTCTTGATGCGGTAAGCAGAAGCCAAAGTTAAGAACTGAAGTTCTGCCCTTGCATGAGGGGTTGGGAAGGTTCCAGGGAACACCGTCAAAAAAGCGGATCATGTTCCTGGATTGTGAATAAGTGCATTATTCTTGGCAATGTTACATACTGATGCAAAATAAGTTAGAATAGAAGTTGTGCTGTTCTATATGTACTTGAAGATAAGAGACAGAAGATGTATAGCATGTTACTTTTTATTGCTGTTGGAGGATTGTGTATGTGTTACAAAATCAACACGGCCGGATGTGACTTTTTACATTTTGTTTATTGCAGGATTGTGTAAATGTGTTGCACAGTCAGCAAGGTGCCTACATAACTAGTTAACCTGTGATTCCCAACAAACAGTTGAAAGTGGCCTGGGAGGGAGTTTTTAAATCAGAAGGTGCTGGGATGTGCTCCATTTAACACTGAGGGACAGCTCAAAGGCTGGTGTCGCAAAGTTTACCTCCAGTTAAGAGCTGCACTCAGTTCCCAACCTGGACCTAATTTCTGGCATTCTTTATGTGGTTTTTAAAACACATGGTCTGAAGTGAATGTCCTCTGGGGTGTAGAGGAAAGAGGCCAGGGGTTGCTAGTTGCATTTACCGTGAAGTAGTTTAGAGATGGGATTATCACCCTAGAATAGAACTTTGTGTTATGTGGTGTGACTGAAAGTGAGCACGGGCATTTGATTCAAGTGTGATCAGAGTGTGATGTTGTGTGAAACTGTATAATATGCAAACTGTTGTCTTGACTAAACATTGCATGAACTGTACAATGTGCAAATTGCTGTTTTCAGTAAACATTTCATGCAACAAAAAGTTATAATGTAATTTGCTCATAGAATTGGCAAAAACAAACAAACATTGGATATATACAGTAGACAACATTATTCCTACTATAAAATAATGTAATCATGTAACAGAAAGGATAAAAAAAATTGAAGTATTAGGGAACGCCTAGTCACGGAATCCCCCGTAGAGCATATGCAGAAGGTATTTCCCAGTGACAAAAAGAAACTACAAACGTATAGTCTGGAGTGGTTTAAAGCCAACCAAAACCATATTTATCCTTGTGTGAATTCGAAAGACTCCTCACAAGGAGACACCCCTAATAACCCATCTGTTCCACCACCCTCTTTTGAGCACTGCACCCACAGTGGACAGCATCTAACCACTAGTGCAGCTGCAAGAAACTAAAGTAGGATTAGAGAATCCTGAGATTGGGACTGCTCCACACTCCCCAAAAGCTACCCCCATTGTAACCCCACGCACAACAAAGCCAAGGTGGGCAAGCACTCCTAGACAGCAAACTAGTATAGGGGACCTACAATGTTCAGGTCAACTAGAGGCACAGTTTGTACTGCATCTAGACCCTGCCCTTCCCCAGCAGGATAAGAACAGAGTTCAGGGGATAGTGATGACCAATCTCGTATTTCATCAGCAACGTCACAGTTGCTTCGGAAAAGGGATACTACAGGTAGAGTAATTAGAGGACAGATATCCACTCCACGGCAAAGAGACTTAGAGAATGCAGGTGGCGTGACTGTGCCCTTGATGGTAGAGATAACATGACAGCCAGTATCGCGAGAAAGGGAACAGGAGCATAGGAGTACTGAAGGTCCGCCCCCTTGGCAGAAGAAGGAGGATGGAGCAGTCTCACTAGAGAGGGTGCAGGACTAGCTTTCATGCAGTGAAAATAGGAGGGACAAGTAAGAGGAGAAGGGCTTGGTGATGACTGTGCAGGACAGAATCAGAGAAGTTTTGGAAGTTAGTCGACAGAATAGAATCCATACAGTGGAAAGCATGGGTGAACTTCTTCAGAACCGAGAAGCCAGTCACCTAACCCATGGCATCCAAGAGATACCACTCAGGAAATGCTAACCTCTGCTAAAAAGGGACTACATATCCCAGACTGCTTTGTGTCCCCAGGAGGTGGCCATTTCCAACATCACCTGCTCCCACTTGCCATTTCCAATGGGCCAAGGGCAGGCCCGTCCATGCCCATCGGAGCCCAAAGGAGGCTGGGCTGGGCTGGGCTGGGCTGGGCTGGACCTGCCCTGCCCTCTTGGTTTTGGCTCCCCCCTAATTTTATCATTTATGTTTTGTTGTGAGGTATGAGCAAATAGGTGGGTCTGCCCTCGCCATAAACTCATTTTTATTTACATAGAGTTGTATGGAGGCTTTTAGAGCCCTAGGGTCACAATATGGGAAGATGCAAACTGCAGGACAGTAAGTGAGCATCCCCAAAACCTCAAAAGGGATCTAGAATTGACTCCTTCCTAACCCGAGCTATGGGCGTGATTGCAAAAGAAATCGATTTGGCTGAAAGGAGGTTATATTTGTAGCCGGGGGAGGGCCCGAGTGGGGGGCCACGTTGAGGGTCCATCCACAGTCCCATGTTCCCTCCACTAGTCCATAGGGTCCTCAGATATTTCGCCCTTGGGACCCCTGATGACACCCACCCAAGAGGGGAAGTAGCTGGGAGGGAGTACTTGGTGGACTCATTGGTACAGACACCACCTATAACCAAAAAGAGTGCGCCACCAGTAAAAGGGAAGCAACAGCCCAAGCAACCAGAGAGAATAGGTTTTATGAACAGCAGGGTGGGTATCCCAGATGGCAGCCAGGAGTGGGATCATGTACTGGATACATTTAAGAACATTGTTGAGCAGTGTTGGGCTTCAGTCCTAGAAACGTTTTTCCAAATTGGAGACCTTGATCTCCACTTTGAATAGGACAGATCCCACGTTGACCACTCATGGGTCCCCTGTGCTGGAGGAAAGGAGATGTGAGGATAGTCACTTGCACTGAGAAGCCATTAGTAATCCAGTGTTGAGGGAGGGAGGGGGCGTCATTTCTCAGGAGTTCTGCCTTCAGCACCTTCTAATGTTCAACCCTCACAATCTTGTGCTGCGGGCTCCTTATTAGGTATTACAAGGGGCCCCTTGTTTTGTGAAGTTGGGAGGGAATTGGTGAATCAGGGGCAATCCAATGGGGGGGGGGGCCTAGAAATAACAGGGGTAAGGATGCTCGATTTGCGCCATCCAGAAGACTGCCCCGACTGAATCTGCCGCCTGACTGCTGCCAATCTGTGGCACTATTAGCTGGTGTGTCCCCCCACCCCACCTGAGTTTCCCCATGGCGAGTCAACTGAAAACCTGCAGAATAAGGACTGTCACTGGCTGAGCCAAAACACTACTTTTCACCCCATGAAATCTAGGAATATAGTATTTGTGCCAAGAGTTGAGTGGATTGGACATACAATAAGTCCATGGAGGATGACTGCGTGGTGATTAATTGTTGAACTCCTATTATGGCGGGAGGTTGATTTTCACTGCCAGGCAACCTTCTATGATGGGACCTGGCATCAGGAGCTTTCTATAAGCCCACCACCCCGTCGGTAGCTAGAGGTTTTAATTATCCAGAGCAGAGATTAGGGCTATGCTCCACTCCCATGATAAAGTCCTTGAGGGCCACCCAAGGAACCCCCACTCTATTGGTGAAGCTAGGGCTGCTTACAAGGAGGCAATAAAACTCAGGAAGCAATGTCTCAAAGAAGAGAGGTGGGAGCAGTTAGTGTGTGCTTGCAAGCTCGGGATTGAGGTCCTTCTGGTGTATGGTGAATAGGAAGCCTGCTTATCAAGCTTTCCCTGACATTATAGGGACCACCATACCTGCCCAAAAATGGGGTGCCCACTTCGAGAGGGTCTACTCACTGGATAGCGTAGAACGATTTGTGTAGGTGGACATGGCTGTTCCCTCTCAGTTGTGCTTAAACTTTAAATTAGAGGAAGTTCAGGTTGCAATCATGGAAAGCCCTTCCAATAAATCCCCGGCCTGGATGGGATGGCGTCCCTATGGACTTATATAAGGAAAACATTGCCCTGTGGGCTCTGCTTTGACGACTGTTCTTTACGCTGCATCACAAACCGGTATCCCTAGCTCATGGAAATCTGTAGTAATAGTGATTTTTTTTTTTTTTTTTTTAAAAGGGTGTAGACAGGACCCAGTGTGTTACCTCCCCATCTCCTTGCTGGACTCCACGGTTAAGATAGTGGGATGTATTGTCCTCCTTCGTAATGAAGAATGGATCCAAGCAAATAATATTATCTGCCCTGTCAAATATGGTTTTAGAGAGGGCATAGGGACAATGGAACAGTGCCTTAATCTATTGGCGAGTAAATATGTGGTGGCTAAGAAGGGCGCTGTCTACCTGGCCTTTATGGGTCGGAGCTGTGGCTTTGATAGGGTTGTTCGATCAAAGCTATGGTCAATCCTGGAAGGTCTTGGGCTGCCCCAACCTTTGGTAAATTTCCTTCGGGCACTCCACCAAGATGTTAACGCCTCAGTTAGACTTGGAAAGGCAGGGGAATGCTCTGATGTCATTTAAACTAGCAAGAGTCAGGCATTAATGGCCTGAATTTACATCTAGTTACACATGGCAAAGATTTTTTTAAAGTAAAAAAAAAAAATGTTGTCCCCCTCTATATTATATGCAGATGACGCTGTCATCCTTTCTCGCACACTGAATGGTCTTAAAGTGTTGGTGGATCTGTTTGTTCATTTTATGGGTGACCTGCAACTGGATGTTAACAACCGGAAACTTAGACCGACCTCAATTAATGATCAGGTGATAACAAGGGTAACCTCCTTCTCATATCTGGGTGTCACCTTTGATGAGCACTGTACGTGGACCAAATGTCTCGCAAACTGCTGTCTGCGCTTTGGCCAGTCATGTGGGGCGCCCTTTAGATTTGATAGTTTAGTTGGGAACAAGCCTGTTTTACCACTACTGCAGATCTACAAGATGAAATGTTTACCTGTACTATTATAATGCGCTGAAATCTGGGGGTACTCTAACTGTATATCTATTCAGCGGGAAGAAAATCATTTTTGCAGAAAGCTATTAGGGGTGGGACCGGCTAGTCCAAGCTGGTTTAAGATTATGCAAAAATTGCACCTATGTTGTTTTGGATATCTGTCTGGAGTGGGGAAATGGCAACTGAGGACTACCTCAGTTGTGATTTAGGCCTTAAAATCCCCTGGCTCAACTATATTAGATCTTTAGCTTTATCTGCGGGCGCCGAGAGTAATTTTTTAATCCTGAAGTGTTGAAATGGGCTAAAAGACTGTGAAAGAACTGCTATTAAAACAGCTCAGTGAAAGTAGAGAAAACGCCGCCTTGGGCAGTAAGTCAGCCAGGGCTCTGATGATTTTAAATACTACTCTCAGGCCAGAACCCTATCTTTCCTTTGTCAGGATCCCATGGGAGAGTCCTTCTCACCAGGTTCAGACTAGGTTCTATCCGTTGCAACTTATGCTTCCCGCCTGGTCCATATGAGCCCTCTGCAATAAAGATTTTCCCCTGTGACAACGCTTCGCTCCAGACCTTAGAACACTTGGTCTTGATCTGTAATTTTTATGATTTTCTTAGAAGATTTCTTCTGCCCATTCTTAAAACCATAGGACTTTATCAATATCACCCTGCTTTTTTATATTTACAACTGCTGAATGATTCCATGGTTGCAGTGGCCGTTTCTAACTATAAAAAAAAAAAATGCCTTGCATTGGAACAAGATTATGAACTTTGGGCCTTAGATTTTTATGGCTTCTGGAGACAGAATATATTATTTTTTATTTAAGAATCCATGGTCGTCATATGGCCATGTTTCCTTTTAACATTTGATTGTTCATCAAATGAATTATGTAAATTGTAATGCTTTATATATTTATGATTATTTTTATAATCAAAATAAAATGAAATTCAATTCAACACCACTCATTGACCTACACTGCAGAAGGGGCACATTAGCTCCACAAACGAGTCCATGGCCACAAGACAGGTCTTTTGACCCACATGACATGGCAAACGCTGAAGACTGAATCCTGTATGCTGAGGGTGGTCCAGATTGGGCCTACCTTTACATGAGGAAATGTTTGCTTATATGGCAAAAGTACGCCAGACAGCACCATCCTCAGTGTGCTGCCACCCCTTTACACCAGATGCCTCTGATACGGAAGGGACCTGGGGCACCACATTAAGCTCCTTGGTCACAAATGGACAAGGAACACCTCAGAAAACAGTTGCCAATGCTTACAGAGGGAGCAGGAAAATGGATCAGGGTGTTTGAGTAACAAACTGCAGGTATTACCCTGCCAGTAGGGAATGTAAAAACCCTGCTTAGTTCCCTCATGGGAGAAACAGACACAGTATTTCAAAAGGCTAGAGTTAAACAATGTGACCCTCACGGATACCAGGTGTGATGCAAGAACAGCCCGGAGCTGCCCAAGGACAGTACCTGCGGCTCCAGAACGATATAAAGATACAGAGAAGTAGAAGAGGAGGAGTAAGAAGAGGTAGGATGGGTCCTCCAAGAAGGGATCAAGCATGTTATTATTGTCAGAGGGTTGGGCATCTTATTAGAGATTGTAACATGAATAGATGGGACAAGCAAAATGGAAGAATGGGAGTGTATGGTCAAACAGAAAATATAGCAGCACAGCCATAGCAGAGCCCATAAATTACATTTGTACCCCAGACACCCTCACAAGATGTACAGATGCCAGGAATGCCCCAAGCACAGCATGGGCTGTCTCATCAGAACTACCAAGCACCCTCCACGGAGATCTCCCTACAAAGTAGATAAGGAGGAGTAGTTGTAAGAGGGTAAACCCTTTTCAAGTGAAACCTGTGGGAGCGTACACACAATGAGGATGCCCACAAAGTATTTCTATCCAGTCCTGTCAGTAATGCACAGGCTAGATGAGGACCCCACTGCGATGATGTCCATCAGTGACAAGAGATACGCATTTCTCATAGAAAGAGGAGCAAAAAAATCATGTATTATAGAAGGAGGCCTTCTGATTTCCAACAGATCCAGACACATTGGCGGCTGTCTACTGTTCTCGCCAGCTGCCCCAACAAATCTGTTAGGAAGAGATCGGATGGCCAAATTGAACATGACCATTTATTTTGAGTCAGGTGGTAGCATGATTTTTCCAGCAGAGACCGAATTAGAGCACAACCCACTGATGTGGGGGCATCTTCTGCAGAAGAATACTCCATCACAGCCAGAGAAACCAGAATTCCTAGGAAGGGAGGTTCAGTTACCCAAGGGGTTCCTCTTTAGACAACAAGGACAGGACTCTGCGTTATCAGAAGCAGAGGTAACATAACAGATAGAGGCTTTGGAATGGACATCAATATATGGTGCGACCATAACAATGTTTTGTGGGCATGTGTCATTTTCCTTGAGCCAGGAAAAATGGTTAGGGAGATACTGGATAACAAACTGTTTGATGATGACCTCAAGAAAAGAGTTATGCTTTTTCAGGAAGACATATCTCTTAGAGCTGTGTTAGAAGTCAGAACACCCACACCAAGCACAGCGTATGTCTCAGTCAAAAGAAAAAGCGGATCTGTCACTGGTACCAGATACCCTGTGGATTAAGAGCCTCATCCGCACTGCGGCACCATTCCGGATTACATTGAAGGAAGGTGCTCTTTTACCCAGGGTAAAGCAGTACCCCCTGTCCAAGGATGCAGATGAGGGCATCACTCAACTATACAGGCATTGCTATAACAAGGAGTAATTTACCCTGGGGTATATCTGTGCAACACCCCTCTCTACCCAATTAAGAAAGCTAAGGGCAATACGTGGTGCATGGTTCAAGACCTGCCCCTCTTGAGCAGCATAGTATTACCAGAATTCCAAATTGTCACCGACCCCTCCATCATCTTGGCAAATATCCCCCAGGATGCCCGATATTTCTCAAGTCATTGATCTTGAGAATGCCTTTTTCAGCATCCTATTCCATCCAGATAGCCACTATTTGATAGCGTTCTCCTATTACTGTATGTTGGATTTTAATAATTTTCGTATTTTTTTTTTAACACAGATCAATATTGGCTATTTTTCTAAAGCTGGTGTGGTATTCTTTTGTAGTGCTTTCACTGTATTACTGTGTGTTATGTGCAAATGCTTTACACATTGCTTCTGAAATAAGCCTGACTGCTCGTGCCAAGCTACCGAGGGGGTGAGCAGAGGTTATCTGAGTGGGTATCTCCCTTATCCTGAGTGAGGATCCCTACTTGGACAGGCTGCAAACCGACTGCCAACTAGAGACCACATTTCTAACACTACCTTTAGCGCTATTTTCCCTGAGGAATACACCAAGCTCACACCATCATTTGATACCCCACCAAAAAGTGACAGGGCAGTCCATCAATATGCCAGCCCTCACCACTAGAAGGATTCAGGGAGAAGGTTTGTCCGAAGCACTGAATGATGAAATGCATATGTACTGATGTGAAATAATGAAATGTGCTAGGTTCATCTCCCAACAGGAAATCAAAGGAAAATAAAAGTGCGCCGAGGTCGACCTCCCAGTGGTGAATATAGGAGATAAAGTCTTTATATGCAATTTAAACTGCCAATAGAAGGACAAAATTCGAGGGCCCCTACAGTCACCATTGTCACACCAACCACCCTCAAGGTGGACAGCAGGAAACCCTGGATCCAACGCAGCCATGTGCATATCGACCCAGCTTTTTGACAAAATCAATCGGCAATGTGAATGGAACAGGTTGGGGGACGAAGATTGTGACCTCGAAAGGGCCTCCCTTCAACCCTATTTTTAACTGTTTTTTGAATGGACACTGCAAAAGATATGAATCCTGCCCCTCTGGCTGGGAGAGGAGGTCCGGTCTACAGATAAACAGATTAGGGTAGTTTCGCAGTAGGTCTGCATACCACACCCCTCTCAGGCACTTGGGGGTGATCAGAAGGGCTTGGGCCTGGTCCTAGAGATTAATCCTCAAAACTCAAGTAATCAATGGTATGGAGGGAAATGGTTTGCCGGCATGTCACTGCTGTAGCTATGAAGGGAATGCTGGTAGGGATTCAAGGCTAGTCAAATTGCCCGCATTTCTGGCAGGCTCATGTGAAACACCTGCTTCTCTGGAGGCCAAAGGTCTGCTATTACCAGCTTGTCCAGATGGATGGGTCCATCACCACTGTGGTCACCTCTGAAGGGTAAAAGGATATTCCTGGTCAGAGGTGCACCTCTACTGACAATTGACAATCTGCAGCTAGAAGTCTCAATCAGAAGAATATGATTTCTTTGATTTATTTGAAGAATGTTTCTATGAACCTTCTGGTCAGCTTGTGCCTAAAATTTCATGTCCCTGTTTTATCATCCGTGAACCAGTGCACACTTTCAAATCACAACTATAGCAAACTCATGTCTTGTTTCTTGGTGTCCCTTTGTAACGTTCTTTTGATTAAAGGATGCTTTCTCCCTTATCCTTCAACACAGCCTATATGAGCAATGAAGGCGCACCACAACCTGCGTCATTTCGATTTATTGCATTTTTCATGACTTGTTCATCATTATTTACTTGTTTTTCTAATAACTTTAAAATGTTGACAGCAGGACCCATGTAAGATTGACCATTTACATTAGTCTTGTCAACATGCAATAGGTTCTGGGAACAATTTCTTCTAAAATCCACAAATAGATTTCACCGGAGTCCCAATTTCTAAGGCTGCCACTCTGTGGGCATACGTGGCAAATCGTAGAAAGAGAAAAGGAGTACAGTGAACTAAATTTTGTCCTCAGTTTCCAGGCTATCAATAATTCTGCTTCCAGTAACAGGTATGAAATCAATGTACTACTTTCCAAGGAGAGTTGGTATAGGCCCTCTTGGTAAACTGCTCCCAACAAAATGATGAGTGGATCTAAAGGGAATTGCACAGTGGTAATTTCTTGAATCAAGGAATTTCCCCCCGCAAAATCCTCGGATGCTCTTGCACATTCACTTTATATGTGAATCCAAACCTGTCTCCCCACAACACCTCCTGCAGACATCAGAGCTGCCAAACATCGATTTAAGTCTCCCTGTTGTTGGGTACCAACTCAGCATTACTTTGTTGGCATTTTCTTAAAAATTGCATGCAGATGTAGGATGCTGTTTGAAATGGTCACCCAGGATCTCTAACTAAAGTTCAGCTGACTGACTATTCTACATGTAATAGTTAATGATGCTCAAATCAAATGTGCAATATAAGCAGGATAGTGCACTTGTCGTGGTCCCCAGAAAAGACAGCCTACTCGCTCCTTGCTGCATCTGATGTGTGGCAATCTGTGTACTGGTTCCTGTTCTTCAGGGCTCTGTTGCTAAATAATGCACCAAATGTGGGGGTAGGTGGCAGGCTTTGGGCCTTTGCCCATGTTAAGCATTCCAAACTCGACTAAGTTTGAGGGCACTTCTGCATAAAAGTAGCTTCTTGTTTCCTTTAAGAGACTGCTGTGCAAGGGGGTCCTCTGAGGCCTGTGAGGTGCTTGTTCTTTATCTTGATTACATTATAAAGTGCTGTTTCAGATTAAACTCAGCTTCTGCATGCCCTGGTGTCTCAACAAGCTGTCAATTTTCAGGACCCAGTCAGATTAGTTACCATCCTCAATCTTTAAAGCAGCAAGCCCCATCTTCCAGACCACTTAGGGAGGTGGAGAAGTGTATGCTAGCTACACAGTGTAACTCAAATGTTAGTTTAAATTAGTCACCATTGTAGTCTTAATCCCCGATGTCCCCATGGACCGGATTGCTTTTTGGCTACCTATAACTATGCCCACTTATTTCAGTAGCAATACTCCATGTTTTTTGTTTCTCACCACTTTAAAGGGTGTGGGAAGGATCTTTGATGGTTTTGTAGTGACACTGACTCATCTCACCGAACATTCTTCAGCCAAACAACTTGCAAAAGAGGTGGGCTATAGTTCTTTTGACTCCAATGTTGCATGTGCAGTTCTTAGTTAAATGTTTTACCTAGTCTTCTATTTTACTGAATAAACCACATTTCAGGGGAGTATGTCACATCTTTTTCTTTCTGGAAGGATACTTCAGATACTTCTCACTCCACGCTGGCCATAGGTTGATGTTCATCTTGATTGTCTTTCGAGTGGAGTTAATCTCCATTGCCACCCTATACTACTTCTAACATCAACTCAGCACAAGGTACGTAACAGCCTCGTGAACTGGTATAGTTTTATTAATATGCCTTCCAAATGCTTCCAGTTCACCCGATCTACATGTTTCTGTATCTAAAAACCAATTTACTAATATGTGTTGTATTGCCTTGTAAAAGAAAATGTCCTCACAGTCACTGGACACCAGACGCTGACTAGGAAAACACCAGGTCAGGTTGACTCAAAGAAACCCATGGATGTTATCAGCCAACCAAACAGTGACCTTTTTCTTAAAGATTTTGTAATCTGAATTCAATAAAGCGATTTGTCAATATATTCCATATGCCACTACATCTTCTCCTAGTTTAAGACAGATTACTAAATTACACTTCTAGAATGAGAATGAAGAAATGCCTCCACCTAAAAAGCAAATAAACGCAATGTGTGGAACCAATTATTTTGAAAAAGTGTGTAATTTCTTCTGTTCGAGCAGAACTGCAAAAGATGTGCTGTTCTTCAGGCTCTGCTGATGAATTCTGTAACCTGGTTTTTCAAGATGAACATTCCAGTAATCATTGTTTTTTTTTTTTTAAATCTCCGCTCTACTTTTGTGCTGTATTCCACAGTTTTTCTGTTCTTTGAGCCAGAGAAGACCGTAATGGATTTGGTCATTCAGATCAGAAGCTTACCAAACTAACTATATTTCTGGAATGATTCTGGTAGTGTCTTCTTACTTTCTATCACTTTTACTACTCTAATACCTTTTAGAACAGCAAGTAAAGAATGGAACATGACAATATTTTCCTGGCTAAGACCTTTGCTGCTTTAGCTTATTCTTCCATCAGTAGTTGCTACTTCTCCATCACTGCAAGTCAACATTCTAAAATAACCTTTTAATACCTTGCAGAACCCTCCGATACTTGCATAAAAATAAATTTACCATCAGTCTCATCAGATGAACAGCAGCATGAGAGATAACTGGGAGTAGGATTTTGACTTTAAAAAAGGAAAATCTATCTTTCTGGCTCAAACAACCTGTATTAAATGCGGTGCAGTTTTTGCCTGTGATACCCCATAAGCTCCTTTGCAGCACTCGGTCTCCTGGACAGGAGTAGCAAGTGTTTACTCCTCACGGATACTCCATCATATAGTTTCAAAGAAACTCTGAGGAAACCCTTCAGAGTCACCGGGAACAAAAAGTCAGGTGACATTATCACATCTGCTAGTTAACTAGGGTCATCCATAATCAAACCACAGTACCTGATAACACTACAGTTTCCTGGCACTGGCAAAGTAACAAGAAGCCTTCCTATCTCATATTGTTTAGTTACAGCTCCTTTCCTGTTGCCTGGAAAGGAAACTATCTTAAAGTTATTTACTGTAATAAATAATTTTCTTACATTTCTGGCTATTAAAAAAAGAAGGTCAAGGCAGAAGACCTTTAGTTAAATACAAACATATCTATGCTATCTGAGGAACAACAAAAAATGGTAGTACGTCCAGGAACTCCTCTATATGGAGTCGGGTCTTGTGTAACAGGGAAAAACTGCATCAGTTGAACTATGCCCACCTTCCCCAGCTCAAAGAAGTTTTCAATAGTTTGCATCGTATTTCTTTTTCTAGAGCTAAATACACAGTTTATCATGATTATAATATTTCAACAGAGTAAATGTTTGTTTCAATGCTTATCCTATAAGCACAAGAAAATGTTTTCCCCTAAACTCAATAGCATGGTTATTTCCGCTTATTGAGCTTCCAAAGATCAGAAGGTTGGTAGAAGAAAGTGTAACCTATTGTGGAATAGAGACACTGGGGTCTGTTGGGTTTGCAACTAACCAATTATATGCCAACGTTATCCCAGGTTCACCAAAGAACAGTCATTCCAGCGCTGACATACTAATTTGGTTCTGTATTTTTGACAGAAATGAAGAAAGCCTATGGTTTAAAACTCTTTGAGGAACATTCCAATCCACCTTATGCGAAGGGTACACTCACTATGTCAATAGGCTACATGATACTGCAGATTTTCACTCCTTTATAGTTATCAAGTAGAAATAGGATCTAGAATACAGGGATTTTCCTCAAAAAAGGTATTTGTAGTTTAGAAGCTTTCTTTTAAAACTAAAACTGAATTTGTCTGGGTTATATGACAAGCTTTTTGTCAGCCACTCTTTAACAAATGGTCACACAACTAATAATCTGGTGAACCCTGAATACTTCAAAATCATCAGTACCCGGGTAAAAGATTAGATATTTCCACTGTCAGATAAAGATTGCGGCAAGATGAATTTTGATATGTATCATATGGTCAAGAGCTCAACCTCATCAGCATACAATATTATTTTCACTATAGATCCTCTCGCCGCCAAATAAACATGTTTGAAAAAGATTTCTCTGATCAATGCACCAGGTGCAAAGTAGACTTAGGATGCTAAAAAGATGTTATCTGGGAGTTCCTAGGATTGAGAGTTGTTTGGTATTGTGTTTATGAAAATAATATGCTGAATTCAGAACTGTGCTTCATACAGCTGGGCAAATGAGAGGAAAGAAAACAGTCTAAAAGATAATTGGGAAAACAGTATCCAAGAATAAAGAAATGAATAGAAAATAAATAAAACATTACAATATACATGTAAATGACCTCAAAGAGAATGTGAAATACAATCCCTCCTATTAGTTTTTCTGCCCCCAATGTCACCTGAATTCTTTTATCCAATCAGAAATATCCCAGATTTTCCCGAATCTTTGTGGTCAACCAAGACTAAAAAGAAAGAATTCCTCAACTAGCATGACCTTTTTGGACACCCATTCATTGTATGTTTGGGCTTGAGTCTGCCTGTATTTTTGAGCAGATGACAAGTGCCAAAGGATCACAAAGATGTCAAATTCTATTGAATTGTTGCTTTGTTTCACAATGCAAATAAACATTAAAACGCATCTCCAATTACACTTTTTAATCTCCTCACCAAGAATCATGGTCATCATTGTGAGGACCTCAGCCTCATTTGCTCCCTTCAGTTTCAGAATGAAGGGTTACATCCAAGTGTCAATTTACTTTGATCTTGCCAGCCAAAACATGGCTGTGTTTTTATGTGTAGGAGTTGGTGCCAGTAGTCATTGTTTCTGATGTAAAGGTGGCCATTTTAATCTCTTTTCTGTTCTGCTTGCTTTGGTTCATCAGTATGAGGCACCTATGGTCATGCCACATCACTTTGCCTCCTTTTTAAGTGGCTACATCTGGGTGTCTCCCTCAATTGCTCCCTTTTTCTTTCTCTCTTTTCACAGATGGTCAATGGTGGGACAAGTTGGCACATTCCTTTCTGTTCAGCCCCTGGTACCAGAGCAATCAGAACATCAAAGATGCCTCTCTAGCATCCTGCTCTGCTTTCCAAGTCCAGAACTGCCCTTCTGATCCCTGTACCTAGCTGTCTGGTCCATTGCTGTGAGTGCGCGGAGCTGCTTCTGCTCTATAGGCTGAGCTGCAAACTTTACCATGTTTCTGCGCCACACATTCACGGTGGGAGCAGATACAATGGTTTTTCTCTTCAGCAAAGCTTCAATTACCATCTAGTTTTCCCTGGGGTATCACTAATTGGCTACTCTCCATTGAGGTGGCAAGCTCTGGTAGAAAGTGTTGCAGAGTGTGTCTGCTTTCAGAATGAACAGACCACAGGGCAGAGAACGCAGCTGCTTCCATTTTGCACTTGTCCATGCTCGGAGACGCTCATTATAAATGCATATGAACTGTTTCAAAACTGAAGTTCTAGTATCCAATTCATGCCCAGGATTTTGCACTTTCTAATGAAGTGAGGATAACCGCAGAACCACTTCTTTGGACTTTTACTGCAGTTAAAACATAAAACAAATATTTTTAGGAATGAGACCCATTTTAATATTCTCCCCAGTATTTTAAAACTATAGATTGCCAAGACAGAAAATAACAATCTCTAATTTGATATCAGTCATCTATTACAGATAATTCCCTCCTTTCTCACAGCCAAGGAATTACGCGAGCAACATAGGTGGTACTTGCAAGACATTGTTGGTGAATATAAATACTTACCTCTTCTCTAAACTAGAGTAATAAAAAGAAGGGCAACAGAATATATACCATCACCAAATACTTGAACACAAACCTCGAAGTAGGTGGAAAAACAATCAGTAAAACTGTTCAACAGTGATTTTTATTTAAAATCTAGAAATATAATATAACATTATTTTTACATTACTTAGTGTGCAGTTTATGACATCTCATAAGACAGAGTGCAGGTACATTGATGATACAATAGAATGATTAGGGCAAAACATATTTCTAAAAAGTTACCTTAAACAATTAAGGCTTCATTTCCCGGTTCAATTTGCACTTTTAAAAGGAAACTACAACACTTTTTTGCAAAATAAGAGCCAGAACTCAATTTAAGTCCACCTGTTAAATAAGCACTGCATGTTCTCCATTAGGTTTGCACAGCACACTGACATTTTAAACATTTGTTCTTCTCACAAGCATTATTCGTCCATTCAAAATGAGGGCATACTTTCTGGGAAAGACATTTGTTAACATAAAATTATAATAATTAGTAATACCAAAGTTTCATACGATTCATTGTTTCGTTAGGAATCTGGTGGTTATAGCACTATTTAAACCTGAATGATTTCTATTATTTGTATACCAAGGAACTCTTAGGATCTATGAAGGTGTGTTCACTGTGATGAAGAATTCTATCAATGTAACGTCACATTAGTCAATGCAAAGACCTAGTAAGCAGCTGCTTAGGCAATAAGATGCATTACTGTTTATTTTCAGATTCTATTTCACGGAAAGAAAATGCTTTAAAGAAAATACTTTGCAGCCATTTCCTTATGTTTGACAAATGTATACACAGGTAAATTGTTTGACTTTGTGACCAAAAAACATTCACAACAACACATTTGGATACTGTGCTGTTGCAAATCTCTCTTGCCTATTTGCAGCCTCAGAACTCCACCCTAGCCTTAAATCTGTAACAAAACATAACATACATGTTCATGGTAGGATTTAATGAGATTTTTAGTTCGTCTCAAGATGTGGCACCAGAGATATTTTGAATGTGTCACATTGGCGAGATTGGAAGACTTAATAAAACAGGCATTAAATGTTGAGTGTGTTTTGTGGGAAAGTGAACTAAAGATAGCTATTGAAGTAGCAGTGACAGAAGGATTTTGAGAAAGAGCCCAACTATACTTTTCAACTTTAAGAGGCTAAGCACCCTCAATGCCCAGTAAATTACTCTGCTTTTCAATCATTGTGTGATGAGAATATGGTGAATAAGTGCAAAGCAGAGTGACACAGAAACCAGGTAGCAAAATGTGTGCACTCACAAAAATTGGTCAAGCACGGACATCTATCCATAAAGTCAAGTCAGAACTTTCCTAAGTGTATTCATTCTTGTTCTGTGCCCTCACCCTGTGAACCACTGCTAGTTTCCGGTATACTTTTGTACATGTTCTCGCTGTATAGGACCCTCCGAATGAGTCAGTACCACCACTAATTGCTACAGTACTTTAGAGGAACGTCACAACTGCAGAGCGGCGTGTAAAACAGCTTAAAGTTTTAGACGCTTTCATTTAACCAGTGCTTTTTTTCTGACTAAGCGGGCCCTTTTATTTACTTTGCATGTTTGAGTAATACTGATGTTTTGAAAGGATTTAAGAATGAATATGCTTTTCTTGTCAGCAAATTCAGGTTTAAGTCTTGGCCCCCCTTTATGTTATACAGATAATTTTCCATTACCTGTTGCAAACGTTGCTTCAAATGCTTGGTTACTGCATATACAGACCCAAGAAAATACATTACGTCTGTCAGTATTTTTTACTTTCATAACTGGCTCTGGTGTTACTATATTCTATGCTGGTTTTATATAATTTTGGGCACACTATGTGCGTGGATAAATCAGCTTGGGTTAAAGGCAATTAAACAACTACACTTTACCTTCATGTGGGACATGCAAGGTTAGCAGCAGCTCTGTAGAACTTAAATAATATAATGCTTTTCAAAGAATATTTTTGCCCTATTGATTAAATGAAAACCAGTTTAACAGCCGATTCAAAAGAGGTGGATAAGTGATCCTCATCATTTAGCCCCTAAACTCTTGTTATAAACTACAGTTGTTGCTATCACCATTAATTATGGCTAACAAGTGATTGTGCGCTGAGCCTCTTTGAATGGTTCTTCATCTGCATCCTTTTTTGTTGATTAACCTCATTTTTTGGGGGGATATCAATTCAGGGAGCGATCAATATTAGAAAAGTTGACTGGTATTGTTAAATAACATTCCAGTATTTTATGTGAGTTAGCAGTAGTATACAACTTCCATTACATAACTTTAAATAGGCTTACTGGTGCACTCATGAAATATTCTGGTGCTCTGGCAGATTTCTGCATATGGGAGAGATCAAGGCAGTGGAAGTCTGCCAGTTTACGTTTATGCACAGAAACTATACATTATGTGTTTGGAGATAGGAAGGAGCTGTATGCAAGCATTTATTCATCCAGTTAACTGTTCTCCACCTGGGCAGATATTGCTACATTTGTTTGACAAGTAACTTATTTCTCAACAAAATACAACACTATGTATTAAAGGCATGGACAGCTGTATGTATTGACCCCCAGATCTGAGGTGTAGTTTGTGTTATATAAAAAAAAAAGGAACAAAAATAAAAAATATATTTTAATAGCAAAAGCAGCACATTTAGAATACAAAACCGCAGGAAAGTCCCTAACAAAGTAGTTTGTGTAACTCCAAAATACCGCACAAAGTTCCTAGATTTCCATTTCTGATTTCAAAAGCACACCTAATCCATTGATCAGTTCATCACTGGACAATGTTTTTAGTCACGGAAAAAATAGAGGTTGGGGCACCCAAACGTATCACATACTTCAAAGCCCAGCAGTTTACTTCCTGCCAAAACCACGAGGTGCCAATGCCTACATCAATCATAATAGGTGCTATTTTGCTTAGGAGGGGCTCTATGTTCCTACCCTTAGCGGGCCTTTGCTCACGGAGGCTTGTATAGGGAAAGGGGAATGGAGAAGACTAGTTAAGAATCCAAGGTGCCAATGGTGGTGCCTCTCTCCATTCACAAAAGGACACATTCGATCAACAAGCTCTGGTGATCTACCTTGCCACTTGAGGACGGGTGTTGAAAAGATGGTGCTGATCACGGATGGGAAAATGTTCCATTTTGGTATACGACTGTGGCATGATTACATGTGTACAAAAACATGTGTGATTGGAAGTGAAACAAAAAGTGGACACAACGTGAAACGGAGCATTACATGGGGTTGATGATGGTGCTTCAGCAACAAAAGTAGTCACATTAAGTACACACGAAGAAACTTATATCACACGTATAGACTGAGCAGGCATACTGAGAGTACCGATTTGAATAACTAACGGATGCTCAGTTGTCTCATTATTGAAATCAAGGTGCAAATAGCACTCTGCAGATTTGGTCTGGAAGCCCATGAGGCACTTGGCTTTTATGTAAACGATCAAATCCACAATCCTGGCATAAAAGAACAGCCAAAGTAAATCATTGTTTAGGAACTACGTCCAATGGTGTTTTTTTTTTTTTTGGCAAGGTTGGGGAGTGGGGTAACAATTAACTGGGTATGGATATTCTAGGACCCAAATTTAAGAGGGCCTAGCGCCATTTTAACACCAAAATTAGCATCATTTTTTTTTTACGCTACTGTGGTGTTAGGAGGCCAAAAATGCAGCACCATATTTACAAAGTGGAGCAATGCATGCATGTAACCCTTTGGGCTACATTATGCCTGCGTCAAGAAGAATGTATGCAAAGAGGGTGTTCCCCCACTAGGGGGCCGTAAAAATGGTACAATGAAATTGAACAGATCTCTTTGTGTCATTTTTTTCAAGGATTTTTAACTCCTGCTCAGAGAAGGCGTTATAAGGAGGTGCCCATTGGTTTCAATGGGCCTCCGGGTGCTGTGTAGGATTAGTGTCAACATTTCTTACGCTAATCGTGCAAAGCGCCTAACTACCGTCAAAAGTTCTGACGCTAGTTCCCTAACTACCGCCATGGTGTACCATATATTACATATGGTGGCGTTCGGGGGTGATAAGGGGCGCAAGAAAAGTGGCGCTGCACTGGGTGCAGCGCCACTTTTCATAAATATGCCCCTAAATGTTGTGTCAAAGTGCTACTTATCAGTGAAATAAAGGTCTGGTTTTCTTTAACAAAATGACTCTCAAAGACATATTGTGATTCATGCTCATAATCAGTTTGTATTATGCACAACTAATTTTGACTAAACGCAACAGAGCGACTGGCCTTGCTCAAGTTCAACTATGTGACAACTGAAGTATCCAGACTGCAGGCTATTTTTTTTTTATTGCTCCAAGACAAAACATCTGAACCATCAGATGAGACCAGCAATCATGGTTCTTGTCGAGGTTTACTCTCTGTAGCAAGTCTACAATCTATCTATTACAGATTAGGCATATTTCTGACAGTGATGAGGGTGCTCATTACAATAAGGCCAGTGTGATTCAGAGCATCGCTGGAAGAGAGGGACCTTGGACTATTTTTCAGGACAGTTCTAACTTGCCCCGGCAAGTTGAGTAGGGTTGAGAAACTGAAGGGAAAAACATCCATTGCCACAATCTGTGAATGCAATGGGGAAATAACAATCAACACCTTAGCTTTTCCAACACGTTCAAATACTCTCTGTAACAGTGACTTGCAGAGTGCAGTTTCGATGTTGAGTGGGCATCAACACTCAAGAAGTTGCTTGTTTTCCTGAGATCCAGGGAGATTAACTCACTACCACCTGAGGCGCTTGAAACTGGTACCCAGTGAGAAGGCTTGTGCTCCTATTTATAGAGCAGTAATAATGTCGAGGGTGTCCACTCAACGATCCTCGTGTGACTACTCAGAGACATGTATTAAATAGAGAGCATTGGCACAGTGAAAACAACATTTTGTGAAAAAGTCACTTGCTCTTTCCTTTTAGCCTAGAAACTGTATTACTAATACACAGGAGGAAATTAAAAGGCTTCTGAAAATGCAGAGTGATAGGGGACAGCGGAAAGTGTTTTATGGTAGTGATAGGAAGGTTTAACGTTGTCCAATTAAAGTGTTTCTAGCAAATGTTTAATGTGAAACCATTGTTACAGAAGAAGTAATACATAAAAAAAACAAAATTTAGGCGTGTCAGAAAGCAAAACCAAATAACTAATACAAATTTTAGCCTGGAGAAGCACCTGGATATAGATGAATTGGAACTTCCTCCCATTCTGTGTTCATCCTGTGCAACAACGAGGCCCCAGATAAAACACAACTGTGTACAACTGCTAAACACTCCTCAACATCAATTCCACAAATCTCAGGTACACTAAGTCGAAGTGTACAACTGTAAAGCACATTGTTCTACCGCCATCTAAAATGCCTCCCAGTGGAAATATCTTCAATGGGTTCAAATATCATTTTTGAGGTAAATAGTGGCAGCAATACAATATTAAATAACCAATATTTTTTTGTTCTAGTTATGGGTTAAGAAAAGTTTGCAGTGTGCAAACTAATCTACAAAAAATTCCCAGGGCTAAAAAAAATTACAACAATGTATTAATGTATCCAGTAAACATAATAGAGCCATGCTATCTATAGTAAGCTGCAGAAGACATTTTGTAAATAAATAGTATTTGCACCAAATAACCAATTAAAAATTCAACCGTGCCCTGCACTACTATGTGACACACTGGGAAAATGATTATACTGGACTGAAAAAACTTTAATGATCTACACTCAGTTAAATTTTTTTGAACAAAGGCCAAGGTGAAGTTCCAAAACATACAGGCTCTAGGAACGAAAAAGTTCATACCAGAAGGAACTGCAGCAAGTGTGTAAAAGCACACTTCAGATAGGACTTTACAGATCCTATATTTTTTGGTCTTAAAATAAAAAAACCTTACCCAAAATAGAAAGCAGTCATGTTCTTAACTGAATAATCTTGAAAAAATAATCACACTGAATTGTTTCAAATGAAGGCCTCACAAATAGAACATAATATGCCAGAAAAAAAACATGTAAAATATGAATATTATTCTAACGCATATAGTTAAATAACAAAGATACATTCTGGAAACATAGGGCCCTTGTAAAAATGCTCTGCCTTGAGCACCTAGCAATATAGATATGTATAATTTGTTTGGTACTGAAGACACTTGGAGCTCTCTTTTTAGAATAAGTAATCAGTAGTGTTATATAGGGAACATTGAGCATGTTGAGAGAATCTACACTATAATTTCAGTTTCGCTTGCCACTCACAAATACATCTGTTAGGGATAAAAGTAAATTTAGTTCAGGAATGTGCTTTAGAGGCCGTAGTGCCATCACTCACACAGCATTCCAAGAACAATTTCTCACTGCAACATTAGATATCCCTTATCTATTACTGTCATCTACTTGTCAGTAAGTACTGGTATAGGGTTGAGTAAACCCTTTTACCTTCCTTGGAACCAATTACAAAAAATGTAAATCATCCTGTTGCCACCCTTTTCAAGCAACATGCTCATTTTTCTCCTTAGGAACCCCTTATAGGGAAAGCTAACACAGACCTATTATTCTTCAACCCAGGAATGTTAAATACTTTAATCACAAAAAAAAACCTTTTTTAATTGCAAGTGACACCCTGCAAGCCCTTCATTCATAATAAGAAAATACATAATTGCAAACTAAATGTGCACTGATATAATGTTTGTGTAATACTGGAAAAATATACAGAAACACACAACACAGACAAAAAGTCAATTAAATTAAATGTACACAACAACGGAGTATCCAGTGTTTAGCTTCAGAATATGACGCCATGATGCGACTAAAAAGGTTGGAGGAATACAATACCGATAATCATTCACATTCATGTGAGCCCTGTACAATCACTCAACCTACAGTTTTGATTAAAATGAGGAAGGAAGCCTACAGACAGGCTGAAAACGAAACCTTATGCGTTCAGTCGCTGCAGCCTCATGCTCGTTATTGTGCTAACGGAGAAGAGATGAAACCTTAATTCTACATAAAGCTATATTAGAATTTGTTTGTTGGGATTAGAGGTACATGGTTTGAGTTAGAGACGTGAGGTACATTTTAGCTTGTTTGCAAAGCTACTACTATTTCATGCAGGCTTTGATGATTCTATGCGTCTGGCCCTGATGCTACGAAACACGTGCCATTTGGAAGACTACGTTAGTAAAGTCTTGACTACAGTACAGCTTCATCATTATCCATGCTTATTTCAAGCAGGCAGTGCTGTTTTCGGCCAAGTGTCACTAAAACCAACCTAAGCAATATGCCAGTGTGTGCACATCTTCTGAACATGCATAAGATAAGATATCAAGAAAGTAAGTTAATTGTGAGAATCTGCAATCAAGGATATTACCCTGTAATGTGAAACAAATCAGGTGTGGGTGTCAGTGTTGTATTCATGTCAAGGTGTAATGCAGGACTCTACATCTAAGGGAATGACTTACTCTTCACATGAGCTACAGATATCAAATCAGGCCGGCACAAAGAAAATGAAGACTGAGTCCGTTAGATTCAGATCAATGGTTTGTCAAACTTTATGAATTGTAAAATAGTCTCTCTCAAAAGATATGAGACTCTCGAGGGTAGGAGTTACTTCCAGGATAATTTGTGCCACTTTGCAAGTAAGGTAAGAATTCAGACCTGTCTGCAATCTTACAGTCATTCAGTACACTGTTTCAAGGCGACACTCAGGGCACGAGTCAGATAATGAGCATGCACTAAATAATCATTGCCTGGTTTAAACAGAACCTGTTTACAGTAGTTACAATAATGGCTTTTTATACTGCCATTGTTCCAGTTCTTTATATAAAGGTAGTACCCAGAAACATCAATGGATGTATTAGAGTGTTGCAGTGACCCTACAGGTAGTACTTATAAGACCTATACAGTTCTGGGTACATGGGAGAGATGGTTACAGGTCTAGTTAAGTCAGAGAACTGTAAAGTAAAAGCAACTCATTCGGGCATGCTAGGTTCGGAACAGGGCAGTCCTTCTTGCCCACCTACTGAGATAACATCATTTTGTTCAGGTTTCAAATATAAAAGTAGTCTTTGCATGGTCTTTTCTGAATCAACTATACATGCTCAAACCTATTAAAAAAAAAGAATCACATCACTGGGTGACAAACAGGCAGGGTAGACGGCATAAATTGAGCATTTCATTAATTCTAGTCCAATTTGACATTTTACACTTAATTTTGATTAGCTTGAGTTCAAATAAGCTGAACAAAATGTGAATGCAATACAGATACTAATGTAAAGTTTAGCGGACCTTATGGTTTAAGAATGCTGGAAGACATGTCTCCCTAACTCAAACAGTGCAACTTTGAGGGTCTACATTCACCACTGCAAACATCAACTAAACACCCACTGCAACCTCTTCTGTCCAGATTACCAGTACTGTCAACTTGCATTCCGCATAAATGATCACAAGGAAAACATGTTTACTTCAGGAGGGAAAACAAATACAATACAAAAAAATGAACTAAGCTACACAAAAATCAAATGTGTCTGTTAAATAAATCAGAAGATTGGTGAAGAAAGGTGGTTCAACTATCACAGGAAACTTAACCAGACCAGCATACAAAATAACCAGATTCAAAGTATTAGATCTATACATGCATTGATCATTAGCTGAACCCAGGGCGTGAAGCAATGTGTGCAAACGAGGGAATGGGATGTATACGGTGGCATGAGGACAACAAAAGTGGCAATTGCCTGAAATATTTACATTATAAACAATTTTTGGATTCAGGGTTTATTGCTAAAACCAAGTGCTATAATAAAAATGAGCTGTTATAAAATGGAAATAATATAAAATGGAATGTTTAGAATCGAGGCTACACCCCCGCTCGTTGAACCAAAACACAACGTTTAAAAAACAAAGCGCACTCTAGAATAAAGTGACGTCCTTTCAGCGCTTGGGAAAGGATTGACTAAAAGGCTTTGGAAGCGAAGACCTACAATCTAGTGTTTGCATGTTCAGAAGTTAGTCATTATTTAAATTCTACAGTGTATAAAAAGACATCGATCTATGTCCATAAGAATGTTCAGTACGTGTACAAAGATTAGGAAATAGAGTATAGGATACAACTGCTTAGTCGGAGAAATTGAGCCTTTCTGGTAGTTTGTTTTGGCTGTGATGAGAGCTGCAGTACAAAGGGGAAGCTCCCCTCCTCTTGCTCTCTTCTTTGCGACATTTTGGATCCCGGCCACCGTGTCGAGGTGAAACGGAGCACATTCATATATCTGCAGGTGGGTCGGAGACCAACAAATGAGAAACCATGACTTAAAGGATTACTGCTCGTAGTAAGAATCTTGGCTTCCTCAAAACACTGGGCAATGTTTCTTACAAATCAGACCGAGTGCTTAAGAGCTGTTCACCAGAGCTAGTGCGATGCCAGCAAACATTCACCGTGATCAAGACTAGAGATGCATCCTTAAAGTCTGACGGTTGTGCCTCTTCGAACACTGAAAGCTGCAGGTTGTAAATTCGGGCTCGTGCTGCTGAGTACTTAGGTCTCCAGGTTTACAACTGCAGTCTCCATTCACCAAACTGCCATGAAAAGCCCAGCTGTTGTCGGTCAGTTTTCTGCTCTACGGCGTCCTCTTCACCGTAACCAGCTGGATGGCACCCACTGGGGCTCCGTGTCCAGTTTGTTAATTAAACGGAGAAGCTCTTGATAGGCTTTCTCCAAGTCTGTGTTCACGATTGCCGTGTCAAAGAAGTGGCCATTGTTCTGCTCCATCTCCCGAGCCTTCTCAATGATTTCTCTCAGTTCTTCTGGCTGCAGCAGGGTGAGGGAAAAACCAATTGTCAATTTTGAAATTAACAAACAGCTAAGAATTAAACTTGATCTTCACATTAAAGATAACTTTTTCAAGATACTATAGCTCCTATGCAGGCAGTTGTATTGAAGGTCTTGACAAGGGTTTACTCACCAACAACTTACACTGGACCATAATGGGCACCTCTTAATGGAAAATAGGAGGAATGCTTTCTAGATTTTCACATTTAGAGCGATGGATTGAGCAGAATTATCTGGACTGCCGCATGTACAGCTCTAGACTTATTTTCCTTCAAAGATCGAATATTTAACGGTATGATGTTCATTTTATCTATAACATCTAGCCAAAACACCTTATGCACGTTTCCCTGCTGTTGTAAAATAAGTGACAGGTTTCTTCGTGTGTCCACTGTGATTACTAAAACTTTAGAGACAATCAATTTGTAGTGGGCACAATGACGATCTAAAGCAATGTTTGCTCCTTTGTTTTTCCCTTAGATAAAGTGAGGAGTAGGCAGATGCTGCCATTAAAGCAACAGAAACACAACTTTTGCCTCAACTGCTGGATATATGGTGCGCCTGCACCCACACCCCTATATAGACATCAGCGTTTTCCCTAACAAACCATAAAATAAAGTGACTAAGAATGGATGTCCTCCTTTATGGACAACCAGGAATTTTATTTGTATTCTTTCTGTACCCATAAAACGCGATTCATATATATTTTGAAAAGTGTGGACTAGGGAGAATTGTTTGTAGATGAGAGAAAAGCATAAACCATGGTAGGGTATTAGGTTGAGTATGGCTTTTCTGCCCTCTGGAATTTCTTGTGCTTTTAGCTGGAATTCAATGATCTAAAAAAGGAGGCCTGAAAGTCAGACCCTCTGGGGTTGAATGTGACTGTAAAATTAAGAATTCAGTTTTGCTATCATTCAATTTATTATAATACAGCCAATTGTCTTAAGCTGTTACACTGTAGAGCTTTTCCAGCACATGCTTCAACATACCTTTTTCC
Organism: Pleurodeles waltl; assembly: GCF_031143425.1. Classification (NCBI taxonomy): domain Eukaryota; kingdom Metazoa; phylum Chordata; class Amphibia; order Caudata; family Salamandridae; genus Pleurodeles; species Pleurodeles waltl. The sequence goes on from NC_090448.1 coordinate 1,127,061,135, forward strand.
CCTTCAGTATCATCTGCATATCGTTTGCGTACATAAAACATGTAAAGCCTAAAGATTTAATTACACATTCCAATGGGACAACATACAAATTATATAGAGGCTAAGACTGAGCCCTATGACACACCATCTTGTAGAGGCCTTATAGAGACCTAGGCGAGAAAAAAAATATTAGCTGATATCCAGAGTAAAACAAACACTCGTTCCTGAAAGCAGGATCATCAAGACTATGGATAAGAACTTTGTGATCAATGGTATCAAAGGCCACAAAAGGATTTGCCCGAATTAGTGCCATAAAAATTCCCCTCATCCGAAAGTTGTCAAAATGTATCTCCATTTGTAGTGATGACCTGTTAAACTCTGTTACTAGGGGGAACATGCCTATGTAGGCTGGAATAGCTTATTGGCCTCTACACAAGCAGATCTATGCTCATATTCTGTAGCCACCTGCATCACAAAAATATTGAGAATTTAGATAATATTCCTCACTCAGAAGGAGGAACCTGAACACTGTGCACAAGAAAGTTAGTTAAAGGATGGGAACTACAACTGCATGTATGGGACTGGCTGTGGTCATGTTTACTACACTCCCAAGCCTGCTATACTCACCCTTTAATCAGCTGTTATTAATGCCTATGCTGAGGTTGTGCATAAAAGCAGAGAGGATATGATGGGTGACTATTGCAGAGAAGAGTGAAGTTACAAGAATAACAGTACCTAAACAACTACAGACAGTACTAATACGTTTTTCTATCTACATAGTTCTTTAGCACTGCTATGTTCTGGAGAATCCAAAAGTTTCCATTGACACAAGGCAACTCTTCCGTAAAAATATTTTATATGCACATATTACATATATAGTTTTTCTTGACCCATACAAAGGTACATCTCTAAACTCAAACTGGCTTATTTTCATCCATCTAACTGTAACCTGCTCATTCAGTGCTCTGTCTCTAACCGCAAACACGCAACCACAAATAATTTTTATCTCACAAATCTTTGATACTCCACCTTAAAAAAAGAATTGCAATCTGAGAGCCTGGCTAAGGTGTTTATTTCACACGAACAAGTCTCAGAACTGTCTATTTGACTTCAAGATCAGCTCCGGCTTAACTGTACAGACTGATGTGGCAAGAGAAAACCATTGTGTTGCTGCTGTACAGATTCCAGACAACTGAATGTACACTAAGAAAGATTGTGGGAAGGTCCTCTCTTGTAAAGCGTGCTGTAACTCTTTCTGATACAATCTATTAACTACATTGCTACTGCACTCCCTTCTTGCGTTTTTAACAAGCAATGAAAAACTGAGAGGTACATAGAACTGTTTGAATTTTCAAATGAGTAACTTGGGGTGCTCTTCAGATTGTGCGCGTGGTGCACCCTTTTACATGAATTGGATGGGTCATGAAAGAAAACTGGCAATGGCGGTTTTGTTTATGCGAAATTTAGGATTTCTGAGTGATACATTTATGGGGGAGCCAAGCTTTGGTGACAATCAAGACTACTGGTCTCAGGCAGCATCAGGGCAGGAGGAGGAGCACTGCAGCTCGTGAGCAACATTTGGAGAGTCCAAAGCGCTATATAAGCACCTGCTAAGTCCCGTGGCGTGAGAGCTGCTTTTTGGTGACAATGAGGACTACCGGTTCCAGGCAGCATCAGGGTAGGAGGCAGAGCCTTGAAACTCTGAGCAGCAACTGGTGGGTCCAAAGCGCTTTATAAGTGCCTGCTAAATCCTGCGGCCGGGACGCATGTGGGCTAGGATGGTCCAGCTGATGCCCATCCGTGGCCGGACAAGGCTGGGCTCAGCCTCCTCTCTGACTTACTGCCCCTACTCTACTCTTCGAGTTACTTTTCTTTTTTGTCTTCACCCCACAACATGGGTAAGTGTAAAGTAGTTGGAGGCCCGGTCATGCCACGAAAGCCCACTAGTATTAACATTACGTTGGAGCGAGTCATTGGGGTTGTGACCAACGAAATGGACTTGACAGAACGCAGGCTATGGTTGGGACACACAAATAGCCAAAGAGAAGTGACAGATTGTTCTTAACTAATTTGTACTGGTGGTTTGACAGAGAAGGATGCCTCAGGAGGAAGTGGAGCTTCAGCAGCCCCCGCGGTCCAAAACCCAGGTGTGGAAATACTTCCTCTGTAGTTAGTAGGAGTCCTTCCTTGGTATCTCAGAGGGCAGAGAATGTTGCATCTCCTTTGAAACCAGCAACAAAGTGGAAGAAATGTAGTCGCTCCACCGGGGCAAAAACGCAGCCGGCCAAGGCTGGTAGTAGAAAGGAGCTAGCTCCCTTATGTTTGGAAACTGTGACTTGGAGGACATTTTTGAGTGGCTTGAGTCAATAATAGATGTTCAATAAAGCCCCAAGAGAACCTGTTTGGATCTGATAATCTCACGTCTGGCATCCTTACATAAATCCCAATGACAACTATCTAATGGGGAGGTAACACAATTTGACACTTCAAACCTGTCTGGGGAAAGGCACCCGAAAAGACAGGGGGCAGTTCTGAAGACACCCCAACCCTGCTACAAGCCTCATATGGTACATCACAACTTTCTCATGAAAATGGGAATCACTTAGGTGCCTAACGTGGGAAAGATGGTGCTGGACATACTCTGACATCCCAGCCCAGCAACATTGCATTGTGGTATCTCCACTGGTTACTGAAAACGGCAGTCATGGGTCAGGGCTAGGAACAAAGTCAAGATCGTAGGCAGCCTCGTGCCTCTGCCCAGACTACGTCTTCCATCAGACTCTATCCCTTTTGTGATTATTCTGGCAACTGCTCCCCCTGACCATGGGGATAGTGGAAACTACATGTGAACTGATCCACAAAGCTAAACATTGCTGTTCTTTTAAGGGAGGTGTAACTTGACAGGACTGTGATAATATTATTATGGCCAGAAGATTGGGCTGGCAAGGTCTTGGTCAAAAAATATTTGAAGGGGATTGTATTGTGCTAAATTTTAGGCAGCCGGATACAGCCAGACAACTGCTTTTGCACAATACTGTGGAGGGAGTGCATGGTTTGGCTACTGAAGTACTCCCACTAGGTTTTTTCTATCCCCCTGCCTTGGCACAAAGGCTAGGGGACTATAGGCATGTGTATCCCCAAAAGATGGGCAGATCTGACCCTTTCAATAGAGGACCAGTAGCGCCACTGGAATTGAGAAACAGATTCCTGCTCCTGGGGGATTTGGAATGTAATGACTGACTCAGTATAGTACCGAGGTGCCCCCACAAAGCTTGGTTAGGGCCTATTGCTGAGGTCCACGAGAAGCAACCACCTTTTCTTAATATTTGTAGCTGGAATATCATCAGGTTGGGCAACAAAAGAGGACATGATGTCTGGCTACAAAACAAACGAGAGAGTTTGGCATAGTGAAACAGCAAGAGACCTGGGACTTGGAAAATCGTTTTTAGTTAGATGGGTGTATCTATTTTTCTGTGCCGGCAAAACCCTCACCTGTAGGCAGAGGTAAGGATGGTTTGCTTACACTGACATCCATGGGTATCGGGTGTACCCCTATGCAGATTGTCCCCAGTCCTAGCAATTTGCTGGCTGTTAAATTAGAATTTGAGGGTTTACTGAGCATCTTACTGTTACATTTTGATAACTCTAATGACTGGGAAACCCCTACACAACATCTACGTACCCTATGTTCTTTGCTACCGACCTTAGAGGAAAAATATAAATCACCCTATTCCGTTATTTTATTGGGTGATTTCAATATACATCTATGTCCCCTGAGCTGTAATGACACTGAAAGCTCCTTTGATATAAGTTCCAAACAGGGTAATCATTTTGAACATTCTGTTGAGGGTAGTATGTTGGATGATGTTTTAGCTGATTTTAACCTGGTAACCACTAAAAATGGCTTGGGAGGGCCTATTGTCCCACCTTTCAAGGGGAGAGGGGCCAATATGATTATTGACTACGTGTTTATTTCAGCCTACCTAGCTCAGCTGGGCACAGATCTGAAGTTCAGTGGTCTGAATTTAGTGACCATAACCCTTTAATTCTTCCTTTGGATTGGAAAAGGTGGGACAACTAATGTTGGCCCTACCAATAAAGAGATTACACCACCTGACCAGGGGCGTAGTTTAAAATGAAGTAAGGTCCTACATGATACCTTCCTTAATTCTCTCTATATGTGTGATACTGATTTTCAACTGTGTTTGAGCAACTCTGGGAATGATAAAATACTTCTGAGTGCATTTCGAAAAATTAGTAAGCAAATTCATAATCTTAGAGCCACAAGCAGTCGCGGACACTGTACAGGTGAGAGATGGTTTGAATGTAACTGCTGAGGGCCCATCAAAATCTGAAAATGGCTTTAAAGAAAATCCTCAGTGACAGGACAGAAATAGCAAGGAGACGGAAGGATTATAAACTTGCTATGCTAGTTTGCAAGAGAGGGATTAAGGAAAAAGCTTGGGAGGACCTCGTGAACACTTTTACTTTAAGTAACAGTGCCATATTTTGGGAAATTATCAACAGCCCCTTTTATTCTGGTGAAGCAAACAGAGCGGTAGACTGTGCAATCCTTGTGGATGCATGAATAAGGCATTTTTCAGAGATTTATAGTAAACTAGAGGAGACCTTGCCCACTGAATTGCTGGGAACAACCAGCGAGGATGTTGCTGCTTGTTTTACAGAGAAGGTACTTGGGGTCGCCATAGCAACTATGTCAAAAAACAAGGCCCCCTGGGCCTGACTGGGTCCCTGCTGATTTCTTTATTTACTGCACTCCGGTTTGGGTAAAAATCTTAACACCTGTGTGCAATGCAGCTTGGTGGACAGGTCCCCTTCGCTTCATGGCAGGGTTGGTTATTGTCCCTGTGTTTAAGAAGGGAGATAGGTTGGACCCTATGTGTTATAGGCCGATGTGGATATAAATGATTCTAAATCACATACCATAGTCATTGGGCAATCAAATAAGCCTCAAAAGAGAATTTGAGGGGGGATCAGGAGATGACCAGAGTTACTACCTTCCCATATTTTGGGGGCATCTTTGGTGAGAGGATCCTGTGCCCTGCAAAGAAGGGTTAAGAGAAACCTGTTGGCCAGATCAGTAGCCTCAGTATTTGACTCTGTGAGAAGACTGGGGGCTGGACCGACAGGCACTGGTGACAGTTTGCCAAGCCAAATGCCTGTCAATTGTCAGTTATGGAAGTGATCTATGGGGCCATAAGACTGCGATGAGATTCAGATAGTTGAAAATTATTATATAAGAAGATTGCTGTCACTCTCACAGTTTGTTGCTACTTTTATAGCACATCAAGAACTGGGACTGGAGTATATTTCGGACATGTTGGGCCTTTCCCCTACAGTGAGATGGCTCAAAATCTGGTTAAGTAGCAAATTAGAGTTGGAGCAGGCCATTTTAAGAGATTGTCTCACTTTGGATAAAGGTCTTACTATTCCGTGGTTGCACTACATTAAAGACTCTTCAGAGAAATTGGATTTGTGCAGCCCTTTTTGTGGCACCTGACAGTATTAAGGAAAAAGAGCTGCCCTGGACCAAAAAGCAATTGATGGCAAAAGCCAAAATTGAGAGGGAAGAAAGAGAACTTAAAGAAATTCATGATTAAGGCATACATTTTTATAAAAACAGAGTTAAGTAGTGACTCTTACATGCGTGTGGTGACCTCACGCTATCACCATTTCCTATTAACCCGTTATAGATTTAACCTTTTACATTGTCTTTTAGCAGAACCTGAGGGCTATCATGATGTGGAAAATCAGGGGCCATGTTCCTGTGACAATTTTACGATCAAAGACACAATTCACTCCATCTTTTTCTGTAATCATTACAGTAAGTTGAGACCACGTTACTTTTTATCATTATTCAGAGGGAAAGGATTTTGGCAGGTAAAACCTGCCTGCAGTTACCTTCAAATGTTGCAGCTCCTTATAGTCTGTTTCAATGTGGCTATTGCTTTGTGTGGTGCGCTTAGAATCTGGAAAAACCGCCTGCGTTGTTGAGGGGGTGGGGCAACACACTCAGTTTTTTTGATCATATTTTGACAAATGATATGTATGTAAAGTTATTAGTGTTATTTTTGTGTATCCCATGTTTGCGATGTGCTTTATGATTTTTATTGATTGATAAGAGTGATATGGACGATGATGACAAACGATGATATGAACTACTGGGTACTTGAGAAAGAAATATTACTTCCTTCAAGTTATGCATAATTTCTTTATTGTTGTTCAGATGGATTCTGATTCTCAATTGTGCGTAATTATTTATATCTGATTTATTTAATGGTATCTGGACTAATATGAAATTGTAAAATTTGAGTGTTTTTGCACATTTGTCTTAAATAAGGTGCTTAAATATCATTGTGTATTGGTAAACTGCGCGTTACTTTTTTACTTGCACTTTACAGAAACCAGACGCCATTTTCAGAACTTGAGGAATATTGTCCTTTGTAATGTAAAATCTTTTCAATGCAGCAAGACATCACACTCAGTAGGGTCTTGAACTTTATGAATGAAATTACATGAATCACTTCTGAGGTCATGTCTAACAAAGTCTTATCCAATGTTTCTTAGTTAGCATATTCCAAGAGTATCAGAGAGAGTTAGGTCTAAGTGAAGCTTTGGATAGGTACTTCTGCTTTGGGCTGAGGTGGCATTTTTACCAACCATTTACCAAAGGAATGGTAGCTGTGTACGCCTGCCTGGTCAATATGCACAGCACATCTAAGAACTACTGGTCCGTTGCAAAGCTGCTCGTTTACAACAGATAACACTCCCAATTTCATATATGCGGGTCACCTTTGGTCTGCACCACATTTAATGTACCACGAGGCACTCAGTCACTTCATCAAAAAATGTAAATATCACTCACTAAATGTTTCTTTACAAAATGTTTTTATTCAAACTAATAACGTTCATAGACTACATTCTTTATTGAAATCCACCAACACTGAAGCCAGTATTGCTGATCCAGACTTTACTGTTATCCCCTGTACCCAAATGCATTTTGGGTCTAGGCTGTTCTTCAGAGGAAAACCTTTAAACCAACTCTTAAACCTGACAACGCACAATATAGCATTGCTTCTGTTTCACTTCTGACTCTAACCAGTTTCAATATCTGAACACCAGCTGCCAGTTTGACCCAATTAAAAACAGCAGAAGCAGAGATGATTCAAGTGAATGGGGATCATAAAAAGGTAATCTCCTGAAATGTCCTGGTATCAACAATACCACTAACTATAAGATGGTTTGTAAAATGATTTGTTGGGTGATCCTGTAATTGTTCCCTGGTCCCCAACAATCCCTTCTGAATAAAAAAGTCGCTCAAGGCACCTTTGCCAGATAAATAGTTCAATGTCACACTTAGTGCAAAGGATTTGCACCTCAGGCAGCATAAGCCTCTTTTTCTGGGTTGTGTGGGAAGCTCTGATGAGATCTTGCATTTAACCTTCGAGGTGTAGTGGGCCTGTCTGCATAAATTGTAAAAAGTCCATTAGTTTGAAATTACAACCCTCAACATTCTCAGGAATAGTAAGAAGATGGCCAATCCTACATGCCACTGATAAGTAGCTTATGGGGGAGATTACCATTACGTCAGGCTGCTTTTTACTAATCCCTTTTTGTAAAAGCACCTGCATGACCAGGCAGAGGAACTGACTGAAACCTTGATGCACTCTCCATCTGTTAAATTGTATTTGAATATAAGGCTGAGTTTTGTAATTCTGCCCCTCAATAAATGTATCTATGTAGGCATGCGTCGGGTCTTCTCTGGAAGATCACGCCCATCCTTTTCAGAGTGTCCGTCATCTGGAAGGCCTCATTTCAGAATGTATGCCAATACACACAGCCTTAAAACTAAGCATTGCAGATATATCTGCCCACAGTGCACTACACATGAATCGAAAACCAATATGCACCTTCAGTGATTTTTTATTGCATGTTTAGATGGAAGCTTTGGTTCCTTATTTCCAACCTGCTGCCCGTGCCCGGCTAGGATTGTGAGGCGTGTTGTTGAAGCCTCTTTCCTCATCATGCCAGGCGCTTTTGTCGCTGAATTTTCTGACGCGCTGCTGCCTCCACAGACTCTGGTTTGAGGCAAAGCAGAGAATTTATTTCAGAAAATAGGTCTGCGGACGATGAGGTTCAAATGCAAATATATGGGGTGCCACATGCTCTTCAACTGAGGGTAATGGATCCTGGTGACTCTGTATCCGACAGTAGTTATTAGACGCCCCTTAATTAAGTGAGAAAGGGCTGAGTTTTCGGTCACCATGCATTTGTTACTACAAAGCAGCTACTTCTTGGGATGAAGCGTAAGCGTGTATGACCATCCTCTCTGTACAGGTTCCAAAGACAGAACTGTTGTTGGCGAAAAAGGCTTCTCTTTTACCTTTTGTTTAGTATTGTTTTGCTCTTTTCCTTGCCCTTTTCTTATCTGTACCCCTAGGGGTTTTTTTGGCAGACATTACTGTTTATGTGCTTTAGCAGCAGTGATGATGCCCATTTGTTCATTTACAGGACAATCGCTCTCCTCTTTTGGCCTGGACTCTTTGGAGCAACGCCAAGACTGGCCTGAACAAGCCTGCTTCAGCCAACTTTGGGTAGGGATCAAGTAGGCTGCGTAAGTGTGATACGAGTGTCTTGGGAACAAACAGTGCAGGCCTTTGGAGCATCTGAGGAAGCTTGTAAATCTGCAGATAAATCTGGTCTGGGATTTTAAAAAGAAAGAAATGTGGATAAACTCGACACAATTCTTGCATGGGTGCTAGCAATTACTGTGGATGGGCATACACTGGGACAGTGAAGGACCAGACACTGATGTTAGATTAACCCTTCTAGCTTATAAACTGAGGGCTGGACATGCGCGTAGGCAGTCTATGAATGTGCATTTTTTTTTTGTTTTACCTTGTTCCAGCCTCCTCACCTTTTTAGTGAAAGCCCTACATCAAAAAAAGACGCTGGGCTTGGAACTGAGGATTACGTCATCTACCTTTCTAGATGCATTCCCGATCTCTCCATCTGTTAAGAACACATTTTTAACTCCTGCTATATTGGCAGCTTGTTGAAGAATGAAGGTAACACTTCTTTCACAAGCTCCTCTTGGATTTGCATTTTATGTCAAGATGCTCAACAATGCTTCTTCCACTCCGTTACACTCCAATCAGGTTTGAGCTCTAGGCTGGACTTCAGTCTCCACTCGCGTGAAACCTCTTAAAAACAGTGGTCAGATAGAAAGCTTGTAATGACATTACGACAGAGATATTTTCTTTGTCTCGTGCTGGATGATAACTCCTACACTACAGTAATCACATGAAGTGGTGAAAGGCCAAAGGGAAATGCACGCAAAAATGGAATCCCAAGTAAACAGCGTCCACCGCTAGAAGTGATGCGCCTAGAAACCGAGGTGAACTATTTTACTACCTCGTATTTGCCGCAACACAAAGCCCTGCTCAAAGAAACAGATGGGAGTAAAAACATGCTTTCACTGACAATATACATGTAATTTTTGCTATATAGCCTCAAAATTCCTGAACAGATTAGCCATTATGCCCGGGCCTGCTGCACGGTTTGCTAAATGCAAATTTGTGCGACAAGGATTTCTTTTTGTAACTTCCTAATTTTCAGTCAGGAATGCGGTGACGTCCGTTGGCGGCTGCCCGGCACACAGACTCCTCTGTCCCACTGCAGTGTGGGTCTACTGCTGAATGTAGATCGTGGGACTCCGCTGCAACCGTGTGACTTTAGAATTAGATGAGAAACGCAAGAGACCTGTTTCCTGGCAGGTAGTAAGCACCCCTCAAAAAACGGTACGTAAGGGGGTCGAGGTATTCCTGGAGCCATGCTTTATCTGCGCAATAAAGCAGAATGACTGAAGTGAATCTGACGGGAGAGCAGGTACTTGGCTCGTGTGACCCGAACACCCAAGAAGTTTAACGATTTGTGGAAGTATGATTCGTGCACTGAAAATAAGACACGTGGTATATATTTTTTTCCTCTTCTTTGCATGGTAGACACTCCACACGTGGTGAACGCTCTCTCACTTTTTTACTGCAGTTTGCTGGTAACTTAGTTTATTAATACAGCTGATGTATCTTTATCAAATAAGTGATTATTTGGGGCTTTTTGTGGGTGCTTACCATGAAAAAAACGTCTTTCAGTGACATGGTCATCGATGGCTGTGTTTGTGTGGTGTCCGCTTAGAAAAACACTGAAAAAAGATAAATTGGAAGCCTTTTCTCCGGGTCAGACTCCACTGTAAACTTGGAAGCCACAGTGTCATGGAAAACTCAACAAATGCGGCAGGTGCGCGGCCACCTCGGTATCTTCTAGCTAATAAGACACTTGGGCAAGGCTCTTTACTGAACAGTTGCCTTCCTTTACTTCCTATCCAGACACAGTATTGTAGCCCCCTCTGTGTTAACCCACTGCTTGATTATTCTCACAATGTGCACTTCCTGGCTGATTCACTGGGATAGCCTATTAAAAGTGTTTCAAATGATGTCCTATCTCCAAACACAGATTATCAGGGACAGCTAAAGAAGTACAGTGTTTAATTCACCCCAATTTGTATTCATCATAGTTTTCATTATCAAACGATACATGGTTAGTTCCCGTGAAAGAACATGCTAAACCATAGCTCAATTTTTGGCTTTGGATGCCACAGGCTTTCAAATAAGCTACAAACATTCTTCAGGTCTGTGATAAGATTCTATGAAACATAATGGCTTCTAGTCGGGGCATTGTGTCTGTGCCCAGGAAAGGAGTAAGATGTATAATAGATTTTTTTCGCAATAAAAAAAAAATCTCAAACTGTCCGGCTCCTTGATGGAGAACAGGCGTATAAACCCAGGAGTGAGTCCGAAAGATTGGGCACATAATATGAATGTCCTGTTCTTGTTGCTGGTGTGAGGACTCAACTGTGTCAAGGATAGCCCCTACGAAGGGAATCCTTTGTGTAGATTGAATGTAGGATTTCTGCTCATTGATGGGGAACCCCAGAGATGAAAGCAGGGTGACTGCAGTTTCCAGGTGGCCAGTGACTAACTGCAATGAGGCCGCCTTCAACTCAAAGTTGCAGAGACACAGGAATACGTGTATTTCTGACCTGCCGAGATTAGCTGCAAACACCGCCATCACTGTTGTGAACCAAGGTCGAAGGGCAGGAGAGTAAACAAAGTGTTCCACCCGCACCCCAAACCAAAGCAAGCGTCTGTCGCACGGCAGAAAGGGCATGTGAAAGTACCCATCCTGCAAGTCCAACGGCAATCTTCCAAACTGTGTTCAGAAATGTACGATGTAGGATTGACGTGAATTCTCAGACTCTTTCAGCAAACAGTACAAAGAGTAACACCCCGTTCTTTTCTCTCCCTTCGGGGTTCTCTGTGACCCCTTGGCCAGGAGTCACCCAACTTCCTGAGAAAGAATAGAGGAATGATTTGCTGAAGTCTGACCAAGACCATGTGGACAGGAGGAGGTGCAGATGCAAAAGGGAGGCCATAACCATGCTGCACAATCTACAGTACCCCACTGCTCTGGCGTACTTGCATGCCAGCCAGTCAAAAACGAATCCTGCTTCTTAATGGCTGTACATAACCATGGGAGAAGAAATCAGAGGCTTGACTACAACTGCAACAGGCAAGTAGGAGGAGGAGAGCTGTTGCCGTGCTGGTGACCACAGCCTCTACCACCACCATGTCCTCTGATGCCACAAAGGCTGTACTAGCTGTTGCAAGGGGTCGCAAGGTCAGCCCCTGGCAACAGGCAATGCATCAAAAGTATCCTACGAATCTTCTATACTGCTGGTAGAATTGACGTCACGAGCTGTGGGCAGCATGCCTGAAAAGTGGGCTGTAGCACAGCAGTCTTTTAAGTGCTTTAATGCAGAGTCAGCTTTCTCTCTAAAAAGCATGGAGCATTCATATGGCATATACATAAGGGATGTTTGCACGTCCTGAGAAAAGCTAGTGGCATGGATCCAGACAACACACCTAAGCACTATATTGGTGCTCATGATGCGATCTACATAGTCCGTTTTGTCCAGACCAGCTCTCAACACAAATAGCTGTGTCCTGCCTGTTTTGAACTGTCTGAGCAAAAATATATCTGAATTCGTCCAGCGCGGTTAGTAAGATCTCACTGGTCATGTTCCAAAGGGCATGTGTTTAGCATCACAACAGGGAGGCAAAGTTCAGAAACCACGAATCCTAACTGAAGAAGACGACCATTGTTTTTTAATGCATCAATGTGCTTGGACTGATTATTTAGCAGAGCAGTAGGGAATGTGCTGAGGTTATTTTTGCTGGTGGAAACCTGAACCACTAAGCTATCAGGAGCCAGGTCAGAAAGGCTGAGTCTCGAGGGGTAGGCCTTAGATGCACAGCCATAGGGTGATTAACCCTGGAAGCTGAGCATGGCTTAGACTACTCCAATATCTTTGACAAAGGTTCATCAACAGACAGCAAGGTCTCAAGTAGCAGGCACAGGCTGCAAATGTTTCATCAGTAAATTTACCTTAGTCGCCATGATGGGTAATGAAAATGTCACTTACCCAGTGTACATCTGTTCGTGGCATCAGTCGCAGTAGATTCGCATGTTCTGCAATAGCTCGCCATCTGGTGTTGGGCCGGAGTGTTACAAGTTGTTTTTCTTCGAAGAAGTCTTTCGAGTCACGGGACCGAGTGACTCCTCCTTTTGTCTCCATTGCGCATGGGCGTCGACTCCATCTTCGATTGTTTTTCCCCGCAGAGGGTGAGGTAGGAGTTGAATTGTAGTAATAGTGCCCATGCAATGGAGTGACTAAGTATGCACCTATTTAAGGTTGAGATGATACATATATAAATAATTGAAGGTAACTTCCAAACTGCTACAGGCTCCCGGGGAGGCGGGTGGGCACATGCGAATCTACTGCGACTGATGCCACGAACAGATGTACACTGGGTAAGTGACATTTTCAGTTCGATGGCATCTGTCGCTGTAGATACGCATGTTCTGCAATAGACTAGTAAGCAGTTATTTCCCCAAAAGCGGTGGATCAGCCTGTAGGAGTGGAAGTAGTCTGAAATAATGTCCGTAATACAGCTTGACCTACTGTGGCTTGTTGTGCGGATAACACGTCTACACAGTAGTGCTTGGTGAATGTGTGAGGCGTAGACCATGTGGCTGCCTTACATATTTCTTGCATTGGGATGTTTCCTAGAAAGGCCATGGTAGCACCTTTCTTTCTGGTTGAGTGTGCCCTTGGTGTAATGGGCAGCTGTCGTTTAGCTTTAAGGTAGCAGATTTGGATGCATTTAACTATCCATCTGGCTATACCTTGTTTTGAAATTGGGTTTCCTGCGTGAGGTTTTTGAAATGCAATAAAGAGTTGTTTAGTCTTTCTGATGTTTTTTGTTCTGTCAATGTAATACATCAATGCTCTTTTGACATCTAATGTATGTAGTGCCCTTTCAGCTACGGTATCTGGCTGTGGAAAGAACACTGGAAGTTCCACTGTTTGATTTAGATGGAACGGTGAAATAACCTTTGGCAAAAATTTAGGATTGGTCCTTAGGACGACTTTATTTTTGTGTAGTTGTATAAAAGGTTCCTGTATAGTAAACGCCTGAATCTCGCTTACTCTTCTCAGGGAAGTAATGGCGATGAGAAATGCCACCTTCCAGGTTAGGAACTGTATGTCGCAGGAGTGCATGGGTTCAAAAGGTGGACCCATAAGTCTAGTTAGGACAACATTTAGGTTCCATGAAGGAACAGGTGGTGTTCTTGGTGGTATAATTCTCCTAAGGCCCTCCATGAATGCTTTAATGACTGGTATTTTATATAGGGAAGTTGAATAGGTAGTTTGCAGGTATGCAGATATTGCTGCAAGGTGTATTTTAATGGAAGAGAAAGCCAGGTTAGATTTTTGTAAGTGAAGCAAGTAACCCACTACATGTTCTGGAGTTGTGTGTAATGGTTGTATTTGATTAATATGGCAGTAGCAAACAAACCTCTTCCATTTACTTGCATAGCAGTGCCTGGTGGATGGCCTTCTTGCTTGTTTTATGACTTCCATACATTCTTGGGTAAGTTGTAAGTGCCCGAATTCTAGGATCTCAGGAGCCAGATTGCTAGATTCAGCGATGCTGGATCTGGGTGTCTGATCTTTTGGTTGTGCTGTGTCAACAGATCTGGCCTGTTGGGCAATTTGATGCAGGGTACCACTGATAGGTCTAGCAGCGTTGTGTACCAGGGTTGCCTTGCCCAAGTTGGTGCTATCAATATGAGTTTGAGTTTGCTTTGACTGAGTTTGTTTACCAGGTAAGGAAGGAGAGGGAGAGGAGGAAAAGCGTAAGCAAATATCCCTGACCAGTTCATCCATAGGGCATTGCCTTGGGATTGTTTGTGTGGGTACCTGGATGCGAAGTTTTGGCATTTTGCGTTCTCTTTTGTCGCAAACAAGTCTATCTGAGGTGTTCCCCAGAGTTTGAAATAAGTGTTCAGAATTTGGGGGTGAATTTCCCATTCGTGGACCTGTTGGTGATCTCGAGAGAGATTGTCTGCGAGTTGATTTTGTATCCCTGGTATAAACTGTGCAATTAGGCGAATTTGGTTGTGAATTGCCCAATGCCAAATTTTTTGTGCTAGCAGGCTTAACTGCGTGGAGTGCGTCCCTCCCTGCTTGTTTAGATAATACATTGTTGTCATGTTGTCTGTTTTGACGAGAATGTATTTGTGAACTATTATTGGTTGGAAAGCTTTTAGTGCTTGAAAAACTGCTAGCAGTTCTAGGTGATTGATATGCAGTTTTGTTTGATGTACGTTCCATTGTCCTTGTATGCTGTGTTGATTGAGGTGTGCTCCCCACCCTGTCATGGAAGCATCTGTTGTTATTACGTATTGTGGCACTGGGTCTTGGAAAGGCCGCCCCTTGTTTAAATTTATGTTGTTCCACCATAGAAGCGAGAGGTAAGTTTGGCGGTCTATTAACACCAGATCTAGAAGGTGACCCTGTGCTTGAGACCACTGTGATGCTAGGCATTGTTGTAAGGGCCTCATGTGCAGTCTTGCGTTTGGGACAATGGCTATGCATGATGACATCATGCCTAGGAGTTGTAATACCATCTTTGCCTGTATCTTTTGTGTTGGATACATGCGTTGTATGATGGTGTTGAAATTTTGAATTCTTTGTGGACTTGGAGTGGCTACTCCCTTTGATGTGTCTATTATGGCTCCCAGGTATTGTTGTACCTTGCGTGGCAGAATTTTGGATTTTGTGAAATTGACGGTGAACCCGAGTTTGAAGAGGGTTTGTATGATCTGATTTGTGTGATTTGAGCACTGTATGAACGAATGGGCCTTGATTAGCCAGTCGTCCAAATATGGGAACACATGTATTTGCTGCCTTCTTATGTGTGCAGCGACTACCGCTAGACATTTGGTAAAGACTCTTGGTGCGGTTGTTAATCCGAAAGGCAGTACCTTGAATTGGTAATGTATTCCTTTGAATACGAACCTTAGGTATTTCCTGTGAGATGGGTGTATTGGTATATGGAAATAAGCATCCTTGAGGTCTAAAGTTGCCATGTGGTCGTGTAGTTTTAGCAATGGCAATACTTCTTGTAGTGTGACCATGTGGAAGTGGTCTGATTTGATGAAAGTGTTCACTACTCTGAGGTCTAGGATTGGTCTCAGCGTTTTGTCCTTCTTTGGTATCAGAAAGTACAGTGAGTAAACTCCTGTGTTTATTTGTGTGTTTGGCACTAATTCGATTGCATTCTTTTGCAATAGTGCCTGCACTTCTATCTCCAGGAGATTGGAATGGTGTGTTGTTAAATTTTGTGCTTTTGGTGGTATGTTTGGAGGGAATTGTAGAAATTCTATGCAATAACCATGTTGGATAATTGCTAGAACCCAAGTGTCTGTAGTGATTTCCTCCCATGCTTTGTAATAATGACCTATTCTTCCCCCCACTGGTGTTGTGTGGAGGGGGTGAGTGACATGTGAGTCATTGTTTAGTAGTAGGGGTTTTGGGGCTTTGAAATCTCCCTCTATTTCTAGGGAATTGCCCTCCTCTATATTGTCCCCGAAAACCTCCTCTATACTGTCCCTGGTAAGTGGACGGTGTTGCTTGTGAGGTGCTGGCTTGTGTGCTTTGACCCCGAAACCCCCCTCGAAAGGGCGTTTTACGGAATGTGCTGTAATTCCCTCTGCTCTGCGGGGAGTAGAGTGCGCCCATGGCTTTGGCAGTGTCCGTATCTTTTTTGAGTTTCTCAATCGCTGTGTCCACTTCTGGACCGAACAGTTCTTTTTCATTAAAAGGCATATTGAGAACTGCTTGTTGAATCTCTGGTTTAAATCCAGACGTTCGGAGCCATGCATGCCGTCTGATAGTTACAGATGTATTAATTGTCCGTGCAGCTGTATCTGCAGCGTCCATGGAGGAACGTATCTGGTTGTTGGAGATGGTCTGTCCCTCCTCAACCACTTGTTTCGCCCTATTTTGGAAGTCCTTGGGCAGATGTTCAATGAGATGTTGCATCTCGTCCCAGTGGGCTCTGTCATAGCGCGCAAGTAGTGCCTGGGAGTTCGCGATGCGCCACTGGTTTGCAGCTTGTGCTGCGACTCTTTTACCAGCTGCATCGAACTTGCGGCTTTCTTTATCTGGGGGTGGTGCATCTCCAGATGTGTGAGAGTTGGCCCTTTTCCTAGCTGCTCCTACAACAACAGAGTCTGGTGGCAGCTGTGTAGTGATGAAAACCGGGTCCGTAGGAGGCGGCTTATACTTCTTTTCCACCCGTGGTGTGATTGCCCTACTTTTGACCGGCTCCTTAAATATGTCTTTTGCGTGCCGGAGCATACCAGGGAGCATAGGCAGGCTTTGGTAGGAGCTGTGGGTGGAGGAGAGTGTGTTGAACAAGAAATCATCCTCGACCTGTTCTGAGTGGAGGCTTACGTTATGAAATTGTGCTGCTCTAGCCACCACCTGAGAGTACGCGGTGCTGTCTTCTGGTGGAGATGGCTTTGTAGGGTAGGCCTCCGGGCTGTTATCTGACACTGGGGCGTCGTATAGGTCCCATGCGTCCTGATCTTGGTCACCCTGGCTCATGGTGGTGTGAGCTGGGGAGTGAGATGGAGTTTGTGCTGGTGAAACGTTAATCACGGGCGGAGGAGAGGGTGGTGGTGTAATTCTTTTAACCACTTTTGGTTGTGGTGCTTGTGCCGTCTGGAACTCCAACCTTCTCTTTCTCCTAATGGGGGGAAGGGTGCTTATTTTTCCTGTCCCCTGCTGAATGAAGATACGCTTTTGCGTATGGTCCACATCAGTTGCTTGTAGCTCTTCCTCAAACCTATGCTTTTGCATTTGGGAGGTTAGCGAGTGCTCTTCTGTATAAGAGCCTGAAGCTGGGTCGCTTGCAGTTTGTTTCGGCGTCGAAACTTTGTCTGCGTGTTTTTTCGGCTCCGAGGTGACTTTTTTCCTTTTCGGGGCCGAAACCTCTCGGCGTCGATCCGTTTCGGTGCCGCTGTCTCGGCGTCGAGCCGTGTCCACACCGGTATCTCGGTGTCGAGGCTTGTCTCCAGCACTTTCTCGGTCCCGAGAAGGCTGCGTGCCGGTGTCTCGACCGGAGTCGGACGATCTCGGCACTGTTTTGGCCTTTTTCGGTGCCGACGGTCGGTCACCGAATTTATGGGTCGAGCCATGGCCTGGTGGCAGTGGCGTCCCCTGGGCCTTGTAAATGTTTCTCTGTGTGTTTTTCGACGTCTTACTCACGGTTTGTGTATCGTCGAATCCTTCGGAGTCTGAGTCTTGGATCGAGAAGGTACCTTCCTCCTCCTGTTCCTCGAACTCCCGTCGGGCTGTCGGTGCGGACGCCATTTGAAGTCTTCTGGCTCGACGGTCTCGGAGTGTTTTTCGGGACCGGAACGCACGACAGGCCTCGCAGGTGTCTTCGCTGTGCTCAGGTGACAGGCACAGGTTGCAGACCAAGTGTTGGTCTGTGTAGGGGTATTTATTGTGGCATTTGGGGCAGAAACGGAACGGGGTCCGTTCCATCGGCGTTCCTCAGCACGCGGTCGGGCCGACCAGGCCCCGACGGAGGATCGAAAAACTACCCCGAAGGGCACCGGAGCTCTTCGATCTTCGATGCGGTGTGGAATCTAAGTACGCCGATCCCGAACGCAACAATACCGACGAAAATCTTCCGAAATTAACTATTTTGTCCGTTCCGAAACTCGGAGCGACAGGAACACGTCCGAACCCGATGGCGGAAAAAAAACAATCGAAGATGGAGTCGACGCCCATGCGCAATGGAGACAAAAGGAGGAGTCACTCGGTCCCGTGACTCGAAAGACTTCTTCGAAGAAAAACAACTTGTAACACTCCGGCCCAACACCAGATGGCGAGCTATTGCAGAACATGCGTATCTACAGCGACAGATGCCATCGAACCTAAAGATCTAGCATTTTTGCTGAACTGTGGAGTACTACTGTAGAGGAGGCACTCTACTTTGTGCACGTCCTAGTGAGAAATCCAACTCAGTCCGAGGTGGAAATGTGCAAGCCAAAGGTGGTCTTTACATCCAAAAACAGGCCAGCATCAGTGCAGGGATGGGGGAGAGAAAAAAAAAAACCTTTGCAGCATCATCTTCTTTCATGTCCTTCGGTAGATCTGGCATCAAGGGAGAGGTAATGACTGGGCGTCTTGCCAAGTGAGCGCTGCACCTTCTGGAAATTCTGGAATTTTTACTTTGGATAAAAGCAACACAAATGTATGCATGATACTACCCCACCATGTGTTTTAAGAAATCCAGAATATTCCAAAACGAACACTTGGAGAATAATGATACAAATAACAAAGAGCATGCCACCACTAAAATCTTAAATTTATCATACAAATTATACTGGCCACAGATAAAGGACTGGAAATTGAATTATCCATCTCTGTCCTGTTACCACTGATGGGAGGTTGCTGAAAAGACTGGCTCAGATGGGGCATCTTTTTAAATTTTCAGCCACAGCAGGAGTACTACTCTGGATACATATAAGGCATTTGGCCCGAGTATCAGCTATTGCAGGTGCGCTATTCTGGATACATACAAAGATCTGGCCTGGGTACCTGGGTATGACAAAGAGTTGTTTTTCTTTTTGAGCAGGGATTATGGTGTTAATGATGTGTCTAGCTTCTGGATTAATGTGACTCTCAAAGCTGATGTTCAGTCAGAGCAGTGCCCTCTCAAGACTTATTTCGATGTGACGTCAATCTTCTGCTCATGGCTTCACTTTGCTATTGTTTTGGGGACCAATGTTGCTGAATGCAAAGGCCTGGCTTGAGACTAATATTGTATATTTTCTAAAGGCTTGGGTATTTTTTCCAGGGTCATCGAGAATATGGTCTTGGTCCTAACTGTGGGAGCTTCAGTGGATGCACCTCGGTATAAACTACAACCTTACCACATCCTTTCAGTTTCTCATAGTGGCCATGGGGCCTATCATCCTCATACATGCTGAATATTTAGAACTGATCAGATAACGTTCATTCTCAAGCCTCAGTGCATTCATCTTTGGGTTGTTCAAAGGATTTCAGGGTGTTTCAGTAGAAAGTTCAGTTTCGCCAGGCCTTGCAGAATAACATGTGTGACATTTCAATAGTCTGCCGGCACTGAAGGTTTTGATGCAAGCCCTGCAGTAAATGTCATGACCCCAGGGAAAACAAAACATGCTGTCGCTATGGCAACCTCTCCACGTAAAATATGTATTGCAATTGGTTCGCAAAATTTAAGAGAGTCATTTTCCATCATCAAGGATTCTACATTTTTCTGAAGGTATTCTCATATGATTTGTTTCTTTCGTTGGACTTCCATAAATCTTGTGCAGAGAAACCACACTTCTTTATTTGTGTTGGTCCCTTCAATACTGAAATCCAGAGTTCCTACGGGTCTACATAAACAAAATGCGGTACACTGTTTAATCTCTACCCAAACTATCCGAACTCATGACCAAGGTCAGCAACAGAGACTGTCCCAGTCCATTGTCGACATCAGGTTGAAAGAGATGCGTCATTTTAACACCTGAAGACAATGCAAAATAGAAAAACCTGAATGCAACGACCTGTCATTTCCCAAGCTTAAAATTGCCAGGTGGGAACATTCTCAACATATACACTGACAAAAAGCACAAGTAGAAAATCGAGAATTATACTCAAGTACTTGTTTCTTCACCAAGATGGAGATATCCATTTTAGTGACACACAAGTAACAGAACTGCAACGTCACTGGCAAATAAAAGTAGTGGACAGACTTAATGAAATGTTTACAGACATATATAGGAGAGACTTAAACACAAGTGCCCATTTAAATCACCACATTTTAAAATAATCAACCAAAGTGAAGGCACCCACACAGAAACAGATGAGGACTAAGAGTGGGCTGTTGCCCTGAGGGTTCAAAACCAACCCCGAGGATATGGGGAGTCATTCTTACCTCTTCTTATCAGGCTTATACCGGACGTGAGCTGAATGTCAGAGGACCATGACAACTCCCTGCTTCCTGGAAAGAGGGTGGTTTACAGGCACGTCTCATGACTGCCTGTGCCTTCTATAGCTCCAATTGCTAGTGCTCCCACCACAATCACTATCTCCTGGCACTAAAGACCTCCGCCTTCTGAAGCGCTACCAATTTGATCTTTATTCCCTGATATTAGTCTAGCTGCCGTGGCAGCAGCTAACTGGCTATGCACTTCCTCCGCCCCTTCCTTGTGTGGGAGGAGTCAAGGTATTCATGATCAATCTTCCACCCTGAGGTTCTGCTGCTTAAAGGTCAGCAGCAATGCCATGAATTGCAATTCTTGCAGGACCTCCATGACTTTGTATGAGAACTGTCAGCCATCTTTGGCAAGGGTAGGTACTTAAGTCATTCCCATTTCAAAACCCCTGACGGAAAAGGCATCAGCTCTAGTCTTCCCTTTTACTCCAGCCATATCTACATTTGTCACCCAGCTTGTCACAACATGCTGATCTGAGTATCTGAAATACAACAACAAAAATACAAAGAAAACAAAATTCTGTCAACTGCAAGATTTGCATGGCATCTATCAACAAAGTTGTAATTGTTCAGCTTTTTCGATGTGAGGCAGCAAACTGGGTGTACATATTGTACAGATTTCTAAGACTGTAAATCAAGACAAAATTTGCCATGCGATAAATCTGAATCTACTTTAGCAAATGAGCCCTCCTGATCAAGGCAGGAATAAATTATGACAGTGAAAAGTAATAGAAAGTAACACTTTTGATTAGATCCCCATCTTCAGAGGTTAGCAGCGATAATTGTATAATGTTCAATGTAAAAGATAACTCCACTTGTAACCAATATTCTAGAACTCATCCAAATCCCTTTAGCAAGTATGAACTCCCCTTGCAGTGGCCTGTATTGGCGCAGTCACCCATTTGTACTAACTTGTGTCATAATATGTTGTGTAGTTTGGTTACTTTCTAGTAGATGTGCTAAGGCTCTGCTTCTTCCACACCCTCAACAAACAAAAAATATTATATGGTTTGGCCATGAAAACAATGATGTTAAGGATTTGCTGGATGCAGTGGCACAAATAATAATAATATATTTTTTTTTTTTTACAACTACTTGGGACTTGATAACATTCATCAGATGTTGGAAAGTGTGTGGAAACCTGGCCAGCGCAGCTCTGAAGGCATCTCCTTTCCTGAAGTAGGGTCTCAATTAGCTCAGAATTTAAAAAATCCTGACTAACTGATATGGCAGATGTGTTTCGAGTTTGTATTGCTGCTGTGAAAAACCTACTACGACATTACTAGATTATTCAACATTTGCGACTGAAGGGAGTTGGGTCTGTTTTAAATGCCCTTCAGACAGTGCACTGCCAAAGCTCAGTGACAAATGTAAGACACATTAAGGACGTATGAGGCATTCACTAGCTTGTGAACAACCTACCTCGAATGCCAAAAATGACTGATGTGAAACCTGTGGCGGCGCTCTGAAAAGCAGCAGAAGGTGAGGCACTAAGATGTAGATTCCATGTTCCCAGGGATAAGTGATTCAGAGAAGAGAGCTCTGCAGCCGTGAAGCAACATAAAAGGAAGCTGACTCTCACTTAAGATTTTATGGAAGCCCTCAAATAAGTTGTCCTACCCAGTATGCTCCCGGCCTCACATAGTCCTCAATCAACTCAAGGGCCCTACTTTCGAGCCACTTCACTCCTGACCCCACCAGTTCCTCTCGTGGAAATGTGCTTTCCTTGTTGCCATTACATGTTTAAGGCATGTCAGCAAGCTTCAAACTCTTAGCTCAGAAGAACCTTTCTTCCAAGTACACAACAGAGCCGTCCTTAGGACTCACCCAAATTTCCTGCCTAAAGTTGTATTGCTCCACCACCTTTATTAGACCACTGAGCTTTGAGTGTTATACCCACAACCAGACTTCATGACAGAGATGGCCCTTCATACACTAGATGTCAAGCATGCCCTTCTATATTTCATTGACATGAAAGCCATTTCGCAAAACTCAACAACTGTTTGTTGCCTTCACTAAACTACACAAAGACCATGCTCTCACTAAAGCGGGCATTGAAGGATGGCTTGTCAAGTGCATTCAAGCTTGCTACACCAAAGCCAAAGTGAGCTTCTATGGCCTTCCTTGGCAGCATAACCTAGCTGACATATGTAAAGCAGCTACTTGGTCCACTCCCTACACATTCACCAAGCACTAGTGTGTGGATGTCTAAGGATAACAACAAGCAAAGGTTGGCCAGGCTGTTTTACATATGCCTTTTCAGTTTTCTGCAACATCCTCCGGTTAGCCACCACTTATGGAAAAAGTGCTTCACAGTCTATGGAGACCATGTGTATCTGCATCTACAAATACCACAAACCAACTATATTACTTACTCTGTACATTTGTTTGTGGCATGTAGTGCTTTAGATTCATACCTCCCTCCCTGGAAGCCTCTGGTTGTTGCAGATATCTCTTTTCTATATTGTATGAGCGTCATCTCCATCATCATCCTCACTGCCATGCAAAAACAATCTAACAATAGAGGGGATGGCAATAGGAGGAGTTACTATATCTCGTGACTTGAAAAGCAAGTTGATACATCCAAGCCCAACACTAGATTGCAGGAGTATGCAGGCCATGTGTATTAACAAATACACATGCCACTAACACTTTATTCATGCAAATTCGCTCATCTAGCCTACAATATTCAATTAAATAACAACCCATCTTACTCTTTAGCAAATTGTAGTACTCATAAGAAACAAACTGTCCTGTCAGATAGTACTACTACAAGTAAAATAACTCTTACCTTTGGGTTTTTTCCTTCTTTGGCCAACAATGCACGCAATCGCTCCTGAGAAGGCGGAGCAATGAAGATGATGTATGGCTTTAAGTCAGAATTGCGCAGGATCTTTAATGTCTGTTGGGGAAAGCATATTTCCAAAGTAAAAAAGTTTTCGGATTAGCAGAAAACAATTATAATGACATTTGAATGTGGAAGATCAACTTGTTACAGTATGACAGAGTTACGCTGAAGGCATATCCAAGTTTCAAAAAAGGTAATGATACCTCGGTATTTTGATCATCCCGGGGCTTTAAGCCACTTTACATGTTTACAGAGGTTTCCTTTGGAAATTTGCACTATACAATGAATGTGTTCTCAGGTATCCCATGCAGATACCTTTAACGGATAAACATATTTAGTGATGTAAGGCGGAAAGGAATGTTCCTTTAAAAGGAAAAATGCCATACTGTTTTTACATCACTAAAGAATAGATCCTTTGAAGATTGAAGCATAAGACACTGGAGAAGCATTAGAACATTGAATATTCAAACATTTGTAGTGATAAAATGGATCATCCTTGTTATGCGTGGAAACCTAATAGAGAGGGTTCAGCTCAAATGCATGAATGTCACTAACTCCTAGTCTTACAAAAGTAACTCTTAATAAGCAAATAGGAACGCTAAAATACATAACAAACCATACTTAGATTCCAAGAATACAGATGCCTAGTTATATATATTTTTTAACACAATTCCTTCTCCAAAATTATCAATCAGTAAAAAGAAGGAAAGCGGCTTCTACAAGCACATTACCCTACTTAGAAACATCACATTCAACATACCTTAATGGTGCCACACAAAAGACCTAACTTCAAAAGTACAAGCACCACTGATAACAATTCCTTCAATAGGAGTTATTTACAAGCAATAAACAAGGCTCCCTTTTTCTCCTTAAAACCCAAATAAGTAAACCAATTACAATTACACTTGGACCACTGCTTGCAATAATGGAGGAGGAGAAAAATAATTTTGAAATCTCAAACATTCACACAGCAGCTGTGCTTACAGGGCTGGATAGCTCCACCCAGCTGTTTAACAATAAATGGCTTCAAGGTGTATGCTAGCTAGACTAGAGCTTAGTGAAGGAGCCCACTCATGGAGCTTCCACCACTGCTCAGCAACCCCTCTTCCATCACTAACGTGACTAGCTTTGTAGGTCTTCTAAATGGTTCACTAACGAGATGGCATCCCTGGTCGGCTGGCAAGGTCCCACAAAGTAATGCTGGTATCCTTGCCTAATGCCTTAGGACTCTGCCCCACTAATTATCATAAGCTTTAGACACTAGACAAAAACACTTAATTTCTCCGGTCAGCAAGTAGCAATAAACGATTTAAGGTTGGGCAGAGATGTAGATACTCTATATTTGTACCTCTATCAAGGTCAGGCCAACTTCCCAACTCCTGGGAGTCATGCTTTAATTTTCCTGAAAGAGCACCCTTATAATTGCACCTTAAAGAAATAATTCTTCTCAAGACTTGCACCCTAATGAATCGTAAATGGCGAGGCTGTACAAGATAGACCAGACACAAGATGGCTCAGCATGATAAGCACTCATTGCAGACATAATATGATCTAAAGGTCACAAGTTCAAATCCCGACAAAACCAACTCAGCCTTTCTTAATATCAAGTTCAATAAATGGGCTACCAAGTACCACTAAATTAGGTATGAGCAGCTGGTATGCCATGACTATGATCAAGTATTATTATGAGATAGGCAGTGTGAGAGATGCCTCACACAGACCGCAACATGGCCAACATTCCAGGGAGCATCCTGATGACTGCAACCAAAGACAAAACAAAAGCTGTTACAGGTCCCATTCAAGACACCACAGAGCCTTGAAAAAGTGCTCGGCCCCACAGAGCCAAACACGTCAATTGTCTTGAAATAAGCAAAAAGAACAAGTTACTTACCTTCGGTAACAAATTATCTGGTAGAGACATATTCCAGTTGCAGATTCCTCACCTTATGAATAGAGAAGAAGGAAACATATGGATAAGACCCTTCAGGAATCTACCCACAATAGGAGATTTAAACAAAGAGGTTTGGTCTGGTAATCTCAAGAAAGCCGAGATGGCAGACAAGTAACCCTTGAGAGTGCCCTGATGGAGCCCTGCTGGGCTAGAGAAAGAACAAACAAAAGGACCTCAGAAAGAGGGGCAGAGAGAGAGTCGGCAGACTTGTCTGTACACCATGCCTCAAATTTGTTACATTGACAGGCGTATACCGCTTTGGTCTAGGGATGCCTGGCTCTTAAGATAACATAACAGACTTCGGGAAGAATGTCAAAAGCTATCAACTGCCGCAGCTCAATCTGCATGCAAGAAGGCAGAGACCCGTAAGGGCAGTCTGATCGGAGGATCGATGGCCATGCTCAATAGCTCGGGATACAAGACTCTTTGTGCCCAATCAGGTGCCACAAGGATTACTTGGGCCCAGTCGTTTTTGATCTTCTTGAGAACTCTCGGCAGAAGTGGTATTGGCGGAAAGGCATTCAGGAGGCTTGAGCTCCACTCGAAACGAAAAGCAAGGCTGAGCGAGTGCTGTCGTGAAAACTCCAAAGCACAACACTGCTGACGTTCATTCTCTACGAAGGCAAACAGATCTAACCAAGGCTCTCCCCACTGCTGAAAGAGACCTTGCACCACCTAAAGATGGAGACGCCATTCCTAATCGACAAGACACTGTCAGCTGAGTTTGCCTGCTCTGGGGTTCAGAGAGCCCACCAGATATTGAACCACCAGGGATATTCTCTGCTGTTCCAGCCATGTCCAGAGGCAGAGAGCCTCTTGACAAAGGATCCACAACCCCACCCCGCCCTGCTTGTTGCATTACCACATGGCGGTGGTGTTGTCTGTGAACACCTGCACCACTTTCCCTTTGAGAGAGGGAAGCAATGTTCTCAATGCCAGTCTGATCACACGGAGCTTCAAAAGACTGATGTGGAACCCGGACTACGCCGGAGACCAGACACCTTTGATCCCTGCCTCTCTCATGTGGCTGCCCTATCCCAGCAGTGGTGCATCTGTCACTACTGATAGATCTGGTTGTGGAAGGAAGAGGGCACTGCCTGTGACCCAATCGCATTTCAGTAGCCACCACTACAGGTCTTGCACACTTCCCTCTGAGATCACAACTGTGTGAGAGATTCCCATGATGCTGCACCCCCTAGAACTTCAGGTCCCACTGAAGAGCCCGCATAGGTCATCATATGAAATATCAGTACCATAACCTGAATATCCTTTACTCGCCGCTCGGGATGATAGGCCCAAACCTGCACTTTGTCCAGAACAGCTCAGATGAAAGGGAGCATCTGAGAGGATGTCAGGTGTGACTTTTGCAGCAAATGCAGGAGGTCTGCTGCAGTCTAGAGGTGGGAAGAGGACAGCCTGGGGCGAGCCTGCCTTCAACAGCCAGTCATCGAGGTAGGGGAAGACTGGAACCCATGACCTGTGCAGATGAGCTGCAACCACCGCCATCACATTGGTGAACATCTGAGGGGCACTGGTGAGGCCAAAGGGGAGCACAGTGAACTGAAAGTGCTTGTGGCCCACCTTGAACCGCAGGCAACGTCTGTGGGCCAGCAGGACAAGGATGTTAAAATAGGAGTCCTGCAAATCCAACGCTACCATCCAGTCTCCTTTGTTGTAAGTCAGTAGCGATTAGATTAAGCATTAGCAGAAGACATCTTGTATTTAGCAACTATTGTGAACATTTCACGGAATGCATTTTGAATTCATGGCAGCCATTTTCTCTGCCACATGCTGCCATGTGCTCTGACCTACCTTTCTGTTAACTACTCTTGAAAATCTGTCTAGTGACAAGCTATATTTAGCATCTCCCATTTTTGCACATGCCCAGTAAGATCTGCAGCTGTTAGTAATCAGTAACAGACAGTAATGTGTCAACTAGTCCTTGAAAACAGTTAGCCCCTCCTACCTGTCGACTGTGCATTTCCATATGACCTTATATGTATACAAGTCTTGCTTCTATAATTGTACCACCTTCTTTTAGCCCCTGCGTGGGTATAAAAGGACCATGCTCTCTTAGTTCAGTGTGCTACTTCAAACATTACTGAAGGGTGCTGTTTGAACTGTAGTACCACCTCATGAGGTTTAATAAACTGTCTTTTATTTCAGTTTCTGTGCCAACTTCTTCCTATATGGTCTGAGGACTTTGTGCAGAGAAGGGCGAACCCTTTGCACTAGTAGGCCTTGCTGAGGCTTACTTTGACACCTTGGTCCAGGGCAGATAAAAGCTGAGCCAGGGTGGGCATTTGAAACTTAACCTTCCTGAGGAAGAGAGTGTGGGAAGGAAGGTCTAGGATAGGGCGGAGGCTTGTCCTTTTGGGTACCAGAAAGTAGCAGGAATTACAACTGTAGGAAAAGGTCATCCTTCTGGCATAGTTGCCTCCCACTTTTTACCTGATGTCAGTGTGTTTGGACTGTAGTTCACTGAAAACCTGCTAACCAGGACCCCAGTGACTGTGCTCTCTCCCCTAAATTTAGTTGTTGGTTACTTTTCACACCCACAATTGGCATACTGGTGCACCCATATAATGATCCTGTATTTGGTACCTAGGTATCAAGGGGTATTGGTACATCAGGGGTCCTCTCTACGGGCTGCAACATGTATTTTGCCACCAATAGGAGCCCATGCAAACTGTGACTGCAGGTCGGTCATTGCAGCCTACGTGAAAAGGCGCATGAACCCTTTCACTGCCAAACCTAACCACTGCACTTAGACATTACAAGTCACCCCCTCTAGTAGGCCCTTCAGCCCAAGGACAGGGTGCATGTCTCTAAGTGTGAGGATCCCCCTGCATCAGCAGGGTGCCCCTACAGACCCCAGGCCGATTCCTGGACTCTGTAAGGCCATCTTAACGTATGTTGTGGAAACAAGTGGTCCAAATACATAATGGCTACTCTGAACCTAGGAATGTTTGGTGTCAAACAAAACATGTTGGAGTCATGCAACTACACCGATTTCAGTGTTAGATGCATGATACCATTTACTCTGGGTGTTCCCTAGGGTAATCCCCCAGTTCTGCAGGTGCAGCCTTATGGGGTCCAGCTGCCAGCCCACGCTGCTGTTGACCCCAGACACCATCCTGCCCTCCTCCTGGTGAGCCAGACTCAGGCCGGAGGAGCAGAACAAAGGATTTCCTGCTAGGGAGAGGTGTGACCACCTCTCCCTGCGTGTTAGGTGTCTAAGGGGTGGGGTAGGGTGGCCTCTGAGTGCCACCAGATTGCTTTGAAAGGCAAATTTGGTGCCATCCTTGCATAATCTGGTTTGCACTAGTTCAGGAACCCCCCGTTCCCGCTCTAGCACAAAACTACACAAAAGACAGGGGTGTGACCACCCCTTGTCCAGCTCCGCCCCTAGGGAAGTGCCCAGAGCTCTGCCAGGTGGGCACTTGATTCTGCCATCTTGAAAATAAGATGTGCAGAGGCAACTGAGAGCATCTGGTTGGTTAGGGCAGGTAGATGACATCCCTCACCCCCTCTGATAGGTGGGTCACTGGAAAGAGTGACCAACCCCCTTTTAAAGTTATTTAAGAGCTCCCTCGTGGGTGGGTCCTCAGATTCGTCAAGCAAGACTGTTCAAAGAATTCTCTGCAAGACATCTTCTGCCCCAGGCCTCTGGAACTGCTGCGGTTCTTCGTTGGAACTGAACAAGTCTGCTTCTGGTGAGAAGGCTCCCATTGCAACACTGAATTCTGCAACATCCCTTGGAGTGAAGGAGTCACTCCCCTGCATCCGCAGACACTTCAAGACAATGCTGACAGGTTGGTGGGGCCTTCTGTCCCTGGACAGCTGAAGATCCTGCTTTTGCAGGTGATGAGACTGTGGCCTCCTCTGGGTCCTGCTTGCCTTCGTTCCAACTTGGGGAATGTGGGTCAGCACTCCAGGAGATCTTCAGGCACCGTGAAGCCCCAACCTTCAGCAATCTGCAATCCGAAGATCAGTCTCTGTCCTGCAACTCTTGCATCGTGGGACTTCTGTTTTATCATGCTGGTCAGGCCACCTTGTGGGCTCCTCTTGTCCATCCACTGTGGGTCACTCCTGGGGGCTCCACTGACTTCTGTTGGCCTTCCTGTCTGCTGCGGTCCATCCCTGACTGTCCTTC
Organism: Pleurodeles waltl; assembly: GCF_031143425.1. Lineage (NCBI taxonomy): Eukaryota > Metazoa > Chordata > Amphibia > Caudata > Salamandridae > Pleurodeles > Pleurodeles waltl. The sequence goes on from NC_090448.1 coordinate 1,127,090,597, forward strand.
ATGGGTAGAGTCTCCTGGACCTTGTTGGTCCCCAAAACTTTGCAAACTTCGCGTCTGACACTGTTTGCATTTGCCAGTGCTTGTTGGTGACCTGGCAGGTCACTAACCCACCTGCAATCTGTCGACGGTTGAGGGACAGCTCGCAAGTGGCTCCTGGGATCCTCTTCCACTCCTGGACCCGGCAGTTGGGCTTCTTCCACTGACTTGCAGGAACTTCATCTTCAGGAGGGTGGGCATTACCACCTGCAACACCTGGGCATCTCTGAGGGTGCTGGACTCAGTCACCTTCATTTACAGGTCCTGCACGTCCAGAATCCATCCCCGGGTTCCACCTGCCTAGACCACAGGTCGTGACAGCAGCTGGACAATACGAGGCACCCACAGTCTTCAGAGAGTCCCTTCTTCCCTCTGCATCCAGGTCCCTGGTGTAGGTATTCCTGTTTTCTGGGTATCCTGTGGGAGGGGCACTCTACATTCATCCTGTTGCCTGCTGGTTTCCTCTGGGTCCACTAGGAAGGTTCTGAATTCCACAAACTCCAACCACTATTCTCTGTGTTTGTCTATGGGACAATTGAGTGGGTAACTAACTTACTCCTGGTTGCTGAGGTCACTTACTGTACTTACCTCTGGTGTTCCTAACTGCCCCCAGGCAACCACCACACTTACCTTGGCTGGAGACCATCTTTCACATTCCACTTTTTTACTATATGGTTTGGCCCTCCATTAGGGTTCTGCATACTTCTACACTATTTCTGCTGGTAATTATATGTGTATATTGTATGTAATATATCCAAAGGGAGCTATACCAATGGCAGTTTAGTAGTAGTGCTGTAATAAAGTATCCTTTATTTTTGCAACACCTGTGTGGTTCTTGCTTGTGACTAATTTATTGTCTGACTGCTGTGGTATACCAAATGCTTTACATTCCTCTTGGTTAAACTTTAGCTGCTCTCCCTAGCTACCCCTCGAGAGCTTCTGGACACCTATTAACTATCACTAACGGTTGCCTGGACTCAGTATATAGTGCCACACCAAAGGTGTACACCATAAACTGAGCCAGCCTCCTACAACAACCACAACCTACTTCTGGCACAGGAACCCTCTCCATGGCTCCCTTGGCAAAGAGAGCCATAACGTCCCAATGGAGAAGTGCCAAATGATCCACTGTCATGCGATTGTAGAATGGTGGCATGGATGAAGGAGAAGTCTTGAAGGAGAGGGAGTAGCCCCTTCGGACTGTTTGCAAAACCCACCTGTCTGACATGATGGTGTAGCAGTGGAACATGTGATGGCAAATTCTTCAGACTGGCCCCTGGTGGGGAAGCGTCAGACTAGGAAGGTTTGGAGGCTGCAGCTGAAGGGGGGGGGGGGGGGAGGGGGGGGGGAGAGGGGAATTGGACTGGCTAGATCGCTGGCTTCCTTTTCCACGTGGCTGCTGGATCCCACACCCCTGGCTACGCAGAGGCTGGGCAGCATGCGCAGCACAGTGGCTGGCAGGGAATGGATGTGGCTGGGCACCGTTTCCGTAGCCATGAAAGAGGTGAAAAGAAGGGGGAGGTCAAAGGCCAGCTGCGAGGCCTAGGGACGGGCCGTAGCCCAAGACTTCTTTAAGTGCTTGAGCGCAGAGTCTGCTTTGTCTCCGAAGATACGTGTACCATAAAATGGCATGTACATAAGGGTGGATTGGACAACTCCTGAAAAGCCAGATGTCCTTAACCAGGGGTGGCGCCTCAAGGCCACCGCTGAAGCAACCGATCTGCCTAGAGAGATGGTTGTATCCAGCCCACATCGGATTGTGAACTTAGCAGTGTCTCTCCTGTCAGCAACAGCTTGGGAGAGAATGGCCTGGGCCTCTTCCGGGACCTGTAGCAGCACTTGACAACTGTGTCCCATAAAGTATCGATATAACGGCCCAAAAGGTATGCAGTGTTCAAGGACCTCGATGCCAGGCTGGAGGAAGAAAACGGCCTCTTCCCAAGATGATCCAGCCTCTTGTATTCCCTATCTGTGGATGTGGAAGGAAATGCGCCATGGGATGCGGAGGCTTGGATAACCAAGCTCTCAGGGGTAGGGTGTTGGTTCAAGAATTCCGGGTTGTTAGGTGCAGACCACTGGAAGAGGGCTATTGTCCTGTTCACATGAGCCACTGTGCTGGGTTTGGATCAGGTCCCAAGAAGGACATCAGTGAGGGCTTCATTGAAGGGCGAAAGTGGTTTGGATATGGAAGCCCCAGGACCAAGACCTTGGCCGCTCTCCGCTCCACCATGGAATAAGATGCTCCCTCCTCTATAGCCACAGTAGTAGGAGAAAGCATACCAGTATCAGGGGAGGTGTCAAGACCACAGGCTTCAACCAGTTCTTGGGCCCAGTCTATAGGGTCATCAAGCTGGTATTCTAAAGGGTCCAGCGATCCCCACCATACTCTCACTGAACTCGTACCCATAAGAATAAGGGTCAGGATCTAACCTAGGGAGCAAGGTCCCCGTTGACGTTGGAATTGGGAATCGATACCGACCGTGGGCCCAAGCAGCGTCAGGAGCCGCTACGTCTGAACAGTCGTCTGGGAAGGCTTTGCGAGCGGCCTCCGGACCTTCCTCTCGACCGAGAGCGACGCAGAGCTTAGTGCTGGGCCGCAAGAAACTTTAGGGACCGCTCCCTCCAAATCACCCAGATAGGAGTCACAGGGCTTGAAGTCCGCCTTCCGTGACAACAACCTCAACACACCAGGAAGTCGAAAAACATAGACAAAAGTCAAAAAGTCCAATCGAAAAGCACATGTAGGGGTGGCTCTTTTCAGATCTGCGCATAGGTTGGCACGGAAATAAAAAGAACTCTGGATCCAGACTGACATCAGCGTGCCGGGGTGGTGCCTATAAACGACCCATACAAAAACAACAGATGATGGACGGAATGCAGAACAAATCAAACATTCACCCCCAGTCACAGCTATGGGATTAATCCATCAGTTTTTTTGCTTGCCATGCCATTCCAGTTTGAACCCAGCCATATGCAAATCAGTCTTGACCCTGTTCCCCATAGGAACAGTCCAGCCCGAACTGCCAGGCCAGGTCCTCCCTGGACCAGAAACAAGCATCCTGGGACCAGTTTCAGGGTATCACCCTTCATCAGCCAAGCTAGCTTGAATCTGGTGGCATAGCAAGCATGGGACCCACGTCTGGGCATACCCTTCCCACTTGGGGGTGACAAAAGCAAAAAACAACAAATGATGGACGGAATGCAGAACAAATCAAACATTCACCCCAGTCACAGATCTGGGTTTAATCCATCAGTTTTTGGCTTGCCATGCCATTCCAGTTTAAACCCAGCCATATGCAAATCAGTCTTGCCCCTCTTGCCCAGGGGAACAGTCCAGCCGACCCACAACTCAACTCACTGTCAGGGCAGTGCACCTTCCTGAGGGAGGGGGTGTTAGCTCCTCCACCCAGGAAGGGCATTGTTTTACAAACCAGAGAGATAGGGCCCCTCCTCCAAGGTTTGTAAATTGGCTGCCTGGAGGTGGCATTCTGGATAGAACAAGTCAGCAACCATCCCAGGATAGTTAGCTTTTACAAGGGGTGCCTCTAAAGTGACTCCATGGTACATTTAGGGATAAATCCAGTACAGGCACCAGTTTGGATGTATCATTCTGAGTTGTTTGATACCGAACAACCCATGGTTCAGAGTGGCCATCATGTAGCTGGGAAACTTGTGTTGACCAGTGTCCAGCACCTGTATTAAAATGGCTGTTCTGTTCACTCACTATGTCCCAGGTTTGGCAAGGACACAGTGGGGGCACATTGCTCATGCAGCTATGCCCTCACTAACAGTATGAAGCACCCTGCCTTAGGGCTGTAAGGCCTGCCAGAGGAGTGTCTTACCCATAGTACACGTAGCGTATGGTGGACAGGGCACACAGGCAGTGCACCGTGTTGAGTTTGTGTTTCAGGTTTGCACCAGGACACTCAGCCTGCAATGGCAGTGCTTGGTGCATCTGGATGCATGGCCCTATAGGGTGGCACAATGGGTGCTGCTGCCCTCAGGGGCCTATGCATATAGTACCCCATGCCCTGGGCACATATGTACCCATTTACTAGGGATTTATAGTGGTAGTTAAGGGTGTATCCAGTTGTGCCAGTGCATCATGACAGTTTTAGGGAAAGAGCTCTGGCCTAGGGAACCTGGTTAGCAGGGACCCTGGGCACTACAACTTCTAGGCTACATCAGGCAAAACATGGGGGCTAACCAAAAAGAGGTATTTTCTCCCAATAACCCCCCCCCCCATCCCAAATGAAAGAGGATGAAATTACCCTTTATCCAGTGAGTCTTCATCATCTAAGTGGAAGAACCTGGAAAGCCATCTGCATTGGCATGGGCAGTCCCAGGTCTGTGTTCCACTTGGAAGTCCATCCCCTGCAGGGAAATGGACCACCTAAGTAGTTTGGGGTTTACACCCTTCACCTGTTGCAGCCATCTGAGAGGCCTGTGGTCAGTCTGAAGTACGAAGTGAGAGCCAAACGGGTATGGTCTCGGCTGCTTCACGGTCCAAACCACAGCAAAGGCTTCCCCCTCTATGGCATTCCAGTGGTGTTCCCTATGAAGTAGTTTCTTACTTATAAAAGCAGCTGGCTGGTCATGTCCATCATCATTTTTCTGGGAAAGGACCACTCCTATCCCCATTTCAGAAGCATCTGTTTGGACTATGAATGGCCTGGAGTAGTCTGGTGCTTGTAGAACTGGAGCAGAGCAGATAGCTTTCTTCAGAGTGTCAAAGGCCTTTTGACAACTCACTCTCCAGTTAACTTTTTTAGGCATTTTCTTGGAGGTTAGTTCTGTGAGGGGGCAGCTATAGTGCCATAATCCTTCACAAATCTCCTATAGGACCCAGTCAAGCCAAGGAATACCCTGACTTGTGTCTGGGTTGTGGGAGCTTCCCAAGTCAGAATAGTCTGAATCATGGGTTGGAGGGATTGGCCTCCACCAACTAGGTGGCCCAAGTAAAAAACTTTCCTCTGCCCTATCTGGCACTTACTGGCCTTGATAGTGAGACCTGCCTTTTGCAGAGCCTGAAGGATCTTCCCTAGGTGGATCAGGTGATCCTGCCATGTGGAACTATAGAGGGCTATGTCATCTAAGTAAGCTGCACTAAAAGTTTCAAGTCCAGCAAGGACTTGGTTCACCAACCTCTGGAAGGTGGCAGGTGCATTCTTTATTCCAAAGGGCATAACAGTGAACTGATAATGCCCTCTAGGAGTAGAAAATGCTGACCTCTCTTTTGCTCCTGGGGTCAGGCCAATCTGCCAGTAGCCAAATGTTAAATCAAATGTACTCCGATATTTGGCTGCCTCTAACTTGTCTATGATCTCATCAGCTCTTGAAATTGGGTGTGCATCTGTTTTGTCACAGAGTTGAGGCCCCTGTAGTCCACACAGAACCTCGTTTCCTTTTTCTCTCTGTTAGAGTGAGGCTTGGGGACTAAAACTAAATGGGTTAGGCCAGGGACTCTCAGAGTTCAATGACACCCAAATCCAGCATCTTTTTAACTTCTGCTTCTACACTCTCTCCCTGACATGGTCTGACTGTCTGTAAATCTTGTCCTTGACAGGTAAACTGTCACCAGTGTCCACATCATGGGTACACAAGCTTGTCTTTCCTGGAGTCAGAGAGAACAGTACAGCATTCTGCTTGATGGCTTGCCTGCAATCAGTTTGATGTCGTTCTGTGAGGGTGTCTGATAAGACCACTCCATCCACAGAACCATCCTGTGGGTTGCTGGAGCGGATATCAGGGAGAGGCTCACTCTCCTCTTCCTGCCCCTCATCTGTAACCATGAGCATGGTCACATCAGCTCTGTCATAAAAGTGTTTTAGGCAGTTGACATGGATTATTCTTTTTGGATTCTTGCAACTGCCCAGATCAACTAAATAAGTGACCTCCCCTTTTCTCTCAAGTATGGGATAGGGCCCAGACCATTTGTCCTAGAGGGCCCTTGGAGCAGCAGGCTCCAACACCCAAACTTTCTGCCCTGGTTGGAACTCCCCCATAGCAGTTTTCTGGTCATACCAGAGCTTTTGAAGCTCCTGGATGGCCTGAAGATTTTTGCTAGCTTTCTCTATGTACTCAGCCATTCTTGAACGTAGGCGAAACGCATAGTCCACAACATCTTGCTTGGGCTCTTTGAGGGGTTTCTCCCAGCCTTTCCTAACAAGACTTAGTAGTCCCCTAAGAGGGTGCCCAAACAAAAGTTCAAATGGACAAAACCCTACTTCCTTTTGTGGCACTTCCCTGTAGGCAAACAGCAGGCAAGGAAGCAGGACATCCCATCTCCTGAGCTTCTCAGGGAGTCTTCCAATCATGCATTTTAGGGCCTGGTTAAATCTTTCAACCAGCCCATTGGTTTGTGGATGGTATGGGGTGGTAAACTTATAGGTCACCCCACATTCCTGCTACATGTGTTTCAAGTATGCAGACATGAAGTTTGACCTTCTGTCTGATACTAACTCCTTAGGGAACCCTACTATGGTGAAGATACCCAGAAGGGCTTTGGCAACTGCAGGTACAGTAATGGTTCTAAGGGATATAGCCTCAGAATGCCTAGTGGCATGATCCACTACCACTAATATATATCTGTGTCCTGATGCAGTTTGAGGGTCAAGGGGGGCAACAATGTCAACCCCCTACCCTTTCAAAGGGTACCCAACCAATGGAACTGGCACTTTATGTGCCAACCTGCTTAGTCACTGGCCTGGCAGGTGGGGGCGGGACTGACAAAAGTTCCTCACTTTTTGGGACATTCCTGGCCAATAAAAGTGGTTAACTAACCTACTCAAAGTCTTGTTTTGGCCCAGATGCCCTGCTAGGGGGATGTCATGGGCTAGAGTGAGGAGGAATTATCTTAACTTCTGAGGAACTACCATCCTCCTGGTTGCACCAGACTTGAGGTCACTGGCCTCGGTATACAGGAGCCTCTCCTCCCAATAGACCATGTGGGCACCACTAACATTTCCTAGCTCCTCCTGTGGCGCTTGCTGTCCCAGGCCTTCAAGAATGGGGCAGGTCCTCTGCCCCTGACACACATCTTCCCTGGAGGGTCCCCCTGGGCCCAGGAGCTCTGGGTGGTAAGGCCCAAGGTCCTCAGGCTCAGTTCCCTCCAAGGTAGATGATGATTCCTCCTGAGAAGAGGTGAACTGTCTTTGCATATGTTTTGAAGCTGGTCCCCCAGTCTTCTTGCCTTTTCTCTTGGGAGGCTGGTCCACTATTTCAGGATCCAGCTCTCCTTTTTCCTTCCGAAGTTTGCTTAGTGCCCTTGTCTTGACACATGCCAACTCAGGGATCCCATGCATTGTTGCATGGGTCTTCAGTTCTACTTCACACCAGGTCATTTCCAAGCAGGCAATCTACAGGGATGGATGAGGACACAACCACTTCTTTTTGCCCTAATACACCCCCCCCCCCAATCAAAGGTTACCATAGCCATGGGATGGAACTTTGTCTCATTGACAGCATTGGTGACAGGATATGACTTCCCTACCAGGAACTGATTTGAGTAGACCAAGTGTTGTTACCAAGGTAACACTATCTCCTGTGTCCCTCAGTGCTTCTACTTTCTCCCAATTAATCAGATAGTGCTGACTGTATTTTTGCATATTACCTGGCCAGGCATCACAGGATAGTTCTACCCCACCCTCAGTGACTAATGTTGCCTCTGTGGGTACATTGACATGGTCAGGTCACACTTCTGACCCCATCTGTAGATTGCCAACTGCATTTATTGCATTTTGACTAGAGGCATTATTTTTGTTCTAACAGACGGTCTTCCGTTTGGTGCCCTTTAGTCTTGCAGTTTTGGCACCAAGCCTTCCTAGGGTCAAAGTGTCACCCTTTGTACCACCCTTGGACTGTTAGGAGTCTCTGGGCCCAGAGCAGGTTTTTGGGTGCCTTGAGAAGACTCTTTGTTGTTTTTTGTGTTGGCTCCCATCTTGCCCTGGGGGTGGGGGGCTTTTTGGCCTCTTTCTTTTGGTCTCGCCCACCAGTGGTAGTCATGGTCACCCTTGTTTTGACCAATGGTCTGCCTTCCTCCCCAATTCTTGAGGGGAAAGTGGACCCAGGTCTACCAGATGTTGATGCAGCTTTTCATTAAAACAATTACTTAGCACATGCTCTTTGATGAATAAGTTACCATCATACTTGTGTACCTTGTTTCCAGCTAACCAAGTACCCAGCATCTGGAGTGCAGGCAGGACCCAGCATCTTTACTGAATAGTCCACAAAATCTACCCAGGTCTAGCTCTGGGTTTTTCGAGCCTCCCTGAACTTTATTCTGTACTCTTCAGTTGTAAATCCAAAGTCCTCAATCAGGGTACCCTTCATGAGGTCATACGATTTAGAATCTGCCTTATTCAGTGGTAGGAGCCTATCCCTGCACTTTCCTGAGAATACCTCCCACATCAGCGTGCCCCAGTGTTTCTTTTTAATTTCTCACCTAATGCAGACTTTCAAAGGCAGAAAAACATTTTACTATATCATCCCCTTCAGTGAAGGGAGGGAACACTCATTTTGGGAGTTTAATATTGAAAGATTTCTCACTCAACACTTGTATGCTGCCACCAGAGATGGGCCCTAGGCCCAACTCTTTTCTCTGTTTTTCTATTTCCAAGAGCTGACTCTCTAAGGCCAGTCTCTTGGTCAACCTGGCAATGTCCAGGTCTGTTTCTGTGGGTGCTCTAGAGTTTCTGTTGGAAGAGTATCTACCCTCATACCCATTTTCCACAGGATCTTCATTCACCACAAATGCATCATCATCCTCTATCTCATCTGGGGGATTATCTTGTTTATGCTGGGCCACCAGAAACCTAGGTTTCTCTGCTTTGGGGCTCTTTCCAGTATTAAGTTTGTACAGTCTGCAGAGTCTCCTTAATTGGTCAAAGCTATATGCCTTGTAAGGTTCCACGTCAAGTTTCTGGTTTCTGGTCTCTGGTCCCTGTATCAGACATGTTTATTTTACTACAGTTGGGAATGTGTTTAACAATTTTGAATCCCCTTTTTGGATAGGCCAACTAAAGTAAGGACTGTTAAAACTTTTTGCTAGAGTTGTAGGGACCTAACCAGGGCCCTAACAATTTTATTTTAAAAATTTGCAAAAAATGTTTAGACAATTACAAAATCAAAAATAATTAACTAAAGGCAATTTGGAGAGAGATCCGTGTGCTCACAAAATTGACAACATGGTATCAGTAAAAGCAAAGTCTTTATCCCACCGCTGATCCACCAAATGTAGGAGGCTGACCCTCTATGTAGTATGCAAAACTAGACACACGGTGCAGGGGGTCCAGGCAACCACACGTTGGTTTCCAGATGTACAATCTAGATCACCTAATGCTCTAATTTTGGAGGTAGCTTGGTCGAGCAGTTAGGCCAATCTTGGAGAAGTGCAAAGCATTTGTTGTACTCACATTGTTGTACATACGTTGTACTTCTATTTATTTATAGTTTCTTTAGAAAATATGTATTGCTACTATGTCATAACAATAAAATACACACACACTCTTTAAACCTGTTTGACTAAGTATTTTTTTACCCGTGGTTCTAATTATGTATTGTATGTGCATATGTGTGTGTATTCATATGTGTGTGTGTGTGTGTGTATATATATATATATATATATATATATATATATGTATGTATGTGTATATGTTGTTTCTGTGCTTGGCATGTTCGTGGATCATTGCATGGCTCCTGGGTGGGTTGTTATACTAGATATCTATGAATTCCTGCTCTCATCTTATCACACTTATCTACTCATCACTCTTATATCATGTCTCTATCAAACTATCCTCCATTCTCACTCCGACTCATCCCAAATCCCTTCTACCACTTTCATCTCCTAAATATTTCTGCCTAAGCTCTTCCCTCCGCTTCCACATCTAACTCACCAAACCTCACTCTACTACTGTGACCTCCCACACAACCCCCACTAAATTCTCCTGCATTTATCTCACCCTGCTACTATGCTCTCCCTAACCCTGCCACATACTCTTCCCCCTCCGCCCCCCTTTACTCATCCCAAGCCTTTGGGTTGAGTAAATGAAGGATATACTCCCAATTAACACTTCTGGATTTCTTTCCTCCTCCACCACTCCATTACTCCAGTCATTCTAACTAACAAACTCTCATATCCGCGGCTCAAATTAACTCATAATAATACTAAAACTGTACTCATTATTTAACGATACTAATCCATCACTAATTCTTGTTGGGTTCCAGAGTAGCGTGCTACTCATCGAAAAGCGCTTCGACGCCTCGTCAGGGGTAGTAAGCGCTATATAAATACGATTACAATACAATACAATACAATATCCGGCGAACAAGATGCCAACGACAGACGCAGAGTTGACCGATGCCATATGACGGCATGCGGGGTTACTGCTTTAAGAAAAATCTCCAGATCAAGACCGATGCCTGGGGGAAATTCTAAGGTAAGGAATCTGCTACTAGAAGTCTCTATCAGATTGTAATAACAAACACTGGACCAGAAGAGTACAAACATGTATAAAACACTTTGTAAATAATAATAAATAAATCTCCTCTCCCGTGTTTCTTATTTTTACTTAATGCCTGAACCTCACAACAAATATGGCATGCTTTATTATGCATTTATGTCATATCTAACCTATTCTACCACTTGCGCTGCCTAATGATTGTATAAAACATTTGAAAGATTTAATAGATTATTTCTTTAGGCTAATCCCTAAAATGACACAGGCGTTAGTATTATTACCACTGAAATTCAATTACTCTAGTTGCGGGGAAGCCTTGCTGTTTCTTTTGAAATTGCTTGTCCGGGAGGACTTAAAATAAGAAAACACCGAGTTAATTTTTAAAGAGGTCCAAATGCCAGAGTTCGATTTAATCTTTTATCTTAGTGGCATGTCTGAGGTTCTTTTTTCAAATTGAGCTGTACGAAAATACACGGTAGCTTCACAGGCCATTTTGCTTTGTATTTTAAGTCATGTAGAGAAGTCTTAGCAAGCTGGTTGTGCAGTGTCCTATGCAAAGTGAATAGTCGTTTTTGAAGTAGCCACACATTTAATTGATTATGTTTGTCTCAGACACCACCCACCTGCTCCATTCCCTCCATGCTGTTCGGAAAAGCGCACCATCATCTGGAGCTAACAAGTAACCAGATGGTAGTGGGAGATCTTGAAAGCTATTACTGCGGAACTTACAATTTACTTCCTTTTAGTATGCACAGAAAATGACTGACTTCTCCTAGGTACTGTACAATATAATTTCCAACTTTTTAAATCAGTAAAAATATATCAATTTGCAAAGAAAACATTGTCTGAAACTCTGATAGTTTAATTGTCTGATATTACTGATTGGAGATCTAGACTCTTCAGTCTCCTGCGCCCAACCTCAAACTATGCTTGCTAGAAACAAAGCCTAGGTCACACAGTTCAAACTTTTACACTGGAAAGCACATTGTTACTGCATTCTCTGAAACAAACTAATTTAACAAAAAACACTAAACAACGCAAGAATAGAGTGCCAAAAGCTAGTTGTTTAAACCTGGTGCCCTGTGATGACAAACAGGGTGTTGCATCCCCAACTTTACCTAAGTTCACTTTCATTCCTCACTGCACACTATTTACCTTGAGCTGGATCTCTAGACTTCGGGCCTGATTTGATCTTGACAGTATTACTGCCAGTCCGCTGCAGGCGGTGGACCAGAGCATGCTGTTGAGTAGACTGTGCACCGACAGTCGTATTTAGATGTATTGCGGCTGAGCCACTCAGTCTCCATCACTGAGTGCTCTTCCAAGCTGTTAGGCTGACCAGATCTACTTATTACAGTCCTGCAAGCAATGTACTGGTGGCAAATTGCTGACAGAGGGAGGCCATCGCAGGACCCAATGGACATCGTTCAATGGCAGTGTCAATGAAGAGAGGTTAAGTGTAGGAAGTTGGCTCTGTGTGCACACTATCTCTCACTTTGAGATAGTATATAGAGTCCAGGGATTCCCCTTAGAGGTTGATAGTGGCAAAATTAGAGAATACTAATGCTCTATTTCGTGGTAGTGTGGTCAAGCTGCAGGCTTATCAGAGGGTAGTGTTAAGCATTTGTTGTACACACACAGGCAATAAATGCAAAAACACACACTCAAAGACATAACACCACGCCAATAGGTTTTTATATAGAAAAATATTCTTAAATTATTTTAGAACCACAAGATTCAGAATTCAAGTATGTACATAAACTGTAAGGCACTTGTCAAAGGTAACTATGGAACTTTGAATTAAAACAGTAATGTACACAGTTTTGTCACAAACAGGCACACAAAATACACTCACAGGGGCAGCTGGGTGCAGTGTGTGAAGTAGGTGTCGGGTTTTAGGTTTAAATCAATGGAGAGACCCGGGGGTCACTCTAGCGAGGTAAACCAGGCACAGGGGGGCTTCTCGGGCCAGCCACCGACTGGGCAAGGATGAGGGCCACCTGCTGGTCACTTCTGCACCGGTAGTTGGTTTCTCTCGGGCCTGGGGGCTGTGAGTGCAGTGCTTCATCCAGGCGTCGGGTTCTTTGTTATCAGGCAGTCGGGGTCAGGGGGAGCCTCTGGATTCTCTCTGCAAGTGTCGCTGTGGGGTTGCAGGGACGTCATCTCAGGGTGTCCACGTTGTTTGGAGTCGCCTGGGGAGGTCCTCTCTGCAGTGTTGGTTTCTCTGGACACAAGCCAGGGGCGTCAGGTGCAGAGTGTTGGGGACTCATGCTTCCGGAGTGAGGCTGGAGTCCCTTTAAAGATGGTTGTTTCGTTGTTGTTTGAACAGAGCTGCTGTCCTCATGAGTTTCTTGGTCCTGTGAGTTTTAGGGCAGTCCTCTGAGTCGGCAGAGGTCGCTGGTCCCGCTTGATGCGTCGCTGTTGCAGGTTCTTTGAGTCTGGAGACAGGCCGATAGGGCTGGGGCAAAGTCAGTTGTTGTCTCAGTCGTCTCTGCAGGGCTTTCAGGTCAGCAGTCCTTATTTCAGGTTGTCAGGAATCTGTTTTCCTGGGTTCAGGGTCGCCCCCCTAAATACTCAATTTAAGGGTGTGTTTAAGGCTGGAGGGCAGTAGCCAATGGCTACTGTCCCTGAGGGTGGCTACACCCTCCTTGTGCGTCCTCCCTGTGGGGAGGGGGGCACATCCTTAATCCTATTGGGGGAATCCTCCAAAGCAAGATGGAGGATTTCCTAAGGCAGGGGTCACCTCAGCTCAGGACACCTTGGGGGCTGTCCTGGCTGAAGGGTGACTCCTCCTTGTTTTTCTCATTATCTCCTCGGAGCTTGCCGTCAAAAGTGGGTGCTGTGTCCGGGGGGGCGGGCATATCCACCAGCTGGAGTGCCCTGGGGTGCTGTAACACCAGGCTTGAGCTTTGGAGGCTCACCACCAGGTGTTACAGTTCCTGCAGGGGGAGGTGTGAAGCACCTCCACCCAGTACAGGCTTTGTTCCTGGTCACAGAGTGCACAAGGGCACTCACCCCATGTGGCCAGAAACTCATCTGGATGTGGCAGGCTGGCAGAACTGGTCAGCCTAGCACTAGTAGTTGGGCTGGTATACAGGGGCCATCTCTAAAATGGCCTCTGTGTACATGTCTCAATAAATCCAACCCTGGCATCAGTGTGGATTTATTATGCTGAGAAGTTTGATACCAAACTTCCCAGTATTCAGTGTAGCCATAATGGAACTGTAGAGTTTGTGTCTGACAAACTCCCAGACCATATACTCTTTATGGCTACCCTGCACTTACAATGTCTAAGAATTGTCTTAGACACTGTAGGGGCATAGTGCTCATGCAGCTATGCCCTCACCTAGTGCACCCTGCCTTAGGGCTGTAAGGCCTGCTAGTCGGGTGACTTACCTATGCCACAGGCAGTTCGTTGTGGGTATGACACTCTGAGGGGAGTGCCATGTCGACTTAGTCATTTTCTCCCCACCAGCAAAAACAAGCTGTGAGGCAGTGTGTATGTGCTGAGTGAGGGGTCCCCAGGGTGGCATAATACATGCTGCATGCCTTAGAGACCTTCCCTGGCCAGAGGGCCCTTGGTACCAGGGGTACCATGTACAAGGGACTTATCTGTGTGCCAGGGCTGTGCCAATTGTGGGAACAAAGGTAAAGTTTAGGGAAAGAACACTGGTGCTGAGGCCTGGTTAGCAGGGTCCCAGCACATTTTCAATCATAACTAGCATCAATAAAAGGCAAAACGTTAGGGGGTAACCATGCCAACAGTGGCATTTTCCTACAGTAAGTGTCTCTCACACACACACACACACACACACACACACACACACACACACAGTACCTTAGCCATATGTGCCCCCAGCCACTACGCACCACATCACATACCCACAATTATCCAATGCCATTCCACCACAATACGTTCATGCCGAAAACACATTGCTATACATCCATGACCCAACATACACACACTGACACTTCATCCACACACAACACAACCACAACAACTAACACAACTACACTCATCTACACACATTCTCACAAAAGCACCGAAAAAAACTCACCTGAATGTTACACAGAGCAACACAACACACAACCAAACATACCCAACATCAGACCCATATGCAAGTGGCACACAATAAGACACAACCACATCACCCACTCCAGCTCCCTCCACCTCAACCAGCCAACCCAATCACACACACAGACACATGCACACTGACTCCCATACGTAACTGGAAGCACAACATCACAGGTACAGAGCCCCCTTGCCATGTGCGCACACAGACACAGTTGACAAGTGTGAATGCTATGTCATTGTAGTGTCAGCATTCATTTGACAATGAATACCGACACCAAAAATACATCTGTGTATGATGGGCCTTGTACCAGTGTGCCCTCATCCATGTCCGACAATTCAATTGTTCCCCCAACAAATGCATGTCTAAATAATTTTAAAAAAATTACTGTGATATGTATATGACTGTAGGGTGTCCGAGCTCAAGTGCGGTGACCACACAACGCAGACTGGCAAAGCGGATTTCCTTCCTTCGACCCTGCCACTGAGGGGAGTGGAATTGTGTGTTCTCTGTGGTCCAGTGACAGCAGCAACGGAAGATCTTATCCAGTCATGTCCAGTCGAAAACAGGAGTGGAATTGGGAAAAGGATAGGTGTGGAGGTAGCTCCGCCACAGTTGGCTTGGCTGGAAGGCACATCCAAATCTGCTTGGCGGGAAGGGTGGCTGGAGTCCCACCGTCAGCCACTTTCTCTGATGGCGCCGTCAACACGATTGGGAAGTTCTGGCGTAGTCAGGACTGGCACAGGTTATCAGCTATGAAACAGCAAACATCTAAATCAGGCAGGAGGACCACCTAGTAGGCGGACGGGTTTTCCGTTGAAAAATCCACTGCGAGGCCGTGGTCACCAAGATCTAAACCAGGCCCTTTGTCTTGTGGGTTCTCAGTTTCTTCTGCTTTCTGCAGCACC
Source organism: Pleurodeles waltl (assembly GCF_031143425.1). Lineage (NCBI taxonomy): Eukaryota > Metazoa > Chordata > Amphibia > Caudata > Salamandridae > Pleurodeles > Pleurodeles waltl. Next base: position 1,127,106,071 of record NC_090448.1, read on the forward strand.
AGGTGCAGCAATTGTGGAAGGCTGGCACCAGTCCCTAAAGGATGCTGACTGGTGGGCACCTTAATTACAACCTAGTTTAAAGCATAATGTTACTTGCACCAATGATGCTTTCTCATTTGCGTAACAAAAACACAGGGTAAAATAAATTCCAAATTTATTTGAAGCATGGAACTATACTGCATATACTGAGAGACACAAGGCAACCCAGTGAAAGATCACTGCTCACCAGAAGTGGCTGGCTGCAGATAAGTAGTGAATAAAGGAATAAGGCATGAAGGAGGTATGTGTCACATGGGAGTGTTCGGTCTTGGATCACAACTTTCATAAATCTGAATACTTATAAATCCTGTGGTGGGCACCCATGGACAAAGGCACAAGAAGGACTTAAGAAGAAGCCACCTTTAACAAGAAGAATCAATACAACTGTTAAAAGCATCCTTTACTGAAGTAAAATTCTGTGTTTTTTTCTGGCTTACACATTAATCACAGGCAAGTGTTGGCCGAGGTGTAACAAAGCAAGCAGGGCAGTCTTTAAATGGTTATTTGTACAGACTTTGATTCTGCTTGCTGATGTCTACTGAACGGGTACAGATCAGGGAAAACTAGTTCTAAAGCTAACACTTGTCTGGTATTTGATTAATGTAGTAGTTCTCAACTATAACCTATTATTATATAGAGTCTAAATGAGACAGCTCAATGACTTAATATTGCCATTCATGCGGGATCTGTAATATGCTTCCTTTTTACCAGAAGGGTAAAACTAATTTAACACTCTAATGATTTACTATGAAAATTATAGCGTTTCGCACAAACATGTTTCCCAACTGTGACAATTTAATTACAAAAAATGCACTTGTTAACCCATTCTTGCCGCAAAGAGCACTTTGGGGTCCATACCATATGTCTGGACATCGGTATTATTTCAACATGGAGGGTGTATCAAACGCTATCCTATTTTAACAGCAGAGCGCTTTCATATAATATTTGGAAGTAATCAACTAGGTTTGAAAAAAAACTTAAAGAAAGGAAAAGTCATTTGCACCTAAGTACATGCCATCCAGAAACTGGGTAGAGTGTCAAAGAATGCAACCATATTGCATCTATTTAACTGGCGCTTTCTATTACTTCAAGGAAGACTCAGTGGAGAGAAGAGCTACCAGATGCACCAAAAACAGACACCCAGATGAGACTGCACTGGAGCCTGACCCACCATCAGGGCATTCTTGGGTCTGAGCACAGGGTCTCACCCTAGGTCTAACTACATTATTCTAAATGACACTGATCTCTTAAAATGCATCCTCTTGGCTCACAGGTGAAGTACTAACCTGTTCCACTGGTCGATAGTAGGAACTAGGACAGAGCTTACTTTTTGTTTTACAACCACCATAAGTGTGGGAGTTCAATATACATGGCCATCACTTAAATCAATACGCAACTAGAGTGCAAGGTCAATGAAACCAACCCAGAGGGCATTTTTGGTGCAAAGTATACAGAAGATTAAAAAAACACATCACAGCTGAGGCCATTAAGAAAATCAAAAGCTGGCGAACCAAGCACATGGCTCACGGCTATCCTTGATAATCTGCTGATAAGAAGTTTCCTTTTCACAGGCAATTCAAAAGACCAGAAGTGAAAGTTTGGTTGAAGGGGACTTTCAGTTAGAAGGAGTGACTTGTCCAAGGTGACGCCATGTGGTGTGACTTTATTAAGGGATGGTTCTGTCACTGAGATAAGACAGTACATGACAGATACTTGGAAGCACTGAGGTAGAGGAGAAAAATGAAATGTGGTTGTGGTGGAGAGAGTTTATGAAGCTCACGGTCATTCAGTTCTATATATTATCAAGGCAGCGGCTCAACTTTAAGACAACACCCACATTTGGTACTTTATTACAGAGTTTAGTGACTGCATACTGATGGACACCTGTGGCTGTGCTACCTGACTTGAATAAAAAGCAGTAAATACTTGTGGGGTGGACAAAGAGGAAGTATTTAATGGACTACACTCTATAGAACCACTGACAATACATGTTTATCTGACACTGCATCTTCTCTGGGGCAACAATACTTGTAAAGAGCAAAAAGATATCCATGATATCCAGCCTTGCAGATTTACGCCAAAACTGGGCTCACCAAGGTGCCAATGTCACAGCAATGCCTCTAAAGGACTACCAAAACACTGCCAGTTATTGGTCTAGGAGATTTTTAATGTGCATACTTTATATATGCCTTATACAGACTATAAGCCAACTAGCTTACATCTAGGTTACATTAAAGTCTTAGATATACTATGGCTTTAACTTTGTGTTCATATTCACCAGACTCATCTGCTCAAATGAGCTGCCCTGGGGACATTGCCTAGTGAGTAGCAGTAGTTTACCCGAAACCTCAGAAATCTGTTGCCTCTTTTAAACGAGGATGTGGAAGCATGAATCGTTAAAATCTAGTGAGAAATGTAGGCCCCTTCCTATAGAAATGTACAATTGCTGCAAGGGAGACCATTATAATGGCATCCAAAACTAGGTATGGATCTTATGCCCTTGAGCTTTGCAGATCCAGAAAATACCATGAGTGACTGATGTGGTTTCTCTCCGATATACAAATGTAATCCACTGTGGCATGTTTAGGAGTGTTACAGGTGACATGGGATTCTGAAGGTATTTTCATCTTGTAAGCATACGGCAAGTCTAGGCCACCCCCACGATGTCGATCCTGGAACAGTGATAGGTCACTATCATGGGATGACCTCTTTCACCAGCTTCCTGTGATGGGTTTTATAAGATCACCAGTGCAGGAGTCCTAAAGAGAGTCGTCAGGTTGAGGGAGAAGATGTTGAATTCACCTCTTTACAATGACTGTTCTAAGAGTGAGAATGCTGAAATCAGCATTAGGGGTGATACTAGTAGAAAAGGAAGAGTTGCATGAGGACTGCGTCTATTTATTTAGGAAATAGTGAAGATGGAAACTTTGGTGAGTGGGATAGCAGCACTAACAATAGATGATATGTTTACTGAAGTTAAATAGCAAATAAAAATTACTTCAAAAGAAAAACGTTTTAAACAACAGATTTTTTCTAAGGGGATGACAGACAGTAATGTCATAAGAGACTAGGTTTATTGTTCTGCACTTTATAAAACCAAAGGCCAAATTTCCACAGGGACAACTGCAAAGCAGAAGTAAGACTAAATTGCTCAATTACAACATCTACAAAACAATACAAATAAAAAGCAATATGGCAATACAGCCTTGGGTAGGAGAGGCAGTTCATGCATGGCTCCCTTGCCAAAATATTTCAAAGTAGTAATATTTTTCTAGCTTTATTTTACTGCCTCTGAGTGGTTTTAATAATTATTTTTAAAAAAGGTTTCGCTGCAATAAAAGATGAAACCACTCAGCAAATATTAGGTAAATAACTAGCTCGAAAACATTTGGATGTGTTGTATGCTAAGTTATTTAATTACTTATTACACTTGTACTCTGCATGTGTTTGCTAGAGGCACCCTGCCCATATACATACTGGAATGCAATCAAAATATATACTACTATATAGTCAAAGGATGTACCTCCCAAGGAAATGTGCAGATGTATCTTGGCGCCGGAGTTAAGGTAACATCAGCCAGCATAAACTACAAACAAACTGAGGAACAACACACAGGGGGCAAGAAATAAACAAGTACAAACCACCCAAACAAGATCAAAAGCAGGACAATATCATTAACTGGGTACATGTAAGTCAATCCCGAGTCAATTAAAATTCGAAACAAAATAATTAGTATGAACTTTGATCAAATAACTGTTTAGAGAACCACAAGCTAAAGCCACGCAAATTGGTGTTTAAATTAGGCATAGGAAACAATGTTTGCACTACATTCCTCCAGAGATGTTATAATATAATGCTCCATGTCGAATTTGGGGTTGTTGTGTGAATACTTTTGTTATGTTCTGCATGGAGAGTATATCAGGCAATCACATCAATCTTCCACCATATCATGATAAGTGAACGTTGCATACTATAGCAAATAAATATGTAGCACTATATAAAATTCATATAAAATTCTTGCCCAACGCAGGGTCAAGCACGGTGGTGCGCACAGGCATTGTGCAGCAGTGTTTCTGCAAGGATGAAATGTGGCTAAAGATGTTTCCAACAAGCACCCTGCCAAGCTCAACTCACCCTTCACACTTAAAAGAGGAGAAGATATTTCTTTCTTTCTGTTAAAAAAAAAAAGACGTATTCCTTATATAGCGCTTTATACCACACCTCTGCTGATTCTAACTGCGTAAATAACAGAAGTGACTATTACCCAGTCACACTACTCAATTTGCCGACTTTCGGCAGGAGAGATGCTGAGTCATCTATGGCCGGATTCTAAATCATGACCTGTCAATCGCCACTTTATTGCAGCAGTGAACAAAATTGAGGAGAGAGTGAAGAAGTTACCACATCTTAACAGATAATTCTCACTACCACTACAAAAGTACATCAGTAATTCACAAGTTTGGAAAGCTAAGCATTTAATGGCAGAGGGTAATTTTGGTGCAAGATCACGAAGCGTGACTTTCAGGGGCTGAATCAATCATAACCAAGCGTTACATACAACTTTCTGTATGTGTTTTTCTAGACTTCTCTTTAACACAGGAAAGCAGCCGTCCAACAAAACACAATCCCAATCATGCATGTGTTCTATAGCAGACAGTACATGAGGAGCAAGGCTTTCCAAAGGCCATTTTCTAGAAAGTTAAAATTATGTTGCTGACTTACTAATGCACTTGTGATTTAGTTTGCTGGTATGGATCAATGTTTTCTTACCTGTGTGTGAAGGTTCAAAATGCAGATCTTGCTAGAATTTATGACCTGCCGCACAGAATCGATGCTGGTTCCATAAAGGTTCTTTTCATACTCGCCATACTCAATAAACTTGCCCGCTGCTATGTCGGCCTCGAACGTTTGCCGCGACACAAAATGATAATCTCTACCAGCTACTTCATTGTCACGGCGATTCCGAGATGTATCTAAAAAAGGTGGAAAAAAGAATCAATGTTGATCCTGGCAGATATGTAAAAAAGATACAAAAGGAAGTGCACAAAATGTCCTACTGTGCTCTTATCTGTGTTGCACCTCATCACCTTAAGCGCCTGATGGCAGCCCTTTCGGTGCAGGCAACTTACAAAAGAGAATCTAATAATAAATCAATACTAGCTAACACCACTCACCAGAAACTACTTATTGTAAAATGGACACAAAGCCAACAACAAATCAGTCAACTGATTATCTGGTTGCAAACTTTATGAGAGAAAGCTATGTGATGTTCACCCATATTTTCATTTTTAGAAATGCAAAACTTGGCTGCCATTCTACATCTTTTTACAATTCTTAGTATTATGCTGGCCATGACAAAATGTATGTCCACCCTTTGTGTAGAGGACTGAAAAAAATGGTTCTAACTTCCCACTTGAAATACAAATCTTGGCAGTTCCCGCTTTGAGTACAATTCACAGCCAACAGCGATGAAAGAATCTGTGCAAAATAACTATTATAAGAAAAAAAAATATTCACATTCATTTTAGACGTCTACAATCTACTAAAGTGACTTCCAAAAGGATTTGTTAGTTAAGGACAAGCACTTGATATCAGATTCATATTTTCTTGGGACATCGATGAGGTGTAAAAAACACTTCCACCTTCACACCATGCAAGATTTCATGTATGCATTTAGTGATATTTGTGTAGCATGAACCTAGTTGGTGATCAGTGGAGCACTTAACACTTAGGGTGAGCCCAAACGTAGGCTTTGATACTGTGTATATGGTAATTATTATGAAATGGCAGATTAATAATTAATTGTATTGTGTAGGCTTGGAGTGGTGTTTTTGGAATTGATTTTCTCAGTGATGTACTCATCGCCATATTGCTAGTACTTGGCAACACACCTGTTTAATGTCCTGGCTGGCATGACTAGATAGTACCAATGTTTTGTGTGTGTAAAAATATGGTATATCAAACTATGTAAGACTTCTCTGATCCCTGAAAAAGTGGAGCCTGGTAATGATTCTCAGCTGTTTGCAACACAGATTTGTGCCCATCATTTCTTAAATGACTGCGTGCTGTATCAAAAAGAAATTCAAATGTGAAAACAAAACATGCTTAGCTTCCCTTTATGAACTCGCCAAATCATAGTGCAATATGATGAACATAAACAATGTTGCCACCAATTAGGAAGTGCACAGTTAAGCATACTTACCCACTCAAAGCAGTCAGACATAGCGCCTATGAACTGCATATTGTTGCATCTTCCATTACTACATATGTACATCTTGCAAAGGATCTTGCTTCACCATAGATGATACTGAATGCTCATGTGCTGGTCTACGAAAATGTTCATGAAAGTTTCCATGTCTAGCTAGAACGCCATTTTCGTACTAGGCACAATTATGCAGGCAGGATTGAAAGTATTCATCTTAACTATAAAAAACATATCCTGAAATGAAGTGTGAAAGGTCAATGTCAAACCTTTGTCTGCACACCAATGACCTATGTATGGCATAAATGTTTTTAAGGACATTTATACCATACATGTGACATAGGCCTGGACACCTAGTGGTCCTTTTTAGAGACCCTAGTGGGTGGTAGTCTTGGGGCTTTGTTCGGCACCCACTGACCCAAACTGTTTCTCTTATATGAACAAATACTGCTCTTCCTTTGAGTAGGCACGTGTTTCGTCAATGCACCCTCTGCTCCACAATTGACAGATAAAGTGTACAAGGTTAATCAAGAGATAAATTAAAATCAAAGTACTTACGAGGAACTGCTTGTGCAAAACGGTCAGCTTCATTATTCAGTAGTCTTTGTCGCAACTCAACCTGGCCACAGTTCTGTGGTCCAATCAAAATAATTGGCCTTTTCCGATTTGCTGGCTGATGGTAAAGTGACATTTCTTCATAGGTCAAAATCTCCTCATTGTCGTAATCTAAAGAAAAAAAAAATCATAAATTATTTAAAACTGTATGTATGTATGTATGTATGTTTGTTTGTATGTGGTATTCTACAGCACAAAACAAGCCAAAGGGCAACGGAGCATTGTACAGAGTCAGAGATGAGTATAAAGTCAACGGGCAAAAGGAAAGACAGTTGGTTTGTGGACTGTTAATTTATTGTGATGTAATGTCTTTATGGAGGTATGTCCTCAACTCTCTTCTAAACTGGGGCAGCACTGGTGTAGTTCTGATGCATTCAGGGATATTATTCCTGATCCTGGGTGCACAGATGGAAAAGGCCTGTGGGCTTTTGTTGACACTTCTTAGTCTGGAATCTGAGTGTCCTGCCTGTGAACCTCCACAGATGGTCCGCTTGCCTGCAAGGTACGCAGGTGCTAAATGTGATGCTTTGCCACCGATGAAGCTAGTTTTAAAGATGAGCCGGGCCACCAAGAGGAGCCAATGGACTTGTATCAGGATGGGAGTGATGTGATCAAAGTTCTTCAGGCCCTACATGAGATGCTGTGTGCTGTACAATGTCCTTAAAGGGTGTCAGTGTGAAGAGTGGGAGGCCACTGAGAATGGTGTTACCACCCATATCTAAGAGGATTCAACGCAAATCAAATACTAAAACTTCCTACCTTGCATACGCTTTTGTTTATAAAATAGAATGTTAATCAGAGAGCAACCACTTGCCGTAGATGATCAAATCAGAGACAAATGTGCTGTGCCAATACTTAGTCAACATCTTACAGGTGGGACCACTCACGTACAATGTGAAAAGACTAAAATGGAGTAATTCATCCATAACACAAACATTTGAAAACAGCATCTCTTTTTTGAACTCAAAAATGAAAATGAATGTTGCAACATTGAAAGGGGGAGAGGAGGTATCCCGTGGCATCTCTTTTAAAGCAATATACAATCAAACAAGCTCACAAGGTGTTTCCTTTCAAATGTCAAAAACCCAGACTGGTCACAAAAGAAATCAAAATGCTAAGGAAGCTACTAAAGATGGCTTTTAAGACTGTGCGAACACCCGACATACAAGGAGACCATACACAGGGTTAAGCACACTCCTAAGAAACTCAGAAAGGACATTTGGGAAGTTAAACAACAAAGGAATGATAATTTCTGGGCAATCCTCATTTAGGAGTCCTTTAGAGTGTTCCATCAAAAATTATACTGGCTGAAAATGTAAAAAGAAAGGCCAGCAACACTAACATCCAGGAAACAGTGTGGGCCTAGTTTCTACAAGCACACTACGGAATAACTGAGGAGCAAAGCAGTGTTACTGAAGCAAACCGCTCCAGACCAACAATACCCAGCAAGGTCAGAAAGGGAAAAATGGTCTCTACGCACCATGCTTATGCTTATACTTCAGGTGAACCCAGACTAAGATACACTGTGGAGAAGTTGGGAAGAAGGATCAATAATTCATGTACAGATGGTGCCCCCCAACCCAAACGGGCTTCCACACGGGGTTTTGGACTGACACGCTTTTATCACTGTTCCATCATATTCTGCACTATGAGACAATCTAGGAGTCCTGGTAGCAATCAATTACCTACCCTATACACAAAGGCCATAATAAATCACAGCCGAGCAACTAACGCTTCATTGCTTTAATCAACAATGAGGCAAAATATTTTGCAAGCCTCTTACTAAGTGATCTCAACAGCTGGGCGTACAGGGGATGGAAAATCCCCTGAAAGCCCCCCTTGGCAATCGAAAAAAATCTTGACCCACACTAAACTGGACAGTAATTCCTCTGTTGGTGGAAAAGTCAATTCAAATTTGCTCCCTTTTACATGCCTGCTTTGTTGACTTCAAAGCTACCTCTGATCGGGTCCCCGGAGCCAATCTCTGGCCTAAGAAAAACTCTGGTGCCTTCCTACAAACCTTGATCCACATAAAAAATTAAGTACATGGCAATGAAGTCTGGGACTTTTGCAACATAGGAAAATCTCCCAAAGTGGCAAAGAGCACACAAAGAAGCCACCTGAAGACTCTGTAGGAGACAAAGTGAGTGAGAATCCATATTGCCTGCATCTGCCCAGCTCTACTTAAGGAAAGAAGGGCCCTGTTCTGCAATCAATTTAAGAGTGTGGGTATTCGCACATGCAGGGTTGCTGTCAGAAGCACTGTGCCCCAAGAACATGGCTTTGAACATTCAAGTAGTTACATTTATTGACATAGCGGCAAAAAACTAAATGCTTTAGCTCCAAAATGACTTGCACTGCTAACCAAAGTTTCTCTTCGATTTAGCCACTTTTCCCGCTATGTAATTAAGTCTAAACTAGTGAAACATTGGACTAGATTGGCCAAAGTGACTCAGAAAAGCTCATCCTATTTATATCTTTGATAATTGGTTTTAAATTTTATAACTGCACAAATTGTTGTTGCATGCAAGAATTGATTTAATCATGCATGTGAAATAAATTATTAATGATATTCCACTAAGCAAGGATTGATGAAAGCTGTGATCTACATGATGTAATCTGGCTATCAGTACTGGATATGTGTCACAAAGGGAAGATCACTGTAGGTGAGCCTACTCTCCCCGCCTTTCCAAGTGCAGCAAATATATGCTGCCTTTTTTGCCTTGTCCTAAGCTCACTCTGTTGAACCTCCATAGACTTGCCATAAGATGTGACTACAGGGGCATGTCCCCGCCCTACTTCTATGTGGTCTAATATAGACTTAGAGTGAGAACGAACATTTGTGACACAAATGCTACCACTCTGGCTTTCAATGCAGTTCTTATTCACTTGCAATTGCGTACAATGCCCACACTGCAAACACTCAGTATTAAATAAGGTGGAATTAATAACTTAGGATCAAGCATCATCAACCTAAGAAACCCAAGCTTCGGCACAAGACACGTTAAGAAAATAATAACAATAGATGCCAAGCACATTATTACAACTGTGAATTACTGTTTAATCTTTTCAGTGTGTCTGACGGCTCCCAGCCATCCACGCACATGGCACTAGAAAACCCTCTGGTGCACCAGAGGGATTTCCTTCTGCCACAAAACAGCCTAGGGCACTGGGGAATAGTTTTCCTAGCTCCTGAGGCTGTTCTGAGTTTTGACTGCAGACGTCATTTCATTGAAAACAAAAGTGAAATGAGAAGATCGGCTCATTTCACTTTCACTGCCTTGGTGCTCAGGGTGCTATCTCAGCACCCCCCAGCACAGAGGTAGATGGGAGAGGTATCGTTGGAAAGGGGGGACTCACCCTTTTCCAACAGTGCTCATCCCTAGTGGATTCTGCAGGAGGGCGATCCCCGAGCAGTAATCCACCACTAGACACCAGGGAGGTGGGAGCGGCTCTTGGTCAAGGGCTTTCACTCCCCCTAACATTTCTTTGGGCAAAATCAGTCTTTCTGCCACTAGGCACCAGGGTCTACTTTTGTTCCCACCAGGGAGGGGGAGCCACCTCTTGGGCAATACCCCCAACATTACCACTGCTCCTAAACTCTATAGCTAGTGCCCATTTCTGTTATAAACATGTTTCCTTGATAGCCATTTTTCACTCTGTCTATTTTGCTATAAGAATTGGTCTGTACTCAGTACTCAGTGAAAAGCCTTTGTGTGGAGTAGCTCAGTTGTTGGCTTTGGGTAGATTGGGATCTTGGAGAACTTACAAATCCCATACATTGCCACAACCAGAAGGGTCTAGCGGATGTAAAGGTGTGTTTTTGGCTATCGGCCATTGTGACAAAAAATTACAGAACAAAATGTTGGCACAAATGCCTGTTTTTTCTTACTGATTGTCAATATTCCATTATTTCAACTGTTATTTTCCTTGGGAAAACCTTGAAGGGTCTACACAGGACTCCTTGCTGAATTCGGAATCATGTCTACTTTTCAGAAACTATAGCTTTTCTGGACCACCCAGGGGTTTCAGACTGGTTTTCACCACAAGCTGGAAGTAGTTTGAGGGCCCAAAACAACACACGATGGGCTCCCTCTTAGAAAAATGCCAAGAGTGTGGTACAAAATTCAGGGGAATCCACAAACACTGGGTATCTTTAGAAACCCTAGGACGTTTGACAAAAGGATGCAAAGCTTGTGTGGATAGCTTATGTGAACAAAAAGTTATGGAGGCCTGAGCGCAAACTACCACAAATAGCCAAAAAGGGCTCAGCACTGGGTGTGCGGTGGGGGCCCAGCAGCGAAAGGGTTAATGTATTCATCACTCTACCAACTTCACAGAATTATTGAAATTGTCATAAACTAAGCAGCATACTCATTCTCTTATTACCACTGGCCTGCCATCTTTAACACATTATTGCACGGGAGGGGTAAGATTAACTTTGCTGCAGTAAATTCTGTATTTTTGAGGTTTTGTAGGGGATGTTGATTATCACATGACAAAAATAAAATGAAAATGTTGACCATGGAGAAGCATAACAATTGAAAGATCATTACTCTATCAAAGGCTTTTCATGAATCCTTCCTACAGGAGGACAGATTCAGTGTTTTTAATAATGAAGACGAAAGAAGAAATTCTATGGTGAGCACAAGAAAACTATGGGGATAGTGATAAGTGGAAAGAATGACCTGAAACTAGACTGAGATGCATACAGATGTATCCACATGCTCTGCTTGAATCTTAAAACTAATGAGGTATGTCAAAACTCCTTCATAAAAGAGACCATTTTGAATTTACAGTTCAGAATTGATATGGTACTGTCAAACTGCAGGGATTGTATGTAGACAGGTTTGCCCTTTTAAACACTCCTTTCAAAACTGTAAATGCACATACAGGGAGTGCAGAATTATTAGGCAAGTTGTATTTTTGAGGATTAATTTTATTATTGAACAACAACCATGTTCTCAATGAACCCAAAAAACTCATTAATATCAAAGCTGAATATTTTTGGAAGTAGTTTTTAGTTTGTTTTTAGTTTTAGCTATGTTAGGGGGATATCTGTGTGTGCAGGTGACTATTACTGTGCATAATTATTAGGCAACTTAACAAAAAAAAAATATATACCCATTTCAATTATTTATTATTACCAGTGAAACCAATATAACATCTCAACATTCACAAATATACATTTCTGACATTCAAAAACAAAACAAAAACAAATCAGTGACCAATATAGCCACCTTTCTTTGCAAGGACACTCAAAAGCCTGCCATCCATGGATTCTGTCAGTGTTTTGATCTGTTCACCATCAACATTGCGTGCAGCAGCAACCACAGCCTCCCAGACACTGTTCAGAGAGGTGTACTGTTTTCCCTCCTTGCAAATCTCACATTTGATGATGGACCACAGGTTCTCAATGGGGTTCAGATCAGGTGAACAAGGAGGCCATGTCATTAGATTTCCTTCTTTTATACCCTTTCTTGCCAGCCACGCTGTGGAGTACTTGGACGCGTGTGATGGAGCATTGTCCTGCATGAAAACCATGTTTTTCTTGAAGGATGCAGACGTCTTCCTGTACCACTGCTTGAAGAAGGTGTCTTCCAGGAACTGGCAGTAGGACTGGGAGTTGAGCTTGACTCCATCCTCAACCCGAAAAGGCCCCACAAGCTCATCTTTGATGTTACCAGCCCAAACCAGTACTCCACCTCCACCTTGCTGGCGTCTGAGTCGGACTGGAGCTCTCTGCCCTTTACCAATCCAGCCACGGGCCCATCCATCTGGCCCATCAAGACTCACTCTCATTTCATCAGTCCATAAAACCTTAGAAAAATCAGTCTTGAGATATTTCTTGGCCCAGTCTTGACGTTTCAGCTTGTGTGTCTTGTTCAGTGGTGGTCGTCTTTCAGCCTTTCTTACCTTGGCCATGTCTCTGAGTATTGCACACCTTGTGCTTTTGGGCACTCCAGTGATGTTGCAGCTCTGAAATATGGCCAAACTGGTGGCAAGTGGCATCATGGCAGCTGCACGCTTGACTTTTCTCAGTTCATGGGCAGTTATTTTGCGCCTTGGTTTTTCCACACGCTTCTTGCGACCCTGTTGACTATTTTGAATGAAACGCTTGATTGTTCGATGATCACGCTTCAGAAGCTTTGCAATTTTAAGAGTGCTGCATCCCTCTGCAAGATATCTCACTATTTTTGACTTTTCTGAGCCTGTCAAGTCCTTCTTTTGACCCATTTTGCCAAAGGAAAGGAAGTTGCCTAATAATTATGCACACCTGATATAGGGTGTTGATGTCATTAGAGCACACCCCTTCTCATTACAGAGATGCACATCACCTAATATGCTTAATTGGTAGTAGGCTTTCGAGCCTATACAGCTTGGAGTAAGACAACATGCATAAAGAGGATGATGTGGTCAAAATACTCATTTGCCTAATAATTCTGCACTCCCTGTAATCAAGGAAGCTAAATCTGCAACTATTTGTATAAAGAACATGAACTCAAAATAACCCGAGGCCTCCAACTCTAGGCCTAATCAGGAATTCATATAACAATCCTTTTGGAGATACTTTTCCATACTAGTAAATAAAGAATTCATGATCAACGTGTGTCATTCTCACATCATAGCTAGAATTATTTTTGCACTAAATTTTTGGAGACCACCAATACTTACACCGTATATTAAAGTAAACGCAACAGTCTAAAGGTGACTGACAAATAAGACTCTTAAAATAAGCCCCTGCATCGTGAACTCGCTTGAGCTTAATGTGATGGCTGCAAGATCTGTCCTACTTACCATCATTTTTGTTGGCATTATATAACACCTTTTTCCGTTTCTTTTTATTCTTCTTTGCACACCACAGCTTCCCTGAAAAGGGAAAGAGAACTAGATTTAAAACATATGCTTGTGTACCATACTGCAGTCATTTGATATCAAAAGAACAATAGCCTAACAAATATTTCTTTGTTATTTTTATTTGACCTACTAGAGTTGGAAGCAAATGAGTATCGAGTATTAAGCTTGCACATATTTTATTTCAGATTCCTAAGATAAAATCTATAAATAAGTTGCATACAAAATTTTAATCAGTTTAACACTGAAAAAATAATTGTTTCTTTTGAATACGTTCTGACACAAGCATTTTATAGTGCATCAGGTGTAGAAATTCCATATTATGAATTAACCTCTTAAACATACGTTCTCATGAGATGCACATCTACAAGTCTGAAACTAGAGCATCAACAAACTGATACACACAAGCCCCAAAGGTATCATTTCATTTTTTCTGACAAATTAAGTGCAACATTTATAATACATACCAGGATCTTTCTTAGCCCAAGGACAAGTAAGTGACCCATAGTGTGGCATACTCTATGATGCGAGTTAAAACACGGTTTAAAACATAATTGGCCTACTCACTTTCAAAGGCCTTCAAAATAGGCTTGCTGTACAGAAATTGCAAGTGAAAAAAGACAATATATGTTGGTTTCTAGTCGCAATTTATAGGGAGGACATAATTTCCACCCCCACAATAAATAACCCCCTAATACTGGCAGACTCACAACTTGAGGCCCTATTATCTTTTATGTGCAACTTGAAGACAGACTTCCAAGTGTCAAGTTTTTTTTTAAATACTACAGTGCAGTGAAGCCGATCCATGTAGACTTGCTTGCACAAGATGAAAATTAATTCTGGACAAGCAGTAAAGAAATCTACTCTAGATAACACATGCAAGCTCTGCTCCAAGTAAGACTAGCAAAGGCTCTAGAATTCGATTTTTAAAGAAATAAGCATTTTCATAAGCTAACATTTTGAAGCGGAAAAGCTTCCCTTCCAAGTCTGCAGTCCTTACCTGACTTCCCAGGCTCTTTATCCTCCTCGATGGTTTGCTTCATAGCTTCCCTTTGTTGTTGAAAGCTTTTTCCTTAATGAAGAATGAACATAAATAAAATGTCATGGGCAAGAACAGACATCAAGATGGAAAAACAAGATAGAAAAACACCTTGAAGAGAGTGGGGCATCACAATTATGAAGTCCCATTACTTGGCAAAATCCCAACATTGTGACTGGTGTTTTTTCTGAACCTAATATGAAAAGTAGGCACTGGATTCTTAGAATCTTCCTATAAACAAATATGCACATGCAGTTCCCAATGTCCCGGATGGGGAGCATAGCTCTTAGTAAAATGATCATCTTACCTCAAGTTCTTTATGCGTTACAACATATGCCAATGCACATACCAGAGTCCTGCTTTCACAAGCTGGAGGAATTGCCTAGATTTCTGCACTGGGGACACTGAAGGGGGAGGATAAGTTTGGAGGTTCTGAAGCTGCCCTAGCATGGTGGAGGGTTACAGGCACCGGATTTCAGGGATTATTTTTGGGCTTCTCACCAACAAATCACAGTGCCGTGGTTCAGGGGTGTGGTGGGAGCAATGATCCTGTGGTTGGAATACTGAAGCGCCTGGTTCGTCCCCAGGAGCTGTGGGCGCTGCCTCTAGTACCTTAGAAGGAAAGATTTATTATGCCCCTACAAGTCAGGACTCTCTTGGAGGTATGGGAAAGTGTGTCTACAAGAGGGGGTGATATGTATATGCAGTATCTGATCCCTTGGCGTACAGGTATCAGTCCCCTGCTGCCAGCATTTTTAAATCGGAGGAGAGGGAACTACATCACAGAACATGGGGGACTTATGTGAGGATGGCAAGATGGCTGGTTATGCAGACTTCTGTACCAGATGTGGAGTGGGAGGTGGTGGTTTCCTGGCATATGCAGGTCTGGCAGCAGCTATACGCAAGACCTCTGAAGGGTTTCTACAGGAACCAGAGACATGTGCTAAACCAAATACTCAAAGATATGGGGGAAGGTGGTAAACTCCTCACACAGATGTATGCACAGTTGATGCAAGTACAGCTACCAGCATGGAAAAACTGAAGTTGTGGTCGGAGGGTGATTTGGGGGGGAGAGTTGATTGAACAAGAGTGGCTGTCAATTGCAGAAAATACACACGTAAAGCAAGCCTGAAATGGATCAATTATTTTAAGTACCTACACAGGGATTATGTCAGGCAGGGGGGCTACACAGGCTGGACCCCTCACAAACCAGACCATGTGGTGGACATACCCCGGGGTGGATGCTTTCTGGAAGGAAGTGATCAGTACACTGAGGGCACTGCTTAAGCTGATGGTTCAGCTGACAATCCAGCTGTGTTTGATGGGCTTGGTGAAGCAAGCTTCACACACTAAACATATGGAAAAAGTAGTAGAGCTGGGCATGGCGGTGGCCAAGAAATGTAAAACTCTGCGGTGGATGACAAACAATGGTTATGAGAATTAGCAAAATAGACACGGGCTGAATGCGGGGTCCGTCACAAGTTGGTATACAGTGGAACGGACCAGGGGGGCCTCGTAGAATGGGATGTGATGGAGGTGCGCCTGCAGGGGGAAATGGAGGACACCGAAGCAACACAGGTAGAAGAGTTGGCGGAAATGGAAATGCAGGGTAGGCAATAAATATATGTTTACTTTATGTGAAGCTTATACTGGCCGGTAGCTATGTTAAAAACCAAAACAAATTGTGACAAAATTAACTGCTATGACATGCTCCTTGTTTGGGTGGTGGGCAGTTGGAAGCTTATATGAAGCTGTAAATTAAGACTTTTTTTTATTTTGTTTTTATCAATAAATGTTTTTTCACAATACAAACAAAAAAACCAAATATGCACGTTATTAGCACATCTTGGCTGATGATCCAGCATTGCCTCAGGATTATGATCTGATTATGCACAGGTATGAGACTGTATCCTTTCAGGACTAGGGGATGGAGTTAGTGCACTCCCTTGCTGCAAACCGAGGCTACCATATCATGTCCCAAATAGTATTTCTCAACAACTGCAATCAGGTTCAACTAAGTCTAGAGGCCATTTTAAAAGCAGTTTCCAGTCCTGGACATGTGTGTGTACCCAATACAATCTTGGTTGTGCTGTAATCTTGTTTTATTTCCATTGCACTAATTAGACTAACACATCTGAAATCAGTGATTTGAGGATTCAAGACTGTTCATCTGGAGAGAGATGGATACCCCAGACCCAACTGCACCAACATGGAGTCCACAATGAAGGCTTTTATTGGCAAGTGTTTGCACTTCTTAGATAACGGATGGGAAGGGAAACATGGTTTTAATTTCCTTTTCAAAAGGGACTGACAAGTCACTGTATGCCACAGAAATATCCTTAAAATCACTGTCCCATAACAGCAACCCTTCCCTCAATTATGGTGGAGTTGAGCGCATACAGATTTTATTTACATGACAAGGGTGGTCATATTTGCAGACACATAAAAATAAGAATGCAAGAATAATTAGCCATACAAGGCTCACTGTAACAGGCAAGTAATCATCTATCCGTTTTGATACGGGAAGGTGCTTGAAAAATGACTTCCTTTTAACAAATGCTGCTCCTTCAGTATATCTGTGCACAGTTACTTCTTACTTAACACAATGGCTCAAGCAGTAACAGTAATTGATTTTTGTGACAAAGATCCTAAGCTTTATTGCCACGTCTTCTGAAGAGTCTGAGTTTGCAAAAAAAGGAGAAAGCCCATTAAATGGGGTATATGTAGCAAAACAGGCTTACCGTTCCCTTTCAAATTTACGGTCCTTCAAGTTACCCATTGGCAATACATCTCACAGGGTTATAAAATCAGACAATCGACAAGGATTAATGGTGTTTGATAGTAAAACTAGTGTGGCAGCTGAAAGTGAATTAGTGGCTGGCAGTAAACAGAAAAGCAGTTGTTTGGGGTTTCCTACAAAACCAAATGATGCTGTATGAAAGTCAAATAACCCCCAAATACCTGGAATAAGTCCAGCTAAGGGCTGGTTGTCCTCATCACCGTCTCTGTAGGCCTGCCACCAGTTTGGATCTTCTTGGCTAATTACATGCAGTATATCCCCTTTCTGAAATGATAAGCCCAACTCTCGGCAGGGGACATATGGGTCATCTGATGGATCATAATCAAAGTGGGCTTTCACGTGGACCTTTAGGATTAGAAAATACAAGTCAACCAGTGTAGGTCACCCTTGACTCACAAAGTGTCAAATCAGAAGGAAAAGAAGCAAACTTGCAATCTTTAATACAATTCCTTATCCGGTTGTATTTTACTCACACACAATTTTAAGCCGCCTATCATTGTACATGAAGCACTGGATTTAAAATCAAAGGTGGTTTAATAAAGCAGTAGATTTTACAAGTTAAGTGCTTGTTTAACTAAACTCTTTTAAATACAGCCACATAATATAATATAGTATAAAATGTTAACTGCTGCAGCGTCTTTATGCTAAGTGCTTACGACTGCTACTAAGTTGTGGCCATCTCTGACATGCACGGCCTGGCATTGTAGGTGAGAAATATTTGAATATCTTGCTCAGCGCTGAAAGTTTACATTTCTGTATCAGTTTAAAGGTTGTTTGTATTCTCTCATATGACTTCAGATCCTGCACTTGTGTAATGTCTTTGTTTTGATCTCATCACAACATCTCCATGGCAGCCGTATGTATAAAGAACTACATTTGTGCCTTGTTCTGCTTAGGTTTACTTTTATGCTTACGAGGTGCTTGCATGATCCAACTGTCGCAAAATTCTGCCACTCAAATACATATATATATATATATATATATATATATATATATATATATGGAAAATGTCACTTACCCAGTGTACATCTGTTCGTGGCATGGGACGCTGCAGATTCACATGCTGTGCATTATCCTGCCATCTAGTGTTGGGCTCGGAGTGTTACAAGTTGTTTTTCTTCGAAGAAGTCTTTTCGAGTTACGAGATCGAGGGACTCCTCCCCTTTCGGCTCCATTGCGCATGGGCGTCGACTTCATCTTAGATTGTTTTCCCCGCAGAGGGTGAGCTAGGAGTTGTGTATATAGTAATAGTGCCCATGCAATGGAGTAAGTATATATGTACATAATGTGTTTAAAAGTGATATATATTTACAAATTTACAAGTTTTATCAACAAATAATATATATAATTTTTATCAACTTATAACGGCTACATGCTCCCGGGGAGGCGGGAGGGCGCATGTGAATCTGCAGCGTCCCATGCCACGAACAGATGTACACTGGGTAAGTGACATTTTCCGTTCGATGGCATGTGTAGCTGCAGATACACATGCTGTGCATAGACTAGTAAGCAGTTATCTCCCCAAAAGCGGTGGTTTAGCCTGTAGGAGTTGAAGTTGTTTGAAATAATGTCCGTAATACTGCCTGTCCTACTGTGGCTTGTTGTGTTGTTAACACATCTACACAGTAATGTTTCGTGAATGTATGAGGCGTAGACCATGTGGCTGCCTTACAGATTTCTGTCATAGGTATATTTACTAGAAAGGCCATTGTGGCGCCTTTCTTTCTAGTGGAGTGTGCCTTCGGTGTAATAGGCAGGTCTCTTTTAGCTTTAACATAGCAGGTTTGAATACACTTTACTATCCATCTGGCAATGCCTTGTTTGGATATTGGATTTCCTGCATGAGGTTTTTTGAAAGGCTACAAACAATTGTTTTGTTTTGCGAAATTGTTTTGTTCTATCAATGTAATACATTAGTGCCCTTTTGATGTCTAATGTATGTAATGCTCTTTCGGCTACTGAGTCTGGTTGTGGAAAAAAGACTGGGAGTTCCACAGTTTGATTTAGGTGGAACGGTGATATAACTTTTGGTAGAAATTTGGGATTTGTGCATAGAACTACTTTATGTTTGTGTATTTGTATAAAGGGTTCTTGTATAGTAAATGCTTGTATTTCACTTACTCTTCTAAGAGACGTGATAGCTATTAGGAAGGCTACTTTCCAGGTTAAGTATTGCATCTCATAAGAATGCATGGGTTAAAATGGTGGACCCATGAGTCGAGTTAATACAATATTGAGGTTCCATGAGGGAACTGGTGGTGTTCTTGGAGGTATGATTCTCTTTAGACCCTCCATAAATGCTTTTATGACCGGGATTCTAAAGAGTGATGTTGAATGTGCAATTTGCAGATATGCAGATATTGCTGTAAGATGTATTTTAATGGACGAAAAAGCTAGCTTTGATTTTTGTAAGTGTAATAAATAGCTTACAATGTTTTTTGTGGACGCATGTAGTTGCTGAGTTTGATTATTATGGCAGTAATAAACAAATCTTTTCCATTTATTTGCGTAACAATGTCGTGTAGTACGTTCCTAACTTGTTTAATGACCTCCATACATTCTTTTGTAAGGTCTAAATGTCCAAATTCTAAGACTTCAGGAGCCATATTGCTAGATTGAGCGATGCTGGATTCGGGTGTCTGATCTGTTGTTTTTGTTGAGTTAACAGATCTGGCCTGTTTGGTAGTTTGATATGAGGTACAACTGACAGATCTAGTAGTGTCGTGTACCATGGTTGGCGAGCCCAAGATGGTGCTACTAGTATTAGTTTGAGTTTGTTTTGACTCAATTTGTTTACTAGATACGGAAGAAGTGGGAGAGGGGTAAAAGCGTAAGCAAATATCCCTGACCAACTTATCCATAACGCATTGCCCTTGGAATGAGGGTGTGGGTACCTGGACGCGAAGTTTTGGCATTTTGTCTTTTCTTTTGTTGCGAATAGGTCTATTTGTGGTGTTCCCCAGTTTTGAAAGTAAGTTTGTAGTATCTGGGGATGAATTTCCCATTCGTGTACTTGTTGGTGATCTCGACTGAGATTGTCGGCTAACTGGTTTTGAATTCCTGGTATGTATTGTGCTATTAGGCGAATGTGATTGTGAATCGCCCAATGCCAAATCTTCTGTGCTAAGAGACACAGCTGTGATGAGTGTGTCCCTCCCTGTTTGTTTAGGTAATACATTGTTGTCATGTTGTCTGTTTTGACAAGAATGTGTTTGTGGGCTATTAACGGTTGAAATGCTTTCAATGCTAGAAACACTGCTAGCAGTTCTAGTTGATTGATATAAAGCTGGCTTTGTTGAGCGTCCCATTGTCCCTGGATGCTGTGCTGGTTGAGGTGTGCTCCCCACCCTATTATGGAAGCATCTGTAGTGATCACGTATTGAGGCACTGGGTCTTGGAATAGCCGCCCTTGGTTTAAATTTATAGGACTCCACCATTGAAGCGAGGAGTGTGTTTGGCGGTCTATCAACACTAGATCTTGAAGTTGACCCTGTGCTTGTGTCCATTGTGTCGCTAGGCACTGTTGTAAGGGTCGCATGTGTAGTCTTGCGTTTCGGACAATGGCTATGCATGAAGACATCATGCCTAGAAGTTTCATCACTAACCTCACTTGATAGTGTTGGTTTGGATGCATGTTTAGTATTACGTTTTGGAATGCTTGTACCCTTTGTGGACTTGGAGTGGCAATCCCTTTTTGTGTGTTGATTGTTGCTCCTAAGTATTGTTGTATTTGACACGGTTGTAAGTGTGATTTTTGGTAGTTTATTGAGAACCCTAGCTTGTGAAGGGTTTCTATGACGTATTTTGTGTGTTGAAGACACTGTTTCTGAGTGCTGGTTTTTATTAACCAATCGTCTAGGTATGGGAATACGTGTATGTGCTGTCTCCTGATATGTGCAGCTACTACCGCAAGGCATTTTGTAAATACTCTTGGTGCTGTTGTTATCCCGAATGGTAACACTTTGAATTGGTAATGTACTCCTTGGATTACAAACCTTAAGTATTTCCTGTGGGAAGGATGTATGGGTATGTGGAAGTAAGCATCCTTGAGGTCTAATGTTGACATGTAGTCCTGTTGTTTGAGCAAGGGAATCACGTCTTGAAGTGTCACCATGTGAAAGTGATCTGATTTGATGTAGAGATTTAGTGGTCTGAGATCTAAGATGGGTCTCAGTGTTTAGTCCTTCTTTGGTATTAGAAAATACAGGGAGTAAACACCTGTTCCTTTCAGATGGTTGGGTACTAGTTCTATTGCTTCTTTTTGTAACGCTTGGACTTCTAGTTGTAATAGATCCAAGTGCTGTTTGGACATGTGTGCTTTTGGGGGCACATTTGGTGGCAATTGTAGGAATTCTATGCAATAACCATGTTGGATAATGGCTAGGACCCACGAGTCCGTAGTAATGTTTTCCAAATTTTTGTAATAATATGTGAGTCTCCCCCCCCCACTGGTGTTGTGTTAGGGATTTGTGACATTGGAGTCACTGTTTAGTTTGTGGGGTTTTTGGGCTTTGGAATTTCCCTCTTGTCTTAGGGAACTGTCCACCCCTATATTGTCCCCGAAAGCCTCCTCTTTGGTATTGGCCCTGGTATGTGGGTCTGGCCTGTGAGGTTGAAGGTTCTGTGCTTTGGGCCCGAAACCCCCCTCTAAAGTGTGGCTTCCTAAAGGTGCCTCTGCTGTGTGGGGAGAAAAGCGTGTTTGTTGGAGATACTTTGGCCCTCCTCCACAACTTGTGCACGCTTCTGAAACTCTTTGGGAAGGTGTTTAATGAAATGTTGCATTTCATCCCAATGTGCCCTGTCATATCTTACCAATAAGCC
Organism: Pleurodeles waltl; assembly: GCF_031143425.1. Lineage (NCBI taxonomy): Eukaryota > Metazoa > Chordata > Amphibia > Caudata > Salamandridae > Pleurodeles > Pleurodeles waltl. The sequence continues at coordinate 1,127,128,442 of NC_090448.1, forward strand.
TGTGAATTGGCAATTCGCCATTGATTGGCTGCTTGTGCTGCAACTCTTTTCCCTGCCGCATCGAACTTTCGACTTTCTTTGTCGGGTGGTGGTGCATCCCCAGAAGTCTGTGAGTTTGCCCTTTTCCGGACTGCCCCTACCACCACCGAGTCAGGTGTTAGCTGTTGCGTAATGTACACAGGGTCCGTAGGGGGAGGTTTGTACTTCTCCACCCTAGGTGTGATGGCTCTGCCTTTGACTGGGTCTTGAAACACCTGCTTTGCGTGTTTTAACATGCCTGGTAACATAGGCAAACTTTGGTATTGGCTATGTGTTGATGACAGGGTATTGAATAAGAAGTCATCCTCTATAGGTTCAGAATGCAGTGCTACGTTATTAAAAATAGCTGCTCTGGAAACCACCTGCATGTAAGCAGTACTGTCTTCTGGTGGTGATGGTCTTGCCGGGTAGCAATCCAGACTATTATCAGATACTGGTGCATCGTATAGATCCCATGCATCTGGGTCATCTTGGCTCATCCCTGTGTGCGTTGGTGATTGCATCATTGGGGGTGTTGCAATTGGGGACAGTTGCGGTGAGTGCTGTGGCGATGGCTGTGGTGAAAAACGTGGTGGAGTTTTTTTCTTTAGTCACCTTTGCTTTTGGCTGTTTTTCAGTATCCTGGAAAGCGAATTTCCGTTTCATTTTAATTGGGGGAAAGAGTTCTTATTTTACCTGTGTCCTTCTGTATATGGAGCCTTCTTTGTGTATAGTCGGGCTCTACCATCTCTAGTTCTTGTCCAAACTTATGGCCTTGTAGTTGTGAAGAAAGGCCTTGTTCCTCGGTATAAGAGCTTTGTTTCGGCTCCGAGGCTGGATGTTTCGGCACCGAAACCTTTTCAGCAGTCTTTTTCGGCTCCGATGCAACTTTTTTCGGTTTTGGGGTGCCGATATCTCGGTGCCGAGTTTGGTCGGAGCCGGTATCACGGTGCCGAGTATACTCTGTGCCGGTATCTCGACCGGAGTCGGATGTCTTCCGCTCGTGTGTGCCCTTTTTCGGTGCCGATGCTTGGTCACCGTGCTTACGCGTTAAGCCATGGCCTGTCGGCGGTGGCGTCCCCTGGGCTTTCATAATTTTTGAGTGAGTTTTGGCTGGGGCTGTTTTACTCACGGTTTGATGCCTCGCCGGCTGCTCACTCTCGGGCTCGTCCGAGTCCGAATCAGGAATGGAGAATGTCTCCACTTCTTCGACGTCGGGGTGTCCAGCCGGCGTCAACGCCATTTGAAGCCTTCGAGCTCTCCGGTCCCGTAGCATCTTCTTCGACCGAAATGCCCGACAGGCCTCGCACGTATCCTCTTTGTGTTCGGGGGACAAACACAAATTACAGACCAAATGCTGGTCTGTGTAAGGATACTTAGCGTGGCATTTGGGGCAGAAGCGGAATGGGGTCCGTGCCATGAGCCTTGAAGACGCATGCGGTCGGGCCGACCAGGCTCCGCCAGGGAGTGGAAGCCCCGAAGGGCTACCGGAGCTCTTCTGTTCTTCGGTGTCGATGTGCTCTTACTAACCCGATACCGAGCGCAAACAATACCGTCGAATTTTCCAAATGTTAACTAACTTTTCCGAACCGAAACACGGAGCGAAGAGGAACACGTCCGAACCCGATGGCGGAAAGAAAACAATCTAAGATGGAGTCGACGCCCATGCGCAATGGAGCCGAAAGGGGAGGAGTCCCTCGATCTCGTAACTCGAAAAGACTTCTTCGAAGAAAAACAACTTGTAACACTCCGAGCCCAACACTAGATGGCAGGATAATGCACAGCATGTGTATCTGCAGCTACACATGCCATTGAACATATATATATATATATATATATATATATATATATATATATATATATATACACGCCTTATATATAAATATATGCTTTGTTAGTAACTTCGAACTGGCATGTATACAGATTTTTCTTTCACAATGGAAAGCATCCTTTAAAATGAACATGCAGAACAACATTTTGCTCAAGTGGACTATGAAGTGAGAAAATAAAAATTCAAGAATTACACAACTTTAATAGCTTATCCAAATCGATTAGATGAAGGTGATCATCAAATGACAGCTTGAGTAGATCTATTTTGATGATCTAGGGAAAGAAAGTTTCACATAATCCACAAATGGCGTCCACATCGCTCTTGGCTGTTCTTTTTTGTTTCCCTTATTTAGTTTTACAACAAGCCATGACTTTCAGTCAGGTACTCTCTCAAGTACCCCAGTCTATATCTTGGCCTGCTAAACACAAGATGGTTCAGTTTCACTCCATTTGGTTAGGCCCTTTGCTCAATAACTTAACAATGGCCCTGTTGTCCCAATCCAAGTCAGAGCCATCCAATGTTTATCCAACAGCAAAATCAAACCAAACACCTTACTATTTTATTTTTTAAACCTTTTCAGCTTTTCATTTACGCAACACATAACAAATGAATGTTGTATATTCCTTTTCTCCATATCACAGTTATTACAAGTTAACGCCAATCCCGCCTATGGTGTAGCCATCCAAAATTATTCAATCAGCATTTCATCTAATAGGCCATGGCATTACAGAAGCATAGCCAGCACCAACAGTTATACATTACTCATCTTTACATTCACTATATGAATCATACTAACACAGTGATAATTGTCCTGGGTGTCCTTAATCAGAACCTTCTTCCTCAAAACTGGAGAAGTCCTGTAATACATTTGCCACACTTCTATTCTTCATCATCTTTTCCGCTAAGACTGAGTTGGACCTCTTCTGTCAGGGTCCGCTTCATCATATCCCTAACCCACTGCTCAAAGTTACTCTCAATCATCCAACAGCTGTTTGCCTTTTACCAGTAACAGAGCTAAGTGTAGGAACTTGTATTGCATTTTGTGCTCTTTGGGGCGAACAATAATTGCCTACTAGGCAGAGTTGTGTCAAAAGGGTTATTTGAATTTCGCTGAACTCCTTCAGAATTTCAATAGCACTGAAACAGAATCCGGACACATTCGAGCATGATAAAGCCAAATGGAGGAAGGCAGGCTCCGTCTACCTCACACTTATATGGCACTCAACCAATCTAGTCGGATACATTTTGCTCGGACTGATGGGTGTTAGGTAGGTGTGGTGCACGAAGAGGAAGTGGATTAGCTGAAAGCGTGAGTAACTCAAAACCTTTGTAACCAGCACACAGTGCATCATCCAATCTTTTTCAGTGAATTACTCACCCATCTCCATCTCCCATGCTAATGTAGCATTGAAGAGAGGTCTGACTGTCAGAAGGAGTGAAGAGGTGCAGCTGGAAAACTCATTTAGATTTCACTGGTATCATATGGACACCTGTACTCCAAGAAGACTGCTGAATTTGGGGTGGCAGCATCCCTGTGTTGTAGGTGACTGAGTCACTCCCACACCACTCAGCAACTGTCGGCACCACCTTCCCAACTCTCTAGCAGCACCTCACCAAAACCCAACCGATAAAGGTGATTTATGGCAGCCATGCGCATGGAACTCTGAAGACCCCTTAGGGAAATCGTAGTAAAACACGCCTTACACCCTTTTCTCTTTCCACATACAAGTCTCTTATGCACACATAGGCAAAAAGAGATGCAGGACAGTTTTCAATGCATTTACTGAAAAGACTGCAATCTATGATAAAATGCATGAACTGCAATGATAATGAGAAATAACAAAACCAGGATTGTGAAAATTAAGGAAGTGAATATAAACAGCCCCAGCATATTGTCATTACAGGAGTATACAATTCCTTCCTAAAAGCCTAATCTCTAGCCCCCGAGCAACAGCATGGCGATGTAAGCCAAATCTGTGCTTACAGTGTCGTTGAGAAGTGCACCCTATCCAGTTACCTTGGTACAAGGTCAGGCCACCAGTTTCCAGATCAGGATACATGGAGACACAAAGGCTGAGGTCGGCCTAAAACCAGCATTCAGCATAGATGGAAATTCTGCCTCAAACCCCCTCTAATGCCCTTTCATCTACAAGATGTTTTTATAGGGGACAAGTTTATATTCATGCACAGAAGCCTGATGCGGGTATGTACCTAAGCGCTGGATTGTTTAGCCGCCTTGGGGCTGGTAATACAAAATATTATTCTGTGTGCCTCGGGTTCCTTTCTTGTGAATTAGAGGAAAAGAACATGATGCAAAGTATGTTATTCATAGCACTGATAATGACGCTTTCCCAGAATAGAGGCTCATAATGAAATTAAAACAATGCCACTAAAAGAAGCAAAAATAAAATGAATAACACATAAATAAATGAATACACAGCATAATAACTAGGTAAAAGAGCACAGCCTAAGCTAAGCTATCACTGTACCGAAGTAACTAACTAAAATGGACCCATGACACTGGCTGTCTTGTTAAGTTTGGTGTACTGAAGAAACCACCCTGCTACTATTCCAAAAGCCTCCCACACATCAGGAAAAGTGATGAAACTCCCCAGGATACAAGCCATCGACAAATTCACATCTCTCCAACAGGCCACTGACATTGTGGAATCAATACTTTGAAACAGTTTTAGCGTATATTAACGTCACTTGCAAATGGTGATTTTTTTCAGGATTTTGGACACAATTTTGTCCCAGTTACAGCCTTCTATCTCACAATACAGGGAGCTCCACCTTCAAGCCTACCATCCCCCCGACCCCCAAAAGTAATGTTGCCAGTGTGGTACCCCATGTGTATAGTTTAAAAAGCGATTCTCCCACGTATCCTTCTCTGCTATCCATGTTGCAGCATATTGTATACGGGCTGCATAATAATAAAGCTCCATGTCTGGGAGGGTCAAGTGACCCTCTTCATGATCCATTTTGAAGATGTCAAGGGCCAAACCACTGCGCTTGAGGGCCCAGCCCAGAGAATGTAATAAATGTTTCAAGTGTTTGAAAGTGGCAGGCCTCAAGGGACAGAGAATTTTGGATCATATACGAACAATGCATCAGTAGAACCATCTTCGTGATGGCCACTATCCTCATAATGGAGAGGAGGCACATGTTCCATAATTGTATAGACCAGGGTAGCCCAACAAGGATCCTTTCCCATATTATATGCATAATGCTTTTCTTCTGTGAGATCGATTTTAACCCCCCCTCCCTCAAATATCTAAACTTGCCCACCTCCCAGAGAATGCCCAGATCAGGTAGTTACTCCTTCGGGTGTTCCCAGAAGGTATAATCTAGTTTTACACCTATTCGACCTCTAGCCCACCATAAAACCAAAGCTTTCAGAATGATTCAACATGTGTGGGTGTAAGTACCCAATGGGCGGTGAAGGTAAATCAAAGCATAATCTGCCTACAGGGAGGCTACATGTGTGGTGTTCCTTATTACAATCACCGAATCTTTTAATTTCTTGCCTAATCAACAAAGCTAACAACTCAAGGACCATAGCAAAAAGCAGTAGCAAGAGAGGGCACCCCTGCCTCGTACCTCTCTCAACAGTCCAGCTGGGGAGACTGCCCCATCCACTTTGCTCTCAGACTTTGGGTCTGTGTATAGCAGCGAACTCGGCATTAAAAAGACAGACCAAAGCCCAAGACCCTCAACACTTCTATTAGATATGCCGTACTTGGTGTGAAAGTCTTTCTCTTGGTCCACCAACACCAGTGAAAGTTATTCAACCCTGTCTGCAACTTTATGTAGTACACGTGCCAGTCTGTATATATTTATGGCCTTGATGTGGTCTGGAATTAATCCACATTGGTCCTCACGTACCAAGTGGCCCACCACTGATTTCAGTCTATTGACTAAGATCTTAGACAGGATCTTAGTATCAGAATTAATCAGGGTCAGTGACAGATATGAATACGGATCAGACAGGTTGCCATTAGGTTTGAGCATCATATAGAGGACACCCTCTCCCATAGCAAGGGGCAGAGTACCCAACTGCTTAGATTCCACAAAGACTTCCAATAATTTCTCCATGAGGTTGGGAGTAAAAGCTTGGTCAAACTTCACTGGGAAGCCATCGCTCCCTGACGTCGTACCCTTAAGCATGGATTGCAGTGCTTCCCACAGCTCCTCAAGAGTGACCTAAGCCTCGAATTCAGTCCCTCCCTAGTGCATCGATTACTTGAGGTACATTCAACCAGGACAGAAATGCAAGTATGGAATCATCAGAATCTGCACCCACTGAATCCCACATATACAGCTAATCAAGTGACCACTGAACGTTTCAAATATTTCTCACTCTATTTTCGCAATCATGCTCTCAGTTAAGCGATGCAGAGTATGGGAGGAAACTAACCCCCCTACGTATGTGCCTAATTCTCTTGCCTAAAGGGTGCAAAACTAAATGCATGTTCACAAGCCAAGCACCACTCACGGTCATTTCTGACTTTGTGGCAACAACCTACCATCTCTATTTTGAGATCAGAAAGCTTCCTGGCATTAACACTGCATAACAGAGACATTACCTGACCTCCCACTCTAGGGCTTATAAGAAAGTATCACTTCATTTGTGTGTGGCTATGCCATGTCTCAATCTGATCAGCAAAGAATACATTAGGATGTGACCCATAGGTAGCCCATATTTTAGTGAACAGTTTTTCCTGTATATACAAATCCTATTATGTCTTGCACCTGTTACAGACCCTGCTCATTATAATTACATCTTTTTCCAGTTGAGCACGGTTTTGACTTTCCCATAAATTGCAATTGTTGAATAAGGAACGCCAATCTCCAGGTTAACCTGTACTATGAGCCAGGCCAACTCAGTTATACTTAAAATCAATGGATAGCTAGGTTCAATGTCCTCTGCCCATCAGCACCATATACTGGTATATAAGCCCATATCACTGGCAGAATACTTAATTCTCTGGCAACGCAGAGCACCCTTTGATTCTATAGCACTTTAAAGATGTATGATATCACAGTGACTTACCACCTCATATTAATTTTCCAAAGAGGTTGTCTAGCACCTCAAAAGGGAACTTTCATACATGTTATTATACTGAATTTTTTTTTCAATCTAGGTGATATCATTTTCCTTAATAGGACTGGGTCAGGAAATTTAAGGTGGAATCGAGAACAGGAGACAACACAACTGGCTCTCACCTTTACGGCACTGCTCAAAAGTATCTAATGTTTCATGGCACAGTACAACACCTGCTTTTAAATGAGGAAGCCTTCCAGTCTAGGACTGAAGGGAGCAAGTACTCATTTTTGTTAGACTGATTTTTTTGATTAGCTTTAAAACTTTAAAGGTGGGAGAAACCGAGACAGGGTGTTCAAGCGGGAGAAACCGAGACAGGGTGTTCAAGCGGGAGAAACCGAGACAGGGTGTTCAAGCGGGAGAAACCGAGACAGGGTGTTCAAGCGGGAGAAACCGAGACAGGGTGTTCAAGCGGGAGAAACCGAGACAGGGTGTTCAAGCGGGAGAAACCGAGACAGGGTGTTCGAGTGAAGGCAAGTATGAAACAGAGATGGTTTAGGGGGCAGGGTGTGAAAGTGAAAAATAACTAGAGAGCCACTATTACCACATCTATATCCGAGCTGCTTAGTCATAGAAACTGCACTGAGTGGAGCTGAATGTTTTATGAAAATCCACAACCGCTGATCAGAGTACTTTTTGCAGATGCAGCAGTGTTACATTATTTGTCTGGAAGCAGAAATTCCTAGTGAGAGGTAACCTGCAAATTAGCCCGAACCCTTGAAAAATATATCTGTGATAACGACAGCAAGTAATAAAGATTGATGTGTGTGTAGTGTTTCTGGGTCAGACAAGGTAAATATCCATGGAAGTACTTTCTGGAATGAAAATGCTTGTATCAGTCAACTGTTCAGATAAATATAGGTGAGCAATTTATTTTCCAAAATGTACTGACACAACTATGAGGCACTTGTAGACAGTATGTGTGGGCGGATGTAGAAAAAAAGACAGAACTTTGTACAGGTAATGGGTTTCTACCTACCAAAAGTAGATACACTTCCTGTTTCCATGCAAATGGTATGCATCCTCGAGACCTACTTTGGAGTTGGGGTAGATTGTGAGCATACAGGACAGATGAGTATTCCTTTCTGCCGGCCTTGCACATGCCAGAAGCATCAAACATAAATCCCTGTGATGTTTACAGATAGCAAAACAGGTGCCACTGCCTGATGCTGCAATAATAGTTGAACGCGGCAGTAATGAGATTCCTTTTCTGGACCTATCTTAGATGCCGTTTCTGGGACTTTATTGAGATGTCTTTTTTGGAAATGGCAAAGAGAGGGCTCTTGAACCTCAAAGTATAGGCACTTTGTACAAAGTCTGCAATGATTGGCCTTCTGGGAACTTGTTCTAGTGCTTCACTGACCGCCACGGGTGCTTTTTAGTTGAGAGGGAGCTTCCCTACTGCAACTTTGAAATCGCTACTTTCTCACTCAGAGATGACTTTTCATTTGGAATATCTGCTTCTTTTGCGGAGGCTGGTGATGATTTGAGAACGTGGTTGAGCCTTACATTGTAGCATTTCCTATCTATTTCACTGCAATTAATGCTATGGGATTTATTTATTCTACAAAGAGGGAGAAAGAGAGGTTTATTACAACTTGTAACACAAATGGGGCGGCATCCATGCCAATCAAGATGGCAACAGATTTCTAAGCTGCGGCGCAGAGCTCTTTTCACCTAAACAAGCTGTTTCCAGCTTGCATACCACTACAGGGGGCATATCTAAGGACTCCTCTTGCCTCAAGGTCCTGACAGTTCGCTGAAGGTGCCTTTGTTTTTTCCGCTTTATGCCTGCAGCATAATTCCATAATGCATGAACCTTAACAGGCCTGTGACTTTAAATATATTCTCTTCAAGACCCCTGAATTGTGCATTTTTTTTTTTTTTTTTTTTAAACACTGAGCTGTGACGTTGAATTCCTTCTACTTCTGAGTGGCCACCATTTTTAAATTACATTGCTCTGACACATGTATGACTTTTTGCTACACGTTACATGTATCAGCCATGACATTCCCTCACAAATTAGTGTAATATTGATAGAATTGGTCCTTATGTAGGTTGCAGATTCCCACTGAAGAAGCGATGAGGTAAATTTCCTCAACTACTATATAAACAGCTGCTTTCTGGAAAACAACCTCATGGTAGTATATTTTCTTGTGCAACTTCCTCCAGTGCTACTATGTATTTGCTGGTCATTCGTTAATGAACCTAAATTTTCCATCTCCATAAATAACTCACAAGATACTATATTACTATTCAACTTCTACTTGTTTGCATTTTATCCTTCTTTATATGGAAGGACTAAATCATATCAAACATCACCATCAGTCAATTCATTTTATCAAAATGGTATGCGATCCTTGCACATCTGGCAAGGCAACTTCTTCTACCACAACATCTAAAAGAGCGTTAAATGACCCTCCCTCACCTATCCTGGCATCTCAGAATCCTATTTCAGACACCAATTTAAATGAAGTGCGATGTCTAAAACCCTTCATGTGTGCCACTAATGAAAAGCTTCAGCAGACTGAAGGCCATTGGATGGTTATGGAAAGCAAGATGACTGAAATGGAGCAAAGTGTTAGTAATCTGCAGGATGTGTCCACTAAAATCTCTATTCTTGTGCAAGAAATCCAAGAACGTAAAACTTCATGATGAGGGCCTTGAAAATAATCTTTGCATAAACGGATTACCGGAGAACAACCTTCTTGGGTTTCTGATGAAATTTCTCCCAGACCTTCTTGGTATCCTGAATACTCCTCCTCTTAATATTTACCGAGCACATTGTCTTGGCCTTCCTCATCCTCATGCTCATGCTGCCAAACCTCGAGGAATCATTCTACTGTTCCTGGAATTCACAGACATGTTTTGAAAGCTGCAAAAGAAAAACGTTGCCTCATTTGGTCTGGTCACAACTTTTTTTATCTTTCAAGAACTTTTGACTAATGCCAGAAGGAAAGAGTTTCTGACCCTCCGACCTCAAATGTGTCTATTAAAGAACCGCTATGGCATTCTTCACTCTTGTTTGTGAAGAATAACTTATGAGGGCACCACAAGATCTTTTGATGATCCTGCAAAACTAAAAACGTTTCTTCAAACTCTTTCTCCTCATAATTTAGACATTAATGTGCCACAATCCTAGGAATTCTGTTACTGCGATTACTCTATCTTCCATTTTAATTTCTTGAAGATATGGCTTCTCCATCCTAGTTTATCTTTAAGCTCTGTCGCATTTCTTGCTCCGGGGCTGACTCGTCCCAATATGTGTCTCCATGTTCTTCTCCTCCTATCTGGACTTTTATCCTTTATCTGCTGCTTAACTCAAATCATTTTATTTTTCTCTTCACTTTCCCTCCTGTTTTCTCCTCTTTCTCAAAGATGTGACTGCTTGCTGGTTATCTGATATCAATGTGGGTATATTTTCTATGCATTTTGTTGCTGTTAATCAATGGTGTCATTTTGTCTCCCTTTTCATCTCTGCAACTTGTCATCCATGGTCCTGTTACGCTATATTTGTTCTCCAATATGTTAAACGTTGTCTCGTGGAACACTCGTGGTTTGGGACATCCAGTTAAAAGACAAAAAGGTAATATTTTGTCTAAGCTTAACCCACATATTGCGTTTTTACAAGAAACCCACTGTAATGAGGTTTAATCACTTAAATTGAAACACCAATGGGTTAGTCAGGTATTGTTCTCCCCAGCTGTCAATGGTAAGGGTGGTGTTGCCAACCATATGTCATAAAGCAGTACAAATACAAATCTTACCTAATGAATTTGACAGTAATGGACGATGGGTATTGGTCACTACTAATATTTATAATAAACATATTTCTTTATTCAATATTTATGGCCCTGTTAAACTTGATACTGAATTCTGGCATAGTATCAAAGTAAAACTTACTTCTATTGATAATCCCAATATTATTGTAGCAGGTGATTTCAATCAATGGTTGGACCCCTTTACGGATAAGAAATCTAAGTGCAAATTCTTTCCTAACAAATCCTATAAAGTATTCAAATCAGCCATTACCACTCATCTATTATTTGATGTTTGGAAGATCTGTAATCCTAATTTTTTTGAATATACGTTTTTTCCTAATCCGAAAGATACCCTGTCAAGAACAGATGATATTTCAGCTACCAAATTGTTGTTACCAGCTATAACATCATCAGGAAATGGTTTCATTTTTATTTCAGATCATGCTCCTGTTTTATCTTCTTTTAACTTTTCTATTGGTAATTCCAAAACTGACCATTGGAGATTCAATAACTTCCAGTTGTCAGAGCACAATTTCATAAAAGAGACCACTGTATTGATCACAGATTTATTTTTCAAAATATAAAATCTATTGATGCCTTAATTGGGATGGTTTTAAGGCTGCCTTTCAGGCCTTCACCGTTGCTTTCTTTGCTACCAAGGAAATAATTTAAACTCCCAATACCTTGCTTTACTTCAACAAATTAAAACATTGGAGCATACTTATTTTTCCTCCAAAGTTTTATCCTCCACTGTTTTACAGGAATTAATTATGGTCAAATTGAATCTTAATAAAATTGCTACTATTGATGCTTGTAATATTCCACTCAGAGTTAAATCTATATATCATGGAGGTCACAATAAAGCAGGGAAAATACTGGCTAATTACTTAAAAATTAAATCAGAAAGTAAAACTATTGGACCCATTGGAAATTAATCTACTAACACTACAGGGACTTCAGACTCTTATAATTCTGGTAGTTTTCAATCCTATTCCCAATCATTATTCACAGAGTACAATATCCCATTAGACCCTAATATACAGAAAACAATGTCAACGTTCCTCCTAAAACCCCTTCCCTTACTCACATCTTCAAAAAATTAGATACTGATATTACCCTTCAAGAAATTTTGGATGCCATCAATTACTTAAAGCGAGCTAAGGCGCCTGGCCCAGATGGTTTTTCCTCTTTTTTTTGCCCCCCAAGATACTAGAACTTTTTAACTCTTATTACAACGTCAAGGGCTAATGATTCCTTCATGGAAGCCCTAATTCCTCTAATACATAAACCTGATAAAGATCACACCCTTTGTAAGAATTATAAACCTATTTTGTTAATGAGTTATGACTGTAAAATATTTGCTACAACACTTGCATCTCATCTAGAAAATATTATGCCTTTTCTTAGGCAAAACAGATCAATCGGGTTTTATTAAGGGCAGATTTGCTACAAATAATGGCAGAATGTTCTCTAATATTTTTAGATTAGCTAAAAAAATATAAGGACCCCTCGCAGCCATATCCCTTGATGTCGAAAAGGCATTTGTTTGCATTAATTGGCACTTCTTGTTTACTACTCTTCAATGGTTTAGTTTTGATCCTAAATGTATTTCCTTTATAAAACTATTATATGCGGAACCATGTGCCAGTGTATTTGTTGAGGGTCATTTTTCCTCTTATTTCAGTTTACATAGAGGCAGTAGACAAGGTTGTCCCCTCTCCCCTTTACTTTCGGTTTGTCTAGGACTCTTTCTTGAAAATATTCGCTGTAGCACACTGTTTCTAGATTTAAATATAATTCCTGTGAGATCAAACAATGAGCATATGCTGATGATGTTCTCATTTACATGTCCAACCCATTATCCTCTTTAGATCCATTTTTACAAGACATTGATTTATATTCCAGTATTATTGGATATGAACCAAATTTTTCAAAAACTGAAATTTTTCCATTACATTTCTGCAGCAAACAATATATGAATGCAAATGCAAAGTTCACCTGGTGCCTAGTCAGAATTAAACATCTAGGTGCTTGGTTTTCACCTACTATTTCCAATATCCTCAAACCTAATTTTAATGTTTTAAAACTGAAAATGCAAGTGTTACTTTCATCCTGGTCTCCTTTGCATTTTTGGTGGAGTGGATTGGATACTCTTAAAATGATGATTGTGCTTCTTGCCCTTTACACACTTTCTAAATTACCATTATAAATTCCTAATTATTATTTCTCACAAGTTAACTCCATTTGTATAAAATTTCTTTGGAACGATAAACCTCCACGCATTGTACTCTCTAGACTAAAACACCCAAAGAATGAAGGTGGTGTTCGCTTTCGGGACCTTAAAGTGCATCATTCTGCCTTTTTAACTAGACAATTTTATTCCTTAACCAATGATTTTCCTGACTCTTCTGCAGTATGATGGATTGTCTTCGAAAAATCCTTCTTCAAAGATTTTTCATTCAAAGATATGATCCATATGTCTAATAAGACATTTATCACAATGCATTCTATTTTAAAATATTTTCAACATCTGTTACAGTGATCACAACTCATTACGACTTTCAACAATTCTTTCTTTTCTCCTCCATCTGGTATAATAAGAGTATTACATTTAGGGAAAGATGTAGGAAAGGATTTTACCCATTCTATGTCGATGGGAAAATGTCTTCTTACATATGGCCCTTAGACGCAAATCCTTGTACTCTAAACACCGGAAACAATTGTTTCATGTTTATTCATCAGCTAGTAAGGGGTGACTCAGTTATAACCTTTCCACAATTACAATCATAATACAACTTACAAACTACTTTTTTTTTCAAAGAACGATTTAATATTGTCTGCTCTTCATTCCTTTTAAAATAATCACAACCTACATGCTCAACTAGTTCCATACCACCCATGACATGGCATCCATTGCTAATATTCAACATGACAATATTCCTGAAGTTGCTTGTATATAAAAACCTATACTGACAACCTGTGAACGCACTAAAAGGCTAATTGAAGTATTATAGGAAGCTGACCTTTCCTTATTCTCTGCTCAATCCAGGGGTACACATTTTTGCTTTAAGTCTTCAACACTCCCCTAGCTGCTCATATTACACAAATCATATTATTTATTTATAAAAGAGCTATTACCCCAGTATGTATTTCTAAGTTTGATTCATCTGCTTCCCCACTATGTTGGTCGTGTTCTATTTCCAATGGTACATTAACTCATTTACTTTATTATTGCCTTCAGGTATTTACTTTTTTGAAAGCTATTTGGTCTACATGTTTAAAACTTTTCCAGTGTAATGTTCCACTAACACTGCAAAATGTTTTCTTGGATCAATGTCACTTGATTTGGAACACATATCTACTAAACCTTTCTTATTAGAACTTTTTATTGCACTCGCTTTTAAAGTTATGCTCTCATGTTGGAAGGATGCTTCTGAGTTAACATGGTATAATTTCATTTGTGACGAACAGAGGATATCCACTGTATCCTCATTATCATTATGTCATAAAATTAAATCAGATTTAAATTGGTTACCTTGCACTACTTGCTTATCTTTGCACTCACTGCAACTTTAGTTATCTTTATATTTGTGTACGTATTCCCTTCTGTTCTTTATCCTGACTTCTTCCTATTCTTCACCCCTTCTCTTTTATTTCTCTTTCTTTTTACATGAAATAGTAATCTTCTTGCTTATTCCAGTTTTTACTGTTTCTTCTATATTTTATTAACTGTATTATCCACAATTATTATTATATTGAAATGTTTCATCTATTATGATTATTCTTCTGTATATCCTCAAAAACTATTTATAAAAATAAAAAAACTTGTGTAACACATGGTGCGTCATTGCTTAACTTAATCCAGGTGGCTCCTCTTTGAGCTTCCCAGGCAAAAGGCAAGTGCTGCCTAGTCATGATGCACCAATCACCGAATTTCATGCCAATGCTCAGATATCAGCTCACAGGAGCTAGAGAAACAAACCGACAAGTGCTAAAGTATGCTGGCTACTTAAAAGAAACACTGGTGGTTTTCAGCTTTATGGCGTCAAACTCTACATTTCTCCTTTTCTCTTTGTTTTTTTTCCTTCTAAAATTAATTAGAACTGCTAGATCTCAATTTCCATTTAAATTAATTTTCCAAGCGTATATAAAGCTTTTGAGATGAAGAGGAGGCAACGCCAGGGGTGCAGTTGAGTCAGGTAAAGGAAGCATTTCACAAGAAGAGTTAGAACAGCCACTAAAGCCTTGAGTCATATCTGGTTCAGGCCAAGGTCTTCCTGGGCCCTTAGGTAAAAAATGAGCCAATATTTGATGTAGCTTCTACTTCCCTTCCATCACAGCACTGTCCATGCTCCCATGTGGGGAGTGGGAGTCCAACACTGGTTTCTGCATTTTGACCGTGGGGATATTCAAAACAGACCATAGCATTTTCTAGCTAAACCGTAGCACCTGTGGGACAAGTTTATGTATTGCCGCTGATTGCTTGCAACGCTGATAGTTTGATGAGACAATCCTCACTAGGTAGGGATGGAAGAGATAACTTTGGTAGAGTTAGTTCTGGTAGGAGCTGGTGCGTAAATCAAATGAGCTATACCACTCACCTCTTTTACACATCTAGTAAATGCTGCACCGTCTTACGTTTGTGACTAATTTTTATATTGGTAAACTGGTATGATGATAATACAAGCAGTAGTTAGAATGAGGTGTAAAGGCTGGCCTTGCGACAAGTTGTAAGCCCCCTGGAGGATTGAAATTAGTGCCCCTCCAGACATACGTCTATGTTTAGCTGGCAGCCAATAAGCCTTGAATGTAAACTGCATAACAACTCTTGCAGTATAACTCCGCAAAACTATAGAAACATTAGGTTTCTCGCTCTGGTGGCTAGTTAGAATTTTTACACACTGACTAAATGCCACAAAGCCGTAAGGTTAGTGTTAAGACGTGTTTCTAAGAATGGAGCCGGCTGGAAATGTGCCTGGTGATTTTAATGGGGTCTTGCTTCAGCGCATTCATTGTGGAATGTGTAACTGAATGTCTTTCCACAGTCAGCTGTACTTTGCAGGTGTAGATAGGGACCTGAGATCATAATTTCTGGGCAGCTGTATTTCAATAATGTTTTAATTGCTGTCAGAATATTGCAAAGCTCCTAAAGGGGCTTCATTTTATGACACGGATAACCTAAAAAATATGGTGCCCTCTCTACCATTGCTTAACAATGTGCTTTTTCTAAAAACACATTTTAATCCGTAATATGATACTCTGTGCCTCAGGAGCACAAACGCATATGCGTCTTTTTTGTGTTCTCCCAGGGCACTTTGGTGTTACATAAAGGGCCACAAACAAACAGCCCCTTCTTTAATACAGATTACACTGAAGCTACCTTACCATGCCTGAGGTTTGGGTCTGTAAGAGCCCACCTCCCTCGAGGCTTTTGCGGCAGACATATTGTGAGTATTTTGGTCAGCAGGCTAGTTGCCTGCTGACGCCGGGCTGCCTGGGGGCCATTAACTATAAATGAAGGTTGCACAGCAAGCGGATGCGCCGAAGGCGCGCCTAAGGCAAGCCCGTCTGCGCCAGTCCGCGACCGGAAGGGACCAGGGGCTGGTTACTATGGCTCAAATCAGTTTGTGGCATACTCTAATCAAGCCTTACGCTCTCTAAATAAGACCCCTTTGGAGTATCGTTGTAGGCGCTTTGATCCGGCAGGTGATTTGAGCCAGAGTTGTAATCACTGCCTTTGGAAACCCTCGACTTGTTTTGAAGAGGGAGATAGCCTAGACGCACAGAGTAACACGAAGTCACCCAATCATAGTATGGTGTGGGGGCTGATTAATGCCCGCTCTCTGATTAAACACTCTTTGGAAATTAATGATCTGATTAAGTCGGACAATTTGGACTGTCTCTTTGTCACGGAGACTTGGGCATGTGAAGACTCCGAACCAGACTTTATTATCGCTTCCCCACCGGGTTATTCTTTTGTGAGACATGATAGAATAGGAAAAAGAGGAGGCGGGTTAGCCATCTTTTTAAAAATGAGTTAAGATGTTCTTTAAAGGAACATAAGGGCCGCATCCAGATATGTGAAAGTACGTATTTTAAAATTAAAACTCAGAATAGTCAGGATATTGAAGGCCTGCTTCTGTACAGACCTCCAGGCCCCAAGAATGCCTTTTTGGCCGCATGGCCGTCCATGCTGGAACCTCTGCTCTTAGCCAAAAATGCCCTAGTTGTAGGCGACTTCAATCTTCATCTGGAAGATCTTGCTGACCCTAGTATGGTTGACTTTTTTAACTATATGCAGAGCTTGGACTGGCTCTCCGGAGACAGTATTCTGTCTCACAGAGCCGGCCATAGGTTAGATGCCGTTTTTTCTAGGCCAGGATTGATATACGGGAGGTTGACTGGTCTGATCATTTTTTAC
This sequence comes from Pleurodeles waltl, assembly GCF_031143425.1. Lineage (NCBI taxonomy): Eukaryota > Metazoa > Chordata > Amphibia > Caudata > Salamandridae > Pleurodeles > Pleurodeles waltl. The sequence goes on from NC_090448.1 coordinate 1,127,145,577, forward strand.
TATCATTTACGCTGGCTCAACCGCTACCTATGGCTAAACCCTCATTTAATAATACCTTAAAAAGACCATGGTTTAAAATTAATGAGGGTAATTTCTCTCAGGCCCTGGAAGCAGGTTGGGGTAATGCTAAGCCATTAGGTGGCTCCCAACTGGAGATTTTTGAAGGTGGTATGAAAAGGGCCATTGATGAGCTGGCACCTTTGGCCAGGTCAAACATGAACGGCCATAGGGCGCACTCCGCTCCTTGGTTTTCCGAGGAGTTGAAAAATCTTAAAAGAAATTATTGCAGGCTAGAGCGAAAATGGCTTCTGAATAAATCTTTGGCGGCAAGAGGTATTTTAAGGGAGTCCCTGAGGAAATATAAAACAGCCATTAGGCTAGCCAAAACGGCATACTTTTCCAACGCTATAAGAGGGGCTTTGAATTCACTGAGGGAACTGTTTAAGACAGTCCGCTCTTTAACTGCCCCTTCAGCCGCAGTTACCCCATCTGATAACTCCCCACAATTTTGTCAGTCAGTGGCGGACTTTTTCTATAATAAGATTATCAAATTGTTGACTCATTTCAGTCCCCCACTTGAGGTTGGGGCAGATGATGTGGGCACAGTCTCCTCTTGCAGAGTGGAACCACTGCAAATTCTGGATAATTTTCAACCGCTTTCTGTAAATAAAATTAGAGAGCTTCTTATTGCCCTTAAATCAGGGGCACCTAAAGATTTGTGTCCACCGCGTATATTAAAGCTAGCTCCCCAGATAATGGCCGAGGCCCTTGAACCGGTGTATGCAGAGATTCTTCAGGAAGGCATCTTTCCGACAGCTTGGAAGCAGGCGACTGTTATTCCTCTTATTAAAAAACCAGGGAAGGATGTGGCAGATCTCTCCAACCTTCGCCCGATCTCTTTACTCCCGGGGTTTTCTAAAATATTAGAAAAACACCTTAACCAGGAGTTGTCGGCCTTTCTCCAGAATAATGGTAAATTAGACCCTTCTCAGCATGGTTTTTGGGGTGCTCATAGTACCGAAACTGCACTTATTTCCACGACAGATATGATTCGGAGAAGAGGCGATCTGGGAGAGGGGTCGATCCTTGTCCTGTTGGATCTATCAGCAGCATTTGATACCATCTCTCATGCTATTCTGTGTAACCGGTTAGCACAAGTTGGAGTGAGAGGAAGGGCCTGGCAGCTCCTTAGCTCTTTCCTTACTGACAGAACTATTACGGTTGCATGCGGAGATCACAGGGCCTCTCCCTTTCAACTCCCATGTGGGGTCCCGCAGGGATCAGCCCTTAGTCCGACTCTTTTCAATCTTTATATGGCACCTTTGGCTAACCTGGTTCGCTCACTTGGGGCTCAGATCGTCTCTTATGCAGACGATAAACAGATGATTGTGCCCATTTATTCGAATGTGATAGACACAAAGGAAAATTTTCAACAATGTATGATAGCAATCAATAAGTGGATGACCTGCAACTGGCTTAGACTTAATGGGGACAAAACAGTGATTATGTGTTTTGGATGTAATAATTCCCCTTGGGATAACAATTGGTGGCCTCCTGCTTGTGGGGGCTGCCCGTCGATTTATTGTCTTTTAAGTTACAGATCAACCACTTGGTCAAGGTTTGCTTCTGGATATTAAAAACTCTTAAGAAAACTTTACATCTTTTAGAGGATGACCTTAGACGCCCGGTCGAAACTGGCACTGATTACGTCGAGACTGGACTATTGCAACTCGCTGTTGCTCAATGCCAATAAATCTTCTTTAGATAAATTGCAGTCTATTCAGAATGCAGCTGCCCGTTTAACTTTAAATCTCCCACACTCGATCTCTGCGAAGAGATGTGTGATATCTTTACACTGGCTCCCAATTAGGAAGAGAATCATTTTTAAAGCATTGTGCCTTACGCACAAAGCACTTCAGTCGGTGGGATGTGATTATTTGAAATCCACTCTGTTGTTTTATCAACCACCGAGACACCTTAGATCATCCTCTGAATTTATGATCAAGGTGCCAAGGTGTAAAAAAGTGAGTTGGGGGGGGAAATCTGGCTTTTACGGTGAAAGCAGCCAGGCTTTGGAATGGTTTGCCCCTCTCGATGCGTCAAATATTGAATCACTTCCTTTTTAGGAAAAGTCTGAAAACCTGGCTTTTCGTAAATTAAAGCTTGGGGTAGTAGGTGCTCATTTTGTTTCTTCTTTGATGGTCTGCTTAGCGCTTCAATGCTTTTGCCGGAATGCGCTCTATAAAAAATTCAATACAATACAATGCAATACAATACAATAACAACTCTGAAAAAGGCACCACTTTCTCAGTACAAGCTTCCAAGCTCTGGAACTCACTACCTGACAGCATTCTTTCTGTAGGAACTCACTACCAGGAGAATATACTCTTATAAAGACATCTGAAAACATTGTTATTTCCTAGATAAAAGCACCATCCCAAATCCTGGTAACAGAGCTCTGAAAACAGTCACACCCTTCAAGTGCAATCCTCATCTTAAAACCCACAGATTAGGAACAACCCAACCAGATGAATTACGAGGTGCTTACTTATGACTCGCCATAGCATTATATAGTTATGTTCTTGCACATATAACAATTATGGCCCACAATAATACAAAGCCCATAATATGCAGTGGTCAGCAGCAACACACTGTCTCATTCTGCTAAATAATTCAGAGGGCTTTAATATAGACCAGGACTGCAGATTCCAAATATCGATACACTCTGACCGCTGCTTTCCATCTCGCAATGATACTCTGATATGGGATGATGATGATGATAAACCCCTTCCCAATAGATGTACCCACTCGTCTCCCCCTCCAGCCTTGCCAGCTCAGAACCACAACCGTACACAAAATCTCAGACGGGACCACCCAGTGCAGTAACAAGCTTAGCAGATTGCTTTATGGTACAAACACCTTAAAGGGACCTGCACAACTGTTCAGCATACTGAAAATCATAAAACCTGTCTCTCGCACTTCATCATCCACCACACTGATATGCGCTGTGTCTCACAACACTATAACCACACCTCCCTGGTCATCACAGGACATGGAAACACTTACCACATGGAATCAAAACAGAGAACATCTTTTCAACCTCACATCCAAAACAGTGTAGTGTGCTACCCATGTAGGCAAGAGCTTCAGCACCCCAGAGAAGGGCAGTGAGCCCTATAAAATGCTGCATTTCAATACAATACATAAAATTTAAAGAAAATAAACTAAATTCAGTTAAAGGACCTCCATACAGTGCTGCAATCACTATTCTTTTAGGAAGGATACAAACCATATAGCACATGCAAACCAACCCTCGTAACAACATTGCCACATGAGGCACTCACTTGCTATAGATCACCATGTCCACAGAAAAAGCGTAAATCCTCAGTTAAAGGCATATGGATTGATTTTTAACACTGAGATGATCTCTACACTCTTCTCCCAGAGGTACAGGTAGCCTATTGAGGAGATATCTCCTGCCTTGAACTGGGTACACGTCCTGCTCAGCAGGGCAAACTAGTGTGCTGGTCAAGCAATACAAAAAGACATGAAACATCTCCAATGATCTCAAGATGTCAAGCCCACAGGGGGCATATAAAGGGTCATCCAGTAAGTTAAATGCACTTGAAGAATGGGACAGCAAGAGCCGCATAATACAAAGTACCCTGGGGGTGCAACGGGCATATGTGCCCTCTTTGCATGCCCCCTTGGCACTGTGGTATTACAGAAAGGGCCGCAGATGCTTGTGCAGCCCTTTGTGTAATATAGATCGCACTGGCACACATAGAGGGTGTTTCTTAATTTGCATGGGGCGCGGCCCCATGCAAATTAGGGAATCCCTTTCCCTCTGCGCCTGTGCCATATTACAGACGTGGGACAGAGGCAAAGAACCTGTAAGGAGGCACACTGTCAGTACCCCCCAGATAGCAGCCATCTGGAGGAGGGGGAGACGGGGTCCTATGGACACCCCAGGATTTCCATTGTAGGTGGGTGCCTTAAAAGTGCAGGCAGGTTGACGCCTGCACAGTGAAATACGGAGCAACTGCTTTAAAGCTGCTCTGTTTTTCACTTGAATGCGGTGCCCCCGGTCACTTTCTCCTTATGCGCATTATGCTCCTTAACAGATGCACTAGGCACAAAACAGAGAAAGTGTGCCCTATGTGTTATAGGCCCCCCTGTTACTCAATGAAAAGCTATGGCTCTACAACCCACAGATTTGTACTGCTTGAGATTTGCACCAAAGCTCCTAAAATATTTGTTTGGCCAATTCTGGGTGTTTTTGCTATGTCTGCTAACATCTAATAAAGAAGGTGGTAAAACAGTTGTTCCATTCTTGAAACTTTCAGTGGCTTCAACAGCATTGCATAAACTAAAAGTGGCATAAGTTAACTTCAAATATGGCACAGTATGTCAGCAGAATATATGACAGGTGATTGTGGTGAACGTGGGTCCCTTGCTCAGTGTGCCACTGGAACCAAGCTACACCCTGACTGACATGTCCCAATCAGGTTGTAAACGGTTTTGCGTTGTTTGTATTCTGGTACAGAAAGGACTTGACAGTTCCAGCTGGACTGCTCCAAAAGGAGCAGGATCATGACCGAGATGTACATGGCTGTGTCCAAAGGTACTATATTGTGAAAAATGACAGCGGACTGGGATGCATCAAGAGCAATTGCCAGTGCCTGAGATTAATTCAAGCATGTCATCCATCACCGTTTAGTATACTTCGGTGCAACACAATAAGTACAACAGGTATGTTCCTGTGCTCACCATGCCACTGGAACCAAATTACACCACACCAACAAGATCCAATCAGGGCAAAACTAGTCTTGGGTTGCTTGTGTTCTAATTTAGGCAGGACCTAGCCTGACAGTTTGGGCTGGACTGTTTCTATTAAAGGAGCATCAAGACTGACTTGCATATGGCTGGGTCCAAACTGAGGTGGCATGGTGTGCTACCAATAGACTGGGATACTGCCCAAGTAATTTCCAGTGGCTGAGAATAATTCAAGCATTGCAAATATCACTTTTTTTTGCATATTTTTACACTTTAACTACCATTACTGCTGCAGGATTCTATAATCTGGTCAAGAAACAGTCCTGGTTGACAACGCTGCAAAGAAAGAATCAGGGTCTGAGCAAGAGTAAAAAACAAAACCCTTCTACACCATTGAAAATGCTCCACATTAGGGACTTTAACATGGTAACGCCTCAAAACCATGAAATTTACCAGTTAAGTTATTGAAGCAACTTTAACAATGATGCTGATACCCTGCACACCTATATGCTGCATGGAACTGCCATTTACACAACTGTAGACTACAGGAGTAAGGGTGCTGCATGGCACTGCCATTTACACAACTGTGGACTACAGGAGTAAGGGTGCTGCATGGCACTGCCACTTACACAACTGTGGACTACAGGAGTAAGGGTGCTGCATGGCACTTCCACTTACACAACTGTGGACTACAGGAGTAAGGGTGCTGCATGGCACTGCCACTTCCACAACTGTGGACTACAGGAGTAAGGGTGCTGCATGGCACTGCCACTTACACAACTGTGGACTACAGGCGTAAGGGTGCTGCATGGCACTGCCATTTACACAACTGTGGACTACAGGAGTAAGGGTGCTGCATGGCACTGCCACTTACACAACTGTGGACTACAGGAGTAAGGGTGCTGCATGGCACTGCCATTTACACAACTGTAGACTACAGGAGTAAGGGTAAAACATCGCATTAGTACCACAATCTGTGAATCTCAGTAATTGTGAGACATTATATCATTGCCATACCTTGATGTAATCACTTCAGTGATTATAAGTAAATACACTTATACTTTAACACCTATGGCATATGGTAGAAATATTTAAGTTAGCTTATAACCAACACTTGATAGATATACCATTATGTTAAACAGATTAATACTGCTCAATCCTCTTACAGCAGGTGATGTTAAGACGACCTAAATGTGCTGATGAGACTCAATATCCTGCAGCATGGACTGTTGGACCAACGTTCATGAAGTATCTGGGAAACCAAATTCATCTGTTGCCAGAGTAAAACCCCATGATGAAGTTTCTGCCTCGCCTGAAGCCTGGCGCACCTCACTCTAGAACGTTAATCCTGCTGGGAGGAGAAGAACTTTACACTCTTGTCATTGTGACATGGGTAGGGTGTCCTGAAAAACACCATACACGGAAAGATGGTTTAATGGGATACGGTTCTGGCTTCATATGTTCTTTCACAAAGTTTTAAAACTAGGTTCATGTTTGAAAATAGTGATTGAACACTTCGCCAAATGTCGTTTACAGCTTCAGATGTTCACTTTGAGGGGATGGAAAAGAAACGTCAGCATAAGCTGATGCACAGAGACTTGTGGACTGCTATCAGGGTTGGTGCTAGACTCATATGTGGCATTCCGCAGAAAGCAATACAATACATCCTGTAGGGTGCTGAAGACAGAAGAGTGAAAAAAAGATGTTTAAATACATCACTCCGCTATGACCTCCAATGTTATTCATAAGTAACGGTCGGACTGCTTTTTTTAATGTGTATTTTTCTTATCATCAAATCCAGTTCGTATTTAAAAAAATTCAGTTCCAGGCCAAGAATGTGCAAAAAGTTTACAAGTTCAGTGATTAGTGGTGGAGTACATCCTGCAGATTAAAGCATCACTAGGCATCCTCACGAACTATCCTCTTAACGTTGAGCCTGGAGAGAGGGAACTTCGCACCACCAAGTAACACAAGAGAACCATTTCATCTTCATGGATCCAGTCTGGCACCAGGAGAGGTGAGGAATCTTAAGGTAGAATTATTTGTGACGAGTAGTGAGCCTAATATGTGGATAACATTACAAGTCTGTTGGTATTCCGGGCTTCTGTATACTGCAAGCAATTCACAAAGTGCCTGTACTGAAAAGTGATTTGTTTCTCAACTGCAGCGATCTTGTGTATCAGCAGACACCTGGGTGGAAGCCATCGGAGCCTGCCAGGCAGAGACAACAACAAAGAACCCCGTGAACTAGTCATTCATGCTCTCAAAAAGAGAGAATTTTATTGAAGCTTGCTGCCAGATGCTGTTGCTGGCCCTGGAAAATTGGTGATCTCTGGTACATAGGATCAAAGCACACAAACCCTTTCCCATTTCTGGAACATCTAAAGTTCCTTGAAGTCCCAGTCCTCCAGTGCGAAGCGGGCGAGTCCCTCTGCCAAGTATTATGGTGCAAATAACTGGACATCGATAGATCCAAGTGCTAAACTAGCTGAAGAAAACATTCTGTTCCTGAAAGCATTACGTTTTCCTGATTCCCTATTCAGATGATTCGTCAGCAAAGACTTTAAATTCACCTCACTTGTAGAAGCTTGCACAAGCGGACTCTCCAGTGAAGAATACTTGGTCAGCAAGCCGGGGTTTATATCATCTAGCCACAGGTCAAATGACTCGAGGGCAAGAACATGGCTTTGAACATGTAGGCAGAAGAACATCTGTAAGGGTTTCATCAGGCAGTAACAATGGCACTGATGGAGATGGCCCTAGTTGACAAATCTCAGTAAATACATGTCTTTTTATCTCAATAGCAGCTAACTGCAATTCAAGTATCTCAGCTGCCCTCTAAACCACAGCAAACAAATCACTTTCCCAAGGGGACAGTGCAGCTCTCTTTCAGATGTTTCCAGACCACTAGCATTCTGTAAATCAAGATGCATCATCCACATAATCAGATGAGCGCAATCTATCCCCGTTCACATCAATATTATCAGTATCCTGAGGACACAGACATCAAGTACTTGGTTCAAATCAGAGCGAAAATGATTATGAATCCTATACTGATCCTGATGCATAGGCAGAGGCCTGAGACTGGAATCCGGCTGCATAACCAGTGGTTGCACATAGTGCAACAGGTGCCTAGAGCTGGCAGACGACAGTTCAGAGTCAGGGATCGGCATCAGATCATGGACCTTCAGAAATGGCGTTGGTAAGGAAGGTGTCAACATGGACACTGGTGCTAAAGTAGTAGTCAGCACTGGCCACGCAATGGGTTCACGGGGGTCGTGGAGACACATCAGGGGCAGACTGACCCTTAGATCAAAGTGGCTGCATGGGCCTGAAGGCACAACGGGAGCCAGAATCACACCAAAAAACTGCAAGCATGGTCTCTTTAAAGGCATCTATTGGCTGTAGAGTCGTCAACAGCTTGGGAAACCTGAGGCATGCCAGGAACAACTGCAGGATAGGTTCGAACCTAGGAGATATTGGGGCACTTCTACAAATGTGCCTTTCTTACTATCCCCAAATTGTGTTGCCATATACCCAGGCAGTGCTGCCACATTCCCTCACGGTGGCAAAATATACTACAAAAGTCCAATGATATAGCTTGAAAATATGCTTTCTAATGCCCGAATAGTTTGGCCATTAATAATATCATTAGGTGATGTCATTTGTCCTGTTTGTGGAATTCTCACCTTTCCTTTCCTTTGATTACCACTGGTCCTCTGCAGACTTTTACTCTTTCCTTACATGTAAAAACCGTGAGGACATCCATTACAGTGTTCCTGCAGTCTCCCAACTCTATAGAATCTTTGTGACTGTGGTACTGCATACATCACCTTTACATAAGTTAAGGTGGTTCAGAGTATTATTATAAACTACAACCCAAGTATGGGAATCCTGGCTATATACTGGATGAAAACAGGATTTAGGGACCATGTGGAACAAGGGTCTTGGATGATTAAGTGAAAAGGCAAGCGTTATGCTTTTTACAAAAACAGAGAAGATCCTCAATATTCCAGAGGGTGTTCCTGCACAAGAGGGGATGGATGACTGTTCTAATGAGAAGGCACCACCACCACCACCAGTTCTAAATATACAGGAGAGGCAGCAATAGGTAGGGGAGTGAGAAGGTGAACAAGTCCAGCACTAGGAGATCATACATTTCCAGATAAAGAATGGCTCATACAGAGTGCATAAATGAATGCCGGACGCTTGTTATAGAAGGGACCTGGTATGTAGCACCTTTAGCGGTACTCCCGGCGAACCCAATAAGGGCCCCTCTGGCATACCTAAAATAGGTGGTTCCCACCAGTGTGCCCCACCAGCGTTTGCGTACCTTCTCCAGATCTGGTGCAGTAAGATGGGTCTCCTGCAAAAGCACCACATGTATTTTACATCTGCGTCAGAACTGGTACACCCAGTATCTCTTAACAAACCCTGCCAGTTCTCTAACATTCCATGTCAGAAAAGAGTATTGTGACATTTGCATATTAGATTGATCTCTCAACTGAGAAGAAAGTTTAATGTTTACCTTGAAGTACCATTTCTGAGAGCCATTCTTCAATATATAAGTCAATGCTAGGGCCCTCCACCTGTTCCGGAAGACCCACTATTTGTATTTTATGGCGCCGGATCTGCCCTCTTGATCCTCTGCTCGTTGTCACAATTGAGCCACCTCCTTCTGCAGGGCTCTGATGTGAGAACTGGCATCTGCGACCACTGGTCTAAGGGAGGACATTGTAAACTCCGTGGCATTGACTTGTTCCTTCAGTTTTTTATGCTCTTTCCGCATGTGGCCCACATCTATTCGCAGTGTGTCAATCTTGGGCTCCAGTGTGGATTTGATGTCAAGAACAGCGCTTAGAATCTCAAACCTTTGAGAGTGCTCCGGTAGAGTCACCGCCAGGGATTCAGACAGGGAGTGCCAGTGTTCTCCAGTCGTATCGCCACCTTGTGACCCAGACGCACTCATCGTAGGTCTGTCTGGCTTAGTGCGGCCCATCCCCATTCTGTCGTCCGCACAAATGTTATATTATTTGATGCAGTAAGACCAAGTGGGAGGCCTCACTATTCCTGTGTGGTAAGGTCGCTTTGAGGCAAGGGCATCCTGTGTGTCCATGCCACCCCCCACCAGGGGGACCAGGTGAGTCGACAGGGGTACACACACCGTTCTCTTATGACAAGGAATCCTCAGCTTCCACCCACTGGGATGTTCTTTTTGCACTTAGCAGGTTGCGCAGAGGTAAGGGGGAGTGCCAACTGGAGCGGCACAGGGCGGGTTTTTGGTGGATGCCCTCCCCAGTTCTTTGCTGTAGGAAAGTGTAGGTCAGGCACCCTTGTGTTAGTGTTGTTGGCCTTCACACCCCCTCCCTTATATCCTCCTTACTTTGTTGGTAGTAGTTGCTGATGCCATACTCCATCTCACCTGGTCTGTACCTGCTCCAGCCAGTGGTGCGCTGTCAGATTGGGGTGTAGGGGATGCACCGCCTCAATCTCCGTTCCCGGTGTCTCCGTTTCCAATGCTGCGACACGGAGGTCGACTTGTTATAGAGGGATGGGGGGAGGAAAGGGGGTGGGGTGTTGGGTTGCATTTACATCGTTGTCCCGATGGGAACACTCCCCAGCTACATATCAGTGATTTCTGGTGCCTATACCCAGTTGTTCTTTCTCGCGTGCCTCTCACTTACTGCAATGCGCCCCCTCTAGGCCCCAGCGGGACCGTCCTCACATCTGGCTAAGGAAGCTGGTGATTATTAATTACTCTGGGAGGAGGAGCACCTTTCCAGTCCCAGGTCTGCGATGTCACCGTACCAGGTGCTCCAGTCTTCAGGTCCCCGACAGGGGGTCCATCGGTGGGGATTCTTGAGACGGTCACCAGTTCCGTGCCATGTCTTCTCATCTGGTGAGGTCCACTGCGGCACCCTGTCACTCCCAGAACACCCGGCAATGGGCCCCGGGATGTCCGCAGGCTCTCCAGACCGCAGGGCCCGGGACCCGCATACTGCATGCCCCCCAGAGGGGGGAGCGCTCAGCCCTGCAGACGGAGCTCAAGTCACTTCTCCGGCGTATAGGGTGCTTCTCCCAGCCCCTCACCAGGAGGCTTGGCCATGGGGCAACTGATCCTATGCCGTGGCCGCACTCCTACAGCAAGCCGCTGCAATGTTCCTCTGTTCGTGCCACAGGCCTAATGTATTCCGCCCCGTCTGCGGCAGTTGGGTGTTAACTGGCATTGGGGGTTCCCGTTTCAGTCTGTTCAGAGGTCTGAGTGAGGCAATATAAACATGATGTTCTTAGGGCGTGGAGTGGAGCTGGATTCAAGCGTCCTATGGTTGCCATCTTGGCCACGCTCCAGGCTGTGTTACCTCATCGTAATAAGATAGAGCACCTATCAAGAAATTGTGTGGATGAACACTATCCTCAAAGAATTCCACCTTCTTGTCCACTTTCCCCTCAGGCAGTCCTTACCCTTATCCTAACTTCAGTTCCTCAAAGGTGTGGGATGACAGTAATACCACCACAGGAGAAGAGGAACCTGGTAGTAAACCCTCCCAATCTTGTTCCACACAGAAGACAAAATCCCTTCATGGTCTAAGGCTAAGGAGGCAAGGAGTAACCCAAAATAGAACAAATTACTCTAGTGGCTAAGAAATCTTTAGGCATGCATTACGAACAGCTTGAGGTGCCCCAACACAGTTCACAAACAGAAAAATTAACAGGTAGCAACAGCAGTAATTGAAAGTACAACCTCTCATTCATAGAAAGCTGGTGCAAATTCACATTTGTCTAGAGAAACACTTTACAGTCTACATAACAGCAAACAGCACCTAAGTTTAAATGCAAACAAAGTATCCACATTTGTTAAAATAACTATTATCCATTTTCTATCAGTACAAACTTGCATCAAACAGCCAATAAGTGTTTTTTTCCCCCTCCCTGGGCCTTTCTCAAAGAGGTTTGGTTGTGAGGCGATATGGATTATCCAAAAAACAAAGGAGGATTATTTCTTGTCGTTAGATGGTTTAAGTAGCTGTTCACACGTGAAGAGATTGCAAGGTATGTGAATCAATGATGCTGTGTCACTGAAGATCTTGCATGTAATTTTTAGGAAGACTGTCCACCTCCACAGATTCTGGCAAAACTAAAACATGAAGTATTGATGTGTCAGATATTGGTCCAAGGTAAGATCCAAAATGGCAGGCAGTAACCTAAGCACTACATATCCTGGTGACAAATATAGTTAATTGCTGCTATTCGTTGGTTGTCAACCATTTCAGTCAACATGATTGGTGCAAGGTGTCAAATGGTTAAAGCGTCACTTAAGAACTGAGTAAAAATAGAACAAATGTTATTGAACTACAGTGAGGGATTAGTTGTGTATGTGAAACAACTGTGCCACTGCTAACCTTGTACAAATTTACATATGTTAAAAGATCATAGGGTTGCAAGCAGTTATGAGGTAAACTTGATAAGTCTGCAACATTACTTCTACCCATCAGCAAATCATGCTGGAGCTCATCAGAATTCTGTGTGCCTAAGTAGAAAGACTAAATGGACAGCAGACACACATTTTTGAAATATCACTGAAGCAGTGTCAGATATCTTGTGTCACAAGCTTGGGAGAATAAATGCCAATTCTATATTTTATGACTGTATTTGCTGTGTCAGGAGACATGAGCATTATTGTGCCCTGTAGGCTAAATGATAATCAAAGTCCGCATGTCACAAAATAAAACACAACCAGAACTGCTATATTACGTCAGGGTACTTCAAATATGCCATGGCACTTCAAATATAGGTCAGAATATTGCTCAATTATTCTAGGTTACAGCCAATAATACCGGGAGTTGTTCAATATTAAAATGGAAAATGTGCCAGCCTGATGCAGGTCATGGTTAAATTCTGCTCAAGTATGCCCAAATTCTGCCCAATGTGCCAGCCCGTCTGTGTCCATCTCATTACATGTTTCCATTTTCTTCACCTATTGCTATTCTAGTTTCCACAATGCCTACAGAACATTATTATGCCAGTCTTTCACACTTAAAACTGCCATGCCAATTTACTTATTGTCAAATCAGTTTTCACAGTGGCCCATTTAAACATACATTGCAAAGATCGTTTTTTACATTGTGGCTCTGCCCTTAAGTGCTTAACATTTTATGAATCGACACTTTGCGATATTAAGCTTTTGCACTTTCTAAATTAAATCTGGTAGTAACCTACTGAAAGGAACATTTACAGACAGAGTTTTTTCCTCAATCAAGCGTGCATCTACACAATAAACTCTGCACAACAGACAGGACTTATTCACTTGGTTGGGAAATTCGGCTGAGCACCGCTTCTTCATAATCTAAAAAGTTGAGGTTTGTCATAGAAACTGTAAGATTAACAACTGGTTTGTGTGAATAAACATATTTATCATTTCCACCAGATTTTCACATTGAAGAACAATGCTTACCACAGTCTCTTTGGTTGGAGGGGGCTTAGTCTGCGGACAGGGGATCAGGACAAACGTCAGGGTGCCATGCATTTCCGCCTGTGATGGAAAGAAGATTATGATCAGTGAACAAATGTAGGTTTTGTATGCAAGAGACCCATACAAAATATACACAGCTACATAAACACTGGCTTTTCTCTTACTGCTTCAACGCCTTATGAGCCTCTATCCCTTTCTTGCTTGTATTATTGTACCAGCCTTCCACATCAATAGCACTCCATTTCTATGGACAGTCTCTCCACTTAGCTTATCGGTGGGAGATGAACTCACGGTCAATTGGACAATAGCAGTGGAAGACCGGACACCGCCATCTTGTTCTGAAATGCACATGCACAGGAGAGCAGCATTTTATCCACAAAGCATGTTGAGAACTCTACACCAACTCCTCTTTCTGGAACACTATAAAAATTAACCCAAAAGTTAAACCGAGAGTAGGCAGTTCGCAACTGTGTTCCTCGGTTGCTACGAATTATTACTGGATCCATTTGTTTGAGGATCGCTGCTCAGGGGTTTTACCCTTCTACAAACCTTGCTTACCTACTGTGTTTCAAGAGCTGGCTTCTCCAATCCTCTCTGGTTGTTACACCCATGTGAAAATGCCTTCCTTCTGTTACCAGTTCAACTACCAGTGTCTCTTTTCTGAGCATTTTCAATCATGCAAGGATACTTTATATAGAACTGCTGACCCAAGAAAAGCACTTCCTCTTTCTTCGCTGCTCAGCAGGTAGATACGTGTTTTTTGGAAACTATTTTTCAGACAAATGACAGTTTGAAGTCAGGGGTGCGATTGCTGACTGTATTCAGCTTGCAGTTGTAAAAGAACTGTTCTCCTTACAGGTCCTGCCCTCGGTTTCCCTCCCCACTATGCTTGAGGGGACGCAAGATCAACCGTAGAGGGCAACACACTCACCCTCACTTGGGAGTGACTGTGCAGCTACCGTGGAAGCACCTCCTATTAGGAGCTGTGCTGAAGTATCAAATGGCGGCCCTCTACCCAACATGGTAGCTGCCTCCAATAGCCAGGAAGCACTATGCTATATAAATTCGACTCCAAGCAGCAGAACTAAACATGAATCCTACCGCTGTTGGGGGAAGGACAGAGGACTCTAAGGAGAATAAAAGGATGTCAGGGAAGATGTCTGGTATGGCCAAGAGCATTTACATCTCCCCTCTAACAGACACCTTGGATAGATTAAGGCAAGCTTTCTTGAAAGGAGATCTAACACCCTGGAAAATGCTGAGAGTAACAACCACCATATAAATATCCCTGAAGATCATAATCTTCACCATTCAGGGAACCTGGAGGACAGGGAAGATGCAGAGGATAAAGATCAGGATGAGAACTCTGATGACGAACCAGGTCATGGCGACTGGAAAGAAGTGCTAAAAAACCCTGGGTGGGGTCCAGTGGGGCTGGTGTCAGGGTTAAAGAACCTCTGGATGTGCAGGATCCAGAGGTTATTTTAGCCTGTGGTCATCAGAATGGACCTCAGCGGCTAAGCTACCTCAGTATGTGAGCAGCAGGGTTCTAAATCCTTTAGACAAAGTTGTCAGGGGCAGCTTAAGGATGATTGTTTGAGTCCTTCCTTAGAAGGCAAGATGGCTTCAACCCAAGAAACAGATGGTAAAACTACCACCTTTATTGCTAAGTTTGTCAAAGATTCCAAAGAGTGTATAAGTCCCTCATGGCACACGTGCCAGGATAAAAAAAAAAAGATTCTGAACATGATGGAAGAAGCCAGAGAAACAGCAATTTAATTTTCCCCGATATATTACATGTGTGGGTTCAGAGAGCAGTGTTTCCTATGGCTTGCAAACTGTGCACTGTCCACCAAGAGGCACCTCTCTCTATTAATTAATTTAAACCCAAATCTGGACAAACTGGGGACCACGGACACTGGCCTGGTGGCGGAAGATGGTCTTTGGAGTCCCTTTTTAATCAAGAAGTTTAGTAAATTCATATCCACACTCTCCTCACTGGATAAAGCACACCAGTCGATGAGGAGGGTCTTTAGCCAAAACGTTTTGAGCAAGTAGACACAGGAGGCCTCTATCAGCCACTCATACTTTCCAGTCTCCCAGATGTACCAGAAGAAAATAACAACCAAATGTCAGGACCAGAAACTATTTGGAAGATTGTTTACCCCAACAACAGGTGGCAGCAGGGGAGGCAGTAGTCAAGAAGCCTTTTGGGGAGCCGCCAATGCTTCAGGTGCAGCATCAGGTATGGAATTCTCATCCAAGGGTTGGGGAAAAGTTCAAGTTGTTTCATAATAAGTTGAAGATTACGAGGGATACATGGACTCTTAAAGACAGTAGGATTTTCAAACACAATTTTAGGAAACCCCTGACCAAGGAGACTCAAGCTGCTCATTGTCAGAGACCAGGCATTCCTCATAGACAAATAAGTTAACTCCTTGCAAGAGAAAGCTGGCACTCTTTCTAATTGCAGATTCCTCTTCTTTAGAATATTCCCAAGCAACCAGAATCGACCTGGAAGTTCTCACAGCAGCAGCTGGTGGGGTTGTGCAGCTCCATGCTGGCCTCATTTAGCCGTGGAACGCATACAAATGCCATCCATGTGCACCAATGTTAGTTTACTGCTGGATTCTTTCACGCCCTCAAACACAGAGCATGAAGTATTGGCAATATCGGTGTGGAGATCTCTAATTTAGGACCTTTTCAGATGATAAAAAGGAGGCCACTCCATAGAATTGGGAGGCGGGAGGGCAGTGAGGAATGTATAGTTAGATAGAGTATCCACCACAAAAAGCACAATATAAGTTAGCTAACATGTTCATCTGATAAATACTTTTAGAACAGCTATCAATGCAGTATCTCCTCTAGGTGGAGTGAGTGGAGTTGGGATAGACTAAAATGTTTTGCCAATTCAGTGGTAGCAGCCTTGGACCTGGTTGAAAGAGCCATCCTTCTGGAGGCAGTTCTAGTTCAGTGCATGCAGAGGACTATCCATCTTCACAAAGTCCTTTTCTGCAACGCCTTACCTTTCTTTGCCACTGAGAGCCCCAAAAAAGCCAATAATCACCTGATGGTCTTTGGTGAGATCAATGTTAAAGCTTGAGGATTTGGGGTGTCCACCCAATTGAATCGCTTCTCCTCATCCTCCGAAAGGTGAGGCAAAGCAAATAACTTTCAGAGGGTGATGGATTGCCCAATGTGAATAGGAGTCACAACTTTTGGCAAAAAGGCAGCACAGCTCTTCAGCATCAGTAGCTTGGGTAAAATAATGGAGTACATCTGTGGCACCAAGACAACCCAGAGCTCACCAATGTGATAAACTGAACTGATTTCAATGAAAGACAGTTAGTTTAGAGAGTCAGAAGACACAACAAGCAGCTCTGTACTGGCTCGAAAGGAAGCAAATGGAGAATGTGAGGCTCAAATGAAGATGCCACAGTCACATCCACATCACAAACGGTTTGGGAGAGAAAATGTGTCAAACATAGAATAAGTCGCATCACAACAGGTGACCCAAACAAGGGTGGCAAAAAGGCTCAAGGCAGCGGACAAATAACCTTTTAATTGTGCCCACTGCAAGACTTTGGTGGGCCAAAGACAAAAGAAACAATAAAACATCCAACAGTTTGGCATGTAAAGTCTATGTTGCAGACTTCACACTAGGCCACAAATCTGATCCTTTGCCCAACGTTAAGGATCTTTGCAAAAGCACATCTGGCAGGTTGAGGATGACATCCACAACCTCTGGGAAGTATACAGAATGTAGTCCACTGCAGCCAATCAATCTCCACACATGAGGTGCAGATTTCACAGTTATGGGTGCAGAACCCCAGACTGATGCAACAAAAGATCCTCCTGAAGCAGTACCCTGATCAGAGGACAGATACTGATGCACAGAAAATACTAAACTTTTTTGGCCCAATCCGGAGGCACAATGACTTGGCTTGGTCCTTTATAATCTTCTTCAGAACTCGAAGCAGAGGTGGAAAGGCGTACAGGAGTAATATGCTCCACTCTAGCCTGAATGTGTTACTTAGAAAGAGAGCTTTCTTTGCACTCAATCCGCACACTCTTTGATACTGTTCATTCTCAACAAAGGTAAAGTCTAGCCAGGGTTCTACACACTGTCAGAAGACGCCGTGTGCTACCTGGGGATGTAACTGCCACTCGTGATCTGCCAGGTGAGCTGGTCTTCCCTGGTGTTTAAAGATCCCGCCTGGTGGTTCATAATCAGGGAGCTATGATGCATAAGCCAACTCTAGCGCCAAAGGACCCAGACCCCACTCTGCTCTGCAATGCGACATTGCAGTGGTGTTGTCCATGAGAAACCGCACCGGCCTTCTCTTGATGGATGGTAGAAAGGCCTTCACCACCACTGGAACGGCCTGCAACTTCAACAGATTGATGTGGAGATGGGCTTCCATTGGAAACCAGATTCCTCAGATCTCCACCTCTCCAGATGACCTGCCCAACCCAGCAGAGATAATTCTATCACCACCGTCAGCTCTTTGTGGGGAAGTGAAGAGTCTGCTGCTGGCTAGGCTGTGGTCAAGAAGCCACATATGCCTCCTGGCAAAGTGAACAAGCAGGATGCCTGAGGCCAACCGGCAAAGAGGCGTCAGAGCTGCTTTCACAAAGATGTAGGATCAAGGCAGGAAAATCAGAATCATAAGACGAATGTGGTGATAAGCAAACTTCTAACAATGAATGTGGGCATGATGGGGAGGTAAGAGCAGGTCGCACTTAAGAGACAAAGGTGTGAGAATGGGAGGTAGAGATGACAGTGTGAGAGTGAAAGATGAGACAAAAAAGTGGGGTGAGACACGGACATACAGCGATCCATACAAGGGATGTGGCGATGAGGAGGAGAAAGGAAAAGATGTCAACAAGAGAAATTTAAAGATAAAGTTTATGGCCAAGTCCATCTGCAATTATGTAGAACCGATACCTCTGCACAGTGCATCTAATAAGATTACTTTAAGCTGCTGTCTGTGCCTCGGAACCCATGCAAAAGGGAAACGTTACTTACCCAGTAAGCATCTGTTTGTAGCATGTAGTGCTGTAGATTCACATGCTCTGGGCTCTGCATACTTCCAACATCTAGTGTTGGGTATGGAAGGTTGCAAGTTTTTTTCCCTCTGAAAAGTCTTTCTAGTCACAAGGTATAGGGACTCTTCCTCTTACTGGTAATGTGCATAGGCATCGACTCCATTATCTGATTGTTTTCCCGCAGGCGGTTTATGAATGGAGTGTAGTGTTAGTTAATGCAAATTAAATAACAATGCGTGTAAATGTGTGGAAGACACTACAACAACCACAGGAGCCCGGGAAGGTGGGTGGGCACATGTTAATCTACAGCACTACATGCCACAAACTGATGCTTACTGGGTAAGTACCATTTTCCGTTTGTTGGCATGTGTGGCTATAGAGACATGCTCTGTATAGACTGTAAAGCAGTGCCTCCCAAAAAGCAGTGGCTAACGTGTGGGTGTTGTAGATCAAAATATTACATCAGTTTGCTGGTGTGCTAAAAGTACAAGTTACTTACCTTCGGTAACAATATATCTGGTAGAGACATATGCTAGTTGCAGATTCCTTACCATAGAATTTCCCCCAGGCGTCAGACTGGAGCTGGAGATTTTCTTCGAGCAGTACCCCTGCGCGCCGAGAGGTGCGACGGTCAACTCCGTGTCTGTCATTTGTTTCTTTTCTCGACTTTCCATGCCAGTAGCGCAGAGCCATGAAGAACACTGAGAATGGTGCGAAAAAACTAGGGCACTTAAAGGGAAGTTCCTGTCCCTAGAAATCAGTTCGCAGAGCAGGGAGGATGGGCGGGTCGGTAAGGAATCTGCAACTAGAATATGTCTCTACCAGATATATAATTACCGAAATTAAGTAACCTGTACAACTGAGACTTCTATTTGCAGATTCCTTACATTAGAAAAGATAACTGAGCAATAGCATCCCCAGTGGTGGGCTGCGAACTAAGATCACACCAAAAAGTCCTGCAGGACGGAACAGCTGAAGTAGCAGACTCTGCAGATCTGACTATCTAGGCAGTAATGTTTAGTGAACATGTGCAGAGATGCCCACGTCGTTGCCTGGCAGATTTCCAGGACTGGAACTCCACGTGTTAACGTTGTGGTAGCAGCAGCTGTTCTGGTCGAATGAACACTCAAACCCTCAGGGGCTTGCTTTTTCGCCAACATGTAGCACATCAAGGGAAACGCATTACTGTTGTTACCTCGGTGCCAGCCCTCGAGGCGGTTACCAAAGCCAGCATTCCAAAGGCAAAAGCATTAAATCCACTTTGGATTCAATAGGCAACCTCCTTGACCATCACAGATGTTTGATTACATCTTTGACCCAAAACTTCAGACTCAGTAATTTCTCCAATATGAACAGAAGTACCCCACACTTACTAATATATTACCATTAGACGAATACATCATTTACACTGATCAGCACAACCAACAATAGATACTAAGAAAATTAGTTACTTACCTGTAACTGCAGTTCTCCAGTATTGGTATCTTTCATAGATTCACATGCTTGAATCATCCCCGTCGAGGTGGGAGCCTCACGGTAAGTTTAAATACATAAAGCAGTAAGTCAGTAAAAGTAAAACAAGTAGGCCCCAGTAGGCCTCCTAGAGTATTTTACAGTCTATCCACTTTGTTTTGTGAAAAGACCCACACTTCAGTATCAACCAATCAGGATTCAGCCCCTCCCAAACACTCCCAACAGAGGCTGAATTCCCTCAGATTTTCTAGTAGGAGTGTGAAGTTTAATATCTGGATAATAGGGGAGCCTCTGAGGGGAGGAGGAGGGTGGGTCGCATGTGAATCTATGAAAGATACCAATACTGGAGAACTGCAGTTACAGGTAAGTAACTAATTTTCTTCTCCAGTATTGGATCTTTCATAGATTCACATGCTTGAATCAGAGTAACGAGCAGTAATGTTTTCTTAATTAGTGAATTACCTTGATTGTAATTTTATAGTAATTCTTTAAGTGATGTAAATCACATTAGCTCAGCTTTATACCTCCACCTATATATATATATATATATATATATATATACACACACATACACACACAAATCAACAGAAGAGCAATAATAAAGCTGTGTGGCAGAAAGTTTTGACACAATCGGTTTTGTTATTGTTTCGAGGTCTACAACATGTTAACACAATATAACAAAGCAAATAATTTGAAGCACATTATTAAAGTAAACCACACTGTGATATAAAATTAGATATTAACGAGACTAAGAACCATTATCGAACATAGCTTGAGTGTGGTGGTGGGATATGTAAGAGGCTCACCTTAATGAAATAGACGCCTCAGCACTGCCTGTCCCACTGCTGTATCGACGTTATTAGTTTCCTCGAGACAGTAATGCCTTGTAAATGTATGCTGGCTGGACCATGTTGCTGCTCTACAGATGCTATGTAGTGGCACCCCTGCAAAGAGTGCAGCTGAAGTGGCTACCCATCTTGTAGAGTGGGCTCACCTTGGTGTGGAGCGGTTTACCTGCTTTTGAATGGCAGAATTGAATTGCCAGGCCAATCCATCTTGCTATAGTCTGTTTGGACACCGCGTGCCCCTTTCTTGTTCCGCCAAATGCTACAAATAATTGATCAGACTGGTGGATGGCTTGCGTTTTCTGTAGATAAAACTTTAAACATCTTTTAATATCAAGGGAATGTAATGTCTTTTCGGCTACTGTTTGCGGATTTGGAAAAAAGGTTTTTAAGATGACTGGTTCATTCAAGTGAAACGTTGAGGGAACTTTCGGGATGAATTTAGGATTTGTTCGCAGGATCACACCTGAGTTTGTGAATTGGAGGAAAGGCAGTTTGACAGTGAAAGCCTGAATGTCGCTGACTCTTTTGGCTGAAGTAAGAGCTAGCAGTAACGCTGTTTTCCATGAGATGAATTTCAGATCAGCTTTGTGGATCGGCTCAAAAGGAGCTTTCATGAGCTGCATCAACACAACATTCAGGGACCATAATGGTGGAGGTTTTCTAACTGGTGGGAAGACCCGAAAAAGGCCCTTCATGAATTGCTTGACAATTCTTGTGGAACATAATGAGACTGTGTGGTGATCTGCGGTATCTGGAGATTGCTGCCAGATGTACCCGAATGGAGGAATATGAAAGTCCTGACTTTGCCAGGAGCAGGAGATATGGAAGTACCTGTTCTGGAGGAGCGGACAAAGGATGTATATCTTCTGCTGCACACCATATACAAAAACGTTTCCATTTAAGTCTATAGGTTTTGTTGGTAGTGTCAGCTCTAGCTTTTGCCAAGATGTCTCTACACTCCGGGGAAATGTTGAGATTCAAGTATTCATTGTATTCAGGAGCCAAGCCGACAAATGAAGAGATGACGGATCTGGGTGTCTGACTTGTCCCTGGTGAATCGTTAAAAGAGTTGGACTCTGTCTGATTCGTAGATGTGGCCGTTCGGAGAGCATGAGGAGCTCCGTATGCCAGACTTGTCTGGGCCATCTGGGAGCTATGAACAGAAGGCGACACTCCTCTGTCTTCAGTTTGTTGATGACTCTCGGAATGAGCGGGACCGGAGGAAAAGGGTAGGCATAAACTCCGGACTATCTCATCGAAAACGCATTCCCCCACGAACCTTTTTGGGGAAGCCAACTTGCGTAGAACTGGCATTTCTTGTTCTCGAGAGTGGCAAATAGGTCTAGGTTCGGTTTGCCCCATAATAGAAAAAGGCTGTTGAGAGTTTTTTGGTCTAGCTCCCACTCGTGATAAGGAATCACTGTTCTGCTCAGGGTGTCTGCTAGAACATTGGTTTTGCCCTGGCACATGCTCCGCCTTGAGTGAAATATTGTGCTTGATGGCCCATGTCCAGATTTGCTGTGCTAGCTGCGAGAGTTGTAGGGATCTCGTGCCTCCTTGCTTGTTTAGATAAAACATGCTGGTTGTGTTGTCTGTCCTGATTAAGACGCTTGAATTTTGTATCTTTGGCAAGAAAGCTTTTAGAGCTAAGTGTATTGCCTTGAGTTCTAGGTAATTGATGTGGAGCTGAACCAGGTTCCGCTGATTTGCAGGTCCTGGCAATGTGCACCCCATCCTTCGAGAGAGGCATCCGTTGTTACTATGTAACTGGGTGTTTGAAGAAGGAATGACAGTCCGTTTGACAAATTGGTTAGAGTCGCCCACCACCTCATGGTGTTTTTTATTAGAGGCGTTATGTGAATCTTGTCTTCGAAGGAACCGTTGATCTGGGTCCATTGTCCAATTGCTCTTGCAGGGGTCGCATATGGAGCCTGCAATCTGGGACTAGCGGAATGCATGATGAGATCATCCGTAGCAATGATTTGTAGATGCGGACTGAAACAAACTTTTTTCTGGAGAGCCTGTCTGCCAAGGAGGTTAACTTTTGTTTCCTCTCGTGAGATGGGTACCCTTTGTTGCGGACTGTGTCTAGTATTGCTCCCAAGAAGTTTAATACGTGTTTGGGGTGAAGCTGAGATTTCTGGTAGTTGACTACAAACCCCAGGCTGTGTAACAATTGAAGGCAATAGGAAATATGACTTATTACTTGCGACTTTGAGGGTGCCTTTATAAGCCAGTCGTCCAGGTAAGGAAAGACCTGGATACCCGACTGGCGGAGAGGTGCTGCTACCGGAGCCAACATTTTTGTGAAGATTCTGGGGGCCGATTTGAGACCGAATGGGAGAACTCGGAATTGGAGGTGCATACTCCCCACTCTGAACCTTAGGAATTTGCGGTGGTTGCGATATATGGGGATATGAAAGTAAGCATCCTGGAGGTCTAGGGATGCCATCAGATCTCCAGCATTTAAGAGACGCAGGACATCTTGAAGTGTTACCATCCTGAACGACTGTTTCTTTAGAAACTTGTTCAGTGCTCTCAAGTCCAGGATGGGGCGCCAGTCTCCTGAGGGTTTCTTTACGAGGAAAAAACAGGAGTAGAATCCTCTGTTCTTTTGAGATAAAGGGACTGGTTCTACCGCTCCTTTTCTCAGCATCACTCTTACTTCCTTGAGGAGTTGGTTCATCCTCGGAGGCGGTGGGCCCGATGGAGGAACAATTGGTGGTGTTTGTGTGAATTCCAGAGTATGACCTCTGGTCACTACATCGGGTACCCATCTGTCCGATGTTATAGCCTCCCATTGGGGGAAATAGGAAGTGATGCGACCTCCGACCCTCGATATTGGTGGGTGGGGAAGTGCTGTGATGACCGGCGGGTCATTGTTTTCTGCCCGTATCTCTTCCTCGGGCAGCTCCTCTTCCTCTAGCTGGATGTTTGTAAGCTGCGGCTGGTGGTAACCTATAATGCTGCTGTTGCTGGTGGTACTGGTGTCGTGATCCTGTGGAGGAAGACTGATATTGGGATCTGTATTGTTGGTATCCACCTTGAAAGGAGTAATTTCCTCTTCCCCTTGCTCCCCGAAAAGGTTGTTTTTTATATTGCAGGGTACCTATGGATTTTGCCGTATCGGTATCCGTTTTGATAGCCTGCAACATGTCGTCAACATGTTTCCCAAACAAACTTTCTCCATCAAAAGGCATGTCGAGAACACGACTCTGGACTTCCGGTCTAAATGAAGTAGCCTTAAGCCATCCTTGCCTGCGCAGGACTGCTGCGCCAGCTAATTTTCTGAAACCAGTGAGAGAAATGTCTATTGCGCTGTCTATAATCTCTGAGGAAACCCTTTCTCCCTCCTGCAACACCTTTTTTGCTTCCACCTTGACGTCTTCTGGCAGTAGATCTAATAAGGCAGACATGTCTGCCCACATTTGGCGATCGTACCTTCCCAGGATGGCGAGGAAGTTAGCCGCCTTAACTGTGACCGCTGCAACAGAGGAACATTTTTTGCCGATGTTGTCTAATCTCCTTCCTTTCTTGTCTGGGGGAGACGCTATAGGTGCGGAGGGGTTTTTGGAACGTCGCTGAGCCTGTGATATGACAGAATCAGGTTTTGGCTGTGAGACTAGACAGGCCAGAGAATCATCTGGGGCCTTGTACTTTTTCTCCAGTCTTGGCATTTGTGAAGGCACTGTTGCCGGATTCTTCATTGCCTTCAAACCCTCCTGCCATAAGAAATCTACAATGGGGATAGCTCTTACCGATCTCTTTGATGGCTCTTTGAAGTTGTACAAAAAACATTCGGTTTCATGAGAAACAATTGAAAGGTCAAAACGTTTTGCCGATCTCTCTATTAAATTATGAAAGCCTCCTATGTCCTCTGGAGGAGAATCTACCGGACCTGCTGGCGGTGGAGATGGTGTGGGGACGAGATAATCATCCCATTCACTAGCCGCTGAATCTCTTAGCTCACCCTCTTCCCTTTCGTCGTCTGACGAGGGATGAGCTTCCAGAGTTTGGCTAGTTAACGGTATGCTAGCCTGTGGTGTTTCCGAAAGATTAGTAGTCTGGGTTTGCCGAGGTGTCTGGTAGCTTTCAGGTCTAGGTGGCGTGGTCTGAGTTGATGGTGGAAACCTTTTGTAGTAGTCATTCAACATATATTGTAGGTCTGCTACTAGTGTGCTAGGCATGGCGAGGGTCGATTGTTGTTCTGCCTGTGGATAGGATGTTGAGGCATAACTAGGCTGGTAATGCTGTTCCTCCTCATCAAACTCTTGGCATTTGACATGGAGTTGAGACGGGCTACTAGCTGCCCCAAACATTCCGTCGTTTTGAGAGTATGCATCATCGTCATCATCATCTAAAAGATGTTGTGGTGGGTATGGCAACACTTTACTTGGTGAGGTATGCATTGGCAGAATATTAGACGCCTTGTCCCCCATGGTAATAAGTGAAAGGGGTAAGAACCTGGTGGAGTTGTCCTGATGATATGAAGAATAGTGCGGCGAAGTATCGAGGTAGGTCGATGGTTTATACACTGTTAGTGCTGTGGACGATATGATCATCGACGGGTCCCTCACCGACGGGTCCCTCACCGACGGGTCCCTCACCGACGGGTCCCTCACCGACGGGTCCCTCACCGACGGGTCCCTCACCGACGGGTCCCTCACCGACGGGTCCTTCACCGACGGACCCGTCGACGGTTCCGTCACTGACGGCGTCTTTGCTGACGGGCCCTTCGTCGATGGGCCCTCTATGGGCGATGGTTCCTTCGTCGACAGGCCCTTTATGGGAGATGGTTCCTTTGTCGACCGTTGTTTTGTCGACGTATCGTCTGTAGGTGCCATCGTCGGCAGTGCCTTTTTAAACCTCATTGAGAGGTGCTTCATAGATGGGAGTGCCCTGGTCGATTGGTGAACCCAGGAGGCCTCCGCCGTCGACGATGTGGTTGGCGACGAAGCTTTCTTAAAAATGTTTGCCAAAATTATCGTCGGCGACGATAACGGCGACGACGTCATAATCATCGGTGAGACCGCTGTTGTGAACGTCGACGATACAGTAGTAGATGTTCCCGTCGACACCGTCGTCGACGGTTGTTTTTTCCCTGAAGAGACCTTTTATGGCTCTTTTTGGGGTGACAGAGACAGGGATGCCTATTTTGAGGTGCTTTTTGGATGCAAAGGCGTAGTAGGCTCTGAATGAACCTTTTTTGTCAAATATTTTAGTGTCTCTGAGTGGGAAACATCCTTTTTTGTCTCAGTAGAGACTTGTTTTGCCTTTTTGGGCACCTTCCTTGGTGGCTCATCAGACCCTCTACTTCTCTCACCTGTTCTTTTGTGAGGGCGGAAGGATGTTCTATGGCTTTCTGTTTTTGCATCCATAAGAGAAGTCTACCCTCACGGTCTTTGAGGGTTTTTTGACTAAAGGTGCGACAGATTTTGCAGTCTCTCACCTTGTGGTCTGGATGGAGGCAGTATATACACTTCTTGTGGGGGTCATCAACATGCAGTCTCTTCTTCTCACAATTGTCACAGTCTCTGAACAGACCCTTCTTTGTCTTTGCAGACATGGTAAAGCTGTAGAGCTAGTTTCCTGAGAGAAACAATCTTCAGTCAGAAATAAGGAAAAAACTGAGCAGAGCTCAGGGAGACTCCCTTCACACGACGTGCGGTAGAAAATCTGAGGGAATTCAGCCTCGGTTGGGAGTGTTTGGGAGGGGCTGAATCCTGATTGGTTGATACTGAAGTTTGGGTCTTTTCACAAAACAAAGTGGATAGACTGTAAAATACTCTAGGAGGCCTACTGGGGCCTACTTGTTTTACTTTTACTGACTTACTGCTTTATGTATTTACACTTACCGTGAGGCTCCCACCTCGACGACGGGGATGATTCAAGCATGTGAATCTATGAAAGATCCAATACTGGAGAAACATCAATACTCCGCCGCTTCAACTGTTGTAAGTGGAGTGATGAAGGATGATGCACTCCACACTCAAAATACCTACATGCACACCCTAGGGGACTGCACTGCTCAGCTGGCAGAGCTTAAGGCTCTGGTCCTGGCACTGAAACATACGGATCCTGACCAACCAACACTGATTGTGTTTGATTCATACTATTGTGTCCAGTCCTATAACGATTATTTACATCACTGGCACCTGAATGGCTTCAGGGATTCTAAAGGGAACACCATCAAACACAAACTTGTGGGGGAGGGTAGCTGAACTTCAGGACATTCTACCAAAAGCTCATGTTGTACATACATTGGGCCATCAAAGTGTGGGAGTACATACTGTAGGAAACACGTTGGCTGATGATGCAGCCAAATGTGCAATAGCTACGTCTTCTGTTGCTGCAATAACTCACTCACAGACGAGGCTGGATAATGAGACGCTGGCTGCTGTGAAAGCTTCTGCTGATGGCAAGCCTTTACCCAAAACATACTCTGTTGAATATTCCTACCATCTCAGTGCTCACAACATTGCATTTGCAATAATTCCACAGTTAGGAGACAAGTGTGATCCCCAACCAAGACCAGAGAATAGATCTCATCAAAGCAGCGCATGTGGGTGTCTCCTCTGCTCAAGCAAATATTGCAGCTACAATATCACTCTTACAAAATCATTTTTGGAGGCAATGTCTTTACAAACAAACCAAGCAATATGTCTTTTGCTGCAACATTTGCCAGCATATTAAAGGATCCACCATTAAACGCTCACCGCAGACCATCCCTCTTAATTTCCAACAAACCCCTACAATGTGTGTATCTGGACCACTGTGGTCCATTACAACCTGATGGTGCATACAAATACATCTCAGTCACTGTTGATTCTTGTTCAAGATACCTCTGGGTAAGGCCACAACAGTCGGCTGACACTCAAACTATTATTAAAGATTTATTAGTCTCTATCAGTACATATGCGGTTACAGGATTCTACTCGGACCGGTGCCCTACCGTTGTCTCTGGGCATTCAGGGACACCATGGAAACGATTGATGTTAAGCTCCATTATTCCTCACCCTATCATCCCGAGGGAAACAATGTTGTGAAGAGGAAGAACTGAGACTTAAAGCAGTCCTTAAGAGCGAGAGCCACAGGTGTGGGCTGTAGTTGGCTTCATCACATATATGGGGTCCAGAGAGCACTAAATAATCTGTCCAGAAGGTCCTTGCAAGGTCGCACCTCATATGAGGTCCTTTTAGGGATACCTATGCATGTCCCTGATCTTGATGATTCTGGTGCGGTGGCGGCAGACACACCGTTTGACATAAATGAACGTGTTGTAATTTTACAGGACCTAAAGCAATTTCTGAAGAGAATTCATCTGCCTGTGCCGTCACCTTGGGAATAAGGGATTTGCCAACAACATCTACAGGCTGGATTCCTAAAGTTGGGGATCTAGTGCGTGAAAAGATTGCTGTGGAGAAAGAATGTGGCCCATCCTACAGAGCACCGTTTCCCGTCCTGGGAATACACGGTACAAGAACTGTCAACATACCACCTTCTGCCTGGTTCCAGAGGGAACAGATTTGTTTCTATTGACAACATCAAATCACACCATGTGGCCGAACCTGCACAGTAGACCCAGAGGTCCTTCGGGTAGTACCCGCTCCTCTCTCACTATCCCACAGTATATATCTCTACCAGCAGTGAACGTTTCTGCCTGCATCAATGATACAATTGCCTCCACAAGCAGGAGGAGAGCAGAGAATGAGCTTGTATTGATTCCTGTCAACACTTCATTGGCGAACACTGTCAAGATGTGGGACGCTATTATTCCAATTTGACCCACCAGCTCTGCACCGGCTCCTGTTTGCACAGACTGCTTCTGGTTATTTCATCGACATTTACAACTTTTTTTCTGACTCATCTGCTTCTGGAACTAAGACTGTATCAAAGACACATAAGCTGTACATTTGGCTTAAGAACAATTACTTAATGTATCCATGGTACTATCTGTGGTTACTGTTTACATTGTGTGCCTTTCTACTTTGGATTGGTTTTGTTAGTCTTTTTTCTTCTGATAAATGATCATTATCTTTCTGAACGCTCTGCCTTTGAGCCGGTGGATGAGGTTTTGACACCTTACCTATCGTCCCATAAGGTCTGAAGAGACTTGTCTCTTGTAAACATTTCAGCAACTCTGATTACAGATGGGATTGTGTGGAATAGAGTGCCATTCAAATTCCATATGTGCTTAAAATTTCCATGAGTGATGGTATTACACCTGGCATTTTTGCCAATGAATGGGATGTTAAAACAACTGGTTCCATGCTTTCTGAGCTTGAATATTACACTGCATTTGAAAGTGAAGATGTGTACATGAACACAGCAAATTATGGGGAAATATTTTGTTACTGCAGTTATGGGCATTCCTTTCTGCACCAAACAATGCTCCAAGATTAGTTTACAATTCCACACAGTGGGAACATTGTTCAACAGCACCTGTGGGGAGTACTAAAACATATGTAGAATGGTTTGCGTATTTGGCTGGACATGAAATTAGAAACGCTGCGTCATACTATTTTAAATTATCACACTCCAGAACAAGGAAATGATTGCTAAATGACACAAAATTATTGTACTCCGGTTCCTTTGTTTCCAGTCTTGCTTTGGAAGATTATGGTGGTCATGCAGGCTGGCGGTCTTTCCATCGACCGCCAGCCTCCTGGAAAACCCGCTGGCCATAAGGAGGACGAGGAGTCGCCGCCAATGTTGGTGTGCGGCGGGTGCAGCAGCACCCGTTGTGCATGTCACTGCCCGCAAATCAGGCAGTGACATGCGCGACGGGTGCCTCTGCAATGCCCATGCAAAGTGCATGGGCCCCAAGGGGTGCCCCGGGGCACCCCCACCGCCAGCCTTTTCCTGGCGGGAAATTCCACCAGGAAAAGGCTGGCGGCATTTGAAACATGATCCGCAGGGTAGCGCAGCTACCCTGGCGGATGGTGTTTCATCCCGCCGCCAGGCTGCCTGGCGGCGGGAGCATGGCAGTGGGTGACGGCGGCCGGCCATGCCGGCTGGGGGCTTCAGCCGCCACTGCCTGCATGGCCGGCTGAACTGCCATGATCGTAATGAGGGCCTATATTTTTGAATGACACCGTCCAACAAACATCCAGCAAAGATAAAAGAATTAAGTATCTTTTCACCTACTAAATTTCACAATTGGCAAACATTTTCAGATGTTTCCCGAAGAACAGTTAACTGCTTGGGTTCAGAATGGTACCTTTAATTCCTCACTTTCATGTATCGGTGGGTGGTTATTGTGGCCAATGGACACAAATGAGTGCCAGGCAAGTTTTGTTAATTTCTCTGGGGTTTTCCGAGTAAGCAGGTCAGACCCTTGCTTTGTCTCAGCTCAACATTCAGGTATCGTCATTACATACATTACAGGCAAACTGTGTAAACAATGGTTACGTCCCTCCACTTTAACAGCTGTCAAAAGACACCTTAGTCTCCTGTATGAGGAAGGCAATCTACAAGATTTTCTGTTAGGACCCAGGAAGCCATGTCAACGTGTTTCATGTATGCCATATATAATGAGATTTGGAAATTATTCCAGATGAAAGCTGCTGCACGTTTAAGGCAGATAAAGAAAACATGGAAAAGGCTTTAGAGGTTGTCGAGAGCGGCATGGACACTTAGTCCAACGGAATTTACACCTTAATAATATTGTTTCATCTGCAATTGATATAATTCAGAATGACATGTCCTTTTTACAATATGGACAAAGCCAGCTGCATTCTGCCATCCAGTTAAGTTGGACATTGCAGATTATCAAAAGTGGCTGTGTGCCCTGGAAGCATGTTTACATTATTCAATTGTTTGCCACTTTGAACTTGTCCAGACAGCAACAGATAATGGCTAAAAATGAAGCTAGTTACATCATCTTAAACAATGAGAAATTAGAGAAGTTGCCTTTCACTGCAGCAGAAATCCACTCCCCAGTACGGCTAATGCATGAAGTGATAAATCTGCCCATTTCCACCTTTCGTTTCACAAAATGCTTAAAGCATTTTTCAGCAGGCAGGTTTGAGCAGCTAGGAGACAGTTACATACACGAGGTGTGGGAGTTGCCTTCGAGTACAAATGTATGAACAGAGAAACAGAGGTCTTTTTTTGTTAGTGGAACCGAATGTGAGACTACTGTTAGTCATTCTGTGATTTGTAAACAGGTGTCCTTGCGTGGCCTTTGCAATGCGGAGGTTGCAAATTTGGCATGCTATCTAAAGGGTACTCCAGTCTCTATGATTCGGTCAGCATTTCAGATACTTTCTAATGGAAGTAATGCAGTTCTGAACGATCAAAGCTGCTGCGGAATGAAACCGGGAATAGCTTATGTGATTTTGGTTACTCAAATAGTAACTTGATGCAGACATGTTCTATTCCCCGTGTAAGAGATAAAGGTGGCAGACTTGTGACCCCACATTGCTACTTCTAAAGTAAACTTTGAGAAGCTTAGCAGACTAAAAGGTTGTTCCAAAAACACGTGGACCTGACATCGGACAGATACGTATGATCTCCAGATAGCTAGGTCATCGGCCTAGATACAATCCCTAGTAAATACCAACTTTCCAAAGCATTCTGGAGAATTGGTGAGCAGATTATTCAATGCAATGAATACTGTGGGGATTGCGCACCATTTTAAGGCTGTCGGTTCTGGATTTGTTAACACCTCTCAGACAGTGTTTGAAGTAATAACTGCAGCCATACACTCCCTCTTTTCAAGTGTCTCTGGGGGATTCCCTATAACTTTGGCATTAATTGGCAGAATTCTGCTGCTGCTATTTTTGATACGCAGTGTCTGTTTTCTCCCAGCAAAGCGGAGTAATGGCGCTACCACCAGCCCAGCTGTGTTGTGAACGCATGATGCAGCATTTCAGAGCTTCTTTGCTTGGGGAGCTAGAGCTAGATTGGTCTTTGGACATTTAGACCACTCTTGACGCGTGTCCAGACAGTCTTCCATTGCATTTGGTGCCTCTTTGAATGTGCACCTCTAATCTGTTTTGCCGTTCAGCCTGCATCTCCTGTGGACAAGGATCTGTTAATGTTGTCAATGAGGGTTCATTCGCAGACATGCCTCTTAAAACTGCAGTTGATTCACGAGGCATTCAATGAGTCATCGCTTATGGTTTTGCTGGATCCGACATCTGGCACTATTGACAGCCACAGCCGGGAGGCGAGTCACGCAATAGGGCAGGAGCCCTTTAAATAGTCTTCGCGCTCACGCCGTCGCGGGTAGCGCTGTCACAGCCGGGAGGAGAGTCACGCAATAGGGCAGGAGCCCTTTAAATTATCTTCGCGCTCCCGCCGTCGCGGGTAGCGCTGTCACAGCCGGGAGGAGAGTCACGCAATAGGGCAGGAGCCCTTTAAATTATCTTCGCGCTCCCGCAGCGCGGGACGCGCGCGGGCGGCGCCCGGGCGAAGCCCGGGCCAAGGGCGGGCCCGTCCTTAGCCCGTCAGAGACCGGAGGAGGCTGGGCTGGGCCCCATCTCTTTCACCTGTAGTAAGAGAATTACTTGTTATCTAAGAGTTGTTTAAGAGAGTACAGATTATAGCACCATCCTACTATTCCTAAATTGAGAAGCCTATTCTTCACTCAGCCCTTCCCCCATTAATTCCTCCTCTAAGCTACCCCATTGCGGGCATCTTCCCAATATGGGGAAAAGGAAGGCTATAGATTTACCAGCACAATCCAAGGGTACTAAAATCGCAAAAAAACGCCCAAGTAGACCTTTGAATCCAGCTATACCCAATGGGTTAAACCCATTGGATGAAATAGATCTCCTAGTTAAAGAAGTTGAGTCTATGTTAGGTACACAAACAACTCTAGGGGCAACTAATTTAAAGAGAGGCCCCCCTAACGATAGGAAAATCCCAGAGTTATTTAAAAAGAAGGGGTCAAGGGATCCTACAGATACTATAATAGGGGTAGATGGAGACAGGGGCCCGCATAATTGCAAGGGCCCCCTACCGTCACCCACTTATAACATAGCGAGTTCTCCAGTATCCCAGCTGGGTCTCCCACACGTACCACATACACCAACCCTTCTACCATTGACTCCGGTGATCAAGGTGGTCCCTAGCCTATTCTGTACTAATCGTTTTGAACCTCTATTGGTAATAGAGGACTCGCCCGTGCCCACGAGTGTGCCCAAGTGCAAGTTAGTAGTTGGAAAACCCAACCCTAGTGTTATTTCACCGATCCCCCAGCTCGAGCCAGAAGGCAAAGAACCAGCAGCTAGTAGAGACAACCTGGCTACAGTTCTCCAGAGAGTTGATGAAGTTAAGGGACTGGTTTTAGTATTAATAGATCTTATGAAGAGCAATCGTGCTTGTGCTGGACTTTGTAAAGTCTGTGGGGAGGTCAGGGGGGAAGAAGCCTTCCCATTATCTGCCCCACCAATGGGGACGGAGCTAAGGGACAATTGTTGTCTCCCCACTAGAAGGGGGACAGCTCTTCTAGGGAGGGAAGACTACCGTTGTGATCCCAATATCGACAACATGAGACCCAGGAGGTCTACAAATGTACCTAGGCACAGAGACCGTCAAGGTAGTTGGTCAAGTAATCTTACTAGTGACAGGGCCAGAGGTAGGACTAGCAAATCCGACCCACCGGAAACTGTCCAAGATTCCAGCCTTACACAACCCCCCAACAAGTCACATAAGACTCCCTCTAACAACATCACTCTCTCCCGATACAATACTGAGAGTATAGTTAATAAAGAACAGGACCTGTTTATAAGTCAGGGAACAAATAAAATCTATTTGACTAATGTTCCAAAACTATCGCCAGGGTTAGCTGAGAATCAAGCTTCCTTGATCAACAAAGTCATACATTGGATACGTTCCCGACGAAGTTGTCTCTCTGTTATTCGTTCTGACATAATATCGGCCAAGAGAAGCAGCATCACAGGGACCAATCTTGACATAATAACTATCTATTTTGAAGACAAGTATATGGTGACACAATTAATGGATTTTGATCGTCGTACCCACTTGGAATATGCAACAACCAGGGAGGGAATTAGACTCATGTTACACCCACAAAATACTGGACAAGCCATGGGACTGGCAGGATCTGATGGTTCAACTAATTCCCGCGGAGGTGCTGCACGAAAGGAAGTTAATCCCAGGCTGTTGCCCAATCCTGTATGACTGACTACTGAACTAGTAACTAATGTGACGGCCTGCTCCAAGGCCTTACATTTTACGGGGGATGACAAAACATTATCACCAAACATTTGTAGTACTGACTCGAGTGTGGTAGACGCTGGATGCACACCCGTGGTGACAAACCAAGATAAATGTACATTAGAACTTATGTCATGGAATGTTGCCGGCCTGGCAAAGAAACTAGACGATGGTGAATGGGCCTCTTTTATTAAAAAAACAGACATATGTTTGTTTCAGGAAACTTGGGCGGAGGATGCCACCAATATAGATGGATTTCTCTCATTTAGTGCACCTGCTATACCTCCAGAGAAGGGGAGGGGCCGGGCAAAAGGTGGGCTCTTATTACTTGTTAACAAGAATTTGCAGTGTGACTACAAGCTTTTGGGAATTGATTCTGTAGATCTAAAAGCCATGTGTATTACGTTTAACAGAAGATTATCAATTGTTATTGTTAATGCTTATATACGATCGGTCCCAAATGGCTCCGAGTCCCATACCCTGGCTATTCTGTCTGAATTTGTAGGCAGCCTCCACCCCTCAACTATTCTAATCATAGCTGGAGATTTTAACTGTACCTTTGAGCCTTCTATTCTCACAAGTGGTTTAACTGATGAAGAAGATGAGCAGTGGGGGATCCCACAACTATCTATTACCCAGCCTTGCAAAAAATCTCGGGTGGCCATGCAATTAGCCACTTTATGTTTAAATCATGGCCTTAGGGCCTGTAACGGTAGAACTCCATCTGATATGAACAGCGCACCTACTTTTAAAAGGGGCATGTCGACAAGCACTATTGATTACTTCTTGGTCGATGTTAGGTTGTGGCCCCAATTGGTAGATATGAAAATAGAAGTAAGATGTGACAGTGACCATTTCCCCTTGCTCCTTACTCTTTCTGGAGAAACGTTCAGGAGAACACTTAATAACCATGTTACAATCATTCCGCCATCTTGTTGGAATAACAAATTCACCAAGATTACATGGCCAAAAGTGGTGTCCAACCCTCATCATATCAGAGCAATATATCAGATTTTTTTAAATAATTTGGCAGAGTATGAAGACCAGGCAGTGGGGAATATTCCGATTCTCAAAATACATGACAACATGTATACCCAACTACGGTCTTTTTTTTATAAAACAAGGCGGTCAAAGACACATGAAGGGAAAGGGGCAAGCAAGGGATGGTTTGATGAGAGGTGCTCAAAGGCTAAGTCTGGGTTAAGAGTTGCAGTAATGTCTGGTTCCCAGGGGGAAATTAAACAAGCCAGGTCCCTATACAAAGCAACTTTGTCTAATGCTAAAAAGCAGTGGGAGGATTCCCTGTGGCAGGAATTATTAGATGCTTCCAGAGAGAAGAACAATAAGCGTTTCTGGGAGCTTCTGTCTAAAAGAGAAAATGGAGGTAGGAGTTGTCCCAGCAACCATATCCAACCAGAAAGCTGGGTAGAGCATTTTACTACTCTCTATGCCCTACCAGAGGGCCCAATGGACACCAATGTGGTCCACTCTCCAACAGAATTGTTGGAACCAAATTCCCGTATGGCCCCCCAAGTGGAGTCTCAGTGTGTCCCTGAGCGTTGCCTCATTTTTAAAATAGAAGAGACCCTTGAGGCTATAAATAGGCTAAAACCTGGCAAAGCACCTGGACCAGATAAGCTTCCTGGAGATCTTTATAGATCAGAACCACATATCTGGTCCTGGTATATAAATGCCATTTCAAATAGTATAGCGGCAGGGGGGCAAATTCCAGGTACATGGAAGGGGGCAGAGATCATACCCATTTATAAAAAAGGGAATGCTAATCTCCCAGCCAACTACAGGCCAATTAGCCTTATAGACAACCTACAAAAGATTTTTGCAAAACAAATTTTACAGAGGTTAATCAATTGGGTTGAGGAGTACCAAATCCTTTCCCATCTACAGGCAGGGTTTCGTGCAAAAACAAGCACGATAGACCAGGTTTTTCGATTGGCCATATTGCATTGGAAATATGTACTTGTGGCCAAACAATGCCTGTATGTGGTATTTATAGACCTGCGATCGGCTTTTGATTTGGTCCCAAGAGCCAAACTGTGGGAAGTGCTGGGTAGATTGGGAATCCCAGAGGATCTATTACTCCTGTTAAAACGACTGCATGAGAACACTTATGCCCAAGTGAGGTGGGGTGAACAAGGCGAACTGACAGAACGGATTCCAATCAGAAGAGGAGTTCGCCAAGGTTGCGTGTTAGCCCCCCTACTGTTTACTATATTTATCAACGAAGTAGTAAAGGCTGTGTCCACAGGCCAGAATGATGCCCCTTCCCTGAATACACAAAAAATCCCTATCTTGCTCTTTGCCGATGATTCACTCCTCATTTCTAAGACACCAATGGGGTTGCAGACCCTTGTTGACCGGTTTAACCAATTCTGTAGCGATTATGGGCTGGAGGTTAACATTAACAAAACAAAATTGATGGTCTTATCCAAGGGACCTAGGAAAAGATGTTCCATCCACATTGAGGGAGTACCGCTGAAGGAAGTAAGCTCTATAGATTACTTGGGAGTTAGGTTAACCAGTAAACTACTATGGGAAGAGCAGATTACGAAAAGTGCAGGGCTCCTTCAACATAGAGCCTCATCCATATTGCGTTTTTATCAAAGCTCCTTTACAAAGGTTGTTTCCCCAGCAATAAAAATTTACACGGCTAAGGCTCAAAGTGCAGCCCTGTACGGAGCGGAGGTATGGGGTTACGCTAACTGCAATAAGATCAGTGTGGGGGAAAACAACTTTGCAAGGGCTTTAATTGCATGTCCACGCACTACACCCTTGCTTCCATTATTTCTAGATCTGGGGTTAAGCCGAGTAGCAGATCTAGCTACTCTAAGACCTCTCCTTTATTGGATTAGATTATGGACAACCCCCGAACTAGATATATATAAGACCGCATTACTCGATTTACTGAAATGCCAAAATGCTAATACTCTTCCCTGGATTCGCCATGTGGCCCATTGGCTTAGGCTTTTGGGCTTGGGCGACTATTGGGAAAATCCCCACAAATTAGAGAGACGGCACAAAAATGTTTTAAAGTTAACCTATTGGTCCTATGTTAAGGACAACTACATAATCCATAAATCCCATGGTCGCTTAACTAATTCCTTTACTGATATCAAATGGTCCCCAAAGTTTGAATCCTATTTGGATGTGATACCGGACTTGCAAGGCAAGAGCTTATACGCAAGGTTTCGTTTTGGCTCACTGCCCCTGATGTCATTGATTCATAGGTGGGGGTCGATTAATCTTCCCGATACATGCCCTGCCTGTGGCAGTATTTTTGAAACCATTGAGCATTTTATGTTCTTCTGCCCAGCCTATGCGATTCCGCGAACAAAATGGATCCGCAAGATTTGCAGGGACATGGGATTCAAGAATTGCTCCTTGGCTCTACGGGTTCTAAAAAGCCATAATTCAGCTGACGTAATTCTTTCAGTAAGTAAGTATTTAGCAACAGCTTGGCGCATACGTTGCCATCTTCAAAAAGTTATTTAAGGTCTTATCTCTATATAGGTAAGATTTAGAGCCATATGTGCAAATCAAGTTATTGTTTTAATATTTTACACCTATTTACAGACATGTATTTATTTATTTACTTAAGAATTATTATATTCTGTTTTATGTGCTTTTATGGTCATTGATGAACTAAGTTGATGATGAAGATGATCTGGATGAAGTGGGTTGGATAGGGCTTGGAATAGATTTTTCAGACATTATGTAGGTAATCATTATGTGTTTCTGCCATTTGAACACTAGTTTTAGCCATAAAGAGCTATTTTTTATGCATCTGTCTGGTACTCGTGCCATTTTAACATGAATCCGATAACCATTTTAAGTTAATATATAAGCTTTTTATCACACTGTGCTTGTGTCTTAACGACTTGACAGTGCTTAAATTTGCCAAATGATTGTGCCGGTAGTAGGCTCTCTTTGTTAAAGTATGCCATCTAAATTATTAAGGAATTATATTATTATGTAACATCAAATCAGCACTTTAAATTTTTACATCTTGGGTCGGATAGTTTGTATTTATCTTGATGATGATACCATCTGGGAAATATGTATTTTGAAATCACCCCATATTGTTTTAAGAGTTTTAAATATTTGTACTATTTTAACGTTATGAAGCAATTGTCTCAGAAACCCTGGTATCTAAATGTTAAGTTATGTATCGGGATCAATGGTGGATTATAGTAGGCCATTGCCTATAGAAGCTTTTCCTATTCTAAACCTTACTATTTTCAGCCAGTGTAAAAGTATAATGAAGAAAACGTACCTTTTTTGTACAATTTAATATGTAACTTTTATGACCTATGGTCGAATAAAGTATATGATGATGATGATGACAGTGCTACCTACACAGTTCCACCTGCACTGGAGGCTTCCACGCACTTCTGCTCCATGGATCCTTCTGTCAATTCCTTGATCAACTTGCCACCTGCCAAAGTGGAGTCCTTCCTGGTCTCAATCTCCCTTGATGACATCAGGGATTCTTTTCAAGAACATGACTCTTTTTAGAATTCAACCATTGGCTTTTTCCTCAAAAGTAAAATGTAACAAAACTGCATTTCAATTCGGCCTATCTGTTGGCCTGCTTTGCTGGTTGATTTAGACATTTGTCTCTTATGTATGATTTTAGTTATGCTTTTAGAGGTTTTACACTTTTACTAGAGTATTTTTAACATTAGGGCTTGGACTTCACACCCTTGTTCCAATAACAGGGGAGGGTGTTGTGGGTCCATTTTAGTTAGTTGCTTGAGCACAATGTTAGCTTAGCCTAGGCTTGTGCCCTGTGTCCTTTTACCTAGTTATTATGCTCTGTATCATTTTTATTATTGCTTCTTTTAGTGGCATTGTTTTAATTTCACTATCAGTTGATATTCTGCTAAAGCAGCATTATCAGTGTTATGGACAACATTCTTTGCATCACGTTCTTTTCTGTGGAATCACAAGAACAGCAATATTTGTACTGCCAGCCCCAAGACTGCGTAAACAGTCCAGCGCTTAGGTACATACCCACATCAGGCTTCTGTGCATAAACAAACATGTACCTAATAAAAACATTTGGTAGAACAAAGGGCATTAAAGGGGGATCCAGCCAGAACTTCCATCCATGATGCATGCCGGTTTTCGGTAGACCTCAGTCTGAGTCTCCACGGATCATGATCTGGAGACTGACGGCCTGACCTTTTACCAAGGTAACAGAGGTGTGGTGTGCTTCACATGGACACTGTACAGACAGATTTGACTTACATCACCAGGCTCTTGCTTATGAGCTAGAGATTAGGCTTTTAGGTAGGAATTGAATACTCATGTCACGACAATAGGTTAGGGTTGTTTATATTTACATCTCTAATTTGCACAATGCTGATTTCATTATTCCTCAGTATCCTAATCATTGCAGCTCATGTATTTCATCGTAGATTGCAGTCTTTTCAATAAAAGTATTGAAAACTGTTCTGCAACTGAGACTCATATGAGGAGAGAAAAGGGTAAGGCTTGTTTCACCACGATTTTCCATGAGGGGTGTTTCAGAGTTCCATGCAAGGCTGCCACAAATCACCTCTACCTTTTGGGTTTTGGTGAGGTGCTGCTAGAGAGCCTGGAGGGTTGGGCTGACAGCTGCCAACTGGTGCAGGAGTGACTCAGTCGTCAACAAGCAGAGGTGCTGCCGCCCCAAATCTAGCAGCCTCGTTAGAGGACGAGAGTCCTTATAAGATCAATGCCTACCATGGCCCGAGGGCAGTGGCGATGCCCACTATGGCCCAAGAGCAAAGCGGCTCGATAGCCTTTACTTCCATGCTTGTGGGCTTTTTGGTCAGAGCAGGGGGGAGTTTTACTCATAGCTGGAAATTCCTGCAATTTAAGAGTTAAGTCAGCTTCAGAGTCCAAATCTTGGATGGTAAAAGCCTCCTCTTCAGCAGCTGAAGCTCTGTGAAGTTCCTGCTCTTGTTCATTGTTGGACAAGGTGTCTTGGAGTCTGAAAATGTCTGGTGTGTCCTCGACTTCTTGCCTCTGCGTTTCTCTGTGGCGGGCTCTCCGATCTCACAGAGTCTTTTTCGACCAGACAAACTGGCAGGCCTCAGTCGTCTTCTTTATGTTCTGGCAACAGGCAGAGGTTACAGACCTGGTGCTGCTGATCGGTCCTTGGGCATTTTGAGTGACACTTCCGACAGAAGCGAAAAGGTGTCTGGATTTCATTCTCTGAGGTCTGGAATGGAGAAAATGGCGGCCTAAAGGCCACCGCCCTGAGGGCCTAGACTGAAACATGTTGATCCAAATAAGATTTTCTTCAGACCCGGAACGCAGATGAATAGAATGACGCATTTGATAAGCAATACCGATGATTTGGACAGGTTTCTCAAATGGAAGAGGCATAAGACGGTCTTGAATCAGAGCTTGGTGAAAACATGACTACCCAACGGCGGAAGAAAACAATCTGATGATGGAGTCGATGCCCAAGCGCAATACCAGTAAGAGGAGCCATCATTATACCTCGTGGCTCGAAAGATTTTTTAAAGAAAAATAACTTTCTGGACCCCAACACGAGGTGGCGGACGTATGGAGAGCATGTGTTTCTACAACCACACATGCCATCAAACATGTTCTTCCTTCATGTCTCCCAGAACACTGGAACATTACTCTGGCTGTTTAAAGAAGGAGCAGTATAAGGAATGGTTTCTTACCTGTAACTCCAGTTCTCTCGTAGGGGTATTTCCATGATAGTCATAAGCACTGAATAGTTCCGCGCGCCTGCGGGGACCCCGGAGCACTGTTGTGTAGTATATTCTTAAGTGCAATCATCAGCTCCTTGACAAAAAAGGTCTGTGAAAAACACTTAAGAATAACAATGTGCAGCCTATGTGAACAGCTACACAGGCCAAATTGTTAGAAGAAAAAACAGTTGTAGTGTAAATTTCACGTTTAAACCTCTATTTATTCTATAAATACATAAATAAATACATTCTCATATTTTATTTACACCTCTCATGAGAATAAAACAATGTAGGGCAGTGTAGCCCATAGGCTGCCGTTATACAGAATGAAAATAGAG
Organism: Pleurodeles waltl; assembly: GCF_031143425.1. NCBI lineage: Eukaryota > Metazoa > Chordata > Amphibia > Caudata > Salamandridae > Pleurodeles > Pleurodeles waltl. Next base: position 1,127,186,450 of record NC_090448.1, read on the forward strand.
CTGTGCCTTTAAGAAAGTAAAGTCTTCCTGTTTCCCATCATGCACAGCAAAAGGCAGTTGCCTCAGTTCTTTTTTGGAGGCTATTAACCTGACATGAAGAAAAACAAAACATTTGTTGGAGTACCAACCTCCATAATATTCATGTTCTATGTCAACTCCACCGGGGAGGAGGGAGGGTTGCTTATGACTATCATGGAAATACCCCTACGAGAGAACTGGAGTTACAGGTAAGAAACCATTCCTTCTCTCGTAGGGGATTTCCATGTATAGTCATAAGCACTGAATAGAGTAGCAAGCCCATCCCCATAACCGCGGTGGAGTAGATATAAGAATACTGAGAAAAACATGAATCATGCAAACAAATTCTTGAGCAAAGCCTGTCCAACCTGAGCATCTGCCCTAGCGTCTGTATCAAGGCAGTAATGCTTAGTAAAGGTATGGACCGACCTCCAAGTGGCAGCCTTGCATATTTCTGCCAAAGGGACATTTCTCATCAAGGCTACAGTAGCTGCTTTCCCTCTGGTAGAGTGGGCTTTTGGCCTACCACCAAGGGATTTGTTTGCTAACTGATAACATAACATTATACATGAAACAATCCACCTGGATAAAGATTGTTTAGATGTGCCCAAACCTGTTCTGATTGGGCCATAGTTAATAAAAAGCTGTTGTGATTTTCGTAAGCTTTTTGTCCTGTCCAAGTAAAATTTCAATACTCTCTTTACATCCAGAGAGTGCAGAGTTCTCTCAGCAGGAGTAGCTGGATTCTGAAAGAAAGTCGGTAATGAAACTGTTTGGTTCACATGGAAGTCGGAGACTACCTTAGGTAGAAATTTTGGATGAGTTCTCATTACCACTTTTGCAGAATGAAAAACCGTGTAGGGTTCCTGAGCGCAAAGGGCCTGGATTTCACTGACCCTACGCGCTGAAGTGATTGCCACCAGAAAAGCAGCTTTCCATGTGAGATGCTGCAGCGATGCCTTGTGTATCGGCTCGAATGGCGGCAGCATCAGACGTGATAAGACAACGTTCAGTTCCCATGGAGGAGAAGGCTTTCTAATGGGAGGAAAAACCTTCTTTAAACCTTCTAGGAAATCCTTAATAATCGGAATCCGAAAAAAGGAAGTTTGTGAAGGACTCTTTCTGTATGCCGTTATCGCCGCCAAGTGAACTTTTATTGACGACAGTTGTAAGACCAATTTTGCCAAACTTAACAAGTATGGCAGGATAGATTGTTCTCCACAGGAAACCGGGTCAATGTTGTTGTGTAAACACCAAATGCAGAATCTCTTCCACTTGCTTGCATAGGCTGATCGTGTGGAAGGGCGTTTTGCTTCCTTCAGAATTTCCATACAGTCCTGAGGTAGGTTCAAGTGTCCATATTGCACTAGCTCAGGAGCCATGCTGCCAAACTCAACGATGAGGGGTTGGGATGAGATATCTGCCCTCTGAACTTCGTGAGAAGGTCCGGACGATATGGTAGCCTGATGTGTGGTTTGAGTGACCGGTGAAGAAGGTCTGGGAACCACCACTGGCGTGGCCACTCCGGAGCAATTAGGATCATTTTGGTCTGAGCATTGGACAGCTTCTGGAGGACCGCCGGAATCAGGGGAAGCGGTGGAAAGGCGTAAAGAAATGCTCCTGACCAGCTTATCCACAGGGCATTCCCCAGTGTCCCTGGATGGTAATATCTGGAGGCGAAGTTTTGGCATTTTTTGTTTTCTGGGGTTGCGAATAGGTCTGTAGAGGGGGTACCCCAGAGTGCGAAAATGGAATGAACGACGTCGTCGTGTAGTACCCATTCGTGGTTCTCGTTCATTACCCGACTGAGGGCATCCGCTTGAACATTCTGGATGCCGGGCAGGTGAGTTGCCACTAGCGAAAGGTTCCTGGCTAGAAGCCTAGAATGCCAGATTGTCTGAGCCTCTCTGGATAAAATTCTGGACCTGGTGCCTCCTTGTTTGTTCACGTAGTACATAGTGGCCACGTTGTCTGTCTGAAGAAGGAGAGTTTCCGTTCTCAGAGAGGGAAGGAAGGCTTTGAGCGCAAGGTGGACTGCGCGAAGTTCCAGCAGGTTGATGTGATAGAGACTCTCTCTCTGTGACCACTCGCCTTGGACTCGAAGATGTTCCATGTGCGCCCCCCATCCGAGCAGTGACGCATCTGTTACGATGGTTTGAGATGGAGGTCGTTGTTGGAACGGAATCCCCACCAAGAGATTGCTGGGTAAACACCACCACTTGAGGGATTGTAGGGTGTGAGGAGAAAGAAGGACTTTGTTCTCCCAATCGTCCCTCAGTTGACACCACTGATCCTCTAGATTTTCCTGCAATGGTCTCATATGGAGGCGAGCATTGGGAACCAGATGGATACAAGAGGCCATCGAGCCCAGTAGAGAAGCTATTATTCTTGCAGTGGCTTGAGGTCTTTCCTGCAGTTGTTTGCACTTTTGGAGAATCGATAACCGTCGTTCCTCCGAAGGAAACACCTTTCCTAGCCTGGTATCTACAATGGCCCCTAAGTAATGCAACCTCTGAACAGGTGTTGCTGTAGATTTCAGAAGATTGACTTGAAGACCAAGTTTTTGTAGCAGTTGTAGAGTCCATTCGAAATGCTGCTGTGCCTCGAGACAGCTGGAGGCCTTTATGAGCCAATCGTCTAGATAGGGGTAGACGAATATTCGCTGTTTCCTCAAGTGGGCGGCTACTACCGCCATGCATTTGGAAAAAGTTCTTGGCGCTGATTTTAGGCCGAAAGGTAGAACTGCAAATTGGTAATGGCGTTTTCCGACGGTGAACCTTAGGAATTTTCGATGTTTCTTGGTTACTGGGATATGAAAGTAAGCGTCGCAAAGATCTATCGCACATAGCCAGTCGCCCTGACGTAGATGTGGGTAAATTTGGTGTAAGGCTAACATCCTGAATTTTTCTTTGCGAATCCATTTGTTTGCTGTCCTCAGATCTAAGATGGGACGAAACTCTTGTTTGTCTTTTTTCGGTACAAGGAAATATCTCGAATAAATCCCCTTCCCTTGTTGGCTGATGGGAACGGGTTCTATGGCTCTTTTTTGCAATAGGATATTGACCTCTAACTGCAGAGCTTCGAGATGGTGGTTGGCTGTTTTGGGTGGAACAGATGGTGGAGAACTGGTGAATCTGAGAGCGTAACCATGTCTCACAATATTCAATACCCAGGCGTCTGTTGTGATGCGTTGCCACTCGTCCAGATGATTTGAGATACTTCCCCCTACCGGAGTGGATAACGGAGGAGGGGGAAGCAAAGATTCAGGGCTTAGACGTGGGAGCTTGTCGAGGTGTCTGGGTCTGAGGTGTTGAACGACCCCTTGTCGACCTTCTGGAGAAGCCCCTCTGATGCTGCTGCTGCTGCTGTTGCTGAGGGCGTGAAGACGTACAATGTGGAGCCTGATACCTGTGGGTGAACAGTCTTCTTTGATATGGGCGGAATCCTTTTCGCTGTTCTTTAGGTCGCTCCATGCCTACCGCTTTCAGGGTATCCAGCTCCGACTTCATTCTGGCCATCTCATCATCGGCATGAGAGCCGAACAAAGTGGAGCCTGAGAAAGGCAGGTTCTGTATCCTCTGCTGTGCTTCGGGTTTAAGCGATGTAAGCCGCAGCCATGCATGTCTCCTGAGCGCTATACCATGAGCATAGTTATGTGCGGATAGTGTTGAAGAATCCGCCGCAGCACTTATAATCTGGTTAGAAACCATAGCTCCCTCGCTCACGACCTCTAGGAAATCTTCCCTTTTGTCCCTAGGGAGATGCTCCGCGAACTGCAGTATAGAGTCCCAGAGGGATCGATCATATCTCCCTAATAAAGCAGTGGCACTGGCTGCTTTTATGGTGATAGATGCCGTCGAGCATACTTTTCTTCCTGCAGCATCGATCTTTCTGCTCTCTTTGTCTAGGGGAGCAGAGGAAGACGGTGACGTCGAATGCGATTTCTTCGCTGCCACTATAACTACCGAGTCTGGTACTGGGTCCGACCTCAAGAATAGAGGATCTTGCTCTGGTGGACGGTACTTTTTAATGAGTCTGGAAGGAGCAGACTTTGTTGTAGCCGGCGTGAGAAAAATGTCCATTGCTGGCTCAATAAGACCCGGAACCAGTGGAAGTAAAGGTCGTGAAGATGTCCTTTGATGCAAGGTCTCAAAGATCACTGATGTCGATGGGGCCGGAGCTGCTAGCGGGATATTCAGCTTGGTTGCCCCTCTCACTAAGACCTCCTGAAATGTGTTGACATCATCTATGGGAGACACTCTTGGGGACGGTGAGTCCGATAAGGTTGGAGAGTAGTCTCGTGTGGACGATGAAGAATGTCCATGATGTGATTCCTGACGACAGTGCCTAGATGTAGATGTACGCCTCGAGGAATAACCAGAACGCCCTGCAGATCGCGTTGGAGTCCTCGGAACAGGTTCTGGAGGAGGCACCGGAAGAGGAGCCGTAGGTGTTACCGGCGTCTGTGGTAACGGCGACTGCCTTTGCGAGAGCTGTGGTGATGCTGGAAGTAGGATAAGCGAGGCCGAGGATTCCGAGGTTGTATAAACCCTTCTAGGCCTCTTAGATGGTCTTCTCGACGTCGAACTGCGGTGACGGCGAGTGCCTCTAGACGTCGACTCGTCTCGCCGCTGAGAACCTCTCCACGACAAACCTCGACGTCGGTGCAGTGACGGTGAACGCCTCCGACGGCGAACACTCTCTCTCGACGGCGATCTCCCTCGCCGTGTCGAAGGCGAGCCCGACTCGGATCTCCTTGGCGTGGACTGTGTTCGCCGTGTCGACGGCGACCCAGATCCTCTCGACGTCGGGTGTCTTCGCCGCCTCGACGGCGAAATAGCTGTCGACGGCGAACGATGTCTTTTTCTCGCCGGCGAAGCACTCCTCGACGGCGAACATGTTGGCGCCGTTCCCTGCTTCGACGTCGACGCTCTCGACGTCGTCGGAGATCTATGTCGTTTTTCAGCAGGTCTGGAAGGAGTCATGGAGGAAACAGGTTGAACCCTGGTAGAAGTCTGACCTTCTCCTCGCTCTGTAGTGGAATGGCCACTTTTTCTCCTGTCCTCTCTCGCCTGAAGTCGGATCTTCTCTCTATCACGAAGGGTTCTTCTAGAGAAGGTTTTACAAATGTCACACGACTCCGGTTTGTGGCTGGATGGAAGACAAATTATACAGACCCTATGTGGATCTGTTTTAGCCTTCTTTCTTCCACAAGAAGGACATTTATCAAAAAGTGAAGGCATTTCCAACTAGAAAAACCTCAAAATTCTGTCAGAATTTAACAGAAATCAGTAGAAAATGATCACTCAAAGGTAAAAACGTCGAGTGAAAATGAAATTCAGAAGATATTTCAATGAATTTCTGTCACAAAAGCTTTTGTGAGGTAGAGCTCAATGCTTCAGGGTCCTGTCAGCAGGAGCCGGAAAAAAGAACTGAGGCAACTGCCTTTTGCTGTGCATGATGGGAAACAGGAAGACTTTACTTTCTTAAAGGCACAGCTCTATTTTCATTCTGTATAATGGCAGCCTATGGGCTACACTGCCCTACATTGTTTTATTCTCATGAGAGGTGTAAATAAAATATGAGAATGTATTTATTTATGTATTTATAGAATAAATAGAGGTTTAAACTTGAAATTTACACTACAACTGTTTTTTCTTCTAACAATTTGGCCTGTGTAGCTGTTCACATAGGCTGCACATTGTTATTCTTAAGTGTTTTTCACAGACCTTTTTTGTCAAGGAGCTGATGATTGCACTTAAGAATATACTACACAACAGTGCTCCGGGGTCCCGCAGGCGCGCGGAACTATTCAGTGCTTATGACTATACATGGAAATCCCCTACGAGAGAAATAGATTTATATGCGGATTACTTCCCTCTATGTTCTCAGCACAGGCAAGTAATTGAGATTTATTTATAACTGAGTCAGTGAGTATTAGTCAAACTGTGGATGAGGGAGAGTTAGGTGCTTCTGGATATGTAGAGGAGTGAGGGACATGAGCGGTAATAAAAATGTGGCTCTTTCGGAGCGTGGACTGGTGTGTGTGGATGAGTGAGAAGACTAGTAAGTAATGTTAATAAAGAAAGCTGTGGGTAGAAAAAGGCAAGTTTAATAAAGTGATCTTTCCACAAATTGTGATAAGAAAGTATTCATATAAAAAGTATTTGCAGACAAGTTTGCATGTTTTCAGATGTACTATTAACTTAAGGCTCCACGCTTGCCTCACGCCTTTTTCTTGGCTGCTTTAGCAAGCTCTTTTCTCACTTACTTTTGGGATCATTATTAGTTATTTTTATCCGGCTCCTTTTGCTGCCCAGTGCATTCTCCACAGGAGGTTAGAGCCCTCCCCTCTAGGTTCTGGACAGCGACCATTCTGGCGGAAATACAGGTCAGCAGACTAGCTGCTGACTTGCGCTCACATGGTGATTGAGCCCACAGCTCTTATTCAGGGGGTGATGCGGCCACATCAATGGTGTGCCGAAGGCATGCCTAAGGCAAGCCCGCCTGTGCCCAACTGGGATCGGGGGCCGGAGGCTATGCCTGTTTTCAGTCAATGTTAGCCGGTATCTCTTACTCTTCTCACGCCCTCTTCACATTAGCAGGAAGACAGTGGTGCAAGCACAGGGTTAAGGTCGCCCCAGATAATTTAGAAGGGTGGAGTTGTGAATACTGCTATTGGTCACCCGGGACACCGTCTGGCACCACTCTCCCTCACACTTAATTGCATGAGGTGTGTGAAAGCCGCAAAAAAGAAGAGGTCGTTATCACGAATTTCCTGATCTGGGCCCTGATCAATGCACGCTCCCTAGTCAAACATAAGAACGAAATAGAAGACCTGACTGTCCACCAAAATTTAGACTGCCTTTTCATTACCGAAACCTGGGCTAGAGAACACTCCGGTCCTGACTTTATAGCATCCACTCCACCCACATATTCATTCCTTAGATTGGATAGAATTACGGCTAGAGGAGGTGGTCTGGTCATCATCTCTAAGTCAATTTGTTGCTGTCATTGGGAGCCATAAATGTTACATCAGAGTTTTGAGCGGGTATCTGCTTTAAGATTCTTCAGAAAAATAATGTGTTTTTCGAGGGTTTGTTGGTCTACCAGTTCTGGGACCTTATCCTACTGTATTGCATCAATGGCCAGCCATAACTGAGCCTATAACTTTGACTTCTAAGTGTATTGTACTGGGGGACTTTAACATTCACTTCGATGATATTCAGGACCCTCATTTTAATGAGTTCCTGAACCTCATGACTAACTTGGACTGGAAGTTAAAAGTCACAACAGCACAGGGCGGGCCATCTGCTGGAGGGGATATTTGCCCGTCATGATAATTGTGTCCTTTTGGAGAATAGGGTCCTTGATTGGACAGACCATCACCTCCTCACTTTTAGATTGACGAAAATTCTGTCCTCTGTATTCTGGACCTTCTCTAAAACTAGTTAGACATTGGAACGGCATTAAGGATCAGCAATTAAGACAGGGACTGGTTTCAGGCTGGGAAGCAGTGAAGAAACTCCCTTTGCAGGCTACGGACAGGATCAATCTTGGGATAAAGATAGCAATTGATCAGTTGCCCCGCTTAGAACTCCTCACTTTTGAGGTGAGAAAAAAAGTTAGCTGTCCCTGATTCACCAATGATCTCAGGAGCTTGCAGACAAAAAAATCGCCAACAAGAATGGAGGTTGAAACTAGACTGGAATCCTAAGGAAAAAGAGAAGCTTAGAGCCACCCTTAGTGCCTACAAAGATGCGATAAATAAAGCTAAAACTGAGTTCTACTCATGTGAAATTAAGGAAGCAACAAACGGCACTAGAGAACTCTTTAGAGTGGTACGTTCCCTCACGGCTCCCTCTACACCTCCAGTGTTGGAGAATTCTCAAGAATTCTGCAATTTTGTTTTTCGAAAACAAAGTTTTGCAAATTCAAGCCAGCTTCACCCAATAACTTGGGGGTATCCGACCTTTATGAGCGCTTAAACAGTTCTATAAACGCTGGCTGTCCTTTGCTGACTAATTTTCAACCTTTGCGACTGGAGAGGATCAAAGAGCTCATGATGGGCATTAAGTCAGGCTCCCTCAGGGATCCCTGCCCTCCCCACATACTGCAGCTCGCCCTTGAGTTAGTATCCTCAGCCCTTGCTCTGGTATTCCAGGAGATTCTGATTACGGGAGTCTTCCCATCATCATGGAAGGAAGAGACGGTGGTTCCTCTGAAAAAGAAACCAGATGGAGCGGTAAATGATCTTAAGAATCTTCAGCCTACTGCCATTCCAGATTAAAATCTTCAAAAAACACATTAATGTAGAACTATCCAAATTTCTTTAAGACTCTGGCGGCTTAGACCCCTCTCAGCACTGCTTCAGGAAAGCCCATAGCACGGAATCTGCCCTCATTACCACATCGGACCCTAGCCGTAGATTAGTTGACGAGAGGCAAGGAGCCATCGGCCACTTTTGATACCATCTCGCCACACATGATGGCGCTCAGGCTCCATCAAGCTGGTGTCAGAGGAACAGCCCTAAATATTTTGAAGTCTTTTCTAGAGGAAAGATCTATCACAGTAAGCTGTGGGGATTTCAGAGCACCCACATATCAATTACCTTGTGGTGTTCCTCAAGGCTCTTCTCTTAGCCAGACATTGTTTAATCTGTATGTAGCCCCATTGGTCAGACTCATTTGATCTTTTTTTTTTTTTTGGTCACTTCTTATGCGGACGACACTCAATCATTCCCATCCATAAGAACTGGGCGGAAGTTGCTGGTCGATTTTACCGCTGCATAAGTGAGATTAATAGATGGATGGATTGAAATAGCTTAAGATGATCAGCGACAAAACAGATATTTTGCTCTTTGGCTCTAGGGAACTGTGGAGCTCACGCTGGCGGGCTTCATTGTGCGGCGATCTGCCTGCCCCCATTACCTCCACTGTCTGTCTTTCAAGTCTCAAGCTAATTCTACCACCAAAGCTTATTTTTGGACTCTCAAATTGATTTATTTTTTTCCATATTTAAAAAAGGAGTTCAGAATCACGGTGTCCCTTGCTCTGGTGATCTCCAAACTGGCCTTCTGCAATGCTGTAATGCTAAATGTTGACAATGCCTCGTTCAGTAAACTACAATTAAGCCAGAATACAGCCGCTCGTTTGATATTAGATCTTTCCCACTCAGCCTCTGCTAGCGGAAGTCTTAAACAGTTACACTGGTTACCTGTCGGGAACCGCACCGTTTTTAAGTCTCTGTGTTTGACACAAGTCCCTGCATGTGCGTGGAACTGAATACCTTTCTTCCATGTTACGCTGGTACGTGCCGAGCAGTCAGCTTAGATCAGCAGGATCTCTCAAGGTCCACGTCCCTTGCACTCGTAAGGCCGGATGGGGCAATATGGAATTCATAGTGGCTGCTGCCAAACACTGGAATATGCTTCCCTTGATGATTAGGAAGGAACATAACTTTTTGGCCTTTAGGAAGCTGCTGAAAACGTGGCTCTTTCCTCAGGTGTCTTACTTCTCTTCCTCCTGCTATTTCTTTTGGTCATTCTACTCACTGTTACTTAGCGCTTCAATGCTACGGCGAGAATGAGGTCTATAAATACAAATACGAACTAGTTTACTATAAAGATGTAGGCCTTTGAGGGGAATGGAATTAGTGAAAAAGGAACATATACTTTATTCCCCAATACAAAACCAGGAAACCTGCAAAGCACCTAGCCCACAGAGTTTTGTTCTACAGTAAGCTTGTTATCTAAGCTGCAGACCTTAGCATACTATGTAGGACTTCTCTCAGCAGTCAGACCTCAAATATACTTCTATTGTAGGTCTAAAGTATAATTCTACTGTAAGACAATGAGAACCAATTATCTGACATTACAACTGAATGTTTTCACCCACTGCCTCTTCTCACTTTTAATATAACTCCCTTACCCTCAATAAACTCTGACCCTGCCAAAATACCTACATAGGCGATCTTTACGAGCACTTAAGGGTACCCTATTATCCTCACCATGTATTTACACTTTCTGTCCATTCCATAAGTTCTCTCATGGTCATTGTTGATAAATCAGTGCAACCTAGCAGAATACATTTTGACGCCCAGAGGGAGATCTATCAGCCTGCCAGATCTGTTTAAAGCCCCTGTGATGATTATTGAAGTCCTACATTATTAATTCCATTTGAATTGTGTTCCAAAGGTTAGCATAATGACAAGTTAATATTGGGAGATCAGATTTCTTCCAGTCTCTTGCGGTGAACTGTTTAGCATCCACTAATAAATGATTCACTAGGAACTTCATCACTTTGATCATGCCTTTTGCTTGTATCTCCAATGCTAAGTAGAACTACATCCAAAGTGTCCTGAATAGGGCAACCTATAAGCTACTTAATTATTCTAAGGAACTATTTCCAGAAATGTCTCCATTTGATGAATGTTCACAATATATGTGACATAGATCCCTCAAGTTTGGGCATATTTCTTTAGGTGTTGCGTAGTAAGATACAAGTAATGCTTTAGTTTGAATTCTGCTCTACTACCCATTTATAGTTGCCTACTATGACCTCCCATAGTTTTCACCATTGTCTGTTTTTTCTTTTTTAATAGTTTTCTCCCATATCTTCTGAAAGCTGCATTATCCACTCTTCTTGAAGGCCTTTAGAAGCGTATACGGTATAAGATTTCTTAGATTCTGGGCCCGTCCCCACCTCCATTGCTGGTGAGAACTCTGGATTTTGATGAATAAGGGCAAACGGGGAAGGGTATGTACTGAGCCCTAACCTCCTATCAAATACATCTGAGGTTTTTATGACTGGGCTATGTCGGCAGAATATGCATTTTAGGTTCTTGAACATTTAGGCAACCAGGGAATATCCCAGAGTGGACTGTGCATAACACTCCTGTCCATAAACACCCATGTTCTATCCTTTTCTCACATTTTCCAAGCTTGAAGGATTCATAGATGTGCTGCCTCGTAATATATCCATTAGTCTGGGAGTGAGAAGCCTACTCTTGTCCTAGGCACCAATGATATGTTTGTGAAATCCCTAGCTCTTACCTTACCACAGAAAGACTTTGATTATTTCTGCTAAAAAATTATCTCCTCTCTCCCAAGACAGGGTGATGCCTGAAACAAAAAGATGGTAGTTTTAACTGTAGTTTTCTTACCGACAAGCATCAGGGAGAGTGCGCTATCTGGTCAAATGTGACAATATGACACTCATCAGTTTCGACAAATCAGACTATCAACTCTGATCGGGAAGGACACATTTTTATCCACAAGTACCAGATCTGACTACCCCACCTAAATAGAAATTCCCACTGCAGCTTAGCAACTTTCCCTTTGATAAGATAAAATGTAATACTTCGGAATTCTCTTTATGGATTTTAAACCCTGCTATCTGCTCAAAATATTCTAAGTAGCAGCTCTCGGCTGACAGATTTAGCTGGTTTGGTCAGCATTAATCAGACATTACAAAGGGGCAGAGTTTTGAAGGTATTCCTACAAAGGCAATTCCTTTGACTTCTGGGTCATCCCTCATCATGGCAGCTAACAGTTCTAAAGACAGGGCTTGATAGATAAAGCAAACAAAAGTAGTAAGAGCACCCTGCCCGGTCCTCTCCTGCAGCCTCACTGTACCTGATCTCTCCCTATTGCCCACAATTGTTAGCAATGGTTTTTAATAACTGCCAAAAAGCCAACTTCTACCAAAATGATTTAGTGATTTAATTGCTCTCCGCTCCCAACTGCTAAAAACTGTAAATGACAAGTGTGAATCCTTGCAAGGCAAATGCAACCTTCCAAACTTTCAAGTTTGGTAAATTACAATTGAGTTGGGTGATAGCAACACATCATTTACAGCACGTAGGAATGGGGGAATTGCAATTTTAAGCCTGTACAGTTGGCATCACACCGCAATTATGATGAAATTATTTTCAGAGGAGTACTCTAACATATGCATAAGGGGGTTTGCCTCAAGCAGAACAATGATGCACTTGTACTTTGGAGAATGGCGGGGTACTACATTGATGACATTCTAGGGTAGTCAATTTCGGAATATTATTTTTATACGTTATTTGCATCTCATGGATTATCGGTTGAAGTTGACAAGAGATTTTCAAGTGGGCTAACTCAAAAAATCATTAAAATTATATCTGACAATAATAAGGTTAAACACGAGGCTGTTGCTATTTTGCAGGAATTTGAAGAATTATATTCTGAGGTATATTAAGTAAAAACATTTCCCACTGAGGCAGATCTCTTCATTCCTTCACACACCTAAACTAGTCTGGCTCGGCGATACACATTGGCAATATCTAAATGAACATTCCTCAACAGATAAATGAATTCAGATCATCTAAACTATTCCAAGTGGTCTGGACTCTGGGGCAGATGGCCTGCATTTGAAGATTTACCAACAGCAAGCCACGACACTAGCGCCTTATCTGCTGGCCATCTACGAAGAGGCTAGGAAGACTGGTACACATCCTCCTCCTCTCCATGAAGTCCTGATCATCTTGATCCTAAAACCATTGAAATCACCTGAGCGATTCGATTCTTAGGGCCAGCTATCGATGATTAACATTGATAATGAAATTTTAGCTAAACTGCTTGCAATCACAATCTTTCCTTTACTTCCCAACTTCATCAGGCGTGACTAATCAGGGGTTCATACTCCGACATACTATGATCCTCAACTTCGCAACATTTTCACCCTGAACTACCAGCTAGATCCAAAGATGCATGCTGTGGCAGAGAATACTGGTTTCAGCTGTAACTTCATTTGCTGAATTAATGTATTATAAGCTCATACCATAGTGTATATTTAGCAAAATGGGCCAATTTCCACTACTTTATGATTATGTAGGAGAACTGAGCGGGGGGCCTCTCTCCTCCATATGATTTGCGATTGTAATGGAGCTTTCTGATGTTAGGCACCAGACAGCACCACCTAAAGAGGCCTCTGCTTGAAGCCTTATCGTTATGTGGACAAAGATACACTTTTCATCAAAGACCTGTCACTAACACCACGCCTTTAAGGGGTGGATTCTTAAAGTCTTATTATTTGTCAGGCGCAACTATCACTTGGCCCAAGCCCAACATTTTTCCAGCCACTGAACCCTCGCCTGAAATCTCCTGAACTCTCCTCGAGAGCCCTCTTAAATGGTGCCATTTGTAAGTTAAATATCTTGGATTAGAGTTATCAGGGCTACTAACACTACTATATGGGAAAATTCAGACACTGCTTTTTCTAGACTGGAAGACCAGAACGCCGTCGGATTAGGTTACCTTTCTCTTTGGCAGGGTGAATGACTACAGTGAAGATTGTTATCCTCTCGAAATTTTTTATTTCTTTCTATAAATATTCCTATGCCTTGTATCAAATACTTCTTCAGCGGGTTGAGATCCTGTATGATCAAGTTAATCTGGGCCAGCAAACAGCCTCGAATGAGATGGGAGACTGTAACAATTCAGTTCGACCAATGCTTTCTTTCAGTTCCAGATTTCAGCTGTATTACTTATGCACAGAGGTTCACTTCATGAATTTTTCGTGTCATCCCTCATCTTTTCAGCAAAGCACTTCAATCAAGGCGGCCACCACTGAGCCGCACTCGTAGGGTCTGGGACATGCTTCGACACAGGGCTCATGGTGACCAGATGTATGCCTCTGCAATACAACTTGCCGATAAATCTTAGCTTACTCCTTACAAGCTAGCATAAAGCAGCATGCAGCTTAACTATTTCAACTATGTTCTCTTGGGGGCTAGTCCCCAGCTGATAATGTTTTGCTAAAAGCACCTATTCAACAGGGGTGCAACCAAACTTCATTAGACTAGTTCCTATATTTTAGGCTTCATAAATCACACAGAGCATTTAACTCCACCTTTCCTTCCAATCTCCACGTATCTGAGACCTTGTCAATGTTGGTACATTCAAATTTCCAAACATACCCCGGAAATACTACACTAGTTAGGCCTCAGAAACAACCCTAATTTTTCTAGCTGTAGATCCCAAAATACCAGATTTCTTCATTTGGCGTAGCTGTGCCCAGCTTTTGGTATGAAATGCTGAGGGCATTGTTTGAAATGGCCAGATTTACAGACCCAAATTGCCCACTTTGGAGCTTCTGCGATAGTCAACATAATCCAACTATCATCATGAAATGTACTGCTTTTTTTTTTTTAACATTACCATTGGAAAAACAATGAGTGGCAATACACTGAGGACATGTGGAGGAAAAAAGCCCCTTTTTGACATTGTTGCCCGCTCTTTTTGCCTGTTATTTGATGCAATTTCAACAGAAAGTGTACTGGGTTCCTGCTATCTAGGCCCCCAGTGCCAGATCTTTTTCCCTAAAACTGTACAATTGTTCCCCAATTGGCAATACCTTTGGCACCCCTGTAGCTAACTAGTAAATGGTACCCAAGGTACCTAGGCTAAGGGTACCAAAGGTCCTAAAGGCTGCAGCATGTATTGTGCCACCCTCGGGGACCCCTCACCTAGCTTGTGCGACTGCTATTGGTGGCTGCGTGTCTTGGTGCAGTTAAAAGTAAAAACAACATGGCACACACCCTGTGTGCCGTGCCCCCTAACACTGCATGAAATATATGTAAGTCACCGCTACAGCAGGCCCTACGGCCCTAAGGCAGGGTGCACTATGTTACATGTGTAATACAGATATGGCCCTGCTACGTTTTTGTTGATTCATAGACTTAGTAGGTGAGCAGGGAACCGATTTTAAGTACAGGTGCTGGGCACTGGTCAGTACGAGCTCCCAAGTTAAATGATGGCATCACTGAAATAGGGTTGGTATCAAACATCTTCTATTAATAAACCCTCACTGATTCCAGTAATTTGTTTATTAAACGTGATTCGGCGGCACCTTAGAGGTGCCCCCTGAAACAACAACCAACTACAAGTGTGCTGCCTCAGTTTTAACTAATACATTTTGAAAAATTCATGAAGATTCGTCAAGCGGCTCCAAAGTTATTGACAAAACCAAAAATGCTCTTCCTATGGAAACTAGGTCCTAACTATAACTATCTAATGGTGACCGACAGTAGGTAATATTAATTATATAGATAGAGAAACAAATGTGTTTGTGTGTATATATATATATATGTATATATATGTGAACAAGGTCCGGTGAGACCGAAACGCGTCAGGGGATTCCGGTTTGTTTGTTTGATCTCACTAATGTATTAAAAGTTAAGGTATTTTAGGCACAACGACAGAGTGCGTTTTTTTCTTGCTAAAACAGAAAGAGAATCTTGTTTTCTGAAAATATGGTTGTCCTGCCTCAAACCAGCACCACCGGAGAATTAAGTGCGCCGTAACACGCAGATCAAGACATCTTTATATATATATATATATATATATATATATATATATATATATATATATATATATATGTATTTTGCCACCAATAGACATATTTCTGACCTCCTAGGGCGAGAGCCTCAGCACTCGGCAGTCAGGACGAAGCCTTACACACCCCTCCCAACAGCATGACCTTCTAGTCTGCATTCCAGCAGGGGGATTCAAAGAGCCCACTGTCTTTGGTATGCAGATCTGGCTTCCCTCAGAGTTGAGGAGATGCCACCCCCCCTGCCCAGGGCCCATTTGGCACCTTGACAGTCGGGAAAATTAGCAGTCAGCGAGGCATGTCCACTCTCAGGCTAGTTCCACCCCTAAGGTGGGCTACCTGATACGGACACGAAATCTAGAACTCTGCCATCTTGGTGATGGCAGAATTAGGAACTCAGATAGGAAGTGTTTGTATAGGGGGACTAGTGACCCCAGTGGACAGTTGCCCACTGGCTACTTCCCCACACTCCCCTAACACCCCTAAATTCAGTAATTAGGGAAGCACCTGGAAGGAGGAAATCAGATCCTGCTGACCTGAAAGAAGAAGGACACTACAGAGACGCAAAAGCAAGAACCGAAGACCAGTGACTGACTCGGGGCCAACCCTGCCAGCCTGCCTAGTGACTTCGACAACTGCGACAGATGCCTTGTCCTGCAGCAGCCTGGGCCTCCAAAAGTCCAGGAGGACTGCCAGCCTTCAACCGGAACCAGGAACTCCCGTGGAGTAGCGGAGCTGCTCCCCCGCATCTTACAGGCACCCAAGATGAACTGTGAGGACTGCGGACACCCAAAACCAGGCACCGGAAAGCACCACTGCACCCATGCCCACTAGCCAGAGTCAAAGTGGGCCAAAGGTGTCAGCGTGGACCACAGACCCTCCAAAGAAAGTCCACCGTGGGCCTTCCCACTGTGACCTTCATGACCATGCCTGCAGCCTCGTTGTGCAGGCCCCCCATCTACAGCGAGTGACCTGGAGACAAAGACCTGATGCCTCAGGACACCTCTGCACCCAGCCACCCCGGACCGAGGACAAGAGGACCAAAGGTATCCCCACCGTCCCCCAGCCTTGTGAGACCTGAGCCCACGTGTTGACTCGGTCAGTCTATGCCTGCAGCCTCTCTGCAGGCCCCCTCTACCACGACCACCTCTGGTGACAGAAACCGACAGCCTAAGGACACCCATGTACCCGGCCACCCTGACCCCAAGAGAAAACGACCAAAGGTGTCCCCCCACATCCCCGATCATTGCAAGTTTTGAACCCCCTTGTTGGTTCACCTGGACTGGTCCTCCGGTCCCTACCTGCAGAATCTTTCCATCCCAATCAATCACCACTGACTTTAATGAGGCACCCGACGCTGGACTGCACCAGGCTGCTGCAGTGCCACCCGAGGTGACCTGTTGGTGTGGCCTAGGATTCTGCCTCATACTCGCCTTGGGTACTCAACAGCAACTTACAGGACACATTTTCAGGACTTGTCTGCCACATATGTTTTTCTCCACGGGTTAAAATTGCAGCTTCAGAAAATTGCACTTTTCAAAACTGTTATTATTTCTGTTCCAAAACATACTAACTTGATCGTACTGGTTCTAGTGCCTAAACATATATAAAGATAAAATATTATTTTTATAAATTGGTGTGTATCTATCTCCTTCTTGAGTCATATGCATCATTTATTGACTGTGAGCCTACTGCAGATGTCTAACACTACTCTCTGTTAAGCCTAAGGCTGCTGGACCTCACTATCCCCTAAGAGAGCACCTTGAGATTGCTCGAGCAATCGCCTGTCCACTTGTAAGGGAGCCCCTGGACTCTCTGCACGGTATAACTCACTTTGGTATGCCATATAAAGAGCCAGCAAGCTTTAGATTCAAAGACTGGTTGAAAGACTTAACATATTGTAGTATAGTGCAGAGGTGTGGAATTAATTAAGCCCGATACCCAGGACATATTGTTTGGGATCAAGGACAAGTTTTCATGTTTATTTTGTTCTTGGGACAAGTAGGCCCACCTCCCTGCATCACAAACTCTTTGGAAGAGAAGGGCATTGTCTACAGTAAAGGTAACATTTGTGCCCCTATGTTAATGCTGCCCAAACTTGTATTTATGGTTCATTCATGCAAAGTCTTTATTATTAGGGTGAGCACACACTAAGGAAATGTAAGCTTGGACAGCACTACTGATTGTAGTTCCAGTATAAAAATGTGTACACACATTTACAAAGTTAACAATATGAGGCTATGTATAAGGCTCCCAGAATGCTCTCTGATTAGATCTAAATATTTGCAGAAGCTTAAAAGCAATGTTGAGGATTCTTTGATTTCAAAATCAAAACCTTCATTAGAAAAATGCAATGAGGAAAAAAAAAAAAGCTTTGCAATTTTAGGTACATTTCTTTGAAGCATCATTTAGTAAAATGTGTTGATGCATACTAGTATTACTAAAAAAATATATTCATAACGGAAAAATCAGTGTAACCAGTTTCAACAAGGTTATGGGAAATATGAGAATAAACAAGCATTGTCAAAGTCGGAAGGTTCGATATTGGTTGTCAACCTTTTGGTTTTGTCAATGCATTTCTTGCTTTGAAATGGTTTTTGTAAAACTTTATTGTTATGGGTGCTGCCGGGCCCTCACTATTATAACACTGGCAAAAGCTAAAATATTTTTGGTATAAAAAAAACACACATTGACATATCAGTTTTGGCACTGAACAAAACTAGTTTGTGTGCTGATGTGCTCCTTGTTAAAGAGCACAAGGCTGTCGCTCATAGTGAAGTCAGCCAACAGACAGAGAGACAGAATTGTAGTCAAAACAAAAGGTCTTAACACCAGTCCTAATTAGGGGCCCACTTCTTAAAGGGTCACAAAAGTGCACTCATGGTATATGCCCTTGCATTAGTGCAGATTTACGACTCATGAATTTCCAGAAATAGGGCAGGAAATGGTACACCTAGAAAATATTTGTGAATTACATTTTAGCTCAAGCAAATATGTATGTCCTGATTTGCTCATTAGAAAATCTATTGAGCATTTACAAGTTAACTTTCCCTCCAATTACACCCCCCCTCCCCCCCAAAAAAAAGAAACTGTCAGGAATACATTTCAAATAATTCTCAGTATAGAAAACAATTCGAGTAGAGCTGGTAAAAAACCCTAAAACATGCAAGTTTGTAGTTTTACACAGACTCAAAGGGGCATTTCAAATCTGGAACTATTGCTCACTGCTACCTACAGCCTCAGTATGTACGTCTGTGGAAAGGTGGCAAATTAAGGGATTTGCTATTATTCCATCCTTACTATCGTATGAGCCCTGGCATAACAAGAGAGGCTATTATCAGAGCCCTTACACAATGTGATTGCTGCCCATAATTTGTTGCCGCACTACATGGCACCAAAGGGACAAGTGGATTTTGTTAGAAGACAAGTAGATTTATAAAGCAACCTGTCCTATGGACAAGTAGATATTTTATTCAAATCCACACCCCTGTATAATGGATGCCAACAAGGAACTGATGTCAATCCAATCCAGACCCAAAGATATCTGGGGACCTTTTGGAGCACACATTCTGTCACACGTGACAGCAGAAACTGGGAATGTCAGTAATGCAGGGGCAGCCTAGATAAAACAGAGGGTCTGGAAGCTCAATAATACCACCTGACCTGCTGCAGTAAACATATATATATGATATTCTATACTGATGACATTGATTTTGAGGTGGATGTGGGGCACACTGGAAAATGTTGGCTTCTTGTGGTTGTTGGGTTATATATGTGGTACATTCAGTGCTTTAAATGGGGCAGGACTGTCCAGTACTGAGTACCGGCACTTTTATTTTGGGAGGGAGAGTACCTACACTTCAAGAAAAACGTAATACTTTTAATTGGGGAGTACCAGCACTTCTCAGAAACAAGCAGCTACTCTGCTACAGAGTACCTGCACTTCTATTTTTCCATTTCAAGCATTGATTACACTAGCATCCTTGATCCTATTTCTTGCCTCTCTGTATATGGGAATAGAGAGTGTTAATCTCCGTTAATCTTCAATAAAAAAAATAAAAAAATGCCATGCTTGACTCTATACCAGCTGTGCAACCTTTGCCCGAGCCTGTGATCAACCCATGCATTCTAAGTCGAAGCATCCAACCTCATAAGAGACTTCTGCATCCAGGGCCATGCCCTTCCTGTCCAACCATGCTCATAATGCTTCTGCCCATGCAATAACAATGGAAGGTAGTCCATGGGCAATGCGAGATTAAAGATAGAATCCAGTGTGAAAGGAGTAACAAAAGCTCCTCTAATATGAACCATCAATAACAGGGAGGCAGGCTAAATATCGTAATGGATATTAAAATTAGAGTTGACACCACAAGCTTCAAATATTCACTGGCAAAGCCACATATGTCTGACTTTGGCTGCCAGCCTCTTGACTTTGGCAATTGTTGGTTAGCTTTGTCAAGTTTTTTGTAAAATTTTAATGTTTTGATCTGCTAGGCTTAAACTAATATAATAAAAAAAAAACAAGCACATAAAGCAAAAATATTTTTTTGTTTTAAACCCCCCTCCCCCTCCAGTTATAGTTCAGGACACTGAAGGGTCCTACCCTGTGTGCAGTTGCGCTTCCTTATGAAATATCAGAATACAGTCTCTCTCAGAGAAGGTAGCTGGTGGCTGTAGTGAGTTGACCTATTGCCACTCAGATGTTTGTGTAGTGGCTGAAAGAAATATGTGGATAATGACAAACCATGGATGAAGCAGGCTGGCTAAAAGCCCCAGTATGTAAGTATAATGCAGAAATAATTTAATAAAATCAAAAGGTCTTTGCTAACACCACACCTAAACGTGCAAAAGTGACATCTTGTTCCCATTAACATCTATAACAGTCTCAATTTGAAAACTCCATTATTTATTGATGGGCACTGCAACAACAGCTCTAAAAACCACTGCTTGTTTTAAATATCATACTAAAATTCAATAAACTTAAATAGCTTACCAGTAAGTCGAAAACCTCATTCACATCCTTTCCTCTGATTTCAATGCCATTAATCTCAAGAACCTCATCCCCTTCATGGAGTAATCCACTTTTTTCTGCTGCACCTCCTTTTACGATGCGACTGATAATCACAGAGTCCAGCTCATTTCGCACTGTGGCTCCCTAAACAAATACAATAAATTACAGGGGTTAATTGTTATATATGACTTGGCTCACATGTAAAACACTAATTGATACACACAATGAAATACGCATGCCATGTGTATATAAACCAGCTTGAAAGCACACCGATTGTGTGGGATATAGTAAACATTTTCTCCATTTGATCCTGAAATGAGCACACAACTATCAAACCTAGGCTCTCAAGTGAGGGGTATTCTACTCGTTCTGTTTCCATTCATGATAATTATGACAATCTTTACACTTAGATAGCACTTTCCTTAATTAGAAAGTTAGCATCATTCTCAAGCGCCAGATAATAATGAAAATGTCACTTACCCAGTGTACATCTGTTCGTGGCATCAGTCGCTGAGATTCACATGTTCTGCAATAGCTCGCCATCTGGTGTTGGGTCGGAGTGTTACAAGTTGTTTTTCTTCGAAGAAGTGTTTTCGAGTCACGGGACCGAGTGACTCCTCCTTCTGTGCTCATTGCGCATGGGCATCGACTCCATCTTCGATTGTTTTCCCCGCAGAGGGTGAGGTAGGAGTTGTACTATAGTAATAGTGCCCGCGCAATGAAATGTGTAAGTATGTACCTATTAAAGGTTTAAATAATATATATACAAATGTACAAAATTGAAGGTAACTTCTGAACTGCTACAGGCTTCCGGGGAGGTGGGTGGGCACATGTGAATCTCAGCGACTGATGCCACGAACAGATGTACACTGGGTAAGTGACATTTTCAGTTCGATGGCATCTGTCGCTGTAGATACACATGTTCTGCATAGACTAGTAAGCAGTTATTTCCCCATAAGCGGTGGTTTAGACTGTAGGTCTGAAATAGAGTTCTTAATACAGCTTGACCTACTGTAGCTTGTTGTGCGGATAGCACATCTATACAGTAGTGTTTGGTGAATGTGTGAGGCGTAGACCATGTGGCTGCCTTACATATTTCATGCATTGGGATGTTTCCTAAAAAGGCCATTGAAGCACCTTTTTTCCTTGTTGAATGTGCCCTGGGAGTAATGGGCAGTTGTCTTTTTGCTTAAAGGTAGCAGATTTGGATGCATTTAACTATCCATCTGGCTATACCTTGTTTTGATATTGGGTTACCTGCATGAGGTTTTTGGAATGCAATAAATAGCTGTTTAGTCTTTCTGATGTTCTTTGATCTGTCAATGTAGTACATTAATGCTCTTTTGACATCTAATGTATGTAGTGCTCTTTCAGCCACAGAATCTGGCTGTGGGAAAAAAAACTGGTAGTTCTACCGTTTGATTTAGATGGAACGGTGAAATAACTTTTGGTAAAAATTTAGGATTAGGTCGTAGGACGACCTTATTTTTATGTATTTGTATAAAAGGTTCTTGTGTTGTGAACGCTTGAATTTCACTTACTCTTCTTAGAGATGTAATGGCGATGAGAAAGGCAACTTTCCAGGTTAGGAATTGTATTCCGCAAGAGTGCATGGGTTCGAAAGGTGGGCCCATGAGTCTTGTTAGGACCACGTTTAGGTTCCATGAAGGAACAGGTGGTGTTCTTGGTGGTATAATTCTTTTAAGACCTTCTATGAATGCTTTGATGACTGGTATCCTATACAAGGAAGTTGAATAGGTAGTCTGCAGGTATGCAGATATTGCTGCAAGGTGTATTTTAATAGAAGAGAAGGCTAGCTTTGCTTTTTGTAAATGGAGCAAGTAATTTACTATATGTTTTGGAGTTGCGTGTAGTGGTTGTATCTGATTATGATGGCAGTAACAAACAAATCTTTTCCACTTACTTGCGTAGCAGTGTCTAGTGGATGGCCTTCTGGCCTGCTTTATGACTTCCATACACTCTTGGCTAAGTTGTAAGTGTCCGAATTCTAGGATTTCAGGAGCCAGATTGCTAGATTCAGCGATGCTGGATCTGGGTGTCTGATCTGTTGGTTGTGTTGCGTTGCGTTAACAGATCTGGTTTGTTGGGCAGTTTGATGTGGGGTACTACAGAGAGATCTAGCAGTGTTGTGTACCAGGGTTGTCTTGCCCACGTTGGTGCTATTAAAATGAGTTTGAGTTTGTTTTGACTCAATTTGTTTACTAGAGAAGGAAGGAGAGGGAGAGGAGGAAAAGCGTAAGCAAATATTCCTGACCAGTTCATCCATAGGGCATTGCCTTGGGATTGCTTGTGTGGGTATTTGGACGCGAAGTTTTGGCATTTTGCGTTCTCTTTTGTTGCAAATAAGTCTATTTGAGGTGTTCCCCAGAGTGTGAAGTAGGTGTTTAGAATTTGTGGGTGGATTTCCCATTCGTGGACTTGCTGGTGATCTCGAGAGAGATTGTCTGCCAGTTGATTCTGGATCCCTGGAATAAACTGTGCTATTAGACGAATTTGATGGTGGATTGCCCACTTCCATATGTTTTGAGCTAATAAGCTTAACTGCGTTGAATGTGTTCCTCCTTGTTTGTTTAGATAATACATCGTTGTCATGTTGTCTGTTTTGACAAGGATGTATTTGTGGATTATGATTGGTTGGAAAGCTTTTAGTGCTTGAAAAACTGCTAATAATTCTAGATTTATATGCAGTTTTGTTTGATGTATGTTCCATTGTCCTCTTATGTTGTGTTGATTGAGATGTGCTCCCCACCCTGTCATGGAAGCATCTGTTGTTATTACGTACTGTGGCACTGGGTCTTGGAAAGGCCGCCCTTTGCTTAAATTTATACTGTTCCACCATAGAAGCGAGAGGTAAGTTTGGCGGTCTATTAACACCAGATCTAGAAGGTGACCCTGTGCTTGAGACCACTGTGAGGCTAGGCACTGTTGTAAGGGCCTCATGTGCAGTCTTGCGTTTGGGACAATGGCTATGCATGAGGACATCATGCCTAGGAGCTGTAGTATTGTTCTTGCTTGTATTGTCTGATTTGGAGACATGTGTTGAATGACTCTGTTGAAATTGTGAATTCTTTGTGGAGTTGGCGTTGCTACTCCTTTTGTCGTGTCTATTATGGCTCCTAGATATTGCTGTACTTTGCTTGGCTGAATGTTGGATTTTGCAAAGTTGACGGTGAACCCTAGTTTGTAGAGGGTTTGTATGACTTGATTTGTGTGGTTTGAGCATTGTGTGAGCGAAGTGGTTTTGATTAGCCAGTCGTCTAGATACGGGAATACATGTATTTGCTGCCTTCTGATGTGTGCAGCGACTACTGCTAGGCATTTTGTGAATACTCTTGGAGCGGTTGTTAAACCAAAAGGCAATACTTTGAGGTCTAGGGTTGTCATGTAGTTGTGTTTTTTGAGCAATGGTAACACTTCTTGTAGTGTGACCATGTGAAAGTGGTCTGATTTGATGAATGTGTTTACTACTCTGAGGTCTAGAATTGGTCTCAGTGTTTTGTCCTTTTTTGGTATCAAAAAGTACAGTGAATAAACTCCTGTGTTTATTTGTGTGCTTGGTACTAATTCTATTGCATTTTTTTGCAGTAGTGCTTGAACTTCTATCTCTAGAAGCTGTGAATGGTGTTTTGATAAATTTTGTGATTTTGGTGGTATGTCTGGAGGGAATTGCAGGAATTCTATGCAATAACCATGTTGGATAATTGCTAGGACCCATGTGTCTGTAGTTATTTCCTCCCATGCTTCGTAATATTGACTTATCCTTCCCCCCACTGGTGTTGTGTGGAGGGGGTGAGTGACGTATGAGTCACTGCTTGGTTGTAGGGGTTTTGGGGCTTTGAAATCTTCCTCTATTCCTAGGGAATTGCCCTCCTCTATACTGGCCCCGAAAGCCTCCCCTGTACTGTCCCTGGTAGGTGGACGGTGCGGACTGTGAGGTACTAGCTTGTGTGGCCTGACCCCGAAACCCTCCTCTAAAAGGTGTTTTGCGGAAGGTGGTATAAGATCCTCTGCTCTGCGTGGAGTAGAGTGCGCCCATGGCCTTGGCAGTGTCAGTGTCCTTTTTGAGCTTTTCTATGGCTGTGTCGACCTCCGGACCGAACAGAAGTTTTTCGTTTAGTGGCATGTTAAGTACTGCCTGCTGAATTTCTGGCTTGAATCCAGACGTTCTGAGCCATGCGTGCCTACGGATGGTAACCGACGTATTAATGGTCCTTGCGGCTGTGTCTGCTGCATCCATAGAGGAGCGTATTTGATTGTTGGAAATGTTTTGACCCTCCTCAACAACCTGTTTTGCTCTTTTTTGTAGATCTTTTGGGAGATGTTCAATGAGATGCTGCATCTCATCCCAGTGGGCTCTGTCGTATCGCGCTAGCAGCGCTTGTGAGTTTGCGATGCGCCACTGGTTTGCTGCTTGGACAGCGACCCTCTTCCCGGCTGCATCGAACTTTCTGCTTTCTTTATCTGGGGGAGGTGCATCCCCAGAAGTGTGTGAATTTGCCCGTTTTCTGGCAGCCCCTACCACCACAGAGTCTGGTGGCAGCTGAGAGGTGATGAATACAGGGTCCGTAGGAGGCGCCTTATACTTTTTGTCCACTCTAGGCGTTACTGCCCTACTTTTAACTGGTTCCTTGAAGATCTCCTTTGCATGGCGTAGCATGCCTGGGAGCATAGGCAGGCTTTGGTAGGAGCTGTGGGTGGAGGAGAGGGTGTTAAATAAAAAGTCATCCTCTACTTGTTCAGAGTGTAGTTCCACATTATGGAACTGTGCTGCTCTAGCCACCACTTGTGAATAGGCTGTGCTGTCCTCAGGTGGTGATGGCCTAGTTGGGTATGTGTCTGGGCTGTTATCAGACACTGGTGCATCGTACAAGTCCCACGCGTCTTGATCTTGGTCATCGTGGCTCATGGCGGTGTGAGCTGGCGAATGTGACGGGGTGTAAGTTGGCGAAGCCGGAGTTACAGGTGGAGGCGAGGGAGGAGGTGTTACCTTCTTTGCTGTTTGTTGCTGAGGAGCCTCTAGTGCTATAAACTGAAGTGTTCTCTTTCTTTTGACAGGTGGAAGGGTACTGATCTTCCCTGTCCCCTGCTGAATAAAGATACGCTTTTGCGTGTGATCCACTTCAGTGGATTGCAGTTCATGTTCGAATCTGTGTTTTTTCATTTGTGAAGACATAGAATGCTCTTCAGTATAGGAGCCTGAAACTGGGTCTGTTGGTGCTTTTTTCGGCTCCGAAAACCCTGTTGTTTGTCTTTTCGGCTCCGAGGTAACCTTCCTCTTCTTTTGTGCCGAAAAATCTTGGCCCCTATGGTCTTCGGCGCCACTGTCTCGGCGTCGATCCGTGTCGACACCGAACTCTCGGTGTTGATGCTTCTCTTTAACACTCTCTCGGTCCCGAGGAGGCTGCGTGCCGGTGTCTCGACCGGAGTCAGACGATCTCGACACTGAATGGGCCTTTTTCGGTGCCGATTGTTGGTCACCGGTAATTTGGGTTGAGCCATGGCCGGTTGGCAGTGGCGTCCTCTGGGCCTTTTTGCCTTTTTTAAGTTCTGATCTCGACGTCTTACTCACAGTTTTTGTATTGTCGAGTTCGTCGGAGTCTGAATCCTGGATGGAAAAGGATTCCTCCTGTTCCTCTTCTGTCTCGAACTGTCGATGCTCCTTTGGCGTGGACGCCATCTGCAGTCTTCTCGCTCGACGGTCGCGCAGAGTTTTTCGGGACCGGAACGCCCGACAGGCCTCACAGGATTCTTCGCTGTGCTCGGGTGACAGGCACAGGTTACAGACCGAGTGTTGGTCCGTATAAGGATATTTGTTGTGGCATTCAGGGCAGAATCGAAACGGGGTCCGTTCCATCGGCGTTTTTCTCCACGCGGTCGGGCCGACTAGGCCCCGACGGTGTGCCGAAATCTACCCCGAAGGGCACCGAAGCGCTTCGATGTTCAATGCGTTGTCGTGTGTGTTTATCTCGAACCGGATCGCAACGATACCGTCGAAAATCTTCAGTTTTCAGCTATCTTTCCGTTCCGAAACTCGGAGCGACAGGAACACGTCCGAACCCGATGGCGGAAAGAAAACAATCGAAGATGGAGTCAACGCCCATGCGCAATGAGCACAGAAGGAGGAGTCACTCGGTCCCGTGACTCGAAAACACTTCTTCGAAGAAAAACAACTTGTAACACTCCGACCCAACACCAGATGGCGAGCTATTGCAGAACATGTGTATCTACAGCGACAGATGCCATCGAACATAGGCATTCTTGATCTTTTATGATATGACTTAACTTTAGCACATAATGTGACAGCACTACTGGTTTCTTTTTTTATTTGTTAAATATTTTAGCATTTACACTCGAGATTTTAAATTGTTAAGAGAAACAAGTTACATAGCCACCATAGTTCCGAAGTGTCATGCCATTCAGGATTCATATGCTGTGCATTATTTCACCATCTGGTGGATGGATCAGGAAGCCATGCTTGTTTAATTAACGTTTTAGTTGGGCATCCACCACAGACGAAAATCTATGTACTCTTGGGGAAGTCAACTATAATCCTACTATATGTCCGCCATTTCAGACTTTTTCACTTTGACGGGCATGAATTAGGGAGGTTACTCATTTAAACATTCACTTTGAGTAGTTCAAAAGTGGCAAGGAACTTTTCCTCTAAAACACTTGCCTTGGAGACTTTAATATCAGCTAGGTGTACACTCATTTGCCCTGAAGAAGCTCTTTTAACAATATAACTTAAAACAGATGTCCGAATCTTCCAAGTACATTCATGGTAAAATTTGAGATGTAGTCTTCTGAAATCTGATTAAAGTGGAATACCTTCACTGTAGAGAAGATGAGTCATCACATCATTTCATTATTGCTTTGGACATTCACTTTTAATCTACACATCTGCTATCTCACTTCCAAACTAGGACCATACTAAAAAGGTGCTTCAGACATGTCACAGACTACAAACGGGCTGTGACACTAAAAGACATCTCAGTTACAAACCAAGATATGAATGCAGCAGTGTAAATGATTTAGATACAATTGCACCTTTCAAAACATTAATCATATTGATAAAAGATGGAGCACAGAGTTTTCTCATAATCTTTTATTTGAGAGAAAGGAGATTTGAAAAAAACACCCAAAACCAAGTTGGCACTAAAGGTGGGCAGGAAAAGTCAATACAAGCTCAATGTTATCGACCCTAAATCCCAATATCTTCAACAAACGTAAATAACTCCTTGAAAAACTGACCAAAAGAAATATTCTTGTTGTTGAAAGTTACATCCATAAGCATTTTTTATGGAGGTAACAGAGAGCAAGACAAACTAAAATGTTTCTGAAATTACCCAATAGCACAGGGGTAGCAACAAGCTGTATCCTATTATGAAAGGGTGAAAGTTAAGATCATTAAGGGTGCAGGGAGTATTTGGCAGGAGTGGCCAAGATATTCAACATCCAAAGACTAATTTTTAGTACTCCATTTGGGAAGAGTGCTTTTGCCTGATATTTTCCAAGATCAAGCATGTAGTGCATGCGTACAAAAGTCTCAACTCTTGGGCAGCAGTGCATTTTACTGAGGTTATCTGGAAGGGTCGGGCTGACTAAGTGCTTAAAATGTGGAATGGAGATTGCTGATGTTTTACCTTTGTTCAGCATTGAAGGGATGTGGGGACTCAACTGCAGAAATGCTTTCTAAAACTGCAAGTACAGACCTAATTAAGGTTACATGCCATAACATTGAGCACTGATGACAGCACACCACCGAAACATTATACTTAATTACTATTGATAAAGCATGGCTCTGAATTGCTAAGGAATAGGTCGATCACCACGCTCCAAAGAAAGATCAATGGTGGACAGTGATGTATCAACACAATAAATTAGAAATTGTTATGTACTAACTGAGAAGTGCTAAAGGACGGAAACTCTTGTGTCCTACATGGGACCTTTTATTGACTGGGTTTGAGTTTATGGATTTGTATATTCTTAATCTCAGTTCCATCACATAAAACGGATGGAGTAAATGACCAATCATTTCTCACTTAGGCTGGACTGTTCCCATGAGGAGCATGGTCAAGACTGAACTGCATATGGCTGAGTCCAAACTTAGGTGAGATGGTGGGCAGAAAAATAAGGTGGCCCTGAGTGCTCGCCAGTGGCTGTGATTAATTCAAGCATTCTATCCATCACCTTGTTGTTTTTGCATCTGTCGCACAAAGTGTGCCGGTATGCCCAGACGCGGGTCCCAGGCTCACAGTGCCACTGAAACCAAGCTATAGCTGGCTGAAGAGCCCTAATCTAGGCAATAAAAGTCCTAGGTTGCTTGTGGTCAGGTTCAGGGAGGACCTGGCTTAGCAGTTCGGGCTAGACTGTTCACACGAAGAGCAGGGTATGACCTGGCTGTGGATGCCAAGATGGTGGATGAGCTCTGCGCTGCATTCCTGACCAATACTTATATGCGGGTGGCCATCCGGATCCCGAACTCCCCACCACTGCTAGTGACACTGCCGGGAAACCGCCTCGCCTGCTTTTGGGAGCTGTTGGGATCCAGGGGCCCCATTTTCATCAGCACCCCACGCTGAGCTGTGCAGTGATTGTGCCCGGCCGCCTCTGGACACCGATAAGCCAGCGCCTGATTGTCGGCGGTGAGTCTGTGCTCTACCCATCTGACCTTCATACACCGGCAGGCCCTGGGAGTTATCTGCTACTATCGTCCAACTTTGGCCGTTGCGCTGAAGACTGCTGGACCATGAGGCCCTGACTAGTCCCTCATCGAGAGACCGCCACAACCCCAGGCCTTTCACCACTGCCAGGGACCATGTGCTGGGTGCTGCATTGTAAACTGGCATGACTTCAAAAAGGCTGCACAACCCCTCTTCCTCACCCTCCCCCTCATCCCAAAACACATGCTCTTACTGGCTCCCCTTGCTGTCCCCGAGGGACTGGAACTGGAGCTTTCATTGGTGCTGTGAGAGACCTGTGACTTTACTTTGGGGACCCTTTTGCTGAGGGCCAGGCACGCTGATGGTGCAGGGCTACTTTCGGAGGCTACTATGTCAAACAGTGGCTGTTGCAGTCACCTTAAAGCTTCTGCCTTAGTTCCTCCATCCCTGTGGTTCTCTTGGAGGTCATAGGGCCACTATGTGTTTTTTCTGGGCCACGTGTGCTTACGCTGCATTCAGGTGTATGTATTTCCTGGGAACTTCGTAAGCACGGTCAGGCCAATGTGTGCAATCCTCTGCTGTGAATTGTGAGGCGGTGTCCCCGCACCTTACTCCACTGTTACTGCTACTCTCAGCCATAAGATTTACCACGTATGGTGCTCTCCTAGCTCGACTTTGCCTGTTGTGCCCTTTGGTATTTGTGGCACTACTCACTCAACGGTTGCATTCCTCTGTACTCCTCCCCTACATCCTGCTGTTTGTCCTCCAAATTGGGCTGCCCGTGCCATGAGATGATGTCGTATGTATACTCTGACACGCACAAGCGGGCCTATAACTACAACTCATTGATCATTTTGTTCCTCACCACCTCTAGGGGATCTTCATGATGGTGCGCCCCAGGACTGGTGCCATTGCCATACGCTCATGCTTATCTACTCCACCACCAGGCTCTCAGCGGGTCGCTCACTATCCAGGTCACTCATCAGACTCAGAGTCCGTTACTGGCAAATTAGACATGGTACTTGCTGCTCTTGAATGGCCTTGAATGTCTCTCGAGTCAAAGATTGATGCAGTAGCCACAGACCTCACTTTACTGCAAGATGACAATTGGAAATTGTCGGATAAAGTTTGATTGGCGGAACAAGCAGTGATAACTCTTCAACCACAAACTTCAGACTTGAAATCCTATCTTACTACTTTGCAAGAGAAAGTCTGCATCCTGGAAGATCGTGCTGAAGATGTTGAAGGGAGATCTAGGCATAATAACATCAGAGTGGTAGGCCTCCCTGAGGGAGTTGAGAGCAATGATGCAGAGGCATACATAAACACCTGGATACGCAGTTTAATTACTATGGAACTATTGTCACCCTTCTTTTCGGTGAAACGTGCTCTCAGGGTTCCCACATGCCAACTACCTCTTGGCACCCCACCCTGTCATTTGGTGACACGCCTTATGCACTACCACGACAGGGACACTGTTTTGAGCAAGGCACGTAAGTAAAACAATCTGAAAGTTGACAGTGTCAGAGTAATGGTATTTCATGACTACGCTTTAGTGGTTCAGCGGAAACGCCACACTTTTTTCATGGTTAAACGCCAGCAGCAGAAACATCACATCCAAGATGTACTTCTCTTCCAAGCCCACCTCTGTGTCCAGTTTGATGGTGCAACATCATTTTTCTCTGATCCTAAAGATGCTTGGTCCTGGATGGAGTCTCGTGGAATAGCTGGCTTTGGGGTTTCTTCAGCTCAGCGCAGGCAACCACTTCTTACAGGGAAGAAACAAATAACATGCACGCCACCCGACCTTAGCAGCCCCTCACGTGCTTGTCTCCCTGAACCTGGAGGAAGTTATCCAAGAATGTTGTAAAGCACTGCAAATGGCGGCAGATTTTCATAACCCTCACCTACCTATAGTACGGACAAATATGGCTCCAATTTTTCAGAGATGAAGATTCTCTATATCGGACATTATTCTCCTGGGCACTGATGAAATGTGCACGGTGACTCTTCTAATGTCTGATAACATCCTTTAACAGGTTGTGTGCCTGTATGTGCATCCTCGTACTTCTTGATCACGCCCTCCTGTTTGACTGTTGTGAGAAATTGGGTTGTTACTTGACTGGGGTGTGAACCCTGGTCAAGACAGCCACAATCCCTTGCAGGATGAACCGCAAAAAGTCACTAAATTAACCTGTGCTTGACCCTGGGTGGCTAGGCACAGAAAGCAGTCAGGCTACACTTAGAGGCAATGTGTTAAGTATTTATGCAGTACACAAAAAGCAGCACAGTGAATACCCAACACAATAAAAATCCCAAACCAATTTGGGAAAATGCAGAACATTTTAATAAATTATTTGACACCAAAACCATTCAAATCCAATTAGCAAAACCGGAGGTATGCATTTTTAAAGTTTAAGGTTCAAAATAGGAAGTCCTCAGTTTTAGATAATGGCACCTTTAGCACCACAACCAAGGGTCTACAAGTGGGCAGAGATCTCTTGGAGGTGCAAGACTCACTCAGGCTGGGTCCAGGTGCCGGTGTAAGATGGTGGGAACCTGTTATGCAAAGCAAAATACAAACGCTGTTGGATAGCGTAACTGGATGGACGGAATGCGGAACCAATCAAACATTCACCCCCAGTCACAGATCTGGGTTTAATCCATCCATTATTTTGCTCACCATGCCACCCCAGTTTGAACCCAGCCATATGCAAATCAGTCTTGACCCTGTTCCACATAGGAACAGTCCAGCCCGAACTGCCAGGCCAGGTTCTCCCTGGACCGGAAACAAGCATCCTGGGACCAGTTTCGGGGTTTCACCCCTCCTCAGCCAGGCTAGCTTGAATCCAGTGGCACAGTGAGCCCGGGACCCACGTCTGGGCATACCCGGCGCACTTAGGGCGGCAAAAGCAAAGCAAAATACAAACGCTGTGGGATAGCGTAACTGGATGGAAGGAATGCGGAACCAATCAAACATTCACCCCCAGTCACAGATCTGGGTTTAAGTGGCTCAAAACACGGGACCAGCTGAACTAGCCCTTGAGGTCACTTCTGGAGTCCTGGGTGTAGGTGGTGATGTAGGGCTCTGCATAAGGGCTTGTCTCTGAAGGTCCCAAGGAGGACCCAGGCAGCAGAAACAGTTCTTCCAGGTACAGCAGCAGTCTGGCAGAGTGCATAGTAGGTCACAGCATTAGGCAGTTCTCAGAGTCCTTTCACAGGTTCAGTAGTGAACTGAGGAGCAGGTCTGAGAGTCCCTTGCCCCTAGACGTAGGGAGAAGTTTCCAGAAGAGTCCTCTAAGTTCCAGGAAATCCCTGCCTCCCTGCCCTGGCTGGCTGGCTGCAGTGACAATGCAGGGCCGTTAAGCCTATTGTGTGGTGGCAGAGCCCAGCCTATTCAGTTGCAAGTGGGGCTGTGCTTAGCTCTGCCCTCCCATCAAGTCAGTTAATGGTCAATTAAAGCTCTGCTAATCCCCCCCCTTATTGTGTGATTGTCTGGGGAGAATTCAAAGTCCCAACTGTCAGTTACACCCAGTCATGTGACCTGAGGCAGGTTATAGGTTCAGAGGGCAGGAAAATGCCAATTTTAAAAGTGTCATTTACAAACTTGCAATAGATCCAACCTTCCCATTAAAGAGGGTTAATCATTGCAAGTTCGTAGGTACCAAACATGACATATCTACCACCTCTGGTTTAGGAATTACAGCTCATTACTTTTCATAGGGAATCCCCAATGTTACACTATGGGAGGGGTAGGCCTCTCAGTAGTGAGAAAACAAATTTGAGAGTTTTGTCACTACTAGGACATGGAAATATTAAAAGTGCAATGTCATTCCTTTTAATTACACAGCACCCCGCACTATGGGCTATCTAAGGCCTACCTTAGGGGTGACTTATATTTAATAAAAGGAGAGTTTAAGGCAAGGTATTTTAAATGCCAAGCCGACATGACAGTGGGACACTGCCTTCAAGTTGCAATGGCAGTCCTGGGACGAGTTTTAAGGGGCTACTTAAGTGGGTGGCACAATAAGTGCTGCAGGCCCACAAGCAGCACTTAATTTGCAGGCCCTTGGTATGTTATACCACTCTACAAAGGACTTGTATGTAAATTAAGTATGCTAATCAGACCGTGTTGAGGGGATGAGCACATGCACAGAGTCCTAAGGCCAACAGAGCAAAAATCCAGATAAAATGGTGGCAAGCAGGCAAAACGTTTGGAGAAAGACCACCCTAAGGCTGACAGGTCCAACAACTGTTATTTACATTGTGTTCCCTGATTCAATGTGGAATGGGGGGTGGGGGGATGGGTTCGTTATTACTGTCATTTACACCCTTATAGTGGGCTTTATGTGTTGCCCCTGCCACTCTTGGGTTAACCTGCATGTGTGATTTGGGGGCCTGGGTGATCGCCCAGAGCGATCTCTATTCTCCATTTAATGTGGGAGGCAGCCGCTGGTTCACATCTTGCTTCCCTGCTCACCCCTAAGTCCAGCTCCTTCTTACCAGTCCTCTGCCTTACTTGCTTAGGCTGGCACCTGTTGTACCCCTGCTCTCTATGGTATTATTGGTTTACTGTTAATATATTGTATGTCTGTGTCGTTATTATTTTGGCCTGCACCCTCCCACATTTAATCAGGCTCACCAGTCTGTACCAGAGGCAACTAGAGCTCCTACACCTTCAGACACCATACCATCGCTACTACTAAAAATATCACTTGAAACGCAAGGGGTATTCATAACCCTTCTTGTAGATACACTGTATACTCCAGCCTACACCGTATACAGACACACACAGCCTATTTACAAGAGTCACACATCCAGACTACAGAAGAAATGGAGGGGCCAAGTGTTCTCCACTAATTACTCTGCCTATGTTCAAGGGGTCCTGATATGGATTTTGGGGGCAGAGGGGGAGGGGGTCCCTTTCGTTGTCAAGCACACAATTGCTGACCCGGAAGGACGATATGTCTTTGTTGAGGGCTGCCTAGATGGTTGCTCTTTGGAGCGACATACGCACCTAATGTGGAACAAGCCCTGCTCCTTCATGCCCTAGCAACGACTTTAGCTCAAAGGAGCACTATAACCTGGGTAATGGTTGGGGACTTACGTCCTTGACGTGGGACTAGACGGTTCCTTCCCACCCTTGCCCCCCGTGCCCACCTCTAATGCCCATGCCCTCACTACCTGGTTGAAAACTGGGAGTTACTATATGTATGGCATCATCAGAACCCCAATACCAGGGTGTATTGCTACTATTCACATGCTTGAGGACTTCATATCTGCCTTGACAGGTTTGTTTGTGCCCAAGACATTGTTCCACATATTACATGTACAGAATATCTCAGCCGTACACACTCTGACCACAACTCACTTCAACTGCATATATGCTGGGAATACGTCCCACCACCTATACCAACCTGAAGACTGCAAGCTTCCACACTGGAAGAACCCCCCATTTCGGGCTTACATCACTGATATCACTGAATACTTTGACATGAACACTTTTTCAACCTCATCTCCCTTGATATAATGGGATGCACTCAAACTATCTTTTCGAGGACACTGCATGGGTAATGCATTTAATATGTACCATCATGTCATCAAAGTACATTTCTTGATTTGAGGGATGCTTGTTGGGACTTGAGGACTTGGCTAGGTCTCCTGTCATCGCCCAGGAACAGCAACATCAATCTCGGTGGGAACATCTTGCTCTGTTGGAGAGATTGCACTGTCGTAATTACGCTGAACACAATTAAAGAACATATGCTGATGCAGACCATCAAGGCATGATGTTGGCATGGCTGAGTCATCAGGAAGTGGACAGACATTCTATCCTGTCTGTTCGTTCAGAAGAGGGGTAGTTATTCCACACACAGAGGGATATACACTCTGCTTTTACACAACACTACACTCTGGCGTATACATCTGTGTCTATGGTGCCATAAGTGACTTCTTGGCCTACGCTGCTCTGCCATGAATCTCACATGTAGACCAGGAGGGACTCGAGGGAAATATAAGAGTTTGATGTGCATAAAGCAATTTGTGCACTTGCCACCGGCGAAGCCCCGGGGCCCGATGGGTTACCATCCAAATTTAGTAAAGTATATGCACTGCTATTGGGGCTCTGACTGAAATAGATGTATGATGCTTTACTTTCTAAGGTGGCTTTGCAGCCCTCATTGAGTGACATCCTACTCATCTTGCTGCCTATACCAGATAGTCATGTGCTTGACCTGGAATCATATAGACCTCTTGCATTGCTAAACACTGATTTCAAAATTCTGGCGAAGATTCTGGCGGATCGACTGGCCCCTTTGGTTCCTCAGCTGATTCGCTAGGACCAGAATGGTTTTGTACCAGCCAGAAACATTTCCTTGAATCGCCACCGTATTTTTCGTGAGACTTGCCCATGCGCCGTAACAATATCCCCACTCAGAATGTTTTGGGCTTGCACAAGGCTTTTGATTCTTTCGAATGGCCACTTTTATTTGGTGTCCTTGCCCGATACCGACTGGAGCCTCGCTTCCTCCAACTGATTCAACTATTGTACACTAATCCCACGGCCAGAGTTAAAATTGGTTGCCACATCTCAGACCTCATCGCAATACAAAGGGGAATCCGCCATGGGTGCCAATTGTCTTTCCTCCTGTTTTCTTTAGCACCAACACTTTTGGTACATTGTCTGCGTGCACAGGGCCCTTGCTGAAGGAAACCATTAGGAGACTGTCCACTCAGTCTCCCTATACGCAGATGATATGCTGCTCTATCTTAATGATATTCAGTCCATACCGCCCCGCAATTGCTAGCTTACTGCCTGACGTTTCAACTGTTTCTGGCCAAAGGGTTAGCTGGTCTAAGTTGTGACTCTTCCCTTTTAGCACTGACACTCCAGAACCGCTGTATAGTGTGCATGGCATCCAACTTGCATGGCAGCCATCTTCATCTACATTTCATTATCTGGGGGATATGTGTTTACCACACACCTGAGGACCTTCTGGAAGGTAACCTGGTGCATGCTGTATATGCGCTGCATGTACAGATGTCATTTTAGCATACTCTGCTGATAATAGTAGCAGAAAGGGTAGCTGTAACCTGGTAATGCTGTATATGCGCTGCATGTACAGATGTCATTTTAGCATACTCTGCTGATAATAGTAGCAGAAAGGGTAGCTGTAACGAAAATGGTGGTCTTACCGAGGCTCTTACATTATTTTGTTAATCTTCCTCTTTCTATACACCGGCCCTTCTTTCGCTTCTTGGAACGTATGGTAGGCAAACTTCTCTAGCATAGCACACACCTCTGAGTGGCACTGCTCAAACTTTATCTCCCAACAGACAGTGGCAGGCTCAGTGATCCCAATCTCAAACATTATTACTTGGCCTTACAACTTCAATGGGCGTCATGGTGGTTTGAGGGTGGTAATTCGTCAGATACAGGGACACTTCTCCCTCCTTTGTATCTGGAGCGGTTACTTGCCACCTTCCATCCCCTCGCTAAGGCTCTGTTGCCAAGTGCGCCTCTTCGCCAGGTTGCTTACTGATGCTTTTGTAAGGCCTGGTTTCTTACCTGATCAATCCGACCCTACGCTCAAGCATTGCCACTGCTTGATATACCACGTGGGTGCAAGTTTACCTCCCTTTGGGAATTAACAGTATGCAGCTGGTTTGCACAATGTATGCGAGATATATCGTGATGGCATCCTCCTCTCTACAGAAGACCTTCTAGCTGACTCTGAGCCTCCACCGGGACAGTTTTCATTACACGCTTTTACTGGTGTTCAGAGCCAGTCCTGTGGAGCGATACAACTGGAAACCCCGTAGCATTTTGTCCTTTAATATTTACATGTTTTAGGTGCAGATGGCCATCAGGCCCATTTCAAATTAATACAACTCTATATCTTACACTGAGCCTACTGAACACCTAACAAAATAAACTGTTATTGTAGTCATACTGGCACTACTTGCCACCAGTGTCTGGCCAGCGATGTGAAACTATTACACATGCTCTGGTCCTGCCCCTCACTAACCAACTATTAGAGAGATGTCACCACACACATGACGCGTTGCACGGGTAGTCTCATGACCTACACTTGAGGTTTGCATTCTGGGACTCTACCATCACACTAGCCCGTCTCTTGGCGAAACTGCTGATCACCTGTAAATGGAAGGCAGTGAACCTCAGGCTGCCTCGGCATGGGTCCTCTTCATGCTGTCATGGGCACAAGCATAGAGCACATTACTACACAGAAAAGAGGTGAAAGGTCTCCGTAAATACCCCATAGGTGAAATGTGAGATGCACTTCTAGGGAAGGTACATGAAGATGTGACAAACGCTCAACATCCCTCTTGAGGACCCTTGCGGTTCACGTCATCATCCCTTTCCATTTCCTTCTCCCACTACATTATTTGTATGTGTTCTCACCCGTGTCTCCCCTGAAGTTTGACAGTGCTCTATGACATCCCAGAGGAACTCTACAGATTCCCGGTCTCAGTATTTCTTTCAGGCTCCTGAATGAGTGTGGGCTCTTTTAACTCAGATTTATTTATTGTTTTGTTCTTCTTTACTATTTTACAACATTGGTTTTGCAAAATTGTTTGCAGCTATGTTTATCCCCTTCTCCGTCTTACGACGGTCCTCTCATGTATAATTTGCATTTCTTTATGCTACCTTTACAACTGCTGTTGCTACAGTTCACCCCCCCCCCCCTATCCCCCACCTCAGGACAACTCCCTCCCTGGTGGACTTCAAAAGGAAACTCAAGAACTGGCTCTTCGACAAATAGACGGCCAATTCAGCACCCAGATACCTTTAGGGGTGATAGTGCTTCACTATACAAATGATTGATTGATTGATTCATTGATTGATTGATGTGGTCCGAGCGATTGCCAGTGGCTGAGGTTAATTCTGGTACTCCATCACCTTGTTGTTTTAACATTTGCTGCCCTAAATGTGTCGGTTATGCCCAGATGTGGGTGCCAGGATCACTGTCTCACTAGAACCAAGCTATACCTGGTTGAAGAGCCCTAACTAAGGTGAGACAGCTCCTCGGTTGCTTGTGTTCTGGTCGAGGGAGGACCTGACCTGGCATGATCGGGCTGGACTGTTCCCATGAGGAGCAAGGTCAAGACTGATTTGCATGTAGCTGGGTCCTAACTGAGGTGGAATAGCAGGCAAAAACACAATAGGTTGAGATGTGGCCGCGAGCAATTGCCAGTGGCTGAGATTAGTTCAAGCATTCTATCCATCACCTGTTGTTTTTGCATTTGGTCATTTCCGGGCTGGATTATGGTAATATTCTCTACCTCGGCATTTCAAAGATTCTGCTTAAGCAGCTTCACATAGTGCAAAATGGTGCCACACGTCTTCTACTTTACCCTCCTAAATTTACTTCCACAGCCAGCGTGCTCCATGATCTAAAATAGCTGCCAACTGAACGCAGAGTGCACTTTAAAGCTCTACGCTACATGCATAAATACCTATCTAACTCTGGTCCCATGTATCTTAGATCCCTGGTGTCTTTGTACTCACCCAATCGGTCTCTGTGCTCAAGCAATTTCGAGCAGGCTGTAATTTCCAGAGTATAGAAATCCCATCAAGGAGGTTGAGAGCTCTTGTATTTGGGAACTTAGCTCTGGAACACCCTGCTCCTGGCTATGAGAGCATGTCATTCGCGTTCAGTTTTCCACAAACTGTTCAAAACTTGGCTGTTTTAAATACTCTGGTAGTAAATCGGTACGACATGCGATTGTGAGGAGCTTAGCACTGGGAAGCTCTTTGGGTAGTCAATTGGCAGAGAAGAAGAAAAGGGAGGAGAGATGACGGGAGAGGAGAGGGGAAGAGACAAGAGAAGGAGCTGGAAAAGGAGAGAGGAAAAGGAGGGGAGGGAGGGGAGAGGAGGGGGAGAAGAAGAAAGAAGAGGGAGGGGAGGAGGAGATGGAGAGAAGAATGGAAAGAGAAAGAAGAGAGGGAGAGGAGGAAAAGGAAAGAGGAGAGGCGGGGAGGATGAGAAGGAAAGAAGGAGTGAGGAGAGGGAAGTGAGGAGAAGTAGAGAGAAGAGGGGAAGGAAAGAGGAAATGGAAGGAGAGCGGAGAAGGAATGAAGAGGGTGAAGGGGAAGGAATGGGAAGAGGAGAGAGGCTGGAGGTGGGAGGAGGATGCCAACAGGCAACTAGGGCAATAGCACTTTATCTCCAATGTCTGTCTCTTACGGGCAGGATTCTGTATGGTTCCCTAGCTGTGGTTCAGGATCTTCATTTCTATTTCCACAGTTCACCTCCGGGTACTCCTTTGGCGCCTCTCTTCCCCTTTGCCTTCTGGGGTCCTGTTGAGCACTGTTCTTGTGATGGGGTTTTGTTCTCTTCTGATAGACCGTCATATCCATCTGCATCTTTTTCTTATAATGATGGTGTATATGCTCACTTGCTTGCATTTGGTGAGCAGTTCCTGGTTGGAGATGGTTTGCATCCAAAAAATGTGCAAGATTCTTCTAGGGTTACTGGTGTGGACGGCTGACAGTTTGGTGAGGTCACTTTTCATCATCAACCATTCTGATTCATATGAGTGTGGACAGAAAGCAGCTCTGGTAAAGCCCCAGCTTGGAGTTGGTGATTTACTAACATGACCTCCATATACTGTTTAGCATCCTGAAGGCCTTACTGGTCTTGTTCAGTCTGCCCTTGATGTTGCTGCCTGCCCCTCCATCATGTCTGTTAGCACTGCCTATGGAGGTGCCCTTTCGGTCATAGCTAGATCCTCTCCATCCACCTTCAATGGTGAAGGGCTTGGGATCTTGAGCACCATGACTTTGGATTTCTTGATGCTGTTCTTTAGGCCTTTTGCTGTGCATATATATTGAGGCAAGATGTATTTTCCTGCAAATGCTGGTGCATGCAAGAGTAAGGCTAGGTCATCGGCATTGTCAAGGTCCTCCATCGTG
Organism: Pleurodeles waltl; assembly: GCF_031143425.1. NCBI lineage: Eukaryota > Metazoa > Chordata > Amphibia > Caudata > Salamandridae > Pleurodeles > Pleurodeles waltl. Next base: position 1,127,226,461 of record NC_090448.1, read on the forward strand.
CAGAATAAAGTCCAACTGATGCCTCTGGCTTGGTCTTCTGTTATATGTTGCACCACCCAGTTGATAACTAGGTTGAAGAGCAACACTGACTTTGCGCATCCGTTTCAAACCGGTCTTGACTTAGAAGCTATACACTCCACCTGGCAGGTAAGATTATAATAGAAGCTCTAGATGAGGAGAACTATCTGCTGAGGTAGGCCATAGGCTTCCGGGATACACCAGAGGCTATTGAGTGGATACTGTTAAATGCTTTCTCAAAATCAATGACGTTGATTTATAGTTGCCTCTGCCATTCCATGCACTGCTCTACAATGCTGCGTAGATCTGATCAACACACCCTAGGCCCTTGCAGAACATAGCCTGTGCTTTTTTCAACTGCTTGTCCACAGCATTAGAAATGCACGGCATATTTATTTTCATCAGGATTTTACTCTCAACTTTGATTCCTTCCCAGTTTTTACAGTTGATTAAGGTTCCCTTCTTCGGAATATTGATGATGATGATGATGATGATGATGCCTTGGTTCTAGTCATCTGGTACTTTCCTTCCCAAATCGATGTAAACTGTGGTTAGACGATCTGCATTCCAGTTGTTTTGGCCAGGAGTTTTGCTGTTCTTGACAGATCGATGGCAGTGACAATATCTTCTTTCTCGGGTGTGGCAGTGTTCACATCCAAGTTTGTCTCTGCTTCTTGGATGGCTGCTTCGCGGGTGTTGGGTTGGTCTGTTTAAGAACTTTTAGAAGCGCTTGGCCCAGGGTGCTTCCTGCTCTTTCTCTGGTGCGAGTAGTCTGCCTTGTTGTCCATAATAGGGATGCTATATGTTGCATGAGATTTACCACTATCTTTGTGATCTTGAAAACCTTCTTCCTGACTGGCTGTCTCTTCTGCTTGTACACCTACCTGTTACTCGTCAGTCTTTTGACTGCTCTGTTTACTTCTATGCACTCTTGCTTGTACTTTGCATGCAGCCTCTCAGATTTGGACACCATGAGATTCTTTTTTGCTGCTCTCCTGTCTTCAAAAGCTTACCCAGAGTCTTGTCTTATCTATTGTTTCCTCTTCCTTGTCTTGGTCTTCAGGCATGTTTCACTGCTATTCACATATACTGAATTCCCATTTCTTGTTGACTACAATTGCAGCTGGCTCTTACAGATCATTTGAGTCTGCCAGAAGTTGCAACCTTATTTTGATTTGTAAGACAAATGCCTTCTTGATCTTGTGCTCCTGTAATTTTGACACAAAGAAAAGATGTTGTGCTGGTGTTTTGTATTATGTTTTTCTGAGTTCAGCTTCACAAGAGCTCCCTCCCTTCCTCACTCTGACATCTTGCACTGAGTGTCTCCAGGTGCCATTTATTATCAGGAAGGTTTTTTTTATTTTTATTTTTTATATTCATTATTGATTTTCATAGGATCAGTACACTGCATCAGATTTTCAGTGTTGCAATGCTTATACTGTCAAAATTACAGAAGTACTTGGCATACAAACAATTCCTTCAACTCCCCCCACCGCAACGCTGCTCATCTTCTACAGAGTATACTTCTCTACTGCACATATTTGTCTTTCATTGAAGCAACTGGACTCTGCGATAGTGGCTATCTAGGTACTCTTTCCTTTCTCTGGTCTGTTCTGGTGGTAATACTGGTTTCCAGTGTACATACACCTTCTCTCTGTCATTTCTCAAGACACCTCATGCTCCCATATTCTTCTTCCCCTTGTTCCTCCAATTCTGCACCTGTGTCGTGAAATTCACTTAGCATAAATGCCCATGCAGCCAAGTCCTCCACCTCTAAACTTTTGTCGCTCATCACGTTTCATTCGGACTTCTTCTGCAACTGCCCACTTGGACATATCTCAGAGCCATTCGGCGTAGCTGGGGGGCTGTGCACCCATCCAATAGATAGCAATAAGCTGCTTCCCCGGTAGCAAGCCTAGTAGAAGGAACCTACGGCTAAATTTCTTTTTCGCCAAAGCCAGGATCAACCACAAAAACTGCACCTGTGGGGTGTGCACCAGGCGCCCTGTTCAGATCTTCCAACACTACCCTCACAGAGCACTGCCTCACCACATACATAAAGTCCACAACTGAAGTAACATAACTAGCACACTGGGCTGACAGGGTGGCACATATATTGTGCAAACTCTTGGGTGAGAGATACGCCTGGTCCGTGTAACTGTACTGTGTCAATTTAAAGCATGCGTTCGAGCTCGCAGTGTGCGCTCCCTCATGGAAATTCTCTCAATCCCAGGTGAAAAGAGCCTCACCCAGCGCAACCTCCCATTTCTCATGTGCCTTGAGCACCATCCTTGGCAAATCTTTCCTCAGCACGCGTTATCAGTGTGAGATTAGTCTGTGAGACACTGACATCATGAGCAGCATTACAAGTGTTTGCAAAGGTACCGGTTTCTCGGGAAAACAAGGCAATATCTCTTGCGTTGTTGCAGATATCTTAGTATACTGCAGGTACTGCCCTGTACCAAACACAAATTATTACATTGTGCCTTCTGATGAAATTAATTGGCCGCCCGGATATAGATCTCCTAGTAGCTCACAGCCTCCGTCTTTCTACCTTTGCACAAACATCACCTCTGGTATTCTTGTAAATGGCTTCAGTGCCCAGTGTGGCATATCTCATGCATATGGCATGCAACGTATTACTCTAGTGACCGCACGCTCCCCTACCTGGCACAAAAAGCATCTCTGCTGGTACCCGTGAGCCACACAAGCAGCTCCGGGCGTGCCAGGTCTCTTTGGGAGACCCTTGGGAGACTCTTTTCCTAATTGTCACCTTCATCGAGCCAGTGGACCGTGTACTGCAGGTGAGCCGCAAGGCAGTAAAGTTCCATATTCGAGAGCTCAATCCGCCCCCACCCCCAAATCTGCTTAGGCATGGGTAGTACTACACAATTCCTTTTATTGGCCCACAGCAGGTCTATGATCAAACAATCTAACTCAGCTAAATATATTTGGGGTATTTCGTATAGCGTACATTGCAGCGAGTATAAACACCTAGGGTGCATCACCATTTTGACGACAGATGCTCAATCACAAAGGGAGATCCCTTCAGAAACAAGTCGATGCTCTCAAGTCCTCTAGCACTCTGCATATGTTGAGATCTAAAAACCTTTGTTTCGTATGAGCAATACTGACTCCCTAGATATCATATCCCACCCACTCCTCCACGGAAGTCCCACCTTTGGTAGCATTGCTGACTGCATCCCAGCCAGGTGACCGATCAGCAACAGCTGGGATTTGTGGACAATGAAAGAGACATGACACTTCCCCGAAAGCCCGCAAAATACGGAGTACGGGGACCAAGTCCTCCAAGTTACGCATTGATATCAAAGCATCACTGGCATACAAGGACACCACATGCATGTTCTCCCCCAGGGCCTCAGCTCATGAAGCAGCAGCGCTGCCATGGGCTCCGTGGCCAAGGCAAACAGTAAAGGAAATAAGGGACAACCCTGGCGGTGCCCTGATATAACTGAAACCAATCGGACACAATACTGTCCGTCCGCACCCTTGCACCCAGGTTGGTGTATAACAGTTTGGCCCCTGCTATATATTAGTGGCCACGTCCCACTTTCTCCAGGACCTGCCAGAGGTATTCCCAGTTAACGGAATTGAATGCCTAGTCGATATCCAGGCAGGCCAAACTATAGGATCCCAACCTCAAATGTGGCGCATGAAGGACATGTGATAACCTTCAAGGTTATACATGGTGCTTCTTTGCGGTATAAATCCGCACTGACCCGCATGTATCAGTGACACCAGGTGTGGGAGCAGCGCTACACCAGCTTGTCACTAAATATTTTAACATCTACATTTACAAGTGAGAGTGGTCAACAGGACGACACCTCGTCAGAGTTCTTGCCAGGCTTTGGCACCAAGGCTATGAGGGCCGCACACATGGCATTGGGTAATCATCCCAGCTGAAGTGCTTTCTTGATAAACTTCCAGCTATTTCTCTGCTTCCTCATCTGTCTACTTTTGGTAAAATTTAGCCTGGAGACGATAGCCTCCCAGTGTTTTTATAGTTTTTAGCCATCTCAGTGCCGCCAGGAGTTTCTCCCACATAATAGGCCCACCCATGGCTGTCCTATCCTCCTTCCCAAGTCTAGGGAGACCTATATCAGAAGGAAAGGCCGCCCCACAATCACCCGGTCCTCCACTATGCCCAAAATATGTCCTGCAGAGGTAAGCTCGGAATACCTCATTAATCACAAGCTGAGTGTTGACTAGTGTCTCAGAAATGTCTCACAATACCAACACTGGATCTTGGAACGCCTGCTGCTTTAACAAAAGCGCCCGCATCACCCCAGTTTTGTCCCATTCCGCATGTAACCTCTGCCGGTAGGCCTTGTAAGTATGCTTCCCCAGCCTGTGCCAGTCATTTAATAGGTCCTTACATGTTTATGCCATTCCCTGAGCCTCTGTGGCAAGCAACTGGGACTCCCTCTGGGCCAGGTCTCATTCCAGTTGTTGTCTGATACCGTATGAGGTCTAAAGGCAAACCAGTCTGATCACTACTTTCATTGTGTCCCAGACATCATCCCTGCTTGAACTGCCCCGGTTCTCGTGGCAATAGTAAGATAGTTCCTCCCCCAATGTAGCTGCAAACAGTTCCGTAAGTGTCTCCGCATGCAGGCGCCCCAGTGGAACCACAGGGTATATATGCTCCTTCCCCAGGCTCAACAACAATGGAGAATGAACTGATAAATAGCGCGCCAAGTATGTAACCTCCTTCAACCCCATACCAGATCAGCTGACATAAAACAGTAATTGAGACAGCCGTGCATCTCTGCAGCAGGTGTGTGACCGAACAACACTTTAGAGTCTGGGTGTCTCTCTCTCCAGGGATCCAGGGGGTTCAAGCCCTGCAGCAGATCCCTCAATTGCCACATCACGTGCGGTTTTGTGTTTCTGAGTGGAAGCTCCCGATTAAGCACCCCATCAAGGACACAATTACGATCTCCCGCTAGTACTACCTCTGCCATCAAGAATGACACGGCTGCGGCCACCAGCCCACTGTAGTAGATCCTACAGTCATTATTAAGGGTATATACGTTTAGCAGGCACACCTCACACCCGTCCAGGTCACCATACAGTATCACATAATGCACTTTCTGATCTAGCACATGCCTCCTATGAAGGAAGGGCACCCCCAGAGCCACCCATATCACAGCTCCATGGGCATACCCACAATATGAAGTAGCATACAGCTGCCCCCTACACCTCTTGCAGAGACTAGAGATGTAGTCTCCCCCACATGTTTTTCCTGTAGATATGCAACAGACACACAATATCGGTTTGAATAGTCATATACCATACGTTGTTGCTTCAACTGGGCCACCCCTCTGACATTCCATGCCATAGGTTTAAACACCTCAACTGCCATCATCTTCCCATGTCCGAGATATACCAAAAGCAGGTCACCCAGCCACACTACGGACCCCCAGGGCCCAACGGCGCAAAGCACCAGTGCTGCCATCCACACGAGCAGCTTATTATCGGGTAGTTAATCTTGTTTCTCTTTGTCATTGTGTGAGCACCAGTATAGCTCTCCAGGTCAGAGACATACAAGCACCATCGACCACTTCAAGGTGGTGATCCTTCTTTTTCAGATAGTACAACTTCAACATATGAGAGTGAATAAAGTACTGCTAAGGAGACTTGAAGTCTAAGATTTCCCCAGAGGAAGAGGGCAAATAAGGTGCATCCCTGCTTTACAGCTAAGGTATGTCACTTTTAATAGGACACAGTTTGAAGTTCCTGAAGGGGCATTCTGAGGAAAATAAACACAAGACAAACTTGGACATAAACAACTTGCAATTTGCTCCTACACCTGCAAAGTAAGTAGGTCCATGGACTAATCAATTGGAGATTGTAACCCCAGATATTTGTGGGAATATACAGCTCTAGCTTGATCTGACTTGGAGCCCTCTGTTTGACACCAGTGAAATGTTAGAGGGTTTACATCTAGCTTCAATAGAATTATGGTGGATACACAACCTTAGCCTTTAAGAAGGCTTATTTTACCAAGCTTATGCCTATTCTTTTAATTGTTTTAATGTATTTATTTTTAGATGTAACAAACATCAAAGAGAGGCACCAAAACAGTTAGGGAACATCTGACAGGGTGCAGCAATACACACAGTCGTTGACACAGGCAAAGTAACATCAACCAAGAGAACTTATGTCTATTTTTAATTACTGGGAAGATATCTGGATCCCCTCCTGCAAGTTTAATCCAGACTGGCCTATACACCTGATTCAGCAAAGAGCACTGGGCCTACATGGTTCTGCAGCCACTAAAGCCAATAGGTTGGAAATGTCCCCTAGGTAGGCCAGGAGTAGTGCTGTATGTTGATACTTTAATAAGCAATATGGTTTGTTGGTCCCATCCTGGTACTTCGTTGTGCCTGATAAGGTTGGAACAACTGAAAAGCTCCAGGAGGGAGATGAAAAAACAGAAAATGAGAATCTATTCTAGGAAAGTTGGTACTAGTGAATTTATGTTCTATTTTCATTTTTAGGTTCTGAATTGTGTATTTATTGGGTTTGGTATTTCTATTGCTGCCAAACTACTGACCTCAAAGTTCTGGAAGGATATGGAAAGTTCCAGAAAGGAAAATAGTCTTAGGTTTAATTTCCTTGACCTCAGCAAACAGGCTAGCAAATTGCCACAGATGTTATGAAGTATGAAGAAGCTGTATGAAGACCTGGTAAAAACTGGCCAGGTCTGTTAAGTATCAATCTCGGGAAGTAGAGTGGGGTGTTTAAACAGGTTCCAGAATGATCAGTGGCTAGCCACAGAAGAGACTGAGTGCACTGTAAGATTGTGCTCGATTGAACCTTCGCTTACAATAAAGATAGCCTTCTATAGTGGTGAAGCAGACAGCTATCCCATTGGTCACGTGGAGTAGAACCACACAAAACCTACACTGTCAAATTAAAGCTTGGGAGATATTTGGATCTTAGTCCTCTGTAAACAGTGGCAATAGGAAAGTAATAATTTCTGCAGGTGGAAGACTCGAGGTCGTTTCCCATGAAGTCTCAATTTTTCTTGATAAAGTAAAAAAAAAAAAAAAAAAAAAAAATTATCAACTTCACAAACCATCAAAGAAGGGGCTCACAAATCATAGGAACAGATTTTTTTTATTTTTTGCTCCATTCTGCATTTATGTGGTGTCCAAGCGGATAACAGATATCATTATCCAATATGTGCTACTCAATGTACAACCTCGGAAGGATGACAGTAGGAGGCTGCTTTCTAACTGGTAACCATCAGCTTACTGCCTATTGCTGTGAGGTGCATCAACGTACTCAACATCTTGCCAATACGTAGGAAGCAGAAGTAAAATAAGTAGATACTCTAAAGCCTGAACTAATGTTCAGACAGAAAGGAGATTAGAGCAAATATAAGCTATTGGAAGCAAACTTGGTAACAGATGAGAGTGCTGCATTTTATGACATCATCTGCTTGCACTTTTGGGCACACTACCATTGCTCGATACCGGGCTAGATGCTTATTAGAGCAAAATACTAAACTGAGCAGGATTCTAAAAGCATTGCTAGATTCCTAATGCAATTTCCAATCACAGACCTGCATTTCAGTTGCTGAATCACTTGTGTAAACACATTAAAGAGGCTACAGCAAAAGCCTTTAATTTATAAAATAAAATAAATGCATAATGATGATCTATAATGGGGAATAAATGAGCCAAGCGCAATGAACAGCTCATTTGTAGCTAGTTTGCAGAAATATTACTCCCCTAGCAAAAGCTTCAGTATCATGCTTTCTTGGGGGGTTGGAAGTGGTGCTGTTTTGCTAGGCATCCCACATTTTGAGACATAGCGATATAAATATTTATAAACAAAATAACCAAATGAATTACCACACAGGCTTAAACAACCCACAGGTCAGGAATATCTTAGTAGGAAAAAAGCAAACATTTTCCAGAAAGTAAACGTGTTCAAACAAATTCAGGTACAGCTCTAAAGAGTAGTGCCTCGTAATTTATTGCACTCACTTTCACCTCGTTGCCCAGGACTAAAAGCTGCACTCTTTGGTTCTGAATTCTAAAAGTCTATAACCAGATGCCACTCATCTCAGTAGAGTCAAGTCTTTGCAGACAAACCCAGATTTACTTCTCATATTCTACTTACCAAAGGAATATCACGAGCCTTCTCGATGCGAACAATTTTCACAGTTTCTCCACCATACTGGCTAACGTTCTCATAAAACCGGTCCTCCGTCACTGGCTCAGGCTGCATTTCCTGTTCTGCAACTTTGTCATGGGCCATCAAAAGAGCCTGGTGATGAAAAGACAAATCTGTAATAGGAGACTGATCGTGCTTGTCATTCAGCTATACTAAAGCCACATGCCAAGGGGAGAACAGTCTGGACAGTTTATGTCAACCTTTACAAGTAAAACAGTTCGACATTAAATTCAATTACAGAGCAGTGATTTTAGGATTCTTCACTGTCCAGGATTACTGCTAATGCCTTTCAAATTATGAAAACAAGCATTGGAAAAACCAATAGGTCTCGCCTATCTGAGATCTATTGGCTTTATTAGAGTGGACTGAAGTGGAAAGGAGTGGAGTAGCATTGAGTGGAGTGGCATGGAGAAGAACTGAGCGGAGTGGCATAGATTGGCATGGCAATGAGTGGAGTGGCACTGAGTGGAGTGGCATTAAGTTGAGTGGTGATGAGTGACTTTGAGGGGAATGGCATAGAGGGGAGAGACAGATAGGAGTGGCATAGAGAGGAGGGGTGTGGAGTAGCACCGAGTGAAGTGACAATGAGTGGAATGGGGAGGATTGACACTGAGTATAGAGGAGTGGCACTGAGTGGAGTAGCGTAGAGCGGCACCGAGTGGTGTGGAGTGGCATTTAGTGACAAGGCAGTGAGTGGAGTGGCTTAGAGGGGAGGGGCATAGAGTGGCATGGAGTGACCAGTGCCTGGTCCAAGAAAGCCTCAACTGTGCTGCTGCAGGTGGGGCGGCCATCTCCCTGGTGGAGGGGGTGGGGGTGTTGGCAGATGACTGTCGATGTTGAGCCCCCCATATTGGATAAGGAAATCGCACGTGCCTTGTGTGCCTGCTGAGGGACCTGCAGCAGCACACCGCACAGGCACTAATGCTGGAAGGGTGATATTTGGCAATAAAACAGAGGGCCTAAATAGTATACTATCCCTAGAAGCCACTGGACATGGGGGAGGTATGTTTATATTCCTCCCTTCCAGCTACAAGTTGCCCGATCTGACCAGGGACCACCAGCAGTGATGCATGCTCTTTTCCATGGTCCTTCATTGCCTTACTACTGAACTTTCGAGATAGAGACCAAATCCTGAAAATGGTTAGAGAGGCCCCCTGGAAAATCAAGCTGCCACAATACCCTTCTTTCCAGATTGCACATGGTCAGTTCAAGAGGCGATAAAAGCTTTTTACCAAGACTAAGAGGGACCTATGTGAGGCTGGGATTGAGTATGCCGCTTTGTACCTGGCTAAACATAGAATTAACTTTGAAGACTCTGCGCACGCACTACTTTACACAACGAGCCCTCAAATTCTGCAAAAAATGAGCAAACAGCAAAGCCAATACACATTCTTAAACTCTCACTGGGGTTCTCAATCAAACACTAGTGATGTAGGATGATGTATGCTGCCTCACTGATATATAGACCCTTTCATGTTAGCTACCTAATACAAAGCTTGGTTTTAAATGGTTAGATTTCCGGGATTTCACAATTTACATTTCATACAAAAATTGCACAGTCAACTGATTAAATTGAATAGGGGCGGCGAGCTTTCTTTGGAGGTTTACTGCTGTTGGTGTGCTGCAGTCCCCTCTAATCTGAATCTCTGCACAGGAACAAATAGTCTAGAGCATTTGTACTGTACACCCTTGCAGGATACAGGGTAAATGAGGAGGAACAAACCTCAAACGTACGAGGGCAGAATAATAGGTAAAACGTAAGTTTGATGTTAGCCGGTCATGGAGTGCAATGGTGTGATATGGTATGTCAAATATTTGTATGGTACGGTATGGCATGGTGGGATATGGTAGTGTATGGTCAGCCATCGCATAGTACGGTATGACCTGTCATTATTATATATTATGGTACAGCTTGCAACCATATATTATGGCATGGACTGTCATTATATGGTATTGTATGGCATGTTATTGTATAGTATGTTTTGGTATTGCATGATATGGTATGGTCTGGCCTGCCATTGTATGGTATGGCCTGCCATTGTACGAGTGATACGGTATGGCCGGTTATTGACGAGTATGGTATGTTTTGTAACTGTATAGTGTGGTATCATATGGCCTGTCATTGTGTATATACAGTACAGTATGGCCTGTGATCGTGTAGTATGGCATGGTATTGTATAGTATAGTATAGTCTGTCACTGTTTACTATGATATGGTAAGGCCTATCATAGTAGAATATGGTATGGGCCATCATTGTATAGTTTCATTTGGCCTGACAATGTATAGTATGATATTGCTTGTCACTGTGCAGAATGGTATGGTATGATAAGGAATATTATGGCTTGTGAATGATCTGTCATGATAGCAGATGGTATGGCCTTCCACTGTATAATACAATGCAATGCCTGCTCTGCACCCTGTACTGCTGAAATGGGAATGAGGAGTGTGGGGAGTTCTATGCACCTTGGCTGTGTTTCAAAACATCTTGCTTTGCACCTTATACTGCAGGGGATGCTAAGGAGGCTTCTAGGGGGCAGGCGCTGTACCCAGGAACACCTCGCTCGGTCATCAACAGCAAGCTGGCCCTTCTGCATCTGGTCTGGCGGTGTGAGTGTGTCTGTGTGCGCGCAATGGCTGTGCTATAAACAGCTACCTGTTTCTCTGCGCCCGAAACGGCCATTAAAACGTTCAGTTCTTAACAGAAATTGAAAGACATGGCAAAGCGATTTTACCTATTTTTCATTTAAAATAATATTCAACACCCTCCCACTAGGCCCTACCCCTAGGAATGAGGCACAATCAACTATATTCCAAAAGATGATATCTCAGGACAAGCGGAGTGATGCCAGAACACATGGGTCAGGGCTCAAAGATGATGTGTTTCTTTGTGGGTGAGAGTCAAGAACCCCAAGATTATTCATCAGCCAGCCCCTATTTACACCATTAATCAATGAATTCAGCAGCTGCCACCGGACTGTTGGTCATATATATCGAATACACTTTAGTCATTGTCGACATTAGGGCAATATGAGTAAAATCCGTTCTGCTTAATCATCAGTCGGAGGCATGCTTGTTTGTATTTATCTTTTCACTCTGTACAGTAAGTATAAGGCGGAAGCGCTGGTGAAGGCTTCCTTCCACTGAATTAAAATGTGTAAATGTGCAGCATCTAACACCTATTGGACTGGTACTTTTCAACTCTGCACACAAGAAAGAAATAATGGCATGGCCACAGGGTGAGATTGTAACTTGGAGTGTGGGGCGCACAGGGGGGAGGGTAGAAGTAAAATACATAGGAAACAGCAGAATAAAACATGCACTCTCATGGAGTTCTTCAGGAAATAGAATAAAGAAAAAAGTACCTCAATTCGAGGACGGCAGTGGAGGGACACTGATACAGCAATTAATCAGTACTTGGTCATGCACCACTGAAGGGAGCAGAAGAAAGTGAAACAGACGTACTGGCCAATGAAAGGCAAGGAAATGAGGGACTAGGGGCCAATCAATGCTAGGTGATGGGCAGACTAAAAGCCCGTTTTTAGAATTTTGTTTTTGTATAAACAAAAGATCACCTCAAGCAACAATGGATGGCCTGTCTCAGGAGAGACCTAGAAGGAGGGAGGATTTCCAACAAGCAGTTTATTTTCAAGTTTGGGCAGCTAATGACGCATGACTAACAAGCAATATAATGTCATAAATAAGTGACTGCAGAAGAAGCAGCTGACTGGTGAGAAAGAAACAGACAATCGCAATGAGGTGGAGGACAATACAGGACATTAGTCGATGACTGATCAGGTACCAGATTGTGAGTAGAATACATTTTTCAATGCAGGATGTCTTACACTGATTGACAAAGAACTCACACTGGAACTTGGGCGGTACAATGAAGGACTGTGTGAAAAGGGGATGGGGGGGATAAGCTAATCTGCCCCCCCCCTCCCCCGGTAAAGCAGTAATACACTTCAGATTTATCTTATAATAATGCAGAAATAGATTATTGCAATAGCTTTTATCACATCAGTGAGAATATTGTGCATACTTTGGCAGAAAGACAAACATGGAACTTTTACATCCACTCCGATTCATTGCCCTTCTGCAGAAACGGATGCTATGCTGCAGACAGATCTGCTTCATCCCGACCAGTTTTAGGTACCGGCTGCGACAGTACACGCACTCTTGCTTTCGAGAGATATTGTATATAACAAGGGGCTTGCAGCCCGTCCATTACTTAACATTTTTTGGCTTCATCGTCACTCTTATTTACTGCCTTCTAATTGGCTTCACTTCATCAGGCTGGAGCACGGAACAAGAACTGATTGCTTCAGTTTAACTGCTGCCCATTGACTGTGCTGTGACTGAGGTTCTTTTATTTTTCTCCTTTGCTGGGTTCATTGTTGAACCTCTTGCCAATTGTGGCTATGTTTTATTGTGTCACACAAACTTCAAAGAAGCCATTTTCTCCTTTGAAATGGATGTTTATAGTGACAACAGATGTTATCTGCTTTTATTTTGACAACGGTTGTTACCTGCTTCCAAATGTATTGTCACTAAGACATGCACATGGGTCAATTGCTTTCTATATGGGATAGAACAAAAATAACATTTGGAATTTTTTTTTCACTTATGGGGAGATTAACTGATTTGCTCAGAATAACAGGGGTACTGTGCAGAGACTTAAGCATAGGCAAAGCCAGCAGGTCTCACCTTTGAGACCTTAGGCTCTGCCATTGCCTTTTGTTCATCCTGTACATCAAGGACACTGGCAACTTTGGAAATGATTTGTAGCCATACTGTATTGCAGTGTGGCAGTGCAGCATGGCAACATATAATAATTAAAAAAGGACTAGGATGCATTCAGCACTAATGGGTTTATGCACTTTTTAACAAAAAAAAAAAAAAAAAAAAAAAAAAAAGCACATTAGCTCTGGTTGTGTCAGTGATTTTTTAAATTAGTTTTAGCCACGCTGCAAAGCATCTGTGCCGCTGAACCGCATGGCTACAAAATACTGCCAAAACCAAATCACTCTCAAAGGCGAGACCTATTATTAAGGAATATCACTGCAGGGCTCCATGTAAATCACAGTCTCAAGAACATATACATCACCTGCCATCAGTGCCTGTAGGTTCTGGGTGCTTATTAAACAATTTGTGAGCATTGGGAAAACTCTTAAAACTTGCTCTTTTTAGTAGGACTCTGCACCAGTTGTGCTTTTCACATCAGGGAGGTTTACTGGATTTTGGTACATCAAATCAGGACTTGTACGGCTATAAAAGGTATTAATACTCCATCACCACTTTTAAATGTCGTTTTCAATTCGGTACATGCTCACTCTTCCAAGGACGCAAAGACGTCCATTACCATTACCAATAAAACAGAATATTTATGGCATGGAGCCCCTAATGTTCCAGAGGCTGCTACTAGCCCCCACCTATCGCTACATATGGTACCAGAACGCCACTGTTACAGTATCATCTGACACTTATTGTGACCCTAAATACCATAAACAAAAACATCACCCCACAGTAGGCGATATTATTGCCCATTGCCACACAGGAAATTATAAAACAAACTCTACACTCAAAGGGAGATATTTTTGTGAACAATTTTTAAGATACACCATTTAAATCAAACGATATTTCGAACAATATTCTGACATCTAAGTTTCTTTACCAACGCAATGAAGGAGTTACTCAAACACCCCCATGCGGTAGACCCTCTATGGGTCACACTGCCTATCGGGGAGGTAAACAAAATCCCCTACAAAACCCGATAGTTGGCTGCAGTGTGACGTAAGTGGGTTGTGCATTAACTAGCCAAGCTATTGGTAAGTACAGAAAAAACAGGGGCAAAAAGAAACCCGACCCATGCACTAGAGCCGCTGGTAAGACAGTCATAATTTCATAACCAAACACCAAATGGATTCCAGAAAAACATTATATCTTCACGAAATGTACTCATACAATGAATTCAAAGATGTGTCATGTAAATCAGACATTAATACAACGATGTCACTTTTGTTTGTGGAAGAAAACCTTTTTATATCATTACTTCACAACACGGCATATATTGCAAAAATAAAATGAGTATTGGGACACTAAAGGCAAGACATTAAAATATGGTTTGTTACTTGTTTAATACTTTCGTATGTAGGGAATTAAAAAGATATTAGAAGAATGAACAATACAAGGACGAATCACAAACGGAAGCAGTACTGAAACAGCACTACATACAAACATTACCTGAACATGTGGGGCATTTAACAAAGCATTGAGCTCCAGTCCATCCTTACGATGACTTGATTTCAAAACATTCTGCACCTGAAAAGGATCAACAGGCAGGATTTTTAAGTACTTTTTACTAAGTTATATTAACATATAAGAAACATTTGCTGTGCAACATGAGTGTGATATACTAGTGAGTGGGTGGGTGTAATACACCAGATTTTATCGATCATGTTGAAATCTCTGTTCCCCAAATGCCTTGGACATGCACTCCTTGAGTTAAGCTGTACGCTTGCAACCCAGAGAAACAACTATGAATGGGTGCAAGTGAAGACAGCAGTTTGTCCAGTTTCTATTTCTATTCGAGACGCTAAAAATCGTCCATTTTCTATCAATTTCACCAACTGTTTATTATCATTTCTTAATAAAATGTAATTTCCATCCTGCTCCCTTCACTTTTAGGTCTGGCTGAACAGCACAACTAACTCTGGGACCTATTGTTACCAATTCTTTAAAATATACACAGAGTGGCCTTTGGCTCCCAATCAGAGGCGTAGTACTCTCTCGCCTCTTGCCTTTCCCATATACCATCGCCCACGGAGTGTTTACACTGAAATGCAGGAGGGCATATTTACATCTGAAAAATACACCAAGTCTTCACATATTCAACTCTCATACCATACATTCAGTGTACACAGGAAGCAATATTTTGTTATATCCTTTTTTTTTTTTTTTTAAACTACAGTGGGCTTTTATTGTTGGTTTTGTCAGGGGTCTCTTGTGGGCCATGAATATCACCACCAACACCAAAACCATTACCACCACCACATCATTTCCGTATACATTTACATTTGAAAGCCAGTACTTTTGTACTTTGTATTTTGTCAATATCTGCTATTTATATATGTATTTGTAATATGTACTGTGACTAAACGTACCACAGCACAAAAGTGAAGAGAGGGGTGAAGAACATATTTTGTCAGCTAACTAAACACCTGACTTTAGCTGACATAATGGAAAAGCTATTAAAAAGAGACTGGTTCTCCAGTTATTGGGAATGAATAGGATGTAGGCAGAGGTCATTGTGGGTCACAGGTAACGGGGGTATGAACAGATTGAATATTGATCCAATTATTGCAACTGTTTAGGAAACTCTGGAAACGTCTCAGTGTAGCTACTCATAGATGTCCTCAGTTAGGTATGTAAAAAGGTAGCATTCACAAATGACTTCTGGTCCTGTCTTTTGTAGTTTCAATGTGATGAAAACTACATTTTCGTAAAGGAGAATCCACTATGTGTTTTTTGGGAGAGGCAGCAACAGAGCCCCTGCTTCTGTCGCCAGCATGTGGACATCCTAAAAGCTTGGAGGAAAGCAGGAATGGTTGAAAGCAGGCTGTCCAGCTCATTATCCAGCAGCGTTAACCACTGGATTTTATATGCCGTTAGTTACAATTAGTTATTCTTCAGTGCCCATTTCAAGAGCCTGATCCAGCAGCAAATCTAGGTGTTTATGTAGCATTTACAGCCTTTTTAAAATGTAGCATGATGAGGAAAAAATCCTTGCTATGCTATTTTGCATCCCATTAAATGGTCCTGCAGGATTTTTTAATGCACCGATTTCAACGGGACACTGACTGCATTCACAAATGTTCGCATCTGGTGCTGCTTAAATTACAAATCATCATCATGCCAGGCCACTGCGGATCGCCTTCCTGCAAGCACCAGGACACGCCGGAAGTGCTGCTGCTCTGGAAGGTCCCACGCCTGTGCGCGCGCTGGAGTTCATGCCCCAGTGCCACTGCCGGGTTGGGCAGCTGTGATGCCCTCTCAGAGGCTGGCGCTGGGCTCCGAGTGAACGGAGCGCCGCGGGATACCAGACACTCGCGGCCACAGGCGCATAAAAAGTCAAGTTATTCACGAAGGACTGGAGGGGGTCGGCACTAGCTTGCCAAATCAATTCATGTATTTCACACTGGAAACTAACCTCCTTCCTCTGTAAAAGAAAATAATAACTGCCCGCTGGACTCCTGACAGAAAGTTAAAGGCAAATAGCAGGGAAGGTGTTTGTTTGTAACAAAAGCAGAAGACCTGAGCAATAGGGACCTGAAAGAGGAGCTCGGAAGCGCACCCTGTTCCCTCATTATAGGTCAGTCATCTTCGACAGGGCGCGATGATTTTACAGAAGCCCATACAAACATCACGCACTACATTTGTAGGAAATGTAATGTGCTTAATGCCAGGAAGTGGATGTTTGCAAATCAAATCTAAACTTATTAAAGACTTGCAAGCGGAAGATCAGATTAAATAAGCAGTAATGGAGGGGATCTGAATTCTATTGCTAGTTTTGGGTTCCCTTTTCAGAACTTTACTGATAAATATGGAAGTTAACTTGCTTCTGCAACAGGCGACTGCTCCAACTGAATCGTATGCCACTGGTGGGAAGAAGCTACTTAATGTAAGTAAGGAGTTTCTAGTCAAGATCCCAGTATCATATGGGCATCTTCCTTATAGCCTATTATATGGAATTTGTTTTCAATGCCCTGTAAAGAAAATGCAAAGAACAGTTTGCTGCACTGAAATCAACACAGACTGGTAACGATGCAAACAAAAAGGTCCTGACTTGCTGTTTGTAATTAATGTTAAGCGGCCTTGCAATCCTCAATATACATTTTGATCATTCTACTTACAAGTCACTTCCTCAGTGGCCATTCGCTTTCACTGCCTCAACAGTGCAGCGCGCCAATCATACATAAGGTGCATTGATAGTTTGGGAATATCAATGTGTTTAGGCATCTAACCTCTAATATACCCTTACAGGAGTAGCTTTCTTACACACAGAAGACTCAGCATCCCCATCTAGCAAATAAGTGAAGAGAAACCTGGCGTGCTTCCCACCTATTAAGGAATGTACAATTAAACATGTAAATACAGTCTATCTCATTTCAGAGACAAATGAAAAAATGACAAAAGGGGAACACTGACCTGATGACCAGACTGGTGAAACTCCATTTTGTCCACTTTCCAAAATGAGGAAAGCCCACTGTCTCAGAAAATTTGGGGGAATTCAACAAACATAAGATTTTTGGAAAATGGTCAATAGTATTGAGAAAGGCCCCTACATTGTTAATAATTCCAACATTAAAGAAACAGCCTAGCTAGCTTACTTGTGTGCCCACCACAGCCTCACTGCGTACCTGACTCATAGTCTGCATTATTAACCTGATCCATAAAGGGGCGACAAGTCATCACTGGAGAAGTCCAGATCGGCTTCATTGTTGAGTAACGTTATCAAATACTTTGCTTCTGTGCTTCTTCAAGACCTATTAACTTGGACAGCCAATAAGAACATAGTATGAATAAACCAAACTGGCTTCAGCAAAGAAACAGGCACTAACATCCTAGCACTTACACTCATCGTTGACCAAATACTTTTAAGGTGATCATCGCTATATCTATGTATGATTTGTAGACTTCTAGTCTGCATTTGATGGAGTCCGGCACAATAAACTGTGGGAGAAACTGGTAAAATGAGAAATTCCAAGCCCTCTTTTCAGGGCTTTTCAATTATTCTATGTTAACAAACGGGTGAGAAGAAGAATAGGCAATGGCTCCAGTTTATGTAGGAAGACTGCCACCCACTGAGGCTTGAAAAAACAGGGGTGTGTTTTACTCCCTCAATTATTTAATATCTTTATGGCAAACCTGACTGAAGATCTGGACGGTGTAAACTTTCACCCTTTAACTAGGTGGCAAATCATCACCAAATCTGCTATACAGAGATGACGTTGTCCTGATAAACCAAACCAAAGTGAGTCTGCAAAGACTCGTCAATGCTCAAGCAAACTTCTCAAACAATGGTATGAAAATAAATCTAAAGAAATCCGTTGTACTGGTGACGGACACCAAGAAAGAAAAATAAATGTAAAAAATACCATCACCAAGGCAAACCAAATGAAAAAGTGGATGAGTACAAGTGCAATGGGTAATCTCTGACCCAAAAGGTTTGTTTTCCCACCCAAAATCAGCAGCTCAGATTGAAATCAAATGTGCTGTCATCAGTATTTCCAACTTTACACAAAACACAGACGATGCCCTCATTGATAACCATGCTGAAAACTTTTTCTGCAAAATGACTGCTGACACTAATATATGGTAGGGAAGAGCTGCGTGACCACGAATCAACATCGTTGAAAATGTGGCTCTGCAAAACTTCCAGGCATCTTTTCAGATTGCTGAAAAAAGCATCTCCAGCACAGACAGCTTGAGTTTGAAATAGTTAAACCATGCATAGAGAAACTGGGGGCCTTTGTATAGTTCTGTCAGTAAGAGCAACAATACAAAAATCGCTCAGGAAGGTAGTGTGGTCTGAAACAGCAAACGGTTCATCACACTTGCTGGCCAGGGCTTACTTGGGGGCCCTCCCTACAATCATTGCAGATGCAGCCACTTTGGGAAAAACAAATTATGTATGCCAACTTTAAAAGGTCACTTAACTCTGCAATGAAAACTTCTTGATCGAGGACAAAGATGCATTGACAAAACTATGCATGGATGGTACTAAATAAGTACACCATCCTAATAATTAAACCATGACTAGGGTCTGGGTACCCATTGTTCCTAAAATATACATCTATTATTTTCCAATTTGGTCACTAAACCACTCTCCACCCTGCTTAAGGAAAAATGAAATCATGAACTGCAGACTATGTGGGAAGCCAGAAGGGGGCTCGATTCAGCTTCTCTGTATATGTCCAACTCTAGTGACGGACAGGAGGGAACTACTATGTCACTCTTTCAATAAATGTAACATTCTTTCTTGCAGGCAATTTACATTAGCATGCTTGGAAGCATCGGATACAATTCTTAAATATTTTTGTATAAAGTTTTTAACATGGATAGAGAATACAACTAAAACCCTTCTGCGACTGCCAGGTATGCAACTCTACAAAGTTTTTTTTTTGCAAGACTTCTTTGAAAGCAAGAGGTTTTTCACTTTGGTTTTTCGGTGCATGGTATCATGAGAGTTTATGATGCTATCTTCCTCCCTTTTACATTTTGTGCTGCAACCCTTTTATGCAATGATTTTAACTATTGATTCACAATAAAAAATGAACAAACAGAAAAGGGGAAAAGAAAATATGTAATCTGTAAAAATGAGAAGTAGTAATGGGTAGATGAAAGGGGTACGAGGGTACTGGTAACTGCAGAGGTACTGGGGTGCAGGTATGGGTAGAGGTACTAGGAAACGGACAGAAGAAGCGGTTCTAAGGTATATGTAGGAGTAAAAGTGCTGGGTTATAGGTACAGGTTAAAACACTGGGACAGGCGGGTTTAAAGCATCCGCGCAGTAGGCAGGGTTAGAGAGACAAGGGTTTAGTGGAACAGAAATACTACAGCAAACACAGAAGAGAGCAGGGACTGTGGCAAAGAAACAGTGAAGGGAGATGGGAACTAACTAATGTATAGCAAGAGAGATGAAGAGGAGGAGACAAAAAGGACAGATAAACAGAAAAATATAGGCTTGAGAATGAGTAAGGAGTATAAAAATGGAAACTGGGGGAGGAGGGATCGTTTCCTGTCCCCCCCAAAAAAGAGAACAAAGTACCTATGTGTTTTTTTTCTCCCAAGTACAGGACTTTCTCCTGGATGGATTTGACATCCTGTAAAAGTCACTCATTTGGAAAAATTCGAGAATACTGGTTCTGTGAGCAAGTTTCTCCAAAACATATGTCCTCACGGAGGTTTTAATCCAATGTCAAATACTGTGATCGAGATCATTATGAAAAGTACAAGTAAATTCACAGTTACAAATTGCAGCTGAAGTGTTAATCAGAAATCAAAGCGGATTACTATGGGCAGAAGGAGCCGGTGTGCTTACGAAATTGCACCCGTGTCTAAAACTATAATATTATGCACTAACTTCAAATCAGATAGAGTTCATGATTCTCTCATCACTCAAATTAACAATACCACGTGGGTTCTTTTACAAAGCATTTTGAGAACAAAAAAACTTAAATGAACGCATTAACTTCCAAAACTTTTCCCTACCCCAGCTATTTTTGGGTTCTCACAGCTTCACATTTATCTCGAATGACTACGATTCTTCTTAGAGTTGCGACAAGAGATTTGGGAAGAGAAGAGGATACAGGCGATACGCAACAGAGTGGACAGCATATGTGTGCCTTATCATGGCACTTACAAGAGACTGACTGCATTTATCACCTAACATGTCACATGTATTTTACTGATCATCAGTCTTCGTTATCTGTATGAACTCAAAGATTTGCTGAAGTGACACTTACTGGACATCGAAACCGACCCTGATGGAAATGTGTTATTGTCATGGAAAACACTCACCACCACCCACAGCAAATTGTCTTGCCTTATCAAAAAGAAACACATCACTCGTGCTCAGCAAAATCCTATTCTGGAAAATGCAGCTCAAACGGTATTTGATCTCTTAGAGTGTGACAACACGAATT
This sequence comes from Pleurodeles waltl, assembly GCF_031143425.1. Classification (NCBI taxonomy): domain Eukaryota; kingdom Metazoa; phylum Chordata; class Amphibia; order Caudata; family Salamandridae; genus Pleurodeles; species Pleurodeles waltl. The sequence goes on from NC_090448.1 coordinate 1,127,247,394, forward strand.
TCACAATTTACAGAGTAGGCGTGGAATAAGCCACTGCTGGAAGTCATACTGTACTGCTGGTGGTGGTGTGATGGCCTTGGGTAGGGGCTACAGTAATCCCCTCATCGCATTTTGAAATTGTTTGTTACGATTAACCAGGGAGCAGGAGGAGAGGTGTTTAATTTATGGAATATTCTGATTTTTGTACAGTGCCTTAAGTGGCATGAGGGCTATTTTAGAACACCTGTTGGTCCTACTCCTGAAAATGGCATACAAATGAATGGGCACCCATGAACGATGCCCCCTCAGAACACACTTTAGATCGGCGTACACAAAGACTTGTCTTCGTCGATAATGAATGAGCCCTATAGTTGGGTCTGGATGAAGCACTTGGAGTATGGTTAGTAAGGAAGGGTATTAGACTTGATCATCTTGAGAAAATTGCAAAGAAGCCCAGTTACGTTGTACAAAACTCCAAAAGAGTGGAATAAATTTTAATAAAACACAAAGAAATGATTTCTATAGTTCAATTTAAAATAGAAGGCTGTGGTTTTAGTTTACAGCCTTATCTATGAGAACAAAAAATGGGGAAAACGAAATACAATCATTACATGTACACTACTTCTATCCCAGCCACTGCAAACAGAAAAATAAACAATGCTAATATTGACATACATATCGTCTACAAACTATTAGCAAAATTGCACCAGGACATCTACCATCAAAGTAAAGGCAGACTGGATAAACAATACGGCCAAGTAAAAAGGGTCTTCCCTCTCTCGGGGATTTAGAAAACCAAAGCCGATTCATTCAAGATCACTTTGAAATAGTCCAGAACACAAGTGTACCCCTGCATGCCCATGGCGTCATCACAAGCATGGCGCCTGATACTATTAGATTTGCTTTTCAGATCATAGTCAAAAGAGTGTGAATTTCAAACCTAAAACATACTTAAAGAACGAGGTTGCTGACGAATTTGTTATTGAACCTTTTTTAGTGCAGTTTCCTTTTTTAATAGTTTTTGCCAATTTCACAAAACCTAGCAAGCAAAAACAAATTTCAAAGAAATATTTGCTTCTTAATTTTTTTTGTTTAGTGGGGCTGTCACTCATCTTTCCCACCTCCTACTCCTTTTAATACTTTTACGTCTTGTACCCTCCCATTTTACTCCCTTTTTATTTTACTTTTTAATACTTACACATTTCCCAATCTTACACCCTCTCTCTCCGCTATCTTTCACCCATTTACTTCTGTTTCCATTTCTTCAATACCCAAATGTCTTACACCCTTTGGTCCTCCGGTTTTTCTTTTCTTTTACAACTTACCCTACCCCATTTTTGTCTTCCCCATCCTATACATTTTCCCCCTTTAACCTCCTCTATTCTTTTACCTCCCCTTCTTTAATACCCATGCTTCTATCCTCCCACTTTACTCCTTTTTTAATTATTACTTTCCCCACCCCTTCTATATTTCCCCATCCCATTCCCTCTCTGCCTACTACCTCCCCCCTTTTACTTCCCCTCCCTTTTCTTTAACACCTATAGGTCTTGTACCCTCATGCTTCAAATACCCGTAGGTCTTGTACCCACTTGCTTTAATTTTTTTTGGTGTTTAACTTTTTACTCCTGCCCCTAGCCAATTTACGTTTACTACATCCTACAAACCCCCGTTAACTTCCGTATTAACTTTCCCAATTAATTTCCTTTTATTCTTGTACCTTCCCTTTCTTTAAAACCTATGCATCTTCTACCCTGCGACTTTAGTCCTTTTATTAAGTTTATTTTTAAAAGTTTCCTCACCCACTATAACCCATCCTATGCACTCTACTGTTGCTACCTTTCCCCCTTTTATGTATCCTTCCTTTTCCTTAATACCTATACATCTTGTTGACTCCCTCTTTATTTATACTACTTCTCACTACCACATCTAGGTTTTCCCCCCATTCTATACACTCTCCCTTTACCTCTCTCGTGATGATTTTTTTGTGAGAAAAGCACTTCATCATTTTGGAATGTCTGTAACAAGTAGTTTGATCAACATGACTTAGTCAGGCTGACTTTCCTTGTGCTGGAGAATCGTCAGAACGAGGGTATACCAGTCAAATAATCTTTAAAAAGGCTGTGGTGGTTGATGGTGGACTCATAACCAATGGAAAAAACAAGTGCAAAGCCGGCACAAAAAAGTAACTGGCTTGTGTTAGTGTGCCATGTAACACAGTCATGAACTGCTGTCTCCTAAGCAGGTTACACTCTGGAGAGATGTAGGAATTCTGACCTCTAGAGAATAAAGAGGTAAACTCTACTGGGGGAGGGGTTTCAGCCTTCATGCTGCTATTGAGACTTCAGTTTAAAAAATATTTTTGCTAAGAGGAGGAAACAGTCTCATGTGCTTTGCAGATTCTGAAACACGGCATGTGTTGACTAACATTGCACTATGACCTGAAGAGAGAAACCTTAATTAACAAAGGTCACTTTCTTGAGAGCATGGACAAAGCCAAGCTCAAGATCCAACCAGGAGCCAGGAAATTCAAGGGCGAATGAGAAGTGACACTTAAAATAATTTTCTATCCAAGAGAATAAGATGGAAGACAGACTGAAAGTGGATAGGCTACTTACCACACAGTGGTAAGCTATATCTTCTTGCTTGCTTATCTTAACATTTACATTGATTTTGTATTTGGTGAGCTCTACGTGCATCACAGTTTTCCTTTTGGTGACATTTAGGGATTCCAGGTATTAATCAGTGATAATGAATACTATGCTGGGGTAGCTTCAATATTAACTTGCCTCATGCTTAAGTATACAAAGGTAAATCCAATATTCACTGGAGAATGTCACTTCCTTAATTATACATTATGCTAATAGCAGGCATTCTGTAACCAGGTCCATGACCAGCTGTTGCCAGAGGGGATCCAATTCAAAGCTATTTGATCTAACCTGAACTACAAGATCAGATTCAGTGTGATGGACCTCGTAATGTATGCCTGCTCATGCCTAGACTCCATAGAGTACACATGTAGACCACTTGCAGATCAGCAGGAAATGTCAACCCCCTTGAACACCATCTACCATCCTTCTTTTCTTCCTTAGTGTTCTGCTCAGCATTTATGCATTTTGCAGCATTTCACAATGCCTACAACTATGTTAAACTGAAGTTTGGCAGCAGGGCAGAAGCAATGAGAGGAGAAGCAAACATTGCCGTCCCCTTATTTCCTAGTCACATTTTTGCTGGTAAGGAACAACTGGGTTATTGCAACATTAACCGAGTAAAATTGGTCCAGGATGGGATCACACAATGGACAAAAATGGATAACGGACACAATGGGATCACAAAATGGTAACATTGAATGAAGAAATTTCAAGTAGGAAGATTTAAAAAATGTACGTTTCATGGCACACTCAACCCCAATTATGCTACCTAGAACCTGGACCATCTGCATAAGAATAGAATGGAACTGTGTACACTACAAAGTATATATAACCTTGCACTAGCGTAACATGCTTTACCATCTTTTCTTGTTCACACTAACACTGCTCATAGAAAATGATCATCTCTAATGTTGACCTGTACCAATCTTCAAGCTGACATCAACCAAAAAGGTTTCATATTAGTGTTACTATTTGAATGCCGCTTCATTGGTTTTCATCAGCTCAGTCTAGGCACTTGCATGTGCTGTTTTTCCGTATATGAAATGTACAAGCACGTGTGTATTATTTTGCACTTTGCCGTGACTCGAGGAGCTTGTTCCATTTACACAAGCTAAGGGGAAACTGGCCGGTTGAATCTGTGATTCAGAGACATTTAATTTTTCTTTTGATAAGGCCTTGAGACTTTGATTGCCGTCAGGCAAGATTTTGTTTAACTCAAAGACTGGGCCTGACGTTTTAACAAAACCGTCCAAACTGTGCAGGGGCATACAGTTCAACTCAAAACACTAGAAGGGCCAGGATTAACTTGTATCTATTCTAGAGCAACCAGCTTTTTGTCATTTCGGCATGACAAATATAGGTGTAGGTTCTTCATCAACCTGGCGTTTTACAACAACCTGGTACAGTTTTACCTTAGAATATATTAGAAGAAAACACTCAATGGAATTATTATATCTAATCATCATAACTGGCATACCGCAGAAACCATAACAACAAGGTCATTTGACATTCAAACTCCAATCCCAACATTCCTGGCACAGGAATTAGATAAGGCACTCACATAGGGAGCAAACTTAGTAACAGCACAAAAAATTCAATCTGCAATTATATATTCTGCACAAACCTGCGAGGAAAAGTAATTAGCCCTGAACAATGAAGTTTAGTGGGCAGGATTTAAAATTGAAGATTCTACCTCCATAACCAGCAGGACTTTCATCAATAAATGATATTGCTTCTTAGTTCATAGGTCCTGGATCAAGGAAATGTAATGTCAGGTCTGCCCCTCACACCTGTTACCACAGAGTGCTGTAGATCTACTGAATATTCCAGTTGGCTGCATCTTTTGTTAAAACCAACTCAAATCCTTCTGGGTATCCTGAAGCCGCACTTGAGACACTTGCTGTGCTCCCAAAGATCCTAGTGATCCCCTTTTGTATTATGGCAACTTCTTTTACTTGGTTGGTAGTTAAAGTCAAGAGGTTTTCTACCCTGCATTCCTCATCAGTCCCTTAGGTCTAAACTAGCACTCTCAGTACTGATGGTTAGACATCACAGTATCAGCAGACACAGACATACACAATGCACTCAAACATCAAACAGTACTTTCTTTAGATGGGTTGGCGTTTTGTGATTTCTGCATGAAAAACACAGGTGTCTGTTCTTCAGCAGACTTAACTGGTTCGCAAGAATTGTGTAATAGCCAGACGAAGGGGCCTGAGGACTGCTGTGGCACATCTGCCTTACTAGCACTCTTCCTTCTAACAAACACGAACCCTGAGATTCCACACAAAGAGTGAAGGTTAGTCTTTACAATGTAAAGAGAGACCATCAAGAGTCCACATCAGTAGACCTAGTTATTTTAACCAGTCAATAGCAGTTTCTACCTATACAACTAGCACTTTTTGCTGTAAACAGTCGGTGTAAGATCACTTTGGGCACACAACACTTTAATTGCTGGTCTCTTTAAAGGTTGTGGTTAACTGTTGCCTTTAATGAACTTCCTTCTGTGTTGACAAGCTTAAATGTGCTTATTGCAAATTGGTGACTAATCTACCACACATTTTCTGAACATGCATTAAAATGATTCCTGAGAGAACTGATGGCATTGTAATAAACTGACCCTGCTTTCTAGTAGACATACTGGGTTGCTAGTGTCCTTAGGATACCTCTTTGCCTGCTACGTTCTGTGCAACAGGGGTGATTTAAGTATAAAGTTGACAAGACCATAATAAAGGGTGATAGGGTAGGGTGGGTCATCATGAGGTCCTCTCTGGACAAGAAGAGATACAATTCTGACCAGGTGCACTTGAAGCAATGAACCTTCTCATGTTGCATGTACTTGCAGCTGAAAGAACAAGGACATTATGAAACTCTCATTTTTATTTTTTTATTTTGACATACTGTGAAGAGGGAAGGGTAAAAAAAAAGACAGTGGTCTGGTTGCTACTTGAGCCGGAGCCAATCTGGCCTTAAACCAAATGAAAGTAATATTGGTTATAAAAACCATCCAACAGAGCAAGCTGGCATGCATCAGTTATTGAGCATGATTTACACAGACTTATAATGAGTCAAAATGTTTTTATTTTGCTCTATATGCATCTTTATTTCACCTGTCTAGGATTGCCATGCTGGCAGTAACCCCTTGAAGATGTTTAGAAGTGTTGTCAGGTAAGTGTTAAAAAAGCATGTGGTAATGGCAAACCCTGCAGAAGTCCAAGACTGGTTTAAAGTGTAAACAACTACAACTTGACGGTTTCCTATTCGATATGATTGCAGATAACCCCATACAGCAGTAGTGAATGGAGATCCGGGAGCTAACAGGTCGAAGAGGAACAAGAGATGCAACGTGCCAAACACGGAGGAGAAGTCTAGCTCTACACAGAAGACAACCTGATGATCGGTTCTAGGCTGCTGCCTTGCCATGGGTCCCATAAGAAGAGGCCGGGCTAAAGTAGGGCAGATCCATGTACAGGATCAACACAAATCCTTTAAATCTGAATCCACAAGAGACAACACTGAGTAGTAACTTCTAGCTCCTGATCTAGTATACCAAATTACACCTCCATCTTGTTGTACACGTTGCTATACCATTTTTAAATCATTTTATTTTAGCTATGGTATTATACTTATACAATGCATGAAAGACAGAGTTGATACTACAATTTACAATTATTCTGAAAAGAATCAGTTTCACAAAATTGAAGCAAAGACGTACGGCAGCCTTTGAAGGCTCTTAATGTGTGAGGGGTTTGCTGCACGTGACAACTATCTTCTCCCTCTCTTAGGCTCTACACTGGGGAAACTTTTGACTGGGGGAAAACATGTGACAATTATCTCCTTCTCAGGCTGTAAAGTGGGGACATTTCTGAATGGAGGACTTTTTTTTATTTTTATTAAAAAACAAATCTTCACCTGTTTTCTCCTGGCAGAAGCGTATGGGGTCAATATATCCAGGTGAAAAAGTGGCCAGATGGCGTACACTAGTTTACTAAGAAACTGGAAGGACTTAGAAGTAAATATTGCCCTCTTGACAAAGCAAAAAAGAATGCAACAAACAAATCCAAAACGTACCTATCTGCAAGACTCCCCTGTAGAGAGGTACAGTGGGGTGGGAGGAGGCAAACAAAAATGCGGAACGCGGTAGAAACCCATGGGGAGACAGCCTACAAACATATACACTAAAAGAAAAACAGCAGCTCTGAAGAGCAAGCACTGGAAGGACACAAGTAATGGGGCAATGCTCCCGAGGAGGGAAAAATCACGAGGTAGTGAAGTCGGCACACACTGACCAAAGAGAAGCAAGGAAATTACAGTGTTAATGGTGACAACCAATCTTAAGCAACTGGCAGTCTCTAAGCCCACTGTGAGCTGACAAAGTGTGTCGCAGGTGCTCTCAGGCGAGACCTAAAAACTAACTCGTTATCAACTTTGAAAGGAGATTTGTCTTCTGGAGAGTAATACCTAAATGAAATCTCTCCACAGTGCGCTTCTCCTATTCTGCCTGCCTTTTCCCTTCCTTCCACCCCATTCCTGCATCTCCTATTTCAAAGTGCTCTGATGGGCATGGGGTGAAACGTGGTTATTACCAAGACACCTCCTTAAATAATCAAAGAGGAGGGGTTAAGCAACTGTACCTAAAGTAACCTCTACTTTTTTCTCAATGGAGGGGAGGACTTTCGAGAATGCATATGCGCAGAGTGCAATATGCAATTTATTACGAATGTAAAGTTTGTGCTGCTGTCTTGACTCACAAGAGCACAAAATAAAAAATAAAAAAAGGCCCTTGGAAGATTTAAACCTGAATATTCTTGACTAAGCGCTACACCCAACCTAGGAAGAAAGTACAAAATAACTGTTCTCATTGGGTTACTGCCAGGTGTGTTTAACGCACGAGACAAACTTCACTTAATGCAGGAACAACTAGAACACTGAACTAAGTGATAAAATTTGTATCTAGGATGTCAAGATGAAGAGAATAAGCCCATACACAGTGGAAACCCTGCATACCGGGGGAAAGATGGAAAAAGCACCGGCAAAGTCAACAGCTCTGGCATTATCTGCCAGCCTTTTAGCTTCATCAGCGTTTGTTTTGACATTTTTTTGGCAAAACTTTGTTGAGAAAGCTACCAAACAAACATCAATATATATTAAAACAATAAAAAATTGACAAAAAGCAAAACTAACTTTTGACCTCAGAAGGCACACCTTGCCTTAGTAGTCTCTGGCACTGAAGGGAACTATTTTTTGTAGGGGTGTGCTCCTTTAGGAATGGGCAGGATACTGTTACAGTGAAGTTAGCCAATGGCTGAAGTGGGGTGACCCATAACACCACGCTGAATGCTGTAGAGTCCCAACGTGAAGGACACAATAACAAACCAATGGGTGAAGAGGAATCGCTGAAGCGTAAGGATATTCTGCATATAATTTTAGTAAAATCAAAACTTTTTGGCTAAATCCAGGCCTAAATACCGAACCATCTCAGGTGATATTAGAGGCTCTAATGAGGTACACATAGAATCACTCTAACTTAATTAACCCCTTAGCTGCTGGGCCTTTTCCCCCCCAGTGCTGAGCCCTATTTTGGCTATTTGGGGTAGTTCGCGCTTAGGGCTTCATAACTTTTTGTCCACATAAGCTAACCACGCCAAATTTGCGTCCTTTTTTTCCCAACATCCTAAGGATTCTAATGGTACCCAGAGTTTGTGGTTTACCCTGGAGGAGACCAAGAAAGTAGCCAAAATACAGTGAAAATTTAGTTTTTTCCAAAAAAATGGGAAAAAAGGGCCGCCGAAGAAGGCTTGTGGTTTTTTCCCTGAAAATGCCATCAACAAAGGGTTTCTGGTGCTGAAATCACTATCTTCCCACCTTTCAGGAACGGGCAGACTTGAATCAGAAAACCACATTTTCCAACACAAATTTGGCATTTTACTGGGACATACCCCATTTTTACTATTTTTGGTGCTTTCAACCTCCTTCCAGTTAGTGACAGGAATGGGTGTGAAACCAATGCTGGATCCCGGAAAGCTAAACATTTCTGAAAACTAGACAAAATTCTGAATTCAGCAAGGGGTCATTTGTGTAGATCCTACAAGGTTTTCCTACAGAAAATAACAGCTGAAATAAAAAAATATTGAAATTGAGCTGAAAACAACAGCCATTTTTCTTTATGTTTTACTCTGTAACTTTTTCCTGCGATGTCAGATTTCTGAAAGCAATATACCGTTTTGTCTGCTGGACTCTTCTGGTTGCGGGGATATAAAGGGCTTATAGGTTCATCAAGAACCCTAGGTACCCAGAGCCAATAAATGAGGTGCACCCTGCAGTTGGTTTTCATTCTATACTGGGTATACAGCAATTCATTTGCTGAAATATGAGGAGTGAAAAAGAGGTATCAAGAAAACCTTTGCATTTCCAAAATGGGATCAAGATAAGGTTTTGAGGAGCAGTGGTTATTTGCACATCTTTGAATTCCGAGGTGCCCATACTAGCATGTGAATTGCAGGGCATTTCTCAAATAGACGTCTTTTTTACACACTCTTTTATATTTGGAAGGAAAAAATGTAGAGAAAGATAAGGGGCAATAACACTTGTTTTGCTATTCTATGTTCCCCCAAGTCTCCCGATAAAAATGATACCTCACTTGTGTGGGTAGGCCTAGCGCCCGCGACAGGAAATGCCCCAAAACACAACGTGAACACATCCCATTTTTTCACAAAATACAGAGCTGTTTTTTTGCAAAGTGCCTACCTGTAGATTATGGCCTCTAGCTCAGCCGGCACCTAGGGAAACCTGCCAAACCTGTACATTTTTTAAAACTAGAGACCTAGGGGAATCCAAGATGGGGTGACTCGCGGGGCTCTGACCAGGTTCTGTTACCCAGAATCCTTTGCAAACCTCAAAAAGTGGCTAAAAAAACAAGTTTTCCTCACATTTCGGTGACAGAAAGTTCTGGAATCGGAGAGGAGCCTCAAATTTCCTTCCACCCAGCGTCCCCCCAAGTCTCCCGATAAAAATGATACCTCACTTGTGTGGGTAGGCCTAGCGCCCGCGACAGGAAATGCCCCAAAACACAACGTGGACACATCACAGAAAACAGAGCTGTTTTTTGCAAAGTGCCTACCTGTAGATTTTGGCCTCTAGCTCAGCCGGCACCTAGGGAAACCTACCAAACCTGTGCATTTCTGAAAACTAGAGACCTAGGGGAATCCAAGGAGGGGTGACTTGCGGGGCTCGGACCAGGTTCTGTTACCCAGAATCCTTTGCAAACCTCAAAAAGTGGCTAAAAAAAACACATGTTCCTCACATTTCGGTGACAGAAAGTTCTGGAATCTGAGAGGAGCCACAAATTTCCTTCCACCCAGCGTTCCCCCAAGCCTCCCGATAAAAATGATACCTCACTTGTGTGGTTAGGCCTGGTGCCTGCGACAGGAATAGATCACACAACGGTCAATGTTGGTCCTTACGTGAGGCAGCTGTTGACCCTGGGGTGATCCATTCCTGACACAGACACTAGGTGTAGGCACTCAAGTGGGGTAGTGTTTTTATCAGGACAGGTGAGGAGTCACTGGGTGGTAGGAATATTGTGGATCCCAGCATATTCCTGTAGTTTGTGTGACAGAAATGCGAGAAAAATTGAGTTTTTTTTCAACATTTCAGCTTTGCAGGGTATTCTGGGTAAGAAAACTTTGGGGAAGCCACACAAGTCACACCTCTGTGGACTCCCCCGAATGTCTAGTTTCCAGAAATGTTTGGGTTTAGTGTGTTTCTCTATATGGCCGCCGAATCCAGGACCAAAAACACAGGTGCCTGCCTTACAAAACCAGTTTGTTTTGCCATGGATAATTTTGATGTCTCCACAATATGATTTGGGTGGTGGAATTTGGGGCTGATCTAAATTGGGGAGCTCCCAAGAGAGCACTCTCTCTCTGCTTGCCGCCGCATTCACCTGCTCTCTGGGTTGGCCTAACCCACTATTACCCAGTTGCACAAACAGCTTGCGAAGGGACAGCAGGACTGTCCTCATCACCTCCCTCATAATGTACTGGAAGAGGAGTTATCGAATGGGACTCCTCTGACTGAAAAATCACTCCCAGAGTCTGCGCCATTGTCCTATCCCTCAGATGCTGTCTCAGTATCTGATGTCTCAGTCTCTGATCCTATGTCAGAGCGGTCCTCTATAACCCGAGTGTAGGCAGCAGTCATCCATCAAGATGCCATCTCTGCTATTGGCTAAACTGTTGCTCTAAAACACTAGCCTACGTAGACAGTCACAAAATCGATGGTGTGTGAGATACGTGCAACAGTAGAGGCCACCTTACCTGCGCTTCTTCCCTCAATCAGCACGTACTTTCAAGACACTCAAAAAACACCTTGTCACATACCATTCGTCACAGTCTTTAGCACCTCCTGCGCCCAGTCCAACAATCATTATTGGTGCTCCCACTCCCTCCTCCTCGGATTCCCTCATTACCACCCAGCAAAAGTGCCCTTCATCTCTCCATAGACTTTGCTAATGTACTCAGCTATTTACATAAAATACAGATTTGCTCTTTGCAGTAGGCATATAAACCTTCTGCGCTTCTTTATGGCACTAAAACTGCCACTAGACAAGTCGGACCCTTTTCCCCCCAGGGAAACCCCACACATATTGACAAAAGTGATATATATATGACAGCCAATCACCTGAAACTCAACTCAAGCAAAACCGAAATAATCCTCTTTGGCCCACACAAAAACACCTGGGACCCCTCATGGTGGCCCACCACGCTAGGCCCTGCACCCACCCCCGCCAACCACGCACGCAACCTCAGCATCATCCTAGACTCCTCCCTCTCGATGACCCAACAAATCAACGCTCTCACCTCCTCATGCTTCAACACACTCCGTATACTGAAAAACATTCAAATGGATCCCCACAGAGACCAGAAAAACTGTCACTCACGCACACATCAGCAGCAGGCTTGATTACGGAAACGCCCTCTACGCCGGCACCACTCTAAAACTCAAGCGCAAACTACACGCATCTAGAACTCAGCAGCACGACTCATCCTCGACCTCCGCCGACACGAACACATCTCTCCACACCTCAAATCCCTCCACTGGCTCCCCATTGACAAAAGGATCACCTTCAAGATCCTCATCCTCGCACACAAATCACTCCACAACACAGGCCCTGCCTACCTCAACGAGAGTCACCTTCCACACCCCCACACGAAACGTCCGCTCAGCTGACCTCTCTCTCGCCTCTGTCCCCCGCATCAAACACACCACCACCGGGGGCAGATCCTTCTCCTACCTTGCACCCAAAACCTGGAACGCCCTCACAACCCACCTTCGCAAGACACAAAACCTACTTCTTTTCAGGAAGGGCCTCAAAACCTGGCTTTTCGAACAGTGAACCTCCCAGCCCCTTTCCCTCCCCCCACCCCCCCCCCCCCCCCCCCCCAAGCGCCTTGAGACCCTCACAGGTGAGTAGCACACTTTATAAATCTCTTTGGTATATATAGATCTACCTCTATATATATATATATATATATATATATATATATATATATATATATATATATATATATATCTATGTACATGGATATATCTATAGATATATCCATGTACATAGATATATCTATCTACATAGATATATAAATATAGATCTATATATAGATCTATTTTTTTTAGTTGTTGTATGGTTTCCTTGGGGGCCAAAATGGCCCCCAGGGAAACCCTACAACATCTAAAAAAAAAATGGCCCCCACAGGGGGTCACCCTGCCCACGGGCGACCCCCTGTCATTTGTATTTTTTTTTTTTTTTTTTTTTAAACAATCCCCTGGGGGGGGGGGGGGGGGGCGCAATCGCGCCCCCCCCCCCCCCCCTCCAGGGGGCACCTACCTTTTTTTTTTTTTTATTAATTATGCCCCCGGGTAGGGGGGGGGGGGGGGGGTGGCCCGTTTTCCGAGGGGGCCGCCCCCCCAAAGTGAAATCCCTGGCGTCTAGTGGTGTTTCCTGGCCCCCGATCGGGGGCCAGGAAACACTTTGAGAAGGCCTCGTAAGAAAGGGGAGACTCTCCCCTTTCTTACGAGGCCTTCTCAAACTGTTTCTGGCCCCCGATCGAGGCGCGCTGACGTCACAAAGGGGCGGGTGGGGGGGGCGGGGGGAGACACTGAAGCTTCCGTGTCTCCCGGGGGGGGGGGGGGTTTAAAAAAATAAATAAAAAAATACTCGGGTGCGACGCACCCGAGGATTTATTGATACCCTTCCTGGTGTCGGCCACTGGTCGTGACCCGCACCAGGGAGGGTGTGTGGGCGTCGGCAGTGAGGGTTTTTCCCTGCTAATCCATATTATTTGATTCACAAGATGCCAGGACTTAGATGGGTTTGGATGATGATTCAGGACAAGTTCATTTTATGCAATAAAATCTCATAAAATGAAGAAATTAAATGAAATATAGATTTATATAGCGCGGCTTATCCCCCTTGAGGGTCTCAAGACCTTGTCCATGGGCATGGGGAGATTAAGTGATGTGCTCAGAATCACAGGATGTTTGGGCCGAGGCTGGAACTCGGATCTCCAGCTCCCGAGGCAGTAGCTCCAACCACTGCGCTACATCCTCTTCCAGACGTGAGCTCAAGCTCGGTTTAATAAACCATGCTTTATATCTAAAATGCACTAACACGCCTCTAGGGCAGCGTTTCCCAACCTATGGTCCGCAGACCCCAGGGCTCCGTGACACATTCCCAGGGGGTCCGCAGACCTGAGACGACCAAAAGGTACTTCTCCAGCTGGGGCCTGACAGAAACATGTGCGTGTTTTTGTTTGTGCAGCAGTTGTAAAAGTAAGTCAAAATTCCTTGTACAACCAGCAGCTTTCCGATGAAAATAAAAGTGTTAAGATAACTCTGGTGATTAATGTCCCTGAGGGCGAGAGATGGGAGTTTTGCCTAGTGGCACTTTTGGCTTATCTAAGGTAGGGCAGATGGTTTATATTGCTGATGCAGAGAACATGTATCATGCAAAGAAAATTATTTTATGTGCCCAGCACAGTGAGTTGCTGCTTTTGTCACAGAGATTCTTCTGTTACTGTGCAGTTCATAAGTTACAATCATAATCTAGCGCAGTGAGCTATGTACAGCCATCAAAGAGCTGCATGCAAGCTGCATGACAAATTAGAAAGTTTGTTTTTTTCCCAGCCTTTCATTATCCTTATGCTGCTAAAAAAAAGGTTTGCTTGCGTAAAAATAGATTCTTATTATTAAAGTCAAAGCTAACCACTGTGTTGTGTTCTGAATCCTGAGTCTGTGCTTCTCCAGACCAAGCACTCTTAGAAAATCTCTAACATTGTGGATGACATGTGAATCCTACACCTTGCAGTCCCCTGTAAAGTGCTCTGACGCCCTACACTGGTATGGGAGGTGCTGTAAAGCAAATGAATTACAAGTGACATGGAGGCTGTGGAAACATGAAAGGGCCTTATGGCTTCACTTCTTTTACCCACTACATATTTATGTGAAAAAACTTTCTCAGATTTTATGTACCTAAAAAATAAAACTGAAATCGCTTGCGAAATGTAGACTCTGACCGGAGGATTCAGCTTTCCTAAAGAAATCCAAATATTGAAAAGTTATTCGCCAAGATGTAGTGGCAAACTTTTCATTAAATCCTTTTGATTTTTGTTTACGTTTTCAATATAAAATAATTATAGCATTACTAATTTGAGTATTTGCGTGGTGTGTACTTGTTTGTGTATTTTTTTGTGAATTACTGTTTTAATGTTTGAGATGTAAATTGTACAAATTCCTTGGGGGTCCCCGACTTCCGGTAGTGATTCAGTGGGGGTCCTCAGGAGTCACAAGGTTGGGAACCACTGCTCTAGGGATTTCCTTCTCTGGATGCAAAGCAATGTTTTACACTTCTGTTTGTGTTGCCTGGACCACACAACTATGCCGTTCTGTATTCAACCAAAGCAAGGACAGTGGATGAAAGCTCAGTGCCAAGTCCCGCACAAAGAACCACGGACAGGATTGTGCGTTTCCCCACACTGTGTACACACTAATACCAGTATTTGTGAACATGAACTACTATCGAAACACAAACACATCCAGATTTCTCCGGTGCAAACCCGTCTGCCTGCCTAATTGGCACCATGCAAATAACATGTAAATACGGTTTAAGCAAACTGCCAACGAACTTAAGAAAATCAGGCCACTTGTGTTTTCAGTTAGGCGAGACAAAAACAAGCTGGTAGGTTTGGAAAAAAATCGCTGACACCGCTTCTTGTGCAGAATGCGAGCAGGATGGTTTTTCTAAAGCACGCCTTCCTCCTTCGCTTATCTAAATACCACTCAGCATTCCTCGGCCGCCTGTTTGTGGGAAAGGGAAGGCGTGCAAGGGCTTTTATCAAACATGTGAGGCTTAGTGCCTGTGCTGTCAGAAAGATTAGGAAACGTGGGCCTCTACTTTAGCCAGGCCTCTCGAGGCCTGAGGAAGAAGGCTTCTGATGGCAGCACCACAAACAAAATCCACACTTCACTCAGGGAGCCACGGAACAGTTTCAGAAGGACACTTGCCACAAATACGTCCCGTCTTTGCAAAACTGCAGTTCAAAAGCTAAGGAGGCGCCTCCCTTACAGGTTGACTGACTTGCTCTGGAACTCCACAACCAAGAAACCTGGTCCTAATCTTCCGAGGAGTCAAGCGAAGGAATGCGAGGGCAGAACTACTGAATGCCAGGTCACACGCTGCAGTGTGCCCACCCCCTGGTCTGGCCTTGACACACACCATATGGGGTTCAGTCCTCGCTTCCCACTGCACTTCATCCTTGTTAATGCCTCCAGAGCCAGCACTCATTCTGAGCGTCGTGTACATTCATCTGCTGCTCTGAGTGGAAACATTTCCCAGTGCTTCCATTGTTAAAAACAAAAAAAGGTGCCAGGACCCTAGTCAGGAGGCCCACTGCGCTGCCAGCACTGTCAAATGCAGAAACCAACGCAACTAATAACCCTCATACCTCTACAAGAGTGACTACCCGAATGCAGGCCCCAAAGGCTAGAACAATGGCGTGGGTGGCAGATATCAGTCATTTTAATGTATGAATGAATAAACACCTGCTGTTGAGCTCTTCTCTGAATGTGACAAACGGCGCCACCATGGAGCCGACGGTCATAAGTGCCTGTGCCAAGCACCAAAACCACCGGCTAAAATTAAGCACTGCTATTTCCTAATGGTGCATCAGCCGCCCCACCCTCAATGCAACAGAGTAGGCCCTCTGCTGCAAGCGGTTCTCCAGCCCTAACTCACAAAGTCTATGCTGCACTGTTTCTACCTCCTGTTCAATAACACCTTAGACTCGCTGGAATGGAGTTTAAAAATCAAGCTACATTTGTCAGTCGTGTTTGGACAGAGTCCAACCTCTCTTTAGCCTTCTGCTAGCTTAGCTTTAAGACTATGATGAGGGAACACCCCCTCTTCTATTCACCGGCATGAAGTCTGCCCTCTACTTTTAGGTGATAGTAATGGCAAGAAGCAATTCTTTCATGTGAGCACTATATATAGCGCTGTATGCTGAGTGGCACTGAATCATTCGTGCTGTCTTCCGAACCAAGGGGTAGATTTAGAGTTTGGAAGAGGTCGGATTTCTGCTAAAAATAGGCGGATGTCATGTGCACCCTCCCAAGAGTGTATACCGAGATACAATCAAAATAGGGCTGATGGGACATTCGTCAATTCTTTTCAGATGTCCGCCACCAGTCAAACTTTAAGCTTTCGAAGGCCTCAATTGGAGTGCCTCATCAAATTCTGACCCCTGCCCCAAACACTTGTTTTGGTTGGACATATGAGTTGTACGGATTGTACTGTGCCTAGATATTACAAGGCGCAATAAAACCTGCATTTTCTGGATAAAGAGCGGCAAACACAGTTATGTTCATTATTCGCGGAGTGGAAAATTGCCTGGAAATAGCCGGATGTGCTAATTTTGATGCAGACAACATCAAACTCCAGACATTATGTCCAACTTCTGAGGCACAACTCCGATTAGGTGATTGTTTTTGTATCCAATAGAGGAGCACTCATAACTGACCAAAGTCTGAAGGCGCTTCAGCCCCAAACCTTCCACTGGGGACTACCTTTCTGGCTAACTGCCCCGTAGCCAATCACAATGCGCATTATACATGGTCATGAATGACGCAGTTGAAAGCTTTGATCAGCTCTCATCCAACCAGCGATCCAGGTGGCTCCAGCAATGATCATATCCTTTGACTCAAAACGAGGACATTCTCAGCACTCCATCACTCACCTGGCATCGAAAGCAGTTTACAATACTGTCTCCCGTGCCAACTCTATCCACCCAGCTTACAAGTCTTGTGTCTGGAGTGTTACTGATTTTTCTTAGCAAGACAAGCAAAGCTTAACAGTTTTTGTGAATTTCCCACCTCATAATGTCCAAATGAAAGCACTTGCTTGCATAACTTTCCTTTGGTTAACTAATGCTAAATTCGGTTACATTAGTTTTCACTAGTCTTCTGCACGAATCGAAATAGTAAACAATGTATTTTTCACAACAGGATAATGTTTGTCATTGGTGGACAGCGAAAGAGAAACCAGTGACTGTTGAAGTCGTGTTTTATGAATGGTATTACGACACTCCAACTAAAAAGTAAATGTAACTTGTGACATGCACGGTCCACAAATGATCTCTAAAATGCTGAACTATCCTCACTTATGCCCACGAGGACGACTTCTAATCACATTTTAGTGCACTAAAACATTTTTCACGTTTCCCTACACTTTACCACACTGAGGTTTTCCACCTCTCCCCATGGAAAAGTAAAAGAAAAAAATAAATAAAGTATTTAGCTCGAAAAGGAAAGTAAACATATTTTTGCTAATTAATGTAAATTAGTTTCATGTGTTTCTTTTAAATGGAGAAAAGACAAAATGCTACAGCACTATTAACTTAATTATGAATTAAATATTTAATTTATTAAACAAAATAATTTTTTTTTTCAAATAAATTAAATTCCTACCTAAAGTAAACAATTGTTTTTATTATTAATTAATAATTATAAGTAAGGTACTCAACCAATTTAAAGTAATTTAATTATATGTTAATGCCAAATTAAACTTTAAATTTAAAAGGTTATTAACTTATTTAAATTAAATAAGTGATTTATTTTTATTAACATTAAAATACATGCATTTATATTTAGGCTATTTTATATTATTTAATATGATTTCCTATGGGGTTCTATTTTAAGTCCCGGCCTCCATTATTTTCTATGGGAGTGGCCATGAGTGGTGCTGGATTACCCGACTACTGTGTTTGGGTCCTTTTTTGACTGTTGTAACTTTACAAGAGGAGTCTGTAAGTTGGCAATAGGTTTACTCTTTTGTTGGTGGCGCATGGCCATTCCTAAATCCCTCCCTAACCCACTCCCACTTTGTAATAAGTATGCCCCTTTTTCCAGCCACTCTCCCGGTCCCTCCCACATTTACTACTAAGTAGTAAACTTACATGTGTCAGGATCTCCTCACCGAAAAGATAGGAAAGGCGGACATGTAAAATTACACTCTTGAAATTGTGAACAGCATTCTGTAGTACTTTAATAGTACTACTAACTGTACTACAAGATGCAGTTTGTGAACGGGTCCCGCAATAGGGAGACAACAGACTTGCAGAGGCATCTGTGATGATTAACAGTGTGTGATATTACTCAGCGTATTATCACCTATACAGTCTTCAATTACCTATAGTTAACTACAGGGTCCAATTAACAGAAACAAGAATTTCCAAACATGTGTGGGTCGATTTAGTGTAAACTTGCAGTGATCACTGGAAAAACAAGCATTTGCAAAACCAGTAAATCTCGACTCATTTTGGCTGGGTCAATGTTTTCAGCCACGTTATGCAGAAAAATGGCTGAAGTAAATTTTAAAAAATGTTTTTAAAATGGGAGGAGGGGTTTGACCCAGCCTGCGCTGGTCTCATCATAGCACTTTTTAAAAGAGATAATTGATGCTTTGCAGCAAGATCAAGTTACAAGGTGAACTGGGGAAAGAGCAAGGCCTTGCCGCTGTCGTGAATCACCACATGTGCTGCCACTGCTGGTTACCCATTCCAGTGGAAGAATTCCTGCCTGAGGTACTTTGGCATCCTACTTAACAGAGGCCTGGAGCGCATGGTGGCGGATAACCTGGACCCACTAATGAAACAAATGCTATTGGACTTCGTGAAGTGGTCCCACCGAAGTCTCTCTCTCTCGGAGGATGGACTCAAGCTGTGAAAATGGTTACCCTCCCCAAAATCACAGAAGTGTTGGCCACGCTTCCCCAACTAATACCCCTATTAACCCTCCGTGAGATAGGCAAGGCCTTCATGTGGGATTCAGTAAGGCCGTGCTTGGCAATCCGGAAGCTTATCGCCCACAGGTCAGCAGGAGGACTCGGCTTGCCTTCTGTGGGGCATTACTGTCTAGGCTTACACTTGTCAAAAATGGTGTAACCCCCTGCTATGGGTTATGATCGAACGCAGACTCCAAGAGGCCTTGTTGGGCCTACAGGCCCTCTATCTTCCTGGCCTAGCTACCGCCAGATACCCCAGCCCTATGCTGAAAGCCATGTACGCCATCTGGATACAGGCTCACAAGCTCTTTTCGGTTGATTCGTCTCTCCTTGACAAGGCTCCCCTTTGGAACAATACTGCCATTTGAAAAGGGGAGATCATGCTTGACTGAGGCCCCTGGCGCGGAGCTGGGATTCTACCTTCGCATATCTATTTTCTGGCTGCGAACCCAAGTCCTTTAAGATGCTACAGGACGAATTTGGCCTGCTGCATACTGAACACTGGCACTACACACAATTATGTCATTCTATACTGAGCAAACTGGGTCCCCATCCCTGGACCATTCCTTGTTCCACAATGCTCTCTTACCGTAGCACTTGGGGTCAGGTTAAAGGTGTGATGTTCGGGTTCTACAATCTTCTGATTCACCCCTCTTCCCCACAACTGGCTAGCCTCAGGATGATTTGGCAGGCTCGCCTGCAGGTGGAATATGTTTAGGAGGACTGGGTAGAACTCCTGGAAGCAATGGAATGGGGAGTCCAGGAAGCATGGATGAAGTTCAGTCTATTTAATATTCTTCAGGGTTGGCACTGGACCCCGGCACAACTTCAGATTGCAGGTTTGCTCCCTCACTCTGCCTGCTGGCAATGTTATCACGTGCCCTGTGGTACAGTTCATATATTACTGAATTGTCCTGCCATTCATCCTTTCAGGACAGCAGTGGGGTGTACGCTCCAGGAATCCATGGATTTGCCCTCACCACTTGCAGACACAGTAATTCTCCTCCATGACTTATCGGACCGACTGCTCTTCACTGTCCTTACAGCTGCCATGATCTGTATTCTACGACACTGGCATTCTCCACAACTGCCGTCGCATGGAGAATGGCTTGCAGAAATGTACAAGACCGTGTCCTACGAAAAGGTCATTTACAATTTAATGGACAGAGTAGATATTTTTATTTTTATTTTCACATGGTCTTCCTCCAAGCTTATGGCAACGGGGGGTGGGAAGGAGGGAGGGGCAAGCTTATGGCAATGGACAGTGGACGGGAGGGGCAAGCTTCTGGCAATGGAGGGTGGGAAGGAGGAAGGGAGGGGGCAAGCTTCTGGCAACGGAGGGTGGGAAGGAGGAAGGGAGGGGCAAGCTTATGACAACGGAGGGTGGGAAGGAGGAAGGGAGGGGCAAGCTTATGACAACGGAGGGTGAGAAGGAGGAAGGGAGGGGCAAGCTTATGACAACAGAGGGTGGGAAGGAGGAAGGGAGGGGCAAGCTTATGACAACAGAGGGAGGGAAGGAGGAAGGGAGGGGCAAGCTTATGACAACAGAGGGAGGGAAGGAGGAAGGGAGGGGCAAGCTTATGACAACAGAGGGTGGGAAGGAGGAAGGGAGGGGCAAGCTTATGACAACAGAGTGGGCGGGAGGGGCAAGCTTCTGGCAACGGAGCGTGGGAAGGAGGGAGGGGCAAGCTTATGGCAACGGAGGGTGGGAAGGAGGGAGGGGCAAGCTTATGGCAACGGAGGGTGGGAAGGAGGGAGGGGCAAGCTTATGGCAACGGAGGGTGGGAAGGAGGGAGGGGCAAGCTTATGGCAACGGAAGGTGGGAAGGAGGGAGGGGCAAGCTTATGGCAACGGAAGGTGGGAAGGAGGGAGGGGCAAGCTTATGACAACGGAAGGTGGGAAGGAGGGAGGGGCAAGCTTATGGCAACGGAGGGTGGGAAGGAGAGAGGGGCAAGCTTATGACAACGGAGGGTGGGAGGGAGGGACAAGCTTATGACAACGGAGGGTGGGAGGGAGGGGCAAGCTTATAACAAAGGGTGGGAGGGAGGGGCAAAGGGCAAGCTTATAACAAAGGGTGGGAGGGAGGGGCAAAGGGCAAGAAGACAGCCAGTGGAGGGAGGAATATAAAGGGGGTGGGGAAAGTACATAAGGAAGACAACACCCAAAAAATACACTCTTTGACACCAAGAAAAAGTTCCTCTTCAAAAAATGGTAGAAGGACACAGGTAACGTGGCTAAGCTCCTGGAAGGGACAAACACACAAAGCGAAAGGAAGCTTACTGAAGCTTACCACTAAGCAGCAATGGGTGGCATGTAAGCCCACAGTTAAAAAAAACTAAAGGTCTCAAAGAAGGTAAGACCTAAGCCCTATTGATGTTATTTTACAAATATTTTCAACTTCAGGTTCAGTCCGCACCTAAAATAGCATGCACTACACAATGTACCTGCAAATGGATGCCTAACGGTAAACTTGCTCAGGCACTTTCATCCGGAATGCAAACTCATAAGTCAAGAGGTTACTCAATTGAAAACTGGTATCAGAAAACTATCTACAGAACTCACACCCTATGTTTTCACTGAGTAGTGGATTCACCCTTGTGTCCATGATAGACTTTAGTCCTGCCAGTAACACTGGCCAAAGTTTTCTGATGGCACTAACTGGTGAACCGTTATTCAAGAAAATGCATCATTGTCTAAACACCTCCGCCTCATCTCCAGCCTGTTTCCATCCTTTACTGTGTACCAAAAGAGTAAGAAAATGATAATACCCCCACTATGATGGCAATGAACAAGTGAGCCTGATCCTCGCTAGGACTCCCTTGTCTCTTTCACCAAGCATCTATTAATTCATCCTTTCACCTTTCAATCCACCTGCGGATATCCCTCATTTCACTCCTTAACAACCTGTCATCGAGTCATTCTTTCATCATTCATTCAGTCTTTCTCCATTCCATCTTTCCACAGGCCATTCCATCCATTTAGCTACACTTCCATCCAAACATACACACAATACTGCCAACCTCTAACTTACTCATCAGTAAAGCCATCCATACATCCACATGTCCCTTTATTCTGCTATCCTTTAACCCATTCATCCCCCCAGCCATTCACTTATCCATTCTTCCCATAACCCTTCTTACCTTTCACTGTTCCTACATTTTATCCTGTCATTCTTCTCTCACTTTTCTACCAAACCATAGTTCTTATACCGCTAATTATGACCTTCTGTCAGGCCAATTGCAAGCATAAGAGGCCCAGTAAGGCGCCCCGGCACTATACCTGCTAAAACAGAGGGGTCACTGCATCCATGCTGTGAACACATATGTAAACATCAAATGTGTTACAGGTTTGTTTCTGTGTACAAATCTGTTCATAAATGATACGAGCCGCAGGGGACAAAATACAAATTACCTAAAACAAATGACAAAGCATCAAGAGATTTTAATAGCCTTGAGCAAAAGGCGCAGGCATCGCACTCCACTTTCCCCGGCAGGGCAGAGCGTCACGCCTCACGCGGTACTCTCCCGCGCACCGAGACCCACCTCCTGCGTCAGCTCCTGGGCGTTGGCCAGCAGCGGGTACGGGGGGCTTGTCTTGTTCATGTGCACGGCCACCGCATTGTGGATCCTGAAGGCGTTCTGGAAGTCGGCGTTGTGGGCCAGCTGCAGCAGCAGGGCGACGTCCTCCTGGCTCTGGGGGTCCAGCAGCGTGTGCTGGGCGTGCTTCAGGGAGGACAGCAGCTCTTCCACCTCTGGGAGGAGGAGACACAAGGGGAAAAGGCACTCAGCCGGGATCATACAAAACAATTCAAACTTTTGGCGCGCTTCCAGCTGAGTGAGTTCACCGCCGCTGGAAGCCGGACAGTACACATGACATCAACTGCGCTCGGTCTGACGAGCACCCCCAGAGAACAGCCACCTGCAGGAAGTGGGGCGCCGGTCAGAGCGCCCCTCTCAAGCAAGTGCACAATCACAGCAGACGCACATTCCTCACATTCCGGCGCCCTCTGGGAAAACAAAAAAACGCTCTGCTCTGGAAAATAATAATCATCACCCGTGACTAACCCACTTAAATTAATTGCGGAGAAAATATGTCGTTAGTTTTACTGTACGGAAATAAAGAGAGATTGACGGCGTAGTTTAATGGAGCCGTTTACAAAACAACACTGCGACACTGCTATAAAAAAGTTCCGGTTCCTAAGGGTTCGTTGTAGATAAGAGGGAAGGCGGCACGGCTGTAGGGGCGTGTGGCAGTGTGAGCGAGGCGAAGAGAGCGGCGGGTAACGGGTTAAAATAACGACAGCATCGACAGAGACTGCCATTCTTAAAAAAAACCAAAACAATCGGACAAAAGAAAACGATAAACCGCGTAGCAATCTATTCTCGAACACACGTCTACAATTTGGAAGGCCGAACCCCTAATTAGCTGTTGTTGGCTTCATTTTGTCCACTGCCGTGCTACACCACACGAGGGGAAAAGCAGGAGCATTTAAAGCACTGTACTGGTCGCTTGTAAAAAGGTAAAAATACAAGACCGTACAGCAGTTCAATGGTCTCCATGGGACCTGTAGG
The DNA here is from genome assembly GCF_031143425.1 of Pleurodeles waltl. Classification (NCBI taxonomy): domain Eukaryota; kingdom Metazoa; phylum Chordata; class Amphibia; order Caudata; family Salamandridae; genus Pleurodeles; species Pleurodeles waltl. Next base: position 1,127,270,925 of record NC_090448.1, read on the forward strand.
CACGCATTTTTTTTTTTAATGAAATAGAATAGACTACACTTTTTAGAAGAAATCTCCTTAGCGACATTCTACCTCCAGATGAAGGGATAACCTAGAAAAACCAAATACATTCAAATTGGCAGGCCCTATGAAATCCGGAGCGAATGGTGGACTTATCTCCTCACTGGGCAGCACAGAGACCTCCCTGGGGAGCTGAATATATCAATGGGTGGTTGACCTCTTCAGGGACCTGAATCCATCAATAATGAGTGACCTCTCCAAGGGCCTGAATCCATCAATGATGAGTGACCTCTCCAGGGACCTGAACCCATCTATTGGTGGTGGAGCTCCCGCCTCACTGCCTGGCAAGGAGGCTTTGTGTGTTCATGAAATTTCACAGAAGACGACATTTCTTTTCTGCCCCCAACACAGGATCATGCTAGCGGAGGTAACGTATCTAGCTTTGTCCTCCAAGGCACCAAGACCCGTTGGTCCTCAAACATGTATGTGTGCGGTATTTGTGTAGTGCCTGGTCAGGGGTTGGAAAGCATGAAAGGGGAGTGTTAAGAGAACTGATCCGTCCCAGCTTGAGACCCCAACTACTATATGCTTCCACTTTACATTTCCCTCAGTTCAGAAAGGTGTGGATCAAACGGTGTGAGTTGGTAGGTAAGGGCTACTAAGATCGCAATATCGACCCTTCCTCCCAGTTCTCAGCAGGCCCACCTATGTCTTCTGCTCCTCGAATATGCGTTGGTGGGGGTGGGCCGGGGATGGGGGGGGGAGTGGGGCGGCTAGGGGTGTGATGGAGCAGGATATACAGAAGGAGGAAAGATGCCCATCTCTTCATCACGGTCTCGCTTTTCCCTAATGAGTAGTGCATTTCAAAATGGTGGTGGACAGGGTAGCGGGTGGGAGAAGGAAGTCCATCCTACCACATCTTTATACTCTGCGCTGATTTTGGGAGGTAAAGAGAAACAGAGGCGATATGTAAGGTGATGGTTATATTGCACCTTATTCCATCATACCCTTCTTTTGCTGTTAAACAACAAGGTTGATGCCGGGAGTGTCGGGTTGGAGGAGAAATCTATTTGGGGGGGGGGGGGGGGCGCGTGTCACAGCACACATCTTTCCAACCCACACCTACAGATTATTCTGTTTTTTTTTGTGGGAGAACAGCCAATGTTGGTATCTTAGTCTAAAGCCTAAAATGGCAGATGTGCGCATGTCAATAGTTACAGTAGTACACCAGATCATTTGGTCAGAGCGTGATAACAAAACGCTGAGAATGCACAATCTCAGTCTGAAAAATCAACTGCACACACTTCTACGTCATGTTTGAACCAATCCACCACAACCCACCACACAAATGGGCAAACGAGTACCACAGATGAGGGGCAATTTCTAGTACTACAAAAATCAGCCCCCAGCCACAAAACAACCCTTAGACTCCCTGGTGCAGATTTAGGCATATCTATCCATGTACATCAGAAAAACCATACATGCATACACATGATATAGACAACCAATGATCTCACATTTATCAACCAATGACCACCATTAACATGCCTCTCATTCCAAGGAATTACAACCTGTAAATAAATTAATCTGTGTTATAAGGCATTAAGGTATCTTAGTTGATGATACCCAAGTACTCACTAGTTCATCGGGAACCATTAGCTTTTTCCATGCACTCATTTTTAGAAAGTGAAAATTCCTCTTTATTTTTGGGCAAAATGGCTCCTATGTATCAGAAGATATCAAGTATCACACTGTTATTACACAAATGAGCGCACAGGCACACAAGTGACCATACCTGCAGCTCCTTACAATGGGTGTTCCATTTACACTACATTAACACTGGCTCATTAACTGTGTGCCAATCAAAATTTCACACAAAGGAGCATGCTGGCAAGGTTATAAAAGAAGTTTAAGTCATTACAGTCCATTTTGCAAGTCACTCACAGTCATGCCAGTTCTTCAGGGCCTGAAAGACTCTGGGGCTTTTAAGTATTCTTTCTATTTAGACTTGTGTATGTGTGTGTGTTAATTTTTTCCTTCTTTTTTTCCATACTGCATTTCCCTCCACTGCCTGACTCTCACCAAATATTTCCGACAACAATGGACTCCCCAACAGACTTTCAAACCTCTTCTCGATTTCTATCCTTTTCATCCAACTAACAAGCGTACATGTCCACCACTCCCAATACCATATAACATCTTCCCCTAAATAATCCACTTCAATTTAACTATCCCTACTCACAATTCTAGAATACATGCATGAGATCTCAAAAGAAGAAACTTAACCAACTTAACGCAACTAATCATACAAAGATAAGGAAGTGCCTTATTACTAACCTACTACCTATTTACGGCTAACCTTGTAGTCAGGAGTAGCATGCCACTCGTGTAAAGCATTTCAAACCTCGTTAGGGGCAGTAATAACATTTACAATTGCTGATATTTGCTATTTATACATATTCTGTTTTTTGCAGTCATAAATCATGCTTAAAACATTTTACCAACACATCCTGAACTGACACTTTCCATTATGGTTTGGATGTTGCTTACCATTTGTATCAACACAGAAATTGCTCATAAAAGTCTGAAGATCCCTGGTCTTATTTTCTGCTTCGTCTTTTAGAAATAAAACCGAATTTTGAAGATCTTCAACCTTCTCATTAAAATTAATTTTGTATCATTTTTGTTTGTGGATTGTGGGATAGAATGCTATCATTTATGTATTTGATATAATGTATGTTGGTTTCTGTATATTTGTGTATTGCTTTGCTGTTCAAATCGTACAAATTGCTTAGGCACTGGTCCCTGGCGTGTAGTAGTGATTTACTGGTGATCCACAGAAGTCAAAAGTTTAAGAACCGCTGTGGACTGCAGCAATGGTACATTTCTTTGCTGGTTGTAATCCGTATCCTACATTGCTATCTGATGTCACTGAGATGAAGGATTATTCACTTGGGTGCTGTGTGACTGGGAATAGCTCAGATGATTTAAACTCATCTTATTTAGACCATTGATTTTACTTTTTAATTTCTTCACTTGTAAAAGGAATTATTGAAGTACTCCACTGTTCACCATATGCCTCTTTTTGGCGAAACAGCTTACTATGCGTTAACAGGGCACGTGTTGGGATGACCAGACTCAGCAGGTTTGCACGGTTGAAGGAAGAGTAAGACGATCCTTCAAAAGACCATCGAGAAAACCTAACTGGTTAACCAGTACTTAATTTTAGTATTGTCAAACAAAGCTAGGAGGGTTAACACTAACTGCAGAAGATGTTTACACAAAGAGTCATGTTGACTTTCCACCAGGAGGATTGGGAAGTTGGAGTCACTGGAAGACACACTGGACTATTCAATAAGTTCACAGGGACCATGTTCATTTGAACAAAGGAGAGGGAACAGTGACCCTGAGAAAGCACCCGTGAATCTGGAGGTCACGTAGAGTTCATGACCTCACATTTCACTTTGAGGGAGGGAGGGATGGGGTAGTCCGAGTAAGAGATGGGATTACAAATAACGCTGCTAGAGAGGATTAGCGGTTAAGGGAAGGAAGCGATATAGGCGTGCAGGAGGCACAGACAAGGAAGAGATACTACAGTCCGACAGCAGGAAAGATGAGTTAGCCATAGGGGGAATGAGGTGGGGGGGGAAGAAGGAAAAAAACATGTTGAATGAAGTTGCTTACCGTCAGTTGTCAGTTTAGCCATTTGTCTGCATTCCTTCCCTGTTATAAAATAAACCTGACTGCTAATGGAATTTCCAAAAGATATACTACCCATAAAACCGAGAACTGTATTTATGCAGATGTTTATTCAAAACAGTGCAAACAACTATGGGAAAATAAAATGGCTACACTTAGGTGGGCTAAAGTGGATATTGATTTCAAAGTTATCTTTTGATAGCATGGAGCATACCTATGTGGAACACTATTCTGTAATATAAATGCTGGCAAGTCTAGTAAGAGATTTTTGTTCCTTTAACCACTTGTATCTACGGTGGACAGCATCGCAAGCACAGCTCATTACAAAATGTGTTCTACACCTCCCCCACCTCTCTGTATGAAGGTATCTCTCCCCCTTTTTTCTGAAGATGTGTCTGACTCTTCCTCCGTTTACCTTTTCTCGCTCGGTTCCCACCTGATGGACTACATCTCTCACGGTCTCTCTTTTTCTCTTTCACACCTAGTGGGTGTCCGAAATGTAGGTTCTAGTTAGTGCCCTTGTGCAATAGTGGCCCGGTAGGATGCTAGGATGAGGGTGGCAGGTTTGTGGTCTAAGGTCTCAAGTAGGCAATTTACAGTGCATCCAGAGTGCTTTTGAAGCATCTTAGTTGTGGTGTCAGTGTAACTGGAGAAAGCTCCAGAGGCAAAGGAGCTTACAATGGAAGAGTGGTGTAAGAGACTTGTGTCTGAAGTGAACTTTGTCCAGAAAACCTGCATGAGAAAAACTGTCTCCCGAGCTTACCCCATACAGGACCTTAGGACATCGTATTTGGGACGGAGCCAGGTTTAAATGAGCCTACGAGCAACAGTGTCATGCTGTCAGACTCTTTCTGGCAAGTGTAGGGCTGGAAGCCCCTTGAGGTGGGACAACCTTCTCATTTTAGCATATCCAGGTTTTCTCCGGTGCAGGAGACTAGATTCACAAATTCCCTGACGAGTACTAAATGAGATATTACTAAAAAACAATGTACTAGATTCCTGTGTCTCCTCCCTAAGCGGTAACTTTTTAGCAAGGATGACTACCAAACCCATTACCAGGCCTTTACACTAATAAAGGGTGTCGAGAGCGGATTCTTGCAATGGGTTACAACCCTTTCTAACCTGACCCCATTGGGTAAACTCAGTGGCAAGTCTGCATAGGTTGTCCTGACTGCGTCCTCTCATTCCCCATTGTTTTATGTGGATTACGATTGCATGTGCTTGGGTAACGTGAATTGTGATACCTACAATGGGAGTACCTCCTGTATACATGTAGTGCCTAAAGTTTTAGGTTTTTCCATTGGGTTAGAGGTAGCCTTAGCTACGTGAGCTCTGTGATAGTCACTTTGGGTTCAGTATCTGCAGTACCATGAACGTGGCATGAAAGTCACTATAGTATCCCAGACATTAGCTGTAGGGTACTTAGAGAGTTCCAGGTTGTCCTCTCTGTGTAGCGCAACACTTTCAGCCTGCAACAATACCTAGAGTGACTGCGTTCAACATGTTCGTGGCGGAGGGTCAGGTGCCTTCCACCTGCGGGTGATTAGTCATTTAGCCAGTAAAAGGCAAAGGCCTATGAAGCGGGAAGTAGCATTATATTTTCTGCCTCTGTGGAACAGTCCTAGTATACATGCCTCCCATGTATTTAACACATCGTGTCCTTTGCAAAGGGATAAATGATGTTGGACTCCCTGCCAATAGTGGTGTAATTGAGGGCATGACCACAGTGAGTGTAGAAGGTCCAAGTCCGTCAGGCCTTATTGGGGGCACTCTGCATCTGTACGAAGGAAATGCCTGTTGATTTTAGCAGGGGTGAAATAGGCTCTAAATACGATGTATAGTTGTAGTAAACGAAATGAGAGATTGCAGGGACATGGGTGGGGCCCTCAAGTATTGTGCACCATTCTCTGCCTGAACACACTTTGTCTAGATCCCGCTCCCAGTGGGCACGGAGCATCTCAAGCAGGGGCGCAAAGTGGATGCACAAAGAATCCACCAACCAGTGTACTAGATGCCTGCCCTGACGAAGCACGTGAAGATATTGGATAGTGTTATGGCTTGGTGGTTCATGTGTTATGTCTCCACACTCCTTTCTTAGTGCACAAAGCAGTGAGTTGTATAGGATAAACTGGCCAGGTTAGAGTCTTTCTTGCTCCTCCAGAGCTTCATACGGGAGGAGATAGCTATATAAGTCCCCCAGTGTATGTATTCACGCTTCATGCCAGCAGGTCAGTTCTGGTCTTGAAGTAATGTTCTTCGTCCTCGGGGTTCCTAAGAGAGCCAGTGCTGGGGTGCAAGCGAGTGCTTCCCTCGTGTGTAGAGAATCCTACGAAAGCATCAATACGCCACTCATAAGATTGTGGGTTTAGGTGCAGGAGCCTTAGTGCAGGGGTTGAACAGATGTAGTAGTTAGGTTTGTCGCCATGCAGGTGCCGTAGTTGAAGTGTCCAACAGCTGCAATCCAGCCAACCAGCATGCCATCAATTGCAGCTGAGATGCCAAATAATAGTGCTCAAAGTTTGGCACTGCCAGCCCACCGTGATCTGTTGGTTGGTATAATTTAAAGAGTGCAGCAGGAGGTGTTCCATAAGAAGTCTGAGCATGCTTTCCAGGGCTGGGAAGAACGTAGGAGATATGAATAGCGGTAAATTTGCAAAGTAATATAAGAGCCTGGAGATGGCATTCATCTTAAGTGATGCAATATGTCTGCGACAGCGACTTCCAGAATTACATTCGAGTCCATAGCAATGTGACTCCGCGGGTGATGTTGCCGTCTAATAGGTCTTAATGTGCATGGTACCCTGATCCCCAGGCATCTAAACGTATCAGGCTGCCAAGCGAGTGGTATCCCGGCTTAGGTTAACTGTGGGTTGGGTGTTAGTAAGTTAAAGGAGAAAAAGCATGACTTAGTCCAGTTAACCCGCAGACCTGACAAGTTTGCATAGTTGCAGAGGGTGTGTACGAGCGTAGCTGGTATTGAAAAGACCCTCTTAGGTGTAGGAGCATATCATCCGTGTAAAGCAAAATGGCCATCACTTAGGGGTATGCCCCATTCATGTTGTTGCATATGTAGGTCTGCAGCTAGGGCTCTATTGCCAGGGAAAATAACAGTGTAGAGGAGGTGGGCAGCCCTGGCGCATGCCTCAGTGTATTTCAGGGGGGTCAGATATGAGGGATCCTGTTTTGGCAGGCAATCGGCAGCGTATATAGCAGGTGCACTAATCACAAGAATCAGCCTCCAAGCCCGTAGGCCACTCCAATGAGCCATAGGCCTTTTACAGTGCTACTATCACACCAGCCCTTCCCGCTCTTCTCCTTCATTTGCTGCGACTGCGACCTCTAGTCTATAGTGGAGTAGTGCAAAGTTAGTGTTGAGCGGAGTGGGTAGCTCTCTCTACATTCCTTCCAGCGTCCAGCCTTCCCTTCCCCTCCTCACCGTTCTTACTCATATAAAGAAGGAGAGAGTATAACTGCTAAATGAAGTACCGAAGGGCTGCAATGGAAAGAGGAATCGACAAACCGGATGGGCCTAACATTCTTACCCATCATCAAAATATATATCTTTATTAACTTGGACACGGGGTGGGGCTATTTGTACTAATAATTTGTAATAAGCAATTTCTGTAGCAATTCGCTCAAGAAAATGGTTGCTAATCTGTTTTATATATTATTTATAATTAATAGCAGTCAGCTTTCAGGATTTTGTGGTCCTGAATAATTATATGAGCCACTGAAGCAGAGGAATATTTTGGTAACAGCAAACGTTCCAAATAAACATACAAAACTCAATCGAAGGTCACTTCCAGTACTGAAGAACTGTATTTGCCTTTCCCCCACCTGTGTCACAGAAAAGGAATGCCATTTCCATACTAGTCTGGCGTGTGCCAAAAGGGAGGGGCAATTGATATGCTGCAAATATTCAAAGACGTGGATTTATGCAGAACTACAGCAGCAGTCAGACGGAGATGCACAAGACAGATCGTTAATACACAATCTTATTACCAGCAGCTGCAAAGACTGATATTTACAGAACACGGTCGTATTTTATATATGAACCCTTCATGTATGTTCGAACTGCAAAGTTCCTTACAAACGCAGAACCAGTGTACTCTTTATGTCCCTCAATCCTTCATCAAAGGCTGCTTTCCTGCTTACACAGGAAGCCTATGTTTTCTCACAGTACTGCACGCGGCACCTATGGTCACCTATGGTCCCTCTGATCATACTTGTGCTTTGAATGCTCTCTTTAAAACAAAAATAATGAAGGCCTGCTGTTGCCATCGCAACTGGTAAATACCTTTCAAAGCTTTCCTCACACACATTCAAAAATACATAAGGCCGTAAGTCCAATTTCATATATCTGTTCTGTGTCATTTAGCAGAGCACTCCCCCTCAGGATGGTTATTTCCTTAGACAAATGAAGACTCTTGAGTAGAGTTACTGGAGGCAGAGACGGTGCTCAAATAACTAGTCTACTAACTCGAACACCGGATGTCATCAAGAAAGTATAGGGCACATCAGGGTTAACATGACAATAGTGTATTATTACTTCACTACTGTCCACAGACCCCGAACCATGATTCCTGCAGATACTGGGAAGTGGAGGGCTTTTAGGCTCCTTCCTAGACCTCAATCCTTTGGATGTGCGATGTGCTTTGAAGTGGATTCAAATAAACAAGAGCCAATACCCAGAAGTGCGGATCTTCGGAAATATCATGAGGGGGGGGGGTGGATAAACCAGCAAGGACAGGCACAGCAAAAGCCTATATGAATGGAAAGAGGATGAAAATGAATGACAAACGAGTTTATCACACAGTTCTTTGGAACTGGCAAAATACTAGAGGGAGTAGGAAGAAGAAACACTTGGAACAATGATCGGCAAAGCCAATAGGTTTTGCCTATGTGGGATCTATTGGCTTTGTCAATGTATTTTGTAGTTATGTTGTATAGTGTGGTATGGCCTGTCAATGTATAGCATGGTATGGTATGGCTCGTCATTGTGAAGTGTGGTATAGTACAGCATGGTCTGTTATTGCATAGTATGGTATGGTGTATCATTGAATAGGATGGTTTGGTATGGCTGTTATTGTACAGTATAGTGCGGAGTGTTAGTATAGCATGGTTAGGCCTTTCATTGTATAGTCCAGTATGGATTGGTCCATCATTGTATGGGATGGCATAGACAGTTATTGTATAGTATGGTATTGTTATAGTATGGCCTGCCATTGTTTAGTATAATATAGGTTATCATGTGATATTGTATGGAATGGACTTCCACTGTATAATATGGTAGGTATGGTCTTTTCAAGTATATGGTAATGGCCATGACTGTATAGTATGCTATGATCAGGGCCACTGGCATTATATCATTCAGTGGTACTGTTTGCATAGCTATGGATTTCCTGCATTTGCCACATATTTCATCCTCTGCTGCTTATTTTTCTAGATTTTTACCAAAAAAAATTGTTTCTAGCTTGAACAGATCAAAAGTTACAAAAAATGCTGCAACACGTTTTGCTGTGCAGGGTAAGGCGTTTCGCAAATGTTAACTGTTCACCTTTTCAGTTACATATTGCTGCATTTTGGTGTGACACTAATACTAAAAAGGTGAAATCTTTTTCCAGGTAGGGTTAAAATGTGTAAAAATTATTAACTGATAATATCACAAAATTAGCTACATTATTCTGCCTAATTTGCATTTTGTTGCTGCATAATTTAGTAAATCCTGCCACATAATTTGTTCTGGCCGCATAATTCCAGAGGCCCTGGGTATTTTATGACCTGTGATTCTATAGCATAGTATGTTATGGCCCATCAAAGTACAGTACGGTATGGCTTGAAGAGTCATTGAATAGTATGGCATGGTACTGTGTTGCATGGCCAGTCACTGTATGGCTTGGTTTGTTATGTTATGGTAACACCTATGACTGTATCGTAGAGTATGGTATGTTATGAGCTGCCATTGTATAGTTTATGGTATGTTATTGTACAGTATGGAAAGGGATGTCATTTTGCGGTATATTATGGTACAGTATGATATGGTACAGTCAGGCCTGTCATTGTCTAGTATGGTATATGGCCTGTCATGGTATGGTATGGTATGGCATTGCATAGCATGGCATGGTATGATATGGCATGAACAGCTTTCTTTGGCTACAGTGTTATCGCGGAGAGAAGGAACAGCAGGGAGAAGCATGCAGTTCCACAAACTGCTTCAATAAAAAGGCAATATTACACATTGGAAAGGAAGAAAATGCTTTTAAATATTTAATAAGCCTGGAGCCAAAGTGTCGCCTCGGAGGGTATAAAAACAATGTTGCAGTAGAGAATAGGGCGTTTGGAACATGAAAAACCTGCTTTTAAACCTTTAAAAAGTTTGTGCAATATTGCCCAGAAGCTTGTAAACATTAAGTACGTTTGTGGCAACAGTGTGAAAGTGCCTCAATCCGAGTGCGAGGAACATGAGGACACTATATAAAAAATATTAATCCCACGCGGCCTCCTCTGATGCATTGCTGCCCTGAGGCCTGGCAGTCGGGGCTGCGCAGCGGATGCCGCGGCCTCGCCCCTGCCGGCCGCGCAAGGTGAGGGATGTGATTCCTGACTCGGGTAATACCCTTGTACCATGGGTCTGATACTGTGTACCGCAGGGGGCACATCGACAGACTCATAGGTGTGCCCCCTGCCTCACTTCGCTGTTACAGATTTGCCTAATTGTGCCTGTACCACACCCCGGCTCTCTCTCCTGCGCCTTCATTCTTGCGCTTGAATTGCTCATCTTGAGTAGCCCCTTCCTGCATCAGGACGCATAATTTACTCTAAGCCCTACCAGCCTGCTGATACTACTACACACAGTCTTGCAACTTCCTCCTGGCTTGCGGCCTCCGGTCTGTGCCCTCCTCCAAGCCTCGCTGGAACCATGGGCCCCACCGGCCCTAAAGAGAAGAAGCTCACATCTGACCCCCCCAATGGGCCAAGAGACTCCTCTCCCAGCCAGATGAAGCTGCTCTGCCACCTACGGAGGTTGGAGACTCACCCCTAGACGGAGCCTCAGCAGCTGTTGCAGAGCTACGCACTGGCTTTCGTTCCATAGATGCCCAGCTGGACACAATGGACAGTCGCTTTTAATGCATGCACGAACACCTAGACTGCCCGCACACGCAATTTCAGGAAGCAGAGGGAAGAATCTTCAGCACTGAGAATGATTCTTAGCTACCAAGAGACGTTTGAAGAAAGTGAAACACATTCTCAAGTCCGCCATCACTAAAAACGAGGATTTAGAAGCACGGTGACGCCGCAACAATATACGGATCAATGGGGTGGCTGAATCCGCAAACGTGGGCCCCTATGCCGAATTTGTGGAAAAACTACTCACCAACCTGTTCAGCAGCCAAGCTTTCAGCTTTACATTCATGGCTGAGCAAGCTAATAGATCGTTAAAACGCCTCCCCACCCCGTCACCACCTCGCCCAATCATTGCACTACTCCTGAACTTTAGAGACCAGGACACAGCATTGCGCCTGCCCGTGAGCATGGTACCCTCCAGTACCAGGGGTCGGCTCTCCCGCTGTTCCCGGTTTTTACCCCTGGCGGTCCAAGAAGCCCATCGCAAATAAGCAGATGTCAAGAACACTTTATGAAAACTGGGCTTCCAATACAACATTCTCTACCCGGCTCGCCTGCGAGTGGATGCGTATGGCAAACACTCTGTTTCCAACACGCCTGCTGATGCAACGCACTTCTGCAAAAGATATCGGAGCGAACGCAGTAAACCTCCTCCAGCCTCCCAGAATCCTTCATCCACTCCCTCAGCATCTCGGATAGCCAGCTCTTTTGATAACCCTAAGGTTTTGGGACTAAACTCTTACTCACTATGCTGAACTTCTCAAACTCCGAGCTGTCTCACCTCACAACTTTTTTACTCTATGTTTTAGACAATGTGGTCCACTGACTCGTGTGCACTATACTTCATTCCCTGAGATCACAATGGCACTGACCCCCACAGCGTTCTCTCTCTCCCCCGAGGTGTACACCGCACTGTGCATGTTACTGTATTTTATTTATTTTGAAGGGATTCGCCAGCCACCTGTGGCGCCAGTACCTGTTCTGAACTGTTAATGTTTATTATGTTGGTTTCACCAATACTACTCACCATCGCTCCCCTGATACGACTCATGCACCACACCTCCGACAATTGCACCACAACATCTGTCTACTACACAGACATGCTGGGTTAGTGTAGATATTTCTGGCATTACTTGGAATATCTGTGGCCTGAACAACACCAAGAAAGAAAGCAGGTCCTCTCTTAACTCAATAGACATGGCATGAAATTTGCCTTTCTTCAGGAAACTCGCCTTTCCCCTCAGGATAATTTTTTATATGCCTCTACATGGGGGCCTAACCATTTTCTTCTACTCACTATAGTTCCTACTCATGCGGGGTCTGTATTTTGATTCATAAAAGCCCCCCTTTTCAATGTCAAGATCAGATCGCAGATGCAGAGGGGCGCTATGTAATAGTTTGAGGCACACTTGCCAGTCAATCTGACCTACTGGCCCACATATATGCGCCCAACACAGATGCCCCCGATTTCTATCGGACCTACACTTCCTCCTGGGTCGTACTCAAGCTGACATTATACTCAGTGTGTGATTTCAATATAACAGCCAACCCACAGATTGATTCCACTGGGGCTCCTGTTGTCTCTCTAAGCCACACTCATACAGTGCTCTGGATGACTTGCACGAGACATATCACCCGATGAATGCCTGGTACAAATATTTTACGATCAATACTGGTACATTGGATAGCCATGCCACCGTTTGGGAGGCCTGTAAGGCCTGCATCTGTATCTCTAAACACACTGGGTCTCTACGCAGTATCTATACTGAACTGTCCCTGTCCACATCGGAGGGGGAGTTGAGTACAACTGACCTTAACACGACCGCTGACCCCCCACGACGCAAAGCTCCCCTGGTGCTCTGTTTTGCTACAAGAATTTTGTGAACTAGCTGAACGCGAAGTTGGATTTCTGGGTAAATATGCCCTACTGCGTCAGTATGGAGAGGGTGAGCACACGAGTCGTAAGCTTGCCCGACTGCTACGACCTAACTACCACTCCGGGTATGTGACTGATCTCCTCGCTAAGGATGGCACCTCTGTTTGTGACAATGCCGACATCCCCAGCACCTTTCCCTCTCACTATCAATGGCTATACTCCTTGCGCGCTATTGACACCTTGAAAGCTACTTCTGAATATTTGGTGGAGGTGGCCATGGGGTGGGCTCACTGGGGCACAACAGCAATTTTTGTCAGCTCCTGTCACATGCGATAGCCCAGGTGACTGAAGCACCCAGTGGCTCCAAAGCTCCCGGACTAGATGGCCTCACGGGTCACTTCTATAAAACATATAAACACATCCTAGTCCCCCACTTGCTGGAGCTATATGCTGAGGCTCTTCAGAAAGGAATCCTCCCTCCTTTATGCAAGGCTGTTATTACACTCCTGCTCAAACCTGATAAGCCCACCAACCTCTGTGCGTCATACCAGCCTTTGTCCTTACTGAACTAGGACAATAGAATATTGGCGAAGGTTATTGCTACTTGCCTTGTCCTCCTAATGGAGCAGATAATCTCCCCGATACAATCTGGCTTCAACCCACACCGCTCCACATCGCGTAACTTATGCACCCTCTTTGCAGTATTAAATCAATTGTCCCTAGATCTCCCTGTGGCAGTCACCCTACAGGACGCCGGGAAGGCTTTTAATTAGCTAGAATGGCACTTCTTGCAGGCGACGCTGGTTAAATTAGGCATGCCTCGCAGCTCCGCGACCTCATCAGCTCTTATACACAAGTCCTCTTGTCCATTTGAGAATCAATGGCACCCTCAAAGAGGCCTTCCCTATATCCAGACAAACGAGACAGAGTTGTCCTCTCTCCCCCTTCTTTTTGTCACTGCCCTCGACCTGCTGGTCTGGCACTTGCAGGAACGGTATATACGTAGGGGCCTCTACTTCCACCATGGCCAACTCTTGGCTTCCTTATATGCTGATGACATTGTTGTTTGTTCGGGGCCCGCACACGCATCTTACACTCCTCCTCGATTAAATCACACGATTTGCACTACTGTCTCGTCTAACCATCAACTGGAATAACTCCAAGCTGTTCCCTCTGACTGATGCCACCACTCCTTGTGAGCTAGACTACCCCTTACGATGGTGCCCAGACTCTACTTATTATTTGGGAGTCGTGATCCATAGACAACAGGCTGAAGTAATCTGCCAAAACTACGGCCCTGTTATTGACAAACTTACCACGCAAGTGAAAACGTGAATTGAGTTCTCACTTTCCATGGCAGGCAGAATAGCCATCCTCAAGAGGGTCGTCCTCCCACGCTTTTTATCTCTCTTTATCAATATCCCCATTCTACTGACATTTTTTTGCCACCCTCCAAAGCCTCCTGCTACGCTTAGTGTGGGGTGGACGCTTACCCTTCCATATAAGCGCAGTAGCTTCAGGTCCCCGATTTTCAACTGTACTATCTGATGGCACAATGTCACTTTGCATATTACTGGTACCACCCCGACGCCAGACACTTCCAATCTTAAACCTGAGCACCATCAAGCACACAACACCCTGTTGTTGTCACTGCTCCCCCAGGGCCTGCCGCAGGACCCCATGGACATTCAAACCCTTGCTAAGACCTGATGGGTATGGTCACGACTCACACGCTATTTGAGGGGAGGCCCCACTTACTCTCCCAACATGCCCCTCTCAAATAACCCATGGCTCCCCCTAACCCAGGAACATTTAGTTCAGCGGACACTGGCAACCCATCAACCACACACAATTGGCGATCTCTTTGGAGACACACTACCATGGACCACATTGTTTTCCATTACTTACAAAGTAGCCTACAAGATACGTACTGCTGATATTATTCATCACTACTTCGAACAATACCCAACTGATCTCCTGCTTCTATCATGTGAGCCTTGCCATGAGACCCAAGGGGCGTGAAGAACGAGTTACTTACCTTCGGTAACTACTTTTCTGGTGGATACATTAGCTACCTGTGGATTCCTCACCTAATGAATACCCCCATTGCGCCAGCACTCGACGGAAATCTTCTTCCTAGCTTCTGCACGTCGACGAGGACGTCACAGTTGCCCACGCGACGCCGTCTGACGTCATACAGGCAATAAGAGGTCCTCGCCGACGTCAGTACCAACATTTTTTACGTGCCTGAGAATAATAGGCCATTGAGATGAAAGAACAATAGAAATATTTAATGATATTCCAAACAAACACATCATTCTGAGAATTCAGTCCTTTTTTTTTTTTAAACAAATATATAATTATATGAACAATATATATATATATATATATATATATATATATATATATATATATATATAAATATGAACATATGTACAGAATATATACAAGTCCTCAAAACCAAGAGGAGCACACTCAAGAACTACTTGGTTAGACCAGACAGGCAACGGGGAGGCAGGTGGGACCGAGAGGAATCCACAGGTAGCTAATGTATCCACCAGAAAAGTCGTTACCGAAGGTAAGTAACTCGTCGTTCTGATGGATACAACTACCTGTGGATTCCTCACCTAATGAATAGAGTCCCAAAGCAGTACCGCACTCGGTGGAGGGTGCCTGAATGGTCAAACCAAGAAATCCTGCAGCACCGACCGTGCAAAATGGCCATCCCTTCTGACCTCAGAGTCCAAGCAGTAATGCGTCGCAAAAGTATGAAGGGATGACCAAGTTGCGGCCTTGCAGATGTCGACCACAGGAACACCCCTAGCCAAGGCCGAAGAGGCCGACTTAGCTCTGGTGGAATGAGCCCTTATACCATCAGTGGGTTCCTTCTTTGCTAAGAATAACACATTTTAATGCAAAGAACAACCCACCTGGAGAGTGCTCTCTTGTGGACTGCCTTTCCTCTCCTCTTTCCCACGTATCCGATGAAAAGCTGATCCTCCAGCCTGAAATCCTTTGTTCTGTCTATATAAAAGCTTAGCACCCTCTTTGGGTCCAAGCGGTGGAGTCTCTCTTCTTCCTTTGAAGGATGAGGCGGAGGATAAAAACGTGGATAGAGTAATTGTCTGGGCCAAATGAAAGGGTGAAACAATCTTCGGAAGGAAAGCAGCCTTGGTCCTCAACACCACCTTATCCCCATAAAAAGATTTATAAGGGGTTTTACAGATAGAGCCTGCAACTCACTCACTCTCCTTGCAGAGGTAATTGCAACCAGGAAAACCGTTTTAAGAACTAATAATCTTATGGGGCAAGAATGCATAGGCTCAAAAGGGGATCCCATAAGGAAAGTTAAAACCAAGGTCAAATCCCATTGAGGCATAACAAAAGGAGATGGAGGGAATTTATTCATAAGGCCCTTCAAGAATCTAAGCACTATTGGAGATTTAAACAAAGAAGGCTGGTCTGGAAGACAAATAAAGGCTGACAGGGCAGACAAGTAACCCTTAACAGTAGCTACTGCACAACCCCTCTGTGCTAAAGACAAAGCAAAAGATAAGACATCTGACAAATGAGCACGTAAGGGATCAATCTGCCTCTCTCCACACCAAACCACAAATTTAGACCACCTATTAGCGTAGATAGATTTAGTGGAGTGTCGCCTAGCTGCTAAGTTAACATCCACTACATCAGGCGGGAGAGAAAAGGAACTCAGGTTGCCCCGTTCAATCTCCAGGCATGAAGGTGCAGGCTCTGGAGGTGGGGGTGTAAAACCTGCCCCAGCGACTGCGAGAGGAGATCTGCCCTGAGAGGGAGACGGAGCGGAGGGCACAGTGAGAGTTGGAGAAGGTCCGAGTACCACACCCTCCTTGGCCAATCCGGAGCTATTAAGATGACTTGGGCCCGTTCTTGGTGAATTTTCCTCAACACTCGAGGAATCAAGGGTATGGGAGGAAACGCGTAAAGCAACTGGTCGCACCAGGTTATCTGAAACGTGTCCCCTAAAGCTCCTTGTACCGGATACTGGAGGCTGCAGAATAACGGGCAGTGCGAGTTCTCCCAGGTGGCAAACAGATCTATCCGAGGAAACCCCCACATCTGGAAGATTAGCCAGACTTGATCTGGATGGAGACGCCACTCGTGATCAGCCAAGAAATGGCGACTGAGACTGTCCGCACGTACGTTCAAGACTCCGGCCAGATGATTTTCTACCAAGCTAATCTGATGGTCCTTTGCCCAGGACCATAGCCGAAGAGCTTCTCTGCAGAGAAGGTACGACCCTACTCCTCCCTATTTGTTTATATACCACATCGCAGTAGTGTTGTCCGTCAGGACCTGAACCGACTGACCGCGAAGGGATGGGAGGAAGGCCTTGAGAGCCAGACATACAGCCCGTAACTCCAACAGATTGATATGCAACACCTGTTCCACTGGAGACCAAAGCCCCTTGATCTCCAGGTCCCCCAGATGAGCTCCCCACCCTAGAGTGGAAGCATCCGTTATTACTGTGGCCACAGGCGGTGCTTGCGAGAACGGCCTTCCTCGGGAAAGATTGCCGTCCGCAATCCACCATTTCAAATCCATGGCAGCATCTCTGGAGATTTTCACCGAGCCTTCAAGATCCCCTTTGTGTTGAGACCACTGCCTTCGGAGGCACCACTGAAGAGCCCTCATGTGCCAGCGAGCATGCGTGACCAACAGTATGCAAGAAGCAAACAGACCGAGCAGACGTAGGACCTTGAGGACTGGAATGACCGCTCCACTTTGAAACATTGGAACCAACGCCTGAATGTCCTGAACCCGCTGAGGCGGAGGAAAGGCTTGATTCAATGTTGTATCCAGTACTGCCCCTATGAACAGGAGGCACTGAGAGGGCTCTAGGTGAGATTTGGGCACGTTCATCGAAAAGCCCAGGTCGAACAACAACTGGGTTGTCGACTGCAGGTGATGTAACACGAGCTCCGGAGACCTGGCTTTGATTAACCAGTTGTCTAGATAAGGAAATACTGCTATCCCCTTCCTTCTGAGCTCTGCTGCAACCACCGACATCACCTTCGTGAAGACTCGAGGTGCTGAAGTAAGACCAAACGGGAGGACCACAAACTGATAGTGCTGCGACCCCACCACAAAACGGAGATACTTCCTGTGCGACTTGAGTATCGGGATATGAAAGTAAGCATCCTGCAAGTCGACAGACACCATCCAATCTCCATTGTTCAGCGCCAAAAGCACCTGAGCTAGGGTCAGCATCTTGAACTTTTCCTGTTTGAGGAACCAATTCAAGATCCTTAGGTCCAGGATTGGTCTCAACCGACCATCCTTCTTGGGAATCAGGAAGTACCTTGAATAACAACCTTGACCCCTTTCCTGCTCTGGGACCAACTCCACCGTGCCCTTTGAAAGGAGGACTTGAACCTCCTGTTCTAGCAACAGGAGGTGCTCTTCTGAACAATAAGATGGGCGGGGCGGGATGGGGGGGCGGAAACTCCCGAAAGGGAAGGGTATAGCCGTTTCTCACAATGCTGGTAACCCAGGAGTCTGAAGTTATGACCTCCCACTTGTGGAGAAAATTCAGTAACCTCCCCCCTACAGGAGTGGAGTGAGTGGGAATTGGTGGAAGCCTAAGGCTGCTTCCCCTGCTGCACCCCTCCAGAGGAAGAGGAAGAGGCAGAGTGCTGCTGAGTGGCTCCCCTGGTACGGACCCTACCCCTCCCTCTAAAAGATCTATAGGAGAGAGCAGAGGTAGGTTGCTGGAATTTCCCTCGAAAGGAGGAGGAGGAGGAGCCACAACCAAATCCTCGAAACCTCCTAAAAAATCTGGAGGAAGTAGAAGAAGTGGCTTGCAAGCCCAGCGACTTGGCCGTGGCCCTGCTCTCTTTGAACCTTTCTAAGGCCGAATCCGCCTTGGCACCAAAGAGCTTGGTCCAGTAGGGTCAACTGCACATCCGAGGAAAATCCTGAGTTACGAAGCCAAGCCTGCCTCCTCGTAACTACAGCAGTGCCCATTGCCCTAGCAACCAAGTCAGTTGTATCCAACCTGAGTTGCAGCTGCCTGAGCGTCCGATACCAGACTTAATAGTGCCTGAGGAACCTCCGTATGCGTTGATGCAATTTCGTCCATCAGGGCATAAATGTACCTTCCTAAAATACATGTAGCATTGGTGGACTTCAATGCCATGCTACATGAAGAGAACACCTTTTTAGATGCCATGTCCATCTTCTTGGAGTCTCTATCCGAGGGCACAGCTGGAAAAGACCCAGGAGCAGACCTTGCCGAGCAGGAAGCCTGGACCACCAAGCTTTCAGGTGTTGGATGCCTGGTAAGAAAACCTGGGTCAGCTGGTGCAACCCGATACCTCCTAGCCACAGATCTATTGACAGCTGAAGAAGACACCGGCTTCTTCCAGATTTCCATTATAGGGTCCAGCAGCGCTTCATTGAATGGCAAAAGTGGTTCTGCCGATGTAGAGGCAGGGTGCAACACCTCTGTCAACAAATTCTGCTTGGTTTCAGTCACCGGCAAAGGGAGGTCCAGGAAGCCAGCTGCCTTCCTGATAACAGAATGAAAAGTGGCCGCCTCTCCTGTGTACTCCCCAGGAGATGACAAGTCCCATTCGGGGGAGGTATCTAGGCCACTAGCAGTGTCCAGCCCGTGGAGACCCTCACGAGAGTCCTCAATCTCTCCTTCCTCCAGGTTTTGTCTCTGGTACTCCTGCTCTTCAAGGAGGCGGAGAGCAAGCCTCCTCGAGTGCAGCCTCTCCTCTATTCTCGGCGTCGACATGGCGTCAGCGGACATCGAAGAACGACGCCGATCCTCTGATCCGTCCGACGCCGGGTCTACAGGCGCCATAGGTCTCTTCGGCGCCGAACGAGGAACCGGATGGAGTGAAGACTGCCTTGGTGTCGTAGGAGGTCTAGATGGCGTCACTGGCTGAAACATCGAAGCCGCCGGAGCCGAAGCTGTCGGAGCCGAAGTCTCAGGAGCCACCGGAGCCGATACCGGCGCCAAGCCCACGTTCCCCAGGGGGAGAAAGGGCATAAAGGGTGCTGGTCGAAGCGGAGCCGGAGCACCCATGTTGAAGGCCAAAGGGCCCGAAGGACTAGCCGGTCCACCACCTGGAGCCATCTGTTGGAAGATGGAAAACATTGCATTTAAAAACGCGGTACTATCAGCTCCAGGGGCCGGGAAAGCCAGGTACTGGGGTGCCTGGTTCGAAGGCGACACCGGTCTCGACGTCTGCAAAGACGGAGAAAACATCTGAGGCTGCGGAACCTCAAACACTGAAGGTGGTTGGCCCGATGACACGGGCGAAGTCGGTGAAGCTGGAGAAGGCAACGGCGTCGACGGCTGGGGAGTGACAGTGGGACTAACTTCCCAAGTCTTCCGACGTCGAGTTGATGGTGACCTCGACCGAGACCTCTCCCTACTCGACCAGCGCCGTGATTCTCGATGACGCCGGGAGTCCTGATGACGCCGATGAGACTTCGGTGACGAGGATTTTCGATGATGTTTTTTTTCCTTCTTTTTCGACTTCGCCAGAAAAAGCTTGGCCTCACGCTCTTTCAGGGCCTTAGGATTCATATGTTGACAAGAATCGCACTTGTCAACATCATGATTGGAACTAAGACACCACAAACAGTTAGAATGTGGGTCCGTTACCGACATTTTGCCCCCACACTCACGGCAGGGCTTGAATCCTGACTTTCTTTGCGACATTGTAATCTCAAAGAAAAAATAGATCCAAAAAACACACTAACTGTCGAACAGCAACAGTAGCTCCCTCGAAGATAAACGTTTGGAATGGCACGGAAAAAAGGGAACTGACGTCAGCAGGTCGGCGAGGACCTCTTATTGCCTGTATGACATCAGACGGCGTCGCATGGGCAACTGTGACGTCCTCGTCGACGTGCAGAAGCTAGGAAGAAGATTTCCGTTGAGTGCTGGCGCAATGGGGGTATTCATTAGGTGAGGAATCCACAGGTAGTTGTATCCATCAGAACAGACAATACAGGCTTGGGAGCACAACTTTGGACCCTCTATATCAGATAAAGCCTGGCAATACTGTTGTACGCAAACTAAATTAGTGTCTCTTAACTATAAACATAAATTGCTTCACTGTAAGTATCTAATCAGGCATACACCACACCCAAGGCCCTGGCTCCCACTGATCCCACCAGTGCCCAAATATGCTGACTTTGCCCACCTAACCTGGAACTGTCCGGCAATACACACCTGCTGGGAGGCAGTGCTCACTTTGCTTTCATCAATCCTTGAACACATCGTCGACCCACACTCTGTGATGGCCCTTTTGAGATATGTTATACTGCTACCTCCCTGTCTCAGATGCTATGCATATATTGCACTACTGCTGGCCAAACAACATATAGCCATTTACTGGAGCGCCACTAGAGCCCCTACAACTGATGCCTGGCTTTGTGAGCTTGTCTTTTGTGATGCAACCAGCGAACTATATGCCTCCCTTTAAAACCCACTCTCCAGAACTGAAGATATTTCAGGGCTTGTAAAACCTACTTGACCACTGGCTTTGGGAGTCATATTTGATGAAGTCGAGCTATTTGTAGGACTTACTTGCCCCTTTTGGTGAGCTGACGAAGAACAGATGTTCTGTTCAGTGAGAAAGTGGAGGTGCAATAAAAGATGCCTTTAAATGTTGTCTTTATATGTCACATTTGCGCTGCGTTTACAGAGGTCAAAAGTCAGTTTGTCTTACAAGTAATTTTCCTTCTGACTGCAGAGTTCCAGGATTTTGTGAGGGGAACTGTCTGACCTGCTGTTTAGAGTGTGAAATAAAAGGCTACAGGGTGTCGGATTTTTCCTAACACACAACAATTAAATGACAAAGTCAACTGTACAAACATAAAAATATATATATATATATATATAGTTGTGAAAGGCCATTTTTGTATTTTGATACGATGAAAACAAATTAGAATACTTTACACGTAGATATGCAAAAGAACGTTTTTCTGAAATCCAATTTTCAAAGATTGTTAATACACTGTATAGTTTTACCAGTAAAGCTGCAAGTTAGTGGAAAGGTTTTTAGACGTTTCTTGGAAATTCAATGTGTGTAGATGACAGTATGCTACCACATCATGGTTTAGTAATCTAGGTTTTTTAAAGTGAGTGTTTAAACAAACTGAGAAACACTTCTGTACTGATGGCAATGCTATTAGTAAACTAAAAGCAAGTCATGAGGCACGTCTTCCCTGTATGTGGGCTAGATTCTTGCGATACATGCGGCAATAGTCTAATTAATCACACAAAATAGGTTTTTTGTACTGCAGAAATGCTGAGCTCATATTTGAAGGTGCAATCATATGCAAGAATGAAGAAAAAGGCCACTCTGTAAACTATTTGCCTAGGATCACACAATTTGAGACCAGTTTATGGGTCAAGTACATTACAGTTAGGTCGAGTAGATTATTCAAGTTACTCAACCTGCAGGTCCAGTAACAATTTAATGATTTTTCTTTAAGGCCTGCATTTGCCAATCACTTCAGGCCTACCTTTTGACCCTAGTACCGGACACTGCAGATGGCCCTGCCATTTAATTTGATAATGTTTGACATAGATACCCCCAAGTCCCCCCGGGTGTACTATTTGCCCCCTCTGTATTGAATTTATTGCTCCTAACTAAGCATTTGGCATGTATTATGTTATGGTCAAATACATTTGTCCTGCTACTCTATGGTGAAATAACGTTTGCAATGTTTACCCCGCAGCAAATAAATAAAATAAAAAAATATATATATATATTTTTTTTTTTAAAGCTAAATGATCTCTGGTATATACACAATTTAACACCTGACAATGAAGTCTTTTGGACAGACAGAAAAGTAAAAAAAAAAAAAAAACGTTTTACAATAACTGAAGCTGCAGTAATAAATGTAGGTTGGGGAAAACCGAACTCCTGGCAGAGCATTTGAAAAAGAGGGTTATTGCGCCTCATAGGTACTTATGATATATGCCTAAGGAGTCAACAGGCAAAGGAATTGTAGGTCAACACTGGATGCTAACATTTCGTATAACTAAATCCTTATTGCCACTCCTCAGAGGACTTTAAAGAATAGCCTAACAGAAACTTAGCAACTTCAGAATCAGAATGTCCTTCCAACATTATCCCCTAAGTATTACAAAATTCATCCCATTTTGGAGCTGCTCTTGAACAGTTAACTACATTTGTGTTGTGTCCATCATATGTGGAATGACTGGACATTTTGGTGTGAAACTGTATAACGCACAGTATAGTGCTACTGTATCAGGAATGACGTTTATGATTTTTAGAAACTTCAAAACAAAATTAGGGAGGCTTTCTGTGTGTGGGCTAGGATTGTTGATGAAGCCTAATGTATGTGGGGAACCAGAGGTAAGTTGCAATCTCTGTACTTGATTAGTGTAAGGGTAACGTTAGTTTATTTAATGACATTTTATGAGAACAAAGACTTTGAAGGGTGTGAGTGCAGATGGTTAAAGAAAGCTTTTTGAAAAGGAAGAACTCATGGTGGTGCTGAAAATGAAAAACAAGAATAAGGGTCAGAATAAGGAATTTGTTGGTCTCATTACTTATGATCTGAGAAAGGTTAGATATGCAAGTATTGCAAGTTTTGGGAGCCATTTTGTAGAGGAAAAACCACCACCTATAAAGAAGCAGCAAGCCCAGGGAACATGAAGCAGACAGGAAATAGCTGTTGGAGACAGATCACAGAACTCCGTGTTGCTTAATGAGAAATTTACTGACAGTTCACAACACATTGTACTCTTCAGGTAGAATATGTTTAGATTAGATTACCTTTTAAGTAGAAAATAGATTATAAAGGCATTTTATCACTGATACCTAAAGAGATCTGTTACAGGAGATGTAAGGAATGTGTCCGGCCCGTTTAATCCTCCTGGATTTTTTGCTGACTACCTACCTGCTTTTGAACTTTTACTGTCAGTGAGTCTCACCAACTGTCTCTCTCTCAGTTAATTCTGTGGAAATAGATTTAGAGTGCTAAATACCAGTGTCTGCCTTATAAGATAAGGTCCCACACTTGTGAGCTGAGTGTATGAGATTACTGAATAGTCCATCCCTTTATCCGAGCATGGGTAGCCCGTCACAGAAGAGACCCTTAAGGGATTGGTGCTGATCTGGTGAAGGCCTTACGATGCGGGTGGGCATTTATAGTGTACATCTGTAGTGTTTACTGAAAAGGCTGTGTGCTTCCTGCATTATACTGTATGGGCAAAATCTGCACCACCATACAGTTTCGTCATACGCAGCCCTAGAGATAGGTAGGTCAGGTATCAATTTTAGGGTAAACATATACACCAAGTGCAGATCCACTGTCAGTTGTTTGATAACCGTACTCTTTATTGCACTTAGAGACTCAATGAATTTCGCTGGTTAAGTCATAATCAGATTCCAGGACTTTGTAACCCCCTACTGGACCAAGTTAATTACTCTGCTGGCCAGCTAGAGGTGCTAAAATGCCTCCCCACACAAGAGTATTTGACAGTGCTTGGCCCAGTTTCTGGAAAAGAGTGGGGTGTGCTGGGGAGTAGAGAGGGGATTCTGCATGTGCTAATTAACTTCACACTGCAAGGCCAAGCCCACAGAAAGAAAGGAGGAAAACCCAGACCTCCGGAGCCAAACACAGGAAGGGGCTCCACTTTGAAGTTTTGGTGAGAAAGGATAAGGTAGTTGTGTCCATTGGGGGCAAGGAAGGTACTTTTTCATAAACCTTCTGAAGTTACCATCTTTAAATGTCCCATAATGTTGTGCATGAGGGTTGGGGTGAAGTGGAGTCATGATGTGGCAACCTTAAAGGGGGCAGAGGTGCCTATCTTCCATAAGTTTGAACCTAATTAATAACCTACACATGGGCATGAGAGAGATTATTGAGAAGACACTGGACCTGGGCTTCAACACCATAATAATGCCTAGCTGAAGGGCGAAGACCCCTGAACCTCTACACGGATGGGGTTTGGGACTCTAGAACGTCAGCTGGAACCCAGAACAAGAATGAGACTCCCCAAGGTCAGTGGTGCTGGCCCACCTATGCTCCCTAGGGAACTGTAAAGGTAATGGACTGCTTTTAAAAAAAAAAAAAAAAACAGGCAACTGCAGGTTTTTTGGTGAAGGGATATTTTTGCGCTCAGATTGACAACACAGTTGAAGGACTATTTCAGTTGGGGCTTCAGGCATGTATACTTTTCATGCAGGATTGGAGCAGAAAGCTAAGTTATGATTTTCCTCCATTCACGAGGATTCAAAGAGATTTGAAGGTGGTTCGAAGACAGAGTTTTCTACTGGTATTAGAGCCTTGGTTACTGGTATCACAACCATGGAATCCGGGACCGATGGAATTAGCAGTGAATGTCCCCTTTTTAATCCAAGCAGCCACTGGGCTTCTTGTTTGGGGAAAAAAAGTTTAGTTGCTGGCACCAGGAACGAGAAAAAGGTATAAAGGAGCATGATGTATCTGAGCACCCCTGGTGCATTGAGAGGAGAGTAGATCTCTGGTGGCCCCTGTAGTACAATTGGGGAATTTGCTAACAGAGTTAATTTCAAAACATTTTAGCTATAGTACTGTGAAATGTTACAGATAAGTGGTAGCAATACATCATTCATTGATGAATATCAGGTCTATAAGGAAGGGTGTTTTGGTGTGTAGTGCTATGCAAGGGGAGACATTTAGGAGTCCAACTGAGACATGGTACAGCTCTATGTGGGATATTGGAAGCATTTCTTTGTTGTGTGGTCAGTTGCTAGGTTTCTGAGTTTACAACAGTTAAGTTGGAAGTTGGCAGCATTGTTTAATAGGCTTCAGAATGGTTTCCGATGCAGAAGGTAATAAAATCTAGGTACAGTATTATTTCAGGCAGTGCAAAGGATAAACATGAGTGAGTTAACTTTTAACTCAAGATTTGATGACGACAATATAAAGATCTTGGCTACATATAAAATGTAAGCATGAATATTAAAATAAATTGAAGGAGTTCAGACCAACTGGTGAGGTGCAGCTGTTGATTTCATGTCTTTCAGTTGCAACAATTGCAAGTTGGGTGAGAGCAGTGATGTATGAGTCTTGTGTGGATGTATCAAGATTTGGGGACCATTCAATTCAAAGAGCCATGGGTTTGCAAAAGGAGGAAGGTTTACAGACATTTTGAAAGTAGTATATTGAGTATATAGAGTAGTGTTTTTAGGTTATATTTGAGACTGGTGGAGAATGCTGCAAAGGAGATTTGAAGTGACTTAGAAAATACATAATTTTAGTCCCCAGTCTCGATATACAGTGACAATTCTCCAAGGTTAGATGACTTGAGAATCTTACTTTTAATACAGTCACAGAGATTAGAATGGTCTCTACCACCACACTTATGTGGCTTAATGGCAAAAAAAAACATGAATTCAAAAAAGAGGTAGGAGATCAGAGATTTATGTAACTGCATGGAAGTGGTAGCTTAAGACTTGATTTGTTTTGTTTCTAGAAGAACACAAGTAACTCAGAGAAAAGGTAGAAAATGAGAAAGACAGGGTAGGAGAATGTCTAATTTCTTGGAGCAGTCAAAGTGGAGGAATGTTGGAACTTATAGGAGATAAGAAGGAAGAAATTACGTTCTGAATCTGAAGTGGGAAAGTTACATGCAGGGTGTTCTTCAAAGTATTATGAGGAATGGCAATAAAAAGTTATGCATAATGCAAGCTCAGTGTTTTTAATTAAAAACAAGATTCAACCCAACGAGAACTGTCATTCTCTTGGAGGATCTTTGAAGGGTAGTCACAACCATAATACTAAAATCAAAACAAAACCAGATGAATAGACAACTACTGGCCTAATTCTCTAAACAATGTGGATTGAAAGGTTCGTATAAAGGGCCTGGGGAAAACAAGTGTTAGTGCTCCTAGACTGGAGCACTTTCTTGACAAGTATGCAAGGCTTAACCTTAATTGGCTACACAACAATGTCTATGGCCAGGGAGATAGAAAAGTCCCTTTTCATTGGCCATGCTAAACATAACAATATCCAGTGTGTTGGAAAACAGGAAAATAGGCCATGACTTCTAGCAAAAGATTAAACTGTTGTACAAAGATCTGCCTCAACCTCACCCCTTTGAGCACTGCCCAAAGCCACCTCCGCACCTCTTCTACACTCATCAACATTTGACTCGACAGGCTGCAACCAAGAACTTCTCCATTAGTGCCCATACCAAGGATACCAGTGCAGACCTTATCTTGTCGCACTCCTCCACCGACCAGCTGACCCTAGCAGCTTCAGTTTAAGTCGCCTATGGCACAGTCAAACAAGCTGTCAAACATCCCCCAGCAAGCAGGCAATCTGATCCATCAGTATTGGAATCCTCACAACTGCAGCTACTCGCGCCACAAAAGACATCCAGGAGGATTTCACCAGTGGGCAGTACCACGCGAGGTGTAAAATAAAGTTGCCCTAGGAGCTTGTCACCACCGGCAACCACCAAGTATAGTGGGAGCCATTCTGCTAAGCAACTCTGGTGTCGCGTACGTACGGTGTAAAAAAATTTAAATGGATCAACTTAAACTGTGCACTACCAGAAACAGACTGGACCAGAGGACAGGACCAGAGGACAGGACCAGCAGCATTGCACATCATCGAGGTGACCACCCCAACTCCTCCTCCCAAACTGTTCTGGAGGGAAACAGTGATTCATGCCCTAGTCTGTAGGTCTTCAGAGCTGCCTCAAAGGTGATAAACTTCTTACTGGGGCATAGGTCTCTCAAGGTCTCACAACTTCCCCCCCAAACAAGCAGTAACATTCACCGATTCAGCCGAGGTACGGAACGCTGTTAACGTCCCAAAAATTAAACTTGCTAGCAAAGGGGGCCCTACCCAGCACCACCTTAATAGTTTAATAGTACTTTCCCAAGGGAAGCCATGTGGCTAACAAGGTACGACAAAGATGCCAGATCCCACCTTCTCCCCTCCCCCCAATCAATATTTGTGTGAGAGAAAGATCACGTCACTTCTGCTAACTGCGATTTCTCCCAGCTTCCACTGTGCGACTGCCACTGCACGGCATGCTGGGATACCAAATAGTACAGTTCCTGGTTGGGGGATAGACAGCCCTTCCTTTAGAGCGGGCAATATCAAAAAGTCATGCGCAGTCCTACTTCTGCCGCCTGCCCATATCAGAGTAGAAAGAAGAGAATATAATCTTCAAATGGCCACCCGGGGAAGG
The DNA here is from genome assembly GCF_031143425.1 of Pleurodeles waltl. NCBI lineage: Eukaryota > Metazoa > Chordata > Amphibia > Caudata > Salamandridae > Pleurodeles > Pleurodeles waltl. The sequence continues at coordinate 1,127,298,851 of NC_090448.1, forward strand.
GTGTCAAACAAATGTTGCATAGTGTACAAGCATCGAGGTAAAAAAAACATCTTAGCCACAGTTACTCGAACCATCAGGGACAGAGGAGGGTATTCCAAAACCAATATTATACCACTTTTGATTTTGAGGTGTGCGCCACCATGATCCCTAAAACACTGGGCTGATCAGTTTCCCAACGCAAGTGCAGGGCGGGCAAAGGGGCCTGTTCCGGGACAGCCAAATCTCCCAGTAGGAACACCAACGATTTGACATGATTAATTTTAAGACCCATTAGGTCCCCAAAACCATCCAAATATTGGTGGAGAAGAAGGGAGTCCCGGGGTGGGGGAGGGCCCGTAAGATTTTTAAAAAAGGGTGTCATCGGCGTAAAGGGACACCAGATGATTAACATCCCTCACTCTGACCTCCATGTCTGGCATGGTCTGTCAAATTTGTATAGCCAGGGGCTGCAGTGCTATGGCAAAGAGAAGAGGAGATGAGTGGAGACAGGGGCAACCCTGGCACGTACCCCTACCCACCATCCACATGACAGTACATAAGGGACACCAACCAACCTTCACCCTGGCAGCTGGTGCAGGACATAAGCGTACCCATGCCCGAAAATGCACACAAACCCCATTTCCCCCAACAAACTCAGTAGGTAGTGCCAGTCCAGCCTATTGAATGCCTTAGCAAAATCGATGGATATCACCACTAATTCCACTTTCCCTACCCTCCACCTCATGCAGGACATTAATCAGCTGTTGCATGGCCTAGGCCTCACCACCTGGCTCCATTGTGAGTCCCAGGAGCCCATGCGGGGCCTTCAGCCGTTCTCGCACACCAGCAAAATGCCCCCACAGAGACGGCTTTGCAGTGCGGCAATCAAACAGGCAAGCCCACTCCTGAGGCTCCTGAGGCCGCAGGAGCCACACGTCCACTTGGCCCACAACAGCAGGCGGAGCTCCCCCAGGGGCCAGCAGCAATGTCACAAATAAACAATGCGACTGGCCAGAAGCATATTGGCCGCGGCTCCCTCAGGAGTGCTTGTTGTCCCCCCCCCAATGGTCTATGGTGCCGCCAAACCACCCAGACTTCTCTTAGACACAGGAGCAGCATGCCCCGCGGTGTCAGGATAGTTCCAACACATCACAGGATGCCGCAGGATTAGGCTATAGGGAGAAATAGCTCCTTAGTCACACATCCTTTTGCCCATCTTGGTTGGCCACACCCCCATTTGATGCAAATTGTTTAATTTTACCATTGTACTCTGATGTTATTATAAACAAACAACATCCAGGATCATCAGTTAAAGTTTCTCAACACAAATCTTTACTTGCACAAAGGAACGTAATTCCAAAAGCAGTATTAAGCCAGATTTGTCTTAAATAATTATAATGAAACCATTATTTTCTTCCATTTTCCAGCACAGTTTCTTTCCTACTAACCAGATTCAATGTTGATATGGCTTTAGAATAGTTTAACAACAAACTACACTACTGATTCAAAAAGATAGTTACGCATAAGATCTACTCACAATGAAAGTTTTTGTGTGCTGGAGATAATTAGGTCTTTTTTATCAGCTCAATAATTAGAAGGATTAATAGAGAGCCCAAAGGGGACCAGTTTCAAACCCTCTTTTTATTACTGCCAGTGCTCAGACCTGGCCCGCTTAAAGCCCTGCTGTCAGGGATGTCCAGAATCCACAAGCGAATTTTGCCAATGACATGGAATCACTTGCAAACGCTCTGTGAGTGCTTGGGAGTGAAGAGGGAATACCAATATCCAATCACTGCATGTTATCTGCCATTACGCAAATGCTATCATATTCTATGTAAAGGATGTCGTTTTGGGCCTGAATCCAGTTATGAGGGTATGAGGGTCCTGCAAGAATTTGGACAAGTAATAGGGATGAAATTAAACAGCCTCAATAATAATGTTCAGATCGGCAGGTGCTGGATGGGGTGGCTTTTCCCAACATACCACACGCAGTCAAGTGGAAGACACAAACATTCCAATCCTTTGGGGGCCACATTTACCACACGTCTTCTGACATGGAGGACAATCCGGAAAGAATGTTTATATCTAGATGAGGCAGTGTTACTTTGTGGAACACACTTTCCATTACAATTCTGGCCAGAATAGTGCTGTCAGAACAGTGATCCTGACATGTATGGTAGCACTTTGAAACCCCATCATTTATAGTACCAGCAAAGACTGTGAACTGGATGCCTTATTGTTGACCTTGATTTGAGGCAACAATAAGCATAGAGAGGCATTACCTACGCTACAGCTTACTAGTGTGCATGGTCTGCGCTTCCCGAGCTCCCAAACTACACTGGGTTCCCCAATGGCTCACAGAGGCCCTCTGAGGCCTGCCTTGTAATGGTGGTCAGACTAGAAAGAGAAGTACGGCACATCTTGTACAAATTGTGATGCACGGGGCACAACATCTTGAACATCATTCTTTCCAGGCAGCCAAGGCAGCAGTACAAGAAACTGGTGAGCAGGGAAGCCTCTTTTACAGGCAGGAACTCTAACCCTGCTCCCCACTGTCATTACCAATAGATAGTATCACTGCAGCCCGCAGCAAGAGGGGCAGAATAACTGGAAGGGGGGCTGGACACGATAGTGGCTATCCCAAGCCTATACCATGCTCTCTTTCTGACACTTTTGCAGCCCAGGATCTTCTTCAGACAGGAATGGGCTCTCCAGAGGAATGCACCTCATAGGAACCGGAAGATCCTGTTTTCTGCTGTATTGTCTTCTGTTCTGATTCACCACACCAGCAGCCATGGGCCGGTCAGCAAGCAGACTGTTTGTTGTCGTTTGCTGCTTTGGGATGCAGGCGGGCCTGTCCTGTTTTAGGCTCTTTACTGGGTGGGAAAGTAAATAACGAATTTGTGAGAAAGAATTTCTGGCACGGTCAACAGATCAGAAGGTTTGGAGCAAAGGGGGACTGCAGTAATTGAAGTGGGGTGTAGGTTTTTTGCTTGCATGATTTCTTCTGCCAAATTCTGCAGCAGAACTGGTATCAAGTGGAAAGAGCGAATGTCTATCAGTCTTGTTCCTCAAATGGAGAAAGGCTGCTTTTCTTTTATAGCCGCTGGACCCATGTTATTTTAGCCTTAACGTTGCTTTTAGGGTAGTGATTCTGCTCAGGTGAAATTCTTTAGATTATCCACTCTACATCTTAGAGAGCGCCATTTTAATAGCGCTTAATACCCTGCAAAGGCGCTGAAATGTCCCGGTTTCTTCGCTGTAATACTCAGTAACGTCTATTTAAAGGTCTTTTAAATCCTGGGTTTGGCACATATGGCCAGTGTCCCAGAAGAACGAGTTACTTACCTTCGGTAACGACTTTTCTGGTGGATACATTAGCTACCTGTGGATTCCTCACCTAATGAATACTCCCATGGCGCCAGCATTCGACGGAAATCTTCTTACTAGTCTCTGCACGTCGACGAGGACGTCACTCTAGCCCACGCGACGCCGTCTGACGTCATACAGGCAATAAGAAGTCCTCGCCGACGTGCCGATGACAGTACCAACATTTTTTACGTGCATGAGAATAATAATAATAACCCAATGCAATGAAAGAGCAAAGCAACATCTCTTAATATTGTAAATCACACAACATTGCAATAAAATAGCTGTAGATTTAATATAACCCTTTTTTTTTTTTTTTTTTTTTTTTTAAAACAAATAAATATATTTATACATACGAATCATGTATATACCCAATATATATATAGATTTATATATAAATATACACATATATACAAATATCATACATGCAAAATGTATTGCAACTTTGAAGACCAAAAGGAACACACTCAAGGATTGCTTGGAGAGACCAAAAAGGCAACGGGGAGGCGGGTGGGACCGTGAGGAATCCACAGGTAGCTAATGTATCCACCAGAAAAGTCGTTACCGAAGGTAAGTAACTCGTTCTTCTGATGGATACAACTACCTGTGGATTCCTCACCTAATGAATAGAGTCCCAAAGCAGTACCACGCCCGGCGGTGGGTGCCTAAATGGTCAAACCAAGAAATCCTGCAGCACTGACCGTGCAAAATGACCGTCCCTTCTGACCTCAGAGTCCAAACAGTAATGTTTCACAAAAGTGTGAAGGGACGACCAAGTTGCGGCCTTGCAGATGTCAACCACAGGAACACCCCTGGCCAAGGCCGAAGAGGCCGACTTAGCTCTGGTGGAGTGAGCTCTAATGCCCTCAGGCGGATCCTTCTTTGCCAAAGAGTAACAGATTTTAATGCAAAGAACAACCCACTTGGAGAGTGTTCTCTTGTGGACTGCCTTTCCTCTCCTCTTGCCCACGTATCCGACAAACAGCTGATCCTCCAGCCTGATATCCTTCAATCTGTCGATATAGAAGCTCAACGCCCTTTTTGGGTCCAGGCGATGTAGTCTTTCTTCCTCCTTTGAAGGATGAGGCGGAGGATAAAACGTGGACAAAGTGATTGTCTGAGCCAAATGGAAGGGTGAAACAACCTTCGGAAGGAAAGCAGCCTTGGTCCTCAACACCACCTTATCCCCATAAAACGTTATATAAGGGGGTTTAACCGATAAGGCCTGCAACTCACTCACTCTCCTTGCAGATGTTATAGCTACCAGGAATACTGTTTTAATAACCAAATACCTTAAGGGGCAAGAATGCATAGGCTCAAAAGGGGACCCCATAAGGAAAGTCAGGACCAAGGACAAATCCCATTGAGGCATAACGAATGGTTTTGGAGGATATTGATTCAGAAGACCTTTCAAGAATCTGAGAACAATAGGGGATTTAAATAACGATGGTTGGTCTGGAAGACAAATGAAGGCTGACAAGGCCGACAAATAACCCTTAATGGTAGCTACTGCACAACCTTTCTGCGCTAGAGACAGTGCAAAAGACAAAACATGTGACAGATGAGCATGTAAGGGATCAATCTGTCTCTCTCCACACCACATAACAAATTTAGACCACCTATTAGCGTAGATAGATTTAGTGGAGTGTCGCCTGGCCGCTAAGATAACATCCACTACATCAGGCGGGAGAGAGAAGGAACTCAGGTTGCCCCGTTCAATCTCCAAGCATGTAGGTGCAGACTCTGGAGGTTGGGGTGTAAAACCTGCCCCTGCGACTGCGAGAGGAGGTCTGCCCTGAGAAGGAGACGGAGCGGAGGGCACAGTGAGAGTTGGAGAAGGTCGGAGTACCATACCCTCCTTGGCCAATCCGGAGCTATTAAGATGACTTGGGCCCGGTCTTGGCGAATTTTCCTCAACACTCGAGGAATCAAGGGTATGGGGGGAAACGCGTAAAGCAACTGGTCGCACCAGGTTATCTGAAACGCGTCTCCCAACGCTCCCTGCATCGGATACTGGAGGCTGCAGAATAACGGGCAATGCGCGTTCTCCCGAGTGGCAAACAGATCTATTCGAGGAAACCCCCACATCTGGAAGATTAAACAGACTTGATCTGGATGGAGACGCCACTCGTGGTCTGCCGAGAATTGGCGACTGAGACTGTCCGCACGTACATTCAAGACCCCGGCCAGATGATTTGCCACCAAGCAAATCTGATGGTCCTTTGCCCAGGACCATAGCCGAAGAGCTTCTCTGCAGAGAAGGTACGACCCTACTCCTCCCTGTTTGTTTATGTACCACATCGTGGTAGTATTGTCCGTCAGGACCTGTACCGACTGACCACGAAGGGATGGGAGGAAGGCCTTGAGAGCCAAACGTACAGCCCGTAACTCCAACAGATTGATATGAAACACCTGTTCCTCTGGAGACCAAAGCCCTTTGATCTCCAGATCCCCCAGATGAGCTCCCCATCCTAGGGTGGAGGCATCCGTTATTACCGTGGCCACTGGTGGCGACTGCGCGAACGGCTTCCCCTGTGAAAGATTGTTGCCCGCAATCCACCACTTCAATTCCACAGCAGCATCTCTGGAGATCTTGACAGTACCTTCTAAATCTCCCTTGTGTTGAGACCACTGCCTTCGGAGGCACCACTGAAGAGCCCTCATGTGCCAGCGAGCATGCGTGACCAACAGAATGCAGGAGGCGAACAGACCGAGCAGACGAAGGACCTTGAGGACTGGAACTACCGCTCCATTTCGAAACATTGGAACCAATTCCTGAATATCTTGAATCCGCTGAGGCGGAGGAAAGGCTCGACTCAATGTTGTATCCAGTACTGCCCCTATGAACAGGAGGCGCTGAGAGGGCTCCAGGTGAGATTTGGGCACGTTCACCGAAAAGCCCAGGTCGAACAACAACTGGGTTGTTGACTGCAGATGATGCGACACAAGCTCCGGGGACTTGGCTTTGATCAACCAGTCGTCCAAGTAAGGGAATACTGCTATCCCCCTCCTTCTGAGCTCCGCCGCAACCACTGACATCACCTTTGTGAAGACTCGAGGTGCTGAAGTAAGACCAAACGGGAGGACCGCAAACTGATAGTGCTGCGACCCTACCACAAACCGGAGATACTTCCTGTGCGACTTGAGTATCGGGATATGAAAGTAAGCATCCTGCAAGTCGACAGACACCATCCAATCTTCCTTGTTCAACGCCAAAAGCACCTGTGCTAGGGTCAGCATCTTGAACTTTTCCTGTTTGAGGAACCAATTCAAGATCCTCAGATCCAGGATTGGTCTCAACTGACCATCCTTTTTGGGAATCAGGAAGTATCTTGAGTAACAACCTCGACCCTTTTCCTGCTCTGGGACCAACTCTACCGCGCCCTTTGAAAGGAGGACTTGAACCTCCTGTTCTAGCAACAGGAGGTGTTCTTCTGAACAATAAGATGGGCGGGGCGGGATGAGGGGCGGGAACTCCCGAAAGGGAAGGGCGTAGCCTTTTCCCACAATGCCGAGAACCCAAGTGTCCGTTGTGATAGACTTCCACTTGTGGAGAAAACGCTGTAATCTTCCCCCTACAGGAGAGGAGTGAGTGGGAAACGGTGGAAGCCTAAGGCTGCTTCCCCTGCTGCACCCCTCCAGAGGACGAGGAAGAGGCAGAGTGCTGTTGAGAGGCTCCTCTGGTACGGACCCCACCCCTCCCCCTCCCTCTAAATGACCTATAGGAGAGGGAAGAGGCGGGTTGCTGGAACCTCCCCCGAAAGGAAGAGGAATAAGAGCCACGCCCAAATCCCCGAAACCTCCTGAAAATTCTAGAAGAGGCAGAGGAAGAAGGAGCTTGCAGTCCTAACGATTTGGCTGTGGCTCTGCTCTCCTTAAATCGTTCCAAGGCTGAATCTGCCTTGGCTCCAAACAGTCTGTCCCCATCAAACGGGAGGTCCAGCAGGGTCGACTGCACATCCGCAGAGAACCCTGAGTTTCGGAGCCAGGCCTGTCTTCTTGCCACCACAGCCGTGCCCATCGCCCTGGCCACCGAGTCGGTCGTGTCCAGCCCAGACTGGATAATCTGGGTCGCGGCAGCCTGGGCGTCCGAGACCACATCCAAAAGACCCTGGGGAAGCTCCGTGAATGAAGACGAAATATCATCCATCAGCGCATGGATGTACCTCCCCAGAATGCACGTGGCGTTGGTGGCCTTCAACGCCAAACTGCATGACGAAAATATTTTCTTGGACTGCGCATCCAGTTTCTTGGAGTCTCTGTCTCCAGGCACCGTCGGGAAGGAACCAGGCGCTGACTTTGAGGAACAGGAGGCTTGCACCACCAAGCTCTCCGGCGTAGGGTGTCTAGAGAGAAAGCCAGGGTCAGATGGTGCAGCTCGATACCTCCTGGCCACAGCCCTATGAACGGCCGAGGAAGACACCGGCTTCTTCCACACCTCCAACACCGGATCCAGCAAAGCCTCATTAAATGGCAAGAGAGGCTCAGCTGCAGCAGAGGCCGGATGCAATACCTCTGTCAGCAAATTCTGCTTTGCCTCTGCCACCGGCAAAGGCAGGTCCAAAAAGCTCGCTGCCTTCCTCACCACAGCATGAAAGGAAGCAGCCTCCTCCGTATATTCCCCTGGAGATGAAAGGTCCCACTCAGGGGAAGTGTCCAGCCCACTGGCTGTATCCAGACCATGCAGTCCGTCTCCAGAGTCCTCAATCTCTCCCTCCTCTAGGACTCGCTGGTACTCTTGCTCTTCTAAAAGACGGAGAGCACGCCTCCTCGAATGAAGTCTCTCCTCGATACGCGGAGTCGACATGGCCTCCGCCGACGTCGAAGAACGGCGCCGATCTCCAGAAGCATCTGACGCCGCGTCCGGCGCCACAGGCAGCTTCGGCGCCGAGGCAGGAGCCGATGGACCAACCGGAGTCACAGGGCAAAATCCTGACTTCGACGGAGGGGCAACCTCCGGGGCCGAAACATCCGAAGCCACCGGAGCGGCCACCGACGCCGGCACCGGCGCCGAGCCCACATTCCCAAAAGGGAGAAAGGGCATAAAGGGTGCCGGCCGAAGAGGCGCAGGATCACCCAACGAAAAGGCCAAGGGCCCCGAAGGACCAGCCGGAGCAGCTCCTGGAGCCATCTGCTGAAAGATGGTATACATCGCATTAAGAAACGCGGTACTATCGGCTCCAGGAGTGGGAAAAGCCGGATACTGGGGTGCCTGGATCGAGGGCGACCCCGACGCCAGCCTCGACGTCTGCGACGCCGGAGAAAACACAAGAGGCTGCACCACCTCAATCACTGACGCCTGACCAGGTGAAGTCGGTGACGCCGGAGAGGGCAACGGCGTCGATGGATGCGGCGTGACCGTGGGGCTGACCTCCCAAGTCCTCCGACGCCGAGCCGAAGGTGACCTCGAACGAGACTCCTTGCTGGAGTGGCGTCGTGAGTCTCTACGGCGCCGGGAGTCTCGATGACGCCGGTGAGACCTTGGCGAAGAAGACTTCTTATGATGTTTCTCCTTCTTCTTTGACTTTGCCATGAATAACTTGGCCTCGCGCTCTTTGAGGGCCTTCGGATTCATGTGTTGACATGAATCGCAAGTCGAGACGTCGTGGTCGGAGCTCAAACACCATAGACAGTCGGAGTGAGGATCTGTAACTGACATCTTGCCCCCACACTCTCGACAGGGCTTGAAACCCGACTTCCTCTGAGACATTGTTACCGCAGAGAAGACTACACAGCAGACAATACACTGTAACCACGAAGGTAACAGTAACTCCCTCGAAGATAACCGTTTCGAATGCACGGAAAAAAGGGAACTGTCATCGGCACGTCGGCGAGGACTTCTTATTGCCTGTATGACGTCAGACGGCGTCGCGTGGGCTAGAGCGACGTCCTCGTCGACGTGCAGAGACTAGTAAGAAGATTTCCGTCGAATGCTGGCGCCATGGGAGTATTCATTAGGTGAGGAATCCACAGGTAGTTGTATCCATCAGAAACACTCAGTTAATAGCTACTTCATGCAACACTGATAGGTTTGGTAAATGGTCCTTGCAATAAATATAATACCTTTCAGTAGCTCATAGAGTACACGCATCTTGTGAAGTGTTTTACTGCTTGTGGTAAGTATAAATGCTGCTGTTGACTTCAGTTATAGTTTGTTGAGTAAGACTATGTACTTGTGAGGAATAGGATTCTACACTCAATTGATTTGGGCCACGCAGTCACCGATATGGGTCACGCAGTCACCGATATGGGTCACGCAGTCACCGATATGGGTCACGCACTCACCGATATGGGCCACGCACTCACCGATATGGGCCACGCACTCACCGATATGGGCCACGCACTCACCGATATGGGCCACGCACTCACCGATATGGGCCACGCACTCACCGATATGGGCCACGCACTCACCGATATGGGCCACGCACTCACCGATATGGGCCACGCACTCACCGATATGGGCCACGCACTCACCGATATGGGCCACGCACTCACCGATATGGGCCCGCCCCTTACACAGCACTCTTTGCAATGCCTATGTGTCCTTGCCCCCATTAGAGACCCACCCCCCACTTTTAGATCCCACTTAAAGTCCTGCTGCACAGTAAATCAGTCTAAAAATCACCTGACAAGTTTGCACTCGAGCCGTTCGCATGTTCTCAAATGCCTCATCCTCCAAACTTCATGTCACAGTCCCCTACAGATCCTCCTCCTCTTCCTGTGTGGGTGTATTTATTTTAATTAGTTCACAATGTGCTGACTCATTAGTCTAGCAGAAGCTCTAGCATTGCCCTTGCAGTTTAAAGATTAACACAAAATCAGCATTTCAGTACAGCCAGCTCCTTTTAGCAGCTCTAACTTGCAGATGTGGGCACTGTATTATGCATCCAGGTAATATGAAACCTCTCTGATCTCCAACAACTGAGTGCCATATGAGAGGAGGCATGCCAGCACTGATCTTCTGTACAACCCCATTAAATCACATCAGTGGTGTAGGGAAGTACTTTAGAACCATGATCTTTATGGTTTTACAGTTAGTCCTTGATTCATTCCTTTAAAGCTGGTTAGAAGGTGTCCTGGTGCTTGCAGACAGGAAAAGAAAGTCTAATTTTTAAAAGAAAACCATTACATTACATATTTTGTATGGATCTCCAACTGTACAGCAGCAACTGTGTGTAAACCATGCCCTATGTGCACATCTTCAACCATTTTCACTCAGTTTAGTTATCAGATACGCAATAGAATATGGTCTTGTGGCGCAACAATTGTATAGAGCTTAATGCCACATCTGGGGATGTTGCAGTGCCTGCCTACATTGGTAGCACGCTACACTGCGTAGCGTTTAGTTGGAAGTGTGTCGTCTTTGTTTTGATCCTGGGTGGGAAGTGTTTCTATGTCATGCATGATGACCACAGAGGTGTAGTTAAGGTGTTATGGGACACAGTGCTTAGCGGTGTTAGGGATCAAGAAGCGTGAGACGCAGGTGCACAGTTTATGGTTTTTAGTACACAGCTTGGAGCAGCTCTGCAGGTCCTTTGATGGTATTTCTTATGTTCATAGTCTATTAGCTGGTTACTGCACTGGGTTGTTCATTCAGAGATATTTTGTTCAAAATAGTGCAGAGATATGCTGCGACGGACTTTGTTCATAACATTCCATAGCGGATTGTTATTGTGAGATATCAAAAAGCGTTTGTAGTATGTTGCTAGTTGGGCATGCAGTGGTTAACTAAATTGAAGTCCTCCGCTGGCCTCTGGCATGTGGGAGATCTCTTTAGTTATTCCACACTTGTTCAACTGGTAACAGGTGTTTAACTGCTGTGGACTGGTACAGTACGGGGTGATGGACATGATCCTTAGCAGTTCTGCTGTATGCGGGTATAAGAGGTTCAAGCAGTAACAGGAAATGATTATGGTGTGGTAGTTACATTACTGTTATTTCACCCTCTTGCTAGACACTGCAAACTTGTGAGAATAATCCTACTTCCTTTTAGCCTCACTGATAGAAGGTTACCCCTAATATACAGGCAGCAGGTAGACCCTTGCAACTTTCTAGATTAATTTCACCACAACCAGCTCAATTAATGAGTGTAAGCACACAGAAAAGAAACAGTAAAGAGTAAAAGATGTTTGTAGTGCAAGGCATTGAAAACTCTAAAAAGAGTAACTGGACGTATTTCCTGCTACAAAGGTGAAAAATGGAAGATGAGCAAAGTGGTCAGGAAAAGATCAAAGTGAAGTGTTCCAAGACACTTGCTTGTCAGTGCGAGTGAGAACATCTAAATATCTTACATCAATAGAAAAAAAGAGTCCATAGTCTTCAAAAAAATTTTTTTTTAAACTAAGGTAATCCAGATTTACAACAGAAACCCAGGTTAAACGGTACGTTAAAAATAACCAACAAACACACTATTGCACAAATAGATGCCTACTTGTTCTCCGTTCGCATATAGTAGCAGCAGGGAGAAAATCCTTATCCATGAAGTCTGAAGGAAACGTGGAGGAAAGCAGTAATTTATATCCCGCAGTTGAGCCCCCAAACGTGTGTCCTCTACCTTTACCTCTTCCGCTCAAATTTAATTTCATGTAAACTGTTGGCACCTTCCAGAATGATAGAAGGAGGTACTTTGATGATGTTGTTGAAAACGAGAACGATAGGCGATCTTCCTTCACCTCTTCTGACGAAAACCCTTTTTAAAGCTCCTGTAAAGACAGCCATTGCCATAGTAGTGTCATTAAGTATTTCATATGCTCTACGGATGCATTAACGAGAGCCGCAAACCATTTGTCATTGGAAGGGCAGGTCAATAATACTGGCTTGAACTTCAGCAGCCAAGCATACTTTTGAAGGACCGCACCACATTACCCATCTCTAACTATGACTGTAGGCAGGTGTTATAGTTTTCTTCCTCTCCTCAACAATAGCTTTGTTCCTTTTTTTTTTTTTACTTCTTCAGGAAGATATTTTGTTTATTCTTCCAACTCATCACTTATATGCGTACCTGTCTAATGCTAGCTATGCACCACCAAGTTGCCGCTGTTTCCATTTTTATCCCCATCACCAGAAGTCTTTTAATGTCCTTTTTAGGTGAAGGACCAGCCTTGGCTGCTTCTAAAGCTAACTTCTTAATTGTAGCTTTTATCAGGGAGTCTGCAAGTAGATGAGATTTAAAGGTCCTGTGTTGGAAATGGCCCTTAAAACAGGGTTATCAACAAACATTTTGCCTCTGACCTGTTTTTGATCCTGTGCTGAACTTAGTTTCTGCTGGCATTAGGACTCTGCTCACTTTACCACTGCTGACCAATTCTAAAGTGTAAGGGCTCTCCGTCTAAATTGCATTGGTTTATCCATGATTGGCATATCTGATCTACTAGTAAGTCCCTAGCAATGTGCACTATATGTGCCCAGGGCCTGTAAATCAAATGCTGCTAGTGGGCCTGCAGCACTGATTGTGCCACCCACATGAGTAGCCCTGTAAACATTTCTCAGACCTGTCACTGCATTGTCTGTGTGTGCAGTTTTAACTGCCAGTTTGACATGGCAAGCGCACCCACTTGCCAGTCCCAAACCTCTCCTTTCACTACATGTAAGTCACCCCTAAGGCAGGCCCAAGGCAATCCCATGGGCAGGGTGCAGTGTATTGAAAAGGTAGGACATGTACTGGTGTGTTTCACATGTCCCGATAGTGAAATGCTGCTAAATTTGTTTTTCACTATTGCAAGGCCTTTCTCTCCCATATATTAACATGGGGATTGTATTGAAATATCTCTTGAGTGTAATTTCCTATTGGGAGCACATAGATATATGGAGTTTGGGGTCTTTCACAATTTAAAAATACATATTTTGGTGAAGTTGTTTTTTTAAATTTTAAGTTTGAAAATGCCACTTTTAGAAAGTGGGCATTTTCTGGCATATCCATTTTGTGCCTCTGCCTGGCTGTGGAATATATGTCAGGGTGACAGTTGGGCTGTTTGTTAATTCACTCCAGACAGTCACACAAAAGGGAGCAGATGGGGTGCCCTGCATGTCCTGATGGTTCTTCCTCGGCTAGCGTGGTGAGAGGAGCAGACACTGGCAACTGAACAGGGCTGTGCCTGTCCTTACACAAAGCAGTCTTGAACCCCCTGGAGTGTGTCTGGGGTCAAAGCAGGAAAGTCAGGGTCTTGTGCACTACAAAGACTTTCATTTGAAGTTTGCCTACAGCAAAGGCAGAAATGAGTACAAGTACTGGTCTTCTGAGACCACAACTTCAGAATCCTTCTGGACAGAGGACATTCTGCCAGGAAGAAGAACTAGATGCTGTTGGAGGGACTGCCACTCTACCTGTTGCTTTGCTGTGCTGGCCTGCTCCTTGATGCTGCTGTCCTGGGAGTGAAAGGACTGGACTTTGCTTTCTACATCCTGCATCCTAAGTTTCTCCAAGGGCTTGGACTGAGCTTGCCACCAGTTAAGAAGTCTCAGGGACATCAAAGACTAACTGCCAGCACCTGGGATCTCTAGCTAGGAGTCCCAACTCGCTAAGTGGTGCCAAATCCAGTTCCTGGGCCTTTGGGAGTGAATTCTGGTGTAACCAAGAAGAAACTAAGCACATCGACTCCAGAGTGACTTCAGAAACGGTGCCCCTGTCAAACTCTGTGCTGCTGCCTACAATAGAGCTGTTGGTATCGCGGAGTGTGACGGTTGCGACAGACACCGCAGCCCTGACACCACTGCAGCACCTCCAAAGTCTGACCACAGCACAAGTCCTAAGTGCTGTATCCCGGATGTCCGGGACACCTAACTCCGCCACAGCATCTGTGGCCCCGTGGTATACTTGTGACACTGCAAAGTCAACGCCTCACTTCTTGACCTGCTGGATTCACCTACCCCGCCGGACCGGAAGAAGCAACCGACACCGCATCACTTCCCCTGCAACAGTAAGGAACAGATGCCTCACCGCCCCTGCCTCGCAGCAAGGAACCAACACTTCACCTCTCCGGTAGCAGTAAGGAACAGACACCGCAATGGCTTCAGCTATGCCTCACCTCCTTGAATATGTGCAAAGTCTTTGCTTCCTCATCATTTTCAAAGGTACTGTGCCTGGGGTTTGTGCGACACCGTGACCGCCTTGCAAGTGGCATTGGACTGTTGGGAACGGTTCAGTCAAAGACATTGTAATAGCCCTATTTGGAGCTATTGTGTTTCTAAGCACTTTTCAGAGATTTAATCTTTAAAAATGTGTATATTTGCTTGTGCATGCTGGATTTTTATCATTTTGGTCTTTTTACTCAGATAAATATTGGCTTTTTTTCTAAACTGGTGTGGAGTACTTTTGTGGTTTTTTCACTGTGTTACTATGTGTGCACACAAATACTTTACACATTGCCTTAGATATAAACCTGCTCATGCCAAGCTACCATGGTAGCTGAATGAATAGTTTAGTTTCTAGTTTTCCCATAGCCCAACGTCCAGGACATATTGTTTAAGGTCGAGGACAGCAGGTTTTCGTGTTTATTTTGTCCTTGGAAAAAGTAGGCCCAAACCTCTATAGCACAAACTCTTTGGATGCCAGTTTGAAGGGAGGGGCACTGTCTGCAGCTGACATAATATTTATGTTCATGTGTTAATGCTGTTTGAACTTGTATTTATGGTTCATTAATGCAAGGCCTTTAACATTAGGATGAGCACTTTAACTCCTTCTGTGCCATGGACGTAACGGTTACGTCCAGTGGCACAGCCCTGCTCTGCCAGGGATGTAACCATTACGTCCTGGCACTGACTCACTGCCCCCGAGGGTCATCCACCCACACCCCCCTGGGCAGGGACAGCAGCGGAAGCGCTTCCCACTGCCACCCCTGGCCCCCTATTCCCCACCCCAACCTCCCATGACATATGATGATGTCACCCCCATCACGCTGGTAGCATGGCTTCCAGGGCGTCCGAGGAGAAATTGATTAGTTTCTCCTCAGGACGGGGATGGGGCCGGTCAGAGAGGCATCGGAGGAAAGGAAAGGATTTTCCTTTCCTTCGATGTCTCTGAGTATTCCTGCAGCACGAGCGCATAGCGATTGTGCTGCAGGAATGCCCACTAGACACCAGGGAGTTTGTTTTTATTCATTTATGCATAAGGGGAGTGGCCCCTCGTGTTGCGCCCCGAGGGGTGAGCATTTTTTATTTAGGCCACATCAGCCTATTTTAATTAGGGCCATCTGCCTCCCCCCGCCCCCCCCAAAAGCATTTCTCCTCCAATCACGTGGAGGGGGCAGAGAGGCATGAAAGGAGAGGAAAGGTCTTTTCTCTCCTTTCATGTCTCTCTGAGCATTTCTGCTGCCCGATTGCGATGCGATCGGGCAGCAGAAATGCCACTAGACACCAGGGATTTTTTGTGTGTGTGTTTATGAAATAAGGGGAGCAGCCCCAGGGGGGCAATTTATTTCTAAATAACACCCCCCCCCCCACCGGGCCAGATCGGCCTCTTATAATTAGGCCGATCACGGGGGATTGTTTGGTTTGTTTTTGTTTATATTTGTATGTGGGGAGCTACCCTATAGGCAAGGGTCGCTCCCCTGGGGGCAAACTTAGGCCCATATTTATACTTTTTTAGCACTGCATTTGCGCCACTTTTTGAAGCAAAAACAGCACAAACTTACAAAATACAATTGTATTTTGCAAGTTTGCGCCGCTTTTGCGTAAAAAAATGACGCAAATGCGGCGCTAAAAAAGTATAAATATGGGCCTCAATTCTAGGCCGTTTCTTCCCCCCTTGGGGGCAGATTCACCTATTTTTATTAGGCCAATCTGCTCCCAAGGGGGCCAGAAACCACTAGACACCAGGGATTTTTTTGTCAGTTTCACATGAGGGGAGCAACCCCTTAGGAAAGGGAGGGGGGGGCAAATTTGTTTTAGGCAATTTCTGCCCCCCTTGGGGCCAGATCAGCCTATTATAATTAGGCAGATCTGCCCCCGGGGGAGGGGGGATGCAAAAACCTCTAGGCACCAGGGATTTTTTTTTGTTTGTTTTATTTTTTTTATATGTGGGGAGCGACCGCCTAAGGCAAGGGTCATTCCCCTGGGGGCAAAATTAATTCTAGGCTATTCGGCCTATTGTAATTAGGCCAATCTGCCTCCCAAGGGGGGCAGAAACCACTAGACACTAGGGATTTTTATATTTTTTGCATCAATTTCACGCAAGGGGAGCAACCCCTTAGGTAATGGAACCTTCCGGAATCTGCAGGAATCCACAAAATTCCTACCACCCAGCATTGTCTCATCTATACTGATAAAAATTCTGCTGCACTGGTCAGCCTAAAAATGTTTTTTTTTTCCCCAAACTGCCCTTTTGGACCCACTTGGGTCCCCTCTCAATTTCGACATGTTTTTGCTCTTCCCCGTTACAAGCACTTGGCCCACCTACACAAGTGAGGTATCATTTTCACCGGGAGACTGGAGGGGAACGTTGGGTGGTGGGAAATTTGTCCCAGTGCGGTGATCCCACACAGAAATGTGGGAAGAATTAGATTTTGTTTTAGCTAAATTTGAGGTTCGCTGAGGATTCTGGGTAAGAAAACATTGGGGGATCCACACTAGTCACACATCACTGGACTCCCTCGGGTGTCTAGTTTTCAGAAATGTCTGGGTTTGGTAGGTTTCCCTAGATGGTTGCTGAGCACAGGACCAAAAACACAGGTGCCCCCCCCCCACAAAAACAGGTTGTTTTGTATTTGATAATTTTGATGTGTCCAGATAGTGTTTTGGTGCATTTCCTGTTGCGAGCACAAGGCCTACCCACACAAGTGAGGTACCATTTTTATCTGGAGACTTGGAGGAAGGAAATTTGTGGCTTCTCTCAGATTCCAGAACTTTCTGTCATCGAAATGTGAGGAAAAAGTGTTTTTTTAGCCACATTTTGAGGTTTGCAAAGGATTCTGGGTAACAGAACCTGGTGAGAGCCCCACAAGTCACCCCATCTTGGATTCCCCTAGGTCTCTAGTTTTCAATAATGCACAGGTTTGGTAGGTTTCCTTAGGTGTCAGCTGAGCTAGAGGCCAAAATCCACAGGTAGGCACTTTTAAAAAAAACATCTCTGTTTTCTTTGGAAAACTTTAATGTGTCCACGTTGTGTTTTGGGGCATTTCCTGTCGTGGGCACTAGGCCTACCCACACAAGTGAGGTATCCTTTTTATCTGGAGACTTGGGGGAACATAGAATAGCAAAACAAGTGTTATTGCCCCTTGTCTTTCTCTACATTTTTTCCTTCCAAATATAAGACAGTGTGTAAAAAAAATACGTATATATATATTATAATAATATTTGAGAAATGCCCTGTAAATCACAAGCTAGTATGGGCACCCCGGAATTCAGAGATGTGCGAATAACCATTGCTCCTCAACACAATATCTTGTGCCCATTTTGGAAATACAAAGGTTTTCTTGACACCTATTTTTCACTATTTATATTTCAGCAAATGAACTGCTGTATACCCGGTATAGAATGAAAACCCACTGCAAGGTGCAGCTCATTTATTGGCTCTGGGTACCTAGGGTTCTTGATGAACCTACAAGCCCTATATATCCCCGCAACCAGAAGAGTTCAGCAGACGTAACTGTATATTGCTTTCAAAAATCTGACATTGCAGGAAAAAGTTAGAGTAAAACGTAGAGAAAAATGGCTGTTTTTTTCACCTCAATTTTAATATTGTTTTATTTCAGTTGTTATTTTCTGTAGGAAGCCCTTGTAGGATCTACAAAAATTACCCATTGCTGAATTCAGAATTTTGTCTACGTTTCAGAAATGTTTAGGTTTCTGGAATCCAGCACTGGTATCACACCCATTTCTGTCACTGACTGGAAGGAGGCTGAAAGCACACAAAAAATAAATCGTAAAAATGGGGTATGTCCCAGAAAAATGCCACAATTGTGTGGAAGAATTGGGTTTTCTGATTCAAGTCTGCCTGTTCCTGAAAGCTGGGAAGCTGGTGATGTTAGCACTGCAAGCCCCTTGTTCATGCCATTGTCAGGGAAAAAAACACAAGCCTTCTTCTGCAGCACTTTATTCCCCCCCCCATTTTTTTAAACGTTTTTTTTTTTTTTTTTTTTTTAAACAAAATTTTCACTGTATTTTGGCTAATTTCTTGGTCTCCTTCCGGGGAACCCACAAAGTCTGGGTACCGCTAGAATCCCTAGGATGTTGGAAAAAATGGACGCAAATTTGACGTGGGTAGCTTATGTAGACAAAAAAGTTATGAGGGCCTAAGCGTGCCCTGCCCCAAATAGCCCAAAAAAGGCCTGGCACCTGAGGGGGGGAAAGGCCTGGCAGCCAAGGGGTTAAAAGAGGGTGGGGGTTATGACCATACCCCCACCTCAAAAGGGGACAAAGTTGTTCTACCCACTGGTGGGCAGATGGGGCAATTACCCCACCCCCATCCACTCCCTGGGGGTAGGGGGAGGGGGACAGACAGCCTATTAGATGCCAGGGAATAAAAATTAAAACAAGAGGGGTGGGGGCTGCCACCCAGTATGGGCATGGGTATGCTGCCCAACCTAACTGAAGGGGTAAGAGTCTTTCAGCCCCCACCCCCTGTAAACTAAAGGATCTTATCGCAACAGCAAGCAAGAGGACATTTGATCATTTGGGTTTCGATTTTACATTTGGACCAAGAGAGCTTGGCTAACTCCCAATATCGTCCCACATGGAATGGTGAGCTGCTGCACTTTTGGGACACTGCCACCTAGAAAAATCTGCCAGACCTAGACACATCTGAAAACTAAACATTTGGGTGCGTCCAGGGTGGTGTGGTTCACATGCACCCCACACCATTTCCTTACCCACAATGCTCTACAAACCTCCAAATTTGCTTGAAATCACCATTTCCCTACATTTTTGTGATAGACCCTTCCGGAATCCACAGTAATCCACAAAATTCCAACGACCCAGCATTGTCAAATCTATTCCGATAAAAATTCGGCCCCACTTGTCCGCCTAGAAACGCTTTTTCTCAAACTGCCCTGTTAGACCTGCTTTGGTTCCTTCTCACTTTCGACATATTTTTGGCCCTTCCCTGTCACAGGCACTTGGCCCACCTACACAGTTGAGGTATCACTTTTATCGGGACACAGAGGGGAACGTTGGATGGCAGGAAATCTATGCTGGTGTGGTGATCCCACGCAGAAATGTGAGGAAAATTAATTTCTTTTAGCTAAAACTGAGGTTTGCTGAGGATTATGGGTAAAAAAAAAAAAAAAAGCTCTGGGGAATCCACGCAAGGCACACCTCCCTCGAGTGTCTAGTTTTCAGAAATGTCTGGGTTTGGTCGGTTTCCCTAGATGGCTGCTGAGCCCAGGACAAAAACACAGGTGTCCCCTTGCAAAAAACAGGTAGGTTTGTAATAGATCATTTTGATATGTCCATGTTGTGTTTTGACCCTTCCCTGTTGCGGGCACTATGTCTACCAACACATGTGAGGTACCATTTTTATGGGTAGACTTGAGGGAATGCTGGGTGGAATTAAGTTTATGGCTCCTCTCAGATTCCAGAACTTTCCATCACCGAAATGTAAGGAAAAGGTGTTTTTTTTTTTTTGCCAAATGTTGATGTTTGCAAAGGATTCTGGGTAATGGAACCTGGTGAGATCAACACCATTAATGCCATCTTGGGTTCCTCTAGGCATCTAGTTTTCAGAAATGCACAGGTTTGGTAGGTTTTCCTAGGTGCTGGCTGAGCTAGAGGCCAAAATCCACAGCCAGGCACTTTCCAAAAAACACAGTCAGTTTTCAATGTGAGAATTTGATGTGTCCTAGTTGCGTTTTGGGGCATTTCCTGTCAGGGGCACTAGGCCTTCCCACACAAAAGAGGTACCATTTTTAATCGGGAGAATGCTGGTTGGAAGGAAGTTTGTGGCTCATCCCTGATTCTAGAACTTTGCAGCACTGAAATGTTAGGGAAACGTGATTTTTAGACAAATTGAGGTTTGCAAAGGATTCTGGGTGCTAGAACCTGGTGAGAGACCCACAACAAGTCACCCCATTCTGAATTCTCCTCGGGGTCCAGTTTTCAAATATATATAGATTTGCTAGGTTTTCCTAGGTGTTGGTTGAGCTAGAGGCCAAAATTCACAGCTTGGCACTTTGCAAAAAACAGGTCAGTTTTCTTTGGGAAAATGTGACGTGTCCACGTTGTGTTTTGTCGCATTTCTTTTCCGTGGGCACTAGGCCTACCCACACAAGTGAGGAGCCATTTTTATTGGGAGACTTGGGGGAACAGAGAATAGAAGTGTTATTGCCCCTTGTCTTTCTCTACATTTTTTCCCCTTCCAAATGTAAGATAGTGTGTAAAAAAGAAGTCTATTTGAGAAATGCCATGTATTTCACATGCTAGTATGGGGATCCCCGAATTCAGGGATGTGCAAATAACCACTGCTTCTCAACACCTTATCTTGTGCCCATTTTGGAAATACAAAGGTTTCCATGACACCTATTTTTCACTCTTTATATTTTACCAAATTAATTGCTGTATACCCATTGCAAGGTGCAGCTCATTTATTGGCTCTGGGTACCTAGGGCTCTTGATTAACCTACAATCTCTATATATCCCCACAACCAGAAGAGTCCAGCAGATGTAACGGTATATTGCTTTAAAAAATCTGCCATAGCTAAAAATAAAAAATAAATAAAAAATGTTTCAGAAGAAAATGTGGACAAAAATGGCTGTTTTTTCAACTCAATTTCAATATTTTTTTATTTCAGCTGTTACTTTATGCAGGAAAACCTTGGAAGGATCTACACAAATGCCCTCTTGCTGAATTCAGAATTCTGTCTACTTTCAGAAATGTTTAGCTGTCTGGGATCTACTACTGGTTTCACACCCATTTCTGTCACTAACTGGAAGGAGGCTGCAAGCACAAAAATAAAATTTGGAAAAATCGGGTTTGTCCCAGGAAAATGCAAAAATTGGGTTGAAAAATGTTTTTTTCTGATTCAAGTCTGCCTGTTCTTGAAAGCTGGGAAGATGGTGATTTTAGCACTGAAAACCCATTGTTGATGCCATTTGCACGGGAAAAAAAAACACATGCTTTCTTCTGCAGCACTTTTTTCCCCTATTTTCCCCAAACAAATTTTAGCTGTATTTTGGCTAATTTTTTTGGTCTCCTCCAGGAGAACCCACAAACTCTGGGTACCTTTAGAATCCCTAGGATGTTGGAAAAAAAGAGGCAAATTTGGTGTGGATAGCTTATGTTGACAAAAAGTTAAGAGAGCCCAAGTGCGAACTACCCCAAATAGCCAATAAATGCTCAGCACAGGGGGTGGAGGCCCAGCAGTGAATGGGTTAAAAAAAAAATAAAAAAAATAAAAAAAAGAGAAGATGGTAACCTCGGACTGCACAACTGACAGTGGTTTCAGTAAAAAAAAAAAAAAAAAAAAAGAATTTAAACGTGTTTAAAAAGTTTAACAAGTTGAGGCTGGGTATAATGCCACCAGAATGCTCTTTGATTAGATGCAAAGTTTTGCAGAAGCTTGTTATCAAGATTGATGATTACTGCTTTCAAAATAAAATGTTCAGAAAAAGAATGCAACTAGGGAAAAAAAAAAACTTTTGCTAAATTACTGCAAAATTTTATGTACCATTTTTTGAAGCATCATCTTGTAATACATATTGATGCATGCTAGTGTTTCCAAAAAATATTCATAATGGAAAACGAGGGTAACCAGTTTTAACAAGATTATGGGAAACATGAAAATAAACAAGCATTGGCAAAGCCAACCAATCTGAAATTGGTGGTCAGTCTTTTTGTTTTGTCAATGCGTTTCTTGTTTTGACATGGCTTTTGGAAAACTTTGTTATGGGAGCTGCCAGGCCCTCACCATTGTAACAAGCACTGGCAAAAGCAAAACTTTTTTTTTTTGCTTTTTCACAAAAAGCACACATTGCCACATTAGTTCCTGGCACTAAACAAAAATACGAGGTGTGCCAATATGGTCTTTGTAAAAGAGCATACTAGTATCAATCTCTCACAGTAAAGCGAGATGATAGATGGGTAGAAAGAGAAATATAATTGTATTCAAAACAAAAGGTCTTGGTTAATGCCAGATCGAATTAGGGGCCCAATTCTTAAAGAAAGTCACAAAAGAGCACCCAGGATATATGTATTTGCA
Source organism: Pleurodeles waltl (assembly GCF_031143425.1). Classification (NCBI taxonomy): domain Eukaryota; kingdom Metazoa; phylum Chordata; class Amphibia; order Caudata; family Salamandridae; genus Pleurodeles; species Pleurodeles waltl. The sequence continues at coordinate 1,127,321,326 of NC_090448.1, forward strand.
TTAGTGCAGAATTATGGCTTTTGTGATTTCACAAGAATTTACAGAAGATTAGGAAATCTTACTTCTAGAAAATATTTGTGAACTGTATTATAGCATGAGCAAATGTGAACATGTAGATTTGCTCATGCAAAAATCTATTGATTGTTTACAAGTTCATTTTCCCTACAACCACTTTTTTTACCCTAGTACTGTCAGGAATACTTTTCCAGCCTCTCTCAGTATGGGAAAAGAAACATACAGAAAAGCTGGTAAAAATCCTTAAAAACATGCAAGATGGTAGGTTTGCACGGGCTCAAAGGCATTCCAACCTTAGAATTATTGCGTAGTGCTTCCTTCGGGCCCAATATATAGATCTGCGGAAAGGTGGCACAATAAGGAAACTGCTAGTCTTAAAGCCCTACTATAGAATTAGCCCTGGCAAAATCAGGGACTATTATCAGAGCTCTTATATAGTGAGATTGCTGCCATAATTTGTCACCGGACTACACAGCAACAAAGGGACAAGTAGATTTTTTACAGGACAAGTAGATTTATGAAGCAATCTGTTCCATGAACAAGTAGATATTTTATTAAATTCCACACTCCTGCACGGGGGTGAGAAGGGGTTATCTTAGCTGTGTGACTCCCTTACTCTGACAAAAGTGAGGGTCCCTACCTGGACAGGGTGCAAACCACTGCCAACTAGAGATGTCGTTTTGAACATCCTGCATACAGGTTTTAGTGTTTTTTCTTTCTTGGCCTTACATCCATGAAAGTGGCTGGCTTTAGAAACACTGATGTGCTGGATAATTTTGGGTAACCCAGGAGAGAAATTATGCTTTTTTGCCAAAGCCTTAGTTCTAATATGAAAAAAAGCATCTTTCTGCTTTTTATTATTTTGCACACCAATTGAGCATGGAACTCAGTCAATGAAGGTGCAACATAAATTCATATCACATGGAGTAGGCAGTGATTCTGGACTGGTTTAGCCCGGATTAGGGCTCTTCAGATGATTAAAGCTTGATTTGTAACTCCAGACATAATTCAAGGAAGATCAGAGAATATCAAGGCAAGGGCAGCTTGAAAGAAAATCAACCACCACCTGTCCACATTGTTGGCCCTGGACATCAGCTAACAACTTAAGCATGAGGCTGTTCGTCTAATGGAGAAGAAATCCCAAACACTTAAAGTAGCAGGACCAAAATTAGACTGAAAGATTGTTGTAGCAAATCTAGTCTTGAACACTTGCAGGTTCTTGCCACTAAACTTGGAGAACTAGTTTTTACTGAAGAAAGGTAAGTCTATGACTATGCCTTTTTTAAATGCTACTGTGCAGAGATTCTGAAAACAATTAAGCAAGACTGTTCTTGCATACAGAGCTGCTCATGGCATAAGCTGCAGACTCTCCCCTGTGCTTAATTAGTTGCAGCTGCTTTATTTAATTCCAACAGTTGTTAGGATGACTTTCTCTACTCATCCTGTGACGCCTATTCCGCAAGCTTATTTAAATTGTCCCAGTTTTTGAAGTTGTAACATGCAGTAGATGATGCTTCATATCTCAAAGGCACACTCCCACAAACTTCCCAGACAGCTTCACTCAACGAGAATCCTAATCGCACACATCCCTTACATATGCAGAATTAGAACTGGCGGTTGTGCCTTCTATCTCGCTCCTAATGTCTGGAACAACCTTCCCTTAAACATTAGAGTCACTTCTTCAGTTCTTCAACTCTGCAAGAAACTGAAGACCTCTCTTGTCACTTAGCCCTGTCCCATACAGTTCCTGCTTCTGCAGAAGGATACCCTCCCGGGTGGGTTGTGAGCTATAGAAATGCACATAACATGCCATATTGATCTGCCAAAAGGAGATGCTTTTTGATTAACTGGCAATTACCCCTATCAATGAAAGGATTATCTGGTTGTTTAAGGGCTTTCCATGTGGATTACGTCTGTTACATCACCCAGTACTTCAAAAAGAGTTACTTTGTCACTGGATAAAAATAATTAACATCTACCAGGTACCAGAGGAAAGTCACTGTAAAAAAGAAAATAACCACAATGCGGCGCATCTTTACCATCATCCTTAAGTACATATTGTTACACTTCAAGCAGTTCATGCTCTCCTCGTAACTGCTGCAAACAACTACTGGATGTATCAATAGATATAAATGTTGTTGAAATGTTTTATTTACTGTTCAGGAAATGCTAATTTACCCAAGTGAATCACAGACTGTAGAACATTAACTCAGGATTACAGTGTAACACAACTACATACTTGCACTAAAAAGTATTCACTCTTAGCAACTCACGATAACTCAGTCCACCGGCTCATCACTTCCTTCCTCCAAGAGCTTCAACACTCTCCACTATCAGAGACAGGTCCATCAACCGATTAACCTCAGAACGTGTTAAGGAGGAATGTTCTAAGGCGTTCAGACTTGCGTTATGGGGAGAGCTCTCAGAGACTTTAAAGCCAAGGACAAAACCACCATGAGAAATCCAACGAATTCTATCATTTGCCTATTCTTCATGTGAAAAGGTAAGCAACCTCTTATAAATGTTTTGATCACAACTACATGATTGCTGTTGGCTCTATTTATGTACGGTCTTAAGGCTTAACTGTCTGTTTTGTATGTTTTTATTTGCTACACTCAGTAGATATTAATCCACTTTGACACAAGTCAACTAGAGCTCTCAGAACGCACACTTAACCTTTCATTTGTACACGTTATACACAGTTGCTGAACTGAGGCCCACACTTTATAATTGGTCAACCGTAATCCAATAAAATAGCATGCTCTTTTCAAATTATATCTGTATTTCATCCTGCTCCTAACCATACATATTAGACAAGTCCTGGGGCTGTCTTAAGCACAATATGGATCCAAACCACACAGTTAGCTAAGCATGTAACAACTGACCAACACATTCACATCCAGCAAGGTTCTTGCTCTTCTCTACATTAAGAGTATGTATGAGGCACAATCTTTGGAACTGGCAGACACACACCACTCTTCCAAGACAAATAGTAAATTAAGTATAGCCTTCTGAACAGTATATCCATGTCCACTCAGAAGTCTGTGTGAGCCACTCAGAAATATTTTAATGATACCATGCGCCCACATGCACATAACATTGCATCTAAGCCAGAGTCAGCAAAGGTTCCTCCAAACTTAACAGCTGCCCTTAACTGATCAATAGGCAACCATGCATCCCAGCAGAACGGTACAGAAACAGTACTTCAGCATACATACATAGAGCACCACACTGATCCAAAACAAGATCAGGCCACCTAATATAAAATCTATCAGACAAATTACACTAGTCTACTTAGGCCATGACACACCACTAAACAAAACAAACAAAAGCAAATTCAATAACACACCACTTTAGTCCAGTCAACAAGAATCATAGAACCCACACTATTCAGAAAGTGCTAGAGGACAACAAAAATGCTACAAGGGTTATATGCAAATGCATCTAACATATAATTACTTTGGTATTAATATAAAACAGCTGCATTCACGCCTTACGTCTGATACTGAGTGCATCAAATGATCATACATGCTGTACAGATCCCAAGCTGCAATAAAATATCAAGTCGAAATCATTAAATACTTTCTAGGGAACCGATTCACAAACAATTTTTCCATAAACGTGTCTAAATGCTGTAGATTGAGAAGTAAATTAAACTTGCAGAAAAAAAAATTGTGACAAGGACAGTAAATACCTGGCCTAAAGATAACATCAGTGTGACTCCTACATTTTCAAACATGAACTTTGATATGTCAATTTTTTAATACCAGTGTTTCACTTACCTAGTACTTTCACAGCACGGTTAGGACTCTCTAAAACAACGGTTTCATCTGTGTCAAATATAGGATTATCTATTCCAGTTTTGGGAGTAATTTGTGCCAACTTCTTGAGCCTCAAGGAAGCGTTCACATCCAATTCCTGCTTCTTCCCTTCTTCCTCCCTCCTGCGCCGCATGTCCTCTTGATGTTGACGAATTCGCTCAAGTTGAGCACTCTGCCTTAGCGGCATAGTCCTAGAGCCCAAATCCCCAGGACAATCCACAGCCATTTCTCTATGCTTCTGAGGTTCCTCTGGAGACATATGATCAAAATGTCTGACCTCGCTTTCCAAGTCTTCTGTTACATGCCCATTCATATAAGAGGTGCTCATGGCTATCTCCAATAGCCTCTTCCAGATACAGCACACATTCAAACACCGGTACAACTCCAAATGTCCAATTTTCCTCTCTTACAACCCATTGTTACAGACTAGCTGCGGCACAGGCTTTCATAAAGTAGTCAAGAAAACCTGCAAAAAGAAGTACAACAGTTAAAGGTACATTTTGGCATAATGAAGGCTGTACGACAGTTGAGGAACACATATACAAATGCCATGCCACCTACATTGAAATAGGTTTTATTTTTTTAAAAAGTAACAAATGTTTTTAAAAATACAGGATAGCAAACATTTTTAGTTACAGTATTTCATGGCTACTGTGGTCAGGCATTTGAAAGACTATTCATCATAAAAGATAATTATGAGCAAACTGAAATCAGTGCTCTTTAGTGCCTCTTACACTCCTCTCTACAGAAAGCGAAGGTCGAAATGGGTGTTAGTAAAGATGTGTACGGATGGTAATACTTTTAGAGGAGTATTCAGCCCAGAGTTATTGGAATAATGGGTTTGCCGTCACATTGGGACTACTCCCTTTACCGGGTTTAATATCGGGTAAATTCCAGCACTAGCACAAGGACTTTGAGCTGATCCAAGGTTTCTTCTCTGTAAATAGGCATTTCGTTTTTGCCAAGTACAGTGGGGCTTTTAAACTAATAGGGTGCAGGTTTGAAAATGAATATCATGTGCCTGTACGTACTAGGCCTAGTCTGTCGCTGCCATTAGCTTTCATAACATGAAATACTAAATAAATTATATACTAAAATAAAAAAAATCAAGACCCGATGAGAAACAATGAAATAAGAGCTAACAAATAATCAATGTCGCAACAAATCAAATTCATTAAGAAACCAGCATTGACAAAATCAATAGGTCTTGCCTTGGTTTCCTATTTGCTTTCCTATGGGTTTTTAGCAAAACTGCACAGTACAGTACAAAGAGGGAAAGGGGGAGGAAAAACAAGATAGAACAGGTGCAGTAGAAGTGGCAAAAATGAAAACAGGGAATTTACTTTTTCAAGGATTGACTTTAGGAATCAGACCTACTGTTCTTTTTGGCAGGGAGGCAGCTTCTCAGAAAAAAGTCAAGCCACTGAGGGCACCCTCCGCTACAGCATCATCAGAATGCTGATAAAGTGAAAGGATACTAGCAAGGTACAAAGCCTAGAGCATCTTGCATATGAATGCTAAATGATGTCCCAGACAGAAATTACCTCTGAGGACCTCTGCAGGGTTAGGGATACAAGAGCGAATGGTCCAAGCGGCTTCCATCTATACTCCTTAGGATTTACCATACAGAAATCAATCAATCAATCAATCAATCATAGTATTTATAAAGCGCGCTATGTACCCGTCAGGGTTTCGAGGCGCTGAGGGGGGGGGGGGGGGAGCGCTGCTGGTTTAGCGGTCGAAGAGCCAGGTCTTGAGGAGCCTTCTGAATGCGAGGAGGTCCTGGCGAAGAGATGTGGGGAGAGAGTTCCAGGTCTTGGTGGCGAGGAAGGAGAAGGATCTGCCGCCGGATGTCTTGCGCTGGATTCGGGGTACGATGGCGAGGGCGAGGTTGGCGGATCGGAGTTGACGTGTTGGAGTGTAGAAGTTGAGTCTGGTGTTGAGGTAGGAGGGTCCGGTGTTGTGAAGTGCCTTGTGAGCGTGGGTCAGGAGTTTGAAGGTGATCCTCTTGTCTACCGGGAGCCAGTGGAGTTCCTTTAGGTGAGGGGAGATGTGACTTCGGCGGGGTATGTTGAGGATCAGTCGGGCGGAGGCATTTTGGATACGTTGGAGGCGTTTGATGTCTTTGGTTGGGATGCCTGTGTAGAGTGCGTTGCCGTAGTCAAGTCTGCTGCTGACGAGGGCCTGGGTCACCGTCTTTCTGGTTTCTGTTGGAATCCACTTGAAGATTCTGCGGAGCATTCGAAGGGTGTTGAAACAGGAGGAGGAGACGGCGCTGACCTGTTTGGACATGGTGAGGGCGGAGTCCAGGATGAAGCCGAGGTTTCTTGCGTGGCTGGCAGGGGTGGGTGGGGGTCCGAGGACGGAGGGCCACCATGAGTCGTTCCAGGCCGAGGGAGTGCGTCCGAGGATGAGGACTTCCGTCTTGTCGGAGTTGAGTTTCAGGCGACTGTTGTTCATCCAATCGGCGATGGATTTTAGTCCCTCGTGGAGGTTTGTTTTGGCGGTGAGCGGGTCTTTGGTCAGGGAGAGGACGAGCTGGGTATCGTCGGCGTAGGAGATGATGCTGAGATGATGTTGGCGGGCCAGTTGAGCGAGGGGGGCCATGTAGACGTTGAACAACGTGGGGCTGAGGGAGGATCCTTGGGGGACGCCGCAGATGAGGTTGGTGGCTTTGGAGCGGAAAGGGGAGAGACGGACTCTCTGCGTTCTGTCGGAAATGTGGAAACCAACTTTAGGGTGGACCCACCAATTCCAATGTGCACTGATAAGCCTGCAATGAGCGATCGAGGAGCAGCAGCAGAGAAGACCATCCTAACCACCAGCACTCTGTCCACTTCCTGAATGATTGCTTTTGTAGGCTTGATGCTCAGCAGGAGAAGAAGCCAAATTCACAAGGTTAAAAATGGAGTACACAGACTAACATGCAATAAGAAGCATGAATACAATATTCTCATGGTGTTTACCCAGGAGAGTAGGTCAGTGATAATTACCAGAATGTTCCTCATCCAGCGAAACTGGCTTGGTTTAAGAAAGAACTTGGACAAATATGATAAGAATGGGGGGGAAGTGACATTAGACAGGCAGCATGTAACAAGCGCCCGAAGGGCATAAATTACTCTAGAACGATGTCACTCAAAGTACGGCCCGCGGGCCGCCAGCAGCCCCACGGACCTACCTTGGAGGCCCGCGAGACGCACAACAAACGCCATATGATAATGGCCGCAGTATGTAAACATAGAAGAGGGCCGCGGGAGCATGCGCAACAGTGGCTTCTTTGCGCATGCTCCCGCGGCCCTCCTCTATGTTTACCTACGGCGGCCATTGTTTATGGCGTTACCGTGACGATCCTGGAAGCCAAAGCCCCATAAAAGTCAGCGCTTGCAGCTAACTTTTACGGGGCTTTGTTGTCTGCTTCCTGTCACCGGCTCCACGTCTGCTGCCTGCCTGCCTGCCGTTCTACATTTGTGGCATCTTTACAGTGCTTTGAGTCAGGTAAGGCTCTTTGGTTATTTATTTATTTGTTTTTAATGTAGTGTGTGTTACTGGGGTAGGGGTGAGAGCAGATTGCGCTGTGTGTGTGCGTGTGTTACTGGGGTAGGGGTGAGAGCAGATGGCGCTGTGTGTGCGCGCTGTGTGTGTGTTACTGGGGTAGGGGTGAGATCAGATGGCGCTGTGTGTGTGCGCTGTGTGTGTTACTGGGGTAGGGGTGAGAGCAGATGGTGCTGTGTGCAGATGGCGCTGTGTGTGTGTTACTGGGGTAGGGGTGAGAGCAGATGGCGCTGTGTGTGTTACTGGGGTAGGGGTGGGAGCAGATGGCGCTGTGTGCAGATGGCGCAGTGTGTGTTACTGGGGTAGGGGTGAGAGCAGATGGCGCTGTGTGCAGATGGCGCAGTGTGTGTTACTGGGGTAGGGGTGAGTGCAGATGGCGCTGTGTGCAGATGGCGCTGTGTGTGTTACTGGGGTAGGGGTGAGAGCAGATGGCGCAGTGTGTGTTACTGGGGTAGGGGGTGAGAGCAGATGGCGCAGTGTGTGTTACTGGGGTAGGGGTGGGAGCAGATGGCGCTGTGTGCAGATGGCGCAGTGTGTGTTACTGGGGTAGGGGTGAGAGCAGATGGCGCTGTGTGCAGATGGCGCAGTGTGTGTTACTGGGGTAGGGGTGAGTGCAGATGGCGCTGTGTGCAGATGGCGCTGTGTGTGTTACTGGGGTAGGGGTGAGAGCAGATGGCGCAGTGTGTGTTACTGGGGTAGGGGTGAGAGCAGATGGCGCTGTGTGTGTTACTGGGGTAGGGGTGGGAGCAGATGGCGCAGTGTGTGTTACTGGGTAGGGGTGAGAGCAGATGGCGCTGTGTGCAGATGGCACAGTGTGCGTTACTGGGATAGGGGTGAGAGCAGATGGCGCTGTGTGCAGATGGCGCTGTGTGCCGATGGCGGTGTGTGCGTTACTGCGGTAGGGGTGAGTGCTGATGGCGCTGTGTGCAGATGGCGCAGTGTGTGTTACTGGGGTAGGGGTGAGAGCAGATGGCGCTGTGTGTGTTACTGGGGTAGGGGTGGGAGCAGATGGCTCTGTGTGCAGATGGCGCAGTGTGTGTTACTGGGGTAGGGGTGAGAGCAGATGGCGCTGTGTGCAGATGGCACAGTGTGCGTTACTGGGGTAGGGGTGAGAGCAGATGGCGCTGTGTGTGTTACTGGGGTAGGGGTGAGAGCAGATGGCGCTGTGTGCAGATGGTGCAGTGTGTGTTACTGGGGTAGGGGAGAGAGCAGATGGCGCTGTGTGCAGATGGCGCAGTGTGTGTTACTGGGGTAGGGGTGAGAGCAGATGGCGCTGTGTGCAGATGGCGCTGTGTGTGTTACTGGGGTAGGGGTGAGAGCAGATGGCGCTGTGTGCAGATGGCGCTGTGTGCAGATGGCAATAGGGGCTGAGAGCAGATGTGTGTGATAGACCGGACCCTGCAAGGGTAAGAACTGTGCTGCTGTATCTTTGTCTTGTAATGCTTAGGCACCAAGTTAGACCTTTGTTTGTGCAACCTCCAAACAATAATGCTTACTTTTATAACCCATACCCACCAACCCAGTACAGCCAGAGAGAAACCACCTACCCATGAAAACTACCAAAAATCAGATGACAATCCCAATATAAATCTAACCGTTTGTGAAGTGTCCAGCGGGGTACACTTTGTGTGATGGGCAAACACCTTCAGCTTACTCCTCCTCCCAGGGGTGCGGTTGATAAATGGCTGCTGCATCTAATTAAATGTCTCTTGTGATTAGGATAGGGATATACTCTGGAACATTCCCATTTGGCTCTTGTGATTAGTGTAGGAATATACTACTAGAGCCAGGGCTGTTGAAAATGTCTTACAATAATACACTTTTTATCTGGCCCCTGGCATTTCGTGCACAGTTGATTTCTATTGCTGTGTGACCCAGCATGCTGAAAAAAAACAGTCTCTAAAAAGGGGCCCGTATACCATTCATTGGCCTCATTATCACTCTAGTATGCCTAGCAGGTTGCAAGCATAATTGCAAAAAAATACTTTTTATAACATGGTCCTCTGGGAATCGGCAAAGGCCAGCATGTGTGTTGCCAATTGTTAGATCACGGTATGCTTTGTTTCCTTTTACACATCACTTTATATTACTTTGGTGTTGTGCACAGAGGTCTGTAGCGAGACGCAGTGTTGGTCCATTGGTCGTGAGGCGGTGTCGGTCCATCGGTCGCTCGTGAAGTGTTGTCGGTCGTGAAGTGGTGTCGGTTCTTTGGCTGTGAGGGGAAAATCTGATTCCTGACCCTTGAAAATCATTGCACAAACTCGCTGAGACCAATGGCCTACAGTCCAGTTACCAAGCCTTGCAAACGACCCAGATCCAAACAGAGTGAACACAGATCATTCCAGGCAGCATGGGAAGAAGAGTACTTGTTTGTTGAATGGCCAAAGGAGAAAGCTACCTGTTTGCTTTGCAAAGAGAAAGTAAATGTTCTTAAGAGATATAACCTGGAATGGCACTACAAAACTAGACACGCAAGTTATAGTGAGAACTTCCCATTGCACTCACAACTGCGTTCAGCAAAAGTGGCATTGTTAAAGCAAACACTTCTTTCCCAGCAGAAGCTCTTCCTTTACCAAATGAAGGAATCGGAGGCTGTTACAGAAGCATCATTCAAAATATGCTACCTGCTTGCCAAACATAAGAAGCCATTCACGGAGGCAGAGCTGGTGAAGAAATGTTTCCTTTCAGCAGCTGAAATTTTGTTTGAAAACTATAGCAACAAATCCAGCATTTTAAAAGAAATTGGTGCATTACAGCTATCGGATTCCACTTGTGCACGCAGAATAGAGGCAATGGGTGAAAATATCCAGGAGCAGGTGATCAAAGCTGTCAGAGAGTCACCGTTCTTCAGCATTGCCATGGATGAGTCCACAGATATAGGCGATGTGGCCCAGTTATTAGTTCGGGTGAGGTATTTGGACCAATCGCTTCATCCCAAAGAGCTCCTGTGCCTTCTACCACTGCACGGGCACACAAGAGGAGAAGATATTCTGGACAGTATCTGCAACTACTTCGAAACACATCACATACCACTGGACAGTCTTGTTAGCATCACAACAGATGGCGCGCCTGCTATGGTAGGCCATGACAGAGGCTTTGTATCTTTGCTTAAAAAGAAGCTCACTGGACAGCCTGTAATAGACTACCACTGCATTATTCATCAGGAAGTTCTGTGTGCAAAATTAAAGCATGGAGAACTGAATAATGTCCTAAAACTTACAGTGAAAATTGTTAATTTTATTCGTGCCAAAGCCCTTAACCATAGACTTTTTAAGGCTATGCTGCAGGATTCTGAAGCTGAATATACAGACCTCTTGATGCACACTGAAGTGCGATGGCTAAGCAAAGGGAAAGTTCTGGAGCGGTTCATTGCTTTGCTTCCTGAAATTGAACACTTTACAAACAGCAGAGGTCAAACATTCCCAGAACTAAAGGATGTAAAATGGCTTTTAATGCTCCATTTTCTTTCAGATCTATTTGCACACTTCAATGCTCTTAATTTGATGCTGCAAGGCAAACAACAGCTTGTGTGGTCCATGATGAATGGTATTTACTCATTTGAAAGTAAGCTTGTGCTATTCAAAGAACAACTGGATGTTGTTGACTTCACCCACTTTCCAAAACTGTTGGCTGTGACTCAGAGGTTTCCAAATGCACAAGAAATGCTGCCAACGCTAAATCTTGGTGCATGTCTTGAGGAAATTTCTGGGGAGATCAAAAGGCGATTTTCTCAATTCAGAACCCTCACCCCCCCTGTTCAGGCTGGTTGAAAACCCCTGGATGGTGAGTGCACGAAATCTTGATGCTGTTGAACTTATTGGCGTGAAAAGACCTCAATCACAAATGGAGCTGATAGACATGCAGCACAACTCAGCTCTCAAAGCATCTTTTTTGGGGCAGGCACCAGAAGAATTCTGGAACACTGTGCCTTCTGACAAATGTCCTGTTCTTTTTACAGTGGCCCAGAAAATAATTTGTATGTTTGGGTCAACATATGTTTGCGAAAGTTCGTTTTCCACAATGGGACTTTTGAAGAGTAAATTCAGAAATAAGCTAACAGACTTACATCTGGATCAGCTCTTAAGGCTTGCCGTTTCAGACATAACACCAGATTACAGAACACTAATAAGAGACATGAAGTGCAAAATAAGTTCTTAGTATGTCTTCCTTTGACATACCTATTTTCCAGACTCAGAGAAAACTGTGCTGCATTGGGCCTGTGCTGAATATCCTGTTCACAAGAATTACCATGCCATGCCTCTTAAGATTACTATTGTCTGATAATAAAAATGTTTTTCAAAATGTCCTCTTTGTAGGTTTGTAGTTATACCTAAATTCAAAATGCAGCATTGTTTAACAATGTTTTGAAAAAGGGGGCTGGAGGTTGTTCCCCCTCTAAGCTCCCCCCCCCCCCACCCTGCCGCTGTCACTTCAGTGCGGCCCTCGGCCGCAAACAATACTGCAATTTTGGCCCCCGAGAAAAAGTTTGTGAGTACCCATGCTCTAGAACGTGTTGAGTCAGAGGTTCACTGCAGTCTTAGAGTTACATCTGGAAAAGGAGGTTGACGATCAGGTTAAACTTTAAGGTTCCGTACTTGAAGAGAGAAAAGGGCCATCGAGTCACTAGACATACCACGTTTTACAAAATATCTGTACATTTCTGTGGGACTGAGTGGACTTGAGATGTTCTGCATTTCTTTGTTCTGCAGCAGTTCCCTGTGTGCCTTAGATTTATTGTGTATAGCTTGCCCATCACCTATGCATTACTCTCACCCATCTTTTATCTCTGGGATAGAAGCATCACTCAATACCCAGTTGGTCAGCTACTCGGGAGTCAGAATTGCCTTGCGCAGTCTCTCACTTGTAAGAGGAAAAAATCATGTTTCCACCAAATCTTATACAATTGCACTTCCTGTATCGGATCTTCTCACGGATTTCCTTCAAAGTTCAATTTACCATCAATCTAGTGCATTCCCACTTCGACTATGCCAAGAGAGGACACCAGAAGCAGTACCCTTCCTATATCGCAAGTTAAAAAATAATCCGTAATCCTTCAGCCAGTTTGCTACTCTATTTACCAATTCAGACTTTAATTTTGCCAACTGTCAAGTACATATAATGGCTGCCGCTGGCTACATACATCACTATTAAAATAATGTTTATCGCACATCTAGTCATCCACACCAGTTAATCACTCTTCCCTCAACAAAACACTGTGCAACTTCCGCTAATCCAGAATACTACACTCTAGGTTGGCCTTTTACGAATTATCCCTCCCTGTAAGCAGTTTTGATTCCTGGAAGATTAAGATGAGTTTAAATCTGTCTAGAATTTCGGTGAGTGCTAAAAGCAAAACTTGCTTCTTTTCCATTCAAATAACCACATACTATAGATCACTTTTAAAAAAAGGTTTGTTGCAAGTTTTTGGAAGCATGACTCCCAACATCGTAAAGCACCTCCATGGTGCCGAAACTGCAACACACGCTATCAACAATACGTTCACTGCAGGAAATGAGAGGGATCCACTCAGATCCTGCAGCAATTAGCGACTGAGCCAGAGCTGAGATTCAGACTATCCCCGGTGTAATATACTGAATTTGTCCTGGTGAAATTTGCTGGCACTGGAAAACATTCAGCAGTGACCAAACATTGTCGGCTTTCCACTCGGAGCAGCAACCTTCAAGTGAGGCGGTAGAGGATTCATATTTTCCCTTCCAGCTTGGTCCAACACAAAGGCCTCAAATAAAGAGCCATCGGCCCTCTTTTTATTGGAGATTGATCCTGGCTGGGAGCTAACACCTAGAAGCTAATGCAATTGATGCAAACAAAGGCACTCAGCTTATCACTTCCCAAGTAGTTAAGAGAAACTATGATTGATAGGCAGGTTATTGACTTTGTTCAACCACTGTATGTAACAAATATGCTTGTGCAAGTATGTCCGATATATATGTCTGTATGAGTAATAGCACTTAATTTACTGAATTTATTTCACAGAATCCCAACGAAAGGTGATAGTACTTTACTTTATATAAAGACAAGAAAGCACATGTGCATAAGTCACAGTATAGGAAATGTCACATAGGACATTGAGAGATGCAAGTTATGAGTCACATACTGTCCACAATGGAAGAAATTAGATGTTAAGAGTGCCTGCCCCGGAGATTCAAAGAGTAACAGTGGCTGTGGTTGTCTATAATAAAAAGGCTTCATTAATACCCAAAAGAACCCTTTTTTAGTAACACTAAGAACAAAGGATTGGGGAAAAAACAATGTTCTAAACTAAAGCCAGTTTCCATTATACCTCACTGTACTTATTAGATGGATTTTAACTTATAATGTTCAAGTAACAAAAAGGATTTCTGTGACCGTAGCAGTAACCCACAGAGTTAAATACATAAAACACAAATTCAAGAACTGCATATTACACACTGTGCTTTGCAGCAGGTACATTAGCCCTATATGATGTTTCTCCAGCAAGAGCATTAACCACCAGAGCTCTCATCATTATTATTCTCTGAACATTGCTGGGCACTTTAGGACCTCAGCAGCAAGTGCCTTAACAGTGTAAGACATTTTAAAATGCAGATTGTCTGCAACCAAATAAGTAAGCTAGAACAAATTAACTGCCACATTCGCAATCCATGACCACAGGATTGCTTATCATTACTTTTAAAGTACTCTGAGCTGTATGCTCTTCGGATGGAGTACAGGGGCCCCTTGTGGTTGGTTCTATGGCTGTAATTTGTAGCCTGAAAACTGTTTAAAAAAATGTAATGGAATTGTTCGTGTAGTTTAAAAAAAAAATGGTTCATTTAAAATATTTTGAGACCATCAGTATTATTAAACAATGAAATGTATGTATTAGTAAAATACATGTTTTGTTATAATTATTGTGACTTTTTTGACAAATTAAATAGGTCTGCATTTTCTGTGCTGATGTGCTCAGCTCCCGATAAAGCCAACAGGCCTGTCCTTTTATATATTTAAAAACAACAAGGGTTGAATACAGGGCCTAACACTGGTGGGGGTTTGGGCGGCCAACCACAACGCCATGCATGGCTGTGCACGGAGGGCGGCATGGGGTTGGGTGCTCGTTGGGGGTTTGGTGCATGGCCTAGATCCAGCACTGCACCCTACACCAGGCCCGGCTGAGAGCCATGGTTATTTCACCTAACTGCAACTGGTAAATTTTGGTTCTTTTATTAATTTAAACTGTTAGGTTTTAACTGACATTCTCACCTGTGGAAAATATATAAATAAACGTTAATTGACAGACTGCGCTTTTCACGGCTCCGTTCCATATGACTGAACCCCCTCTTTCTGCTGTCACACCTTCACCACCTACACAAAGAACGCAGGGAGCAATTTTTTTCTCCATTTTTCCTGCACTGAATGCACTCCAAAGAAATCTCCAAGAAAGAATATGAATCGAAAGTTTTTGCCGCTCGGAGTGAGTATAAATTAAATTCTACAACATACTAGCCGTGTTCTGGATGGTTTTTATACAGTATTCTGTGGACCTGGACACCAAGTCTTATGAATGATTATAACCTTCGGCCCCAGTCCACGCCTATGACCTCGGTGATCCTGGAACTAATTATCCTAATTCAAAGAACAGACGATGTGCGTCCGCAATCTTCATTTCGGCAAGAATACAGAGATGCAAATCACTGCTGCGCGCTCTCTGCCTCCCTCCAATCCTGCGCGCTCTCTGCATCCCTCCAGTAAAGAGCAGATGCACCTACAGCACTCGGTTAAGACGAGAAGCAGATAACGCAAAGCCCGCTTTCCGAGGCCGCCAGGGGGGACCTTGCTAGAGGAGCGCGCGCTAGCTGGAAGCCCAAGTACTTCCGGCGTCTGCTTCTCTCTGGAATGTGGACCCAGGAGTCTGTCAGGTCGGACAACAGACACCCAATCCGGTTCCGCCGCAGCAGCTCACACTGCAGCCAGTTTCAATATTTTTCTTGTTGGCAATTGTTGATAAGTGGTCCGAGAGAGGTTTAAGGCCATTTTCTCAGTTTCACGATTAAAAACAGAAATATAACAATTTCCCGCTTGTAACCTCAAATCTACTTCAAATTTCAAACGTTATCAGAAAGCTCAACAGTGCATTTGTTTTAAGGCGATGTCTTACTTGAAACAATCAGGTACTGGCATTTGTTTACCTGGCAAGGATATACGAACAAATCGCCAAACGTGGATGCCAAAGTTCACAATTGCTCGACTGCCCCGACTGGAAGGCGCTTGTGACTAAAAAGCGATGCTCACATTGCATCGTGCCTGGAGCTGGACTAATGAAAGTGTGCCGAGCCCCCGCCCGCACAGCTCCCCTTCTGAGGGGGTCAGCTGCCTACCCACCGAGGGCCTGCAGCAAGCAGAAGAACCAACAAAAAGCACAGGGTAAATATTCTTTATCACACGGAGTCCACGATCTTCTCAAGCGGAGCTGGGCGGAGATGGGCTGCAGGAGAGCAGCATGCACAGCTCCGTTCCTGTGCCAAGGAAGACTGAATATGCGTCGGGGTGTGTGGAGCGGAGCACTGCAGCCCCCGGCTTCACCTCACCCAGCGTGTGACCGAGCGCCCACAGAACCAGCCGGAGTGTGCACTGTACACATGCGACAGCGAAGTTCATCGCCTGCTACTGGGACCCCAAGCAGATTACTAACTGAATTCCATTGAAAACAGCAGCTCCACAAACACAGGCACGTGTCAGAGCTTTGTCGAGATGGAAAAGACCAAAGCAAGACATTACGAGTAAAGTTAAAAAGAGGATATATGATTACCACCTTCATCCGAATCCAGCTTCCCGATGTGGTCACAGTAAAGCCGACAGACGTATGGGAACGGACAGCTGCAAGCACAGCTTTGGTACTGTTAGTGGTTTGATGGTAACGGTATAGACAGCGAAATGCCAATAAAATAAGTCGCAATTTGAAAAAGAAAAAAAAAAAAAAAAAAACACACACTCTAAATTTAAGTTAGCTTAGTAAGATTCCAAGACAGACCATAACCTCACAGTTAATGCATATGCTGAATCAGAAAACTCATCCATGTTGACGTACGAGACCTTATTAGAGAGCCCACATGGCCAAGTACTATAAAGATCTGCAAAGGCAGGAGCCACGATCAAACTAACAGAAGAGCCTAAAAACAACACATTGAAACAAGTCACCTGGACGGTCTAATAAACAAGCATGTTCCTCACCAAACTTCACAAACCCATGTGGGGTCGGTCTTCGTTTTACTCCCGCTCTCCTATTTCACATTGGTTACTACCCCTTGACCTGATCATCGTCCAGTGACAATCTCTTACACACTATCCATCACCACTCAAGGAAGCCATTAAATACATATAACTAGGCCGCAGGTCTTTGGAGATAACAGACTGGTCCAGACTGTGAGAGGTAAACAAGCGATTGTCAAGAAGAAACGTAAATATCCCAAACTGAGAGCCCCAAGTGTGTCATTCTATGGCATATCTTGGCATATGAAGATACATCAGACTCCTATTTAATATGCAAACTCCAACCATGCCCCACCCCCTAACTAAACCTTTCAGAAAATATGGCGCATGACTCTTATTCAATATGTAACTTCCCACCATACCCCACCACCGCACCCACCACGGCAGCCGGTTTGTATTTAATATCCATCCTCACAGCATGCCCTACCCGCCAACTAATTGCTGAGAAAATGCAGCCTCCCACTATCCAAGACCACTGAATCTACCAAATTAAAAAACTTTGAGTACATGCGACAGCCGCTAGATAACGCGTTTATCATGATAAAAAAAAAAAAATGGAAGGGTGTGTGTGGAAATGTTGGAAAGCCACGACATGAAACTGTCTAGGAGGGTGCACCATGGCAACATAAAATTACATCAACAAATGCATTACTTTCTACTGTATAGGCATGCTTTGCTATTCGCAAACCTACAATATTGATGGTGCATCTTGAATTTTAATAAACTGGTATTATTCATCTCAATAGGTATGCGGCCTCATTAACTGCAGAGATCCATAGAAGCAAACCTGTTGTGTTCGAGAGGCAGAACTGTGCGTAACGTGCTCTCTAGGCTACCCACAGAGATGTACAGGAATGTGGCTGTAAATTAATAATTTTCCCATGCAAGGAACAAGAAAAATTAAGTAGAACAATCAATCCGTTAAGACAAAGCAAGTCAGTTTATGATTTCTTGCTGACTTTTATCATCTATTTTTAGTTTCAAGTGTGTGGAACAGTCAGAAGTGGGAGAGTGGGTGGCGGAGAGGCATGCACTGTGAATAATATTAATCCACCTAATTTGATTTGTTTCTCCTGTAAAATAAACGTTTGCCATCAGCTACTGGAAAGCAAAGGCATGGACCTTAGAGGATGAAACAAAGGCTTCTAATAGCAACCTACAAGTAAATACATCAACCAGAAAGGAAGCGACTTTCCCGTCATCTGAAAGAGGCCCTGAAAGTGCACATGAAATCACTCAACATTAGTTAAGGTTCAAGGCCCCCTAAGCTACAAAGAAAATGGTCTCAACAGGCCACTATTTAATTTAATTTCAGGTGCTTGGAAAGGATTGATCTTTTCTAAATGATCAACTTCGAATTTATGGGGCTCATTAATATAAATTACCGTCACATTAGTGCAGCACATACCTGCAGTAGCAGAGTGTACAAATTAAGTGACAAATGTCCCGGAAGGAACCAGAGCAAACACTTCACATAAAAGATCTGAACCAAGTATACCCCATCTACTTTCATCTGAAGAGTTCTACTTAGCAAGATAACATGACATTTACGACCTTAACTAGCCAGGCTCACTCAGATGCTTGTTCAATGACCATTCCCTTAAAACCTTCTCATAGGAGGAAACAAGGCCATGCAGACTCTTTGCTTTAACAAGGAACTGACAACAATTACAATCTCCAGTGCTAGCACAGTTCATGATCGATCTGTAGAAGGAAAATCCTACAAAACTCCATGTCACAACAGCGATATTCTGTTGTATATCAGAAGGTAACGATGGTGCATTAGGAACAGTCGTGGAAAGTGACTGGCCTTTTCGCTTTCTTGCAGCACCATCTCAGACCCTACCTCAGTCACTTCGCTCGTACAGCAATACTGCCCCATCTTCTGCGAACAAGTATTTCACAAAGTAGTTGACCATTGTGGAAGGAACGTCCTCCTCCTGAATGTTTTTACACCTCATTGCTGAAGTACAAACTCTAATAATCGAGAGACTTCACCAAAAGACAGATATTCAAAGTCAGACAAGGAACACCTACATAGAATCTCTGAGCAGGAACATGTTGTTCTAAGGGCCATCAGATGGTATGTGAAGCCGGCGGATACTGGGGAACGCAAGACTACGTTCCTTATCCACAATCACATCTACCAGTTAAGAGTGGACTACTTAATACCAATACATCCACCATTATGGCTGTCTATCTCGATGAGAACAAAGGAGTGTGGGATATCACCTCTACTTTGACGCACTAGTACGGTAGAAGAATTCCAATATCTTAAATACCAAGCCACCGTAAGAATAGACAAATGATTAATCTTCTCGAGAAACTGCAAAAGAACTAGGAGACAAGAAGTACTAGCAAAATAGACACCGTCACAGTATGGCCCACTAATGACATTTTGTAGTATGCATTGTAGTTAGGAAGCTTTAGAATGAAAGGAACATCTACAGATTGGGATGAGGTGAGTCAAATTTAAAATCTGAAAACCTAAGTGGTACAGGGTGTTCAATTTGCAGTTTTATCATGTTTTATTGGCTTCAGAATAGTACAGTCATGTCATAATCTGTATATGTTGTGAGGCCGGGGAGTTCCAGTGCAATCAGGAATATCTGCATGAATCAAATATTCTTCGTTGATACCCCCCTTCCTTACCTGGACTTCAGTTTCAATTCAGACTCTTCCAAGGAAACTGAAAGTAGCTTTGTTCAGGCTTTGAGCACAGGCTTTCTGTACTTCAGAGCCATGTACCCTTGACTCTCAGGGTATTGCCTCAGACTTTCATCCAGATGATCAGGTGTGCAGACACAGAGTGCGGGTGCCTGATAGGTGTATAGGCTACTGCTTGGTTTTGCATATATCCATAGACTTTACCCCAGTAACGCTCATTCATGGTGCAAAGAACTTTGATCTTGATCCTTCTGCCCAATGAGAGCCACTGCAGCACTTTCAGTTTTTAGGTCGAGGGTGCAAGCACTCTGGCCTGTTGTAATCTATCTGTGGGCTTTTAACCACGCCCACCACACGGCCATCACTAACACTAGTTCATGGGCTTGCCTTTCAAAAATGCTTTATCATCATTGGTAAATGCTAAACACTCCCTGGGGCAGTTTTGTTTACACCTTGGCCATAGACCCCGTTACATGGATAATTGCACTTTTGCCGATACATTTGACTGCGAGCGAACGTTTTTTTCCTTTTGTGTCTCTCCTTCACGCTCTCACTCATGGCGGCCGTGGCGCTTTGAATCAGCTTGCTTATGTCAACTGTTTTACTTTTCATTTTCAATTAATGTGGCAAAAAAAAGTCCAGATAGGAATTTGCAACTCTAATAGCTCTAACTCGAGCACACGCGAGACCCATTGCATTGCGAATGCTTGTTATTTTATGTGGTTGAGCCTAACAAGTTTCTGGCAGATTCATTGTGTAACAATTACAGTGAGCCGAAGGAGTTTCTGGAAACTAGCCCTGAATGAGATTACAGTTATTTAAGCGAGCCAACAATACGGTTCTCAGCATATCCATGCAATGGTCAGTTTGAGGGACACAGAGGATATTCCAGGGAAGGGAAAAATAGAAAATGCCTGTTATTACTTATGTTGTTCTGGAAAACAAAGCGCAGCTCAGGGCCAAACAGGGCTCGAAGGTATCAGTATTTTGTTGCAAGATGTGAAAGTGCTCCATGATTAGAATGCAAATCAAAGGGTAATGAGTCAGGAGTTGCTCCTCTCTAAATCTGGATTCCTTTCATTCATACATAGCAGTGTTATTTCATCAAATGGAACATGAGGTCAAGGCATACAGTGACTCACTGGTCTGTTTTCGAACTGCAGGAGGGTTTAAAGTGGTGTACTACAGTGAAGGTTTTCCTTGCACTGTTTAATAAGCTGTGAGCGCATGAAGATGTTGAATGACCTCCATGAAGTACTCCTTGCAACAACTTGTGTGATGACAACTGCACTGACCCAAACCTAACGTGGCAGACCTGGTTTGTAATTAAAAAGAGGATTCACTACATCACAGAAGCGCACACCACAGCCCTACTCTCTAGGCAACGTAACAAGATGTTGCAGTGGACAGTGCTACACGCTTCTAATTTAACTAGGAAAAGAAGGGGGATTTTTCAGTCTTCATGCAAGGAGAGCAAAAGGGTTAGTCTGATGTAAGCCAGGGCAGATTCTGCTGCCCCAGCAGGCATGAACCTAGACAATGGCGTCTATGGTGTGTGTGTCAGGTCCGCATAAATGTGAAGTGGCTCAGAACCTACCTATCCATGATCTTACAAGGCTAGAGTACGTAGTACAGTGCCCTGTACTTAAGCAGTATTTCAGAGCAGCTGATATGTTCATCAACATACTAACAAAGATTGCCTGATTCAAGTGGCCAAGAATAATGCAGAAGTGAACTTTTAACCCTAAACACAAAGTCAGATACAGGTAAGTGAAGGAACTGCTGCAAACAAACAAATGGGCAGGATCGTAAAGCAAGGGTGCAAACCATTTGTTGGCATCTAACTAGACAGTTTCTTTGGCTACAGGGTATAATGTGGTACATGGGTTACAGAGAGGAGGCGAGATGACAGGAGCTTAAGGTGACACCTGTGAATTGCTGGAGATGGAATCGTAGGCAGTTGCCTCCCACAATGTCCTTAAGCCTTTCAGTGTTGCTAAGTCATGATCCTAAATTGCTCAGCTCTGGATACATGATGAACATCTCCTGTTTTTGAAACACAAATCGGTTTACTATTGGGAGCTTTTTTTTTTTTTTTTTTAAACTCGTTTAGGGATGCTTCTTCAGGGTGTCTTGCATAGGGTCTTATTTATTTGTGGCATTGCCACCAGAGGATGGGGTTGCACACCCAATTATACTACCTTTTGGTGGTTTTGAATCTGTGGTTTATTTTCTAGTTCTGAATGGGGTTAATTTGTACAGTCTGGTCGATACCTTATACTAGAGAGCTCACAGCAGTGCCATGGGGTCAGTAACCTCAAAAGAGGATGTGTAATCAGACTATGTCACATCAAACTCATTGGCAGTTTTTTATAGTGCTTGACTGAAAGCACGTCTGTTGTGAAGGATGCGATCAATGTGATAAGTTTGAGATGTAGAGGGAAACAAGGGAGTTGCCTCAACAGGGATGGATTTGCACTGGCAACTCAAGATTTCTGTTGCACATTAGCAATGGACCTCAGGTGTAGCCTGCTTTCTGCACTCTATTACACACAAGCTGATCGAAACCTACTAGAGGGACGTTTTGGCAGATGTCTCTTGCTCTGACTCTAGTCTGTGCACCTACAAGTTAAAGTCACCCATAACCATGATTGTATTGGCTACGATCTGCGGTGGAAGGGCCAGTTCTAGGATTTCTGCCATGAATGAAGAGCAGACCTTGAGCGGTAGTAGATCACTTCAGGGATAAATTAGCTTGTTGTGTTGAATGTACTTTTTTTAAGACTATGCACTCAAAGGATATAGGATATCGGGGAGGTCTGTGCAGGGTATTTCAGTAGTGTGATATGGTGATTCTCCACCTCTTCTCTAATGCGGTTATCAGAGGTGGACCTCCTGGAAGGTGGAGCAAGGAAGGTGATTTTACATGAAGACCTTAAGAATGCGTTTTAGAACTACTGGAACAGGGAAAGTTCCTTTCCATTTGCAAGGCCAACATCTGAGATGGAGGATACAGACACAAATGTATATTTATTTATTTATTATCCTGGAACCCTCAAGCTGTTTTGCTGTCCAGTTCATCTGGGAATACTGTGTGTGCAGGTGCAATTGAAACAACACTTTCCCAGATATTCCGGTTTCCGGTGGTGTAATCCATCAAACTGATCTTAGGGGCACAGTTCTGCACCAACGAAAACATACATGTGACTATTTCCTAGGGCTCCGTCACAGTCAAGGAGTAACTTTGGGAATCACATTGTTTTGTGCACGGGATAAAAGGATGGCCTCTTGAGGTATTTAACTGACAGGGGCATTAGAACTCTTTCAAATGATTCAGTGCTTATTTTAGGAAACCTGAAAACAAACAGACCAGCAGTTAGACCTTACTGGCTGAGTCTGGTAAAGATTTATACAATTCTGGGACTACCCAAGGCAGCAAGGAAGGTTCAGTTTATGCCCTAGTTTTGCTCCCGGACTTGAAGGAACTTTCTGTCGTGGATCCAATTCAAGCTTTGCTTTCATCCTCACCATCTCACTCGGTCCCATGATTAACAATTTCACACCGGCATGGTCCAATGTACTACGTTCATCTACAATCTGTTGTTTGCACAGTTAACAGAATGTAATAATTTTTTTAATAATCATACTATTTTAGTCATTTTGATTAAGTACGTATCTTTTACTGAGCGCAAACTTGTTTTTTCCCTTTTACATTTTGATCATGCCCCTTTCAACAGTGGGCATGTTTCTGAATGACCCAACGTTTTCACCCAAAATCCTGCTTTGTTTTATACCCCGCTTTACAGTTTCATAGCTCTTCTCCTTCACTATCCTCAAATGTGGAATCTAACCTTCATACCTAACCTTCATGCCATGGGAAGCCCAAGTCACTTGGGGTCCTTGGCTCATCCCAGATTTTTTTCTACCCTTCTCACTCTAAACAAGCTATCACACAATCTTTCCTCTGTATCTAATGCACATGAAACTTCATAGATCAAAGTTTCTGTTTGCTGTCCCACTTCTTTTGAGTCAGGGACTCTGGCATGACAAGTTTTTCATTTATATATTTTATGGATACGATTTTGCGTCTATATTATAGTATTCCAAAACTATTTGGATGGAAAGACTGTAGCAAGAAGTTGCAATTCCAAAATATTGGACTGGTCACCCATGTCAGACAGCCACATATTCCACAGATTCACTGAGGCCAACTGATGGTAGGAGAAACGGGAATACACTGCAGTCACCGGCAACAAATTGAGGACATGGTTATAGGGGAAAGTTAACTACCCATGGAACAGCGTCACTGGCCTTCAAACGGAGCACCTTGCAATTTAGTGAAGATATTAGCAATTTCGAGGAGAAGCTAGGTAAAGATGGTCTCCAAATGAGTCTGGTGGGGCAGTTAACAAGAAACATTTAGAAACAGAAAGAAAGAGCAACGAAGCAAAAGAAAGCCTCACACGAATAAACCACTTAGAATAGAAGGTCTTAAATCCAATTATATTTGTAGACACGTTCCTGAGGCACAAGGAGGGGCAGCAAATGAAGGCAAAATACAAAAAATGATCAGAATAGCCCCAGCTCCACCAATGCACATATTGATAAACTGAGCGTGGTGCTTATCAAGTCAAATGAGAACTATGGCACAAGCTGAGATAGATACACTTTGTTGGCTGAAAAGACGACAGCTGCAGGCAGTGCTCACACGGCTTGGAGGGAAATTAACATATTTTACCATATGCCTGTGAGGGCCAGTACATTCTACCACCATATCCTCAAAGACATTCTCAAATTCAGAGGCTAACTGTACCTCTCCTGCATGGTGCTCCAAAGCTTGAAATCCAGGCAAGAAATACTCTGTAGGAAGGATCAGCCTGCCAACGGCAATCTCGTCTCCACCCCCTTCTTTCTGAATAGAGAACACAAGTATGGGAGGGAGGAACTCATTTAATGATATATACTATAAACCATGAGAGTTTTAATGTATAGTCAACTGAACAAAAAAGACGTCCATAAATTCATGAGCAGGCAAGGAAGCATGAATGGGTACGGCAGAATAAAACACACTGCACACATTCCATGGTTTCACTATTGTTATACTTCTGACTTTTAAGTTCCTCATAGTAGCCACAACAATGCAGCCACCCCAACGTATTGTCTTTAACCATATTTGCATGTAACAGTGAACTGTGATTTATACAGATGCTACGTTCATTCCATTAGAAAAACGGGTATTAGGAGGGCAGCCCGGCTATATGCTTGTTATCTAGTTTTGAAGAGAGACCCTTCAGCTTTTGTTGTTGCTGGAGTACTGACCGCCATAGTATGGTCAATTCATACATCCAACGTGCAGGGTCTCGTACTGAAAAAAAATATGTGATGGTCATCACGTTGTGTGTTCCATCCCGTTATACTGGTTGTGTCCTTCCATTTTTGCAGGGAAAAGAAAGGCTCAGTTAATGTGAACCTTCGAGGCTGCCAAATTCAAATCCCTGAATGTGCAGACCAGACTCTGTTGTCATTTGTACCTGTATCTTTTTATCCATGTTGACTGGGGCCACTGACTTATCTTCTACTAAACAATGTAGTGTAGTTCGGATAGTTCATTCAGGCCTTGTTCACCTGTCCCAAGGTTTGAAATTACTGCTTTTAGTTGAAGGAGAATTTATTCCACATTTCCAAGATCTAGTTGTATCTATTTGGGTCTATCCAATATGAATAATTTTCAGTATGACTTTTCTCTAGGTAATGGTTGATGATGGGCGAAGAATTTTACATCGTCTTTTTGATTTGTGCTGAAATATTCTTTATCTGTTGGTCTGCCTTGCCTACTTGAGCCAATTTGAACAGCATGGCGTCCACCACATTCTTTTGTGTTCCAGTTTGTAAACTTCCTGTTCTGAATTGTTTTACCTTGTGCTCTTCAACAGCAGGCAGTGTCAACACTTACTGCGCGATGTTACACCGCGGCGCCTCTTCAAACCTGAAATGGACTCAACATCTTTCAAGTTGTGTATTTTTAAGGTAAAAATGGTCTTTCTTAATCTGGAGGTAAAGTATGAAGAATGTACCAATTTGCATGTGTAGTTTTTCGCAATGGCACCAATATCATTGTTGAAGTTGGTAACACTAACTTATTCTTATGGATCAGCTCTTTTCCTGGAGTGAACCAGGCTCGTATTGTATAACATATTCGGCGTTTTTTGCATGTCCTCAGTCTATTCATTTTGCAACATTTTTGAAGTAGTCTTATTTACGGCAATCTCTCTAGAGCCTCGAGTATGAACTGTATGGCAAATCATCCTGCACATTTCTAGGATAAGAACTGATGGAATGACGGTGCGTTTTATTTTTATTTTTTTAATAGAGGTGTGTAACGGTCCTTCATGTTTTTAAATCCAGGAAGACAATGTGTGTTCTGTCACAATGTAAAGACAATTTGGGGTTTACTTTGAGTTTCACCAAAGGTGAAATGCTAGCAGGATTTACTCTATAACTTTCCATTTCATTGTAAAGGCACTGTGGTATAATTTACTACAAACTAAAGCATCCCATATGAGTTGGCTCTATAAAATCATTACTCTTCATATTGTGCCATGTGTAGTACTCCCATCTAAGGAGCAAAGAATACCCGATGGCCTTGCCTGTAACCTTAGTGCAGAATTTGTTATCTAATTTGAAATATTTTTTGTGAGGCCTGTTTTGGCACTTTTTTATGACAAATTCTGTGGTGACTCCATGCAGCCTAACCTTTTTGATTATTTCTAATGTGGCGTGTCGCAGCATATCTGTATGAAGTGCTTCCATGTTAACTGGCACTAACATTTTATTTTCAGGATTGAAGATGTTCTCTTTGACGTTCTCAAATAAGTCTGTGCTGTATATGATGTTATACTGTATTTCCATGATAAATGGTTTCAAATAGTAATCCACATATTTTGTTAGCACTTTCAGAATGAACACTACTACAGACTATAGTGCATTCAGGATGCGTTTTTTTTTTTTAGCATTCTTGTGGACCTCTGTAAGCATGGATAGTACTCGAATCCCTGGATTGCTTTCCATCATGTAGTCTTATTCTTTTTAGGTCTCGTCTAGCTGAGAACACAAGCTACCGGTTAATAAAAATACCTTCTGTCAGTGTACAGTGGTCTTAGAGCCCACCCACTGCAAAGCACTGGTTGGCTTTACTGTCACTTTTGTTTGCTTGCATTTATTCATTAACTTGCGTTTGTTCCTCCCTTGGAGCATGTATGTATTATTTCTATTCTAACACTGCTTGTTTTTCAAGCACTACTTTTGTCTTTTGGTTAAGCACTCTATGAAAGTGCATGTATTCCAGCTGTTTCTCTTAGTACTTCTCTCTTCCAGCCGCACTCCATGTTGCCCTCGGTCACTATTGCATTCTCCCCAATCCATGTTGTACTCACACTCATGCATTTATCCCTCATATTGCTTTTTCACCTCTGTGCTCCTCCCCACCCACTCCATATGTTACTCACTTCTCTCGTTGCATCTCCCTCACCTCCCAAACAATGAGTCGCTCCTCTTCCCACCACCCTCCATGTTGCTCTCTCCACCACAGCCTTCTAGATTACTTCCTGCACCCTCTGTGCTGTTGTACCCAGCTCAGTCCTCTGTGTTATTTCCTCGACCAGCACCGTTGGTGATGCTTTCCCCCCAACCATGTCCTTTGTGATGCTTGCCTTCACCTGCAGTCTTTGTGTTGCTCCCCCTACCAGCGCTTCATTTTGGAAAGGCATGCCGGTGGTATGTACAGGCCTTCAAACTGCTGTGGCCGCTGGGTCATCTCACTTTTATTTTTTTGTTTGCGACGATGTGCATCAAGGCTTAAACCATTGGCAAAGCCAGTAGGGCTCAATTGAGAGACCTATTGACTTTGCCAATGCTGATTTATTGATCTGGCCTCCATGAGGACCCTCCGAGAGGGTCCTTTATGGTGGCCTGAAAGGTTATGGTGGGATCTGATGGCAGTGTTGGAAAGCTGACAATTAATCTTTTCTTGATAGTCACTTATGTCGTGTATCTATATGCCCTACCTTTGGCCAAATGTTTTATAATCAGGCCTTTGTACTCTTTTAGTTGTCTTTTTGCCTCAAATTGTTCCCTCGTTTAATTAGGTCAGATAACCCTTCTTGTCCATTGCAATTCAAACAAACTTTCATTATAACCCCCACCCCCCCAAAAAAAAATTAGTCACCTTTGGTGGTATATATTGTGAAGGGGGGGGGGTCAAAATAAGAGGGGCTGTGAATGGTTTGTTGATTTCCAGGGGCACAGAGGGGTGGGGGGTGCTCAGGGCATAGGAGAGGGAAGAGGCTGCAGAACACGTCCCTTTATGTTGACTGCCGCGCAGTAAATCAAGATGGAGGCACCCTCAGAGTGATCCTGCGAGTCATCCCTGCCCTTCTGAGGGGTGCGACTGGAAGGGTCCAGGGGGCTGGGAAGGAGGAGGAGACCCTGGCCTTCGGTGGGTGGCTGTGCGGCCCCTCGCTTCCAGACACTTGTGGCAGACTCCCCTGATATGTGCTGCACTGCTACATGTGAGGCGGCACACTCCCTGGGTCTGGCAGTGAGGAAGCCCTCCGCCTGCGCGGTCTGGAGGTGCTGGAATTGGGGCGGTTCACTCACTCACAGCACCCACCCCCCACACCCCAATCTGGGAGGCACAGACAGATGGGCGGTGACTCCCGCTCTGGCCGAACACTGGACGGGACAAGGCGACTGGCCAGTCATGATGTGCAGCCTAGCTGTTCCAGGGCGTATGGGGCTGAGGCGGTGAGCTTCAAATGGAGCCTAGCGGTGTGCTATACCCTAAGTGATTGGACTCCCCAGACTAGTAGGTGCATGGTTTGGGGTCCCCTCCCTTTTTTCCTGAAATGCCTCGTTGCCTGACATGGGAGCTACCCTGAGGACCAGCACACCTAGTTAAAGAGCACATCGCGAATCCCACTTTGGCCGCCTTGCTCCTGTTTATCAGCGGCTATACTGTGTTGGGCAGAGGCCAAATAGACTTGGAGCAGAGACACAATATTGCAGGAGACCCGCTCCCGGAGTGATATACATTGCAGAGGCACCAAAGTTCTTCTGTTCCCAGATTATACCAGGGAGGTGCAGCAACAACGCTAGCCATACAAGGTAAAACAGAAGCTTGCGGCGATGGGGGTGCCGTACCGCCTACTCTTCCCGGGCCAGAGTGGTCTATGCCAACAAAACACATTTTTTGGCAATCCTGCAACTGCCTGGACCTGGCTGATTGACGGGGGGGGAGAAGCCCGATGAGAACTATTTATTATCCCTACACTGATATTTGGTAAGCCCTGTACAAGCGATTTCCTAGAATGTTAACTGTCTCCTGGATAGGATAAAGCGCACCGCGGTATTAGCTTTTGCACGTTACCACCCTGATGTGCTGCTGCCCCAGGAGACTCACCTTATGGGAGATCACTATCCCTCTCTGGCTCGCAAAGGGTTCCAATGGGTCCATTTCCTCTTTAAAAAGGATTCCTTGAGCCAGCAAGCTGACAAGCTTTGGTTGATGCACCTGTGTGCCAGTGGTACTGAGACCTGAGAGGACTTTGGCAGCATTTCCAGCAACCCCAGAAAAAAGCCTGAGGCTCTCTACAGATTAAGGGCTAAACCCAGAAACACATGTCTAGAGATGTACAGCACTAGATGCCCCCTCTAAGGAGAAAAACTACGGAAAAACAAATGAAGTAAGCACGGATTTGTACTGCATTTATCAGAATGCAATGGAGCAAATTGCATGCTGGAGTGTGAGGCAGTGTGCTCCCAACTGTTTCCTTTCAGACTTTAGCATGCTCTCTGGAAAGCCCCTCAGTTTGTATACAAATTACTCTGCCTTGATAACATAGTCCATTCCACGAGACCAGTCAATCATTAGCAGGGCTAATATGGATCTCCAGTGGGGACAGACCTTGTTGCTGCTCTTGAAATGACTTAAAATATTTAGATGTTGCTGTACCAGAAAGATTAATGAAGAATATATAATTCTGGAAGCTTTACATTTATTAGCATGCCCTCGCTTGGTATAAAGTGTGAATGGTATGTGGAAGTCTTGAAAATATTAATAACAAAATGTACACTCTGTATCCTGGAGGAATTAGTAAATTAGCATTTAACTGCGCAGAAAGTCGGTATGTTTCAAACAATACTTCTGAGAGCAATTGCAATCAATGTAGGTCTGAGCACACTACTGAAACCTCTCCTTAATGCAATAAAGTCTGTGGCCTCAAGTGCAATCATCCTCCGATACGAACTACCTAGCCCTCCAGGAAAGCTACCGAGTGCATCTCTCTTCTGCAGATTTCTTGACAAGGATTTCTAATTGTCATATACATAAGACTCTCCAGACGATGGCAAAAGCAGAGAACTGGTAACATAACGACACCAGCCAACTAACACACAGGTTCAGGGTAAGTTAAGACAAATCGACATATTGCAGATGCACCCCCTCCCTCCTCACGGTGTCTCCACATCTGAGCACATTCTACTCTGCTGCTACAAATAAAGTATGCAAGTACTTCTTTGCAAGGGGAAGACTACGTCTCTTCTTTAAAGTCAGCCGGGTAAAAAGCTCGCGCCAGATGGTTAGACCGCCCTTGTCGTCAGTGGCTGCAAAGAGTTGAAACCAGCTCTGAAGCGCAGCACTTAAACTATCTGTTCTATTTATGTCAATCATGTAACAGTGCTTAGCGAGCAAATGACTCGGGTGGCCAAAGCCGTTTAACAGGATGCCTAACAATAGCAGATTATTCTTCGGTCTTTGGCCGTCTCATTCTTGTTCAACCTAAAGCTACTTACGTGCACTCAGCGTCACGCTCAGGACCATAAGAGAAGCTGCCAAGAACCACCGGCACTGTGAAATGTTACCTGTCCAAGAGCACCTTTCATGCGCCATTAACAAGAAAAGAAATGCGAATTTCGACCCAAATGCACTCGAGTCGCTAGCTAAAGCTGGAAATAAGTTAACAGCGTCAGTTAAAGGTCCAAAGTTCACAAATGACTGTAGCACTCTGCCATTCTCTAGTGTCTGATTCCTATGCATGTTCACCATCCTGGTTGACTTTGAGGGAACCCAACCCCAAGGGAGTTCCCCACTAAAGAGCAACTCCAATAAGCCCCAGTACAGGGGAGGCCCTGAACTAGCATAAAGCCTGAACACCAAAGGGGGTGCCCTCCCCGACACCAGTATCGAGCTCTGGTGGCATCTTTTATGAAGCTGTGGAGCGCAATAGCTGCACCCAAGAGTAACACCCATTAGCTTCCCTGTGTAAATGAAATCAAGTGGTCCCTGACAAAAGGGGTGCCTTGGTGTTTACTTTAGTAAATGAATGTACATGTTCACAAACGTTACCTACACTGCAATAACGCCTGCAAACATAGGAACATATGCAGAAAGGAGACCAACGGCAATCACCGACAGTGAACCCAGCATTAGGGTTGGCCTTTTAGGATTGTGAAAGTCTCGTTACATAAACGGAGAAGGTAAGATGAAGGATCGCTGTTGCCCACTCAGAAACAGATGGCAATAGCTTGTTCCTTAATTATAATGTATTCTGTAGTGCTCCCTTACAATGTAAAGTAAATAACAGATGCTGCCATTAAAAAGTGTAACTATCTTTTGCCTTAGGATGTTGCTGTAGGGATTAAGAGAATCAAGGCAAAAGGTGACCAGTGAAGAATGGGCCCGATACATAAGCATCGGTCACCCTACTACATTCTGGAAGCAGTGAATGGCCTGCTTTGCCCAGCATCCTCTCTAAGGAACGAACTTCTGCTCCAATTAGGGTTCTTTTATAGAGAAGCTGATATTATTATTCCAGTGATAGAACAAGAAGATATGGCCCGTTCTCAGCACCCACATTTGCCCAATGTGCCAACTCACACTAGACTTTTGCCATTGGACTCATTAGAACAGCCAGACTGACTCAAAAATATAACCTATAAAGGCCCTATTACTTGTGATCAAGATCTAGTAAGATTGTCATTTATCACACATTCCACGACAAGAACACCTGAAGTAGAGTATGTTAATGATATTAGAAATTATGAGAGGGGAAGTCAAGGGACACTATGCTCATCTTTATGCCCTGGAATATCGCCGAGTGTAAAAGTAGGTTAGATACCCCCGTCCGGAATAACTGTATAAAACAAAACAACTTTATCTGTCTACAAGAAACCTGGACGCTTGACCCCTACCATATTGACTGTTATATTTGCTATTTCCCACCAGCAGCTTGGTCCAGACCAGGACGTGCTAAGGGAGGGTTGCAGATTTGGATTTCTGTGTTAATGCCTTATAAGGTAATGCAGACTTGTTTGGATTCATCTAATTTTCAGTTGTTATGTTTAAAGGGAAGAGGTCGCCACAAAATTCTAGCCTCATAATATTGACGATGTAAGATCTTGTAGACTGTATTAGAAGATCACCATCAAGGATAGAGAAGCCAACATAAGAGAATCAGCACAGGATAATTTGCAGGTAGTGAGTGCTAACAGACGTAATTGTGCACTCTAAATGATAATTCTAATTTCTTTAAAGACGGAGATGCTTATATCCGGTCCATAAATATTCTGGCAGATAGATCAGGGTCTCATTTTGGAAGCATTTACTCATAATGTAATAACGAGGAACTTGAACTGGGAATAAACTATTCTTCCTCACTGAATTGGGGGATTGATATAATAAATAAGAGTTTGAAGCTCAAGGCACCTGGCCTGGATGGAGTACTGATTGACTTCCACCAGCAAAATATCAATCTCTGGGCACTGATCTTGACAAATGCCATAAATATGATCAAGACAGCTTCCTTTCATCATGGGCACACTCAATAATAGTGCACATCTTTAAAGGGGGCAGTAGAAAGTGACCCCAAATGTTAGCAACCCCATCGCTACTGAACTCAACAGTCATCATATTTAGGAACGTTTTGATGGAGAGACTAGAAATGTGGGAAGAGGATTATTCCACACTTTTGGACCTACAATATGAATTTCGTAGGGGTCTGGCAACAATGGAACAATGTCTGAACTATTTATTATTGGTTTGTAAATAAATTCAATGCAGCAAAGGAAGAGTTGCTTCATGCGGCATTTATGGAATTAAGCTTCGCGTTTGATTGTGTTTTGCATTCCAAACTTTGGGTAATCAAGAATCCCATGAGGGTGGACGTAGAAACAACTCATTTTTTACGAGCTCCTTATTCAAAACACTGAAGCGAGCATCAGATAGATATCGACCAAATGGAGAATGTTCAGTCTCCCTCAAAATTAGGAGAGGAGTACGACAGGGCTGCATATTGGCACCATTTTTATTTACACTCTATTTAATTCTATAGATAAGTGTCTCCTGGCAATCAGTTGTGAGGTCCAACAGGTAGAAATATGTTTGATTATGATTTGACAATGCACCTATGATGCGGAGCTCTTGGCCAGATTGGCCAATGGGATTAAAAAAAAAATTCACAGCTAGATTTGCAAACTAATATAATTAAGACATTCGTAATGGTACATGGCCCTAAGACCATGAAAACCAAAGAGTACAAAACGAATAACTTTCGGATTAACTTTCGATTCTACTTATAAATATTTGGGTGTACCGCTGGATTATGCATGGAAGTGGAAAATTCTCTAGAACATCACGACAATGTAATGTAAGCACTCAATTGAGTTCATTTTCAGATTTGCATCAGAATTAGGAGCAAAAGCAATAAAGGAGATAATGAACATTTACAGAAGTAAATGTCTAGCAGTCGCTGCATAAAGGGCTGGTAATTGGGGACATTCAAATGTCTCTGACATACAAAGAGTAGAGAATGTTTGAAAAAAATATTACTATCTGTTCCTTCAAGTAACTCTACTTTTGTATGCCATGAAGAATTTGGTCTAGGTTATTACAGGATTTTGTAAGCCTTAGGTCACTGCTGTTTTAGATCTCTATTTGGGCAAAACTATAAACTTTATTTAATCGCACAGTGATCCGAAACTGTTTGAGACTGGATCATGCTGAAAAATACCATATATAAAATATGTAAAGTCCATATGTTAAATATTGGTATACGGAGTTTACAGAACCGAAATATATTACCAGTCAATATAAAGGGATTGTAAAGTCTCTCTTTTGTAAGTTATGTAAAAAGGACAAAGAGCTTAGAACGACAAAGCCATCTGTTAGTACTTATTCCCCATTGTTAAACACAGACTACAAGGAACCATACTTGGGTTTTACTGAAAACTCCCAAAATCTGCTTTGGTATTGCACATTCGCTGGTTGGATTCCCTAAACCTGGACAATAGTTAGATGCATCTGTGTGCTGCCCTTGTGACCGCCTTTCATCCCAATTGCTACTGTATTTTATATTACTTTGTAAATTTTATTAAGCTTTAAGGACATGTTATTTGGTTCCCTTACTCAAGAATATGAATTTTAGGTAATGTAGGCCAACTTTTATACCTTCAGTTATTACCCTTGCAGCAGGTTTGCAATTGTATCATCAGTTTTTTTTGCAAAGTGGTATCTGTATTCGGAAAATACTAAAAATGTTAGCAAATCACATATGAAAGATTAGTGACTGATTACGCCTTATATACATTAATTCATTAAAGATGCAAGAAGAGCTACTGATAAATTTTATTATGATTTGTATGAAAGGTTATAGTTTTAATAACAAGTGATTTATGTATATTTTATGGTTGATATTTTACCCCCAAAAAATATGTACTTGATTTATTTTGCTCCAGTTCAATTGATGTTTTAAACTTTGAGTATGCATTAGGACAGCTAAGTGGCTGCTTACCAACTTCCAAAACTGGACACACAAGCTATTACCCCCACACCCAAAGGAAAGCTCTCCAATGACATATGGATGGACACTGCTACGATGCTTCCTAAACCTACAGCTGTGTGCTCCCCTTTACCTCAAGAAAAGGACTACGCTTGATGCCCTACTCACTTGCTGGTAGTCTGCCCTGTTGCTAACGATCTTGCATGTGTGGGAACACCTAGCATTCCCAAGGAGACCATAGATGTAGATCTGGAGCATCAAGAACTTCTCTTTATCACTCACCAAAGACCAGCAGATTTACTTTCAACTGCTGATGAGCTAAGCAGTGCCTGGTTAGCATGCTCACTCCTGGGCATGACATGTGGTTGTTTACACCACAGAAAGGCAAGTATGTTTGGAAGTCCAAATTCTGTACTCAAGTCATAGTAACCATTGCTGGATGTAGGGAACACCTGCTTTTTCACCCTTGACACTGCTATAGTCACTCCCACTCCAAGGTTCAGAGGAAAATCCAACAATTAACATTAAAGAACAGGTGGATGAAGGACAAAGACTACTTTCTTTTTTAATTTATAGTTTTATTGGATCTGAGTAATATAAATTAACAGGTTAAATTTCATACTTGTAACATCAATATAGATGTATTTAACATAATTAATTTTAGTATTCGTAGTTTTTCTTATCCATTTTCAGTTCCTTTTTTGTTCACTGTATTAATGACCTTCAGTGGTTATTGTTCAAGGTACAATAAAATATTTCCCCAGATACTATCGAAAAAGTAAAGCTTGTTTCTAAATCAAGACGTTTTAAATTCCGTGTTGGCTTGTTTTTTTAAATCCTTTACCCAAAATCTGATGTTTGCATAGCGGTCTTCTTTCCATTTACACAAGATTAGTTACTTTCCCACTGTGACAGCTTTGTGAACCCATAGCATAAACGGAGAACCCTGTGTGTGTGGCTCTTAAATATATTATGGAAAATTGTTAGCTTTTATCTATAGTTGTAGTTTCACTAAACATTAGTAATAGAAACTTTTTCAAAGAGTTCAGCTCACTGACATTTGTCAAATCGGTTTAAGAGTGTACTATTCTTTAGCAAACTGTCAATAAATGTCTTTCATAGAGTGCTTTAGTATTTTTTTCTTCATTTTTGACTACACCCAATAACGTTTGCAGCAGATTTACAGCTATCAGAGATTGTTAGATAGGCAATGGGTGAGTGTCCCTTTCTGAAGTTGTAATTTGTTTTCCCTAAGTACTTCAGACTACTTGTTTCTGCACTTTCAAAAGATCTCCTTGCGGTTTTTGACTGATTTCATTATATATAGTTGAGGTAATCATTATAAGAACATTAAGCCTTCTATACTCCAGTGTTTTGGTCTAATTTATTTTATAACTGCTCCACATCAGTGAAGATTCATTCTACTATCCTCCTGTGCCCTGTCAATCCAATTATGTTACGACTACATGCCTTGTCACCATTAAACTTGACACCTAACAATTATTCAGGGGTGGCAGCTTACACAGAAAACTGTATTCTAATGGAACACATCTAAGAACATGTGCTTGTGCTGTCACCCAGTTGGGCATCTTTGGTGTTTTCCATTTATTTTCCATCTGCTTGCCAGGCTTATGATGAAACCTTAATAATGGTGTCTGATATTTGTTAGACCGAAGTCCCCCTTTCATATGGGGGTTTGCAAGCAAGACAATATGATTAAAGCTCGACTCCCCTTAACAATTTTGAAAGAATTTGCATCACAAGGTCGAGTTGCATTTTACAGAGATTTTGGTAAGATTATTACATACTTATGCAATTTTGGTAATTGGGTCATTTTATCAAGTTAAGATCAGTCCACTGACCAAGATTTAACTGGTTTGAGTTCGTTTTTGCTTTCATCTCCCTAACCAGAGGCTCTAGTTGTATTTCCATCAATGTGCCTTTATTTTTTGTTATGTTAATTCCCAGATATATAAAATTCAATCCTGTTGGCTTGAAAAGCCAAACTACATCCTTAGTTGTGCTGCTGCTCTTTAACATGAGCATCTCTTTTGGTTTATCTCAGTTAACCTTACACTTCTGACACCTCAACACACTCCAAAAGTATCTATGATATCTTAAAATTACTGAAATGGATCAGGAGGTCATTAGCCTTCCTTGTGTATCTGAATCTGTGCACACTCTGGACAGATTGTTAAACCTAGTTTCAAACACTATTTTTTTTTTTTTTTTTTTTTTTTTTAGAATCACCAGTGAAAGGTTCTAGTTTAAATTGTTGAAAGGCTTTCCTCAATCAATAGGTAGTACAATGGTTTCACCTTCTTCTTTCTCATGTTTCATAACAATTCCAGAAATTAATCGTTTGTTATGGTGGCCTTTTTAATTGTATTTTTTTTTTAACAAAATCATACTGGATCCTTATGTATTACGGTTGAATCCCCACTTCGTCTGGCTGGAAAACGTTTTATAGGGCCAGTGTCATCTACGTTGGGCAATTATTTATGAATAATATAGT
This sequence comes from Pleurodeles waltl, assembly GCF_031143425.1. Lineage (NCBI taxonomy): Eukaryota > Metazoa > Chordata > Amphibia > Caudata > Salamandridae > Pleurodeles > Pleurodeles waltl. The sequence continues at coordinate 1,127,357,973 of NC_090448.1, forward strand.
ACCCACGCAATTAAGGGTCAAATTTCTGTTAAGTACACGGTCTTGTTTTCTATAGGGCATAGCTCGGTCAAGAAGTAAATAATTGAAAAAACAACACGATAAAAAAAGAAAAACAAACGCCTAGCCCAAATTATTTGAGTGCATTCAAATTTGAATGTGTATGTTAAGTAAGGAAATACGAAAAAAAAAAAGAGGTTAAGTACTTGCAGTGATTAATCGATTCATAATACCTTTTTCCTCTCTCAGATAATTAATGACAAAAGAATTAAACAACTACACAAAGCTTGACAAAATATACTCCTAATACCAACGCCTATAATGTGCATCACTGTCTTGTTATTTTGCCAATTAAAAGGTTCTCAATGTTTTATCTTCACCAATATCCAAATGCCCTGCACCTCAAAGTCGATGAGCGTAGACCAAAATAAACCCCTGGAACATCAGCCCTTCCGGGAAGACCAGGCTGCAAATCAGAAGACGAAACAATGCTTTTAAAATATTAACAACTCCATTTAATTAAATAGCGTCAATAATCACACAAAAATAGTACCCCTATTTCATTTTACTAATATGAAATAAAAGAGATGCATGGATTTAATAAGACAACACTTGTTTCTATGTTGAAGTACCTGCAAGAATCATAGCCAATTAAAGTCTTGTTACAAGCAGAACAGGGAAGCAGCTAATTCAACACAATATAACTAGGATATCGGCTCATACAGCTCTCGGCCACAACGTGAACCCTACACAAAATGACAGTCTTAACCGTAGAGTATGTTATAGCATGAGTGATTGTGTGGTTTGGTGCCAGGGAGACAGGACCCTTGCTCAGCTTCCCTTGGCCACCAGATGCCAGTTCTCCCACGCTGTATTGTTTCATCGCCATCTTCAGCTACCCAGAGCCTGTAGACACAGAGCTATCCCGGTATTTACGAACGTCACTTACATGTAGGACATCATAGGTAGGGTTTAAGGTGGAGAGGTGACACATGCCGGGCCGAGACTTACATAGAAGGTCAACACAGCTTAGTGGGAACAGCAGAGCTGCAGATGGAGGCTATTCCACGGTGATACAGAATTCAGGTGGTTATGTGTGCAGAGAGGCTGGTGGAACAGATGGATTTTCGAATCTGTTCAAGTGGAGAAGCGAAAGAGCTTGGCCGACCTACATTCCTGGGAAAAGAACTTACCTGTGGCAAAAAATAAAGGCCAGGGAATGGCAGATACAGATTAAAAAGTGACTGACTTCCGGTCTAGAAAGCAACCTGATGCACAGAAGGATTGGTAGTAGAGCCAGTGCCAGCATAAAAATTATGTATCTGTCTTTCAGGTGTGAGGTGAAGTTCAAGAGTACCCAAACAGCTATTCTGAAACAGAAGCAAGGAAAAGGCAGATGTTATTGATCGTCCAGAGAAACCCCACCTCTAGGCTATTGCTGCATGCAGGAGCATATCTGGTTATTCTGCCCCCTGCTCATCAAGGCTTACAAAAGACCTGGGTCTGCTTAATTCCAAGGCTTATACATGAGCCTTGCAGGATAGTCTGGGAAAGACAACTATGGGTTTCCAAAAATGAAGCCAAAAACAGAGTATATTCCATTTTTTTCCAGCTTCACGTATTAAGCATTTCAGGTTAACATTGGGATACATCATGTGTCAGAAGCAAACTTTACGTTGTCAACATGCTTATGGGAGACGTTTATATACAAAACATTTGCATGTTGATGCCAGGAGTGCGCTGATGATCAGTTATGTAGGTCCTTTCATCTAGAAATGTACGAAGGAATACATGCTATGTAATCACTTATTAGGCCAATAGTATCCCAGTCCGCCTCAAATAACTTTACCAGTAAGTGCAATAAAAGAAAAACAACAGGTTCATGGTGTGGTAGCACGCAGATCAGGAGTCAATAACTACTATGGGCATTAACAGGGGAAGGTGCATCAGCGAGAGCCATTAAGTGTCCAGGTGCTCAAGGTAATAGTGTCGTAGTAAGGTACAGCTTGTCTGCGCAATCAGCACTGTCTTGTGGGATACATTTATGTCAGCCATGTGCTGGGTCCCCAAATAGCAATAAAGCCCTGGCATCCGCCCTATGAAAGGACCGCCGAGCCTGGATCTGAACCCAGAGGCTCCAAGATCACCAGCGATTGCTCTGTAGGACTTTCAGACTCGTTAATGACCCCAGTCCAGAGGTCTGAGATCGGTCGCCGGCATAACCCAAGAGCCTCCTTATGCATTAATGCCCCCTCCTCTGCTGTTCCCACACGGTCACATCACTTTCCCAACTCTGAAAGGTGGTACCAGTACTAGATTTCCAAGGTAGTGAAATTATGCACCTGATAAGTGCCAAGTTCAGGAAGCGATTCCCAACTTTCTTGGGCTTTGGCCTTGGGAACGTGCATAGCAAACCAGCCCCCATGGCGCACTCCACTGTCTGGGCAAGTGTGGACCTCAGCCTACGAACGACCACTGTACAGAAGTCTCCTATATGCGCACATGACGAAGTCATGTGGACAAACTCTACATCTTTGCAATGGGGACGTCTTCCCTCCTCCCCTCCATCAATAGCTCTAATTTGGCGTGGAGTGAGGTATGTCTGAGGCAGATGGTTAAACTGGATATATTTCAATTACATGTTTTTGGACACTTTTTGTGGGGAGGCTTATGTACTATTCCATTCCCATTGTAGGACGCCCTGCCCCATTGCAGCCTCCCACCTTCCCCTTTAGTTTGTCCCCAATGGTCTCTGTGCACTTCCATGTGGTGTCCCATTGAACCATTTCACCAGATGCCTACCCGACCACCATTTCAGCACCAAATGTAGCAAGTATAGTCCACTTTGTAATCAGTAATTCTAAAAAATAAAAAATATAAAAAAAACAATATATAAAAAAGGGTGCACGCTAAGCAAAAAGTGCAGACGTTGGTCAATATCAAGTGAAACCACAACCTTTAAAAAAGGCTGCCAACTGACTAAATGCACTTCATTAACCACAGGATACATTTAACCCTTGTAATCAAAATACTGCAAAACTATTTTTCTTTACAATTTTGGGAATCAAGGGGAATTCAGCAGGAGGCAGCAAGAAAAGCCATACAATTTTCCATGGGCAAGTCTGTGTATCCTGCAGTGGCGGCTCGCAGGAGGGAAAAGGGGTGGCGCGACATGAGGTGGGGAGGGAAGGGGAAAAAAAAGAAGAAAAAAAAAAAAAAAACCACACACACTTCCCTTAATTGCCACGCTGCGCAGATCCGCTACTCCATCCTCAACTGTAGGAACAGGCTCCCAACCTGACCTGCGTCCAATCCAAATGGTGCTTTCATGCTGCTGGTAGCATGAAAGCAGCGTTAGGATTGGACGGAGCGCCCAGCCAGGGTGCTCTGAGGCAAAGTGTCTCGGCCCGTTGTCTCCAACCCAGCAACGCAGTGCCTGCGTTGCCGGGTTGGAGAGAGCCTAGTGCACATGTGTTTGGCAGGCCCAAGATGGCTGGTCAAACATACATGCACACTGAGGGAGAGTTCTGTGCACTCCCCCTCCATACTCCTCACAGCCCGTGGTCCCACCTCTTTTACTAGAAAATTATAATAAACATTGTTTTCTTGTAAAAGTTTCAAAGTTTCACTGCTGCTGGCGGGAGCAGCGGTAGGGGGTGTGGGGGGGGGGGGGGGGTTTAGGGCGACACTCCTCCGCCATAGTGGAGAAGCCACCACTGGTATCCTATTGAGCTGGTGTATCATGACATGGCTTGTGTTGAATCGAAGCCTGGAAGGTCTGCTTTGTAGGAGTCTTCGCAGGGCTGGAGAAAAGGGGATAAACTGTGTTGTTTCTGTTAACTGAGTGTCTGGTGATGTACTGATCTTGCTCAATCGCAGCAGTATTTTAACTGTCTCGTGGATAGAGGTTTTCTAGTTCCATTCTTCAGCCAGTACAAAACAATCCAAACTCAAGACAAACCCTAAAAGAACCAGCTTAAGGAACCAGAAATCAAACCCTGTTCAAACGAGTGAGGCACCTGCTCTCCAAAAGCAATCAGCATTTACTGTACGATGGTTGGGGTTTGCATTTAATACAACTTACCATGGTCGTGGTTAAGATGGAGAGAATTAGAGGGCAAGTAAATGTACAAAAAAAGAGTATAGTCTTGAGTGCTTTTCTGAAGGTCACAAGCAAGGATTCCAGTCTCAAATATAATTCTTGTTTCATCATAATCATTTTCACATTCTTTGTGACAAGGAATGACATTTCAGTGAAAGAAAACAACAAATTTAACAGAAGTCAAGCAATTGTGTGGGGTGAGGTGTTTCGGTTGCTCAGTGGTGGGCAACAGTATAAAAAGAAATGGGCACCAGTACGGCTTTCAACTTTCCATCACATGATTCAGATAAGTAAATCGAAACCCCCGAGGTCCAATATGTGAAATCCCTTAATAGATTATCAGGGGGTTCCCCTTTTTTAGAAACGTTTGCTTCTTCTTGAATGTATACAAGGTGCACAAGTTCCTGGGGTCAAATATTACAAACATATGACTTTTGGAAACTTCAGCATAAAGTACACAGGATTTCCTGGTGGGTTGCTGGGGTTTATGTTCTTGGATGAGAAATCCAATTATCAGAGGCATCAGCTTCCTATAGGAAGTTTTACTTAGTGATCACACCTCTGCTGTGGTTCTGGTTAGGCTATGGGGAAAAAAGAATTTCCATCCCTTTCGATGAACATTTCTTTAATCTGGAGACAAACATAAGCCAGTGACATGTTAGGTTACGCCCTAAATCTTCAAGGGACATAAGAAACAAGCAAATAATAGGAAATGGTATAAAAGGGCAAATAGCAGGAGTGGAGATTTTAGCAACATAAGTAAAGAGAAAGAGGATAGGCATGGGAGACCTGCCAGTGGGGCTAAGCAAAAAAAAAAAGTTAAAATTGGTTTAAAAACAATGGTATTAAACTGATGCTAATTCAACATTCAACCCCTTTGCTGCCAGCCGCCCCCCCCCCTCCCTCTCAGGTGCCAGGCCTTTTTTGGCTATGTGGAGCAGTTCGCGCTTAGGCCCTGATACCTTTTGTCCACATAAGCTACCCACGCCAAATTTGCGTCCTTTTTTTCCAACATCCTAGGGATTCTAGAGGTACCCAGAGTTTATGGGTTCCTCTGAAAGAGACCAAGAAATTAGCCAAAATACAGCAAATATTTAGTTTTTTTTTTTTTTTGTGGGAAAAAAAAGGGCTGCAGGCAAAGGCTTGTGTTTTTTTCCCCTGAAAATGGCATCAACAAAGGGTTTGTGGTGCTAAAATCATCAGCTTCCCAGCTTTCAGGAACAGGCAGATTTGAATCAGAAAACCACATTTTTCAACACAATTTTGGCATTTTACTGGGACATACTCATTTTTACTTTTTTTTGTGCTTTTAGCCTCCTTCCAGTTAGTGACAGAAATTAAAGTGAAACCAATGCTGGATCGCGGAAACCAAAACATTTCTGAAAAGTAGACAAAATTCAGCAAGGGGTCATTAGTGTAGATCCTACAAGGTTTTCTTACAGAAAATAACAGCCGAAATAAAATAAAAATATTGAAATGGAGGTAAAAAAAAAAAAATTCTCCACGTTTTACTCTAACGTTTTCCTGCGATTTCAGATTTTTGAACGCAATATACTGTTACATCTGCTGGACTCTTCGGGTTTGGGATATATAGGGCTTGTAGGTTCATCAAGAACCCTAGGTACCCAGAGCCAATAAAGGAGCTGCACCTTGCAATGGGGTTTCATTCTATACCGGGTATACAGCAATTCATTTGGTGAAGTATGAAGACTGAAAAATAGTTATTAAGGAAACCTTTTTATTTCCAAAATGGGCACAAGATAAGGTATTGAGAAGCAGTGGTTATATGCACATCTCTGAATTCCGGGATGCCCATCCTAGCATGTGAATTGCAGGGCATTTCTCAAATAGACGTCTTTTTTACACACTGTCTTACAGTTGGAAGGAACAAATGTAAAGACAAAGGGCAATAACACCTGTTCTTCTATTCGGTGTTCTCCTAAGTCTCCCGATAAAAATGGTACCTCACTTGTGTGGGTAGGCCAATGCTCACGACAGGAAACGCAACATGGACACATCACATTTTTACATTAAAATCTGACGTGTTTTTTGCAAAGTGCCTAGCTGTAGACTTTGGCCTCTAGCTCAGCCGGCACCTAGGGAAACCTACCAAACCTGTGCATTTTTTTTAACTAGATACCTAGGGGAATCCAGGATTGGGTGACTTGTGGGGCTTCCACCATATTCTGTTAACCAGAATCCTTTGCAAACCTCAAAATGTGGCCCAAAAAAAACACTTTTTCTTCACATTTTGGTGACAGAAAGTTCTGTAATCTGAGAGGAGCCACAAATTTCCTTCCACTCTGCGTCCCCCAAAGTCTCCCGATAAAAATGGTACCTCACTTGTGCGGTTAAGCATAGTGCTTGCAACAGAAAACGACCCGAAACACAACATGGACACATCACATTTTCCCCAAAGAAAACAGAGCTGTTTTTTGCAAAGTCCCAAACTGTGGATTTTGGGCTCCAGCTCAGTCGGCACCTAGGGAAACCTACTAAACCTGTGCGTTTTTTTAAAACTAGACATCTAGGGGAATCCAAGATGGAGTGACTTGTGGGGCTCTCGCCAGGTTCTGTTACCCAGAATCCTTTGTAAACCTCAACATTTGTCCCCAAAAAAAAAAAAAAGAAATTTCCCCCCTATTTTGGTGACAAAGTTCTGGAATCTGAGAGGAGCCACAAGTTTCCTTCCACCCAGCTTCCCCCACCCCACCAACCCCTCCAACCCCCCAATGATTTTTTACTCAGAATCCACAGCAAACCTCAAATTTAGCTACCGTTCCCCTCAGTCTCCCGGTAAAAAGGATACCTCACTTGTATAGGTAGGCCCTGTGACAGTGAAGAGCCAAAAACATGTCGAAATTGAGGGGTAACCAAAGCGGGTCCAAAAGGGCAATTTGGAAAAAAGAAAAACTTTTAGGTTGACAAGTGCAGCAGAATTTTTATCAGTATAAATGAGACAATGCCGGTTGATAGGAATTTTGTGGATTCCTGCAGATTCCGGAAGGTTCCATCACAAAAATGTGAGAAAAATGTGTGATTTTCAGCAAGTTGGAGGTTTGCAGGGCATTTTGGGTAAGAAAATGGTGTGGGGTGCATGTGAAGCACACCACCCTGGACTCACCTAGATGTTTAGTTTTCAGATGTGTCTAGGTCTTGTGGATTTTTCTACATGGCAGCCCCCCAAAGCCCAAAAAGTGCAACCCTCACCATTTCAAGTGGGATGATTTTGAGAGTTAGCCAACCTCTCATTGCCCAAATGTAAAACCAAAACTCAAAATAATCAAATGTCCTCTTGCTCGCCATGGGATAAGATGTTTTAGTGTGCGGGGGAGAGCTGAAAGACTGTTATCCCCGTCAATTGGGGTGGGGGCATAACTAGGCCCAAAATGGTTGGTAACCACCACCCCACTATTTTTTTTTATTTTTTATTTTCATTCCCTGGCATCTAGTAGGCCTTCTGCCTCCTGGGGTGTGTATCGGGGGTAATTGCCCCATCTGCCCACTGGTGGGCAGAACAACTTTGACACCAAGGGGGACAGATACGGCCATGGGGAGTGACCCTTGCCCAAGGGGCTGCCCAACCCCTCCCCCCCTAAAAAAACAAAAATACACACACACACACAAATCCCCGGGGGATAGTGGTTTCTGCCTCCCTTGGGGGGGAAGATCCGCCTAATAAAAATAGGCTGATCTCCCCCCAAGGGGGGGGCATAAATGGCCTAAAATAAATTTGTCCCCAAGACGACCCTTGCCTCCTTACGTGAAATTGATGCAAAAAAATAAAAATCCCTGGTGTCTAGTGGTTTCTGCCCCCCTTGGAGACAGATTGGCCTAATACAAATAGGCCGATCTGCCCCCAAGAGGGGGGCAGAAATGGCCTAAAGACAATTTGCCCCCCTCCATGGGAGCGACCCTATATACATATATATATATATATATATATATATATACACATACATATATATACATATACATATATATACATATATATACATATACATACATACATATACATACATATATATTGAAGAAAAAAAAAAGCCCTGGTGTCTAGGGTTTTCTGCCCGCCTTCGGGGGCAGAAAAGGCCTATAAATATTTTGCCCCCCCCCCCCCCCCCCCCGAGGCGCGGCCCTTGCCCAAATAGGCCGATCTGCCTCGGGGGGCAGAAATGGCCTAAGAGTAATTTTGTCGCCCAGGGAGCGACCCTTACCTAAGAGGTCGCTCCCCTCATGTCCGTTACCTAAAAACAAAAAAATCCCTGGTGTCTAGTGTGCATTTCTGCTGCCCGATCGCACTGCTGAGAAAGACAAAGGAAAGGAAATGCCTTTCCTTTCCTTTGATGCCTTTCTCAGCCCCTCCAGTGATCAGAGGAGAAATGCAAAAGATGTCATCAGACACCACAGGGGGGTTGGGGCGGTGGTGGAAGGGGAAGTGATACCCCTTCAATCCATGCCCAGAGGAGGGCCCATAGCAGGACAAGGTGGTTACGTCCCTGGCGCCCGAGCGCCACAGCAGTGGACGTAACCACCTTGCCCCGGGCACCCGAGGGGTTCAGGTCTTAAATACAAGTATGGAAAGATGAGACTATCAGTGGATGGTGTGACCCTGTGGTTGTTTTCTGTGGGACCAGATACTGATCATTCAACAGATACTCACTGAATAGAGCATTCCCAGGTTAAGAACATCATTTCAGCGATTCTTCTTGTGACTATTCAACCCGAGGTTACTCATAGCCTACCTTTTTAAAGCTTCTCAAGTGTTCACTGTGCTCTCAACTATTCATGATCTCCCAATTTCTTTATTTCCCTGTGCATTCTATCTTTTACTCCACCAAATCAAAAGAACCAACAATTGCACCTGCCTCAGACTTTGACAACTCTGCTCTAAACGTTTCCCCTTAGTAGTTCTATAAGAACTCTCTACTGCTTTAGACACAGTGGACCACCATGCTTCATAGCTATGCTGTTCTTGAAAATTTTAGACAATTCTTGCTATTTTATCATCCCTAGATTCTCGGTCTGGGCAAAAGTCACCTACTCCTCACTTCTTTTTCATGTTTCTCACAATTACTTCATATCCTTTGTTGACATTGAGAGAGACAGAGGAAGACCTAAAAAGATAAAGACATTCTCCTCTTAGGGCCTACCTTTCTCCCTCACACAACCATTTAATCTGTCTGACTCAACACATACACTGGGTCATTACTGACACAATATGCATAAAGCTGTCAATCTGCCCCTACTGCCTCAACGTTTAAGAGAGAATAACTACCAGACACAGCTAATTTCAAATTAGTAAAGATGGCCAGTAATTTAAATAATAAAACTGTGACTAAGTCATGTGAGGCATCTAAGGAAATTATTGATCACTCGTCCATAGCAGGGTGCTAAACACATGCACAATGGATTCTCCAATCCTTACTACCTAGCGAAGTCCAGAATCTTACTGCACTGTAGGGAGCACTGAGAATTTTTAAAGAAAGAAAGACTTCTAATAAGTTAACAGCTGGTCCTTCTGCAAAAGTTCAACATGAGGAAGTAAACTGCTGATTGAACCCACTGACCAGCATACCTTGTGCTTCAGCAAACAAAATGAAATCTTATCCTCTCTGCCTTTCTGAATCTAGAAATATGGACAAATTTGCTCTTACAAAACGATGCCAGACGGACGAGCTGATGGACCTGGCAGAATTTAAGACACAAAGGAATGGATTCTCTGAAGTGTGTTAGTAAAAAAAGCAACATACCCAAGATTCAGCTTGTGAAACGTAATTTAGGCCAGTTGCTTTGGTCTAAAGTCACAAGTACACCATGAGAAGTGCACTGTAGACCTACTGGATATTAGAAAGTATTTCTATTAGTCAGCAGCAGCCCGTCCTTATGAGCGGAGGGGCCACACCCCCCGCACCTTTTGGACATAAGGAATGTCTGTCACGCTGAGCAAAGGTCAGCCTGACAGACACTCTATTTTCAGGCCCGGCAGCCAGAACTTTAATGCTCATGCTCCTGGCTGCCTGAACTGAACTTTGCTGGGCTGAGGATGTCACAGCTCCTGTGGGCATGACCTCCAGGGCTCTGCAAATGTCCTTGTGGCCCTCCCTCCAGGGATAAGGGGCACTGTCGGTGATAGCTCTGAATCAGAGTGCTTCCTCCAGAAGTGCCCAGAGCCGAGTGTCTATCACTGACAGTCTGACCCGATTCAACTCTGTGACGAGGTAGGAACTACTGCCTCCCCTCATTGGCTGACCAGCAGCATTCACAAACCTCCTGGGACCTCAGAGGCTTCCCTCCATGAGAACTGCAGCAGCTAAGTGTTGTGTTTTTATTGGCTGTTTGGTGCGTGTATGTGTATTTGTAAGTGTTGTGAATGAGTGTGTGCACATGTGTGAGTGTGTATTCCTCACCCACCATCCTGTAAATTGTACTTACCGGACGCCACTGCTATTTAGTTTTGTAATATGATACTTTTCTGTTTTCTTCTATATTTTTGGAACTTCAACCAAATATTTGAAACACTGGGGGGTTGGGGGGGGGGCATCTTAACTCAAACCACAGCATAGCAGAGAAGCTTAGGCTTAGAGATAATTAACAATGTTGCACCGACATCAGGTTGTAATAGCTGGGAGAGTGCCATGTCAGCAAAAAATCCCAATGAAAGAGTGCTCTGGGTAAAATATATATTAAACCCCTGGAACCCTTCCACCACCACCCACCCCCGCAAACCACAATACAATTAATTTGCCCCTTGGCCACCTTAGCCCTAGGTTTTTTGGCTCTGCTAACTAACGTCCTAACGTTCCTCCGCTTGCTGCGAGCAAGAGCTACCACACCAATGACATAATGCATAAAAAAAAACTCTTTACTGGCTAATGATAGGTAGAGAGTTAAACAACATCTGCACATCTTACAGTCTTATAGTAGTATGGCTAGGAGAGTTTCACTGGATGACCCAAACAATTTAAAGAAAAAAAAAAAAGAAAAAAAACACACACAGACGGCAACTGCGTTGTAGTAAATGAATTCCCTGGCCTTGCTTTTCTTATGCTACAGAAGGCTTCAAACACTAACCTCAGGGGCGGTGATGAGTACCTACTTAATCAGTAATCATCCTTAGGCCGTTAATAGCAGCCCACACCTGGCGGCAGTACCTCAATTACCCCAAAGCTTGGTGTGCTGTCAAAGACAGACTGAGCTCACTAGTCATCTCGATGAGCTTGTATGAAATCTAATCACACAGTACTGGTGTGACATACCGGAGCAGCAGACCTCACTTTCATGGCGGTCAGGCAGTAAACGTGAGGAGGATGCTTACTATGGTAGAAAATAAGGTTTTTAAAGAAAAATAGAAGAGACGTTTTAAAAGTGTGCATCACTAGTGAAGATTTGAGGAGACTGGAATAAAAACACACCCAGGCAGTGGTTAACATTTGTGACTGAAGAAAGGAAGCAGTGGGGTGAGCAACGGTTAGGAAGGAGAGAGGAGGATGGAAGAACATCTTTTTAAGAAACACTCTGGGATTTAACCAGACCACAGCCAACGTACCTCTCAACTGGATGCCTCAGACGGAATACCTGGGAGGATCTCTGATCACGTGTGAGTGGATTCATCTGTGGCCATTCAGTCCCCCATGCCCTTGTAACGCACTGAATACCACATTCATTAAGGCAGCAGACATTTTGTCGACCCTTTTCTAGAAGGCAGACTCCTCTCGCACATGGAAGGACTTTGAAGAGAGCAGAAAGGGGAGTAATTTATTTGCCTCAGTGCGGCCTGTCAACATGGCCTGTAACGGTTTATTAGTTGAAATGTGGCAGGGTTGTGTTAAAAGGCCTTTGATGCAAAGCCTTGCATTGGAGAGTAATCATTCACTGCAGTGATAAAACGTCAACGAAATACCAGTGCAGCGAGATGGTCAGTATGTGCAAAAGTAGGGTGAGAATAAGTAAAACAGGTAAATATGAATCTATATTTATTTTTTTTAAAGGTGGAAAATGTCAGGTGAACCAAAAAATATAAATAAGGCAGTTGCAAAATATAGTGTGACCAGAAGTTTCATAAGGTGGGAAGGAAAAAAGTCAACATAAGAGGTGAGGTCAGTAACAAGAGTAGTCCAACCTTATTCTAAACCTAAAGCTCCTAAGATGACTTCAGAACAAGCAACTAAGGGCAGAAGAGGACATTTTACCAAATAGGAAAGAAAGCTGCAGCTAACACTGAAAGAAGGGTAAGATGGTTATGAATAAACGAGGAATCAAGGCAGGACAATAAGGGTGCGGACAGCAGGGACCCGCACTGACATACAGGGAGTGCAGAATTATTAGGCAAATGAGTATTTTGACCACATCATCCTCTTTATGCATGTTGTCTTACTCCAAGCTGTATAGGCTCGAAAGCCTACTACCAATTAAGCATATTAGGTGATGTGCATCTCTGTAATGAGAAGGGGTGTGGTCTAATGACATCAGCACCCTATATCAGGTGTGCATAATTATTAGGCAACTTCCTTTCCTTTGGCAAAATGGGTCAAAAGAAGGACTTGACAGGCTCAGAAAAGTCAAAAATAGTGAGATATCTTGCAGAGGGATGCAGCACTCTTAAAATTGCAAAGCTTCTGAAGCGTGATCATCGAACAATCAAGCGTTTCATTCAAAATAGTCAACAGGGTCGCAAGAAGCGTGTGGAAAAACCAAGGCGCAAAATAACTGCCCATGAACTGAGAAAAGTCAAGCGTGCAGCTGCCACGATGCCACTTGCCACCAGTTTGGCCATATTTCAGAGCTGCAACATCACTGGAGTGCCCAAAAGCACAAGGTGTGCAATACTCAGAGACATGGCCAAGGTAAGAAAGGCTGAAAGACGACCACCACTGAACAAGACACACAAGCTGAAACGTCAAGACTGGGCCAAGAAATATCTCAAGACTGATTTTTCTAAGGTTTTATGGACTGATGAAATGAGAGTGAGTCTTGATGGGCCAGATGGATGGGCCCGTGGCTGGATTGGTAAAGGGCAGAGAGCTCCAGTCCGACTCAGACGCCAGCAAGGTGGAGGTGGAGTACTGGTTTGGGCTGGTATCATCAAAGATGAGCTTGTGGGGCCTTTTCGGGTTGAGGATGGAGTCAAGCTCAACTCCCAGTCCTACTGCCAGTTCCTGGAAGACACCTTCTTCAAGCAGTGGTACAGGACGAAGTCTGCATCCTTCAAGAAAAACATGATTTTCATGCAGGACAATGCTCCATCACACGCGTCCAAGTACTCCACAGCGTGGCTGGCAAGAAAGGGTATAAAAGAAGGAAATCTAATGACATGGCCTCCTTGTTCACCTGATCTGAACCCCATTGAGAACCTGTGGTCCATCATCAAATGTGAGATTTACAAGGAGGGAAAACAGTACACCTCTCTGAACAGTGTCTGGGAGGCTGTGGTTGCTGCTGCACGCAATGTTGATGGTGAACAGATCAAAACACTGACAGAATCCATGGATGGCAGGCTTTTGAGTGTCCTTGCAAAGAAAGGTGGCTATATTGGTCACTGATTTGTTTTTGTTTTGTTTTTGAATGTCAGAAATGTATATTTGTGAATGTTGAGATGTTATATTGGTTTCACTGGTAATAATAAATAATTGATATGGGTATATATTTGTTTTTTGTTAAGTTGCCTAATAATTATGCACACCTGATATAGGGTGTTGATGTCATTAGACCACAGCCCTTCTCATTACAGAGATGCACATCACCTAATATGCTTAATTGGTAGTAGGCTTTCAAACCTATACAGCTTGGAGTAAGACAACATGCATAAAGAGGATGATGTGGTCAAAATACTAATTTGCCTAATAATTCTGCACTCCCTGTAATTATTGATGTCACTGAAATGGACATAGCACCAGGTAGCTCAATCGTGGGCACAAACATCTGTACCAGTTAATACCCATTTTTAGGTCTAGTCTAGGGGCAGCTTTAGCTCCCTCACCATCACAATATATACATAAACGGGCTTTATGGAGCCCATTTCATCCACTGTTATGGTCTACGGTTATTGAGGTTTTGTTTCCACCCACCATCGCATACATCATGGGGCAACTGGACAGATCACTTCAGGGACTAACTCTTTTGTACTGTGAGTTACTGCGTTTTACCCGGTCACATACGAGCACGTCCAACTAAAAAGAAGAGCACTTTAGTGTAAGACCATTCGGGCTAATATTTGACACTGTCAATGCTTTTATTTTAGATTGTTTCTCTTTTGTTTACAGGAATTCAAAGGAATTATGACATTTTCTTGGTACAGATAAGGTTCAAATTTGAAGAGCTGTAAAACTAAAATGTTCTATAACTTTTCTAACTATACCTGGCTATTAGGAAGCACCCTTATTGTTCCAATAAAATTATATGCAACAGTTAATTTATTTTAAAATGTATTTTTTAAGCGAGCCATGCCTACACATCAGTGTGCTTTCTGTGTTTTTTTGTGGAATCTGTATGACATCAAAAATAACCACTGCATCTGCTTGCAAAGCAGAATCATATAGCTTTTTGACAATGCTCGTGTTATGTTGGGAGCACTTGCCCGATATAAGAGAGAAAACAACCAAACACTACTGATCTGCGGGGTTATTTTAGGTTACAGAACTCAAACTTGGCCCATAGGCTCGGACTGTTTAAGGATAACACATGTGAATGTTTTGGTTTGTCATTACAAAGTCCATAAAACACTGACTGCAAACTTGTGCATGTTGGCATTCTGTTCTGACACAGAACATCTGCTGTTGGCTTTGCCGCTTTAAACCGCTTGCATGTGTGAAAATGGTCCTTTACCTGAGAAAGGGCTAAGGGTAGAAACAGAAAATATATTCAAGGGCACTGTAACAGATGAACTCTGGGCAGCACTAGAGAGAAAAGTCAAAAGGTAAACTAAAAAGAACAGTATAGGTCAGTCACTTGTACTTCAACAGAAAGCACTTTAAACAGAAAACTGCTGGGCCCACACAATGTTTGAAAGTGGAACATACGGCGGCTCAAATGTGCTATCTACAACAAAGACATTAGGCTTGAATTGCCTAGACTTCTCGCAACCTGGGTCGGTTTATTTTTAAGATGGAGAGCTGCAAATCCCTCCTATAAGCTAATTGTCCTAACAAGCGTCAGTGGATGAAACTCGGCGGCGAGAAGCTTTCTTTGGTCCCTGTAAAACATCGTGCAATCACAGACACCCAAAGCATCCCTCTGATGCCAGGTACTGCCAGGTCAATATGCGACTAGATACTTCAATTCTTCGACAGCAGCCCCATGAGCCGAGGCTGGGCTCCTAAGCCATCCCTTTTCACAAGACACAAACGGAGCTGATGTTAATTTGGTCCTCAGCCAGTGCCGCTTAGCAGGTGAAGAACCAATTAGCCTCTCAGGCAGGATGAGATCTGCTGGAGCCAATAATGAAACGCATCAGGTATGACCTGCAGCTCCTCGCCCTGAGCAGGTCATGGTCCTTCGGCGACAGAGCATCAGCAGAGCCTGAGCAGGGATGGGCCTGGAGACGCTGCAGGAAGCACTGGAACCGTAAACAGCAACACCCAGCAGTCCGTGCTGCACTCCTGGTTTTACATTTGCGTGATGCTACAAACCAGGACAAGCAGACAAACATATACAGGGCAGGAGACAAACCTGCCCATTCAATCCAGAGCCTACAACTTGCAACATGTTAGCGCCACATTCTTGCGCACAGTCGTCCATTAATGTGCTTCTGTAGTTCAAAGAAAAGTAAACCAGCACTGACAAAGCCAATAGGCTCGCCTTTGGGATCCATTGGCTTTACCAACGCCTTTTGGCAATGCACTACAACTTTGGCTTTTTCACGACGCTGTGCGACAAAAAAAAATAATAATAATTAAAACGGAATAAAGATGCAACCACTGCAGTCGGTTGAGTTATCCCACTGGTTGCACACGCTCATGCTAAGAGTGATGCAGGAACCATTTGCTTTAATTATTTACCAATGCAAGATGGTAGACAGCACTTGGATCAGAATTAAAAATATATATATATATATTTTTTTTTTTAGATAAAGCACTAATTTAAAATAAAAAGGGACAATGGGGGACAGTTGGTGGGCAAGAAAAGGAAGAGCATTATACGAGAGAAAAGGCCACACGGGGGCATAGTGAGAAGCCCACACAGAGAACAGACCATGTGGGCCGTGTGATAGAAGTACATAGAGTGCAGGGGAAGGGTGCAGAAAAGCACTTGAGAGATCAAGAACTACACAAAAGTGACAGCAGAGGGAGCAGGGTAGAAACCCGAGAGGAAGAACAACACAGCATGAGTTCACTGGCGGAGATGTACACAATGGAGCAATACAGAGCTGGTGGGATCTTGGGGTTCCCACCAGCTGGTAGGAAAGCACACAGACCCTCATGGAATGCTTAACGAAAGAGAAAAAAACGTTTCCTGATACTCAGCAGTGGAAGGATAGACCTCAGTCAATTATGGAGATAGTAAACAGACTATTCTCCAGAGAGAAACAACGGATGGACAAGGAAAGCTGTTCAATAAGAAGCAAGCACATGTGTGACAAAGTCAACGAATGCAGGCCATTTTAAGTTCTTAAATAAGCCCACAGTAGGTCTTTTGCAATTAGACAGCTTATGCTGTCTCGTAGGTTCTACCTAAAATGTTTGTTTACATTTTCCTACTTCTGTTTGGCTGACTGGGCTTCCCTTCACCAAAGGCAAAAGAAGGCAGCCACCTGCGCACAACAGCTTGATTAGAAGAGGGAGCACCACTGGAGGAAGGAGCAGTTATTAACCACCAAAGCACTCAAGTGAGAGGCTGTTCATACTCGCACAGTTCTCCCTATTTGCCCCATGCCAGATGCTGGAAGCTGTTCAGACACAGAAGGCTCTCTCTGTGGGCCTGTAATGTTAAATATAGCCAGCAAAGGGAGCATTCCGGTTGGATGACCAGCCCCTAGTCTTCTACTCCAAGTGCTAATGAGCAATATTTTCGGAGAACTTTTCCAGAAGAGCTTTTACATTCTGATCTATGTCTATTCTCCTGCCAGTGAAGCAGTTACAGGGGCCTCAGACGTTCTGCGCATACAACTCACTCTCAAGGCAACGTGCAGACACCGAGGACTGTTGAAAAGGGCACTTGAACAACACACAAAGGGCAACACTATTAATGAGGTACCGCATATTTAGCCACTGAATAAAGTCCACTCTCCCAGGACTCCTTAATGATAATCTGCATAACATGAAAGACAACGCGGACGTACAGGTCTGTGTGGGTTTTATCGTGATTATGGATAAGAGAAAACCAGATGAGTTCGTTACTAAATGCAAGCAAGGTTACCAAAAAAATAAAACTGATCCGTCTCGTTAATGAAATTCCACCAGCATGCAAGAATCTACACATTCTTACAGCAATCTGAAAGGGAAGAGAAAGCACAAAACACTATATTTTTTAAAATAAAGGGATATATCTCAAATCACCAGACGTCAAACTATAGACAATACAGACAAAATAGTTCTGCATGGTTGTTTCATACACTATACAAGGGGTGTGATATCAAATCTTCCAGTGTAGAACTAAGATTATTATTGTTTATAAGGCCTCAAATGCTCAGGACTTTCAGAAACACTTTCTGCAGCAAATCTGGAGTGGCTCCAAGTTCTCCAAAGCAAGTGGATTAATCAATGTTGCAAGAGCCATCTCAGCCCACAAACCACAAACCTGCCATACCAGACTGCACAGGGAAATAAGAGATGCTTAGTATCTCTGCAGTCTATACACAAAGATACCACCGGATCCAATAATCTATACTGAAACCTAACCTACTTCCGACAATGTAAGCAAAGAAACCACAACATCTAATAACCTGTGTCAGAAAGCATACATTTAAGAACTTTTACAAAGCAATAACCACTTTCAATAATCTAGGGAAATAATAACCCGTACCATTTCGAATAATAAAAGGGTCTCAATTCAGACAATTGCAAGAATTACTGACAAGTCATCCTCTTCAGCCCTCTGATGGAGGAAAAGGTAGTATCCAATATTTAACGTACGGGAAAACTCATCAAGTGAATTTTGTCAGGAATTGAATTTCATCTTTGAACTGGTGCATAAAGTACTTGCCAAAGAACTTAGAATGATATAGAAAGTTGTATCCTCAAATATAACGGCCTTAGTTCCACAATATCCTCCCCTTAAGAGAGTAATCTAAAAGGTTTGCAACTCGCTCACTGCTGACCGATCACAAAGACCAAAGCCAGACAGAGCAGTACCTCAAAATTCCCTTTCCTCTTCCCCGTGCCTTCATAAGACTCACCTCAAATAAAGAAAACATATTTTTGTTTTAATGCTGCAATAGCAGCCCTGCCCACTCAACTAGTACTGCGCACCACAGCACCTTTAGGTAGCCCAGAATGTGGCTTTCCAGTTGTTTCCACTGCAGACCGGAATCGGATTCAGTTCTGTGGGTCAGTAAATTGGACAGTAGGCCCTACCCATAACTGGAGAGAAGAGACTTCAGCTGAGGAATCTGCGTGCACTGGTCTCATGTCTCACCATCGTGAGCCCCGACTATTCTGCAAGAGTTTAGAGTACTGTCAGCTCAAAAACTACCAGTGGCCCATGCTTTACAGGAGATTGTGGTAAACAGGAGACTGGAGTAGGTGGTCAAAGTAAAAACTGCCTGACTTCCTGTGTTGCCCTATGAGGGAAAGCATAAGGAGTACTGCCTACATCTACTTTTCTCACATAGTCTGAACAAGCACTGGCAATGCCAATAGGTCAGCTAATCAATGCACTGTCAAGCCAGACTTAAAAATCAATGAAGGTGATTGACACCCCTCCCTCCCATCTGTGCTGCTGCCAAGGAAGACCACCATAAACTATCTAGTTAGGTAAAACACTTTAATAGCATTACAGTGGCAAGTGTGTACATACTGATATCTTGTGTACCACGATTGAAACAGCCCCTGAAAGTTCAAGCTCAAGCTGCTGTATAAATAAAACTATCACAGCTGCGTGGAGGCCAGACACTTTTGTGGGAGTACACAACTTCTGCCCAATCAAAACATCTACTCCTGGCTCCCAACATGTGGGCGGAGTCAAAGCTCCTCTCTAGTCATGCTCACAATTATCTGGTGAGAGTTGCGCTCTTAAGCCAGACTATAAAAAGTGTCAAAAGTGCATGGTGGGTCAAGTCTGATAGTTAGTTGCCGAAACAATGTTTACAATTGGTAAAAAGAGAATCAGGAAAAAAAAAAAAGAAAGGTCAGTCGTACACAGTGGAATGACGTATAACAGACCGCTCCAGCTGCAGATAAGAAGGACAAATACATATTAAGAGAACTGTTTAATCCATCTTTCAGAGGCAAAAGGACATCAGGGTCACAGTCCACTAGTATTCCTTGCTACAAATCGCAAAGAGATCATTTCCAATCCAGGATGACGACCTAATGAAACCTGAAAAAGGCAGCTTTGGCTTGCATCATTATACCTATGGACTGCACTTTAACAGCGAGTTCTGTAAACAGTTCTCTTACGTGAAGCGATCCACTAACCATGTAATGGTATCCACACAACAAAAATAATGGAATAAAAATTGAAATAACTGAACTAACTCCCCATACAACAATGATGCATTAAAAAAACATTCCAGAACAGGAAACACTGTCATGCAACATAGAGCAAGGTGCAAATACAAACACAGCTCAGCAAAAAAATGCTCATACTAGTTATCTAATATTTGCGACCAGGGCTAAAATGTAGTAAGATTCTTTTACCGACAAGAACTATTAATCAACCCATAGAATGAAGCATTTGCTTACTACCTAGGGGCTGATCCTTCAGACAACAAACAACGTTAACCATTGGGCGCCAGCACGGACTTAGGGCCTTATTACGAGGCTGGCGGTCCAAGGACAGCAAGCCTTGTAGTGGCAGTCGGACTGCCATAACCGTGGCGGTCTGACCGCCACATTACAACCCTGGCGGGCGGACCCACTAGGAACGCTGTGACCGGGTGACTGCGGTCGGAGTGGTCACCAGTCAAGGCGGCACTGAACTCAGCGCTGCCTGGCTGATTACAACCCCACTTTCCGCCAGCCTTTTTATGGCTGGGACCCCGCCCATGCCCATAGCCCCCCTGCCCAGCACCGTTGGAATGGTAGTGCGCATTCAGAGGGTGCTGGAGTGTTAGGATATTGGCCTTGGTTCCCTTAAAAGGAACAGAGGCCAATATCTCACAACTGTTCCCACCGGTCAGCCGGGCCAGAACGCATATTACAATGAGCCCGACATTCAGCCTGGCAGGAACATTGTAATATGCTCTTTAGGGGGGGAGGGGGGGTTTACACCATCGACATGACTGTAGTGACCTCCCCACTGCTTTGACTGCTTTCCCACTCTACAGAGTACACTTGAAACTAAGGGAAATTCCCAATATGTCTTTGCTGACTCAGTATGACTAAAAACTACCTGTTCACCTGCAAATGTCCGTGAAATACTTAGGGGGGGGGGGGGGAAATAAACTCTCAAAAGAAGGACAATGAGCTTTAAAAATAACCATTCAAGGTCATGCCTAGCCGGGCTCCAGGATGGCTGCCTCTCACAGACCTCGGGAGATGCTCCCTTGCAGGGGGATTAGAGTCAGGAGTGAAAACAGAAAGGTTTTTACTGGTCTTGCACAATCACCCAAGTATGTATGTATGTGTATATATATATATATATATATATATATATATATATATATATATATATGGAGTATATCTAGCTTAGAAGCAACAGTGCATAGATAGGGTTTCATTTTTTCTTGAGTTGCAACAGGATCAGTGCAGTTTTGAAGTTAATAAGGGTATTGTTCTAGATCTTGGGTGTGTAGGTGTGATGGTCCATCTTGTACTTTTTTTTTTTCCTTCTTGTATTTTTTCATTTCCAGACTAGTGAAGCCTTGGTTTCTGGTGTGGGGATTTCTGCAGGAGAAAAGCATTTTATTTTCCCTCAAGCTTTGTCTCGGATCTCCTTCTAGGTGATGCAACTGTTGACGATGATTCAAACCAGGAGTTGGTGCCAGTGAAACTTGTTTAGGACTGGGCAAGGTAGGCAAACGCCCTCACACTTTTCATGAGAAACGTAGCTATGTTCACGATACCCATTAGGGGTTCTAGAGTGGGTCTCCAAGGCAGTCCAGCACAGCACTGCCCCCATCCAGGTGAGAGAGGTTCAGGGGTTGCACTTTTGTAATAAAGTCAGCTTTTGTTTTTGGGGGGGGGGGGGGGCTTTCACTTTATTTTGGAGATAGAGCTGGTACCATGCTTTCTTGCGTTCTTTGGCAATGTGTCACCTGAACGTGAGGGTGGGGTTTCTGGGGTCACTCATGCACTGTTTTGGCCAGGGATGCAAACAGCATCTTGCAACTTTGATATAGACATGATCCGGTGAACATGTTGACAGGTATTTGGACCGGGTTCTAGACATTCTTTGCGTGACAACCCAGTGAGTATCGCATTCCTTCCATGTGGACTGTGAAAAGAAAAATCTTCCAGGGTCAACACAAGTCAGTTGTATATCATTTTTACAAATTCTAAATTACATTACTAATTATTTATTTATTTTCATTATTACGATTTCCTTTTTAGCTCAAATATTGTTTGCGTTCCAATATTAAAGTATTTCTTTTTTTTTGGCAACTTGCAACCCTATTGTCTCGCTCAATTTCTTTTCAGATTGAGCCATCCTCTGTGTGGTCTGCCACAAACAGTGGTCGTTTAACTCTCCATGTGATTTTTGGAGCATTTTTGAATATCTTACTTGCACACAGTAATAGGCGCTACTTTTAAAGTGCTACATTTCGAAGGATTAAAATTGACGCGATTCTCACAAATCGACTTGTGCAGGACTTCACAATACTGTATTCAAGTAGGCCCACTGGCTGCAGTGCTTGCTCAACTCATGATTTTGCTGCCAACGTACTCGTCAAAAGGTAGCATGGTTATGGAGCTTTCTTTCCCTTCGAGTGACCTATGGAAACCCGCCTGCGGCCAGCATTTTCACATTTACCCGGGCGAGAGAGGGCTCAAAATATAGAAGGACATATGATGTTAGCAGGAAGACTCTTGTTGGTTTTCGTTAGAATATCAAAAGAAAGCATGAGAAAAAGAAATCACAAACGTAGTTCACATCCCCTTAACAACTAGCAAGGCCAAAAGGAAATTACCTGGCACTGAACTCCCCAGCACGGCTAAATCTTTTTTTTATTTTTTATTTGAATATCAATGGCATATGCGTTTCTCTACAGATTTAGGGTTCCACTAGGTGAGATGTTGTGAACAGATCACTAAAAGAGTTTGTCTGAACAATCAAGGCAGACGTGAGTGGCCTAGCGTGTCTTGTGGAGCATGGCTTTCACAACCTGGAGTACAAACTTGATGCCTGTCCTCAGAAGACCTAACAGTGTCTTCTACCCAATCAGATGACATCAGAGGTTATGGGATCACCCTGTCACATAGCCCTAGATGGCTTCCAACCGTACAAGCCCTAACACAAGGCAGGAAGGTGAGCATGTGTGGCATTATTTGAAAGGGAGCTTCGTATTTTTAATATAGCCTTTTATGAACCCTCTGTGAGGCATCTGTAACGTCAGATAAGACCTGTCAGGGTTGTAGTGGCTTCCAGGATGTGAGTGAGTTCAAGAGGTGGCCATCGCTCTGCGACGAAGAATGAATGGACGAATAACCGTCAGCCCTGTGCTGGCCTAGTAAGCATTCGCTGACAGCACTGTTAAAAACTTTGAAGTTAACACCTGCGATCACTGGTAACAACTGTGAAAATAAGTAATTTCTAGCAAACGGTTAACAACACAAGGGTTTAACAACACAAGATCATTTTGTGGGAACTTTGTGCATGAGTGAGTATTTCACGAAACACCTTAAGAAGCAAGCTCTGCACATGCTTTACATACCATGTGAGAACCGTATGCTGACAAACATGGCAAGCAGTCGAATGCTTGCTGTTTAAAGGCACTTCATTAAAAGAGAATGTTTAAAAAAAGATTGCTAATAAGTTAAAGAACTGACAAAAGTAAAGGGCAAAGAAGAAAAGTGGCTTGGGAGGAGGACGGCGGTCAAGCCCTTCAAAGCTGGAACCAGCCTCAGTCGCGGATTTCATCAGGCTCTGTTGACAGACATGGCAGCCCAGCAGTACACCCAGTGCTTTACTCAACCGGGTGTGACTTCTTATTAACCACTTACGTACTCGCACAATGCCTAAGGTCGGAATATACCTCGGGCAAAGAAGACAAAAACAACTTTTCAGCAGAGGCTGCTAAATTGTAGCATTAACCTCTGCCATTGATACCCACCTCAGTAAAATATTACTAACAATGCAGTTTGTTCGGTGCTGCCACCAAGGCCATTTACATCAAATATTTATTTAGAAGGAGCACCGCCCAAACGAAACCGCTAGGATAAATAATATATTCTTGTTTTATACATACTTCAGACTGCTGTAGGTTCTAAGCAATGTACTCAACACAGGTTACCATTACCAAATTTAAGGGTGCTCATTTTACTCACCTCAGAAGGATGAAGAGCACAGTCAGCCTTGCTGGGATGGGAACACATAGCCTCCAGACCACTACAGGTTTCAACAAAGAGCATCTTACTCAATGAGCCATCCTTCTAGATCACAATGAAAGTCTGGGCCAGATTTGCTGGATTAGAACCTGCAAACAGAGTATTTTACTCACACAATGGATTATCTCATCCATGTTAGAAATTAATCCCAGTGTTTTTGTAATGCGAGAGGGCGGCCTGCCATTCACAAGAGGATCGTGCAAAATTTCTATCTGCGCCTCAAAGAAGCGCTGTTTTAAAAACGTAGGAAAAAAAACTGTCTGACAACCACAAATGACAGTAATCAAGCCGGGATCCAACAAGTGATGTTGCCAGACAGATTCTCATGTATGGTTTAAGACACAGAATGATTTGCCCAAGGAGACAGTGCTGGAAAAAGCAAGAAGATGTCACTGTAACGATCAGTGAGTTCGATGGCTACCTCACAGTCTAGCCTGACCCCAAGGGTTTACCACTTCCACGGGGGTGGTGGGGTGGTAGTCTTTCTCCCAGCTCAGAAGGCCAGAAAGAGGGCCCAGAGAGCGCCGACTGCACTCCACTCCCTCAATCACATCTGAGTTTTGTTCACGTTCAGTTTGAGCCAGATGCCATCCATCCAACTCCAGCCCTCTATCATACAATGTTAGATGCGGTGGAACACAGGTCACTACCCATACAGAGAAGAAACTGTGAGTCAAAGGCCTACATATAAAAGTGGAAGCCACAGGCCAAACAAAGAAGAAAACTGGCTCAAAATGAACATGGAACAGGCTAGAATAGCATTCTGAACCATGATGAACTTCAAATAGTAGTCCTCTGGCTTAAACCCACCTGGAAAAAAATCCAGAGGAAGATTAATCCAACTCATCTCTCAATGGGCTGGAAACACAAACTTCAAAAGTTTATTTACCTCTACAAAAAGAGAGACAGCAAGAAAAGGTGATCAACAGTTATTTCCTGCCTCAAGTCAAGCAGCACCACCATTACATGAAGTGAAGGATCTAGGTGGCATCCTGTCAAGGTCTGAGTAAAATCGAGGTTCCAACCAAGGGAGGGGCAACCACTGAAAGGGTCAGTCACCTGCACTAACCCAGTACACCCTTCAGGGCCACCTTGGCAGACAAGTGACATATGTATGCTGTTCCTATTGGGGGCTGATCCTGATATTCCTCCACCACTAAGACAGTGCACTCTAGCTGCACAATATACACAAAATAACATCACATTCGAGGTCACGGACACCAGCCTGCCTACATTTAAGTCACTAGGCACTGACCACAGGGTATTGAGAGGAGCTCCCATGGAGCACAACCTCCCTGCACTCTTTCCCTTTGAAGATCCAAAATTGGTACAATATTCCATTTTCTTTAAATAGCATCCTTACTAACGGTATATTAGTATACGCAAAGCAGTGAATAGGTCAAACATTCATTGCTTGTGCTCTCACCACCAAGGTCCCGCAACTGCGGCAAATACACTATTAACTGCTCCATCATTTCGGAGCATGGAGTGACAGTATAAACAATGTACAAAAAAATAAAATAGTACATGCAAAAAAAAGAACGTGTTCATACTTCTACTTGTTTGATACTCGTTCAGACAAGAACACATATAAACAAGTACTGTGTTAGTCTCTCCCTTAGGTCTGTGGTATACTGCCAACCATGTCACAAGAAATCCCTAAAAGGGCAAGTCTCGAAGGTTCAGCTGGACACTGACCACCAAGTAAGCCTCCATTTCTATGGGACGGGGCCAGATCACAGCACATCTGCAAATCAGACTATCAACTGAGCAACCTATCCAAGCATAAAGAAGCAGCAACAACAACAAATAAACTTAAGGTGCACAAAAGCAGGGCATTTCAGTCCTAGTAGCACAAGAGAAAAGTCTGAGTCTACAAGGAGCATGACTAAACTGGGGCCGGTATGCAAACGTATTCAATCAAGCAAAACAAACACTGACGTTATTCACAACCAGTTCACAGCTACAGCAAACTGTCTCAGTAAAAACGAGGGCTAGGACGTTAAGGACACATTTGAACAATAGAAATAGAGATAAAACAGAAACGGAAATTAATATGCCCTGGTTTAAGATAATACCTTCTCAGATGGTTTTACATTTTTAAGATAACTGTGTTCGAACGATAGATTTAATTTCGTCACACAATTCCTATGACTTATCTAATCAAGACATACCAACACATAAAGCAAGAGGTAATTTTACGGTCTATATGGGCTGATTAAAACAGAACTTCGACAATTTGGAAAAATGTTCCAATTAAGACACACATTAGTACTAATAATTTCTCATTCACCAGGAGATTTAGATGTATTCCATCTTGAATATAAATGGAAAACTCCAGAGAAATACCATGCTCATTTAAGGTGAAATAGAAAGCGCGGGTGCAAAAGAACAGTGGAGCTGCCTGGGGGCTACCATTTTCAGGTATCTTGCCTTGCTTGTATCAAAGAAAAGTACAAACGAGGTTAAACTCCAGCCCTCTGCAAAGGAGGACGCTCAAGGGTTTGATAAAAACTGTGCAGAAAGGTGTGATCCAAGACACAGAGAAAAGTACACTTCTTTGTAACCCTTAGTAAAGGAGGATGCTCATTGGTTTGATAACAAGTGTGCAGGAACGTGTGATCAAAGACACTAATCCATGGCACTCTGGTATCAGTTCTAAAGAATCTAAGGAAGTATCCAAAGATACATTCTAGAGAGGTTTTCCGCAGAACATTGATTTATAGAAGGGAAAAAAAGTCTAGAACCAACCGAAGATTATCTTTTCTCTAGCCTACATATTAGCACGTCTCCTGTCCTAGGAAAAGGCAATGTACAGCTGAGAAAGTTACATGTGGAAATCAAGAAAGGATCAATAATAAAGAATAATAATTAAAATTATAATAATATTCAACATTTTGTTTTAAAAAAAACCATCAAATATGCTGTTGACCAACTGACTAAGAGCCCAATACCCACCGAGTATATGGTGGATTCCTGTATTCGAAGAGTTTCGACAGATATCAGAAACTTGGCAGAGAAGCATTGTCATCCGTTTATATAAAATACAACATACAACTGAGAAGGAATCAAACAGCCTGTCAGTTCAACATACAGTCACTGTAAAGAGCTACAACGTTAAATTTGTGAACCAGGGGCAGAAGACAATACAATTTTGTTCTCCATTCTAGAGAAATTTCACAAGGGGGATTTCCACAATTTACCCAATCTTCATGTATTTTTTTTTATCCTTGACATACATGTAACCGGCAAGAAATAAAACTATGTGGTCTATCTAGGTATTTCTTAAGCCGTTGACTGCGTAAATAGAGGTAACCTACGGTCAAATTGGAAAGTTATCAAATGTATCCAAAAGAGGACGGACAATTGAAGGCTTAATTCGTCTACACCCTCTCAAGTTTGTTTGCGGATGACAAGCGAAACTGAAATTTGAGACAGTGTGAGAGGGAGTGAAACAGTGCTGCATGCGGGTCCTGTTTGCTCTGTCTACTGTCTGTAGGCTAAAGTTTAATATCAAGTGATAGTGGCTACAGTAAAGGGTATCCCATATATTAAAGGCTTTCAACATTGCAGGGCGCAGACCATATAGACACTAAGTCAAGCTACAGGCCTTTAGGGACACGCTGTAAAAAGAACTATCTTCCAAACAACATTAAGAAATAACAAATTATATTTCATAAACAACCTGAGCACAAAGTACTAGGTAACGTCATGTGGGTGCTACAAAGAAAGTAAAAAAGTGTTTTCTAGGGGTTATGTTAGGAAGATACAGGATACTAGAGCTTCCCAGCGTTTCCTTATCTAACACGGATAGTTAGATGATTTCTGGAAGCAGTCGAACAGAAAGATACAAGCGATGGTGTAACCAAACTGGAAATAAACTTCTTGCTTGAATTAGGAAATGTGTTTTCCATATTTTTCCTCTTGTATCTTTAATTTTCACTTTCTTCTTTATTTCCTCACTATTCATCTTTGGCCCAGCCATTTCTCATTCCAGTAGTTGTATAGGTATGCTCAACTTTAAGTAAATGCACCAAGGCTAACACTGTGTATGACTATCTTGAATAGCTCTCATCTGATGCATATATATCTTTAGTGCTTTGCAGCCAAGTAGCATCTTTAAAACAAAATCAGTGTCACAATTGATGAGATCATGAACAGACCAACACACAAGAGCTGCAACACTTCACAACGTTACCTTCTTTCTGGTTGCTCGGTAGTCTGCTGAGTACCTCTCTCTCAGCAGACACTGGCTTTCAGAGCATTCTTTTATTCAGCGTCACTGCTATCTTCTGCATTCCTCTAGTAATGGACCTTTTATTAATCATTATGTGGTCACTTTCTAAGCTGCTCTAAGTATCAACCGCTTGCGCCACGCGCTCTTCCGGACTCCTTATCTCATGTGCACGCGCTCAACATATCTTTGTGTGCGTTATTTATACAGTCTTTGCCGGTCCTTGGCCACAGAATCCCCAGCACTGCTCATGGCTCCATCTTGGACTGCCTCGGTCCAAGGGCAACGCGCTCACCCTTTGTGGTAACTGGACGAGAAGAGGGGCTACCAGTGCTAAAGAACACTTGGAACCTGGGGTCAATGACATGGAAAAGGAACTGGGATCCATGTGAAAAAAAATGCTTTCAAGCATTAATGAAGAACAAAAAAAAAGAAAGAAAACCTGACACAAAATATTTACTGCTCAGGGGATCACACAGTGACAAGATAGAGTCTGTATGTTAAAAGCAGTCTATAGAAGAATAGTAGTTCAAACATTATCCGCATGAATGAAAGGACTGTGGGGGGAAATAATCACAAAGTGTTCCAATTGTCTGTTTATCAAGAATGTTTCAACCCTTCAGGACTTTTGTTGAGGCACTTCTCCTCCCCGTACCACCCGCCTTTGCCCAGGTTGCATTGCCGGGATGCAGTGAGACATGCTTCTGTGACTTTGTGCATCCCTTGAATTCTTCGCTGACCCATCCATGTCTTAGGCATGCACAATCCTGAACCATGTTACCAACGAATCGTGTAAGAGTTAGCAGCTCTACTGTCCATAAGGACACATCATAGTGCAGTCCCAACACCTCCCCACATTTATCACTCACAGGCATCACCAGTAGGACAACCGAGTACCTAAAGGGAGTTTGGGACACTTATCCTCAGTCCAGTTCTTCCCGCAGAATTATGTCTGAGTCTCCCTTTCTATAGTGCAACACACACAATACTTCACTGGCCACCTTGTCTTTGGTTTTCCATTTTAGTTTTTAAATTCTATTCCCCCCCCACGTGCAGGGTCGCTGTTGGGTTGGCACAACAAATGTGCCTCACTGATTATTACTGTTTCTCTTTTATTATTAAAAAAAGAAAAAGAAAGGGAATAGGGACAAAGTTGGTATTTTTGTAATCTATCCAACCTGTCTTTTTTAAGTGCTGCGAGGTTCCTTCTTTACTGAGCCATCTAGCCACTTTTAGTGGTGGTGCGCCTCACACTGCTGTTGCGGTCATTTATTTAGAATAAATCAGGTACAGATTCGGCCCCACACGTGTAATATTTGCTTGGTTACACTCTGGTACCAGTGTGACCCTAAATCTCCTTTGCGGAGGTGGGACAAAAGACATTGAAAAGGATAGTTGAGGGAAACCAATTTGTGGATGAGTATTTTTTTGTTTTTTGTTTAGATGACAGCCCCGTGAACCCAAGCCTGATAAAGTAATATAAAAGCTGATAATTAAGATGAAGAAGCGCAACAGATCCTGGTTGCTTCGGGAGTGAAAAAACTACAAATGAACATTAACGACTGCAATCATAGAAAAACTTAAAATAGGCAATTATGTAGTTGGTCCTTACTGAAAGTAAACGCTTTTAGGGTGGCAATCATGTGAAAGACAAATGGCAATGAAAAATGTACTTCAAAAAAAAAAAAAACACACTCTGAAATGCTTAAGCTGATAAATCACAGCTATTACAGGATACAACTGCTGAATGTATTAACTGTATACAAGCATGTAGGGTGGGAAGAGGAAGGAAAGTGGTGGGAGATGATCCACACGTAGGAAGGCCTACATACACCTCTACAGCCCTCAGAACACGGGTATGTATACCTCTCAACCTGTCGTAGCAGTTTGGTGGGCTAAGTTCTCAATTTTGCATGTTTTAAGAAGGTGTGAGATATGCATCGTGTGACTGTAAATATCCGAAATCTCAGTGAGTCCTCTACTAATATAAACAGATTTAGGCTAAACTGTCAGCAAGGGAATGAAAGGTGGTGGAGATGTGACCTGGTGAATAGAGCAGCCAACAATGAACTGTACTGCCCAGAGTTTAAATCATACCTTAAGCACATTGTTTGGTTCTGGGTGAATTACTTAGATGGCAGAATGCCCAAATATAAATGGCAAAAATCTATAAGTCCCTCTATTTAAATGTATAAGGTTCAGGCTTAAGCACAAGCCTACCCTCTCCGTAGGTTTAGGCTACACCTCTCAGGTGGAGATTCATCCTAGGTAATGAGCTGCCTTCTTTGAAAGCTACTAACCTGGGTTTGAATCCCTGCTTTGGCACATCTAGTGATTCTAGGTAAATCATAGTATCTGAAATACTCCTGCGCCATTTCTTGTGCTCTGAAGTTCAGTTGTGTGCAGAATAAGGGGGTGGATCCTGTATGCAACTTGCTATGTGGTCTCGGCTGCTTTGTGGGTTGTCTGAGGTGTGCAGCGGGAAGGCAGTTAAAGAAAGGCTTTAGCGAGTCAATCCACCAGTGTACGCCTGCATAAGCTGATCCTGCTATTCCATCATAGCGGATGAAAGTGAAAAGGCTTGTGGATGAAAGAGGGGAAAAACATGTGACACGCCAAAGACGTGTACGTTTAGAGGTACATGTTAGGCAAAGGTGGGCTGCAATGTTCACCAGGTGCACACAAACCAAATGTACAGCGAAAAATTGTTTCATCTATGTTTACACCAAACATTTGCCATGGTCTATTTGCTAGGCTTAACTTCAACATAAAGTTGAAGTTAAGTAAAAGGCACTCAGAATGCCATACAGCAACCGTCTCATAAAATGCCTTTACGATGAACGGACTACACAATCCATGGACTACTTACACAAACCAAGTTATCAGATGTGGCTATAGTAAGTTTGCACCCCCGTGGCTCATACAGCCAGCGGTCCAAAATTCACCCACCCGTCCTCACCAACGTTAGAGATGACTATCACCGTCACGAAGCTCCAATCCTGGGTTTTTGAACTAATCAATGTTTCCAGGTGCCAGAGTTCAGTTGGATCAACTAGAACTAAACTGAATCACAAGTCCCACAACGTACAGTGTTGTTAAAACGAAAATGCAGGAGTAAAGCCCTGCGTCGTGAAATCATCTGTTAAACTTAGAGCTTTTACAAAATTATTTTTATAGGGCTATATAAATATCTGAATAAACACCAACATTTAGGAGCACAGTCGCTTTTCTGCGGAGAACTAGGGTTTTTTATAGCATGATTACTTGATTTAAAACAAAACCAAAAAAGATCCATTATAACCAATCATCTTAGAAAAGCAATCAATAATGCATATATCCCTAAAATAATGTATAATTAAAGCAAATACAAACCATGTAATTCATGCGAAAAATACGGCATGGTTTATTAAACCACTACCTACATAACAAAAAAAAAACACATCAAAAAGTACAGCTGGCTTGTGCAAAGCCAGCACTCAAGAGACTGTATGCAACAAAAAAATATATAGATATATATCAGTAGCTTGCATCCAGCTAGATTTTAAGTGATGCAACATGAGAAACGTTTCCCATTAATCACATGAATTAAGGTAGCTCGTCAATTAAAAAAAAGTGCAATTCATAAGGCAAGTTGTGGCAGCTCCCTCCAGCGCCACACCTTACAAAGACTCGCAGGAACCTAGGTTTGTCTGCCAGGCGCTGAAGCTCTATTGAGTTACACTAAAGACACGACCAATGCTCAATAAAATGCCGAAAATGCAAGAGAAACGTTGATATGATTTCAACTGATGGAAGATGTAGCAAGTATGCTATGCCAATATAGCCATACTCTATACTGTTAGCGTTATCTTCAGTCTGCCTGAGAACTGAAAAAGGCACACCTGTTATGCCATAAAAAGGTCTCTAAAAATAATGAAAATGAGAAGAAACGAATGACTGGTAATTACGTTAAGGTCAACAAAAGTGCAAAAAATGAAATATCTGTGACTGTCCAACGTTAACTTTGGAAAAAGGAAATACTCGTATTAAGAAATAGTAGCTAGGAAAGAGTGAACATTGTTTTATATAAATGCCAATGTGAGAAATACAGCAACAGATTACAGAAGGTTAACATAACGAAGGGAGCCACTCCATCGTGGGTGGAGGATAGGGCGATAGGGACCACAACGAAACAACTAAGGCCAGCTCTCTGCTAGTACTGGTCAGGGCAGGACATTCCTTAAGAGCGGAGGAGAGCCCCTCATCTTATCGCAGCTATGTGACCGCTTACGTGGTCACGGCAACACATCACAGAACCTGGAGAGAAATGTTGGGATGAGTACTGTGGCAACAAAATGGACCAGTAAATTCCTAGTAGGATTGTGGGCTGCAGATAGAATACAGTTAGATTTGTTAACCGGTAATTCTACTTCAAAACCCTAAAACAGAACTAATCCTCAACACTGCTGCTAAATACGAGGGGAAAGGATGACTTTTCAGGCATATCAAAAGCTCAGCATAATCAGATTATGTTAACAATTGCATATTTTCTAACGCTTTGGATGTCATTCTTTCAGTGAAACTGGAAACTCACAGTAGAATCACTGATTTGCTAATCAAAACACGAGCAGCAAGTAACTGCTCAACATCTAATTTTGCAGCAAGCTTGATCGGATATGAATGAATCAAAATGTCTCAGGAACTATTGGACACATGCACAAAAAGTAAATTTACGAAATTTAGTTAACAGATGTTCAAAGTGAGGAGTAAAATGCATCAATCCTTCTGCGTCTGTACAGGTCATCTTCACCAGACTTACAACTATACCTTTTCTGTTAAAGGCCATTTCACATTCTGCAAGGTCATGTGCTGTCAGTCATTTACTTTATAAAAAAAAAAAAAACAACAACAAAAAAAAAAACACACACACACACACACACCTTTTCCTCCTTTCTAGATTTTGTACCCGAAAAATATTTTTGGAAGAAAAAAAAAAAAGAGAAGCAGAGGGTCTACCAAGAGCTCCCCTGCTCCCATTTAAGAATATTCAAAGGGAAGGACCCTATGTGCAGACTTTCCTGTTTATATCAACATAAACTGACTGGATCCAGGGCTCTGGTCACACAGCTCCTTAAAAACTGAATGTTTGTAACATCA
This sequence comes from Pleurodeles waltl, assembly GCF_031143425.1. NCBI lineage: Eukaryota > Metazoa > Chordata > Amphibia > Caudata > Salamandridae > Pleurodeles > Pleurodeles waltl. Next base: position 1,127,391,082 of record NC_090448.1, read on the forward strand.
TAAGTAGCGGTCAGATTACCTGCTTATAAAACTGCACAGGGATATTTGTTGTCCTCCCCCATCAAAGTACCTCTGCTCTCAACTCGGACCACAGGTTAGGCTGCAAAACGTTCATGTGAAATTAATGAACCCTTAAGTCTGTCAGTAGACAAAATAAAATCTGCACTTTATTCAGATTCACTCTTATCAATTTTATACTGTTGGTTCATCCCATTAGTGTGTTTTCCGGATTATTTATCCAAACAGTGTTTGATTTTGTTCTAAGAAAACAAGCTAGTTTGTCCTTGCCCCGTTCCAGTTAGCACAGGCTAATATAAAATAAGTCTTAAAATTCCACTCCTGATATTTTACAAGTCAATCCAAATTTTGGGAATTTTGAAGGCCTTCATGGTTAAAATTCTGAGGACAGTTTACTTCCACAATAAAAACAAGGTTAAGAGTTAAGTGAGGGGCCAGTCGGCAGAGGCATCACGTTTTTCAATTCGGAAAGCAAAACAGAAAGAGGGAGCAGACAACGACACTCTTAAGGTTCCCCATGTTGGGTTAGGCGGTTCAAGAAGGGACTCAAAGAGGCGCTCACAGTGAAGAAACTGGAGTCTGCCACTTTGGGAACACTTCTGAGGATCTAGGCTTGAATGTCAAACTAAACACTATATAATATATACTGGAGTCTGTTTTCTTGGCTCGTCACTTTGGTTTCTTAGACTTTTTCTGGGCTATAAAACGTCTAATTATGGCTTTCGATAAGCACTGGTAAGACAGACAAATATTTCAGATCTTGCACTGAGGGACAACTGTGGCTGAATGAGAGTGAACTTGGCTTTTTATGTGATTGATCCAGGTCATCTGCATGGATTTATAAATAGTTTTTTTTTTACAGATATGGATTTGCACTACAGTTTGCTTATCAGTGCAATCAACACTTTGATGGAACAATCATTCTTTCCAGGAATGATCTGGGGCAGGCTTATAACATTTTTAAGTGAAGGATAGCTTTGGAAAGAGCATTATTTTATTGACACACCTCAGAGATTGTCCGTCCTAGATTGGATTTCAGTAAGCAAGGAGTGGTTTAATGATTAGATCTGAGGATATCTGCACAGGCAAGATCCCCTTCCTGCTCACACCTTTATCACCAATTCTCTCTGGGCTCGTTACCTCTGCTGGAAACAGAAAACAAACTTAAAAGACCACAATCAAAATTCGTATTTTTGCAAAAACACACAATCAGCAACCAATAGAAAGATACCAGTAAACTCCATCTTTTAACTTGAAGAGTCCCACAACACACTACAATGCAAATACAACCAGTTCTCAAACTGGCCAACCTATGGCTACTCACCACAGACTTCCGTTCTTAGACACATTTGGGTGGGAGAAGACTGGCATTCACAGGGTGAGAGCAGTGGCTCTGTTGTGCAGTGTGTCTCGTCTCCACCGTGACCCTCCAGTTACACTATGCCAGTGAAGGAGTGCTCACTATGCACCACTTCCATTTTACTTTTCTGCTAGAGCCCCAGCAGACAGGCACCGGTTTTCTAACTCGCAAATATATCGTACCAACCCCTGTCCTGGAGAATGAAATCCAGCATCACTCCTGGTGTAAAAGCATCATATTTTGTACTGCTCTAGCCGATCTCACAAGCCCAGAGGCATCTGCAGACTCACACAATCACATTAGCAATTGAAACCACGCTGGATGATCAAAAAACAGTGCAAAACAAAGCCAAAATCCTCACTTTTCCCAGGTCAAATACTTCCCTGCATCCACCTTCGAGCATGGAGTCTCCACGCACTTACAAGGACTGGACTGGTTGCTTGCCCAAAGGGGAGGTGCAGTTTCATTACAGGCGGCCTTACATGCCATATAGTGTGTCTGAAAAACAGTCATGCTCACAACAGCTGCCATCACTTCATTGAAATCAATTCCAGGAAGGACTTCCTAGATCAGTCCCAGGACTCTGGGAAAGGAACAAGTTTAATAGAGCACTAAATGTATACTTATGTCTTGGAAAAAAGCAGATCCTTCCACAAAGCCCAAGCAGCTGGGGTAGGCTCCAAATGAGTTTGTAAAACGTTGCAGGACTTGGGCCTTTTAGAGCATCCGCCATCCAACCCAATGAGGTAACTCCTTTTATCTATCAAGCATTTCATTTCTGTTACAGAAAAGAGACACACATTACCAATAAAGACATACCCGTCTCTAGAAAAATGGGGCAGAAATCAGAAGCATAACACTTTCAGGTCACACTCCAACGACAGCTACCACAGCACTGGAGTTGAAAAAAAGACATCCACTATGGGGGCGCTTTAGGATGCTTGTTGTAGGTCATGTGATTCATGGAGGAAACATATAGCCAATTACCTTAAAAGCCAATAACAAAATAAGTTTGAGAGGACTAATAGTGTTAGAGGAAAAAACACACGAGTTACTGTCTCAGTGAGGAAGTAAATGAAATCATGATTGAAGAAAATGCAACAGCACGATGACTGGGTCATGTCATTTTTGCTGTATATAATGTGTAACATATGTGCACAAGGACTTGATGGACTTAAGTGTTACTACTAAGCACAAGAGTTTCAGTCACTAGTGTGATTTAAAACAAATTAAAGATGGCAATGCGCAAGGTGCTCTATTACCAGCTAATGGGACAAAACATTCTCTACTGAGGGCAAAACAAGTCGTCTTTGAGAAGACCAGAGACAAAGTGCTACAGGTAAAGCTGAATGCGGTAAGGTCCGGCCATATAACACAACTGCGAGGCAGACGATGAAAGAGGACTCACTCAGAGGAAAGGAACTTAGCTCAGTTTAAAGGATTCGGTAGGTCGCCATACAAAGATGAGGTCACCGCAGATGTAGGTAAAAGCGGTTGTATGCGTAGGACAACTTTCGGAGGTACTAGAGTAGTTACGGGAGGAATCTGAAATTAACATCTCTAAAGATAAAATGTCCACGCCCGTCTACGCTATAACAACACCCCAAGCCTATGGGTTAGACTAACTTGCCCTCTTTTTTTTAAATGGACGATTGAGCCAATGTTTGACGCATATGGAAAATTAAATAATTCATTTAAATAAATGGCTACATGTATCCAGTCCTTAGCAAAGACTAGGATTGCTGGTTTACCTAAATCATGCATGGATAAAATGCTACGTGCATCGCACAGACCAATGGATAATGGTTGACGAGAGAAACTATTCATAAATGACTCCCTCTGGAACTGGGCTTCCATAACTGGTGGCTAATATCATGGGGGTTCTACTTGTGATAGATGGGCATGCAAATACACAATACCACTACCCCACATCGTTTATAAGGGCTGGTCAGGGAAGGCATGCAGTATCAGTTTCCTCGGGCACCTGGCTGTCGCTGTCTGGTAGCTTAACTGATGTGATGCCATTGGACACTGGAACTAACCAGGGCCTCCCATCACACCTCTTTGATGGTGAGCATCTCGGTAAGGGATCAAGACCTGATCTTGGGCAATAGTGATTTACGGCCTATTAGTAGGAACTCTACGACATTCAGCTGGCAAACTTTCACATTTAGGGAGTTAGTTTGCCAGCTGCTATGCAGTGGTGACTTTGGATCTGGGTGATCACTCAGCATACATATTCTGTATTAGATTGCGGTGACTCGTACTGAGAAAAAAAAAAAAAAGTATAGCAGAGGATAAACTTTCTTATCAAGAAATGTATTATCCCCACCGCACCCATGCGTTGCTCTCTCCTCTATAAGGATTTGTGTTATGGGGTAGATGGTCATACCTTTTTAAGCACTGCATCATTCCTTACAGGCTGTTACAAGTATGTAAGCACTTAAAGCATTTGCCCAGTTAACAGGAAAAGCAAAAATACTGTTCTTCAGCTTCCACTTGCACCAGATTCATCCGGGTGTTAGTTGATCATAGGGTCACTTGGGACAGGCAGGGTTTAGCACAGCTGGTTTGTCTCAAGGAATTACAAATCATCTTCAATGGGAAAACTCTTCCCTCTCAAAAGATTCAACCAGCCCAACCATGTCCACAAAGGTGGCTGATTTTCGTTACAGTGAAGCCAATACTAAAACAATTGGTGAGATATCTCCGGTGCATTCAGTATAGATGTCACTAAATAATTAAATAACCAACTTGCAGCAATGGCCACAAAGCAAGAATTATTGTTACCAGGCACTCACGCGGTATTTAGGCTTTGGTAAGATAACAGTGCAAGTAAGGGTACAGATGCCAACATCAAAGGTGACCCATCTGACTAGAAATACCAAAGGCATGTAAATACAGTTTGTGTCCCAAATCTATATGTTTGGGACTCACACCCATCACAGGCTAGCTAGCTGCCTGTGTGATTTAACCTCCACAGCAGAGTCTATATTTTGGACTCGCCCTTCACTTTTTGGTGTCTTAACAGTGATGTCAGTGTGCCTGTATACACGCTGGACATTACAAGGTCTGCACCTGTCTGACCACCTCCCAAAACGTTCTGACGGATGTATGCTTGCTTGGCTTGCAACTATCAAAACAATAAGGCAGAATAGGTCAAGAGACATTAAGAAAAATCTGACGGCACTCATACTTTTTTTTTTTAACCATACATATTTACCTCAAAGGTTCAACTAGGTGGCAAAATGGTCCAGTGAGTTAGGCTCACGACAAACAACTGCTGAAATCTTGAAGTCCCAAGTTCGAATCCCTGCAAGGCCAACACAACCTCCCATACTTCCATGTTTGGTAATATATCATTGATGTTGGTAATTGCAGCACATTATTTACAGCAAACAGAAATGGACGAATTGCAGCTTTATACAGTATATATGAAAAAAGTATGATCAATATGTGCATAGTCTATATATTCGATTACATTAAGCACAATTATGCTAACACTGGTGCACAGGCTTATGCCAGTCAAGCTTAAACTATGTCTTTCTAAATAGAAATATGAAAAATTGTGCAGTACCTAGCTGAACACCAATATCTTATCACACAGTCTCCATTCCTGCGTTCACTTATTCGTCAGTGACTATCAAACTCTTGAAGCATATATCCATGCACAGGCACGGGGTAATCTCCACATACCTTCGCTTGTGCTGCATCATTCCTGTAACTACCAAATGGCATGTTCCTTCAAGGTGATCAGGCTTACATTAAGCTCTTTCCCACAACTGTACACCAAAATGTTCTACCTATATTTGCAAAGTTTTTTGTACATTTCTCTGCAATATTGCATGGCTTTAAATGTATTTACTGCTTTGTCCTGCACGGTCTTGCAAAGTGCCTTCCACCTAAACGTATTTTTCATGTTGCCTTTAAAACTGCTTTATTTCAAACATCCTACCAGACTAGTGATAAAAAAGTAATGTGTTTTAAAAAAAAACTGTAAGGGTATATATACACTTAGTTTGTCAAACAACATCCTGCAAAAGCTCGAGTCAAGACTATACAAATCTATCTAAAAAAAGAACACTTAAAAGGTTATCCTACAGAAACCTTTATGAAATCTAACCAACTTTATTATAGTTCTTTAAGGCATCGCGAAGTTCCCTGCCATGAGTTCTTAGTAGTATCTTGAAAATAAGTTCACGGGGAACTGCGCATGCAACAGTGTGAGAAAAAGTGTTGTATGATAAGCCCTGCAATCGTACTATAAGCATAAAAAATACAAAACGCATTGCCTGATTCAAACAACAACAACAATATTACATAATACTTTCGAAGCAATAGTGGGTTCTAAGCGTAGTGCAGCAACACCGCTGCACTTCACGTGAAAAGAAAACCACTTTGCTTTAGAGACATCCCTCCCAGATACCAGAATGTCAGCGAGAGCGCCAGCCAGAGATGATAAAAGACTGACTTCCCTGCAAACCTAACAGGCGTGCTTCAGAAAAGCAAGCTGTTTTTTAAAGTTCAGCGAGACACTCTTGATTGAAAACAGGTCTCCATGGTATGTTTATTCACTGCAACACGCCGAAGAAAGGTCAGCATAACAAACAGCACACAAACACGTGTGGTTCTGTGCGCAGGCAAACAAATGTTTTGAGACGTGCCAAGTGAGCTAAACAGACGCAGTTATTATGCATTAATGACCCATAATCACGACACGAAACTAAAGGACCTGCGCTGTTTATGCAATCAAGAGGATTTACAGGTATGGCAGGCTGATAAGACTCCTCGTCGGCTAGCACGATACGTTCAGGATTACAGACATTTGTTTTGTAAAGCGGGTTAGGCGGCTCTATACCACTGACTGCCCGGGTAACCAGCAGCATACGTCCATTATAGGAAAGGTCTGGAACGGCACCAGGTAAATGGTAAGGCAGCTACGGGAAGATTGCCCCAACGGCCCTGCCTGCCACTGCTTACTTTCGGCCGCATTCCAGTACGTCGTTTTTCTGCTCGGCTGTGCCAATGAAGACGGAACTAGGTGAACACCGTAGTCAAACTTACAGAACGAGAACTGAGTTTAATTTTCCAGAATTATAAAAGCGATGGGTCGCGTGCTAAGGCGAGAAGGTGCATGTTAATGTGAGTTTATTAGAGTTGTGTGTACTTTCGCGGGATGGGTTTGGGGACCGCTCTGTAACAATAATGCACTTGGGACGCGTGCAGAGGCTTTCTCTCCCACCTTGCCTCGGGGGGTCCTCTACTTTTTGACCTGCTCCCTGCCTTTAGTTTATAGCGCCTAGAAACACCATGGATTTGGGGGGTTCTTCCAACTAAACCGGACGATCGCGCCACATGATGAGTGAGAGTTTACTCACCGGTCAGCGGTGTGTCGCGGGGCAGGCCTCGGGCCTGGGCGCTGACTCGTTCGGGCGGACAGGTTCACTTGGCCACGGGCCGCTGGTTCCTCCCAGGCAACCCGTCACTCAGCCCAGAGTCGGTATCTCTGCTCTCCGGAGCAGGAGGCCGCCCACCCTGGGGAGGCGGGGCGTGCAGCAGCTAAGCGCTAGGCACGAAGCCTGTCTAGGCACCTAACGTCACAGCCAATGAACAACTGAGGAGGAGAGTCTCATCCATTCTCCAACCACGACGCAGTCTCTAGAGCCCCACAGCCCGTAAACAAAGGAAAAGAAAATACCTAGCCAATCCTAGACCACAGGACACACTCGGAACATCCACGACCAATAAACAATTGAAAAGAGACCTCTCAGCCAATTATAGGTGGCGGTGCACACTCCACCACCCTCCAGTCAATAAACAGCTAACAAAAGCTTCCGCTATCCAGGCGGGTATGAAGTGTCGAGACAGCCTGTCCCAATCGTTACGCTCTTACCCAGCACAAATACAATATGTGTCCGCTCACCTGATTGGCTGTAAGACTTCGTAGCTCATATACAGACAGGCAGTACGCCATCATTTCTGTAACTAAGGGACGAAGTACGCTTTTTTAGCAGCGGCTGCTTGACAACGGCGTTCAAGGTTTCAGTATCAATGAATGGACTGTAAGGAAACACTCAGGCGATCAAACTACTCTGAAAACGAATTATGCCACGTTTATACTCCGTTTAATTAAACATTGTTAAAACTGGCAGGTCTGTATTGTGACAATCGACGCATAGCAGTCGGTGATAACGCGTATAGTTGCGAAAATGACGTGTCATAAATCAACAGTGCTTTTATTTTGAGAGGGAGAGTGCCTGCACCTCTAAAAAAAAAAAAAAACGTAATACTTTTAATTGGAGAGTAAGGAATCCGCAAACGAAATTTAATGACAGAGCTATGACATACGAGTACCGTATAGAACACATCTCCGTCCTTTGTGAACACAAAAATACACAAGTAGGTTATATATATTTTCAGTCAACAAATACAACTTTTCTGGAAGGATTTCTTGATTTAGGAAAGTGATTTACCCAGCCAACAACAGTGTTGGGGGTCGTGTGGCTCTGCAACAGGAATCAGACTTTGTGTGATCACTTGGAATAGCTTGGTTGCCAGAAATTATACTTTGGACATTAATACAGCCATCAATTACAGACGAACGTCATTCATCACTACTGTCCAATCATCCATTCTCAAGGTGTTGCGAAATAATAGAAACGTCATTTTTTTTTACATTTAGATGGTCTTAGGCTCCCAACATTTTACGCCCTGTGTGATGGCACTCCCTTTTTTGATGTTGACTGTTTGATAGGTTTGAGAAAAAAAAACCTTGCCTTTCTCCATGCATTTAACCAAACATATCTTAACATAGTCGCCAACAGTAATACTGGATTTGGAGTAAGTTTGTCTAGTGATGACAGCTGTTCTGACTTTTCTCGTGATCAGCATCGAAAGGAGGGCGGTCGTAAAGATAAACTTTGGGTTTGAGCCACCAAGGACACACCAGTGAAGAGGGTTGTCTTCCCTTCAATAAGATAAATGGTGAACCCCTGTGACTGTGTTAAGGGCAATCCTATAGCCCATAATATCTCATGCACAGATAGAAGTAAAGGAATATCACAAATCGTGGCCTGATGTATACTTTCTTTTCAATATCTCTCAAAACATTCCACCTGCCCGTTACAGTGAGGATAGTACAGTGCAGTGTTGACATGTTTAATATTGGGTGTGAGCAAGAATTTTGAAATATCAGATGATGTAAATTGAACACCATTATAAGTGACTAGATCTCCAGGGAAACTTTCCCTGCTGAACATTTCTATAAGACATTCAAGAACCATAGGTGCAGTAGCCCTCTCAGAAAATATTACTTCTGGCCACTTAGAATAGTAATCAACCAGGACTATAGGAAATCGTTATTACCGGCAAAATTCATAATGGAGCAGTTGAACAAATTCTTGTCAGCTGAGGAACAAATATCGCATTCTCTGACTAAACTGCCCTAGAATCCATTCTTAGCCACCAGTAAAGGTTTCACAGCAAATTCATTAACTGACATGCCCATGTGAACTTGTTTAAACTGAGTCTCTGGCACAGCTCTACAAGGTTTGCTTTCCCACCTAAGGGTAACACAAGTGTACTTAGTTTAATGCACCAATGCTGAATGTGAAAGACAGGCCTTTGTAGCCCAGCCAGTCTCCCCCAATATGTAGCTGAAGTGGTCTCAATGCTTTTGGGTTACTAGCAGTCTTAGGGACGCCATGGCGAGAGAAACAAACCATGTTCATTCTTATTAATCATACACACACAAGATGTGCTAAGAAAAAGACACTTTAACTGAAGAGTGTGTTTATTCCAGCAGATCTCAACACATCTGAAATAGCCACACAGAAAACTATTAAAACAGCACACATGCACGTTGTGAGCAATGAGAATAACATGAATATTTCTAACATGGTTGAAAATATCACTTCTGTGCACTACGCTAGAGAGCATGGAAAGTAGAATAACTTGCAGCTAGATATTCTTAGGAGGATGTGCAGACTCCACACCTTATTTACAGCAAAACTCTATAATTATCAGGGAGTCAGAAAAGCTGTGTCCCCCAAAAAGGGCAAACACACATTCAGCATCAACTCCTCCCAGGCTTATGCTCAATATCAACCTTGAGTAGAAAGTGTAATACCGCGGTACCATCTCTGGCAGACAGGAACGTCTTCTGGTCTAGCTCGCAATAGTCTGGGCAAAGGACCTCTCCTGAAAGGTGGTGAAGTGACAGCCCTTATCTAGTGTATCTTATCTAAGATAGAATTTGCAATGTCACCTTTAGAATGTCCGATCTAACCAATAAGCATCAAGATGTTAGTTTAGGGTGCATTCTTTTATACACATAAGGTGAAAATGCAACAATTCAGAATATACTGTTTTAGTTATTGTAATTTGTTGGACCTTGACATTGAGATAACAAGCCACTTGTTCCAGACTGATGTTGCATCAGGTGTTTTGTTTATGTCTATATGTAAACAACTTGACAGTTTCACAGCTCTTAGAAAGATAGGGATAGACAACATCTGTCTCAAAGGCAGACATGTTGATGATTTTGCAGAAATGCAGAAAATGGAGTTCAGGCCCATTAAAAAATGGAGTCACAAACTACTTGGAATGGATTCATGCCCTCTATCTCTACGTCAATTTGTATGACAAACCTTGAGCATAAGATCACACATTTCTGCAGGGGGCACACTCTTTGACAACACATGTGTTCTGCTTTCCTACATATCCCCTATCAGAGCTTACAGAACCTCTCTGGAATGCACTTCTGAGTTCAAAGAAGACCTTTATTTTTGTTAATTCTCCTCCGCCCACAAGTTCTTGAGAGACGAAGTTAGTAGATTTCAAGCACACGTTTAGTAGCAGCAATGAAAGCAAAATATATCACAGTACTTCTCAGTTGCAATGTACACAGCAAATATATATATCATAACCACAAAACAAAGCATAAAAGTCAAATTCATCACCGTATGGGCAAGGCGACAGGGCCTAAAGCTTCATCTTTCTGGGGTCTGCAAGTTGATGACTCCGGTCAACTGCGAGAAAGTGATTATCTACCCAAACGGGAGACTGGCAACTGACGTCTAGCTCCAGCCTGAAGTCAAGCAGATTCGAATCTAACTCACTGTAGCCCAGAGTCATCCTTAAAAGCAAACTCAGTGTGAGATCTGAACGACCCTGGAGAATGGCCAGTTCTCCTGAGCCATTCCGCTCTCAGACTGGATTGCGAGGTAAACACAAAATCTACGTGCTCTTATCAGCTAAGGTCTGGTGTGAAGAAAACAGCTTGGTTCATCTTGTGCAAAAACACAGACATCTCTGCAATGTCTCAACTGCAATGTCTAACTCCACGTTAAAGCCAATAGGCAGCTAACCTAAATATCAAATGTAATGTCTAATGTCACGTCAAAGCCAATAGGCAGCTAAACTGCTAATGTCATGTCAAAGCCAATAGGCAGCTAACCTAAATATCAAATGTAATGTTTAATATCATGTTGTTAACGCGTCCTTTTATGTTAATTTATTACACATTAGGACTCGTTTTAGGCCAATGAATCTTGTGACCCAGTTGAGAGACACTGTAGGACGAGATAGCTAATCAATATGTCAAGCAATATATCAATAATGTCATCAATATTTATCACAACAATACACTTCACTTTGATATAATCCAGGATACTTTTTTCCGGTCCAGGGAGGAACTGGCCTGGTAGCTCTGCCTGGACTGTTCCCAATGGGGAACAGGGTCAAGACTGATTTGCATATGGCTGGGTCCAAACTGGGAAGGTATTGTGAGCAAAAGAACAATGGATTTAACCCAGATCTGTGACTGGGGGTGAGTATTTCAAAAGTTTCAGCACTCCGTCCATCATCATTTTTTGTTGCTAAAATTGCCCTACCAAACTTGCCATCACAAAACCTCTGGCTGAGCACACTCACAAAGGGTTTGGCACTAGTCTTATGTACCTCCAGACAAGGTGGGGTCAGGAAGGGAGGCAGGAAATTCCAAACACCTCTGGGAGTGGAAACCTCCAGAAACTTCTTCTGCTTTAGAGCTGGCACAAAGTCTAAATAGTGGAACCTTACACCCAACTCTTCAGTACACCTATGGACGACTCAGAAGGACTGCTGTGCTTCTCTGCAAAAAAGACTGCCCTGTGCCTGAGTGAGAAGGACTGGATCTGCATTTTGACTCCAGAACCACCAGAGCGATTCCAAAGGCTAGTTGGCTGGCTTCCTGATCCAGAGTCTCAGTGGCAGAAAAGGCTCCAACCAACCTGTACCCAGCACCTGGACTCTGCCTTCTGTGAGTCTTGTCGCCCCCAAGTGGTGCCATCCTTGACCTAGACACTTGGAAGTTGTCCTGAAGGTGTTCTGCCAGCCCAGCTGTGGTCTTTTCAGTAGAACTGAAATGTCATGATGCTTCAACTTCCATCAGAATTGCTGCAGTGAGACACATCCCCAATGCAGGACCCTGAAGAGCCATGGAAGTGCGGCTGTGCGAAGCATCCTCAAAGCAGGACCTCGAATTGCAGCCCTGCAGCTCCTCGGAACCACTGCTGTGCAATGAATCCTTAATGCAGGACATCACATCGCAGTTCTGCAGCTCCTAGGAACTGCTACAGAGCAAAGCATCCTTGACACAGGACCTTGCAGCTGCCACTGAGTGACTCATCCTTGATGTGGGACTTCGCAATGCTTTGCAACTGGGATTTAAAGTAATTTGTTTAGTGGGCCTAGCTTGGTCCCTGTATCTGGCCTGTGCTCCATCGTAGTTGACCTGAACTTGTGACTTTGTCCTGGTCTGGCACGACCAGATGGCCACAGTTGGTGTGTTGTGCTTCTAAGCCCTGTTTCACTTAAATCTATAAAACTGCATATCTCCAGTTCTATTGATTAGATTTTTGTTGTTTTAGTCTCAAATAATTGATGACGTTTTATTCTATTTTCTAACTTTGTGTAGTATTTTTCTTGTGTTGTGTTTTCACTTTATTACTGTTTAAAGTGTTGCATAAATCCTTTGTGCATTGCCTCTTTCAGTCCTGATAGCTTCCCAAATTCCTCCAATTGATCCAAAATATAGGGGACTTACTGGATTGGATTTTTTAAATAAATCAGGATATCATCTCCATATAAAGATGCAGAAGGCATCTGTTGGAACCATATAAAGAGGCACTTGCAGGACGATGATGTATTGCATCACATTTGTTCCCTTATCTTACGTTGTGCTGTTTTCCCCTTTCTTACATTTTCGTCCCTCATATTTACTCCTTGCAATTTTGTTCGTATTTGAATTGAATCTCTGGATCCTGCAAGCTTTTATCTCCTTGCTGATGTCAAAAGAAGTTAAATACTTAGCCAATTTTTCATTATTGATCTTTATCCGCGGTCAAAACTTATAAGATTGCATGGGAGGTTTTTCCCCTTTGTGGGGTTTCACTGTAGCGTAAACCCTCTTAAAGAGAAACTTGACCCTGTTCATGTATATAGTTCCGTGCAGAACGCACTGTGGTGAATGGGAGATGTCATCCTACCTTAAGACAATACAGAAGGGGACTCTTCAAACCGTCCAAGCATCCACTCCTTGGCACACACATAAGTAAACTAAAAAGAGCTGATGGTCTCTACCCCTTTCAACAGTGATCATTTGACTTACCAGATAGCATTCATCAATTCATCAACAACTCACTGTGGACAGAAACACCATCTTTTCTTGTAATGCATAGACTTGAAATAAGATGCAATCCACATGTGCACGAATCATGACGCAGGGACTACTAGGTTATCCCAGTGGTAAGAGAAGAGTCAGGGCTTGCGGCCGCCCAAAAACGTGGAATGTGGCCTGGATTCTCAAGGCTATGCTGTTAAGGCTTCAGTAGTGGTACAATATGGAGAGAACCAGGGCAACCGCACCAGTGGTTACCATAGAGATACCTCACAGCCAGCAACGTAGGGCCTGATTTTTACTTTTTTAGCGCCACATTAGCGTCTTTTTTTAATGCAAAAGCGGCTCAAACTTCAATTATATTTTGTAAGTTTGCGCCGCTTGTGCATCAAAAATTGACGGAAATGCAGCGCTAAAAAAGTATAAATCAGGCCCTAGGTGTCTCAATGCCAAGTGTCACACATCTCGTGTGAGTCTAACACAATTTGGAGAAATCGCCACTTGACCTTAGTGTCTGACATTAGGCATGTAATTTAAATTGTCTGTCTGAGTTCGCTGCTAAACCACTTATTCATGTTTCTTTTTTTTGTAGTTCCCAAGACCTTGTTCATTGCTTTGACTCCTTCCGGTCCCATAAGGTAAGGTGTGTTGCCAGCTAGGGACTCTAAATCACTGCTTAATTTCTATACAGTTTACACCGGACTTGTGTTTAGGCATGTAAACCAAAATGTCTTTCCAATTCGATGAAGTGGTGCAATTCAAAATGATAGTGCGTAATGTGTTATCATTAACTCAGTAGTACTTTCCTGCCGTATGGTGCTGTCACATTTTCAGAGACTGGCCACCCTTTTCAAATGGTTCTGGGATCTCATTGACCATATTAGTAACTGTTTATGTTGTGTTCTTAGTAGTTATTTGGAAGTGTGCAGAAGTTTCAGTCCTGTTAGGGATATTTGTATTTGTGTTCTGTTCAAGGAAGCATGTGCCAATGGACTTTGTTTTTTATTTCGTTCTACTGGGGTGCACAACTCTCCACTGTCCCTTTGAGTATCATCCTTAGCCAAGGACATAGTTTCCATGCAGTATTGTGTTTTTGTGGGTGTGGTGTGTTTAAGCTAAATGGTTTTGAGATGATTTTTGGTGTGTCAGTAGGTATATGCTGTTGGGGCTCCTTGCCTATTGAAGAGCTTTATATATTGTGACTGCTAAGATTTCTGCCACTCATAGCAACTAATCAAGCCAGCCTCCCCGCCCAAAAAAACAGGCATTGGCAAATTCGATAGGTCTGGCTTTGGTTTTGAGAGCTGACTAATACATTATTAGATGTCCCTGGTGCATTGCAATAAAAGTATTTCATAGGAGACAGACAGATAAGTCAACAGCCAATAGCACGAGGTGAGGGAGACATAAATACCCTTTAGGCGGAGTCCAAGCCATTTCTGTAAATAGTTTAAATAACTGATAACAATAGGTGTCGAGAAAGCTGCGCCGTCCAGCCAGACCTGAGAAGCAGCTTTAATGACAGTGGAGACCTGCTAACCTGCAGTGAGATTCTCTGACAGGGTGAGGGTGCCGGGCGGGGGAGGGTGTGTTAAATCCTCGTCGACATAATCCGTTAGCCACAAATCAGCTAGTCTTCTGTAAAGCACGTCAGTCTGACCTGAGTTCATGAACTCAGCAGTTGCCCTGGAGGACCATCAGTCACTGCACATTCCTTCATGAGTGATGCGGCCATGATGCATCAGGCAAGCGGTTCCTTAGAACGTGTTTCGTCTGCACCAGCGTTCGGACAACACTTGCTCAATGATGCCTCCTCTCAGGAGAGACCAGGCGCGGCCTTATGTCATTTACATGACAACACAAACAGGGAGATGCGGTATTTACTGGTGGAACACACTGGATGAATAGAATAGCTACTGAAAACCATTAAAAGTCAGAGGTGATCTGTAAAGCAAGTGGTCTAACATCCTTGTGCCCGTGCATGTTTCTTTAAGAGCTGGACAGACGGAGCCAGGGGTGAAAGATCTGGAGAGTGGGGAACGAGGCGCTTGAGAAACAACCCTTCGTAAAGCCAATATCTCTGGCTCTTATATAGTGAAAGAGGTCTCTGCCGAGCTTCAGTAACACCCAAGCACGGGCATCAGGAGTGCAAGCTGCCCTCTCACAAAGCAGCGGAGTCTGGCCATCTGCAGCGGCAACAGAGTAGAGGTTCCTCACATAAGACAGGTACACGTAGGAGCAGGTAGCAGCATTGCATGCTTCCTCTCACTCACACACTTCCTCGTGGTGCACATGTACAGGTAGCAGCAATGCATGCTTCCTCTCACTCACACACTTCCTCGTGGTGCACATCTACAGGTAGCAGCAATCCATGCTTCCTCTCACTCGCACACTTCCTCGTGGTGCACATCTACAGGTAGCAGGAATGTACGCATCCTCACACACACATTTACTCATGCAGCACATGTACAGGTAGCAGCAATGTACACATCCTCACACACATTTACTCAAGCGGCACATGTACAGGTAGCAGCAATGTACGCATCCTCACATACACATTTTCTCATGCAGCACATGTACAGGTAGCAGCAATGTACGCATCCTCACACACACATTTACTCATGCGGCACATGTACAGGTAGCAGCAATGTACGCATCCTCACACACACATTTACTCATGCTGCACTTGTACAGGTAGCAGCAATGCATGCTTCCTCGCACACACTTCTATGTGTCACTGCGCCTGGAGCACCCTGGTGCACAGGTGCAGGTAGCAGCAGTGCATGCTTCTCACACACACATTTCCTCATGGTGCACATGTACAGGTAGCAGCAGTGCATGCTTCTCACACACACATTTCCTCATGGTGCACAGGTAGCAGCAATGTACGCATCCTCACACACACATTTCCTCATGCTGCACTTGTACAGACAGCAGCAACACTTGCTTCTCACACACACATTTACTCATGCTGCACATGTACAGGTTGCAGCAGTGTATGCCTCCTCAAACACACATTTCCCCACGGTGCACAGGTACAGGTAGCAGCAATGTATGCATCCAAAGACACACATTTCCTCATGGTGCACATGTACAGGTAGCAGCAGTGCATGCTTCTCACACACTTCCCCGTGTCACAGTATCTGAAGTACCCTGGTGTACAGGTAGCAGCAGTGCATGCTTCTCACACACTTCCCCGTGTCACAGTATCTGAAGTACCCTGGTGTACAGGTAGCAGCAGTGCATGCTTCGTCACACACACATTTCCTCATGGTGCACATGTACAGATAGCAGCAGTGCATGCTTCTCACACACTTCCCCGTGTCACAGCATCTGAAGTACCTTGGTGTACAGGTAGCAGCAGTGCATGCTTCGTCACACACACATTTCCTCATGGTGCACATGTACAGGTAGCAGCAGTGCATGCTTCTCACAAACTTCCCCGTGTCACAGTATCTGAAGTACCCTGGTGTACAGGTAGCAGCAGTGCATGCTTCCTAACACACACATTTCCTCATGGTGCACATGTACAGGTAGCAGCAGTGCATGCTTTTCACACACACATTTCTCCATGTCATGGTGCACATGTACAGGTAGCAGCAGTGCATGCTTCTCACACACACGTTTCCTCATGGTGCACAGGTAGCAGCAATGTTCGCATCCTCACACACACATTTCCTCATGCTGCACATGTACAGGTAGCAGCAATGTATGCATCCTCACACACACACACACTTCCTCATGGTGCACATGTACAGATAGTAGCAACGCGTGCATCACACACACTTTTCCTCATGGTGCACAGGTAGCAGCAGTGTATGCCTCCTCAAACACACATTTCCCCACGGTGCACAGGTTCAGGTAGCAGCAATGTACGCATCCTAACACACACATTTCCTCATGGTGCACATGTACAGATAGCAGCAGTGCATGCTTCTCACACACTTCCCCGTGTCACAGTATCTGAAGTACCCTGGTGTACAGGTAGCAGCAGTGCATGCTTCGTCACACACACATTTCCTCATGGTGCACACGTACAGGTAGCAGCAGTGCATGCTTCTCACACACTTCCCCGTGTCACAGTATCTGAAGTACCCTGGTGTGCAGGTAGCAGCAGTGCATGCTTTGTCACACACACATTTCCTCATGGTGCACATGTACAGATAGCAGCAGTGCATGCTTCTCACACACTTCCCTGTGTCACAGTCTCTGAAGTACCCTGGTGTGCAGACAGTGCTTTAAATGGAAAAATAGAAGTGCAGGTACTCTGTAATAGAGTACCTGCTTGTTTCTGAGAAGTGCCGGTACTCTCCAATTCAAAGTATTACTTTTTTCTTGAGATATGCCGGTACTCTCCCTCTCAAAATAAAAAGGTGCCGGTACTCAGTACCGGAGAGTACCGGCCCATTTAAAGCACTGTGTGCAGGTAGCAGCAGTGCATGCTTCCTAACACACACATTTCCTCCTAGTGCACATGTACAGGTAGCAGCAGTGCATGCTTCTTACACACTTCCCTTTGTCACAGTATCTGAAGTACCCTGGTGTACAGGTAGCAGCAGTGCATGCTTCGTCACACACACATTTCCTCATGGTGCACACGTACAGGTAGCAGCAGTGCATGCTTCGTCACACACACATTTCCTCATGGTGCACACGTACAGGTAGCAGCAGTGCATGCTTCTCACACACTTCCCCGTGTCACAGTATCTGAAGTACCCTGGTGTGCAGGTAGCAGCAGTGCATGCTTTGTCACACACACATTTCCTCATAGTGCTCATGTTCAGGTAGCAGCAGTGCATGCTTCTCACACACTTCCCCGTGTCACAGTATCGGACGTACCCTGGTGTACAGGTAGCAGCAGTGCATGCTTCCTCAAACACACATTTCCTCACGGTGCACAGGTACAGGTAGCAGCAATGTACGCATCCTAACACACACATTTCCTCATCGTGCACATGTACAGGTAGTAGCAGTGCATGCTTCTCACACACTTCCCCGTGTCACAGTATCTGAAGTACCCTGGTGTACAGGTAGCAGCAAAGCATGCTTTGTCACACACACATTTCCTCATAGTGCACATGTTCAGGTAGCCTCAGTGCATGCTTCTCACACACTTCCCCGTGTCACAGTATCTGAAGTACCCTGGTGTGCAGGTAGCAGCAGTGCATGCTTCTCACACACTTCCCCGTGTCACAGTATCAGAAGTACCCTGATGTACAGGTAGCAGCAGTGCATGCTTCCTCAAACACACATTTCCTCACGGTGCACAGGTACAGGTAGCAGCAATGTACGCATCCTCACACATACATTTCCTCATGGCGCACATGTACAGGTAGCAGCAGTGCATGCTTCTCACACACTTCCCTGTGTCACAGTATCTGAAGTACCCTGGTGTACAGGTAGCAGCAGTACATGCTTCGTCACACACACATTTCCTCATGGTGCACATGTACAGGTAGCAGCAGTGCATGCTTCCTCACACGCACACACTTGCTCGTGATGCACAGCTACAGGTAGCAGCAGTGCATGCTTCCTCACACACACATTTCCTCATGGTGCACATGTACAGGTAGCAGCAGTGCATGCTTCCTCACACGCACACACTCCCTCGTGGTGCACAGCTACAGGTGGCAGCAGCGCATGCTTTTTCAAACACACTTCCTCGTGTCTCTATGTCTGGAGCACCCTGGTGTGCAGATACAGGTACCAGCGATGTATGCTTCCTCACATATACACTTCCTCGTGGCGCACAGGTACAGATAGCAACACCGCATGCTTCCTCACATGCTTCCTCATGTCGCAATTCCTGGATCACCCTGGTGCACTGCTCTCAGGAGGTGGAGTACTGGCTCAGTGGGGTACCCTTCTCCTCTCCCATTCCCCTTCCAATTCCATTTCAGTGACAGTTAAGCAGCCAGGGGCATAACCTCTACTAGTGCAGCTGGTGCAGGCCCAGAGGGTCCTACTGAACCCTGATTATTGTTGTATTTCACAGTTCAGACAACGGCTGGGGGGTCCATTTAGTTCCTTGGAATAGGGCCCGTTACACACTGGCTACACCACTGTAAGCAGCATGCTACAGAGAAAGACACACAGCAGAGCCAGGCACGCAGTCTGCACCTTTCTCTGCAGCCTACCTCTTGTCTGTTACTGTACAGAAATGTGCAGTTTTTCAGCATAACTTAGAGGCAATGTGTAAAGAACTTATGCTGCACAAAAACAAGGATAATGAGAAATTACAACACATGAAAAATTCAACACTAATTTAGAAAATTAGAGTAAAATGTAGTAAATTATTTGACCCCAAAATGACAAAAATCCAATCAGTAGAACCAGAAACATGCAATTTCAAAGATTTAGGTAATTATAGTGCCTAAAAACACAAAGTGACACTCGCAATCATCAGGTCATGCTATACTGGGTAAAGTCACAGGTTCAGGGTGACCGTGATGGAGTGCAGGGACCAGGTTAGTCCCACTGAACAAGTTACCGTCTCAAAAGTGCAAACAGTCCAGTTAGCAGTGGAGCAGGCCACAGGAAGCAGGGAGAGCGTTGTGGATGGTCATTGCTGTATGCATAGAGCAAGCCAGGTGTAATGGACAGTCACTGCTGTAGCAGGAAGATCCCTGCGCAGACAGTTGTTGCTGGAGCACTGCGTTGACTGTCATCATGGACTGTCCGCAGAGTGAAGTGCAGATCTTGTGTTGCCGGACATCGCTGGCATTTGCTATAGAGCAAAGAGTTGGTCCACAAAGATTTCGTAATCTGTCCTGTCTTTGGTGTTATTTTGTTGTATATCAAAATACCAATAAAGTGGTTTGTAAAAAAAAAAAAAATCTATTCACTTTCTAGTGATACATATCAAGGGTGTATTAGTTTTTTTTTTTTTAAACAAGACATAGTTGTTTCCTTGTGCTTAGAACCACAGGTATTTACTATTATTGTAGGAGGCTGGACTGGCTTGTAGTGAGTACCAAGGGGTACTTGCACCTTGCACCAGGCCCAGTTATCCCTTATTAGTGTATAGGGTGTCTAGCAGCTTAGGCTGATAGATAATGGTAGCTTAGCAGAGCAGCTTAGGCTGAACTAGGAGACGTGTGAAGCTACTACAGTACCACTTAGTGTCATATGCACAATATCATAAGAAAACACAATACACAGTTATACTAAAAATAAAGGTACTTTATTTTTATGACAATATGCCAAAGTATCTTAGAGTGTACCCTCAGTGAGAGGATAGGAAATATACACAAGATATATATACACAATAGCAAAAATATGCAGTATAGTCTTAGAAAACAGTGCAAACAATGTATAGTTACAATAGGATGCAATGGGGAAACATAGGGATAGGGGCAACACAAACCATATACTCCAAAAGTGGAATGCGAACCACGAATGGACCCCAAACCTATGTGACCTTGTAGAGGGTCGCTGGGACTATTAGAAAATAGTGAGAGTTAGAAAAATAACCCTCCCCAAGACCCTGAAAAGTGAGTGCAAAGTGCACTAAAGTTCCCCTAAGGACAAAGTAGTCGTGTTAGAGGAATAATGCAGGAAAGACACAAACCAGCAATGCAACAACTGTGGATTTCCAATCTAGGGTACCTGTGGAACAAGGGGACCAAGTCCAAAAGTCACAAGCAAGTCGGAGATGGGCAGATGCCCAGGAAATGCCAGCTGCGGGTGCAAAGAAGCTTCTACTGGACAGAAGAAGCTGAGGTTTCTGCAGGAACGAAAAGGGATAGAGACTTCCCCTTTGGTGGACGGATCCCTCTCGCCTTGGAGAGTCGTGCAGAAGTGTTTTCCCGCCGGAAGGATGCCAACAAGCCTTGCTAGTCGCAAATTGTGCGTTTGGCATTTTTGGACGCTGCTGGGGCCCAGGAGGGACCAGGAGGTCGCAAATTGGACCTGAAGAGAGAGGGGACGTCGAGCAAGACAAAGAGCCCTCACTGAAGAAGGTAGCACCCGGAGAAGTGCCAGAAACAGGCACTACGAGGATGCGTGAAACAGTGCTCGCCGAAGTTGCACAAAGGAGTCCCACGTCGCCGGAGACCAACTTAGAAAGTCGTGCAATGCAGGTTAGAGTGCCGTGGACCCAGGCTTGGCTGTGCACAAAGGATTTCCGCCGGAAGTGCACAGGGGCCGGAGTAGCTGCAAAGTCGCGGTTCCAAGCAATGCAGCCCAGCGAGGTGAGGCAAGGACTTACCTCCACCAAACTTGGACTGAAGAGTCACTGGACTGTGGGGGTCACTTGGACAGAGTCGCTGGATTCGAGGGACCTCGCTCGTCGTGCTGAGAGGAGACCCAAGGGACCGGTAATGCAGCTTTTTGGTGCCTGCGGTTGCAGGGGGAAGATTCCGTCGACCCACAGGAGATTTCTTCGGAGCTTCTGGTGCAGAGAGGAGGCAGACTACCCCCACAGCATGCACAAGCAGGAAAACAGTCGAGAAGGCGGCAGGATCAGCGTTACAGAGTTGCAGTAGTCGTCTTTGCTACTATGTTGCAGGTTTGCAGGCTTCCAGCGCGGTCAGCAGTCGATTCCTTATCAGAAGGTGAAGAGAGAGATGCAGAGGAACTCGGATGAGCTCTTGCATTCGTTATCTAAAGTTTCCCCAGAGACAGAGACCCTAAATAGCCAGAAAAGAGGGTTTGGCTACCTAGGAGAGAGGATAGGCTACTAACACCTGAAGGAGCCTATCAGCAGGAGTCTCTGACGTCACCTGGTGGCACTGGCCACTCAGAGCAGTCCAGTGTGCCAGCAGCACCTCTGTTTCCAAGATGGCAGAGGTCTGGAGCACACTGGAGGAGCTCTGGACACCTCCCAGGGGAGGTGCAGGTCAGGGGAGTGGTCACTCCCCTTTCCTTTGTCCAGTTTCGCGCCAGAGCAGGGGCTAAGGGGTCCCTGAACCGGTGTAGACTGGCTTATGCAGAATTGGGCACATCTGTGCCCAACAAAGCATTTCCAGAGGCTGGGGGAGGCTACTCCTCCCCTGCCTTCACACCATTTTCCAAAGGGAGAGGGTGTCACACCCTCTCTCAGAGGAAGTTCTTTGTTCTGCCATCCTGGGCCAGGCCTGGCTGGACCCCAGGAGGGCAGCTGCCTGTCTGAGGGGTTGGCAGCAGCAGCAGCTGCAGTGAAACCCCAGGAAGGGCAGTTTGGCAGTACCAGGGTCTGTGCTACAGACCACTGGGATCATGGGATTGTGCCAACTATGCCAGGATGGCATAGAGGGGGCAATTCCATGATCATAGACATGTTACATGGCCATATTCGGAGTTACCATTGTGAAGCTACATATAGGTAGTGACCTATATGTAGTGCACGTGTGTAATGGTGTCCCCGCACTCACAAAGTTCAGGGAATTGGCTCTGAACAATGTGGGGGCACCTTGGCTAGTGCCAGGGTGCCCTCACACTAAGTAACTTTGCACCTAACCTTTACCAGGTAAAGGTTAGACATATAGGTGACTTATAAGTTACTTAAGTGCAGTGTAAAATGGCTGTGAAATAACGTGGACGTTATTTCACTCAGGCTGCAGTGGCAGGCCTGTGTAAGAATTGTCAGAGCTCCCTATGGGTGGCAAAAGAAATGCTGCAGCCCATAGGGATCTCCTGGAACCCCAATACCCTGGGTACCTCAGTACCATATACTAGGGAATAATAAGGGAGTTCCAGTAAGCCAATGTAAATTGGTAAAAATGGTCACTAGCCTGTTAGTGACAATTTGGAAAGAAATGAGAGAGCATAACCACTGAGGTTCTGATTAGCAGAGCCTCAGTGAGACAGTTAGTCACTACACAGGTAACACATTCAGGCACACTTATGAGCACTGGGGCCCTGGGTTACCAGGGTCCCAGTGACACATACAACTAAAACAACATATATACAGTGAAAATTGGGGGTAACATGCCAGGCAAGATGGTACTTTCCTACACAACCCCCCCCCCCCCAAACGAAGGACAATAAGACTAGCCATGACCTGATGAGTCTTCATTGTCTAAGTGGAAATATCTGGAGAGTCCATCTGCATTGGAGTGGCTACTCCCAGGTCTATGTTCCACTGTATAGTCCATTCCCTGTAGGGATATGGACCACCTCAACAATTTAGGATTTTCACCTTTCATTTGTTTTAGCCAAAGTAGAGGTTTGTGGTCTGTCTGAACAATGAAGTGAGTGCCAAACAGGTATGGCCTCAACTTCTTCAGAGCCCAGACCACAGCAAAGGCCTCCCTCTCAATGGCAGACCAACGCTTTTCTCTAGGGGTCAACCTCCTACTAATAAAAGCAACAGGTTGATCCTGGCCCTCAGAATTAAGTTGTGATAGGACTGCCCCTACTCCTAATTCAGATGCATCAGTTTGGACATAGAATTATTTAGAGTAACAAGGGCTTTTCAGGACAGGTGCAGAGCACATGGCCTGCTTCAGCTCCTCAAAAGCTTTCTGAAAGTTTGCTGTCCATAATACCTTTTTAGGCATTTTCTTGGATGTGAGGTCATTAAGAGGGGCTGCAATGGAGCCATAGTTCTTAATGAACCTCCTGTAATACCCAGTGAGGCCTAGGAAGGCTCTCACCTGAGTCTGAGTGGTAGGGGGAACCCAATCAATAATAGTTTGGATTTTCCCCTGAAGTGGTGCAATCTGTTCCCCATCAACAAGGTGTCCCAGATAAACCACCTTACCCTGCCCTATCTGGCACTTTGAAGCCTTGATAGTGAGGCCTGCCTTTTGCAGAGCCTCCAAAACTTTCCATAGGTGGACCAGGTGATCATCCCAGCTGGAGCTAAAGACAGCTATATCATCCAAATATGCTGCACTGAAAGCTTCCAGCCCTTGCAGGACTGTGTTCACCAACCTCTGAAAAGTGGCAGGTGCATTTTTCAAACCAAAAGGCTTTACAGTAAACTGGTAATGTCCTCCAATGGTAGAAAATGCAGTCTTAGGTTTAGCATCTTCTGACAATTTGATCTGCCAATACCCTGCAGTCAAATCAAAAGTGCTTAGATACTTGGCAGATGCCAGTGTATCTATAAGCTCATCTGCCCTGGGTATAGGGTGAGCATCAGTTTTGGTTACCAAGTTGAGACCTCTATAGTCTACACAAAACCGCATTTCCTTCTTTCCATCTTTAGAATTGGGTTTTGGTACCAGTACCACAGGAGAAGCCCATGGACTGTCAGAGTGCTCAACCACTCCTAGTTCCAACATTTTCTGAACTTCTTGCTTTATGCAGTCCCTGACATGGTCAGGCTGCCTATAGATCTTACTTTTGACAGGTAAACTGTCTCCAGTATCTATAGTGTGCTCACACCAAGAAGTGGTGCCTGGCACAGTAGAGAAGAGTTCTGAAAATTGTCCTAGGAGATTTATGCAATGGTCTTTCTGCTCAGCAGTAAGACAATCTGCCAAAACTACACCTTCCACAAGAGCATCTTGTTCTGTGGAAGAGAAGAGATCAGGTAGAGGATCACTGTCTTCTTCGTGTCCCTCATCAGTTGCCATGAGCAGGGTGAGATCAGCCCTGTCATAGTAGGGTTTCAGGCGGTTGACATGGAGCACCCTAAGGGGACTCCTGGCAGTGCCTAAGTCAACCAAGTAGGTGACTTCACCCTTCTTTTCAACAATTGTGTGGGGTCCACTCCATTTATCTTGGAGTGCTCTTGGGGCCACAGGCTCCAAGACCCACACTTTCTGCCCTGGTTGGTACTGAACCAAAACAGCCTTCTGATCATGCCATTGCTTCTGGAGCTCTTGGCTGGCCTGAAGGTTTTTACTGGCCTTTTTCATGTACTCAGCCATCCTTGATCTGAGGCCAAGTACATAGTCCACAATATCCTGCTTAGGAGCTTTTAAAGGTTGTTCCCAACCCTCCTTTACAAGTGTGAGTGGACCCCTAACAGGGTGTCCAAAAAGAAGTTCAAAGGGGCTGAAGCCCACTCCTTTCTGGGGTACCTCCCTGTAGGCAAAAAGGAGGCATGGTAGAAGGATATCCCATCTCCTGCGGAGTTTTTCAGGGAGACCCATAATCATGCCTTTGAGAGTTTTATTAAATCTCTCCACCAGTCCATTTGTTTGTGGATGATAGGGTGTTGTGAACTTGTACGTTACACCACACTCCCTCCACATGGCCTTTAAGTATGCAGACATGAAATTGCTTCCTCTGTCTGATACTACTTCCTTTGGGAAGCCCACCCTGGAAAATATTCCCAGGAGGGCCTTTGCCACTGCAGGAGCTGTAGTGGTCCTTAAAGGAATTGCTTCAGGATATCTTGTGGCATGGTCCACTACCACCAAGATAAACCTATTGCCTGAAGCAGTAGGAGGGTCAAGGGGGCCAACTATGTCAACCCCTACCCTTTCAAAGGGAACCCCAACCACAGGCAGTGGGATAAGGGGTGCCTTTGGAGTGCCACCTGTCTTGCCACTGGCTTGACAGGTTTCACAGGACTTACAAAATTCCTTTGTGTCCTCAGACATCCTAGGCCAATGAAACAATGGAACCAATCTGTCCCAAGTTTTCATTTGACCCAGGTGCCCAGCTAGGGGAATGTCATGTGCCAGTGTTAGGAGGAACCTTCTGTACTCCTGAGGAATCACTAATCTCCTGGCAGCTCCAGGTTTAGGATCCCTATGCTCAGTGTACAAGAGGTTGTCCTCCCAGTAAACTCTGTGAGAGTCACTGACATCCCCATTAGCCTGTTTGACAGCTTGCTGTCTGAGACCCTCTAATGTGGGACAGGTTTGCTGTGCCACACTCAGCTCCTCTCTGGCAGGCCCCCCTTCACCCAAAAGCTCAGCAGTGTCTGCTTCCAGCTCCTCTGGTGTAGGTTCTGCACAGGGAGGGAATTCTTCTTCCTCAGAGTTAGAATCCACTGTAGAGGGAGGGATAGTAGGAAGTGGTTTGCTTCTACTAGCCCTAGCTTTAGGGAGCACTTGGTCCATTGTTCCAGGATCCAAGCTTCCCTGTCCTTTTTGCTTTTTGGCCTGAGCCCTTGTCAAAGCAAATATATGCCCTGGGATGCCCAGCATTGCTGCTTGGGCCTCCAACTCCACATCTGACCAAGCTGATGTCTCCAAATCATTCCCTAATAGACAGTCTACAGGTAAATCTGAAGCTACCACAACTTTCTTTGGACCAGTTACCCCCCCCCCCCCAGTTGAGATTTACAACAGCCATGGGGTGGCTTTGTGTTATGTTGTGAGCATTGGTTACTTGGTACTGGTGTCCAAGTATGTGTTGTTCAGGGTGCACCAGTTTCTCAATCACCATTGTGACACTGGCACCTGTGTCCCTGTAGGCCTGGACCTCAACACCATTTATTAGGGTTAGTTGCTTGTATTTCTCCAAGTTATGGGGGCAAGCAACCAAAGTGGCTAAATCAATAGCCCCTTCAGAGACTAAAGTAGCCTCTGTGGTCTCCCTAATCAGACCAACCCCAACTAAATTACCAAAAGTGAGCCCAGCTACTCCCTTGGATTGGCTATTAGTAGGTTTGCTCCCACCACCACTGCTATTAGTAGGGACACTAGGTGTAGCAGTAGGGGTTGTAGTGGTAGGAGCAGTGGTGCCTTTCTTTGGACAACTGGGATCTGTTGTCCAATGGCCTTTTATTTTACATAAATAGCACCATGGTTTCTTTTCCTTGTTCTGATTAAAGGAGGATTTGGACCCACCACCCCCACCAGAGTGTTTTTGTGGGCCTGATGAAGACTCATTTTTAGATTTGTCCCCACCCTTGTCAGAAGACTTACCATCCTTCTTTTTGTTGCCATCTTTGTCACCCCCTGTATGAACTTTTCTGTTCACTCTTGTTCTGACCCATTTGTCTGCCTTCTTTCCCAATTCTTGGGGAGAGGTCAGATCAGAGTCCACCAAGTACTGGTGCAACAAATCAGACACACAATTATTAAGAATATGCTCTCTCAGGATTAAGTTATACAGGCTGTCATAATCAGTAACTTTACTGCCACGTAACCACCCCTCCAAGGCCTTCACTGCCTGGTCAATGAAATCAACCCAGTCTTGTGAAGACTCCTTTTTGGTCTCTCTGAACTTTATCCTGTACTGTTCAGTGGTTAAGCCATAACCATCCAGGAGTGCATTCTTAAGAACTTGGAAATTATTAGCATCATTTTATTTCACAGTAAGGAGCCTATCCCTACCTTTTCCACTAAATGATAGCCATAGGATAGCAGCCCACTGCCTTTGAGGGACATCCTGTACAACACAGGCCCTCTCAAGTGCAGCAAACCACTTGTTAATGTCATCCCCCTCCTTATAAGGGGGAACTATCTTGTGCAGATTCCTGGAATCATGCTCTTTTGCAGGATGACTATGGGGAATACTGCTGCTGCCACCATGGGTATCTAAACCCAACTTCTGTCTTTCCTTCTCTAATTCAAAAGACTGTCTATCCAAATCCAGCTGTTGCTTTTTAAGCTTCAGTCTGGTTTGTTCCACCCTCAACTTATTGAGTTCCCTCTCTAACATTCTGTCATCAGGGTTGGTGGGAGGGACATTTCTAGAAACAGAGCTATGATGGGAATGAACAGAAGGAGACCTGTCCCTTACAGAAGGCACCCTAACAGCTTGGTTTACAGAAACATTACTACCAGTATGGTGAGAATAAATGCTTTTGCTATGATGTGAGACAACACTATTTATTTGGTGTGGCTCATCATCATTACCATCTATGCTAGATTGTCTAGTAATGGGCAGGCTAGGAAGTTTCTTTCCTGAATCTTTTCCTGGGGGAGTCCCTGAATCAGATTGAGAACTATTAGGTACTTTTTCAACAGATGGGGCACCTATGGCCTTATCCTGTTCTCTAAGCATGTTAAGTAACAGTTCCAAGGAAGGATTCTTCCCTACACTCAAACCTCTCTCTATACAGAGACTCCTTGCTCTTTTCCAGCTAAGGTTGTCATATACAAGTTTGGACAGATCAACACTTTGGCCTGTGCCAGACATTTTTTAGAGAGAGTTAAAGTGATAGAAAAGGAGAAAAAAGTTTTCAGAACTTTTTGGAAAGACAGAAAAAAACTTTTTAAACTTTTAAGAACTTTTTGAAAGTTTAGGAGTACTTTTCAGCACTTAGAAAAGAGTGAAAAGAGGAAATGCAAAACTTTTTGGCTATGTGTATATACACTGACCTTGTTTTGTATATTTTTCTCTTATGAAAAGTACAATGACAAGAGTGGTAAGTAGTCTCAAGCACTTATCCCACCACTGCACAACAATGTAGGAGGCTGGACTGGCTTGTAGTGAGTACCAAGGGGTACTTGCACATTGCACCAGGCCCAGTTATCCCTTATTAGTGTATAGGGTGTCTAGCAGCTTAGGCTGATAGATAATGGTAGCTTAGCAGAGCAGCTTAGGCTGAACTAGGAGACGTGTGAAGCTACTACAGTACCACTTAGTGTCATATGCACAATATCATAAGAAAACACAATACACAGTTATACTAAAAATAAAGGTACTTTATTTTTATGACAATATGCCAAAGTATCTTAGAGTGTACCCTCAGTGAGAGGATAGGAAATATACACAAGATATATATACACAATAGCAAAAATATGCAGTATAGTCTTAGAAAACAGTGCAAACAATGTATAGTTACAATAGGATGCAATGGGGAAACATAGGGATAGGGGCAACACAAACCATATACTCCAAAAGTGGAATGCGAACCACGAATGGACCCCAAACCTATGTGACCTTGTAGAGGGTCGCTGGGACTATTAGAAAATAGTGAGAGTTAGAAAAATAACCCTCCCCAAGACCCTGAAAAGTGAGTGCAAAGTGCACTAAAGTTCCCCTAAGGACAAAGTAGTTGTGTTAGAGGAATAATGCAGGAAAGACACAAACCAGCAATGCAACAACTGTGGATTTCCAATCTAGGGTACCTGTGGAACAAGGGGACCAAGTCCAAAAGTCACAAGCAAGTCGGAGATGGGCAGATGCCCAGGAAATGCCAGCTGCGGGTGCAAAGAAGCTTCTACTGGACAGAAGAAGCTGAGGTTTCTGCAGGAACGAAAAGGGATAGAGACTTCCCCTTTGGTGGACGGATCCCTCTCGCCTTGGAGAGTCGTGCAGAAGTGTTTTCCCGCCGGAAGGACACCAACAAGCCTTGCTAGTCGCAAATTGTGCGTTTGGCGTTTTTGGACGCTGCTGGGGCCCAGGAGGGACCAGGAGGTCGCAAATTGGACCTGAAGAGAGAGGGGACGTCGAGCAAGACAAAGAGCTCTCACTGAAGCAGGTAGCACCCGGAGAAGTGCTAGAAACAGGCACTACGAGGATGCGTGAAACGGTGCTCGCCGAAGTTGCACAAAGGAGTCCCACGTCGCCGGAGACCAACTTAGAAAGTCGTGCAATGCAGGTTAGAGTGCCGTGGACCCAGGCTTGGCTGTGCACAAAGGATTTCCGCCGGAAGTGCACAGGGGCCGGAGTAGCTGCAAAGTCGCGGTTCCCAGCAATGCAGCCCAGCGAGGTGAGGCAAGGACTTACCTCCACCAAACTTGGACTGAAGAGTCACTGGACTGTGGGGGTCACTTGGACAGAGTCGCTGGATTCGAGGGACCTCGCTCGTCGTGCTGAGAGGAGACCCAAGGGACCGGTAATGCAGCTTTTTGGTGCCTGTGGTTGCAGGGGGAAGATTCCGTCGACCCACGGGAGATTTCTTCGGAGCTTCTGGTGCAGAGAGGAGGCAGCCTACCCCCACAGCATGCACAAGCAGGAAAACAGTCGAGAAGGCGGCAGGATCAGCGTTACAGAGTTGCAGTAGTCGTCTTTGCTACTATGTTGCAGGTTTGCAGGCTTCCAGCGCGGTCAGCAGTCGATTCCTTATCAGAAGGTGAAGAGAGAGATGCAGAGGAACTCGGATGAGCTCTTGCATTCGTTATCTAAAGTTTCCCCAGAGACAGAGACCCTAAATAGCCAGAAAAGAGGGTTTGGCTACCTAGGAGAGAGGATAGGCTACTAACACCTGAAGGAGCCTATCAGCAGGAGTCTCTGACGTCACTTGGTGGCACTGGCCACTCAGAGCAGTCCAGTGTGCCAGCAGCACCTCTGTTTCCAAGATGGCAGAGGTCTGGAGCACACTGGAGGAGCTCTGGACACCTCCCAGGGGAGGTGCAGGTCAGGGGAGTGGTCACTCCCCTTTCCTTTGTCCAGTTTCGCGCCAGAGCAGGGGCTAAGGGGTCCCTGAACCGGTGTAGACTGGCTTATGCAGAATTGGGCACATCTGTGCCCAACAAAGCATTTCCAGAGGCTGGGGGAGGCTACTCCTCCCCTGCCTTCACACCATTTTCCAAAGGGAGAGGGTGTCACACCCTCTCTCAGAGGAAGTTCTTTGTTCTGCCATCCTGGGCCAGGCCTGGCTGGACCCCAGGAGGGCAGCTGCCTGTCTGAGGGGTTGGCAGCAGCAGCAGCTGCAGTGAAACCCCAGGAACGGCAGTTTGGCAGTACCAGGGTCTGTGCTACAGACCACTGGGATCATGGGATTGTGCCAACTATGCCAGGATGGCATAGAGGGGGCAATTCCATGATCATAGACATGTTACATGGCCATATTCGGAGTTACCATTGTGAAGCTACATATAGGTAGTGACCTATATGTAGTGCACGCGTGTAATGGTGTCCCCGCACTCACAAAGTTCAGGGAATTGGCTCTGAACAATGTGGGGGCACCTTGGCTAGTGCCAGGGTGCCCTCACACTAAGTAACTTTGCACCTAACCTTTACCAGGTAAAGGTTAGACATATAGGTGACTTATAAGTTACTTAAGTGCAGTGTAAAATGGCTGTGAAATAACGTGGACGTTATTTCACTCAGGCTGCAGTGGCAGGCCTGTGTAAGAATTGTCAGAGCTACCTATGGGTGGCAAAAGAAATGCTGCAGCCCATAGGGATCTCCTGGAACCCCAATACCCTGGGTACCTCAGTACCATATACTAGGGAATTATAAGGGAGTTCCAGTAAGCCAATGTAAATTGGTAAAAATGGTCACTAGCCTGTTAGTGACAATTTGGAAAGAAATGAGAGAGCATAACCACTGAGGTTCTGATTAGCAGAGCCTCAGTGAGACAGTTAGTCACTACACAGGTAACACATTCAGGCACACTTATGAGCACTGGGGCCCTGGGTTACCAGGGTCCCAGTGACACATACAACTAAAACAACATATATACAGTGAAAATTGGGGGTAACATGCCAGGCAAGATGGTACTTTCCTACAATTATCCACAGTAATGGGAAAAGGATGGAAGAAAGACTGCCAACCCAGACCTGGTCGCACTAGTGAGGGTGGCGTGCAACAAACAAAAAGGTACAACTATTATTCTGAATATACTGAGGACTCACCTGTTTCTTTACAGTCTTACAGAGGAAACAAATGCTCACTTTAGAGCTGCCTTCACTCACTCAAACCTGCAACCCATCCTCGACCCAGAAGTTAGACATCACAAGAAATGTTTTCGTGGGGCTGGGGGGGGTACACCTGTCGTGACCAATCTGCCTCGGCCCATGGCGTCCCGGACTGTTTTCTGTAGGGGCTGCAGCCGTACTAGTGCAGGAGGAGTAACACTACGGCGGCCATAGTGTTACGCTGCACTGAGTCTGCACACCAGGCTGTACCTAAATCCGGGTAGGGTGGGGCAAGCCCCCCCCTTTCTCGGACACTCCTGCACAAGAGTACCAAGATATATGAGAAGATATCACTGGGCCTAGAAAGACAGCAAGAAGAAGGCAACATTATTACCTTGGTCTGCTAAACTGACACCTTTCTCCCTTGCTTTCTTGTTCTCTTTACTTGAGGCTGGCACGACGTCGGTGGTGTTTACTGTACATTTGGAGTGGGCTCCTTTTATTAGTATCCTTTGCATAAACTTCACTTGGATTGGCTTCACTACATTGCGTGCATGGTTATTTCTTGCCAAGCACAATGTTGTATTAGCATCTCTGTGTGCCTTCATGCACCCCTTTTTGTCACCACCTCCCACACACTGTTGAACTATCCTGCATTGCCCTTTGTTAACTGTGGAAAGAGGTGGGGTGTTAAAACAGAGGTATATTTTAGGAGGGAGAGAGAAAAAAAAAATATATATAAGATTGTTGTTTAGTCCAATGGGAAATGCCAGCTAGATGCATGAGTATAGAAACACCCATTGAAGAGGGGCTTGTTGCAGGTGGAATTTAATTAATTCCTGTCATCTGTGGATCATTGCTCTCGGTTGTGATACTTAGGAGCGAAGGCCAACAACAGCTGCTGAAAAAAGAGGCTAAGTCAATGGATTAATTCACTAGTCCCTGTCAGTCTGTCCTTTTGGGAGCACAGAAAGACCTAGACGTGGTTGCAAGAGCAAGGGGTGTCTAATGAAGATGTAAGAACTGCAGTTGGGCTCCACAGGGTGCTTTCAATCAGCATCTTCTGTTCTGCAGAACTGTTCTTCTGTAAGAAGAGTTTTAAGGAAAGTTTTGTTTCAAAATGACTCCTAACTTACAGCTGTGTATTATGGTGTAGTTGATGCTTCATTTTGTGTGAGGAATCCTGTGTGTCTGTTTGTGTGCCTGGTGGCTGTAAATTAGTTTTTGTTCTTAGATTTTCTGAAGTTATGTAGCAGCCTTTTATTAACAGCTTTACTGTGACTTTGATTTCTATATTCGATTAGGATTCATGGTTACAAAAAGCAGGTTCAGATGGCTTTGGGGGGGTTTCAGGAACGGGACGGTGGTTCAGATAGGAATGGCTCTCAAGGGCCAGGGAGCTGCAGAGAGCTCGGGTTTGAACTGTGAAGAGGTTGGCTTTAAAATTGTTGTCAATCGAGGACACTCTGGGCGAGGGATGGTGGGTGTGGAATGCCTTGCACCTTCTGTTCAGTAACAGTGTGCTTCATTGATGGATTTCTCATCATCGAATTGTATTCACACAACTCTTGGAGTCTGACCAACAAATGGTATGCTTGGAGATAACGATTCTTATTTTTTATATATATATATATATATATATATATATATATATATATATATATATATATATATATGTATATATATATATATATATATATATATATATATATACACACATATATATATATATATATATATATATACACATACACACACACACACACACACACACACACACACACACCTCGCCTTTACCCCCCCCTTAGTTATGGTAATCTTCTGTCTGGGAATCAGTTTTACACATATTGTAGAACTGCAATGCAGTATAAACCACGTGTTTCATTTTACCCACTTGGGACCATATTTAAACTTTTTTAGCGCCACATTTGCTCTGCTTTTTGATGCAAAAACAGTGCAAACTTACAAAATACAATTGTATTTTGCAAGTTTGCGCCGCTTTTGCGTCACAAAATGATGCAAATGCAGCGCTAAAAATGTATAAATATGAGCCTTGGTATGCAACCTGTATTTTTGGTGGCATACCAATACCGAATTAGCACAATATTATAGTTTGCTTGTGTGCAGAATAGTATTTTTATTTAATTTTAGGTGCACGGAAAGGGTTTTACGAGTTTGTTACCAAGAGCATTTTGAAAATGAGGTTCTGTACATAGTACAATTGAGCTCGGCCCAGTTTACAGAATCCAGGATAGAAAAGGGGAGCCGCCCATCTGTGGCCCAATGCTTGTTAGAAACTGGTGCAGTTGGTGTCCCTTTGTGGGCCAGATTACTTGATGCCTTGTGAGCTGTAGTGGAGAGATGAGCTGATCTGCCTTGAACACTACAGAGGATCCCTGTTTATGTTGTTTGAAAGCAGTCCCTATGTAAGTTTAAGACTGTATTCCTGTGTTTACATATATTTTTGTAAGTGATAATGTGGTGACCAGTTTTTTGGATTGTTATTTGTTTCCGAGATTTGTTTAAGAAGGACTGAATTACATTCAATAAATTTACATTCAAAACGCATTTTAACCTTTAGATGATATCAAGCTTCTAATCTTCTATCATCCAATTATGAGTTGCACGGTACTGGTGGGGTACAACCTCCACAGCAAAAATTACTGTGCAGTAACACCCCATCCTTAGCGTCCAAATACAAGTTTAACTGTCTGTAATGGGGAATAAGTGTGTAAATGCTATTTTACCTGGTGGAAACCTGCATGGAATCCCTTGACCCAGAGTTATCAAGTGCTTGCGTTGCCTCTGCGTCACGCAAGGTAAAGCAAGCCCTTAAGTCTTGAGTAACGCAGGGCAGCGCACGTCACTGCCTTGCGTTAGTCTATGTTGGGAAGGCGTTCCATGGTTGGAGCATGGGAGGTTGCCACATAACTCATGCTTTTGAGGCATTCACAGATTCACTAAGACTAGTGAATCTGGAAATACAATAAAATGCAACGCCTTCCAGGTGAGGCGTAAGAAGGAGAAATATATTTATTTCTTATCATTATTTCCTCTTTCTACATGCACTGCATTCCATGCACACATAGAAAGAGGGAAATGCCTTTGGAGATTGTTTGTGTGCAGAAAGGTGTTCCTTCCTGCACAAAAACAATCCTGGCTGTAACACAGTCACCCTTGCATCATGGCACAAGGATGCCTATGTTGGCACTTGGCAGCAATAAGCACACCAGTGCAGAGCGAAAGCAGGAATGCACCATATGTTAGTCATTTGATGTACTGCAGCAATGTGTCTTGCTGCGTTGGGCTGCATCAAATGTTAGTAAGTCTGTGTGGTGTACCACTCCCATTTACCACCCGCTCTGCAAACAGGAGCAGCTGGCTTGTATGCGGGGAGGGCAATGGGGCTGTTGATGGTGTTGGGAACAGGTTAAGTTGTGGGGTGCAGTAAAGGAGTAATCCTTGCCCCTCTGTGCCATAGAAAGGGGTCGAGCAGGGGCTGGGGCATCAGCACCTGCCCTTTCTTTAACTGGTTATACAGTAACTCCAGGCCTGATGATTCTATAGTCTGTAAAAAGGTGTGCGGTAATTCTGTGACAGGCGCGATTGGATAGAGCAGTATCTAACACAGGAAGCCACTCCAGCAGACTCCTAACTGGGGCCTATGTGGCGCTGTCGACTGTTTGAATGAGGAGCAGATGGTCTATCATAATGAAAATTAGGCACAAGGATTATGCACTGAAAAGAAAGGTCTTCAGTGTTCTCCTAAAAATAGGTAATAATGTCTCACATTCATGGAAGCAGCACCAGAAATTAGTAATCACCAAAGATGCTGTTCTGTCTTTGGGAACCTGTAGGAGAAACTCAGAAGCATCTGCTGCCAATAAAAAGTGGTGGGACAGAGTGGGGGAAAATAATAATACGAAATAAATAAAGTAGTTATCTGCAGCTCACCGCCTCTGCTCCTGGCAGTCCAAAGGCCACATTGCGCAGGCTCCCCACCCAATCCAGATGCTGCTTTCAAGCTAGTAATGCTATCACCCAGCATGGGAGAAGCTCTGGGATTGGTCTGAGCAGCCTGTTTTGCAGCTCGCATAGGTACAGGGAGCCTGTGCCTCTTCTCCACCCGGCTGTGCATCACAGCTCAGTTTGGAGTAATCTAAGTGTGCATGTTGGTTTGGCTGTGCTCAGACAGCCGGCCAAGTTGACATGCGCACTAACAGTGCCTACCACTCCTCCTCCATAGAGGATGGACCCGCCCCACCCTAGACCCAGCCTAGCATTGGCACAGTCAGTGAAAAATAAAATGATGCTAAAATTGTTTTATTATCTTTCATTTTTTTCTGTTGACTCTCGGCAGTGGGGTGACGTCCCTCCGCCATAACGGAGGAGCCGTCACTGCTTGTATACAAAAGAGTAAGGGGGGACAAGATTGAACAATGTGGTATGACACATTCAGTGTTTTTTGGTTCAGAAGAGAAAAGGTAGACCATAATCATATGTTAACATAGGGTGATACAGTCTTTTAGCCAGAATAAAGCTGGATCATTGATACTGCAATCCTTCAATCTTGTATATAGGATTTTATGGTCAATAGTGTCAAAAGACAAAGCCAGCTTTGAAAGGGTCGAGAATCTCTGTTGAGTTCACAAAGTCCTGAAGTTAAATACTTACTCCGCCCCCCCTTTTCCAATAATTAAATAGGCAAATGAACTTCAAATTACTGGGACCAGTTGAAAAAAAAACAAAAAACTTTTATGACCTCTGATTTTCAGACACGATGAACCAGAATGGTCCTCCGCTCAGCTCCTCAGAAGAGCTGAACAAGGTGTTCCACCAGCACATCTGCAAGCTTCTGCATATATTTTGCAGGAACAGAATCTAGCGGTGACCCAGAGGCTGAATATTTGAGATTATTTCAATGGCATGTGCCATTTTCAGTGGATGAAACTCTTCTAGTGTTGCGTCAAATTTACTCAAAGGGGCAGGGTCACTGAGAGAAATCTTATGAGGTTCTTGAGAGCAAATCTCCTCCCTAATGTTAGTGATGTTAGCAGAAAAGTATTTGGACAATGTCTTGCATAGTTTAAGAAAGAAAAGTTTCCATTCCGTGTTCCAATAGTAATAGGACTTTGAAGTTGTCTGATGACAGAAAAGTCATTTAGACAAATTACAGATGTTTTACAAGTTAAATGAAAAGTAGGCTCTCTTGTATCCCTTTATTTTAAAATATTATGAATATTATTCTTTTGCAGTTCAATATGGGCTTCTAAGCAATGCCCCGACCGATGCGTTGATTTTGTTGAACGAAGTTTGAGCTTCAAAATATCTAAATTATGTTTATAGTTTAACCCATAGTGTTGAGATGTCCCATTGCTCAGTTCCTCGGTTAAGATACCTGCGGAGTCAGAATGGGAATGGAAGGGACTGGGGTGGATGCAAGCAGAATGAAAGTTACTTGAGTGTGCCGGATGTTCAAAGTGATGGTTAAATGGTCACTTAGTGTATAGAGATGGAACTGTTTTGTTGAAGTAAAACAGCATTCACATAAATCACAGCAACATTTCACCTCCTTTGTTTCTCTCCGAACATGCATACTTTTACACTCAAGAAGAACTAATTCATCTAATTGATAAAATATCCTGGATAAGCCAGGTTTCTGAATTAATAACATCTGAAGGTTAAAATGGTTCAATGAGGCACACATTTCAGCTGTCTGTGTCACTGCTGAGTGAACGTATCAGAGGCTGCCCAAAAATATTTTGGGGTTGGCTTTTTGTTTTTTATACATCCCTGATTTTAAGGGAGCCCTTGGCATGGCTGCATAGGAACAGAGCTTGGATTTAGTTTATTGGAATTGGGTTGGGGATCTACGTGCACTACAATTTATAAATGGTTTTAAAACCTAGGACAGGGTGTTCCTACTGTAAAACAAAAGTTTGGTCTGTGGATATACAAACTTGACCCAATTTGATGGTGTTGGTGCGCTATTTTATATTAAACATGCAGCGTGGCAGGCAGCATTGGGGCACAGATGAGCTTGCCTTAGGTGTGACAGAGGAAGGTCCACACAGCTGGGTGTGTCTAGACCGTTAACCAAACTCCCCTAATAGGGCACTGAAATGGATAAACACACCCAGCCAGCCCCTAAGTGCTCCAATTAATTACATCGCAGCCCCTGACACTCATCTTAAACATGTAACTCAGCCCTCGAGTAACCTTCAAAATCAGGTAAAAGAAAAACAAACTTAAATCGACAGAATATAAATGACTACTCTAACAATCATTGGCAATGCCAGTAGGTCTCACAAGGCTTTATCAGTGTTTTTACCTATGTTGAACAGCAGTGCGGCTGCTATGCAATGTGTCTGAAGTTTTTTAAAAAAAAGTGTTGTGATGCAGCTAGCACTGGCTGCATCATAGCACTTTATTTTTATTGCTGGTGGGATGGAGGGGCTGGAGACATTTCAAAGGGAAGGAGGTTGTGCAATGCAGAGAGGCAAAAAGGTGTCAGGGGGCAAGCAACAATGTGGGACGTGCAGGAGGGGGCAAGCAACAATGCACGCAGGGAGGGTGCAACCAACAATGTGGGACGAGATGGGAGGTGTAGGAAGTTGGCTCTGTATATACTATCTCAATGTGGGCGATAGTGTGCAGAGTCCAAGGATTCCCTTTAGAGGTTGATAGTGGCAAAATTAGATAATACTAATGCTCTATTTTGTGGTAGTGTGGTCGAGCAGTAGGCTTATCAGAGGGTAGTGTTAAGCATTTGTTGTACACACACAGGCAATAAATGAGGAACACACACTCAAAGACTTAACTCCAGGCCAATAGTCTTTATATAGAAACATATCTTTACTTAATTTATTTTAGAACCACAAGATTCAAGATTTGAGGTAAGTATATAAAATGCAAGGTACTTCACACAGGTAAGTAGAGAACATGCAGTTTAGGTTAAAATGGCATTAAGCTATTTTAAAAGTGGACACTGCAAAAATCAACAGTTCCTGGGGGAGTTAAGTTTCTCAGGTAAGTAAAGCACTTACACAGTCAGTCTCCTGGGCATGGGCAGTCCATCGGTGGGGGGTTCAAGGCAACCCCAAAGCCACCACACCAGCAACACAGGGCCGGTCAGGTGCAGAGATCAAAGGAGGGCCCAAAACACATAGGCGCCGATGAAGAACAGGGGTGCTCCGGTCTTAGTCTACTTACCGGTAAGTACCTGCGTCCTCCAGGAGCAGACTAGGGGCTTTTTGTAGAGCACTGGGGGGGGGGGGGGGGGCACACACAAGCCCACAAAACACCCTCAGCGGCACAGGGGCAGTCTGGTTCAGTGGACAAAGTAGGCTTCAGGTTTGCTATTGAAAGCAATGGAGGGACTCTGGGGTCACTTGGGCGATGCAGGCAGGGCACAAGGGGGATTCTCGGGCCAGCCACCGACTGGGCTAGGATGAGGGCCGCCTGCTGGTCACTCCTGCACTGGTAGGTGGTTCCTCTCGGTCCTGGGGGCTGCAGGTGCAGTGCTTGGTCCAGGCGTCAGGTTCCTTTGTTACATCGCGGTCAGGCGGGAGCCTCTGGATCCTCTCTGTAGGCATCGCTGTGGGGGTGCAGGGAGGTCAACTCAGGGTGTCCACATCGTTGGAGTCACCTGGGATTCCTCTTTGCGGTGTTGGTTCTCCTGAACTCAAGCCGGGGGTGTCGGGTGCAGAGGGTGAAGTCTCACGCTTCCGGCAGGAAGAGAGAGTTCTTTAAAAGATGCTTCTTTGTTGCAAAGTTGGTGCAGGTTTTGAACAGTGCTACTGTTCTTGGGAGTTTCTTGGTCTTTTAGGTTCAGGGCAGTCCTCTGAGTCCTCAGAGGTCGCTGAACCCTGTCTGATGCATCGCTGTGCAGGTTCTCTGAGTCTGGAGACAGGCCGGTAGGGCTGGGGCCAAGTCAGTTGTCGTCTCCGTCGTGTCTGTTGGGCTTTCAGGTCAGCCGTCCTTCTTTTTTCAGGTTGCAGAAATCTGATTTCCTGGGTTCAGGGTCGCCCCTAAATACTAAATTTAGGGGGGTGTTTAGGTCTGGGGGGCAGTAGCCAATGGCTACTGTCCTGGGGGGGGGGGGGTCACATCCCTATTCCTATTGGGGAGTCAGACTGGTATTCAGGGGGCATCTCTAACATGCCCTCTGGGTGTACTTTACAATAAACCCCACACTGGCATCAGTGTGCATTTATTGTGCTGAGAACTTCCCAGATTTCAGAGTAGCCATTATGGAACTGTGGAGTTCGTAATTTACAGACTCCCAGACCATATACTCTTTATGGCTACCCTGCACTTACAATGTCTAAGGTTTTGCTTAGACACTGTAGGGGAATAGTGCTCATGCAACTATGCCCTCACCTGTGGTATAGTGCACCCTGCCATAGGGCTATAAGGCCTGCTAGAGGGGTGACTTACCCATGCCACAGGCAGTGAGACGTGGGCATGGCACCCTGAGGGGAGTGCCATGTCGACTTAGTCATTTTCTCCCCACCAGCACACACAAGCTGTGAGGCAGTGTGCATGTGCTGAGTGAGGGGTCCCCAGGGTGGCATAATACATGCTGCAGCCCTTAGAGACCTTCCCTGGCCACAGGTCCCTTGGTACCAGGAGTACCATTTACAAGGGACTTATCTGTGTGCCAGGGCTGTGCCAATTGTGGGATAAAAGGTACAGTTTAGGGAAAGAACACTTGTGCTGGGGCCTGGTTAGCACGGTCCCAGCACACTTTCAATCATAACTGGCATCAACAAAAGGCAAAAAGTTAGGTGGTAACCATGCCAAGGAAGGCATTTCCTTACAGGAGGGGACCAGAAAAAAATGGGATGGGGTTCGAATGTGAAAGGGTGTAAGCAACAATGGGTGATGGGGCGGGAGGTGGCAAGTACAATGCAGGATAGGTTGTGAGAGGGCAAACAACAACATGCAACAGGGTGCAAGAGGAGGGAATCCTATTGGTGGATGGAGAAGCAACATGTAAGGCTGTGGTGGTGAAAGGAAGTAGCACATATCATGTAAACTTCCATGGAAAAGGTGACCAAATGAAGAAGAGAGGTAGCACAGTTGCAAAACTGGATGCAGACCCCAGGTTGGTAACAGGGAAGATGGCACATGTAGCCAATAGAGGATTAACACAGAATCTATATGGCAGCCAAGCGTTTCCAACAATGATCACACGTTAGACCTACCAGAGGAGGCTCAGGTTCCAAGGCTCAATCTTCTAGACATGGTGGAATCGGAAGGACCACAAAGGCTGATCAAGAAAAGGTGTCTCTGCAAGCCCAAATAGTTTTAAAACTGCACGGGTGCCATTAGCATTGGCATGGAATTCAATGTTAGATGCAATCAACCGGACATGCATGGGTTTTACATAAACTTTGATGAACATGGACGATAAGGAGAAATATCCTACCTGTGGGAGGGGTGGCTTTTGCGCAGTTCGTTGAAATTGCTTTAAAAATGCGGAGTTTGTTTTATTAGGTATGTATATAAAGTGCACATGTACATTACGTATATGTACATAAATTTTGCTTTATTTGTGCCTGAGAAGTGCATTAAGCAGCTGAGGTCTTCATCAACCACCTTAGGTATTTGATTTTACCCTAATCCACGATTCACAACTGACTGATCCACTTTAAACAGAAGAAACTAATTCTTTATTTAAACAGCCGCTTACAAGTTGGCAAACATGTTAAGTGGTTCCATTTTCTTTCCCCTTTAGTTTGCACAATGCAGCCTAGAGGTCACGGGGGGAACATTTCAAGTGTGACGTGACCTGAGTTTGTGCTGAAGCTGGTGTTCTGTAAATGTTCACCACTAGGAACCATAATTGTTTTTTTTAGATTGGAGACTTGGGTAATTGATTCTACAAGGCATTTCGGAAATCGTGTAATTGATTAGAAACCGAAAGTAATTGTTTTTACGAGTACTTGCTTTTCTATTAAATAAGGAACCCCCAGTGTGCGCCGGCGCCTGTTTCTTTAACATGTATTGCAGCAGCCAAAGGAGTGCAACTTTTTTCAGTGACCATAGAAAAAGGGGGGGGGAAGTATGAGTTTCCTGGCTGCAGCAAAGCCCGTGGGTGGCATTAGGAATTATCCTAACAGGCCCTGGCACAGCCAATAGGCCTCGCCTATGGACTAGTAACTATGGAAGAGCAATTGGCTTTGTTATTCGGTGGGGGCGGTGAACGAGAAGGCGGGTGTAGAGTAGGATAGGAAAAAAAAGCACTATAAAGTGGTCGCGTCATAGCACATTTTTTTCCTTTTGTCGATTTGTAGGACGGCGGAAAAACAGGCAAGGTGAGTCGGGGTAAAGAAATAGTAATATAGGAAATAGTAACTGGGCAGGTGAGGGGAAAAGTAGTAACTGGGTGGGGGAAGCAACAGTAACTGGGTGGGTGGGGGA
The DNA here is from genome assembly GCF_031143425.1 of Pleurodeles waltl. Classification (NCBI taxonomy): domain Eukaryota; kingdom Metazoa; phylum Chordata; class Amphibia; order Caudata; family Salamandridae; genus Pleurodeles; species Pleurodeles waltl. The sequence goes on from NC_090448.1 coordinate 1,127,432,912, forward strand.
GAAGAAACAGTGACTGGGGGATGAGTGGGGAGAAGAAACAGTGACTGGGCGGGTGAGAAGAAATTTTGACTTAGAAGAAACTGTGACAAGGCGGTTGGAGGGAGAAGAAACAGCGACTTAGAAGAAACAGAGATTTTTTTTTTTTTTTTTTTTTTTAGAGGAAATGGTTACTTTGCCCCCCCCTCGCTGACATCATCACATTCCACAGTCTCAACATCATATCCAACACAGACGACGCACAGCTCATCCTCTCGCTCGTAGAAGACTTCCCCCACCACCACCAGAACAAACTTTTGCGACGCCATGACCAATATAGCCAACTGGATGAGAGCCAATTGCCTCAAACTCAACTCCAACAAGACAGAAGTACTGGTCTTTGGGAGAAAAACATCTATATGGAACCATAGCTGGTGGCAAACTGAATTCGGACCCACACCCGCGCCAACAGACCATGCACGCAACCTCAGCATCATCCTCAACAGCAAACTAACCATCAATGCAGTTGCCTCCTCCTGCTTCTGCACCCTCTGCATAATCTTCAAATGGATCCCAGTTAACACCAGATAGACTGTCACCCAGGCCCTCGCTACCAACCGACTCAACTTTGGCAATGGATTTTACTCCAGCATCTCCACCGCTTCCTCAAAAGACTCCAGACCATACAGAACATGGTTGCCAGACTCATTCCAGACAACACCAAAGGGACGCATATCACCCCACACCTCAGAAAACTCCACTGGCTTCCCATCCAGAAGAGAGGCCAGTTCAAGATACTCACGCACGCCTACAAGGCCTTACATGATCAAGGACTGGCCTACATAAACCCAGACTGAACTTCCATCAACCCACCAGACTCCTGCACCCCTCCTAATTAGCCCTCACCAATAAGTCACAGCCCAGTGGTGGCCGTTCCTTCTCCTACATCGGCACCAAGACCTGGAACAGCCTGTTCCCTCCACTTCTGAGCAGCACCCTCCCTTGTGGACCTCAGAAAAAACTCATGGCCCGGGCAGGTGGTGGGGGGAGGGGTGAGGAAGAGTAGACGAAACAGAGTTGGGGTGGGAGGAGGGTTAGACGAAACAGGGGTGGAGTAGGGGTAGATGAAACAGGATTGGGGCTGGTAAGGGGGTAGACTAAACAGGGTAGGAGTGGGTGGGGGATAAACAAAACAGGGTTAAGGTGGGGGGTATACAAAACAGAATTTAGACGCAACAGAATTGTGGCGGGTGGGGTTTAGACGAAACTGAATTGTGACCCATATCACCCCAAACCTCAAAGATCTCCACTCGCTTCCCATCCAGGAGAGAGGTCAGTTCAAGATATTCACGCACGCCTAGAAGGCCTTACATGATCAAGGACTGGCCCACATAAACCCCCAACAGAACTTCCATCTACCCGCCAGACTTCTGCACCCCTCCTTATTAGCCCTCGCACTCCCCCCCCCCAATACCTCACAGCCTAATGGTGGCCATTCCTTCTCCTACATCGGCACCAAGACCTGCAACGGCCTGCCCCTCCACCTCTGAGCAGCACCCTCCCTTGTTGACCTCAGAAAAAACTCAAGGTCCAGGTGGGTGGACCGAGTGGGGGGTAGACGAAACAGGATTGTCAGGCGAAACAGGACTGGTGCGGGTGGGAGGTTAGATGAAACAGAATGGGGCGGGTGGGTGGATAGATGGGGCAGAGTGGGTGGGGCAGGATGGGTGGGGCAGAGGAAACAGAAATGGGGCGGGTGCGGGCCGGTGGGCGGCTCAGAGGAAACAGAATTGTGGCGGGTGGGCGGGGCAGAGGAACCAAAATTGGGGCGGGTGGGCGGGGCAGAGGAACCAAAATTGGGGCGGGTGGGCGGGGCAGAGGAACCAAAATTGGGGCGGGTGGGCGGGGCAGAGGAACCAAAATTGGGGCGGGTGGGCGGGGCAGAGGAACCGGAATTGGGGCGGGTGGGCGGGGCAGAGGAACCGGAATTGGGGCGGGTGGGCGGGGCAGAGGAACCGGAATTGGGGCGGGTGGGCGGGGCAGAGGAACCGGAATTGGGGCGGGTGGGCGGGGCAGAGGAACCGGAATTGGGGCGGGTGGGCGGGGCAGAGGAACCAGAATTGGGGCGGGGGGGCGGGGCAGAGGAACCGGAATTGGGGTGGGGGGGCGGGGCAGAGGAACCGGAACTGGAGCACAGGAACCAGAATTGGGGCACAGGAACCAGAATTGGGGCACAGGAACCAGAATTGGGGCAGAGGAACCAGGTTTGTGGCGGGTGGGTGGGACAGAGGAACCAGGTTTGGGGTGGGTGGGTGGGACAGAGGAACCAGGTTTGGGGTGGGTGGGTGGGACAGAGGAACCAGGTTTGGGGTGGGTGGGTGGGACAGAGGAACCAGGTTTGGGGTGGGTGGGTGGGGCAGAGGAACCAGGTTTCGGGTGGGTGGGTGGGGCAGAGGAACCAGGTTTCGGGTGGGTGGGTGGGGCAGAGGAACCAGGTTTCGGGTGGGTGGGTGGGGCAGAGGAACCAGGTTTCGGGTGGGTGGGTGGGGCAGAGGAACCAGGTTTCGGGTGGGTGGGTGGGGCAGAGGAACCAGGTTTGGGGCGGGTGGGTGGGGCAGAGGAACCAGGTTTGGGGCAGAGGAACCAGGTTTGGGGCAGAGGAACCAGGTTTGGGGCGGGTGGGTGGGTGGGGCAGAGGACCCAGGTTTGGGGCGGGTGGGTGGGTGGGGCAGAGGAACCAGGCTTGGGGCAGAGGAACCAGGCTTGGGGCGGGTGGGTGGGTGGGGCAGAGGAACCAGGCTTGGGGCGGGTGGGTGGGTGGGGCAGAGGAACCAGGCTTGGGGCGGGTGGGTGGGTGGGGCAGAGGAACCAGGCTTGGGGCGGGTGGGTGGGTGGGGCAGAGGAACCATGATTGGGGCGGGTGGGCGGGTGGGGCAGAGGAACCAGGCTTGGGGCGGGTGGGGCAGAGGAACCAGGCTTGGGGCGGGTGGGCGGGTGGGGCAGAGGAACCAGGCTTGGGGCGGGCGGGTGGGGCAGAGGAACCAGGCTTGGGGCGGGCGGGTGGGGCAGAGGAACCAGGCTTGGGGCGGGCGGGTGGGGCAGAGGAACCAGGTTTGGGGCACAGGTAACAAAATTGGGGCAGGTGGGAGGGGCACAGGAAACAAAATTGGGGCGGGCAGAGGAAACAGAATTGGAGCAGAGGAAACAGAATTGGGGTGGTGGGGGGGGGGGTTATACGTAACAGATTTTGGGCCGCCGGGTGGGGTAGGGGAAACAGAATTGGGGTGGGTGGGTGTAGATGAAACAGAGTTGGGGTGGCGGTAGATGAAGTGCTGACTTTGTGCATTCTCAGCAGTGGTGAATAGAGCAAGTCAAGGTTCTCCTCATTTTCGGAACAGACCTTGTGCCACCTCCGAAACAAAATGCCATTTGCAATCCGCAAGACATTGACGGCTGCGTTCGTCTGTCCTGGTGTTCAGAGATCCTGCCAGGTGGTGAATGGCCACTCCAGTCCATTCTAGAGGCTCAGGACCATGTGGCATAGGGTGTACAACCACACTCTGCCCTGTTTGCTGCTATACCACATAGTGGTGGTATTGTCCATGAATACCAGAAACTACCTACCTTTGATGAATGGGAGGAAGGCTCTTAATGCTAAGTGGATGGCCCTCAGCTCCAGGAGATTGACATGGAACTGGGATCCTGCTAGAGACCAGAATCCTATGAGCTTCACCAGCAGGATGCAAGTGGTCTTCATTCCCAACAGCCTCAGAGTGAGTTTCATTGATATGCAGGACCGAGGTAAAAACATCAGGATCATAGCCCGAATGTCCTGCCCTCTGTTCTGGGGGATAGGCATGGAACTGTACAGTGTCCAGAATGGCTCATTTGAAAGGGAGCATCTGAGATGGAGTCAGGTGTTACTGCGACATGTTGATAGTGAACATCAGTGAGTGGAGAAGATATGCTGTAGTGTAAAGGTGGGGGTGCCCGTCTTCAACTGCCAATTGTCAAGGTAGGGAAAGAGTCTGACCGGTAATCTCCACAGGTATTCTGCAACCACACCATCAGTTTTGTGAACTCCCAAGGGGCGCTGGTGAGGTGAAAGGGGAGCACAGCAAAGTAAGAATGCTCTCGGCTTACCGAGACCCACAGGTAACACTTGTGGTCCTGCAGGATGGGAATGTGGAAATTTGCATCCTGGGAGGTCCAAGCCACCATCAAGTCTCCAGGGACCAGAGCAAACAGCACCTTAGCCAACATGAGCATCTTGAAATTCTCTTTCGGTAGAGAGGTGCTGGAAAGGGCGATGATCTAATATAGGAAGAAGGCCTCTGTCCTTCTTCAGCATGAAAAAGAAGTAGGAAAAGACACCATGTTCTACTTCTGATCCTGTACCTTCTGAATGACTCCTTCAGCCAACTTAGCCTGCACTTCCTGATGGAGCAAAAAGAGATGGTCCTCCAGCAGCCGTTCTGGGGATGATGGGGTGGAGTCTCCAGGAAGGGTAGGGAATAACCTGTATAACCATCTGTAGCACTCACTTGTCTGAAGTTATTGGTGGCCACTGGGACAGGTAGTACCTGATCCTGCCACCAACAGCATGGGTGTGTTGCATGAATGACCCATTAAAGAGGTTTTCAGGCTGTGGCAGCTGGGGGTGCAGGGGACGGGACAATAGGCTGGATGTGGGTACAGTGTCCTTTGGGATCCACATCTCTTGCCACGAAAGGACTGGGAAGCTTGCTGGCCTGGGGATAAGATGGGTATTTCGGATGCCCATGGGAGTCCTGACTATGTTCACGGAACAGACAAAAGGACTGGCGCAATTGGTGAGAGCCAGGGGTCTGGCAGTGACTCTGCTCTTTGAAGAGATGACGATTGGACATCCCCTGAAAATCCAGTGAACAGCGACCAGCGTGGTGGCGGAGTACCACTGTAGAGACCAGGTGAATCACTGGTCTTCGGTCCACATCAAATTGTGAACTTTGCTGCGCACCTGCCATCTACTAATGCCTGGTTCAGGAGGAGCTGGCCCTTCTCAAGAAGGATAAGGGAACAGCTGCATAACCGAATCCCACAAGGTATAGGATTATTGGCCAAAGAGACACGCAATGCCAAACTGCTGGAAGGGAAGATTCTCTTCCCAAAGGTATCTAGCTTATCAAATTCCCTATTCGGTGGGGTGGTAGTGGGAGGGCTGAGCCTCTACCATCAGGCTCTTCGGAAAGGGATGCTGTCATGCAATCTTTCTGTGCACGGCTTTGGTCCAGGCCTCCCAGGAGAACGTTGGTGATGGCCACATTAAAGGGGAGCAGAAGCTCTGTAGAGCTTCCCTCTGGTTGAAGCACCTCTGTGAAGACACTGGTCTTGACCACGATGAAGGGTCGGCAGCAGCAAAGGGCCTCCGCTACCCAGCGCATCATAGTTGCAAAGATGCGTCTTCCTCTGTGGCAGGGACCAGAGGAGAAAACAAACCAGTGTCTGGAGAGGTGTCTAATCCACTGGCATCACCAAACTCTTCATACCACTTTTCCTCCAGGAGGCCATAACCCTTCTTGTCATCCTCTCTACAGAAAAAGAGGGCCTTTCTAGGACTGGGAAGTTTGGTGGGGGTTGGATATGATCTAGGCAGCACCAGAATTGACATCGAACAGGGTCAATGGGGCTCCGTCTCGGACTTGGAGAGGACAACAGAATCCTCTTCGATAGGTGCTGATGGAACCAGAGATAGCATCTGGTAGACTGGTTCTGGGTGGTAGTCTACACCGGGCTGGCATAGAGGGTGAATCCGCGGACGGTAACCTAGCGGGGACACCTCTCAGCTCCGTGGACACCAATGGCCAGGTGGAGCTGTGGGTCAAAGATACAGTGCATAGCATCACAGAACTCCTTGAGTTGGGTACAAGTCGCTTCAGTCCCACGGAAGTGTGGCTGCCAGATAAACAGGAGTAGGGGAGCAGGTCTAAAAGCATGGGGTTTAAAAGACAAAAAACTAAGAATGCTTTGTCTATTTCTTGTGATTCTTTGACTTACTGACTTCATAGACGAGGACCTGGATTGGGAAGATGATAATACGCAGGAATGGCCTAGATCTCTTTTGGGGTTGGTGTGTAGCATTTCTTCTGCCACACTGCTGATAGCTTCATCACACTCTCATGAATCGCCTATGCATGCATCGATTTAAAGAGTCAACAAAAAGTCAAAAAGAGTGGAGAAAAAGTGACTGGGGTAGCTCTGCCCTGTTGGTGGAGAAATAATTAAATCAGTGCGCCTATTTAGGTGCAGTGCATGTCACTTCTGATGTGGAGCCAAGAGGCTCCACCTGCTGACATTCGAAGGTACTGCTCAAGATTCTCCAGATCCAGCCCAATGCCCGTGGAATCTTCTAAGGCGAGGAATCTGTAGTTAGACGGCGGCTCTATCAAAAATCTCACACTTCACTGTACTGTAACCCTAGTAAGCATGAAATGTCAAGTTAGTTGGTGTGCTCTCCATTCACATAAAATACTGCAAATACCTCAAACTTGTTTTACTTCCACATTAACCAAATACGATTAGTAAATGTTTCTGTATTAACCGCGCACACACACCAAAACACTGATCAATATGAAGCACATAACTGGACGAAATGGGTACCCGAACAAAAGTGCAGCATCACATTTCTTCCCTCTTCTATCCCTCCATTACTCTAGTCAATCCAACTAACAAACTCACATATCCCCTGCTCAAATTAATTCATAATACTAATACTGTACTCGTATTTCCCTATACTAATCCACCACTAATTCATCTTGGGTTCCGGAGTAGGCTGCTTCTAGCCGGAACGCGCGTTGATGCCTCATCAGGGGTAGTAAGTGCTATATAAATACAATTACAATTGACAGTAGACAGTGCTGTGCCAGTTCTAGCAACGAAAACGTATGTATAAAAGTATTGGGACTGCACAATAGCTAATTTTTATGTTTATAATGCACACATCGCTCAGACCCAAGACATACTACATAACCTCTCATCCAATGCATTACACTGCTATGACCACACACCAACCCGCGTACAATATTTCATATTTGGCTTTAACTGGGCCCTCTGACATACATAGGCTCATTCCCAGACAGCATAGTACCCTTTTATCATCACACTCACAGTAAATTGCATCTTAGACATATTGTCTGCACAGTGCCAAAATCAACAGCACTGATATACACATCCACTCTAGAACTAGATAAAACAAGTATACACAAACTACACTCTAACGTGCACAACATTGCGCTGTATTTACCTACCTGGATTGTGATACATATGTAGAAAACATTTCACTCGGGTGACCAGTGGGCAACCAACCACCCACTCAAAATACACCTTGATAAAATCTTTTATGTACTTTTGGGGAAAAAGGTGCTGTTTTTAATGTAAGGGGCAACTGTGAAGCCCTTTGCTAGATGATCAGCCTAAATATCACAAGATGTGTTCACTAAGTGAGAAAACAATACGAGGAAAGAAGTAAAGGGGAATAGGAAGGGGATATTACCTGTCTAGAAACATGGCCCACATGCTGACAATTAGAAAATTACATGGAAAGAATAATCTAGCAATAGGGGGCAGAGGGGAGATCTGTGTGGAGAGGATGGGCAGTACATTTTATTAAAGGCCACCCCAAACTGAACCCCTCCTTGACTCTCCTCTCTTGGTACTCTAATGGTCTGGAGGCATTAGTTATCCTTAACATTCACTCCCCTACATTTTAAATATGCAAATAAAAATTATACTCTGAAGTAAACTACTACTTTTATCAACCTTTTCTATATCTCCAGATTCCACATTATGGCAGCTTACCTTTCACATGTATGCAGTTTTCAAATTGAGTCGAGATGACTGAGCTATTGCCATTAGTTTGCAAACCCGCCACCATTATTCAGACCTTCCCAATCTGCACAAACGCCAATAAGTGGTTTGGATGAATCGGCTACATGGAGTGGATCTAATTATTTCCATGCCAGGCTAAAGAGCATCTAGTCTACGTTGTAGTGTTTTAAGGTGACACCCACTACTTGCTCTTGACAACCCATTGCATCGCTTGACTGTTTGGGAAGCTCGTTGGCGGGGCAGACGCGAATAGCATGTTCATGCGCAGTAGAGGCCTCTGTCATTCCCGCCATGCAAGGCAACAACTAAAGCAGAACTCCTGCTAGGCAAACCTGCCGCCATTTCCAAGATGGCGCTGGTAGACAGGTCCAGAGGCTATTTTTTGTGTAATATTGTACTTGCTGTACAAATCAGCAAAAACTTCAAGCTAGTATTGGGATTCCAAGATAAAAAGCTCTTTCGGGCTCTGTAGAACCCACAGCAATTGTGCTACCAGAATATAGACCATAAAGTGAAAAAATAAGACTACTGCTTTAATGGCAGAATGAAATAGAATGTCATGGCACTGGATGGCCGGCTAGTTTGCTTACTCCTCCGTAAGGAACTCAAAACATATGGAAAGATGTGGTAAAGGTAAGTAATATCTTCTATACAATATCTTACATTGCCACTCACTTACCAGCACCAGTAACACTACCCTGCTTATAGGATCCACCAAACGTGTTATTTTTGGAGATATACAACACTGAACTTGTTATGTACAGCTTTTCTTGCCAAAACACTCTTGCTGCTGTTACTTATATGAAAAAAATAAAAAGGACCCAACTCTTCAAAGAACATCTTGTCACAACCTAATTTGCTGGTCAGTGACTACCTGAAAAACACCAATCCTTCATCGCCACTCTCAAGCTACCTAGCCTTCTGACACACCGTGCACTTCTACTACTGCCTTCATACCTAGTTCGACTCCCAAAACTTCTCCACACTGCCTTTTGCTTCACTGTTTTTTATCCACCATCTAACCATGGTCATCGTCTCCGCTACACTGTACAGCGTTCCACTACATTGTACACACGTTCAGGCTACATGAAGCCCACAAATGTACAGTTCGAATGCACAGACTGCTATGCACACACAGTTATTCACTCCAGTGGTCTCAGATACCCTTGTGCATGCATTGCTGATATTCCAGTTACCCAACTTATACAACTTGGCATACCACAATAAACCCAGATTTACAAAAACAAGTTCATGACAGCCTTTCCATAGTTGACTTCTTAAGCAGAACGTGGCCTTTTCAGTCAATGCGGTCCCAGGTCCAGCTCTCCCCATGATGCTGTATCACTTTTGCTTCTGTCTTCTCCTTGCTTTCCCCCCATTTTTGAGTGCCTTCTCCTTGCTTTTCCCCCGTTCTCACAGCTTTATCCTTGGTTTTTCCCATTTTTCGAGTAGCTTCTCCTTGCTTTCCCTAATTTTTTCTGCTTTCGCCTTGCTTTTTCCCCATTTTTTGTGCCATCTTCTTGCATTTCCCTCATTGTAACTTTCTCTTTGCTTTTCCACGTGTTTTGTGCCTTCTCCTTTCTTTTTTCTCGTTTTCACTGCTTCTCCTTGCTTTCCCCAGTTTTTGTACCTTCTCCTGTTTCACCTTGTTTTCACAGCTTTCTTCTTGCTCATTCCCCCATTTTTGTGCCTTCTTGCTCTTCCCTCATTTTCACTGCTTTCTCCTTGCTTTTTCCCCTTATTGCTGCTACCCCAACTGCCCACTATTTCCTGACTCCCACCTACCAAGTCACCATCCTCCAAGGACCAACTTAATGGTGGGGCACAGCGCGACCCCATTTAGCAGGTCACGGGCCCAGCTTTCCCAGGGCTGCTGCATCGCTATTGCTCCTCTCTTCTCCTTGCTTTTCCCCCCAGACCATCACCTCACTTCCGGAATTTTGAAGGGTCCTCAAGACCTGGCTGTTCGAATGAGCTTTAGGGACCTGCAAGCTCCTGGATATCCTGTTGGATGAATAGCCGTGCTTTACAAAACCTGACTGATTGACTGATGTGGTACTCTGGAACACAATCCTTTAAGTGCTTAATACTCAGGCTGCGTCTCGTGTCTTGGGGTCTATTGGGAATTTTGCTAAATTGATTGTGAAACAGCATTAACACGGATACCACCACTTGCCTGTAGTGAAATTTTTGCCTGTAGTGAAATTTGAGTTCCCTTCTTTTGTTTTCCATGCAACATATTGACTCTAGGACTTACTTCCTCTTAAAATAATCACCAAAGATCATAACCGCTTCATGCACCTAGGTGGCCTTTGTCAATCATAAATTACATTTTTCTAATCAATTTCAATGTACATTGTCAATTTACTGACGTATTACTAAGACTTTGTTGGTTTCCACTTCAATAGCAAAGGGCTTGGTGTTGAATTTCTTCTTCTGACCACCTCCGATGACCCGTCATGGTTTTCCAGCTTTGGCTTGTGTTTGTAGAGGCTCATGCTGGCTTTTATTTGGAGTTGTTCTCTCGGAGTTGGACACTTGCACCCAGTGTCATTCAAGGGCTGTACACTGCTAGTCTTCTTTGAGCTATACTGACATGGTGGTTGGTAGCATGAGGCATACACAGATTGGCCTCCATAGAGTGTGATTTTCCCATGTTGCCTGGATCATGTCATGTGCATTAAAAGTGAAAATGAAGTGGCATGCAGTGTGTGAATTGCCCTGTGTGTTGTCTGTATGGTGCCACACATTAACATACAAGCATGGAGTGATTTCCATGGAGTTATTTCTCTTATGTTGCCTGCATTATGTGATTTGCACTAACAATCAACCTGCAGTGAGTGACCTACCTTGGGCTGCCTGCGTGAAACGACTTCCATTATGGAGATGCAGTCAGTTGCCTGCACGTGATACCCTGCATTGGGAGTCATGCACTCAGTGGCTTGCAATAAGAGACATCAATAAAGAAGTTTGCTTCAAGTTGGAGCAAGATTCCTTCATTCAGTGGTTTGTATAATTTAGGAGACACATGTTTAGTTGTGTGCATGGAATAGATACATGGTTAAGGTATTAATCAATGTTATCGAAAGGTTTACAGAGAGATGCATGATGAGGAATGTGCTGTCTCGAGTGGTGTGAAACGAGTGCCTGCATTAGAATGCACGCGCTGTCTGCACAAAGCGCATTGCTTTCTGACACCCTCTTTAAGCGGCCTATGTTGTGAGGCACAACTTCAGAGCTGCAGATTGAGTTTCATCACTTAGTATAGCGTGAGTACCTCAATTGCACTAAGAGTCCATGCCTTGGGAGGTTTGAACAGAGTGACTTCCGTGAAACAGCATGCAGTAGGTACCTCAGTGCTGCAGACTGGGTTGCATTACTTAGAATAGAGCGAGTACCTCATTCGTATGAACAGTTGAGCACGAAGTGCCATGCATCAGGAGGCTTGAAATGAGTGACTTACTTTAAACAGCATGCAGTAGGCAGCTCAGTGCTGCAGGTTGACTGGGTTGTATTACTTAGTATAGAGTGAGTACCTCACTCACATGAAGAGTCGAGCACCAAGTGCCATGCATTAGGTGGCTGGCACCGAGTGACTGGTTTGAAACAGCATCAGTAGGTGCCTCAGTGCTGCAACTGGACTAAGTTGCATTACTTAGTACAGACTGAGTATCTCACTTGCATGAAGAGTTGAGCACTAAGTGTTGCACAACAGGAGGCTTGATATGAGTGACTTGCGTGAAACAGCATGCAGTAGGTATCTCAGTTCTGCCGATCAGTGCTCAAGAGCGACTGGGTTGCATTAATTAGTATAGCGCCAGTACCTCACTCACATGATGCGTCAAGCACTAAGTGCCACGCAACAGGAGGCACGATCTGAGGGACTTACGTGAAACAGCATGCAGTAGGCATCTCAGTTCTGCAGATAAATGCTGCAGATTGACTGGGTTGCATTACTTAGTATAGCGCGAGTACCTCACTTGCATGAAGAGTCGAGCACTAAGTGCCATGCATCAGGGGGCTGGCACCCAGTGACTGGCTTGAGACAGCATGCACTAGGTACCTCAGTGCTGCAGATTGACTGCGTTGCATTACTTTGTATAGCACGAGTACCTCACTTGCATGAAGAGTCGAGCACTAAGTGCCATGCATCAGGGGGCTGGCACCCAGTGACTGGCTTGAGACAGCATGCACTAGGTACCTCAGTGCTGCAGATTGACTGCGTTGCATTACTTTGTATAGCACGAGTACCTCACTTGCATGAAGAGTCGAGCACTAAGTGCCATGCATCAGGGGGCTGGCACCCAGTGACCGGCTTGAGACAGCATGCAGTAGGTACCCCAGTGCTGCAGATTGACTGCGTTGCATTACTTTGTATAGCACGAGTACCTCACTTGCATGAAGAGTCGAGCACAAAGTGCCATGCATCAGGCGGCTTGAACTGAGTGACGCATGAAACTGCATGCAGTAGGCACCTTAGTGCTGCAGACTGCCTGGATTCCATTATGATGAAGAGTGAGTAACTAGCATGCAGTTAAGTACTTCGGGTGAGTAAAGTTCATTGAGTGCAGAACACTGATTAAGGCTATTTATATAGCAAGGATCTTGCTCCACAAGACATCTAACTTCTTTAAATAGTGACAGGTGCACAAGGCAGGCACGTGTAGACACAGATTGCAGGCACACGCTTCTTTCTGCATTGCCCATATACTAAATCACCTTCAATAAAACAGTTTTATATTAACTGCTTTGATAAATAGTCATTTATTTAGAGGTGCATGCTTTATTTAAGCTGCATTTGATGGATTGCATTAAAAGGCCAGATTAAGTTGTGCACAAAATAGCATTCCTGCAAAGATGTGCATGCAGAAAAGCACTGTAAATGGTTTACACTGAGTTGAGGAAACATGTAGCTAAAATCAATCACATTGAATGCCACAGCTGACAGTGCATGGCTTGCACTGTGTTGAGATTTGAACGCCTTGAAGGCAATGGTTTGTATTATGGGATTGCCTTCAGGGGTGTATTACAACTTACAGAGTGGCATGCATCGTGTGGCATACATTTATTGGCTTGCACTGAGATATCCAACAGGAGAGTGCATAAAGGGGCTAACTTTAATGGATTGGCTTGTGACAGTTCCCACTGAAAGACATGCATCAAGTGGTGCGACTTTGCATAATTTGCACTCTAGAGAGGGTTTTGACGGGCCTTCACTGAGTGGCACGCATTCAGAAATGTCTACTGGCCTGCATTAACCGAAGAGTCTTGCAAGAGTGGCAAACAATGATGCTAGCATACTTGTCCTGACTGATTCATGTCTTCCATCTCTCCTTTACTCATCCCAAGCCTCATCTTTTCACTATAAACTCCCCATTAACAGTTCTGGATTCTTCCCTCTTCTATCCGCCCATTATTCAAACCTACTAACAAACTCACATATCCTCTGCTCAGATCAACTCATACTAATACTGTACTCATATTTCCCTAAACTAATCCATCACTAATTGTTTTGGGTCCCGGAGTAGCGTGCTACTCACTAAAAAGCGATCCAAAGCCTTGTCAGGGGTAGTATGCGCTATATAATGAAAATGTCACTTACCCAGTGTACATCTGTTCGTGGCATCAGTCGCAGTAGATTCGCATGTTTTGCAATAGCTCGCCATCTGGTGTTGGGCCGGAGTGTTACAAGTTGTTTTTCTTCGAAGAAGTCTTTCGAGTCACGGGACCGAGTGACTCCTCCTTTTGTCTCCATTGCGCATGGGCGTCGACTCCATCTTCGATTGTTTTCCCCCGCAGAGGGTGAGGTAGGAGTTGAATTGTAGTAATAGTGCCCATGCAATGGAGTGACTAAGTATGCACATATTTAAGGTTGAGATGATACATATATAAATAGTTGAAGGTAACTTCCAAACTGCTACAGGCTCCCGGGGAGGCGGGTGGGCACATGCGAATCTACTGCGACTGATGCCACGAACAGATGTACACTGGGTAAGTGACATTTTCAGTTCGATGGCATCTGTCGCTGTAGATACGCATGTTTTGCATAGACTAGTAAGCAGTTATCTCCCCAAAAGCGGTGGATCAGCCTGTAGGAGTGGAAGTAGTCTGAAATAATGTTCTTAATACGGCTTGACCTACTGTGGCTTGTTGTGCGGATAACACGTCTACACAGTAGTGCTTGGTGAATGTGTGAGGCGTAGACCATGTGGCTGCCTTACATATTTCTTGCATTGGGATGTTTCCTAGAAAGGCCATGGTAGCACCTTTCTTTCTGGTTGAGTGTGCCCTTGGTGTAATGGGCAGCTGTCGTTTAGCTTTAAGGTAGCAGATTTGGATGCATTTAACTATCCATCTGGCTATACCTTGTTTTGATATTGGGTTTCCTGCATGAGGTTTTTGAAATGCAATAAATAGTTGTTTAGTCTTTCTGATGTTTTTTGTTCTGTCAATGTAATACATCAATGCTCTTTTGACATCTAATGTATGTAGTGCCCTTTCAGCTACGGTATCTGGCTGTGGAAAGAACACTGGAAGTTCCACTGTTTGATTTAGATGGAACGGTGAAATAACCTTTGGCAAAAATTTAGGATTGGTCCTTAGGACGACCTTATTCTTGTGTAGTTGTATAAAAGGTTCCTGTATTGTAAACGCCTGAATCTCGCTTACTCTTCTTAGGGAAGTAATGGCGATGAGAAATGCCACCTTCCAGGTTAGGAACTGTATTTCGCAGGAGTGCATGGGTTCAAAAGGTGGACCCATAAGTCTAGTTAGGACAACATTTAGGTTCCATGAAGGAACAGGTGGTGTTCTTGGTGGTATAATTCTCCTAAGGCCCTCCATGAATGCTTTAATGACTGGTATCTTATATAGGGAAGTTGAATAGGTAGTCTGCAGGTATGCAGATATTGCTGCAAGGTGTATTTTAATGGAAGAGAAAGCCAGGTTAGATTTTTGTAAGTGAAGCAAGTAACCCACTACATGTTCTGGAGTTGTGTGTAATGGTTGTATTTGATTAATATGGCAGTAGCAAACAAACCTCTTCCATTTACTTGCATAGCAGTGCCTGGTGGATGGCCTTCTGGCTTGTTTTATGACTTCCATACATTCTTGGGTAAGTTGTAAGTGCCCGAATATTAGGATTTCAGGAGCCAGATTGCTAGATTCAGCGATGCTGGATCTGGGTGTCTGATCTTTTGGTTGTGCTGTGTCAACAGATCTGGCCTGTTGGGCAATTTGATGCAGGGTACTACTGATAGGTCTAGCAGCGTTGTGTACCAGGGTTGCCTTGCCCAAGTTGGTGCTATTAATATGAGTTTGAGTTTGTTTTGACTGAGTTTGTTTACCAGGTAAGGAAGGAGAGGGAGAGGAGGAAAAGCGTAAGCAAATATCCCTGACCAGTTCATCCATAGGGCATTGCCTTGGGACTGTTTGTGTGGGTATCTGGATGCGAAGTTTTGGCATTTTGCGTTCTCCTTTGTCGCAAACAAGTCTATCTGAGGTGTTCCCCAGAGTTTGAAATAAGTGTTCAGAATTTGGGGGTGAATTTCCCATTCGTGGACCTGTTGGTGATCTCGAGAGAGATTGTCTGCGAGTTGATTTTGGATCCCTGGTATAAATTGTGCTATTAGGCGAATTTGGTTGTGAATTGCCCAACGCCAAATCTTTTGTGCTAGCAGGCTTAACTGCGTGGAGTGCGTCCCCCCTTGCTTGTTTAGATAATACATTGTTGTCATGTTGTCTGTTTTGACGAGAATGTATTTGTGAACTATTATTGGTTGGAAAGCTTTTAGTGCTTGAAAAACTGCTAGAAGTTCTAGGTGATTTATATGCAGTTTTGTTTAATGAACGTTCCATTGTCCTTGTATGCTGTGTTGATCGAGGTGTGCTCCTCACCCTGACATGGAAGCATCTGTTGTTATTACGTATTGTGGCACTGGGTCTTGGAAAGGCCGCCCTTTGTTTAAATTTATGTTGTTCCACCACAGAAGCGAGAGGTAAGTTTGGCGGTCTATTAACACCAGATCTAGAAGGTGACCCTGTGCTTGTGACCATTGTGATGCTAGGCACTGTTGTAAGGGCCTCATGTGCAGTCTTGCGTTTGGGACAATGGCTATGCATGAAGACATCATGCCTAGGAGTTGTAATATCATCTTTGCTTGTATTCTTTGTGTTGGATACATGCGTTGTATGATGGTGTTGAAATTTTGAATTCTTTGTGGACTTGGAGTGGCTACTCCTCTTGATGTGTCTATTATGGCTCCCATGTATTGTTGTACCTTGCGCGGCAGAATTTTGGATTTTGTGAAATTGACGGTGAACCCTAGTTTGAAGAGGGTTTGTATGATATGATTTGTGTGATTTGAGCACTCTATTAACGAATGGGCCTTGATTAGCCAGTCGTCTAGATATGGGAACACATGTATTTGCTGCCTTCTTATGTGTGCAGCGACTACCGCTAGACATTTGGTAAAGACTCTTGGTGCGGTTGTTAATCCGAAAGGCAGTACCTTGAATTGGTAATGTATTCCCTTGAATACAAACCTTAGGTATTTCCTGTGCGATGGGTGTATTGGTATATGGAAATAAGCATCCTTGAGGTCTAAAATTGCCATGTAGTCGTGTAGTTTTAGCAATGGCAATACTTCTTGTAGTGTGACCATGTGAAAGTGGTCTGATTTGATGAAAGTGTTCACTACTCTGAGGTCTAGGATTGGTCTCAGCGTTTTGTCCTTCTTTGGTAT
Organism: Pleurodeles waltl; assembly: GCF_031143425.1. Lineage (NCBI taxonomy): Eukaryota > Metazoa > Chordata > Amphibia > Caudata > Salamandridae > Pleurodeles > Pleurodeles waltl. The sequence goes on from NC_090448.1 coordinate 1,127,449,498, forward strand.
CAGAAAGTACAGTGAGTAAACTCCTGTGTTTATTTGTGTGTTTGGCACTAATTCGATTGCATTCTTTTGCAATAGTGCCTGCACTTCTATCTCCAGGAGATTGGAATGGTGTGTTGTCAAATTTTGTGCTTTTGGTGGTATGTTTGGAGGGAATTGTAGAAATTCTATGCAATAACCATGTTGGATAATTGCTAGAACCCAAGTGTCTGTAGTGATTTCCTCCCATGCTTTGTAATAATGACTTATTCTTCCCCCCACTGGTGTTGTGTGGAGGGGGTAAGTGACATGTGAGTCACTGTTTAGTAGTAGGGGTTTTGGGGCTCTGAAATCTTCCTCTATTCCTAGGGAATTGCCCTCCTCTATATTGTCCCCGAAAACCTCCTCTATACTGTCCCTGGTAACTGGACGGTGTTGCTTGTGAGGTGCTGGCTTGTGTGCTCTGACCCCGAAACCCCCCTCGAAAGGGTGTTTTACGGAATGTGCTGTAATTCCCTCTGCTCTGCGGGGAGTAGAGTGCGCCCATGGCTTTGGCAGTGTCCGTATCTTTTTTGAGTTTCTCAATCGCTGTGTCCACTTCTGGACCGAACAGTTCTTTTTCATTAAAAGGCATATTGAGAACTGCTTGTTGAATCTCTGGTTTAAATCCAGACGTTCGGAGCCATGCATGCCTTCTGATAGTTACAGATGTATTAATTGTCCGTGCAGCTGTATCTGCAGCGTCCATGGAGGAGCAGATCTGGTTGTTGGAAATGGTCTGTCCCTCCTCAACCACTTGTTTTGCCCTATTTTGTAAGTCCTTGGGCAGATGTTCAATGAGATGTTGCATCTCGTCCCAATGGGCTCTGTCATAGCGCGCAAGTAGTGCCTGGGAGTTCGCGATGCGCCACTGGTTTGCAGCTTGTGCTGCGACTCTCTTACCAGCTGCATCGAACTTGCGGCTTTCTTTATCTGGGGGTGGTGCATCTCCAGATGTGTGGGAGTTGGCCCTTTTCCTAGCTGCTCCTACAACGACAGAGTCTGGTGGCAGCTGTGTAGTGATGAAAACCGGGTCTGTAGGAGGCGCCTTATACTTTTTTTCCACCCTTGGTGTGATTGCCCTACTTTTGACCGGCTCCTTAAAGATTTCTTTTGCGTGCCGGAGCATACCAGGGAGCATAGGCAGGCTTTGGTATGAGCTGTGGGTGGAGGAGAGTGTGTTGAATAAAAAATCATCCTCGACCTGTTCTGAGTGGAGGCTTACGTTGTGAAATTGTGCTGCTCTAGCCACCACTTGAGAATACGCGGTGCTGTCCTCTGGTGGAGATGGCTTCGTAGGGTATGCCTCCGGACTGTTATCCGACACTGGGGCGTCGTATAGGTCCCATGCGTCTTGATCTTGGTCACCCTGGCTTATGGTGGTGTGAGCTGGGGAGTGTGATGGAGTTTGTGCTGGTGAGACGTTAATCACGGGCGGAGGAGAGGGTGGTGGGGTAACTCTTTTTACCACTTTTGGTTGTGGTGTCTGTTCAGTTTGGAACTCCAACCTTCTCTTTCTTCTAATGGGGGGAAGGGTGCTTATTTTTCCTGTCCCCTGCTGTATGAAAATACGCTTTTGCGTATGGTCCACATCAGTTGATTGTAGCTCTTCCTCAAACCTATGCTTTTGCATTTGGGAGGTTAGCGAGTGCTCTTCTGTATAAGAGCCTGAAGCTGGGTCGCTTGCAGTTTGTTTCGGCACCGAAACCCTGTCTGCGTGTTTTTTCGGCTCCGAGGTGACTTTTTTCTTTTTCGGGGCCGAAACCTCTTGGCGTCGATCTTCTTCGGTGCCGCTGTCTCGGCGTCGAGCCGTGTCCACACCGGCATCTCGGTGTCGAGGCTTGTCTCCAGCACTTTCTCGGTCCCGAGAAGGCTGCGTGCCGGTGTCTCGACCGGAGTCGGACGATCTCGGCACTGTTTGGGCCTTTTTCGGTGCCGACGGTCGGTCACCGAATTTATGGGTGGAGCCATGGCCTGATGGCAGTGGCGTCCCCTGGGCCTTGTAAATCTTCCTCTGTGTGGTTTTCGACGTCTTACTCACAGTGTGTGTATCGTCGAATCCTTCGGAGTCTGAGTCTTGGATCGAGAAGGTACCTTCCTCTTCTTGTTCCTCGAACTCTCGGTGGGCTGTCGGCGCGGACGCCATCTGAAGTCTTCTGGCTCGACGGTCTCGGAGTGTTTTTCGGGACCGGAACGCACGACAGGCCTCACAGGTGTCTTCACTGTGCTCAGGTGACAGGCACAGGTTACAGACCAAGTGTTGGTCTGTATAGGGGTATTTATTGTGGCATTTGGGGCAGAAACGGAACGGGGTCCGTTCCATCGGCGTTCTTCAGCACGCGGTCGTGCCGACCAGGCCCAGACGGGGGATCGAAAAACTACCCCGAAGGGCACCGGAGCTCTTCGATCTTCGATGCGGTGTTGAATCTAACTACGCCGATCCCGAACGCAACAATACCGACGAAAATCTTCCGAAATTACCTATCTTTCCGTTCCGAAACTCGGAGCGACAGGAACACGTCCGAACCCGATGGCGGAAAAAAAACAATCGAAGATGGAGTAGACGCCCATGCGCAATGGAGACAAAAGGAGGAGTCACTCGGTCCCGTGACTCGAAAGACTTCTTCGAAGAAAAACAACTTGTAACACTCCGGCCCAACACCAGATGGCGAGCTATTGCAAAACATGCGTATCTACAGCGACAGATGCCATCGAACATACAATTACAATTTTACACACAATACCCAGAGGGGTCAGGTGGGGTAGCTTGTGACGAGTGCCATGAATAAGGATGCATATTCGAAGGTGTGTTTTGACAGTGTTGCAGGGAGTGAATTTCATTTAGGAGGGCACAGACACTTTAGTTAGAGCTCTGCTCTCCCCTACACTTTGGACTCGCCCTCGTCCATTTTATGCTTTCACATGGTTTGCTTATTGGTTTGCTCCCACTCACAGTTTGACGCTGCTCTCTTGTAGCTTGTCTATTTTATACCTTGTCCTTGTTTGGTTTATGTTTGCCCTTGAAGTTTGTTGACACTACTTTTCAGTGCAGCGCTCTAATGCCATTGGGCCATTTTTGTGCTGTATAAAACTGCAAATATGTTGATAGGACTGCATTCAGGGGACGGCTTTGTTGGCATAAAGGAGTGATCTGCCTTTACTGGCTTCAACAAGTGGGCAGAACTCAATAACTTGTCTGCGTACTGAGTGCGTTTACTTGCTTGCATTAAATGGCATGCCCTGAAACTGCTGCATTAAATGCTTTGCACAGAGACTTGCAGTGACTGATGCACACTGGTCGAGAGCGACTTGTGTAGAGTGACAGTACTACAGTGGCCTGTGAATCATAGCCTTAGAGAACATCAACATTCTACAATAATTAACTGACCATTTTGTTTACAAGGTTATTTGTAAATGCCCATCCCAAACTTACCCAAACAATTCTCACACTTGAAGATTTTTTTTAAATAATGATCAAGGAATTTTTTAATTCATTTTGTTTCAATATTACAGAAAATGTTATGGTACAGAGTTGTTCAATATTTTCTTTACTTTAATAATTTCCACATGAATGCTGGTACACTAGTATCTGTACAAGATCAGTCTTTGATTTTTTTTTTTCTGTACATTTTTAAATGTATTGGTTAAAAAGGCTGTCAGCACTTAAGGAAGCAAGTTTGTTTGTGTTTGTTCAAATAAAAGGTATCGGGTTACTGCCCAAGAGTACTGAGCCGGGCGGCTGCCAGGGAACCATTCATGTACTTGGCAGCTAGGTGGCGCCCCGCCTGCCAAGCCCACGGGCAGTCACTCTGCTTTTGGCACTGTGCACATAAACACAAGGTACAGGATAAAGAACAAGCAAGCTCTTCGGTGAAGCGGTTATGAAGCATACTAAGAAGGCGAACAGCAGTGTCATCTAGGCTAGTATAAAGGAAGCAGACAGCCTTATTAAGAGCATAAGTATCCGTATTTCAAAGATGAGAAAAACACAAGTGTTGCAGGCACCTACTGCTGTCTACTAAAAGCTACTGCTCTAAAGATCTAGCATTGAACACACAAAGCAATTGCAATGAAGGAAAAAGTTGCCTTGAATTGATATAATCAGAATAGAATATTTATAAGAGGTTTTTTTTAAAAGGTATTATTTTTTAATTCATTTTTTTTAAATTAGTTCAAGATGTAGACTATACTGTTCAACTTTATCCAAATCATAAAAACTAGCTGTGCCGTTGCATATTACAGGATACAGTCAATGATATGTGGACATGCATCAAAAGCTCCGCTCCAGCCGGGGCCATCATAGCCGGCCGATGACCATGACGTCCACCACCTCGCCCTTGTGAAGCTCCACGTACTGCTCGGTCTTTGGAGGTAGCATCAACAGTCCATTGGCACTGCGCATACTCATCAGACGACTGCTCACCTGATTTCCTGCGGGATCACAAAGAAAGAACTCTGTTAAATGAGAGAAGTGATCCGAAATCCCTGATAAGACTAAAGAGGATGCTCACGTTCAAAGTGGCTTTGCCATTTTTTTTATTTTTGATCTAATCTCGAATAGCCATTTTCCCTCTACTTAAAATGTGGTTGTCTTTAATTATTTATTTGGCAGTGGACCACATTCTATGAATATTCCGAAACGTTGGCTTTCGCTCAGGAATACGCTAGGTTTCAATTGATGCAAAACCATGCCCAGAACCCAACATGAAATCAGAACCCAAGTATTTCAAATTGCTGTACCTACACATACTCTTGGAAGACTATCAATGTCTAAATACTTCAAAGCCTCTTGATACGACCAACACGTCTATTTTAGTGATCGACCTATCTAGTGAACCTCCTCCTCTGGTTACTAAAGTGAAGAACTGAGTTATGAAGTTTGGCTTCCAGCTTATACCACACTCTCTACAACTTTACTGAATTTAGACTTCTCGTAGGACCATTGCCTACTTGGAAAGGGCCATTTTAATACTTTTCCAAAGTACAGGCTCCACTGTGGAGGGGTTGGGGGCAGCAGTCTGCACAAACTTGTTTTTTCTATATGCTGCTCCAACCTGGCCTTTCTATGTACGATCAGGGATTCTCAGACTAAGTGGTAGTTCTGAAAATAATCAGCTAGTGTAAAAAAAAAGCAACTACGTTTTATTTCTCTAGCCCAGCATCGCCAAAAATAAGGATTCTAAAATATCTATATAATGACCGTTGAGTTTTGAGAGCTACTGTGACACCATTCAAAGAATGGTTACTCAAAGTTTACATATGCTGCATTAACCCCTTCTGTGCCCAGGACGTAATGGTTACGTCCTGAGGCACAGTGCTGCTGTGCCCAGGACGTAACCATTACGTCCTGTGCACAGAGCCCAGAGGGAGCGCTCTCGCTCCCTCTGTGGGGTTCCCCCCCACCCCCCCAAGTCAGGGATGGAAGGGGAAGCCCTTCCCCTCCCACCCCCGACCCCCCCAACCCCCCCTGTGACGTCAGCGCGCGAGCTGATTAGTCACAGGGTCTCCCCCATCATGCTGGAAGCAGAGCTTCCAGCGCGATTGAAAAAGAAATGCTTTTGCATTTCTTTTTCAATCCCATGGGGGAGGCCCCGAGAGGCTTCAAAGGGAAGGAAATGTATTTCCTTCCCTTTGAAGTCTCTCACAGGTTTCAAAAGCCGGATTGCCTGCAATCCGGCTTTTGAAACCCCACTAGACACCAGGGATTTTTTTTTCTTCTTGAAATTGGCAAAAGGGAGCGACCCCTTGGGCAAGGGTCGCTCCCAGGGGGGCATTTTATTAGGAAGGCCTTTTCTGCCCCCCCTGGGGGCAGATTGGCCTATTATTAGGCCGATCTGCCCCCAGAGGGGGCAGAAACCTCTAGGCACCAGGGACCTTTTTTTTTTTTTTGTGATGAATTCTTTTTTTTTAGGTGGGGAGCGATCCCTTAGGCAAGGGTCGCTCCCCTACGGGGCAATATATATTTAGGCCATTTCTGCCCCCCTTGGGGGCAGATTGGCCTATTTTGATAAGGCCAATCTGCCCCCAAGGGGGGCAGAAACCATTAGACACCAGGGAGTTTGTTTTTGCGCGCGAATGTCACGCAACAAAGCGACCCCTTTGGCAAGGGTCGCTCCCAGGGGGGGCAATTTTTGGGAAGGCCTTTTCTGCCCCCAGGGGGGGAAGAAACCTCTAGGCGCCAGGGCAAAATTTTTTTGGGTGTTTTATTTTTTTTTTTTTTTTTTTTTTTTTTAGAGATGGGGAGCGACCCATCAGGCAAGGGTCGCTCCCCTGGGGGGCAAATTGTATTTAGACCCCGTAGACAAGGGTCGCTCCCGGGGGGGGGGGGGGGGGGGGGGTTGGGGGAGCAAACTTATTTTAGGCCATTTCTGCCCCCCCGGGGGACAGATCGGCCTATTATTAGGCCGAACTGCCCCCGGGGGGGGGGGGGGGGCAGAACACTCTAGGCGCCAGGGCAATTTTTTTTTTGTGTTGTTTCTTTTTTTAGAGATGGGGAGCGACCCATCAGGCAAGGGTCGCTCCCCTGGGGGGGGCAAATTGTATTTAGACCATTTCTGCCCCCCTGGGGGCAGATTGGCCAATTTTAGGTCAATCTGCCCCCAAGGGGGCAGAAACCACTAGGCACCGGGGATTTGTTTTTTGGCGCCAATGTCACGCAGGGGGAGCGACCCCGTAGGCAAGGGTCGCTCCGGGGCGGGGGTGGGTGTTGGGGGGGCAAATTAATTTTAGGCCATTTCTGCCCCCCCGGTGGGCAGATCGGCCTATTATTAGGCCGATCTGCCCCCGGGGGCGGGGGGCAGAAACCTCTAGGCGCCAGGGGAATTTTTTTTTTTTTTTTTTTTTTTTAGAGATGGGGAGCGACCCATCAGGCAAAAGTCGCTCCCCTGGGGGACAAATTGTATTTAGGCCATTTCTGCCCCCCTTGGGGGCAGATTGGCTGAGTTTAGGTCAACCTGCCCCCAAGGGGGCAGAAACCACTAGGCACCGGGGATTTGTTTTTTGGTGCCAATGTCACGCAGGGGGAGCGACCCCGTAGGCAAGGTTCGCTCCCGGCGGGGGAGGGTGGGGGTTGGGGGGGCAAATTTATTTTAGGGCATTTCTGCCCCCCCCCCCCCTGGGGCCGGCTGAGCTACAGGCCAAACACCACAGGTAGGCACCTTGCAAAAAACACCTCTGTTTTCTGTGAAAAAATATGTTGTGTCCACGTTGTGTTTTGGGCCATTTCCTTTTGTGGGCGCTAGGCCTACCCACAGAAGTGATGTACCATTTTTATCGAGAGACTTAGGGGAACGCTGGGTGGAAGGAAATTTGTGGCTCCTCTCAGATTCCAGAACTTTCTGTCACCGAAATGAGAGGAAAAAGTGTTTTTTGGGCCAAATTTTGATGTTTGCAAAGGATTCTGGGTAACATAACCTGGTCAGAGCCCCGCAAGTCACCCCATCTTGGATTCCCCTGGGTTTCTAGTTTTCAAAAATGCACTGGTTTGCTAGGTTTCCTCAGGTGTCGGCTGAGCTACAGGCCAAAATCCACAGGTAGGCACTGCTTTTTATAAAAAAATGTGATGTGTCCACGTTGTGTTTTGGGCCCTTTCCTTTCGTGGGCGCTAGTCCTACCCACACAAGTGAGGTATCATTTTTATCGGGAGACTTGGGGGAACGCTGGGTAGAAGGAAATTTGTGGCTCCTCTCAGATTCCAGAACTTTCTGCCACAGAAATGTGAGTAACGTGTATTTTTAGCCAAATTTTGAGGTTTGCAAAGGATTCTGGGTAACAGAACCTGGTCCGAGCCCCGCAAGTCACCCCTCCTTGGATTCCCCTAGGTCTCTAGTTTTCAGAAATGCACAGGTTTGGTAGGTTTCCCTAGGTGCCGGCTGAGCTAGAGGCCAAAATCTACAGGTAGGCACTTCGCAAAAAACACCTCTGTTTTTTTCCAAAATTTAGGATGTGTCCACATTGCGCTTTGGGGTGTTTCCTGTCGCCGGCGCTAGGCCTACCCACGCAAGTGAGGTATCATTTTTATCGGGAGACTTGGGGGAACGCTGGGTGGAAGGAAATTTGTAGCTCCTCTCAGATTCCAGAACTTTCTGCCACAGAAATGTGAGGGACGTGTTTTTTTAGCCAAATTTTGAGGTTTGCAAAGGATTCTGGGTAACAGAACCTGGTCCGAGCCCCGCAAGTCACCCCTCCTTGGATTCCCCTAGGTCTCTAGTTTTCAGAAATGCACAGGTTTGGTAGGTTTCCCTAGGTGGCGGCTGAGCTACAGGCCAAAATCTACAGGTAGTCACTTTGCTAAAAACAGCTCTGTTTTCTGTGATATGTCCACGTTGTGTTTTGGGGCATATCCTGTCGCGGGCGCTAGGCCTACCCACACAAGTGAGGTATCATTTTTATCGGGAGACTTGGGGGAACGCTGGGTAGAAGGAAATTTGTGGCTCCTCTCAGATTCCAGAACTTTCTGCCACAGAAATGTGAGTAACGTGTATTTTTAGCCAAATTTTGAGGTTTGCAAAGGATTCTGGGTAACAGAACCTGGTCCGAGCCCCGCAAGTCACCCCTCCTTGGATTCCCCTAGGTCTCTAGTTTTCAGAAATGCACAGGTTTGGTAGGTTTCCCTAGGTGGCGGCTGAGCTAGAGGCCAAAATCTACAGGTAGTCACTTTGCTAAAAACAGCTCTGTTTTCTGTGATATGTCCACGTTGTGTTTTGGGGCATATCCTGTCGCGGGCGCTAGGCCTACCCACACAAGTGAGGTATCATTTTTATCGGGAGACGTGGGGGAACGCTGGGTGGAAGGAAATTTGTGGCTCCTCTCAGATTCCAGAACTTTCTGCCACAGAAATGTGAGGAACGTGTTTTTTTAGCCAAATTTTGAGGTTTGCAAAGGATTCTGGGTAACAGAACCTGGTCCGAGCCACACAAGTCACCCCTCCTTGGATTCCCCTAGGTCTCTAGTTTTCAGAAATGCACAGGTTTGGTAGGTTTCCCTAGGTGGCGGCTGAGCTAGAGGCCAAAATCTAAAGGTAGTCACTTTGCTAAAAACAGCTCTTTTTTCTGTGATGTGTCCACGTTGTGTTTTGGGGCATATCCTGTCGCGGGTGCTAGGCCTACCCACACAAGTGAGGTATCATTTTTATCGGGAGACGTGGGGGAACGCTGGGTGGAAGGAAATTTGTGGCTCCTCTCAGATTCCAGAACTTTCTGCCACAGAAATGTGAGGAACATGTGTTTTTTTAGCCAAATTTTGAGGTTTGCAAAGGATTCTGGGTAACAGAACCTGGTCCGAGCCACACAAGTCACCCCTCCTTGGATTCCCCTAGGTCTCTAGTTTTCAGAAATGCACAGGTTTGGTAGGTTTCCCTAGGTGGCGGCTGAGCTAGAGGCCAAAATCTTCAGGTAGTCACTTTGCTAAAAACAGCTCTGTTTTCTGTGATGTGTCCACGTTGTGTTTTGGGGCATATCCTGTCGCGGGTGCTAGCCCTACCCACACAAGTGAGGTACCATTTTTATCGGGAGACTTGGGGGAACATAGATTAGCAAAACAAGTACTATTGCCCCTTGTCTTTCTCTACATTTTTTCCTTCCAAATATAGGAGTGTGTGTAAAAAAGACATCTATTTGAGAAATTCCCTGTAATTCACGTGCTACTATGGTCACCCCGGAATTCAGAGATGTGCAAATAACCACTGCTCCTCAACACCTTATCTTGTGCCCTTTTTGGAAATGCAAAGGTTTTCTTGATAGCAATTTTTTACTCCTTATATTTCAGCAAATGAATTGCTGTATACCCGGTATAGAATGAAAACGCACTGCAGGGTGCAGCTCATTTATTGGCTCTGGGTTCCTCGGGTTCTTGATGAACCTACAAACCATATATATCCCCGCAACCAGAGGAGTCCAGCGGACGTAACGGTATATTGCTTTCGATAATCTGACATTGCAGGGAAAAGTTACAGAGTAAAACGTAGAGAAAAATTTATGTTTTTTTCACCTCAATTTCAATATTTTTCTTTTTCAGCTGTTATTTTCTGTAGGAAACCCTTGTAGGATCTACACAAATGACCCCTTGCTGAATTCAGAATTTTGTCTACTTTTCAGAAATGTTTAGGTTTCTGGGATCCAGCATTGGTTTCATGACCATTCCTGTCACTGACTGGAAGGAGGCTGAAAGCACACAAAATTGCACAAATGGGGTATGCCCCAGTAAAATGCCAAAATTGTGTTGAAAAATTGGGTTTTCTGATTCAAGTCTGCCTGTTCCTGAAAGCTGGGAAGCTGCTGAGTTTAGCACCGCAAACCCTTTGTTGATGCCATTTTCAGGGGAAAAACCACAAGCCTTCTTCTGCAGCCACTTTTTCCAATTTTTTTTGAAAAAAACGAAATTTTCACTGTATTTTGGCCAATTTCTTGGCCTCCTTCAGGGGAACCCACAAAGTCTGGGTACCTCTAGAATCCCTAGGATGTTGGAAAAAAAGGACGCAAATTTGGCTTGGTTAGCTTATGTGGACAAAAAGTTATGAGGGCCTAAGTGCGAACTGCCCCAAATAGGCAAAAAAAGGCCTGGCACAGGAGGGGGAAAAGGCCTGGCAGCGAAGGGGTTAATTACTGTATTAATAGGAGAGAACATTTATGGGAAACCTCGAGCTTTGGAATTCACTGTGCCACAAACTTGCTACAGTTACTCAATTAAAATGCATATTCAATTTTTCAGCGTTCAAAGAGTAGGAGCAACCTTGTTCATTTTTCAAACCTTGAAATTAGAGATTTAGCACAATACCTCTGTAGACTAGTGAGCTATCTCCGAGTTTATTAGGAATCTTAATCTCAGATTATTTTTTTAACCTTTCCTCATTGCTTGCTATCCATGAAGTGCTACACAGATTTTGGGATTTTACTATGCAGACTAAGGCTCGACAAGCGATTTGGTTGTTGCTATCCTTTGTACCTTCTTTCTGTTATTCCAAATTCCCGATACATACCTCTTTCTTGATGCTGCAGTACTCACTTCAATTTTCAATATTTCTCATGTTCTAACCAAATGTTTTCCTATATCCTAATAGGAATATTACTTCAAGTATTGATGTGTGCGAAATTGTCCCATAAGAGGTCACGCTTTTTACTATTCTTACTAAAGAACATCTCACAACTTTGACATAATATAAATCCAGTGAAAAATAGACTCGTGAAACACATTCCATAATTATAACTAGCAATCTCTGTGCCTGTGTTCCTTTATCATACATGTTTTCGTTGTACTTACATGATTTATTCTAGCATTCTTTTTTTTTTTTAAACCTAGTGGCTTCAACACCCGATGAATACAAGATGATGGGTTTTAAAGAGTGCTTAATATTGAGGCAACATCTTCACCAGCTTTCTATGGGCTCTCTTTACAGGGCTCTAATTTTCATTTTAGTCAAATGCAACGTCCTAAAAAGACATTGAACGATTGACATAGGAAAATTCACTATTCAACCGAGCAGCTTGTGCTGAACTGTCAGCCCTGCTGCAGGCCTTGGCATGAGAAGCACTGATGCCTATACACAGTATGGCGAAAGAGCAATCTCCAAACTACACTTTGTTAGAAGTAGGGCCTAACTTTACACTAAGTTCACACAAACAAGTAGCCTTGATAAACAATTGAGCCCTAATGTCACAGAAATGCTCGTTCTCTCTTGCAGGAACAAGGTAAGCAGATAAATAAAAAAAATGGCAACCACATGCAGTAAACTTATTTTTTTGCAAGAATATAAACATTTAAAGAGAAGGGATTGGCCCAGCAAACCAGGCACATCAGTCTTGCCGCTCAAGTGCATTCCTTCTCTGGCGGCTGTCCATACCTGATAAAGAAAAAATGCCAACACGCGAAGTTAAAGATGTCCAATAGATGAAGTGGGCTGACTTTTAAAGCTCCATGCTGTAAGCTGCAGTGAGCTGAAGCAAAATGCGAACCCGAGTTTAGCAGACTGAGGAGCAACCAGGCACTGGCCCAAAAACCCCACTATTTAGGCACTTATCGGGCATTTTATTATTTGTTCCGGAAAACATTAGGCTGCCGACAGAGCTGAAGACGTCTCTAGGCTGACCCTTAAAATAAAAGAGGATTTACGAAAGTAGCCATTAATGCTTCCTCCTGAGAGTTTCAAAGAGTATAGCTTGGAGAGCACTCAACTATAATAGTTTGGAGGGGACAATGATTACATTTATTTGGCTATATTATCCAAATTTAATCATAATAGTTAAATGTTAAGCAAACAAAAATGGCCCTAAGTTTGTCCCGAGATTATCGGTCTCTTCGGATGTGGTTTTATCTGTTCGCAGCCTTGATTACTGTTATTTTGACATAAACAAAATGGATGCTTATCCCTCTCTGAGTTCACACCCTGTGCACTAAATAATTCAGGTTCGTTTTCTAACGAAGTAAATAAAGGTGACTGGTGATTTCACTACTTTAAGTGTGGTTTTAGCCAAGGAGCCCGAAGTCTTCCTCTGCTCATTCTCCTTCCCCAGCACAGCAAAGTGCTTGGGGTGGATGTTACATGCTCAATGCATGGCTAAACCAGACTTGATTCTAGGTGCGTTTTAAGAAATGTGCCTTGCTTCTGAAACTAGAAATCATCAAGAGGCTGGGGTTACTACTTCTGGTCGGTCATAGGCCTAAGAAGCAGATCTGATATGTCTAGGATTCGGCATGGATCAGCTTCTCAGTCTCCAAACACCCAGGCTCAGTGATGTGAGTGGAAGCGTTTTGCACACCCTTTTGTGGGAGGGCAGGTTGAATTCAACATGTCAGAGTTGAAACACTTTATGAAGCAGGAAGGAGCCACCAGCATCATCCTGCACAGTTTGCTTCATCAAAGCTTGTGGACGAACCTCGGGAGAAAGTGTTTGAGGAGATAAAGAACCTCTGTTCCAACTGACCAGGAGTATGTCCTTCAGGAGAAGAAGGACGCCACTGCCCATCCACGGACATGCAGATGAGGAAATCTGCACTTCCAGTGAAGCAAGCAGGTCTCTATACGAATGGTGGCCTATTGCCAAAAAAACGGAGGTAGACCACTCCCTGCCCACATCTCCCGGACTTTAGGTCTTCGGAGGGTTAGGGTGTGAGCCTTAATTTACCTGTGCACGCGGGCCACATGAAAGCTGTTGACTCCCGACCAGTGGATGGTTAAAAGGGTGACCAACTTCGAGGACACTTACTACCTTGCAAAAATTCTGCTTGTTTCTTCGTTGATGTAAAACATACATGTTGCACACCATTACCGTCTTTGAAAGCAGTGCAGAGGGCATGTTTATGAAACTTCAGGTGGATCCTCATCCATCCTCAGAACAGTGTCAGCCTTTTATGTTCAACGAACCTTGCAGCTGGGACCGTTTGCGCCCCGGGAGCCATATTATCTGGAACCACTACGGCCATCCAAGGTGCAGTACTATCTTCTGGATAGACAAATACTTAGCAGTGAAAATGTTATGGTCTCAGGCTACACGCTAAGTTAAACATAATGAAAATGTCACTTACCCAGTGTACATCTGTTCGTGGCATCAGTCGCTGGAGATTCACATGTTCTGCATAGCTCGCCATCTGGTGTTGGGTCGGAGTGTTACAAGGTGTTTTTCTTCGAAGAAGTCTTTCGAGTCACGGGACCGAGTGACTCCTCCTTCTGTCTCCATTGCGCATGGGCGTCGACTCCATCTTCGATTGTTTTCCCCGCAGAGGGTGAGGTAGGAGTTGTGTTGTAGTAATAGTGCCCATGCAATGGAGTGACTAAGTATGTACCTATTTAAGGTTAAAATAATATATATACAAATGTACAAAGTTGAAGCTAACTTCCGAACTGCTACAGGCTCCCGGGGAGGTGGGTGGGCACATGTGAATCTCCAGCGACTGATGCCACGAACAGATGTACACTGGGTAAGTGACATTTTCAGTTCGATGGCATCTGTCGCTGTAGATACACATGTTCTGCATAGACTAGTAAGCAGTTATCTCCCCAAAAGCGGTGGCTCAGCCTGTAGGAATGGAAGTGGTTTGAAATAATGTTCTTAACACGGCTTGACCTACTGTGGCTTGCTGTGGGGATAACACGTCTATACAGTAGTGCTTGGTGAACGTGTGTGGCGTAGACCATGTGGCTGCCTTACATATTTCTTGCATTGGGATGTTTCCTAGAAAGGCCATGGTAGCACCTTTTTTTCTGGTTGAGTGTGCCCTTGGTGTAATGGGCAGTTGTCGTTTTGCTTTAAGGTAGCAGATTTGGATGCATTTAACTATCCATCTGGCTATACCTTGTTTTGATATTGGGTTTCCTGCATGAGGTTTTTGGAATGCAATAAATAGTTGTTTAGTCTTTCTGATGTTTTTCGTTCTGTCAATGTAGTACATTAATGCTCTTTTGACATCTAATGTATGTAGTGCCCTCTCAGCTACGGAATCTGGCTGTGGGAAGAACACTGGTAGTTCCACTGTTTGATTTAGGTGGAACGGTGAAATAACCTTTGGTAAAAATTTAGGATTAGTCCTTAGGACGACTTTATTTTTGTGTAGTTGTATAAAAGGTTCTTGTATTGTAAACGCCTGAATTTCGCTTACTCTTCTTAGAGATGTAATGGCGATGAGAAATGCAACCTTCCAGGTTAGGAACTGTATTTCGCAAGAGTGCATGGGTTCAAAAGGTGGACCCATGAGTCTTGTTAAGACAACATTTAAGTTCCATGAAGGAACAGGTGGTGTTCTTGGTGGTATAATTCTTTTAAGGCCTTCCATGAATGCTTTAATGACTGGTATCCTATATAGGGAAGTTGAATAGGTAGTCTGCAGGTATGCAGATATTGCCGCAAGGTGTATTTTAATGGAAGAGACGGCTAGGTTAGATTTTTGTAAGTGAAGCAAGTAACCCACTACATCCTTTGGAGTTGCGTGTAAAGGTTGGATCTGATTATGATGGCAGTAGCAGACAAACCTCTTCCATTTACTTGCATAGCAGTGCCTAGTGGACGGCCTTCTGGCTTGCTTTATGACTTCCATACATTCTTGGGTAAGTTGTAAGTGTCCGAATTCTAGGATTTCAGGAGCCAGATTGCTAGATTCAGCGATGCTGGATCTGGATGTCTGATCTGTTGGTTGTGTTGTGTTAACAGATCCGGCCTGTTGGGCAATTTGATGTGGGGTACTACTGATAGGTCTAGCAGTGTTGTGTACCAGGGTTGCCTTGCCCAAGTTGGTGCTATTAAAATGAGTTTGAGTTTGTTTTGACTCAATTTGTTTACCAGATAAGGAAGGAGAGGGAGAGGAGGAAAAGCGTAGGCAAATATCCCTGACCAGTTCATCCATAGGGCATTGCCTTGGGACTGCCTGTGTGGGTATCTGGATGCGAAGTTTTGGCATTTTGCGTTCTCTCTTGTTGCAAACAAGTCTATTTGAGGTGTTCCCCAGAGTCTGAAGTAAGTGTTTAGAATTTGGGGGTGAATTTCCCATTCGTGGACCTGTTGGTGATCTCGAGAGAGATTGTCTGCAAGTTGATTCTGGATCCCTGGAATAAACTGCGCTATTAGGCGAATGTGGTTGTGAATTGCCCATCGCCATATCTTCTGTGCTAGAAGGCTCAACTGCGTTGAGTGTGTCCCCCCCTGTTTGTTTAGATAATACATTGTTGTCATGTTGTCTGTTTTGACAAGAATGTATTTGTGAGTTATAATTGGTTGGAAAGCCCTTAATGCTTGGAAAACTGCTAGCATTTCTAGGTGATTTATATGCAGTTTTGTTTGATGTACGTTCCATTGTCCTTGTATGCTGTGTTGATCGAGGTGTGCTCCCCACCCTGTCATGGAAGCATCGGTTGTTATTACGTATTGTGGCACTGGGTCTTGGAATGGCCGCCCTTTGTTTAAATTTATACTGTTCCACCATAGAAGCGAGAGGTAAGTTTGGCGGTCTATCAACACCAGATCTAGAAGGTGACCCTGTGCTTGTGACCATTGTGATGCTAGGCACTGTTGTAAGGGCCTCATGTGTAGTCTTGCGTTCGGGACAATGGCTATGCATGAAGACATCATGCCTAGGAGTTGTAATATCATCTTTGCTTGTATTGTTTGTGTTGGATACATGCGTTGTATGATCTTGTTGAAATTTTGAATTCTTTGTGGACTTGGAGTGGCTACTCCTTTTGTTGTGTCTATTATGGCTCCCAGGTATTGTTGTACTTTGCACGGCAAAATGTTGGATTTTGCAAAGTTGACGGTGAAACCTAGTTTGTAGAGGGTTTGTATGATTTGATTTGTGTGTTGTAAGCACTTTGTTAGTGAATTGGTTTTGATTAGCCAGTCGTCTAGATACGGGAATACATGTATTTGCTGCCTTCTGATGTGTGCAGCCACTACTGCTAGACATTTTGTAAAGACTCTTGGTGCGGTTGTTAAACCAAAAGGCAATACTTTGAATTGGTTATGTATTCCTTTGAATACGAACCGTAGGTATTTTCTGTGAGATGGGTGTATTGGTATATGGAAATACGCGTCTTTGAGGTCTAAGGTTGTCATGTAGTCCTGTAGTTTTAGCAATGGTAACACCTCTTGTAGCGTGACCATGTGAAAGTGTTCCGATTTGATGTAGGTGTTTAGTATTCGGAGGTCTAGGATTGGTCTCAGTGTTTTGTCCTTTTTTGGTATTAAGAAGTACAGTGAATAGACTCCTGTGTTTGTGTGTTTGGTACTAATTCGATTGAATTCTTTTGCAATAGTGCTTGAACTTCTATTTCCAGAAGTTCGGAATGTTGTTTTGATAAATTCTGTGCTTTTGGTGGTATGTTTGGAGGGAATTGTAGGAATTCTATGCAATAACCATGTTGGATAATTGCTAAGAACCAAGTGTCTGTAGTTATTTCCTCCCATGCTTTGTAATAATGACCTATTCTTCCCCCCACTGGTGTTGTGTGGAGGGGGTGAGTGACATCTGAGTCACTGCTTGTTGGTAGTGGTTTTGGGGCTTTGAAATTTTCCTCTATTCCTAGGGAATTGCCCTCCTCTGTATTGGCCCCGAAAGCCTCCCCTGTACTGTCCCTGGTAGCTGGACGGTGTTGCCTGCGAGGTGCTGGCTTGTGTGGCCTGACCCCGAAACCCCCCTCTAAAGGGTGTCTTGCGGTTCCTCTGCTCTGCGGGGAGTAGAGTGCGCCCATGGCTTTAGCAGTGTCATTTTTAAGTTTTTCGATTGCCGTGTCCACTTCTGGTCCGAACAGTTGTTTTTCGTTGAATGGCATATTGAGCACTGCCTGCTGTATCTCTGGTTTGAACCCAGACGTTCTTAGCCATGCGTGCCTTCTAATGGTCACAGATGTATTAATTGTTCTTGCAGCTGTGTCTGCTGCGTCCATAGAAGATCGTATCTGGTTATTTGATATGTTCTGTCCTTCCTCAACCACCTGCTTTGCCCTCTTTTGCAGTTCCTTGGGTAGATGCTCGATGAGGTGTTGCATCTCATCCCAATGGGCTCTGTCATAGCGCGCAAGTAGTGCTTGAGAGTTAGCGATGCGCCACTGGTTTGCAGCTTGTACTGCGACTCTTTTCCCAGCTGCATCGAACTTGCGGCTCTCTTTATCTGGGGGTGGTGCATCCCCAGATGTGTGGGAGTTGGCTCTTTTCCGAGCTGCTCCTACTACGACGGAATCTGGTGGCAGCTGTGTGGTGATGAAAACAGGGTCTGTAGGAGATGCCTTATATTTCTTTTCCACCCTTGGCGTTATTGCCCTACTTTTGACCGGCTCCTTGAAGATTTCCTTTGCGTGCCGAAGCATACCTGGCAGCATAGGCAGGCTTTGGTAGGAGCTGTGGGTGGAGGAGAGGGTGTTGAATAAAAAATCATCCTCGACTTGTTCTGAGTGGAGGTTTACGTTGTGGAATTGTGCTGCTCTAGCCACCACTTGAGAATATGCTGTGCTGTCTTCTGTTGGTGAGGGCTTTGTTGGATATGCCTCCGGACTGTTGTCCTACACTGGGGCGTCATATAAGTCCCAAGCGTCTTGATCCTGGTCACCTTGGCTCATGGTGGTGTGAGCCGGGGAATGTGACGGAGTTTGCGCTGGTGAGACGTTAATTACAGGTGGAGGAGAGGGTGGCGGAGTCACCTTTTTCACCATTTTTGTTTGTGGCGCCTGGTCTGTTTGAAACTCCAGTCTCCTTTTTCTCCTAATAGGGGGAAGGGTGCTTATTTTTCCTGTTCCCTGCTGTATGAAAATACGTTTTTGCGTATGGTCCACTTCGGTGGATTGCAGCTCTTCCTCAAACCTATGCTTTCGCATCTGAGAGGACAGTGATTGCTCCTCTGTATAAGAGCCTGGACCTGGGTCGGTTACGGGTTGTTTCGGCACCAAAACCCTGCCTGTATCTTTTTTCGGCTCCGAGGTGGCTTTTTTCTTTTTTGGAGTCGAAACCTCTCGGCGTCGATCTTCGTCGGTGCCGCTGTCTCAGCGTCGAGCCGTTTCTACACCGCTATCTCGGTGTTGTTGCTTTTCTCCAGCACTTTCTCGATCCCGAGAAGGCTGCGTGCCGGTGTCTCGACCGGAGTCCGACGATCTCGGCACTGTTTGGGCCTTTTTCGGTGCCGATGGTCGGTCACCGAATTTATGGGTGGAGCCATGGCCTGGTGGCAGTGGCGTCCCCTGGGCCTTGTCACTTTTCTTATGTGTTGTTTTCGACGTCTTACTCGCGGCTCTTTGATCGTCGAATTCCTCGGAGTCCGATTCGTGGATCGAAAAGGTTTCTTCTTCCTCTTGTTCCTCGAACTCTCGGTGCGCTGTCGGCGTGGACGCCATCTGAAGTCTCCTGGCTCGACGGTCACGGAGTGTCTTTCGGGACCCGAACGCGCGACAGGCCTCGCAAGTCTCCTCACTGTGCTCAGGTGACAGGCACAGGTTACAGACCAAATGTTGGTCTGTATACGGGTATTTGTTGTGGCATTTGGGACAAAAACGGAACGGGGTCCGTTCCATCGGCGTTGTTCGACACGCGGTCGGGCCGACCAGGCCCCGACGGGGATCGAAAACTACCCCGAAGGGCACCGGAGCGCGTCGATCTTCGATGCGGTGTTGAATCTAACTACGCCGATCCCGAACGCAACAATACCGACGAAAATCTTCCGATATTTACTAACTTTCCGTTCCGAAACTCGGAGCGACAGGAACACGTCCGAACCCGATGGCGGAAAGAAAACAATCGAAGATGGAGTCGACGCCCATGCGCAATGGAGACAGAAGGAGGAGTCACTCGGTCCCGTGACTCGAAAGACTTCTTCGAAGAAAAACAACTTGTAACACTCCGACCCAACACCAGATGGCGAGCTATGCAGAACATGTGTATCTACAGCGACAGATGCCATCGAACACTTATTTTCTGACTATTGATACCAGAAGATAGCGCTACGCCAGGAGAAGCGAAACCCAGGCTCATGCTGCACCAATTAGATTTTGACTTGTGTGGATCACCAACCAATAGGCACATGGTACTGAACATGACATCATACTGTAAATGACACGAGTGTCTAGACATCAGATCACAAACCTCCTTTTCAATAATTGCTGTAACCATAAAGTGACCCTCCTTGTCAGGTCTGCCCGATGAAATCAACGTATACAAAGTCCTTTGTTTTTACACTGTTCCACAATAGGTTACTACAAGGTCCCAATATTCTCTAAAGAAGACTCGTGATCGTCTTCTTGTCACTAGGCCCACTAAGGTGTGTAGGCTTAATATTACGATTAAGAACGACTGGGACGGAGGCAAAATGAGGAGGTTGAGAAGATGAATGTTTGGTCCACACTGACAGCCAGTGCCATCAAAGTGTCCTTGGTGGCGCTGATGAATGACAACCAGTAGAAAATCCAAAGGGAGGGACTATTCACTGTAATTTGATTTCCTGCTTACTTCGATGTCCGGTTACTTTTTTCGACATAGCTCTCAGTACTTCCTGCAGTGTTAGTCAGGTACCATTACTGAGGCCTGCAGAGGCTAGGGAGCCCAAATATTATCAAACTGTTCACATGATGAGCATGCTGGAAACAGGATAAAAGCTCAGAGAGCACTGGGGGCGTTATTCCAGTGATAGGATAAACTGGCACCCGCAAGCACCCTAGGTGAAGAGATGGTAACAGCTGAACGGCTTGACTCCAGCCGAGGTGCCAAGTATCTTGATGGACGCAGCGGTAAAAACAAAGGTAAATGACTCAACAGGTCAGGATGACTTGCTTGGACCAAAAGCTTTTCACCTTCTTACTGTGGGCGCAGGAGACGATCCTGGCCACGCCACACCTGAAGTGT
Organism: Pleurodeles waltl; assembly: GCF_031143425.1. Lineage (NCBI taxonomy): Eukaryota > Metazoa > Chordata > Amphibia > Caudata > Salamandridae > Pleurodeles > Pleurodeles waltl. The sequence continues at coordinate 1,127,469,816 of NC_090448.1, forward strand.
GTGGCACTGCAAGGGTCTGAGCTGGTGCAGCAGCCATCTTAAACCTGCCCTGAGCCTTACCAGTTGGTAAGGAGACACTGTTGAAATCGAACGGGAGATTGTGCAAATTTTTCTGCATGTTTTGACAGACATAGGGGCCTGATTACGACCTTGGCGGATGGGCTACTTCGGCACAAACGTGATGGATAACCCGCCCGCTGTATTACACGTTCCATTATATCCTATGGAACTTGTAGAACGGCAGGCGGGATAGTGTCACATTTGTGATGGAGTATCCCCTCTGCCAAGGTCTTAATCAGGCCCATAGTCTGGAACAAAAAAGGCCAAGGTAGTGAGCTAACAATGACAGCGCATGATTTGCATTTACTGTCCTCACTAACCAGCGGAAAAGAAGCAGTTATTTTGCAACCAGCACTTTACAGGCTGAAACTTGTAGTTCTGCTTTCACTGTTATAAATATAAACCTCGAGGTCAAAGCATATGCAAAATATTTTGGTTAAAAGGCAGCACTCGCTAAAACTGACAAACACTGGGCCAGTGGAAGCTGCAGTTTATGTGAAATAGATAGCTAAATGCAGCTGAACCATGTAAACCACATTTGAGCGCGTTGTTTAGGCACTAACGCACAACTCTGCGTTGCTTGAATTTGGTATTCTAATCTAGTCCCTCGCCACACCTGGGGAAAGTCTGTTTTTTTTTTTTTTTAAACAAAAAACTTACCACTGTAGACCCAAGTAGGCACAAACGCAAAACCTGTCTCTACTGAAGCCACGTCACTTTACGATAACTGAATAATACTAAAGCGATTATCAGGCTGGGTTGAAAAGTGGATATTGCATGCCTTCCACTCTTTCCTCGTGGATCCCTTCAACCTGTTTCAGGCCTTTTTTTTTCTAGATCTGATCAAATTAACAAAAGTGAGAAGAAATTGGGCTTGGACGGTTCCAAGAGTCACTAGAACATTAGTCAGGAGCGTCATCGCCCTTACACAGGAACCCACAACATTAATCTCTTCGGATGCCACGTTTTACCCTTCTCTCCACAGACTTGTACTTTAAACTTTATTAACATACCCATAACTCATTCAGCAGTTTGGATACTGGCATATACATAGTAGATATGTGGTGCAGTCATGTAACAGTTATGCATGTTAGTTTCATATGTTCTTGCTGAGCATGCACCATACACAACGATGGCGACACTAGATGGTAAAATACAGTGTTTGAAACAAAGTGTACTGAAGATACTTCATGTTGATAACCCAATAGTAAGTGCCACTTAATTTGCCTCCACTGGAAGAGCAGCAGGCTGAGCCTGCCTTGAAGATCTAAAACTGAGGTGTTCAGGCCGTACAAGCATCACAGATGGATGGATGCCCAGGACATCACCGCCATCCCTCTAACTTACCAACAGACGTGAAGAGTCGTGGTGCTCATGTAATCCAGGAAACAGAGAAATAAGAGCGGGCGGTGCCCTCAGCGTGACCGGTGTGCCATGCCACCATGGGACAATTCTGCACAGTAACCCACTGACACAGAAAGTTTATGTTACAGAAAAACACAGCGTAGAGCGATTTGGGAGATGTCCATTGTGGGCATTTACAGAATTAAAAAGAGGCTTGAGTTACATCGTAACCTTATGAAAGTCTTGCCATATGAGGTAGTAATCCAAGGTGTTTGAGTGGACTAAGTTAGCTCTAGCAGGATTAGGGCAGTAGCAAAGCAACATTTCAGTAATGATTTCTGTTCTTTTTTTGCAACACTCTTTAAAAGATAAATACCTTACGTGGCTTTACACACAAAGGTTAACACACCGCATTCTCAATCTGGAACATATACATTTTAAGTTGAGCGCACAAACGCTTTGACCTGTTAGCATTGTGGGCTTTTAACCACGCCCACAGCACTGCCATCACTATCACTCATTCGTGGGCTTGCCTTTGAAAAATCCTTTGTTATAGGTAAAAGATTTAAGTTTGTCCCTCCTTGTGGTGGTCATCGACCCTGTTACATGGATAATTGCACATTTGTCAATATGTTTGACTGCGACCGAACTTCTTTTTAATTTTGTCTCTCTCTTTCGTGCTCATACTCATGGCAGCCATGGTGCTTTGAATTGGCTTGCTTATGTCAACTGTTTTGCTTTTCACTTTCAATTTATGTGGCAAGAAAAGTCCAGTTACAAATTTACCAAGCTAATAGCTCTAACTCAAGCAAATGCGAGGCCCCTTGCAGTGCAAATGGTTGGTAAAATAAATGCATATAACCAATTTCAGTGGTTCTTTTGAAGCACAGAAACAGTTCCTGATTTATAACCCAGCCTAAAAACAGCTCCTCTCCTCTTCAATGCCATTAAAAGGCTAGAGCCACGACTGAAAGTCCCTGGTCAGTTAAAAAAAACAAGCATTTGCAATGCAACGGGTTTCGCATTTCTCCGAGTTAGACCTATTAGCAGTTGTAAACTCCCAACCGGACTTTTCTTGCCTCATTAAATGGGGGGGAAAAAATGAAAAAAATAAAAAAACCTGAGCACGATCGCGCTGGTAAACAAGCGAGATCGCACTGCAAAAAATGAGAAAAGTAGTCCACAACGAACGGAGAACAGCGAGCCTCGTATGTTTTCAGTAATTGATCGCTGCACTCGAGGTGGGCTAACCACCGGAAAAGGCATGACGTATGCATGCCTTCCACTAATGAAAGCAAGCACATTTTAAAAGGGTAAGCCCACGAACCAATGAAAGACAATGACGTGACATGGGCGGGGCTCTGAGCTCTTTTCTAACTACTACACATCTCGCAAGTGATCCACATGAGCAAGCGCATGCTACGCAGGTTCGACCCTACAAAAGCATGGTTGGAAGTGAAAGAAAATCTTTTGAGAGGTTAAATAATTATTTCAGAATGCATTACGTTCATTTTTTTTGCGAGATAACTGATTAATCGAAAACAATTATGAAGATTTTTTAAAAAATATGGTTTGTATGTAGCTGTTGCTAGTAGGAAATAACTACTTAAGGTAATATTAGTTTTTATGGAAACATTTTAATCAGTTGAAAAAAATGTTGCAGGAAGAATTTTGTTTCAGAAAAATTGCAGGACAAGGTTCCATGATCCTAAGTATCATGCTCGATACATGGGTCACGAAAGGGAATTCAGAGCTTGTAGAAATGTTTGCTAGGATTATCGGTCAGCTATGTCAACAGAATAAAATATATGCTGCGGCATGGAAAGCTGAGCTCATGTCAACAAATATAAACCTAACTACACAAACATCATTAACTCATGCTCAGATCATCCGTCATTCTTGTGCTGCCATGTTGGCACCATTATGGATGTTAAAAACAGAAAAATGAATTCTAATGAGCACCATTTGGTAAATCAGAACATGCAAATCATATATCAACTCGTATTGTCGCAGAAATGTTATTAAGTTTGCAAACACTGTACTCTTTAAACATTAAATCAAAATTAAGTACCATAACATTGAATGATGTTTTCTAGCAATACATTATATGAAATCGTGAATTTTTAAATAATTACCTTGCAGGAAGTCAGTGAGTAAACATAAGCACTATCAATTATGCGAGTCATACAGCGGTGAGAGATGACAGAACTGGGAAAACGAGGTTTCCTTATTTCAAGTACTCTACTGGGAAAGCTTACTACCAGGATGTACATGCAAAGGACTTACTAAAATAGGACGAAATGCCCTAAAGTATGCAAAGAACAGTAATTAATTTACTTGTATCCAGATAATTTACACCTCCAGATCTCAATGCACCCACCTGTACTCTGTGCCCAGGGCAGTGGTTCTTGGTGATGCCAAGTCAGTATGCAGCGGTGATATTCAGGGCGAGGATCCAACTTCACATCACACGATAACTGGAGAGGAGACCCAGGGAGAAAACATTTCAAATTAGATTCTTCCTCTCAGTTGAAATATATTCCCCCTCTCCCTGGAAGCAGGCTACCCAGACCAGAAAAGATAGGCATACAAGCATTACTTTGGTATGTTATTGGTGTTTTTGTAGCGCGTATCACTCACACTTTGATAAATTTGTAACAGTTTAAAGGAATCAGGACTGTGGTCAAAGAGATGGAGGACGTGTATTCCATTAATAAGGAACCACCTATATCTTTGCATTTTCAGATATTCTTCACATGAGGTTTTAGGTCAAAGCCCCACTCAAATTAGCTACCACTCCATTTCCAGCTCTGCTGAATTTCTGACAACTCCCCCTCCCGCCCCAATGCTGGTGAAATTCCACATGTGGATGAAGTTGTCAACCTGAAAAAGTTTACTTTATCTTTTGAAAGTAGATCAAATTTCATATTTCTTTAACAGTTGTGATGAATATCTTGGATCGACTAATCTTTCCCGAAACATTCATTTTCAATTTGCTGTGAGAACACCCTAAAAACCTGGACACGCATCACTGTTTGTGTTGCTATTTATGGTGCTTTAAGAAGGCAGTGTCTCTTTCTGCATTCACACCCCCATTTTAGATCCAATGTATTTCCTAGGAAATATCCACCATTTCTAATAGACTGCCAAAATGATATTTCTGTTCATATTTTCTCCTTGGGAACATGTTTGTGTTAGAACCAATTTGCACAAAAATAACTATACAGCTCACAGGTAACAATTTTAATGAAGTTGATAAAGATAATCACATACCTTGCCAGTTTATGTTTAGGATTTAAGTTCAAATGCACCACAATTACTTTTATCTCAAACTACATAATATGCTGCGATATTTATGAAAAACCCTCCAAAATGACCACTGAAAAAACATGGGTTCACTTGGGTATTTTAACACCATATTTGCACAAACAGGCAATCATTTGCAGCATAAAGGGGAAGTGTGCTGACTGGGAGTGAAAAGCCACTGGAAACGTATCTGGATGAAACCCACAAAGTTCTCACTTTGTTGGTGGTTACCACATCAGTATTGTTCACCTCCTGTCTCACCCTTGACCAACACTCAGTATTCGTGTAAAACGTCCATATTCGTAGATTTTCTGAAATCCTTGCTGAGAATCAGGATTTGGAAACTAGGATCCTAACACTGACATTCTGCAGTTGCAAATGTATATTATGGCTGCAGAAGGTTTTGTGAACGAGACACCTTGATCTTTTCCTCTGCAGACTCAACCTATAAAGCATAATGAGCTTTCTCAGCTGAAGTAAAGAGATGTAAAAATATAAGCTTGGAAAGACCACCAGGATGCCTAAGTCACTAATAAACATTCAAGAATCACTAGCTTTGCTATTCAGTTCACCAGCGCAAAACCAACATTCACAGAATTTGCCTAATTATGACTAGAATGAACTCTAACACAAAGAAGCAAGAGGCCGAGGGAAAAATCTAAGAACAACTGTGTTGGGAGCAAAGAATTCCTTTGGTAATTTTACCTCTCGCACAGGTATAATATTCCAATATTGAAGGGATATAAATATTACCCTAGCTTTGATGATAGTTGGCCGTGGATCCAGGATTCCCTGCATCTTTCTTAGTGCTGGTACAACAAAAAGGTTGCAGGTGACAACTGCTGACACAGGGTTCCCTATAAGATAACAGTAACCAGTTAAGCATGTGTCAAATCTCCACAAACTGTTGCTATTAGATGCCTAGAGCTGCATTTAATAAGAGCAGAAAAAAAACAGAAGTTAAAGTACTCATAAATTTCAACACATGCTAAACAACTTTAAGTTGGAAGGTCCAGAGAACCTATTTCTGAAAAGAATGGCAGAGCAGAAATTAGAAATCTATATGCATGTCAGGACAGGGGATTTGACAGTAATGGCTAAGAAATTTTTTCAAATGAATAACTAAATGTGAAATACCGCTTTTCAGTAAATTTCTAGCTTATTTAGAGTGACTCAGTAACAATCTGTAAAGACTATCTTTTACAAATTAATCAAAAGCAGGCATCTGTATTTAAATGTTTAAACATAAATAAGTGTAGCATTCTGTCTTGCCATGCCAATGGATTCAGAATCAAAACAGTGGAGTGAGTGTCACCAGTTTGGTCATCAAAGGTCCTATTTTTTGGATGTGATCGCCCTCACACACCTAAGTGGCATGCTTCATCCTCGGGCTAACTCTTCGGTGCTTGGCCACCGCAATACCTAATTGGCCTCCAAAGGTGAGGCTCTTTAGCAAGGATCTCTTTTGTTAGATCCTGGCCTGGTGTTTGCCATGTCACAGGTGAGAGCCTTTCAATGTGAGCTGGAGGGCATAGTAGTAGATTGAGTGATGGTGTGGTAAAATTAGCTATGGGCAATCACTCTTTTCTAAAGTTTTATTCTTGGTGTATGTCTGTGCCAAGGTTAAAAACAAAACATGTACCAAGTGGACATAGTGAAGAGCCATTGGTTTCACCATGTGGTCAGTTTGTTTCATGCCCTAGTCGCGCAGAGGGCCAAAGGCATTTCTTCAAGACCAAAGGTATCGCAGCCCGATATCTACTATTTTAGTTATCAGTACCAAGATTGTATGGGAGGTGGTATTAAATTGTACTAGCGGTTGAAAAACAAATGAAATAATCAAACGTAAATATTACAACTTAAAAGACTTTCATGGTGCCTCCATGACTGATCTGCTCAGAGCGTATAGCCCGTTAGGGCGATTCTGAGCTGCTGGCCCTCAAATCAGTTTGGTGCAGAGGGAGCGGAGAGGGTATCCTACCCTGCTTCTGAGGTCCCTGGAAGACCAGGTGAGTGAGGGTGACTGCATCCCAAGGATGGGATCTTCCGTGACCAAACTGGTGACAATGACTCCACCTTTTCGATTCGGAGTACAGTGGCGAGGCGGAACGGCACCATACGCTTCTTTATTAATTACTCTCCAGGGAGGATGTGTATTGGACTGTGCTGAAAAGTTTGCTCCATCTTATCTTCAGTTATTTATTTTAACCTTTATAGCCTGCTTCATTGATTGAATAACAATGGAAGCACATCCTGAATCAGGAGTCCCATGGCATGAATGTAAGAAGAACTTTAACATGAGTGACGATAGCACTAATTCCTGGAAGAGGAAAATGGCATTTAGAACTTTCATTTACTTTTGGTAGGACCATGTGCACCACAAAAGGATTATGAACACAGGTAATGTCTGCAGACTTAAAATTCTTAATGCAGTAGTTTTTTTTATAAAGGGGCATAGAAAAGAAAGACACATTTGACAGATATCAGGAGAGGTGTAGTTAGGTTATAAACATCACTTAATTTTGAATGTAGTCTTTTTATAAGTGATTCTAATTGTGGCAGCTAGGTGGACAGAGCGACACTGAGATTTAACCATTTCTCTCGGAGCACAAAAATGAGCTAAAAAACGTAATGTCTCCAAAATCAGTGGTCAGCAACTGAACCACTAGACCACATCATCTACTACAGCATGCACTGTGAACTAAATCGCCTTCAAGCGAGATATAGAAGGTCCTCTGAATGTATAGAGCAGAGTTAAGTAAATATTGATTTGATGGGAGGCCATATTGCCACAAGTCAGGTTGAACAGAACCTCAATCTCGGGTAGACACACAACAGAAACCTGAAATAGATCATAGTTTGCTGGCAACTAGATAAGTCTTAAATTTTATTTTCAAGTGAATCCAAGGCCGTACCAAAGCCGCATGTTGGCCTCATTTTCAATTTTATACAGACAAGCCCTGCGTTCGGTGGATTGATCATAATTTTGCTGAAGAGTAACCCATGGATTTTTTTTAAAAAAGAAACACATTAAGGCAGTGTTTAGGACGTCATTTACGTCAATTAAGGGTCGCAGCTGCGACGCGTGGCTTGCCACTTGCGACCCCTGGCACTGCCTATTAGTGTAATAAAAAATAGGCTACAATTAGCTGGAATATGACCCTGTCTGGCAGCTACGGTGAATGAAAAATGTTTTTAGATGTATGTGTGCTTGCCGGTGAGAGTATGTGAGTGACTGTATACAGTTTAGAATTTGTGTGTGCGCCTAAATTAAGATTAAATGGCGTGAGGTGTAACTTCCGGTACCCCTGGCATGCTGGTGAGTTGCCGCTCACGCATCCAACCAAGCCATAACCCCTTGGCTTAAAGCCAGACTCGGTTTCAGCAATTAACGAGAACCCCAGAGGATCAACCCACTGATCAACACAGCTGCATAACCTGTGGCACACAACATGAAACATAACCCAGGGATCTAAGGCATACGGGCAAAGAACCGTCTCACATCCTGACTGGTCTCTAGTACCACAACTCCTAGTACATAATTTGTGTTTACCACAATAGGAACATAAGGTTAATTTTATTTGTGCCAAGGTGACCGGATGTGCAGAATAACTAGACCATGGCACATGTTTCTGGTAAGTTAAATACAAGCTACCAGAGAATGGATATGCGTGGTAATGGTAGCGTGGTCAATGCACAGCGTTGCCAGTGATGTTTCCCGCAGAAGACACATGATTGATCCATTATCCTAATTTTTGGTTTCACACATACAGAGTTTGCTCTTTCCTAGTAGGGTCTTAAAAGGGTCTTTATGTGCACTGAGCAATAAAGCTGTTGAAGAAAAGCAAAACGTGAATATTACGTTATGTCTAGATGTAAAGTACGAGAGAGAGAAAGAGTGAGAGAGAGGGGTAAAGATTTTAAACATCTTTAAAGACATTTTTAATTAGATGCCACTGGCCAGGTTTTATTACATCAATGTAAAATGTTTCTCAAGTCTGTAAACATTCACAAGATCTTACCTGGGAGTGCAAATATTATTTTTCTCACGCCGTCCAAGTCCATTGTGGCAAAAGTGGTTGGCAGGCTAAACAAAGACGAAAGTGCACTTGTTTATGGTAGCAAAGTAAAGCCGCGCTAACAATGCTGGCCTGTCATTGCGAATTAGTTCTCAACAAGTGATGAGACAGTGTTTGTTCTACTGGATCCAAATGAACTCGCATTAGGAATGCAAATAGAAAGTTACATTTTGGGCTTAAATCTGAATGTTTTCACTATTCCTACGCATACATAAATATACTTTGAGGGTGTTTAACAACACAAAACGACTGTATGGAACAATCTGCATCTGTGGTTAAACTGTACACCTTGGAGTTGCTTGGAGACGCCACCCTGTGGCACCACTACGTGGCATCAGTTGAACTGTGAATGATAGGCCCGGTGGTACTCCACAAAAACTCAAAGTGAAAACAGGCCTTACCCTGGCTTCATGAACACCCGTCCAAAATGTATCTGAGCGTGAAGGTCTATATCCAGCACCTGTTTGAGATAGTCCTGTTAAACAACATGAAAAGGAAAAAAATACAAACATCACAATTTTATTTCTTCAAAACTGGTCACATTCATGTGAGATATAACTGCGTCCGACACAAACAGAAGAGAAATGTTACATGCATTAAAATGCAATCCGGTGACCAACTCTCTAGATGGTTCAGATGCAGATTTGGTCCAAACAGGGGCCAGGCAGTAGGACAATACAGTTTCTAGATCACAAATGTTCTCCAAAGTTCAAAACCTATATGGACAATGTAAAACCTCCTTACATTAAAAGCCTTTTTATTAAATTTAGATTAGGGACTTTGCTGTTAAAGACGTATACCACGAGTTGGAGCAAGGACAACAGCAATTTGAGTTTGTCATTTTTGCCCCATGCAACCTGAGACCCTTGCACATTTTGGATTTTTTTGCCCTAGATACTTGGTCCCTAGGAAAAAGTGGATTATCCCTTTATGTAGATCTCTTGGGGTAAGAAATTATAAGGCATCTCTTTGCATATTGACAAGTGATAAGGTAGTCTTTGCAGACGTGAGGTACCTCAAATGTGCATGGGTGGTAAGATCAAGAGAATACCTCTCTGACTGATTTGCAAATATGCAAAGACACCTGGTCAAATGCAGATTAACTTAGGGGACCTAAGCAGAAAGGCTACAACTGCGTAATTCTATTGAGTGTTTTAATGGGCTTTTATTCAATGTATATATGTTTATATTAGTATAACTTTTTAGAGTGGGGCAGGGATATTTATTGTACTGTATGGCACTTTTTTTCTACCTGATTTTCAATGACCATTGTGTGAATATATTATATTCTTATATGGATGCTTTTATGGCTTTTAGCTGAAATAAATAATCATTTAACAATCATGTATACAATCAAATATGCGACTGCCAAATGCTAATAAACATTTATTTACTCGCTACTACTTAAAACTGACACAGATATGGTGCATAAAAGTAATGCTGTCGTACACAATTGTGATAGTGATGCAAATATCAGATAAGTATATCTATACCACCGGGTACAACACTCTAAAGGAACAGCAAGAGGAAAACATAACAGCGCACTACCCTCTCTTTATTAGCATGTGATGAGCATACAATGAGGGCTGGATCCTTCCCAATGACCAGTAGGTTAGGTAGAAGTTCAAAACAGAATCTTAGAATTGAATATATGGGAAGGGCACAGGGTGGAGTTTGTATGTTTCGCCATGACAGCAAATTAATAAAAAAAACTCTCTAGTTGGTGTATGCTGAAATCCACAGGAGAAACTTTTATTTGATTTTATTACCTTTTACTGCATGTCACCATTGCCTACCTTTTCACCCATGGACACGCCCCCTGATGTGATGATGACGTCAGCGCGGCTTATACCTTCGTTCAAGGCATTAAGTAAGTCATCTGGGCTGCGGGGACACAGAACAAACCATCAAAACACTGGAACACTGTTTGTACCAATCCGTCATTAAACACATTTATTTTTTTAGATAAGACATTTATCTTTTAGAGATTTGTAACCTCTGCGCTAACCAATAATGGAATTGATTTAAGACATGATATAAAAACTGTAGTCGTAGTACTGGGAATGAGGTGTCACACTGAACACCCTGCGACACTCACTACCTTAAAAATGGTAAATCCCTTTAACTGAGGATGCAGTGGGTTTGTTTATTACTTTGTTCCTTTCAGTGTCTTGATGCCGTAAGTATACACCATCTACAGGGGGAATTTTCTCCCTCGGGTCCTGTTATATATATACACATACCACAGCCACACAGTGGGAAACAGGTCTAGAGAAGGGGGTTCAGCACATCCCCTGTCAATAAAGGGTTTCATCCAAATCTTGAAGATTTAGATTTCAAATCGGATGTTAATAGTGGAGTTTTATAACCGGTATAAACCTGCCCGGTTGATCAGGTTTGTCAGTTTTATTGGTTAAATTAAAACAATTTAATCTGCAATATTTTAAGGGTGATCGCATAAATTAAAATAATATGATTACTCCCATCATTCTAGATGGCATAAAGCGCGTGCACTTATATCTTCAATGATGGGAAGAGTCAAACCCCTCATCTCCAAGTTTCATACAATATTCTTCTTGTGGCCAGGGGTCGCCTTCGAGTGCTGTTATGACTACGTGCTGCAAATCTCCTTCTGATGGTGGGATCGGTGCAGCGGATGATATGGTGTATTACACCGCTGCCAATCTGGTCATCGCTAATGATTGGTTAGGAGGGACCTCCAGAAAGATCCCGCTTTTGCTAAAGAAAAATAGGCAATGGGGACACACACTGTTGCTTTTCCTCGACAGTGCAGGACAGACATCCCACCTGCCTCTGGCCCCTATTATTAAACTATAGCACGAGACAATAAGGAGCTTATACAGGCCCAACCGACTTACTAGAGAAACACCACTTTGGGAGGGAACTGCACTGGGTGACGTCAGGCACCTTACTAGGGTGCCACACAATTAGTACCTCTAAATTGGCCTATGTCATGACTCGAACAACCGTATGTTCCTTTGAACATCTTCAAATTACATATGATATGCATAAACACCAATTCTGTGAATGCTTACAACTTAGAAATGCTTTACTCCCTTGAGTCAAGGACCTGGATGACCTCCCTGACTTAAATCCTTTGTATGCAAGGAACAAGTTACTTACCTTCGGTAACAAATTATCTGGTAGAGACAAATTCTAGTTGCAGATTCCTTACCTTAGAATTTCCCCCTGGCATCAGTCTGGATCCAGAGATTTTTCTTCGAGCAGTCCCCCTGTGCACCGTTAGGTGGCTTCAGTCGACTCCGTGTCCGTCTTTGGCGTTGTGGTCGCTGGATATGATGTAGCAGAATATGAAGCCATCACGGCTTGCTGACGTCACTTTCTATTCATGACTTTCCATGCCAGCAGCGTGATGCCATGTAGAACACTAACTCTGGTGCGCCAGAACTAGGGCCCTGAAAGGGAAGTCCCTGTCCCTAGAAATCAGTTCACAGAGCGAGGAGGATGGGTGGGTTGGTAAGGAATCTGCAACTAGATTATGGCTCCACCACATAATTTGTTACCAAAGGTAAGTAACTTGTTCATCTGATAGAGACTTCTAGTTGCAGATTCCTTATCTTAGAATTGATACCCAAACAATACCATCCCCGGAGGTGGGTCTGGAAAAAAAGATCATACCAGGAAGTCCTGCAGGACCAAACAGGAAAAGTACCCTTCCCTTCGAACCTGACTGTGCAAGGATGCCCAAATTGCTGCCTTGCAGATGTCCAGGACTAGAACTCCACATGCTAACGCAGTGGTTGCAGCTGTTAGAGTGAGTGTGCAAACTCTCTGGGGTTGCTTTTTAGCCAATACATAGCACGCTGTAATACAAAGCACAACCCATCGAGAGATGGTTCTCTTCTGCACTGCCCGACCTTTCTTCGCACCCACATAACCCACAAAGAGTTGATCATCCAACCGGAACTCTTGCACGATTGAGATAGAACGCCATTGCTCTTTTTAGGTCTAGACAGTGCAGTCTCTCCTCTTCATTAGAAGGATGTGAAAGTGCATAAAAAGTAGACAAGGTGATAGATTGGCCTGTATGAAAGGGCAAGACTTTAGGTAGAAAAGAAGCGCTAGTACGATGCACCAACTTGTCAGGGTGGATGGAGATTAAAGGTGGCTTAGAAAAAAGAGCCTGCAGCTCGCTCGCTCTGTGGGCAGAGGTGAAGCTACAAGGAAGACTGTTTTCAGAGTAAGCAAGTGAAGTGGGCAGTTGTGAAGCGGCTCAAAGGGAGTGCACATTAGAAAGAAAGAAACTAAGTTCAAATCCCATTGGGGCATTATGAACAGGAAAGGAGAAAAGAGATGGGTAAGGCTCTTAAGAAATCGTCCAACAATGGGAGATTTAAACAAGAAGGGTTGGTCAAGCAATCAGAGGAAATCTGAAGTGGCAGTCAAATAACCCTTCAGAGTGCCCAGAGCAGAAGAACCTGCTGGGCCATTGAAAGAATAAACATAAGAACCTCAGAAAGAGGGGGGGGGGGGGTGTCAACAGACATGTCTGTACACCATGCCACAAATTTGTTCCAACTACAGGCGCATACCGTTTTGGTGGTGGGACACTTGGCTGCCAAGAATTAGCATTTAATGTCACTCTGGCTCTGTGTCGGAGTCTGTGATGAGTATATGATCGATGCTGCCCATAGGCCCAGGCAACATCAGAGTATCGACGCCGGAACCTTCGTCAGGGAAGGTTGCAAAAGTACGACCAATGCCGGTCCGGATACCGAAGTGTATCCATGGGTGTCCCCTCTGAGCCGAAGCCACCAGCGCGGAACCTGATTGGGCCCCTTCCAACCCTGTGAGCCAGAAGGCTCCACAACAGGGCTGGACAGCCCAAAAATGAGGCGCATGGCCTCGTAAAATTCCTTTAATTGGGCAGGGGTGGCTCTGGCTCCCGGAAACTCAGGGAGGCACGGAGCCGACCTAAAAACAGGCTCCAAAGACCGAGGTCTAGAGCGAGGATGCTCCTTCTCCCACAGTGTCATCCGACTGGGGTGAAGTTGAAAAACGCTTGTGCTTCTTTGATTTCTTATGCTTACCTGAATGACCCGATGATTTCGAATGGGACAAGGAGAAGTGGTGATGGCTCCGCAAGCGGTTTCGGGACCTTCCTTTCGACCTGGAGCGATGCGGAGCCAGATGCTGGGCCTCGAGCTGATCCCGGACTGATCCCTTAAAGCCCTCAAGTTAATGGCCCAGCAGTCGGAGCACAACTTCGGGTCGTGGTCATGCTCCAAGCACCACAAATACACAAAACACTTTGACAAAAAGTCGAGTGTCTATTCAAAAAACAACTGTTAGGGTAGCTCTCTTCTCTGGATCTGCGCATAGGCTGGAGCGGTAAGAAAAGACCAGACATCAATGCGCCAGGGTGGTGCATATATACGACCTGCGACATCATATGCAGCGGCCACGATGCAAACGACGGTAGCAGAGTTGACCGACACCACCTAACGGCGCCCAAGGGTACTGCTCAAAGAAAAATCTCCAGATCAAGACTAACGCCCAGGGGAAATTCTAAGCTAAGGTATCTGCAAATGAAACATCCAACACCCTTGGGAAATCATGGAAGCAGGATATATCGGCTCACTCTAAGGTGAAGAATGGCAAACAGCCATAGATGGCACCATATGAAATTGCAATTGCAACCCAATACTGGCTGATACAGCTAAAGGTACTACATAGGACACACATTACATGCCAAAAACTATGGAAATTTGGGAAAACGTATTCTCCAGAATGTATGAGGACGTCACACACACTATATCGTGATGTACCAACATAAAATCCTTTTGGGATCAGGTGAAGAATAGGTTAATAAGTAATCAAACATGACAGGATACAGGATGACCAGAAACCAATACTCTTGAACATTCCACTTGACCATGACACAAACTGGTACTAACTAGCACTCTTACATCTTGGTTTGATCATTGGGAAGTGTAACATTGCTCAACTATGGTGGTATCCTGAACCCCGCCACATTTGAAAGTTGGGCGTATGCAATGGACCACTGCATGATGTTTGAAATACATATCTATTGTTCAAGGGGCTCTCTACACAAACATGAAAAATTTGGGGTGAATGGATGGATTACAGAGGCACTTCAAGGCCCAATAAAACATAACATTAAGATACTAGTTTTAGATGGTCGAGGCCGGGGCTATAGCAAATAATAATGTTTTAACTGAGATGTGTGTGTGCACCTTTACTGGATTTAGAAAACTGAGCGATGGATCACATACTATGCTTAACTATGTTCTAACATCTGAATTAAAGCGTTTTACTAAAAAGAAAAAAACTATCTCTGTTCTTCAATAGTCATTCTCCAAAAGGTTTCCTTTGGAACAGCTCTTAGTTTTCATCAGACTACAGCAATAATTATTCGTCTACGCTCTGCCTTCTGGCTAGAACGCTAACCTGGTTTGTCACGATGTAGTAGACTGTGAAGAGGTGCACCTCTCAATAAATGAACTACTCTTAAGTGTGGGTTTCCGCGGGGCTCTCTCCTCTGTCCCCTCACTTTCACTGCACCATCGGCCCAGGAATACCACAAGCATATGCAAATGCACACACTCGCAACTATCTATTTGCAAATACACACATGCATAATCACGCCCATTCATTAACAAGCACACACGTTAGGCCTGGGCAAATTTTTAATTACGCCTCCATAATTTGAGTAACTCAGGAATTTTGCAGTTTGCATAATTACGCCCCCTTTGCAGTAAAAAAACAAAAAACAAAAAAAAGCACCGTAAAGGTACGTGAACAATAGAACGAGAGTGGCTGTTTGCAGCACTTTTTCTTTTTTAAAGCAAAAAGTACATAGTGCATATTTTTTTTAGCATGAAATGGGGACACATTTCACACTTAAAAAAACCGCTCAGTTATGTATTTGCATTTGCTTATCTGTCAACTTTTCACATAATTATGTGAAAGAAAATTACGCAAGTTTCCAAATGCAAGGACACATACACACCCAATCACAAGCACACACCCACATATATTCATACATGCACACATACGCCCAAACACTCAATGAAGGATTTACCTGGTGGGCTGAGGTGGTAAAATGAAGGACCAGTAAGTGGCGGGAGGGAGAAAGATGACAGCCCAGGAAGAAGCTGGAGACTTCAGCAGGGAAGCAAGAACAGGAAGTTCCTGCTGCCTCCTCTCATTGGCTGACATTGTCAAGGGTTAGATGAAGAGAAGGAATTTTTTTTTCAAATTACTCACAGAGTGAGAAGGAGTTAGTGATACTTGCTGATCTTACCCCACTCTGTGACAAGTAGGAAAAGTGTGATGTGAAATGTCAATGGCTGACAGTCAGAGAAGATCATTTCAACCTTAAAACTAAATATGCAGTGCTGACTCCCATCAGTGACGCTCCCCTCGTTATCAAGGGAAGAATCCTCACAGGGCTCTGCAGGGCTAATGATGTGACTGGCCACAGGCCTGTGAGATATTCAGGCCGGAAAATTTTGGCTGCATGACGCTTGCCCATTAGTGCATGTTAAAGCACTTTGCTACCTGGATTTCACCTGATGAGTGTCTTTAAGGCTGACATTTATTCAGTCGAACAATCATCTTCTCGAAAAATGGGGTGGGTAGAGCTAGGACAATCGTAATGATGGGCCGTCATTGCTCCAACATGAAGGGACCAACTCCCTCACCTATGTTTGTCAGACGATGATCCATCTTATGAGAGCTTTGTGAACAACCCCAGGACCAGGTGTGAGGGTGATGCATTACTGTGGTTAAGATGGTTATCTGCCTGAGTGTATTTTGAGTAGAACATCAAAACCCTTGTGACACAATTTTGAGTACTTCCATGTCCACAAATGTTAACTCTAATAGGTAAATGTAATAGTGAGCCATTTGCACGACTTCCTTTATTCATTTATATTACTTATCCAAGATTAAAGATTCCACAACGCATTACTGTAAGAAACCCTCAGGTGTTCTTGTATCAGTTCCATGGTTTGTTTTCCCTCTTCCTGAGCAGTACATTCTTCCATAAGGTACGACACTCACGCCCCCAACCCTAAAGTTCAATCACCCCCTTGTCTATATTCAGACATCCGCTGCTTCCTGGCCAAAGATCTCTACTTTATAAGCACCTCTGATAAATTATTGATATTTAAAGAAGAACTGGTTTCATACAGTGTTCTTGAGCTCCGATAAGAAAAAGTTTGTCAATGGGTCTGTAAAGGAGGTCAAAACAAAAATCTTTAGTTTTCTTTCTGCAGGCCTCATGCAAGAGCTGTGCTTTAAGTTATTCGCATAATTTTCGGCGCCTGCTTTATGAACTTTTGAGTCCTTTTTCCAAAGTTATTCTAACAGCCTTGTAGATGCGGCTTTACAAATCTTCACCTCCAGCAGAAAAGATTATTAATGACACACTGGACATTTTATAGAACATCTGAGATGAAGTGATACTGCCCAAATTCATCCTCATCTGTTTTATTACTATGATAAATATGATAGTGATTGATAATAATTATTCACTGGATATGGAAGTGAGAAATCAATAATTCCCCTGCAATTTACAGGAAATGTAGGCCATTAACGAGAAATTAAATGACAGAGGGTATTAAGGACTGCTGTTTCAAAGAAGGGTGTCCTTCGTAGTCACTTCACTGTCAGGACTATATAATGCAAATGCTATATTTGCATTATATAAGCTCACCTTCTATTATCGATTTAACAAATACTTACTTTTAAAGTCATATTAAGCCCCCTGTGGGAAATAACTGCAGGCACGTTTCAATAAAACTCGTCGGGATGTTCCAGTGTTCAAATACACACCTCTTACCAAGTACCAGACCTCAGAATTTGCAATCATACTGTTGGGAAGTTACTACAAAAGAACTTAGAACCCAGGCAAGATCTGCTCACGGAATTTCGTTAACAGTATTTCTTTAAATATCACCGAAAAGGGAATGTAAGGCTCACAGTAAGACATTTGGAAAAACACAGGAGGCAAACCATTAAATCACAGGCGTTGTCAATCTCTAAAGAATTTGGCTTCTGTATTAATTACACTGATGGGAGAACTGTGAAATCACAAAACTGTGACGGTGAAAGGAGTCATTAAATAGTAATCGACACCACATCAAGTTCACAAACACAACAGTCTGATGTGATGACATATGCTTCTGAAAGATATTTATAAAATGTTAACCAGCTTGGAATTAGCTTATAGAAAATATTTTTAACTTTTGTAACCAAGGCAATGATTTATGTACCATCATGGTGTTGAATGTGTAGCTTCCTGGCATTAGACTGCTATTAGCAAGAAGCTTCTAAAACCGACTATTATTACGAAATAATACTCAAGGGGGAGAGCACTTCCAGGCAGGTACTCACTAGGCCTGGGCTGAACTTGCGGAGTTTCACTCTGCGGAATTCCACACTGACATAAAAAAACCTGTGAGATTCCGCGGAGTACCGCAAGTGGGCAGAATTCAGGCACGTCACACTGCTCGTGCTGATTTTTAGCACCAAAAGCTTGTTGCACACTTCACCTCTAACGGTATCAAGCGATGTGCTACAGGGTACTACGTTTTTCTGTCTCTCGACTGCCAGCATTGAGAAATCGCATGAGAGGCGTTCTAGCACTCAAAAATTGTGCTAGGGGATGCAAATTCTCGCTCGCCAGCTCATTGTTGGTGAGCTGTGCACGAGAAAAAACTCCGACACAGCAGTTGCCACTCCCTAAGCGGAACGCGGAGTGGGCAGAAGTCTGCAAAACTCTGCCGCCAGAGCGGACTTTTTTGCCCACCGCTAGTATTGACCAGCGTTGAGCCAGAGGGGCAGGGTGAAATTGAGGGCCCTACTCAACCCCGGGTAATAACTACCTGCTAATGCCCCTGCACTTAGGCATTGCATTTGTAAATCAGACGCCTGAAGTTTTGGGTGAAATGCAGAAAACTGTTAGTGTGTTTTTCGTGAAACTATTTGTTAGATTATACGAAGCACAGCTGTTGGATTTATTTTTTTGGGGTGATAAATTCACACCATTTTCTTCAAACTGAAAAGTATTGTTGTCAAAGCTTGGATTTGAGAGTCAAAAAATAATTTATAGAAAGATTGATAACATATTGTAGTTTTAATATGCATCATTTGCAGCTGATGATATTTTAGGACTCATGGCGAGTTCCAAGATGACTTCAACTTGTGAAAAATGCTGACCCTCTGCTGGGATGTTATTAAGCATAACTTAGAGAAAATGCTTTTCTCCCATGAGTTTTCATATGGAAATTATGGTAAGTAGTCCAAAAGCTAAAGCGAAGATAGATTTTCTATAAATGTATAAATATCTTTCTCATCTTTGTGAGTAAAACGTCTGAATTGCCGAGTGAAACATTGCTGTTTAACACCAGCAGCACTCTAGGTCTAATGAGCAACAACAGCCCTAACATTCTATAATATTATATATATCTATCTATATATCTATATCTATATGGAAAATGTCACTTACCCAGGGTACATCTGTTCGTGGCATTAGTCGCTGCAGATTCACATGCTGTGCACATCCCGCCATCTGGTGTTGGGCTCGGAGTGTTACAAGTTGTTTTTCTTCGAAGAAGTCTTTTCGAGTCACGAGACCGAGGGACTCCTCCCATTTCGACTCCATTGCGCATGGGCGTCGACTCCATCTTAGATTGTTTTCCCCGCAGAGGGTGAGGTAGGAGTTGTGTATGCTAGTAATAGTGCCCATGCAATGGAGTGAATACGTATGTATATAATGAATTTTAAAGTAATATATTTACAAATGTACAAATGTTTAAGATCTACTTCTAAACGGCTACAGGCTCCCGGGGAGGCGGGTGGGCGCATGTGAATCTGCAGCGACTAATGCCACGAACAGATGTACACTGGGTAAGTGACATTTTCCGTTCGATGGCATGTGTAGCTGCAGATACACATGCTGTGCATAGACTAGTAAGCAGTTATCTCCCCAAAAGCGGTGGTTCAGCCTGTAGGAGTTGAAGTAGTTTGAAATAATGTTCTTAGTACAGCTTGACCTACTGTTGCCTGTTGTGCAGTTAACACATCTACACAGTAATGCTTGGTAAATGTATGAGGCGTAGACCATGTTGCTGCTTTACATATTTCGTTCATTGGAATATTTCCTAGAAAGGCCATGGTAGCACCTTTCTTTCTGGTTGAGTGTGCCCTTGGTGTAATAGGCAGCTCTCTCTTTGCTTTAAGATAGCAGGCTTGAATGCTCTTAACTATCCATCTAGCAATGCCTTTTTTTGAAATTGGATTTCCTGTATGAGGTTTTTGAAAGGCAATAAATAGTTGTTTTGTCTTTCGAATTAGTTTTGTTCTGTCAATGTAGTACATTAGTGCTCTTTTGATGTCTAATGTATGTAGTGCTCTTTCAGCTACCGAATCTGGCTGTGGGAAGAACACTGGTAATTCTACAGTTTGATTCAAGTGGAACGGTGAGATTACTTTTGGTAAAAATTTAGGATTTGTCCGTAGAACTACTTTATTTTTGTGTGTTTGAATAAATGGTTCTTGAATGGTAAATGCTTGAATTTCACTCACTCTTCTTAGAGATGTGATGGCAATCAAAAATGCAACTTTCCACGTTAAGTATTGCATTTTACAAGAGTGCATGGGCTCAAAAGGTGGACCCATGAGTCGTGTTAAGACAATGTTGAGGTTCCATGAAGGAACTGGTGGTGTTCTTGGTGGTAGAATTCTCTTTAGGCCTTCCATAAATGCTTTTATGACTGGTATCCTAAATAATGAAGTTGAGTGCGTAATTTGCAGGTAAGCTGAAATTGCAGTCAGATGTATTTTTATTGAAGAGAAAGCTAGTTTTGACTTTGCAAATGTAGTAAGTATCCTACTATATCTTTTACAGATGCGTGTAAGGGTTGAATTTGATTATTATGGCAGTAATAAACAAATCTTTTCCCCTTATTTGCATAGCAGTGTCTAGTGGTAGGCTTCCTAGCTTGTCTTATGACCTCCATACATTCCTGTGTGAGGTCTAAGTGCCTGAATTCTAGGATTTCAGGAGCCAAATTGCTAGGTTCAGCGATGCTGGATTTGGATGTCTGATCTGTTGTTTGTGTTGTGTTAACAGATCTGGTCTGTTTGGTAGTTTGACATGAGGTACTACTGAAAGGTCTAGTAGTGTTGTGTACCAAGGTTGTCTTTCCCATGTTGGTGCTATTAGTATGAGTTTGAGTTTGTTTTGACTCAACTTGTTTACTAGGTATGGAAGGTGTGGGAGAGGGGGAAAAGCGTACGCAAATATCCCTGACCAGTTCATCCATAGCGCATTGCCCTGAGACTGATGTTGTGGGTACCTGGATGCGAAGTTTTGGCATTTTGAGTTTTCTTTTGTTGCAAATAGATCTATTTGTGGTGTTCCCCAAATTCGGAAGTAAGTTTTTAGTATTTGGGGGTGAATTTCCCATTTGTGGATCTGCTGGTGATCCCGAGAGAGATTGTCTGCTAAATGATTCTGAATCCCTGGAATAAATTGTGCTATTAGGCGAATGTGGTTGTGAATCGCCCAATGCCATATTTTTTGTGTCAGGAGACACAACTGTGTTGAGTGTGTCCCTCCCTGTTTGTTTAGGTAATACATTGTTGTCATGTTGTCTGTTTTGACAAGAATGTATTTGTGGGTTATTATGGGTTGAAATGCTTTCAGCGCTAGAAATACCGCTAACAGTTCTAAGTGATTTATATGAAACTGTCTTTGCTGTATGTCCCATTGTCCTTGGATGCTGTGCTGATTGAGGTGTGCTCCCCACCCTGTCATGGATGCATCTGTCGTATCACGTATTTCCAAGACCCAGATGTGGGTCTTGGAAAGGCCGCCCTTGGTTTAAATTTATACTGTTCCACCATTGAAGCGAGATGTATGTTTGGCGGTCTATCAACACCAGATCTAGAAGTTGACCCTGTGCTTGTGACCATTGTGATGCTAGGCACTGTTGAAAGGGCCGCATGTGCAGCCTTGCATTTGGGACAATGGCTATGCATAAAGACATCATGCCTAGCAGTTTCATTACCATTTTGACCTGTATCTTTTGTTTTGGGTACATGGCTTGTATTACATTGTGAAATGTTTGGACTCTTTGTGGACTTGGAGTGGCAATTCCTTTTACTGTGTTGATTGTTGCTCCTAGGTATTGCTGTGTTTGACATGGCATAAGGTGTGACTTTGGGTAGTTGATTGAGAAACCTAGTTTGTGTAGGGTTTCCATGACATATTTTGTGTGTTGGGAACACTGTTTTTGCGTGTTGGTTTTGATTAACCAATCGTCTAGGTACGGGAACACATGTATTTGCTGGCTTCTGATATGTGCAGCTACTACTGCCAGGCATTTTGTAAAAACTCTTGGCGCAGTTGTTATTCCGAATGGCAACACTTTGAATTGGTAATGTATCCCTTGGAATACAAACCTTAGGTACTTTTTGTGTGAAGGATGTATTGGTATATGGAAATATGCATCCTGTAGATCCAGTGTTGTCATGTAGTCTTGTTGTTTGAGCAGTGGGATTACTTCTTGTAATGTAACCATGTGAAAGTGGTCTGATTTGATGTATGTATTTAATGTTCTGAGATCTAGTATAGGTCTTAGTTTTTTGTCTTTTTTGGGTATTAGGAAGTACAGTGAGTAAACTCCTGTGTTTAATTCTTGTTTTGGTACTAATTCTATTGCTTCTTTTTGGAGCAACGCTTGAACTTCTAGTCCTAGAAGATCTATATGTTGTTTTGACATACTGTGTGTTTTCGGTGGGACTGTTGGAGGGAATTTGAGAAATTCTATGCAATAACCATGCTGGATAATTGCTAGTACCCAAGTATCTGTTGTTATCTCCTCCCAATGTTTGTAAAATTGGCTTAGTCTCCCCCCCACAGGTGTTATGTGATGGGGATGTGTGACTTGTAAGTCACTGCTTATTTTGAGGAGTTTTGGGGCTTTGGAACTTTCCTCTATTTTTTTGGAATTGTCCCCCTCTATATTGCCCCCGAAAACCTCCCCGCTGATACTGGCTTTGGTAAGTGGGCCTTGTTTGTGATGTTGTGGTTTCTGTAGGTTGCCCTCGAAACTCTCCCCTAAAAGGTGTTTTGCGAAATGTGCCTCTGCTCTGCGGGGAGTAGAGTGCGCCCATGGCTTTTGCTGTATCAGTGTCTTTTTTGAGTTTATCAATAGCAGTGTCGACTTCCGGCCCAAACAACTGCTGTTCATTAAATGGCATATTTAGCACGGCTTGTTGAATTTCCGGCTTGAACCCTGACGTGCGCAGCCATGCGTGCCTTCTTATTGTTATTGCAGTATTTACTGCCCTTGCAGCCGTATCTGCTGCATCCATTGAAGACCGTATCTGATTATTAGAGATACTTTGTCCTTCTTCCACCACTTGTTGTGCTCTTTTTTGGAACTCCTTGGGTAAGTGTTCTATGAAATGTTGCATCTCATCCCATTGAGCTCTATCGTATCTTGCCAAAAATGCTTGTGAATTGGCAATGCGCCACTGGTTTGCTGCTTGTGCTGCAACCCTTTTCCCCGCAGCATCAAATTTGCGACTCTCCTTGACTGGAGGTGGTGCGTCCCCCGAGGTATGAGAGTTGGCTCTCTTACGAGCTGCCCGACAACTACTGAGTCTGGTGTTAACTGCGTTGTAATATAAACTGGATCTGTTGGCGGTGGCTTGTATTTTTTCTCCACCCTTGGAGTTATGGCTCGGCCTTTAACAGGATCCTGAAAGATTTGTATTGAATGTTTTAGCATTCCTGGGAGCATAGGTAGGCTTTGGTATTGGCTATGAGTGGAGGATAGCGTGTTAAACAAAAAGTCATCCTCAATTGGTTCGGAATGCAAGGTGACGTTATGGAAAGCAGCCGCCCTTGCGACCACTTGTGTGTAAGATGTACTGTCCTCAGGTGGGGACGGCCTGGCAGGGTACGAGTCTGGGCTGTTGTCCGATACTGGAGCATCGTAAAGGTCCCATGCATCGGGGTCATCTTGACTCATTGTAGTATGAGTCGGGGAGTGCATCAGTGGAGGAGTTGCTACCGGTGATGTGTGCACTGATGGTGGTGGAGTAGTTTTCCTTGCTACCTTTGCTTGTGGCTGCTTGTCCTTTTCTTGAAAGACAAGTTTTCTTTTTCTTTTAATTGGTGGAAGAGTGGTTATCTTCCCTGTGTCTTCTTGAATGTGGAGCCTTCTTTGAGTATGGTCTGGCTCTACTGCTTCAAGTTCCTCTCCAAATCTATGTTTTTGCATTTGGGAGGACAATCCTTGTTCCTCTGTATAGGAACCTGTTTTCGGTTCCGAGGCTGGATGTTTCGGAACCGAAACTTTTTCGGACGTCTTTTTAGGCTCCGAAGAAACCTTTTTAAGTTTCGGCGTGGTGGTGTCTCGGTGCCGAACTTGTTCGGTGCCGCTGTACCGGTGCCGAAATTTCTCTGAGCCGATGTCTCAGGTCCGAGATTGCTATGTGGCGGTATCTCGACCGGAGTCGGATGACTTCGCCACAAGCGTGTCCTTTTTCGGTGCCTTGGATCGGTCACCAATTTTTTGGGTTAAGCCATGGCCTGTTGGCGGTGGCGTCCACTGGGCTTTTGTTGACTTCTCATGAGTCTTATGTTTCGACGTTTTACACGCGGTTTTCGGCGTTTCTTCGGCCTCGAGCTCTTCCGAGTCTGACTCGTGGATAGAGAAAGCTTCCTCTTCCTCCTCGAAACGCTCTTGTCCTGTCGGTGTCGACGCCATCTGCAGTCTTCTGGCTCTTCGGTCTCTTAATGTTGTGCTCGACCGAAACGCTCAACAGGCTTCACAAGTATCTTCCTTGTGCTCTGGAGACAAGCACAAGTTACAGACCAGATGCTGATCCGTATACGGATACTTGTTATGGCATTTTGGACAGAAGTGGAATGGGTATCCGTTCCATCAGCCTTGAAGTCACACGTGGCCGGGCCGACCAGGCCCCGACGGGGGATCGAAAAAGCCCCGAAGGGCCACCGGAGCTCTTCAAAATTCGGTGTCGATCTGTTGTAACTAACCCGATACCGAACGCAAACAATACCGACGTTTTTTCCGAGATTCTAACTAACTTTCCGACCCGAAACACGGAGCGAAAAGGAACACATCCGAACCCGATGGCAGAAAAAAAACAATCTAAGATGGAGTCGACGCCCATGCGCAATGGAGTCGAAATGGGAGGAGTCCCTCGGTCTCGTGACTCGAAAAGACTTCTTCGAAGAAAAACAACTTGTAACACTCCGAGCCCAACACCAGATGGCGGGATGTGCACAGCATGTGTATCTGCAGCTACACATGCCATCGAACATATATATATATTTATATATCTTTATATACATTCGCTTGTTGTCGAGATAACACATCCACACAGTAGTGTTTAGTGAATGTGTGTGGTGTAGACCATGTGGTTTCTTTGCATATGTCCGCCATTGGTATATTTCCTATGAATGCCATTGAGGCACCCTTTTTCCTAGTGGAATGTGCTTTTGGGGTTACTAATAGATGCCTTTTCGCCTTGAGAAAGCAGGTTTGAATATATTTTACAATCCATCTAGCTAATCCTTGTTTTGAAATATGATTATCTTTATGAGGTTGTTGGAAAGCAACAAAAAGTTGTTTCGTTTTTTTTTAAAGTCTTTCGTTCTGTCTACATAATACATTAGAGCTCTTTTGGGATCAAGAGTGTGGAGAGCTCTTTCAGCAGAAGAATCTGGCTGTGGAAAGAAGACTGGCAATCTGACCGACTGATTAATATGAATGGATGAAACCACTTTAGGTAAAAAAATTGGATTTGTCCCAAGTACTACTTTGTGTTTGTGTAATTGGAAGAAGGGGTCTTCTTAAGTAAATGCTTGAATTTTACTTACTCTTCTTAAGGAATTAATTGCTACTAAGAAATTGAATAGCGCAAGAGTGCATGGGTTCAAATGGTGGACCCCTAAGTCTTGTGAGCACAATATTAAGATTCCATTCAGGAGCTGGTGGTAGTCTAGGTGGAATAACTTGTTTAATCCCTTCCATAAATGTTTTTATGACAGGAATTTTAAACATAGAGGTATGTTGTCTGTTTTGGAGGTAGGCTGATATTGCTGTTAAGTGAATTTTAATAGACGAATAGGCAAGATTTGCTTTTTGTAAATGAAGCAAATAACACCCAATATCCTGTACTGATGCTCTAAGTGGATCAATATTTTTAGGTTTGCAGTAATATACAAAACTTTTCCATTTTATTGCATAGCACTGCCTGGTTGTCGGCTTACATGCTTGTTTTA
Source organism: Pleurodeles waltl (assembly GCF_031143425.1). NCBI lineage: Eukaryota > Metazoa > Chordata > Amphibia > Caudata > Salamandridae > Pleurodeles > Pleurodeles waltl. The sequence goes on from NC_090448.1 coordinate 1,127,495,943, forward strand.
GAATGTCCATACATTCTAATGGAAGCTGTAGGTATCCAAATTCTATGACTTCCAAATCGCCAAGTTGAACACACTGGAATAGGGATGCCTGATCTGATCCCTGTTCTGAGTTAACAGGTCTTGTCTGTTTGGAAGCTTGTGATGTGGTACTACTGCACTTCGAGGCACCTGTTTCATGTTGGAATCACAGCCGCAACCCGGGCTATAAGTATGGCCTTAGCGCTTTGAAAAGCGCTTCCTGGATGGCCCCCAGTAATCACGGTCCCCGGAGGGGCCCGTCAATGGTCTAGAGGTGGTGCGTGCAGCCCTCTTCTCCTCAAAAGGATGTCAGAGGCCCCCATTTTGCGCATAGGAGCGCCGGGGGCCCCATTGTTCATCTTCTAGGCACTGGAGGTGCCTTCATCAAGCCAGGTACTGTTAAAGGAACAATATATAGAACATAAGTTCTTACTAGAGACTTCGTCTGGTTTATATGTTGACTACCTGTTTTTGATGGTGTTTCATAGGCATATGCAAATGTTCCTTTTATGGGCATGACTTGCTAATATGTTTCCCTAACTTGTCATATTTTTTTCTAATGTTCCTACTATGGGCGTTTTATAATATTCTTATGACAAGTGTTCTAATGTGATAATGTGTTTCCTGACTACTGCTTATGTTGCAGAATACTGAGTAACCTGTGTGTTATGTGTGACTACTGCTAATTTGCAGAGTAACTAATGTGTAACGTTCTGACAACTGCTAAGGTAGCAGGATAGTACTGATATGTGATGTTTGGTCTGATAATTGCGTTGTGTACAATACAGTATATTTTCATATAATCTGGTGTTGTGTTTCCTTTGTGGTGGGGATATTCCGTCACATGTGTTGTGTGTGTTGTGCAAACGCTTTAAACATTGCCTCTGAGATAGGCCTGACTGCTCGTGCCAAGCTACCAAGGGGGTGAGCAGGGGTTATCTTGGACGTGTAACTCCCTTGCCCTGACTAGAGTGGGTAAGTTCTGCCTGGCTGAGGTGCATACCCTAGCCAACCAGAAACCCCATTTCTAACACTAATGCTGACCGAGTATTCAGAATTGCTCCTAGATAGGGTTGAATTTGTGCTGGCTGAAGGTGAGATTTCTGATAACTGATTGTGAACCCAGAAGACAAACTATTGGCGTGGTTCCTGGCTGCATTGACCACAATAGAATCTGGTGGCAATTGCTGTGAGATGTAAATTGGGTCTGTTGGTGCAGGCTTATATTTTTTGTCACTTCTTGGTGTTCGAACCCTAGCTTTAACTGGTTCTTTGAAAATGTTGTCTGCATGCTTAAGCGTACCAGGAAGCATTGGTAGAAACTGGTATTGCTTATGAATTGAGGACAGAGTATTGAAAAGAAAGTCCTCCTCTAAAGGTTCTGTATGCATTTGTACTCTATGGTGTGCAGCTGCTTTGGAGATAACTTGGTTGCATGCTGTACTATCCTCAGGTGGAGATGGTCTGTTGGGATACAAATCTGGGTTGTTAGATGGGATAGGATCTGAATCGTACATATCCCATGGATCTATGGTGTAACTAGAATCACCCCTTTCTTCTTCTTGTGAGGAAGTGTGAGAGTGTGAAGGTGGTAGAGTCAGAGGTTGTGGTGAAAAGGAAAGTTGTGGTGAATGTCGTGGAGAAAGCTCCACAGGTTTTGGCTTTTCTTTTTGCTTGTAGATTTTTGCCGGTGGTGGGGCAGTATCCAGAGTTTCTTGGAGGCGGAGAAGTAATAATTTTTCCAGTCTCTTTCTGGATTTGAATTCTCCTTTGTTTGCTGTCCATAACCTCCAAAATGGGCTGAATGTCTATTTCATGTTCTGAAGCATGTTTTGTGCTATTAGAGGAATGTTCGGTAAATGTCTTGGGCACATGCCTCATTTGAGTCGAAAGCCCTTTTTCTTATGTGTAAGATGCATTTTCAGCTCCGAAGTTGGACCGGGTCCGAAGCTGGTAACCGAGGTTTCAACTCTGAAGCTGGTAACCAAGGTTTCAACTCTGAGGCAGAGTGTTTTATTTTCAGATCCGATGGTTTTGGACGTCAACTTGGTTCAGAGGAGGAGGCTTTATTTTTCGGCTCGACCCAAACACCGAAACAGGCGTGGTAGCCTGTTGAGGGAGTGTCCAGGCCTTTTTTGGTGCCGAACCCAAGGGTCGGTGGACAATTAATTTTTTCCGGGTAGAACCATGGCTTAAAAGCAGTGATGCACCCAAGACCTTGGCTGATTTTTTAATTGTTGGTGTTAGGGCAAGTGTACTCACCTACTGAGCCGCTGATATTGCCTGGCTGTTGTCCTTTGAATCCTGCTCGGAGTCGGGGACCGAAACTGCTGTTTGTGCCTGCTCTTCACCAAGGATGTCGGTGGTAGATTCTGTGAGTTTCGACGCCATCTCCAAACTTCTTGCCCTTAGATTGCATAACGTTTTCTTCGATCGAAAAGACCGACATGCCTCAAAGCTTTCTTCTTGATGTTCTGGAAAAAGGCTGAGATTACACACCAAGTGCTGGTCGGTGTATGGAAACTTGGAGTGGCACCGAGGACAGAATCGGAATGGAGTCCGATCCATTAACCTATGACGCAGCAGGCCTGAACAGGCCCTAGGAGGGTGCGGGCACCCAAAAGGGCGTTTAGTTGATCCAGACGGTACTATCAGATTGAGTGCAGAAGGAAACCAAGTTCAAAACCAATGGTATGAGAAAAGTTTAAAAGAGTAGAGAATTTCTGAACCGAAAATCCCAGAGTGAGAGGGAACACGTCCGAACCCGACAGCAGAAAGAAAACAATCTAATAAAGGAATCGATGCCCATGTGCACTATCACCGAGAGGAGGAGTCACTCAATCATGTGACTCGGAAAAATACTTCTTTGAAGAAAAACAACTTGTAACACTCCGAGCCCAACACTAGATTGCGATATATGCACAGCATGTGTATCTGCAGCTACACATGCCATCGAACATATACATATATTATGTATATATATATTTATATAAAAATAACAGAAGTGTGACACTTCTGAACATCGCATTCTAGCTGTAAAACTCAAATTTTCTGTAGAAGATTGACTGCAGTAAATGAATAAAATCAATGGTTTTCTTTTATCTTAGAAATTTTGCTTAGTGTTCTAGAATTCTAAAAGGAGGGCCACTTCATATAAATTCTCAAACATCTGCTTCATCCCAGTCAGAAAAAAGTCTGGGATTGTGAGTGAAATGTGGCCTTCCAACAGCAGCCGCATACCGTCAGTTGTTCTCCCAGTCCTCTACAGTAGCTTCTCTACAGAGTTCTAATAGCAACTAGAGTGACAGTATCACTTGCACATGACATAGTGGATGCTGTGTTGCAGAGTAAGAGATGTTGAATTTTAAGTTTTCTAAAGAGCAGACTGAAATTGGAGGGTTAATGAGAGCGAGCCCTACCCAAGTCCAGCATTTACTTTCCACATATTTTCCCATCAGAATAGCCTTCCTCTCTGTTCTTAAAAACCACCTTAATTTTAAAAATGCTGATTCTGTGGGTACTTCAGAATCTGGTCATGAGGCAAAGAGGATGAGATGGGACACAAAGATTATGCACATCATTCTAGATATGAGAGTATGGCTGGCCCCCAAAGTGAAGGCAAGCTTGATCTGGCAGGACACTGTTAGTCCTCAGCTTTTAGCAAGCTATAGTGATCCCCTTCTAAGTGCTTCAATGCCCAAGAGGTTACACATCCGAGCATCAAAAAAAGGACCAACCTAGAGAGGCAGTCTTAGTGATGCTGGAGAGTTACAAAACATGCAAAAGAATCAACTGTAAAGAAAGTTACATAAACAAGGGCTGTGGTTCCACCTAATCCCTAGTCTGAATTGGAGGAATATCATGAGGAGGAAAAGGATGCAGAAATTAAGCCGATGGCGGTGAACAGTGCTTCTACAGCCTCGATCCTGTTCCGGGCTAGACTCACCTAGTGATGGGCCACGTGACTTTAATGATCACAGCTGTAGTAATCGGAGACTAGACTTCAGCGTTCACTACAATAGCGATGGGCAACAGGTCTTCAGTGTTCACAAAATTAGCGAATGGCAGCAAGCTTTGTGTGTTCAGATCAGCATGATACTGATGGACAACTCGAGTACATTGTTCACAATGATAATGATAGACAACAAGGCTTCATTGTTCACGACAGACATGATGGTGACAGGCGACAAGACTTCAGTGTTTACAACAGTGGTGGCTGTGGATGTATTCCTGAACTGTCTCACTCACACTGGAAGGCGATCAGGACAGCTGGCAATGTACTGAGCTGTTTCATGCTGTTCTTGATTAGATTGCACTTATTGGTTCATTCTCATAAAGGGCAGAGATTCAATTTATTTAAGGATAGCTTGTACCCACACAGCTAGATACCTAGAGTGTTTTCTCACTCAAGAAGGAGGAAAAGAGAATAGAGTGATTTGCTAAGTGACTGGGACCCACTCATTTACTGCCTTTCTCCTCTTGCCTCTTGATTGGCTGTGGCCTATTCACTTCATAAAAGGAATAGTAGAGCTATATCCCTGTAAATAGACTCTCCATCCCTCACGGTGGGGGGAGCTTATTCTGGTCCAAATGGTGTAGGGGTGTAGCTTTGGAGGGGGAGGGGGTTAAGCTCCCCTAATAAATGTGTTTTCTGATAAATCGTTGGGTACAGGTGCTTTCAGTTCGGTATGGTGAGATGTCTGTAGGATTTCACCAAGATACACAGACTAAAACGTGCAAACTCTCTCCCTCTGTTTTCAAGTTCTTCCCAGATATTGGTTATTTTACAAAATATTGTGCTTTCTTAGTTCTCCTATTAATCCGCATTCTTCTCCCATTCCACTAGCTCTTAGGCCCCTTGCATGTACCATGCTTGTCCTATAACATTAAATGCCATCCTTCTGGTTGGACAACCTGAAGCTCACACCCCTCCAATCCTACTGACCTAGCTACGCCCCCTGAGTGTAGCACAAAATAATGTACCTCTGCCCCCCCCCCCCACACCCCAACCACACATGCCCTGCAGACTGTGGTGAGGTGTCCCCAACACTCCTTTCTCTCACAGAGATCCGTAGCCTTATACTTACCAACCCCCTAGACATTTTGGGGGCAGCAACATTACCGTCTCAGACTTTACCCTCACATCCTACCACGTATGGCCCCGCAGGACATCACCAAACAATGAGCATACGTAAACTGACCAGAAGAGTCTAGCAGAGGCTGAGCCGGTAGACACTGTCAGGCTGTCCACATAATAGCAAAGGAGATACTGACAGTGCTTCCCTTCTTAATCTGTTCTGTGCCTTCTGTATCCTATACTTATGCCGAGGCTTGAGGATTATCTTTAGGGCCCAGTTTTCTGTTTTTAATGATTTTTAGAGAGAAATACAGACAGAAAATGTGTTTCCTGTATGTATTTTTACAAGCGTAAAAATACTGAAAATTGTGCCTCTTGTGAGAGACTCTCCATGCTGCCTTTCATGAGTTCCAGGCAAGAGCAGAGCAGGTGGACATCGAGGGGAGTTAAAAAGCAGGATGAGATTTCCTTAAATACAGGCATGTGTTAAATATACTTGTAGTTCAACACTAATAACCACCTCTAGGTGCTAAGTATTGTTATATGTGGCTACTTATTTTGCTAAAACGTGACAGGCATGAGTGCAAGTCTAAGAGTTGAGTAAATGTGGAAATATACCATTTTACAACTCCATTTACTCTCAGAACACAAAATAAATATGGATAATTCGCAATAAAATGGCCAATCCGGAAGCCCTAATTCTATTTTCACATGTCCAAGTGTTCCTCGGGTGTCAGAAATTGGAAGAAAGGAACAAACGTGTTCCACGCAGGCATGTTGTTAGGGCTCTGACCCGCATACACAATCGAGTTTCAACTTTTCCCTGCCATGAAATCCTGACTGCTGTGCAGATAAGATGCAACTAGCGTGGCCTTGGCTGCTGCACTTTGACTCTAGACTGAGACTGATGGGTAAAGGAATGGTGGATGATCAGGGCGAGAGGGAATTTAGAGGTGAGGAGGGAAGAGGTACAAAGTATGGTTCCGGGGGGACCCCTAGCCTCCTGTTTACCAAATAACTCCACTTTGTGACATGACTCAGTTCCTCTGAATTAATTATACTGGGAGTAGGAACCTTGGCCCATTGAGCTTAATCTCACGCTGTATTTTCTAGCCGAGTCCATCGGCCCTATTTGGGAAGAGATGCGTATTTTATTGTCGTGGCTAACAGTACCTTAAGTGGCAGTATAGAGATGCAGGTACTGCCCCGAATAGTGCCAGGTGATACTGAGAAGTGCAGGTACTCTCCTGTTAGAAGTACTGCACCTCGGCAGAGTTGCACAGACAGTATGCCTTTCAAATTAAAAAAAAGGGCAGGTACTCAGTGCATGCCCATTTAAAGCACACAAGTCTGGAAAGCACCTAGGTCAAAGGTCAATTCCAGTATTATTGTTATTTAATTACTATTTTCAATACCTCAAAAAAGTCTTACCTATTTTCGGTCACAGAATGTGGAAAAATATGTAGATTTCCGGCTAAACTGAGGTTCTCTGAAAGGTAGCCCCCGACCCCCGCACAAGAGGGGCAGCAGTGGCCTGAGATACACGCCCTGCAAGGGACCCCGAATTATCTCCTTTCTCTACAACTCAGTTTCTTTTTCCCTCCTTAGGACTGGTCACTAGGTTAGGTAAAGTGTCGGTACTAGTAAATAGGGACGGTGCTGCTCCTGCGACTGTTTCTTTTTTTTAAATATATTTTTTGTTTTTTATACAGCGCGAACTTGGCCCAACGCTCAGGGCGCTTTACTTGGGCAGCACGAGCTGACATTCCTTTGGGCCCGGGAAGATGAATCTTGTTGGTGAATTCGTTCGGTCAATATCGTTATACGGCATTTGAACACATGGTTTGCGACCTTTAAGCTTACGCTACAAAATTAATAGGAGAAGAGCGACAGAAACACTGACATTTTGAAGCAGAATTTGCTTTCGTTCTTCTCAATGGAAAAGCAACAATTCACCAACCATGAACAACGACGTTCCATTTTTTACCCAATACCGCCACCCGGTGGTCAACTTTAAAAGTTATTTGGGTTTGATAAAAACAAACACACAAATTCCTCGCAACTTATTGTTGTACTTTTCTACATATACACAATAAATTAACTGCTGAAAACCCAACCAACTTGTCCTGCCAGGGATTAATGAGCCACGAACTGGGGTACATGAGATACCCTTACGTCCAGAGCTGCCGAATTTGGAGCTGGGGAACTAGGATCGAGTCTCGGCGTCGGCCCAGCAGCCTGTGATTCCGAGCAAATCACGTAATCTTTCTGTGCCTTAAACCACTGAATCTGACCTTGAGTACTATACTGTGGCGCACGTGTAAAGCATCCCAACTCCCATAGGATTTCGCCCTATGTAAAACTGCAAAAAAAAACAAATACTTGCAGAGAGGGAGTTCAGTCTGTGCCAGGTTTTCATGATTGCTACATTGGAATTTTTGAATGCAACAAGCTTCCATAGAATTGACTGCATAGCCTCTGTCAGTCTACTTTGGACTACCGCTGAGTACTCCTTGGAGCTGCAGGCACGAGACCTAAAGACGCCCTGAATCTTGCCTTTGGTGGCTCTAAACTCATTCTGTCCGAGAAAACGAGCTGCTATTGCCAGGGAGTCTGTCCCTCAAATACCATGTTAACAACAAAGGCTGCTAATGAGATGCATGAAGGGCCGGGCTCCATAATGTCCCTACCAATCTTAACACACAACAGGAATGAGATACAATTACCCCCTTTCATTTACTCGCTGGCGGAGAAAAATACTAAGCACGATAATTTGCTATTCGTTTTAAAATGTTTTTGCTCAGTTGTTCCTTTGAGATTATGAGACATTTTCGACCCACAAAGGGTGAAAATAATGTGCAGTATTAGTTATTATATCTCTTTCTTTAATATAGCCCGCAAGCAGCGAGGAGGCTCCTTCTGAGCCCCAATAACACAGAACGTGGCTGTATACAGGACTTAAACCTTGTCACACTTTTCTGGTGCCCCTCAAATGAATTTGGGTTTAGAATATAACGGATGCACTGTACAGGTTCCTAAAGCAATCAATTAGTTCACTGAGTTGAGATTTGTCACTACCAGACACGTACCCCATGGACAAGTGTGTGCCAACAGAGATAGCTTGTATGTACCTTGTGAAATGTGCCATTGGCCAGGGTCCTGCTTCAGGGTGCCGTGTTTGTCAAATAACTAACAGATTTGCTCATGTGTGGTGTGTACCTGTCCATGGGGATTTGTGCATGAATGCCATGGAGGTGTGATAGGGCACACTTGATTATGTGTGCTTCTGGCATCACTAAGTCTATGGCTGGCTATGCCCATGTATGCACAGATGGTCTCCTGTGCGTCCAAAGCATTACTATCAAAAACAATGAATTTCAATGAGTTGAAAAGCTCTATTTCGGCGATGTGCACATTTTTCTGAGTGGAAGCACCCCTGGAGGCCAAGGTTTCGTGTTTTGTGTTCTTGTGGGAGTGTCAAGCCTTCCAGGGCTGCCCCAGATAGTGTGCCCAGAAGGAAGAGCGAAACCAGTCCTGGGTTGCTCGTTTTCAAGTTCAGGAAGGACCTGGCTTAGTTTGTTGTGCTAGACTGTTACCACTGGAGTAGGGTCAAGACTGAGTAGGGCCCAAACTGATGTGGCATGGTATGCAATATAAGGATGGGTCTGGATGCAGCAGAGAGTAATTACCAGTGGTTGAGATTAATTCAAGCATTCCGTCACTTTCTGTTTACAGAAAGAAGAAATGACATTGATGTCTAACAGGGCTGATGTGGAGGGCCAGCGGAGTGCCTGGGTAGTGCCTGGTTTGAGTGTCAGTGCTTGCACAAGCGCCGCAGCAAGGCGTGTAAATGTGCTGTAGAGTCAGCCGGGAGAGAGCAACAAAACTGCCAGTGCAAGCAGCAAAAGCAGAACTCACAAGACTGACTTTCCAAACTCCTCAAGTCCAATTGCAATGTTTTGGAGCCGTGTTATGCAGCCTTACTGTAGCCCAAGTAGCAAAGCACGCAGGTTCCAAATAACACCACATGCTTAGTAGATGGAACCCAAACAAATGCAGTTTCAACAAATGGTGAAGTAATCAGAACATGAAAAGGCCTAAAACAAAAGGAGCTTTTAAGTCCCCCCAATAGAGGAACCTAAAGACTGGAAAGAAGGGGTAGAGGTGGGGACTCACTGAGTCAGATCGAGGTCCTGTTGGAACGACGAGCCCATAACGAGCAGAGCTTTCAAGCGCCTTCTGCCTGCCACCTCTCGATGTGGCATTAGGGGTAGAGCTGCAGACTTTGGAACTGGGGAACCAGGTTTGAGTCACTGCGTTGGCTCAACATCTTTTGCCCAGAATCACATCACTTATATCCCAGTGTTAATAAAAATGAATGTGACCTTGTATAATGTAACTGGCACGCAGGTGAGGCGCTCAATACCTCTAGGTCGAGTTTGCACTGTATAATAACTGCACCAACAAGTTAAAACAAAGCTATAAGAAAAAATGAAGGAAAATAGGTACCCATTTAATGGCTGATTCGTACAAAGTGACACCAGAAACCTAGATAGATAATAGCAATTAAATGCATGTTTTTATCTTGTTACTTTCACAGCATGTTCAAAGACAGAGTAATGTCAAACTATGCCTTCTGAAAAATTGCTGCTTACTCTTAATTTGGATATGCTGTTTTCATTTCTTTTCTTTCTCTGTCTGCAAAGTGAGAAGATTTTGGAAAGTTGACTGTGTGACAATATTGCTGGGGTACAGGCAGGGCCACTGCAATTATGTGGCAGGAGAGGCCCAAATTATAATTATATGGCATGGTTGAATGAATTATGTGGCAAGCGCAAACACAAATTATGCCGCTTAATGCAGCATATTTTGTTATAGTATTAATTCATTCTTTTGCCATTTGTACACTTCACAGCTGTCTGGGCAAACGTTTCACATTGTTATAACCAGTCAGAACCAGCTCCACATCCCAATACAACTATCAGTACCTGAAAGGTGACCAATCAACCTTTGTGATGGACCTTACACTGGGCAGCTGCACCCGATACAGCATTTTTTGTAAAGTTTGGTCCGTTGGAGATGGAAAATGTATTTTGATAAATCCATTATGCAGCACATGATGGTTTATGTGGTAAATGAAGCAAACTAATAATCTTCCGGAAAACTACACGGATGCAGAATTACATAATTTCAGTGGCACCACATTCACGAAGTGGGGAAAAAAAAAGACTGCAAGATGTCAATTTGTTTCTAATGCACAAAAAATGCCTGCACATGAATTGTACAAACACATTTTGTTTTGTAATTCTAAAGTATGACAGAACCAACGATTTTAACAGGATCAAAACCATTCTTGGTGATGTACATGTGCTGAATACTGTACTGTATATCAGCATCTGTACAGCACTTACTACCCCTTTGTACGACAGTGAAGTACTTACTTACATGGGCAGCAACCTACGCCAAAAAGTGTGGTGTGTGATGTGATGACCACAAGGTGTGGTTATCATGGTATGGGACGCAGTGAGAGAGACATGCACAGTTTATGTTTTTTTTTAAAACATCTCTGTAGTCCCTTTATGGTATTTCTTCTTATTATAGTTACCGCACTGGATTGTTCAATCAGAAATTTAGGCCCTGATTTAGAGATTACCAGGCAGAAATTATGTTACAGACGTGCTGGATAACCCGTCCGCTGTATTACGATTCCCATAGGCTATAGTGGGATTGTAATACAGTGGACAGGATATCTGTCATGTTTGTGATGGAGTTACTCAGTCTGTCAAACTCTAAATGAAGCCATTAGTGTATAGTTGTGGGCCTGAATGGTATCCCTGAAGCAAGAGAGAAGGGGAGAGATCTTCTGGAGTGTGCATTGTTACCATCATCCCATATCTTTGTATCCCTGTAAGACTTGACGTCAGGAGAAGAAAATTAGTTTGGTGTTTTTACCAGAAACATTCTCTTTTCCAGTACTGTGGGCCTCCCATTGAAGTCCACCACATCACACCACACCAAAAAGGTAGTGAGGTGGACAACAACGAGCTATCATCTGCCCAAAATTATAAAAAACACCAAATCCATGCAGCCTGATGTCATGCCCAAAAAGAATTGACAACAAGCTGCAGGGATATGATGGCCATGTTGCACTAACTTTTTTGTTCCATGATCGCAGGGGTGTTTTCTTTCAGGGAAGTGCCCAGGATGGCAAGCTCTGGGACTGAGGAACAGCTAAAAGCACAGTGGTCAAAGAAAGGTGGCAAGCGCTGCTAATGGCCATGCACAGCCAAGAAAAAGTTTCAGTTGCCATATATAGTCTATGGAGAAGATGGCTAGAGAGAAAATAAAACATAGTGAGAAGTACAAAGATGATAAAGAGAAGATGTTCCAGAAAAAGAGAGAGGACTGAGGGAAAGAAAGGAGAGTAAATAGAAAAGGCAGGAGAGAGAGAGAGAAAGAAAGAGAGGAGAGAGAGAGAGAGAGAACACAGGAGAGACTGGAACGGGAAGATAATTGCAGCAGCACCAAAAAGGGGCAGTGGCAAAAGGTTGAGCGAGGCAGTGAGGAACGAGATTAGGAGATGGGAAAGTATAGAGAAAGTTAGAGAGAGCCCAAAGGATCAAAATGAGAGCTGGATACATATGGAGAAAAGGTGATTTGCGATTTTAAGTGGAATTCAGAGCTGATCATGTTTTGGTGAATACAACGAACGTGCGCAGCTTTAATGTTTGGTCATAGCTGAGGGCCACGCCCCTCTGAAAATATATTTCTGGCTACTGGTCTGACTATAATGTTGCTCTATAATTCTCTGGACCACAAACAGGGTTTACGTGTCAATTGTCTTGCCTCTTAGTTTACTAGTGGCTTATGTTTAAAACCTATCACTTTTAAAAAGTACTTCTCGGTACAGAGCTATAATGTGTAAAATAAATACTAAAAAAAAAAAAAAAAATTAAAGGGAGTATCATATTTTACGTGATGTTTGCAGTATGATTTATTTATGCAGCAAACATTTTCAGGGCTCGGCTCGTGATCAAGAATTTGAGTCAGAACTTTGGCTCGGCTCTCCCTGTTAATTTGTTGGTGCTCTCACCTCTAGTAGAAGACAGACCTTGGGAGGACACAACAAATCACTGCCAGTTAAGACATAAATTGGAAGGGGGCGTTGACAATCGGTTGTGGCCCACCACAAGGATCTTTAGCAATTCAGTGCAGGGCTCGCAAAGCAAGATGCCTCATGATGATGGATTAGGACAGAGCAATCTACTAGACTGAATGCAAGGAGTAGATCTAAGAGTAGTACCCAGTAGATGCTCCCTCTGCTCAGAGTCCGAGCTTGAAATGTTGCAACCAGGACCGACTCTGTGCTATGTCTAGCACGAAATCCAACCTGGCAGCAGCCCTAGATCTTCAAGGACTCCATTATCTTTGCCTTGAACCAAGGTGATAGGGAGAACATTTTTGTGGTCCATGGAGCACAGCCTTTTTCAATACATACATTTGTATTGGTATTTATTAACAACTTGCCCTATAAGAAGAGGAGTGCATCAGAAAAGGTAAATATGTATTCTGAGACTTTTCTTAGCCAACTATGTCACCATCTGGGAAAGTGATTATTTTTAGCCTGTGGTGCCCTTTTTGCACACTTGGAGACAATCCTTGAGCAAAGAGAGGTGTTAACAAACGTACAAATCTTTCTAAAAATTATAGCAGGGTCTGGCCATTGGGCAATAGAAACTGGGCAGAATGTCTCAACAGGGGAGCCATGTCCGAGGTTCTCTATTGCCTTCGGTCATGGCTAGGAGGGTCAAGTCGCTATCAAAGGTCTGAAAGGCCTGGGGCAAAGGTCTGAAAGGCCTGGGGCAAAGGTCTGAAAGGCCTGGGGCAAAGGTCTGAAAGGCCTGGGGCAAAGGTCGGAGATATGACTCTGAGATGACAAGTATTATTTCCTCATTGATGGCATACATTTTAGGGTCTTTAGCTTTTAATCAGACATGCTATTGGTCACAAATTAGTCAGACATATTTAGAAATCTTGCTCAGATAAAACCTGAACAGTAAATATACTGGACTTCCATAAGTACCAGTTCCGTCCCGAGAAAGTTTCCAATGCCAAACTCTCATGCTTATATCTTTAATTGTCTCTTGTCGTGTCCCGGATGAGGAAGAGGTGATGAAGGGTTACAATACTAACCGCAACAAAATTGTGCTACGTTTGTGGCCAAGCTTGTGCCACAACAAACAGAACAAAAATCTGTCCCAGCGATAACAGACATTTTATCCGGTTAGCTGCGAAAGGTGACCCATTATTTTTAAGTGCCACCTCCGAACCCGCGGAGCGAAACAAGGACGCCTCAATTATGTTCTAGAAACCAACATTAAAGCCTCCAAGAAAATAGATAAAGCAGCTCAGTGGTAAGCAAGACATAAGTTATCCTTGGCACCAGGCAGCATGCCCAGAACAAGTCAAAACACATCATGCTCTACTGCCCAGGACAGCAGAAACAAACATAAAAAACAGTACAACACAGGCTTACACTTCTGGGCACATATGGTGCAACGTCTGCTGCAAGGAGTTCCCTGGGAACAACTTGGTGGGGGAGAGGGGGAGAGAGGGGGAGAGAGGGAGAGGGAGAGAGGGAGAGAGGGAGAGGGGGAGAGAGAGAGAGAGAGAGAGAGAGAGAGAGAGAGGGGGAGAGAGGGAGAGGGGGAGAGAGGGAGAGAGGGAGAGAGAGAGAGAGAGAGAGAGAGAACACGAACCGCAGCCCTTACTGAGTGCAGAATGCAACCTGTAAGTGAGACAGCCTCTCTTTCGAATCGTGGCATATTCTGAAAGAATGAATCCTAGAGCTCAAGGACACAATATCACTGCTTTATAAAACACCAAGCTGCAGACCTTTACAACTAAACATTTTTTTTTATTTACTTAGGTTCATTAAACCACCTTAAACGTCATAACTAGGTGGAAACCAAAAACACCTCTAACACTTATGTCCTGATCGACAACGCAACTGCACAAGCACCTAAAACATGAACGGAAGAAATCTCAGCACAATCACTTAATATAGTTGGGGCAGTTACCTACAGGCAGAATCTTGTTGTTCTCTCAGCATGCCCCCCTTTCTAACCAAGGACAGCATCCATTGTACCTACAAAGCAGAAATCCTTTGTTCCCAAGTGGACAGCCTTCAACTGGCTCTCGCAAGTCGAACTAGTGAATATTCTTAACGTGCTCAAAGCCACCTCCTAAAATGATCACATTCTACCATCTCCCATCATGAAATAACTTGATGGAGATTCCTTAACACAATCGTTAACATCAATACCCTCATTTGCCAAGGGATTTTCCCAAACACCTCAAAACATGAACAATCTTTCCTCTACCTAGAAAACTGACACTGGATTCAAATGACCTTGTGAACAACTGACCCATCACTGAATATCACCCTGCAACTGACCCATCACCCGCCTTCCTATCACCAGAAAACCAATCATAGCGAAACAGTCAATGTCCAACTATGGGATACGATCACCAAGAACAACAGGTCCACTGATTTGGGTTCAGGCAACTCAATAGCACAGAGATACCTGCCCTGACAACATCTTATTCTGTAATGAGAAAAAGTTTCAACCTCCAAATCTATTTGCGAGCTCAGTTGCCTTTGCAAACACGTACGGGTTTCATGAATACGGTCCTGCAAGGGTTCACCCTCGATCTCTCCAGCTAACCCTGTTCATCAAAACAGGACCCTCAAGATCCCATATATTTCTTTCTGTTGTGCAAGGTTACCCAGCACCTTCTTCCCTGCCTCCTCCTCACAGGCTAATGTCTCTGCAACAGGCAAACGTGGTACTATGTATCGAGTCGCGCAACCTTGATACCCAGACATGCTAAGAACATTGCAACAGCTACGTCAAAACCACAGCAGAACTGTCATAATAGGTAGAATGAATAGGTTCTAGGATCCCATGTGGCTTATCGACCCTGCTGAATTTAAGTCCATAAGATATGTATATGTGAAGCAACGTCAATACAGGCAGACTGAAGGTTCATTTTTATTTGCACAGGATATCCTGAAGCGAACATGGTTCGTACTTCCGTTCAAATGGTCTAAAGTGGCTCAACAGTTAAAAAAAAAAAAAAAACAACAAAAAAAACATTATTTGTAAACTTTAATGGCGATGCTCCACTTGAGGAGGAAATCCTTTGTTTTTTAACAGGTGACAAGGAAAATTCCTATCCTATTGTACAATTCTGTAGCTTGGACATTTCAGTGGAAAGTCCATCATCATCTCAAAGGTCTTCTTTAAATCTTTGCTGTACAGATGTAACACTTTTGCAAGGGAGGGTTTCTATTGTATGCATTAGCATGGGAGAGTGTCATATTTCTTTATACATGATACAGGTTAGTTCTACTACTAGGCGTTTTAAGGTCACAAGCTCTATAGTATCCGAATCCCTTGCCGGCTTCCTGTGCACTCTAGCAAACAGCTACAAAAAAACAACAAAAAACACAGGTCAAAGGGTATCATCTACTCAGGAGAAATGTTGGTTTGCAGAAATACTCATCAGATGAGCCGAGGACAGTATTTGCACATCTATCTTCCAATGAAAGGCAAGGAATCTCCTGCGGGTAGTAGTCTTGGGCTTAAATCCAGAAGAGAGTACAGCAGCAGACAATTCTGATTGGCACTACTCGGGCACACAGTGCACAGAACCGAGGCGCCAATTTAAAAGACATTTATGTGAGCCCCTGTCTCCTACTACTATTTTTGGTATTCTGGAAGCACCCTCAGGAGCATCATGTGCTGGCCAAAATTATGAGGAAGGGGGGAAAGAGCAGCAGGTATTCCGATATACACCCTTTAACAAATTTCCCTTTGGACGCCATTTTTAAACAATAACGTAAGACTCATTACTGAATCCAAACGAGTACCGTGCCCCAACAACCACACTTACTTATCGCCTACAATGCCCAGATTGATGGTTGGGTAGCCATGTTCCTGAATTGTTGCTAGAAGAGTTGACCTATTACTATCTCGTATTTTCCCCGGTAAGAGGTCATCCTCAGGATTCAAAAGCTGAAAGCAAAAGAAAAATCAACAAGCCGAGGTTACAGAAGAAAACACCTTTATTCCGATTGAGTGTAAGCCCAACAGATGCATGCAATAACCAATAGGTTTCCCAAAGAGACTGATGCGTGAATAAGATAACACAGATGACACCACACCTGACGCAACACCACACCTGACGCAACTCCACTAGCTCCTGATACATTTGTGCACACTTTGAGCTCCTCACAACAATGGCCCTGCTTACCTGAATCAATACACTCACATCTTCCAGACACCTCCGCTCTGCCGGTCTCTAACTAGCACACACGCCATACATAATAAAAAGCAGTGCAGAGGACTGCTTCTTCCTGTAGCTGGCCCCTAAAGCAGGAGCCTTCAGTCTGGGGGCGAGCCCTAAATGATCCTGCTTTTGGGTGGTGGTGGTGGGGGAAGAACCAGGCACTGGCCAAAGGAAGCATTATGCAGAGAAAAGAGCTTTGTTTTAAGCAGAAAACAATTTATTGCACTTATAAAAAAGGTAACAGAACTTAACTGCAATGTTTAAGTTTAGACATACTTAAACGTTGGCAATTTACTAGAACAATTGTTAAAAATTCTGGGGGGGGGGGGGGAAGGGGTGATTTTATTTTTCCCTATGGGGGGCATTAAACATTTTGAAAACCACTAACCCCAAAAGCCTGGAAGGACCTCCCAGGGCACATCAGAGCGTACTCCTCTCTTCATGACCTTTGCATGAAGCTGAAGGCCTGGCTTCTTGAGTACGCCCCCAGGGCTGACCTCACACACCTTCTACAGAGCACCTGGAATGGAAACCCTCATGTGTGATTAACGAGCTATAAAACACAGACAAAGTAACAGAAGGGAAGCAAAGCTTCACGGAGGTAAAAATGTACTCTATGAAAAACAGACCAGACTGTGTTTAGCTATTTTCAAAGCATTAGCTTCTTAATCATGTCCTGTACCTCACATCACAAAAGGAATCTCAAAACTTGCTTTATTGCAAATGTAATGAATCTGAATGTGTGATCTAAGATTTGCTCGTTTGAAGTGAGGAATTAGGGGCAAGCAAACTACTGTGCATCATGGAACATAATTACTCATCAACTGTATAGAGTTTTAGACTATAATCAGTTAAATATTGTTATTATTTATGCTCCTGTAGGTGGAAGGATATTTTGGATTCACATGTGTTACGCATGAATATCAGCGCAGGATCAGAGAACTGTACAACTGACAAGAGGAAGCATTTCAACAGTATGTACGAAATGTGGATATACTCAGCATCCCGCTAGGAGAGCAGAAGAATTTGCAGATACAACAAAGGCGGTTGAAAGAGACGAGCTTTACTGTTCTTCTGTAGCATCACCTACGGGCCAGTTGTAAGGTCATGCACAGCCTGGGAGCAGGACAGGAAAAGCTTGGGTCTGGGTCCCAGTTTTGCTCACCACAGAGGTTTACGAAGCAGCTCGCGACTTGGTTCTCGTGTTGTGTGGCGCTGTGGAAACAGTTCGTCAAGAAGGGAGGTTTGCTTGCTGGAGGAGCAGCACTTTGCACAGGATGCAGCAAGTCTTGAATATGGTTCTGTTCCCTAGAAACAGCTCACGGAGCATCATCAGTTTGGCTGCCACTCCACCGCTCCTTTTGGCTCGTTACCAATCTGGCTGCTCTATGCACACATTTTTACAACACTGAAGCCTTTGGTGGGCCAGTCAAGCTGGTGTCACCTCATTTTGGTGAGGAAAAAAGGCCAATTAGTCCAACATTTGGAGATGTGCGAAAGACTAAATGGATCAACAAGGCGCTGTATTTAAGATCGGGGAGAAACAGCTGCAGCAGATCCTTTGACCCATTTTGATGGTTTTCGGAAATGTGTGAAGGAAGGAATGTTTTATTACAGAATATTGTTGTCAGACGTGTCTCAGGGCTAATCCCCTTAAATGAGAATCAGGTCTTCGAGAACCTTCTCGGGGTGATCCTAGGTGAAAGGTTGGGGTTTCCCTTTGCTATGCCTGAACACCTTTTCATGGTCCTTACAGGGCCTGAATATGAAAATGTGGTTGTATGCCAAAAGTTTCAACACTGTTTCACAGTACTAATCTCACCAGCTGTTTGGTTAGGTGACTTTTTTTTTTTTTTTTTACTAGTAGATGGTTTTTGGGCCTAGCATATATCTATTATGGGTGCCCCTTGAAGTTTACAGCGTTCATGGACTAGCCTCCCTCTGGCATGATTTCCATTTAAAATCCTGTGTTGAATGTTTAGCTTTTATTTAATTTCAGTGAGCAGCGGACTTTAAAGTTTTAAATTGTGTGGATTATTATTTGATCGGCACTAACACTAAAAATAAATAGATTTCTCTCTATATGGTGACATCGGCTCTTTTGATATTTCTGGAGACTACTTTGAGTTCCTCAAAGTTTGTCTTAAGGGTATCTTTAGTAATGCGCTATTCTCACGCTGTCTGGATTGATTTCTGCATATGAAAGTCTAAGGAGGGACATGAAGGTGATGGGAACAGTTGACTTATTTGCTTCATTGTGAAGAGCGAGACTGGGGGTGCTGATGCCAACATACCTACTTATTGCCCATATGTTGCTGGGTGCTTACAGATGTCAATAGCCCTTTCCCTGATTATGTACTAGTTCTTTTGACTAAGATACCCAAATAAGGAGTGAGCATATAACCGAATGTAACATCCTCAGCAAAGGGCAATAATGAATGCACAAGTTCACTTGAGTCTACGGTGCACACCCAGTGGATCAACGACATAAAAAGGAACAAAAAAAGACATATCCATACTATTAATTTTCTAGATTTACCCATTTCACGTTAAATTGTTCATTTTCACTTGACAAAAGCTTATTTGCTGCTCTGGAGCACTACACCCCAACTTCGTAATTTCTAAACATGCAGACATTACCGCTAACCATACACAACACAAAGCACATATTGATCTGTTTAAATTTCACTTAAGATTTCTGCCTTTGACGACAATAGCTTCCTCGAACAATGACAACTCCCAAAGAGGCTCCTGAAACCATTACTTGGATCGCGCCAATAGAACATTTGTCCAATACCATCTTTGCCTTTTATTTCAGTTGTTCCTATGTAATCCTAACTATATGCGCTTTGTAAAACACAGGAGTGGGATGACCAAACAAATCAACATTTTTCTTCTACTGTTTCACACACTATTTGATCCAATGATAATCTTGGCTGTGTCTTGCCTTCCAGATATATCACCGTACTGAGCCATCATGCACCTACTACATCAGAATGTTGTGCTTCTTTTTGAAAAAATCTGACTACAATCTGCTCTCGTGCACTTTTAACTCAGTACTGATGCAACAATTCACGCAAACAGTGGTAGTATAAGACATGCAGCCCCAAAAGCACCATCCAACCATCATTAATGCATCACAAATTGTTTGCATACTGCACGATTGTGCAAATGAAAAGAGATGAGGCGAAGAAAAGGATGGAAAATGAGAAGTAGAATCAGAAACTGAGTTACCTCGTTCCCCGTTGACATTACAGCAACTACTGGAAACTTGTTAACTTCTACTTCTGTGACCCCGACGGTGGCTAGGAGACCAATCTCGGACGGTCCCATGTGAGTTCCTTTCGCCAGCACACACTCGCCTCTTTTAATGTCGTGTCCTATAGGTCTGAGGATGGGAACAGTGAAGAAGAGGCATCAATAAAAAGAAAACATTTAGGAGGGCAGGTGCCCTAGTCATGGTTACAGGCCTTTCACCTCTATCAAGTGTAAGCACTCTAGGTTTTGTTGTCACTTATTGAACTCAATGAAAATGAAATGGATAGTTGGATTATCTTTCAAGGTCACGCAGATATCTAGGCCATATAACATAAAATTTACTTTCCACTCCTTGAATCCTTGTGAGGTATTCCTGAAATTAGCAAACAAACAAAACGTTTGTGCGATCTCGAAAGTGACTGTATTGCACCAACTTGGTATTGTAGACTAGACCAACGCCACAATCAACCTTTTTTCGCTTGTGAGACAGGAGCTCAAGGGAGGTCATATTGCAGACCTGTACCCTTTCCAAAGAGGTACCATATGTTATAAGAGCTGCACTATGCGAAAATGAATAGTGACCTCAACTCAATTTCTGCAGAAAATCCAGTTATGCATTCAACAGGAAGGGTGAAGAACTACTGAAGGCAGCACTGGTTGACTGCAGAGACACTTCCTGCTTTCAAAATAAAAAAATGTGTTTGACAGTGTCCTTTCTAAAGGCAGGCTCTTAAACATGACAGGGTAAGCACTAGGCACTCACCTGATATCCTGGCCTGGTCGTGCCTGTACCAGAATGCGAACCTCTAACTCTTCAGTGCCCTGTAACAAAACACCACATTTGGGAATTCTATTGAATGCAAAAAAAGTTCAATTGGTTCACATTGAACAGAAACTGCAGAAAGCATTTGATTCTCTCTCTTTATCTTTACCTCCCCACATTATCAGTTACAAGGACACATTATAGCCAGCCTTGCATCAGTATATCAAGGCGCAATAGCTAGACCGAGGACATACAAGTGTCATCATGACAATGACACCATCCCAGACATGATGCGTAAAGCACATTCTTAGGTGGCTTTGCCAACATCAAGTGTAATGAGAGAACCAGAAAGCATGTTTGCTCTCTACTTCCTTCTATGCAATTAAAAAAAAAAACTTTAGCATTACTGCAACAGTGACAGTCATCTTTTCGCTCAATGCTAATCAAAGCTATAAAGTTGTGCCCATCTGTGACGTGTAAAGCCTCACGCTCAGGTGTGATAGAAGTAGATTTTAAATACTTTGCTCAGCTCTGACACTTTACATTTTTAATTTGTTTTAAGTTAGACTGTGCACTATAACATGAATTCAGTTTCTTCACCTGTAGAGTTCTATTGTTTCGATTTTATCATGTGATCCCCACCACAGCGATTTTTAGGAAAACATAATAGTTTGAGGTTTCTACTTGTGTGTTTTACTTTTATGCTCAGAGTTCAAAGGGATTACCTTGTCGTCAAGTCTATGATTCGCAGACTATTATTTTTGTTATTAAACATTTCGAGACTTAGGGGGTCATTACAACATTGGCAAGCTGTTGGCCGCACTCCCGCGGTGCTCATTACAACATCCCCGCTGGGCCGGCGGGCGCAAACCTAGTTTATGCCCGCCGGCCCAGCGGGGATGCGGCCGCAACATAGGAGCCGGCTCCTAATGGAGCCGGCGGTGTTGCGGCCATGCGACGGGTGCAGTTGCACCTGTCGCGCTTTTCACTGTCTGCTATGCAGACAGTGAAAAGCTGCACGGGGCCCTGTTAGGGGGCTCCTGCACTGCCCATGCCAGTGGCATGGGCAGTGCAGGGGCCCCCAGGACTCCCCTTACCGCCAGCCTCTTTCTGGTGGTGCAAACCGCCAGAAACAGGCTTGCGGTAGGAGAGTCATAATCCCCAGGGCAGCGCTGCTTTCAGGGCTGCCCTGGTGGATTATCACCGCCGGGGCTAAAACGGCGGTGCGACCGCGGCGCTACCGCCGCGGTCATAATATGGCTCTCCGTACCGCCAGCCTGTTGGCGGTACGGACGCCACTTTAGCCCTGGCGGTCGGAGACCGCCAGGGTCGTAATGACCCCCTAATTTGTTGCGAGTGCAGAATTCACACTTCTTATTGAAATTCATGAAGAGTACAGGCTAAATACTACTTGCTCCTGTAAACTCTAACACAAGCAAAACTAACCCGTGACATATACTCACCTGGCGAATGCGGCCGACTAAGGTTGGCTTTCATGGCATAAATGAATGCTCGCACAGTTCTTTGCTAAACAACCCCATACAAATCTCCCATCTTACATTGTTTTTTTTTAAATCATCGGAAAAAGGAGAAAACAAGTGTGATGAAAATTTTTGTGACATGAGGTTTTTTTCCACCGCCTCATAATATCCACAATGGAAGTTTGAGTTGGTGTCTGGCTGGTCCATAAAAGAGAGAATCAAGATCTAACCTTGCCGGAAGACTAGAACTGTAATCCATATCACAGAGGTCTTTACTGCTGTCATCGACAAACTTTTAGCATCCACTGCTGTTCTGATGTGGATGATATCACAACTACGTTCCCGATCTTCAACATAACGTGCATCAAAAGAAGTTGGCAGAAAGATTACAAAACCTCATTCAGAAAACGAATGCATTTGTAGTGAAAAGGAACATCCCTCTATGGATAGCGGTAACACAGAAGCACGGATACTGTGGCTTCCACTACATGGCAGGAAAGAAGCGATTGAGTTTTATCTAACATACAAATGCTCTGCTAATGGCATAGGGTGCACTAAACCTGCAGACACTGACAAAAAAAGAACCCTTATGCAGTATCAATCAATCAGGATTTATAAAGTGCGGCTAATCACCCAATAGGGTATCCAGGCTCCTGCAGGTCCCAGGGCTTATTCGAGCAGCCAAGTCTTGAGCTCCATTCGGAATTCTGGCACTGAAGTTTTGGTCCGGAGGTGCGTGGGGAGGCTGTTCAAGGTTTTTGCTGTGATTTGAGAAAAGGAGCGTCCTCCACTTGTGCTTCGGTAGATGCAGGGAGTATGGGCAAGTGAAAAGGAGGCAGAGCGTAGTCTTCTCGACGGCTGGTGGAAATTCAGGCGAGTTTAAGGTACGCGAGTCCTAGCTTGAATTGGTATCTCTTCTGTACGGGGAGCCAGTGGAGTTGCCTGAGGTGGGGGGTGATGTGGGTTCATCAGGGAAGGCTGGGGAGGAGTCTGGTTGTGGCATTCTGTATGGTCTGAAGTCTCTGTAGGAGGTGTGCAGCAATTCCTACATAGAGGGCGCTGCCATAGTCCAGTCAGCTGGTGATGGGGGCCTGTGTCACGGTGCGTCTCGTGTGTAGCCACTTGACACTTTTGAGTTTTATCCTCTATACAAATGCTCTGCTAAAGGCAGACGGTACACTAAAACTGCAGACACAATGGCTAAAAAAACTAACTATGCAATATAGGACCATACGTTTGCAGCTACTATCCATTGATACTTGAATCTGAAAACTACCATCTCCAGGTGAGGACTGACTAATTCTACAACAGAACTGAGAATAATCAAAGACTGGAAATCACAGCACTGTGTTTGACCAAAACCAGCCATTTGAAACAACGGACAAACACTGGACAGTGCGCTAGTACATCACACCAAAAGTGACATGCATCACAGCTTGGATTCAAAGCCAGTAATGTGAGAAGCTGAGACCTTTTCACTATGTCATGTTCAGATTCTGAGCACAGCAAATCGATGTTTATCTACACTTAAAGGTGATGCATTTTCAATAATGTGGCTAGAGAAGGAATAACACAACAAGAGTCTGGCACTTGCTTTAAATGGACACTCAAATAATATTTGGGACACAGTGACACTGGATTCCAAATGGGCCAGTACTGGAGACCAGCATCTCATTCTGAATCACCGATAAAAACTATTTGCAGGACATATGCTAGGTTCTGCAACAATCTTATCATTTAAAAAAGAGTGAGAGCAAGGTAATACGAGGGAGGACTCTCCAGGGCAGCTCTCATCCACGTTTATTAGCACTCAAAGTTGAGGCGGTACAGGGGCAAAGCGCCTATAGTGAGGTGACCTAAATTATGCAAAGCGCAATAAAAGTTGAAATACATCAATGTTAAAGTCGGTGATGACACTGTTTTAACAGGTTGTCATAAGCTGGCAAATGCACACGATGGGCCTTGTGGTTTCTTTATGCCACCAAATTCTCTGGATCTGTATGGACCTGATGAGACACATTCTTGTCCTTGCAGTGGGATGAAGAACCAACCAGATTTAAACTTAGAAGCATTTGTACTATAAATTCGGCTGCCAAGCACGCTGACAAAGCTATCCGACCTCGCAAAGGATTAGAACAACCCATTAATTAAACAGAAAAGGCTTCGAAATGCAGAACCAGCACTGCGTTTGTTCTGTAATGTCCCCAGGATTTGTCCTGTGGGATTATCCTCGCTCTCCGACCGAAACCTTTCAGAATGTCATTGTATTCTCAGAACTGGTCCAGTGATTTTTCCCCTTTTAAGGATGTTTCGCTGCTTGTAGTTGCTAGCAGTAATGAAATTAGGTCTGAAACCAAATAAATGTGTCTCATATTTGAGTCTGCAGACTTTCCTCGCTTCACTCATACATTAGAAATCTGTTTTCTTCTTGTAGGCATCCCCCAGACAATTCAATCTTTGAAGACTACCTTTGAGTGGCCACATTCATTTTCCAGCTTCAATTCAATCAAAGAGGTAGACAGGTTTTGGGGATGTGAGATGAAAGAGCACTTTTAGCACAATGTCTGACCTAGAGCTCTTTTGGGGTCGGAGATGGAGACAAAATATTGGGGCAATATGTGAACTCCAGGGTACTGGCAGAAGGGGACTAGCACAAGGGGGTACAGACTTTGCTGTACAGGGGAAAGTTTACGAAGGGACTTCAAAGATAACTTACTTTCCGTAATCAGAAGACGTCCATGAAGAGACACATTAGACCCGAGGGGTAACTGGGCATCAGCCTGTATCCTACAACCCTATTATCTGTTGCAAGAACACAAAGATTGAGTAAGGTCTAGTGACCTTAAATCATGTCAGGAGGAGCCTTGGAGAAGGTTGTGTGAAAAACTGATCAAGCTGTTTGTTTACACGACTATATGGACCGATTTGCTGTCCGAATCTTTGTTTAAAATTAAACAAATACACACACAAGACAGGTAAAATAGTGAAAAAAAGAAAATGTATGGGTGTGAGATCGAAAAATGGTTTCATGAGCAGCTATCAAACGCTGGGTGAGAAATTGGGGGGCAGGGGAAGAGATCTCAGGAGACTGGAAGTAAAAGAAGTCTATCTTGGCTATTTAACAACCCATCACATGCTCTGCTGAAGTCAACCTGGGCCGGGTAATAGCTGCCTATGAATGATGTTTTAACACTTTAAAACTCAGTGATCTACATCTGCGGGCTTCCATTCAATCTCCACTTAGTTTAGAATACCTGTATTTTAACATTTAGAGATGTCAACATGAACACCGAAATATCGGTGACATTGACTTGAAAAGCACAGCATAAGTAAAAGAGCGGCATGAAAAAAGATAGTGCACCTGAACCTGTACATCACACAAAGCTGCAAAACTAGACAAACCAAAGCTCACCTGAGAACAGACGACAGACGTACAGACTCTGTCCCGACGCATTGCTGTTTCCAAGGTGGCTCTGCAGCACACATCTTGTGTAACAGGCATGAATTAATGAATATACAGTCAGTTTTTGAAATCTGGCCTAGACAGACTTTATAGGAATCAGTTCATTGTGCCCTAATCAAGCGGTGGCATCTCCCGATCACAGAGGGATCAGACTAGTCTACCTGCACAACAGACACAGGCTCAAGCATTCTGATTAGACGAGGAGTACCCAAAACCAGCATGAGCCCCTCATGGAGATAAGGAATTCAACCCATGCCTAAAAACAACTGTCAAATGTTTGGGTTAATTAACCACGTTCCTTGAGCCTCACTCAAGCGCTCAATGATCCAGATCTGAATCCCAGCTTATATGCAGAGCAGGCTCTCCAGATTCTTAGATACTTAAGACCAAGCGAGGTCTCCTTCGACAGCTTCTCCAGGGTGCACTGGTCAGCTTTCGGAGATTATCTAAGCATGCCACGCCAGTTCAAAAGAGTTCCAAGTGGGAACTCAGAGCATGTGGCTTAATCTGCGAAATACTTCCAAGATAAAATTCACCTGGTCACTGTAGGCCCAGAGTACATCCTCAGGACTGAGGAAGGAGCCTAGTTCAGAAAGTACAACAAAGGTTGTACCACACATCTCAGGAGAGCCACAGCCTATGTAAGTGAGTTCCATTAATTTTATTGTCTTTACATGTTTTGTGGATGGTCTAAGAAACTGGCATGGACTGGGCTTTCGGGCCTAAGCCGAAGACCCCTAGCGTTGGTCATTTCAACTACCGCAGTTACAATACCAGCAATGCTGTTACAGATGAATAGAAAGGTTCATTAAACAGGAAATATGTTGGGATTTAGGTGGGTGTAGTAGTAAGGAGTATTGTGTTGATGTTTTAGTCATTTCTTTAAACAGATGTTAAGTTGTGCCTTACAGTTCCCACTTAGGGATGCTGCATAAGTGAGGACCATAAGCTAGTTCTGCTAAGTGAAGTACGCCATGAATGAAAATGTACATTGGGAGATCATATGAAGCAAGAGTCACTTTCTACAAAAGAAAATCGAATCATCAATTTAGTTGAAAAAATCATTGCAAATAGTATAAAAAGAGGACATACCTGAAGCCCCAGCACAGATCCTCAAGAGAGAACCTTGTTTGTGTGAATAAAAGTCACTCGCTGCGTGGCTTATATGTCTCAAATACATTAGTATTGGTGAGCAGAAAGTGAGTTTGTGACATGCTTTGAGAAGACATTTCAGTGTATGATCATCTTCTTGTGCACCGAGACACAAACTGCAAATAAAAGGAGTCGTGTAGAGTGAAACCACGAGCCAGATATATAATAACTGGGCCGTACGTCTTTTTTTTAAACATGTTTTTATAGATTTTTCAAGACGAAAGCCATACATTTTCTGTCATACATAGTCATTGATAACAAATTATCATTGGTTACAGTCTATCGTCTGGCTCTCCCATATTAATGGTCAATGTATATATCAAACTGCTAAGAACTTGTGTGCACTTCCCGGTCTGCTGATTCTGCCCATCACTACCGAGGTTGCCGCCACGTAGGGCAAAGCTTTCAGTTGCAATGTGATTCTATTACCACTAGCGACAGGGGCCCACGTGACCACACGGGCGAGGTCGGGGAGCAGAGGAGACAGGGGGGGGGGGGGACGAGGCGGAGGGTTATGGCACAGTAGGTTTTAGCGCAGGTGTCTATTAATTGATTATGCAGGCCTTTTGGTGCTGTGGCATGCTTGCATGGGGGGATGGGCTACTAAGCTGTCAGTGTTGGCGAGGCATTGATGAAGGGTATGTATGCGTCCCCAAGTGTAGTATTGCCTTTCTGCCGGGGGCAGGGCCCGCGGCCTTCCAGGTGGATACAGCTATCTGTGATTCAGGGGGGTCTTTCATCGTTTTTGGCTTCTAGCCTAGACACTAAGACGCCCCAGGTCTCGCAGCCCGCCTGCCGCAGACCCCTACGGGTTAAGTTTGTTAATACCTGATGCTCAGCTCGAGCCCAACGTAACGTAAAAGCAAGCCAGACTTTTAAGTCCGGCGCATTGCAAGCCTTCCAGTTCATTGCTATCAATCTTTTGTACATTACATACGCTAGATCTACAAACCTGTGCAAGTGTTTATTTCTTTTCGTCCTTGTCCTTAATCCGAGTAGACAGGATTTGGGATTCGTGTCCAGGTTGAGCCCCGTGATTTCCGCTAAGGCTGTGACCACCCCCTCCCACTCCCCCCTTAACCGCGGGCACTCCCAGACCATGTGATAGAACTGTGCTGCTGGTGTTTTACATCTGGGACAGGCTGGATCCAATCCGGGGAACATGCGTTTAATCCTGGCTGGCGCCAGGTATGTCTGATGTAGATAATTGAACTGTGTATATCGGAATCTGGGGTTTCTTGAGACCTCACGTGTGTGACACAGAGCTTTTGGCCAATCTGTCCCTGAGAGCGGATTAGGCAATACGATGTTCCACCTCTCCCTAGCTTTCTGCAAGTTGTGTTCCGGGGGTCGATTCAGAAGTTTATAAAGGTTTGAGACTGCTTTTCCTTGGGGGTCCCAGTTCAGCATGTGGTGCAGGGTGACTGAGATATCAGGCTCTACGTCGCCAGATGCCCACGTTTTCCTGATTGCATGGCATATCGCGTGATATGCCAAGAATTGCCCCGGATTGATCTCTGTGAGGGCCTGTATAGCTTCGAAAGTCATTAATTTCCCTTCCTCGAAACAGTCTCCTACTGCACCAATACCCGCGTCTAACCAGGTTGTAGGTGAATATGAGCCAGCTTCCACCCGCCCGGGGAGCCTATCCAGCGGGAGGAGTGGTGAGTAGGGTAGTTTTTTAGCTCCTTTTTGGATATACTTCTTCCAGTATGTGTGTGCCACTATCATCAGCGGGTTTGTGCATGTGCTTTTAGTCTGCTTATCCAACAGCCAAGCTAGTATGGGAGCGCCTTGGAGTTGGGATTGTAACCATATAGTTTCTGCCGAGCTAGGTCTGTGGAGCCAATTTAAGATCCACTGCAACTGTGCGGCCGCAGAATAGAGCTCAAAGTTTGGGGCGCCCAGTCCACCCATTGCTACCGGATGATATAGCGTGGTAAGTGCAACTCGCCTTCTGCCCTCTCCCCAAACCAGTTGTAGCAGGATGGAGTTCAAGCCGACGAAAAAGCTTTTGGGGATAATGATTGGTAGGGCCACAAAATAGTACAGCAGTCTGGGTAATATCAGCATGTTTGCTATAGCTACTTTACCCAGTGGGGAGAGAGGTAATTTATTCCAGAAGCGTAGTGAACTCTTAACAGAGGACACCGCTTTCCCCAGATTCCCATCCCTTAAATCTTCCGCCCTGTGGTATACGTTGATTCCTAAGTATTTAAATGTGTTGAAGCACCATTTAAGGTGGCCTGGTGGGGCACTTTCTTGCCTCGCATGAGCCTAGCTGGTTAGTGGGAATATGCAGGATTTCCCCCAATTAACTATTAGACCAGATACCCTTCCGAACTCAGACAGCAGCGACATCACTGGGGGCAGCGACTCCTCCACTCTACGTATGTATATCAGGGCATCATCTGCGTATAGTGATATGGAGTGGAGAGTGCCGTTCCTTGACACCCCCCATTCTTCTTTTTTGGCCCGGACGCGTGCAGCTAGTGGTTCCATCGCTAAGGAAAATAGGAGGGGGGAGAGGGGGCAGCCCTGTCTTGTTCCCCTGTTAATCGGAAAGCTTTCTGATATTTCTCCTCCCGTCTTCACCCTAGCCTGTGGGGCAGTGTACAGAATGCGTACCCAGTTTGTGAATTTTGGACCGATACCCAGTAACTGCATAGTGGCAAACAGGAAGTCCCATTCTAATGTATCAAACGCTTTTTCTATGAACTGGGCCGTACGTCTATAAAACCTGCAGGAATGGACACTACATGGCTGCCCATCAGAGAGTCTACTGTACTGGATACCAATAAGTACTCACGTCATCGGATTCCCGGATGAGTTCCGTATCTTCTACTTGCACCACAGCATCAGCACCACACGGGATTGGTGCGCCTGTGGTTACTCTCATCACCTGACCAGGCATCACTGTCTGAGTGGGCTGCAAAATAAGAAAGGCGAAATGACTCAAGGAAAGCTCATGTCTCCCTTCTCCTGGTCCGAGAAACACAACTTATTAATTCTTACAACGGAAAGGGGTGACATTCTAAATACACTGGTTTCCATAATCACAGATTTACCCAAGCTCCGAGAAACCTGTAAGGCATATTAACACTAGCAACAGTGTTTAACATAACAATGCAACCAAAGACCACAGCGTATAACCAGCTCTTTGTAAGAAATGAACGCTTGCTTTTGGCTTCATCGTTCCTTTCTTTTCTCGAACATCTTAAATATATAAAATGCAGCGGTGTAATGAAACTTGAGGAGGCTCCCTGCAAAGTTCCCCTGGATCCAGTCAGGAGCCCCCTCCCCCCGAGCTAAGGGGGGCAATGTTACGCCACTGTTAAAACGGAAACCCCTACGTAAAATAATCCTCATGCCCACATGCAATCCACAATGTTTAAAATGGCTGACATTTTGAGGAGGGGAAATGAACTTGGCACTATCTAGCCACAACGCTAGGCAGAGGGTGCTTTTTCCATCATCTACAATGTACTAACAGTCTGAGTATGCAACAGGGAAACAACAGGGGCACAGTCTTACGGCTACGTAGGATACAGACAAGTCACGCTTACATTCACCTACTGCAACCTAGGGAATACCGACACCACATTCTGGAGCAGTATGAAGTGCATTTTCTTCAAATCTCCTACACTGGAATCACTGGTAGAGGTTATGTTAAGGTCCAACATTTGAGATAGCTTTAGCTGTCTCACCAGCATATTTCAGACATACATACAATTCCATACAGACATCTTTTTTCTTACATGGTGGGTCACTGGTCAGATGTATTCATCCATTGGTCTGTTAAATTGTCATTCACATTTACTTCTGCCCATCTACAGCACACTTTAGCAACACAAAAGGATGATGAACTGAGTGCAGAAACCTTTCAAGCACTCACCCTCAGTCACAGATCTGGGTTTAATCCATCGTTCTTTTGCTCACGATCCCACATCAGTTTGGACCCAGTCATATGCAAATCAGTCTTGACCCTGTTCCCCATGGGAATAGTCCAGCCAAACTGCCACGCCTGGTCCTCTCTGGACTAGAAACAAGCAACCTGAGACTGGTTTCAGGGAGTAACCCCTCATCTGCCAGGCTAGCTTGGATCCAGTAGCACAGTGAGCAAGGGACCAACATATGGGCATACTCTGGCCACTTAGGGTGGCTTTAGCAACACAAAAGGATGATGAACGGAGTGCTAAAACTTTACAAACGCTCACCTCCAGTCACAGATTTAGGTTTAATCAATTGTTCTTTTTCTCACCATGCCACCCCAGTTTGGAACCTGTTCTCATGGGGAGCAGGGTCAAGACTAATTTGCATGTGGCTGGGTCCAAACTGGAATGGCATGGCGAGCTAAAAAGCTGATGGATTAAACCCAGATCTGTGACTGGGGGAGAAAGTTTGATTTGTTTCACAGTCCGTCCATCATCTGTTGTTTTTGCATTCATCTACTGCACACAGCATGGGGCAGCACGTCAGCCCAATATAACCATAGGAACCTGTTATTGCACAAAGCCTGTGCACAATGTTGACATCCTCTTATAAATAGATCCTACCTTTTCCGCTGCAAAGCTGGTTCAAAGCATGCTTTAATTACTTAATGTATTCTTTTATTAACTTTAACTACCAGGATATCTATATTGCCAGCACTACTTTTTAAAGTTATGGTTTTGTAACAAAGTAGCTGTCTGCAATCTGAGTACTTGGTTAGGTGGTAATTTATTCTTATCTCCTTCATAAATAAAACAATGCGTAGCACATCTGCAAGATATGTTTGTAAAGCACCTCTAGTATAACAGCCATATCGGTGAATGTTTTTTAAATCTAAATTTTTTATTGCAAACATCTTTTTTCCTTTTTGTGCAATATGAACGTTATTAAAAAACGTAAAATAATGACATCAGCTTGCCCTGGCTGACCTATTGATTTTAACCAGGGCTTTTTACTTTTTTAAGTAGTGTTTCTACAGCCCCAGCGGTAAATCCACCACACAAAGACCTGTGGATTCAACTTGCTCATGGAAGAGAGGGATTCGGGTGCTGTTCTCAAGGTGCCTCGTTCACAGGACTACACCGAGGTAGACGGAGATCCAGGATCTCAACAGAAACCATCAAGAAGGAAGACGTCTGCCATCTGTGAAGCATCTGTTGTGGCCGATGGCAAAAACAGACTCAAAAGTATCAAAAATACATACATCGCTGTACACAAATCTAGACAGACACTTGCCCCGATACCTGCTGGGTCTGTAATCAGAACAGTGAAGTACCCACACCTAAAACAGGGATGGACCGGAGTTTGGATGGGCCTTGAAGCCAAAACAGGTCCAATGCTGCTGTAGGGCGATATTTATGCACAGTAGGTGTTTTGGAAGTAGAGATTTTGAAGATTCTGTTTTATAGTCATGGGTTTCCACTTTTTATTTTCACACACAGCCGCTCCATGTGGATGACATGTCCCCAGGAGACTCACGCCAACGCGGAGACATTTTAGATTAAAAGCGGAATCCATAGAATCACAACTTAAAAATAAAACTCAATACAGCCTCAAATAAATTAGATCCAGCAGTGCTCCTCGGCTGCAGGACAAAATTAACGCAGATGGATTGTGAAGTGGTTTAACTGGTCAATGACATCACAGGTAAACACTATTTGGAAATTCCCCAAGGTCTATTTGATAGATGTGGGGTAACATTTCTTTTAATGGACAGGCTCTCAATAGCACAAATGCTATATTTTAATCTCCAGACTTCACACTATGAAGATTGAGATAGAAAGCGTATGTGTACACAGAACGTTTTCCATGGGCAATCGATGATGGTTGCAAATCTTAGATGAAGTAAAGGACCAAGGTTTTTTGGCAATTTGTACTTCTTACAATGTATAGTTCTCCAAATGGTAGCAAAAATCCTCAATCTAAATGGATAAAAAGGAACTTCTTGTTTCCAAACCATATTAGAATATTGTTAACACCCCCAGGGCATATCCTACATTCTGATTTCGCCATTACCTATCTGTGGAGTACATATATTTCAAGGACACGGCTGGTTTTTACAAGAACCAATCTGCTGAGCTCTGTGCTTTAACGAGGAACAAAATTATGCAAATCAGAGAAACTCGCACAGCAACTCCCAGAAGAAGAAATAAGTCTTCAAGGGAAAATGAGATTCATAACTTACCATGTAGACGCAGTGAAGGCGCCATGAAAACAATAAATGAAATGTGAAATTCAAATCTGGAACCTTTTCTAAATGGACACTTTATTATTATTAAATAACAAATGCTTTTAAACTTTCCAAGTGAAACAGTCCAATGTGAGCTGATCGAAGGTATACATCCTTCTCGGCTCCTCTGCCTGAGCGAAACCTACATCTGGCGCCAAGGTTCTATGACTCGACCCAACGCACTTTTCTTTTTTAGATTTCAACCATCATTCATGAGGGTTAGTCTCGGCCAAAAAAGTGATCCAAAAGGCTTAGATTTCCATCTAATGCTCACCATGGACTCCACTTCAGTGGCCACATTTCCCGTGCTTCCATCATATGTGCTTTGGGGTTCTGTCAGTGACAAGTATGAAGTGTGTCCCCTGGTCCAGCCATAATCACTGACAATCACCAACTATCAGTTTTCTCACTACTGGTTTCCACAAGGTGGACCTCTGTCTAAAGTGGAAATGTGGTCCTCCCATCACCTGTGTATTTACTGTTAGACCCCAGCCACAAACTTGTGCAACTTCCAATGTAGCAGTCATGTGCCAATGGTGTAGCTTGGCTCTGCTAGGCCTGTGGGGAAAAGATATTCCATCGGTTTGATGAGTCAACAAGGTTTGTGCCAGGATTAGGATCTGCCAAAGAGGAAAGGTCAAGAATGGTTTGAGGACCCCGCCCTCCCGTTTACTGCAGAGGAGAGAAGGCAGTATCTTTTCTGGATAAGAAGCCAGCCTGGTGAGTAGTGTACAGTGTCATTGTTATTGAGTACAACAGGAGATGGACACAGGCAGCAAATGCTGTTCCACAGAATGTCTCCATCATTACAGAACACAAAACCATTTAAGAGTCCTCACTACACCATCTTAGATGGACTCGCACTACAATAAGCGTCCCCTCTGTTACAATACGTTTTTTCCTTTTGATGTAAGATTGAGCATACATAGTAAGTGCAACATAAATGACAGATAAGCACTTTGATCTGTCAGTTGTCAAGTAATCAGATAAACATAAAATAACAGAATGTAAAACACAAATCAAAAGATAAATTCCACTTGTGGTTCTGCATAATGTATTCAGTTCATTTCATAACAATGCACAGACCTACGAAATCTCTCAATCATCTGACTCGGTTCTTTCCACATTTTAGTCATGGAAAAGTGTCTGTGTCTGCTCTATCTGTCCCTTCAACACATTTGTCTAACAACACTACTGGCACCGGAACTACCTTTGACTTGCTCCAAATATCTGTCAGACAACTTCCCAATAAAACTCAAGAAAGGCCCTTTTTTACCCAACCAGGTGCCTTCCTCTGTATTTACTCTCACTGTTCAAAGACACGCTCTCATGCTCCCTTTCTACCCATTTGATTACCATTACCATATAGATCTCTTCCCATGATATCCTGTTTTAGCACCCAACTCGAGGTTTGGAACAGCATTCTCAGTCTATCATCAACATCAAGTTTAAACAGTCAGTGCTAGGCGTCGTCCTATACACCCACGCCAACTTCAGAACAGCGGTGTTGAGGTCTTTACTCAACACCAGATAACCACTCATTTAACACACTACTCCACCTTTCAAGTAATCCACTGCCTTATGGAGAATATCAAGAACCTGGTGTGGTGCACAGACATTTGATAAAATCTATTTATTTCCTTGACGACTAATGCCACTTTGGTCATCACTATTTCTGAGGGTATGTCCTCACACATAAATATCTTCTGTAGAAACTCTATTGCAACTCTGCTCTCAACACGTTCTACAAACTTTACTATTTGCCTACAGAGAAATAGTCAACAACTACACCGGTTTACTTAGTCAAGGAACCAAGCGTGATAACAGGCAACCTTTCCACCAGGGTCACCAGGCTTTGACACTTTTGACATACGATTATGCACAATTATGCATGGGTTTCTTTGTGCACTGGCAAACTGGGGGAGGCGAAGGGCAAGTTGGCTTCTTTTCAAAATGTCCAGCCAGAAATAGTTTTATCAATGAGAAGGTTTCTAAGTTTATTAATTATCGTTTTGCCATCTGCAGGGCAGATTCCAAGGAAGGCAAGTGGAGAGGACACACATCAGCACAACTTTCTCCAAAGAAGAAAAGGTAAGGGGCTTCAAAATCAAAGCTCAAAACATTTTCTTGGCACACAAATGTGCGTTAAGACAAATGGAGATGTATGCCTGTGAACATACACACCAAGACACACAGTTCTAGCAGCCACAGGGGGAGAACATGAATAACATTGCCTTTTAATTGTCAGGACTCCCCTTCCTTCCATTCTGACTGTTACACCCTGCCAACACATCATCATTAACGTGATGCAGCCAG
Source organism: Pleurodeles waltl (assembly GCF_031143425.1). Classification (NCBI taxonomy): domain Eukaryota; kingdom Metazoa; phylum Chordata; class Amphibia; order Caudata; family Salamandridae; genus Pleurodeles; species Pleurodeles waltl. The sequence goes on from NC_090448.1 coordinate 1,127,531,046, forward strand.
AATAAATGAGTTTGCTGAAAGTTGACTCCGAAGATGTCTATACATTTAGCATTCTTGTATCAATTTGCAGAGAGTGGATACACAGCTCATTAAATCTTTGTCAAGGACACCTCAAGGAACACATGGTTTAGCATGAGGGTGGGAAGTGATATACAAACACCAATCCATCTGTAGGAGTCCTGAATTTGTTGCAAATGTTTTTGTAAACAGAGGAGAACGAAGATTTTTCTGAACAGGAATGGATACAATTTTGGCTAGTTCACCGACAGAACAATTTGCCCAGAGCACACATTGAAGAGGTAGTCAGGACTCTACCATCCCAAACAAAACTGTGTCATACCTACAGAAAGAGATATGCATCATTCATGGCCAAAGCCAATAACCCTAAGTATAAGTGGGAAGCCTATGATTTAAAAGTGCAATCTAGCTGCCCCATTCTTTTGAGCCATGAGAAAGGTCAGGAGTCTGGTTAAGCCCGTAGGCACGTTTGTGGAAGGGTATTGCACTTGCAAAATCTTACCGGTGCCTGAACTTTTACTATTCAAGAGGCTTTACTTTATGCTGTTTTCACAGGCTACCCTCTGCGAACAGAGCAGGGTGTGTATGCACACCTACATTGTTCACCGGAACCAGAAACCACGCATGAGCAGCCACTTATGGGCAGGGGGCAACACGCAGTCATGTCCTCAATATGTTCTTCAGTTCGATTCAGGTAACAGCATCTTTGCAACATGCGTGCTGAAAGCACAGAGAGCTCAATAGATTCTCGCCGCAGGTCAGTGGGAGTATAATGGTTGGGTAGGGCGGCGGTCCACCAGAACAAATTTCCACTCCAAACAGTAGAATGAAGAGAGGAGCTAGGTTTTAAGGCGAAAGAGGTACAATGGAAGATATACAGGTAATCTATCACAGACAGCCAAAAGTAGGGAGCGAGGAGACTGTAGTAGCAAATGCTAATAGGGATGATAAATGATGGGTAGGAGGAGGACACTGAGTAGGGAGTGCTACATATGCAGCCTTCTCAGTCAATATCCAACATGTAACAGGACTGAAAGGATGCCTATGCGCTCTTCTCTCTCTTTTCATAAAGGGAGGGTGGCCCTCTGGCCTTCAACACTGCAAGAGGGGAAGAGTTGCTACTTCAGTCATTGCCACTGTAGCAAAGACAATGAATAACATGTAACACTTCTTTAATTGAAAGATTAACAACTGAAGACTTGAAAACTTTCACAGGCACTCAAGCAGCCACAGGCAAAACCCGTCACTACATTTTACAATAAAGAAATACTGCGAAATGTACGTACGGATTAAGATTTTTCCCGCTCACAATTGACTGCTAATTACAAAGGGATATGCCGGATTAATCATCAAGTGTAAAAAAAAAATCTGAGTGCTAAACCTCTCCCAAATAAGATTGCAGTCTATAAAACTGGGAAGGTGGGGCTGGTAGCACCATGATATCACACACAAAGATAAAAGGAAGAAGGCACAGTCAAGAACTATGGTTAGGACAGGCATCTAGAGCTTTCTGGGCCCTTCTTTTGACGCCCAATCAGCTACAGGTAATGCAAATACCCAAACGTGGTATGGGTGAAACAAGGTCAAATGGATCGTTAATGGGGGTTCTTCAAAGGATTGCAATGATGTAAGAGAATGGAATAAAAACATTTTACATGTCACTTTTTCCTTATATACTTTTGAATTAAGGGAGTGTAGAATGAAAGCTATGCATGTACCCTAACAGCAAGTCCCTGCAGACAACAAGGCATCCTCCTGACAAACAGATGGAAAGTTCAGTGTTCGAACAGGACGCTGGCTTGTGGACAATTTACCCCGAATACGCCCCTAAAACAGAGAAAGAAATGTGCCCCTGGAAATTTAACCCGAAATTCCCATCCTCCTCTTTTGAACATATGAAAACCCTAAGAAAACAAGTTACTTACCTGTAACTACAGTTATCCAGTATTGGTATCTTTCATAAATTAACATGCCTGAATCATCCCCGTCAAAGTGGGAGTCCCATGGTACATAAAAAAGCAATAATTAACAAATATTTTTTTTTCCTATCGGCTATAATGGTAACACAAGTCACTCATATAGCCTATCTAAGTCCTTTTGTGAAAAGGACCCAAACCTAGCTGCTGGCCTATCAGGTACCAGCACCATCTAGAACACTCTCCAGAGAAGCTCGTTCCCTCAGATTTTCTAGCACGAGAGTGAAAAGAGCATGACCGGAGAGGAAATGCGGGCGTCTAAGGGGAGGAGGGTGGGCCGCATGTGAATTTATGAAAGATACCAATACTGGATAACTGTAGTTACAGGTAAGTAACTTGTTTTCTTATCCAGTATTGGATCGTTCATAAATTCACATGCTTGAATCCGAATAGCCAGCAGTACTCTTAATAAACGTCAGGCCCGCAGTGGATGGAGGGTGCGAGCATAGAAATCCATATTACCAAATAACCAGCTTATAAATTTTGTATTATGAGCCTAAAACAAATATATATCCATATATATACCTTAAATAAATAAATAAAAAAATATATATATATATGTACATATGTATATATAAATAAACAACAGTATCTGAAACCATATTGCATCGCAATTATAGACTAATGCATATAGAATAGTTTCCACATAATAAAGGAAAGGTCTCACCTTAGTGAAAGAGATGACCTAAGACAGCTTGTCCAACTAGAGAGTCCGCTCTCTGCGACGACTCCAAACAATAGTGTTGCGTAAAGGAGTGCGTAGTCTTCCATGTTGCAGCCTGACATATATTATCCAGAGCAATGCCCTGGAACAGAGCAGCCGATGTGGAGACTGCTCTCGTGGAGTGCGCTCTCGGGCGCTTAGTCAACAGTTTTCCTGCTTTGATGTGGCAAAACTGAATTGTAGAAGCAATCCACCGGGCTATGGTGGCCTTAGTGACCCCTGCTCCTTGCCGTCCATGAGCATAAGATACCAACAGCTGATCTGTTTTCCTTATTTGTTTGGTACTTTGGATGTTAAATTTGAGGCATCTCTTGATGTCCAAAGAATGCAGAGCCTTTTCTGCGATTGTAGATGGATTTGGGAAAAAGGTTCGTAGTATCACGGGCTCATTCAGGTGAAATGATGATGGCACTTTAGGAATGTACCTGGGGTTAGTCCTGAGCTGAACAAAGTCATCTAAAAAAAACAGAAAAGGTTCCTTAGTAGTAAAAGGCTGTATATCGCGGACTCTCCTGGTGGAAGTAAGAGCAAGCAGAGTTGCCACTTTCCATGTGATGTACTTTAGTTCAGCTCTGTGAATAGGTTCGAACAGAGCTTTCATTAGCTACGACAGGACTACATTCAGATGCCACTCTGGCGGAGGTGGACGCACCGGAGGGAAAGTGCGGAAGAGACCTTTCATGAACTGTTTAACAATCCTGGATGAGCCTAGTGAGGGCATATCAGAAGAGCGTCTATAGGAGGCTATAGCTGCCAAATTAATCTTAACCGATGCATGGCATAGACCGGCCTTTGAGAGGGTGAGAAGGTACGAGAGAATTTGTTCCGGCTTAATCTGTAAAGGATGGAACTTGTTCTGAGCGCACCAAACACAAAATGTCTTCCATTTGAGCTTGTACGTCTTATTTGTACTGTCCGCTCGTGCCCTAGATAAAATCCATCTGTATTCCTGATCAATGTTCATACCCTGGAACTCTCGGAACTCGGGAGCCAAGAGTGCAATTGAAGAGGTGTTGGATCGGGATGAAGAATCTGACCCTGATTCTTCGTGAGAAGGTCGTGGTTGCAGGGAAGGCGCATGGGATTGGCCACGGACCGGAGTGGAAGCTCTGTGTACCAATACTGCCTGGGCCACCTGGGCGCTATGAGAATGATCCTACAGCACTCCGAATTCATCTTCCTGAGGAGCCTGGGTATTAAAGGGATGGGGGAAAAGCGTAGGCAAAGATCCCGGACCATCTCATCGAAAGAGCATTTCCACACGACCCTGGGAGCGGGTATCGACTGGCGTAGAATTGGCATTTGGCGTTCTGATTGATGGCAAACAAGTCTAGGATCGGTTGTCCCCAGTGTTGGAAGACACCGATGAGTACCTTCTGGTTGAGTTCCCACTCGTGGCATTTGTCGTCTGTCCTGCTGAGCGAATCCGCCAGGACGTTGTTGACACCTGGCAGGTGCTCCACCCTGAGGCGAATATTGTGCAGTGTGAGCCAGTCCCAAAGAGATTGAACTTCCCTTGAGAGGGAGAGGGATCTTGTTCCTCCCTGCTTGTTGATATAAAACATACTGGTTGTGTTGTCTGTCCGGACCAACACTGATGACCCTGCAATGCGTGGAAGAAAAGCCTTGAGCGTGAGGTGGATCGCCTTAAATTCCAACAGATTTATGTGCATTGCTTTCTGCGCATCTGACCATCTTCCCTGAATGCGCATGCCTTGTAAATGGCCTCCCCGGCTTTCCAAGGAAGCGTCTGTCGTGATGATAAACTCTGCTATTGGCGTTAGAAAAGTACGCCCTTGGGAGAGATGGTTGGTCTGAGACCACCATCGCAAAGCCTGCAGAATTTTTGGTGTAACACTTATCAAGTCGTCTAAGAATCCTTGCGACTGGGTCCATTGGAGCTGTAACTCCTCTTGTGAAGGTCTCATTCTCAATCTTGCTAGATGAACTAGGACGATGGCTGAGGAAATCATGCCTAGAAGCGACTTGATCAGTCGTACTGAAACAAACCTTTTTCTGGAAATACTGACAGCCAAGTTGGTTAGCTTCTGGTGCCGTGCCAGGGTGGGGTACGCCTTGTTTTTGATGATGTCTAGTTCTGCACCTAAGAAGACTATCCTGTGTGAGGGAAGGATGACTGACTTCTGTAGGTTTACTGTTAGCCCCAAACGGCAAAATAATTTCAGGCAGGCGTTTGTAGCCCTGGACACTAGTAGTGAAGAAGGAGCTTTTATGAGCCAGCTGTCCAGGTTTGGAAACACCTGAAAACCCCTGTTGCGGAGAAAAACTGCGACTGGGTCCAGACATTTCATGAAAATTTGTGGAGCTGACTTCAGACCGAATAGGAGAACTTTGAATTGATAATGGGCACCGGCCACAGTAAAGCGGAGATACATGCAATGTTTCTGATGTATTGGTATGTGGAAATAAGCAACCCAGAGATCCATTGTTGTGATAAAATCTCCAGGATTGAGAAGGTGTAGGATATTCGACAGCGTGATCATCCTAAAGGATTGTTTCTGAACGAACTTGTTGAGCTTCCTCAGATCTAGTATCGGTCTCCATTCCCCTGACTTCTTCTTTATCAGAAAGAACCGGGAATAGAACCCAAGACATATTTGCTGAACCGGAACCTCTTCTATCGCTCCCTTGGCGAGCATCAGTAACACTTCCTGCTGAAGCAGGTGAAGATGGAACGGTTTGGATGTTCCTTATGGATGGTGCGGTGGTTTTTGTATGAATTCCAAGGTATGAGCTCGTGTCACTATATCCAGCACCCATTTGTCTGATGTTATGTGTTTCCACTCCTGGATGTAATTGGAGATGTTCGCTCCCACTTGTTGAGTCTGTAAATATTGTGGAAAAATAGCCGGTGCCTGGTGATGTTCATTGTTTTCTAGGTTGATCCCGGTTTTGGGAAACCTGTCTTTTCCTTCCGCCCTGTCTGGCCTATGAGGCAGTGGATGGATGTCTATACTGCTGCTGATAGGATGGTCTATATTTGGGCTGCTGATACTGCTTGTGAAATGAACCTCGAAATGAGGTAAATCCCCTTCCTCTTGCACCCCGAAAGGGCTGTTTCCGGTACTGGAAGGTACCTAGGGACTTAGCAGTATCCATGTCAGCCTTGATGACCTGCAATGCGTCATCTACATGCTTGCCAAAGAGAGATTCTCCGTCGTAAGGCATGTCAAGAATTCTGGACTGCACTTACGGTCTGAAAGATGTGGCTTTGAGCCAACCCTGTCGGCGTAATACCGCAGCACCAGCCAGCTGACGAAAACCACTGGAGCCTATATCTAGAGCGCAATCAATTATCTCTTCAGACATGTGCTCACCTTCTTGGAGGATCTTCCGTGCCTCTGGTTGTTTGCTTTCCGGGATGAGGTCCATTAAAGCCTGCATATCAGACCACATTTGTCGATCATAACGACCCAAGATCGCTAAGGAATTTGCTGCCCGAACAGTCATTGCTGACATGGACGAGAACCTTTTGCCCACGTTATCTAATCTCCTTCCTTCTCTATCTGGAGGAGTAGAGATAGGTGTTGACGGGTTCTTAGAATGCCTTTGTGCCGCTTGAGAGATGACAGAGTCCGGCTTTGGGTGACCAGTTAGACATGCCGGAGAGTCCGGAGGTGCCTTATATTTTTTGTCAAGCTTTTGTGGCACTGGTGGAACTGTTGCCGAGTTGCGCATGATCTTGACACCCTCGCTCCATATAAAGTCAATAATAGGGATGGCCCTTACAGACTTCCTTGTTTGTTCTTTAAAATCATGGAGGAAGCATTCAGACTGTGAAACAGATGTTGGTAGGTGGAAGCGTGCGGCCGCCCTATCCATTAAATTGTGAAAACCACCTATATCCTCAGGTGGAGAATCTGAAGGGCGAGGAGGCGGTGGAGAAGGAGTGGGGGCTAAGTAGTCATCCTATTACTCAGTAGAATGCTGTGGCGTCGATATCTCCCCTTCTTCCTCCTCTTCCCCTGATGTCGAAACTTCATCTCCGGGGGGAGCAGCTAACACGGAATGAGGAGTCATCCTAGGAGTAGCTGGAGGTGGAGGTACGCTCCTTAGTGTAACAGGAGAAGTTGGCTGTGGTGGTTGATCTTCTGCTGTAACTGGGAACCTCCTCCTATAATCCTGCAACATTGACTGTAAGTCCTGGATCAAGGAGGCAGGCATCTGGACAGAGTCTCTTGGTTGAGGCGGTGGTTGATAATAGCGCCCTTGATGAGAGTAATAAGGTTGATATTGATCATACTCATCATCCTCATCCTAGTATTTGACAAGCAACTGGGATGGGCTGTGCGCATCTCCAACTGGACCGTCATCCGATTCCTCCCAGCCCAGCAAATGACTAGGTAATAGGGTTGACACCTTACTTGGTGAAGTATCTGTAGGGTAGATCGCCGATCTGGGCAATGATGTGATCTTAACCATGGCTCGAAGGTCAGGAGACCCAGAAGAAGTAGGAATGGCCTCTATCTGGCTTATAGGCACCATTGGCATCGTCGATGGTGTCAACGACGATGGTCCCGTCGACGGCACTGTCATAACAGATGATCCTTCCATTAACGACGGTCTCGTCGTCGATGGTGGTCTCGTCTACGGTAGTCTCGTCGACGGTGATACAGCCGACGGAGCTCTCGTCGGTGGTGTTGCAGTCAACGGGGCTTTCGTAGACTATGTCATCAACGACTATGTTCTCGTCGGCGAAGGCATCGACGTTGTCAGCAATGTAATTCTTTCTGGAATCCTCATCGACGGAGGTTTAATAGAAGAAATAGGAGTCTTTACCACCGACGTCAAGGTAGTCGTCGCGGACGATGGTCTCGTCGACGAGGTGGTGGAGACGGTAGATGTGAACACTGTTGTCGTCACGGTCGTCAAAGGTGGTGTCGTCGTCAACTTAATTTTGATGGATACCTTTCCAGAGGTGGAAGGAGAACGGTGGGACGAATCCTTCTTTTGACGAGGAGAGGATGGCGCTGAAGAAATTGAGCCCTGTAAGCCTTTTGCACCTTCTCTATGATGCAATTTCTGCCGCTTTCTGGATCTTTCCGCCTGCCCCAGGTCCTCAGATTTGGACCTTTTGTGTGGCCTTTCCGACCCACTCTCCTCACCTGAAGTACAGGATTTTGCCTGTAACCATGTCAGAAGTCTACCCTCATGGTCTCTGAGGGTTTTTGTAGAGAAAGTACGGCATATCTTGCAGTCCTTCACCTGGTGTTGTGGGTAGAGGTAGTATAAGTAGTCTTTATGTGGATCATCCACATGGAGCCTTTTCTTGCCACAGGTCTTGAAAGGGCGGAAAAGGCCTTGTCTAGAAGAATCCGACATCCTTAGAGTTTTCTTGAGACAAAAACACTTCTGAAGAAGCAGAAAACTGAGCAGGGCTCAGGGAGACTCCCTTCACACGACGTGCGGTAGAAAATCTGTGGGAAAGAGCTTTTCTGGAGAGTGTTCTAGAGGGTGCTGGTACCCGATTGGCCAGCAGCTAGGTTTGGGTCCTTTTCACAAAAGGACTTAGATAGGCTATATGAGTGACTTGTGTTACCATTATAGCCTATAGGAAAAAAAAATATTTGTTAATTATTGTTTTTTTATGTACCGTGGGACTCCCACTTGGACGACGGGGATGATTCAAGCATGTGAATTCAAGCATGTGAATTTATGAAGATCCAATACTGGATAATTGAATTTACGTGAAACGTGTGCTGTAAATCACCTCTTGCTGATTTATGGGTGGAAAACAAAAGAGCCAAGATCTCACCTGCTCGCCGGCTTGGGATTCCCCAATGATGAAACGATCCCCAGGACCGTCTGCCGCTGAAAAACATAACGTGGATTGGAATCAGAATAGGGAAAAGGAGCAGAGGGTAGGTTATAAGCTGAAGAACGGCAAGTATCTGAGAGGATGTCTAAGTACAAAGTTTATGTGACTGCGTTCTCAGTTCATAGGGATCACACAGAATTCTCCCTCCTACAGAAATCTGGCAAATCTGGCCTCCGTGCCACAGGTAAAGACAAATCCCTTGTGTAATTAAATTCTTCTAGAATACTGATATTTTGTGAATATTCTTTATTGCTAGAATCAGACTAGTTCTTAAGTCAATGGAAAGGTCAATATTTGCTGCTGTTTACTTAGGTTCCTGACATCACAATGCTGTTGTTTACACAAGTCCCTGACGTCACATTGCTCTACTTGCTTACAGAAGACTTCCAGTCCCCCTCGACAGACACCAGCAGACCAAGTAAACAAAGAACAAGATGCCTCACTCTGTATAGTTCAAGAGTACAAAAGAAAATGCAGCCTTTACTTGAAAAGTTGTGTGGCACCAACACAGGGTCCTACATAAGAACCTGGGATCTTCCTACGGTTTAACCCCACTCAATAGCAGATAATCATTTAAGATCTCGGCCCGCACACAAGCGAAGACAGTGGTTCAGATTGTTGAGGTGGTTCTCATGATCAAAATAATATGCTTTCATAAAAATACAAGACAGAAATTTACAAATTAGACTACACAGTAAACCAACATTAGAAGTCAATCAAACCCCTCTAGTACAGGTTCCCCAAAAGTCAATGTTATCCCAAGACTGGTGTTTGATTCTCAAAAAGGACAGCGCTTACCTCGAACAGCATAGCCATCTTTCACAGACGCAGGGAATGGCGGGAGGTTGTCTTTTGCATAGACCTCTTGAGCAAGGACTCGGCCCATGCCGTCTGGAAGGGGACAGAGAAGGGCAATGCCTTGTCAGGAGGGCCAGTGCTAACACACGTTGAGAGTACTTCACCCAAAGGATGGTGTGCATGTGCATATAAAGTGGTCTCCCACTGCACTTTACACATCCGATAACAGTACCCGGCGGATGTACTCATGAACTCAACAGATAACATGACACAGCACAGAGAAACAATTGAAATGATCAACCTCAGCAGATAAAACAGGCTTCTATGGCTAACCACCACAGCAGAGAATCTGCAGTCTGGTGTGAACGCAGAGAAGAAGATGTAAACAGTGATATGATGTTGATATTTTCTTTATCATAAATTGCATACTTTGTATGATATTTTTAACAATTCCCTTCCTTTAATATTCACAGGGTGAGAAGGGCAACAAATTGCATAGGAGAAAAATGGCCAGCGGTGGGAGCAATGGTTCGGGTCCTATACATGAGAGGTGTTCAGTGATCGTCCGCTAGTCCCTGAGCCACGTCATACTTGCAGGGCAATCACTATAGAAATGATCACTTTCCAAATGCAGTGACAATAAACTTATGTCATGAAGATAATTTTAAGTTCTAGCGTGGCTCCACACACTGTGGAGGAAAGGTGGACTAATCAGTAATACTACAAAACTTTTGTTTGAATTTCTTTATTGATTTTCCTAAGTATTATGGTAATTCTATACAAGTTCATAGTATTGCATATTAACTATCACTTTGTAAATATAACAAGATGCAACTATTAAAAAACTCGGCATCTTGACATTAATGAGTATGACGAGTATTAATGAGTGGCAACATGTTCTTCCTACTAGTGGTGTATGGAAGCTGCTCCGAGGGCATATATCTGATGCAAGGTGCAAAAGCGGTGTGTTCCTAAGGTTTCCTACCTGTGCTGCTTTTACACTGATGAAGCCAAAGCTGTTATGTGAGGGCGTGTTTACGTTGTGGAGTGCAAAATTATTGTGGTAAAAGAGAAAAGCCCAAACAATTCTATAAATGCAATGGAACTACCAACCTGGAAAATGTGTTGGATACATTCCTGCTCTGCGCTTAAGTTTTTATAAAGTGGGCCTCCATGCTATGCTCTTAAACATCCCCCAGGGTCATAAGGGAAACATTAAATCCACTGCTTAGGACGTACATGGTGGCATTAGCCAGGGAAGACCACTATCACCAATGTCATTTGCTTTGGCAATTTAACCACTCGCTAAAGGAAGGAAGAGACAGCGGAACACCACTAATTGACGACATACACATCCTTGTAAGCAGATGCACTTCTCGTCTACCAAAAGGATATGAAAGAGGAGGGGGAAGAATATGGGTCTTCAGCAGGCACGCTCAAGGAATATGGGCAGCTACTTGCGCTGAGAGATAACTCTGTGTTCCAAGTTAGACTGGGTACATCAAACGAAACTCAATGGCCACTTCAATTGGATATTACCTGGGGACCACACACCTTTAGATATTTAGCAGGGTAAATGTATCATTTGCAGAAAGTTCAGCTGGCTTGGGAAAGCTGGAGCAGTTGTTAGGGGCATGTGTTACATTTTTGAAATCACTACCACTGTTGATCATGGATTGGATAATTTTGTCCAAAACGATTATGCTTCCTGGATTGCTGTATTTTTTGTCAACCTGCTAGTTTGGGTCCCTCGCTCCTTTTTGAAAGAACTGTAGACCATGGTGGTGGGTCATCAGGATACCAGATCAGCCAATTTTATTCTATGGAAACCATGTAACCTTTGCAATTAGAAACAATGATGTAACGTATTTCTGAGGGACCTGAATTTGAAATGTAAAACATAAAACAGGTGTAATCTTCTTTAGTATGTGTGCATGAACTTAATATACCACCATGCGTATCTCACAGTGTAAGAAAATGAAAAGCTCGCTCCTCCGAGTAGAAAGGCAGTCACCAATTCAATGTAGCTCAGTAATCACAGCAGAAAGAGAACTTCCAAACATGGATGCCTTCTCATCCCAAACTCAAAGTACTCTTAGTATATACTTTTTTTCACGGACCAGCAGAGGTAAAAGAGAGAGTAATAGATTTAAGGTGCTAAATCAGAGGTCGCCAAATCATTTCTATAACAGCTTCTTATGAATTAAACGTATGCTTAGACACTAACAAATATTGATGATGTCACAATACGCAACTACATCAGACAAGATAACTTTAATAGGGATTCTTTTCAAGATTACTAGTATCAATCTGAAATGCTGTTACCTGAGTAAAGAAAAAATGACAGCAAAGTGCTTTCTGGTATAGAGGGAATAAAATCAGCAATAACTTTCCATAAATCAGCACAAACTCATTCATCTATCAACTTCAGCTATGCTTTGGAAATGTAGTCACCTTGCTTCTACACATCAGCTTATATGTTCCTGAAAATGTACACATTCACATTTTGCTGTCTCGCAAACACTTTTGATTTTAGGTGAACATAATTAATGCCCCTCAAAAAGAACACAAGTTTATCTCATTTTTATCAGATAATCACAAGTACCTCTGCCTTACTTACCATCAAGCTAGGACTGACCACCACAATGTCAATGATGACAAACTATGCCAAAGAGGCCCATCATGTTAAGGATGCAAATTATAAAGCCAAGGATACACCAATGTGCCAAGGATGGCCCCAATTTGCCAGGAATAGCCATCATCATACCAGCAATGGCCAACATGGTGCCTGAGGTGGGAACAGCCAGGCCAAGATTTCCCGCAAAATGTCAAGCATGTTCCCTGTTCTGACAAGAACACCCACTGTTATGCCCAGGATGGCCTACATTATTGCTAGGACTAGACTTCACATCAACAGAGCTCACTTTATGTCAAGGACGATAGCAGTAACAACAATTATAGCATGCAAGGCCACGATTAAGTCACTGATATTCAACATATACTAAAAAGGATCGCTAATATGCGCCTGTCTAACAACCACTGTGTGCTAAATGATGCCACACACCGGAGAACACCACTAGGGATGGGCTCTGTCTGACAGGGAGGACCCACACACCAGCCGCACGTGTGCACACACACACACAGACACACAAAGTGGAATATCAGAGGGGTACAACTGCAGATATATTGTACACAATTCAGAAAAGTCAGTGAGGCACTAACACGTCTCTGTTCTGCTCTGGATCCTGCTCTCCTGAGCTGCAGGAGTAGGGGACACAGCTTCTGATTGTCTGGTTGACACTGAAAACTGCAAGAGCCAGCACTGCTCATCTCCAAATCATATATTAGGCTGTGAACCACTGTCTGGCATATGGAGAGTCACCTGTAGCTCCCAAGCTACATGTTGGAGACTGCTGCACTAAACCCAAGCTTCCAGACCATCTAAACACAGCTACTCACAGCCAAACCCCCAGTCAAGGTAATCTTCAGTCATATTTTAGTAACTTCATCAACCTCAAGGCTTAACCATGTATGAGATAAGATGACAGTGTAGAACAAAATTACAGCTGTCCGAGAGAAGAATATAATACCCAAGAAAGGACAAACAAATGTAATACTAATTTACTTCCTAGAAAGTAATAGGTATTTAAAAGAAGCAATAATACCTCGACCTGAACAATTACATGCATATCAATATAGCTGTGCTATGGGGTAACATTCTATAGCAAGGGCTTACAGTTCAAGAGTAATGAATGCTAAAAATCTTGCCACAAACAGACTGAAGGGCTGGGCCTTGAATGGGCCCAGCTTCCACGTGCTAAAGACAGTACCAATAAATAACCTTTGCATATTTTTTATGATGAAAAATTCTCTTAAGTAGGGTATGCACGCTGTCAAAGCGAGGGAAAGACTCAACTTCCTTTGATTAGTTCCATAGGTGCTCATAAGGTTTTAAATCCAGAAAATGTTTTCCAAAGAAAGCAAGCCCTGCGGGAGGCTGAAGCAAGGACAAGACCGTCAGAGCTAAGTGGGTGTTTGTCTAGCTTGTTTTTTGGTATTCCAGAAAGCCTAAAAACTATCATTTTGTGCAGCATGTGTTTAGCAGATATGAGCTGTCCCCAGTGGGCTCTCTAAGGAGTTCTTTATCTCTAATCATGTATAATAATGGTTTTTGGACAAACATTTTTGGAGATTGTTTTACCAGCATACAGAAAAAACTTGGAATAGATCATTACCTGAGAGCACATTACCTTACACACAGCCTGACACAAGGTCCAGGCTCAATTTGCTGCTGGAAGTAAATATTCTGTTGATAAAAGTCCAAGACTGGAGCTTAATAGTGGTAACAAATATCAGTGCTAACTCTTGCCTGCCTGTTTTCTACTCGGCACTTTAAGCAACCAGGCACAGGGCACAGAAGAGCAGTTAACAGAAGCCCATGACTTTGGGGGCTAGTACATCTTTACATTTCAGGGCATGAGGCAAGCCAGCCAGCCAAACAGTTAGGATCCATGGCTTCTTTGTCGCTGCAAAGAAAATGAGGTTTCTTGTGACACCAGGTGATAAACCCATCTCATCTAGGAAGCCTTTGTCGGTTACAGGGATTCTTTACTAAATAGTTCTTGCTGGTGATGCAGAAAAAGTGCCTCAAGAGAATTCGTGTGCAACTGCAAACAAGCATATTCACATTAACATTTGTATACATTTTCCTGTGCCGATGCAGGTTCTTGGATCGTGTGCACAAGGCTCTTGTAAGATTAATTTCATAACATGTCATGAACATTTATGTGTTCATCAACAGAGTGGTAAGTGCACAGATGTGCTCCCTTCTGGCTTTCGCTCTGTGTCTGGCTTTTCATGGTGCAGCTTCATGCCACATGCACGAAGGAGGATGTATACTGTACTTATGATTATAAAAAGCATAAGCTTCAACCTAGACATATTTACACCTCTTTTTAAGAGAACACCACTAACACAAACGTGTAAAACACAGGTCCTTACTTCTTGTGTGTAAATCGTAATCTGGCACAACAAGCATGTTCTGTGTCCAGGGGTTCTGAAAGGGATTTCTATCAGAAACACCGTAGACTTTCCTCCTCCCTTTCCTGCTGAGCCATGGTAGGTATGCTTCGATATACAGTGAGCTTGACCCAGCCATGGGAATGAAGAAATTGGTCGAAAAGATGCACCCATTTCTGCATCACATCTGCTTCCGGACTCAATCTAAATGAAATGTAAACTCAGGAATAATGCTGACCGCTCATTACAGAGTAGCTGACATTATGCACACAGAATGTGGGTTTTACATGTGAGCAGAATTTGAGCCAATCAGTAATATGTGTCCTTCAGCTTAGTGCATAAAATACCATGGGTCATTAGTGGCATCCAATTCAAGCCACTTCTGTAGTTTTATAGGACGAAAGACTAGCTTAAGGCCAAAACTGGAGGATCACAGAATAACAAACACTGGTAGGACCACAGAATGCAATAGGTTTCCATGAAAATGCAATATTGTGTAGGTTGCTTAAGCTTGGGGGGAAAAGTGACAAGCTGATGCAATGGCATTACAGAAGAGAGAAATCAGGAGATGATTTCCTGAGAAGCTGGGTGAGGAGGCAGTGAAATAAGAACCAAAGAGCCCTGTAAGAAAGTTAAGAATTTGCGTAGGGCAAGAAATAGACTGGGTGACTCTAGAGGCGTGCAACTCGCCAAGGCACTCTAGCACACGCCCTAAAATGGCTGGGTTAGGATGCATTGAAACCCAGGAATATATTTCTTGAAGGAACGCCCCAAAGAATCCTCCAAAGTCTTTCAGAAAAAAAGCCCAAAATATGTTTAAAACGTAAAGATCGGGAAGAGGGGGACATGCTTACAGTAGAACAGGATCCCATTTACCCTCTTCCACAAGGGCGGCAAATACTCTGGAAATATGGCTCATACCATGACTGTATGCTATTGGAGCTCCTAGTTTACGGGGGTTTACCCACAATGGGCTGCCTAAGCAGATGAAGCTGCAGGGTAAGTAGAGGCAAATTAAAATGACTTATGTTTCTGCAGCGACCCTACAACACCTTCGCCATTACGGCATGCTACCGCTATGGACGTTCATGGCAGGTTGTTAACTTGAACTTCCAGGGGCTTGGTGACCTTGCCTGGTATTATAAAGTTGCACATTACTTTATAATGGACTCATGCGCCAGCAAATTAACCTGCTGAGCTTACCTTGAACTTCTAAGGTGTATATTACCCCAGTGACTTTAAAATGTACCCATCTCTATTGAAAGGACACCTGTGGGGCATCACACACAATTCTATGGTGAACATCAGCCAATGACCTTCCAACAGACGCCCATTACTGGATGATGTAGCAGGTACTCTACAGTGGGGTCATAACCTATCTAGGAATCTTCAAATCTCATCCTCAGCGAATGTAAAGCAAGATCTAGTAGGTGCGGCCAACGCTTTTCTCATTAAAACCTAAATAACTACAAATCTTGGAAATGGGACACAAGTGCTAATCAGAACTGTTCAACCACTCTGTATCACTCACTTTGCAGGCCATTCAAATACAATTTAAATTTCCAACTCCACTGGGGAAGCAAGGTCTCCTCAAATTTGCTCATTTGCATCTACATGGGTAATGCAACTTCAATGCCACTGATGTGCTAAATGGAACTGTAATTTGCCCTGCTTGGCGATATCATTATCATAAACAACACACAATGGATAATTACATTATGCCATAATTGAGTATATCTAGGCTACTGTACAAAGCAAATAAGCACTTCTTAATTGGAAAACTCGCCTTCCGCTTGATATTTTCCCACAATAGGGGGAGCACATAAGGGTCATAGCAATGGTGTATCTCATTATGTGGTCCTGTTTACACCACAGAATCTTTGGAAAATCGTTTTCCGTGGCACAATGGTTGCAGAAGGCCTGCCAGTAATAGCAGGATCTTGGTAGTGCCATTTCTCCTCGCGCAAAAAAGAAAACCAACTAAGGGGCAAATTAACACATAATCCTGGCACACTGCCACAAGCCGCTTTGGGCGGGGAGCCGGTCAGTCACTAGAAAGTATTTCATTAAGTAAAAGGAAGAAGAGCCTAAAAGGACCAATATAGCTCCTTTGTTCCTTTAAGAAGTCGGCAACTTATTCGAGGCCTTTTGCTTGCTGCTGTCTCGCTCCCACTTCCACTTCCCCTACTTTAAAGACATCACACTCATTTGCTTAACACATTCGGTCTACAAATTAATTCATGCAAAAACAAAGGGACAAGACTGGTCGTTGGAAACTACCAACTGGGCTTGGAGCCATTCAATCAGCCAGATTCCACTTAAGAGAGCACAAGTAATCAAATAAACATTTCAAGACACATAGAAGTGTTGCATATGGTCCCCCGCTGCAGGATTTGGACTGATGTTTCAGGGGTGAGTATTTAGGAGAGAAAGGTGGGTGAGAGATAAAGGGAGTTAGGGGGGAAGAAGCAGAGTTTGGAGGTGGTGAACAAGTAGCCCCTGAAAGTGCTTCTGTCTTATTTCCTCGAAGTTGCAGGCTGACCATCCTCTATCCTGGACGGATGCGGAATGTGGATCTATGTATTAAACAACCGGTTGCAGCAGAGGGCCTGGTGAACAGAAATTTTTGTCAGGGGTCCAGGAGAGTTGTCTACGGTCTATCTTTAGTTGTCCTCTAGGCAATCAGTGTAGCTGGCAATGAGATGCCTAGATGGCCAGCCAGGCGGGATGTAGGAGCATGTCTTTCATGGTGCCTGCTCTTTGCACATAGGTTTGTTTCCTTGGTAAAACGGCTCCCCTCTTAAGGTATATGTGCAGATGCTTCAGGTGTTGCAAAACAATAAGGGCCTCATTATGACCCTGGCGGTCACCAGGCCACCAGGGACACGGTCGGACCGCGCCATTACAACCATGGCAAAAGCGCCACAGTCGAACAGCCGGCACCTCCACTTTTTGGCCGCCAGACGGCCTAGGCGGTGCTGGTGGTATCAATCCGCCAGGGCAGCGCTGCCCTGGGGATTAGAACCCCTCTCTCCGCCGGCCTTTACATGGCTGTTCACGGCCATGTAAATGCTGGCAGAGACAGGTTCCAGGGGGCCCCCTCACTGCCCATGCACAGTGTGGGGGGCCCCCCTGGCCAGCCCCATTGCGCAAATCACGGTCTGTTTTGCAGACAGTGATTTGCGCAATGGGTGCTGGTGCACCCTACGCACAACAGCATTGCCACCAGCCATACTACGAGCCAGCGTCAATGTTGTTATGCGCTTCCCGCTGGGCCAGGGAGAAACTCATAATAGGGCCAGCAGGAAGGAGACCGCACTAGCGGTCGATCTCCTGACCTGCGGGAGTTTGGCCGTGGGCCTTTTCGGCCCGCCTAACTCCTAATGAGGGCCTAAGTCATTGGCCTAGAACCTACTGAATGAGAATTCAAGGATCCTCATGCAACCCCTCAATGGAAGAAAGGAGACGCACTGCTAGGGCTGGTATAGTGCCACAAGGCCCAGGACCTCATACCTGGATCCAGATAGTGAAAGAGCAAAGGCGTAAGGGGAGGTTTGGGGAGCAGAATAACCACACACCTCCGCATACACCCTGATAAACCCAGTAGGCCTGCCTTATATATAATGACACCCCCTTACATTGTGATGTTGCACCTGGGTATGGGTGGGTGGGTGGGAGAGGGAGGGGGAGGATGATGATTATGGGATTCAGGATCCACTGGGGTGAAATAGGATATGAGGGTGTCACCAAAGGTATTTTCATCTATCCAATCTACATTTTTCAAATGTCACTAATTGTATTTAGTAGCGTGTATGTGATAAATATACTTTTCCTTTTTGAGAAGAAGCACTGACTTGATAATGTATTGAGTGGTGTTGCTGCGTGTCACAGAATTGAGATTGCTAGCCCACACAACCTCCCTTGAGTAGGCCCTCAACTGCTACCCTGAAAGTGTCAAATGCTACAGTGGGATGCTTGTTTCACAGTAAAACAACAGTTGTGGACTATTCACTTGTGCAGGAATCGCATCCTCATAACTAATAAACCAATTTCTTACACCAGCCAGTTTATTAAGATTTTTTTTTTAATAAACAGTTTCTTTTTTGTTTTTTTTTAGCTTAATCTGTCCCACTTTTTGGTGCCTTTTGTTGAACCCCGATACAAGTAGCAATGCACACTGTCAAAGCCATTAGCACAGCAAACTGAAAAGCAAAAGGTTGCAATTGTAGCTGGTAGCAGCTTTCTGCATCTTTGATATTATTTATCCACAGACTACACAGAAAGCCCTTCAAATTGATTTACCGTGGACAAAAATTGCAGGTGGGTTACAAACCGGATGGCAGCTGAAAACAAATACAGAAAAAACATCTAAATAAATACTACAATTGCTAAAAG
Organism: Pleurodeles waltl; assembly: GCF_031143425.1. Classification (NCBI taxonomy): domain Eukaryota; kingdom Metazoa; phylum Chordata; class Amphibia; order Caudata; family Salamandridae; genus Pleurodeles; species Pleurodeles waltl. The sequence goes on from NC_090448.1 coordinate 1,127,549,815, forward strand.
AGTGTTTTTAAATTTTTGTGTCTGCCTTAAGTTAAAACAATGATAGTACAGAACAATATTTTTAAAGAAGGTGCATTCTCTAAGCGACAGAAAAAGTAATTAAGGATGGTAGATGCCCTTCAACAGCCCTTGCAGCAGCCTCCCTCCATCACAGGACCACAACATTAGCATGGAGCACCACATGCGGTGGCAAAGTCTGCATGACGTAAAGCCATCACACTGATGGATGGCCTGCACATGTATAACCTTCATACCTTCGACCAAAGGGAGTGATTTAAAGTAGGATTAGCCACTAGAATTCCCCTTGTGATCGCCTCGCTGTGGGCAGATCTGTGGAACGTCACCGATGGTGCTACTGCCCTAGGTTTAACGAGCCCGCCAGTGGTGAAGGTACTGCATGGACTCCGCAGCAAAGCTAGAAGCTACCTACTGTGAATGCAAGGGAGAGCTTGTATGCTCAGGCATAAGACAAAAGCATTGACAAATTAGCCTGGTAGTGTGCTGTGGGATTTGTTCAGTGCATTTATCATCTGTACCTTGAGACAGCTGTATGCTTTTTTCACTGAATGCCTTTTTGTTTTTGGAGCCTTAGAAAATAAAATAATGTAGTACCTTTGATTCACTACTATAATGTTTAGAACACTGAGCAACATTTTACATTTAGAGGCTAATAACCATAATAATTCCCAGCAAATTCTATATTCAGGACATGCCAATGGCAAAAGACAAAGGGAACTCTGTTTGATTCCTAATGAGGCTTCTATTTCAAAGTCATCAGTTTTGCAGCACAGCAGTTTAAAGAAATTATGGCACACTTTCTGCAGATATTTAATACAGCTGCACCCTTTTACTGCAAGAGTCTCAAATGCCACCTTTTCAATGATAATTCACTACTGGCATCCCATTAGCCGCTGGTAATAAGGATAAGGAATACTACGGACTAATAGGTGGAAGTGGCTCAGCCTACGTCGGTTACCTCAATGTAAAGGTCTTCCTTCCTGCCCCGCAGCAGCACTCTAGTCTAGTCTAGTCTACTCGCATGATGATTGGGCTACATTGGTGTGGACAGCAAGTGAGATGGTCAGGCACGATGGTTTTCGTGGGGCACGAACAAGCTGTAGTGCATTCTCACCTTCCAGTGTTACCATGTGTCTGAACCTCTACCAATGGTAGAACTCCCCCCACACTTGCAGACATTTGGTTCTATCTGACCAGTTGAGCCTGGTTCTTGGCTTAATCACTCTTCCTAACTCAAAGCAGAGGAGGCCTGACGGATAGCACCATGCACGACTTGTCCCAGCCGCCGGTGGCCATTGGAGCCAAAGGGTCTCTTCTCTCCTTTCTTTGCATTTTCAGACGGGGCTAGCATTGCTCATTTACAGTAAATTTCATTTATATTTAGAGGATCGCAAGTGAACAGAATGCACCCTGAAGAGCCATCTTATAAACTGACTGAACTCTACTCAATGTTGAAACTCTTTTAAAGCACGTGGCTGTAAAAGACTAATTACCCTGGACATCACCCACATTTGTGGGATTTAAAGTTGCCAAGATCATGCATAATTTCTGTCCAGGACTACTACAGTCTGAATACTAAATCTACTTGCGTCCTCCACGGGCCCACACTGCGTTTGTGCCTAAAAACTTAATGCAGAGCAATATCAAAGTTAACCGCATCAAGATATTAAGAAAGTGAGGTGGGAACAAACATACAAAGATATTATTAACAAGGGCAAGACAAGAGTTTACAAGCCTAATCTGGTAGTTAATTAAAGAAAACCCTTTCTGCAGTATTGTTAAAGCTCTGGCCTAACAGCTGAAGGTGAGACCAGCAAACTGAGAGGTGCCCGGCAACCCCAGCTTGGGGCTTGTGTAATTCTTTGTTTCTGATGGTTGAGCTAACCCTGTTCTTCTACAGTGAGCACTAAGGACGAACACTGCTCACCATTGTTCACTTTGTGGCGGTGAGTCTAGGACACCATCACGCCTTAGGGCAATATCCAGCACAATATAAGGTTTCTGATTTTCAGTACATACAAGGCAAACACCAACATCCACAAAGAATAAAGGCTGAAGGCAACGTTTCCAAGTTGGCCCAGTCTGTGCTCCTGCGAACTGGCTCCTCTTACACATCGACTCTCTGCCAGCGCCTTGCCCCACTAACAATGTCCGCCTATAATGGATATTTTCTTGAATACAGAAGATTTTAATAAGACCATAAAATAGTTCTGTTGAGTAATAAAGCAATATATTTGGAATTTCAGTTATCTGCAGTGTAAAGTTTTCCATTCTTCACACTTCACACTGGTCTTCCCTCCCTTTGTGTCCCTACATCACACTTCTTGCAAAGTTAAACTGTGATCTCAGAGACCTGCAGATCACTAAGGGAAAAGTAGCTGAGAGAATCATTAACTTCTCCATTTAAGTACATTGAAGGAAGTCTAGTTGAAAGAAAGACTGAGCAAACATCACACTGGACCTCAATGAATCATAACAAAAGGTCCATGGCTCAGGACTCTATAAGAAAAATAACTGCCTTAATTCGCCCTTCAAAGTCTATACACAACTGATACCTGAAACAAAATCCCTCTCCGATTGAGGTTTGATCATTCCCTCCTACGTTTCAGAAAGGATCCCTTGAAAGAGCCTCCACATTCTCATTGATCAGGAACCTCCCTGCCTCTCCCGTCCTATGGCTCTGTACGCGCAGAAGAGCCATGGCTCGCACGCTTCAGGGTACAACACTGTGATTCACTCCTCACATTTGTATGTTGATTTACAGGTAGGTCCAGCAGAATAAATACCAAGATTTCCATTTATGTCACATAACAAAAAAGGTAAGATGAAAATATTCAGTCCCATACCTCGATAATTTATTATTTCTGTTCCGAGCACCTGAGTCATCTCTAGAACGGTTATAAAGGCTTTGTCCATCGACGTTAACGGGAAGGGAGACATTCGGTGCCTTCGTGCTACCTTGGTAATATCAACGGCACTGTGACCTGGGAAAATAAAAAGTAATAAACATTTCAATTATTTTTTTTATGTAAACCTTAATCCTGTTCCTCAACCATGGAGACAACTTCTCTAGTGTGTGGCAGCACAGGAAACTACTCATCACTGATTAAATAAAGAGTGTAGTCCAAGATTACGACTCTATAAATAATTCTCCCTTGAATCCAAAAGAGAAATAGGTTTAAAAATAAATTGCTTGTGTGTGAGAGAGAGAAAGTGTGTGTGTGGTTGTGTGTGTCTTTCTCTCTCTCTCTCTCTCTCTCTCTCTCTCTCTCTCTCTCTCTCTCTCTCTCTCTCTCAAAGTAAAGGTCAAATGGTGCGGTGTGGGATGTCACTTACGCTACCCCTGGCATTTTGGTGAATTGATGCCCGTGGTCAGGTGATGGTCACTATTAAAGGGGCATGCGCAATACCACCCTGCCAGATTGACAGGTGGACACACTAGATCTCTTGGATGAAAGAAGACATTTCTCCCATTTACAAAAGGAAACGTAACATGATGCACGGCTAAAACATAAACATTGGGAATTCCTGTCACCTATGTACTTTCTTCCCCAGAAAGAGTTCCAATTAAATCTTAAGCACAACAGGACACTGGAGCACACGTGATCAGTAAATATAGTATATGGTGAATGTTGTTGCAGGAAAGCAATCCATGCATTCTTTCAGTTCATCCTCCTTCATTGTCAATGCTTAGAGTGCTCAGTCAGGATGAATATAATATGTGCATAAAGACCCAGCAGCCGACACCCGTTCCGTTGGGTGAAGTCTTCAAGGCTTGACAGATCTTGCTTTCCCATTGAACATAGGTATATATTGGAAGTTATATGAAGGACGGAGTGCTGTACCTTTTCAAGCACTTACCAGTCACAGATCTGTGTTAAATCCACTGTTCTTTTGCTCACCATGCCATCCCAGTTTGGACCAAGCAATATGATCCTGCTCCACATGAGAACAGTCCAACCCAAAATGTTCCAGCCCAGGTCCTCCATGAACCACAAACAAGCATCCTGGGACTGGTTTCAGGGTATCACTCCTCATCAGCCAGGCTAGCTTGAATCCAGTGGCACAGCAAGGAAAGGACCCACGTCTGGGCATACCCTGCCCACTTATGACGACTTTGGCAACAGAAAAGGACGATGGACAGAGTGCTGAAACTTTTCAAGCACTCACCTGCCCAGTCACAGATCAGGGTTAAATCCATCCATCCATCCATCGTTCATTTGCTCACCATGCCACCCCAGCCATTTGCAAATCATTCTTGACCCTGTCTGATGATGTGTGTATATATTAACTTTGGATTACTAATTAAAAGGTCATACAGAGATTTAAGCATACTTCATATATTTTGTGCACTTGGTTCAGATTTGGTTATGTAGTACAGCACTGAGGAATGAACTCATTGTGAAGAACTAGTCAGGATGGAAAAATGTGGCTAGTTAGCTATGCGTTACATCTCTCCATAGAAGCAGGCAGGGGCCCACCACCTTGCAGGAGAGCTGCAAGGCATAAGTGTTGTGTTGGATGGAAATATTCTTTCTAACGGGGCAAAGGTTTTATTTTTTTAATTAAGGAAAACAAAAGAATATGTTTAATTTGTGAACCTTTGGACCCCCTTCTTGATGACAGGATGGGTGAGGTAGAAAGTCGGGGCAGGACAGGTAGGAGATGGGGCGCAACAGGGAAAACATACTCTCAACTCTTCATCAGGGGTAGTAAGCGCTATATAAATACAATTACAATATTTAGAAGGAAGTAAATTTGTGAGCAGCCTCCGTTCTATTCCTGCAGCATGATCTGTAAGGGGAGTGGCCACTAGTCTAAAAGAAGTGAAAGATGATTGAGCTGATGCACCAGTAGCAGTGCTTAATTTGAGCCAGTGGTTTCCAGTGCTTGGCACTGGCACTTCTGGCACTCTACCACATAGTGGTGCTGCTTGTCTAATTTACAGATGAGCACAAGAACAGCTGTTTGTTAACTGAATACACATAAAAAATAGTAATAACTGGCACCCAAGCCATTGTTATGGCCTTGGGGGCCTGGAATAGTGTGATGGTTGATATTTGTGTTGGTGCTGTCATTCGCAGCGCTAGCGGTGGCAATGGGTGGCACAAGCTGCAGTGGCCTTCTGGAAAGGGCCCTGGCACTTTCTGTTTTACAAATTAAGCACTGACTAACAGACTATTACGAACTGCAGGAAATTTAGATTATGTCACAAAATAGGACTTCCTGGGCTGAAGAATGGCTTGCAAGGAGAGAAGAAACTAACGACAAGCAGACCCATTCACTGAGCTGAAGAGAGTCTGAAGGATCATCATGAGCATTTAAAGTGATTAATAATGCAAGGGGAGAAGGTCCCCTTGAAACATTTCCCCGACTTCTTTCGGAGGAGGAACCCTTAATGATGTATTTAGTGAAAACGAGAAGGGTGGGATGTGAAAATGCCCTGTTGAGGTTTCTTTGCTTTAAGCATCACACAAAGCTGGCAGTGTATCCAAAAATACACTTGGTCAATATTAATGCTCATTATGTATGCATTGAAAATTGAATGATGTGTTTACTTTTTTACAGCAGCCGCCAAGAAAGAAGCTGCCACGTTGTGAATGGGTGTATTAAATCATCCCATGCCCTCCAGTTGTAGCGCGGGCGATGCTTCTAGCGGTGCAAACTGCAGCTATAGCTACTCCACGTGATTCTGCAATCCTGCAGAATACAATCTGGTTACACCTGTGGATTATTAGGAACAGAAGACAGACATATGCCAGCCGGTCATGGGCAGAGATGACTCACTTCGAGGTTGTCCAACAACTGCAGAGATGCACACAGATGGACTTTAAGGGTATTGCATGTGCCAACGTCCCTTATATTATTCACCATCATGTTTAATATAGCGTACATGTCGCCTTGTGGCACTCTGCACCTCTTCGCAGTGCATCACCTTCTTGTGGGTGGTCCTAGGGGCCATCCACTGAAAAAAGGCGTTTCGAACTAACGATGGATGGAGGATTCACCACTTGAAACAGGAAAAATATAGTTTCCGGACGCTATGTGCGTCCAGGCACTGTGTTTCTAGTCTGGAATTGAACCCAGCCTGGACCAAAGCTATCTGTTTGGTTTCCTGCCATGGTTCCAGTATCTGGTGGGTCATAGGTCAGGACTTTAAAGCATACCCCGGATGGATGTGCTGCGGTTCAGTGCAGGACGCCCAGTTAGCACTGCGCTACTGCACTTTATGCACAAGTAAGTATTAGGAAGGGCTCTCTGAATTCATTTTTTCTTTCTGCCGGGCAGGGGGAGAGGTCAAAAATATTTTTGTGTGTCTTGATTAAGCACGACAATAAACCGTTCAGGAGGGCACTGCAGGAACAGACCAAAGATTACTTGAAAGTATCCATGCCCCTCTCTTTAGTAGTTTAGTGATTGGGGCCAAGTAGCAAAACGGAAAATACCAATAAAGGTAAAGAATTTACAGCCCAAATCCTATTCACAAAAATAAAGGCAATTTATTCTGTATAAAACGCTTAAAAAAAAAAACATCAAAAAAGGAATCGTGACCATTTTACACAATCGATTCACTGATGATTGCCAATCCTTAACAAGGGGGGGCAATGGATCCACCCACTTACGACATATTTCCCGTCTAGCCAAAAGCATTAGTACAAACAACAAGTGCTCCTGTTGTACTGACATTTTCTGGTAATTTGTGCCCGGTTCACAAACCCCAAACACCACCATAAGAAGGTTTATTCTTAAGTGAATCGATTGTGTAAAATGGAACAATACGGTCCTCTTATTAGAAGAGATAATTTTGGGGTGGATTGGGAAAATGCTTATCAGTAGCTTACAAGTGTGGAGTAGTTTCAGTCATATAATTCATGTTTTGTGGTTTCTTTGTTTGGTCTCCTCCTCCTGGAATTTAAGTCCAATGATTAGAACTCCCCTCACCTTATTGGGTGCTGCTTTGGTTATGATCAGGTCTCGAAGAAAACAGTAAGACTTGGTTGATGGCAATCGATTGGGAAAAGTGCAATATATAGAACAGGTGGGGCGGCCCAGCAGCGCTGCGGACCGCACACCTGGATTCATACTATAAGTGCCTCGGCTTCTGCCTTTTTCCTCTTAACCAAAGCGTGGGTGGCGAAATGAGGACAAATAAAAAAATTTAAATTTTTTTAAAAAAAGGAATCGTGACGTAAAATGGGGTTCATTATTTGACTGAAAGTCAACATAACATGCTGTTAGCACAGCTTCTAAAGAACTCAATGCAAGGTTTGGAAAAAAGCAATACTGTGGCAAATAGGTGTCTCTTTTCAGAGGGATCTTGATAGAAAAATATTCCAGTTTAAAAGGTGCGCAAGGTTAGACTGTGGCAAACAAAGTCTTGTTTTGCAGAAAAAAAAAAGTCAAGCTGACGCATATCTGCTTTCTAAAGTCATCAACAAGAAAAGCACAGTCAAGTTGGCTCTAGGAGGCAAAGCTCCATGCTCAAGGTGTAACACAAGGTCCTTCGACATGCCCGGTGATTCTCTCAGTTGGGTCTTGTACTGTAGCTCTTATGGAGATTCTCGCCTGCAGAATTCAATATAGGCAAGCTTGGGCTGAGAAGGATTTAACACCCTTAGAAGCACCTGGTAGGACCTCACCCTGGAGAGGTCTGTTCATTTTTAAAGTCTCTGTCCAGTGGTGCTAAGAGAGGCCGGTTTAAGTTTGAGATTTTGTTGGATGGATGCAACTAGTTTGCCGCAGTCTTCAATGGAAGTCAGATTTGTTCTGCATTTCGAGATTTACCATTTGTATAAATCCTGCACAGGGCCAGTAAAAAGGCAGAGGGCATAAGCTAGGCCCCACAGTGCATCAGTATCAATTGCAGTCTCCAGCTTCCGTGTTCTCCGCTGGCTCAAAATATCACCTGCAGTGATAAGGCATTCTTACTGGAGAACTGAGCTCCCCCGGATAACTCAAGCTGTGAGCACCTATTCAGTGCTCCCAAGGCACAGTAACCAGCAAGGACAACAGTCAACCAGTTTCCAAGTTCTTCAATGCACTGCCGGCAATCACACCCCATACAATACACTCACTATGCCCCCAATGGTAGTCTTCTATCCCTGTGGGTATTTTAGATTACAGTGAAGTCCAGACGTGCCTGGGTGAGGGAAACATGGAGACAGGAGCAACACTGGACTTCTGCTAGATCATCTTTTAGTGTTGAGACTTGCAAATAAAAAGGAGTGAGCTCTTAAAAGGAAAACACCTGACAAATAAGAGAACCAACCATATTGGGAACTAAATTAAGCATGGCTTGTCTATTCAAAATCCCTAGCAGTATCAATTAAGTGACGCTTTTCAATGGTTCGTGTTTTTCTATACATATATTCTAGCTTATCCCGATGTTTCTTGATTTAAATCCTCTTTTGCATAAAATATAAGGCATTCAAAGACAGTTCTGCACAAATAAAACAAACACTGATCTGCTCCAAAGAGGGTCGTCCAATTCTTGTTCACCCCTTGGAATCTTTCCTGCAAAGTAACTTTATTTCTTCTTAAGACCATGGTATACTCATGACCTTTCAAGGACTGTGGATATTCCTTACAGATCTCTGTTGCTAGTTGCAAATTTGTTTAAGTCCTACTGTTGAGTCTCCCCCTCCCATGTTCAGTGCTAAAGCAATCACTGTGACCTCTTTTACAAAACCTATTGAGCACATGCAAAAATGGATTCTGCTTCATGTAATCTAATTACGAAAGTAGCCTTGTCCATTTAGCCAAACCTCCCACCCTAGCCTGACTCGGTGTGCTCCTAAATCCACAGGGTTTTTACAATGGTCAGCTGAAGATGCCACCAGAAGCACCTAAAAGACTAAGACTGTCCCATTGTTTGCCATACACTTACATTGGCTAGCTGTAACTGGGTTTACTCAGTTTTTTCCATTTTACGGACCCTGATTTTTACCTGACAGTTAATAAATAATTACTTTATTAACTTGCTTTAGGCCTTATTTTCTTAATGCTACTGAACTACAGTTTGATTTATCCTATCCATGTGTCCTGGCACTTGAGAGAAAGACCAATGAGAGAATCAGTGAACCAGAAACTACTGCGAGTAAAGCCTGGTTTCCGCTATCTAGGACTTCTAGGAAGAGCCAGCAGAGAAGGTTCAGCCAAAATATTTGCCATTGCCTGTGTCACCAACCATCTCTGAACAAGGGCTCTCGAAGCGCAGGTTTTACCACTTGGTTCTCTATAACAAAACTAAGGTTCAACATGGTAAAGACAGCCGCATCAGAAGTCACCTAAGGTACTAATGAAATAGGGTCATTGGAGGAGGTCTAGAGTGCACGTGCGGTTGCATTTTATATTATTTTCAATACGTTCTTTTTCTGAAGTGCAAAGACGTGCATGTTTTCATAACTGGATCAATTTTTTGAGGCAAGCTTTGGCTTTGCCTTTGTTACACAAACCCAGAATGTTACGTTACAAGCTCACTGTTAAGCCTCTAAGTGATCTTCAGAAAAATACCTGGACCAGAGCTCTCGTTTGTTGACACTTTCTGTCAAACTCCTTCTTCTCAAGTGCTTAGCAGAGGACTGTCTCACACAATCCTGCGTAGAGATTTCAAAGTGAATTGATACGAATAGTCAATTGTACATTGCCATTCGGGGGATGATGACATCCCCCTTCCAACCCCTCTGTGGAAAAGGTGTATCTCCACCTCCCAGGCCGTTGCCTATATTAATGCACTTCAAAAATGGAAGTCATTTGCAGAACTAATGAAAGAGGACCTGCTGAGTAATAGCACTGCTCTGGCCATAGATTTGAGCTACAAACTTCAGGATCAGCTCCCTCATCTTAACTGTACTTGGGAACTCTTATTTCAGAATATTCCAGTATCAATTTATAGCTCACAATTCTTCCTTGAGGAGTCCTATCTGACATTTTTTGGGCTTGAGTTAGAGTCTGGTGAATGGATTAATGTCAGTGAGAACTACAGGGTACATATATCCGTCATCCTAATGGACATCCTGCTGACCTAATTTAAAGGTATCCACCAGCCCCACAAACATCTCTTTACATTGACAGGAACCATCTTCATGACCATGCCGGTTAATGTAGGTAAGGTTTAACAGACAGTACAGTCAGTAATGAACTTCCGAAGTTGGAGCAGTTTTTGGAAAACAAAAAAAGACTAATGGCCCACAGACCCTTAGAACTTGCTCCCAACGTGTCGGAAGCATTATTGATTGTTTTCCTATTTCTTACTGCCAGGATTTTAAACAGGGCGAATGGTGTAATGTCCTCCCTTTTACAGCTCCTACACCATCTGGCCGTCATAGGACGTATTCCATCTACAGAGCCAAAGGGAACTCGGTCGGCAGAGTACTTATGGTTCATCTGACTCTGAATGAGGCAGGCGGACAGAGTGTTTGGCGGGCAGGGTACGCCATTGGCTTTGTGAAGGAGTACCCTGGCCCTAGAACTCTAAATCAGACCCCATGTTTTTAAGCATGGCTTTCGTGGCCCTCCTTGCCATACCACTCTCCGTCTTCCGCTGTTAGCCTTCCTCAGCGTTTAATTTGTTTTTGACCAACCAACTCTGATCTTTTTTGGGGCACCTGTTTGTATACCTACCATTCCCGAGTTCCTTTCACCTCTCTCTCTTTCCTCCTCCTCACCTTGCTCTCTGAAAACATTTCTCTGTTGCTCTATAGATACCTCCGTCAAACCTGCTTTTGCATAACTGTCTGCTTTCTAGCGACGTTCAGCCACTGCTGAATTATGATTGCTAGACTTTTGATACTCCCTCCTGGACTGTCTGCTTCGTAGCTTCTGCTCCCTCCCGCAGTCTGCCCTGTCCCCTGTTCTCCACCCTTACTTCAATATAGAATCGTTTACAAACAAAAAGGGATCGGTTTCACATCATAATACAGGAAATTGGAGAGTAACAGCTTCCAGCTGTAGCCTAAAGCAATCAGAATAAACCCAAAGTGTCAAAGGGGGAATTACATTTCTTGGAATTGTGCCTGAAAAACAAGTAGTTTTGTCAAACTCTGAAGGCTGTGGAAACTAGTTTCAAAGGAGTGGCTTAAGGTCTCTAAGGACCTGACCTCCTCAGCTGGGCCTAATGGAATGCTCCAGCATTGAGAAGTCCAAGGTCAGACAAACGAAGAGGCCTCTCTTCACCTTGCTGATTACGTCAGTGAGAAAACTAATTTTAAACAATGTTCTTCTGCCCTCTCATTCGATGGTGAGTGCACCCGAATTACTCATGTTTGCATTATGTCAAATCGAAATCAACAAGTGCATAGATAATTCAATTATGGATTCAAATGGGTCAGATGTGTATAAAGGGTCTCCCTTAAATAAAACTAGTTTCAATAAACAATCTCTCTGTCTCAGAAATGTCTTCACTGCATGTGTTCACGACACAATCATTTTTCATCCACTCGGCAGGGGTATCTTACTTGCATTTTGCTTCCCCGACTCTTAACTTGTCTCATATCTTATCTTGTAACCTTTTCTGACCTGAAGAGTTCTCCTTAGGGGGATAATCCTAAGGCTTAGGATGTTACACATGGATATCGAAACCATATTCCCATATGCCTGCAGGCACTGTGCACACAACATTTAACATTGCCATCTACAATTAAGCAAATTTGGAAACTGCAAAGTTTCCACTAGCCTGCGATTCTCCTGGCCTTTTCCGAACTGCAATTCATTTTATTCAAGCCTTGAAGTATGAGAATTGAAATGAATTTCTCAACCAACCCTCCCAAGCCATTTGTGCCTCCTACATTACTGTACACATCAAGCAGTTCCTTTGTGCAAGAAACATGGGAGAGTTTGTTCAAACTTCTGAATCCACAGGAAATTAAGGATTTGAAAGGATTTTAATAGAATTGTGACTGATGTTGGCCCAGCAATGAATACAGGCAGCAATAAATAATAGGAGGAATATTTATACAGTTATTTTTAATGATTGTATAGTTTTAAAATCAGTCGAAGAAAGAACTATTAATCCGCTGACCTCCTGGGAGGGTCAACTTTCGCAAGTTATTAATCGTAGTTTTTCTTCTAGTAGTTGATACGAGTAGATTTATTGTCAAGATCTGGGCTAACAAAAACGACTTAGTTCCTAGACATCATATTAACATGCACAGTATAAGCACATTTATTAACATGTCTATTACATTTCAACTACCTTATTGGTGGTGAGCTGAAGGTCAGGAAAAAGTACTTACTGGCTCTAAGAATGTTCTCCTTGCTGCTGCACCTGGACTGGACCTGCAGAAAGAGATGGCACAGACACCGTCAGATGCTATGTGCGAACTGCGACAGAGAAATATCGAAAATTCATGGGCAAGCTCCTGGGACCTAGAGACAGAGGTTTTAAGATCATGTATTTGAGCGGGAGGGAAGGAGATTACTTGCAGCCATGCACGTCAGGCGCTCTTTTACAATCTTGGAGGGAAATCTTGACAAATCTTCAACGCAACAAAAAGGCAGAGCGCAAGAGATAGATTTTCTGCCAGCTCTTTGTCATCCATTCTTATCTTTCCAGCTGCATACTGTGTCCCATTTTAAGACAATAAGGCAAAGAACACATTAGCTGTAAGAGTCAAAAACAATTTGTTGCTCAGAATAGAAGCTCTGCAAACGCACAAAGGCAGAAGTTCAATTGTCAAATTGTGTGCATCATTTTGTACAGGATACTAGTCATTATAATCTAGTCGTGTGTTTTCTAACTGTGAACATTTCTTGGAGGAAGATTCCCATTACTGGTCCACCATGTGACTTTATTCATGCCACAAGCTGCAGTCTAAGGCAGCATGACGCTGTACTCTCATGTAATGCAGGTAAGCTATACTGAGCTGCCATAACCGCAACATCTATGGTTGCATAATGTTCAGAAGACTTTCTGTACTCCTTCCACCACGCATCTGCCAAGGTTTGTTTGAAGATTGTGAAATCACAAAAAAACAACTGCAGAGTGAAAAAGCACGGTTTACCCCCTGCTAAAAACAGAAGGGGATATGTGGCTCTGGCATCAGAGTACAGCTTGCCTACATGGTCCAATGTGAAGGTGACTGACATTTCTCCTTCGAGTCTACTATGAATGGTAATGTGGGCCTTTCAGTTTGAGAGTGCTAAGGCATGTGGGCCAATGGGCTGGGTAGGGGGGCTGTTTCTCTCCATCTTGTTTACTCTGGTGGCCACTTTTGCCTTCTCCAATAAACTGGCAAAAGAGATAACAGATAACGGAGGGCAAATCAGGGCACCAAATAGCTGGATGGGACAAGAGGTGGAAATCTGCATCCAGCTCCTGGGTTGCTAAGCTCAGTCTTTCTGTCGAGCACTATTACTCTATCAGAATAACACGGCCTCTCAATCCTCAGGGTGGCAATGTCTCCCCATTGTCCTTTAGAATAACTAATACCTGCAAAGAGCTAGAGAAAAGTGATAAGCTGGAATTCATCTGCTTTTTTCTGGTGTAACTGGAGACTGTTTGGGAATCTGGAGTCAGTCACTGCAGACTCGGACATCTGTACATGCTGCCCAAGGCTGTGGGTTCTGTCTACGTATGATCTGCATGGCAACCTCCTGGGACATTCCTGCTGAGTACATACATACATGCACGAGTCGCCACTATGAGTCTGACATACAGAAAAAAAGTCACGCAAGTTCTTCCACTGACTAAACTGTAAAATAAAACAAAAATTATTTTTTAAAAAAACACCTTTTTGCAGATTTTTTTTTTTACATTTCTCGTAACTAGACAATTACCTAAAAGTTCTAAATCTCACCCATGTGCCGAATGGGAGCAACTGTCAGATGCAACAGACCGCCCAAAAGGTTGGTCCAAGGTGGTCACATTGTACAACTACAATGTGGAACAGAGGCAATCATTGCTGCGAGAAGTTCAAGCGATGAGAATTTCGCCAATTGCCATGTTATTGTGAGGAGAAAGTATAGCTTGCCTAAGGTTGAAGAGAACTATTAAAGTTTGCGCTTTATGGATCATTAACTCTTCTACACCAAGGGCTACATACTAATCAATTGCTGTTGCTTCATCCACATTTTGTTGCCAAATTAAAAAAGATTATTAAAAGTTGGGCTCTTTTGCTTTGACACAATGGGCACCAAGTTCGTAAGCTAGCTGCCCCATGTTCCATTTTCGCTGCAATTGCAAATAGAAAAATCTTGATATTAGTGTTGTAGCCAATTCGCACATTTGCATGCAATTTCATCTAACACAAATGTGGAGACTCTTGCTAGTAGCCCAGGGCTGATTAATTGCATGCGCCTCCTTTCCTCTGCTCGCAGAAGCTTGCCCACAAATAACATCCACAATCACACAACAGGCTGGACTCTACTCAGTGACACAACCTACTTGTTGCAATGGAACACTGTATGACGAGTAATGTGCAACTTAGGGTGGTGAATGATTGCCTTTCACTAAGGAAAAAACAAAAACTAGAAATGTTGAATAAAAAAAAACCATCCCACAAAAAATAGACCAAGTAGTACCACCCTCAGCCCCAATTTTGGTTCTCTTCTGACCAGACTTAAGATCTGAAATAAGTGTATAAGCCTCCCTTTCCCTTGCTTTACACCTTACAAATAATGTTGAACCAAAGAAAAGGAGCACTGAAGAAAAAAGAATGCACCCACCACCTTACGACCAAAGTAAAGAAAGAGGGATTTGGGGCATATCCAAAAATAAATGCAGTGTCAACGCCGGTTCTTTCACCTTGGAAGGTGAAGTTTGCTTTCTCCCATAAAAAGAAATGAGGATGAATGATGACCGGCTCAGCGGCAAATAAAGGAGTGAGTTGGCTCGGCGAACTATGGAATGGAGCTAGCGAAGACAACACAGTCCTAACACAAAAGAAAATGAAAGAAAAATAAGTCCGAAGAATTCTAGGAAAGAGAAACTACGTCAACGAAAAGTAACCCAAACGACACAAGAGAAAGCTACTAAGAGGATAAAATGTTACTGGACAGACAGCGCTAAGGAAGGAAAATGAAAGTCAAGAATCTATACAAAGTGTAGTAAGGAGCTCAAACTCATAGCGCAAAGCAATGTTTGCGAATGGAAGCAACTCCTTTGATCAGTAATAGTTACTCTCGAGTCGTAGCCTCTATTCCTCCTGAGTTCATCTTTGAGCCCTTCCAACCTACAGTGGAGCTATTGCATGGACAAAAACAAAAGTTTGGTAAGGAACAGAGACTTTGAGCTTGTCGGGTTACTTTTCTAGCAATTCTTCAAATGAACGGGCAGCGTTATCCTGCAGTCTCCCATCTAATGCGCTAACAAAAGACCACCAACTTCCAATTCACCATTCTCCTCTACACAGCAAGCTCAAATACTCAGCATTGATTGGTGAAATGGAATGGACACCAGGGCAACTTACAAAAGTCACAAAACCCACAATCCACGTTACAACGTTTTAAACCAGTTTGAGACTGTAAACTGGTTTAAAGGTCACTAAATCGGTTTCTGCAATTCACGTTTTAAAGCAGCCCTCCAGATCCAAAGGGGAGCAATCTGGAAGACTGCTTCAACTAGAAGAATGAAGAGGATGCTCACTAGAAACTAAAATAAAAGGGGGTCTCTCAATTCTGAGGCCGAACCGATTTAGTTCAAGTGGAGTCCCAAGAATGCATTAATGATACCCCTCTCCTTGGCTCCAATGACCTGACAAAAATCCACAACATTTTGGGTTTCGTTGATATGATTGTATTCTAGTGGCAGACACATTGTTGAGCCTGGAAAGCACCTCAATCAAACCAGATTTGAGCACAGAGTGCTGGTGCCAGAGCTGGGACATACAATTATTTAAAACTGTTCTGCTGTGCAATGACTTAGAACACTGCTTTCCATTGCTGGACAAAAAGACACATTTTAGTTAAAATTCTAATGCAATCTTATATTTGCCAATGGATACATTTACAAATTATACACATCTACTGTAAAACTGATGCCGGTTGTCGCTGCTGGACTTAAAATAATGGTACTTGTGCTTCTCTTTTTGCATACTCAGTTTACTGAGTGGATCTTATTGTGCAGTACTAAATTTACTATGTTCGGGGGCTATATGGTCATTTAATACCACCATGCCGGAATCATCTGCCACCCAACTGTAGTCAGAAAAGGTGGACAATCGAATGATGGGTAAAAAAAACTAAACTTCAACCAAGTTAAGGGGACATCTCTTGTACTCTGATCCACCCTTCACCTTTAGAATGGCAAGCAGATGCACTGCTGTGTGTCTCATAATTCCTGTTCTTTGCAGAAAAAAAGAATGAATGGTTTCTGAAATGTTATGCATTTCATTTGAATTACATGAGTTTGACCAGCTCTCTTCCACTGTGCCAATGCTGCATGGAGGTGGGTCCTGGACTCATCAGCCACCCCCCACCAAGTGTGAGTTCCCCTCCGACTTAGGGTCTGATTAGGACCTTGGTGGATGGGATACTCAGTCACAAACGTGACAGATATCCCACCCACTGTACTGCAAGTTCTATTATATCCTATGAAACTTGTAAAACAGCGGGAGACATATCTGTCACGTTTGTAACGCAGTATCACATCTGGCAAGGTCATAAGCAGGCCGCTAGTCTCTGGTTTCAGCAGGTCTTTATAAACTATATTTGGTTTTCACTCCAATTGTACTTGCAAAATTCTTGGGGTGCATCAATGTCTCACCTACAGTAGTAAATGTCCCGACACCCTACTGGGCTTTGCTTCTCTGCCTGACCTATACCACACTCCCTAGTGCCTCTGTTTTCCTTCATAGTCTATTCACTTGCCTGAGAGTCAAACTACTGGACTTGGTCATTGACTCACCCATCTTTCGCCTTTAACTCACTGTTCTTTTGCTATTAGAATTGCTATACCTATCATTTCCAGTGATATGCATGAAGTCAGAGCCAAGACTTTGGTTCAAAGGTTAAATTTCCATATTTGGTGTCTACATTTGCGCCTCAACCCTGCATTTCGATGCCTACGGAACAGATCTTTACCAGTAGTCAGTCCCAGTGGCATTTTCTAGACTGCAAATGCTATTTCAATCTTTTTGTTTTGTAAATCCTTACTCTAAAATGCAAAACAGAGGAAAAATAAAACTTAATCTAGAAGTGTTACCAACTCAAGTTGAGAAGTTATTCTTAATTTTACATTCTACAGTTAACACCAACTTAGATCACTTTATAGAGTATCCAATCCTTATATTTAAAGTTGTCTTAAATAATAACCGTGTTATAGCAGATTTTACAGGGAAGATTAATCTGATATTTTAGATTGCCAACATCAAGTAGGGCCATCAGACCATGAACAAAATTTATTTTAAGCAATCATGCTCCATAATCAAGGATTGCATGAGTTGATGACCTAACCAGGATTTTCAAACTGACCAGAATGCTGACCATTATTTTGTGCTACCCGACAACAGGGAAGCCTTTTGCCTATCACTGTTCGTTTCACTCCTCCCAGGACATTCAGCATAGGCGAGCTCAAGGTGTGATTTGGCAGTGGAAAACATAATGAAAAAAGCTGTCTCACCACTGGACAAGAGGCCAGAAACACACAGCGAAAGACAACCATGTTAGGAGACTGACGGAGAAATACACACTGGCAAAAATAGGTACCTGACGTTTGCACAAACAGTCCTTATACAAGCAAGTCAGCCATGCTCATGCAGGTAACGTTCTAGCAACACCACAGAAGCAGAGCGGATGCCCGAAAAAATAAAGCACAGATAACTGCATGCATTCAGTCACAGTATCAAGCAGGGAGCCGGGCATGAAAGAATTCAAACTAATATAGCAGACAAGAAATAAAGACAGCACACGGAGACAAGCACTCTCCTACAAAAACATAAAACATTACTCACTTGTAACGTGAGTTCTCATCATGGTTCACCTTCTCGATAGACAGCTATCGTCTGACATTGTTCACAACAACCTTAGGATGGGACACCTGTAACAACCTTAGGATGGGACACCTGTACCAACCTTGCTACAGCTAGACCTGTAACCTGGCACCTCCTACACGCGTGTTTCACCCAACAACAAAATGCGCTGACCAAGCCAACAACATAGTGGGTGGTCAGTCACTAGGACAATCTGTGGAGATAATGGCTCTTGGGGAGAACTAGCGTCACAACTCGTTAACTCGTGCTTCTCCCCTGGAGGTTGTCTTCACGGATTCCCACCATGTGAATAGGATATCAGCAATGGGGGTTGGGAGAGGGAAGGCTGAAGAGGTCAATATACAGCAAGGATTAGGCACCTGGTGTCCGGACTGTCTAGAACAGATTAAAGTGTGACCTGGATTACACGCTGTGTGAAATTTAGGGAATTTTGACCAGGTTGTAGCTATACACGAAGCACGGGACACATCTTAAAACACTTTCATCAGCTTAATTTTGTTTTGGTAAAGATAGCCCAAACCACCCCCACAGTCACTAGAGCACCTCAAAACCACAGGACCGTACAAGACAAACACTATTTCCACGTTCCACATACTTCAACCCTATGAAGTAAGCTTCGGGAAGGAAATTATCATTCCTTTGTATTTGCAAAAAGTTGCTTTACTCAGGAGCAAACCGGGAAACACTTACCCCCTTTAGCTGAGCCCCACAAGCTAATATGTTGTATGCAAAAATGTAATAGTGCTTCCCAAACCTTTCAGAACCACAACCCAATTTTAAGAACAACAAACTTTCGGCACTTACCTAGCTAGTAGGCATGCTTTCAAAATGCTATGAATAACCAAAATACCACTCTCTATAATGTTTTGCATTCCTTTCTAACAGCAATTGTTTGTAAATGTCACAACATTGACCACACTCTTCAATATTTATTTATCAGACTGTGGCCAGGATACTGATTTGCCCATAAAAGAGGGTGAACTGCGCTGGAAAACTTTGCAGAGTGAGGTGCTGCCCTGTGGAATCAGTTCAATAAAATCACAAGGCTTCTAATTGGTAATCACAAATGTGAATAAACACACACACACACACACACACAGCAATTGTATACAGACCAAACACTGCCTAAAGGCACTGGTGCACTTTATGTGAGCACCAGATTACATAACACAATGTCAGATTCAACAGGACTCAAACACGATTCGCCAGATATGTCGGGAAGCATATTTCACAATCCATGTGTGAAAGTCATAGACAAGTGGGATGATTGTGTATGATGAGTGTATAGTGAAGACATTCTTTGTTGAAATAGATTTGTAAAGTAGAAAAAACAATCAACAGTAAAAAATATTGGACTGTCCATCTGGAGTCTTGCTTGGTAATACTTGCAAGAATGTCTTTTAAAACAGGACTTGGGGACCTAGGTCAGCACCTTTCCACCAGTGGTGCTGGAACAATTTGCAGAATGGGCGTACTGACATTAATGATAAATCACTGAAGCCAGAGAAATTGTGAAAAATCATAGCTTCACACAAAGTGTAGCAAAAATATTCAGCAGAAGCGTGGTAAGGGTTTATTATGTAGCTGGTGGTGCATTCTGGAGCACACAGTGGCAAATATAATACTAAAGCAGAGAGCACATTTTCCATTGAAATGGGCACTATATTTGCACATTCAGTTGTACTGATGGAAATCAAGTTTTAGTGAATATTTATCATTATACATCACCAAGCAAAAGTGTCTTTATTATTTTGAACCTATTACAATCTTTGCTTCCGTCACACTACAGAATTACAAACAAAACGTGCACCATGTTTGCTATCCTAACAGCTGATACATTCTGAAATGTGCAGTTCATTAACAGGTATTTAACTTTTGTTGTGTGTTACAAAAAATGGCATCCTACAACCTTTCTTTTCACGCTCCATGTACTTCAGCAAGTTTGTCACATAGTTCACTTTGAAAAAAAACACATGTAAACATGAATCACTGTGTAAAAAGGATAAGCAGCAATTTGTCAGAAGAGACAGCCTGACATTTGACCTCAGTCTTCAAAATGTAAAGGCATTTTTATTTATTGCTTTTTGTGACCCACCAGAAATTGGCTGGTGACCCATCAGGGAAAAATGCATATCTAACATTTATTCCCAACTCTTCCAGTTCCCCCTAAGATTTCCCATCCCTTTTTACTCTAGAGCGATGACATCCCCCCCAACATTATGACTTCTAATCTTCATGTTTCCTCTGCCTGCTGTTTTGACTGACTGGTCTGCACAACCCTAGACTGGCCGGACCTCATTGTTATCCCTGCGCCATCTCCCTTCCCCTACTTCGTCTATACCCCCATTTATCCATCTCTGTGTCCCTTCACACCTCCTGCTCCCTTGCAACAACCAACCATCTCACCAATCCAGTGCCCAGCATGTTCTGTCAGCCCCTGGTGGAGGGTGGTGGGCTTTTTTCTTAACATGCAGGGAAACATCATTCATTACAAACCAAAATGTATTGCTGTGTTAAGTGAGCTGCCCGCGTCACTACGGGCTCCTTCCCCCTCCCAAATCCACAGGGGCCGTAAAGAGGGTTCACACCCCTTTTTTCTGGGGTCTACCTTGGGACAGATCAATTTGCCACTGTGTTTCATTGTATGTGCAAGCTTTATTGGAGATCAGGATGTGAGGCACTTACCTACCTCCTTCAGCTGAGCTTCACACACGAATATGACCCACACAACAATCTAACATTTATTCCTAACTCTTCCGGCCTCCACCAAGCACTTCCTGCCCCAACATTTCCAACCCTACTTTTCCCTCCTGCAGTGACCAAAACTATGACTTCTGATCTTAACGTGCTGTTATAGCTGTCCATTTACTTTGCTTTAACTGACTGGTCTGCCATTTCCTTGACCAGGGCCATCTCATTGATTCCTTGCTCCATCTTTCTTCCACTACTTCCTTGTCCGTTCATTTATCCATCTCTACATTTTTTGCATGTTCACATCACCACCAGCAAAACTCTCCCCTGAGGTGTTATCACTGTCTGCCACACCCCTTACATACAGTCCACCCAACATCTCTATTCTTCCAGGTACAATCTGTTCCCAAAGAGAGACGGATGGACCCCATGATGATGGAAAAGGGCAGGGCATTTACAAACTATTTCCGTGTGCAGTATCACTAGTATTCCCTTGACTTTACATAAACCTGCAGTCTCTTGGTTACCTTTAATCCCTGCCATGTTTATTGCCACTGGTTTCCTAACCCCCTCGCTCCACCCTTACTGGCAACAGCTGCATCCAACACAGCAATACCCATTCTTCCTCTCTTTAAAAAATCCTTAATCTTTCATTTTTTATTTATTTATTAAATCAACCCCAGTCCCGTGGCCTGGATCAAGTCTTCTCTCTCAGATGCACGATCATGTGTGGCCGCAGCCATTTCTCTTTCCGCTCCCAATGGCTAGGCATTAGCTGCCCCAATCGCATTCCCCTTAAGCTACACCAACGTATCACCCATCAAAGGCCTATCCCAAACCAAATCAATCTATCGACAAAAAAAACTGCTTCTTTGCCTGGTCTCCAGACCACTTCACATCTGAATACCTGATGATCCAAATCTTGTTCTTCATTCCCTTTTTCTTGTCCCAGCTGTAGAATAAAATGATAGCCAGTGCTGCCCCTCACAATGTTCTGTTGTCATACTACCTCACATGTAATCTTACTTCCATCTCTCCAAGCCTTTCATTCTGTGTTCATCCATCCCCTTTTCTAAATGAGGGTTTTCCGGACTCCCTCTCTCTACATCCCGTCTACCAGAGGCACTTTCACATCACACCCAACACCTGCTTTCCCGTCACTCTTGTTCAGTCCTTTTGAATGAACACGGGTGCTCCATTATGCCTCAGAATGATAAAACAGCCCTGTCCTCTGAACCGGGCACATCCTTTTGTCCCTCGACTTTCTCAGCCACTGCACGTGCCCCTTTCCCTTCTGACTTGACTCCTTGCTATGTGATGGCCCACTTTTTCAGCATTCCACGCTAGGTCTCCCCTCAATATTCCATCTTATTCTCCCCAATTCTGATATCCTGAAGGCTCAGGAAACACAATATCACAATATAAATAGTTCATTCTTCCAGGTGGGTATACATGCAAATAACCTGTTCCACTAGCATCTTTAGCACCTCTATCAATCTTCACTTTTGTTGCCTTCCTCCTCACCATGCCCAACCTCCCATGGTCCTTCTTCTCGGTCTGTCTCACATGGGGTATAGTCCCACAAGGATTTTCAATAAAATACAATCACTGCCATCTGCCCCCTCCAGTCACCGGTACTAGTCTGTCCTCAAGTTGTTCTATCAGGAAATTAACCATCTCCACTTTCCTCATTTCTAGTCTCTATTCTGACTCTTCCATACTGCTCCTGACTGCATGAATTCAGTCAAACTCAGTCTGTATGCTCTCTTTGTGGACACTGCCAGGGAGTTTTCTGTCCGCTGCATGGCCCTCATTGTCTAACATCATAGAGGTCTTGTGGAGCCTACATCACGATCCTTTCGGCCATGAGGGCCAAACTACAGAATGTGTTAATGCTATCAGACAACCTTAACAATATGTTTTCTCTACATTAACAATAGGTTCAATTCCAGCACCATTAAAACACTTTCTCAACAGCCACAGCACATATTTATTTTCATCATTCCGGTTACTATATGTACCACTGGCTCGCTGTCACAAATGGCACTTTATAATTTTGCAGCTCCGTCCCCCACAGAATCATTAGCAGCACCACCAAAAAAAAAATCTACAAAGGTGTTGTCATGCTGTTTCCACCTTCATGCAGTTTGTCTGCACATTACTGCCCTTTCCGGAACACTCCATAGTCCCACTAATCCTGCTGCATCCAAAACAATTTCAATAGTTCACATCACAAGGTCATTTTGTACCCATACGGTTACACCATTGCGATAATATAAAACATCATCCATATAAGTAAGTCTTCTTTCACTCTCTGGGTTACTCGCACTCTGCAGTGTGCCTTTGTCAACCCTATTTACAAGATACCGGCGTGGGGCCACCACCTTGCATGCAAAGTTTAAGTGTCTCAGAAACTGCTGCAGTAATCTCAGTTCACACTTTTCTTTGCCCAACAATGCCCACTGCATCCTTCTTACCCTTCTTGGAGTCTGCAGCATGTCTTTTGGCAGTATGGGCACCATTTTATGCTCAGGAACGTCATACATATACTTGGACCTTCTGATTTTTTTTCTGGGGTAAGGGAAAGCCAAACGTCTCAGCCACTATTAACACCCTCAGCAAAAGCCCTCCCTATAATATAACTTGACAGGCCTTATTAGTAAATGCTGCCACCGCCTCATACTTTCATGCCCCGAAGATGCTGAAGAAGATTTTCAAGTGGCTTTTTGTCAGCACCCATAAAACCGTTATGCATGCCCTCATCACAAGCAAGCTGGACTATTGGAACACCTTTAGTGCCAGGAACCGCAAAATACACTCAAATGAAGGCTACAGACCATTCCGAATTCGACGGCCAGAATCACGCTCTACCTCTCACGCCAGACTCGCATCACTGGACCCCAGAAGGAGCTCCATTGGCTTTCCATACACAAACGAGCACAATTCAAACACTTCACCCACACTTTCAAGGCACTACATAACGCTGAACCAGCATAGCTCAACAATTACATCTCCATTCACAAACCTTCCATACAACTCAGCTCTTTCAGACACGTTGCATACTTCCCACACATATGGAAAACCAGATCCGGTGGTCCATGTCCCACCTGGCTCAAAGTTTGGAATGACGTGCAGCTACATATAAAAGTCTCCTACTCACTGCTTGAATTGTGCACGGGCCTGAAGACTTGGCTTTTTGTGTAGTCCTGTTAGACCATACGTTTGGCTAGACTCAACCTGATCAGATATGAAACATGTCGACCTGTCATCAAGGTTTAACTAACCCCCTTATTTTATATGCCCAGGCCCTCACCTAAGTCCCTTGCTCTGTATATGAGGAGTGCATATGTTCGCTGCATGGATGAAAACAGGGTGGGCATGCAGTGTGTGTTGTACTTTTCTGTATGGGGATAGCATCCATTTTGGGACTCCTGTGTGTGGATGGCTGAGAAGGAGGAGGATGGAGGTGGGCCTGTTTATCTTCTGTTTTGGATTTGGGGGAAGCCTTGAAACATTCCACAATATGACATTAAGGCCTTTGAAGTGGGCAATGGCCCAAACGCTGGAGAGTAGAATGTGATGCCCTTTTGAAGTGCGAAGGCTACCTCACTGCAGACAGGTATGCGCATGAACACAGACAATGCCTTTCTTTTACTTCACCTTTGTTTTCCACCCATCAGGGCGCACACACGCTCCTTCTCTTTCCTGCTGATTGCGCACACCAAACAACTATGCCTTGGAAAGCCTGTGAGAAGTTTTCCAACACAGTGAAAACTAGATCTACCTAAAACAAGAAGACACCATGGAATTGACCTCTGCATTTGACAGCTAATGGAAAATGCTGGGTAGAAAACTCAGGCCAGTGCTCCAGGGATTTATCACTGACCAATGTCACGTTCTGGGCTCCAGAACAAGTGTTGACAACCAGCTCTTCTTCCAGGCTGGATAAAGAACAAGGTCCTGCAAGGAGAGCCAAGTATTGCCTTGCAGAAGGGGGAACCAGCTGTGGATCTACAAGATTGTTGAACTGCATATCCGATCAGCTGTGTGGGGACTAGTCCTGTGGTCCCTAACACGTCTGTAGGTGCTGCATGACTCTGCCTTAAAGAAGGAAGTTAACCAAGAAAGTAGGCACCAGAGTGTTGGAGAAAGAGCTGTCCGGAAGAAGAAAGCAGAGCCCAGAGGCCTGCTCTCTGCAGAAGCTGAGCAGAAGGAAGCATCCTGACACGATTCCTGCCAGGCCCATGCTGATGTTCAGCCATACAAAAAACTGTGGGGAGCAGTCTCAGTACCTGAACCTCTAGATGTGTGCCCCTGGTTGTCCCAACCTGGACCGTGAGCTTCCTCTGTACTAGCCTGGGACTGTTCACTGTGGTTGCCTGTGAGCTTTTGAACCCACAAAGCACACTCAAAAACATGCAGATGGTGTGTCGATATTTATAATTAAATCCATGCTTCATGTAGTCTGTGTTTGCTCGCGAGAAGCATTTTAGGAGAAAAAAAAAAACACCAACTCTATCCTTGTCTGGTATACTACATAAACCACATTGTCAAAGTTTATATGCAGTGGTTAATACTTTAGAAAAAAATCTACCAAAGTCTGTAGTCAGGGAATGACTTATTGAGAAAACCTTCTGTCAAAGCCCACAGGAAGTAGTTTATTGATTGTAATAACCTATTCTAAAGCCTGTAAGTAGTTGATTATAGACTAAGAAAATCATTTTGGCAATATAATCACTTTGTGTTCATCTATATTTTAACTGTAGTATTTAGCGCAGTGTAGACTACGGTGTAAGCATTAGCTGGAGCAGTGGTGCTATTGAGCATTATCGTGGTCTCTGCTGAGTTCTGAGTATCTAGCCTTCATGCCCTCCTTGTGTAGCCTCGGACCGCTCCATCTCGCTTTATGAGGGAGGAGTGATAAAGAGATGTATGCGCTACTCAGTTTTGGGTCTAAGAGTATGGTGGCTCCAGGACACCAGAGGTAAAGGACTCCAATTAACACAATGAAACCAGGTAACCACAAGTGCCAGAGACACTCAAACCAGCTCCCACAGAGGGCATTAGGAGTGCAAGAAAACAAGGGAATTAGCCAGGAATGGCCAGAGAAGTACAGGAGGGGGCGAGATAGCACGGGGACCGTCAGAAGGATGCAGGGTCAGCGCTGGAATCATTATATAGATAAAATTAAGTTGTTTCGAAGACCACCAAACATGTTTTAGATTAATTAGGGAAGCGAGAAGTCAGCTCGGAGGGAGGAGTCAGTGCAAACGGCTGGTTGCTCAGATGTACATCATCAGTTTGACATTGAAGTGTGGTAATCATTTGATGCCTCTCTAGGACTAATAAATCCCAAATTGGCACAAACAACCCATGCCTATGGTAAGCATAAGGAGAAAACAGTACATGAGTTCACACAATATGAAATGGGGATTCATGGAGCAACCCTAGAGTTGTAAACTGTTATTTGCAAGAAACTACAAAACACAGATCCATAGATTACCAGTTAGATTCAGGGTGGGGTTAGGAGTTCGAGTAGGCGGGATTGATCCATTACATAAACTGAGCATATTCATAGCTCGAGAGATGGTAAACAGTCTCATTTTGAAAGACAGGCACGTATGTCACATACTGCGTTTCAGAGAGATTCATGTGAAACAATCACTTCCTATATGTCTGAAATCGTAACAAGGAGAGATAGCTTTCAATTCTAAAAGTCAAAATATCTCATCTTTTCAAGTAATAATCAAAACATCTACACTAGTTTCACAGTCAAATTTCTGTCCTATTTAGAAATAAGCAATCAAAAAGCTGTGCCTTTATAAAAGTCTACGGCAAACCAGTAGCCGCTTTTGATACACTAGACGGGTATCAGGAAAAAACGCATAATTATTTGTGAAAGCAGGATTCAGTTGCATGTCATGTCATAAGTACTTAAGCAATCGAGCTTCCCTGAATTCTGTACAAACTGTATGATAAGCCTTTCTAAGAGTGACATATGAAAGTGATCATGCAAAAGAGTTTTATTCCAGGCATTAATACGTTTACAGATCATTCAGTATGTGCATTCTGTGAATGCCTGCCGGTGGACAAAGAATGAAAATTAATCTGTAAAAGTATTAATGCCTGGAATAAACCTCTCTTGCTTAAGATGCTAGGAATGATGACAATTCAGCAGTACTCAGGATGAGGAGGAAGGTTTTACTCCTGCACACCAGGGAAAGGGTTTATTCAACCATGTATCAGGGAAAGGGTACCCCAGGACAATAACTAAATGTTAAACTGATATTCTTTTGGGAACACCTCTGTGTGAATGAGCTGACCGCCAAAGTCCTGCGAGAGCAGTAAGACCTTGCTTAAACTCTAAACCAGCAGCCTTCCCTACTATTCTCACCCCACTCCTAGATGTGTGGTCTGTCGTCCGGGTGCAATAGCTGCGTTTGTAGCCAATGCACGGAAACTGGCGTACTCGTATCCTAACTAATGACACCCACTTCCTAAATCACGACTTTCAATTTTGAGACAGCTATCTTCCCCATCAATGCCAACTAGCCGCTACTAGACATCATACAGGTCTCCTTTGCCCCGACTACAGGTCTGTCCAAAGGCAAATGTTCAGACAGACCACCATTCGAAATGGCTTCTTGTCTATGTCGCCTCTCTGTCATTTGCCTACAAGACTGTGTAGTAAATAGGACCTCAGTGCTGGAAAGTACATAGTGCAAAGAGGTGAAAGTGATCAGGAAACTTAGAGACTGAGGACGCGAGGTAAAGATGGGTAGTTGGGAAGAGTTACAGTGCATCAGCCCTGCTCCACTGGGCCTTCCAAAGGCACTGAGTAACAATGAAGGTGATGCCATCAAATCACCACCAGCAGCACATGCTCGCCAAACAGAAACAAGCCTCAATCCAAGACCCATATGTATCTGGCTGTCACACACTCTGTGCATCGTTCAACAAGCAGTAAACAACTGTAGATCCTATGCAGAGCTTTCATCTCACCCTTCCTTATGGAGTCAGGCAGGTACAGCAACTAGTAATGGTTATGGACTGGCTTTGAAGTTCCGGAACTTCACTGCAATGCCTTACTGTTCGTTACCGACCTGCTCGCCTCACATGTCCATCATAACTTTGCTTCATTTCATTTTTCATATATCCTCCCAGCGCTAATTTGTGAGCCACATATTTCCTCCTCTAGTCCTTAACCAATGAAAGCAGTGCACACTGAGGTTTGAGGCTGCCTCACCAATGCATCAATTCCTCCACTTTGCTAATCATGTAGCAGTACTACTGTAGACGGCTAGTTAACTACATAGTGGGTGCTTTTCAAACATTAGCAGCTCTTTTCAATTACACATTGACAGCGTCTAATCAAGTTACCCAAGAGGCAGTATAGTTCAATCCCCATTTTATTCAATTCCATGGACAACTAATCTGAGAGGGTAATGTCTCAGAAAACCCTATGCAATCATGGGCTGGTTTCCTGTGTAAGCTGCACCAACGTCTGTAGCATGTCATATATGGCTTTTAATTCTTCCAACGCAGCTCTGTATGGAACATTACTTTTCTGTCTTTTGATGGGGCCAGTGACTTGTGGTTTGATGTAGCTTGCTTCCCCCTTTCTTATAGCCAACTTAAAAAAATGTACACAATTCTAAATCAGCCAGAAGGATACAAAAACATCTGGTGAACAACGTAACTGAAATCAATCAAATGCTTCTTACACCAGTATCAAACAAATGGTGTCTTCAGCCCATCCTTAAATGTGGAAAATGGTTCACACTCCAAAATGAGGTTCAGATCTAATTTAGTGGTTTACTGCACTATGATCTGAAGGTTCTGAACTTCGAATAATTTCCAACACTTGTTCAAAAAATGTGCTCACTGTCCGCAGGAAGGGTTTTGCCACACTCTGCTGGACTTTTACTGAGGTAGGCTGACATAAGTGCACCCGTTTCATAATGGTTGAGAACAAGCAAGGAGGTAGACGAAACACTAGGGAATTGCTGGTTTATTGCCTTATGAGTAACATAATTGGCAGAACTGGTCATTGCGGACACGTCAACCTCCCTAGGATGTCCTGCTAAATCAAACAACACTTTAGGTAGCTCAGGTAGTCTGACATTTTTCACGTTTTGCGCTTTAGATTAGTTATTTTACTCTAACCCCAGATGATACTGTGGTCTGAACAAGAGCTGCCGCTGATATGGAGCCTCCGGGTTTTTATTCTTTGTATGCATGTAGGAAGAATACTGTGCACTTGAATTAATTTAACAGGGTAGCTGTAGGGCAGTCACTGAAGCAAGTGACTGAGTAAACCTAGTTCCATAGCAGGAAAACTGGTGAGGGGGCAGCAAAAGTTGGTGCTGGTTTAAGTTCAACATTGCTGTCAGAAAGTATATTCTTTCACTGTAGCACTTATTTAAAGGACTACCCCAGAGCCCATTCTCATGTTCACGAAAGAGAGGGGCCTTGACTCGTGAAATCTGGCTGCATCAGAGCCACCTCCTTACAGCAGTACACCCTTGCAGGGTGGATTCCCTGGGCTTTGAGTGAGCTCCCAGGATGCTTCTAGGGGCTATGGTTCTAGTAGGAGCTTTGTGACGGCCGGCGACCAGCACTGGTTGGTGACTGACAGGTGAGTTTGGAGTAAGCGCTCCTGGGGAATAGAAGCAGGTCCGAGTATCTGCGCAGGTTGTGAGTTCATTAAAGAAAAGTAGTGCTGCTCTAGGGAGAAAGTCTATCACTTCAGTTAATTGGAAGAAGTTCCTTATAAGTGTTATCTCAAAGGATCCGATCTAGGACGGACTTTTACAGAACACTGTGTGTCCATAAGGAAGCAGGGATAAGGACATTTTTGAGAAATTTAAGAGGACTCCATTGGAAACCATAAAGGACTGAAGTTGTAAGAAACCGGACACACATCAGGTTTTGGAGAAAGAGTACAGCTATCATCTCAGTTCAAGGCATGTTGAAGTCCGCATAGGTTACTAGGCTAGTTCACAGCCTAACCGAGATGCATGAAAAGCGTTTGAAGGGAGATAAGTGGTAAAGAGAATAATTCCTCCTTGGCAAAACGCACCCAAAAAGAGACCAGAGGGTAGGAACGCCGAAGGTGGATGGGATAGAAAGGACCCATATTCTAAACCCTCACTTTTAAGTAGTTAGTAGGTGCCAACATGAATCGTCTCAACACAGGAAGCGTGATGGGCAAGCTAGGCCCCTGCTTCTCTTAAGAATCCTCATAAGTGAACGCATACGTGGAAATTTCAAGACTGAAAACAAGGTGCTGGGTGAGAGTACTTCAACCCGTGAGTTACACCTATATTGCATGAAGTCTAACGAACGTGCTGATAACGGAGATCACAGAAAAGCTACAAAGAGTGGAGCTTCAGTATTTATAAATATGTTCAATCAAGCTAAAGTATGATACATCCAATGCAGAGCAGGACATTGTTCTCTGTGTACAAGCCTTTGGAGACAGTGGACGGAAATGACTTCACTCACTCCCAAGTTTTAGGTGAAGTAGACGCATTTACCTGTAACGACTGGATAACCCATGTGGGCCGCAATAGGTTAGTACTAAGGCAGAGACAAAAAACACCTTGGTAATCAGCCATTCTGGCACCTCGGAGCTAGTCACCATCCAATAATCAGGTAATTGGCTTCCCCATCTTGCTGGGAAAGTGAGAACTCCTCTTGTGTTCACCAGATTCAAAACCACTTCTGTGAAAAGCTCACTGCCGTGTAAGTGAGAACTAGTCGGTATTCGACTTGTTCAGAATCAAGAGCGTGACCGGTTAATGGATTATAAAGATCTACTAGCAAATCACGACAAAAACCACAACTATTATAAAATGAAGCAGCAAGTTATAAAGGAATTTTAAAAAATATCAAAAGCAATTACTAATCCAAGACCCTTTGAACAGTGATGTACAGGCTTTCTCCTTATGTCATCTTCAAAATGTAGTTGTGGCAGTGAAAGTTAAGTGTCCACTCTGAATAGCCACATTACCCATCCACATCTACGCAACAATCTAATTAACAAGCAAAGACACCTTTTGCTAAGCAGTCATTGGAAGGCGCACCTGTACAACTAACACAAAAACACTCATACTGCCACTCACTTAGGGCCAGAAGACACATTCAAGAAAATATATTTTTTTTCTAGCTTAGATTTGTGGTTAGGCAGTTAAAGAGACATTAACTGCATTATATATACATGTGTAGATAGGTTAACAAACACAATACAAGATCCCAAATTCTACATCTTAGAACTTGGGAACTCATCCCAAGAAAGACCACAATCCGACCACTTCAAGAACTGCACAACAGGACTAAGTGTGCAATACTAAGCAATATCACAACTAATTCACCTGTGTTGACAAACACTAGCCTTCTCTGTTGGCTGGTCTTGCTTCATCTCCTTGTATTTTAGGGTTTTCGTGCAACTTCAGCCAAGTTCTCAGGAACGGCAAAGTGCTTCACAAAGAACATTTTTCCAGCAAAATTACGATACAGCAAACAGTATTGTGTGTTATGTCCGGATGGAACCAGAATAAAGAAAATAGACTGAGATGGGTAGGGCTTGGTAAATTGTCATTGGTGCCATACAGTCATTAGCACCATACAAATGCATGGAACACAGACCTAGCCGTCGAATTTGTAATCTGTTTGAATCCAGACTTCAGCACTTGACTGTGCAAATCAGTTACTCTCGGTGTGGCTAAAAAGCTTACCAAGCGAAAGAAAGTTGGAATGTGTAAAATGCAATGTAATTGTGGAACAACAAGATGTAAATCTCCTCTGGATGCACATGATCCTGTCCCAACACCCCCATAATCTATAGTGATCTTTGCACCCCATCTAGGTGTACCAATACATATAAACATTGGCACACGTTTACAATTGGAGGCAGGGAGAGATTACGTGGTTTGTCTAGAATCACACAATATTTGGTCCAGAGTCTAAGGTGGGATTAACATTTCAGATCTCCAGAAAGGAAGGAAAGAAATAGCTCGCCATAAACAGTGGCTGGTGCCTTTGGGACTCGCTGTAGTGTAAGAGGTGGTACAGGAAGAGACTAATGATGAGAATAAACACCGTTATGAATGCAGTGGTATAGATTAAATCTTGATTGTAAATGTGCGGGAAGCATGGAAAGCATTACTCTGTGGCGACTTCATAATTTGGACTGTTGCATTAAGGAAAGGAAACCAACAACGTAGGTTAATCTAAAAACATAATTCCTTGATGGTTGCGCTCAAGTTGTGGTGCAAATTAGATGAAACTATCCACACTTGGGGTAAACTCCAACCTGTTCCATGAGATAAAATAAACATTCCTTTATCTGGCAAATTTGTATTAACATGACATTACCAAACAATCTAAAGGTCTTTGTAGCCCAACGTGGCTTCAGTCCTTTGAAACATACTAAGGAGAAGTGATTTTTTTTTTTGGGGAGATCACAAAACTAGATATAGACGACTATGTTGATAGGAACTTAAGACTCTGGAGAGTAAAACACCTCTCATTACACAGACTCTATGGCATTGCCACAAACCTCTCAAACACTGAAACACAGAGAACTAATAAATAATTATTGCAAATTATGGTTCTCAACCTTGGAAAATCCAGGACATGATGGTTCACAACATCGTTTGATGGACTGGTTTTAAAAATAGCTAGTCACTTATCTAACGCAATCTTTGACCCCTTCCAAGAGATACAAGCGGTCACAGTTGAGGAAATATTACTGATTAATCCAATGGACAGAGCAGACTGTCAACACATCAGAAAATGTCCTTACGCAATTCAATTGAGTCAGATCTTCTAGCTATAAAAAAGCAATGTTTAAACAATCAAGGAACAGTCAATCCATTCAGCCAGGTGGGCTGACAAGGGTATACGAATCAGGTTTGTGCCCTAACTTCATCACTGGTAATGACAGGAGTGCACTCTCCGTATGTTAATTTAAGAGAAATAACTTGGCGGGGAACCCATCTTGCCCTTGTGTTTACCCTTTATCCCACTGCTTGTTCAATACATTGACAACGCAAATATGCTGTAAATATATACAACGCTCAGAAAAGGCCTCCTCTTACCAGCAGATCCTCCAGTTCAGCAAAGCAGCTTTGAGATGCTGCTCTATCTTTACCGTAAATGACAGAGTTTCAAGCTGCATGTAACACATTACACTGCAAATACAGAGAAAGTTTCAATGGCAAAATCTTCTTCAGGATACTCTACAGCAAGAAATGAGAGTTCACTGGATAAGGGTAAGAAGAAATACCCACCTCTGCAATATAACTTTCAGAGAGATCATGAAACGTAGGGTGTTTCCCAGCATGGAAATGGTCCCTAGCCTAAATCAAATCAAATCAAATCATTAGCATTTATAAAGCGCGCTACTCACCCGTGCGGGTCTCAAGGCGCTAGGGACAAAGGGGGTGGTTATCGCTGCTCGAACAGCCAGGTCTTTAGGAGTCTCCGGAAAGCGGAGTGGTCCTGGGTGGTCCTGAGGCTGGTGGGGAGGGAGTTCCATGTCTTGGCCGCCAGGAAGGAGAAAGATCTCCCACCCGCCGTGGAGAGTCGGATGCGAGGGACGGCGGCGAGTGCGAGGCCAGAGGAGCGGAGGGGGCGGGTGGCGACGTAGAAGTTGAGGCGTCTGTTGAGGTATTCCGGTTCCTTGTCGTGGAGGGCTTTGTGTGCGTGGGTGAGAAGTCGGAAGGTGATCCTTTTGCTGACTGGGAGCCAATGCAGGTGTCTCAGGTGTGCGGAGATGTGGCTGCTGCGGGGTACGTCGAGGATGAGGCGGGCCGAGGCGTTTTGAATGCGTTGTAGGCGATTTTGGAGTTTGGCTGTGGTCCCAGCGTAGAGGGTGTTGCCGTAGTCCAGGCGGCTCGTGACGAGGGCGTGGGTCACGGTTTTTCTGGTGTCGGCGGGGATCCAGCGGAAGATCTTGCGGAGCATGCGGAGGGTGAGGAAGCAGGCGGAGGACACGGTGTTGACTTGTTTGTAAACTGATATCCCCAACCCCAAGTTGAGTCATGTTCTCAAGCCATCACTAAGGATAGATCAGAGAAGAAGGGCCATTTCACCCAGAGCCGTGCAGCGAACTCTTTACAGAGTTACAGGCTCTGCGCAACAGCTAAATAAACTAGACTCCAAAGTTCACTGGGGACGCTAGACATACTCCTCCTCTTCAAATGATTCGATCTTCAAATTCACATAATACATGTGAAATGGAAGAAATCTGACACCAGGATTGTAAACATATTCTCTTAGGTTTTGGATTTAGAGAGCCATCGCTTACCTGTTGACTCTAAAGAGTTCAGTTATTCATGGCGAGAAGAGTGGGCTGTGCATCTTGGAGTGCATCACACTTTAAGAGGATTTCAAAACGACTTCGGAGCGGACACAGTGTCTGACACTCTATTAATATCAGCACTGTAGGTTCTTGTGAGTGTAGTAAATGTACTTTTCTTTCATTCCCGCCAGATTATGGAATCTGAACAAAAAGATTAGGCTACTGAGAGGGCTTATATCAGATATTTAAAACCCTTGAAACGAGAGATCATGAAAGATGCTTGCCATGCATGAAATATGGCAGCCAAATCTTCAATATTAATATCTGTAGAGTCATGTCAACCCTCTCAATCATCTACCTTCATGAGATCAAAAACAAATACTAAAGAGCTCATCAATGAAGCCACATGGTTTCAAACATTTCTAAGCCTTTCCATCATATAATTGCTGAAGATGTGACATCCTGATCTTACACAATCACTTCATGGCCATTCCAGGACAATGTTACATACTGGTTTCAAATGCATTGCCGCACCTAATTGAAGAGAACCTCTAGTCCAGAGACATCTATCGTAGACTCAGGACAGCCGGATCCATGCCATATGTTTTAGACATCCACAAACCATAAATGGCCATTCATACAATGAATAAGAGGATCTTGTTTACATAATCGTGCTTATTCTGAAATTCTAGGTACCCTTGCTCTAAACATTTGCATTGGTACTCCTACAAATGTCATTAGGAGCTCAAGTTGAAATTAAGTTCTTCACAAACAATAATCTCGATTACAGTTCTCAGTCAAGAACGCAGTGGTAGGGATGTGGGGAAAACACGGACACACTTGACCATTTAGAAAGGGGATACCAATTCTTGGAGATTGTGGCAACAGAAAAAATATGTGCACCGCTTCTTACGATTTGCACATTTACCTAAAGATCTGGTATACTTCATTCTCTTAACATTGTGAATGGCTGGCTATTTCTGCTCACTTCCCAATGTTCATTTACTTTCAATGACGCAGCGATCTTTAGACTCTCCCAAGAGGCACAACTATATTGTTACAGAACACAAAATTAGCAAGATGAACGGTTATTTTTCCTCTATTTGTCAGTCAATTTTCTTTTCAACCACTGTAAAAGCAGTTGTTTCTGATTTTGTTTTATGGTTTAGGAGCGAATTGCATTCATGATTGTAATGTAACAACTGACCTCTGTCATTTTTTGTTTAATTATGACCGTCAAAAATGCGAATTTCTCTCTGCCCTTACTCCTGCCTGCCTCCACAAAGTGTTTCGATTTGACATTGACATGAACAAAGTTGAGCTCACTGCGGTTTTCAGCAAGATGATTAAGATGAGGAACATTACGGAGCCTAATTAAAGTCGGTTTCAATTTACTTCAATCATTTATATTTAGAAATTCTAGACCAATGACTTCAGAATGAGTCAACAAATGACATTAAAAGCAAATTACTTATGCTTTAATAATTTCTATTAAATTCAAGCTTCCTTCAATCTAATATCTGTACATTGCATTTATGTATATATCTCTGGTGCGGAACAATGGGCACGGTGTTGGGAAGGAAAACTGCACATAGCTACCAGTCGCTGGAAACCACAGGTCCTATGTTTAGACCTGGCTTTCAAGACAGCTTTTGCTGTCTCATCAAACTACTGTTTTTCTGCCCCAAAAAATAACACATAAAATACAAAACATAGAGGGGATTTTGGTCAGTGGCCATTATCCATTGGTAATTTTCTTTTAGTAGCATATGATTATGATAAAAAAAATGTACATTGACAATTACACCATCTTACACAGGCTAGACCTACTGACTTTCCCAATGCTAGTCCCTAAAGAAACACGGATGCCCCTGCTTGGAGTACTCTCAATGGCATTCTCTTGCTCTGATGTCTGGGAAAGAACCTACTTGATAAGCGATCTTCATTCATGGATCAGGATGTGATCAGCTTCATCAAGGGAGGGTGTGTCAGTGTAGCTGCACCATGGCATGTCGGTGCAGGTTGTTTCCTAACTGGTGTTATTTCATAAAACTATGGTAAGCAAAGAGGAAACCTCTGATAGTGGTTACCGGGGCCAGATGTACCAATTGGTTTTGTGCAACGAACAAACAAGGGTCACTGAATACGAATATGGGGTGCGGAACAGAGGAAAACAAGAACACTACTAAGGCAAACTTGCGACCCGATATATCTTAATGCTGAGAGGTCAAAAAATATGAATCCATACAACAATAACTGCTGAGCCCAAACGGAAACCACAAAGTGCAAAATATAATGGATTTACTGAATTGCCAATACAAAATTGATATTAACTTTCTTATCAAAATATTCATTCTTTTTCCAAATATCATGGTCTAACAATTATATGTCGGTACTTACTTTTCACAAACCTCCCGTAGCCCATCCCACCACTGCCAAACCAGAATCTCACCTCACAGACATGCACTCAAATACATATCACAATCCCACTCTGTGCCCTTGTTTAAAAAGACAATCGCCGTACTAAAGAAGCAAACTTGAACAAACAGCACGTGCTAGAAACGGCGAATATATTTCTAGACATTTCTCGCTCGATGATAAGTAAAATGCAATGTGCCGAAAACCATGATGGACACTGCAATAGTGCAGCAATGCTAGAATCTTCAACATCGGTCCAACGCGCCTCTTGGTGCCATCATGATAGTCCTTGATGCCAATGAGAGTGCCTTTGGTGTCAACTGCACCTCGGGGCATTAAGAATTCAACCCCCATGGGTAAAAACCTGGGTAACTAACGAAGGAGTGGCAATCATCAATATGAGGAGGTAATAGTTCATATATACAGCTCAAGAGGCCCTATCATGTATTCCATCAGAAGGGAGAGAGCCCAAGATCTCTGATAAAGGCGTTTATAAGGGAGCTCAGTAGGCCTGACGATATCCTTTCCCTATCACTGATGGGGAAAAGATATCATCCTTGGGCCTGGATGGATTATGTCACCCAAACTATCTACATAGTCTGTACACTGGGTGCGTGGTCTCACGTCAGTACCAGTTGCAAGTCAAACAAGTGAGAGGTTTCCTATTGAGCTCTGCACTTATTGTATGGATTAAGAATTTATATCTCAGGTGAGAAGGGCACTGGTTTTCTTGAACACACCAACAGATTCCTATGATAAGTCACTAAACTTCAGTTGCGGTGAACGGAGGCCAGCTCTCATGGCGGAAAATAAACAAGACTAACGACAGAACTACTCGGCACTACTTGTAACCTCTACCTGCAGCATCATAGCCCCAGGATGTGGGAAACTGTGGAACTGGAGCTAGGGGTTTGCTGAGAACGGCGTGCAAGTAGAGAACAGGACTTGAAAATCCCCATTGGGGAATGGGAGAATGGCTTCCCGGACAACTGCAATGAACTACACCAAATTACACACCACAAGAACTTGCTGAACGCATGGCCCTGACCTTTCCAGTGACAGGGAAGAGACAGAACAAGACAGAGCATGGCAAAGCAAAAGGCCTTTTCAATGACAGCAAGAAAGCGCGCGATGGAAGACTGTAATAGCCTTTCTTAATGAGAAGTGTGCGCTGGAAGAAAGGACCAGGCTATCTCAATGAACCGCGGTGACGAGCTCCCTGAAAAGGAGGGGCCTTCAGTGTCTCGAAGGATAGTCAAGCAGCAGGCACAGGAAGATAAGATCCTGCTTCCTCAGTGAAGAAGTGATCAATGGAAGAAAGGACTTCACTATCTCAATGAATATACAAGAGGCGTAGCACAAGAAAAGGACTAGCATTCTCATTGAGAACAAGGAAGGAAATGAACAGCTGGATCTTCTCTAGGATGCTGAAAACGATGCTACAAATTAGACAATCAACCCTATTTATTTAAGCAGCACCGTGGAGCACCGGAATACACCTTCACCCAATGCCCTCCCTACATTGACCACTCCCACCTCCAAATCCTCCTATTTGCTTTGGAAAATACACTGTCAAACTATGAACTGCCTGTGCATTTTATCGTAAAGAGAAGTAAAGTGGTAAAGAAAAACATGGGATGAACATCTTATAAATGCAAATCCCTTACGCTACTGGCAAAGAAAGGCAAAGAAATTGGACTAGAAGGCACTTTACTAAAGAAATGCTTGGTCAATCCATCTATAAATGGTTCTTCAAAAACCTGAAAATCTTCAAGATTGGAGATAGCCATAGTACTGATTGTCTCATATGGGAGTATGTCCAGCGGAACAAAGGCCACAAGACACTTCCTAGAAAGTGCATGAACAACAAAGGCAAAAGGTCAATGTATCAGCCAACTAGAATACTGAGCTCCAAGGCGACGCTTGCATCCAAAGAGGGCCGCCTACTCCCCACTTTTCTGACTGTGCTATCACTTTCGGTCCCATGCCATTTGGATATATTTGTAAGTGTTTGTCGTCTCTCAAATCATGCGACTGTGGTTGGCACTTTTACTGGCCTGACAGGACAACAGAACCTAGTTGTGCTGTCTGTATGAGAAACTTCAGAACAGTGACCAACCAGGTGGCGAATTTACTAGAAAGAAAACAGTACCTAATGTTCGTCAGTAGTACCATGAATAAATATTTACGCAAAGCAATGATGTAAAATCCTAAACATGTCCTTAAAAAGTAGAATATCTTCTGGGAGAAACCGGCTAGGAAAAACAAACACACACATTGTTGCCTGTAAGCAGTCTGCGAGTGTTAAAATAATCAGTTACTGAAAAACGTCTCAATTCCTCACTGACATAATGCTCTCCACAAAGGAGCAAACAATAAGGACTGGGGGTACGCTTAATGTTGATGGGCGACTGTGCAGTACTCAAAGACTGCTGCGGAAGACAATAGGGAAAGGAATATGTTCTGGACAGCCGTGGTAGGCAGGGTGATATTAGTCTTCGCCACAAGCACCCGTGCAGAAGGATGGATGTTCCCTGATGGAATACACGACTTAGACAAGGCCTGCACTGGTAGAAAGAAAGGATGAGCAAACATCTGAGCACCCTACCTCCACCCCACCAAGTAATGGAGATGCAGGAGTTGGGCAAGCTGAGTGATGTGATAAGAAGCTCAAAGAGAAGAGTGTCTATGAGCATTCCTTGAGGTTTTGAACTTGGTGGAAAGCATCACAGAAATAGTTATTTGCATTTGACAACCTAAATTGTGAACACCAAGCCAAATAGCAGATGTCCCTAAATGGAACACTAAAAAGAACAGAGCTCGGAAAAAGTTCAAACTGGATTCTGACCATGGATTTGGATCCCAAAGTGTAAGATGGCAAAGGCCCTTGGCAATGCTGTAAACCGACCTCCTCCCCACTTTTTTCAAGACCTGCAGTCCCTGAAGAGAGCCAAACCCTGACTCGGAGACAGTAATGGTCAGGTTTACAGTTTAAGAAGCAGCTGTTAAGCTGGATGATTGATGCAGGAGCAGGCACTGGCTACAGATGCCGCATGGTCAGTCAGTGCCAGCTGTCTCCCTGTAATGAACCTGTCCTTACCCAGACAATTTCCAACAACTCGGCAACAGCCTCAGTGGGAACCTGGACCTCGGGAAAGCAAACCTAGAGGTACGCCTCCCTCTGCCGGGTTCAGACCAGAAAGCCTTATAATTAGTGAGCGAAAAATATTGAATCTTAAGGCAGAGGGAATGCTTCATCTATGTTTATGTCTGCAAGTACCCCCTCTTCAGTCCACTGTGATGTTAGCCACACCATCCGTCTTTGGGAACTAATGAAGGTCAGTGCATGGCTTCTCCTTACATCCATTATAATTCTCTAACTGTGCTGCAGAGCCTACGTAAGGCTTAACCTCTGACACTTGTGCCGGGAAACAACTAGTGGATTAGAT
Source organism: Pleurodeles waltl (assembly GCF_031143425.1). NCBI lineage: Eukaryota > Metazoa > Chordata > Amphibia > Caudata > Salamandridae > Pleurodeles > Pleurodeles waltl. Next base: position 1,127,589,627 of record NC_090448.1, read on the forward strand.
GGCCCTAGGCTTTATCCTTGCAGGCTAAAGGGGTTATCCCAACCTCAGTGGTCAGCCCAATCACAACCAATGCTAGTGATGTGCAAAATTTCAAAAGACATTAGCCATCCCTGTCCATGGCCACTGGGCAATTAAACTTGATTCCCAGCTAGTCAGCCCCAATCAATGGTACTTCATTTGTAAAATAAGAAGTGCCAATGCAGAAAGTTTTGCTCAAAAACCAGCAGCCAGCAATCATGAACGTCGGAATTGCTGAATATCAATGCTGCATAGTCTTGATTACTCCTTGTGCCTCTTTCTGCCTCATCCATAGACTTCCTGGCCCTTTATTACACTTTTCCAGGTTTTTTTTCATCCAACTTTCCAATGTCATTATTTTTCCGCTTTTCTGTTCCTCCTTTTTGTGTTCTTCTCAATCTTGTTCTGGGTCTAAGTCGGATAAGGAAAAATAAGTGCTGGTCCCTAAAAATTTTTGCTGGTGGGTCCCACCTGCAACCACCAGCTCAAATTCAGCAGTGAACCTACCCTCCATGTCTCATAAAAATGATAATCACCATAACATTCATGAATACATTGGAACTGTGGTAAGTGTGATATCAATAGCAAATGCTGTGAGTCGCAACAGGACACAGCAGCCAGACCCCTGGTGACATCAGCCCTGGAATGTCCAGAGACTTCACCCCCCTCTCCAGGTTGCTCATGGTCAGGCAACAGTTATTGCTGAAAAACCCTTTCGCCCCCCCCCCCCATTCCCCACGGATTGGCAATGCCTGGAGCATGTTGGTAAAATTTCCCTGTAGGTTAGAGGTTCAGCAACAACCGCTGCCAGGGCCACTGGAACCTCCCGCCCCCTCACGTACCCCCCCCTGCTCTCACCCCCCCAACCACGTTGCAAGGAGCAGTTCAACATACGTGTTCTGAAGAAGCAGTGGGTGTGGGGGCACAGCCGTGAAATGACCTAACAGGCGCATTGGGGGATCACCTTTTCTCAAGGTAAGGAGTCTGATGTATAGCAGTGACCTTTACAATATCGAAAGAAAGCAATCATAAGCTGTGGAAGTGGACTATTCGAACAACAAGCTGATCCCATCGTGTAGTTTCAGATCATTACAGTGAACTGTGTAGAGGAAACAACAAGTAATTGGAATTTGGCCTTCAGTAAACAGCAACAAAAACGTAACAATGGAAGGGACATGAAAAACGGAAAAGCTACAAATCTAGCTTCTCAAGCAGCAGCCCTTAAGCATGAACTAAACATTGCCTTAATAGTCCTCACCACTGTTTTGCAAAGTAAGTCGTTGCCTTGGAACATAAGTGAAGGACAATGAAAAAGTACTGAAAAACCTACAATATGTCCTATGAGCCAATGAACCTCTGACCACATTGAGTAGCAAAATAATGGCTTCCCTTGAGCTAAGATCTGATTTAAGATTTGAAATGGGTACAACTCCTCTGGGCATGACCTGAATAAAGACCAGGACAGCTTTAGAAACATGAATAACGTAAGATGGAACTCCTTTAGCTCTCCTTGCAGGACTACATTGTCTTCAAAACCAGATGCATCATCTACAACTTCACCAAGACAACCACTGTCCATCTGTCTGGCAAGCTCACATACATACCCACAGCCAATAAAGCATAGGATTTCAAATTAAGAAATACAAACGAAAAAAAAAAAAAGGGACCAGGTCTTCTATATCTACGCACCCAGGATCTGGAACAACAGTTTTACCTATCAGGAGTGCCTCAACGCTGCTCCAGTTTAGGAAAGGGCTGAAGGCACTCCTCTTTAAAGAACAATACATCACAGTATAGTAACAGACGTCTTCCTCTCTCTCAAACCAGCGAGCCCTCCAATCCCTCACCCACTGAATCTGTGCCTATGACCCTGTATTGAACTCTGATTCCCTTTGCCTAAGTTCGCACTTTACTAACACCACAAACACAGAAGTGATCAAGAAAGGTTTCAATGCTCCATAAAAAGAGATCAGCATTCTTTCTTCAGATTTCTGCGTGAACCGAAAACAGTTCATCCCTCCAACAAAGATATGTTTTGAGTAATTAAAATGTTTGTGCATTAATGCCTCAAAGGGATATGTACAAAGGTGAAACTATCTGCACATCTACTGAAGTACTGAACTTCGTTGACAATTCAATAGAATGTGTAGACGTCCAGCCCTCACAAGGGACCAATGAAGTAGTTTAAGTACAAATGACAAAAATCAAAGCACAAGCCAAAAAGTAGGCCACTGCTTCCTTGTATTGGGCTCTCTTAGAGTTCCCTCTGCATCTTCCTAGAGTAACAATACAATAACAACCAAACAAGCGCTCAAGCAAATATCCGGACTACCACACACCTATTTCTATCAGTTGTACGCTTCAGGCAACGTAGCTTCGTTGCCAGCACAAAAAGACGTGCAGTAGCCACAATCCTTCCGAGGAGTGTGGATATATGTGTACTTTTTACAAGACTGAAGCACAAGTTGAGCACTGCTTATTGTACAAGTCCAAAGTCTCCTAACCTTAATACAACGTCCAATTTTTAAGCACGTTTGTTGACTGGATTATTTGCACGCGCAGCTTGTGCTAAGAACTCACAGTGCGGCTGGATGGAGAGAAACACATCGGTGAACAGGCGGACATTTGTTGTAATAGAGCGTAGCATTTATGCTCAATATTAACATGAAATATTTATGAACTAATGCATAATAATGCTGCATAGAAAATGTATTAATGTACTATTGCTAAAAATGCGCCTGAAATGTGCCCACGGGGACTGGCCACCAATGTATACAATGACTAATGAAACTGACTAATAATAATGAAAATGAGATGTTTAATGTATGATTTTACACTACTATTAAGAATTATATGTTAAGGTTTTGCTAATAAGTCATTAGACTTTAGTTAGCATGAGTTGAGGCTTAGCTGCCCGGTTTTCATATTAAATGTGTTTTTCGAACGTGAGGTGTGCTGACTTGCTGAAAGACATGTTCTCGTATTTTCCCAAAGCTAAAGGATGAATGTAACTGTAGTAGATCCGTTCTCATGAAATTTGACTTGCTAGGAGAAACATTTTTGCTAAATGTAACACTGTAGACTAGTAACAGGTACAAGGTCGCCTGAACCGGTACAGACAATGGACCTACTGACTGAAGATGCGAGAAGACCACAAGAGTATGAAATCATACCGGACATTCTGCCCACTGGAGACATCAATCATAAGAATCAATAAACTATGTGAGAACTGTTATGGGGTGACAAATGTGATGAAATCATTGAAACCCTATTGGATGGAGATAGTGGGGTGCCAACCCTGACCAATGAAGAATTAGGGGACTGTACAACAGAAAAGGGATAAAAACCTTCGACACGAGGAACCATTAGGAGAGATGCCATTGCGAACTTGTTATGACCCAAACACTTTGTCACTCTGCATTGAGACTTTGTTGTTTGATTCTTCAAACCATCCTTGCCTTGCCCGATATATATATACTTTTCCTCCTTATGAGGGAAGTGTCCCTTTTACCCGTCTTGCTGTGTTTCCCTGACTGATGGCGAATCAACTGATGTCCTGAGGATGAAGACGGAATCTGTATGCTGACCCATTACGGAGGGTAACTATTTGATGATGTAATTGTCTGATTGCCTTTCCTTTCTAGGTACCAACTGCTTCTTTTTACAGGGACCATAGTTAGATGTTTTTCCAAATTTGTGTTACCAAATTGTTTTGCATGAAGCCCAACATGCCAATGCAAATTTGAGGTTAGTTAAGGGGTTCACTAAACGGACGCAACCAGACAAATGACTGGTTCAATGTTTTGTTGAATGATGCGCTAATGATACTCTGCAAGGTTAACCTATGTTGACATCGTACTATGTTCTAATGTTTGTGATTCTTGCCTTATTGAAATCTTATTTGAGTTGCCGTATTATGACTATGCTAATGTGTTTCTTGGTTTTGAGATTAATAAACTTGCTAGTAGAATTATAATCAATAGGGAATAAACTTCATATAATCGTACTAAACTGGTGTGGTTATTCATGACTGCAAGGTCATGGTGGCTCCTGAGTCTTATTGATGACGTTATTGACATATTGTCTGACATGTTGATCAGTTATCCCGCCCTAAGGTGTCTTCAATCAGGGTCAAAAGATTCATTGGCCTAAAACGAGTCCTGGAGTGAATAAAATAATCAGAAAAGGACGCGTTAGCAGTTGTTTGACCAGAAGGGGATTTGTCTCTCTGGTCTTGCGCGAGTCGGAGAGCGCGCTGCATCACTGGCTCAGGTTGGGAAGGTCCCTGCACATCTACCCTGAGCTCCGTTGTGAGAAGGTGCGGCGCAGGACAGGGTCGGACCCGGGTCAACGCACAAACCAAAATAAGTGGCCCACACTTGCGGATAATAACTTTTCGTAAAATGTTGCCAAGTTTCAGAGGAGTTATTTTCCTCTCCCTTTATGGCCTTTTCTCCCCCCCCCCCCTTTAGTCCTTCTTCTCCACTCTGCATGTCTCACTTCTCCTTTTCTCTCCTCACTGCGCCCCTCGCTCTTTCCACTTTGTTACACTCCCGCCACTCTATCCTCCCTTCGTCATACTGCCCCAGAATTAATGTTTTTCACAGTAATGGTGAGAGAAAATACAACTGTTTTGAGTTAGCCAAAGTTTTCTTTTTGTTCAGCTTGGTAGGCTTATTTTTTTTCTTCAGCTCAATGGTAAAAGTGAGCCCCCCTTTGAAAAAAATAAAAAGGCCCCCCAGCTGGCCCTTGCACAGGCCTCTCGGGCAATGACCGGTTCCCGCCCTGCCGATCCGACCCTGTGCATCCGTCTCCCCACATACCACACGGCCGCTCTCGCGCGAGACCCGCGCCCCCTCCGGGGCTGTTGTGGACGGAGCGCGCCCCGCGCATCCACCGGAGCCTCCAGGCGCTATTAAAAAGATATATAGCGCGGACCCTGCCACGCGCGGCTGCTGTATTTTCTGAAGTTCTCAGTGTCGCGGAAATTGTGTTTTCTTCCTCCTATCCTGCAAAAGCAATCAGCTTGGGAGCTGACGGCGCGGTTTCTGGAATAAGTAGGCTGCAATATTCCATGATGGCTCCCGCGGAGGCCCCCGGACGCTGCTCATCAGGAGCGCGGGGCCTCCGCCAGCAAAGCAATTGCTGCGCCGATGCCAAGGGGCCTGTCCGGGGATGTCTCAGAGGGGATGGAGCGCGCGCGCAAAAAACGAGGAAACCCAGGAATAGTTTCTGCTGCGGCGAGCGTTTGCTGGCCCCGTTTGCGGCCGTCAGCAGCTTTCAGGCGGATAAACTATGCAAGATGATCAGCAACGTGGGGTGGGAAACCGGTGCGCGAGCGAGCACCAACCTGCACGCGCCGGGACACCACGGGGCACCGACGGCCATCCCTGCGGGCAGGGCCCCGGGGGAGCACCAGACATCAGCCCGACCTGGCACCGGATAAGTGCGAGAAGCGCAAATCATTCCGTGAACCGTTCCCGAGAAAATTAAGCTGTGGGTCACGAAATCGAGACCAAACATTGATCTTACATCACACTCCAATCATAACCGCTTTCACTTAATTCAACAAAAAAAAAAGCAGACACAAAACCATCTAAAATATCAACGAATGGTTAAATTATACCCTCCTGCTCAGAGCTTAATTCGTACTAAAATAAGTGCCAGAACTTTGTCGGGTCGCTTACCGCTTGCACCATCGACTGCCCCTGCCAGCTCAGACAAAGGTAGAGCAACACAACTGCTAACCATTACACTCTTATATGGCTGTGAGTTAAGACTATTCCAGGCCCCCAAAGCCAGAATAATGTCTTGGGCAGCAAGCATTAGTCACTTTTAATTTATATTGGATTAATGAACAGCTGCTGTGCTGATCTCTAAATTAGACATACAGCGCCACCATGTGGCACACTGTCATAAGTGCGGATGTTGACAATTAGGTGCCAGTGCCAAGCACCAGAAATCACTGGCTCAAATTAAGCACTGCTCCTACTTGTAGTTCAAACTTCAATTTGTTTTTAGCTCAACGCCTGCACAGTCTGGTTGTGAAAAACGTACTGGTGGCATGTCGATGGCTGACTTGGAAAGCAACTTGGCTTTTAGTTATGTCACTCTTATTTTCTAGCTATTTGATGCTTTTAGTTGTTTTAGCCGGTCCATCTAGTATTTTTCCACTCATTTAGCATACCTCTTTACCATCTAAACGACTAGATCCTTTTATTCTTCCACAGGTGTCTGCTTTTCAGCAACATGTTTTTCTTTCTCTAAAAGCACACTACATTTGTGCAGGTGTTTTCCGCCATTCTCTGTTTTTTTTCCAACTTCTAACATTTCTTTTCATCACACTAAAGAGTTCAACACCTTTTTCCTTCAAGTCGCTCTGTGCGTTTATAATTTTATACAGATTTGTCTCATCCTTCAACTTGCTCTCCCATGCTCTAAGTTTTAAAACCATTTCATCTGGGGCCTTCCTACACTTCTACAAGCACTTTTCATGTGATACCGCTAAAACTATCATAATTATATGTATATATAAAAAAAAAAAACACGCTTTTCTTAAGCATTCCATAAAAGTGCATGCGTTTTTACTATTTAGTGTTTGCCTGCTTCTCGCAGTATAATTATTTTCTAACATTGAAGAATGTACTTTCCACAAGTCTGTCCTTCGAGCCTCTCCTACGTATGCTTTCACTTTTATACAGCTTTGCCATTTCAGCCACTCTCCTGTGTGTGTTTTAACCCCACATTACGCTCTCTTTCACATCCACCTCCTCCATGTTGCTCTATGATCATTTGGTTCCCTCACCCATGCCCTCCGTGTTGCCTCCGCCATCCCTCAGTGCTGTATCCCCTCATCATACCCCACCGTTACTTTTTTCTATTTAACTGATTCCACTCAGATCAGTAAAAAAAAAAAAAAAAAAAAAAAAAAGAGCAGAGAAACGCTTGGATCGTTTTGTAGGCACATGCAGGCTTGGTTTGTGTGCCTACAAAAAGATGCAGCCGTTCACACAGGCCTTTTCCTCACACTGTTTATTAGAAATCAAGCATGCTGTGCAGAATGGCTAAAACCACTGGCAAAACCAATAGGTCCTAAAGGTGAAACCTAGTGACTTTGCCAATGCTTGATCCTTAAGTGAGCTTTTCCAACCTTCCAAAGGAGTGGGCTGGGAAAAGGGGCAGGATCAAGTTCCTCTTTTTTTCTTTGGGCTGGCCATTTTTAGCTGAATCAGACCACTGTTTTGACTCCCATAAATGTTTTCTGATAAACATTCATAGAGCGGTTTTTGGTCACATTTGTCTGTTAAACTGTCATTAATAACTTGCCTCTGCCCATCACGGCACAAACAGGGACACCCCTCTCCCTCCCACCACCACCCTGAGAGAGTCCATTTCATTCACTGGCACCCTTCACTTTGAGTGACGGCACAAAGGCTGTGTACATTGTTCATATACATCTAGAAAGCGCTACTTTCTCTTCAGTTGCAAACTTGGTTCAAACTGTGCAAGATTACATTATTCTAATATTAACTTTAAATACTGGCTGCGTTTTGCATGCACTGCTTTATAAAGTTTGATAAGTGACACTAACATTGTAGCTGCCTGCGATGCAAGTGCCTCATTAAATGGTGACTTTTTCTTGTCTCCTTCGCTAACAAGGGCAATAAAAAGATACATGGTGCAACTCGAAGGGTTGTTTAAAAACAAACAACAAAATCACAAGTTAAACAGCTACATCAATTCATGTTTTTCTTTTTTATTGCAAGCATAAGACTGCCAGGTTTAGGTGACAACATATATTTAGATCTTTTTGGAGGCATTTGTTTGTAGTAAGAAAAATAAAAAAAATAACCATCATACAAGTTTGAGGCCAGACCTATTGGACTTGTCAGTGCCTGAATGTTACCAGTTTTTAACTCACGTTGTTTATTTCTGCTACAGATCAATAACAGGGCCAACCAGTTTCGACACTGCACACATTCAGGCGACGCAGTACAGCTAGAATGTTCAGTTAGGACACCTGCTCTATTTTTTTTGTTCAGATTAAATATAATGTTTTTTATTTGTCTGCAAGAACTGAAGCTTTGCTACTGGATGTAACCACAGTTTTGAGAAATCAGTAAAGTTCTCTACAAAATGGACTCGTAACTATTTGTGATACTCTGCCCCTATTCACACAAATGTTTGGGAAACTGTTAAACACCCTGTCTCTTGTTTTGTGCCCTCCTAAGAGAGGGAGTTTATCAGCCGCTGTAGCCCTTGGCAGTGGGCATTGACGCTGTATTGTCTAGGGTACTGAACAGACGTTGACTCAAAGCAATGGCACTTTTGTATCGACCACGGATGAGAGGCTGAACCAGCCCTTCTGGGACTCAAAGATGGGCCAGTATTTCTACAGGCAGGTAAGCAGTCCATTCAATTACACCTGCTGTTTTACATCCCCGGGCTTTGACAGCAGAGGAAGGATAAACATAGCTTTGAGTGTTTACCTACAAATGGCAGGAGTGGAATATACATCTTTGGCTACCAGGTAAACAGCTTTATCCTTCGACAGTCCCAACTGAGATGGGTTTTCAGAACCCACAATGGCTCCGGAAGCCAAATCAGAAATCAGGATTTGTTCATTTTTGACTTGGCTACTATGCTGCAGGTGGAGGCAAAGGAAGGCAGGATTCCATCTGACGAGGTATGTTTTAGAAAAGCCTGTGAGAAACTATAGCCGAATACACCACAAAAGTGGCCTATGTCATGAGCCTTCGAACATGGCGTCCCAGCACGACTACAGGCTGGTCAGAGGAACAGCGCAAGGATTTTTAGAGCTCCAGACAATGCTTCTTTGCGTCTGAACAACTAATTTACAAGGGAAAAAACAACCCTTCTGGTCTTTTGATGTTATCTGGTGCCACCATGAGGCACACTAAGGCTTCTGACTTACCTCACCTGACAAAAGAACATAGGCTACATAGGCATATGTTTTATTTTTTATTCCGCCGATTAAGTTTATTCAAATGTTCATGGTCAAACCCCCTCTCTTGATGATTCCACAAATTCCACACACTGTGAGTTTTGAAGACAGGTAGAGACATGGTCCATTGGAGCTGCAGCCAAGGATAAGAATATGGGCCAACGGGTTGAAGTAACTTTTAAGTGAAACATAAAGAGAGACCCCAGAATATTGGACAGAGGGCTCATACCAGAGGTTGACACCCCTCAGGTTCTCCGCTGTCTTCATCAGCATGCCCAACATTGTAATGCACATTTTACACATTACTGCCCACTGCTCGAGGTGTTAACAGTGTTTCATGCCCTCTGCAGAGGGCATTAACTGTTGATAAGCATCCTTTCCGCAAGTATGAGCCCAAACTGAAGACAACAGCCCGCTATTAGGGAAAGGACAATTCAAAAGTGTTAATGACCAACGGTACGTGGGCAATAAGGTCACTAGTACCCTTCCCCTAAACCGTACTCGACACCGGCGTATAAACAAGTCCACTGCACATTAATGCCAAGTAACAGAACGCGGGCAAGCCGCAGCAGCCTGGCGTAATCTCACTGTTCAACACAAGGAGACAATTCATATTAAACACTGTTGTCAATGCAGAACATTCCATAAAATCCTGTCCTGAATGAATGTATTCCATAAGGTCTGGTCTGTTAAAACTTAAAATAATTGTAACCTGAGCTTTCCAATGAGACATTTACAGAGAGGGTTCATCTATTCTATACAATCATATGTACCAATGTGAATGCAGTACTGAATGAGTGGGACCAGAAAGCTGTGATCATGTACTGTGGACTACAAAGATTCCTCCAGCCGTGCTAAGGGTGAGAAAACAGCTCTCACAGCACCGCCCGAAATGAGAAGCCAAAAAACTACGTGTTGGCAATTCCTGGGTTGTAGGTTTACCCCCATCCATCAGTAGTTGTTAGGAAGTCCCCTGAGGCAGGCCTGAGCAGCAGGGCTTGGGACCTGAAAGCTCCACTGCGGCTCACATTGACGACAGACCCAAGCATTGCAAAGTCTGTAGTTCTGGCCTTGGCAGGCTTGTGTGTTTTTTTGTTTGTTATCAGTGTCTTTTTCTGAGAAAAACCTGCAGGAAGTGTAAATGTAATAAAGCAATACAAAGAAAAATGTGAAAACGTATGAAGGTGTTCTGCATATGTCTGTACAAAAAAGTAAATAAAAAAACTCACCGCAAACAGAAATAAAAGAAGGGGTTGTACTACCAACCGTTGTACTAAAACGGACTACTTTCAAGGTGATTGTGTCAACTGGCAAGAGCAAAATGCATTCACTCACAGGGAAGAGGGTGAGTGGCTTATGTGGGCTGACTCACTGCCCCATGCTGTACCCTGGGGTGGGCGGAAGCAAAACCTGAGTGACACCTGAACAGACAATGGGTGAAGAGAACTGACTGAAAGCCCACCCCATGTGTAATGCAATATATATATATATTTTTTTTTGGGGGGGGGGGGGGGGGCGTGAGCCTGAGAATACTAAAGGCGACTCTAGGTCAAAATTAAAAACTGACTAAGTAGCTTGTTAAGGACATCTGACAGAAGCCAACAGGTATCAAATCATACAGAGGAAAAATACAAGCATTCCACATAGAGAACCTACTTCAGGATACAACAGGTGTGGCAGATCCACCAATAATTTATAAATGTTTGAGAAAGACATGTCTCAAATACAAAGCAGGGACATTTTAATCTTGGTTCCTGCTCGCAGTTGTGAAGAACCTTTACATATTGACCTCCCTTCCTTTGGGCAAGGAATCCAGAAGCAGGAAGCATTTGTGCTGTGTGCCCTCCATCTTAGACAGGTTTTCAGTCAGTTTCTTGCAGAATTCAAGAGCTGATCTGGTGGCTCTGATGTGCAGGAGTGGTCGTTGCAGGCTTTGGGTGCTAGACTCTCAGCGAAGTCAAGCTAACAATGAAAGATCATTCAGCACTGCATACCTGGCTGTGTGCTGGGATGTGATGAATAATGCAACTTCATTTATAGAAGTGGCAGTGCAGGATCTCGATAAGCGAGAAAGATGCTCGGATACAATCACTGCTTCATTTTTAATATGAGATGGGCTGTTGCTTTGACCGGAGCAGTGTAAACCTAAGGCGTTCCAGCTGGAAGAAGCCAAAGAGAATAACAATCTTGGTTTCACCCCCATTCATACAAAGCCAACAGTAACTCTTCCGGGTCTCTATAGCTATAAGGGGTCTCGCACAGGTTTCTGGGGTCAATGTCACCCCCCATTCATACAAAGCCACCAGCAGCTCTTTCTGGCCTCTATAGCTATAAGGGAGGGCACAGATTTCTGTTGTCAGTTTCACTCCCATTTGTACAAAACCAACAGTAACTCTTCCAGGCCTCTATGGCTATGAGGGGCAAACAGGTTTCTGAAGTCTCAGCAAACCAGAACCTGTGCGCCTTCGGAGCGTGGCTGAACAATCAGAATCATCCTGCTAGTAACTAGCACCAGAGGTCTCACATATACATTAAACAAACACAGAGGCATCACTTCACCACGCAACAAATGATGTTGGAGATCAAGCAATTAAGTCCCGAGTGCAACAGCGGTGGAATGGTGGGACTGGCAGTGTATGAACCAATCATGTTCCAGACCCCCCCCCCCCCCCCGGGTGTGTTCAGCCAGACTACAGGGGTTCACCCACCTAAGGGGGGTCTGAGGATATTAAGACAGTTAAAGAGAGCCTGGAACTGTTTGTCAACTTCTAGTCTCATAACTGGTAGCCTCGTGAAAGGTTGATAGCTTGTGGGGCAAGGGTGCCCAATGTGGGGCCAGGAGAGCTGAACCTATGGCAACTGTTCAAGATATTTGCGTAAAATATCTGTATACTTTAACCATTTCAGACCGTCAGTGGCATCTCCGAATTTCTAGCACGGATCCAGGTGTCTGGAGAGGTGTTGGACACCCATGTGCTAGATCTCATGCCAGACTGTTGGCAGGAATAAAAGGCACATGTATGATAGATACGGAGACTCAATGAGTAGGTGTCATTGTATGACCTTTGTCTGATGTGGTCGGCACCAATATCAAGGGAGCGTCCTACTCAAGATCACTTAGGACACCATACGCACCCAAACACTCCTTGCGTGCAGGTAATCCAATCTTGTTGTAGTTCCTAGAGTTAAGCGAGCCAGGCAAAGAGGCTTCTTACTTCTTAGGCCAAAGGCTGTGGAACCATCTACCCCCTCCACCCCTCCCAACTCCCCCCGCCTCTCCCCACTCCCTCCCCACCTATCAAGCCTGTAGATAGCTCCCAATCTTCAGTAGGAGGCTTAAAACTTGGTTGTTTTAATCTTTGTCACCAGGAGCAACTCGCGATGCCTCTCTGGGTACCTTTACTGTGGCGATTGATTGGGTATCCATGCGCTTTACCAATCTGATTGATAATGCCAATAATAATAATAATAACGTGAGCGAGGGCTGCTCAAAGAAAGTTTTGTAATGGCTCTGAGCTGCTGACGAGAAGATTCATTTCTAATGGACAGTCCATGGCGCATAGAAGCAGAGAGCGGGAAGACGCGGTGGTAAACCGTGAAGAAGCAGGGCCCCGATTCCCCCCGACAGCCTGGCTCCCTCTTGTGATAAATGGCGAGGCCTTCCTCCATGACAGGGAGACATTAGCATAATGTGGAGCCACCAGGCCCGGCGTCATCGAACACCCCCTCCTTTTAAATGATAGCTTGTCAGGGAGCGGGAAAGCCGTGCACTGCCTGCTGCAGGCCCCTTATCTGAGGGTGGAGATGAACAGCTCCAGCGGGGCTTACCAGGCAGCCCTGTTCAGCACTGTACAAGACTGTCTAGCGCATTTCTTCCTTCTAGCAGGTGGACCGTGTTTTCGCCGTCTGATTGGAAACGTGCCGCATCTGTGTTGAAACGGTTTTGTTTGTTTACTTTGGCAAGGAGTAGGGCGTGTAGTCCCGCTGCCAGCACTGTGGGGGCGGCAACACCAACTGGGATCTTAATTCCACTCGGATTCTGCCTTGGCACCGGCTCCTGGGCAAGACCACGAGATCATGACATAGGTACGGCATCCATCAATAAAGCCAAAACAGCGGCCAAGGGCGCCATGTGCCGGGGCACCGGGCGCCTCTACAAACGCCAATCCCTGTGCAAAAGTAACGAAGGTGAACGTCCACAGAATAAGTCCACTTCAATGCACCAGGAAAGCTTGGCATTCTCCTTGGCGAGAGAGTCTGTCAGAGCACCCAACGGGCCGACGCACCTCCAAGAGATCTGTGTCTAAACCGCGGGGCCTACGCCGCCTTTCATGCTTCCAGGGGGCGCGTGCTATATAAAATAACCACTCACGTGTGTGTTAAAAACGCAGGGATGTACTTCCAAAAAGAAACGTGGACGGTTAATGCTACATTGCTAATCACATTTAAAAGAAAAAGGTATAAACAATATATGGCTGCAAAACAGAACCGGGCATCCCCAACATAAAATACAATAAATTTAAAAAAAACAGGACACCAATGTAAAAAAAAAAAAAAAATCGTTAACGCGGCACTATCTGCACTGATGTACGCCCAGACCTTCCCCTGTTACCACATGAACTAAATTGACCCCTGCCTTGTCTGTCCCGCATTCACAGTAACTGTGTAAATCCCTCAGACAAGGCTTCCTGGTGGGAATGCTGTCCTGTTCTCAACACCACACGACACACAAAGCATGAATGCATAGGGAGAATCAACGTACATTCAGTAGAGGCCAATTACAACTTGAACTGCACAATGTGAAGGGGCCTCGGGTTGCATTCCGCATAGAAGCCCGCTGCACCCGGGGGATGGGCAGCATCCGCTTGCGGGTACATTCCCGCCTCGGCATGTTGTGTACGGAGACCTCCTCTGGCTGGGAAGCAACTTGCAAAGAGCCTCCTAGTCCTACTGAAAAAGATATTCGGGGTCAAAATGTTCCTTTCATGACATCAGCCCTGAGTCCATTACCTTCCCTCTCTCTTCAGGGCATATAAAAGCAGTGACATCAGTACACACATCGCTAATGTGTGCATCCCTCTTCTGTACATGTATGCAAAACACAACCAGCAACTGGCAAGGTGGTGTACAATAAGTCAGACGTCTGGCTTTGAGACAGCAATGCGAAACAGTGGCAAGTGCAATACATGCCAACAGGAAGCCAATTGGCGAGGGATACCGAACAGAAATGTGGATAATGCCCGCTTTATGCGATCTAATGCATCCTGGAGAGCAGCACAGCCTCCTGGCTTTAAAAAGTGCTCTCTGCTGATTATTGATATAAATAATCACGCTCTTCCACCTATAACCTGAAACTAACACACTTCAATGTATGGCGTAAAGTAAAACGTTCTTTTGAGATGTTCAGCATAAACTGAAAAACGCAATAAGCACACTACGTCGTAGGACCCAGAGGACCACTTACACCACCGATCTTCGAGATACCCACGTACAACGAATTTACGATTCTAAATGGAAATAATCAATGCACACCTTAATTAAGTAAAACAGTTTTCACGTCATTCTGATTAAAGTTTCCTAAAGCCGGTAACAGTTTGCTGCCAAGGCATGGGAAAGATGCCCGCATTCCCAATACACAAACATACAGCGTTGAAATAGGGTTGGCAACAAAAGGAGAGAACTCAACTTAGTGTGCTGGGTGCGAGCGGCATACCCAGGGGTCTTTTTCTTTACATTCTGGTACTTGTAGTTCTGTATTCGTGGTGGATTTTACCAGGGCACGAGTGGAGTCCAATAAGTCACCTTTCTATTATAGAGGGGCTGTCGTACTCGTTGGCAAGAGGAAAATACACTCCTTCCTTTAAAGCGAGAGATTCTGAGGCCTCCCCGCGACTGCCTTCAGTGTCAGCATGTTTAGCCGTGCATCCACGCCTACACCCTCACTACAGCTCAGTGTGGAGCGCTGTATTCCCTCTGGGTGCAGCCACTTCATTCCCGGGAAATGCTGGAGTTCACCTGGAGGGCGTGGCCGGCCAGTTACCCTTCCCTTGCTCTTAGCTGCTCCGGAGAAAGTATCTCCTGTCGCCTACGTCAGATCTGCTAATGTTAATGGAGTGAGGAATAGGGTTCTGGTGTGCCTTGGCTCCGATTAACATACTCAAACACACAAATCGTTAAGGTCCCATTTAAATGAGGAAACAATAACTCATTCTTTTATGCGGCATCGTTATCCAAATCCCCTTGAATACCATTTTTACAAACATTTATCACGAGGTCTAACCGAATAATTCTATATGGACCACAAAGCAGCCTCAGCCATGTGCTGTCTGCACCTGGCGGGTTACACATAGATTTCAGCAATGAAGGGGCATATGCTGCTATGCCCCAAAGCGTACACTTGCCAAACAAGTTGCGACCAACGAACAATATTATTATTATAGATATAAGAATAGATTCTTATTTCGGCGACATGCGGGATGCAGCCTAAATGGCCAGGAAGAATATTAACAGTGAGTGGAGAATAGACGCGTGTATGTTCACATTCAGATGAACAACAGGGCAATGACACTACTTCATATTACAGTGCAACACACTGACTGTGCTAATTCCCTCGCAATTATGTTTGTGCCCCGAAGAAAGGAAATCCGGACTTTGAAGTAGATTATGGGCAAACCAGCAGTGTAGCACAGACTGTAATCATGAACGTCAATTCAGTAAAATGCCAGAGGGAGGGGGAAGAGGCATCACACACCCTTTGAACTTCAATTTCACTCACACATGCATTTACACACACTCCCATGTAAACACATATTAACCCGCAAACAACACACGTTTAAAAGCATGTTTGTTTACTTACCTAAGCTGCTAGGCAATATCATATTCCAGCTAATTGTATATATTTTTTTCCAGTTAATAAACAAGAGAAAACAGAGTGGAGCCCCAGACGTTAGGGCTCCTGTGTGTTCCTGGAACTGATTTGCCACCTCTGACGCCAGGGGTAGCAAAATCAGTGCCAAGTTTCGCCGATGGAACACCTGCCGACCCCTAAATGACGTCCATGGCTGTAATCTATTTAGAGTACAGGAAATTTAGAGCAGTCCCAAAGATTTTACAAAAGGTATGTCGTAGTTTTGAGGAACACAAAGTTATTTAGGACTCTTGAAGAGTGAACAGCTATAGGTGTCAAAAAGTCCACTGATGTTAAAGACTACACACGAAAACTAGTACACAAATAAATGTTATAATAGAATGAATGTAATAACAAGAAACACTGCAGAAGAATGACTGTTCTGACCAACCTAACGAGTAAGTGAAAAAAACATGCTTTATTTTCAACTTTGTGCCGCATTTTAATTTCCAAGCATATACCATGAAATAGGACGGCTTACGGGGTCACCCACGGCTCGACACTTGCAGTAGAAAAGCATGTCTTCGTGTTATTTATTACAGTAATAGGCACTCGGAGCGCTGCTAAGGGTAACAATGCACAGATCCTCCCGGGATGCAGAAAGGAGATGCGGCAGCGTGTCCAGACCGGGGATTAGCATGCGGTGGAGGCAGCAGCCCGCACATGCGGGGCACGGGCTGCAGGTCTCGCGCCAGGAGGAGCAGGGGGGCGGCGCCGCCGCACGGTGCTCCGAGTCTACTCACATGGCTGCACTGGGATTCAGAAGACATCCTGACAGCGCCGACCCAGGAAGCACATCCCAGCGCGCGCACCTGCGACCTGAAGCCAAGCTCCCCGGAGCCACCAGCGCAGGCAGCGGGCACCGCCCACTTCCTGCTTCCGGTCACAGCGCAGCCATCCCGTGCAGGGGGGCCTGGGAGGTGTAGTTTCCACGCCAGCTGGCAGCGACTGGGCTTGTTTTCACGGCGCTGCGCGCACGTGCGGAGCTGGATGCAGGGATTGTACCCGCTGGGACGCGCACTGGACGAAGACAGTCTACAGGGGTCAAGGCCAGTGGCGCAGAGAAACGTGAGGGTGCCCCCCTCCCTACAAAGTACGGGGGGAGTCGCCCCTGGACCCAATCAGGAGATTGCCGCCTGTGCACTGTGCTGGTGGTCCCCTCCCCCCTTGAGCCCCCACACGGCGGGGGCCTTTGTTACGCCACCGGTCAATGCGCGGCTTTTGAAAAGCGACGGTTCGGTGGGGACCGTGGGGTGGTGCTATATAATACTGCGGTCATATGGATTGTGAACAATCAAAGTGTCACACAGAACAAGAGTATCAAGCGAGACACCAACTCAGCAGCAGGAGTACAGATAATTACTTTTCCTACCAAATTATTCCGTTGCAGTTTTGAAGGAATCGGCCGATTGAATCTATCTGCGTTTTACAACTGTTTTTGCAATTATCTGCTAAACGGACGACTGATTTCCCGTTCAAACTCTTAGTTTTTCACACGGAAATGCCGCCTGGAAAAGGAGTTATTAAATTGCACGCTGTAATTACGATGTTACAGTCTTTCAAAGGAACTGCCAATCACAGATTATTTAACTGATTAACAATAAACCGTTTGCCGTTCTTAATCAGTTAAGTAAGCCAGTCATTTTTGAGTGATTATCATAAATATGTTCAATAAAAAAAAAACAGAAACCAATATTCTATGCGTCTCATTCGATGAAATCTGTACTTCACGGTAGTGATGCAAATTAGAAAACAAAAATATCACAGTATAACATAATTCCTTCGAGTTGGTGGTTCTGACACCACCCGCTTGTGGAACAGTAACTAAACATCAGGGGAGGCTCCTCTGCTAGGGCAGAGGAGCATAGACTGCCCCCCCCCGCCAGCAGCAGGAGTTGGGGACGGAGGGGGAGTGCACAATGCGCATGTATGTTTAGCCGGCCAAACATACATGCGCAGTCTCTCCATCCCGGCACTGCACTGCTGGGTTGGAGATACCAGGCAGAGGTTCCCAGTGTGCCTGGGAGCACCCTGGCTGGGTGCCCCCAGCCAATCCTGAAGCTGCTTTGATCACTGTCAGGATTGGCCGCAGGGCACGCTGGGAGCCTCTGCCTGCAACGAAGAGGGAGAGCAGAGCAAAAGGAGCAGCGCAGCGTGAAAAAAGGTACGTTTTACTTTTAGCTGCACCTGCATGCAAGGTCATTAGGAGTGCAGTGTAGATGATTGGGCAACAGCCGAGTTTCTTTCCCCAACTGCAGTAATTAGTTACCACAAACATGGGCACAGTCTTCCACAGCAATGCCAGACTGGTTGAAGAGACTGGATTTACCTATACTAACCCTGCAGGAACACAGTTTGTTAAGTGAATACACCTACTCTCAATCTCATACTCCTTCCATACCTGGAAGCTACACATAGGAACTGTGGCTTTTGGGCCCCAAATAAGCGAAAAACGAGATAAAATATATTTTGGCATACCATTTCCTTATTAATATGCATCAAGGTGGAGGAAATCATAAGCCAAAAAATGAAAAATAAGGCGATTTCCACTAACAAACATCTAGAGCCTCCTGCTAAACCTTAAGATTTGACAAATACAACCTTGAAGTCAAGAAGACCACCATATGCCTACTCCTGGGGCCAGTCAGATATAGATGAGTCTCCAGCAGACATGTCTTGCGGCATTTATGATGTACAGAGGTAGCCAAGACAGCCACACCTGGAGAAGAAGTGTGAACAGGCAAGTGCACCCTAAGAATGGCAGACCCTGCCAAAGAGAACACAGGCCAAGTGACAGAGACTGTACACTAGGTACACGTGCTCAGGTTGAATACCCTGAACTCATAACTGCTGCGCAGCAAACATAGTGCATCACCACTGTATTGCAACTGGTAGAATGACAACATGAGGTAATTCAACCAGAAGCAAGCCAAGCCCATACCTGCTCAGTAATCAATATGATAATAGGTGATGCTGCCTTGCCATATTGGAACTGTCAAATGGCAGCAACAAGTGTACCACCATTGAGTCAGGTAAGCCTGCTGCAAGTAATATTACAAGTAAGGCACTGAACTCGGTATCACATGATGACATGGCAACAGTGTGTACAGGGAGAGAGTGAAGCCAGGTATCCTTGGCGGGCATCCATAGATGTCAATGGAGGTTGAGAAGGGTGACTGCAAGAGACCCAGCCGATATTCAATGTACCTCATTCTACAAAGGGTGACCACTCAAATTGAGGAGAGGTAAGAGGCATGGTAAAACAGACTCTCCATTACAATGAAGTAGAGCCAAGGTGAATAGAAGTGGTCACCAACATCCCCACTTAGCCCCCAAAAAAATAGAAACCATACACAAACATTAAAGGGTCAACAAGCGCTGACAGAGTTATGCGGGCATGAAGCAGCAGGTCCAATAGATACATGTACCCTTCAGAAACGCAATGTAAGCAGTCCCAACCCCATACCTGGCTGCCTGCCCGAAGAACACCAATGCATGAATGGCTGGGAGGGATGAACCCGCTCACAATACAGGCTGCTGAACTTTGCAAGGGCACCAACATATTGAAGTCAGGCAAATCAGAGATCAGCAGGTTAAACAGACCAGTCTGAAAAAAATAAGCCCTAAGAAGCTGCACCAACATCCAGGGGAATGCCAGTACCACCCCATGCTGCGCTCCAGCCAGAGCGTACCCCTCAGAACCAAACCTCAATTGCAGACAGACTTCAATCGGGGTCAAACAGAAAAGTTATACAATCACAGATGCAAAAATGCCAGGACTGGAAAGCCTGGGAGGGTGGGTGCTGAAAAAGAGGTCTAACATTCTGGGACCACTCAGCAAAAAAGCAGACACCCTGTCTGCAAGAAGTCAAGCACTGCATAGCCTAGGGCACAATGCAAGGCATTGAAAGAAAAAGAAGAATGAAAGAGCTCAAAGAAACGTAGGGACCGTATCTGTCTGCGACACTTAAAGAACAGGACGCTTGAAGAGTGTATCCCTTACTTGTGAGGGAGGGACTAGACACTGAAAACTGGCTTATTTGTGAAAAAAGTTTTAAGGTTATCGTTAGGTTAAGTAAGTCCTGTCTGTTGCATGAGAGACACCTTGTTTTGTAATGACCATGGGAACCATGACTACCATAAGGAAAAGATTTTTAACTGCATTTTTTTCTTATAAATCTTTTAAACAATTCATGTGTATTGCAAATCTATTTATTTCTAATTTTATCCCACTTGACAAAGCAATTTAGAGTCAGAGTCCTTTCAAAATCAACAATCAGTTTATTTCGAGAGCGTACCCAGTGAAACAACTTCTCCACCTGCCTGTCTCTATTGTGTGGCACTGCTAGACTGACAAGACCCTTCTCAACAAGTCTGTATTGCTGCAACATGTTTTCAACAAGATATCGATCTGCCTGGCTTTATATGGCTACTGTAAGGCACACCACAGAACGCTGTAGTTCAATTTCCTGTTGGTGTCTCTAGCACTCTCATAGTTGTTAGAGCTTCCTCATGGGACGCTTGAGAAACCAACAAACACGACCCTTCATCACAAAAATACCACATTTACAACACCATTCATATGAAATAGGTTTGTCCTTACCCCAGCCAGAGTATTGCAATTTTAATGTAAGCAGAATTACTTTAACATTCATTATCACTTATCGTCCACCTACACGAACTGAAGTCAGGGATGAATTAACTACTAATTCTGACATATTTACGTTTAACTTCATAGCATGTCGTTATAATCCATTCTAAAATGTTAGAATTTGTTGACCCAGGACTATGTGCTCATAGTTAAGTCCAATGCCAGTTGTAATTTATTTGAAAGATTTTAATTATTACATGATAAAGTATTACTACTACCACTCTAGTACCATTTGTCAATGTTATCTCCCCACTTCTCATCCATAACCAGTAATCCAAGTTTTTCTCCTACTTCTATCTTTATGAACATTCTTGGGTTCTTGCACTCCATTTGTACGATGCAAAGGCCCACAATTTGCTGGTCTTCAGTAGCCCAACTGTTCTGATGTACCTGTCCAAAGCAGAGGTAATTTGTGGAGCTCTCTTAAAGATATGAGATTTTTTGTGGAGACACTGCTGCAACCACAAGTACCTTGAGAAATACCTGTTCAGGAGCTTTTATTCCATTTCTCAAGCTTCAACAAATGTAATTGGCTGTCCTTTTAAGCACTGTTTGATCCAGCGTACAGTAGTTCTATCCAATCGTTCCAGAGTAGTCTTCTGGCATCTACTTGGAAAACACTATTTATCCAGATTGGTGTATTGGGTGTCAGTGTAGGAACTATGTAGATCAGGGGTGTACTGCCTTCCATACTTCCTCAGAGTGCTCTAGAACTGGGTTGTACATGGGGGAGGGAAGGCCTGACTTGTCCATTTTAAGTGTTTCAGGAGAAATATTTTTTATTCCACACACATCAGTGTTCCCTTTTCTTTAATCTGCAATATAGCATGTTGCAGCAATCTAGACGCCCACATGTCCACATTGAAGTTAAGAACCCTAATTCCACCTTTTGTTTTGTCCTTGTAGCGTGTAGCTAGTTTCTTTTTTGCCATAGCATTTTGCTACAGAAATCCAGTTAGTCAGTGGGAGAGGTAAGCACATAAACAAGTAGTTGTCTTGTGGGGTGCTGACAATTTTATGTAAACTATTCTGCTCATGAGTGATAGAGGCAAAAGAACCCATCTCTTAAAATCAGCTTCAAACAGTGCCCAAAGCTTCTTGGCATTATCTCTGACGAGCAGTCAGAGGTGGAATCCAAGGTACCCGAGGGAGTGAGTTTGTTTTTTCCATATTCTGGGCTAGTGGCCTTTTGCAAGACAAGTGCAGCAGTTCAGTCTTGCATCCCAATAGTGATCCAAACTTCTAGGCAATGCCCAAGATCTTAGAGAGCTCAGTATTTGCACTGGTTGAAGTGGATATGCTATTGCATCCGTATAGCAATATTTTGCTATAAACCATGCTCAAAGGTGTACCTTTTATTTCTGGTGAGCCTCCTATCTGGTGGGCCATGTAATCTAGAGCATTAGTAAAAATCAAAGGGGTACTCCTGTCTGGTCCCCTTTGCAGGAAAAGGTCAGTTGATCTTATCCTTTTGGTGAAATCTGTGCCTTGGGAGATCATTCGGCTTTCTGATCTCATTGAAGAAAGTACCAGTAATGTTGAGCCTGTCCATTGCTTGCAACTAAAAAGTGAATTTCACTCTCTCAAATGCTTTCTCGGCCTCAAATGCTTTTCAGCATTTTTGCATGTTCACCCCAAATTTTTGGACTGATGACTGAACTAAGATGCTGTCATCCAGCACCCAGTGCTCTGACCACTAAAACATAAAATTGGCTAGTCCCTGAAGTGCATATTTAACTTATCAAGAAGTCCCTAAAATATGGTACCCTGGGTACCCAGTTCCTGTAAGTTAAATGTCACTAGTGGACTGCAACACCCATTCTGCCACCACAAACGTGACAAGGCAAAGCATGTCGTCAGCCCTGGCCCTGCAGCATGCATGTGCAGTTTTAAAACTGCAAATTCAAACTGGAAAAATAAAACTTTGGTCACACTTAAACCTTCCTTTTTTTATAGGTATAAGTCATCTCTAAGGTAGGCCCTCAATGTCTATGCAAAAGGGTGGTTGGAATTTAAAAAGTAGGACATGTCTACTTAAGTTTTACTTGTCCTGGCAGTTTAAAATCTCCAAAGTAATGTTTCACTGTTGGAAGGCTGGCTCTCCCTTAGTAAAGCACTGAGTTACATTATAACACCTTTTTAATGTATAACTGCAGTGTGGAAATAGCTAGAACCATGATTCAAGGACTTAATAGGAGTTTAAAATCCAATCTGATGGTAAATTCTGATTTTAAATTACTTTTTTGAAAATGGTACTTTAAGAAACTTAGCATTTATCTGCCGAAATCATATAATAGCTCTTTCTGAGAAAAACCCCACTGCCACCTAGTAGCCTGCTGAGATATGCAAATTGCTCTCAGAAAATGGAACAAATGGGCCTCGGCTGGAAGGAGGTGCGTCCTCCAGGCAGATGTAACGCACACTTAGGCATGCCCCTGCAGTTCAAGTAGCCAGAATGGCTACAATCCCAATGAGGAGGTCAGGGAGTCACCCAAACCAGAGTCACCCAACCCACAAGCTAGCGAGAGTCATAAGGTGGCACCCCAGGATACCTTCTTCAGAACAGCTTTGGGCCTGTGGAAGACAGAATAAGAACTGCACCTGCAGAATCCTGACTACAGGAAGAGGACCACACCTACTGTAACCTGAGGAGAGTGATCCCAAAGGATGAACCTGCTCCCACTTGACCCAGGACTGAAGAGTGATCTCCAAGGGCTAGTTGGCTACCCTTGTGTTAAGCTCCAGGAATGCAAACGCTACAAGAAGCTCAATATTCTGCTTACCAGTTCCAAGTGGGTTTGCCCTGGACCCTGCTGGTGGCTTGTGGGGAATTGAGTCTAACCCCCAAGTGGTGCCCACAAGATCCCAGACCCTTGGCTGGTGTTGAAGTGTTATCTTCTGTAGAACTGGACATGTAGAAAACCTTTTTCCAAACTTTCTCTAAAAAGAACCAGAGGCCATACCAGGACACCGCTGAGGGCGCAGCTGATGCTTTTTTGTCTTCAGTCTCCCCATGAATAGGACCATGCTTCACTGAGGTCAATGCAGAAACTGAATACAACAGCCAAGGAGATCCTTCAGTATACAGACTTCTGACTTCACCTGCATGGGGCATTTCTCTCAACGACGACTGTCTCACATTTCCCACCAACGATACCTTCCAACCAGGGACTGGGACTCCATCAGGCTGCTGTCAACGAGCTGTTCTTCGGATCCAAACAGCCGCCTGACCCACCAGCAACCTCACCGGACGAACTTGGTCCCTCTTTCCAACCCACTAGTCATTGCCGTCAACCTTAATCTTAGACTTTGACTTGGTCAAGCATGAGCAGATACCAGCGGTTGGAGATTTTGCCACCAGAAACACCTAAAACTTTCTACGTTTCCCTAAAACCGTTAATTGTCTTTTTTGGTGTCTAATTGCACATTTTCTCTATTTCTATACATTGGAGTGGGGTTTTTATTGTGTTGAGTTTTGTAATTTTTACTGTTTTGGTACTGATGAATGCTTTACACTTATTTCTCCTAAGAAAAGCCTGTCTGTTCTGTGCTGCAGCCACCAAAGATTGAGCTCAAGTTTAAACTACTGAAACCTATCCGGAGTGTAACTGGACCTAGTAACGGACTGTGACAATATTACTTGAGGAGGACTATCATCCACTCCAACTAAAAGTCCACTTTCTCACTGAATCAAAAATGATTAACATTGGCAATCCTTCTAATTTGCTTCTCTTACGCATGATATACATAATGCAGTAGGATGGGTTTTAGTTTAATCTGAACCTGCATTGTTTTGTGTGGGTGATTTGCCAAATTGTCCTCTGCACCTAACCAGCAGAAATCTAAGAATTTTCATATCATATTTAACAAGGAAATAGGTAGTCAGAATACTGTAGTGGATTTATTGCTGGCTTGGGGACCAGGGTTATTTATGTATGCTTGACTGTGTCTGAAAGCTCACTATGGATGTGCATGTGTTTGTACAGTTTAATAAGTTGTAGGTCAAGAATGTCTGCTAACAATTTGTAGTATTCAGCTGGGACACCATCTGGTCCTGGGGCTTTATTGTATTTCAGGGTTTTAACTGTTGGCCTCAATTTAGCTGTGATTAGTTCTGACATTGCAGATGTTACCTGTTAAGGCTGGCTATGGAGATCTACATTTTGCAAGTATGCAATCTACCTCACCTTGTGCTCATGATCATTCTGAAGTGCAGATCTGTTAGTAATAGTGGTGGGTCAGTCAGTTTATGGACATGTGGTCTGATCTGACATCATCTATCCTTATGCTTACAATGCACTTTGATAGGTGCTTCTGCTTAATACGATAGGACTCTTGCCTTCCAGACTTTAATAATGCACTATACTGTAAATAGAAACTGCTGCATAATCAGAAGCAAGGAGGAGAAGGGAACAAAAGGCTTCAGATCTGCGATCAAATATGCACAACTGACAGACCAGACAAATAGTACATTTCTGGATGCTGTGCAGTTTGTTGAATGTGCGGGCCTAAAGGCCAACATAAAAAGCTTTCCTAGGTGTGTCAGGTGACAGGCAATGAGAAGCTTGCCAGAAGAGAGAGAGCTGGAAAAGAAAAACAGAATGCAGAGACCTGTACTCTGATTTTAGCGAAAAAGGCCCTTGTAAAAAAGAACTGTTTTTTTAAAACTCTTCGTATTTTATATGAAGTAATTTAAGCCATTCAGATGATAGCTATACCTTCTGATTACATTAATCAAAAATCAATTCTTCACCCCAAATGGTAATACTTTGCCCCAGTCATTCAGATAAAAATATAGCTTCTCAATTAGAGTGTCAGATTTGAGATATGCCATTTGATAGTAATTGCCAGACTCATCCTGAACATCCCCTACCACAGCCACATCTCTGCCCATCTGAGAGAACTACACTGGCTTCCCATCAACAAACGCATCACTTCAAACTCCTGACACACGCTTACAAGGCCCTTCACAACATCAGACCGTCCTACCTCAACCACCGTCTCTCCTTCTACGCATCTCCAGGCAACTCTGCTGTGCTGTACTCAACTGGCCCTTTCCACCATCCCTAGGATCCGGAGGAACATGGCTGGAGGAAGATCCTTCTCCTACCTCACCACGCAGACCTAGAACACGCTGGCAGGTAGTCAACCCCCGCTGGCTCAGTTCAGGAAGGACCTCAAGACTTGGCTCTTCGACTGACCTGCGTCCCCCTTCAGCACCATGAGACCCCTAGGTGATAAGTCACGCTTTACAAATATTTGCTTGATTGGAGTAATTACACTGGCTTCTGGGGGGGTTTATGTAGGCATCCTTGACATGGAGATTGGTTCCTCAACATGCGAGCATCTGTCTATCCCTTTAGGCTACTCCTTTTTAAAGGAGCCCTTTCCTGCTTTCTAATATTTAGATATGTTTTCTTTCGCCAGCAAAGCTCACATACATATGAATTTCCTACCAAACTCTTCCACAGCGACTACTTCGCAATCACCCAGCTCCCTGTCTTATTTAAATTGATTTTTAGTAAGTTGTTTCATTGAATGCCTACGTTAAAGACTAACTGACTGTCTGCATAAAAAAACGTAAAGCCATGGCATCTGATTAAACTGGTCAGTGAATGTGGCTGCACAAATGCATGGAGTAAAATGGGTGAGTACAAGGCATAAGGATTCCTTCAGGTGACTGCAAAATGCCTACATGGGATTCTTGGAAGGGTTAAGCTCTGAAGGTTGCCCCCATAGAAAATAGGGAAAGCCCCACAGGCTTTTTCCTCTAAGATCTGCATGGCCAGCAATCAATCACATTATAACTGATCATATAAAATGTAGCGTATAAGTGTGAAAGGAATAGTCTGCAATATCACTTGCATCATCTTGATTTGTTCCATTAATGGCAGGCACCAGGACTGTTTGACACCCTGCCAGAGAAGAAACCAGACAGAAAAGTTTCTACAAACTTCGATGATTCTAGATGATCAGAGATCCCTCCATACAGTTATTTTTCCCACAATTTTCAACAAACCTGGCAAGGGAGTGATAGGGTTATTATTCACTTCTTCCAGCAGACTGAGGTAATGTTTATTCACGAAGGGAGATAGAACCCTAACCTTCATTGCCCAGGCTACTGACCCAAGAAGAATTACCGGGATCGCAACCGATGCCAACGACTGAAGGTCT
Organism: Pleurodeles waltl; assembly: GCF_031143425.1. Lineage (NCBI taxonomy): Eukaryota > Metazoa > Chordata > Amphibia > Caudata > Salamandridae > Pleurodeles > Pleurodeles waltl. Next base: position 1,127,616,342 of record NC_090448.1, read on the forward strand.
GTACATGGGTATGGGTCATCAGAAGACTCAAATTTTAGTGCCCTGATAATTGACTGCAATCTGTCTCAATGGCTAAAAGGGTGAACTGAGTAAAGCAATATGCGGGTTTATTATTCCTTGTGTTGTTGCCAATGTGTTTACTTTAAAATATCATTCTAGTGAAATGCTCATAAATACTGAAAAAATACCTTGGTGAATTAGTCAATGTTAATACAGCATTTGCTCTTGACACAAAATGTAGACGCGTGAAAATTGCATTCCTTAAACAGCAAGCATTGAATTTTACTCATATCTCGAGTACTAAGACCAAATGTCAAGTGAACAGAATTGAAGAGCAAGCAGCTTGATTCATTTTAAGCTTTCCCTTTGTATTTCAACAACTGAAAATCTTTTTTAAGGTAAATGATGAAAAGTAGGTTATGTGCTATAAAATGTGCTATGACTTGTCACTGTGCCTTGAAAAATAAAGGTATGTTGGAAAATATGTAGTTCAAACGAAAATGGGAACAAATGAAGTGAAAAAGTGCACCCCGCTTGTCCACCTGAGGCATGGGGATGCAGATAAGGTGCAGGGTAAGTGAATTTATCATTTGGCTGTAAGATCTGCACATCACCAGGGACACACTAGATGAAGCCTGAGCTTGTCTTCTGGGATCCCATATCATGCACCGACATGTCACGTTATTGCCCATTAACGGCTTCACCCTTCGAGTTCCTGATTTATTTCCTGAATGCATTAGTATACAGCATTACAATGCATTCAAAAGACAAGCAGTTTTATGCTTCTGTGAAAGAGTATAACAGCTTCTTAAGACTGCTGATGCAAATCCACATAAACACACTGTTCCCCAGGAATCAGCATTTCATCCGGCGTAGTCTACATTTCTGTAATTTTATGCTCCAGGCAACAATCCTGAGAAAACTGTATTTCATTTCAGAAGAAAAGGAGACTATTTTGTATTTTATATCTCTTATGCATGCACTATTTCCTTTAATCATCAGCACATTTCTAGGCTGTGTTGGACGGTAAATATCTAAATATATTTAACCCATGGGAAATAAGATGGACACACAGCTTAGATGCAGTTAAATAAGCAAGCCCTGGAATGTGTCAGCAGCATTAAAATGGATTAACCAGAACTGTTACTAAGCCGAACTCGACATATCATCTTATTGGGTACCAACATTTTGCACTTCTCCATTTGCTACCTTCATACTAGCCATTGCTATTCATTTTAAAGAGTCCCTCATTTAGTAGAAAAAAAGGTGTATACTAAAAGTCTGAATTTTCACTTTAGGTAACTTATATAATCTTAACAGATGTTTCTAAAAGGCACCACTATGTTGTACCTTGATTTTGGGTCACTAATCCATTCTAAAGTAATTCTACTATTGGAAACCCAGTTTTGTATCTTCATTGTGACGTAAGTGCAGACTGAAAAATCGAAATATATCTTATGTAAATAATGTCTTTGCCCCTTTTAAAGCTACTCAGAGATTCTCCTTTAGCCCCGTTTTTATTACTCTCCAGCTCACTGTAGTATCAGCAGTACAAATACTGATAAGTTAGAACTATCTACAACGTGGAGTGCTAAATCATGAACTAGTCCACAACAAAGGACGAGGTAGAGTGCACAGTTGCCTCTGAACTATTATTTATTTATATTTAAATTAAAATATTACTTATGGTACAAAAGATAACATGCAATTATGTATCAAAAACAAACAGCAATCAATAAAATCATGGTAAATTCCAAGATCACATTAAACCGTATTTAAATATTCAGAATTATCTAGTTCTATAGACAAACCCCGTCCCTAGAAAATAAAGGCACAACAACAAGAATCGTGGCGCCATCTCAGCTAAAACTCAACATTTCATTTCCGAGTACAGTTAAAAATCATACATTAAATCAATACAAAAATATTTCTTCATGGACCGAGTCTGGCCCAATCACAGAAAGAAAAAATATTAATTACAGGGTCCTTGCATATCAGCCTCTCGTAGGTACACGCGATATTGGTTAAATAGGGAAGCAGGAAAACGTATTTCATGGTTATATTGTAATATGTGAATTAGATAACTTTTATTTACCCATTCTCTTGAACTTAAGAATCACACTAATGAAATCACAGTCTAACCCATTAAAAACAAATTTGCATGGCTCCCATACCATTCCTGATACCCTATCTATGGTGGAAGGGAGCAGATACTTCCTCCTTACTTCATTAAAAGAAGGCTGCACCAAATGACACAGCCAAACTTTCCAAATTGTGATCCCAAAATCTAAACTTGTAGTCACAGCATTGATATTTCCATTGCTGTTTAATCTACCCCAAATCAAATAAGCCCAGTCTTAAGAAAACCCATCCTTTGACTAATGTGAAGTTGCAACTACGCAGTATGTTTGATACTGGCTGCATCTGCAACAGTGGGCAATAAGACTAACATATTGCATATGTTTGACCAGATTCGCTACAAACCAAAGATGTTTTATTCTAGAATAGAAGCCCTGACTTGTGCAAATGTAATTCCAGCTTTCCACATGCATTACATAGCCAGGAAATATAAGGACAAATTAGTAGTTCTCCATTATGGATTTGGTAACTGTGTAAATGTGAATCAGAACATTTACTATACAGTATATTTTCAAATTTTCATTAGAGACCCAATGAAACATTATGAGGTCTGCTGAGCATGACACTGGTTGGAAGCAGTACAAGCTGTCATTCAATTACAGATGGATTACCGAAGGCCATCAGCCAATGACAATACCAGACATTATGAGGTCTGCTGAGCATGACACTGGTTGGAAGCAGTACAAGCTGTCATTCAATTACAGATGGATTACCGAAGGCCATCAGCCAATGACAATACCAGACAGCTTTCTTTGAAGAAAAAAGGCACTCGTGTTCTGCTAAAATCAGCTCTAATTGGTGATTTCTCCTCACTGAAATTGAACAGGACGGATATGCTATCACTGATCTCCTTACAAGTGGTGCACAGAACCTTTCCTGCAGGTTTTCAATTGAGAATCATCACGCACAAAGAGATTGTGCATATGTAGATTTTCAGCAAAACATTTTTTTTAATGCAGCACTTCAAAGCAGATGCTGTGAACAATGTCCTCAACGACAATCTGTGTGCCTTTGAAATAGGGGTTAATACAGTGTCTCCTGGATATAGGGCTTTGCCAGGCAAAGATGTTGAACAATAAAAGATAATTTGTTTTGTATGGGTAATGGCAGCGTGATGAAGTTGGCTGACTGATTTATATATTTGTAGGTTGAGTGATTGGTTGTATGGGCGTCCTGGCAGACCTGCCTTGGTCTGAACCGAATGCTGGAATCAAGCAGAGTTCTGTGAAGAACTTGGTTTTCAAATCCTTGTGGATGACCATGTGGTTATGCTGTGAGGAAAGGTAAATAACGAATCCCAACGCTTGGTTGCAAGATAGAAAAAGGAATGTCCGTCAAGGCAAGCCTTCGGGATCTTGGCAGGCTGAGAATATTTCTGGAGGAGGGCTACAGAACGCGGGCACTTGTCTTATAGGAAGTGAAACTGTTGCAGACAAATGGGGCAAACTCTTAAGTGGTCTGTGACTAGGCAAGGGGCACATAAAGATGGTGCATTCAGCAACTAGTAAACAATGAAGGTTCCTCAGATGGTCCAAGAGGAAGGTCTAGAGATGAAGTCCCACAAAAAGACATGCGTCTGCTTTCTAGATGATTCCAGGCCATAAGGTCGGGTAGCACTGAATCGAAAGAATCACCCCAATCCAACATGGATAACATAATAATCTAGACGAAGCTGATACCGTTTGACAATGATAAATGTAGGTTGTCTAATATGAAACAATATCGGAGTTCTCCAATCCCCTCCATGCTGCTGTAAAATTAAAGGGTTTTGAGGGTGGGAGGGATTGGTCTGCTGCTGCTGATAGGATTTTATCTTCCATACTGTAGTTTAGCTCCCTGCCCATATTGTTTTGGCATAGGCCCTCTTCACACTTGGGAAAACGTTTTAAGAGTGACAGACTTGTTAAGGTACCAGTAGGAAGCAATCAGAATCAATGCACCAGGGATTAAAAGCTGTGCACAGACAGTCTGAACCTTACTGACTCTGATGGCAGAAGCAATTACTACAGGAAACATGTATGGAAAGTCAGCAATTTCTGAAAGCATGGATCAATAATTTCAAAATGACCTTAATGACCTTTGACAAAAGAAAGGCTGGTGAATAAATGGCATGACCTTCTCATTCCTTCAAAAGCAGCTGTCCAAGAAGCTCTAATGCTCTGCAACATGGGGAGTGCTTAGCTGGTTAATTTCCTCAATCTCAGCAGAAAGTGAGCTAGATGGGCAAGCAGCGATGGCGCAGCGTGAACACCAAAATGAATACTTAAATCTTTATTCCGAGCAGGTATGAGAAATAAGTACTGTTTCATTTACAAGAAAAAATAGATTTGCAAATTGTAAAGAGTTTCACTGTTGCAGAGTGAAATTCTAACTAATGACACCGCAGTCACGTAGACCCTTTAAAACAAATATCTCTAGGGCAAGGAATGCTTAGGTATTGTCATTCAATACAAGTGACATCTACAGGACAGCAGGGACAGAGGAGATGCATATTTCAGGCCGATGCCCTGTCTGCAGGGCAGTCTACAGGCATTTAATGAAGCGTTGTTTTGTAAAATGTTTAAATTGTCTTTATTAAAATATGCATGAGATGGTTTTCTTTTCTTCTTACTACTATCGTTCTTTTTTGGTTCTACATTCTGTCATTCCTTTTGCTAATCTTGTTCAGATCGGTATATTTTATAGCAACATTCAATTATTGATTAGAATGGGCTATGGTGAACGACTGCATCATTTTAATTTAAAATACAATTAAAAGTTAACTGTGGCAGACTTTGTTTTTTTCACGCGGTCCCTATGAGTCAGCCATATAAAACTGCATGATTAACAGTATGAAAATAGACATTTCGGTGTTGTATAAACAAAGGTGAGCAGATCAGTAAACTAGGGTTTGAAGAAATTCCAAAGTTATTTTTTCGCACAACATATGTGTTTGTTATCGGGAAAATTATATGTACTTTGCGAAATATATATTGCGTGGTCTTGTGTATAGAGGTATGCTCTCACATATAAAACTCATTGTTATTCATGTGGCCTTATAGCAGAAAAAAGGAGGCCTTTGAAAGAATCAACTATTTAATATTAGCAACAGAGTTCAAAAGGTGTGTGATGTCTCTTCCTCTGTCACAAGCATTTTTGTTATTTTTCTTTCGGACTTGCTCAAGTTAAACGTCTGGATCGCTCTGCCTTTTTGGACGGTATGGAAGAAGAGGACATTGGTTTGCAACAGACAAACAGACACGTTGAACTATACATTGAGCAAAACCTTGCAGAAGAAAGACAGCACATTCTTGAACGTGAATATGTTTTATGTCTTTCCAAAAACAGTGAATATCTCTTTCCATCAGAGTAGGGCTGATGTTATACCAATGCAACAGTAGGCAGCTGCATCAACATCAAAACGCAACCCCCTCCCTCCCCACCACCCCCTTCTCCGGGGAAAGGGGGAATGGAGAGCAAAATGTCTAAATATCTAACTGGGGGGCTGGAGGAAATTCCAAATCAAGGAGCCCCCCAACTATTATGTTTCTTTTTCCCCCGATCCAATCAAATTTGGATTTTGGCATCAACAGATGTCCTTGGAATGATAAGGGAACATAAGGAGAAAGTCTGGTCTGCTGACACATGAGGTCACTTCTTCTGAATACCCTGTGGATAAGGCAGCTTACTTTAAATGGAGCCCATCTTTTGACTAAGATCTAGAGTATCTGCAGGCTGTCCATTAAAAATGGTCCTCTTTTGCTCCAACTCTGGCATTCTAGCTGGGCCTCTAGTGCGAGGCTGAAAAACGAAACACTGCAGTACTGCAGTTGACGTTTCATGAGTGGCTGCATCCCCATGAACATTCAATCAGAAGAAATATATGTTTCCATAGTGGGTGACAGTAAAAATGTGTCTGCTTTATCGTGGCAAGCATATGGGTGATTTTATCTTTAAGGCCAGTGTTTTTACCTGTTTTTGTTAAAGAAGAAGGCAGGTGGTACCAGATCATAAGTATAGAAGGCACCTTTCGGACCATTCAACTGCAACCATCTTCTTTTCATGCACTCATCAACTTGGGTTATGCAAGATGAAAGAGAAACTGAGAGTACGTACCAAAAAGGTCCAAACAATTCAATATGGGACGCATTAGTCACCCATGAGAGACATCATCTAAGTGCTAGCTGTGTGAATCTTCGACTTCACTCTAAATTCAGCAGCAGTACACTGTGTCAAAGCCCATTTACTAGTCCAGTAGCACCAGCAACCATGCTTTCGCCCACTGGATCCACCAGTTAGGATGCCATTTCAGACACCACATAGGTCCACTTCCATCACTCGGCGATGGCAGAACCGGATAAAAGTAAATGCAATAGTTGGTCGCATCTTGTCTAACGAGGAAAGAACTGTAACAGGCCAACATTTCCCTATACAGAGAGGAACAACAGAAGCACTACATCCCCTTGTTTGGGGACTCTTCGATGACTAAATGCTGGGGCACTTAGTTCCTGGAGAAAGTGGTTGGAAAATACAGAAAGCATTCAGGACAATATCTTGTAAGTGCTGCTTTTGGATTATGTAACAATTCTGTTTTAAAAGTTACCCTGACATGGGTGTGAGGCATTTTCCTACCACTTTCATTTTGGGTTCTTCAGCAGCATTACAATGATTTTAAACTGTCATTAAACCAGAGGCTCGACTTACTAGCCCTGATCAAAGGAAAGAAAGTGCGTCAAGAGTCATAGGAGAGGACAATATGTTACAAGGTTTTTGTTTAACACACTGTTGACCGGTTCCTTAATCTCTTGGCAATTTAGGTTTTGGGGCAGAGAGAAGCCTGTGACTGAGGTGTTTCCCCAAACATGGTCATCTCCAAGTGGTAGTGGAGGAGAGGAGAAAAACGCGAATGCCCTTTCAGCCATCTGCTCACCCAACATTTTTAGCAATGGTTTTTAAGTTAGGGTTTTCCCTGCGGTGCAATCCTTATGAAAGTGGGATGTAAGGGTGATTTAGCAACCTCACAACCTAACGCGTCTGAATATGAACAATTGCATAAGATTTTGCTATACGGTGACTGAGGGCCACCCCATCCATGCCTACTACACAGCACTGTATTTTGTTATTATAGTTCCAACCACCCTCTGCATGGGCAGCAGATCTTCCATAGGCTTACATCACATTACGAGTATTAGAGTCTCTGTGGTTTAGTTTTCTGACTCGTGTTCCTACCTGGGGTATTTAGTTACTGCACTAGTTCTATATGCCAATTGCACTTGATTTGTTTTCCCTTGTACTTTTCTAGCCTCTCTGTGTTTGATCCGCGTTTTCTTGCACTGTTTCAAAGAATCAAGTCCTGTGTGCTGATGCCCCCGTGTTAGTTACTGTATTAGAATTTCTGTCATTTGCCCATCCCCTTATGTTCCTGTTTCCGGGACTCAGCGCTGATTACGAGTCTGGCGGTCTTATGACCGCCAGATTCACAGTGGCAGGCAGACTGCTCGCAAAGCGGTTGTCCAACAACCACATTATGACCGTGGTGAAAGCGCCACGGTCCGAACGCCGGAACTGCCACTTTTTCATCAGCCGACTGCCTAGCGGTGCCGGCCATCTTAATCCGTCTCCACCAGTCTCTGCATGTTAGTGGAACCGCCATTCAAAAGCTGGCAGACATGCTGCCCCCCCCCCACCATGGGCAGCCCGTCACTCTCTGCACAGCCTGAATTACAGGCAGTGAAAGTGCTACGAGTGCTGTCGCACCTGACGCACCGCAACATTGCCGCCAGCTCGATTACGATCTGGCGTTGATGTTGTGGATAGTTTCCCTCTGGGCCAGCGGGTAGAAACGCTGTTTCCACCTGCTGGCCCAGCAGAAAACTCATAATAGGGCCAGTGGGCGGAAGATCTGAGTGGCGGTCTTCTGACCTAACGAGTTTGGCGGGTGGACTCTGCCGCTCGCCAAACTCAGAACTCAGTCTCTGTGGTCCAAATGCTCTCTTTTCCCCAAAACTCCCTGCCATCAAGACTCACTGTCCAAATGGTTTATCAAGGCTTTCCAAGATTTCTGCAATTAAAGGAGGGGCCTATGAGTTTCTGGTACTGGGAGAGAAGGTGGGATTGTAAAATAATTTTATGGGTTTTTTTTTGTTGTCAATTATTAACAGTGTGCACTATGGGTCAACACAAACAACTGATTTCACATCTGCAGACTGATTTAATACAATTGCTTTCAAAACTAATTTCCTATGATCTGTAGAAGTGCATTTTCTAATGTGTTTTATTTAGACCACATTTCTGTGCAAAAGAGCATTCTAAATAAGATGGAAGGTGTTCTTGTCATTCCCTCTGTGCTCCCTCATCACCAAGCACAACCTCTCTCCACAAGCTCTGCAGAACACAGTCATGCTGCAATTTATTAGAATATTTTTAATTGTTGCTATTGTTCTGCTCATGGTGAATTTTTCAAACTAGGATGTAACTGGCAACATATAGCCACATGTTCTGCTGCTTCAATGAAACTGATTCATTCAAATAGTGTGACACTGTAAATGTAACTTAATTACAATATCTCTGGATGGTAGCCTAGCGGGTGCTGGATTATTATTCAAGAAAATGGGATAGTGCTTAGGTGGTAAGGTTATGATATTTATTTCCCATGTGCTATGATTTGCTGAAGAAATGATACATTTGCTCATACCACGGTCTCTCTGCAAAAGTTATTATTTTCTATGCATGAAATGTGTATAAAAATCCTCGATTTTGGGGGTGAGCCACAAGAATTTCTTATTCTACTAGGGATGATGTCCAATTCTGTTCTGATTTTGCTGCCGATTGGGACTTAGAATATTTTCACACTTCTTTTTTTTTTAACCTACTCTATATAACTGCATTTGAGAGCCTCCATGGCATCGATTTTGTACTACTCGTTTTGGTTTTTAGTAATAAAACCCTTTAAGCTTCCATAGAGCTAGAACTCAGTTATTGATTGGCACAAGTTATTCTTAAAATGGAATTGTTAAATGAAATTGTATTGGGTGTGATGTTTTGGGAGGTATCCTAACACAGGGACACATTACCTCATGATACTGAGGTTTAACACCATCTCTAATCCAGTTTAATGTGGGAGATGTGACTAAAGTAAATGTTGGGGTGTCATGATTTTGGGGTACATTGTTTGGTTCCCACAAAACTTTGGTAGCAGGTGATGGTTGCATATTAAGTAGCACCTCCTTTTTGCTATAGGGGAACTATTGTTTCCCTTTTGCCCAGTTCAGAGAGGGAGTGGATTCTCCCTAATCTGGATTTTGCCGACAAACCTAATTTACAGTGTGATTTGAAGGGTAAGTATGAACAGGGTGGAATGATTCTGTTGAAAGTGAGTGTATCTCGGGTGTCCATTGTATGGTGCTAAGGGTTGAGTTGCTAAAAGGATTGCTATCCTATGTGTGCGGTGTTTGGCTAAACAATACGGTTTTGGGTTCAATTGGTGATATGATCTGTTGTTTTGATGTATTATTCTTATTTGTGACTTTGTGTGTTTATTAATTGGTTTGTATATCTAATTCATCGGAATCCAAGATATCGAGATATTGTGGTTTACTCCTCTGCATGAGGTTGTGGGTTTTGTGAGGCAGCCTAAACACACAGATAAGGGTTTCTGAATCAACAAGTTTTTCTTTTCAGGAGATTATTTGTCTAACCTAGGTTGGTATCTTTTGCTCCTACGTTTACAGCAGTAAATGTATTAGCCAGCATAGACTGCCGCTGCAAGGGGGCTGGCTAGTGTGAATGGAGGTGAACCGGTATTGAAAAGGAGTTGTTCTTGTTTTCCATTATTGAGATTTGTTTCACTTTAACTTTCCTATTTCTTTCTACTTTAGGATGAGCAGACAAGGTTTAAGTTGTTTATTTAGAGTAAAGAGCTTTGCAATTGCTTTCCTCATTCACAGAGAAGCCGCGCTGTGATTGGTTTGTCAGCAAAGGAGATGAGGTGAGATTGGTAAGACATCACCACAAAGCTGTGCTCTCACTGGTTGGTGGTCAACAGAACAGTTCTGAGATAGGGTGACCTTTGACAGAGCAGTGCTTCGGTTGGATGTTGTTCACTAGTTCAATTTGTGTGATTTGTATATCATTTTGAGTGAAAATAAGGGGTTGTGTGTTGAAAAAGTTTCTGTTGTACCTTTTACTGAGAGTCAGAAATTACCTCTAGAGGGAAAGCCTGCACATGGAATGATGGCAAACACTTAGCTTTATGTATGTGCTTGGATTCCTGAACAGCATGAGTATAAGACTTCAGATAAAGACTTACGGTTTCCTTTAGAAGATACCTTTAACATTAGAAAGCTGGATTTCCTGAAGCAAACTTTGAATAAGAGAAAGCTTTTACCTAGACCTATACATTTTGAGGCATTGAATAAATGGGATCAAATGGCCACTGAAGAAAGAAAATGTCAAAGCAAGTGAAATGCTCATTCAGACAAAGGTTAGAAAACAAATGGGATTAACAGGAAAATCCTGGAGAGAGGATGCATCGGAGTGGTGAGAGGTTTCCCTGCAATAATCAAAGATGGATGACAAAAATAAATCGGTTAACTAAGAAAAACAGAATGATGATTTAGATGAGGAGGATAATTTTCTGAACGAACTTTTGAATTACAGACCTCCTCCATATACTCATACGGTACAGGAACAGGAACCTAGTCTGGGTCCTAGTGAGGTACCAGATATGGGTGCAGCAGGGAGGCAGCATGGTTGTGCCAGCACAGGTACCAGTCTGAGATTGGGAGTACAGTTGCGAGTGTTCCACTTGAGACTGCAATAACAGCATTGCTGAGAGCTAGCAGCTATACCACAGCTGTTTCTCAAATTTAAACTGATTTACTCATTACAACAGTTGTGGTTAAAGAACTTCTTTCAGTGAGAACTGTCAATGTTGGACTTTTAGAAATTAAAGGAATTTTAGGTGAGTGATTGGCTTAAAAAGATTATCGACATACAATGTTGGTGAAATTAGATACTTCATCAAAGAAGCATCCACATGTTCAAATGAAGCACATGATAGGTCTGAAGAATTGGCTCATCAATGCGAGGTTGACAGCAGCAAAATGAAAAATGTGAGAAAAAGGTACAAAATGGATTTAACTAAGGATGAAATAAAGCAATTGGGTTTAATGACTATCCGCCCACATTAACAATGTAATGGAAAAACAGGGAGTGGAGTGACTAGAACTATAGAGAAAGATGGAAGAAAAGAACAACAAGTAAACAAAAGTAAGAGAGGCAGAAAGGAATGCAAACAGATCAGTCAGTGATTCAGAAACTTGGACAATTTTAGAATTTCCACTGAGAGAAGTGCATGGAGAGAATTAAGGGCATGTGGCTTGGACAAGGGCAGACTTTATGCCTCTACCGCAAACTTTCCATTTTTGAGAGAAGAGCCTAAAGGGTTGTACAAGGAAGTTCACGGGTTGACTACAATTTTGCAAATGCTGTAGACTAATCTGAATTCATCTTTTCAAATTGTGGTTCCTACTTATTTGTAGTCTGAATTAAATGTTGCTGTTGCTTGGTTCACTGAAGGGCAAACTAGGGTTGCACATGATAATGCTCCTGCTGGTTAGGTAGCTTAATAAGTATAGAAAGGTAACTGACTATTTGAAAAAGATGGTGCCTGAAAAAGGCAACAATTTTGAGAACTTCACAAGAACAGAAAGAGCCGGTGCATCCTTATAATGAGAGTCTTATGCAGATTTTTAAGAAGCACAGTGGAGTTGAAGGTCTCGTGGACCATGGAGTTAGTGGTTTCATCACTGCTTTTGTCATGGGTTTGCATCCAGAGCCAAGTCTTCAAATACAACAAAGTGTAAAGTGTTGGCAAACAAAGAGTATAGGTGAGATTTTGAGTCTTTGAAGCTGGAAAAACACAGAAGTGACTGGTTTGATGTAAAGCAAAAATAAATCAAAGAGAAGCCAGATTTGAGAGGACTGTCTGGAATTAGTTGATGAGTTCGGTTTTCGGTTATGTTCAATCTGGAAATGCTGGAATAAACTGAATGCTTTTGATGCAAGGTGTAAGCATTGGAACTAGAGCAAAGCAGATGCTAGGCCATGGAAGAGGGATGTTGAATAATTCTGAAATGATATTTTGAAGAACATTGCTTGTCATTTCTGTGGTAGGATCAGGAACGGGAATGAGGACAAAATCCAGAATTAATTTGTCAATGGTCCCAGCTCAAGCAATGTCTGTGCAGAGTGTGATTGATCAGAAACAATTTTGCATGACAATGCCTAAAGCCCCAGTTTTGCAGCAAAATATTGAGAACAAAATGCCATATAGTCCAGGGTACAAACAGCATCTATTGATTCAGAGTACTGAATTTCTATAGGAAGTAATCCACAATGACTGTGTTTGAGAGGGGAGGAGGACCGTCGACTTGATATGTTCCGGGCTATAGACCAAAGTGCCCCATACATTAATGGTGAAGTCAATGGTCACCCTGTTTATTTTTTTTAAATAAATATGGGAGCTACCTGTCCTAGAGCTCGTTCTGTGCAAGTCCCAAACCTACCCTTCTCGAGAAGAGAAGTCCATGTTGTAGAGATTAGTAATGCACACATTGTTAACCAGGTACCAGTAGATGTTCGATTGAAATAGGATCAATGGAAAATAAACATCAGTTAATTCTGTGTGATTAAAGTCCTGTAAATTTATTGGGCAAAGGCTTGTTAATGCAAAATGAATTGTGTGATTTACTGCACAACAGATGGTGTTGTAATTGAAACCCAAGATGAGGATTCACCGTTAAAAAAAAAAGTCTTATTTTTTTCATTTGTTATGCAAACATGGCATGTACGCATTTGTAGATGAAGTGGAGGGGGAACAATATCCCAATATATTGCTGGTGAACTGCAGCATGTTATGGTCGATGGCGTATAGCAGGTACACATTAAGACATGACAGTGAGTGAATAGAGCTGCTAACTGTGTGACAGGTAAAGGAATAGTGAGCTTAGTAAACAAAATAAATAAAACAAAACTGCAGCAGGCCTGGTCCTGATGGGTAGTGTACGTGAGTAAGGATGTCTTGCAATGTGCTTATTGGCGAGATCATACTCAGGTGTAATGCACCTGCATCATGATGGGAGCGGGTTGGGGGCTAGGAAAGAGGCAGTGGGTCAATGAAGTAGGCTTTGCTTGTGGATTTGTATAGGTGTGAGAGAATGCAGTTGCCCAAGGCAGCCTGGCATCGCCTTTTATGCAGTCCCTAAAGAAGAAAAATCTTTCTTCCACAACAATACAATAGGGAGTTTGCGGAGACTCCTCGCTTCTTAGCTACATAAAGCTACAGATAACTTTAGCCCAGCAGAGCACCTCGGTGTGCAATTACGCTAGCCCAGCCAATGTGCAGAATTCAGTGTTTAAGATTAAATCAGATGAATCATACAATTCAGTTGTCTCCAGTTATGACTTAAGATGGCCTACTTATGGATTTAAGACATGCTGTCCAAAAAGGGGCGTGGGATTTCTCCTGTAAAGAGATGGGGTTCATTTTAAAAAGTGCTGAATCAGTTAAAATTTGAGTGGAACCTAATGCTGTTTTCCTCCAAATTAAACAATATAGACTTTCAAACAAGGCAGAAGAAGAAATGAAGACTGTCACTGAAAACAGGATTGAGGAGGGAATTCTTCAGGAAGTGGTGTTAACACTTGCAACTCTCCTGTGATGGGGGTAAAGCAGCTGGCAGGTAAATGGAGAATAGTGCATGATCTGGGAAAAATTAACACAATAGTCATTCCCTGTTATCCAGAGTTACTGAATCCAGCAGTAATCCTGTTCTAAATTCCAAAGATGAAGAGTGGTATACAGTCAAATGACTTATGCCAAGCATTCTTCTCCATTCGTCTCCATGAACAGTCAATTCTTCTTTGTGCTTCAATTTCAAAATAAAGTTCTCTTTGGTGTAGATTTCTCCAAGAGTATAGTGAAAGTCCTTTGATTTTTAATCAAATACTAAAGAAAGATAGAGAACATATGGGGTTGCCCTGTAACTCAGTGTTGGTACAATATATCCATGGCTTCCCGATCACATTCACAACAGAATGAAGTCTGTAAACGTGATACAAGTGCTTTGCTGAATCATTTAGCTGACAATGGCCACACGGTTTCTCCAAAAAATTAGCAGTATTATAAAAAAGAAGTAATATATCCTGGTCACCATATTGAGAAAGGACCAAGAAAAGTCTAAAAAAAAAAAAAAAAAAAAAAAAAAAAGTGTCGAAAATCTGAAAATGAATCCACCTACCATACAGAGGGAGGTGAGGACGCTCCTTGAATTTGTTGGCTATTGCTGTCAGTAGGTTCCTAACTTCTCCTTGATTCCAAAACCTTTAATAAGATTGCAGTGACATCAAATATTTGGTACCATTTGATTACATATGTTCAGGGGCATTGCAGGAACTGAGAAAAGGTTTGTGTAATGCATCCACTCTTGAAATGCCTGACTACAATTTGGCCTTCTTTCTTTACCACCTTGAGAGAGGAGGGCATACACTATTGAGTCTTACTCAGTGACATGGAGTAACAATGACCAAAGTGAAGGGATTGTGATGGGGCATACTTTAATTGTATATTTATACCCTGCCTTAGGGCTTTAAGGCCTGCTAGGTCAGACCACCATGCCAAGGATAGTGCAGCCATAAAGGCTGTCAGTGCCCAGAACCACACCTTTAGCTCTTCACCTGCAAGGGAAGGAGCTAAGGGCCAGATGTATCAAAGCTTTTTGCATTAGCAAACGGTGCGAATTCCCGTTTACGAATGCAAAAAGCCATTTCAGAATGTATCAAAGGCATTCTGAATACAATTTTAAGGAATCGCTAAAATAGCGATTCCTTAAAATAGCGACCCTGTTTTTATTTTGCATGAACATGAACCCAGCAATTGACAAATAGTCAATTGACCCGATATGAACAGGTCATATTGGCAGCTGAGAACGTCAAACAAAAATTGCAATTTGTTGAACCTAGCAACATTGCTTCCTATTTCAAACAAAGATTGTGAAGACAGAGAAAATGATGATAATGAGCATCAGCACAAATGCATCCAAGTTACAGAACTATATGTACCAAACCAAGACCAGATATAAAAGAGATTCTTCTTGAAACGGCTGATCTGACTTTGTTTGTTGATGGCTCTTATTTAAGAGACCAATATGCAGCACTGATGGCTGCATATGCAGCATGTTCCATTTCTGAGATTCCTGAAGTATCATAACTGCTGAATGTAACTTCACCACAAGAAGCAGATTTGGTCGCATTGACAAGACCATGTTGATTGACGCAAAATGTAAATGTGATGATTTATACAGACAGCCAGTATGGTTTTGGAGTGGTCCATGGTTTTGGTCAACTGTAGTCACAGAGATGTTTTATGACATCGTCTGGAGCTCTCATCAAGAATATTCTCTACATTAATGTTCTATTGAAAACAGTAGGGCAATCAAAGGAAAATTCTGCAATCAAGTGTGACGACCATATGGCTGGAAAGGATATGGTTATACTTGGAAACAAATATGCTGAGGAGGTGGCTACATATTGTGCACAGAAGCAGTGATTTAAAAAACTAGTCAAAATTAACCAAAGAATATATTCTATTCAAATTACAGAAAATGTACACTGTCAGAGTGAATTGACAGACATTCAGGAGGAAGCTACAGAAGCAGAGAAAACAAAACGGGAAAAGCTAGGCTACAAGAAATATCATCAGGATTCACATGTCGTTCCTGAACAAATATATTCTTCCAAATTACATGGTACGCTATTTACATGGACAGGCTAACTCAGAGACAGATGCCATGCTCAGGACGTTCAGAAAACACTGGGAAAATACACATTTTAGAAATGTTGCTGATGATTTACGTCCACAATGTTTAGTCCTTCAAAGAAGTAAGCAGGGGAAAAAACAATTACAGAAATTACTCATTTGGTGAATCAGAGACATTTACAAGGCTGCAGGTAGATTTGTTTGGAAATGCCAGTATACAATTGCATGAAATATATTCTCGTAATTGCTTGTTTTCTAATTGGATCAAAGCTTATCCCACCTGGAGATTAGACAGCCTAACAGTTGCCAAACTTCTGGTGAGGGAAATGATGTCCTGATCCAGCCTTCCAACTTCAGACAGATTGTGGGTACCATTTTAGGAATTAAATCTTTTAATTTGTTTGTACCATTCTTTAAATTGATCAGAGGTTCTATTGTAGTTATTTTTCTTAATCTTCCGGAGCGTTGGTGGCTATCCACCAGCAATGCTGAGGGAAAAAACTATTAAAAGCTAAACATAAGATCGTACTGCTGCATAAATCTGCCCAAATAATCTTTCGCACAGATAAAATCAGGGCTCCAGGCAACTCTTCTAAATTGTTGTTTAAGGCTGTTAAGGATATGGTCCCTCCTCCTTCTCAGAACCAGGCTTCCATCT
The DNA here is from genome assembly GCF_031143425.1 of Pleurodeles waltl. Classification (NCBI taxonomy): domain Eukaryota; kingdom Metazoa; phylum Chordata; class Amphibia; order Caudata; family Salamandridae; genus Pleurodeles; species Pleurodeles waltl. The sequence continues at coordinate 1,127,632,937 of NC_090448.1, forward strand.
CTCAAGATTCCTGTGATGGTATGGCGCTCTTCTTCCAGAATAAGATTCTAGACTTATATTCTACCTTTGATCTTCCTTTGGATTGTGGCTCCTTGCCCACTGGTGAGTGTTCCACTCGCCAAAAGCTGCTAGAATTTCCCGCCGTCTCTCTGCAGCAGACCAAGGAGCTGCTATAGAGTGTAAAGTTAGGGTCTCCGTCGGATCCATGTACTGCTACAATATTTCATTTGGCTCCTGAGCCCACTGTTGAGTTTCTGCAGAACACCTTTAAGTGCATTTTCCAGTGAGTAATTTTTCCAATTCCCTGGGGAAAAAAGCTATTGTTACTCCATTACTGAATAAAAACAATGCAGATCAAGAAGACTTTTAAGAACTACTGTCTGATTTATTTACTTCCCTGGCCAGCCAAGGTCCTGGAAACATAAACCAGGTACTTGAAGCTTTGGAAGCAGACAGTTCCCTGGACTCATCACAAAATGGTTTCAGGTCAGGCCATAGTACGGAAACCAGACTTGTGGGGGTAACTCACAACATCCGTCGCCATGTTGACCACGGGGTGCGGCTGTATTAAGAATGATCAACTTATCTGCAGCATTTTACACATTCTGGCCACAATGGATGATTCAACTGCTGAAGGAGCTTGAGGTTGGTGGCTCAGCCCTCTGCTCGCCATCCTTCTTCCTCACAGGCAGAGTACATATGGTTAGCTTTGGTGACTTCAAAGCGGAGGCCTTCACTCTTCCTTCTTGCGTTCTTCAGGATTCTTCACTCTGTCCAGCTCTTTTTAACATTTACATGGCTCCTCTGGCAGCCCTGATGCGTTCTTTTGGTTTTGAGGTACAGTCGTATGCTGATGACAGTCAAATCATGCCAATTTCAAACGTTTGACCTCAGTTACTAAGACCTTCAGGCATTGTATGTCCAGCAGTGAGAAATGGATGAATAACAACGCTCAAACTCAATGCTGGGAAGACAAAGGTCCCAGTTTTTGGCGTTCAGGACTCAATCTGGTCCAACATCTGGTGGCCTGAGGAGTGTGGGCATCTTCCCAAAAACCTGGGCATTATGTTTGACAACTCTTTGAGCTTTGACAACCAGATCAATCGTACAACTAGCACCTGTTTTATGTCATTAGAACTCTGAGGAAGATCTTCCCTTTCATTCCTGAGGAGTTACATCAGAAGCTTGCACTTGTTTCCTCTCGGCTTGACTACTGTAACTCTCTATACTTGAATACTAACAATGCATGTGTCAACAAGTTGCAGGTTGTCCAGAATGGAGCAACCCGTCTCATTTGAAACATCTCTAGACATGCATTGGTGAGGAAAGGTCTGCGGGTCCTTCACTTGCTCCCTATTAGGAAGAGAATTGCTTTTAAAGCCTTATGTATGGTCCATTGGGCCCTCTACTAACAGAGTTATGAACAGCTTAACTCTATGTTTCATTGGTATGCAACAGCAAGACCTCTCAATATTCCTCTCGCAGGCTGGCTGTTGTTGTGCTTTTTCAGTGGAGGCTGCCAAGCTGTGGAACACCTTGCCAGTCTATTATACAGACACAGAGATCTTCTTGGTCTTCAAAAAATTACTGAAAACTTGACTCTTTACTCACTGTTACTCGGAATAAGTGATTGTTGTCCGCTGGGGCTCCTGCTAGCGCTTTGATACCTTTGTGCGCTATATATGCTCCGTATACCGTAACAAAGCATAACATTGGTTAAAAGGTTGAATGGGACCCCCAAGAACAAACTGGCCAAAATATGTACTTCTATTGGTTTGAAGTAGCCAGATACCCTTCCTCTTGTTTTGATGAGCATTAAATGTACCCCCATGAAGTGATCATGGGCAAAGCAATGAGACTGGCCTATTCTTTGTCAGCTGCACTTGTTTCAATTACTGGTGATATTGTTCTAGATTACTGCAAAGCTCCAGCAGATATGGTATAATGTATTTCTCACCAGGTGGGATACTTGGCAACCGAAGAAACAAAAGAAATACAGTGCCATGATTTGAGCCCTGGTGACTGGATTGTTGTCAGAACATGTGAGCAAAAGCTGTCTGGATGACCACTAGAAGGGGCCATACCAATTGAACTTGATGATGAACACTGCTGTCATGTGTGCCAGATGGCCACAGTGGATCCATGCTTCTCACACTTATTCACACTGGTGAAAACCTCTACAGATTCAGAGAATCAAGCTCAAGTTTACAGAGAGTCAAGCTCAAATTTACAGAGGGGGTGGTGAAAATGTTAAAAGTGAAGCTGGTGAAACGGGGGAAGACAAAAACAAGGCCATAGAAGTCCAAGGTGGGGGAAAGTGAAAATCTTGGTGAAGGTACAAGTAGTGCTGCCCAGTTTCAAGGTGAGGATCAGAGTTAAGAGCTGTTGCAATGTCAAAGTCAAAGACATGAGTGGCAGCAAGAAGAATTAGTCTCTGATCAAAATGACGAAAGACTCCAATTGAAAGTCTGAGTCACAAGAGCCTCCAGAGGACGAAAACAGTGCACTGTTCATCAGTGAATGGAGGAGATTCAACAGTACTTTCAGGTGAAAAATAAAGAGTTGAAGAAAACAAGTCACTAAAAAGAATATGCAAAAGAAAGCAACATCAACAAAAAAGATTAAAGTCAATCAATGAGGAGTCTGAAGTAATGGAAATCGTTTCAGAGAACTGTGAAGGTGAGTCACCAATGCTAAAAGACTAGCAAGAAAGAACTCCAAACAGAAAGTATGCATCACCTGAATTGGTATATCTCTCAAGAGTAGCTAAAAAGAGGAAGAGTCAGAACCAGAGATGTATAGTCTGATAAACCATTGTCAATACACATTTGAAAGTGGACCAGAAAGTGAATCAGTAGAGGAACAAGGAGAACCACCTACAAAAATGCGAGAGGAATAGAGACCAAATCTAAAAGAGAAAATAATCTTTTAAGAGCATGAACTGAAATGAACTTCAAAAAAAGGTTTTGAAATTTTTAAGTCTGTTTTGATTATTGTGTTTAAAGAAATAAGACCGAAAGAAGAAAAAAATACTAGTGCTTTAATGATAAATTGTTCTTAACTTACATTTTTGGAGTTTCACAATATATTTTTTGTTTTTAGTCTCAAAAGAAAATTAAAAACTACAAACACTGTAAAATTATTAGTTTGTTTACTTTAATATTGACAGTACTTGTCTTAATTGGCTGGTTTTTGTGCTTACATTCTCCAGTGGGCTACATCCCTACAAGGGTTGAATTATTTACAGTACTGAAACAAGTGAAACATAATGCACTGACAAGTGTGGAAAGTTTAATTAATGCATTTCAAGATCATATTTATGGTAAAATGTTGAAGGAATATTTAGAGATTATGAATACTGAAGATTGTTTTCTGTGTACAGTTCTTCCCTCTTCTGCAGGTGAAGGCTCAACCTACATACAACTTATTGTAAATATATGCACTGTGCTTGTTAGAATATTTAACAAGAATGATTTTTTGTCTCCTTATTTGTCGGATTTTAATTTTTCTTTGGACGATCTACCTATAGTTAAAGATGGAAGGTCTACCAAGGGTTTGAAATATAGTTAATTTCTTAAAAGAATTGCACACATTGACCATGAACTAAATTTAAATCAGGGGTATACATGTGGTGTAAGCAAAGAGTAGCATGTATTTGTTAAAGAATACACTGAGAGGAGAGCAAAGATTGTGAGATTGGAGAGATGAAAGTAATGTAAGAGAAAAGATGAAAGTAATGTAAGAGAAAAGATGAAAGAAGAAGAATTTTAAATATCAAATTTGTACAATAAGGACTTGGAATGTTTTCTGTTTTTTACATACTTTGCTAACTCTGCATTTAGAAGCCTTCATGGCATTGACCTAGTACCGCTAGGTACTGCTTATTTTGGATTTTCGTAATAAAACCCTTTAAATTTCCACTCATCTACAACAACCCAGTTATTGAGTGGGCCCAATTTTTTATTTAATTGTAATTGTTTAATGAAATTATATTTAACTGATTCTGATATTTTTGGAGGTGCCTTAATGCGGGACAAAGTGCCTCATGAAACTGAGGTTTAACACCATCTCTAATACAGTTTAATTTGGGAGATCTAGCTAAAGCAAATTTTTGGTATCTTGATTTTGGAGTTCAGTGTTTTGATACTACCGGATGGTATTATGAGGTATTAGAAGAAGGGGCACAAATCTGTAAGCTGCAATGTGCCATGCTCGGTGTCATGTTATGTCCTACAGTAAGGCATTGTGTAGTGTGGATTGTTAAATTTTATGGACTGACTGGTCTCATGGTATGTTGTAATCTGAGGATGAGTGGTGTGATCTGAGTTTGTCAGGTGTGGTACTGACTGTAAGATTTTGTGGTTAATATATGGCAATGTATGCAGTGGCTAAACGAGAGAGGCTTTATCTGGCATTTATGCTTTTGGCCTCAGCGTTTGACCAGGTTAATAGCGCTAAGTTGTAGGCTATGAGGTTGGATGCTAGCCTTGTTAACTTCCTACATGATTTTCACCAGGATCTAATGGCAGCAGTGAGCTGTACAGGTGATGGCTACCTTGCAGAACAGATACAAATTCGAAAGGGTGTGAGGCAGGTCTGCATCCTGGGCTGCATACTGACCCCGTTGTTGTTTATCCTATGTATTAATAACATGTGCCCGGTGTTATGTTCTGCCACTAAGGATATTCCACGGGTTGGCTCACTGGGATTAGCAGCACTGGCGTATACAGATAATATGGTGCTGATAGCAAGAACTGCAGTAGGGCTCCAAAGACTCCTTAACTCCTTTATTGATTTTATGCCCTACCTTGACATGAATGTAAATTATTATAAGTCCTATTTTATGGCTATAGGGAACACAATGAAGGGTCGTTAAGAAATTTTACGGAGAAGGACAGGTGGGTTCTGAGGGTCTCGACGTTTCCATACCTTAGTGTTATTTTTTATGAGAAAGGCTTGTGGGTACCAAAGAGAAGGGAGGAGAGAAACTCATTAGCTAGGGCTGTGGCCTTGCTTTTTGATTTTGCAGGTAGACTGAGGTCCAGTACAGGCACTGCCTAGGGTGTATGCAGCTACATGTGTGGCTGTCGTGAATTATGGCAGTGGCATATGGGGCTATAAGGACTGCGGTGAGGCTCAGAGAGTAGAGAACGCTTTTGCATGAAGAATACTTTGTCTCAAACAGTCAGCTTCGACTTTTGCTGCCAATGAGGAATTAGGGGCAGGACTATATTTTAGATAAGTTGGCTTTAGCCCCTATAGCCAGTTGGTTTCAAGTTTGGTCTAACCCAGAACTTGCCCTGAACCAGGCGATTATTAAAGACCGCCTTGGGCTCAAGAGAGGTCATAGTTTTGCTTGGCTGCAGTATATTAGCAATTCTCTGGAGAAGCTGGGCTGCCCTGCCTTCTTTGAGGCACCTGAACAAATTGAAAAGAAGGATGCCAGGTGGGTTAAAAAGCAACTTATGAGAAGAGCCAAAGCTATGAGAGAGTGGGGAGCTTCTAAAGTCGATGGTCCATTCGTATGTTATACTGAAAACAGAAATAGGCATGGAGCCCTATCGCGGAGTAGTGAATGCTTCCCATCATCGTTGTTTTATTAACACAGGTCAGATTAAATCTATTGCCTTGGCTTTTAGCAGATCCCCAACTTGTTTAAAATGTGGTTAACCAGAGCCCATGTTCTTGTGATAACCTTTCAACCCAGGCCACACTGCATGTTTTTTTTTTGGCGATCATCTTATGTCTTGAGACAATGATATATATTGCCACTTCTGACGGAAAAAGATTTTGACCAGTTAAAGCCTGCCTTGATTTATTTACAATTGTTGCACTCACCCTTAGTTTGTTATAATGTGGCCAGTGTTTTGGCAGGTGCACTCCGACTCGGGCAAAAACGAGGTCAAAGCTAAGGGGTACGATTCTGCCAATGTGGTATATATTAATTTGGTTTTAGGGCTTTTAAGATGCATTTTAATAGTTGAATTATATGGTTTTTAGATGAGTTCTCTAATTAACAAATGTAATATAGTGCGTGGTGTCCAAATGCCATATTGTGTTATATTTCTATTTTGTTTTATTTTAATTAGTATTTTATTTATGATGATGATGTAATTTGGTATGCTTTTATTCAATTGTATTAATCCGAAATAAAGATATATGATGATATGGCTATGTGAGATGTAATGTCATAGGTGGTTTTGTATGTTGAATATTTGTGATGTGGTCGCGTCAAGTGTGAATTGATGTGGTGTTGGTCGGTGGGATGGGATAAAATATGGTGTGCTGGCTTATTTTTAGTTATTTATTTATTTAGTTTATGTATAACTACTGCTGCCATGTAGCATGGTGGCTGATACTTACCTAAACCAACTCTATTAAACAAGCGGCATAAGAGTCTTTGTGTCATTTGGTAAAAGATAGGTCTTGCATCTTGTCTGAAAACCGAGGTGATTAGGTGTGTTTCCAATAGGAAAATGCAAAGGATTCCAGTCCTTGGAAACAAACACCGCAAAAGAAGGTCCACGGTGTCCCGTTTTAAAGAAACTTGGGAGTGAAAAACCCAGTTAGAAAAAGGTCCAAGGATCTTCACTGGGCGGTAAGGAAAAATAAAACCCTGAATAAATTCAGTTCTAGTACTTCAGTGAACACCATGTACCAAATGCAAAGCTTTAAAGACAATGTGTTTCCTAGCAGGAAGCCAGGGATGCGGTTGCAAGGTGGAAAGAAATATGTGTTCTTTTAACTAGGCCCAAAATTAACCTGTCAAACCTAACTCTGAATGTTCTGCAGATTCTGATTAGGGTAGAGTGACATCCCAAGTAGCAAGAAATTACAGCAGCCCACCCTTGAGGAAATTCAGTACTGGACAACTTATGCTGGACAGGGATCAAGATTGTGGTAGTGTTTTGTGCTGTGGTCTGTTATGGTGTGCTCAACAACGCAGATATTGGTGTGCACATTACAATGGCATGGAAGGACAGGATACTTTCAATGTAAGGAGTCATCCCACTTGCTACACACCTTTGTAGTACTTACAGGTGCAGTGGGATGGGGGGGCAGTATGAGGGTTAGTGGTTGGTTAGGGGCACAACACAATAGTAGGGTGGCATTCACAGTATGGGTCACCAGCACTAGTTTGTTGGGGTAATATTAATGGTTGTGTGTGCAGATTTTGTGCTGGTGTTTCTGGGTATGATACTCAGGGTACTGGCAGATGGGTGGGAGGGACAGTAAGAACTCTAACTCTAGGATTCAGTCACTGCCTGGTGTCATGATGTATGGGATTAGTACTGACAGACCAGTGTAGGTGCTGCAACGTGGGACCCTGCGTGTAGTCTTAGGTTAGAACTAGGGGAGAACAGCATGTGGTTCTCCACCATCCTTAAATTTGTAGATTCAGTTTCTTCCTCTGTGCTGTGATGGTGGGGGTTAATACTGGGGGAGGCAATCTGGAGTGAGAGGTGCAGTGAAGAACATAGGATGCTGGAGGTTTCAGTTCCATGCGTGTGGGTGCAGAAGTATCAATAGATCAGCGCTTAGTACTGAAATGCAGAAGGGTAAGTGTGCTCCAGTATCCAGTCTCTTTCCCATTGATGTGCTAATGAGTGGCGGTGTTGGAATGCACCGTTCTGAGATAGTCCAGTGGGGCGCATGGTCCATGGCCTTTACCTGTTTGCAGTGATAGAGAAACTAATAAAGTGGTCAGAAGGAAGCATAGAGTTCTTCTATAGTACTTGCGCTTACAGTTAGTGGACCCCTCACTGGTCTCCAGGAGGCACCCTTCCCTTTAGCAAATGGGGGATGAAGTGCCCCGGAGAGCCCAATGCCAACGTGTGAGCTTTACACACCTTTTTCTCCCCATTACCCGCAACAGATATAGAATTGGAGTTTTGTTTGTGTTCCTTTGCACGGGTAGATGTGCTAACACAGCTATGCAGGTAATAGCTCTTTTTGCTTAAATTGTGAAGCTGTTTTGAACTTCACAGTTAGTGCATTGTGAAGCAAGCACTGGCAAAGCCACAAGGTAGGCCTGGGTTTGGTACACTGGTGACCTTGTACTTAATATATATAACAAACATTTGCCACATAAATAGAAAAAAAAGAAAGGAAGAAAACATAGGCCCAACGTGATGGTTCTATATAAGTAATACATAAATTATAAAAAATAACCAACACGTAATTTTAATAGTGTATGGGTGTTTCCTAGCAACAGGTGCACCAAAACAGGTAAAGAAATCCTTATTTGTGATGTCGGAAAATAGGATTGTTATGTAGATAAAAAAAATATTCTCTTGGCCGAGTTACTGTGGCATGAAAACTATTTAATGTTTACTTTAAACACAAAAGGATGTCTAAAAAAGTAAACCAAGGATAAAGAATGGAAAAAAAAGCAATTGCAATGTTAGCATAGGCCCACCAGCCCTGGCACTTTTGAGGAGGCTACGCACTGTAATCAGAAAACAGCCTGTCACTGACAGAGCACAAAAGCCAAAGGCTGAAGTGGGCTGAAATACTGCATCATGATGTATGCTGCAGAGGGTGATTGCAAAATGTGAATGACCAATGAACAAACCCATGGATGAAAAGGATGAACCTCAACACTCCTCTATGCATGTATATGCAAATCACCTTTGACTGTTACATACAATCTGATGGCACTAACATGTATTTAGAGATTTTTTTCCTTCAAAGTACAAAAATCAACCTCTAGGAGAAACAGGTATGCAAAGGACCTTGAGAAGCCAAAATGAGAAAACCTCTAACATCGACTAGGTCAGTGACAATTCTAGAAACTTTTGGGCTTCATCATGCATGCTAACCAGTAGCACCATCTCTACTTGGAGAAGTTTGACTTTCAACGAGCGCCTGCATCTTGAGTATCCATCTAACCAGGCCGAAATCTACCCTGCATGATACCGTTTACCGTGATTTGCTTCATCCTCAGCGTCCTTCAGATGAACCTTAAACAAATGCCTGACAAGTGTTCTTGATGCACATTCCAGAACAAACTTGCCCCTTCCAATATTTACACCTGTTGTTGAAACACAAGATTATTTCCTCGGTTAGGGTGATGGTGCCTATTTTTTAAATAGTAGTAATTTTGAGCCAAGTTATTATTTCGGGGACACTTTTTGTTGTCCAGATATATTTTTCTCCAAACATTTATGCACCCTTTCCCTCATCATCTCTTGTAGCATTGCACTCAAAGCTATCAAACTAATAACAGAGGACACCTCAGTGAAGCACTGATTAGGTTCAGTTCATAAATAGCTCACCTTAGTTTAGGTATTTTCTTTACTTTTTATGAGGGTTGGGATGCCCACAAAATTCCAGAAAATCCGGGGACCATGGATAAGCAACTATGCCACAGAACATTAGCAGCATATTTGGACCCATAATGAATACACTTGACAAACACCGAGTACAAATGAAGGCCCGTGTTTGCTCTTCATAACCTATATTCTAATATGTCTTCAAAACTATATATGGCAAAGATGTGGGGAAGATCGATGACTATACCTGTTTGCAGCACTACTTTGTAATAGACCGATGTCATTTGCTGTTTATATTCACAGTTGAACAATTTTCAAACTATTTTTTTTCAATAGTTTGCCCTTGACTTTTTCGCGAGTTTGTACCAGTTAGTGAGATTCTCATACAAGTGATAAACTGATGGAAAGCAGACAATGACCACTTTGATGATAAGAGTGAAGTTTGCAAAGAGGTATAACATTACATGATTTGGTAAGCTGAAAGCATAGAAAAGTATTATGGCCCTCATTATGTCAATGGCAGTAATGACTGCCTACTGCTGCGGTAGGTGGGGTCATAATCTCGCGGGTAGGACGGTGACGGCTGCGTGGCTGGAGACTGAAATCTCCAGCCCGGCGGCTGTTACAGCCCTGGCGGACAGAGTGGTACATTGGCGGTTTCGCTTGAGCCAAACCGCCAAAGTCATATTTTGGGGAAGAGTACCGCAAGCCTGTTGGCAGTACTTTTCTCCAAAATAACGCCGCCCGCCAGAGTCGTAATGAGGGCTTATGTGTCGATCTGAAGAAAGTTAAGATTTACTGTTAGAAGATGAGAATAAGATACTTAGTGTAAATTCATTAATCGTGAAGTGTAGATCTGATTGTAGGTTTTGACTGCTGGCTGCATTGGAAGGTGTAGAGTTAGAGACATAGACGTTGACTATACTGGAAAGCTGTCAGCGTGTGTGTGTATGTGTGTGCCGTGGGGTTGGCTGCATGTGGGGGGTGCCAGGCCCTGCAGCCAACTCCTGATAAAGGCTGTGTGCATCAGCGGTTGGATTAACGTATGGTAATTAAATATTACTTTACATTTAAAAAAATAGAAATGCAGTAAAAAAAAAAAAAAAAAAAGGATACAGGGACGTTATAGTTAGGTCCACAACTTACACACACAAAACCAAAGAAATTTGATGGTTAGAATTATCTTAAGAAACTATAACTTGTGCCCTAAGATAACTATAACACGTGTCCTCGCCATGTACTGCTAATCACCTCACATACTACAACACTCATGACATCTTCTATGACATCATTGATAACATCTGTGCAACATTTGCCGTAAAATTATTGATGAGAAAACTGCATGGCAGGGGTGGGAGTTAATAGTTACCTTACGGCACACGTTATTATAGTTTCTTGAGATAACTAACTGTAACTACTGACCTTCTATTGTTTTGTGTGTGTAAATTAGGAACCTAAGTATAAAGTCCCTGTAACCTTTAGTTTTTTAGTGAATATACCCCCCCATCCCAAAACCATAGCTAAACAGAGACAATGTGAAATGAGTCAGTTAACAGAAGTTGGTCAAGTGCCACTTGAAGGATTACTGCATGCATGCTAGGGTGTGGTCAACAAGTCATACTGAAGTCTGTGATGTCATACATTGATTATATGTTCAATTAAGCAGCCTTTTAAAAGGTAGTAAATTAAGCAAACTCAAAAGCAAAGTTATTTCTGAAGAACACACTATTAAATAAGAATAAATATCAAATTATACGTATTACAAAAAGTCCTAGAAGACTGAAAATGAATGACACAAGCACTACTTCTGATTCTATGAAGTGATTCCATGATTTTTCAATATGAGAAATTTCACAACAGGTGAGTGGATAGAGGAAGCTTTAGGCTGTTTGGGAGACCAGAAGGGAGCTTAAAAATAAAAAAGGAATCCTGGTGTGGGGGAGAAGGGAGCCACAGAGTGCATGGGTTGGGGATGGGCATCTAATGAGCGAGCAGCACATGCACGGGAGAAGAAGTGGAAGCAACACAGCGCACAGGGCATGTGGAAGGAACACACAAGGGTGGCAGCTAAAAAACACAGGCATAGAGAGATGAAAGAGAAAGAAAAAAGTGATCTCCTAAATGATAGTTTTGGAAGGATACAAGTTTGTCAATCGAAACAATGGTAAAGTGTCTGTGCCCAGGAGAGGGACATTCACAGGAACAGAAAGGAAAGCCACTGAATAAGAAGCAAAGAAATAGGAGTGCCAATAAAGCTAACTACTGGAAACTTTGGGCGTGTTGTAAGCTCACTGTCAGTGTTTGGTTGCAAAAGCTCTTTCCAACTGAAAGGTTGCAAGCAGCGAGGCAGAAAAATCAACCAAGCTCTCTCTCTATACTAGCATCATTGGGGAGACCATGTCCTGCTCATGCTGCTTAAGCTCCACATTAGCACACGTTCTAACCACATAACAAATCCAGGAACTGAACACAAGAGCGACATAATGAAGTACTTCTTCAGACAGGACAACGCAATTCAATCGAAACATCATGGAGAGGCGGCTGAAGCCAATACGATGTAAATATCATCCACATTGCAGGAGAGAGAGAGAGAGGAACAACAATGGAATGAATGGCAGGAACGAAGAAGAACCTGTGCATATCCAGTAGGCAGAGTAACTCTCACGTGAAATAGGCATGTGGTACTGCCTGTGCTCATTGAATGCAGGTGTTCAGAAGACTCTTTCAATCAAACCTCTTGCACACTAATAACATACACTGCAAGGCCTGAAAATCAGATATATCAATGGCGGACAGTTGTCACTATAAACTATCTTTACTGATTGAGTATGAACTGTAAAGCGATATTGCCCCAGTTAAACATGCACACATTATACGAATATCATACTTGTAAGTAGTATTTCGCTCAGGTGTGGAAACGTTCCATCAATCGATAATTCCTTCCACTGATGCTATTACCAACACAATACAATTAGTTTTAGTACTCAGGTAGAGTCTTTGGAGGAAACATCTAAATGTTTGCAGCAAAAGGATTTCTGATATTCCTTTTTCCCGGTGCACAAACACAGGGCCAGTGCAAGATATACAGCGCCCCAAGTGAAGCGACATTTTGCCACTCCACTCTCTTGACCATAAGGACCTTTCTGAGGCTTCAGCCTGCATGGAAGGCTGCCTAGGATTACAATATCTTTCCAAGGACCCTTCATTAGACTCTCCTTTTGCGTAACGGAGTGCCACTGGAAAATGTCTCTGCAGTGTACCGACTGATGAGACAGCGGGAGGAAGAAGTGGCATATCCATGACCAATGGGTGATGGAGTCAAATGAATGAATGAAGACCGGGAACTCTGAACCCACCATGTAACTGCTGATATTGAATTACCCATATTTCTCATTTCTTCAATGTGGTCACATGCCACAAAGCCATGATTATAGTTCATACCCCTCACGTAGCAAAGGCAGATAAAGGCAGGCGGTGGATCATCCTCGCTCAAAGAGCTTCAATTTTTTCTTTCACAGTGCCACCTCTTATTGCATACATTTTTCGTGGTGGGTGATCAATCTGAGCTTCACCCATAACAGACGTGGTTTCAAGGTCAACAAGTATACAGGACATGTAAAATAAAAAATAAAAATTTAGGGCTTTCATCATTCTGATTTGAAAACTCCCATAGACGTCAAAAATGGCCAAATCTTAATGACAAGACCAGTGTCAAAGAGACTGATGCATTTTACGATACGTAGAATTATCCACACCAAAAAACACTATTTCAGATTGTCGGAGTTCAAATAAATAATGTAATTACAAACCTTTGTGTGTTTATACCTATGATTGAATGGAAGAAGGGGAGGGTAACTGAGGAAATGAGCGTGGAGACATTTTTTAGATCACTCAATTTGGCTCAAAATTACACTGGACACATTTTCATAATGAATGCACATACATCTGAAATATCCCTTGATTACAATAAACAACAAGGCTGCCCCAGGTAGAAGCACTGTAACTTGATGTAGATAATGTCATTCCCAGGTATATTCTTGCTAAGGTCAAAATGGCAATCACTGACTGCTGAAGTTCTTGGTGAACAACTAAATAACTCCACAGAATATTATTTACGAGTAATATTATGTGTTTTTGTGTTGAAAATTTAAAAGGACAGCCAGGCAATAAGTCAGACATTTTAACAAATGTTTATACATTTTACCTTTTTATAAAAAATAAATAAATTGATCCGAAATTAGGCGTCACCGCAGAGTTAAGAGAGTGCGTTTTCACAATAAACGTAAAGCAAAACAAATAGTATTTGTTAAAAAAATTATGAAAGGTATGCCACATAACAAAAGTCATCAGCCACTTTCTTCTCACAGTGGGAAAATAATGCAACTATCAGTTGAAAGTTTCACAAGGGCCCACACTGCGCGGATTTTCACCCAGGAAATTCACCCTCATGCCAGATAAAAGTCCTTTTTCTCGGTGCAGTAGTTGACCACTGTAAGTTCTGCATTGCACTTTATACATAAATACTATTTACCCACGAACTGCACGATAACACTATTTAAATTCAAACACACACACAAACATTTATAAATTGCCATAAAAAGGTACACAGGATTAAACAACACACAGAGCTAAAAAGATAGACAAAGAATCCACACTAGTGATCTAATGAAGATGGACAGACAGCACCTCTTGACACGGAATGAACCAGGGGCGCCATTTCATGAAACTTTAGGCTTGGTCAGGCACATTTTCGGCAAAGGTGCGTTTCTGCCTGTGAACACATTCTCTATAACTAATCCATCCACTTGGCTGGTTGAAGGCCTTATGGAGTCATTGCACAGTTAGTGAACTGCTCCAAAGCATAGGGGTCACCTCTAACTATACCACAAAATCCCGCTGCCTTGTGGTAAATGTTTAGAGCTCAGTTCTGCATATTATTATATTTTATGGACACTATTTCAAATCATGGTGCTACTTATTTTGCAGTCTAATCTTCAATTTGTTGCTTAAAACACATGCACACAAGTTTGTGTGTGGGCGCACGCATCACACCACCAAATGACACTCCCTTCGTCCTTTGGTGGTGCACTCGCCACTGCATGTTCTTGTGCCTTGTTGCAGAAGGGAGCAAACAAACCAGCGGTCACCAAATGACTGTTTCAGCAGGGCGCTGAAACGGCACAGACCCTAACTGTTCTGACTGCTCTCCCCGCCCCCTACCTTACAAAATGGCGCTCCTGGGTGGCACAAAACACACTACCACAGAAGTATGCGTAAAAGTGAACAAAGTGTCGTAGAAGAAACCTCTAAGTCTAGTATACAGAAACTCAAGGATACCACCTGAGAAAAGGCTGGGGCAGCAATCCAGATATCCTGGAAAAAAAATATGTTAGTACTTAATTTTTTTTTCTAATCAAGTAAATATTTTCCTTCTGGTATATTTTAGACGACTGCTTTTTTTGTTAACACAGTTAAAACACTTAGGAAGTAAACATATATTTCTATATACACACAGTTAAAAAACAAGCTATTTGCAAGACTGAAGCATCCTTATACTGTGGAGGTAATTGTGTAAATGCAATATATACGACTGACATCAATAATTTAAAGTCTCTTCTGGAAAACTAAAAATATTTTCGCTTAGTTTTTTCACTCCATCTAACCCGAAACACAGATCAGTAGTGGAAATAATATTCACATTCCTTTTTTTTTAAATGCTTGCTAATCTAGGATTACGGTAATGGCCATCAGATAAATATGCAGAATTTACTAGCATTCATTTGGTTAGGTAGGGTTGTGTATATGAATATCATAACAATGGAGAAACATGGATGTAAAGACAAATGAAGGTTAGACACGAAATATGATTTATGGAATATGTATATATAAAATGAGTTGATTCAAAATTGAAAATTCTGCAAATTGAATGCATTTCGGTGTAGATTATATTTGGTAATTGACCCCTGCCCCGGCTATAACTCTTAATGTAGTTAATATACACTATGTACAAGTTGGCACAAGACACGCCTTAACCTAAATAATGAACATGTCGTACATTGAGAAATCTGGGAACTGAAAAGGTCGACAAAGATAAGATTGGTATTATATGTGTGTACTCTATGTATTAGCAGCAATAAACCGTGTACCTACATATAATGCAACTATACATGGCGGTAAAAACAGGGAGCAAATAAGGGTCGCTTACAAATTGGTTATTAGCAAGTGAATGTCTGTCTTCTCGTCTTTTACTTCTTGCATTTCTCTGATTAAAGTCTGGCAGTGTCCTGGCATTACTTGGGATCTTAATAACTCCACTTGGTAGGGTCGAGTGTTGGAGGCAACATTATTCAATAGTAATCAGAAACCCAGTAGGCGATTCTGGCGTACAGATTAAGCCAAAGTAGTTGGATGTGTGCAATAGTAATCTGCAGTACTTTCTCAGTCCGTTGATGAACAATGCTGTAGTGTGGAGAATGTGGTGTGTGATGGGTGTCTAGGATACTAGCACGTAGGACTCTGTTACTGATAAGTTTGACACGACTAGGAAGTGGACAGCAGTTCTGAAGCTGTGCAGTATTTGGTAGACTTTGATTTTGTAGATAGGGGAGTTCTGGTGTTAAGTCTATTTGCCTTCTTAGCAAAATGGATCTTGATGCAGAGCCTTCTGGCAAAGCGGAATACAACAGACTTGGCACTGTTGGCATACGATTCCATGAATGTTCAATATAGTCATTCATGCTGGGATTGAAGCCTATTTGTTGTGGTTGGTGATCAAGATAAACTGTTTCAATGGGGACCAGCTTCACATAAGCCTTTGACCTCTGGTGAAGAGGCAGTTTTTCAGGTGGTGGAGGCCCCTACCAGATAAGATCTTCAATACAGGTGACTGACATCTGTGCACTGGTAAATGTCTTCCATCCATGACGTTCCATTGCAGCGATCCAAGGAGTGTGATGGCAGCTGTTCATCCTACTTAGGTCTACTATTAGAAGAATAGTGCTCAAAGTAGTTATTTGAGCTTCTCTTCAGTGAGGATTTCTGCTACCTGTGTGGAAAGTCCATCATTACTCTCGAAGTGGAGAGAATGACTGACAGTTACTGAGCAAATCAAGGCTTGTGTAGGTGTCTGCTCTGTGCAAAATAGATGGCAGCCTTAGAGGAATAGGGTGAACTATAAATTGTAGTATTTTGATCAGCTCCTCAACAAGGCAACACATCAAGACATCAACAGTAAGATTTTACATTGATTTGGACTCCTGAGGCATAACGTGTTTTTGCTTTCACTAAACTCTCTTTATTAGAAAAATACTGCTTCTGCGGCCTCAGTAGTAGATGGCCCCTACAAGACTGCTAAAACAGACACTGCCTGCTGGATTATTTGATGAGTGATACGCTCTTTTTCAACATTCAAAGCCAAGCTTTTCCAAAAATGATTAAATTGTACTTTGAGATGGCTTCAGTCATCACAAAGCAAATCCTTATTAAGAAATGTGAGCAGGGCAGCAATCGGCGACTAAGTTACCGGTTCAAGAACTGATGATTTCAACTGATCTTCGAATTGGAAACTTTATGAATACAAATGTTCTTCAACTCATTTTCCTTTCAGCTGTACCTTTACTTAGTAATGTGTCCGAACCACTGCTGCATCAAGTGGAACTGAACGAATAGATGTCCACAGTCTTCTGTTTCAACAAACAGCTGTACTGCAGAGGTGGAATCTGCCACAAGGATATTATAACGTAAAAAGATGATGTGCACCCATTACTTTTTCTTTTGTTGAATATTGGCTATTCTGATTTAAAAATGATCAACCATTTGCCACTGAAATTCTAATCTGACAAACCAAAACAAATTATATTGTTGTGTTGAGTATCTGCAGACAGCCCATCATGGTTGTTATGTTTTTTTCATTGAGATAGACCTGGCAAGAGATTAAAAAAAAAAAAAAAATCTAATTTTTGTGTCGCAAAACAAATTAATCGGTTTTCGCCAGTGGGTACGTAACATACACGGTGGTGGGCAGATATATAAAACATGATTTTCTTTATCTCACCGTGTAAATCAGAGTGGAAGAAGTGTGAAAACGATTTGAGGCATTCCAGTTTAATAGGTATTTGGGCAACACTAATTTGTGACACTATGAAACTACACTCCTTTATCACAAATGACATAGTAATTTCTGTGTAATTTAGAACATTCTGTGTTTTTTATTATTTAATCCATTGTCTGATACCGGACTATCCAAAATAAAAATGTTTTAAAAAAAAAATCATAGCACCCGACAATGAACACTTATGCAAATATTTTAATCATTATGGATTCTAGAAGCAGACTTTAATTCTCACTGAAAAGTAGTAATGTGTCAGTGCTAGTTCTCAGTCTGACCTCCTTAACTCTTTGCCTTCTCCTTTGTTTCAGAATACCAAGGAACTTTGATACAAACACAATAAAATATTGTAGAAGACCTACTACCAATAAATAAAATGCAATGTCCCCTCCAAGTTTTCTGAAAAACAGAGAACATGATATTTGTGATCTAAATGGTTCTCTTGGGACAGAGCCAGAAAAGCGTAAAAGGGAAGAGTCTGTTTTTTTTATTTTTTATATCTCTGTATTACCATTTTTAGACAAAGAGAAACAATATAGTAATTACGGCTTGGGCGCAGCAAGGTCTTCAAAAATCAATGTAGTCAAGAAAGGGCCGCTCCCATTCTAATCACAATATCACTAGCAAAGTCAACTTCAAGGGGCTTGCGGGCTGCATCCCTTGCCCAGGCAGGAACGTCCTATATAGATAAAGTTTCTCTCAAAGTCTTGAACAACTGAACAAACATAATAATAAATAACAGTTCCACGCTATCGATGTGATGGCCAAAGACGAAATAAGGCTGATGTTCGATCCTTGCTGCAAAAATGTTAGTAAAGTGCCACGTTGCTATGAGTAGGGTATGAGAGGCTATTTGTGTCTTCAAGTGTCTGATCCAGCATTAGGGGCTGCCTCAAAGAGTTGAAGTGCCTTGAAGTGTGGATGTGTAAAACATAAGTATTCCAATTTAGAGAAGTATTAAATGAGTAGCCACTATGTCCTGGTAAAATCTTCTTCGGTGTGTGTGGGTTTATGGGTAAGATGTTCCCTTGGTGACAACCAGCCACAGCCGTATGAACCATTAGAAAAAGGAGGGGGGGGGGCTTCCAATAGAGTGCAATTAGTTGCTTGCCTGCGATCAACATGTGGGAGATTAGCTGCCACTCCCTATTTGTCAAAGCAAGGATTGGGGCCTGACCCCAAGAAGTGTTATGTCAGGGGCATTTGGGAGGCAGTATCCTATGGTCCCTTTAATATGGCTAAGTACTTCCTTCCAGAAAGTGGTAATGCCAGGGCACATCCAGGAGATGTGTGGGAAGTCACCCTGAGTTGCAGTCCATCGCCAGCACAGGGGGAATGTTGGGGGGAATATTGCATGAAGGCAAGTGGGGGTAAGATACCAGCGTGTCATGACGTTATACGCCGTTTCTCTTTGGGGTATGTTTTTAGGTTTTTTAGGATATCTGCCCAGAGTTGTTCCCACTGCACTCTGGTGAGGTCTGTGCCCAGATCTCAATGCCATTTGGCATGGTAGGGTTGAGTGAGGTCAGGGCTTGAGTTGTAAGACTTGATATGTACCAGAGCTAAGTTCCAGGGAACCGGAGTATGACCTAACGATTCGAAGGCAGTTAGCTTACGTTTTGCCCCATTTGTTATCGGGAAGAAGGGCCCAATGGCGGAGCTGGTAGTACTGAAGCCTCGTTGTTTCTGGTAATTTATATTCCTGTCTGCATTGGGCGAATGTTTTAATAGAGCCCCCATTGAACAGGTCCTGGAGGGTGCGACAGACCGCTTCTTGCCTGTGTCCGTAAGAATTGAGTTGTAGGGCTGGGGGGAATTCGGAATTCTGGGTTGCACACCAGGGATGTGTTTGGGGATGGGAACGTGGTGAGGCCTCGTTTTTGTGGAAGGAAGTCCCAGATCTCAGGTACAGTTCTTGTCCGGGTGGCCATATATGCGCTGCAAAGCCTTGCGTTTTTGGGAAGCCATGCTAGGTCACACAGTGGTTGCCACGCCACCGCCCCGTCCATGTGGAACCAATGTCTGTCACTCCCACCCATTCCAAAATGAAAGGAAGGTGGGCTGCCCAAAAGTATTCAAAAAGGTTGGGGCACCCAAGTCCATTCCTGTTGCTGGGTAGCATCAGAATACAGTTAGAAAAGTAGAGTCTTTTCCCACCCCATATGAAGGAATGTATGTTGCTTTGAAGACGCACTATCTGTTCCCGTGGGATACGAGAGGGAAGACTCTGAAACAGATAATAGTATTTTAGGGAGTAGGGTCATTTTACCCAGATGACCTGAAGTAGCTTCCACCTCCGGAGCTCATTTGGCACAGCCTTTCTTCAGACTATCCAGTTGGCGGCAGACCTACAAAGTAGTGGTAAGTCAGAGGCCCAGATATTATATGTGGTCTTGAGCCCATTGGAATGCAGTAAGGGCTTGTATGAAGGGTACAGTGTGTAGTGGGATAGTCAGATTGAGGGCTTGAGATTTGGCCAGGTTGATTTTGAAGCCTTAGAACTCTTCAAAGACTTGTATAATAGGGCCTAATGCCGGTAGTGATCTATGAGGGAGCATAATGGTTAGTAAAAGATCGTCTGCAAACAAGGCTATTTTGTGCGAGTGCCCGACAAATTGAATTCCCACTATGTCTTCTGACAAATGATTGCCACCAATGGTACCACTGCTAAGGCGAAGAGGAGGGAGGACAGGGGACAACCATGTCTAGTACCTCTCCGGATATGTATGGGATGTGAATGGCCTCGGTTAACACGGATCTGTGCTGTGGGAAATGTGTAAGAAGCCACAATTCTATTGATAGATGTAGGGCCAAGGCCAGCTTACTCTATCAAAGGCCTTCTTGGCATCAAGTGAGAGAAGACACCACGGGAGAGCGTGACGATGGACCTTTTCTACTAGGTGCCCTCTATGCGTCTGATGTTATCTGCCCCTTGCCAGTGAGGAATGAAGCCAACCTGGTCAGGATCGATAAGGTCTGGGAGTCATGAAATCAGTCTGATGGCCAACATTTTTATGTATAGCTTGATGTCTGTATTCAACAGTGCCATTGGGCAATATGAGGCACAGAGAGTCTGGTCTTTTCCCAGTTTCAGGATCAACGTTATCTCTGCTTCGGACATGGTGGGCGTGAGACCCGATGTCAGAGTAAAGGAGTTTTATAGGGCCAGCATATGCTCCTGTAGTTGTGGTAAAAAGATGCGAAAGAAGGCCATCAGTAGACCATCCTGGCCAGGTGATTTGCCTAGGGGGAGACCATTCAGGGCTTCCCGGAGCTCTTCAGAGTTGATAGGGGCTTCTAGTAGTTCTGCAGTAGCCGAGTCTAATGGATCCCACTGGCAGTGTTGTTAATATTGTGCTATAACCTCTGGAGAGGCCTCCTCGCTTGTGTAAAGGGTTTGAAAGTAGTCACAAAAGGCTTAACGTATCTCTAGGTCTGTCATAGCCTACTGGCCCAGTTCTATCCGTAGTCCTGCTATATATAAGCCAAGGCCCGTTTAGTTTACACGCTAAAATAGCACTCACCTTGTTGCCCCCTTCATAGTACCGCTGTTTAAGTGCCAATAACTGGCGTTATGCTTTGTTGGTGTGAATAGAGCGAAGCTGGCCTCTCAGCAGGGCCAGTTGTCTTTTAATGCGTCTGGAGGGTTGGGCCTGTTCTTGGTGTTCCAACCACTTAATGTCGGTCGCTATGTCCTTTTCTACTATGGCAGCTTCCCTTCCTCTGGCTACTGTGAGAGAGGTGACCTCACCTCGAATAGTGGCTTTAAATCCATCCCATATGGTGTGTGGGGAGACATCTGGGGTTATATTTTCCGTGAAGTAGTTGGTTATAGCAGTACGGGGTATCTCAATGTCTAATGGGCTCCACAGGATATATTTGGGGAGACTTCAACGGGGGTGTGAGTGGCAAGTCGCCATCTGTCTACCTCCGGGTGAGTTCCAGATGGGCGTGATCTGAAATAGAGATGTCAGAGATTGTGCATGATGTCACCAGTAGATAATAGAGAGTGCATGATAAAGAAATAGTCGATACTTGAGTACGACTGGTGTACATGCGAGAAAAAGCAATATTGCTGTGCCTCAGGGTTTCGGTCTCTCCAGGCATTTACAAGGCCTAAGTCCTCAATCCCCTGTTTTAGGGCAGCGACATGGCTCCTGTTCCCAGATATGCAGGAACGCTATGATCTAGTAAGGGGTCCCAGGCTAGGTTGAAATCTGCTCCCAGTACAATGTCCCCCTTCTCCCATGAGAGAGGCGTCTTGAGCAGAGTGCGGAGAAAGGTGGGCTCGATCGGGAGCATATTTGCTGGCAAGTGTGAGGAAGCATTGGCCACGCTTTAGAGTAAGTATGAGATAGCGTCCTTCCTAATCTCTTACTACTAGAGGGTTTTGTGGCAAAGGATGTTTTATAGAAGATTGCTACCCCTGCTGTTTTAGTAGCATTAAACACCCAGTACCCTAAAGGGTATTTGGGGTAATACAAACGTAGAGTACCCTGTTGTAGGAGGTGTTTCTTGTAAGAATACAACATTGCGATCATGGTGCAAAATGTATCTCCAAATTTGTCGCTGTTTATTTGGAGAGCTGAGCCCCTTCACGTTAAGTGTGAAGAAGTTAGTTTCCGTAAGACTTGTCAGTGTGTGGTAGTGAAGTTAGCATGCACTAAGCATAGTAGTGAAACAGTTCAGCATAAGCTGGGGAAGAGGGGTGGTTGGTAGTTGTCAGTAAGCCTTTAGGTTCAACCAGCTCGTTCTGTGAAATAAGTGAGGGCCGGCCCCATGAGCATTAGTGACATTCAGAGTGTTTTTTGTTTAGTGAACCATCACAACTCGTTATAGGACCAATTTAGTGATGTGTGCATAACAAGGCGAAATCAAACCATGGGCCAACCGAGCCAAAACTACACGTCCAGATGTGTGGTCGGTGACGCAGATAGTCAGCGACCATCCTGGGGATGTCACTCCCTAAGGATCTGAAGTGTGGGAGCGGGTCAGACCGAAAGTACAGTTTTAGTCAGTCTGTGCAGAGGCTCCTGTGCCCCCAAGGCATGTCATGACTGCAGTGTGTCTGACCCCCAGGTCGCTCACTGCCCCCACCCCTTGCATGAAAGAGTCGATGGTGGGGCAGGAGACCCTTTTCACATGGAGGTGCCCCTGTCAATTGTTCCATACCTTGGTGTGCGTGTATGAGCACGTGGTCCTTGACTGCCGATATGTTCTGATGTTTCCAGAGATAGAGCAGGGCATGTCACACCAAAGAATCAGACGGGTATTGGAGCAGGATCAACCAGGGGTTGTATTGTTAAGTGGAGGTTGTAGAATCCGAGGAATGTGCTGGGGATGACCCCAAGTTTTTTAAGTGCTGAATAATGTTCTGCTTAGCTTGCTGTACCTGGTGGTCTCAGGCCTTTTTTGATATTGAGTGGGCGGTCGCTACAGTCCAGGCGGGTCGGTGAGTTTCTCTACCAGGTGAGCCGGAGTCCGGTGGAACTGATTCTGAGTCTGCTGGTTGTTGGCCTACCAGGCTTTGAGCCTCGCTCAGGGACCTCAAGGACCGTTTCTTGCCCTCCCAGTCAAAGATAAGGACGAACGGATGACCCCAGCGACATGGGATGTGGAGTACTGAGAGCCTGGTCGGCACCGGTCGGAAATCTCTGTGTCTTCTTAGGGTGGAGGGAGCAAGATCTTGGAATAGCTGGATGGCGTGGCCTTTATAGAGTAAATCAGCTTGTTTCCTTGAGGCTTGGAGAATGTCTTCTTTCTCCACAAAGAAGCGCACTCGCGTGAGAATGTCCGGCGGTTAGTCAGGGCCGTTTGGGATTACCAAATTCCCTGTGCGCTCTATCCAGCATGGGTGGGGAGGAGTCTGGATCCCAGCAAATGGCATGCAGATCAGCCACAAAGGAAAGGATTTCTGAGCCCTCCTTGCTTTTGGGGAAACCCAGATTCTAATATTGTTTCCCACGGCCTCGATTTTCCAAATCTTCATACTTATGTTGAAGGTCCAGGTATCCCTCTTCTAGGGTCGCCACACGTTGCATTAGCATTTCAATCTCCTCTGTTCTCACGTCCACCGTCTGTTGCGTATCATTTATCCTCTCACCCAAAACATCGACCTCCTGCCTGATCTCCTGCAAGCAGGATTTAAATTTGGCCTTGAGAGAGCCCATCTCCTTCAGAAGTGTGTTCAGAAACTTTCCATATTGGCTTGTGGGAATGGGAGCTTCGGGGCAGGAGTCTGTGATGTATCTTCTGGGGTTGGTGAGGTTTCCATGTTCTGTTGAGGTAATTTACTCCACAACGTTGTTAGCAAGGGGTCTTTAGTTGTGGTCTCCAGTCTGGCGTTGGACAATCTGTCATGGTGCATGGCCTGGATGGTTCCCGCTCCATGGTTATGGAATGTGTTGCAGTCCTCTTGAACTGCGAGGGCACCTCCTAGGTACAAAGGTCCCTCCAATTAAGCTGTTGATGTGCGGTCTGGAAGGTGGATTTCAGGCGTATTGGGGCCCATCCAGCATACCACCCAGTGCACCCTCATTTAGCGAGAGAACAATTAGGGTGCTAGGCTTCGCTTGCCATGGTTCTAGAGAGGAGCTTTGAACACCCTGGCTGATTTGAGTGACGGATAGTGTGTTAAATCAGGGTAGGGACCGCAGGTCCAAGTACTCAGCCACACTGTGCACCCCCAACTAGGGTCCATGGCATGCAGTCAAGCGGTGGGTGGTTGTTATCCCTACACAGAGCCCCCTCATGGGGATGCTGTGGTTAGTGCCAGGGCGGGTACTGCACATGTACACCAATCCTCTGTGTCTCCTCGCTGAGGGCCAGCACGCAGCTCGATCGCTGGGGGGAGCGGCAGTAGGTGTAGAGAACAGGCATGGGTGACACGGAGGGCGGACGAGGGCCGGCAGCGCAGCAATCCCACCGGAAATGTGCCTCCCGAGATGGTACAGCCACGCAGCATGCTACGCTGCTATTGGGTTGTTACTGTGTGGCATTCACTGCAGTGTCATAGTCTCCTCCCCGGGAAGCAAGCCCGGGCCCCGCCAGAGCTCCAGTATATGCATTGTGCTGTCCAGTGGAAAGTGTGATAGTGGATAGGCAGTCCGCTGGTCCTGTTGTGGCTGGGGCGGGAGCCGTGGCGTCCCAATGTAAGGTCCTCAGCTGCGAGGCGCGTGTCGTGAGGTCCCCAGGTGATCTGGGGGTCCTCAGAGGGGGCCCCCCTGGAGTCCCAGGGCTAGGGCTGCCGCTGCACGCACATTCATCCCTCCGGCGCACCTCTCCTCCTGAACGGCGGTGCCCTCTTAGCAGTAAGCCCCCTGGAGTTCACCACTGTCTTGTCCATCACCATAGATAAAGCGCCTCCAGGAGGGTCCAGGGTCCACAGGGTGTCTATGCCCCAGGGCAGGGAGGGGCCTGCCTCCCACCGCAGCCTGCCGACTGCAGTCCACCCAGAGCACGGGCTCTGCACCTCAGCTCATCACCGCAACCCGCCACTCGCCCAGCCCCTGCGATCTTCTCCGTCCATTTTCCCGCCAACCAGGGATTCGGCAGGGGCTCCGCGGCTCCCCAGAGGAGGGCTTCTCTCTGGCACGGTGGTCAAAATGGCAGGCGCCAAACCTGCAGCTTCCTCCAGGCCGCATCAGACTGCTGGTAATACACTCCAGCTTAGTAGGGATTCAAGGTGTTGCTCAAATTTGGTGGGCCCCCAGTTTCTTGGGAGTCTCTTAGGGGGATCTTCAAGCCCCCAGGGCCGATATATACAGTTTATCTGGGCCTCCGGGGCTAGAGTTCCACAAACGTACGACCTATGCCATGTTCGGCCGGCCATGCCCCCACTAGAAGACTCTCTTTTAAGGATGGGCTCTACCGCTGGTGCTTCCACACTCGCGACAATATTCGTAGGTGGTGCGATGGGAGGAGTGAATCAGTCACAGCTGTGATGAAACTTCTGAATAGAATTGCGAGCAGGGGGCATTATATCGTATCAGCAGGACCACGATCTCACACCAACCAGCACAGGGTGACAAAGGCACTCGGAATTCAAGCAGATTAGGTTTCTCATGCATATTATCGCTAAGAAATGCTCATTTTGTCCAAAGAATTATTGAGTAGTACTGGCCTGATTAGATGAATAATGATGTTGCTGTATTATCGGCATCACTGTTTTCACGTTTCAACAACAGTGGCATGAGCTGTGATATTGTTTTATGCATTAACAGATACAGAAAGAATGTATATGCTCCTTCTTGGAATCCCCGTCACTCCTATTCCTCTCATAGGTCACCAATGGGTGAGAGTGACAGTACAAAGGGAGAGACAGAGAGTCCACCCACTCCAGCTTCAGAAGAGCCTACGTTTGTAGGCAGGTTTAGATATGAAGTCTCCACTGTATCAGCTGGTATCCATGCCTTTGGAAAGTATATGCTGTGATCTCTGTATTTTTTCTGTGATCTTTGGGCTCGATGGTGAGTGCATGATGACGAGCCTCACTATTAAATGGATCCCACCTTCAAAGACATTTCAGTTCTGAGTCCAACAGGAAATACCTTAAAGTCAAGATGGGTCTGTTAGGTTTCTGAACTGAGTCTTTTCTGATTCCCTGAGGGAAGAGAGAGTAAGGAGACCTAAATGTAAAAAAGAAATCAAGAGAATGTTGAATCTACAAAAAGGATGTCTGGGAGTTTGTACTAGAGAGTGGAATGTGATCCTATTTTGGGTTTTAAAGAGCAATCTCTTCTCATCATCCATAACATCCCTGATGAGTGATTAGCACCATGTTGTAGAAAGAATAGGCTTGGATGGGCTGAAAACAAATTTCAAGCTAAAATGTCTATGTCAGACATGCTACAAAGGTCAACGAGCAGGCTGCTGAAGCTAAGTAACGGAAGCATCATCTAGCACCCTATGTAACATGACCAGACTCATGAAACTACAACACGGCCAAGACATACTGGTAAGGAAGCATAGGAATTGCATCTTACGAACTCAGTGAGTAGAGCTAGCCCATCTATTGTTTGATTTATTACTTGACTTGCTTGAATATTTAACAGTTGTACTTTTTCTTTAGTTTTATGTTATATTTTGTTTATTGTCCACTGCACTGCTTCACTTTGCAGATTAGAGTGCACTTCGGAAATGTTACAAATAAAATAAATGAATGAAGGGAGGTTCAGTCACACCAGCATAACAGATCTCTGTTGCTGGACCATTAGAAATCCAACAGATGTTATTTGTCTTTGCACTACAAGAAAACAATGTTCCAGTTGAGTTCAAAATACTTAAAGAACAAAATCAGATACAAAGCCCGTGTGCAACCTGAGCATTCATTCATCGAAAACCTTATTTGTTTCCACTAAAGGGCAGATGGTTTGCAATCCAATAACACTCTCTACCAAACATAGGTGTATACATGTGGCGCTAAGACAAACCAGTGCAGTTCCATCATGCATCTCATCCCAAATCCAACTCTGCCCAAACTCTCCATGCATGCATTCCTTCAAGCCGGGTAGTGCCACTGCGCCCTGCACCCTGTCTTGCTCTACCGCTAAATTCACCATCTCAAGAAATTACCTCTATATGATTGTGTAAGTTACTAAATAATAAATACCTGCACTAAGTTGTGCCACATAAGCTACCACTGAACTTACTATAATGTGCCTCCAAAATATATCATTTGGACAGCCTTCTGAAAAGGGCTGCAAAGCTTCCTTTCCTCTAGCCACCCTCTCACCCTGAAATGGTAATGTTTCAACACTGAACTTATATAATATGCCTCCAAAAGGTATAATTTGGACAGTCTTCTGGTAAGGACGTGAAGCTCAATTTCCTCTCCCCATCCTCTCAACCTAACATGGTAATGTTGGGGACTTACGTTTCCGGTGGCTCGATCACTTTTACTAAGAATTAACGTTGTGTCCCCAGTTTGGACCTAAGTGAGCCATCCCTTATGAAATAAGCAGTGTCTTTCCATCAAAGGCAGAAACAGGGTACTCCTATAAACACGATCGCCATAAGCCTGAACTCCGTACTACTCTTGATAACACCGTTGGAAGTTATACAGCCACATAATATTTGGACCGCCTACAGACTGAAGGGTTCGCTGGTGATGGGAGGTTAGAGTCAAGGATAGGGATTGCATTTGTCAGATGAATGTGTTGAGCCTTGAAGTCGGATTGCAGGGGCATCAGTATTCAGTTTCTAGTGGAATCATCTTTTGAAAAAGAGATTCCCTTTAAAAACAGGATTATTGTGCCGTGCCTAGAAACCATAGGTCTGTGGACAGGCATCCTCTCCAGGCCAGAAAGGATGTATATCAAAGAAGACAGTTGTGATAAAACAAGGACTGTCAATCTGAGAGGACATAAGTACAAATTTCTCCTCAATCAATTTTAACATCTAGATCTGTGCTGCAGTCTTTAAAAGGTCTCAAGTGCTTTTGTGTCAGACCGGGTCAGGATTACTGCACAATTTGGAGTTCCCACATCAAATAACTCTAAAGCACGCATTTTCCATAAAATGATTATTTATGGAGGCTGATCCACTTGTGATTCTCAAAACATTTGAAAATCAATATCGGCCCTTGCAAACAACAGGCTACATCAGAAAAAAGAGCTGGGTGCAGAATGTGCAATAAGAATATAGTGCTTTGTATTGCAGATTTGGTTACTGCACACCGCTCTGAGTTAGAGGCGCCAGTCTCATCACACTCATTGGTATTTGTTTTATCAACCCCATAAAGATAAATCGGCCGACTTGTTCCTGCCAAGATTAAAGCCAGCGACCTTCAGAATACACATTTCTCTGCCATATGTGCATTCAGTCAATGAGCACTAGTACCACCTTACTGTCAAATGACAACCTGCATTTTCAGTAGGAGGAAATATTTCAGGAATTTGGATCCAAACCATTATGCCTAACAGAGAGCACAATGATGAAGTAAGGTACATTTAAAAGGCACTGGTTTCATAATTTTGGAAAAAAGAAAGAAAAGTGTTCATGCTATTGGAGTCACAGCCCACAAATGTCCATTTCAGTCCTATGGGCATCATCGTTCACACAAATAGATTTCATCTATCCACGAGTTATCTTTCTAAACCCTTGTAGGTTTAAGATTGGAGACTAGGAAAAGAAGAAAGGCAAAAAAGGAGTTAGTCTGAAAGTGATACCTTGATCAAGTTCATCAACCTGTTTTAGTTCTCTTGTTATCAAGGCCATCTCTTTCAATTAATCATGCTAAAGAACTCATCAGTGAAGGTTTTACAATCTCAATGGTTCTGTGACCTCACAGTCAATTGAGAGCTGGAACATCTGTAGCCGGCCTAGAACAATTAAAGAGACCAGGTGTAACAGTATGTTACCAATATTTCCATAACACCGATCCTACTCAAGGATTGTCCAATTCACACATTATAAGTGAGATGAGGAAGTCAGTAGATGAGACAAAAATAATCACCATCTTAAATATCAGAGTCAAGGAAAAGCTGGAGGCTATGCTCTATAAAAGGAACTTCTAGTATTGCACTAGAAAATATGTAAGTTAAGTTGTAGACTGAGTTGTCTAGGTCAGAGTCAGTTGTGGGCGGTGCTTCCAGGATGGAAACAGACATGGCTGAAGGTGACATCACCCTGACGTCCTTCCTGCTGCTATCGTGCAACACTGTTTTCTTTGACATCTGAGTTGATCCCTCATGGTCTTTTAGGCTTCCCAGATGATTCCAGCCTGAGGTCAAGAGTGGTGCTGCAGGCAATAAAAACTAAATGCAGTATTGACACTAAAATGTAAAGTATACTTGCAGACAAGTTCAGGCTCTTGAATTCACAGGTCTGAGTCTAGAATAATTTCCTGGGACATAATATTGGTATCCGCCTTACATAACTCCTATTTTGTGCCTTTGAGATAACATTAGCTCTTAGAGATAACATTCTAATTTGTCTTGCAAGGAGTGGCGCACAAGTACAGAAATCTCTTTATATGGCAAAGGCTATGAATAATAGCTGATCCTTTAAGAAAGCAATGAGAACTATTTGAATGGAAGCATGCATACAGATAAAGAAGGGTTGCACAGCAGATCCAGGTGTTTCAATCTCAAATCACAAAATCAGTCCGATGTGCATGTATCCTATTGACTACACTGTTCATCTAGAGGAATAGTCAAACTTGTCTCAAACAGCTGACGGGAAAGCAGCACAGTAACCTACAGAAGCCACTATCTATTTCGAAATCTGTCCCAACCTACATACATTGGCCATTTGCAGCAGAATAAAACAAAATGGCAAAAACTGGTAAAAAAAAAAGTACTGAAACTTTAGAAAAATATATCACGTTTTCAAGAGCATATGCCCATCACGTACTACAGAGGATTTGTTGGTTTGATGTAGGCGAACATCGTAAATGCCTGAAACCATGTCTTTCACCTTATGGTACCCTAAAAAAACATGTTCAATGGCACTAAGTATTTTCCATTTTAAAGTGATTTTTTGTCATTCGAAGTGCAATGCTAAAAATGTAAATACACTGGAATTCATGTGCAAGGAACAGGTTTTGTGGCGTGTTCCCTAAACTACAGAATTTGTGATAAAATACTAAAAAAAAGTCTACGACTCCCAACAACTAGAAACGGAACGTGTAATGGTCTTCTAGAGATAAGAGTTTCTTCCGAAGACAGACTGTAAGCCAAAAAAGCATGTAATTCAATAGAAGAGTTTTAAATGTGAGAGTTACAGCGATCATTTAACGTGAATGTATTGCATGGTCTAGCTTTTTTATCAGAGGAGGGTTTAGCTCTATGACTACCATCATTTTCAGACCACAACTACTGCAGAAATGGTCTTTTGGAGCTATAGGCCTGAAGATGATGAAATAGGGATGATTTATAGTATGGCTGACAGGACAGTCACTCCATTTATAGTTGGGTGAACTGGGTTGACTCCGCCCGCAGAGGCCCTACTGGTTCTGCCTCCATGCACCTTAGACCAACAAGCTCCACAGACATTGGCCTGTGGGTTTAAGTACATCAGACCATCCATACCCTACTTAGGGCAGGCGTTATGCTGTAGTTCTTTTCACTGTTTGGGATTGTCATGAAAAACCTGCCAGTCTCAAATAGAAAAATGACCGCCACGTCCGGGAGAAAAGTCGCAGTGTGTCGGTCATTAATTTATCGTTTTTCTAAAATTAACCCTCGCTTTGGGAGTTTGTTTTAGGAAAATGAAAACATTTGCTGGGAAATCAATTAACAAATGTTATTATGCACAAACAATTAAACTCATTGCATTTACCGGTTACATTTCATAGTTTTTAAACTTACAGAAAAAGTGTAAATGAGTAAGTGGTTCTGTGCTAGTTTAGCCCATATTATGGATTAAAGTGTGTGTCATAACTAAATAAAAAAACAGTGCTAAATTGTTTTATTCAAACATTCAGAGGGTGAAAGTGTGCTTTATTCTGATTAGTGTGCTTTAGTCTTGATCAGTTTATCTGCACTAGCTAAGCATCTTGTAAATCGACAGTTAAGGAACTGTTTCTGAGATCAAAGCATGCAGTTATTGCACACCTGCATGAACTGATGTTCTGCTCACTGAAAGCCGTGTGCAATAGTTCTCTACGACCCTTCATGAGGGTTTGACATATGCAGACCAAATGGATCAAGTCCTCTTTTCCAGCTCTGCATAACCTACAAGTGGTGCTTGCTCTCTATTTTCTTCAGCCACAGAGGGGTGTGGTCTAGTTTCATATATATATATTTTTTTTTATATATATAAAAAGTGAGTATCCTGCCCCAAAGTATGGTTGGGTCTTTAAAGTGATACACTTATTTATAAGCATCAACACGTCTTTGTCTGGACAGTGGTGCCTTGTCCTCTGGTAATGGACGTTTTTTTTAGGACAATGTCCAGAGCTTTATTTAAAGAAGCATGTGTAGCAGACATATCCTACAGGGATCTTTCTGAAGGGTGTTCAAGGAGTTTTCCAGGTACCTCCTTGCTAGTGATTGATCCGACCAGGTTGCTTTTTCTGTCCACAAAACATGATTTAGTGCGTTGTAGATTTAAGTTTATGAAAGAACTTTGCCAAAGCCCCCTGCCTAGCTATTGTTTGTTTGCTAATGCCAAACTCAA
Organism: Pleurodeles waltl; assembly: GCF_031143425.1. Taxonomy (NCBI): domain Eukaryota; kingdom Metazoa; phylum Chordata; class Amphibia; order Caudata; family Salamandridae; genus Pleurodeles; species Pleurodeles waltl. The sequence continues at coordinate 1,127,664,440 of NC_090448.1, forward strand.
GGTGTATCTGAGCAGGAAATTAATTTCTCAGCAGGGAAAAAAAGTACAGATATGTGCTAGAGAGGACTTGCCTAACGCTGTTGAATCTCATCCTCGTAGTGCTTCAGCTAGGGTCAGTAGTAGTTTTACAGGTAATATTTTCAAGATTTGGGAGAATGTGGGTCCTGTTACTGGTCTACAAAGTGTAATAAATGCTATCATCAGGGAACCATCTTTGGCTCTTGACTGCAGCTTCTGAAGTAGAAAAGAGCCTCTGGAGCCTATGGTCACCACAAGATACTTGTACTCCTCGATGTTCCCATTTGGGTTCCTTTGAGGTACCATTTGTGGCTTCTATTCCTTTTGTTGGCAACCACCATCACCTTGGTCTTTGTTAGGTATTTCCATTTAATTTATTGATGAGTACTTGGTAACGTTGTTAATTAGCCTCTGCAAATCCACTTTGGTTGGACTCATCCGGATAACATCAGCTGCATATAGCAAGCTGGACAGTGGACAGCCACCAAGTTTGGGAAGCTGAGAATTTACAGCATTCCGGTTGGCAGACAAGTCGGCTAAAAACAGATTGAAACCCTGGGGTGCTAAAACACATCCATATTTCAAGCATGAATGGGTGTCAAGCTTCCTTGTAACACTAATTCTGTCTGAAATCTTGATTCTTACCCAAGTGGTTTGTGTACAGCAGCTGAAAGGACCTAAGAAGGGGAGATGGAAGTCCCCAATGCACCAATATTTCCTTAACGTCTCGTGCTGGACACAGTCAAAAGCAGCTTTGGAGTCCTCAAATGATGACTGTAAGGGTATCTGCTTTTTCACTGGTAGAGCGATCATGAGAGAAAGTGCTAAGTGCTAGGATATTAGTTGTGGTGCCTGTGCAACAGCAGAATCCTCTTTAATTCATTGGGATTTTTAAATTTTCATTTGTCTAAATTGTTAGCTCTTTCTACAACAAAAGACGCAGAATGTTTGGAGCACTATTAATTTATAGTTCTCTGGTATCGATCTGTCATAACCTTTATTAAGAGGATTAATAATAGAGCTCCTCCAAACATCTGGTATTTTTTCACACCAGAGGGCATAGTTACAGATATTGGACAGTTTTGCAGCCCAAAATGAGATTTGCCTTGTAAATAGCCTGTGGAATTCTCTTCAGGACGGCCTTTCATCATAACCTTCATGATTTGAGTCGTGGAGTGACAGTTTCGTTGTTACATGACCATGATCACAGAGGTCGGGAAGCACCATCGTGTTGCTTTGGTTCTTTATACTGTCTCTAGTGTTGATTATCTTTAGCCATTGATGTTAATTTCTCTGTACTTGAGGACAGACTAAAGTGGGCTTTCAGGAAGGAAACCCAAGTTGATTCTGGAATATTTGCGGTGTTTTCAGTCTCTGATCCCCGGCATACCAAAATGTCTCTGGATTATGGTTTCTGCTTGTGTGTAGTATTTTTGCCCCAAAATTGCTTGTTTTGCCTTTTTTCCTCCACGAGGATTTTTTATATGACCTTTTGCTCCCCGTAACTTTTAAGAAGATTATAATTACACTGAGAACTCTTTACCGATTTCCATACCTGATTTACCCCTCCCCTTTTTAATGATTGTACACGCAATTGATGCCTTTTACCATGATGAACAGGCCCTCGGTGCCCATTGGCTGGTTGTTTTGTTGCTTAGTATTTATGAACATAGTTATGAGTGTTTGAAATTTTCCCAAGACTGCAGTGGAGTAAGACTGATGTTTTGACATTCCTCTAGTAAGGTTTCTGCTACTTGCTCTATTGATGTAATTGAATTATCTGTCCATTTGTTTTTATAAGACAGTGCACATAGCGCAGAGAGAGTTGTTTGCTGAAAGGTGGAGAGGTGGAATGACAGTAAGTTCAATTTTTGGTGGCAAATGATCACTTTCCTATCTCTGTTCGGTTTTAAAAGATTTATGTATTTAAAGAGTGGCAAAGTCGCTATTATGTAGTCAAGTAGAGTGTGAGACTCGGTGGTACAATGTGGTGGTGCAGGGAGGCTTATCTCCTGGAGGCCTTCCATTTAGGACCCTCAGCCCAGCTGTTTGGCTTCCTTTATGAAATATTCCACGGTTTTATCCTGCCACTTTGCATACCACTTCCCTCGAGTGGGGATGTTCCATATTACATCCTGCATTGACCCCTGCACACCTGGTTTGGGTGTATAAAATTAATCAATGTGAAGTCCCCCAATACCAAGATTTCAGTTGTAGCTGGTCTATTGTTGAAGTCAGTATTGATAGAGATCAACTCTTCTATGAGTTCACATTTGTTGTTTTGGTCAGGATGTACAAGGTGCGTTAAGGTAGCCAGTTATCCAGTTGTATCATCATGATCCCTGGGTCCTCCAATGGTAACGCCATGCTTTTACCCTGAATGCAGCAGTAATATTACGTTTTAAGACCCCCTCTTTGGTGTCTATTTTTCATAATCTTAGCCTCGGGGTTAAGAAATGTATTACAACCCAGAACTGGAATAGATGATGTTGACCAAGTTTCCTGCAGCATTATTTCTTGATGTTTTTCCCAAACGTTTAGAAAATCATGATTGTGTGTTTTATTTAGGAGACTCCAATAATCTATGAGCAGATGGTAAGCACTGAGCTAGATGGCTTTTGGCAGCGTTTCAGGATTCAGATTTGGTGTGAAGGGCTGCCAACAGCCAGGTCCATTCTATCTAAATGTAGATGCTCCTGCAAATTATTGAAACTTGTATTTTACTGACATTGTTCTGCCTATTGCATTCCTAAGTATGGATTAAACGTTTTTTAATCTCTTTCACTCTTATTACTTGTGGTCATATCCGATTCTGCCAGAAAGTGGGGATAAAAAAGGACATTCGTAGGAAGAGATTTTTATATCCCTGTTTTTAAATATGGATTTTTCAGCCAAGATGTGAATTGCTATTGCTTGGTTGGCCCAGGTTACTAAAGTAGGTTGACTTGACTGATTTAAGTGCGGTGGGAGGAATCCTATGCAGTCTACATCACTAGAGGTTAGGCTGGAAAGTGTTGATGTGGATCGATGAAGCCTTATTATGTTACCACGTGAGAGATCCGCTTTTATCACGGGTACATGATATATATCACAATATTCAAAATATGCAGAATTTTTGTGTTTTGCAGTGGTAACCGCTGGATGGCTGTGATCCTAATGTCACACTTTTCATTTTTTTAAAGAAATCAGTTTTGCTATGTCCTTCGTTAGTGCAGCAATGGGCGATACTTTGTTGCCCAGTGGTTTCTGAAATGTCTCCCCGCCCCTCTTGAGTTTTAATTATTGGGCTTGCTTCCTACTGTAGCGCCTATATCGGGATTTGGTCTGTTATTTCCCTCACGAGATCAGGTCTTGGAGTTGTAGATACCGCCAGATGCTTTGTGATTAACCTTCTTATTCCTGACTTTCCTCTGCTTCTTTCACCGTCTTTTCAACATGACCTTTGGGATGGCGAGCAAATGTAATCTAATTTAGTATCATTGAGTGTGCTGTTGGTGGTTTTCAGGTCTGAGAGACTGCTATCTTTTCCTAGTTGGCGTATTTCCACTTATAGTTGTTGGTTCGCTTTCCCTTTGCCAGGTTGCATTTCATTTAGGGTCTGGTATGTTGTTGTAATGCAATCTATGTAATCTTCCTTTAACTCCACTGGTGCCTCCGTCAGAGTTAACTTACTTGGCTTCTTTATCCTAGTGTTTGTGATGTTCACTACTATTACAATCTTGGCTAGTTTTGTTTTTAAACTAGTTTTAATTTCAGCAATTAGAGAAGTCAGAACAACTGGGTGAGTGCTTAGCTTGTTCAACACATTTGCTGAGCGGCTGCATGAAACATTACAGCCACTGAGCAAACTACCAGCTGCTTCCAAGGAACGGCCAGGATGGCGGATGCTCTGGAATCACAGAGATCTGTGCTAGATGTGGTGGACTAGTCTGCCAGAGCACATGCCTCCGCTGCCCTGACGGAATGGACTACAGCCCTTTCAACCCTACCTGGTCCACCAAAGAGGGGAAGTTAACAGAGAAGTGTTTTACATTACCCTTACATTGAATTTGATTTTTGGTTTCCTTTTAGTCTTAGGGGCAAATTCTACAATCTGGTTGCATCCTGTACAAATATGCATGGTGTTCCATACTGGCTGAAATTATAGGTCATTAAGGTGAGATCTTTATTCGAATACTAGAACATCTTAGAGGACAACTGCTGCGTTTTACATATCTAAACTCAATGTGAATTACGTTGTCAAGGTATTTCAAATTATCTCTATGTTCAGCACAATTAAATTGGATAAAAATCAGTTAATTCTGTTTATTGGCCACTATCAACGAAAAGAGCTGAACGAAAGAGAAAACAACTGTAAACAGACTTGCTTTTGAAATATAAATTTCAGTTAAGCCTGATGTGAGAATTAGGCAATTACCAACTCTCAGAATAAGATTAACATGCTAGTAAAGAAAAAAGGGAACGACAAAGAATCAAATTATATTCACAGGGTAAGAACAACTGCTTGGTTGGACCAGAAGAATTACAATTCAGCTATTTTACTTTAGTCGATGGCCTCTCTTCGGCAACTAATTTTCACTGATCTCCGTAAAATATAGGGTTCCGGTTAGTGGATGGAAACCAAAGGCACTGCAAGCGGCTAGACAAGTGACGGGGAGATGAGACAAAGAAAGATAATCACAGGTTGCACTTTTTGCAGGGATTAATTTTCAGTTCTTGAATACTGTCTGAGAGGATTCAAATGAAGTGGCTATGCAAATGTTATTTATATGGATGAACTTTAAAAGATTCTGGAACACAAAGAGGGGGACATTTGTCAAAACAATGTCTTTGTGACCTGCACTTCCCAAAACATATTTAAAGGGTGCATCTCCTGCAGCCTAGGTGTTAATCAAAGGAATAAAATAGAATTCATATGTTTCCCTATCTTATGTGTACCAAAAGGTGACCTTCATCTTATATTAACTGTTGAAATACTACTGAAATTAACTAGCAATGAATCAAACTAGTTAGTTTAAAACATGGGAGTAATATTTCTTTTTCTGAAGAAAAAAAAAAACATTTTTTATCACACCAATGTACAAATGTTTTGTTTACAAAATCTAGGTGGAATTTGCCATGTTAAAGACACTTGTAAAATTGCTTCCGTTTTTTCATTTGAAAGGACATGTGTGTTCTGTCGTGGAACAGAGTAGGAAAACTAATAATCAATAGAACTGCACCTGTGGCGGTTCCTTTAGGGCGGAGGAGCGCTGCCCCGCCTGCTGCGAGATCAGCAGCTGTAGTAAACATACATCTAATAAAATGGTCAATGGACATGACCATTTCAAATACACTGTCTCTCTCTCTCAACTCGGGGGTGAGGCCATTCCAGCTGTTGATTGGCAGCAGGAATGACTTGCCTAAACAAAGTGCGCATGTCGAATTGGTTGGCTGTCTTATGAAAGCCAGCTCGACATGCATACTTCAGCAATATTAGCTGTGTCACAGCTGGATGGACTGCAGGCACAGGCTTCTAGTCGGAAAAGAAGCACTGTGTTAGCCTTCTCAGATCAATCATGGAGCTACTCCCATGCTGAAAACGGCATGAGAACAGCTCCCTGATTGGTTAGGTGTGCTGGCTCTTCACTTTGAGTCAGGCTTGGAGGCTTTGTGGTTTCTGGGAACAGTGGATGGTGGCCCTGGTGTCCTGCATCTTTGGGTCTTCCCTGCACACAGATGTTGTTAAGTACCTTTGTTTTAATTTATTTCAAAGTATGTTTTTCCAACTCATAGAGTTAAACTCATTTGATGTGGCAGACGTGTGAGACTGCCCTTAGCCGTGAGCCCCAAGACCTTCTGCTTTGCCCCACCACTTTCAAATGGACGCGCCTCTGGATACACTCCTACTTCCTGACATGCAGCACCAAGATCAGTCCGGGTTTGTGCAGCAAAGAAGTACTGTTGTAAAGGTTGGAAGAATGCTCTGTGTGATGGTGGGATGCAAGCCTGATGTTGGTTACCCTGAGTTGGTTTCCACAATTCATCTCATTGAATAGGGATTGCCTGTGGTCAAAGGGCTCAGATAAAATTGCAATATGCTGGTCCCCTACTATGGGTCAAACTGGTAAAGTAATCTCAAATTCCTTTACGAATGAAAGTAACATTGATATATGGGCACCCCTGGTGACCAATGTCTTTAGTAACTTCAGTTACATACCCCTGCCAAATGCATGGGCATTATCCACTAATGTACCGATCTTCAAAAAAGGTGACAGATCTTCCCCTGGGTGCTACCAGCCAATCTCTCTTATTGATCTCCCAGCCACAATCCTTGGGAGGGTCCTACATAATAAGATTACTGAGTGGGTGGAGGATAACAACATTTAGAATGCATGCCAATGAGTTTTACGCAAATGTATAGGAACACAGGAACAATGCTTGAATCTCAACCTGGTACAAGGTAAATACACTGTGGCGAAGCCCATCCCACTGTACTTAGCATTTTTGGATCTTTCCATGGCATTCAATTGTGTGAACTGGGCTAGGCTCTGGCAAATCCTACTGGAATTGGGAATGGAGGCGTCATTAGTGCACTTACTGGCGTCTATGCATGTTAACACCAGGGCGAAAGTGAGGTCTGGTCAAAATGGGGAACTTTCCAAGGAAATTCAAACTGATTGTGAGATCGCCAGGTTTGCGTATTGGCCCTCTATTGTTCATCTTGTATATCAACAAACTTGGCACACATCTAGCATCATGCACTCCAGATATCCCTATGATTTGTTGCTCCCCACTCCCAGTTCTGTTATATACAGGTGAGGCAGTACTAATGGCCCGTACGCCTAGAGACCTGCAATTATTGGTCCACTGGTTTGTGGAATATATGGGCTACCTTGATTTTGCTAACCAACTTTTCCAAATCATTTGTTATGGTCTGTGGCCCAAAGAGCATATCCCTCTCAAGTCTAGGTAGGTTCAAGCCGCTTGCTCAGCATTATCACCTTCTCGTATCTGGGGGTGATGTTTAGTTCCACCGACTCATGGTCTGGCAATATAGCTGATCGAAGGGTAAAGCTTTCCAGGGCTGTTGGTTCCATTTTTAGTTAAACATCTCCCCCAGGGGTCGAGCATTTGTTGCCAAAATGCAAATCTACTCTTCCCAACGTCCTCTGTTGTTACATAAGGGGCCAGAGTTTGGGACGTTAGGGATCCCTCACCATACAGGTCGAGGGAAATGGCTTCTGTCAAAAACTCCTATCTGATCCCCTTTCCTGTCTCACTTTCAACTATACAGGTCAAGGAAAATCACTCCTGTCAAAAGCTTCTATCTGTCTCCCTTTCACCTCTCATTTTGTCTGTCACAACGAGCTAGGCCTAAGTGATTGGATTTAAATTTGCCCCCTGTTGTTATGGCTTTTCATCTGGAAAAATGAAGAGGCATTCTTAACATGAAACATGATCACGACTGCTTAGCTTGTGACAAAGGTCTAAGTATGCCAAGGTTGGGATTTGTAGAAACATCTTCTGAAACGATTGGTGTAGCAGAGGCTTTTACTAGTGTTGAATCATGTGCTGCTATGGGCAAGAAGCAAGTTCAAAATTTACTGCTAACTGGTGCCCAAGAGAAACGGTTAGGCACAGAAGTTTTAAAGTCATCTACCGCCAGCTACTTGTCCATGAACCCTGGAAACACCACAGGTAACTATCTACAAGGCAGAAAGGGTAGGTGGGAATGTTCTTTACTTTTTTGCCTGCTTGCCAATACAATCAAATATTTACTATGTTTCCCACTAGGTTTCCAGAATATGTGGATTTACTTGTTTGCCCCTGCAATAACCTCTCTAAACAGATTATGCTCCATTTTATTTTTTTCTGTGGTTTTTATCAGAAATATAACCTTAACATTCTTTATTAAATCCTGTGGACTGACATACTGCATACAATTATCACTCTTTTTAAAACTTGCTTCTATGTGAGCTCTTTTTTCACAGGCAGCTGTATGTTCAAGATCCTCAATGCACCCTGATCAAGCCTTCGATCGGTGTTTTTTTTTTAATCTACTTAAGTTATTACTGAATTGTTTACTGTAGTGACTCCAGCTGATGCACCGTGCACTTTAAGAAACATCGCATAGTTTTATGTCTGTTTTAATCGTCTTATGTACACTGAACATTGATGATTTCACTAGAATAATAGTGGTTATATCTTGGGCATTTTTATGTATTTATTCAACTTATTTATTTTCTCTTTTATAGCTGCATGACAGCCGAATACAGATTGTTTCGACTTTAACTTGTTTTGGTTTGGGGAAGGTATGTAGCAGACTATTGAAGTGTATGTCTCGCTCCCCATCATCATCTGTAGCCAATGCTAAGAAGGCTGAGCCATGTATGTCGCATATGATGTATGGTGCCTATCGAAAGCTTCTAATGCCCAATTTTGTTTAGAACAATCCAAGCATTTAGTGGTAGGGGCACACAATCAGATAAGGGTGTGGGCTTTCTGACAATTTTCTGTCACTGAAAACACTCTTCTGCAATAAACACAGCAACTGACAGACTTATCATCTACAGAGTCTTCTGAGAGCTATGCTAAAACAAAACGTTTATAAAAAGTTACCATTCAATCAATAGTAGGCATTGTTTCAGAGGTAGACAACTCTGCCTCAGATATGCTGAGGCAGCATCAACTCTGATATATTGTAAGCGTTTTGACACTTATAAACAAATATAAACTCTTACAATATTTTAAGTGTTTTGCCACTTAGATGCAGGTCACCTTTCTAGGTGAACCCCGCAATCTGATATGAATATGGCATTACATGGTCTGTTTGTTTATGGACTCTTTACAAGGATACGAATCATAAACCAGTTCTTTTTATTTTGTCTTTCCAAAGGTTTTTCACGGGAATCTCCCCAGGAGGATTTGTGTAACAATTGACAGATATCGCACATGTCCTAGAGCTGCAGTTTTGGGTTCCAAAAATCCTGAATCTTGAGAATCAGCCAGGAGAAACTACTACGCGGATGGGTGCACCCATATATAAACTTCTTCTGTCGGAGGGGCCATTTTCTTCTTTGGTATCGCTCTAGGTGAGTTTCATTGGGGCTGACCCAGCTCCAAGAAAAACGGACTGCTAAGCTAACTGTGTCTCCTGGGTCAGTCTTCAAACCGTACACGGATGTAATAAAATCATGATCCATTTTGCCCATTATCCAAGACCTACTATAAGAGACCTGTAGTAGGATTTAGAAGATATTTTGAAGAGTATTTATAGTGAACCAGTTTTCCACCCTGAAACCGAACGATTAAATGTTACTATGTGTGTATGTCCTAATCATACTGCATTGGCATGACTTTTTTTTTTTTACATCCTCTTAGATCTTTGGTTGATTTAAAACTTGGATTTGGCGCATACTGTGTAAAGGTGAATTAAAGGTATCCTGCAAGACTTTTGTCTTGACTATTAACGAAATTGTCAATTAGGGTTTGTTGGAGCTGAGATAGGGCCTGTAAAACCTCTAGTCTCTCTCCCACTTCTATTCCTCCCATAAGTTCTTAACATCTGCTATCAAAGCACGTTGCAAAAATGGCTGCAAGATGTTGATATGGCTTTCGTCACGCTTTAATATGTTTCAGAACTTTATACATCTTTTAATAAGGTTCAACAGAGGCCCGTAAAATGGCACTGAGACAACAAATACCAACTTGAACTGGCAATGGGTTTTCTGATAATAAATTTAACATTGCGCAGGTTGGACCCCTCCTACAAAGCATGAGCTGTCTCCAGACACGCTCCCTAAATAGATGATTCCATCCCGGCCACATATGTCAAATGTTCAAAACATCTAGTAGACACTTTGCTAAAATTAATTTGTTAAGCCATTCCCTTTTCAGTTCTTGTCCAAGCAAATTTCACCATGCACCATAAACGCTCTTTTTAGGCACACAATGATTGGGTGAAATATGCTCCCGATTTTCTACTCCGGTTATGGCTATGATGAAAATGAGCGCATTTGACATGCCAGTGGTGTTTAAAAAAGTGATCCTGTAAAATGATAAGCTTCTGCATCGTTAATGTGAATAATCCGTTATTGTACAGTCTTCAGAAAAACTGCCATTGTGAGAAATGAGAAAGTGAAATTGTTCACAAACGGCATAATCACTGCAGGAACAGATTATAGATCTACAAAAGGACGCAGTACCCGGGAAGATGTGTCAACTATCAATACACGTGGCCCTTCTCATCTCTAAGAACATGACAAGGGAAAGACCTGCTGGGAAAGTGGCTCAGTGAGCTAACAGCCCACTCCTGCAGATCACAAATGTAAACTCTGATATCAGCCTTTAACCTTCCAGGGGCAATACACTGAGTACAATGAGCTTGGGTTATAGTGCTATCGGTTATTTACAATAACTAAAATGCAAGAAAACTGCAGTGTTAAACAGTTTGTAATAGCTATAGTGAATATTAATATTAATGCAATCAAACTGTCAGGGTGCTGAATGACATCAGCCATCAGTTACAGGGCTCTTGTACAAGAAGCATTGGTACCATACATCTGCGTCTCAGGATCTGCCATCTCCCTGAACAGCTGTGTTTACTGCTTGTGAATGAAGGGGATGGTGGTAGCGCCTCCTTTAGTGAAGCCCAGTTTGACACTCTAGGATCTGTGAAAAGTGACCGTTCCAATCAGTAATGTACTAGATCATCCAGAATGAACTAACTCAATAAACATAAGTCTTGAGGAGAACACAATGAAGTGGCCAACTGCGTTGGAGGGTAAAATTAGATGCAGTTTTGCTTATTTCATCACTAATCATCACAAACACAGGTGATGAAGGGGTAAAAGTATTTCAAAGGACTTACAGATGATGATGTCACACGAAGCCTGTTCAGCAGAGGGAAAAAACAGGCCTGAAACTATTCATGGCCTGCAAACTAACTGCAGAAAATACACAGTCCAATCCCATACTGCACATTAGGCTGAAATGCAAACCTACTGCTGGTAATTAAATCTACCCTGTGTCATACCCAACTTTTGCTCTTTCTAAGCTCTGATATTGGGGCTCCTTGTAGATCTCCGGACTGACCTCAGCCCTTCCCAACCTCTGTGTAAAATGACAAACTCTTCCTTCACGTGCTCAGCACGCTGGTAACACCCGATTGGAGTAATGGGGAGGCCTGCTGTCCCTGACATACGGGTGCGGATTCACAAATTGTAAGTATTGGAAGTAATACTATGCGGTTACTCTGTCACGCACTGATGTAAGCAAACGCCCTTAATCAAAGGTACCTCTGTAAAAAAAAAATACTTTTTATTAAACTCCTTTACTAACTGATTAGCAATTTGCACCGAGGTAGGCCATCTTACAAGATACATGATGGCTGGAATTCTGACTGGAATATTGTAGGCCCCGCTGCCCACACGCCGGCCAGTTTTACTACTACTGTCAGTTTAGCAACTGTGCTTTACTACTCTGTGGAAGAATGTCAAGCACAGATTTACAGGAGGACATTCTGTACACCTGCCCGGAGATCTTACCTGCCCCTAATATGTGTGCATATTGTTTGCTTACAAGAGCTCTTCTACTTCTGAGTTTGGATCTGGGAGTAACATTCCATCATGTTTAAGCGCACCAAGGCACTCGCAGTTCAGTTTAGGAATTGGGCCAGGAAAATAATAGTGTTTTTCTCATTAACTGCTGTGGCAACACATCCCTGGGGCTGGGGGAAACAAGGCTGGCTCTTCGACTGTACAAGAGCAGAGCCTTATCATTAGCTTTTAATTTTACAGATCCGCAATTACCATGCAGATGGGCTGTTACTGAGCTCCTCAGAGTGCACTTTAAGCCGCCACTAAGCTCGGCCTGCGCGGAGCTACGATTACAGGCAATCCCCCAGACCCCTGCAAAGGGTCAGGCTAACTGGTACCCTCCTAACGGGCTTCCCCACTACCTCGGCTTATTTGGCATTGGAGACATCTTTCATCCCCTTTTAATTAGGGCAGGGTGTTTGTTCTAAGTGGCTGTACAATGCTTGGGCCTTCAGAGGGTAGGCTTGGAGCTGCACTGGTCCAACTGGGGCCAATGATCAGATGATGACCTGGGAGCCGCGAAACAGAAAATGGTAAAGGCCTCATTATGAGTGGCGCGGCGATCCTGAGTCAAGCACACACAGCAGTTTGCATCTAAAACGAGATTGCAATATATGTGAAATACCACCATTTTCCCATATAATTCCAGTAGGTAAAAACTGGAGGAGTGAGTGGAGGGAAAATACCACACACTGCAATTTTTGTGGCTGGGAACGGGGACAAGCTCAGCGCATTAAACTAGGCGCCCTTGGCAGCGCTGGTATTTACCGGGTGCCGCTTTACGACCCAAGACCGGGGCACTCACATAGAGGGGCTAAGTGCCACAGGAAAGTGCACTGTTTTCTATAGTTTGTTCTGAATATGAATGTGATCATGATGTTACCACGCATCAGTGCAACGTACCTGTTATTGTGAAAGTAATCAGCAATGTCGTGGACTCAACAGAATGAAACTAGGGAACCATACGAATGTTATGGTCCTGTATCATGAAGCACACTTGCTGACTAGAATAGAATTGGTTACAATAAACAGAAATCTAGTTTCCCCTCTGCCTTTCGCCTGGAACAGTCCACAAGGAAATTCCACAGCAGAAGCAATTACATTTGAATCAAAAAATACTCACACAGGTACATTTTTTAAACACGCTAACCATGAGTAAAGTAGTCGAGTCCCACTATAACTGGGGTGCAATTGCCATGTGATGTTCAGTAACAAATACAGTGAAAACACACTGACGGTGAGCATGCAAAGATTGCTTCTAGGAAAGAAAGAAAGAAAATGCTTTTCCCACGTGTGCACAGCGAAGAGCAAAATAAGAAAAGAAAAGCAAAAAATATAAACCAAAGGTGGAGGTGAGAGTGTGAACATGTGGACCATGGGAAATAAACACGTGCAAGTATACCTCAGAAACACTATAGGTGGAAGAGCAGGAAGGGAGTCGAGCCTGGTTGTGCAGTGGGGGGGAAAAGAAAACACTGTTAAAAGGGGAAAATGGTGCCAAGGCAAAGATTTTCTGAACAGGTGGGTGCCAGCACTGAGACATGTTAGCAGGGCTGTCATTAATAACCACATTAGCAGACAATTTATTTATTCATTTATTTTAATCCCAGAATACAAGCAATTTAAGGTGGAAGCTTTTTTTCCCAAATAAAAGAGAAATCATAATTTATTGGAATTAACGAGGCAGGCGATTGAAAGACAGCATCCATCCGCAATGTAAGCCATCCTTCATTCCCCAGACACATCCTGCGCACGGACAAATAAACACATTCGTTAAGATAGTGCAGTACTGCATATCACCTTTGCTTCAAATATTCCATCACAACTTTTGTACCATAAAATGACAATTCTACTTCATATCTTGATGCTTCTGCTTCCCAGATCATAATAAGAAAAAAGCAAATAACCTTTCAGGGAATGTCAACTCAACATTTCCTGAATGTTTCCTTCCAGCTGCAAAAAATGTTCAAAAGAATTAAGAAATGTTTAATTTGCTTGTTGGGAAGCGCAGGTTGTTTACATCAGCAAGCTATAAAATATGATGTGCACACAAGAGTACATAATGTGGCAAGCAATAGATTTCAAATTTGACAATTTGGAAAAGGTTCCACCTTAATACTATTCATAAGAAGTTCCTTTTTTCTAAAATGAGGGTCTATTAAAAACTCTTCTGGCACCCAACAAGATCTGGATTTTTGTCAAAGGTGTGGGTGGCAGATTTTCAAATCCCTTCTCAAAATCATCAGCTAGCCAATTGTTACTCTCCTTGCTACACCTGTGGTCAACCCCATGATCTGTCAGTTGCTTGGTTGTATTATGTTATAGTGCAAGAATGTTTTTTTTTTTTAGACGATTCCACATCTTTTCAAAATCCTAGCTTACAGGCATCATCCAAACAAATTTTGCACCATGTGGATATTTTTGTTTCACGCAATATCTATGAATTTCTACAAATGATACTGAGGAATGTTTTCATTATTTAACATACTCGTTCAATTTCCTGAACTACTACGGATGTGAAAAAAATCTTAAAGAGTGGGCAGGGAAGCTCATCTTCAATGTGAATTTTTTTATTGGCTGAAAGGCCTCAACGCACAACAAAAACATACATCGGGGTCGTTTTCTGACTTATAATGAAACATGCAATAAATAAAGATAATGGAAAAAAAGATTTTCAGGTTACTGACATTCCCATACTTTCTTGGCCAGACTGAAGACATTTTATTGCAGAATTTTATTGTTCATCTACAACTGGGAATTGTCAACAAGATTGTATATTTGTTTTGAGAAGTTAACAGTAGGCATAGCACTCCATTTGTAAATGAATCAGTAGCAGGTTACCATCTGAGAAAATGTAACAGTTATAGATTACTTATTATAAATAATCTATACCTGTGATCATTTACATACATATTTATTTCAGAAAACACACACAGAGGAATAGTGGGTAGTATGTATGTACCCAGTCAGCATGCAAATAATGCATATGTAATTACCTACCTGTAAGCCAAGACTTAGGGATGATTAAAGGTCAATTGAGGCACTTCAATGAAGTTAGAAAAACAATGCCCCCTTCCAAATTCATTTAGAGACATTGTAAGTACCAATAAACATCATTGCTCTCCAACTTTACTTTTGGCCTCTACTCCTCATTCCTCCACTCCCAAGCTCCAATCATTCTAACTCTGTTTTCAGGTCCTCACCTGAACAGCTCTAGGCAGCAGGTAATACAATTGTCAGGAGAATATGAGTAGAATATATAAGTGTTCAATTTCTTACTAAGTGACCATTGGAGATTTAACAAGATGACTTTTACAGGCAAAGCATCACGGGTTGGAGTCAGAATTCAGGCAGGAGAGCTATGAGAGTATTACGTAACAGCTTGCAAGGATGTGAAGGCGGCCCCTTGATAATGACCACGAGTGGAGTATTTAAGCTCAGGGTAAGGGTGGATGCCTTGGATCTACTACTAAGACCCATGTCAGTGCCCATAACTGATTTTCTAGAGCTCGTCTTTGAAAGAAAAATACAATGAACAACTACCACCTACAGGACAGCCTCCTCTGCCACATCTTAAAGTGATGCTTCCGAAAAGTCAACAGAAGCCATCAAGACGTTTTGTTCTCTACTTTGCAAGTAGTAATTTAAGGGTCCTCAAACATACATTCCCTGCATCATTCCCTACACTGGAAAGAGGCCATGGAAAATAGGTGGGTGAGAGGTAGCTGGGCTCCTGCACACTCTCACTATGTATGAGTGATTAGTTCCTACTTTATGACTGGACTAACAGACAATCAAAGTGAAACTCATGAAAGAGTAAAGCACTTCAATTCAATAAATACAAGTTCGTTAAAAATACAATCCCTCCTCGTCTCTTTGGGTATTACAAATTCTGAAAGAAAGGTGTTTTCATTAAACATGGATCGAGTGCCCAATTTAACAGTGGGCAAATGGACAGCCTTCATTTAGTCATAGATCGTATGCAACACAGAAAGCAATGCAAGCAATAGGCATGTTTTCTTAATAAAGTGGACTTCACAAGTGCTGTGGCAAGCACTAGTCCAAACCTACCTTAACTACAGAAATACCATGTTTGCTAGCATTCCCGATGCCAACCTGGCCAGAGTGAAGAGTGCCATCCCCACTACTGTATATTTAATTGACAGACTGAAACCATAGGACCACACCTCTCCCACGTACTACCCTTCTAAACTCACATCATCCCCAAGAGACAGTGTGTCACCTTTTGGTGACAATCATTGCTCTCTATAGGCCACATAACAGAAGGATCCAGCATACTGCCAAGTTACATGTTAAAAGAACCGCAGAACAAATGAAATACAGAGCCTGGCTTTCTCCAATTATGAACAGAGAACCAGAAAAAACATCTCTTAGAAGTTTATACTTTCTCCATCTCTTCGGTGGTTGAAATAAATCCCAAGGCACACTTCGTTCAACATGGAAATAGGGTCTGATCTCTCACCTCCAACATAGAATAGACCCCTTCAGTCCAAACACTTTTCCCACTTTGGTGTACAGTATCTTCAATCATCTCTCAACCCTATTCAATGAAAAGCGTATCGCTGCTCCCAAATTATGGGTAGCAAGACACATACATACAGTTAAGTTTTAATATCCATCACTACTTCAAAGGCACAGAAACAAATATAGTGTTCCGCTGCTGGATGTTATTGTTTTGTTTTTCTTGGATTGCGGTAAACACCAAGTGGACAAATGCACTGTGTCACTAAGATGTTGGACTGTATTGCAACCAGCACCTTACATAAAACAAGTAGCCAACTGTATACTGTGGCCAGACATTTCTAGAAATTACACCACTTTAACAGGGAACTCGAAAGAATAGGGCACTGAAAGAACTGAGTTCAACATACATGGTGGTGCTAGAGTCAGAGGATTTAAGACAGACAGAATCTCATTATATATTCGAATTACAAACCAAGGTCCAAGGAGGAATGAACATTGACATGGAGTTAGTGGTACACTTATGGCCTTGATTCACGAGTCCATTTGAATTATTGGCACTGATATTGTGTGCTCCTCTTTTAAAATGTTGCATGTTTGTGAGCCATTGTTTTCCTTTTACTGTTGGGCAAACACCAGTTTATATGTTATTCTAGGCCACATGTGAGGGCAATTTTGGAATAAGATGGACTCTAATACATTTTAATATATTGCTTCATTATGAGTATGAATTTATGTCAAGGATCTATTGTGACCCTGCATTAAGAATTTTCCCACTAGGGCATGATGTGAGTTTGCAGGATATTGTGTATTGACATATTTATAAACACATTAATAATTTAATTAACAAATACTGTTTCAGAGATTAATTTCACAACTGATTGGTAAAATATCCCCTTGTAACTGTGATGCTGCTAAAGAACATATTTGCAGGGACAATATTGATTTGTGTGTACTGAAGCATTTTTTCAAATGCTATTCTGGCCATATTTTTGTTTCATTTTCACTCATGGGTGTTGCTTTTTTATTAAAATAGAAGATGGGTGAAGCTGTTGGTCTGGAGCTGAAACACATTGAAACCACCCTTTCTTAAATAAAGATATCCATTGTTGGAGTCCAACCAATTTATCTTTGTGTTTTTTTTCTTCTGAGCAACTGGAGTATGTGATATATATATATATATATATCACATGTGAGGGGAGGGACATCATGGCCCCCTCCTACCACTCAACAATGGTAATAAATAACACATTAAACTCTGCATATATTTGGTTTATGCAATGCATTTTTCACGTTTGAGAAAAAAGTTTCTAAACAAAACCAGAAAGCAAGGGGCTACATTTGAGCAGTACAATAAAACCGAATTGAGAAGGCCTTATGACCGTCAGAAATGTGTTCATGAGTAAAATAATTATAATATTGCAATATGTAATGTGTGAGACGGTAAACAGTATTTTCCTCATGTCTTGTTCATCCCCTGATGTGGCTCTTATGCAGTAATAAACTATAATTTGACCTCAGGAAACATAAGGAGACAGAGTATTTCTGTGGGAGCTGCTATACTCCCTGAAGCCCCCCACTACACCTACGAAAATGCTGCTGGTGTGCCTGCCCAGATTTGGGCACCACCACACACCAGAATATATTCAAATTAACCCACAAAGGGTATCGTGGCATTCCTTCGATAAGCAGTGAATAATAATTGTAAAGCTCCAGGTGCTTGTATTCTTTTTCATAAATATTTTTTGTGGGTGTCATGGTCCCACCAGGAACACCCACAGCTTTTTTTTGTTGGAGCTCACAGGGGAGCCCCAAGGACTCACTGGCCCCTGCTGGTTCAGCTCCCTGGCCAGCACCCAATGTAGATGCTAATGGGAGCTGGACACTTTTTTTTTTTATGGGTACCCACATATACCATGGATGCTATGGGCAGTGAGAGAGCCCCAGGACTTGCAAGGCCAATGCTGGCTCTCCTGGCGACAGCTGGAAACTTTTTTTGCTTTGGCAGGGTGTCCCTGCGTCTTCCTGTAGAACTCACATATACTAGGTATATTGGGGGCTGCTGGGTGCCACCTAGGGCTCCTGCATCCCCTGCCTGCATCCAAGCCACCAGTCATCCTAGGTGCTGGCTGGAGCAGTTTACTAGTATGCTACCGCCCTGCAGGTGCAGATTCTCACTCTGCTTGTGAACAGGAAAAAAAAACAAAATCAAATGTTTGCTCCTGCACTGGCTGCACTGCGGATCAGAGAGGGCGACTGCATGCCTCTCCCATAAATTAACAAATGGGCTTTAGGGGGTGGGGTTTCTGGGGCCTGCGTAAGGCTTGGGGAGTGAGGGGCCGCACATCCCCACCCATAAATGAACAAATCTGCCTGGGTTCCCAGGGCCTCTAGATGCTTCAAAAGCAGCATCACACACCCTCTTCGCTAAAATCAAAATCCCAGCAAGCTCCTGGCAAACTTGGGGGGAGGGGTGCTTAAACTTTTGTAAAGGACGACATTTCCCCCTCCCCTTCTGCTGCAGTACAGACTAGAAAAAAAAAAAAAGATAAAAAAAGCTTTGGGCCCCTTTTGGGGCAGGGTATCCCTACCCTGATCCTCTATATGTTTTTCAAGACAGGAGACTGAGGCCCTCATTACGAACCTGGCAGTCATGAGTCCCCCAGGGCCGCCAAAGCAGCGGTCCAGCATCCACATTACGGCTGTGGCGGAGACGCCACGGTCCAACCGCTGGCACCGCCTGCCTGACGGTGCCGTCGGTCTCAATCCACCAGGCAGAGCTGCCAGATTACGAGTCCCCTTTCCGCCAGCCTTTGCATGGCAGTCCCACTGCCATTCAAAGGCTGGCGGAAGCAAGGTGCTGGGGGTGCCATGGGGGCCTCTGCATTGCCCATGCACTTTACATGGGCAGTGCGCCCCCCTGGACAGCCCCGTCCGTGCTTTTCACTGCCTGATTTTTGGACAGTGAAAAGAGCGACAGGTGCTGTCACACCCGACACACTGCAACATTGCTACCGGCTCGATTACAAGCCGGCTTCAATGTTGTGGTGTATTTCCCACCGGCCCAGAAGGAATCACTTAATAGGTACCGCAAGAGGGAGTGACGCATATGCGGTCATCCTGCCTCCCGACAAAGTCAAAATAAGGGCCCAAGTCCTAAAATGGTTGCTACCACATCTTTGCTGATGAGGTGATAGCCAATCAAATCTTATTATTAGATCTGTCGGCTCAGCGGATCCTTCGCAGAGTGATATATACAAACATTTTAAACTTTAAATTCTATGAATAACTGAACTGATTCACCCCAGATTACAACACGCATTGGCAAAGTCATTAGGTCACGCTTTTGAATGCACATGTCAAGCCAGACCTAAAAATCCACGTAGGTTAATGACTGCCCTCCTCCCATCTGTGCTGCTGCGAGGGAAAACACCATAAGATATCTGGTTAATATATTTTAGTAGCATCACAGTGTCATTAGTGTTCCCCTGAACATTCAATCTCAGGCAGCTGGATAAATAAACAAAACGGTCACAGCTATGTGGTGGGCACACACTTCTTTTCGGAAGCGCATAACCTCTGTCCAATTAAAAGATGTACTCCTGGCTCCTAACATGTGGGTGGAGCCAAAAAAAAACTTTTACTGATGTTCACATAATTGCAGACAGCTGTTCTGTCAAGTCAGACCATAAAAAGCACGCTTTCTGGTCCAACATCTACCTTTCTGCCAAATTTGGTGTAGATCTGTTCAGCCATTTTGGCTGTTGCTGTATCTAATTTTCCCATGGCAAACTGCACGAGGAGATCGCATTTTGGGACTTTGCACAATGGATCACCCCAAAACAATCCAGGAATAAGCTGAGATGGATTAACTTTTTTTGGATAGTTTTGTGACGATTCACCAAATGGCGCCAAAATTATAACAAACCAAAAATCTTCATGCTATGGAAACACGGTCCTAACTATAGCTACGTACACACATATCCATCCAATTTTAAGCAAACCAAAAATCTATATCCTATGGCAACGAGGTCCTAACCTACCTATCTACACACACACATACAAATATATATTTACATTCACTGAAAAAACCCAGTTTTAGGCAAGTTCGTCAGACACAAATCTGAAATTCTCCAGTTATTGTGTGCAACACACACAACAAATAGTATGTTTGGCTCTTGGTAGACAGTCTTTTTCCTGTCTCATTGGGAAAGTGGTGTATTGAGCATGGCAGGGAGTATGCGTTATGGTGTGTTTTGCATATCATAAATGGCACATTTCAGGGCCTTTTCAGGCTTGAATATGCTGAACCATAACCAATCTTGACTGCTTTTTACAATAAATTTCTAGAGCTTCATTTGATGTACCACATTTACATGGTATATTCCCAGTGCCTATGGCGCTGTGCAATAAGGGTTGACCACAGTGTCTGGCCAATGGCCAGGACTTTCCTTTAAATCTCTGCGGCCATTCAAACTCTGTTGCACGTGAGAAGGGGTTGGTCACAGGAGCTAGCTTCAAACCATGCCCTGCCCCAATTCGCTGTGGATGACCGACACACACAAGAACAGTCCTTGGCACAAGCCTCACAGAGTCCACACAAGCAGTGTGTAGTGGGTTTTGGGTGCCAGCTCTTACATCCTACTAGGTGTTCTCAAAAAACATTATTTTTGGTTTAAAAAAAAAGAAAAATCAATAAAAATAAAAAATCACTATTTTCATGAAAATCAGGATTTTTGTGGGGAGAAATGGTGCCCTAATATCAATACAAAATGCCAGCTACAAGATTGGGAGTTTCGTGAAAATCACGATTTATTCCACAGCAAATTCTGAAACAATATTTTTTTCCCCCACTTTCGAAGCCTCAGAGCTTTCTTAGGTCTCTACTCTGTGGGTGAGCACCTCTAATGGGCCACCCCATTTTCTATGGATTTTTTTTTTCCACAGTCCAAAAATAGCAATTTTGTGCCAAATCACGATTTTCCAAAATTCAGCAGCTAATCACGACTGTCAAAAAATTCAAACAGGTTTGACAGAAAACATGATTTTGAAAATTATGTCTCAAACTGCCAAGATATACAAAGCTGTTAACCATTTCATGACCACTAAAACTTTTTCAAATGCTAATATCTCAAAAACTACTGAACACATTTACACCAAACCATGAGAAGTCTGATTTCAAGTTTGGCATACATTCGAATCAATGGCTTTGCTGCAATTGAGAGAAAAATTTCTTTTGGGAACTAAAATAGGAAAATCCAGTTTTAGACCCTGACTTTTTCACTTGTATGAGACTACAAGAAATTTGGCATGTTGAATTACAGTTGCATATGCTAAGAGAGTGCCAAATTAGGTATACAAATGTACATGGGGTCCAAAGTCATAGGCACAACAGGAAATGCCTTTTAGTGAAAAGAGAGAGACAGAGAGAATGTGTGTGTGTGTTTTTTCACATAAACAAAACAAAGGTTTATAGACGTTATAGTTAGGCTCACATTTTAAATGTACCAAACCACAGAAATTCACCTGTTACAGAGTTATCTCAAGTAACTTACACCCCCGCCATGCAGTTTTTTTCATCACATATTTTACTGCGAATATTACATTGATGTAATCAGTGATGTTATCAAAGAGGTCATGAGTGCTGTAATTTGTGGGGTAATTAGCAGTGCATGATGAGGGCGCAAGTTACAGTTACTTGAGATAACTAACTAAAACAGGTGAATTTCTATGGTTTGGTATGCTTAAAATGTGAACCTAACTATAACGTCCCTGTAACCTCTGATTTTTTTCAGTGAATTTCTATGTTTTTTTTTAATGTAATGTAATTTTCATTACTATACGTTAATCCAACCACCACTGTGTATGACCTTTGGCTGTGTGTGGCAGCGGTTGGCCTCTGGGCCTGGCCTGTGGCCAGACCCTGCGGTCAACCCCCTTAACCACCCAACCCCATGCTATGCACAACCCTTTGGCTGTGCGCGACGGAGTTGGCCACAGCCTATCTCTCTGGGTGTGAGAGGGTGTATCTAGGGGTGAGAGTAGTTGTGAGAGTCTCTGTCTGGGTGTGAGAGTGGGTGCATCTGTGAGTGGGTGCATGAGGATTTCAGTGGGTCTTTGACTGGGTCTGTTAGAGTCTGAGTGGGTACGTTAGGGCCCGAGTGGGTGTGTGAGTGGGAGAAATTTTGAAAAATAGAAATTGAGATAGAGAGAGAGAAAGAGTGAGATGTAGAGAGTTTTTAGGCTTTGGTAAATTATATACTTAGAATGAGATATTTCTGGCAAAAGTTGAAAAGAAAGATGTATTTGTCAATTAAAAAGAGCAAGCTCACCTTTTATTTTGAACTTTAAACTTTTGAAGTTGAAAATTAATTAAAGTATGGAAACAACCACATACATACCTGGACTAGAACCCTCAACTTTCAGTGTGAGGGTCTGTGACCTTAACCATTGTGCGACAGGTGACTCCTTACTGTGCTTTGACTTTTTGTTTTTTTTAATAGAAGTAATTGCATGGAGAGACCACTGCAATGACTTTCCATCTCGCTCTTCCATCCCATTACGGGATGGAAGAGAGAGAGAGAGAGAGAGAGAGAGAGAGAGAGAGAGAGAGAGAGAGTAGTGTGGCAGGACCGTGGGGAACAGCCTCAAGGCCCCTGTGGTCCTAGCCGGCTCCCCAAGTCCTGGGAAGTCGACAATGCTCCCACAAGTATGGAGATGCTTTTAATAGCAGCTCCCTGCTTGCAGGAGCAACATTTTCACCTGTCTTCTCCGCATGCATATTTAGTGCAGGGATGACAGATTAAAACTAAGCTTCCCGCAAGGGAGAGTGTTTAACAGCTCTCACTTGCAGAAAGCGGACTTTGTTTGCATTTGCTTCATGGGAGCTGTCAATTGGGGGGGGGGGGTGAGGCACCCAATCAGATTTCAGCAGGACACTAGGAAGGTTCATGAGGCCTTTGCGTCGATATATATACACATTTTGATTTTCTTTAATTTGTTAACAACTACTGAATGGATTTACACTAAATAACAAAAAGGGTGCTTTCAGGACCAAGCGCTACCTTTCTGCAAAATTTTGGTTAATTCCGATCAGTAGTTTGGGCGCTATCCCTGTTAAAAATCCACATGGAAAAATGAATGGGGAAAATGTGTTTTGGGACCCCCCCCCCACCACCCTTTTCTTGGCCCCTGCTTGACACACCACCCCAAAACTTCCCAGACAGCAGCTGACATGAACATCATAGTTTCTTGGAAACTTTTGTGAAGATTCATCAACGGCGCCAGAGTTATTAGCAAAACAAAAAACACTTTTTCTATAGAAACTAGTTCCTAACTAGAACTACGTAGTGGCGACTGCCACTAGGAAATAGAGAGATATTATTTAAACAACCGCGCACTGCTTGAATGGCTGAACAAGAGACTGTTTCCCTCGGCTGCGAACTGGAATCTCTGAACATTTAAAAGATTCAGCTGGCTAGATGAACTACTATTCACCCCAAAATGAGGATGATTTCGGAATTTAGAAGAACTTATCCACCAAAGACTAACCACATCCCACCTGCACAAGTGAAACCGATTCATGGACTCAAAACTGTTACATGATTTGGAATGCATATCAAGCAAGGGCCCCACCAGGAGATTCAACATAACATTGTGATGTTACATGGCTTCTTGAAATGCTTTTCCAGTCCACCTGTTCCTGGATAGATAATAAAAAACAGCCGTACCTGAGATACAGTGGGCCCCTCTGGCCATAGTCCACTGTACCTGCTGCACTAACGAAAACCCCTGCCCGCCACCTTTCCTGGACGATTGCAATATGAACAGGATGGGATTCACATAAGAGAGAGAGAACTTTTGTGCACCACAGAAAGATGATAAGGCTGTCTTTTCCTAAGAATACAACTGCAAGACACAGAGGCATAGTTTAAATGTTTTATTATAAGCTGCCACTCTTACAAGGTGAGGGCTGAAATCACTGCAAGTCTGAAGGTTTTCATAAACCAAAGAATTTAAGATGAATAGAAGATATCTGGAAATATGCATGAGTGGGAGGAGTGGTATGGGGTTTCATGGCTGTAGGTTCTAGGACAAATTATCATATGTTTTAGAAAATGAAAATAAAAATGATAGAGGACAAAACTAAATCAAAAGAAATGCTAACACTGCATTAACAACCTTGTTGAGAAGTTACAGAACAGAAAGCACTACTTGTGTTCCACACAGTCACAGCTATCACTAGATGAACACATGCGAGACACCAACAAATAGTGCCTAGCTAATGAGCCTTTAGAACTGATGTACCAGGGACTCAGCAAAGGGTGACTGTAAGCTTGGCTGCCAAGACAACGATTTAACCAGATCTTGAGCCAGTTAGGTTAAACCGTTATAAACATTTACTATACTTTTCTACAGCTTGATTATGAAAACATGGTGTCAAAGAAGTGTGCAGCTTTAAAGAGTTCAAAAACAAGGAGGGAAATAATAGACTGCTATATAGGATGCAGGAATACTCTTTTACCCTTAACAATGGCAAATTAGAAAGGCATTCTAAAATACATGTCTTAGACACATCTGTAATTTGTAACACAACAATCAACAAAGGGAATCTGTTCTCTGCAGGTATAATCAGGCACACTGCAAGCATGGACAACGAATCACCAAAATTTCCAAGGGTATGGAATTTAAATCATGCTTCCTCTGACCCTAAATGACATTAGTGTTGACGTCTTGTCCCAGGGGCGGGGCTAATAGTGGGACAGTGGCGAGGCTAATAGTGGGACAAAGACTGAAAATAGCATTCTGGTCGTAGTTGACTTTACTAAAATTATATGTATAATACAATAATAGGGGCTTTCAGCCAGCACACTTCATCCACTGGTCTGTTATAGTGCCATTCATTTTTCCGCAGCCTACAGCTTACAGCAAGGGGCAATGAGTCAGCTCACTTCAGCCATTGGTTAACTTCACTTTGAGTGATGGCATTTTTCTCTTTCACAATGAGCATATTCACTAGGAGTGGGTGGAATCGGCGGAGCTTCATTCCGCGGAATTACATTAAAATTCATACCCCTTGGTGCCCTTATATTAGTATGTAAGGGCACCGAGGAATATGCAGTGCACTCCAGTGCATACCCATTGGTGCCCTTACATACTAATGTTACTCATACTTATCTCTGGCCAGGAACTGCCAATTCTAGGAAGTGGGCATTTCTAGGCATTAGGATTGGTTCTGGTGCTCCATGAATTAGGCTTCATTCCGTAGGTTCTGGCAGAAGAGCACATCTTCACATTCCCCAGATTACCGTTATAAATATCAGACATCCAGAAAGACAGATCCTTGCCATTTGGGGCCTGGTGAGATAGATGTGGGAGAGGTTGCGACACTTGGCCTCCCGAGGCCAGAGCCTGGCATCCATAAAGATAAAGGTCTGCATTCCAGGACCCAAGGGCAGACATGGAGGAAAATTAAGGGGGACATCTGTGGTTCAAAGGAATACCCTTTGAAACACCGGCCCACCTCAAAGGTTTTACTTAGTATAATTAGGGGTACTCAAAGTCTGCAACAGAGAGTACCACCGATGAATACATGGGACCAGTGCGGCTGGACCGCGTTAGCGCACTGTCAGAGGAATCTGGGTGCCTGGGAGGATAACTATCCAAGGAAGGGGATTCGCGCACTCTTCCTGCTTACAGACTGGCCTGAGGCTGACTGCCTGCTGCTGTGTGGCACCTGAAGTGGCTCTCCAAGGGCAGGTTGGCTGCCTCCTGTTACCTGCGGAGGTCTCAGGGACATCCAAGACCTCCTGAGAGGGACCTGCATCATGATCGGTAACATCTGGAGAGTGGTGCCCTCTGCAAATACATCTGGCAGGGGCGTTGTGCCTGTGGGCCAAGAACTAAGTCTTGAGACCAGGTGTGGGGTAGCAAGATACTGCTCACGCTACTCATGTGTGGCCCTTCATCCTGGGGACCACTGCACCCTGAGACGGCTTATCAAGTGAACAACCCCAAACCTTTGGGGTTGCAGTGGAGCGAGGTTAACTGGAGGGTGGAGGGCAGGTGAACGACGGGTGTGCAAACGTACGGGCATCCACTTGCCAGTTATGAGGGCATTGCATTAAGGTGCCAGAAGCGAGTGTATACAGGAGGGTGCGCATGTGCACCAGCAACAACTGATACCTGGGCCCCGTGCCTAGGCACGGCGTGGCTTTGAGGCAGTGAGTCTGAGTGAGAACAAGTGAACGCTGGGGTAGCACTGTGGTGTTGCTGGGTACATGGGGTCCGCCAGGGAGTTCAAAAGGCTGAAATCACATTTTACTAGCGTGGCTGAGGCCATGGGTGTAGGTGGGAGTGTGGCTATACTGTGATATACGTTGTGCTTCTACTGTCAGCCCCGGGGCACACCCTGGATTGCATGCTTTACACTGATCGGGGGTAACGTGAGGGTGGGAGTAGTACTGAAAGTGGGTAGGCACCTTATGGGGGTGCGAGAAGGGAATGAATGGTTTCCTCAATGTATATACAGTGATCAATGTTTAACGCAGTGGGGCCTATTATTCTGTGTTGTGTTTTTCATTGAGATTCACGCTCAAACATACACTGCATATTGTTATGCGCTCATTGACATTTATGCTGAGAGCACATGGTAGTCAAACTGAATTAAGCATGTGTGTGTTGAATACAGTTTTTCTCAACATACAACCTTTGAAGTCTCCATTAGAGGTCGTTCAGCTGGGGTGCTGTGGGAACATGCTGTGCTGTTGCCTTACACATTGCCTCCAAGATAAGCCTGGCTGCTCTGTGCCAAGCTACCCAAGAGTAAGTGTAGGTTATCTAGTAGGTGTACTTGACCACCCTGGGCAGGAGTGGCACAGGCCGCCTGGCTGTGCATATGCAAAATCCAACTGGACAAAGTTGCCTCCAACACATTTTTAGGGTTGAGCCTGCGTCGCATGCGCTCGCGCATGCGTATCGCAGCATGACGCTTTAGTGTTTAGAAAAGGGCTCGGAGCCCTGTCGATGTCACGTCAGTGTTTTTCATTGGTTTGTGGGCTTGCCTAATAAAATCAGCTTGCTTTCATTAGTCGAAGGCATGCATACGTCATGCCTTTTCCGGTGGCTAGCCCTCCTCGAGCGCATCGACCAAGTACAGAAAACATGCGAGGCTCGCTGTTTTCTGTCCGGCTCGTGGACTACTTTTTTTCTAATTTACTAGCGCGATTTCTCTTGGCAGAAGTCGAGCGCTTTACATAGTTAATTGCACTTTTTCAGGTCACGTACATAAATGCACTTTTGCCGATAGGTGAAAAGTCAGGTTAGGAGTTTACAACGCTATCAGCTCTAATATGAGCAAACGCGAGACCCGTTGCATTGCAAAAGCTTGTTTTAAATTGCCAGTAAAACGAATTTTGAGGCAGAAAAGAATGGACTGCCAAATTGTTATGAGAACAAAAAAAGAAAGTACCAGCGCCAACTCTAATTATGTCCGCGTTTTGCCGGGATACGCTTTTCTTAAATCTAGTTACTATTTGCTGTTATCGCTGCACCTGGGGAGCAGCACTCTGTATCTGAGCATCACGTGGATAAACAAGTCCAACTGTTGCTCCTAAGTCTCTTGTCCTGCTGTCAAACTTGTCAAGAATTAGATACAGCTTTATTTTTTTATTTTGAAAAGGGATTTTTTTTGCATCTGATCCACCTCCATAAACAGTGGCAACAGAACATTTTCAATAGGCGACAAAAGGTTTAAACAGAAAATATTAAATAATGAAGGGCTTACTATTTTATAGCGCGTCTACATCTTTCAGAAAATCATGCATGTTAAAATGAGAAAATACGAGGAGGCCCGAAGAGATAAAACAAAACAAACAAACCAGAAGTAAAAATGGGGGCGAAGAGTTGGGTAGGAAAAGGTGGGGAAGAGAGATTGGTAGAAAACAAGAACAAGAGAAGGCAGAAGAGAGAAGGAAGGCGAGAGAGGGATACTGGGCCCAGAGCATAGGATATGAACGAAAAGGGGAAAGAATCTGGAGCGAGGACATGTGGTGGAAAGAAGAAGTAGCCAAGGAAGAGAGCAGGGAAGAAGGAAGGTAACAAAAAGGGAAGAGGAGAGCAGTTGGAAGTGTGTGAAGTACAGAGAGGTTGGAAAATTGGGAGACAGATGTGAATTAGGAGAATACCGATGGATTAAGAGACGGATTAGGCAACAATAAGGAAAACGAGAGAGGGTAGGGATGAGAGACAAATAATGTTTAAAGTACAAATCGGTAAGATTTGACGCTGTCAGTCTGCAGATGTTTCAAGAAAATCAAAAATCACCGAGTGAATTCGTACATTTACTCGGAGAGAGAATCCTTTCGCACTGCCTTCTAGGTGATCTCTGAGCTCCTCCAGCTTTCGATGGAGCTACATGTAAACATTAGAAAATGGATTGAAACCACAACCTGTTTTGCGACTGCAGTCACATTACACACTTCCATTATTCGGGCATACTTCATCAAGGCCATCATTGTTACTTGCACAGCTTCCATTTACATGCTCAAAAACAGCAGACGCAAAGGAATTTGGAAGGCAACAAGCAAAATAATGTGGTAACAATTTCAACTGACCACTGAGAAAAAGCAACAAAGAACATGAGCAATGAGAGGTTTCTGCGCCCTTTACACGTGTCCTCGTTTCCTGCTGCATGTATACAGCAATCTTCCATTCCATTATTTTATGACTCCCACCCCCCCGCAAACAACAGGTACACATTTTAATAAATAGCTGGTGACTGAGGGGGCTTCTTATAGCAAGTGGAAACGCATTCCTTTAGGTAAACGGTATTTTTACGCAAATTGAATGAATAAATGCAGCAGCAAAACATAAGTTTGCAAAATTAAGAGCGGAAACAAGATAATTATACACACACATACAGAAGAAATGTAAAGTAAGGGTCCCCTTTCCCCTCTGACAAATAAACTTGCACTACAATATAATATATGCATTACAAGAAAGTTTGGAAGTAGATAAACTCTTTGCATGAAAATAAGTCTACAAAAAAAGCAGAAAGGAAGGCAGAACCAAGGCACACAAATAGCGACCCACCGCCCACGTGACATCTGCGAGGCGCGTGCTTGACACAGTGGTATAATTATCCCGTTTCCGTGTGAGGCATTACATGACTTGGAGGGAGCTCCTGGCGCAGCAGAGACATTAATGAGTCGTTGGCTCAGGGTAATGGTAGCTTGGGTGTGAGGAGGAAGCACGAAAGGGGCGAAGGAAGTGCTCGGCTGGCAAACAAAAGAAGAGGTGCTTATTAATGGCGGAACAGAAAGGACAAATAAAGATGGCGCCCTGAACGACTCTCGAGAAGTGGGGACGGGGAATCCGTTTCACATCCTCAACTACCTATCTAACCTCCTAGTGAAGGGGCAGCAGGGGCCTGGAAAACCTCGTCACCCCAAGTCCCCTCAGTCTGCGACTCCATATCTACATGAAAACATTAAGTCCAAAGGCTTTTTGTACAAAACATTTACAGTCACCAGACTGTAAATAAAAATTTAGGTTGGCAAGTATTTCTTTTTTCCACACACACTTTCCAAGGAGGACGGAAGCTCATGCTCGGATCTGATGCTGGTTGTACAAAGGACTACATTTTAAAGTTTCTGCCCAGCGAAGTCACTGCAGATATGCAGTTTACACTGGTTAAAACTAGAAGTCGGACTTCCAACGAAACACTCTGTCCAATAATAGGATTCTGGGCAAAGCTCTGAGTAAGTTCAAAGAAACAGTGCCCCATGTTGCATCAAACATGCTCCCCAACTTGCCTCATCACCTGGCTCCTCCATGAGGTCATGCCCGCTCTTGACACCCTTTGTGTAGCTGCTGCATGCTAGGAAGGTTCACCTCCAGTCTTCTTGCCTGCGACAAATACTTTCTGGGTGAGGTGAGAAAACCTTATGAATGTTCTTTTCAATTAAGAATTCTTAGAGATCTTGATCCGAACCAAAATAGCTCCACGCCCATTTTTATTACGATGACAAGCTAGACAGAAGTGGTCTTTACCACGTGCAATAATTAATGATGATTAGTGGCACTGCCTGATCAATGCTTCTATCAAGAGTTTTAAGATAATTGACTGCAAAGAGAATTTTGTTTAAAAGCTGAAGTTACACAACAGCATGCGGTATAATTATCTCCTTTACTTTAGTTTTTCCAATGACTAAGGTCTTACCAATCTGGCCCTCTTCCCCTTTCTACTATCATCTGACTCTTAAACGCATAAGGCTTGTTCAGTAGATGATTCCAAAAGTGCAATCTGTTCACATAAGATGAATTAGCCTTGAGATCCCTGGTTTCTTGCCACACAGTTTGCCCACCCCTTTCTACCATTTTCTATCAAACACATTAAAGTTTTGTCAAACAATTGCAGGCCATTATTCCCAGACTTGGAAAAATTTAACCAATTCTAAAATTTACTGGACAGAAAGTGACAATATTACGTTACAAAACCAACTGACACTACTGATCGAACATAAACATATGAACACTGAACATTTCAGTATTTGCAGGGCGTTGCAAACCCACCCATAAAGGTATTAAGACTGAGAAAAAGTCCTCCCATGTTCCACCCACTCATGTGTACATTTTGTATGAAAGAACCTTGGGCTGTGTTATTTTTTTACACTACTAATGCCATGACTTATGGACACATGGTCTAAAGGACGGATACCCTCCCTGACTGAAAACAAGTGTACTGGGAACAAGTGGCACACTGGTGCATAGCAAATCAAAAAGTGCTAGCTTACAGCCACTTATACGAAGTGTAACAAATCATAGTTTACAAACGTTGGATGACACTTCTCAGATCATTACTCAGATGTTTCCATTAATTATCTAAATTGCCGAAGGTTAGATTGAAATAATCCACCAGCTCAGTGCAAATTAAAAATGCTTAATTCTCTTTAGGTTTGCCACTTTTATAAACTGTTTATTTATTTTACCTATCACCAAGCATCAATTAATATGCTACAAAGTTTGCAATTTTGAGATTATCTTAATACAGTAATTCATGGAAGCTGTCAGGTCACAAGACATGAGAGGGACGAGAACAGGGAAATGGAGAACACATGCTCATAGAAAGGGCATATCTTTAAGGGCAAGACAGGTCAGCTGAGCTGCACCAGCCACTCTAGGATTAGTAGTAGCAAATAACCTGTCAGGATAACTAGAGGGAGATTAACTATAAAATCCTACCATGTGCGTAATCAACAGTGGTTATTACACACATAAGCTTACACGCCATGCCACACACTGCTTATTTGTGTCATCACCTTTGCTGTTTTTCCACTTCTCATTTCCCTCGTTCCCCTGACTCTTAACTTGCATTGATTTAATTCTACCAATATGTTGTGTCTTCCTTCTCACATGATCCCTTCCCTTCTTTAATGGTGCTGCAGTGTAATTCCCTCCTATCGGGGCTCTTGGGCTGGAATCCAGGTATGCCTGGAGCCTAGTTACTACTAACCTACACTCCAGGCTGGGTGAGTCACTACCTGAACCCTTTGATTATATTGCTTTGCTGCTTTCCCCACTGATTTTGCTTCCTCTCCCAGATGGATAAGATGCCGACCTTGTACATTTGCCAAGGATGCTGTGCTGTAACATTTACATCCTCACTTAGGCCCTTTTCAAAAGACTTGAGATTACTACCGGGTGGTGAACAGACCCCTAAGGAGGGATAGAGGGATTGGCTTAGAAATCCTTAAAACTGGCAGAGCTCAGCTAGTAACAGGAGCACAGAACAGCCTTTAGTAACAGAGGAGTCAAAATGGGTTGAGAGTCCGCAACAATGACATTTAATAGATGTGCTAGAGGAATCTGACGATGTAGCTGGTACAAGCGGAGCTTTAGTTTTTAGAGATCTGCTCCAGGGCATCAACCAGTCGCTGCTGGCTGGATGTGAGGCTTTGACCAAGAAGGACAATCCTCAGGGTGTTATAGGTTGTATTCACAGAACGCCTAGGAAGGTGAAGCAACGTGCCAGAGAGAAGCAGTTTGTTTATGTTATAGACTGACGCATCATCATCAAGACACAGCAACACCTTAGGGAACTTTACATACGCAACATGAAGTGACAATCTGTTACAAACCTGTCACCTCTTGGTTCACAAGATGAACCCTGAACTATTAATGAAAGTTCAATTTCAAAATGTGAAAAGCATGCGGGGACTCACCCCTGCTTCTGGCAGGTCAGCTCTGCCCGTATTAGTATTAGTACATCTCAAACAAGCCATCATTGAAAATGTACTGAATTGTGTCTCAGTGGAAGCGTAGAAGAATAAAATAACTGGAAAACCAGCTTCCTTTGCCTGTAGGTATGCAACTATGTGATGGTACTTACACAGTGGAAAAACAGCAAGAGAACTACAGAGCCTTGTACAAAACATTGAGCAAGTTCATCCTGAAGGCACGGAACAGTGAGTTTGTCCTGTGGGGGTGGATTAAGGTGCATGGTCTTTTTAGGGTTGAGTGCACAAGCACTCTGTGCCTGTTGTAATCTCTCTTTGGGCTTTTGACCACGCCCATGTCACGCCTGACGCTTTCATTGGTTCGTGGGTTTGCCTTTTAAAATCCGCTTGATTTCATTAGTGAAAGGCATGCATATGTCATGACTTTTCTGGTGTTTAGCCCTCCTCGAGTGCACCCGCCAACTACTGAAAACATACGAGGCTCTGTGTTTTCAGCATGGTTTCCGGACTACATTATCTTTTTATTTTCCACACAGCGCGATTGAGCTGCGTTTTACATAGCACGATCTCGCTCGTTTTTTTCTTTCAATTTGAATGGCACGAAAAGTCAGATTAGGAGTTTACAGTGCTAATAGCTCTAACTCGAGCAAATGCGAGACCCGTTGCATTGCAAATGCTTGTTTGTTTCAACATCCCCCCATTCCTTTTAAACAAAGTAGGGCAAACTTTTAGGAAACCTGCATACACAGCAGTTGGGGTGGGTGAAAATTCAATATTGCACAGTTTTCATTACTAGATATATGTGAAATTCACATCATTTTCTTATGAATAACTACGCTAAATGCAAATCTGCAATTTAGTGCTATAGTTTAAAGTGAAATTCGTCCTTGTGTCACTTTTCAATTATAAAATTATTAGCACCAAAAAAAACAGTTGTCACTAACAACTGCTCGCGTTTGGTTATTCAAGCTCTTCCCATTCTCCCACTAAAAAAGGTTGCTGCAAACAACAGCATATTTACGCCACGTCGGGTAAAGGTGTACTTTCAGGAATTTTGCATCATAATCTGAATGCCCGAAATGTAACGAATTACACCAGCATAATTTAAATTTCGCACAGGCTCACTCATTATTTACCTCCTTTTCAGTGTAAATACTAAACCTCATCCATACCCCATACTGTAACATTTTATATTATATATATATATATATATATATATATATATATATATATATATATATATATATATATATAGTGTTGCACAGATACCAAAACCCTTTGAAGCTAGGTCCGTATGTAAAGGTTAAGTTTCTAAAAGAATATACATCTATGAATTGTATCGAAGCTAGCACCAGACCAATGTACTGTTTGAGTTTAACTATCTCTCTTTAACTTACTAAAGGCAGTAATCTAGTAGAATTAATTTCTTATTTTTAATGATTTATTTTACTAGGAGCAGCGAAAGAACAAACATGTTGTGAGACTTGTTATCACGCTCACCCTAACCTCTTCTCATCCTATTCCAACTCAAATTAATCCAATTCATATGAAAACATCTAATGCAGTAGGAATTCCTTAACACTAAAGATTTACAGATGAAACCCTTCATAGCTAAGAGTGGTTTCCCGCATACAAATTTAGTGAAATGCTTCTCAAAATGTACTTGAAATCATGTCTTGTTTTACTGTTTGTCACTTAACACAACACTTTTTCCGTACTGTGGATTACTTAATTTGACATTTCAACTCATTGATTTCACAGTTTTACACCTGTTAGCCCAGATGTCAAGTTTTTTAAACATTTATTTTGTATCAGTCTTGTGTTTGTCACCCAACAACATGTTTTGATCAGAAAAGTTCCCTTTCAATGCGAATTATTGTCTATTCTACAATACATAAGACATACAAGGTGGTCCAGTGCTATACTATTGGGGTTATCTTGACCTACAAAGTGGTTTCACTATTCATCGTTTCTACAGGCCAACATGGTGGTGTGGAGGTTTGGATAGTCATAGTAAAGACTACAATGGCTTAGCATACTGACGATAATTCTCTAAAGTGTAGATAATGTACAGGATATAGGGCTGTGCCTAAGTCTGATGTATGCTACAAGACATACGTTGGTGGCCCATTCAAGACCAAATCACACTGCCTTTTTAAGTGATTAAAATAATTTTAAAGTAAATATTTATTTATTTATATATTCAGTGTTTGCATAATGCCCACACTGTGTTAAGGCCACATTAGAATGATGTTTGATGGAGATGAAAAAGGGGTACGACGAGTTATAGAAGCATGGTGGATGAGCAGTTAGTGGAGATTGAAGGAGTTCCAAGAGCTGAAAGCAGTTGTTGTGCATAGATTTCCCCCCAAAACCAATGTAAATCATTTTGCTGGGGGTAGAGGTATAATATTAAAAAAAAAAACGTATGCTGTTTGATTGGGTCGAAACCCTCTGGAAAAGCATAAGTTACTACATATTATGAGACTGTTTTCAAAGTTCTAATTCAATGTTCCTCCATACTTGCATTTCCCCCGTAACATAGCAGCCTCTCCAACTTCCAGCTACTCATCAGATGGAGACTCCATCCCTAGTCACCTTTTCAAACTAATAAGAGGATAATGCTTCCATTTATGGGGAAACAGCCAATCAGGGCAAACTGAAATGCCACCAGCTTATCACCTTTTCAGTTGTTGGTGTTGTTATCTGCAAAGGCTGTATGTTCAGCATTCATCCACAGGGCAGCTTCTTTAAGAGGTATTCCTGTTTAACTATCAGTCAGTTTACTCTATTCGCACTTGCCATGTCAACAAATAAATGGCTGGATCAGTTGCCTCAATGGGGAGCCCTTTTTCAACAACTATGTACTAATCATTCATCTAAAGATCCTGTCTTGCACTAGCATTGTCTGAATACTGTCTCAAGCTCAATCTTTGCTACAAACCTCCTTCTGTTCAACTGGTCAACATACATGTAAAACAACCAGCTCGATCACGAACAGGCCTAATGGTTGTATTGTGAACCTCATCAAATCAATCAGCTCTCAGGGTCAACTGTATCAGATGCTTTTGAATAAGCCAGACAAGAATCAGGCAATTCCTATCAAAACTGATCCAATTAGAGGCACTGCAAGGTGACTCATATCTTTGTTTTTGTTGCATTCAATATAAATCTTGGATGAGTGCTTCAGTGCGCTATGCTACATGTTCAAAAATGTATAAAAAGTGACCAGCTTTAAATCTAATGAACGGAGAAAGGGGGTGACAAATGAAAACAGAAAATGAAGAAAGACAAAAGAAAAGGGCTCTGCTTTCTTGCAAACAAAAATATATAAACATATTTACTTTGAAGGATCCAACTCTATTATCAACTCCTTTGCATTCATCCGGTCGTCTAATTTGCTACAGTGGAGGTAAGGGAAGAGGGGGGGAAAGGAATGGGTAAAAAACAGGACAGAAGAATAAAAAAAAGAGGTGAAACCTAAACAGCAAATTCTGAATTGACCACATCATTGAGAAATACATGCAAAAATTTTATTTCTCTCATATGTGTGCATATTACATTTTAGTCCATGCTCACTACAGATGTACGTCCATTTGCTTTAATGATACATGAAAACTAACAGCCTCACTGCATCAAAGCACACTTCCACAATTAACCCTTGCGTCTAGAGCATTTACTATCCTGTAGTATTACATCAAAGAGTATTATTTTAGAAACTGAAGACCAACATTTTCAAACCTTTCTCTTTCAACACAGTTTTGCCTAATGGTTGTGCTACCCTTACTTTCCTTAACCCTCCATCAATGGCATCAGGGCAAATAGCAAACTGATGTCAGATATGGGGGATGACGAACAAAATACGTAAACCTACTGTCCAAGGTGAGTTAATTCTGCTTAGTTATGAGAACCACAATTCTGAAAAATCCTGAAAGCTTAAACCAATAGAGTGGTAAAGCAGTTGCTCAAGTCTGAAACAAATCCTAACAGCATTTGCTGCCCAATTTGTGTGCAGAAAAGACGTACCTTGAAGATCATGCCACAGCCTTTCAAATTTACAATATAGATGCATCCAACAAAAGTATTTTTTCAACTCTGTACATGGGTATTACACAGAAACGGACCAATATTTATCTCTCTCCAAAGTAGTCTTCTTGTCACCATAGGCCAGGGTCACTGGTTCGAATATATCTGTCTTTCAATGTGAATAACAGTAGTTTGGTATTTACCATTTGTTTCAGACATTGTGACCTGGATCTCTTCATATGACAAAAATCTTTCCTTTTATATAAAGATATTGAGACTCTAATAGATGTTGAGGTGAAATTAAGGGATAATGCATGTAAACAATTTGTAGTGTGAGGACGCAATGTTCCCGCCTCCTCCCCCTCCTTTTTTTACAGCCTTTTTGAAGATATAAATGCCATATGAAGAAACTTTAGCTTGTGCATGATACATTATATAATAAGCTAGAATATAAGAGCAGGTTTTAGAAACCCATAGCTAACTGAATCTTCTATTCTGGGAACATTTTAGCCGTAGCAAAGATATGTGTATCTAGAGAGCTTTACTGTTCTCTAAAATAACATTCAATTGCCAAAAAGGCAGGCAAATATTTACAGAAAGAAGTAGTGTAAGAGTCACAAGATATAAGATTGATCACATGAAGGCAAAGGAGATATCATCTCACACACATGGTAAGAAGACATAGCAATGAACCCCAACATCGAATTGCAAATCTCTTATACTGTAATAGAATACATATATCTATTAGATTAGTTATGTCCCTCCTGAAGAAAACAATGTAAAGTGATAATTCAAGATTCTGATTTTTTGGGGTGTTACGAATAAAAGCTCAGAATGTTCAAGAGGTATTCTCATTCAAGATAAATCTTCCTTTAGAAAGAAAGCCAGATGAGACAGTTGCTTCATCCAAACATCAGTAAGACTTTCTAATCTTTTCAAATTAAAGCATGAGGAAAATCATAATGTATTTTCTACTTTAAGATCAGTTGTTCTCTACCGTTTCCTCCACAGCAGCAAAAAATCTCAAATACCCAGGTAGATAATTCAATATTCCAAAGTGATCTGAATGAAGAGGCGGCCCTCCAGTTTTCGTGGTGCAGATACTGCTTGGTCCAGAAGGTTGCCCCATTTCAACTCATAAAAATTATCATCTAAGTTAAGTGGAGCTGAAAAAGGAAAACCACTGTCGACCACATATCAGTATTTGATCCTTTACATAATGAGATGTCCAGCCAGTAATACATGAAAATGTATTAGAATGCTTAAATAACCCAGAAGGGACATTAGTTGTCTGTAACAAACCATAACGAGAAGACATACTCTGGTTGGAAAAGGATAAATGAAAAACTGAACTGACCATATCTCCCTTCTAAAAGGCTGCTGGTAGGGTTGCGCTAAACTTAACTTCTTTGAAAGTAATCACCTGTACTACAATAGATAAACATCCATGTCTGACAGACTGTAATAATGAAATGTGCGTTGTTCCACGCTCTCCTGTTTTCAAAAGGGAAACACCATTCATTTGGGGCAAACTAAAGGAACTAAGTATCTGTGTTATGTAGCTATGACCATCACAACTAAACTGTAAACTGTACAATATATTTATACTTGGTGGCCTAAACAAATAGTTTGATATACCAAATATGCATCAACCAAATGCAACTGTATTAGGACTAAACACTAACAATATATAAATTGTTCGTCTCTGGATGAATACACATAGTAAGTCATATACTTGGTGAAACTTTTTCTATCTCATAACTAAAAACTATTCAATAAAATTCACCCATTATGTTGTCAGATCATCACTTTCTCATTTAAGATCCCAAATAAAATATTAACTAAATCCCACCACCCCACTACAAGATACAGGCAGTGGAACAAACTAAACATGCTGTGGTCGCAGTTACACTTCACAATAAATACTCAACTGGCAACAATAAACTCAGCAGAAAAATTCTAAGATTGATTGAAGTCAGCATTTGACATACTAACCCCAAAAAAGGTAAAAAGAGGAAGGAGAACACTCGGATGAATGGCAAGTTGAAAAATATAAAAGGACAAATCTCAACACTAATGCAGAACGCTCAAGTCCAAGACCCCTTAAGACAAACATGTTTACACACCAAATGTACAAAACATCCACAAAGGCGGCAGAAAATCCACTACTCAAGCAGTATCAACAACGTCAAAAGCCCATCCAAATAACTCCATAAATCAGAATTTCGAAATCCAGAGGGCTGTCAAACCTTTACCCCAAATTCACACGATTTGTGCAAAACGTGCAACACATTATGTAAACAAAAAAGACGTAATGAATACTTAGCACTTAAGAGAAGCAATTGCTCCCCCACAATACAGCCAAACACAATCACATCAGATAAACAATCTCCATCTCTATCATCCTTCCAAGAAATGACAACCTCAGAAGTTGAAGACCTGTTAAAAACTAGCAGCTCACCCGGCTGCCCATGAGATCCCTGCCCTCCACAAGTTTTAAAACAATCCTTCATTTAACATCTGCATGTGTCCTTGTTACAAAAATGATCACTTACTGGTTAAACACAAACTTTCCCAGGCATACTGAAGAAGGCCTACCTACACTTACTACTTAGCAAGAACTTGGGCCCTCAAGACTCCCACAGCTGCAGATCAAACCCCAACTTACCTATCCTTGGCAAATTTATGGAGAGAACAGTCTTTTTCTAGATCTCGGAATTCACAGAAGAAAACCAACTACTATCATGATGGCAAACAATATTCTAACATGTAAGAGGGACTAAATCAGCACTAATCACAGTTTGGGATGAACTATTGACAGAAATTATGTAGCTGCACTACTATTCCTGGACATTTCTCATACTGAATTAAGTCGGTATAGATGGAATCACTCTCAACTGAATTTCCCGCTATCTAAACAAACGGTCCTCCATGATTCACAATTCCCTTTTCTCATAAATTCCCTACTACATAAAACAGGAGTTCCACAAGGATCCACCATCTCATGTTTACTTAACACATACATGAAAGCACTACTAAGGTTCATTGACAGTTCGAAGTCATCTGCTACAAGCATGGAGATCACAAAGAGTTAATACTCAAAGTGGAAAATCACACAAGAGCATTAAAACTCAACAACTATCATAGCCAAAGGTCAATAGATGATGTGAAATCTCTCCATGCTAAATACTTTGAAACCTGAAATACTGACCTGCGGATGATGGAGAAAAAAAATATGCTCCTCTACTTTCTGGTTAGATGAATTGGAGCCTTAGCCAAAATAGCTAATGGAGTGAGAAATGTTAGCATCACCTTTGACTCTAAACTTTCCATGAACACTCAAGTGGATAGGCTATTTCAATAAACTTTCTACACAGTGAAAACACAGACACATCTTTCCACATCTTGGTTTTCCTCAAAAGGTACAGGCAACAACATTACTCATCCTCTCCAAGTATAGTTATGCTAAAGGACTATACCAGAGCATTCCACTCTTAACTATCTGATGGCAACAAAGAATTCAAATCTCAGCAGCAAGACCACTCATAAATGTAAATATATACAAATCTGGATCTACGGGTGCTACAGTAGTTCCCAACTGCAAAGAGATACTCTTTCAAGTGACTGTGCATCACACAAAGCAATAAACAACAAAGCACCAAAATACTTTCAACAAAAAATCAACCAATACTCCCAACCCAGGAATTTATATTCCAGGTTGGCACCATGCTTTAACAATTCCTGCAAGCAGGAAAACACCCATTGCTCGCATAACCTTCTCCGTTCCAGGCTCAGAGCTATGGAACTCTCTACGTGCTGAGATCAGAGCCACTGAGATTCCCTTGGAGTTCAGAAGAATAGTTATGAACTCGCTATTCCCTACGTGATCCAACAGAAAACGTACTTGGCCTCGATTTCTGACCACTCTGCCTATAGATAACCCTTGAGTTCCCTCTAAGATCAAGTAAAAAAAACAAATCACAAGAATCCCTTAACAAACAGCCCCTTACTAATTTCAGGCAGAACCACATGCCCCTAGAAG
Source organism: Pleurodeles waltl (assembly GCF_031143425.1). Classification (NCBI taxonomy): domain Eukaryota; kingdom Metazoa; phylum Chordata; class Amphibia; order Caudata; family Salamandridae; genus Pleurodeles; species Pleurodeles waltl. The sequence goes on from NC_090448.1 coordinate 1,127,704,825, forward strand.
CAGGCCACCAACAAGTCCATCTAAAACAATTACATAACAGATTCACTGTAAACAAATCAAAGAGATGCTCTACTCCGCCAAATCTTACTAGACAAATCTAAAGGACTAGCTATCTGGTCAAATCACATGAAAAATCATAATAATATTTGATCTCTATGTAACCTAAAAATGGAACAAATGTGTCAACACCATCACAACTAAACTAACCTTCCAAAGAGGTATCAACATAGGTCTACTGCCCACAGGTGACAACACTCAAGCTTTCTTTCTATCCTCAGATTGCATCCTATGTCAAAAACCTACACCACCATGTTTCTAAAATTAACCTGGACTTGCAGCTAGTGATTATTCGCTCTCCTTCCTTTTTACTAAATGATTCTCTGCTTAAAATCTCTCCTCTGCCTGCCTAATGCCCTCAAGCATAGCCTTCGCTGTTGCCTTTCTTCCTTATTATTTACTACATTTCAGCTAGCTAACCACATGTCTCCTCATAAATCACAAAAGTGTCTTCTGTGTAACCATTCTTGGCAATCTAACCTTTTCTAACCTATATACTCATCCCATTGTGAATCATCACAAATCACAAACTCTCCTTCTATGCAATCGCTCTTTCCTGTCAAGCACTATAGCAAATCTACTTATCCTATTTTCCACTTGAATGAGCTTTCACTAATAATCACACACAACTCCTATTAACACAATTCACCTCAAGAAACTGGAGAATATGCCTCTAACGGTTTCCTAAGAGCACAGGTATAACACAATAACCAACAATAACTAATATCCACTTTCGGTTAAACAGTGGCATGCTACCTGTCAAAGCACTTCAATGCCTCCTTAGAGGTACTAAGCACCACATAAATTCAACTATAATACAAGACAATCCAATGGTCAGGGGAAAAGGCTTACAACTATAGTGTCCTTCTTAAAATAATAGGCAGAGTCCTGCAGAAAGGCCAGTAGGTTTTAAAGAAACTCTCTTGAGATGATAACTTCAACTAACCTTGGCTCAAAAAACATTGTCCAAAGTTTTCTGAATGCCACAGAAAGTAATAGAAAAACATATCCTGCCTTCTCAATGCTAAATGAAATTTATTTTTCACGAGAGAGTGTCTGGTTCTACCATCTGATTGTGTAGGAGGCAAAATGGTAAGGTTCCTTAGGGAATTCCAGTGGAATCCAGCCCTGGAATCCATACAGGAGCTGTAAATCTTAGCTATCATCTTAATTTATAAACACTACTGCTTCAGGAAAATGTACTAGGATAGCATGGCTCTATAGACAACACTGGAAATTAGATTTAGACGAAAAATACCTTCTGTACCTGAAATGTACTACTAGACTCTGAAGAAACTTGGGATGGAGATCATGGAGGTGGCTTTCTGACGGGGATGCATTATTATTTTTATCCTCAACCAATGTCCTCTTTGTTTCTAACAAACAGAGGTGTGACTTGAAGAACTGTCTAAGTTGAGGTCATTTCTTGCACCTTTCTTATCCGATAAAGTAATCAACATTATCTTCTACACTAGACTGTTATTTCAGCTGCTTTTCCTTCCATGAAGACACACTAATGGTACTTAGAATAAACACCACATGGTGGGGTATCATACATAGTTTTCAGGTAATAAAGGTAAAGTTCAAATGAAGGTTGAGAATAAACACCACATGTTGGGGTACCATACATAGTTTTCAGGTGACAAAGGTAAAGTACTAAGGAAGGATGATACACCCTTCTGCTATGTTCGATTCGTTTTTTTTACCTACAGCATAACAATATAATGAAATACAGCTGGAATTAATCTTGCTCAATTAATAAAAAAGAGTAAATAATAAATCCACGGAAGACAAATTGTTAAACGTTTTCTCAGACAAAAATATGTAGCCTGATAAAATAAATGTAGGCAATTAAAGCACAATGCTCAACATGTTGTCAACACAGTTGGAGAACAATCAGAAAGAAATGACACAATGAGCAGAGAACCCAATTATGATAAATGGCCCGAAACAGGACTGAATACAGCAAAAGCTGTGTTACTGAATCCTATGGAAAAGGGTGGGATAAGAAAGAGCATGCACCATATGCTCAGCATATTCTGATTATTGTGAAGATTGAAATGATTTTTAATGTGGTAGTTTGAAACAGTATTCCCGACTTCTGGAGTTCTGTGTATTTTCCTCCACTGAATGTATTAATTGAATAGTAATAGAATGTCAAAAATGTATTTATGCGCAAGTGCTTCTGTTTTTTTACTTTTATGGAACATCCAGGACCATCCAATACTTTTTGTAACATCAGATGGAAATTTCCAACATAAACACAGCACATGGTGAATGTGTCATCTATACAGAATTCAAGGTATACCAAGAACATAATGGTAAGATTTATAAGTAACAACTGTGATTACCTCTACTCTTAAAGACTCAGTTTAGTCCATAATGTGACATTCTAAAAATACCTTAGTTTTAGAATGGTGTAGCACACAGTAACAACACTGAGCACCGTGCATAGGTATCATGCTTTCACCATATGCACAACAGAAATATATATCATATTGAACTTTAAGAAAAATGCTCATGTTTTTATATGTTCATGAAATAAGACACTGTGTTGCAATCCCAACCTACCAGTACTATTCTCTAGGGCTTTATTCTGTCAAATGCAAATTAAAATGCCAAATGTAAAAGTGCTGCCCAGCTGAAAGTTTTAATGCCAACCCAAAACGAAAGGTTGTTATTCATCATTCGTACTATGTATATTCAGCACGTCTGCTTTTGTATTATGTGACAGAGTTCTTTGAATGTCCCAACCCACAGTTTCCCTAGTAGCCATACCACTGTGCTCAGAGCAATTCATTCTGACTGCTAACACTGACATATTACATACAAACCATGAAGACATTATTCTGATTATTGATTTTTTCCAGGACCGATCAAGACTGCTGATTCAGAGAAATAATGTGTGGAAAACTGTAACTGTTACCCCAGTAAAACCTGTAGATAAATGTGTTACTGCACATTTATGTAATTTAAAATGTACCTCTTTAGTAATATATGTTGTTTATCAGACACCTCTCGAAATGAAAAAATCTCTTTACAGAAGATAGTTGTTTTAAATTCCTATTTGACCAGATTACATAAATATATTATGAGCTGAGTTCTCCATACTCCTCCCGAGAAATTTAAAACATGTTTTTATAGGCTTTTACATCTTTTATTCATTAGGTGCCAAGGCCGTTTATTTGTATACAATGTTAGCAGGCTGACTTATTCAGAAGTCAGTATTTTTACCCGGCTTTATGATATAGCACCCATAAGCAGTCCTGTAGGTGAAGGTGAAGTTCGACTTTTCACTGAATTGAGGAGGACGGTCATCAGACATTCAACATGACTGAAGTAAAGATGTTTATAGTAAACTGCGCACAGCCCCTGCAATTGTTTTAGGGTTCTTCTCAAGCCCTGCTACAAGACTTGGCTTCCCAAATGGGAATCACTTCCAAAGAAAGCAATACAGTTCTCCATATCCATTCTACTTGCCTAGAGGGACTGGTATGTGGAAGGGTTTATTACTTACTTTCACAAGTACCTAGAGAGAAGACACATTGAACAAAACAGCACAGAGACCGATCTCGCTGCTGAGAATCTCTCACTCAGCGACTGGTGCCGTCTTACCAGACTTAGGGCCTCATTACGACCTTGGTGGTCTTAGGACCGCCAAGGCTGTGGTGGCAGTCGGACTGCTTCCAATGTGGCGGCCCGACAGCCACATTACGACAGTGGTGGTTGCACTACGGTCGGACTGCCAGCACCACCAGTTTTCCTCCACAGGAGGGGCTGGCGGTCCTAATGCGCCAGGGCTGCGTTGCCCCAGGGATTACGAGTCCCTTCTGTGCCGGCGATTACATGGCAGTAGCCCTGCCATGTAAAGGCTGGCTGAGAAGGAGTGCAGGGGGCACACCAAGGGAGCCCCTGCAAAACCCATGCACTTGGCATTGGTGCACCCTACGCACAACAGCATTGCCGCCAGCTCTCTTATGAGCTGGAGACAATGCTGTTGGGCGATTCCCGCTGGGCCAGCGGGCAGAAACATCGTTTCTGGCCCGGTGGGAAACTCCTCATGGGGCCCGCAGGAAGGCAGTAACACTGGCAGCTACCTGCCCGTCAGGACTTTGGCAGATGGGCTTTTCCGTTCGCCGAAGTCGTAATGACCCCCTTAATGTTACAGGCTGAAGAGACACTTCAGGCTAGACACCCATATGCTTCTTGATAAAAACATTATGTCAATACTTGTTTTTTTGCATACAACATGATGTCCATACTTTGCATATGTGCTGCGAGAACATCTTGAATGTATAGGAACTAGATGTATCCCTCTCACCATTTCATTCTAGCCACCTCCATCTCAGGAACTTGTTAACGTTGCAGTAAATGTGACTTTGCACTGAGGCTTTGATTAGATGTCAATGTAAAATTCCATCTTGCTCAGTCACATGGACTAGTGGACTAATTCTCTACTCCTAAACTTTCTAAACACATAACAAATCATCATACTATTATGAAAGTCCCGCTCTCTTGTAATAACGGGTGTAAAAGTATATGGCAAATAACAGAAAAGCTTGAGAAATGTGTGGTTACTCACATTTTTTAATTCCTGGAATTAGGTATATTTAAGTAACAGATGCATTATGGGTCTGGGTTTCTGCACACGCAAAAAGTCGATTTGGGGTGCATGGGTGTAGCATTACACAGGGCCCACAAGGCTGCTACTGCGTTGTGGACAACCATTTATGTGTGTGCATGGTTCAAAATCTGACACGCAAAGACGTTTAAAAAAATTTGGAAACTTGGACTACAAGCCTAAACTATCTCCAGATTTATCTTGTTGCACTGGGATTGATGTCGCCAATAAGGGATCTATGTTGTCAGCAGAAACACCTAAGGCCCTCGAGCAAATCGTGGTCGCCGCACACAACCAGCTTACACCTTTAAATAAAAGTTCACAAAAACTCTCAGTACCCTCACACTTTACATCAACCATCAGCTGCTTGACAAAAATGCGTTTCCTACCCACTGATAAAAATATATAAACAAAAGAAAAGGAAAACAATAGTTGACCTGCACTGTTGTAGTCTTCACACACATTTTCACCTCAGTTTTTCTAACAGAGAAGTTATACTTTTATCATTTTTTTCATTTGTGGTTTTCATTTTAAAAAGATCAATAAATACATCAAAAATCGTAACATATCTTCAGAAGGAAGGAAATCATGTCATATACAAATTAATCTACAAATGTGTCGGCAAAAGTGGTAGGAACAGTAAACTATGCTTTACGATATGAGTCTAAATCTCGACACTGAGATACTATTTGTTTTCATAAGAAACTAAGTTGGCATTTTTATTTTCAACATTTTCTGCAGAGTGCAATTGTCAGAAAAGGAGTGCAGGAAAAGGAACATTTGAGTCTTATACCGCTTACAATTCACACAGAACTGACAAGAAATGAAGCACATGCTGAACTAAAAGATTATCAGTGTAGTTTTAAATGTGTAAGGTACTATCACTCATTCGGTATAGAGCTATTGATGTAAGTTAGAAGACAAACACTCATAATCAGTATTGCATACCAAATCCTATATCGCGCACACAAGAGCAAAGTTACAGAACAACTATACATGGTAAATCCCATCTGATACCCTTACCCACTAACACACGCTGATGCATTTCAATTGGAGCTTATATGACCAGAAGGTAAGCAGTTATGTATTGGTGTCACGCAAGCCCCTTAATCCCTTCCTTTTAGGGCGTCTAGCTGAGAAAATAGTTTCTCCCAGCAGAGTAGATCTCTTGGTGGAGAGGTACCTGCATGATCTCAATACTGCTTTTCTGGCAACAATGAGGCAGCATGATTAACCGTCTTTCAGCTGAGGATTTGTTTTCTAAAAGCTGTCTTCACCAAACTACATCAGTAATGGGGGCACTGCCGGGGTTTAATCAATACTGCAACTAAGATGACGGGCCATCAAAACTTTTACCATAATATCTATCATGGGGTAAGAAAACTAGTAACTGGCAGAAGGAAAGCGCTTTAAGCTAAATTTCTTTCCCGACATACTGCGGTAAGTTCATGTAAAGGTCTGTCTGTTCGTCGCACCAAGAGATGCCTTTAATCAGCTTCCAGTATGACAGTATGCTATGTGGGTCAGTAGCCATACCTGAGTCTTCAAACCAGGTTAGGATTAACACGAGGTCCCACATTACATTATCTCAGATTACAAAGAGGAAAAAAAGGGTTATAATTTTGGGGGATAGATCCAAGGGAACAGTGAAGTTTTCATCCCAGCTAGTGAGGGATTTCAGGTTAAGCGTGAAGACGCTGCTCACTAAAAAAACAAAAGAGGCAAGGATCTAAAGGGCTTTTTGTTGAGAACCATCTGTAAGAGTAATAAGATTTGGCAGCGCACAGCCTTATATGATATCTGTAAAACATCTGTCAGTGCACTTCCTGCAATCTTCATACCCCTTTCCATAGTGAAAGCTGCTGCCTTGCTGAATCATCATTTGGCAGCAAACTCCTTCAGGCAGCATTACACTTGCTTATTGCAGATTAATGTCTACATTATTTGGATTTACACAAGAACTGGGATAATGAGTGTCATAAGCATTCAGAAAGCATCTTGTTAATTTATTCCAATAACATGAAAAAGATAGGCTGTCCTGCTTTGATGCAAATCCTAGTTTCAAACCTACATTGATGATGAGGACAAGGAGGTAACATTACTGACCAATAACCACAATGAATTTATTCCATTAGTATCAGTGCCATATCACATTGCAAAGGATTTATAATATGTTCATCATGCCGATTACCAGTCTCAAGACCTAAAAGTCTCTCTCATCATGCTGGCTTTGCATACCCATCTCAAGAGCCAATTTATTCAAAATGTGGTAAGGTTAGGTTAGGTTTCAAGGCAACGCATTGTACACAGAACAAAGCTTATCGAGATGCAGCAATGACTTTCCTAGGGATGCCAAATGTTTGAGTCTGGCAATAAGGTTACATTTTGAGCTGATTTGTTCAGGTCAGGTGGAACACTTGCTCATTAGGAATCTAGCTTACATCTTACTTTCAAGTTTTGCTAAAATTCTTTCAGAGGATACGTTTCTCATATGGGCCAATGGTGTGCATGTATCCACAGAAAGTTTAATGCAACATTCAATCTTGTCCCGCTTGCATCTCTTACCACTGAACTGCAGCTTTGCAGAAGACCTGTAGACAATTAGGTGAACAATAAAATGGGTCATTCAGTTTGCAAGAGTTCGCACAGTTAGTGCTTGGTGGCAGGTAGCAATGGGAAGATGCTTCACTGCCCCTAGAGTCACTCTTGATTTTAGTGACAACAGTCTGGTGTTCTGGATTGTAACAACGACTAAGAAGTGGATGGCAGGAAGAAGCATTCTTATCAAAAGTGGTGGGACACTAAGTGATTTCCGAGTTTGTTTTCTTTGAAATTCAGAAAGGCTCCCATTTCTAATATCTTCCTAAATGCCCCAGTAAAAGAATGAACAACGGCAATGACAGTTCATTATCAAAGAGGTGAACAATGCACTACTTTCTAAATAAAGGTGTTTTAGGAGGAAGATAATAGAACGGAAATGTGATGAGAACATTTTGGGAAGATATTTAAAATGTCTTTAGTATTTGAGAAAGGCAGACTCCTATTCTAAGGAAGTGCAATGCTTTTTAAAAACTTTATTTTCAGTTTTTTGCAAATTAACAATGCAGCATCAGAAAATCACAAGTGCATCATAGATTAGATACATATAGTGCATAGGTGGTGACATCTACAACTGGTGGACATAAGATGTCTATTCAACAAGTGTACCTGGAGGCTCAATCGAATAACAGTAAGTTGCTAACCCACAACACTCCATCCCACAGTCCCGGATCCCCCAACCCCAACAGCAGTCTGCGGCCGTTCCCCTGCTCTATGTATTGCTGTCCTCATCCTCAACACCTTAGCTCTCACCCAGCAAATATACCTGGTATGGACCTCATATATTCCTGGGGGCGACTACGGGGCGGCATTAGGTCATGGTAGATGTCTGATTGGGTGTTGCAGTATGCCATATCAGCATGCCAATCTGCTACTGTCGGTAACGGTCCCTTCATCCAACGCATTGCAACCCAACAGAAGACCCACAGGTAAGCGCTGCCGGCACCCACGTGATATGTCATGATCATAGTCCAGTAGTGTCAAAAAAGGACAGAAGGCAGCACCTCTCCCGTGATTTCCCCCAGAGTACGGAACACAGACGCCCAATAGTTATGTACACCTGGGCAGTGCCAAGCTGTATGTGCAAAGCAAAAATTTGCTACTCCACAGCAGGGGCAGCAAGCACTCTCCCTCAAACCATATTGAAACAGCCAGGCTGGGGTATAATATACCCTATTGAGATACTTAAAATGTACCAGCCATTCAGAGATATAGTGTGAGTCACCGAACAACAATAAGCCCACTGCCTGTCAGTGATATCAATGCCCAGGTATACCTGCCGCTCCCGGCGTGCCTTAGATACATCTGTAGTACAGTTAGAGATTGGCACACCGAGGCCACCAAATGAATAAGGTAGAGTAAGGGTATCCCACTGTACTCGCGGCTGTTTACCAGCCCAAGCCAACCGCCACATCAGCAATCAGAAGGAGCGAAACAATGCACTAGGCAACAAGATCAGTATATTCATAAAAAGGAACAAAAATCTGGGTAGCACCACAACCATCTTCATGATGGATATCCAGCCAATGGGAGAGAGGGGGAGATGGATCCAACGATTCACAGCGCCCGTGCAAGGCGCTGCACAGCCTTTCCATAATTCTCCTGTATAACCACCTCTGGGTCTCTGTGGACCTGGAAACCTAAGAGGGACACTGGCTCTGTGGTCCATTTAAGTGGAAACTATATCGGGGTAGGTATTGTGGCCCGTTAAGTAAAAAAAAATAAGAGACTCGCAACCCAGAATGACCACCAAAGCACACCACATCCCTGTGGACCAGGGACAGGTTTTGCTCTGGTTCGCAGATGTACAAAAGCGTGTCATCAGCATATGCCGAAATTATTAACTTGTAAGGTGGAAAGCGAATGCTATGATGGGCATGACATTCGCGGAGCGCGCAGACCAGGGTTTCCACGACCAGGGCATAGAGCAACAAAGACAGGGCAACTCTGGTGTGTGCCTCTAGTGAAACCAATTAGTTCGAATACCAGACCATTTATCTTCAAGCAAGCAAGTTGGTCTTTATAAAACACCCTGACAAGTTTCAGGATGATCTCCCCCCCCATCTCAACACGGCGCAGCGCGAACAACAAAGCCCCATTCAACTGAACTGAAGGCCTTTTCCACATCTAAAAAGACAGCAGCAACAGCGCAAACAGCAGGATCAATGCAGCCGATAACTCCAAACAGGGTCTGAAGATTATAGCTAAGCGATAAACCAGGTATGAAGCCTGTTTGTTCCTGACCCACTATACCTGGAAGTTGAGGTGCTAACCTGTTAGCCAGGACCTTCGCAAATAGTTTCGTTATCAGTATTGAGGAGCGGTACCGCTCAGTAAGATAAACAAAGATAGCTGGTTTACCTGGTTTAAGCAGGATTATCAATAATGGTTGGGGGCATACATCCGTCACGCGCCATTTTCTCAAAGAGGTTAACTAAATGGAGGGAAAGCTTGTCCTGATAGGCCTTACAGAAAGTGACTGTCAAACCGTCCTAGCCTGGTGCTTTACCATTAGGCATGTCTTTCAAGGCTGCAGCGATTTCTGCAGAATGAAGCGGTGCCATAGCACACTCCCTATGCGCATCTGCTAGCCGCTGCATAGCAATATGCTCACGATAGCTGTGGTCCGTGCATTCTAAAGAATTTGTGATGTATACAAATCAGCATAGTAGGCCAAAAACCATTCCACCACCTGCAGAGCCCCAGGACGGTTAACACCTCATTATCCTCGCAGCCGCGCCGCATAAGGTTACCCAGGGTAGCGCTTGGCCTCTCCCCCCCACCCTGGCAGTGGCATATTTGCCCAAGTGCATTACCTCATCCCATACCAGCTCAGTGTATTGTCTAGTTTCATGAGAATCTGTCCAACTATCGCTGTTTTGACGCTGCATCATGCGCTCGTTCAAGGACCGCCAGTTTCGATTCTGATTTTTGCAATTGGCCGCATATAGAGCGAAGCACTCTGCCGTGCTTCAAAATAGTTATCCCTCAGACATAGACCTCAAAAGCTTTGCATATGGTGGCAAACATGGCAACTGAACCTAGAGTAGTACGAAATAACTAATTGATTGCCTGTGCTAGGTCTTCGCGAAATACTGCATCAAGTAAAGAGTACAGCGGGAATCGCCAGGTAAAGGCAATCGCCTATGCTCCGGCCATGTCCAGAACCGGCAGCACTGGGGAGTGATCTGAATATGTGGGAGGCAGATGTTCACACTGTCGCACCCTGGAAAAGAGCCCATGTGAAATAAACCAATAATCAATGTGTGTGTGAATATCATGAACAGTTGAATAAAGCATGTAAGCCCTACCCAGTGGTGAATGATGAAGTCAGACAACCACCAGCCCACTTCCCACGGATACTGCCGCTACAGCACGAGCCATCAATGATGGCCACCTTGGGGGATCCTGGGAATGATCTGGGTTCCGTACACAGTTAAAATCTCTCTCCCTCACCCCCAAAATCTGTGGCATGTTGTCAGAAGCGGACAGTTTTGCCTGTAAAGAATAGAACTGGGGATCATCATAGTTGAGTCCAAAGACCCCCACCGGGAGCACCTCGAAGCTATCTTTGTGACACAGCGCCACCACAAAACGGCCATTCGGATCCACACATACCTCCTGCAACTTAATCCGCGAACCACAGTGAGCTCATATAAGGACCGCCCCAGCATGCGTAGTGAACCCTGCAGCACAACATTCCCCATGCATATGCCACAAGCTAAGCACCCCAGCATTAAGCATTAGGAGCCAGATGAGTCTGCTGCAAAATAGAGGATCGAATGATAGTCGTAAAATCTGCAAAGTAGTGCTTTACTTGCAACGATAACATATCGACATAGCTAACATTCCAAGTCAGGAAACTCAGTTTAGACTGCTGTGCAGTTGAAGCAACATCAACCTCCATTGCACCAAGTTACATGAAATAATGCCACTGCCAGCCAGTGAGAGTAACACACGTCATTCATCAAAGCCAGTTGTAAAAAAGGTAGCGTGTATATCCAGGTGCTGCAAATCCCACCACCCACCCACGCCATGTCCCCCAACATTCAACACAGCCATACGTATCCCCCCGCCCCACCCAGCCCACCAAACTAAAATTCCCAGAAAACAGCAATGTGGTACACACATGAGGGTAGATAGTGCCTACCCTCAGCTTCATTCGCAGACAGGTGGAGCAAGGCCGTTTCTAGTATTACAATGCTCCATACTAGTTAAATACAAACAGCATTACAAGGCAGATGAACATAACCAACCATGCGCAGCAGAGTGAACCAGACATCATTGGACCATATCTTGGCAGAGGAATTGAGGACAGCCCCAAGGGCCGACGAGAAAATCAGCAGTCAAAGCATCAACGTAAAATCCTCTGGCTTATATGAAACAAGAAAGGCAATGCATACACCACCACCACCAAAGAGAAATACAATATCAACTTAATCACACTTTCTGGGGTATATAATGCAAATCAAATAGCAGAAATATGTTTATCGTCTTGGGTGGGAGCAGGAGATACACATGCGTTAGTCTTACTCCTCAAATTTCTGTGTAGATGTTCCTTCGTCCTTCGACTGTTGTGATGATCCACGAGGAGCTCTGGAGGAACCTTGTTACTTAGGGAGATGCTACACACTCTAGGGGTCAATGAAAATCTTTGGCTTCCTATCAATGGTGACACGTAGCCAGGCTGGGTATAGCATGGCACAGTCAAGGTTCAGCTCCCTTAATTTTTTTCTTGACTGGCAGGAACTGCCTCCCCACCTCCTGTACCTGTGCCGTAGAGTCTGGAAATATGGATAACTCCATGCCCTCATATGTAAGGAACTGTACCTCCCTGGAGCGATGCAATGCTGCATCGCGGTCCCAATAGTTCAGGAGCCTTGCAATGATGGGCAATCCCCAGGCACAGGATGCGGTGCCAACGAGCAATGAGCCAGCTCAACCACAAAGATGTCTAAAAAAGTTTTGTGCCCCACAAAGGACTCCATGTTGTCAATCACAGTAGACTCTGCCAAACCGACAAAGCATAAATTATTCTGCAGAGAGCGGCCTTACAAATCCTCGGCCTTCACCTGCAGCGGCAAGAGCGACTTTTCCAATCGCTTCTGTGTGGCAGCTGGTGCTACACGTTCATCCTCAATGTCCCACACACGCCTCTCTGCCATTTTAAGGTGTTCTGTGTGTTTGTCAATGCATTCCGACATCCTGTCCATTCCATAGGAGAGGGAATCAATCTTGCCATCTATTTTAGTTAGGCTAAGCTGCATTGTCGTGAGGATCTGGTGCAGTTCACTACCCACTTCGGGGCCTATGGCGTCCGGGTCAGACATGGTGGTCGATGGAGTTTCTTCTCGTGCTCTAGGTGCCCTGCGTTTCTCGAACTGCAGTTTTGCCTGGGTCTTATCTGTTGTCCACCTTGCAGATAGCACAATGCACCTCGCAGCTAAAGTTAAAATCAGGCAATGACCACTTAATGCGAGCCAAACTATAGGTCAGTCGATTAAATATGTTGTGGAGGCACCAGGCGCAGGGATCGCTAACAGCGGGCTGCACCCCCCAGGATACTTGCCAACTGGGTTATATAGGAATGTTCCAGCACTTAAATGGCCTTCAGAGTGGCACTGCACAATCCTCACCTGGCAACGTGCAACAGGGTCCAGTCATGTACAAACATATATCGCCTTGCAACGCCTTTGGCAGGGCATTCGAGCCACACCCCAGAGAACTACGCCCCCCGTCCTGCAAAGCTGGTCCTACAGCAGGGGGCATAGAAAGGGTCCAGACCCCACATCGGCATCCGTTGTCTTATAAAGAGGCTGAGCCACCAAGTGCCACCGCCCTAAGGGCGGTATTGTCTTGTGCCACCCTCTCCACACGTCTGTGCCCCAGGCTGCTCAGCGGTCGGCCCAACAAGCAGTTCCCCGTGGTATATATTACTGCTAGTTAGTGTATTCCTAAAGACCCGGAAGAGGGCAAGGAGCAGGCCAAGCACATCCTGGGCAGTAAAGTGTGACAAGTCCCCACATCCACAGGGCTCATCGCAGCGTGCGGCACGCTCCGCAAGGCTCTCTGCACCTCCCAGGCCAAAATAGCCAGGTCACCTTCATGCTGCGGTGTTCCCAGTAGGCCACGGGAGGCGCTTGCGGATCAATCGTCCAGGCAGACTCAGTCACCATCAATGCCGCCCGGCTCCACTCCTCAAAGGCGCCCAGTCGGCAGTAGTCACCCGGGGCAGGTCAGCTAGCGTGCCACACATTGTGAGCAACCTCTGCCGCAGTTAGAAGGGACACTAGTGTCTCGCTGCCAGTGTAGGGTGCCCAGCCTCCGCGTGCCTGCACAAGGAGGGCCGCACTGGGTCGTGTCTGGCCCCCAAACGCTGGTCTTATGTCAATATCCTAGGTTCCACTGGTATAGCATGGCAATGCAGTGGTATTGCACCAATCTGCTATACACTCTTGTGCGCGATGGAGCAGGATAGTGTAGGATATGGGGAAACAACCGGAGGAGCTCGCCTACCAGGCAGCCATCTTTGGGCCAGGCAAACTTCACCCCTTTCCCCCCCAGGAAGTGCCATGCTTAATTAACATAACTCACTGACGTTATGTAATCCAAGATTGCTTTTGGTTCCTTCCATCCCTCCATCCTTTCTGTTGACTTGCAGCCAGTTGTCCTCCATCATGCTGTCTACCTCTTCCAAACAACCTTCTAGGAACCCAAATCTCGCTCTGGATTCTGTGCCTAATTTATATAAACATAAGTGCTGGGACCCAAATTTTTGCTCAGAAACCTGTGACTGGCATTATTAAATGTCAGCGCACCAAATACCAAGACTGCATAGGTTTTGATTCCACTGCATGCCTGTTTCATCTACCACCAGTCACTCTCTGGCCTTTATCTGACCTTTTCAGTTATTTTTCAACCTTGCTTTCTCCCTTTGGCACTATCTTTCCATCTCTGTCTTCCTCCTCCTTTCTTTTTTTTGTGATTTTCACTTTGTTGCTTTGGGTCCAAAGTCTGATGAGGAAGGAAAAGAGCTGGTGCCCAAACATAAGTGCTGGTGGGCCTCATCTGCAACCAATGGCTAGAATTAAACACCCTCTGTTCTGCCCTGGAATTGGGCATAAATGGGACTTTATTGATGGCACTGCGAATCACAAGAGACTGGTGTAACCACACATACCATGTCACTTTAATAGAAGGGGCAAAAGTACAGACAGCTTTAGAGCCCTGAAAAGGTCAGGTCCTGCCATCTAAAACCTCAAACAAAAAACATCTCTGTCAATGAGATGTAGCTTTTATAGGTTTAGTTACATGCATACTCTACATTGCTGCACTTTCAGCATCCTGAAGTATTGATGTATCTATATACAGCTCCTCATCATGACCTTCATTCGAGCATTGGGGAGTCGGTCACATCTGCTGACAACTATGGTCAACAGTCGGAGCCACCCACCGCAGAAAGTCGATGGTGACAGGCAGTTTGTTCACCGAGCTTCACAGAACACTCTTCGCCATTGCCACTCTGAGGGTGCTTATTTGCACAAGCGAGTTCCAATTGAATCCTGCACCTTCCCATTGGTAGTGCAGTGGTACTTTAGGAACTACAGCATCTGCAAAGGGGGGGCAAAATATGGTATCCTACTCTCTGAGGCAACTAGTGTAGTGGTCTGGAGAATGGCTTATTTTACAACTGAGAAAGGCACAGCAGGAATTTCACCTGAAACTCTTACTTCAGCCAACAGGAATGTATATATCATGTGGGTGGTATATTTTCTATAATGAGAGACTGTAGTCTAGAGCCGTGGTCTCCAAACTTTTTAATGCTGCGCCCCCCATTTGAAAAATAAAAACATCGGGCCCCCCTCAGAATTTGACAATTATTTTATAAAGATGGCAATGTTTAAATATATCTAGACCTATTTAAACATTGCAGTTAGGTACTGTTACCTTTTTAAAATGCATTAACATGCTTCTGCTTAAAACAAACGCCCGTTATCTGTATAATGCTTCTTTTGGCCAGAGTATGGCGCCCCCCCTGGGATCACATGAGGCCCCCCTAGGGGGGGCGTTCCCCAGTTTGAAGACCTCTGGTCTAGAGTATGTTACTTGAATCCAACAGAATATACAAATAAAGAGCACAAGAAAAGTAGTAGAACCCACTGTCCAATGTTTCAAGTTCATAGTTTGCCTGTTCATTACAATTTTCTGGACTGCAGGAATAGTGACTTAAGAGACACCAAACGCTTAATTAAATGCACTGCAGATTAGATCATTCCTGAATTGGCTACCTTTTCAAAAGAAGCCTCCAGCCCCAGATGGGGCACATTATTGTATTGGAATTACATTTATAAAGTGCTAACTTCTGCTGACAAGGCATTGAAGTACTTTACGCCAGACAGCATGCTGCTCAGGAACCCAAGGTTAGTGTTTATTTCAGTGTTATAGGGTACTATAGTTGGTGGGATTAGTCCGGTCTGTCGAGACAACAAACATTCCATGCATTTATTCAAATGTCTTTGTGGTAGATGAAGTTAATAGGGCTAAGGTGTCATCATTAGTGAGAGGGGTATGTCAAATCAAATCAAATCATAAACATTTATAAAGCGCGCTACTAACCCGTGCGGGTCTCAAGGCGCTAGTGGGAGGGGGTTACTGCTGCTCGAAGAGCCAGGTCTTGAGTAGTCTCCGGAAAGCAGAGTGGTCCTGGGTGGTCCTGAGGATGGTGGGGAGGGAGTTCCATTTCTTGGCCGCCAGGTAGGAGAAGGACCTCCCACCCGCTGTGGTGCGGCGGATGCGAGGGACGGCGGCGAGAGCGAGGTTGGCGGAGCGAAGAGGACGGGTGGGTGTGTAGAAGCTGAGGCGGCGGTTGAGGTATTCGGGTCCCTTGTTGTGGAGGGCTTTGTGTGCGTGGGTGAGGAGTCGGAAGGTGATCCTTTTGTTGACGGGAAGCCAGTGCAGGTGTCTCAGGTGGGCGGAGATGTGGCTGTTGCGGGGTATGTTGAGGATGAGGCGGGTGGAGGCGTTTTTAATTCGTTGCAGACGTTGTGAGTTCGTGCAGATGGTTTGTGGGTGTAATAGATGAGTGAGAGGAGATTAGGTATTGTTAGGTTACAGGGAGAAGACTTTCGAAGAAGGCAAACTTCTGATCTTTTAAAAGAGTGGTGGGCAGTTTGCAGAAATACATGAAAGAACAAAAAAGCAAACATATGTGACAGAGAAGCTTGCGGTCAGAGAAAGGAGGGCTGCAAAGGCTGGAAGGGAGGACCATTTGAGAGAAAAAAATGAGGGATGACCATCAGAAGTCTTAAGCAAGGGTCAATTTTCATGCTGTATTTTATTAACACAGAAGAGGCTTCTTTGAGATGGCATGTAGTTTTGAGGGTGCTAGACTGCAGAATGAAGCACTATTTGTATGTGAGGGTAGTCTTATATTAGGAACTTTTGATGCTAGGCTGCCATTAGACCACCGCTTCAGCAAAGAGAGATGACCAGTCCAAGGGCTGGAAGGATAAAGCAGTGGCTGGACCCATATACAGGGAAATATCGAGAGCATTAGACAGCGCTCAAGATCAAAGCAAGGTGAAAAAATATACGGTTTATACACATGCCTTGGGTTCTTTCCCTCAGCAAAGTGACATTGGTTCCAAAAAAAGAGTAAGCCCGGCCTGACGGCACTTCCACTGCAAACGACGATGATTAATGGTAACAGCTACTGTTGGGATGGGGGAGGGAGCAGGGAGCTTTCTGGAATACGAAATGACTTGAGAAGGAGCCCTAGGGTATTGCAAGGATTGCCACCAGGGACACGAGGCACAGCAGCCTCAACACATTTAGTCAAGATCCGAGTATATATTTTGCCAGTGTGCATATTTCATCTCTGCCGTACCTGGGAAGCAAATTAAGCTAATTTTCTTGTGGCACTGAACTGTGACACATTTATTATTTGGCGTAACTCACAAATCTCAAGGCTGGGAACCCAGCTCTCCCTGTGGTTCCATTTCTTTACACGTTATTCCATTTACGCCCTAGTCTCAACGAGGCTAAGGTATCCCTAAGAGGGAATGTATGCCAAATAAAACGCCCAGCAAGAAATTAACTTGTTCCTGAAAAGATGAAGCCCAAACACAAAGAACTTCCACATTCCGTTTATATACGATTGCACCACAAAGGGTGGGATGGAGGCGAGACAGGACAGCAGTAGATGGCCACCCGCAGCACAAGACATGTTGTGGAACCTTCTGTGCGCGAGACTTCACCAGGTGCCTTGTAGTGCAATCTCTCCTGCCCACGCGCCCTACACGGATTCTTCCCAAAGCCTGATGGAGATCTTCACAGCTTGCACGTTAATCGCTCACCGCTGACACTCGTAGTTAGCCTCTGTCTTCCATGCTTCTGAGGTCACTGATTAACAACACCTGCCAGTCAGAGGCCTTAGAAACGGTAAAAATACTGTACGAAGTTCTGTAAATACGTATAAAAACAAACAGCTGTGCGTGTGTTTGTGTTGAGTTTTGTGTGCGTCTTTGAGTTTGAAGCAACAACTGCTGCCATTCGGGATATATATATATATTTTTTTTTTAACTTAAATTGACAAAAGGGCCGCGGCTCCTTTTAAAGAGCAATGGATCGTGAGCGAGAAACTCCTTTCAGGTGGCACTGAAATGCCCGCATGCAAACACGGGGTGGGGTGGGGTGGCCCTGCCGCAGGCTCTCCACTCACTCACATCACGCCCCAAAAGGGGCCTTCATGTGTCTAGCCGGTGCTTACCAGTGAGTAAAGTGTAAATAGGGCCCGCAGTGCTTGAATGCAGACACACTGAACTGATGCAAGTCAAAATGAGTTTAGTTCCTTACCTGCACTTTAGTTCTGTAAATCCAGTTTTACACACACTGGTTTCTCACACAGAAAGCATTCTTCTCTTACTTATATTAGCGAGGTTTTATACCCATCGCCACTCTAACAACTGGAACATATGATTTTTAAATTGGTGTTTAGAAAAAATATTTTTTCAAAACTGGTGATGATCAGATTATATCTTTATGGCAGGATTTAAGCATATTTTAGCTTCTCTTACTAGGAGCATTAGTTGTTGTACATTGCTGCAGCCCGAATTAGGTTTGATGGGGTCATCCTGTTCACAGGCTTCCTATCGATGGATACGGATCTACACAGAGGAACAGAACAAGAAAACTCTGCTGAAGTGAAGCAGTCTCTTTAAATGCAGTTCAAGTGCTGCCCGGTTGTGCAATACGGACAAACATCTCACTATCCCACATTTTATAAATGGAGGGTGGGGAGCTGGCTGGATCCTAAAGGAAGGGGCTTGCTTTCAAACTCCACCTTCACCAAAATGTTGATGGTAACCCGTCAGCAGGTCTGTGTGGAGGCCTCAATCAACCTCATAACGTACATCACCAGCACAGCCGTGGAAAAAGGTTAGTTCCACCGACGGGTCGGACAATCTCCCAGCAAGTCATCTCAGATCAAGCAACTCTACGCACATGACTGTAAATCTCAAGGTACAATGAGGCATCTGGGCTTCTCAGTACAATTGCCAATGTTATGAGTCATACTTGAGCCTTAGGCCAGGCAAAAGCGTCAGTCAACCCCATCTCTATCCACATCCACAGTGTTCTCCCGCCCACCAAGCGTCGAACCCCCTCTCGCTTCGCACCCTACAATACTGTGCCACAGATTGCTCTCCCGGTGCACTAACAAATATCCCACCACTAAAAGGAACCCATTTGCATACTTACTGCTAGAACACTAGTTGAACCCGGTCATCAGACCAACGTCCACTCCTTCATCACTTTCTCAACACTAATGGCTGCCAAGGGCAGATCTCCAAGGTGTTAAAACCATCTAAGCAACAACACTGTGCACGTGTGTAGCAGACACAGCCTGTATATTCACACCTTAGCTCAGTTAATTGTTGTTTGGAACATAAGCATATGTTCCTCTCACTCGCCCCCATAGCTCTGGCAGGTGGGGCTGCCATTATGACTACGGACAAGGTTTATGGGGCACAGTTAATCTTTCCAGCATATGCTTTTCAAAGATACCCCTGGAGGGGTAGGGATTAGAGACTGCAGAATGCAAAGAGATAGTCATTTCTTAAGGTAATACCCACATCAGCGCTTCTAACGTGTGTGCAGTGGTTGAGGCACCGCTGCCTGTTAGTTTAACATTATGTCATTACCTTGGATGCCTTCACCTTTGAACTGCCTCTCATCATGTCTTTAATTAAAATTATGTTTAATGCTCAGCGAGAACGCGGAGTTGGTAATGCAGACACACGACAACAAACATGGCACCACCACCATGCAGCTCTTTGAAATGTGATTACTGGAGCGCTTTCCATTACTTGTGATGAAGAAATGCTTTATTTGTAGTGGAGATGCACCAGCACGAGAAACGCTACAGAAACTCTTCGGAGGGTTCGTCAGATCAATGAGGCTAGAGGGCTGTGTTAGATGGTGGGTAATGCTACGTGATGATACATTACTTATGGAAGTGTATAGGTGGCTGATGAAGGAGGGCATGCCCTGCTGCGGTGGAGGTAGCTTTTCCATTTAAGTACACGGATCCGAAGAGGTGGACTTTGACCGATTTCACCTTTAGTACAGACATACGAAGTGGTAATGTTTTGAAACTGGGTGGATACTGACAACCTTTTAAAAGACTCTCCTTGTTCAGGACAACCAGAGCTCTAGGGGCAGAGAGTTCTAAGAGAGCATGTCCTGCTTTGACAGTAGGCTTGATGCGAATATTTCAGGTGTCTCGTTTTTTTTACGCAAGTGCTTTAACCTGTTGTAATCTATCTGTGGGCTTTTAACCACGGCCACTGCAAGCCCACCACTATCACTCATTCATGGGCTTGCCTTTTCAAAAATCCTTTGTTGTCATTGATAAGTGCTTTACGTTTGTCCCTCCTTCGGGCGGCAGTTATGTTACCGGCTTGGACACTGACCCTGTTACATGGATAACTGCAAGACTGACGATACGTATGACTGCGAGCAAACTTCTTTTTCCTTTTGTGTCTCTCCTTCGCACTCAGGGCGGCCATGGCGCTTTGAATTGGCTCGCTTATGTCAACTGTTTTACCTTTCATTTTCAATTTATGTGGCAAGAAAAGTCCAGTTAGGAATTTACAACGATAATAACTCTAACTCTAGCAAACGCGAGACACTTTACATTGCAAATGCTTGTTTAACCTTGGCTCTCGTTACCGTCTTGAACATTCTGTTCCCCTCTCTCTTCACCTGTACTTTACAATAATCTGTTGCTATTGTTATTGGTGTTACTTGCTTCCTTACAAACATAAAACACTTCTCTAACACACGATCCCCGAGTTTGACACCATGGCAGGTTATCACATTAGAGATGGCGGCATTAAATAACATGGAGTGAGAAAGAGGGAGAGAGATTCTGTCAGATGAGGATGTATTCCATACTTAAATTGCTGAACTTGCTCACACATTGGACCTTTGCTTGTAACACTGCTTATCAGCAAAGCGGATGTGCTCTCTTACCACCGCTCAAGAAGGGCTAACAGCCAAGCATGCATACATTAGTGGCAGATGCCATTTTACATAGCCACTTCAAAACCTTTTTTGTTTTGTGATACGCTGAGCAAGAGGAACTCTACACCGGCCCCAGCTTAGGGCATCTTACATGCCACTGCCTGACTTTTTAAGGGCCTAAAGAAATGGAACCACATCAACACCATCCTGAATGAACTCTACTAGCTCCCCCAGACTGTCAGCATCCTCTTTAAAACCTGCAGCATTATCCACAAAGCCAACACAACTGGCGCCCTAATCAATCTGGCTGACAAACACACCAACTCTGCTGGCTCTCGGCACACCTACAGCCAAGACATCACCAGAATTGAGAAAAAGAAGAGCAAAAACAAGCCAACAAGACTTCCCCATTTATACACCTACAAGAACAATACTGTATCCATAAGTACTGCCCCAACCCTGCTGCAACTTAGGAAAGAGCTGAAAACAACCTCTTTAAAATAACGCTACATCATGATGAATTACAGGCCACCTACACTCTCAGACAGCAGCTCCCGTTCCAACTGACTATCTTTGCCAAGCACAGTGCTCTGAGGACGTTTGGCTAGGTTTGCTCTATACACAGACATGCATACTAGTGTACTGTAAAGCAGAAAACTGATATGACAACATACTTTTCGAAACTCCTACATACTTTCCTACACAAAATTCATTTTAATCAGTGTCTGGTTAGTAACCTGATTCAGTGATAATTCTTTTCATCTTAACAAACAAATGGCTTTTCAAAGTGCTGTCTGCAGTTGGCTGATTCAAACTTAAAATGGCACCATCAAAAACTCTACTAAGCTGTGTGCTGCACTGCCTATCAATGGCGGCTGCTGTTGCATTAAAGTGGTGGGGCAGTGTGGGGGGGGGGGGGTATTTCATGAGAGGGGGCCCGCGTGTGGAGAAGAATATAAAAAAATAGTGCTTACCTGCCATCTGCCGCCTCGAAGCTCTTCTGAGCCTCTGCTCCTCGACTCCTGGCAGTCCACAGGCTTCCCAATGCCAATACAGATGCTGCTCACAATGATATTACCCAGCATGAGAGCAGTGCTGGGATTGGTCTAAGTTCCCTGGTTTGGCGCTCACTAAGGGAACAGGACGCTGCACCTGTTCGCCACCCGCGGGACAGCACAGCTGTGGTGGATAGATCTAAGTGAGCATGTCGCCCTCATCCTCCTGGACCTATCAGCAGCCTTTGACACGGTCTGCCACCGCACCCTATCAGCACGCCTCCATGACGTCGGTATCCAAGAGAAGGCCCTGGCCTGGACCACATCCTTCCTCTACGGCAGAACCCAGAGCGTCCGCCTCCCACCCTTCCGCTCCAAAACCACCGAGATCATCTGCGGCGTCCCACAGGGATCCTCCCTCAGCCCGACACTGTTCAATATCTACATGCCCCCCCCTCGCCCACGTCGCACGACAACACAACCTCAACATCATCTCCTACGCCGACGACACCCAGCTGATCATATCCCTCACCGAAGATCCCCACACCGCCAAAGCTAACCTCCACCGAGGAATGAAGGCCGTAGCCGACTGGATGAAGGACAGCAGACTGAAGCTGAACTCAGACAAGACAGAGGTCCTCATTCTCGGACCCACCCCATCAGCCTGGGACGACTCTTGGTGGCCCACGTCACTAGGCACAGCCCCGGAACCCACGGACCACGCACGAAACCTGGGGGTCATCCTTGACTCCACTCTCTCCATGACCAGGCAAGTCAACGCCATCTCCGCATCCTGCTTCAACATCCTCCGTATGCTCCGCAGGATCTTCAAATGGATCCCCCTCGACACGAGAAAAAACGTTACCCAGGCCCTCATCACCAACAGACCTAACTACGGAAACGCCCTCTACTCAGGAACTACAAACAAGCTCCTGAGACGACTCCAACGCATCCAGAACACCTCGGCCCGACTCATCCTCGATGTCCCCTGCCGCAGCCACATCACACTCCACCTGAGAGGCCTGCACTGGCTCCCCATCAACAAAAGGATCACCTTCAAGCTCCTGATCCACGCACACAAAGCACTGCACAACACCGGACCCACCTACCTCAACAACCGACTCAGCTTCCACACCCCCACCCGAAGCCTCCGCTCAGCCAACCTCGCCCTTGCCACAGTCCCCCGCATCCGAAAAACCACCGCCTGTGGCAGATCCTTCTCCTACCTCGCCGGCAAAACCTGGAACACTCTCCCCACCATCCTACGACAGACCCAGGACCTGCTGGCCTTCAGAAGACTCCTCAAGACCTGCTCTTCGACCAGTAGTACCCCTCCCCCTCCCCAGCGCCTTGAGACCCTTGCGGGTATGTAGCGCACTTTACAAATGCAGTGATTGATTGATTGTCGGTTTGGTTATCCTAAGACAGCCGGCCAAACTGACATGCGCACTTGCAGCAGTGCCACCACTCCTCCTCCTAGCTGCAGCTGTCCATCAGGATGGCCTGACCCGCCCAGCCCTAGACTCAGCTCAAGTAAGTGAGGAATAATAAAATGATAATAAATTGTATTATCATTATTTTTTTTTTCATGTTTTCACTGCTGCGAGAGCAGTGGAGCGACGCTCCTCTGACTTAAAAGAGGAGCCACTGCTGCTTCCTATACTAACTGTATTTTGCTTCTTTTGTACCTGTATTGTGGTCTTAGAATGTGTTGTGGCAAATGTTGATACATGGTTGAGTGAGCATGGCTTCCAGCACCCTTTCAATATGTTACCCAATCTTTAACCAAAAGGGAGGAGGGAGAGAAACTGTATCCTTTGAGAACAAAGCATGTTCTTTGACCTTCTTTGAGAAAGCTTGTCACGCTTACTGTTGATCTAACTAGATGCCTAGAATTATTAATTTTAAGACTTGCTGTGAAACTATCATGAAAGTGGGAATGACTTAGGGCCAGATGTAGGTAGGTTTCCTTTTGCGAGTTGCAAATTGCGAGTCCCAGCGACTCGCAATTTGTAACTCGCAAAAGGAAATGCAGAAAGGTGTCTCAGACACCTTCTGCGACTCGCTATGGGGTCGCAAAGACCCACCTCATGAATATTCATGAGGTGGGTCGCAGTTTGCGACCCCATAGCGAGTCAAGGCACTCACGGGGATGGTGGCCTGCTGGAGACAGCAGACCACCATGTCCGTGACTGCTTTTGAATAAAGCAGTTTTTTTGTTTCTTTTTGCAGCACATTTTCCTTAAAGGAAAACGAGCTGCAAATAGAAAAAATACCTAAACCTTTTTGTTTCGGTTTTTTTCAGAGTAGGCAGTGGTCCATAGGACCACTGCCTGCTCTGAAAAAATATTTTTGTTTGCATTCACAAAGGGGAAGGGGTCCCATGGGGACCCCTTCCCGTTTGCGAATGTGTTACCATCCACTTCAAGTGGATGGTAACTGCGAGTTGATTTGCGACCGCGAAATCAACTCTACATCGCGATGCGGTCGCAAATAGGAAGGGCGCACCCCTTCCTATATGAGAGTCGGAAACACATTTTGCGAGTCGGTACCGACTCGCAAAATGTGTTTCTGCATCGCGTGAGGCCTTTTGCGCCTCGCAAACGGCGAAAAGAGGCGCAAAAGGCTACCTACATCTGGCCCCTAGACACATGCAAGATGGCCATAACCAACTTCACTCAACAGATGACACATGGTTTAAGTCATGGAACCATGGAAAATAAATCCTCCTAACAATGGTACAACGTTAGCAGCCTCTTTTTCAGGTAAAAATAATCTTTAGAGGTATAAAAACAAAGGATATAGCAAAAAAGCAGTGAAATTAAAATAAAATATCGTTCAATATTAGGAGATCTTACCACCAACATGGTTGTCCAAAACATTTTCGACCTTACAGCAGTTTGGACTCCTCTGGAGCTAATTCTCTGTAATCTACAACTTCAGCATGCCTTGGTCTCATAGCTGCCAAAGGCAGAAGGCATCCCAAAAATTAAACCCCTTGAGGCAAATTTTAAAATGACACCCTCGCCGCCTGATGAAAAGATCTCTAGAAGTTTTAGAACACTGGCACATCCATACACCAGCCAAATTCCCTGAATTAGAAGTGACAGGGAGGCTGATGTAGAAAAGCTGGATGATGCGGAATGGCAGCAGGCACTAATAGAGCCCAAAGAACTAGCAATTTCGTCTTGATTTAATTATTATTTAATTAATTATTACAATTTAAGTATTTATATCAAATTTATTATACGAGAGAGCGAGACTATGGCACCTAGATAGAGAAAAGTCCCCAACATGTTCACGAAAGATCTAATAGGAAAATTTCTACTGTTGGTCTGGAACTGCCACATACTCCTGTAATACTAGAAGGCTATTGAGAAGGGTCTGGCTGAGACGGTGCAATGCCCCATCGAATTTAGCAAGAAATGCCACTGATAAGCATCTTGGAGGACTCTGATCTAGACCAATACAAGACCACCTTTTGTAGGTTTGGGCTTACTCGCTGCCAGAAGGGAAATCAAGCAAATATGGAAGATGAAGGGAGCTCCTAGTGTGGCCAAGGGGACGGGGGGACTGGATAGCTGCCAAGTTTTAGAAAAAACGATCTACGAACTGAGGGGTTGCCCCAAGTAACACAGGGGAAGAGGGGATTGGGTGAGGGGGGGGTCGGGAGGGTTGGTGGAACAAGTTTAACTATTGCATACTGATAACAGCACAGATGAATGATGACAAGTGAAGAATGTTAGTGTGTTACAGAATTGCCGAGCCATGTACACAGTCCACCGACAAATTCTGCTTGTTTATTGTACAAAGACTATACTTCAATGTTTCACTGCACTATTTTTAAAGCAAGGCCAATAAATTAGTTTATAATTAAACAGAAAAATATTGCATGGAGGGCAGAGTGCTCAATATTCTTCTGTACAATTGTGGAAAAAAATATATTCTGATAAATCGCCTCTTTCTCAGACGAGTGGAGGTGAAGGGCTGGAGGTAAGACAGCTCTCTCCTTGTGGCCCCATCACAAGGAGGCGCCAAGGAGCCCGTATGGCTGAGAGCTACCAATACATTGCTTCTGCAAAAGGCTGGGTTAATACGGAACAATATAGTTTTGGCTGTGGCGATGAAAATCCTTGCATTTTTACATCTTACGCCTCTTGTCTTAAAAGGGCATCGCAGCTGTAACACATTTGTGCCAGTTCAAGATATTAGATAAGAGGCAAAACAACCGTGGCACACAGGTGCATTAAACGAAGTTTGAAAAAAATAGTTTCAATTGTGGTTTGAAGTGCTTTGCAACAAGATGGCACGCTTTTTGTAGCAAATGGATTTGGAAAAGTTGCTGGAATGGAGAGTTCGAAGTTTTAAGGTTACATGTGCTTTGCTTTTTAGGACAAAGCATTTTCCAAGTTATTAAACTGACTTTTACAATTCCAACATTCCATCCTTTCTCCCCGTGCACAACATCAATATTCTCCTTAAAGAAAAATATTCATCCTTACACCAGAGAATTACTCAAAAGAAAACAGGGCAAGTGTGACAAAGGGAGAGCCAGGTGACTGCCTTTAACAGCGGGCAAAGGCAAAGGCTGGAGAGCATCCGGCAGAGAATAAGTGCCATTGCACACATTTGCATTTTAAAGTCATAAAAGTAAAAACAAAAAAATGGTGGGTTTGTTAACAGTCCTTAACTAATTCAAATGCCCGGATTATAGTGCTTATGTGTGTATTTCTTGCATTTTTCCGTTTCTGAGCTCCGCCTTCGCTCCAGGCCCCCTCCCACTGGTGACCATGGCCCTTACTCCCAGCGTCATCTCCTTTCCTACAAGTTATCTGTGCATAACCCGTTCCACCGCCCACGTTGTAAAAAGCTTCTCTGCTTTCTGAAACTCGGTCTGTGCTTAACACCTACCCCAAAAAATTCTCAATAAAAAAATTATGAATACTCATAACAAGCGAGCCTTAGCCCACTGAATAACCAAAAAACATACCATATAAAAGTCGAGCTTTCGCATACCTCTCTCTCAGACAGAATTATGTTTGTATTTCCTCCACCAATGGTCCATGTCTGCGGAGGGTTACAGCAGCGAATGCAGTCACGTGTGAAAAGACAGCTGCATTCTAGGTAGCATGTGTACAATGTGACGCTCGTCAGACGCCTTGGTCTACGCGCGCTGATGCGGAAAGCGCGCGCACGGGGTGATGGAGGAGGGGCTTGTTGCTCTATTGACAAAGCTCTGTCCATAAGAAGCCTCCTCTTGCATCCTCCTTGCAGTTATCATAGCATGACAGTAGATGCTAAGTGTGGGAGGGATCGATAGTCTATTTACAGAGAGCGGCCTGACCTAAATGGGAAAGACCTTAAATTCGCGCAGGCAAGATGTAATGGATCACTGCGAAAACTCTCAGCTGCCAGAGAATGCTAAGTGCGTGGGAAATGCCACCAGAATTTAAAACCATAGCAAGTAATCCCAGGATCCGCTCGAGCGGAAAACTGTACATTGAGGCGACGAGCCTGCAGACCAGGCCTGTGGTGGAGCAGGCGAGACAGGGGCAGCGATGAATGGTTCAAAGCAGGTACCTTCCAGCAGTACTCAAGTGACTTTAAAGTCCTAACACCTTGGGGAAAGTATGTCTGAATCTATGCACCGATTTGTGTTCCTGACATCTAAATGACATTCTTCGACAGCTTGTGTTTTTCTTCTTGGAAAAGAAATGACTTCGTTAGTTAAAAGCTTTTAAGAACTTAAATGTGAAACGGTCCTAGGTAGACCTTAGGCGCGTGGTCCAGAAGACTTAATAAATGTTATTAAATTGCCATTACATTTTAATTTCTTTGGTGCCAGGGACATTTTCCTATGTATTTCATTAATGGGATAATCTCTGATCGCGTCCTATCAGAGGTGTAGCTTCCACTGGTGCAGGAGGTGCAGCGGCACCAGGGTCCGGGGGCTCACTGAACCTAGACTATACCTGTATTTCTCAGTTCGAACAGCAGCGGGGGCTTGGGCAGGGGGCATGTTCTTCCTTGTATTAGTCTATAACACAATGGCTAAGCTACTGTGCCCGATGTCACCAGAACTTTTTATTCTACAGTTCTGTCTCTCAAAAAGCAAGGTTATTCCTTTCAGGACAAATAGTCCCTTGACCAAAAACAACAACTTATAAAGCCATCTAGACGAAAATAAGCCATTAGGCCAGGGAATTGCACATAGAATAAAAATAGAATAAACAATTGTTTTTAAATATCTAGGTTAATGAAAGTTTTCTATTGCGTTCAAAACATTACGTGGCTTATTAAGAGAGGCTCAGTAGTCGATTCCTGCCTACACGATGGAAACCCTGTGTGCCTCGGTATGAAAAGGTAAAGTCCCAGCAAATAGCACAGACCGCAAGAGTCGAGCTGACTGGTGGGCTGAGGCATGCCTCAGAAGCGCAGCCGGCTTGCATTAAATATAAATGCTTACTTTCCATTGATAAATTCATCTATAGTCCTGCTTTCAAGCAGCTAATGAATAAAATGTGGAAGTATGTGCTACTATATACACCTGTGAGGATGGTGCTGCTGGTACCCCGCCCCTTCAAGAAAGCCTACAATGGATGATCAAAAGTTTTCCACCACCCTTGAGCCACGAAAATTTCTTCCACCTGCCATCAGTGGGAATTATACCATCTCTATGTGAAGGCACTATAAGAAATGTAGCTACTCTACCTTTTTGTGGTCAGCCAGCTGCGAGCAATTTCAGCAGTACAACACATGGGGATAGCCTGTGCTGTCGAAATGTGCAAATGGCTTCAGTCATACCAAAAACAAGGCCTGAAGCCACGATCTCAACATGTCCATAATAGCGCTGCAGCCTTATAATGGCATTAGGGCCATCAGACAGAGAGTTGAATAACAGTGACAATTGTCAACAGGGAGTTGCCCTCAAATGCAGAATGTCTGTTACAATATGAGTTAGACAGAATTGCATCTGGGTTCACTAGCCCGGCGGAAATAAATACATCTTAGATGATTCTCTGTCTTACAGCATCATTTTACTTTGCCTCTTTAATGCTGTGGAAGTGACTGAGTGGAATGATGGCAGGCCACCTGAACCTTGTCTGCAAAAGACCGAGACCTTCACAGTTGGGTGAATGGTTGAATGATCATTACTCGAGGTGGTCCTGAAGTTGCTATCAATACCCGTCCTCAACGCCCCCTAACTCAGTTTAGCAATGTCCCTGAAAACCATTCTGCTCTAGAATAAAAATACCACATCATCATCTGCTAGAAAATGTTGGGATGCCAGAAACACTAGTTTAGAGAAAAATCAGCTGAGTTCTTCAGGCCAAGACTGCCAACCAATTAATGAACAACTGGATCTCGCCACTCACTTTGCTCCCTTGTAATCCATGTCACCTCCCAATCGGACTTTCAAGTGGCATCCCAAGTAAAGGCATAACGAGACTGAGGATGCTGGTTGAACTGTGCCATCCCCAGCTCACTTGGTGGTATTCACATCCTGGTGGAGCTTGAGGTTTTGCCCATAGAGGATGGGCTTAAGCCCTATGTAGACAACTTTAATAACATGATGAAACATGTCATGAAATCACATATACATCATGAGGTGGACACTGTTTGGGGGGCTGGAGGGCAAGAGGTGGGTTTAGCTAAAATGGAAACTGAATGTCTATGAGGGTAAATGTCTATGAGGAGCCGTGAGAAAACGCTTTAACAGCGTGCTTCGTGAGTGCTCTCAGTGTTGCCTACACAGGTGAGGAAGGCCCAGACAGGTGAAGGCAGAGTCGGTCTCTTGTGCATCTAATGTACAGTAACAATGGGATATCCTCATAGGACCTGGACGTCTTTCAAGGTTGTCTCTTATTCCATGGGTTGTCCTGCGATGACACCCAGTAGGTGGAGGTCAGTGGAGCCAGGAGGAATGACATTACTTGCTTAACTGAGATAGACACCTTAGCAAAAGAGTACACAACTGAATCAAGCTTGTCTCCTGCAAAATTAATTCCAAGGAGTCTATTGAGGACAAAAGTCTTGAAAGATCTTTAACCCTGCCTCCTCTGGAAGTTTTTTCCTTCCCGGATGGACCCAGTCATGCCAGGCAAAATCCACATATGTGCATTCTCTACTCTGGGGCTTGAGCTGTTTAATAGAGATCAGACTGTGAGGAACGCCACTGAAATAGACAAATATGTGTTAGATAATTCTCTCAAAGCATCAGGCCTGTATGACATGTATTTTTTGATGCCTGTTTAACAACAGTCCAGTTACCTTAAAAGCAGCAGAGAAATCGTTGTCAAAAGCCAAACCATGCTGGTAAAAAATAATGCACGCCGGGTGAGCTCTCAGAGAAGACACAGCATGTACGTCCAATACCTTTTGTCAAATAAAAGGGACTGAAGAAGGAAATGTGTAGATTGGGCTCATGGTGGCGGTCCTTAGATGCTTAGTTTAAACATCTGTACTGCAGCCCCAGTGTGATGACATACAGGGAGTGCAGAATTATTAGGCAAATGAGTATTTTGACCACATCATCCTCTTTATGCATGTTGTCTTACTCCAAGCTGTATAGGCTCGAAAGCCTACTACCAATTAAGCATATTAGGTGATGTGCATCTCTGTAATGAGAAGGGGTGTGGTCTAATGACATCAACACCCTATATCAGGTGTGCATAATTATTAGGCAACTTCCTTTCCTTTGGCAAAATGGGTCAAAAGAAGGACTTGACAGGCTCAGAAAAGTCAAAAATAGTGAGATATCTTGCAGAGGGATGCAGCACTCTTTAAATTGCAAAGCTTCTGAAGCGTGATCATCGAACAATCAAGCGTTTCATTCAAAATAGTCAACAGGGTCGCAAGAAGCGTGTGGAAAAACCAAGGCGCAAAATAACTGCCCATGAACTGAGAAAAGTCAAGCGTGCAGCTGCCACGATGCCACTTGCCACCAGTTTGGCCATATTTCAGAGCTGCAACATCACTGGAGTGCCCAAAAGCACAAGGTGTGCAATACTCAGAGACATGTCCAAGGTAAGAAAGGCTGAAAGACGACCACCACTGAACAAGACACACAAGCTGAAACGTCAAGACTGGGCCAATAAATATCTCAAGACTGATTTTTCTAAGGTTTTATGGACTGATGAAATGAGAGTGAGTCTTGATGGGCCAGATGGATGGGCCCGTGGCTGGATTGGTAAAGGGCAGAGAGCTCCAGTCCGACTCAGACGCCAGCAAGGTGGAGGTGGAGTACTGGTTTGGGCTGGTATCATCAAAGATGAGCTTGTGGGGCCTTTTCGGGTTGAGGATGGAGTCAAGCTCAACTCCCAGTCCTACTGCCAGTTCCTGGAAGACACCTTCTTCAAGCAGTGGTACAGGAAGAAGTCTGCATCCTTCAAGAAAAACATGATTTTCATGCAGGACAATGCTCCATCACACGCGTCCAAGTACTCCACAGCGTGGCTGGCAAGAAAGGGTATAAAAGAAGGAAATCTAATGACATGGCCTCCTTGTTCACCTGATCTGAACCCCATTGAGAACCTGTGGTCCATCATCAAATGTGAGATTTACAAGGAGGGAAAACAGTACACCTCTCTGAACAGTGTCTGGGAGGCTGTGGTTGCTGCTGCACGCAATGTTGATGGTGAACAGATCAAAACACTGACAGAATCCATGGATGGCAGGCTTTTGAGTGTCCTTGAAAAGAAAGGTGGCTATATTGGTCACTGATTTGTTTTTGTTTTGTTTTTGAATGTCAGAAATGTATATTTGTGAATGTTGAGATGTTATATTGGTTTCACTGGTAATAATAAATAATTGAAATGGGTATATATTTTTTTTTTGTTAAGTTGCCTAATAATTATGCACAGTAATAGTCACCTGCACACACAGATATCCCCCTAACATAGCTAAAACTAAAAACAAACTAAAAACTACTTCCAAAAATATTCAGCTTTGATATTAATGAGTTTTTTGGGTTCATTGAGAACATGGTTGTTGTTCAAT
The DNA here is from genome assembly GCF_031143425.1 of Pleurodeles waltl. Classification (NCBI taxonomy): domain Eukaryota; kingdom Metazoa; phylum Chordata; class Amphibia; order Caudata; family Salamandridae; genus Pleurodeles; species Pleurodeles waltl. The sequence goes on from NC_090448.1 coordinate 1,127,736,619, forward strand.
AATAAAATTAATCCTCAAAAATACAACTTGCCTAATAATTCTGCACTCCCTGTATATGTTCAAATAAATCATGCCCCATGCAGGCATACATCATGATGGGTTGGACATTTTGTGTTTTTTAATTAACAATTCCAGAATGGCAGACACTCATCTTGGAACTGTAAGTTTTAAAAAAATGTACATAAAAAGAGCCTTTGCAGTTAACTGCAGTGGCCAGAACCCCGTAAAAAGTTAAAAATAAAAATACATTGAAAAAAATGAGATACAAAAGCAAGAGCAGACCAGCGGATTCTAGAGAAGAAATAAAAAACGGACAAGTGGCAGTGGTGATAAAGGAGCAACAGAGGAGCATTAGGTGGGGACATTTTTTTTTTTTTTAACTGAGCGGAAAAGGGACGGGGAAATGGAAACCAGAAGATTTCGCTGGGAGTGGGAAAGCAAGAAACACATGCACTCTCATGGACTTCAAACAGAAAAAATCTCTCGGAATGTAAAAAGTGGAACACTACAGGTCATCCAGTCAGAAGATAGTAAGGAAGAAAAGCTCCAGGGTTGGAAAAACAAACAGCTAGAGAGAAATGAATAGGTAGCAGGGAAGTGAGAGACAAGAAAGCTAACCAATCAAGAACAAGGGGCTGACCCAAATCTCACTATTTGTATACATCTTAATGTATTACAATAGGTTATCAACAAAACCTACTAAAGCCATCTATCTGTAAGTAAGGCTCTAAGGAGGCTTTGAACATGAGCAAAAGCAAGTAATGGGAAAAGTTACCAGATGTATTTGGTTTCAAACGGGAATGGCTACTTATCTATGCCTTGACACCAGAACTAGTCTGGATATTTATCCCACCGGATCTTTCCCCAAGGGTCAGAAAAACATTGGTGAACCCACCCTGGTTCCAATGTAAGGTTCTAAGTTTCACAGGCAGTCTTTTCAATCAAAAAGTCAAATCATGTTGGTAAATCCAACAAACTTTTATTACTAATGCAGCCAGCAGACACGTGTTTTACCCCCTCGACGGGATGTGTACCTGGGACTTTCTCAAGACTCTAGATACAGTCCGGAATATCTGTCCATTTTTGATTAGTACAGGTTATGCAGGTTGCCAGTCAAGAACACATCAACCAAATAATCTGTCTCATTACGGTCCCGGTTAAATCCTGAACATCAGATACATTAGGTGAAAGAGCTCTCGGCTGTGGTTCATGAAGCTTATGTAATAAAGGTTTGTTGGATTTACCGATATGATTTTGCTTATTGATTGAAAACACTTCCTGTGAAACTTAGACCTTTACATTTGAACCAGGGTGGCGTGACCAATCCTTTTCTGATACAAGGAACTTACCTGAGGAAAAGTGGTCCACACCTTATCTGGTGACCCACCGTTTGATGTATATGGGCACTTGCTACATAGAAGAGAACTTTGGACAATTGGGGCCCTTTCCCCAAGGGTGTAGGGGGTGGCTAAAGCAAATAGTGGCCTGTTTTTGAAGGATGATGGCCACAGTGTCTGTCTCCAGCTCCCTGGGTTTATGGCAGGAGGCGTATAGGGGGCAAAAAGGGAGATAGAGCGAAAGGGATGTAAGAGGAAATAAACAAACAGAAAGCAAGCGGGACCGCCTTCAACATGTTTGGAAGGGCTGTTTTTGGGCCACAGCCCAATCTTGTCTACACTGAGGGATGGTCCATTGCAAGAAGATACGCGTGATTTTTCGCACAGCAAAATGCTTTCCATTCAAATAATGCCCAAAAGAGTGCAGTAAGGCCTTGATTGCTAATTGCTAGATCTACATTTAGACCATATCTGCGTTGCCACAGCTCTTGGGGAGAAAGAATATGAGATGGCGGTACTTTACTTCCACTTTACTTCCGCTTTAATAAACGCTTCTACTCCACTAGTCTTCAGCAGCAAGCCAGCACTAGCACATAAATAACACACGTTAACAGGACAGCTGGTCCACCGTTGAGCAATATTTACAATGTGAAATGTTTGTTAAAGCTATGAAAAATAGAGGAGGCTTTCCAATGCCCATTAAATGATCGGAGTTAAGACTGAAATAACCAAGCCCACATCACAGCAGTACTTCAGGGCTTACCAACTACTTACACAAAAAGAATAAAAACGCCATAATAAATCAGACACGTTCCTTCCTAATCCTCTCAGAGAGCTATTAACTAAACACTTAAGGGTTTTCACTATGATAAAATAGCAACATAGCGTACAGGTCAGAAGTGGCATCACTGCTCTACACACTGCCATAGACCCAAAAGCCACAATAATTGGCTGCTGCAAACTAAGATCTCAAATATTCATTCATGACACTCAGACCCAACTCTCAGTCAGCAAAGAAGCTGAACAACTCTCAGGCCAATCCAACATCTCAAAATGCTGAACAGGGATGAATATGAGAGCTTCTGTAGGAAGCATATGTTGGACTGAAGCTACTGAAAGGGAGTGTCCGATGCTTAACAAAACTTTGTATAAACAATTATGCTCAACTGTGGAGGTCCTCCTAATTGGAAAGCCACATCTTCCACTCACCTCAATGCCTAATGCCAATAACCAATCCAGGTAACCAGGGTTGGACATTTTAGAGTACTGATCGTATACTCCACTCATTTAAAAAATATAACAGGTCCTCAAAAACCACCTTACTCCGGATCATAATCTTATACTCTACTCTGAAATTGAACAATCAAAAGAATGCGGTTTCAAGTGATTTTCATCTATCACTTTAAATTTCTTAAGCACACACTACTATACTGTTTCTGCCCACTGAACTATGCATAGAGACATTTATTAGTGTCGCTGATAAGACTATAGCAATAGTTTGTGTCTTGGTATTCTGCTCAGAGCAATTGTCCAGTTCAAAAGAATATAAAATGCTGCTGCACAACCGGTTTTAAGAGACTAAACGTGAAAATGTGTCCTCCATATATAATTCTCTCCACTGGCCAGTGGAAAATGTGCTGTTCAAAGCAGTGTGGCCTGCTAACAATATTTTTATTACAAAGCCTCACATTTCCTGGCCTCCAATTTTAACCACTACTATTCCAGGAGGAGGTTTAAAATCCTCAGATGTGCCTGTGGTGCAATCCTGGTATCAAACTAACCTGCAGAAAGTGTTCTTCAAGGATTCCACCACATACTGCTAATAATACTAGATAGTTTCACTAGTGAACCTTAGCCTTTGCACCATGGTGACATTAAGCATAGTGTCCCACTGGAGAAGTGGCTTCATGATGACATGAAGTCACTTCTCCAGTGGGGTACTAAGCTTAATGACACCATCCTGGCAGACACTCAGCTATTCACCTCTAATAGTATTACTAGATCACTTTCGTCGTACAGTACGGCCACTAGGGATCAATCAAGTCCATAGGTGAATGCAGATGTTGAACCATTAGTCTGGTTTCAGTTTCAGAGGGCCAATGCCATGCAACTGGTAACTTGTGGTATTTGAAGGTGCACTTTCACGTCACACTCCCACAAAGGGGCCATGGCAGAGGTGAGAGTGTTGGGGGGTTTTCTCACCCAAATACAAATGATTGGTAGATCGAGAATGAACTGCTTTGAGTATTACTTGCTATATACTTTGCAAAAGTCTTGATGTCTACGTGTGTCTTTTTCTTACCTCTTGAAGTTCTTTCAGGTATATGTGGCAGAGAGGTAGCCAAAGTGGCATGGGTCTGTGAGCACCCATTTGAGGCTTAAAAGAGATTGCAAGACTCATTGCCGAGAGAGGATGCCGGACCACATCTTTTCCTGCCTGGTGGGCTGTGACTCGTCAATTAATAGTCCTTCTCCAGGATGAGATGAGGTGATACCCCATCAAGATAGGTTAACAGGAAGGCCTTCTCTGAAGAACAGGCAAGAGGGAATTCTTGTTCAAGGAGTTTAGCTGACATTATCAAAAATTTCAAGAATACAGTAGCAGCCTGATCAGAGATGAATCCCCACATACAAAGTGTCAATTCATAAGTTCGATACTTTTTGATGTGAAAACTGATCGTTCAACTGTTATGATTGACACAGTACCCAATTACAAGAGTGATATATTTTTCATAAAGATGGAGTACATTTCATTTTAAGAGAACTTGGCCATTTTTTATAGAAACAGGATCAGGATTCATTATCATGAGTCTATTACAGACAGTCGGAGGTGTGTGATTGTTTGAACTTTATGTTTTGATGAAGAATTTTTGATGTACTATTCGGGTTTGTTCCCTATGGGGCATGTGATGTGTCATCTCTTGGGCAAGTTGATAAATAGCACTGCCAAGAAGAGTCAAACCTGTGCTCATTGCCAGGGAAACTGTGAGAGGGACGAATGGTTCTGGAGTCTGGCTTCGGGAAGCACACTCTACTGTGTGGGAAATATGCCCATTAAGGAGTAGGGAACAAGGAGCTCCCTTAAGATCTTCTTGCATACTGTGGTGTTTGGGAAGTGAGGCGATGTGCTGTGGACTACTTCCATGTTAAGCCTAATATTGGGTAACAAAAGAGTCCACAGAAACAAGTCCTCGAAAAAAATATTTGAAACTTTTCTGTAATACATGTGACCTAAATGTTTCTAAACCAAGTGCCTACATTTGTAGCACATTTAGCCCTTTGCCATGAAAGCTGGCTTTCTAACACAATGTGTGTCAAAAATAAGATTTATACCTTAACAAAACTATCTGTATGAAGGCTAACTGCCCAATGCCTGTGAGAAAACACTATTCCCTCGCTTTATATGTAGTCACCTGCACTTCAGCCCACAGGTACATGAGGTCATTCTTATGGCAGACTTTGGCCTTTACAAACGCCAGTGACCTAACACGAGATGTTTCACGTTGGTGCCTAGGGTATCACTATCGTGATCTGCCTTTAGCCACACCTCTGTGCCTCAAAAAGTTATATATTTATTTGCAACTGTTAAGAATATGTAATATCAGGCTTTGAACTCTCATTCACCCATTTTTAAGCGTTGAGAAACATCACTCTAAACAGAGCCAAGTACGCCACCTGCAACCGTAGTATGCCCAAGCTTGGATGTGCCACATCATAACATAAAGGCTGCTTTAGTCAGAATGGACAATTTGAAAATAAAGTGACGAGTTACTAAACAAAACGCACATGTACACACACCCACACAACTGCACTTATTTTGTTTGGAATTGTGATCCTGTCATAAACAACACCAAACACCTCAGGACAAAAAAAGTAAAGAAAGGCCCAGGAGAAGGAGTGCTTCCTTGTCAATACATTTTCAGTTTGTGAGACAGGGCAGGAGGGCCCAGGGAGCTACGTTGTCAGTGGTATTCCAAAGTCAAAATGCCATTTTGACACAACGTGTTGCTTGTAGTATATTACGGACGTTCAGCGTTTTTTTCATTATGAATCCGTTCTGGCATTAGAACTTGCTTGTAATTAGAAAGGTAGGGAGATTACACTCACACGTGCATTACATAAGGCGAAGTAGGTCCCCGAGCTGTAGGTGTAGTCATCGGCCTTTCATTTATCCTTTGGAAAATTCTGTGTTTTCACTCAAGTAATGCAAATGTAAGGTGATGCTCCGCGTTGTTGTGCTGCTCACCTACAGAGCACGAAGCTCAGCGAGACTGGGATTGCCTAACTCCTAGCCTTAAGAAAGAGGATGCCTTTGTTATCTCACCAGCCTATGGGAGAGCACCTCCACCAAGGGAAGAGGTGCCTACTTAGTCCACCTTCCAAAAAAACATTTGAAAAACAACACAGGGCAAAGCATAAAACTGTTATTTCCTTATCAAGTGGTATACAAACAGTGGTACACATCCAAGAACGTACTGTGCCTATTAACTGTGATGGCACCCAGGTTTTTAGTGCCTATTCCTTTTACCGTCCCAGTCAGGGGTAACCCCTACTTGAAAAGGAAGAGTGGTCGCAAAGATGTTTACCACAACACTGATAATGTGCTCCTCAGAATTCCTTGGTAGAGTTGTTATGAACCTCTCTTGCCCCCAACAACTGGTTTCACTCATGAATCTTATCACTAGGCTTATTGGCAAAATGTTATATCTCCACATGTGGTCTCTCAATGAAAGAATATAATGCACACAAGCATTTTATATGCAATGGGTCTCGCATATTTGGGAAAAGTTAATTGTCATTTTTTGACAACAGCGCCCACGAGCAAAAAAAAAAACGAGTGGAAACTGAAAAGACTACTTACAAAATAAAATACAGTTAGCTTTAAAAAAATAAAACTTTGCAATTTTGTGTGTCCTGCAGGGCATGGTTTTGCCAGTCACAAGTCTTCTGTTTGAGGGGCACTGGAAGTTAGAACAAAATAGTACTTCGGTCAGTTCGGGAGCAGCAAGTGGGCACTAATTAAATTGAATCAATTAGTGCTTGATCCCTGCTCCACGCAGAAGAACGGAAATGATGTCCTTGACGAATTACGAGGCTGTAAAGAAGAGTGCTACGCAAACCAACAAATGGTGAGCGACAGGCGGGCTCCAAGCCCTTTACTGAACACAACAGTTTCTCGCATGCGCTAGCGCATGCACTCGCAGACTTGACCCTAAAAAAGATAAATAATGTTTAAACTTCTACAAACTTATTTGTGGTGACAGAAAGTGTTAGCCAATGGTGTAATGCTACTAATCTGGTGGATCCCTATCAAAGCAAGCCTAGATGACTGGCCTGGGAAGAAAATATATTTTAAAAATGCCATACACTTCGGGACATTCCCAGTTTATTAGCCTGTGTGTAATGGCACAATAAAAAAACAACAAAAGCAAGGCTATCGTACAGACTTTCTCTGTCATAACTGATAATCAAAATCTATATATTGTTGACTAGTTTTTTAGCTGAATTCTATCACAGGACCGGAGGCGAGGATTATGCAGATCTTTCTTCACTTTTTATTAAACAGCAAGTTCAAAGTTAAACAAAACATGAACAAAAAAACTACAAGTTCCATGAGCCCGCCGCCATGGTAACGAGTATCCAATGAGGTGCACTCCTTCATGTTGGTATAAATATCCCCAAATGCGTCACACTTCCTCTTTCTTCACTGCTCCATGCGAGTCAGATAAGTGCCTTTTTTCTGCCTCCGGTTACGACGTTTGTTGTTGGCTTGGCGCGTTACGACTCCAATTGTGTTTTTTCTGTGCTTTATTGTTTATAGCAACGTCTGTTGCTACGAGCGTACTCTGTCCGGAACGGACGTTTCCGCTCGAGCGTTTAATTTTGTTGTTTAGCCCTCGGCGTGTTTGAATACACGTCGGGCCCACCAGAGGGCGCGCGCGCTGCGTTTTTCAGCGTCTGAGAGCTAGTCACTCTCAGCGCTCGCATCTCGCACTCATCATTTTATTTACAAATTGAAGGTTTTTTCCTCAGTGGCACGTTTTGTGCCTACCGTGCTGTTTTTCCCTACCCTGTGACACCCGTTTTGGGTAAGAATTACCCCATTGGGAAGACATTTTCATTGGCTTTACTTGGAAAGTGACAGAGAGGGTAGGGAATTACCCTATATCTATATATTTTTGTTGGGTGTACACTCTGTCCAGTCCTCATTATGCAATCCTCTCAAGAGAATGAGCCTTTTACCAACATGTCCCCAGGTGAGGGTCCCTCTCACCGTACCCTTCCCCCTGGGGTGGACGCTTTGTTTTCACAGGCTATCTCTCACGCTTTAGCCCCTCTTAGGGATACTGTAGCTAAACTTACTGAACAGGTGTCCAAGGGTACGGGCAGGTTTGGTGTGACGGGAGCGGAGGGTGATTCCTCTACCCTTTCGGCTCCCAGGAAAATTCGCAAGCGCGACGCGGGGCACCTGGAGGATGGTGATTTTTTGTCCAATCCCAAGAGTGCGCGCGCGCATAAGCGCTTACCCTCCCGGGAGGGCCGTTTGCCCGGGGTAATGGGTGACATGCTTCACCAGCTATGGAACCCTGATTTGGGATCCCCTAAAGGCTTCATGGGAGGTTCAGATGAGGACTCATCATCTTTGGATGACGACTCAGGTCGCCCTTGGCGTCCTGGTGCTACCCTGCCAGATCCTTCGGATCAAGGCAAGTCTGATTCCGATATGTTTGAACCGGAGGGTATCTACCATCCGCGTTCCTCGGAGTGGCGTCCAGACCACAAGGTAGCTCAATATGTCGCCAGCAAAATTAGGCAACCTCTGGACAAAGAGGTGCGAGCTCGTATACGGGCGGAATGCCCACGCCCCTCTTTATCGGATAAAGTCGCTTTTACGCCTGATATTGACCCTAAAATGTGTAAGTTTTTTGCCAAATATACCAAGGATCCCAAAAAAGGGATTGATCGCTCCTGGAGGGCATGCCAAGATAAACTGCTTGATGTGTTAGGTCCCCTCACACAGATTATTCAATTGGCGGAGCGGGCCAAGCAAGCAAACACTCCCCTTCAGACAGACAGACATAGCGGGATGGGCACAGAGAGCTGTATGTCTTCTCGGCAACGCAAACTGTGCCATCTCTGCAGAAAGACGCAGGTCTTTATTGATCAAAATCGACCCCAAGTTAGGGGAACTGTCTAACTCGGAGGCAGGGGCGGTTGCCCAAGGCAATTTATTTGGTGACCCTTTTGTGAAAGAGTTAGGGAAATTTGTGGCTACTTTTTCAGCTTTGGATAAAGCACAATCTTCCATCAAAAAGATTTTTCCCAATAAGGTTTTTGGCAGGGCCGGGCGAGGCAGGGGTTGCTCTTCCGGCCGTCCTTTCCAGCAAGGCCCCAGTTCCTTCCGAAACTACGGTTGGAGAGACGGCAGACAAGGAACTTTCTTCCCCAACAGAGGCAGGGGAAAAGGCAGAGTGTCCAGAAATACGCGAGGAGCATCTAATGCCCCAGGAGGTCCCTCTGGTAAGGCTTATCCCTTTTTCCCCAAAAAATTTTAGAGGGAGATTGAGGTTTTTCAGGGACAATTGGAGGCGCATTACCTCCGATGCATGGGTTCTACAAACAGTCTCAGGGTTTCAGATAGAATTCTGGGGTACCCCACTTCAGGAGAAACTGCCTCCACCCATAGTGTTCTCAGCAGCAGACTCAGAGCTCATAAATTTAGAGGTTCAGGCCCTTCTACACAAAGGAGCCATTTCCGTCACTTCCCTTCACCCCACAGGTTTCGTAAGCAACATCTTCTTGGTGGAGAAAAAGGACAAGGGTTTTCGTCCCGTTATCAATCTTCGTGCCTTCAACGAGTGGGTGGTTTACAGACATTTCAAAATGGAGGGTATTCACATGCTCCGCGATCTCCTCTTACAAGGAGACTGGATGGTTCGTCTGGATCTCAAAGACGCGTACCTCACAGTCCCTATTTTTCCACCCCATCGCAGATTCCTGCAATTCTTATGGAACGACCAGATGTTCGAATTCACCACACTCCCCTTCGGCCTGTCATCAGCACCTTGGTGCTTCACAAAACTCCTCAAACCAGTAGTGGAAACTCTGAGGTTACAAGGCATACGCCTTATAATTTATCTGGACGACATCCTTTTAATGGATCAATCCAGGTCTCAGTTGATATTCAATCTGAACACAACTATTGCGCTTTTCGAGGACCTTGGTTTCGTGATCAACCAACAGAAGTCAGAACTTACTCCGACTCAATCGTTAATCTTCCTAGGGTTTCTAGTGGACTCCCGATCGGCGTCTCTCAGTCTCCCGACGACGAAGATTTCCAAGATAAAGAAGGAACTGAGAAAAGTCCTTCGGCGAGACCAGATCTCACTACGTCAACTAGCCAGAGTGGTCGGCCTGCTTTCCTCTTCGATTCAGGCCATTTTTCCTGGTCCCCTACACTACAGAGCCCTGCAACGCTTGAAGGCGTTTCACCTTCGTCGAGAGGTGTCGTACTCCGAGCTGATATCCCTGTCTCAGGAGGCAAGGACGGAGTTGCTTTGGTGGCTGGACCACATGGAGGCATGGAATGGCAGGGCCATTTTTGGAGCAGCCCCAGATCTGGTGATCGAGTCCGACGCCAGTCGCCAGGGATGGGGGGCTCGTTGCGGGGACATTTCGTTCGGGGGACCCTGGACCCCGCAGAAACTTACCATGCATATCAACTGCCTGGAGCTCCTGGCGGGATCATTTGCGATCAAATCTCTCACGAGGGACAAAGTCTCATGTGTAGTTCTACTGCGGATGGACAATGTCTCAGCGGTACAATACATAAATCGTTTAGGGGGGACACGATCAAGAGCCCTAGCGGAACTAGCGAAAGATTTTTGGCATTTTTGCCTTCAACACCAAATCTCAGTCACAGCAAAGTATCTTCCGGGAACCCAGAATATCTGGGCAGACTGGAATTCTCGGTTTCTCCGGGATCCCAGCGATTGGCGGCTACATCACTCGGTTTTTCAAGCGATCATGGATCGTTGGGGTCCCTGCTCAGTGGATCTCTTTGCGTCTCGTTGGAATGCTCAGCTTCCCCTATACTTCAGCTGGCATCCGGATCCGGGAGCGGCGGCAGTAGATGCGTTTCTCCAACATTGGGGTACTCTTCAGGGTTATGCTTTTCCCCCGTTTCTTCTTATCCCGCGGGTTACTGCTCAAGTCCGCCGCCAAGAGGCGACGGTGATTCTCATAACCCCCTGGTGGAGGTCACAGGCGTGGTTCCCAACTCTGCTGGAACTCTCGTGCGAATGTCCTCTTCGCCTCCCGGATTTTCCCTCGATACTCCTGGATCCGTCGGGGTTCTGTCACCCTCTAGTCGTGCAAGGTCATCTTTCCCTCATAGCTTGGAAGATTTCCGGCATCGTTGGCAAGACAACCGACTTTCGCAGGAAGCTAATAACTTCATCGCACAGGCCTGGGCCCCTGGTACATGCAAACGATATAGTTCAGCATGGAATAGATGGTCTAGTTGGTGTGTGGGCAAACACTGCGATCCCATGGGAGCCAGTATTATCGACATCATCAATTTCCTCGCAGAATTAGCGGAATACGGCTTGGCGTATCGTACGATCAATTCTTTTCGTTCGCCCATCTCCGCGGGCCACCCTCCGCTGCACAATCTCCCGATCGGAGAGCATCCCTGGATATGTAAACTTCTTAAGGGTATTAGACTCTCCAGGCCTCCACAACCCAGATATTCGGAGCTCTGGGATGTGAACTTAGTTCTTAATCTCTTGTCCTCTTGGCGGGACAACCAGTATTTGTCGACAAAGGAATTGTCGGCCAAATTAGCCATGCTTCTCTGCCTCATTTCCTGTAAACGAGTGTCAGATATCAGAGCACTGGATGTTTCCGCTCGAGTCTTTACTCCACAAGGAGTCACGTTTACTATTGCAAGGAGGACAAAGACTAATACCAGGTCGGTATCCTATCCAGCTTTTCCTGATTCCCCGAAACTATGTGTGGTTAGATGTCTCAAAGCCTATGAAGAAGTGGCCAGTTCTTGTAGACCTCCAGGTGAGAATCAATTGTTGATTTCCATAAAGAGACCGTTTAAGGCGGTTTCTTCTCCTTCCATTGCCAGATGGATTAGATGGATTCTCTCTGAGGCAGGAATAAATATTCAAGTTTTTGGCGCCCATTCTACTCGGGGAGCTATGGCTTCTAAAGCAATACAAGTGGGGGGCAGATTGGAGGACATCATGCACGCTGCTGACTGGTCTTCAGACTCTACTTTTAAGAAGTTTTACTTTAAACCAATTCATGAAGCAGCCGCACTAGTGGTGAGTAAGCTTTAAACTTGCATAATCCTCGCCTCCGGTCCTGTGATAGAATACGAAATTTCCTAGCTATCGTGAAGGAAAGTTTCAATTCTATTAAGGACACGGAGGCGAGGATTATCCCACCCACATACGATACGATGGTATGTTCCCTCCCGATTACATCTATCTGCGTAACAAGGTAGTATACTTGCGTTTCTACCTTTATTTATTGTTATTTTTCTGCTCATATTCTGATTTACATTAGGCAGCACTTGATTCAGATATATTTACATTTTATATTGAAATGTATTTTAAGGTTCATGACTTTATTGCCTTTCGGTATGTTTCGTTGTGCTATCGGATTAGCATCTAATTATACCTTTTTTTGTAGGTTTCGAAACTACAACCAATTGTCTCTACCAGGATTCCTTCCGCAGTGAAGTCGAGGAAGTGTGACGCATTTGGGGATATTTATACCAACATGAAGGAGTGCACCTCATTGGATACTCGTTGCCATGGCGGCGGGCTCATGGAACTTGTAGTTTTTTTGTTCATGTTTTGTTTAACTTTGAACTTGCTGTTTAATAAAAAGTGAAGAAAGATCTGCATAATCCTCGCCTCCGTGTCCTTAATAGAATTGAAACTTTCCTTCACGATAGCTAGGAAATTTCGTATTCGCCCACCTAGTCTAGTGTTTTACTGTGGGTTCATTGTTAATATCCTCCCACTATGTGTTAGTTTTGCCTTTCGTAAGGTCCCATTCAGATGTTATCAAACAGGGGGTCGAGATTTTGCGAATCTTCAAAAACACAGGAAATTCTAAAATCACAGCTTACGCAGCATTTATCAAAAGACTGAACAGCATCATCACATCTCATGGAGAAAATAAGTTTTCGCTGACAATGTAACGAAACTGCTCCATAACTAAATGGTCACAATGGCTGAAGCATACCTATATATTATGATCCCCGTTTTATTGTATATATATTTTGACATTTCTGGCTGTGTTTATACATATTTATTTTGCTAAGTTTATGTGTTTATCTATATTTACTTTGGATTACGTGAGAAACTGAGCAGAGGCAATTATATTTCCACATTTATCTAACCGATAAATGTACACATACTTGAAGGCCTCACAATTTCAATTATATGAATACCCCTAGATGATAAATCATTACAATCTTAAGAGAGCATGCTCATTTTAGTATAACTCTTGTGAACATATAAAGCAGTTTACACCTCATTAGGAAACTTCCACTCTTTTCTTTTAAAATCCCTTACCTTTCAATCGATTTAGCTATTGGCCTGGCAGTCGTAACTGACAAAATTTTGAATCAGTCAAAAAAACAAAAAAAAAACGAATTTCTGCTTGTATCCAACATTTAAAAATAAATACAGACACGAAAATATATGTTTTTCGGTCTTTATTTACTGTAAAATCAGTAAAAATGGATAACAGCCTGAAGTATACATTTTATATGCCTTTTTACCACTAGTGGTAAGTGTGACGAGGGATAGGACTATAGAAGTGAAGAATGATACCGGTCTCCTCGACAATGGTAAGAAATAGTATATTTCTCTATGCAGACCTGGTCTACTGTGTCGGACTGGAAACGAAAATAGGCTGAATGCCCAAATAAAAGTGGCCCCCATTAGCAAATCAGATAGCTAAAAAGCGACCCACATTTGCAAATTGGGCCATTTTGAACTTGTGAAAACAAGCTATAAAGGTATTTTGCAAGGTATGGCAGAACGTACCATTTGTGGTTGCTGCAGTCAGTATTTGTGGTAATATGAGGGAAATCAAACTAGTCACAGGAATATAAAATAGCAAATCAGTCAAAAACAGGCGAGACACTGACCTTTCAAGAAAGGTCTTCATGAACTGCAATATTGCGGGATGGCCAATCCGATCTTTTTGTTTTATGATTTACGGCATGCTGCTTTCACACATGGGACCCACATACATTCAACCCAATATTAACCACACCTAATTCATATTAATGAAATCCACGAGAGAGAAACTGGAATACATGCATGAAATGGATTGCTTGAACACAAGAGTAATCCAGCTCAGCACATTGCCCGTGGTAGTAAACGCAATATAAATGCAATGACAATACAATGTGTATTAGTTTTGAACACATGTATTTAACCAGAAGAGAACCAAGTTCACTAAAGATATTTCCTTACCAAATAATTGCAACAGTGACTATGAGAATCAATAAGTGAGGATTTTTTAAATTAAGCTATACTATGGTTGAACCATTGTTTTTTCCTTTGCACTGCAGTAACAAGAAGGATGCATCTCTGCTTACCATTATACTTGCAACGACGTTTATTTTCACAGCATGACATAAATGCACTTAGAAGAGCATGCATATATATTTAATTGGGCATTCTGTAATGCAGCTTTTCAGCCTCTATCTCTCGCCTTGCACTCCGTGAGCCGCGAGCTTAATTGTCATGCTGCTAAAGCCTGTCATAAGCGCGCATCTAATCACTGGCGGGAAGGAGGATCGCAACATATCAAACTGTATTTGCAAAAGCAGATTTCAGAGCGGAAACTCCGGAGCAGGACGCCCTGTACTGACGAGCACGGCAGCGCATAGGCGAGGCTCGCCTCCTGGGCCCCCGGAGGAGGCCGTCAGGAGTCCGCTCGTGGGCCCGGGTAGGGGTGGGTACCGCGTCGCGCGCTATATGGGGGCGGCGGCGCGTTCCGAGTAGAGCTGCGCGAGCGTCAACGGCTCACGGGCGCCCACGTTAGAATCCCGTCAGGCGTCTGACTGAAACCTCGCAGCCCGGGAAGGGTGAACGGCTCGCAGCTTATGAAAGGAAGCGGCAGAATGAATCCAACAACAATTAGCGAGGGATGGGGGGAGCTACCCGCCCTCTTGTTGTTGTGGTACCGGGGTGCGGACTCGCACGCTGACAAAAGCGATAAACGGGCGACGCGCCGTACCTGGCACTCTTGGCAGGGATGCACGTGCCTTTTTTTCTTCATCTTCCGCAGCAGTGCTGTGGAGCTGGTTCTGGCTTCGAGACCCCGATCCGCTTCAGGGCAGCAGCAGCCGCATCTCTGGGCCGTGGCTCGGTGGGGAATGAATAAAGCTGCACTCCGCGTAACCCCTGCCCGGCGCCGAGGAGCGGGAGGAGGTGTCGGAGCTCTGGCGGGGCCGTCACGGTGCGGGGGCCAAAGCAGTGTATCCGGGCACTGCCCAGCGGGGAGGCAGCGATGCCCGTGGATGCTGCAGAACGGCAGATTTTTTTTCCCCCGTATTGCCGAGCGTGAAAGGGCACGGACGGCTGAACGAGCGCAGAGGCAGATGCGGTTAACCCTTGCCGCCCGTCGACGCTCCTCACAGCGGGATAGCTTTTCAGCAATGTCCTGATTTCACCCTCAGCATCCTATGTTCTTGGAATTGGCTTGTAGCCCGGTGCTTGATGCGCTAAGCTCCTTAGATGATGAGCAGTTGATACATCTGGGCAGGGGTGTGCTATTGGCAAGTGCTAGCGCAGTGACACTTGCATCCCTTGGTGGGAGCGTAGTGATGAAAATAAAAAAGAAAAGGCTGCAGCACTTCAAGAGCTGTCGAAAACGAGAGTAAGCGCCTTCCACATCTCGTGCACGACTTCTTGTTGAAACTGCTACTAGTGCCTGTTATTATAATAACTATCACCAGTCATTTACCACGGGCAATACATGGATGGCATTTAAACAACTTTAGTTTCTCCTTAATAGCTGCAACAAACTCGATTGCTGCCGAGCGCTACAGGAAAGCCCAGAACGACATGAGCTCTTGAGCAACGCATTAGTTGCTTTAGGGTGCTATAAGTGCCGTGTTAGAAAGTTAATGCAACGTATTCAGACTGTAGGCCATATTTTCAGCTGTAGAAATGTTCCTTCACTTCTTGACAAAATTATCTAAGGTCAGTCTCGAAGTGAAATGCCAAAGTTAGAAGACCAGCATTACTATTTGAAGCAACATGCTCCCCAGGACCGCATATATGGGCGACAGTGAACATATACGTAACCCTCTTTACTTCATTTCCTGTTATCAAACAAAGTTCTTCAACGCGAGTCATACGGTTTGTTTTAAATTCAGAACTACTAGGGTGCTGTATGCGGAACAGGGTCAAGACTGATTTGCATATGGCTGGGTCCAAACTGGGGTGGCATGGTGAGCAAAAGAACAATGGATTAAACCCAGATCTGTGACTGGGGTTGAGCGGTTGAAAAGTTTCAGCACTCCGTCCATCATCCTTTTGTGTTGGTAATGCGGGAGTTAAACACCTGCCTTGTGGTTGGTTACACTAATGAAAAAAATAAAGATGATAGCAAGGATTTCATTTTGAAATAAAAGCACTAACTAACCCTTTGAATGGTTGATCATTTAAGCATGTACCAGAAACCCTATAAGAGAGAGTTGTAAGCCCTTAGAAGTCAGCTAGTTCTCCCATTAAAACTGGGCAGTGTAAATCCTGCGATTGCTTATTCCTCTATCGTACTCTGTTTAAACCCCATCAAGGGCAACTATTCAGATTTGCACTGTGAAGGACCTTATGTAGAAGACAGCTTTTTTCTTTAAACAAAACTATACATCTTTAAATACGTTTCCTTAAATCAGGGATAGATAGAGATTATCTTTACATAAGACAGAAAGCTAGAAGTAGCAACAGTGGTAGATTGTGCGGAAAGGAATTGTCAAAAAAGGAAGGAGAGATTGGAGTAACGAGTAGAAACCATCACATTGATGGAGGGTCATCCAAGTACATCGTGGCTCATGGCCCAGCTGTAACCTTTAAGTACCATCTACACATACCGTCCACACACACTTTGCTTCACTGCCTCTCTGTTCTGCTCTCTGCACAACCAAATGTTTAGTGTACCAGAGTGCTCTAAAGGAGCTGACAGATGAGGCTGGCACTACACAAAACAATTATCATGCAATAAACATGTCTGAAACTTATCTGCCCTCTATGTCATAATTGTTAATTAACAACTATGTTAATTTTACATGGAATGTAGATACATTTTATTATTAGCATGATTAGTTAAAACCAAGGCCAATTCAATGCATCACGTCTGTGAGCTATAGTACACACAAACACGTATGCATTCATGTGATTAAAAAAGGCAATACAAACTGTCCGGGCGGGTTTTACCCCACCTGTTTTTTTAAAGATTTCAAATAAACAAAACATTGAGGATGGATCCTCCTCAAAACTTAAAACAGATTAAAAAAAACCCAGATCAAAGTCTTCGAAAAAAATGACAGTTTTACAATGACTGTACAGCATTGAATATCATCCCAAGTCTGGTGGTGCTTGGTTACACCACATGCTAGATGTAGAACAATGACGCCACTATCAATCTTGACTTTGCGCCAACCTTGCAGCTACCAATTCAGCCGTATTTGACAGAGATTTGAACACCTGCATCATAAACTTCATCTCCCGGCAGGCAAAAGGAATCGAAAAGCCACTTAGCCAGCTGATAACCGCTGGTCTGGATGTGCATATGCCAAGGGCCATAAAGAAGCGTTTCAAGAGTATTTTCCTTTGCTCCCGCAGTGCTGGACATACACAAAAAAGATGCGCAAGAGATTCTTGTTTGTACCCACAAAGACAACACGCTTCCGACCTGAATTGCTGTTTCCACAAAGGAATCATATCTTTGGTGGCAATCGACCCAAAGCGCAAAAGCATAAATTGATATTTCAGAGTTTGCCTAAAAAAAGCTGATAGGTATTCCTGGGGTCTGAGAGTTTTATATGAAGATAATACCGCCCAGGCATTTTGTCTTTTGGGAAGTGTGTTCTCGTCAGTAATGAGTGACAGTGACCGGTTTGCAGCATTGACCATCCAGTAGAACTCCCCTTTGCTCAAACTCATGTCCCAGACAGTGTCCAGACCCAAGTCCTTTATTAAGTTGTTTAGATGGTTTCCCCATGAGCCAATAATATTATGGTGCTGTTGTTCCTTGAGTTCAAGTCAGCATAGGTTACTTATTGATCCTGTTTCTGAGGCTCGCAATCGCCAGCAGAGTTTTACGTACACATTTTTGCTCTGGAAAATGTAGTTTTTTAACCCAAATTCTAGGCGAACCTGAGCTGGTGAGGCTGAGCTGGGAATCTGGAACACAGCTTTGTAGGCCTTTGTTTGAAATTGATTAAAGACTGCTGCTTCTTTCTCCAGAGTTATCTGGGCCCCATAAGTGACAGTTGGCATTAACTGTGCTGTCATAACGGAGAGCAGATGGTTATATGATGGACAACTCAGTTTTTGTTTTTGTGTTTTAAATCCATATGGGGTTTGAAAGACATATTTTAATCTACTATGAAGCCTAGATATTTAGAGGCAGCAACAACCACCACCTTAATCCCATCGATAAACCATGAGCCAGATTTGCGTTTTGAATTCACCAGTCTGACCACTTTGGTTTTATTCAGATTCAATTCTAGACCTTGTTTGGTGATGTAACTAGTAAGAGCATCAATACTGCGCTACAGGCCAACTGGAGTTTGACTAAGAAGCACAATGTTGTTTGCATACTGTAACCATGCAACTGTATCCTGAGCCAGGACAGGCGGATGGTTTGATATCGAGGAGAGCGCCTGGACAAGATCTGCTAGGTATAGGTTAAAAAGCATGGGGGCAAAGACACATCCTTGCTTTGGACCGTTTGAAGTATAGACTCTAGTGATGACATGGCTGCCTGCTCCGATCTTAACTTGCGCTCAGGTGAGTTCCATCATCGCAGGCAGCTGGGTATACCCCAATTTTTCCCCACAGACGGGCTCTCGGGACCCAATCAAACGCTGACTTAAGGTCGATGAAACAGGCAAATAGCCGGCTTTTCTTGAATCTGGACTTGAAACTTAACAAGGCCAGGGCAGTCAGGTTGGTTGAGGTTCCCATGCCAGCTCTGAAACCAGTCTGGCTTCGTGGTAAAAGGTGTCTCTCTTGGATCCAACCTGACAGTTGTAGCAGCAGACATGATGCATAAAGCTTAGCTTTAACGTCAATCAGGGCTATTAGTCTATAGTTCGTTGGAGAGGCAGGATTGCCCGTTTTGTAGATAGGGTGGAATATGCTGCCTTTCCAGGCATCTCAAAGGGTCTTGGAGCCATGAAATTTGTTGAAAAGGCGCGCCAGATAGTAGGCCCAGTATGTTACATCACCTTTAAATAGGACGTTAGGAATACCATTCTGTCCTGCAGCACCTGCCATTTTTAGCTTTTTTATGATGCCAATTAGGTGTTCAATATCAATGTCCTTAATGACGTTAGCTTGGTCAGGGTTTACACCTTTGTCTTGATTCTAAAGCCAAAATCAGGTGGCCTTGAAATGCTCCAGTTAGTTGGTAATAGATCTCCTGGTGTCCCCATATGTGCTGGGGTTGAGTATAGTGCCAAAACGTGGGCTTCCCAAGAGGCAGCATCAATGCCTGCATTGGAGTGCCGTCGTTTCCCATGTACCAGCCCGTTCACCAAGTGCCAAAATTTCCTATTGTTCTTCATTCTATTGGACATCAAGAGCTTGCCCCACCATGCACATTTTGCATGGGCAACATTTCGAGTCAGGAATTTTCAGCTTATGATTCCAGATCTGGACAATTTGGAAGTCAATATCTATGTGGGTTAGCTTGTTTACATCAGTGACGCCTTTCAGGAAACCATAAGAGACAAACTTACATAGAGAGACATTTTATGGTATGTAATCTTATATTATGCATGGGCAAGATTCTCAGTTATGACTACTGTCTTCCTCTTTAATTTTTTTTTTTTTTTAAAGTAATTTTCATTTTTATGTTGTCGTGCCTTACTATTTGCCCCTAACTTTATAGCCCCCTTGGTGGATGCCTAGCATTGCCCTGCCTGATAACACATAGCTTGCGACTGATATTTGTATCATAGTAACACATGACTTGCCCTCGAGGGACAGTGTTCAAAGATGTGTATGATGCATTTAACTTTTGCTTCAGTGCTTTGAAAACTCCACTTATTCATTTAATGTAAAACCTCCTTGAATACTAAAACATATCTTTAATTCAACAAGGTAGTTGGAAAGACCTCTGGGGACTTTAAGCAGCAAACTGCCTCATTTTTTTTTAGCCATGCTTGTAAACAGTAATGCCCTGACTGGATGGATAAAGCTCCCTTTCTTGTGGTACAAGACAGAAAGCTCAGTTAAGAATGTAAGAGGCTGCTTAAGAAGGTGGACTACCCTGTGCTGTTTTGTAGGAAACTGGCTCCCTATATGGGGCACTAAAAAGAAGTACACTGTGCAAAGAGTCAAGTGGGTCCCCCAAATGGTTTACAGAGGCAAAAGCAGATAGGACTAATGCTCTATTTTGTGGTAGTGTGGGTGAGCAGTTAGGCTTATCAGAGGATAGTGCTAAGCATTTGTTGTACTAACAGGCAATAAATGAGACAGACACACACTCAAAGAATAAATCTGAGACCAAATTAGAAAAAAAGCACTTCTTTTTATCTATGTCTCGAACCCAAGAATGTCGTAATTGTCAGGAATCCCCAAGGTGCCTCCTGCATCATCTGTCAGCATCCCCAGGGATTAGGGTTAAATCGTATCGCTGTTCTTGGTTAAACCTTCATGTTTCTAAGTAAACATAATGTGCTGTGTTACACAATTGGTTTTATCAATGCTTGTTTGCTAATGTGAGCAGGTGTAGACATGTGCTTATAATTGGGTGTGGTGACTCATCCACATGTGGAAACTCAACTGCTTTTCTGATTGGCTATAAATAGCAGAGTGAAGCAAGCCTCCCTGCTTGGCTTTGTTTTGCTTCCTGATCTCAGCATCTGATTTGGCAGTCCAGCCCCTCGTATTCAGGACTTTTGAGGCAATTCTTTTCTTCGTTCTTGTACCAGCTGACACCAGGCATTCCTCCAGCACTCCGGAAAAGACTGCAGCTAAGTGACTAGTATTCTCCAGGGAGGTTGTTCTTTGAGCGCCGCGCTTTCTAGAACAGCTGGTGTATTTCAGACCTCGTATTTTGGCAGAGTGCTTATCTTGAAGAGACAAATACATTTCTGAACATTCTACATTATTATTGTAGTTAGTTGCCTAAATGTGCTTCAGGAAATCTGCTTGAGCTCAAGTACTACAAAAAGTGACAGTGCAATTTTAAAGAGAGCATTTACATGACTTTTCTTTCTCTAATAGCATATCTCTTGGATTTAAATTGTGTCTTTCATGCCTGTGTTTCAGGTTTGAGGAATTTGCTTTTGAAGGGTTTTTCACACACACAGTGAAACCAAACCAAACTGTGCCACCCTAACTGTTTAAACCCAGAGTGGACATTTGTATTTCTTGGATTGCTTTTGTTCCTTTTAGTTTAACCCTATGCATGCAGGAAAGTTAAACGCAATATAATTAGTGCCCTTGTTTGTCTTTCTTGTGCATGATAAGTGAATCTCTGTGAAGCCAGCCCTAGTGTCGCAGTACTTATTGTTATGGTAGTCAGTTTGGGGTTTTGGTAATGCAGTGTTAGTAATTGTGCCAACAGTTATTATTATCCAAGAAAAGTGCTGGAGCATCCCGGTGTTCTTCTACCGCTCCCGTGCTCATATCAGAAAGAGAGATTCAGTTTCAAGAAAGTTGAGTGCACTAACTCTACTATCACTCTGTCTACAACGACCTGCCCCCCGAAGATACAGTGTGCCTGGCTGGACTGGCAAGACGTGGCAGTGGTTTGTCTTTTTCTCTTCCACTCCCCCTTTCCTTTTGGGACACCTGCCGGGGTTTCTGTGTCCACCAGGAAGTGCCGAGAGGTGTTCCAGGAGGTCGGGGGCATAGCTTCGCCCCTGAAGACATCCTGCTTTTCAGGTGAGTGGCCCAGTCTCGACAGTAATCAGGTAAGCACTTTTTCAAGCATAAATAGTTTTCAGTTTCAAAAATCAACAGTGCAATTCTCAGAGTTCTTCAATGTTAACTTATGGAGGAAAATAATGTTAGGTAAACACAGGGTTAATGATTTAGAAGGCCAATTTCAGGGACTTAAGGTAAGTACTGGGTAATGACCAGAACCACATCAGCAGGTCACTCCGGCCAGTACAGGGGTGCATTAAGGCGTCGGGTGCCTAATGGCTTCCTATGGGAGTTTGGTCCTCGTGAAGACAGGCTGCAGGCTATGGCTAGGAAGCCAGCTGGGGACAACAAACAGGTATGTTGTAGACCTGGTGTGCTCAGGGATGTAGGTGCACCTTTAGTCCTTTTCTCCAGAGCTGACAGATGCAGGGGTGTCCTTAGGTGTTGGGTTTCTTCATCCAGGAGCACTTGCGGTCCGGGGGTCCTGCATGCTGAGGCTGAAGATGTCGTCCAGCAGGGTGTGACCCAGGGTGGACTCGAGCTCAGGGGAGCTGGGGGATATTGTTGGCACCAGTAACCCACCTCAGATGGGGTCATGGGCAACGAGTGCAGTGGTTGCAGGAGGTACTGGGTTTTCTCTCATCACAATGCTGTGGGAGAGGGAGCCCAGGAGGGGTCAAACCCAGAGTGGACTCGGGCTCTGGACAGCTGTGGAACCTTTCTGGAACCGTTGGTTGACTTCGCCTCAGGTCGTGGACATCGGATGCAGAGGTCACTTCGGGTGTCGGGTCTTTCCTGTTCATGAGGCTGCAGAGACCTTTCTTGAGATTGTGTTGCAAACTCTTAAGTCTTTATGGAAGGCAGGCAGTCCACCTGAGTTTCTTGGAGGCTCAGCTGCAGGATGAGTCATCTTTTTGGGCAGTGTTGGAAATGGCCCTTTTTGCAGGGTCATCCCTAAACTTTCTGCCTCCTTCCTCCTATTGTTTCTGACCAGTTTTTGTTGGCTTTGGGATGCTGGGCACTTTACCACTGCTAACCAGTGGTAAAGTGCATATGCTCTCTTTGTATATTGTATTGTTGATTGGTTTATCCATGATTGGCATATTTGATTTACTAGTAAGTCCCTAGTAAAGTACACTAGAGGTGCCCAGGACCTGTAAATCAAATGCAACTAGTAGACCTGCAGTACTGACTGTGCCACCCACATAAGTAGCCCTGTGAACATGTCTCAGAGACCTGCCACTGCAGTGCCTGTGTGTGCAGTTTTAAACTGCCAATTTGACCTGGCAAGTGTACCCACTTGCCAAGCCCAACCCTTCCCTTTTACTACATGTAAGGCAACCCCTAAGGTAGGCCCCAGGAAGCCCCAAGGGCAGGGTGCAGTGTGTGTTAAAGGTGGGACATGTACGGATGTGTTTTACATGTCCTAACAGTAAAATACAGCCACATTCGTTTTTCACTGCTGCAAGGCCTCTCTCTCTCAAAGGTTAACTTGGGGGCTGCCTTTTAAAAACATTTAGATGCAGTTTCCATTTGAGAGCAGATAGAGATAATGAGTTTGGGGTCTCTGAAATCAATTTAAAAATACATCTTTTGGTAAAGTTGGTTTTTAAATTGTCTGTTTGAAAATGCCACTTTTAGAAAGTGGGCATTTTCTTGCTTAAACCATTCTGTGCCTCTGCCTGCTCGTGTATTCCACATCTGGGTCAGAATGACAGTTGGGCTGTTGTGAATTCCCTCTAGACAGTGACACAACGGGAGCTGGGGTGTAGCCCGCATATCCTGATGAGTTATCTGGGCTAGATTGGAGGGAGGAGTGGTCACTTACAACTGAAAGGGCTGTTCCTGCCCTCACACAATGCAGTCTCTGACCCCCTGGAGTGTGTCTGGTGCCAGGCCTGGGCAAGGCAGGATCTTGTGAACAACAGAGACTTTCCTTTGAAGTACGCCTACGTGAGAGGCAGAAAGGGGTGTAACTAGTGGACCCAAAACCCCAGACTTTTAGAATCTTTCTGGATCAAGAGGAACCTCTGCCAAGTAGAAGAGTTGGAGGGCTTGAGGAGGATTGCTGTCCCTTTGCTGTGTTGCTTTGCTGGATTGGGCTGCAGTTGCTGCTTCTGTATTAAAAGAGAGGAAAGGGTTAACCTTGCTGTGTATCCTGCTTGAGAAAGTTCTCCAAAGGCTTGGAGTAGAGCTTGCCTCCTGTTGGGAGTCCCAGGGATATCAAAGACTTCAGCTTCATCTGCCTATAGCACTGGGAACTGTGTGTTTTGTGCTGCAACAGAATAAAAACTACTGCGATGCCGTCAACGACGCCACTGGCATGCACGGTGACCTGCCGAAGCCGCACGGAGGTGCACTGCCCTGCTTCGCACCGCAACCCTGGTCTCACCGACACCGGCATCGATGACTTCACTAAGCCGCTGGCCCCGTACTCCAGCATCGCCTTGCTCACACTGCAGCCTGGGCATCACCGACGCCGCTGCTCCTGCTGACACCGGCACTGTTGCCTGCACCGTGGCCTGTGGACACCGCTTGTGAGGAACACAAGGCACCATCCCGTCCTGAAGCCTCGGTCCAGAACCATCGACTCCAGTGTCGTCAACAGATGTCTCTGTCTGCACCACGACCTGTGGATGCCGCACTGAGCCAGTCCCGCGCCGCACTGTCGACTTGGACCTACCGACGACAGCGCTTCAGCAACGAAATCTGCCACTGCCTGCACAGTGACCTGGTGACACCGCATGTCGCACCACCCCACTTCACACCGCAGCCCTGGTCTCAATGACGCCACTGGACGCCGTCACCGAGCCACTGCCTGCACCGTGATCTGTGGGCAATGCACATCACATTGTCCCACTTTGCACTGCAGCCCCGACCCCATCCACGCCAGCGCTCCTGACTTCATCAGCCCAGAGTTCGATCCGCAATGCGTGTGACTTTAAGGGCCGACGACTTTTACGTCGACCCCGGAACAGACACCGCGACGCCGCTCTCCGGAACTCATTGCGAGGATCACGATGCCCTGCAATTCCAAGGTACTGTTTGCGGGTCTTCCCGACACCGTGGCTGGCCTGCGACAGGCCTGAACTGTAGGCTTTGTTGATCACAACGCCGAGATAGCCCCAGGTGAAGCTATCCACTTCAAGGAACAGTATTTTTAAGTTAAGTCTTGCAAAATTCATATCTTTATTACTGTATGTCGGATTTATTGTTTTGATTCTGTTTTACAGAGATAAATATTGGCTATTTTTCTAAAACTATGTGGTGTCCTTTTGTAGTGATTTCACTGTGTTTCTGTGTGTTATGTGCAAATGCTTTACACATTGCTTCTGAGATAAGCCTGACTGCTCGTGTCAAGCTACCTAGGGTGAGGAGGGGTTATCTGAGTGGGCATCTCCCTTATCCTGACTAGAGTGAGGGTCCCTACTTGGACAGGGTGCAAGAAGACTAGAGACCCCATTTCTAACAGGCAGATTGCGTCAAAGTCAGCAGGCAGACCAGTGGGGCTGGTACCAAGTCAACTGCTCCTTCTTTCCTCTTCTGCAGGTGTGACTCTTCTTTGTCCTTTGCTTCTTAGGTCTTCAGGATCTGAGTTCTGTGGCTCAGGGGTGCCTCGTAAATAATTAAAGGGCATTACAGGGAGTGGCAGGGGTATCAAATGGGCTTGACCACCTTTAGGGTGACTATACCGTTTTTATGAAACCTTCTGCTGGGAAGTGGTCATAACCCTATCCCTAGTCGCCTAATTCTTTCCAAACAAGATGGAGGGATTTAAAAATTAGTGTCCACTTCAGCTCATCCACTTTAGGTTTGGGACTGGCATGAAGTGGGCGCACCTTCTAATCTGACTAATTTTCTCACCTCTTCTGCCACCAAAAATGGGGTCAGGAGAGGGAGGGGGGTTTCAGTCACCTCTGCCATCTGGAGAGACCTGGGTCGAATTACAAAGGCAGCTAGGCCTTTGAAGCTCCTCGCCTTGAAATGTCCATCCTGCCTGGTTGAGGTGCTAACACCTCCACCCAGTGCAGGCTTTTGTCTCTGACCCTCGAGAACGTTGGCTCTCACCTCAGGGGCCAGAAACGTCTCGAAAGAGGCTGAACTGGTCAGGATTAGTCACTCAACACACTGGTAGCTGGCATGTATTCATGGGGCATCTCTAAGGTGCCCTCTGGGTGCAGTTATTAATAAATCCCTCACTGGCATCAGTGAGGGTTTATTACTCTGAGATGTTTGATACCAACCATCCCTATACTCAGAGAAGCCATCATGTAGCTGGGAAACTCGTAGTGATCAGTGTCCAGCACATGCATTTAAATTGGCTTACCTGGTCACTTACTATGTCTGAGAATTGACAAAGACATAACTGGGGCATACCTGCTCCTGCAGATTCACCCTTGCAAGTAATACAATGTGCCCTTCTTTAGGGCTGTAAGGTCTGCAGGACGGGTGACTTACATATATTGCATGCTGTGTTTAGACTCTGTGCCATGTCGTGTTTTCACTTTTGTCTGCATCAGGACACGCAGCCCGCAATGGCAGCCTGTCAGGTGCTTGGTGAGGGGTCCCTTAGGGTGGCACAATTTGTGCTGCAACCAATACGGACTCTCCTTAGTACCCCAGGGCCTAGGCACCAGGGGTACCATTTACTAGGGAGTTAGAGAGGGTTCTAAAGGTTTTGCCAATTGGGATAAACAACTGTATAGTTTTGGGGGAAACAGATCTGGCATGGGGGTCCTGGTTAGCAGAAACCCAGTGCACTTTAAGTCAAAATTACACCAGATACCAGGCAAAAAGTAGGCGGTGACAATGTCAAAAGAGGTACTTTCCTACATCTTTTAACAGTCTGGGCATGGAAAACTAATTCCTTACTGTTGCCAATCATATGCTTCTTAAATTGTGCAGAAAATTCAAGTTCAGATGCACCTGCCACGTTAATGGGTACAGAGAAAGTTGAAGAGGGCCACAGTTAACCAATTGCACCAGAAGAGGGAAGACTTGTGGTCTTGGCCAGGAGAGGCAAACGATGTGTGTATTTCTGCTTATTGTTTGCTTATTTTAAGTATACAATATAGTGCTGGCCTGTGTCCAAGAGGTAGTGGAACTTCTTAACAACATTTTAATTGTAACTGGAGCATTTCAAACAGAAGATGTTTAACAGATGAAACCAGGACTGCCACTGGGCTCACCAAGGTCAGCAACTACATTGTGTCTTTGAACATGGAGTTCAAAAACAGTAAAAACCTGAAGCCATTGCATAGTTCTTTGTTAACTGGCTACAAATCAACTTTATCAGGTTACACCCTTTGAGGTCTATTGCTGTTGAGACACACCTCATGTATGTATAGAAGAAAAACAAATTAACTGCTGATAGAACAGAGTTAGCAATGTGTACCTATCAACAACAGGTATGTTTTTCACTAGTGGGTTTTAAATGACATCATAGACAACAAGAACAAACCAGGAGTTGTTTGATGACAGTCACACCACCAAGTGGTCTATAATTTGATATCATATATTCCCCGGCTCATTTGGATTTATTAGCCACATGTAAATTTAATGGACCAGATCTGGAAAGGGACGGGAGCAGCAGTAAAACCATAGGAAATATGCTCTTTTGATCCTTACCAGTCCCAGCTTCCTTTAACCAGTATAAGCCAAGCAAACCATTTAGCACATCAGCACATTGGCGAGACCTCCAGCCTGATCCAACACACTTAAACATACCTAATTATCAAAAACAAAATATCTTCCGACTGCCTACTACTAGCTACATTTCACTAAGAACACCAGGCTGCGGCTCTCCATTGGAATCCTCGAAACCAGGGCGAGGAAATACCGATATCAATTGGTGTTGTGAGCCCATAACAATGGCTAAATGCGGATCATAATAATACCTATTGCATAACACATAAATGTACCTGGCATCAAACCACCCATCCTGAACCCACTTGGCACACCTGCTGTTCATCTAATTTATGATTAATCAGTTGAGGTCCTTCATTTTCCCTCTGATCTCTGTGACTCTTGACTCCAGTGCTCTGCAGAAAAAAGGTAGGCACCAAGATCATCCGTTACCTCGAGACCCAAATATGTGGCAGATCAGCATCAACCGTTTCACTAGATCTCTCAAATCCCTGGAGACCCAGGTTAGGAGGTTGCAGCCGCTTCCCAGCACTGACATCACAAGAGAGAAAAATAACTTAGCAGATTGAGAAAGTATAAATAGATGCAATTAGAATATATGTAATACATGTCCAGTCCTTTCTCTAGGAAATAGAGGACGTTCACCGGCTCTCTTAATCTATAAAGTAGCCACTAGAAGCAGCCGATAATAAGCACCAAGCATTGCTTCAGACCACCTACGGATGCTATACGATTGTAGGATTTTAAGGACCTTTAATGATAAAATTATTTCTTTGTTGTCTACAATAAGTATTTGAGCTTGCAGTTTTATTTACACACTGATCTGGATAATAGAAACTGACAAGAGCTAAAACATGCATTTGCAATGCAACGGGTCTCGCATTTGCTCGAGTTAGAGCTATTAGCGTTGTAAACTCCTAACCAGAATTTTCTTGCCACACAAATTGAAAGAAAAAAAATGAGCGCGATCGCACAACGTAATTCGCAGCACAATAACACTGAAATTGAAAACCAAAAACAAGGGAACACAATTATGTTATGTAAAACTTAGCATGATCGCACTGCATGGAAAATAAAAAGATAAAGTAGTCTGAAATCATGCTGAAAACATGGAGCTCATATGGTTCAAGTAGTAGGTCGGTGCGCTCGATAAATACCGGAAAAGACGTATACGTGCCTTTCACTAATTAAATCAAGTGGATTTTAAAAGGCAAGCCCACGAACCAACGATAGTGACATGGGTGTGGTTAAAAGCCCAAAGAGAGATTATAACAGGGACGGAGCGCTTGTGTGCTCAACCCCCCAAAAACAAGCATTTGAAATGCAACGGGTCTCGCATTTGCTCGAGTTAGAGCTATTAGCGTTGTAAATTACTAACTGGATTTTTCTTGCCACACAAACTAAAATAAAAATTAAAACAGCTGACATAAGCAAGCCAATTCAAAGCGCTGACGTGAGCGTGAAGGAGACACAAAAGGAAAAAGAAGTTTGCGTGCAGTCAAAGGTATCGGCAAACATGCAATTATCCATGTAACAGGGTCGGTCTCCAAGGCAGTAACAAAACGGCCATAAGGAGGGACAAACGGAAAGCAGTTACCAATGAAAAGAAATTATTTTTGAAAGGCAAGCCCACCAACGAGTGATGGGCTTGTAGTGGGCGTGGTTAAAAGCCCAGATACATACCAACACGTCAGATAAGCAGAGCTTGAGCGCTGCTATGCTCGACCTAACCCGTCACTTGCTTCAGTTCAGGACTAAAATGTATTTTTGATGAGCCTACAAATGAGATGCGGAGGAAATACAGCCACAGAATTTAGAATGCCTTCTTCCATCAAGAGGAACACTGGATTTACTCTGAGAATTCAATTACTGCGAACAACTCTTGTAGCAAACTATGTATCACAGAAATAAGTGCCTTAGACTGTAGATCTGAGTATTCTGCAGGTATGTGTGAAATGTAAGGACAATTTGAAGACTGTATGAACAAATGCTTTTAGACAATGCCAGTCGGTGGCAGGAAGCAAGTGAAGCAGTGGAGCCTGCGCTAAGTTGTGGCCATCATTAAACAACCTACGCTGCAGAATTCACAACAGCAAGGCTCTCGTTCAGCTGGAAGTGATCTGAGTATGACAGCAGTCAAAACAATTTGAAGGGAAATGGCAAACAACCTTAACCAGATTTCTCCACATGACAGATCCAATGAAGGCATTTATTGCTGCGCGGTTGGTTGGGTAGCTCAGCAGTTTGTTCACAGAGAAGTAAAACATTTACAGACATTGGAATACTCTAGGTGCTGCTGACTGATGCACTTCGGCAGTTTGCTTACAGAGAAGTAAAACATTGTCAAACACTGAATCTAGGTGCTGCGGATTGATGAACTGTGTCGTAAATCTCCATTGTTGAAAAGTAATTCTGTAAGTGGGGCGTTTTAGTAAGGGCCTTAGGAGACTTTCTATGGACCATCTTACCGTTTAAAAAAAAAAAAAAAACTTACATTGTTTTACAAGTAGGTTTATAACACATCACCCACAGACAATATTTTGTTTACATCATTACCGTGCTTCTGGAGTGACAGTCGTTTTTCAAAGGAATATATCCATCTTTAGTACTGCCTTACTTGTGAAAACTAGCAATTGCATGTCGACCCATGGATCAGACTGCCACCGTACCACTGGTTTCCAACCCTCCAGCAAGCCAAGTTCCCCACCATGGCCCCTGGATTTCATTTCTCCCAGCTGAGGCAGGCCTTAGAGGGGCTAATGAGTCTGCACTCTCCCAAAAGGTGTCATTTTTATACATTCCAATACTACCTCCCATTCTTATACACACAAAAAATACACCCATCTGCTCACTAGATAGTAACTCACCAGATGGGTTACAGCTCTAGGAAACTCCTGGGTTCATTGGGAACCCAAGAACTGCTAAATTTCACCTGGAGGTGTCCGTGGAGAGGGAAGAAGGAATGACTGCTGGCTCTGAAATGGGCATGCTTTTAGGTGATCTAATGACTCCAGAGTAATCTAGAAGAAGCAGAAAATTCATAGGTGGTGCTGAAAGCACTGCTGAATTGCAAAGTCTACCTTCCCTGTATTTGGCTTTTCCTGGAGTCAACACTGGAGAGGACAGCAAATGACGACCTGGTTGCCAAAATGTGTCTCCCGCTGCACTGAGAATGTACGCATGAAAAGAGTTGCTACTATTTCTTTAAGTCCTGGCTAGTTCCCAACAAATGTAGGAGCCTAATGGATAACCTTGTGAGGACACTCAGTGGTGACATTTTATTCAAAGCTACCTCACTGCTAGGAAGAGGAGCCGATTCCCAACTGGATGGTGTGTCATACATAACTGCTGACCATTCAGCATGTACGCAGTAGCTTGCTGCTGCAATCTGCTTTGCTGTTCGTGGAATCTTAGAACTGAATATCATGAGCCCACAGGGAAAGGCCATCCACTTAGGTAATGTTTGTTTGAGGTATTCAGAGGGTGCATCATATCAAATAGCCACAAAGGCCTGGGGGTTCTCCATAAAGCTCCACGTAGTTTTCCGGAGCTTAATCCGATAATATTCTGTGTCGAATCCTAACCTCTCTAATATGCCTTTCTTGATTTCTGGATATGGAGTGGTGCCTCTGGGATTTATGGCCTGATAGGCGGCTTGCAACCTTCCTGTCAGGAGGGGAGCGACATATTGCCCCCATCTATCCTCTGGCCAGCTAGCAGAATTGGCGACCCGCTCAAAGTTGGTGAAGAACGCATCGGGGTCTTCTCCTTCCTGAAAGTTTTGTAGAACTGAACTGGGCACATTAGGATGTACCCGAATTGCAGCAAATGTATCTGTTAATTTCTGTAAGGCGGTCTCATGCACCGACTGGTTGTTGGCTATTATGGTAGCCTGACTCTTGAGGGCGTTCTGTAGAGTCTCTCGATCGTTTTTTGCCTCTCGTTGTTGTTCTTCCCATACGATCTGGAGGTGGCGTTGTCCTTCAGCCAACCTCTGTAACGTCTTCAAGGGATGGTTTATTTTCCATTCTTATCTTCTATCATATAGTCTTCCTCGGGTCTGTCATGCGCATCTCACTTCTGACACCATTGTAAGGGGTCTTTACTAACCAATAATGGAAGACGGCGGCACACAATGTCAGTTGATAGAGGTTTTATTATGTTATAGTTGTTAAGCTGGTTTACAGTTGCTCAGTCGCATTGTACGTTTTCCTTTCCTTTCTCTCTTCTTTCTTCTGGCTTTTCTTTTCCCTTGTCTGGAGTAACGTTCTTCTTCCCTTCTCTATTCACTTTCTTCCTCTTTAGGTTGGTCTTTGGATGGGGACTTCCTCGTCGTGGGACCCAAGGAACGTCAGGAAAAGAAACCAAAGAGAATGGTAAGTGTCTTTTTCTGTCTTCTTTATAAATCCTAAAAAGGGGGGGTGGGGGGGGGGGGGGGGGTAGGGATGCACCACTAAATGACCAGAAGAATTGTGCCCAATAGTAGTGTGAGACAAATGAAATCATTAGGACATATTCCCATAGTTCTAATTCTGGTGTTCCTCAAGTGACTTCCATGCTTTTTAAATTTTGGGTGGAGCCCAGGTGCCTTTACAGTGTAAGCAAACAACCAAAAACAAAATCCATTCAGTGCGCCCGAGGCACTGTTTTGTGTGTCCCGGGGTATCCTTATGTAGCCGGGTTGCGTCGACCCAGTTACATACTGATTACTGCGACACTGAAGTGACTGTTAACTGACTAGCAGGGCACTCAACTAATGCATTTATGATCATGGTGCTACAGTTTAAGTGCATGGACTACAGATTACTATGGTACCAAAAAATTATTCACTGCGAGGAAACGTAGCAGACTGCAGATAATGGAGGCATGTGGCAAGGTGTTAGTCTATATAATACTAGGGCACCAAACAAATGTCTTTCAGATTACTTGACACCTAACTAGATTAAAGTAATGGAATACACTTTTCTGAAGCACTAAAGTGGGAAAATAACAATTATAACAACCGCGAAGTTAATAGAGAACAGATTTCTGGTATACCAGAATAGTAAACTAGTAAGCCATCAAAGTAATAGATTACGGGTTATTGTGAAACGAAAGTGAACATTTTAGATTCTTGGGGCACAAAGAGTATACTGCTAATTACAGTGGAATCAAAAGACGCCATCTGCTGATTAACTGGCACCCAGAGTGTTAGATTACAGATTCTGGGACCAGACTAATGGGTTACAGAAAACTGGGGCAGCAAAGGTGGTCGATCACAGTATGATGAGACACCAAAGTGACTGATTACAGATTACTCTCATATTAAGATAACGGGTTATATATTACTGTGGCAGCAAAGGTGTTCGATTACAGTATGATGAGACACAAAAGTTGACAGATTACACATTACTCTGGTACTCAGATAATGGGTTGCAGACTACTGAGGCACCAAAGTTGACAGATTACAGTCCAGGTTAACGAGACACCAAAGTGGTAGTGTGCAGGTCACAGCAATTGACTATTCATTACCGGAAAAGGATTGCTCGTCACTGGTGCGTTTTAATAAACAGGGCACCAACTTGGCATGTAATAGATGACTAAACCATATAGTGATACATTGCAGTGTAAAGTGATTGATTACATGTTTAATAAAGCGTCACAATGACAGATTACTGATTACTAGGCATTAAATGACTCATTACATATCAGTGGGCAGAGGCATCAGTAATTCATCGCATGCTGTGGATTACCTTTGCTCATACTTGTACATCTGTTTGTCAACTGTGTTCAAGTAGAATGACAGTCAGTGGTCTCACTGTCAGGCACAATGGGAACTTTTCTTTTGGGACAGGGGTCTGTATATTCCCAAACCCCTAAAGATAAATATTTGGATTGATGTCTGAAAACAGAAAGCGTGTTAATAACTCACACCTTCAGTCCAGACGTTCATCATTCTAGCGTCAATAAAAGGCCTCCTAACAAATTGCTAATAGCACCAGTTATGTACAGCCCTGTGAAGCCACAAGGCTGTGGCAGAGCGCCCTGTATTAATAAGGTTATTATATTACAAGACGCATGAGATGTTGAGAGAGATCTCTGCTGGTTATGTTACCTAAAGGTTGTGGTATATTAATTTAAATTAAGACGGAAAATGGGAGAAGAGAGAAGACTGGAGAAGAGAGAAGACTGGAGAAGAGAGAAGTCAGAAGACGTGAGAATAGTGCAGATGTGAGAAGACAGAAGACAAAAGAAGACAGAAGGCCGGAGAAGACAGAAGATGTGAGAAGATAGGAGACAGAAGAAGACAGAAGATGGGAGAAGAGAGAAGACGTGAGTAGACCGAAGATGTGAGAAGACAGAAGACATGAGAAGACAGAAGAGGGTATGCAGAAAGAAAAAAGAAGATGGGTGGCAACAAAGAAAGAAGACAGAGAAGAAGGCATCAAAGAAAGAAGACGTCAGTGAAGTAAGAAGACAGCATGCTGGAACAAAAAAAGAAGACGGCACGAAAGAAAGAAGACGACGGCTAAGAAAGACAGCATGCAAGAAAAAAAAAAAGAAGTACCTTTAGTGTTGCAGCCAGAGGAAGGACACTGGCCAGTGTCCAATAGGAAGTGACCAGAAGGAGGAGTACTTGGTCCACAGGAAAGTCGATGTCAAGATCGGCGAAGAAGACGAAGACGACAACAGGAAGTC
This sequence comes from Pleurodeles waltl, assembly GCF_031143425.1. Classification (NCBI taxonomy): domain Eukaryota; kingdom Metazoa; phylum Chordata; class Amphibia; order Caudata; family Salamandridae; genus Pleurodeles; species Pleurodeles waltl. Next base: position 1,127,770,433 of record NC_090448.1, read on the forward strand.
ACGTAAAGCCAATGTGCTGGCCAATCCGAAGCAGGTAAATCAAAGCAATGTTGGAGTAAGCCAATGGTAAGTTCAGGGAAGGGACTGGTTCCAAACCCCTTTTATTTTTTTACTTTTTTTTTTTAACTAACAAAAGATTTTGCAAGCATGCGTGCAAGCACACATGCAGGCAAAACCTAAATATTGCAGATTAAATTGTGCTGGGAATAGAAGTGTCAAAGCGAAGAGTGTTTAGGTCAGGCAGCAGTCTGTGTGTGCAATGCGGCACAGAGAAAAGTCAACTGTTATAGTGGTGCTAGTGAAAGAGGTGTCTTAAATACAGAAGGACATAGGGGGTCATTTTGACCCTGGCGGTCCCACCACCAACAGGCTGGCGGTCCCACCACCAACAGGCTGGCGATGCAGACCGTCACATTATGAGTCTGGCGGATTGGCCTCTGCCAACCTGCCACATCTCCACTCATACCGCCATGGCGTTTGGAACCGCTGGGCCGGAGATGATCATCTCCGACCCAGCGGTCCACAGACGACCACCAGCGGTATTAGGAGCTGGCTTTCCACCATGGTTTCCGCAGAGGTAGCACCGCCACGAAAACCATGGCGGAAAGACTACCGGTGACAGGAAATTTCTTCCCAGTCACCGGTAGACGGCCAGCAAGCACTAGACCTCCCCCATCCCCCTTCAGCCACAGCGGCCCCCACCCCACCTCCAGCCACAGCGCCTTCCACCCCCTCCCCGAATTCAGGCACAGACATGCACCACACATACACCCATTCACCTACACTTATATATACGCATCCACTCACACGCATCCATACACGGATTCACAACATTCATCCAAGCATGCATCCATACATGCATACACAACATTAATCCACGCATTCAAGCACAAATCCATACAAGCATTCACAACAACATTCAAGCATGCATACTCACACCCACACAAACATGCATACTCACACGCATTCACCACAAATCATACTCGCATACATACACACACACTTACATACATGCACGCACTCACTTCAACATTCAGACATGCATACAACCACACATACACACATTCATGCACACATTCAGACACCACACGCAACACCCCTCACCCCTCTTACCCCCCCTCCCCCGGTCGGACGATCATCTTACCTGCTCCGGGGAGAAGGTCATCTGGCAGGGAACGGGGCATTTCCACTGATGGCAGCGCCCGCCAGCAGGACACCCTCAGGCCGTATTATGGCCCATAATATTGGGGGACGGTGTCCTACTGGCGGGACCAGTGGTGGGACCGCCAGGGCACCTCCGCCCGCCAGCACGACTACTGCTGGATATCCGCCCAAAGTGTGGCGGACATCCAGCAGTACCTGTGATATGGTGGGCGGGAGACCGCCAGCACTGGCAGTCTCCTGGCAACCACGGCTTTGGCGGTCCTCATGGAAGACCGCCAAAGTCGTAATGAGAGCCTTAGCTTCCAAGGGAAGAAAACTCAATCTAAGGGAAGTCATTGTTCCGGAACATATGAACAGACATTCAACTGTAGGGACTTATATATTTAGGTTCTAGTTGGATGGGAAAGCTTCACGCCAAAGTGCTGCAGAAGGTACACAGCAGGAGACAGAAGGGGATAAGCAGAGTGCAGTAAACAACTGTAGAGGCAACAAACAAAACCGTTCTTTAACTGAGCAGATTTGGTTTATCCTGTCAGTCATGTTCTGCTGCTTTAAGAGGCATTTGCATTTTCGGGTGCCTGCTGATTTATTCTGCCACAGCCAGTCCACCTCTCCTTATGGCCATTTTGTTTGGTAGGAAAGCTTAATCTCCTCATTCATGAAACACTAGGATGGGGAATATGTACTACTCACTGTTCCCAGAACTAGAGTGTGGAGAGACTTTTTGCCCGGGGCATCTACAAACCTGCAAACCCCTGGTACAACACTTTACACTATTTGAAATTTAGGTTTCCATCAATAAGGAAGAACTCTAGGCATTTCTGGTGTGGTGAAGAATTGGGAGAGAAGTATGTGGGTACCTCCTCATTCTATGCTGTGACTGTAATTTTTGTAGCACACTGCCACACTAGTGAGGCCTTACATTTTTGTTCTGATGCTCAAAACTTTTTAGAAGAAAGGTAGGCCAATAATTGGGGGGACTACGGTTGGATCATGCACTGATTATTGCAATGCTATGTTTCTAAGTGCCCCTAAGAATATCCTGAGTATGCTGCAACATATATAAAACCATGTAGGCAGGATTGTGCGTCAGTACATTTCTCCCACATTCCAAATATTACACTAGTTTTTGCATAAACAACGGTCTGGCTTTAAGGTCCCAAACTCCTTCTTTAAGATGGTGGGCAGGGAGTCTTCCCGCTGGAAGATCTGAGCACCAGTAAAAAAAACAATTCTGAGATGTCTGGGTGGTAACAGAAGAACTTTCAGGGTGCTTCAACATGAGTGTATCAAGTTTTAAAACAGATTACAAGAAAGGATAAGAAAACTGAAGATGATGAAATGTTTAAAAAGAACATTTCATTTCATTTACCTGAAGACCAGGTTGTTCAGGTAAATGTTTTAAAGAAACAACCTTTTACAATATATTAACAGTAGTAGCTGGGCTCCAATTGGCAGACTGAGGCTTCAGCAGTGTTGATGCAGGAGATAATTAATTTGTTGTGAAAGGATACAGTTTTGATGTTGAAAATGGTTCTGGCGCTGGAAGCAGAGATGGGTCGTAAGTTATCCTTAAATATTGCTGGAGAACCATATATCCATATTTTATGTAGGATCTAATGATAGCTAAATTCCAAAAGAGAAGGTCTTTGGAGCAGCCCTCAAACTAATCAGTGGACATGCTGAAGTGTTATCATAGGGCTCCAACATGCACAAATTTGGCACAATGCAAGTCTATAGATCCTGAAGAGTGGTCTTAAATTCGACTCACTGTTGTCCCTGATGGTGCTCTGGGCTTTCGTTCATTCTCTGCATTAGTATAGGATAGAGCCCCCTTAAAGTGTGCACACAATAACTGAAGGACTATTTGGTCAGACGTCATTGTTACAAAGAGCCTATCGAGCTTTCCATACCTCCAGCCCCTGGTGGGATGAGAGACGTTCTATGATAGCTTGATGTTTTGTGGAGGCCAGACCATGCAGCTTTGCAGGAGGACATGCTGTGCTACAGTTGTAACACAGCACTATGACCTCCTGGTCAGCGTCTGCTGCCCTCCCCAGCTCCTCTGGCTGCTGCTACCTCTGCCTTTTGCCTGGGACGAACTGAGAGCCTCCTGACTCTCTGTTCGAGTCTCTCCTCCACCCGCAGGTTCATCTCTGCACCTCATCCCTGGTGGTCTAGGGGCCATCACATGCAAGTATTTTCTCTCTATCGCTTTTTCACTCTTGCTTTTTCTGCCTTTGTCACTCGTTTTTCCATTTCTTTTCAATCTCTCCTCCTTTCCTCTGCCCTTTCACTCTTGCTTTTTCTGCTTTTTTTCACTTGTTTTCTTTTTTTCCCCCATCTCCCCCTCCTTTCCTCTGACCCCCTCGCGCGCTGCTCCGACTCCGCCCCCCTCCACCACGTGAAGCATCTTTCCAGCCCTCCCACCTGACCGCTCCCTGGGCCCCTCCCCTTCTTAATGGCGGCTGCAACGCTGCGAGAGAGCAACTGCACTGACCTCCTTGTCCGCATCTGCTGCCCTCCACAGCTCCTCTGGCTGCTGCTGCCTCTGCCTTTTGCCTGGGACGAACTGACAGCCTCCTGACTCTCAGTTCAAGGCCCACCTCCACCTGCAGGCTCATCTCTGCACCTCATCCCTGATGGTCTAGTGGCCATCACATGTAAGTATTTTCTCTCTGTCGCTCTTTCACTCTTGCTTTTTCTGCCTTTGTCACTCGTTTTTCCTTTTCTTTTCAATCTCTCCTCCTTTCCTCTGCCCTCTTTCACTCTTGCCTTTTCTGCCTTTTTTCACTTGTTTTCCTTTTCTTTTCCATTGTTTTCCTTTTTTTTCCCCATCTCCCCTACTTTCCTCTGCCTCCCTCGCGCGCCGCTCCGGCTCTGCCCCCCTCCACCACGTAAAGCATCTTTCCCGCCCTCCCACCTGGCCGCTCCCCGGGGCCCTCCCCTTCTTAATGGCGGCTGCAACGCTGTGCGAGAGCAACTGCACTGACCTCCTTGTCGGCGTCTCCTGCCCTCCACAGCTCCTCTGGCTGCTGCTGCCTCTGCCTTTTGCCTGGGACGAACTGACAGCCACCTGACTCTCAGTTCGAGGCCCACCTCTACCTGCAGGCTCCTCCATGCGCCTCATCCCTAGTGGCTATCACAAGTAAGTATTTTCTCTCTGTTGCTCTTTCTCTTTTGCTTTTTCTGCCTTTTCTCAGTCGTTTTTCCTTTTCTTTTCCAGCTCTCCTCCTTTCACCGGCCCTCTTTCACTCTTGCTTTTTCTGCTTTCTTTCACTCGTCTTCCTTTCCCATCATTTTCCTTTTCTTTTCTATCCCTCCTCCTTTCCTCTGCCCTCTTTCACTTTTTCTGCCTTTTTTCACTTGTTTTGCCTTTCCTTTCCTTTTCCATCTCCCCTCCTTCCCTCTGCCTGCCTCCCTCACCGCTCCAGCCCCTGCGACCCCACCCCCCACAAAGCACCTTTCCCGCCCTCCTGCCTCCCAGCTGATCGCTCCCTCCCACCCCTCCCCTTCTTAATGGCGGTTGCGCGAACAGGTGCGCCAAGGGCAAGCCCATCTGCGCCCGTCCGCACCCGAAACTGCACCAAGTGCCAGGAACCCTAGAACTCCGTCAAACCACCCCCTGGCCTGCCTGCGTTAAGACACCGAGACCCTCCTCCACCTCAACACCAGACGTCTGAGCAACTGCTGCATCACCCCCCCCCCCCCCCATGGACACCCATGGACCTTTCCCCTGAAGGAACTGCAACTTTAGAGCCAGCCTCAACAAGCTGAAGGTACTCTCCACACACAGAGATACAAACAACCTCCACAACCCCATCAACTGCCTGCTCCTGAACATCCACTCCCTCCAAAAACACACCATTGAACTCTGGGATTTGATCGACACTGCCCGACCACACAGCGCCTTCCTTACCAAGACCTGGACCAACCCCACCTCAGGACCAGACCACACCATCTCCATTCCACACAGATACAGCATCTTAAGGAGGGACTGGCTCTCCTGTCCGGGCAGAGGACTAGCCATCGTACACAAGTCCTCACTACGTGTCAAGGCCGTATCAGAAGAACAATAGATTAGAACACCTTTACTTCTTGGTCCACTCCAACCACAACTCCTCCGTCTGCATCACCCTAGTGTACAGGCCACCCGGCCCCTGCCCAGCGTTCGTAGACGACGTTGTAGACATCGCTACACCCAGGCCCTGGCGTCAGATAACTACCTTCTCCTCAGCACCCTGAATTTCCACCTTAAGGATCGCGCCGATCCAAACACTCAACAACCTTGCCACCCTCGGCCTCAGACAGCTAGACTCCACACCCACACACATCGCAGGACACACACTGGACCCCATCTTCACCTTTATCAACCAGATCACCACCAAGACCATCTCCACCTCAGACTGGACCGACCACGGCTGCATTCACTTCACAATCACCATACCCAGCAGCCGCACCGCACTCCCAGGAACCCCCCACATCCCACACAGGAAATCAAACGAAATCACCAATGAGCAACTCACCTCATCTCTCGCCAAATCCCTCCCTCCAATGACGCCAACAGAGCAGCGCGCAATCTCAACGCATTCATCACCGAATGTGCCGATACTCTAGCCCCCCCCCCCTGGCTGACTTTGGCCAAACGCGTACCTAAGAAAGCCAACTGGTTCACCACCAAACTCAAATAATCAAAGCGCACCTGCAGACGTTTAGAGAGAAAAAAAGGAGGAACAGCCAAACCAGCGAAGACCTCGCCTCCTTCAGAGCTGCAACTACCCCCCACCGCTGAAAAATCAAGAACGCAAGGAAGGACGCACTTCGGGAGCGCATCAACTCCTCCACACTCAACTCTAAGGAACTCTCCTCAGTCATCAATGAGTTCACAGATCCCCCCCTCCGAAGCCACCAGCATCCCCCTGTCACAGGACCTGTGCGACAAAATCGCCACCTGTTTCCACCGCAAGATTCAGGACATCTATGACAGCTTCCCCCCAGAAAATCATGGCACCGGAACCTGTGACCGACCCACCCCCCAGAACCCACCCAGACCAGACCAGACAGCTGTTCCATGCTCACCATGAAGGAAACAGTCAGCATCATGAACAGCACCCACAGACCCCTGCCCACATCACATATACATCAGAGCCAGCGCATCCATCGCCCCCGAGCACCAAAACACAATGAACTACTCCATCAACACTGGCACCTTTTCCAAGGACTGGAAACATGCCGAAATACGCCCTCTCCTGAACAAACCTTTGGCCAACCCATCAGAACTAAAGAATTTCCAGCCCATTTCACTGCTACCCTACGCTGCCAAAGTACTGGAGAAAGCAATCAAGCACAACTACGGAATTTCATGGAGGCCAACAACTCCCTGGAGAGCGCCCAGTCGGGCTTCCGCAGCAACAACAGCACCGAGACAGCCCTCCTGGCCGTGGTCACTCCGCAGTGCTCATACTCCTCGACCTCTAGCAGCCTTCAACACAGTCTCCCATAGCACTCTACGCACCAGACTCCGCGACACAGGAATTCGCTGAAGAGCCCTGGAGTGGATCCACTCCTTCTCTGGAAGGACGCAGAGGGTCAGACTCCCGCCCCACACATCCAGACCAACAAGAGTCAACTGTGGAGTCACCCAAGGATCCTCGCTGAGCCCCACACTGTTCAATGTATACATGGCCCATCTCGCAGCCACCATCAGAAGCCACGGTATGAACATAGTGTCATATGCCGATAACACACAACGCATCATTTCCCTCACTGAAGACCCGGACATGACCAAAAGGAACTTCCACTCAGGAATAGTAGCCGTCGCCACCTGGATGAGAGAAAGCTGCCTCAAGCTCAACTCCAACAAGACTGAGCTCGTCATATCAGAAACACCACCTCAGCTTGGGACATCTCCTGGGGGCCCACATTCCTCAGTGCCCCTCCCCTGCACTGACTGAGCACGCCTGCAACCTAGGCATCATCCTCGACACCTCCCTATCCATAACCCACCAGGTAAACTCAGTTGCCTCCTCCTGCTGGCACACACTCCGCAAACTTCAGAAGATCTTCAAATGGATCCCAGAAGACTGTCACAGGACAGTCACCTGCGCCTTAGTCATAAGCAAGCTCGACTACGGCGACGCCCTCCACACTGGCAACTCGACTAGAAACATAAACAAACTACAACTTATCCAGAACGCTGCCAGCAGACTCATCCTGGACCTCCCACGTCGAGAACATATCTCCCAACACCTGAGGACCCTTCACTGGCTCCTGAAGAAACGAGTCACCTTCAAGCTACTCACCCACACGTACAAGGCCAAACACAATGCAGGACCAGCCTATCTAAACCACTGCTTCTCCTTCCACACCCCGCCACATCTCTCCACTCCACCCAGATGGCCCTGGTCGCCATCCCTTGCATTTGTAAAACCACTGCCAGAGGATGATCCTTCACTTACATCGCAGCAAAGAGCAGGAAAAACCTCCCCTTACACCTTAGACAAAGCTCATCACTCACCATCTTCAGGAAGAACCTCAAGACGTGGCTCTTCGGATGAGGCCCCTCCTCCCAGTCCCTTGAGACGCTCACGGGTGAGTTGCCGCGCTTTACAAAAACTGATTGATTGATGCCGAATTTGGTGCTAAGGCTCAAATCTGGGTAATTACCAACCTGAATACCACTGACAGCAACTAGAGTTGTCCCCGTTTAACCTTTTGCTTCAGAAAGAACATGCTGGTGAAATATCACTACTGACCTCCAAAGAATCACAACAAATGTATCACCATCTAGGTGACAGAGATTGGAAATGTCTGGCTGTAATAAGTAACTTGAATTTGATGCTGCTAATTTGGGGGGTGAGGGTCTTTTATGTGCGCTGTGTTTAAGCCTGGATGAACAAGTTCCTCACCTTCGGTAATGCATTATCACATCTAGCAGAAAATTCCTTACCTTAGAATTTCCCCAGTCATCAGACTGGATCCGGAATCGGCGTTGATCGAGGTAGATCGAACTCAGTCTCGTCTGGGATCAAAATGGGGCTGCCGCGCCCCAGAGCATCGGCGTCGAGACCGATGTTGAGGAAGGTCACAGTGGCATGACCTATGTCAGCCCAGATCACAGATTCAATCCACAAGGCCCCGTCGGAGCCAAGGCCAAAGCCGCCGGCACAAAACCTTAATGGGGCCTCCTTTGACCCTGTGGGGCCGGAAGGTGCTCCAGAGGAGACGGCCCGCTCAAATACCTGGCACAAGGCCTCATAGAACTCTTTCACCTGAGCAGGGGTCACTTCAGATTCCGGAAACACATGGAGGCGCAAAGTCGATGCAGGCTACATCTCTGCCGATCCCTGCTGAAGTTCCTTACTTGCTACATCGGCCGAAGGGTGAGAAGTTGAAGCACGCTTTGACTTCTTATGTTTCTTCCCAGAGTGTCTTGAGGACTCGGAATGGGAAAAAGAGGACTTGGGTCTCTTTGGGTTTCTGCATATTACCCTCCACACAACTCTCATTTTCGGTTTCATTTTATATACCCCCGGGTTATGCAGGAGAATTTATTGACTCTTTAGACAAGGTTCTAGTGTCAAAGATTGCTAACTAAGCTATCTTCACGGTCTTAGGAGATTTTAAACTTCATATGGACAACACAGGTAATTCTTTGGCCAAGTGCTTTATGGAAATATTAGCGGCTCAACCTTTCACTGATACCATTTATTTGGTATTGTTGAAAACTCCCCTTTGGTTGAAAGCCCTAGTAGTCTGGTCTGATCACTACGTAACACCCTCACTGGCCCTTTTTAATACAAAAAGAGAGTAAACCAGATTTATCCAAGTCAGCCCTTGGAATAAAGTGGCGATTCCAGACTTACAGGAAGTTTTACTATGTTCTAGTCCTGTACTAACTGGAGAAGTCATTAAAGATGACTTTGTAATGGGCAAGTAGTTTTTCAACGCGGCTGATGCAGTATCCCTGGAAAAAAACTCATACCAAAAAGAGATACACACATTCGGCTCGTTGGTTTTCACCTGAACTTGCCTTGGAAACAAAATCCTGTAGAAGATTAGAAAGAACTTGGAGAAGGTATTATACGGAGGATCATATATTAATTTATAAACAAGCACTAAACACATATCAAACATTTAAAATGTGGTCTTACCAACTTTTATTTTAAAATGATAAATGAAGCAAATAATAGTCCTAGAGACATTTTTTAAATTGTCTCACACTTTACTTATCCTAAAGTTTTTGCACCGCCTTGTGAAGTTAATATGAACTTATGCAATAGCCTCAGTGACTTTTTTGAAGATAAAATCATGATGATTCAGTCGACTTGTCTGACATTAAGCTCGGCTGATACTACAGTACAAGCCCATATTCCAGTGTCATCACCTTCAGATGGCAAGCTTTTACAGCTTCTACCCACTTCTGAGGAAGAGTTGCAAGATTGCTTCTGAAGGTGCACATCTGGTCCGCCACTAAATCCGTCCTCCACACATTTTAAGGCAGACAGTAGACTCAATATGCCCAGTCTATCTTAACTTGTTTGCTGCCTCTCTACTTTTGGGATATAGGGCCTGATTCTAACCTTGGCGGACGGCGGAGGCCGTTCGCCAAGGTTCCGCCGCCAAATGACCGCACCGCGGTCACAAGACCACGGCGGCCATTCTAACATTTCCTCTGGGCCGGCGGGCGCTCTCCAAAAGAGCGCCCGCCGGCCCAGAGGAAATGCCCCTGCAACGAGGACACTGGCTCAGAATTGAGCCGGCGTAGTTGCAGGGGTGCGACGGGTGCAGTTGCACCCGTCGCGTATTTCAGTGTCTGCATGGCAGACACTGAAATACTTTGCGGGGCCCTCTTACGGGGGCCCCTGCAGTGCCCATGCCATGGGCATGGGCACTGCAGGGGCCCCCAGGGGCCCCGCGGCACCCCCTACCGCCATCCTGGTCCTGGCGGGAGACCCGCCAGGAACAGGATGGCGGTAGGGGGTGTCAGAATCCCCATGGCTGCTGAGCGCGCTCCGCAGCCATGGAGGATTCCCCCGAGCAGCGGAAAGTCGGCGGGAGACCGCCGACTTTCCGCTTCTGACCGCGGCTGAACCGCCGCGGTCAGAATGCTCGTGGGAGCACCGCCAGCCTGTTGGCGGTGCTCCCGTGGTCGGTGGCCCTGGCGGCCACCGGCCGCCAGGGTCAGAATGACCCCCATAGTGCCTAAATCTTGGGAAAGGGCAAGTGTTACCCGCTTTTTAAAAAAATTTGATTCTTTCAAATTTTAGACCGATTTCCCTTTTACCAGCTGCCTTTCTACACACCATTCAGAGTTTTTAGAGACTTTCAAAATGTTACACCCCTCTCTATCTGGTTTCAGAGCATGTCATAATATGAAAACTGTGATGTTGGAAATGACAGAATCTATCAAGATGAATTTTGATTTCAACTATAATGTCAGGTTGATTCTTTTTGACCTCTAGGTGGCTTTTGATACTGTCTCACTCAATATTTTGCTCCAAGATCTTTCAACAATTGGGTTAATGGATCAGATGTGATGTGGATCAGCTCTTTTTTGAACTTCAGAGAACAGACAGTTTAGATGAAGCCCCATTATTCAGATACAAAGACACTAAAATGTGGAGAGCCGCAGAGATCAGCATAGAGCCCTACTCTTTTTAACATTTATATTTATCCCCTTGCTTTTTTAGTGGAATATTATGGCATTAAAATTGTCTCATGTGCGAACAATACTATGTTACTGCTTTCCTACGAGGGCGACTGTGCCTCAGCTAAGGAGACCTTTTCAACATGCATAAGAGCAGGTATGAGGTGGCTTAGAGACAATAACCTACAATGTAACCCAGACAAGACAGAAATACTGCTATTTGGTTTCAACCTACTCCAAGTATTGACAGGATGCCAGCCAAGAGATGTTCCCCCCAGCACCTCCCCTTCACCTGACAGAAGTGACAAAGAATCTGGGGGTGCAATTAGATGGTCATCTCTCTTTTAAAGCCCAGACTTCCTCTTGGATTAAATATTAATTATGGATACTAAAAACATTTAAAAAGTCCTGAGACTTTCTCTCCTGGGAAGCTTGGAAAATAGTGGTCGCGGTGCAGATTTTATCCAGGTTGGGCTATTCTAACGCTCTCTATTTAAATCTACCAGAGTATCTAATACATGCGCTCCAAATGGTACAGAACACTGCAGTCCGCCTTATGTTTAAACCGAGGAGGGGGGTCCTCTGTGTCTCTGTACCAAAAACAGTTGCAACAGTTGCTGATGAGCAAAAGAATCACATTTAAAGCCCTAACAGTTCCATACTGAGCCTTTCATGGAGTTGGACCTAAATATCACAATACCAGGACCCGAGAATACTGTGCTCCGAGGGCCTTGTGCTTGGGGAATGCATGTCTGTTAGTGGTCTCTTGCTTTAAAAGAAAGAGACAAGGTGGTTCCTCCTCCTCTGTTCGAGTTGCCTTGATCTGGAATCAGCTCAGAAATATGCCTGATGGGACTTCCTTCAGGAAGCTGTTAACATCCTACTTGTTTAGCCTATAACATAGTGTACCAGACCTGTATTTGCCTAAGTGCCAGGACACTCGAGTAGGCGCTCGCTCTACAAATATAGTCATCCATGATGGATGCATAGATTCTTGTGGTCCTATATTAAGTGGCTTGTTGCTGGCCTACCTTACCTGAATAGTGTCAACATATGCAGCTTAGAGGGTTGTGACATAGGCAGACAGCTAACCTTACCTTTCAGTGGGACTGAGTCAGAATACATGCCCTTTGATTTACACTTTCTTTGCAAATTCTATGTCAGGACTAGAGGCTCAGATTGTGCATTACTCTTTCTTATATTTTAGATCAGCTGCCAACACACAACTATAATCAATAACAAAAAGACTACATTCCCCACAAGTCTTTTCAAACTTGAACTAATATCCACAAGTAATATCATGTATATAGTCATCATTAATGAGAGGCACTTTCTCTTTCTTCGGTGCTCAGCAACCGGATAATTGTCTTTTCATTCTGACCGACCATATATTAATGTCGCTTAGTAACTGTGTTGAATAATTCGTATATATATATATATATATATATATATATATATATATATATATATATATATAGCCTTTTAGCGGGCGTGTGACTGTGTTTGATGCTCGTGCGTGACGCATCCGATCAGAAGCACTAGACTGGTGAGGGGCCGCGCTCCCCTTCATGTACAGGGAGTGCAGAATTATTAGGCAAATGAGTATTTTGACCACATCATCCTCTTTATGCATGTTGTCTTACTCCAAGCTGTATAGGCTCGAAAGCCTACTACCAATTAAGCATATTAGGTGATGTGCATCTCTGTAATGAGAAGGGGTGTGGTCTAATGAAATCAACACCCTATATCAGGTGTGCATAATTATTAGGCAACTTAACAAAAAACAAATATATACCCATTTCAATTATTTATTATTACCAGTGAAACCAATATAACATCTCAACATTCACAAATATACATTTCTGACATTCAAAAACAAAACAAAAACAAATCAGTGACCAATATAGCCACCTTTCTTTGCAAGGACACTCAAAAGCCTGCCATCCATGGATTCTGTCAGTGTTTTGATCTGTTCACCATCAACATTGTGTGCAGCAGCAACCACAGCCTCCCAGACACTGTTCAGAGAGGTGTACTGTTTTCCCTCCTTGTAAATCTCACATTTGATGATGGACCACAGGTTCTCAATGGGGTTCAGATCAGGTGAACAAGGAGGCCATGTCATTAGATTTCCTTCTTTTATACCCTTTCTTGCCAGCCACGCTGTGGAGTACTTGGACGCGTGTGATGGAGCATTGTCCTGCATGAAAATCATGTTTTTCTTGAAGGATGCAGACTTCTTCCTGTACCACTGCTTGAAGAAGGTGTCTTCCAGGAACTGGCAGTAGGACTGGGAGTTGAGCTTGACTCCATCCTCAACCCGAAAAGGCCCCACAAGCTCATCTTTGATGATACCAGCCCAAACCAGTACTCCACCTCCACCTTGCTGGCGTCTGAGTCGGACTGGAGCTCTCTGCCCTTTACCAATCCAGCCACGGGCCCATCCATCTGGCCCATCAAGACTCACTCTCATTTCATCAGTCCATAAAACCTTAGAAAAATCAGTCTTGAGATATTTCTTGGCCCAGTCTTGACGTTTCAGCTTGTGTGTCTTGTTCAGTTGTGGTCGTCTTTCAGCCTTTCTTACCTTGGCCATGTCTCTGAGTATTGCACACCTTGTGCTTTTGGGCACTCCAGTGATGTTGCAGCTCTGAAATATGGCCAAACTGGTGGCAAGTGGCATCGTGGCAGCTGCACGCTTGACTTTTCTCAGTTCATGGGCAGTTATTTTGCGCCTTGGTTTTTCCACACGCTTCTTGCGACCCTGTTGACTATTTTGATTGAAACGCTTGATTGTTTGATGATCACGCTTCAGAAGCTTTGCAATTTTAAGAGTGCTGCATCCCTCTGCAAGATATCTCACTATTTTTGACTTTTCTGAGCCTGTCAAGTCCTTCTTTTGACCCATTTTGCCAAAGGAAAGGAAGTTGCCTAATAATTATGCACACCTGATATAGGGTGTTGATGTCATTAGACCACACCCCTTCTCATTACAGAGATGCACATCACCTAATATGCTTAATTGGTAGTAGGCTTTCGAGCCTATACAGCTTGGAGTAAGACAACATGCATAAAGAGGATGATGTGGTCAAAATACTAATTTGCCTAATAATTCTGCACTCCCTGTATGGCCTTCCTCCCTTCTGGCATTTCATCCCAGCCACTTAGCTGAGCAGGGAGCAGCAGCCTGTGGCCCGGTGTGATGTTGGCCGTATCCGACCACGGCAGATGGGAACAAAGACAACCACTTCCCGGGTGCCTGCGAGGGAGGAGTTAATCACTGCATCTCACTGACAGACGCAGTGACTGCAAGGTGCCACTAGAGGGATTTTATTTTTGGGATTCCAATCAGCATGCACTTCTCTTTAGCTTCTTAGCCAACTTTCTCTCTCAGCAATTAACTCCCAGTCTTGTGGTTAAGAGACCGTAGAGTTCCTTTTATTTCAAGAGCCCATATTTTTGTAGAGGGCAATAGTTTGTACAATAAGCATTGGTAATACCATGGCCCCAGGTATGATTTATTTTCAGCCAGTATAACCTAAAGAACTATGACTGCAATGGCAGACCATAATGAGCACACTATGGAAATGGTGGATGCAGAGCAGGTGTTCCTTCCTATTAATGAGGCGCTAATAGATGCCATAGATGCATCTGTATAGCGAGCCATATCCTCAGCCTTAGAACCCCTTAGTAGGCACATCATCATGTTGACTGCCAGGGGCAGGTTCCAGCCCCATGGAAGGAAGGAGTGGGGACTTTCACCCCTGGGGATTTCTCGGGGTGCCAGCTTGGGCTCAAGTGCTATTAAAACTACATTTAAGGCATTTGTAAAATGACAGGCAGATGCCCAAGGTAGCTGGGAGGATGAACATCCTGGGATACCCCCGATGAAGAAACATTCTCTGCTTTAAGACACGATCCAGGGACGATTCTGATATTCAGGATTCTGGGGACAAACCAGACCTCAGTAGACCATGGAGGTAAGAAGGTGGCCCCAAACGTCCAATGGGTGATGCCAACCCATCTGGGCTGGTGGGACCCTCAGATATATCAAACTCCTACAAACGTTTTTACCCGAGTTCTACCGACTGGGTCCCAGCAGCAAAGGTACCTCAATACCTGAGCAGGCGCTTCAGAAAGCCTATAGACGAGGTTTGGGGAAGGCTAAAGCTTGAATGCCCACAACCATCTCTAGCAGTAAAGTGGATTGTACCCCCCAAAATCGATCCTAAAGTAGCCACCTTTGTGACAAAATTCATCAAGGACCCGAAGAAAGGCCTTGATCGATCTTGAAAGCTCTGTCAGGACCATTTAATAAATGTACTGGGAACACTTATGAAGACCTTAGATATGGCCGAAGTGACCCTTGAGACTGGAAACCTCAGGGGCCCAGATATGGTCTCATGCTGGGCCCAATTAGCGTTATGCTTCCTTGGTATAATGAACTGCGCTTTATCCACCGAGCACAGATGTTAGCTCTTGATACATTTTTTTTTAAAGATTCAAAATTAGGAGAACAGACCACCACAGTAGCAGATCTGGTCACAGAGGGAGGACTCTTCAGAGACCCCTTCGTTAGAGAACTCTCAAAGTTTGTGAAAACCTTTTCTTCTACGGACATGGAGCAACAATCAATGTGCAAGGACTTCAGCTAAAAGATGTTTGGAGAGGCCAGTAGATGCAGGAGGCGCTCGTAGGACCTTTTCTATAATACAGCTCCCCAACAAGACACTCCATGCAGTGGCAAGGTCAGAAAAAATATGGATGTTTTTTCCCCTTATGTGGCAATGGCAGAGGCTGAGGCGGCAAAGGCACCTTCAGGAGTGCTAGCAATGCATTAGGAGGACCAAATGGTAAGAAATACCATTTCTTCCCTTCTCGAATTGGGGGGCAGTTCACAATTCTTCATTCACAGTGGGAGGAGCCTAATGGGAGATGCGTGGGTGTTCCAAACTATCAATGCATTCCATATACCGTTCCACTGAACTCTTCACTAGAGATCTTGTCTGCTAACCCCAGTCTTTTTCCAAGAAGGGCTCTCAGATTGTGAATCAAGAGGTCAATTGTACTTTCTTCTCTCTAACCCACTGGTTTTCTGAGCCATATATTACTGGTGGAGAAGGATAAAGGTTATCAACCAGTAATCAAACTATAAGATTTCAACAAATGAGTGCTTTACTGACATTTTAAAAGGGAAGGCATGCACCTTCTTAGAGACATTCTCCGTTCAAACAATTATTTGGTAAGACTATTTAAGGAAAGCCTATCTCACTATTTTGATATTTCCTTCTCATTATGTTTCCTTCAGTTAGAATGGAAACTTGAGATCGATGCGTTTGCATGCCTACTGTTCGGCCTATCCCCCCAAGTTCTGTGGTTCTTGACCAAAGTACTATGGCCAGCCGTGGATTGATTTCAAGCGAGAGGGGTAAGACTCACTGCGTAACTCAACAACATTCTCTTCTCCTGATGCATCAGGATCCAGATTGACTGCAAGAGCAGCGTCAGCTAGTCATTTCCCTTCTACCAGGTCTCAGATTTATCAAAAAATGTCCTAGAATCCGAGCTCACTCCCACTTTAAAGTCAATAGTCTTAGGGTTTGTCATAGACTTGGTCCAACAATTCTGGAGATTACCTCAGAAGATGATGTTCCTAGTACAAAGAGAACTGCGAAAAACATTGAAGAAATAAAAAGGTATCCTTCCAACACCTGGCCAGCATTGTGGGGCTATTCACATCCTCCATACAAGTTATCTTCCCCAGGCCCTTACTCTACCGGGCACTGCAAAGACTGAAGGTGATGCACCTTAGATGTATGTGGAAGAGATTTCCCTCAACCAGGGGGCCCAGTGGATGTGGTAACATGCGTGCCTGAAATGGCAGGATCCTTCACTGTTAAGAGTCTATGGCGAACAAGGTAGATTGCTCTATCCTTCTAAAAATGGACAGCATGTCCGCAGTACAATGCATAAACCGCTAAGACGGGACACGAACCAAAGTACTGGCAAAGATGGCGAAAGGTTTTTGGCACTGTTGTGTGCAGCACAAAATATCGGTGACGTTAGAATACTGCTGGGGAAATTAAACAAACTGCGGACTGGCATTCCAGGCATCTGAGGGACTCCAGTGTCTGGCAGTTGGACCCAACCCCTTTTCAGTGACTGATGCTGAAAAGGGGTCAGTGCCAGACAGACCTCTTTGCCTCTAGGCTGAATGTTCAACTTCCAGATCCTCTGACAAAAGCCAGAGGTGCCTTCCTAGTGGACTGGAGCCACAGACTAGGCTATGCCTTCCAACCTTTCTTGATGATTATCAGATTGGCTGCAATGTCAGGAGACAATGGACAGAGATGGCATTGGTGACACCACTATGGAGACTACAAGGCTGGTATCCAGTTTTGTAACATTGTACCACTTGGTCTAGTAAAGGGGACTCTACATCTCATGGTTTGGAGGATTATAGGTCACGCTGAGAGATTCTGGGATTATCCAAACTAGCTGCTAGCTTCATCAAGAGAGTGTGGGCCAATTCTAAAAACAATATAGGTCAGCATGATGCAGATGGTCACACTGGTGTAAGCCAAGGGGTTTTGATCCTGTGGGGTTTGGTGTGCTATGCAAAGCCAACTTCTTATTGGAATTCACTGAGGCAGGCTTGGCCTCCAGGACTAATAATGCATGTCTATAGGCCGGTCACTTGCCCTTTCAGGACATTCCAGCAGGGGTACACCCTTTGGTGTGCCGACTACTGCGAAGGATCAGACTACAGCGTCCCCTCAGAATCCGATAGTCCATACTTTGGGATGTACATATATTTCCTAGACTGTTAGAATAATGGCAAGATAATAACTTACTATCGCTCAAAGAACTAACAGGTAAATTGGCAATTTTACTACGTCATACATTATGTAAATGGCTCTCTGGCGTGAGAGCTTTGGATATCACTGCCAGAATGCTTAACCCAGAAGGGGTGTCTTACCATTTCCATAAGTACTAAATCTAATAGAAGGATAGTGCAGTATCTTGTTTTCCCCCAACACGTTAAACCACTGATCTTCAAACTTTTTAATGCAGTGCCCCCAGTAGAAAACAAAAGAATAATCGGGGTTCCCCCTACAAATTTTTAACAATTACTCTATTACATTGCATGGTTTTGATATGTCTAGACTTATTTAAATATTGCAGTTGAGTTCTGTTACTGTTTTAAAAATGCAATCAAATACATGATGCCAAATATATTATTTTGGCCAGGGAGGCCTTACTAATTTGCAAAAGTATCCACAGTGTGATTATTACAAGTGGGGGTGGAGAGTTAAGAGTATTTGGAGTTCCTTCCCTTTTGAAACAATCCCAGCTTGAATACAAATGACAAAACAGGTCAGTAATGGCTCTCTACAGAGTGGTTTACTGCTGCTCATTTTTTTTTCAGTTTAAAACTAAGCCCTGTTACCAGCATAATGCTTCTATTGGCCACAGCCTGGCACCCTCTGAATATAGTTTGAAGACCCTGCCCTAAACTGAGTGTGGTGAAATGCCTCAGGGTGTACAAATCCTTGATGAAAGATCTGCACCCTCCATGCGCACTTGAGTTACTTATTGCCCTAAAGAAGCCTTTTAAGAGAGTTTCCTCTTCGACAATTGCAAGTTGGCTGAAATGGGTCATGCAAGAAGCGGCCATTGACATGCTTGCTTTTGGGGCACATTCTACCATGGGGGCGATGGCTTCAAAAGCCTTTACGCTAGGAGGTCACCTAGAGGATATTCTAAATGTGGCCTAAATAGTCCTCAAACACTACCTTTAAAACGTTCTAGTGGTGTGAGTCACCTTGGCTTTGAATTTACATAATCTGAGCCTCTGGTCCTGACACAGAATGTAAAATGTCCTACCTAACATGAAGGAAACGATCAATTCTATTGCGGACATGGAGGCAAGTATTAACCCTCCCACTGATTTCAATATTCAACATACCTTCCCAGGTTATACGGATGGATCACAACTGTGGCATGAGTATCTTTAACATTATGACATGGTTTATCTTTGAAACTGATTCAATCATTGTCTTAGAACATGTCTCATTTTGCATATGTCGCATATTGGGAATGTGTAGAATTTACAGTTTGTTTTGTCAGCCTGGGATCGGATCAGAAACAAGGATTTTGACAAGCGGATGTCGGCATAACAGGTCTCATGAAGAAAGAGGAAGTGCCTTTCCTTACTCATGACTATACATGGCAGAGCAATATGATTGGTGGACAATGGTTGTTCAAGTTTGAAAAGACTCATGGGAAATGTAGTCTTTTTTTAGGTCGAACTTAGGCAGCGCGCACGCGCAGTCTGGAGGACCTGTTGAATTGTATAATGGGCTATGCTCCCGCCTGCTGCCTACTATTGGTTTAATCCAGTGTCCCTATTCTGTGCAGCCTCCTAGGTGGTTCAGGCAGCGATACATCACTTCCGTTTTTTGCAGCGGCGCACTGCTCAACTACAGTTTCCTTGTGCTTCCGTTTCTCATCTGTTGTTGGGGGCGAACTTTTTGTTTTTAAATTTGTTACAGCGTTTTGTTATTTGGTTTTCAATTTCAGCGCGATCGCGCTGAGTTTTACATAGCACGATCGCGCTCATTTTTTTTTCTTTAAAATGCTTCCATTCCTCATCTGTTGTTGGGGGTGACTTTTTTATTTATTTATTTATTTTAATTGTCACAGCGCTTGTTTTTTTGGTTTTCAATTTCAGTGGGATCGTGCTGGGTTTTACATCGCGCGCCCTCGTGCTCATTTTTTTTCTTTAAATTATGTAGCAACAAAAGTCCAGTTAAGAGTTAACACTAATAGCTCTAACTTGAGCAAATGCAAGACCTATTGCATTGCAAATGCTTGTTTTTCTTGGTTACAGTTGTGTTTTGGCTGCTGAGCTAAAATAAGTGAAAGAGTAATGTATATGCCTCGTTTCCCTGTCCTTAATAAAACTTAAACTTTTATTCAGGTTAGTTGGAAACGTTATATTCATTTTCACTGAAAACTGTAAATGTGGTCGTAACACAGAATCGTGGTATAACTTGGATCTACTGCGAAACTACAGTAACGCGTTTCTTCTTCAACACAGTAAAACTTCTTCAGTTAAAGTATTTTCCATAAATCAGCGTCTGTAAGCTGGGAAAGTAATGTAGCATCTCCGGTCGAACAGAAGACAGAACTAATGTGTAGGATGATATGTTTTCAGAGTATGTAGGCGACAATTAATCCAAAGTATCTCGCCTTTTGTGTCGTTCATCACTGCAATTAACACTTTCCAGAATCCTGCATCCTTTAAGTGAGGCAGTGTATGGACGCTTTTAATGTCGTCTATTTGTATTTCGAAACATTTTCAGCTTTTAGGTGCAATATTTTTCTTTCTCTAACTGCTGCTAAGACAAGAAGACAATATTAAATTGAGCTATGCCTGCTATATTTTGGCACTGCATCTTCCACATGCGCTGCGTCAGATAATAAATATATCTCCGCAACAAACCTTTCTGCTGGCAAAGTAGATGTGCCTTAGTTCTCCGAAGGGACGACAGCACGCAGATAACACGATGCCGACAGCCAGTTGTATCTCTGCACCTGCAGGTGAATCAATGTGCTCGTGCCTGGCGTGCTAGGATTTAACCCGCATTCTGAAATGAAGTAGCCTAACGAAGGATCTGCCATTAGTCTTTTTTTACATTTAGTGAATTACTGTGTTTGCTGTTTTTAACACATTAGGGCCACTTTCTTCGGCCCAATCCATCTCTCTTTCACAAGCGGACAAGCGTGAACAACAGATAAATGATTATATGGATATAGGAATTCAGTGTCTGAGTCAAACCAACGCTGAATTAGAGCTGCGGGGTAGGGGAAGAGAGGCATAACATCAAGGCCGTGGGGGTACGACTCGTACGGGGTAGCAGAGAAGGTGGGTGGGTACCTGAAGGGAGCAGGACAGTTGCAAGATGTGGGCTGCCGGTGGATGCGAGCAGGATCCTTTGAAGGAAGGGAGTGAGGCAGTCAGGTTGTGTTACCATACAGCTGCTTGGCAGCACTGTGTAAGATATTATCAATCAAGGGAAGTGGAAAAGGCCCTGCACAGAACCATCCACTTTAAAAAAGCGCCCTGGTTTCAAATCGCTTAGTTAGGTTAACATTGCAATGTAGTAGACTTAAAAAAAAAAAAAATCACATCAATGTTCTTTCTGCTAGCTTCGAGGGTAACCTTCTGATGGATACAACTACCTGTGGATTCCTCACCTCATGAATACTCCCATGGCGCCAGCATTCTACGGAAATCTTCTTACTAGTCTCTGCACGTCGACGAGGACGTCACTGTCTCGCACGCGACGCCGTCTGACGTCATACAGGCAATAAGAGGTCCTCGACGACGTGCGGACGTCAGTTCCCTTTTTTCCGTGCATTCGAAACGGTTATCTTCGAGGGAGCAACTGTTACTCTTGCGGTTACAGTGTATATCTTGTTGCGTACTCTTTCTCTGTGGAAATAATGTCGCAGAGAAAGTCTGGATTTAAGCCTTGTCGTGAGTGTGGAGGCAAGATGTCGGTGACGGATCCTCATTCCGATTGCCTTTGGTGTTTGAGCTCCGACCACGACGTCTCGACTTGTGATTCGTGTCAGCACATGAATCCGAAGGCCATTAAAGAACGCGAGGCGAAGCTGTTTATGGCCAAGTCAAAGGAGAAGCATCACAAGAAAAAGTCTTCTCCAAGACATCGGCGTCATCGAGACTCCCGGCGCCGTAGAGAATCTCGGCGTCATTCAAGGGAGGCTCGTTCCAGGTCTCCGGATCGGCGCCGGAGGACATGGGAGGTCAGCCCCACGGTGACGCCGCATCCTTCGACGCCGTTGCTCTCTCCGACGTCTCCAACTTCGCCTGGACAGGCGTCGGTGATTGAGGTATTGGAGCCTCAGGTGTTTTCTCCGGCGCAGACGCCGAGGCCGGCGTCGGGGTCGCCTCCGAGTCAGGCACCCCAGTATCCGGCTTTTCCCACCCCTGGAGCCGATAGTTCCGCATTCTTGAATGCGATGTATGCCATCTTCCAACAGATGGCTCCAGGGGGTGCTCCGGCTGGGCCTTTGGCCTTTTCTTTGGGTGATCCTGCGCCTCTTCGGCCGGCACCCTTTATGCCCTTTCTCCCGTTTGGGAACGTGGGCTCGGTGCCAGTGTCGGCGCCGGTGGCCGCTCCGATGGCTTCGGAGGGATTGGCCCCAGGGATTTCCATCCCGTCGACGTCGAGATTTCGGCCTGTGACTCCGGTGGGTCCATCCGTTTCATCTGCTCTTCAGTCGGCGCCGAAGTTACCTGTGGCGCCGGATGCGGCGTCGGTGGCTTCGGAAGATCGGCGCCGATCTCCGACTTCGGCGGAGGTGTTGTCGACTCCGCGGATTGAGCAACGACTGCATTCAAGGAGGCGTGCTCTCCGGGTACTAGAGGAGCAGGAGTACCAACGAGCCCTAGAGGAAGGAGAGCTAGAGGACTCGGGTGATGGGCTGCGTGGACTGGAGTCGGCCAGTGGGCTGGACACTTCCCCTGAGTGGGACCTTTCGTCCCCGGGGGAATATACCGAGGAAGCTGCTTCCTTTCATACAGTGGTACGGAAGGCAGCTAGTTTTTTGGACCTGCCTTTGCCCGTGGTGGAGGCGAAACAAAACATTTTGACAGAGGTGTTGCATCCGGCCTCAGCCGCGGCGGAGCCTCTATTACCTTTTAATGACGCTCTGCTGGATCCGGTTTTAGAGGTGTGGAAGAAGCCGGCATCTTCCCCAGCAGTTCACAGAGCCGTGGCCAGGAGGTATCGGACGGCTCCAACTGATCCTGGTTTCCTATCTAGGCACCCTACGCCGGAGAGCTTGGTTGTGCAGGCCTCCTGTTCGTCCAAATCAGCGCCTGGTTCTTTCCCGACGGTGCCTGGGGACAGAGACTCAAAAAAGCTAGAGGCGCAGTCGAAGAAGATTTTTTCGTCCTGCAGTCTGGCGTTAAAAGCCACTAATGCGACCTGTATCCTGGGGAGGTATATTCATGCTCTGATGGATGACATCTCCTCTTCGTTTACAGAGCTTCCGCAGGGTCTTTTGGATCTTGTCTCTGATGCCCAGGCTGCTGCGACCCAAATTATCCAGACGGGACTGGATACCACCGACTCGGTAGCCAGAGCAATGGGCACAACTGTGGTGGAAAGGAGACAGGCCTGGCTACGTAACTCGGGCTTTTCGGCAGATGTACAGTCCACATTGTTGGATCTCCCGTTTGATGGGGACAAACTGTTTGGGGCTAAGGCTGATTCGGCCTTGGAACGTTTTAAGGAGAGCAGGGCCACGGCTAAGTCGTTGGGACTCCAAGCTCCTTCTTCCACGGCCTCTTCCAGATTCTTCAGGAGGTTTCGTGGATTTGGGCGTGGCTCTTCCTCCTCTTCCTTTCGGGGAAGATATCAGCAACCTGCCTCTTCCCATCCCTATAGATCTTTTAGGGGGAGGGGTAGGGTCCGCACCAGGGGAGCCTCTCAGCAGCACTCTGCCTCTTCCTCATCCTCTGGCGGGGTGCAGCAGGGGAAGCAGCCTTAGGCTTCCACCATTTCCCACTCACTCCTCTCCTGTAGGGGGAAGATTACAGCATTTTCTCACCAAATGGGAGACTGTTACGTCGGACACTTGGGTTCTCAGTGTTGTGGGAAAAGGCTACACCCTTCCCTTTCGGGAGTTTCCGCCCCTCATCCCGCCCCGCCCTTCGTATTGCTCACAAGAACACCTCCTGTTGCTAGAACAGGAGGTAGAAGTCCTCCTTTTAAAGGGCGCGGTGGAGTTGGTCCCGGAGCAGGAAAGGGGTCAAGGAGTTTACTCAAGGTATTTCCTGATTCCCAAGAAGGATGGTCGTTTGAGACCAATTCTGGACCTGAGGATCTTGAATTGGTTCCTCAAGCAGGAAAAGTTCAAGATGCTGACCCTAGCACAGGTGCTTTTGGCGTTGAACATGGAAGACTGGATGGTGTCTGTCGACTTGCAGGATGCTTACTTTCATATCCCGATACTCAAGTCACACAGGAAGTATCTCCGGTTTGTGGTGGGATCGCAACACTACCAGTTTGCGGTCCTTCCGTTTGGTCTTACTTCAGCACCTCGAGTCTTCACGAAGGTGATGTCGGTGGTTGCGGCAGAGCTCAGAAGGAAGGGGATAGCAGTATTCCCTTACTTGGACGATTGGTTGATCAAAGCCAAGTCCCCGGAGCTTGTGTTGCGTCATCTGCAGTCAACAACCCAGTTGTTGTTCGACCTGGGCTTTTCGGTGAACGAGCCCAAATCTCACCTGGAGCCCTCTCAGCGCCTCCTGTTCATAGGGGCAGTACTGGATACGACATTGGGTCGGGCCTTTCCTCCGCCTCAGCGGATTCAAGATATTCAGGATTTGGTTCCAATGTTTCGAAATGGAGCGGTAGTTCCAGTCCTCAAGGTCCTTCGTCTGCTCGGTCTTTTTGCCTCCTGCATTCTGTTGGTCACGCATGCTCGCTGGCACATGAGGGCTCTTCAGTGGTGCCTCCGAAGGCAGTGGTCTCAACACAGAGGGGATCTAGAGGGTACTGTCAAGATCTCCAGAGATGCTGCTGTGGATTTGAAGTGGTGGATTGCAAGCAACAATCTTTCACAAGGAAAACCGTTCCAGCAGTCGCCACCAGTGGCCACAGTCATAACGGATGCTTCCACTCTAGGGTGGGGAGCTCATCTGGGGGATCTGGAGATCAAAGGTCTTTGGTCTCCAGAGGAACAGATTTTTCACATCAATCTGTTAGAGTTACGGGCTGTACGTCTGGCTCTCAAGGCCTTCCTCCCTTCCCTTCGTGGTCAGTCGGTACAGGTCCTAACGGACAATACTACCACGATGTGGTACATAAACAAGCAGGGAGGAGTGGGGTCGTACCTTCTCTGCAGAGAAGCTCTTCGACTATGGTCCTGGGCAAAGGACCATCGGATTTGCTTGATAGCAAACCATCTGGCCGGAGTTTTGAACGTGCGTGCGGACAGTCTCAGTCGCCACTTCTCGGCAGACCACGAGTGGCGTCTCCATCCAGATCAAGTCCGTTTAATCTTCCAGAAGTGGGGGTTTCCTCGGGTAGATCTGTTCGCCACTCGAGAGAACGCGCATTGTCCGTTGTTCTGCAGCCTTCAGTATCCGATGCAGGAAGCATTGGGGGACGCGTTTCAAATGACCTGGTGCGGCCAGTTGCTTTACGCGTTTCCTCCCATACCCTTGATTCCTCGAGTATTGAGGAAGATTCGCCAAGACCGGGCTCTAGTAATCGTAATAGCTCCGGATTGGCCAAGGAGGGTGTGGTACTCCGACCTTCTCCAACTCTCAACGTGCCCGCCGCTCCGTCTCCCTTTCAGGGCAGACCTCCTCTCGCAGTCGCAGGGGCAGGTTCTACACCCCAACCTCCAGAGTCTGCACCTACATGCCTGGAGATTGAACGGGGCAACCTGAGTTCCTTCTCTCTCCCGCCTGAGGTAGTGGATGTTATATTAGCGGCCAGGCGACACTCCACTAAATCTATCTACGCTAATAGGTGGTCTAAATTTGTTGCGTGGTGTGGAGAGAGGCAGATTGATCCTTTGCAAGCTCATCTATCGGACGTTTTGTCTTTTGCTCTATCTCTGGCGCAGAAAGGTTGTGCAGTGGCTACCATTAAAGGTTATTTATCGGCCTTGTCAGCCTTCATATGTCTTCCAGACCAACCATCTTTATTTAAATCCCCTATTGTTATCAGATTCTTGAAAGGTCTTCTAAATCAATATCCTCCAAAGCCATTCGTTATGCCGCAATGGGATTTGTCCTTAGTCCTGACTTTCCTTATGGGGTCCCCTTTTGAACCTATGCATTCTTGCCCCTTGAGGTATTTGGTTTTAAAAACAGTCTTCCTGATAGCTATAACATCAGCAAGGAGAGTGAGTGAGTTGCAGGCCTTATCAGTAAAACCCCCTTATACAACTTTTTATGGGGATAAGGTGGTGTTGAGGACCAAGGCTGCTTTCCTCCCGAAGGTTGTTTCACCCTTCCATTTGGCTCAGGCAATTACTTTGTCCACGTTCTATCCTCCGCCTCATCCTTCCAAAGAGGAAGAAAGACTGCACCGTCTGGATCCAAAGAGAGCGTTGAGCTTCTTTATCGATAGAACAAAGGATTTCAGGCTGGAGGATCAGCTGTTTATTGGATACGTGGGCAAGAGGAGAGGAAAGGCAGTCCACAAGAGAACACTATCCAGGTGGGTTGTTCTTTGCATTAAAATATGTTACTCTTTGGCAAAGAAGGATCCTCCTGAGGGCATTAGAGCTCATTCCACCAGAGCTAAGTCGGCCACTTCGGCCTTAGCCAGAGGTGTTCCTGTGGTCGACATCTGCAAGGCCGCAACTTGGTCGTCCCTTCACACTTTTGCAAAACATTACTGTTTAGATTCTGAGGTTAGAAGGGACGGCCATTTTGCACGGTCAGTGCTGCAGGATTTCTTGGTTTGACCATTTAGGCACCCACCGCCGGGCGTGGTACTGCTTTGGGACTCTATTCATGAGGTGAGGAATCCACAGGTAGTTGTATCCATCAGAAGAACGAGTTACTTACCTTCGGTAACGACTTTTCTGGTGGATACATTAGCTACCTGTGGATTCCTCACGGTCCCACCCGCCTCCCCGTTGCCTTTATGGTCTTGCCAAGTAATCCTTGAGTGCGCTCCTCTTGATCTTTGAGGGTGCAATAGATGTATATATATAATATTTATATATATATATGTATATATGTATATATCTTTGTGTATATACTTGGTGTGTGTATATATTTTAAAAGAGAGATTTTATATATATATATATGTACATAAAGAAGATTTACAGTTATTCATACAATGTGGTGTATTTTTACAATATAATGGATGTTGCTTTGTTCTTTCATTGCATTGCCTGGTTGTTCTCATGCACGTAAAAAATGATTGGTACTGACGTCCGCACGTCGTCGAGGACCTCTTATTGCCTGTATGACGTCAGACGGCGTCGCGTGCGAGACAGTGACGTCCTCGTCGACGTGCAGAGACTAGTAAGAAGATTTCCGTAGAATGCTGGCGCCATGGGAGTATTCATGAGGTGAGGAATCCACAGGTAGCTAATGTATCCACCAGAAAAGTCGTTACCGAAGGTAAGTAACTCGTTCATCTGTGCTATTAGAAGGTCGCCAGCAGGGGTGTAGCTTCAGGGGGGTGTTTGGGGTGCTACACTTCCTTAATAAATCTATTCTCTAGTAAATAGTTGCTATGGGTGTTTTCAGTCAGGTATGGTGGGGACTCTGTCAGATTTCACCTGGGATTTCCACATACACACACACACACACTGCCTCTCATCTATGTTTTAAAGTTCTTTAAAAAAATTGGTTAATTTACAAAATATTGTGTTACAAGTACCCCTTACAATCTGCACTCCGCTCCCTTTCCTCCGCCCCCAAATCTCCCCTTCCACACTGCTTCTCTTATATGTATTTTAAGGTGATATGCCAGCATGGCTGTCGGAAAACCCGAGGCTCACACACCCCTAATCTTACTGACCAAGCTACGCCCCTGGTCACCAAACAGTTTTTTTTTTTTTTAGAAACTCAGGTTTTCCGTCAGCCATGCTGGCAGAACATCTATTCATGCTCTTTATAAAGGCCACTAAGGCTTACGGTTTGGGATCTGAAGTGCATCCTGACTCTACACTCATCCATCCTGTCTTCCTGCACCTGGGAGTGCTGCGGGAATGAAGGCTCGCCATGCAGGCGCTGCATTACTGCTTACTGTTTAAATATTTCACAACACACTTCAGCTTGCGTCTTATTCTAACTGCCCTGTAATAGGTATTTGATTACTAGAGAACACATATCATAAATTATCTGTTGAACACACTCGTGCTTCTCGTGAACCTCAGCTACCTTAGCAGTCCTGCAGAGATTAGTGCAAATATTACATACCACCGAACTGAAGAAAAAGCAGTCTGAGCTTCTAATAAAGATCAGATTCCTTCAGCTGAGGGTTCACTCCAAAACAATGGGGATTTGCACCTTATTATGTGAGGATCATCAACTTTAGAACTTCCTTCTCTGTAATGGTCCAAGGATTGCATATTTCTGTTGATTGCAAAAGTATATTGTTTTCGGATGATCATGACTTCTTGTAAATCTTCATAATATTTTGTGTTAGGCATGGAGGTTCACGATGAACTGGGCCTGTGGAATGAGAAGGCGTAGGTGGACGTGACCTTCATGTCTAGGAACAGCAGAAGAGAAGCCGTTTCCCACCTGCCACAACTTTCCGTTGTGGATTGAACCCCAACAGCCCACCATTGGACATCATTCACTCCTAAAGGAGACCCCATCCCTGTGGAGCTCTTAGGAGAAAAAATGCAGTACTGGCTGTAAAACTGGGGAAATGTCAAATATGTCCCATCAGAAAAGTATGCCTCGTCACAATATCTCCTCAAAAAATCTGAACATTTGGAAAATTAACAGGCTTTTGCCAAAGCAAGAAGAGTATGCAACTGTGTGGCAGCAGAGCTGTTTTCACTTTCTCCCCCCATTCTTCACTATATGGAAAAATGTGTATGGGGGCAACAGAGACTTGCCATGGTCACATAGAATCTGGAAAGTGTGCATAATAGCACAGAAGACGACTTAAGAGTTCGCTGTCCTCGGTATCAGGCTTCTCTCCAGCGCACAGGGCACAAACATTGAGTATTTCAATGCGACTATTGCTATGTGGCTTTAGTCTAAATGGTAAAATAACTGCAGGTCATCGATTTCTTTACTTAAGATTATTTACTTAATGACCTGCAATTAGTTTGTTGACCTAGTGTGATAAACCGGAGCACTGAAGATGCACCAATTAATGTGCCTGTTTCAATGTTTTGGCCCCTTCTGGATTGTCTGAGAAGTCCCAGATAGAGATCCTAGTTGGGGGGGTGGGGGAAGTAATTCATTAATATGTCTAGGCTGCACCTTCTATGGAGCACTTCAAACATTAATGCTAATTTAAAGGAATCTGAAAAGCAAGTGGTCGCGCTGGTTGCTGCTTGGAGTGGTAGGCACAAGGCTGCTTCAGGACAATGCCCCCCTTACACCCTCCCGCCCCAAACTGCACAGGTCGTTGCACTGTACTTTTTCCATATTGAAGCATTTTCTGTAACCGTTCATTCCACAAAAAAGCCGGCAGTGAGGGCTCTAGTTCTGTCCAGATTGACTAGTCTAATGGCAATGTGCGCCACAGATGATTACTAATGTGTACGCAGACACCAAGTTGGTTAAATGTCTGGCCAGTACAGAGATGGCCAACTACTGGCAAAGATGTTTACAGAACGTCTCTTCAGTGCATACCTCTACCCGCTGTAACAGAAGCCTCTGGCAACTCAGAGAACTTAATATCATCTCCAGTTGTACAAGCCATGAAAACCTGTCTTTTCTAGACCGCCATCTCCCCTTATCTCAAGCCACAGAGCGCCAAGACGTCACTCCCAAAGTCAAATAGTCTCTTCTTAAATGACATACTGATCAAAGGAAGTTAATCCTACCATAGAACTGACAAAATCCTTGATATTAAAAAACGTTCTTAAATCAGCAGTATTGCCACAGTGAGTTTGAACGAGCAACGGCAAAGCCTATAATCTGGCCTTGGCAAGCCTGCGATCTTTTATTTCTAATATTTGCAAACATATGCAACAGGAATTACAAGTTCAAATGAAATAAAAATTAAAAATGCTCATGTCTAAAGGTGGCATGCATATGCCAGGAAAAATTTAACTAAAATGACCCACTGCAAAAATAAATACAAAACGTGAAAAAAGAAAGCAAAGACTGGCGCTCTAGCCCTGCTACCGAACTGAGCTATCTTCTATGCAAACGCGCACAAACAAAACACTGCCACTCAAACTGAAGAGAACCAATGGCTGAAGTGGGTCGATCCACTACCCGATGCTGTAGGTTGGAGTTGGTGAAACCAAAATGTGAATGACACTTGAACCCACCAAAGACAGCGTGCGAGAGAATTGTGTATGTGCTTTGGTAATTAATGATTTGTCAGTAAAACAGGAGGCTGGCTATACAGCTAAAGCTCTAGGCCCCACCTAAAATACTGTGTACAGGGAGAGCAACTACCTACTGCAAGACAGCCTTTTCCAACACCTTCCTGTAGCACCACTCTTCACTAGGGATTCACAATATCTGACCTTTCTAATTGGGAAAAAAAATGCCCAACAGTCATTTAGTAATACTAAGGTACAGGTCAAAAACAAGGCGGTGAAAATCCTGAAGGGATTTTGTTACCAGGGAAAGAGGAGTTTAAGGAAGGAATGCGCCGGGACCAGTCAAGGTGGCTATTTACATCCTAACTTATGTGCAGGTTGGGTTTATCTGATCTATACAAGGCAAGCTGAATTTGTCTCAATGAGTTGCCAGGGAAAAACATATTTATTGCCAAAGCAGCTCTAATTTTACTACCTAAAAGACTGCATTGTTTTAATAAAAATAATACTAATTTGTCCACTCTACTGGTGATTTACCTGTAAACCAGTCACAGCTAAAGGATAATTACCTGCTATTAACGTGCCCTAATTACACCAATATTATATTTTAAATGTTTCACCATGCCAGTTATTTTGCCGAAGGTGCCCTTCATTATGTTTGCGGATGGCAGCAGGAGGTTAAGGGCATCTATACATCTTCCACTCTGAGAAGGGTGCACCGGGTGGGTCTACTTTGATGCTATCTCTCCATATACCCACTGCCTCAGCACCTTAACTTTATACCACGCTTCTGATGATGGTGGGTGGTAAACGGAGCACTGACACTACTCTGATGCCACAAGTGACTGCTTCATGGGTCAGCAGGTCCAGCTCTCTTGAAACCCCTAATATGCCAATGAAACTCTCCACAACTGTTTGTAGTAACGTTGAACAACATTTTCTTACTCGTCAGTAAGTGCCTGTACGATTAACTGTGCATTCCAGCAATGGAAAAAGAAAAAATCGTCATTTCATCTACCAAGAGTACCTCAGGAATGTGTGCCTGCGTGCTGGTTAAAGCTGGTGAGAGGGCTTCGGATCCAAATCTCGTCCCGTAAAGTAAAAATGATTAAAGATGATGTCATATACATCAAGAAACTAGGCATAGTTTGTTTTTGTAAATAAATGACAGAGTTTCGTTATGAAAGGCGGTTTTCTCATTGAGATGCACAACCACTGCTAATGTCATGGATGGACAGGGAGAGAAGAAAAGTAATGTGTATCTGAAGTGAGAACCCGGGATCCCTATCTCGCTGGTAAAAACAGGCTTCACAAACTGACACAATTAAAACTTTGTAAGCTAACTGTTTACTATTTTTATTTGCGTCAGCAATGCTCCTTAATTACAGTGCCCAAATGTTTGATATCTTCCAGTTTCAGGAATACATATTCGATTCAGTGCATGTACTGTATTTAAATACCATTTTACTGTAACAAGGGCGTCTTTAAGATCTGAACAAGTGAGGGATTATACCAAGCAGAGGGCTCCTCATCCCACGGGGGCCACCTGTATTTATAAACGTTCCTGCAGGGGCAGAACTGAAGAGACATGTTCTAAGTGCAACAAAAGGAAATGGAAAATCGTCGCAGAAAAGTTAACAATGTAAGTGTGAAGGAAGAGTTCCATGATAAGGCGATTTGTTAACCAGGAAGTGCTAAAAAACAATCTGCAAGAAGGTTAGTTTAATATGCCGAGGATGCAGCCATGCATCATAGAGTGGCAGCCAATCAGGTGATGATGTGTGGTGGTGCTAGTTGTGTCCCCCGATAAGTGATTTTTCTAAATCCGGGTAGAAAGCCCAGCAAAGCGTGAGCTGAATGGATGTTTGAAAAAACGGCAGGAGTAATTATGACCTGGAGGTTTCATTTTTTTAAAGGAAGTCCATTGTTTGATGACTTAGGCATCACCTTGTGCATCCCCAGAGCACAGAAAGCACGTGCTGGGATCAATATCTGCGATTAGGGATGTTGTACTATCTGGGTTTCCCTACAGATACCGAAAAACAGAAAAACAACGATCTGCACATGTCAATTTGTGGCTTTAGACAAAGTCTTTTAAATATACGTGGGTGTTGTCTTCAATCATGAACTTTTGTGAGCCATTCATAAACAATAAGACGGTACGGACCGCACAATGTCTGTTCCAATGGATACACACGACCTTAGGTCAGGGATGGATATCTGTTTAGGGAGCAACAAAGAAAAAGATGTCCCACATGTACCTCTGCTACTGTTTTCTGCATCAGAATAGTGATTTCTCAGTGGGAAGACGGCCACTGCATACACCAGGAGTACCAGGATTAGTGGTAAATCTTCTCGACTAATGTCTTTTAAAAAATCATATCCGTTTCAGAATGTTCTTGGAGATCATGAGATTTTTGGGTGTAGTACAGGACAGAATGTAAAGTTTGGTTACAGGGGAGAAAGTGGCGGCAGACTGTAACTTGGGCCAGTAGCTAGAATACTTCAGATGTGTACTGCTAGAATAGCACCTTTCCTACTAAAATATTTATGACAAATGCTTGCTGGAATATGGCAGAGGTTTCTAGGCCAAAATACTCCTGGGCATCATGAAACTCTGTCTTGAAGCAAGGACAATAAAATGCTTTAGAAACACCCTTCCCTGCCTTATCAGAAGGAATTAAGGCAAAAAGCCAGTGCTAAAGTGGTGGCAGATACCTTGTAATCACACACATTTACTCCCAGGTCACAGGTGAAGACTAGTCGCAGCCATTTTCAAAGGACTCACTACAATCTGAACCTTACGAGGTTTATACTAAAGATACTATATCAGAGAAGGACTCGGGCCAGGAGGATGTAGATCGAAAGGCAGTACTAGGGTACCCATGAGAGGAAGCCATCCAGGCTAGCCTCCACTTGAAGCCTTTCTACAATGGAAGAAGGCTTTATAAGATGGTTCACGTGCCAGAGCGCACGTCAGAAACAGAGTGGAGAGCAGTACTTTTCTGCACACTACCGCATACTGAGAGAAATTCCAGCTAATCTGGAATTAAAAAGGTGAAATTCTTTCTGCAATTCTTGGGGCTGCTGTCCTCTTGACACCAAAAATAGCCATTCTAGAGAAGGGCATTGACTTGTCCATTTAATGTTAACTACTCTATTCTAAGAACTACTTATTGCTAAAGAGGATATTCCACAGACATGAATTGCCTGAATTAATCTCAGCCACTGGTAATTGCTCTAGGCTGCAATCCAGTCTATTTTTTTTTTTACCCACCACGCCACTTCAGACCGTAATCAGCTATGTGTAAAAAAGCTTCCGTCCGGCTCCAACAGCAACGGTCCAGGCTGAACTACCAAGCCGAGTTCCCACTGAAAATTAAATCAAGCAACCCCAGACCAGATATGGCCTCGTCAGGTGCAGCATGAGTCCTGAGGCACAGTGGGCACAGGAACCATGTTTGGACATACCCTTTGCATTTAGGGTGTTGCACAGACAATAACAACAAGCATTTGCAATGCAATAGGTCTCGATTTTTCTTGAGTTAGAGCTAATGGCATTGTAAATTTAGAACTCGACTTTCCTTGCCACATAAATTGGTCCACCCTGTCTCGTAGTTTCGTCTTTTCCTGCCATGTTTTGGTAGTCAGTGGCGGCTACTGGCATCAGAAACACCTGAATAGAAACTGGAAAATAAGCCTGGAAAATTATTTTCTTTTTGTTTTAACAGAATGAAATGTCTTGCAATAGTTGCATTTCAACAAAGCTCTAATTAAGTTAAGAACAGTAGAGCAGCCTGAGAAGATTTATGGCCCCAATAAAGTAGATAAGCAATGCCCTGAGTGCATGCCCTGAGTGCTTGCAGGGAGGGGCCCTGAAGAGAGAGACTCTGCACATCACTGCTTCGAAGGGTTTACTGTGGCTTTTGTAAGCAGTGAGCTAAACAACTGTATGTATGTTTCTTTTGTAAAATAGGCTTATTTTAGGAGCCCAAGGTAAACAAGGACAGCACTGGAATAAAGCCAAAACAAATGTCAGCGACATGGGAGGAGGAACAATGCTGCAATAAACAGGCAGCTATCCGCCTCAAATACCCACAGTGAAAAAACAGTAACAAAGAAATAACAAAAAAAGTCTGGCAAAGCAACAGATAAAGAAACCAAAGTGGAATAATAGTAGTAGTTGTTGGTCACTGCTCTGAAACAGAAAAAGGAAAGAAAAAAAGGCAGAACTGACCACTAGCGAGCAAGAATTTTCAAAGGACACTGCAACCAACAAATTAAATCACTTTAAGCCATTAGAAGTATACTAAAAGTATACACGAGGTCGAACGCTTAAGCTGGACCTAAAAAGTGATGGAGGTATTGTTTGAATTCATGTCAGCCACTGGTAATTACTCTGGCCTGCAATGCTGTGGCACTGTGAGAATGGGATCCACGTCTAGACATACCCATAGCACTTAGTGGTCAAGGGTCATTAGGTGTAAAACCCTATGTGGCCAAGGGTAAATGCAAACATGGGCCCCCTGCTCACTGTGCCACAGGATCCAAACTATACATCACTGACGAGGCCCAATAAGGCCAACATCGATTTGAGTTGCGCTGGTACCTTCTGGAGGGGGTCTTGCGGGGCATTTTGGGATGGACAGTTCCCATTAGGAGCAGTGTCACTACTGATCTGCATACGCGGGCCTCTGTCGAGGATGGCACAGCGATTAAAACAATGGGTTGGAATGGCATTTAGTGACTGATCATGATTTAGACTATTAGCAAACATTCCTTCCATGATCTTTTGTCTGTATGCAGACCTTTCACCCCATAAACTAAGATGGCTCCAAACAATGCAACACGTGGCAGACCAGCTATTTTCTGGCTGGCAAGATGCTAACCAGCTAACCCATCTCAGAAGCCTACCCAGCTCATAGTGCTCCCTGAGAAGACTAAATTACATTCAAGGTGTTCGAGAGCTCTGCAATTCCTAGGTAAAACCTAGCGTCATACAAATGATCAAATACATAAAAAGGATAGACGTTTCTCTGCACAGCATCCACTTCTAATACAGCCTCTTCTAACACCTGCAACATGCCCCAGGCTCTTGCAATACAGATTCAAGACTAGAAAAGTATCTCTTCCGAATCCACACCAATGCTCTGCTCCCTCTCTGCTCTAACATGGTTGTACGATGCTACAGCAAGAACCACTTACAAGTTTAATTCTTGCCTCCTCAACAATCAACGTGAACAAGTTTTTACCACTGTTTTAAGGTAACCATGATTCATGTCAGCCTAATATATTGGTTATCCTGTTACATCTGATTGGGCTGGCTCTAATCAATGTAACGACTTCTGTGCTTCACTGCAAAAAAGGAATTGAGTTCTGTAGCGTGGATAACACAAAAAAGAGTTATCACCTTGCAATTAATGTCAGTGCTAAGGGCATTGTTCTTTGCCAACAGATGATTCAGAATCATACTCCCATCCCAAGAAACAAAAACAAACTCCAACAAGGATAGTCGGCAATACTATAAGTGCAGCTACCACTCCTACGCTATAGTCCAATCCATGTATAAGCACAGCTAGACAAGCTCACCCTGGTGCCACCAACACTTTACAAGTGAAAGAGAGCCTTAAACGCAACAACAAGCACATCAATACAGTAAGAGCAAGCCACTGCTCATCATTAATTACACAAAAACACTTTGCACGTAGTTTACAAAGGCAACACACGTCCTTTCCAACCATTCACAATGAAGTATAAAACTTCTATTCTCTACTTTAGACCCTAGTATAGCAGCTTTGAAATCATAAGATCATCACTTTTGGTCTTCACACAATACCAAAATACATCCCAGGTAGGCCAAAGTACAAATTTACAATTTCCAACCAAGAACAACATGCAGTGTAGTGTTACCTTCAGATTGAAAGTGCTTTGACGCCTCTTTAGTGGTATGAAGTGCTTTTTAAATGCAATTACGATGCACTACAACGGAGATGTAGCAGGGGCAATGCTGCATGGCTATTTCGCATTGTGAATGTACCTGGATAAATGGAGAGTTTCTCCATATCATTATTAGCACTACAAGCAAGTACACAAAAATGAATTGATAAATTACAACTAAGGTTTGAATAGACCTAATGATGTAGACAAAGCCAAAAAAATGTTGAGATACTCCTTAGTGAGAGAATCCATCATGATTAAAAATATCACATCCCCGCCATCCATCAAAGGTTCGTTACTCACTGTTGCTCTTCGTAAACAGCTTGTTGAAGTTCAATCTAGCCAAGACCGCACGCTTACCGTAGGTAAGAGTGAGAGTAACCCAGCAGTTTGATTTGACTGTTGCTTGCCTTCTGAGGCAGCCTGCATGCATCACTTTGCCAATTGCCAAAGAAAACTGGACCATGTGCACTCACAACGTGGCACATACATCCAAGAATGCCACCTACATGTGAAAATTAACCAAACAAAATCAGATGGCAGAGAGAGCTTCCCAGTTGGAATAGTAAAAAAAAAAAATAAGAGACCTTCGATTAGAACAATCAAGACAATGAAACGCACACTAACATTTAATTTACCTGTGGTTGTCAGACTGCATAGACATCGATAATGTTAAGACCAGCCTGCCTCTGCAGAGATTTCTATACATGATCCGATGATTCTCCTAGAGCCACCCTATTAGCTTTGATCACCTTTTGTTTCAGTATGTGGGCTCTCCATTGCACTGAATCCCCACACTACTGAGCTAGCTGCGACCTACTCAAAGCATTGACCCATGAGTACTTTGGAACCTGTTACTGATACCCTAATTGGATAAGAACTTGCTTCCTAAGGCGTGCTCCTGTTTTCTCTGCTATTGAATAACCTGTGAAATTCTAAATCACCGGTAGATGCGCTGCTAGGTTAGTGAACACTATCTGTGGAGAGCCTACATCTGTTTTGGATATCTCAAATCCTAGGAAGGAATCAATAAGTGTACCCTTTTACAATCATTTAGAAAAATAAAATAACAAAAATTATTCCAGGGAGCAAGTGGCCCACTGCTTTATAAAGACCACCGCCCTGTGGTTTTGAAAGAATCAAAGCAAGCACTCTTTACCAGCCAAGTAAAAGTCACCAAAACAAATTGCGTCCATGAAGCAAATTAAAACTATGTAACATGTGTCAGAAGCTCATGGCATTTATAAGAAAGAGGCAAAATAATTACAAACCTCTAGACAGCATCCAGACACAAACATGGTCTATCAATCACATATGATGATGATTGGGGCACTATAGGCAATGCCATGAAATCATTGAGCACCACAGTATGAAGTGAGAAGGCTCCTGCCTTTGTGTCCACCAAGAATGCAATTGCAATCACTGTCATCACAAATGGATGGAAATAACAATATGCTTTGTTCAGCTCAGGCAGGGAAAACGTTCAAATACTTCAGAAGCCTCTACTAGACTTTTTTTCAGATAGGAGATCTCGAGTCTGCTTTTCAGAAGGTTTATTTCCTGTGAAGGACAATCTTTAAAACTAGGTCTTCTGGCTGCACAGAACGCTGCAGCACAACTAGATATAAATCTGTAGCCACATTATACTCAAAAAGAAATTTACAAAATATTACCCATCTAAGCAATATCCATCAGATCCAACATGCAGTTTCCATTATAGCGAGAAGTGCTTCAAAGTTACGCAACATACTTGTCCAGCTCAGCCTCAAGGCCGCTATCAAAAATGGAAGAAAAGACAGAAAACAAGGCAGTTGAGCATGAAGTCCGACTTCTTCCCCACTATGATAGTAGTACAACTTATCTCACTCGTATGAAATTGAAGGATCCCTTCGAGAGTAGATTGCGCTTGACTGTGAATGTCTCATCTATTTATTCACAAATTAAATGCTTGAAAAAACAAAGCCTTTTGAAGAAAACTACAATATCAGCCACTGTAAAAACTCAATTTCGCAAAAAAAAAAAATCACAAGGTAATAGTAGTTGTGGGTTATTATTTTATCAATAAGCATTTAAAGCATGTCACCAAGGGTAAGATGTCCACTCCTTTGAGATCTTTTGCAGTTTGTGTCAACATTACATTACTTACTTTTAAAGGATCCCAAGCTTTAAACGAAGATCAAAATGTGGTTTGATGAGCCCCAAACTGGCAACAACTTATTGCAAGTCTAGATTCTGGCACTTTTCTAAAACAGGAGTCTTGTGAATTCAGTACTCTAAAGGCGGTGTATTATACAGCTGAGGTATATGGTAGGTTTTCAGTTCCCAGGACAGTCCATGGAAGGATGTTTTCAGAGAGTAGGGGGGAACTCTAACAAGAGGGCAGCTCAATTTGCACGTTTTCTATTCCCCACTCTGTCTCGAATCTGCAAACATGAGGCATTTACTGTATCTGACTCACAACATGCAATACATAATTATGACAACCAAGTCAAGCTTTGTGATCACAGACGAGCAGTCAGAGGATAACCTGCACAATTATCTACATATCCAAGTTCCTTTCCAGCTCCTGTATCCTCTCCATTTGGCAAACAGTACTTCACAGAGAGCTGGAAAGCACAAAACCTTTGATGAAAGTATTTGCTTGCTTCATATTTTGCCCTACCATCAAATGCAAGCACTAACAAATCTAGAAGCACACATTGCCATAATGTTATCAAGGGGTGGGGGATGCGTACACCTAGTTATTTGTAATTTTCATGATTATAACTAGCATAGATCTGGAAAAGAGAGAGTATACAGTTAAGAACAGAGGTTTTTTTTAGCTAGTTAGTACAATTAATCACCCAAATTGCTTGTTGGATTTTTTTTTTATTTTTGTTTCTTTGTTTAGGAAACCACGGTCAATGTGTTTCACTTCATTTTGGTGCAAAGGTTTTTCAGGCCTGTTATTACGTCAGTGAGTTTTTAACGAAATTAATCAGGAGGGTTTGTAATTCTTTCTTGTCCAAATTCGGGGTTCTCGTTTCTTTGTTCAGGAAACCACAGCTAATACATGTTTTCCCCCCTTGCTACAGGTTTTCAGACCGCACTGAAATAAAGAACACTAGCAAATTGATACTGACCACTTTACGGATGAACTCCACCAGCTACTGGACAGAACCTGGATTTTGGAAGAGACAGCCTCACTGACAGGACGCAGAGCTTGAACGAGAAAGAATTCCGAGGACCTTTTTTTTTTTATTAATTTCTGAAAAATCTACCACAGAAGTAACAATACGCCTTGAAAAAGCCTCAGGCCGGAACCCGGAACAGGGGTTGGGGGAACAACTGTTGGCTGTTGTTTCCTGAACAGTGGAATGATGGTAAAAGAATCCAAAAAGCATCTTGGTTGTTTAATTATATTCCCAAATAAAAACGGCCTCTAATCTTAACTGTAATCTCCCTCTCTTCTGGAGCTATGCTTGATATAATCATAGAAATTCCAAATAACCCAGGTGCAAACATCCCTCACCCCTTGGTAACACTTTAATTCCCCAGCAAGTGGGGGAGTGTGCATACCCAGTCGGGGTACTAGGGCACAAACCAATAACGCCACATTGATACAAGGTAAATAACTAAATAATTGGGTTTGAAGGCCTCTTCATCACCAGACACATCGCCATGTTCCCACCAACAGTCTGTGGAGGGGGCCCACATCCATTCCCCACCTGGATCTCCATGCCTGCAGTTTATAAACCAGCAAACACACTCAAAATACGGCTTCAATATGGATTAATCTGAACCATCCAGGTGTGCGGTCAGGAATTAAGAGAGCAGGGAAGTGTTCTATCAAGTATTGAGATTTCAGGACAAAGTTATCTTCTGATATAATCGCATGGCTGAAGTTTAACATTGTAGCCTTTTTTCACATTAGCAAAACAGCAGCACAATCACAATATGTTGTCACACATCGCTCTCCGGGACTGCTGATTCAGCCACAATGGATACTGAAAGGAAATGTAGAGGACGACAGCTCTACCCAGGTGTGATGTGTGATACTGTCAGTGGCAGGGATAACCAGCTTCGACACAATTAGACCTCAATGAATGCAGTCTGCTGACAGCTTCCTCCAGGACCTCAGCCGCGATCAATAAGTACTTGAATACCCATGACAGCAATCCAGGCAGCAGTACAACCTTGAATTGTCAGTAAATGGATTTGGCGAATTTGAGGCTCTATTCATCCTCTTTTCAATCTCTGTCATGGGTCTTCTCTAAATTTGGGAACTATAACTTTATGATGTGAATAATAGCAAATTATTTTGAAAGAAATATGAGTAGCTGTAGTGCACAAAACACTTACGTGTCCAATAAGTGGTCATTTGTTAGTTAACAGAAATAAATGATGGCTCTTTTAGTCCTGGGAAATTTTTATTTTTAGAATAAGAAGCAGCTCAGCATCAACAGGAAACATTTCAAGAGGTAATCTAAGTACATGGTGCAATAAATAGATAAAAGGTAATTTAATTACCTTTTGTTTCCAAAATGGGTAGTTACCATTTCTCCTTCATACACCAGGCGGTTCTTCCTATTGTTTTTCAAACCACTCATCCAAGTCAACTGGATTTTGTAATCAACCACTAAAAGTTAATAGATGCGTAGGTTTTTGAATGACAGAACTGGGCTGGACAAATGATTTACGGTGACCTGACGCCATTTAGTCACCTTACCGAAAGGCCAATAAAATGCTAACATTAATCTGTCTGCCAAGTCCTACAGCTGAGACCTTCTCTGAATTCTTTAAGAAAGTATGGTTTGGTAGGACCCCTGTTCCAAGAACCCAAACACTTCCTCGACTTCAGCAGGCCTAAAAGCTAATGCAGAGCTGGTCTCACCCAATTACTCTCACCAACACCAATCACACTGCAATGTCATCTTCGGTCCGAATTCTGCAGAGATCCAAGAAAGAAAACTGTAGGATAATCCCAAAGGTTGGCATTAAAACTTTCTATGAATCAAATCATGGCTTCAAATATCAGGCAGCAACCTTAAAAAGTGATCAATGTTCAATCATCGTTTCTTTTTTTCCTAATGCATTCTACTTGGGTGGGTAGGTTATTATTTCAGAGAGGGCTCCTTCAGACCCCTCCGTGAATCCCATAACACATTCGTTTTTACTCCTGAGTCAGCGTTCTCCTCTGTGACCTTGTAAGCCACTTTCGCATTGGCAAGCTCAAAAGGGCGAATGTTCTCTCTTCGCTGATTGACACCTCAATGGATGATACAGGACAGGCTCGCGCCAATGCAATAAGCCAATGCAATAAGCCTCCTGAGAGCGGCTAATGGGCTGCAATGAGGACTCCGTGTAGGAGCAGCAATCTTTACACGCGATCTGTGGTCACCTACCCCAGGTCCAACAAAGGTAATATGCGCAGCGGTGCGTGAGAGTGAACTGAGTGATCTAACGTTCATTCATCATTTGCAACAGTAATTATGAAAGGGCGGGCGCTGCGCACGTGACAGGCTCCCTTCCGCGGCCCCAGGGAAAGGGCCTGTCCGTCACCGCGTGATTAAATGCCAGGAG
Source organism: Pleurodeles waltl (assembly GCF_031143425.1). Classification (NCBI taxonomy): domain Eukaryota; kingdom Metazoa; phylum Chordata; class Amphibia; order Caudata; family Salamandridae; genus Pleurodeles; species Pleurodeles waltl. The sequence goes on from NC_090448.1 coordinate 1,127,811,783, forward strand.
CCGCAGAGGCGGGAAGCGGAAGCTACTCACTTTTGGCGTCGGGCAGGAGGCGGTGGAGAGGCGCGAGGTGGCCTGGGCTCGCGGGGACTCCGACGGGGTGGTGCTGAGGGAAGCGGTGTCTCGCGGCAGCACCTGCACTCCGCGCGAAATGATGGAATCCGGGATCTGCAAGAGAAAGGACGAGGTCCACCATTAGCGGGGCGAGGGAGGGCGCGCACCTATGCATCTGTGCGAGCCCCCCGCCCGCCCCCACCTTTCTCATGATTGCTTTTCTGGGCTCGGCGATGACGGCTGCTCTGAAAGGCACGGCTGGGAACAGCACCAGCCGCCGAGAGAGTCTCTGGGCTGCATGGCAATTATTCAGTCGCACGCCATCGCCCAAGAGTGGGAAGTTGATTTACCCCCTCCTCACACCACAGCTGGATTTTACTCCCATGATCAGAAGCGCGCGGGGCGGGGGAAGGATAGAGAACGTGTTTACTACTCTCAGTAGCTGTGAACCTGACCACCCTCTATGCGCACATCAGAAACAGTAATTGTGCCGTCAATTTAAATTATGAATTGAAATCTTAATTTGTTTCTCCGTCCAAGAAGACGGGGGTGACAACAGTGTTTGTGCACGTGGGCCAGCTTCAGCTGGGGGAACCGCTCCTCCCCCTTCTGAAGCAACCCTATTGGCTCTCCACTGCTGCCTCCGCGCAGCTTCCCCCACTGGACCCGGACTATGGTGCAGGGAGTGATTCTAAGACTGGAGCCTTTTCAGCCCGCATTAAGAAGTGGTGATCTGCAGGAACACATACCTCACCGGATGTCCTAGCTAGCTTTTAGATCTGTTAACAGTGTAGCTGGGAATTTTGCAAAAAGGCTGCTGGCCACTGTTTTTGTACTTGGCAGGTTACTGTTTTCATCACTTCATATATTTTACATTGTTGTTACTTTAACATAAGGTACACCCTTTACTGTCTGGAGTTCTCTATAGTCATATCTCTTTGTGCTCTGAACCTTACATGGTACTTCATATATGAAAATGTCAAATTCTTCTACTCCTTACTCTTTTCTTTGTAATTTTATTATACGCTTTTTAGTTTTGCTGCCAGAGTGAAGGTGGACAGTAATGAGTGGATGGTATAAACAATGACTAGCACTGAGAAATTTAGGATGTGAACTAACCATCTAAACTCAGCCAATAAATTTACCATCTGAAAGGGTTAGATAGCCATTTGGAATCAATCATAGATTGACATAGGTGTCATAACATTTTTTTCAGGATACAAGTGGAAACATCATATTTTAAACTACAAAAAACAACTGTCCAGCGTGATGTGGGCAACATAGCCCCGCAGAGGGTGTGAGAGAGGAAAGGGAGAGAAGACACTGCAACGTGCATCACTCTCTAAACTTCTAGGGGCAACTGCAGTTCTTGAGCACATGGGAAAAATACTGTGCTTATTTTGAGATTTGAAAGTAATTTTTAAGCCATTTTTGCCTTGTAAGTGGAAATATGTTCCACTCCTTTCTTCTCCTCTACAAGCCTTTATGACACCAGAGAGGCCACTCGTTGGCCAAGTGCTGTGATCTATGGCCATGTGACAAAGCCACAAAATCCTTACATGCAGGAGTACCCCTCACTAAGCCAATCACAAAGCTAGATTTTAAAGTGAGACCACTGCTTCAGGCACATTTTCTTATATCCTCGCAGAATGATAACGGTGGCGGAATCACATCCATAATAGAGATAAACGATGAATATGCAAATCCTATCAGGGTTTTGCATTTGCATCCTCCAAATGGATACATTTAGCACTACTAGAAAGATATTTCATTTACACAGTTTTACAATAAAGATAGGAATACGCTTTAACAACTTGTGTGCATTTGAGCTTTGGACAATCTGTTCAGGTGGGAGCTAGTGGGCAAGCAGGAGATACTGGTGTTCTGGGCTCCATTCGACTGCAGCACTACAAACTGGGCCAATAGTGTCACTCCCAAACTGGGATCTTAGGGAAGAGAGGGCTGAGAGTCCAAGGCATCTGAGTGAGGTACAGAGGAGGTGGGTAGATGCTGAGAGCTTAAGCAATCAAACAATAGGCGCAAAAAGCAAATTTCCTGCTCAGTGCTCTTTTAAGAAGACAGAAGTTATGCAATCACACCAAAACATAACACAGTAAGACATACCAGCAGTACTGTGGTGCAAGCTACATGGTTTATGAGGTTCACTAAACAGAAAGTCTTTGACGTTCGCACAGTTGCAGGTCCACTTTAGCAAAATGAAGCAGCTTTGCGTTAATCAGTGACCCGCAGGTCAGTCTGTAATCCTTTATTAGGCAGTACTTTGGTGCAGGCATGCAAGCATTATTAGTGTAGAAAATGTTATTTGTTACAGTAAACACATTTAACAAGAATTACTAGATTACTCCCTAAAGGCTAAATACCATGCTACCCTACATATATGCAGATATTCAACTATAACGCTGTTTTTGTAGAATTATAACAAAGGTCAGTAATGGAATCGGCATGGAGAATGCACTGTGGACACGGAGACTGGCACATTCCATCAACCAGTAGAGGTGATTTCTCCAAGGAGTGCCAAAAATTCAGTAAATGTTGACAATTCACTACTTTCGCCAGCCACTTCAATTGTGATTGCATTATGCAGAGGGGCTAAATATTAGGTTGACACTCTGCAGCACCACCTGTTGGCCATGGTGATACCTGCCTATCTATGTCTGTCTGGCTGTGTAGGTGTTAGATCTGTCTTTGTGAGTAGTCTGTGGGAATGAGGTGCTGCGTTTCGGTCTATATACATAGATGCCTTCAGGTCTGTTTACCTGTGTGCTTAAGTGACTGGGTGCCTGTTTGTCCCTGTAAATGGATACTTGAAGGTTTGCCTGTCTGAGTGGATGTCTGTAGGCCAGTATACTTGGATAGCTCTGTGTCTATTTCCGTGGGTTCCTATATGTTTGTTAGTCGGGATGTGCAAGTATCTGGATGTCCAGTGGTTTATATGCATGAGTGTATCTAGGTCTAGAGGTTTGTGTGGTTGTCTGCATGGGTGTTATCTCTGTCGACATGGATGTCTGTAGGTGTGTTCGGTCTACTGATGCGTCTAAATCTATGTGCTTGATTCACAAACTGCACTTTGTAGTACTACAAAATCTACTACAAATGTTATCCAAAGTGCACTTTGTAGTAACTTACACTTCAGTAGTAACTCCCTACCTCATTATTTTCTATGGGAGGGTGCTGGGGCACCAGTGGTTGGCCATACATGTGGCTAAACTTAGTATAAAAGAGTAAGTTAGTACAAAAGTGTGGGTTACTACGAAGTGCTAGTCACAAACTGCACTCTTGTAGTAGCTTATGATTTTGTAGTAGAACTCTACTTCCTTTACTTCATATGAGAAGATGTTGCAGTAACAGCTGGTGCATTTACTACAAAAGTATAAGTTACTACAAAAGTGCAGTTTGTGAATACCAACAAGTAATAAACTTACTCAAACGTGTAAGCCACTTTTGTGAATCAGGCCCTTTGATAACAGAGCTAATGCACAAGCATTTGACTGAACAGAATCATTTCAAAATCATTTGACTATACCTGCACTGGCCCAGGTGACATTAATAAACAAAAAAAATAATCTGTGCAAATGCAGTGATGGCTGCTGCATGGCAAGATGTACTGAACATGATTCATTGTTTTTACTTCCAGTATCTGCATGCCTGAGTTTGTACATGGTACCAAACTGGTGGCTCTCCATCTATCCTTTATTCTCCAATGTTATGCTGCAAGGCACCATCTTTGATGAATATACCAGGACATAGATTATATCGACAGGCTTCTCTCCTATAGCTGCCCATCTGGTAGCAAGTCCATGATTATCCATTTGACATGATGAGGAGCTACGTAATGCAGTATGTTGGAAAGATGCAATTCCAGTGTCAGAGCTTGCTGCCTTTTGGTCTGTCATAGGAGACACTAGAAATCAGCTCACATTTGTATGAAAAACCTACAATAGAGAGCTGCATATCAGCCATTGCTGGAGGACTACAGGTACCTGTGAGCATCCGTGCAAGCTGGTCCAACCAGCATGGTGAAAAGGCATCAACTTTAGAAATCAACAAAGTGGCTCCTTCTGAAATCTGTCAAAGCCCGAATAAGGAAAGGTAAACAATCCCATCTTTGGACCTTACATGCTGGATCTCCAGGTAAAGCTCCTGGAGGGGCTATTCATGCTCCTTTTTGTTGACCAACATTGCATTGCACTCTTTTCTTCAGCTTCGTTAAATTATCAGAATAATGCAATCATACTGTGTCAATAGTGCTTCTGTGCCTTAATACTTAAATGCTATTTTCAATTTCTACGTACTCAGCCTTAACTGAATCTGCACTCAGGGCCAGGGGCTTAACACAAGCCCCTGTGATGGTGCGGGCCCTGACCCCTTCAGGCTAAGGTCAATGAATATCTATGACATATGGGAGACTCAGGGGCCCCTCTTTAAATTCTACAGGTGGGCCCCATGATTTTGGGCCACTGTCAAGGATCAACATCATGGAGGCGATGTGGTCAAGAGCCCAAATTTTTCATCTTGGAATCTGACATTGGTGCATAATATTCCCTATGAAGGAACCTAAGCTAGAACAGATGAAATCTACCATTGACCAGACTTTCTTGGTCTGCTCACCAACCGTGGGCCCAGTGTCCGTATGGGATGACATAGCCTAACTCGCAATCCCATCCCTCTTTGTAGTTCATGTTGGTGTGTGCCACTGAGTGAATGGAACTGTCGTATATTTGCATAATCACTATATATGGACTGGGGTTCATTAGCATGATTGTCAAGAGTGGCCATTCAGGGGGTTCATTATGAAAGGATGGATAGTAAGCCCTGATGGACCTGCAGAGCCTAAATTATAATAGCATGTGCACATAACTAAGCTGCTTGGGACCCAGAAACTCAAAGAGAAGATTTCAGGAATTCACAAAAGGAGCCTTTGGACTGTACATGCCTAATCACCCACAGTTCAGTGGTCAGCCTTAGACACGGATTGTGTAGAAGGAGACTATGCAGGGAATATATGTTGGGGTTGTCTGTGAGTAGGGCAAGTCGTGCTCAGATCAAGCTAGAGAGCTTAAATGTGCGAATCTCAGTGCGTGGCCATATGCTCTTTAGCTTGGTAGCAGTGTGTAATCGTACTAGACCAGCCAAGCCTACTTCCAAATTTTTATGAGGCGCTTGACATGTGCCATCTATCCAATAATGGGCAAACTGTGCCTGCAACACTGTGCACCTGCAGTATGATGCAAAAGCTTTTTTTTCTATTTGCCAAGATGGATTAGTAATTAAATAAAATGAGTAGTGCAAAAACATTTTTTTTTTCTGTTTTTAAGTACGGGTGGGGGACAAAGCGGAGGGTGCAGGTGGGGAAACAACACAGAGGGACTGGGTGAGGGAAACAACATAGAGGGCGCGGGTGGTAGGAAGCAATACGGAGGGCATGGCTTGGGTGAAAACAGAGGGTGGGGAAGTAGAAGAAACAGCAGGCGGGATTTCGGTCCGAAGCAACAGGCGAGGAAGCAATGTGGTGCTTGTGGGAGAGAAGTACACTGGCAAGAAAGCAATACAGTGGGGAGAAGTGCACAAGGGCTACTGCAACATAGAGGGGGCAACGGAGACCCACAGGGGTCACAGACAGTAACACATAGTGCAGCAAGTTAAGGAGAGCGTTTCGTAAGGGAAATACCCGGAAACTAGAAAACACATGCACTCTCTCATGGAGTGTTTAACCCAAAAGAAAAATAGTCCTTGCAAAAACAAGCAGTGGAAGGACACATATAACATGTCCTGGCTCCAAGGGAGGGACAAACACATGAAGAGGAAGGAAAGGCTACACAATCTAACAAATAAAAAATAGGCAAAAGAGAATGACAGTATAGCCAACCAATGGTAAGCAATGGCCCGTTTTAAGCCCCCCTGTTAGCTGACAAAACGTCTTTTTGACAACAGACATATGGTAGGTGAGACTTAGAAATGGAAACTGCCTTTTTATATTGTATAGAAACTTGGAATTAGTTGTGTGGTTCAGCAACTGGCTTTACCAGTTTGGGAATCCATTGCTCATGAACCAACTTCCATGTTCACAAACAGCACTACGAAAATTGTTTCAGGGGCCAGTTGAATTTATGATGAGCAACCCACAACCCAACAGAGTTCAAGATACATCTCAGAGGAGAAGTGCCTTTTTAAAAGACACGTCAAGATAAAAAATTAAAGTTCCAAGCAGCTCATCTGCTTTGCAAACTGCTTGGCTTATTTTTCGAAAATCTTTCCCACTTGTTCTGAAAAATCTCTCAGTGAGGTCCAGAAAATAAGTTAAGGGGTAAACAAAACAAACAAAAAAAAGATATCCAGAGAAGTACTGAGTACATAGCATGGTAAGGAGAGCAGCACTGTGGTCCAGGGCCCTAGGCCTAAAGCATCACACCTCTGCTCATAGTCTGTGCATAGAGGGCTCAAAGAAAGATTGTGACTGCACAGGCGATAGCCTTCAGCCATGCCCTCAGTTGAATCCAGCAGGGCTTGGGTCCAGGGGAAGCAGGCATAGTGTGGAGGTCTTGCCCAGTGGGAACTGACAGCTCGAATGGAGGTCCAGGGGGAGTGGCCAAAAATAAGACCCAGTGCTAAGCAAGGTCATAAGACTATGCCAAGCAAGAGTGCTTGGAGTACAGGCAAACAGGCAATTGATAAAGTATAACATTAAAAACCCAATATTGAGCTGAAAACATTCATTATGGAAAGTTATGACTGTTTAGTATGGTCTATTAATAATAAATTCATAAAAAATAATCTTTACAAATACATTGAAAAACTTGAGCTGAAAGGGCATTATATGCTTGTGACCCAAAATCTAAAAAACAATGTTCCTTAGTTAAGTTCATCTATGCACCCATAGCCACCCCCAACTTTTCAATAGACTGTAAGTAAAATTCTCTACTGGTACTGCGACTTGTTGACAACGGTAATGAAGACACAAAGCTCCATTGGATGGGCTTAATAATGTTCTGTTACTTACCGGTAATCTTTATTACCCCAAATAGGGGTCCTCCTCGTCCCAGTCCTAACCAATAAGGCTTGTCCTCCACCCGACAGGAGTAACACTGTAGTCCTTTTTTATGTATTTTGTTTTATATATACAACTCCTCCACCCTGCCTTGTCCTGTATGTTAACAAGCAGAGCCAAAAAAGGTGCAACAGGGAGGGAGGGAAGAGGACTGGGACAAGGAGGACCCCTATTCGTGGTAATGAAGATTACCAGTAGGTAACGGAACATTACTCCCTCATGGGGTCCTCCTCGTCCCAGTCATAACCAGTGAGGAAGTAACCAAGTAGAAAGAAAACGCGCTGCACCAGAAGACATAAGAAAACATGTTTATTGAGAGAAACAGAATTACAGAGCAGCTGCAGAGAAAATAGCAGAAAAAATAGCAAAACCAAAATGGCGATCAAGATCCTCACATACAGAAAGACAGTAAAGCGTGAAGAACGCATGAAGAGACGACCGTGTGGCCGCCCTGCAAATTTCCAAAAGGGAAACCCCCCCCGATGTGGACACAGCCCGAGTGGACCTTCCCTGGATATTTGTCAGTAAGAATCTCCCCCCCCCCAGCACAATAAGCACCGACGATAGCCTACCTGACCCATCTACTCAGAGTCAGGGTGGAAACCTTGGAAGCCTTGAAGACTGAACCGCAAGCAACAAACAAGGACTGAGACGACCTGAAGGGCTTCGTACGATCCAAATAGATCAGAAGAGTCGTCCCGACATCCAGGGTAGAAGGAAGGGGTGAAGAGGAGTCAGAAAAATCAGGCAAAGCAATCTCCTGTGAAAAATTAAATGTAGAAGAAACCTTAGGTATAAATCTAGAATCCAAGCGGAGCACCACCCAATCCGGGAAGAATCCCAAGTAGGAAAAAACAGCCATAAAGGCACTCAACTCACCCAACCCTCTGGACGAGGTAATGGCCACCAGAAAAACCACTTTAGCTGACATCCAAACCAAATCAGCCTCTTCCAGAGGCTCAAATGGCACCCCCTGCAACCCTCTCAGGACAATGGTCAAATCCCACAAAGGAACCAACAGACGGACAGGAGGTCATTGTATCCTGAAGCTCCGAAGTAATTGCAACACCAAAGGAGATAAGGCACACAAGTCAACTGAAAAAGAGCGACAAGCGCGGATTGCAGCCCACTGAGCAGAAAGAGTGCTCGAGGCCAAACCCTTCAAAAACTCATCTCGTAAAAAGTATAGGATCTTAAAAGAATCAACATTCGCAGAATCCACAGAACGGGCACTGCACGAAGAAGAAAAAGACCCCCAATGCCTTTTATAAGCCCTCAATGTAGACTGTTTCCGGGAAGACGGAATATACAAAGCAACCTGTGAAGAACAACCTAACTGAACCAAACCTACACATTTAAGAGCGAGGCTGTCAGACATAACCCAGATGCCATCGAGCCCGACAGCTGAGGAAAGTGAAGGGGAGAGGTCTTGTGAGAAAGAACCAGAGACAGCCCCTTGGCCAGCAGGAGAAGGATGGGAAACCAGTGACAGCTGGGCCAGTAAGGAGCAATGAGGATCATCTGAGACCTTTCTACCCTGACCTTCTGCAGGACCCGGGACAGGAGAGGAATCAGAGAAAAAGCATATAGTAGGCCCAGTCACAGTGGGATGGACAGAGCATCCACTGCCTAGGCCACAGGAGACGGAAATTTCCGTGCAAAAGTGAGAGCAACGAGCATTGTCCTGGGATGCAAACAGATCTAGCCAGGGAACCCCGAACCTCAGGCACACCATGAGAAACAAAGGCAGGGCAAGATGATACATCACAGAGGATTGAAGGTTCCTGCTGAGACTGTCTGCCCAGTAATTAATTTCACCTCGATGTACACCGCCCTCAGATTCAGAACACGCACTGACCAAGTAAATATCTGGGACGCAACCTGATTGAGGGACGTGCACCTCGTACCCCCTTGCCTGTTTAGGTAAGCCGCAGCAACTTGTTTGTCTGTCCTGACCACCACATTCTGATCTTTCAGTAAGATTGAAAAACATGCAAGGGCCGCATCACTGCAATGAGTCCTCTCCAATTCGAGGATTGCTGACTCTCCTCCGGAGACCAAGGGCCACCCTTCTCCAGTGACCCAGGACCGCACCCCTACTCCACTCACTGGCATCAGTCGTCAAGAGAACTGGGGGTGGAAGTTGGAAAAACACTCCTTTTAAAAGATTGTCCCTGACCAAGCACAATGACAGAGCCTGGGTCACATGATCTGTGAGAGGAATCAGGACGAAGTAGTCTCTGGAGCCGGGATCCCAGTGTGTGAGGATGTGATACACAACAGGCTTCAAATGAAACCGCGCCCACAGGACTACAGCGGTGGAGGCTGCCAACAGACCTTGCACTCTCAATCAGCACCTTGCAGACCTGCTTGAACGAGTCAACAAGTCTGAGACCGCCCTCTGAAGGGAAAGCATCGGGTCATCTGGAAGAAAAGCAGCACCCAGTTGAGTATCCAGACGAGCGCTGATGAACATCTTCAACTGGGAAGGAACAAGGTGAGACTTCGGAAGATCCACCAAGAGACCAAAGTGGTTCAAGGCACCGAGCACCAACTTCACATCTTGGTGGGCCTTCAAATAAAAAGGAGCACTAAGCAACTGATCATCCAAATAAGGCCAACACCTTTCAAATGCAAGAAAGCAACAAAAGGGACCAATACCTTGGTGAACACAGAGGGAGATGTAGCCAAGCCGAAAGGTAGGACTTGAACCAGAAATTGCTGGTCGAAGATGGCAAACCACAGGAACGGCTGACTCTTCACATGTATCAGCACTTGGAAGTAGGCATCCTGGAGATCCAGAGTGGCCAAGAAATCCCCCTCCATGAGTAGAGGAATGAAGGATTGTAGGGACACCATCCTGAAATGTTCCACAAGCAGAACCTTGTTCAGAGACTTGAGGTTGAGGATGGGGCGAAAGGAATCGACTGGTTTTGGGACCAAAAACAGGGTTGAGTGCAGCCCCAAACCCTGCTGATTCTCCGGAACCGGAACAATTGCTCGTTTCAGCAACAGCAACTCGATGCCCACCTTGAGACTGCACAACTGTTCAGGATTTCTTGGAGAAGGAGTAACTGAATCGTGGAGGTGGAATGTGATCTTTGAATTGCATCCGATAACCATGTTCCACCCACTAGTGAAAGAACCCAGGCATCGGACACCACCTGTTTCCACTGTGGAAAAAAAGCCTTGAGGCGACCCCCTACTGCCATATATATCAATTTCTGCTCCTGAACAGAAGAGACACAAGAGAAAGAAGGTCGGGCTTTATTATAGAAGGTGCCCCCTGACCACAGGCCTGTCCACGAAAGGGCCGACGATCCGTTGCCTGAAAAGCACCACGTCTGAAAAACCCCTGCTTTTTATCTATCCCATGATTAAAAGGGCAAAGTATTTTCTTCTCCTCAGCAGCCTTCTTAATCATGTTGTTCAGCTCAGGGCCAAACAACTTTTGACCCAAAAAAGGCAGTAGGGAATTCTGGTCTGCCTCCATTCTCCAAGAGTTCAACCACAACAAGCGCCTGCCCGCAACTGACGGCCAGCAGCAGCGGTGGAGGTCCAAAGATTGTTAAAAGTAGCATCAGATAAAAACAGACCAAAGTTCCATACTGGCCAATAAGGTGGAAGGGTCTCATGAGCCTGGAGACAATAAAACAAAGCTTAAAGTCTTTCAGAAGAGCTTGAGTAGCATATGCATCATAAGAATTGGCGCGGATTCCATCATAGAGGCAGCATAAGCCCTCTTCAAGGCAGACTGTAACTTTTTATTTGCGGCATCAGAGAGGACAGCATCCTCAGAAGCCAAAGCAGAAGAAGAGGACATAGATGCCAAAATTGTATTCACCTTACAGAGTTGAGTGAATTTATCCTCAAAACCTTCCAACAGATACCGTCTATGAAGGAAACGAGGAATAGCTGCCTTATCAATATCACTCCACTACTTAAGAAACAGATTGTGAATTAATGGAAGGGCAAGCGGTCAGAAGGAGAAGTACTGTATTGAGACAAAAAGTCCTCCTGTGTCAGCTGCAGAGCAGGAAATCCCAACTGCTCCCTGATATGGGACAAAACCTCCCTCACTTAATCAGACTGGATATACCACCCTCTACAGTCACCCTGATCATCAGCATCCTCTTCCAAACACGGACGCTTAGCAGGAAGCTCTTTATCCTTAAAGGCAGCATCCACGGCCTCCTTAATTGACGAATGCAAATCATCCCTGGAAATATGCAGTTCCACTACGTCCTCCTGCTCAGAAACCTGGGAATGATGACGCTTCTCCACACGCTTTGCCATAATGCCCCCCAGAAGAAGCAGCCAACAGCAGCAACAGAAGCACTAAAGCCGCGCCTGTGCTTCCTGTTATAAAGGGTATCCAGGGCAACCAGATCTCGCCTTGTGAGACTGAGTGGCGTAGAAACAGCCAAAAAATTTCGAAACGGGTCAGAAAGAGAAACACGCCAAACCGAGGAAGACATCAAACTGGCCCCTACAATATCCGCGCCCGAACGCCATTGTAGCTCCCTGCCATAGTTCAGCACATGGACAGGGAGTGTGTCGGAGCAGGGAACAGAACACCGCCGTGCGCCCTCGCACCACAGACCAAACACATCGGAAGGAAAGAAAACCACCGAACACAGCACGCCCCAAAACATACACAAAGCGCACCAAGCAAAGGACCACAAGCTATCTCACCCGCTCGGGACAGGTAACAAAAACAGGACGAGGCGAGAAGTTGTATATTTAAAAAAAAAAAAAGGGGACTACAGTGCTACAGTGTTGCTCCTGTCGGGTGGAGGACAAGCCTCATTGGTTAGGACTGGGATGAGGAGGACCTCATGAGGGGGTAATGTCTAATGCTTATGAGCGTCATTGCAACAGCATTTACTAGAATTTCTACGCTTTCACCTAACGGTCCATAATGGTATTGCAGTCTTCAAACTACATTTAACCAGTATGACAATATTTATTGTAACTACAGATGCTTTTTATCTTCGCATATGTTGTACAGATGCCAACAGTGGTATTTACTAAATCGAGCAGACAAAAGGTGATGGGAGAAATGCTTGTAAATTATCCAACCACTAGCAATCTCTCGGGGTAGCAGGCCAGCGCATCATTTTTCGCAAGTCAGTACTGGCCGTGTGCCTGACATGAACAGTCTTTACTCACAGCAATTGCCAGTGGTTTAGACTATTGAAAGCGTTTGTCCCATTACCTTTTGTATGTTTGATCCAACATCCTAAGTGGCCACGAGTATGCCAGGCTCACTCCATGTGCCACAGGATCTAAGCTACACCATACTGACAATTCCTTAAAAGAGATAACTAGAACGAAACTGGTCTGGGGTTTCTTGTATTTCCTTTTGGGGAGGGCCTCACTTGGCACTTCTGGGTGGACTGTTCCCAGGAGTAGCAGAGTCAGTATTTATTTGCATAATGTGAACCTTTGTCTAAGGTGGCACAGTGGGTGAAAAATGATGGCTTGGAATGCTACCCAGAGCGATTGCTTGTGGCTTAAACAATTTGCAAGAATTTCCTCTACCACCTTTGGTGTGTTTCACATTTTGTGTGTTTCATAGTGGAACTAGAGCCAAACATATGATTTTAATGTCTGAAAATGTACTAATGTATTTATTGCAAGTATATCTCACAGTTTCACACATCAGTGCTCATTCAAGTTCAAACAATCCCGTAGGAGGTCTTAGTGACATATCACACAAACTTCTCTTTTCAACACCTTCTTTTCCACATTCCTTTATTCAAATTATTTCAGTATTATTATACTCCAATTTCATTTTCAGTTTTTTTGACAATACAGCCAACGTGCTTCAGGCCCATCCTTTCTCAAGGCTAATGCTATTCATGTAGATTGAACAAAGATTTGTCCGTCAATTGTCAGTCAGTATCAGCATATAATTATTCCCCCAATCATATGGTATCAAGAATGTGTAGGTTTTCCTGTGTCTGCACTTGTGAATCGGTAATAAAGTGAAAGAGACGTGAGCATTCTGATATAATTCCAAGATGATGCCACTGGGTCGATTGATGATGCAGTCTGTGCTCAAAGGTGTAGGAGAGGCAGAGAAAGCCCACCACTCTGAAGCCATCCACAGCGGGGGCTGGTGGTTCTTGAACCAAGGATCGCGGGTGCCCTCTGACAACTGGCACTGATGGTATTCCTGCAAATGCCATGTCGGTGTGGCAATGGACAGTGCCTGCAGGCAGCCCCAGTGGAAGAATCCATGAATGCCACCTAGGCAGCGTAGAGGGCAGAGGCATCTGGACTTCTGATGGCTATTGTGCCAATGGGAGTGGGAATACTCTACTGGAAATGTGCTTGCACCTGTGAGGTCCTGTAATACCAAATCAGACCTTCTTCAATAACACTGAACATACTCATGTGAAATATAACATGTCTTTTAAAAAAAAAGGGCTAAAAAACATGACTGAAAACTTTATTATTTTTCGTTAGAGGTCTCTGGGGCGCACTGAATGATGAAACAGACCTGAATGATGCCCATCTGACTCAGGGGCTTTCATTATGGATACACTGAAAGATTTGAGTCCAATTGGGTGTGATCAACATTGACAAGAAGATGGTGAAAATGGAAGCCCACTTTGAAGGCTTAGCCTCAAGGATCACAAGTACTACAAACAGAGTTGCAACACTAGAAGAGTTATACCAGTGGAGTCATGTGGCGGATATGTCAAAAGGAAGCGCAGCAGAATGTGGTCAACATGCAAATCAAGCTTAAGTTTGAGAGTCTGGAGAATACAAACAGAGCCAAGAACATTAGAAAGTTAGGTGTTCCCCCATTTGAAAGGAGGAGATGATGTAGAACATTGTCTCAAAACAGATGCATTTCAGGACTTGTCAAACACTGAGGGGGTCAGCCTCAAACCATTAGACTTTCTACAAGGAATTCAAAGCACAATCGTCCACGGTGTGGTACCACCATTACTGAGGTGGTACTTAGTGAGCACTGTCAGGGGAAGGTGGCTACCTGTGCAGCAGCGAGGAGGAGTGAACCTATATTCCATGATTCTGATTTTCTCGGATTGAATTGAAAGTCTGAAAGAAGACAGAAGGAACTCCAGTTCATAAACAAAGAACTACTCAATATGACCATTTATTCTTTCCTGTGGTGTCTGGCCAAGCTGCGTAGTTATGGAGGCAAAAGAATTTAGGTTTTTACATGCGTACAATATACAAAGGAGTTCTAAAAGGCCAAGCGAGGTGACCACAATGGCCAGAGGCCTAGAGATGGAGCCACATGAATGTTCAGTGTTCCACTGTTCTGGCACGCAGAGTGATTTTAAGGTTTAAAGATGTTTATTTGCATTAAGACACAAGCTGTTTAATTTACGGTGGGATGATGGTGTAGTGTATTTTGTTACCTAGCGTACTGTACACGTACCTACATGGATTTGTATTTCCTTTTGTTTGGTATTTCACGTTCTGGTTCCAGTCTCTCCAAGTCCTAACCAACAGCTTCTGAGTCAGGTGGGCTTGGAAGCCACTGGAGAAGGCTGCACTATATGTGGGCTCCTCTTGCCAATAGATATATGATTTATTTATATATCACAATTTGGCGAAGCGACTTTCTTCACAAAGACCTATTATCTACAATACAATATAGAGAGAGTGGGGTTTGGGTCAGCCCCTCGCTCATGACTGGATGACTTTCTTGTCTTGCCCCAGTCACCTTCTCCTCATTAGTTGGTTTACCTCCTTATTCTCATGTTAGTCAGACCTCTGGAGCACTTTGTCTTTACACTGTTTATGATTCTAGGACTTGTTTACTTTCACTATTGACACGAAGGGACTATTTTTTATTGGTCTTTCAACACTCCATAGGAATTCACTGCTTTTGTTACTCTAGTCCATACCTTTCCCACCCCTGCACACACATTTGGAAGGCAAATGTAAAACCACGGGCATCATTAAATGCCATTATCTGGCTAGCTCACTTACAAAGCAAAGGATGTTCACATCTTATCAAAAAAGTAGGCCAGGAAAAAGTTGGAAGTAAAATAGACTATGGGGCTGATCTACAGGGCCTGGACTAGTGCTCCTCTAACATAGGAATCCATTAAAACAAATTCTGGAAGATACTGCTCATGCTCTCAGTAGTCTTTCAAATCATCGCTCTAGAATCTGATGTCAGCTGCTTCCCCCTTTTTGACAAATACTGAAGATCACCAGTAAAAATGTGCTGAAATGCTAGAAGTCTCCACAAAACCAACTATCCAATAGCATTGAATGAACATTATGCCATGAGCCCAGCATCCGAATATTGACCTAAAAACGGAAAAGTCATCCCACTGCTGTGCAACAGAAACTCTTAAACCTAGTGTTCAATCTATACCACTGAAAAGAATAACACGTTAGTGCAAAGGCAGTTCCAGAAACTCCAAGAAATAAAACTGTATGCCATAGACCGTTTCTGCTCAGCAGGTGATACTGGCATTCTGGGTGCCTCTGAAAGCACGCAGACATACTTGAGAAGAATGACAAATCCAAGGGCAAGAGGGTTGTTTGTTCAGGCAGGACGTAGGACACTTCTGCAAGGGCCACTTCTAAGCAGAAGAAACCTCCCCCTTTGGTCAGTGGTCAGAAAGAAGACCTGCTCCTCTTTGTTACGAAATGTCTTCCATACGATGAAACAGAAGAGAAGATTATCTCGGGAGCAACAGCTTAAAACAGCTAGAGACAAATGAAGCAATGGTGCTTTAGCTGGTCAGCAACACGTCTGATGCAATGGAATGACTAACGGACCAATTCCTAGACATGAGCTTGGTACCAAGAGACAAAGCACTCTCAAGAGCAGAGATGTAGACTGATTAGCAAGAACCCACATATGTAAAGACAGTGATAGCAACTGCCCTGTACTTGAACTGTACTTCATGCCCCCCCCACAGATGCTCCAGCACATTAACTCAAACTGTAATTTAATATTTATTTATCTTTTTATGCAATGATGTATTTATGTGCATCTGATTCTATGTGCGAAAGGCCCTTGTGCAAAAAGCACCTAAATACACTTCATCACCATCTCTTCTCTATGAGTTCATTTATTTGTTCACTTCTTATGAGGGCCTGGTCACTGCACACTACTACCAGCCCACAGGCTTTTGGTCATTGGCTCTCATGCAGCCAACTAATGCCCGATTATCCCTCACCCAGCTTTCCGCTTTAAAAAAAAAAAAAATTATAAAGTATTTGTGCGAGAACCAAGCAGCTCAACATTTGTAATGGACCACTTGCTTGCCCCGCTGGCACCCTGCCTATTTTATACTTTAATTTATGCTTGAAATGGCTGGCATTATAAAATGGTAAATTGAGTGTAAAGTATTTATAAAATCATCATAGCGGACATTTTCGAATGATTATTTACAAAGTATATGTGTTGACTCAGCGACCATCTTGGAATCGTTTTTATACTTTGAAAAACGTGTTCCAAGATGGGTTCTGCACAGATGCATAATTGTCTGTCATGGAACAGTTTCAGACATAAACGATGACGAAGTCAAACAAGCATTGGCACAGGCACTTGCTCCGTGCCTGCATTTAAAAGGTGAGACCTATTAGTTTTGTCAATGATTGTTGAGAGAAGGGTTGATCGTATCTGTGCGGGGATAGCATTCCAAATCTTGGAAGCACTGCCTGTAAATGAATGTGAGAGTGTTCTTTGCTTTTTGAAGAGAGGGCTATTAAGTCAAAGACAGTGGCGGCTCCTCTGCTATGGCACTCCCCACAGCGCGCATGTGTGTTGGGCCGGTCAAAATACAAGCTCACTGTGTTGCCGGGCTGGAGAGAGCAGGCATAGGCTTCGAGTCTGCCTGAGAGCGCCTTGACTGGGCGCTCCCAGCCAATCCTAACGCTGCTCTAAGCAGCATCAGGATTGGCCGCAGGGCAGGCTGGGAGCCTGTGCCTGCCTGCTACTGACTGAGACAGAGGATCGGCAGCGCGGCATGCAGGTAAGATTTTTTTTATTTTTATTTTTTAATATTAACATTCCCAAATCACCCCCCCCCCCCCCACCCCACCACCCCGCGCACCACCCTGCCCTCGGTAACCACTACGAACCGCGACTGGTCAAAGACTGTCTGAGCTCAACAGGGAGCAAAGGTCTCCCCAGACAGTTTTTCAGACATAATTCAGAGTTCTTGAGCGCACGATATAGGCAAGTTTAAGGAAGCCTCTGGTTCATTTGTGTAACCGCTGTAGTGTGATGAGCACCGGGGGAGATGTGCTCAAAGAGTTCCTTTTAAAAAAATGTTTTGCTTGAAACACTTAAGATAGTCCACGATTTGACAGAGACTCCCAATGTTTTAAAACAAAAATGGCTTTATTGTAGTTGTCTCCTGCATGAAATTGCCTTTGTTTCAATAGAAGTCAATAGGGAAAAAACATTCTCCCAGTTCTTTTACCAAAATCTGCCACTTTCCTGTTCCAAAATGCTGGCATGTATGGGCGATGACCCCGAGGAGGCAGTCACAGACTCAATGCCTCGAGGACAGAAGGTGACAGAGGCTCAGAAAGGACTGCTGTCTTAGGGACCGCAGAGCTTCACAAGGGGATGTAGATACAGCATCGCTGTGGTGGGATGATATTGAAAGGGATTAATTTCTCCGTTTACATAAAAAAGAACACTGAAAAAGTGGAAAAGATCAACAATGTTACTTTTGACAGTATTCTACAACAACTCACTTTCTCTTGGCTACTTATTTTTCTCCTTTACTTTACACTCTTTGCAACTTCTGGGGTGGTGTTAAGGGTCTTTAGATGATGTATTTCGTTTCTGTGAAAGGCAATTTTTAAAAATATTTTGTTTATTGGGTTTTCAAGTTAACCACTGAATAAGTTTACTATAACAGCTGTATATGTGTTGGAAACAGAAGTGCAGAATAATAGATCTGTGTAGGGAAGTGCGATCAATCAGAACCTTAGGAGTCTCAGTTCCTCCTTCCTTCCCTCCCTCTCCTGGTGGATATAAAGCTGGTTCTCCTTCATCCATGATACAATAATTAGACTCTGGATATTTTATCCCCTTCCTTAGTTCTCGGTTTTTTTATTAAGAGTGCTTGTGAACAGCAGCTTGATCTAAATGATCAGACCGTTCAGGTCCTGCTCCGCTCATTAAGAGGAACCCGACATTGTATAAATCCTCCCTCTTCTTCTTGGTCTGGGATGTGCTCTTCTCCACTCTCTAGCTGCTCTTTCATGTTTGTGTTGAAAGGTTTCCAAATCCCCTCGATTCTAGGCATCCGGTTCATTAGGATGGCTGTTACCTACTCCACGGCAAGGATATGTCAGATCTTAGACCATCATATTACCACAGGGGTGGGTTTCCCGTTTCCAAAACAGCAGTAATGTTAACTGTCCTGCCAGGAGAAAGTGTAATACCAGTTTGTACATGGGGGTATAGAGGGAGTAAATTTAATCGTCCTCGGATTCCCAGAAGAATAACTGTGGGGTCTAGAAGGAAATCAATCCCTATTATGGATTATGTCTTTTATGAGTCTGAGTTGTGTTACCTAATAAGAGAGCAGGGTCATCAAATGTGCATCTCCAAGCCTCTCATTTGGCATTTTGTACAATATGGGATATACCCTACAAAAACTGCACTGACTTTAACCGGGGCCATGTTCCATCGGGCAAGAGCTTGTAAGCATTTTCTCGTTATTGGGAGCATATTAATGTCTGTGGAACTCGTGAGCAAATGGCTACCTACTCAGCTTCTGTTAAATATTGTTCAAGATTCTCTTCTCACTTTGGCATGTGCATAACTGATGTGCAGTCCATTTCTAGTGTTGTATGGTGGTGAAGACTGAAATAAAATAGTTTTAGCTGGGGTTGTCTACCTCCTTGTGTTCACCCTTCGCTTGCGCCAAGCCAGTGCAATGCTACAATTTAGCGATGCTATGAAATTAAAACTTGATGTAGTATCAAACCTGTAGCAGTAGTCCAGAATTTCTCTTTTTGTTTTCTCTCCTCTCCGCTAGGTGTCCATCAGGCACTTTCTCGATGTAAAGACCCTTTTGAGGTGATGTCCTGGTGCCCACCAAGGTTAATTTTCTCTTTGAGCTCCACCCCCAGTGATTTCTCCGGGTTGTGGTGGTGGTAGGGAAAGAGTGGCAGGAAGGGAGTCATAGCTTTGCTGCATGAGTGGATGATGGGAAATGCAACTACCTCGGATGCACAAACTAGTCTTGGGGCTTCATGCGTCCAGATCTCTCTTCCCAGCATGTACACTCCAGGTCTCTCTTACCAGCAAATAAGTGCATGCTAATACCACAGAAGTGTACTGTAAAACTGAAAGACATAATCTGTTCCCTGTTGTGGCACAGATCCAAAAAATAGAATAATAATTCTTAGAACTGGCAGAACCAGTCATCTAGTCTTAAATTCATGCTGTGAATATATCCTGTCTTGAGTCTTATATATAAAGGGACAGTTCATTCCTGGAGAGCTCAGACCTCCATGTAATTGAGCACATTAGATTCAATATAAATAGTGACAGCAGGGATAAGAAAATCCCAGCCATGCTTTTGTTGCCAGAAGCTCTCTTCTTTGTATAAAATGGAAAGCTAAACTGTAATTTGTACTACTACAAACTCTTTTCTGTTGAACATTTGTTTTCCATGAACACAAAGGAAATCAGTAAAAGCTCTCATATTATGGAGCATAGAGAAATGAAAGGATAAAGTTACCTTTATGATGATTCAGGTACACCTAGCCCCAAGCAATTCTTATTCCCAATCTGTGGCACTCTGCCACCACAACCCAGACTATGAGTCGGACGAAGCAGTATCCCCAGGTGTAGTACCACTCCACTCAACTACAAGAGGTTCCATATAAATGGATAGCAAAATTGAGTGCAGGCCAAGCAGTAGTTACAGGCACAAACATAGGCCGTCGCACACCCAATCCCCTCCTATAACACAGGTGAAGTATGGATGGCTCCCCCTGCCTGCCAACAGCATGTTTTTCCCCCCTGAGGATCTCTTCATCTCCTACACCACATAGGATCCCATTCAGATTTACTGCCTGTAAAATGTTCTCCAGAATGGGGAATGCACAGGCTGAAAAGGACCCTGTAATTCCAGGTCTGGCACGTTATTCCACATTCAGTACAAAATCTTGTAATTGCATGGAGTACAGGTGAAATTGCCAGTCTGAATCAGTCGTTCCAGATCCGTTAATTTTGCACTCATACAACTTATAATCAGGGCACTAGTGGTGCGATTAGAAAGTGCTTCATAAAGGGAAAAATAGAATGGTATTATATTTTGTACAATGAAACGGTCTCCCTATGGTTTCTCTCTCTCCCTCTCTTTCTCACATGGAGATCCCAGAGAGGATATCTGTTGGATTTGGCCCTCCTGTTTTCTGAACACATTTTTGTTAGCGTTTAGGACTCTAAACACTGTACCACTGTTAACCAGTACTAAAGTGCGTGTGCTATCTACTTTAAACATGGTGAAATTGGCTTATACCCAACTGGCACATTTAATGTATTTTTGAGTCTCTATTAAAGTGGTACTACATGTGCCCAGGGACTGTAAATTAATTGGTACTAGTGGGCTTAAGTAGCCTTTTAAACATGTCTCAGGCCTGCCATTGCAACCTGTGTGTGCAGTTTTAAACTGCCATTTCGACCTGGCAAAAACACCGTTTGCTACGCCTAAAGCCTTCTTGTTTAATACACATAAGTCACCATTAGGATAGGCCCTTGCACAACAGAGTGCAATGTATTTAAAAAGTTGTACATGTACGTTTAACTTTTACATTGCCCTGGTAGTGAAAAACTCTTACATTTGTTTTTCACTACTGCAGGGCCTACCTCTCCCATAGGATACCACTGGGTTACCTTATTGCATAACGTTCAATTAGAAGCAGGTAGGAACATTGAGTTTGGTGTCTTAAGAATTGTAATTTAAAAACAACTTTAATGGTAAAGTCAGATTTTAAGTTAGAATTCAGAATATGCCACTCTTCGAAAGTTGGCATTTTCTTGCCCTAAGCATTTGGTGCTTGCAGCTTGTATCCTTGGTCACATGACTATGTGTAGCTGGCAGTTGCTCTTTCTGTATTACTCCCAGACAGTGAGACAAAAGGGAACAGGTGTTGGCAGGATGGGCTATCTCTGACTTGATAGAGGGGAGGAGCTGTCACCTACCGCACTTGTACATCACAAAGGCCCTGCTCCAGCTCACTCAAAAAGCTTTTGACACCTGTCGATTGTGCCCCGCCCGACAAGCTGGGGCCAGAGCGGGGAGGCAGGAAATTTCAAACACCTCTGGGGGTGGAATCCTCCAGAACCTTTTCCTACTTTAAAGCTGGCACCACATCTAACTATTGGAACATCAGACCCAACCCTTCAGCACAAATCTGCACACGTGGAAGACTCTGCTGCAAGAAGGACTGCAGCCCTGATACTCTGCTGCCTGAGTGAGAAGGACTGGACCTGCATCTTGAACCCAAGACCATCGGAGGGACTGCAAGAGCTAGCTGGCTGGCCTCCTGATTGGAGCCTCAGAGACAGAAAAGGCTAACTCTCAAACTCTCCAGCTGGACGTTACCTGCTATGAGTCCTATCCCCTGCTCCCAACTGGTACCCCTCAAGTCTAGAACCCGTGGGAGTGGGGATGGAGATGCCTTGCCAGCCCAGATATGGTATTCATCAAATCTAGCGCAAAGTGAGGCAAAGCTTTGCCGCCCAGTTACAAGCTTCCTCGGAACAGACACAAGAGATGCAGATCCTCACTGAACCTCACGCACAGCTGCCAGTCTCAATGGAATCGAAGCCGAACTACGCAAAGCCTTGCTGCCCAGCTGCCAGCCTATCAGAACAGATGCAACTCAACACACAACCTTCCTGCACAGCTTCACTAGAACCGACGCAGGACCTTTTAGCTCCTCAGAACCAACAACGCTAAGCCTTGCAAAAAGACGCCACGCGGACCGTGCACCAGGATTTAGATAGGCAAGATAACCACAGGTGTCTCCTTGTGCTTTTTAGCACTGTTTTCATTTAAGCCTTTTAAAAATGCATATCTCTGGTTCTACTTATTGTTTTTTTGGTCTCAAATTGTTTATTACATTTTACTCTATTTTTCTGAGTTCCTGTGGTATTTTTCTTGTGTTGTGTTTTCACTTACTTATTATGGTTTGAAGTGTTGCATAAATACTTTACACACTGCCTCTAAGATAAGCCTAACTACTTTTGTACCTAGCTACCAGAGGGTTAAGCACAGTTAATGTAGAGTTTGCTTGTGTTACACCATGATAAGAATTGTGGTTGCTGCTTTTAGTTGAGTTTCACACCCCTCAACCAGTAACCCAATTTCCTACACTATCTGCAGCCTAAAAGTTTAAGGTTGTCTGAAGCACGTCACTGCTATGCTTACACTTGTTATATTAGAGCCTTATTTAAGAAAGCTGCAGAGCAAATTCAAACAATGTTAGTCATTTCAGCAGCCTCCACATATATGCCTAGGTAGTGACTCTGACCCTATTACTATTGGTTAGAAATGGGGTCTCTAGTTGGCAGAGGTATACACCCTTGTCCAAGTAGGGACCACAATCCTAGTTAGGGTAAGTCACAACACAATGCAAATTATCCTGTGCCCACCCTCTCGTAGCTTGGCATTGAGAAGTCAGGCTTAACTTAGAAGGCAATGTGTAAAGTATTTGTGCAATAAATCATACAGTAACACAGTGAAAACAACAAAAAATACACCACACAGGTTTTAGAAAAATACATAACATCTGAATAACATAAGGTAAAAACGACAAAGATCCAATAAACACATGTTGAAATATCACTTTTAAAAGGTTTGAGTCCCAATCTTTAGAAATAAACAGTTGTCTCTTTGTTACACACACAGTATCTGATATGCGTAAAAAATAATGACGCAAGAAGACCGCAGAGGAGGAGATTCGTAGAAAAATATGGTGTTGCGTCAGATTTTCCGACGAGACACAGAAGATGCGTTGTTTCTTTCCAAGCTTCAAGGGGTTGCGTCGTTTTTTTTGGTGCACAGTCTTGGTTCCTCACTGCAACGCGGGATATTGTGACACCCAGGGAGGATGCGTTGAAAATCTTTGACCCATTGGAAGAAGGAACAGGCGCTGTGTCGGTCTGGTAGGTGATGCGTAGAATTTTCCGTCGCAAGTTAGGCGCTGCGTTGAATTTCAAGTCGGAAAGTCCAGGCTGCATCATTCCGGTCGGCTGTGCGGCGATTTCTCGGTCGCAGTGCAGGCTTCACCTCGATTTCGGCAGGCATTATGTCGATTTTTAGACGCACAAGGAATTTCTTGAAGAGGTTAAGGCTTTGTTGGCCCGGAGACTTCAGAAACAGGAGGCAATCTCAATCCAAGCCCTTAGACAGCACTTTTGGGGAAGGCAGAGTCCTTCCAGCAAAGTCAGAAGCCAGCAGGGCAGCAGTCCTCAGCAAAGCAGTCTGGATGAGTGCTTTGGGGAACAAGGCAGCTCCTCTGACAGAGTTCAGGTGTAGATCCAGAAGTGTCTGAGTTGGTGGGGTCAGAGACCGAGTTAATATACCCAGAAATCTCTTTGAAGTGGGGGAGACTTCAAAGAGTGGTTTTGAAGTGCACAAGTTCCCCTTTCAGACCAGTCCTGTCTGCCAGGGTCCCAGTGGGGCGGTTATACGTCCACTGTGTGAGGGCAGGCAACTGGCGTTTGAAATGTAATTGTCAAGCCCTCCACCCTTCCAGCCCAGAAAACCCATTCAGTATGCAGATGAATGCAGTGAGCTGTCAACCAGCACAGACCAGACGTTGATTGGAGACAGGCTGTAAGGCACAGATGGTTTTAAGTGCAGAGAAATGCTCACTTTCTAAAAGTGGCATTTCTAAAATAGTAATATTAAATTCAACCTCACCAATAAGCAGGATTTGTACCATTCTGTCCATACTAAATATGACCTGTTTACCCCTTTCAGATCAGAATCTACCACTCAAAAGGTATACGAGGGCAGTCCTAATGCTAGTCTATGAAAGAAGCAGGCCTCAAAGTAGTGAAAAACGAATTTGGGAGTTTTCCACTACCAGGACATATGTGCATTTCCTGCCTCTTACCTACATAGCACCCTGCCGTAGGGGTTACCTAGGGCCTACCTTAAAGGCACCTTATATATAGAAAAAGGGGTGTTTTAAGGCTTGCCAAGTACTTTTAGATGTGAAGTCGAAGTGTCAAAGGAACTGAACACAGGCCTTGCAATGGCAGACCTGAGACATGGTTAAGGGAACACTTATGTGGGTGGCACAATCAGTGCAGCAGGCCCACTAGTAACATTTAATTTACAGGCACTGTGAACATGGAGTGCACTTTACTAGTGACTTACAAGTAAACTAAATATGCCAATTCGGTACGAGCCAATGTTACCATGTTTTTAGGGAGCGAGCACATGCACTTTAGCACTGGTTAGCAGTGGTAAAGTGTCCAGAGTACTAAAGCCAGCAAAAATAAGGTCAGAAAAAGAAGAGGAGGAAGGCAAAACGTTTGGTGGATCCTTTCAGAGAGGCCATTTCCAACACTATTGATATACATTTTGAAATAATGTTTTTTAATTCCTTAGGGTGCCACAGTACTTTACATTTACACTTCTAGTTGAGGTGCATACATTACGAAGTGTAAGACATTGTGTTAGCTATAAGTGTGGCCAGTGGCTCAGAATAGGTTGTGTTCTCCCAAGCTCCTTGCCGGCTGCTTTTAATTCCCCGTTCATCTTATGCTTGAAACCACAACTCTGCAGTAACCGGGGATCAGGTAAGTGCGGACCCCCACCCCCCAGGGGTGCAGTCATAATGCATAGATGAGAAGTAGTGACAGCTGTATAATCTGCAGCACTTTATTGAGGCACAGGGTGGCAGGTGCAATTCTCTAAGAGAAGGACTGTGCCAAGAGCTCTGCTGTAGTACGGTAGTAGAGAGAAAAGAGACCCAGGTGAAGGGCCTGCGGCAGCAACTGTTGAAGTGAAGCTGGAGGTCGTTGTGGCAGATATCAACCTGAGGGAGAGCTGCATAGGGGTACTATGGTGGGCCTAGAGGATATGACCAGCACGCAGGGCAGTGCAAGTCGAGGTATCGGTCATGCTGCTAACAAGTGAAGATAGAGAAGACCAGGCAGTAAGCACAGTCCACTCCAGCAGACTGGAAAAGCCAAGCGGAGACATGATCTTCCCCCTTTATCGGATCTTGCCTACAGTCTTACCAACAGAAGGCCACTGAAATCTATGGCTGATGATCACTGTTGCTGTTGGCGACTTTATTTGGCAGGCAGAACATCGGCACCTACAGCTGCAATAAGGATGCAGAATCAGGAGTGAGACTGATGGGGTGCCTTTCAGTTGATAGCGGGGAGAGGGGCACGATGCCCAAGTGAAACCTGTGTTCCTATAAGTCAACATCTAAGACATATTGAGGTGTGCCTGTGGATAAAGTAAGAATACTTGATATAACTCAAGGCAGTGTACAGTGGAACTGCTACTATTATCCCAAGAAGGACTGTGGTTTGTATCTGAACAAACACCAGGGACACTGGAAGGCCATGTCTTACATGACCGGAAAGAGGGGACTGGGGACTAGTGCCTGCTGGATCCTGGATGAGCTCTGGCAGAGGACTGCATTCTCTCTGCAACGTGAGACATACTACAAGGCTGTAGCTGGTGCCTTCCCTTACTTGAGTGGGTGAAAACTGCATAGCCTGCCCTAAGAACTCAAAGGGAGTTAATATTGCAGGAGTAGTGAAGCACAAGGCACAGGAGCTGCCTGGGGCAAACCAAAGGATACCAAAGAACACACACACACTATAAGCTTGCAGTTTAAGTTAACATGACCTCTAACAGACGTAAATTAAATGAACCACAAGGGTGAGAGCATATTACAAACACCGGCACACTAGGACATGTTGGACAACAAACTTCAGGCCATCACAGTTACCATAGAAACATTGGAAATCAAAACTGATACATTCATGATCAATATGGGACTACCAGGAGACGACCAGAGGAGATTTTCAAATTGAGTCAAAATATAGTGGACACACTGATAGACTTACAGCCCTGCACAGCTGCTCTGCAGAAGCATATATTAGAACTCAAAGAAAGAGTGAGGCCGGCTTGAACATTTTTTACAGGACTGATTTTGGTATCAAGGCCTGTACTGTATGTGCAGGATTGAAAACACATCGCGTTTCACCTGGTGTCTCATTCAGTCCTTCCGCAGGCCACCAGAAACTAATTTTGCAGCGGTTTTGGCCATGCATTTGCCGATAACAAGAGTTTGTGCCTCACCAGGATTATGCATTTAAAGTTACTGTAAAAGTAAGTGAATCCTAGTAACAATAGCAGTGGATTAAGAAGGATGTTGCAGACACAACAATATTGGGTGGTGGGAATCCTAGTTGGAACTGACAGGTGTGACATGGTGAACAACATAGGGAATTAGCTGGCAACGAAAGTAGCGCCTCAACAAATCTCCAAGTTTTGCACGATGGAGCGAGCTTAAAGGGACCCGATGCACCATCCTCCACAGGGCTCGCTCCCTAGACCAGCTGAATGACTACTTCACTCACTGGACAGAGATGTAACTCTGTAGAAGGCTTGAGCTCTGGAACAACTAAGGCTGGAGAACAGTGAGGTGTTAATTATGTATTGTACAACAGAAATTCAACAGTAAAATTTGCCTTTCATGAAGGTGAGGAAGATCTTACATGAAGAGGGAATATGCTACATGCTGTTGTTACCTGAAAAACATTGTTGGTGACAAAACGTCTTCTTTGAATGTAAAGCGAAATGGCACTGGCTGAATGTATGAAGCTGGCAAAGACAGAGAACACTCAAATAACCCTCAAACTCTGAAGCACTGAAAACATAGGAAATCTAGGCTGTGATCTGCAAAATGACCATTGGCGAGTCAGGCTACAGCAGAGTGTGTTACGGTTACGGGGGTGGTGAGCAAAATACATAATGGTTAGTCACTGTGCTGAGCCTATATAGTGAACTCTAGCTCTATCAGCTCCGGATCGGACTCTGATCTATCCCCATATGAGGACCCTAAGCTTCATAACATAACTTTAAGAATACTGCACCATCTGTAACTACATGGCATCATCATGATGCTTACCTGACTGGGTAGCTCCAATCTCAGGTGGCCCATGGACACATACGATTGATGGGCAAGCTGGAGTGTCGCTGACAAGAAGGACAGTCAAAGAGGTGGTCTCGCGGCAAGAATTTTACTGTCAATGTTGAAGGGAAAATATATAGTTTATACATGATTCACAGAGACTGCTAGCTTCTCTGACTATGAGGACTGAGTTTGGATTAGTTTAGTGTGGGCCATGGAATGTTAACATATTTGGATTCCTGGGGAGGGGTGAGGATTTGGGATGAGCGGGACTCAAACACAGGACCAGGACTTGGAAGTGGTGGCCTGTGAGTGAATGTTGGTGACTGAGGTGTCTATCGACCTTGAAGAGTTCAGATGACTGGAGTTAATAAATATAAGCTCCTCGTATGTTACGTCTGGGACATCAGGCTGTCTCCTTTAGCGTAAGGGAGACCAAATGGTTTTACTGTAGGAGACAGGAAAATGAGAAATGACACTGTAGCTGGAGGGATCAACACTTCTCAACTGGGTAGTCATCTTATGGCAGGAATGCCCTAATGACACGGGGTTCCGTTTACAAGTACTAAAGTTCTAATTGATAAAGAAGGGAGGTTTCCCATGGCTAGGGGCATCATGGATTGAGCTGAAAAACTACTGGGCAGAATATATGCTCTGTCCAAACACCATTCAGTAGAATTGTTACTTAGCCTAATTGGAATACCTGGCCCAATAGCCTCATCTTCCTCTTGTTCTGGGTGGAATTATAACTGTGTTCTAGAAACAGACTCAGGTCACTCATAGTTTCTACTGTCAGGCACGCAGGGAGAAAAGGCAGCCTGGGGCTTGGCCTCTTGGGTGACTAACTTAGGGCTTATTGCCTCAAGCAGGCAACTACACTAAGTCAATGGAGTATTCTATTTTATTTCCCAGTACACGCCTTGCATGTAAGACTCAAAGGTATACTGTGAAAGATTTTATTCTAACACTCGGTCATGTTCGTAATACCTGGACAAACTGTTGCCTAACCATAATATACTACTATTAGGTTTCACACTAGGCAAGATAAGCACAACCATCCCAACAGGGAGGTTGCTAAGAGCTGTTGTGACTTATTGAGGATTTAAGGACTTTCTAATAGATACTGGAGATGCATTACTTCTTTGAAAACAAAAATACTGCCCTTAATACATTACCAGAATGGAAGGCCTTCAATGTAGTGATCAGAGGTCACTGTATCAATACTGTAGTTTAGAGAATAATAAATCATGAACAGATCACCCTCCTTAAAACTCTACAAAATTTACAATAAGGAATGGTGCATGACCTTGGCCACCAACAGAATCTTGAGACAAAGGGAAAATATGCAACACTGCCTGCATAATTGTGGTGCTTTACCTACACTGAATGTATGACAAGAAATCACAGAGGGAGATAAAGCAGACTGACTGCTCATGTTATTAATTGATCTCAACGTGAGGGATGGACCTGTAACCAGTTAGAAATAGTCAGGGCCATATTGTACACACACAAAATGGCATCAATACAGCTTTCCTAGAATAATACGTCAATTTGTATTAAGAAAATAGCAGAGTATCTATTACTGAATAAATCCCTCAAGACTGTCAAGAGGCTCAGAACCTCCCAGTGATGGAACTCAAAATTAAAAGAAGTGCAGACAGAAAGGACCACTGAGGAAAACATAGGGTCACATGGTTTGCCTGACAAATTTTATATTGCTTTTGGATTGGTGGTGCTATAAGCAACAATGTATTCTGTTGCCCTGGATCTGGGATACTGAAATGACAAAGAAGCATTAATAGTCAGTCTCCTTACCAGAACCCTGTTGCAGCCCCACAGGTAGGGCCTTTTACAGACCACTGTTCATGTTAAGCTTATATTTCATATTTCTAGGTAATATGGACAAAATAAATCGACCCCATGTTATCTATTCCGGCTGAACACGACCAGAATGTGTTTATTCCCAAAGGCAATACCTCACTAAATCTCACGTTTCCTCTTCAGAATGCTAGTGGAAACACCATGGTTAAACCCAAATGCAAAGGTCACGTCAACTAACCTGGAAAAGGCGCTCAGTATTCTAAGCAGAAGATATACGTTTGCTTTACTCAGACAAAAGGGATGTAGTGGAAATATACTACTGTTGATCACTGTATGGTAATCTAAATCTATGGCTAGGGGGTACGAAGGGCAAAATATATCCTCCCATGTTTGAAGCTCTCCAGGGCACGTCCCCTGGTAATTCCCAATTGATGCTGTTCGCACTGCAGCCTTTTCTCAGCTTGTCGAGGGCTGACACACCATTTCCTCTGAGGATGATCTAGTGCTGTCCATGTTCCACGTTGGATCGCTACACTTGGATCCCTCAGAATAGTTGGTAAGATGTTTAGCCTCAAAGTAAGCTAGATGAAGACAAGCATCTTTCCAATTAGGCTGGATGTGGAGGAGGAACACTTTCAACTGCTATTCCTGGTTATTTCCTGAGAAGCACACACCTTTAGATAGCTGGAGAGCACATCTAGCATTCATAGGAATATATAATGGTCTGGAACCAGGAAGCAATCCTTCAGTGTTTTAGGGGTTGCATAGAACTTTGGTAAATATCCCCATAATCAGTCAGGGGCAGAATAGCAGCCAGAATAGCGATGCTCCCATGACTTTTGTATGGTACTATTGGTCTACCAAAATGGATCCCTCAGGCATTTTAGGGACCTGGTCTCTCTAATATCAGATTTGATCTGGGGCTCAGGTGGACATACAGTATCTCACAACAACCTAAATCTCACTGGAATAGTAGGAGGTCTGGGAGCACAGGGCTTTCAACTGTATGGAATGGCTGCACAAGTCCATTTGCCAACACAGTGGTTTGGTGGAGCACAATTACATGACACCAGGATGATGTCAAGTGCAAAAAACAGACAAGGGTGCACCAGCCAATCTATTCATGGGACACAAGATCACTAAAGAAGACTGCTCATATGTTCCGAGACACTCTGAGAATAGCGATGTGCACAAAAGACCCAGCACGTTCCGAAATATGCCTCAGTCTTGCTATTAGTAGGTTAACAGATTTCAAGGATATATCACATTGAGGCAACTGGAAACCTGAACAGTCATAGGGCTAGAGACTGCTGCTCGTTGGGAAAACTGAAAATTCGAATGAACCGGTTTATGGGACAGGCTCCCTACAGGACTTTTTAGATGAGAACTATGCTGCCTCATATTCATCAGTGTTGTATAATTGCTGATCTCATATCCAGTAGGCAAGAGGAGATCAAGAAGAGTTTGGACAGGTGAGTGCCAGACTTCGATTGGTGTAAGGATATCCAGTGCCTTGACCACTCTGCCTATCAGCCTGTCAGAAAGCAATGACAGCACAGGCACACAAAGCTACATTTGTGACATGAATTTGGAAAATGCAGTCAATGCCACTTTAGCTCTTGGGTAATACGCATAGATAACATAAGAGTTGTCTAATGGAAAGAAGAGCACTATGGCATTCATAAAGAAGTTCATTTAAAGTAGCTTTTCATGCATTTTGGCCTTTAAATGTAAAACATGTCTGCTCATACAAATGTAGATTCCTGGTTCTATTCAGATAGAAGCTAAGAGTGTCCCTGACATGGACGTTCACACCTCAGCTCTGGAGCTGTGTGATACTAAACTACTTGTTTATGTGGAATTCAGTCAACACTTTTGGTGCAGAGGATGAACGTGTCCTGGTGTAAAAGAAATTGGCTGGAGAATGATACATCAACCACCAAAGATATCAGGGATTTTGGACGTGACAGATACACTATAAGGAGGTTCTCCACCAAAGAAGTAATGTGATGGAGAGGGCTCAAAAGAAAGACCAGCGGCCCGGGGAAATCAGCTTAGGAGAAGAGCTATGCAAAACAGTAAGTTTGCCAAATACGAATCAGATAATAGCAGTAAAAAGTTGACCTCTGCTCCACCTTTCCCAGATTACTGGCAGAGACACATTAGCCACCGTATGGAGTATGGAGGAAAGAGTTAAATGACATGGAAGCACACAGTTGTCGCATGTGAGACCAGAGTTAGTGGAAATCTTGAGGAATTCCTGGACGCAAAATGGACGGTCCAGATACTGGTGAGCGAGCTAATCAGACAACAAAACCCCTAGAACCAACTTGAGTGACTTGCCTTCTCCCTCCGCTCGCAACAGATTTGGACACAATGCTCACTGTTCTAAAGCCATCAACAACAGCAACCCGGATATTTGCAGGTCTACTAATTAAATTTCTACCAGAACACCTTTACCCCACTGGGCACCCCACTCGTCCACCGGGATCCCCTACCCTCCGGTTGCAACTCTCCGACAACACAAGAAACCCAACAACTAAGCCTTTTTGAATCCTCTTCCTAAACCTCTACCGTTCTTCACCTCTTATACACCAGCTATGAGCCCAGATCTTCCTGTCGCCTCCTTTACCACCTCCCTCCTCATCTATGAGCAATCCACCCTGTTGACCACCACTCCCGCCTATGAGGGGTCATTCTCGCTATCTACCCCTAGACTATCCATTCATACTTCAGACCCTCCCTCCATTGAGGTTAAGTCCGCTGATCTTAAGCATGATCTTCAACTAGTTAAAGTCAACCTACAAAACCTGTTACTCTTCATGGTGAAGATGGAGAAGCTTTGGAATCCCAACCTTACCTCTGAGACTATCCGAATCCCAGAGATGAAACAATGCAACCTTCCCACAAAGGTTAGATAATACTGCAATTACACTTCAACCGTGAAAACCCCCCTCAATGTTGCACTGGAGATGGAGGCCCCATCTCAATCACTATTCCAGACCCTAAAGAGTTACTGACCATCTTTTTGGTTCTGACATTCACTACTTTATTATGCTATCATTCAGCTCAACTCAACTCATAATGACTCATCACCTTCACCGATCAATATACAAACTATTCCCTCCGACCCGTTTAGAGAACCCAGTCTCAATTTTAGAACTAAGAACAAGGGTAATCTATTACTTGCCCCCACTTTACACCAAGAAGAAGTAGTAACTAAATCACCTAGCAAGTCTATGCTCCTTAACTTCAGGTCAGTGGTAAAACACGCTGCTGATATTGCCAACCTCATTCTTACGCAAGAACATGACCTCCTGATCTTAACTAAAACATGGCTCAAATACACCTCCTCACCCATTCTGTGCACTTTAGTTACTCCCAACTATGACATAATCAGATAGGATAGACCTGATAAAGTTGGAGGCAGCACAGCGTGCATCTATCGCTCCATGCTAACCCTAAGGCATGCACAAACTGCCCCCTATGTCCTCCTTTGAATACCCTGGCATTGAAATTTGGAACAATGACAAGTTGGTGTGTAAACTACATACAATGATAACTTTCTTTTCATTGATCACGTAATGGAGACCATATCCACTAGCTCTGTCTAGCTCTGACCAACACCCTAACCAAATCTTCCTCTGTGATTTCAACTTACATTGGAACAAAGATAACCTTCAAGGCCTTACTCTCAGATCTAAACCTCTCCCAGTCTTAAAACAGACCAAACCACAACAAAGGCTCCAGCCTCGATCTCAATCACTAAGGATAACGCCTTGCAACTAGAAGCAATATCACCTGTGAATGGTCAGTTCACTACCTAATCTCTTTTCCCATCTTGCAGAAGGTGCTGATTAGAAAGGGCCCACCTCGTAAGACCAACCAATGGTCTAGAGATCTGAGAAATATCAACATTGCTGATCTAAGAGTTCCCAGCAAACATTCCAAACCCTGGTTCAATGGCTTACTTAATGAGGAACGACGCAAGCTAAGGGTTGCTGAGAGATAATGGAGAAACTCTTTTTCCTTAACGCACCGTAAACAGTTGAGGATGACAAGAAGTTTGTATAACAAAACGTATCCGTAGCACCAAAACCGACCACTTAAGGGCGCAACTGGACAATGCCAAAAAGGGATCGAAAAAACTATTTGATATCATAAAACAACAAGCTATCTACTCAACTAACCACCACTCTGCAAACAAGGATTCACTCCGTAGTGCGTTCGAGTTCTCCGAACCCTTAATTGAAAAGACAAAGACAATTTAATTAGAATTAAAACTCGCCTCCCCAATTCCCCATATTCAGGCCCAGACCAGTCCATCCCCCTGGCTTCCCTTGTTGAGTTTCCCTCTTTCTGGATCTTTGGGTTATGCTACAAAAAATAATGAGACGTGGAATACCGTTAGACTTCTAGACGATACTGAACTACTCAAAACAATAACATTATTAAAACCCATGAACCACTTCAATGATCCTTTACCCGCCAAGTTCTTCAAAGAGCTCATATCTTCTACTCTCCCGCTCCAGTCTAAGATTGTCCATGAATCTCTCTCGTAGGGCATGATTCCTGACTGTCTAAAAATAGGACAGGTCACCCCATCCCAAAAACCCCCCCACAAATGCAGACTTATCTGATCCCAACACATTTTGGCCAATCCCTAACATCATGACTCTAGCCAAACTACTTGATAAATACATACAAGTAGAATTCTGCAAGCACATCAAGCTATTTAAGCTCCTTGACCAATACCAATCAGGCTTCAGAGCGGGTCACAGCACTGAGACGGCTCTAACATTGTCAATGACGGTCTTAGACTACTTGACCAGAACAAACCTTACTTGCTTATACTTCTTGATCTCTTCTCGGCATTTGACACGGTCAAACATGACATGATTGAGCTTCTTGAGAAAAGGATGGTGTTATCTGGTCCAGTTTTCAGCTGGTTCACCTTGTTCCTTCATAACACAACACCAAGATCCAAAGTCAACCAATCCCTTTCTAACAGCATTCGAGTTTCCACTGTACATGAAAGTTTCCTCACCCGATTATATCAAAACTCTTAACTGCACCCTACTGGAAACTCAAAAATGGTTATCACACAACCATCTAATGCTAAACACACTTAAGACAGACTTTTTCCTGATTGCCCCCGCAACCACTCTGCCCTCACAAAAGATTAGCTCAAACAACTAACGGCACTCAACTGCGTCCCGCATGTTGAGTTCACCAGATCATTAGGCATTACGCTGGACAAATACCTAAATATGCAAGACCACATCAGTGCTACCATCAGAGGAACCAATCACCAACTCAGCATAATAAGGAAAATCAAACCGTTTCTGCCTCCAAATGACTTGCAATCAGTGCTTAATTTGTGCTTGTTGTTTCGGGTGCTGAGCACCGGCTCTT
Organism: Pleurodeles waltl; assembly: GCF_031143425.1. Lineage (NCBI taxonomy): Eukaryota > Metazoa > Chordata > Amphibia > Caudata > Salamandridae > Pleurodeles > Pleurodeles waltl. The sequence goes on from NC_090448.1 coordinate 1,127,846,299, forward strand.
ATTTTTGAGGGCTGAGGCTTATTCTCATGCCTCAATCATTTGCTGGAGCAAAAGACACATATAGGAAAGACAGATGAAGGGAAAAAACGAAAAAGCGTCACAAAGGGAGAAAGTAAAAAGCTGCAAGAGTGAGCTGAAGTGGCATCGAGTGGCTTTAAATGGATTGAAGAGGCCCGGGATGGCTTCAGGATTACGCAGCCTCAGTATTCCATGTTCACACATTTCATTACAGCAGCCGCATGTTCAAGAGGAGGGCTTTGGGCACCGGCACCTTTATATTTACAAATTAATCACTGCTTGCAATTAGCAGTCCAATCCCTATATCTTCTGTTTAGATTACGGGAGTATGAACCTGGCAGGGTTACCCACAGCTAGGCTTGCTCCTTTAAGGGCTACAATGAACTCAGCTGCTAGACTCATCACGGGATCAAGAAAATGTGATCACATCACACCAGATCTAATACAACTCAACTGGCTCCCTCTCGAAGCATGGATTCAGTTTGAAGATAGCTTGCTTGTTCTTCAGTACAACACTCTTGCTTAACTGGCAAAAACTCTATCTGGTACTTTTCCTTCTTGCCCTGAGAATATGCAACGCTCTTCCTCCTGAAACCAGATCTGACCCTTCGAACTCTTCAATCGAAAAAGAAGCAAAACGGTTGCTCCTGAATAAATGCCTGCTAGTATAGACATGAAGCTACTCATATCTGACTATTATTTCATGTATACAGCCCTGGACTCCATTTTACTATGCAAATTTGTTACTTTTTATCTACTATGCTTCTTGTTTTTCTTTTACTCATGTTGGATGCTTAACCTGTTGTCATATGTACAGTATTTACTATCTGCATCTATACCTATCTACGTATCACTTCTCTGTACAGCGCTCTGATGCCCTGACGGGTCTTGTTCATGCTATATGCAACTTTTCAAATAAATACACAGTCTTCGATGATGGGCATGATTGGTGGAAACACATTCTGCAGCGGGAGTCAATGCCACAGCAGCAAAGAGACCACCTTGTGCAGTGGCATAATCATCCACAATAATGTCAGGTGAGTAGTGCAGGTGCACTGTGGGAAGTGTGAGATAAGATGACCAGAGGCAGTACTGCAAACAAAAGGGAATTCTCCTGCACGCTTGTAGCTCCAGAAATCATGAGAAACTCCACTGATAATAGCCGTAAAAAGAATAGAGACCATGGGGTACAGAAAAGTGGCACTACATTGTGGACTGAATTCTATTACAGGAGCTTTCTGGGCTACTGTGTAAAATTAAAAATGATTGAGTATAATCAGCAGATTTAAAGACAATACCACTGTGATTAGTGTTTAGCGTTTTAAAAGAAGCAGAATTACAATTGTTTTTTCCAACACATGAAGGGAGATAAGTGACTGGAGATTGCCTTCACATCTTAAGTGCAATGAGGTGCAGAAAATCAACAGGAATTACCTTTCTGCAGTGCCATGAGGTGTTTGGATATTTCATAATTCACAGAGGGTGCCAAATGTGCACTGAAAATTCAACCAAAAACATAACCAAAATAAATTTAGTTTGAGGCTCAGTTTTATCTGGGTGTTAGAAATGATGTAGCAGATTGTCTTTCTCGATACCTATGAGCAACATGAAGATTCATGTTAGGCACTGGAATAGGTTTTCTTATATATAGAAGGAAAAGTAGAGCACTGTGAAAATGACTGGAGAAAGAAATGTTATCAAGAAAATGCCGGCAGAGTACAGAATAAAAAGATGTAACAAGAATTACTTGTGGCACAGTGTGTGCGATTTAGGGCCTGTACTTGAGTGTAAAGTTCACACCAGCCCTTTTCTTTCCTTTGTAGCCTTGTATACCCTATTTTCGTGAGGTGTCCCAGCCCAGTTCCAGGTAGGTGATCTGCAGCATCTTTCATTCCATCCATGCTCATACTCTCTAGTTTACTTCTGCAAATCAATTGCACACCCATTCCAGCTTCTACACAATGTCCTGTCTCCATATGTATCTTGTAGGCAGGCTTGTAAATTTCCTGCGCATGTAATGTCATGCGCCTCTTCTTAGCATTTCCATGGAGTGCTAAGTGGAATTTGAGGCTACTAGAGTCATACTTTACCTATCAATACAATACAATAGAATTATTTTAGTTCTCTTAGTTGATAGATCGCAGCCGAAGGTGACTGTTTTACTTTTCTTGGGAACGTTATGTAGATAGATCATTAAAGCAGGTTTGATTTCCTGCTTTGTCTCTCTGCCTCGGTCCAATCACCTGACATCGATACTGAAGATTTGTGTAGATTTCCGCTCCATTTTTGGCTTTCATTATTTCTTAACTATCCAGCAGGTAATCATCTTGTACCGTGACCACTGTCTGCTGGTTTTTCTTCCTGGAACCTACTTAATTCCGCTTGTGCAGTTATATTCCTGCCACCAACATACAATGACTATCTCCAGTTTGACTGCATTTGTGGTCCCTGGAATCTACGCAAAAGGTCACCAGCCACTCACCTGACTACTGGAATATATTAGATGTTTCCTCTACACCTACATTACTGCTCTACAGTTTCCATGAAGACCTCATTATCGGGTATGCTCTGGTTACCTAGAGCCCTTTTAAGGGTTACCCTACAGCCTTGTTTCTGGGTTCTGCAGGAAGTATTTAAAATGTAAAACCAACTGTTTTTGACTGATTCATGCATATTTTTATATCGTGAGAAATATCACACGGTAGACCAGGCCCTAGGTGCACTTTTATAGAAAGCATCTGGGATAGTAGTGGACATGATGCCACACTAGATGCTTTGTGGTGCTGCGCTACACAACACATTTGAGATAGGACTAGAGAGTGAATTGTGGGACAAGTACTACTTAAAGCCCTATTTAGAATAATTCAGAACCTTTATTTATTATTGTTTTTCTACTATTCATTTAAGGCCTCAAGCACTGACTCAAGAGTCCACTGATATTCCACATGTTGGCGGTGTCCATATTTCAGACCTGTTTTGTGCCAATTACACCATTTTAATCACTGCAGCTGGGCTTACCCTGCAAAATATTTTAGAAGCCTTTTTAATCTTATTGTGTGGGGAAAAAAAGGCTTAAAGGTAATAGCACGACACATCTAGAAATGGGATTGAGGCAATGTAGGCAAGAAGTGGAAGATGGCACACAATCATATTGCTTCTTCTCCATATTTTCAAACTGTTTTCCAGAAATTCCAGTTGTATATATCAGTGGTGAAAGTGTGTCTGCTACGCAATTATCATAGTATTAAGTAAAAAGTGTGTTATGTTCTAAAGGCCTAAGTTTCACCTTTTCAAACTGGACGTGCAGCTTCTTTGCTCTGTGACTGTTCTAAGTTTTTTTTTTTTGGGGGGGGGGGGCATCTTTGTGAGGTAACACACCATCTTTATAATGCCCAAAGAGCGTGGGTGCCATCTTGGTGAGGCGAGGGTGAACTAGTTTGGGAAGCACACGATATATTCAGAGAGATGGGCAATGCTAGCTTCAGTATGGGGCTTCCCTCGAGAGAGCTGTAAGGGGTTAACAGTTTGTATCATGCATGCACCACGCAGCAAATTATATCCCCACCCTGCTAATACTGGTCGTTAAATTAATTATATGTAACCTGTATTTAATGCAACATGGTTTTGTGTCCTACAAAGGAAGGTTAAAGTGATGTGGCATGAACCATACAAGCGGATACTCTAGTCTAGAATGAATTCATGGCTGGTTGTGCCCCTCTAACGAACACACAAAGAGACACAGGCCCCGACTGTTGGGGCTGTATAAAGAAGATCAAATTCAATCAAGTGGCTAGAGCAAAAAAAAGGACAAAATCTAGTGCACTATATATGCAGCGGAAAACACAAAGCACCTTAGATGGCTCTATGATTGACTAAACATGGTTCACTCCTCATTGCCTTCAGTGCGTAGCGGTTGATGTCTACGGATTAGATTGATGTTCATGCTCATAGGGAGGGACAGGCCGGCTACCACATCACAATAACAGTGACCGGGGCGCCCACCTTCGGAAAGCAATCTACAGCCTTTCCATCTCATGCACCTTTTAGTATATCAAAGCCCATGGCCGCTCCTGATGGGCACCTCGTAGGAAAGTGAATCAAGACCATTTACCGCAATGGGAAAGGCATTAACAAGCTCTCCCCTCTCTCGTGATTGTGCATTTGTAATATTCATTCTAGTGCATTCCCAGTTACAGTGCACAGGCATGCACTTTCTATGTACCGTCTCATGTTCCTTACCCGCACCAGCATGCAATACAACATGTACCCATCTCATGTTCCTTACTCACACCAGCATGCACTTTCTATGTACCTGTCTCATGTTCCTTACTCGCACCAGCATCCACTTTCTATGTACCCGTCTCATGTTCCTTACTCGCACCAGCATGCAATGCAACATGTACCCGTCTCATGTTCCTTACTCGCAGCAGCATGCACTTTCTATGTACCTGTCTAATGTTCCTTACTTGCAGCAGCATGCACTTTCTATGTACCCGTCTCATGTTCCTTACTCGCACCAGCATGCAGTGCAACATGTACCCATCTCATGTTCCTTACTCGCACCAGCATCCACTTTCTATGTACCCGTCTCATGTTCCTTACTCACACCAGCATGCAGTGCAACATGTACCCATCTCATGTTCCTTACTCGCAACAGCATGCGGTGCAACATGTACCCGTCTCATGTTCCTTACTCGCACCAGCATGCAGTGCAACATGTACCCGCCTCATGTTCCTTACTCGCACCAGCATGTATTACAACATGTACCCGTCTCATGTTCCTTACTCGGACCAGCATGCACTTTCTATGTACCCGTCTCATGTTCCTTACTCGCAGCAGCGTGCACTTTCTATGTACCCGTCTCATGTTCCTTACTCACCCCAGCATCCACTTTCTATGTACCCGTCTCATGTTCCTTACTTGCACCAGCATGCACTTTCTATGTACCCATCTCATGTTCCTTACTCGCACCAGCATGTAGTGCAACATGTACCCGTCTCATGTTCCTTACTCGCAGCAGCATGCACTTTCTATGTACCCGTCTCATGTTCCTTACTCGCACCAGCATCCACTTTCTATGTACCCGTCTCATGTTCCTTACTCGCAGCAGCATGCACTTTCTATGTACCCGTCCCATGTTCCTTACTCGCACCAGCATGCAGTACAACATGTACCCGTCTCATGTTCCTTACTCGCACCAGCATGCAGTACAACATGTACCCGTCTCATGTTCCTTACTCGCACTAGCATGCAGTACAAGGAAGTGGAGGTGTCTGCACAGTCTGTCCTTCACTTGTGCATTTCTCCTTATTACTGACAAGTGAAGAAGCGGGTAGATCCACCAGGCATGCTCACGTTTCTGTCACAGCATTCACTGCAGGGCAATTCATTCTACGCTTCACTTTGTAATTCTGTGACCACGTGAAGTACATGCCAATGGGCAAGTGTGCACATCGTACACATCCCATGCTCGTTGTTTAGCAACAGTAGGTCTGTGCATGCACTGGCACACATGAGTCACGCTTCACAACACATTCTGAAGCAAAATACGAGAATAACAAAGATTCGTGGGAAAACACAGTATGTGCATCACAGGTTCTCACTCATATCAAAATAGATCAACAAACAAATGCAAACACGTGCAGCTGTAGCAGGACAATGCTCTTCACATTTTAGAAATTCTCTGGCAACAGGCAACTGCTACGGTAGTGCAAACGCTATGGCATTGTCTGTAACAACCAAGAAAAGATATCCCAATTCCAGCCATAAAAACAGGGCTTAATAATAAGCCCCGGAGAGTTCAACTCCAGAATAAAGTCCATTGGGAACGCTTCGTAACAGGAAAACTTGTTCCTGCATTGGATGCAGAGCCACAAAGTGCCTTATGGGTTCTGATGCGAAGACATACACTGAAGGTTTAAAATCCATAACCTCACCTTTTTGCAACTAGGATCAGAGCTGCAAGCCTTGTACATAAATGAAGGGTGCTCAGCCTGTAGCAGAGCATGATAAAACTATGACTCCAGAAGTTTAACAATTCTACACTCGAGGATATTGGGATATCTTGGAGAGCATACAACCATCTACTTGGGACGTCATGAATTGCACACCTAAAACATTTTTTTTTTAAGGGACTAAAAGAGGTCCTGTATATGCCGGTCAGTTATAAATGCTTGAGTTGTCAGTTTGATTATTGTAGTGTCTCATGGATCAGTGCATGTCTTCAAATGCTTTCATTTCTTTTATCGAGGTGATTTTATAAGGTCTTGTTTGATTCAATTTATATAATTATATCATTATTCACAGTGATTAATTACCTTGTATATACATTCACATAATAATATGGACTCAATGGCTGGTGGGAGGTTCTTTATAGTATGCAAATATTATCAAGGATCCCTCCCCAGTGGGTCTGAATAGGATCAAACCCTGTCTTGTATAAAAGCATAAACTAGAGTCATCGGCAAAGAGGGTAACTTTTCATTCTCCAATCAAAACAACGGTAAATGCAATGAAAAGCGAGGACTTTAGTAATGAATATGTGACACTCCATTAGTCGCCGCCTTGCCCCAGTTTGGACTCCATTTACCTGAAAGTTCTGTGCCCAGCACTGGGATCCACACCGAACCTACCTGGAGTGACCAGACATCCCTCTGTGGACCAGTGTCTACAACTGAGCTGAAATCCAAGCAGATGCTTCATTCAGCTATGTATGGCCGAACATGTGCATGGCAGAATCATCATTTTGTGGATCCTGTAATCCCCACAGTAACAAACATTTTGCCACTGATTTCCCATGGCCAAAGCAGGGTTTATAGGACTTTGATTTTCAACATCCACCATGGATCCACTTTTTTTTAAATTGGATTACATGAGTATAACGAATGCCCTTGCTTTAGTGAGTTAACGTTTGCCCATTAATGAGTAAGGTACGCAAACAGATGTTAATAAGTCTGCAATTCTGCCCTCACGTTCAGTAGCTTGAAGATACACAGGAGAGAGTACCCTCGGAGAAGCCTGCTCACTTTCGAGGAGTGGAGAGACATGGGAGCAGACAGTCCCTGGAGAGTTCAAAGTCCCCTTAAGGGGATTCATACACATCAGACAACTGTTGATGAAGATGAACAGGAGGCCCTCGGTTCTGCTGTGCCACGAAAGCAATTATAGTTCAATGCAGATCTGAATAGGGTAATTCAGAGAAGTAACTGAGATACCAATAACAGAGTATAATATGTTTTATCTTTGGGTTGCTGCTGAAAAGTCTGCAAAACCTATATTATTAGCAATATCCTTTTTTCAGTTAATAATTATCACTAGGCAGCAATAGAGTGCTAAAGATAGGATGATACTCTAAGCTAAGATTCACAACTGTGTAGAATGAGGTACAATGTACGGGCGGAGTTGAGACCCATCCTGTAAAGAGGTAGTTATTAAGAAAAGATGACGTTTGCTAGGACGAATTTCATATAGGATTTGTTGAAATTGCTCTACCGAAATAATAGACTTTGTGAAGGAATGTATGGGAAGAGAATTCATAGCCTCCTGTTCACCAGGGTCATTTTACACTGTAATACACATATTTGATCATGCATGGCTCCTCCGCTAGCGCGGACGAGCGTCATCCCCCCACCAGCAGCTGCAAACCTTTTACTAAAAAACGATAATAAACTAGGTTTATTATCGTTTTCTTGTAAAGGGGCAGGGCCACGGCCTGTGACGAGCACAACACTCCCCCTCATTGCGCATGCTGGCCCAACATACATGCGCACTGTGCTCTCTCCAGCCCCGCACTGTGTTGCCAAGCTGGAGACAGCAGGCACAGGCCCCCAGTCTGCCTGGGAGTGCCCTGGCTGGGCGCACCCAGCCAACCCTAACGCTGCTCTGAGCGGGATTGGCCGCAGGGTAGGCTGGGAGCCTGTGCCTGCAGCAGAGGAGAAGCGGTGCAGTGGTGACGGCGGCGGTAACGATGCAGGTAAGTTATTTTTTTTTAAATTAATTGTCTCCCCATCCCTTCGAGCCCTCCCCCCCCCGAGCCAACCCGTTTTAAGCACCCTGAGCCACTCTTAGATTTGATTTTCTTTCATTAAAACAAAACCATTTCGACAAAACATTTTCCACAAGAATGTTGTATAATTCTTTACAATTTTTAGGTATCTCTGCAACATGTGACACACACTACTGAAAAAACATAAAATGAAAGAAGCAGGTGACATGGAATAACGTGTATAGGTATCGCACTGATTGCTACATAATATTTTAAACATCAATATAATTATAGCAGAACAAAACAACCAAAAGTGCTTTTGGCACGCATACCAACATTAAAAATGCATATGCAAAACATTTCCCACATTGTCCTCGCTCTCTGACCGCCAGTGCTGCAGAGTTAGTAACGTGTCCCTGCTTCAAATCCATCCCCCCAGCCTTTCCATCACTAACTAGCACCATAGTTTAGCAGACTCTTTAAAGTGTCAGATTAATAAAGTATTTAAAAGACACTATAGCAACAGATCATAAGAAATAATTTGCAGAGATAAAGGTCACAACCCCATGTTCTGGTCTTTTAAAGAATATTTTATGTGCCAGAATTAAATATTCCATTCCAGTTGTACAAGCAAACAAAGATATAACTTTTTTTAGCTTTCTTTTTTTCCAATTCCAACAATAAAAACAGTGTTGTACGGTTGTATGACATCTCTCTATAATGCGAGCTAACCTGAAATCCCGTAACCGTATTTAAATGCGACCTAATGAAATGCTTTATTTGTATCACTGACAGGATCTCCACGTTTCTAGGGCTTTGATCCACCTTCAGAGCTCAAGTCTACCACATTACAATATTTGATCGGATATTAATGTGCTATATGCACTTCGGGACAAACTCTGACCTTGCAATAGAAAGGAACAGGATCATTGTTCTCGAGAATTTTTTCCTGAAAGACAAGAAGAGATTGGAGAAATGTGATCTTTGCCCAGGCTTTTCCCTTTCTCTGAAAAATATCAGTACAGAAATTTGAACCAAGAAAGAAATTTCGTTTTCAAAATTCTGAATTGACCTTGACTGAGTCATTGAGGTCAAACACTATCAAAGGATCTGTCTTGCATTCTTTATTATCTGTATCAATGCCTTTGCACACGGCAGGGTCCTCACCAGGATGCTCGTCCTCCCCTGCCAAGGATAGGATATCCCCCTTTGAAGTTTCTGGAGAACACTGAAGTGTTACAACCTGTGGGTGGTCACTCGCTATCTTAGGCAATATTTAACTCTGCCAATCTCTCCTTCGATAAAGCATGGAAAGAAGAAGGGGAAACCATGCTATAGACCCAAGTCTTTTGCTCCTTCCTATACTTTAGGATGCAGGAAGTCTTGTAGCTGCAGTTTTTGAAAGCAGATACTGAGATAAAGGAAAGACATAGGGGTCACTTATGTGTGCACTACAAACATCAAACTTATGCAACGACAGCACAAATAGCCCCACAAAGTCTTATGGGATTTGTTAAGACAATAGGCCTGATTCAGAGTTTGGTGGACTGTCACAAACGTAAGTGATAGCCCGTCTGCCTTAATACAAGTGGATTATATCCTATGGTAATTGTAATAAAGCAGATGGGATATTTCATCTGCCAAACTCTAAAAGAGGTCCTTTGTTTTTAAAACAGATATCGGCCTTTTAAGGACCTTCCATTCAACTTGTAGATTATATGAATTATTTGAATTTTGAGCCACCTTGATTTCTCTCTCCGAGTTTGACACTGAGGCCACAAGTTGACAATATGTGGTGTAGGTGCAACCGTGCTCCCTGAATGCACACATCGAACCTTCCTCCATTTCTAGAGTTGGCGATGTCACCAGCAAACTTCACAAAGATGATTATGCTTGCAAATCTTTTAACAGGTTCCACATTTTTTGCTATATGTATGCTATGCCTGCTATCTGCATATCAAAACAACAGACAATCCAAAGAACTGTCCCCAGGTAAAGGCCGTCCTTAGGTAAAGAAAGATACTGGATTCAAAGTAGCTACTAGTGCTTTAACTTCCTGTGTCATGCAGCTTGGGTTGAAACGCAGAGCGAGCTACCCTTACTTTGTTCTTTCAGTATAGGACTGAGCCCCCTGTTTTTCAGTATGATGCAGAGTGTGGCCTTCAGGAGGATATGCCATTCATCTGACATTTTAACAAAGTGACAGAAGCAGCCGCCTCCCTTTGCACATTGTGCGATAACCCGCCCTTGCTTCCAACGCAAAAGCCTTTGAAATGATGACTGTTCATTCTTGCATAGACTATTTCAATGGTGACTTCAAGGTCTGAATAAAAAAACACAAGGACGCAAGGGGAGGCTCAACTCTTCTTTTGCTTAATCTGCTTAGACTGCATCAAACTTGGCTTACTATCAAGTCAGTCCACGCGAAGAGCAGAGTCAGAAACCTTGTCTTTTGTCCACACAGTGCCACCTATCCCAGCTATCTTTTGAAATTACTGACAAGGATTCAAAGTTGGCCACACATAATAGGCTTTCCCCGGACCCAGTCAATTAAACATGTTTTAGAGGAAGATCATTTTGCTTTGGAATTTCCTCTCTTTGGTCCTGGGTCTTGAGTTCATTGTGGCAAGTGAAAAAAGTGTTAATAACACATCTCTCACACCAGGGATGAGGACTAGTTCACACATAAACCGACTATGGGCCTGATTTAGATATTTGCAGAGGGGTTACTCCCTCACAACAGTGACGGATCTCCTGTCCAGTGGCGTAGCGTAGGGGGTGCAGGGGGGGGGGGGGGGGGGGCGCGGCCGGGGGCGCTCGCACTCGCGAGTGCTAAAATCCACAGGTTAGGGGGCGCAAATGACTTGCCTTGCCCCGGGTGCTGACAACCCACGCTACGCCACTGCTCCCGTCTGCCGAAATCTAAATCCCACAGATTATAACAGGATTTAGATTTCGGCAGACGGGATATCAGTCACCGTTGTGACTGAGTAAACCGTCCACCAATATCTAAATCAAGCCCTATATCTTTTGTGTGTGGTTCTCCACCCCTCTGTGCTGGCCCTCCACTGCGCTTTATGTTTTAGCTCTCTGGTACAGTTGAAAGGCTACACAAAATAAACAAATCCATCTACAATACAACGCATATGGTAGTTCAAAAAACAAATCCTCAATAATTAGACAAATGAAAAACATAGTGTTATCATTAACGTATATTACGTTACGTGTGGTGCAGTCCTCAAATGTTAAGTATACATTTCTCCTAAAATGTTAAGTACACATTTCTAACTACTAGTGCTCGTTAAAAAAAAACTATGTCACAAAAAGTAGGTAACAAAAACCCTATTAAAAGAACAGCATTAGAAATAAAGATGTTTCAATTTTGTTCCAAAAACAACGTAATTAGTAATGTAAATGAATTAAAATAAAATAGAAATAATTCTTTTCAAGTGTCTTCTTCGTACTGAATTTGCTGGAAGGCTTTGCAGTGCTTATATAGGCGACCTAGACAAATAACATGCGTCGTATGGTAGGGTGTATAAGAAAGGAGAAAAAGAGATGGTTAAACCTGAAACATAAAATATAACGGTCCTTTATGTCATGGAGGGGTAGGAGGCATGAAATGTATAGGCGAAAACTGACATGTTCTTGATTTTTAGCCAGAAAGAGGACCTTTTTTGTGCACAAGACCCTAGTGGGTGCATAGCAAGGCAGCGTTACAACGCGGGCATAGTGCCTGGTTTAACAGCAGGTCTGAGGTACCATGCAAACAACCTTGAGAAAAAAAAACTCTTTCCACTGGCAACCAACGCAGCTGGTCAGATACAGCACGGTAAAGATTATTCCGAAGCTGCATTTTTCACTTCCTGTGATCCATGCAGAACATTATTTGGTAAATTTAAGCAAGCAGTGGTTGCCTACCCAATCAGTGACATGACGAGAGCCAACAGCGTTTTGGGATCTATACTTGTGGTCGGGGGGAAAAGCCCCAAATAAGAGAAGCATGATTGAGCAACTGCAACACTTTGAGGAGTCGAAGACGGGTATGATTTTACAAAAACTCAGATTCTCTATAAGGCTTACTGGGGCTGGACATTCGCCTGTGAGGTAGGCCACCTGTCAAACAGCCATGCATTACTTATTCCTCTGTCTTCCTCCTCCCTAGTCCTAGGTCTGCCTCTTTTCTGTTATTTCCAGGAGGCTGGGTCCTATTCAGTCTCCACCTCCTGCTGAGATTTCCAAAAGGGGAAGCCTCCGACCAACATTATCTTTTTCCTGCCTAAGAGAAAAGCCATGGTGTCCTGCCCCAATATTCGTTTTAAGTAAAGGTGTCATGATCATACTGGGGTTTTTACAGCTGTTCTCTAGCCAGTGCAAGGATCTATGATTGAAGTTATTTCTTATTCGCAGAGAAAACCATGCATTAGCTTCCCTCTCCTACTTTCATTCTTCAGTAGTAATCTACTCCTATCTCTCTGGAACCCGAGGTAGTGTAGGTTGTCTTTTTAGTTTCTCTTTATTCACACTAATGGCTGCTGTAGAAGTACCATGGTCTGAGTCAGAGAGAGGTGCCCTTATAGAGTTTTTACTTTTAAAGATTCTTTATCCTGCCGGACAGCATAAGAGGATGACTGACAGCCGTACGAGGATATGGCCTGCCTGCCCGGAGGCCATTGCCTAATTCCATCACAGATACACGGGATCTTGAAGCTCCACATTTCTTTGCTGGCTTGGTCAGTGGGGATGTAGAGAGCACTTTTGGGTCCAGGCTTCAGGTATGGAAATCGTTGACTCCCTGAGTTGCTGACCATTATGGAAGGCAGAAAGCATTCATACAAGCAGCATCACTACAAGAACATCCCTGACTCTTCAGAAGGGGAGCCCTCCCAGATTCTCCCTTATGTCTCAGCCTGAAGGTATACTCCATGCCTTGACCAATAAGGCCCAGTTCGAGGAGGTCCTCCCCCTCACAAACTATCAAAATGGGAGGGGTTGTTTGAACCAGATGCTACATGTGTAACCGTGTATTCACTGTTTTATGTTGGTAAGAATACAAAATGAATGCAGTTATACCTGTGCAGTGGAAATAAAACAGACTGGGGCAGGGTTCTGATACATGAGGGGTGCTTCAGGCATGTCGACTAAACTTGATGTAGCTAATTCTTCACCCTTTGATGAAGATGCATATTTATTCTTTCAGTTTCAGTGCAAGGACCCTGAACAGGGAGTGGAAGGAAGATGAGGCATTTCTTTTCACATTGCCTTTTTCGCCAATATCCGTTCGCTTAGTAACAGGACTACATTCCATGGTAGTCTAGGCGGACTCCTGGATGGCAGTACGGCATTCTCAGGGCACTATCATTTGCTAAACATAAACATGTATGCAACTTATTGCAGGATTTTTAGGGGCTGTACTGTACAACAGTGAATGATGAAAAAACAGGTCAGGTTTCTTTCAGTTGTTTCCTTTGACTCTTGTCAGTGCAGTGGCTGCTGCCTCTGGCTCCTCCACGGGGTTGGGCCAACAACATGTTAAAATAAAGTACAGTTTCAATAACTTAAACATGGGCTTAACCGCCTGGTAGCTGTGAGACAGAGCAGATAGGCTTGCCTGAAGTAAATTTGTGACTTGTTTAGTGATAAGAAAAAAATCTAAATGATCCTAAACTAACAAAAACCCAATAGAAAAACTCAGAGATATAGCTTTTTAAACATTGAAGGCTAACTGCTCCAAGAAAAAGTAAAGTGCCAATCAGAAATCACTGTTCATGACTGACCACGACCTAGGTGCAATTTCAGGCAAACCACAATGCAGCACATGTCTGATTCCCACTTGTGGGTCGTCCAGGTTAAAGATTTCACCTTGTGACTTAGTCTCTGAAATGGAAGTTGAAATCCTCCAGCTGAGTAAACTTGCAGGCTGTATCCGACAAAGTCTTCACAAAGCCAGATACCTGTTGGATGAGGTTTCCATAAAGTTACTGGCTTTGGTGGGAAAAGATCAGAGGGGGAGAAATTAAAATGTTTAGCTTGCCAAAGTCCTTGTGTTGGGCAGATACTTTTTGCACAATTGCCCAGTGTTATGCTATTAATTGTGTTAGACCAATGACTTTGTGTTTAACCACTGCGCATATTAGTTGCGCAATGTTCACCAGTAGCACATTACATGTTGTATTCAGTTTAGCTGCCTATTGGCTTTAACATGGCATTAGACATTACATTTGGTATTTAGGTTAGCTGCCTATTGGCTTTAACATGGAGTTAGACATTGCAATTGAGACATTGCAGATGAGCTGTGTTTTTCCAAGGCATGATAGACCAAGCTGTGTTTTTCACACCAAACCCTAGCTGATTAAAGAGCGTAGATTTTGTGTTTACCTCTCAATCCAGTCTTGGAACGAGTGAATTCTGGAGAATTAGCCACTCTCCAAGTTTATTCGGTTCTCACACCGAGTTTGCTTTTAACGATGGCCCTGGGCAAAAGCGAGGGGGAGAAATATCCTGACTTCAGACAGGAACGGACGTCAGTTGCCTGTCTCCCGTTTGAGTAGAAAATCTCTTTCTCGCAGTTGAACCGGAGTCATCAACTTACAGGCCCCAGAAAGATGAAGCAGAGTGCTAGGCCCTGCAGTGATGCAATTTTGACTTTTATGCTTTGCTTTGAAGTTATGCTATAATATAATCACATGTATTTGCTGTGTACATTGCAACTAAGAAGTACTTTGATATATTTTGCTTTCATTGCTGCGACTACTTTTGAACATGTGCTTTCAACCTACTAATATCGTCTTTCAAGAACCTCATGGTGAAGTAATAACAACAACAAATGTCTTCTATAAACTAAGAAGTGCATTCCAGAGAAGTTTGGTCAGCTCGGTCATAAGATAAGAGAAGGAAAGCAAAACACCCAGTCAAGATTCCAACCTTCGGACTTAGTCTATTTTATGGAAACAAATCGTCCAGCGGTACAAGCCTGAAGCTGTTGACAATAAAGTCTGCTCAAAATTGGACTGTTTTGCTGTGAGATCCCGCTGACACTCTGGAAGTTTTGGAAGTCAAAAACTTTTTTAAGTCTGAAGTTTAGAGTCTTCCTGGAGCAGCTCTGCTTGGCGACTTCTACGGCTCCCAAAAAACAGGGACAGCGCTCCAGCAGAGGCCACCACCTGAGCCCAATTCAGGACCAGGTGTTACTGTTTAGCTAGGCACGTCAGGAAAAATGCCCCTTGATGTTTGTTGTGTCCCTGCAGCTACACAGGAGGTCAGCCAAATGTCACTTTAAATCCACTTCTCAATTTTGGGTAGAGGTGGGAGCAGATCGAGCCCTTCAGGTCTCTAAGTAGGTCACAGACAGCAAGACTGTTCTTCCTCAGCTCCAGCTGTGTACTGCTGAGTTGTGGATGAGGTGTCACTTTTGTAGGATTTAGTAGCCGGTGGGTAGGGGTGACTCCTAACTCCTGGATACTTATACCAGACCAATAAGAAAAAAGTTTCCAGGTGTAAAGCCTTCTACTTTTTCAGGACATCCGGATTGCCTTATGACAAACTATCCCACAGTTCACTATTTCAAGTAAAAATGAAGATAGCACAACCTTTCTTCCTTCCGAGGTCTTGGTTTGCCAGCTGGGGTGTGCTCACGGAAATGAGCGGTTTCCTCCTCCTCCTCAGCAACACCAAACTGATTCCAGCACCAGTTCCCCCCCTCCCAATATGCTGGTGCTAACCTGGCTACAGAGAGCTCAGGAAACAAAGTCTTCTTTTCCCCAGATCTCTCTTAACATAAAACTATAAATGGGAAGGTCTGAACCTGGTCCCTATCAAGTTTATGAGTTACCTGAGCCTTGCCGTAACTGCATTTCCTAATCTGATATCAGTCATATGCCTCACATATAGGTATTCCTGTCAAAAAGGTTTAAGAAATTGTCTCTGCTTTGGCAGCAGTTTCTACACCACATTAAGAGGAATCGCTGGTATGGCAATCTGCTAGCATGCTACTGCTTACCGGCATACTGGAGGATCAAACAGAGGAAATCTAACTTTTTAAAAGGCACTTTCTTAAATATTTATACAAATCTGACTTCGCTGTGGAACTGGAATAAACATTAAAACTATTGTCTGATTTAGGCTGGTAGTTTGTCCCAAATCAGAAATGGCAGTTATTTTTTTTATTCTGAACTTTGTTTTTTTCTCATAATAAAGCAACAGCAAAAACAGTTTTAGGGGGCTAGTCACTGCAGTTTAATCCTTACAAGTACCACTTTTGAATAAGAGGCATCTACCTTGTGGACTCCAAGGCGTACTTAGGGATGACTTACTTAATATTTTAAATGCAGGCTTCTTTCCTGTCAAAAAGGGTTATTTTGACAGGTTCACCTGCAGGTTTAAAAGCTTCAGACATCGGGCTATACAGTTAGGCTTGGGTCGGCTATTGGATAGCACAACATGTTCACAGGGGAATATAACTTTTCCATGCCATTGGTGTATTTCTCGCACCATATATATTATGGCCTTAATGGAAAATAAATGTTTTATGGTTCAGAGCACATACAGTGGTGACTGGACCGCAGCGCCCCATTATGCAAAGTTAAAGAAAGCAGCAGCATTAATCTACAAAAAAAAGGGGTGGCCATGGAAAAAGAGGGAAGTTTTCACAGTTTCAGAAAACTAAAGTTTCTCCTGAGATATTTCCCCTTCTATGTGGCCAATCTAGTTTCTGGTTAAGAAATCTGCAGAAGACCACAAGTTGATGGTTCCTATCAAACTTCAAGTGAGGGGCAAAGGATTTCACAGGTTCTTTGGTCTACCTTCTCTACCTTGGTCTACTTTCTCCAGTGAGGGGACCAGGACAGCCCTTTCGAGGCAGGGATGGTGGCATGAAGGTCTCTAAGCTCATTAATTTTTGCTTCAACCTACTTATACCTATCTCAACTTTGTTCCTCCAAAGGATGACCATGTCAGCCTAGTGGGGAGGGGACAGGGTTGACTAATGGAATTTATGGCATCTGGGTAGCCTCTATCAGAGAGTTGTTAAGGTCTTCAAAGTCTCCTCAAAAGTATCCAAGAATTGTTATCAAAGGCAGTGATTCAGTCCTGAGACAGAAAGTCGCCTCGGATGTTACTCCATCATGTCTGTGGATCAAAAACCCTTTAGGTGTTTAGATCTAAAGCAACTGAATTCCTTTCTTGAACACCAACTATTGAAAATGACTGCACTTCAATATATTTTGCCTCTAGTAACTCAATGAACCTTTTTGGTATCTCTGGAGTTCAGGGAAATATAAAACAAATAGATACAGCACTGCTTTCCCATTCCAATACATGCGGCCCATCCTGGTGGGGTCTAGTATATGAGGAACAAAATACAAAATGTGGGAAACTTGGGAGGGTATAAGTAATGGAAAAGATGACTAGGTTTTACAGTGAATAGTGAAGTAGGGAGGAGGGGGGCTGGAATTTCCAGGTCATTGCTATATGTCTGTGCGCTAAAACACTAACACAAGGTCTATGTGTTTCTTGGGGGTGACGGGGAGGCCGTAGTGTGGCCCTAACTGCCCTGTATACCAGGAAGTGATGAGGAGGGAACCCATATTAATCCAAAAGGGGCTGGAATTCTTTCAACTGACCATGTTCAAAGAGAGAACCCGATGTGTTGATGCCCACTGCTGTCCAATTGCGTGGCCCAGCCCAGTTGCCCCGGGGGTTGATGGTCTCTGGGGTTGACAGTGGCAGCTCTTGCGCATATGGAAGCCAGCAACATGTTAGCTGCAACACTCTGGCCCAGACATATTGAAGAGTGCTAAGATGGCAGCTCGCAGCTTCCAGAAGTCTGAGGTTAGCCAACTAGAACCTCTGCCTTCTGTCACCCTGCCTGAGACTGCCTTGGGTATCCAAGCAGGGACAGTAGCAAAGAACAGATCAGAATGGGAAAAGGTGACCACAAGCAAGCCAAGCTTTTCTTTGAGATGAAATTCTCCAGAACAGCAGGGACAGTAGCAAAAAATACAACAACCTGGGAAGGACAATCATCATAACCAGGGCCACCTGGCCCATACAAGACAGAAGTAAGGAATACTAGAGTGTGGCCTTTTGCCGTAGGGAAGTCAGTGTTGCCTGAATGTTACCCTCAATTAATTGATTTACAGTGCAATAGATGTGAACTCCCAGATAGCGAAAGGTATGTGGTTCCCACCTGATCTCTTCTCCTATCGCCAGTGGCCTGTCCCCTGAGACCGGAGGGTGCAAAAAATAAGCACTGGATTTGCTCCGATTTACAAAGAGCCTTGACACCCTGGTAAACTCAGCAAGTGCAGCGCAGGCTCCCACGTTACTGGAGTATTTACGCTGTCTCCCACCACCATAGTATTAAGATTTCAGTTTTTCCTGATGTTCCACTTAAATTATTTACAGTCATCCTATTCTCAACTGCTAGCAGGCAATTTATTAAGTTATCCAAACTATGTATGTTTCTGGCTTGAACCCCGACGAGTAACTGAGCATTGCTGATGAGCTCTAATTTAATGGAACTTTGCGAATGCCAATATCCCCCATATCATTACAGAAGACTTGATGGTTGACTATGTCAATGGCATCTGAAAGATTCAATATTTTCAGGGTCTTGATAGACCACCCCAGGTCTGGGAAGCCTCTGTGGTAGCATCTATATACATTACTCTGAAACATAACTGGGTATTGGACAGAACTCCCATCATTATATGCAAGCAACTCACATGGAAAAAACGTGTTTGATTAAAGCTGAAGAAACCCCAAATGAAAGCAGATTAAGATCTGATATGTTGAAGGCATAAACCAGCGCTAAAGGACGGAGATCCACATGTGAAGTGATCAAAGGTGTAATCTGGAATTAGAGTAGGGAAACCGAGATCTGGAGGGACTGAAGGTGTGATCCAGCAGTACATAAACGAAGACTGAGATCTAAAGTTGTAATCCAACATTACAGGAATTCAATCAACATTAGAGGATGAAGGAAAAGGTGTGGTGCGTTTGGCGGTGAAAAGGTTTGGACTTCTCACTAGACTTAGGGTGTACTCTAACACTGGCGGTAGGGAGGCTGAGATTTTAGGACTGTGAAGGAAAATTAAGATATTTTAGGATTGATGATGCAAAACTAAAAAGTGAAAAAAGCTGATGTGATCAAATGTATAAACTATACTAGAGGATGGGAGCTCAATACCTCATGAGCTTGAAGGTGCAAATCAATAGTCACAGGGAGGGAGATGAAGAATGTGACTGTATTTTATATCAGGGGGGCACTAGCTGAAGAGAATAGGTGACACCAAATCGAAGAGCTACGTGGAAGGGCTAAATGGTGTCGTTTTTGTTTTCAGAGATGTAATATCACATTAACTTCCAAACTCTAAAAAACAAACATTTTCAAATCACACCGACTTCGTCAGTATGAAACACTAAGGCAGGAGTGCAGGCAGCAACATTTAAATAATGACACATGCATGACTTAAAGCACTTTGACTAGAAATTGGCAATTGACTAATTATGCATAACAGGGCATTTTCTACCAACATATCAGTGAATATATCCGTTTAGAAAACTTAAAAATTAGCACAACAACATGTGCTCACAGTTGTCAAAAGCCATCTATCTCCAACCCAATTTAAGCCTATGGGTCGGTTTTTCCTTATTGATTAGGCTAGCTCAAGGACTGCAATTGCACTAACCTGTGTTGTCATTTTAGACACAGGCCCTCATTACAAGTTGGTCACTATCAGAGGTGATAACTTTCACATCCGATAAAAACCAGCACCGAGGTGTGGTGTATGTATCGGGAACAATAACGGCTCAACTAATCAGACACAAGAACTCACCTGAAGTAACTGGCCAGGTACACCAATCATGCAGGACGTGCTGCTCCATGCAATTTAAAAACAACAGATAATATATAAAGCATGTTATTACCTCATTCATATTTCCTCCGGTGTGCGACAGGTGCACCATTCTCCAGTCTCCAGTGGCTCTCTGGCCCCCGATGGGTCCCTGTCTGCACTCTCTGAGCTGCTCTCTGATCATGGAACCCTGCGGAGGTAAGACGCCAGATGGGAATGGGGAAGTCATAGGTACTTACCTGGCATCAGCATCTCCAAAGGGAGCATTCATCAGAGAGTGACGCTTGTGGGCCATGAGCTTTCAGGGCGCGGCGCAGAAGCACTGGCAACCAGGAGGCAATGCCAGCTTCCTCGCCGCCATTCTCTGCTCTGCACTGTCATCACTTTCTCAATGGGCGCAGTAGTATAGAGCAGAAGTAACTAAAAGTGTGTTTGGTCTCCAGTGAGACTGATGTGAATCAAAGCAGATGGGGCTTCGTAGAAAGATCAGCAAGCAGCTTGAGGTCACGACTAAGCCTGCAGAAAGAGGGGCCAGGGAAGCATCTGGAAGTGTTAGTGCAGCTCTGTTTTTGGTAAACTAAGACTTATATTGCACCTGGTAGCAGAGAAAGTGCAATGGTAAAACCAAAGACCAGTCAGCAACATTTCTAGGAATCGGCCCAAGCTCCAAAAACTCTGATCACAACACGTCATGAATACAATCAATCCAGCAGAAAAAACATAAAAGATCATCGATTTCGGGAAAAAGCCTACACAGAAAGCACCTATATCGTCTAACTAGTATTCGATTTGAAACATACAGTTCACACTAACAAAAAACCTAAGAAAAAAACCAGATACCCTGTAACTACAGCCACACCTAGTAGACAATAGTCTGTTCGTTAACAGGCAGTAATAAGCCACTTTAACATTCCTCAACTAACTGCCCAAGGGCATTTGAAACAAGAGGTCCTGCAATCTGAGTCAAGAAAATGACAAAAGTCACCTAATATCCAATGTTCAACAATTATATAAATATATCTCTCCAAAATGTTCACCAAGTACAGATGGGAATCTATGAAAATTTTCAAAAATCCTAGGCCTCACTGGCGTGTTACTTAAACTAAACAAAGTCTACAACTCCTGAGATGCACTGTTTGGAAATGAGATGTCCTGGCAACAAAGCCACCTGGTAGCTCACTAACTAGGGTGCACTCAGTGACTCAAACAGCTTGCAAAGGTGAGAACAAGAATACATGATAGTTGTGTTAGTGAGTGACCTAAAAGCATCTAACGTGCCCATCATTCTCTGCCCACCATGACCTCAGCACTGGCATCGGATATTGGAAAATAAAGAGAAGACAAAAAAAAGAGGTCTGCTTGAATGTCTATTATGCATCACAACTTCATTCCATAGGCTTTGGCAAAGGAGTTAAAAACTTCTAAACTTAGAGCTGAAGCTAGTATTTGTGAGCCATACTTCATGTTTCTAGGGGCAGACGAGCGCCTGCTAACTGGCGGCGGCCTAGCTCTACCACCCCTGAGCAAAACAATGTTTCAATTTCGGTGAAGACGATGGGAGGATCGCTACAGTAATCCTCCTCCGTGCCAATAAACCTAAGCCACAAGCAGACTACGAAGATTTTTGCCACTCTACATCAGGAAGAGAAAACCACCAACCCTTGATCCAAGCGGTTCATTATGAAATTCTTTGGTAAAACCTCCAGGGAATCAAGGTTAGTGGTGCTGAACTAAATGCAGGGCTGAATAGATGGTCACTTCCAATTGCACTTCGAATTAGGATTCCTCTAGGATAAAGTGCAAGTAGGCTACCTCTGGAAACTGGAACCAGGCCTTCTCTGCTGATGGCCACTCTGCGGCTGAATGTTAACGTAACCCCTCTCTACCTCTTTAGAGGTATGGACACAAATACCTCAAGTTCCCGTCAAGTTCTCAGATTGGCAATTTATGTTAATTTCTGGCAAAAAAGTGAAAGTGCATATCTTCCCTCTTTATCTAGGTGGAATCAGACTTCTCGTGCTTTCATATCTCGCCCTGTGTTTACTGATTATTTCATATTGGTTTGTATTTTGGGTGTGTGCACAGAGGTACCAATTATTAGAAATTGTTGGGCCTTACGGGTTGTTTTGTTGCTTATTTTATATGATTCTATTCTCTACTGTGCACACAACAATATTTTTTAAAGCTTATAAGGAATCTGAAAACCGTTGAATACATAAATATACTATAGTTTATTTATAAAAGCAGTCCAATTTTTCTTTTGTATTCAGGGCAGCTGGCCATCTTATGAATTTAAGTTTGTAACAATTTATTTATGTCTTATGTAATAGTTGTAATAGTTATTGCTTAGTTAATTTACAACATAGTCTGAAGTAGAGCACAGTGCTTGAACTATGTGATATTTATCCTGTTTATTAAAGAACGGTGATAGCTTAGAAGAGTAATGTTAGCATCCCTGTATTAGCCAATTTACAAATATCAGTGCCCATCTCTAAGTCAATTTGCAAAATGTGTGATCTTGTTCAATAACAAATAAAACTCTTTCGCTGATTAATCATTTCTTTGCTGAATTGAAACACTTGCCTAAACAGCCAGTAGGTTTAAGAGAAAAAATTAAAGTAGCCAGCCTGCTAAAACGCAAACAGCCTTCACTAGCGGTCGGTGGAGAGAAAGTGGATGACAGTACAGACTAGAGGGAAGTGGTGAGCAGCCCAGATCCACTCCTGGAAGTGTTGCCAGACCATGCTTCTGGAGCTCAGAGGCTGGATGGACTTCTGCGGCTCATGCGATGAAAGCATCTGTCCCGCCAGCAGCAATCACTGTAAAACACTAACCTTTGGAGAAGCACAACAAGTACAAGCATTAATCGAGGTAATAGTCGTTTTCACAAAAGTTATGCCTTCACCCCCGGTCGTATCAATCAACAAAAGTCAAACCACAGCCAAGCATTTCCACAGGGCCACACACTTTGTCAGCTTTGCTAAACAGCTCCTTTAAACAAGTCACATTTGCAGCAGCTTTAATGCGCCGTTGTTATGACAGCAACAGTTATGTTTCTAATACATGTTTTGGCAGACGCCACTTGGCTCAGTAAAGGCTGCCAAGGGATTCCATTAATGTTTTGAAATGTGGAAGTCTCAAAATTCTGAGGACCGCATGTTCAGTCCTCTGGTTTCCAAATTTCAGCTTTGGCCGTTGCTGGGCTTAAAATGTGCCGCGAGAACTGACATAGCGCAAGGAGGCACTCTTAAATGGGGTGGCTCTATGAGGCGTACAACACTGCAGGGGGTCCTATGTCACTGCAAGAGAGTTGACTCCACAAGTCATTGTCAGCATGGCCTCAAACAAGATATAAATTTGCAATTTAGCTTCATTACACGGACATTGATTGGATTTCAGGGGAATCTGGAAAAGGAACCCACCCTTGTGGACCAACACTTAGCAACTCTGCATGGCATGGCTCATAAATTATCCTGTTCAAAGGACTCCTCCTCTTTTATTCAAATTTCCCACCTGCCCTTCTTGTCGGCCTATATTGTCTAATACCATTCACAGATATTTCCTGTGGCCACAACTGAGCTAGATGTTCCAAAACACTTCTCTTTTACAACAAATTAATCAGTACAGTTTCACACAGCTAACGCTCTTGGCATTTTTAAAGAGACTAGCAGGATATTTTTAATTTATGTTTCCTAGAGAAAAAGTAAAAGACTAAGCTATCTTGTTTTTTGCCCAATATTGGGTATGGTTTCTGGTGTGTTTTGTTATTTTTCTTCATTTTATTCCAAATAAGAAATTGTATTTTCTCCCTCATAAAGCTAAATCCAAGTGTTATCTATCCAGTGATGGGAATTTAATTTTCCAGTTTTGTAGCACTGACATTAATGAACCGTGAAAGAGAAAGAGCTAACCCGAGCTCTGATTTTTGGATCAATTAAAGGGTTTTAGTTTTTTTTAGAAATGAGTTGTAAAATGAACCCGTATAGAAATTTAAGAACAAAATCACTAGCATTCATAATATATCACAGGGTGAAGTCAAATTACATACTTTTTAAGGAAAACCCCTATGCATTCTGTGTCACACAGTGGAAGGGCATTGCATATATCTGAGAATGTCTTTCGCTGTCCTTCTGTGTGATCACCTTGTCATGAGAGTGATCCTGCAAGCCCCACAGAATCACACAGCCAATCAAGGAACAGCATACACAGGCTAGCCGCCTCCCTCCAAATTTGTGACAGTTTGAAAGCCAAATGAGTGGCCCCTTGAAGACTACAAGGAAGCAAAAGTGACAGTCTAGAGACCAATCGGATACATTCGGAAATAAAGCAGAAGCACAGAGAAACAGTTGGTTATCCCAATCGTGTGGGCAACTTAATAAATGAGGTCAGAAGACCATTGATGGGTTGCTGGTCCACAACAACGTAACTCCTGCAATTGATTTCTTATGATGAGCAGAACGTTTCGATACACCCTTCTCCTCACAGATACTGAGACCAAGGTACAGTAAACAAAAAATATCTTTTACAGCATGACACCCCCACCCCGCCCCCCGCTCCACCATCACAAGCCACAAAGGACAAACTACCTCCAAGCATTGGCCCTACACTTGAAGCCCAGCATTCTACACATGAAGTCTTAAAGATCATATGCAATGTTACTTTTCTGTATCTTTTTCTTTTTTTTACCTCTTTTAACCTGTTTTCCGTCCCGTGATGCTTCTTATAATTGGTTTGAGTAAATCGCAGTGTTTTTACAGCGTCCAGATGCTCTTTGGGAGTAGAAAACACCTCTCTGTGCAGGTTAAATGTCATATAACCCTCTTCACACTAGGCACAAAGGACATGGAAATCAGTTTCAGGGGTGAAAAGAATTCCCAGAAACAACGATGTGATTCTTCGGCAGATGATGGTAAAAAGCATGGGCAGGGATGACCAGCATGACCAACACGATGAAACACAGTCAAGCCATTGCATATGATCTTTAATGACAAGCTAACACAATCTGACTCCCTACGTATTGCATATACTTGGGTTTGCAGCATAGTTGTGAATCACACATGTCTTAACTTACCAGATACCCATGGAATGCACTATCTCCTAGTTGCTTATTAAACCCACAGGACTTCCCACCAACAAAGCACTTTCAAGGTGAAAATCCATGACTGTAAGTGGCACTGGTTATGTAGGACGGCACTTGTTAAAATAAAGGAGGAGGAGGGTGGCTTCATGAATTCATATCAGCCATTAGTAGTTATTGTGGTCCAATTTCTTGTCCATCATTTGTTTTACTCAGTGTCCCTACAGACATCACTAACCATGTGCAAACCTGTGCTGGTCCTCCTCCACGACAAACAGTCCTGTCCCTTCTGAACGAACTCTAAGCAACCAATAACCCCAGCTCGGTTTCAGCCTTGTTGGGACTCATCAGTGTTTTGTAGTAAAGGAAAATAGAGGGCAGAAAACGAGTATTCAAATAAGCAGAATATACAACAAAGTTGAAAAGCCTAGTTTAAAAAGAGACTGGTTAGGGTTCAGGTAAGGGATGCGGTTGAGTTTGAGGTTTACAGCTAGAGTAAGGTATGGAGTGAGGGGTGATGCAAGGGAAGGTGTACTGTTCAGGGCAGTAGTTCTTAACCTGGGGATCTGGAAGCCTACTCAGTGGGCCATTGACTGCTCAGAAAAATAAATATGAACAGATAAATTGTCTATAAATGAAGATGCAAAATGTACAACAGAAAATGTTAACCCGTTTGGTAAATGTGAAACATTCTGAAATTAGAGACTAAAAATTAACATAGTATCCTCAGACTGATTCGTGGGAGCAGTGCAAGTGCATCAAACAGAATATAGCATGGATGATGAGTGACCGCAATTGAATTTAGAGAAGCTCCACCTTCCTATTAAAATCAAAATATTTTATCATTTGTGTATTTGTCTGATGCAGGTTTGTTTTTTGTGTAATGTTTTGCAGTTCACATCATCGAAATGCTTAGGCTGTGGCTCCCATTTTCCATTAATGGCTCAGAGGGGGTGCTGGTGGTCCAGTAATGATTAATTGGGGGGTCCACAGAAGTTAAAAGGTTAAAAACCACTGCGCTAGGGTAGGAATTGGGCTTAAGAATGGTGCAAAAGTTAGAGAAGAGTTAAGGGACTGAGTTAGGTTAACTTTAGGGAGTTTGTCAGGGAGAGAGGAAGGGAAGGTTTTAGCTAAGAACAGAGTAAGGTTAGTGTTATGACTGGACTACTGCTTCAATGTGATGGGTGAATAATGACTGATGCTGTATTACAACATGAAAATTGAATTACATAATCACTGTATTCAATGCTATATAGTGCTGTAAATTTCAATAAAGATGGCTTAAAAGAATGAAAAAAGGACTGGAGTGCTGGGGTGAGGATTACAATTGCTGTGAGGAAGGATGCTATTGTTAGGTTTAGGGGGTTAAAGCAATGGACAGTATAAGAGATTGTCTAAGTAAAAGTACTACAGAAGAGGGGCAGGAAGCTATTCCCATAACAAGCCATAGACAGCACGGTGAAAAGGGGGAATGTTAGGTTTATGGTAGGCGTAACAGTTAGGTTAAGAGTTAATTCATGCCTGTGTGCAGTTTATAAATGTTGTGGCAAAAATTTAACTTTTACCATTTTTTATCTCTACTTGTTTAAGTCTACTTTCTTGCATTCTGTTTCTTTGCATACAATGCAATCAGTGTGGTGCAGCTTTAATCTATGTGGCTGTCCTGATAGTTCCTAATACTCTCAAAGGAAAAACAAGAAGGTATAAGCTGAGGACTGTATTAATTCCAGCCAGGGTTGACTTGTAAGACCAGGCTACACAGAAGATCATTATGTTTACTAATACTGTGGTTCCCAACCTTTTGACTTCTGTGGACCCCAACTTTATGATTACTGGAATCTGGGGACCCCCACTGAATCATTATTGGAGTCCGGGGACCCCCCACTAAGTCATTACTGAAAGCTGGGGACCTAATCTGTTAATATTCTTTACATTTCTAAGCAGTCTGAGGAGGCTTCGCGGACCCCCAGGGGTCCCCGGACCACAGTGGGAACCACTGTACTAATATACTACCACTTCAATCTGTTTTCACACCTATCATATTTCCACGAAGAGACAAGATTCTGCCTGGTCTTGATGGTGGTTACAATTCTCATAAAAACTAGCATTTTTTGTTAAATTTGACCACTGTCCGTTACCTGAAATTTCGCCTCAATGCAGTTTTTCGTTTTTGGTCTAGTAACAGGTGCAAAGCATGACCTGTGCTTGCAATGCGTAACAGTTAACAGTACACTACATCCATTCTCTTGTACCGGGGTGCCCTGCCTTCTCTGCTGAGGCCTCAAACAAGTCAGTATCTTTTCAGATGCTATATAAAATCGTTAGGGGTTGGTGTCACAAGGGAGGAGACACAAACCAAGAGATTTAGGGCGTGATTTAGATCTTGGCAGAGGGGGACTACTCAGTCACAAACATGACGGATACACCGTCTGCCGTATTACGATCCCATTATATCCTATGGAGATCGTAATACAGCGAACAGCATATCCGTCACTATTCTGACGGAGTACTTCATCCGCCAAGATCTAAGTCAAGCTTGCAGTCAAGACTTCATCCAAGCAGTTTTTAGACCTTATGGCTCACTCTTTTTTCATGTTCTACAAATCCAAATACTTCAACATTTGTGAAGGTTACTGTGAGTGTCTCGATATTGATTTTATTTCTTCGTACTACAAATTACAGTATGAACATAAGTCAGCAAACTGGCCAGGTGTTTTAATACATCCTGCTTACAGCAACCTTTTATGACAAACATAGCCAGCTTCAGGGTCTAGTTGCTATGCCCTAAAATGTTAGCTGTTGTTCACATGAAGCAGCTGCAGAGATTTTAGGAGAGCTAAATGCACCTTGACGGCTTCTCTATACCTGTGGACACCATTCCTAAACCAAAGGAAACCATCATGATTTCCACCATAATGCTTACAACATGGCAGCTCTTTCTCTTCCGCCTTCTCCAGATAACGTAAATGGAAGCATGTTAAGGGGTTTATTCATCAGACAACACTGATATCACTAGGATTCTCACTTCTACAAGACGGTAAAAAGGGGACAGGGTGATGGAATCTATCCCAGACCACCTTCAAAACCCCTCTTTTTTCAGGGAGAGAACACAAAAGTTGGCTTTTTGTGTATGCTTTTGATTATTCCTATAGTTTCTTCCTATTTTCTTGGTTAATGGAGCACAAAATACATGTAACTTTAAAAGAAACTCTGGGTTATAATATGCATGAGTTTCTAATATGCCAAGCCTTTTGCATTGGCTGGAACCTCCCCATAGAGTCGGACTAGGACTGCAAATAGGTCCAGGCACCATATTAAAAGTGGCCCCCATTAGTGAATCAGATAGCTAAAAAAAACCTGACTGAAGTGCAAATCAGGACAGTTTTAAACTTGTAAAGTCAGGCTGCACAGGTGTTTTTCAAGGTATGGGAGACGGCATGCACTTGTGGTTGCTGCAGGTAATGATTGTGGTAGTATCAGAGAAACAAACCGTAAATATATAAAACAGGTCCACAAACAGCCAAAAAACAGCCCATACACTGATCTGTAAGACTAGCCCTTCTTGCACTGCTGGATTGCCTGATCCTGCCTGCACATAACCAGAGAAGGTTAAGGGAGAACAGCTAGTTAAGGAAGGCAGCCATAAAGAAAGGTTAGGACCATGAAGTGGGCGGTGGAAGCAGGTTGGACAAGGTGCTATGACGAGACAGGGCTCACAGCGTGCAGCAAAACGGACCACTGGTGTTTCCCCCAGACGCAGGAGACACGCATTTCACCGACTGATAAAGCCTGCAGACTTCGGATCATGATACAGAATTTTAACATTTCTTCAAAGACAATAACCTTTACAAAAAAACAATATTGCCAGAAACAGCTGGGGAAACTCATGTACAGATATGAAAATATACCGAATTTTCACATGTAACTGCCGACTCGTGGTATAAGTGTTAATTAAATTGGGTTTACCCTAAACCAGATCATGCTGTAAGCACTGATTAGGACGCCCCTATCCAAACGCGATCACAGTTTTAAGCACTAGTTAGATCGCAGTTTTGTAAATGGATCGTGTTCTTAGGTGTTACTTGGATTGCTCCTATCCAAACTAGATCATGCTTGCAACTATTTATTAGATTACATTTACCCAAATAAGACCATGTGTTGAAATAGTATTTAGACTGCACTTACCCAAACTGGTTCATGTTTTAAGTGTTAATTAGTTAGGAGTTCTACTACTGGATCACTGTTCCTGGGCCACATCCTTTCATCTTACGAAAACTATATGTGCTCTTAAATTATACTTTGCCACAGCAACCACTGTTTACTGAGAGCTATAACCAATTGGGGAAGCAGTCCTTTCGTTGCGTCGTATTAAGAAGGCAAAACAATATGTTTTCAAGATCAATGTTGAATCTTGACTTTGCATCTATTCTCCGTCCTATCCAGTCAAAGAACTGGAGAGCCTTCAAATGAACCTACACTGCATTTCACAGTGGATTCTGCGAGATTTCTGAGCCAGCAGTGATTTGACAGCTCCTCCAAATTTCAGACTATGAGCACATATCTAGAAGAAAGGGCATAGGTTACTTCTTCACTAGAACGAAACAATAAATTAAAAGCTAGCTAAAGTCATAGGTTCTGATGCTGCAGCCAGTGTCATTCAACAACGGAGGTGTTGCAGGAGCATTTACGACAATTGTGATTATAAATTTGTCAAATAATGGGGAAGCCGGTTTCACATTGATTCGGCGAGGTGAAAGATAACAGCCCCATGACATTGATTCAGTTGCCGGAATTACTGACTAGATTGGTATACATATAACAACTTCAGAAGACTGCATGGGAGTAAATGAGAGCACTCCCTTGACTGATCATAAATTATGTTTCAATTACGTTCATACACAATTTAAATTAAATCTTAATTAAAATTAAATTACACCTCCTATTACGTTTAAATTGCATTTCAATTCAAATTAAACGTTTGACTGCTCATAAATCCAAGATGTGTGTTTTGATCCTCTGATGTAACCTTGGTCATAGCAAGCGTCTCTTTTGAACCTCTGCGGAATTAACTCGAAAGGTACTAAACAGCTGTCAGCTGAGAGTGCCGTGTGTGGGGTTATTCGAGGTGACCAGAAGGGCATGATGAAGCCTCCTTGGGTTTAAGCGACCATGGGCCTGATTCCCTAAAGATTTTGTGATCCTCAAAGTATCACAGATGCACATAAATGTGGATCACTTATAATAAGTTGTGAATCCTGACTCTCACAGGAAGCACATGCCCTTCTTACCTTTCTTTGTTAAAGGTACCCCCACAAGCAACTTGCCTTAGTGAACCTCTGGCTTCACTGAGACAATAAGCGACTCTCTGCACTATGTTTATTGTTCCATTCTACTTGCTATCCACAAAGCTTTCCTCCTCGTCACATATAGATATCTAGGGCCACACTTGCCCGGAATATAATTTTCATTGATTTATCTTCATTGATGAATAGCTATTTTGCTTTAGCAATTGTACAATTAGATCCTGTGTCGTTTGTCTTTGTCCTTGTCCTCCATGCATACGCTGTGAAACTACACACATGCAGTGGTCCAATGCCAATTCAGGCCTTGTACCCACTGTAAAAAAAACCTTATAGATTAGGCATGGTAAATTACAGGTCAAACCATTATCTTATAGGATACAGCTGGACCTGGTGGCTCAGTGGCCCAATGCATCATGTCCAGGAATCGGTGTTTGACCTCATCGTCAAAAGTTCAACTTCCCACAGATCCTCTGATTTCCACACTTCTGAGGTTGATAAAATGAGTATCACTGAGTTAGGCAACATTAATAATCTGTTATTTCAGTGCTAAGAGACCTATTAATATGCCCTTTAAAAATATATGCTTTGTTCTATTTATGTGTACACAGGACCACCTAATCAGCAAGGGCCATAACATGATTGAGAGCAGAGAATCATTGAATGGAACAAAATAGGGTTGTCTTATGGAATTTGCCCCTTTCTTCAGCCCATCTTCATATAACGTTAGACGATAACATCCAATGAAGCATGTGCCATTAAGCCTATGTTTTTCTCAGACTTAAAAAATCTTTGTATACACTTGTCATATTCGACAGGACATACACACACATACAAAAACACTTGCTGAAAATGTTGAAGATGTACAAAATTTTGAAGCAACATGTGGTCAGACATCACACTTTTTAAAAGCTATTGTGGATACAGTGTGTCCAACACATGATGAAAGAGCGCAAACCCCGCAAGCACTTCGGTACCACCACCTATGGTGCAATGCTACTAAATCGATGTGAATGCGGTGTTGGAGACAACGCAGTACACCTCGACCCAGGGTTTGGGTGAATGGGCACCGCTCAGATATGAACACCAGTTTCCTTGTTTCAGACTATTATTCTGTGGCTTTTTCAGATGGAGAACTTATGTAGCTTTCTCAATACTGTCCTCTTGTCCAGAAGAACACAGCAACTCTTGATGAGTTTGAAAGGTGTACAGAAAGTAGAGGAGGTGTGCTAGTTGTGATGGGGAGGAACAGGAAAGGATATATTTGGGGATAACGGGCAACAGTTTCAACACTCTCCTTTAAATCGCTCTGGTCAACACAAGTGCACTGGACAAGACATTAGCCCATGTATGTCACATTTTCAAATAGGGAAGTTGGAGATCTTGGGAAAAAAAAAATCAGGAATGTATTTTCCCCATTGGCTTATACTGAAGTAGAGACGATTTCAGGCGCGAGACACTTAAAATAAAACTATTTCTGTCCTCAAAAATCAGAAGTCTCCAGCCTAAATCAGGTCTACTGGCATACATGTTAGCCTCTAAATCCTGACCACGGAAGAGGAAGTACTGAAGACCAGAAAGGCGGATATTTAAGAGTTCTGATGTCTAAAGACGGGTGTGTAGCCACTGAAGAATGAAATGGGCAGAGAAGCCACACTTGGATTGAGTGCTAAAGCAGATGTTTCAAGTAGAAGGTAATGAATACCTTTGTAGCCTGCAGTCTCCAAATGTCACTGACTATAAGACAAAAAATACTAGGATCTCTGTTTAAATGTGTGGGTTCGATCGGGTTGTCCTAGACAAGGTCCTCAGAGTATGAACAACCTTTTAAACAGGATCATTACCTTCAAATCGGAATTAAAAAGGATAAGTGCAGATACAGGGCGATATTAACCTAAGATGAAAAATATATTATGGCTAGAATTACCAATAGAATCTCCGCACCGAAAATTCCTTGTACTACAATTTCATTACAATATACTGTTATCAGAATGGGAAATATCCACATGGAACTAGAAATACAAGGTCCCAATCTGAATGGCTATCCCTGACTCTGAGGACAATTTCACTCAGATTTACCAGCTGCTCTGATGTGGTGGTAAATGGGAACAGAAGGGTCGATGTAGGTAGGATGGAAAGCGCGTAATGGAGCAGGCTGTAGGCCAGCCTAGGATAGAGGTGCACTCTCCCTCTGGTACTAAAGGAAGGGGGTTGGGCAGGGGCCAGACCGTGCTCGCGCCTGAAAGGACCTGCCTACTATGTGTTTCCACCCAGTACAATTGGGTCCAGTGTTTCTGCACCTTGTAATCCCAAGTGCAGGAACACTAGGCTAGTCTTGATGAGCTGGATCTCCGACCCCCATCTCTGAATGAGTGAAGGTACAAAAGAGCTGAGGATCAATGAATGAGAGAGATGATGGGAGATAAAATGACTTGCACATTAAATTGTGTATCGAGCATCTCGCTTGGGACTTGAAGTGACAACGCTTTCACGCAAAGCCCCTTAATCTGGTGTTGTGTATAGTTTTTTCTGTAGTGAAGCTTTGATAATTTCCTCATTTACAGTCTTCGCAAAGTTGCAATGGTCTCAGGTTTACAGATGTCCATGCATTTTTTCCTGAAAATAACAATCATTTTCTTGCACCGTGAAATATTTTCACTCTAATTGAAGGCAGCCAGCCTATAAAAATGTAGCCATTTTGTCTGCAAGTTTACTTTTTGCAAAGCTTTATTATGCAGCAATAATCTGCTAAATGCTCTCCATAAGCTTCCATTTTGTGGAGCTTGTATATGAACTACAAATACTATGAAATAGGAATTGGTGTAAGAAACTGTTGCAAAATTCATTATTTATATGTAAAAGTGTAAACTAGTAGTCTCCAACCTTTTCATTAATAAGAGCTACCTATGTTCACAGAAAATCATCCCGAGCTACTAATATTATTAATGGTCCCATAGTGGCCAATTCAAACAAGATTAAATTAGCGGTCACACAATGCAAGATTAGCCTGAGCGATCACTTCAGTTCATCAGGCAAGGTTGCCAGCAGTAATGTAAAAAGGCTAGATCTGTGTTGAATGCCTCTACATAGGTAATACATGACAGACATAGCTGTAATGCAACTAGCATAAGATGACAATATAAGTACTAAGTCTACCCAAAGCCACATGATTTATCACTCAACTATTGGCTCTAAATATATTTTGAAAATTCAACTTTTTCTTCTCCAACTATCAGCTTATGAGTTCTGAAAATACACACATATGCGTCTCAAATGCACACTTCTCAGTTTTGTATACATATATTAACTCAACCAAGTATAAGCTTTTAATTTAGTAGGATGGGCTGCAAACAGAGAGCTACTTTCAGGTAACTGGAGAGCTACATGTAGCTCATGAGCTACTCGTTGGAGAAGCCTGGATTTCCAACCTTCACTAAATTGTGCAGATTTCCATAAAACTTTGAAAAAAAATAATTTGCATCCTAGTACTTTAACCTTTGGCCCCAACTCTACAACTTAATTGGGTTTCTTTGCACAACTACGGCATTATTTTATTTTGGTCTTTTTTCAAGTTTTTTTATATGATCGCACTCCATATTGGAGCGCTTTACATGAGCACCAGTTACATTATACTAAGTTGCATTTATGTTTTGGTACTGGAAGATTAAGTGATTTGCCCAGTATCACAGGATGTTCAGTCAACACTAGGACTTAAACATGGTCCCCAGTTCTAAAGTCGGCAACTCTGGCACTAACGCTGCATTAAATTATTGTGTTTTTAGGCATCTAATTATTTTTTTGTTCGTTTCCAGAATTATAAACGTTCTAAATCTTTTGTTGTTGAAACAATATTTTATACTTTGCAGACAAGTCCCTTATGGTGGGGGAGGCGGGCACTTAATTAAAGTAAGCTGACTGGCTGATAATTGGTTGCCGGTAACACAAGCCCATGCTAAATGTCTGTCACCACTTAAAAGAAGCCTGGCCATACTTGGGTATTCTGTCCACTTAAGACTGCAAACAAACATTGACTGAAATAGAATAAAAACCAGAGGTGTAATTTGCTCTTCCCAAAATATTGGGGTTTTAATGTATCATTTTAGTTTGTCTGCACACATACAACCTTAAATATTATTCCTCTGTGATGAGATGGAAAAAACATGACCCAGAATTTATTAAAAAGCTAGAGAAAAAGGAAGTAGACATTAATGGCCTGATTACGACCTTTTTGGATGGGATACTCTGTCACAAACGTGACAGATATCCAGCCTGCTATTTTACAAGTTCCATAAGATGTAATGGAACTTGTAATACGGCAGATGGGATATCCGTCACGTTTGTGACGGAGTATCCCATTAGCCAAGGTTGTAACCAGGCTCTCAGAAACAAATTACAGAGCAGGTTGTTGAGTTCAGTTGTGCTTAAGCAGACTGGGACTAATAAAAGAGACACCTGCCAGCAGGATGGGGTTGTTACTGGATGCATGTATGAAAATGAAAGGGCAGATAAGCACAAATGAGCAAGTTATGCTCCCATCAGGGACTTCTTAAGGATTTTGGGGGGCATGGGCCAAACTTATTTTGGGGGCTCTTGTGGAGAACAGTTTTAAATTTATAATCTCATTTCAGCTCTTACATGCCCTCTTCGGCCAGGTCACTGACTGTGCAAATTCGGGAATAGTGATGTGTGTTTTCAATATTCTAACAGCAGCCACTCACTAATATTACTGCAAATGATCTCTGTGACACTCTCCCATTTTTCGTATGTGAGGTAGTGTTTTCATCTGAAAGAAACTTTTAATGGATGTTGCATGAAACAAACAACATTTCTCTGCAAAATGTCTGTAACAGACACTCGCCTACAACCCACATTAAAAATAAATAAAGGAAAACAGTATTTAAAATAATCTGTTTAAGAATTATTCAAGGTCACCAAGGCAAGTCTCTCTGCAGAACAGAGCTGGCTCTATCGGTGCCCCTGAAATGCTGTGGCCCTGGGCCAGAGCCCACTTTGCCCATGTCTTAAGACGTGTCTGGTTCCCATTCAGAAGGGACATTACGTTGCAGTTGCAATTGTACTGCTAATTATGGGACGAAGGAAGACTGATTTGCTTGAGCCTGATCACCTGCAGTAACGATGCAGACTATCTAAAAATGATGGAATGGAGAGCTACCTGGAGGTGTTCTCAGTTGTCATGATTAAGCCACCCCATCCACCTTCGTTACCTTTTTTAATCTGAAAATTGTTACAGCAGCACTAAATTTAACAAAGTGGGGTTACTGCATCAATGTTACATAACTAATGCCAGAGTGATTGTGAAACAACATTAACAACAAATAAGTAGGCCAGGGTGTGGTATTTAACCAGCGGTACATTTTGGAGCACACTGTTGCACTCATATTACAAAAGCATGGAGTAGTAGGCACTGTCATTTACAAACAGCACATTTTCCATTGAAATCGTCACTAAATTTGCACAGACATTGAATTTTACTGACTAAACTATATTAAACACAAACATTACTGTGCAAAAATGGGTTTCACTAATATTTATCATTTGTGCTTTCCAACTGCTGGCATATATTGAAAAATGTGTACAGTTCATCTGGAGTATTTACGTTGTGTTGTGTATGAGAGAAAAAAGCTTACATCCTCCAGCCTTTCCTTCCTCACTCCCTGTACCCCAGCAAGATTGTCACATAAGACTACTTGACAAAATTCTCCCACTTTATAGTCAGAGAAAGAAAAGTAAACACTAATCTCCATCTTAAAAGAATAAGCAGTAATATGACAGAAGACCTAGCCTAATATTTGACCTCGGTCTTTGAACACACAGCAAGTGCAACAAGATCAAACAAAATCTAAAGCAGGCTTCTCCGAGTATCTTCTGAGCTACAGGTAGCTCTCCAAGTTCCTGAAAGTAGCTCTCCTGTGTGCAGCCCAGCCTACTAAATTAAAAGCTTATACTTGGTTGAATTAATATATTTATACCAAAAATTTTAAAGTGTGTATTTGAGAAACATATGTGTGTATTTTCAGAACTCATAAGCTGAGAGTTTCCAAAATATATTTAGAACTCATATTTGAATGATAAATCATGTGGCTTTGGGAAGACCTACTACTCATATTGTTACTGTTGTGGTCCCAAGAACGCTGACACTGAAGGCAGGAGTCGGTAACAAGTTTATTCGCAGAAAAGTCCAAACATATACAGAGCCACCTCAAAGCGTGTCGCCGGCATCTTCCCCAACCGCCTTTCCTCCCGGCCCGTACATTCCACCCCACGAGGCCCGCATTCCACTGCCCACATTCTACCCACGTGCCCCGCATGCCAGTAAACATCCCTCGAGCCCTGGATTAAGATACTACAACATAACATACCATCTCCCCCCTTTTATAAAACAATAAAAAAAAATAAAAAAAAAGAGAACAAAAAGACATTATTGATCAGGTCTTAGTTTCCATGGCAAAAACCTTTCGTGAGAGGATCTGCGTGGAAATTTCTCCATACAATTTGGAGCAGACCATTGCGTATACAAATCACACGAATTTTGGGCACGTGTTTAAGAGCTTTCATCCTTCCCACAGTCATGATCATCACCTGCTCTCAACACAGAACCCTCAGAAAGTTTTACCACTTTGGATAAGTTCCACCAGCGACCATCTTCAACCATAATAGCACTCCCACATATTTTTTTTACCCTGACAGGTTTACCAAATCTATCATCACCCTTTTTAACAGGGACGGTTTTCTTAATACGCATCAAATCTCCAGGGCAAACTATATTCGACTTGGTAGCTTTAATAGCATCATATCTTCTTTTCATGCGTTGTTGGCCTGACCACAACTTTTCCGACTCCACCCTTTTCCCTTCACACAATCCCTTGGTTTTCAAAGAATTAGCTAACCATGAAGGAAAGAGAACAGTGGTTGGTTTACGACCTTTTAGAGCTTCAAAAGGAGACACATTAGTCAATGAATGAGGTGTGGAACGATAAACCCACAACATGGTGCTCACAGCCTCAAAAATGTCATAATTGTTGTGCCTAGCCCACTTTATGCAATCCCCAACCACCCTATTCATTCTTTCAACAAGCCCATTCGTCTGGGGATGATATAGAGAGCTTTTCAAGTGCTTAATGTCAGATTGTTTCAAGAAATTCTCCATTTCCGAATTAACAAATTGTACCCCATTATCTGAAATAATGGTCCCTGGAGAACCCTCTCTCATAAATATCTCTTTAAGGAAATTAACAGCATTAGACGCAGATGGAACAGCATAAAAACGAACCTCAGGCCATCTACTGTGATAATCCATGAGAACAAACGCATATCTCAAATTATAAGGGAGAAAATTAAATGGTCCAATCATATCTATCCCCACCTTAGACCAAGGTCTTACAGGGATCTCAATAGGATGTAAAGGTGGAGTACATGTTTTCAATCCTTTTTCTGCCGAGTTGCATACCAGACACCCTTTGACCACAAGATCAACTTCTTTGTCCATAGATGGCCACCAATAACTCTCCCTCAGCCTTCTCTTTGTCATAGTCGCACCAAAATGTCCATCATGTGCTAAATTTATTAGGCCCGAACGTAAATCATACGGAGGTATACACCTGTCCCCTCTCAACAATATATCATCTTCTATTGTGATCTCATTCGCCACTTTACAAAATGGTTGTACTGGTAAGGGAACATTCTTTTCCCTTGGCCAGCCATTAATTACAAATTCTCTAACCTGGGCCAGAATGGGATCTCTCAAAAAGGCCTCTTCCCAATCAGTTTTGTTGTAGGCTTTGGACTTTGGAAGGTCCACAGAAGCAACAAAACAATCCTCTCTATCTTCCTCACAGTCAAAATCATCTAGCCCATTGATAGGTAATCTTGAAAGAAAATCCACTCCCACATTGAGCTTTCCCGGCAAAAACTTAACTTCCATGTTATATTGTAATAGCTTAGTGGTGAGACGGGCAATACGTGGGGTAGTATAATTGGTCTTATCCCCACTGAGAATGTAGAGTAAAGGTTTATGATCTGTCACGATGACAAATCTTCTGCCCCATACATAACTCCTAAATTTTTCACTTGCCCAGACACAGGCCAACAATTCTTTCTCTATTACAGAATAATTCACTTCAGCCTCCCTCAATACTCTAGAACCATAGCTGATCGTGGCTTCACCTTGTTGAGTGTCCTGGACTAGAACCGCACCCAAACCATACTTGCTAGCATCAACCATAATCTTACATGTTAAGGCAGGATCGTAAGAGCGTAGTGCTTTAGCATCCGTCATTTCGGATTTTATCAACTCAAACGTGTCCTGACAATTCTCATCCCATGAGAATTCAACACTCTTCTTCAACATGTTAGACAAACATTTCATCTTAGATGCATAATTTGGGATAAACCTCGAATAAAATTCACACAATCCTACAAAAGAGCGCAACTCATCCTTATTTTTAGGAGGAAGACAATGGCGAACAGCATCCACCAAACCAGGTCTCGGTTTAACTCCCTCCGAGGAAACAACATGTCCCAAAAATTCTATCTCTTTTTTCCAAAATTCACATTTATCCTCTTTTACAACCACCCCGTTCTCCTGAAAAATTTGTAATACCATCTTGAGAACCGTGTTGTGATCAAGTAACTGTTTGGCAAAGATCAATACATCATCCTGAAACACCAGGACACCTTCCAAATCTTTCAGCAAATGAGACATGATACGTTGGAAAACCAAAGCGGCCGAAGCAAGACCGAAAGGCATACGATGAAATTGGAAAGTGCCAAACGGTGTGTTGAAAGCTGTTAAATGTTTAGAGTCTTTTTCAAGGACAACCTGGTGATAAGCTGAAGCCAAGTCAATTTTAGAAAACCAAACTGCGCCACTAAGTTTCTCAAGCAAATAATTAATCCTAGGTAATGGAAAAGAATCTACCCAAATTTCTTTGTTGAGGCTTCTTAAGTCAACACATAAGCGGATTTCACCATTTCGTTTGCGAGCAACCACAATAGGAGATAACCATAAACTAGATTCAATCAGTTCAATTACACCAGACACTTGTAATCTCTCCAATTCTGATTTAAGGTCCTCCCTCAAACTGAATGGAATCGCTCTTAATTTGTGCTTTATAGGAATAGCATTGTTTTTAATCTTAATAGTATGCTTAAAACCTTTAATGCATCCTAATTTTTTCTCAAACACATTAGGGAACATCGTATGGAGGGTAGACAGATCTAAGTCATAATGGTCAGAAACTACCATCACTTGCTCAGTAGTTCCTGGCCTCAGTACCATACCAAAAAGACCTTGATGGAACCAACCTAGGATATTAAGACCCTTGACAGCAACATACACCTTTCCTCGAATCTTGCGCCCCTTGAACTCCATTACATCTTTAATAAAACCTTCTAGCTCAATCCTCCTTCCCTCATAGGAAACCGGAGCTCTATCAGGTGGAAACAATTTCCTGGGACCCCACGTCCTCTTAAACAGGTCTAAAGTTATCATTGTAATGCGTGCACCTGAATCCACCAGTAAATGCAGAGTTTTGCCCCCACACAAATATCAACATATATGTCTACACACTCTTCAACATCATTCGAAGGGGATTGTTCATCAGTGACTACAACAGTTACCTTAGTGCTTGTGGTATTACAGATATGACTGTCGTGTTAGTCATGTAGAGGCACATTCAACACAGAAATAGCCTGTTTACATTACTGCTGGCAACCCTGCCTGATGAACTGAAGTGACCACTAACGTAATCTTGTTTGAACTGACCACTATGGGACCATTAATAATATTAGTAGCTCGGGATCATAAGTAGCTCTTATGAAAAAAAAAAAAAAAAAGGTTGGATACCCCGATCTAAAGGCATCTCAATAGTTCCATCACCTACTGAACTCAGGCATGGCTATTCTGGGGGTGCTGCAGCATGTTATGCTTTGCTCTAATAGAGGGCAGCATTATGATGTAGGTAGGTTCTATGATGGAATGTGGAGAGAGGAGAAGGAGAGATAGCAGGCTGTGAGGATGTGGGGATGTGGCGCTCCTGATGGATTTTAACCAGTAATAAACTTTCAACTTATACCTGGACACAGATGTTTTTTGGGTTGCATGAAGTTACATTACGTGGTGACTAGATGACCTGGACTGGGGCAGCTATCCATCATAACCCCAGAAGAGTAATTCCTAGGATTGCGCGGAACTGAACCTGCACGTTATATTGCACAGATTGTTAGCGGCGTAAAAGGTAACAACAAGGGAGTCTTAATTTCAATTATTTGGATCTGTAAAAGTGAATGGAACACATTGTTGTGAAATAACAGGTACATACGTTACCGTTTGACAGTTAGTTGTTCGCGAGCCTGGGATCTTTTACAAGACTGATGGCGTGTGTAATCACTTAGACGTGGAATTTCCTTACAGAATGATGACAGGACGCATGAGACCACTGGTGCGCGCACAGTGCACAAAGGCTTGCAATGCAGCACCACCACGACGGCAGAACGTCACGCCATTCTACATGCAGCCATTTTGACTCCAAGTCACATCGCTGTGTTCGGAAAGGAGCATGATCGATATCTGTGTCTAGCTATCAAAATAACAATTTACAGGAAACAGAATTTTTTACAGCCGCGTTCTTACACACCAAGTGAGGTAGCCTGTAATTTTATTAAAACAGCCTGACTGAAGTATTTTCCTTTTGCTGGGGTGAAAGAAAAAGGCAAAAGACAAGAAGAGAAATCACCGCATGTGGTCAAAAAGGGAAGATGTCCTACAGAAGTCAAAGAGAAGAAGCATACATTTTTTGTATTGATAAGTTGTAATAGTTCATAATTTTAGTGATTTATGTTAATTTATTTTGTTAGTTGTTTTAAAACTGATTACAGTATAGGACCAACTAGCCAGCTATATGTGAAAACCAATGATTATTATCTGAAGCAGAAGATCCTTTATTGACCTGACACAGATGGGAATAAATATTTTACTCTTATCTCACTGTAATGGTGAGGGGAGAAAAAAATCTCTCCTGCTAAGAAATGGGGTATCCTTCTCTACAGTTCAGGAATGAAGGGAAGGAACACAGACAGAATTCCTAGTCAGGTAATTTGTATGAGATACACATTGATAGGAGGTAAGAACTGGAACACCATCTTTGGGAAGGATGATATCACACTGATTGAAACTCTATATTAATCCAGTGAGTTAGTAGGTGGCCCCCCGGTGGCCGCTGGCTTTGGGCCCTGGGAGGCAAAAGAAATCCGGACCGGGAGGTGGGGGTCCCCCTCCCCCCTCTCGGAAGAAAACAAAGATACCCCAACACGAGCTCGGCGGGGAAAGACTCCCAATCAGAACAATACACTGGGCGCTTGAATCCATGAAAGAACAAAACCCACCATCCCGACTGATACAGAGAGACCTCTCCGTGCCCTAGCCACATCCTGGGGGTGCAGTGCAGGCAACGCTTTTCGACCGACCCCGGGCGGGGGGGAGCTGCTGGAGGCGTCCTGGACTGCGGGGAAGGCAAAGAGTCATGCGAGCCCCTGACGACCTGGAGGCGCGAGGCGGGACCCGACGCGGGACTGGGTGGTCGCCTGGCGGTGTGAATTAATGGAGTGGAGGGGATCAATGCCCGCCAGACCCCAGGAGGGTGACTGGGTCGGTGCCCACCCACGTGTGCTTTGATACCCCGCCGCTGGACCCCGTCCGAGGCGGTCCCCTGTCGAAGCGGCCCGTACGCAGGAACCTGGACGAGGTGGATCTGGGTGACGACTGGCTGCCCCCAACTTCCTGAGACAGAATGGGAAAGGACAAAGCAAACAAACAACCCCGACCTCCCAGCAAAAGATCGACCAATTCACGATGCCAGCGGGCCCCAGAAGAGAAGGGGAAACCGCCAGTGGAGGCCCAGCGCTTGACGGAGTGAGCGCCATCCTCCAAGCAATTCAGTCGTCGCAACCGGCTGTGGAGTCCAGAATTGGGGAAGTGCGTGAGGACATGGGCCTTATCAGGCA
Organism: Pleurodeles waltl; assembly: GCF_031143425.1. NCBI lineage: Eukaryota > Metazoa > Chordata > Amphibia > Caudata > Salamandridae > Pleurodeles > Pleurodeles waltl. Next base: position 1,127,888,555 of record NC_090448.1, read on the forward strand.
GGACCTCAGAAATGCAGTGAGCTGAATTACTGAAGTGGAGGGCCGGGTCTCCCAGACCGAAGACGAGCTGGCTGATCTTAAAACAAAAGTGGCCCAGCTACAGACTCGAACTAGCGAGCTACACCGCCGTCCAGAGGATGCAGAAAATCGATCGAGACGCAACAATCTGCGTTTTATCGGATTCCCGGAGGAAGATAAAGTATCAGAATTTTTGGAGCGCTGGATCAAGACCTGGATACCAGACCAGGCCCTTTCACCCTGGTTTGCAATTGAACGCGCTCACAGAGCCCTTGCACCGCGTCCCCCTCCGGGTGGCCCGAAGCGCCCGATGATCGCACGTTTTTTTAACTTTAAAGATCGAGACAATATCCTTAAAGAGGCGAGACGCTTGGAAGATCTTCAATGGGAGAACCATAAGATCTTGATATTCCCGGACTACACACGGGAGGTCCAGACCCGCCGCCGATCGTACGAGCAAGTCAAACAAAAACTTAGAGCAATGCAACTCACATACATGCTCCTCTTCCCAGCGCGGCTTAAGGTCATTATGGCTGGTAGGGCGCATTTCTTTGAATCTCCGGAGGAGGCATGGGACTGGCTGACCGAGGAGGGCATTGGAGCCCGAAGGGGAGCCCTGAAACAAGGAGGAGAGCCCGCTCGGGATAGGCCCCCCCCTTTGGGGGGACCCCGACGGAGCCGGAGGCGCACCAGATCTCGGAAAGGGATGCAGGAGGATCTAGCCGTTCCTGGAACTGAAGGGATGGCTGGAGACCCTAGCTCCCGGGTGGAGAGGACCTCCATGGAGTCCCCAGAAGTGCAGGACCAGATGCGAGCCGAGGATGACGGACATCTGAGCCAGTCCCCGGTGCTTGGCTGAACTGTTATACGGAGTTTTCACTGTGACACATGGAGGGGATCGAGGGGAACGAACCGCCCTTGCGGGGCCCCCTGAGGCGCGTCATCGGATGACCCGGCGGCCCCTCGGGGTTCGCCAAATACGATTTGACGACTTTTCACTGATGATTGCAGAATGATCCGACTGAATGGAGGGGTCCACCACTCCACTCCCACGACAGTCTTACTGGCTGTTATGTTCTGGTTGGGTACAGGGGCGACAGATGCTTCCGGGGTGGGAGTATGGGGTGGGGGGCAGTTGGGGGGTGATAAGTTTGAGTTGGGGTTAGATAGTAGCACTCAGTCACGTATTTACTATAGGTTTAATACCTCAATGTTATGTTCTAAGCGGTTATCCCTGTTTCCACTGACAGACACCCAACAAGATATGACACCCGCGCAGCCCACGCCTGGTCCTCACTGACACAAATCATCTCCTGGAATGTAAACGGGCTCTTAGATAAGATCAAACGATCCGCAGTTTTCAACACCCTCCGCAGATACTCCCCCTCAGTGGTCCTACTGCAGGAAACTCATCTCCTGGGAACTAAATGCCCTATGCTCACACGGGGAGGATTTGATAGGGTTTACCACGCAGGTTTCTCCAGGGGAGTGGCCATCCTACTTAGCCGCTCACTACCTATGGTGATTACATCTACGCTGTCTGACCCACAGGGCAGATTCGTAATAGCTTCAGGGGTGCTTCACGGTTCACCGCTGAACCTTGTATCCGCATACGCCCCCCCAGCGGGATTCGACGCCTTCCTACTCTCACTCCGCCAGGTGGTAGCGGGACTCCCCCAGGGAACCACGTTGATAGGAGGGGATTTTAATGCTGTTCTGGACCCCAGACTGGATATATCCGGTGACATTACCGCTGGTAGGGCCTCCCGGGCTGTGAGTCTTAACGGATGGGTGGAGAGCCTCGGCCTCTGCGAGGTATGGAGAACCTGGCACCCTAAAGAACGTCAATACACACACACATCAGCCGCCCACTGGACACATTCAAGAATTGATTTAATATTTATGCCTGCACTAGACATCATCGGTGTCAGGGGGGCTGATATACTGCCACGAGGGGTCTCAGACCACGCACCTGTGCGAGTCCGACTGGGTGGAACAGACCCTACCAAGCGCCCATTGTGGCGCCTGAATGCATGGTACTTACAAGATAACGAATATACCCTTGAAATAGGAGACCGCCTTGCTCACTATTTTGAGATGAACTTGGGAACGGTCCAGTCCCCAGGTATAATATGGGCCGCATGCAAAGTCACACTAAGAGGGCATGCCAAGTGTCTTCTTCGTGTACGTGAAAGTGCTCGGGACTCAAGAGTGTCTGAGTTGGAGGCTGAGGCACTAAATCTGGAGCGCCAACAAACGACCTTATCCTCAGCGTCTACTCTGAGGCAACTCACTAAGACCCGAGAGGAAATCAGACACTTAGTCCTTGAGTCAGCAAAACACCTATGGAGAGCATCAGCCGCCCTAATATATGGTTGGGGGGACAAGAATGGAAAACTTCTGCATTGGCTGGCCACCCGCCCCCTGGCCAATAGAATCATACCTGAGATTAGAGACGACTCAGGTGCTCTCTCCAAAGCGCCCATCGAGATTGCTCAGAGCTTTGCCTCTTATTATTAACGCCTGTACGCAGAACACCCTCGGCCCACCATTGAAAGGGAATCCCCCCTCCTGAATGACATAACTCTTTCTAGAGTCTCCCAGACGGCCAGGAGTAGAATGGATGAGGCAATCAGCCTCACAGAAATAACCAGTGCGATTGCCAACCTGGCATCAGGCAAGACCCCAGGTCCTGATGGTTTCCCGCCAGAGATATATAAGAAATGTAGTGATATTCTGGCCCCACATCTGCTCAACATGTACGAAGAAGCTGAACGGAAGGGCCACTTCCCTCCTGGGATTGACCTAGCGACAATAGTAGTGATCCCCAAGACCCAACCCCCGTCGCAACACTGCTCGGCATACCGACCCATTTTGCTCCTGAACACTGAAGTCAAAGTATTAGCCTCAATCCTTGCCTCAAGACTAAGAGACGCAATGCCCACGCTGGTCCATCCTGACCAATGTGGCTTCATGCCTGCCCGTAGCACTAGGCACTGTATCAGGAGGCTACACCTAGCGTTGGCGCATTAAAAAACCCTGTCTCGCACCCCTCTGGCTTTGCTTTTACTCGATTTCGAGAAAGCCTTTGACACGGTAGACTGGTCCCACCTCGAAAACGTCCTACAAAGAAACGGGCTTGGGCCCAGATTCCGAGGATTAGTGAAACTACTTTATTCTAATCCAACGGCGCATGTCCAAGTGAACGGAGTAATCTCTGACCCATTCCCTATTGGCCGTGACACCCGGCAGGGATGTCCACTATCCCCCCTGCTTTTTGCATTAATAATAGAGCCTCTGGCGAAATTGCTACGGGAAGACCCGCTGATAGAGGGCTGGTCCTGGCCCGTTTGCCTAGAGGATCGCGTGGCAATGTACGCGGACGACGTCCTGCTGTACATCTCAAACCTGGCTAAAAGTGGCCCCCGCATTCTACAAATTTTAGATCTCTTCTCAGATGCCTCAGGACTGACCCTAAACCCTAGTAAGTCCTTGCTGGTTCCTCTCCATCAATCTCGAGACTGTATAGACTGGCAGCAAAACATTCCAATACGTAGAAATAGCTTTAAATACTTGGGCGTGCATGTCTCCTTGCTCCCTGAGCTAGCATGGGAGCTCAAAATCACACCATTAACACCAAAAAATGACCTCCAACGTTGGAGTGACCTTCCCCTTAATTTGTATGGGAGAATCGCTCTTTATAAGATGATGGTTCTCCCCAGACTTCTTTACCTCCTCCAGAACTTCCCTTACCCTATCCCCATGAGATGGTTCAGAGAAATGGACTCACAGGCACGCCAATTTTTATGGAATGGCACCCGTCCTCGATTGGTGCTTAAAACCTGCCAAAGGGACGTTTGTGAGGGGGGATTGGGAATGTCCAACATCCATTACTACCACCTAGCAACGCAACTGCTAGTGATAAATGATTGGGTAGGGGGTGGATGGACAGATCCGGCATATCGGCTAGAACTTCAGACCATGAGTTATCCAAAGATCTCTGATGCTCTGTACGGAGGCCCGATCTCGCGTGGGACCCCGGAGGTGACCGGGGTGGTACTGCGGGGTTGGAGGACGGCCAAAAAGGTGACAGGGTGGTGGGGGCGCCTCACCCATCAGACCCCACTATGGCAGGGAATACACTTAAGAGAAGTAGCTGGATTTGAAGGATTCCAGAAGTGGGACAACATAGGTATCTCTACACTGGGCGACGTATGGGACGGCTCACACATGCGCTCTTTTGAAGACCTCCAGAAAATGTTCTCACGAAACAAGATGCAATTTCATAAGTACCTCCAGATCCGCCACGCCTTGCTGACAGAAATCCGGACAGGGGACAACATACCTGAGTATAGCCCCATGGAGACGAAAGCTCTGATGGGGAGCCTAGGTAGAGGAGGTGTCTCCCAGATATATCGTTCGTTAATTGCCACCACTGCTGGTTCCATGGAGGGACTCCGCCAGAGATGGGAAGGGTGGGTGGGTCCTATGGAAGAGGTAGACTGGAACGAAGCATTAGCAGCCCCACACACTTTAACGATGACGACCCGTTTCCGACTAATACAGACTTACTATCTCCATATGGCATACCTAACAACCGTCAGGTTGTACAGGGCAGGTCTCCGTGACGCAGCTGACTGTCCACGTTGTATGGACCCAAACGCAGACTTTTTCCACATGGTATGGTCTTGCCCAATTATTAAAGCTTACTGGGGGGCTGTTACCATGGAGATCTCAACGGCCTTACAGACAGACATTGGGTTGACACCAATGCCGCTCCTACTGGGGATCATGGGTGACACTGGACTGAGGAGGGCGGAACGGACCTTTCTGGGGGTGGCGTGCCTAGTGGCCAAAAGAGACATAATGACGGACTGGAAAGCCCAAAGCGCACCAGCTTTGACTAAATGGAGACGAGGAGTGGATTGGTGTGCTCAACGTGAAAAACTCGTTTACGAGGCCAGAGGGTGCCCGAATAAATATGATAAGATATGGGGGAAATGGGAGGCCGCAACACTCAACCTCCCTGCACTGTCGACTGGATCAGCACCAGAAAGAGCCTAAACGGACCCTTCCCTCTCCCCCTCTAATGGGTGGAAGCATTCATGGGATACTTTACAGAGAGGTGCACAAGCTTCACACACAGTGTATTGTCTGAGACTAGGGATTGACCATTGTTCGGTGCCCGTTGGCGCTCAGATACATGTATGTATTTTGTTTTATCTTTTGCAAAACCAATAAAAATGTCTTTATCAAAAAATCCAGTGAGTTATGGGAAGGGAAATGTGGATTTGTTGAGGTATGTACCGGTGAACATTGTGTTCAAAGGCAGAGAAACTGTGGGCAAAGTTTAGGTAGCAAAAAGAGGTGACACCCTTTTAGGTTGGAAGCATCAGTGTCTTCTAGGAATCTTTGTAAATCCAAATTAGCCAGAACAAGTTATGATGGTGGCGTGTGTGAGTGAGGATGCTGATACTGTTGACCGCTATCTTGATGGGTTCACCAGTAAACTATAATTCCTGCACAGTTTCAAACATGAAATCATCTTGAAGCAGGGAGCAAAGGCAGTTGTTCCAAAGTATGCAGAGTTCCTCATATGACCTACATGGACAGGGTGCAAACCGACTGCCAACTAGAGACCCCATTTGTAACAATGATGAAACCACTCAAGGAAGAACGTGACAGGCTGAAGGAACTAGGAATGACTAAGGAAATCGAATCCTAAGAATGGTTGGCCCCGGTGGTCCTGGCACCTATGGATGGAGGAAAGAACATTCAAATACACATGGATCTTATTACCTGAAAAAGAATATATGGGTAGATAGTCAACCACTCCCAAACATAGCTGAAGAATTGTCATTGCTTAAGAATGCACAGGTATTCAGTGTGTTAGATCTATCATCAGCTTATCATCAGGTATTGCTGCATGAAGACTCAAGACACCTAACTTCTTTTGTTATTCTTGGGAGCTTTCTGTTTCATAACAATGGCTTTTGGACTGACATTAGCTGCTGCTTGTTTTCAAAGGGTGAAAGGAGTAAGACAGATTTTATTTTTCCATGATGACATGTTGATTTATGGCAAAAATAGGATAGATCATGGCAGGATATTGGAACAAGTGTTGTTGAAGTTGCTGGGCTTACAGTGAAGCGAGAGAAATGTCAGTTCAGGGAAGGTAAGGTTACATATCTCTGCCATAATATTTTGGGTGAAGGGTTAAGTCCCAAGCTAGATTTGGTGAAGTCTGTGGTCGGATCACCGGTACCAGAGAACAAGGAGCTTTTGATATCATTTCTTCGTCTTGTGGAGTACTACTCTGAATCTGAGGAGAATTTTGCTTCGCTGGTACATCCCATGAGGGTATTTCTCAGAAAAGGGAAAAAGTTTGATTGGAACAAGGAATGTATGGCAGCTTTTAAAGTGGTGAAACAACAATTATGTAACATGCCGACATTAGGACATTTTCAAGTAGGAAGGAAGACAATCTGGATAGTGGATGCCAGCTTATATGGGTTAGGTGCACGGACCTCCCAGTCAGCATCTACTGCCGTCCCAGCTCCTCTGGCTGCTGTTGCATCTGCCTCCTGCCTGGAATGAACTGAGAGTCTCCTGACTCTCAGTTCGAGGCCCTCCTCCACCTGCAGGCTCATCTCTGCGTCTCATCCCTGGTGGTCTAGTGGCCATCACAAGTAAGTATTTTCCTCTTTTCTCTGTCGCTCTTTCACTCTTGCATTTTCTGCCTTTTTCTTCTATCATTTTCCTTTTTTCTTCTCTCCGTCGCTCTTTCACTCTTGAAATGTCTGCCTTTTTCTTCTATCACCCCTTGTTTTTCCCTGGTCTCTTTTCCTTTCTCCCCTCTTCCTCTGCCCTCCCTCCCCCACGAAGCACCTTTCCCGCTCTCCCGCCTCCCAGCTGACTGCTCCCCCTGCCCCCTCTCCTTCTTAATGGTGGTTGCAGCGCACTGAATGCGCACTAAAGACAAGCCCGTCTGTGCCTGTCCACTCCTGGTCTGCGCCAGCGCCAGGAACCCTGGTTCTCTGTTAAACCACCCCCTGGACAGCCTTTGTTGTGACTCCAAGACCCTCCTCCACCTTAACACCAGACGTCTCAACAACTGCTGCATCATCTCCCCTAAGGACACCAACAAACCTTTCACCTGCAGGAACTGCAACTTCAGCGCCAACCTCAACAAACCGAAGGTACTCTCTGCACACAAAGATACCAACAACCTCCACAACTCCATCAACTGCCTGCTCCTGAACATCTGCTCCATTCACAAACAAGCCATTGAACTCTGGGACCTGATAGACACCACCGACCAGACATTGCCTTCCTCACTGAGAACTGGACCAACCCCACCCAGGGTCCAGACATCACCATTCCCGACGGTTACAGCATCCTAAGGAGGGACTGGCCCTCCCGCTCAGGTGGAGGACTCGCCATAGTACACAAGTCCTCACTACGTGTCAAGGCCTTCCAAGAAGATCACTGCACCACCATTGAACACCTTCACTTCCTGGTCCACTACAACCACAACATCCTCCATCCGCGGCACCCTGGTGTACAGGCCACCTGGCTACCGCCCAGCTTTCATAGACGACGTTGTAAACCTCGCTACCCCCCAAGCCCTGGCATCAGTCGACCACCTCCTACTCGGCGACCTGAACTTCCACTTTGAGGACTGCACGGATCCAAACACCACCACTCTACTCGATAACCTCGCCACCCTCGGCCTCAGACATCTAGCCTCCACATCCCCACACAACGCAGGAGACAAGCTGGACCCCATCTTCACCTCAAGCGACCGGATCCCCATCAAGATCATCTCCACCCTGGACTGGACCGACCACCGCTGCATACACTTCACAATAACCGCACCCAGCAGCCACAGCCCCACCTCCAGGACCCCCCGCAGGAAATGGAATTAAATCACAAACGAGCAACTCACCTCATCGTTTGCCTAATCCCTCCCTCTGACGCCGCCAACACAGCAGCGCACAACCTCAACGCATGGATCACTGAATGCGCAGACAATCTAGCCCCTCTCCGGATGACATCGGCTAAACGCATACCCAAGAAGGCCAGCTGGTTCACCACCAAACTCCAAGAATCAAAGCGTACCCGCTGACGTTTAGAGAAAAACCTCAACCGCCGCCCACTGACGAAAAATCAAGAACGCAAGGAATGACGCACTCCGGGAGCACATCATCTCCTCCGCACACAACTCGAAGGAACTCTTCTCAGTCATCGAGTTCACAGATTTCTCCCCCCCACCAGAAACCTCCAGCATTTCCTGTCACAGGACCTCTGTGACAAACTCACCTCCTTTTTCCACCTCAAGATCCGGGACATCTACTACAGCTTTCTGTCACCTGGCACCAGAACCTGTGACCGACCCACCCCCTAGAACCTTCCCAGACCATCCACGACTGGTCCACGCTCACCACAGAGGAAAGAGTCAACATTATGAACAGCATCCACTCCGGAGACCCCTTGGACCCCTGCTCGCACCACATATACATCATTGCCAGCGCATCCATCGCCCACAAGCTTTGTAACCCTATCAACTCTTCCATAAGCATGGGCACCTTCTCTGAGGACTGGAAACATGACGAAATACGCCCTCTCCTGAAGAAACCTTCAGTCGACTGTAGTGATATTTATGTTTTGACCACTGACTCCGCGTTGCACTTAGCCTTGCAGCACACGTCACATTTGTAACCACCAGCTTCATTTTGCCTATTGACTTTATTTTAGCATTGGCCACAACCATGTTAAAATCTGCAAGTAGTTTTCCACGTTGTACTGTACTCATTTTTTTATTTCTCATGTTCTTTCCCACCAAGGGCTTAGGCTGATAAGAATGTACTAAGATGGCAGGGAACGGTCTTGTTTTAAATTGGCACCTTGGCTTGTGGCCAAGTCCCGACGTGTTATTTTCAAAGCTGGCCTAAAGCAATCAGCATTTTTTTAATAAAGAAACTTCTGCAGTGAGAGGGAGGTACTAGAATTTTCCTCTCTTGTTTTTTCAAAGTATAAGAGGCCAAGACCACATGGACCGGGGACGGAGAGTATTTGCAGTTCTCAGGCATACCCAGGACGCTGGGGTTTGTCATCCTTCCTGTAAGGATAATTGATCTCTCTCACCTCAATCTACTCTGGGATCTGGCGATCTGATGCTGAATAGGAGGGAGATGAAGCAGTTGTGTCCTTGCCTCATGGTGATGAATATTTTTTAATTCATTATTTGGTTTGCATTATAACATAGATACATATATTTGCTGTGTATATTGCAGTGGAGAATCATTTGTACATGTTTTAATTTCATTGCTGTGACCATTTTTAAACGTGTGCTTTCAGCATGCTAATCTTCTTTTTACGAACCTTGCAAAGTGAAATAATAAATGTCTTCTTTGGACTAAGAAGCGCATAGTCAGTGCTTGAGTGTTTTTCATCTCGGTCATTAGTGAAGCAAAACAGTTGACAAATCAAAACAAAAAAATTCCGGCCCATCTCGCTGCTGCCCTACCCCGCCAAAGAACTAGAGAAAGTAATCAACGTACAACTACGGAATTTCATCGAGGCCCACAACTCCCTGGACAGCTCCCAGTCCGGCTTCCGCAGCAATCACAGCATAGAGACAGCACTCCTGGCAGCCACCGACGACATCCGATTACTCCTAGACCGCGGCGACACCGCAGCACTCATTACTCCTCGACCTCTCAGCAGCTTTCAACACGGTCTCCCACAGCACTCTGCGCACCAGACTCCACAACATAGGAATCCGCAGAAGAGTCCTGGAATGGATCAACTCCCTTCTCTCCGGAAGGATGCAGAGGGTCGGACTCCCGCCCTACATCTCCAGACCCACAGGAGTCAACTGCGGAGTCCCCCAAGGATCCTCACTGAGTCCCACACTGTTCAACATATACATGGCCCCTCTTGCTGTCAACGTCAGAAGCCACGGTATGAACATCGTGTCATATGCCGATGACATACAACTCATCATTTCCCCCACCAAAGACCCGGACACGCCCAAAAGGAACTTTCACGCAGGAATGGAAGCCGTCGCCACCTGGATGAGAGAAAGCTGCCTCAAGCTCAACTCAGACAAGACGGAGCTCATCATCTTCGGAAACACCACCTAAGCTTGGGACGACTCATGGTGGCCCACAACCCTCAGCGACCTCCCGCACCGACCGAGCACGCCCGCAACTTAGGAATCATCCTTGACTCCTCCCTATCCTTGACCTGCCAGGTACACTCTGTCACCTCCTCCTTCTGGCACACACTCCAGAATATCTTCAGATGGATCCCAGCAGACTGTTGCAGGATAGTCACCCACGCCTTAGTCACGAGCAAGCTCTACTATGGCAACGCCCTCTACGTCAGCACCTCAACTAGGAACATCAAAAAACTTCAACTCATCCAGAACCCTGCCACCAGACTCATTCTGGACCTCCCTCACTGAGAATACATCTCCCAAAACCTGAGGACCCTTCACTGGCTACCGGTCGAGAAGCGAATCACCTTCAAGCTTCTCACCCACACGTACAAGGCCATACACAATGCAGGACCAGCCTAGATGAACCATCACATCTCCTTCCACACCCCCGCAAGATCCCTCCGCTCTGTCCAGATGGCCCTGGCCACCGTCCCTTGCATCCGCAAAGCCACTGCTGGAGGACGATATTTTACCTACACTGCAGCGAAGAGCTGGAACAACCTCCCCCTGCACCTCAGACAAAGCCTGTCGCTCACCATCTTCAGGAAGAACTTCAAGACGTGGCTTGTTGGATGGGGCCCCTCCTCTCCCCCCCAGCGACTCGAGACCCTCACAGGTGAGTAGCCATTCTTTACAAATACTGATTGATTGATTGAATCAGGTGCAGTGCTAACTCAGGTGAATGAAGGTGAATCAAAGGTAGTGGCATTTGCATCTAGAACTCTAAAGTGTTTTGAGAGTCATTATTCTGTGATAGAGAAAAAGGCACTAGCATGAACATGGGCAAATCAACATTTCAAGTTTTACCTGCTGAGGATACTATTTGTAGCAAGGAGTGACCATAAGCCTTTGGTCTATGTGTTTTTATGTAAGGATAGTGAATGTGTAACTCCCAGAATAAACAGGTGGATGGAGAAGTGGAGATGTTTAATGTTGAGGTCAGATATGTTAAAGGAATCAAGAACTAAGTTGCTGACTGTCTATCGAGGCTGCCAATTGAGAGTGAAGATGGGGAAAAACTTGTAGAGGAGGAATTAGTGTCTTGGGTTGGCCAGGAACCTGCGAAGAATAATGGAAGGGATTTTGCGAGGAAGGATGATAAGTTGTATAGCAAGATTAGTGACTTTGTGACCAAAGGGTGGCTGGATATAAAAAGTAAAGATGAGAAACGTTTTCAGGTTGTCAAGGAAGAGTTGTGCTAAGAAAGGATGTATTATGTCAGTGCAGCAAAAAAGAAACCTCCTGAGAGTTTAATAAGTAAGTTGGTGTGCCTAGCCCATGAGGGCTACCTAGGTAGACATTTTACTAAAACAAGATTGTGAGACATCTATTGGTGGCCAGAACGGTAGAGGATGTTGTAAGAGATTGTGTTATGTTTGTGCAAACTGACAAAATTAAAACAGTGAGACAATCACCATTAGAACCTGTAAAGGTACCTATTGAGCTGTAGGAAAAGCTTGGTATAGATATTGTGGGGCCACTGGATTGTTTGAGAGCATCTGAAAGGTTTGTCCTTGTTTTGGTTGATTATACCACTAAATGGGTTGTTGCTAAGTGCTATGGCTCAATTACTTCAAAGGAGGTTTGTAAGTTCTTGAGAGAAGAATTGACTAGAGAAGGATTACCCAGGTACATGGTGAGTGTCAATGGAGCTCAGTTTGTGTCGCCTGAGTTTGAGGAGTTTCTGAGTGCTATGGAGGTGGAGCATCAACATACAGCACTTTATCATCCACAAGCAAATGGTTTAGCTGAGGTAAAAAAATAAATGGTAAAGGGTGTGTACCTAGGGCGTTGCAGAATGGTACATCTCTAACAAACACACTCACAGAAACACTTTGGGTTCACAGAACTACTCCGAATAAGGTAACTAGGATTTCTCCTTTTGAGGGTGTGAGAGGTAGAGTTGCAAGGACCAAACTCTCTCCTAACATTGGAAGTGCAAACTTGCATGAAGATGGTGCGATAAGAGAACATCAACTGGAATTGTGAAAAAACACAATGATGAATTGCATGGTGCAAAGAAAGGAAGACAGTGTTTGGGTTACTGGGTGTATGTCAAGAAGCCTTGGTTTGTAAAGAAAGGAGAATCAAGTTTTATGGGTTTCTTCAAAATTAAAGAGGTTAAAATGAATTTAGTAGTACTAGAATCTGGTGAAGTCTGGAGTGTGTAAAAAATTGTTAAGAAGGTTGAAAGTGCCCCCAAAACGTCCAAGGATAACCTCATTAGTTCTCGTGGTATTTTCTCTGTTGAAGAAAAATCCCATAACTTATTTCAGGAGTCATCAGAAAAAGAGACACAGAAGGAGACCAGGATGGTTAAAGGATTTTGTTTGAAAGTCATGAACATTGCTTTAATGTATTTTCCTAAAGCCTTATTTTACAGGAAATGTCTTCATGGTGTGTATATTTACCTAGTTTACCTACATTATAGTTATGTTAATTTTGTGAATTTTCACTTTATATAGTTTCATGTCAATATACGTTTGGCAATCGATTGGGTTATACTATATTATGGTGTTACATGTTGTTCTTGTATGCATCATCTGTTTAAATGCAAACTTATGTTATAGTTCTTTTCAATTTTCTTTTCATTGGTAGTAAAGGGGATGTGTCATTTTGTGTTCCTTTGGAAGGCAACATTATGATGTAGGTGAGTTTTATGATGGAATGTGGGGGGAGGAGAAGGAGAGATAGCAGGCTTTGAGGACGTGGAGACGTGGCGCTCCTGATGATGGATATTAAATAGTAATAAACTTTCAACATATACTCACACCTGGACTCCAATATTTTGTGGTGTGAGTTAAGTTACATAACAGCATCCCTGCAATTTTACTTCCCGGTGCCTATGGTTATAATTGTCTTCTTAAGGGAGAGGTGTATGCCTAGACATCAGCGTTCTGGCTCACCATGCATTGGGGACTGACACTGCACCTCACTCAAAGTTCAACAAGGCAAAAGCATGCTGAAAATGGCTTGTGTTTTTGTTAAGACGAAGGTAGCATCCTTATCTGTGCTAGACTGCCTATGTTAGGGCAGGGCTACGACTGATTTGCATTTGGTTGGGACCTCAATGTGATGCAGCAAATACATGTAAAAATTATGGAAATTGAGTTCTGCCTTTGGGAATTGCCAGTGGTTATGATCTATTCAATCATCTTTACCCATTTCTTTACTTTGGAAACAATTTCCTTCACCAGTACTGTGAACACAGCAAGAGAATAAACAAGCATTGGCAAACTTTTGTGACCTATCAGCTTTGCCAATTTTTTTTAGCCATGCTGCTAAGTATCTACAATGCTGGCATGGACTAACACAAGGGGCACAATGATTAAATGGCCAGAAGGAGTTCAATGTGAAACCAAGTATGACTGTGGATGTCATGTACGTTTATGTGTGTGTGAGAGTATAGACATGAAATTCCCAGCATACAAAATGCTGGTGTGCAAACAACCAAGGCTGGCACACATTGCACTTCAATCTTGCATGGCAACCAGTACTCGAATGAGACATAGTACCCAAGTGCTAAAGTGCAAGTGCACTCTGTCTAAATAGTATTAGTGATTGGTTTATCCATGATTGGCCTCTTTGATTTACTAGTAAGTCTCTAGTACAGTCCACAGTGTGTGCCCAGGACCTGTACATTACATGCTACTAGTGGGCCTGCAGCACTGATTGTGCCACCCTAATGAGTAGTCCTGTAAACATGTCTCAGACCTGCCACTGCAGTTTCTGTGTGTACAGTTTTTGCTGCCAGTTCAACCTGGCAAGTGCATCCACTTGCCAGGCCCAAACCTTCCCCTTTTACTACATGTAAGTCATCCCTAAGGTAGGCTCAAGGCAGCCCCATGGGCTGAGTGCAGTGTATCCAAAAGGCAGGACATGTACTGGTGTGTTTTGCATGTCCTGATACTGAAATACTACTAAATTTGTTTTTCACTATTGCAAGTCATATCTCTCCCAAAGGTTAACATGGGGGTTGTCTTGAAATATCTTTTAAGTGTAATTTCCCATTGGGAGTAGACAGAGATATGGAGTTTGGGGTCTCTGAACCCACAATTTAAAACATCTTTTGGTGAAGATTGTTCTTAAATTTTTAAGTTTGAAAATGCCACTTTTAGAAAGTGGGCATTTTCTTTCCCAACCATTCTGTGCCTTTGCCTATCTGTGGAATACACTTCTGGATCAGGATGACAGTTGGGCTGTTTGTGAATTAGCTCTAGACAGTCCCACAAAGGGAGCTGAGGTGTGCCCTGCCTATCCTGATGGGTCTTCCGTGGCTAGAGTGGTGGGAGGAGCTGACAGTTGAACCCGAGTAGGGATGTGCCAGTCCTTACACAAAGCAGTTTCCAACCCCTCTGGAGTGTGTCTGGGGCCAGGTTAGTGGAAGGCAGGGTCTTGTGCACTACAAAGACTTCTTTGAAGTTTGCCTACTTCAAAGACAGAAATTGGTATAAGTACTGGACCTCTGACACCACATAGTTAGAATCCTTCTGGACTGAACAAGTTCTGCCAGGAAGAAGAGTTGGATGCTGTAGAAGGGACTGCCACCCTGCCTGTTGCTTTGTTGTGTTGGCCTGCAGCTTGATGCTTCTGTCCTGGGAGCGAAAGGACTGGACTTGGCTTTCTACATCCTGCTCCCAAAGGTTCTCCAAGGGCTTGGACTGAGCTTGCCTCCTGTTAAGAAGTCTCAGGGACATCAAAGACTTCATCTGCTAGTGCCTAGGCTCTTCAGTTTAGAGTCCTAACTTGCCAAGTGGTGCTAATTCCAGTCTCTGGGCACTTGGAAGGGCCAGCTGGTGATATGAAGGAGAAAATCCATGCATCAAGTGCCGCGCCACAAAAATCGACGCAGCGCCTAGCTCACGGCTGAAGAATTGACGCAGCACCTGTCTCGCAACTGCAGAACTGACTCCGTGTCTGTTTCACCGCGGTACAATCAACACAGCGCATCTGAATTTTCCACTCATTGTCCCTGCGTGCCAATTTGTTATCTAAGTGGGCATTTTCTTGCTCAACCATTCTGTGCCTTTGCTTGTCTGTGGAACAAACGTCTGGGTCAGGATGACAGCTGGGCTGTTTGTGAATTAACTTCAGACAGTCCCACAAAGGGAGAGCTGAGGTGTGCCCTGAATATCCTGATGGGGCTACCAGTGCTAGAGTGGTGGGAGGAGCTGACACTTGAACCTGAATAGGGCTGTGTCTGTCCTTACACAAAGCAGTCTCCTACCTCCTGGATTGTGTCTGGGGCAGGGCAGGAAAGGTAGGGTCTTGTGCACTACAAAGACTTTCCTCTGAAGTTTGCCTACTTCAAAGGCAGAACTGACTATAAGTACTGGACTTCTGAGTCCACTACTTTAGAACACTTCTGGACTGAGGGCGTTCTTCCAAGAAGAAGAGCTAGATGCTGTAGGAGGGCCTGAAACTCTGCTTGTTGCTTTGCTGTGCTGGCCTGCTGGTTGCTGCTTCTGTGCTGGGAGTAAAATGACTGGACTTTGCTTTTTACATCCTGGTTCCAAAGGTTCTCTAAGGGTTTGAACTGAGCTTGCCTCCTGTTAGAAGTCTCAGGGACATCAAAAACTTAATTTGCCAGCACCTCGGCTCTCTTGCTGAGAGTCCTGCCTCGCCAAGTGGTGCCACATCCAGTTCCTGGGCTCTTGGGAGTGAGTTCTGGTGCAACCAAGAAGAAACCAGGTACCTTGACTCTGGAGTGACTTCGGAACCGGTGCTGCTGTCCGACTCTGCGTCACTGCCTGCACTGAAGCCGTGGACCCGCATAGTGCAATGACCGTGACCGACACCGCAGGCCAGACGCCACTGCAGCACCTCCAAAGTCCCGCCAAAGCGTGAGTTCCGAGTGCCGTGTCACCGACGTCCGTGACACCAGACTCCGACCTGTGGCCTTGTGATGTGATCGTAACACCGTGAAGTCAACGCCGCACATCTTGACCTGCTCGATTCATCGACCCTGCTGGATCGTAAGGAAACAACGTCTCGCCACTGACGCCGCATCACCTCCCCTGCAACCGTAAGGAACCAATGCTGGAACTCCCCTGCCAAGCAGTAAGGAACAGATGCCTCACCTCCCCGGTAGCAGTAAGGAACCGACGCTGCGCTGGCTAGAGTGACGCCTCTCCTCCCCGACTCCAAGCAATGTCTTTGTTTCATCTTTTTCCAAAGGTACTTTACATGGAGTCAATGCAACTCCGTGACCGACTGCACTCCCTTGCTAGTGGCGTTGGACTGTTGGGAATGACTTTGTCAAGATATCGTGATAGAAATCACAATAGCTCCAACTGGTGCTAAGTGCTTTACTGAGAGTTAATCTTTTCAAATTTGTGTCTTCGCATGTGTATGCTGGATTTTTATTGGTTTGGTCTTGTTTTATTCAGATTAATGTTGTCTATTTTTCTAAACTGGTGTGGAGTACTTTAGTGGTGTTTTCACTGTGTTCCAGTATGAGTGTACAAATAATTTACACATTGTGTCTGAGATAAGCCTGACTGCTCGTGCCAAGCTACCAATGGTGTGAGCAGGGGTTATCCTAGCTGTGTGATTCCCTTACCCTGACTAGACTGAGAGTCCCTACTTGCACAGGGTGGAAACCACTGCCAAGTAGAGACCCCATTTCTAACAGGTGTCTTGCCCCTAATATTTTGTAATGTGATGTCAGTGCTTATTTTGTTGAAAACAGACCAGTGCAGGGGCCCCAAGTTTTTTTAATAAGCCCACTGCATTTCTGAATGCCAGGACTGTAGAACTCTGACCTACGCATGTGTTATTTCAGCTCTTGCTTTTACTCTCCACCACCTTTCACCTGCTCTCCATCTTGTAGCTTTTTTAATGGTTTCTGCCTTTTTTATGGTTTTCCTGTTTTAGCTTTCCTCCTTTTTTCCCTCTCTCTTGAGCTGGGTTGAAGTTTGATGATATAAAATAAGTCCTGGTCCCCGCAGTGTGACACTGAGTTATGGTCAACCTTACGAATGGAAGTACCACCTACTCTTGTAAGACAGCGACATCTGAAAGGTACAGATGTGTTTGTTTTGTGAAGCACTAGCCTGTGACAGGACACCCCTCTGCTCTGCATTGCTGATAAGTAAGGCAATGCAGGTCTTCTTGTTCAAAGAGACATTTTAAGGCATGGGCACAGTGGGCAACTACTCAGGGCCCCCACCTTCCAGGGGGCCCCGGGGAAAGTGACCTTTCTAACTCAACTCTTTACAATTTTGTATCTTAATCTTTGAAGTACAATTAGACAACATAGGGCTTTAATTAGCAAAACGTGTAGTAATATTCACAACTGTTCCAAGCAGGAGCCCCCAAATTATTTCTTCCTTGTGGCCCCCAAAATTCTTAGAATGACACAGTTTGTTCCCAACCGGACCCTGAGAAGCTGAGCTTCATGTAAAGCGCTTACAGATCTCTTGCTGTCAGTTCAGTAATCAGAAACAGAAGGGACCGAGCTGCACATTGGATGGGCTGTTTCTTTGCAAGGGGTGGGAGCAGTCTCAGCAGTTTGCATGTTCAGGAATGAAAGACACTGAAGAGATTTTTTTCTTGACCTTTGACAGTTTGGGGAGATTACTAAATGTTGGGCGCAAAGAGCTTGTGGGTTGGACACTCAGAATCCTGATGTCATTCCTATGTTAGACTTCACGTAAATCCAGCTGGAGCGGTCAGATTTGCACTGCTAGATCCCAGGCTGTGATTAGGGTTTAGATTGGAAACGGTGCCTGCAAGTCTTTCGTGCAGCAGCACTGCCAGCCTTTAAAGATAGCATCATGTAGTTGGGTTTTTAGGTCAAGCCTAGACAGCGTGCATGCGCTGTCTGCAAGACCTGTTGGATTGAGTATAAGACTTTGCTCCCGCCTGCCGCTTACCATAGGTTGAAGCCAGTGTTGCTCTTGTTTTGCTGCCTCCTAACTGGTTTGGCAGCCGATACGTCACTTCCTGTACATTGGCTGAGGAGCACTGGCCAAGTACAGTTTAATTACGCCAGGAATGTTTTTCTGTTGCTTGGACGGACTATTTTTCTTTGTTTCCTGCCTCTTGTATTTGTCAGTAAGCACTCATGTTCACGTGCACGGTTCATTTTCCGTGTTTGCCCTTCACTTGGTCCTTACTTTACATAATCAGTAATTACAAGTAGTTGTGTCGTGGCTGTGTTTTGTACATTTTTTGTGGCTTTATATAGCATGAAATCGAACCATGAATTAATCCTCAACAGCGGCTCTCCCCACACAGCAGGAGAGGCGATAATACAATATTCACTGCACACTAAGAAACTCACCCAATAATGCTTTGCAAGGCATTCCTTTTACAACACATTTTTGCCCATAACTCAGCCTGAGGTGGTCCTAGGGCAATGGGACCACCACCGAAACCTTCAGAATGATATGCTCTTTCTGTCCAGGCCATCTTGTGGGTCACAGTAGGTTAGAGGGGGGGCCAAATATCATAACCTCTTAAACCATTCAATGCATATTTAAACTCTCTCATAGCTGGAACTTTTGTTCTTACAGCTGAGAGGAGTTTGTGTTCTAAAGGCCTTGTTTGTAATAATATTCTGACAGCCTTGCTCGGCCTGCAAATGTGTAATGCACTATGCTCTCCAAGGGCTGAAGGATGATAATTGCCCAAGGCACTACTAACTCATTTGGCTCAACAGGAACAGCTAGCCACGACCAGTAGTACTGCACCTTCTGCTAATGCACAAACAGTTTATTTCTGTAAAGGTTTAGTGTATGCACAGTTTATTTCTGATAAAGGTTTAATGTACAACATGGCTAAATATTTCAGCCATTTCAATGAGAACCTGGTACTTCTCCTGCTGTTTCCTGGTTTGGGGGACATTCTGAGCTTCTGACATCAAAAGTAGTTCTGGCAGTGTTCTGTGACATTGTACTCTGAGTGCTTTTGGCTCCACAGGGACATCTAACCACAACTAGTGGTACTGCACCTTCTGCTGTTGACTCTATGGGGACATCTAGCCACGACCAGTGGTACTGCACCTTCTGCTGTTGACTCTACAGGGACATCTATTAACGACCTGCGGCACTGCACCTTTGTGCCACTGACTACACAGTTAAACAATATTTTAAAGGCCTGAAAATGTGCAATACACTATGCCCTCAAGGGGCTGATTATATCGTTACACTGCAATGTCCTTTATCACTCTTTTTTATGTTATTATGCCCTCTAGGGACTGAATATATGGTTACATGACCATATTTCTTCCAAATGCTATTTTTACTGTTGTGCTCTGTAGGGGCTGTTCAGACCATTACAGTCTAATGTCAAGTGTGTGAAGGAATGCACAAACACAGTAAAAGGTTTAATATGCTGCAAGGCTAAATATTTATAAGGTCCCAAAAGCGAGGTTGTCATTATCATGTACAGCACCAACAGCTCTAACTCTTGCTAATGCGAAATCTATTGCATTGCAAATGCTTGTTATTTTCTGCATCGCTAGAAGCCGGAGAAAGTTTGTGTGGTCTGGTGCCACGAGAGGAGGGACATCTTGGGGGCCCTTGGACAAATATATTTGAGGTGCCCTGTTTGAAACATTTTTGAGTTTATGATCCAGTTCCAGCTCTTTGATGCCCTCTTTGGCCAGGTGACTGTGCACAGGCGCACTCATCTAAATGTATTTACATCTAATATTCAGGGATAGTGATGCATGTTTTTCAATATTGTAACATAGCATCAGCACACTAATTTAACTACAAATAATCTGTTAGACCCTCCTGTTTCTCATAAGTGAGGTCTGTTAAGAAGCTTCTATCATGGATGTTGCATAAACACAGCATTTCTCTGCAAACTCTTTGTAATAGACTCACACATCAACCAAGTTAAAAATAAATTAAAGGATACCCGTATTTAAAACAGTCGACAGATGCTTAGGCTCATCTCTGGGTTGACTTTGCTTCGATGGGAGCCTTATGGTTTCCCAAATAGCACCGTACTGGAGTAAATGGATGCTTCATTTGGAGCAGGAGATCATCAGCATGAAGGAACCGCACCTCTCACAAATGGAGCTGGTGCATAAGGAGAAGGGCACAGGGGCCAGCGGGGGCCACAATATGAAGCTGAAGAAGACACCAGGAGAAGCCTGCCCTAGTAACCAGTGACAGGGAGGAGAGGGTGCCTGGTCAGTGAGAAATGCAATGCATAGGCTGATGCAGGATCTTATATGTCTGACCTTAATTTTTTATGTCTCATTGTAAGGTTACTCCTCCATTCAACAAAGAGGGTCTGGCACTACCAACCTGGCTTGAAGAGAAAGGAAATGAAGTGCTCCCCAGTTTTATTAAACAAAGTATGCAATAAGCACAAGGAGGAAGGAGGCAACCATTAGAGGCATTTTTTCTCAATTGAGAATATTATAGAAGCAATCATGTCATAACTGTGTACTAAATAAAGAGGGAGACCTGCAGTGGTCAAGAAGCCACTGAAAGAATAATGAAGCCACTTTAGGACTCAGCCTCTGGCAAACAAATATAGGAGCATTTAGATAAGGTTTGCCCATTAAGCAGCTACAGCAGGCCCCTTGCACAATTCAGCCTCGCCTACGCTTCAGGCCTCAGACCTTTCTCAACTCTACACTCCCAGGCAGAGGGTGGAAGGTCCAGGTTCACACATACAGCCTCCCAAAGGGAGCCTCGGGACGAGGGAGCAAGTGGAGGGATTGCTCAATGGATGAACCAAAGGGAGTCAAACAGAAGTGAGTAGGACATTTTTCTTTGCCAATAGAGACATTCTATAAGGTTACGAGACATTTTTATAAGTTCAAAGGCAGGTCAAATCTTTTGAAAGGATAACACAATGTGTAAGGGTCACATAGTCCACTCAGAGGTTACAGTCGTACAGAAGAGAAAGATTTGTTAGCTGTGAGCACTTTCTCCTGGGAAGGAGACGAGCACTTGTTAAACACTGGGACAATAAGCATCACTGGGAAGTTATTCAAGGTACAGAGTGAGTACTAAAGAGCACAGTGTTCAGTGGGTGGTGACTTTTCTTCAACACATATACAGAGCAGACAGAGGAGTCAGCAGGCTGACATGGAGCTATTATTATAACCTAGGGCAGATGTACAAAACAATTTTGTAGTCTCAAACTATGAAATGTACTAATTCACAGGGTTTGACACAGCAAAAGTCTGTTTTGAAATGTACAAAACCCATTTTGCGACTCGTAACAGTATTTTCAACCCATAAGAGGAGTTTTTGGTTCATTATGAATGTTAAATAGGATGGTGCATGAAATGGAGCCCTACTATTTCAAACACAATGGAAAGTATCAATATTTGCAACCACAATTACACCTGGAAACCATTCAAAAGTTAATGACTACTCAAAGGTGGCAGTACTGATTCATAAAAACTAGCCTCCTCTTTGAGAAATGTGCGGCCAAAGAGGAGGAAAGCAGTAATGCAGATTTGTGTACGCATCGAGTGTTGAATGCACTTTCATGTAAAATTCATGAATTATTTAGTTGATAATTGGTTTTCTGATAACATTTTCATGTTGTCACTGTATTTTGGAATATATTCTTGACCTATTATAAGGGACTATTGTGATGATGGAATCTCACATCCTTTAACAACATTGAAGTAGTGCTTCTGTGGGGCCACTACTGCATGACTGGAGATTTTCCGATGCGACCTGTTAGTGCAAATGTTGCATCGAAAATTGCACACCCATTGGAAAACCAGCTGGTGTGCAGATTTAACATCTTGTTTTGTGAATCGATCTTTGTGCATAACACCCCCAGTTTCTATGCTATGCCTGATACCATGAACGTGCAATTTCATCACACTGTAAATAAGCACTATTCCCCAACACCACCCAATGGAACAAATTCTGTTGACCAATATGAAACTGCTAGGTCTGATGTCTTAGCGTGCTAATATATTTGCTCAACAATTCTGTGTTTGACTCTATGGTTACATAATATTGTCTAGCAGTGGCATCCATCCATTCATCCACCCATGCATCGCCTTGACATCCACATGCAGAGTTCGTCCCCTGAAGCACATACTTCTATTATGGAGAGCAGAAGCCTTACCCAGAGGGATGGAGAAAGAAGGATAGAGAGCTCCCCAGCATTGTGGGCTACCTCTTCCAAGATACCCTACAAATGGGACATTTTTTAACTAGCTTCCAAGATCTTCCACAGGGTATTCTTTTAAAAGAGCCCACCTCTTCCTGGAATGGAGCGTGAATCCATGTGGTGTGTGTGTGTGTGCGCCAATAATCTGACAACTGCACCTTCCTCAGGTTTCCAACATTCAGAGGAAAGGAATGCGAAGGACTAATGTGGTGTGGACACAGGCTATGATGTGTTTACAGGGAGACTCCTTTAAATATTTCTTCAGTCACCTATCAATTATACAATTACTCAATATTCAAGCACTCAGACTTTATTCTTGTGCCAACTGCCTTTGTGTTTACATGTGTTGTTTTTGTGCCTTGAATGTGGCACAAAATGCCACTTTCAATTCCATGCTAGTCCATTATTCATCTTCTCAGTCTTTTGTTTTCTCATTGCCACAAGCATGTGCTCCCATGATCAAAGTGAGAACCCCTATTGTGGTCAAACATAAAAAATGACTCATGTAAAACGTACAAGAACCCTTGACATATATAATGGCAAAACCCCACAACTATCTATACATTTCTTTCGTACACATATAATTTGAGACAGCTACTTAATTAATGTTCCACTGGGGGAAAAGAACCACACATTCTCCCTTTTTCAGAGGATTTATTTAGAAAACTATTAGCAATTGGATCCTCTGTGAGCCAACCATTGTATATTCATTCACACATGCTCTCCTTGTTTTTTGTAGACATGTTGCGTTTCAATCTCTAAGGTGGAATTTAAATCTTGAAGGCCTTCCTCAGACCAGTAGTTATTTGCCAATTTATCTTTGGTTATGATACAAGTTCCCTCATTTGTCAAATCTACTTCACCGCATATTGCTTGTTATTGCATTCTCATGTGCTAACATTTACTATGTGGGTACTTACTAAGCATCTCCATCATGTTTTATAACCTGTAACTGTCTTTACCTGCTCTCTGCACTTGTTGTCTGTACTTAAAGCCCTGGGTGCCTTGGGTGCACAACCAGAGACCTCAGCCTTCAGCTGTCATAAAAAGTACCAGAGTTGTGGCTTTGCATAGAATGCCTGACCCAGGTAGTCATGGCTATGGTTACATTTACCTTAGATCTTCTGCCTTTTTGGAAGTCTGGGTGAATAAGTTAATTACTGTGGATCACCACATGGCCATAAAGGCCTCAGTAGACAAATAGGCCCTTACGTAGGAGATTAATAATCTACTGCTGGAGGAAGGAAGGTAGGTCTGGGAGCTCCATAGCTGAGCACCAGCAATCCTTGTGGGTTCTCCTGGGTTGGACAACCTTATTTCAGCATTAGGCCTGCTGCCTGTATCTTTTATACGTAGACATCATTTTATTAATTTTCATATTTTTTTTAGCTAAGCCAGCTTTTAACTTGTTTGTATATTTTAATCAGCTGCTTTTTCGGAGAATTGCACCTTTTATCAACCCTTTTCACGCATTTCACTTTTTACTGTGTTCAAAGCTGTCATGTTTAGTACATAATATTTTAATTTGTATTGCTGTTCTGGGAGCTCAGGAGCCAGTCCATAATTATCAGGTTAGGCCTGTTCTTGGAACACTGCAAGATGTGTTATATAAGCACCATATAGGCCTAGTGGGGGCAGAGGACATTCCAGTCACGGTTGTCCTGACACATACACCATTCCATTTCCAGCTTCCCTGATCCTGGTGCTCACTTCAGCTACCTGCAGGGATTGCTCCGCAGACAACAGGCAGACCCTTGCCACCCTTTCAGGTATGGGGTCGGGTCCTTCTCTTAGACGGGAATAGGCAAAAGGGTTACCACTATGCTCTCAGATTTTAGACATAGGGTGTATATAGGAATCTCTAGGGTTCTTGGGATGATACAAAAAGATGGGATTATTTATCTTTTTCACACTGAAAGTAACTTTGATCACTGTGTTATGTTTCATCTGCCTAATCATTGCAGCTCATGCTTTTTATCATAGGATGCAACTGCTTCTATAAATGCGTTGAAATCCATTTTGCATCTTTATTCTGCCTTGACCCGTGTGAGTCTTTGAGTAACTGAGCAAACGGGGTAAGATCTGCTCACCACAACTTCCCTCAGCACAGAGTGTCAGGTTTTAGGTTGCCACAAATCACCTTTTTCTTCCTATGGTTGGGTGACGCACTGCGAGCGAGTCAGGAGTAAGGCCGACAGTTTCCAGACATGCATTGGGTGCTGCCGCCATAAAAAACACGACTCTTATTATTATAAAACGAACTACACCACACAATTACTTGTTAATTAGGGAACAGGAAGCTCCCCATTCAAACAGTAAGAAATACGCCTGCCTCTGCTGCCCAGCAGTTGGTTCCTTCTAGATTTTGGAGTGAAGGGACCTGGCTTGTGTGGGCAGAGACAAGTTCAGAGAAATATGCCCAGTGTGTCTGGAGAAGTCTGCCATCTTATGTTTTACCAAGAATGCTGTATAGTAGTGGGATAGGCAGTAGGCTGGATCTTGTAGTGACAGGGGTGAGTAGGTGACACAGCAGCACTAGTATGGGTGGCTGACTCATCACTCACATAAATTTCCATCTTCCCTCTTAGGCCCCTGAGTAAACAGGGAGCTGAAAAGGATGAAGGATTGACCAGTGACAGAGTGTTCCTTGTCAGGAGCTAAGGGGATGCACTCAATCATCACTTATACTCCTGGACATTTTGAACACTTCTGGGCTGGTGGCACCAACTCCATTACTAACTCTAAGGCCTAGCGGAGAGTGGATAGCCGATGGCCACGAAGGAGGGAACCCAGTGGACTTTTACAAGACTGGTCCTGCTGTAGTGGCATGAGAAGAAGGCACTGAGGACTTCTGCTCTTGTGCAGTCTCCCCTCAAGAGCCTCTGACCATGGGTAGCTGGTGATTGCAGGTAGTAAGGGTGGCCTGTCATTGCGGACTCACAAGGTGCTGTTGAGGAAGAGCCCTTTTAACCAAACTGCTAAGGAGGGAGCACTGGAAGTGCAAGAGTCTGTGAGGGGCTCAAATAAAACTTTTAGCTAGTAGGATCGCTATCTACTAGCACAGATGATTATGAAGATTCCAGGATCAGAGGTTTCACACCCCACTGGAATCCATCAGGCACTGAGCTATTTTTTGAAAGTTGAAACTCATGTGCGGCAAGTCTTCTATTTTAAATGATGCTCTGTGGCTGTGGGCATCTGCTGCAGTCAAACGGTGACCAGCAGATTTTTGTGCCTCAAAGTTTGAGTCCTGTGGTACTTTGAATCTCTCTGAGGACTATTGTTCAATTCTGTGCTTTATTCGCCTATCCTTTAGACCACAGCAATTGCTCCCCTATCCCTGAAGAGCCCTCATGCTTCATCACGCACCCTTATGATTCGAGTCTCCCCAGGGCACCAGAAGCACCACCTGACTTCCATCCTGCTCTCTGCACTGAGGAATATATCTAACCAAAGAGAGAAGGCAGCTCTAATTATCCACACAAAGGAAAGAGTGTTGAACTGGGCAGAGGAGTTGGTAAGACTTTAAAGCTGTCTCCTGAGCCCACTCAAATATACAGCAGGTGCTCTTTTCAATTTGTGTTGAAAAGTTAATCACCCAAGGTGAGTGAAATGCCCATGGGCAGGTGTAGTTGTTTGAGAGAGAAAAAAAACGCATATTTGATTTATTGCCACCCTGGCTTCTGGGTAACCAAGGATACAAGATCATGAGCTGGAGCCTTCACGTTTAGCCAGTGTTTAAAAATTCAGTCAGGGCTGGGTGGGACCATGGCCAAGAATGCAAGATGGCAGTCATCTAATTCCCGGATGCCCTTCTCCAGCCCAAAGAAATCACCATCCTTCCACCCACTACGACCCTCCACAAGTTTTACAATGCACATGCTGGTGGTGAAGACAGTTGTCAAGCCTGCCTAAGAAAGTAAGTGAAGCAAGATCAGTTAGCTGGGTTGGGGAAGAGGAGAAGAGGCCACATAGGAAGACCGACGATGGCAGACTCCTAAAAAGACCAGACACAGCGCAACTCACAGTGATGATGGTGCAGGCTCAAAGAGAGAACAGGGAGTGCCTCTTTAGGAGAAAGACGGTCCATGCCTTTGACCCTGGGCCTGCGCCACTGACAGGGAAGGAGCAGAGGGGCCCATCAGACAGAGAAGTGACAGGTGCGGGTCAATGACCCGCGTCACTCCAACCCCTGGGACCTAAGGGCACAGCCAGACCCTTAAAGCACCAGCATTGTGGTAACACATAGGGAGTCAAATTGGTGACATTGCAGGCTTGACTACAAGCTGAAAAGGTCACAGAACATCAAAAGATTTCAACAGAGATTGAGTGCAACACCTAAGCTCTCGGTGGAAGGGAAAAGCTGGCTTAAGGGCTTAAGTCTAGTAGATCCGTGGCAGTACTGCAACTCACTGGCAACAGACTATTCCAACTTTTCTTATTTACAGTTAGTGGAGAATGTGGACCGGAGACCCTAGGCAGGTCAGATCATATTTCAGCCTAGAGACAGACCCCAATCTAGGAGAATGTCGCTCTTGAACAACTCCCCTTGAAGACCCAGTGGTTGTGCATGAGCTCAACGATTATGGAATATTTGAATAACACAGGCAAGATGTTTAGGGCAGAAGTCCGAGAAGCCAGAGAGGGGGAATTTTTGCATTCCGTCCATCATTTGTGTTTGTTTGCTTTTGTCACCCTAAGTGCGCCGGGTATGCCCAGTTGTGGGTCGCAGGCTCACTATGCCACTGAATTTAAGCTAGCCTGGCTGATGATACCCTGAAACCAGCCCCAGGATGCTTGTTTCCGGTCTGGGAAGAACCTGGTCTGGAGGTTCAGGATGAACTGTTCCCATGGGGAACAGGGGCAAGATTGATTTACATATGGCTGGGTCCAAACTGGTGTGGTGAACAAAATAATTGATAGATTAAACCCACATCTGTGATGGGGGTGAATGTTTGATTTGGTCCGCATTCCGACCATCATTTGTGTTTGTTTCGGTCATACAGGAGGCAGCTTGACTCAAACATAACATATGAACAGGACTCGAGAGGTAAATAAATGATCTCAGGGAGCTGGATGGAAATTAATCCCTCCAAGAAAAGTTGGAGGAAGAGGCTTGCAGTGACATGTCTGCTTTGGAGTTTAGGCATGATAGGGCCAAATATATATTAGTTAGGCTCAGGGATTGGTACCATAAAGGTGGAAACAAAATCAGTACACTCCTGGAGAACGAGATACCAGCATGTCGGATTCACAGGCATATTGGGAAGATTAGAGATGAGAAAAGGTGGGAACAGATGTCCGAAGATGGGATGCTACATGTGTTTCACACCTTCAATCAGGAGCTATACACAGCTGAGTATTCTGACCTTAAAGGCAACTTACTACCTGAACTGAGTGATCCCTAAACTGTCTGAACATAAAATGGAGTGACAGGATGAACCTATTGACTAAACAAGAAGTGGTAGGAACAATCAACAGTTTGAAGTCAGCCAAAGCTCAGTTTCACCCACTCCTTTTATGGAAGGTTTGTCCCCCGAGTTGCTCCCAGTCACAACCAAAGTCTATAGTGACTTCTGGATAGGGAATCTCCCAGGCCATGCCGGAAGCAATGATTTCCTGGATAGCTAAGCCACAGAAAATAACCAATTAATGTGCACTCTATTGTCTAATTTCCTTGCTGAACACTGCTGAAAAGTTTTCATTAAAAACTTAGCAAATCAACTTGATAGGATGAGGCCCTCACCTGACCCACGCATATCAGGCAGGATTCATTCAGGGTTAAATGACCAGCAACAACATCAAGAAATCCCTCCACCTGATTGATGTAGCTAGGCAACATGGCAAGGAGGTAATACTTTTAATCCTAGCCACTGAAGAAGTGTTTGCTTCGGTAGACTAACGCATGATGAGGAACACCAAGCGTAAGTTTGTGTTCAGAGAGTGCTTCATGAGGTGGATTGAAGTCATCTACAACTCCCATATGCCAAAGTTTGGCTGAATGGAAAGCTAAATTAACATACAACTAAGTAACTGAAGAAGTGTCCTCTCACTCACCCTTGTTGTTCACTGTCTCCTAGGAGCCACTGTTGCAAAAGAATCAAGCACCCAATGATTAAAGGTGACATTTTTCTCCTAAACCCTTCTGACTTTTGGCATTTGTGGATTATATTGTGGTGTTGGTGGTTAAATGAAACAGCCCTAAGGAACTTCATCTCAGTTCTGGAACAGTATATTGAAGACATAGCAGTCCTCTGAATAAACCTCAGTAAATCATAGGGTCTAATCCTGGTGAGCGGCCAACCACTTACAGTCTATGACCTAAGCTAACCAACTGAGGGCCTGATTTATACTTTGGCGGATGGGGTTACTCCATATCCCCTCCACTGTATTACAATCCCATTCTATCCTATGGGAATCGTAATACAGTGGACGGGATATCAGTAACATTTCTGAAGGAGTAACCTGTCCACCAAACTCTAAATCAGGCCCTAACTCACGTAGACTGAGTACTCACTGTTTCACAAGATTTACCACTTTTCTCTGCACCTGCCCTGTCATGAATCCCCACTGCATCTTGCCACTATATAGCAGTCCATTGATAGCTAGGTTTGTGCTTTAGAAATACAAACCATTATATATATATATATATATATATATATATATATATATATATATATATATATATATATATATAAATTATGAAGACTTGCTTAAGTCCTTTTGCCACATCGCGGCAGACCGAGACGGGGTACCGAACCCCTTTACAATAAAGAAACCAATTCCTTTGTTTTGAACAGTCCGTACTTCTTCTCCTAAAGAAAGAAAAAAGTCCAGTCACTGAGGTGTTGCTGAAGTGAGTATATTTAATGGCACACCAAAAAACCCAACGTGTTTCGAAAACAACGTTTCCTTGATCACGGGTGACTTCCTTAACAACAGTTTCTATTTTTTTTGCATTTAGTGCATACACCTATCGACGTTGAAAACGGACTATAAAACATTACAATCTGAGGCAAAACAATTCGGCCATCTTTGAATAGCGATTTGAAGCAACTTTTTTCAAAAATAACATATCATGATGTGTAATCAAACTATTCAAAACAAAGGAATTGGTTTCATATATATATATCACGTGACCAAGGCTGCTGTGTCAGTCGAAACGCGTTGTGTGTAGATTAAACTGATCTTTTTTGTTCCTGAAATCCGAGTGTGCGAGTATTATATTCATTTTCCTTTTGTTTAATTAATTACCGGCTTGCTTGTGCCGGTTCTCGCACCACCCCTTTGGGCTGATTGAGATCATATTTCGAGTATTTTTTGTAGCCATATATATATATATATATATATATATATATATATATATATATATATAACATTAACATTTGATATCTGTGAATCCTACTTTCACAAAACCTGTGCTTATTTTCCAGGTGAAATCTCACAGCCCCCTTAAGAGATGCAAAAGCAACACTTAGATCATGCCAAACTCATGCACAATTCTGCGTTCAGTGGATCACAGCTCTAAAAGATACCTCTCCGGGACTTCAGCTTCCACTCATAAAGGAGAAAATCTTCCAGCTACAACATGCATGAAACTCATCGACATGGAATGGGTAAAAAATATGATATATGGAGGAATGGCTGCCAGGGAAGCCCGATGAGTTGTGGTGTTTCATCGCCCAGAACTTAGCTAATTGTCCAATAGGGTAAAGTTGTTTGTGTCTCTGATCGCACAAACCACCTTGGAGGTGTTGGACTGTTTAATCAAAAGTGCAAGGCTAACCACATAGCCTTCACCAATAACCATAATGCATATTCTCTGGGCAAGTTAACGTAGTTCCGGGCGTAGGTTTTATCTGGCATATTTCACCGAACAAGAAAGGAAACAGAAAGATTCTCAGAGATTAGTGTTTTGGGGAGGCCAGCAAGCTAGACATAGCCCCTCAGCTCAACTAAGGGGAAAATAATTTCACACATGCGTCTGGCAGCAAAACAAGCTATGCTTTCTTTATGGGTCCTAAGCAGAAGACTAAACTAAGACCACTGGCTACAGAGAGCATGGACACTTCCCGGATGTGAGAAATTAGTGTATGAAATATCAAAAATGACACACAAGATAACTAAGCGTGGAAGCCAGCATAAGAACACTATATTTGCGGTATTAGGGCCCCTATGAATCCCAGAAGACTAGGAACCTATGCCTAATGGAGAATGACCAATAACTCCCTTTCAGAAGGAATAGTCAGATGGAATAAACTTGGGTGGGACTGCGAAAAGTGGGTTAGTGATTCTGGGTGAGGAAGGGGCTCAAGTTACAGGTGGAAAGAATTCAGTTATGGAGGAGAAACATGATAGGTGTGTACTCCCACCTTATGTTATTTGAATACAAAAGGCCAATAAAGAAGATTGAAACATAACAATTTTGCCTGGCCAAGTCAAATGCGTATAACTCCCTAAAGAGACATCATGCTCACATTTATTTATTTTTAGTTCTGGCCAAAAATTAGTGGCTACTTCTCTCTGAGTATCCTCGTGCTAATGTCCAACACTGTTTAAGGTCTGCCTCAAATATTGGTGGAGTTTCTCTACACAGAAACCTTAAATCATACCCATGATTTTGTTGAAGTCAAAAGGCATGTGTTAATTATTATGAAATGTACTGTCAAAGGAAACATGCTCTTCTATATTGTGAAACACCTGACAATTCCTATAGTCCTAACGTTTTAATGATAAAATGCCAACACTTGCTGCAATGGACTTTTTAAGAGGGAATTCCAAGTTTAGGGCCCGCAGGGGTGCAAATGATCACACTGCATGTCCAAGATAACAGAAAGAGTCATAGTCTATGGGGTTAGTTGCCCCCTGGAATACATCTTTCGGGTAGGTGTTTTAGGAGGATTACAAGATGTTCTGTATATTTGTAATTTTGTATGTAGTACTTCGCTATGTGTGCAGCAAAGTCAGTTTCCTTTTTAAATAGTTAGCCCTGGCTGGACACTCATGTATTTAGTGTTATTGTTGCGCTGTGCTGTGTTAGGAGCTTCTAGTCTACACCACCTCATCGAGTCAGCCTTAGCCTGCTGACATTTTCCTGTCTCCGGTGGTAATGTGTTACCTTTGTATATGTAAGACGTGCCTTGTGACACTGATAAGTCTTTGAAATATTTCCATGTTTTTTACATTGTTGTTTGTAGTCCCACAATTGCCCTTCTTTGTTCTTTCACTCCACCGTGAGTTTAAAATCCGATTTGCTATTGTTATGGGACACCACAGGAATAAAAACAGATTCTAAATTCAATGCTTGTACAAAAGTGACTTGTTCTTTAAGGACAGCTGGTGAAGCATGCCACTAACAAGGTTATTGATTGAAAACACATTTCATAGTTTTGTTTAACTGTATATTCCTTTCATACCGGTAATTATCCATTTGGCTGAGTTGCCAGTTACTTCATGTTGAAGTGGTACGAAGGTTCATGTCTAGGGCACTTAAGCCATGAGTTGCCTTGCTCTTTAGTACGTTATGAATACAGGGGAGTTTTTGTAGGAATGGGAGCCAGAGCATCTAACATCAAAAACTATGCATGTGAAAGTTAAATTCTATAAATGGAGTTTCTTACCGGTTCTCCTGCACTGTCCGCAGCATGATGTGCGTAACTGATGAGACCAGGGATGGGCGGTTCACCTTTGGCCATGATAGCAGCAGAACTGGTGCGGGATGGATGCTTCTAATGCACAACACACAACAACTATGAATATGGCAACAGGAGAAAATGACATCATACAAGGAAAATGGTGGATGTAGGCATGATCTAAGCAGAGAACATGGTAAAGGGTAGGGCACAATGAGAACATGACACAATGAATGAAAAAGTAGAATGAAGGGCAAAAGTTGCTATCTGCAACCTAAAGAAAACCTAAGGTTTCTATCACAGTCAATCGGATTCTTAGCAACTAAAAATTGGAAAAATACCCAGACTACAAATGATTAAGCATAAATCCTTGTGATGTGTGAGAGGTGTAGCGTAGCCCCTTTATTAGGGCAGATTGGGAAGCGCTGTCTGTTGCAGGAGGATACAATCCAGGTTTGAGTAGACCCTAATTTATTTGTTGGCAGTAAACAAAGGAACTCATTCCGTCCATCTGCTTGTAAACACTCAGGTTTCAGAAAAAAATACTTTTGCATTCAGATGCTTTCCAATGAACAATGACTTACCCTGCGTGGGGCAATGCTATGATATTCATTCAAATGGTGAAGTATCTGCATGTAGAAGGATTCATTAGAAGACAAATCACTTTCCTTCGGTAATGAGCTTTTCTGTGGATACTCTATCTACTAGCAGATTCCTTACCCTTTGAATATGCCCAGGTGCCAAACAGGATCCAGAATAACTGAAGAAACTCTCCTGCATATGGGGGTGCTGCTCGGCTCTGTTTTGGCATCTGGTATCACTGTAGCCTTACAGCTCCCCACCCTGATGTCTGTTCCTCATCCATTTAGTCCAAGCACTAAGAGGTGGGCGTGTCTGTCCAATATTTATGTAGTGGCTATTTAAATTTATCAGAATGGGGAGGTAGATGGGAAAAGTGAGGAATGTGCATGTATACCGAGTATAGTGCAATCCACCTAATCTGCACAAAGTCCTCATCTGGGCCGTCTTGCTCTTTTTTGTTTCCCGCAATGCCTACAAAGCGCAGGTCATCAGACCGGAGTTCCTGGGTTCGGTCTCGACCCTACGAAGATCAAAACAATGCAACTCCTCCTCTTCCTTAGCAGGATGAGGCAGATTACACAATGTGCATAAGGTTATAAACTTGTCAACATGGTTTCCACAATGGTCAGTCAGTGCTCTAACAAATACCTAAGAGAAGGATGATTTATAGAACCTTTATGCCCTTTTTGACTTCTTCATGAGTCAGGACAGCAGCGTGGAAATGATCCTGCCGCTGTAACATGTTTTCAAGGTTTTGAAGGCCTTCAGCCCACCACCGTCATGTCATTATGAGGTGGAACGTGTGGACACTACCGTTCAGGGGAGGAGGGTGGGCTGACAGGAGGCCCAGTACCTTCCGACCATTCATTAAGTCCTTGATCAAAGTCCTGCCAATAAACAGAACTTCCAACAAATGATTACTTGTGTGCCTCGGCTGTCCGGTTTTTAAACATATTCCAGTCCCTTCTTCCTAGGGGTCTTCTTTTTACTGAGATGATTTCAATATACTTAGCTATACGTTGACAAATTAAATACGACAGATGATCTCCAATAGTAACTGCACAGACGATAGTAGCTTTGTACAATACAATTAGAAGTTTTTTGTGCATGTTTCAATGTCTCTTTTTACAGCACAATGTACTTGGATGCCACTATTATTTTTGTGTTCTATGGCGTGATGTCACGTCTACTATTAAAAGGAAGCTTAACTACATTATTGTGTTTAGCAATAAGGTGTGCCCCCAATGTCTATGCAAGAATCAGAATAAAAAATGCACTGTGCATTTAAACAGGATGGGTTTTAATTTATCAGTGTGCTGCAAGGTAGAGGTTTCCTGCATGCATGCATTTTAACTACGGGAACCATGATGTCAGACTAAGCTGGCTGGAACAGACTTTTTCCTAGTTGACCAAGAAGAATCGTCCGTGCATCTTCCATAATCATGATCTATCTTGGTGGGCAAGACTAACAGTAGTTGGAGTCGCTTCCCTGAGCCTGAATTGTGATGGGACGCCCAAAGGGCTGCGTGACATTCTCTTGAAGCCAATCGACAAAAGCTAAGGAGTGTTTCAGCCATTCAGATAGCTCATCATACAACTCAGTAGCTTAGCTTGCATGGCAACTTTTACTGCTCTATGACAGCCAATCATATTGGCTAAGACACCGTTAGGTTTTAACCATTCTAACTGGCCTCTTGGTAGCCAACAGGAACCCCAGAGCTGCCTTGTTGGACCTGTTTCGTAACATAGGAAGTCAGTGGCATGCCCCCCAGCAATTTCAGCGAGGCCCAAATCAAGAGCTAAAATAATTTAATATCCCTCCAAATAGCGGGAAGGTGTAACTTGTGAATTCTTTCCATCTTAATGGGACTATGTGCCCAGTATGGGCTGTTGGGTGTATTTGTAATGCTTTTAATCTTGCAGTATCACTAGTTAGAAATAGTGCATTTTTATATTCAGACTGGGTGCAGCATGGACTGAAAAGAGGAAGGCCTTTATCAGTTTCTAGGAACAGCTGCTTTCATTAAACACTGAAGTATGATAAGTGAAAACACCAATCCCCTCATCCTCAGTGGACAGATAACGGGCTCAATCATCAGTTCAACTAAACAAGGCTCTCTCTCTACGGAGGGTCTGTGTTCCAGCCCGGACCCCTCACCATATCAGTGGGTAGTGTTGTTCTGAGTAGTTGCTCATACTCCTCTTGTATGCTAGGTGTATGGATGGCTAGAGCCTGTAATTATTATATTGGCCTAGGTGTTTACCAGAATACACAGCATGTATAAGGTTGAGGAATGATGCTCACAAATGGAAAATATAAAGGAGGACCGAGTCTGACACACAAAACATTACAGTACAGTCAGCAAGACAGTTCACGTTCAGTGGTTGTGTAAGTAGGAGGCCAGGGACATGTGCTCCATGTCAACTGCAGATGGTGGTTGCCAAGGCCTTTTATCAGAGGAAGATAGATACGCAGGTCAGGATCAATGGTTAGGACTGGGGCTATTAGTCTGAGAGACTGGATGTTGAAAGTAAAGTGGTGGAATAATTTGAATGACTGCAAATCCACCGAGGTTTCTGGAGTTTACTGGTGGAGAGATGGTGGGAAAGCAGAAGATGTAAGGTAGAAAGTGTTAGCAAGAGGTGGGTCGGTGGAAAGGCTGTGCAAGAGAATACATTCGAAAACCAGGGCTAGGTATTAGTAAAGGGTTTGATTCGCATCAAGAGTTAGTCAGTCTGGAATCGGAAACAAAATATGAGAATGTATTGTGGGACACTGAAAAACATCCAGATGGTGGAGTCAAGAACTTTACTGAGGGCCCAGAAAACATAGGACTGGAGTACAGTAATGTGGTTTAACTTTCTAAAGCCTTTTGAACTAGACTTCAGTTTTCAACACTGTCATTTAGCAAGCACAAGATATATATGACAAGAGAAAAGATCAACATCCTTGAACAAAAGGTGCATATGTATATTTAATGAGTTTAGATCTATCTGCTCTCTTAACACAAGCATGGCTTTGGAATGCTACAGAGATGTTAACACTGACCCACTCAGTCTGCTCACTCAATACTGCTTTATGAGCTTTGCTTGGTGAGCCTGTGAGTGATGTACACTGGAGATAGCCTTCAACTCCCACAGTCACTGCAGTGTGCCGACATTCAACTCAAATTGGCACGTCAATGTAACCAAGTTACTGGCATCATTTGGGTCATATCTAAACCACAGTCCGTGAGCATGTGGTGCGCACCAAACATGTCAAAGGCTCATCCGTGCTACAAATGCCTATATTAATATAAACCCTATATAGCTATAAGCAAAGGGGCCTGCTGATAACCAAGCTGGCCTCCAACACGCATCTCCTTGTTTTTCTCTTGCCTTCCTCTGCTTCTACTTGCCCTCTCTGCCCTGCTTAGGATGTCCGGCTGCCGATCCACTACCCAGCTGACTGCTGCTGTAGTCTATCCAACCACTGTGGACATTACACTGGATGAGTCTACTGAGAGAAGAATATGATAGAAGAAATTCAGGTGAAGGCAGTTCGGAAAGATGCTAAACCTTTCAAAGATTTGGCAGAATGGACAGCAGTGGCAGACCCTCCTGACACCAGGCCTCTGCTCCTTACCCTGGAGGGTGTCAATATGAGGCACAGTGTGCTGGTGGGGAGCAAATACATTATTTGACATTTCACATTTTATGTGAAATAATAAAAGCAAGAATGTCTTTATGCACAGTAGAAGAGATGCAGTGCTTTTTGTTAAGAGGTAAAGTGTATGATCGGCGAATTGGTTGTCCACACAAGTTTATGTTGATGGATGTTATATATTGTTATGAACGTGAGAGGAAAATTCAATAAAATGGCAATATTGACAAATATTGACACCAGTAAGGTTTCCGGTGTCACCCTTTGTGACATGAAAGTAGCAGCTAGACATAGGACATACTCTGCAAAGAATACGCCTGACTGCCACACAGTATATGGTGTACCTAGCCGACTATATGTGGTACTGGTTAGCGTCCTGCAGCAAAAGGCAACTACGAGTTCACAGCCCCTTAGCTTCTGCCCCTTGTTCCGTGGCCTGCACTACCACACTAACAATGGACTAACGAAGGATGTGCTGACAAAGGCGTTACCACCCATAAGTTGCAGTAATGGTCTTGAGCCTGCGGGAGCCGCGGTAGGGATTCCGTCATAGCGTGATCAACAGAAAAGGAGAATCACAAGGTGGTGAAGTGTTGTGTCAGGTTACATCAGGTGATAAGGGTCACAATCTCTAGATCCGAGGGGACTGAACGGGCTCATGCCTTAGACCTGGTAGTCCTGACACTGGACCAGATGTATAATTCCCATTTGCAAACCAGAGCGGTGTAATTTGCACACACAGTGATTTAGAAGTGGGAATGCAAAATCCGGAGCAACCAAAGTATTAATAGGCTGCATTGCAAACAGTGCATTGGCTGAAGATCACAAAATGTCTTGCTTAATAAATATTAAAAGAGGTACCAGCTCATAACCTCCTCTTGTGGTATGCTGCAAATGCAAGTACGGAGATCCCCAGGGCACAGCAGATCTGCATCCCTGCGGATGCCTTCCCAAACAGGAAACGCTTGATTGATTAAATGTTTGTGAGCACAACTGCAGCCACAAACCATTCATACACCTCTTTCCACACTGCGAATACGAGATGGCTCCTTTTTTTAGCCCCCTCCTATTTGCGATTCGGAAAGCATTGCAAAAGCCCTTTTATAAGTCCGATAGTAAAAGGGCTTTTGTGCACTGTGAAAACCCCATTTGCGGTTGCAAACCCAGTGATTTTGCAACCTGAAGGGTTTTGCAACCATGAATGGGCTTTGCATGTCTAACCCCGTCTCCAGCCCTGTCCCTAGTCCCAACCTACCTACTAGTTTATCTGTAACCCTCACCCATCCTAAGGCACACCTGTACCCTGAAGCTATCCCATATCCAAAATCTAAACTTCACCCTCACTATGCCACTTTCCACTACTCAAAATAATCTTACTTGAAATACCTTTTACATTTTCAAACTTCTGGGTTTTAACTTCAAACTTATAGTTGTTCAGCTTAGGTTTCTTAATATAAGTTTCAAACTTTATCGTTCACCGTATTAATTCAAAAGCTTGACCTCAAGCAGCAGTTAAAGCTGAAATCTTACAGAAAATGGGGGATTATCATGAAATTATAGGCTTGAGCCTAAGATTTGCGTAGTGTCACTAATATGAGGGAACAGTTCTAAACTGTCAGCTGTATATCTGGGGAAGCTGCTCCTTAATTGCAGAAAAATGCAGCCGCAGGGTCAGTGGGAAAGTATAGCTGCACTTTTATCATTTTGCTATTTTTATCTCCACTTCCATGAGGTAAAGTCCTTCCTCCTATACACCCAGAAAAATGGGTGTGTCCCATGCCCTTTTCCACCCTGACAGCATCAGTTTCATCAACCATGTCACATGTGATTACCGATCACAAAGTCATGACTGGGGGTGTTACATCTACAAGGAGGACTTTCCTGGAGACAACCACTTTTGTTGAGACTTCACCAAACCCAGCTAGAGTGGAAGTTTCTATTCCCATAGGAGTTATCAAGTTCTGTAAACACCTGGAGATAAGGGTGTCCCTGGGCGTGCTGATGCAACGTCTTGCACATTATGACTAAGGTGTCCCTTGGGTTCATCAAACAGTTCTAACAGTTACCAAAGTTATTGAAAGGGGTGCTAAAGTAACACTGTGTAGTCGAAATAGATGGTGATCAAGATTATTCTCACGGCCTATTTGCTAATGAGACAAAAAAACCAACATCGTTGTTCGCCTTAGTTCAATGTATAATCCGATTCAAACTGCAGACCTAGACTCCTGCAGTGAAAATGGGGCAGTTACTCAATGGGAAAGGCTAGAAACCTTGTAAAAATAATAATAATAATAAAGCCGTTCTGCTTAGCTGTACTTTAATAAAAATATAGCAAAGAAAATTCTCTTCCGCACCTGCACACCAGAATTACAGACCATCTCTTCCACTCGGCCTTTACATCTGTCCCAACAGGACACTGGGTCTGGGTTCAACTGGTGTCTTCTGTAGAAGCAAATGTGATGCTAGAGATGTTCTGTGGCACATTCTACCAGGAGTTACCTGACTTTTCTGGGTCAATGTGTCTTCGCTTTGCTTCACAAGAGCGACATCTGGGAAGGGCCTAATGGGACGTGCAAACACCTCTCCAAAACTGAGAACAAAAAGGAACCTTACATTTCATACCTTCTAAAGTGATCCTGTTGACTGTTCCTTGCCTCAAACGGCCTGGTGAAGGCTTTGGTGGTGGGGTTACGGACCTGCCCTTCAATTTCAGTGTAGATATCTTGTAGCGCTGAAACACCTTTTGTAGTGGATGAGCGCTTTACACAAGGTATAAATCGACAGCTGGGCGGGCACAAACTAGTGCCATGGTATGACTGGAGTTAGGCAGTGGAGGTACCCTAGCAAACAGTAACAAAGCGGGCAGTGACAATGCACATTATGCAAAGGGACGTCCAGATGGTGACTACACTCACACACAGTGGTCATCACTAAACTAGCAGCGATAGCCCCCTCCACCACATACATAATATGTGGGCTGATCCACCTGAATATTCTTGCAGACTGACAATAAAAAAGTACTAAGTGAAGATGCTTGGTGAAATCCAGAGAAACATAAGAGAGGGGAGAAACAGCCTCACCTTAAAACGTTCCATCCATTGATATAGAAGAAATGTAAGATCAGGTCACCTATAGCGTGGCCAAGGGGCTGCATTATCAGATAGGTCCAGACATGAAGGTTTACAGTGTTTAACATTGAACAACAACAGAATATTGGATTCTCGATAGAAAAAGAACATCAAAGCTCTCTTCTGAAAGTGTTCTAGCCATCTAAATTAATGTTTGAGTCTTTCACTACACATTATACTATAATACGGAATATATTCCTTAAAATGACGATTGCCTTTATCCACCGAAGAAGCATGCTTCATGATGATGAACCATAGGTCCAAAGAGATAACCACAGAGGGCTCTCTTTGAAGCTTTTCAGGGGGATTTTTTGAGGTTGCGTGCCACACTGTGAGAGAGAAGGCTAGGACTAAATTTATTTTAAGAATGTGTCTGGGAGGGTGTAGGTGTGAACATTTTATTTATTAACACCCCTAATGAATAAGTGAATAAATGTTCTAAAGAGCCTTTAAAATGTAAACCACTAGTTTCAGGAACCTGTATCACCAATTGCAGTTTGACAGCCACTGGGTTGCTTTTATAGGAGACTGAATAGACTGCATTCAGGTTTCTAGTGGTCACGGTGAAGGTGCTGTTCTTGAGATCAAGGACTGTGAGCATGGGTGGAGACGTAGTTCTTCAGAAAGAAAATAAGGTATGTGGGAAAGGAGCAGGTGCTTTCATTGACCAACTTAAAGGAACTAGAGTACAAAACTGGAGCGTCCAAGTTAGAAAGATCAATGTCAAAGGGTAACTGTAGCAGAGGCCAAAAGACAGTAGAGGTTTTTCTTTCCATGAACTCCTGTTTATTTATGAATATTATAGATGCCAAGCCTTTCCTACTATTTTTTTTAGAGGGTCAAAATCCTCCGGGCACTCTTGCTCCTCTGATTCCAAAAACCCCTTCTCCTCAAGTAGCACCTCGTCGAAGTGTAACCTCCTGGTCAACAAATGCATCCTTCTGGGCTCCCTACTCCTCCTTCATTCCACCTCCATCCGCTCGACTACAATCTGTAAGCCTCCTACTCCTGTAGCTCAAACGTCATTTTTTCTTTCAGTAACCTGCCCTCATATATGGACTCTCTCCAATCATGTCCTGATGTACGGTACCACCCATCCGACTGTATGGTGCTTCACTGTGGTGCCGCTAGCTTCATGCTACATAAAATACTAAATGTACTAAACAATCAAGTCTAAATTCACATTTTGATCTTACAACACAACCTTGTTATGAGGTAAGAGTTCTTATGTTTACAGTTGAAGCTCACTGTCTCTCAAGAAACAACTTCACATACAGTTGATAGTCCACAGTTACATCTAGCTCACACTTCAATGAGAAGCACATTCAAATGTATGAAAGAAAAAAGTGCACATTTTGTGAATATAAAACAAGATGAAACATGCACATGGTTTCTTCTGCAATGCCATTTCTGATATAAGTGGTATGGTAACCCCATTGAAAGGCACCCAAAATAGGTTTGACAGACAACTTGTAAAAAAGAAATGGCATGCTGGGCTGCCTAGCTTTGACTTTGCTTTAGAAACAACAGTCATTGCTGTGAATGGGGCTAACATGATTTGTATTCAGCTCAGAGCTCGGGCCAACGCTATGCCAAATGCTGGGTTACCTTAAAGCAGTTGTAGGCATTTGAATTACAATTTGACAGATAAAACACCTCAGATCAAAAATCCTTAAGTGCTCTTCTGCCTTGACTGAATGGAGCAGAGACTAACCTTAGCTGCAATGGCGGCTGCCGTTATATGCGAAGAGGAGCTGTCTTCTGCTGAGGCAACACCACTGTCCTTTTTCTCTTCTTCTTCCTCCTCGCACTGGACCCCCTTGTCTTCGGTTTGCTTGTGTGGACTTGTGGTTGGAGGTGGTGAGAGCGGAGGTGGCGGCGAAGGCAGGTCTTCCAGTTCGTCGTGCACTTCTTTAACTTTCACAATGGCGTCCCGTAGAAGGTCGATGGCATGAGGTAGGGCTGGCAGTATAAACTGAAAGCATTCCTGCACATACAAAATACACAATTTACTATGTTGTCTATTGACGACCTAGTGTTCTTTGTGCTCCATGGAGCAGGGCATCACCAAGCGGCGGTGTACAGAGTTTGGAAATTCCAATGTTAAAATAGGAGCTATATAACCATGAACGAATGACACTTACCTGTAACTCAAAGTCGCTGAGCATTAAAGAGCTTAGAGGTGGCAACATTCTGAATGTTATTTTCTAAAGGGATATGGCCCCCAATAAATACTAAACCTGTTTGGCGTACCACAGAGCGTGGTATGTTCTTTACTTCCAAAATTCCAACAATCCCACATTCTTGTGTTCCATAACTTATCCAGTATTCCATTAGGCACATCCTTCAGTTGGCAAAGCTACGACCCACTTCACTGACCCTGCACGTCTCCTGGCTACAAGGGCAACAGCGATGAAGGGGAAGTCACCCCTCCACATCCAACCCCAGATCCCACACTGAAGTGTAGAAGTCATTAAATGGATGCAAAGAGATAGCATGTAGCTCTACTAGGAGAAGTAACCTGGGTTACGGAAATTACCCCTACCAACTTACTGTGACGCGATCCTCCAAGACTTCACATCCCAGAACATAGACGATAACAACCCCCCTAAACACCCCTGACTACAACGGTGCATTACTTCTATCACACTCCTACTCACCCCTCACGACTCCCGTGTTCCCCCCTTGCAATGGCATACTGTTAGATACTCCCCCATTCCACTGCCTTCACAGACCATAGCCCTAGGCGTGTCAATGCAACCTAACCATGATCATACCATGCTGAATCTGCAGTCTTATTAATTGTTCTGCATACATTGTTTATAAAAACTCCTAGTTTTGAAGGTTTGGGGGGCGACTTCTAATTTTTTTCCCCCAAGACTCAGTCCTATTAATTTCAGTCTCTCTTTTGCTCGCTTAGGATGCTGTCAGTACTCTTTATGAGTTTGACACTTAGAATCGAGAGACATTTAATCACTTAAATATGACTTTTACTATGATTTGTGATTCTGCATTCTGTGTCTGAGCCTTCATGGCAAATATATGCATTCCTGTGTATTGTTTCTATTAACAATTCTGTAATAAATATTTTTAACTTTTGGATCTACAATTCAGTTATTAAATGGGTAGAGTTTCTAGTCTGACTTTTACTCTGCTAATTTATGTTTCATTGATGAGGGGGTAGTCTTTTACCGCTAAGTCTACAAGAGATCCAGGAGCCAAACTGCCTAAGGTAGAAATCGGGGTGCATAAAATATTTGGGTTTGGATCCTGCACTTACACTTGGGAAACAAGGACAACGTCAGTGGGTGTTCTCATCAATAGGTTTCCCAGTCAAATCTCAGAAGAAGAAACTATCTGGATACAATTTCTTCAAATCATCAGCAGTGAAGTTTTACTCATTAAAAAAAACACATAGCCTCAATTTTCTTAGATTTTGTTCCTCATGAATTTAAGAAAAAATCTTTGAGGCATTCAATTATTGCAAAAGCCTGTATCCAATCGAGGCTCTGCAAGTGCCAAGACCAGCTTCAAGTGACGTTGAGAAATGACTAAGAATTTATTGAGATGTATCTATTGGAAACAACCTCAGCAGTTCCCGAATGAAGATGATTGAAGAATGAATTCAGCAGCAGTCATTTCACTCATACACTGTATTAAGGCCTCACAAAATTCAAGGTAAAGAGGATTGATTCTGTAATTCCTTTGAATTTAGAACCCAAAATATTAATTAAGAAAACAGTAAATATGGTTAGGCTGCATGAATTTGATACCTTGTTGAAGACGAAGAGCTAGTAAATGGATGACGATTTAACATTAAATAATTGTAATTTAAATCATATTCTCTGATGTTTGGGATTTCTGTTGCCACAATGAATTCTATATTACTTTATAGAGCCTCACCAGTTCCTGATATTTTGCTTGTTTACATTGATGAATTGCAGTAAGAATCCTTTGCTAGTATGAAGTTGGAGTTTTAGTTAAGAATCTGTAGAAAATCTCATTCATTTTGGTAACCAACCTACACTGAATTGCCTCACTTATTAATATATCATGACGTCCTTTTTTCCCCTTCCCCTTGGAATGTAATGGCATAGAGACAGAAGAAAGACTTTTCTACAGGATCATGCATTGGAGAGAGGACACGCTTTACACAGGCAACACCAGAATGGAGCTAATGGTTTGTTTATGCAGACATGGCATCAATATGGAACTGGGTGTCCGAACCATAAATAGGTTTGAATAGTTAGTTATAGAGGTAAAATGACTGGTTGCGTTCTGGTTCAGGCAGTGCTTGGCAGTTTGGGCTGGACTGTTCTTACTGGAGCAAGACTAAGGCTGATTTGCATATGACTGGGTCTAATCTGAGGAGGCATAGTGAGGAAAAAAAATATGGATTGGGTATTCCACCTCGAGTGACTGCCAATCATTAGGCTATTTGCAAGCTTCTCGTTAAAACCACTTTTTAGGAGTTTGCTCCCGTCACTCCTCCTTTCTTGCCACATTACATGTCTAGCCTTACATCTACACCCACTGCATGTTGAGCAATGCAGCCTGGTTATCCGTGCCTCGTTACTGTTTGTGCATTCAAT
Source organism: Pleurodeles waltl (assembly GCF_031143425.1). NCBI lineage: Eukaryota > Metazoa > Chordata > Amphibia > Caudata > Salamandridae > Pleurodeles > Pleurodeles waltl. Next base: position 1,127,932,483 of record NC_090448.1, read on the forward strand.
ACACTCCCTTACCACTCACTCCAGTATATCGCCTAAATTGAATTACCTCTGATCAATAAATAATGGAAATTGACAGAGGGGTTATACTGATAGAAAAACAATGAAGAACAGTTATGAGACAGACAGCACCGATAGGACTGAATTATGTAAGGGAATCTTTTGATAGCAGTGCATATGTGGTCATCAAACAGGACAGAGACAGTTGAAACTTAAGCTGGGAGTGAAAGGGAAGTGATGCTCACTGCAGCTGAAGTTTCAGACAAGAAGAGAAGAGCAGGAAGACGGAGGGGGAAGAGGCCAGGTAGCACGAGAGCTAGGAGCTGGTTGACCTATAGCAGCGGTAAAGATATGAATAAATGGCACAAACGCATACCCTCAACAAGTACTAGCAAAGCTAAAAGGTCTGGCTTGAAACAGATAGAGCTTGCACGCTTACATCTCTACCATCACTCACCTATCTGTCTATTCACCCTCACACTCATCCATTTCTCTATCCCTCAATTGAGCCACTCTTGCATTCACCCACTCGGTCATTCAAATTAGTACATGCACAAAATCAACAATCAATGAAAAGCCATATTTAGGTATCAGCTAGAGCTACTGGTTTTGCTGCTAGTATGCGAGAGGTGTGATAATGCTGCTGCGCAGCGTGAGGCTGCTAGTCTATGAGGGGCGTGAGAGTGCTATCAATAGGGTCCAGCTGCTAATCTGTGAGAGTGTGTGATTGTTTCTGGTAGTGTGTGACTATTCCTCTCATAGGTGTGAGAGTGCTATCAGTAGTGCAAGACTTCAAGAATTACAAATGTACACAATGGTAACAAGACCTAAGGAACTACTGAAGGGCTCTCAGTGTTAAAAATGTAAACCCCTTCTTATGGCATTTGTCCTAGAATGTACAAAGTGAAACTCCTCTTGCTGCATTTGCCAGAATGTTCCCAATATAAATCCCCTTCTTTTAGTAGTTCTAACTAGGGTCACACATCCAATGCACACACCCCGGTACTTTATATGGGGTCTGCTTTAAAAATATCTCTGTCAGTTATAAGCAAAGAAACATCTTCACAGGTGGCTAAAGTAACTCCTGCCCAATCAGATATCTATAAGAAGCTCTCTATAGGGTCAGAGCAATAGCCCTTCCCTCCTTAAGCCACTTTTTAATTGTTTCGTGTGATTACATGAGCTCTGGCACCAGTTAAAGCAGTCTCCAACCAGAGCCAAAAAAATCAGCAGGGAGCTCTTTGGTAGCATGCGCTTAAAATATGTTGTAAAAAAAAAAACTTGGCAGAAGAGGAGGCTTTGCGTGGAGTTAAGCATTTAGAAGCTGTTAACTTAGGAGAGCAAAGGGTGTTGTTGGTCTTGACTCTCTCTGCAGAGTGACCCCTAAACATTGTGCGTTCACCAACTCTGTTTTCACAACCCATTTTGTTAGCATTTAGAACTCTTTGCACTTTACCTCCTCAAACCAGTCCAAAAGTGCTTGTACTATCTCCTTCAAACATGGTAAAATTGGCTTGCACCCAACTGGCACATTTAATTTACTTATAAGTAAATTGGTACTACATGTCCCCGGGGCCTGTAAATTAAATAGTACCATCATGACTGCAGCACTTAGTGTGGCACCCCCACTTAAGAAGACTTTTTATACATTTCTCAGGTCTGCCACTGCAGCCTTCTTGCCAGGCCTAAACATTCCTTTTTAATACATATAAGTAACTCCTGGGGCTAGCCCCTAAACAGCCCGTAGTCCATGGTACATTGTATTTAATAAGTCGGCCATCTACTTTACATTTTTACATGATCTACTATTGAAAAACTCTTACATTCTTTTTTCACTACTGCAAGGCCTAACTATCCCCATAGGATAACATTGGGACACCTTATTACATTTGATAAGTGATAACCTTTGTTTGGGAACAAGGGGAGACTTCATGTTTGGTGTCAAAAGAATGGTAATTTAAAACCCTCTTCAAGGGTACAGTAGGATTTTAAGTCCATTCTAAAAATGCCACTTTTAGAAAGTTGGCATTTTCTTGTCCTAACCATTTGGAGCATGCAGCCTATATTCTTTATCAAATGAGTAGGTTTATCTAGCAGCTGGCCTTTGTGTATTCCTCCCAGACAGTATCACAAAGGGGAACTAGGTGCTGGCAGTATGGGCCACCAAGACCTGATGGCAGTGGAGAAGCTGTCTCCTATCACACTTACACTTCAAAAGAGCTACCTCAGCACACACACAAAGAACGTCACCCAAGACTTTTGTGACTTCAGACATCCTTCTACCAGACACAGATGTGGGGAGGGTAGGGAGAGGTCTATAAGTTTCTCCCACATCAAAGGTGGCACCAGGTATAAATAATGGACCCTCAGACCAACTCTTAAATATACTCCTGGACTTGTTGTGGATACTGCTGAAGAAAAACTACCCTGCTGCCTGAGTAGGAGAAGGGAGACTTGACCTGAAACCTTCAACCCAGGCTACCGGAAGTGACTCCAAGAGTCAGCCGATGGACTTCCTGCTTAGAGCTACAGGGACCCAACAGGCTCCAGAGGCCTCTCTGTAATGACCCAGCTGGCCTGCTGCAACTAGACATGCCTGGACCTGCAAGAGTCTTGCTGGCCTCGGCAAGAGTGAGTCCTTGATTCCCAGGAGGCATCGCTCGAAGGTCCTGGCCCATGGTTGGCATCAGAATGCATTCTTCCTCTGAAGAAGGAGAAATCCTGAAGATTTTGGCTCTTTGAAACTGGGCCCGTTCACTTCGAGATCTTGCCGCCTATGACGACTGCCAACGTGAAACTTAATCAACACAACTTTTAGTGTTACAGTTACCACCAGTGACGACTGGCAATGTGAGATCTGCACTTTGCACTACAGCATCAACTGCTCCCAGTGACTGGCAACGCAAATCTTAAACAATGACGGTCCATGAACCTTAAGCATAGATGGTCCATGATGCCCAACAGGATCTTCATGATACAGCGCTGACCATCCGTGAAGCCTGGCCAGCTCCTCATGCTACAGTGACAACCATCTGCAGTGCTCTTTCTGTTCCCTGCGGCCTCCTTTACTGTGAACTGGACACTTCGCACTGGACTGCGAGGGCATCTATTTCAGCAATACTAACCTGGTCCCTGTAGCAGGCCCACGTTCAATCACAGTCGACCTGAACTTGTGGCTTTACCCCGGTCTAGCACAACCTGATAACCGTGAGTAACGCTTTGTAGTTTTAGGCACTATACTTACCGGAAAACTATGGAATTGCCTATTCCTCAATTTTCTGTTTGGATTTTGTTGTTTTAGTGTCAAATATTTTATTAAATGTTACTCTTTTTCTAAATTGGTGTGGGATTTCTTGTGTTATGTTTTCAATCCATCACTGTTTGGGTGCTGCATAAATACTTTACACATCACCTTCTGACTGCTTTTGTGCCAAGATACCATAGGGTTAAGCACAGGTTAACTGAGTGACTTTTGTGGTTTACCTTGACAGGAAGTGTGGATGTTGCTTGAGAAGGGTACTCAACTCGCCCAACCAAACACCCAGTATCCCACAGGGGTCATCAGACTGTGGTCAGAAATAAATCGCCAGTCGCTGCAACCCACCACTGAGCAGGTCCTCAAGGAAAACAAAAGTTACATAAATTATCCCACCTGTATTGGAGGCGGCACAGCAGCCGTCACATCGACTTTACAAGGATATGAAGCTCAAATGAACACAGTGGGATGATTTATGTTCTATCTGTTTCACTTTTGATCCAAGGTACAAATGAAGAAAACTGTTGCCACGAGAAACAAACAGTGGCAAAGCCAATAGATCGTGCTTGCATTTTAACTCCTCATAAAAAAATAAAAAAGCAACAAAAATATTGTTTTTTTAGTAAACAGTTCATATAAAGTTTAAATAATTTGTTATTAATTCAACGTGACGACTAATCAGTGTACTTTTGAGATATTAAAGAGTCCCTCATACATTACAAAACAAACACTCCATCGAAGGAGAAATGATACGCCAAACCGCCAATAGCATGAGATGAGTGAGAAACACTCCTCTGGTTGCAGCCAAAGCCTTGATCTGGCTATATTTTCAAGAACTGGTAACGACAGATCCACACAGGGCCATTCATTCAAAAGAATTGTGGGTCTAGAAAGCCACTGATATTTCATAACTTCTCCGGGTGTTACTCGGAGCTCTGCTGCAAGCTTGGTGACGTACACTGCACCAATAATGCACGATACACAAATGTTTGCTGGTTTTCTGAATAGTTCTTCAAAGGTCTCTTCAGGTAACCCACAAAATGCATCACTTTAGACTTCTTAGAACAGCCAGAGCATTTAAAACAGAAAATAATAGATTGGCAAGTTAAAAAAAAAAAGTACGTTTGTCTATTCTGTAGTCTCCAGAAGACAATACCTAGACACCGCTATCACCGCAGCTTTTCCTTACCGTTAAATCTTTTAAAACTATTGCTTAGTATTCGGGAGCCTCGTCTAATTCAGGGATTAGATGCCAGGCCACGAATGTATATTTGGTTAAGAGTGGGCAAATTACAACCTCACGTATGAAAGACCATGACTGCAAGTGGCTCTGCAGAAAGGTGCCATCTGCCGTTTTTACCACCAGAGGTCACTGCAGCACTAATACTGCGACATTGTGAAAGCTAACTTTAGAAAAGGTTTTTGCTGGTTAGCAATCTACAATTTTAACTCAGAGATTTGCGGGAAATTATCACTATTTTATTCATTCAGTGCTTGGCCTTAAATGTGGCACTTTAAAACAGAAGCATTTCAAGGATAAACAAAGGTGTCATCTACGAGGCATGCTTCCCTTGCATTTCAACGCTGTCAGGCCACGGCATTAACCAATGTGCTGCTGAGACTGTCCCACTCCCATGAGGAAATCTTTGTTTATGTTTTCGCCACTTTGTGCTAAGCCTCATAACGTTTTTATCCTTTGAAACACCAAAGCTATCCAGACCAAATGTGTGTCTTTTTACCGCACAATTTGGGGATTCTAAGGGTGCCCAGGGTCTGTGGATTTCCCTGAAGGGAACGAGTAAACAGACAAAATATAGCAATTGTGTTTTTTAAATGGTACAAAGTACAGTGCAAGAAAACTGTTTTTTTTCTAAATGTAAATGGCATCAACAAAAGGCTCGCCTTGCTAAGATCACCATCGTCCCAGCTTTCAGGAACACAACAAACAAAATATTTTGTGACCAAAGTGATTGCACTGTATATCTATGTAGTAGTCTATTTTCCTATTTTTGTGGTTTCTACCTATTTGCAGTCTGGGCTGGAAATAGAGGTGAACCCAGAAAGCTATACATTTCTGAAAAGTAGACTTAATTTTCAATTCATCAACAGGCCCCTTTCTGCATATCACTCATGGTTATCTCAAACAAATTAATATTTTAAATATAACATAACGTAAATAAATAGGTGACTGTGCTTTCATCTGTGACTTTTTGCCCCAATGGCTGATTTTCAAAAGTTACATACCATTATGTCTGTCAGACACTTCTGGTGGCAGTGATGTGTGTTTGTTGGTTGTCCAAAAATACATGCTACTCAGAGCTAATAACTGAGTTGCGGTTATAAAGATATTTTAAAAATGTGTTATTGTGTAGCAACCATGCAGCAGTTCATATGGAAAAATCTAATGGATGAAAAATGTATATGAAGGAAGCCTGTACATTTTTGAGTAACTTGCTTAGCTTAGGAACAGTGGTTATTCATACAACTGATATTTTGCAAAATGCGGCCTTTCTTGCGCACTGTCTTATTTACAAGCAACACTCCTATCCTGTTTTCCATTACTCCATTATTTCTCCTGACAAAAATGGTAGCCCGCTCATTTGGTTGGGCCTATCGCACACATCAAGGAAGGCCCTAAAATGCAAGGAAATATCAACATTTCACTCTGCAAATTGACCCAGTGGTTTTTGGGCCTAGGCCGAAATGATCTCATCCTCAAGGGGTGAGGTGGGGCTACAACATCAGAAAAGTGATGGACTGTCTGATGTGAAAGAGAGTCACAACTTTCTGTAGGAAGGCTGCTCTAGTCCTCAGCACCAGTTTTTCACAAAAAAAGGTGGAGTAGGGCAGCTGAACTGATAAAGCTTGAAGCTCACTCATGTGACGAGCTGAGGTTATCGTAATGAGAAAGACTGTCTTCAGGGTCAGGAGATGTACAGGACAGGTATGGAACAGATCAAAAGCGGTGCATATGAAGAAAGTAAGGATCCAATTTAAGTCCTCATATCAGGCATCACGAAGGGTGTAAGAATAAAAATGTGCATCAAACCTCTGAGAAATCGCACTACAACAGGTAAGATAGACAAGGATGGTTGGTCTGGTAAAAGCATAAACGCCGAAAGGGCTGATAGGTAATAATTAATGATACCCATTGAAAGTCCTTGCTAGGCAAAAACAAAATGAACAGCAAGGCATTCAACAGTCTGGCCTGTAATAGGTATGCATTTAGGAAGCCACAGTAGGCCACAAATTTGTCCCAGCATACTTAAACTTTGAAGAGGGACGCTTGGCTGCAAGGATGGCATCCATGACTTCAGGAGGGAAACTAAATGCAGTCAACTGCTACCGTTCAATTCCTATGCATGGAGGTGCAGATTGCACAGGTCTGGGTGTGTTAAGCAGTTCCCATTTTGGTAATAGGGCTGCCTGCTTAGAACAGCAGCACCACTGAGCGTGGGAGACTGAGTCCAACCCTTGCTGCTTGGTAGCTGTCGGCCTACCTTCTGGCTGGCTCACATTGCCTCAACCAAACCGCTAAACCTGTTGGGGTAAACGGTGATAACCGCAACCTCAACATGACACTAACTCCTCAGGAAGATGGGAAACAGATCATACCCCTTTCACTCGGCTACTCAGACATGCAAAGGCATGACACGAGAGGTAAGATAGATTTCAATGTGTTTATTGAAGTAACCACATTCAGGTATAAAAAGCGTGTGCCACGATAATCAGGCAGATGAAACAAAGCGAGGTAACCCACATTATAGTCAAATTGAAGAAGATAAACAAATCCACCATGTTGTGAGTGTCAGGATAGTCTAGAATTTCCTATCAAAGTCTCGATCTGTGAGCATAGTAGTTGTAACCCTCTGCCTTGCCAGACCTAATGATTTAGCCCTGGCCTCATACTTGAATCAAGTAGCAAGGGTCTGCCTGTTGTGTGGATAGCAATCCTCTCGGGAAGCTGAGAAGTTAGGGTCAGCAAAGGTGTCGGTCGTGTAGTATGCATCCCAGGATGATCATGACCGGTTTGCCCTCTACCCTCCTTGTGCCTAGTTGCAGTTTATAGAATGACCCATACATCGTTTGGACAACAGTTCTGCTGTAATGCTGTGTCTTGGGGATAGAAGCTGGCTTCAGGGGTGGCAACACGAATAAGCATATTATGTACTATATGTACCAGTCTTGGGCAAGGAGTACAGATTACATGTGGTACAAGGCTGATTAAATGTGCAGCATGAACCATGCCTTCTTAGAAAAAGCAACTAATAAAATAAGTAAAAGCAATTGCTAAAAGCAGGCTTTCTAAAATATGAATAAAAATGTTTATAAAAGTAAACTAAGAAACAAGCTGTGAAGCTAAGCTAAAACTGGGGTGCCCAGCCCGGGTAATACAAGGGTCCTCAGAACAGGTGCAAGACCCTAACTTGCTGCTGCCACAGAAGATCCTCTTGAAGCAACAGAGGATTCTCCCAAAGCAGCAGCCTTATCAAAGGACAGATGACCATGCTCAGGACTTCCAGGTACCACACTCTCTTTGCCCAGTATGGTGCCACTAGGAGCCCAGTAATTTTTGATTTTCTTCTGAACTCAGAACAGGAGAGGTAACCGCATGAAGGCATCCAAGAGTCCTGGCTCCACATTAGGGGGAATGTGTCTCCAAGAGAAAGCATTCTTGGAAACTCTGGTACAAAAATAGTGCTGATATTGCACACTGTCGGCAGTGGCTAAGATCAAGCCAGGGTTCACTCCATTGCTGGAATAAGCGTTGTGCCACTCCGAGTATAACTCCTATACATGATCCACTAAGTGTCACTATCTGAGTTTAACATCCTGGAGTTTAAAGATCCTGCCAGATGGTGGACAACCAGGAAATGCCCTGAGTTTCAACCATATGCTAGGCCTCCAGGATTGCACCCCATCCTGCGTGTTGCAATACCACAAGGCAGTGGTGTCATCTGTGAGGACCTGAACGAGCCTTCCCTTGTTGGACGGCAGGGAAGTATTCAATGCAAGGTAATGGCTCAGAACTCCAGCACGCTCATGTGGAGGTGGGTCTCTATTGGAGACCAAACCCCTCTAATCTCCACCTCCCCCAGATTACCTCCTCAACCCAGCAGTGGCAAATCTGTCATCACAGTCAGATCTAGGTGAGGTAGAGAAAGGTGTCTGCCACCAGTCTAATTTTGTTTGAACAGCCATCAATGCAGGTTTTTGTAGTCTCCTACCGAAACTTGGGATAGAATTCAACAGGTTCCCTTAGTGCTGGCCTCACTGAAGCTTCCGATCCCACTGCAAAGCCCACATGTGCCATCTGGCATGGTAGATGAGGAGAATGCAGAAAGCCAATAGGCCAAGAAGCCTCAGAGCCACGCTCACTGAGACCCAGGACCGAGGCTGAAACATCTGGATTATAGTCATAATGTTCTTGGCTCAATGATCTAAAGGGAAAGCCTGTATCCAGGATGTTCTAAGGAAAAGGGATCCTCTGCGAAGGAGTCAAGTGTGATTTGGACACATTGATAATGAACCCCAGTGATGCAAGGAGGCTCACCTTCATTTAATGGGGTCAACAAATGACTGTGGTGAGCCTGCCTTCAACAGCTAGTTGTAGAGGAAGACTAGTACTACCGACCTCTGAAGATATGTGGCAATCACAGCCATCCCCTCACCTTCTTGAACACTTGAGGGCCACCAGTGAGGCTGGAAGCATGCACAGCAAACTGAAAATGTTTTTGGCCCATCTTGAACTGGAGGCAGCACCTGAGGGCCTGGAGGATGGGCATGTGAAAGTATGCATCCTGGAGACACCACGCTATCATCCAGTTTCCTGGATCCAAGGCAGAAAGGACCTGGGCTAGGGTGAGCTACATGAATTTGTCCTTCTGCAATAAGAAACTGAGAGGTTGAAGATCTAAAATAGGGAGAAAGGTCTCTGCCCTTTTTTGGCACTAGGAAATAACAGGAGTACCAAGTTACAAGTCCTGAGGCTGGAACTTTCTATATGGCCTTTTTCTCCAGAAGAGCCAGAACATCCTGCTGCAAAATGGACAATTGGTCCTCCGAAAGCCACAGGTGGATAGAAGATTAGATGGCAGGCTGTAGTCCACTGCATTGCAGGAACCACGTTCTAGATGTTATTGCTTGCCACCTGTCAAGAAAATGATTGACTGAGTCTACCACAGGGTCACCACGTGCTACTAAGGTGCAACTAAAGTGGCTTGGAGATTGCTGCCAGAGGGGCTGGAGACTGAGAAGTTCATTGTCCCACTGATCCTGCATGATGTCTACTGGATACCAACCGCAAAATGATTATAATGCCTAATGTTGGGGTGGTGGGCCTTGACACTGCTTGTAGGCAAGGCACCTAGCAATGCTTCGATATGGGCAAAATTGTTAGGGATACTGCCTTGCAGGTTTGGAGAGACTGAGGTAGCGAGCAGTGGCTATACCTTCTTTGGAGTGCTTGAAGGTGGAGTTGGCCTTCTCGCCAAAACGGAAAGACCTGTCAAAAGGAATATGGATGAGTGATGAATGAACAGCGTCCAAAAAGCCAGAGAATCTCATCCATGCATGGGGCCAGAGCACCACACTACTTCCAACCGCTCTGCTTAAACAACAGGTCGTGTCCAGGTTTGACTGAATAACACACTTGACCGCATACTGGTCATCATGAATGGTCTGTGCCACGTTGGTGAGGAATTCTTTTTTTCTTCTTCTTTTTTTTTTTGTCCTCATCTCACCGACCCGAGCCAATAGCGGGAGGATCCATTTTTACTCCAGGTATCTAGCCCCTTAATATCAACGGGCCCTTCCACCTGATGCTCTTATATCCTTGGCAAATCCTTCCCCCCCCTCCGCCCAAAATCCTGAATGGACAGTATGGCCGGGTGTACCGAGGAGGGGGGGGGGGGGGGGGGGGGGGGGTGTCAGGTATAATCATTGGACTTCCTTAACAACTCCAGTAAGGTTTTACCCAACATTTTCCCATCCCACCCACAAGACATCTCTTTTACTGATCGGCCCGGCTCTGTCCAGTTTATATAATCTGTCTATCGAGTTCAGCCACTCCTGCACTGTAGGGGGTTGTGAACATATCCAGTTATAACAAATTTGCCACCGAGCAGTAAGCATCAAAAGAAACAAAAAACGTTGCTGTGATTGGTCTCTCATCTCACAAACCACAAATAGCACTAAAGCAGAATTCAATGTTATTTCTTCCCCAAATATCCTGTTTAATACATTCTGCACATCTACCCAATACTTAACTAAGCCAGGACAATCCCAGAACATATGAATATCATCCGCATCGATACCTTCACAACGTGGGCATTTCTTCTGAATTCTGCTTATACGGGATAACCTTGCTGGAGTTCAATATACTCTGTGCAATGTAAACAAATGGTTCCTCCTCATTGCCGCAGATTTAACTGTATTTCAGAGAATAGAGCATGATTTTTGCCACATCGCTATTATATCCATATTTGGGAACACCTCTCCCCATTTCTGGAGAGGGAGGGGGGGGGATCCTCCTCAACTGCCTCCATCAAGGCTTGATACCAGACCGCAATTTCCTTAGGTAGAGGTCTTTGAGTTCGTTTCTCGTCCCAGCAAGATCCACCAATTTCTCCTTCTTGTAAAGATTTAATCCAACTAGCTAACTGGTAGTACTTAAATTTAGAGATATCCCTTCCCACTCTCTCCAGAAATGTGGCCCATGGTATCAGATTCGCGCCCTCTATAATCTGTTCCCATTGTAGTATCCCGCTCGCCTTTAGTGGATTTGATAGTTTATCATGAAGGCATACCGGGGTACCAGGTGAGTCCCATATTGGAGCTGAGCCAGAGTAATAAGCTATCCGCAACAGATTGCAAATCTGTAACCAAATTTTACAGGCCTGCCTCAGAATCTTAAGTCTAACTTTTTTGAAAAACTTCGGATGGCCAAATTTGTACAAAAAAAACTCAGCCCCTTCCTCCGCATATGCTGTCAACGCTGCCCACATTGGGGTATATTCTGACTTCTTATCTTAGAGAATTCTACTATTCTTAAATTGAAAAGCCAAATAATACTTATAAAAATCAGGTGTTGCTAGCCCCCCCCGTTGTGCCCAAACAAACGAAGACATGTCTCCCTGCAATTTTGTAAACCACTTGCTCTTAAATTCCAACTGGATAGTATTAAATAGAAAAGTGAATTTTGGCAGAATTATCATTTTCAGGATATTAGATCTACCTATTAAAGACAACGGGAGAGCCGCCCATGTTTTAAGGAGTTTCTTGGCCTCTAAATGTATTTTTTCAAAGTTTATCCTTGCCAAGTCCCCCAGTTCTTTTGTAATCTGGACTCCTAAATATCTAATTCCCCGTTTAACTAGCGGAGATTCATATGACATGTTCCAACACATAATCTCTGTCTTCTCAGTATTGACATTATACCCTGACATTCTACCAAAGCCTTCTATCGCCAATTTTATTGGAGGAAGTGAAAGCGAAAGGTCCCTAGTGTAAATCACAAGATCGTCCGCATATAATGCAACCTTCTTTTCCCAGCTCCTACTCTGAAAGGAAAGAATTTCCCCATTGTTTCTAAGCAGTGTTGCAAGCGGCTCAATATATAGATCAAATAACCAAGGAGTACAGGGGACAACCCTGCCATGTCCCTCTGAAGATAGCTACTTCTTGTGAAAGCACGTCATTAATCAGAATTCTCGCTGTTGGTGACCTATATAGTTCATTAACTGCTCTGATAAAAGTAGTCCCTAATCCAAACCTTTCCATAACCACCTGCAAAAATAACCAGTTTACCTGATCAAATGCCTTGGCTGCATCAAAAGTTATTATTGCAAGGGGAAGCCTCTCTGCTAAAGCCAAATCCATTGCTGCCAGTAAATCGTGCACTAATTCCTGTAACTGTCTACCTTTAATAAACCCTTTCTGGTCTGGATGAACTAGTCCCGGCAAAACCTTCCCCAACCTTTTAGATAACAGACTTGTATAAATGTTATAGTCTGAGTTCAGTAGTGAAATAGGCCGATAAGAAGAGCACTGTGTTGGGTCCTTACAGGGCTTCAAAATCAAACAAATTACTGCCTCCATCCAGGAGCTCGGTGCTTGGCCCCCTTCCAAGAGCATATGATTAAACAATTTCAATAGAACCGGAATTAATTCTTCCCTCAGTGCCAAATATATCTCATTCGGGAGATCATCTGGGCCCGAAGCTTTTCCTCTCTTCAAACCCTTAAAAGTATCAATTAATTCAGACCCAGTTACCTCTCCTTCTAAAATTTGTAACGCTGAGCTCTCCAAACATGGCAGCCTAACCGTAGCCAAGAAATCTCTAACCTGCTCCTCCAAATTCCTCAGCCCATCTGAATACAGATCTTGAAAAAAGGAAACAAAAGCATCTTCTATTTCTGTTCGTTCTACACAAATCTGACCAGTAGCCTTAGATCTAATTGAAGAAATATGTTTCTTTGAGTGGTCAGATTTTACCTTCCAAGCCAGTAACTTACTGCACCCTTCCCCATATTCATAATGCGCGTACTGACTAGCTTCCCATTTCTTTCTTTCTCGAGCCTCCAATAAATACTCTAATTTCAAGTAGGCTTCCTCATGTTGTCGTTCGAGTAACATTAATTGATCCCTATTCCCCGTTTCCTGAAACGGTGAGGAATTCTTCTGTGAATGCTGGCAAGGTCTCTTTGGCCATTTGAATACCTATCCAGCAAACATCTGGGAGCTGCCTGACCTTAGGACAAGGCTAGCTTAAATGACTATCCTATTTCCAAATGTCTCAATTGGTTTTTACTTTCTGTTTGAAGGGTTGTAGGAAAATAATTGGGGTTCATCCTGCAGGTAGAAGCAGGGGACCATGAGTGGGTCTGTGGTGTCATGCCATCTATCTATTCACAGTTGGACAAGAGCAGGGTTTATCTCAGGTTCCAGATGAGGGTGTCAGTTAAGACTTCAGTGAATGGCACAAATAGTTTGGATGATGTCTGTCTAGGTTCTCAAACTTCCATGAGGATGCCTTCTTAATAGAAGGTAACAGTAAATTTAGAACTCCTGCTGCTTGTCTGAAGACTACAGAAAAAGAGGTTGACTGTTTTGTGGAAGAGCTATCAGGAGAAGTGTCCAGTCTACTGACCTCTTGTAGGTCCACATACAAATTGTCTTCATCATATTTTGAGGAAATGTCATCCCCACCATCACCATTGATGCCAAAGCTGGTTGACTCTGGTCAGAGTCTGATCCAAAAAGTTGATGGACTACACAAGAGTGGCTCCAAGGCAAGGGTACTTTCTTAGCAGTCACAGTGTACTGGAGCCGGGTACGTATGAACTGTGTTGAGACACAACTTTGGCTGAGGTAGATTCAAGTGGAAGTCAGATAGGACAATAGGACTGGCATACTTCTCCAGCATTGGCTAGGTCAGTGTCCCCTCAGCAGGAACAGTCATGGATCATGGTGCTGGGCGTGAAGTCACCTCAAAAGTCAGAGCTGAATTCCAAGGTGGATTTAGGAGACACAGACTGGACTGAGGGCAACCAGCCGACAGTAAAACAACCAGAGACCTCCGCGAATACATGAAGCAGAAGATCTGAAGCATTGTCTCTTTAGCAGGATCAATCTGTTGTGGTATTGTCGACAGCCCCGGACATTTGAGGTGCATTAGGATCAGCTGCGGAATCAGATCCTCAGAGTAAGACTGAGACCGAGAACGAATGGCATTTTGGCATCCTCATGATGTTTCAGAAGGAGAGTGGCAAGGCTGGGTTGAGGTACATTTGGACTTGGGCTTTTTGTCTCTTGGATTGTGACAATGACCTGTCATGGGAATGGCCCCCAAGAGTTGGAATGAGAAAGCATCCTCAGCTTTGAGCGGGAGCATACCTTTCATGGTTTCCCAAGGAGTTTTCAGACATAGAGCTAGGCTTTACATTCCTGGATAATCTTTGGGTGCATTAGAGAACACCGTTTGCATGACCTAGTGCCATGACCCTAAACCAAATACCAGACACACACCTCATGGGGATCTATCACAGACATCTATTTGAGAAAATTCTTACAAGGCTTAAAGCCTGTAGTTTTCAGGAGGGTGCACTGCTTCTTGCACACTAAAGAAATTCTGGAATCCTCAACCGATGGGAAAAGCTAGGAGCTAGCTCTCAATCCCCGCATGGAAAGAAAGGAAGTGACTCCAGAGCACTTGGGTGGCGCACCTATGTGGCTCTAACACTTCAGGGGTAGAGGGGAGTCGACACTGAGCCACATGGCTCCATCTAATAGCTGAAAAATATTCTGGATTAAGCATTGTGCCTGGGGATTCTCTGAAGGTGAAGAGTCTGGGGTTGGAAGTACCAATCAGAAACACATTTCTCTGGGGAACTGTTTGCTACCAAGGATTAAACAGAGATTCTCTTAAAACTGTGTTGTGAGTGAAAAAGATTGTGTTTATTAAGGCGGCATGGGTAAACCCCTTCCAAAATTAATGACTCAATTTCTGGCATTTCTTATTTTCTTATCCCTGCTTTCAAACAAATTAATCAAGTCTGAGCATTTCACAAAAAGTAAAATAAAATACTCATCACATTCATTTGAGTTCTCTTAAAATATGAATTTAGCGGTCATGGTGAATTAGTTTTTTGTTCCTTGTGAGCCAATTAGTGTCAAGACTAGCAACCACTACAAAAATCCTAAAATAAATGTTTTACACATTTGAGTTCTTTTACTGTGCTAAACATACATTTGGTGTGTATGATGTCTTATTTCCCTATTGCCTTTTTGCTTTAATAAAACATTTTTTGCTGTTTGACAGCAAGAATACCAATTGTGCTTATTTTTTTGTTTTAACATTTAGTGCTTAGATATCTGCATCTGTTTATATCTCTTACTGACGATCGCAGCCATGCAACGAACAGCTTGATAGCAAGGAGGGTTGCAAACGTAGCACACTATTTTGAAAATTAGAATTTTACCATCAGCCTGCAAAGCAGTGACATCGGTCAAATAGCAGTCACCACAAATGCCTGCCTCAAAGTGTTTCTGCTCAAATGCCTGAAATCTCTGCCATACGCCCACCAATGAAAACAGCAAAACGTATTTTAGCACGTTCAATTTATTTCCCGTTCCACAACGCTTGTATACTTGCCCTCATCCAATGGCAAACAATTCTACAACCCATCCCGCTACTCCAGGGGTTGTAACCTGTGGTCCGTGGCCCACAACTGTTTAGAAACTTAAATAATATTAGTAGATTAATAAAATATATAAACAAACAAAAAACAAAACTGAACATTTTAAAACACTGAAAAAGTGAAGGAATTTGAAGTTGCAGGCTACAGATTAGGTTGGTATCATTGGTGCAATTCGAGAGAGTAGCACAGGCACAACAAACAGTATTATTGAAGAGTGGTGGCCCCATTGGAAGCACTGGTATGCACCAACAAAAAGATGGAATAGAAGCATACAAGAAAGCGACGCCCTAGAACCTAGCATATTGTATTGCCTTTAAAAATAAAACATTTGTAAAGCAGTAACCTTACCAATACAAGTTCAATTTCTGTACATTTTCTGGTTGTCAATTAACGAAATTATTTCAAAATGTGCATATTTGTTTGACGTATAATGTTTCCTGTAGCTTTGTGTGTAGTTTTAGGTTCAAATCGTGGATATTGTTTGGCAGAGGTACTCGGCTTCCAGCAGTGATTCGGTGGTGGGTGCACAGTCAGATCAGAAAAAAGAACCATTGCCCTAGCCCCTTCTTGTATGTTAGATGAGTGGTGTAACGAAACTTGAGCCCCCCCCCCACACTCAGTACATAGAGCCCCCCTTCTGGACTCACGCAGGAGCTCCGAGGTCAGAGTACAGTGCTGAAGGGGCCCCCTGGAGCTCCCCCCCCCCCCCCCCAACCCCACCGCAGGAGCTGCTTGGGCCTTTGTTACACACAGATGCAACATTTTACCATGAAAGGCGCAATTCCGATATTTAGGGAGCAGAGTTACACTCTCAAATTACAGATTAATTTCAATCTGGGGAGGGTGAACGAGAGCTGAGGAAATTGGTTATATTCTGGAACACCCTACCACTCTCTTTGATGGGCCGTTTAAGCATCGCCAAAATGGTCTTTCTCCCAAGATGCCTGTTACAGAACTCCTTGACTATCATTCCTCACAGACTTTGTAGGCAGCTGGACTCTCTCCTTACTTCTCTTTTGTGGGCAGAAAAATGTTGCCCGGTGGACTCTGATGAGACAATAGGAGCAGGGAGGGCTGGGGACCCAGTGGCTGGACTTGTATTATTTTGCTGCACATTTGCAATATGCGGCACAATGGCTGGACTCAGCTGACAACTGGGAGAAAAGCCTACTTTCTGGCACGGTGGACACTCTCCTCTGCCTGATCTCCTTACAGAGGACGCCTGCCTCACAAAGGATGCCCCAGGCACAGTTAGGCAGACTGCAACTCTAGGCACAGCTCCGTACCTACAGCTCTCAGGCGAGCCCCGTTTAATCGAGAACTCCCATTATGGATACTGAGTCCAGTCAGATGCATGATGAATAATATGTACTTTAAATAGTGGAGCGAGGGAGGGTGTGAACTTCTGGGTGAGTTATACCCAAATGAAATCTTCCCCACGTTTGAGGAGGCTCAGGACACTTTCTCCCCTGGACCGGGGCACTTTCGGCATCACAGCAGACTGACAGAAATAGCAAGGGGAACCCGGCCAACCTAGCCAGCAGCCCCTAAAACAACTCATACTCTTGGACTGCTCTTGACCTGCACTCGGGAAGCCATTTGATTTCATTATTATACAAAGCCAGGCGCTCCGATATTGAGCCCCCTCCCCACCCCACCCCCGCCACAGGCTCTCCTGGCCTGAAACCTAGAATTTAATCCCCATATTACTGAAGGGGACTGGACTCGAATCAATACCCTCACGCATACTGTCTCTTGTAATGCCCGATTTAAATTAGTGCATTATAATTTCCTTCACAGGACATATCTCACATCCGGTAGATGACACTGTTAACCTTTCACAATTACACACTGGAGATTATCGAGGGGAAGATTCTCTCAGATATGTTGAATAGTTTTGAATCTGACTATGTGACCCGCTACAGCTTACCTGCCCGCCTATTCTTTGCTGTCTGGTTTATGTAAACATTGAAAAAAAAAAAGTAAAAAAAAAAAAAAAAGACGTCGACTAATATCTTCATTCTGTACACAACTGAAACTTACTGCTGGTGGATGAATACATTTGTGAACACACAGCCATATGCAATGGACAGATCATTGCAAAATGTTCAAACTTATTACATGTGACTGATCGTAACAAAATGAGCACTTTTTTTGCACAAGCACTTTGCATTCATCTCTCACGGAGCACCTTCTGTTCCCTTTTATTTAAAATGATCAATGTTGTTTCTCATGTTGCATGAACCGGTGTCAAAGTAACACATGTATTTATTCATTTTACAGCCTATGTGTATGCGTGGTTGACACAGGGGTCTTTTGACCTGGAGGGAGGATATTCCTCTTAGGACTCCCCTAATGAATATGATGTGCACAAACTACATCCTACAGAACCACTACGGTGTATGCTGTACTCAACCCAGGTTCTGAGGAACAGAGGGTAACCCCATATATTTCCCTGCAGGCCTGCCAGACCGACAGCTAAACTTGTGATCTGTCAGTCACACACACATGTATCAGCAGTGAGCATCGAAACCACTGAGGTAACCGAAAGGTTCAGATGGAAAAAGATATATAACAAATTGAAAACAGGTATTTTTTGCGAACTATTTAGACAAAGTTACAAATTGCCTTTTTCTTCTTAATTTAGACATTTCCCTAAGTGATGTTATTGAAAGGGATTTAGAAATATTTTTGCTAAACAAAATTCTTTACTTGTAAGGTGCTATGTTGAAAAATGTGCATACTGAATACACAAGGCTGCAAAGGTAATCCACTGATATGTGGAACAAAGACATTTGTCAGCAGCACATGTACACAGTTCTTACCTGTGAGCCCTTCTTGCTGCCAGGCAGGTTAATGATAAGAGTCTTCCCTCGGATTCCACAAACAGGCCTGGAGAGAGAGAGAGAAGCAGGCAAGCTGAAGAGGAAGGGTTTAGTTCTTGAATCATTTTAGAAATCATGAGAAGAAAACAGGCGAGAGGGCCATGACTAGAACATTGACTGCTGCAACAGCTGACACAGTTAGCAGTTAACTTTATGTGGCATTACAAGGGGTGACCAAGTTATTTACCTGAAACTGCAGTTTCCGGACACTTTGGGTGTATCTAAGTCACCTCCTCTCCGAACATCCCCTCTTTAAGAAAGTGCTTTACTTACCGAGAACAGGTGGGCGAGATCGTGGGACAGAGCACAGAATGGGTTGTGGAATTGAGTGCCACACGATAGGCTTACGGGATGCAATGGCATGTCAGCTTGTGGTATGGATCATGGCCTTGTTTGCCAAGTTGCGGGCTAGATCATACATGTAATGCCACATAATGAGGTAAATCAGGATGGATTGTAGCACAGGGCTCCAGTTTATCAGGTGAACCATGGAGATGAGTGTTAGATTATGGGATGGACCATGGAAAGGAGTGTTAGATCAGAGGTGGGCCGTGGGATGGTTTTGTGTGGCGTCACATGGTGGACTGAGCACAGAGTGGACTGAAAGGCCATCAGTGGAAAGTCTGTCATTCATTCAGGGACTCTAAAGATCTGCCTCAGAGAACACACAAGGAAAGCAATGCTGATGTAGTGAACATGGGAAAAGCAGAACCTTGTATTAAATACGAGAAACTGGTGCAACATTGATACTCGAACCATGAAAGAGATGGAGCGCCAGTTCATGAGATTCATTGTGCAATTGACTAAGATATCAAGGCCCTCGCAAGTGTACAAGCAGTATATTAGGGAACTCGTCTTATGCTACTTCAGTGCAGAAAGGCTTAATATGTAGGTTGTTTCGCTTCTGCATGGCTCTTGGCTTCCACCGTACAATGGCCAGCATTTTGAACTAACAGGACCACAATTTACCAAATGTTGTCAAGTACCCCACACACCTCTACCATATGTGCAGTTCCTTCCATCATCACCGCCAGGTATCAGACCATGAATATGTGCTCTGGTCCCATCTTGTCTACATCCTAAGATGTAGGGATGATTTGCCTCTGGAGTTTGCCATCCTGTGATACAGAGGTTGCAGACAGGCAGGCTAGGGTGAATTTCCTTATGAGTGAGGCAGGCTATTTTGAAGTAAATCTTTAGATGCCTCTCAGAAAGTTTGGGGAGGCCAGCTAGCATGCATCAAGGTGAGATAGAACCAGAGATTGGACCACTGTTCTGAAATGGCCTGGTGGGATAGTAGCTTTAAGCTTCCTTTAGATGTAGAGCTGGAAAGAGGCAATTTTGGATTTGTGGGATTGAATAGTTACTTTCTGGTCAGTGATAAATTAGAATGGTTAAGCTGAAAGGACCGATGTGGTGAAATGCCATTAGATGTTTTTGTGTGGCTTTCCAGTAAATTTGTAAGAAGCTGCAGATGTCTCTACTGCTTAGAAAGAGCAGTAGCCTACTCTCTTTTCCGGTATTAAGCAAGAGCAAAACGTCATTGGAGGGTCTAACTTGCTAGGTAACAAAAATTCTAAGTTCAAAATGAAGCAAATTCTTGTTGTTGTCAGAGGATTTAAGTTGCAAGTTAACAAGAAAATTTTAGCTCCGAAAAGTGGGACTTCTTGTGCAATGTAATGCAAATGCACCCTATAATTGGATTTAAATGAAATCTGCATATTATTGGTAGCCACAAGCTAGCTTCAGAATAAGAGATGCAAGATCTCTCCTTCCTATCCCCAAGACAAAGCATGTTAGTGCTTGTTGTCTGTGACCCTGGGCATTAAAACACACTGGCTCGGTGAGTGTTCTGTGTTCTCCGCACTCTGGAGATGGGCCAAGGGTTATTTCCTCTTCCAGAAAATTAAACTCTAAAAACATCAGTGGTTGAAAAAAGAACACTCTGCTTGATCTTTCATTCAGGAGTATATTTGGCACTGTGACTCAGGAAGTCTGGTAAAACATGGTCTACACCAGGGGCCTCCAACGAGTAGCTCGGGGGTTACTGGTAGCTCACCAGAACCCTAGAAGGTGCTCTCAGAGCGGAAATAGAGCCCAGTACCATTTCCAGAGGGTCTGTGCATTTTAAAGAAGTCCTACGTCGCTGGAGCAGTAGAGGAGAGATTGTACTTGCAAGGATGAAGTGCTGGAGGCCGGAGCTACTTGGAACCCGAGGATCCCTTAGAGCAGGAGTCAACACGCCTTGGTTGCTGTAAGAGTTGCGGTGCACATGGGCATTGTCCTGCAAGGAGAGGCAAAGGCTCACCTTCTCCCAAGTTGGAGAGTAGGTAGAGAGGACCAAGGGGACCCATCAGAACCACCATCTGTGTTGGAGATTCTTCCTGGAGCTGGAACTAACTAATGAAGTGTCAGCCAAAGCCTGTGGTGTCCCCTAGCACAAAGAACCACTGCAATATGTCTATCATTTAGTTATCAACCTGAAATGTATTTTCTAACTGTGAGGGAAGGCAGATGGCCACAAGGAAGATACCATAGGCTGACACAGTATATGTTTGAGTCTTATTATGACACCCGGTCATTGGTTTGTCAGCCCACTACTCTAAGCGTCTTGAGGTGAGCAGTGCCACCCTCTTTAATATGCACAGATCCTCTGGAAATGGTACTGAGCTCTATTTCAGCTCTGAGAGCTACTTCTAGTGTTCTGGTGAGCTACTTGTTGGAGACCCCTGAGCTACAGGTTATGACCAGGAGATCATTAATAAAGCAAAGATCAAACTCGAAACAGGGGTGCACTAGTGGAACTAAGAGAAACAGAAATATATGAAAGGAGTAAATTGATTCCTCACAAAATATACCAATGATAGGTTTTTACAGGAACATCCTGAATAAACATTGGACTATCATATATGTTGATTCAGATCTTCAAGGTTGCATTGCATATACTACTACGATATCATATGCCAAGATGAGCTTGACTGGTGGTAACAACACAAGGAGTCACCTTGAGAACAAGAAACTAAAGAATGTTCAACACGAAAACAGCTGCTTTCTTCATGTACAAAATTCAAGATCTGTAATTTAGGAGTTAATAACTGGGAGTAGTACTGAGGATCCACATCCTAACTCCAAACACCAAATATGTGATTAGAACCATTATTAACTGATTTTTCTGGTATATATTTTAGCACGTCCATGTCAATTTATTGACTTTGGTAGCACAATCAAAACAATGAAAATTAACATATTACAAAATGTAAAGAAAACTGACAAAATAGACCCGAATTATACTTCTGCACTAATTTCATGGCCAAGCACCCTAATGAGCCATCTCTCATTAAAGTACTGGGCCTGTATAAGCATCACAAATTGAATTCAGGTGGTAGCAGGGAACTGCGATTACAACATATAAAAAGTTAGACTGTTCTACAATTAGGTACTAAGACACAAAGATGTCTGAACACAGAAGAGAGACTACATATATTTCTGTGAGTTAATGGTATAAGCAGACACCACAGATTGTATATGAAAACAGGACATTAGATGGTGGATGCACATGGTTTAATAATAATAAAGTTTCTGTCTAATTAAAGACTCCTTCGATCTTCAAGGATATTCCTTGTTAGATTTATCTAATTGACCATATTCGAAATAACATCGAGACCCAAGGTTATGACACCTCTTTAGTTTCTTTATTATTATTTAATATCTCAGAGTGTTTAAATTGCCTATCTTCCAAAATCAACATAATGAAAACAAGCATGTTTTGTATATCGAGGTGAACCGGCGTACAATTTTAGTACATGCTCCTCTCACACCTCTGTGTCACTACAATTTGTGTTTCTTTGAAGATTAAATAACAGCTACACTAACTTCCGAAAACTTTTAGAGTCCTTAACATCAATTACTTTCGACGTAAACACCCACCATTTTTAATTAAACCTTGTTTCTTTTGATTGATTAAGATATTTAAGTCCTAGTGATCATATATGTAACTATGTAATGCTAACTTGTTTTTTCCTTTAGGAAACTACTTTGCTTAACTTTATATTTTCTATCACACACAGGATTAAGAGATGCTATTCTTTTTTTTAAACCATCCTTCTTTGTCACTGAAATTTAAATAAAAATATATCTCCATCATTTTTTGCTAATACATATCAACTGCAATCCATCTAGCTAATTTGACACATTCACGTTGAGCTCTCAAAAAGTCATATGCCTGCTTCAACCCAGGCCCATACTTCATCATCTGCTGTTAAGCCTTGGCATCTAGCTATTTTAACATTCAACTTTAGGTTTCCCAAATCCAACTTTCAAACCGACTTTACCTGGTTAGTCGAAATTGCCTTTATAGGTAAATTATTATTACTCGCTTAAGGATGAACTGCAATACTACTAAAACACTCATTCTCAAACTTCATTTATAAGAGATATGACTATGTGCACACCAGCGGGGCCCTGGGCCAGAACCCATGTCCTTTGGCTTTCATGCGCTTGCCATATGCTTCTAGAATAGCTGTATATCTAAGGGAGGCAGGTATACATTTAATTATCATCAAACTACCCCATGTTTTGCATTCATAAGGCTGTGGGACTCAGTATGTTGTTTTCTGGGAAATATTGTATAAACCATTGCATCCACAGAAGCGGGTCTATTTGAAAAAATGACAAAGGTGGTGCTGGTAAAAACAAGGTTAAAGCTGCTTGCCCTAAATAAGGTTTGTACCAAAAAACACACAAACAACTTCTTTGGTCTGAAACGTCAAAAAGTGTAAAACCCAAATTACAACTAATAAATACCACTGAGGGTATGTGATTCAAGAGAAGAAGTAGAAGTAATGGTCAAATTAACTAATACTCCAAAACTTGATATTGAGCCGCAGAGGGTACAAGAGAATCCCATGGTGGAATGTTTTGTAATAGCTGAAAATAATAACGTTTATGACACATCATTAAACAACACTTGTGTGCTAAGGAGCTGGGACAAGAATACTATAAATGGGGAGGGGATGGGGATTGCTGAATCCTTTAGTGATCATAGTAATTCAGACTTGTATCCTTAATGCAATATAAATCAACCTTTCATCTGTGTTAGAGAGCAGCATGCTAGACATGTCATCTAGGCATGTTTCTTACTTCAACTATTCACTGCTTTTAATCCAACTAACAACCGCCAGCCCACTGGCTGGGTAGCGTACGGGCTTGTGCGCGAACAATATCTCTTCCCCACTCTGTTATGCTTCAATACCTACTTTGACAAGTGGTAACTGACAGCACAGTTATTCTGTGGGTTTCTTGTATTTTCTCAATGAGTGGATCTAGCAGTAAAGTGTCATGGGTTGGATAAGGCCCTCATGCCTCACCATTGTACCACCTATTGCTGGCTTCTAGCTGGGCCAGCGAACTGAGGAACGTATACCACTCTCCCCGGTGGACCTTTCAAATTGACACCTTCCAAGTTGCTTGTCAGGACACTTTGCAGTTGCTTGTCTTTGGCCACAGTTTCCTTTATTAGTTTTCTGTAAACTAATCACTGGTTACACTTATTACGCTTACCATCACTCAGTTATTACCTCTGTTGGCAATATTAAGGCTAACTAAATATAAAAAGGTTCCGTTTTCACAGGCTCAGTAATCACTTGATGTTGTTCTTACTGTCAATTATGTTTGTTCTTCTCTTAAGGAAGACAGGTTAACTGCTCTCTTTCCTACATCCTTCCCCAACTCCTTTAATTTGTGTAAGTATTCCTTATTTATATTGTGCCTTATTCTAACCTGGGCATCCCGGTGTATCAGCATGTATACCTTTGGCTGCATTTTGTCTGATTTCTTATGTTGGTGAAGAGAGATGCAGGAAAGGAGAGGGTCTGCTTTAAAATGAAACATCATAATCTTGCGAAGGAACGCAAGCATCGTTTATAATGTGTGGATATTAGCTGCAGCACTATTCTGGCATGCCATCAGACCAGTGGTGTGCAGAATTACATAAGTATGCATCCTCACAGTGACTCTCTCATGGTTAAAGACTTTTATTTTATTGATATGCACATCTGGAACTTTTTTCTAAGTGCACAATTGTGAGTGACAAAATATTTTTTGATATGAATGGTTTTTATGATGAAACTCGTCGCAAATGATGAATTAATAATGTTGCACTTGAAATTATTTCTATAGGATGTGTAGAAGTCGGTTTATTAATGTAATTTAGTTCTGTTACATTTCTACAGAGACACCATTTTCATTCATAATGATGCTGTTTCGGTGCTCTGTTCATCTTGCTCCTGCTCAATAACAACCCCAAGCTATGGTATCCTGAGTGTCTTCTCGCCCTCACAGTCTTCCTAGAGCACAGGACACTGTGATGTAAATGGGTATTTTCCTTAGAGAGCATGTATTGTGAATGAAGCTTCCTTTAAGTACGGGATGTTTGAATCTCAAGGACACTTCCACCTGTAGTTCCGATGTGGGCCTGTGAGAATAAACTGATGTAAGGGTCTTTGTCTGGAAAAAGTTTCATATTGGACTGTGCATCTTCAGACAGCTGGAGCAGTTCTTAAAAATGGGCTAGTATTATGTGTTAATCTGTGTTCTGATTTGCCCTATATGTGTTATCATTAGTCATGCCATGCTGAATTTGGAGTTTTTGCTTATAAAATGCATATGAATACCCTGTGGTTTGGTGGGGGGGGAGGGAAGCCATGATTTTTGGTTCTCCTCTAGGGATGCTGTCTGTTCCTCTAAGGATTTTTGATGATTATTGGCATATGTTCTACATTTCTCTGCAATGTGTAAGTGGAGATTTTTGTAATTAAACCCTTCAACTTTTCTATGATCTAGAACTCAGTAATTGAGTGGTCCCAGTCACTATTTTATTACTCTGATAAGTTAATGTTCACTCTGATGTTGCGGAGTCTGTTCTTTAACGCTGTTGTTTGGAGCAGAAACTCTGAAGATAATATTTTGGACTGTCTGAAATTTGAGGGTTCGGGGTTCTGCTCCCACACAAACTACAGCCTCACTTAAAGGAAGGCCAATTATGTTTTTAGGTGTGGTTTGAGAGAGGAGCTGTCTGCCAGACACTTTTCCCGATTAGGTGAAATAAACATAAAATACGTTTTCCAGCCACCCTGAGGATTATTACTTTCTCACCTCACGCTATTGGCATTTTTTGTGTACCATTCTGCAATCTAGTAAGTGATTGCACTGGAATTCACGGCTAACTATTTCACATGTACTATTTCTCATATTTCTCATTCAATCTTCAAGCTGTTTGTTGATTTCAAGTCTTTACGCCCTATATGCATGCATTGCAGAACATTATCGTTTTTACCTACTTTTCTCAGCCTGGTCAACCCAATAGGGCAGGCTTTAATGTGATAAACAGCATTACTTCATCAAATACAATGCAAATATCGGTTGTGAATGAATGCGCTGACATACCTCAGCACATTTTGGCCGGACGTATTGGCTTTGCCAGTGCTTGCTATTTTTTCCTGTGGTTTTAATAGCATGTGATGAGGACAGCAAATATGTTCTACAGCAGATGCTCACTTCAAAGCGTAATCATTCTGCAGTGTTCAGCAGAGGGTAAATCACCCTGGCCTGATGCCCACTGCAGCCAAAAAGGCAAATACTCCCACAGAATTGAGAAAGCATCACCGTGAACAATTTTCAAAGATAAAGTCTTCATTCAGCTGACCTTTTGATGACTGGTAAGTCATCATCTGCTGTCTCTGCTCCCCGAGTTGGCGGAGAAGCCTGGGGATTCGAGGAGTAAGACAGAGTAAAAAAGTAAACGAGAGAGAGACGGGTGGGGTGAAAGGAGAGATCGCCCACACTGACCTGCCCACACCCAGGCACATTCAGACCCACACACACACACAGCCACCTATCAATCACCCAAAGGCATCCACTCCCATACAGATCATCACATCAATTAGCACAGTTGTGTTCATCAGCACATCCATGTAAGGACATTTATCTATCCATTCACTCATCTACTCAACCATATCCTTTCATCTATCACTGCACAAACTCAATAATTCAGTCATGCACCCACCCACATTCGTGTCCTTCATCCTAAATGTAAATGGTTTAAGGATGTTTGCCATACACAAAACGACGCTATATCGTGGCTTTTGAACATTTTAGCTTTACTAATGAACTATTTCCCATTTTTATCCGTTTCTAGTATTCCTCACATATTACGCATTTGTTTTTTTAACAACAGGGTTTTAAATCAATCTGATTTGCTAAGTTTTTGCTTTAATCTCTTATTTTGTGTATGTGTGTAAATTTTACGTTTTTTAAACTACATTCATGCATTGTTGGTTTGTTCTGCACATCACCAGTGGGCTCCTTCTCTAGGGGTTCTCAGACTGCTCTATCAAGTGAGAGAAAAATTGCCCTCATTGAAACCTGGTCATTTTTGAGGACTTGTCTAAGGATCACTGCTTAAAAGGAATCCCCCATTTCAAGGAAGATAAAAAATATATCGGCCAGTAGAACATAAACCTCACGCACCACTGTATGAGATCAGGCAGTTTATGAAGGAGATTCTTGTAGACATTCCAATGGCCAAGGTAATGTAGTTCCACAGAGTACGAGCCTGTCCAGAGTCAAGAATTCAGGACCTTGGGTACACATACTTGGGCATTTATTGATGCAGCACTATACTAATATTTTACCTGCATAGGTACAAAGCGGCTTTTGTAGCAAAACAGATGTACCCATAGGATAACAGGACCTTGAAATCTGGTTTCAATAGCAGACTAGAATCTCTTCGAAAAACTCAGGCCTCACATAAGAATGAGGTATCTGCACCTAAATGCGCCAAATATCTCCAAGAATATATCAAACATTGTCATCCAATCCTCTCTGCTTGGCCAGAAAAAACTACTAGTCAATACCAAAAGTGGAAGCTAAAGCATCAGCGATGATCGCTTGGTGGTAACCACAATAAGCTACGGAACACCTTAGCAGAAGACATCCACAAAGGGAAGGAAGTGAAGCAGAAGGGAGCAGGTTACGGAGGGGCCACGTTATCTAGGGTGTGCAGGGCTTCTTCAAGGTTCCAAGGCATATTCCTAAATATAATATGAAGAACATGAACTGCATTTGGTAGCTCAACGGGCAGGAGGTGGTAGAAGCACAGACTCACAGCATAGATGGAACAAATGTCCTTAGATTCCGAAAGAGGTTTGCAGAGTTCCAGTGTGTTTTGTGAAGTGATTCAAGTGGCATATGTCTAACATGAACTGCAGGAACCTAATTGTATGTTTGGATGTGATTCTGCAAGTGAAGTCAGTGGAATATTATCTCTTCACCCCAAAAAACTGCCATCTCCTGGCCTGCACAACCTCAGAAACACACTGTTAATAAGCTGCCTGTTCGAAGTGGCCCTTTCTGCAGCGTTAACCCCAATTATTTTGCCTTTCTACTATTTTTCTGACCCTATTTTTATTGGCTTTAGGACTCTGGACAATTTACCACTGCTAATCAGTGCTAAAGTGCATTTGCTCTCTCCCCTAAAACGTGGTATGATTGGCTTACAGCTGTTTGGCTTATTTAATTTACCTGTGAGTCCCTTGTAAAGTGGTGTACCATATACCCGGGGCCTTTAAATTAAATGCTACTAGTCGGCCTGCATCACAGATTGCACCACCCACAGAAGTAGTCTTTCAAACCTATCTCTGGCCTGCCACTGCAGTCCATGCATGCACAGTTTAGTGCCACACTGACTTGGCAAGTGAAACTGCTTGCCAAGGCCTGAACACCCTTTTTACTACACCCAAGTCATCCTTAAGGTAGGCCCTAGACAACCCTAAGGGCAGGGCGATATGTATGTAAAAAGTAGGACATATATTCTTTTGTGTTACATGTCCTAGTAGTGACAAACCGTCTATTTTGTTTTTCACTGCTGTGAGTGCTGCTCCTCTCATAGGTTTGCATTGGGAATTCCCTTAGATATGTCTAAGTGGTAACATCTGATCTGTAAGGAGTAGTGTGGGCACGTTTGGGATGATAGTGAGAAATTATGCTTACTGGTGTAGGTGTATTTTACATTACTATTTTAGAAATGGCACTTTAAGAAAGTGGGCATATATCTGTGCTTATAACTCTGGTGCTTTGCAGCCTGACTCCAATCCACTTCTATGCAGAGTGACAGCTCCACTTTCGTGCATACTCTCCAGACAGCCATCCATCAGGGAGGGTTAGGCATGACAGGGTTACATCTATGTTCATCTAGATACTGATGATCTTCCTGGGCTGAGGAGAGGGAGGGTCATTCACACCTTACATGTGAATAGGCTGTGTCCTGCCTTCAAACAAAGGACTTGTTTATCCCCTACTGATGTCTGGAGCCAGAGTAAGGGAAAAGGGGAAATTCTTGGAACTGGTCAGATCTTGCTCGAACATTCTCCCACCTTCTAGAAACTGAGCACCTGGAGTAGAAGTACAGGGGTGCTCGTCCCATGATATTTAGAGCTCTTTTGGAACTGGGTGTGAACCTCTGTCAGAAGGACTGCTAGGCTGCAAAAGGGACCCATCTGGACTGCTCTCCTTTTGTTGCCCTGCTGCTTGGTGGCACTAAGGACTCATATGGATTGCTTTTTTGCTTGCCCTGCTCACAGCTGCTCCTTGAGTGTGAGTCACCAAACCCTATGGGACAGCCAGGAGGAACTGCCAAATAGCCACTTGCTTCATTGTGCTGGCGTGCCTGACCCCTTCCTGTCCCTCAAGTGCCTTCCAAGGAGCCCAGCGTGTGGGGAAGCGATGTTTCTAGCTTCTTGGCATTTTCTACAATCAGCGCAGGAGAAGCGCTGTATCCTCCTCTTAGAGCAAGAGGAGCATCTTCATTTTTGTTTGCAATTTACCTTTGTGCCCGGTGAGCAATGTCATCTGTATTTCCCCTCTGCTGAGCGCATGTTGAGCACTTTATTTGTCTCCTTGGGTATAAGGAGCGTTTCCTATTATTTACAGTAGCACCTGGCAATCACTTCACTTTTCCCCTGTATCTCCAGGAGTGCACAGTAAGCGTTTCCTTGATCAGTACTCCCCAAACCATAGCGATGCATGCTGAAGCACATTTGGGCCCGATCAGTGCACGTTGGGCAGTATCTGTGAAGCACATGTCAGCGCGCCAGCTTCTCCCTCAGAGGCACGCTTCCCCGAGCCAGGAGAAGCACAGATGCACAAAAAGAACCTCTGGCCACACGGGGCAGGTTGCCCAGCAACGCGAGACACTCTGCTGGTATCAGGGGGTGGTTTTAGCTGCCAACACCTCCACATCGCTCAGGAGAGCTGTTTCTCGGGTGCACGCAGCACCTGATTGTAGGTCCTGTGATCAGGCTGCTTCACCTTGCACTCACAGGCGGCCACCTCAACACCTACTGGGGTGAGGGACCCACAGAGGTCCACGAGCTTTGGCCTACAGTGTATGTGTATCCTGTTCCCTCAAGTTGGATTGTACCGTAATGGGGGAGCCTGGAAACCACTGTAGCTCTACGGGTGAAGTCCTGGGCTGAGGCCACCAACCAAATCTTGTTCATCCAGGAGCACTGTGCAAAGGAACATTACCATATTATCCATATCCACCTGGGTCCTACCTTTCTGTCACTACCAGACTCTCTTAGGAGTACCACATCCCTGCTAGTAGGGGCCAGTGGTCCCCGTAGCTGGCTGGGCTCAGTTCTACTGGTGCACCAATCATGATACTTGATGATTTGTGGACTTTTTTTTTGGGGTGGGGGGAGATAATCGGTAATTGATATGTGCTTCCTGACTGATCTGCTGCAGATTTCTCATGATATATGCTTACACTGACAGCATACCAACCTACTATTCAGTAACTACACAAAATGCATAGTATTTATGATTTATTTCAGGTTGTGGTCTATGACATATATGCCAATATAGCAGTATATTTTTATACATTTTGTGTGGGGCCTCTTTTGTGGTGAATATATTTTGTCAGTGTTGTGAGTGTGTAGTAAAAATGCTTTACACATGACCTCACGATAAACCTGACTGCTCTGTATCAAGCTACCAGGGGGTGAGCATGTGTTATCATTGGTGTGTAACTTTCTCACCCTGACTAGAGTGGTAAGTTCTGCCTGGCTTATGTGCAAGCCCTAGCAAATGCCATAAAACCTTTTTATCCCCAAAAGGTGGTTCCAGTTGAAGGCAGCCAATATTCACCACAAGCATCAGACCTGCGTGCAGATGTTTGACTAACAACTGAGTCAGGATTTAGAAGGAGGAGGGATGCTGAACTGAGTCAAGAAGTTATGAATCCAATGCAGCTAGATACCTGTGACTAGTTTGAGGTAGTTAACACAGTAAGTTGTATTGACGCTGGGCAGGATTTTATGACTGTCGTACAGGCCTAAAGTACAGGCTATGTACCTTCGGTAACAAAATATCTGGTAGAGACATATTCAAGTTGTAGATTCCTTATCTTAGAATTTCTCCCAGGCGTCAGACTGGATCTGTAGATTTGTCTTCGAGCAATATTCTTGCGCGTCGGTAGGTGGTATCGGTCGACTCAGCGGGCGTCGTTGGCATCATAGTCGCCGTGATGACGTCGGGTACATAGACGCCGCCTCAGCGCAGCAACTTAAGTTTCTTTTAATGACTTTCCATGCCAAAGCACAGAGCCGCAAAGAACACCGAGATTGGAGCGCCATAGCTGAGGACCTGAAGGGGGAATCCCTGTCCCTAGAAATCAGTTCGGAGGATGGGTGAGTCGGTAAGGAATCTGCAGCTAGAATATGTCTACTAGATATTTCATTACCGAAGGTAAGTAACCTGTACATCTCATAGAGACTTCTAGTTGAAGATTCCTTACCTTAGAATAGATACCAAAGCAATGCCATCTCGGTGGTGGGCTGCAAACCAAGATCATACTAGGAAGTCCTGCAGGACCGAACGACCAAAGTGGCCGTCCCGACGGACCTGACTGTCCAGGCAGTAGTGGTTAGCAAACGTGTGCAGGGACAACCACATAGCTGCCTGGCAGATATCCAGGACAGGAACACCGCGTGCCAACACAGTGGAAGCATCAGTTGCTCTAGTGGAATGAGCACGCAAGCACTCAGGGGGTTGCTTCTTGGCCAAAGCGTAGCACATCTTGATGCAAAGAAGTACCCATTGAGAGATGGTAAATTTTTGCACCGCCTTCCCTTTTTTTCGCACCCACATACCCGACAAAGAGTTGATCGTCTTTTTGGGTCCTGACGGGTGAGTCCCTCCTCTTCATGGGAAGGATGTGGGGATGCGTAGAAAGAAGGCAGGGTGATGCCATGGCCTACATGAAAAGGCATAACCACCTTTGGAAGGAAGGAAGACTTAGTGCGCAACACCACTTTGTCAGGGTGCACAGACAAGTATGGAGGTTTGGACGAAAGGGCCTGAAGCTCACTTACCCTGCGAGCAGAGGTGATGGCAACAAGAAAGACAGTTTTGAAGGTGAGGAGCCGTAAGGGACAATTGTGCATCGTCTCAAAGGGAGTACACATTAACTAAGTAAGGACAAGATTGAGGTCCTGATCAGGTAACCTAGGAAAGGCCAAAATGGCAGATAAATACCATTTAAGGGTGCCCAAAGCAGAGAATTGCTGGGCTAAAGAAAGAGTGAACAAAAGATCCTCGGATAGAAGGGCAGAGAGGGGATCAACAGATTTGTTGGTGCACCATGCCACAAATGTATGCCAACGACAGGTGTATACAGTTTTGGTGGAGGGATGCCTGGCTGCCAAGATAACATCACAGACTTCGGGTGGAAGATCAAAAGTCGTCAACTGTTGCCGCTCAATCTCCACGCATGAAGGCGGAGATTGGACAGGTTCCGGTGAAGAACCGTCCCTGTTGCTGCGACAGAAGATCCGCCCAAAAAGAAGGCAGTCTGAGTGGAGGATCAATGGCCATGCTCAATAGCTCTGGATATCAGACTCTCTGTGTCCAGTCTGGAGCCACCAACATGACCTGAGCCTGGTCGTTCCTGATCTTCTTGAGAACTCTGGGCAGAAGTCTATAGGCAGAAAGGCGTAAAGGAGGCCGGAGTTCAACTCGAGACGAAAAGCATCTCAGAGCGAGTGCCGCCTTGGAAACTCCAACGCGCAAAACAGCTGACATTGCGCGTTCTCTGCGGGGTCGAACAGATCTAACCAAGGCTCTCCCCACTGCCGAAAGAGACCTTGCCCCACCTTCAGATGGAGATGTCATTCGTGATTGGCTGTGCATCGACGGCTGAGATCGTCCGCTCTGGCGTTGAGAGCACCCGCAAGGTGTTGAACCACCAGGGTAATGCCCTGATGTTCAAGCCATGTCCAGAGACATAGGGCCTCTTGACAAAGGGTCCAGGACCCTACTCCACCTCGTTTGTTGCAGCGCCACATGGCAGTAGTATTGTCCGTGAACACCTGCACTACTTTCCCTTTGAGAGAGGGAAGAAATGCTTTCAACACAAGCCTGATCGCCCGGAGCTCCAGAAGACTGATATGGAGCCCAGACTACGCCAGAGACCAAAAGCCTCTGATCTCCGCCTCTCCCATGTGGCCGCCCCAACCCAGAAATGAAGCATCTTTAGATAGATCTGGTTGGGGAAGGGAGAGGGATATGCTGTGGACCTAATGCAGATTTGAAAGCCACCACTGCATATCTTTCGCAGTCCCCTCCGAGATCTGGACCATGTAGGAGAGATTCCCCCGATGCTCCCACTGGAACTTCAAGTCCCACTGCAGACCCCGCATATGCTATCTGGCATGTGTCACTAGCAGGATGCAGAAGGCCGAAGGCCATGAGGCCAAGCATCCTCAGAGTCAGTCTCACCGAAACCCAAGACAGAGGCTGAAAGATAGGAATCATAGCCTGAGTATCTTAGACTCGCTTTTCAGTAGGATAAGCCTGAAACTGCGCTGTGTCCAGGACAGCTCCGGTGAAAGGGAGCAAGTTTATAGTGAACCCCAGCGTGTGCAGGAGGTTTGCCGTAGTCTGAAGGTGGGAGATGACTTTCTGGGGCGAGTCTGCCTTCAACAGCCAGACATTGAGGTAGGGGAAGACTGATACCCCTAACCTGCTCACGTGAGCTGCAACCACCGCCATCACGTTCGTGAACACCGAGGGGCGCTGATAAGGCCAAAGGGGAGCACGGTAAACTGATAGTACTCGTGACCTACCACGGATCTTAGGTAACGTCTGTGGGCAGGCAGGATGGGGATGTGGAAATAAGCATCCTGCAAGTCCAATATTACCATCCAGTCTCCTGGGCCTAAGGCAGACAGAACCTGAGCCAGGGTGAGAATTCTGAATTTCTCCTCCTTGAGGAAATAGTTTAGGTCCCGAAGGTCAAGGAAAGGATATAAGACCTTGTCCTTCTTCAGCACCAGAAAGTAGCGGGAATAACAACCACGACCTACTTCGGGCACAGGGACCTTCTCTATAGCTCCCTTGGCCAAGAGAGCCGCGACATCCTGGCGGAGAAGTGCCAAATTATCCTCCAGGAGTTGGCTGAGTTATGGAGGCATGGCTGATGGGGCAGATTCGAAAGGGAGGGAGTAGCCCTTTTGAACGATCTGCAAAACCCACCTGTCCGTAGTGATGGATTCCCAGTGGGGCAGGTGATGGTGAATCCTGCCGCCAACTGGAAGGGAGTAAGGGGACGGACTAAGAGGGTTTGGAGGCTGCAGTGGGGGTAGGGGTGGACTGGGCAGACCTCTGGTTCCCTGTCCCTCCCCCACGTGGGATTCTGCGTCCCCGGCCACACAGCGGCTGAACAGCATGGGTGGCACGGTGGCTGGGTAGGGGACGCGACAGGGAGCCCCTTCCGTGGCCACGAAAGGGGCGAAAAGCGGACTGTGGGGGCGAGGGGCAGAGGAAAGACCAAGGGACCAAGCCGTAGCCCGGGAATCCTTGAATCTCTCCAAGGCCAAGTCCGCTTCCTCTCCAAAGAGACGGGAGCCATCAAAGGGCATGTCCATGAGGGACTGCTGGACATCCCCAGAAAAACCAGATGTAAGCAACCAGGCGCGCCGTTGCAAGGCCACTGTCTTAGCAACCGATCTGCCCAGAGAATCGGTCGTGTCCAACACAAATCGGATTGTGAACTTCGCCGCATCTCACCCATCGTTGACAGTTTGGGAGACGATAGCACAGACCTCCTCCAGTATCTGCTGCAGGACTTGCGCAACCGTATCCCACAGAGAGTGGGTATAGCGGCCCAAAAGGCATGCAGTGTTCACAGACCACAGCACGAGACTGGAGGGAGAAAACAACTTCTTCCCAAATTGTTCCAGCCTTTTTGATTCCCTATCTGAGGGTGCAGAAGGGAATGTGCCTGAAGAAAAGGAAGCCTGGATGACAAGACTCACGCGTGGGGTGCTGGGACAGGAATTTAGGGACGTTTGTAGCGGGCCAATGGCGGCGTGCGATAGTCATATTCACAGGAGCCTCTGTGTTGGGTTTAGACCAAGTACCCAAAAGGACATCAGTGAGGGCTTCACTGAACGGTAAAAGGGGCTCAGATGTGGAAGCCCCTGGCTGAAGCACTTCCGTCAGGAGGTTGGACCTGACCTCTACAGTAGGAAGCTCAAGGCCAAGGACCTTGGCCGCCCTACTGAACACCATTACCATAAGTCGCTCCCTCCACCGTACCCACGGTAGGAGAAGACAGCATGCCATCATCTGTAGAAGTGTCCAGTTCGCAGGCATCGCCCAATTCCTGTGCCCAGTCCAAAGCTGGGTTATCCTTGTATTCATAAGGGTCCAGGGCCCCCTCCACTCATTCCCCAAATTCGTACTCATATGAAAAAGGGTCCGAATCTGAATTGGGGTTATTAGGCCCCATCGAAGACAAAGGCGGCGTCGGCCGACGCTGCTCCGACTCAGAGTTGTCGGGGATAAGGATCGGGTCAACGTCGATAGTAGGCACTATCGACGTCTGGAGCGTCGACAATCGACCCAGCACTGGGGAGGTCAGGTCCAACCTCCAGCACTGGGGAAGGTCTCAATGGTGTGAGTGGATCCAGAGGGGACCTCTGTGGCCAGAGCATAAGCTGCTGGCGAAGAACCCAAAGGCCCCTCAACCGAACTCTTTGGGCCCGAAGGTGCCATATCTGGGTCGGTCCGGCCAAAGATGAGGCAGATGGCCTCATAGAATTCCTTAAGTTGGGCGGGGGTCGCTCCGGCTCCTAGAAACTCAGGGAAGCGCGGAGCGGACCCAGACACGGGCTCAGAGAACTGAGGCCTTGAGCGTTGATGCTCCTCCTGCATCCCATCAGCCGAGCGACGGGGCGAAGTCAGAGAGCGATGAGACCTCTTCGACTACTTCATCTTACCTGCACCCGAAGATTTTGATGACGAGTGGTGATGGCTTCGCAAACGGTCTTGAGACCTTCCTCTCGATCGAGACCGGGACCTATATGAGTCGAGCGCCAGGCCGCCATGAGTTTGAGGGACCGCTCCCTCAAGGCCTTCGGGTGCATGGCCTGGCACTCGAAGCACGACTTCAGGTAGTGGTCGCGCTCGAGACACCACAAACAAACCCGACGTGGATCCATCACTGACATCATGCGGTGACAGTCCTCACACGGCTTGAACCCGGTCTTCGGTGACATCCTTGACGCACCAAAAGCTCACTAGAAAACTTGACAAAACGGTTGAATTCAGTCAAAAAGAGACCATGGTAGCTCTCTCCGGATCAGCGTGTGGTGCGGAAAGAAAAGAACTGACGTCACTGCACTGAGGCGGCGAATATATACTACTCCCAACGTCATCACGGCGAATACAATGCCAACAACGGCTGCGGAGTCGACCGGTCCCACCTACCGACGCGCAAGGGTACTGCTCGAAGAACAATCTCCGGATCCAGTATCATGCCTGGGGGAAATTTTAAGGTAAGGAATCTGCAACTAGACGTCTCTATCAGATTCAATAATGTAGCACTGACTTAGCCAAAATGAATGAGAACTGATTGCTGCATTAAATGGCTAATTTCTGCCTATAGATAGGAAATCAAGGTACAGCATATTAGTATATTTACAAATTCGTAAATGAGTACAGGCATGACCACTATTATAATCAATAAGATTTTGCCAAATAAGTGCTGTGAATATCGTTCCTATCTTTTTCAAGCTACTACATACCTGGCCGTAATTATCACTGCCTCAATAGGTCAATAAATAGAAATGTAATTATATTCTATAGTCTCATAGCATCAATGGAATCCCAAATCTATTGCAACGTCAGGTTTTGTATCAGCCATTAGGAACAATACAATTCAAGTTTGGTCTGATTTACGTCTAACCCAGAGAATACACCAAAGCGTAAACACTTCCTCGAGTGGTTTCAGATTTATGGATCAACAGTGTAATACCATCAACATGAATAAAGGATCATATATGTGGGAGAAATAAATAACAGAAATAGACCAATAAACAAGTAGGAGCTCTCACTGTCTGTATGACAACATTTTGCATCTGAAGGGGAGGATGCTTAGGGACAATAATTTACCTTCTATAAAGCAAGTGCTCATATAGTTAGTAAATATGTGGGCAGCAAATGCTTAGCACATGGCATTTCTAAAGCACGGCATCAATTGAAACTATTAGATTGTAAAAAAGTTTCTGTTCATTCCCTCTGAAGGGGCAGCACAGCATCCACCACAAATCTCAGAAAATGGCTGTTGCGATTAAGTGTTTTGAGCCAGAGTGGTCAGTCAGGTACTTGAGGACGCCACCAGTGCATGCCTAGTAGGCAATGCACCAACAGAAGTGCTAAGTTCATACTGACCTTTACATTTACAGGACAACATGTTAGGCCAAGCAGCAAATATGGTCCTCAAAGAGGTAGATGGATGTAACGAATGCACCAAGGGTGACCGTGCGAAGGAGTTGGAACATGATCTCAGTTAAAAGAGCCAGTTCTATCTTTACTAGCAGCCCGGTAACTGAAATGTGATGGAGTAGATCTTCTCTGAGGTCATCAAGCTTCCAAAATTGCATACTGGTTAAGGTAATGAGACCTAGAGAACTGACCGGGATGCAGGTTCAACGTTGCTGTAGTGTGTCCATTCCATTGCCAAGATAAACAAGAACTTGCTATAACACATGTTAAGAGGAGGAGCCGTTGCTTGTTTCCACATCTGGACAATACAGTCTTGCCGCTAGCAGCAAATGAGTGATAACTTTGCCTCGATTTGTGGTTGTGGGAAAAAGCTGTTTTATGCCTGGGCCGCCTAGTAGCTGTAACAGAAGCTGCAGGGGCAGGGTTGCTGCTGTAATGGCCTTGACATGAGCAGACCAGGCTCCAGAACGTCTTGATATGTATGCAACCCCACCATACATGGAGAAGTGTACCGCTCTCCCCACGGTCCTTGAAGCACAAGGCTGTCTCTCCAAACCTCACTTTTAGTCACTCCAGGGGAGGTGTCAACAGCTGCCTTTTTTTTTTTTTGCTCATGATCATTGTATAATCGTGGTCAAATAAACAAGCACAAACACTGGGATGAATGCATTTGTCGTTAAGGTTACCGAGAGTTTGTTGCAAATATCTTTCAGTGGAAACTGTAGATGCACAGTAAGAGGATGCTGCTGATAAAACAGCAAAGACAGACCAACTCCTATTCTTACTTCCCAAAGACTGTCTAGCTGAGTTACATAATGCTTCACACGAGTACAGCCCATTAGGACTACCCATTGTGTGGTAGCACCTAGCCTCCAACACTGAAATTTAATTTGGCGGATGTGCAAGCCTTGCACCGGCCAGTAGAGCGAGATCTCAGAGGCGCGAATTTCATACTTTGGAGATGCACTGATTTTGACTGGCAACTGCCAGGGACCGTAAGGTGGAGCCTAACTCCAGAATTTGGAAGCACAATGCAGATCTCCATCGACCCGGCAAAAGTGCATCCTGAACATGAAGCTGAGTGCTGCTCACTTCACTAATTAAACATATAATTACGTCTGATACTTTACTGAGACTCGGTTGGCCTGCCCTCCTTTTGACCTTGGTTGCATGGCACAGCCACCCGAAAGAACCACAGATTCTCAACCCTTAGCATCAAGAAGCCCCTTCTATGCCTCATCAGGGAAGAGAGGAGGGCTACTCAAAATCAACCACTCAGACTGGCAATCACACATGATCTCTGTGCAAATATTATTCATTCCACGGTAAGGAATATCACCATCTTGCTCCTGGCTGGTATTCAATAGTGACTTTCTGGAGTGGCGAGGAGCACCGGCCTATCAGCACCCTTAATAGCCTGGGGGATGGAAGAAGAGTCAGAGAGCCATACTTACCGGTCCTGCTGCCCTGACCTTTTGTGGAGTTGCCCAGCACCAGTTGACTTGCTTGTTAGGTAATCCAGACACAGAGCTCGAGGAATAACTTGTGTGGTCCGTGTGTGTCCTCTGGTGGGCCCACAATCTCAATTCACCATGATGGCCAAAATCCTCTGCGACCCCCTTCAGTATGTCAATCTGTCCCTCCCACCCACTTCAGTATGCAGATCTGTCTCTCCGGGACATGGAGTCAATGGCCGGAGTACTTCTAGCTCCTTTGGGTTGCACAATACTCAGACTTTATGCAATTCTGGAAATAACAACCCTAAACCCAGGAAACAAGGCATGGCTCCTGGGAGAATAACCATTTTATCTCAATACTGAAAACATAGATATTGGCGTGTTAACGTCTTGTTGAAGTTCCCTAGAGGATACTTTCATCACACTGTTTTATTCATAATTTTCGAGGTGATTGCGATCAGTTGTTCATCATGTTCAGTATAGTGGGAGTCATAATTCCTGGCAGGAGGACTGGTAGTCAGATTTTCACTCACAAGTTAGCAGTGGTCTCTGTTTTAAGGGAGTGGATTCTCGCTTCTGCTCTTTGTGACCAGCATATAATGAATTGTACAAAGCTCACGAACTGTATGCTGTTGTTACATGTCATTTATTGATGCTTTTTTGGGTTAATTGAATTGTGTGAGGGCTACTGTTTTGTTATTTGTTTACTATATATACATACTGAAGCTGCTGTTAAACCAGTTTTATTTTAATTAGGAAATGCCCTGACTGGACATTTGATCATTATTGGTATAGTAATAATAACTGTGTTACATTGCATATAGTCTCAGCCTTGCCTGCTTATCGGAGCTACCATTAACAGCAAAATAGACGTCGGAGACCAAATTTCCATCACTGACCAGATAGTATCCTGGTCCTTAGATGTATCTTGTGATGCTTCCAGGAGGTCCCTACACATTTACAGATATGAGAAAAGGCTTCACAATCAATTTGATCAGTTTGCTTTGAAAGCTCTAGAGCTGCTATCAACCAGTTGCATCCAAGTACACTATGACATAGCAATTGTGCTATGTCATGACGTATTTTAGGATGTATTTCGCAGTTTGTGAATAGTCTTTTTGACATTTATCTCCGTGCGCAAATTTCTACGACACCAGAACTTTTTGTAGTTGGACACAGTAAAGAAAGTAGGCACTACCCACTGTTCACTACCTACTGACCTGATACTTATGTATCAGGTCACAGAGGTATCACAAAGGCTGCTTCAGCCTTCACACAAATTTGACCAAAGCATCAAATTCAGAAGGCTGAGCCCAGACACTGGATAAGTAGTGAAGGCCTTTGGCATGCATGGTGTGCATAGGAACTGTGTGGGCGAACCTAGGTGAGCGCGTAAGATGATGGATATTTCAAGGTGGATGAAGCTTCACATAAACAGTTCCAATCCAAATCAGGGCACAGGGTTGTACACGTGGTAGGAAATGGGGTAACCGCACATGCGTTCCACTTCCAGATAGCAGCCACTTGCAGTTCAGGCAAGCCTACGGCTGGCAATCAACATCACTTTGGCATCCTGCTTTTCTGAGCGGTAGAAATGCAGTTGCGCATATTAATTTAAGGGTGAGAGGCAAGGTTTGTTACACTCAGATGAACCCATCCACGATTCAGGATATATACTAGACATATTTTAAAGTTCCTTTGAATAAATTGGAATTATGTTTCTTTTGGTCAGACCATTCAAATGCACATTTTTTAACAAATGTTAGGTTGAAAAAAATCTAATTCAACCTTAAGTGCACAGTGGGGGGGGGGGGGGGGGGGGGGTTGGCCTGTAAGTCCAACTCCACCGCAAGCACTAGACCCCCCGCTGCACATGACCTCTGTCTTTGCACAGCAGAGTATTGGAAGAGGTCCTTAACCCAGAGGTAGGCCTGGTGAGGTCCTCAACCCAATCCCATTAGCGTGTCTAACATATTCGGCTGTGCACAGAGAGGGACTGGCTGTAGGGTATGGACAGCCCAACCCACCGCAGTGCACAGCCTAGGGCCTCTGGCCAGGCCTTGCGCCCAACCTCTGTTGGCTTCCAACCACCAGTGCACACTACAGCGGGCCCACCATGAGACAGCCCTACTCCAGCCCGCCACGAGCACCTAGCCCCACCCCCTCCATGAACCCCTAAAGTCTATTTTTTCTTTTTTTTCTAGGTACTGTGGCACTTCAAAGTAACTTCACCCATATGGTTCACTTCATGCTTCTTCAAGAAAGCTTACATAGTACTATTGGTCTGAAGTTTTAATGGCTGCCCCCAGTGAAGTACCAAAGTACTTCACTGGAGGCCTGGGCTTGGTTCCACAGTAGTTTATTTTTTATTTTGGGCCTTTGGCCTTCTGCATCTCATCTCCATAAATGCCTATGAGTATGTGCAGTTGCTGCCAGACCGCTTGCTCTGCCTTTTGACATGACATGAGTATGCATCAGTACCACGCCATTGCTTATGATTCCTATTGAATCAACCAGAGGTGATGCCTGGGGATTAAAAGTGTCTTAAGTTAGTAACCAACAATATTGGAAGAGGGCGTTTCGGTCAACACCCGGAATACCGCTAGAATCAAGTGATAAAATCATACTACTAAAAAGAATTAACTCCTACAAGAAAACAAAAACATTCATTTAGAGTTTTCATTAAATGTCAAGTCTTGGCCATGCTTTATATCAACAGAAAAGTAATGTCTTCCTCAGATGCAGCAGACAGTGACTTTGGCATCTCTGGTGCAGTAATGAACTCAGTGCGCTGTATTTGCATTTGTTGGCTTCCTTACCTAGAAAGCATGCCCAGAGGAGTGACATTAAGAGATCCCATCAGCATTGCCAAGGCCATCCCAGGGGCTTCCCGCTCTATTACTTCTCTCGTTGCCTGGAATTAGAGATTAAAAATCTGCTTGAGTGTAATCAGCAAAAG
Organism: Pleurodeles waltl; assembly: GCF_031143425.1. Classification (NCBI taxonomy): domain Eukaryota; kingdom Metazoa; phylum Chordata; class Amphibia; order Caudata; family Salamandridae; genus Pleurodeles; species Pleurodeles waltl. Next base: position 1,127,974,083 of record NC_090448.1, read on the forward strand.
GAAAACAATATTAACTGATCTTAAATTGAAAGATGAAGCTAAATTGAAAAAAACACGCAGATCTCCGATACCTGTGGACCCAGACTTCTTGCTGATGGTCAAATAAATCATGGAAATGATTTTAACTAACCATACTCCAAGATTACTTTCGAAAAGAAATTTTATAAAGCAAAATTATGTTAAGTATATGCAATTCCTGCTTCTGAATCATCCTCACAACCCCAGTTAATGTGGAAGGAATGCAGTTTATTGTTTGACGGGGTATGGATTGACAAGCAGTTGCCCAGGACTGCTAAATTAATAGTACACAATGTTAGATCTCTGAAATATACGTGGGTTGCGCCAACCATCTCAACCTGAGATGCTTCGAGACATGACAGAAACAAGAACAGGGGCTTGAAATAGAAGCATAAATTTACTTTTGAGGTGACTCTGTATGTATCTATGTATGTATATGGTATTTCTAAAGTGTGAACCTAGCCAAAAGGCAGCGGAGCACTGTACACGGCGAATGACAAGCATAACATCAATGTTTAAGAGGAGAAGAATCTGTATTGTGAACGGTTAATGCATTGTGATGTATGTAATGTTCTTTAAAAAGGTCAGTATTCAACGCTTTGACAACGCTGGAGCAGCGTTGTGGCGGTCCTGATGGATATGAGTACGTTGTTGCAGATCCTGGATGCATACATAAATAAGACTTTGTTGCTCTTAATTTGTAGGCTTTACCATGAACCTCTTAAAATGCCATAAAGTGGAAACACTGCATGTGATTACTGCATGCACACATACATGATAGGCTGCACATCCTTGTTTCCTGTGCGTATGTTCTCCCTTTTCCAGTGCCCTTCTTGAAATAAGGAGTCAATTGGCATGTGTCTTGCCTGATGGCTGTGAAATTGGTAGAAGACTAGTGAACACTGGAAAAAGCCTATGGACTATGAGGAACAGAGTCACCATAAACGTCACCGTATCCTACCCTAATATACTGGTACTTTCCAATTCACAATAAGTAGATACATTTCTTAAGGAAAGAAAGAGAAATTAAGACATCAACATTTGGCAGCCAAGGCATAGACAAACAAATTACAAAGCATTTACTGGCCAAAGTTAGCATTGCTCCAAGAAGAAGTTTCAAGATGTTGGACTATTCATTTTTTTCCAGGAAAGGACGGAGTAATTTATGATCTACTATGATGGAACAGCCTAGATAAAGACAATGAATTACTGCCCAAAGGTACTGCCACTGGAATGGAAGCGGGGGTTCAAGCCTCCACTGCTAATCCAATGGTGTGTTTGTCCTACATTCAAGTGGTGCATTCAACCTCGTGTTCTAATGATGCATTTTCCCTACTTTTTAACGGTGTATTCAGCCCTACATTCCAGTGCTGCATTCCGCCCTGTGATCCACTGGTGCATTCACCCTATGTTATCAGAATAGTGTCAATGGTGGATCCCTTGTCTGCTGTTCTCTGGGACTGAAGCCTCAAGCCAGTGTTAATACAGAGCAAGAAATAAAGAAACATCTGGAGTTAACTTATGACGTAGAAGAAGAAAATAAAAGAACATTGGGCCATATGCCTTTTGGGACAGAATTGAGCCAGGGAAATGTACCTATGGTTGGTCTTTCGTTGCACTAGCCAAGCTAAAAATTATTCAGTGACATGGTATCCTCAATGTTTTAAAAGAATTTCTTTAAGCACTTGCTTCAAATTTTAGTAATTTGATGTATGGCATACAGTGAATCAAAAAGCGGCAATATTTATGGTATTGTCTTCTAAACTATATTCATTTGGATTGGATTTTTACTGTTATAAGGACTGTAAAGGACATTATATTTCTTGGCTCAGCATTTCAGAATGGTGTTAACTCCCCTAGCATAACAATATTGAGATTTTAATCTACAGTGGGACTTTTGAATTGTATTGTAGAATTCGTCTAGCATTTACTACCCCTTGGTGGGGCGGCGCTTACCCACACAGGCCACAAGCTACTGTACATAATAGGTTCCTCTTGAGATGCTGCACACCCAGATTTCTACAGTTTGGGCACACAGTGTGCTTGGGCACATCAATCCATTTTGTAGGAATAAAGGACCCGGATGCTGCTGTAAAATAGGTGGGCTGACGTCATGTTTTAAAACTGCACAGGAGTGACCCAGAAGCGTTGTGAAAGGTTACTCTTCTCACCTACTGCCATGTTGGGCTCCTACAACCTTTTTTCCAGAGTTGTTTTTGGTTCAGAGCCTTGACATGATGTGTAGGAAAAGAGCGCTGGAGGAGAGGGAGGACTGCAGATGCAAAGAACTCCTGATTTTGGTGCCTGTCATCTCCTAAGCTAAAGAATTTATTTTAGGAAAGGTCTCTTCAAAAGATCTTACTGTTATGCTAAGAATCACATTATAGGTTATGTACAAAGATGTACAGTCCTATCTACTTAGCTATTTTACAGCCGGATTATATCAGGTGCCTTTTTCCATTCACCGACTATCTGCAGAGTCCAGCTCAATGGCAAACCAGCCCAGCAGAAATTCAAATCTCTTATTTCAATACTTTAGGGATCTAAAATCTTAAGCAATCCCCGCAGAATCTCACATAAGGCAGCTATAGAGCCCTTGGCAAATTATGCAAGGGTGTAATATTCTTCTGAGAAAATGAATTGTGTAAGGATCCACCAGTGCAGACATCTTGTTCTTCACAATACTGCTTCAGGACACCATCTTTTTCACCAGACGGTCATGAATATACTCTCAGGTTCGGAGTGCTTATTATAGCGCCAGTCATTTTGGGGGCAGTTCGATTATGAAAATTGTTTAATTTGATATTCCATGTTTAGCTGCTAATCCCAACTACTATTTAATGAGAGCTCTAATGCAGTTGGTAGCCTCTAGTCTTTACAAAAATGGGACAAGGCTTGTGTTTTGTAGAAACTTCAAAACGACTAGAAAGGCTCAAGATAGAGTAGTGTTCATTTTAAAGAGTAGTGTTGCTCGTCACAAACCAGTTAAAAATCAGACAAGAAGCGAACTTAAATCACAGGATACAAATGGAGATACTCCAACAGCATGCAGTGCCTTAAGGAACAACTCACATGTTTAAAGCATCTTCTTGAACCCGCCAACGTTTCGGCTTGTAACTGTTGTGGACTACTTCGTAACTCTTGTGGTTTATTCAACCCGACTGATGCTAGCTTGCAAGTAAGAATACTTAGCCTTTATGTGATCAGGTTTGAAGGTCAAAGCATCAAGGACTGGATAAATGTGAGAAAAAATGTGAGACAGCGAATGTCAGATGCTAAAAGTAGAGCTAGGTGTGATTGCCGTACTGGTGAACTGTGATACCACGGGTTTACGCGAGGGACTTTGTGTATAATTTGGATACCATTGGGATCAAAGGGAGCAGAAAAGAACACAGTGATTGAAAGGAAAAAGGCATCTTTAAAGGTTATTTTGCGACTAATTGCACATGACCAGAAAGGAGAAAGGAACGTCTACGGAGGACAGTCTGAGAGATACCCATGAAGGAGAAGGTAGTAAGCAGAGCCTGATGGACGGCAGTGGTAAATGAAGCAGAAAAGCCCTGGGTGACCAGTGCAAACGACGAGAGTGCATGATCTACTACCTGGACAGAAGTTGTTTCTGTGCTGCTTCACGGACAGTAAACGGTTGGATATGGATGAGAGCAAAAGACAACAATGGTCAATGTGGGATTACAGTTGCACCAATACCACTTTACCTTGTAACTTTTCAGGGAAGGATAGATGGGACAATTAATGGTTGCTTCATGAGGGTCCAAGTGAGGAGCTGGTGAGTGGGAATGTGGCCAGTATTGACACAAACGTGGAATGTGTGGCAGAGACTAGGGAGTTGTTGACAATGTGGAGGAGATGTAGCTTATTTTGGTGGCTTTGAAAATGAAGTAAGGTAGAAAGACCATGTCATTGAAGGTGGTTTAGCCAACAAAGAATATGAGAACTTACTTACAGTGAGAGTGTTGACTGTTAGATAAGTGTTTGTGGTACTTTGAGACTGTTAGACGGAGCTGATAGTGTTGAATTTCAACGGGCTTCAACAGGACTCAGCTCTTGTATTGAGCAAGTGAGACCATGTTGAGATAATAGCCGGTCTTGGTTTTATAAAGTCTAGATTTGGGGGATCTGAGTGTGGCTGTCCGTGAAACAATGATTAGTGGTGCAGAAGATCTGTTCCGTAGTTTCGTGAGTTTGCTCAACCCATTTCCGCAAGCGGCAGTAGTTTGGATTTTATGGTTTAGATGCCTGGGAGAGCGTGGGTATTCCTTACAATTTGTGAGCTAAAATTAACCAAATGGGTCTTTGTACTGTGAAGCGGTGAATCTCACTGCGAAACAGTATAGATGTGACTGTCATTGTATAAGTAATGATGTTTGAGAGCGTGAGTTGACCCGTTATCAATAAATATGCAATAACACGCTTTATCTTCAAGTTTACAAGAAAGAGTGGCCTATTATCAGGGGTCAGTGATGTCACTTCCTGCATGGTCAAAGTGTGTGTGGTGCCAATTTCGCTACCTCTAGGAGTATGAATGGAAGGTGTTGGCTGTAAGCCATAATCTGATGTTACCTATGATGCTTCCCTGTGAAACATGAAGCTAAACAAATGCATGCTATGTTAACATAATCTTGTAGCGCATGAAGGTATTCCAGAAACTCTAAGTGGTGACATAAACGGCAGAAATGCATACATTCCTATAAATGACAGATGATATATGACAACACAGAAAGAATGCCATTCATATAAAAGTTCTTACTGCATGTATGTGCAGGTATTCATTTCTTTTAAATTCCCCAAACGTGTCCTGAAAAATATCACATATACCTTAGGCTAGCTCAATATTACTTTCAATGTGATAAAATATATTCAAATTACACAGCTGCGTGTCATCGTTGTTATTCCAGACTGCTCTGGTTGGTGTGGGTGTAAAGGGAACAGGTACAAGGTTGAACGGGTTACAAGGTTAGGAAGCCAAGTTGGTAGAAGCAAGCATTAGGCTGGTCATTGTACACTCCCTGCACACCTTAACACATAGCTCAGACAATTGCACACATGTAGACACAGCGACGCACCTACAGGCACACCTGCCAAGACCAATGGATGTACAGGTAGCTTTACAGACGGTTCAGAAGACACGCAGACACCAATGCACACAGGTCAAGGGGCACTCATGTACTTAAACCAAGAGAAAGATTAGCATTCGAGAGGCCAAGAAATGGGTACGCATGCGCGTACAGACAACACACACAACAGGGCTGGAGGGAGACACAACACACTAGGCAACTGAACGGACATATGGACGGATGGGTGTTTTTACGATGCTAAGGCTAGTGTCCATGGAGAAGAATATCAACCATCAGGAACAAACAGGTTCACCAACAAGGTCAAAGATCTCCAGTGACAAGGATTCACAGCATGTCCCTCATGAGAGCTCAAAATCAGACAGATTATGACTTCGCTGTTTTATGGGGAATTCCACAACATTCACCAGAGTCTAAACAAACCTTTTAAGACATAAGTTGGCAGGGTTGACAACTGACCCATCCTAAATCGTTAATTAGCATTTGTATAGTGTACAATTTGCCCCTATTAGGACATAGTGACGGCTCTTAGTAGTCCAGAGCAGGGACGCCCCCCCCCCCCCGTTAGGGTGGAGGAGCGTCGCCCCTCACCCCATCAACAGCAGCAGCTGCAAAACCTTTACAAGAAAACGATAATAAACTGTGTTTTCTTGTAAAGGGGCTGGGTACTGGGGGTGACGAGCATTGAGGGGAGTGCACAAAACACTCCCCTCAGTGCGCATGTATGTTTGGCCGGCTGTCTCGGTGGGCCAACACACACATGCGCACAGGGCGATCTCCAGCCCAGCAACACAGTTGCCAGGCTGGAGAGAGCCTTCTCTCAAGTCTGTCTGAGAGCGCCGTGGCTAAGCGCTCCCAGCCAATCCTGACCCTGCTCGGAGCAGCATTAGGACTGCCCGCAGGGCAGGCTGGGAGCCTGTGCCTGCAGCGATGAGGGACAGAGGAGCGCTGCAGTGGCAACGGAGGAGGTAAGTTTTTCTTTATTATTTATTTATTTTTATTAAATGCCCCCAACCCCCCAACCCCCACACCCACCTCACCCCTTTAAAGAGCAGCGAGCTGCGACTGGTTCAGAGTATAACTTTGCATCACTCACTGGAGTTCTGTTTAGATTTTGTGGAAGAGTGCTGCCAGTGGAGCGAGAATGTCAGTTTTAGAAATTATGAGCTTAATTTTTAATCTGAGGATTATGAAATGTCAGTCAAATCTCCAAACAAAAATGGCTTGAAACCTTGTGCTGGCTCCCTCTTGTTTAAGGCACGCAGGGGGACATGGTACAGAAATGAACTGTTACAAGCGTCATCCACCAAGACTAGCGGGAAGGGAGCTTTCAGTGAAATTGTTTGTGAAGACTCGAGGTGCCGCAGTAAGACCAAACGGGAGGACCGCAAATTGGTAGTGTTGCGACCCCACCACAAATCAGAGATACTTCCTGTGCGACTTGAGTATAAGGATATGAAAGTACGCATCCTGCAAGTCGACAGACACCATCCAATCGTATTTTTTCAACGCCAGAAGTACCTGTGCTAGAGTCAGCATCTTGAATTTCTCCTGTTTGAGGAAGCCATTCAAAATCCTCAGGTCTAGGATTGGTCTCAAACAACCGTCCTTCTTGGGGATCAGGCAATATCTTGAATAACAACCCTGACCCCTTTTCTGCTCTGGAACTAACTCCACCGCACCTTTTGATAACGGTCTGAACTTCCTGTTGCAACAACAGGAGATGGTCTTCTGAACAAAACGAGGGACGGGGATGGAAGGGAGGAGGAAACTCCTGAAAAGGGAGAGCATATCCTTTTCTCACAATGTTTAGCACCTGTGAGTCTGATGCAACTAACTCCCACTCGTGGAGAAAAAGACGCAATCTTCCCCCTACAGGAGAAGTATGCTCAACAAAGGGGAGAAAACTAGGGCTGCTTCCCTTGCTGTTGTCCTCCAGAGGAAGAGGGTGACGTAGGGTGCTGCTGGGTGGCCTCTCTTGTTCTAACCCTCCCCTGCCCTCTAAAGGACCAATATGGGAGGCTAGTAGGCTGCTGAACTGAGGACTGGGGTCTCCCTCGATAAGCTGCCCCACTTCCAAACCCCCTGAACCTATGAAAGGACCTTAGAGGGGTAGCAGAGGAGGCTTGCAAATCCTAAAGACTTCGCCGTGGCTCAGCTGTCTTTAAAGCGCTCCAGGGCAGAGTCCGCTTTATCTCCAAACAGTTTCTCCCCATCAAACAGGCAAATCCAACTAGGTGGTCTGTACATCTGAAGAAAATCCAGAGAACCTTAACCAAGCGTGCCTCCTAGTAGCAACAGATGTACCCATTGCCCTGGCCTCCGAGTCTGTAGAGTCCAGGCCAGACTGAATTATCTGCTTTGCCGCAGCCTGCACATCAGACAGGAGTTCCCCAAAAGGTCTCTGTATATCCTGCGGCAGCTCCGGAATCATGGCTTTCGCAGAGTCCATGAGGGTGTGGACATACCTACCCAGCACACAGGTAGGGTTCGCAGCCTTAAAAGCCATGCTGCAAGAAGAAAAAGTCTTCTTTGCTGATTGCTCCATCCGCTTGGATTCCCTGTCCGATGGAATCACAGGGAAAGAGCCAGGAGCAGACCTTGTAGAACAAGAAGCCTGGACCACCAAACTTTGCGGGGTAGGATGTTGAGATAAAAACCCCAGATCGCCAGGCGCTACTCTATATCTTCTTGCCACAGCTCTCTTCACCGCAGGAGACGAAACCGGCTTCTTCCACAGTTCTAAAATGGGTTCCGTAAGAGCCTCATTGAAAGGAAGCAAAGGGTCTGCAGAAGCCGAAGAAGGATGCAGCACTTCCGTTAATATGTTGGTTTTAACTTCTGCAGCAGGCAATGGAAGTTCTAAGAAGTCCGCTGCCTTCCTGATGACTGTGTGAAACAAAGCTGCCTCCTCCGTAAATTCCCCCGGTGAAGACAAGTCCCATTCCGGGTAAATATCCAGCCCACTGGCCGACTCCAAGCCCTGATACTCTCCCAAGGGCTCGACAATCTCTCCTTCCTCCAACTGCCTTTGATATTCCTCCTCTTCCAAGAGGCGCAAGGCCTTCCGACGCGACCTCAAATGAGCCTCCAAACTCGGCGTCGACATGGAGTTTGCCGACGTTGAAGACACTGGCTTCAACACCTGATGAGGCGTCGGAGAGGAGGGTTTACTCCGCTGGAATCCAACACCCGAGTCCGGCGCCGGCACGGATCCTAATGGCACCGAAGATGCATGTGAGTCCACCATCGGCGCCGGCTGGCGGGGTGATGATATCGGCGCCATAGATGTAGTTGGCGACATCATGGGTTTTACAGGACTGCGAGGCCATGTCACCAGCGCCGGTCCGGTACCCTCAGCCAGATAGAACGGCATAAACGGCGCCGCCTTGACAGAGTGGGGGATCCCAAAGAAAATGCCAATGGGCCCATGGGACCAGCCGGTGCACCAGCAGGGGCCATGGTGTTGAACATAGCAAACAAGGCATTCAAGAATGCCGCCGGATCTGCTCCCGGAGCGGGGAAGGCAGGATACCGCTGGTCTTGTTGCATCCGTACTTGCTGACCATCTGACTCCTGAGCTGCAGGTGAAAACTGAGGACTGCCCTGAGGTGCCACAACCTCGAAGACGGACGGCGCCGGAGAAGCCTCAGGACTCTGGGGTTGCGGAGTCACCGTCGGGCTCACCTCACACGTTGCACGGCGCCGGCGAGATGGAGACCTTGATCTTGAACAGCTCCGAGCCGAACGGCGCCGAGAGTCATGACGGTGCCGTTTCTTATGCTTCTTCGAAGAAGCGTGGGAAGAGGATCTTTTATGGCTCCTATGACCCTTCTTTGCTTTTGCCAAAAAGAGTTTGGCCTCCCTTTCCTTTAAGGCCTTAGGATTCATGCTCTGGCAAGACGGACAATCCTCGACGTCATGCTCAGAGCTAAGGCACCAAAGACAATCGACATGAGGGTCAGTGACTGACATGCGACCGCCGCACTCTCTGCAAGGCTTGAAACCGGACTTCCTCGCGGGAGACATTGTAACTACAAAGAGTAACAAGAGGAAACCTCCTACAGAAGCGAGAGCTAAGAAAAAAACGTTAGCGTCGAAGGCACGGAAAAAAGGGAACTGACTTCAGCACGCCGGCGAGGACCTCTTATTGGCACTGTGACGTCAGACGGAGTCGCGTGGAGACGTGCAATTGTGACGTCCTCGTCGACGTGGAGAGCTGAGTAGAAGATTTTCCATCGGATGCTGGCGCAAGGGTGAATTCATAAGGTGAGGAATCCACAGGTAGTTTGTATCCATCAGAATGTATGTGGACATCCTAGAAAATATGGGCGATGCCAATCGGGTTCCAGCATCTACTAAATTCTCTACACTACAAAATGTCTATGAGGTAAATTTATTAAAATATTAAATAATCAAAAATAATGTTGTTTAAGCGTGTGAAATGCAACCGCATGAGGTCTTTTATATTTACAGCATTTGCACTTTACTATCCACACTTTGTATTGCTCTGAAAAGCTTTATTGATTTGGATGCCCTAATAATATGGTTTTGTGTTATTGGTGACAAGTTTTGAATTTTCTTGTTTGGTATTGGGGGCCTGTGTATGGTTACAAACAATTTATTTGTTAAAGGCCTAGTTACCTTCGTCATGCTGCAAAAATTTGAAAGTCATATAGGCCTGATCAATGCAGGGATTTTTTTTTACTGTGCTCTGTGTATAGATGGGTATCCCATTACTCAGTGCTTAATGTGTAAAAGAATGAGTGCCAGTGTCCAAAGCTCTGCTCAGAAGCCTTCTCCCAGTGCTATTAAAAGTCAGCGTGCGGCATATCAAGGCTGAGTTGTCTTGAATCCACCTCATGGCTCTTTAATCCACTGCCAGACACCGCTGTCCCTTTTTATGTCTCAGCTCTAGATGGCGCACATGCGCGGTCTCGAACCAAAACATGCTGCATCTACTGTGAGTGCTAACAGACAGCCCATCGCTTACCATTTGCTGGCAAAATTGATGCTCCATTTTCAGTTCTTCACAATTGTCAATGGCATGTACACGTCATGCGTCTTCCGGTATTTAGCCCTCAACGAGAGCACAGCCCATCTACTTTTAAACCTACGCAGCGGCCCTTTATAGCCAACGTTTCCGGACTACTTTTTTCTTTTGTTTAAATAGGTTGGCGCACTTTCTGTGGACCCAGGACTCGCCGAACTACGTATTTATGGATGCACCTTTAGTTTGAAGTGTAGTTTTCTGATCTCGTGTGTTCTGGCGTGTTTACAAGCATAGCCGTGCTACAGTGTTCCTTTCAACATACAAGTGCCAACCCTGTGTTGTGTTTATGTGTGTTTGCACTCCAGGTGTAATCTCAACGTGAAAGTGCTCCCTTCAGTCACCCCGAACCCTGCTGTGAGGATGGCGTGCATGTTAGGCGTAGCCTCCACGTGCTCATATATGTTGCTCCCAATCCCCCCACCCGTCCACGTGTGGGTGTACTTTCCTTCATGTTAAGATGCAGCGTTCAAGGTGAACTTTCGCAAGTGTCCACCCCCTACTACGAGGCTGAATTTTTGCAGGCTTTCCACTTTGTGTTTGGTTTATCATATTCCGATGCAGGCTGCATGATAAGGTATTCTTGTCAGACCCCTTCTAACAATGTGAACATGCAGAAATCCATCCTGACTCGATGAAGTTCGTCTAAATTATTTCAAGCGATCGTTGCAGATTTAAGATTGCTCGCCCTTTGACCCTCCATTGTTTTTATTCAATTTCAGTGCCGTTGTAATCATTTGATTCCACTTTTACTTTCTCATTTAATTTCCTGTGATTTTTCAGGTAAATAATTAAAGGTTTTCTCTTTTTAATCTTTGGGAACCCGTTTTAGATACTTGCCTTCTGCGGCCTTCACGTACAACTTTACCAAAAGGGGTTTGTTTACGATGCGTGCAGGCTCTGTTAAAGGGATTTTATGGACCAGTGGACTCCAGTTATACGTGCACCTTATGTACTGGTATTCTAAGGACAGACTGGCGGTGACTAGGGCGCGAGGGAAGTGGTTAATTGCGCAGTTTGCGCACGCTCTGGCGCAGCATCCATCTTGACAGGCTCTAGAGGACGTGCATGGCTGCTGCCCTTGTTCAGTTTATTTTCCATCTTTTGCACTGTTACCACATTTCTTTTTACCCGTTCCCTCCCACGGTTAGTTGCTTGTTATTATTATGCTTGGTGCCATATCACTGTCCCTTGTTCCTTTTCCCTGTGACCCACCACCACCCGCCCCGGTTTCATCTCCTCCCCACCAGCTGGCCTCCATCTTGTCTGGATTTTACAACTCTGTCTGTGACTGATCGGTGACCCGGGTGACCCGAGAGCGCTTACTCCCAAAGTGAGATTATCTTTGGGGCCCACATAAAGGCGCGGTCGTGTTGCTGTTCTGCCCCATCCGTGGTCCGCCCTCAGCTTTGCAGCAGCGAAGGATGTGGGCCGCCGGCTTCTCACACCCCCACTCCATTGCCAAAGGCAATAGGTCGCCCATTGCAGAGAGCTATTGACTTTGCCAGTGCTTGCTCTCACTCCTGTCGGTCCCTTCTTTCTCCCTTTGTGATGTCTGTCTTTCTATTCCTCCATGCTCCCTTGTGTTTGCTTTTCCCTCTCTTTCCCCGGTCACCGTCTGATGAGTAAAAGTAAGTGCCAGCAGCGACCACTGGCTGAAATGAAGATGGGAGGTCAGTTAGTGCTTATCGGACTGAGTGGCATGTCTCAAGGCCAGAGCTGGTGAGTGCTCTCGCATTAGTGGGCCTCACTTTTCTATGTCAACGAACTGGGGTGAACATAACAGAATAAGCAAAAAGGTGCAGCACAGGATAACTGGGCTAAAGGGTTCAACAAAACAGGATCTTCCCTCTAGGGAAGCTTGCCAGAGCGAAATAGCTTTTAGGTGCTGCAATTACGTGTTCCCTTTGGAAGACCGTTTAGAAAACACTTTCCTGCCTTCAAAGGCTGCCACTGCCACCGAGTCTGTGAATAGGGAGAAGGGAGACTGTTACTACTAGAGCAGCAATCCAAGCCTTTTACACTATGTTACTCTATGCGGTAGCACTTTACCGACCTCTCACTGGGCTCAATTGGAGGCGGGAAAAAATCACAGAATTACCTGTACACGAGGGTCTAGAACAGATAATCCTTGGCACAGGCCATCGATAGTTATCAGAGCAGATCTCAATTAAATATTTATTCCAAAGTCAAAAATGTAATAGAACATGTCCTATTATAACCCACTTCAGCCTCCGTAGCCAAACTCCCATCATGCAGGTTGAAAAGGACCTCTTCGCCACATACAAATACTAGGCTAGCGGCCACGGAAGACACTAGTTTATGGAACACATTCTGCGGATGGTGGGAAACACCAACAACTACTTGTACTGTGTCTTCGGGTTTTGTGTTGAAAGAAAGGCATTTCACAGACCTTTATTTAGGTAACCTACAGCTCGACCAATTAAAGAAGCCCTGCAAGCCTGCCTGTTAGTTAACACGGATAGGACAAGTGAGCAATGCCTAAATACATGCATGGTAAAAGCAGGGCTGCCTATAGCGGGATCACAATTCCCCTGGCACTCTAGGGGGTTATGGACAGTGGGCTAAATTCGCGGCAGGCACCTTTACAACGGGTAATCTCTGGGGTGGTAGGAGGGCAGCCCAGTGTTTAATTTGTGCTTGTGCTTTCCGGTGCGGGGCACCAGCCCTTATTTTTATGGGCCGGCACTTAGTTTTCTGCCTCAAGCATTTACTGTGAGCAAAGAGCAAAAGACACGTCGGAAAAATGGAGGAAGAGGAAGAGAAAAACGGAAAAGTATCACTATGGGTGAAAGCTGCAAGAGTGAGCTTAAGGGGCAGGGAGTGACTGTAAATGGACTGGAGAGGCCCGAGATGGCTTCAGGATTACACTGCCTCAGTATTCCCTCCTCACACATTTAATTGCAGCAGCTGCGAGTTTAAGAAGAGGGCTTTAGGCACCGGCATGTTTTTATTTACAAATTAAGCAGTGGGGCAGCCTATCTCACGAATATCCGAAGGTTCACGTGTTTCCAAAGTTGTAGAAGGATAGACATTTGGAAGGGTTCAGAGACTGCAACAAGACTCAAAGAGTAGAAGTAACAAACTGCAGTCGTTCGCTATAAAGTACACTCAGCGCTTTTAAAGCAGGCTATGGCTACAACTCGTCTACATCTGTTGTAAATTGTTTAACAATTAAGGTTTTTAATTTCGGGTCGTCTAGATGCCACCATGTCCCACAACCTAAAAGTATTCATTCAGTCAAATGCAAACAAAGTTGCTGGGTGATGATCTGACATGAATGGTGAATATGAACGGCCACTGATAAAGCCAAACCAAAAATAAAAGATGGCTGGAGAGAAAAAAAAGAGAGCAAAGGACACATAGAATGAGAGAGAGAAAGAAGTCAAGAGTGTGTGTGCAAAAACAAAAAAACAAGAGAGAGAAATAGGAATAGATATATAGAGTGGGAGGGTTCCAAGAAGAATGCAAATTAACTAGAGTTGTAAGTGAGAGAGCCACAGAGTAAGGTTGAAAATAGCTAAAACATCTGCACAAGGTATCAAGAAGTTATGATGCCGCTCACATAAGGGTGATTCTCCAGAAAATAGTAACTTTGCGGATCACGGACTTCTCTAAGAGTTCAGAATCCCCACGTTTACAGTTGCTTTTACTCCTGCTTTTTCTGCATAGGCAGCTATTATGAGCTGTCAGAATACTTCTGCACCAAGTTCCATGAAATGCTAGGATGGTCCATGGTCTTTGCCACTATAGATGCATCCAAACTGCTACCTCTTTTAGGATTTTCTTTTGGAGTGGGAATGGCAGTGCAAATTGCTTGTCAATACTTGAAACCATATTTTCATATTTAATAGAGACAAAATATGTAATTCAAGGGCACATCATGTAGAAAAGAAATACAATATAATCAAATTAGAAATGGATATAGAATTCATTAATTACCAATGAGACGGCTGGGTTGATCTTCTAAAATGAATTCTTATTCAATAGCGAAATTAATTGATCAACAAAGACTACGGTGATGTTATCAGGGAAATGGCAGTCATGTTAGAAACTGCACGTACATTGTTGACAGCAGTCCATTAAGTCACAACATTCAGTATAAATTCCATACAAATGAATCACGGCACTAGAGATAAGGCTGTCAACTGGATACATCAGTAGCTATATCCAGGGAAAACCAGGGCAGCAGCCAAAGGCATTTCTATTATTAAATGGATAATTACAATTTATTTGTTAATGTGAATCGTCATACTCTCCACCCCCGTACGAATGTAAACACATTTCTTTAAAACCATTTTTTTTTATTTTGCCATCCGTAGAAACTGTTACTTTCTATTTAAGGTACTATCCTACCACCAGGACAGCAGTTTGATTTCCTTATTCTAAATGGAAACAGCAGTTAAGGAGGAACTGAGTAAGTAGAAACAGCCTCTAAGCACGTCAAGGGGTTTCTTGCCTGGGCAGAGAAGGCATGGAAACAGCATCTGTGTTTTAACCTTTGTATGGTCTGCAGCTTGTCAGCTGCTGACCATATGGCCCGTGGTCGCCTGGATGGCGTGTCTCGAGAAAGACTGAATGTTGTGAATAGCACAGTGGACAAAGCAGAGTGCCTTAGCTCATGGAGTGCAAACTGGAAACCTTTGGTTTTTTTGTTCTCATCGACTAGTCTATGTAATCCGGAACATTTGACTGATTCATGGTGCATCACTTCTTGTACTATCTGTAGTGTGTATTATTTGTACAAATAAATCTCTGTAGGAAAGAAGACATATACCTAGCAGTGTTGATGATCAGTTATCGTAGGCCTACACTGAAACTAAGCTCATGGCACAATGAAAGGGTGGGAAATAGTCAGATGAACAAGTTACTTACCTTCAGTAACACTGCTGCAGAGAGACTATCTAACCGTAGGCTTCTCAGGTGTCAAACCGGATCCAGAAACTCTTGATCAGTGCCTTTGTGTGCCATCAGGTGGCACCATGCGGCTCTGCACTGACGCCTTTCTGCTCTGGAAGTGATGTGCGCAGCTCATTTAGGCACCAATCCTGCACACAGACATCAATTGCTTTTGAGGCAGTCTATAATCCCAGATGTAGAGCCCCAATAGAAAACTAGCATCGATCAGACTTGAGATCTTTTTAATTGACACAGGTCATTGGTACAGAAAGGGGAGAAGGGAGAGTCAGTGACAAATCTGCAGTAAGAGTCTCTACCAGAAAGAACGCTACCAAAGGTAAGTAACTTGTTCTTCTGATAGAGACTTAATTGCACATACCTCGCCTTTTGAATGGATACCACAGCAATACCTATTTGGAGGTGGGTCTGTGAATTGTCTCAAAACAAACCATCTTGTTGAGACTGAGCGGGACAAATCCCCATCTCAGTGAACCTGGCTGTCCAGACAGTAGTGCTTCATGAACGTATGGAGAGACACGCACATAGCCATCTGACAAATATCCAGGACAGGAACTCCGCGTGCCAACGCAGTGGTACCAGCCATGGTTCTAGTGGAATGAGATGTAACCATTCTGGGGCTGTTTCTTGGCTAATGCATCTCAGATCTTGATGCAGAGTATGATCAAGCAAGAGATGGTTCTTTTCTGCATGGCTTTATCCTTCTTTGCTCCTGATCGTCCACTCAGTGTTCTCTGATAAGAGAAATGTAAAAGCTCAGTACACTTCTGGGGTCTCGGTGATGGAGTCTCTCCTGCTCGTTAAAGATTGCTCCCTCCTCCTGATGGTCAGATTTTAAAAAAAAAAAAATCATTTTTAAGGTTGCTGCGATCCTTCTTGAGGGAGTCAGTAAGTCCCTCTGAAACCAGAGAACCCTTGTGGCTCCTGCAGGACTTTTGTAGGATTGGGACCAAAAAACGAAAGGCAGAATGTGAGGTTGTAGTCTGGAGTTGGTTGCCCATTAATAGGGGCTTGACTTCTTGGGGGAAGGGTTGGGTGAAGCGTCTAGCCTTATGCCAGGCCCTGCTGCCAAACTCCTGCCGCAAACCACTGAGGGTTGTGCGTGGTTTGGGGTTGACAGCCTGCAAAGTTTGGGGTGCAGAGCCTGGATGCAGACTTGTCGCCAACCTCCTGCCACACACAGCAGAAAGCCAAGCTTGGTGGGGTGTTGGCCCCAAACTTATCATAAATAGATATTATTTTATGTAAAAAAACATAGAAACTCACTAAAAAACAAAGGTTAAGGTGGAGTAATACTTTAGAAAGTTACTATGATTTTAATTTACATTAGAAAACCTTAGAAATGTAATGAAAAGCACTGTCGTTTAAAAACCCAAAACAATGAAATCCACAAGTTATACATAAATGACATATGTATAACTTGCACCGCTATGATGCACGTCTTATGGCTGCACATTTTACCTCACTGATGACATCACAATCTATGGCAGTACAAGTTAAACTTATGTCAGCTACATATAAATGGGGAATTTCAGTTTTTTTTGTTGGCTGATGATGGTGAAGGATTTCAAATAATACTGAGAGTGCTTGTGCGCCAGCAGTAAGTCCAAAGAATACCTGAATTCCAAAACAAGACCAGGTAAAAGGCAGAACACTTCCAGCATCCGAGGTTTGCAATCCATCAACCACAACTCAGACCATAAAAGAAATTGTCAGTGCTAAGACACACCTTCTCCACCTTGTGCATTCCCCTATCAACATCTGGGTTGTGACCACCTACTCATAAATCAGACAACCTAGGCACACCACCAAACAAAGTAATACATCACAGGCAAAACTAGGAAGCAACAAGTCAGAAAAATAACAACAGACATTAGGACACTGCTTCTAGATAAAGACATGTTCTTTGGTAAGATGGAAACTGATAATCATGATTCACCAAGCTGTCTTGAAACTGATTGTGCGAAATGGGGTCTTTAGTTGGCAGTGGTTTGTACCCTGTCCAAGTAGAGACTCTCACTCTAGTCAAGGTAAGGGATTCACACAGCTAAGATAACCTCTGCTTGTTCTCTTGGTAGCTTGGCACGAGCAGTCAGGCTTATCTCAGAGGCAACGTGTAAAGTATTTATAAACACGCACAGTAATACAGTGGAAGC
Source organism: Pleurodeles waltl (assembly GCF_031143425.1). Classification (NCBI taxonomy): domain Eukaryota; kingdom Metazoa; phylum Chordata; class Amphibia; order Caudata; family Salamandridae; genus Pleurodeles; species Pleurodeles waltl. The sequence goes on from NC_090448.1 coordinate 1,127,991,338, forward strand.
AGTACAAAAGGATTCCACACCAGTTTAGCAAAATAGCCAATATTTATCTGTATAAAACAAGACCACAATGACAAAAATCCAACAGACATAAGTCAAAATATCTCTTTTTTAAAAGTCTGAGCAAGTCTTAATCCATAGGAATCAATGGATGCATCTCTTTAGCACAAAGTACCTGGGATGCGTCAAAAACAAAGAGAATGTGGGCCACAGTGAAGGAGGGGCACTGGAAAAGCAAAGCCATGCGTTGGTTCCTTACTGGTAGGGGAGGTGATGTGTTGATTCCTTGCTTGAAGGAAAGGCGATGCATTGATTTCCGACACGCAGGTTTGGTTCCTTACTGAGGTGCAGGGGTCGATGAAAAATTGGCACCCAGGGACAATGCATGGAAAATTCAGACACGCTGTGCTGATGGGACCGCATTGAAACAGGTGCTGAGTCAATTCCGCAGCTGCAAGACAGGTGCTGCGTCAATTTTTCAGCTTCAGACAGGCGCTACATCGATTCTTCTGGCGCGTTGATGCATGGATTGTCTTCTTCAGATCACCAGCTTGCACTTCCAAGGGCCCAGAGACTGGAACTGGCACCACTTGACAAGTTAGGACTCTCAGCAGAAGAGCCCAGGTACTGGCAGATGAAGTCTTAGATGAGACTTATTAACAGGACCCAAGCTCAGTCGAAGCCTTTGGGGAACCTTTGGATGCAGGATGTATTAAGCCAAGTCCAGTCTTTTCACTCCCAGGACAGAAGCAGCAGGCCAAAACAACAAAGCAACAGGCAGCCTGGCAGTCCCTCCTACAGAATCCAGCTCTTCTTCCTGGCAGAATTTCCTCAGTCCAGAAGGGTTCTAACTTTGTGCTGTCAGGGTCAAGTACTTATACCGATTTCTGTCTTTGAAGTAGGCATACTTCAAAGAGACAATGAGAAAAATGGGGTGTAATAGCAGGGGAATAATGGCGCTCAGGAAACTAGTCGGCCAAATAACATATTAGGGGTTGCCTGCACAAGGGAAAACACCCATCCCTTCAAGGTTCAAACGAACCCAACAATACTTCACATAATATGCGGCCCCCCTCTCCCAAAGTATTCTTATCACAAATCAAGTAAGTCAAAACTCAAGTGAGTAAAGTTCAAACGGAACGCAATCAGGAAATCCAAGCCAGTCTTTATAAGGTCCAATCCAGTCCAGAAGTTTATTGGATCATATCTTCAAATTTACAGCATTCTTCATATACATACACTCCGAGCCAACACGTGTTTCGTCATGGGAAAGTTCTTTAGTCCCAACGACTTCTTCAGGGCTCTACATCATAAGTAAATGATTTACATTAGAACCAAAATGCTCAAACCGCACGATGTTAAATTACATTAATGCTGCGTATAATACCCCATAATGTTAAAAGAAAGAAAAGAGAAAGAAGAGGAAAGAAAAGAAAGAAAAATTAACCCACAAATAGTGTGAGATGGAAAGTGATTCCCTTCGCTCTGAATTGCCCCTTGGTAATGTGAAACCAAATGCACACCCTCATCAAAGATTTACCAAAACACCACGTGCAAAAGGCCAATGTGCTACCCGGCACCACCTTAGTCTACAGTATCACAACTAATAAATGTCACATCTATCACCGTAACTCACTCCTACAAACAACACACTAAGTACCAAATGCTAATGGCAAATACTTAATAAATACTTAATATTTGTGCGTGAAACTGATTCACGCGTTTCTTAATGCGATTGGGCATTTCGAAACTTTTTCCCATGTTGAAAGCAAGCAGGAGTCCTTTTTTGATCTTTATCACGTGAGGTGATCGCGCGCTCTGGAAATGGTTTAATAGTGGCTGAGGCGAGGCGCGCTGATGCGAACACGCAACGGAGCGTTTCCGTAGCTTGGAAACGATTTTCCTGGTTCGTTTATGATTGATGCAGGTAAGGGCACTTGAGACACGGTTTTGGTTAGTTTAGGCTTTTGGTCATTTTTAACTAATAATGAACGTGGATTTAAAACTCGGCATTTCGTTTGTTCCTTAGATGTAGAACATACAGATTATAATTACAGAGCACATGAAAACCAAGGAGTTTTATGTAAGCTATATGCTCTCATTCTATTGAGGTGTTTTTGAATGTGGAACTAGTGAACAACTATTGAGTTGAAGGTGGTGTTCTTCTTTATTTACTAGATATGTTGGTGCACTGATATGCCATATTAAGAACAATACATACCTTGTGAAGCAAAATTTTTGGGATTTCTACTAATATTTCATTTGATTTCTGATGTGGTAAGTTTTCTTTTGGGTGCTATTTGCCATTAGCATTTGGTACTTAGTGTGTTGTTTGTAGGAGTGAGTTACGGTGATAGATGTGACATTTGTTAGTTGTGATACTGTAGACTAAGGTGGTGCCGGGTAGCACATTGGCCTTTTGCACGTGGTGTTTTGGTAAATCTTTGATGAGGGTGTGCATTTGGTTTTACATTACCAAGGGGCAATTCAGAGCGAAGGGAATCACTTTCCATCTCACACTATTTGTGGGTTAATTTTTCTTTCTTTTCTTTCCTCTTCTTTCTCTTTTCTTTCTTTTAACATTATGGGGTATTATACGCAGCATTAATGTAATTTAACATCGTGCGGTTTGAGCATTTTGGTTCTAATGTAAATCATTTACTTATGATGTAGAGCCCTGAAGAAGTCGTTGGGACTAAAGAACTTTCCCATGACGAAACACGTGTTGGCTCGGAGTGTATGTATATGAAGAATGCTGTAAATTTGAAGATATGATCCAATAAACTTCTGGACTGGATTGGACCTTATAAAGACTGGCTTGGATTTCCAGATTGCGTTCCGTTTGAACTTTACTCACTTGAGTTTTGACTTACTTGATTTGTGATAAGAATACTTTGGGAGAGGGGGGCCGCATATTATGTGAAATACTTCAAAGAGACGTCTTTGTAGTGCACAAGGCCCTACCTTACCCGAACCTGGCCCCAGGCACACTCCAGGGGGTTGGAGACTGCTTTGTGTGAGGACAGGCACAGCCCTATTCAGGTGCTAGAGTCATCTCCTCCCACGACTCTAGCTCAGGGAGACCCATCAGCCTGGTGATTCACCAGTATCTCCCTAACAGGACATGTAAAACACACCAGTACATGTCTTACCTTTAAAATACACTATCCCATGGGGCTGCCCTGAGCCTACTTCAGGGGTTACTTACATGTAGCAAAAGGGAAGGTTTGGGCCTGGCAAGTGGGTGCATTTGCCAGGTCAAGATAGCAGTTTAAAACTGTATACACAGGCACTGCAATGACAGGCATGAGACATGTTTGCAAGGCTACTCATGTGGGTGGCACAATCAGTGCCATAGGTCCACTAGTAGCATTTGATTTACAGGCCCTGGGCACACCTGGTGCACTATTCTAGGGACTTACGAGTACATCGAATATGTCAATCATTGATAAACCAATCACAAATATAATTTAGCTAGGGAGCATATGCAGCTTAGCACTGGTTACAGTGGTAAAACGCCCAGACTCCTAAAGCCAACAAAAAATGTCAGAAACAATAAGAGGAAGAAGGCAAAAGGTTTGGGGATAACCCTGCAAAAAGGGGAAGGTCCAACATGGGTTATCTCAATGGCTTACCAAAGATTCTGTGCCAACCATTTACTGCAAGGTTCTGAATGTAAGAAAATAGTAGCGTATGGATTACTTTTTCCACATTCTTGGGAAATACGTGGAGGATGTATTCATTTTAGGTATATGATATAGCAGAATCCCAAGCCCAAGAAACAGCACAGTTCTTTACCCAAACCATTTTGTTTGAAGCAGGACAGCTAGACAAACTGCTTAATTTCCAGTTAAGGTAATCAAAAGTATATTTAGAAAGAACCTGGTGAAACACATGTAAGTCCATGCAAAAAGCACACAGCTGTGCCACGTCAGACACTAAAAGGTAATGGTCTGGAATTCCTAAAACACCACCACTTAATAGCTCCACATACATTTTGTTTAAATATGTTTAAAAACTCAAGCATCCCTTATTACTAAATCACACCCGCCCTATAGATGTTCAGTGTTAGACAATTTATCAACATAGTTCTCAACAGACTCAATTTATGATACATTTCTGAAAGATTTGCATCGGGAAACAACAATTTCCAGTGTCATTCCATCAGTGAAAAGGCCTAGCTAGTCACAATTTCCAACATGATAGCCTTTAGTGTTGGCTCTCCACTGGTTACAACTGCTAGCCGGAACCATTTTCAAAACCAGCTGTACCACTATTTAAAAAGACATCACGTCTAGCAGCCCCACCCATCTACCTGAAAGCCCACACCTCTCTAATGAAGAATATATCACGATGCAGGAACACTCCACTTGACTCTAGGGACCCAGCTACCTTTCCAATCACAGATAAATGCATGTTTGGTAAGAACATTCAGAACACTTTGCTACCTTTCAGCTGGGTTTGCACTGTATGAGTAGTACATATATCCACACGTACTCACTCGACATCATTTTCAAGCACAATTACAACAAGCACCGTTGCATATGAGCAATAAAAACAACTGCCTGTTAAACTATTTGTGGCCCACGCCGTGCAGAGATGCACAGATAATGCTTTCTGACTCATCTTGTTCTTTCCAGAATGAAATTAGAAGTAGGGGCCCCTGGGTAGAGAGTAGTACTTGCCCTGATGCATTTTAATGCTCTTCTTTGAACTTGTGTACGTTTGCTGTTGTTCATTCGGAAGCGCACTGGTTAAAACGCAAATACAGATCTATGATCTAGATACCTACACAATACTATATATCTAAGTGTTTGAAACATAACGCGTCTTTGATCCATATATGACTCACCAATGGCCCTCTTTTTAGCACTGGGTAAAGCACAGCCACTACTGGTAGCTGTGGAGGTGACACTGATGGTAGGAAAGGACACCGATTGATCCCTGATTTTATTCACTCTCAGTGGATTTCCACACCTTCAGACATAGGTTGTCTCTGAGAAGCCAAGGTTCAGGATAGCCCGGAGCTGGGTTGAATATTTTCCTTTCCTTTCACACTCAGAAAGCGGGAATGTCCTCCATTTACACCATCCGAGCAAATGTCTTGTGCACTGCCCAGAGCACAGTGGTTGGCGTAAACCCCACAAAAAACAGAGAACCTGATGGTGGGAGAGCACTCAATTCATGTTACTAACCTATATTCACCATTAGTTCGTGGAAGCTGCCCCACTCCTTGTCAGTAGTCAAAATCCTACACATTCTAAGCTCATAGGATCTGTCTCTGACAGGATCAATATGATAATGAAAGGTATTTGATGCTGCAATGTTTTCACACCTGAGCCACTGCAGGAGATGCAACCTGTCAGTCACAATACTAATAGTGTCATAAAGGATCACATTCCTCCAAACCGTACAGGTCTACCGATGAACAAGAGTATATGTTAAGGGGACGTGGACCGCCACCAAGGCCCACCATGACAGATGAATCAGCTCCTCCAATCAACATCATCAAGCTACTGCTGTCTACCTATGGGCTCCTACTCTAGGAGGAACAAGATGAGCCAGAAAGCAGTATCAGTACATCCCTGCACGGTCTGAATCTTGGTCTCAAATTAACTCGGAAAACTCAGGACCACATAAAGCCCAGAATGATTAGTCAAAACCCTACTCTTCTAACTGTAGGAAAACAACTCTAACAGACACTATTTTAAACTTCGAACAGTATCAAGTGGTGACATATTGCACTGTACAAATAAGCAATATCCTGAACATATTTAATGAGCTACTTTAGTAAATAATGAGTGTTTGGTCCCACTATCACCAATCTGAAAAGAAGTAACAACATCTTCTCTTTGACTACACCAGGCAGCTTCACCCAGGTGATAACATTGTATGCACTAGAATAAACTCATGGGTCTCATCACAAGAAGCCAGTAAGTTAACTTACCAGGCTGAGGGGAATTAGGAGTTGTGGTTCTTAGCACATAGATTTTCAGCTGCTGAAAACTGTGGGGGAAAACATGCGTGGATCGTCGTGGAAACACAGATTTCTGCATGTGATTTCCTAAATCAATGTAACACATTATCCCCCGTCCTCGGTATTACTCGGAACCCCAGTAACAATAATTCCGGGGAAGGGAGGTTTAATGGGCCATTCATAATGACAGCCTTTGAGGTGTCTATATCGCTCCTCAAGATAGCAGCAAGTGAACATGAGAAACAGTCTCTGTTTAAGTAAAGCTTAGCACAGGGTTGCAGTGCTTTAAGTTACAGCATTATTTGAGTATATTAACCCAATGCCCTAATGCAGCCTCCAAACAAATATTTATTTCCACACTAAGTTCATCATCAAATCATCGGGTGAAAGCAATCACTAGGGTGCACTAGTGAAAACACCAAAAACAGAACATCAGCAAGTACACAAGTACGCAAGCGTATATATATAATCTTTTTGTATTTTTTTCTACAGAGGCATATATACTATTTAGTCTCTTCAACACCTAATGGTTGTGTAGGTCAGACCCATCTATTCATGCTTGCTGCATCCCTTCTGAGATGTGGATGGCCATCTAAGAAGGATAGGAACCAATGAAGAACATACTTGCCATCACACTCATACTTCGCAAGCATGAGATCCAGTAGGGGCTCTGTGTTGGCCAACCTACACATGAAAGCTCAGAAATATCAAAATATGCACAGAGGAGCTTAGAAAATGAGTTTTGTGGTAGATAAGAGAAGGAGGCTTTTTTATGAAGTGGGATCCAAAGACAGGACAATTGTTGTGTATGGAGCACTGGACTGGAACACACCTGGCGAGGATGGTGCAGTGGAAAGAGAGTCAGAGTCTCTCTCTTCTCCCTCTTCTCTCTCTCTTCCCTCCACCCCTCTCCCCATTTTAAGTCTATGGGTCCTACAAACACAACAGATAATGTCCACCACTTTAACAAGGTGTGTGCACATTTGAATCAGCAACTGCATTTACACTGTAATTATGATAGATGTATCTTCCATTACCGTGCTGTGGTTCATTTCCCATCACGTTCATGCTCTTGGCATCCAAAGGTGGCAGGTCCAAAAGTGTGTTCTTTTCCTTAGCATTATAGGACAGTATCATGATGTGCAATTTGATGCAGTTAGCATTAGTTAAACATCAAGAGGACAGAGAACCTGAATAAACAGGAATTAAACTTACATTTCTCGGTAAGTGGCTCCTTTAACACTGCACAAGCTTGCGTTACATCTGTCTCACTCTCAGCTTCTCTAAAGACAAGTCAACCTCCAAGTCTCCACAGTGGAGTGGGGAACGCCTGACTCATTGCTTGAGCAATGATCCAACTGTGTCAGCATTTGTAATGAGTAGTACATGTGGGTTACAGATGATCCGTTCATCCCTCGACACCTCATATGCAATTTAGCCTGGTAATGCAAGCTGTTGCTCCAATGTCAGCAGCTTGGGCTGCCATCGTTCGCTAAATACAGGGATTCACCTGGGGCTGCCCACATAAAACTCATGCAACTTCTAGCGCATCAGCAGCAAGGAACCAGGGTCCTTTCAGGAACCAGAATCAATTCAATGTAAATTCTGCAGTAGGAAGTTGTTTCTCAATACAAAACTACTGGATATTTGCAAAGTAATTTAGAAATGGATAACCAGCATGGCCAGGTCATAGATAAAGAAGTTGAAAGAGACTGATGACCAAGGCTGTTGTAACTCAAGGTCCAATAGCAATAACTAGTCACATATTAGACTAAACTTTCTTGCAGCACTTCTCATGGGTATGATCAATCCACACTGTCTGCCAGAGATGCTGAGAATGCTACTAAAAGAAGTAATAACAATTAGAAAAAAAAAACAGTGGCAATACATATAAAAAAAAATACTATATGCCGAAACTCACCCACTCAACAGCACTGACTACCGGCCCACTGCCTCTCGCTCACTCATCTGCACCCACTGCCAGACCATTGCCTCTCACTTAACCAACTGCCCTCACTGGCGACCCATTGCCTCTCGCTCACTCATCTGCACCCACTGCCAGACCATTGCCTCGTAATTAACCAACTGCCCTCACTGGCGACCCATTGCCTCTCGCTCGCTCAAATGCACACAGTGCCAGCTCAAAAGGTGATGGGAGGAATGCTTGCAATTTGTCTAACCACGGCACACGCCTGGGGTGGCATTTCAACCCATTGTTCTTTTGCACACTATGCCACCTCAATTTGGACCAATCCATTTGTGAATCGGTCTCGACGCTGCTCCAATAAGAGCAATACAGCCGGAGCTGGTATGCCTGAACTGGAACATGGGCAACCCAGAACCGGTTTCAACCTGACTGGGGCTCTGTTGAGTGTAGATTGATTCCAGTGGCACAGTGGGAATGAGGCCTACGTCTAGGCATACCCTTGTCACTTAGGATGTTGCATGAAACGCACAAAAGGTGAAAAGAGGAACGCTTTGAGTATGTCTAACCACTGGCAAGTGCTGAGGTATCTTTCCAACCCATCGTCTTGACCCTGCTCCAATAAGCCAGGCGCTCCCTGAACCGGAACCCAAGACACGTCTCTCTCTGATTGAGGCTCTTCAGTCTTAATCGTGGCACGTGCACATTTACACTGCATTTGTTTAAAGCGCCATCATTAAACCTCACCTCCCCCCTTTTTCGTAAGTCCCCTTTTTCAGTCTGGTTAGATATCGGCTGGCAGTCAATTCTGACTGCAGTGGGAATTACTCTAAAGAAAAAACCATTTTCTGTATTTTCCCATATTTAAAAATAAATACAGATACATTGATATATTCTGCCGGTATTTATATGTAAAAAAAAATAAAGAATGTGAAACAGAAAACCGGGAGCCTTACAAATAACGTCCAATTGTTCATAAAAATGTAGCGCACAGGTGCAGCTGCACTTGAAAACATTTTTTTTATTCATGGGTTTACATCTGCTCTTGACAGGAAGAAATCTCCAACTGTTTCAGAGGAGAGAAATGAGCCGAGAAAAAGTGCCATCGTCTGTAATTACCCTGAAAAAAGTGCCTTTGTGGGTGCAGCCAAACTTTCACGAAAAAGCATGTGACAATCTTTTCACGAGTATAAACCCATGTCTGTGAAAAGCAAGCGTGGCTGTCAGCTCTTAAGGATATCTGTGTGTGTACGTTGAACGTGAACCTACCTACACTGGCAAACAGGAGTGGGGCAATAGCTCCTACGACTCCTTATCACTTTGTAATGAGAAATGATGCACTATTAAAACACCAATACATGTACATACATACATACATACATACAGAGCACTGCAAGCATATTTAGACTCCATGCAGTGTAGCCACTCATGCATAGCTCCAATCTGGGGTTATCCACAGTTTAAGGGATGTGGAACCTTCCAGCCCTACACCAGGACACATTGTTCTAAAACCTTGGTAGCATGGGTTGCATGTCAATTTAATGCCAGCCCTCGCTTTAATCCAGGAAGAAAGATTACCTTGACAAAAAGAAATTCCTGCAGGCAACAGGATTATTAAATATGCATAGACTACACAACAGAAAGGGCAGCGCGTCCCGAGAAACAGCGGTGCCCTCTGCTCAAGTCACTAATTATGTGCCTTTTCCAGAATAGAATATGTGCTGCAATTTGTCTGTGCGGATGTATTTCGGTTAACAGGAAAGGTAGTTAGCCTATCAACTGTAGCACACGCCTGGTGACATCAGTGCGCGGTACTAAATCAAACGAAAACAGCTAAACACAAATACCAAAAATGTCAAGTTGAAATTCTTCAATTTCGAAATACTTTACATCCAAAAAACAATTAGTCTTTGTTTATCAAAAGTACAAGTTACTTACCTTCAGTAATGCTCTTTCTGGTGGATAATTTATCTAACTGCAGATTCCTCAGCTTTTGAATGATTCCATGCACCTGAGGAGCCACAGGAAAGGTTGCGCTTGCCGATAGGTGATGCTGGTTAGCTCGGCTGTGACTCCACAACACCCCAATGTACCGGTCTTCGATCCTGGAGCGCTCTCAGTCAGTGATCTTAGCGTGGAGCTATTTGAATATAAAGCCAACACCTACAAAGCACTGTGTGCTTAATTTGTTTTTTTCAAAGGCAGAGTTACCAAACTTTGTATTAAGGTACTTGTTTAAGCGCCACCAGATGCCGAGGCTGCTGATCATTAAGGCCACCTGTCGTGGGTTGGTGAGTAGGTGTCTTGGTAAAGTTTAAGCAAAAAGAATAGTTTAAACAACTGTTTATGGTAGAAAGGTTTTGTAATTTATTCTATTATGCTTGTGTTTCTCAATATAAGTCTTAATTCACGTATTTCCTGTTTAACTGTTTCTCTTTTTGGACTTTGTTTCTTTCTTTTCTTGTGGGCTGCTTCTGGGACTGACTTTTCATTGATACTTCTCTTTCTTTCCTTCTTAGGTATCTTCTGGGTCTCGTTGGTAGGAGTTCCCGCTGCAGGATGTGCCCAAGAGAAAACCGGGAACAGATGGACAAGTGGTAAGTGAGTTTTGTTTTCTTGATTGGGTACTTTCTTTTATAATTGGGAGGGGGGGGGGAGAAGAAAAAGAAAAGGCAAGGAGAAAAGGGAGAAACCATAAAGACAAATGACTCTTCTTAGATTTGTGATGGATAGTGCTCAAATGTTGTTGTGCTATCCTTCTACGAGTTCCGTAATGTGCAACAAACCGGTGCGGGTAAAAGACGTGCAGCCCAGCAAACAGAATACCCAGCGATTTAGGAGTGACTCCCTATTTGTCCAAAATCAAATCTCCTCCTCCCCCTCCTTCTCTCTGTCTTCCCCTCCTTCCCACCTCAATAAATAATTCGTAGGATTTTTAATGCAGGCATGTACCTGCATGAGCCACGTCCCTCCTGGGACATGGGGGGTTACTTTGTTTTCTCTCACAGGTTGTCTCTCTCCTGTCTCGATGACCGTTTCACTTCTGGCTTCTCTTCCGAGCGTGCCTCTTCTCCCCGCGTCTCTCTTTTACGTGGTTCTCTTCTCCGCATCTCTTCCTATGTCGCCGCTCCCTCAGTGTCCCTCTCCCTCGCGTCTTCTCTGTCTGTTTTGTTGTTTTCCCCGAGCGTGGCTTCCGAACCCTGTATTTCCGGCTTTGCATGCGCGTTTCTCTGTCTATGTCTTTTTGAAGTGCTCCCGGGGTACTCGGTTGTCGGCCCCACACCCGTGGTGGAGTCAGACTTCGGAGTAACTCTGTTACACTACCTCTTTCGTCCACCACCCAACGCTCCTTGTGTCTTGATCTGATTCTGGCACTTCTTTTTCAACCTTGCTTTCTCTCTCACGATTTTCTCTTCCTTTTTCTTTTGCCCTTGCTGCCTTTCTCTCTCTTGCCCTGGGTCAAGGTCTGATGATGAAAAATACATCCTGGTCCTGAAAATCAGTGCCAGAGCCCACCACCTGCAAAAATTAAGCTCTGATTGCCCGAAGAGTTTTGTGAAACCTTGCTGTGACTGAAAGGCACTACTCCAGGCCCAAAGTACTGAGTGTAGACGCCCCAGGTCATTGTCGCCAGCGTCCAGAGACATACACATGCGCAGGCAGCCTGACCCACTATCTGCCTGTACTGATTCACAACTGGACAGAAGGGAATGTAACCCCCAGAAAGCAGGTGGCTGTAGGACCTCTCAGAACACACACTAGGCTTCCATCACTTCCACAAGAAAAAGCAGCCATGAGGTGTTGCAGCAAGACAATCAGGTTGTCAAATGTGCACCTGCCTTCACCACCTCTTGCCTTACACCTCATTGTCTCGAAAGAGATAGGAGATGGGGGGGCTAGTTACAAGAACGAAGACTGCCAATTCCTCTAACAAAAGACTTCCCATTGCATTGAGTAAACCAACTGCGCAAAGAAAATGTCCACTGTTAGCAACCAAAAGAAAAGTCCCCAATAAATGAATTTCCTTCTAAGCTTTGACTGAAACATTATGACTCACAACAGTGATTTAAATACCACAATGGCTACATTCAACGCTCCCCACTTGTGTTAGAAATTGGTGCATTGCTTTGGTAGGTTGTAGGTGTTCACCTAGCTTCCCATGTATCAATGAGCCTAGGATTAGGTTTAACTTCCCCTATCAATGAAGCCAGAGGCCACGTCCTACATCTTCAGCCAGTCTTAAACAGCTGAAATGTCTCCCGGAGCAGCAGAATTTTTCAGACATTAACAAATGATCGGGAGAATTGAAGTGCACGCAGAGCCTTACCCAGCTCTTTTCCCATCAGTCAGAGAGGGAACAAAGAGGTAAAAGCCAGAGGGCAGTGAATTCCAAAAGCAATTCAGGTACCTTCGGCAGGTGGAAGGTCATGCATTAGAAAGAGTGTGTCTTGTCACCACGAAACTGAATATAGTTAAAGGTTTACCTAACAAATTGCAATCCTGAAGTCGTACATTTGCGGATGTGTGTCCGTATACAATCAGAAACAATACAATCAAAGGTTCTGCATACAGGTAAACCCCCATCATTCCACCACATACCAACCTGCAGGACATAGCCTGCAGATAATGCAGGAAATGACTCCATAGGTGAACATGCCCAGTGTCCAGAACACACAGGGCGTAGACATCGGCTACGGCTCGCATTAACTTACGGAATGGATGCTAGGCACAATTACTATCCGCATTGCACTATGCAAGGTATGCACAGGGCATGTCTGAAGGAAATGCATGTATTGACTGGATTGGCTAAGGGGTCATTTGGCATAGTCACAAGCTAAATGAACGAAAAAAAAAATTCACAACAAATTAAATGTGTTGTATGGACATTATGATCATCTACTAATGTCTTTGCTATACAAACATTAAACCAACATTATGAAAAGTGCACAATCCCTGAAAAAAAAAGTTACACTATATGTAGCATACAAAAGATGAAACCCATTGCAAATGACCAGTGGTGGATATTTGGCAACCATAACCTCATGAGTGCACAATACAACACCACAGTTATGACATCATCAATGATGCCGGCCATGCAGTGTGTCTGCAACGGCACCATGTGCAACATGTACTGAAAACTGCCAAAGAGTGCCGGGCACACCCTTTATATCCAATGTCCTGTATGTTGGACAGGTGAAATGCCTCAAGGGGTCCCTTCATGTACCTACCGCCAAACTTTGCTTTGCTCCCCTGACAGACTTCATCACTGCTCGCAGCCTCCATCTACACTCCCAGTTTAAGCAGAGATCTGGCTGCATGCCAGTGGTTCCCCGAGAGCTTCCTAGCAGTGAATGGGAGGCTTTGGTGGTCAATGAATGGCCAATGTATTCATATCAATGGCATGAAACTGCATGGGTTAAATACTGACGTCCTATACTGCCTCTGGATCCTGGTTCCACCCACCTACATAACAAGGACACAAGCAACAGTTTATGAAGAAGGTGAAACATCTGAGGGTGCTTCGGGGTTCACAAGGGACTCCACGATAGGCACTGGGTCAGACAGAGCTTGGCCATTAAGTTTTGTTTCTTTTTGGAGGGGTGGGGGTAGGAGGGGAGGGTGAGATTCAGATTTTCTGTCAATCAAACTGGCGTATAATATTAAAATACATTATATTTCAAGCAGGGCACATTAGAGGGGCTCAAGGGGCAGGGGAAAAGGAGACGTGTGCTGATCGGAAAGGGTACTAAGTGAGAGAAGACGCAATATTTTATTAAAAAAAATCATTTGAAGACATTCAAAGCAGAGAGGGAGACTCTGTATGGCTAGGAGCAGTGGAGCAAAAAACCCTTTTTTTTTTTATTTTTATTTTTTACTTTCACCAACTTTAAAAAGTACTCATTTTTAAGCTGAAGTCACTTACTTCATTACCAAGAAGGTATGGTATGTAATGTACAACAACAAGAGGCTAGCGGACTCCTCTGCAGATCTGCCTTGTAACCGGTTTTGAGAGAGGCATGGAAGCTTAATCTCTCTTCAATTACTTTTACACGCTCATTCAATTTCTTAGTTTCATCGCTGGGCCATTACTGGCTGTAGAAAAAAATAGGTTTTCGGTGAGAACTTTGATGCAGGCATCTCTAGAGGTACCTTTGCACATTGGCGGCTAATGAGAAGGTTTCCAAAGCAGAGATTGTGACAGGGACTGACTACACGGAAGCACCGTAGACAGTAAAATAAACGTGCAGATACCTGGGAACAGTAAAACAAGTCAAATTAGTGTAAATGGCAAAACTATGGGCTCATGTTAGAACGAGAACACTAAAATAAGACATCATTAACATATATGTTTAACCTACTAAAGGAACTTGATTGTGAATTATTTTCTTGCATTTTCGATATTGTGAAATGTCAAGACGCATTTACTTTGAACTAAGAAATATTAAACAAAGTAGATTTTTAGAAAGCCTGTTGCATGCTGGGCCCCATGTTCTTGGTCCTTACTTTCACTCAATAAATAAGGGCACTCTGGGAGTTGTAGTCTTCATTGGCTTCAACAACCAATGCATTTGATAACAATGATTTCTATTGGGTAATTCCAGCACTACACATAAAGGACAAAATTGACAGACATTTGCATGCATAGGTTTTCCCCTGGTAAGCAAATGTGGATTTGTAAGAGTACAACGCCAGGTTTTCCAACTGGGGAAAGTGGGTCTTGCGCTCATACAAAGATTGACTCACACAAACGTTTCGGAGTAAGTCTAGTCTTGTGGATGAAGAATGGGCATTCCACGGCAGGGTCACACCCACCATCCTACAGATGTGTGGCTATTCACACACCAATTTCCGACCAGTTTCCGTTCCAATACGGTCAGTGACTTACTTCTGTCAGGAGTAAATCCACTCTTCGAGTTGGAAGGGAAAATCGCCAAAATATGTGGTGGCGTAGGCAAGAGACTGTGCCTCAAGGAAAAATATTTGGCGGAAAGTAATTAAATAGACAATGTACCTGTGGGTGCATACCCAATTTTCGGGTGAAAATAGAGACATGCATGTTTTAACATTATAAATAGGTCTTAGGAATTCGGAAGCACTTGTACAAGTGAAGTTTGTTGACACTGATGAAGGAAATGGAGTTCCTCCGTGGGACTATTAGAAATCTGGTAATCAGACACAAATTCTAAGGAAACAAAACTTTGCGAATCACAAACTGTTTTTTCAAGAGCAAGACTGTCTTACTCGTGAAGATTCATCAGTAAGTCACCCTAAGCATGAAGAAAGAAACAACTACTCACAGGAAATGCTTTGTAAATCAGGTCTGGATACTCATATCTAAGATATATATAGCCATTATTACTACCAGAAGGAGGCATGTGAGTAGAGGCTCGTGCTCTATTTGGAGTGTACACAGAGCACAGGATCCACAGGAGATTGTTAATCCTAGAGAGAGGCCATGCAAGAGGAACAAGGCATGTCTGATGTACAGCATCAGTGTCATTGATTACGTCATTTGTCATGTCACCTATATTGTGAGACCATAAGCAGTCCACGTGGAGGGTGCAGTGAATATTCAATAGCTAATACTTCATGGTACTTTGTTTTAGATTTTGGAATTGAAATAAATCATCCAATTACCTGAAGCTCTTCAAGGGCTTTATTTTATTTTTTATTAATTCAAACAGTAGTGTGCTTAATAGGAAACCTTAACATCCCTTAACTAGAGTAGTACTTTTAACATCTTTTTTTCGCCCACTCATCCTACTCTTTACCATCTCATGAGTACATCAGGGTGCCAGAGGGCTCATCTGAACCAGGCTAGCCACGCTCCACCGCGGTGAGTAAGATGCAGGACGCCTCTGGTGGAAGGACCTCTTGTCCCAGGCCGCACAGGTTGGTGATAGTGCGGTTTTATAAGAATAAATAGATTAGAAGAGAACAAAAGGAGGAAGCGTCTGACAGCACCACAGGCGAGCTGTACACATACACACTAACCCACAAACGTCACTAGAAAAGGAGCTGAACACCTGAACTTACATCATGAAACGTCGAATATGTGAAGGCCAGAGATTCAAGTCATACAAACGTGGTGTCATCCATTCAGCCCTCACAGGTTTGTAAAATGTGGGACAATTGTGATAATTAACAAAGATGACGACGTAAACACTTTAGTTGAAGTGTTCTGGGAGGACCATCGACTGTATTATTATATAGTAATTTCCTTTGACATCCGCCGTTGGTGATTGATAGATATATATGTATATATAGTGGAATACCTAGTGCTGTGTCAATGCATGCTGCACAATCTTTGAAAAGCTCTATCCATGAACTGTAAATTATATTTAAATAAGGACTACTGAGAGTTGTGCCAAGGTAGGACTAGAACATTTCTACATTCATGTGCCTAAATATCGGCTCCCTATTCCTGAAATGGGTTCACTCTGGGTAAAGCCAGAGCCAGAGCCAGGAAGTACTCCATAAAACCACAAATAAAGAATTGTGCAGAAAAGGACTGGAGGCGATGCGTCTACTAGAGACTTTAACTCTCACACCGGTTTCTTCCTGAAGGCACATGGCTTGGCAAGAACGGTATTTGTTTTTTCTGAGACTGCTTTGCAGGCCTGTCTGACAGAGTAATTAGTTAACAAGCTTTCAATCCCAGCGCTTGATAGAAGAGGAGAGACAAGTGGGAGGCAAGGCAAAGTAATCTCTGGAGAGCAGAATTTTAAGGAGGAAATTAGTTTGACCTTGCACACTGCAGAGTCTTACAAGAATGGATCAATATTTGGTACCAGCTGAACATCACTGCAACTGTCTGTACAAGGTCACATATGTTTTACAGCTCACAGTCTGACGTGACATCTCCATGAATGAACCCTAATAAGATATTTCAAGGTGAGATATTGGAACGGGTGCTGAGAAGGAAAATATAAGAATAGAATTTCCTTAGGATCGCTCAGGAATGAAGGGTTGGAGATGAAAAGATGCTCTTGGTATCGTTTCACAATCCAACTCTCTCATGGGGGTTGTGCTGAGACTAAGCTAAAGGCTACTTAACCACGCCCTGTCCCCACTGCACCTTGTCATTAGTTTTATCTGTAGATTGGCTTAAAGGTCTTAACTCAATTTATCATCAGTGTAAAAAATTGAGTTTTTAGTTGAGGCTCAAGCAACAACCACCATCTTTTTCAAGGTGAAGCACAGAAGTCAATAAATTAAGCTGTGCTTAACCCTTTGGTCGCTTGGCATAAAATCAGTCAAGCTTAATTTAGAGTTAATGCATAAGGTATTTATGCAGCACACAAACAATAATAAAGCGAAAACACCACACAATAAAAAACCCACACTAATTTAGAAAAATAGAGTCATTTTTAATAAATAAAATGACACCAAAACGAACCAGCAGAACAGATGCAATGTTTTTTAAAAAGTTTTTTATTGAAAAATAGCACAAAAAGATCCAAACGCCAGCCACGGGTAGCTAATCACATGAGACTGTGGCAAGTCAAAAGTAATGGTGACCGTGATTGAGTGCAGTTTGGATACACGAGGTGGATTGGGCCTGATCTCTGCTTATCTTTGAACTTAGAAGATAGTCCAGCTGGGCAGGGCAGTCAACAGTGTCTGAGAAGGAGGTGTCGTCATTCGGGAGCCACTGGATGAAGTCACGGTGAACATTTCTACATTCTGACTTGGCCCCTTTTTTGGAAGCTCGAAAATATTTAGCAGAACAAAGCTGCAAGGCTGTAGCCACGAGGGCTCCACGAGGTTCGGTATTCCCTCCAATAGGGAAAACTGAACAGGATTTGTTGCTGTGGAGAAGAACGTAGAGGGAGCAACTGCAAAGTCAGGCTGACTGGTGATGCACCTTGGGTGGACTGGTTCGGCGATAGTTCCCGGTCTCCTGTCGGTTTTCAGGCCACTTTTTGGTGGAAAGGTTTCTAAATCCCGAGTTTCAGTTTTCGGCTGTTTGAGTACCATTACCACGACTTGCGAGGGGCATAACTAGTGGGGCACCAGTGGGAGGACAGGACTCACTTCAAGTAGGGCCTAGGTGCGGGTTCCAGGTTGTTGGAGTTTGTTGTATCCCTGTAGCTCAGAACAGGAGGCCAGCCAACCAGCCCTTGGAGTCACTCTGGTGGTCCTCGGATCAAAAAGCAAGGCATGCCTCTTTTAGTAGCGCAGTCCTCTGATAGTACATGCAGGCTTCAAGTAGCATGGTAGTCCTCTAGTAGCAGCAGGGCAGTCCTCTGAGGTACAAACCAGGCCTCAAGCAGCAGGGCAGTCCCACCGAAGTACAAGGCATTCCTTCTGGGGGCTCTCCCCAGGTCCAGGAGTGAACTGAAGAGTTGGTCTTAGGGTCTAATATTTATACTTGGTGACAGCCTTTGAAGTGGGAGATACTTTGAGGCGTTTCTATATCTGGTTCTGGAAAGCCCCCCCCCTTCCCAAATTCAGCCTCCAAGAGTTCTAGGATGAGAAATGACTGGGGCCAGGTTATTTTCAAGTGCGCTCGAGGCAGCCTCTTTGAAATATAAGTGGGGAAGGGAACAGCTCCGGCACCCCTATCCTAGCAGGATGGCTCATCCTGCAAAAACCTAGTCCCCCTTTGTATCACTGTTAGGGAGGAATACACAAAAGCCAACTGCCAACAGCACTCAGCCATGTGACCCAGTACACAGGTTGCAGGCAGCAAATGGTTAAACAAGAAAATGGCAACTTCCTAAAAGTGGCACTTTGAGAACAGTGACTTGAAATCCGACTTTACCTTTAAAGAGGATTTCAAATGACAATTCTTTGAGACCAAACATGACATTTCTACCTGTCCCCAATCAGACGTTTTCTATCACATAAAGTGATTCAGTCAGATTCACTTTGTATGCATGAAAAGAGGTAAATTCATAACACACAGGAGTACAAAGTCACACCTAACAATTTTTTTAAAACATTGCATTAGTATTATTCACAATTACTTCTGCTGAGGTGCTCCACAATAAGTGCAAAAGTGCTTGAGCAGTGCAAAAATCAGTGTATGAAACATAAGCAAAAGGAATACATGAACAAAATCAATAATGGTTTTATAAGGAAGGCTGCTCAAAGCACTTAGTTCAATAGAGTTTTAAAGGTTAAGACATGTACAATTGATTTACAAGGGCTGTGCTGGCCCAACATGGTCCGTGGCCAAACCTTTGTTAATTGTCCAATTCCTTCATTTGATTGTTTTATGCTGTGGACGTTTTCGAGAACAGTTTTTCCCTGGTGCATCTCATAATTATCTATTGGTTCCTCTTTTGGGGCTTTGTACGCTAATTTGCACTGGTTCTCTTGTAGGAGATCCCCATCACTGATCATGTATTCCTTTTGCTTATGTTTCATACACTGATTGTTTTCACTACACAAGCAAGTTTCACTGAGAACCTGAGCAGAAATTATTGTAAACATTACTGATGCAATGTTTTTTCAAATTGTCACGTATTACTTTTTACTCCTACATTAATTTTGAAATAACCTCTCTTTATATGTACAAAGTGAATCAGACAGAATCACTGTACGTGATATGATGTGTAGAGCCCGGTTTCTGAGGAACACCGGGTAACCACAAAAACAGCTCAATCAGAAGTTAGCACTTATCAAATGTAATGAGGTAACCTAATGCTATCCTATGGGAGAGGTAGGCCTTGCAGTAGTGAAAAACAAATTTTAGAGCTTTTCACTACCAGCACATGTAAAACTTAAAAATACATGTCCTAATTTTTAATTACAATACACTATATGTATGTGGTGTATGTATTAAAAAAGAAGGTTTATACTTTAAATAAAGGTTTATTTTGAAAATGTGTATTGTCAGTTTAATACTGCACACAGGCTGCAATGGCAGGCCTGAGACATATATTTAAGGACTACTTAAACGGGTGGCACAGTAAGTGCTGCAGGCCTACTAGCACATTTGATTTACAGGCCCTGGGTACATGTAGCACCACTTTACCAGGGACTTATATGTAAATTAAATGAGCCAATTAAGTGTAAACCAGCTTTACCATGTTTAAAGGAGTGAGCACGCACACTTCAGCAGTGGTAAAGTGCACAGAGTCCTAAAGTCAACAAAAAGGAGTTTAAAAAAACATGAGGGGAGAAGGCAAAAAGGTTGGGGGACGGCCACACCAACGGCTGTCGGGTCCAAGAGCTTGCCAACTGTCAAGACTAACAGCCAACCATCTGTAGGCACACCTTATAGACTCACCACAAGATTACAACAGATGATCCCAAAATGGCCTCAACGGCTGGGGCCTGGGAGGCGAGGGAGTAGAAGGGGCCGGAGTTGCAAACTGCCATTTTGCTTTGAGCTCCAAATGTTCCTGAACTGAAGTTGTGTATCCCAGCTTCGAATTAAGCTACCCTAATATTTTGAAATTACATAATATTTTGAAGTTAAGCGTATTTAACATAAAAATATTTGTAATAAATATTTTCAAGTTAAAAACCTTTCAAAAATGTTCCCCATACTTCACCATAGGTGCACTCCGCATGGTAAAATATAGGGAAAAATAAAAAAGGTAATTGAACTCGAAATTACCTACTGAACATAAATTTATGTTAAATATTAAGGTAGCTTCATTTTACATATTTACATTAAATTTCATTTTGTATATTTACATTACATGTAGAACGAAAAAGATACAACACAATTAAATTCATTTTGAATTAAAATGATGAATACGTTTTAAACTACATAAATATTTCCCAAGTTTAAATTAAAAAATAAATCCCTACCAAAGAAGAAAATGTGCCTTAATATATATTAAAAGTGATGTATAGAATTAATGTAATTGTTTTTAATAAAATGTATTGTTGCAAGATTGTTTTAAATTAGTTGTACAATTTTATAAGTAATAAATATGTACTATTTGTACTAACTTACATACTCACATTACTTGAATATGGAAATGTAATCTTACTCGAATTAGTAAATTACCCTAGTAAATCAGGCTCAGAGCCTCCAAGGAAACCACAATGGAGGCACCCTCACAAAAAAACACTTCTTGAGTGGTTGCCCTAAACTTTCAAATAGCACATCCTGTGAAAACAAATATTCTCAAATAGATCAGAAAATATATCTCCAAGCATTTAGTGACTTGTAGGTTGTTTTTGTTTGACGGGTGCTCATGACCTCCAAACAAGATGTGGCTAATCAATATATACTATGAGAATAGAAACAGGGCACAGCCTCACAAAACACAGAAAGAGATTAGTCTGTGAACTTTTGTGCATGGCTATGTTAGCGCATTAAAGCCAGACTTGCAGTCACTGCCAATGCTTGCTGTCGGGGTTTGAGGACGTACTGTGTGTAGGAAAGCGCAAAGCTACAGCAGGTCACTACCTCAGAGAAAGGATTTGAGGAGGGATGCGTGAACGGGTGTCTTCAGCTGATGTCGAAATTTCCCAGGAAAATCGAAACACAATAGAAAGTGAGTTGACCAGTATTCCAATAAAGGAAAGCATTAACACAATTACTTTGCTGGCAGCTAAGTGGTTAAGAGGTCGGGAGCGAGGGGAGATTTCCTGAGTTAATCAGTTTCCATTTAAATCACTCCTTATGGACACAGTCCTCCAGTTTCTTCATTATGGCTGAAACAGAGGACTGCTGTATAATAGTGGTAAGACAGTGCTGTGGAAGGGGAGCAGAGCCAGTTTTCCACGGTGTAATAGTGTCAAGGGTACAGTCATAAGGCCACATGTGGTACTTCATTGAGCTTTCAGCCCCTCTGTTCAGGTTGGCAGCTCTTATACAATGTGTGGGTGATGGATCACTGCTTTAAAAAGAGGCGATTAATCCGAGGAGGCTTCGGCAGATCTTTAGCTATTTAGGACGTCTATCTCTGGAGAGCATGGTAATGGGGTGTGCTGTGGGCTCTGCAGTCTCAGTATATAAAGCATGTTAGATATGTGTGCAGAAAACTCAGAAGCATTGGGGTGCATATGTGTATTTGAGTCGCGTGTGTCGAACTGAGGTGGAACAAATAAGCGGTTATGAGGGCACTTACTGGGAAGTGGATGCATGTGGGAGAGGTGTGGAGAGCAGTGTGCACACTTTAGGTCATTCCAAGCAAGCAATCAAGCTTCAGTTTGATGCCAATCAGTTCATTTTGGGAATGGAAAAGACATTTGAGGTATGTTAGTTGTAAGTGCCTTGAATGAAGTATGGGGTGATTAATTGCTCCTTTCCTGTCAGTCATGCCTACTGCCGATCAGGTCCTTTTCTAGAGAGTTAGCTTGTCTACTGTTGTGTTTTTGTGTTGTGGATTGGACCAGGAGGTAGGTTGAGAGTGGGAGGCTGTAGAGAGTGATGGTGGCTGGCAGGGCTGTAGGTTTGGTCCTTGACAGTATTTATGGTCTGCATCAGTGTAGAAGTAGCTTCAGTTTTCATACCCATGGTAGAAGCTTTTGGGACCTTCAGAGCATGAAACAATGTAATGAAAAAATGGTGGTTAGTATCTGAGGACTGGATCACGACCTTTCAATTTTCATACCGTGAAACGTAGCTCAAATTTATGGACGAAGTAACTTGAGATAGTTACGTTTTTCCACATCAGGAATAGTGTCCTTTAAAACTAAGAGTAGCACAGGATCAGATATTATTGGCAAGGTAGCTTCAAAATGACTGTGAAGGAGGTGCTGCAACAAAAAGTGTCAGCTCAACATAGGACAGTGCCTAATTTGTAAATAAAAAACGTGCCAGTGCTGAAAGCCCTCCTCTGAAACACGCAGCTGCTGCAATTAAATGTGCGAGCACGGAATACTGAGGCAGCGTAATCCTGAAGCCATCCCGGGCCTCTTCAATCCATTTACAGCCACTCCCTGCCCTTTCAGCTCACTCTTGCAGCTTTTCTGCTTTCTCCCATTGTGATGCTTTTCGTTTTTCTCTTCCTCTGTCTTTCCAATATGTGTCTTTTGCTTGCAGTAAATGCTTGAGGCAGAAAAATAAGTGCTGGCCCTCAAAAGTAAGTGCTGGTGCTCTGCACCGGAAACAACAAGCACAAATTAAGCACTGCTTTAGGAACAAATTTTTACCTTTAGCGGCGCTAAGAAGAACCAGTGAACTCCTATTGTGAACAAGTGGCGGCCGGCTGTTTTAGAAGGGAGGGGGGCAGCACACTCACACTTTCACACACACATACACACACGCACATCCATTAACAACACTCATCAACATTCAAACATGCACACACACACCAAACATTCATTTAAAAAGATCACACACACACACTTACCTTCAGCCTCTGAGGTCCCAGGAGGGTTGGGCCTGCTGCCTTCCCCAGCCAGTGAGGGAAAGCAGCAGTCCCAGCCTCATCACAAAATGAGATGAGGTCAGTGAGACTGCTGACCCCACCCCACCCTGTGACGAGGTGTCACTGATTGACACTCGCCATGGGTGCTTCAGGGCTTAAACCTGAAGTGCCCAGGTTGAAGTCAATGGATGACGCTTCCATCGTCACCTGGGGGAGGGCCTTGAGACACCTTTGCTGAGCCAGGAGCTGTGACCTCTGCATGTCTGCTCCTGGCTGCCTGACCTGAACATGAAGGTTGTCTGTCAGGCTGACCTTTGTTCAGCCTGACAGGCACTCTTCATGTGGGGCAAAAGGTGGGGCGGCATGGCCCCTCTGCCCAAAAGGACAGGCCGCACCTGTAAATTATATACATATTTCTTACGTTTGAATTAAGTTCACCTACTGTGAAGCTCATCTAAAGGAGTGAGATGCCAGCACCAAAGCAATACAAGCACCCAAGCCTTATGCCAATCTCAAGGTTCAATTATTGGTCAGTTCGCCCCTATACAAAAACAGCAAAATCAAAATATGACTTTCCTGAAAAACCTTTCCCACCCAAAGGCAAATACTCCACTGTCACTGCCACCATTCCACACCGCAGAAGGCGTTCATCAGAAGCAGGACTTGAGGGACTAACCTCAAGGTAAAGTAGAAAAAACTGGGACGTTATTGGAAAGGTGATGACAGCTAGGATGCATAATTATCCAATGCTACTGATTGCAGCAGACATTGTGAATAATAGTTTGGAATTATGGCCTAAGTCTGTGCAGCCTGTCCTCCATTGCCAGATGCAGAAGGGACGCTGAAGGGAAATGTACAGCATGAAAGATACCTTCAGGGACTGTGCACAATTTTTAAGCACTGCGAGGGGGTTCGCAGTCCTGTTAGCCCTCAGCTCCTGCTTCTCCTCTTCCTCCCCAGTCCCTTCCACAACAGTTCCCCGCTCTCTACACACCTTCGGAGAGGGCTGTGCTCGGATTGGCTGCACCGTTCACCTGCTCACTCACACCGCAGCTGAGGTGAAGGGGAAGCAGATTTATGCGGCTCCTTTACTGCGCCGCAATATGCGAGCTAGGGAACCCTGCCAGAGCATCCACGGGTTCATTTCAGGCCTTCAGAGCAGGAAGAGGTGGGGGACACTGAGGAGAGGAGCGACTGGAAACAGAATGAGAAGCTAGAAAGAGGGGAGGGGCAAGAAAACATGAAGATGATTAAATTGAGAGATGGACATAGATGCTACATAAGGCATGCGCGCAGGGAGAGATGGCGCACAGAGCTGGGATAAAGCGAGAGATGGCGCCCAGAGATGGGATAAAGCGAGAGATGGCGCACAGAGCTGGGATAAATCGAGAGATGGCGCCCGGAGATGGGATAAAGCGAGAGATGGCGCCCGGAGATGGGATAAAGCGAGAGACGCAGAGCTGGGATAAAGCGAGAGATGGCGCACGGAGCTGGGATAAAGCGAGAGATGGCGCACGGAGCTGGGATAAAGCGAGAGACGGCGCACGGAGCTGGGATAAAGCGAGAGACGGCGCACGGAGCTGGGATAAAGCGAGAGATGTGCACAGAGATGGGATAAAGCGAGAGATGGCGTACGCAGCTGGGATAAAACGAGAGATGGCGTACGCAGCTGGGATAAAGCGAGAGATGGCGTACGCAGCTGGGATAAAGCGAGAGATGGCGCACGGAGATGGGATAAATCGAGAGATGGCGCCCGGAGATGGGATAAAGCGAGAAATGGCGCCCAGAGATGGGATAAAGCGAGAGACGCAGAGCTGGGATAAAGCGAGAGATGGCGCACGGAGCTGGGATAAAGCGAGAGATGGCGCACGGAGCTGGGATAAAGCGAGAGACGGCGCACGGAGCTGGGATAAAGCGAGAGACGGCGCACGGAGCTGGGATAAAGCGAGAGATGTGCACAGAGATGGGATAAAGCGAGAGATGGCGTACGCAGCTGGGATAAAACGAGAGATGGCGTACGCAGCTGGGATAAAGCGAGAGATGGCGTACGCAGCTGGGATAAAGCGAGAGATGGCGCACAGAGCTGGGATAAATCGAGAGATGGCGCCCGGAGATGGGATAAAGCGAGAGATGGCGCCCGGAGATGGGATAAAGCGAGAGACGCAGAGCTGGGATAAAGCGAGAGATGGCGCACGGAGCTGGGATAAAGCGAGAGATGGCGCACGGAGCTGGGATAAAGCGAGAGACGGCGCACGGAGCTGGGATAAAGCGAGAGACGGCGCACGGAGCTGGGATAAAGCGAGAGATGTGCACAGAGATGGGATAAAGCGAGAGATGGCGTACGCAGCTGGGATAA
This sequence comes from Pleurodeles waltl, assembly GCF_031143425.1. Classification (NCBI taxonomy): domain Eukaryota; kingdom Metazoa; phylum Chordata; class Amphibia; order Caudata; family Salamandridae; genus Pleurodeles; species Pleurodeles waltl. The sequence continues at coordinate 1,128,016,879 of NC_090448.1, forward strand.
AACGAGAGATGGCTTACGCAGCTGGGATAAAGCGAGAGATGGCGTACGCAGCTGGGATAAAGCGAGAGATGGCGCACGGAGATGGGATAAAGCGAGAGATGGCGCCCAGAGCTGGGATAAAGCGAGAAATGGCGCCCAGAGCTGGGATAAAGCGAGAGATGGTGCACGGAGCTGGGATGAAGCGAGAGATGGCGCACAGAGCTGGGATGAAGCGAGAGATGGCGCACAGAGATAGGATAAAGCGAGAGATGGCGCATGGAGCTGGGATAAAGCGAGAGATGGCGCATGGAGCTGGGATAAAGCGAGAGATGGCGCCCAGAGAAGGGATAGACTGAGAGATGGTGCCCAGAGAAGGGATAAAGCGAGAGATGGCACACGGAGCTGGGATAAAGCGAGACAGGGGCGCATGGCTATGGGATAAAGCGAGAGATGGAGCTGGGATAAAGCAAGAGATGGCGCCCAGAGATGGGATAAAGCGAGAGATGGCGCCCAGAGATGGGCTAAATCGAGAGATGGTGCATGGAGCTGGGATAAATCGAGAGATGGTGCCCGGAGATGGGATAAAGCGAGAGATGGCGCCCAGAGATGGGATAAAGCGAGAGATGGCGCCCAGAGATGGGATAAAGCGAGAGATGGCGCCCAGAGATGGGATAAAGCGAGAGATGGCGCCCAGAGATGGGATAAAGCGAGAGACGCGGAGCTGGGATAAAGCGAGAGATGGCGCACGGAGCTGGCATAAAGCGAGAGATGGCGCACGGAGCTGGGATAAAGCGAGAGATGGCGCACAGAGATGGGATAAAGCGAGAGATGTGCACAGAGATGGGATAAAGCAAGAGATGTGCACAGAGATGGGATAAAGTGAGAGATGGCGTACGCAGCTGGGATAAAGCGAGAGATGGCGTACGCAGCTGGGATAAAGTGAGAGATGGCGCACGGAGCTGGGATAAAGCTAGAGATGGCGCACGGAGCTGGGATAAAGCAAGAGATGGCGCACAGAGATGGGATAAAGCGAGAGATGTGCACAGAGATGGGATAAAGCAAGAGATGTGCACAGAGATGGGATAAAGTGAGAGATGGCGTACGCAGCTGGGATAAAGCGAGAGATGGCGTACGCAGCTGGGATAAAGTGAGAGATGGCGCACGGAGCTGGGATAAAGCTAGAGATGGCGCACGGAGCTGGGATAAAGCAAGAGATGGCGCACAGAGATGGGATAAAGCGAGAGATGTGCATAGAGATGGGATAAAGTAAGAGATGGCGCATGGAGCGGGGATAAAGCGAGAGATGGCGCCCAGAGAAGGGATAAAACGCGAGATGGCGCCCAGAGATGGGATAAAGCGAGAAATGGCACACGGAGCTGGGATAAAGCGAGACAGGGGCGCATGGCTCTGGGATAAATCGAGAGATGGCGCATGGAGCTGGAATAAAGCGAGAGATGGCGCCCAGAGATGGGCTAAAGCGAGAGATGGCGCCCAGAGATGGGCTAAAGCGAGAGATGGCGCACGGAGCTGGGATAAATCGAGAGATGGCGCACGGAGCTGGGATAAAGCGAGAGATGGCACCCGGAGCTGGGATAAAGCGAGAGACGCGGAGCTGGGACAAAGCGAGAGACGCAGAGCTGGGATAAAGCGAGAGATGGCGCACGGAGCTGGGATAAAGCGAGAGATGGCGCACGGAGCTGGGATAAAGCGAGAGATGGCGCACGGAGCTGGGATAAAGCGAGAGATGGCGCACGGAGCTGGGATAATGCGAGAGATGGCGCACGGAGCTGGGATAAAGCGAGAGATGGCACACAGAGATGGGATAAAGCGAGAGATGGAGCACAGAGATGGGATAAAGCGAGAGATGGCGTACGCAGCTGGGATAAAGCGAGAGATGGCGCACGGAGATGGGAAAAAGCGAGAGATGGCGCCCGGAGATGGGATAAAGCGAGACATGGCCCCCGGAGATGGGATAAATCGAGAGGTGGCGCCCGGAGCTGGGATAAAGTGAGAGATGGCGCACGGAGCTGGGATAAAGAGAGAGATGGCGCACGGAGCTGGGATAAAGCGAGAGATGGCGCACAGAGCTGGGATAAAGCGAGAAATGACGCCCAGAGATGGGATAAAGCGAAAGATGGCGCCCGGAGATGGGATAAAGCGAAAGATGGCGCCCAGAGATGGGATAAAGCGAGAGATGGCGCACGGAGCTGGGATAAATCGAGAGATGGTGCCCGGAGATGGGATAAAGCGAAAGATGGCGCCCAGAGATGGGATAAAGCGAGAGACGCGGAGCTGGGATAAAGCGAGAGATGGCGCCCGGAGCTGGGATAAAGCGAGAGATGGCGCACGGAGCTGGGATAAAGCGAGATGGCGCACGGAGCTGGGATAAAGCGAGAGATGGCGCACGGAGCTGGGATAAAGCGAGAGATGGCGCACAGAGCTGGGATGAAGTGAGAGATGGCGCACAGAGAGGGGATTAACGCGAGAGATGGCGCACAGAGATGGGATAAAGCGAGAAATGGCACACGGAGCTGGGATAAAGCGAGACAGGGGCGCATGGCTCTGGGATAAAGCGAGAGATGGCACATGGAGCTGGAATAAAGCAAGAGATGGCGCCCAGAGATGGGATAAAGCGAGAGATGGCGCCCAGAGATGGGATAAAGCGAGAGATGGCGCACGGAGCTGGGATAAATCGAAAGATGGTGCCCGGAGATGGGATAAAGCGAGAGATGGCACTGGGAGATGGAATAAAGCAAGAGACGCGGAGCTGGGATAAAATCGAGAGACGCAGAGCTGGGATAAAGCGAGAGATGGCGCACGGAGCTGAGATAAAGCGAGAGATGGCGCACGGAGCTTGGATAAAGCGAGAGATGGCGCACGGAGCTGGGATAAAGCGAGAGATAGCACACAGAGATGGGATAAAGCGAGAGATGGCGCACAGAGCTGGGATAAAGCGAGAGATGTGCACAGAGATGGGATAAATCGAGAGATGTGCACAGAGATGGGATAAAGCGAGAGATGGCGTACGCAGCTGGGATAAAGCGAGAGATGGCGCACGGAGATGGGAAAAAGCGAGAGATGGCGCCCGGAGATGGGATAAAGCGAGACATGGCCCCCGGAGATGGGATAAAGTGAGAGATGGCCCCCGGAGATGGGATAAAGCGAGAGATGGCGCACGGAGCTGGGATAAAGCGAGAGATGGCGCACGGAGCTGGGATAAAGCGAGAGATGGCGCACGGAGCTGGGATAAAGCCAGAGATGGCGCACAGAGCTGGGATAAAGCGAGAAATGACGCCCAGAGATGGGATAAAGCGAAAGATGGCGCCCAGAGATGGGATAAAGCGAGAGATGGCTCCCAGAGATGGGCTAAAGTGAGAGATGGCGCACGGAGCTGGGATAAATCGAGAGATGGTGCCCGGAGATGGGATAAAGCGAGAGATGGCGCCCGGAGATGGGATAAATCGAGAGACGCGGAGCTGGGATAAAGCGAGAGATGGCGCACGCAGCTGGGATAAAGCGAAAGATGGCGCACGGAGCTGGGATAAAGCGAGAGATGGCGCACGGAGCTGGGATAAAGTGAGAGATGGCGCACAGAGAGGGGGATTAACGCGAGAGATGGCGCACAGAGATGGGATAAAGCGAGAAATGGCACACGGAGCTGGGATAAAGCGAGACAGGGGCGCATGGCTCTGGGATAAAGCGAGAGATGGCGCATGGAGCTGGAATAAAGCAAGAGATGGCGCCCAGAGATGGGATAAAGCGAGAGATGGCGCCCAGAGATGGGATAAAGCGAGAGATGGCGCACGGAGCTGGGATAAATCGAGAGATGGCGCCCGGAGATGGGATAAAGCGAGAGATGGCGCACAGAGATGGAATAAAGCAAGAGACGCGGAGCTGGGATAAAGCGAGAGACGCAGAGCTGGGATAAAGCGAGAGATGGCGCAGGGAGCTGAGATAAAGCGAGAGATGGCGCACGGAGCTTGGATAAAGCGAGAGATGGCGTACGCAGCTGGGATAAAGCGAGAGATGGCGCACGGAGATGGGAAAAAGCGAGAGATGGCCCCCGGAGATGGGATAAAGTGAGAGATGGCCCCCGGAGATGGAATAAAGCGAGAGATGGCGCACGGAGCTGGGATAAAGCGAGAGATGGCGCACGGAGCTGGGATAAAGCGAGAGATGGCGCACGGAGCTGGGATAAAGCGAGAGATGGCGCACAGAGATGGGATAAAGCGAGAGATGTGCACAGGGTCACTTTACTGCTTCTCCCTCATAGTACCTCCAGCTTGGGAATTTAATATCCATGTTTCCAAATACAGGGCATTGCAAGAGAAGCACAAGGATTTTCATTTTGCTTTGTACACGTCCTGAGCACTGTCCTGTCTCAGATGTCAAGGAGTTGTTAAATGTTTTATATACTGGTTGCTTCCTCAGGAGTCTTTCAAGAGAGACCTTGCTATGGGTCCCCATCTGACAAGCATACACTAATCTCCCCCTCAGCTCTCTCTTACCTTAAATGAAAAAGGTAGCGCCAGATAGACTTACCTGACTGTTTCTCTTCTGGGAAAAATGTCTTTGGGGATGTAGGAAATATATTTTTTACTGTACTCAGCCCAATTTGTTTTTTCATTTTTCGGACTCCAGATATATTGCATTTGGCCTCTAAGGTAGCTGGAGCCTACTAATCAGATCCTAGCTCAATGTGCTGTGACCTAAAAATTAAATCTGTTTTCTGCGTGTAAGCTTGGAAATTCAATACTTTGAGAAGTCAGTGTTGACTGGGCACAAACGTTTTGCACAGCTATGCAAAGTTGAAATTTGGAACGAAAGCTAGAAGTTTTTTTTTTCCCAACTTACATATAAAAAAGGGTTAGTTGCTTAACAGTACGTCTGTGTAACCGGCCGTCGGCCAATCTCGAAAATGAATTAAAACTGATTTTGTTAAGAATGGGAATGCCAAAAACTAGATATGAATTTTGGTAACTACAGGAGGCCTATAATTGTACATGTAGAGCTAGCCTTCTGGCGAACGTGGGATGACTTGTATACGTTCACATATAATAAAATCTTCTGTGATGTTAGTTTAGCAATAGTGAGGCAAGATATTTCTCCTGACTGGGGAAATCAGCAGCCATGGATCTGTGAATTATGGCACCAAATGGTGGACAGCAGGCACTGCTTCAAAAACATTAACAAGATTTGTGTCCATGGAGAGACGATCATGACATTGCATGCGAAAGCCTTCAATGTGAGGTATGGTTCCATTTAGCCATTTTACTGTACCGGAAGTAGGCCGGTCACTAGCATGATCAGCCATGTTCTACAGATGGACACAAGTTCATGTTTAGAATGGTTCTGAAAAATGATGAACCTTTAGGCCTAATGTTATTTTAAGGACACATTATGAGACCTTCCACAAAAGTATCATGTGTAACTATGCACTGCGTTGAAAAAAAAACCAATAAAATGTATTAAAAAAACAAAATCTGTTTCTGTATTTAAGTTTTCATTAACTACCCTTCAATAAGTCAGCTGTATATCTGCACCAATGTTTATACAGCTGCACACACTTCACATTTGAGCTACAAGTTTGAATATTTTCTCCACTTACACCTAACATGATATGAAATGCTTAGAAGCCCCCCCCGGCTGTGCACAGGCAGCAGAAACCAGCAGCTTAACATGCAACAATTAGGCCGTATCTCCATGTCTTTAACTTTTATTCAGAAACATCAAATCGACAACAAGAAGACAAGAAACCATGACAAAATCAGTAGAAAGATTGGGATTTAAGTACCTGCACTCTTTATTGAAGCTCTCTGTTGGACCTTTGCTTATGCAGGGTCATCCTGAATCTTTTTGCCTCCTGCCTCCTATTTTTTTCTGACCTGTCGCTGTTGGCTTTTGAACTCTGAGCACTTTCCCACTGCTAACCAGTGTTAAAGTGCATATGCTCTCCATGTAAATTGTATGTAATTGGTTTATCCATGACTGGCCTATTTGATTTAGTAGTAAGTCCCTAGTAAGGTGCACTAGAGGTGCCAGGGCCTGTAAATCAAATGCTACTAGTGGGCCTGCAGCACTGGTTGTGCCACCCACATAAGTAGCTCTGTAATCATGTCTCAGACCTGCCACTGCAGTGTCTGTGTGTGTATTTTTACACTGTAAATTCGACTTGGCAAGTGTACCAACTTGGCAAGTGTTCCCACTTGCCAGGCCTAAACCTTCCCTTTTCTTACATGTAAGGCACCCCGAGGTAGCCCCAAGGGCAGGGTGCAGTGTATGGATAAGGTAGGACATATAGTAATGTGATTTATATGTCCTGACAGTGAAATACTGCCAACTTCGTTTTTCACTGTTGCAAGGCCTGTCTCTCTCATAGGATAATATGGGGGCTACCTTTAAATATGATTAAAGTGTAGATTCCCCTAGAGAGTAGATGGACATGTGGAGTTTGGGGTCCCTGAACTCACAATTAAAAAATACATCTTTTAGTAAAGTTGTTTTTAAGATTGTGCGTTTGAAAATGCCACTTTTAAAAAGTGAGCATTTTCTTGCTTAAACCATTCTGTGACTCTGCCTCGTTTGTGATTCCCTGTCTGGGTCAGTTTGACAGTTGGGTTGTTTTTCACCTCGCACTAGACAGTGACACAAAGGTGTAACCTGCATTTCCTGATTAGCCATCTCTGCTAGGAGGGAGGGGTGGAGTGGTCACTCTCATCTGAAAGGACTGTGCCTGCCTCTGACAATGCTGGCTCAGACCCCCTGGTGTGTGTCTGAGGCCTTGCCTGGGCAAGGCAGGATTTCACAAGTAGGTGTGAGTCCCCTTTGAAGAAAGGGGACTTCAAAGACTAAAATGGGTATAAGAAGGGCACCTAAATCTACAGACTTTAGAAACACTTCTGGAACCAAGAGGAACCTCTGCCTGGAGAAGAGCTGATAGCTGAGGAAGAAGTGCTGCCCTGCCTGTGACTGTGCTTTGTGGAGCTTTCCTGCAGTGCTGCTTCTGCCAGAGTAAGAGGGCAAAGACTGGACTTTGTGTGCCTTCCATCTTGTGAAGAAATCTCCAAGGGCTTGAGTTAGAGCTTGCCTCCTGTTGTTTGAAGTCTCAGGGACAGCAAATACTTCTCTCTGCCAGCACCTGGAGTCTCTGGAGAGACTCCTGCCCTGTCAAGTGGTGCCCTATCCAGTCCCTGGGCCCTTGAAAGGAAAGCTGATGGAATCCAAGGAAATCAACTTCGGACGACTTCGGACCGCTGCCGCCGCTGAATCCGGTAACGCCGCCTGCACCCGACGCCGTGACCTTCGCTGGAACGCGACGCTCTTCGCAGGCCCGACGCCGCAGCAGCCCCGCTGAAGTCCGCGACTCCGTGGAAGTCGCCGCACCACGTCGTGACCGACGCCGCTCGAAGTGCGCGGATTCAACGTTTCGCACAGATGCCGCGATCGGCTTGTTTTCACTCTTCACCAAAGGTTCTGTACTTGGGGGTCTACACGACTCCGTGTCCGGCGCCGCTGGTGTCGGCTTGTTGGGAACGACTCCGTCATGACGCCGTGTTAACATCTCATCGAAGCATTTTTGTTTCTAAGCGCTATTTTTGAGTTTAATCTTTAAAAGTTCCTAACTTGACTTGTGTATGTCGGCTTTTTGTCGTTTTGGTCTTGTTTTGTTTAGATAAATATTTCCTATTTTTCTAAACCGGTGTTGTGTCATTTTGTAGTGTTTTCATTAAGTTACTGTGTGTGTTGGTACAAATACTTTACACCTAGCGCTCTGAAGTTAAGCCTACTGCTCTGCCAAGCTACCAAGGGGGTAAGCAGGGGTTAGCTGAGGGTGATTCTCTTTTACCCTGACTAGAGTGAGGGTCCTTGCTTGAACAGGGGGTAACCTGACTGTCAACCAAAGACCACATTTCTAACACTCTCTAAGTTGAACTAATACCTGTCTGAAGTTTAATTAGTGGTAGCAAAAGGGACAATCCTTTTTGTGGCAGAGCAAGGGGAAGGTGCCTGGCATCGAAGGCTTGCAGCACAGGACCGCCCTTCCCCATACCAAGGTCCCATCTCCCTGTCAAAAGATGGCATAAGATTGGCACTTGGATTTTCTTAGATTCTTGGAAGGTGGAGGTAGGCATGCCTCAGGTAGAGTTTGGGACTGATGAAAACGAAAGGGTGGAGCACACTGCTGTCATCTTATTTGAGTGTGCTATACAGGTCTCTGAGATAGCCGCTGCATTAAAGTGCCTTCCTAAAACTGGAACAATGCTGCATATTTTAAACAGGGACACTTCACGATCTTTAGCTTGATTTGCTTAAAGGTGGTCTCTAATAACAGACTTCTTTAAAAAACTCAATTGTGGCCGTTCTCGCACAGAGGGCTGTCTGGCTGGGAAAAAGGAAACACTGCCTGATGCGGCTAGAAGAATGCCAACTACCTAACAGAGAACGAAGGACAACTCTGGGTCTGAGTTAGATGGCGGAGGAATAATCCGTCACACAAATGACAGATGTTCCGTGCGGTGTATTACAATCCCCACAGGATATAGTGAGATCGTGATATGGTAGCCGGGACATCAGTCACGTTTGTGATGGAGTATTCCCCTCCACTGACATCTTCACCAGGCCCTCTGTCTCTAAAGCTACCTCAAACCTATATGGCAGGAAAGCTACTCCAAGGGCTAAGAGAGATAGTCAACTGCTGTCCCACAATGTTGTGGAGTTTCTCTTATAAGGTTGAAGAGAGTTTAGACGTTTCCAAAGACAGAAGCGTCTGCATGTGCACGGAAGTGGATCATTTCTATGAAACCACCCTCATGTGCTCAGTCAGCAAAGAAGGCACATAAGACTGAGGGAGCTGGAGCAGCTGCATTGGAAACCCGGGAACCTGCTGCTACCGGAGGCTTCGCTGGTCGCCTTCGGTGGACCTGGGATGAGACTTCCTTCAACCCAAACTCACGGCCTGGCATTGAAGGAGACTTTTCCGGATCAGGGGGTATAGGCTTTACGAGCAACAAATAAATAACACTCAGAATTGTTTCTTAAAGATGGGACTAAGGTTCGGTTTTTTTCATAACTCAAGGACAGGGATAAGGTTCTAGGGCTGCCTGACCACGATGCAACTTTGTCGCCTACATTTTGGCAGTTTGTCCAACTGCTATGTTTGTGGCTGCTACATGACTGCAAAAATAATTATCCAACCTTATGAAGCCATGTACCTACTCACTGTGGTGAACTTCTAACTTCTATCAGACTGTTATCCAGCCACAGTTGGCCGTGGAAGACTTTCAAGCCCTGGCTATTTCTTAAGGACATTTTTTTCCCCCTCAGCCAATATTCTTGTGTCATAATTAATTATCCTTTTTAAATTCATTTAATTTTAATGTGACTAGCTAGCACACGCAGCAAAGTAAGCTATGCTGCTTGTCCAAGCTACCAAGGATAAAACCGCATTAGAAAGCGGTCACACTAATGTGAATTGCTGGCTTAGTGAGAGCTCACTCCAGGTAACCAGCAACCTCCCTCCCTCAACAATGCATTTTCTTACAGTGAATACAGGGGGAGCGGAATGGGTCCTTTTTGCATTCCTCAGTGGAAGTCCTCATAGCATCAAGGGTACAGATGTTCGGAAAAATGTAGCTTCAGTTAAGCTCACATTTGTCTGAAAACCCTCATTCTCGAAAAGGCCTCCGCAGGGCATCAAACTATCTTTTAACTACCTGTACCAATGTTCGAAGCTAGGCATCTGCCTCCCCCTCCAATCACATATCATCCTATGCACGCTGCATCCTAAGTGAGCAAATATGTTCACTTAACACTAAATCCCTTTTATTCCAGAAGTGGCAATGTAGCGCCATAAAAGGCCTCCACAGTGGCACACTATACGATCTGCCTAGCTTGGTAGTGTCACTACGCTATCTGCCTAGCTTGGTAGTGTCACTACGCTATCTGCCTAGCTTGGTGGTGTCACTACGCAATCTGCCTAGCTTGGTGGTGTCACTACGCAATCTGCCTAGCTTGGTGGTGTCACTACGCAATCTGCCTAGCTTGGTGGTGTCAGTACCAAATCTGCCTAGCTTGACGCTAGCAGGCCGCAGCATCCACATCCCAGGAAGCAAATGTAGATACAACTAACCATCACAGGAAAAAACTATGAACATCTTCATGTTGGATTTCCCAATCACCTCATCACTTATGGTCATAGCAACTCACATCGCTGTCCAGAAGCACAGGCTTATTTTTCAATTATCCTTGGTTAGAAGCACCCTAAAAATCAAATTTGACGATGGTAAACAAAAGGCATTTGCCAGCAATGAATCACTGACTACATGAGCTCAGTTGAGTCCAACCACAGCTGTGTGCTATTCTATCTGGGTTGTGCAACATTAAAAAGAGCTTCCATTTCAGAGTCAAAGTGTAGAGATGCTGTGGATGTATTCAACAACGAAGCCCTGCAGCTGGTGCAGTTTTATACCCAACATAAGTCAGCAGGTGGATTGGCCTGAATTCGTCCACTGCATCCATCTGCCATTATTGAAAACGCACACACTCTTGACAATACATTAAAGACACAACTGAGCATCTCACTGTAAGAGGTTGTATGGCCTGCAAAAGGCAGCAAGGGGATGCATCAAATCCTTTAAAGCTGAGATTGCACTTAGCAAGAAAGGACAGCTCCACGGATCTATTTAGGAACGCAAAGGGCAACCATAAGGACTCATGAGGGATGATGGCACTGTAAGAAATCTGGCTCAGTCAGTCTCCTAGAGGTGTAAGAGGGTCTGGAAACAGATTTTAACTACATACAGAAAGTATGCGCATTATGCTACAGCATGGTTCTCGGGAACGTCCTTGCTGCCATTCCGAAGGATAAATACTTGAGAGCTCGTGCTGTCGTTGGTGAAGAATGTGACAACGCCCCTTTCAAGTTGTTCTGACTGGCGTGCCTTAAACACAACCACCAAAGTACCCAAGATGCACCTCTCAGATCAGGAAGCAAATACAAGTCCTCCTCAATTATGACAACAAATCAAGTTGCACCATATATTCACTCTTAGACAAAGTATTAACACCGTGTCCAACTGCATGGCAAAATATTGACTCAATATTACGTTTTTTTTCATTGAAACATTTCATTATTTCATCCTGGAGTAAAGTTCAACAAAACCCTGGATACAGGCGAAAATCTCAGTAGACTTTTGATAGTAAATTTCGTTACAAAGGTACAAAACTATTTATTCGATTTCATATAGATTCGATTTTCATATAGCTTCGATACACCAACCTTGCATTACACCTATAGAAGTATTTTAACCATTACAGAAACAAACTTGCTAGCACTTCAGAAAAGACAAACTAAAGGTGATAACCAGCCATCAAAACTCCCAAACGTTCTCCAAAGTTATTTTAACTTCAAAAAAGCAAAAGAAAACCTCTCACCAGCCTATTACAATACAAGTACTTGTACGCTAACACAAAACAAGTCACGCTGCATAATATAGCATACGCTAAAGAAAAAGCTACTTGCCTTTGGTATTGATATTTTTAGTGCAAGCATAATCTCCCTGCATATTCCTCACAATATGAATTATCCTTCCAGGCTGCATATTTCTCCAGAAAGTTTTGGCACCATCAATGATTTTCCAGCACTGCTAGGGGGCGCCATGTGTTTTCAGCCACAACTCCTCATCTGAACGCGAATATATTAGGTACAAATCAGTTTCTGAACTTTTTCCGTTTCCCATCATGCATGCCGAGTGCAACAGAGAGAGCAGTAAAAGCAACAAATACAGCACAAGTCTGCATAATTTGGGATTTTCTTAGATTCAGCACTAAATCCTTGGGTAAGGAGGGTAAGTGGTAATGAATAGGCTGGAAGATAATATACCCATAAGAAATATCATTACTAAAGTTGCAGGACTTTTTTTCTATAAGATCCAACTTCCTGCAGATTCTCCACCGTATGAGTGAGTCCTAAATCAGCAGTTATCTGGGATATGGGATGGAGTAGTGCTAATTATCCATGGAAAGTATTGCAACACATCTTGTGCAAAGAACGCATCACTATGTACCTGAGACAAAAGGTAGTAGTGTTTGGCAAAAGTATTAAGGATGACTATGTAGCCGTCCAGCAGATGTCAGCAGCTGGGATGCCTCTGGACAGTAATATCTTTATTCAATAGAGCAAGAATGCCCTCTAGAGAGTCACTTTTGGCCAAGCCATAATGTATCTTGATTTAGAGGATGACCCGGAGTGAAACAGTGACTTAGGTCACTGCCGTGCCCTTCATCACTTGGGCAATGCCTTTAAAATCCTGATTATCCACTCTGTGCTGACGAGGGTGGGGGATGTCATGCGATACTACTCCTCTGGAGTCCAGCTGATGCAACTCCTTCTTGGTTGGATGTGGATGAGGGCAGAAGGATGGAATTAATAAACAGAGCTATATGAAATGCGGAAGCCATCTTCAGTAAGCTCCCCAGGAGACCTCTGTGTAGAAGACTTCAATTTCTTTTTATGTGCGGGAGCCAAAGCCAGTGGAGATAGGGCACATAATGGATGTTGGTGCCAAGTCCACTAATGTCACCAAGCCCGCAGGGAAATGCTAGCCCTTGCGGAGCAGCATAGAGGGTACAGGAGTCATTGTAAATAGATCCAGCCAGATGGCCTCAACCTGTGGTGGATTTTTCAACAGACTGGGAAACTTCAGTCTCATTATTTTGAATGTCCGAATATTCTCGGACGAAGAAGAGTATTATGGTGTTGGGAAACGGTGTTGAGGCTGCAAAGGTCCATGGAGTGACAATGATTCCTAGAGAGTGAAGAGGATTTCTCCTTCCTATGTCTCTTTTGTGTTTTTTCGTGGCAATATCTTTTCTTAGGTCATTCCCTCAAAGGTGACTTGCTTCTGTGGTGAAGAAGATTGATTAGGAAAGTCCCCTGAGGGCTTTAGGCAGAAATAATTTGCCCTTCTGCTCCACCAAGACCTTCATGGCCAGGAAGGCACAGGAATCTCATGATGCAATTATTTTATCCAATCCGAGAAACCATATGCAGTTAGCAATGTGGATACTTAAGGGACATCTTCTTGCAGCATCTGCGGAAAGGCTTAAAACCTGCAAGTTGGGCTAAAATATTTTATTTAATTGCTGTTTAATGTGGAAGAATTTAGATGAGGAGACCCAGCGAGAGCACTCCCAACCCCTATCGATGAGGCGTGGAAAACACAGGAACTGATGTCAGTGTGTCAAGGGTTCTAATATACTCCGTTGCTGTCATGGATCCAGAGTTGTCTGGAGCTGCATTGTACCAGACCAGCTTTCTGAACCAATCTGGAGCCTACCAAAAAGGATAACTGATAAGGTGCAGAATCTGCGAGAGGATTTATCCAATACAAAATATATTTTCTATGTAAAAAAAGAACACAAACCTATACATTAAATTATCTAGAGACGTTTTTCTAACAGTGTCACGGGCAAACGTGGTGGTAAAACTGCTCAATGACAAGCAAAATCAACCAAACACAAACCATCAGCTAAACCAACCATTCTGGAACCATACATTCTGCAGTCTTGGAATGAGCAAAAGAACGGATTGGAAGAACCCTGGAAGCAAACCCTGCTCTTAAGCCATTCTCAAACCCAGAAACAAGGGTGTACGTCACAATAAGAAATAATTCTGTGGCTATCTAAGACCAGGCACCAGTTTCATACTGAACAAAGGCCTCCCCATAGCAAATACAAAACTATACCTCAGATTTTAGAACAGATTTGGAAAGGTACGTCTGTATTTATCAGAGAGAGAGGGGTCATAATGTATATTAGTCGTCTCATATGTTACAAACCTCAACGTTCTCCTCATACAAGTATTGAAATATTTCAACAAACATGTACATATCTTCCAAAAGAAACTCTTGCATCTGTCAGCATTGATGTGTCAGTATTTATGTGCATGACAGTTTAGAAGTGGTTCACAAGGTTTTTATTAAACTCTGGGTCGGTTGCTTCCACACGCAAATGTCAGGTTCCACTAAACTAATATTAATTGTAAAAAGCAACAGAGAAACGGGAATCCTTTTGAGCTCTGAACTCACAGTACAGTCATTTCATGAGATGAGCCCCGGCTCTACCAGCCATTCAAAACCATTTTCACAATAGGACACAACTCACTTAAGTAAAAGCATTGAAGACTTTCTCAAGGCACACACTGCCAGAAAAGAGAATAAGAGGCAGCTGATGCCAGATAACATGTGTTTGAGGGTTTGGGTTTATCTTTAAGATAAACTATGGAAACATACCATTTATTACTGAAAATGTTATTGCTTGCTGTTTAAAGGTGCCAAAATCCTTAATGTAAGTGTATCTGCTTTTTCCACTGAAAACCCTCTCAATCCATCATTATACTTTATTTCCTACAACCACAGCAATCTGTACTTGTTGCTTCTTTATTAAAGTAAGCATTTTAAACACTAAGTCATTTTGAGATTAGTCATACACTACAAATGTAAGATCGTGACATCAGGTCCTGTGTAATTCATTCTAACATCACTTGCTTCATTGTTAAATGTTGCCCCAGCTCTAACTCAGGCATTAGACAACATTGCATGCACTTGATTTCCAACTCAGTGGGTACTTGGGAGGGTCTTTTTCTACATGATTAAAGGGACATAAGAAATCAGTGTTAATGTAATCTTCTGGAGCACCCTTTCGAGGGCCACTGCTTCTTTGACTGAGCCATGGCCTGCCATATGGCTTCCTATAGGGGGCAAATTAATTTTGAGAAGTTATCCTCTTGTGGGCAAAAAGAAGTGTGTGGGAGGCGCAAGAAACGTTTCTGGCTTATATTCCACTCGTCTTGCGATCCCTCCTGCCCCCTCAGGTGGAAGGACACGATTGTTTCTAAATATTACATTAAGATCCATTTTTAAAACATACTACATTAACATATTTGTACTGGGTGGCCAAGCAAAGAAGTCCTTGAAAGCGTAGGGTACAATTGCAGGATCCTGGGAGCAGAAGGGCCTAGTGTACTAAAACTAGCTGCTTTTAATATTTCATAAAATAGGCAATGGCCATAAAAAGGAAGCAGAGCACATGCTATCAATATAGTTTATTGCAGGCAGCTGAACACTACTAACTTGTACAGGATGTACATGGGAACATCTGCAAAGAAGAGCTCAACAGCTGCTCTTTATAGCGCTTAACTAATTACAGCTTGCTTGCAACCACTCTTATTCAGTGGTCACTTCACTCGAATGACAAATCCTCATCTTCACCATTCACAAAAGGCTCAATATACTGGAGAATGAGGTGTAAGACACATTCTTTCACAGTGTTTCAGAACAGTGATTGTTGGACATAAAAACAGAAGGAAGAGAAAAATAATGTAATTAAAATGAAATATTGTCTATGAATATGAATAAGCTGACCAATTCCAGAGGTAATTCAGCACTCAAAATTATATCTACATCGGCCATAAGCAGGAAATTTAACTAAATATTGCAGGGTGAGCTGTAATTAAGTCTGTTCTATTGGCAAGGGCTTGGTTGACCATATGAGGAATCCTACTTATGGAAAGGGAGAAGACAGTCCAATTGACATTATGAGTAGAGATGGTAAGAAGGCTTTAATGGCAATCTATTTAGGTTCAAATGTGCTACTGTTGCTTTTGGTTTGTTGAAAAATTATTTGGAGAGAAGTCCCTGCTGATTAAGCTCAACAGCAGACATGGAAGTTATCGAGAGGGAGGTACCAGTGTGAGATTAAAGCCTTGATTGGCCAGGAGAAGAGATGTCAAAAGAGAAGCTGTTGTAGCTAGATTTCAAGAAAGTGATATTAATAGAGTTGAATTTGTTACCAAGCATATCAGGTATTTGAAGGGGTACAAGAAGGGGTCAAACAAAGGGTTCATATATTGTAAAGAGCATCGAGAATTCACAAGAACATGCATACAAGACGTATGGGGCCTCGTTCTCTGTCATGGCGGAATGTTACTTGTGCTCCCTGAAGATCATTCCCCTGCCAACATGAGGAACTTGATAAGGAAGCGTTCTACGTTTAAATAAGAGGACTGAATGAGCCAATCAGTTTTAGGTTATAAAGAAAGCAGCATCACTGCTATATTCTCATTGTAAGAAGAGGTGTGTAATCACGGCATATGCAAGAATTTACAGTAGTTCCGGACTGTTTTTGGGGGTTGCAATACGATGTACAGTGACGAAAACAGAAGCCTGTTTATCTGTGAAAGCTTTATCGAAATTCTTAACTTTTATTTAGGTTGTTCGCATCTGGACTACATAACCAATGTGGTGAACCCGAATGTTGGGCTGTAGTGGGAAAGGCTGCAGTTTTGATTCAGCGTGTCTGAGCTCCCACAAGGACCAAACAACTTGGCCTATAAAGGTAAACTGGCTTATAGGATTCCTGGCTCATACTTGAAAGCTTGGTGTGAGCATCAAGTCCTTCCTTGGAGACAACTCATCTGGTAGATGGGCATCAACTGGCCTAGCAACAATACTGTTACAACATCAGTAACTTAAGATGCCCAAACCATGTTAGTTAAAATGACAAACATTTAATTACAAAATTGCCGCAACATTTTAAAAACATGGATGAAGGATTCAAAAGATAAAAAGAAAGTTAAAATGTAGAAGCTATTGTTTGAAACAGTAAACGGAAACGATTTGTGTTTCTCTGCAAGTGCAGGCTGGGTGTCAATCTGGAGATGTCCAGCAGGGTGTTTTACAGGATAAATCATTCAGTTATGGTGGGATGTATTTTCTGAATACATTTCATAGGCTTCCCATTCCCAACTCTGCATCAAAATGATGCACAT
This sequence comes from Pleurodeles waltl, assembly GCF_031143425.1. NCBI lineage: Eukaryota > Metazoa > Chordata > Amphibia > Caudata > Salamandridae > Pleurodeles > Pleurodeles waltl. Next base: position 1,128,033,686 of record NC_090448.1, read on the forward strand.
ATGTTTTGTGGTATCAATTCGGTGTTGCAAAAACCTAAAATGGCATCTCCTCTCTGGCTGTGTAGATCTCTCCTTTGTCTTCCATCTCCACCCACGGTTCTCTCCCTTCAACCTCCTAAACTTCTAAGTAACTTTCCACCCCTGAGCCTCCACTTCCCTTAGGCCTGCGACAAGGCATGGCTCCACTTTCTCATGAAGGCCTTGCCTAGTCTGTGTCGATATAGATGCCCCTTGTGACAAGCCCTTCGTCCTGGGAATTGAGTGCAGCTAGACGGAAGGCAGGATCAATAGATGTGTATACAGGGCAGACCCAGACAGAAATGTAAATGTTATAAATGCAATTCAGCTGAGCTCAGACAAGTTATATTTAATATCTTGATCTCCTGCTGGGGTAGTGGGATGCAACGTGCCATTTTTCAATCCTAGGTTACATTTCCACTCCAAATTATTTGTTTTTAATATAACATTAGTGTTTAATGTCAAAGTATGTCAAATGCCATGCAACAGAGTTTGCAAGGAAAACATGGAATCTAAAAATCACGCTGTTTTAAAATTCAGTGGAGCAACTTTATCCTCCTGACACACTTTCCATATATTCAGCATTCTCCGGGAATCTATATGGTTAGCTGAGAATGCAGGCAGTTTCGTACTAGCATTGTCTAATAATCCATCAGAGCATCATTGGGTGGGCATACTTGGCGGACTGCAGCCACAGAAAACGTCGACATGGTAGATGGTCAAGGCAAAGAAAATGGGTAAATGTTCCAAAGAATCCCTAAACTAAACTTCTGAAAGAGGTCCTGTTGTCCAAAGCTTCGGAAAGCTTGCCATTGTGCCTCCAAGCCTTTGCTAAGAGCACACTTCCATGTAGAGTAATGTGTGCCTTGCACTAAGGCTGGTTCGTTCTAGATCCTTAGAGGTGGAATAGATCATGATGGTGTTTTCCACTTCTAGTCATCATGATACTCTTCTGAAAATGCCCCCCACATTCTGCACCATATTTTTACTTGCGAGGTAGAAGATGATCCTCCCATAGCCGTAGGGGTGCGCATGGGCGACATCAGTGGGAGCAAGGTGAGGGATATGTCACATTAACTGCGGGTTTAGAGTCCATGTTACCTCACACATTAAAACCCTATGCCTTTACTCAGCAACGGGGTGGCTAGCGCTTCTCCAGTTTTTCTTGAGCGGTTGTCTCCCTCCCCACACTTCAGATTTTGTCTGCTCCTTCACGTAACAGAGTGCGCTTTCCTGTTTGTAATTGTTGACCATACTTTGCAAAGTGGTTGATCTTGCTGCATGACTAACATTTTTGCCTTTCTGTATGGTATGTGCCATCATGAGGAGTGCTTCCTCAGCCTTAGCCACAATGACACTTCGCTTTCCAGACTTCTGGAAATGATTTTCTGTGTTTTCTCTCCCCTATGTTGTTGATTTGGTCAGCTGTTCCTACCGCTTCTTCTTTGACTTTTACTGCTGTTTGCTCAGCCTCCATAAGAGCACAGGCAGTGTGAATAGCTCCACTGATCTCCCTAATTCTAGCATCTTGGACATGGTGGTTCTAGGATCTCTAACAATGGCTTTCCACAGACGGGAGGAATGGCATCTCTGAATATTGCAAGTGTGCATCTACTCGCCAGTTCTAGCTTTGATACAGGTACTTAGTAGTACTCCGTCTGGCATAGTTTGAGTCTAATATTGCACAGAGGTCCTGATGGGTCTCATCCTGGTTTTCTGTAGTCCACAGTCTGCACTTTCTCCTTGGTTTGCTAGGGCAAGGAATACCTTCCATCCATCCATCTTCAGCTACCCAACGAAAGAGTGCTGTTTTTGCAATTCCGTCTTTGTTCACTGATAATGTATCTCTTACCATGTGGCCTCCTATGCTAAGGGCTACATAGGCAGAAAGATGATAGCACATCATTAATTTTTGTTGTATGATGGTTCTTTCTACTCTCCACTCTGTTGGGGTAGTGAAATTTTAAGACAGAGTACAGTCACTCATGGTCAGTTGCTGAAGAGTGAGAATCTCCAGCACAACTCTTGGAGAGGTACGGGTCGAGTCACGGAGGCAAGGACCAGACCACACACGTAGAATCCTTGGTCATCTTGGTCTGCCCAAGTGACGGAAGGCCATTTTTATTTCCAGGATAGCTCTATGTCTGGATAAGTTAGTGCACTTTGAGCAGCCATGTAAAATGTCAGGTGAGACAAATAGGCAATGACTTATTAGCATTGAAAACACGTCAGACTTCACAACAGTAGTATCCAGTTAGCTCATCATAGGAAACCATCACAAGTAAGAACAGGATGTAACGAAAAGATTCAGCAGAACTGCTTCTGCGATACTTGCCATTTGCACAGCAGGTCACTTGCAGCTGCCAAATGTCAACATTAAACGTCTGCTTTGAAGACAGCATTCAAAGTACCAACACTTAAAACTCCTTAGGAGGGTTATACCACACATTTTTGCATACACACCACCCAATAGGTGCTACAACATATTACTGATAATAACAATAGTATGTTATTTACAAACAAATATCAAATATAGTAATTAAAAACATTTTGTAAACAACTTTTCATAAGGAGTTTTTTTCAGGAGACTCTGCCATGGGACATAGTTATTACCACATGAAATGATACTGATTGTATCAATCTCTGCACTGTAAAGGTTTGAGTCGACTCTGCTAGGACTGCAATCCTCCAGACTATGCACTGATAACACCAATGAATGATTAACTTGTTGAGCTAATTTACAGGCTTGCTGCGTTCAGAAAACAGGGTGTGGGCTTTAATATATGAGGACCCACTTGGGTCATCTCTTATATCATCGTCTATAACCAACATGCAAAGGCATTACTCAGACCGTCCATGATAATGGTCTGTTTTGAGGCATTTCTTCTGCTAGCATCATATCTTCCCTTTTCACCTACTCTATAGAGTAAGTATTGAATAGAGAGGTTGCTGGGCATCGTCATCCATGATACTGAGAACATATCCAAGAATCAGGTAAATAAATACAAAGGAATGGTGTCTGATGGTACCAAGTGTGATGGCATGCCCTGACTTGAAATAAGAAATGACTCTCTGTCATCTTGATTCTTTCAACTCCTATGTGAAGTTGACACTGCTGCACTTAAAATGAATGACAATGGACAATGGTTTGAAAACTCTCTGAGAAGTAAGGTTTCAGAAGATGAACACAGAGAAAAATACACAACACAAATACATGCAGTGAAACAGACGCCTGGCATTATGTCAACTTAAGAACACACTTGACTTGGTGCTCTAAAGACTCTAGCTACTCCCCATTGGCAGAGTTCGGAAATCTGAATCTCAGAAGAGAGATGGTCAAAGGAGGAGTTTTTTGTACAGATGTCAAAGGTACCCTCCAAATGAAATATCACCCAAAACATTGCCTTTCGATAGCTAGGTCATTTCTAATAATGAGTGGATGGCCCATTGTTAGCTATGTCATTTCTATTAACAAGTGGCCATCAAATTGGATTAAAAATGCTCCTCAATGGGGTGTCTGGCATCTGCGTGATATGTTTCTGAGAGTGGGGTTAAAGCACAAAGTGAAAGTAAGTGGCTTTGGTCCTCAAGACAGCATGGTTAAACGGCTCCACCAGACGTACACTCCTGAAAATCCATGAGTAGCACTGATTAACCTACAATACTGCCTGGACTATACGCATATTGAGCGGCAATAAGGTGCATCCTTCCACCTGGTGACTTTCCTGAACAGACGATTGTCACAAATTGAGGCCACCGCTCCTCAGCCAAAGACTAGTGGACAAAGAGCAAACCCTTCCAACCGGACCAGTTGATCTGTGCTGACTGGAGTACAGAGCCAGGTTCTGAGCCCTTCTTGAAGAGTTGCGGTGTTCATCAGTGTTAATGAAACAGGCGGCATCTTCTGTCACTGCCCCCGTCTCAGTGAACCTGCGCACTTGTGTAAGAAGAGCATGCTCGCTGAAGCCCATCACGACCAAAGCAACCAAGTTAGCTGTCTCAGATGACCAATAGCGGTGTCAACAGGTAGGAGAAGAGGCATGCTGTCTTTTTATTGTAGGGAGGTGATGCTTCAAAGAGGACTTAGTTGTACCCATTTTGTGAACCCACAGAATCTGGTAATAATGACTTACACAAGAAAATAATCTAATGAGAAACAAACACACCCCGTATGTGCCTTATTACAACTGACAAAAAATCACGGCTGAAAATTGTTCACCAACTAATTACCACTAGTGCTGAATGCAGACTTAACAGGCCTCAGATTGGGAGCAATTTCCGTTTGATCTTCAATCCCGTTTTGGGCCTCACCTGGAGTTTCCACCAAAGTGGGCTTACCAGTCCAGGCAGGGCCCACATCTTCACATTTTGTGATCCACACTCGCAAATATAAAACACTTCTTCCCCTCGATTTCCAAATCAATACAGATCAAGCATCCTAAACTATTTGTTAATACTCAAAATTATAAAACTTTCAGTTCCACCTTGCTACTAAATTAGCAGTGAGAAGGTGTTCGATTTCAAACAGCGCACAATGCTGCAAGGTAGAAACAACAAAAGACATTCGACTTAGATTAAGTCTGTGGTGAAAAATAATCAGTCATATTCGAGATTTAGTTTGTTCCTGGAAATGAGTTTTAGTCTAACCCTCATCACACACTGTCTCCCTCGCTCCATTATCTGTAGGGTCTGGTGACACATATTCAAACTTTTCCTGCAGAGGGGGGTATGAAAAACACCCCCACAGGAGCACGGGGGTTGCCCAGTACTGAGCCTGCAAACCAGTGGTGCCACACCAGCGAGACACTCTCCGATCCAACGGGGGGCCGCAGCTAAACTAATTCTGAACGAGATCAGCGCCAACATACTATCAGGGGTGGACGATGCTTTGGTTGGGAATGTATCTTTTATGACAGTAACTTCCCCAAAAAATGTAGTTAACAGCTACAGATGACTTGTAGAGAATATTTTCAGATTCAAAATATTGGCCAAGTCAGTGGAAACTAAACATTACAGTCAGGTGATTCACTTAGTGGGGTACTAGAAACTCTCAGTATTTAATGAACAAGACCAAAGGGGCAGCCGGCGCGGCCGTAGATGCCGCCAAAACTGCTGATGCTTAAAGCGCTGTCTTAATCCCATGACAACCAAAGACTGGAAATAGAACACGATTAGAGAGTGAAACTGGAGGCAGAAATGATGCCCGCAGAACGGATCTGGCGAAGGAGTTCCTTAATCAGCTAATTAAGGGCGTGGGCCAGGACATTGGAGGGAAGCCTTAATCAAAGGGTCAGTCCTCCAGGTGATGGCTCCCAGGTGTGCTGAGTAAGCCAGGGCGGGCACCTCGAGGCCGGGGAGCTTTCCTGACCGCCGTCAGACACAGCAGGCCCAGACCTTGAGCAATGCCAGCCCGCTGTGCTCAGAACAGCATTAAAGCTGGCCGGCTGAGAAGGGCGAACACAGTCAGTTTTGGATTCGGGGTTCCGGGGTGCTGTTTCTGTACCAGTGAGGGCGAGTACAGCTGCCTGAACAGATGTGTCCCTGCGAGCCTGCTTTCCCCGACCTGGACCAGGTCTTTCTTTAATTATTCCTTTTTACACTGTGAACCTAGCTAAGAAAGCCAGCTGTAGACAGTGTACGAAATGTACTTTTAAGGAAGACGACTTCTTTAAATATTCAGAAGACAGACTTTATTTATGAAGTAAACTCGACCAACCCCTGGAAAAACTGCCGTCCTCTCGCATTCAAGAATACCTCCCCATCATGTACAGATGTCACCAGGCAACAATCTCCAAGTGACATCACATAACTCTATTCCTTACAGCATACCCAAACTAGTAAAATATACAATGAATATGAGATAATTTATTTACCTACATAAGAAACTAACAAAACATAACAATATAATTTAGTTTGAAATGATACATAGAACGTGTGTGTAAAATAACACTCGACTTCAGCAATGTAGTACCAGTTACCTACAAATAAAATGACTATGAGAATCATACATAGTCCTCTAAACGTTTTGGATTTTTATTTTTATTTTTGAAAAACATTTCGAGTAACATTTTGTTTTTGTATATTATGATTTTTGACATTCTTTCTCTCATTTTCATTATTTAATCTTTCAACTTCGTTACAACTGTTCTCATTCCAGACTTCAGGCTCAGGATCATGGCATTTAACAACTTCCCATTAAATCCACCACTTTCTTTGCAATAATACTTTGATTTCCATTGGACCTGACCATGTTGAAAGTCCTTTTTTGTGATTTTCTATGTATGTCCTTGCACACTCACCCACTCTAAAGTTGTGTGCCTTTATGACTCTAGCACGTATTTGTCTTAATAATTAGCAACTTTCCTCCTGAACAATTCCTGATCCGTGTTTTCCCTGCATGGCGCTACTCTTCCCTTTAATAGGCAGAATGAAGTTTCACTAACTGAATGTGGTGTCATCTTATTACTCCACCAGATGTTTTTAACTTCATGTTTCCATTCTAAACCATTACCTAAAGCCAAATGAACAAATTAATTTAAAACACAATTGAATGTTTATTTATACAAGACGATTTTCTCTAGGATGATACACAGCAGTCCTGTGGTGTTTGATCCTTCCATTCTCAAGAAATCAGTAAATTCAACAGAAGTAAATTCAACAGAAGTAAACAGCGGACCGTTGTTCAACACCAGTATCTCAGGACATCCTCTCTCCTGAAACTGTCTTCACAAAAAGAGATTACGTGTCTAGTTTTGATATCTCTCATAAATGCCACTTCAGGGCATTTTGAAAAAATGTCTGTCAACACAATAGCATATCTATTTTCCTGGCCTAGACAATCAAATGGTCCACAGATGTTGATTGCTAATTTTTACCATGATCGTTTGGGAAAATAGTTTGATGTTATAGGAGTCTCAGTGATGATGTGAGATTGGTCATTACAAGTGTATGGCACACAATCTCTCACAAACCTATCAATATCCCGATCCATTCCTGGCCACCAGATACCAATCGTAGTCTTGTGTTTCATTGCAGATATTCCACCACATCCTACATGAAGAAGTTCCAACAACTTTTGTCGCAAGCTTTCAGGTACAACTAACCTGTCCCTTCTCTGTATATCATTTCGTACAGAAAGTTCACCCCATACTGGTATATAGTCATTTAACATTTCTGTCTCATCCACATTTACTAAACATATCACAAAGAGTACACAGTTCCTAAAAGCTAAATGTAAAGGCACAGGTTCAGCACCGACAGTTCTAGTTCTCAAAAGAAAAGGCCCTCACACATCCGTAGGATGTCATGCTTTATCATAGGGCCTGCTCCACATCAAACCCGCGCTGCAATGTCTGACGGGCCCCCGAAAAGGGGCACTCTGCCGGAGATCTTTAACAACAGTGTGTGCCAAAGGTAAGGGTTAGAAATATATACAAAACTACCCTAAAAAAAAGAAAGCAGAAGAAACCAAAGAAAACAGAATAACATTGGCTCAAAGACTTCCTAACTGCTAGTTTTAATTGTAGTGGAAGGCCTTGGTCAATGTTAAAAACCCAAAAGGGAGAGTGGGTACGGAGTAAGGTTCCCCCACTCTCAAAAAGAGGCGCTGTTGAGGAAACTCTTCCCAACAGCTAGTAAATCAGGTCATCCACATTTACTCATGACTGTTTTGTAGTTTATCTTTTCTCATATTAAGTGTTGGGTCCTCTCCAAATTATTTTTCCATTCCTCCTCCCATATGGCTCTTTAGCACGTTTCTTTGACATTCGCCACTACCCACTCGTCATCATCAATATTTTCGCTGATGAAGACCTTCCTAAGAGGCTGATGTGTGGGACGTGTCCATAAAACTCTCCAATCAGAACTCCTCATTAAGGAGGAGGCTCTGGCGCAGATGCAAAAATCTCAGCCAGAACTGAACAGGAGCAGGACGAGGAGGCTGCACTACTTCGCCACCTGGTGTCTGTGCAAGACAGACTTGAACAGTTCACTCTCAGCTCGTACTGTTAGCTGCTACACAGAGAGGGAGATATCTCTGGGTGCCTCCTAGCCTGGACAGCAATCCCCTATATTATACCATAAGACCTCAGAGGACGTGGATGTCTACACACAACAGGATGATATGAACATGCTCAGGGACCACCTTGAGATGGTATATACCGCCTTGTGTCCCCCGGATGGGGAACAGACTTCGACTTATGTGGCAGGTTTACTGCTCCCACGAGCAGAGGAATTGACAGCACGAGAGCTCGACGCTGACCTTACACTTGAGGAAGTAAGACAGTCATTAGTGTTCCTTCCTGGAAGCAAATCTCTGGGCAGCAATGTTTTTCCAGCAGAATTTTATCAGGCTTACACATCAGACATCGCACAATACCGCCTAGAAGTATATTCTGAAGCAAAGCAGAAGGGAGTACTACCCTCCTCTATGAGAGGAATGTACCACCATGATACGAAAACCAGGATCTGACCCGTCGGACTCTTCTTCCTACTGTCCATTCACAATGATCAATACAGGCACTACAGTATTACGTAAGATCCTTGACGTTGGATGGAGGCTAGTGATCTCACAACTGATACACCCAGATCAGTGCAGGTTCATTGCGGGGAAAAATACGACTATGAATTTAAGGAGACTGATGCGTGTAATACATGAGGTCGAGGGGAGAGGGTAGAAATAGGCAGTGGTATCGGTGGATATAGCCAAGGCCTTTGACACCGTGGTTTGGCAATACTTAATGGCCCTGCTACAAGCGATGGGATTTGGACAACAATTCAGGGCATGGATAAGGTTATTGTACACTGAACACACAGCCAGAGTCTGTCTCGGTCGATTAAGTTCACCTCGGGGACAGTGGGTAGAAGGAAGCATCAGTGTTGTCATCTGTCTCCTCTACTATTCGCAATAGCATTAGAACCACTAGCAATTCAAATCCGCCACGAAATAGCAGAGTGAGGTACATGAGTTGGAGATACGACACACTTAGTGTCAACTCTATGCTGATGATACATTATTCTGTCTTACAGCCCGAAGGACTTGCTGCCCCTACCAGTGTGCTTCCTTGACAGGATGATTTGGATCCAATATCATTCCTAGAACTTTTTTCCACAACATAAACCTTGCAACGCGCAATTCTCGTTTCATACTTCAACTTGGTCACAAAATATTTTAACATTGGAAGTTTAACCCCACAGTACCCCTCAGGTTCTACGTCTGTGGGTATCAGTTCAGAAACCTAGATATTTTTCCATACATGTTCGGCAATTAACGTATATGGAGAACAAGAATCATCCCACATTTGCAAATTCATAGCATTAACTTCAATTTCACATTTTGGGGGATGACAAGTTTTTTGGCTAACATTATCTTTTTCTTTGTCAGCCTCACACACAACTAGCACCCCTATATTATCCTGAGCCAGAATATTCAATAGCTGACCTTTCTTTCATCACTAAACATACTCCTGGTTTCTTTGTCACTGCTCTTCCATTTTTACACATTCTTGAAAAATGTCCCACCCTATTATATTTAAAACACTTGGCTTTAATTGCCGGGCAAGCATATGATTCTGCAAAATGTCTTGTAGTGCCACACCTGAAACACTGCTATAGTTAGATTTTGTACGGTCTTCATTTGTTCCTCCCTTTTTCATCATTGTTCATTTCAACCCTTACTTAAAGTGTTGACAGACCTTTTGGGAGAATTTTCAAATTCATCTTTATGTTGCACTGGATTTAATTATTTTACATAGTGTGAAGTATGTTCAATTCTACGTGCTATTTGAATAGATTTTTCCATTGAAGCATTTTTAAATCCTAATAATGTTTCTTGAATTTTGATATTACTTGTTCTATTTATAATTTGATCCCTAATAACGTCTTCATGTAAGTCTATGAATCTACATGAAGCTGCTAATGTTCTTAGCACTGATACATATTGCTCTATTGATTCACCAGATAATTGTGCATGTGAAAAACATTTGTGTCTTTTTCCCAAAATACTAGCTCTCTTACCAAAAATGTCTTTCAATGCACTAATAGCTCTCATATACTCATCCTTTTCTTGTTCCTCATCTGTTTCATCTTATTTATTCTTGTTGCCTTCTTATAATGGTAACATATCGCTCTTCTCATTGCCCCTACCAGCCAGAATTGTTAATGTTTTTAATATCTTGCTACCCTCTAAACCCAAATTGTGTTTTAAAATGGCTAATTTTCTTTTTGCTCCAAACATACCACCCCCAATTGCCTCCAAGTAAGTTTCAAAACACTCTATCCGAATTTCCAAAACCATACGAGGTAACCCGGGTTCTTAAAAGAATGGAGGAGGAGGTACAATATCTTGAACTGCCATTCTAATTAATACACAAAAGGAAGATACAATTAAAATAATAAAATGGAATAATAAGAGGTCACCGCTGTCCAGTGTGTTAAGGTAACAAAATAATAAGAATGATCACCTTTGCTTTGTTAAAAGGTTATCTGACTTGTTGTGGTAAAAAAATATTCTCTTCACTTCAAGAAAATCACAAGGTTCCTCATATTTTTTTTTTTTTTTTATACAAAGGGATTTCTTCGCATTTGGTCAGTCTTTTCTTTTTTCCATCTAATTCACAAGTATAAGGCTGACGATAGTCCTACTCCTAGGCATCGAAAACCGATAAAAATGTTAATAGACCTGCAGGTCGAGTAACTTAAAAAATCTACTTTACCTAACTGTAATGTATTTGACCTGTAAACACACCTCAAATTGGGTGATCTTAGGCAAATATTGTATTTTACAGACTCGCCTTTTTCTTAATTCTCACATTTGAGTGCACCTTCAAATATTTGAGTTCAGCATTTCTGCTGTACAAAAAACCCTCTTTTGTTTGATTAAACAGACTAAACGTTTGCTCCATGCATAATAATAATCTAGACCACATGTAGGGTACACGATCTATGACGTGCCTGTTAGTTTACTAATAGCATTGCCATCAGGACAGGAGTGTTGCTCAGTTTATGTTTAAACACTCACATCTGAAAAATAGATTACTAAAGTTTGATATGGTATCACACTGTCATTTACAGGCAGCAAATTTCCAAGACATGTCCAAAAACCTGTGCATCAACTTGTAACACAAAAAAATATATAGTGTATTAACAATCTGTGAAAATTGGGTTGCAGAAAACGTTTATCATTTACACATCTCCAAGTAAAGTGTTCTGATTTGTTTTTTAAAAAAAATTTATCGCACCGAAGTACAAAAAATGGGCTTTCACAACTACTGACATTTATTTTGAAACGTTTGTACAGTTGACTTAGTAATTTAAATGTTGTGTGTTAGGAAAAACCTGACACCCTTGAGCCTTTCATTTCACAGTTTTTACAGCAGGATAGACAATTCAGTTTACAAAATACTGGAACTCTGCAGTCATAAGGAAAAAAAGACAAACTGACTTTTTACCTCTGTCTCTGAACACAAAGAAAATGTGACAAAAACTAAATTTAAGGTGTCTTTATTGCTCCTTAACTTCTGACTGAAGAGAACACCTGTTCTTTGTCAACTCACCAGAATGGGTGAGTGGGACCTATAAATAGCCTGACCTGATAAAATATGACTCACCATAGTGAGTCAGTGAGTAGGTATTTCAAGACCTGTACTTCTATTGTTTTTTTTTCAAATGAGTCAGCAGGACACACCCTTCAAGTTCAACTGGCAACTTCCTAGCTTGCCTTTTTAGATTGATTGCAAGTTCCTCAACATGCTACTGTGCAGTTTCACCAGACTAAAAACAGCCATAACCTCAGGTAAGATGGCAAAACTTTAAACAGATGATTTCTGTAAAGCGCTTCAGTCTTGCGTGACTGCAGGCAATGCGTTCCTTCCAGCATGAGCATACAACGTTCCTCACGCTTGCACAGGTGCTTGGGCTAGATATTTGCCAATTCAGGCCTGCATTACCCAAACGTTACCGCATTGACAGCCAGGCTCACATTAAAGAGGAACTTGTTACTAAAATAGAAATGAATCCCGAACGCAAGTTAATTAAGTATCTAACATCTCATCAAGGCTCTTTCCAAAGTCAGTTCGCCCGTCGATACACTTGACATACAAGGGTTGATTTTTACATCTCAGCAAGAACATGAACAGACCTTACTTGACTCTTCCTTTAAAAAACCTGCATCGGAGACCATCCTCTTTCGCCAATTTTAAGGAAAACAACGTCTTTATAAATTCAGAAGAGGGCCTTTATTTATGAAGTACACTCGATCAACCCCTGGCAAAACAGCATTCCTGTCACATTCTAGGATACATTCCCATCATGTACAGATGTCACCAGGGAACAAGCTCCAAGTGACATCACATACCTCTACTCATTACAGCTTTTACCACAAGTGAAATAAGGCGGCTTCATCAATGCATGCCACAGAAGGGCCAGATGGCAGAGTAAATCCATGAGCAGCACAGTACAGAGAACATAAGGCTGACATCTCTCTCATAACAAGTGCCTGCATTGAAAGATGAGGAAGTTCAAGGACATTTGGACAAATTTGAGACAAATGAAGAAAGCTACAGCACACAGGTGATTACATGGTTTTATAGCACAAATCCTGTCACGTAATACACAGCTTAAGTGACATATAACACACGGAGGGAAGGTTCCATGGCACATTTAGTGGCATAGTCTACAAAATGTACCCTGAGCACATTAGAAGCATGCACTGTGTAGGACAGGATTATGCTTTGTAATCACTCTGGACACCAGAGTCACAGATCCGTTACTCAGCAACACACAGATTAGTTTGGTTTTGTAGTGTATCCCAGAATTTTCCTCTTCTTGGACCTCTCGATTTTGACCTCTTCTGAGCCCTGTATTGTTTGGGTAAGACTGCTGTAACAAAGTGGCATCAAAAGCAAACACTCTCAGTACATGTGAAGGTTAGTGTTGTTTATTGAACATATCAGTCTTCAACTGAGATTGCAACTGCCTACCTTCAACATTCTACGTATCCCAGCAACATCAGAGACTCTTAGATGAAACCTTGTGATGCACATCATACATCACAGGACATCACACATTTCCCTTCTTTATAAACAACAACATTTACACATGGAAGTACATAAGTGTATTAAACAAACACTAAAATAGTAAGAAAAATGTCCTATATAGTAATACAGATAAAACATGCACACTGAGAAATACATTCAGAAAGATAAATCCCTTAATCGCTGACATATACATCTAAACAGCTGTTCTTCTACGTAATCTAGTACTTCTCTTCACAGACCCCATCAATCTGTGAGCTTTTATTTTCTCTACACACATCTAACTCTTTCCCTACATGCTCACTTACACTCATTTTAGATTCGTCCGAATTGAGCACCACCATCCGATTTAATGGCATTCTTAAACACTTGCATGACTTTTTGGGCATTGGTAAACTTTGACCAGTGGGTACACCTAACCAGATCTCTTATTTTCACTGAATCAGCAACCTGAACATCAACAACACATTTTCAAAGTCAATATAATTTTTCCTCTTAAGCAGTAAGTCAATCTCACACATTCTCCAGGCACCCACACCTTGATATTTCACACTTTTCCCTAGTTCATCCAATCAGGACATAAGGACGTATTAGACGTCCTCCCCTTAAAAAGTTCAAAGGGACGTTTACCCATGCAAGAATGTTTAATCATAAGATATGAGGTGATCCTATGTTGTACTTCCTCCCTCCAGTCAAAAATATTAGCTTCGGCCATCTAAATACACACTTTCAACATCCTATTTGTTCTCTCAACAGCTCCATTTGTTTACAGGTGGCAGATTGAACATTTCTTGTGAAGAATGGCATACAAAGAAAAGGATCTCTCCATTTCACATGAACAGAATTGAGATCCATTTGCTGAGAGAATGCAATTAAGAAAACTCTCTCTCAAACACCTTTTTCCAAACACTTAACACCAGTGGAGGTGATATCTTACACACACACCACATCCACCCACCTTAAATAACAGCGTAACAGAACTATCAAGTGAGATACACAATGCTCACTTCTAAGTGTTCCAACTACATCTGCAGCACCTTTTTTCATGGGTACTCAGGAAGTTGCTTGCACTCCAGGGGTGTCTGCCTAGTAGTTCAAAGTTTATCACTGTTCCTACACTCATGACATTCAAAGACTGTCCTTTGTACCTGAATAATCATAACTGGCCACCAAAAATCTCCAAACAATCTTTCTTTGGTCTTAATTATCCCTAGATGACCAAAATGAGCTTGTGTTACCAATCTACTCCCTAAACTCGCAGGGGGCACTAAACGATTTCCTCTTAATAACATGCCTCGTCCATACACAACTCATCTTTAATCCTAATCTATGGTTTATGTAGTGAACCAAAAAGGCCATCCTGACCCGATTACCAACACCATTAACTTCAAATCTTTCAAAATCTCTTCCTTCCATTCTACCTCAGTTATCACACAAAATGTGACCTCACAGACATTCACTTCCTCTTCTAAAAAATCATCCTGAACCTCCTTCAAGTCTGTATTACTGACCAGTCTAGCCAGACAATCAGCTGACACATTCTGAACCCCAGGTATATATTCAACATCAAAACAAAATTCCTTAAGGCCTATCACCCATCTTTGGATCCTTGATGAAATTGAATCCAAATCTTTCTTCATAAAAACATCCTCTAAAGATTTATGATCAGAACAAACTATAAATCTGGTATCCCAAATCAAATCCTTGAACATTCTCAATACCCAGAATATAGCCAGTGCTCCTTTTTCAATTACTGAGTAGTTAATCTCTGAACCATGCAAACTTCTGGAGGCACATGCTATAAAAAATTCTATCCCATCTCTTTTTTTTGTAAAATAACTGCTCCCAATCCTTTAGAATGGGCACCTGTGACAATTAGAGTCTCCTCACAAGGAACATATGCCTGTAAACTCAGTGTATTCTTCAACTCAACCTTAAGCATTTCAAACTCCTCCTGACATTCTTGACTCCACCTGAGTTTCACATTTTGCCCAACACAAGATCTCAAAATGATAGATTTGTCAGAATACTTCTTGATACATTTACTATAATATTTAACCATGCCCAAAAATGAAACACCCTCTTCCTTTGAGCAAGGTTCTTCCAACCTTAGTATTGTTTTAATCAATTATTTTTGAGATGCAACACCCTTCTCAGAAATATTATGCCCTAAATAAGTCACTTCATGCACACCAAACTTCATTTATCCATTTTAAGTACCAATACATTCTCAGAAGCCTCTTCAACAGAGCACATACTCAGACATCATGTTCTTCCACAGTACTTCCATAAATTAGCACATCATCCAGGTAGCACCGCACTACCTTTATCCCTTTTAACACCTTAACCATCACCTGTTGGAATACAGAGGCATCAGAAACTAGCCCAAAGGGCATTTTCTTAAATTTATAAGCTCCTACTGGTGTTATAAACACAGTAAACTCTTGTGAGCAAAAATACAGCTCCATCTGGTAAAAATCTGCTGTCACATCTAAAGTTGAAAAATACCTAGCGCCAGCCAATGTTCCTATGACTTCATCTATGTTGGGTGATAGAAATCTATCTACTATGACCTCCCTATTGAGTGCTATTAAATCTGCCCATAACCAAATATTCCCACTGGGCTTCTTGGCAACAACTATAGGGGCTAAATACTCAGTGGCTTCAGCAGGTTGAATTACACCAAACTCCATTAAGTTTTGCAATTCTAACTCAACACTACCATGAACACTGACTGTGATGTGTCTGACTTTTTCTGCTACATGTGAGGCACCTTTCATGTGTCTAATATGGCGTTCATACCTTTTCAGTCATCCTAACAAGTCAACAAATAATTGTTCATACTCTATAACAAAATTTGCTGTAGGTGAGCTAGCCTCTTATCTGGACCTGAGAATTTGCCTTTGGAAACAACAACAACACACTCAAACATTTCTGATGTGGCCAACCTATCAAATCATCTCCTTTCCTGGATATATACACTTTGCTCACAATGTATCTCTTGCCTAATTCTATTCAAGCATCAAAGAACCCAGGCATCTTGATAGGTTCCTCACCAGACCCTCCAATTTGCAAATCCATACTGTTAAATTTGACTTTGTTCTGAAACATTTGATCAAATGTTCTCTTACAGATTACTGTCAGATGAGAACAAGTGACAAACTTCATAAAAATATCAAAACCATCAAACCTCAGCATCTGGGCATGAATGATCATAATTTGACCATTAATTTGAATGCTCTCTTCTGACATATCTTTTACCTCTTTCTTCTTCTCTCTTCCTTTTATATTTTTACAACTTTTTAGGTAATGGCCTTTTCCCATAAGCCATTATAATAAGCATTTAGAACAGCTCACTCTCTAGCATTAGCCCTCCGTCCATTCATTTCACATCTAAAACATTCTGCTGTAGATTTACTACTCACATCTTTACTTACTGACCTGTTTTTAACCTCACAAACCACTCCTTCTACCTTCTCAAATTGAGATTAACTTTTGTTCTTATCACTGCTCAACTCACTTACACATTTTCACATACGTTCAACCTTTTTTTTTAAATTATCAACACCTCTTCCAAAGTTGGCTCATCCTTGAGCCTCAACTTCTCCCTCATTTTGTCACTTTTGCATTTGAATACAAATTGATATCATGTCCATTCATCAGTTGTAGTTCCAAATTTACAAATAGTAGCTAACTTTCAACCATTTAAAAAAAAATTATAAACACCTCTTCCAAAGTTGGCTCATCCTTAAGCCACAACTGCTCTCATTTTGTCACTTTTGCATTTGAATACAAATTGATATCATGTCTGTTCCTCAGTTGCAGTTCCAAATTTACAAGTAGCAGCTAACTTTCTCAGACATGTAATATAATTCTCCACTGAGTCTTCATTTCCTTGATCTCTCAGGTGAAAGTGGCATCTCTTCATGATGATACTCACATGTGGAAGATAATGTTTATTCAGTTGAAGTAAACACATTTCATATTCATTAAGATCCCTCTTTGCTGCCAAGCTCAGATGAGAGAAGGTCTGTAAAACGTCTTTACCTTTGCCTCAGAGACAATTCATTAACAAAGAGTACTTCCTTTTAGCACTAAGATTTGTCCCACAAACGGTAGCATAGTGACCGAACATTTTCTTTAATTTGCCACACCTAATGGGTGGAACACCAGGGCAGCTCAAGAAAACCAGTGGAGGTGTTACATTCTGCATCTTCCTTTGACCAATCTCAAATACCCAAAACTAAAGGCAAAACAAATGACAGCTGTCCTATACCAGAAGTAAAACTATTATAGCATAAATATATTAATATACCATTCACCTATCTAGTGATACAATTTAACAAAACCTTCTTTAGAGTAAAGTCAATGGTCGTGACTTAAAACTTCACTATAAGTGCTTAAGTCTTATGCTAGAATGCACTTGCACTGAAAACTGAGTTCAGGTGAGCCTATTAACTTTGCCTTGGCTCAACATAGCGAAAAGATTAAAGTCTCCTTTCAATGTCTCAAATGCGAATATAATACTATTTTGTCCATATTCACACTGCTTCATGTGCTTTGAGTTTGGAAGTATTTTCTTGTCTGCTGGCAATGAGATTTGGACTCTGGACTACCCTGCTGGGCCAAGTTAATTAATGTGCTAATCCTGCACTGGGAGGCACAAGGTGTTGCTAAAGGAAAACCCCAGGCCACAGTGATTACCAGGAGTCCAGACAGAAGTGCAGGTCCAGGGCTCTTGCAGCTCCCCACATCTGAAAAGAGACAGCTGAGCCCTGCAGCTACAAAAAGCACCTTGCTCAAACAAAGCAGGCTATAAGGAGCTAAAGGGGCAAGAAGGCAGATTCCTGAGCAATCTGTCCTAGGAGGGCGAGCAGCAACCCGAGAGTTAGCCCATGCCACCAGGAGCACGATGCACAAAACCACATCTTTCAGGCCCGGTGGGTATTTGGCCTGCCTCCCCAATTGTATGCTTCTGGGTGGATTTTCAAGGCCACTCAGAAAAAAAGACATGCTTCGTGACCAGTGTCCTCAGGAATACCAGTGCACACCAAGCATGTCACACTATATCTTTAACAACCTTCCCTGCACAGCTGGTGGTGGTGGTGGTGGGGGGGGGGGGGGGGGGGAGAGAATGTGGGCAATGTCTTCAGTGCTAGGATTCTCCTATTGTTCCTTGCACCCACTGGAGCTCCAGTGCCTCTGGATGCTGCCATGTGGCTTTGCCCCACTCCCGCTGTGCAAGTGCCTGATGGAAGTGGGAAGAGCAGAGCACAGGTGGGAGAATGGTTAGAGTACAGGGTTTGGTTTCTGCTTATACTGGTGCTCATGCAAGCAGGAGAAATGAAAGATGGCTAAGGCTCCACCAAACACCAGCGAAGGGTCCCACCCATTCGTGGAGAATAGCCTCCTCAAACATTTCTAAGGCGTCATAATCCTCCTAAGCCACTGGAAAAATAACCTTGGGAACGCTTTTTTACTGATTTAAAAAATCCCTAGAGCAAGGGTTTTAGCCCAGATGCTCTAGGGTGCACAGATCCTTTTTGTTAGATCCTGAAGTTAACATGCAGTCTTAGCAAAGAAAGAAAGAAAGGTTTCCCACGTTGTATTTGAAATACTGAAGATTTTACTGATGTGTAGATTGTGTGTTTTTTAAGCTTGTTTTCATTAAAGTTTTTCTTGGTTTACAGTTTACAAACATTGAAGCCAATAACTTCCAACAATATCACTTTTGCAGCAGCGTTGCATTAGAAAGCCACTTCGCTTTTCAAGATTCCATAAGCTCACATGACAAAAACAAGTGAAAAAGGGGGTGATGTGGGAGATGAGGGGGCAAAGGGGAAGGGGGTAGTGATGAAACAGGGCTCTCTCAGGCTTCCTGTGCTTTTTTTCATTCCCACCCCACGTGAAGCTTGGTCAGCCACCCCACCCCTGGCAGACACCCTCCCCACCACCGGCCGACAGACGCTCTCTCTCTGACCCACACTGTCCTCTGCACCATTAGATGTCTCCCTGTTCTCCCAGTTGACTCTGAGAACATGCCCCACACTCACGCTCATCCTCCGCCAAACTCTCTAACATTTCACCCCATAGCTCCAGGTCAAGCACCGCATTTTCATCGTCCCTCACTTTTCCAGTCTGCATTCCTCAGTCAGCGCCCACTCCCTGAAATCCACCAGCCAGAAGTTCGGCAATGGTGGTGTTGGTCTAGTTCAGTGTATTGCGATATGCCTCCTCGCCAGTACTAGACTCAGCAATGCGAAGCGGTACCTTCTCTCCCTCCCCTTAGCTGGAGTCAGCAAGAGTCCCAGCAAGCAATGCCATATTTCTTTCTCCACTTGGGTGTTCATCACCCTGCGCAGGCTGTCTACAACCTCCGACCAATACCCAACGGGTTTGGGGCAGTCCCATGCCATGTGTCTGACGTGTGCCGGACGTGTAACTTGTTGACAGGAAATCACTGCATATATCCTCTTATGCCCTTTAAAGACAGCATTATCTTGAAGGGTTTAGAATGTTGATTTGTGTGGTATTTTGCCATTATTGTGGTGAGACCTTCACAAAGCTACTAGGGCTGACAATTAACTAATGAATCTCCCATGTTGTGCTGGGCCGTTAGAGGTTCCAGGGTAGAGTTAGGTGGTTTACTTGACCTCTTAGAGCCTTGTGTAGTGTGCACGCCCTGACAGTTCTGAGGTACTTTAGAGGGAGCACCAGGCATTCTCCACCTGCCATTCTGTATATATTTGTTTAAACGTGCATAGTAATTAGTAGAGTGTGTAATAAATAAAAAATGACTTTCAGTTAAAAAAGCACTGGCTCGATTTCCAATTATTAAGCTTTGTTTGTTGCTTTGTAGAGTTCTGAATCTCTAGTTTACAGCACCTAACCTGAGTAAGTTTTGGACTGCTCTGCCTACCTAACCTGGGAGTTAAGTGCTAATAAGGAGTAGTTGGTTTCCAGTTGGGTGGTCCACCGTATGGGTCCCAGTACACCAGTAATGAAAGAACCTTTTTGTTACAACTGGGACCCCTTGTGTGCACTAGAATCCACCGGTCTGGATTTTTTACAATATGAACTTTTTTTTTCTCCTTTTTTTTTTTACAATATAGGAATTCAGTGGCTCTCGAATTCCTAATGAATTAATTAAATTAAAGGCTCAAGCAGTAATCGAGAACCGAGTTAGTAGGAGCAAAGGTCTGCTCAGAACCTTGTGACACCTGGTTTCCAAGATCTGTTTCTGTGCTGAGATACCTAATGTGCACAGAATGAGGAGAACCTACTTTAAAGTGAAAAGAGGTATGTGTTGTAAGTGTGAGGGCGATTGGGAAGGGTATATGTAGCTCCACATACTACTACATGGAAGTTCGGATCAATAATTGGAAACAAAAAGGAAGCTGTGCCAGTCTGTGGTGAATCACTGCTTCAAAGACTCTGGTATAACTGGTCACGCCAGACTTGCTGGACGATTTAGTGCCTCTATCCTAATGACGGCAGCTGTCTGTGGGCAGGAAACGTGACTGTTAAATAAGGAAGAAAGGTCTGGTGGTAAAAATGTCATGCACCTAATTGAAGAGCATTAGCTGTGAGCTAATTCAGAGCAAACCATAGGTTCCAGGAACACTGGTACCACTTAGATGGAGGCATCTGGTGTGAAGAAAACTGCTGGACCCTGGTCTGGAAGCTAAGGGAGCATACCCCGAGGTAGATGGGCCGAGAAGGTGGTCCACTGGCTGCCACAACTGTTGTGTGTGTTGGTTCCAAATGGAGAACCGCTATGGAAACTTTGTGCCACTGAATTGGTTTCTTGGAAATTGGTTCTGGGGGAATGAAATTAAAAGACCTCACTGAGAAAATAACGTTATGCACACTTGTGCACCAGGAGGCAGTATGCAACTGCCAAGGAATCCTTATCACATTTGCACACTTCAGATGTACAATAAATAAAATACACAAGGAAGGACTGTGCAGTTGCAACCAGCCTGTTTGAGGATTGCGGCTCTCAGAGTCACTGGTGAACATCCTTAGTGTCCTATTGACATTTAGGGGTCGTTTTTGATAATGGCCCTTTTTTCGATTGTGTAGCTAAAGTCAAAGGTCTATATTAACGCTCCATTATTGTCTTTCCCTGATGTACAAAAACCCATTTGCAAAGCAGGATGTGCAATTTTCACAAAGGTTGGTTTGTGAAAGTGAATGTAATTTGTGATGTGACCCATGTAATAGTAGGTGGGGCTATGCACTGTGCATTTGCGGAGGGGGGGTCCACAAATGTCCTCCCTAAGGAATATTAAATAGTTAGGTCACAGTTTGTGATCCCCTGTGCATGGCTTCGAATGCAGGGGATGGTGGCTTGCAAGATAGCTCTGACCATCATCTGTGCATTTGTTGTCCCAAATGGGAAGGTTTTGATGTATGTCTTTTGGGTAAAAATCTACCCAGCCCTCACAAAGGCCACTGATCCAAGTAGCACTGAGAAAGGGCGAAACATGTTGGCATAGATAGTGGGTGTGTGAGACATTGATTTCAATCTAAAACATACCATATATCTCCTTTTAACTATACCCAGGGAACCCATCTATTAAAAAGAAATACCTTTGGGGCTTTCCCGGAGGTATTCTTAGTTTATCTGGTTCCCTGCAATTATCCAGTTTAGACTTATACTGTACTCCCTCAAAAGGTTGAGGCCGTCTGGTGGTACAACACTACCAGGAAGGGGGGAGGACACCAATGATGAAGAATGCCACAAAAAATGTGGGTGAGCTGTCCTTATCTGTTATCTTTTGAAACCCATGGTACATTGGGGGTTTGATAACAGAGTTGAAATGTCTGACACATTTTTCGTGCTGTATGATGTATTTGCCATGACTTCTTAAAGCTTTACTTAAAACCCTTCTTCCATACTGCAGGGTGCTTGGAAGGCTACCCCCATAATAATTTCTGCAACAGTTACCCAGGCAGCAGTACATGTGAAAGTCTTGTAGTACCTGCAGGGTGAGGAAGAGAATGAGGACTGGGCCGCATGGATTGAATGTAAATTACCTGTCAGTTATAGTTGTAATACCAGAATATCTAGTCCGTTTGCAGCAGACAGTGTATTGGAACTCTCGGAGGGGTAAGTTCATTCCTTTCACATCAGGCCAGGTGAGGTGGAATTCAGATCACTCCATTATCGTGTTTTGAATTTCTTTGGCGAATTACAACCATTTTGATGCCCATAGAATACAAATAAGTTTGCACACTCTGTGTACTTTACAATGGACAATGCTGAGTTCTGGGATAGTCTTCATCATTCACGGGTCTTCGACAGGCATCGTTTCAAATACTCATCAGGCAGTGCCATCAAACGTTTCCTCAGTTCTCAGGCAAAGCAGTGCTTAATTTGAGCCAGTGGTGCGGATGGCCCTATCAGCACTTATTTTTGGGACACAGCACTTATTTTTTGTCATCAGACTTTGACGCAGAGAGTGGCGGACAGAGGGATCCACATACAAAAGAGGGGAGGAGGAAGAGAAGGACGAACAAACAGTGCCAAAGGCAGAAAGGAAGGATGAAAAAGAATGTTTAGAAATTAGTTAAAAGGGCAGGGAGTGCCTGGTGGTGTATGAAAGACGCTTGCGGTGGAATCAAGACCACCTAGCCTCGGTGTTTGGTAACACGAACAGTGCTGGCCGCAGCCTTCTGAGCCACACTTTGGACTCTAGCACTTATTATTTTACAAATTAAGCACTGGCAATGGTTGACGTTATCAGTTTCATGTTGCGTCATTGGACGTGTAATCCACTGAAATGTGTGTCCGGGATCTGGCATGGTTCACTGGCGATGCTAAATGACACAGAAATTGATATTCATCCAGACCTAGAGATCTGACTTGTTGAATCCCCATCCTGGCAGGTAACCATACCCACAGCTTCCTTAAAGGGGAGCAACAACAGTGCATCTCTAGGTGGGAGCATGCTTCATTTTCATAAATGAGAAGAGAAAGAGGGACAATGTGCTTGGGTTTTGGGCATGTGTGAGGAAGGTCCATCTCAGGGGCGCCAAAGAAGAAGAAAAAGAACAATATACAAAAACGATAAACATTAGACATCAGTAGACAAACCTGCCAATGTTTTAATTGTGATACTGCTAGGGATATTACAGTTGGTTTTGTTACATTTATGGTCGTGTGATATTTTTGTTTGTTTCTTTTGCCTAAACATCATGGGTCCAATTCACAAAAGCATATATGAAAACAGAAGATTATACTACTGGAGACACTTTAATGGTCTCTTACGTGCCTTTGTGAACCGGCCCTGAAACAGCCAAGTCCCTATTACGAAAAAGTCACACATTAATTTCTATTTGTACGTAAAAGAGTACTTCAGGTGTACTACCTTACGTGCTCCAAAATACTTGTGTGAATAGGCCCCTGTACTTCATCTCTTATACTCCTCTGATGTGTGTCATACCAAATGTTGCAACCTTCAAGACTGACACATGGTGCTACCAAACAAATCAACAACAGGTATGTTAGGGAGAACTCGTTGTGAATTAAGTGTCTCCAGGTACAGAGGGAGCTTGGCTGTTCTGCATTAATTATCTCTTTCTCACCCTGCTATGTGCATGCTGAGGTGCAAAATAATATTAGGAAATGGCATGTCAGTAATACGTTTGGCACCCCAAAAACATTGAAATAAGGGAATGACTAGACGAAGACACTTTTTCAAGAAACAGAGCTAAGGGCACGGATCCTGGAACACATAACATTAGGTGCAGGTATTGCCATGAAAGCAAAGAGAACACAGAGATCCCAGAGTGGATGAGACTTCAGAGTTCTACGCGGGCGTATGGTGAAAGGTTATAATCTCAAATCGAGTCACCTTGCGTTTCATAAATAACGACTGACCTAAAACAGAGTACCTTTAATGATAACGTTATGTTTGTAATACAGGTAGTGCCTGCAAACAGACATGGAAAGAGGGGGCGAGGTAGGTGAGACACTAGAGGGGAACTGGCAAGAAGAAATCAGGGTGAATGGCACCATGAGAAGGACCAGAAGTAGATGAGGATGAGGCAAGGAAGGGACAGAGTAACTGAGACCAAGAGGACAGAAGAAGTCAGTCACCATGTGAAAGTGGATGGGAAGGAAGGTTAGGGAGGATCTTGAAGGGACATGGAATGAGATCTCAAAAGGGGTAGAACAATGGTGGACAGGAGAAGAGAAGAAGCCAGGACAGAATGGGACACGGCATCAAAGCGGGGTGGGTGGTAAGTGGAGAAGTGGCACTGAAGACAAGATGGCAGGCATGGAGCTCTCTGTGTGTGCGGAAGGTGCCCCACCCAAGAGGAGGTAGCCTGAAGCAGATTATAGAATGGGAAAGGAGAGGGGAAACAAAATGAAGGGACAGCGAAACCCTGAAGAGGAACAACTTAAATTTGAAACACAATGCTATTTCTACATCATATTGTCTTATATTCCATGTCACCCTAATACTGGTGTTGAACTCTAAATAAATGCACTTGAGATTTTTTGCTCTGGATACACTGCACGCCACAAAATTGCATTTGTGATTTACACGCAGATTAATGCATACCTCGGTGAAAGAAAATGCAATAGCAAACTGACCATGAAAAGAAGCCCTCCTCCATAACATCTTATAAGCAACACAGGGTAGTACTCAATAATGTTTTCAGAGGTTCATGCGATAACACACAACTATGTATTAGCATTAACTGATCACTAACCTTCATTAACCTTAAGCAACACCTTAACCTCCCAATAGTCAATGTGCACTGATACTGTTATGATTCCTTAACACCTTCACCTGCCTTGTTCCATTGGTAGTCTAGTCTGGGTGGTGTGGAAGCAAAGTCACCACCTCAAGCATGTGCCAGGTGCCCCCGACTCCAGCAGTTGACATTACTTTCATTCTTCCCGGGAAGGGCAGGGCCTCCATTTTGTATGTCAACCATAATATAACGGACTACAGTGAAGGAAATGACGTCATTCAAGTAGAATTTGCAATTCTTAACATTCAATAACCAAAAGACTGGAATTAGGAAGGACAGATTGCTTTGTTTGGATCCCACAGCATGTGTTTTTTAAAAATTTGTTTTGGACAATTCATAAATTCACAGTCTATTGACACAAGCCACGCAAAACAGTCCATGTACTCCAAAAGCCACGCTGACTTCCTTACATGTAAATGTAAATAGCTGAAGACATACTCTTGCCTGTGCTTATCATGTCACTTCTACAATTTACTTTTTTTTATAAAAAGACAGAGCCAAGAAAGAAGATACGTACGCCAGTAACAGATTCCTAGGTGAGGGTAGTGGATGAAGCTTCCAATCAGGCCACAAGATGCCTCAGCTCCCTCCTCAAGGTTAGCCTCTGACACTCAGGAAGAATAGCTTAAACTATACCACTGGAGACTAACACCCTGGGGGTACGGCGGAAACGGCACCACTGCAGACTGACCCCTGGGGAGCGCAGCACAAACCATACCACTGCAGATTGAAACTCAGGGAGTGTAGCACAATCTATACCAATGTAGACCGACACTCAGGGAGTATAGCACAATGTATACCAATGTAGACCGACACTCAGGGAGTATAGCACAATCTATACCGCTGCAGACTGACACCCAGGGAGTGTAGCACAATCCATACCGCTGCAGACTGACACCTGGGGAGTACAGCGCAAACCATACCACTGCAGATTGAAACTCAGGGAGTGTAGCACAATCTATACCAATGTAGACCGACACTCAGGGAGAATAGCACAATCTATACCAATGTAGACCGACACTCAGGGAGTATAGCACAATCTATACCAATGTAGACCGACACTCAGGGAGTATAGCACAATCTATACCAATGTAGACTGACACTCAGGGAGAATAGCACAATCTATACCAATGTAGACCGACACTCAGGGAGAATAGCACAATCTATACCAATGTAGACCGACACTCAGGGAGTATAGCACAATCTATACCGCTTGACACCCAGGGAGTATAGCACAATCCATACCACTGCAGACTGACACCTGGGGAGTACAGCGCAAACCATACCACTGCAGATTGAAACTCAGGGAGTGTAGCACAATCTATACCAATGTAGACTGACACTCAGGGAGTATAGCACAATCTATACCAATGTAGACCGACACTCAGGGAGAATAGCACAATCTATACCAATGTAGACCGACACTCAGGGAGTATAGCACAATCTATACCAATGTAGACCGACACTCAGGGAGTATAGCACAATCTATACCACTGCAGACTGATACTTGGGGAGTACAGTGCAATCTAT
The DNA here is from genome assembly GCF_031143425.1 of Pleurodeles waltl. Lineage (NCBI taxonomy): Eukaryota > Metazoa > Chordata > Amphibia > Caudata > Salamandridae > Pleurodeles > Pleurodeles waltl. Next base: position 1,128,060,037 of record NC_090448.1, read on the forward strand.
ACCACTGAAGACCGACACTCAGGGAGTACAGCGCAAACTATACCACAGCAGACTAACATCCGGGGAGTACAGCTCAAAACTATACTACTTGAGACTGACCGTCGGGGAGTACAATGCAAACTATACCACTGCAGAAGAACACCCAGGGAGCGTAGCACAAACAAGCAGCATTTCATTCACAAGTCCTGGGCACATGTAGTACTAATTTACTAGGGATTTACATGTAAATTAAATATGCCAACAGGGTATAAGCCGAATCTACCATGCTTCAAGGAAAGAACACAAGCACTTTAGCATTGGTTCGCAGTGGTAAAGTGCGCAGAATCTTAAGGCCAGCAAAAAAGATATCAGCAAAACAGGAGGTTTGAAGGCAAAACGCTGAGGGAAAGCCACGCCAATAATGCCAGCTCTCACACTATACCACTGCAGACTGGCATCGCGTGTGCCCATTTACAGTGGGACAAATTATTCCTTTCAATTAAGTGAAATAAGAGGCCAGGGGCGATGGTCATTAAACCAAAAAATTGGACTATTACAAGTTCATGTTAACGCTGATGTCATTTTAACGGTTAGTTAGAGAATTGTTAATGTTTCAATCAACTCTCTGGTGTTAGAATTACAGCAATGTAAGTGGCATTTTACGCTTGCTGTGCATGATGCGCCTTGCCTTACAGTGGTAGAATAAATTCAGGAAAACTGCTCATATCAGGACAAGCACCTTAAATATTCACTGAGATTTGTCCCACTCCCGTGCCTACCGTTCAACCATCAATGTACCCCATGATAACCAAGCCGCGCTCATTAACCGAATCTACTATATGTTTACAAAGGTTATCCGAGGCAGAGCATGGTCAGATATGTAGATATTACAGTTAAATACATTTGCAGCTCAGTTCTGATCCTGCACACAACCAGGGCCAGAGAACACAAACTCAGCATTGTGCTGTAAAACTGGGTGTGGCTGGGCTGGGCTGCGAATAATTCGAACATGTGGCCCCGTTTCCATTCAGGGATGGTACCTTCTTCAGGAATAAAATGAAGCAGCCCTTTCATGATATGTACCGGTCCAATTACATCATGAGCTGGGTTCTACCCAGATGCTTCTCTGTATATCTACTTAGGCATCCTACGGCGCCATATTTACCAATAACCATCATGTTAACCCTGCTTTGGTCCCCATCGCCAAACGTTCTTATATATCAACACAACTTACTTCGTTGCTTGATATGTGCTCTTCCATCTCGCCGGAAGGCCATGAGAGCACTATACACAAACCAAATATATAAAATAAATACAGAAAACCACTGTGCACCTAGGTAGGCAAAAGCTAAGACCCTGGAACTCTACTGATGTATTTGTTCAGTAAAAGGTGTTTTCGAGCACAAATCGGGGTATATGTCTGTGACTAACACAGCAGTGCTTGTTGGACTTTCTGTGTCTGGAGCAATTTTGCAATTGGTGATGGGTGAGAGTAGTCCTATGTGCACATTTCGTACATATTTGTATTTATTTTTTGCAAACATATGCATACCTCAGAGGATGTTTGTTATTTGTTTTATACTTTTAATGCGTTTTGCATATATTTGAAAAAAAAAAAGAAAAACTCAAGAGGTTTGCCAAGACTTGTTGGTTTTGCCAATGTCTGTTTTTTATGTCTGCAGTTCAGATGGATCACCAGCCCCTGGTGCATGTTTTCACGAGCGAAATTAAGATAAGACAGCCTCAAGGATAACTAGATACATTATGAGAGCAAGCAAATCTAATTCCAAGGAGGAATATCTAACTAGAATTTCGAAAAACAATAGATTACTTTTGAAGACGACCACTGAAGGGAGGAAAAGACACAAACATATAATATTATACGTGTTCTGGAGCGACCTTTGAACAGAAAGGATTGGGAGAAGGCAGTGAGGATGAGACTGTGCCGGATGAACGGACAGATGAGAGGGAATTGTGGTGTATTGTTGAGGCAAGTTTTGGAGGACAGCAGACTGAAGCCCCTGAAGAGTGTCAGAAACACGATTACTGAGCTGGCTATGAGGCGCACTTGGAGTGAGGGCTAATAAGAACAGGGTGCAGCAGACACATAGAATGGCCAGGAAGAGAAGGAGACAGTGCAGGGGCTGACACTGTGAGGGGGTAAGGAGACCACCTTCACCACCAGTGATGCTTCCCGGAGAACTGTTGGAGAAGGCAGGGATAGGCATTAGTGTTTCCCTTAGCAAGTTGTGGTGGAGCAACATTAGGTGCTGCTTTAGCCTCATTATTATAAAAGAGGAACTATTTTTAATAGCTCACTGCAGCAAACAGAAAAATATGATACACATTCAGACAATGAGGATAAATTCTGTCTTTCAGGAGACAGACATTTTAACAAAGTGCGTCAGTAGAACAAAGCATGGCATCTCTGGTCTGTTTGAGAGGGTTTGCACCAGGGATGTGGAATTTACTAAAATATCTACTTGCTGATGGGACAGCTTGCTTGAAAAATCTACTTGTCCTGTAAAAATATATATTTGTCTCTTTGGTGCCATGTAGTGCAGCAACAAACTATTGTAGCAAACTCGTATGAGAGATCTGATAATAGCCTTTCTGATTATGCCAGGGCTAACACAATAGCAGGGCTTGGATGCTAGCAATTTCAATCCCTACTTTAGCAATGTCCATAATTTGCCACCCTTCCGCAGATCTACCTACTGGGGCTGGAGGCAGCAGTAAGCAATATTTCCAAGGTTGGAATGCCCTTTAGAGTCTGTGCAAACCTACTAACTTGCATGTTTTAAGGGGTTTCACCAGCTCTTTTCTAATCTTTTTTCATATTAAGAAAGGTTGGAAATTTACTCTTGGCAAGGGTCAGAATTTAAACTTCTTTCAGTGTTGGGGAAAAACGTGGTTGGTAGTAAAGTGAACTTGTAAACGCTCAGCAGAGTTTCACATGAGCAAATCTACACGTGCATGTTTGCTCATGCTAAAATACAGTTCACAAATATTTTCTGAGTAAGATTTTCTGATCTATCTCAGTCAATTCTTGTAAATTAATGAAATACGTAAATCTGCACTAATTCTAAGACATATACTATGGGACACTTTTGTCTCTTTCTTTAAGAATTGGGCCTCTAATTAGGTCTGGTATTAACCAAGACCCTTTGTTTTTATTAAAATTCTATCTCTCTTTAGCCATCTTTGAGCTGGCTTCAATGTGTATGATCACAATATGCTCTTTCACAAGGAGCATATCAGCACACAAAGTAGTTTTGATCAATGGCAGGAACTACTATGGCAATCAGTGCTTTTTAAGACCAAAAAATATTTTAGCTTTTTGTCAATGTTTGTTACAATAGTGAGGACCCTGCAGCTCCCACAACAATAAAGTTTTACAAAAGCCATGTCAGAACAAGACACGCATTGACAAAACCAAAAGACTGGCCACCACTGTTGGAACTATTGGCTTTGACAATGTTTGTTTATTTTCATATTACCCATAATTTTGTTGAAACTGGTTACACTGACTTAAAATTATGAATATTTTCTGGAAATACAAGCATACATCAACACATTTTACTAAATTATGTTTCAAAGAAATTGTAACTTAAATCCACAGTAGTTTAGCAAAACGTTTATTTCCAAGTTGCATTTTTTTGGAACATTTTATTTTTAAAGCAAAGAATCCTCAAACTTGCTTTCAAGTTTATGGAAATATTTGCATCTAATCAGAGAGCATTCTAGGGGCGTTATATGCAGCCTCACATTGATAAACTGTGCAAACGTGTGTACATATTTGTTTTACTGGAAATCCCTGTCAGTAGTGCAGTCCGAACTTACAACTTTGATTTAGAACACTCACCCTAATAATAAAGGCTTTGCATTAATGAACCATACATACAAATTCGAACAGCATTATCATATGGACACAAATATTACCTCAACTGTAGGCAATTCCCTTCCCTGCTCCATAATGTGGTACTATTACCACCAATCAAGGGTGTGTGCTGCAGGGGGTTGGGTCTGTTTGTCCCAAGGACAAAATAAACCTGAAAACTTGTTGCCCTTGACCTTAAACAATATGTGCTGGGGGTGGCGCTTTAGGAATTCAACACCCCTGGTTTGCACAAATGTAAAAGACTGTTTGCAATGAGCCTTTTGTGAATGTAATGTCTGCGAGGCAGCATTGAGGGAGGTGTCTTGGATTTGGTGGGGGAAGCTCAACGCAGTGAGCACTCGCCTTTGGGTCACTAAAGGGAAGGGGAATGCAGGAGCAGATGCAGGTGGCATCATGGATGAAGTATGGAGGATTGAAGAGAAGTTTAAGAAGTAGGATGAGTTGTTTGATGTCCAGGACAGGGATGGAAGATATGAGATTCGGTGGAATTGAGGTATGTTGGGCATGAGAAGAGAGCTGTGTCAAAGGTTTTCCAATCACTCCATGTTATGTGAAAATGATAAAAAATGTACTTCAAAAAAGTAAATATAAAAATACACAAATAAATTACCTACAAGTACAGCAACACTTAAAAATCTGAGTTTATGCAATACAACTTTAAATCTCAATATATTATCTTCCTTATGTCTATGCACTTATGTATCTATATATTTATTACTTTACAACTACTGTAGAAGCAAAAAAAGAAAAAAAAAGTCCCTCTCCTATGCACTACTCTCCTCGTCAGGGGTAGTAAGCGCTGTATCAATACAAGTGTGGAGTGTGTTGGCATGTGTTCTGCTTCATATGCAGAAGAATCCTGTACATTCTCCTCTTGTTCCAGGCCGCAGATCTTATTCTTATGAAACTGTTGGTTAGATCATATGCAGTTATTGTTATTATAGTACAACTAAGTGCTGTATGTATTGTGTATTTTGATAGTGTACTTCTGGTACACGACTTCATGTAATGTGTGACAGTTACAGAAAAGCAGAGTCGCTTTAAAGTGAACATGGAAGTGAATGTTCACACTTTTTCTCCACATTACATTAGGTAGCACAAGGGTGTTTTACTAATAATAATTTTGAGAATTATATAAAATGAGCCTTCACAGTTCACTGGAAGCTTCAGATTCCAGGGAAGCAGAGCAGTTGATGTAACAACACCAAAGTTGTTAGCAGATATGGCCATGTAATCACAACTTCACCTTGTTCTGCAGACATGTTTTGGACTTCAAAATAGAACTGACGTTCAGGTAAGGAATGGCAGACATGTAAGTTCTGAACTTTAGTAGAATGGCAGACCTTGGGTGCTAATATGTTTATTAGCTACGAATAAATACAAAGGAAATTCCTACAATGTAACATGTTGCCCGCTTTCATTCTTTTTATATTCTTTATACCTTATCAGTGCTATTATTTTTAAATGGGCAGTAATATTTCTACATATACCCTGCACTAGAGTTAGTTTGAATAAAACATTCAAAACAAGAGTGTGGATTTATTCTTTATGCTCTTTCGGGAAAGAATGCCAGTACAGCATCTGGGCTCAGACCAAAAAGTCCTGCAGGACCAAATATGCGAAATGCCCTTTCTTTCAGATTTGGCTGTGAAGGTAGTATTGCGTTGTGAACACGTGCACTGATACTCACGTTGCTGCCCGACAAATATCAAGAACAGGTACTCCGCTTGTCAACATAGTGGAAGCAGTTTTGCCCTGATGGAATAGGCCATCATTCCTTCTGGAGGGTGTTTTTTGGCCAATGCATCTTAATGCGTAGGACTATCTACTTTGCTAAAGTCCTTTTCTGCGGTACCTTACCTTTCTTTGGCCCCAGAGAACCCCAACAAAAGGCTAATTTTCCATCCAATGGAAATCAATGTTAAAGCTCTCTATGGGTCCAGCCGTTGGAGTCTTCTCATCTCATTTAGGGTGGTGAGGGGAAGCCAAAAACATTTGGAGAGTGTAGAATCGCCCAATGTAAAAAGGACTCACAGCCTTTGGCAAAAAGGCAGGCCTGGACCTCAACTCCAATTTGTCTTGGCAAAAAGGCAGTTTAAGGCGGCTGCAACAAGATTTCACTCACGCAATGAGCTAAAGTTATTGTGACCAGAAAAACTGTCTTCAGAGTCAGGGGACATAGTGGATAGCTGTACTTCAGTTCAAAGTGAGAGAACATGAGTAAAGTGAAGACCAAATTCAGATCCCACTGTGGCATCACTTAAGGTGTGGGGGAAAACATGCATCCCAATCCTTTTGTATAAACCTTATCACAACAGGTGAATTGACCAAAGACAATTGGTCTGGCAAATGCAAAAAGGTCAACAAATAACCTTTAGTAGTGTCTACTGCAAGTCTTTGGTCGGCAAAAGATAAATAACAAGACATTTGACAGTTTGGCTCGTCAAGTGTCCATATTGTGGGTGCCACACCAGGTTACGAATATGGCCCGGTTCCCGTCTTAGGCACACTTTGGAGAGGATGCCTGGTAGCAAAGATGACATTCACAACTTCGGGAGGAAAACTGAATGCACTCAACTATTGCGTCTTCAGAACTCTGGGCAGAAGAGGCAGTAGCCGAAAGGTGTACAGGAGTCTCGTACTCCACTCTATTAGGGCTGCATCTCCGTGAGAGAGCCTTCTTGAAAACTCCAACACTCACAAGGTTTGACACTGCGTATTCTTGATGGTGGTGAAAATATCTAGCCAAGGTACTCCCCACTGTTATTTGTCCAGAGCATGTGTAGAGCGAGGTTTTGTTTTATTTACCAAACAAATTACTACTTTGATACCTTGATACCAGCTTTATGGTGAGAAATAGATAGTTTCTTCGCTTCAAGTCCCAAGAAGACTGTTCTTCTTGTGTAACTATTCTAAGACACAAAAGATATCAGACATCGCTTTCTAACTACCAATCAGAACATTCACACTATGGACACATTCAAGAAAAATGCTAAGATTCAATCATAAACAACCCTGAAAGCTATGCAAATTAAAGCTCCAATGTCGGTCCTGGAGGGTTGAGTCCATGCCAGCTTTTTGAGATAACTCTATTTATCTAAATGTGGGTATGCTAAAAATCTTGCATGGAGGCGGCCCTCCAAGACCCACAGTGGAGAACCCTGCATGATACTAATGGAGCCTTCAGTCTAAATGGTCTGGTCACCTTTTGCTCACTCGCGTGTAACTTAATTATCAGTGCCAACAAACTTTAGGTATTGCTGCTGGTTGGGTCAGGAAAACAGCTGTGTGGGGTTAGTCCAAACTGCATGCAACAAAATCTGAACGACCTAATTGTGAAAGGATAACCTGTGACTACCCCATAGTTGCTCCCATAGGAGTGTCAACGTTTGCTTGTCCACCTAAATATTAGGGGTCAAATTCCACACGTTCTCAGACCACGCCACCTGGATTACTGTGGTTCTGACAGAGAGAAGAGCTATGCAGTGGGCACTAAGGGCAGTGCAAGGAAGGAGGTTTGCAGCTGACCTCTGGCATCCACCTTCTTTTCACATTCCATTCACAATGACATTGGAGTTCAAAGAGAATTACAGAAGCCAATAACACAGACAGATCTAAACATCAGCACGTGGGGTGGACAAGACAGGAAAACCATAAACGTGTTGAAATGTATACACGTGTTAAGAGACAAGGAGTCCAGCAAATTATTAGGATCACAAAATATTACTCGGCAATATTTAAACGATTCTGATGACACAGTCTTATATCTAAGGTAAATAGAAACTGAATAAAGCACACTTTCAATGTTCTAAAGTTCTATATTATTTTCTCCTGTACAGCATCTCGTTAGCACAGTCGAGTCAAGTTCGCATTTGAAATATCGGCCGATTAGAACACAAAAAGTGTCCACACTTCACTGAAAAATATTTACAAACGCTTCTCTGAAAATACAACCTGGCAATCATGGCAGTAATTTTGTGAGGCCACTGTTTTTAAAGCAAATGCTGCCCGGTTAAACAGCGGAATCAGCTTATTATCCTACCCCATTCTGAACATCATTTGCTTGTGTCTAGTTTAAGACACTGAATGTAGGATTTAGAAGATGTTTATGTTTTTGCCTTTATATACCTTAAAGGGCACTTTGCACTTCTCATGTCCAGTGCTAGTGCTATCAATGCCATTCGATCCTTCACCATGCAGAGCTCCAGTCTCCTGATTTCAAGCCGGAGTACACGATTCAGTCCAGGTGTTTTACGTTGCATGCAGTTGTAGTTCAGTTTACCCAATTATAAATCTAGGACCACAAATACCATCATTCCTGGACAGGATGAGCTACTCACAGATGGAACTGGAAAACTTGAGGGCTCTGTATTTGCTCTCTGCATAGTACCATGACTCAAAATAAATAAAATAAAATTAGAGGGTGTTGTCGCTATGTGCATTGTAAACAGTATGCAGTTCAGCTGTGTAGGAAATGTGGTTATTGGTTGAGGGAGTAAAACCCGTCTCAAGTAGCAAGCACAATTAGGGTGAAATACAAGGATCCTTAAAAGCATTCAGGTTTAACTAAGGGGCAATGTGCAAAGTATTTATGCAGCTCTTTATACAGTAATAAAGTGTGAACACAACACAAGAAAAATCCCACACCAATTTAGGAAAATAGAGTAACATTTAATATATTATTTGACACCAAAATGATAAAAATTCAATCAGTAGAACAGGAGGTTTGTAATTTTAAAGATTTAAGTGAAAAAACTGCTTAGATGTACAAGGCGCCAACTACAGGTATCATATCACGCTGGACTAGGACAATGGCAAAAGTTCAGGTCGACCTCAATGGAGTGTGGGCCTGATATAGGGACCATGCTAGGCCTGCTGAACAAAGCATCCTAAATCCTGGTTGCAGAGCTTTGTAAGGTCCCACGTTGAGGACGTGTCGGGAAGCAGCAGTTTCAAGGAGCTTTGGGCTGCTATCTTTGTTCCTACATTGGATGACATTGCGCTGTGGTGGTTCCGACTAAATCCTCAGCAGGGCTGGTGAAGTGAGGTCGTCGTCAAGGATGCAGGCTTGCAGAACAAAGGCCTGTATCAGGGATGAGTCAGGCAGCGTCAGTTCCGGTGCAAGGTGTGAGGAAATGTCTCACGCTGCATCGGCTGTGCCCAGGAGACCACAGTTGAGTTGGCAGAACACCTTCAGGCCCACTTCCAAGGGTCCAGTGTGGCACCACTTGCAGGGAGAGACTTACAGCAGGACGAGTGAGGTGCTCAGGGCTCAAGGTGGTTGGAGCCTTTCTGTCTCCACGTCTCTTATCAGGAGGCCAGCCAACTAACCAGTGGAGTCACTCTGGTGGTACTGGGTTCAAGATGAAGGTCTAGTCCTTGGCACTCTGGCAGCAGAGTAGCAATCCTTCTTGTAGCAGAGCAGCACAGCAGTCCTTCTGAGTCTTCCACAGGTCCAGAGATGTACTAAACAGTTGGGTTTAACAGTCTAATATTTATACTTGGTGCCAGCTTTGAAGTAGGAGAAGGTTATAGAAGTTTCCACCCATGGGGTGTCCGGAATTTCCTGCCCTGTCCTGAGCTGCGGGCACAAAAGATTAGTGTCAAACTCTTTGTGAGTGTGCAGAGGCAGAGCCTTTCTGATGAGTAAGTGGGGTAGGTGACATCTCCCCTGATCAAGACAGAGATGGCCCAGTCTGCCCAAGATCTACACTTAACCATGAGACCCAAGATACACGGTCCAGGCAGCAAATGGTTGGAACAAGTATATGACAACTTTCTAGAAGTAGCATTTTCTGAATTGTGACATAAAATCAGACTTTACTCTTAAAGAGGGCTTTAAATTACAACTTTTTAGACATCAAAATCGAGAATTCCTACCTGCTCCCAGTTGGACATTATAACTTATTAGCAGAAATCACTGTAAACATTACTAGTGCAATGGTTACATAGATTGTCATATATGACTGTGTTTAGAAATAACCTCTTTTCATATGTACAAAGGGAATCCAACCGAATCACTTTATGTGACACAATTTTTAGAACACAGTATAACCCCATAATAGATACCGACCCGATCAGAAGTTAGCAGTTATTAAATGTAATAAGGAAACCCAAAGTTATACTATGAGAGGGGGCGGCCTTGCAGAGTAAAAAAAATAATGTAAGGGTTTTTCACAACCAGGATATGCAACACTAAAAAGTACGTCTAACCTTTTTTTTTTTTTTTTTAACAACAGATTTTAATATTTTTTTCCAAACATGAAAACAACACACATCAGCAGTCGTTAACAAGTGCAAAATTTTAAATACAATGCACCCTGCCCTATGGTTTGTTTAGAGCCTTCCCAAGAGGTGACATTTGTATAAAAAACAGAAGATTTAGGCCTGGCAAAAGGTTTAGTGTGGATGTGGCAGAGCACGTGACAGTGTGGAATGCAACAGTCTTTTGAATTACCTTATAGCATGATAAAAGGTTGAGGTTGTGTATGTAGGTGTGCATTATACACTCATTCAAAAGGTTTATTATACCAGGTCAAAGTGGAAGTTTAAAACTACGCACAGGCTGCAATGGCAGCCCTGAGACATGTTTTGAAAGGGCTACATTAGCGGGTGGTGCAGTAAATTCTGCAGGCCCACTAGTAGCATTTAATTTACAGGGCCTGGGTACATGTAGTATCACCGTACTAGGGACATACAAGTAAGGTAATGGTGCTAACTGGGTCTAAGCCCATGTTACCATGTATTAGGGAGTGAGCACAGGCACTTTAGGACTGGATAGCAGTGTTAAAGTGCACAAAGACTTAAGGCCAACAAGAACAAGACCAGCAAAATTGGAGGAATAGGCCAAAAGTTTGGAGGAAGACAACCCTAAAGCTGACAAGTCTAACAAGCTTAACTCGTCCTTGCTTTCAATGTCTGGTGGTCAATGTAATGTTTGTGAAGCTCTAGTGTATGAGAATCACTGTAAAGTACCAGGATTAAACAGAATCAAGCAGTTATCAGAACAGCAGATGGCAAAGTAGACCCAAAATATCTCAGGTCATGGAGATCCATTAAGGCCTAGTGAGGGCCTTGAAGCACCTCAGCAGGACATTTTGAAAACATGCCTGTACCCTGGGACAAGAACCCTCCCCCACGGAGGCAGCTGGGGAAAGATTTGTTTCTCCAGATAAGCACCGAAAGGATGATGTGGGCTTAGACACTTCAGGAGCTTCGAATGAACATCTGGTCCCCAGTCATCTCTAGCACCCGTCTGTAGAGGCAATAACCCACAAGAACCAAACCCGGTTCCAGCTAGGCCCAGCAGCTCAGACATGTTTGAACTTGAAGATCTGTACAACACTAGGTTATCACAGTGGTGCACTCCTTTCAAAGAAAGTGGCCCAATATTTGGCATATCGAATATACAAATCCCTTGACGAGGAGTTTGAGGAAAGTGTAGAGCTGAGTGCCCACACCCCTGGCTGGAGAGGAAGGTTGCTCTTGTTGTATAACCATTTAGTCTGTTAGGCACGTTGTTTTAGCAACTAGGCCTGCCGCTTGTTCCCTTTAGCACAGTTAAATTTTATCCTGTTTCATTTTTATTATTTTAGCATAGGCCACATTAGTGGTGCATTTTTACTTTCTTTATCTAGTTGTTCTTATTGTCTAGAAAAGCACTGCGTTTCTAGCAAGACATCCTTTTCACTTTGTGCTTTCCTCAAGGCTCCAGTGAGGTAGAGTTGCCAGCAAAGTTGTACACTGCGTTTCCAATATTCACAGACACATTCTTACGTGTGGGCATTGTCTCAGAACCCTAGCTGTTTTTATTATAAAAACACTTCTCTGTCCCATAAACGTTAGATGGAGATACCAGCCAGATGACCATAACTGCATGCTGATTGACTTTGCTACAGCTGCTTGTTAAGACTACCGGTTCCCTGACCTACATGGGGATGGTGTCTCTCTAGACAACAGGCTTCCTTGCTCAGGTATGGGGGTGATGTCTTCCCAGGGGGGAAACGTGAAGGGCGGATTAAGGCTTTTCACGCTGTGCTCTAACATAACTTAGGTAGGAAACACATATATTACGCATAGTGACAGTATGGTGGAACTTTTCTTGTTTCACTCTTCTTGTCACCATTTTGCTTCTAGCATGTTTTATCATCCTCATTATTGCAATTCATGCCATTTTATCTAAGACGCAGTTGTTTCAATAAATCTTATTGAACCATTCTATGCCTCTGTTTGTCTTTGCATGTGTGAGACTAATGAAACTGAGAGAAAAGAGTGAGATCTGATATACCACGATTTCCCTGAGAAGTCAATCTTGTCATGCGCTCAGTTGCCACAATCACCCCTGCTCTTAGGCAGAGGTGAGGCACTGCTAGTTAGCAGGAAAACCAGATTTGGCCAACAGTTGTCACATGGTGTGGGATTTGACTCAGTTCCCCACAATTCAGGTGATGCTGCCGTCCAAATCCAGCAGCCTCATTAGGATAATGAGAGCCCACATGACACTCTCACACCTGAGATCATGATAAAATGGCCACCTTTCAGTTTAAATTTGATACGAGACCTGAAGAAGCGTATTGCCAAGTCCTAGGGGGCCTACCAAGATATGCTTTGAGTGAGTATTAGTTCTCGTACCAAAATCCTAAGTACGGCACAACTGGCCAAGACCTCAGGGAAGCTGATCTCTCCAGAGAGCCTGTCCGACTGGGCCCAATGGGTTTCCTGGGCAATGCTAACTGCAACTGGTCAAAGGAGCACTAACGCTCTTTGCGCATAAAGGTGGACCTAAAAACAGGTAAGTGGGCAACTTCAGAGTCCAGTCCCATGGCTGATGGGCTTTTATTCGTGGATCCATTTCTAAAGGAACTGAGGAAGTTTGCCTTGGCTTTCTCAGCATTGAACAAGGTCTAAGTCTCCACTAAATGGATCTTTAGCCCTAAGGTTTCTGCTACAGTTGGTTGTAGATGGGGTACTTGACATGCTCTTCTCAGTTCCAGGACAGTTCTTCTCAGTTCAGAGGTTTCGTTTCCTTCAGAGGACAATGAAGCAGTGTTCACTGTAGTTTTAGAGAGGCCAGTAAAAATCCTGGAGGTCCCTTAGGTGACCCATATCTTCTTCCCATCTAAGATATAGGGAGGTTGGTAAGATTTTTGCTGGCCTGGGAAACTATTAAGGAGGGCACTGTACAGCTGCCCAAGGCAAGACCACGGCCCTCAACTGCTTCACTTCTCCCACAATTAGTCTTTGTTACTAGACAAGAAAATAGCAAGATTGATAACAAAGAGGACCATGGTTCGGTCTAGTTTTCACTCACGGGGGCTCTAGAGCAACCTTTACCTGGTCAAGAATAAACAGAAGGGATGTCGTCTGGTGATCAACCTTCGTAAATACAGCTGATTGGTCTACATACACTTCAAAGTGGAAGGCATTTGGCTCCCCTTGGATAAGTCTTCTTCAGCACTGTTCAGCTGGACATGAAAGACACTATCTGAAAGGATCCATCTATCCCCCTCATTGTCACTTTCTGCTGTTCTGCTGGCGAGAGCAAATTTTTTATTCTCCACTCTTCTGTTTGGTCTTTCACCAAGCTTCTCATACCAGTCGAAGAGTTCGTAAGGTCAAAAGGCCAACTTTGTCTCATAGACCAATCCCTGGAACGACTTTTGAATCACCTGAACCGGGCAGTGGACATTTTTTTTATTTTTTTTATTTTTTTACAAAACCTTAGTTTCATTATCAATAGGCAAAATTCCCCTCTGACACCCAGTCAGTCCATGTAGTTTCTAGGGTTCATTATCAACTCAGTGCAGGCATCTCTTCATCTTGCAAAGAAGAAAGTGGTCAGTATCCGAAAGGAGCAGAGAACCCTTCCTCTGCACACAATATCCTCGTGCAATCTGGCGAGAATAGGGGGTGTCCTGTCACGATCAGCTCAGGCAATTTTACCAGGCCCATTGCACTATTGCGATCTTCAGAGATTGAAGGGCATTCTCCCCTTGGCATACTCTAAACTGATCACTGTGTCTGCTTAAGGAAGGCTGGAAATCCAGTAATGGCTAGACCATATGGAGGCCTGGAACTGCAGAGCAATCTTTGAGTATGCACCAGATCTTGTCACTGAAATGGATGGCAGCCACTGGGGCAAAGGTGGACTATAAGGAGGTGTAGCTAAAGAGTGTCGCTGGATGCAGGAGGAGCTCAAGCTTTACGACGGTTGCTTGGAGCTTTTGGAATGTCACTTCATAGTGAAGTGTCTGGCAGTGTTAAGGGTGTCCTGGTGTGTCCTCCTTTGGATGGACAATATGTCACCAGTCAGATACACTGACCGCCGGGGCAGTACCAAGTCCAGGATGCTAGTGGAGTTAGCCAAGGATTTTTACATTCACATCTGGACAGCCTAATCTTAATGGTAGTGGGACATCTTTTAGGCGCCTCCAATGGGTTGCAGATTGGATGATGGATCCCAGGGTCTTCCAGGAACTGATGGTGTTTTAGGGCATCTGCGAGGTACATCTGTTTGATTCCCATTTCAAACACCAATTGGAAAGATATTACAGCTATCTTCTAGAGCCAGGACCTCTGGCACTGAACACCTTCTGTCAGGATTAGGGAGCATTGGACCAATTATGCCTTCACTCCCCTTGCCATGATCACGAGGATGGCAGCCAAATGTAGAGGCAGAGGGTGAATCTGGTGCTGGTAACACCCCTTTTGAGAGCTGTGTTCCTTTTGGAAATTTCCAATTATTGTTCTCCATTTTCTAGAATTCCTGAGGAACAGTCAAGGCACACCCTTGCAAAGCCTCTTGTTCATGGTCTGGGATGTTTTCAGGGGATGTTAGTCAACCTAAGGGATTTCGGAACAGGTTCAGGGCCTCATCTACAGGGCTTGGTCAGACAACCCCAATAAGCTGTACAGATCTGCTTGGAAGAGATGGGCTGGTTGTGGGGACAACATCTGTATCCTGGGGGAGCCGTACTTGTCCATATATTGAATTCCTGGACTGAGCAAGCTGCTATGGGGCTGGTCTACAGGGCTGACAATTCCTTCAGGCCCACCCTTTCCGCAGGACACCTCTCCTTTGAGGTGATACTGACTGGTGAACACCTTCTGGTTTGCAAATTCTTGAGTGGTATTCACCTTTCTGGTCTCCAGATACTCCTCATTCTGGGAGGTCAATGTGGTCTGTCCTGATTTTCTTTCCAGGAAGGAGATTTCAGTCAAGCTGGCTATGTTGTTGTGTCTCATCTGCTCTGAGAAGCATCTCTTTGGGAGAATGTTCTCCCTGGAGGGGGTCATTTTTAACTTAGCCAGATAGACCAAGTCAGATAATGGCACAGTCTCTTACCTGAAGCTTGATGACAGTCTGAAACTGTGTGTGGTTTGATGCCTTAAGTCCTATGAGAATGTGCCAGCAGAATTCTGCCCAGAGTTGACTAACTTTTCATTTCTATCCGAAAAGGCCCTTGGGGGAGTTTCTGCACCCACTATTGCCAAAAGGATAAGAGGGGCTATGTTGGAAGCAACTCATTCGACAAGAGGCACTATGGCATCTAAAGCCTTTGTTTTTGGAGGTAGGCTAGAAGAGATCATGAAAGCTGCAAACTGGTCCTGTGGAATCTACCTTTCTACCTCCACTGATTTTATTTTGCACCATTGGCAGGGACTGCTTCTCTGGTGGTAAGCTTTGAAGTAACATAATCCTCGGCTCCATTCCTGACACTGAATGAAAACGTCCTTGTACTCACGGCAAATGCTTCAATTCTATTAAGGAAACTGAGGCGAGGATTATCTCGCCGAGTCCTTATGGTATCAGAGGATGTCCCAAGAAGTGTTCCTTGTAAGGATTAAGTATCACAGTTATGTTTATTTGATATCGGATGGTGTTTAAGTTAACGTGTGTCAGTTCCTCATACAGTGATTTTTGCTGCTTAGTTTCAGAGCAGAAGCAAGAATTTGAGTGGACGGAGATCTGAGAAGTTCATCTGTTAGCATTTAGAATACAAGAAGGCCAAAGGAAGGAAAGGTTCTTATTGGGGTGTGGGTGCATGATGGAAGATTGTTAATGAGGTAGGCTGAGGCAAGACTCATAGGACTAGGAATTCTTTACCTATCATAAGTTTTTTGTAAAGTTATTTTCTGCAAATTAGTTTTGATTGAAGAAAAATAGTTTAAAGGGAACTGTTTATGCTGCTTGGATAAGGAATTATAGAGTTGGGAGCATAATCCTCGCCTCTGTGTTGTTAACTGAATTTAAACTTAAGTCATGAATAGTAGGACATTTTTCATTTCACTGGAGAAATCACAGCACAGTTTTAGTCTCTTAACCACAGTCTCCAGATCAAAGTGGAAACCCAGGCATGAAGGAGAAATCATAGGCCATATGCTCCATGACACTTCTAAGAGCTCACAGACAAATGAGCTAATCCGAGTCAAGAAAAAGAAGGATCACAGCTGAAGGCAGACATCAAACTCTAAAAACATCAGCTGTAACTGGAGACACAAGAAGCACTCTCTTCCCAGCACTGAAGCACTCCATCAACCTGTCAGATTCAACAGATTCTTCAGGAAATACTTCGAAGATACTGTACCATCAGACATCATCACCCTGATACACACCCACAATATAACAAAGTGATAACACTTCAACACCCTCAAAGAAAGGCATGGTGAAGACTATCACTCCTTGGAAGACATCAAACAGTGAAAACAATGTGCACAACTGGAAGAGGCTGAACTTCCTAATTCAAGCACTAGATGTAAGGCAATGGCAGAGTCTGAGTGGTTCTATTTAGTACATTTGTAATGCGCTTAGGAGTTTAGCTGAACAGCACTCAATGCAGCACGTCCTTAACCTAACGTTATCTAAGCAAATCAATGTAGGACACCAGATACAAATATTCTTTCCCAACTACTCACCAAGACTAAACATTATTTGGTATGTTGGCAGTGTTTATTTATATACAGTTTGAGCTGTACGGTTCAATATTCAATACAATACTAATACTTCAATATTTATTCCATAGTCATTTCTGAAGTGTTGTGTGGACATATTTATGAAACTGCATTAGCGCTCATATGGCACACACTATTGTTAAATCTTAAAAACATACAAACCTATAGTTTTCAAAGGGGAAACAACTAAAATTGCAGAGATAACCACGACACCATTGCTTGACGTGTTTGATGCATTAACAATTAAATAATCAATTAATATATCCAAATGATCTTTGTTTTAGTCTTTTTCTCTTCTGACCAACAGCATACCAAGAAGATTTGGGCAAAAGATTTTCGTCCTTGGCTATTGTGAATATCAGTTAAACATATAGGAGTAATAAAGGAAAACTCCTAAGTAAAGGAAGTGGTGGGTTAGCTAAGATATTTTAGAGTCAAATGAGCTCTGATGAAAAAGAAGAATCATACACTTTATTCTGGGGTACATTGGAAGAAAAACCCTAATCAACTGTACTTGAACGAAACTGGATGGAATTCAGAACATTACATTTCACAATTCTTGAAAACACAACTTCTAGATTGCAAAAGTCTAGATCTTCCTCCATGAAAAAGACACAAATCAGAAAGAATATCAAACGAAAAGAAAATTACGGTC
This sequence comes from Pleurodeles waltl, assembly GCF_031143425.1. Taxonomy (NCBI): domain Eukaryota; kingdom Metazoa; phylum Chordata; class Amphibia; order Caudata; family Salamandridae; genus Pleurodeles; species Pleurodeles waltl. The sequence goes on from NC_090448.1 coordinate 1,128,077,523, forward strand.
ACCATTTGCGATATCATGACATAAGATCTTTATTGATCCCTATAAGCTTAATGAATACTCACCTCTGGTGTGACATCACGTGGTGCAAACCCCGTTCCCCCTGTTGTTAAAATCAGGTTCAGTTCTTTTTCATCACACCAGTCTACTAATGTTTCCTGAAAGATAAAAGCAGACGTTCAGGCAAGGCTTTACACTAACTGGCATCCATTAGCAACTTCTTGGCTAGTCTAACACAGATTTCTAAAATATCTGTAACACCATGGTGCATGAATGCCTTAGACTGCTGTGGAAAGTGAAGTGTTTAAAAAACAAGCCTTCTCTATACACCCCATCCCAATTATGGCTATTAAATCTTTTGAATTAAACAAAAAATGAAAATTTAGAATTGCTGAGAACACATTTATTCAGTTTAGGGTTGCACCACTTAACTTGTTCCTCCTCACTCCAATTTGTTAATTTAAGAAACCCTTTAATAAAAGGAGGAGGCAAGGACATATATTCCAATGTCTTGTTTACATACAACTGGTCTGAAAAAAACTGAACATAGTGTAAACAACAGAGAAAGCAGGAGAAACAATCAATCTCTTCAATAAATGGGTCAAGTTCTCCTTCATTTAACCAGTTATCGTTTTAGTAAAAAAAAGAAAACACGCTTCTTAACTAAAACAATGTGTTTCTGCTTGATCGTGGCACTCTGACTGTCTCCCGCCCCCGCCCAGTCGCTGACAGCCGAACAGTTCCTTTCCCCAAGACAAATATTACATAGATATGAAAAGCAATGACATGACAACGCTTTTTGAAATGTTTTCACAAGCTGTTGATTTGACTACAATATCGTACTTTGGCTTTGCATTCCATCAACCAAATCACCGGAGTTTCTCATAGCCTCAAAATTATTATTGCAGACCCATACGACAAACCGTGTAGAGTATTCATTAAAGGTAACCTTTTCAAGGTTGTAAACACATTTACTGTACCAACTAAGTTCAGATCTGTGCTTTGTACACAGTTTGTGTTACAAACGGATGGTGGCAATGCTTCATGAGATTGGCTCTAAAAGATTAACTCTCAATTCTATATTGCATGCAGTAGTTTAGTTCGCAACATGACATAGGAAGAAAGATCATGTTAGGACTATTGCTTGCTGGAGAAAGTGGCCTGACATTGTTTTTAGCACCTCATTCGACCAGAGGCGCTATGGCATCAAAAGCCTTTATTTTGGGAGGTAGGCTAGAAGAGGTCATGAAAGCTGCCCACTGGTCTGTGGAATCTACCTTTCTACCTTCACTGATTTTATTTTACACCATTGGGAGGAATTGCTTCTCTGGTGGTAAGCTTTAAACTAACATAATCCTCACCTCCATTCACGACATTGATTGAAAATGTCCTTGTATTCACGGCAAATGCTTCAATTGTAATAACAAGACAAAGTATTCATTAAAGCTAACCTTTTCAAGGATGTAAAAACATTTACTGTACCAACTAAATTCAGAGCTGTGATTTGTACACTGTGTGAGAAACGGATGGTGGCAATGCTTCATAAGATTGGCTTTAAAAGATCAACTCTTAATTCTATATTGCATGCAGTAGTTTAGTTCGTAACATGACATAGGAAGAAAGATCATGGTAGGACTATTGCTTGCTGTGATAAAGTGGAGTATTAATTGGGGTGGATGGTAGTCCATCACAAGTAATAATGTCACTATTCTTGTGGTTTCAGTAATTTAAACCTGAGCTCAACTCATAGTAGCTACGGCACAGAGCAGGCAGGCCTAATTTAAGAACATGCACAAAGCATTTACAAGTATCAAAACTATTAAAAAGTCGAAAACACAACAAAATAAAAATTCGAATTTATTTAAAAAAAAAAAGAGAATACTTTAATGAACAAAAAGACACCAAAAGAAGAACCAGAGATATACAGTATATTTTTTAAGTTTGAATTAAATTTTGATGCCACAAAGCACCAACCGCGTGCAACTGGTCAGGTTATACAGGGACAAGGGTATAGTTTGAAGCTGACCACTATTGAGGGCAGGTCAGATAAGAGGTCCAGATAGGTCCCATTCAAAGAGCTACCATTGGAGTTTACATTTTTTATGGAGAAAAGGCAGTTAATGACAAGTTGTCAGAGGGGCAAGCTGCAAGCTAGATCCAAGTCAAGGTTCAATAACAGCCAGTTCCTGAAGAGTGGGGTCCTGGGGCAGTCGTCAACGAAGGCGAGAAAGCTCCAAGTGGGCAAAGTCTGGCATCCAGGCTCAGGAATGTTTCGACGTTGATGGGCTTCACTCCTGGTGTAGCCCTCTACTTTTAGAATTAGAAAAGTTTCTCAAAGTCAGATCTCCTTCAGCTGGGCAGACCACTAAGTTGGATCAGATCAGTGTATCAATGTGAACAGCGGTGCCGGACTCCCACAAGGTCTTCAAAGAAAAGGTTTCTAAACCCCACTCCCTTTGAGTTCACTTCTTTGTCCTGGTTACAAATGGGAGCAGATCCAGCCCTCCAGATCCAGGGTTCTCGTCACAACAGCAGTTGAAGTCTTCCACAAATCCAGCAGAATTCTGAAGAGGGTACTGGTGGTACCAAATTAATAGTGCGGTTTTGGGGGGAAGGTCTGCTCCCACTGGGACTGGTTAAGATTGACTAGAAGGATAATGGAGGGGGCAGACCCAACTGTGAGCTAAATCTGCCTGACCAGCCAGACATCCTTTGATGTTAATTAAGTTCCGGGGCACAGCCTAGATGGGCATCTTGATAGGAGGTCAACGCCTCTCACTTTGTCTTCGCTGTGGTAGCCACTCCACAACTAATCGAGGTGCAATTCAGCTCTAGGGTGACACTGTACATTGGCAGAAAGGCACATTTGGCTCAGGCAGGAAAATTACAAATTTCTATATGTGTCACTTTCAAAATAGTAATCTAAAAACCAACTTAACCATGAAGGTGGGTTTTCAATTACTAATAAAATGAGCCCTTGAATCATTTTCCTAGCTACTCCTAAACTGATGTTAGGCATCATAGGGTGCTATATTCACTGGTGGTTGGTAGACTGAGTAGGCAAAGTAGTTTGACTAGAGTATAATGCAGCAAGTACGCCTGAGGTGAAAGAGGAGGAATGAATGGAGTTCTCTCACCTAGATGCAAACTGTGCATTTTACAGAACACATTTTGAGAAAACCTACTACAATTTTGTTTAAAAAAAGGGGTGCAAATGGTACCCTCCTGCACTCATCATGCTGCACACACAGACCTAAGACTCACCTGCATTCCCACAGAGAGACAGCCCTCTGCACTTACTCAGGCACCCAGTTCACCCTACACTGCTTTACCTTGAAACCAATTCAACCATTTCTGCCAAACGTACCAGTGGCTACCAATGGACTGCCTCTGAGTCCAGCTGCCAACATTGAAATGCCAGTCAAACTCAACTTTTGGTTTGCCCCAATGGATGGCTCCGGACTTCAAAATAAAGTTCCTGAGCCCAAAGGGTGAAGGCACCAAAGTATCAGCGAGGGACCTTCCTTGGGCATGAATTTTGAATTGCTCCCACTGTGAGCTTTCCCACCAAAAGTTAACCACTTAATCTGGACTTTGTCTGATGGTTATAAGGCCTTGTGGAATCCATCCTGGCCAGAGTTTACTACCTCTCCTTCCAGAGGTTTTTCAATTCCCATTTCAGACACTTAGGGCCTGATTTAGAGTTTGGCAGAGGGGTTACTCCATCACAAACCTGACAGATATCCTGTGTGATGTATTACAAGTTCCACAGGCTACCATTGAATTGAATTGTAATACGGTGGACGGGATATCCATCACATTTGTGACAGAGTAACCCCTCTGCCAAAATCTAAATCAATCCCTAAGTCAGAAGATGAAACTCCCCACTGGACCGAACCTGGCCTGACCCATGCTCCGTCATGATCAGTCTTAACTTTTGACTTTGTCTTGGTCTAGCGCAGCCAGGTACACGCGGCTGGAACTTTCAGCTTTTTGGTACTAGAAACAGCTAATACTATATAAATCATCCCTCTGGTTTCCTAAATCCGACTTTTGTCATTTTGGTGCCTATTTGCTCATGAAAACTTTTTTTATTTCTAAGAGTAATGTAGGTTTTTATGCAGGAGTTTTATTACCTTTGAAACTTTTAACTGTTTTTGTATTGATAAATGCTTCACACATTTCTCCTAAGTTAAGCCTGTCTGCTCTGTGCTACAGCTACCAATGGTCAGGCTCAGATTTACATTATTGAGATCTATCGGGACCTAGAGTCAAGAATAGTGCCATTATTACTTGAGGAGAACTACCATCCACTTCAACACATATTCCACTTTCTCACAGGTAAATGGCCACAAAAGTGAGCAAGAATATAACAAATGGTCTTAAAAATGAACTGTTGCCAGGGAAAGAGATTGATTTAGCAGCAAAATATAATTTTGCCTCAGGTCCTAAAAATCCTAGCATTGAAGCAGATTGCATGGCTGGAGATCTCTACAGTTAAGAGACCCCAAAGGACAATTCAGATACCCCCCTCAGTTGGATCTCCATTCTCAAATGTGTTGTTTGGCCTCTATTTGGCTGCCTCTGGCTACTTTAAGACCTGCATGGTACATGAAAATGTTCTCTTAAAATTTCTCTTTTGATTTCAACTTTTTGTTTATTAATATGCCTTCTAGATCTGTTGCCCAGGAAGCCAAAAATCAAATTAGTCTTTTTAAATGTGTTCTCTAGCTTGATTGTTAACTCAGACTTAAAGTCAGGTAAGACATTAGCCTAGAATAGTTTACATGTTTAATAATTTTCTCACATAAACTGTTATTTGAAATCATTTGTGCACCACATGCACGTCATAAGTGATGTAAAATGTGAGGTTATAAGTAGTACATGGGGGCGCAAGTAAGAATTAGCTCTACTAACTATAATTGGGGGATTTCTGTGTTTTTTATTTTAGTTCAGAACTTTAATGTTGCCACTGACATACCCATCTAACTATAACATTACTTTAACCTTTGCTTTTTAATTGAATTTCTAGTTTTTTAACGTAAAGTAATATATTATACGAGCGGGGGAGAACATGGCGGGCTACGGAGGTCACGTAGCGCGCTAGGGCGCTTCCTGTTCCGGTTCCTGGGGGCGTGGCAGGTCGCGGTGGCCGAGCGGGCTGCGGCTGCAAGCACACGGATGTGCGCGCCGCAATTAGTGAGACCCGAGGCAGTCTGGAGGACAGCGGGGGCTGTCTGGTGGCACCGGGCCGCGCTGGAGCTGCGCCGGACCTGTAAAAGCGTGGCGCGAATTCCCCTTCGGGGGAATAGCGGCAGCGGTAGCTGCAGAACGGGCGGAGCAGCAACCGAGAAGTTGCGGCTGGGAGAGCAACCCAAAGAGAATCCAGAGAAGGGAGCCAAGAAGAAAACAGTGAGGCAGCGTGGGGGGGGGGGGAAGGGGGACGTCTTCCCTGCTCCCCCGCTTCCCTTAACAAGAGTGGAGGGGACGGTCCAGTCTCCCCAGGACAATTTGGTTGCGATTACAGAGGAGAAGGGGGACAAGGGAGGATCAGCAAAAAAAAAAATCCTGAGACCTAAATCTGGGGAAGGAGGCAGGAGTGCGGGGAGGAAAGCGGGAGAGAGCAAGCTTAAGGGTAGAGATAAGTTGACGCCCTCTCTAAGGTCTTTTTTTAAAGTGAGACCTGAGGTAGTTACACTCACCCCTGGGCAGGTTAGAGTTGCAATGGAGGTTACCACCAGGCAGGTGGAAAATGGTACGGGTGAGGGCAGGGAGGGGACGAGGTTCCCCCCGCCACGGCCAGGAGAAGAACAGACGGCCCCAGTACTAGTTCAGACTCCAAACGATAACCCTTCAGAGGTTCAAGACTTCGCACCTAAGTTGGCAGTGCTGGAGCCCCCTCAAGCTGCCTCGGTGATCTCCCCTTTACCAAGTTCCTCGTTGGAGGCGTTAATCTTGTCCATTTCTGAGGATGTAAAAAAGGGCTTTGCGAACTCAGAAGTAAATCAGGGGGAGATAAGAGAGGTTTGTGCTAATTTAGAAAAAAAAATTGATGGCGTAATGGAAAGAACGCAGGCCCTGGAAGAAGCGATGGGGGGTATGAAGGAGGAGCTGGTACAGCATAAGGGCGAGATCGATACATTGAAGAGGAGCGAACAGGCTCTAAAAAACAGGGTGGAGCAGATGGAAAACTATTCAAGAAGAAATAATCTAAAACTGCTGAAAGTGCCGGAAGGTGCGGAAGGGAGCGATCTTAAAGCCTTTGTAGTATCACTAATCAAATCAGCGGTGGATCTGGAGGAGACCGAGGATGAAATCGGGAAGGATATTCAGAGAATCCATCGAGACCCCTTTAAGCTACGAACAAACAGTAGTAGACCTCGGAAAATTTTGATAAACTTTTTGTCGTACCAGATGAAGGAAAAGATTTTATCTAGAGCATTGAAACAGAAGTCCTTAAGAGTGAAGGATATTGTGTTTGAGATTAGATCTGACCTATCCAGGGTGACTATGGATAGGCAGTGGGAACTGGAGAAACAGTTGGAGATTTTCAAATCTTTGGGGGTCTCGGTCCAGCTGAAATTTCCAGCCTTCCTTAGGGTCATGTATAACAACAAAATGTATAACATCAGAGACATTAGTGAAGCGGATGAATTATTGGTTGTGGTCAAAAATGCGCAATCTACTGAATAAGGCTGCGTGTAATGTGCAATGATGAAATTCTCCCAGGAACCTGGGGGCGCTCTAAAAGTTGGATCATTATGGTCCTTAGTTGGGGGGGCTTTCTCCAAGGGGGGGCGGGAAGGGGGCGGGGAGGGGGAGGTTTAAGGTTGGTGAGGGGGGTTGGAAGAAAGTAAAACGTAGTGCCTCGTTCAGCCCGGCTATCTGTTACCTAAGATTGATAAATGGTTAGCAGGGAGGGAAGCCAGAGGGTGCAGAATATACCTTTACAAATTCTTTCATGGAATGTCAATGGCTTAAGGGTGCGAGGAAGAAGGGAATGAATATTACAGTATCTGCAGGATTCTACGGCACAAATTTTAGTTTTGCAGGAAACGCATCTCACAAAGGTGGAGTGTACTAACATAATACAAAAACTAAGATGGGTTCGAACATTTGCATGTACAGAACACAACTATCATAATAAAGGGGTGGCAATTTTAGTTAAACATGCACAGCGGGGGGGGCAATCTTGGAGTCTAGATCAGATTTAGCAGGGCGATGGGTGATAGCTAAAATACAATTTTGGGGTCGGAATCTGGTCTAAGCAGGCTACTATGGGCCCAACTGCGTTGATATAGAACCCTTAAAGCAGCTTTTTTTCTCAGCTTCTGGAATTTTCGGACCCGGTGATTTTAATGGGTGACTTCAATGTGGTATTAGACAATGAGCTGGATAGGCATAACTGTAAATCACGAGGTACACCTAAGTCGCAACAGTATTTAAGGAGAATGATGAAGGAATTTGGTTTGGGCGATATTTGGAGGCAAAGGGCAGGGAATAGCAGGGACTTTTCTTTTTTTAATGAGAAATATAGACATGCGTCGCGAATTGATTATTTTCTATTAGATATGCGTTTGAGAGAGGAGGTGAAGAATATTGCGTATCTGCCCTCGTATTTATCAGATCACTCTGCGGTGGTGTTAAATATGTGCTTTCGTCAGACAAGTTGTAGTGATCGGTGGACGATTGATCGGACACTGTTATTAGATCAGGAGGTGCTGCTAAAGCTGCGTAAGGAAGCCGATTTCTTTTTTAGTGTAAACTTGGGCTCCGCTCCTTTATCTGTAGTATGGGACACGTTTAAAGCGGTCATCCATGGGGAGTTAAGGAGTTGTTCCATCCAGAAACATAAACGGCAGAAAGAAGAGATTTATGCGCTGGAGCAGGAAATGCGAAAATATAAAGCTAAAATAATTGAAGCAGGGGAGACGGAGGCTTTGAGGGCCAGCTGGGATGGGTTGAGAAGCCAGTTGGAAAAGATACTACAGGGAAGAATTCAAAGCAAATGGGAAGCAAGCAAACTGGCCCATTTCGAATACGGGGAAAATGCAGGGAAGTTGTTAGCCTGGAAAGGCAAAGCTGATCGTGTTAGGAACTACATTAAGGAGGTTGAAGTGGAGCATTCAGGTGAAAAAAGAACAGATGAGGCGGCAATACAATCGGCCTTTCGAAAAAAAAATTCACAACTGTATTCGGAAAGGCTAGAGGTGGATGAAGGTATGGTAACGGATTGGATGGGGGCTGATAGATCTTTAGGTTTATCGTTGCAGGAGAAGGAAGCATTGAACGCCCCAATAACGGCTGAGGAAATTAGGAGAATCCTGACTAGTAGTAAGTCGGGAACGGCACCAGGCCCGGATGGTATTCTAGTGGAAGTTTATAAGGTATTAGGGGACTCAGTTATCCCAGTATTGACAGAATTGTTTGGAGGGATCCTGGAATTTGGCAATGATATTCCTCTTTCATGGAATGAAGCGGTGATCTCCTTAATTTTGAAACCGGATAAAAATCCAGCAAAGTGTGCCTCATACAGGCCTATATCATTGCTGAACAGCGATTATAAACTGCTAGCTAAGCTTCTAGCGGATAGGTTGAGTAGGACAGCGAACAATCTAGTGCACCCCGATCAAAAAGGCTTTTCTAAAGGCAGATATTTGCATGAATTAACTTTCGAACTGATCGGGGCAATAGATATGGCCACAACGTTTGGGTCGCCTTTGGCAGTTATTATTTTAGACGCAATGAAGGCTTTCGACCAAGTTAATTGGAATTTTTTGTAATCGGTTTTGAGGCGGGCCAATTTAGGCTCCAAGTTTTGTGGGGTAATTGATCGGATTTATACATCCCCTTGTGCTAAGATTTTGGTGAACGGTAAACTTACGGGCCCTATTACTATTTCAAGAGGTACGAGGCAGGGCTGCCCCCTGTCACCGGTACTGTTCAATCTGTATATTGAGCCATTTGCTAGAAAAATCAGACAAAACCCTCTTATCTCGCCCTTCTGCTGCAATGGCTGGGAAAAGAAAATGTCTTTATATGCAGACGATCTACTATTATATACTAACAACCTGCCCCTCGCCTTTAACACAATCAAAGATCTGGCTGAACAATTTGGAAGGATATCAGGGTACCGGATTAATGTGGGGAAAACAGAAACTATGCAGTGGAATATGGAAGTAGGGTCAATAACAAATAAGCAGGAAATACGGTACCTGGGTATCTTAGTGACCCAAAATTTGAAGGACTTAGCGGAAAGGAATGCTCGAAAGTTATTAGCAGAATGTAAAATTATGCTACAAAAATGGGCATGTCTCCCTTTGACGATTCTTGGGAGGATAAATCTAGTTAAGATGTTTATTCTGCCCAAATGGAACTTTGTGTTTTCAGCTATACCCTTGGCAATTCACAAGGGACACCTACATAAAATGCAACAAGCGATAAGTAGTTTCATCTGGAACTCAAAGGGGCCGAGGATATCATGGAAAAAGCTACGCAGAAGGAGGGAAAAAGGAGGACTGGCTCTCCCTGATTTGACATATTATGCGTGGGCTTTCTTGTTTAAAAACTCAAGGATGCTGTTTATATCCCCAGACGGTTCAGCAGTGAGCAGAATGTACAAGGCTATGCTGTTGTCTGAAAAAGAGGGCTTACAGTCTTTTCTATTTAAATTCGGTGACCCTAAATTCTTCAAAAAAGTTAAACTAAAAGTGCTGCAAGGAATGGCAAGGAGTTGGTACCAGTTGAGGCGGCAGTTAGGTGTACATTATTATAGCTATTAGGCCCCTATCTGGGATTCCCCGGGCACCCCAGAATGCTGTCAGGATATCCTCGCATTACCACTTAAAAGGGCAGGTGTGGAAAGGTGGGGGGAGATTGCGCAAGATGGTACTTTATGCCTTTGGGATGAATTGGTAAGAATAACGGACGGTTCTCTGTCCAGGTTAAAATATTTACAGATAAGACAGTGGGAAAAAGAAACTAAGGGGGGATTGGGAGTGGGAAATGCTCTGGAGGACTCTTTTTTAGACCTGGCACTCTCGGCTTCGGGGAAGAGGGTGGCGGTTTGGTACTGGGAAATATTAGAAACTTTGGATGGGAACTTTGACCTACCAAGCAAGTTATGGGGCAAGGTGATGTTAGGCGACAAGATTGGGTTACGGTGGAAGAAGTCGTATACGACATTGTATGAAGTAGTGAAGCCGGCCCCATTAAGGAAAAACCATCTTTATACTCTACATAGAGCATACATATCTCCGGCAAAACTGTTCAAATTTAAGAAGGGGGAGGTGATTAAGTGTCCGAAATGTGGCGGGCTAGGAGCAACGGATATACACATGTTCTGGGACTGCCCCGCCATCCGGTTGTTTTGGGAAGAGGTTTTTAGGGCATTATCATCTATGTTAGGCTGGAAAATTAATGTATCACTCCCATTAATTATATTTGGGCGGCTCCAGGATGAGGGGATATGGAAAAGGGTGAACAAAACCAATCGTTCATTTGTGTTCTATGTAATTGTGCTGGGTCGGAATTAAATCTGCAAAAAATGGTTGAAGGAGTACTCTCCGAGCTATATAGACTGGTTGAATGCTTCTCTTTGTGCGGCAAATATGGACCTAAATGTGCAGGGCTCAAAGAAAAGCGTAGAAATGTGGTCACCATTATTAAATTGGCAGGGAATAGCCTAAATCTGCTCCCCTGCTAAGTTTACTGCTGGGTATCTATGTGAAACTGGCCCAATGATCTTTTCTTTGCCTCAGTCCAATGATTAAGCACCGTTCGATGCCTCGGCAGGTCTGTTTAGGCGGACCGGGAGTTACAAGGGTACACCCCCTGACTTGAGTCTCTCTTCTTAGTCAAGAGGGCGAAAAGGTTACAGGAACGAAGAGGTGGGGCTGAATGAGGACCAAAAAAAAAATTTAATATATTATAACAACAAATAAAGCACCGACACATCTCTCTCAGAAGACAGGTCTGCATAGTAAAGTGTCTGAAGAGACTGCCCTCTGCACTGAGACCTCTCTCTCTTGGGTGACAGGTGTCCATAGTACAGGGTGAGGAGGGGCTGACTTCTCTATTGAGTCCTCTCCCTCTCAGACTTTGGGTGCGTATACTAGGGTATGGGGAGGGACTATCCTCTGAGTATCCTCTCTCTTGGATGACAGGTATGCGTAAAAGAATGTGGGACAGACTGACCTCTGCTCTGAAACCTCTCCCTTGACTGACACGGTTGTGTAGAAGAAAGTACAGGTGGACTAACTCTCCACTAACATTATTCTAAAGGGTAACAAACATGCAAAGTAGCGTGTGAAGATGGGACTAGCCTCTTCGCTGAGACCTCTCTCTTGGATGACACCCATATGTTACTGGGTGTAAAAGAGACTGACCACTGCACTTACGCCTCTATTTTGGTTGACTAGAATGCTTAGTACAGTGTGGGAGAGACTGGCCTCTCCATCGAGAGCTCTCACCTGGTTGACAACTGTCCTCTGCATTGAGTCTTCTCTCTTGGATGACGGGTGTATGTAGTATACTGTGGGGAGGGACAGGCTATTCTACTGTAACCTCTCTCTTGGATGACAGGTGTGCCTTGTAGGGTTTGAGACAGACTAGCCTCATAGTTAGGACCTCTCTCGCTGATGATGGGTGTGTGCAGTAGGGCATCACTGCGACCTCTCTTTTGGATGAGAAGTCTATGTAGTACAGTGTGGAGATGGACTACCCTCTCCACTAAGACCATTCTCTTGGATGACAGGTGTATAGTAGGGTGGTGGGAGAGAGTGGACTCCTCAGTTAGACTACCCTGTAGGGAGACAGCTGTGCATAGTTGGGTGTAGAGAGGGAGTGGCCTCTTACGGGAGACGTCTCTCTTGGAAGATGGGTGTGCATACTAGGGTTTAAGGGGAGGGACTAGCCTTCCCACTGAGTCATCTCTCTTGAATGACGGGTGTGCATAGGAGGTTGTGATGAGGGACTAGCCTCTCCTCTGAGAACTCTCTCTCATATGACAAGTGTGCATAATTAGGTGTGGGAAGGGTGCTGGCCTCCCCACTGAGACCTCTGTCTCAGATGGCGGGTGTGCATAGTAGGGTGCGTGAAGAATAGCCTCTCTGCTGACAGTTTCACCAGGGTTTTGGGTGTACCTAAGTCGGGTGCAGGGAGGAACTAACTTCTCCACTAACACCCACCACAGGGTGATAAAGATGTGTAGTAGTGTGTGGGGAGGAATTAGCCTAAGACCTCTCTGTTGGATGATGGGTGTGGGGAGGGCCTGACCTCTCCAATAAGAACGCCTCTCTCAGATGATGGGTGTGTATAGCAGGGTGTGGGGTGGGACTGGCCCTGTCTGCTGAGACTGCTCTCTTGGACAACAGGTTGCATAGTAAGTTATGGGAAGAGACTGGGCTCTCTGCTGTGACCTCCCCTCGAGGGTACAGGTGTGCATAACAGGGTGTAGAGAAGGAGTTACCTTTTACATGGCACCTCTCTCATGGATGACGTGTGTGCATAGTAGGGTGTGGGATGCACTGGCCTCTACGCTGAAACCAATTCTTATTTTGTTGACTGATCCAAGTGGCATACGTCTTCATAAATAAAATAATCAACGCTAATAGTGCCCACTGGCGCATGTGCATTCTTACAGATGTGTGTGCAAGGATCATCAAGCATCTGTGCACCAGCAGAATTACATGACCGCTACTGGCAGCTTTTTGATTTATTGCTTTGCTTTCTTGATTACGTCAAGACGACACCCACATAATTAAAGCATTTGCTTGACATACAAACACTGAAGCAGATTTGCGGAAGACGAGGCAGAAGAGCAGTTCTCGCTTGAACCAGTGTCCAAATTGGACCAAAGTTATCTATTAAAACTGCGAAAATCTGCTTCCTGATTTACCCCACTCTCCAGCTCAGTGGTGTTCTAGACATGCCTAGTGCTGCTGCCTTGCATGTCTGATGTTCAAGCTTCAAGTATCTGGAAAGCTAAAGTGCTGCTGAGATCGGAGTACAGAAGTAGCCATAACAGCAAAGGTGGTTCCCTGCGCCCCAGGACCAGCTGCTCAAAAGCTGAGCCCTGCCTAGTGTGGAAGAAATAAGAGGCCTTAGCACACCCTGGTCAAGTGCTGTCTTCAGGCTCGTTTGATTGATTCAGAATCTGAAAACTGTCTTTTCTGCGGGATCCAAGTTCCATAGAACCTGAAGGGGAACGAAGTTCTGACTAATTGGACTCACAGTGTGATTTCATCAACTTGGACTCCTGCTCAGAGAACGTAACTTGTCCTACTTCGAGTAAAAGCTTTTTACTGCAAGACCTATCCAAGACCACCAAACAGTGATTGATCTGTGCCTCAGGAACACCACCTGCAAAACCTGCAGAAACATTAATGACTAGAGGGATCTTTCATTCAGAGCCTTTACGGTTCTTTATCTTTGTTATCCGTGATTTCATGATTGGAACAAATACACATTCTGAAGTGTCCACTAACATCGTCAGAATTTAGCATTTTGTTAAACTCACTGCAGACATGAGCTAGTACGTATGTAGCATGTTATTCTGCTATGTGCAATAATCCCTAATGATAACTGCCAGTCAGTGAAATGGCCAGTGAATGAAGACAGAAGAGCAGACTTCTGTTACCCCTCCATCCTCAGTCAGATCTCTACATGTGTGTCCTCTATTCTTTCTCCCTACTTCATTTACTTTATTTACTTCTCTCCTAAATAAACTTCTTGATTGTTGGAGTGCTTCTTCTCTGCGGCTCACTTAGGTGGGATACATCTTAAAGCCCTACATTTATTTATATAAAACCAACAATGAAAACTAGCTAATTTCAGATAAAACACAAATCAAAGTCGGAGACTCTAATAAAATTCATTGTGCCTGCTTTATGTCTTGGCTAGTACGGATATGAATGAAAAGAGGGGAAGGAATGGAACGGGGGGCTGAAAAGAGAGGCAGGCGAGGATGGAGAAGATATCAAGTTGCGGATGAAGAAATGAAAGGAAGACAAGTAACTTTTCCCTGAATCTGGGACCTTCACAAGTTAGGTCTTGTGCATGGCTTGTTTTGAGCAATCTCAGTCTATGTCTTGAAGGGGCAGGGAGTTTTGAGGTGCTTCTTGCATCCATCAGCTCTAGGATGCATACTGCTGATACCCCTGCACTGCATTTAATGGTAGTTTGGAACGCAGTAAATTAAGATGAGATTTATCCCATAATCTCTTCCCTAAAATGTTATGGAAGTGAGTACTACAAGAACAATGTCCTCACGTCTTCACACGACACGCCTATGACCAGAAGGTATACGGTGATAAGTTGTCAGCCTTTAGCCAACTGCATGGTATTGCTTTTGTCACTACTGCTATTTATAACTCCAGCAGCAAGAAATACCTCCTGTCATCTGGCTCTTGAGGTGGGTCTGCTAGGATGCCCATACGTACCCACGCTGGCTTTATGTTCAGAGCATGACCAAATCTTTCCCATGCCCCTCCTGGTTGTCTGCCTAAAAGGTCTTACGCTACTACACTCACACCAAGTGTACTAAGGTGCCTCTAAAGGATGAGCAATGCCAAAAAGAGTCAGGCTTTAATTGCCCCAACAAACATTTAGTTGCGGCTCCTTGGTGCCCAGTGGACATGGAGGTATCTGGATTAGGTGGTTATAGTGGAAATCTTGGACATGAAGGATACATTAATATTTTTGGGCATTCAATTTTTCCAATTTAAACTAAAACATTCCTCTAAATCGAACGTGCAATAGTTTTTGGACTAGCCATGAAAGTGGAGAGTTTTAAAAAGAGAACAGCTGCAGCATGAGATGGATTCGAGTCTTGCATCTACTATTGTTTTTTCAAATGTTAAACTGGAATTATTTTCATAGGTGCATGCGATGATAGCATGTCAGTAGGAGTAGAGGAATTGGGATTGGTGTGTTCTGAGATCCGAACCAGTATTTGTTCACAGAGGACAGATGGGATGCAGCAATGCACTGCCCTTTGTAGCCCTCCACTCAGAGTACATAGCCCTAGAGCTAGGCCCTAGTCACCAGTCACCTTGACTACGGCAATGTACTCTACTCCGGCATCTCCACCCAACTCCTCAAGAGACTCCAGACCATACAGAACACATCAGCCAGACTTAAAAAAAGACCCCTCAAACAGACCCACCTAACCCTCAACTCAGAAATCTTCACTGGCTCCCCATCCAGAAGAGGTGCCAGTTGAAGACCCTCAGACACACCTAAAGAGCCCTACGCGATCAAGGACCGGCTTACATCAACCACGACTGAACTTCCATCAGCTCTCCAGACACGTGTGCTCCTCCTCCTCACGTTGCGCACACCCCGCATCAGTCACATCCACAGCGGTGGCAGTGCCTTTTGATACATTGCTGGCAAGACCTGGAACGAGCTTCCCACCCACCGTTGAACAGCAGCCTCCCTTACAGATTTCAGAAAGAGACTCAGGAGCTGGTCTTTCGACAGAGACATTGCACCCCAGCGTCCACATACCCCCAGGGTGTCAGTGCTGTGCTCCACAAATACTGATTGATTGATAATGCATCTAATTATCTAATCTAATCACATCCCCACCAGGCACAGTTTGTCATCACTGATGTCATTTCAAATGTTGCATGATGTTATAGAATGTCATGAGTGATGTAATATGTGGGGTAATTAGCTGTGGATCGCAGAAGCATGAGTTATAGTTATTTTAGGCATGAGTAATAGTTACTTGAGATAACTATAACTGATGAATTTCGGTGTTTTGTTTTAGTTTAAAATTTTAAGTTGTCCCATATATTTTTATCCTTGAACCTTTGTTTTTACAGTGAATTTCTGAGTTTTTCTTTTTTTAAAGCAGTTATGTTTTACCATATGGAAAGTCAACCCTACACTGTGCATCAGATTTATCATCTTTCTCTAAAAATCACCAATGTTTTTAATCTATTGTATATCTCAGCAATTCACACAATACAATGTTTAATAAAAGTCATTGTTATAAAAATGTGTATTAAAGTTTTATAAAAACGTGCCTGAGTTTTTGTTTTTCTGTAATTTTGAATATTGCATTTTGTGTGCTAAAAATGTTAAAAGAAAGACTCAGGCTTTACATTTTTTAAAAAAAAACATGTTCCTGAGCTTTTCTTTTAACATTTTTCAGCCCACAAAATACAATCATAAAAACAACCATAAGGGGACTCTGCACAGAGTTCCAGCTAGGAGTGCTTAAAAATATGGCAAATTCTCTCCAGGCCATAGATTTAATGATCCCAGAGACTTACTATTTTAAAAAAAAAATATTGCTGGGGGGCTGCTATATTCCTTGAAGATCCCCACAAAATTAAAAAACAAAACGCTTGATGATGCCCCTTAGAGGGACACCACTAAGATAAACTAAAAAAAATGTAACTAGCCATCACAGGGCATCATGGGGGCTCCTTCATGGAGTAGTGAATAAGAAATTAGCAGCTCCTGTCGTTCAATTATTATTTATTATTTTCATGGGTGTCCCAGTACCAACCTGAGACATCCACGTCTTGTATTAAGGGCCATGGGGGGAGCCTAGAGCCCCTGACTCCAGCAGGTGCACACAGTGCAAGCCAGAATATTTTTTCTTACTCTTGTGCCCCAGTGCCTACCAGTGGCACCCACCACTCATGTTTTATATTTGGGAACGCTGGGGACCCCACAAGGTCCCCATGGCCTCATTGGGCTCCCCTTGCGGCAGTCCCAGCTTTCCTGCTTGACCAGGCAGTGTGATCCTAGGAAAATGCTTTATTTCACTAACCTCCATTTTGTTCACTGTTAATCATTCAAATAGCGCTTAAATGTCCATGACCAATGTTCGTGCTATGTAAAACTCCCAAAAATACCATGTGGACCCTGCCTGTCACCCAGACTTTAGTCTCATCTTCCAAGAATTAAAGAAGAAGCTTTAAGCTTTATTGCCATAAAGAGACACACATGTAGTGAATAAATTGTGCAGTGAGAAACTGGAAAATCCAGGATCAATCCCAGCTTTTCTGCTTGACCAAGCAGTGTGATCCTAGGAAAATGCTTTATTTTACTAACCTCCATTTTGTTCACTGTCACTCATTCAAATGCTTGCAGTTAATATGTGTACTGTACAACACTTCTTATATTTGATGTATCAGACTGTACTTTTGCTGCACGTATAATCAGATGGCCACATATAGGGTACACACAAATCCTGGTATGCCTTTTTAGTCGGCACCACTAGAACTTTTCGATTTAATGGCTGCATTTTTCGCATAATAAAATATTTTTCACACCTGCTCCATAGTCTGAAGCTTTAAACAATAAAATACTCTTGTTTCTCTCTCAAACAGATCAAATGTTAATAAAAACACGGCAACACTTTCCCTTTTCAAAGGTTAACTGATCACCTTTATGTTGCTTATTGCTGTATTTGGATGAATGACAAAATAATGTAGTAATGCCATCACAAAATGTGCTGCAATCTGTCAGATAATTTGCGTTTTCTTTCTGCACGTTAGTAAACCCAGAAACCTAATTTGGACCTCTCTTGCCACATAATTCCAGTGGCCCTACTCCTAATTTCACTAATACCCTTATCATCAGGGTAGGGGGCAGCAACGTTTATCAGTTCATGATGAAAGACTCTCACTTTTCAATCAATAAATCAATCACTCAGGGCATTTGAAAAGCACGCTACTCATCTGTGAGGGTCTCAAGGCGCTGATGGGGGGGGGCTGCTACTGCTCAAACAGCCATGTCTTGAGGTGTCTCCTGAAGGTAAGTAGGTCCTGTGTCTGTTTACTTTTACTGAATACATCTCATGCAGTGATATAATCCCATGTACCAAGGTAAAACGCTTCTGTGTTAAAGAAATGTGCATTTTTGAATTTTGATAATGCCTGACTCCCTTTCCTCCATCCCAGGTGATGGCACATGATGCAGCAATTGGATTTCCAATGCCTTTTAGCCATTGGCTGCGAGGCCAGGGGGGGGGGCCTTCTCCCCTCGGCAATCCAGCACTGCACCACTGCTGCTCCTTGGGCCTCATAACACTGACATTTTTGTAAACTGCGGTGCAAGACCCCTTAGTTGTGAGCAGGCGTGGGGCCCTGAGCAGTTGCCCATACTGCTCAAGCCCAGTGGTGGCTCTGCCCCAGGCAAAACATTTTGGGGCTCCCTATTCAGAACATCCATGAATTTATTACCCATTTTCAACTAATTCAACTGGCTGGGACATCTAAAAAAAAAAGCCTTTTTCTTTACACTGGTAACAATAACTTATGTCCACGCAACCTGTTCCTCGAGCTGTTAGAAAGACATAGTCAGGGAAACTAGGTATATGTTTAGATTAGTGCATTATATTAAAATAATACATATGCACATAATGCTTGAATGTGTAGCTTCAGTAGCTGGACATTTGTAATAACACATAAGTCCCTCATCTGATTTGGTTTTCTCATTGCAACAATAAAATTAAAAGCACTGCTCTGAAGATTTACGCCATTCCATCAGATGAAATTTCATCTTTTTATATTTGATTTTATTCTACAGCTTGTCCTTCTCCTCTTTGTATACTTCCTCTGGTCAGAAAAGGACCTCAGCTGAGGAAGAGAAATGTGAAGGGTGCAAGACACGAACAGAGAGATAAAGAAAATTATACAGCTAGACCGGTGAAGTTGATGGAAAATCAAGTTAGAGATGGAGCTTTCTGTTATCTTTGACCTCTACATAGAGACCTTTGAGACAGTAATCAGAGACCAGCATCAAACTAAACTAAGTCTCCTCCACTCCAGCCATCCAACAGCTCAAGTACTGTCTGCACCCCATACTGAACTGGATGTGCACCACCTACCTTACGCTCAACCCACCAAAATCGAATTTCTACAATTTTCCAAGAACAAAATGCAACAACGTCTCTAAACATGACTTAACAACATTAATCTAGAAGGATTTCAACCCCTATTTTCTCTAAATGCCAAGTCACTTTTTATCACCCTGAACACAAACACTACCCTCAAGCAACACATCACCAAGAAAACCAAGATGACCTTGTACCTGTGCACTGTTCTCTCAGAAGGAACTTCAGAACTGCAGGTCAAGCCCTTATACCTCAACACTGTATAGTGGCAATGCCATGCTCCAGGGCCTCCAAGGCTCTACCCTGTGCCACAATGGGGGAATTCTCCAGCATGCTTCATCAGAGAAAAAAAGAAATAAGACCACTGTCACAGGGCCACAGTAATGGAAACTCGCAGGCAGTTGTTATAGTGGATATTCTTTATTAGATTTTTGGTGATCACTAGCAGTTTATTGTTTCGTTCTGTTCTTTCTCTGTGGTATTCTTCCTCTATGACCCCTGTTCTTCTTTGAGGGTTCATGGGGTCTTCATATTCTTCCTTCTTTTCCTTCCAGATGGTGTCTCAGGAGGCGCATGGGGGAAAAAGAAGAAGAGAAGACCAGTGGTGGACAGGTAACTATTACCATTGTTTTTCCCTAGTCTGTCTTGTTCTCCTTTCTTTCTCTTCTTTTATTTCTCTTACTGGTTTCTCTTCTCTTTTATTTCTTGTACTGCGTTTCTCATTTACTAGGTTTCCTTTCTTCTGCTGTCTCTTCTTCTGCCTTTACTGTCTCTTTTTCTGGCTTTGGTTTATCTTCTCCTACATTTTCTGCCCCTCTTCTCTTAAATGGGCTTTAAACGAGGTGGTTTGTTTTATTTCCTTCCTATTCCCCTAATACCTCATATAGAATCTATATTAATGATAAAATAGAGCGTGACAGCAATCTTCACACGCTTCGGCTATGGTGATTTCTCTACTGTGGTTTCACCCAACAGTCTATATTACACTTCTCCTCTAAACACACAACCAAAAAAAATAATATATCAAACAAACAAAACGATCTCCGCCTGGTAATTAGTTCTCCCACCTGTCCCGATTTTCTTTGTTTTGTTTTCCCCCCGTCCTATATTACGACAGTACCTGGCGGGGCCACGCTCTCCCCAGAGCGTGGCCGGTCTGCTGGCCTTGCTGCCCCCTGTTCCTCCACCTGGATGCTGGGAAGAGGGTCGGACCGATGTCTCCGTGTTCCCCCTGGTCATGGTGTCTTCCTCGATGCAGCTTCGCACGGCACTCCCCTTGCAGCTGATGTAACCCCCGCAGTTCTCCTCGGTTCGGCCTCGCGCTGTGCTTCTTCCGCTGGCGCTGTCACTGCCGAAGGTCTCCTCCTCGGAGCCTAACGAAGTGGGTTTAAAAACACCTCCTGGTATAGCAGACGTTGCCTGATTGGCCGGATCTTCGATGGTCGGCCCGGCCCCACCACGTTACTCACAATGACTGAACTCCACTGGATCCCCTTCCTAGCTACCATTCACCTTACATCTTCTCTTTTACAAAGCCTGCATAATCAACATTGGTGCCTACCATCTCTGATCGCTCTCACCACACCCAGAGCTAGGCCACCATTAGACTAGAGACCAAGAAGTGCGAAAGAGAAAAAGCAAGGCACAAGAACTCCTCTATGCACCCCAAAACTGGGACAAAAACCCTGTATCCACAGAACTGCCTAAATGCTGTTCGAATTGAGGAAAGAGTTGATGACACACCCTTTTAAAGACCACTGTAGAACAATGTCCCTTCAATCATTTGCCAACTTCTATTCCATTTCTATGTATTTCTCGCTATAGAAGTACTTTTAACAGTGGAGTAGGGAGGAGGATTTGTGGCTGGTCTAATTGCGGCCGAGCAGCCAACTCTGCAGAACCTTTGCAATCTCCTCCAAAAGCAGGATTGTGTCCGAGAGGTTCCCTTAGTACTAGGACCACTGAGACTTCAGATCTCAATGCAGAGCCCACACACCACCTGGCTTCGTCGATGATCAGGATGCAGGAGGCAAGTAGGCAAAGAAGCGTCCGAGCCACCCTCTGTGAGACCCAGGACTGGGGCTTAAACATCAGGCTCATAACCAGAGAATTCTGGGCTCACTGTTCCAGAAAGAAGGCCTGAAAGTGAACCATATCCATGATGGCTTTGATGAAAGGGAGTCAAAGGAGACAGGTGTGACGTTTGGCACATTGATCATAAACCTCAACGATGCAAGGAGGGTCACCATCATTTGAAGGTGGCCTAATACTGAATTTGGAGAGAGCGCCTTTAGCAACCAGTGGTCTAGGTCGGGGAAGGCTTGTACCCCAACCTCTGAAAGTACTCTGGGATCACCACCATCACCTTTGTGAACACTCGAGGGGCACTGGTGAAGCTGAAAGGGAGTACAGCAAACTAAATATGCTTGTTGTCCACCATGAAATGCAGGTATATGTGCATTACAGGGTTACAGAAATAGGCGTCCAGGCTGAGCATCTGGAATTTGTCCTTCCACAGGAAGAAATTGAGAAGTTGAAGATCTAAAGAACAGCGGAGGCCTCTGCACTATGAAATAATAGAATAAACACCCAGTTCGAATCTCCGACACATGACACTCTTGATGGCTGCTATTTACAAAAAAGCCTGAACTTCCTGCAGCAAAATGGACACATGGTCCCTCGAAAGCCACTGTGATATAGAAGAGGCTTAGCCCCAATTAACTATCTGCAGGACCCAACTATCAGATGTTATTGCCTGCCACCAGTGGAGAAAATGAGTGAGCCTGCCTCCACCGAGTGATCATAGACTGCTAAGGGATAAGTAAAGTGTCTGGGAAGCTACTGCTGGAGTGTCTGTGAACTAGGAAGTTTGCTGCACCTGCTGGCCTGGACACTGCTTGTGGTTCCCTTGCTCCAACCCCGAAAGAAGTAGGATGCCTGTTGTTGGGATGGTGGGCTTCGAAACTGTCTGAAAGTGAAACCCCATTGCTCCACTCATGTTGAAGCACTCAAGGGCAGAGTCAGCCTTCTTCCCAAAGCCATAAGTGATGTCTGAATGCCACCCAAGACGCCAGCGGATCTAATCCACATATGGGGCCAGAGCACTGGCTAGTGCCGACTGCTCACGTAAGCAGTCCGTTGTGGTGAGCCTGACTGGATTAGGTACTTCGCAGTATCCTAGCCATCTTGAATGGTCTGTGCCAAATTAATGTCAAATTCATCTGGAACTGCTGGTAAGAACTTTAGATCCGAGTCCCATAATGCTCGGATCTAAACAGCTAGTGTGGACTGACCTGAGAGTGATGCAAGCACAGAAAAACATTGTTCTCCCAAGTGTCTCGATTCTTTCGACCCTGAGCATGATGTAGTAGGAAAAGAACTGGGGTCAACCCAGCTATGGGAGGCCTTCACTGACAGGCTCTCAAGGGCAGGGTGTTGTGTTAGGATGACAGGGTCACCTGAAGTGGGCCTGTGATAACCTGCCAGCTGTCTGTTTAAGGGTGGGCAATAGCAGGTTTTGGTCCAAGTGCCCATGAGGGTGTCAGACACACAACAACCTCACTAGGGTCAATAGGAGGGCTAGATTGCTGAATGCAAACTCCAGCTATACATGGCTTTCGAGAAACCCCTGGTTGTCTTATTACATCTTGACCTGCTGTAGTAGTGCCATCAGTATAGGAACGGCACCAGCCGGCTTCCAAGTATGTTTCTTTCAGAGAATGTACTGCACGAGAAACTGCTTTATGTACACAGCTCCAGAATCAAGGCACTTAGATTCTGCATCAAGTTGATGTCATTAAGGTATATTTAAAACACAAGTAGGAAGTCTGCCCAATTATGTACTAGTTAGAGGAACTACGTTCACATGTAGAGAAGTTACCAGTCAGCAGTCGGTAAAAATGGATTAGTGGGGAAGACATGGCTACAAAAGGTCAATCCAAGGCCTGCTGTGGCTCATTTGTAGATGCATCTGACTTTTGCTAGTGAGGCACAGTGAGGCTTTTTTAGGCATTCACTTCTCAAATAAATGAACTGAAAACTGTGAAAGAAAATGAATACCCAGAAAAGTAGTTCCCGGCGCGGGTTCGGTTAAATAAGAAATGGTGGCAAAGTATGCATGTATGCCTGGTCAAGATGGAATAGGAGGAACAGGGTGATGTGAGACGGCAAGTGAAGTACCAAGGCTGGGAGAGAGCCCAAGAGGAAGTGAAAGTGACCAAGCCTGGCATAACACGGGCATCGTGGGGGCACATAGAGGGTCATATGACTTTGGCGACAGTTTACACGGTCAGCCTAAGTCACGACGGTCAGGTCGCTGCTAGTGCGGCTGCCTTCCCGCGGGCCCCATTACGAGTTACCCGCTGGGTCGGCAGGTGGAAACAGAGTTACTGCCCGCTGGCCCAGCAGATAACAGCCTACAGCATTGTCACCGGCTCATTTTAGAGTCAGCTGCAATGCTGTAGTGCATAGGATACACCAGCACCCGTCAGAAAGTTCAATGTCTGCATGGGCGGGTGCAGGCCCCCCCCGGAGCACCCTGCACCCCGTATCTGCCAGCCTTTACATGGCAGTGGCAGTGCCACTGCGATCTTGGCGGTCTATAGACCACCAGGGTCGTAATGAGGCCCATAGTCTGGTTCTGCCACAAGCCGCTGATAGAATGAGCGGCCAATCTAGATATTGCGATATATCAATGTATACTTTGCCCTCTAGGAATACCAACAAAGTATTACCCTTTGTAAATCGTAAAGAGGTCTGTCATGGTGTTGATAAACACTGAACACCCCATCTACAGCCTGCTCAACGCTGCTATCAGTCAGTCCTGCTGGTGCTGCCATGGAGGAAGCTGCAACAAAAAGATGTGCTAACGTCATTTAATAAATGGCTGCACGTGGAGAGGAGAGAGGCAGACAGCCTCCAGATAAAACACGTTATCTTCATATTGTTATCTTCATATTGTTATCACTGCACAGTTCAGAGCTGAAAGGAGTCTCTTCTATTTAGAAAAATGCTATTTATAGCACAAGATTATTAACTTCAGTTTTCTTTGTGGCTTTGTGGCCTTAAACGCTGCCGCGAGCTTAACTAGAAACAAGCTGCAATAGGACTGCCAAGCCCATTACTGTCTGCGACGCCTGCTGGGGAACATTCTTTTAAAGCTCTATGGAGCATCTTCACAAACATGCTCTAACTTTCAAGATGCTGCTCCCCACACTCCTTAGCAGCATGCTCCTAGCAGCTAGGCTTTGGTGTTTAGAGCATAGACTCCACCTGCTAGGGAGATATCCATTCACACTACAAAACCCACTTTTATCTTGACAAAACAATATAATATACTGTAATACCCGTTATTCTGTGATTTCTGGTATATACTCTGTTCACGTTAGCTCTGATAAGATCTCTTGTTGCACAAACAACCCTTTTTTATACTTTTTGAAGTCTGTAAAAGCCCCTTCCTTTCCTCCTTTACATACATAATCTCCTTCTCTTTATCCTCCACTCTGCACAATGTTTTAAGGTTGAGTGCGCAAGCGCTTTGACCTGTTGTAAGTATTGTGGGCTTTTAACCACGCCCACCGCACGCCCATCACTTTTACTTGTCCGTGGGCTTGCCTTTCAAAAATCCTTTATCATCACTGGTAAATGTTTTACGTTTGTACCTCCTTAGAGAGGCTACTACTTTGCAGACTACCCCTTCAATATGGATAATTGCACGATTGCCAATAAGTTTGCCTGCAAGTGAACTTCTTTTTCTTTTAGTGTCTCACTTTTGCGCTCATGCTCATGGTGGCCATGGTGCTTTGAATCGGATTCCTTACATCAACTGTTTTACTTTTCATTTTCAATTCATGTGGCAAGAAAATTCAAGTTAGGAATTTACAACGCTAATAGCTCTAACTCGAGTAAATGCGAGACCTATTGTTTCTCTCACTTTCTCGCTTCCCTCTGCACTCTTACTCTGTGGATTTCAAACTTCTCTCCCTTATCTCCAGAATACAGTCCACTTACTGCTCTAATCCCATTCTTTGCTGTGTTCACCCCCTTTACAGCCTCTGTTTCCCCTATTGGCACCCCCACACTGTCTGCACCCTTGCTTTTCCCACTCACAGACAGGGCAGGCTTTAGGGCGGTGCGAGTGGTGTGGCCGCACCAGGTGCCGACCTAGATTGAGGGGTGCGGACTTCAGGGGGGCGCTGTGTTTAACAATAACTTAGAAGCTTTCGATTTAAAAGCGCCTGCTGAAAAGTTCCTTGTGCGTCGAACCTTCGGGGAGCAATTAAAATGTCAAGATACCCCTTGTGATTAATTGTCCTGCTAGGGAGAGAGAGAGGAGTTTTGTCTAGGGCAGCTTTGACTCGCCATAAAGTAGCGTAGAGGGTTAATATGCCTGCTGCAAAGAACAGGACTATATTTTATGTGGATAGCTGAGGGGATTAGTAAAGACAGCCTTTACAAGTGCTTTAATACAAGTGAATGTATGTGAAAGGGAGCTTTGGAGAGATGAGGGGCACATTTTCTGGGTGGTTGTTAAGGAATCTGAGGAGGTGGTTATGGGGCAGAGGGAGCCAAAAATTACTATTGCACAGGATGTCACCAGCACTAAAGCCGGCCATGCTCACAGGCTGCCGCCGACTACTTCAGTTGTGCTTATCAGCCCAATAGCTCTGAACTCTTTAGACTGGCTATAATCAAAATTCATTTTTAGAGCTATATAGCAGCATTTCTTTGGTAACAAACTGTGCTTGTGTTATTTGAAGGTCTGTGATTTTTGTGCAACTCAGTCCGCCATTAAACAAAGTGTACTAATGCAAGACCTCCATTCTCTCTCTTCCTACCTGCTACAATTTGTAGATTAGAAAACTGACCACACCCCTGGCTTCAGGCACACACATTGCCGGTCGCTGAGCAACCACACGCTGGGCCTGCAGCTGAGCCTAAGAGGCTGAGGGTAAGATGATCTCCCCAGCAGCCTTTACAAGCACCATCCTCCCCAAGGTGTCTCAGCTCAGGCATAGAAGACAAGGAGATGCTGCCCCTTTCCCAATTTGCAACCACACTCCAGAAACATCTATAAACATAGCAATGCACACAAACTCACACAACTCTCTACCAACAAGCATCAACCCACTCTCTATTCACGCAGCAAACTCTATCCAACTGTAAAACACACTCCTACATACCATTCTACCCCTATACCCACACACTCCTACACAAATCACTACTCTGTGCTACAACATAACCAACTACACATTTTTCTCACATACCAATAGCATGCAAAACTCACTCATTTAATCTCACAAACTCCCACTCTTAAATAAAAAAAAAAAAACTTACACTACCCTCTGCCTAATCCTAGTATTGCCCATGTCAATTCTCTAAATCTTTTCTTTAACCATCTATCAATCAGTCAGGATTTCTAAAGCGCAGCAAATCACCCGTGAGTGTCTCAAGGCGCTGGAGATGTTAGCTGCTTTGTGGTGCTCTGTTCATTCGAACAGCCAAGTCCTTTTCTGAATTCCTGGAGTGATGCAGCATTTCTGAGGTGCAGTGGAAGGTCGTTCTAGGCTTTGGCCACCGGATGAGAGAATAAATATCCTCTGTTGTTGGATCAGAGGATCAGGGGGGTTCTGCAAGGACAATGGAGGCATAGCGCAGCTGTCTGGTGGGTTGGTGGCAGGTCATTCGTTTGTTGATGCATGCTGGTCCTTCGCTGTGCAGGGCTTTCTAGGCGTGGATCAGCACCTTGGACTGGCACCTCTTCTAGACTGGGAGCCAGTGTAGCTTGTGGAGGAGCAGGATGATGCGAGTCCATCTGGGGGAGGTCAAGGATAAGTCTTGCCACTGAGTTTTGTATTGTCTGTAGTCTCTTCAGGAGGCGTGTGGTGATTCCTATGTAAAGAGTGTTACGATAGCCAGCCTGCTGGTGACGAGGACTTAAGTGACGGTCCTTCTGGTGTCAATTGGGAGCCACCTGAAGATCTTACGTAGTATGTGTAGGGTATGAAAAGCAGCTGGACGATCTATCATGCCAGATTACCACGCAACCATTCTCCTCTTCTCACACGTGACCAATGACACTCTTTCAATACTCCCCTCAACCAAAGATGCAAAACATCCCTGTACTCAGCCTACAACCATCCTTCAAATCTAACTTATCTCCTACCTGGCAGCCAAGACCTGGAACACCCTCCCCACCATCCTCAGGACCACCCAGGACCCCTCCGCATTCCGGAGACTCCTCAAGACCTGGCTTTACGAGCAGCAGTAACCCCCCCTCTCCCCCTAGCGCCTTGAGACCCGCACGGGTGAGTAGCGCGCTTTATAAATGTTAATGATTTGATTTGATTTGATTCCCACTCTCACACTACATTCTACTTTCACACACAATCCCTTCTGCTTCAACATTCACAGCTAACCAGTACCTCACACTCAAATCCTACACCTCCGGTCACTACCCAAGTACCATATAATACTACCCCACAAAATATAAGAATAAACAAATACAAAATTAATCTGCACAAAATCTCATATTCAAAAAGCTCCACCATCACAACATACCTACCTGAATCCACTTGTCTCTGAATACCAGCATAAATTTTAAAAAGGCACATTTAAACCCATCTATACCTCACACTCTCCATGCAACAAATACAACAGCTGAATCTACAAACAAATAACACGAAATCACATGTCTAGCATACATTGCTTAGTTGAGAACCATACCTCATGACCCTCGTAACCAACCAGCATCCCTCACCCATACACCTTTAACACACACAAGGAAAGCAACTCCACAGTGCTCTTCATAACCTTGAATTCCCTTTTTGATCATAAAATAGGCCTAACTTTCACAAACAACTCCACAGCCCAACCACTCAATTTCAAGCACACCGGCTACCACTCACAAAACCAGGCCCAAAAAATGTTTTCTAAGCCTTTTGGAAGAAAATAGTGATAATCAAAAACAACATTTTCTCTGTCCTTCAACAGTTAACACCACCAACAATAGCATACCATATAAATCTTCAAAGGACAACATTTACACTCCTGCAGCACAAAGTCACACCATCTGCAAAATAGATTCTTTAAATTGCCCACTGATAAATGCTTGTTCCATATAAAAAACAAGTAATATCTATTTGACCTTTTAATAGACACATAACCAGACTTACTGAATCATGACTGTAGCAAGATATGTAACCAGTACTCCATGAAGTTGGTCCACCAGGTAATCAAACTTTTACACGACATTGCATAAGCAAAAGAGGAGGCAACTTAGCCGTCCTATTTAAAGAAGCAACAAATCTCACCAAAGGTGTGGATGTTTCTTTAGAAGCTTGTGAGGCCTTCCTTGTCCGATACACTACCCCAACTTCTTCATGGTACTTTCTTTTTCTCTGCACACCACCACCTATCAATGGAACATTCCCAGACACATTGCTAGATACAATCATTAACCTTCTTAAACTATACTCAAAATTATGCATCCTTGGTGACCTCAACATATGGTTTGACAAACCTAATATGCCACATCTCAGACCATCCTCAGTGGCCTACAAACACAACAGCTCATTCCTAATCCTATACACATTGACGGGCACGCATTAGATATAATCTTTGTCAACGCAGTCCTAGTCACGTTCCAGAAGATTACTCCAGTCATGTAGTCAAGACCACCACTTCCTTGCTTTCCAACCAAAGACATCACAACTCACCCCAACTAAAATCTTTTTACCCTCAACTACATATTAACCTTGGAACAAGCTGGATTCAGAAACCCTGCTTACCTCTAACACAGATCTGGTCTCAGTCAATTCTGTACAAACTCTATGGATGACTCCAGGAAGCATTTGATCTCTTAATTCCTCTGAAAACATCTACACATAACAAAAGAAAACACATCCGTTGCAAGAATGTAGAAAAGAAAAAGTTAAAAAACGAAACTGTTAAGCTCCAATGCAACTGGCTCAAAACAAACAAACCTCAATACAAGATATACCTATACAGACACAACAGAATGAGTCAACAATCAAAAAGGCAAAAAACAATATTATTGCAGCCGAATCCACAATGCAAATTGTGCCAATAAATAAAAGAAGCTACCAATCCATTTCTTAAGGATTTTGTGACAAACTGGCAAATGATTACCAAACTAAAGCAAACATGTGGCATTCTTATTTAAACAACAAAAAACCTCAACAACCCAAACCAGTTTCTGACAAAAGCCTCCAGGAAAACATAAACAAAGACACATGCTCCTCCAAAAATCTATCACCAACTGAATTTCTGGATCATGTCAAAGTGGGCAATGCAGCTGGCTGCCTTTCTGGCCTTTGTCCACCTCAAATCTTAAAAACCATTCTGGTATCGACAGCAGCGGCCACCCCAGTGGTAACACCCATCAACAACTCCTTAACAACAGGAGTTTTCTTAGAAGACTTAAAAAAGGCATACATATGACCGTTATTTAAAAAAAAAAAAAAAAAACTAACAATCAAGACCAGACAACTACAGACTCAGAGTAAACAAACCATTTGAGGGCAAACTTATAAAAAGAGATGCTTTCACCCAGATGTCACAATTCATTGAACAGAATTCCATACTTTCAGACTTCTAAACTGGTTTCCATCAAGGAAGGGGCTCTGAATCAGCCCTAATCTTTTATCTGGGATGACCTTAAAGACACAGTCAAACAGAACGGGGTTGCTGACCTCCTTGTGTTGGACCTTTCAGAGGCCTTTGACACAGTGGATCATGACACACTAATCCAAAGACCAGAGGAAGCTGGAATAGAGAGTACTACCCTCACTTGGATCACACCATTCCTACCCAATAGACCACAAATTATACATATTCCTTCATAATCTACACCATACAACATTAAAGCAGGAACACTCATGGACGCTAAGCTGCCAAAGAATGCACAATGGGTAGGCCAGACAAATCAAGCTTTCTCACAATGAAAACACTGCAATGCATCTTCCCGCACCCAGGATTTTCCCACAAGGTTCAACCTTCCATCTCTCTTGACCTATCAAAACTGGATTACACTAATGGTCTGAATCATGGGTCAACTTTCTCAACTATAAGTATATGACAGAGAATTCAGAATGCTGCTGTTAAACACCTCCTACATATAAATTTCCAAGAACACATCATTCCTGCATTGAGAGCCCTACACTGGTTACCAGAAGATCCAACTTCAAGCTGCTTTGTATCAAGCAAAACAATACATGGCAAAGGACTATTGTTCATCAGGAAGAAAATCAGCAAATACAACAAAAAGGAACCAATGCTTGAGAATGGCTCCCCACCTCAAAATTACTACATGCAGGAAAAAAGCATGATTGGAACATCGTTCTCTGTTCCATCATCCAAACTATGGAATTCGCTACCCACAAACATAAGATCCACTTACAACCATCTCAGCTTCAGATTAGTCAAGAGCTGGACTTGCCCACAGAGGACTACACTCACACAACAGTATACTCCAACAAGACAAATTATGCTTCTTAAAGTATGGAGATTGAGGATGCCATAATACATGTGTCTCTGTACACTAGACTATTCCTTCCTGTTATAGGCAGATACATTTATATAAGGGGAAAACATATACTACACAAAAAGCTACATGTGTAAATCAGAGACGTAACACAGCACGGCAGTCCATGCACAGCGGTGCGGCTCTTACGGTGTAACCGCCGATACCCATCCCTTCTGGGACGACCACCTCGCACAGACAGGTAGGCAGACCGACGAACAGTGTGGAGGGAAAGGGGAGGAGGTGTGTGGTGTTTGCATGAGTGTGGTATTTGCATGTGTGTGATCTGTGCGTTTGTGTGTGTGTATCGGAATGGGTGTGCATGAGTGTGTGTATGTATGCACGGAGGATGTGGGGGTGTATGTATGCGTGCGTGGAGGGGGTATGTATGTATGCGGAGGGGGTATGTATGTATGCGGAGGGGGTGGGGGTGTGAATGTATGTGGACGGGTGGGGATGCATGTCTACGTGCATGTGAGTAGGGGAGTTTGTGTGGGTACGTGCGGTCGGGTGGGGTTGTGTGCCTGTATGCGTGCGAGCAGGGGTGTTTCTGTGGTGCGGGCGTGTGGGGGGGTGTCTGTGTGCGTGCGAGTAGGGGTGTTTGTGTGGGTCCATGCAGTCAGGTGGGGGTGCGTGTCTGTGTGTGCGAGTGGGGGTGTTTATGTGGGTGCATGCGGTCAGGTGGGGGTGTGTGCCAGGAAGTGTGTGGGTGCATGTCTGCAGGTGTGTGGACGTCTGGAGGTGCATGGGCCGGTGACAGGAATGGGGATTTCTGTCTCCGGGTGCATTTCTGCCAGGGTTTCCTTGGCGGTGCCACCGCTCCGAAAAGCCTTGTGGTTTGCAGAGTCGTAATGCCGCCGGAAGGCTTACGGCTGCTGCCAGGCCAGAGATACTCACCTCTGGCCCAGCAGTCCGACCACCCTGGCGGTACTGGCGATATTGTGGTAGTTTGGCTTCGGCCAAACCGCAGATGTAAGATGTCATGATACGCCGGTCTTTGCTGCCGGACCCGCGGCGGTAAGACCGTCACCACAAGTATGGCAGTCTTCAGACCACCACTCTCGTAATGAGGGCCTCAGTCTTTGCTAATTTTGTTAATGTTTTGTTTGCTGTGCATATTTTTTAAGTTATAGGTTATCAGCTTATAATCTTGCATATGGTCAAAGCCTACAAAATTGCATTTATGTGTTCATAAGGTTGTCGATGACAGTACAATAACAGCTATAATTTTGTATTGAAAATTAGCCAACTAATTCTTACACATGTCAAATAGTGTACACACCAGGCAAAGGAGAAAGAAGAAAGTTAATAAAGCAGAAATAAAATAAATAAAATAACAGCTTAACAAAGTACACATAGGTACAACACCTAATTCCTTCCAGATTTTCTCTTACACACTCATTTGATCGTTATTGCAGAACACAAGTATTTAACACTTCGATAAAAATAGCATACTCATAATCCATTATTCAATTATTTTAACAATGAAGGTGTCCATTTTATTGCCTTTGTTATTAAATACTGTAGTGTGTGCTATAGCCCTTGAACTCTATTTTCCTCCAATTAATTTTGCAAGACTTGTAGCACTGACGTTAGAGTAGAGTGAACAAAATGGTTTTAATTACCAATCACATTCTATCATAACAATTTACACAAAAGGTAACACCTTTCAGCATTTCCTAATTATGACCCAAGGAACCATGCAGAATACACATCTCCGCAATCTGTTGATAATAAGTGAATTATTTTTATTCGTAAAAGATTCCAACTTAACCTAAAATGCACTTTGTACTAAAACAGCATTGTAATTGCAATTTAATTTTGCAGAGTTGATAACAGATCTCTAACACATCATTTTGTGATATCTTCATTTAATAGATGACTAATTTTACTCATAGACTGATCTTCACCAGCATTGGGAAAATACTTAAAACTTACAGAGAGGAAGCAAATTTTCTTTACAGTTGCTGATATACATTATATAGAACTTGCAGTATACCATTTAGCGTTCCAATTCTTTGTTCTAACAACATCTTTTTATATATTACATAACATGAGTATTCGTTGAACGTGACCTTAAATTTCTCACAGGAGATCTAACTATGCCTAAAGTAGTTTTTTTGCTTTTCAGAAGAGATAGTGTTTTTCAAATTGGGCCGTTGTCATAAAGCATCATGTTGGTACCTAAAACTGCATTTGAGTGAAAACAGTCTCAAGTGCAGTGGAAGGAAAGAGAATAACCTTTCCACTACAACAGTTCCAGTTTACCGCTATCAACAGTTTGAAATCAATACTGTAAGTCTCTTAGTTAAAAAGCATGATTGAAGCACACAATGTATGGCAAACAAAAATTGCTTTTGCTATTGGCCTTCACAGGTCTGTGGACTTTTGGTTTATTTTCTTCAACCCACCAAAACGTTCTTATTAAGGAATGTAAAGACCAGTTATTCATG
Source organism: Pleurodeles waltl (assembly GCF_031143425.1). Classification (NCBI taxonomy): domain Eukaryota; kingdom Metazoa; phylum Chordata; class Amphibia; order Caudata; family Salamandridae; genus Pleurodeles; species Pleurodeles waltl. The sequence goes on from NC_090448.1 coordinate 1,128,110,374, forward strand.
CAATGGAATAAAAATATTCTGAAGTGTGCGAAATATTTTGGGGAGATTACTTACGCATTTTTATGATATAAATTTCACACCAAAGATTTAATTTTAGTTTAGCCATCAAAATACCGTTTTCTGTTTTACAGAGGTTATTAGTAACACTCAGATTCATAAAATGTCCCACAAATATAACTAACAATCCCAAAATATGTTTAGCTGCTATTAACCAATGTCATATTACAGTCTTTAAAATCTCATGCAAAGCAAGTAAGATAAGTAGCCTACTCTGGGAATCATGCGTTGGAGAGTAAAGGTACAGCCTGCCTTTGTTTACAGACGGAGGCCGAAAATGCACATAAGAGATAAACTTAGCTTTCTGGAGATTCTGACACTCCTACCAGTTCGTTCGTTCGTTCGTTCGTTCTCTCCCCCCCCCCCCCCCCCCCCCCCCCCGTGCCGTCTCTCTCCCTCCCTCCCTGTGCCGGCAGTAGGATGAGCGTGTGAATCGAGTGAGACCAACTTTCCATATTTGTGGTTCATCAGCGCAGTGTTACTGGGATCCCTGCTCGGATACACATCAAGGAGAAACAACAAAAATAATGTATGCATTTCATACAGTGGCAAAATGGCTGCAGAATTCGTGGGTATGGATGCTCTGTCGGAAAAGGGGTAGAAGTGGACAGCAGAGCCCGAAAAGACCCGCCCTTCTAGTCCAAGCAATCCATGTCTTTCTTGTATAATGTCAAAGGTTTAAAAGGCTGCAATCTCAGGAGGCATCCCCTCACCATGCATTCTTTTACCTGGTGGCACTGGCCTACAAAGAAACGCTGTTGATGTGCATAGTCTTAGAATTTGTCTTGACCTGTAGCTGCTTATAAATGCCGAACATTAACTCTGAAATAAAGCTTATTCACTTTAGCCCCATCCACATACCATACCCATTCAACTCTTCTAAGAGCCTACATTGTGCTCACAACAAATATTGTGCTAAATTCAATCATTATGCTCTGCCCCCTGTCTGAAGTGACCTAATTAATGGTCGTCAAAAATACAAATGAATAAATGATAAAAAAAAGAGTAAACTCAGATTACAAAAAAAATACAAGAAAAGCATGTTACATTAGACAATAGAAGATGCATGTTAGTTGCTGATGCAAGGCAAATTAAGACATGATTCCTTTTTTTTATTTATATTTTTATTGGTGCTTTGTAGTTTGGTATGAGCTATGACAATATAGAACATTGTTAGAATGACGTCAGTTTAGGCATACATAGGTTATCATATTCCTAAATGCCCTGATACATCTAGCCGAATTCGCTATTTCAAAGCAGTTCTGGTTTACCCAAGCACTGGTCCTCGTGTTCTGTGGCAGTGTATGTAACCTGCGTTAGGTTCCTCCATTACCATATCACGTGCCCTGGGAGGAGGCTCTTTTTTGCTATACGGGCCAAACCCACGTCTGCTCAAACCATACCTATTAAGGATATGCACAATGTTATATTAAAATATGTTTACCAAGTGGTGAACCGCGTCCTCGTATCTTGTGACCGCTTACTATTCTACAACAATATTTGGGTAATGGTAATCTATCAGTCGCTGCTGGTATAGGAGCCCTAGGATGGATCCAGGAGGCTCAGCAGCCTTCAACATATCTGTGTGTTATATATGATAGGGTCCTACCCCTGGCCTTCTTCAGCGCCAGACTCTGCATGTTATGTCATCAGGGAGGTCAATTGCCTCCCACTCTTCCATGATCTCTGCCCAGAGATGTGCTGTGGGTTGGCATCGAAGCCCCTGTGATTCTTCTCCCCTTAAAGTCCTCTCTTCCACCCCACCCCAGCGTGTGTTTTCGGGTACCCATGTGGTAAGTCGAGGTCCCTCGTGTGTTTTCCAAGTCAATGCTATCCTATGCCGCGCTAGTACCAGGGCCAGGTCTATAAACCTGTTCCCCACTTTTTTGGGAGGGTTTCTTACCTGGAGACCTAATAGGCAGACCTCAAGTGTCACTGGTAGTGACCTTTCTAGGGTGTGATTAAGGCGCGCCACCACCCCAGCCCAGTAGTTTCCCAGGTTAGAGCACCACCACACCATATGCCCAAAGTCTGCGCCTCGTGCCCGGCACCTAGGGCAGACCGATGGCTCCCCACTGCATACGAACTGGAGTCTCTTTGGGGTAAGCCATGTTCTGTGGAGCAGATTGAACTGGATAAGTTTGAGGCAAGTTTTACGTGAAACATAAGATGCAGATGCAACTACGTGCTCCCACTCAACCTCAGTCAGGTCCCTGCCCGCATCTGCCTCCCATTTAGCCTTCAGATTGTGTAAGGGCTTACTCGCCATCTCAGTTAGCACCCCATACAGCCAGGTCACCAAGTGAGAACCTCTGCCTTCTGGAACATCGTCTGAAGCACCACATGTGTGGATGTCTCCTCTGGACACTCCCCCCATAAATCTCAGACCACTTGGGATACCGCCTCATAGCTCAAGAACTGGCCACTCTGGAGTTCAGTTCAATCCAGTAGCTCCGCAAACGATGGCCACGTACACTGGGTATAACAATTGCCCACGGTGATCAAACCTGCCTCTGTCCGGGGGACATCTAACTCCCATCTCATCAATGGGATTCCAGGTACGTAAGGAGTGTGGGCTCCTGTGTGCTTAAGCCAGGACCTATAGGCCGCATTCACGAGGACCCCGTCCCGTCAGGGCAGGAGTCTAGGCTGGAATAGTCCAACCATTAGCCTGTCGGTGCGCTGTTCAGTCCCCTCCCAATACACTTCAGACAACCCATGGGCATTAAGCCACTGGGCCAGCCACTGCAATTGTGCAGTCATGTAATAAAGTTCAAAATCTGGGGCCCCCAGACACCCTATCTCCGGGCTTTGGCGGAGGGTGGACAGCGCAACCCTTTGGTGCCCTCCATTCCATATCAGATCCCTAAGAATGGTATCTAATACTTTAAACCAGTGTACTGGAACTGGAACCGGCAGGTTAACAAAGAAATAAAGAGGCCGGGGTAGCATAATCATTTTAAACAATGAAATGCAAGCCATGAAGGGCAAGTTGAGGGAGTGCCTGAAACCACCCCCTGCTCGGAGGGACCGTATTGCTTTGTCCAGATTGCCCTCCTGTAGAATAGCTCCTAACTATCAAGATCAGTCTAACAAAAGTAACTGAATTCACAGCCATGAGTTACAGCTGTAAATGTATCTGTACAAGCATAGTTTACTACTAGTTCCTAGAGCTCTGTGAATAATTAAGTTCAGAATATTGGGCAAACATTCTAAATCCCCAAAAAGCCACTGCAACTTGGTTGTCCAACACAATGATTCACTAACATACATGTTAGTTTAACAGGATGCCGGCAATTAGAAATGGAAATACTGACAATATCAACATAACATTGTGCTTCTATTTTGTTATTGTTTTTTACATTTTTTCTGTTTCATATTTTCCTCTAAGTGTTCCCCTAGGTAGCTAGCCCATGTGTTACCGATCCCCTTCAGTTCCCTTTGTAGTAATGATGCATCAAATGAAGGTAAGTAGTACTTTATTTGGAGACCAGGCATGCAGCATCCTTTCATTAACTGTCTCTCACCAACTGTCACCTCTCTGTTCTCCCCCCTACATTCCAGATCGCTTCCATGTATGCTGTTACCAAGGCACAGGTAACTAGGATACCACATCCCCCTTCTTTATTTAAACAATAATATTGCATTTTAACACATTTTGATATTGCATTTCTGTATCTCAGCTTAGTATTAGTAATTCAGGATAATATTTACAAAAATACAAACCCAGGTACTTGAAAAGATGAAATGAAAATATAACCTGTCTGCTCCACAAGGTAGTACATGAACACATAGCATTACTAGCGATCACCTTCCCCTTCCCACATGTATTTAAACATAACATAAACCAGCAACATTTTACATTATGAAATTGTCAAATTTCTTAGGCAGTACCACTGCCCTGCCCACACTGGTTGCTATTGCGCTATTCCTTTGGACTGAGGATTCTTTTGTTGAATCTCTTCCAGTTCAGGCTTCTTCTCTTCTTTCACTAGACTTGGACTTTGCCACTTCTCCATTGCATTTGTCCCAAAACCAATCCGTAGATGTCGAGGCACTATTTCCATTAGTAAATTGCCAGTCTGTAACCCAATTTCCAGGCGATAAGTAAACGTCTTTCATACCACATTTCTCATCATAGTTTGTTTTATACAAATCCTGCAACTTCCTTAGGTTGGCTTTCACTACTGAAGGAGACCATTTGCTACATACTTTCCTATTCTTCCAAGCCAAATTGTTCTTGGTGAAAGGCTCTCTACCGCGCAGAATCCTGAATGGACTGCATCCTGTCCCAGCTGGTGTTATTCTGAACGCCCAGATGGTATTATGTAATTCTCTTATCCAATCCTTACTTGCATTTATAGATGCTAGAATGCACCCCTTAACCACTCTATTAAAGCATTCTACAACCCCATCACCAGCTGGATGATAAACCAATGGTCTTTTCCCTTGCATACCATTCCTACATAAGAAATTCTCATACCTCTCTGAGGTAAATTGTGGTCCATTATCGCTTAATATGGACTTGGGTATACCTTTCCTTAAAAACAGTTTCTCCAAAAATGTAACTACAGTTTGTGTGTCAATCGTTTCTGCTACTTCTATCTCTGGCCATTTTGAATAGTCATTAATTACAACAATAATGTGTCTGGATTCTCCCTGGTCATCTAATATTGGACCCAAAATGTCTATACTGAAATCCGCCCAGGGATGAGCTGGACATCTTCTGTCACCAAGCGATGGCCTGAATAGATTGAGATTTGTCCGAGTTCATGCATACTTTGCAGTTTTTCACAATTTTCTCGATGCCTCCATCTATGCCTGGCCATCAATACATGGATTTCACTCTTTTCTTCTTCTTTACAATACCAAGATGACCTTCATGATTTCTTTCCAAAATTCTAGGTCTCAGTACTTTTGAGGGCATTATTCTATCTCCTCTGAAAACATACCCGGTCTTGTTGAAGAAAGTTCATCTTTAATTTCCCATAAACTCCTACATTCGTCTTGCATTTCTTTCTGATTTGTCCATCCCTTCGTCATGAAATTCTTTACTTTGTTCAAGATCTCATCTTTACTATACTCTAACTCCCATTCTTCTTTCATTATTGCATCCTTACTATCTGTAATTACAGCCATACTAAAATCCTCCCATTCATCCTTCACGACTTCTTTGAATGGTAAAGGCAAACAGCTCAAGTAGTCTGCTATTTTGTTTTTCTTCCCTGTTAGATAACTTACTTCATACATGTAATCTAAAAGTCTTAAAGTCATTCTTGCTATTCTTGGTGTGGCTCTAACAACACTACTTGATGTCAGGACTTTCATTCGTGGTTTATGGTCTGTACGCAGGAAGAATTTTGTACCCCAAATATACTGTCTGAATTTCCCCATTGCCCAGATCCTAGCCAACATCTTCTTTATCTGAATTTCTCCATTGCCCAGACCGCAGCTAACATCTCCTTTTCAATAACTGACAATTTCTTCTCTGATGGAGACAAGGACTTAGAAGCAAATGCTGCTGTATATTCATCTCCAATGTTTGTCACTTGTGTTAACTCTGCTCCCAGCCCCTTCTCACTGACATCTGTAGTTATTATGCTGACTGCATTTGTGTCAAAGCCTTGCATGGTAAGAGCTGTGCATAATTCCCTCTTAACTCCATCAAAATCTTTTTGTAGCTCCTAGGTCCATACAAATTCCTGCCTTCCTTTCAGTGACTGAGGCTATATGTTTTCATTGCAGAATTGTGCACACATTTTGAATAAAAAACTGCAAAACCTAAAAAAGACCTGACTTCTTGTTTAGATGTAGGTGCCGGGGCATTTCTAACTGCCTTCATTATTTTTCTTTTAGGTGATATACCATCTCCCTCTACTTCATGCCCTAAATACGCAACCGACTTCACAGCAAATTAGCATTTTCTAAACTCAGCAGTCAGCCCTTGCTCTGCTATTTTTTCAAAAACTACCTTTAAACTCAAATCATGCTCAAATTTGTCTCGGACCATCACCAGAATGTCATCCTCGAAAAGATATCACCCCTTAAAACCCCCTTGAAAATGTGTGCATCAATCGCTGGAATACTGCGACTGCAAGGCCAAATGGTATGCGTACCAATCTATAGCATCCAAAGGGGGGGGGATGAACGCTGTTAGAGTTCTACTTGATGGATGCAGCTGTACCTGGTCGTAAGCTGATGTCAAATCAACGGCAGAAAACCAATTCATACCCTTGGACTGTGACAGAAGCTCATCTATTCTTGGTAACGGAAATCTATCTATTACAACGTTTTTGTTCAAATCCCTGAGATATATATACAAAAACGTAAATGACCCTCCGACTTCCGCACTACCACTAAGGGAGCCAACCACTCTGCGCTTTTCACTGGTTCAATTATGCCTTTGCTTTCCAACCCATCCAATTCTGCCATCACATCATCCCTCATGTTCCTCGCCTTATGGACTATGGCTACTGTTCCTTCTTTTAATACAATCCTAGGTACAAACTGTTGTAGTTGATCTCTGGCTCCATAGCGGGACTGCTGATATAGGGGAGACAGCACTTCTGTTTGTAGGCGACTGAGTCACTCCTACAACAAGTCGCAACTGTCGGCCAAACCCTTCAGGCTCACAAACAGTACCTCACCAAAACTCAGAAAGCAAAGGTGATTTTTGGCAGCCTTACGCATGGACTCTAGATTAGACCTCTCAAGGAAGTCGTGGTGGAACAGAAGTTACCCTTTTCTTTCGTTAGCAACAAGTGTCATACACAAATAGGAAATGCAGGACAGTTTTCAATAGATTTATTGAAAAGACTGCAATCTACAATAAAATGCATGTGCTGCAATGATTAGGATAATGAACAGTAATCAAAGCAGAATTGTGAAGATGAGAGTTGTGAATATTAAACCTCCCACCACCTTACAATAAACATTAGATATAAAATTCCAATCCAAGAAAGCCTAATTATATACCCTAGTGAGAGCTAGGTGTGATAAACCTAATCTGCCAGTACCATGTCCATGAGAAGCACCCCCAACCATAATTACCTTGGAATGAGGTCTCTAGGTCATACTCTGTGGTGACAGAAAGGCTGAGATCTGCAACAAGGTAACGTGCAGCGTAGATGGCAGCTGGAAGCAAACCTTCTAATGACCTTGTCCGTGTGAGGTGTATTTATACAGATCATGTAGGTTCCCTGACGCAGGTATGTTCCTAAACAACTGATAATGTGGCAGACTTGTATAGGCAATTGCATAAACAACCCCTAAGAAGTGCCCATGATGTTCCTATCACACGTAAGTGAGAAAGGGCCATGATGACAATACCTATGTGTATCACTGAACACCGATTCTCATAAAATGTAAGCAATGAAAAAAGCTACAGGAAATAAAATAAATGGAATAAAACAGAGCATGCTAAATGGGTAAAAGGTTACAGGGGCACAGGCCTGCAAGCCAGAGGCTAAGCTGACTCTCCTGTGTCCCAGCTAAAATGGATTCACCACAAAACCCACACATTCTTCCTGCTTCTCCTGAGAAAACACTGAGAAACTGCTCTTTGATCTCATTTTCCAAGGACTTCATATGCCCACCAAATAACATCACTTGATCTTCCCTGTTAGGTTCAAAAGTGATACCGAGCGCTCCTTGGTCTATCAACCATGGAACAGATGGTCCCTTCTCTGCTACATATAAATTCCCTAGAGCCAAACTGTTCTTGAATTTAAATCATGTTTCTACAAACCAACTATGGGAATTTTTTCCCCTGTAAATGTAACAGGGTGTACATCGTTGGTTTCAAACAATTGCCTAACACTTTCACAAACTTGTCTTCCCACATAGTAGCTGAACTAAAGTATACGGTGAACCTGAGTCAGGGGCAATTTGAATCTGTACACCCCCCAATAATCATGTCACACAAAGGTTTTTTCTTCAAGGTAGATCTCACATCCAAAACTGCACCTTCACAGTATTCTGCCTCTTTACTGCATAGAACCCCTTCACCACTGGATGATTCATTCTCTTCCTCCGTTACATTTTCAAACTTCATTACACATTTCACTTTATTTCCCTTCTTCCTGCATACCTTAGCGATATACCCCATGATACCACAGTGTGTACACTTTGACTTTATTACTGAGCAACTTTTATCTCTGGCTATGTGTCCTTTGTTCCCACACCTATAGCATGTTGGACCGCCTGTCTTATTTTTAGACACCCCCTTCCAACTCTTGCCACTACTCGACTATTTTCTTTTTTTCCTCTTCTTCCAATTTGGACATTTTCCCTTTGACCTCGACTTCCGTATAGCTCTTCAAGGCTGCTTTTACACACCTCTTAGACATTTTCGCTTTCTTAATAATCGCTATAATTACATTTAAAGGGGAATCTCAACTCACCAATAGTTTTTCCTATATGCCTTCATGATTGGAATGCATCACAAGTTGGTCCCTTTTAAGGTCATCGTGTAGAGGTTCAAATTTACATGTAATTGCCAGTTTCTTCAATGCTGCAACACACTCCTCCACCGATGCAGTATTCATCTGTTTCCGCTGAAGGAATGTATACCTGTCTATTGCCGTGCAAACTGTAGGGTGATAATGACGGTCTAAATCTTCTAAAGCATTTGTAAAAATATCCTCACTTTCATCCCTTACTTTTTTCTCCATTTGATTGTATACATGTAATCGCTGTAGCTCCAAACTATGCAAAATAATCTTCTTTTTCCTTGAAGGTGTAAATTCTTCATCATTTTCCTCTTTCAGTGCGGATATATAAAGTTTAAAAAATACTCATTTCAATCAGGCCACTTTAATGAAGGATCAACTGGTCTTGTAAGGAATGGTACTGGAGTTTTAAGAATGCAATTTTGTGAACTCATAGTGACGTACAATAAGCAGCAATATTTAGTAATTTAATACACTGCGACACCGTACTCCATCCTAAATTAGTCCTATATTATCTATCTTTACATTTAAATGTGGAATACTAACACCGATTAGCACAGATCAGCACCCTCCTTAATATTTTTTTTTTCTTTTGGCTATACACACGCTGTAGCTCCACACCTATGTAATGTTGTTGTTTATTTCTTCCAATAAAAGGTCACTCACTCGGACACCACACTTAATGAGAATGCCCCCAAATCAGCTTCATTGTTATAGTGTGGTTTGTACATCACCAGAATTAAGAAGTGCTGTACACTTCTTCCTGATACTAATTATTGTGTGGTGTGCGCACCACCGAAGCGCACGTCACTAGTATGATGTGCGCATCATCTAAATGCACTCCAATCGCACTGTCAGATGTTTATTACTGCTGTGGTGTGCGCATCACTGAAGTGTATATTGCTTGTATGATGTGCCCATGATCAGAGTGCCTTAATCACCACCGTTCGTTCTACCTTAAACTTGCAGATGCAGTCTATGTATCCCAAGATGGCCTTGCGTATGTGAGCGTGCGCAATGGCCTACTCTCCGCGTAAGACTTGACAAGTGTGATCCTCCGCCTTGAGCCGTCACAACATCACGATTGCGAGCGGGCGCCCACTGAACTGGAGCTAACAACTGATGGAAGCTCACGCTCCTCACCTGAGCGCCCCCAAAAGTGCTGTAGTGTCTATGCGGTGCATTTGAGCCGTTTCACTTGGCCTGACACCCTAGTCCACCTCACTGCCATCTTCAGCACCAACCTCAGCTCCATACACATTTTTTCTGCATTCCCCCTGGCTCCATCCACGCTTGCTCTCCACGCGAGAACGGCTGATAAGCTGAGGAGACTTTGGGGGGATATTGGATGCTTAACATCCCGACTTCATCGCCAAATTGTAGTAATGGCGCGTCAAATGAAGGTAAGTAGTACTTTATTTGGAAAGCAAGCTTAGAGCGTCCTTTTATTAACTGTCTCTCCCCAGCTGTCACCTCTCTGCTCTACCCCCCTACATTCCAGATCCTTCCCATGTATTTTGTTACCTAGGGACAGGTAACTACGATACCACATCCTTCTTTCAGGGAGCATGGCCTCCCACCTACCTTCCCCATTTCCTGATCCCTGTTCTCTTTGCCATTTTGCCATCCTCTTCCGTTACCCTGCTTCCTGTTTCATGCCTGCCTGCATGGTCTATACCTCTACTGCTAGTTCCATGCCCCCCTCTGTTTGCTCCTCTCTTTCCACCCACCGAAATTTCGTCCCCCAACCTAGCGCTTCTCTGCCACAGGAACTGCAGGTAGATCTGAGGACAGATTCATACGAAAGGGGCAGAAGCGGCCTTCAGTAGGACAAGGGCAGAGAATAGCTGCAAAATTCATGGTAGTAAACAGGAAGTCTTGGACCAGGCCATGGCATTTCTCTCAAAGAATAAAGACACCACGTGATTCACTCTCTTGGGGCAACGTAGAGGTTTTCCATAGGGGCAAATTACTATTGTTTTAATGAGAGACAAACATTAACCTACATGCTTCTGCTCATCCCTCACTGTAAAAATGACTGTGTAGGTATAAAACTAATAAGTTTCCCTCTTTGTTACACATTGACTTTCTGGACCTGTAACAGTTTATAATTTTCACTTTCCAGAAGGTTCTGCTGAAGACATCTACTTCCATATTGTACAGCATGGCTATTGCCGCCGGACCCGCTGACCGATGTGTGGGTTTCACAAAAACACAAATAAACGAAATTACAAACCACTGTCATGTACTACAAGTCCATGAATGAGGAGGAGTAAGTTAATTACAGATGTCACACGCCATAACTCGGCGATCCAACATTCAGAAGCGCACAACATCCGTTTTTTGTTGCGCTTCCCTTACTTTACATGCAATGAAACACAATATATGGCACCATTTAATATACAGATGTCCTCCCAATAAATTTATTGGGTCGGCTCGATACTGTAACAGCACCCATCCGTTGAGTCCATTTGTGCCTCTATAATTCAAAGTGCACCTTGCATCTGCAGCAAGTCCAGATCAATATCTCATTAACAGCAAATACAGACCAATCCTTTCCCCATCTCCTTCCATGGATCTGAATTTCAATTAATGGAGAACGTCTCAACGTCGAAGGAGATTTTTACCAGCGCGGTCTTCTGGTGTTGGTCTGTCTGGGTAAGGATAAGCTACAAGCTGAATAGAAACAAAATGCAAGACTCGCTCGTAAACCATCAATAAGGGTGATCCGTAAATCATACGGCAGCAAGCACTCCATTACAGCGTGATCCGTTCTCCACTGTCTTGCGCCGGACATGAAATCTGGACTCAAAAGAAGCCAGTGACCCTTTGACGAACTTCACAATAAGTGTAGTAAATAAAGCTGATTCTAGAATTACACAACCATTGGCGTGAAACTAAATTGATTTAGCAAGTGCTGGAAGATGGAGAAGATTTATAAGATGGGACACCCCAAGACATGAAGAGGGTCCTTCAATTGACAAGGGCATGTTGTTCCATGGTTTCATGGTGGAGAGGGCTACGCTTCCAATGCTAACTTGAAACTGCAAGAGTCGCTACGAAAAATTATTAGAGGTCAACACAATAATTTATCACGGAAAAATACAAAATCTCTTTCCGTACACATGCTGTGTCTAGAAATGGCCACCACAAAAACTCCTCACGCTGTCAAAACAAATAAGTGTTTTGGGAAAGTTTGCTAATGTGACTGAGTAACAGGTAATGGAACAGAATATACTTCCGCTGCTCGGTACCTGATCAGTTTCACTTCAGGTGCCTTTTAAAGACTTGGCCTTTTACCTTTTGACCCTATTCTCGGCCTCTTACCTTCTGCTCTTCAATGTTACACTTCGCATAACATAAAGCAGAACATTCTCCTCACTCGGTGTGTAGTAATATGTGTAGGCACAATGCTTGGTTCGAATAACAAGTTCCCTTGAACTTTCAGACTGGCTTATCAGAAAAACAATCATTTGAACTAGAGAGAACGTTAACCTTCATAATTTGTCATACTCACAATTGTTGTCAAGAAAAAAATCAAAACATATATTTATAATGTACAGATTCTTCGCCTCCTGGCACTTCTGAGGTTCACTGGGGAGAATCCTTCTTATATGTCCCAACAGGACAGTCAGCGCGCTGCTAATTTCTTCATGAACGCAGGCACTTAAAGGTGCCAGCTCTATAGGTATGATGTATGTATGTGTTGGTGTTTATGGGCATAAACCTGCCTAGATAACAACAAATAGCTGTACCTATTAAAAGAGGACAAGTACAGTTCAGGGCTAAGTTCGATCGCCCCAGCCATACACCCCGGATCCTTAAATACAAAAGGCTACTTTGGCCATGTTCACTTGGCACCTTAAAGTCGAATCAAAACAGAAAATGGCGCAAGGAAGACCCTTACACTGCTCTGCAGGAGACGAGGACTTAACCCATGGCCTTCCAGGGCCCACACGTTGTCAGGGTCCTGCAACGTTTTTTTTTAAATAGATTTTAGAGCAGCTTTATTCCATGCACATGATGTGGCGTAAAATGTTAGATGGGGCCTAACACTGACGTGGGCCAGCATGACATTTTGGCCCAGGCCCCACAAAAAATTCTGACATGCCGGAGCAAACCAGCAGAAGAACATGAGGCTACAACAAGAAGGAACTGCAGCCACCAGTGCTAATGGAGTGCACGGTACTGTATTGGTAATTCCATTTGGTGCTTACTACCAGGGACCAACCGTAGAAGCGACTCACCGCGAGAAGCATGCTACTCTGGTCACCAACGTAAGCAGTTAAATCCAGTGGTATTCGGTCACTCTGTATCATCTAATTCTTAGGAAATTCGTCACTTTAAATATCAAAACACGACATAAAAAATTCTTAATCAACAGGAGATCTTCTCTACAGATGTGGGAGCAGTATTTTATTTGCCCTCATAATAAAATTGCTTTCTGGAACAGGTTGTAAAATCAACCGCTTTATAAATTTCCAAAGCACCCAAAAGTAGTTACCAAAAGAATGTTTTATATCACAGCTGGCATAACTCTTAAACCAAATGTTAAGCATTAGAAAAGCAGTAAAGTTCAAACCTGTAGTTTGCTTTAAAGCTTGTTATGTACCAACTACAAGCCTGGATCACAGCAATGATCCCAACATGGATCTTTTATTTCTCTAGTCACTGGATCAGTGATAGAACTGAGTTATTTCCAAAATTGGGAGTGCCCACTGGACAGAGCTGCTGCTTAACATGGTTTAGTCGAACCACTCCAATTGAATCACTTCTGTTTATCAATTGAAACTTCAAGTTGCAGGCGTCTCTTGTTTGCCGAAAAGTAAGGTTGGAGTGCAATTACATTCTTTATACCTCTTATCCCTGACTGAGTTCTTTATAAATCCTTTGGGGTAGTTTTCAGAAGGTATAGAATAGGTAATCACTTCTCTGGCTGAGATAACTCATTATAGCTCAGCCCCATATCAGAGCACATTTTCTGATGTTGCTCTGTATAGGTCTATCGCACGGACCTTTTTTCAGTTAACTATACCTGCTACTCACAATCACCTTTTTTTAAAATGTGTTTGCCTTTGTGGAGTCTTCAGTGTGAGTAGAACGGGAGAATATCATCTGTTAAATAAATACTGTTGCCTCTCTTGCCTATTGCCTGCCAATGGATTTCCTACAGCAATCCTAGACACAGATTTTCTTTGAGCTCAAACCAAAGTATTCTGCATTTATGTTGAGCAATGTGAATGGATCAATATTAGGTCCTGGCAAGGAAGGTTTCAACATCAGGTAAGTCTCACTCTCTGAAAATACATAACTAATGATTTGTGATAAATTTAGATTTAATATAATCAAGCCTCACTCCCCAAGGTATTAACAAATCACTTGATATCATCCAAGGCTGCTCCTTCCTTACGCATTTCCCATTCCATTTCCACAGCTGCCCTCACTAAGATTTTACAATTTTTCCTTATTTCCATTACATCCCCATTTATAGGATGGGCCCTTGACAAATGGACTTGACAAGCCTTTATTTAGTTTCAAACTAGTGATCTTGTTCATTTACAGAGTCGGAGTGCAGGGTTTGGAAACAAAAAAGGGCTAGACATCCCTCTTGTTATCCTGAATAGCAGTTTAATCTTCCTACAGCAGGACATCTTTTCTTAAATATTCCTTCTAGACAATGAAGTGTATTAACAATAATAATAACAATAATAATAATAACAATAACAATAATTCTTATCAGTGTTAAAGGGGGCATGGCTTCATATTACGGAGGAGTAGCTGTGAATTCTTTAGGCTCCTAGGCAGTGATTTTAGGCAACAGATAACCAACAAGAGGGAAAGCATCTGATTTTTAGAATACAGGACTGAGGACTCCGAAGGTCAAGAAACAATAATCTCAGAACTATTAGCATTTCAGAAAAAGCTGAGGGACCTTCAATGGAATTGTCCCTAGATGACTGGCTCACGTCAGAGGTCGCCTCTGGGAAGCTCTCTAAAATCTGTTCCCCGTTAGTCTTCCTCCACGGGGAACTACACTGAAATTGGTGGTAGCACAACTCCTGAATTACAGAGACCATGACAAACTCCTACAGACTGAGATCACATGACCAGTACAAGATACAGAGCAGCACAATCTTTTTATTTCCAGTTTACACTGCAGCTGTTCAACAATAGCGCAATAGATACAAGGAGGTTAAACATGCTTTAAGGCACTTCACCTGAAATGTGTGCCCATGTTCCCTAAATAACTAAAGAACCTTGATAGGAAAGACTTTTTTCACAGACCCTTCAAGGGTAGATAATGGGCAGACAAACGCACAGCGAGAGAGGGGGTTCATGTCCCACTAGACAACAATGGAGATCAAAATGAGTCATTGCCACATATTCTTCACTGGAGTAAGCTGACTCGGAAAAGCAAGAGAGGCTAGACAAGTTCTTATCATGGAAAGCTAAAGTACAGCCTGCAACATCTGTGACTATGACTTCAAATGATTGGGATCTGAGCTCCCATGGAGAAGTCAAAATGGGAGATGATGAGACTACCTTCCTTCCTACAATAACGCCCAGATCTGAATATCTGATATTTTTTAATATCATCGCTCCCTACTTGTTGTTATGGCTTACAACTCATACTGTGCCTTGATATGGTGTTATTTGTCTGCGGGAAAGGGGACATTGTTAGGAGGACCATGGAGGTACCTATGTGGGCATGCTTGAGACCTGCTATGACACCTTAATGGGTTACTGTGTGACTTAATAAGGGTTGGTTATGAAAGCTTATACCATATTGCTACACTTACACCCCCTAATGATCACCAGCTTTCAGGGCTGCTGTATTTCCCCCACAAGCCTAGATGTTTACCAGATTGTTTAGTAGAACATGGACAGTTTAGAGCCAGGTCCAGGGGCAGTCCTTTTAATTCAATGTGTTCTTGAAGACCACAGGCAGGGACCAGTTCACTATTATAAGAAATAAGGGCATGGCAATTACACGTCCTGATCGAGGCACTCTGGGTGGCCAAGGTGATTTCCATTCTAATGGGTAGCTACAAGATACTGACCTTGAACATAAGAGGGATAGGGCACTGACCAAGAGATACAGGATATATCCACGCCGCTAGGAAATGCACCTATTGAAAGGAGAGGGGATCAAGATACAAAAAAAGATGGAAAGGACTGTTTTTTTGCTTGTTGTACTCTTCAAATTTACATGGCCCATTAACATGGATTCGTTCATGGTTGCCCCTGGATTTATAACATGTGGATGCAGATGTAAAGGCTTGTCATTATCAGGGGTAACCTAGATGGCAAACCCTGGGAGCAGCCTGCATCTACACCCAACACCAGCAGAATTTCAGTTTTCAGACAGGCTGGCTCCCACCTGTTAGAAATTGGGCTGTTGGTTAGTCTGGGGGGTGTAAGCCCAGGTTATGCAGCAACCACAATTCTAGCCAGGGTAAGACACAAGCAAACCCTAAATTAACCTGTGCTCACTCTACGTTAGCTTAGCACAGAACAGTCAGGCTTAACTTAGAGGCAATGTGTAAAGTATTTGTGCAACACTTTCAAACAGTAAAACAGTGAAATCATCACACAAAAAGATTCCACACCAGATTAAAAAAATACATCTGAATTTAATAAATAAAACAAGACACATATGACCAAAAAACAATAAGTAGAACTGGAGATATTGAGTTTCAAAGTTTTAAGTAAAAATAGTGCTAAGGAGCACTATTGAGGATATTGGGTTGCACCGGACAGAGACAAAGTCAAAAGTTCAGGCCGACCATGACTGAACGTGGGCTGGATGCAGGGACCAAGTTAGGCCAGCGGAAGCAAAGTACCTTGAATCCCGGTTGAAGAGCATTGTGTGGATCCGTGAAGATGCGTTGCTCAGCCGAGCTGATGCGTCAGTTCAACGATGCGGCGAGGCTGCAATGAGAGGCCCTATTGTGCCGACATTGAGGATCCTGTTGATGGAGCATGTGATGCAAAGCCCAGTGTCAAGGATGCGTTGCATAGTCGAGGCAATGCATCGGTTCCAATGAGCTGTGAAGCTGGTTTGTGGAGTTTCAACGTCATTGTTGAGGCTGCCGTAGATGTAAGATGCAAGGAGCATGAGCAGGGAAGATTATCACAAAGTGGTGGTTCCGAAGGCAATGCATCAAACTCAAGTTGCAGGATATGGCCGCAATGCATCTGTTCTGCTTGAGGATGTACCGTTCAGCCGAGAATATGCGTTGGTTCTGCTCGGAGATGCGTCGCTCAGCCAAGAAAGCACCTCAGGCCCACTTTCAAGGGTCCAGGAATAGGGTGGCACCACTTGACAGGGTAGACTCACAGAAGGCAGTGTCCAGGTGCAGAAGCAGCATGGTTGGAAGTCTTATGTCCCTAAGACCTCATATGTGTCAGTCAGCTAGCTAGCCCTTGTAGTCACTCTGGGTTCAAGTGATACAGGTACAGTCCTTCTCACTCAAGCAGCGGAACAGAAGGCAGCAGGGCAGCACAGCAAGAGTCCAGCAAAGCAGCAGTCCAGCAGAGTAGTGGGGTCCTTTAGCAGCACAGCAGTCCTTTCTGGCAGAGTATTCATAAGTCCAGAAGTGTACTGAAGTGGGAGTGTCTGAGGTCCAGTTTTTATACCTACTGGTGCTTTTGAAGTAGGGGAGACTTCAAAGACAGGCTTTTGAAGTGCACAGATGCCTTGCCCTTCCTCCCCTGGCTCCAGACTAACTGAGGAGGTTATGCAGCCCTTTGTGTGGGGACAGGACGAACGAGTTACTTACCTTCGGTAACGACTTTTCTGGTGGATACATTAGCTACCTGTGGATTCCTCACCTCATGAATACTCCCATGGCGCCAGCATTCGACGGAAATCTTCTTACTAGTCTCTGCACGTCTACGAGGACGTCACTGTCTCGCACGCGACGCCATCTGACGTCATACAGGCAATAAGAGGTCCTCGACGACGTGCAGACGTCAGTACCAATCATTTTTTACGTGCATGAGAACAACCAGGCAATGCAATGAAAGAGCAAGGCAACATCCATTATATTGTAAAATACACCACATTGTATGAATAACTGTAAATCTTTTTATGTACATATATATATATATATATATATATATATAAAACTCTCTCTTTTAAAATATATACACACACCAAGTATATACATAAAGATATATACACATATACACATATATATATATAAATATATTATATATATACATCTATTGCACCCTCAAAGACCAAGAGGAGCGCACTCAAGGATTACCTGGCAAGACCATAAAGGCAACGGGGAGGCGGGTGGGACCGTGAGGAATCCACAGGTAGCTAATGTATCCACCAGAAAAGTCGTTACTGAAGGTAAGTAACTCGTTCTTCTGATGGATACAACTACCTGTGGATTCCTCACCTCATGAATAGAGTCCCAAAGCAGTACCACGCCCGGCGGTGGGTGCCTAAATGGTCAAACCAAGAAATCCTGCAGCACTGACCGTGCAAAATGGCCGTCCCTTCTAACCTCAGAATCTAAACAGTAATGTTTTGCAAAAGTGTGAAGGGACGACCAAGTTGCGGCCTTGCAGATGTCGACCACAGGAACACCTCTGGCTAAGGCCGAAGTGGCCGACTTAGCTCTGGTGGAATGAGCTCTAATGCCCTCAGGAGGATCCTTCTTTGCCAAAGAGTAACATATTTTAATGCAAAGAACAACCCACCTGGATAGTGTTCTCTTGTGGACTGCCTTTCCTCTCCTCTTGCCCACGTATCCAATAAACAGCTGATCCTCCAGCCTGAAATCCCTTGTTCTATCGATAAAGAAGCTCAACGCTCTCTTTGGGTCCAGACGGTGCAGTCTTTCTTCCTCTTTGGAAGGATGAGGCGGAGGATAGAACGTGGACAAAGTAATTGCCTGAGCCAAATGGAAGGGTGAAACAACCTTCGGGAGGAAAGCAGCCTTGGTCCTCAACACCACCTTATCCCCATAAAAAGTTGTATAAGGGGGTTTTACTGATAAGGCCTGCAACTCACTCACTCTCCTTACTGATGTTATAGCTATCAGGAAGACTGTTTTTAAAACCAAATACCTCAAGGGGCAAGAATGCATAGGTTCAAAAGGGGACCCCATAAGGAAAGTCAGGACTAAGGACAAATCCCATTGCGGCATAACGAATGGCTTTGGAGGATATTGATTTAGAAGACCTTTCAAGAATCTGATAACAATAGGGGATTTAAATAAAGATGGTTGGTCTGGAAGACATATGAAGGCTGACAAGGCCGATAAATAACCTTTAATGGTAGCCACTGCACAACCTTTTTGCGCCAGAGATAGAGCAAAAGACAAAACGTCCGATAGATGAGCATGTAAGGGATCAATCTACCTCTCTCCACACCACGCAACAAATTTAGACCACCTATTAGCGTAGATAGATTTAGTGGAGTGTCGCCTGGCCGCTAATATAACATCCACTACCTCAGGCGGGAGAGAGAAGGAACTCAGGTTGCCCCGTTCAATCTCCAGGCATGTAGGTGCAGACTCTGGAGGTTGGGGTGTAGAACCTGCCCCTGCGACTGTGAGAGGAGGTCTGCCCTGAAAGGGAGACGGAGCGGCGGGCACGTTGAGAGTTGGAGAAGGTCGGAGTACCACACCCTCCTTGGCCAATCCGGAGCTATTAAGATTACTAGAGCCCGGTCTTGGCGAATCTTCCTCAATACTCGAGGAATCAAGGGTATGGGAGGAAACGCGTAAAGCAACTGGCCGCACCAGGTCATTTGAAACGCGTCCCCCAACGCTTCCTGCATCGGATACTGAAGGCTGCAGAACAACGGACAATGCGCGTTCTCTCGAGTGGCGAACAGATCTACCCGAGGAAACCCCCACTTCTGGAAGATTAAACGGATTTGATCTGGATGGAGACGCCACTCGTGGTCTGCCGAGAAGTGGCGACTGAGACTGTCCGCACGCACGTTCAAAACTCCGGCCAGATGGTTTGCTATCAAGCAAATCCGATGGTCCTTTGCCCAGGACCATAGTCGAAGAGCTTCTCTGCAGAGAAGGTACGACCCCACTCCTCCCTGCTTGTTTATGTACCACATCGTGGTAGTATTGTCCGTTAGGACCTGTACCGACTGACCACGAAGGGAAGGGAGGAAGGCCTTGAGAGCCAGACGTACAGCCCGTAACTCTAACAGATTGATGTGAAAAATCTGTTCCTCTGGAGACCAAAGACCTTTGATCTCCAGATCCCCCAGATGAGCTCCCCACCCTAGAGTGGAAGCATCCGTTATGACTGTGGCCACTGGTGGCGACTGCTGGAACGGCTTTCCTTGTGAAAGATTGTTGCTTGCAATCCACCACTACAAATCCACAGCAGCATCTCTGGAGATCTTGACAGTACCCTCTAGATCCCCTCTGTGTTGAGACCACTGCCTTCGGAGGCACCACTGAAGAGCCCTCATGTGCCAGCGAGCATGCGTGACCAACAGAATGCAGGAGGCAAAAAGACCGAGCAGACGAAGGACCTTGAGGACTGGAACTACCGCTCCATTTCGAAACATTGGAACCAAATCCTGAATATCTTGAATCCGCTGAGGCGGAGGAAAGGCCCGACCCAATGTTGTATCCAGTACTGCCCCTATGAACAGGAGGCGCTGAGAGGGCTCTAGGTGAGATTTGGGCTCGTTCACCGAAAAGCCCAGGTCGAACAACAACTGGGTTGTTGACTGCAGATGACGCAACACAAGCTCCGGGGACTTGGCTTTGATTAACCAATCGTCCAAGTAAGGGAATACTGCTATCCCCTTCCTTCTGAGCTCTGCCGCAACCACCGACATCACCTTCGTGAAGACTCGAGGTGCTGAAGTAAGACCAAACGGAAGGACCGCAAACTGGTAGTGTTGCGATCCCACCACAAACCGGAGATACTTCCTGTGTGACTTGAGTATCGGGATATGAAAGTAAGCATCCTGCAAGTCGACAGACACCATCCAGTCTTCCATGTTCAACGCCAAAAGCACCTGTGCTAGGGTCAGCATCTTGAACTTTTCCTGCTTGAGGAACCAATTCAAGATCCTCAGGTCCAGAATTGGTCTCAAACGACCATCCTTCTTGGGAATCAGGAAATACCTTGAGTAAACTCCTTGACCCCTTTCCTGCTCCGGGACCAACTCCACCGCGCCCTTTAAAAGGAGGACTTCTACCTCCTGTTCTAGCAACAGGAGGTGTTCTTGTGAACAATACGAAGGGCGGGGCGGGATGAGGGGCGGAAACTCCCGAAAGGGAAGGGTGTAGCCTTTTCCCACAACACTGAGAACCCAAGTGTCCGACGTAACAGTCTCCCATTTGGTGAGAAAATGCTGTAATCTTCCCCCTACAGGAGAGGAGTGAGTGGGAAATGGTGGAAGCCTAAGGCTGCTTCCCCTGCTGCACCCCGCCAGAGGATGAGGAAGAGGCAGAGTGCTGCTGAGAAGCTCCCCTGGTGCGGACCCTACCCCTCCCCCTAAAAGATCTATAGGGATGGGAAGAGGCAGGTTGCTGATATCTTCCCCGAAAGGAAGAGGAGGAAGAGCCACGCCCAAATCCACGAAACCTCCTGAAGAATCTGGAAGAGGCCGTGGAAGAAGGAGCTTGGAGTCCCAGCGACTTAGCCGTGGCCCTGCTCTCCTTAAACCGTTCCAAGGCCGAATCAGCCTTAGCCCCAAACAGTTTGTCCCCATCAAACGGGAGATCCAACAATGTGGACTGTACATCTGCCGAAAAGCCCGAGTTACGGAGCCAGGCCTGTCTCCTTTCCACCACAGTTGTGCCCATTGCTCTGGCTACCGAGTCGGTGGTATCCAGTCCCGTCTGGATAATTTGGGTCGCAGCAGCCTGGGCATCAGAGACAAGATCCAAAAGACCCTGGGGAAGCTCTGTAAACGAAGAGGAGATGTCATCCATCAGAGCATGAATATACCTCCCCAGGATACAGGTTGCATTGGTGGCTTTTAAAGCCAGACTGCAGGACGAAAAAATCTTCTTCGACTGCGCCTCCAGCTTTTTTGAATCTCTGTCCCCCGGCACCGTCGGAAAAGAACCAGGCGCTGACTTGGACGAACAGGAGGCCTGCACAACCAAGCTCTCCGGCGTAGGGTGCCTAGATAGGAAACCAGGATCAGTTGGAGCCGTCCGATACCTCCTGGCCACGGCTCTGTGAACTGCTGGGGAAGATGCCGGCTTCTTCCACACCTCTAAAACCGGATCCAGCAGAGCGTCATTAAAAGGTAATAGAGGCTCCGCCGCGGCTGAGGCCGGATGCAACACCTCTGTCAAAAGGTTTTGTTTCGCCTCCACCACCGGCAAAGGCAGGTCCAAAAAACTAGCTGCCTTCCGTACCACTGTATGAAAGGAAGCAGCTTCCTCGGTATATTCCCCCGGGGACGAAAGGTCCCACTCAGGGGAAGTGTCCAGCCCACTGGCCGACTCCAGTCCACGCAGCCCATCACCCGAGTCCTCTAGCTCTCCTTCCTCTAGGGCTCGTTGGTACTCCTGCTCCTCTAGTACCCGGAGAGCACGCCTCCTTGAATGCAGTCGTTGCTCAATCCGCGGAGTCGACAATACCTCCGCCGAAGTCGGAGATCGGCGCCGATCTTCCGAAGCCACCGACGCCGCATCCGGCGCCACAGGTAACTTCGGCGCCGACTGAAGAGCAGTTGAAACGGATGGACCCACCGGAGTCACAGGCCGAAATCTCGACGTCGACGGGATGGAAATCCCTGGGGCCAATCCCTCCGAAGCCACCGGAGCGGCCACCGGCGCCGACACTGGCGCCGAGCCCACGTTCCCAAACGGGAGAAAGGGCATAAAGGGTGCCGGCCGAAGAGGCGCAGGATCACCCAAAGAAAAGGCCAAAGGCCCAGCCGGAGCACCCCCTGGAGCCATCTGTTGGAAGATGGCATACATCGCATTCAAGAATGCGGAACTATCGGCTCCAGGGGTGGGAAAAGCCGGATACTGGGGTGCCTGACTCGGAGGCGACCCCGACGCCGGCCTCGGCGTCTGCGCCGGAGAAAACACTTGAGGCTCCAATACCTCAATCACCGACGCCTGTCCAGGCGAAGTTGGAGACGCCGGAGAGAGCAACGGCGTCGAAGGATGCGGCGTCACCGTGGGGCTGACCTCCCATGTCCTCCGGCGCCGATCCGGAGACTTGGAACGAGCCTCCCTTGAATGACGCCGAGATTCTCTACGGCGCCGGGAGTCTCGATGACGCCGATGTCTTGGAGAAGACTTTTTCTTGTGATGCTTCTCCTTTGACTTGGCCATAAACAGCTTCGCCTCGCGTTCTTTAAGGGCCTTCGGATTCATGTGCTGACATGAATCACAAGTCGAGACGTCGTGGTCGGAGCTCAAACACCAAAGGCAATCGGAATGAGGATCCGTCACCGACATCTTGCCTCCACACTCACGACAAGGCTTAAATCCAGACTTTCTCTGCGACATTATTTCCACAGAGAAAGAGTACGCAGCAAGATATACACTGTAACCGCAAGAGTAACAGTTGCTCCCTCGAAGATAACCGTTTCGAATGCACGGAAAAAAGGGAACTGACGTCTGCACGTCGTCGAGGACCTCTCATTGCCTGTATGACGTCAGATGGCGTCGCGTGCGAGACAGTGACGTCCTCGTAGACGTGCAGAGACTAGTAAGAAGATTTCCGTCGAATGCTGGCGCCATGGGAGTATTCATGAGGTGAGGAATCCACAGGTAGTTGTATCCATCAGAAACAGCCTATTCAGGTGTAAGTGAGGCTGGGTCCAGCTCCTCCCTCACATCCTGACAGGATGGCCCGTCAAGGCCCATCAAGTCACACCTATGCTTCCATTGTGTGTGGCTGTCAAGGGAGATTACACAAAGCCTAGCTGTCACCCCTACTCCCCTTATATGTGATCAGAGACAGGCAGCAGGCACCAAACATAAGAAAATCCCAACTTTTCTAAAGGTGGCATTTTCAGATTAGTAATTTAAAATCCACCTTCACTATAAGGTAGGAATTTAAATGGTGATTCCAGAGACATCAAACGTGAAGAGATTATCGCTTCCCATTTAGAAATCACGTTTATAAAGAGTAATAATGCAATTCCAATGTTATCCTATGGGAGAGATAGGCCTTGCAGTAGTGAAAAATGAATTTCAGAGTTTTTCATTATCAGGACATGTAAAACCTAAAAATGCATGTCCTTCTTTTTAGGTTGCATCCAACCAAGCAGTGCAGCTGTCTGGTTTGCTAAAGACTTCTTAGGGACTCTCGGAATGTTGACCTAGGAATGTATTCTGCCCTTTGCTTGACATGGGCTTTGTAACTCATATTTTCTTGCTTGGTATTTGCTGGCTCTATTTGTTTTAGGCTGTCTAGCTTGAGTTTGTACCTTCCCTTTCCCAAACCTTATTCACAGTATCCCTACGAATGCTCACTTTTTGTAAACAGGCCTGCAAATCGTGTTCTTATCTTCTCACATTTGCTGTGCATTCAAAGACCAAGGCCAAATGTCAAGCGCTGTCTTCCGAGGGCATTTGGTCATTTTTCTTTCCCTGACTTCAAAGTGAAAGGATTTATGTGTCAATGTTGCTGGATACTGGGGGTAGGAGAGAGGTTTTTCTAGCACAAGCAAACATGTTTAAGTATTTCAGAATATATCAGATTTAGGAGCACAAATTAAGCACATTTTGTTATATCTGAAGTGTGTTGGAAACAAATACTTTGATATGATCAAAACAAATCATTACGCTAGGTGATGCAATTGCAACACATTTTCATTTGTGCACTGTATGGTTTTATTAGTAAAACTGTATGTCTGTGCAAATGTAATGGTCATTTCAATTGAATAAGTGTTGCCTGCAATGACAGTCTGCTACCACACCATAAATACTCTACTTTGCAACACTGCACTCTACTCTGCATCACTTCATTTTACACAACTTCAAGCTACTGCACTACCCAATGTATGCCACTGCACTCTACATCACTTTACGCTATGCCCCTCTATTCTGCCTTTTGCCACTCTATTCTTTGCCCCAGCACTCTTCCCCACTCTAGTCTACACTACTACACTCTTGGCCACTGCACTTTACACCACTCCAGTCTAGACCACACCAATCTACACTGCACAACTCCACTTTATGCCACTGTACTCTACGCCACTCTTCAACACTGCACTCTAAGCCACTGCACTCTATGCCAATACATTCTATGTCAATGCACTTTACTCTGTACCACTCAAATCTACACCCCTGCATTCTATGCCAATCCACTGTATGCAACACTAATCTACTCTGCACCACTCACTCTATGCAGTTTACACTGCACTTTACGCCATTACACTCTATGACACTCTACACAACTACACTTTACCTGGCACCACTCAACTCTATGCCAATTCACTCTTCTCTGAAACAATCTACTCTACGCCACTCTATTCCACTTTGCGCCACTCTACTCTATGCCACTGCACTCTACACAAATGCACTCTACTCTGCATCACTGTAGTCTAGCCTAAGCCACTACTCTCTACACCACTACTCCACTTTACTCTGCAACACTGCACTCTCTGCCACTGAACTCTATGCCACTCTAGTCTGTGCTACTGCACTCTATGCCACTGCACTCTACAGCACTATACTCAACTCTGCACCACTCTATGCTACTCTACTCGTCACCATTCTAGCCCACTGTACTCTATGCCACTACACTTCATTCAACTACGCTGTACTCTGTGCCACTGCCCTTGGCATCACTTAATTCCACGCCACTCCACTCTGCTTGAAGCCACTGCACTCTACGCACCACTCTAATCTATGCCATTGCATTCTAGGATGCTGTATGCCCCTGAATTAAATGTCACTGCACTAAACGCCACTATATAACACTACACCAATGCACTCTACACTATGCCATTCCAGTGTATGCCACCCTACGCGACTCCACACTGTGCCACTCCAATACACAACACTCTCTGCCACTCGCCTCTACAACACTACTCCACTGTTCGCCATTCCACTCCACAACACTCCACACGACTCTCCTCTATGCCACTAACTTTAAGCCACGCTGCTGTACAACATGGCTAAAACACATTGACAAAGCCTAAGCTCTTGCATAGGCGAGACCTATCGGCTTCGCCAATGCTGGTTAAATTCATTATACCCTGCCCTCTGGGATGTTGAGGGCCTACCCTAGGGGTAACATATGTATTAAAAAGGGAAGTTTGAGCCTGGCAAAAGTGTTATTTTGCCAGGTCGACATGGCACTGTAAAACTGCACACACAGACTCTGCAGTGGGATACCCGAGTCATGGTTACAGGGCTACCTAAGTGGGTGGCACAATCAGTGCTGCAGGCCCACTAACAGCATTTAATTTACAGGCCCTGGGCACATCTAGTGCATTTTACTAGGGACTTAAAAGTAAATGAAATATGCCAATTGGGGATAAGCCAATACTACCATGTTTAAAGCAGAGCGCACAAGCACTTTAGCACTGGTTAGCAGTGGTAAACTGCACAAAGACCTGAGGCCAATAAAAATGAGTTCAGTAAAAATAGGAGGAGGAAGACAAAAATTTGGGGATGAACCTGCAGAAAGGCCCTTTTTCCAACATCACCTTATTACACTAATGATGCACCCTCTATTTGGGCTGGTGACTTTCATTAGGTCAACTCACTATTGATGGATAGGTCCCATCCTTCCTTCTCTGGTATGGAATTAATTAAAACTTTTGATGGGTTTACCTCTTGGGCAGGTTAATTGGTACCCACAGACTTACGGAGGTCGCTCCATCACTCAGAGGTGAAGTTCACATGTCATTCCCCCATACATGATCTACACATATGCTCAGATATGGTTCTCTGCAGCACACACCAATTAGGGGGTGCATATAATGTTCAACATCTTTGTAAGACAGCATTGGATCATAACCCAATTCTACTACATCTGGATTGCAGCCCACAAGCATCTTGTATCCCTACAGGGAGAATACAGAATAGGAGTCTGATGGAAGTTCTATTCCAGTCTGATGGAAGTTCTATTCCACCAGACAAGGGAGCATACATCTCAGTTTTTTGCTGACAATGCAGCAACAGTTAGTGACACAAGGACCGAATGGGAGGGCTTCAAGGTCTTAATATGTGGTATTTGTGTAACGGGCTGAGAGCAACACTTACAATGGGAGACTTGACAGTGAGATTAGGCAATTGGAAGTAAAAGCAATGGGCTTGGACTGGGTGAGACCACACCTACTGAACATTAAAAAAACATATAATAAAGTTATTGATCCCATGTGCCTTTATAATTGTAGACAACTTACGCTTCGAAAACAGTGAGGCTGACAACTCGGACAGTCTATCGACAAACACTCACCCACAGGTTAATAGGGTGATGTATGAATACTTTAAAGAGTTTTATACAGCACAGGCCTTAGATCTTTCCTTTGGGCTTGGTTGATTATCTAGAATGATTACTGCTGGTTGCGTTGAATCGGGAACAAGCTATGACCCTAGAGGACTCCACTCACCCTGGCCAAAATATGGGTCGCTATAAAGGAATTGCCGCTGTACAGAACCAGTACCAAATGATGGTCTCTCCCCAGCACAAGGAAAGCACTACTGATCAGTGGCACATTCTCCACTATGGGGAAGGAGAGTTACACCCCTGCTAGCAACAGCAGCTGCAAAACTTTAAAAACACAATGACAATAAACAATGTTTATCGTTTCATTTTTATCCCCTTCTGTGCCCAGGACGTAATGGTTACGTCCTGAGGCACAGTGCTCGTGTGCCCAGGACATAACCATTACGTCCTGGGCACAGAGCCCAGAGGGAGCGCTAGCGCTCCCTCTGAGGGGTTCTCCCCCACCCCCCCAAGGCAGAGATGGAAGGGGAAGCCCTTCCCCTTCCACCCCTGACCCCCCCACCCCACCTGTGATGTCAGCGCGCGATTGCGCGTTGATTGTCACAAGGCCTCCTCCCATCGCATTTCTCTTCCGATCACGTGGAGGAGGCCGGGAGAGGCTTCAAAGGGAAGGAAATGAATTTCCTTCCCTTTGAAGTCTCTCTCAGCGTTTTAGCAGCCGGATTGCCCACTAGACACCAGGGATTACATTTTTTGAAGGAACTTGGCATAAGGGAGCGACCCCTTGGGCAAGGGTCGCTCCCAGGGGGGGACAAATTTATTTTAGGCCATTTCTGCCCCCCGGGGGGGCAGAAACCTAGAGGCGCCAGGGCACTTTTTTTGTGTTTTTTTTTTTTTTTGTTTGTTTGTTTTTTTTAGAGCTGGGGAGCGACCCATTAGGCAAGGGTCGCTCCCCTGGGGGGCAAATTGTATTTAGACCATTTCTGCCCCACCTTGGGGGCAGATCGGCCGATTTTAGGTCAATCTGCCCCCAAGGGGGGCAGAAACAACTAGAAACCGGGGATCTTTTTTTTTTGCGCCAATGTCACGCATGGGGAGCGACACTGCTTGTCAACACCTTATCTTGTGGCCATTTTGGAAATACAAAGGTTTTCTTGATACCTATTTTTCAATTTTTATATTTCAGCACATGAATTGCTTTATACCCGGTATAGAATAAAAACCCATTGCAAGGTGCAGCTCATTTATTGGCTCTGGGTACCTAGAGTTCTTGATGAACCTACAAGCCCTATATATCCCCGCAACCAGAAGAGTCCAGCTGACGTAACGGTATATTGCTTTCAAAAATCTGACAGCGCAGGAAAAAGTTAGAGTAAAACGTGGAGAAAAATGGCAGTTTTTTTCACCTCAGTTTCAATATTCTTTTATTTCAGCTGTCATTTTCTGTAGGAAACACTTGTAGGATGTACACAAATGACCCCCTGCTGAATTCAGAATTTTGTCTATTTTTCAGAAATGTTTAGCTTTCTGGGATCCAGCATTAGTTTCTCACCCATTTTGGTCACTAACTGGAAGGAGGCTGAAAGCACAAAAAATAGTAAAAATGGGGTACGTCCCAGTAAAATGTCAAAATTGTATTTAAAAATTGGGTTTTCCAATTCAAGTCTGCCTGTTACTGAAAGCTGGGAAGATGGTGATCTTGCCACCGCAAACCCTTTGTTGATGCCATTTTCAGGGGAAAAAACACGAGCTGCCTTCTGCAGCCCGTTTTTCCCATTTTTTTGAAAAAAAATTCTTGGTCTCTTTCAGGGGAACCCACAAAGTCTGGGAACCCAGAATCCCTAGGATGTTGGAAAAAAAGGACGCAAATTTGGCGTGGGTAGCTTATGTGAACAAAAAGTTATGAGGGCCTAAGCGCGAACTGCCCCAAATAGCCAAAAAAAGGCTCGGCACAGGAGGGGGAAAAGGCCTGGCAGCGAAGGGGTTATAGGAGCTGGGCCATGGGGGATGACAGACAGGGAAGGGAGTGGTGTGCACTCCCCTCAGGGTGCATGAGTGTTTGGCCGGTCGTTTCAGGACGGCCAAACACACATGCACAATGAGCGGTCTCCAACCCGAGCTGCGTTGCAGGGTTGGAGACAGCAGGCACAGGCTCCCAGCCTGCCTGGGATCGCAAGGCCAGGGCATTCAGGCCAATCTTGATGCTGCTCTCATGCTGTTAACAGCATGAGAGCAGCGTTAGGATTGGACGCAGGGCATGCTGGGAGCCTGTGCCTGCCTGCAGTGGAGACAAAGAGCGACGCTGCGGCTGGGATTGAGGTAAGTTTATTTTTTTTATTATTTTTTTTTTTGTTTTGTTCACCCCGCCCCTTTGCCTCACCGCCAACCACAACTCCTATTGAATCCAGTTCTGAAACAGAACTGTACTCCTTCAGAGGTGGGCTCCTATTGCACACTCTCCATTCTTAATACTAACTACAAAATATTTAGCAAGGTGCACATGAATCACGTGCTTCCATAGATACAGCTATTGGTCCGTCGAGACCAATTCAGATTTGTACCAAAATGAAGTACTGCGCAGAATAAGGAGGCTTTTTCAGGTCCTTGATAGTGTGAAGGTGGAGGATAGTACAGCTGAGGTTGTGTCAACAGACATGCAGAATGTCTCAGATTGTCTAGACTGGGAATATTTGTTAGCAGTCTTATATAGGCATGGCCCTGAAACAATTAATTGGATCAGATTACATGCGAGAGTGCCAAGGTTAAGACTGGTAGGTTGATCTCTACACAGGTACGAGTGGGAAGGCTTGTCCCCTTTCTCCTGTCTTCTTTTCCGTAACAAACTGGAGCTGTTGGCTGTCACATTCAGGCAGCCGATGCTGCCACAGGGGATCAAAAGTGGGGCGGGTGTTTCATTTGCTATCTCTTTATGCCAACTATGTCCCTTTAACCTGAGAGATGTGGGCCTCCACTTTCCTTGTGCACTGGATTTTTTTGGCAAAATATCTGACCTCCACTTCAATCATGCTGGATCTTATTTACCGCTGTCTACCCGCATGGCAGTTTTTGCGGGTTAAGGCGGGATGGCATTGTTAAGGGTGTCTGGCGTTAGCAGACTGGCCCGTCCTAGGTGCATGCACTGCTGGTAGCACTCTTCGACATCAGCAGATATAGACAGTGGTTACTTGACTATACATAACATTGACACAGTTGACCATATTTGACTTTGAAAGTTTGAAGGTGACGTCCATTTAGAATTAACTGATCAAAATTTAGGGGGGAGGTCCTGGCTTACCCCCAAGCCAGTATCCAGGAAGACCTGCCTCAAATTCATTCAACGTAATGCTCTCCATCGCACATACATGGCCACTGCTCAATTGAACAAAATATTTCATACAGTCCCGGACTGTTGTCCTAGTTGCCAGGTGCCCAGTGACAACCTTCTTTATATGTTCTGGGGCTGTACTTACATACAGCCATTTCGTAAATATATCCGATCTCCAATCACTAAGATTTCCAGTTTACAGATTGCCCCCACCGCAGAAGTATTCTTGTTGATCCCACATCCCAGTAAATTGAAATATGAGGCCAGATTTATAGATCTAGCCCTTGTCCTGGAGTTATTGAACAGAAGTGAAAAATGGCAACTCCATCCTCTGCTGAGTGGAATAAAGAGGTACATAGGTGGGCGGGGGCTGGGAGCAACTCAACTGTTATTGGCCAAAGAAGGAAAGCGGGTAACGCTTGCATAACAGTAGGATACTTTGATAATGAAAAATTCACAAGAAAGATGATACAAAGCCCTCTTGGCTCCAGAGGTTTCCCCTTATGAAGTACCACATATGATTGTATATAGATTGGTCCCCCTGCCCGGCTTTACAGATTATATATATGAATATTGTACCAGATGGTTACAAGTCACCCCATCTCAGATTCAGTCACTGAACTAACCTCACACCCAACGCTACTTATGTTCTATTGAACATGTACACTAACTGTCATATCTAAGAGATAGTCACCTTCAATACTTCTTGAACTGTACCTGCCGAATGTAAGATTTTCATTCTGTTCCTACCTAGTTATTCTCTATTTTAGCTGATATATCTCCCTAGCAATCAGTATCTGTAAATCAGTGTATATCCTCACATGCTACTGTGTCACGTATCAACGGCCTAGGGTATATCAATATGTGAACTGAAATATGTAAGCAGGTATGTTCTATCTCCTAGGTTCTGGATGTTACTATATTCTAAAACTCAAGAAAACATTAAAAAGTCCTTATCAATGCTGAACAACCTCACAGCTGTACTGTTTGTGCTGACCTCTAGCTGATATTGGGCCTTTATACCTTTAACATAGTTGACCACATTTTCTACCTTCAGCCCAGTGCTCACTTGTTTTTAATCGTTGTCTTATGTTCCTGTCCTGGAGAGAATTACAAGCTTTTATGTTCGCTATAATGCAATCTGCATAGCTTTTCCGCAAAGGCATAACGCAAGCCCCTACAATTTGGTTAGAGGCAATCAACCGTTCGGGGGCTCCCATTCAGCTCAAGGCTAATGTACATCTGTGAGATATGGGAGACTCCGGGGCCCCATGTTACACTCTTTATGGGGGTCCCCATAATTTCCGTTATGCCACTGATTTTCCGCTTATTGGTTCCAAACTATGCTGATGAGTCACACCATTTCCTCTACTTTATAATTAACAAATTAAGAAAGTTGTACAAATCCCATTAGAAGCAAGAGGCTCAGCTGAACATAAATGGGGAGGTATAAGGGACTAGGTACCAGCGAGTCTGATTGATCTTAGCAACAGCGGTGGCGAAGCGCAAAGTGGCAAAGGCCTGGGGATTGCCTAGAATACCGTAAGCCCAAGAATGGGAGGAAGATATAGACTGGTGTCAGAGAGCGGAACATGTGGTATACACCAGTAGGGGCTGCCCGAAAAAATGCGAGAAAATCTGGGGGGCTTGAGCAATTTACATGAACGAGGGGTGACTACCCAGGAATAGGGACAGTGTGCGATGAGATATTATGAAGATGTTGTTAAAAGTCAAGGACGTCGGTAATGATATTTGCTGTGGAACAATTTATCAACCTGCAGTGTCAATGCATGTTATATTGTGGCTTATTACTTTGCACAACAGTCTGGTATTATGCTGCTTACCGAGCGTTTCTATAATAAAAGATTTAAAAAAAAAAAAAAAAGGAAGTTGTACAATACCAACTTTCCCAACTTTTGGGAGGTACTGATTTCGCCACATCCTCCTCGTTCAGATCATTACATTATGTGTCATGGGTTGATATAACACAACTGGCTGTCCAATGACGGCTCATGAACAGGAACCAGGCTGCAGCCTCAGTAAATGGGTACTCACTTTGGGAAATCAAATGTTTAAAAACATATAAGTTTGAAAGAGTCATTTAGATAAAGGTTCCAATACCAATCGGTAATAACAGATATAAAAATGAATGGCAGCTCTAAAATATGCCATGGGGGCACATTTCTGGCAGGAGAATATCAGTCTCCTGAGTTATGGTTACATTTGATATTTCTAAAATTAAGACGTGGAAAATCCACTTTAAAAGTTACCAGTAGTAGCACTGTACCGATATCAGAAAAAACACAAGACAGCTGGCCAGTATTTCTCCTGCACATTTCCTTTTGTCTAGAAAAAAATTACATGCATTCAATAAACACAAAGCTGTCATATGCACAGGCTCCAAAAGTACCCTTAACACCTAAACCTTTCTGAAAAAGTCTGTGAAGGAAAATCGCTCAATGAATTTAGGAGAAAACTCACAAATTGTCACAAGAGTTCTGGTGCTCCTGTGGTTCATCATTTCTTGCGGGTGTTTTGGACGCTGTCCAGAAATTTGACTCCCCAAACTTATAGGTTCACTCGGGTCTCCAAAAATGATGATTTGTTAGCAGAAGGTTGTTGATGAATGCCAACTCATGTACATTTTCCCTAGCTAGATCTTTTCCTACCATCATATTACAGATGGTTAGTTTAATTTTATATTTAACTAATCCCACTGAGATTACTGGCGTGGGATTTTTAAGTCTCCCACATTTTCTTTTTGTTACAGTTTGCACAAAAAGAATCAACGCATCGCTGAAAATGTACACATATGATTCCTTTCCAGTTGGCTTCAAGCAAATTCTCATCTTCTGTTATCAGCTATGTCTGGATTACTGCTTTGCAGTAAGTGTTGCAGTGTCAAGGCTGGGCCACATGAACCACTCCCTTCCCCCTGTCTGCCAGAAAATACCAATCCAGAGAAATAGATGGCTCTTGACAGACAAACTCTCACGTTCTAGATATGATCCTTCATGCAGCTCGGCTTACACTGAAATATTTACAGGCAAATTATCAGCCTCCTATACTGACATTTACATAAGGGATGGTGCTGCTGAATTCTTACACACAAATCTATTAGAAAATAAAAATATGCTAGCTACCTCTACAGGGCAGATGTTTTCATTCATTAAAGGGGCTACGTATTTTCTAAAAACAAAAAAACGTTTTTATGAAGAGGCTATGTATCGTGGGTATAAGTACGTGGGAAGTGGACAAGGTTTTTTCTCTTTTCTCACAAATACTCAGAAACGTATATGGAGTGGTTGCAAAGTTATGTGTGACTGGATTTCCAAGAGCACTTTTTACAATGATTTGTATATTGCATTCCCCTATGTTCTCCATTTTAGAGTAAGTGTAACTTGGCATACTTTTTGCTCACAAGTGTCGAATCACGCTTGAAGAGCAAGTTACTTACCTTCGGTAACACTTTTTCTGGTGGATACACTAGCTACCTGTGGATTCCTCACCTAATGAATTCTCCCCATGCGTAGCATTCGACGGAATCTTCTCTCTAGCTCTGCACGTCGGCGAGGAAGTCACAATTGCCTGACTCCACGCGGCTCTGTCTGACGTCATCGTGGCAAAAAGAGGCCCTCGCCGGCGTGCTGACGTCAGTCTACGCCATTTTTGACGTGCCTTTGAAACGGATAGATAAACATTGATAATCCAAACCCTTCATAACTATATCCAATAAACCTTCATGGAAAAAGTAATCGCCAATAATAGACACAATACCAATGCACCTTCTTAAAAGTTCTACACCATTATGAACAATTTTAGAACTTGCAAATAAACAGAAATGAAAAAATAAATATATATATATATATATATATATATATATATATATATATATACACACAAATATACATAAATACATAAATAAAATATACAAATGCACACCCAAGGAGATCTCGGTATGACCAGACAAACAACGGGGAGGCGGGAGGGACCGTGAGGAATCCACAGGTAGCTAGTGTATCCACCAGAAAAAGCGTTACCGAAGGTAAGTAACTTGCTCTTCTGATGGATACAACTACCTGTGGATTCCTCACCTAATGAATAGAGTCCCAAAGCAGTACCACCTCGGAGAAGGGTGTCCGTCTGGTCACACCAAGAACTCCTGCAGTACAGACCACGCAAAATGGCCATCCCTCCTCACCTCCGAATCCAGGCAATAATGCTTTACAAAGGTGTGGAGGGAAGACCAAGTCGTGGCCTTACAAATGTCCGCCACTGGAACACCTCTGGCCAGGGCCGATGAGGTCGACTTGGCCCTGGTGGAATGGGCTCTGATCCCCTCAGGAGGATCCTTCTTCGCCAATGAATAACATATCTTAATACAAAGAACGACCCAACTGGATAGCGTGCTTTTGTGGACGGCCTTCCCCTTCCCTATGTATCCAATAAAGAGTTGGTCATCCAAGCGGAACTCTCTCGTCCTGTCAATGTAAAAACTGAGAGCCCTCCTGGGGTCCAGACAATGGAGTCTTTCCTCCTCCTTAGATGGATGCAGAGGAGGGTAGAATGTCGAGAGAGTGATGGATTGTCCCAAATGAAACAGAGACACTACCTTGGGGAGGAAAGCCGCCCCGGTCCTCAAAACCACTTTGTCTATATGAAAGGTTGTAAAAGGTGGATGAACAGAAAGCGCCTGAAGTTCACTCACACGTCTAGCCGACGTGATGGCTGTTAGAAACACAGTTTTTAAAACCAAACACCTTAAAGGATAAGAATGAAGCGGCTCAAAGGGAAAGCCCATCAAAAAAGTTAACACAAGATTTAAATCAGACTGGGGCTTGATAAACGGAGTGGGAGGAAACCTATTGGTAAGCCCCTTAAAAAACCTTAAAACTAAAGGGGATTTGAACAGAGAGGGTTGATCAGGAAGACCTAAGAAGGCCGAAAGGGTCGAAAGATAGCCTTTGACAGTGGTCACAGCGCAACCTCGCCGCGCCAACGACAAAGCAAACAGCAATATATCTGACAGATGGGCACTTAAGGGATTAATTTGTTGCTC
This sequence comes from Pleurodeles waltl, assembly GCF_031143425.1. Lineage (NCBI taxonomy): Eukaryota > Metazoa > Chordata > Amphibia > Caudata > Salamandridae > Pleurodeles > Pleurodeles waltl. Next base: position 1,128,145,646 of record NC_090448.1, read on the forward strand.
TCCACACCAATGAACGAATTTAGCCCACCTGCTCGCATAGACAGATTTGGTGGCGTGTCGCCTGGCCGATAAAAGAACGTCCACCACCTCTGGCGGGAGAGAAAAAGCACTCAGGTTGCCCCGTTCAATCTCCAGGCATGAAGGTGCAGGCTCTGGAGGTGGGGGTGTAGAACCCGCCCCTGCGAGTGCGAGAGGAGGTCTGCCCTGAGAGGGAGACGGAGCGGAGGGCACAGTGAGAGTTGGAGTAGGTCTGCGTACCACACCCTTTGTGGCCAATCCAGAGCTATTAGAATGACTTGGGTCCGGTCTTGGCGAATCTTCCTCAGAACCCGAGGAATCAAGGGTATGGGGGGAAACGCGTAAAGCAACTGGTCGCACCAGGACATCTGAAACACGTCCCCCAACGCTCCTTGGCTCGGATACTGAAGGCTGCAGAACGACGGACTGTGCGCATTCTCCTGAGTGGCAAAAAGGTCTATCCGGGGAAAACCCCACATCCGAAAGAACAAGATCCGGATGAAGATGCCACTCGCGATCGTCTGAGAAGAGCCGACTGAGACTGTCCGCACGCACATTTTGAACCCCGGCCAGATGGTTTGCTATTACGCAAAGCAGATGGTCCTGAGCCCAGGACCAGAGCCGTAGAGCCTCTCTGCAGAGAAGGTACGACCCCACTCCTCCCTGCTTGTTGATGTACCACATCGCAGTCGTATTGTCCGTTAGAACTTGAACCGACTGACCGTGAAGGGAAGGGAGGAAGGCCTTGAGGGCCAAACGAATCGCCCGCAGTTCCAGCAGATTGATATGAAACATCTGCTCCACTGGAGACCAACGACCCTTGATCTCCAGGTTCCCCAGATGCGCTCCCCACCCCAAAGTGGAGGCATCCGTTATCACTGTGGTCAACGGAGGAGGCAGTGAAACAGCTTTCCTTGAGACAGGTTGCCGTCCGTAGCCCACCATTGGAGATCCGTCGCAGTGTCTCTGGAGATCTTGATCAACTCCTCGAGACCCCGTTTGTGTTGAAACCACTGCCTGCGGAGGCACCACTGAAGAGCCCTCATGTGCCAGCGTGCATGAGTGACCAACAGAATGCAAGAAGCGAGCAAACCGAGCAAACGAAAGACCTTGAGGACTGGAACAACCGCTCCTTCTTGAAACATTGGAATCAACGCCTGAATGTCCTGGATCCGCTGTGGCAGAGGAAAGGCCCTATTCAATGTAGTGTCCAGTACTGACCCTATGAACAGGAGGCGTTGAGAGGGCTATAGGTGAGACTTGGGCACATTTATTGAAAAGCCCAGACTGAACAACAACTGGGTTGCCAGCTGCAGATGATGCAACACAAGCCCCGGAGACTTGGCTTTGATCAACCAATCGTCCAGGTAAGGGAATACCGCTATCCCTTTCCTTCTGAGGTCTGCTGCAACAACCGCCATCACCTTCGTGAAGACCCGAGGTGCGGAAGTAAGATCAAAAGGAAGGACCGCAAACTGGTAGTGTTGCGACCCCACCACAAACCAGAGATACTTCCTGTGTGACTTGAGAATAGGAATATGGAAATAAGCATCCTGCAAGGCGACCAACACCATCCAATCCTCCTTGTTCAACGCCATGAGTACCTTTGCTAGAGTCAGCATTTTGAATTTCTGCTGCTTGAGGAACCAATTCAAAATCCTCAGGTCCAAGATAGGCCTCAGACGACCATCCTTTTTGGGGATCAGAAAGTACCTTGAATAACATCCTTGACCCCTCTCCAGCACGGGAACCAACTCCACTGCACCTTTCAACAATAGGGACAGAACCTCCTGGTCTAGCAACAGGAGATGATCTTCTGAACAAAAGGAAGGACAGGGAGGGAGGGGAAGGGGAATCTCCCGAAAGGGAAGGGCATAGCCTTTTCTCACCACGCTGATGACCCAGGAATCGGATGTTATGGACTCCCACATGGGAAGAAAAAGAGATAGCCTCCCCCCTACCGGAGAGACATGGGATGCGATGGCGAGAGGACTAGGGCTACTTTCCTTGTTGCATCCCTCCAAAGGAAGAGGAAGGGTGCTGCTGCTGGGTGGCCCCTCTAGTGCGGACCCTCCCCTGCCCCCTAAATGATCGATAAGGGAGGCTCGAAGACTGCTGTCCTGGCTGCTGCAATCTCCCACGAAAGGAAGCCCCTCGTCCAAAAACTCGCAGCCGCCTAAAAGATCTAAATGGGGCCGAAACAGCCTGCAGGCCCAAGGACTTAGCAGTGGCCCTACACTCCTTAAATCGCTCTAGCGCAGAGTCTGCTTTAGATCCAAACAATTTAGCCCCATCAAAAGGAAAGTCCAAGAGTGTGGCCTGAACTTCTGAAGAAAATCCAGATGTGCGCAACCAAGCATGGCGCCTGGTGGCAACAGAGGTCCCCATGGCTCTTGCAACAGAGTCCGTGGTGTCCAGCCCTGACTGAATGACTTGCGTAGCCGCTGCCTGGGCATCCACAAGTAGGCCATGCAAGTCCCGGGGCATGTCTGGTAACACTGTCTTCGCTGCATCCATTATTGCGTGTATGTACCTGCCAAGGATGCAGGTAGCATTAGCAGATTTTAACGCCATGCTACACGATGAGAAAACTTTCTTGGACGACTGTTCCCTACGCTTGGACTCCCAGTCAGATAGTACTCCCGGAAAGGAGCCAGGAGCAGACCGTGAGGAACAGGATGCCTGTACGACCAGACTCTCTGGAGACGGATGCTTAGACAGAAATTCGGGGTCTCTAGGTGCAGACCTATATCGTCTGGTCACCGACCTGCTCACAGCCGACGAGGTGACAGGCTTCTTCCACCCCTCTTCTATTGGCTCCATGAGAGCCTCATTGAATGGCAACAGAGGATCCGCAATGGCTGTGGCAGGGTGAAGTACTTCTGTCAGAAGGTTGGTTTTAACCTGCGCCATAGGCAGGGGAAGTTCCAGGAAATTCACAGCCTTCCTGATGACGAAATGAAAGGTGGCTGCCTCCTCTGTATACTCCCCTGGGGAGGCCAGATCCCATTCTGGGGAAGTATCTAGTCCACTGGCTGTATCCAATCCTGGAAACTCACTCTGGGGATCAGCAATCTCCCCTTACTCAAGGATCTGCTGCTGGTACTCCCCCTCCTCCAGCAACCTGAGGGCCTTCCTTCTGGATCTCAATTTGGCCTTCAATCCCGGCGTCGGCATGGCGTGCAATGACATCGGTGAATGGCGCCGAAAGGCGTCATTACAGGATCTCCGGATCCTCCCGACGCCGTAGATGGATCCATCGGCGCCATGGATAAAGGCCCTGCACCCGTCGACGCCATCCGGCTTCGAGGCTCCATCTCAACAGACAACGGGGTCGAAGGTCTCTCTCTCGACGTCGACGGCTGCGCCGCCGGCACCTGGTTAGAGTCTCCGGCCGGACAGAACGGCATAAACGGCGTCAGCCTGTACGGAGCCGGAACGCCTAGGTTGAATGCCAGGGGACCAGTGGGGCCAGCCGGCGCACCACCTTCCGGAGCCATGTTTCGGAATATGGCAAACATGGCATTTAGAAATGACGCCGGATCCGTACCCGGAGCCGGAAACGCAGGATAGTCCTGAGGAGCCGGAGCTGGCGCCGGACTTGACTCCTGCGCGCGTGGATGTGCTGGAGAAGCCTGTTGACTTTGAGGCTCCACAACCTCAAAGACCAACGGCGCCGGGGGAGTCTGCAGAGTCACTGGTTGTGGAGACACTGTCAGGCTGACTTCCCAAGACTTACGGCGTCGAGTCGACGGAGACCTCGACTCAGACCGGCTTCGGGATCGACGCCTGGAGTCACGATGACGCCTCTTCTTGTGACTTGACTTCCCCAACGATGATCCATGGTGCCGTTTCCTCTCCTTCTTAGCCTTGGCTAAGAACAACTTAGCCTCACGTTCCTTCAAGGCCTTTGGGTTCATTTTTTGGCATGAACCACATTCCTGGACGTCGTGGTCCGAACTCCGTCAAAAAAGACAGTTGTTGTGGGGGTCAGTCACCGACATCCGACCTCCGCATTCTCTGCAGGGTTTCAAACCTGACTTCTTCGGAGCTGACATGTCGACAAAAAATACAAAGTATCCCTTCCGAAGAGCAAACGATACAGGTAGCTGGAAAAGTAACCGTTATCGAAGGCACGGAAAAAAGGGAACTGACGTCAGCACGCCGGCGAGGGCCTCTTATTGCCACAATGACGTCAGGCGGAGCCACGTGGAGTCGGGCAATTGTGACGTCCTCGCCGACGTGCAGAGCTAGAGAGAAGTTTCAGTTGAATCCTACGCATGGGGAGAATTCATTAGGTGAGGAATCCACAGGTAGTTGTATCCATCAGAAAAAAAACATGCAAGCTATGCACTTGCATAAAAAGCACGGATATTCTAGCACTGGTCTACAAACTGTGACTATATGTGTACGTGTAAGACCTGGCCCTTTTTGCAGAGCCATCCCCAAATTCTTTGCCTCCTTCCTCCTATTTTTTCTGACCTCTTGCTGTTGGCTCAAGGACTCTGAGCATTTTATCACTGCTGATGAGTGCTAAAGTGCAGGTGCTCTCCCTTCTAAAGTTGGTATGATTGGCTTACACTTAATTGGCACATTTAATTTACCTGCATGTCCTCTGTACAGCAGTATCTCTATGGGCCTGTAACTGAAATGCTACTAGGGGGCTTACAGCACTGCTTGCGCCACCCACAGAAGTAGCCTTTCAAACCTGTCTCAGGCCTGCTAGCGCAGGGATTGCGTGGGCAGTTTACTGCCATAGGGACCTGGCATCTAAATTTACTACCCTTTTACTACATATAAGTCAACCCTAAGGCAGGCCCTAGCTAGTCCCCTGGGCAGGGCGCTATGTATGAAGAAGGCAGGACATGTCCCTGGTTGTGGGGCCTGTCCTGGTAGTGACAAACAGCCTATTTGGTTTCTAATTGCTGTGAGTGCTGCCCTATGTCTAGAGGGTATTGTCTGATCTATGAGAGGTAGCATAGGTATGTTTGGTATGGTTGTAATGGTAGTGAGAAATGCTGCTCACTGGTGTAGGTGGATTTTTTATTACCATTATAGAAATGCCACTCCTAGAAAGTGAGCATTTCTCTGTGCTTATGACTCTGGTGTTTTGCAGCTTGACTCCAATCTACGTCTGGGGCAGAGACACAGCTGGGCTTTGTGCACACTTTTCAGACAGCCTGTACACAAGGAGGGTAGCAGGGTATTACTGATACGTTGTGTTTGGTCTAATGATGTTGTGTACAATACAGTGTATTTTTATATGACTTGGTGTTGTGTTTCGTTTGTGGTGGGGACAGTATGTCACGTGTATTGTGCAAACGCTTTACACATTGCCTCTGGGTTAGGCCTGACTGCTCGTGCCAAGCTACCAAGGGGGCGAGCAGGGGTTATCCTGGCCCTCGCACGGACTAGAGTGGGTGGGTTCTGCCTGGCTTAGGTGCACACCCTAGTCAACCAGAAACCCCATTTCTAATAGCATGGGAGCAATCAATTTATCATAAAACTTGAAGGAGCTCGCTTCCCAGAGTGCCAAACCCAAAAGAACCACAACCCAAGTCTAGTGGGCTCTTCGCGTTCTATGGGCAATGCTTCTGCTAACTGTCAGGAAGAGGTAGTTTCTCCACTAGAAACTACCCCCACTGTTAGCTTCAGGATCATGATGTGAAAAAACAAGCCTGGATGCCTGTGGAGGGTTGAGGAATCAGACAGGCCAGAATCAAATATCTAACAAAGGGTTCTTACAACAGAATCTTAATTCTGGCATAGGCGCGACGTTTCAACACATCAACATTTTGAATTTAATTTGATTTTGGTGTATAGTTATAATTGGGACTGACAACTCTTCTGCATGCTAACGAACGTGCACAGCTGCCCTTGGTGCCCCAACTGTACTAATGTTTGGATCCCTAATGCTGATTTATGTTGTCACAGTCAAACATGGATCATGACAAAGGCCTGTTTCACAGACTACAGCCTTGTTGGGAGGGGTGCCCAAAGCGCTAACCCCCTAGTGGTGAGAGGCTAATGACTTCACCAGAAGTCAAGCAGAACGAATGTGTTGGTGGAAGCTTACGATGTAGTAATCAGTAGGAGTGAACAGGACCTTTTTAAACTGGGTGTCTCGAGTGAGGACTAGATGCACATTCAGTTAATGTTTCCCTGCTGTGTGCTTAACTCATCCTAGGCCTACATTGGTTTGGGGTGAACTGCTGCGCAGCACGAGTGGTGTATCTGAGCTTGGTGTATGTGTGTGTCTGGGAAGGGTACAATACAGGGATAGTACTATGTAATGTGTGCATTCTGAATGCATGTGATGGATGTATGTATGTCTATGAGTGATACTGGCCAAGAAAGATAAGTGCTGTGCAGTTCATGCATGTTAAGTATAAGTGTCAGGTGTATGTGTGCCTGTGAGTGGTACAGTGCAGGAAGGATTCAGTGCTGTGTATGCAGTGTGTGTATGCTGTACACATACAAAGGGTGTATGTGTGCCTGTGAATGGTGCAATACATGAAGGGAATTGTATTTAATTTTGGGAGACCAGTGCCTGCATGGGGAAGCATGAGAAGAGGAGGCAGAGAGATTCCCCCAGACAGATTTGTATATTGCTGCATTTCTGTAAGCTGGGTGGGACACACTGGAGAGGGGAGAGACAGCTTCCCTCGTACAGTTCAAATGGTGCTCTTTGATTCAGTGAGAGGCCACGAGGGAGGGACCTGGGCACATTTCAGCAAGGAATGTGGCTGATAAGAGAATCATAAACATTAGGGCCTGGGCTCTGGAATAACCTTTTGATACACATTTAACTATGGCTGACACATAGGTGTGAACTCTAGTCACTCCCATAGCCTGGGTTGTGGGGCTATCTGACCTGGAGTCAGTCCTGCAATGACAGACTGCTTTCAAAAGGAAGAAAGGGCAGAGGGGTAGGAACTTCAAAAGAAGCAGACCCCCAACACAAGACTCAGACTTTAAATCACATTTGGCATCGGGAAATGGACTGTGAGAAGGGGAGCATGAACCCCAAAAAACGGTCATCTGCCAAGCAGCCAGAAGGGCTGTGTAAGAAGAAGGTGAACTGCAAAACCTCTGCCTGTGACCAGGAATGGGAGGCAAGGCCTGCTAGACTCCCTCCTGGGTGAAGCCACATCACCAAGGGAATCCAAGACCAACTGCCCTGCAGCCTGGAGCACCACCACCTGCCTGTCTGCCAAGACCAGTGTGCCTGTGAGGAATAGGATAGCCCTGGAGGGAGAAAGGTCCAGTGGGGAGCCCTGTCGAGTGAACTCCATCCTTTGCGAGGTGTGAGGAGATGGCTGCTGCACCAATCGGGGTTGTGCCTGTGTGCAGGATGAACTTGGCGACCCCTGTATGCCAGAGAAGGGTCTCTGTGAATTGAATTGTGTAGATTGCTGTACTGACACCGTCGGAACACATGCATAGTGAGGAACCGGCGACCCCCATATGCCAGGATGGGATCTAGAGACGACTGCTGTGCTGCAAGGGCCACAGCCCTTAGGTGGTGGTGAGCTGCCACCCCAAGTACCAGGAGGGACCGCCGCAAGAAGACTGTAGAGCTGTGAGGGTCGTAGCCCTTGAGCAGTGGGGAGCCGCAACCCCATATGCCAGGCAGGGCTGTGCTGAATGGACCGGAGTCAGTGTACAGGGGATATGTTAACACCGCATGTCAGAGTGGGTCACCCGGAACAACAAAACGTGTGACTTGATCAAAACCCCTGCTGGAGAAGGAAGGCCGTTGTGAGAGCATTTGTGCACCATCATCAAAGCAAGGGACCCGCTTCAGGATCGTCACATCACTCTTCCCACCCCACACCCACTAACCCTCCCCTTGGGGCGGATCAGACACTTACTCTGCAAGGAGGAGCCGCAAAGAAATCTGGTCCCTTTGGTGGCGCAACCATGGGTGAGGAACTTGGCGCCCACCGAATGCAGCCCACCTGGGCCGCGTTCGACCAACTCACCTGTTTCGGCTGCTACTGCTCTAAGCGCCCACAGACTGATTGAACTCAGGAACTCCGGCCGCTCCAAGTCTACAGGTATAGGTGAGATTGATTTCCAACCAGTTGGAGCCGGGGGAACTTGCTAGTTAGTGCTGTAGCGCTAGAACACTGTTGACTTTAAAACAGAGTCAGAGTGTACTCTTGAGTCTTTGAATACTAGTGGGTTTTGCCTTTAGTGAATGGAGAATAACCACTAGTGGGAGGAGGGAGTAGGACCCGGGGGACCGCATAAAGAAACCGCAGAGCCCTGACCTCAGAGGGACTGTGTAGTTGTTTGTGAATATCATATTTTTCCTTTATGTTAGGAGCAGGCCTCTCTTTTTTCATAAAAGTGAGCATTTGGATGGACAATGATTATTGCTGTTACTGCACATGTTATGAGTTGTGAGCCCTTGTTCAACTCCCCTATATCTATAGCCCCCATCCCCTTGCGAACCTTCAACCAATTTGGTTGGTTTTCTGTTGTGGGTGTTTGTGTGCTGAAGACCTGTGTGTTACGAATAGTCCATTGGTGGAAGAATGCAAATATAAAAAGCAAAAGTAGGGAAGTTACCACAAATAATCACTTCGAAATAAGGTCAGAAGGCTAACATTGACAAGGGCAACTCCCTGAGTGGAAAAAGCATATGAAATCCTTATACTTCATACAAACTGTGAAAAGATGTTTAACCAAAATAGAGCATTTTGTCATATCAAATGCTGCAGAGATACATGTGAAGGACGTGAAATATTTTCTGATCTGGCAGCTTTATAGCCCATGGGGTCAGCTTTGACCTTCAAATGATACAACTCTGAATGATTGAGTTTCTCCTCTAGACTATTCAGAATTCCATTTCCTTAGATTTCACGCATGAACAGGCCTTAGCAGTCAGTACCGTAAATTACAACACTCGACTTTGATAATGTAAAATTCTCAATTTGCCACTTTTCTCATGAATGTCTATTTGTTTAATTAAGCTACAGCAAGACAAACGGTTCACATCGTAGCCTCAGCCATAGCCCGTGTTAAAACCCACATCAAATGCGCTTTTTTAAACAAAATAACGACTGACTTCTGCAGCAGACTTCATGTAAGTCCGGAACACTAAGAACCATGGATCGTCATAAACATTGACCATATTGAGGCTAAATATGGGGGTCACGGAACCAAACCCTTCAAAATCTTCAAGGGGGAGATCATAAAAACATCTGCTGAGAAAAAACATGGGAGACAATGGCACTTTTGTCTCTAGTGCACGGACCGATTAGTGAACACTACAAATTATTCACAATAGTGATCCATACTGACCCAAACACCACCCTCCGAGGTACCCTCGTCTACAGGCACCCCGGCCCCTGACAGCAGTTCAGTGACTCCATCACCGACGTCATCAGCACGCTCTCGCATCCACTGACTACATACTCCTCGGGGTCTTAAACTTCCATCTCAAGAACACCAATGACAACAACACCGCTACCCTGCCCGACAACCTCTCCAACCTTGGCCTCAAACAGCGCGGCCCGACACCGATCCACTCCACAGGACACACACTCAACCCTATTTTCTCCACCAGCAATCAAGTCTCCTTCAGCCACACCACCGAACTCCACTGGACAGATCACAGCTGCATCCACTTCTCCTTTAAGAAACCCACAAAACACAATGGATCCCCCACCTCAGCTGGAACAAGGTCACCAAAAACCAACTTATCGCGACCTTCTCCCGGAACCCACCCATTGACACTGTCACAGCTGACCGCAACTTCAGGCAATGGATCGACACCTGTGCCAATACTCTTGCCCCAATAAAAAATCCTTCCAACAGATGCACCAACAGAAAGGCCTTCTGGTTTACCGCCGACCTCCACGAATCTAAGCAAACCTGCCGAAGACTCGAAAGAAAGTGGCACCAAGATCAGACTCTGGACAACCACACAGCCTTCAAAAACGCCATCGGCAGACACCACCAACTCATCCGAGCCGCCAAGAGAACCGCCTTCAAAGACTGAATCAACAACAATGCACACAGTCACAAAGAGCTCTTCAACATCGTGAAGGAACTCTTTAACCCCAGCTCCAACGCCAATGACATCCTGCCACCCCAAGACCTCTCCGACTCCCTAGCCTCCTACATCCACCGCAAGATTGCAGACATCCACGACAGCTTCAACACCCAGACCCCCCCGGCAACCACCAACACCACAGATTCACCTCCGACCAACCTCCTGCTCTCCTGGACCCCTGTCAATGACAACGACACCATAGAAATCATGAACACCATCCACGCCGGGTCTCCATCTGACTCCTGCCCTCACCACATCTTCAACAAAGCAAGCTCCATCATTGCACCCCAACTACGGAAGAACATCAACAGATCCTTTGAGCCTGTCATCTTCCCGGAGAGCTGGAAACACGCCCAGATAAACGCCCTCCTCAAAAAACCCAAGGCGAACCCAAAAGACCTCAAGAACTTTCGGCCTATCTCCCTGCTCCCCTTCTCAGCAAAAGTCATTAAGAAGGCTGTCAACAGACAACTAACCCACTTCCTCGAGGAGAACTGCACCCTGGACCCTTCCCAATCCGGATTCCGCAGCAACAACATTTCCCGAAACTGCCCTCATCGCCGCCACCGACGACATCAGAACCATACTGGACAACGGCGAAACCACGGCTCCATCCTCCTGGACCTCTCGGCCACATTCCACACAGTCTGACACCACACCCTAAGCTCACGCCTCAGCAATCCGCGACAGAGCCCTGGACTGGGTCACCTCCTTTCTTACTGGCAGAATCCAGAGTCCGCCTCCCCCCATTCTGCTCGGAGGCCACCAAAATCATCTGCGGCGTACCCCAGGGTTCGTCCCTCAGCCCGACCCTCTTCAAAGTCTACATGGCCCCGCTCGCTAACATAGTCCGATCCCACAACCTCATCATCTCATACGCCGACGACACCTAGCCTATCCTCTCCCTCACCAAGGACTCCGCCAAGACCAACATCCACGAAGGAATAAAGGCCATCGCCGAATGGATGAAGAACAGCTGCCTCAAACTCAATTCTGAGAAGACGGAAGTCCTCATCTTCGGGTCCACTCCCTCCGCATGGGGTGACTCCTGGTGGCCTGCCACTCTCGGGGCCGCTCCGACTCCCACCGTCCACGCACGCAACCTAGGATTCATCTTGGACTCCTCATTATCCATGACCCAGCAAGTCAACACCAACTCCTCCTCCTGCTTCAAAACCCTCTGCAAGATCTACAAATGGATCCCCACTGAAACCAGAAGAAAAGTCACCCAAGCCCTTGTAAGCAGCAAATTGGAATACGGCAATGCCCTCTACGCAGGAACCACGGCCAAACTACAGAAGAGGCTGCAACGCATCCAGAACGCCTCTGCATGCCTCATCCTGGACATCCCCCGCCACTGCCACATCGCAGGCCATCGTAGGTGAGGGATGGGTTAGGGACAAGCTTAAGGGCAAGATAAAAATGAAAGTTAGACCTGCTGGCACTGAGAAGACAGAAGCCCAGCTCCCTCCACCCAAATGTCACTGTGGTTTACAATGATTTTTCACTGTGAGCTGAGCATGCATCACTGGATAATGAAAGCCCTAACTGATACACATCGGGGTAAATAAAAACTATGTATTTTTGAAATGCCATCAAGAATCTAAGTTTATGGGACAGGGTGTCATTTTCTGAAGAAGTCTTTTGAAAAAGTGTTATTGAGAAGACGGACTTGCAAAAGGAAGTCCAAAATACAGGGCAATTCAATAGATAATAGCACATATTGCACTGTATTATTTTTCCCACGCTTCACTCTATTAAAACGGTGCCATATAACTGTAGGTTGTCCTGTATCTGTGTCTCGTACAGGAAAGGTCTAACAACACAACTGTAAGAAAGTACAAAAAAGCAGCATAGGGTTTGGTTGATTTTTTGGGACATTTAGCTGCAGTATTTGGGTCTGCGTTCAGCTGGCACCTAGGAAATCTACCAAACCCACATATTTCTGAAATCTACACAACTGGCAGAGCCATGGGCAGTCTGGATGCCACCACTGTTACCTTCCCTGAATGCCCGGCAAACATCATGTTTTGGTTAAAAAATACACAATTCCCTTACATGTCCTTGACAGAAAGCTCTGGATTTTTCACTAGACAGCATGTGGCCCACACCATGGTGTTCCCACACATCTACCAATAAAAACATAACTTGTGTGGAGAGACCTATTGTGATGGACAGGCACAGGTCAAAGGTTTGATAGTTTTACATGAATGCACTGTCAATATGGTGTTAACATGGTTAACGTTTTGACCTAGTTTGTCTGGTGCAATGGGCCCATCCACATGTAGGGTAGGGCTTTACCAAGAATAAGTACAAGAACTTTGAATGTATGGATTTTTGCCATTTCGAATAGGTTCTAGCGCTCTCTGTAACAGTAAAGGGAAGAAGTAGTGTTTTTTGACCTGTATATTGGAATGCCATTTTGGATGGTCAAACACACTAAGATTCATATAAGCAGATCACCTTGGATTCCCACGAGTCTCTACATTTAAGAATGATAGAAGATGGTAAGTTTCCTTGTGAGCTGGCGACCCTGGGTACAAATACTGCAGACATTCCCTATGGAAGCTTTGCATCAAAACCACTCTCTGCCTTCTAGTGTGTGGATTCCTGCTTAAATCTGTTGAAAACACATGCATGTCGTTGTTTATATCCACATTCAGGAAACCTAGAAAACACAGATGAGGGTCAAGGCTTAGGAAGAATATGTTGTTGGATTAAAGAGACAATTGATATGACTAGATTTTGGAATAAATGTGCTAACAAATCTGACAAACGTCACATTCCGCACATTCTACTGGCCAGCCGATCAGTGCAGGGATGGATGGCACACACAGATAGAAACCTTATGTGGTTTAGTGGTTGAATATATATAGTTGTGTCATGTTTGCATACAGCTCAGGAGTGATACCTGAGACCAAAAGTATGTTTCCCTAATCACACATCTGTAAGGCACAATTTGCGCACCGCTGATGTGCAGCTGTTGTGAGGGTAACTTAGCAACTTTTTATGGGCACATTATTTTAGGCATATGCCAGCAGCCTGTGCCCTTTAACCTAGTTGAAACTCCTTTTATTCATTTTAATTTTATGAGGAGAAGCTCTCTTCTGCAGTGATGTTTTATTTTCCTTTATCTTGTATTCTTTTAGCACAGAAACTGTTTTCATTCTTTGTACTCTGACATTCTCGTTCTGTGCTCTGCTCAAGGCTGTCTCCAATATGCTTCCGGCACAAAGTGGAACACCGCAATGTCTGCCACTTACAGTTTTCCTAGAACATTAACTGTTTTATCATAAAACATCTCTGCGCCCCCTGTACGTTAGAGGGAAAGTTCCAGCCAGAAGGTTGCCACTGCAATTTGTCGCTTCATTGCAGCGGTTTGTTGAGACTTGGCCGCTTTCTCTTCCCACATGAGGGGGAATGCTCTTCGATACTACCAAATCCAGGTTCGGGGGATTGTGTCTTCCTAGGGAATCTGTAGGGTGGATTAGGGCTAACACTGCCATGCTTTAATATAGTACTTTAGTGGTGTAGGTATGAATTCAAACACCTAGCATTTTGACACTATGGTAGTACATTTCTTATGTTTCACTTTTCTTGTCACCGCGTTATTATTATTATGTTGTATCTTCCTAATCATTGCAGTACATGCAATTTTATCTAGAAAGCAATTGATTCAATAAAGCATATTGAGCTAAACTTCACTTCTGTTCGTCTTTGCATGTGTGAGGCGAAGGTAACAGAGAAAAGGATGAGATCTGTTGCACCTCGATTTCCCTGAGAAGTCAATGTCATGCGCACAGTTGCCACAAATCACAGCCACTTCCAGGTGTTAGTGAGGTACTGCTAGCTGGCCGAAAGGTTAAGGCCAACAGTTATCACAAGGTGTGAAACTGGACTAAGTTCCCCACAGCCTAGTGGTGCTTCCACCCAAAGTCAGCAGACTCATTGGTACAATAATGAGCCAACACATCACAGCTCTTCCTGTTGAGAATCTGCCATGTCTAGTCCCTCTTTCTAAATGATAACATTACTGATGTTTTGAATCAGAGTCCTCACATCAACTTATCTATCAGATTATATATGTTATTGACTGCCCTTCACATCCTAACTCTACCCGTAGAGCAGTTGTTCCATTCTGAGCCACAGGTTTACAATGACCCTGCCCAGGATCTACTGTGATTAGTTTTTAGTGCTGCTCCTTTCAAAGCTATAAAGTTGGTTATACTAGAGCTGCTGCTGGTGGTGGTGCCACCTACTCCGACAGGCCCATGGTTCAGCCCATCTTCTGTAAGACTTTGCTGGTGCAAATCAGCCTTATAACACACTTTTTGCTGAACTGGTCATAATGTGCAGCTGCTAAGCAACTCACCGCTGATCAGGTGGGAAGGAATGGGGAGTGGTAAATGGGTCCACATATGGAGAGGGGCAAATGACAGGCCAGAAATTCCCTATGATGTCAGATGGCTCAGAGTCCCTTGGCAGATATCCTGCTTTACCTTCTCCCACACTCCTAGTTCATATGGGAGGACAATGTACTCGCTTGGCTGTCATGACCCTCGTATTTAGGGACCAGGGAAGGATGTGAACAAAGAGGCTTGTGAGCATGGAGCCACCAGCATGTAAATGCTTCTACATCTCCCACTGAAGACCAACGAGCAAGGGAGCGTATCTTCAGCATGCAGATGCTAAGTCAAATGCAATTCTTGCATCAGAAAACCAGGGTGATGGTAGGGATTTCGAGGGGACTTCTTTCCTTACATGGTAAGTATGAGGCCTCATAGGCTCAAGAGAGACAGAATCAAGAGGTTACAGAATTGTGAGCTCACAACTGCAGGCTCATGAGGGTGCTCAGTGAACAGAAGGTGAAGAGGACAGGATGGCAGTTTGCAGGGATGTCTGTGTGGGCAACAATGCTAGGTCTAGTGGTGTTCAGTCCCCATTCCGATCAAAGATCTTTTGTGCACCCCATGAGACACAGTATCATCTACTAACACCTTTTTCTTTTTATCCATCCTCTTGAGTTATTTCATCTCTTTTCATCCCTTTGGAGGCTTACCTCACGGGGCTCTATGGTGTGTGGTCAGGGGCCATGGCTTTGCATGCATCACAGTCTTAGCTACACCCACATCCTTTTCAGTTATTCTACCTACACTGAACAATATCTGAGGTTTCAATGGACAATCGATCATAAACAAAGTTAGAGATGAGGTTGAAATCATGGTGGCACGTGTAAATGGAATCCAAGACTAGGAACACACATCCCCTCCGGCAATGGGGACACCAATACATCCCAGAATTCCAAAGTAGCCGTGGGTCTCAAGACAGCAACCAAGCAATCGCAAATACCCCTCCCACCAGGCTTACTGCTAATGGACCTAGAGAAAGGAAGGAAGGACTGCAGCTCTCTGCTGGCCCTGCATTGTTGCTGTAATGTGAGAGCACTCAACAGCTACCTCTACCTCCACTCCAGACACAGACTGGCTCTTCTTTATTCATGCATGCACCGATGCCCTCCCTCCGAGGCAGCTTGTTCCACAGTCAATTGGTAGGGGAGCATCGTAAACGTAGAAGGCTCCTTGCCATACAACGCCTACTTTCTTTTCACCATTTTGTTGTTTTCACTATTTTGTTCTCCACATCAGTCTTCTCCTAGATGTAGGGCTTTTATGGCAAGAGCCACCTTTCTTACCTAGAGATCAGCAGTGGTGATCACACTAGCCACCCTTCCCCAAACCTACATGCACGGAGTTGGAATTCTGTTCCACAAGAAGTCGTATAAGCTGGTGCCCCCTACCCACACGGGACTCTTGCAAGGAAGGACTCCAAATCCACTGATGCTCGTCTCGCTGGTTCTGAAGGGGCACCAGGCTAAGAACTTGGGTTTGGTCTTTTTGAGGCATACTGCCGGTTTTGTGCATTTTTTCCACAGAGATGTTAAGTGTGCTCTCAGTCAGACAGATATACAATGATGGCTAAAGTCTGTGTATGCTATACAGGTGAAAGGTTTGGCTGTCTGAATCACTCACTTAGGCGTGACTTCAACAACTGAAATGCCACCCTTTTCCATTCAAGAACAAAAAGACAAATGCCACTTAAACGATACATTCAGTCCACGGCAGCAACTCAACTGAACAAGGTGATACATCACACACTTCTCTTTGTGCAGGTGTCTTTCAGCCGAGGTCCTGAAGTCGGAGGGCTTTTGCATTTCATATTTTGTGTGTAAGGAGAGTGTGGAGGTCGGCATCGGCTGCCTGCCCTGGAAGTGTGCAGCCAGGCATTGGAAGAGAGAGACACACGCACGTACGCGTGCACCTACTGGTACAGAGAGGAGTTGTTTCATAGCAACCGGTGCGCTACAAACCCGGCAGCCTGACCTATCAATGCTTCCTTTTTCCCAGCCCACCTTGGGGACCAGGGTCTAATATATTTTTCATGTCGCCCCTGGCAAAGTAAAAGTAACTGAACCGTGTTTATGTTTGGATTACTGTAGACATGGAAAATCTGGCAGTAAACCGAAGTTATAAATGAATTTCAAAAGAATGGTGAAAGCCCACTCAAGCTCATTATGTTCAAAGGAGGGCTCCTTTGGGGCTCCTAAAAATAGCTCTCCAAGAAGCATCCTGATGCCAGCTTTATGTCGCGTGACATGCAGCCAAGAACTGTTCAAGGAGAGATGGGAGATCTATCCTTCCTTGCTGGGGATGGAGCCCTAGCGTAGACGAGGTGTTCTGCAATCAATCTTCCAGCCGCTAGTCCAGGTATGATGGACAACAGATTATTAAATCATGAACTGGAGCTGGAGACATAGGTTCAATTACTGCACTGCACGCAAACCTGTTCAAAAACACCAAGACATGCACTATATAGTGCAGTGGGGTTCAAATGTTGAATACTGGGCCCGCCTCAGTGGAAAAAAATAAAATCACCGGCCCCCCTCCGAATTTTTCACAATTATCCGTTTAAACTGGCAATGTATAAATAGCTCTACACTGATTTAAACATTGATTATCAGAAACAGGGGTGGGGGTTTTAGGAGTATTTGGAGTCCCTCCCCTTTTGACACATACTCCCAGCTTGGATATAAATGACAAAACAGGTTAGTGATGGCCATTACAGAGCGGTTTACTGCTGCTCATTTGTTTCACCTTTAAACAAAGCCCTTTTATTGGCATAATACTTCTTTTGGCCAGAGCCTGACCCCTCCCCCCCCCCCCCACCTTGGATTGAGGCCCCCTTAGAGGGCCTGTCCCCCCCCGTTTCAAGACCCCTGATATAGGGGGTCCTACATTCGCCCGGCTCGGCGACTGCAGGTACAAGTCGATCCTACTGGGCCGCTGAATGAGTCACCTCAGCCTATGGCACTCCTTGGCTTGACACTGCATGTTAGTTCACACCTACACAATGACAGATCACAACGACCAGTGGCTTCTCCAGCTGAATCACGGCAAGAACCAACACCAGGGGCACTCTGCAGGAGTCTTTACAAGGCATGGCAACCCTAGACTATCAATGCCTGCCTCTTCACTCCGAACAGGTTATCTGTTGACATTTCTGCTGTAAAGTACTGTCTGATGTCCTGTGTGCCGGTGCTGTGAAGTCACTGTCCAGTGGTGTGGAGCGTGAGGGTTCTCCCAGGTGGAATGTACACAATAAATCGGATATACTTAGCTCACTAGGCACAGGTAATGGTCTTACTATTAGCTGTGACAAAGAAACCCCGAGGTACAAAAAGGATTTAAAACACTTGCTACAAGGGACAAAAAGAAGATTACACACCCCACCAATGTCTTGGTACCATCAGGCAGCAGACCCGCAGGAGCCTACAATGCGGAAAGAGAGTTCCTGCCCAGGGTCCCAGAATCTGCTTCACGAAGAAGGTGGAGTGCAGAGAACTGAACTGCTTCCGGGCAGATTCTGAAGACTGCAGGAAGAAGCTTCCATCCCAGATCTGCCTAAGGTGTTTTTTCTAGATCAGGTGGGGATTACAATGGGTGCCTCCAGCAGACGTTTTATTGCTTCCGTTCTGGGACTATTTACGGTCGTCATTCAGGATTGCATTTCTGGCGGGGAGCTGTTGTGCTGAATTGCCATACCACTTGTTTAGTTGGGCAACTTTTTAAGTCGTGTTCTATTGGATTCCTGAAAGGTGTTAGGAGGAAGAAGAGACACTGGTTCAGTGATGTTCTTCAGGCACTGTGGTCACGGTTCAGTCTTGAAGGATAACTTGGGTGGTAAGGTTTCATGGAATAGGTTATTTCTATGGCTTCCAGCCTTGTGTACTGTTGCTTGCTAGATGTGGACGGCATGAACCAGACGCCATTGACAACTACGGCTGGTCCGCATTTTAACATTCCACAGTTGGTCAGTTTGTTTTGCTCTGAGGTAAGGTTGCATTGTTGTTTCGTAGCAAATTATTGTGCATCAGTGGATGTCTGGAGGTATTGGTTTCCAAGCAGCCAGTTGTACATCTCATTTGCCTTGTATATGCCATACAGCTCTTACTTTCATCTCTAAAAGGTTCAATTAAACTATTATAGAGCAAGCTTGAGGAGATCTAAAACTGCCTACTATGACTCATTGATGGCCAGTATTTCTAATTCCACTAGAACTCTTTTTAAAGTAATCAATGACGTGTATGATCCTAATTACCTCATCAGTTCCCTCATTCTGGTCCAACTATTTTGGGATGAATTGAAGATTTTATTAATAGACTCCAGGCTATCTATCATGATATTCACTTGCAATTGACATTACTGCACATTCCACCCACAACCAATATGGAGATAGCTGATCTCCGTATAATAGACACCATTACAGCCACTGAGGAAGATACCAAATTTAAACTACTTCTATATGTTAAAGCTGGTTCGCCTAATGATGTTTGCCCTTTTAAAGTACTCCACAAACGTAACCAAGCTATCAGCCCCTTAATAACAGATTTAATAGTATAACTGTTACAGAGCGGGTGATTAATTGTGGTCAATGTGGGTCCAACACAAGAAATAAGGCCTTAAACGTGTCCGGGTAAAAAACAGTTTTAATAATTCAAACATGGTTCAACTCCTAGTGGCTATGTCACAGAGCAGACAGGCTTAACTTAGGAAAACAGATAAAGCATTTAGAAGTTATTTAACAGTCAAAAGCCAAAACACGATAATATGTATGAACCTGTAGCTTCCACGCGATGGCCATCATATACTGTTACGTGGCATGACAGATAAAATAATGATGGACTGGGATGTTGCCTGAGTAATTATTAGTGGCTGAGATTAATACAAGCATTCAATTCATTACTGCATTTGTTTAATTCACTGTGGAAATCTAGACAGAGCTCGTGAAGACCAGAGGTGTTCAGTGAGTGTCTCCTTGATCCTGGTAGGCTTTATGTTACCTTGTACTTACCATCAACTACAAGATGATGTGTTTCTTTATGTAATAAAGAGCATGCAGCAAATTGAGATGTCCAGCTGGCTATATCGGACCACAAAGTTTGTTTCAGCTGCTCAACATCTTTTGCACCCATGCTGTGTGATGTCACTGACCGAGGCCCGCCTCATTTAGAATCAGTACACTTCCGCCTTTCCATTGACAGAGCACCAGTTGGCACCATCGACGGAAAGGTCCCTCTGACAGTATGACAAAGTAGAGGTCGTCAGGGGAAGGCAACTACATTCTTGCCATATCTGGTGGTGGGGGGGGGGGGGGGGTAATGTTCTTGTTTTTCTCTCCGTTACTGCCATTTAAAACCTGGTGATGAGGGACAGAAAAAAATAAATAGTGACCACCACACCCAAGGTAAAAGGTTACATTTTTGTTTTTCAATAACATACTCTCAATTTGGGAGTGTCTTTAAGTTTGTTTTTGAAAAAGAAAAAGTTTGCAAGTATTTGTGGACGGGAATAAAAACCGATGGCGGCCATCCATCAAAGTGTTTGTATCTTGACATGAACCACAATGACTGTTTTTATTGCCAAGGTACAGAGATCACTGCTGGGCCAGCAGCGATCGATAAATTTAGTGGCCAGTAGTCTGTCAGGGTGGTAGACATAATGTCCTTCGCCATCCTGACAGTTGGAGTTCTGTCCTCCAATTATAATTGCCCTTAACATCTAGACATAGGTGACATCACATATGATAGGTGACATCACATATGATATTTAGAGAGTTATGCAATTTAGGCTACTAAAAAAATGTATGTAAATGTATTAAAAGCAAGGATATCTAGTCATAATGCTAGTCATCCACGTAGAAAAGCCCAATGGTGGAAAAATATTATTTTCTTTGCTGCACTTTCCTCCAATATGTAAACATTTTCGCTGGTAGAAACAACCCAAGAAGCATGAATAAGGAACATGTGGACAGGCTCTTAGTACAACAATATATTTACCTCTATTTTCTGGGGTGAGAATCGACCTGCAGATAATTTACAGGACCCACAAATGTAGAACTTGTAGGTGTCCACATATATTTCAGCATTATACACCCTCCCAATCCCAGAATCACTGGAGCACTACTATGGACAGTCCACTAATGGTGGATTGTCTACTGCAGTAAGTCCCAGCTACAGACAGAAAGGGCCGATTACACTTACGTGAACAAAAAAACTTTAGGAATCATGCTTTATGTGAAAATGTCTGTGTATATGATACCAAAAGTGAGTCATTTATGGAAGGTAAAAGAAAGGTATTTATGCTACTCAACAAAAAAAAGAGGTTCAAATATCGCCATTTCTATCTCTAATTAAAGTGCTTCTGATCATCACAACATGAATGTTTCTGCAGGAACACGGTTATCACTGGTGCAGCAGCACTGTAGGGTCACACCAAGCAGCAGCCTTACCCACCTATGTGTCAGATTAAATTACATTTTTCAAATGAAGCCAAGACGAATCTGATTTTGTACTGGTTGTGCCCTTTCAATGATCACAGGTGATCCACGGTGATTATGCCATACTCTGATGACACGTTGAAAGTTGTGGTACAACACTTGAAAATATGATCTAGTGGTTGAGGCAGAATTCAGGGTGACAGGCTGACACCGCCGGTTGGCTGGCAACCCCCGAGTTTTGACCTTGTGTCAGTTTGGATCGAATAGCGATAGGTAGATAAGCTGCCCATGTTGTTGATTTATTGCTGGTCGTGGAACACGAACGAACACACTGACCATACTTGCTTTTGTTTGCTTTTCATCAAAATGAGCAACACAAACATCTGGTAGAGAGGCCTGCAGACTCGTTCCCTCTTCCACGAGTGACTTCCAAGCTCTGACGTCCGTGCCCTTGAACCGTCAATCATCTGCATGGTCAGTCTGTCTCCTTGCTCACTTGGGCCCATATGTACGAACACATTTTCCCTATAGACACAGAATAGGCAAAACTGCTTGCTACATCTGGCCCTAAGTGATGTGCAGTGCAGATGGGACTAAGGGGGTATATGCACGCCTGTGCCTGATTCCCCTCAAGCGCCATCTTGCCTGTAGATGTCATGAAAATTAAGTGCAAGAACAATCACTTCGCTGGGTTAATCGTCTACAGAAAAAGCCATAAGAACTGTCATCCGACAGTCAGTCCAATCTGTCAGATGGAATTGTAAGGGGCGTAGTGGCCATTTTGGCCGTGTCCTCAAGAACGCCTTCTGACACTGTCAGCGCGAGGCGCTACACTCGAGAGATTGAGTCTTTCCCAAAGAGAGCGCTGAGAGCAGATGAGCCAGAAGAAAGATGTCTGTGATCAGCGAACATGAGCACTGTAAAGGATTGCTCCTTGTAGAGATGATGTGGGCACTCGTGCCCCTCACTTTAAAGCTCACCAGCCGTTTTACTGACCTGGAACAGTAGTAACAAAGGCTATCGCCATCCATCCTATGCGGAGTTCAATGATTTAAAGTTCTTTTCCCCCCCTACACCGGTACATATTAGCATGAGCTCCTCCTATCAATTTCTTACTCTAAACCTTTGCCCTTGGAGGGGGTGGAAACACGGCTACAACATCCAAACGTTTTGAAAACACCACATTGTGACAGCTGCAACCAAGGTTATTGGGGTACATTCAAGATGACAATTCAAGGGAACTCTGTGTGGCCAGATCATTTTATCCGTTTCACTGGAAAAAAAAGTAACATTATTTGGCCACTTAAACCTGTGCTTTGGGTGTGTGCTAGGACTGCCCGACGATATGAAATTGAACGCACCTTTTAAATGTCTTCAGCTATTTCATGCTCATTCATTCGTAATGCATCTGAAATGCTGAACAGTCTGAGCCACCCATCAGTAACTGATATGTATTTGTTCTTCTGCTTCCACCTGTAGAGGCCATTTTGTAAGTAGGACATATTTGCATCTTGTATGCTATTTCTTCAATAGTTGTGCTACATAAATGCACGTTTAATTTTAAGAAACAACTAAGTATAATGATAATACTGACAAGCCTTTTAAAGTGTTTTGAAAATTGACAGTGCCTGCAAAGGGTCGGTCACCTAGGTTTTCACTTGTCACTAAGCATGGCTGGGGATATCCCTTACCGCTCACTCAGTGTGGTTTATGCATGTGGAGGAGGTGTGTCAAGCCTACCAGTGTTGGGTGTTCTACACTAAAGGATGGGCAGCGGTTACCACAGAGAGGTGTGGCTGAATGCACTGCAACTGCGCATGTGGTGGACGCGTGGCATGGCGGCGTAGAGATTGCATGAAAGTAATATTGTCAACGAAACAAAACCAACAACCTAGCTGGACTGGACATAAACATTTTATACTGATATTGCATGGTCTGTTCCGACCATGCCTACCTTAACTTATTTACAAACCCAATATGTTCTTACCTATCAATATAGATTTGTACAAAACTCTAACTTACACTGACCCGGCAAGCATTTATGCTTAGACAGAAGGAAGACGAGCTGGATACTTAAAAAATGTGTTCCATACAATGATTACTTAAAATTTCATGTAGTCATTTTTTACTGATCTGATTTTAATATTTATATCACAGTCTTACTATATATACTACTATGTATATTTATATTTCTTAAAAAATATTTTAAATTTCATTTTTCTCATCTTCTTCACAGGTGCTTTTGTGCTTTTTATCTCAATGTTTCCCATTTAGAGTATTGTTGCTGTTCTCTGAAATGACAGGACATACATTGCTCTGTCGTCAGCATGTGTACCCACTTGCCAAGCCTAAACCTTCCCTTTTACTACATGTAGGTCACCCCTAAGGTAGGCCCAAGGCAGCCCCATGGGCAGGGTGCAGTGTATTTAAAAGGTAGGGCATGTACTACTGTGTTTTACATGTCCTGATAGTGAAATACTGCCCAATTCGGTTTTCACTATTGCAAGGCCTATCTCTCTAATAGGTTAACCTGGGGATTGCCTTGAAATATCTTAAGTGTAATTTCCCATTGGGAGCAGATAGAGATGTGGGGTTTTGGGTCTCTGAACTCACAATTAAAAAAAAACATCTTTTGGTGAAGTTGTTTTTTAGATTGTAAATTTAAAAAAGCCACTTTTAGAAAGTCTACATTTTCTTGCTTAACCCATCCGTGCCTCTGCCAGCTGTGGAATACACGTCTGGGTCAGGACAACAGTTGTGCTGGATGTGAATTCACTCTAGACAGTCACACAAAAGGAGCTGAGGTGTGCCCTGCACATCCCGATGGGTCTTCCTGGGCTAGAGTGCTGGGAGAAGCCAACACCTGCACCTGAAAAGGGCTGTGCCTGTCCTCACACAATACAGTCTCCAACCTCCTACTGTGTGTCTGGGGTCAGGACAGGGAGAGACGGGGTCTTGTGCACTACAAAGGCTTTCCTTTGAAGTTTGCCTACTTTAAAAGCAGAACTGAGTATAAGTATTAGACTACCGACCTCAAAATTTTAGAACACTTCTGGATCAAGAGGAAACTCTGCCAAGGAGAACAGCTGAAGAGCTGGGAGGAGTACTGGCCCTTTGGTGTATTTGCTTTGCTGGGTTGGTCTGCAGTTGCAGCTTCTGCTTTTGAGAGGACAAAGACTGGACGTTGCTGTGTATCGTGCTTGTGAAGTTTCTCCAAGGGCTTGGACTGAGCTTGCCTTCTGTTAAGAAGTCTCCGGTAGGAACAGCAAAGACTTCACCTACCAGCCCCTGGGTTCTCGTTTTGAGGACCCTGGCTCACCAGGTGGTGCCCACTCAGCTTCATGGGCTCTTGGGAGTGAAAGCTGGCCTACAAACAAGGAGAACCAGGCACATTCAATCAGGACAACTCCAGAACTGGCACCACAGCCCGACTCTGCTCCGCTGCCTGCAACCGAAGCTGTTGTCTCAGCTGAAGTTACAAAGACTGCGACCAACAACGTAGGGCCGGTTCTGTGCCTCCGAAGTTCCGCAACACCATGGGTCTTGAGTACTGTGTCACCGATGTCCACGTGACCCAACTCTGCCATGACACATGGTGCGACCGCAACACTGCAATGTTGCCTCATCGCGTCTTGACCTGCAGGATTCATCGACCCCGCCGTATGGCAAGGAACCGACGCCTTGACGCCAACGCTGCCTCTCCTCCACTGCCTCCGTAATGAGCTGACACCTCTCCTCCCCTGCATAGCAGAAAGGAACTGACGCCTCACGTCCTGTGTAGCAATACGGAACCAACGCTGCACCGGCTCCAGTGGCACCTCACCTTCCTGACTCCGTGCCATGTCTTGGGCTTTCTAAGGTACTGTACCTGGGGTCTGTGCGACTCTGTGACCTGCACCGCACTCCCTCACAAGTAGGTTTGGACTGTTGGGAATGACTCCATCACAAAGCTGTGATATCACCAGTTGGAGCTATTGTGTTTCTAAGTGCTTTTATTGGAATTTCATATTTTAAAATTCATATCTTTGCTTGAGTATGTTGGATTTTTGTCATTTTGGTCTTGTTTTACTTAGAAAAATATTCGCTATTTTTCTAAACTGGTGCGGTGCCCATTTGTAGTGTTTTCACTTTGTTACTGTGTGTTGATACAAATACTTTACACCTAGCATCTGAGCTAGCCTGACTGCTTGTGCTAAGCTACCAAGGAGGTGAAGCAGGGGGTTATCTTAGGAGTATGACTCCATTAACCTGACTAGAGTGCGGGTCCCGAATTGGACAGGGTGTAAACAGACTGCCAACTAGAGACCCCACTTCTAACAACTGCATAATAATATTGTAGGAAACAGGCCCCTTGTTTCCAGTACCCCCCACTTTTTGCCTGATATCTGATGCCAACTTGACTGCGTGTGTGCTGGATTCCTGCTAACAAGGCCCCGGCACCTGTGTTCTTTCCCTAAAAAATGTACCATTTATTCCACAATTGGCACACCCCTGGCACACAGCTAAGTCCCATGTAAAAGGTACCAGTGGCACAAAGAGCCCTGTGACCAAGCAGGGTCCCTACGGCTTGCAGTATCCCTAAGGGACCCTTCACCAAACACATGCACACTGCCAAAGCAGCTTATATGTGCTGGTGGGGAGAAAAAGGGTAAAGTCGAAATGGCATCCCTCTCATGGTGCCATGCCCACAAACCACTGTCTGTGGCATAGGCACGTCACCTCTCCAGCAGGCCTTACAGTCCTAAGGCAGGGAGACACAGGTGAGGGCATAGCTGCATGAGCAATATGCCTCTACAATGTCTAAGTCCATTCTTGGACATTGTAAGTGAAGTGTGGCCATATTAAGTACATGGGCTGGGAGTTTGTCATTACGAACTCCACAGCTCCATGATGGCTACACTGAAGCCTGGAAAGTTTGATATCAAACTTCCCAGCACAATAAACTCACACTGATGTCAGTGTTGGATTTATTGGAAAATGCACACAGAGAGCACCCTATAGATGTCCCCTATATTTTACCCAATCCTTTAGTGCAGGACTGACCAGTCTGTACCACTGACAGACAGGTTTCTGACATCCTGGGTGAGAGCCTTTGTGCTCTCTGAAGCCAGAAACAAAGTCTGCTCTTGGTGGAGGTGCTTCACACCGCCCCCTTGCAGGAACTGTAACATTTGGTGGTGAGCCTCAAAGGCTCAGGCCTCCTGTTATTGTACCCCCAGGGCATCCCAGCTAGTGGAGATGCCCAACCTCCAGACCAGACTCCACTTTTGGCGCAGGTCAGGCAGGAAAATTAGATAAAAAAGGGAGGAGTGACCACGTCAGCTAGGACCACCCCTAAGGTGTCCAAAGCTGAAGTGACCCGCTCCCTGCAGAATCCTCCATCTTGGTTTGGAGGAGAGGGACCAATAGGGCTAGGACTGTGTCCCCCTTCCCAAAGGGAGTGGACACTGGAAGGGTGTAGTCATCCTCAGGGATAGTAGCCATTGGCTACTGCGCCCTGACCCCTGTAACGCCCCTAAACCTAGGATTTAAGAGCTCCATTGAACCTAGCTCACCAGATTCCTGGCGATCTCAAGAAGACGACGAGAAGAAAGAAGAACTGCTAAGCCGACCTTCCCCCACCCGCCCCCCGCCCCCACCCAGCAGAGAAGACTACTGACACCAAATGATTTGGCATTCGCAGTCCCCTGGCCTTGGGTAATCCGACCACCGGTGCAGCAACATTCAGCAGGCGGTTCTCCTCCTTGTCCAGCCTGTGATTTTTCAGAACCGACCCCATGGACCCAGTCTGCAGCTCCTTGTAACCCCTGAGGTCCTTCTATTGAAAAGCACTTGGAGCCCAACAATACGTTTGCACCTTGCCCCCGGCCGCCCCTGTGTCGCTGAGTGTGTGTGTGTTTGGTGCTGACCTGTGATCCCCCCCACCCCGGGTGCTTACCTAAATCCCCCAGTTCTACCCTCAGAAGTCACGGGTACTTACCTGCTGGCAGATCTATTTCAGAGTGCTCCCAGTCTCCATAGAATCCCATTTTAAACCCGACAGCAACTTTGACCTCTGCACACGGCTGGCCCCGTGTTGCTGGTGGCATGTACTTGGGGTTAACTTGAACCCTGACCAGTGCACATCCTAAGCCACAGAGACTGAACTATAAGTCTAGTACTTACCGCAAAACTTCACTAACACTTTCCCCCCAGGACTGTGTTGAAAATTGCACTGTGTCAACTTTTGAAACAGAAAATTGATACGTGTAGATCGTTTTCTTTGTCAAACCTAAACTATGTGGCGTTGATATATATGCTTGATACTTACTTGCCAATGTACTTACCTGCAACAAGATCCTTTTGGTTCTAGAAATAAAGTAACAATATATTTAGCTATATAAAAACAATTGGCCTGGAGTTAGTCATTGTGTGGGTGCTTCATATATTGCCTGTGTGTATACAACAAATGCTTTGCACTACCCTCTGATAAGCCTAAATGCTCAACCACACTACCGCAAAAGAGAGCATTAGTATTATCTACTTTAGCCCCTGTTAAGCCTCTGGGGAACCCCTGGACTCTGTGCACACTATATCTCATTTCGATATAATATATACAGAGCCAGCTTCCTACAGATATAATTTCTGAAGCATTTTATTCAGACTGAAATGTATCGATTTGTAATATGTACTGTCTAAATAATATTTATGAAACATTCTGGAACACTATCAAACAGAGGTTTGGCTGCTCAAAATGTTATTAATGAAGGATACTTTAACCAATTTGTATCCACTTCTAGACAGAAACTAAAGATGTGAGTGTTGTACCAATAATGCAGAAACTGTTTAAAAATGTGATAACTCAGGACTTTTCAGATGTGCAAGCCGGATTGGCAGGATGCTTCCTTTTATTCGGCCACTCATGCATCACAATCGAGAATAGAATATATGCTTTAAAGTTAGAACTTAACTCCTAGTTTACTGTATCCTTAAATTGATTCATTCTATTTGTGTATCTGATCATGCACTGTGGCATCATGATTGGCTCGCCTATCACCAAACGAAGGATGGAAATGATGGAAATGTAATTCCTCCTTTTTGAGTGATGGTCAGTTTAATGTAGTTTCACAACTTTACCAATGCTTATTTCCATTTGAATAACTCTTCTGATATATTATGATCGAGTTTAAATATTGGCAGGGGCTCTCAGGCTTCATCCTTATGAGGCTGATGATTTGAGTTGCCCTATAGTAATGCAAACATATAAGACATGAACTCCTGCTGTGGGCACTTTTACAACCGGCTGATAATATATATTTGCTGTGCTCCATACTGGGAAATGTAAGGAGGGCTGTAAATGGTGGGAAGGAGAGGTCTGTGAAAGGGAGGAGGAAAGCACCAAGAGGGGAGGAGATCTTGGCTGTGACGGGAGGAATCAGGCGCAGGCCTGTGAGTAGGGCTGCAAAAGAGCCTAGAAGGATGGAAAGGTTGGAGCAGAAGTGCGAGGGAAGGGACAAACCTGCTTGTGGAGGAAGTAGCACAGAATACAGGAGGGCTGTGGGAAGTAGCAGTGTTAGTTGAAAAAAGGGTGGGGCGGACAGTACAACTGGAAGGAAGCAGGTGAGGGGCGTTAGGATCATAAGAGCGAGGAAAGGAGCATTTATTTAAGGAAATGGAGAAATATGCAACAGGACTTTAAGGAAGTAGAGGGTGTGGAGCAAATTTTGTAAAGGAGAAGAGGGCTGCGGCCTATGCCTGAAGTAAGTGCATGTCCTTGGATCAAAAATTGGCCCCACTAGAATTCACTCGGAGTCGAGCACACGGACGAGGCACCTCGATCTAAAGAGAACGATGGGCACACCCCAGGTAATGGGTTAATGAGAGGACAAAAAAACAGGAGGATGAGCAGTATGGGTGGCAGGAAGCAACGAGAACAGTTCAGGGAGAGGGAGGGGGCAAGCATCATGATGAAAGGGGCCGAGAATAGAGGGCGGGGAATGATGGATGTTGGCGGGAACCTGGGAGTAAAAGTAATATATAGCTGGAATGAAGGCAAAAGTATTGCTGTGTGTTGTAATTAGAGGGCATACTCTTCATACAAGACTACCGTACCAATCAGGTGAGAGGTCATTTATTTTTTTCATTGTTAGGTCCTTAGCAACTATCTGCTGTTGCTGTAATCTGTCAGGGATCCATCCTCTGTCCATTTGTCCCTATCTCCTACCTTCCACTGCAGACCACACATCAATCTTCTACTACATCATTCACTCTCTGCATCAAAGACACCAGCTCAGACATACAGGAGATGATGGATACACAGGGTACTACACACCTCCCTTTCTTACAAATAACAAAATGAAGTCTAATCATTCCCTTGCATATGAAGTTCAGGGACAATCATTCACACTCACTCATGATCGAACATGCCTAGCTTACACATTCACCCAACCACAAGTTGTTAAACACTCTAATACTCACCGAGACACACACACACACACACACACACAGTCACAGATACTCCAGCATGGGTCAAGGCGTGAGCAATCTCACACCTGATGTCTAACAAAGGAACCAAACAACAACTAGGTTGTGGTTACTAATGCACAGCAGTCCAAAACTTGGAAGTCCTGTAACCTACCACCACATGTCCGCACTCTCACAATGACATCATATAACGTTTATGGACACAAGACATAGTTACGGACACTCAGTCACGCGATGTGCTAGGATATAGAATCCATCCACTTCTGTCGACAGAAGGCCTCCCCGTCATCCTTAAGACTATAATTCAAGGCACAAATAAAACAGAAACGGAAAGTTCAATCATACATCACCTTAACACAAACCTTCCTTGATCAAACATTAGTACAAACCTGTCATCACAACTACACTCGTACACAATGTCCCCAGTCATCCATCTCATATTACTAAACTATGCAGATGACATTGACTTTCTTCATATTCCTCAAGTAACACACACAAGGTCAGAAGGACAACACATACCACCACACAGTTGTACATAAAAGTGAAGCCCAGCACTTCAACACATCCAACACTCGCACTAGATGGCCAAACCAACATAACCAAGTGCCAGTCCTGAGGAAACACTTAGCACTTCGGTGCTGGACAAAAGTTCAAAGGACAATGTAGAGTTCTAGGGAAAAGGGGACTTTCCTCTCTGTTACAAACCAGTTGGTGCTGGAAGTAGTGTGTTTGGAGTTTGGGAAATAGCAGCGCAACATGTTCAACCTGGGCTTCAAAATGGCTTACTGCCCCTTTATGTTGCAAAGGCTATCTTCATCCTCCATATAGCACACTTTCTCCTGTCTGACCACACAATTAGCTCCTTGTGTGTACTGTTCAAAATGTCTAATTATGATCCATTGAGTACTGTGCCACTTATACTTCTCCCACACGTATTGCCTAGTAACACCTGCGACCAGTGCTTTGAATGGTAGGGATGCTGAATTCCAAAGCAGTGTAGCTGTGATTCCTCCTCATGCCTCTTTAATCTACCACCAGACACTCCCAGCCTCTTTATCTCACTCTTGCAGGTTGTTCATCATCCTTGCTTCATCCCTTTGCCACTATTTTCCATCTTTTTATTCCTCCTTCATTCTCTCTTTTGTGTTTTTCTCTCTCTTGATCTAAATCAAAGTTTGTTAAGTTAAAATAAGTGCTCGTCCCCAAATATGCATGCAGCTGGGCCCCACCTGCAACCTTCGGCTAAAAATAGGAACTGTATATCCCAAGATTTCCAATCTATCTGCACATTTTTCTCTTTCACAGAAGTCTTGGAAAGCAAATAAAAATACAAAGTGCTGGATTAAAGTTACTGAACGTGGTCCTTGGAAGGAGGCCAGGCTTTCTGCAGCAGCACTTGAAAGGAAACCACATGGCGAGATTGTATTACATTAAAATAATACAAATGTGCAACACTCCTCGGTGAAGATAACCCATTGAGTCATTAACATTCTGAATGGCACACCTTAGAGAGACGAGGGACTTCCTTCAGATATTCACAAATGGATTACAGTATCATGGACATTAGGCTGCCTTGAGCTAATGTCCTTGACTGCATCTACTCTCACACAATCCACAACCCTTCAAGTTCAAGCACCGCACTGCCACATCAGGCTTAGAGCATGGCTGTCATCTAACCGCTCCCACATATAGGCCATACTACAACGAACAGTTTTTTCAACCATGCATTGAGAAAGGGCACCCAGGAAAATCTGAGCGCTTCAGGACTCCATCACGGGTACGAAGCATACTATCAATGCTACAACACACCCTTCCTTGTCCGCAGTCAACAGTTAGCGTGCACCCACTTCCTTTTCTCGACCATCCTATATCTTTAATTTCCTGCTCGCGATCTACAGAGAAAGTATAGGGCTCCACCATCCTGCATAATTATGCTAATATGAGTGTGCAGACACTTGCAATCACTGCAAGCCTGTATGATGGCGCCGGAGAGGCTGGCATTCGTAATGGAGGGTTGTGAGCATGTAGACTCTGTTTGCCCAATATGTCCTCATTCTACATTTTAAAATATAGTAATGGTGACTTCTCATATGGAAGCAGTGCATTCTAACTCATCCTCTACTTAACAGTGCAGTTTTACATTTTACACACATTTTATAAGCTATCACTCTCATAACTTCCGCCTCCAGTTTCAAGTGAAGTGATAGATACTCCTTGTTGGCCACCCCAGATCTTTATGGCCCTACTGGCCACCTAAGGAGAAGGTAAAGACTCCCCGTTTCCCCACCTCTATGTTAAGAATTGCATCAGCGTGGATGGATGAGTCGGACAGTGATACCCTTTGGAAGCCACTACACCAGTGCCACACAGACCAACACGTGTGTTAACGTTCAATGTCGTACGGCATTTTGATGCTCTCATTAAGCGGTAGGGCTGAGTTTGCACCATCAATCAATTGGAATCTCGGGTAAATGCCCTTTAATGCCCCAGTTAAAAGTAACAGGCATCCGTTCCACCATCTTTCAGAACCTGCTTGAAAATCAACAATGGGCAGCAACATGACAGCTAAAGGAAGAAGGGACATGTACAAACAAGTGTTTGAAAACCAGTGGAAGCTCTTTAGAGAGCAGCCGGCCTATGATTGTAATAACAATGCATTTAAGCATAAGAAAAACGATACTGTACCTTGATATCATCTATTTCGTCTGGCACTATTTTGTACGCAGAAATGGTCCCACCCAACCTGAAATTCAAGACATAAGTACAAAATATTAAAACAAACAGGTTGCTGCACAATAACTCCACCAATATTAACCTCCAACACGCACATTCTGATCTTAGTGTTCTCATAGGTGAACGGTGTCAAAGCACAGCACGCTATGCAAGAGCATATACATTTACTAGATTCAAGGGGTCATCCTACTGATTTGTTGGCACTTTCAGGACACTGTGCCTAATTTGCTTCCCAAGCTCTTAGTATGCTAGGGCACTGAAGATCCAGGCCAGATGGACTTGCACACTGCCTCTTAAAATGTCCATAAAAGCTGTATGAGAAGTTTGGCAAGGACTGAAGCATGGATCGGTTCAGCACTTTTTGGCTCTCACTTGCTGTAAAGACCAGCGATATAAATTATCTTTTACACGGATACCTTGGCAGCCAGAATGCAGCATGCATTAAGGTCCAGATGAATTTTAATTTCTTTGTTAGGTTGATGACTTGCATGTTCCGCTTCTTTCCCCTTCTGAACTATATGAGCTGTGCCATGCTACTGCGAGTAGGATTTCCCTTTTGTGACATTAACACAAGCGCAGAGTGATTGACTAAGCAATACACAACTTTAAAAGCTTACAGCTACAATCCTAGCAGGAAACATTAATAACCGCGAAAGTATAAACTTATTTACATTATTCACATTAGAAAAAACATAACATCGTGAGTGGTGGTATATTGTTAAACATATCCCGGTATTTACTCCTGATATTGGCTAAACGTTATTTAAAGAATGAAAAATGTCCAGATCACTGGTTTAACATGCTGCACTAAAGCTACCACGCAAACAGATCCTTGAGGATTTCTGGACATCAGTGATCGTAAGTGCAAGCTAGAGGCCTGGTTTAGAGTTTGGCACTTGTAATGAAGTGGATGGGATATCAGTCACGTTTGTGATGGAGTACCCATCTGCCAAACTCTAACTCAGACCATTTGGCTCTATAGACATCATGTCTATATGGTATCCAGAATGGAGGGTGTTCATTAGGAAACTGGATTTTATCACGTTTGATCCAACATGTCACACATATGTGCCTCGTGTCACTGAAGTGAACCGAAATGCACCACTTTTCCAAAACTGCTCTTCAAAATAATCTTTGTTAATTTAAAAAAACCTTTCATGTATATGTTGCTTAATGTTACTTAATGGACATATTTTGCCCACTTGCTCATTGGACCTAGATAGGTTCAATCAGGCTAGATGCCTGTTAATTGGCAAAACTGGGCCAGAAGCACAAAACGCACATCAACATTTTGCAAATCAAAAATAATTTTGCGAACTGACCTATGTACTAATAAATCAGATCACAAAATTCCAAATCACAGCAGGTCGCAACCCAGCCTACCTCAATAATAGACAGGAAATTGTAACTCACTAGTATTGGTGCACATCACAGGGATGGGTAGCAGACCATCATGTCTGTGATTGCTTTTTTTTTTTTTTTTTTTCTAGAGGCAACAGGGCTGCATTTAAAATAAAAATGTGTGGGAGCATACAGTGGCCCTCTGGGCCACTGCCTCCTCCCCAGTAAATGTTTCTTTTTATATTCACAAAGAGAAATGTGTTTTTCAAGAGGACCCCTTCACTTTTGCAAATCGGTTACAGCCCCCTTAGAGGTGTTGGTAACTTTTCTATGTTGTGTGACTAGATTGCGGTCACAAAACACTGATACATAAGATATATAAGATACCAATTTGGTAGCTGGAAGGGACACCTACAAGACACCCCTTCCACATACCAAATTGGCATCCACTTGGAATCTCATTTTAGGTATCGGAAAAAAATTTCAGGCTTCTAAAATGGGATTAATACATTACAAAAGCAAGCACAAACTCCATGTTTGCGATCTCAAATATGCTTTGTACATCTTGCCCTAAAATCTCTATTCTTAAGCCCCCAGAAGTACTTCTGGCCCAGACTCTTTCACCCCCAAAATGTTCCTCAAGCCTCCAACAGGGCCCATCTGCCTACCAATCTCCTGCTGGCTACATCAGCTCCTCGGCCATACAGAGGTCATACAGTGTGCCATTTTTTGTCACATTAGTGGGGTGTTTGGTGAGGGAGAACGATGCAACTAGGAGTGGATCTACTTGGACCTCTTCGAAGTCAAGTGCACACTTTCCTGTGTGGCTCCACCTCCTTCAGCATCTAATGGCTTGTGAGGAACAGGAGTAAGAGGGTTCATGAGACTACGTCACTTCTTTCCCATTATGTGACATGAGGGTAACCAATAACTACAGGGTTGGAAAACTCCACCCTAACTTTGAACGTATCATTAACTGCTCTTGTTAGCAACTGGTTACAATAAAAAAATGCTACCTCTAGGATTACACAGTTATATATTAATCGCACACTCCTTACAGTGTGTAAGATGTTGGCTGCTACCGCCGAATTCACATGCCTTTATCTGCATGCTGCACGATGCTGCATAGACATCAGGAAACCCTCTGGGTCTGCATCTTAAAATGGAATTATATGTCACAGGGAAGAGTTTCAAACCTTGTTAAGGGAATCCCCTACAGCAGGTACTGTGAAGAACTGTGAAGTGCAACGCAATTCGCTTATTTTAGTCTTATTCACTTTATAATTCCAGAACAATAGTAAGACTTAAGGCAAAATATGGAAAACACGTCTTACACATGACTAATGTGTAACCATATGAAAAATGCGTAACACCTGACATCAAGCACATACTTTTTAAAATAAAAAGAGGGATATGAACCCTCACAATTGTAACCTATACCAGTGTTGAATGTGCAGCACGCCAACAACTTTCTTAAGACAAAATATCTCATCCCGGTGAAAATTCTACTAAACCAGTTGCATATTGTTTTCTATATCTAGGTAATGGTATAAGAGGTTTTGGACCTCTACTACAATATGGTGAACATTTCATGAATGTAAATTTATGATTTTTTATTTATATGCTTTTCTAAATTTTGATAGCAGACATTTGCAGGTGATGCAAACGTTGTGTATAACAGCTAGCTCAATGTGTAAGGGTATCACAGTGTTTGTGGTAACTTGTTGTTCAGGGGCGGCTCCTCTGCTTGGGCAGAGGAGTGTCGCCCCCTCTCCCCCCCAGCCAGCAGCAGCAGGAGCTGAATCCCTTTAAACATAAAAGGATAATAAACAGTGTTTATTATCCTTTTATTTCTAAAGGGGCGGGCTATGGGGTGACAAGCAGTGAGGGTAGTGCACAGAGCACTCCCATCAGTACGCATGTGTGTTTGACTAGCCGTCTCGGGCCAGTCAAACACACCTGCGCACAAGGGCTCTCTCCAACCTGGCACTGTGTTGCCGAGTTGGAGAGAGCCTGCACAGGCTCCCAGTCTGCCCCGGAGCGCTCCAGCCACTCATAATGCTGCTCTGAGCAGCGCAACGATTGGCACAGGGCAGGCTGGGAGCCTGTGCCTGCAGTGCAGCGGAGAGCGGCGGCGACGTGCAGGTAAGTTTATTTTGTATTTGTATTGTTTATTTTTGTTTTATTCCCCCCGCCCGCCACTTTTTCAAGTCGCCAGCCGCGAATGGTGTTGTTTTACAAATATGCAAGGTAACATTGGAGCACTACGCGCACAAATATACATTAGGGCACTTGTCACATATCACCATGTGGTAGATGGTTAATTTTCACAGAGGTAAGGAACAGCATGCATATATGCAACAATGTCCTCCATGTAGCTGACAGGCACCTAGGAATCCTTCTTAATGGACCTGAAAGTGAAAGGGTCAGTTTGAAGATGGTGTGGTCCCCACTGAAAATGTTACCCTTTGGTCTTGGAAACTTTTGTGAAGGTTGGGAATCTTAAGTGGGGCGCAAGAGTAAGATGCAAACAGAAATGACTGACTGTAGTCTCTTTTACCCAGATGCAAGTGGGTTAACAATAAATATCCAATTTCAACCAGTCTACTGGAATACTTCCAGTGAAGATCAGTGTTCTGTATCTCAGGCCATTCTATGCTCCCAAGCCTAAACAGACTATGTTCTCTGTGGTAACAGGGACAACTATTCCAATGCAATTCTTCCAGGAAGGCAAGGTCATTCTGTGACTCTGGACCTTCTTTACCATGCAGCCCCGGGAGGGAAGTCCTATAGGTTCAGGCAGGCTACCCTTGTAAAACCCTAAGCAAAGCTTGCATTGTCTATGCTGTCACTCAGGTCAGAACCCATCTGTGAAAATCATCCCTATAATTATCTTTTTATCAATCTATAATTTGATGTTGTACATGGACCCCAAAATCATCTGTCCTTGCTTTCAACTACTATACAGGAGCAGAGAAGGTATGGGGGCCCATACACAGCATGGCCTCTGTTCCTTGTCCATAATGAAAAAAATCTGGCCATCCACCTCCACCACTCTGTGTCCTCTGGGCTTTCTGGTGTCCGGCACCGCTTTGACAGGCTCTTATATGGTTGAGCCATGGCATCTTGGAATTCCGTTATGACATACCAACAGTGGGAAGCAGTTTCCTACACTGATGACACCCAGCTGTTCATCTCCCTGACCGAAAACCCCTCAACAGCCAAGAAGAATTTCAAAGTCGGATGGAAGCAGTCGCCACCTGGATGAAGGAGAGCGACCTTAAGATGAACGCCGACAAGACCGAGATCCTCTTCCTGGGATGGCTCCTGGTGGCCCTCAACATTCAAAGGGCCCCCCACCCCTACAGGCCATGCATGAAACCTCAGCGGCATCCTCGACTCAGCACTCACCTCGACAAGACTGGTCAACTCCGTTGCTTCCACACCCTGCTACTCCTATGGAAGATTTCCAAATGGACACCAATCGACTGCCAAAAAACCACAACACATGCCCTGTTCACGGGCAGACTTGACTATGGCAACACCCTCTATGCCGGAACCTACAAGAAGAACCTGAGCAAACTGCAACAAATCCAGAACGTCGCCACCAGACTTGTCCTGATCATCCCTCGCCGAGAACACATCACAGGACACCTGAGAGACCTCCACTGGCTCACCGTCGAGAAGAAGATCAACTTCAAACTCCTCATACATGCCTACAGAGCCCTCCACAACATCGGATCCAGCTACCTCAACCATCACCTCACCTTGTACTCCCCCTTCCAGACCTCTCCGCTCCTCCCAGCAGTCACTCGCCAACGTACCCCGTATAAAGAAGACCTCAGCTGGAGGAATATCTTTCACCTACCTGGCAGCTAAAGGTTGGAACACCTTACCTCTGCACCTCAGACAGTCACCACTGATACCTCAATTCAAGAAGGACCTCAAGACTTGGCTCTTCAACTGAACCCTGAGGACATACCCCACAGCGCCTTGAGACCCTATGGGTGAGTGGCACGCTCTAAAAATAACTGATTGATTTGTCACAGCAGTGAGTTAGTGGGTTTTAATACAGTTACTCGAGCCGGTTATTCACACCAATGGCTTTCTATCAGGGAGCCATACATAATATGTACATGGTGTTTTTTTAATTTTACTCTATAAAGAAATAAGTTACTTACCTGTAACTATAGTTCTCCAGTATTGGAATCTTTCATAGATTCACATGCTTGAATCATTCCCCGTCGTAGAATGGGAGTCCCCGGTACCTTAGAAAAGACAATGTCCCCAAAGACATAACAGCAATAACTTAGAACTCTATTTTTTAGAAATCTAACTAAGTCCTTATGTAAAAATGACCAAACTTGAGCCTTAACCAATCAGATTACCCCACCCTCTAGAACCCTCCTGAGAGAAGCTCCAGTACCTCAGATTTTCTAAGCACTAGTGCGTATCCTAAAAGTTGACAGAGAAAGTAACAAAGGTGAGCTTACCCAGGAAGGTGGGTGAGTTGCATGTGAATCTTTGAAAGATTCCAATACTGGAGAACTATAGTTACAGATAAGTAAAGTATTTCCTTACTCCAGTATTGGAACTGTCATCAATTCACATGCTTGAATCA
Organism: Pleurodeles waltl; assembly: GCF_031143425.1. Classification (NCBI taxonomy): domain Eukaryota; kingdom Metazoa; phylum Chordata; class Amphibia; order Caudata; family Salamandridae; genus Pleurodeles; species Pleurodeles waltl. Next base: position 1,128,183,721 of record NC_090448.1, read on the forward strand.
GACTATAAAGCAGTATTTATAGCACATTGCATTGACAATACATAGTTTGAATTAGTGACAGATAGCTATCTTAACTGTAAAGACATGATCGCATTCTAACCTGTAAAGATGCTGTTACTTATGAGCATACATATTTATGTCCGACAATAACTATATCTACATGCAAAGCACAACCATTAAACCATGCAATGTGCGTACCAGAAAAGAAGGATGGAGGGAGGTAAAATTAGCTCACCGTTACTGGAGAAAATGTCCCAGGACTGCCTGTCCAACTGCTACATCTCCTTGAGGCATGGAATCTAGACAGTAGTACCTTGTAAACGTGTGGGTACTTCTCCAGGTGGCCGCTCTGCAAATGTCTTGTAGGGACACACCTGCAAACAGTGCCATTGATTCTGAAACAGCTCTCTTGAGTGTGCCTTTACTAAAGAATGTAAAGGTTTAGCAGCTGCTTGGTGACAAAACTTTATAACAGCTCCTATCCACCTTGCTATACTCTGCTTGGATAGGGCCTGTCCCCTCCGAGGGGCGCTATAAGTGACAAATAACTGTGTAGTCTTGCGAAAATGTTTGGTTCTCTCCAAATAAAATTTAAGATCCCTTTTGATGTCCAACGAATGGAGAGCCCTTTCCGCCGGAGATGACGGGTTTGGAAAGAAAGACTTCAAGATCATAGGCTCGTTAATATGAAAGTCTGATGGCACTTTTGTAACAAATTTTGGGTTTGGACGAAGTATCACTCTATCATACCTAAATTGAAGGAAAGGTTCTTGAACGGATAAAGCCTGGATTTTACTGATACGTCTAGAAGAAGTAAGGGCCAGGAGAAGAGCTACTTTCCACATTAAGTGCTTCAAATCCGCTTTGTGAATGGGTTAAAATGGATGTCTCATAAGCTGATACAGAACCGTGTTGAGCTGCCAGGAGGCTGGAGGAGGTCTTACTGGTGGAAAAACTCGAAAGAGCCCTTTTAGAAACTGTGTTACAAATCTAGAGGACATACAGATGGTGATGTCGGCGAACGCCTGAAACGAGACATGGCTGCCAAGTGCACTCCGATAGATGCATGAGCCAACCCCATTGACGCCAGATGGAGGGGGTAGGGCAAAATGCACTCTGGTGGCGACAATAGTGGATCAATCTACTCTTTCTGACATCACAAACAAAACCTTTTCAACTTTAGAGAGTATGAGTTGTTTGACTATCCACTCAGGCGTTTGAAAGTATCTCCCGACATTCTGGGTGAATGTTTAAATGGGCAAACTCATTGTGTTCAGGAGCCAAGCTGATAACTTTAGGGATTTGGGGTCCGGATGCAAAACTTGACCCTCGTTCCTTGTAAGGAGCTGCGGTGAGACCTTCAGTGGAATGCGGTCTATCTCTGAGAGCAGCAGGAGCTCCGAAAACCAATGTTGGCGAGGCCAATAAGGAGCTATCAGAATCAGTCTGCAATGTTCTCTCTTGTTTTCTGTGAGCACTCTTGAAATCAGGGAAATGGGTGGAAAAGCGTAGGCAAATATTCCATACCATGCCATTGAAAAGCCATCCCCCCACGAGCCCGGATGGTGAACCCAAGTTCCATTAAAGAGGCATTTGGTGTTCTGCGGAGTTGCAAAGAGATCTAGTTTGGGCTTCCCCCACCTCCTGAAAAATTGGTCGAGCACCTCCTGGTTCAGCTCCCATTCGTGACAGGAGGATGTTGGTTTGCTGAGGGTGTCTGCTGTCTCATTCTGCCTTCCAGGCAAGTGTTCCGCTCGTAAACTGATTTAGTTTTGAATAGCCCAATTCCAAATAGTTTGAGATTCTCAAGATAGGAGAAGAGATTTCGTTCCTCCCTGCTTGTTCAAGTAATGCATCGTTGTCGTATTGTCTGTTCTTATGAGAACCGCAGAGTGCTTTATCCTGGGAAGGAAAGCCTGCGGTGCCAGAAAAACTGCTCTCAACTCCAGGAAACTGAAGTGATATTTCCACAAAGAGTTGCTCCACTTTCTGCTGACCTGTAGATCTTGAAGGTACCTCCCCATCCTTCCAGAGAGGCGTCCGTGGTAATGACCAACGGAGGTCGAGGAGGCAGAAAAGGAAGACCTACTGCGATGTTTAGTTGATCTGCCCACCAGTGGAACGCTTCGATCATACGAGGAGTTATTGTGGTTGGATTGTTGAATGAGCCCTCTTTCTGAATCCACTGAAGAACTAGCTCCTCTTGCAGGGGGCGCATTCTCAGGCAACCAAAGGGAACTAGCTGAATGCAAGAAAACATCATCCCCAGAAGCGATTTGTAGCTGCATACTGAAAGAGACTTTCTTCTTTGAACTCTGTTTGTTGGAGATCTGAGTTTCATTTGTCTCGCCACCGAAGGGAAAGCCTTGTCCCTGTTCGGGTCTATTGTTGCCCCTAAAAAGGTTGTTACTCTTGTTGGCAATATCCTTGACTTGTTCCAATTCAGAGTGAGACCGAGTTCATTGAATAATTCCATGCAAGCCCTTGTTGAGTCGTGAGCCTCTTGATACGACCCTGCTTTTATTAGCCAATCGTCTAAATAGGGAAAAATGTGAAATGTTTTCTTTCTTAGCCAAGCAGCTTCCGGAGCCAGACACTTTGTAAAGATTCGGGGGGCAGACTTCAGGCAAAATGGAAGAACTCTGAACTGGAAATGGCTGCCAGCTACCTTGAAACGCAGACATTTTCTGTGGGCAGGTGAAATCGGGATATGAAAGTAAGCATCCTGTAGTTCCAGGGTTGCCATAAAGTCTCCATGATTCATGCGGAGAAGAATGTTCTGCAATGTGACCATGTGAAAGGTTTGACGTTTGAGGTATTTGTTCAAGTCCCCGAGATCGAGAATGGGACTCCATGCTTCCCAGTTTTTGCGTACCAGAAAGAAACAGGAGTTAAAACCTCTGCCCTTTTCCGAAGAAGGAACTCTCTCTATAGCTTCCTTATTTAGCATGGTCAGGACCTCCAGCCGGAGTTGTTTTAGATGCTTTTGAAAGAAGGTATGTGGAGGGTGTGAAGGTGGGATTTGGATGAGGTCTAAAGCGTGGCAAAATTGAACTATCTTTAATACCCACTGGTCCGACGTTATTTCTTGCCATTTCCGAAAAAGTATGATATTCTTCCCCCTATCCTGTGAATTAGTGGTGGGGATGTAGCCAGAGCCTGAAAGCTGTCATTGGCGTCGACCCGCATCCTTGCTCTGACACGCACTACCCCTGGGTGGAGTTCTGGAATAGGACGCCTGGGGTGGTTGCCTCTGTGAATACTGCGGTCAGAACTGCTGCGTCGTATAGGAGGGATAACGAAAGCTTTGGAAACTCCCTCTATATGATGGAACACCTCGACCCCTGGAGACTTGAAAAGGCAACTTTTTTAATTGAAGGGTCCCTAATGACCTGCCGTGTCTGTACCAGTTTTGATCGCTTGCAGGGCTTCATCTACTTGTTTGCCGAAAAAAGCCTCCCCATCAAACGGGAGGTCCAATACTTTATTTTGAACTTCCGGATGAAAAGAAGTCACTCTAAGCCAGCCCTGCCGTCGCAGCACCACCCCCACCAGCTAATTGTCGAAAAGCAGTGGATGCAATATCCATTTCACAATCTATAACCTCAGCCGAGGTGCGCTCCCCCTCCAAACGGATTTCTTTACTTCTGCCTTAGAATCTTCCTTAGGGTGGTCCAGATACCGAGCAATATCAGCCCATAATTGCCTGTCATATCTGCCGAAAATTGCCAACGAGTTCGCTGCTCTCACTATAAGCCCCGGCATAGAGGAGAAACGCTTCCCAATGTTGTCTAGCCTTCTACCTTCCTTGTCTGGGAGTGCTGAAATTGGCGTTGATGGATCTTTGAACGCCTCTGCACTGCCTGGGTTATGGCCGAGTCTGTCTTCGGGTGACCAATGAGACAAGTTGGAGCGCCATCTGGAGCCTTATATTTTTTGTCTAACCTTAGTAAGACCACTGTCACAGTAACTGGATTCTTCATTACCTTTAGACCTTCCTCCCAGATGTAGCCTACTATGGGTATGGAGCATATACTCTTTTGAAAAGGCTCTTTGAAGCCGTATAAAAAGCAGTCATTCTGCTTCGATGGCATGGGCAACGCAAACCTCTATGCTGCTCTTTCAAGTATATTATGGAAACCTCCAATATCTCCTGGGGGTGAATCCACCAGAGTAGACGATGGAGATGAAGGGGTTGGCAATATATAGTTATCCCAATCCGACTGCGCATCCTGAAGCGCTCCTTCTCCTCATCCGAGGAGTCGGTATCATGCATGAAGGTCTTCTGTGGGGTACTCCTCGCCGATCTAGGTGACAACATAGGCTGTGGTACTGGAGTGGCAGGTACCGAGGGTTGAGGTTACGTTTGTATGTTCTCCAACTGTGGTACCGACGGAAACCTCTTCTTGTAGTCTGATAACATAAGCTGCAGATCAAAGATAAGGGAACTTGGGATACAGACCATTTCCTCTGGCACACCTGGTTGGTCTCTTTGAGGAGAATAATACTGTTGATAATATTCCTCTTCATCTTCCTGACACTTAACATTGAGCTGGGAAGGACTATGGGTTGCCCCAAATGGCCCATCATCATCAGAATCCTCCTCCAAAAGATGAGTCGGAATTAAAGGTGACCTTACTTGGGGATGTGGCTCGTGGAGTTAATATCCCCTTTCCCAGTCAAGGCCTGTATTTTTCTCATCGTCGACGAGGTTGTCGACGAAGTCGTCTCCAACTACAAAGGTCCACCTCAGGTCCCTGTTGACTGTGCCCCCGACGAGGGCATCGTCATCGGAATCCTAGTCACCGACGGTGTCGTCAACAGTGTTGTCGTCGGAATCATCGCCGATTACATCTTTATCTTCAACGTCGACGGCCTAGATTTAGTTACCGTCGACGTAGACTTTGTCTACGAACATAAAGATACAGTCGAGAAGCTGGAAACCGTTGATGTCGTCGATGCAGCTGCCATATATGTCCTCGGCGACGACGGTGTCAACGGTGATGACTTCGTCGACGGTAGAGTCATCGTCGGTCTGTCATCAAGTGCTGAAGAAGGCTTTCTGAAAGTAGTGAGAACCTTTAGTGGAGGTGTAGAAGGCTCTGAAGAAGGTCTAGACATCTCCTTTGAAGTTGAAGGCCGATGTTTAGACTTTGAGGAAGATTTCCTTGCATGAGGTGAGGATGAGAGACTGCGGCCTTCACCAAACCCCTGTGAGGTCTTTTTAAAAAAAAATGAGGATTGTCCTGAGACCTTTTCAGAGTGAGGCCATCTTTGCCTCTTTTGGGATTTCTTAGAAGACCGGACGATTCTTCACTGTCAGATTATGAGACAGGGTTCTTCCTTGTTTTAAGCTTCTGGAGCCATTTAAGCAGTCTTCCCTCTCTATCTTATCAGAATGGAGGCTTTTCTTTCCACAAGTACTCTGAAGAGACTTTTCCTCTCTCTGTCAGACATTGTGCTGACAAAGACAAAATCCAGAAATTCTGAGTGTAAATAAGAAACACACAAAAAATAAAGAAGAAATTCAGATGTAGGGGCAAAATCTTCTCCAACAGGAACAAAATGAGCAGAGCTCATAGGAGACTTCTTAGCATGACGTGCGGTAGAAAATCTGAGGTACTGGAGATTCTCTCAGGAGGGTTTCAGAGGGCGGGCTAATCTGACTAGTTAAGGCTCAAGTTTGGTCCTTTTTACATAAGGACTTGGATAGATTACTAAAAAGTAGAGTTCTAAGTTATTGCTGTTATGTCTTTGGGGACATTGTCTTTTCTAAGGTACCAGGGACTCCCATCTCGACGACTGGGAATGATTCAAGCATGTGAATCTATGAAAGTTCCAATACTGGAGTAATTTTTATACGCAAAAGAATGATAAACATGCCCTCAGAAATGTTATATTGTTTAATGAAAAAGAAATCTTAATGTTGACCGTGTTCCTACAATATAGAAATTAATTCATCATGTAGCCATATCATTCTCCTGTTCCACTTCCCCCTATTTCCCACGGAGCTTCACCTTTCTCCAGTCTTCCCATCTCTACCAATCAGTGCATCCTACCTCCTATACCTCCATTCCTCTGCTTCTTACCCTTAACCCTGCAAGGCCTTTTGATCGTTCTCTTTCCATAGGTTCACAAACCTATAGATCCTCTTTCACCTGTTAGCGACCCTCTTGCCTTTTTCCCTTTTCTTGTTATACTTTTTCCCCCTTCCAGTGCACAGTCCACATTTTGGCATACTCCGCAGTGTATGCATTCATGATTTCTTCAGAGTCTGAGAGAGGTTCAGAGTTCTTCAGAGAGGTGCTGAAGCATTAACAATTTATCTTCATTTCCTTGCAACGGTGTCATGATAGGTTCTTTTTAAGTGATTGCCGCATGTCTGCATGCACTTCTGTTGCATAGTCACTGATACCTCCTCGGTTAAAGTGTGCTTTACAAAACTGTGCCCCAAGCAAATTAATTACTTTGTGAGTTTCCATTATCCCTAGTGCCTATTTGTAAACTGCTGTAGTAATGTTCCTTATCAGCAGTGCCTCCTTGCAGAGCCACTCCATCAAAACCTTGAAACAGGATTTAGTCCTTGCTTCTACTGTACACTGTCCACATACATCAAGTCCTTGCAAAGTAGTGTGTATGTGTCGTACTGCGTCGGTACAGGGGGCATCAAAGTTAAGTCTTTCAATCTGTAGCCAATAAATTTGGTCAACATGTTTAAATCTACACTTAACAAAGAATCAAAATACTAGGTTCTGCTTTCCCCCAGTTTTGGTATAAATATTATCACAACTAATTCCTTATGTTTTGATTCTGCACCTCCCTCTCAGTGTTTTATTATAAATCTCACATAACTTAAATACCATAAAGCTTTGGAACTTCATATATAATTCTACCAAAAACCCATTCACTCTCGCAGCTTCAACTGAATTAATATTTTCAATAGCTATACGCCGTTCTTGTTCTGCAACAGAATTTAATATCTTTATCTTGCAATGATTGGAATTAACACTGTACAATTGCATTATTTCTTCACTCAACACCATGTCTGCCATATATAAACCTGCATAACCCATAATATTGTTTTTCTCTTTACATACACATTGTTCTGCTCATTGTTAATGTGAACTTTTACATTTTTTAATCTATATGCCAAATGTGTAAGAGCTTTTTAATAATTTCCCAAAAATAGCTGAGTAGTCCACATCTTGGTTTAGGCAAATAACAATCTGCTTGATTTTTTATTGAAATCATCTTTTTGTCATTTACTTTAAGTTGTTAGATCTGACTAACCACTTAAAACTTTGTTTTACTTTTGCCAGTTTAGCAACTTATTAGCATGCATTAACAAAATAATGTATATGACTCCTATGTTAAAGTATCATCAGACACTGGACCAGCATTTATTTCACAAATGTTGACACGTTCTGTAATAATTCCCTTTATTAACTGTTCATCATCTAGATCTGCAATATTTATTTTCCAAAATATTACTTTCTGTCCTACTTTGTTTCCGAAAGCCATATTTATATTCACAATACCTGTTCTGTTATTATATCTGATGTTATAATGTTTCTTCCAATATCAACTGTGAGCTTTCAGTTTTCAATGCACATTCCTATCTCAATCCTAATGCTACATCCACTTTTTTACTGTACATATATGTGCTGCTGGAGATGCTGCTGAAACAAAGACTCGTCTAGTGGTTAGAAGTTGGTGGGCTACATTTACCCTTCAATCTTACATTTCAAATCAGTTCTCTGCAAAACCATAACACAGGCAGCTGCTTCCAAGTTATGATGATTGCAAATAAAGATATCTCTAAATAGACCACCACGGCCACTGAAGAGGTCAAAGGAACAGGTGACCGGACCAAAATCAATGGTGAACAGAACCACAGATCCGGGTGTCCTTGGGAAACTACAAGGACGTAAACAGAACTACGGTGGAACCCAGGAGAGACAACTACTTTGGAGCTCAGAGGACTCGGAACAAGAGAAGGAGCCAGTTCTTGGTATGCGATCCTGAAGGTAGGGTTTCAGAAGGTTGGATAGATACTTATCTATGGAAAGGTATCTGCAGAATAACATCCTACCTAAAAGCAACTGAGTGCTGAACTTGGGAAGGATAGCTATGACTGTTATGATTATTATGCTATTTTTCTTCGCAGTATTTCCCGTTTAGATTACATGTTAAATATTTAAAGGTGAATGTTCATGATTAATGTGAAATGCACAGGACCTCAACTACATCCTTCCGCCCATAAACCACATGATGCGGAAGAGTATATTCCACTTTACATTATCACTGGAGGTTGAAAAATATTTAGTTTCCGTCTGGGCACCTCTTACATTGGGATATATGAATACGTTTGCTCTTGAATATACTGCAGACTGCTGCAGGAGGTGCCTTTACAACAGCGCTGGACTTATGGTAATATTATCAGTGATCACAGAAGAAGCATACTGTATATCAATATATACCTATACCGTCTTTAAAGGGGGGCTAAATGTGTGTGCAGATCACAGCTACATGCTCCTCTGTTCAAGAAGGGATCCACCAATGAAGGTGAAGCCGGTAAGGAACTCTGAGCATGTGCATGCATATAAACAAACCAAAAAGTTATTTTTATTACATCTAAGTGCCAATAAGCACATTCAAGCACAATAAATAATAAAAACAATGGCTATAGTTTGTATTGTAAAATTACATTTTAAAAAGGATTTTTAAAATTGAAAATACTGAGGAAACAATAGTTCAAATGCAAACGTTAAAATTAAAACACACCTAAACATGTCAACTGTGAATGCAAACTGCAAACGTGAAGAGTACACGGTTTTAACACTACGGGTGCAAGATACACCAGACTTTTAGACACCCCAAAATTCACCTCAATCAGAATCTTCACATTTACTAGACCGGAGACCGTGATATACTCCAATTTCATGAGACAATGTGTCCTGCTGTGCTAAGGCACACCCAAATGCATCAAAATATCAGGAAACAGTCAATTAAGTAAATGGGCTCACTCAATAACCGAGGTCTAGATCACTAAAAAAGTTAAAGGGTTTTATTACACAATTCAGAAACAAAGATACACATCAAAGTCACGAAGGCTCTGGAAAGGATGATACATAAGAATACAAAATCAGAAATCATTCTAAGTCCTAAGAGAGCAGCAAAATGGGGAAAGTAACTGACAGCATCCTTAGTAGAGCAGAAAAATCTTCTCGCTCACTCCCAAAATCAAGGGGTTTTCATAGGTTATTTTCCCATATGAAATTACCAGAACTGTAGAATCACTGCAGTGTAAGCAAATGTGTCATTTCATCAGCAGATCAGAGCACAATTCTTAATATACATCATAATGCCTTCACATCTAATCACTATCCCACCACAGAAATACCACTACCCCTTCTATGCTAATGCCATCTGTGATGCTAAACAAACTAGGTACATGAACAATAGTGTGTTATATAAATGCGTAGGTCACAGTGAACCAGCGGAAGGACCTTGAGCTTATAGTTGCAGTTTGAGACTGAGCTGGGGAAAGTTCATTAAGAGTGCCATACTTAAGGACAGTGTAAAGGAACAAGTACTGTGTGCTGCAGAAATTGCGAAGAAGGACGTGGGTGGGGTAAAGACATGAGTGACAATGGAGACTTCCATTTTGGACAACATGATACCTACATTGAAGTTAACAAGGATCAGAAAAACGGACCTCTACAAATCATTGAGAATTTATTTCAAAAGCAACAGTACTATATCAGTCTGTACATGTGTAATTGAGTATGAAAATATGTTCTGAGCATTATTAATGATGCACAGGAAATGTAAACACACAAATACTTAACAATACCACTCAAGAATTGATTACAGCTCCGATGACCTCCCTGATAATACTGTACATTAATCTAAAGTACAAACAATATTAAAAAAACATCTCTCTTCTTTTTATTTTTTTTCCACTTTAGTCAATATACATTCCGATGTTTTCTGTATGACAAATCATCTAGTTACCAGGCCATGGCCTCTCTCAGAAAAAATAAAATCGTCCCCCATTTTGTCAAATGTTATTGTTTTCGATCATCACCAACTTGTATTTAATACCCGTTGTCTTCCTTTTTTTTTTTTTTTTTTTTTTTTACAAATCCTTTGAGATAATTCCTCCTATAAACCCCATAAACAAGAAATGCCTGTAGGATCCACAAGCAATATCAAGGAAATACGAATGTATTGCGTCCAGCAAGGAGGTGCCATATAAAGCATTTGGCTCCTTATTCAGTTGTTGTGGTCACTTTATACCTCAAAACATGTCACTAACTTACTGAGTGGACCTGGTTGTACCTGGTTGTCCCAAGAGCCTGGCAGGCCGACACTTGCAGGTTTACCCAGACACATGCTCCAATAAGTAGAATCCTAGAATTCCTGATGCAGCATTACATCATTGCACTGCCGTGAGTCAATAAGCTAAGAACCCTGATGTCAAAACTCAATTTTCAGATTAAGTCCAAGTACTAGATAAGTGGAAAATACCTCAAATGTACCTTAACTCTTGCTAATCAAGGAATATCGGGATGAGCGCCTCATCCCACTTCAGAGCGTAAAGATTAAGAAGATTCTTCATGTCCTAGGCAGCGTCTAAACTTACTGTTCATACAACAGCTTCATCTTGCTTAGAGGGCTGCAATTCCCACCACTGGGAATTCCCTGAAGCTAATCAGATGGCACGATAAATTGAAAGAAGCACTGGCAAAGCATAAACGTCATGCTTTGAAAGTCACTAACTGAAATTTCAGAAAAGTCAATGCCTGTTGCTGGGCGCTGAGCAGCATTAGCAGAAAGAAAACAATGAGCCACAAAGTGTGACGAGCACACACCGGGCACCACACAGGCCCATGTATGCATCACAATGTGCATTTTTTATTTTTTTTATTTTTTACTTTTAAGTAATCTTTCCTAGAGGGGAAGATGGACATCTCAGACTTGTAAATTAAAAAATATAAAAAGTATGCATTAGAAAGAAAAGAGAGGAATAGTAGTAAATGGCAGCTGCCAGGCACTCTATATATTAAAAAAAATAAAAAAACCTAAACCACAACCAAAAAAAAACAGGATGAGTGGAAAACGGAGACAACAACGAGATGGTTGGGGGAAGGATGACCAACTCAATGTCGCCCAGTGGCTGGGAGCAGCGGTGAGCATGTTGAGGGCAGGCAAAGCAAATGACAAGCTAGGGAAAGCAATACAGAGTGTAGGGTGGGGACGTGAAGGGGAAGCAGCACACTGAGGAGAGAGCAAGAACACAGATGCAGTCCCAAGGAGTGCTACAGAAAAGCAATTCCCTAAATGTAAGCAATGGAAGAATACAATTCATCTAAACATTGTAAAATAACCATGCTGCAGACAAGGGGCAAACACAAGAACAGGAGGAAAGCTATTGAATAACAAGAAAGCAAATGAAATAGACAAGGAAGGCAACCAATCATGAGCGATGGGCTGGACCGAAGCCCATGCTATGTATTGGTATTGTACACAATAGGTCATGAGACAAAACAGTGCTAAAGCTATCCTTGGTGAGACCTAAAAAGACAGATCGTCAGCGAGTAAAGAAGAAACGCAGGGTTGCAAAGGCATAATACAATTCTATTAGCTATATTCGGACTTTCAAACGAAGTGAAAATGGAGTACACAACTGTGCTAGATCAAAGAACTAATGAGTTCAAAGACCCTTCCCAGCTTATAGGGAGTGTTCATATTTGACATCCATCTAGACTCCCACACCAGAGAACAAACCAGGGCACTGATTGGTTTAAGGTTTACTACATCAGAGTAGTATCTGCGTGGGCATGAATGCCTGGTATAGGGCACAAACAGCACGAGGTGGCTGTTAAACTGTTCCTGCAAGCAGCAAATGTGGCCTTCCTGAAAGGGAATACATGTGGCAAAATGTCAGCACCAGAGGAACAAGCCATTGGACCCCGACAACACAGGCGGATATGCCGCCAACTCTCCCTCACTCTTCAGCTACTTTGGGTGTGCAGTAGGCATTTGTCTGGTTAGACTGGACTTGTTGTCCTAACACAAGTAGCTTTGGAAATTCACAATGTTTCTGTTATTCTGTTTATTTTGAGCAAATGTGACATCATGCAGGGTCACAAAATCTTCATTTTAATGCTAAAGGAATGAGTATACAAAAGGAGCAACAATCAAGCAGGATTCTAGCATGGGCGTCCGCCATAGTGTTACTCTGCCTGCACTAGTACGGCCATGGCACCCGCCAAAGACAACCTGGGATGCCGCTGACCGCCCCCGCTTGAAAACATTTCTAGGGACGCCCACGGATTCTACAGTATCTAGGCCATGTGCACATTTCTCACCAGACCAGTTTTGTTCTTTCTATCCTGGGATCTGTAGTCCTGTTTATCTCATTAGAAGACAGGAAGTACAAGAACATAAACAAAAAAAAAACACAAAAACAGGATTCGATGAGAACCTCGTTCATAAACCTAGGAAAGGTGAGTGCTGTGTAAACATGGAACAGCGCGGCAACCACATTCAAAGCAAGAGACCAACCAGCAACACAGCACATGACAAGAGATCACACCATACATGGCAAGAGACCACAGAGTATAGGACAAGAGACCACATCGTGCATGACACAAGACCGCCCCTTACATGACAAGGGACCACCTCGTACATGACAAGAGACCACACCGTACATGAGAAGTCACCACCATGCACATGACAAGGGACCATCTCGTACATGACAAGAGACCACACCGTACATGACACGAGACCACACCGTACATGACACGAGGCCACACCGTACATGACACAAGACCACACCATAAATGACACAAGACCACACCGTACATGACAAGAGTCCACACAATACACAAGAGTCTACCATGTAAATGAAAAGTCACCACAGTGCAAATGCCAAGAGACCACCCAGTACATGAGACCACCCTGTGCATTACACGAGGCCACCCCTTACATGACATGAGGCCACCCAGTACATGACAAGAGGCCACCCAGTACATGACAAGAGGCCACCAAGTACATGACAAGAGGCCACAACATACACAAAAGACTACTCCGTACATGAAAAGTCACCACATTGCACATTAAAAGAGACCACACTGCACATGACAAGTCGCTACACTACACATGACAAGAGAGCACATAATACACAAGAGTTATAATGGGTAAAGAAAATCCGCATGGGTAAACTTTTTAGTTTAAGAATTTACCTCAGTTATGGTTTTTCAATTGACTCTAGAGAGAGGCACACAACTGCATCTTAAGGAGCACTGGCGCAACGAAACTTCAAGCGCCCTCCCCCCCCCCCTCATCTGCAAAGCACCTGGGGGCCCCCCTCCGAACTGGACCCAGCCACGGGCCTGCCGCCCGCGCACAGTGTACTGTGCTAAGGGAATCCCCTGGAGCTGGGGCCCTTTGTTACGCCACTGCTATAAGGAGCATTTTATTCACGACAAACCGCTACAAGGATGCCTCGTGGTTTACTCCTTTGGCTGCGCGTGAACATGCAACTGCACCGCAAGCGCGCGCCGCCCATCACAACATACAATGTCTGACAATTTAAGCAGTGAAACATAATTGCTTCCAGGACTCTTACTCATTTTTAAGAAATATAAGAGTGCTTTATAAACCACCGAGGCTGTAATAAAGCAATCTAATAATTTGTTATCACGCCAACATGAATTACCCGCCCTGACACGGGACAGAATTGCATTGATCTGCTCCGGACTTTGGCCGAGCTCTGATTTACCGTGGCTGCGTGGCCGGGTGCACTTTATATTCCGAGATTAGCAGCAGCCTCGCCCGGAGCCCCGGTAATTACTGTACTGGAATAGGAGTGGGCTGACAACATTTCATTTGTTTGGTTAGCCTTTCTATCTTTTATTGGGAGCCCCGACATGCCTCCAAGCCCTGTAAAGCTGAAATTCTCTGCTCAATTAATAGAACTGCTTGCCTTTCCGAGGAAACACATTTAGGGGGGAAACGGGACCGGGAGGATGATTTTATATCTGAGTGTATCTCAACCTACACACTCTTTGTGGGGTATACGTACATACAATTAAGAATAGTAATACTGTCTTTTAATATAGTTCTCGCTATCCCTCTTCTGCAGTTTAAAATAACAGGTGGCGCTACTACACAGTTCGATGGTACCCGCTTTACTCACATTGGGAGCCTTGATGCCAGGCATGGCCTTTCCCAAGTTTGAACTCGTGACCTGCATGTCACAGAATATTACACCCGTGAACGACCAACTCACTGAGCCATCCTACACCAAGACACCGAAGTCACGGAGTGAGCTAGCTTTCAGAATAGACCAAGGATCGTTCTTCTTCTAACTCTGAAAATAAATGCAGTGAATAGATACATGCTGTACGGTCGCATGGTTGTTAGAAAGCAAAAGCAAGGAGCATAATCTCCCTGTACAAAGTCTCATTCGAGCTCCAGGAGTTAATTTTTCATTTACCTTTCAGTCATTACTTATCAGTATTTACTTTCGACGCTTGTATATCTATATATTACTTGTTTAGTGAAACAATACGACAGGAACTGACATATTCCTACATTTAACATTAAAATACACACAGACATATTAGGAAGTCTGACGGCTTTTAAGGCTATAAACAGACGCATACTATGAAACAGGACCTTGTAGAACAAACAAGTGAACATTTCCAGCTATTTAAGCACCATTAGGAAATGGTGCCCTTTTTAGCCCTGAGATTGGACAGCACAGCTGTCAAAAGACCTCTAGGGGACAGTGTACATAGTCTGGCACTGGGTCCGCCTCTTTCATCCCCTGACTTCATGTAGCCAGCCCAATGTACACAGTCCGGGCATTTGATCCACCTCTTTCATCCACTGACTTCCTGTAGCCAGCCCAATGTACACCGACTGGGCATTGGATCCACCTATTTCATCCTCTGACTTCCTGTAGCCAGCCCAATGTACATCGACTGGGCATAGGATCCACCTCTTTCATCCTCTGACTTCATGTAGCCAGCCCAATGTACATAGTCCGGGCATTGGATCCACCTCTTTCATCCACTGACTTCCTGTAGCCAGCCCAATGTACACCGACTGGGCATGACCGCCTCTTTCATCCTCTGACTTCCTGTAGCCAGCCCAATGTACACCGACTGGGCATTGGATCCACCTCTTTCATCCTCTGACTTCCTGTAGACAGCCCAATGTACACCGACTGGGCATTGGGTCCACCTCTTTCATCCTCTGACTTCATGTAGCCAGCCCAATGTACACAGTCCGGGCATTGGATCCACCTCTTTTATCCACTGACTTCCTGTAGCCAGCCCAATGTACACCGACTGGGCCTGACCACCTCTTTCATCCTCTGACTTCATGTAGCCAGCCCAATGTACACAGTCCGGGCATTGGATCCACCTCTTTTATCCACTGACTTCCTGTAGCCAGCCCAATGTACACCGACTGGGCATTGGGTCCACCTCTTTCATCCTCTGACTTCCTGTAGACAGCCCAATGTACACCGACTGGGCATTGGGTCCACCTCTTTCATCCTCTGACTTCCTGTAGACAGCCCAATGTACATCGACTGGGCATTGGGTCCACCTCTTTCATCCTCTGACTTCCTGTAGCCAGCCCAATGTACACCGACTGGGCATTGGATCCACCTCTTTCATCCTCTGACTTCCTGTAGACAGCCCAATGTACACCGACTGGGCATAGGATCCACCTCTTTCATCCTCTGACTTCCTGTAGCCAGCCCAATGTACATAGTCCGGGCATTGGATCCACCTCTTTCATCCACTGACTTCCTGTAGACAGCCCAATGTACACCGACTGGGCATAGGATCCACCTCTTTCATCCTCTGACTTCCTGTAGCCAGCCCAATGTACACCGACTGGGCATAGGATCCACCTCTTTCATCCTCTGACTTCCTGTAGCCAGCCCAATGTACATAGTCCGGGCATTGGATCCACCTCTTTCATCCACTGACTTCCTGTAGACAGCCTTTCTTAGCCTCTGACTTTTATACAGACTGCCGCTCACGCCTTGGCTCAGCCCAGTGGGTGTGATGCTGTGAACTGCATGGGGGACTACTTTACAACTGTAGCCCTCTGTCCCACTCCTGCTGGCTCCCCCCCCGTGTAGCACGTTAACACTATATACATCAGCACATTAAAACAGACCAATTAGTTTTGCCAATGCTTCTTTTAACTCCTCCTACTGATCAATCTGCACCGGTAGGGGCTGGAAGTCATGACTGAAGGGAATGTAATTTACTCAAAAGAACATGTTTTCTGTTTTTTAGAATTATTTCGCTGAATGGCCGACAGCCAGCCAGCCCTATATGGGGAACGCCTCTAGACAGAGCATGCTCACCCACAGCGCCTTACTTTGCTGCAGCTCCACCTGGCGGTTGCGTTGTACATTATGACCTGATTGGCCTAAATCATTAAAGATAAAATAAATGATTAGTTCAGTGGCCTTCTTAGCAGATAAGCTGCCAGCATTCCCTCGCACTTCCAATAGTGGCAGTGCGCTGGTTAGACTGGACTCGTTGCCCTAACACAGCCGCCTTGGAATTTAATATCCGTCTTGTAATTCTACTAATTTTCACTGGGTCAAAAAATAAAAAAACTATCTTTTAATGCTAAGTAAATGCAAACTATAAAAGGAGCAACAGCAAACAGAACTCCAGAGTTTCAGAGGACGAAGCACAAGTAGCTCGTCTAGTCCATCTTTTTTTCCTTGCATCCTGGGACTTGTAGTCCTGTTTCTCTGTTCTGTGTTAAAAAATCTGAAGCACCAGAATGCAAACAAAAATTGGATGGATGGCAGGAAAGCCTTGAAAGCCAGCAAGATTGCATACAGCCTCAGCAGAAATATTCAATGATGCTGCTGTATCGGAAACCTCTGATATCCACATTGTCTGAGCGATCTCCCCAGCCTAGGAATGATGCACACAGCACAACTGTGGTCTGTGGAGGGGGTCAGCAGAAAAGCCTATTGCTCATCAGATTGCCCCCCACCCCGAACTTATTCATTGGCGACATGGATTTCATCCAAGAGACATTCACGACGCTTGGCCCGTTGTGGCTGCTATTTCCCTTGAAGGACCCGCATATGCTACAGAAAGCTTGAGGTACCAGGAGGATGCATGATCCTAGTAGGTCAAAGGATTTCACAAGTGTAGCTCTCAGCAGAAACATCAGGATGATAGCAAAACAATTCCCGGATTCACTGTGGCGGTGGAAAAGCCCTAAGGACAACTGTGTCCAGGATAACTCTAATGCAAGGCAGCCTCTGGGAGGGCTTTAGATGGGATTTAGACTTGATGTAAAACCCAGTGGCAGTCAACAATGGCACTGTGCTCTGCGTGCGATTTAAGACCAGTTGAGGTAGGCCCGCGTTCAACAGCTAGTTGTTGAAGTACAAAGATATGTGTATCCCTGACCTGCCTGCATGAGCCACAACTACCAACAAGGCATTGGTAAGAGACAAAGTGCTGATGAAAGACCCAAAGGCAGGTCGGTGAACTGAAAGTGGTCGGCTTCCAATACAAGTGGATACACTTCCTGGAGGACTGCAGTATGGGCACATCAAAGAAGGCATCCTGCATACAATCCTAAAACAAGCATTTGCAATGCAACGGGTCTCGCGTTTGCTCATGTTAGAGCTGATAGCGTTGTAAACTCCTAACCCGACTTTTCACCTATCGGCAAAAGTGAATTTATGTACGTAACCCGAAAAAGTGCAATTAACTATGTAAAGCGCTCGACTTCTGCCAAGCGAAACCGCGCTAGTAAATTAGCGAAAAAGTAGTCCACGAGCCGGACAGAAAACAGCGAGTCATGCATGTTTTCTGTACTTGGTCGATGCGCTCGAGGAGGGCTAGCCACCGGAAAAGGCATGACGTATGCATGCCTTCGACTAATGAAAATCACTGACGTGACTTAGACAGGGCTCCGAGCCTAAAGCGTCTCGCTGCAATACGCATGCGTGAGCGCATGCAACGCAGGCTCGACCCTAACAATACTCAAGGTCCAAGCAGCACTGCTGCAACAAACGTCAGAGTGGGGGTTCTGCCATTAATGTTAAATCACCTAATGCATAGGGACTGTGAAACATCCAAGTGTTACACAAAACAAAATGTGCAAAAAATGTGCCATGCCCATTCCACAGGAGAGTGGTCAGGGTGTGGCATGTTGGTGGTGCATTTTGAAACACTGGTATGGGGAGCACACTGTCATTTACAAACTGCACATTTCCCATTGAAATTAGCACTCAATTTGCACAGACATACTGTTTTACTATTAACACTATGTAGTGCAATAAATTGTGTTTCTGGAAATATTTATCATTTATGTATCACCAAATAAAGTGTCTTGATTTGTTTTGATCTTGCTTAAATCTTTATTTCCATTACACTTCAGAATTACAAAAAAGTGCTTCACCTGTGCTTTCCTAATTGCTGATATAATTTGAAATATTTGCTTAGTTTATTAACTGATTTAACTGTGTTAGGAAAAAAACTGGCATCCTACAGTATTTTTGTTCGTCTCCTGTACCACAGCAGGTCTCTCACCTGCATCACTTGTACCAAATCCTCTCTTTGCAATTAGAGAAATAAATGTCACTCCAGTTTCTAAATAACCAGGAATGTGTCAGGAGACATAACGTGACCTCTGCCCTTTGTCTCTACTACTTCAGGTACCTATTGTTCCAAGGCCAGCAGAACCTGTGCCCACATCACCACCTTAAACTATACTTTCTCGAGGAATGAGTTCAGGGTTGGCCTCAGGCCTCCATCATTTTTGGAACTAGGAGCTACCATGAGTAACATTCCCATCCCCTCTAGCACCACCTCAATTACATTTCTGAGGAGCAACATCAACACCTCCCTGAAACGATGACTGGCACGAACCCCTACAGTCTGTGTGTAAACTGGGCGAACGTAAAGTGGTTGGAGTCTGTCTGGAAAGAGATCGAGGGGCTTTCCCATCATGGACAATTTATAAGAACAATTGGTTTGACGTGATCACATGCCAATAGGGCAGGAAATGCTGGGTTCAGCCTGATGAAGGACACGGCTGTTCAACTGGGGGCCTTTGAAAGTGGCTTGGATGTGTTGGCAGGAACGAGAAGCATGAGACTGGTGCTGCTATTGTCCTATTCCTTTAGGTACACCCCTAGCACCAAGGAAAGTCTGCACTGATGGTTAAATTGAATGCAAAGGCTGGTGCTGACGGAATGTGAGACCCCTGAAGTTGGTTCTGAACTCCATAGACTGCTGGTGGAACCGATAGACCAGGGAGGACAAGTCCGGGGAGTAAACTGCTGCCATCTACAGCTGGACTGACCCTTTCACCAACACATCTGGCCCCATCTAAGGGCATGTACATCAAAGAGGTCGGAATGTCTCAGGAAAATCCAGGAACGGATGGATCAAAGGAGTTGTCATACGTCCTCCAGCAGCACAGACAAAACCTCAGGTGCCATGTTTTAAAGTGACGAGTGACAGTAGTGGGGTAGAAAGCAATAGGTGTCCAAAGAGCACAACGCTAGACTGGCTCAAGACAAAACCTTGTTGCCCATCTCATCAATATGCTTTGATAACACGTTTGATGGAATAGATGAAAAAATGGATTGCACTTCAGTGTAGAACGTTGCATCACAGTGCTCTCAGTTGGAGGGAGCTGTGACAAAATTGTTGTGTCCCTTAGCGCTGGCCTATGACGCTTAATGACTGGATGACTTACTACTGTGGCAAGAAGCGCTTCAATCAAGCTACCAAGACGGAGACAACAAACCCTCGCTGAGCAGCAACACAGGCTCAGAAATGGAAGGGGCTGATTGGCCCCTGGACTTAGGCTCGCCGTGGTCCCTTCAGCTGGGAGTGGCTCCTACCGCGAATGAGGCACTTTCCTCAGTCAGGCACCCCGGAGGTAAATCAAGGGCAGATTTAGGCGAAGTATTCAGGCCACTGTCATTTTGTAAAGCAATAGACAGACGAGGATCATTATAATATGGAAAGAGCAAATATTATGCCTTTTCATCATCTTCATGATAATGAACTGGTGGAAGGCCTTGTATAGTGTCTGAATCTGCCCTTAAGATTGCTCCCCTCCCTCCTGGAATGCTGCTGTTGAGGGAAAGGAACCAGAGGTCACTTAAGTTTTGGCATAGCACAGGAGAGGGTAAGCTCTCAGCAAAGGCCAGGTAGCATCTTGGGCCGGTGCCGATGGACTAACAGCCTGTAAGGAGTGTTGCAGAGGAGTTGAAGACCAGCTCTGCCCTGCTGGTGGGGCAGGCTGGCTTCGCATGGGGTCGGTTGCTGCTGGGGCCTGCCTGCAGGCTAAAATTTGTGACTGGAGGCCTCAAAGGGATTATAGGATTGAAAGGTGCACCAGAGACAGCCGGAGCAAAGATTAAGATCTAAAGCATAGCCTCCTTAAAGGCTGCAAACAGCAGCAGGGTTGACCCAAGGAACGTAGGGGCATCAGTTCCAGAATTGGCACTGGATAAAAGAGGAAGGCAAAGTCAGAGCTGGGGTCCTCAAATGCGGACTGCCACGACATTACCCCAGAATGCAAAAACAACAGATGATGGACGGAATGTATAACAAATCAAACATTCACCCCCAGTCACAGATCTGGGTTTAATCCATCAGTTTTTTTTTTCCTTGCCATGTGTAGGAAAGTACCATCTTGCCTGGCATGTTACCCCCATTTTTCACTGTATATATGTTGTTTTAGTTGTATGTGTCACTGGGACCCTGCCAGCCAGGGCCCCAGTGCTCATAAGTGTGCCTGAATGTGTTACCTGTGTAGTGACTAACTGTCTCACTGAGGCTCTGCTAATCAGAACCTCAGTGCTTATGCTCTCTCATTTCTTTCAAATTGTCACTAACAGGCTAGTGACCAATTTTACCAATTTACATTGGCTTACTGGAACACCCTTATAATTCCCTAGTATATGGTGCTAATCAGAACCTCAGTGCTTATGCTCTCTCATTTCTTTCAAATTGTCACTAACAGGCTAGTGACCAATTTTACCAATTTACATTGGCTTACTGGAACACCCTTATAATTCCCTAGTATATGGTACTGAGGTACCCAGGGTATTGGGGTTCCAGGAGATCCCTATGGGCTGCAGCATTTCTTTTGCCACCCATAGGGAGCTCTGACAATTCTTACACAGGCCTGCCACTGCAGCCTGAGTGAAATAATGTCCACGTTATTTCACAGCCATTTACCACTGCACTTAAGTAACTTATAAGTCACCTATATGTCTAACCTTTACCTGGTAAAGGTTAGGTGCAAAGTTACTTAGTGTGAGGGCACCCTGGCATTAGCCAAGGTGCCCCCACATTGTTCAGGGCCAATTCCCCGGACTTTGTGATTGCGGGGACACCATTACACGCGTGCACTACATATAGGTCACTACCTATATGTAGCTTCACAATGGTAACTCCGAATATGGCCATGTAACATGTCTATGATCATGGAATTGCCCCCTCTATGCCATCCTGGCATAGTTGGCACAATCCCATGATCCCAGTGGTCTGTAGCACAGACCCTGGTACTGCCAAACTGCCTTTTCAGGGGTTTCACTGCAGCTGCTGCTGCTGCCAACCCCTCAGACAGGCTTCTGCCCTCCTGGGGTCCAGCCAGGTCTGGCCCAGGATGGCAGAACAAAGGACTTCCTCTGAGAGAGGGTGTTACACCCTCTCCCTTTGGAAAATGGTGTGAAGGCAGGGGAGGAGTAGCCTCCCCCAGCCTCTGGAAATGCTTTCATGGGCACATTTGGTGCCCATTTCTGCATAAGCCAGTCTACACCGGTTCAGGGACCCCTTAGCCCTGCTCTGGCGCGAAACTGGACAAAGGAAAGGGGAGTGACCACTCCCCTGACCTGTACCTCCCCTGGGAGGTGCCCAGAGCTCCTCCAGTGTGCTCCAGACCTCTGCCATCTTGGAAACAGAGGTGCTGCTGGCACACTGGACTGCTCTGAGTGGCCAGTGCCATCAGGTGACGTCAGAGACTCCTTCTGATAGGCTCCTTCAGGTGTTGCTAGCCTATCCTCTCTCCTAGGTGGCCAAACCCTCTTTTCTGGCTATTTAGGGTCTCTGTCTCTTGGGATTCCTTAGATAACGAATGCAAGAGCTCATCCGAGTTCCTCTGCATCTCTCTCTTCACCTTCTGCCAAGGAATCGACTGCTGACCGCGCTGGAAGCCTGCAAAACTGCAACATAGTAGCAAAGACGACTACTGCAACTCTGTAACGCTGATCCAGCCGCCTTCTCGACTGCTTTCCTGGTGGTGCATGCTGTGGGGGTAGTCTGCCTCCTCTCTGCACTAGAAGCTCCGAAGAAATCTCCCGTGGGTCGACGGAATCGTCCCCCTGCAACCGCAGGCACCAAAGAACTGCATCACCTGTACCTTGGGTCTCCTCTCAGCACGACGAGCGAGGTCCCTCGAATCCAGCAACTCTGTCCAAGTGACTCCCACAGTCCAGTGACTCTTCAGTCCAAGTTTGGTGGAGGTAAGTCCTTGCCTCCCCACGCCAGACTGCATTGCTGGGAACCGCGACTTTTGCAGCTACTCCGGCCTCCGTGCACTTCCGGCGGAAATCCTTTGTGCACAGTCCAGCCTGGGTCCACGGCACTCTAACCTGCATTGCACGACCTCCTAAGTTGTTGTCTGGCGACGTGGGACTCCTTTGTGCGACTTCGGGTGAGCACCGTTTCACGCATCCTCGTAGTGCCTGTTTCTGGCACTTCTGCGGGTACTGCCTGCTGCTGAGAGGGCTCCTTGTCTTGCTCGACGCCCCCTCTGTCCCCTGACGCAATTGGCGACATCCTGGTCCCTCCTGGGCCACAGCAGCATCCAAAAACCCTTACCGCACGATTTGCAGCTAGCAAGGCTTGTTGGCGGTCTTTCGGCGGGAAAACACTTCTGCACGACTCTCCACGGCGTGGGGGATCCGTCCTCCAAAGGGGAAGTCTCTAGCCCTTGTCGTTCTTGCAGAAACCTACGCTTCTACTGTCCAGAAGCAGCATCTTTGCACCCACAGCTGGCATTTCCTGGGCATCTGCCCATCTCTGACTTGCTTGTGACTTTTGGACTTGGTCCCCTTGTTCCACAGGTACCCACGACTGGAAATCCATAGTTGTTGCATTGTTGGTTTGTGTCTTTCCTGCAGAATTCCCCTATCACGACTTCTATGTCCTTTGGGGAACTTTAGTGCAGTTTGCACTCACTTTTCAGGGTCTTGGGGTGGGCTATTTTTCTAACCCTTACTATTTTCTAATAGTCCCAGCGACCCTCTACAAGGTCACATAGGTTTGGGGTCCATTCGTGGTTCGCATTCCACTTTTGGAGTATATGGTTTGTGTTGCCCCTATCCCTATGTGTCTCCATTGCATCCTATTGTAACTATACATTGTTTGCACTGTTTTCCAATACTGTTACTGCATATTTTGGTATTGTGTACATATATCTTGTGTATATTTGCTATCCTCATACTGAGGGTACTCACTGAGATACTTTTGGCATATTGTCATAAAAATAAAGTACCTTTATTTTTAGTATATCTGTGTATTGTGTTTTCTTATGATATTGTGCATATGACACTTGTGGTACTGTAGGAGCTTCACTCGTCTCCTAGTTCAGCCTAAGCTGCTCTGCTAAGCTACCATTATCTATCAGCCTATGCTGCTAGACACCCTATACACTAATAAGGGATAACTGGGCCTGGTGCAAGGTGCAAGTACCCCTAGATACTCACTACAAGCCAGTCCAGCCTCCTACATTGGTTGTGCAGCGGTGGGATAAGTGCTTTGAGACTACTTACCACTCTTGTCATTGTACTTTTCATAAGAGAAAAATATACAAAACAAGTTCAGTGTATGTACACATAACCAAAAAGTTTTGCATTTCCTCTTTTCACTCTTTTCTAAAGTGCTGAAAAGTACTTCTAAACTTTCTAAAAGTTCTTAAAAGTTTAAAACGTTTTTTTTTCTGTCTTTCTAAAAGCTCTAAAACCTTTTTCTCACTTTTTCTGTCATTTAAACTCTTTCTAAAAATGTCTGGCACAGGCCAAAATGTTGATCTGTCCAAACTTGCATATGACCACCTTAGCTGGAAAGGAGCAAGGAGTCTCTGTATAGAAAGAGGTTTGAGTGTAGGGAAGAATCCTTCCTTGGAATTATTGCTTAACATGCTTAGAGAACAAGATAAGGCCAGAAGGGCCCCATCTGTTGAAAAAGCAGCTAATGGTTCCCAATCTGATCCAGGGACCCCCCTAGGAAAAGATTCAGGAAAGAAACTTCAGAGCCTGCCCATTACTAGACAGTCTAGCATAGTTGGTACTGACGTAGAGTCACACCATACAGATAGTGTTGTCTCACATCATAGCAAAAGCATTCATTTCCACCACAGTAGAAGTGATGTTTCTGTTAACCAAGCTGTTAGGGTGCCTTCTGTAAGGGACAGGTCTCCTTCTGTCCATTCTCACCATACTTCTGTTTCAAGGCATGTCCCTCCCACCCACCCTGATGACAGATTGTTAGAAAGGGAGCTCAATAGATTGAGAGTGGAACAAACCAGACTGAAGCTCAAGAAGCAACAGCTGGATTTGGATAGACAGACCTTAGAAGTAGAGAAGGAGAGAGAGAAACTGGGTTTAGAAACCCATGGTGGCAGCAGAGGAATTCCCCATAGTCATCCTGCAAAAGAGCATGATTCCAGGAATCTGCACAAGATAGTTCCCCCTTATAAGGAGGGGGATGACATTAACAAGTGGTTTGCTGCACTTGGGAAGGCCTGTGCTGTACAGGATGTCCCTCAAAGGCAGTGGGCTGCTATCCTATGGCTATCATTTAGTGGAAAAGGAAGGGATAGGCTCCTTACTGTGAAAGAAAGTGAAGCCAATGATTACAAAGTTCTTAAGAATGCACTCCTGGATGGTTATGGCTTAACCACTGAACAATACAGGATAAAGTTCGGAGAGACCAAAAAGGAGTCTTCACAAGACTGGGTTGATTTCATTGACCATTCAGTGAAGGCCTTGGAGGGGTGGTTACGTGGCAGTAAAGTTACTGATTATGACAGCCTGTATAACTTGATCCTGAGAGAGCATATTCTTAATAATTGTGTGTCAGATTTGTTGCACCAGTACTTGGTGGACTCTGATCTGACCTCTCCCCAAGAATTGGGAAAGAAGGCAGACAAATGGGTCAGAACAAGGGTGAACAGAAAAGTTCATACAGGGGGTGACAAAGAGGGCAACAAGAAGAGGATGGTAAGTCTTCTGACAAGGGTGGGGACAAATCTAAAAATGAGTCTTCATCAGGCCCACAAAAACACTCTGGTGGGGGTGGTGGTCCCAAATCCTCTTCTAATCAAAACAAAGAAAAGAAACCATGGTGCTATTAATGTAAAACAAAAGGCCATTGGACAAAAGATCCCAGTTGTCCAAAGAAAAGCACCAAGCCTCCTACCACTACAACCCCTACTGCTACACCTAGTGTCCCTACTAATAGCAGTGGTGGTGGGAGCAAACCTACTAATAGCCAATCCAAGGGAGTAGCTGGGCTCACTTTTGGTAACTTAGTTGGGGTTGGTATTGTTAGGGAGACCACAGAGGCTGTGTTAGTCTCTGAGGGGGCTATTGATTTAGCCACCTTAGTTGCTTGTCCCCTTAATATGGATAAGTACAAGCATCTACCCCTAATAAATGGTGTTGAGGTTCAGGCCTACAGGGACACTGGTGCCAGTGTGACTATGGTCATAGAGAAACTGGTCCACCCTGAACAACACCTACTTGGTCACCAGTACCAAGTAACCAATGCTCACAACAACACACTTAGCCACCCCCTGGCTGTTGTAAATCTCAACTGGGGGGGGGGGGAAGGGGTACTGGTCCAAAGAAAGTTGTGGTAGCCACAGATTTACCTGTAGACTGTCTACTAGGAAATAATTTGGAGACATCAGCTTGGTCAGATGTGGAGTGGGAGGCCCATGCAGCAATGCTGGGTATCCCAGGGCATATTTTTGCTTTAACCAGGGCTCAGGCCAAAAAGCAAAAAGGACAGGGAAGCTTGGATCCTGGAACAATGGACCAAGTGCTCCCTAAAGCTAGGGCTAGTAGAAGTAAAGCACTTCCTACTATCCCTCCCTCTACAGTGGATTCTACTTCTGAGGAAGAAGAATTTCCACCCTGTGCAGAACCTACACCAGAGGAGCTGGAAGCAGACACTGCTGAGCTTTTGGGTGAAGGGGGGCCTGCCAGGGAGGAGCGGAGTGTGGCACAGCAAACCTGTCCCACACTAGAGGGTCTAAGACAGCAAGCTGTCAAACAGGCTAATGGGGATGTCAGTGACTCTCACAGAGTTTACTGGGAGGACAACCTCTTGTACACGGAAGCAAGGGATCCTAAACCTGGAACGACCAGGAGGTTAGTGATTCCTCAGGAGTACAGAAAGTTCCTCCTAACTCTAGCCCACGACATTCCCCTAGCTGGGCATCTGGGACAAATGAAAACTTGGGACAGGCTTGTTCCCCTGTTTCATTGGCCTAGAATGTCTGAGGACACAAAAGACTTTTGTAAGTCCTGTGAAACCTGTCAAGTCAGTGGCAAGACAGGTGGCACCCCAAAGGCACCCCTTATTCCACTGCCTGTGGTTGGGGTTCCCTTTGAAAGGGTAGGGGTTGACATAGTTGGCCCCCTTGACCCTCCTACTGCTTCAGGCAATAGGTTTATCTTGGTGGTAGCGGACCATGCCACAAGATATCCTGAAGCAATTCCTTTAAGGACCACTACAGCACCTGCAGTGGCAAAGGCCCTCCTGGGAATATTTTCTAGGGTGGGCTTCCCAAAGGAAGTAGTATCAGACAGAGGAAGCAATTTCATGTCTGCTTACTTTAAGGCCATGTGGAAGGAGTGTGGTGTGACTTACAAGTTCACTACACCCTATCATCCACAAACAAATGGACTGGTGGAGAGATTTAACAAAACTCTCAAAGGCATGATTATGGGACTCCCTGAAAAACTCCGCAGGAGATGGGATATCCTCTTACCATGCCTCCTTTTTGCCTACAGGGAGGTACCCCAAAAAGGAGTGGGCTTCAGCCCCTTTGAACTCCTCTTTGGACACCCTGTTAGGGGTCCACTAACACTTGTCAAGGAGGGTTGGGAACAACCTTTAAAGACTCCAAAACAAGATATTGTGGATTATGTACTTGGCCTCAGATCAAGGATGGCTGAGTATATGAAAAAGGCCAGTAAAAACCTTCAGGCCAGCCAAGAGCTCCAGAAGCAATGGCATGATCAGAAGGCTGTTTTGGTTCAGTACCAACCAGGGCAGAAAGTGTGGGTCTTGGAGCCTGTGGCCCCAAGAGCACTCCAAGATAAATGGAGTGGGCCCCACACAATTGTTGAGAAAAAGGGTGAAGTCACCTACTTAGTTGACTTAGGCACTGCCAGGAGTCCCCTTAGGGTGCTCCATGTCAATCGCCTTAAACCCTACTATGACAGGGCTGATCTCACCGTGCTCATGGCAACTGATGAGGGACAGGAAGAAGACAGTGATCCTCTACCTGATCTCTTCTCTTCCACAGAACAAGATGCTCTAGTGGAAGGTGTAGTTTTGGCTGATTGTCTTACTGCTGAGCAGAAAGACCATTGCATAAATCTCCTGGGTCAGTTTTCTGAACTCTTCTCTACTGTGCCAGGTACCACTTCTTGGTGTGAGCACACTATAGATACTGGAGACAGCTTGCCTGTCAAAAGTAAAATCTATAGGCAGCCTGACCATGTCAGGGACTGCATAAAGCAAGAGGTGCAGAAAATGCTAGAGCTGGAAGTGGTTGAGCACTCTGAAAGTCCATGGGCTTCTCCTGTGGTACTTGTACCAAAACCTCATTCCAAGGATGGAAAGAAAGAAATGCGGTTTTGTGTTGACTACAGAGGTCTCAACCAGGTAACCAAAACTGATGCTCACCCTATACCCAGGGCAGATGAGCTCATAGATACACTGGCATCTGCCAAGTATCTAAGCACTTTTGATTTGACTGCAGGGTATTGGCAGATCAAATTATCAGAAGATGCTAAACCTAAAACTGCATTTTCAACCATTGGAGGCCATTACCAATTTACAGTAATGCCTTTTGGATTGAAAAATGCACCTGCCACTTTTCAGAGGTTGGTGAACACAGTCCTACAAGGGCTGGAAGCTTTTAGTGCAGCATATCTGGACGATATAGCTGTCTTTAGCTCCAGTTGGGATGATCACCTGGTCCACCTATGGAAAGTTTTAGAGGCCCTGCAAAAGGCAGGCCTCACTATCAAGGCTTCAAAGTGCCAGATAGGGCAGGGAAAGGTGGTTTATCTGGGACACCTTGTTGGTGGGGAACAGATTGCACCACTTCAGGGGAAAATCCAAACTATTATAGATTGGGTTCCCCCTACTACTCAGACTCAAGTGAGAGCCTTCCTAGGCCTCACTGGGTATTACAGGAGGTTCATTAAGAACTATGGCTCTATTGCAGCCCCTCTTAATGACCTCACATCCAAGAAGATGCCTAAAAAGGTATTATGGACAGCAAACTGTCAGAAAGCTTTTGAGGAGCTGAAGCAGGCCATGTGCTCTGTACCTGTCCTGAAAAGCCCTTGTTACTCTAAAAAATTATATGTCCAAACTGATGCATCTGAATTAGGAGTAGGGGCAGTCCTATCACAACTTAATTCTGAGGGCCAGGATCAACCTGTTGCTTTTATTAGTAGAAGGTTGACCCCTAGAGAAAAGCGTTGGTCTGCCATTGAGAGGGAGGCCTTTGCTGTGGTCTGGGAACTGAAGAGGTTGAGGCCATACCTGTTTGGCACTCACTTCATTGTTCAGACAGACCACAAACCTCTACTTTGGCTAAAACAAATGAAAGGTGAAAATCCTAAACTGTTGAGGTGGTCCATATCCCTACAGGGAATGGACTATACAGTGGAACCAAGACCTGGGAGTAGCCACTCCAATGCAGATGGACTCTCCAGATATTTCCACTTAGACAATGAAGACTCATCAGGTCATGGCTAGTCTTATTGTCCTTCGTTTGGGGGGGGGGGGGTTGTGTAGGAAAGTACCATCTTGCCTGGCATGTTACCCCCATTTTTCACTGTATATATGTTGTTTTAGTTGTATGTGTCACTGGGACCCTGCCAGCCAGGGCCCCAGTGCTCATAAGTGTGCCTGAATGTGTTACCTGTGTGGTGACTAACTGTCTCACTGAGGCTCTGCTAATCAGAACCTCAGTGGTTATGCTCTCTCATTTCTTTCAAATTGTCACTAACAGGCTAGTGACCAATTTTACCAATTTACATTGGCTTACTGGAACACCCTTATGATTCCCTAGTATATGGTACTGAGGTACCCAGGGTATTGGGGTTCCATGAGATCCCTATGGGCTGCAGCATTTCTTTTGCCACCCATAGGGAGCTCTGACAATTCTTACACAGGCCTGCCACTGCAGCCTGAGTGAAATAACGTCCACGTTATTTCACAGCCATTTACCACTGCACTTAAGTAACTTATAAGTCACCTACATGTCTATCCTTTACCTGGTAAAGGTTAGGTGCAAAGTTACTTAGTGTGAGGGCACCCTGGCATTAGCCAAGGTGCCCCCACATTGTTCAGGGCCAATTCCCCAGACTTTGTGAGTGCGGGGACACCATTACACGCGTGCACTACATATAGGACACTACCTATACGTAGCTTCACAATGGTAACTCCGAATATGGCCATGTAACATGTCTATGATCATGGAATTGCCCCCTCTATGCCATTCTGGCATAGTTGGCACAATCCCATGATCCCAGTGGTCTGTAGCACAGACCCTGGTACTGCCAAACTGCCTTTTCAGGGGTTTCACTGCAGCTGCTGCCAACCCCTCAGACAGGCTTCTGCCCTCCTGGGGTCCAGCCAGGCCTGGCCCAGGATGGCAGAACAAAGGACTTCCTCTGAGAGAGGGTGTTACACCCTCTCCCTTTGGAAACTGGTGTGAAGGCAGGGGAGGAGTAGCCTCCCCCAGCCTCTGGAAATGCTTTCATGGGCACATTTGGTGCCCATTTCTGCATAAGCCAGTCTACACCGGTTCAGGGACCCCTTAGCCCTGCTCTGGCGCGAAACTGGACTGCTCCAGACCTCTGCCATCTTGGAAACAGAGGTGCTGCTGGCACACTGGACTGCTCTGAGTGGCCAGTGCCATCAGGTGACGTCAGAGACTCCTTCTGATAGGCTCCTTCAGGTGTTGCTAGCCTATCCTCTCTCCTAGGTAGCCAAACCCTCTTTTCTGGCTATTTAGGGTCTCTGTCTCTTGGGATTCCTTAGATAACGAATGCAAGAGCTCATCCGAGTTCCTCTGCATCTCTCTCTTCACCTTCTGCCAAGGAATCGACTGCTGACCGCGCTGGAAGCCTGCAAAACTGCAACATAGTAGCAAAGACGACTACTGCAACTCTGTAACGCTGATCCAGCCGCCTTCTCGACTGCTTTCCTGGTGGTGCATGCTGTGGGGGTAGTCTGCCTCCTCTCTGCACTAGAAGCTCCGAAGAAATCTCCCGTGGGTCGACGGAATCGTCCCCCTGCAACCGCAGGCACCAAAGAACTGCATCACCGGTACCTTGGGTCTACTCTCAGCACGACGAGCGAGGTCCCTCGAATCCAGCAACTCTGTCCAAGTGACTCCCACAGTCCAGTGACTCTTCAGTCCAAGTTTGGTGGAGGTAAGTCCTTGCCTCCCCACGCCAGACTGCATTGCTGGGAACCGCGACTTTTGCAGCTACTCCGGCCTCCGTGCACTTCCGGCGGAAATCCTTTGTGCACAGTCCAGCCTGGGTCCACGGCACTCTAACCTGCATTGCACGACCTAAGTTGTTCTCCGGCGACGTGGGACTCCTTTGTGCGACTTTGGGTGAGCACCGTTTCACGCATCCTCGTAGTGCCTGTTTCTGGCACTTCTGCGGGTACTGCCTGCTGCTGAGAGGGCTCCTTGTCTTGCTCGACGCCCCCGCTGTCCCCTGACGCAATTGGCGACATCCTGGTCCCTCCTGGGCCACAGCAGCATCCAAAAACCCTTACCGCACGATTTGCAGCTAGCAAGGCTTGTTGGCGGTCTTTCGGCAGGAAAACACTTCTGCACGACTCTCCACGGCGTGTGGGATCCGTCCTCCAAAGGGGAAGTCTCTAGCCCTTGTCGTTCTTGCAGAAACCTACGCTTCTACTGTCCAGTAGCAGCATCTTTGCACCCACAGCTGGCATTTCCTGGGCATCTGCCCATCTCCGACTTGCTTGTGACTTTTGGACTTGGTCCCCTTGTTCCACAGGTACCCACGACTGGAAATCCATCGTTGTTGCATTGTTGGTTTGTGTCTTTCCTGCAGAATTCCCCTATCACGACTTCTATGTCCTTTGGGGAACTTTAGTGCAGTTTGCACTCACTTTTCAGGGTCTTGGGGTGGGCTATTTTTCTAACCCTTACTATTTTCTAATAGTCCCAGCGACCCTCTACAAGGTCACATAGGTTTGGGGTCCATTCGTGGTTCGCATTCCACTTTTGGAGTATATGGTTTGTGTTGCCCCTATCCCTATGTGTCTCCATTGCATCCTATTGTAACTATACATTGTTTGCACTGTTTTCTAATACTGTTACTGCATATTTTGGTATTGTGTACATATATCTTGTGTATATTTGCTATCCTCATACTGAGGGTACTCACTGAGATACTTTTGGCATATTGTCATAAAAATAAAGTACCTTTATTTTTAGTATATCTGTGTATTGTGTTTTCTTATGATATTGTGCATATGACACTTGTGGTACTGTAGGAGCTTCACTCGTCTCCTAGTTCAGCCTAAGCTACTCTGCTAAGCTACCATTATCTATCAGCCTATGCTGCTAGACACCCTATACACTAATAAGGGATAACTGGGCCTGGTGCAAGGTGCAAGTACCCCTAGGTACTCACTAAGAGCCAGTCCAGCCTCCTACACCATGCCATTCCAGTATGGACCCAGCCATATACAAATCAGTCTTGACCCTGTTCCCCATGGGAACAGTCAAGCCCGAATGGCCAGGCCAGGTGCTCCCTGAACCAGAAACAAGGACATTACCCCAGAGCAGGCGAACCAGGACATTGAAGAACTAACTTGTGCTTTCTTTGTCTATGTCTATTCTTTGCCTTAATTCTTGACTTTCTCATAGACTTACCCAATGAAGACTAGCTTAACCAGGACCAACCCCACTTCTTGTGCTGGATGATGTAGTTTTTGGCCTTTTGCTCCCTGCTGGTCTTTGGATGCATCAGGGAGCCTATGTTGCAGGAATTAAAGTCATACTTGGCATGAAGAAACTATAGACTGATGCTGTGTCAGTCTATGACAGATATCTGCTTGTGACACTCACAACATGGTTTCAAACTTCTCTTCTGTTAAAGACAACCCTGCACCATCCACATATTTTTGAAACCAAGATTTCGGTAAAGAACCCAAAATCGGTAGGAGTGGAACTCCCGATCAGCTTCGAGGTCAGCGTACATGGGCAGCGGCATCTGTGGCTCAATGTCGTCATGTCCGGTGGCATTACGCAGTTGT
Organism: Pleurodeles waltl; assembly: GCF_031143425.1. Taxonomy (NCBI): domain Eukaryota; kingdom Metazoa; phylum Chordata; class Amphibia; order Caudata; family Salamandridae; genus Pleurodeles; species Pleurodeles waltl. The sequence continues at coordinate 1,128,216,387 of NC_090448.1, forward strand.
GACACAGGTTGGTGGCATCACCGACCAGCAAGTAGGGGATATAGTTTGGGGCATGGTGAGAATCACAAGGTGAGGAATCTGTGGTTATAAGTTACAGTGTAAAAAAAAAAAAAAAAAAATGCCTGCATGATATTGGATCTTGCACTGTTGGTCATCCAATGCTGAAAAATGTGTTGTGTGCAACTTCCTCTTTAGAAACTAATTGCCCTTTGGGGTGACTGCATAAAGGAAGATACAAATAAGTGTACAATTTGTAAATACCTTTACACTGGGAGCAGATACAACGATCTACACTCCATGACTATGAATCACCTGCTGCCAACCTTCAGTAGAGCCATGTGCTGGCCAAGGCCCCCAGCGCTTTGATTATATTCTCAGCTATGATAGGATTCTCACACTGGAATGGGATATTCAAGTTTTGTAAAGAGAGACAATCTTAGCATGGAGGTGCAAACCCCAATCTTAAGCTTTATTACAATTTGTCCTAATTTTACGCCATTTCTGGTTCGCCGTTCTGAAGTCGTCTTCTTGGGTGTATAATTCTAGAAGAGTTTACATTACTAAATGCCATGAGATTGCTTACTACCCACAAACTGTTGAAAAGCTGGGGCCATGAATCAGCCAAACAAGCCAGAAAATTCAGTGAGGTAAACGCTCACCACTGACGTGGTGTGATGAGGGCACAAGTTTGAACCGAGCCAACCATTCTTTCCTTCTGAGAATCGCACACTGACTAGCATTAAATAGGGTATATGTAACTTCTGATATTTATAGCGCTTAGAAACGGCACACGCCCACATACCAGGTGCAATACACCAGTCCATATTACAAACACACCATGTGCAATGCACCAGTCCATATTACAAACACACCATGTGCAATGCACTAGTCCATATTACAAACACACCATGTGCAATGCACCAGTCCATATTACAAACACACCATGTGCAATGCAACAGTCCATATTACAAACACACCATGTGCAATGCACTAGTCCATATTACAAACACACCATGTGCAATGCAACAGTCCATATTACATACACACCATGTGCAATGCACCAGTCCATATTACAAACCCAATATCCCAATGCCAAGCACGTGTTTATGTAGTCATAGATCACTGTGGAAGGAACGTCTTCGTCTTCTGAGCCACATCTCTTGATCAGTAATGCCGGGGGGGTTATGCGGCCCGGGAGAAAAATCTCGCGTGGGGCCTCTCTGTAATACCTCTGTCTATGTTTTAAAAGATATATAAGGTAGAATAGTTTTTTCATCTATCAATACACTTTGGATTACAAGCACAGTGCCCGGATAATGCCTTACTAAACTTTTTGCAAGTCCCATAACTGCTGTTGTTGCTGCATCAGAAGCAATGCACGTGCAGGATAAAAAGCTACTGAAATCCACGGCATTAAAGTCGCTAACTTTAGAGTATTTTACCTATGCGTGTCCTGCAGATGGTGTGGCCATAGGGCACCACACCACCACGTGAGCAATGCTGTCGTCCTGGGGTATTCGTTTGGAACCTGTTGTCATCAGTTAATTTGACTGATGGGATTCAAGACTACAAACACCAAAATGCATTAGGCCGTATAATGAAAGCCCAAGACTAGGCACGGAGTCCACGCTGACATGGAGCTAAGGAATCGTTTCAGCTCGAGAGATTAAAAGATAAAAGGCCTTGGCAGATACTGATAAAGTGAACATCTACTCTCCACTGTAAAACCTGCTGGGGAAAAAAGCTGCGAGTTCCCAGAAAAGACAGATCTAACAAACACGATTAATGTTCAGAGCTCAGCTAAGCTCCCACTTAATTACCATATGCACGTCATTTCTCATCCTATAAGTGGGGACATAGTCTAGCGTTGGCCGCTTGGTGGCGCACTACCTCTGTAGCAGGTTTGCACGGGCAGAGGTGCTTAGAATTATGCGGTTCCTACTTTATTAAAAGGCCTGGCCAAACGTGTTTGCGAAAGGTAATGTATCTCGTGGTGATGTCATAGCACGGCATTCCCATGTTTTAGGCTGTGTAAACAACTCAAAGTATATGGAGTATGCTTTGGAGTGCGTTTCCTGAATCATCTCGTCCTGACAATGGAGCGGAAGTGTGTCTGTGTGTATTTCTCGCGCCGCAGAGCTCAGTGCCGGAGAGCAGGAGCTACTGAGTGCCATCAGACACAACCCACCAAGCGAGCCACGGCACGGGGTGTGCTGGGGGCCTTATACCCCGCCAGCAGCCGGGCCCCACGTACCCGCAGAGACGGGACTTCTGAGGGAGATCCGACTCGGATGCACAGAGGGGCCGTCAGGGTAATCCGAAGCATTGCTGCTCCCTGGGCAAGACATATTTTAGGGGTCCTCTGTGCAGGACAAATGTAAATATAGTACTTATTATCAAACAATTCAAACTGCCGAGTTTGAGAAATGTGCGGTAGGAAGAGGGGTGGAGAGTGAGCGAGGACTGGCGGACTCCTGAGGTGGAGGGAGATGGGAGGCCACGGTGGAGAGTGGGGCGGGTGGGGAGACGGAGGTTGTGAAAGACAGCAGGAAGGGAGAGTAAATCGCAGGAAGGGAGAGTAAATCGCAGGCGGAGGGAAGAGTAAATCGCAGGCGGAGGGAAGAGTAAATCGCAGGCGGAGGACAGAGAAGCAGCGGGGAGAGGATAGGGGAAGATAAACGCGGTACAAGGAGGAGGCAGGACGCAGGGAGAGTGCTGACAGAGGTAAGGGTGTGCACAGTGCTTAATTTGTACATAAAGAGGTGCCGGTGCCCAAAGCCCTCCTCTCAAACACGCGGCTGCTGCAATTAAACGTGGGAACACGGAAAACTGAGGCGGCGTAATCCTGAAGCCACCTAGGGCCTCCTCAAGCCACACAAAGCCACTCCCTGCCCCTTCAGCTCACTCTTGCAGCTTTCTACTTTCTCCCTTTGTGACGCTTTTTAGTTTTTCCTTCGTACCGTCTTTCCCATATGTGTCTTTTGCTCGCAGCAAATGCATAAGCCCCGGCCCTAAAAAAATAAGTGCCGGTGCTCAGCACTGGAAACAACAAGCACAAATTAAGAACTGGGTATGCACAGACGCAGAGACAGAGAAAAGAGGAAGTAATACAGCCAGACACGGAAGCGAGGGGGAGCTCTGTGACTTAACCCAATTGTTTTGCAGGGGTTGTGGGGCCGGAGCAGTTGCCCCCTTCGCCTATTCCTTAAAACGTCTCAGGATGGCATTCTTTGGAGTTAAGGAACATTTCAAGGCTGGTGATCCCTTGGTAGTCAATGGGAGGCTTTCCTTTTGTTTGAGTGGGAGAAGAGGGGTACAGGAGGGTCGCAGTCTCCAGGGCTGAATTCAAAGGTACTACTTTAATTGAAGGGGGAGTGCGAAATTATAGAAGAAACTGTACACCATGCGAATGTCTGTACACATTGATCACTCTTCATATATTCAGTTTTAGGACCGACAAGATGAAGTGTATCTTTATAAGTTAGGTGGCCTGCTTAATTCAATCTTCACCAAACATGTAGATATTCTTCTTCCGAACTCTCTTTGATGTAAATGTTGGGTGCTGCTTTGTAGGAGAGATCCTCCATGGTGGCTTGTGGCACAGCTGTTGTCATGTATGTGAATCCTGAAGATGTTACCTGCACACTGGGAAATTTATCCCAGTACTTGAGGGAGATCTCAGCTGTTTTCCTGTTTGCGGTCGCCTTCATGTGGCAGCTTACATTACATGAAAGCCTCATACAAATGGCATGCTGTCTGGAACAGCTGCTCATAAGTGGGCAGACCCTGCAACATCATTCCAACTGGACTAAATTCTACCACAAGTGTTTCCAAGGTAAAGCTGACACCAGCTGCTCTATTGAACATCCTGCATTCAACTGACCCACTCTGGGGCAGTGGACTCCAGAGAGGAAGCAATGGAATGGAAAGGGACTGTGCCAGTTTTAGCCTAAAGTCCTGTTACCACCTTCCTCTAAATGCAGCTTGGGGCATTTCCACAGAATCACATGATTTTCAGTCAAATGCTAAAGCCGGGCTTGCAATCGAGGCCTTCGGGTTCTAAAGTCATCAGCATAAACATTAGCAACAAATTAGAAACTACAAATAGAGGTGTTTAGTTTACAACATATTCCTTGAAGAAAACTACAGTTACTGTGGCATTATGGATGTAATGCAATTTGTGACTATCCCTAGATATAGTAACTATGCAAATCTTAACTCACACCCACCACACACTGCTCATAACCTCAAACACCTCACTGAAGACATCTCAAATGGCCTTTGACCCACATAAATCTCTTTACTGCTCAATACATTCATGAATATATTATGCAATTCCAACTCTGTTCCAAATGTGGGCAAATGACATTCAACAAAACATCCATCTGGACTATCTTGACACCCAATATAAAACCACCACGTGTGGTGCACCTCTGCATAAAGGAGAATTGCCTCTAAAAGGCGCTGAAAAAAAGGGCCTCAAAAGCCTAATTACTCTAGACTGTAAGTTATGGTCCCTGTGGCCAGTGGAACTAGGAGCTATTCCAAGTCCTGCTCATGCAGTTAAGAACTTTGGAATAAGGTCTGATGAAAAACAGCCTTTCACCGTCATATCTTGTAGTAGTACATTTGTTTATTAGTCAATTAAAACCATAAACATTATTATAATAATACACAGTTAAAAACACAGTGAATAAGCAAAGAATCGAAAAAGGAATAAGCAGTCATATACTATCAATATGCGTGAGTACAGGCTCATCCAACTGTGATTACACTGGCAAGTGCAAATTAGTGCGTAAAGTGCAACCGTACAGATCTTCTCCATTTGGTCATTAGCCAGTCAACAGGGTAAAATAGTCCTAATTCTATCAAACATCCCAAAGGAATGATCAAAACCTACACAAAACCTACACGATGTGCAAAATTGTGCAAAAAATTGAGATGTACTCCTATTTAATTTGTGAGGCTGGCAGAGACCTATATAGTGTGCATTTAGGCAAGACGTACAACAGATACTAACGTTTCATCATTTAAGTGGTTGAAAAAAGTGGACCTAATATCTAACCTGATGGGATTGGGGGGGGGGGGGTGGCGGGGAGGGATGTAGACCGTATTTCTGTCAACTTCAAACCTATCTGGCATTAAAAAAAAAAGTTCCACTCATGTTTTCCACCATTAATTCCCATCCTTCCACATTGCTCGCCAACCACAATGACTCACTCACTGTTACGTACTTTTGCCACACTTCTTACACTCCACCACTTCCCACTAACCACCTTGATCGAATGTTTGGTAACTTGAATTACTTTGGTTTCTGGATAAAACTTTGAACCCTGCTTCTTTACTGGTCTCCTTCCTCTCACTAGATTCCCCCACTTGAAACGCTACTTAACTCACCCTTTTTGACTCATCATATCTAATTTTGCGGTTTATTTGCATTCTCTCCACCTTAGATCTTACTTGTTCTTGCAAAGAGATCTGACTATGCATCTTAGCTTCTTTCACTACCCATTTGGGCGATAGTTCATTAAACAAATATCTTCCTTTCAACAGCACAAAAGGAGGAACCCCCGAAGTAGTCTGAGGGGTGTTGTGGTAACAGCACACTCTTTCTGCCACTAACTCTTGAACATTTTGACCTGTAGAACTTGCCAACTGCACCATCTCCTTCAACACACGATTTACTCTCTCCACCACACCGTTATCTTGTGGAGTATAGTGGCCCGTCATGAGATGTTTAACTCCAAATCTTTCCAAAAATTCAACTATCTGATGTGAAACAAACTAGACCCCGTTATTAGTCACCAAAAATGATGGTACTCCCTCCAACCTGAACAATTCTCTCAAAAAATCAATCACATTGGCTGTATTGGGTCCTTTCATGAACCTATAGGAAACCCACTTGGTGTGAGTCCACTACCACTAAAATGAATCTCTTACCATCACTGAATCCACCAATAGGACCAATCAAGTTCATTCCTAACTTTTCCCACAGCCTCTCAGGATACTCTTCTGGACATGACATAATGTGTTTCGGGTGCGCACCGATTTAGCAGCCATTCTACACTCCACACATCTTTCCAATATTACCTCCACTTCACTGTCCATTCTCGGCCATAAGTATTATAAACACAGTCTTTTACAGGTGCCAGTGACTCCTAGATGTCTCTTGTGGGCCAAATAAATTAATTTTGCCTTTGACTCTCCTGGCAGAATCAATCTGGTCCCTCCTAAAATCATATTGTGTTCAATGCTCAACTCATCTTTGACTTCAGAAAAAGATTTCAACCCACTCCTGATTTGTCCTCCTCTTGGTCATCCTTACAATTCACTATCCAGTCTCGCCTTTTCAATCCAACTCTCACGTGACACTACTCCCTCAAAAATCAGTATACCATTCACCACCCCAATGATCATCTCTCTCTCTCCAGCCAACTCTTCCTCGACAGCTTGGGATAACGGGCACCTTGAAAGAAAATCAGTTTTGTTATTTTTCCCTCCAGGAATATGTTTCATCCTGACATTAAACTCATATTGTTTAGAAAATAATCTCACCAATCTGGGACTGGCATTACCCACGCCTCTATTATCTGTGACTAATGTCACCTCCTTAACCCACAAATATGTTATAAAATGCCTTACACCCTAAACCCAGCTAAGGCCTCCCTCTCAATCGTACTGTAGTTCTTCTCAGCCTCAGGAACGCTGTGTGATTCAAAGGCCACTGTGATTTCCTAGCTCCACTAACTGGCTGAAAACAGCACATAACCACAAACCACTGACATCCACTGTTACAACATTATGCCCAGCATCTCTGAAGGGTTGCAAAGCAGGTGCTTTGATGAATAATGATTGCAGAACATTGAATGCCTCCATTTGTTCCTGCTCCCACGCAAACCTAACCCCATTCCTTAATAGTTTTCTTAGAGGCTCCTTCTGCAAAGCAATAATTTTGCACAAAGTGTGAATAATATTCGCAGAGACCCAAAAATGATCTCAATTGATCCTTGGGACAGGTGTGGAATACTCATGAATAGCCACATTAACGTCCTCTTTAGTTTCGATACCTTTTGCTGACATTTTAATGCCCCAAGTATTCTACCTCTTGCATCAAAAATATGCATTTTTGTTCTTTCAGTCATACCATGACTCTCCAATATACTCAAAACTTTGTCAAGCTTGTTCAAATGTTCTTGCAGTCACACAACATAATATATCATCTTGGAAGGCTACAACTTTTTCTTCCTTTCCCAACCGCTGGTACATTAATTTCTGAAATACTGAAGCTGCTGAGGCTAAACCAAACGGCATTCTTAAAATAAAAATAAAAAATCCGCAAAACATGGTAATGAATATTGTTAGGTCCCTCGAGTCTTTACTCAATTCCACCTGATGGTATGCAGCTTTTAACTCAACGGTTGAAAAAAACTTCGACCCACCCAGTTGTGCAGGCACAGGGAGAGCACTGCCCTTGTGGGTCCTGCATCCTGCAATAATGTGTCTAGACAGATGCCTGCTGTCCAGTTTCCAGTCTGCAGCAACACCTCGACAGTGTAGGTGGAAGAGAGACAGTAAAGGGGCAGAGGAAGGACACAAGATTGGCATATCTGCAACTGTGCTGGTAATCATGAACTTGGCGTATGGGGCAATATCTTCCGGAAGTCATACTTTGGTTGGCAAGATATTGTGTTTGCATTTTTCCAATCACAAATTCCTGATTTTAGCACTGTATGCCACACAGAATATTTCACAGCGGTTTTGCGCTAACCAGCCCACGCCCGCTTCTGTGCGTTGATATTTACTGGACATAATGTTGATTAAACAAAAAGGTACATTGTATGACGATTGGGCACCGTGTGTAAAGCTCTGTCATGGTTAAGTGATACCCACATCAGATTTAATCTAGAAGTGGCTGAAATCAATAACGGACGACAAATTTGTAATTTTCCCATTTTAAGGAAAATAATTAATGGATAGGAATATTATATATTTCTGAGAAAAGTCGGCCATGTGTCCGTCGCTTTACGTTTAATCAAGGCAGTCATCTAATAAACACTATAAATACACACTCACAGTAACTAGGCATACAGCAAGCTCATAAAATGTTATCCTATAGAAGAAACAATCAAAGCGATTGTTTATATGGCGCTCGCATCACACATTTAATACATAACAATTTCTCTGCACGGCACTGCGCCCGTGTGACCAGGGACGGGGCTGTGCCATTGTGGCGCGCGCAGTGGCATGTTTAATGTTCATCACAGGCCAGCACACAATTGAATCATCCATTACACGCCAGCAAGTGAGTCACGGAGAATACAAAGAAGAGGGACTAAAAATAGCTCGGCCTGGCTCGTGCCATTTCCCAGAGTTCTCCAATGCCACTTTAATTAACATTAATCTTTCTGCAGGCAGATTGTGCTGTCTACATGATGCCAGTGTTTTCATTGCCATCAGAAAGCTTCTTGTCATCCCCTATCCTCGAGAGGCTGCACTTCCCTTATTTATACATTGGTCACGCGCTCTGTGGCAGGGCGGTGCCACTGTGAGCCGACACTGCCTTGGAAAGAAGCACTGCCCACCAGAGATGAGTAACGCATGCGCGCGAACAATCCCATCTTCATCTATTTAAAGAGTACCTCCTTCCAATATACCCTGAAAGGGGCAGCCTCGCCGCTTTATGCCAACAATGCCCCTTCTCATGGTGTCATCCCACTAGGCTTCTAGCACTGCAAGTAACAGGCGCTAATAATGCCCAACCTGATGGTAGCAATGTATAGCCAATGGAAGGATGGGCTGGACTGGCTGGGATTCGAAATCATGATCTGCTAAGCTCCATGCGTCTCAGAGGTGGCCATTAAACCACAGAGCCATCCTGCTGGCATTAGGGATGTGTGTTTGTAGATTGCTTTGTAACCTATACATGAGCACAGTGGGACCACGTCTTTAGAATTCTCTCCCGCAGTTGACAGGGTAGTTACAGACCTTCCAACTCACACGGTGCCACCTTTGGCACAACAAAAATTAATGGGGACCCCCAACAGGATGTGAAGAGGGGCTCTGGCGTCTCCAATTTCGCAGAGATATTCATTGACCTTGGGCTGGATGGGGACCCCTCCCCTTAACCGTCGAGGGACCCCTGAAAGGTAGTGCGTCCCCCTCACGTGCCACGGGGTCGCGTGTTATGCCTCCGGGTGCCACCAGGTGGCGCACAGGGTCGTATCCCTTCACACGGTCACTCTTTCCTCACATGCTTGTTCATGCACAGGAGATGCGGCGGTGGCAGCAGCGGCCGTGGTTGGTGGCTTAGTGGACGTGATACAGACATTTACCACGAACCTCAAAGCTATTGAAATATCTCAGTGGAGGTGACACTTCAAAACCAGTGAATGTTCTTGCTCAGCAAGACAGACATCCAAATAGATATGCACAGGGTGGTTGTGCAGGATTTGAAAAGGTACCTTTTAAAACTGAGACGAGACAACCCCTTACAAAAGTATTTAAAGAAAAATAAATTGTGGCCCAATCCTTCCCAAGCAAGTGTCAACTTCAATTCTCCAATGTTCTTCAATCTCCTCTGCCAGAGGTGTCACGAGCATGTCATGTGTCTATGGTAACTTCAGTCAGAATGTGTTAATAAATTCTATTTTAGAAAATGTAGACAATGTTACTACTTTTTAAGTATTAGGCTAATCATTTTTTTGGAGGATCCCACTTGTTTCATTATTGTATTTTTAATGAATAAAGGTTTACAAATTAAATACAGGGTTTGAGGGTCTAATGATATCTCTGCAATCAAGCAGTTTAATAGAAGAAGAGGGAGACGCTTCTTGGTTGGGTCCTGGGCCCTCTTTCAGATCCTATGAGAATTGAATCTGTCTAGATATTGTCAGGCGCTAGTACTTGCAGATGGTATGTATTAACCTATAGATGCCAGCTCGTGATGGGTATCACCAGGGCGATACTATATATAATACAGGCAACAGTGCAAGGTTTTCTAGCATAATGAAAATTGAACTCCATTACGACTTTTTTGTTATTTAATATAACAGATCAGGTGCCAGGTTCTGAATCACTGTCTATTTTTGGACAAGGTGATAATGATGGTGAGGAAAGCATTTATAGAGCAATAACCTCTACCCGTCCGGGTGTCCTGACACTGAGAGAATGTAGGACCAGTAGACAGCACAGTAAAGCCACGTTTTCAGGGCCTTGTTAAATTGGAGATAGTTTGTTAACCAGTACAAAAAGGCAAATAAGGGGTGCCAGTATTTAGTAGGTGATCATAGACCAATGCAAAACTGTTTGCTGTAGGGGACACAATGAGATTGTCCAATGGTGATCACTGGGCTCGTCTGGGATGGTAAGGCACTAGTCAATGTTGAAAGACAGGCAAAGCATCAATTATGTAGAGAGTAGTGACAAACAGAGTGCCTTGAACAGCCTTCATAGCCACATGAAGCCCATGAAGAGCACAGAGGTAGAAGAGTAGGGAGATTGCTGGGGGAAGTCCAAGGAGAGGACAGGCAGTAGAGTTCTGGACCAGCTGTAACCTTTGGACCTAGAAAAGGGAAGGTCTGGCTACAATGAGCAGGTGAGGTTGATTCTGCAGATCATTCTGATGTGATAACAGGAAAAAGAAACCTGGTTAACTTGCTTTTGAAAATGGCCCACCCTGCAGGGTCACCCTCAAGCATTTTGCCTTTTCTCCTCCACTTTTTGCTGAATTTGTTTTTGTTGGCATCAGGACTTTGTGCACTTTACCACTGCACACCAGTGCTAAAGTGCTTGTGCTCTCCCTAAAACATGGTCTGATTGGTATTTACCTAATTGGTGTATTTAATTTATTTATAAGTTATTAGTAAAGTGCACTACATGTGCCCAGGTCCTGTAAATTAAATACTATAAGTAGGCCTGCAGCACTGCTTGTGTCACCCACTTAAGTATCACTTTAAAACATGTACTAGGCCTGTCATTGCAGCATGAATGCAGTGTTACACAGCCATGTCGACTTGGCATTTAAAACCCTTTGCAAAGTCTTAAAACTCCATTTTATTACATATAAGTCTCCCCTAAGGTAGGCCCTAGGAAGCCCATATGGCAGGGTGCTGTGAAATTAAAAGGAAAGATATGTTCTTTTAAGTTTTACAACTCCTGGTAGTGAAAAACTCCCAAATTTGTTTTTCACTACTGTGAGTCTTACCCCTCTCATAGGTTAACACTGGGGATTTCTTACTACAGTTAATAAGCTGTAGTTCCTGATTGGGAGGAGGTAGATCTGGCAGGGTAAATACCTATGTAATTGTAATGATAAATCATCTTTAACAGTAAAGTCAGACTTACTGTTAACATTTTGAAAATTAAACTTTTAGAAAGTTGCCATTTTCCTGCTCTTAGCCTTGTGTGCCTGCAGTTTGTCGCCAGCCACAGCTTCACACTTACACCTAAATAGGCTGTGCCCTGTCTTCACACAAAGAAGTGTTCAACCCCCGTAGTGAGTCTGGAGCCACGGCAGGAAGGGAGGGTCTCTGTGCACTTCAAAGCCCTTCTTTAAAGTCTTCCCCACTTCAAAGATACCACTGTGTAAAAGACCTGGACTTCTGACCATCCAACTCAGTACACTTCTGAACCAGTGGTTACTCTGCCAGGAAGAAGGAGTGCTGTGCTGCTGGGAGGCTGACACACGGCTGCACTGCTGCTTTGGAAGAACACTTTCTGGCTGTATTGACCTTCTGCCCTCCGTGTCTGGGTGAAAATGACTTGACCCACATTACTTGAACCCAACACCTTGAGTGACTCCAAGGGCTAACTGACTGATCTCCTGTGTTCTAAAAGTGTCAAGGACACAAAAGACTTTCAATTCACCTGCTACAGCACCTGGAGTCTGCCATGCGAAAGTCTTGCCCTGCCAAGTGGTGCCAATCCAGTCATGGAACCTTGAAAGTAGGCATAAAGTGCAGCACCAGCAAGAATCCACGCATCAGCGCTGCTTCGCCGCTCAGAACCAGCGTATGCCAATCGACGCTGATGCATCGCTGCTGCTGCAAGGATCGAGTTCATCACATCGTCAACAGCACCACACATCGCCTTCATCTGCGATGCATCTGCAACTTTGTGCTGCTCAGAACCAACCAATCACCTCAATTTTAAGAATCAATGACAACGGATCACTTCCCCTGCTCCTCCCGTCTCTCACGCCACCGCAAACAAGGTACTTTGTAGCAGGCCAAGGCTGGTCCCTGTATCCGGCCCATGCTCCATCACGGCTGGCTTGAACTTTTGGATTTGAGCTGGTCTAGAGTAACCGGATAACACTATATGCTTTTAAGCACTACATTTCAGTTTATTTTTTTTAAATTCGTAACTCCTGTTTTATTAGATTTTTGTTGTTTTGTTCATTAAATTGGTTTCTATTTTTCTAACCAGGTGTGCTATCTTTTTGTGTGGTGATTTCACTGTTTTACTGTTAGAAGTGTTGCACAAATGCTTTACACATTGCCTCTTGAGTTAAGCCTGACTGCTGTGCTCCAAGCTACCATGGGGTGAGCACAGGTTAATTTAAGGTGTATTTGTGACTTACCCTGACTAGGCTTGGTGGGTTGCAAAAGAGCAATGAATACAGATGCATGTACATTTTCTACTTATCTTGCCAAATTTGATGTTCTTCAAAGAGAAAGGTTGAATGTTCAGCTATGTCTTCTGACAGATTCCTGCTTATTCTTTTAACATGGAGACTTACTTTTTTTCCTCTGATTGCAAAGTGAGAGAAGTTTTCAAAGTGAACTATGTGACAACCTTGCTGGGGTACAAGGACATTGACAGGAAAGGTTATAGGATTTTATTTTTTTGTAACACTAAACAAAATTTAAATACCTGTAAATTACATGTACGCATATTTCAGAGTATTTCAGCAATTAGGTAAGCACAAATGAATCACTTTTGTTTACATTCAAGTGTGTTGAAAACAAAACTTTAATAGGAACAAATCAAGACACTATTACTTCTGGATGTGCAGGTAATACTTATTAACTGAAATCTGATTTCCATACATTATAATTTGCACACAATATAATTTCATCAGTATAACTACATGTCTGAGTAAATTTAGTAGCCATTTCAGACCAAAATACACTATACCGCGAGGTGGTTTAGAGCTATATCTCTGACATTGTGCTCCAAAATGCACCACCAGCTACAGAACACACTCTAATCATTCCCCTGTACACGTTATGAGAAGCTAGGAGATTTCATAATTCCTATAACTTCAATGATAGTACATTGATTTCAGCACCCAGACACTGAAAATTGTTCCAATAACACAGGTGCAAAGTTTCCTATGTGCAGTTTTAAAACAAAGTCTTGCAAGTGTTCTCAAGGAAGACTTGTAGTGTAGAAGGCAAAATCCAATCCAATCCAAGCACTTTCATAAGTATTTATTCATAAGATGATCAGCCCAAGTTCCCAAGGTACAGAAAGGCCCTGAGCCTTTCCCCAGCTGACATAAAATAAAGTGAAAACACGTAAGCATTCTAAAAGAGAATAATAGTTTGACCGATAAGAATGCCCGTGGTAATACAATGGAAAACGTAGATGCATTGAAATAGTAGATGCCATAGATACAAGACTCCAGGTGAACCTTCCAGTATTTTTGCGGCTGTCTGTTTACTTCACAAAGCCATTTTTAATAGATAATGTGCTTACTATATGTAATCATACACAATCATCCCACTGTTGTGACTTTCACACACTAACTGAGAAATATGAATGAGGTTGGAGTCCCGGAATTGGTTCTGGGCAAATCTCCTGAGCTTAAAGTAAAATTAATCAGACCTTGTGTAGTATAGTGTGAAATACAAACATATATATAACCCAGTGGCCACTGGGTAGTTATAGTTAGGATTGTGTTTCCATAAGAAATGTCTTTTTTGTGTTGCTAATACCTTTGTCGTCTTTTGACGAATATCTATGAAACGTTCTCAAAAAGTACTACTTTTTAACTAATTTCTGCATGGAAAGCTTCAGGGTGATCTGTCAAGCGGGGCTGAGAAAAAAAGAGTTGGGTGTCCCAAAACATATTTGTACCATTAACTTTTCCATAGGAACTTCAGACACAGCTACAGACCAACTGTTTGGCAGAAAGCTAGATCTTGGTCCAGAAAGGGTGTTTTCTGTAATTTGGTGTAAATCTGTTCATTAATTTATGAGCAATTAAGGGTAAAAAAAAAAAATATATATATTATATATATATATATATCACGCCATGGAGGATCCTATGCTGGGATCTGATTGGATGCCACCACATCAACAAGGATGCAGCAGCAGCCATCTTAGGATTCAATCCTGAGCCCTAAGGAAAAAAGTAACAAAAAAACATTAGGGGGTATTGTAGGGATACCCTGACCCCCTAAGTCTGGTAGTGGGGTCCACAAATCTGCAGAAATTTAAAAAAAAAAAAGCATGTTAAAAAAATAACCTGCCCCCCCAGGTGGGCTAGGGCCCAGCACAAAATATTTCATAGGGGAAGGAGGTGTGTAGCACCCTCCCTGATCCTCTGTGAGGCCCCAGGGATCCCATCCCCTGGAGCTGATGTGTAAATGAAGGAACGGGTTAGGGGTTTAGCTTCCACATTTGTTTTTTAGTTTGAAACATTATGTTTAAAAAGATAATTTCACCTATGTCACATTTATGTTTGTGTGTGTGTGTGTGTGTGTGTATATATATATATTTATATAAAAACCAACAAACAATGCCCGGAATGCAGAAGCCTCAGCACAGCGGTCTTGGTCGGGCTCCGAGACACCCAAAATCTTCACAGCAACAATCCTTTCAATCCAAGGATAACCAGGACATCTCCGTAGTGTAAATATTGCGATTTAATTCAGAAATGTAGTAACTCCAATGCGTTTTGGCTTAGCCTTGGTCACAGATGGAGTGGGTGTATATCATAAAAAACAGACAAACATACATCTCCATAAAATGTTAACTCAATAGCGGCGGCCATCTTAGAGTGTTCATATCATAATAGTTGGGCACTGGATTTCTAATAATACCATTATTCAGGGTGCTATATTCAATTATCACTTCACCCTTCTGGTAGTCCAAGTCAGACATTTCAATAATATCAATGCCTTTTACAAAAAATGTAATACATATTAAATTATTAAATTATCAACCATCAAAACTGTAATAGTAATTACATACCTCTTCTGAAAGCCCCAGTGGGCATAATTCATGATTCGATGTTTAGATTGCACACCACACATAAGTATAATATATATAACCCTGCAGAAGTTCTCTGTGTCTTAAACCCTATGTTCAACCATCTGCCTACATATTTTACCTCAATGAAGATTATTCCTCAGCCACTATTATTGTTACATGTAATAACCCAAACGAAAAAAACACCCACACTCACTGAAAATATAAAAAAGGAACATAAATCCTTTCTCTATACAGCTCACATTGTAATAATCCATTTACTTATCCCAAATGTAGACTCATCTCCTCATTTGAGTTCAACCCTACAGGATCTATTGTCTCAAAATCTATTATGTATTTTGTAGTAAATTCTCATTACCAAAGTGCACATTGTGGAAATGTCTGGCTACTGGATAGCTCCTATCATGATTTTTAACTGCTCGTCTGTATTCCAGCACCCTCTTTTTCGCACAGTTAATCGTGCTCCCTATGTATATCTTATCACAGGGGCATATTAGGCAGTAAACACAATACACAGTGTTGCAGTTAAAATTGCCTTTGATGGTAAACTCTTCCTGTCTGCCTGGTATTTTCAACATTTTACAATGGCTGCTGTTCTTGCAGGCTTTGCACTTCATACAGCAATGGAATCCAAGTTCTACCACACTCTTCGCACTCTTCTCATGTGTTATACAATTATGGCAAAGGTCGTCCTTAAGTGATCTACTTCTCTTGAACGTTACTTGTGGTCTGTCCCTGACACATTTGCACAAAACTGGGTCTGTCTGCAATATATGCCAACTCCTATTCAAAATTCTGCGCACATTGTATGTTGGTCACTGTAGGTTGTAACAAATCTGATTGTTTCTTTCCCTTCTTCCTGATCCGTGTTCACCTTATATAATAAATCATCCCTGCTCATTTTCTCCACCTCCTCTTTGGCTTGTCTGATGGTTTTCAAGCCATAACCTCTTTCTTTGAATCTTTTACACATAACCTTGGCTGGGAGGTTTTGGGCTCCTCCAACAGAAATGTGACCTCTTCATGCCAAGAATCGACCGTCTGCTATGACCTCCAAAGCAAAGCTCCTGCTAGACCTGCTCTTTATGTTACAGCAATCATCAGGGATGACCGACATCATGAAACCTGCAAATTGTGGCAAGAGGAAGCCTGAGACAACAGCCAATGAAAAGGTCCAGAGCAGTGGCTCTTCACATTACAGTAGCGACTGGCCGCAACACCCGACCTGCTTCTTGGGCCAACACCCTCCTCCATGCGGCACTCATCACGCCGGACTTGAGAACATAACTCTTCAGGTGGACTAACCTGGTCAATATATCCAACCAACATGACCAAGTAACCACAAGTGGCACATTGTGCTTCTTGGCACTATTTTCACCTCAAACATTCAAAAAACTCATACCGGTTCAACTGTTTGGATTTTTCTTGTTCTGGTTCATTTATCTGTTAAATTGTGCTCTATCTTTCTTAATTTTCTGAATTAGTTTGGGATTTTTCCAGTTTTTTTTTTTCACTTTATCAAAGCACAACATCCGACTTGACCTGTATTTCTACCATTGTGAACTTAACTCACTATGGTCTGATCAAAAAACAATTTTGATATCTAAAAAAAAGTATCTTTACATAGAGTTTATTTGCCGATTATTCACCATTTTTTATGCAATAAAGTAATAAAAACTATGCAAAAATAATTTTTCTACATGTCAAGCGAGATGTGTTTTGTTGATGCTTTCAGTGTACCCCTGATCCCAGACTTCAAATCAATAAGGGAGATGGAACCCAGTTTCCACGTGGTGTTTTAACTTTTTTCTGTTTGAGAGGTGCATAAATGCTTTTAAATAAGCCTGACTGCTTTTGTGCCAAGTCACAGAGGGTTAAGCACGGGTTTATTTAGGGACTTTTGTGGTTCACCCTTAAAAGGACTGGGTTTATTATTTGAGTGGGACTTCCACCACTCTCAAGTAATAACCACATTTGTTTCGATTTCTTAAATTTGGGGAAATAGTGCAGTGTAAAGCTGTAAGTACATGAATCCCTTCCCGGGGAGCTCCTGTCCTGGGTTCTTGGCCTTGGAACTGCGCTGCAATAACTTGATAGGGAACAGTAAGGATCTGGTGTACAAAAATGACTGTACAAATAACTCTGCCGGTTACCGAACGAAGTGATCGATTGCTACTCGAATATTGTTGGTAAAACCTTTCTGAACATGACGAATGACTTGGTGGAGTCTAACAAAATAACTTTCTAGATTTACGGAGAGCCAAGAACGGCACAGTTAATCAATAACTGCTTCGGACAGGGCTGCAAGGACATGTGTACCAATTTAAAGAGACACTTCTAACAAGAAACCAAGAGGACTCAGTAATAGCTGGAATACAGATTAAAGACTCATGTCTTAATTGAGTTTGGCAGTCGCCTAAAATTCCGAGAAGCAGAAAGAACAGGCTATGGTTCAATAAAAAAAAAACCTTCAAGGAAATCAAATCAACATAGGAATTCAAAATGCTTCTAGTGAGACAGCACACCTCGCCTCTCAGTGCAGACGGTCAAGCGTTAACTACTTCTGTAAACAGGTAAAACACTGAAAGGTTAGCGCGGAAAACTTGAAATAATCTCAATGGTAATTACTTGGTGCCCGCACCAGTCCATTTATTTCTATCCATTCTCCATTCGAGACAAGGACGAGCCATATGCAAATCAGCCTTGGTCCAATCGGAAAGTTCAGCCCTCACAGTATGCCAGGTCACCTTCAGACTGGTTTCAGACTAGAGGGGCCTCATCGGTGAGGTGCAGCTTGAATCCCCATCACAGTAAACTTTCCACCCATAACATTGTTCTTTTAATGTGGAGCCCTGGGTGTCACGGGCAAGCCCGGATGTGGCTTCCAAGTTCCCTGCGCCCTATGACCCACACTGCACCTTGCTGATGAGGCCTGACACGGCTGAAACTGCTCTGAGGTTGCTTCTTTTCCCATTTGGAGAGGATATGGCCTGGCAGTTCACGCCAAACTGTTTCTATTCGGGCAGGACTAAGAATGAATCGCACAAGCTTGCTTTCTGTTGTGCTGGCACCTTTTGGTGGCAAAGGCACGCACGGTAAGGGCATATGCGTGGTAAAATGTTGTGTGGTAAAGGCTTGCGTGTTAAAGGTATATGCATTGTAATGGATGTGTGGTAAGACACGTTGTAAAGGCTGTTTCCCAGAAGTGGTAACTCAGTCTTTCCCCATCTTCCTCATTCCTACAATGCACATGAGGGTACCGGTGGCGAGGGAAGGGTTAACACTCTGGAATGCGCAGATGATCTGTTTTACCCACCAACCCTGAAGGTTGCCACAGCTGTCCCTCTCCCTGTTCCACGCTACAATGCTGAACTCTAGATAAGAGTCTAGGTAGGAGGAACGTTTTTGTCAGTCCTCTGTTTCTGACATAGTTTGTGTCATTATTTTTTTATTTCAAAAGAGCTGACATGTCGGTTCTGGTGGAGATTCCCCTCCGCTGGCGGGAAGGGCATTAGCTAAAGACTAGAGGGTGTTTTTTTTTTTTATTCTTACCAAACCAAGTAAATTTCAGCTGAGAACTGCTCAGCCTGCCATGGTATCAGTCACTGAGGAGAATAACTGTAAGACATTTGCATGTCACAAGGAAAGGTCAAACACATGACCTTTATGTCTCAATATGCTAATGCTATTAAGGTGGTTGTAACTCCCGCTTCAGCTGGTATACACACTCTATTTACTATGCATTAGCATTTAAATGACATTTTTCCTCAGAAACCGATCAGTCAATATTGAAGTACTGCTTTTGACAACTGAGCAGAGCCTGGCAGGGGCTGCTACCATGGTGTGGTACTCCCACTTTACTGTATGGTGCAGTGAGTGTCTAGCTCATATATGTGATTCTAGGCGCTGGAATCCAGCAGTTTAAATGTCCTGGCCTTCCCTTGTGATGTGCAGTGGAACAGAAACATTCCACACAGTTATCTCCATTTGAAAGACTGTGGAGGGAAAAGGAGCAGTCTAAAAAGAAGACTTTAATCAAGTGTCAAAATCCGATTAATCTACTGGGCTCGGAACCTAAATAAAAAAAATGAAAAAAAGACTACACAGTCCACCTTCTTCAGAAACCAGTGGTTTTTTTGTAGCAGAGGCGGGGGGGGGGGGGGAGGGGGGGGGGGGAGAGGATGACGGGGGGGGGAGAGGATGACGGGGGGGGGAGGTTGTTTTCACCACTGCACCTGCACTCAACTCTCCAAGACTGTGGAAACTTTCCAGTGAAAAATCATTATTTCTCTGCATCTTTAAATAGCCCATCAAAAAATTTCTGCCAGAAAACAAAATACTAACAAACTGAGATTCTTATACACCTGGGATGCTACATGCTTTGCCAAATTATCAAGGAGTAATATATTTCAACGGCAACAAAACACATGCCCAAATGAAAATTTAGTGATTAATACAAAACACTGGATGTACAGCAGGCAAAAAACATTGACCAGAAGAAGCAGGGGGAAAGTTAAGAATCGTACGTAATGATAAATCCTACCAGACAATGTTCATCACTATTCCACTGCCTGTAAATATCATCGCAAAATGTCTGTGACAGAAAATAAATTATTAGAACTGATGCAATTATACCCCAAGGTGCTTTTGAATATCCAGATTTTTTTATATCCATTAAAAGTTCTTGTCTTATTGCCTTTCTTAAGCAATCTGCTTTAGCATTATAAAGTTTAGGCCCAACATCTCAGAAACAGCCCACACGCTTTATGTTTAGCTGCAATTAACCCTAGCGCCAACCAAATGGCTTGGGTCAGAAGGCTCTTCCTAACATTCAGCATAGATTATAACACTTATTTCTATAAAATTAAGGAAGGCAAAGTTATTGAATGAGACACTCAAAAGCATAGAAAATAGTAGCTGGATTAGCACAATATACTTTAAAAGAGAAAGTTGTTTTTCCCTGTTCTGAAAACCGACAACAAACTAACTGCATGAGAATAGCCTGAGTTAGCAGTTCAATATTCAGAGCCTGAATTAGTATAAATCCTTGTAAGATGGAAACAAACTAAATCTTCTCCATTTAAGTTTCAACAATAATTATTTCTCTTTTCATTTTTCAGAAAAACCATTACCTTACTATTTGTTAATTTTCAAGCAAAGTGCATCGTTGTATATGTACAATCTAGCTAACATCCACTGGAAACTAGATGGGAATAAATCTGAGAAACAGCATCATGTGCATAAAGTAAGGTGTTAATCTTCTTTTTTTTCCCACGTCTGAGGGAAACGACAACAAAATCCTAGTTGTTTTGGGAGGTCATAAATATATCGTGAAATAAAGCCATCAGGTTACCAAACACTTCTTCTTGGACCATTTTGTGGGTCAGTAATTGCTTTAGAATCCCTTGTAGGAAATTTAGCCCAAATATCCTTATGTAAGGCTAGCAAAAGTTTTATCAAAGATGGAGGAATATCTACGCCTGCCAGCGTTTGCCACATTATTGATATATCCCCGTTATAAAATGCAGTGGAGAAGTCAATAAATGTGGGGTAAACTTAATGGCCTTTAACCAGGACATATTATTCAAGGATAATTTGTATGGCAGGAACTTTATCCAAAACAGACTGTCCTTGTCATTTCTGCAATAGATTTCCGGAAATCCTTAAATTATTGGCAGTCATAGCTCTAGATCACCAAAATCGTACTTGCTCCTTTCCTTAAACTTGCATCTGATATTCCACAAACTGTTTTCTAAGAACCTCTCAGCTCTTTAGTAATATCACCACAAGGACCTAGAAAATGGATATGAATTCATTTTTCTCTCGACGGATATCTTACTTTTTAAAATCATTTACAGAATTACCATAAACAGTGAAGTTCTTAATATTTTCCCTTTTGGATTCTTTAGTGCTGTACTCTCCATTAGACCTTTTATTACTTGTTGCTGGTATAATAGAACATAATCTGGAGGACTTATATAAACTATGTCCTGCAAATTCACAAGTTTATCTCAAAATTGAATTCTGGAACAATGTGACCAATAAACCCTAACACTACATAACATTAGTAATTAATAAATGTTCATCGCATGGCAGGTCATAATGAGGCATTGGTGAGCTGCATGTCCATTTTTCAGAGGATTAGATCACAATCACTCATATCCATAAAAAGGATCTTCACATAAAATACAAAAGAGATTAGATCTATCAAAATCACCACATAATCCCATACAGAATTGGGCTTGGACTATTTTAAGTAACTGGCAATAGTATATCCCTCGTTTGCTCTTTCTTTTAAAAATCACACAACTTTGCTAGCTTAGAAAAAAATATATTATCACATTTTTGAGATTTTAAAAGGGACACTTGGATATTATGGCTCAGAATGGCTTAGAAGCTGTTCATCTTCCAATAACCTAATTAGCAAAAGCATCGAAATCTCAACTAGAAGCTTCTTCCATATCCTGAGTTAAGACAGGTTTTGTTTGTCTTTGTAAATCCTTCATTTAAAATACTGACATTCACTAGTGCAAGTGGGAGACAGATGTTAAAAAGTAAACATTATTCCAAATCAGGAACATTACAGCCATCTAGGGACAACTTCAAGAATAACACATATTTAGTGCGGATAAGAACTACAGAGACGCAACAATTGGCTTAAGTTTTTTCAAAGTTGTAAGACCAAGAATGACTTTTCTGTCACTCATTTCAAATGCTTGAGAGAGACTGTTGGTAAAATGACAATCCCTTTCACGTGAAGCAAATCAGCATTGTACGTAATCAAATCTGAAACTGCCCCTCTAGCAAGAGTTAGCTGATTACTTGGGTCTTGTTACAGGTTTGAGAACGCAGACATTTGTTATGTCTTTAGAATGTTGATAAAGTAAAGCAATTCAAGTAAGCAAATGTATGTAGGTACACACTATGTCTGTGAAATAGGTCAACAAAATCGAGGCAAGTTAGGCCAGATGAGTGAATGGGACAATGTGAAGAACAAACATCATGGTACAATCATTATTAGATCTCTGGACATTTTTTACAATGAATTTACGAGGATCTTGTAATTTAGCGATTGCCTGCACCTGTGAGATAAAAGCATTTGATCTTGGGTTGAAACTGCCAATCCAACCTTTACATTATTCTCTGCCTCCCTGATGACAACTACAATAAGAGGATTATCAATCAAGATGTTTAGCTAGAATCTGTATGTTTTTCAAACTTCTTTATATCCTCAGCAGTTAATATTGAACTCCTCCTCCTCCTTGTAATCTCTGGCATGCTAGTGCCTTTAATATAGAAAAAACTGTATCCAACCTATGGCCTGGACTAAAATGGATATATAGAAATAGTTTGAAATGGAAAATAGGACTTTATTTAGCACATACATAATTCCAGAGGCATCAGGCAAATGACAGAAATCTTTCTCTTTAATGTCAGGAAAGTCGAGCGATCTAACCAAGCTTTCTTGATTTAAGGACAATGTCTCCTTAAAGAACACTAGAAAGAGGCACTGGTAGCAAAAGTGGTGCAATGCTAATTTTTGAATTCTGTTGAATGTTAGCTAATTTTAATAATGTCTGGGGAATAGCTTTTATGTCTGTTAAATAAAGTTATTCAGATTCTCCTCAAATTCTTCAACATAATTTGGTTGATTATTCTGAGAAGGAAGTTCAAGAAAGTATACTGGTGAAGTCTTACGTTGTGTTGGATGAAGACACTGTTAATCTAGGCAATGCGTTAGTCCCATCTTCCTGTTTCTAATTTTCTAATGTTTGGCTGTCTGATTTACAATATTTCGTTATTGATTCACAAACCTTTCCAGCCATACTGTACTGCTAATACCTTGATGAACTTGCTTCGTTTCCTGTTGGCTTTTATAAGACTGTAAAGCTTGTTTATCTGAACTTTTTCACTAACACTGCTTGATTGTTCAATCTCTTAACTATCATGCCAGGAAATATTCAAATGTAGTTAGAGTAAATAAACACAAACAGAGAAATACAATAGAAATTAATGCTCAAATGTAGAGATTCTAAATACGACTGATCAGAATTTTGGGCTCCCTGTTCCCTGTATATCAGTGACTCTGTTCATTTGACAGCGGGATGATCACTGTGACAAAGCTTGCTGATGGAAGTCGGAATTGTGCAAGTTACTAAATAGTTGCACATATGTGTAAAGTATCATAAGCCTGATCATTTTCTACTTTGTCCCCAGAGTGGCATGGAAGTTGGGCAGATAAGGAACCACTGACATGCCGTCATCACCATTTCTCCCCAACAATGCCTCATGCATTCCTTTTGCCCCCCACCCCAGTCACTTCCTCCATCACCATCATCCTCATCAAAACATCCTCCAACCACCACGTCAACCTACCCCCAGATCTCCTTTCACATGAACTCCTTACTCCTTGTCCCAAGAGTTGTATCTGCCGGCATCTGACTCTACACCCCCCAGGTATAGCCCACACTCATCAGCAACCCGTCCTAACCATTGCAGCCCTCACCCTAAAACTCTGTAGGGCGGGTGGGTGGCAAAAGTTCCTCTCCCTTTCACCATGAGCCGGAAGAACAGGTCATTTCCTCTACCGGCTCATTTTACCTCCCAACCCACCCCATGTGACTTCCCTCCTCACCCCCTAACCAATTCTGTTCCGCCATGCCTTCACCCACAAAGTCTCCCTGGTAAAGACTAGTCCATGACTAGCTCTCCCCGGGACCCCTCCTTTCTAAAACTTTGAGCACAGAATTCTCTAAAGAGTTAAGTAAAGATCTGCCAGGCTGCACATTACCATAGTATACACAACATCATTACATTGTAAGTTCCCATAATGACCATCATGTAAAGTACCAATGCATTGCCAGGTCTTACATTCACTTGCTTAATGTAAAACGAATTGCTTTCAGAGATGGCTGCCACATATGCATGCACGTTTGTTGCGGCTATCTTTGAATGTAATGCCATCTTTGAACAAACTGTCTTATAATAAAGCAAATTGCATGCATACACGGTGGCCGCATTCGGATGCAATTTGTAATATTTCAGAACAGCCACAACTGAAGGATGGCCGTCGTGGAGGCATGCAAACTTGTGGTGTACAACTAGAATTAAAAAAAAATTGGCAAAGCCAACAGATTCGCAGCCAGTGCTTGTTTTGTACTTGAATGCATGATTAATGTGCTTTTCTTTTCCTCTTTGTGTATTCTTTTTTAAACTTAGCGAAAAGTGGTTTATGCTCAGTAATGAATTATAAATGTATATATTTTTTTAATGTATGAGTGAGCATTTTTCAATATAAACTAGACTTTCAGGAGAAACAACCCTCAAACACTTCGAAATGCTTCTACATATCAATTAAAGTCTTACAACTGTTGCTCTCAGCAGACAAACTCAGCAGGCTCTGATAAATGTATATTACTTACACATGATAGGTGGCCACAGAGGAGGAGGAGCCTCATGATGTTATAGACAGGAGTGGTCAACGCAGGGCGGCATACAAGTTCAGGCCAGCGGGCAGAACACAATGGACATGGCTGACGACATACCCAGTCAACTACACCCAGAATTCATTAGACACTTCTGAATGTCATGCCAAGCAGAAGGGCATAGGAGGTGATTTGGTGATTGGAAGGCCTGCACACAGAGCACAATGTGTGTGTGGAAAAAGAAGTGCGTTTGGGATCTTGGTGTAGCACACTGAGTGCAGGAGTGTAACTCCAAAAGTCACACAATATGCCAGGGTCTGAATAAACCTACAGTGGGCAACAGCTCATAAGCTAAGGACCACAAGTAGAAAGGAGCCACCTTTGTCAGAGATTCGATACATGCCATGTCACATCTGCGTGGCAGTTTCAATGCTGTGGCCAGGGTGAAATCCTGATTGATGGTTTGCCAGCAGATTTTCCTGGGCGATGAACTAATTTTATTGATTAGCTATAGAGGTCTACATGACTGGCTCTAGCTTATGCTAATTAGAATTTGGGTAGAACCTTTACCTAGGTTGACTTTTGTTTTTATTTTTTTCTTCAAACAAATGGAGGGGACTAAATCAGTATTTAGACTGTCTTGGAAAGGTGCTATAGGAGAGGGAAGCATTTATCAGGCTGTAGTGGCTGGTTTTAAATTGATGAAAAGTTTATTTAATACTTTATATATGCGGGGGCAGATTTGTCAGTTTGTTTATTAGTAGAGGCAGATAGTTCTTCCACTTGGATGGGTGGAAAGGTGTTCCAGATTGCTTTAGGAGGAGTAGTATGACTTCTTTAATTTAGCCTCTACTAAATGACTTTTGTAGCTAAAGAAGTGAAAGATTTCTTTGTATTTGGTGAGTGGAGGAAGAGGTAGGGAACCTAAGTGCGTGCTGTGTTGGATTTCATGTGCCAAAACAGCTTTGGAAGCTATTGACTGAAGACCAATGTAGTTGGATTTGAGTGACAGGACGGATTGTTCGACAAACTTACCTCAGCTTCTTTAGTTTTGTGAGGAGTGTACGTTTCTGATCAGTTGCCTCTTGCCCTCAATACATTTGACCAGGAGTTTACAGAGCCCCAAAAGCACATCAATGAATACAACACAGTTTCCGAGGTTCAAGGCATTCAGTCTACCTGAGCCACGTTAATACTCCTTCATCCAGAAATAAATGTTCTTGAGGCATTTGGAGATAGGGTGACTACGCACAGTACTTGTCATCGCGAACACGGTTTCCAGTCACGGGCATTAGTGCTACAACAGAAAGGATTCCTTGTATTGCAGCAATGGTTTGTGTCAAATGACATAATTTGACTAACACAACTTACAGCAATTATTTCTAATTGAATGGCCCAGAATTGGAAATAAGATTCGATGATGGTAGAAAGTAAAGTATTTTCCCTAAGTGAAGATTTTGCTATGGCTCCTGAATTCACTGTAAAAGGCAGTAGATCAGGGTGTCATGCAGGTAATCTTAAACGGGAAAGGGCTGAGCACTGAAATGTTAGCCGGATGCATTCTGTCAACAATGAGCAGTTGTGTGAGCTGGGAGGAGTCCAGGAGGACCTCTCCCGAGACCCGTCTGTAGATGAATTGGACAACGTAAATGCAGACTGTCTGGTACGAGCATCACTTCCAATTTCCTGAATAGTCGTTTTTACGCAATTTATACACCACAGGAACAATTATGGTTAGTTGATATTAGGAGTATTCCCCCTCTTCCCTCCACCCCCCAGAAAAAGCCTAGCATACCAACACCAGGAGTGCTGCTCATGAACATTACAAAACTAGACTTCATCGGGAATGATCGATAAAGCGTCACTTGCCAGACATAAATTCAAATGCAATGACTATGTCACGCTGCTGGAGTAACACACGGGGACTATGCACAGCGTAAAGTGAAAGGTTTGTCTACTTGAAGCTCCATTCCAGGGAGAGACTGCTTTTCAACAGTGTCTATAATAAACCTGCTTGCTTAGAGGCCCCGTTTGTTCTCTTTTTTTCTCCATAGCACTCCGATCCCTCATAGCTTCTACAAAATCTCCAAGGACCTTGTTACTCTGAAAAGATTTATATAGATTTCCACGATAATCAATCTTTTTTTACTGTACCGGGATTTAGGGAACTCGCAGTGGGATGTGATCACAAGGTGTTTTTCCCCTCACAGAGTTGCATTTGCAATCATTCATGGAAGACTTAACCTCACAGGGCTAGTTTCAATAGTTTCTAGAACCATCATCCAGGTTTGATGTGAACAAAACAGAATTTCTTTGAAATGGCCTAAGTGAGTATTTCTACTGCTTCCTGCATTGCCAACCGGCATGGTGCGATTTCACTTGAGCACTAGTAATCTAAAGCCAATAAACCATTTTATGCTGCCTGTAAACATGACAATGCAAATTTCTGGCGCTGCTTAACTTTCTTCCTGCCAATATATGAATGCTCACAAATCTGCTTTTTACTCCTCGCTTCACTATGCAGAATTTGCATGATGCGTTTTAAGGTAGGTGGGCAATGATTTTGGCTAAACCCAGGATTTGCTTACCACATTCCTGCTCATGATCAATACAATATCTCAAATATCAAAGAAAAAGCTAAGTACGCTGAAGTAATTTCCTAATGGCACTCATTTTACTCTGCAAACTCAAATACATTATTGATCATGTGTTATCATTTCTAGTTATGTCACAAGGGTGTCAACCAGTGCTCTTTGCACTGTGTTAAATCGCCTCAGTAGCTCTGGTGTAACCTGTCACTGCTTCACTAGGAAAAAATGTTGTCATAATATTGTCTTGTTTAGAACCTGGCCTACTCTAGGAATAAACACCTGGAGTTTAAGATAAAAAGGAAAGTAGCAGACAACATATTCAAAGAATAAATCACAAAGAGCAGGTGGCTCGTGGGCGGGGGCGTTATTAGGGTTTGTTTAGTTGCTCACAGTTGTGATGGCTATGTCCACCTATGATGCATACAGACGCTTGAGTACAGTGCTAAAGGGTTAATAAAAATGTATTCAAACCTAAAAAATAAAATAAAAAAAAAAACACAAATAACTGCCAGTTTTACTTCAGGATAAATTCATGGGGCAGTGTTGCATAAGAATAACAACAAAAAGGACTTTAACTTGCATTGTTACCAGACTACACTGTTTATGTTGAAGTGCACAAGCCTCCAAAACACAAAAAGTATACATTATATGTAGATAGGTAAGAAAATCAGATTGGTAAATTATGAGGGATGAGACACAACAGCCTCCATGTGGGCACTAAGCTCCCATACAGCCCAAATAATCTAACTGGTTTCCTCGAGGAATTCCCATATCCCTGATTCCAGTTTGGCTGAAACAGGAAGGCTTTCCTTAGAGTGAGAAATAAAGAATTTACATTCTCTAAATCAGGTTAAATACGAGGAGAAAATGTCAAAATGAGAAGAAGGAAATTTAATGGCTAAACTAGCAATCACCGTTAGTGAACCAATCTAAATTTATCTGACGTCCTCCAACTTTTTGCAGTTCAGTTCCTATTCCACCGATAGCCTTTCAGGCAATCCTACAATCTCTTCTGCCACATTCCAAAATGATAGGATCTTTGTATCTATCTGTCTAAAACAGGGGCATGGAATCTAATAAAATATCTACTTGTCCATGGGACAGGTTACTTCATAAATCTACTTGTGCTGTAAAAAAAAAATCCACGTGTCCCTTTGGTGCCAAGAAGTGCAGTGACAAATTATGGCAGCAATCCCACTACATAAAAGATCTTATATTAGCCTCTCTGACTAAGCCAGGGTTCCTAGAATAGTAGGGTTTGAATTTTAGCAATTAGATTATTTTGCCACCTTTTTGTAGATTTGCATACTGCGGCAGGAGGTAGCGTTAAGCAGTAGTTCCAGGTTTAGAATGCCCTTTGGAGTCTGTGCAAACCTAGTAACTTGCATGTTTTAGGGGTTTTCATCACCTCTTCTTTAATCTTTTCCCATACTGAAAAAGGTTGGAAATTTACTCCTGACAACGGCAGAAGTAAAACTTCTTCCCGGGTTGGGAAAAAAGTGGTTGGAGGGAAAGTGAACTCGTAAACGCTCTACAGATTTTTGAAAGAGCAAATCTATGTATGCACATTTGCTCATGCTAAAATGCAGTTCACAAATATTTTCTAGTAGTATTATTTACTGGCCTAGTTCTGTAAAATGTTGTGAATTCATGCAAGCCATAAATCTGCACTAATGCAAGGACATACACCACTGGTGCACTTTTGTGACTTTAATTTAAGAACTGGGCCCCTAATTGGGCTCCTAATTAGGTCTGGAGTTTACCAAGACCTTTTGTTTTCGTAACAAATCTATCTTCTGCTCTTTCACAATCTATCTTTTGCTCTTTCGCAACGAGTAAATTGGCACACAAATTAATTTTGTTCTGTGCCAGGGACTACTGTAACAATGTGCGCTTTTTGAGACAAAAAATATAATTGCTTTTTTCCAATGTTTGTTAGAATCGTGAGTGCCTGGCAGCTCCCCCAACAATAAAGTTTTGCAAGATGTCAAAACAAGACACATTGACAAAACCAAAAAACTGACCACCAATAGATGACCTATTGGCTTGCCAATGCTTGTTTATTTCCATGCTGTCCATAATGTTGTTTAAACAGGTTGCACTGATTTTCCATCATGAATACTGTTTGGAAATACCAGCATGTTGATTTAAAGAAATAGTACCTAAAATTTCACAGTTGTCTAGCAAAACGTATTTTTTATAGTTACAATTTTTGTGAACATTTTATTTTGACAGCAAAAGATCATCTATCTTGCTTTCAAGTTCCTGCAGATATTTGCATCTAACCAGAGAGCATACTGGGAGCATTATATGTAGCCTCATATTGGTAAAGTTTGCAAACGTGTACACATTTTACACTGGAGCCACTGTCAGTACTGCAGTCTGATTTTACATTTCCTTAAAGTACTCACCCTAATAAGAAAGGCTTTGCATTACAGAACCATACATACAAGTTCAAACAGCATTAACTTATTGATTCAAATATTACCTTAACTGCAGACAATGCCCTCCTTGAGCCACAATGTGGTAGTGTAAATTGGCAGCCAAAGGGTTTCTGCTGCAGGGGGTCGGGCCTACTTGCCCCAAGGACTAAATAAACATGAAAACTTATTGACCCCGACCCCAAACAATATGTTCTGGGCGTTGGGCTATAGGAATTCTGCAACCTTGCTAAACCCATTCCAAAGGTGGCACAGTTCCTTGAACAAAGGATCACAGAAAATCTCTAAATCCAAGACAACATCTATATATTAACCAACATGCTGCTTTTTGGCTCCCTAATTTGGAGGACGGATCCCAAGTTCAAAGAAAAAAATTACTGAAGGAGCTGTGTGCATCTAAATATACTCTGGAATACAAAAGGCTGAGTTTCAGTCTTTTCTGCATGCTGGCCCTCTAAGCCACATAGGAGAAGAAGCGTTAATGACACGACTCCATTCAATAATGAATTAATTTATTTTAATGTTTTGGTAAAAAGCTCAGTTTTACCAACAATGCACTCTCAGTCACTAGACTCTACGCCAGTCCAATCTACGCCACTCAAATATATTCTGCACCACTGCACTCCATGACCTGCACTCTACACATCTCTACTCTACTCTATGCCAGTGTACACTACCCCACTCCACTCCACTCCGCACCACTGCAATTTTCACCACTGCACTCTACACCACTTCAGTCTAGGTCACACCATTTGACTCTGCACAATGCCACTTTACCCCATTCCACTCTAGTCTGCAACACTGCACTCCACCCCACTGTACTCTATGCCACTACTCAATCCCACTCCAATCTATGCCACTTCACTCTACTCTGCAACAATTACTGTATACCACTGCACTCTACAGCACTCCACTCTATTCTACAGCACACTATGCTGCACCACTCTACTATGGTGCTCTACACTACAAAACCAATGCACTCTATGTCAATTACTCTGCACTACTGCACTCTACAGCACTACACTGTACATCACTGCACTCTATGCCACTCTACTATGCACCTCTGTAATCTACAATGCACTACGACACTGCACTCTATGATTCTCTACTCTGCAAGAGTGCACTATCACGGAACACAATCCTACTTTACACTGCACTATGTCACTGCACTCTACTGCGTCCTACTCAAGTCTACTGCACTCTATACTGCTACACTCTACATCACTCTACTCTATGCCACTCTAACCTATATACACCACTGCACTCCACTCTATGCTATTCAACAGCTCTGCACTCTACCCTGAAGCAATCTACTCTACGCCACTACACTACTGCACTCTACAGCTCCCTTCTCCACTCTATGCCACTGCCATCTACTCTGCACCACTCTGTCATTAAACCCTATGCCAATGCAAGCTACACCACTTTCCTCAGACCCAATGCACTCTAAGCCACTGCACTGTATGCCATTATACTCTGCACCACTGTACTTTACACCACTTCACTCTAGGTCACTCCACTCCAAGACACTACACTCTATGACACTCTACTCCACTAAATTCTACTCCACTTTATGCTATTCCTCTCTACAATACTCTACTCCTACACTCTGACACTCTACACAACTTCCTCTATGCCACCTTACTCCACTAAATAGTATGACACACTGCTCTACTCCACTACTCTATGCCACTCCATCGTACGTCACTCTACTCTACAACACTCTACTCCACTCTCCGCAATGCCCTCTATACCACTCCACTCTGTTCTGTTCTACACCTCTCCACGACATTGTATGCCACTCCACTGTGACACTCTCCTCCACTCTATGTCCTTTCGCTCTACTCCTTCTACAACCCTCCACAGCACTCTACGCACCTCCATGGCACCCCACTACATGTCACTCAACTCTACTCTTTGCCACTTCACACCTCTCTACACCAGTCCATAACACTCCACTTTATGACACCACTCCACACCACTTTCCTTTCCCACACTAACTTTTAACCATGTTCAACAGCAGCCATGCTGGTGCACAACATGGCTAAATTATATTGGCTGATAGCTCCTGTGTAGTTGAGACCTATTGGCTTTGCCAATGCTTGTGTAATGCTGCAGTGTCCAAAGAGGAGCCAATTGTGCCCCTGGGGCACTGGATGTAAAATGGCCCCTGGTTGGTTTCTGTGCAAGTTAAAAGGGGTCCTAATACTTACAAAGCATAGCATGACCTAAGGCCTGGCCACCATGTCCTGAGACCTGCAACTGGACAATAAACTTGCAGGTCTGCAGTGAAGTCTACACATCTTCAACTAAGGGGAAACCAAGGATAACATAATGGGGTAAAATCTCTTGAAATGTTATGTTCAGGATTTCAGTCTGAAGAGATGTTAAATACATTAAAAATGCACTAAGGGATCCAGGGGTTGGAGACCGGCTAGACAATGAGGCATTAAAGCATGAAGGACATAAGAGTCACCTGGACACCTTGAACTCAGGTTGAGGTAGTGTTATAAAGCCACAACACGATAAGCATCCAGGATTCCAGTACAAAGTGCTCCTAACAGCCTTCCAAGAACAAACAGACCCAGTGGTGGACACCAACTTGATAATTAACTTGAAGATCTTCAGGGTTTCAACTTAAGAAAGGAAGAGCAAGTGTTGTAAGCCTTGTCAAGAATTGCATGTAGGAACTGGAGTTCCATTCTGAGGGATGTGTAGCGTCTCTTGAAGGTCTAGCTGTGTTTGTGGTTTCTCCCCATTTGCTTCTCCTTTTCAACTCTTCTGTGACAGAATCATTTGAACCATTCCCTTTACTATGCCTGGCGACCTCTCCTGGTTTTAATTATGCATGCTTGTTCTGAATTTCGATGACCTTTTAGGATAATGCTAGTTTAGTTTTTATACAGCACTTGCTTCAGCAGATTTTCATAATCAAAACAAAATATGTTTATTATCCTAAATCGATGGTATTCATATTATGGAGCACAACTGATTAAGTGCTCTGTTGGCCTAGACCTGCTCCAAGCCTGCATCAACAGATTGTATGCAGATCTCCGCTGTGAACGCTAACATCACATGGTATCTCACCAACAGTGTAATCAGTGATAGGATCTTATTTCAAGAATGAAAACTGCAATTGTTAGACTATACACCCTGTTCCTTATACAGCTGCAACCCTGCAGCCCAAGGTAGTGAGTGCCATAAAACTGTGTGGATAGTGACCAGTCTGGTAACTCGCTAAGCTGAAAGGGCATGCATTTTACCATATGGAGACAGGTATAAGGTCTACCTAGCCATTCAGCCTTGTATGTCCCTTTTAAGCTAATAAAATAAGCACCACGAAATATATATCTTTTAAGAGTGCCAAAAAACCACTTCACTGGCTCACAAATTAGACCTCTCTTTAACTAATAGCATAAGACTTCACAATAGAACTGCTAAAATCTAGATTCATTATTGTATTCTTATATTTGACACTATATGGCGTTTGCTGCATAAATACCCAGTGGAACTATCTATCCGATACTTCCATGACATCCTTTTGCAATAGTGAAATGGTTATTTCACATCTTTAACTTGAATAACAGAATGATCTTCAGACGGAGACACATTTTTGGATACATAACATATAAAGTGTGCGTTTGACATCCACCATACAATCATATTACAAAGATGAAAGTTAGACCTTAGAAGTAAAGTGCAAATAGTATTCACAGTCTAAATGCGTAATAACAGATCACTGCTTAGCCCAATTTCAACCATAGCCATGTAGGCATTCATAATTCAAATCCAGTACGGACTACTAGGCATGGTATACTAGTACACTTTCAATTGGTGCGCAGCAAAAAGCAAAGACAATACCACTAAAAAGTGTGCTTGCAGTTAACTTTGGATTTCTGTGGCCTCACAGAGCACTGTTATTGTGGTGGTCTATGTATTTTCACCAAAGTGGGTAGCACAATATTTCGTTTCTTAAAGACACTGGGTCAGATGTACGAAGCATTTTTCTATGTATCAAAGTAAAATACGACTCAGTAACTTGTTTATCGAATTGCATTTTGCTTTTACGATTCGTTATTAGAGTGTCCCTTCCTAATGCCGAATCACACTGGCATGTAGGATGCTTTGCGACTGTTAATGTGGTTGCAAAACATTCACAGTTACCACCAATTTCAAGTTGGTGGTAACCCATTTGCAAATCGGAGGGGTTCCGGGGGACCCCTTCCTCTTTGTGAATGGAAGCACAAATATTTTATCAGAGCAGGTAGCTATACCACGGACCACTGTCTACTATGAAAGAAAGAAACAAAAGAAAACTTTTCATTTTTTTGTTTGAAATGCAGCCCGTTTTCCTTTAAGGAAAACGGGATGCATTTTTTAAAAAACTGCTTTATTTAAAAGCAGTCACAGACCTGGTGGTCTGCTGTCCCCAGAATGTCACCATGCCTGTAAGTGCGACAATTCCCAATACGGGCGCAAATTGTGAGCTACCTCATGAATATTATTGAGGTAAGTCTTTGTGACCCCATTTGGAATCCCTAAATGTGTCTTAGACACATTTGTACATTTTATTTTGTGAATCTCTAATTGCGACTCACAAAAAGTTGCAATTAAAGATTCGCAAAATGAAACGGACATTGACCCACTATGTAGTTTGAGCATTGCAGTGCTAAAGATTACGGCCACACAAAAATCCCTATCTTTTTTGGAAACCTCACTGGATGTGAATGTGCTTTGGATAAAATCGCTTTGTAAAGACATCTCGGTTAAAGTAACCCATGGCATAAATTATAAAAATATTGTGGGTCTGAAAAGTTCAATGATCATTTATAGGTAGAGGCTGAAAGCCCAGTTACTTTATTTGGTCAAAGAACTCAAAGGTGCTTTGCAATATCCTTTAAATATCCTGCAGAGGGGATTCTATTCCTTATAATACATGGTAACACCATGGTCCTTCCAATAAACAGCTTAAATCCCTAGAGGCTTGCCCATTCATGTTCACTGCAGGCAAGAAAAATAAAAGCAGAATCAGTATTGAGAAATTTAACATATCAAAAAGTACTGAGTAGTAGTAAACACTTTATTAGTACTTAGCAGTTTTTTTTATTAGTAGAATCAGTAAATCAGGTTAAAAATCATGCTGTGGCTCAAACGGTGTAGCAATACAAAGAAGTTCTGCCTTTCATTTGATGACCTATATCAGCAGCTTTTAAACCTTCTAACTTTTGAGGTCTCCAGGGAATGCCTACTGCACACAGGGGACCCCAACCAAAGCAATTTCTACGATTTGAACGAGTTGTACATACCACTGTTTGCTGTACATGAGCCGTTCCCACGGATCAAGCTATGGATACAACTCAATTTTTAGCTTGCAGTTTGAAATTCCTTTATATTTACAGAATTCCTTTATATTTACAGAACATTTCTAAATGCACAATTTTACATTCATCTTTATTTATATATACTTTATTAATCTGCTACTATTTCTTTTATATTCAAAGAGAGGCAGAAAAGGTGTCATGACCCCAGGTTAAGAACCATTGCTTTATATCATGAAAAAAATTAATTTGTTGCCATTCAAGTCTCCTTTCAGTTGATCACTTTTTCTTTTTAGAGAAATCTAATTGAAGAAGGAAAAGCCATATTCCTTACTTAAACTGCGGTTGTAATTTATGGTCGCTAACCTGCCTTCACACTGGCTCCTGGCTCTAGCAGCAGGCATTATGTCATTAGAACTCAAGGGGAATACGCTATCACAGATGACAAACTATGTCATTTCTTCAGGCAACTAGTGGTGTCCCAGGTTGTAGAATTGCTGCTTTGCTGTTTTTTACTGGAATTACCAGTATTTTAATGTCCTGGCCTGTACAAAAATGAGAAAAATCACCTCAAGTCTGTATTTATTCCTCTCATCATTATATAATTTAAACAGTACATATAAGAGGAAAGCACTTTAAAATTGTGTTCTAGGTCTTCCTTAATGATCCCTCACTGACAATTAAAGTAAACAAAGAAAATTAGGCCATATTAAACATAATTACACACAATTTAATAAGTTCTGTTCAGGTGTTTGTAGAATCCTAAAAAGTAAACAAATGGCCGGTATTTTTCTCGGGGGTGTGGGGGTGGCAAATTTCATGTAATAAAGAAAATAGGATCAGGCTTTCATTTAAGATTTAGATTCCAATGTATTATAAAATGAAAAAAACTAGGGAAATGTGAATGTTGTCTCCCCATAGCAATGGATTAAATGCTAGAAAATTGGTAACATGTATTCTGGTCCTATAATACATGGAAGTCTGTAATCTCCGCATAAAAGCTTGTTTCCAGTTTCATTATTACAGCCGAGTTGTGACGTTTACAGCCTCCAGTAACAATGAAATGATGTAAATGCTCAACTATAATTAGGCATTACCGTTTGATTTGTGACCTCATAATGCCTACTGTCAGAACCAGCAGCCAAGGTAAAAGGATGGTTACAGAGGATAATAGTAGCTAATTTTCAAACAACGAGAACTGTCTTTTCCTACTTCAGATCTGATTTTTAAAAAAATTAGTGTTGTTCAGAAGAAAGAATTTTTTTTGCACGTCACTATAAGAAAGATAGAACCTCTAAAAATGTTTCTGCACATTCTCACCTACATATTTTTTTTAATCTGACTTCTAAGCCAACTCTAATATCTTTCTGCAATAAATTACTAACTGCTTTTTGATGCGTTTTATTTCACACTACCGAATCTGCGTTTAATTTTCATGTTTCTAACCATAATATTTTGCAAGAAAGAGTAGGATATCAATGTTTTAACGTGGTCAGAGTGACTGTGTGTCATGTATTAGAATGAATAACATATCCTGTGCTCTACATTAAAAACATATTGCAACCCTCCTCCTTCTTCCACTAAAAGGTCACTGAACTGCAATATAAAATTAAAACACAAAATCAAAGCTGAGTTGTTTGTAGATGCCAATAAAGCTCAAAAGCTGATGGACACCTTGAAAATGGGTCTCAGATTCTAGAGGGATATTAAACAAGCAACAAGTAGTTGTAACATTTGCCTGGATTGCAGTTAGTGGCTTCATTGGAAGCGTCAGGTGGTCCCAGAAGTAAATAACAGCCACAGAGATTCAGGTTTGCCATTTCAAAGAAAGTGGAAGTATAGAAACGTGTGCTACAGAATTAAAGTTTGCACACAGAGATTACGTATAATACCAAACCTAGTGTTTGAGCTGGGGGAAATGGGAATCTAGATCTCCTATAAGGAGAATTTGGCAGACCAGAAATTAGGTGCTGTGGTATGGAGTACACAGCATATGATAGAGACGGCCTTGAACGGATCCTCTTCCTCATAGTCAGCCAATGCAACAGCCTGTGGTGCGAAAGGCTGCACCATTTTGAACGCATTGAAGATGCTTCAGAGATTTTTCTAGAGGGCCCAGATAGCAAGCGTTATCATACTCCGGGTGGAATAATACCAGGGCTTGAACAATGGGCACATGATGGATGCTGTCAATGTATGGCAGGTCCGGTTTCCCCTGTTTTAATTGATGGAAGCCTAGAAATATGGAAGGAACAGATCGGCATCAAGAGATACCCAGATTACGGACCACTTTGAAAGACACTGGGCAAACCCCCAAAATGTCTAGCGAAAAGGAGGACTCTAATTCCCGGTCATTATCCCTGCTAATCAGAAGATATGTTTTCACTCGGTTAAACTAAGAGTTGGCTGACATTCAGCTACTGTGAGGGTGTGTGCCAATTTGGGATTGAGTGACATACAGGCAGTGATAGGAGAGCTTTGATGGTGCAGCTTAAATAGACACTGTCACTGGCATACTTGTGAAACTGTATATCAAGATTCTATAAAAAGAGATGCTAGGGGGCACACGTAGGTATTAAAAAGAAGAGTTGATAATAAGGAACCCTGACAAATGCCACAAGATGTCGACTTTGAATCTGATTTGCAAAGAGGAAGGAACATGTTTTGAGACTGTGAGGTTTGCATTGAAATGCAAACTGGTCTCAGGCAAAGTTCTTTAATCTGAAGAGGATGCAAGTGTGGTCAATTGCCTTGAATGCTGACGAGAGATCTAATAAAACCTGAACATCCTTGTCCACTCTACTCAAAGTCTTAAATCATCAAAAACAAAAAGCACCATGCCTTGGTGCTGAGGTTGACTCTAACCTATTTCAGGCTCACAATGTGAAAGGGAACCTCGAGATGGTAATAGATGCAGTAGGCATTCCTTATGTTGTCCACACACGTAACACAATTCATGCCACTGTAGAATCCTCTAATTCTTCAGGAGTTCCGGTAGATGCAGCATGGCAGTAAAGCCATGACTTTAGGATCCTCCTTCTGAAATATCCTGGGGGTGGGGTGGAGACTGGGAGGGGGGGGAAAACCAGGAGTGAAAGATAAGGAGACCCAGGAAAGGACAGTGTCTTAGACTGGACACCGGTAGGGAGGGGCCACAAACTACAGCAGATGGGGAGAGAAGGAGGAACACACATCCTACACGTGTAGGAAGGAAGATAGAGGGGAACAGAACCACAGAGATCAGAAAATGTGAGGAAGGCAGAAAAGAGAGTGGGAGCAGGCACAGAAAAGACAAAGAGATGTGTATGGAGGAAGAAATGGAGCAAGAAGAGGCCTCCATCGGGTAACAGTGCTGAAGAGATGGAGCTGGTGGAGGAGGAAAGAAAAGCACACTGAAGTTAGGAAATACATACACCTTGACTAGGGCTAAGAGATGGAAGGTATGGGGTACTCATAGGTGAAACATATGGGCAATAAATTTGATTGACTGAAGGGTTGCATTGTACACATTTCTTTTATCTGCACACAAATCCACTGCTATCTCTATAAAGGAGATTGAACTAAATGTCTAAACCACAACAATGAATATGAAGAAAGGTTAACTACATCGAGGTGGAGACAATGAAATCACTTCATACAGCACTTTCATCCAAGTTTGACCCCTGTAATCATAGCCCCCTATTTCTACATCCAGACTTGCTCCTGTAGACACAGGAGCCACAACCTTCAGCTGGACACAAAGTAGTAACTTGATAGTGAGATGGTAAAAGGCATGGTCTGGCAAAGCTAAGCATCCAAGTGAAAAGAGAACATGGGTAAATCCTACAATAGAAAGTGATAAGGAGCAAGGCTGTGAAATGTACTGGAGGTGTAATGTGACTTATGACAATCACTTCTGCTGCTTGACAATATACCATTCTAAAACTGCAGCTCAAAGCTCATGGGCAGTACTCTGAATATTGTCTCCTATCTCGGATTCCTTGTCGGTCACAAACTTTTAAATACGCTTTCTAGATCCAGAACTGTGTTGTATGAATATCAATGTATGCTGCTTTTAATTCGTTAGAGATGATGCACAAACTGAAGTGTCATTACAAGGAATGGGAAGATAGTAAATATGCTGCTGTAAAAGAGCTTCTCTTGCGTGGACTGAAGACGTCACTGAGTCCTCTCTGCCAGTCTGCGGTTAGTATAAGGAGCAAGTCAAGAGCACAGCCACCGAGTTCTCTCATATCAGGAGCCTTCTTCTCCCCAAGGGCACTCCTACAAATGAGATGGTGCATCTCACTGAGTTTTAGATTTGTCAGAAGAAAAATTAACAGATAAATTGTTCTATTAAACCCTGTCTCCAAAGCCAGTGACGCACAAGGAGCTCTTTATCAGAGAAACTTCGGAGTTATATGCAAATTTTGTTGCCGCAAGGAACATGCGCCATTGCATACTTGAGAAAGATAGGATAAGTGATCATAAAACAGGCACTTAATTAAATTAGACTTTTTATCCAATTGTCTTTTTCTGACTTGACAACAAACTGCTTAAGCTGTTTTCCCCCAACTTTAACTCTACAAAACTATTTTACATAGAGAACAATAAGGTAAATTCCACGGCAAGAACAGTTTCCTTCAATTTCCAAGCAAAATTGTTGCAGCTTGATAAATGAAATCCAGATGTCTAAGCTCCACAGTCTTCACAAGCTAGACAGTCACAACGAAAATGATCAACTGGACACCCAGAGCCAATGAACAGGCATTTTAGTTTGGGCGTGTCAATAACAGCAGCTGTTTAGCCTTAGTGGGCAATCCTTGGTGCAAACTGGAGTATCCACATCTTCTAATTGTGACTGGTAGTCATGCCAGAGAGTAACTACCAGAAACTGTTGTCCAAAAAAACTAAACACAAGGGTGAGAATTTATTAATCGTGCATGGTGGAAGCTTAACAGTGCAGTGAACGTACGTACACTAAAATAGTGATTCTCCAGCAGTGAGGAGAGACCAGAGTGTGTCCGACGCAATGAAGGGTACCAGGTCTTTGTTGTGGTTTAGTCCTAAAGCAGATAGGTCAGACCGAGGTGCACTGGTCACTGGGGTTGACATGAGCAGGTTTGCACATGTGATGTTCCGCACACTGACTGACCACGAAGCAGTGCATCAGTGTAGGTGCAAGTGCAGGATGTGTAATATTACATCACTCAATGCTGGTAGTCAGGGCTGAGGCTGAAATGCATGAGTGGTGTGTGTCCAGGATTTGATCCTGTACTTCTTGGAGCAACTTTAAATAACTTCTCAATACTGCTACTCAGGACTAAGACTGAAACGTATGAGTGTGAGCGCAGTATGGTGGCTGTACCCCTCAGAACACTCAAGTGACCACTCAATGCTGGTAGTCAGGCCTGAGAATGAAATGCTCCATGCGTGACCTCTAAAGTGCTCACAGGCAGCACTGAAACTGAAAGGTATGAGTGTGCAGCGTGGTGCCTCTACTTCTCAGCAGACCTTTGAGTGACCTCAGAATATTGGTAGTCAGGACTGAGCTTAAAGGTTGTCAGCCTTGGGGGCACCGTTTTGTCTCTGTACCACTCAGCACAACTTTGAATGGCTGATAGTCAAGACTGAGACTTAAAGGCATGAGTGGTGTGTGTGCAGTATGTATGGCTGTACTGATCAGCATGCCTTTACGTCGCAGTGCTGCTAGTCAGGACTGAGGCTGTAAGGCATGAGTTGTATCTGTGCAGTATGCATGAGTGTATTGCACAGAGCACATTTGAGTGACCTCTAAGTGCTAGTAGTCAGAACTGAAATTGAAAGATATAAGCAGTGAGCCTGCAGTTTTGATTCACTCAGCACTACTTTGAATGACCACAGATGAGGATAGCATCGGTATCAGCGGCTGGGACATCAGCACAAGCTCCCTATGCAATTCTGGTGCTGCTCTCATGTTAAACCTATCATGAGAGAAGTGTCAGGATTGGTCTGAGCAGCTTGTTCTGCCACTTAAGACATAGCCTAAGATGACAGGCCAAACACAGATGTGCACTTAAGTGCACTCCAATCCTCCTCTCCACTCCTCCCTTCACCCTCCCATGGCCCAGCCCGTCCCTCCCTGCACACGCTGCTGGCTGAGCCAGCTGCTGAAAAATAAAACAGCAGTAAACTATTGTTTTATTTTTCAGCTGCTGGCTTAGCTAGGGGGTGAGAGGGTGGTGGGAAAGGGGGTTGTACACTCCTTCACCACTGCGAAGGAGCCATCTCTGATGGATATGGGCAATGGGTGCGCAGTACATGTTATGTTATGTTAAAATTGCTTATATAGCGCCTATGCTGCCCAGGGGCCTCGTAGCGCTTATACTGCAACGCAGAATCGTCACTGTTCATAACCGCATAGGAAATCACGCTCTAAATAGCCAGGTTTTTAAGGCCTTCCTAAAGGGGATCTCTTGAGAACTTAATCTAATATTAAGAGGAAGACTATTCCAAGTATAGCACCTATTCAACAGTGGCCTTTCTAGTTGTGGAGCAGAACGAAAACCTGCCCCACACTCGATTATAAGGAGAGACTCTTGCTTTAACGAAGAATCAACCTCAAAGGTGTTCATCATAAATTGGTTTAGTGAATTTGTGCAGATCAAGCAGCAAGCAATTTGCCAATATTAATTGTATCGGCCTTTGAGCAAATGCATTGGAATAAATCCCTTATGTTGAGCAGGTCTCAAGAGATACTCTAGGAATGTCTGTGGGCCTATTTGTTCAGTTTTATGTCCTGCCAAAGACGAGATAATTATCCTTCATTTTTCTGGCAAAAGGCCTGCTGTGTGCTGCCATTTGCATCCCCCCTACTCTGCTTGCACATATTAGTATTGTAATTTCTCTGCCTGCGGCAGTATTGAAGACGGCGAGGATGAGCAGACTAACAACGCTTTACTTTCGTTTCTATAATTTAGGGAGCTATTCAACCCCGATAATCGGCAAACAGTTTAAAAGGAGACATTGAGATAACCAACATTAGGTCTGGCAATCTTGCGTTGTCAATGTTTTTTGGTTGCTGATATTGGCTTTGTTAATGCTTTTAAAATTACATTGGCGCTGGCATTGCCAGAGGTGGCTACCAGCCATCTTGAAAGCGTACTTCTTAACTTTTCAAGCTGGCCACCACGTTCCGTGATGCAATTTGGTGGCCATCCTGAGAGTCCTGGAAACAACATCATCACACTTTCGAGATGGCAGCCAAATGGCATGCACCACATTGTGTCACGCAATGTGGCAGCCTTCTTGAAAGTATAGCAAATAAACCCCCATGATGCCTGGTATGTGTTATTGGCTTTGCCAGTGCCGGTTCAAAGTTTAACGTTTTGGTAAAGACAACAATGGTGGCCAGAAGGACCAGGCCATGTACTACCACAAAGTGTTAAATCACACAAGACTTTGAGGAAGAAAGAGAAAATTATGTCCTATGACGTCACCAGTCAAGAATACAATTTAACCAATCACAAGTGAGAGTATAGAAGTGGTGGGACAAACACAGAATAGGTAACAAAGCCATCCAAGTTAAGAGCAGGCAACTGAGACAGACAAGCCGACATTCAATCACGAGCAAGGGGTCAACCGAATCCCGTTCTAGTGCTATTGTATGGAACTTTGTCTGCAACAGACACCTGAATCTGTGCGAGAGTTCAAACACAAAAGACAACGTGGCAAACTGAATCTGCTGAACAGTTAAAAAGTGAGGTGAAAGTCACCCTTAAAATATGGGATTCCAATAAAGAAAAAGAAAAACTCATTTTGTATGTCAAATCAACAATAAAACCAATAAACCAGACAGCAAAACAAAAACAAATATAGAAAATATTTTGCCTGAATATAGTTTATGCTTCCATTTTCGCATTATGTTTTTGAGAAAATGTTTTTTTGTGAATGCTGAGTGTTGGAGCTCAACAACTCGCTAGTTTTCAGTACTAGGCATCAAACAATTAGCAACACTGCCCTCCATCAACGCGCCTATAATAATTTTCAGGATTTATATGCAATACCCTTTTAAGCCTGGTTCTCTACAGAGAGCCCCAGATTACGAGCACTTTGGTCTACTGTGTAGGCCTCGAACTCTACACCTAGATCTGGACCCCCTTTTGAACATCATATACATCACCAGGTCATTCCCTTTGGTAAGAGTGACCTTAAAAGAATCTATGGGTAAGTGAAAAAGGTATTAACATATTATGATGTAACAAAGATACAAGTTAAGTTATTTAAATGTTTTCTTTATGGGGCCATTATTAACCGGTCTTGATAAGGATGTGCCTGCTACAGCAAATAACAGATTCTAAGTAAGTTAAGACTGTATCACATTCAATGTTTTTTTGTTTATATTTTCAAAACCTGTAAAGTCTTCAGGGTATATTTAATGCTGGTGTAGACACCGCTACATCAGAGAGACAGAGTCTCCAGTAATGAAACCCCTTTTAGGGTCTCGCCTAAGGACAAGATTTAGCTATCTGTTCTAGACAAACCAGCACGTAGAGGGCTCATTGCTTACCACCGGATGGCTTGCCTGTCAATCTCATTGTTTCCTTCTTATTCAATGGCCTTTCTTTCCCTACAAGAGTTTGTCTGTCCCCGAAGCTTAGATTCTTTACCATCTTTTTGACTGGATGGCTTTTTAACAGTAGAGAACTACTTTTTTCTTT
The DNA here is from genome assembly GCF_031143425.1 of Pleurodeles waltl. Taxonomy (NCBI): domain Eukaryota; kingdom Metazoa; phylum Chordata; class Amphibia; order Caudata; family Salamandridae; genus Pleurodeles; species Pleurodeles waltl. The sequence goes on from NC_090448.1 coordinate 1,128,260,059, forward strand.
ATACTGCAGCACTCCATGAAAGTGTATGTTTTCTTGCAGTCTTCTTTGTGTGCTGCTTCTACTGAAATCCCCAAAACGCTGTCACCTCCACTATCAGTGTTAATTGTTTCAACCACCCTTCCTTGCCCTACTCAGTTTTATCTGCTTTTGTTTTTTTAAACACTTTCACTTCCCACCCCAGCTTCACTGTTCATTTACCTTCCCTAGCCGCTTTTGCCACCCGTTGGCAATAACTTCAAACCCCACCACCCACGCCACTGTTTATTTTGCCCCTCTCCGTCACGTCCTTACTTAAAAAATATGCTTTTAGATGGCCAGGCAGGAGCAATTTACTGTTGGGCTGCTACTTCAGTGAAAAAAAAAAGCACCTTGGCGCACTTTTTATGTTAACGCTCCGAGATTGGTGTCTGATACGGATAAATTAAAACAACAATATAAAATGGCTACTATGCCATTACTCGTTCACAAGCGTGCGTAGTGGCGGTGCTGAGTATGCATGTGATGCTAGGGTCGCCAATGCAATGTTATGCAGAAGGCGTAATGCAAACTAGCATATGTATCATCACAATTTGTTGTTTTTCTTTTTTGTCAGTGCTGTTCAGCATCAGCGATAAGGTAATAACCATATTTTTGTTTTTGCTGGTGATGACAAACATTGACTTTACCAGTTCTTGTCTATCTGTGGGGTCCACATTAGCATACTATTTAAGCTGCATGCCTAGTTTCAGACCCGTCAGCCTTATGATGGTCTGCCCCAAACATTTGCCTACTTGCCTTATATTGTTTGCTGATTCTATTTGTTGGCCATAGGGCTTTGAGCACTTTACCACTGCCAACCAGTGTTAAAGTGCAGGTGCTTCTCCCCTAAAACACGGTTTGATTGATGTATCCACAATTGGCACATTTAATTTACCTTTAAATCCCTAGTACAGTGCACTGTTAAACGCTGCTAGTAGGACTGCAGCTCCCTTGTGCCACCCACTCAAATAGCCCTTAAATGTGTCTCTGGCCTGCCACTGCAGAGCCTGTGTGGGAAGTTTACACTACCATGTCTACTTGACATTTAACACCTCTTACCAAGCCTTAAACTCCCCTTTTATTGCATGAAAGTCACCCCTAAGGTAGGCCCTACGTAGCCTGTAAGGCAGGATGCTATGTAACTAAAAGGTAGGACACGTACGTTTAAGTTTTACATGTCCTGGTAGTGAAAAAAAAAAGGAAATTTGTTTTTCACTACTGTAATGCCTGCTCCTCTCATAGGTTAACATTGAGAATTCCTTATTACATTTAAAAAGCTGTAATTCCTAAATGAAAAGGAGCAGCTAGGTTAACATTGGGGATTCCTTATTACATTTAATAGGCTGTAATTCCTAACTGAAAAGGAGTGGTTATATCATGTTTAGTACTTATGGAATTGTAACAACAAATCCTCTTTAGTGGTAATGTTGGATTAATTATTATAATTTTGAAAATGCCACCTTTAGAAAGTTGCAAAAAGAACAGATGATGGACGGAATGCTGAACAATGCAAACATTCACCCCAGTCACAAAGATCTGGTTTTATCCATAGTAGTTTTGCTCACCACGCCACCCCGGTTTGGACCTAGCCATCTGCAAATCAGTCTTGACCCTGTTCCTTATGGAAACAGTCCAGCCCGAACTGCCAAGCCAGGTCACCCCTGGACCGGAAAAAAGCATCCTAGGACCGGTTTCAGGGTATCACCCTTCATCAGCTAGCTTGAATCCAGTGGCGCAGTGAGCACGGGGCCCACGTCTGGGCATACTCTTCCCACTTGGGGCAACAAATGCAAAAAGAACAGTTGATGGACGTAATGCTGAACAATGCTAACATTCACCCTCAGTCAGAATGGAATGGCATGGTGAGCAAAAAAAACTGATGGATTAAACCCAAATCTGTGACTGCGGGTGAATGTTTGATTTGGTCAACATTCTGTCACTAAATTAGTACACTTATGGACGTGCGAAAAACTCTGCCAGGAAGAAGGACTACTGTGCTGCTACAAGGACTGGCACTCTGGACTGCTGCTCTGGAATAACTGCTTTTCTGTTGTGCTGCCCTGCTGCCCTCTGCCCTGCTGAGAAAGGACTGGTCCCATCTCACTTGAACACAGAAACTCCAAGGACTTACTGGCTTGCCTCCTGTTCTGAAGTCTCAGTAACATCAAAGACTTCACTCACCTTTGCTTAAGCCTCTGGACTCTGCCAAATGTGAGTCCTACCCTGTCAAGTGGGGCCAATCCAGTCCTGGGCTCTTGGAAGGGGGTCCTGCAGCTGTTTCTATAAAATCCCATGCATCCCTGTAACTGCACTCATTGGAACCACTGCATCTCTCCTCGACTCCTACCCACCATTGCGGCCGGTGGAGAGGAGGACTTCGCCACATTGGCTGTGCAGCTCAGGATCACCGTATTGCTCTCAGCCCTGGCGCTTTGCCTTCGTATTGCTGACTATTCAGATGGAGGACATCACTTTCCTCCCCAAGGGTTTTCCTAAGACGCATCCTCGACTGCGTGGACCGGAAGTGACGCAATGCCTGCACATTGCCTCCTCTGTTCCTCGCTCAAGCCTTCGACGTTGGCGCATCCTCCATCCATAGGGTACTCTTTAGGCGGGACAAGGTTGGTCCCAGTATCTGACCCACACTCCATCGCAGACAGCCCGTATTCTTGGCTTTGCCTGGTCTAGCACGACCAGATCACCCCGGTTGGTGCTTTATGCTTGTAAGTGCTACAGTTTCATTTATTCTTTTAAAATTCATATCTCAACTTCTACTTATTGGATTTATGTAATTTTAGTCTTGTTTTAGTCACAGAAATATAACATACTGCTCTAACTTGGTGTGCAGTCTTTTTATGGTGTTTCCCTGTATTACTGTTTTAAGCGCTGCACAAATACTTTACACATTACCTCCTAAGTTAAGCCTAGCTGCTCTATGCCAAGCTAACAGAAGGTGAGCACAGGTTAATTTATGATGTGCAACTGTCTTACCCTGACTACAATTGGGGTCCCTACTTGGACAGGATGCCTACCTCTGCCAACTAGAGACCCAATTTCTAACACCTAGGTAGAACTGAAGATTCACACAAAGAATCACTGTCTGATAGGCAAAAAACTAAAACTAAGGCTTTAGAAAACAGGATAAAATATGGCTTGTGTTAGGCACAGTTTCTGGCACATCTATCACACTAGAAAACGTTCCAACAGCTCTTCACTTTAGTTTCATATGATTATGGTAATGTGGCATTTGGGATTGCCCATACCCCGAAAAAATCATTCCTTATGATTGTAAATATTAAGAAAGTGCTCACACTCTCTCATCATGAAAGCTAATGTCAATGGACTTTGTGATTACAAGGCCATACCTGCTGATGACAGCAGACAGAATGTCACATAGAACACCATGTCACTGTTAATGCCATCATTGATGACTTCAAGTAGAACATCTCTCTCTGCCACATCTTTTGCCTAATGTCCCTGCCAATGCCCTGCCTGAGATCTCCTACCTTCCACAATGCACAGCAGGTACTGATCACAGAGTGCACCCTTAGCTTAGGGTCTTCAGTGCAGATTTTATAATTGATCATTTTTCTTTTTAGACATGTTTTTAGGAAGCTCAAGGACTTAAATTATGGCCTGCAAACTGTGGGTGCCATCTTAAAGTGACTTCAAGTCATTCCAGATGGCAGCTCTGTGCTACATTACGAAAGACTGTGTTAACTTTTAAGAAGCAAGGAGCTCCTTTGAAGTTACGCACCCACTTCTAAAAAGTACTTGTGGGCAATGTTTCAGTCTATAAAAAGATGATCATTTTGAATGTTATTTGCCAGGATTTTCATCACCCTCCAAAAATTGGCTCGTGTCCCACAATTTGGGAAATGCAAGGTTATGCTAAAGACTTAAGCGGACTATGACACTGTTGCCGACACAATTTTTAGATAGATGGCCAACATGACAAGAGGCAGCGATGCAAAACTGTAGTGTTTTTTTTGCTTTTGAGTAGATCAAAACAAGTCAGAACAGACTTATCACAGATGCTGCTCTCGTGGGAGTCTTATTGGGCTACCCTCTTTTCCTTGGCTCTTTTCCTTGCCCTATTTTTGATGTCTTCATAAATAATCTGCTGTCAGTCAAATTATATACGGATGACAGAAAAATGTATATCATATTTTCCTCCTTCTCCTTATAAAGAGCTGCAAATAGTTCCCCGTGATGTACAATTAAGGGTGATGGTAAAGTGCTTTTAACTTGGCAGCTCCAAAAATAAAGTAATTATTTCTGAGTCTCACGGCCTCTTACACCCTTTAAACCTTTTGACCTCAAACTTGATATTTCAGGGCAAGTGAGAAACCAACTGACTGCAACACTGCGGTGGCCCCTCAGCCGTAACTGTCAGTATCCTTTTCGACAAATGAATAGATTCAAGAATACCGTCCTCTTTCACAGGACTAAATAAATACCGGATGTTGGTGTCAGCAACATCCGGTACATTTTACGTTACTGAATTCCCTGTAAAGTCATTTTTGTAGAGCTCAAATTCTGAGATTAAAAAATATGGGTCTGTGGAAGGGCCAACAATCTGTTGTCAAGACCTCTGACAGGATTATTTTGAGGTTTAGAGTGCAGGTCAAAAAATGATATATTCCTAATCTAGATGTTCTAGTCAAAATACAGTTTTCATCAGAGAGTTCAGTTCACCGTATAAAATCTAAAAATAAGGACAGAATTCCTTTTGTTTTACATCCATCTATTAATTTGCGTATATTTGAGTCCCTTCAGCATTCATTTTGTAAAATCAGCAGAAAAGTATATTGTAGTACATATTTTTCTTCCAGCCAACACGTTTCGCCCTATATCGGCATGCAAGCAAAACACTTTTTCAATGCTGCATAATTTTATTTATCAATGAAAACAAGTTCTGTGAAAATGAATTAAAAAATGTTTCTATTTTATAATCAGAGAAAATGTAAAAAGAAATACACCACAATAAAAAAAAAAAAAGCATGCTCCAATGTGTGCATCTGAAATTGTGTAGCACTGCAAAAAAACACGCATGTAGACTGTGTAAGAGTCAGTGACGGTAGAAAAGGATAATGCATCAGGACTGGGTTGTAGGAACTTGTAGTGCAAACATAGCAAAGGAACTGGGTAAATGGATAAGAAGTACTGTTTAGATTACAGATTTTAAATTGCAGCACATACGTAATCTGGGAGAGTGAGGAAAAGCGCAGGTAAGCAAGTGGCAATATACCGTTCAAGAACACCAGGTTTAGGGAAGAATTTGTTTATTTTCTTATTCATCCTTATCAAGTGCTGCTACCTTTGATGGTGCTACACCATTAAAAGGCAGAACAAGGGTAGCAAAGATTACTGTCCATTCCTGAAGAACCCCTGAACTGTCCTAACCAGTGGAGGCGTTATAGATGGATTCGCCTCGGAACACATCCCGTCGCAGATCTGATCTCACTGGCACATCTACCAAGATTTTTAAAAAAAGCTTGAACATGCAAGAAATAAACAGACATTTTCAATGTGAAGAAAAACAACTTACGCACTGGCAGGAAAATAAAAATCTGTTGAGTATGAAGATAAAGGGGAAGTAATTTTGAATGAGTAACGTGATGCCCAGGAGGTATGCATGGTGCAAATATCTAGACCAAAAGCATCATTAACAAGACCTAATGTGCAAGAAGTCCTGGATACCTCCAAAAACATGCCTCTCTACCCCCAAAACAAGTGCAGCAGGAAGCTGAGTTTAAAGACAGCACACTTTCTCACCCAACAGGTCACCTCGGCAGGACATTGTCTGTTCAGGGAACCGGTCTGTAGAACACTTTAATCCCAAACTCTAAAGAACAGCCTAAATGAAACACATTTTAATGACGGGCCTTAAAACAGAATTCTTCTGGCTTGCCTGCAACTGAGCACATGGAGATGGAGATTAGGAATATCAAATTGGAATTTCATGCCCACCAACTCAGCTCCAAATTTTCTAAAACACAGACTCGGTCACGTCCACAGCGCTCTTCCATAAGGAAAAAGGCACACCACGCACGTAATAAATAGACAAACGCGAAATTACGCAGGAGAGTAGAAGATTACAGTCTTTTTGCATTAGTCAGAGATGACTGCAACAAACATACAAGTAAAATTAATCCCTTTATTTCTAGCTATAAAAGCTTGTACTTTTTATTTCAAAATATCTCTGTTGCTTGAATACTGCACTGACAGCAAAACAAAAATATTAGAATCTTTATTAATATTTGCGACCCACCAGGCAATGAAGTTTTTCCAAAATAAAATCTCAAAACAGCTGGCTTTAGTCACTTGAGAGAAAAAAGAGCAACCTCGGGTTCCCTGACCAGTTATCTCAGGCAAGTTAAGCTCTTCATGGTAAGCTCCAATTTCCCTGAGCTCTGCTAAAGTACCAAAAGAGCAGAGTTTACTTTAAAATGAATCACATAACCCATAGATTCTGAGGGATTAGCAGGAAGTGAGCCATCTGCTTCTTTCAAAACTTGTATGTGATTCACTCTCAGCGGCTGCCCAGGCCAGCGCTCTTCCCTGTCGGTTACTGGCCGACATCATGAACAAAAGTGTATCACTGCCTAGGTCTTCCCAGTGAAATCGGATTTCGTGTCACAAATGACAAGATCGTCTGACATCAAGCATGACGAAAGGTGCTTAGAATGGAGCTGTCTAAGTTCTTTTTAAAATAGTTTTGTTATAAAACAAAATAAAAAAAATAAACAACTTTTATATCTGAAGAGGAAGGTCTAAGGAAGCCTGGCCAAAGCCTTGTAGTGAGCTGTGATGGACGTGAACTGCACACAAACATAAGGAAGTACATGGGTTAAGCTACCACGCTACCCTAGGGGAAACCTTCGTTCTTATTTGAATAGATAGTGTATCTTTAAGATTATCAACTTGTTAGAAATAGGATCCCTAGTTAGCAGAGGTACGCACCCTGTCCAAGTAGGGACTGCAATCCTAGTCAGGGTAAGTCACAATACAACCTAAACTATCCTGCGCTCACTCTCCAGTAGCTTGGCATTGAGTAGGCAGGTTTAACTATGAAGGCAATGTGTAAAGTATTTGAGCAATTCCTCATACAGTTACACAGTGAAAACACCACACAAAGTACTCCACACCAGTTTAGAAAAATAGATATGTATCTGAATAAAACAAGACCAAAACAACACAAATCCAATATGCACAATTCAAGATATCACTGTTTCAGATGTTTAAGTAAGTCTGTATCCATAGGAATCATTGGTGCTGCAACTATTCTGCAGGCGTTTCGTCGATTTTGACAGCGCAGTGGATTTTCTCTCTTAGATGAAGTCTTTGATGGCCCTGAGACTTCTTAACAGGAGGCAAGCTGGCAAGCCCTTGGACATCACTTGTGGTAGGGGAAGAGCCAAGTCCTTCCAGCAGAGTCAGGGAGCAGCAGGACAACAAGCAGGAGAGCAGAAGCAAACGCAGTCCAGATGACTCCTTTGGGCAGCACAGCATTCTTCCTGGCATAGTCCAGTTGTGGGTCCAGAAGTGTCTGATTTGAGGGGGGTCACAGATCCAGTATATATATATATATATATATATATATATATATATATATATATATATATATATATATATATATATATATATATATAATCTCCAAATGTGCATTTGAAGTGTGGAAAACTTCAAAGAGTGGTTTTGAAGTGCACCAGATCCCGTTTCAACTAAATCCTGTATGCCAGGAGATCTGTGGGAGGGGGTATCAGTCCTTTGTGTGGGGTCAGGCCATTAGCCATTAAAGTGTAAGTGAGAGCTCCTCCACCCTTCATGCCTAGGAAGACCCATCCTTATGCAGATGCACAGGAGTGTAGTCTGTTTATGACTATCTGGATGGAATGCAGAAGGGAAGCTGTCAATCAGCAGACCAGACATGGATTGAAGATAGGCAGTAAGGCACAGTAAGTGCGGAGAAATGCCTACTTTCTAAAAGTGGCATTTCTAAAATAGTAATGTTAACTCCAACTTCGCCAGGATTTCTCACTACCATTCCAACAATACCAAACATGCCAATGCCACTTCAGATCAGAAATTACCACTTAAAAGTATATAAGGGAATGTTCAATGCTGAGGAGCAGGCTTCACAATACTAAAAATCTACTTTATGTGTTTTTCACTACCAGGACATGTAAAACTTACAAGTACATGTGCAGCTCTTTACTTACATAGCACCCTGCCCTATGGGCTACCTAGGGACAACCTGAGGGGTGACATATATATTCCAACGGGAGTAGAAGGCTTGGCAAGCAGTTTTAAATGCCAGTTCGTAGTGGCAGTGAAACTGTACACACAGGCCTAGAAATGGCAGGCCTGAGACACGGTTGGCGGAGTACTTGTGTGGGTGGCACAATCAGCTAAGCAGGCCCACTAGTAGTGTTTAATTTACAGGCCCTGAGCACTTGTAGTGAACTTTACTAGGGACGTACAAGCTAATTAACTATGCCAATTGGGTATGAGCTAATGTTACCATGTTTTAGGGAGACAGCACATGCATTTTAGCACTGGTTAGCAGTGGTAAAGTGCCCAGAGTTCTAAAGCCAACAGAAACGAGGTCAGAAAAAGAGGAGGAGGAGGAAGGCAAAACGTTTGGAGTGGCCCTTCAGAGAGGGCCATTTCCCAATACACCTAGTGATCCCAACAAAGCCTCATAAATGTCTGGTAAGTTAGCAGAACCACGGAGCCAACCCTGCCAAGTTTCCTAGGTCCATGCAAGATGTGCGGCTCCAGTGTGAGTTTTCTGTTTGAATTCTGGGATTTGCAGTGAAGTGTATTTCATTTTGAAACAGTACCATAAGTCTCAGAATTCAAAGGAAAAAAAACAGGACTGGACCAGCCCATCAGGCATGGACCAAGGAAACGTGCCAGCTATGCTGAGCAGCTGAGTGCCATGTACACCCCAGACAGTAGTAGTAAATCTACATTATTTAAAAGCAGCCCAGGGAAATTACAAAGTAAATAGAAGACCACAGAAAATAGCATCTTTCTATAAATTAAGCAAATCTAGATGAATTAAGACCAGACAAACTAGAAAATAAGAAAGCTGTGTAGTGAAACTAAAACAGTGTTTCCCAAATTGTGGGTTGCGACCCACTGGTGGGCCATCAGTCCATTTTTGGTGGTTCACGAAAGTCTGTATTTATCTTGTCACATTTGCTTTGCTTCAAAGACAGAGGTCAAATGTCACACTGTCTTCTGACAAAATACTGTTGATTATTTTAACATGGGAATTGGTGCTTACAAACTCCTCCCACTTTGCAATTGGGGAAGGATTAGTATAGTGAAAGTATGTGAATCTTGATGGAGTACTGGGAGTGTGAAAGGATGTGTTTTTTTAACACAACAAAATGTAAATATCTGTAAATGAACCATACATATTCAGACGCTAGGAAAGCAAATACGAATACATTTTTTGTAATTCTGACGTGCAATGGAAATAAAGATTTTAATAGGATTTTGATGATGCACAAATTATACATATTTACAAGAAACCTGTTTTTCAAACATTACCATTTGTTTGTAATATAGTTCTAGCAGTAAAACTGTGTCTGCACAAATTTGAGTGGCCAATTCAAAGGAAAATGTTCTATGTGCAATGACAGTGCGCTACCACTTGATGCTTTAATTACATTAAAACAAATAGCCTCCCTCATGTCCATTGAAGCTATGTGGGTCACAAAAGTTTGCCGTTCTAAAAATTGGGTAGTGGTTCTAAAACGTTTGGGAAGCACAGCTCTAAAACCATGCAAAGTATTCTTGTTCTAGCATGTAGATCTTTTTTTAATCATTTTATTATGCATTTTCAAATACATAATCTGAACAATGCCATTTTTGTCATTTGATATCACAGTGAATACAGTGCAGCATCACTTCTGCATGCATGTATACAGTATACATCTATTTTGCCCCCTACAGTGATAATAATACTCAGAACCCTTTAAGACTCTTCCGTCAACTTAAGTAAGTAAGCAGAAAAAGGACCCCAAATGTCTTTAGGCCAGGAGGTCTGCGGGAGCTCTTCTGCATAAGCATACAGCTGGTCCCTGCAGTATACCACATCCTGCAACCAATACTGGTGTTTAGGAGACCTTTTTCCACTCCAGCACACTTATACTCTTCTCGTGACTAGTAACAGCGCTATTGCAATCAGCTTAGATTTACAGGCTGCAGAGATTTCACCAAACCCAAGAGACACACCTGTGGGATCCCATCCACCGCCTCCGATATCACTGCAGCGAGTGTCTGAGTCACCTGATCCCAGAACCGACACACAGGCAGGCACTCCCACGCCTAACACACTGCGCCTGTTCCCAAATACCAAAATGATATAGCTGAACTGGCATGTAATACATTTGACACAAATATTTAAAATGTATAATTCTGAGATTGCAGTTTGAAGTAAGCTTGCCTGTTAATGCACAACAGTAACCCCAGTTTTCCAAACTAAATGGTGTTTCGAGAACAGAATTCCGCTTATCAAGGGACTCCGCTCTTGGAGGTCGTCTGTCACACTGGGACGCTTCAAATAACTTCGTGACTAGGTCTTTCCGGGTACCACTTGTAAGCAATATCTGTAGTCCCCCACAGCTGTCGGCGCCACTGGGAATTGACAGTGTTGTGTCGGAGCGGCATGCAGCCGGTCCCGACACGGTAGCGCGCGTTCTTTAATAAATTCTCCGACACAGTTAAGTTTCTGACCGCGTGGTCAGATGTGGCCCTGCACAGTGCTCCGGCAATACGGCGAGCGTTCCTCGCATCGCCGTGCGGCTGTCTTCCTGCCGCTCCGACCACGCCCTTTATTTTTATATCCCCGGGCCGGAGGCCGCGGGGTAAACCAAGATTACACACCTTAGGAGGGGGGAACCCGCCTCTAACATCTGGGTATTACCCAAGCCTCGCAGACTTGGGTAACCCCTCCTAGTCAGAGGTGTCAGCTGATCGGTTACATCACCAATCAGCCACACTACATTCCTCCAAAAATTTATAAACAACAAAACAACAAACTAGGGCTTGATACAGATTCACACTTCACAGAAATGGTCACGCAGATGAGTGGAGGGGCAAGGATTGTTACGTAAGTTATATCTGGTCGCCTCAGACCGGCCGCCCAGCGTCTGGTCTGGCAAATCGCATCGGAGAGCAGTGGGTGAAGAAGTACACCTGTCCTCGTCAGCCGGCAACACCGGCGAATAATCATCCTCGCCAGGCAGCTCACCCCTGGGAACCTCGCCTGTCTGACAGTACCTCTTAAAGAAAGATACATTGCGGGTGACAGTCTCACTTCCCCGCTGAGCTACAACAGCAGATCCCTTTCAATGAATGATGGTCCATGGGACAGTGTCGAAAGGTGTGCAGAACTTACTTCCTGGCAAAATGTGCTTCAACAACACCTGATCCCCAACAGCGAGGTCAGACGGAGCAGCCTTCCACTTCAGGCTGATCCGCTGATTGGTTTTACGCCTCCTTTCTTGAGTGTGACCACGGTCCAATTCAGGGGGGCGCCACAAAGGGTGATAAGGGATGGTATCTGCAAAGGCCCTCCCTGATGCAACCTGACTCGTGCCACAACACCCGCCGTGAGGGTTGGAATGTTCTCCACTTCCGAGTACTTGGAGAAATCATCTATTAGGACCATTGTATGGCGGCCATCAGGTAGGCTCCCGAAATTGAGGCTGGCAGACACCCAGGGCCCCGCTGGAGCAGGTGCAGTCTCAATAGGGGCAGGCCTGCTAGGCTCTCCAGTGGCTTGACACCACACACAAGATCTCACCAGTTTCTCAACGTGTTCGTCCATGAGGGGGAACCACACCTTTGATCGCAGCAGCCCTTTGGTCTTGACCATACCCTGGTGGCCGTTGTGCGCCAACTCGATGGCCCGGGTCGGTGAGGGCCGACGGGATGACTAGTTGAGTACCCCTCCGCATCAGCGGTGAGTTCATTCCTGACGTTGTGCAGACTCCCAATGACACGTTGGGACTCTCGGGTCAACAACGGTAGCTGCTTCTTCAGTACATGCCATTGGTTGTTTCTCATGGCTGCAAGGGCCTTTTGTAGGAATTCGTCGTCTTGAGTGGCCTGCACAATTTCGTCCATGGACATGGGCACTGGTCGAGACCTATCCATGATATACCTCACGTACTCTTCAGTCTCTCGGGCCTCATCAACCTCGGCATCTGACGCTGCTCGGGATGCCTTGACAAGTAATCCGCCGGGTTCTCAGATCCCGGACGATATTCTAGTTGGCAACGGTAATCTTGCAGTTGCAACATCCACTTCTCTATTCTCGGTGGAGGCTTAGAGGTGGTGCCATTAAAAAGGGGAAGCAAAGGCTTGTGGTCGGTGGTCACGATGAACGGACGGCCATAGACATACTGTAGATGTGTTAGTGTTTGCAACCCCAGTGCACAGCAATGGCCTCCTTCTCAATCTGAGAGTATCGTTGTTCCGTCTCGGTAAACGACTGGCTGGCATACGCGACTGGGGACCACATCCCCTCCGTTTGCTCTTGGAGTAACACAGCACCTAACCCTTTTGGTCCTGCGTCGACGGCGATCTTCGTGTTCCTCTTTGGGTCAAAGTACCTCAGGGTAGTCTCGGTAGACAGGGCCGTCTTAATAGCTTCAAAAGCTGCTTGCTCCTCGGCTTCCCACTTCCAAGGTTCAGCGGCTTTTGTTAACCTTCGTAGGGGTTGGGAGAGATTAGACAGGTCTATGATGAAACAGCCGCAATAATTAACCATGCCGAGGAAACTCCGGACTTCTGTGATGTTCGTGGGAGGAAACGCGTCTTTGATGTCCTCTACCTTGGCCGGATCTGGAGCAACGCCGTCTGCCGAGAATGTGTAGCCGAAAAACTGTATCCTGTCTTGGAGGAATTCGCACTTACGGCAGTGTAAGGTGAGCCCAGAATCCTGGATGCGCTGCAGGACACTGTGGAGGCGAGAGTGATGTTCCGCTATTGTGGGTGCATGGACGAGAATATCGTCACTGACATTGATGGTTCCGGGTAGGTCGGCCAGCAGTTCCTGGATAACATTCTGGAACACTTCTGCGGCACTAGATATCCCAAAATTCAGCCGTTTGTACCTTCTTAGCCCGACGTGCGTGGAGAAGGTGGTGATGTATCTGGAGTCTTTTGCTAAGACCAGCTGGTGGTACCCTGACCGGAGATCAAGCTTTGAGAACCACCGAGATTCACTGAGCTCCCCTAAGATGTCATTGATGGTGGGGGAAAGGTGTCTTTCTCGTTTGATGGCAGCATTGGGCAGGCGCATGTCCACACATATGCGGACCTCCCCTGGTTGCTTGGGCTTACGGTCTACCACAATGGGTGAGACCCACAGTGTGGGTCCTGAAACCTTTTCAACGATGCCTGCTTTTTCGAGGTGGTCCAGTTCTCTTTCTACCAGTGGTCGGAGGTGAAAAGCGACTCGTCGATGCCGGAGGGCTACTGGCTGCACTGTCTCGTCGATATGGAGTTTGATCTCGCGGTCTCGGAGGCAGCCAATTCCTTCGAAAATCCCCGCATATTTTGCCAGCAGGTCCGTTATGGATTCATGATGGATGCTAAATGCAAATGTGACTATCTCCAGCTCTTCAGCAGCCTTGCAGCCCAGTAGCATTCCTTGTCCTTCTTCGGTCACATAGACCTTTGCTGGGATGGATCGTGATCCGTGGGTGAGGGTGGTTCGGAACATGCCCTTCAGGGCCAGTGGTGTGTTCTGTCCATATGCATAAACCTTTACACTTGCTTTTGTTAGCGTTGAACTCGGTGTCATACGGCAGTGCTCCTCCACCGCTAGGAGGTTGATGGACGCTCCTGTGTCCACTACTGCAATTGTCTCGTGTGCCCATTCGAATCTGACATTTTGGTAGTTTGGCCTGCCGAGAGTGGGTGTGTTTGACTGTGAAAAGGGCATGGATGACGTGTATCATGGTCTCTTCATCGTCCATGTCACTCCCAGGCTCTGACTTGCTTGACGTGGTGCTTTCTGTTACGACGTTGACGGACACATTCCCAGTCCTAAAGCTCTTGGACCTGCAGACTTTTGCTAAGTGATTTGTTTTCCCACAACTAGAGCATGTCTTGCCTCTCGCTGGGCACTCCAAGGGTTTGTGTGGGATTCCCCCGCAGTATCCACACTGCCTGGTCCGAGTCTTGTTTGGCCGTTGTCGCCATCTGTTCGTGGGCGCCATGACCGTATTGGGTCCTTTATGGGTCGCTGTAAGGCTGCCTCCATGTGGGATGCGCGGGCCCGTGACAGTTCTTTTGTACGCCCCATTTGCAGGATGTCTGGCAACGGTTTTCCAGATTCTTCTAGAATGCGCTCCCTGAGCTTTAAGGAGGCACATCCATGGATAAGTTGTCCCCTCACCTCCTCTGTCTCATCATTGAACCGGCAGGTGCTGGCTAACTCTCTCAACCTTATATGGAATGCATCAAGTGATTCTTCTGTTTGTTGTCTAGCTTGCCTGAATATGAACCTCTCGTAGTCAATGTTGACCATTGGCTCAAAGTGCCTGTTTTATGCAGCTATTAACGTTGCATGCGTTTTTGGGGCGTCTTCTACGAGGTTCTTAGATATTTTGTATATGTCTCTCCCTCTATGTGGATGAGCATTGCAAGCTTCTGGTCATTTGCTACTTTGGTGGCTTCAAAGAAGAGTAGTACTCTTTCCACCCACTCCTTCCACCTAGGGGCTTGAGCAGAGGGGGCCCCTTCAACTATGAATGGCTCTACTGGGGGGGATGGCAGACATGGTGGCTGGGTGGGCCCTGGTGCTATTGTAACGTCAGGCAGGCGTTTATTTCCTTTTTTTTTTCTTTGTGAAGATTTTTTTTTTTTTGCTGTGAGTGCAGGGCGAGGGGTTTTTATTGTACTCACATGTATTTCTTCTTCAGGTGTAGTCTTGTGGGTGGGATCCTGTAGTTGACGTCAGGATACCACTTCAGTTATCAAAGTCCTTGATTTCTTCTGGTGCCTGGTTTAAACTGGGATATTTGGAGCGTGTGCTGGGCAGGGAACAATGGAAACGGCACGAGCACCGCGTGGAGTGCGGCCGCCGCTTCGATGTGCCCAGGTCCTGGGGATGAACACGCCCGCCGCACGAGCACCGCTTGGTTAACGGCCGTAGCGGGGCGATTTTGCACATGTGGAGCCGCCTCCCTCGTCGCCAGTGTTGTGTCGGAGTGGCATGCAGCCGGTCCTGACACAGTAGCGCGTAGCGCGCGTTCTTTAATAAATGCTCCGACACAGTTTAGTTTCTGACTGCGTGGTCAGATGCGGCCCTGCACAGTGCTCCGGCGATACGGCGAGCGTTCCCCGCATCGCCGTGCGGCTGTCTTCCTGCCGCACCGACCACGCCCTTTATTTTTATATCCCCGGGCCAGAGGCCGCGGGGTAAACCAAGATCACACACATTAGGAGGGGGGAACCCGCCTCTAACATCCGGGTATTACCCAAGCCTCGCAGACTTGGATAACCCCTCCTAGTCAGAGGTGTCGGCTGATTGGTTACATCACCAATCAGCGACACTGCAGACGGCACAGTTGCCTCATTGCCGCGTGCAGCCTATGATACGGAAAACCAGTAGAAGGAGTAGGTCTTGTTGTTTCTGAATATCTGATAGTGGTATAAATTTTCCCTCTGGGTAAATGTCACCCATTCCTTTCAGGCCGGCCTCCGCTAACGTAGAAAGGGCCTTCGGTCCCTGCATCACCGAGAGCCTAGGATAATTCATCAGAGGCAGCGCCCGAGCAAAGAGCGGCTCTGCTAAAAACCATGTTTATAACAGCACTGGGTAATTCCTCGTGTGAATGAAGAACCATGGCTGTCAGCAGGACAAGGGAAGCTTCACAACTCTCCAACGCCACCTGCGGAGCATACCTCAGGGGGAAGTACCAGCAATGGGCGAAGTGGGCATGGGCAAATAAATAATACAAGTATAGGTCCAGGATCCTAAAAGCCCCCTCGATCATATGGCAGGGTGAGAACATCCCAGCTGATCCTACGCTGTTTACCCTCCCAAGCCAGCTTAATAAGAAGAGAGCGCATCTGCCGAAAGAATGCCTGTGTGAGACGTACAGGAATATTTACAAACGGATATAAGAATGTAGGTAATATTATCATTTTCATGATCCTATCCCCCAAGGATAGTGGGAGCCCAACCCATCGTTCTATCTGTTCCTCTAATTTAGAGACAGCCCTGCCATAATTCCACTGTATTACTGTCCCAGGGTCACTATGTATCCATACTCACAAGTATTTTACTGGTTCCTCACACTATCGGAGCGGATACCATTGAGTGCGGCGAAGTGTCTGACATTAAGGGAAATACTACTGACTTGTCACCGTTAATGCCCAGTCCAGAGAACCTTCCAAAGCTTACATACTCACGTATAAGGGGCTCTACATTAGTGGTAGGGTCCTTGACATATAAAACCATGTCATCAGCATATAATGATAAGACCAAGGGCCGCTGCCAAAACCTCAACGCTGTATTTGCGTACCTCTGTCTGATAACACACGCCAGGGGCTCCAGAGCTCATGAAAACAGAAGCAAAGAGAGGGGGGCACACCTGTCTATTACCTCTGCATATAGGGAATGGTTCGGAGGCGTCCCCATTAACACTCAATGTAGCTGTAGGGGCTGTATATAGCAATTTTATCCAGTTTAAGGTGGTCAATGGAGCCCCCATACGGTGAAGTATCCCAAACATGTAAGACCACTGAATGGAATTGAATGCCTTAGGGCATCGAGCAATACCACTGCAGACGGGAGAGTGGGCTTTAATACATGGAGCACCGCAAATAGAGTGCGCAGGTTCTGTGTAGTGGGTCTCTCTGGAACAAAGCCCGATTAATCCGGCAAAACCAGAGGCAGAGGAGAGGTCTCCATCTTGCAGCAAGTATTTTGAAAAGCATTTTGGTATCAATGTTTATGAGGGACAGCGGTCGATAAGACTTGCACTTCTCTGGTGGTTTATCTGGCTTCAATATTGTAACTATTAGGGCCTTTCTGAGCGTCGCAGGAATTATTTGCTTCTCATATGCTTCTTGATATAATGTATGTAGATGTGGTGCTAGTATATGAGCAAATTCTTTATAAAATTCGCTTGGTAGGCAATCACTACCTCTGGCCTTCCTGGGTGGAAGGGATCTAATCACCTCCCGAATCTCCTCTAGCGTGATGGGCTGAGCCAGGAATCCTCTCATGTAATAGCCAAGCCAATGTTATATCAGTAAGATATTGTGCTGAGGCAGTCTCGTCCGTCATTCCACGGTTGTCATATAATCATTCATAAAGACCAGAAAAGGAGGGTAAAATGTTCATATTGTCATGACACAACATACCATCTGCAGCCCTGATTCCTATCACTTGTGTGTGTGCCCATGGTTCTTTTATTTTAGGTGCATGTGTGTGACCCGGCATACCCCCCTTCACCATGTGCCTGGGCTCTCCATTGTTTGGACATGTGTCTAATCTCCAGATCTGCTGTTTCGAGAAGTTCGAGATCTGGCCTCTTATTTCTGAAAGATTTGCCAAATTCATATTCACTTTCTCATTGAAAAAGTGCATCTTCTAAGGCCTTGAGCTGCATATGAATTGAGTGCAGGACCCCCACCCGCAAACCGACACAGACTCCCCGGATAGTTACCTTAAATGCTTCCCATGGGGTTGCCACATCTCCCACGGACCCCACATTTTTTTCAAAATACTCAGTGATTGCTGTCCTCACTCCATCGGGAAAGACCTGATTTAGTAAGGAGATTGCCTGTATTCGCCATTGGAACGGCAGAGGAATGGTTAATGGCATCTCCACCTTTGAGGGTACAGGCGCATGATCCGATAACGTTTTCGGTAGATGCTTAAGGCTTTGTGTCCATATGCATACCTCTCTCATCAGAAGCCAGTAATCCAGCCTTGACCATGAGCCATGCACAGATGAGTGAAAGGTGCCTTTCCTGTGGACAGAAGGACTATCTGCATTACTATAGTTCTCAATGATTAACTACATTTTAAGTACAACTGAAGTGGTATAAACTATATGCTGAGGTGGAGAGCAAGCCACAGGCCCCCCAGGTAGCCCAAGATCATAGGCCAGCCATCGCACAGTGGAGCTATGATTCTCCATCATTCAGGCAGAGTACCCTGTCTCCCTTATGTTCATGTCTCTGTATCAGATGTCGAACTCTGAACTCCGGGGGAAAGGCAGCGTCTTAATGAAGGAGAGGGACTCTTTTGATGTGGTACACACTCTTGGTTTACCTCCGTGTTGAATCCTCAGCCGAACCGGACATAACACTGCATACAGAATGTTTAAAGTGTGAAGCTTCTTCTTTACTGGTGGTAACCCCCGCCTTGCAGCCTGAACAGCTGCAGTGAAATCCGGAAGAAATGCCACTTCATTACTTTGATACACTGTTCTTTGCATTTCACATGCTAGATAAAGCGCAGTGTCCCGGTAGTTCAATAACTTGGCAATTATGGGGCGTGATGGTACTCCTGGGATCGGCCTACCCATCAGCGAGCTGTGGGCTCTTTCCACTATCAAGACAGAGGAGAACCGTTCCGCTCCAAATATATCCTTCAGTATGTCCTCTATGTAGTTTTGTAGCTTTCCTGTGTTCATAGTTTCTGGCACACCAGTGATCCTGAGGGTACTTCTACTGGATAGAGCTTCTAAGTCCTCATTCTTAGCTTGAATGAGTGCCAGTATCTTCCGTTGTCAGGCATTTAGCATTGACGGAGAATAGACCATCCTCCGCCACTGAGATACGTTGTTCTGCTTCAGTCAAGTGATTTCCTTGCTGGTCTAATTTTGTTGCCATCCTATTCATGCTCAGATTTAGGGCGTCAAGTTTGCCACTGTAGGAGGCTGGCCTGGCTTATAGTGGGTACCTTGTGGTACTTACACCTACTATACCACTTATATCATATAGCATTATATCACAAGAAAACACAATACTCAGAGTTACTAAAAATAAAGGTACTTTATTTTAGTGACAATATGCCAAAATTATCTCAGAGGATACCCTCACTTAGGAGGTAAGTAATATACACAAATTAGTAAGAAAAGTAGTGCAAACAATGTAGACTCACAATAGGATGCAATAGGTAGAAATAGGCCTAGGGGCAACACAAACCATATACTCCAAAAGTGGAATGAGAATCACGAATGGACCCCAGGCCTATGGTAGGTTGTAGCAGGTCGCTGGGACTGTGAGAAAACAGTAAGGGTGTCCAAAATACCCCACCCCAAGACCCTGAAAAGTAGGAGTAAAGTTACCCTACTACCCCAGAAAGACAGTGTAGTCGAGATAGGGGATTCTGCAAGAACCACAACTGCCAGCAAAACACTGAAGACGGATTCCTGGACCTGTGGACCTGTAAAGGAAGGGCACAAGTCCAAGAGTCACGCAACTGTCCAGGGGGGGCAGGAGCCCACTAAACCCCGGATGAAGGTGCAAAAGGGCTGCCTCCGGGTGGAAGAAGCCAAAGATTCTGCAACAACGAAAGGTGCCAGGAACTTCTCCTTTGGTCAGAAGATGTCTCACGGCGTGCTGGAGGATGCAGGAGTGTTTCCACGCAGAAATACCGCAAACAAGCCTTGCTAGCTGCAAGAGTCGTGGTTGAGGATTTTGGGTGCTGCTGGGGTCCAGGAAGGACCAGGATGTCGCCCATTGGAGGAGGCGACAGAGGGGGCGCTCAGCAACTCAGAGAGCCCCCACAGAAGCAGGCAGCACCAGCAGAAGTACCAAAACGGGCACTTAGAAGACCTGAGGACAGCGGTCGACTCAGAGTCACAAAGGAGGGTCCCACGACATCGGAGTCCAACTCAGCGAGTTGGGCAATGCAGGACTGAGTGCTGGGGACCCAGGCTAGGCTGTGCACAAAGGAAGTCTTGGAAAAGTGCACAGAAGCCCGAGCAGCTGCAGATCACGCAGTACGCAGGATTGCTGTCTGGTGTGGGGAGGCAAGGACTTACCTCCACGAAATTTGGACAGAAGGGCCACTGGACTGTGGGAGACACTTGGACCCAGCTCCTGTGTTCCAGGGACCACGCTCGTCAGGATGAGAGGGGACCCAGAGGACCGGTGATGCAGAAGTTTGGTGCCTGCGTTAGCAGGGGGAAGATTCCGTCGACCCACTGGAGATTTCTTCTTGGCTTCCAGTGCAGGGTGAAGGCAGACAGCCCTCAGAGCATGAACCACCAGGAAACAGTTGAGAAAGCCGGCAGGATGAGGCGCTACAATGTTGCTGGTAGTCTTCTTGCTACTTTGTTGCGGTTTTGCAGGTGTCCTGGAGCAGTCAGCAGTCGATCCTTGGCAGAAGTCGAAGAGGGAAGTGCAGAGGAACTCTGGTGAGCTCTTGCATTCGGTATCTGAGGAATAGCCCAGAGGAGAGACCCTAAATAGCCCAGAAAGGAGGATTGGCTACTGAGAAAGGTAAGCACCTATCAGGAGGGGTCTCTGACGTCACCTGCTGGCACTGACCACTCAGAGCTGTCCATTGTGCCCCAACACCTCTGTATCCAAGATGGCAGAGGTCTGGGACACAATGGAGGAGCTCTGGGCACCTCCCCTGGGAGGTGCTGGTCAGGGGAGTGGTCACTCCCCTTTCCTTTGTCCAGTTTCGCGCCAGAGCAGGGCTTGGCGATCCCTGAACCGGTGTAGACTGGCTTATGCAGAGAGGGCACCATCTGTGCCCATCAAAGCATTTCCAGAGGCTGGGGGAGGCTACTCCTCCCCAGCCCTTCACACCTATTTCCAAAGAGAGAGGGTGTAACACCCTCTCTCAGAGGAAATTCTTTGTTCTGCCTTCCTGGGACCAGGCTGCCCAGGGGGGAAGAAACCTGTCTGAGTGGTTGGCAGCAGCAGCAGCTGCAGTGGAGACCCCAGAAAGCAAGTTTGGCAGTACCAGGGTTCTGTACTGGAGACCCAGGGATGCATGGAATTGTCCCCCCAATATCAGAATGGTATTGGGGGGACAATTCCATGATCCTAGACATGTTACATGGCCATGTTTGGAGTTACCATGGTGAGGCTACATATAGGTATTGGCCTATATGTAGTGCACGCGTGAAATGGTGTCCCTGCACTCACAAAGTCCGGGGAATTTGCCCTGAACAATGTGGGAGCACCTTGGCTAGTGCCAGGGTCCCCACACACTAAGTAACTTGGCACCAAACCTTCACCAAGTGAGGGTTAGACATATAGGTGACTTATAAGTTACTTATGTGCAGTGAAAATGGCTGTGAAATAATGTGGACGTTATTTCACTCAGGCTGCAGTGGCAGTCCTGTGTAAGAATTGTCTGAGCTCCCTATGGGTGCCAAAAGAAATGCTGCAGCCCATAGGGATATCCTGGAACCCCAATACCCTGGGTACCTAGGTACCATATACAAGGGAATTATAAGGGTGTTCCAGTGTGCCAATGAGAATTGGTAAAATTAGTCACTAGCCTGCAGTGACAATTTTAAAAGCAGAGAGAGCATAAACACTGAGGTTCTGGTTAGCAGAGCCTCAGTGATACAGTTAGGCACCACACAGGGAACACATACAGGGCATACATTATGAGCACTGGGGTCCTGCCTGGCAGGATCCCAGAGACACATAGGCAAAAACAAACATACATACAGTGAAAATGGGGGTAACATGCCAGGCAAGATGGTACTTTCCTACACAACCCCCCCCCCCAAACAAAGGACAATAAGGCTAACCTTGCCCAGATGAGTCTTCACTGTCTAAGTGGAAATATCTGGAGAGTCCATCTGCATTGGAGTGGGTACTCCCAGGTCTATGTTCCACTGTATAGTCCATTCCAGGGAAGGGATATAGACCACCTCAACAATTTAGGGTTTTCACCTTTCATTTGTTTTAGCCAAAGTAGAGGTTTGTGGTCTGTCTGAACAATAAAGTGAGTATCAAACAGATATGGTCTCAACCTTTTCAGTGCCCAGACCACAGCAAAGGCCACCCTCTCTATGGCAGACCAACGCTTTTCTCTAGGGGTCAACCTTCTGCTGATAAAAGCAACTGGTTGATCCTGGCCCTCAGTATTCAGCTGTGATAGCACTGCCCCAACCCCTAATTCAGAAGCATCAGTTTGTACAATTAATTTCTTGGAGTAACAAGGGCTTTTTAGGACAGGTGCAGAGCACATGGCCTGTTTGAGCTCCTCAAAAGCTTTTTGACAGCTAGCTGTCCACAATACCTTCTTAGGCATTTTTTTGCTAGTGAGATCATTAAGAGGGGCTACTATGGAGCCATAATTCTTGATGAATCTCCTATAGTACCCTGTGAGGCCTAAAAAGCCTCTCACCTGGGTTTGAGTTGTAGGGGGGAGCCCAGTCCATGATAGTCTGGATCTTCCCCTGTAGTGGTGCAATCTGTTCTCCACCTACCAGGTGGCCCAGATAAACCACTTTCCCCTGCCCTAACAGGCACTTAGAGGCCTTGATAGTGATGGCTGCCTTTTGCAGGGCCTCCAAAACTTTCCCAGGTGATCATCCCAGGTTGAGCTAAAGACAGCAATATCATCTAGATATGCTGCACTAAAAGCTTCTAACCCTTGCAGGACTGTATTCACCAACCTTTGAAAAGTGGCAGGTGTATTTCTGAGACCAAAGGGCATTACTATGAATTGGTAGTGCCCTGCAATGGTTGAAAATGCAGTCTTGGGTTTAGCATCTCCTGATAACCTAATCTGCCAATACCCTGCAGATCAAAAGGGCTTAGATACTTGGCAGAAGCCAGTGTATCTATGAGCTCATCTGCCCTGGGTATAGGGTGAGCATCTGTCTTGGTTACTTGGTTGAGCCCTCTATAATCCACACAAAACCTCATCTCTCTTTTTCCATCTTTGGTGTGAGGTTTTGGGACAAGCACAACTGGGCTAGCCCAGGGGCTTTCTGAAGGCTCAATCACCCCTAAGTCCAACATTTTCTGTACCTCTTGTTTAATGGAGTCTCTGACATGGTCAGGCTGCCTATAAATTTTACTTTTTGACAGGCAAGTTGTCTCCAGTATCAATTGTACGTTCACACCAAGTAGTAGTACCTGGTATAAGTGAAAAGAGTTCAGAAAACGGACTTAAGAGATTGACACAGTTGTCTTTCTGTTCAGCAGTAAGACAGTCTGCTAAGACCACTCCCTCCACTAAGCCATCAGCTTCAGTGGCGGAGAAGAGATCAGGGAGAGGGGCACTCGCTTCTTCCTGTCCCTCATCTGTTGCCATAAGCAGGGTGAGATGAGCCCTGTCATAGTAGGGTTTTAGGCGGTTGACATGAATCACCCTAAGGGGACTCCTGGCAGTGCCCAGGTCTACCAAAGAGGTAACCTCACCCTTCTTTTCAACAATTAGATGGGGTCCACTCCATTTGTTTTGGAGTGCTCTTGGGGCCACAGGCTCCAATACCCACACCTTCTGTCCTGGGTGGTACTGAGTCAGGACAGCCTTCTGGTCATGCCACTGCTTTTGCAGCTCCTGGCTGACCTGAAGGTTTTTACTGGCCTTTTTCATATACTCAGCCATTATGGATCTTAGGCCAAGTACATAGTCCACTATGTCCTGTTTAGGATCTTTTAAAGGTTGTTCCCAACCCTCCTTTACAAGAGCAAGAGGACCTATCACAGGGTACCCAAAGAGGAGTTCAAAGGGGCTGAAGCCCACTCCTTTTTTGGGGTACCTCCCTGTAAGCAAAAAGGAGGCAAGGTAACAGGACATACCATCTCCTTCTGAGTTTTTCAGGGAGTCCCATTATCATACCTTTGAGAGTTTTATTAAACCTCTCAACCAGACCATTTGTTTGTGGATGGTAAGGGGTGGTAAACTTGTAGGTTACACCACACTCTTTCCACATTGCCTTGAGGTATGCAGACATCAAGTTAGTACCTCTGTCTGACACCACTTCCTTAGGGAAACTCACTCTGGAAAATATTCCCAGGAGGGCCTTTGCCACTGCAAGAGCTGTAGTAGTCCTTAAGGGGATGGCTTCAGGATACCTAGTGGCATGGTCCACAACCACAAGGATTAATCTATTTCCTGAAGCTGTTGGAGTGTCAAGGGGGCCAACTATGTAAACCCCCACCCTTTGTAGGGCACCCCAACCACTGGAAGTGGATTTAAGGGGCCCTTTGGAGTGCCACCAGTCTTGCCACTGGCATGGCAGGTCACACAAGAGCGACAAAACTCTTTAGTGTCCTCTGACATATGAGGGGAGTGAAACAGGGGGACAAGTCTATCCCAAGTTTTCGTCTGGCCCAAATGCCCAGCCAAAGGAATGTCATGTGCCAAGGTAAGAAGAAACTAACTGTACTGCAAGGGAATAAACAATCTCCTGGCATCTCCAGGTTTAGGGTCCCCTGACTCTTTGTACAAGAGGTTATCTTCCCAATATACCTTATGGCTATTACTGACATCCCCATTGTGCTGCTTGACAGCTTGCTGTCTTAAACCCCCTAGTGTGGGACAGGTCTGCTATGCCACACTCAGCTCTTCCCTAGCAGGCCCCCCTTCACCCAAAAGCTCAGGAGTGTCTGCTGCCAGCTCCTCTGGTGTAGGTTCTGCACAGGGAGAGGATTCCTCTTCCTCAAAAGGGGAATCTTCTGTAGAGGGAGGGATAGTGGGCAGGGATTTACCCTTTCTACCCCTAGCTTTTGGTAGCACTTGGTCCAGTGTTCCAGGATCCAAGTTTCCCTGTCCTTTTTGCTTTTTAGCCTGAGCCCTTGTCAAAGCAAAAATATGCCCAGGAATGCCCAGCATTGATGCATGAGCCTCCAACTCCACTTCGGCCCAAGATGACGTTTCCAAATCATTGCCTAGTAAGCAATCTACAGGTAATTCAGTGGCTACCACAACTTTCTTTGGACCAGTAACCCCCCCCACCCTCCAGTTGAGATTTACAACAGCCATGGGGTGGCTAAGAGTGTTGTTATGAGCATCAGTCACTTGGTACTGCTGACCAAGTAGGTGTTGATCAGGGAGGACCAGTTTTTCTATCACCATAGTTACACTGGCTTATGTGTCCCTGTAGGCCTCACCCTCAACACCATTGATTAGGGATAGTTGCTTGTACTTATCCATATTAAGGGGACAAGCAACCAAGGTGGCAAAAGTCAATGCCACCATCAGAGACTAAAACAACCTCTGTGGTCTCCCTAACAAGACCAACCCCAACTACATTAACAATAGTGAGCCCAGCTACACCCTTGGATTGGCTATTTGTAGTAGATTTCCCACCACCACTGCTATTACTAGGGGCACTAGAGGTTGCAGTTGGGGTTGTGGTGGTGGGAGGTTTGGTGTTTTTCTTTGGGCAAGTGGAATCACTTGCCCAATGGCCTTTTACTTTACATAAATAACACCAAGGCTTTTTCTGATTGTTTGAAGAGGATTTGGACCCACCACCACCAGAGGATTTTTGTGGGCCTGATGAAGACTCAGAATGTTTACTTTTGTCCCCACCCTTGTCAGAAGACTTACCATCCTTCTTCTTGCCATCCTAGTCACCCCCTGTATGAACGTTTCTGTCCACTCTTGTTATGACCAATTTGTCTGCCTTCTTTCCCAATTCTTGGGGAGAGGTCAGATCTGAGTCTACAAAGTACTGGTGCAACAAATCAGACACACAATTGTTAAGAATATGTTCTCTCAGGATCAGATTACACAGGCTTTCATAGTCAGATACTTTACTGCCATGTAACCAACCCTCCAAGGCCTTCACTGAACAGTCAACAAAATGTGTCCAGTCTTGAGGACTCTTTTCTGGTGTCTCTGAACTTAATCCTGTATTGTTCAGTGGTTAAGCCAAATACATCCAAGAGTGCATCCTTCAGAACTTTGTAATTATTTGCATCACTTTATCTGACAGTAAGGAGCCTATCCCTACCCTCTCCAGTGAAAGATGGCCACAAGATAGCAGCCCACTGCCTTTGAGGGACCAACTATATCATACAGGCCCTCTCAAGTGCAGCAAACCACTTGTTAATGTCACCCCCCTCCTTGTAAGGGGGGGGCTATCTTATGCAGATTCCTGAAATCTTGCTCTCTAACAGGATTGCTATCAGAAATACTGCTGCAGCCACCATGGGGAACTAATCCCATTCTCTGTCTTTCCCTCTCTATATCTAGGGATTCCCTGTCTAAAGCCAGCAGCTGCTGTTTAAGCTTCAGTCTGGTCTCTTCCAACCTCAGCTTTCTGAGTTCCCTTTCCATTAAGTTATCCTCGGGGTGGGAGGCTTGGGAAAGTTTGGATACAGAGGAAATGTGGGAATTGGCAGAGAGAGACCTGTCCCTAACTGTCTGGACCCTAGTAACCTGGCCTTTAGGAGTGAAAGATGCCCTACTAATGCGTGAACCTCTCCCACTACCAGTGTCACTAGGAGGCCTGCTAGAGGACAGGTCTTTGTAAGAACCCTCCCCAATCTCTTCAGGGAACTCCTCTGAGTCTGACTGGGTACCTTCCCCTCCTACCCCCTCTCATGAGATGGGCCAGACTGGTTCTGGTCACTTTCTAAGAGTAGGTTAAAGAGGAATTCTTTTGTAGGATTCTTACCAATGCTTAAACCTCTTTCTAAGCAGAGACCCCTCAAACCTTTGTAGTTTAAACTCTTATAAGTTGCCTGAACAACTTTGGGAGTGAGCTCTACTGAAGACATGATAGAAAAGGTTTAAGACAGAGAGAGAAAACGTTTTAGAACTTTTGAAAGTACAGAGAAAAAAACATTTTCTAATTTGTAGAAAACTTTTGAAAGTTTTCAGAACTTTTCAGAAACTTAGTAGAAAGTTTTAGAGCAGAAAAACTGTTTTGGTTCAATGTACATATATTGAAATATTTGGTATAAGTTTTTCTTATGAAAAGCACCAAATGACAAAGTGGTAAAGCAGTTACAGGTACTTATCCCACCGCTGCCCCACCAATGTAGGAGGATGGCCTGGCTTCTAGTGGGTACCTTGTGGTACTTACACCTTGTGCCAGGTCCAGTTATCCCTTATTAGTAGAATACAGGTGTTTCTAGCAGCTTAGGCTGTTAGAGGTAGCTATAGCTTATCAGCTTAGGCTCACTAGGAGACATACAAAGCTCCTACTATACCACTTATATCATATAGCACTATATCACAAGAAAACACAATACTCAGAGTTACTAAGAATAAAGGTACTTTATTTTAGTGACAATATGCCAAAAGTATCTCAGAGGATACCCTCACTTAGGAGGTAACTAATATACACAAATTAGTAAGAAAAGTAGTGCAAACAATGTAGAATCACAATAGGATGCAATAGGTAGAAATAGGCATAGGGGCAACGCAAACCATATACTCCAAAAGTGGAATGCGAATCACGAATGGAACCCAGGCCTATGGTAGGTTGTAGAGGGTCGCTGGGACTGTGAGAAAAAAGTAAGAGTGTCCAAAATACCCCACCCCAAGACCCTGAAAAGTAGGAGTAAAGTTACCCTACTACCCCAGAAAGACAGTATAGCCGAGATAGGGGATTCTGCAAGAACCACAACTGCCAGCAAAACACTGAGGACGGATTCCTGGACCTGAGGACCTGTAAAGGAAGGGGACCGAGTGCAAGAGTCACGCAAGTGTCCAGCGGGGGCAGGAGCCTACTAAACCCCAGATGAAGGTGCAAAAGGGCTGCCTCCGGGTGGAAGAAGCTGAAGATTCTGCAACAAAAGAAGGTGCCTGGAACTTCTCCTTTGGTCAGAAGATGTCCCACAGCGTGCTGGAGGATGCAGGAGGGTTTCCACGCAGAAATACCGCAAACAAGCCTTGCTAGCTGCAAGAGTCGCGGTTGAGGAATTTGGGTGCTGCTGGGGCCCAGGAAGGACCAGGATGTCGCCCCTTGGAGGAGGAGACAGAGGGGGCGCTCAGCAACTAAGAGAGCCCTCACAGAAGCAGGCAGCACCCGCAGAAGTACCGGAACAGGCACTTAAAAGACCTGAGGACAGCGGTCGACTCAGAGTCACAAAGGAGGGTTCCACGACATCGGAGTTCAACTCAGCAAGTTGGGCAATGCAAGACAAAGGAAGACTTGGAAAAGTGTACAGAAGCCCGAGCAACTGCAGATCACGCAGTATACAGGATTGCTGTCTGATGTGGGGAGGCAAGGACTTACCTCCACCAAATTTGGACAGAAGGGCCACTGGACTGGGAGACAGTTAGACCCAGCTCCTGTGTTCCAGGGACCACGCTCGTCAGGATGAGAGGGGACCCAGAGGACCGGTGATGCAGAAGTTTGGTGCCCGCGTTAGCAGGGGGAAGATTCCGTCGACCCACTGGAGATTTCTTCTTGGCTTCCAGTGCAGGGTGAAGGCAAACAGCCCTCAGAGCATGCACCACCAGGAAACAGTCGAGAAAGCCGGCAGGATGAGGTGCTACAATGTTGCTGGTAGTCTTCTCGCTACTTTGTTGCGGTTTTGCAGGTGTCCTGGAGCAGTCGATCCTTGGCAGAAGTCGAAGAGGGAAGTGCAGAGGAACTCTGGTGAGCTCTTGCATTTGGTATCTGAGGAATAGCCCAGAGGAGAGACCCTAAATAGCCCAGAAAGGAGGATTGGCTACTGAGAAAGGTAAGCACCTATCAGGAGGGGTCTCTGACGTCACCTGCTGGCACTGGCCACTCAGAGCTGTACATTGTGCCCGAACACCTCTGTATCCAAGATGGCAGAGGTCTGGGACACACTGGAGGAGCTCTGGGCACCTCCCCTGGGATGTGCTGGTCAGGGGAGTGGTCACTCCCCTTTCCTTTGTCCAGTTTCGCGCCAGAGCAGGGCTTGGGGATCCCTGAACCGGTGTAGACTGGCTTATGCAGAGAGGGCACCAACTGTGCCCATCAAAGCATTTCCAGAGGCTGGGGGAGGCTACTCCTCCCCAGCCCTTCACACCTATTTCCAAAGGGGGAGGGTGTAACACCCTCTCGCAGAGGAAATTCTTTGTTCTGCCTTCTTGGGACCAGGCTGCAGCTGCAGTGGAGACTCCGGAAAGCAAGTTTGGCAGTACCCGGGTTCTGTGCTGGAGACCCGGGGATGCATGGAATTGTTCCACCAATACCAGAATGGTATTTGGGGGACAATTCCATGATCCTAAACATGTTACATGGCCATGTTCGGAGTTACCATGGTGAAGTTACATATGTTGTGCACGCGTGTAATGGTGTCTCCGCACTCACAAAGTCCGGGGAATTTGCCATGAACAATGTGGGAGCACCTTGGCTAGTGCCAGGGTGCCCACACACTAAGTAACTTGGCGCCTAACCTTAACCTTCACCAAGTGAGGGTTAGACATATAGGTGACTTATAAGTTACTTATGTGCAGTGAAAATGGCTGTGAAATAACGTGGACGTTATTTCCCTCAGGCTGCAGCGGCAGTCCTATGTAAGAATTGTCTGAGCTCCCTATGGGTGGCAAAAGAAATGCTGCAGCCCATAGGGATCTCCTGGAACCCCAATTCCCTGGGTACCTAGGTACCATATACAAGGGAATTATAAGGGTGTTCCAGTGTGCCAATGAGAATTGGTAAAATTAGTCACTAACCTGCAGTGACAATTTTAAAAGCAGAGAGAGAGCATAAACACTGAGGTTCTGGCTAGCAGAGCCTTAGTGATACAGTTAGGCACCACACAGGGAACACATACAGGGCATACATTATGAGCACTGGAGTCCTGCCTGGCAGGATCCCAGTGACACATAGGCAAAAACAAATATACATACAGTGAAAATGGGGGTAACAAGCCAGGCAAGATGGTACTTTCCTACAGCCACCAATTGTGTGGACACTTTGCTGCATACCCAGCAGTGTTTTCTCCAAGGGAGGATGAATCCAGCTATTGCGAGTCCTGCTCCCCATCAGGTAACACAATTTGTGGCTTCGCCGTGCAAAGCGATTCAAACATGAGCCGCGATTGCTGTTTATCGGTTTCTCCCATGTCGATGATCTCCAGCTGTTTCAGCATCCCACTGAGATTTGATTCTGGCCAAATCCACTCCACCAGTTTCAACAAGATCCAAGGGAGGCCACCCAGGATCGCTGCAGTGCAGGCTTCTCCACACCTGCACCACAAACAGTAGTCCCCCATGCCAATCCGGTGGGGCCGTGTGGATGCCTAATATGTCTAGGGTAATGCTACTCAGGGCCCTGGGCCATCTGCTCCACAGCCACCCCCCTTGGCCCGGTCCTACAGAGGCGCCCTCCCCCCAGCCAGAACACGAGATCCCCTGGGCCTGGATTAGGTCCAGTCGCAATCTGCTCCTTTTGTGCCGGCTCCACACAAAAGCCCCACTTGCGGTATCCTTCTCTAGCCCGCCTTACTCACAGCCTTCAGTGCCTCTGTCTTCAACACTCGGCGTCTGTTGTCAGTCAAGGTTCCTCTTCTTGCCCCTCATGCCTGGATGCGGTCCCCCTTACTAGTGCATTCGCCGTCAGCGCCCTCGACAATCCACAGCACCTCCTCACATCCTGTTCCCTCTGGAGGCACCCCTGCTGCTCACTGTGAGGGCCTTGTCCACTCCCGAGGGTCGCCGCCCCCACCTCGCAGCTAGGCCCGATCAGCACACCTACGTCCCCGCACCACAAGACCTCACCAGCCTCCGTCCTACCAGGATTGTTTTTCCGCGCTTTGAGCCTCCGAGGGCCAGTCATCACCACTCTCTCTTGCCGCACCACCCCCTGTTGCTCTGCTTCTCTTCGCTCAACATCTCTATAATGTGCCGGCGGCCTCCATCTTGCCGACCGCTGCTGTCACCATCACACTCCGATTTGGCGCAATCTATTTCCTATAATAAAGTCTTCTGCCTTTATAATGCTTCCCTTTGTTTTATTTTGTCATTGTCAGGCTTCAGTACTGTCGATGATGGTCCTGGGCAAGGATAATTTTCAGATTACTGGCCCTGGCCAGCAGAGCCTCACTAAAGTGCGGCCATTTTGCCGCAGGCTCTCTGGGGCCCCCCGTAGCAGGTAGATCTTTAACCCCTTCTGTGCCGGAGACATAATGGTTACGTCCGCCGGCATAGTGCTCCTGTGCCGAGGACGTAACCATTACGTCCTCGGCATGAAGCTCAGAAGGAGCGCTAGCGCTAGTGCTCCCTCTGTGGGCTTCCCTCACACAACTCCAAGGCAGGGATGGAAGGAGAAGCCCTTCCCCTTCCACCCCCGCCCCCGACCTCCCCAGTGACATCTGATTACGTCAGCACGCATTTGCGCGCTGATCTCATCAGAGGCCACTTCCCCATCACGCTGGAAGCTTGGGGGAGGTGGGCAGAAAGCCCACCAGAGACCGGGGATGTTTTTTTTCCCAAAAGAAGAGGGTACCCCCAAGCCCAAATAAATGGGGCCAAAGTTTTTCTGTCCACCAGTGGGCAGATGGGGCAATTACCCCTGATCCACACCCCAGGGGCAGAAAATCATCTAGATGCCAGGGAATTGAAGAAAAAAAAAATAGAGGGGTGGTGGCTACCAACTAGTATGAGCCTGGTTATGCCCCCACCCCAACTGAAGGGGGTAACAGTCTTTCATCTCTCCCCCGCACTCTAAAACATCTTATCCCACAGCAAGCAAGAAGACACTTTTCATTATTTTGGGTTTTGGTTTTACATTTTAGCCATAAGAGCTTGGCTAACTCTCAAAATCGTCCCACTTGGAATGGTGAGGGCTGCACTTTATGGACATTGGGACGCTGCCATGTAGAAAAATCCACAAGACCTAGACACATCTGAAAACTAAACATCTGGGTGATTCCAGGGTGGTGTGTTTCACATGCACCAGCACCATTGTATTGCCCACAATGCCCTGCAAACCTCCAACTTTGCTGGAAATCACACATTTTTCCCATGTTTTTGTGATGGAACCTTCCGGAATCTGCAGGTATCCACAAAATTCCCACCACCCAGCATTGTCTCATCTATACTGATAAAAATTCTGCTGCACTTGTCAGCCTAAACATTTGTTTTTCCAAACTGCCCTTTTGGACCCGCTTTGGTTCCCCCTCAATTTTGACATGTTTTTGGCTCTTCCCTCTCACAAGCACTTGGCCCACCTACACAAATGAGGTATCATTTTTACCTGGAGACTGAGGGGAACGTTGGGTGGTATGAAATGTGTCCCAGTGCAGTGATCCCACACAGAAATGTGGGAAAAATGAGATTTTTTTGCTACATTTGAGGTTTGCTGAGAATTCTGGGTAAGAAAACATTGGGGGATCCACGCAATTCATACCTCCCTGGACTCCCTCGGGTCTCTAGTTTTCAGAAATGTCTGGGTTTGGTAGGTTCCCCTAGAGGGCTGCTGAGCCCAGGACCAAAAACGCAGGTCCCCCCCACCAAAAAAACAGGTAGTTTTGTATTTGATAATTTTGATGTGTCCATATAGTGTTTTGTGGCATTTCCTTTCGCGGGCAGTATGCCTACCCAAAAAAGTGAGGTACAATTTTTATCAGGAGACTTGGGGGGAACGCTGGGTGGAAGGAAATTTATGGCTCCTCTCTGACTCCAGAACGTTCTGTCACCGAAATGAGAGGAAAAAGTGTTTTTTTTGGCCAAATTTTGAGGTTTGCAAAGGATTCTGGGTAACAGAACCTGGTCAGAGCCCCACAAGTCACCCCATCTTGGATTCCCCTAGATGTCTAGTTTTCAAAAATGCACAGGTTTGCTAGGTTTCCCCAGGTGCCAGCTGAGCTAGAGGCCAAAATCCACAGCTAGGCACTTTGCAAAAAACAGCTCTGTTTTCTTTGTGAAAATGTGATGTGTCCACGTTGTGTTTTGGGGCATTTCCTGTCACGGGCGCTAGGCCTACCCCCACAAGTGAGGTACAATTTTTATCGGGAGACTTGGGGGAACGCTGGGTGGAAGGAAATATATGGCTCCTCTCTGATTCCAGAACTTTATGTCACCAAAACGAGAGGAAAAAGTGTTTATTGGCCAAATTTTGAGGTTTGCAAAGATTCTGGGTAACAGAACCTGGTCAGAGCTCCACAAATCACCCCATATTGGATTCCTCTAGGTGTCTAGTTTTCAAAACTGTGCAGGTTTGGTAGGTTTCCCTAGGTGCCGGCTGAGCTACAGGCTTATGTGGAGAAAAAGTTATGAGGGCCTAAGCGCGAACTGCCCCAAATAGCCAAAAAAAGGCTCGGGTATGAGGGGAAAAGCCCTGGCAGCGAAGGGGTTAAAGTGGAGTGCTTGATGTGACACGGGGCACCCAGCTTCCACTCCCCTCACCTCAATGAGCACCAAGAGTGAAGACAAGAGACAACCCAGAAATGTAGGGGACATTAAACTGGAGAAAAAGAATTAGGGATAGATAAGGAGCATATACATCGGTATGCCTATTGGCTTTACCCACATCCTCGACACGATCTCCAGGTTCAGCTGGTCCCAAGAAAATCACGTTCTCCCATTACCTCATTTTCTTTATCCAAAGACAACGGGTACCAGTTTAAAGCCTCTGATGTTTGCAGTTTCATATTTAGCACTGTTTCCCTTCCCTGTAAATCCCCCGCCTTTCTGTGGCCCTCTGCAATACGTTACACTTTGGAAGCTGCTCAGTCGATCTTTTTAATTTAAAAATAAAATCCATTTTTCAACGGCAAATATCTTCCATTTTTATTTCCTGTCCGTCTAGTCTCGTATTAATAAACAACAGCTATACGAAAAGTGCCACCTCTTGCAGGCAGCTGTGTGCAATCACAATAGGAATAAAAAGTATTTTCGTTCTAGCCATGGGGATTGAGACCGAACTATTCAAGAACCTGCCGGGTTGTGTCCGGACAGTCTCCGTTCCATCCTTCTGAAGGGCTGGGGGCAGTCCCGAGCAGCCATGATGCCGAGGCGTTGCTATTAGTGAAGCAGGTGAAGCTGCACCAGGGACTGGGGTGTGAGGGGACCACTTCACCCCAAACTAGCTAGTCTTTTACTATCCCACCAAGTGGACAGGGCCCAATATCCTTTCTTGCTTGGGGATCTGCTACGCCATTGTCTTGATACAAAAACGTGATTCGTGAAGTAGGAAAGCTGTCATGATATTTGTAAGGTTATCAAATTCAGGTTGTGCAAAGTCACCATTCAGGAAAAGCAGTCTGCTAGAATCCCAGTGGACGCGCATGTTCACTACCTGTGAACATCAGAGAATACAGGGCGACCTTGTAAATCAGAAGGTCGGTCGCCGATGAGGGCAAGCTGGATATTCATGGAAATCACAGCATTTGAGGCTAATGTAAACAGGGCAAGCAGGAAATAGATGGAAATCACAGCACTAGAGCCTGATGTAAACAGGGCAAGCTGGATATTCATGGAAATCACAGCACTAGAGCCTAATGTAAACAGGGCAAACTGGATATTCATGGAAATCACAGCACTAGAGCCTGATGTAAACAGGGCAAGCAGGAAATACATGGAAATCACAGCATTTGAGGCTAATGTAAACAGGGCAAGCAGGAAATACATGGAAATCACAACATTAGAGCCTGATGTAAACAGGGCAAACTCGTACTCCATCCGAGCCTGATGCAAGAAGGCAGTCTTAAAGCATATGGAAATCATAACATCAGAGCCTTATGGGAACAGGGCAAACTCAAACTACATCAGAGCTTCATATAAACACGGCAAGTTCGAACTACATGAAAATTACAGAGGTACAGCCGTCTTGAACCCCGATATAATAGGTTGTTGATGGAATCAACTGCAGACACCGAGTCAGAGTGAAAGATTTGCCACAGTGAGTGAACTGAGCTGTTGGCTACCATTTTTGTTACAGCCTGACAATTTGTTCCTCCTGCCCTATACCGCTTTTTTTTCCCACAGCCATGCTGGATTCACATATTTCTGCCCCTGCAGAGTAAACAAACACTGGCAAAGCACATAGGTCTTGCTTTGCAAATAGATTATAGCTGCCACTATTAGAGTTGTCAATACCGGATGCTTTTAGTATGCGCTGACATTGGTAAAGTCAGTAGTGGCGCCCTACCATTCTAAAAGCAGCGAAAACCATTTGAAAATATTGTTTTCTATAATTTCAAAGTGGCCGCCACATTGCATGTTTCAACATGATGAGACAACATGGTTCCCGTCTGGAAAATATAGGAAAAAACACTGTTTTCTGTACTTCATATTCTCCTACGGTGACTACCAAACTGCATCTTGTAATGTCATGACGCACATCACGTTCCATCACGCAGCATGGCAGCCATCTTGAAAGTATAGAAAACAGTGTTTTCAAATTATTGACTTAATAAAGACTGGTAGTCACTATTGACATTCCCAGTGGCGGCACATGCAGCACTGGCAAAGCCAATGCTGCGGCCAGTATGAAGTGGGAAGTGGGGGAGGAGCGGGGTCTGGGTGAACTCAAATGAAAGGGGCTGCAACAGAAGAGCTCCATCCAAGCAGATGGGTAGGAGTAAATAAAAGTGAGGAGAGTTAGAGTAATGGAGAAGGGATAGATGGGAGGGAGGAGCAGCTAAAACTGCCGACTATCAGTGAGCAAGGGGGAGATCCACAGAGGTTGGTTGGATTGAAAGAAAAAAAAAAGCCAAGCAAGGTGGGAGGGATGGGTAAAACTATGGACCCGCTATGGGAGAGGGGAGCAGCACAGATTGCTGGGTGTTAACCCTGGGAAGGGCAAAGTAACACACAGGAGAGAGCGGAAGACAGAGTAAAAAAATATATGCATTTCCAATGAGTGCTAAAACCAGAAGAAAAAAAGGATTTCCCTGAATGCAAGCAGTGGAAGGATAAAAGCCATCTACTTTAAAAAATGATAAAGAGGTTATGCTGCTGGGAGGGACCAACACTAGAAGCCATCGAATAAGAATCAAGTAAAGGAGAAAGAAAGCCAACCAAGACATAAAAAGTGTTAACCCACAGCCGACTGAAGGTATTCACATTGTCCACCTGAGGTCTTTACAACTAAAAGTTAACAGTAGACGAGACCTAAAAAATAAAACGAGCCCATGCACAGCCTACTATAGCTGTCTGAGACTTGCAGCAGCCAATCGTAATTGCTACATAATGTGAGGCCCCCCACGCCAAAAGAGTTTAAGTAAGTCAAAATTCAAGTGAGCAAAGTTCACATCAAGTTAGTCAAGATTCAAGTGAGTAAATTTTAAAAAAATGAGATCTGTCGAATTCACGTAAATCAATATAAAGTCCAATCCAATCCAATCCAAAAGTTTAATTGATCACATCTTCAAATTTACAGCATCATCCATGGAAATACACTCCGAGCCATGTGATGTGAACTTTGCTCACTTGAATTTTGACTTAAACTCTTTTGGCGTGGGGGGCCTCACATTATGTAGTACATTGTTGGGTTTTTGTTGAACCTTTGAGGGATGGGTGTTTTCCCTTGTGTAGGCAGCCCCTAATAACATAATTGGCCAATTAATATCCTGAGCGCCAATAATCCCCTGATATTGCACCCCATATTTCTTATAAGCCAATCGTAATTGCTACTAAACGTGCCAAAGAAATGAGAGGCCAAATGTGCAAGCTGGGTGTTTGCCCTCCTCCTAGTACTGATGCAGGGTTCAGTGTGCCCGTGTGTAGATCTGGCTGATTTAAGACCGTAGGGGCAGGGACGGGAGGGAGGAGAGGAGGTGGCAGATAAAGGCTTGCCAGACTCTTTCTATGATGAGCTAACCATATACTACTGCTTAGCTCCAAAGTCAATGGAAGCACGCAAAGTTCACATTCTGGTGGATGTTATGTGTACTAGTTACATTGAGTGCGGTTTCAGTAAACTGATGAGTACGACCTGACCAGATGTGCATTACTGTTTGGTGGCTTTGGAGCCGTCATCGGTGGTAGGGGGAGTA
The DNA here is from genome assembly GCF_031143425.1 of Pleurodeles waltl. Lineage (NCBI taxonomy): Eukaryota > Metazoa > Chordata > Amphibia > Caudata > Salamandridae > Pleurodeles > Pleurodeles waltl. The sequence goes on from NC_090448.1 coordinate 1,128,296,944, forward strand.
TGGATGGCCCTATGCACACGCACCACCATTGTTGTTTTCCTGCTTCCTACTATCCTACTAAAAGTAACAAGGGTTGATTGTGCTGCAATGCTGCTTTAAATAAGGCTTTAAATCTCTTTCATACATTGCTAAGAGCCATTAGAGTTACACAATACTGTCTGTGTTTTTTTTCTGTGACCTCATCTAATGTGGATATTTTGGTTTGACAGTAAGTTTAAGATGAGACCTGCTGGTAAAGCTTTAAGGTTACAGTTCAAGCAGGAAGCACTGTTATGTTCCTTGTATATACGTTTGCTGTTCTTCTAGATCTTGCATGGCAAAGGTCTCAAACATCACTGTTGATGTTGACTCCCATAAAGCCGTATGGGATGGGCCAGCTGTAAATAATGATAACTACTACAGCTGCTGGTGAGTACCAGTGATTCCAGAAGGTACTGTTTCTCTACAGTGCTGGGTACCTACCTTCAGAGAAGTGATGACAGTAGTACTCCAATCACCCATAGTAGCCCCCTTAACTATGCCCAAGTCAAAGTCCACACAATCATGCTTTGGTGCAAGACTTGTAGTCTTTTGTAGGGTCTTATGTTGATTTCATATTGAATTAATATATTTATCAGTGTATTAGGTATGTATGTAATCATGAATCATCTTTTATATTTCTATAACCTACATGGTGAGGTTAAAATAGTCTCTATCATTATCCTTGGTTTCATTCCAGAGCAAGGTCCAGCTCACTCCTTCCCCCTACCATGATCTCCCCAACTCCGATTGTCCCCTCGTACACACAATGGTATGCAAGCAATTACCTTTCTTCCAATGTAAAAATAATGGTTACTCATGGAACATGACTGTATGTGCTCATGCGCTGTTTCATTCTCTTTGTTTACCTGATGTATAAATGTCACTTCTTTTAGTCTTGTATGTCAGAGCACAGCCAAACACAATCTATGGTGTTAGTCGAATTACTATAAATATCCTATATTTCGCTCTGACAGTCTGCTTCTTGTGTATGCATCTGTCATTACTTAGCATCCTGGTTATTAAAAACATTTTGACTCAGAAAGGGTGAGTTCGCAGACCGGTATCTTGACTATGAGCCTGATTTAGAATTCAGCAGATGGAATACTCCGTCACAAACGTGACAGATTTCCCGCCCGCTGTATTACAATCTCCACCCGCTGTATTACAATCTCCACCCGCTGTATTACAATCTCCATAGGATATGATGAGACTGTAGCATGACGGACGGGATATCAGTCACGTTTGTGACGGAGTATTCCTCTCTGTCAAGATCTAAATCACACTATATCTTGTCTCCAGAAAGGAGAAAAGGACCACCGTTTTCTTAGAGAAGGATTTAGTAAAGCTTTCTATCATAAGAAGATAGAAGCCACTGTGGGAGGTTTTCCTCTCTGCGCCTGGGTTCACAGCGGAAGGGAGGCTGCAGTACATTCTCAGCGTCTCTGAGAAGACTCAGGCATTTATCGTTGTTGTTATTATGAACGGCATTGACTCCGAAGGACATATATTTGATGCTTATTAGAATCAGGTTGTCAAATTCTAATAATACTTCTGCTTGGTGTGCATCTCACTTTATTTCCATCCAATCCAGGCAGAAGCACATGCTTATGTTACTCCTACATTCCCACTCAACACCCGTCAGAAACACTTCGTGCCCAACTGGATGTTGAGTGAGATAAGATATTATCTTTGTGTTACTTGAAGTTATCTTCAATCACGAAAGCACTAACTATCTACTTTCGGCATGCATTACATTTACAAAGGCATAGATTCTGATTTTAAGAAAAAGAGAGCTGAGTGTCATGAACAGACTGAGGGCTTTACAATCAAATCAATGACCTAGCAGTCACACTGAGCTGATAAGAACATCAAGCAGTGAGGTGACACAGAGAGAGGATAATGATCCCATTACCAACACCTGCCTGATGCTCTGCAGGAGCACACAATCAGCGTATACAGGGCTGTAACTAACTGGCATGACGCCTCCGCTTATTAAATAATTGATGATCAATACCGTTCAAGTCCAGGGTTGGTCTAACATGACTAACAATGTGTTCTAAGTATCAGCTGCTCAGAGAAAAACATGGTGTATAACTGAATGTGGGCACTGCTAAATTCGGCCTTTAGTACTATGTCAGTTGGTTACTGCTCTTTCAGAAGTGCTCTGCTGAAAGTGAAGAACCTAAAATCACAATTTCATTTGCATACACCTTTATTTAGGCTATGACATTTGCTTATTTAAAACAGCTATTGCCATGTGCATCCTGTTCTTATTTTAACTAAAGCGTGTCTGAAGACTCAATGATTCTTATTTTGAACTGGTTAAAGGTGACCTCTTGCCTCAAGGTTTACTCCAACACTCTGTTAGAAGCAAAAGATCCTGTTGATGTTTGGGGTCTAATAGTAAGTGTTGGTAGGTGTCTCCAGGAAGAGCCAGACCCAAAATATGCTAAACATAGTCAAGTATCACCTTTACAATACATTAGTATTGCATACACAACTGAAAATATCAGGTTTGTGAGTGCAGACCCATGTTAGGTCTATTAATCCATGCCAGATCAGATTTTCAGGATATCTACACATGGTAAATTTCTATCCAACTTATTTACATGGGCAGTACTCAGGGGCGGCTCCTCCGTAACAGTCGAGGAGCATCACCCCCTGCTCAGTCAGGCAGTGATAAATTTGTCACTGCCTGACTTAGCCATGGGAGTTTAGGGGGCGGGAGTATGACAGGGAGGAGAAGTGGTGGGCACTCGTAGGTGCGCAGGTAGGTTTGGCCGGCCATGTTAGGTCGGCCAAACTGACATGAGCACTTACAGTTCTCCAACCCAGCTGTGTTACACCTGAGTCACCTTTAAATCAGCTCGCTCACGACAATTCTGACACTGCTCTCATGCTTGCCTTAGCATGAAAGCAGTGTCTGAATAGGAAGCCTGTGCTTTGTGCCCTGTAGCCGGGAAGAGAAGACCGTCACAGAGGCAGCAGAAACCAGCTTCCTTGTGGAAGCACAATCCATCAGTAAGCAGCACCAGTTACCCCATAAAGCAAGCAGTGTCTCACCTGATCGTTTACCAGCAATAGTCTCTTTAGCTGCTTCCCCAAGGTACCGTTGCTAATAATGTACCATTGTTTTCTTAATCTAGCTTCCCTCTGCGAACCGACTTTACAGCAGATCGAATCTCAAATTTATTCAAAAGGAGACATTAACCGCCCGATCAATCAGGGCAGCTGTATGTGGAAATGGCAAGAAATGTCAAACCAAGAAAATGACAACAATTTACAAGAGCATGGACATTTCAAGATCTACAATACACCATATGGAGCCAGACAGTGGGTGTATCGTGTTTCTCCTGTGAACACAAAGTTCCATGCTTTAAGATCACTAATCCCAGAGTGAACAGATTCACGACGGTACAAAATAATGATGATGCTCTGTCTCACCGAAGGGCCATGAAACAGTGTTCTGCAAGGTGACACAGAATATCTGCTATGCACAGGAACCTCATTGTTCATCTCCTTTGTTTGCTTGCAGAGGTCTTGGGTTTTAGAATGTACAGTCACAAGTATGTGAAACTATTCTGCACACACCACCTTCTCCCCAGCCCAGCATGCAAGAAAAGAGGTTAGGGCCGGAGAAAAGGTCATATTTTAGCAGCTTCTGCCATCAGCAGCAACTATCCCAATGGAAGCCAGTGGGGAATGACATGCACATACCCAAATCAACCCAACAATACAATTTACTAACCTAGCTTTTACACTAAGAAATGTAAATAGTTGTTATACATGCATATTCTATACGCTTATGCCTATCTCGGGCCTATTGTTTTATCATGAAGTACTGATCATTGGACATCATATACCGGATTAAGTTCTATGAGCCTTCGAGATTCCATAAAGGCTTTACATGTAGCTGAATTGGTCAAGACATCCTCAAGTAAAACTCGTTAAGATGAATGAAACTGACAGAAGGTAAAGCTGCATAGCGTCAGCTTTCTTCTAAGGAAGCACGGTTTTTTATAGTGAGTGAACAGTGTTAGGGATGGCGCTCATAACAAAAAGTAAATTATATAGTCTCTCTGAGAGTATTTCTCGTGTGGTTATACAACTCCACTCTTTCTACAGGGTAGATTAATGCTCATATTTTTTGTGTGAAGAGGGTCTGTCTCACCATTAGTGCAGCCGCGGCTCACCATGGTTGCAGGGGGTGGGGCAGTGCAGCGTGTGGGGGTGGTAGCGGGGGTAAATAAATGTAAATAAAAAATAAATAAAAATAAACATACCTCTGCGACACTCCTCTCTTCCGTCTCCTCAGGCTGCAGGCAGGCACAGGCTCCCAGCCTGCCCTGCGGCCAATTCTGATGCTTCACAGAGCAGTGTCAGGATTGGCTGGGAGCCTTCTGGCTGGTTGCTCCCAGGCAGACTGGGAGCCTATGCAGGCTCTCTCCAGCCCGCAACAGTGTTGCGGGGCTGGAGAGAGTTTACTGCGCATGTATGTTTGGCAGGCTGGAGACAGTCAGACAAACATACATTCGCAGTGAGGGGAGTGCACAGTGCACTTCCCTTAGCTGCTCGTCACCCATGGCCCGCCCCTTTCACAAGGAAGGGACAATAAAAGTATTGTCCCTTCCTTGTGAAAGGTTCACAGCTTCTGCTGTGGGTGGGGTGGGGGATGGGGGGAGGAATGCCTCCACTGCATTAGTGTATTTACATCACAACCCCCAACAAGAGGATGTAACTTGCTTTCAACTGCAGTGAATAAGTTGCTCTAACAGACAGATGCAGAAGGGTGCTCTTTGCTTCTACAACACTGCGGAAAAGCTATAGGAACCAGTTGTAAGGGATGGTTCACCCACAAAGGGTTGAAAAGGTGCTACACTTAAAAATAAATAATACATTACTTGACCTTTTACATCAATACACAAGTCAACATCATTATGAGGTTTCCTTCCATCATGGCAGGTGTATGTAAGCGTCAGAGATTGTAACAGGCAAGACATCATTTGCACCTTGATCGCAGGTCAGACAGAATTACAACCTTATCATCCATAAACTGACTGCCTTTCAGTTTGGGATTAATGCTCTCCCTTTGCCAACAGTAAGACATTAGATTGGTAGCCGTCGTGCTCGGTTCCTGACAGTTCCTGACCAAAGCTTTGAGAAACTGTATCGAACATCTTAGTTCCCACACAACTGCTCAGTATTTTATTTGAACCAGTGGCTGCTGATGGGGCCCACCGGCACTCAGTTTTGTGGACCAGCACTTATTTTTCCTCATCCTACAATTTCCAGGAGCACCAGAGTGAGAAACAAACAAAGGGAAAAGAAGAAGAAAGACAGAAAACGTCACAAAGGGCGAAAGCAGGAACCTATAAGAGTGTCTGGTAATGGATCAAAGAGGCATGAGGTCGTTTCCAGATTACCCAACCTTGGTATTTGGCAAGCTGACCTTTAAAAGCACTGGCCGAGGGCTTCTGAGCAGAGCCTCAGGCACCCGCACTCATTCTTTCACAAATTAAGCACTACAAATGCTCTTGTGAGCGACTTGCTGAAATTATTCTCATCGTCAGCCACATAAGTCAGCAGTCATGTTTTCCTCAAGTCTCAATGAAACACAAAATGCCTTGCAGTGAGATAAAATGTCTGCTGTTCTCCCAATCCAACATGGTGTTACTAATATCTACTGATCTACTGAAAGTAAAGCTTATTTAGCTGAAGATGAATTCTTTCGTCCCGTGGTAGTGTTATATCACAATTGGTAAATTCTGACAATACGAAAAGGTCATATTCCCAAATCATGTTGTTACACTGCAATCACTGCTTTCTGGTGTAGCTATGGGCGTTATGTAATATGAGATCAACTCATTATATTTTTGTGAGCGGCCCTAGTTCAAATGTGGCACGTTAGCGGTATTGCTCATCAGAACTAGGAGCTTCGGATGAGGAGCCGCCTGTCATGGCAGCCAAGTCTAAGATGTTGACATGAAGCTTTGCCTGTCCCAGTCTACCAATCAGAGAGAACTGGCCACATAAACACAACTGAAACGCGCTAGATGGGTTTGTTCCTAATTGTAAGGTAGTATGTGAGTGTTATTGTCAACCTGATGTTAGTACTAGCAACGCAGGAACAATGCAGTTAAAAGCAGCACTTGGCCTGCCACTAAGTTGTGGAGAGCTGATGTGCTTTGATTGGCAGCAGCCAAAATAGCCGCCCGAAGCCCCTAAACTACAAGAGAGGCCCAATAGGGCTAAACTAGCGATTTGGAAAGCCGTATTAGAGGTATTCTCCAATAACTCACATGTGAGACTCTCAAGAAGTTGTAGACGTTTATTGCTTAATGAGATACCCATTTGATGATAAAGCAATCTCTGTGTGCCAATTATGTTAAGTAACTATAGTTGAATAGTGGCTCGCTCACTCAAGATTCCGCACATAATATCACACACGCTGGTTCTAACGAGGTAAGAGTACAATGTGTTGCCCTACTGAAGCAGCATGTAAACAAGTGAAAGAGATGCACGTTTTGTTAAGTTTAATGTTCTTGTCTTTTGTCAAAAAGAAAACACTAAAAATACGTTAAAAAAAATCTCTATCCCTCTCTATGAATGGGGATGAAATTGTTGGAAACGTCTGGAAGGCGAGCATCGTGAACCGAACCTCAAACAGTTACAGGCACTTGAGCCGTTTTGTAGAACTCTTGAACTTTTGTCATAATTTGACAGGTCCACCACAGCTGGGCGAAAAGTCCTACAAGTTTTTTTAGAGAGATTCCTAATTTATGACCTATTCCACTATCTATGAGAGAAGCAGCCCCCAAGCCCTATCTTCAAACAAACAGCCTATGGGATTGTGATAGATGGACTCTGAGGTGACAAGGTTGATTGCAGCAGATAGATAGTACTAAACTTATGGTTGAAAGCAGTATGCTGGTTACTTCATGTACCTGCTACCTCTGTTTACCCACTGAATATATATTGTTCTTGACAACCACTAGGGATTGGCAATCATACAGCCATTTCAGATGTTCAATTTAGACGCAGGTTCATCGCTTCAAGATGCCTGTATATCGCATTATTGCTTGGTACATCTCATCAAGAACTCTGTCAGACTGACCCACTTTCAGCTGCTTCACTCGTGCAGACACTATGTGGAGATTCTACACTTCCCTGTCAGTTTTCTTTAAGCTGGAACTTCTGAAAGCTCTCGTAAATAAATGATTAAGAACAAAGTGTAGGAAACAGAGAGTAGATGTTCTGTTGCCTCGGTGGAGAGATGGAATGTGCATCAGAACTGTCCTGTATCACATGATGCTCTAAACAAAAAGGCAACACTAAAGCAACTATTAAGTAAAAACAAAAACACTGGCAATGAAGGGAACTAGCTTTCGTGCAGATGTGCTCCTTGTGTGACAGCAAAATGCACTCAATCAATGTATATTTAACCAATGGCTAAAGTGGGCTGACCCACTGCCCCATGCTATATGCTGTAGTGGGTGGAAACAAAACGCGACTGATGCTACAGCAGACCAATGAATGAAGCGAGGGGGCTGAAAAGCCCCTATATGTAAGTATATTATACATATTTTAGTAAAATCAAAAAACCTTGGCTAGTGCTAGACCTAAAAGGCTAATTGTTCACTTTCCTGTGCATCACTGTTATCTCATGACAGTGAAGCATGGTTGTTGGTCTTTGAGGCCAAGTAGGCCAGTCTTGTGCAGTCCAAAATTTGGAATCTATATAGCTATAGCGATCAAACAGATCACAGAAGGACAAGACTTTGTGAATAAAATATATTCCTGCAATACCACTTATTACAAACATACACTGTGCATTCATTTAACTACCCAGGCTACAAATTTTGGACAGATGGAGTCTGGCCAAGATGGCCCCACAGACCGCCACGCAGGCTCTTCAATCACAGTGTAACCAATGACACACTTTGTCTCTACATCCATCACCAGACCCCGCTGCGCTTTTATTCCTCAAGATATAACCAGATGCCATAAAATGCTCTTACATCATGTACAGTAGTATTACTGAGAATTAGGTAAACATTGAAAAAGATGCAGGCTCACTAGCCACGTAAGGGTTAAACACATGTTGGCAGAAGAAAGATCTTGGAGAGAACATTTGCAAATACTTTGCCACATGTGAATGAATCACATCACCTGGACGACGAAGTAACAAAGTACCTCAGAAATGTTAAAATTAAACTAATAAATGTACTGGCGACCTTGATTACACAGGAAGCTCGTATAATTTATGTTCATGAAACGTATGTCTTTCAGGAACTCTGTGTGTAGAAGAATGTTGATCATAGGAACACTCCTTTTAATTATAGTTAATTTTACTCCCGACCCACGTCTTAATGGTGTGCTCTTTCCCATAAGCATTCGGTCTTCACACAACATAGGCTTCTGTGAGTAGAGTCCGAGACCTGGAGGCGTATCACAGAATTTACACCTAATATTTAAGGCACAGGATTCTAGACTTGAAGTTTTGGCGGTGCAGTTGGTGGGACCTGGCCTCCAGATGCATTGCTTTGGTTCAATATCACAAACCAAATGTTTGATACCCCTCTTGTAGTTCTTTAAGTAAGAGCATGCCAACTCGTTAATAAACACACATTTTAACTTCTGTACTGAACATCAAATTTACTGCATATCTGTGTTGTGTTATCCTGATCACTTTTTAGTAGTAATGTTTTGATGTTGTTAATTATAAGAGAAAATACAAGTTTTCTTGGGAAGCTTACTTGTACCAAACTACCAAGTATAAACTACGGATTTCTTACCAAAAACATTAAGTCTAAGGTGTCTCTCGCTCTCCCATAAATCACCCATTTTCCTACATAAGCCTCTAACAAGAGAGTCCCAAGATTCTGATCATTAGATCCTGGTTGGGTCAGAATTCATGAGTGTTCTTACAGAGTAGGCGTATTTTTAGGCATCTGTAGCTCACCTAATTGTATTTCCTTCCCAGATGTGATAAATAGCTCTAAAGCTATTGTCTGGTCTAGAAAGAAGAGCTCTGTACAATGTGGGAGCCCCACACCACCCTACTCGCCTCAGATTCCAATGCCCAGCATACAGGGTGCAAGGGATTTATACACACGCCACGACCTGACCCCATAGACAGCAGCAGGACTAACAACAGGGGGAGACTTTTTCAGAGACAGCTCCCCGTAAGACGTACAATGATATAACAGAAACCTATAACATTGGCCTCGGGCAGTTCTTAACATACTGCGCCACCACACAACAGCTCATACGCGACACAGTGGTGGATCCTATTTAGTTTTAATCGGGCTCAGGAGTTTAGCTTAGCCTTCTGGCTTCCAGGCCTGTACCCAGTCACCTAGTGACTTTTAATCTACTTTGCCTGCTCTGTCTTAGCCTATTTATTTAATTATTTCTTTCAAAATGGCAATGTTTACAGTTAGTGAAATATTTGAATTTATGTTATCAGTGCCACTCTGTGAAGGCACCACTATCATCGTCAAAGAAAAGTGATATACGTAGGTATTCACATCATGTCCCTTTCCCACTTGCATGAGACAGGACCATAATGTACTTTTGGAGGGAATTGTTTACATATTTGCTGCCCCAAGCATGCCTCCTTATCTATTGTTAGATAACATACCTGTGTCAAGGGTCCTACAGGATCTGTATAAACACATTTCACACAGACAAGGTTATCAGAGGGAGGGAGGAACAGAGTCCCCAACCTCACCTATTCTTCACACATTGCTAATCAGGACTGAGTCCTATGAAAACCATATCCCAGTTGTACAACACCTTCATCACATGCCCAGACACTGGACAGACAGGTGTACAGACCCGGTGGGATGCAGTCCTCCCCACACCACCCCTCTACCCCCAAAATCATGGCCTAAGGGACTGCAATACGTGAAAAATGTCTCCAGGAACCCTAGATTTTGCTTTACTCAGTTAAATTACCTCCACCGAGAGTATTTCGCCGCCAACATCTTGAACACATGTTCCCTCTGACAGCACACAAATGCCCGCTCTATGGGGAGCCGAGTGCTACTTTTTACAACATGGTATGGGACTGCCCTCCCTTCCAGCGTACTTAACACAAAATTATCACAATTACAGGGGGTCTAGCTGGATACACATGCTCCCCTACCCCCAAATCCTGTCTCCTAGGTCTCTGCGCCAAATCTAAAGGGGACAATCTCCACAGGTTCACAGACCTGGCCTTTGTCCTATTCAAGTTACTTACAGGTATGCAATGGAAAGCGCCTGCCTCGCTGGATGTTAACACATGGCTTTAGTGTGCTGTTGCAGTAGGCCCGGGCTGGAGCGCAGTTGCTCTGCTTTCTGAATGATGGGGGCCTGAGATCTGGGATGAAGCCAAGAATGACACCCGCCCTCTCCCCTAATCAGAGACAAACGGCCCTCACACCCACACTTCCCAGTTTTAAAGTAGCGCACCACCTGCGAGCTGCGAGCTTCAAGCTTTAGGTTGCACGTCACCTCAATGGGCCGCATCCCCAGCCCTCCCAGGTGCTCCTAACCCAAAACAACGTAGAATACAGTCCTGATTCGCAATGGCAGCACCTCCCTGGTTTTGCACCCCAGATGATCTGTTTAGCCCCCTCTTGTCATATGCCGTTCCCTGACTACGCCACTGCTTTCACCTCCGGCATCGCTGTTGGCTTCCCAATACACGACACAAACATTTTCGTTCTCAAGATAACTCCTGAAGAAGGATCATGCGCAACTGATTACATCAAAAATGTTGTTTATTTCTGTATGCTGCCTTTTACATTCCTTTTGTTCCTAGTCTCCCTTTCCCCTCCCTCTCATCCCCTCATTTTATTTATGTTTCCTCACAATAAAGTGTCCTTTAACGGTTGGTTATTTTGAACTGTAAACAATAAAAACAGATAAAAAAAAAAAGAAAAAAAAGAAGAGTTCTAGCCCCACTTCAGCCATTGCTATCTCAACATGTGACATCTAATACACTAAGGGGCTTGTGCACCGCAATGTATTCTGGCCGGTGCTTATTTTCTACACAGTACTCGGTACTTCCTGCAGCCACGGGGTAGACATGAAGGAGCAGATCCTGTAGAAAGGAGACCGAGAAGTACATTGGGCAGACAGAAGATAGGCACAGAGGCGCACGACCTACAGTAAGAACACTACAATGTACGTATCAGGCATTGAGATGTACTCACTGAAGCAAGAAGATAAGCCTCGGGGTGAGAGAGCAATAAGAACACAGACATGGAGGTGAACACACTGTGGTAACAACACAGAATCAAAGGCCGTCCGTGCTGTAAGACATTGAGGTGTGTGTACCCGAGTAAGAACCGAAACACGCGGCTGAACACTCTATTGTAAGAACATGGGGGAGGAAGTGAACATAGGCACTCAATGAGTACTGGAATGAACATACACACCGAGGTGTGCACAGGTCCGTAAAAACAGACATTGAGTTTACTTACTACAGTAAGAACATACCAAAGAAGATCACAGACATGGAGATGTACGTAATACAGTAACAAGGCTGTGTACACTGTGCAACGACGTATACATACTGCAGCGAGATAGAACGCTAATGTGCACATACTGAAGTGAGAGCATAGAGGAACAAATACAGCAGTACAAGCAGATGGAGTAATTAGACACAGATGTTCTTCCTACAGTACATAGCTGCTGACATGTACTTATCACAGTGAGCAGTGACGCATGGAGGTGAACCTACCGCAGTCAGAACACAGGCATCAAGGAGCACACTGTGCTGTAAGAACAGAGTCAGCGAGGGGTACAATTGAAGTACGGACACTAAGGTGTACACACTACTGTGAGAACATATACACTGAGGTGTACCTACCACTGTGAGAACATATACACTGAGGTGTACCTACCACAGCAGGAACATATACACTGAGGTGTACTTACTGCAGCAAGAACATATACACTGAGGTGTACCTACCGCCGTAAGAACATATACACTGAGGTGTACCTACCACAGCAAGAACATATACACTGAGGTGTACCTACCACTGTGAGAACATATACACTGAGGTGTACCTACCACAGCAAGAACATAGGCATTATAGAGAATGTTGTGCTGTAAGAACAGACACAGTAAGGAGTACAGCTGCAGTGAGAACAGACACTAAGGTGTGCACACTACTGTGAACATATACTCTGAGGTGTACCTACCGCAGCAAGAACATATACACTGAGGTGTACCTACCGCAGCAAGAACATATACACTGAGGTGTATCTACCACTGTGAAAACATATACACTGAGGTATACCTACCACCGTAACAACATATACACTGAGGTGTACCTACCGGAGCAAGAACATAGGCATTATAGAGAATGTTGTGCTGTACGAACAGACACAGTAAGGAGTACAGCGATAGTAAGAACAGACACTAAGGTGTACACACTACTGTGAGAACATATTCACTGAGGTGTAATTACCACAGCAGGAACATATACACTGAGGTGTACCTACCGCAGCAAGAACATATACACTGAGGTGTACCTACCATTGTAAGAACATATACACTGAGGTGTACCTACCACAGCAGGAACATATACACTAAGGTGTACCTACCGTAGCAAGAACATAGGCATTAAGGAGTATACTGTGCTTTAAGAAGAGACACAGTAAGGAGTACAGCTGCAGTAAGAACAGACACTAAGGTGTACACACCACCGTAAGAACATATACACCAAGGTGTACCTACCCAAAAAGGACATAGGCATTATAGAAAATACTGTGCTGTAAGAACAGACACAGTAGGGAGTACAGCTGCAGTGAGAACAGACACTAAGGTGTACACACTACTGTGAGAACATATACAATGAGGTGTACCTACCACAGCAAGAACATATACAATGAGGTGTACCTACCGCAGCAAGAACATATACAATGAGGTGTACACTACCATAAGAACATATACACTGGGGTGTACCTACCACTGTGAGAACATATACACTGAGGTGTACCTACCACAGCAGGAACATATACACTGAGGTGCACCTACAGCAGCATTATAGGCTTTATAGAGAATGCTGTGCTGTAAGAAGATACACAGTACGGAGTACACTGCAATAAGAACACTCGGCAGTGCACACTGCCGTAAGCAGATACGCACAGGGCTCTATACATTTACAGTGGTAAATGTGCAGCCCTCCGAGGTACTAACTGCAGCAATCAAACAGAAAACGAGGCGCAGAAACTGAAGTAAGTGCAGTGACCCTCCCTGAGATGTGCTTTCGGCAGCAGAGTATACATAATATGATAAACAGAGTGAGATTAAAATACAGGCCCTCAGTTATACATCCTTCAGTAAGAACATACACAGTGAGGTGTAGGTAAGAGACTGCAATGTGCATGTTGTAATATGAACTCAGACAGGTGAACATACTGTAAGAAAAAAAAGCACTCGGGGGTATCTGCTACAGGAGTACACACTGCAGTGAAACAGACACCGTGGCGTGTTTTACAAGGAGCACAGGAGAAGAGTTTGGCACACTGCAGTAGGAACACGGGCAAGCTGTGCATACTGTACTCAGAACAGACACAAGGAACACCTAGTGAGGCTGCTGCGATGGAACAGACATACTACATGGGAACACAGCACGCCGACCTCGCAGTAACAGCCACAGATGTGTAGGTACCTGGCTGAAGTAGAGTACAGACACTACAATGCACATTCTGAAAAATACCAGCAGTAAACACACTGCACACAACAGACTTCTATACATACCGCAGAAAGAGCGCACACACTGAGGTGTGGGTACCAAACATAACCTGAGCGGCAGTAGTCAGAGGTCCGGCGTCTGGTCAGAGAAGTGCCCTTAGACAGTTACTACGAGGAGGCATAACTGGGCGTGCAGTGGGACAGGGAGAGGTCAGTCACCGAGTCCTCATTTAGCTAGAGCTATGTCTGCATTAGTTCTTCAACGCAATCTCATTTACAGGGGAGTCGCTTCCTTACAAGCCACCCGGGGTGTGTAGGTCATGTCATTCATGTACCCGTAGAATGCAATCACGGGGTGTTGGACTGCAGGGTGAGGAGCCTGAGGGAATGGTCGTGCCTGACCTCCGTGCGCTGTCGGCCTTAAGTGCAGATTAAACCATACTTCAGACCCGCCGTGCCTCTGGACTCTTTTGTGGCAGATTACACCACATCACTGTCCTCCAATTCACACTTTTGGGCAACATCTGTAAACAGGTGCTAACAAAGTCAGTAGGTCTAACGTCACCAAGCTTTTTAAGTCTATGTCACAAAAATAACCAAAAAAGACAACCCTATGCTTTTAAAAGAAAAAAAAACCCTATGCCCACCTTCTGTCTATGCGAATTACAGCAGAGCAGACCAACCAAGGAAGAGGGCTGACATGATACCACTTTATGTAGGTATGTATTTGTGGTGTTTATCTACTAAAGTTCTGGAACCTTGGAATGGTTTGAGAAGAGAAGGGAGAAACAACGTTGGTTGGCGGTTGAACACCAACGCGGTGGCTGGGGATTTATGTTCCAGTTTTTACCTATAAATAAAACGTGGAGTATTATCAGATCCTGTTTTCATCATTGATACCTCATTTTGGCAACGAGGGATGAACCCGACAACCCTGTGCTGCGAGAAACGACCTTCATGACCCTAACACCGATGTTGGCTCATAGCCGGTCATATGTATTCTCATGTCATGGATTATGACTTGGATGTAGATGCTAACTGTTAGTAACTATGCGGCTCTTAAGGCGTACGGCTTAATGGAAGTGTGAAATTGTTATTGACTAAGGAGAGAAAAAGCAATTCTGACCGTATTAACACGCTTTATTCATGCGCTCTGCCATCACGCAGCGCGTGCGGCTTCTCTCTGGCTTCACTTCAAGTAGAGAAAGCGCTCGTTCTGGTTGGTAACAACGTCACGCGTTCTGACCTCGCGCGACCTCTCTCATGCCTCGACTCGAGCGAAGAAGAGTATGTGCTGAAGATCTCCATGCCACCGCTTTCAACATAGCAATGTGGGCGCACAGATTTTTTTTTCCAAGTAGAGAACGCGCTTGTTCTGGTTGGTAACGACGTCATGCGCTCTGACCTCGCGCGACCTCTCTCGTGCCTCACCTCGAGCGAAGAAGAGTATGTGCTGAAAATCTCCATGCCAACGCTTTCAACATAGCATTTTGGACACCTTACTGATTACCCACGTGCATATATATATATATATATATTTTTTTAAGTGCAAACCTCATCACAATTTTATTGTGTATTTAAGAAGTGATAAAGACATTTTACTTAATTTGAAAACTCGGACTCTTGTTTGAGTTGGAATTACAAAGGTATTTAAATAAATAAAAGATGCAGAATGTCCCTGCCCTGTCGTTTTTTTTTTTTTTTTAATCTTCTCCAGGAATTCCACCCATTCCTTGGCTCAAGTGGAAAAAGGTGTTGGCTCACTATGCAAGGGTTTGTGTAACGTCGTTGAGCGCAGGTAAAGAAAACTTCGCTCTTGATGCATTGTTTGGGATCTGAAGGGCAGGAAATATTTCAGCATCTCCCTGAACTGTCGGACCAAGAAGCTGCAGGCTTGAATGAATATGAAATATGCATCAAGAGATTAGATATACACTACCTTCCTAAGCTAAGTACTGTTCTTGAAGGCTATCATTTTGGACGGAGACTACAGCGTTCAGGAGAATCTGTGGAACAATATATCACAGAGTTGCGAAAACTGGCTTCCACATGCAATTTTGGGGTTCTCTTGACGAGAGACTGAGAGATCAGTTAATGTTAGGGTTAGCTACTGATAAAGCCTGGGAAAGCATGTGGCACAAGGATAATCCTTCCTTGCAATAGGTTATAATTGCTGCAAAGAATTTTGAACATTCAAAGGCGTGTTCTGAAGTTCTGAAGAAAGAAATGTCTTCAAGTGACAGTGGGCATGAGAGCAGGAAAGGAAGCTTAGTACAGGTTGTGCAAAATTCTAAGCTTCTCAACAAGTCTTCAGAGTTTAGTAACGGTGACATGAGGCAAATGAAGGGAAAGTGTTTTAGATGCGGCAATGAGGGAAATGTAGCTAATAATAAAGGATGTCCTGGATGGAAAGCTCAGTGTAGAAGTTGTGGAAGGATGGGTCATTTCACAAGATGCTGCAGATCAGCTAAGAATCAAAAGAAAGTGCAAGAAATAGACTTTGTCGACAATGAGGAAGATTTTTCAGAATAAAAGTTTCTCCGGCAATGGCCCCTTGGAAGTAGTTAAAGTAAATGGAAGTTCAGTTAAAATGTTGTTTGACTCTGGTGCTAAGATAACACTCATCCCCAAAACATTTTGTGAGCGAATGTTGGCTGGCAGTGTTCAACTATTTAAGCCAGACATTAAGCCAAGAGGTTATGGGGGTGAACCTATACGTCTACTAGGATATCTTTGGGGCACTATAGAATTCAAGGACAGAATTATACCGGGAAAAGTTTATGTCTCCATAAAAGGAGATTCCCTTATAAGCTGGCTACATCAATGTGATCTTAACGTGTATTTAGATACTAATGAGGATCCTCCAGTATGTGTTAGAAATAGTCCAGTTACAAATGTGTGTGATGTAGATTCCTCTGTACAAGCAGGGAAAGATTCTGTGATCAGTCTGGTACAGGGCAGTGATGTAAGATGGATGAAAGAATTTCCAGAAGTTTTTACTAAAAAGATTTGTTGTCTCAAGAGCTACTGTCACTTCATTAAATTGAAATCTAATACCACAGTATTTTATTTTATTTCTTTAGGGTTTCTTTTATTACAAACTAAAACCACCTCTAGACCAGACCTAAAAATCACATTCTTCCGACATCAGCTGGCGTGGAAAGTTTATCATCTGGCACCCGGCTCAACAGACTTTGAGGGAGGGCATCATACATTTAATTAAATGCTCATTTCATACAGACGAATTATGGGCAGGTGGTCACTGTAATGATGATGACAGCACCGCCCGGCCTCGCGCTCCGCCATGCGTGAAGCCACCACGGGCTACGTCAAGATGTTGAGAGCTCCTGGAGAGACGCGGGGTTCAAACTCCCAGGTACAGCGCATGCGTTGCATGAACAAACAGGCCGACCAGTACACGTCAAAGTAACAGCTGAAATTGCTCTAATGAATTCCACACTTTCTTTCAGAAAACAAATGTTTTGTTTCTTAACAATCTGAGTTTCTCTAATTAGGACTATCTTGGGAAACAGAAAGAACTCATGTTAAAGAGAATCGAAACCTGGGTCTCAAGGCAATAGTCTTATGCAATGGTACCTGGAAAGGAGGACACGAATAATCATTTAGTTTGCCCCACTTTCAAGCTGCCTCGAAAATGAAGAAAAAATTGAAAGGTAAGTAAGAGAAGACGACGAACCGCGTTTCGGAAGTCCGAGACCCTCATTATGAGTGGCCTGTTATAATCCTCATTATTTTGATTCCCGCATGTGTTTCCCCTCAGAGTTTCACACAGAGAGTTCTGTTTCCTCTAGGAGCTGAAATCCAGAGCTTATCACAACTGGGTCATATGGCAAAAGAAAGGTGAATCTGTCCTAGGTCTCGGACCGTACACAGACTATGTGCTATAAAATTTTTCTTTTTTTACTAATTTCTTGGCCGCACATGATTCAGCTCTGACCAGGGATGGACGGCGCTAACCCTTACAGCTTGTCCACCACCCTGATAACATTGAAGGAAAGAACTCATAACATATCCAAGAGGTTGTCCTTTTAAAGCCAAGTACTGTTAACTTTTCCATCAAGGCCAATATGTAATGCCTCATGGACCCTAAGGGAGGGAGATAAGATGGTTACCTAACACGGTTGGGTAGTAGAAGACAGTGATATCTGCGGTAAAATGACCTCTCCCTCCCCCCAACACACACACACGACTGTGTGCCCCAGACCCACAGTACTTGCTGCTCTCAAAACCTGGGCCAGGAAGGGATTTCATTTAGGGATTCGTTCTTCGAAGGCTCGCCAGGCCTGATGATAAAGGTACAGTGATGACCTTCCTATGGCGGCTCAGCTGGCCCAATGTTTAAAGGGGGAATCAATTCTTATGTTGATTTGCAAAAATAAAAAATGGATGAAAGAAACGACAATGAAAAAGGTGGAAAGAGTAGGAAAAAGGTGGAGCTAAGAAAGGAAAAGAAAGGAGAAAAACGTAAACAAAAGGAAGGGAAAGGAAATAACAAGACATGTATGAGAGCAAATAAGAAACAGACTGGAGCAGGACAAGACACGATAAATACAGAGAGCAAAAGAGAAATGAGCAGACAAATACAAATAAGCAGAGAAGGATGAAAGTAGAGAATGCCAACACAAAGGGAATCAAAGATTGAAGACACGTACAGCAAAGGAGGACATAATGAAACTAGAAAGACAACAACAGTAAACAAAATAAACATTGGCAAATTCAATAGCTCTGGTCTTGACAAACTGGTGTGATTGTTAAATAAAAAAAAGTGCAAGCAGATGCCTCAAAAATGAAAAGGTCACATTATGCTTGCAAAATAAATAAATTTAAATCCAACCACTAAACATAATTCTACTAGAGAAGTATGGGTTGCTTCCTAAATCGGAGTTGTACTTAGAATAGGTAAAGAAACGCTTTTTAGGACATACGGTTCTTATTGGGACAGCAGAAGGCACTATTAGCTTTGAATTAACATGACCCAAAGACACAGTTTAAACAGATACGAATGGCTATAAAAATGAAAAGAACGGGAAGAAGAGTGATTGGCAACGTAAGATACTGGCCAGCATCACTGCACTTAAGTGCACTTTAAAGGCAGACGTCCGCATGTAGGCAGGCAAAGTGCTACCTGCCTAAATGGCTGCCATAAGCTGTCTGCTATAATGAGCAGAGGCAAAACGTTAATGACACACTTCAACAGATGAAGAGGGCTTGTCCACAGCTACTCAATGTATGTGCCTATATATATATTATGTCTATATTATATATATATATATATATATATATATATATATATATATATATTTTGGTCTGGACTAGACCCAAAAGTCAAAGCCCAGACAAACATGCTCTGCATGTTAAAGTGTAAGTGAAATACTGCACTGAGGCAAGTCCAGAAGAAACCAAGCTAAGCAGCTCCTCAACGAACTAAATGTACCTCAGCAGCGTACATCTGTAGCATGCTGGCCTGGTGTGCATGAGCAAGTCGCATTGTCTGCTTTCCTCTCGAGCAGAGTGAGATAAGAGGATGCATTCTGCTAAGGCACTTAAGGGGGTCTCCGGCTACGCCAAGACAACCTTGTCACATGGCTTACTACCTCATTCCCTTGGACTTCTTTGAACTAACGCTTAACTGGTTGACTTGTCCTGCAAGTTTTTTACACTCACATTTTGCACCCACGAGGCCTCAAATTTTGCGTACCTCGCGTCAATTGAGACCTATTCAATCCAGCTTCCACGTTGTGAGTTTTAATTTTTCTTGCTCCTAATATGCCTGTGAGTGTGAAGGTAAAGATCTGTGCCCGGCCCCATCATCTGTATGCATTTATGCACAAGTACCCAGTGCACAAAATGCTTCAAGGCAGAAGAGTGCTGACCAGTAGAAGTGACAGGGGTTGATGGTGGCTAGAGGTGGGGGGATGGGTAGAAGTGGTGTGGGGGAGAGGCTGGTGGACATTCTCCCACCAGGTGGTACTAGTGAAGAGTTGGGTGGTAACACGTCTGACAGCTAATGATGGACAGTCACACATTGATGATGCCTTCCTTCAGGACCAGAGTCTGAACCTCTTCTCTGTAGGGAGGATGGACGAAGCCTGAATGAGTGAGTGGAACAGCATTTCTTACAATAAAAGGAAGGGCAGCTGTTTCCCCCCCCCCTGAGTGTTCTGGTCTCAGTCTAGTGATGATGATGTTGCAGGCCCCGCTCTACACTTAGTACCACGTTATCACACTATTGTAGGTTTTTCTTCATTCCTGTTTTCTTCTTTTTTTGACTACATTCTTGTCTCTCTCATACCTACACTTTCTCCTTTGTCTGCCTTTTTCTCTCTTGCGGATGATCTGGCGTCCACCACCTTCAGCAATCTGAACAAATTAAGCACTGCATAGCTCTTGCCTAGCAGGCATCTGAAGGTTCACTATGTTTGTGTATCGGTAACAAAGTGTGTATCAAACGCCTATCTCACAGAGCCTGAAAACACTAACTACAAAACCCAATGTTACTAGAGAAGCGGCCAGAATTTAAAAAACTTTTGCCTTTTTAATCTCCACATAATCCAGTTTGTGTCTATAATGTAAAACGTCTCTACAGCATTATCGATTTCACCTGCTTCGAACTTTGATTTCTCTTTCACTTGTTACTATGGTGTGAGCCACATCTCCACCGTCTATCGCTGGGTTTTCTAGCGCTTTATAAAAACTCCAAACAATAACAATTATAATAATGAAAATTATAATTATCTCAACAATACACATAACACCAACAGCTATTCGTGGACAATCTCAAGTTTAACAGTTTACAGTAACTCGCGTCTATCAAAAATAGAGGCACCAATTAAATCATCAAAATAAAATTATAAGACAATACATACTTGTCCACTGACAAACCTCTGCACCTAAACCACTGCACACAATTCACATTCTGAGCACACATTTTAAACATTAACCTTTCAGCATCTTTGTATTTTTAGGCCATATTTGGTACAGTTAAATGTTCTGCACTTCCAATCACTTGGCGGAAATGCATACAAATATAACAGTAAAATTCCAGAAAAGCAAGACTATATTTTAACTTAAGTCATTCACACAGAAGGAAAAGCGTGAGCCCACGAGGCAGCCAGAGCTGATCTTTCTCACTTGCCATGCAGTGCTCAGCGGTGCATGCGAGTCCCAGGGACACACATCATGGGATGTGTCACAGCACTGCTGCCCCCTACCACAAACTGCAGGGAGCAGATGTATCACCACACTCTGTGTGCTTCCTGGGAGCTAGCAAAAAGCGTCATCAGAGATGATTTACTGCTCTGTGAAAACCAGAGGCTATAATTACAACACATTACTTAGCCAAGGACCTTACATATTTGGATTCAAATACCCAAGTGATTTATTTGACTCAACTGAGGGCATTTCTCAAGCTTAATTAAAGAAAATCATGCAACACGATGCAGTCAGTGCAACATGACAAACCCTGCTTTGTACTGCAGGATCTTCCCTGATGAAAAATCATTGTTTTAACTAATGCCCATGAAGGTTATGTTCTTTCCACCACACTAAAGCAAAATCTTTTTTTTCGTCGTCGATATGTGAATAACTATTTTGAGGGAGAAGTGTAAACAAATTATTTGATTTTTAAAAACAGCTAACCAGTTCCCCGGGGTCACTAACAGGGCCATGCTGGTACTGAGTTTGCAATCACAAACAATCTTAGGCATTTGAGATTAGTAATAAAACAGTCTTTGAGAAAGCAAAATCAGAAGTCTCAATGTATTAAAAATATTGATTGGCAAAGAGCCTTTTGTGAACGAATCGGAATCTAACAGAATAAGGGGGGGGGTGTATGCATCCTCTTCTCTTGCCATTTGGAACATGATGCGGCAATCAATCAAGAATTTATAAAGGGCGGCAAATGACCTGTGAGGGTCTCAATGCGCTGAAAATGCAAGGAGAAGCCAGGAGCAAAAGCAATGCAGCTGCAAGGGGAGGAGCTGGGCCTGGGACCTGCTCAATGGGGTCGTGCTGTGGCCTCCAGTAAGTAGGTCCTGGGAGGACGGAGGGGTGTTGGGAGGTGGTGGGTGGGGCTAGGTTGGAGGTGGGAAATAAGGGGTGGAATGCGGGAGCCGCAGGGGAAAGGCAAGCAGAAAGCAGTGAAAACGAGGGAATAGCAAAGAGAAGGCACACAAAAAACAGGGGAAAAAGCAAAAAGACGACAAGATCAAGAGTGATGCAGCAGCCCAGGGAGAGCTGGGCATGGGACCTGTGATGGTTTCAGGCCTCATTTGCACTGCAAACAAATACCTGACTGGAGTGGTATCTGATTCGCAATGTGACAGCTGTCCCTTTATGAAGCTGCCCCATTTCTCTTGATTTTTAGTTTTTTTGTAGATTTAAGCATTCGTAGAACCTTCTGTAAGCCCTCAAGAAGTTTAATACAAACCTACTCACCTGACATCTGGACTCCTTAGAGAAGCCTAGGCACCAAGCTCTACACCACTAGCTTTGTCTCCATCCTAAACTCCCTACTCATAATTCCACTCGCACCTCGTCTAACCTAGCTCTACTTTTTTCATCTCCCTACAACGTTCTCACCAATTCAGTCCTCGGTGTCCAGACGTTTGCGCTCATAATCTAACTTACTTCGATCAAGGGATCTTGCAATTCCCCTCCTTACTGGCTTTCTCCTACTTTTCCCAATCCTCCCTTGCTGCTGAGGGCTGCTAGCCTTTGTCTCCTCATGCAGTCCCTTTTCGGATCAATTTATCAAATCCATCCCTCTGACTCCTGACAAGTGCATGATTTCCAGGTTGGCCTAAGACAGTGATAACGTTCCTCATCTCAATAGTTGGTATATGTAGTATAAGTATACAGTGGATGCTGTCCTGATATGACTTCCTAGTAAACTAACGCACCATTATAATGTTAATTAAATAAAGATCCTTTTTCCCCGCTAAGTGCCAAGTGAAGATGACCAGTGGGGCTGCAGTCTTTGCCAAAGAGTGGCAAAGGAATTATATGCAATGTTATCCACTATAAAAGTCCGGTTCAAGATGGCTTAATTAAAAATAAATCATATAACACGACATGACAGTCCCTGCCAGTCGGCCTCATTAAGATAGCAGACAGAGGAGGTAACTATTTTCTGGTGGACAATGAAAGGGGTGAGGGCAGAGGTACAGAGATTGTGCTGGACTCACGGACAAAGCCTTACCTTTGATGAATGGAACTAAAGGAAGAAATACAATCACAGACAAACTGAAGTTGCTTGTAAGCAGATTTCAATCGGACAGGAAGTGAGCCAATGAAGGTGTCAGAGGTAGCTAAACTATTTGCTGAACATCTGATCTCAGTGATTCACTGGGCAATCAAGGTCTCTTTTGGTGCGAACACATATGTAATTAACAAAACACACTGGAATTTCAGATAGAGACAGTAAGAGGACATGTAGACAGTTTGAATATATAAGATGGAGCAGATAACCTACATACTGGGTCCTTGGGGAAGTAGGAAACACATTAGCGTATCCAGACTTCCATGAAATCACTAGAGATGGTGACATGCCAGAGGCCTCCAAAAATGCACACGTGACACCCAACTTCAAAATGTGACTTTGGAAATCAGTGTTTAGGAAGTCTGGCTCAAATGTTAGAAAAACAAGAGAAAGTGGAAATATGTGAGTAAATATTAAAGACTAGTTACTACATAGAACAGAACTAATAGGGATTTGTAAAAAGAAGACCATGTGCAAGTTTCGGCTTCTCTTGTTTAAGGAAAATCCACATATGTCCAAATGAAGCAAATACAATTTTAACACATACTGTTGGCGTTGAGTGAGCTTTTGAATTAAAACACATACCAAGAGGTGGACCCAGTGCGTTGAAAGAGAAGGGTGGGATAAGGAAGGATTTTTATGCATTCTCTGAACTCACAGTTGTCGTCAATCAGGCAGATGTGAAGACCAAGGAGATAGACCCATAGATGTGTCTCTGTCATGGAAAAGGACTTGTACCTAGTATTTAGGGTCGAGCCTGGGAGTGCAAGCGCGTTTCTCTCGCTTGCGAGACTCTGTTGTGTACAGTAACAGGCTTAGAGACCACCGGTCACTTACTATTTGTGGGCTTGTGTGACACTCTGCTTTCCAGCCTCGTAATCATCACTGCAGGCCTAGCATCATTTCAGTTCCTCTGTGTGGAGCAGGGGCCAAGCAACTTAATCAGTGCCTGTCCGCTGCTCCTGACTTGATTGAGGTACTATTTTGTTCTTTTTAATTTCTAGTGCCCTGCAAACAGTAGGCGTGTGACTGTCGAACATGCGCAGCAGGACAAACAAAATTGCAAAGTTTTATTTTTTATAGCTAACTTTCTTTTGTTTTTCTCAGTTATCTTTTCTCACTTTGAACTCGTGTTTTCTTATGTTTTTGCTCGTGGGCGCTGTTCTCAAAAGATGACAATTATCCTGTTCTAAATATTGCAAAGCAACACTGTTTTTTTATGTGTAATTTTTGAAATGTTGCTTTAACACATAATCGTGCAGAACACCCCAATCCGCCCACTCCAATCCGCCCCACCTCGCACCACACCAATCCACCCTGCCACAATCCAATCCAACCCACCGCACTCCAATCCAATCTTCCCAAGCCACCCCAAATCTAATCTGCCCAATTCCAAATATTCTTCCCTACTCCAATCTAAAACAATATGCACCACTTGAGTCCAAAACAATATGCCTCTCTCCCGTCTACCCAACTCCAATCCACCCCAGTCCAATCTGCCTGAGTCCAATCCAAAACAATACACCCCACTTCATCCCAATTCACCCCACTTCATCCCAATTCACCCCACTCCCATCCAATCCACCTAACTCCCATCCAATCCACCCCACCCCACACCAACCCAATCCAATCCAATCCACCCTAATATAATCTTCATTTAATGTCAATCTGCCCCACTCCAATCTGCACCCTTTAATCCAAAACAATCTGCCCCACTTCAACCTGCCCCACTACAACCCGCCCCTCTCCAATCCCAAACAAACCACTCTAATCCAAAACAATCTGCCCCACTCCAATCCGCCCCACTCCAATCCGCCCCACTCCATCCCAATTCACCCCACGCCAATCCACCACAATCCCCCCTACTACAATCCAGTCCAACCCACACCAATCCAATCCACCACACTCCAGCCCAATTTACCCCACTCCAACACCTCACCTCAATCTAATCCACCCACCCCCCTCCACTCCAACCCACTCCAATCCATCTCACTCCACTCCAATAAAACCTACCCTACTCCAATACAACCCACTCCAATCCAATCAATCCACCCACTCCAATCAAGTTCACTGCTATCCAACCCACCTCACTCGCATCCAATCCACCCACACCATCCCAATCCAATCCAATACAATACACTTTAATCTACCCCACTGCAGTCCAATCCAACCCACTACAAACCACTTTATTCCCCCACTCCAATCCACCCCTTTCCAGTTAATCCACCCCACACCAATCCAACCCACTCCAATCCAATCGACCCCAGTCCAGTCCAACCCAACTCACTCTAATCCAGTTCACCCACTCCAATCCACTATAGTCCAATCCACCACACCCCAATCCACCACACTCCAATTGAAACCACCCAACCCTATTCAAAGGCATCCCACCCCTATCACTCCAATCCAAATCACCCACCCCTATCACTCCAATCCAAACCACCCAATCAAATTTAATCCAACCCACTCAAATTGACCCAATCCAATCCCTCAACCCATTTCAATCCACCCCACTCTACCCCAATCCAATCCATCCCACTGTACTCCAATCCAATTCGCTATCTTAATCCACTCCATCCCACTCCATTCTACGACACTCTCTGCCACTGAACTCCACTCACCTCAACGACAAGATTCCCCCTACTTCACTCTCCAATACTCCAACAAATCCAATCTATGACACTCTACTCTTCCACTCCACGCCACTAATGTTTATCCATGCTTGACAGAGGCCACACTGATGTACGACATGGCAAAACAAATTGCCAAAGCCAATAGCTGTTGTGTAGGCGAGACCCACTGGCGTTGCCAATGCTTGTTTTAATTTTGGGAGGGGAAGGGGACCATCAGGAGCTTGACTGCTACATATCGCAGAGAGTGGGGGCGGAGGGCATTTGGGTGGGTGAAAAGGGATGCTGCAAAGATTTCCTGACTGGACAGTCCTAATCCTTAGGGCTTTGTCAGGGAATGTGGTCTCAGACACATCAAATAATCTAATATTGGGTAGGACCAGGGTGCAGTGGCAGGACCTGTTACAAGTGACGGTCTTAAAAAAAAAAAAAAATAAGAAAGGCTGATGTCATCTCATGAAATTCTTCACCTAATGTGACATGGCTTATGTTTAAATCAGTCACAGATCAATTGTTTTTGACAACTAATCTTTTATGGTATGAGCATCTGTACATTTCTAACAGCAGTAAGGTACTGTAGCTTTTCCTTAAAATGAGCACCCTTTTTATATAGTTGTGACAGTTCCACTGACCGGGTGAGTACGCTTTTTGACTATATATGGCTAGTCGAAATGCGTTACATTTCCAGTTCCATAATGGATCATATTGGTTATGTGAAAGTAAAATGAGGGGATTCTCCTAACGACCCCTGTAGCATGCGATGAGGTAGGATGGGAGTGTCTAAGGGCTTTGCTATTTATCAGTGAGCTGTGTAGTCGGTGAAAGCACTGAACTGGGGGATTCCAGTACACAAAACAGGCCATTCCTTGGGGCTCAGTACCTGGGCAGGTCTATGTGTAGGTGCACTTACCAACATCAACACCTCACTCTCACAATCTGTGGGGAAAAAAATCAGAAGTTAGTATTTAAAAAAAAAATAGACGAGACCTGAGGAAGGGATGCATTTGAAACTTGAAATAGTGTTGGAATGGACACACCAGAGCTGAACTGGACTCCAGAAACCTTTCCAGTTATTACAACAGATTTATGTCGCTAAATTGAGAAGTGGGCAGACTCAGTCACATTTCTGTCTCAGATCCAACCAGCCTCACTTCTATTTACCTTTCTTTAGTCCACTCTTTGAAGACTGCATTTTGTTCAAGTCAATGTGTTTTAATATGATTTTCTGGTAAATTATTTAAAAAGTTCCTGATAAGTAATTATTTAAGATACTTCTTAGCGCATGCTGAAGCAAAGCATCACAGGCAGGTCACACTGCACTACAATATGTCTAAATCATTCATCCTTGTGCTTCCTTTCAGTCATAATGTAGCAGGACGGAGAGTCTGACGGAAATCTTGAGTTTACTGCTTTTTATGTCAGGTCTTAGAAAAGACCTTTTGATTTTACTAAAATGATTTGTACAAGATATTTACTTGAACAGGCTTTCAGCCACCTCCCTTCATCCATTGGGATGTTGTGTAATTCACATTTTGCTGCCGCCCACTGCAGCATGCAATATGGGGCAATGGGTCATCTTACTTCAGCGACTGGCTAACCACTGAGTAACTGGATTTTTCTCTTTCACAAGGAGCACATCCGCACACAGGGTAGTTCCTTTCCTTGCCGGTGTTTTTGTTGTTACGTCATTATTACGTTAATGCGGACTTTGGTTTTAGAGACTATTGTGATTTTTGATGCGGGCACAAGTCACAGTGCAGTTTTATGAGTTCCGTCTCCTCCTAATGCTGTAGTAACGTCCATTTGGAGTGGCTTTTATCAGTCTGCTGCTATCTCTCAGCATACCAGATCGTGAAACCCGTTCTTTATAACGTTATCCCTTTTTAATGTGTGTGAAGTGAAGTGCATTTATAACTGGTATGTTATGCTGGTATGTATTTTAATTTAGCACTGCAGTTATAAATATAAACAAATTAAGCCTACATGTCCTGTTTGCATGGCCGTCTAGTTTGCTTTCATTGCTTTTGTATGTCTTGCTAATATTGACATTTACCTATTTTGCTACTAATTGAAGCAGTTAATTCCAAATCCCAGATCTATCTATCCATCTATCTATGCTACCTGCTTCCGTATTGGTCAGTCTGTCTACCTACCTATCTGTACGTCTACCTAAACATCTATACACCTACTCCTCTAACTACCCGTTTGTCCATCTCTCTCTCTGCCTATAGATAGATCTATCTGTCTATTATTATCTATCTATGCCCATTGGAGTCTATCTATGCAACCCTTTCTATGTATGAAACCCTCTCTATTTAGCTGTCTATGCAACCACCCATATCCATGCAACCATCTATCTGTCTCCATGCATGTCTGTCTATCTATGCAACAGGCTTTACTGTGAGTTATGGACTGTTACAAGTGGCAAAGACACACAAAGTAGATACATTCTGTGCCAGGGACTATTATGGTAATGTGGTATTTTTGAAGACATACTTTTTTTTACGCCATCAAATTTATCTTTTTAGATTGCTGAGGGCCCAGCAGGTTCTCCAACAACAAAGATTCACAAAAACCAAGATAGAATAGCACAAGAATTGTCACAACAGCCAAAAGGCCATGAGCCATAGACCAGACCTACTGGCGTTGCCAATGCTTGTTTCAGTAGTTCAGGAGAAGAGGAAAGGGTTCATAATCTAAATGTAAAGCCTAGAATTATAAACAGCACTGATGACATGAAACACGTGTGCACGTGTATCATGAACACACACAAGTAGACTAAATACCCATCTTTTCAGGCTCCTGCTTCTCAGAAACTCTGCATAGTTCCACCCATTCTCACGTGCACACATGCGCCTTGCAAATGTGCAAACGAAGCAACGCAAAGGCTGTTCTAGCATGGGGATTAAAGTAGTCAATTATCTGCTCATCAGATATTTGCAGCCTTTGTATACCCTGTGTTTGAGAGAAGGATTGGAAGTATTGGTACTACCCTGTCACTTCAGATTATCTGTGCCTCCCTCTGATTTTTTTTAATCACTGAATATTATTTATGTGCCTCTTCTCTACGGTATAGGCTAGGGACTAAAAAAGACTTTGCACAGAAATATGCGTAGAGCAGAATTTCTGTGCTTCCCTTCCAATTTCAAGGAGGCACAGAAGTGCCATTAACTCTACAAATATAGCATCTGGCAATATGTCTACACTTCCCTACACTTGGTGGAGTGATGGCAATACTGGGGAGTAGAAAGGGTCAGAACACTGCTATGCTATATCACGGATGCCCTAACCACTGACCAGATGTACTCGGCTTTACTTTACATTCAGGCTTGTGGAATTCCTACCTCCTGATCCGTCGCACTGACGCTCAGCAGAGGTCTCAGAAGCCCCCCAATGCAGAATACACACAACACAACCAGGCACAGCCATCCAAGCACCATTACAAACTAATACTCACCAGACACCTCTACAACAGAACACCTGTATATGCAACTAGGTGGTGTTACAGCACTCACCTGTCCATCAGCTTCACCAGCTGCCCAACACATGTATATCTGCTAGGCAATTACTACACATACTGAACAAACAGAGGCCAGTGACATCGATGGACCCCTTTAACCCCACCCTTCAAACCCACTAAGTCCAACACACTCACCTGATGAGGCACTTTCCTTACCCTGCACCACAAAACTATTCGGACTGCAGTCTTTGATGGTGACCTTCGGACATTTAAAAAATCATCCCAAGATTACTGAATGCCCTGAGATGCCATACTGATGCCCAATCCTGTGCTAAGTATTGCCACGTTACAAAACCTTGATAAATTTGCCACCATGTTTGTTTTGCCTGGCTGTAGGTTATTTGACTATTGTAGTACCGATGATCCGAGGTGGAAGCAGGAAAGTGTAACTCAACACATATTTCACAGATATTTCTAAATTCCAAAGAGTCTTCTACAGATTTATCACAATAAAACTAAAGTTCCCTCGGAAGATATGGCCATTCAAAGTGACACTCGCCTTAGATGAGAACATTATTCTGATCATATGCTTGAATTGACCGGTGGCAAGAAACAGACACTCCTCAATAGGAGACATACCTACTTAGTCAGAGCTGTGAATAAAACAGAAGGATATTGGTGGAAATCTAAAACACATTTTTAGGTCTAACGTTAGCCAAGACCTTATGATTTTACTAAAATTATGTGTGTAATATACTGACTTATAGGGATTTTCAGCCAGCCCTTTACAAGTATTCGTCTGCTGTTGTTTTATTTGTATTTTGACTCCACCCACAATGGCTTACAGCATGGGAAAAAAGATCAGCCCACTTCATCCACTGACTAATTTCTCTGTGACTGATGGCATTCTGGAGCACATAAACACAAACACAAAGTAGTTCTCTTGAGCGCCATCTTCTACCATGGCAATGTGTGCTTTTTGAGACCAGAAGTATTTTTGGTTTAAGTCGAGATTTTTTTTTAATGTATTGGCAAGGACCTCACCACACACTTCAATAAAAATGTTTTTAAAAAACCATGACAAAACAAAAAAAACATTGACAAAACTAAAGGGCCCGATGCCAACGCCACACATATTGGCTTTGCCAATGTTTGTAAATAGAGAAATCTTTCTCCAGAAATAATTTTTAGGCAATACCTAAAGCAGTGTTTTATTATTTCAAACACTTACCATAAATGCTGCCTTAATAAAGCAACTGAGGTTCACCCTAGTTAATAGCCCACAAAAAATAGAAAAGAAAACTAATGAATAAATAATAGGAAGCAGCCTCACTGAAGGAAAAATAGCGTTCCCACTTCAAGGCAAACGGGCTGCTACAGAGCTTCACGAAGTGCAGTACCAGTTGACCTTTAATTTTGACACTTGACTTACAAAAAAGTTCTTCTTTACTATATCCTTGACCACTTTCGTTACTCAATCCAGGATGCAGGCTGAATTGTTAATGCATTTATTTAAAGAAGAAACCCATTGCGAAACATCTCCATTATTCATACAGAACAGCACGTTTGCCACCAGCCCCTACCTATCCCACGCTACACAGCAGAGCAGTGGGAGAACCACGAGTAATAAGTAAGGTTATAATAAAAAATAAAAAGATTAGGTTTCCATTGAATCCTGTACTGCTCTTTTGAACTGCCATTTCATCCTGGAAAAATGAGCATTTTGCCAGGCCTAAAACTTCCTTTTTAATATTTATCAGTCACCTCAAAGGTAGGCCCTACCAACTCGTAGGCAGAGCGCATGGCAGTTAAAAAGCAGGGATGTGTATTTAAGTTTTACATATCCCAACAGTGAAAAACTCAAAGCAGTTTCCCACTGTTGTAATGCCTTTTCTCCCAGAGAGGGTTACTGCATTACACTTGATAAGTGATAGCTTCAGTTTGGGAACAGATAGAGAAAAGCTTTTTCCTCTGAAATGAATTGCAATTTAAAAATCCTATTTAATGGTAAAGTCAGATTTAAGCTACTATTGTGAAAATGCCACTTTTAGAAAGTCCACATTTTTCTGCTTGTACCAAATGTGCTTTTCTGCCAGTGTCCAGAGTCACATGACTGTGAATGGCTCTCCCGTTGTGTTTTGTGTTCTCCTTTCAGACATGGTAACAAAAGGGCCATGGGCATGGGGCAGGGTTTTAGCCTTCCGAGCAGGTGGCCTGGGGGGATGCATTCAGCCTTCATAAGCTTCAAAGGGTAGCCTCAGGGCTTGCCCGTCCCCTTCCTGACTTCTAAGGGCTGCCTAACCAGTCACGGACAAATGCAGCTCATACCTAGGCCTGCCTGCCCTTTGTTACTTTAGACAATTGTGAGCCAAACACAGGAAAGGTGGAAGGTTACACAAAATCAGCCCTAGGGATAAAAGTGGCACCTCCCGAACCTCTCATAAGAACACTCCTGGACCTGCAGAAGATTCAGAAGAAGGGCTGCCCTGCTGTCTGAAACAGGAAGACTGGACCTGCTTGCCTTGAACCTAGGCTCTCCAGAAGTGACTCCAAGGATCAGCTGGCTGACCTCCTGTTTGGGCTGTGGGACACTACAAGCTTCCAGAGGCCTCCCTGCAAATGCCCAGCTGACTAGCACTAACTAAACCTGCCAGGACCTGCCTAAGCCCTGCAGCAGGCATCTGCTAGAGTGAGTCCATATCCCAAAGAGGTGCCCCCCAGGTCCTGGAGCACTGGTTGGCATCAGAGTGAACTCCTCCTTCCTCAAAACCACAAGAAGCAGTCAGGGAAACAGTGCATAGACTTTTTCCAGATGTAGTCTGGTGGTGGCGTCAGGATGAGAACTTCAGTCAGAGATTCGCTTGCAGCGGTCTGATAGACCGAGAATATACTCACGAGGCTGTGCCGAGATGGTCTATCAGACTACTGTGAGCGAATCACCAAATGTATAAGGTAACATCTTCAGCAGGAGAAACCTGGTTCTCTCACCTGACCACGCGCTTCATCTTAGTCTGCTTGAACTTGTGATTTTGATCAGGTTCAGCGCAATTAGATAAACTCAACTGGCACTATGGCCCTCATTCCGACCCTGGCGGTCTGGGGACGACGGAAGCACCGCCAACAGGCTGGCGGTGCTTCCCTGCCAATTCTGACCGCGGCGGTAAACCGCGGTCAGAAAACCGGGTCCGGCGGTTTCCCGCCGGATTTCCCCCGGCCATGAGGATTCTGACCCCCTTCCCGGCAGCCTGTTTCTGGCGGTTTTTACCGCCAGGAACAGGATGGCGGGAACGGGTGTCTAGGGGCCCCAGGGGCCCCTGCACTGCCCATGCCACTGGCATGGGCAGTGCAGGGGCCCCCTAACAGGGCCCCAGCCTGCTTTTCACTGTTTGCTATGCAGACAGTGAAAAGCGCGACGGGTGCAACTGCACCCGTCGCACACCTGCAACACCGCCGGCTCCATTCGGAGCCGGCTTCAGTGTTGCAGGCCTCTTTCCCGCTGGGCCGGCGGGTGCTACCTTGGGTAGCGCCCGCCGGCCCAGCGGGAAAGTTGGAATAGCACCAGCGGTCTTTTGACCGCGGTGCGGCCAAATGGCGGTTCCCGCCAGGCGGGCGGCAAC
This sequence comes from Pleurodeles waltl, assembly GCF_031143425.1. Classification (NCBI taxonomy): domain Eukaryota; kingdom Metazoa; phylum Chordata; class Amphibia; order Caudata; family Salamandridae; genus Pleurodeles; species Pleurodeles waltl. Next base: position 1,128,329,648 of record NC_090448.1, read on the forward strand.
CGCCGCCCGCCGGGGTCAGAATGACCCCCTATGTGTTTTCTGGTGCTATTTTCTCTATAAACTTTAAACAATTCGAACTCCTGTTCTACTGATTGTATTTTTGTTGTCATTTTTGGTATCATTTTATTCAAATAAATGTACTCGCTTTATCTTAATTGGTTTTGGATTGGAAGTGTTGTGTTTTCACTCTATTACTGTTGGAGTGCTACATAAATACTTTACACATTGCCTCTAAGTTAAGCTTGACGACTTTTGTGCCAAGCTACCAGAAGGTTAAGCACAGGATAATTCAGTGACTTTTGGGGTCCGCGGTGACAAGGATTATGCATATTACTTGGGCGGAGCTCTAATCACTCCCGACTAACAGCCCAATGTCTTATAGTTCTTTAGAATCCTCCCAATAAAATAATTCTAAATTTTGGGAAGATCCAACATCTAACATTACAGACGACTTTACAAATGCAGGTATAGGCGGGTGAAAACAAACAATACCAGGCAAAGAGAAATGTTCCCCTGGCTCATGACACTTGGGATAGTGCCAATGTCACTACTCCCCGCTCTCACTTTGGCGTGTAATTCAAGTTACAGATAATGCTGACATGAAGCTGTAGTACTAAGCACTCAATTACTTCCCCTACACCATGCACTGTGCTTTACAAAATGCTGTGCGATGCACAATGCCCTGCAATGAAATCTAAGATTTAAGGTGTTTTCAGGATGTAAACATTGCAAAGGCTTCCTGGAGGATGACGGATAAACACAGATTTTGTTTCAAATGCCAGTGAATAAAAGAAATGGGCACAGCAGCATACGTTCTGTCCGAGCAGAGAACGAGTGTGTTCCATTCAAGGCGCTATTGACTATGTCAAACACCCGCTAGAAATTCATGTAAAAAATGTGGGGGCAATCACTGGGCTGTGGTTGTATTACATCATGGGTACTCGCAAACATTTTCTCAGGGGCCACAAAGTTTGGTTTGTGATGTGACCGAGGGCCGCATTGATGCTAGCAGGGTGGCGGGCTTCGGCGCGGAGGGTGGTGGGGGTGTGCAGTATGGTGGTGTAGGAGAAGTGAAGCATATACATCTAGTGGCTGAAATGCATAATGTGAAACCAGAAACCCTGCTATGAATCCTGGCTTCCCCCCTTTACCAAAATGTGTGATCCTAGACAATTCTTTTATTTCACTTTCCCTACTTTTTCTTCATTAGTGCATATAAGGGAATCTCAAACTACTTGACTTCAGGATGTGCGCTGTACAAGACCTTCTCCTGTGTTTGATTTAATAAATTATAATAATGTTCATGTGTAATAGGAACCCAGGCCACCAAAAGAGTGAATATGAAAACCAACTTGCCTCTTAGTTCAGTGTTGGCATTGTTTTCAAGGGGGGGGGGGAAACGAATGTTTCTGGATTTATGTTTGAAAACCATCACTTGAAAAGAAAATGCTTCTCCATGCACTGATATAATCTGATGTACTATGTTGAAACGACTCTGCATGTTAATTATGAACAGTTTTTGATTTTTGAAGAGCCCTTATTATATTTTTACAATTTTGGTGTAGCATGTCTTTAAAAATAAAGGTGTTCCTTCAGGCGCTGGATAACGTGGTTTCTTACTTTCTTTGCCTCCGATTAACATTTAAATAAAGGCTTGCCTTTTATTTAACATATTTTTAATCATTGTGCAGAGCTGAGTAAACAATAGCCCAGTTCTGCTGTTGAGCAGGGGGCCGCATGTAAAGGTCAGGAGGGCCGCATGCGGCCCGGGGCCGTACTTTGAGCATCACTGTATTACATCAACCACAAGGACCAGGAGTACAAATCGCCGCTACAATTGAGAACAGTGATTTTTTCGCAATCAGTTCACGCAATCTTGTCCATATATGTTGACCAAAAGTTTCAAAACCATAACCAGGCACAGCATGTACGTATGTGATATTAGTATAGTGGGAACCTAATCAAAATGCCGTGGGGCACTGTAACTGCAGACAACCAATAGCGGAGCTAGCTGGTTTGTGGGTGGTTAATGTACTATAATGTAGTCTTTAAAAATCTTTCCTAAATTGGAGCAGCGTGGTGGCGGTTCTGATGGATATAGGGATGTTACCCAAACTAAAACTCATCCTTCAGAATAACAATGTTCGCAAATGCTCTACAATGTAAAAAAAAAATATATAGTAATTTGCCTGGCCTTCAGAAAGGTACTACCACAAAGGGAGAATCACACGGACCCATCATTTGTAAAGTTCACAGCGTGCCAGAAAGTATGTGTATACCATTACTTTCCATCTCATCTCATAGCATTTGATCTGGAAATCTGCCGAGCCTGCCAAATTAGGAAACGGAAAATCTCTTGTTTTGAAAAGATGCATCCACCTTGTATTTACCGCCGGTTTGTACTCCCTTTGTAACTATAATGATTGGGGCCCCAGAATTACCGGCTGATACTGGAAAGACCACCTCCCAGTTACAAAATAAAGTCTGCCATTGGTTAGGGAAAAATACAAATGTCAACACAAGGGAATATAAGGATATACTATTTGTTAGGGGGTCTGGGTGGGTGGGCTCAGCAGGCAAACATATGAGGGGAGATTGTGTGGTGATTAACTGCAGATATCCTGCAATGGCAAGGCAACAGCTCCGCAGTTTTAATGTGCAGCATTCTTTGGAGGAAGATATAGGCCTTGTCCCATTCGTTTTTTTTTCCAAACATCTGCAAGCCAGACCAAGGGAAAACTCCACCTTCCCTTTTAGACCCCTTGACTAGCTGACTAACCCTACTCACAACAGATGAAGAAATCACTGCCCAGTCTGGATACCAAGGACAGACTCCACGACCCACTTGACACCACTCCCAATTTAAGGTAAGACACGCCCTTGTTGAAGTACTAACCTGTAAATAAGGCGGGAGCTAGCCATTGCCCCGCTCTAAGATTCATCAGTTGGAATATAGCGGGCATCAGGACCAAAATCTCGTACACCGATTGGCTTGCCCTTATTAACCAGTTTACTGTGATAATGTTGCATGAAACCTGGGCACGAGAAATGACCTCTGTGGACTGGTATAAATGTTTTTGGGTGTCTGTCGAAGCTGGGACAGAGCAGAGAGCTCAGGGAGGATTAGTTATTATGGCTTGGGTATCTAAGCTGTTCAAACTCACTGCTACACCTGTGAAACATGGGGGGGATACAAGTCTTGTGGGTAGTGGCATCTCGGAATTTTAGTTTTTTCTTAGTTAACTTTTACAACTCGGTGTATGAGCCTGGCTGTCAAACTGACCCATTATTAGGGGTACTGTCTACTTTAGAGGAGAGAATAGGGCACTCTCCAAATTGCAATGTTGTAATTTAGTGCTGGGCAGGGCGTTTAATACTAAGGTGGGCTGTAACTCTGAAAATCATGATCCCTCTGTGCGTGGTGGTTCCTTCTGCCCACATGTAGCCGATAAAAGGGGCAGGAAATTAAACAATGCTGTATCCCTGGCTAACCTCCTTAATGTGGGGACTATTGTGAAGCAGCAATTTGACTTACAATCAACCTTTGTTGGGTGGGGAAAAGGGTCAGGTATTGACTATGTTTTTGTCTTACAGTCTTTGGAAAGTATAATCCAATCAGGGGCATTCTGGACACCTGTTATAGGGACAATAATCCCATTGTGTTTGACATTTTAACATTAGATGGTGCCAGGTACAAAAGTTACCCCAGCCTAGTCGGCTTGACTATTAAGGACAAGGTGCTCAGAATTAAATAGCATAGTATCTCGCTTCCTGTCCTGTTCAATTCTCCTATTGAGGGGCAATGAGAACCTGTTAATGGACTCATTGTTATGTATTGACTCTCACCCTGAGGGGGCACTGGAGACGTTTCACACATTAAATCTCTCCATTAAGCAGTTCATGGATGCATTTCCTGGCAAAAGCAGGCTGGGAAAATTGGGTGGTTTGATGATAGATATAGAGCCCCTAACCGGCAGTTAAGGATGGGGCTTAACGAACAGCCAAGGATCCAAGAAGCTATCACCCAAGCCAGAGCTTCTTATAGGTTAGCTATTAAGAGAGGAAAAACATTTCTGAAGGAGGAGGCATGAGAGCAATTGATATCCACTGTTTCTGTGGTTATCAGTTTGGAGTGGGGAACACACAGATTTCAATAGGGAAGTCATTCTGGACTGTCTGTATATAAACAGCCTAGCTGCCTCCCTGGGGTGTCTGGATTCATTTCCTGCCCCTCACCTTATAACTAGAAATGCGGGGGAAGATGGTTAAAGAGATATCTCTTAGGCAGGCTGTGGAGAGGAGGGAAGCCAATTCTGAGATCTTGTAAGATCATTCAAACCTGTTCTTGCCTTTGGACTTATCTCTCCCTGGTTAGAAGTCCATGGGAGAGATCCTTACTCTCAAGATTTTGGCTGGGAAGAATACGGAATTAAATTTGCTTTCGACCTGGACAGTATGCTCCCAATTCCGTATTAAATTACCCCTGTGATGATAATATGCCACAGACTCTGAAACACCTAATTTTATTTTGTAAATTGTATGAATTGCCCAGAAAGAAATATTTGCTGCCACGCTTAAGTACTACAGGCTTTTATCACTATAGACCTGCTTTCTATTATCTTCAGGCACTTGATGACCCTGCTGTTATAACTCCAGTTGGGTCTTTTTTTAAATGTGCTATATATCTGAATACTGCACTAAATGATTGATACGAGATTTTTAATTCGAACTAGAATGGCGAAAACCGGATCTACCACACGTTTTAGTACATTTTTAATCATGGTCTTAAACTGTTTTAATTTGAATATGTTATATTTTTGTTTGTTTTGATTTTGATAGATTTGATTGTGGTGAATTTACTGTGTACTTTCATTATTGATAAATAATCGAATAAAGAAATACAACAACAAAGTTTGTGTTTTAAATTTAGTCAAGGAAATACCTTTGTTTTTGCATACGTAAATAATTATTTTGTAATGTTATTTAGCGCGAACTTGGCCCAACAGTATCAGAGTGTTTTACAAGAACACCAGATATCGTTACACATGTTTTTTTAGGCATGAACAGATTAAGTGATTTGCCTATAGTCACAGGATGGAGATCCAATGCAGGGATTAAAACCTAGTTTCCAGTTTGAAGGTTTGCAAGCTCTGGCCCAATGAAGGCTGCATGCAGCTGTTACACATGGATAACATTGTAATTTATTAAAGCAAACGCAGAAGAAGGATTCGTATAGCGCACAATCTAAAGTCATGTGTTTCAAGGTCTGCTGATACGTCAAGATGAAGAAAAAGGAGGGAAAGTGAAATAAAAGAACTGCATAGGATCACACAGTTCAGTATTGGAAAAGCCTGGATTGTTCCTGGATTTCCTGGTTTCACATTGTGGCATTCAGCCATTAGATGTGCATGCTTCGATTCCCCTATGCCCACATTATACATACCTGCCTCCTCACCAGCACTCTGCTGGCATCAATGCAGCCTTCAGTCACACCACAGACCACCCTTTTTGGCCCTTGGGAAAATGTTTGTGAGTACCCATGCCCTAGCCGCTAGGTATCTCCTGCCAGTAATGATGAACAGACTGAACAGGACATACGAACACAGAACTGAAGAAAGTTAAGATCTGGGACAGAAGTTGGAATACAATATACTGAGTAAATCCAGCAATAGGGGAGGACTGAGCTACTCTCTGACATTTAAGAGGGCTAACCTCATTCACAAGGTTATGTTTAAAGCCAGACAAATGAAATACAAATGAGGGAGACTTTGGAGTAAACTTTTCTTAAAGAAGCTCAGGAAAGTGATCCCAAGAACAATGGAGCTCTAGTAGCAGGCTCGATTTAAAATACAGAGAAGTTATAAACGATAAGATACGAGACAGAAAAGTGTCTGCAGCTCGGGAGCCATTTGAGGCTCTGTCTGCTGCTGAAAGCAAATATGCCACATGCACTGAATGGTCTTTACTGCAAAGATAACACTCATCTCTAAACCCTCATGTTTGCTATGCTCAGAGAAGTAATACTGTTTTGTTTTCGTGCTCACCACTCAATCACTAACCGCAAACCGCAAAAAACACTGAGTCCTGTCAACTGTTGTCACTTGTGAGCGGCCAGAACTTACTTTTGTTACTGGGTATCACAGGGTTCGTTTTAATAGACTTTACCCTTAGTAGAGCTTATGTTGGAACTAAGAGGTAGAACCAGTGCTTAATTTGTAAATAAAAAGGTGCCGGTGCTCAAAGCTCTCCTCTTGAACAAGCGGCTGCTGCAATTAAAAGTGCGAGCTCATAATACTGAGGCAGCTAATCCTGAAGCCAACTCAGGCCTTTTCCGTCCATTTATAGCCACTCCCTGCCCCTTCAGCTCACTCTGTCAGCTTCCTGCTTTTCCCCTTTCTGACACTTTTTTGTTTTTCTCTTCATTTGTCTTTCCCACGTGTCTTTTGCTCGCAGTAAATGCTTGAGACAAAACACTAAGCGCCGGCCCTCAGAAATAAGTGCCGGTGCTCAGCACCGGAAACAACAAGCACAAATTAAGCACTGGGTAGAACAGTAAATACTACCGCACCAGAGGGCAATGGATGTCATTTAGGGGTCGCTAGGAATCGCAGGTGTGACCCCAGACATTGCCTTTGTGACCCCTGGGTACACAGGTAGCAAATTCAATGCCAGGGGCATAGAGGCAGCTCGTCCTTATGGACGTCAGTTGGGACCTCACTCGGTTTGTTTTCTGTTGCTTTTTGTTACACTAATAGTGAATAATAACATTATTCACTATTAGTGTACTAAAAATGGGCTACATTTCGCCGGGGATATTGCATCCCTGGCAGCTGTGGTAAGTAAAAATGTTTTTAAATGTACATTGTATACGTGCTTGTGGGTGGACGTGTGTTTATGTGAGTGTAAGTGGGAATTTGTGTGTATCTGTAAGTGTGTGTGAGTGAAAGTGTAGGTCAAAGAGCGGGTGATGTCACTTCCGCTACTCCTGGCATTTTGATGAATTGATGTCCATGCTGAGGGCAACCCATAATCTGCATTGGCATATATTCAGGGTAATTACCCATTGCTACATAAAAACAAGGAACACTGGGTAGACCTTAAAGAGCAACATATCCAGACAACATCCAGACTAGATCCTCAGCCCCCTCAACACCCTCAAAGCTGAGCAAAAACAACCCCCAAAATGTGACTTATCACTCAAATTGATTTGTGACAAACCCGTGTTCCTACTTCATGAGGGAGTGCTCAGCTCTGCCACTCAAACAACATGTTACACTGAAATCATTAATGTTACATCAAAGAAGTGATGCAGCATCCCACTACATCATAGTGAGAACTCTAATGTTAGTGACTTATAATATGTGCAGAGATATAGGTCTAATAATGTGCCACTAAAAAGGTCTAACTCTGGACAGATCACGGGATACCCAAATGCAGATATGGTTTTACATGAGGTACATTTCAGTCTCACCACAGCTAGAAGAGTTACAACACTAGATTTGCAAAAAGTGCTTAGTTGTCTAACCAAGGAAGAACTTTGCTTTTCTGGCCCAAAGTTGCTATTGATGTCTTACAAAGACGGAATCCAGGCTGAAACACATTTAGAAGTTGCCTGGTAACTTTAATTAACCATACAAGGTTTACATATCTGTACCAAGGTGCTAGAAGTTGGGTTTCTGGTTAGCAGAAGTATGCACCCTGTCAAAGCAGGAAGCACATTCCTATTCTGGGTAAGTCATCAAACACCCTAAATTAACCTGTGCTCACCCCCTAGTAGCTTGGCACAGAGTAGTCATGTTTAACTTAAGAGGCAGTTTGTAAAATGTTCAACACTTCAAACAGTGAAACACCACACAAATATACCACACCTGGTTAGAAAAAGAGAGCTTAATTTAATGAACAATATGACTAAAACAACAAAAATCAAATATGTAGAACTTGAGATATTAGTTTTTAAAGAATAAACTGAAATGTAGAGCTGAAAAGCATAAAGCGCCAACCGGGACTATCTGGGTGCACTGGAGTGGGTCAAATCCGAAAAGTCAGGCCGACAGTTATGGAGTGCGGTTCAGATACAGGACCCAGCCTTGGCCCGCTGAAAAGTACCTTGGTTGCTTCAATGCTGCGGAAGACTCGAAGAGCAGGGGCAGCGAAGTGGCTGTTCTGAGCTGGGCAAAATCGAAGATGCGTCAGGGCTGAGGGTGATGTGCTGTGCCGAGGGCGATGCGATCGCCCAGATCCTCGCAGCAGCAGCGATGCGTCAGTGTACATGGAGATGTGCCAGTTCTGAGTGGCACACTGGCATTGATGCTTGGATTCTGGACTGGGGCAGCACTTTAAACCATTTCCAAGGGCTCAGGACTGGATATGGCACCACTTGGCAGGGCAAGACTCTCAAATGGCAGAGCCCAAGTGCTGTTGGTAATGATTTAGAAGACTTTGTGTCCCTGATACCTCAGAAAAACAGGAGGCAAGCCAGTAAGTCCTTGGTGTCACTCTGGTTCTGGGTTCAAGTGATATAGGTTCAGTCCTTCTCATCTGAGCACGGAGGGCAAATAGGTCAGCACAGCAAAAAAGCAGCTCTTCCAGAGCAGCAGTCCAGCAGAGTAGCAGTCCCTGTAGCAGCACAGCAGTCCTTCCTGGCAGAGTATCTACAGGTCCAGAAGTGTACTGAAGTGGTGGTGTTTGTGGTCCAGTATTTATACTTTGGTTCCCTATTTCTGTAAGGTGGGAGAAGCTTCTACAGAGTGGCTTTGAAGTGCAGGCAATCCACTTCCTCCCCTGGCTCCTCGCTGGCTGGATTGACAATACAGGGTTGTTAGTCCTATCGTGAGGAGACACAGAACAACCTAGTCAGGTGCAAGTGAGGCTGTGCTTAGCTCTGCGCCACAACAAGTTTATGACCCATCAGGGACTATCAACTCACACCTAAGCTCCCATATTGTGTGTTGCTGTCTAGAGAGAATAAACAAAGCCCAGCTGTCACCTACAGCAGACACATGATTAGAGACAGGCTGCAGGCACACAGGGCTAAGAACAGGAACATGCCAACTTTCTAAAAGTGCCATTTTCAAAATTGTAACCACAAATCAGACTTTACCATTAAAGTGGATTTCTTATTACAATCCCCTAGGCACAAAACATGACAGAGCAAACTCCTCCCAATCAAGAAGTCCAATAAATAAAACAAGACCAAAATGACAGAAATCCAATAAGTAGGTCGAGTTATGAACTTTTAAAGAATAAACTGTGGAAACGTGCATAGAAGAAAGCAACGCCAACCAGGGATATTTAGTCGCTCTGGACCGGGACAAAGTCAAAAGTTTAGGCTGACTGTTTTGGAATGCAGGCCAGCTACAGCTTCCCAGTTCGGCTCGCTGACCCAAATTCCTTAAATTCTAGTAGCGGAGCATTGCGGTGGTTTCAAACCACAGCATCCAGGAGATGTGTTGATTTTCCCCACGCAGCAGAGGAGATGTGCAGAAGTTCCCCATGCAGCAGTGGTGATGCTTCAGGGCTGAGATGCATTGGAATTCAGGTGCAGAAGCAGGCCATGTCAATGTCAAGGCGCCAATTTCAATGAGTGCAATGGCAGCGATGAGGAGTTTGTCATTGAGGCCTTCGTTGATGGGGAAAGCAGGAGCCTTGCACAGAAGAAAACGTTGCAGTGCTGCATCTGAAAGCAATGCACCAGTTTTATGCAACCAAACGCAGAGATCCACCATCTGTTCATGCACCAGCAGAGATGCAGTGGTTCTGTTGGAGCAGCACCTGAAAATATACCGCCAAGGGGCCACGACTGGGGTGGCACTACTTGGCGGGCACGGCTTACAGCTGGCAGAGTCCAGCTGGATTGATTGGAAGATTTTTATGTCCCTGAGACTTAAATCTAGGAGACCCGTCAGCTGCTCTTGGAGTCACTCTGGCTTCTGGGTTGGAGAGATGCAGGTCCAATTCTTCTCAACCAGGCAGGGGGACAGCAGGTCAACACAGCTAGGAAGCAGTTTTTCCAGAGCGACAGTCCAGCAGAGTGCCAGTCCTTGTATCAGAACAGCATTCCCTTTCTTATACCCAGTGGTGCCTTTGAAGTAGGGGAAGACTTCAAAGGAGTCTTTGAAGTGCCCAGAGGTCCTACTTTCCTACCCTGGCTCCAGACATATTATAGCCCTTTGTGTGGGGAAAGGACAAAGCCTAATCAGGCGTAAGTGTGAGGATGTGGCCAGGTTTTCCCTCCCATCCTGTTCTGATGGCCCAACGGGGACCATCACTTCACACCTAAGCTCCAACTGTGTGTTAGGTTATGTTAAGTTGCTTATATAGCGCATGGCTACCCAAAGGACTCCCAGCACTAAACAAGAACCTCTGCTGCGACAAAGTCTGAGGAACAGGCTCTAAAACAGCCAGGTTTTAAGTGCTTTCCGGAAGTTAAGTTCATGTGTGATTAGCAGGATGCTAAGGGGAAGAGAATTCCACAATTTGGCTCGAGGTATGCCATAGTAGTACCTCCCCATCTTGATGTTTTTTACTCTGGGTATAATGGCCAACGCCGCTGTTGAAGACCTGAGATGTCTGCTAGGTTTATTAAAAGATGCATGGGTCCTTAGAAGAGGGGGACATCTATTATATAAGGACCTATGAATACAGCACAACCTTTAAAACTCCATGACCTGTTCCACTGGGAGCCAATGAAGAGAGGAAAGGGCACGTTTAACGGAATCGTGCCTAGGTATCTCCAAAAGAAGACAAGCTGCGGTGTTCTGAACCACCTGCAACTTCCTTTTAACGTACTTAGGGGAACCTAGATACAATCCATTGCCATAGCCCAATCGAGAGATGAAAAGAGCCTGAATAATAAGTCTTTTTGCCAACAACAGAAGAATTTTAAAAACCTTCCTTAAGAGTCTCATTAGACCAAAGCAAGTCGAAGAACTTTTCTTAGCCTGATGATCCATAGTAAGTCGGGGATCAAGCCAGACTCCTAAACTTTTGATATAATCCTTGGGAGGAGGCAACTCCCCCATGGATCCAAGCAACGAGGGATTCATACCCAGATGGGAGCAGTGTACCAGTATCATCACCTCAGTCTTGTCTTCATTTAGTTGGAGCATACATTCAGCCATTTATCTTGACACCGCCTGTAGACAGAGACAATGAAAGTCCATCGGTACCAGAGTTAGTAGAAAACGAGACCACTAGTTGGGTGTCATCTGCATAAGACACTAGTGAAAGTCCTAAAGGCTCCACTATCTTAGCCAAGGGGGCCATATAGATATTAAATGGAGTAGGGCCAAGGGACAAGCCCTGTGGCACACCACAGCAACTTTTAATACAACTGGAGAGGAAAGATCGGTCAAGCACCTGAAATGATCTCCCACTCAAAGACAAGGAGAGCCAACTTAGTGCCCCTCCCGTGACTCCAATCTCCCTCATCCTCTGAAGTAGTAAATGGTGGTCAACTGTATCAAAGGCAGCACTAAGTTCAAGGAGAAAAATCGCCGAAAGTTGAGCGTTAATGTGTTCTTAAATTATTTTGGAAAGGGTTGGCAGCAACAAGATGGGTCTATAATTATTGAGTACTGGTGCGTCAAGGTTGGGTTTTTTCAGCAGGGGTTTAACTATGGCATGTTTCCACTGATCAGGAACTATGCTCCTGGATAGTGAGCAATTCAACAGCTCAGTCAGGACTGGAATGATAACTGGCGCTCCTAGGGCCAATACAGAAGGGGGAGCAGGGTCAAGTAGGGATCCCGACTTAAGATTCGAGAGGAGAGAGGTGACCTGATCGTGGGAGAGAGGGGAGAATTGCGAAATAACAGAAGCACAGTTATGGCGCAACCTGGGAGTAGTGCATACTGTTCGGTAGGTTCGAATAAATATTGACAATTATTTGTTGAAAAGACAGTGACAAATTATTACTATGATCTTAAGAGGCTTCCACTAATTCGCCTGCAGGGTGTGTGGCTGTCTAGAGTGAATACACAAGGCCCAGTTGTCACCCACCCCATACAAGTGATTAGAGACAGGCCGCAGGCGCACAGGCTTAGGGACAGGAAAATTACAACTTTCTAAAAGTGTCATTTTCAAAATTGTAACCATAAATCCGACTTTACCATTAATACCTTCGCTGCCAGGCCTTTTCCCCCTCAGGTGCCAGGCCTTTTTTTGGCTATTTGGGGCAGGGCGTGCTTAGGCCCTCATATCTTTTTGTCCACATAAGCTACCCATGCCAAATTTGCGTCCTTTTTTTCCAACATCCAAGGGATTCTAGAGGTACCCAGACTTTGTGGGTTCCCCTGAAGGAGACCAAGAAAGTAGCCAAAATACAGTCAAAATTTCGTTTTTTAAAAAGAAATTGGAAAAAAGGGCTGCAGAAGAAGGCTTGTGGTTTTTTCCCTGAAACTGGCATCAACAAAGGGTTTGCAGTGCTAAAATCACCAGCTTCCCAGCTTTCAGGAATAGGCAGACTTGAATCAGAAAACCCAATTTTTCAACACAATTTTGGCATTTTACTGGGACATATCCCATTTTTACGATTGTTTGTGCTTTCAGCCTCCGTCCAGTCAGTGAAAGAAATGGGTGTGAAACCAATGTTGGATCCCAGAAACCTAACCATTTCCGAAAAGTAGACAAAATTCTGAATTCAGCAATGGGTGATTTGTGTAGATCCTACAAGGGTTTCCTACAGAAAATAACAACTGAAATAAAGAAATATTGAAATGAAGGGAAAAAAAAAACAGCCATTTTTCTCTACGTTTTATCGGTAACTTTTTCCTGCAATGTCAGATTTTTGAAAGCAATATACCGTTACGTCTGCCGGACTCTTCTGGTTGCGGGATATATAGGGCTTGTAGGTTCATCAAGAACCCTAGGTACCCAGAGCAAATAAATGAGCTGCACCTTGCAGTGGGTTTTCATTCTATACCGGGTATACAGCAATTCATTTGCTGAAATATACAGAGCGAAAAATAGGTATCAAGAAAACCTTTGTATTTCCAAAATGGGTGTTGGGAGCAGTTGTTATTTGCACATCTCTGAATTCTGGGGTGCCCATACTAGCATGTGAATTACAGGGCATTTCTCAAATAGACGTCTTTTTTACACACTGTCTTATATTTGGAAGGAAAAAATGTAGAGAAAGACAAGGGGCAATAACACTTGTTTTGCTATTCTACCTTCCCCCAAGTCTCCCGATAAAAATGGTACCTCACTTGTGTGGGTAGACCTAGCGCCCGCGACAGGAAGTGCCCCAAAACACAACGTGGACACATCAAATTTTCCCAAAGAAAACAGAGGTTTTTTTTTTGCAAGGTGCCTACCTGTGGATTTTGGCCTCCAGCTCAGCCGGCACCTAGGGAAACCTACCAAACCTGTGCATTTTTGAAAACTAGAGACCTAGGGGAATCCAGAATGGGGTGACTTGTGGGGCTCTCACCAGGTTCTGTTACCCACAATCCTTGGCAAACCTCAAAATGTGGCTAAAAAAAACACGTTTTCCTCACATTTCGGTGACAGAAAGTTCTGGAATCTGAGAGGAGCCACAAATTTCCTTCCACCGAGCGTTCCCCCAAGTCTCCCGATAAAAATGGTACCTCACTTGTGTGGGTAGGCCTAGTGCCCGCGACGGGAAATGCCCCAAAACACTATCTGGACACATCAAAATTATCAAATAGAAAACTATCTGTTTTTGCGGGGGCACCTGCGTTTTTGGTCCTGGGCTCAGCAGCCATCTAGGGAAACCTACCAAACCCAGACATTTCTGAAAACTAGACACCCAATGGACTCAAGGGAGGTGTGACTTGCGTGGACCCCCAATGTTTTCTTACCCAGAATCCTCAGCAAACCTCAAATTTAGCTAAAAAAAAAAATATCACATACTTCCCACATTTCTGTGTGGGATCACCGCACCGGGACGAATTTCCTACCACCCAACGTTCCCCTTAGTCTCCCGGTAAAAATGATACCTCACTTGTGTAGGTGGGCCAAGTGTTTGTGACAGGGAAGAGCCAAAAACACGATGAAATTGAGGGGGAACCGAAGTGGGTCAAAAAGGGCAGTTTGAACCAAAACATTTTTAGGCTGACAAGTGCAGCAGAAATGTTATCGGTATAGATGAGACAATGCTGGGTGGTAGGAATTTTGTCGATTCCTGCAGATTCCGGAAGGTTCCATCACAAAAATGTGAGAAAAATGTGTGTTTTGCAGAAAAGTTGCAGGTTTGCAGGGCACTGTAGGTAAGGAAATGGTGCGGGGTGCTTGTGAGTTTTCAGATGTGTCTAGGTCTTTTTCTACATGGCAGCGTCCCAAAGTAAATAAAAAAGTGTAACCCTCACCATTCCAAGTGGGACGATTTTGAGAGTTACCAAGCTCTCATGGCCCAAATGTAAAACAAAAAAACAAAAAAATCAAATGTCCTCTTGCTTGCCATGGGATAATATGTTTTAGTGTGTGGGGGAGAGCTGAATGACTGTTAGCCCCTTCAGTTCGGGTGAGGGCATAACCAGGCCCATACTGGTTGGTAGTCACCACCCCACAATTTTTTTTACATTTTTTTTATTTCATGGAATCTAGTAGACTTTCTGCCCCCGGGTGTGGATCGGGGTAATTGCCCCATCTGCCCACTGGTGGGCAGAACAACTTTGGACCCATTTATTTGGGGTGGGGGTATGGCCATAACCCCACCCTCTCATTTTGAAATAAAAATCTTCCCCGGTCTCTGGTGAGCTTTCTGCCCCTCTTGGGGGCAGATGGGCCTTCCAAAAATAGGCCAATCTGCAGGGGGCAGATATGGCCAACAGTAATGTGTCCCCATGGGGAGCGACCCTTGCCCAAGGGGCTGACCCCCTCAAACAAAACACACATACACACACACCAATCCCTGGTGTCTAGTGGTTTCTGCCCCCCTTGGGGGAAGATTGGCCTAACAAAAATAGGCCGATCTGCCCCCGAGGGGGGCGGAAATGGCCTAAATACAATTTGCCCCCCAGGGGTGCGACCCTTGCCTAAGGGGTCGCTCCTCATACATTAAAACAAAGTAAATAAAAATATAAATATATCCCTGGTGACTAGAGGTTTCTGCCCCCCCCCCTGGAGGGAGATCGGCCTAATTATATTAGGCCGATCTGCCTCAGAGGGGGGCAGAAATGGCCTAAGCACAATTTGCCCCCCCCAGGGAGCGACCCTTACTAAGGGGTCGCTCCCTGCACGTAAAAGAAAAAAAATAAATTCCCTGGTGTCTAGTGGGCATTTCTGCCTCCCCTGGGGGCAGATCAGCCTAATTATATTAAGCCAATCTGCCCCCGGCAGAAAGGGCCTAAAAATAATAAGGCCCCCTAGGGAGCGACCCTTGCCCAAGGGGCCGCTCCCTTTATAAGAAACACAAAGAAAAAAAAATCCCTGGTGTCTAGTGGGCATTTCTGCACCCCCTGGGGCAGATCGGCCTAATTATATTAGGCTGATCTGCCCCCGGGGGGGGGGGAGGCAGAAATGGGCAAAGCACAAAGCGATGTCTCTCCCACCCCCCTCCTCCCTAGCGGAAGAGAAATGCTAAGCATTTCTCTTCCGCATCGCAGGAGGCGACCTCTGATGAGGTCAGCACGCAATCTCGTGCTGATGTCATCAGACGTCACTAGGGGGATCGGGGGTGAAAGGGGAAGCGATTCCCCTTTCATCCCTGGTGGGGGGGGCCACAGGGGGAGAGCTAGCGCTTCCACCGTGGGCCCGGTGCAGGACGAGACCACCTCGTCCAAGGCACCGAGGGGGTTAAAGAGGAATTCTCATCACAATTCCATAGGTACAAAACATGACACATCTGCCTCTCCCAATGAGAAATTAAATGTAAGAAGGAATCCCCCAATGTTATCCTTTGAGAGGAGTAGGCCTCACAGCACTGATAAATGCATTTGGGAATTTTTCACTACCAGGACATGTAAAACTAGAAAGCACAAGTCCTACCCTTTAATTACATAGCATCCTGTCCTATGGGCTACCTAGGGCCTTCCTTAGGGGTGACATATGTAATAAAAGGGGACTGTAAGGCTTGGAAAGGGGTTTTCAATGCCAAGTCAATAGTGTGATACTGCTTTCAGACTGCAAAGGCAGGCCTGGGGCATGTTTGGAGAGCTACATACGTGGGTGGCAAAATCAGTGCTGCAGACCCACTAATAGCATTTAATTTACAGGCCCTGGGCACATGTAGTGAGTGCACTTTACTAGGGACCTATAAGTAAAATAAATATGCCAACTGGGTATATGCCAATCAGAACCATGTTTAGGGGAGTGAGCACAAGCGGGTTAGCACTGCTTAGCATTCTCTGGGACACCAGAACATACACTGCATGAATCCTGGCGCTGTTTTCATGCTAAACTAAGCATGAAAGCAGCGTCAAGATTGGTCTGAGTGGCTTTGACTGACGCTCAGACACAACCCTGGGGTCTGGCAGTTTCTCCAGCCTGGATGTTCAATACAGCCGGGCTGAAGAAATCTAAGTGCGCATGTGTGTTTGGCTGACCTAAGACGGCCGGACAAACACACATGTGCACTTAGGGGCAATCTCTACTTCTCCCCCCTCCCTTGGCCCAGCCTCAGCCCTCCCTGCACTGCTGGCTGAGAAAACAGATGAAAAATAAAAAGCTAGTGAACTATTGTTTTATTTCCCCTCTGCTAGCTCAGCCAGGGAGGCAATACTCCTTCGCCACTGCAAAGGAACTGACCCCTGCTTTATGTACTTGCATCAAAATGCCCGAGGTGAGTGCAAGGTAAGTCCGTATGTGCTGACAACAAAGCACCCTGAAATGTAAGGAAGGCGACTCAAGATGTGTCTGAAACAAAGCACCCTGAGGTGTGTACGTAAGGTCACTCCATATGCACCCATAGTTTAATGAAAGATACCTCAATATGTGTTGATAACAAAGCACCCCGAGTGAATGCAATGGTATTCTTTGTGCACTTGTAGCAAAACATACTGACGTGAAATGCAGAGAGACTCAATTTGCACTTGTATCAAAGCAGTCCGAGGTGAAGTTAAGAGCAATCTTTGTTCACTTGCACCAAAGCACCCCGAGGTGAATGCAGAGACACTCAATATGGGCTTGTAACAAAGCACCCCGAGTGAATGCAAGGGTATTCTTAATTCACTTGTAGCAAATCACTCAGAGGTGAATGTAGAGACTCAAAATGCACTTGTAACAAAGCTCCGAGGTGACTGCAATTTGAGAATATGGGCTGATAGCAAAGCACTCAGAGCTGAAAGCCAGCTGACATTATGTGCTAATAACAAAACACCCTGCTTTGACTGCAAGGTGACTCTGTAAATGCTGGTTACAAAGCACTTTCAGGTGCACGCAAGGCCGACTCACTATATACACAGGTAAAAAGCAGTTTAAGTGAATGCAAGATAATGTGTTTGATGAGTCAGCGAAAAAATTTACTTTAATGAAATGAATTATTTGAAAAAATATTTAGCTGTTTTATCAACTTTGACTTTGTTAAAAAAAAAATCCCCACTGACTAATTTATGGAAATGTACAATTGGTTTAAATGGGTTACTCAGTATTATGCCCTCAATAGCCATGGTGAAGTTTGTTTACTGGTGCTATCTGGCGGTGTCGTATTCCAGTGCTTAGCTGCAAAGAGAGACAGACAGTGCCCACCTATCCTGACTCTGAATGTAAGTATCACCAAGAAGTGAGAGGCGAATAAAACACGAGATCGAGAGGTTAAGTACAGCTGGAATTTAGACTGTAAGCAGATGGGGCCTTTGTTAGCTGGGGCCCGATGCACCAACAGGGGGCCAGTGCAGAGATGGCAGGAAACATGGCGGATGAGCCCTAAAAGCACTTGTGAAGGTGTCTGTCAAACAGGTAATTCAGATCTCCTCTGTACAGTGTAGTACAGTCGAGAACACATAGTGCCCTCAATTGTGAGCGACCATTAAATGAAATACAAAGGAAGCCATGATCCCATGGGCAAGGATTAAAGTGTGAGCCCCGTTGTGAAGCTCGGGGAGTGCTTACCCCAGTGCTTGAAATGGAAAAACAGAAGTGCAGGTACTCTCAACCAGAGTACCTGCTTGTTTCCGAGAAGTGCTGGTACTCTCCAATTAAAAGTATTACGTTTTTATTGTGAAGTGGCGGTACTCTCCTTCTTAAAATAAAAAAGTGCCGGTACTCAGTACCGGACAGTACCGGCCCCATTTAAAGCACTGCTTACCCCACTCCATACCTCACTGACCATCCCGTGGATAGCTCTGCGCAGTAAAGACAGCTTCAGTCACCAAAACTCTTCCCTAAGGGAAGCAAGAGGGTTTCCTTCAAACCAATAGATTCTTTTGAGAAGCCTTCTTCTGAAATAATTGACTTGGCTGCTGGTTGACTCAAGCCGATAGCTATGGATGGCGCCGGAAGGCATACGTTCGCTGCTAATGTTAAGAACATAAAAAACAGCCATAAAACGTCGACCTGGTCTTGGGCTACAAGAGTAAACAGAACAGAATACCAGGGAGCTGAGCCTACATGCGAGTACAAGGATGCAGTTCAGCCTATGGATGGTTTACAAATATGTAATATTGCAAGTGCCCATATAGGACACCCTACAGTACAACTGCTGGGTGCATGTCTGCAATAAAACTGAAATAAAGTCAAGAATGTGAGATAATGTACTTAGTTATAGTGCACATCTGGCAATACACTGGGGGCGTGCTCATTATCAAAGGACATTGTTTTAATGAAAGGCAGAGGCTGACTTTTATTGACTCATTTGTTAATGATAACAACTTATAGAATCCCTGATCCATTTAGCTTATAAAGTATTATATAGTTTGTAAATGCCCTGCTCAGAGTGCCTTTATTGTTTGTGTCCACAAACCTAGAGATTTAAAGTGCCTATCAAAGAGACTTTTGACGCTGAGCACCAGTGTATTTGAAACCCATCAATGATCCAGAGGACATGGAGCCTCCATACTAGCACTGGGTGTGGAAGAAATGATCAGTTGAAGCAGGGCAAGGAGATGCAATGAGACTTCAACTATTACATCAAAAATGAATGCTGCCTATAAAATAAAAGGCAGCGGGTATTGGCATCAGGGTTAGAAAACGGTTTATGATTGTGTTAATTTAAGTTGGTATTAGAGGAAGAGTTCATTTAAGCTAGAACTTGGTAGCGCTCGCTGGGGCCGCAGGAGCACACCTCATTTAACGCTTGCACCGGGTCCGCACGAGTGCTGTGGCGCCAGAGGCCCATTAGAGGGAGCCTCTCCCTTGTGACGCGCTACATGCGCCTGACCCGCTTCTGTTCTGAGAGACGGTCGGAAGCGCAGAGCCTTGTCAACATGGTGCCTCCCCGGGATGCCTGGAAGCCAGCACACCCCAGAAGGGCTCTGTATTTTAAATTAAGCAGCCGGCGGCCTGATGCCCGTGTGTGTGTGGGACTGTATTTAATAGCTCCTGATGCCAGCTTCTTTGTTCACGGGGCAGTAGCATGCATGGCAGGCCATATATAAGCTGCTGCAGGGTCCGGCCCAGGTGTTTGGTTGTGCCTATCCTCAGACTCAGGGTGTTTGGGGCCCAAATTAATGTCTATTGCACATTGTGCCAAAACCTAGCTACCCTCCCTATAGCACCATATTAAGGCACTTGGGTGCCTGCCACAATGATTTGCCTGCTATAATTAATGCCATATACTTGCAAGGTGTAGGCCATGTATTTTTCTCTCTCTCTGCCTGCGGGGTTACTTCTTGCCTAAAGCATGGCTGAATATAGCAAAGAGGAGTCAATCTCTGTCTTCCCAATGGACGATGAGTTTTGTGAGGCAATTTATGTTTCTATCTAACAGCCAGTAGCCTTAGCGATAACATTCCTAGAATGCCACCTTCTCCATATTCCCTCCAGCGCTTCAGCTCCTTTACTCCCCACGGGTGCTCCTACCCAGCACCCACCCAAGCGCAGAGCAACCCCTGCCAATGATTTAAGTGCCTTTGACTGCCTAAAAAAGACATTCCTGTTGTGGCCAGTTCTTGCTGGCATTGACAATACTCCTGGGGTTCTCTCTGACCTAGTGGATGATGGTGATCCTCCCTCTCTGACTGATAGGGATGACAGCGAGTCCCTGGGGGATTCAAGACGAGGTAGGACCCTCTAGACCCTGGTGCCTATCCCGAAACCTGCCCCCTCGGAGGAACCAGACAGTAAGTCTGATACGCTAGACCCCAATGACCTTATCCACCCCAGGTCAGCTGAATGGACGCCCACCCCTTAGATGGCCAAATATGCAGCGCATCCGCTAACCTTTAGAGAAAGAGGTACGATCTCGCCTCCGGGCACAATGCCAACGTCCAGATTGGCAAAATAAAGCTGACCCAAGAAATCAAACCCAAAATAGCCACCTTTCTCTCAAAGTACATCAGGGACCACCCAAAAAAAAGGTATAGATAGGTCCTGGCGCTTGAGCCAGGACAAGTTGTTAGACATGCTTGGCCTATTATCAAAAATCTTGCCACTGGCAGAGGAGGCTAAAGCCTTGACCTGGAGTCTCTATCGGGATGGGCACATCATGCAATAATATTCTTAGGAAATGCAAATTGTGCAGTCTCAACAGAGAGGAGGCATTTCCTACTTATTGAGGTGGACCCCAAGTTTGGGGATTTGGCTTCCATAGAGTCTGGCCCTGTGGCCCAAGGAGGTTTGTTTGGTGACCCATTCAAGATTAAATTGGGGAAGTTCATTTCCCTGTTCATGTCTTAAGATAAGTACAGGCTTCCATCAAGAAGATTTTCCAGCCACGCATTTTTGTTGAGGTCATTTGTGGTAGGGGGAGCTCGACTGGCCACTTCTTCACTCAACTCCCCTCTAGAGGCCCAACAACTGACAGCCTCAGTGGCAAGACCAGTCCCAGCAAGGGGAGTTTTTACCCATCAGGAGAGGACACAGGGGCCGAGCTCATTCAGAGGACAGACTCGCGGAAGCCAATCAGGTGAGTGTCGTTACACTGTCCCAACAGGAAGAGGGAGGTAGGTTGGCTCTAATCAGACATAACAGGGAGGAATTAATCTTGGACAGAAGGGTTCTTCAGACTGTCCGAGGTTTTCACAGAGATTTCTATGGTATCCCATGTTTACCCTGTCCCATACTGCTGACATTTTTGGATGCTCAGTGTCCTTTTATAGCTCAAGAGGTAGCAGACCTGCTGTACAAAGGAGCTATTGTTCGCTCTTCTCTCCACCCACGTTCCTTCGTAAGCAATAGTTTTCTTGTGGAAAAAAGGGATGGAGGCTACTAGCCCATAATAAACTTAAGACTTCAACAGCTGGTTAGTTCATCGGCATTTCAAGATGGAAGGGATCCATCTAGTGTGCAATTTACTCCAGCCTAGGGACTGGATGGTTTGCCTTGACCTCAAGGATGACTATCTGACTGTCCCGATATATGCGCCCCATCGCAGGTTCCTCCAATTCGAATGGCCAGGTCAGGTGTTCAAATTTCACACCCTTCCTTTCGGGCTGTCTTTGGTGCCATGGTGTTTTACCAAGGTCCTCAAGCCTGTGATGGAAGTGCGTCTGATCATCCATTAGGATGATCTGCTCTTGAATCAATGCCCGACTCAGCTCAGAGTGCAGTTGAATTTAACGACTCAGCTTTTGGAATTCCTCTGATTTGTAATAAACGAAAATAAATGTCTGAAGGCCCAGGCCACAGAGACCACCTTTTAGGATTTGTCATCAACTCCAAAGTACAAACCCTCCGCATTCCCTCGCAGAAGTTATCCAAGTTTCACAGAGTTGAAACGTACACTAGCCAGCCCTTTAGCACCTCTACATCAGGTAGGTTTACTTTCTTCCTCCTTTTAAACCATCTTTTCTGGCCTTCTTCACTACAGGGCTTTGTAATGGTTGAAAACCTTTCATCTCCATTGGGGATTGCGGTATTCAGACCAGGTACCACTGACAGAGGAGGTTCGGGATGAGATGATTTGGTGGCTCGCTCATATGGAGGCCTGGAACGGCAGAGCCATCTTTGGGTCAGATCCTGACATGGTCAGATAAACTGATAACAGCACGCTAGGCTGGGGGACTCGACCTGGGGATTCATGCACCGGTGGAAAATGGTCTGCAGCGGAAAAGAGTCTTCACATAAATTGCCTGGAATTAATAGTGGGGTTCTTTGTGGTCCCATGCTGGACCAAAGACAGAGTGAACTGCTGTGTCCTCTTAAAAATGAACAGCCAGTCAGCGGTTCGCAATGTCAATCACCTGGAGAGCCCCAAGGCAAAGATGTTGGCGGATTTAGCCAAAGCATTCTGGGAATTCTGCTTAGCGAGAAATATCTCTGACAGCAGAGTATCTGCCTTGGGCCTCCAACATGGTGGCAGATTGGCTGGATATGACTTTATGGCAGCTGGACCCAACAGTTTTTCGCCAGTTGAGCAAGCAAGGGGCCATTTACGGCAGACCGTATTGCTTCCCATCTGGACCATCAGGCAGAATGCTTCTTCAGCTGGAGGTCGGATCTGCTGGCAGTAGCGACGGATGCACTTCTATAAGATTAGTCGTAGGAGAAAAGGTATGCTTTTCCCCCCTTTTGCAATGATCATGAGACTGTCTACTGAGGTGAGGCGTCAGAAGGTCAGTCTGGTCCTAATAACACCAAATTGGAGATCACAAGCTTGGCAATCCATCTACCCCACACTCCAGATCTCTTTCGCAATTCGGGGAGGGAATCCATACCCTGTAGTCCTACAAGGACAATTACCCCTCATGACATGGAGGATTACCAGGAAAGATGGTGAATCTCAGGCCTTTTGGGAGAAGCTGAAAGGCTACTCACCGCTGCATGAGCAGAGAGCGATGGGTGATCCGGGGGGGGGGGGGCTGACACTGCCCAACTGTTAAACTTCCTGGCTTCTTTTGTCTCGCAGGTCATGGCCTATAGGACAGGTAACACTTTCTGCTCAGCTGTATCAGTGGGACATGTTCTGGTTCAGGGTTTTCAAGTTGGAAACCATCCTTGAGTGTATAAGTTGATAAGAGGCATTTGTCTCTCTATAACCCCAGAACCAAGATACTTGTTTTATAGGATGTTAATCGGGTTCTGCATCTTTTCCAGTCTTGGCCTTGCAATGAATATTTGTCTCATAAGCAGCTCTATGGAAAATTGGCCATGCTGCTTTGTCTCATTTCCTTGTCGTAGAGTCTCTGATGTGAGGGCTCTAGATCTGGCAGGTAGAGGGTTCACTCCGGAGAAAGTAACCTTTCATATTTCCCTGTGGACAAAGTCCAACTCCAGGGTCCTTTCCTACCCAACGTTTGATAAGTCGACAAAATTGTGCGGGGTCCGATGTTTGAAGACCTACTAAGATGTGACAGAGGAATTCAGGCCTCTGGGTGAATGCCAATTGTTGATGGGCCTCCAGAAGCCTTTCAAGGTGGTATCCTCCCTCAGTATTGCACATTGGGTTAAATGGGATATGACAGAGGCTGGAGTTGACAGTTTGAAGTTTGGGGCACATTCTGTGACGGGTGCTATGGCCTTGAAGGTGTTCAGTGTTGGTGCCGTTTACAGGACATTCTGAACGCAGCAGATTGGTCTTTGGACTCAATGTTCAAAGGTTTTTCTTTAAATCGGTCTTGCATATGGCCTTGCTGGTAGTCGACAAGCTTTGAACCAACATAATCCTCACCTCCGATCCAGACATAGAATGAAACATTTCCTAGCAAATAAAACTAAAAACTTCAATTCTATTAAGGACACGGAGGCAAGGATTATTTCCCACCCAAGATTCTGCAATACTATTTCCCTCTTTGGGGTGAATGCAGAACCAAATAATTTGTTTAAAATGGTAGAGGATGATCGGCTTAAGGTATAAGTAATGTTATTACGTTGAACAGTGCCTGTCGTAAGGATGAGTTTGGATGATCTTGATGGTTTGATATACTTTGCACAAGATAAAATGTTGTTTATTGTGTCTGAACATGTTGTAGCCTATTTTGTTTGTCTTGGGGAAGGCATTGTTCTCAGTATCTTTTTTATATTCTCAGGTACTGATGGCAATAAAGGGGGCTAACAGTTATTCAAGGATGGTCAACTTTCGCAGAAATAAAAGAGGAAGAGTTACGGCGAGTGGATGAGGATAAAGGACTGGAACCGTTACAATTGGTTAAAGATTGTAGTTTTACTAGCTGCAAACCATGGGAGATGTAGTTTTTACAGTTGTTGTTGAAGTCTGCTGGAGCGGAATTAAAGGGAAAGTAAAAGCACAATCCTCGCCTCTGTGTCCTTAATAGAATTAAAACTTTGTTATATTTGCTATGACATTTTTTATTACGGTTCTTGATTTTGTGGTATTTATATTTTTAACATTCCTGTCTGCATTTATCCATAGTTATTTTATGACTATCTTATTTGTATTTATCCATATTTATTTTGTGTTTTGAAAATAAAAGGAGTTGTAAAATGGTGTATTTCCACATTTAACTGCCAACCATGCACTCCTATTTTGAAGCTTGTTATGTTTTAGCAAAGTAAGCAACCAAATAAAACACTACGTCCACAGATAAATATGAGCATTATATACAAATATATCCTAGCATATGCCTCTTTTTGAGGAAACCTCATCCTGTTTTTTAACTCCTTATGCTTATATCTGCTCAGCTGTGGGCCTCAAATTCGTGAAGGACAACGTGGGGAGTGACTCATAACAATCCCATTTTTTGGCTTTTAAAAATAGACAGAAAACATATAGTTTTCTGTCTGTATGTATCTGTAAACATCAGTAAAAACAGGAAACTGAGAGCCCTTTAACCTAATGCAAAACACTTTCAAATGGATGGAGTCTCTTATGCCTTGAAACAGCAGCAGTCTGTTAAAGGACACTCCAAAAGTAATTTACAGGCTGATAATGTGTGGAATGTGGCCTGTGCCCAGATCTGCTATAAGGAGTCCTGCTGTCACACCAGACTCTAAACACAAAGCGAATATCAGAGTAATACATTCAAAACAAAAACAATGGCACAGAATGGAACTAGCTTGTGTGTGGATGTGCTCCTTGTGAAAAAGCAAAATGTAGTGACTCAAAGTGAAGTTATCCATTGGCTGAAGCGGGTTGACCACCCTGCCCCATGCTATGCTGTAATGTGCGGAAGCAAAATGTAAATGATAAGCCAACAGACTAATGGATTAAGAAAGCAGACTGAAACTCCTTTAAATAAGTATGTTATACATATATCTGAAGAAACTCAAAAGATCTTGGCTAACCCTAAACCTGAGGAGGAAGTGAGAGAAAGATTGGCAAAGACACCCTAGTGCCACGCAAGCTGAGAACCCTGGTTACACCAAGGTTCTCTAGGGAACATGTAGACCGGCAGTTAATCAGTCAACTTAAGTACATAGTGGTGCAACGGGGAAACACACATGACGTCAGGAGAAGTTATCAATGTAGAATGTGAATTGGGATTTCATGTAATATGTTACTTAAGGGATACCTCCTTTACCAAGCTCAAGGGGTGCAACTCCTAGCAGTGGAACAGTGGTTCATCCTCTCACTAAACAGGACAACACGATTACCTGAATATATACATTTAGATGTTACACAGAGGAAAAGGTAAAGCAGGACCTTACCAAAACTCGGTGTAACTGAAATAAAGCTGTACAGGTGAGTGGGTGTAAGGTGCCACTCTTACCCGCTGCTAGTGCCTTGAAAGTACTGCTCTGCACCAGTGGTTCCCAACCTGTGGTACGGGGACGACTGGGGGTCCCCAAAGCCTCCTCATGGGTCCATGACTGCTTAGAAAATTAACTAATATTAACAGTTTAATAAAGATTATATAAATAAAGTGGGTAAATGTACAATTGAAAATGTTATAATGTACTATAAATGTCAAGAAGTCTGAAATTGGACATTAGAATTGAATTAGTACCCTTAGATTGATTCATGGGAGCAGTGCAGATGCATCAAACAGAAAACAGTATAGACCATGTGTGGCTCAGTAGAAAAGCTCCAACCTTCCTATTATGCTCTATGCTATTAACATGCACATTAGAGGATTTTGCAGATTATTAAGGATCTCAGAAGCTCCTCCCCAGGGCAGGTTTTCTTTCCACCCACACACAAAATGCTGCAAGTGGCTCCTCCTTCAGTAGATGGGTTGGCACTCTCAAGTGTTCACAAATAAATATTTACTATGCACACACTGGGAGGAAGGACGATAATCGCCAGAAACGCCAGAATGTTTACATAAATATATTTTTCTTCCACCTGTTAATTTTATGCTAAACTCATCTGCTGCCTTGGTTTCAACAATGAAAACTAGTAAAACACAGGAGCTTTTTTTCGTACCACAAGCCCAGATCTTGGAATGACTTCCCCTCCTGTGCAATCTGTATACACTCAAGATGTCAATATATTTTCACATAAGTCTGAATATCCTCTTATTACCGCAACCGGCAGCAATGCCTTCCTAACACCACCCTGAAATCAAGCATTAGGGTGATCCCTAGAACAAACAACTGGCGTAGACTCGCGGGTAAAAGAAGGGTGCTTCAAACAGGGCATTTTATTTGGCACCACGAAAGACTGAAAAAAATGAACCTGAGATATAAGTAAACAGGTTTATTTTGTTTTATCAGAATTTACTACAGAGAGTACAAAGCCAAGCTGGGTCTCTATGTCTAACTAGCATTTTGGTCACTTTGTTGACTCCTGCTTTTCTCCAATGAAGTGGCGGCATTCCACCAAAATCCTAGCGATAGCAGAGGAAGCATCAAGTGCACTCGTCAATATTATCACAGGACTGGTGCCCAGACAATGACTCATTTTTAGGTCTCAGTTATTGACATAGCTAGCTGTCTGTTGGCCAGACCTACTGTTTTCAATACATTACGTTTGCATGGATTGGGCTTTGGGCCAGACCAATGTTCATGATTGGATGACTTTGTTGTCCATCTCACTTTCCTGCTCCTGATTTGTGTGTTTGTCTTCCCCAAGAGCATGTCACTTTTACATAGTTCCGACTGTATGAATTGAGTCTTTCTGCTGAATAGCTGAGTGGACTCTTTCTTTTCTGTGGATAACTCCACGGGTATGCATGTGTTTTTTTCTCTCTTTCTCTCGCTGTTTGACCCTCCTCTCGCCAGTTGTGTTCACTTTTGCTTCATTCCCTACACCCCCACACATCTCCCAGCAGGACTGCTGGTCATTCACATAGAACCTACAAGAGGATGATATTTTCAAGACTTGGCTGCTCTCCCACCACTGTGTATCACTGCAACACTCTAACAACTGAGTAAGCAGTGAGCCCTGTCAGACAAAATTAACAATGCCAAAAAACACACTATTCATACTTGCCGACCTGAAAAATCATTCCACGGCAACCTTTGCCTACACTGGTACCAGCTATTTCATCTAAAGAAAATAAAACCAGTGCTGCCAGGAAGGGACTACAGAAATGCTGTTCAAGCCCCCATATTCTTGCATCTGGATGATGAAAACATCCGACTTCATGGCCATCGAGAACCAACATTGGCCCCATTTAAGGGGAGCCTACATGTAAGCATGTCTCATCCACACCCTGAATAAATGTGGTCACATCACACCCATCCATTGGCTCCCCTTGCTGGCCCGCTCCATATTCAAAATCAGCGGCATCATTTACAAAGCCGTCACAATCTGAACCCCTTCCTATCTGGCTGCCAAGCTCACCATCTTTGGTGGCCCTCAACACACTGACAGTCAGGACACAATCAGACTGCAGAAAAACAGATATAAAAAGAAAAGTAGCAAGGCTTTTCTATCGATGCAGACAGGATCTGAGACAACATCACTGTAACCATCAGGAGTGTTCCAATTTAGGAGGGCGCTTAAGACGCACCTCTTTAAATAACATCAATGCACTAACTACACTTCTGCTCCCAGACTCCAGCTTCCTCTCCTATCACTCGTTGGCTGAATTCCTAACACTGTACACAGTGTACTGCCACACATGTGCCGAGCAGCCTGATGACATAGCACGGTGAGGTGCTCTGTTGTGAGTGCAGTACTGCTTTAAATGCAAAGAGGTCATACTTCTGCACAAAACACAAGTTCTACTGGTGGTGAGACCAGTGTCTTCTTTGTGGCCCTGTGTTTGTACAGAAGTGGAACCAATTATAAAACCTATATGTTGAAATTCAATTGTCTTGGAAGATGGTGCCACATTACAACCCTGGTGGTCATACAGCCAGGAAACCGCTGGAACCACCAGCTCCGCCAGGATCTCAGATCCCGGTGGTCTGGAGGATTGTGGCTGCCATAATTCGCCAGGGCATCGCTGCAAGCTTCGCTGCCCTGGGGATTACAAACCCCTTCCCCGCCAGCAGTTTCAAAGGTTGGTGGAGAACAGGTGCAGGGGGCACTTGTCATGGGCAGTGAAAGGGGCACCCTGGCCAGCACCCTCACAATGTTCACTGTCTGCTTTTCAGACAGTGAACATTGTGAGGGTGCGAGTGCACCCTGCAGGCTACAGCATTGCCGCTGGTTTGATTACTAGCCGGAGACAATGCTGTAGCCTGTTTACCGCTAGGCCAGTGGGTGGGAACTCAAGATTCTGCCTGCCGACCTAGCAGGCATCTCTTAACTCCGACGGGGAGGTCGCTCGTACAGGCAGCGGCCATCCTGTCAGGAGTTTGGCGTATGGACTTTACCATCCGCCAAACTCGAAATAGGGCCTAATGTGTGTAATTAGGCTTAAAGGATGTTTTGTTACCCAACTGCATTGCTTCTGTTTTTTCCAAGGCACCTTGGCGCTATACTCAAAATGTAAACCGCATATACTATACGTAAATACATATGAAGAAACGTTGGTTGTAGTGTTAAATGTGGTAGGTTTGCAGTGGCGCTCACAGTACTGTGCAGTGTTGACAAGAGCGGTGCCCCAAATTTAGTGTGCCCAGATGGTTTCCTGTGACTAAGGGGGGCTGCATTTCCAGTCATGTATTGTAATTTCAGCAGACCTCTCACTATCACCTATTATTTTTTCTATTTCAGTTTAAAACCAAGCTTCACTTGTAGATACCATTGGCTCCAATTGTAATGATGAGTAGTTTCACACATATTCATAATTTCCAACCATTCAGTACATCTCTAGGATCAAAACCCTATGAAGAGTGAAGACTGGCTCACAGTTCTTCCTGCATCATCCGACCATCTACCACTTGGACGCTGCTTCAGCCACAAAAGTGTTTAAGTAATCTTCAGAAACTGCAAAAGCCACCACCTTGGAACGGGTTATACAGAAAACACATCCTAACGCTGCTGGCCACGTGTGGCTATACGTTTTCACTCACATTCATATGGGCACTGCCAACAAGCATGGCAAAGCCAATAGTTCAGCCTTTTGAAGCTGTAACCCTATTGGCTTTTCCAAAGGTTGTCGAGTTTCCATTAAACCAATTGACACTAATGTGTCAAAGCTTCCAAATATCACTCAGAATTGATAAATAACAAATTGAATAAAACAATGACTAACACCGGGGCTCACCCACTAGTTACTATGACTATCAACAGCTAAATAGGTAGTTTTAAGAGATGAGTACTCAGATTAGATAAATCACAGAAGTTGCAAGGTAGAACCATAGTAGTAGCAACTGATACCTTTAAATCACATCCATTTACGGTGCTGTCATTTATTCTTTTGACCAGCTCAGGAAAATTATTTTTTCAGACCGTGACTCATATGTACCATCCATGGCCATACAGCAACAAATAGTCGCCTTGTTTTACTTTTTAAATACTGACCAACCTTAAAACAAGAAAGAGACTATGACCAACCATTATTTTTTTAATACATTTTTATATAGTTGGTACATAAAATAAAATGTTAATGTTTCTCTTTTGTTCCTTCACATCTTCTAAATTAACTGAACACAATCATACACACTCAATTCATTCCTAGGCACCTGTTGTGACCAGCACCTATTTTGTAATATATTTAAAGCCATTCTCTAATGCACCCACTTACACATGTAAGGGTTACACGTCAACATGTCATGTCAGCATAAACGTTTCAAACCCATCGTCAAAAATGTGCAATTGTACCTGCAGTTCTTCATTGTTCAAACTGGGTTTGTAGTGCCTTTTGAACAGAAAATATTTCCTATTTTAAGAGGGTCTTGAAGGTGTTGTCACATCTGTACTAAAAGTTATTGTAGCTCATCCAGCTACGCTGAAGAAGATATTTCCCCAACTAAGTTTTTAGGTCTGGCTTGACAGCATAGCTTTTCACAAGATGTATTGTTACCAATTCTTTAAAGTCTATATAGAGTGTCCTTTGGCTCCACCCAGAGTATAATCAATTTTGCGTCTCATGCTATTGGCTATTCGAAATATCATTCCACCGTCCAGTGAGTGCCTCAACTGGATCACACAAAGTACTATATTCCATCTAAAAACTACACTCAATCATGCTGTTTGTCAGATTAAAATTGTTGGCCGCTTTGAATATTCTCTTTAAAACCCCATCCTTACGTTTCCCACACCACTAACAGATGATAGAGCATGCTTAATGTGTCTGTAATGCAAGAAAACAGCATTTGTGAATATCTGTGTTTACAGGAGCTTGCACATTGAAGGCACATCTACTAACGTTTCAACTGTTTCTACTTTTGCAGAAATCATTTTCATACAGCCAAAGAATCTTTCAGGGCTTTTATTGGGTTTTACAGAACTAATTGTTGAAGAGACCAATCCGTGTGGGGCACACTAGATTTCTGCAAAAAGGCAAGCGTTGTTCTCACACCATCTCTAGAAGAGACAAAACAAAGTCGACAGTAATGGGTGGCATCAAATGCAGGAATATCACTTATTAAAGAATGTAACAGGTGTTTCTGAGTTGACCTAAATAGAGAACCTATATGAAGATGGCTTGAGGTTATTCAAGGGCAAAGCTCTGCAAGACATATCATTACAATACAATCAATCTAAAATGTGATATAATGCCCAGGTTGAGGAGCATGGAACCTGGAGACCTCACTTTGGCACTTAACCATACATGGTGTTATTCTAAGTAAATTGTTTAATGTTTCTATGACTGCACCTGTGTACTGAATATTATGTGTAATGTACTACCTTTGCATTTTCCCATTGATCACCAAGAACCTCCACCAATGACATATGTAACAATTCTGCCCTCCATGATCTAATAGGCCTCTTTGTTGTCATGAGTTGTTCGGAGAAATGTGTTCTTTACTAATAAATGCATACATATACATGCTAAAATGAAACCTGCGGGAAGAGGTTAACCTAAACAATCATCATGGCACCTTACTGGCCTGACATCCTTTAGCAGGAAGCTATGATCCATGGACCCACTACTTAAGGAAAGTTCTTTTCACTTCTCAGCTTGGTAGCAGATACCAGTTTATAATTTTGTTACTCATCATCTGCCTTGCCCCACACTGGATGTAGTACATGCTTTCAACCACTGTTGATGATTAGGCACTGTAGACAAGTGTAATGACAAGATGTCTATTGGCCTCAGTAAAGTTGACCATCTTTCCAAAGCCATCCAATTCAGTGTTTCAAACCTCTAATAAATAAGACCTAAAATTCAAAAAGGGTTTCATGCTGTATTTAGGGTTTGCTCTAGAGTGGATGCTAAAAGCACAGTGTCTGCAAAAAAAATGATGTTGTCCAAGTGATTTCTTCGGAGTCAAAATTGAGGTGACTATGGTATCAAAAAGCAGCTGACATTGTCTAGGCCTTAACTATACGAGTATGAATACAGTCTAAACGAATAATTACACAAACAGTTGCAAGAATTACAAAAGACCACCTAAAAGTCTAGAGGGGGGAAAGCAGGAGGGATGGAGCTACCGAGTAGGAGTATGTGATTGTATGTCTGGCCCACTTATTAGCTATAAAAGCAATGTCACTTAATTGGAAGGGCACACTGGTGCCATTCCTGGAGGGCTGGTAAGTGGAACTTTACAAATGGGTGCAGGCAGAGGATGCCGCTGGGCAGCGTCTTGAGATACAGAGCAGCCAGCGACAAGATTATGGTGAATTGGGAGTGTGTACTGCTGGACATGCGACCTTAATCAGAAGATAGACTGCCGTGCAAACCAAAAACCCTGCCTTGTTCTGCATGGGAATAGTACCAGACGAAGTGGAAGGACTTATTGGACCTCATGGAGGCAGAATCACAGATGCTTTATTTTGGTACATTCCAGTATACCCTGCACTAGAGTAGATCAACTTCACTGATGTGAATTTGTAAAGACATACTGCCCAGACGCTTGCTGGCTCCACTGTCAAGGTGACTCCTCCTCCCTGTTGCGCCGACGCTTTCCTTGTTTACGAGCCAGCTGCTTTCTTATGGCAGAGCTTAAACTACGTACCAATGCATAACTATCATATTGTTGAAGCATGTCACTGTTTCCTTGAATATGTGAAATTAACAGCTATTAAATGAAATAGTAGGAGTATGTGGTGTTTGCCGTCAAAGTGCTCAATTAACCTTTTTTTGTGTAGGACACATTTTTATTATAACAAAAGCCATTACACATTATCTCTTCACTTACAATACAATGACAATTTCACTAACCAACTTTCAGACGGAACCAGTGAGAAAGGCATTGAAGTAGCAATGATTCAGACACCAATATAGCCTTATCAAGATAATTCTTTGGGTAAGTGATGAATGAAACACTATGGAGAAATCCATAAAGATAATCACTGAAGATAAAATATTAACCTCGCACTTTAAGACGGGAGAAGCACTTTTAAGGGATACCCGGTCAATGCTTTTCTGCTATGGGCCAGGTTACCAGCATAACTTTATTTAGACAACTTTCTCATTATGATTTTAGGCTTACTTTCCAGAAACAAGATCAACGTCGTTTGCGTCATTAAAAACTATTTAAATGTCAATGAGGAATGGTCTTTCACTAAACTAACATAAGCATTGTCTCATCAGAATGTTAGCTTGAGAGCACTTGCATCTCCAGTGCTGTTAAATTACATTTTTGCATCTTCAAACACGCCCTTTGCAATAAGGTCCTTTCTGTGCTGACCTGCCCTTTTGCCTGGGGAAGAACTGGACCTGCAACCCATCTTGAACCCAGGACCCCTGAGTGACTCAAAGGGCTAGTCTGTTGGCCTCCTGATCTGAGCCTCAAGGACATAAAAGGCTCCTCAGCAGCTCCTGGACCCATCTTCATCGAGTTCCTGACCCCAAAGTGGTGACTCTC
Organism: Pleurodeles waltl; assembly: GCF_031143425.1. Lineage (NCBI taxonomy): Eukaryota > Metazoa > Chordata > Amphibia > Caudata > Salamandridae > Pleurodeles > Pleurodeles waltl. The sequence goes on from NC_090448.1 coordinate 1,128,362,858, forward strand.
AGGTCACGGACCCTTGGTTTGGCTCTCGAGCTCTTGGAATCAAGATTTTGGGCTCTTTACGACCCCGAATAGGCTCATTCGCACTGAAACCACACAGCTTGTGTGAGAGCCGCCACCAGACCCTATCTTCACACAGCAACATCGACAGCCCGTGGGACACTCCAACCTGCCCACTCATGACGCCAGCCTGCTCTCTGCGCCACACCGGCAACCGCCTGTAACGCTGTCCTTGCTCTCGGCGACCCTCTCCAATGCGAACGCAACTCTTGGCACTAAACCTGAGAAGGTAAACCTTCAGCTGGACTAATCTGTGACTGTATCTGATCGGCATTCCATTGGATTCCATCTCAACTTTTGACTTTGACCCCGTCCAACATGACCAGATAGCCACAGTTGGTGCTTTATGCTGTTAAGAGCTACATATTGCTGTTTATTCTTTTAAAATTGATAACTCATTTGGTGTCAAATAATTTATTAAAATGTACTATTTGTCTATGTTGCTTTGGGGTGTTTCTTCTGATGTGTTTTCCCTTTATTGCATACAAATTTAACACATTGCTTCCACGTTAAGCCAACTCTTTTTTGTGCCAAGCTACCCAGTGTTAAGCACAGGTTAATTTAGGGTCTTTTTGTGGTTTACCCTGGCTGTTGCTTGATGAGGGCTCACACCCCAGTCAACCAACAACTCAATTTCTCAAAAATAACTTCCAGTTCTAATGCCGAAAACTATCATGCAGTGTTGAGAGAGCAGAAAACATTTGTCAGATATCAAAGAGTCACTGCATGTTCTGAAGTAGCTTGTCGTGACTCTGTTTTATCTACTTTTTTCAGCTTTCCCATCTATAAAAAAACATCTACTACAAATACACTTGTAATTCCAGGAACTGCGGCGAGTTCAAGGGCATCAATTAAGCTGGTAAGGATCTAACTTCACAAGACAAATGACTACCTTCTAGTGAGATGGATTATCAAAGTAATTAGAACTAAAGAGAAGAATCTACTGCTATTCAATGCAAAGTAGAGCTAACGGGATAACAATCTATAACCGTAATTTAATGGGCAACTCAACTTAATTCATGATGCACTGATATTCAAGAGGTTACCTACGGCCAGTAGAAAAATTACTTGATATAACTGATAACACTATGTTGCTGGTAAGATGTATATGTCCACACTGTGCAGATCCAGGCATTTTGTTCCATTTGAAACTAGTTCTGCAGCTACATCACTTGCAGCCTTGAGTAGGAAGCTGAACCTAGACAGAAAGCCGGATTCTCAAAAAGAAGTTCTAAATTACAACATCTGTACCTTTCACCTACCCTTGCACATGAAGGACATTCCGACATTTCCTTCAGGGCCATATGTACATTACCACGCCTTAAACTGTGAGAATATCTGCATGGCATGCACAATGAACAGGCAATTCTTACAGTGGTCCTTTTTTTTGTTGTAAAACAGTTTTTATTGATTTTATTCAAAGTAGAAAACAGACACATAATGACCAGTGTCAGTGGCAAGAGAAGATATAAGGGCCAAACACTCACATATAAACATTTCCGAATTATAACAAACAGGTCCTCACACCCACCCTCCATAAAGGATTAATGTTGTTCGATAGCAGCACAAAAGATGGGTAAATGTTGTATAAGAAAATAAAAATAGCGTGAACAGATCCACATTAATTGATTAGGCCACAATATTGAGCCCATTTATCCCAGACCTTCCCAAATTTGCTAGGGCACCCCTCTATCCACATATATTGTTTTTTTTCGAAGTATCGAGGAATCAGCCAACCCACGTTTCCATTTGTCTATGCCCGGAGCGAAGCTGGAGTTCCATTTCTGTGCAATGCTACATTTGGCGATAATTTAAGCAATACATATCAACACCCTTTAGTACTGTGTTAGGTCGCTGTCATCGAGGATGTTGAGGATCTAAGGAATTGTCAACCCCTACACCTCTCCAAAGACGAGGCCCACTTAGGCCCAATACCTCTTGATAACGTGGGCGTACCAAAAAGTGTGGAGCAACGCCCCAGTAACGGTGTGACAGCTAAGGCAAAGGGGATGAGGCCTCTCTCTGCAGTTGCCACAGCCTTTCTTGTGTAGTAGTATACACGATGCAGGCTGTGGTGGCTAGTGACCTTTAAAAGTGGTGGGGCGTAATCCTTGGCACAAATTCCGAAGAGCTTTTTCTTGAATGGTTCTCCCACACTCAGTCTTACTATGACTCAGTAACACTCAGTTACACTCACTGTCATTCTAACTCACTCACATTCATTCTCTCACATACTTGTCCTTACTGTCACTCATTCTCACTCACTCAGACTCACCCTTCACGGACTGTCTCTCACTTTAACTCATGCACATAGTCACACAGATATTCTTATAGTGCTGGGATTCCACCAGTTCTGAACAATCTCTCTAAAGACTGGCGCAGGCACCTTCATGCACCCGTGCCAGCAATCAGAAAATGGCGCTAGCTGTCTTAGTTTGTTGCTGGACCTGAAGCAGGTCTGCATTTTATTTTTATTAGACAAAGAGTGAATAACTATTCACTCTTGATGCACCAAAAATGGACCACAAAACAAAGAGGGTGTAATGTAGCTGTGAAGCCCATAAAGGAGAACCACCACTGGTCCAGGGACACCTATCCATCAAACCAATCCATCCACTCACGCAACCATTCTTTAACTCATCCATCCATCCTTTCACTCATCCATCCTCCATTTCACTCCATCTATCCATTCCTTCACTCATCCATCTATCCACCCTTTCACTCAGTCATCCATCCTTACATCCATCTATCCACACTTCGTCCCATCCGTCAATCCATCCCTCAATTTACCCTTTCACTCAGCCATCCATCCTTTCACTCACTCTTCTATTTAGCCATCTAATCATCCATCCATTAATTCACCCTTTTGATTCAGACATCCATCTACCCTGCCTTTCACTCATTAATCCATTGTTTTACTCATCCATCTTTACATCCATCATTTCACTCATCCATCCTTTCTCTCATACAGCCATACTTTCACTCCATACATCCATTTACCCTAACACTTAATCATCCATCCTTTACCTTATTCTACCATCCATCCATCCTCTTATCCATCCATTTAGCTTCCACTCATCCATCCATCCACTCATTCTACCGTCCATGCATCTTCTCTGATTATCCATCAACCCATACTTTCACTCCATCCATCCTTTCAATCAACCCATCCTTGCACTCCATCCATCCACCTACCCTTTCACGCATACACCCTCTCTGCCTTCACTTCCATTCTTACGTCCATCCTTTCATTCAATCATTCATGCATCTATCCATCCATTTCATCCATCCACCCACTCATCCTTCTTTCCTTTCACTCACTCACTCACCCACCAAAGCTAATTATGAGCTTTTGTCTGCGGACCTGCACACAGAAGACGCCCATCACAAACCCCACCCCACTGTAGCTACTAAAGCGAGGAGAGGTGATGATGCCCCTGAAGCAGACAGAAGCTTAACTAAACACTTACCTCTTAGCTGCACCTGGTTCCTTCCCTCTTTTGGGCCTCTGCGGTCGAGATGAAGTGCACTCTGTTGTGCTCAGATCCATAACGTTTTTTCCAAAGTGAAACCCAATGCAGTACTAAATAGGTGTTATAGCCAGGAGAGCAGTCCCCCTGCTCCCCTCCTACAGCTCTCACCCCTTTGTGATGACCAACAAATTGTTGCCACCTGCTCCCTCCTTGTCTCACTGGCCTGGCCCAGCCATTGAATTGGATGGAGTTTTGTAACTCCTCCCAGGGCCACTGTTCATTGGCCCTAAAAGCAACCAAATCCATGGCTTTCTAATTCAGCACTCCCTAACCTATGATGTCACTGCTGTAGATTGTGCAAAGAGTCAAACAGGCAAGGGTTGCCACCAAACATAGTGAAGGGCATAAAACAACCAGCAGTGCCCCTAAATCATTTAGGGGTGTTAGGGTGAAGGCAGGAGGGTGTTTAATAAAGGGTCAGGATGTGTCCTTCTGAAGGAGAACAGCCTTTACCAAGCAACATTTATCATGCAGGATCTTTACGACACAGGTAAGTATTTGTACGTTTACCACTCATTATTTTAAAACTTAGCTAAGCATTTTTTCTTGAATAAAATACTTTTTATATTATTTAAAAAAGTGATTTTAGGGTTTAGGGATGGGCAGTGGTAAAGGGAGATGAGGGTGACTGTAGGGTTCAGGGGTGGGTTAAGGTAAAGGGAGGTGTGCATGACTTGAGGGCTTAGGCTGGATAGAGGTAAAAGAAGGTGAAAGTGACTTGAGGGGTCAGTGATGGGTTGAGGTAAAGCGAGGTGAGGATGACTTGGTGGCAGAGGCTGGGTAGAGGTAAAGGGAGCCGTGCGTGACTTGACGGCTTATGGTGGATATAGGTAAAAGAAGGTGAAAGTGACTTGAGGGTTCAGTGATGGGTAGAGGTAAAGGGAGGTGAGGCGGGGTGTGAGGGCTCAAGGGTCAGTAGAGGTAAAGGTATGTGAGGGTGACTCGAGAATTCAGCGTCTGCAGAATCTACTACAACTGAATTCTCCAAGATGTCAGCTTGCAGTGTAACATTCAACCAACCATTTTCCTTTTGAACAAGGTGATGCATTAAGTTCTGTACTGTTTTTCTGATTTAATTTTTTAGTTGAGAAGGTTCCCACAGCTGGCTGCGGTAGCTGAGAAGGTTCCCACAGCTGGCTGTGTGGAGGTGGGGGAAGTTCTAGGTTTTGAGTATACAAACGGGCCATTCCAGGGGCTGTCTAGCAGTCTGGTCTTAAGTCCTGTTTGGGGTTTAGACATAAATATGCCTTATTATCTGACCGAAACTAAGCAATCAAAATGTTCATTAAACTTGTTGTTCTGGGAAGCCAAAAATCCACAGTCTATGGCAGGAATTTCCCATCCTATACTGAGAGGTCCTGTCCTTGCCCAGACCCATGACTTAGAAACGCCAGCGGTAATTTGTCAGCTAATCTACACAAGACGGCAGAGTACTCAATGGGTTATAAATCCTCTCCCTTTAGACATCATAAGGGGACTGCTACTGTTAAATAATACCCCCTGGTAAGTGGCTTACCAAAGATATTTATGTGCCCAAGTTTTCTAAGCAGGTTGGCAAGTTTTTCAATGAGTGCTATAATGCAGTGGTTGTATGTCATGGTGCCTTCACTCTGGTCCTTGAGCCGTGGCAACTTATGTGATCGGTCTACTAGTAAGCGTAACATGTTCTGCGAGGCTTGCAAGGTATACTTCTATAGGGTTTGCATAGTGAGGTCACTTTAACTGAGATTAAACATCTTTCGTTTAGACCTCGGTTCCCAGAATCTTTCTATGGACTTTTATAAAAGTTATGCTGAGTCACTGGCCCACAACTTTTGCCCATGTATTGTGAATGCCTTGCTGACAAGGCTCTACCTGACTGTGTGGGATGTGGTTATAATACTTACAACTCAAGCTAAAATTCTGCAGGTACGCTTCTGCGCACTTCAGTCATGAAGTCTGGTACTCCCCGGTATACTCCTATCAGCTGGTACCCTCGTAGAGCAGTTATTGGGCCTTTGTAGCATGCTCACTGCATGTTTTACTGGTGTATGTAGGCATGTAGCTACAGAAACATTTTAAGTTCCTCCTATTAGTAACTTTGTAAACCTGTAGAAGGATAATTCTATGGTCACATATAGCAAACGGTGCTAGCATATGTGGCCATGAGATTGGTTTTAGCTTGTTCAGGCTGGGCATGCTCCTTAAAGCCCCCCTCTTTAAACAGCAGATGGAGTTTCAGGCATGATAAAATACACTAAGTTGTTTGATGCACAGTTCCGGCCAAAAGATATATTACCAGTGTTTTGCCGATATGTCAGCTGTGTTGACAAAGAGATGGACGGGTTAGAGAGGGAACCCCTAGTTGGTACAAGCCCCTGGTCCAGTTCTTGGACAGCAGGGTATATCAACGCATCACCTTCTGTAATTCATTATCAAGTGTCCTATTGCACTCTATTCTGTTGCATGGTTGGTACTTGATTCATAGTTTAGTGTTTCTATTTTAGTAGTATTGCATCCAAGACAATAAATATTGCATCCAATACAAAAATAACAATCACTCGCAAAGCCAGTAGGTATTGGCTCTACAAGGCTGTGGTAATGCTTTTTAACTGGCATTACCTTGCCAAAAAGGCCACAATGCATGCATTCTTACAAATCAAGAAGCCAATCTGGAAAGTGTTTCTATTAAAGCAAGATGTTGAGCCTTTGAGGCACACTCACTGCATATTTTACTGATATACACAGACATATTTTAAGTTCCTCATATTAGTAATCTTGGTAATCCGTCGAAGGCTTTCCAATGCCTTCTTCATTGGCATTAACATGCCAAAGGGGCCATCAGTGTTTCACAATGCATATATTCTAATGAATGAGGAAACCGATTTGGAAGGAGTTTTCAATTAAAGAAAATGCATCACATTATGTCCGCCAATGCGAATCCATGCTCTGTGATGCACAGGCAGCCATTTTGGATTTTTTTCATTTGCCCTTCTAACATTGTGTATAGCCATGTTAGAAAACTAAATTAAAAGAAAAAAATGTGCAACAGCAGGAAAAAGGAAGCAAGAGACCCGCTAGCTCATTGCAGCTACTGGCCCCTAAAATGATATAAATGCAAAGGGGAGTCATTGGCATGTGGGGGGGATGGGAAGTACACTGCTCACATGGGAGGAGAAGAAGATGGAGACAGTCAAAGAAAACACATGCCCTCCAAAAGAATACTGAAAACGAAAGAAAATAAAATAGACAAAGAGTGAGTCTCGCTTAAATAGGAGGAGTAGAGTGCAAGGGGAAACAGGATAGAAATGAACACAAGATGTGGAGAGAACATGATGGAAAAGATCAATAGATGGGGTGGCCTATGATGGAAGAGCACCTGACTGGTTGAGCAAAGAACAGGGACCACAGGACAACTAGCCCTGAATAGGTGAAAGTAGGGGAAGGAATAATATCAGGATAGGAAATAGCACAGAATGGGGATTATTAAGCTCCAGGAACAATAAGAGCAACTAGGTCATGTGAAAACTACGAATGAGCAAGAGCAGAGGCCACGACACCAGAGAGCACACAGTAGGGGAGCACAGTGTAAGAAGAATCATCATATTGGACTGTATTGTCTGTAGGGAGCATGGGATTGAAGAACACTTGATGACATGGGGCAGACTTGAAAAAACCCTTTTTAGAAATGACCTCCAATGAAGTCTGGTGCTTTCGTACAACTACAGTTAACAGTTAAAGCGGTCTATAGGCAAGACCTAAAAATAATTTCCTGTCAACATTCTCCTAATGTCGCTGACACGTTTGACCATATATGCTATCCTAATTATAACTAATTTAGCCAAAAATCAATGGGAGAGTAATCCCTCCAGTAAAGGTATATTTACATCATATCATGTGTCATTAAAATGGAATAGCTTGCTAAATTATTACCTAAATACTGCTGAATGAACAACCACTCCAGTACCCTATCAAACAGTCTCTAGACATCCATCCTGACCAACATTAATGGTTCTGGGATTAACAATGCTCGACTCACTACAACATTTCCTCAAAAAAATCCAGAAAAGAGGGGGGGCAGAGGAAGAAACACCTAAATAAATGCTCCAGCTAAATCGTGTCTTTTTTCCAGTTTTAAGCAATGTTACTGGCTCAACCTGCATGTGCACTTTTTTCTCGTAATGCCCGAAAACATTCCACTCCACTTATGAAATCAAGAACCCACCCACTCAAGGGCAGCTGAGAGCTCACAGCATTAGGCGGGTGGGGGCCTGGTCGTTCTTGGATTTAGGGTCCGTTGAGCCCTGCTAAACCACGAGCCCCAAGAGGGGACTCAGTATTCAGAATGTCACGTGGCCAAGAAGGCAAGGCTGTGGCACAGGGAGGTAGGAGAAGGCAAGCTACTGATTAACCAGCCTCAGGTCACTGGCTTCACAGCCACAGTGCGCAAACATTCCGGGAGGTATGCAGGGCAGCTGCCACCCTATCCCTCTGAGCAAAGCATACCCTGTCATGGCATCTCCCACATTACTCCAGAGTATAAAGCAGGTACTCCATGATGGTTTCCACACTAACCCATGTATGAAGCACACCCCGCCACTGCGGATTCCACATCATTACAGTGTATAAAGTGTACCATGGCAGCACAGGGTCCACAGAATCACCTTGTATAAAGCATACCCTCCCATGACAGGTTCCACATTACCCTTGTATAAAGTACACCATGCCAAGACAGTTTCCATGCCAAGACAGTTTCCACATTACCACCTTGTATAAACCATACCGTAGCACAAGTTTCCACATTATCACCTTGTATAAAGTACACCATGCCATGACAGTTTCCACATTATCACCTTGTATAAAGTACACCATGCCATGACAGTTTCCACTTTATCACCTTGTATAAAGTATACCATGCCAAGACAGTTTTCACTTTATCACCTTGTATAAAGTATACCATGCCAAGAACCTTGTATAAAGTATACCATGCCAAGACAGTTTTCACTTTATCACCTTGTATAAAGTATACCATGCCAAGAACCTTGTATAAAGTCTACCATGCCAAGACAGTTTTCACTTTATCACCTTGTATAAAGTATACCATGCCAAGACAGTTTTCACTTTATCACCTTGTATAAAGTATACCATGCCAAGAACCTTGTATAAAGTATACCATGCCAAGACAGTTTTCACTTTATCACCTTGTATAAAGTATACCATGCCAAGAACCTTGTATAAAGTATACCATGCCAAGACAGTTTTCACTTTATCACCTTGTATAAAGTATACCATGCCAAGACAGTTTTCACGTTATCACCTTGTATAAAGTATACCATGCCAAGACAGTTTCCACATTATCACCTTGTATAAACCATACCGTGGCACAAGTTGCCACACTATCACCTTGCATAAAGTACACCATGCCATGACAGTTTCCACTTTATCACCTTGTATAAAGTATACCATGCCAAGACAGTTTCCACACTATCACCTTGCATAAAGTACACCATGCCATGACAGTTTCAACTTTATCACCTTGTATAAAGTATACCATGCCAAGACAGTTTTCACATTATCACCTTGTATAAAGTATACCATGCCATGACAGTTTCCACATTATCACCTTGTATAAACCATACTGTGGCACAAGTTTCCACACTATCTCCTTGCATAAAGTACACCAAGCCATGACAGTTTCCACATTATCACCTTGTATAAAGTATACCATGCCATGACAGTTTCCACATTATCACCTTGTATAAAGCATACCATGCCAAGACAGTTTCCACATTATAACCTTGTATAAAGTATACCCTGCAAAGACAGTTTCCACCTTATCACCTTGTATGAAGCATACCATGCCATGACAGTTTCCACATTATCACCTTGTATAAAGTACACCATGCCATGACAGTTTCTACATTATCACCTTGTATAAAGTACACCATGCCAAGACAGTTTCCACATTATCACCTTGTATAAAGTACACCATGCCATGACAGTTTCCACATTATCACCTTGTATAAAGTACACCATGCCATGACAGTTTCCACATTATCACCTTGTATAAAGTATACCATGCCATGAGTTTCCACATTATCACCTTGTATAAAGTACACCATGCCATGACAGTTTCCACATTATCACCTTGTATAAAGTACACCATGCCATGACAGTTTCCACATTATCACCTTGTATAAAGTACACCATGCCAAGACAGTTTCCACATTATCACCTTGTATAAAGTACACCATGCCATGACAGTTTCCACATTTTCACCTTGTATAAAGTAAACCATGCCATGAGTTTCCACATTATCACCTTGTATAAAGTATACCATGCCATGAGTTTCCACATTATCACCTTGTATAAAGTACACCATGCCATGACAGTTTCCACATTATCACCTTGTATAAAGTACACCATGCCATGACAGTTTCCACATTATCACCTTGTATAAAGTACACCATGCCATGACAGTTTCCACATTTTCACCTTGTATAAAGTAAACCATGCCATGAGTTTCCACATTATCACCTTGTATAAAGTATACCATGCCATGACAGTTTCCACATTATCACCTTGTATAAAGTACACCATGCCATGACAGTTTCCACATTATCACCTTGTATAAAGTACACCATGCCAAGACAGTTTCCACATTATCACCTTGTATAAAGTACACCATGCCATGACAGTTTCCACATTTTCACCTTGTATAAAGTAAACCATGCCATGAGTTTCCACATTATCACCTTGTATAAAGTATACCATGCCATGACAGTTTCCACATTATCACCTTGTATAAAGTACACCATGCCAAGACAGTTTCCACATTATCACCTTGTATAATGCATACTGTAGCACAAGTTTCCACATTATCACCTTGTACAAAGTATACCATGCCACGACAGTTTCCACATTATCACCTTGTATAAAGTATACCATGCCAAGACAGTTTTCACATTATCACCTTGTATAATGCATACTGTAGCACAAGTTTCCACATTATCACCTTGTATAAAGCATACCCTGCAAAGACAGTTTCCACATTATCACCTTGTATAAAGTATACCATGCCATGACAGTTTCCATGCCAAGACAGTTTCCACATTATCACCTTGTATAAACCATACCGTGGCACAAGTTTCCACACTATCACCTTGCATAAAGTACACCATGCCGTGACAGTTTCCACATTATCACCTTGGATAAAGTATACCATGCCATGACAGTTTCCACATTATCACCTTGTATAAAGTACACCATGCCAGGACAGTTTCCACATTATCACCTTGTATAAAGCATACCATGCCAAGACAGTTTCCACATTATCACCTTGTATAAAGTATACCATGCCATGACAGTTTCCACATTATCACCTTGTATAAAGTACACCATGCCATGACAGTTTCCACATTATCACCTTGTATAAAGTACACCATGCCATGACAGTTTCTACATTATCACCTTGTATAAAGTACACTTTGCCAAGACAGTTTCCACATTATCACCTTGTATAAAGTACACCATGCCATGACAGTTTCCACATTATCACCTTGTATAATGCATACTGTAGCACAAGTTTCCACATTATCACCTTGTATAAACGATACCGTAGCACAAGTTTCCACATTATCACCTTGTATAAAGTATACCATGCCATGACAGTTTTCACATTATCACCTTGTATAATGCATACTGTAGCACAAGTTTCCACATTATCACCTTGTATAAACCATACCGTGGCACAAGTTTCCACATTATCACCTTGTATAAACCATACCGTGGCACAAGTTTCCACATTATCACCTTGTATAAACCATACCGTGGCACAAGTTTCCATATTATCACCTTGTATAAACCATACTGTGGCACAAGTTTCCACATTATCACCTTGCATAAAGTATACCATGCCATGACAGTTTCCACATTATCACCTTGTATAAAGTATACCATGCCAAGACAGTTTTCACATTATCACCTTGTAGAAAGTATACCATGCCATGAGTTTCCACATTATCACCTTGTATAAAGTATACCATGCCAAGACAGTTTCCACATTATCACCTTGTATAAAGTATACCATGCCATGACAGTTTCCACATTCTCACCTATTATAAAGCATACTATGCCATGACAATTTCCACATTATCACCTTGTATAAAGTAAACCATGCCATGAGTTTCCACATTATCACCTTGTATAAAGTATTCCATGCCATGAGTTTCCACATTATCACCTTGTATAAAGTATACTATGCCATGACAATTTCCACATTATCACCTTGTATAAAGCATACCCTGCAAAGACAGTTTCCACATTATCACCTTGAATAAAGTACACCGTAGCACAAGTTTCCACAAGTTTATACCTTGTATAAAGTATACCATGCCATGAGTTTCCACATTATCACATTGTATAAAGTATTCCATGCCATGAGTTTCCACATTATCATCTTGTATAAAGTATACTATGCCATGACAATTTCCACGTTATCATCTTGTATAAAGTATACCATGCCATGACAATTTCCACATTATCACCTTTTATAAAGCATACCCTGCAAAGACAGTTTCCACATTATCACCTTGAATAAAGTATACCATGTCATGACAGTTTCCACATTATCACCTTGTATAAAGCATACCCAGTTTCCACATTAATCGCTATGTATAATACAAATGTCACAATAGGTTTCTGTAATATAACATAAATTGGTAAGACTGTTTCCATACTGCCCGGAATATAGGCGGCAGTAATGCAATTTTCCATCATACGAGGAAGAGAAGCAGCACGGGTGTGTGTGCGTGAGTGTGTGTGTGCGCGCACACACACAGGAAAGCAAAAAAACAATGAAATTGCTAGAAGAGTTGTGTTCTAGATGAGATGGTGCCAGTACAAAGTGTAATAGACGCCTCCACCTTGTGAAAATCCTGTCAACCGGCTGCTAATGAAAGGAGGGAGCTGTGGGCAGGAGGGGAGTCCGGAGCATCCGGGGAAGAGCCGCGGAGGCCAGCGAGAGACAATCTGCTCTGGTTAGAGCCTGAGAGGGGCCGATCCGCACCGCAGCAGCTCATCACCGGGACGCTTCTCAGCAAGTCTTTGAGTCCGCCTGGCCTTGTGATGGTAGAGCGTTATCCACAGCTTCACCCGAGCTCATCACAGCTGACATACTGTGCTGGTGCACGTGGCCAAGGGACAGGCCCTGCTTAGATCAGCCTGGCTCATCCTGTCACTCCACTCAACGTGCTCCAGGGTGGCATGACAGCAGGCGCGCCACGGGCTCCCGACTGACTGTGTGCTGGCATGCTTCTGCTGCACATGTGCACCATTCCAGCAGGCTGGCAAACAAACAAACGTAGGATACTCTGCGGCGTGGGCCCGTGCCATGCGATGTGCACACAGCCCGGCTGCACGGATAAAACAATTGTTTGCCCTTAATAACCCCCACCGTGTTGAAACTGGCAAGTTTCCCGGGTTAGCTAAACTGGACCTGGACCAGATCCAAATCGCAAGGAGATGGATTTCAGATTCATATCACTGATGACCTCCTTGCTTACTCTAATTTGTGGTCTATGTGCCGCGTGGGAAAGAAATGTGGGCTGTAGGTCTAGACAGCACGTAGATGCGCTTGTGGCCTTCCATCTTTCTAAAGTCAACTTAAGCCACGCCAGGACTGCAACTCTACTGTCTAAGTACATCTTGTGGATACACAGCAAGAACACGCTCCGGACCATGTTCTATACGTGTCCCACTTTAGTTGACAAATTTTAAATATCTTCTTAAAATAATTCATTTTCACACAGCTAGATGTTGCCAATGTGACTGTGGCATAATTAACAACGTCTGTGGTGTGAAATATCTTAAGTGTTCAGAAAAATGTACACTTTATATGCAAAAAGGGATCCCTTTGATGTTCCTGCACTTTATAGTTTAACTCTTTCTTTTAAATCAGGTATATTAAGAATTACACATACACCCGCCTACAACCAGCGGCCAGCAGGGAGCTAATAGCACGTTCAGCCAAACAAGGCGCAGCACAAGTATCAAAACACATTTAACTCCCAAGGAACCCCCCCAATACCACACCCTCCCCACAACACCCTTGCTCCCCTCCTGCCCTGGCTACTTCTGCAATCTAAGGGCTATATCGTAGAATGTCTTGTGTGATGCTTGATGGCAGTTGGATATCCCTTTCTATGAAGGGTGGAATCACTCCTACACGACTCGAAGATATTTGGGGCAATTCACAAAAGTCTTTTCATAGAAGCGCTATATAAGGTTTCCAGAGGTACTGGTGTAGGTCCCCTTCCCAGGCTAAGGACAGCTTCTCCATTCCTAGGGTGTGCCAGAGGTGCTGAAGCCACACTGTATGTGTTGGGATCCGGGCAGTCCCCCATTGGGCCAAGAACATCTGGTGAGCCGCTCCCAAAGCTATACTGATTTGCCGGCCCTCAGTGGGAACGTGAGGGCGTTTGGTAGGCCCAAGACTGTAGGCCGGAAAGCAGGGTAGTGCGGTAGGGAGGCATTCATCTGTCATTCAAGACACAGTCCCAGAAGGTGGCTAATTTGGGGTAGTCCCAAAGTATGTGGAGCAACATGCCCCACTGGCCACAATGACGCCAGCAATGGGATTCCCTCGCAGGGTTGCCCCCGTGAGCCGGGCAGGAGTGAGATACCAGTAAGGGGTGATTTTAGTAGCCGTTTCAATGCTTGCCATATTGCTGGCTACATGTTGAGCCTGGTGATAGATCTTGCTCTCCTCCTTAGATAAGAACTGCCTGCCTATTTCCTTTTCCCACTGGGTTTGACTGGAAGGTTTGGGAGCTGGGATAGACTGTAGAAGAATGCCATATAGTTCTGTGATCAAATGCTTGTCATCAGATTTCTTCACGAGCCACTGCTCGAAGGCAGTCATGCGGCTGCCCGCTGCGGCCCAGTCACTGAGATCGGTAAGCCAGTGACGGACCTGTAAACAGTGGAGGTGTTTTGTCTCCGGTAGGCTGTATGCATCTCTTAGGCCTTCAAAGGGAATGGGGCCCTTGATATCATAAAAGTGACCCGTCGAGAAGCAAACCGCTTCTTGCCAAAGATACAATGCGCCCTGGTCCGTGCCCAGAGTGAAATCCGGGTTTCCCACAATGGGCTTAAGAGGTGATGGAAAGGTAGTGAGGCCTCTGTGCGCAGCTGTTGTATCCCACACATGCAAGAGTGCCTCCGTGACAGGGAAAGCAGAGAGACTTTTGGGTCTTTGCATTTTCTTCAGGAAGGGAACCATCCAGAGGTGCACACCGGCAACATATCGGTACGTGAACAACCAATGCTTTTTGGATTCTGGCTGGCACCATTCCAACAAATAAAGAAGCTGGGTCACCTGCTAATCAATTTGGAGATTGGGTATGCCCAGACCTCCCTCTGCTGGCGATCTATAGCTCAGGGCTCTATTCATTCAGAGGCGCCCATCAGCCCACACAAAACTTTGAAGCACCTGCTGAAGGAATGGAAGAGTTCCCAGGGGTGGGCCACTGGGAGAGTTTGGGAAAGTAACAGACTGTGTGGGAGGAACGTCATTTTGATGGCTGTGATCCTACCCAGCCAAGGGAGGTTATAAGAGCTCCATAACGCTAGGTCCTCGACCACTTGATAGTGAGTAGCCCATAGTTAAGGGACGTGGTGGCATCTTTTGATGTCGCAAGGTGGACACCAAGGTAAGCGATCAACTGTTCAGCCTTCTGGATGGGGAAGCAGCGGGAGTGCTGTTCCTCATGAGTGTGGCGGGCAGTGAGGTGGTGGGCCTCTGATTTGTGAATGTTAATGCCGAAGCCGGCCACTTCACTGATTCTGCTTGCTACTTGAGAGAAAGCCGGCAGAGATGCTATGAGGTTTCAAGGGCCACCAAAACATTGTCTGAGTAAAGGCTGATAGTGTGTAGGTCTCCTCCGAAGCGGACACCTCTGATAGTTGGATTGTCGGGTATCCGTTGAGCGAACAGGGGGAGACAAGGGGCAACCCTGTCTAGTGCCCTGCTTGATGATGAAAGCTGGAGAAGTGTAGACACTGACTCGTACTGTGTCCCTGGGGCAGATATAACAGCTATGTATCCAGGCACGAAATCTTTTGCCGAAGCGGGCCAGAGTCGACAATAGGTAGGGCCAATTAACACAGTCCAATGCCCTCTCGGCATCTATTTATAAGAGCATGGTGTGCTGATAGGACCAATGTGCTTTGTCTATTAGGCAGAGGAGTCGTTTAATATTATCTGAACATTGTCTGTGTAATATAAACCTTGCCTGATCTGCATCTGTCAGGCATGGCGACCTTGAAGAGGAAGATAGGTCTATATCATCTGTACTGGCTTTTCTCTTTGCAGGGCTTTGGGAGGACAACAATTGAGGCCTCTGTCATTTCCGGCAGGACTGATCAAGGGTCTTCAAATTAGTTAAATAGTCTGGCTAATATCGGGGACAGGTCGGTGCAAAAGGTATTGTAACATTCAGCCAGAAACCCTCTGGGCTGGGGGATTTGTGAGGTTTAAGTCGGGCTCTGGCTGAAATGACCTCTTCTATATGAATCGGAGCATCCAGGTCCGTGGCTTGATCCAAGGTCAATTGAGACGCTGCGATCCACTGAAGATACTGGGATGGGGCTAGCTCTGGGAGGTTTTCAGCTGCGTATAAATCAGCATAAAACCTCTGGAATCGAGCCACAATGTCCACATCTTTCATGAGCGTTTCCGCATTCTCACTCTCCAGGGCCACTACCTTCATAGCCACGTGATGGGCTCAGAGGTGGTTTGCCAGAAGTCTGGCACATGTATTACTGCTGGTGCGAAAAGTGTTTAAGAAGAAAGAGTGCCTTCTCGCCTCTTTCCAGGTCTAGCCATGCCAGCTGTTCCTGGCAGCTTCCAGCTGCCGCCAGATCCTCGGAGCCCCTGCACGTTGATGTATTCGCTCCAGCTCCCTCACATGGCCAAGCACTAGCCCCCTTCTTTCCCTGTGGGATTTGTTTTCTGCAAACGTTATGGTCACACATTCCCCTCATAACACTGCCTTCAGCGCAGCCCACCGGAATGAACATGCGTTCCTGTTGTGTTGTTGAGTGTCAGGCAAGTCGTAAGAGCTCCCCAGATCTGGCGGATCACTTCGGGTTTGTGTAAGAGTGGGGTGCGCAGGCGCCAGGGGTGGTGAGTAGATGTCAAGGGCGGGATGTACCAATACCCAGATAGTGCAGCATGATCAGACAGGGAGCAGGGCTCTTTATCAACTGAACTCACCATGTCCTGTACCTCTTGTGTCCCAAGGAAGTGGTCCAGTTGGACGTAAGTCTGGTGTGCGTGTGAGTAAAATGTGTAGGCCCGAGTTATAGGATTATGTAACCTCCAGATGTCCCTGAGGCCTAGGTCTGTTAGCCAGTGTATTGTGTTTTCCGACAGTTCCCCCGTGCCCACCCTGTGCGGATCGGTCTAACTCCATGTTGAAGTCTATATTAAAGCCCCCCACAATAAAACCCTCCGGCAATTGAAATTCAGGCCGTCTGCTATCGCTCTGCATAGGAAGGGCTCCTGGCCCTCATTAGGAGCATACAAGGATCCAAGTGCCAAAGTTTGGCCTCCCACTTGTAGTTGGTATGCCAGAAGTCTCCCTCTGTTTTCAGCTATCTTGATGCCTATAACCCCTTGGAATTTGCTGGAAATCAGTAGCCCCACCCCTGCTTTCTTGGATGCACTAGATGAGAAGAGTTAATGTGGGAGCAAACTGGATCTGAGTTGGTGCTAGTCGGCAGAGATCAGGTGGGTTTCTTGAATTAAGCATATCTGAACCCCAGTCTGCTCCAGATAGGACAAAAAAGTCCTCTTCTTAACCAGGTTAATCAGCCCTTTAGCGTTTATACAGACTGTTTGTAATTTACCAATCAGGCAAGGCATTGGTTAGCTATATAAGGTGGTGCCTGAGACTCCCAAGACCCCACTGAGGCAAAAAAAGCCCTCAAAGGCATTGTTGCCAGTATCTGTGTGTAATGTATTGCGCGTGAATCCTAAGTGTGGACATGAGTACCCTTCCAAATTAATAGAACAACACAACATTACCAAACATACTTTCTTTGGTGTCGCCGGAACCCTGGAAGGTACCTTCAGGAGACCAGTACAGCCTTTGGGAACAGATTAGTCGGGCTGGTGACTTTCGGACTTCATTATGTGGTCTCTGGGCAAAGAGTCCTGAGAGAAGGACTCGAGAACGGCTTTCCTCTCCTGAGCGATGGATTGCGGGTCGGAAATTGTCTAAAGCCGAGGGTCGTCTTCTTCCCCTGAGGTGTTTCACAGCGCTGGGTTCACCATCGGGTGACTTAGAAGCCTCACCCTGATCCGCAGCAATCCCCAGGAATTCCCTTGTGGCTGCCAGGGAGTGTAGCTGATGAAGCCTCCCGTCTCGCCAGAAGATAAGGAGGAAGGAATGCCCCCTAAGTAGGCGACATTGTGCTCCTGCAGAAAGGAGGTAACGGGATGGAGGTCTTTGCACTTTTGTAGTGTGAAGGCAGATGAGTCTTGGTACAGTGCCACAGTACGGCCTCGGAACCGAAGCGGATGTGATTCCAGGGCTTTACGAAGAATCTGTTCTTTCACTGGGAAGTTGTGCACACAGGTCAATATGTCTGCTGGGGGAGCAGTCCCGGGGCGTGAGGGGCCAACCCTGTACTTGCAGTCTAATTGAATGGTTGAGCCAGATGGGGCCTCCAGGATGTGAGCAAACAAGGCTTGAACATATGCCTTCACACTTTTGTCCTCTGCCCCAATGGGTATGCTGCGGATACGGATGTTGTTCCTCCTGAAGTGATTTTGCACGTGTGTACTTGGAGGTGTATTTGTTGGTCTCTTAGGCAGATGCTAGTTGTTCGGTTTCTCCAGCTCTACTTGCCTCCTGATCCTCCAGGTTGGAAACTCTGCCCCCAAGGTCGGCAATATCTGTGCGGACTGTCTGTAATTTTTGTGAGAGGTCTTTGACTGTCTGCAGGTCGTCTTTGCGGGAGATGGACATCACCTCGAGGAAGAAGTGAGTAACAGGACCCTCTGTTTTCCTGCCCTCAGGCTGTGCTTCGTGGACAACAGTGGGAAGACCATCTCCGCTGGGTCCCATGGGTGGTCTTGACAGCATGTCCTTGAGGGTTTTATCTTTTTTGGCTTGTGCAGTTGTCATGTTGCTACCCTGTATTGCCGGAGGTCTATGTCGGGGACAGGGGTCGTGAGTGTCAGTCAGGCTCTGCAGCCCAGAAGGGGTGTGGCCAGGGAGCGATGAGGCCCCAGGCCCGGGCACCCCGTTCCAAAGGAATGGGGGCGCAACCAGGGTTTGCGGGCCGCCTGCCCCTGTTGTGGGTGGAGGCGTGCGCTGTGGGTGAGGGCTGTTCTCAGGGTTGGCCCATGCCCCGCCTACCTCCTGCGATTACATTGGCAAAGTCTCTGGCCCCCGGGTCGCTGCAGAGGCATCTCATGTGCTGCCCACCCTGGGGCTATCAGGGGTGCAAGAGGTGCTTACGGATGGGCTCCTCTAGAGGTACTAACCTGGGACAGCGTGACGCAGGGAAGCTGTCCGGTGATGTGCGTCTGAGGAGTCTCGCTGGGCAGTGTAACTGGATGTTGCAAAAGCGGGTGGAGCTGGAGAGAAGGCACAAAGTCTCAAGGGTGCTGTGTGCCATGCCCACCTCTGGGTACGACGTAAGACAGACTGCTAATGTTGGAGCATGTGAAAGTGGTTGGTGCCCAGCGTAGGCCGCTTCTCTGCTAATGCTGGATTATCCTCTGGGGGAGAAGTGGCATATCCCAGGGCCTACTGCCTTATGCAATAACACCAGGTCTCGGTAGTCCAAAGGCCTCTGGCAAGCTCCCAGGGTGAGAGGCAGTCAGGAGGTCAAAAGGGGGCCTGACCCCAACACTGATGTCACTGCCCCTCTGTTGGATTCACTGGGCCACGAGAGTCGAGCCCTGTCGCTGGAGAGGCGTTGCACTGCTGTCATCCCCTTGTTGTGCGTCAGGCATCATCCAGGCCCAGGTGCTGGCAGCACCTCCTCAATCACCGCATCCCCTCCGTCCCGGACCGTGCTGCGCGCCTCCCAGGTGCATCCGCAGCTCATCCTGGCTCAGCAGCTGCACCCCCAGCTCAGCATCAGAAAGCAGCCTGGTTTAGGTGCCACTCCTCTTCCCATTCTGCCAAGGTCCAAGAGTTGCCACACACAGGGTCTGCAGCAGCCCAGTGCAGCCAGGCAGCACCCGCCATCTTGGATTAGTCATCTCTCCCGCCCTCTGTCTTTCTCTGGCTCGCGGACACTAATCCCGTGTTTTGGAGTCATTGCTCCAATCGAGGAGTAGTCCCGGGTGCCTGAGCCAGAGCTGAGTGCTTTTAGGTAGCCTTAGATTTTTTTTGGGGGGGGAATTCCATCCACACCGGGCAGCAGTGAAAGAGAGGACTGGTGTCACATCCTACTTGCCTGCCATCTTGGCCACGCCCACATTCCTGCACTTTAAACAAACATAGCATATTATATTAAGGCTTTGCAAAGGTCATAAAAATAGAATGCATTATCTCAGTATTCTGAATTGTACCTGCATGCTTGCCCGTCTAGGTGTCTGGCAAAATGGGAAAAAACAACTAGAAATAAGGAGGCCAAACACAGTAGCAGCAGAGATTTGTCTGGGCAACAAATCAGACTGCCAGATGCATTGCCAAAACAAACACGCATCCCTTCCTTCCACAGGTCTCAACTTGAAATCAGTGATGCTGCAGTACTGGCCTCTCTCCCTCCAGCCTGGAGACTCAGGTGCATCTAGAGGAGGCACCGGCAGAAGCAGCAGCTTTTCCATCTCCCTTGGATCTGCGATGACATGGAGAACACAAAGAGTTGGGGCACTGAGCAATGGTACAATCAACGACGTGACTTCAACATGGCTGACAAGAGCTGCCAGAGTTTTCTATTTGATGTGACAGTCTATGGAAGCCACCGATGTCTCTCAATCTATTTTCCCCAAATTGTTATCCCAACAAATGTTATCCCGAAATAGGGTTTCAATTAATTTCTTCTTGAAGCAAACTGTTCAAATGGGGACTGTTTGAATTCAGACACTTGGCAAACAGATAAACAGAAGGTTTGGACTGTGGCTGAATGAAAAAAAAGCTGATGCAATTATTAGTGAACCACAGCCTATGCAAAACAGTTCACCACTTTGATGTGACTATTATTGATAGTACCAGTAGCCTCAGAAAGCCAAGACAAATGTAGGGCTACGGAGGGCAGTTTATTAAAGAAGAGGACATAAGGTATGTGCACCGCATGCTCCAAGTACTGAGATATCATAGTGGCTTCGGGAAGTGGATCCCGTCCAAGGATGCAAACATCTCCAATCCATCACCACTGACAGCGTAGTAATTACAACCATCCAGAGCTATCAGCATGCAGGTGCTCCTCTGAGTAACACTGTTACAAGTAATGCATTGCTTAACAGTAACACTTGGGTTGATTTCCTGAGCTGCTTTGTGTCGTGCTGATAGCAATCTTGTCATGCTGTCAACAGGAACACAAAAGGAAACAAGAAATGGCCTGAGCCACCAAGCTCCGCTGTCAGGGTCTGTTAAGTGAATAAGCACACTATATTTGCTGCACTCAACAGCCGCTGGCTGAGGAGCGCCTAGCGTACTACCGTACGAGAAACAGAGTGATCAATGCCAGGTAAAACAGGAGGGAAAATCAGCTCTTCAGCACTAATCGGGGTACATCAGGAGGGACAAGGATGAACAATGAGGAGAAAAACATGAAAGAGGATTAGGATGATCAACTGGGGCATACCTGGAGGGACAATCCGCCTGGTCAATACTGGGACACCCTCCCCCCCAGGACAAATGACATTACACCATGCTGCTGTATATCACTTGGAAGGTACAGAGTGATCAACACCATACTGTGGTTAACCAAGAAGTTCAAGGCTGAGCATCAATGGTTGCATCGTGAGGAAGGATCAGACTGAAAAACACTGATGAATACCAGAGGGGAGTAATGCCATGGCAGAACATGACGCCCAGCCACTGAAATCATCACAGGCCAGGGGTGCACCGGGAGAGGGATAGGTTAATCAATGCTAGGAGATAACATAAGGAAGTGCCAGGCTGCTCAACTCTGTGATATAACATAAGGAAGAATCAGACAAATCAATATCTGATACAACAGGAACAGGAACCACGCTGGTCAACATCGGAATACAGTAAGAGGAAGGACCATGCTGTCCAATTGTGAGATACAACATGAGAAGGAACAGCTTGATTAACCCCAAAATATAACATGAGAAATGACCAGAATGATTGTGGTGTTGGTGGTATGCTCTAAGACTACTCTATTTCTTATGATGTCATAAGAATGGTGGGATTAGAAGGGAGATTGTGAATCTGCCAATATAAAGCAGTGAGGTGAGGGTGATTGTGCCAAGGCTTCAAATAAAGTAAAGTACTTACTTGACAATGTAGGAGTATCAAAAATTTGGGGAAGGGTCGCACTTGTAGCCCTGGTCAAAAAAGAGCACACCATGCTGTTTCTTATATGTTGCTTTTTCTACTGGACTACCACTGTACTGACGTGGATTGAGGTATGTCCATTGTTTTGCTGGAGTTGATTCACTAGTTATTGCTGCTTCTAGTACTTTAGTCACTCCTTTGTGCAGGGATGATCTGGAATGGGTCGACTAGTGTTCCCATGTAGTAGCCGGGGAGACACTGACTCTCGCATTTCCAGGCCAGCGCACACCACGGGCTCGCACATGGAAGGTGCAAGAAATTGGGGTAGTGGTGAGGAAGATGAAACCCTACTGAAGCAGCAACTTCAATTTTGGTCAGGGTGAAACACAAGCAAACCTCAAATTAACCTCTGCTCAACCCTTTGGAAACTTGGCACAAAGCAGTCAGGTTCAACTTTGAGGCAAGGTGTAAAGTGTTTATCCAGCACACAATCAGAAATAGAGTGAAAACAAAACACAAGAAAAATCTCTCACTAATTTAGACAGAGTAAAATGTAATAAATTAATTAAGACCAAAACAAAAAAAATCCATCCGTAGAAACAGAGACATGCAGTTTTAAAGATTTAAGTGAAAACAGTGTTTAGAAGCTCATGTCAGATTGGGACAAAGTCAATAGTTCAGACCATCCAACATTAAATGCATGCCGGATACAGAGACCAAATCAAACCTGCTGAACAAAGTATCTTGACTCCTGGTTGTGGAGTGTTGTGAGTTCCAGGTCAGAGATGCATTGAGGAGAGGAGGTTTAGCAGAAGCTGCGTGCTGTGATGTGAGGTCTTGCGTTGAAGATATGTTGCTCAGTGCCGGTTCCGATTAAGCCCTCTACAGGGCTTAGAATGCGAGGCCCTGTGTCATTGTTGAGGATGCCATCAACCAAGACTTGCAATGCTACATCCTGCATCAGATATGCATAATTCAGTGGCTGTATCAAGGAGATGCAAGCTGCTATACGAGGTCCTGCGTAGGGCATTCGCCACACAGCAGCATTTCAGATGCTTTAGCTACGAGGAGATGTATCACACTGTGTCAATTCTGCCCAAGAGAAGAACATCTGGGTTCACACCACTCCAGAGGCAATACTCATAGCAGTTAGAGTCCACATGCTGGGTTCAAGGTGGTGGAGCCTTTTATGTTCTTGAGGCTCTGATCAGGAGGCCAGCCAACTAGCCTCTGAAGTTAATCAGGTTGTCCTGAGTTCAAAATCAGTCCTTTACACTCTGCTACCTCCTGCTACCCTGCTCCCTGAGTGGCAGGCAGCAGAGCAGCAGTCCTTCTTGCATCAAAGCACAGAAGTACTTCTGAGTCTTCACACAGACCGACGAGTGCACTGAGAGTTGGGTCTTAGTGTCCAATATTTATTATTGGTACCAGCTTTGAATTGGAAAAAGTTCTGCAGGTTTCGACCCCCCAGGGGGGTTTGGAAATTCCTGCCTTCCTGCCCTGGTCCCAGCTTGTCTGTGGACACAATAGACTGGTGTGAAACCCTTTCTGAGTGTGCTGAGGGAGAACCTTTGTGATGTACAAGTGTGGCGGGTAACAGCTCCGCCCCCAATCAAATGAGAGATGGCGGATCCTGCCAACACCTATTTTCCCTTTGTCTCAGTGTCTGGAAGTAATACACAAAGGCCAACTGCCAGCTACCTCTAGTCATGTGACCCAGGATACAGACCGCAGGCACCAAATGGTTAAAAAAAAGAAAATGCTAACTTTATAGAAGTGGCATTTTCAGAACTGTGACTTAAATCAAGCTTTACCATTAAAGAGGGTTTTAAAAAACAATTTTTTAGACACCAAACTCGACATTCCTACCTGCTCCCAATTAAAAGTTACCCCTAATTACATTTAGTAGGGTAGCCCAATGTTATCCTAAGGGAGGGATATGCCTTGCAGCAGTGGAAAACTAATTTACGAGTTTTTCACTACCAGGACATGTAAAACTGAAACTACATGTCCAGCGTTTTAAATACACTGCACCATGCCCTACAGATTATGTAGGGCCTACACTAGGGATGACCTACCTATATTAAAAAGGAAGTTTACAACTGGCAATATGTTTATCTTGTCAGGTCAAATTGGCAGTTTCAAACTGCACACACAGGCTGTGATGCCAGGTCAGGTCTGAGACATGCTTGACAGGCTACCAAAGTGGGTGGCACAATTAATGCAGATTATGTAGGGCCTACACTAGGGATGACCTACCTATATTAAAAAGGAAGTTTACAACTGGCAATATGTTTATCTTGTCAGGTCAAATTGGCAGTTTCAAACTGCACACACAGGCTGTGATGCCAGGTCAGGTCTGAGACATGCTTGACAGGCTACCAAAGTGGGTGGCACAATTAATGCTGCAGGCTCGCTGGTACCATTTAATTTACAGGCCTTGGATACATGGGGATGATGTTGTTCCAGGGTACATGAGCATCATATTGTGGTATCATAAAACATTTAGCAAGGGCTCGCATGAGGGGGGATTGCATGTGGAAGAGTCAAATGGAGTGATAGTAATACCAATGATGAAATTAAAACTTGCAGTTCATAATCAGACAGTGACAATGACAGGAAGGATTGTGTGTCCAGTTTTGGGAGTATGCAAGTTCGTATTTGTGCACTAAGTAAAGATACCAGGAATAAAGTAATGTCCAGATTTGTTTTGGAGCATGTAGGAATGTTGACAGTGATGGATTCAGGTTCACTTTACACAACTTTTAACAGACAAGTTTTGAAGGAAACATTTGAAGGCGCCGTGGGAGATGCAATATTTCCCAGGTATATCAAGTCAGAGAGCTTTACAGGTGAATTAGTTCCAGTGACTGGGTATAGGACCTCATTGTTTGAGTTTAAAAGTAGGAAAGCTAAGTGCACATTGTTTGTTGCAGAGGATGGACCTTCAGTTCTTGAGTGGATGGAGTTATGTACAATAGATATTATCTTAGACCGAAACAGTCCAAACAAAGTTTTGGTAGCGCTTGATGGAAGCTTGGTTGAAGCTCAAAGGGATTCAAGCTGAAGAAGGTTACTACCTGTAGGTTTTTCTGGGAAGGTTGGTGGATCAAAGAGGTTCTGCTACAAAATTTTCTGAAAGAAGGTGCGTCTCCTAAAGTTCATGCAATAAGAACTTTACCTATAGTGGTCAGGGATGAAGTCAATCTGGATATACATAGGCTACTTAAAGATGGCATTATCAAATCAAGCGAAGTGGATTGCCCCTCTGGTCTTGGCCAGAAATGTGAATGGTAACATTTATTTGTGTGATGACCGTAGGGATTTCAATAATTACATAGCTTTAGAGAACTTTACTTTACTGCCTATAACAAAATGTTGGCCATGTCCCAAGGCATGCAATGATTTTTTTCTATGAACCTTTCATCTCCTTATCAACAGGTGTTCTTAGAACCCAACAGCAAAAACATACTGCTTTCTTTAGGCCCCTGACTTGTTTTCACTTTGTTTGTATGCCCATTAGGTTAGGCATCGGCCAAAACTATTTTCCAGTGGTTGCTTTCAAAGTTGTTTTATGCTGTAAAAACAATCATGTGTTTTTGGGAAAAATATTGAATTATGGGCAGGTCTAGAGATCAGCAGGATAAGCATTTGATTGCTTTGCTACTAAATATCCTAAGTGCAAGATAGGTGCATATAATCTTATTTATTCAGGATGTGAAATAGGTTTGGAATCTTTTAAGCCTAAACAACAACTTGTGCAAACGTTTAGGTATGCTCCAGTCCCTTCTAGAAAAGAAGAACTGAGGTCTTTTTAAGGTCGAGCCTAGACAGCGTGCAAGACCTATTAGGATGAGTAAAGGACTTTGTTCCCGCCTGCCGCTTACCATAGGTTGAAGGCAGTGTCGCTTTTGTTTTGCTGCCTTTTAACTGGTTTGTCAGCGATACGTCACTTTCTGTTTTTGGCTGAGGAGCACCGGCCAAGTACAGTTTAATTACACCTGGATTGTTTTTCTGTTGTTTGAATTGACTATTTATTTGTTTCCTGCCTCTATGGTGCTTTCAAGTTTTATACAGCAGGACTGCCGATCGAGTTACTGCTGTATAAAACTTGAAAGCGCCATAAGCACGACTAAAAACTGAACAAACAATGTGAGTAACTGGCAGTTACTTGTGATTGTTTGTTTTGTTTTTTAGTCGCACTCATGGCGTTTTCAAGTTTAATATAGTGGGACTGCCAATCGAGATACCACTGTATAAAATGTGAAAGCGCCATAAGTGCGACTGAAAAACAAATAATGATAAGTAACTACCAGTCACTTGTCATTGTTTTGTTTTTCAGTCGCGCTCATGGTGCTTTCAAGTTTTATATAGTGAAACTGCCTGCTGTACAAAAACTTGTTTCCAGCCTCACACCCTGTTGCCTTTTCTTTCTTGACCCTTCTCATCCCAACATAGCAAGAAAAAGACCAATTACGAATTTACAATGCTAATAGCTCTAACTCGAGCCAATGCAAGACCCATTGCATTGCAAATGGATATAAAGACTGGTGGAGACAATTATTAAAGGACAAGGAAATGTTTATATGGAAAGAAGAAGATTTTGATGTAATCAGAATCATCGTTGCAGGGGCTAAAGCTTTACAAGGATTTGATTTGGATGATAAAAATATTGTGGCTATCAATGCTAGGTGCAGTAAAATTGGTCCCGTACTCTCTTAAAAAGGGCCTGGTCGAAAAAGGAGTAACTATTGCATTTGGATCAAGAAAACTAACACTATCTGTGGAAACATTTACTGTTTTTGAAAAGGAAACTTGGACAGTAGTATGGGGTTTGGAACACTTCCGCCAGTCTGTGTAGAGTTATGAGGTTTAGGTTAAATGTGACCACAAACCACTGGCTAAAGTAGTGACTATGGAGGATTTACTTTGCCACACCCAGTATTGCTTGCATGTTCATGAGATAATTGGATTTCGATTATAAGGATCAATATGTGCTGGGGATGAAAAATAAAGTTGGTAACTGCACGAGCCACTAGCCTTTGCCTTAGGTTGAAGCTCCCAAGAATCTGTGGGAAAATTATTGTACGGCGTAGGGGAGTGATGTGAAAAGTATGGCTATCACGAAGGACACTGGGTAGACAGCGTGCAAAGAGGATAATTCGTTAGGTCAAGAGAGACAGTCTGTGATACACAGGTGACCAACAAAAGAGGGGGATGTTGAATAAAGTGTGGTTTCTGGGAGGTGAGAAATGAACTTTCTGTTGATGGTAGGTGATTGATGAGAGGTACATAGATTGTGCCTCCTGTCCAACGCAGAGGTAGAATTGCAGAGCTATGCCATGAGGGGCATTGTTAAATGCAAAAAAATATGGTTAAGGACTATTATTGGTGGCCTGGGATTAATGATGAGGTGGAAAGGAAAGTGCAAAGTTGCAGTATGTCTGCTGAGGCAGACAAGTCTCCAGTACTGAACACTCCTTCAAGTTGTCCAGATGCTCCCAAGAGAGCATCAGTATGGACATCTCTGGTCCTACTGTAGAGAAATATGGTAGTTCTAGGTTTCTTCTGGTCCTTGTTGATCATGTCTCTAAGTGGCATACACTAGCTAATACAAATTGTGTGGCATATTTGTTGGACAGAATTTTTTAAGTGAATGTTTTCCTAAAAGAATAATTAGTGATAGGCTAATATTGTGCTTGAATTTCTTAAGAAGATAGAAGTTTAACATGTTTTTATGCTGGTATACTTCCCAGGTGGCAATGGTGTAGTTGAAACTTTTAACAGAACGGTAAAAGGGACTGGAGGCTCTCAGGGGACTGTGGGGTGGGAGTGAGAGGTGGCTTGGCACCAATATTATTGGAAGCAAACGAGCAGGGCTCCCGGCTGAGCTGCGCCATTTGGGGCCATCCTGCCACACTGCAGTAGATCTCAACACATGAAAATATAGTGTAAGAAACACCAAACTTCCCTATCGCACCACCGCTGTCCCAATTTCGCTGCAGTGCTCTGCTGGGAGGATAGAGGAGGTACAGGCCAGGCAACGCAACATCACAAAATGCCAACGAGTAGCGGCTGCATCAACACATAAAACCTAACCGTCAGCACTATAGACAGTGCTGTGTGACGAGGCCGGACACCTCAGAGTGCTACAATGCAGGCATACCCTGAGGACCCCGAGAACACACTAGCAGAGCCTGAAAGTATGGAGGGGTGCAGGACCAAGAAGAACTGGGCCCGATCTGCAGTCACAGGTGGCAAGTGACCTACTGGACAGAGAGGGAAGTGGAGCTAACATTCCCTGGCAGCAGAGAAATTGTGAGAGGCCCCAGGAACTGGAGCAACATATCTGACCTCGCTGGGAGAGAGGGCAAATGTGCGTAAGGGAACGGATGTAGCCCCAATAATGCTGGAGGACTATGATCATTCAGGCTTGCTTGGGGGGAGCTGTGAAAGGAGGTGACAGTAAATGACAACCAAAACACTATGGAGACCTCAAGTGAGGGAAGGGACCTCCATGCACGCTACCACCTGTTGGGAACAGACCAGGTGGCTGGCAAACTGGCAAGGCATGGCTGCTGCACCTAGATTGCGGGAACTGGGCGGCATGGCGGGCCGTGGAACTGTGGTGAAAACTGACTACCTGCTGGAGGGCTGGGCAATGCGCCCATCCTCCCTTTCTTTCGGGTCCCTGCCTGGGCACTGATACCCCAGAGTGCATGTTTGAGGAGGACCCACCATTATTGTCAAACACTTGAGGGGGAGGTGGAGATAGAGGTGTGCTCTAGACCACCTGCACCCCCTGTACTGTACACTACTAGCTCGGCAATGGCTCAGCAAGGGGCGTTACCCCCTGTGTGGAGAACACCTAGGCAAGATTAGATTTGTATTCCAGAGAGGCCAATAACACCCCTCGATCATAAAATTGTCTTAACTGAGAACTGTGCTCTGGACCAAATGAAGATGCATAGGTGGTCAGGCCTGGAAGGAAGAAAGACACCGGTGACCTCTGCCAGACCAGGGACACTCCAGCTGAAGAACCAG
This sequence comes from Pleurodeles waltl, assembly GCF_031143425.1. Taxonomy (NCBI): domain Eukaryota; kingdom Metazoa; phylum Chordata; class Amphibia; order Caudata; family Salamandridae; genus Pleurodeles; species Pleurodeles waltl. Next base: position 1,128,391,962 of record NC_090448.1, read on the forward strand.
GGACATCGACAGTGACTGGGGGACCTTTGCTGGAGGAACGAAAGAGCGCAACACTGGACACCATTCTTCAAGCTACAGCAGCGGTCAGAGAAGCGCTGGAACTTAAAATCAACACCACGGTTACAGATCTGGTCCTGCTCCAGGATGATCATAGGCGACTAACAGAGAGGGTAACCTCCCCAGAATGAACCTTAGACATTCTAAACCCCGAAATGACATTGGTGAGAAACCACCTGGCGGGAGTGGAAGGTTGAGGGAAGGTGTTGGCGATGAAAGGAGAGAACCCAGAAAACAGGGTAAGACACAATAACCACCCCTTTGCTGAGTATCCTGAACACAGAGGGTGCAGAAAAGACTGCTTACCTGGAAACATGGCTTTGTACGGCAGTTGTGGCAGAGGGCCTCTCCCCATTCTATGCACTCGAACGAACGCACTGCATGCCTTCTAAATTACCTCTACCTGGAACAGGACAGCGCCCTGTCATGGCCAGGGTACTGCAGTTTAGAGACAGGGATCATATACTGGCCCAGGCCCAAATTAAAGGAGAAATCACAATAAAAAACAGAAGACATGATTTTCCTCGACTTTACTAAAGCAGTACAACAGCAGTGGGCATCCCCCCCCTCCCATTCACAAGTTGCAAATATGATGAATGCATGGATGTTGGCCTGTTGTCTCCTGGTTTGGATGGGGGTGAGTTTTTTTCGTCCTGGGGTTAGGAAGATGGGATGTTCGAGATTGGTTTTCAAGGACATTCTTGCATTCCATTCCTGCCTCCTTTACTCTGCTACCTGAGAGGGGGGAGGGACACACTAACAAGCTCATATCGCTACCACAGGCTTTTGCCATAGCCACCCCCCTGACATTTACCTTTATCACATGGAACTTTAGAGGACTGAGTAATATGACTAAAAGATATAAAATCTATGCACACTTAAAGAGACGATGCACCCATATAGCCATTCTACAAGAGCCCCACTTGACTAGCTCAGAGAGGGATGCGCTCCACAAAAGGTGGGACCGGACAGATTTATGCTATGACAAACTCAGCATTTGGCCGGGGGATTTCGACCTGGGTTCGCCCTGGAGTCCCATTTAAAAAAACAAGTAAATGTATTGACCCTAAAGGGAGATTTGTCCTTATCATGCTGGTGGCCAGGATCTGACTATTGCTGGGCTCCTACACCGATCAGTGGGGATTCTACCACACACTTTCCCAAACACTTGCCTTACACCTGACACAAACGATTATTATTGGAGGAGACTATACTAGTGTGATCGACCCCACTATTGACCACTGGCACTTGCCCCTGAATTACTCCCTCGTGACCCGGCTGGCACATACATTGCAGAACTGGCAACAAAAATGGAGGCTTATAGACTCCTGTAGGACACAACATCCAGGAGTTAATGACTAATCACACTTGCACAACCTACATGCAGTTTGGGACACCTTATTTTGCTCCCTGGAAGTGCAAAGTACAATGAAGCATACAGAATACCTTTGCTGCATGTATCAGACCACAATCAGATACTACTAGTACTAGACTGGAATAGGGAACGAGCCCAAGTACCTGACTGGCGATTCCAGGTAGAGACGCTGGAAGACCAGACATTCCGCCATTCCATAGGAGAAGCCATTAGGTAATACTTCCAGGATAATGCACATTCAACTGCATCCTCACTTACGGGATGGGAAGCCTTCAGGCAGTTATATGAGGCTGATGCATCACAGAAGTGATTGGGGTCCTGGCGGACCCTCATATGGGAAGGAGAAACCAATGAGACGGCACTGAGGGGTTCGGGGAAAGCTCACCCGGGAAACCCAGGACTACAACAACAACTCCTTGTTGCAAAAGAACAATCAGCAGTATGCTTAGAAAAGGTTAGATGATTTGACTAGCGAGAATACATGATCAAGTCTCATGCTGAGCAACATAAACCTGGGACATTGCTGGCCTGGCTCGCCAACCCTGTCCCCAGAGGCTCCCTAATACTGGAGGTAGACTAAGATACAGGAACGAGTCTATACAGTCAGCAGGATATAAATCACAGATTCGAGGAGTATTATACTCTCATCATAGAAACTTTTCTCCCAAAAAGATAAAGAAGCAGTGATTGTCTTGATCAGTATAGAAAAAGCATTCAATAGTTTACACTGGATTATTTGTACCAAGTGATGGAAGGGCTGGGACTAGGCGCAGGATTTGTCAGGTTGACAAGGCTGCTTTACACAAGACCTTCAGCACAGGTGTGGACGAGGAAAGCAATCTCAGAAGCTTTCATGGTTTGGAGGGGAACCAGACAGGGTTGCCCTCTCTTGCTTCTACTGTTCGCTACTGCTATTGAACATCTGGCTAATTGTCGGATGGGGGCATCGTACCGGAGACTAGACCGCCTAGGCACCTGTCACAAAACAGGACTATGTGCAGATGATATGCTCCTCTTTCTAGCTAATGCGGAGCAGGACTTACTAGGGGCAGTCTCCCTACTGGAACGATAAGCACTATATCTGGCATTCACATAAACTGACAGAAATCATTAATATTTCCCCTAACCACAACATGCCATCACCCGAGTCTTACATGGGCTCCCATAAGAGGGATCCTGCATGAAATACCTAGGTGTCAGAGTATTTCATGAACCCACAGGCATCTTAGAAGGGAACATCGGGATGGCAGTTCAGGCCCTCCACGCTAATGTGGGGTTATGGAAAACACTCCCCTGTCTGTAGAAGGACGGATAGCGCTGGCGAAGATGGTGGCACTTCCCCGGTTACTCTATTTTTTTTTTAACACACTATTGATAGCGATACCCCACAAATTATTTACAGAGTTAAATACACTCATGGTTGACCTCACGTGGAGAATGGGCAGATGTAGGGTGGCAATGTCCAAACTTCGCAGACCCACCTTCGACGGGAAGCTAGCAGCGTCTGATCTCGAGCTTCTTGGGGGATCAGATTCAATGGCTTCGTCAACAGTTACACTGGACACTGAACCCAAAGAGGGAGGTTCCGAGAGGAACCCCGGATAGCAAGGCCGTATATCAGTTACTACTGATGCCTACAAAACCAGATGCATGAAACCCTGAAGAACAAAAAATGAGTAGCCAATGCTGGAAGAGCTGTTTATAGCGTACCTGAAACCACTGGCCTTACTCTCCAGAGGTACCATTACAGTCAATGGTGGCCATAGATGAGACTAGGACGCTGGAGGGAGTACTGAACTGTACAGATTATGGCGTAACACAAGTGAGTGAGCTCTACAGGGATGGAGAGTTGCTATCCTTTCAATACCTGGCTGAGACATTTGAGTTTCCCCAGAGACAGTTCCTATTACATCGTGCAGTGGAAATGGCAGTGCAGGAGCAGTGGGGTGTGGGGGCAACCGAGCCTTTTGTCCACCAGTGTACCTGCATACTCTGTACTACAATGGGCAAAATACGAGATTTATCACTCATATACCAAGTGCTCAGAGCTGATACCACCTGACCACTGGTAGATGTACGTCAGAAATGGATAAATGAGGTAGCACACCCTAATACAGACATACAATGGACCACAATCCTAACCAACACTTGCACAGTATCCTGCAACGCCAGATTTAAGTTATAAAAAATATTTTTTTTACACAGGGCATACCCTACACCAGGGAAAATTATGTGAACCAATGGGATACACAACATGAGATGCCCCAAACGTGGTAAGCAGAGGGCGGAGATGCTCCTCATGGTCTGGAGATGTTCTACTTCGCAGGAATACTGGGAGAGAATGGTAGCATGCATAAACAAACCAGACATAACACTCTCCTGTAGCCCAGTGGTTTGTCTACTGGGTTCCAGCAACCTACCAAATACAGAGAAAAAACTAGATTTGAGGACCTAGCATTAATACTAGCAAAACAAGAAATCACCATGAGGTGAAAAGACGCTGTGGGCTCTAAGGTACATAAATGAAAAGAAAAACTCATACTATGGGCAGGATATGAAGAAGGATTGCTGCTGCATGAAACACAGAGATCCCGCAGTACAACAGACATAGCCAGAGCCCGGGACACCTTGTTGGACTGTTTGAAAGAGCCAGACTCTGCATCTCCTGACAGTTCCCAACTCTCGATCCCAGAACTGGGTGAGACATTAATGAATGGCACAGGGGGGTGGGAAGAGAAGGCCCTCGATGCTGGGCATCAAGATGTCCAGACGAAAATTAACCCACCACCCTGCAGGCACGGAACAGCTGATGAGGCCAGGGATAGGGGAGGATGAGAGTTTGTTTAGAATTTAGTAGGATTGATGAGTGTGCATGAACCGAGTGAACCGTTGCAAAACCATACCATATGTACTGTAATACATGAATGCAACTAAATATGCCTGAATTAACCTTCTTGTACTTCATTTATATTCCTGACGATCACCATTGGCCCTTACTCGTACTGCAGTGTATGATGTTGTGAAAATGCAATAAAACTTTGTTTAAAAAAAAACCAAAAAACAAAGACAGGAACAGGGATTGCAAGTTAGGAACAAAAATAACAGGGTATGGGGACATCGCACTATGCAAGCAATGACAGGGTTGTCTCCATTTATTATTATGCATAGTAGAGAACCCAGTACGAACAATAACTGGTGGTGGTTACAGGAACTTGATTGCAAGGTTGTCTGGTCTGAAGAGACTGTGAAGGAAAATATTTCCCGAGGTATGTTGACTTATAAGAAATATTATGATGAGGAACATAGTGTGAAAGAGATGTTCTCAACAAAGGATGATGGAGTTAAATTGCCAAAGAAGGTTCAGAAGGGGAATAGCAGGTTCTCCGACATGTCGGTGATGGAAGAGGTTTCCACCAATTTGAAAGTCTCAGAGATCGGAAGGAAGGCGATGCACAGAGATTATCATATTGGGAGAAAGATGACAGAGTCAGAAGAGTTGCAATTTGATGAAAAGTCAGAGGAGGATGCTGTGCTTGTGGCTTTGGAAGATAATTGTGGTGGCGGTGCAGAGAATAATGGTGCGGTAATGAACTATATTCCTTCTGGTGGAGATTTGCACAGCTTTGAAGGTCAAAGTGAGAGTATGAGTGAATTTGTTGTGGCTGTTGTGCATCCTGCATGGTTGAAGGTTTATGTTAAGGAATAAGCTATAGTGTGACCATTTTTTTGTGTTTTTATGTTTGTTCCTTTTGAATTCCCTAACACTACTGTGAACTAGTTGTTCACCATGTCATATTATTTTATTTTTTTGGGACTATTTTTATTTTTTCTTAGTTTGTTAAAGCAGGCAAACATTGAATATATTGTCACACAGAGGTCGCATAACGACCCCTAGTTTAAAAAGAAATTCTTACTTGCCAAAACATCACACTGGCTTGTGCTTTATTCATAAGATGTATCTATAATACATTTTGTGTCATCACGTTCGACAATTCTTAGCTGTGACAACAAATTTGAGCTAGAACAGGATGTTCTTGTGCACTGAAATGTGACAAGAGTGCTGGTGCAGTGTATGGAAAAAGTGCTACACATGGTCCTTTATCGGATATTGATAGAGCTTGGCTGCATTTCATTCTCATCCACCCTATGTTTGCTGCTTCACTGTGATTCAGAATCTCAGACCAGGTGTAGGTGGTACAAGCTGTGTCTTCTCAAGCGTTGACTTTTCAACCTCACTAGTACTTATGTGTCATTATATGAACACAAAAGGGGTCTTCCTCAGAACAGAACACAGTGCAGGACATCCATTTCATCCCTATGTAAACATGCCCCAAAGAAAGCAGAATGTTTCAGAGAATTATTAATTGAAACATAAGGTACTAACTGAAGAATGGTCACAAAAAAGATCATCCGCAGATCAGCACGATCGATAATCCTCACCAAGCATCATATTAGATATTCCTCACCAAGTAAGTAAAGCTGGTACCCACTTAATTGGCCTGATTTATCCTGCTGTGCGTTAAGCTTCCAAATCTTCAGCGATCTCACACCAGGGTACGTCTTTCACAAAATCTCTCACACTCAACATGAAGTATCAGATTTGAGATTTTCAAGGACAGTGAACCAGCAAACATAGGGTAGAAGCAAATGAAATGCAGCCAAGCTCTATCAATATCAATAACTGATGAAGGACTTTCTGTAGCACTTTTTTCATACACTGCACAAGCACTTTGTCACATTTCACCGCACAAGAGCATCCGGTTCTAACTCAAAATTGTTGTTGCAGCTAAGAACTATCAAATGCATTGAAATACATACACACACACACACACACACACACACATATACCCACTGAAAAAACACAAAGGTTACAAGGACGTGATAGTTAGGAAATAGAATGTAAAAAAAAACATAGAAATAAACTTAAAAAAAAACAAAACAAAGGTGACAGGGGTGGTACAGTTAGGCTCACAATTTAAACAAACCAAACCATAGACATTTACCAGTTATAGTTAAGAGTTATCTCAAATAACAGGTAACTAACTATAACTTTCGCCCCCGTCATGCACAGTTTTCTGCTAAATAATTTTTCTGCAAATGGTACATTGATACTATCAATTATGCTATCAAAGATGGCATGAGTGATGTATTATGTGAGGTAAACAGCAGTGCATGATGAAGGCGCAAGTTATAGTTACCTTAGGGCACCAGTTATAGTTACTTGAGATAACTATAACCGGTGAATTTCTAAGGTTTGGTACGTTTACAACATGAGCCTAACTATAACGTCACAAGTGTCCCTACATATACAAATTTGGATTTTCTTTAATTTCTCAGAAACTACTGAATGGATTTACCCAAACAACAAAAAGGTCTCTTTGTGGACCAAGAGCTACCTTTCTGCCAAATTTGGTGTAAATCTTTCCAGTGGTTTGGGTGCTATCGTTGTTCAAAATCCCTATGGGAATTCAAATGGGAAACGCACCTTTACGGATCACCTCAAAACTTTCGAGACAGACAGCTGACGCAAGTGTTGATTTATTTTTGTTGAAAATTTAGTGAAGATTCGTCAATCGGCACCAAAGATATAGGCAAGTAAAAAAAATGCTTTCTCTATAGAAACTAGGTCCTTACAATAACTACCTAGTGGTGACCACCATTAGGTAAAATACAAACATATATATATATATATATATATATATATATATATATATATATATGGAAAATGTCACTTACCCAGTGTACATCTGTTCGTGGCATTAGTCGCTGCAGATTCACATGCTGTGCACATCCCTCCATCTGGTGTTGGGCTCGGAGTGTTACAAGTTGTTTTTCTTCGAAGAAGTCTTTTCGAGTCACGAGATCGAGGGACTCCTCCCATTTCGGCTCCATTGCGCATGGGCGTCGACTCCATCTTAGATTGTTTTCCCCGCAGAGGGTGAGGTAGGAGTTGTATATGCTAGTAATAGTGCCCATGCAATGGAGTGAATACGTATGTACATAATGTAGTTTAAAGTAATATATTTACAAATATACAGATGTTCAAGATCAACTTCTAAACGGCTACAGGCTCCCGGGGAGGCGGGTGGGCGCATGTGAATCTGCAGCGACTAATGCCACAAACAGATGTACACTGGGTAAGTGACATTTTCCGTTCAATGGCATGTGTAGCTGCAGATACACATGCTGTGCATAGACTAGTAAGCAGTTATCTCCCCAAAAGCGGTGGTTCAGCCTGTAGGAGTTGAAGTTGTTTGAAACAATGCTCTTAGTACTGCTTGGCCTACTGTGGCTTGTTGTGCCGTTAGCACATCTACACAGTAGTGTTTGGTAAATGTATGAGGCGTAGACCATGTAGCTGCCTTACATATTTCAGTCATTGGAATATTTCCTAGAAAGGCCATGGTAGCACCTTTCTTTCTAGTTGAGTGTGCCTTTGGTGTAATAGGCAGTTCTCTGTTTGCTTTAAGATAACAGGTTTGAATGCATTTAACTATCCATCTAGCAATGCCTTGTTTAGAAATTGGATTTCCTGTATGAGGTTTTTGGAAAGCAATAAATAATTGTTTTGTTTTGCGAATTCGTTTTGTTCTGTCAATGTAGTACATTAACGCTCTTTTGATGTCTAATGTATGTAGTGCTCTTTCAGCTACAGATTCTGGCTGTGGGAACAACACTGGTAATTCTACTGTTTGATTTAAGTGGAACAGTGATATGACTTTTGGTAAAAATTTAGGATTTGTCTGTAGAACTACTTTATGTTTGTGTATTTGAATAAATGGTTCTTGTATGGTAAATGCTTGAATCTCACTTACTCCTCTTAAAGATGTGATGGCAATTAAAAATGCAACTTTCCATGTTAAGTATTGCATTTCACAAGAGTGCATGGGCTCAAAAGGTGGACCCATGAGTCGTGTTAAGACAATGTTGAGGTTCCATGAAGGAACTGGTGGTGTTCTTGGTGGTATAATTCTCTTTAGACCTTCCATAAATGCTTTTATGACTGGTATCCTAAATAGAAAAGTTGAGTGCGTAATTTGCAGGTAAGCTGAAATTGCTGTAAGATGTATCTTAATGGAAGAAAAAGCTAGCTTTGACTTTTGCAGATGTAGTAAGTATCTTACGATGTTTTTGGCAGATGCGTGTAAGGGTTGAATTTGATTATTATGGTAGTAATAAACAAATCTTTTCCACTTATTTGCATAGCAATGTCTAGTGGTAGGTTTCCTAGCTTGTTTTATGACCTCCATACGTTCATGTGTAAGGTCTAAGTGTCCGAACTTTAGGACTTCAGGAGCCAGATTGCTAGATTCAGCTATGCTGGATTTGGGTGTCTGATCTGTTGTTTGTGTTGCGTTAACAGATCTGGTATGTTTGGTAGTTTGACATGAGGCACTACTGAGAGGTCTAGTAGTGTTGTGTACCAAGGTTGTCTTGCCCATGTTGGCGCTATTAGTATGAGTTTGAGTTTGTTTTGACTCAACTTGTTTACTAGATATGGAAGGAGTGGGAGAGGGGGAAAAGCGTAAGCAAATATCCCTGACAAACTCATCCATAACGCATTGCCCTGAGACTGATCTTGTGGGTACCTGGATGCGAAGTTTTGGCATTTTGCGTTTTCCTTTGTTGCAAATAGATCTATTTGTGGTGTTCCCCAACTCTGGAAGTAAGTATTCAGTATTTGGGGGTGAATCTCCCATTCGTGGATCTGTTGGTGATCCCGAGAGAGATTGTCTGCTAACTGATTCTGAATTCCTGGAATAAATTGTGCTATTAGGCGAATGTGGTTGTGAATCGCCCAATGCCATATTTTCTGTGCCAGGAGACACAACTGTGATGAGTGTGTCCCTCCCTGTTTGTTTAGGTAATACATTGTTGTCATGTTGTCTGTTTTGACAAGAATGTGTTTGTGGCTTATTATGGGTTGAAATGCTTTCAGCGCTAGAAATACTGCCAATAGTTCTAAGTGATTTATGTGAAACTGTTTTTGGTGAGTTTCCTATTGTCCTTGTATGCTGTATTGATTGAGGTGTGCTCCCCACCCTATCATGGAGGCATCTGTAGTGATTACATATTGTGGCACTGGGTCTTGGAAAGGCCGCCCTTGGTTTAAATTTATACTGTTCCACCATTGAAGCGAGGTGTATGTTTGGCGGTCTACCAACACCAGATCTAGAAGTTGACCCTGTGCCTGTGACCACTGTGATGCTAGGCACTGTTGTAAGGGCCGCAAGTGCAACCTTGCGTTTGGGACAATGGCTATGCATGAGGACATCATGCCTAGGAGTTTCATCACCATTTTGACTTGTATTTTTTGATTTGGATACATGGCCTGTATTACCTTGTGAAATGCCTGAACCCTTTGTGGACTTGGAGTGGCAATCCCTTTTGCTGTGTTGATTGTCGCCCCTAAGTATTGCTGTGTTTGACACGGCAGAGGGTGTGACTTTGTGTAGTTGATTGAGAAACCTAGTTTGTGGAGGGTGTCTATGACATACTTTGTGTGTTGTGAACACCTTTCTAGCGTGTTGGTTTTGATTAACCAATCGTCTAGGTACGGGAACACATGTATTTGCTGCCTTCTGATATGTGCAGCTACGACTGCTAGGCACTTTGTAAAAACTCTTGCCGCAGTTGTTATTCCGAATGGCAACACCTTGAATTGGTAATGTATCCCTTGGAATACAAACCTTAAGTACTTTCTGTGTGAAGGATGTATCGGTATATGGAAATATGCATCCTTTAGGTCTAGTGTTGTCATGTAGTCTTGTTGTTTGAGTAGTGGGATTACGTCTTGTAATGTCACCATGTGAAAGTGATCTGATTTGATGTAGGTATTTAATGTTCGGAGATCTAATATAGGTCTCAGACTCTTGTCTTTTTTGGGTATGCGAAAGTACAGAGAGTAAACTCCTGTTCCTTTCTGGTGTTTTGGTACTAATTCTATTGCTTCTTTTAGTAGCAATGCCTGAACTTCTAGTCCTAGAAGATCTATATGTTGTTTTGATACATTGTGTGTTTTCGGTGGGACGTTTGGAGGGAATTTGAGAAATTCTATGCAATAACCATGCCGGATAATTGCCAGTACCCAAGTGTCTGTTATCTCCTCCCAATTTTTTTAAAATGGCTTAGTCTCCCCCCCACAGGTGTTATGTGTTGGGGATGTGTGACTTGGAAGTCACTGCTTGTTCTGAGGGGTTTTGGGGCTTTGGAACTTCCCTCTATTTTTTTTGGAATTGTCCCCCTCTATATTGCCCCGAAAACTTCCCCGCTGATATTGGCTTTGATAAGTGGGCCTTGCTTGTGAGGTTGTGGCCTCTGTAGGTTGACCTCAAAACCTTCCCCTAAATTGTGTTTTGCGAAATGTGCCTCTGCTTTGTGGGGAGTAGAGTGCGCCTCTGGCTTTTGCGGTATCAATATCTTTTTTGAGTTTTTCAATAGCAGTGTCGACCTCCGGCCCAAACAACTGCTGTTCATTAAAGGGCATATTCAGCACGGCTTGTTGTATTTCCGGCTTGAATCCTGACGTACGCAACCATGCGTGTCTCCTTATCGTTATTGCAGTACTTACTGTCCTTGCAGCCCTATCTGCTGCGTCCATTGATGACCGTATCTGATTATTGGAGATACTTTGTCCTTCTTCTACCACTTGTTGTGCCTTTTTCTGGAACTCTTTGGGTGAGTGTTCTATGAAATGCTGCATTTCGTCCCAATGAGCTCTATCGTATCTTGCCAAAAGTGCTTGTGAATTGGCAATACGCCATTGGTTTGCTGCTTGTGCTGCAACTCTTTTACCCGCAGCATCGAATTTGCGACTCTCCTTGTCTGGAGGTGGTGCATCTCCCGAGGTATGAGAGTTTGCTCTCTTGCGAGCTGCCCCAACAACCACAGAATCTGGTGTTAATTGCTGCGTAATATAAACAGGGTCTGTTGGTGGTGGCTTGTACTTCTTCTCCACCCTTGGAGTTATGGCTCTGCCTTTTACAGGATCCTGAAATATTTGTTTGGAATGTTTTATCATTCCTGGGAGCATAGGTAAGCTTTGGTATTGGCTATGAGTGGAGGAGAGTGTATTAAACAAAAAGTCATCCTCAATTGGTTCTGAATGCAAGGTGACGTTATGAAACGCAGCTGCCCTTGAGACCACCTGCGTGTAGGATGTACTGTCTTCAGGTGGCGACTGCCTCGCAGGGTAACAGTCTGGGCTGTTATCTGATACAGGAGCATCATAAAGGTCCCATGCATCAGGATCATCTTGACTCATTGCAGTATGAGTCGGGGATTGCATCAGTGGTGGAGTGGCTACCGGTGATGTGTGCATTGATGGTGGTGGAGTTGTTTGTCTTGCCACCTTTGCCTGAGGCTGCTTGTCTTTCTCTTGGAAGGCAAGTTTTCTTTTCATTCTTATTGGAGGGAGAGTGCTGATCTTCCCTGTGTCCGTTTGAATGTGGAGCCTTCTTTGAGTGTAATCTGGCTCCCCAGCCTCCAGTACTTGTCCGAATTTGTGTCCTTGCATCTGTGAGGACAGGCCCTGTTCCTCTGTGTAGTAACTCGATTTTGGTTCCGAGGCCGGATGTTTCGGTATGGAAACTTTTTCGGCAGTCTTTTTCGGCTCCGAAGACACTTTTTAAATTTTCGGCATACTGATCTCTCGATGCCGACTCATTTCGGTGCCGCCCTCTCGGTGTCGAGATTGCTCCGACCCGGTGTCTCGGGGTCGAGTCTGCTCTGTGCCGGTATCTCGACCGGAGTCGGATGACTTCGACACATGCATGCCCTTTTTCGGTGCCGATGCTCGGTCACCTATTTTTCGGGTTAAGCCATGGCCTGCTGGCGGTGGCGTCCCCTGGGCTTTACCAGATTTTCCGTGAGTTTTGTGTTGTGACGTCTTAATCACGGTTTTCGGCGTCTGTTCGGGATCGACTTCGTCCGAGTCCGAATCCGCGATGGAGAAGGTTTCTTCCTCTTCCTCCAAGTGTCGTTGTCCTGTCGGCGCCAACGCCATTTGTAGTCTTCTTGCTCTTCGGTCTCATAAAGTCTTCCTCGACCGAAACACTCGACAGGCCTCACAGGTATCCTCTTTGTGTTCTGGAGACAAACACAAATTACAGACCAGATGCTGATCTGTATAAGGATACTTGTTGTGACATTCGGGGCAGAAGCGGAATGGGGTCCGTTCCATTAGCCTTGAAGACGCACGTGGTCGGCCGACCAGGCCCCGCCGGGGAATCGAAAAACCCGAAGGGCTACCGGAGCTCTTCAAAATTCGGTGTCGATCTGTTGTAACTAACCCGATACCGAACGCAAACAATACCGTCGAATTTTCCGAGATTTTCACTAACTTTCCGAACCGAAACGCGGAGCGAAAAGGAACACGTCCGAACCCGATGGAGGAAAGAAAACAATCTAAGATGGAGTCGAGGCCCATGCGCAATGGAGCCGAAAGGGGAGGAGTCCCTCGATCTCGTGACTCGAAAAAGACTTCTTCGAGGAAAAACAACTTGTAACACTCAGAGCCCAACACTAGATGGCGGGATGTGCACAGCATGTGTATCTGCAGCTACACATGCCATCGAACATATATATATATATATATATATATATATATACACACATATACACACACACACGTGTAAACGTATGTATACATATATATAAACATGTATATTTTATGAAAAAATCATGAGCCTAGTGTGATTTACTGACCTCTATGCGACCTCCATATGAAAATATATTTGAGATAAGATGTTAAAAGTATTTATTGTGAGGTCACGAGAATGTCTGAATTTAAAGAGGGTTTACAGTTGCCACTAAAGAGCTATTGTTTAAGGGAGCTTGTGCCAGAGCCAGAAATAAAGTACTTACTTATTGAACTTGGTATGAGTCTCAACACTGTTCAACGCCGTGATACAACATAAGGAAGGACTAGGCTGACCAGTGCCACAATATAACATGAGGAAGGGCCAGTCACATCACTGACGGGATACAACACAAAGAACAATCAGTCTGAACAACAACACTAACAAATACCAGAAGGGAGAATGAGGCTGATGAGTGACAGGGTACAGCCAGGAAAATGGTACATTTTCATTTTGGTAGGCCAGTAGCAGTTTTTGTAAGTATTAGTTTTCCTTTAACACTTGTTTTACTAGAACAAACAACAATTAACTATACAAGATAAGTCAAATGTAAATACTTTTAATCATAATAGTGGTGTTTCTTGCAAAGACTTCTAACTTTTAACAAACAAAATACATTTACTTATTTTAAACTACAATGTGAAAACAAATGTATTTTTGAGATGTGTGGTTGTCTGCCTAGTCCAGTCAATCATTTTCTCAGAGTCTCTTCTAAATAGACCAAAACAGAAAGGTAGATAATAACATTTTACTTGTACAATTTCATCCATTTTAAATTGTTGAAGTTGTATCAATACTGAAATCTGTTTTTTTAAAAATCAGTCAATGATGTCCCACTTGCTGGATTATTTTACTGAAATCTACCAACATGTTCCCTCGCAGGGACTGGAGAAGGTTAAATCAGAGTGAGGGTCTGATTGAGATCTTGACGGAGTGGAATACTCCATCACAAATGTGACCGATATCCCGTCGGCTGTATCACGATCTAGGATATAATGGGATCGTAATACAGTGGACGAGATTTCTGTCACATTTGTGACGGAGTATTCACCTCCACCAAGATCTAAATCAGGCCCTGATTTGTGAAGCTTTTATCACGCAGTTACATCAAGTTGTTCTAGTAAACGTGCTTTTGATTTCCGCTGAAAGGACAGTGCCCTAACCTCAGTGGGATAGTTTTTACTAGGAGACCACCAGCCCTTTCCTGCACTTTGGTAGCACTGGGGTATTCTCTATCTATGTTTCTAGAGTGCCCTTTGGTGCCTGCTGTTGCAATATGGGTTTAAGTGGCTATAGATATTGCTGGGATTTCAGTGCTTTGGAGTGTGGTTGCTTTTTGGTATTTAAAAGACGCAGCAGGCTTGGGTTTGAATTGTGCACTTCCATGCCTACAGTTCACATGCCTACAGTTGTTTTTAGGTGCCAGTGATTAAAGACTGCTTTTAGGTGGCAGTGATTAAAGTGTGCATTCAAGTGCCTGCAGTTCCAATGTGTCTTTCAGTGCCTGCAGGTTTAATTAATGTGTCTTTTTGTGACTTTAGCTGTAATTTGCCTTTTAGTGCCTCAGGGTTCATGTGCTTGGTAGCGTAGGACACGTGTGGAAAATGTCACTTACCCAGTGTACATCTGTTCATGGCATGTTCCGCTGCCATCTAGTGTTGGGCTTGGAGTGTTACAAGTTGTTTTTCTTCGAAGAAGTCTTTTCGAGTCACGGGACCGAGTGACTCCTCCCTTTCGGCTCCATTGCGCATGGGCATCGACTACATCCTAGATTATTTTCCCGCAGACGGTAAGGTAGGAGTGATAGAGTGAGAATAGAAAGATGTCCATGCAATGGGAGAGATGTATGTACAAAGTTGAGGTAAAGGAATGTTTATTTACATATGTACAATTTCTAATTGTAACTTAAATGGCTACAGGCTCCCGGGGAGGTGGGAGGGCGCATGTGAATCTGCAGCGGAACATGCCACGAACAGATGTACACTGGGTAAGTGACATTTTCCGTTTGGTGGCATGTGTAGCTGCAGACATACATGCTGTGCATAGACTACAAAGCAGTAATCCTCCCCAAAGCGGTGGTCAGCCTGTAGAAGTTGAAGTTGTTTGAAATAATGTTCTTAGGACAGCCTGTCCTACTGTGGCTTGTTGTGTTGCTAACACATCTACACAGTAATGCTTGGTAAAAGTATGAGGTGTGGACCAAGTGGCTGCCTTACAAATCTCTGTCATTGGTACCTAGAAAGGCCATTGTTGCTCCTTTCTTTCTAGTGGAGTGTGCCTTTGGTGTAATGAGTAGTTGTCTTTTAGCTTTCAGGTAACAAGTTTGTATACATTTCACTATCCATCTGGCTATGCCTTGTTTGGATATAGGGTTACCAGTATGGGGTTTCTGGAATGCGACAAACAACTGTTTAGTTTTACGAAATGCTTTTGTTCTGTCGATATAATACATTAGAGCTCTTTTTATATCTAATGTATGCAGTGCTCTTTCTGCCACTGAGTCTAGCTGTGGGAAGAAGACTGGGAGTTCCACTGTTTGGTTTAAATGAAACGGTGAAATTACTTTTGGTAGAAATGTTGGATTTGTGCGGAGAACAACTTTATGTTTGTGTACTTGTATAAAGGGTTCTTCAATAGTGAAAGGCTGTATTTCACTAATTCTTTGTAATGAAGTAATTGCTACTAGAAATGCCACTTTCCAAGTTAAGAATTGGATCTGACAAGAGTGCATGGGTTCAAAAGGTGGACCCATGAGTCGTGTAAGTACAATATTAAGATTCCACGAGGGTACTGGTGGAGTTCTTGGAGGTATGATTTGTTTTAGTCCTTCCATGAAGGCTTTAATGACTGATATCTTAAATAGGGATTTTGTCTGTTTATTTTGCAAATAAGCCAAAATTGCAGTGAGTTGTATTTTGATGGATGAAAAGGCTAGATTTGCTTTTTGGAGGTGTAGTAAATAACCTACGATGTCTTGTATGGACTCATCCAACGGTGTGATGTGTTTTGCTTGGCAGTAGAAAACAAATCTTTTCCATTTGTTAGCATAACATTGCCTGGTGGTAGGTTTCCTTGCCTGTTTAATGACTTCCATACACTCGTTTGGAAGATTTAGATAGCCAAACTCTAAGACTTCAGGAGCCAGATTGCTAGATTGAGCATTGCTGGATTGGGGTGTTTGATCTGCTGTTTGTGTTGCGTTAACAGATCTGGTCTGTTTGGAAGCTTGATGTGAGGTACTACTGAGAGGTCCAATAGTGTGGTGTACCATGGTTGGCGTGCCCACTTTGGTGCTATAAGTATTAGTTTGAGTTTGTTTTGAAGTAGTTTGTTGACTAGGGATGGAATGAGTGGGAGAGGGGGAAAAGCGTAAGCAAATATCCCTGACCAGTTGATCCATAGAGCATTGCCCTTGGACTGAGGGTGTGGGTACCTGGACGCGAAGTTTTGGCATTTTGCATTTTGGTTTGTGGTGAACAGATCTATGTCTGGCGTCCCGTACTGACTAAAGTGTTTGTGTAGTACGTGGGGATGTATTTCTTACTCGTGGGTTTGCTGGTGATCCCGACTGAGGTTGTCTGCTGATTGATTGTGAATTCCTGGAATATACTGAGCTATTAGGCGAATGTTGTTGTGAATTGCCCAATGCCAAATTCTTTGTGCAGGAGGCAAAGTTGCGATCAGTGTGTTCCCCCTGTTTGTTCAAGTAGTACATCGTTGTCATATTGTCTATTTTGCAAGAATGTGTTAGTAAGCCAGAAGAGATTGAAAAGCTCTGAGTGCTAGAAAGACTGCTAGCAGCTCTAAGTGATTTATGTGAGCTGTTTTTGCTTGCTGTCCCACTGTCCCTGTATACTGTGATTGTTGAGGTGTGCTCCCCACCCAATCATCGATGCGTCTGTAGTCAGAATGGCGTGAGGCACAGGGTCTTGAAAAGGCCGCCCTTTGTTTAAATTTGTGGGATTCCACCACTGAAGCGTATAGTGTGTTTGGCGGTCTATCAACACTAGATCTTGGAGATGACCCTGTGCATCCGACCATTGTTTTGCAAGGCACTGTTGTAAGGGCCGCATGTGTAACTGTGCGTTTGGGACAATTGTAATGTATGATCCCATCATGCCTAGGAGTTTCATCACAAATCGGACTGTGTAGTGCTGGTTTGGTTGTATTTTTGGCACCATGTTGTGGAATGATTGCACCCTTTGTGGGCTTGGACTTGCAATCGCTTTTTGAGTGTTGAGTGTAGCTCCCAAGTACTGCTGAATTTGGGATGGTTGCAAGTGTGATTTTTGATAATTTATCGAAAACCCTAGCGTATGTAGGGTATCTATTACATAACGTGTGTGATGTTGACACTGTTCTTGAGTGTTGGTCTTTATTAGCCAATTGTCGAGATATGGGAATACATGCATGTGTTGTCTTCTTATGTATGCTGCTACTACGGCAAGGCATTTGGTAAATACTCTGGGGGCTGTTGTTATCCCGAAGGGTAATACCTTGAATTGGTTATGTTTTCCTTGTATAACAAACCTCAGGTATTTTCTGTGAGCTGGACGGATGGGTATGTGAAAATACGCATCTTTTAAATCCAGTGTTGACATGTATTCTCCCTGTTTCAGTAATGGGACTACATCCTGTAGTGTCACCATGTGAAAGTGTTCTGATTGAATGTATAGGTTGAGAGACCTGAGATCTAATATTGGCCGTAGTGTTTTGTCCTTTGTGGGAATGAGTAAGTACAGGGAATAGACCCCTGTTCCTTTTTGGTGATGAGATACTAGTTCTATGGCTTGTTTTGTTAATAGTGCCTGCACTTCAGTTTGTAACATTGCTAGATGTTGCGACGATAGTTTGTGCCCTTTTGGGAGAATATCTGGAGGAAGATGTGTGAATTCTATGCAGTAGCCATGTTGGATAATTGATAGTACCCATGTGTCTGCTGTTATGTTTGACCATTGATTGTGGAACATTTCCAGTCTTCCTCCCACAGGGGATGTGTGCTGGGGGAAAGTGACGGCAAAGTCACTGGTTGTGGTTAGTGGCTTGCTTTTTAGATTGGAATTTTCCCCTGGATTTGGGAAATTGCCCTCAGAAGTACCCTCAAAACCCACCTCTTTGATACTGTGATTGGTATGAGGGCTTTGTCTGAGGTGGATGGTTCTGATGGCTGTGGCCTGAAACGCCCCCTATACTGCGGTTTCCTAAATGTCCCTCTGTATTGGGATGAGTAAAGCGCTCTCATCGCTTTGGCTGTGTCAGTATATTTTTTCATTTTCTCTATGGCTGTGTCCACTTGTGTGCCGAATAACTGTTGTTGGTTGAATGGCATGTTGAGGACTGCCTGTTGAATCTCAGGTTTAAAACCTGATGATCTAAGCCATGCATGGCGTCTAATTGTTACTGCAGTATTTATTGTCCTTGCGGCTGTATCAGCTGAATCTAACGCAGACCTTATCTGGTTATTCGGTATTGCCTGTCCCTCCTCCACTACCTGCGGAGCTCTTTTTTGGCATTCTTTGGGGAGATGTAGAATGATGTTGTTCATCCCATCCCGATGAGCTCTGTCATATCTTGCGAGGAAGGCCTGTGAGTTCGCTATGCGCCACTGATTGGCTGCTTGTGACTCTACCCTCTTTCCTGCCACATCAAACTTTTTACTCTCCTTATCTGGAGGGGGTGCATCTCCAGATGACCGCGAGTTGGCCCTCATCCTCGCCGCGCTGACCACTACCGAGTCTGGGGGCAGCTGTTGCGTGATAAATACCGGGTCAGAAGGTGGTGGTTTATACTTCTTTTCTACCCCTGGTGTTATGGCCCTTCCCTTAACCGGCTCCTTAAAAATCTGTTGGACATGTTTGAGCATACCTGGGAGCATGGTTAGACTTTGGTATGATGTATGTGTTGAGGACAACGTATTAAAAAGAAAGTCGTCCTCTAGTGGTTCGGTGTGCCTGCTTACATTGTGGAAAGCTGCAGACCTAGCCAAAACCTGTGTGTAGGAGGTGCTATCTTCAGGTGGAGAGGGTTTAGATGGATAGCACTCTGGGCTGTTGTCTGGCACAGGGTCATCATAAAGATCCCACGGCTCTGTCTTGATGTGACTGCACAGTGTGTGTGGGTGACTGTGCAGTGGGTGTAGCAAGTGGAGAAACAGTTCTTTGAAGAGAATGAGGAGGAGAATGTGCTGGGGAAAACTGGCGTGGCGGAGATTGCTTTCTTGGCACTTTAGCCTTTGGCTGATCAGTGTCAAAACGTCCTTGGAAAGCCAGCTTTCTTTTAAATTTGAGGGGAGGTGCTGTGAGGATCTTGCCAGTATCCTTGTGGATCTGTATCCTGGCTTGTTGCTTATCAAATTCCTCCATTTGCTGAAGTTCTTCCTTAAATCTGTGACTTTCTTTAAGCTGTTTAGAAAGTCCATGTTCCTCAGTATATGATGCTCTTTTCGGCTCCGAAGCCGTTTTTTTCGGTACCAAAATGCCCATGGTGATAGTAGGTCTCGGTTCCGAAAGAGTCTTTCGGGGTTTCGACTCGATGACTCAGTGTCGAACATTTTCTGAGACTGTGTCTCGACTTGAGTCCGAAGACTTCGATGCGGGTGTGGCCTTTTTCGGTGCCGAAGGTGTTACTTGGTCACCGCTTGATTTTTTCCAGGTAGAGCCATGGCCTTCTGGCAGGGGTGTCCCGAGGGCTTTTGTTTGGGCTTGGTCTGGGTTGGGGCAGGTGTACTCACATACTGGCCTGCTGTCGGTTGTCGGTCCGCGTCGGATTAGTCCGAATCGGATCCTTGAATGGAGATGGCCATCTCCTCTTCTTCGGCGTCGAGGTTTTCGGTGCTCTTCGACGCCATTTGTAGCCTTCTCGCCCTTCATCCCTCAAGGTCTTCTTGGAACGGAAGGACCTGCAGGCCTCACAAGTATCTTCTCGGTGATCTGGTGACAAACACAGATTACAGACCCGATATTGATCCGTGTATGGATACTTTGCGTGGCATTGAGGGCAGAATCGGAACGGGGTCCGGTCCATGAGGCTTCGACGCTTCTTGCGGTCGGGCCGACCAGGCCCAGGATGGGCGCGGGTGCCCCAAAGGGCAACCGAAGGTGTGTTTAGCCAGTGCTGAGGTGTCGATGCAAAATGGGGCGCGATCGATCATTGTTTTTTTAAGTTTTCCAAATCGAATAACCGGAACACACCCGAACCCGATGGCGCAAAGAAAACAATCTAAGATGGAGTCGATGCCCATGCGCAATGGAGCCGAAAGGGAGAAGTCACTTGGCTCGAAAAGACTTCTTCGAAGAAAAACAACTTGTAACACTCCGAGCCCAACACTAGATGGCAGGAACAGTGCACAGCATGTGTATCTGCAGCTACACATGCCACCGAACATATATGTATATAACTATCAGCACAAAAGACTATCCAAAGCATATACTCCATCGAATTAAATCATGCTGGAGGAAGGAGGTGATGGGCATGGGATGACATGCCAGATAGAAAAGTAGCTTGCCAAGTTAAGGGTCATCTGCTAAGGTTTGTATGTAACATCAAAGCCACACGTTCAAACCCACTGAGCATCATGAGGGTTTAAGCACTATCGTTAGCTGGGGACATATCTTCTATTAGCAGTGCTTTGAGACTCCAATCCTGCAGTAGTAACAGCTATCACTATAAATATTATATTGGAAGTATTACAAAAGTTATTATATTATTATAAATATGACTGCATTCAATGGGGGAATGAGAAGTACGTTACAGACATTGCTGAAGAATGGATTCCGGATTCCCAGCTAAAACTTTCCTTTTGGGTTACCAAATCCACGTCAATGGCACTCTATGGGCCACTACTGAGCCTTAGTTTAACATCTCATGCTTTCTGCGAGTTGGGGTTCTGGTTCACTTCGATTCAACAAATTGCACTTAAATACCAGAAATAGGGCTACATGTACCAAAGTTCGGATTTACGAATCACAATCTGCGAGTCGCAAATCCAAATGTAGTATAGTGTCATTGACACTAATAGTGATTCGCAAGGGGGTCGCAAATGCCCACCTCATGATTATTCATGACCTAGGTCGCTATTTGCGACCCACTTGGGAATGGCCGCCCTCACAGGGATGGTGGCCTGCTGGAGACAGCAGACCACCATGTCTGTGACTGCTTTTAAATAAAGCAGGTTTTTTTTTTTTTTTTTTTTTTTTTTTTTTTTTTTTTTTAAATGCAGCCCGGTTTCCTTCAAGGAAAACAAGATGCATTTCAAAATCAAAAAATGAAACGTTTTTGTTTCATTTTTTCAGAGCAGGCAGTGGTCCATAGGACCACTGCCTGCTCTGAAAAGATGTTTTCAGTGACATTCACAAAGGGGAAGGGGTCCCATGGGGACCCCTTCCCGTTTGCGAATGGGTTAGCACCAGTGTGACACTGGTGTTAACTGCGATTGTTTTGCGACCGCATTCATGGTCACAAAACAATCATACATGGGACTGCGGCTCGCAATTAGGAAGGGAACACCCCTTCCTAAAATGAGAGTTGCAATCCCGTTTTGCGATTCAGTAAAAAGTTTACCGTATCGCAAAACTGGGTTTGTACATGGGGAGGTGCATTTTTCACTTTGCAAACAGCCAGATTTGCTGTTTGCGACGTGGAAAAGCCTCCATACATGTGGCCCATAATGTCTTGCGAAAGGAAACTCCAGAAGTGGAAGATGTTTGCTGTAGGCGACATGGAATCATATTCTTTTTTAAAAAATTATCCGAATGATGGGGGTGGGATGGGGGTGAGGTGCGAGTGGAAGGATGGGGGTGAGGTGCAAGTGGAAGGATGGGGGAGAGGTGCGAGTGGAAGGATGGGGGAGAGGTGTGAGTGGAAGGATGGGGGAGAGGTGCGAGTGGAAGGATGGGGGGTGAGGTGCGAGTGGAAGGATGGGGGTGAGGTGCGAGTGGAAGGATGGGGGGTGAGGTGCGAGTGGAAGGATGGGGGGTGAGGTGCGAGTGGAAGGATGGGGGGTGAGGTGCGAGTGGAAGGTTGGGGGGTGAGGTGCGAGTGGAAGGTTGGGGGGTGAGGTGCGAGTGGAAGGATGGGGAGAGGTGCGAGTGGAAGGATGGGGGAGAGGTGCGAGTGGAAGGATGGGGGAGAGGTGCGAGTGGAAGGATGGGGGAGAGGTGCGAGTGGAAGGATGGGGGTGAGGTGCGAGTGGAAGGATGGGGGTGAGGTGCGAGTGGAAGGATGGGGGAGAGGTGCGAGTGGAAGGATGGGGGAGAGGTGCGAGTGGAAGGATGGGGGTGAGGTGCGAGTGGAAGGATGGGGGTGAGGTGCGAATTCTGGAGTAGGCATGATAGAACACATTAAGGGTTTAGGCAGTTGGACGAGGACAGGATGCTGGATCCCTGCTGTTGTCTTCAAATGGTGCCACACAGCGAAATTCCGACTTACACAGTAATATGCTAGTAGAATGTAATATTCCTCGAGTTACGTCAAAATGAAGCAAACAGCTAGGACATGAGCAATGTAACTAAGGAGAAGAAAGATTATTGACCGGGACCAGTCAATTTCAGGTGGAATCCGCTTATCACCGGCCACAATCCTCAAATTACTGCAAATACTACTAAAGTAATGCAAATGAAATTTAAACCTGTCGCATCAAGCTGAGCAGGCCCTTCTTCAGTTATCAAACATCTTGGTTATACTGCCCATAAAAAGGTAAAAAAAGGTCAACATAGGCTCAATGCCAGGGACCTGAAGTCTCCGTGCAGGAGCTCCCCCTTGATCTGACTTTCATCCATGCTCTTCACAGCTTCATGTCAAATATAGCTCCATCTGATGCCAGGTTCTCAGAGAAAGTAATAGAATTCTTTAAAAACTTGAGAAGGAGAAAGGTTGAGGCAATTTCAATTTATCGGGCAAAGCATCAGTAGAAATGAACTTCAAAGTAAAGCCTCATTTACAATTTGGGATTGTTGCAGCCACCCGCGGCAGTGCTTGAGCAGCACGCCAGGCTGATACTGAAGCAGAGAGGCAGGAGTTAGGGAGGCCTGGGGGGATATGGGCTCATCAGGCGCCTTTTACTTAAAGTCATCTTTGCTTTAGATCTCAGAGTCTTCAGCTGTTAGCTGGGATTGCTGCATTTAAACGTGCATGTGGCATGAATGCCTCTATATTTCTGGCTGATTGAAATGTTTGGCAGCTTAAATGAGAATCGTGAAGGAGAAACTTTGCCCCTGTGTATGTTTTTCGTACTATGTCCCAGGTCTGGCAACCTTATGTCTGCCCCGGTTAATATGTTTGTTTGTGTGGTGGCCAGTCTATGTGAAATTGTGGTTGCTCTGTACTAGTTGTGCCAGCAGGAGGGAGCATCATTTTGTGTTACACCACTGTCCACAATCCCCACAAATATCTTCAAACCTAAGACAATTTCAGTCTTAGGTTTGAAAAGAATAGTCCAGGTGAAAATTAAGATGGCTGCGGACAATCCCAAAATGCAGGCAAATTTTATAGAAATTACCAAGATTTGCTGCTGAGTAAATCTGAAGTTGAACATCGAGCATATCTGAGGTGTGCAAATCAAATACTCACAACATCTCCTAACTTGCTCCACAGCAAATCTGCGAGTATTCAGCAAAACATTCCTAGAAACTGGGGTAAGGTTTCCTGGTTCCAGGCAATTGTTTGATTGTTTGCATCTCTCACCACACCAAGTAGAGTAACTCATTAGTGATTTTACTTTTACAAGGAGCTGACAATTAAATGTTCGCACTATTAATGCCTTTACAAGGAAAAGCAATGGGGCACTTCTTTTTGCACGGAGAGCATCACATTTAAAAGTACCTTCCATGATGGAGTAAAGTGGGTG
The DNA here is from genome assembly GCF_031143425.1 of Pleurodeles waltl. NCBI lineage: Eukaryota > Metazoa > Chordata > Amphibia > Caudata > Salamandridae > Pleurodeles > Pleurodeles waltl. Next base: position 1,128,415,876 of record NC_090448.1, read on the forward strand.
AAAAGTGTGAAAAGCTGCTAGCTGTTCCTTGTATGTGATGTTCACAGTAAACCCGTTAAGGGTAGTTTGTTGAGTTATCAGAGCAAAACCCCCCGCGATCACTCTTCAAAACAGAATAACGCAGGGTAATCCAGCCCATTTACCGAGATCCCTGCCAGATTTTCAGGCTAACCACAGAAGCTAAATTTGAATACACAGAATCTAAACAGACTTTTACTTAGTGGTAATCCAGAAAAAGTGTCATGATCTGGCACTCCTGTGCCTACTTTGGCTAAATCTGGGGTAATGTAATGTTAACTAAGAAGGACAATAAGGTTTAATGTATTATAAGGGGCAATCACATTTTATAATAATAGATTCTCTGTTCTCTTCCATTAATGTTCTAACTTCAGTTGGGTTTACCACTTTTTTATCGTATGTGTATCTTTTTATAAGCACTTTTGGGAACCACTTTTAGCCCCTGAAAGAATGATATGAGAAGAGAACTGGACATGCAGTATGCAGACCGGCAGCAAGGTTGCAAAGAAAACGAATGCATCTTTTGTGGGGTAAGTAAAGGGAAAAAAACAGTACTTTACTTGCTCCTGTAACAGAACGAACGCTCGGACATCCACTGATGTAATTTCCTGCTTTGAAGCTTAAAAGGTAGTTCACAAGGCGGAAAACAGCTTATGTAAACATGCATTGGTTGACAGACTTTTAGCTTTGTGAATGTTTGTTTTGTCATGGTGTTTGCATACCATTACTGATTGGGGGTGAGGCGTGGGCTGTTGGGCCTTTGACAATATAAAAAAATATTGTCTGAAACCAAAAGTATCTTTTAGTCTCAAAACGAACACCCTGACATAGTAGCCCTGGCACTGAACAAAACCTCTTGGTGTGTTTCTTGTAAAAGAGAATGGGGTCACTCACAACGAAGACAGCTTTAGGGTGCGACTCACTGCCCCACGATATAGGGTGTGGTTGGTGGAAGAACAATGTGAATGAAACGACAACAGACCAATGAATAAGGAGGGCTAGAGTGAAGGTCACATAAATAAAATTTATTAGGAATATAATGTTAGTCATCAAAGAGGTCTTGGCTAATACCAGGAATATATAGGAATGTTTGATTGGAAAACACAGCAGAAATTATAGTATGGGACAAAATATCTGATGTGCACGAAAAAACACACCAGAAGTGAGAAATAAATGACTAGTTAGGGAAGAATCCTTAGAGTCAAATGGGCTCACTGATATGGTGAAGCAAACTAATGATTTATTGGAAAGAACCTTCAATTATTTGGTATTATATACTAGTAGGTATTAGAAGGGACCTACAGTCCACTAGGTAGAAAATATTACCCAAGACGGCTGTTGTTAGACCCAGCATCCTCAGCATGGTTTTCCCCCAACTTTTTGCCTTCAATCCTCCTGTTTTTGCTGGCTTAGGTTTGCTGGTGTTAAGACTCTGCAAACTTTAACACTGCTAACCAGTGTGAAAGTGCTTGCGCTCTCTTCCTTAAACATGGTGAAATTAGCTTAGACCCAACAGGCACATTTAATTTACTTGTATGTTCTTAGGAAAATGGCGCTATATGTACCCACAGCCTGTGGATTCATTGCTATTAGTGGGTCTGCAGCACTCACTGTGCAACCCATTTCAGTAGCTCTTTAAATATGCCTCAGGCCTGCTATTGCAGCCTATGTGCGCAGTTACTAACTGCCATTTCAATCTGGTAAAATAAACCTTTTATGTGTTACCATTGGGTACACCCTAAACAGCCCATAGGGCAGGGTACAGTGTATTTAAAAAGTTGGGCATGTAACTGTATATGTTACATGTCCTGGTAGTGAAAAACTCTTTAATTCATTATTATTACTGCAAGGTCTACCTCTCCCATAGGATAAAATTTGGTTATCCTATTTACCTTTAATAGGTGATAACTTTCAATTGGGAGCAGGTCAAAATGTTAAGATTAGTACCTAAAGAATTGTAATGTACTCTTTAATGGTAAAGACAGATTTTAAGTTTTTAAGTAACAATTCTCAAAAGGGCACTTTTAGAAAGTCAGCATTTTCTTGTCCCCACCATTTGGCGCCTGCAGCCTGTATCCTGGGTCACATGTCTAGGTGTAGTTGGCAGTTTGTCTTGGTTTATTGCTCGCAGACAGTGAAACAAAGAGGGAATAGGTGTTGGCGCAACAGGCCATCTCTGACTTGATGGGGCGTGGGGGTGGAGCCGTCATCTACCACATTTGCACAACACAAAGCGTCTGCCTCAGCCCAATCACAAAGGGTTTGACACTAGTCTTTTGTGCCCCCAGGCAAACTGGGGCAGGAGCAAGGAGGAAGGAAATTCCAAACACCTCCAAGGGGTCGAAACACCCAGAACGTTCTCCTCCTTCATAGATTGCACCAGGTATAAAGAGTGGACCCTCAGATCCAACTCTTCAGTATACATCTTGGCCTGTGGAAGACAGTACTGAAATGAGTGAACAATCAGATGTCAGGGCTGTTTCGAACTTAGACACTGAAGAGGCATTTCATTTGATAGACTAGCACTTTGTCTATACAGCACTGGGGCGACTAGGTACTCCTCCCCCTTGCACTGCGATGGATTACAATATTTTATCAGTAACAGTCTGCTGGAGTCTGCCCCAACAACTGGATATCATACAATTTTTAGAAACCTCAAGGCACAAGACAGTGGATGCCCTACATTAAACTGACTCGTGGATAGAGGTATCCAGATGTGCACTATTTCTCACATAGTTTCCCTCTGTAGAGGCAACAATTTGAACATGGGGGAGGAGGCTTGGTATTCTAGATTTCTGAACAAACTATTGAGTGCAATAGTTGCAATGCTTGGAATCTAGAAGGGGTACCAGGTCAGCAGAGTTACCTTTAAGAGTGACAGGACATACTGCATTTCTGACACAACTGTCAACTATTTTGTTGTCTCGTCAAGCAATCGATGTTTCTTTCTCCAAAGTAGCAATGAGATCTATTTGAGGCTTCATAACTGGAAAGGATGGGTTCTCACCTCTATTCTCGAAGGAAATTTTAAAGTGACTGGATTATATTTGTAGGGCTAGTTTCAGTCTTTTGTAAGAGGCAGTATCGTTTGCTGATTTGTGCACACAAAGGAGTGTGGGCAGAGTTTATGTACAACTCAAACAGAGCCGAGTGAGTCATGCCCTGAGTTTCCAAATCTTCAACGTGAGCTCTCTGTAATTAAAATCTCTGCAAAAATCATTGGTACTAAAGAGGGTAACTCAATGATAAAAAGTGCTTCTTCCCATCCTAGCTGAGTATAAACCAAAAGTAAGGTCTCTTAGGGAACAATACAAGGGGGGGCAATACAAGATGTGCAGTTGATAAGGTGGCACCACACTGCATTTGTATGTGAAAGCCTTCGATTTAAAATTACACCTTTTAGCACAGAGATCACACCCCAAGTAATTCAAAGGTTGAGGCACATTGCCCTAAATGTCAACACACTATTTGGTTTACGAAGGTGGTTGATGAAAAACCTTTGGTGCATTAATGATGATGATTAATGTCTCTTCACACTTGATTTTACATACCCAGGCTGAATTAACATAACTGCAATTGAAACAAAATTTCTATAATGTGAAGAAGTGTCTTTATTAATATGTTTTGGTTATGTCCCATTTTTCAGTAAAATACAATTTTAGAAAAAATGGATGTCGTCTGTCACTTACTCCTGCTGCCTTTCTCCTGCGAACATTCTCACCCCACAGACTCTACAGCATGTAGCCAAATTGAGTCCATATTACTTCATATTCATTGCTGTGTTTTGCTCACGATGAACTGTGTGGATGTAAGATTGCTACAAGAATCTAGCTTAGTTGTTTCTTCACTGGGTTTATTCATTGCGAGAAAGTCTTTTTGTTTAATGTTTCATATTTGTTCGAACATCTCCGGATGACATTAGCATAGTGGGCACTGAATTTTTTTTAAAAGAATTTGGATGATGCTTATGTGTCAATGCAATGCTGTGTATTATTCTCGATGTTCTGATTTGCTAAAGAAATGATACACCTGTTCTCACCACGATGATTTTGCAGAATTACTAATTTCCTATACAAGAATTCTATTAAAGAAGACAGATTCTGGGGGTGAACCAGACACTTCCCTGAGCTTTCCTATGCTGCTTTGAATTTCTCTGATGCTTTTATGATTTTGCTGCCAATTGAGACTTAAAATATTTTTTGATTTTCCATACTCTGTATAATTTAGAATTTGATAGTCTTTATACCATTGACTCTGTTCTGCTTATTTTGAATTTTTGGAATAAAACCCTTTAACTTTTCATTGATATAGAACTTAATTACTGAGTGGACCCCTTTACTTATTGAACTGTTCTACTCTAATACTTGACATTTGGGGAGGTCCCTTAATGGTGGGGCACACTTACTCATGAAACTGAGGTTTAACGAAGGGCGGCTACTCCACAATGGCAGAGTAGCGTCTCCCCCTGCCCCCCCCAACCTGGCTAAGAGCCAGCAGCAGCAAAAATATTACGATATTTCAATATTGTTTTATTTTTCTGCTGTTGGCTAAGCCAGCAGAGTGTACAGGGAGGGGCAGGGCAGGGAGGTGGGAGTGGGGATAAGGAGAGAGTGCACTAAGTGCGCATGGGTGTTTGGCCAGCCTCAGACAACCGGCCAAACACACATGATCACTTAGGTTTCTCCAGCCTGGCTGTGTTACACAGCCAGGCTCGACAAACTGCACAGGCCCCAGGGTTGTGTCTGAGCCGCCCAGAGCAACCCTGGTGTTGCTTTCATGCTAATTTTAGCATAAAAGCAGCGCCAGGGTTGCTGGGGAGCCTGTTCGGGTTTCCCAGTGAATGCTGGAACACCAGCACAGGAAAGGAGCGAGAAGCGAGCCGGCAGGAGATGGTGACTGAAATGGTAAGTCTTTTTTTTATTTTTTTTTATTTTATTATTTGTTCCTCCTCCATTGCCTAACCCCCCCCCCCATTGATATTTGCTGCGGCTGCCGCTGGGTTTAACACCGCTTCTGGTCCAGTAAACTGTGCGTGAACTGAATGAGAGAAATTTTGTGGTGTCAACATTTTGCTTTATAGTTTTGCACGCACAATACAATGGTTTGACGTAACTCCTGCTCAATGAAGGCAGTTTGGTGCCTTTCTGTTCTTTCCACTCTTATTTTGGGTTAGAAGGAAAATGTAAGCATTCAAAGACTACAGAATCACTGTGGTGCAACATGCATTGTTTCTGCTGTACCACTCAACCTAACACATGTACCTCTTCAACAGCAGGCCTAGTCGCTGCACAGAGGAGGCACAGGGGTCAAGGTGCCATTTCAAATAATGAACTGTCACACAGACGGTCCTAAACAACCACCAGGAGTGAGATCATGAAACATTAACACCTCATCTATGAGATGAACTTTACTATTGGCCTATTTGTCTTCAAAAAAGTGTACCAGAGTATTATCAGTACATTCGCTGAAATCTGATTTACAGCCTTCACTAACATCTTGTTGTATGTGCTGAGTATTTTTTATTAGGTACACAGGAGGATACTAAAAGCTTAAGACAAATCACAAATCATCACCCCATAGTCACTCACAGTAGCATCCAAGAAGATCCTTGAACTGCAAAGCGCATCCCACAAAAAGGAAACGGCTGCACAATTCAGAAGAGACCACACAGCAGCACTCTTTTGTAGAGTCGTTTTTCCATTATTTTGTGCTGATTATTTATTTGTACACATTTGAAGCATTTTATTTATGCGGCATGTAATGCCAGGTCCCTGCGGTTGCTGTGAATCTAAACTGAAACATCTTCTGGGCTCCGAGGAATTTCTGTTTTGTGAATCTCGGCTACCCTACACAAATCCCATCCCACACTCCAGATAATCGGAATGCATTAGACTAAAAAGCGACATGTATTAAAGGGGACATTTTACCCACCACTTCTGTAGCATGGTATCGCCCACAATAAAAAATCCCATAATGAGAAGAAGTCAAGCCATGAAGTTATATTAACAGAGAAAGTAAGGAAGATATAAGGTTATGTGTTTAATGACAGTGCTAGCAAAATGGTGGCAATTCCTTTCATATTTTGGACATCCGTGAGATGACTGTCTTGTCCAGTCCTAATGATGGTAACGTGCAGTATACTAAGGGCATCCATGGCCTGCGATGAGAATATATTGGAATTCAGGGGAGAGTCCACCTGTAGCAGTGCTGTATGTGAGTACTTAATGAAAATGGAATACTGATGTGTGGGTATGCATACACTTCATTAACAAAAAGTGAAAGCTGGCGTACCAGGACAAAAGTGGACTTTTTCATTAAACGATACGTTTTTGTTTTGGGATATTCAGCTTATGTTTCTAAACTTAACGATTTGTGCTTGATGGAAGAATGCATGTATTTCTGTAAAGTGAAACGTAAACACCTGCATTTCCAACAATATATTTGATGTTAATATTTGAGTACCAATCACTACTGCTGTATGAGACACGTGCGTGTATGAATGGTGCAACAAGTCTATTGTCCAAACTTGCTAAGTTTCCATAATCTGAGAAATTGCACTGCTGTATGAGCCTGAAACGTCTGTTGCTCTGCCGTGTACAGAGTATGGTAGTGAGTTTTAAGTTTATTTGTTTTATTCTTCTATCCTCCCCCTTCCAAGGAAACTCTGAAGAACACTAGGAATATCCTTGGAAGGATAGAAGAACGAAATGGATGTGAAAAGCAAAAGTGAAGTATGATGCTTTGACAAATGATGGCCAAGGTGAATTTATATATTCTCAAATGTTGATATCAGATGGCATTTTATGGTTAAATGTTTTTATACATTTTCATTAAATAATTGTATTACAACTGGCGTGCCTACGATCACTGGTCGGCAAGCTGAAGTGTAAAATGTCTACCTGAGCCCACAGTGGGCCTCCCCTGCAGTCCCCATGTCAACACCTGATACCATGTCTTTTCGCTAGCTCCAAGTAAGGTGCTTTCTACTGCAGCCAATGCTTTGGTTTAGTCCTTTTGTGCCTGAGTGGCCTTGTATGTCACCTCCTATCTGATGCTCTGAGTATTTTTAAGTACTTGGGGAAAGTGAGTTTTCTCATCTCTATTGATATGTAGTCCAAGAATGGTGTCCAAATCCTCCTGCTGTTGGTTCTCGCAATCTTAGCAGCCATTTTTCCAATGCCCAATATGTCCAGAACTGGAGTAACTTTTCCCTCTTGTCTGAACGGTGTACTTGACCCCCACAACCTTGCACTGGTTTGTTGTGCTATGCATAGTGCCAAGTACATCACCTTCCCTCTCTGGGAGTATAGGGGATATGTTTGCTTAGTGGCCACCCCAGTATAACGCATGCAGGAGATGTTGGTATGTTAGTATGGTAGATTCCATCTACAGTATGCAGTAACTCAGCTCCAAAACGTCTACAGCTTTGGATATTGCCATAATATGAGAATTAACATGCCAACTGTGCTGCATCCTCTTCACTATTTCCCTGGGTTGCATTTGTTCCACACACTATCTTTTCGTGGGGTATGGTTTCAGTAAGTTGCTATGTTTATTAGACTCGTTTGATGTTGCATCTTCAGCCATGTTATGTGCTCTGATGTGCACCTCTTCCCATTTTGCTTCTGTGGGGGTTCTGCTCATCTCTCTCACCCTTTTTAGCTTGAGGAGTACTCTTCTCTAGTACGGATGTCAAGATTTTATAGATTTCTGATATCAATTTTTGTTGTTCTGTTTAAGAATTAGCCACTTCTCAAATATGGTTCCTGCTCACCTTATGTTTAATGGTGGGGTTAAAACCCAATGTATAATCTGGATTTATTGAAACTATTCAGACCCTGGGATGCCTTAGTTGTTTTGTTTCTCTATATCTAAAGCTGCATATTGCTTTTATCGCCAAAGAAGTCTCCTGTTCTTTTTCAAACTTGTTGTTGCCAAACCTCAAATTGTGATATGCAGCGCTTTGAGATCCTCACGGATGATTTGCCATGCTCTCTAAATGTTTGAGTGATTGATTGATTCATTGATATATTGCTAGAGTGAAATCTGCATAGGCATAGGCACCTAAGATCTACATTTCTGTGACCTGCAATCAGCTGGTCCATAATGCGCTAATGCTTCTTGTAAGAAAGTGAATTATTAATTGGGGTGAATGGCAGTCCACCACAAGTAATAAAGTCATTAACTAGTTTGGTCCAGTCAAAGGTTTGAATATTTTAACCCTGAGCTAAACCCCTAGTAGCTATGGCACAGAGCAGCCTGGCTCGACTTGAAGAAAAATTAGAAACAATTTGAAGTACCAGAACAGTTAAAAATCAAAGACAACATAATAAAAATCCTAATGCAGATTAACATTTAGTTTTTTTATTTTGTAGGTGTGAAATCTTTGAGTGGTATCCAAAGCTGGGAAACTGCAAGTCGGGTACCTTTTCCAGAGGAAAAGTTCTCAAAAATTGCCAACTTTCTTCCTGTGCCCAAATAAACAAAGGAATACTTCTAGGGTCCCCAGGACCTCAGCGTAGGCACTTGGAGAATCTCAGGGTGTTAGGCAGAAGGCAACAGCAAGGTCCAGTCCACGTTCACTAGCTACTGGTCAGCTGGGTATTCCAGAGGAAGGGCCTCTTGCAGCTTTCTGTGTCCCTGTATTCACACAAAAGTTTAGCCATCTGACATTTGGAGCCTACTTCTTTGTTCTAAGTACAAGCGGGAGTAGATACAAACCATGACAGTCCGTCACAGCTCTCACACAACAACAGTCGTTCTTCTGTTGTTCCACAAGCCAAGAGATTGTTCTGGATATGGTGCCCTGGGGTGCCACCCTTCTCCCTGGCACCAACTAGTATGCGGGAATGACTCCTGGCTCTTCCCTAATAAATGGGGTAAAAGTTCCCTGTAGCAACCCAACCCACTTTTGCAGCACTTCCTATATGTACTACTGCAAGGAATCCAACATAGCAACTTATTTCAAAATAAATCCAAGATGGGAAGGCCCTTATCCCCTTGTGCAGACCCTATGTGCACTTACCATCCGCTACTGCAGTTTTCAACCACTTCCTTATGCACATCACTTAATCATGCTTAACAGCCATAACTGCAGTTTGCAAATTGAGTTACACAGACCTGCTTTTAATAATCCTCCTAGTTCAACAAACTCAGCTGTACATGCTTATATTGGAGACATGACAGATTATGTCTTGCAAATCCAAGCTCCATGCTTGCTGGTTGTCTTGCATTTCTTGCTTGATGTTGAAACACAATACATATTTTAAAAGGGAAACACAAGTTGTAGTGGTGTGTTTCAGTGGCAAAATTGTGTCTTATACCAACCTTTTTAGTTTCACAGCAAACTCAAAACAACGCACAACAGCAAAAACACAGACAGTTGTAGAAACTGGACATACCTACAATGAATACCCACCTTCTGAAAACCAGAACAAACAAGTGATTGCTGGAAGTAACTGATTTCTACAACTGGTTTTCTGCCAGTCTGGCCAACCAAATACCACTCTGTAATTCAAATGAGATCAGCCTCAAGAAGAGTGGTGATGTGGTACAATGACAAGATCAAGAAAATAAGAAAAGAACTCTGCACCCTACAACACAGATGGAGGAAGTCATGGGATGAGAAAAAGGAAATCATGGGATGAGAAAAAGGAAATCTTACTAATTCACTACAATAGAGCTTACAAAGAACAATGAAAAGAATACTAATCCACAAATATTACTGATGCACACTGCCCAGTGAGGGGATTACACAAGATCCTTGTTGAATTCCTCAATGAAGAGTGCTACAACTTAGAGACTCCACACACTTTAGCCCTCTGCAAGAAGTCTCAAAAGAGCTGAAAAGCTAGAGTACTTCTTTAAGGAAAAAACAGAAACATTTCTTTTCCACAAAATAATACAGACAGAGTCAACCATTTATTGTCACCTTCAATAAGCTCTCTAAGGAAGAGTTCTACAAAACTGTAATAGCAATCATACCACCGTTTTCCCCTTCTATTGCTCTACACCTCTCCCCCTCCCCCAAATAAATCTTGAACAAATATAATTCTGACAACTTATCCTGGTAAATAAATCATTACCAGACTTCCTTTGATCGGAGCTGAAGACCTCTTACGTTAAACCTCAAAAGACAATTTGTGACCCATCCAATCCAGCAAACTACATCCCAGTTTCTAATGGCCCATTCCTGGGAACACTGGCTGAAAGAGTGTTTTCACCCAACTTTCACAATTCACTTTGGAAAATAACCAATCCTCAGATCAACAGTGTAAATTTGGATTAGGCAGAAGTACCGATTCTGCCTCCATATCTAGTTGGAGGACCTTAAACAATTTTTGACAACAGTCACATGGCTGCCCTACTTCTATTAATGTTATGGCTACAATACACATTGTCCACCAGAGTGCAATATCCCTGCATATATGAAATGCCCTAAAATTGAATGCCTCCTGCGAGAAAGTGGATTATTAGTTGGAAGGGATGTGAGTTCTAACCAAGTAATAATGTCACAATACTGGTCCATTTAAGTTTGGCTGACAAGAAAAGGCGGCTTCTGAGCAGGCTTGTTTAATAAAGGTTTGATACCATCCTGTGCAAACTCCTGACAAAACAAATTGAGTGACACTGTCCAACTGGTTGTTGGAAAAGGGCCTTAAATTCCAACACAATATTGTGCAAAAACGTGATAAAACATACAGGGTGGCACAGCCCCACTGGCTGATATGAAAGGAAAATCACTGTTGATACATGTTCAATATAATGTAAGAAACACCTGACATCATATTAGTTGACACATTACAGTTGATTCTTGGGAAAGTCATTTATTATTTTTATAAGTGGCTACAGAAGATCCTGAATAATAAGTTTGGATACATTGTGGAGAAAGGGGCTTCACTGCTTGACCTATCTGTGCATGTGTACACCAAGCGCACAATAACTTACTCTAAAAATACATTCAGAGCTACTTTGTGGAAGAAAGGGGAACATTAATTGCTTTTGTGTGTGAAAAAAGCACCTTGATACAATGCAGTATTTCCGTACACTACCATGAGATACACTCACATCACAGATAATGACGGGCATGATGAAAATACTGTCACCGGGACTAATGTTCTGATGGTGTCCTCATACAAGATCAGTAAGGTACCAAGTGATCCAGAACTGTGACCAGAAGACAGTTGCGAGGAATGTAGAGCAGATGCAGACCCTTTCCCAGCAACCAGTTAGACAATGTCACTTAATTTGTTTGGTAAGGAGTTTGCACAAAATGGTATCAAACATATCAAACAGCCCACTCACAAGCCTCTTTTGTTGACAGCCAAGGTGTAATGGTACTGAATTGTGACATTACTACTTGGTGAGCTTTCTGGAACCCCGTTATACAGTTGGTTTTGTCTATACTACTAACTGAACTGGGAGAATGATGGTTTCTTGCTGTGAGATTCTGGGTGATACATGCATTGTGCATATGACAGCTGCACCTCTCTCCCCTCCACGTGCAATATGCTTGTGGTGGTAACTCTAGAAAATACGCACCAACAGCAGATGTTGTACAAACTGTTCACTACTGGTGGCTCAGCAGTAAATATATTTGTCCCTACAAACTTTTGTGCAACATCAGTACTAAAAATGTTTCGTTTGTTGGATGCGCCGCGAAGACTGCGTGTAAAATACACGCAAGGACCACTGGCCAGTACTGCAAATGGGAGCTGCTTAGACAGATCTTTGTCCTTTGCTGACTTGAAGAACTTCTTTTTTTGCCATAGCAACCTGCTGGAACACAGACACATACAAACTATATTTAGCCCAGGTTGCTTTCTACATAGATCGGTCCTCCCTCTGCACCTAACTCCAGGCGGCCAAGGCATCTTTCATGCGAATACCCTGGGCTGCAACTACGATACACTTTGGAGTTAGTGGTCCCATACCAGATGCCACAAAGAAAATCACTATTAATCACTTTTTGTTATAAAATGAGCCATCCATGTCATTTTTATCATTCACATGTTTATAATGCAACATTGTTACTTGGGAACACTGGTGAAATGAACAGTCAAAGAGCAGCAAATAGGATAGGACAATGTTCGTTGTAAGAAAGGAACTGGAGGGGTACTGCTGTGTCCTCCACCTGCTTAACGCACACGCTTGATGAAAAGAGGCACACATGTCAGTGGAGCAAGACGCTTGTCTCATTTGGTTCCGATTCTGTTCCAACTTTCAGATGTTTTTCAACTGCACGAACAGAGTTACAACGTGGCATCGTTGGTCGACAGCCATATAAAATAATGACTATATTATATATGATTATAGTCGACATGGCAGCCATGACCAATTGCAAACAGCTGTGATCAGGAGGTAAAGGAGGATGAAAATAGATAAGGGAGAGAAGACTCTTTCCATTGGTTGATTTCCCAGTACAGGCAACATTCTGCCTGTCTGATGGTAAGCACAGCTTGGTGCAGTTTGCCTAGCTGAACCACCAAGACCTTACGCCATTTTCCTGTAATCCGGCATGAAAGCAGAGTCCATACAGTCAGCCTTGCCCTTCTCCGATGGTTGGCAAGTCTATGGCTTGACACATAGAAACAGAAGGGCAGTCAATAGCTTTACTGTCAAAAAGTGATTACTCCTGGTGCCAACTCCCTGTGGAGGTCAGCGCCATTTGGTGAGACCAGGGTATTCCAATAACATTATAAAGTATTAAAAAAGGGGTTTTGTATGTGGCTAGTTCAGGTATTAGAAGGGTACCTAGGAAATCCATTGAGGCATTCTCTGGACCAACTGAGACAACTATCCACTACCGAGGCCTGCTCAAATATGTTGTAGTTATTTATTCAAATTCATGATAATGTGCGCAGTGACTCATTGGAAAGCATGACAACTTGCTTTAGGTGCAACACAGTGCTGTGTCAAGCTGATCTTCTTAACATACCCCACACAGATTCAGATACTATAAAGGTGAAGGGTTTTCTATGCACACACCATTTAATATACACACCAACATGAAGCTTCTTAGTTCTTTCGGGAGTGAAACTCCTTGATGTTTATAAAACTAAAATGTATGCATGGGCCACACTGCTGGAATGGTGTCTGACCAACAGCAAGCCTAAGTAAGTTGAATGGTACATATCCCCGGGGACTTCATTTTCTTCAGTACAGTAATGGCTAGTGACAAAATAAGTATATTCCAAAGAAATCCAACTCTTTGATTGATTGAAGGAAACGATTTGATTACATTCTACTAAGATTCTTTTGTTTACAGTCTAAATTGAATCACAAAATATGTATAGAGCTTTGTTCTGAACTAATATTGATGATTTTGAACTGCATCTTGCCCAAACAATCTTTTGAGGCCCCAATGCCACACGAGCTCAGGCTGGAAATATGCTCAATAAATATTGCGTGCTAATACATATTTTACTTACGCAGCTCAGTTCTGAACACCCTCGTTCAAGGTTGTCAAAACCCAGTATAATCATTTGAGCAACTTTTATTTAGTTTTATAAAGAAAAGATATAAAAGAGGAAAACGAAGTACACAGTCATCATACATTTAACAATGTGAGGGTTACATTTTGCTATGATGCGACTCACACGCTTATTTTACACATAGTTACTCTGTAGAGGCAGAGGACGAATGGTCTGAGTGTGAGGTCAACTTGTTACAGCCTGAAGCACATATTCTTTTTTTTTTTTAAGTTTTAAATTGTTCATTAAAGAATATAGGGTGGTACAGAGTATAAAGAAATATACCTTCAAAGCATTTCTTTACAACAGATAATTTCATAGTAGATATATAGACATATGCAATCTATCAAATATTCTGAATAATAGGTTGAAGGGTTATGGATAAATAATTAGGGGAGGGATTGAAAGAGAAAATAGAGAACGAAGAAAAAGGTTGGTCATGGGGAGGGAGGGGGAGAGGGATATCATATAAACTAAAAGGGGGAAAGGGAGGTTGGGAGAGATAAATAAATGAAGGGGCGGGAAGCCTTGGAGCCAGAATGTCAAGGCTGGTGCGTGAGTAGTCCAATTATTCCCTGTCTGATGTGGATTGTCGCGTAGGATTCAATAGTATGGTTTATGTGCCTAGATGGTTATGATATGAGGTAGAGGTTCCAGTACTTGAGGAAGGATAGCACCAGGAAAGGAGCGATCAGGCGGATATCCGTGGAAGTATATAGATTAGAATGTTTTTTTTTTTTTTTGGGATGTGGGTCCTTCTTATGTGGATTAGATGATCAGACACTGATCGGGTAGGGAGAGGAGGAGGAATATATGTTTAATCGGCCCGAGGTCTAAGACATTTACCAGGGCGAATGACCTAGGGGGTGGGGGAAAAAGAAAAGCAAGGAAGGGAGGGGGAGATAAAGATGCACATATTCTTAAAGGGCTGCCAACCGGTCAAAAATGTATCTATTTTGTCTTGTCTAATCACAGTTAAGCGCTCAAGGGCGTACGTAAAGGGATCATATTTACTCCCAAAAAACATGAATGGCGGTGCTATGGGGTGTTCCCAAAACTAAGCCAAAGCAAGCCTGGCTGCTGTCAGGAGGTGAGTAATGGGCTGAAATATTCTTTACCTAAAAAATGATAATCTACGCCATGACCTGGACAGATCCCTTGATGACACATAGTTGCAAAAGAAATAAACTGAAAAAGAAAAATTGATTGTGAATGAGTCTATCACCTGCTAACTTTAAATAATACTCAAGAATTCAGTACAGTAACTGCTAAGAAGAGAGAATGGTATACATGATGGAGAAGACACATTCTGTATGTTGGTACATTGGAAAACACCAAGTATGCAATCTCAGCATTCAGTAAGTGGTTTTGTAGAAACCTAGCAAAGTAACTGTCATTTTCTAATATGACTTACAATGTAAAGAAGCATTGGGAAAGCCAATAGTTCTTGCCTTGGTATGCTGGTGCACTGGTTATATTTCTTTTGTTTACATCATTTATTTCACATCTGTGCCACAAAACAGAAAGAAAAGAAGACTGCCACCCAAATGTGCCCACCACATGCTTACAATAAAAACGCTAAATTAAAAAAAAAAAAAAAGCTGTCATTCAGGCAGCGACCATCAGAAAATCAAAATAGTGTGGACTAGATGACTAACTGCTGGGTCCACATAAGAGTCCTGTAGTGAACCCTCCTGGTCCTCAGACTGAAACCCTAAAATTAAGGAGAAGGGGGAAAGAGTAGGCAACTGCCTGCTCTCTCAGCTGAAATGAAGACTACCACCACAATCACAAACCCTGTTGTGGGCATAAAATGTTGGGAAATGGTTTATTTGTTCCCATACCGATTGTGTATAAATCCAGATATCTGAAGTATACAAACAATAGCTAATAAAACGGAATGATAAAAAAATATACATGGCTATAAAACAAACATATCCACTGAATTCAGGGTAGATCCCTTTCTATCTGAGCCAGTCAGTATAAAGTGCTTCATTACACACTTCACTGGCAAGGTGGTGGGTTTCCTGTCATATGCCAACATAAGCCTTTTGCCCACAAATGGCAGCTCTGTTAAAATGTCTGTTCTTTGAGGCACTACAAACATACAGTATAAGCAAGTTTAACAATACTATTGCCATAATTTATTTAAGGCTTCAAGTCATCCAAGCGTTGGTGAACTGCTTAAACAGAAGAAACCCTGAATCAGACAATTAAAAAGGCTGACTCAGGTCTTCTTTCTGCTTTATAGGAGCCTTATTCCTTGCATGAATTTAAGCCTTAAGCATAATGTCCCAGCATCTTAGCTTCTGCACATTCAGGTCACAGAGCTTACAGAATAGATATCCCTGCAGCAACCCAATGATGACAATTTAACATAAATCACATGGCTTGAAATTCTAATGCAAAAAGTGCTTGTGGCACATGGAAAGCTGTGTAAATCCAGACCTGGATATCCTTACAGAGGGAATCCCAAAACCAACTTAAAGGGAAAAGGGGTCAATTAGAAGTGCTTCCCATATTGTTCTATCAACATTTATAGTTTCTCTGTCTTCAAATGATTCAGCACTAAAACTTTCAAAAAGGAACATTTTCACACTCAGTGGTACGAAGGTCTTACATTGTACATTGCCAAATCATTAATGAACATTTTACAACTGAATGTACATACATTCAATGTATGATTTTAGCGCCAACATTTTATTTTCATTGTTAATTAGTACTTGTACTCTGCCAACAGAGTAACTGGACATAACTTTACATTTTGGACATAACTTTACATTTTCAAGGAGACAAACAGATGGCAATTTAAGATAAAAACTCAAACCCCTGGCGTGTAGAAGAGCCTGGGCATTGAAAGACCCAGTGTGGTGACAATTACTGTTGTTTGATGAGAGTGGAAGGTAAACCTATAAGAGGGTGATCCAAGAGTTAGTTCATCATCCACTACGATTTTATGAGTCCCTATGATGGCAGAACGAAGGTGAAAGGTGTCCCTAAACGTTTGTGAGTGACAGGGGTGAGTGCTGCAAAGGTCAGATAGTCATCTAGGGATAAATGTGGAGAAGGAGGACATGCATACGTACTTAACAGGATGCAGGTTTCCAGGAGAAACTTGTGCACTCTGACATACTCTAGCCAATGAAGATGTTACTTGGCACCCCAGACAGTCCTGATCAGCATAAAATTGTTATTAGAATATAGACATCTATGCTTAAGACAATGGAGTAGCTCCGGGCTCACAATGGCTGGTATAAGCCAGGAGCCTTAACATTCCAATGTTTGCCCTTATGTTTCTCCGTTTTCAATTTAGAACATTTTACTCTTAGTGGAAGGAATGTTTTAATTACTTTAAAGACCTTCTGCTTCAGGCTACACTGGTTGTTAGGGGTCTTCTTCCTCAATATAAGCCCTCACCTGCGGCTCGGGCCTATAACTCGGATTAAGGACCTTTAACAACCGGTATAGCACTCAGCATCAGGCTATAATAATGGAAAACAACTGCTAACCATTGCTTAAGAACGCTGCTATATCCCACTAGAGATAATATACTAAGAGGAGTCACTGAACTTGACGTTTCTTTGCGGTCCCTTTTCCCAGAGCTAAATAGGGATGTTGACCTGTTTATAATCTGTGTCTACGTCCATGACTTATGAAGTAATACAGTGAAGACTTCCTTGCTTTGGCCTTATGTGCAACATGAATAAACTCTTCAATTCCCCCAAAAATCCCACAAAAGCAGGCTGCAACTACTTTGTAGGTTGTTTTCGGATAATAGCATCGATGCCTCAAAAAATATGAAGATATTGCTGGTGGGTGGGTGGCTGAGTGCCTCAATACAAGTTTGGCGGGTGGAAAAGGCCGCCTGCCAAACTCTCGCGTTCAGGAGAACGCCAGAGCGGCCTCCTTCCTGCTGGCCCTATTATGAGTTTCCCGCTGAAAAACAGTTTCCGCCCGCTGGCCCAGCGGGAACCGCACAACATTGACGCTAGCTCGTAAGACGGCTGGCAGCACTGCTGTTGTGCGGCCAGTGCACCAGCACCTGTCGCACAAATCACTGTCTCCAAAGCAGGCACTGATTAGCGAAACGGGTCTGGCAGTGCAGGTGCCCCCTTGGAGCCCCCGGGACCCTGTCTCTGCCAGATTTACATGGCGGTGAAACCGCCATGTATACGCAGGCGGAGAGAGGGGTCATAATCCCCAGGGCAGCGCTGCCCTGGTGGATTGGGACTGCCAGGCTGTCTGGCGGCCGAAAAGTGGCAGTGCTAGCGGTCCGACCGTGGCCAAAACGCCACGGTCATAACTTGTAATAAGGGCCTGAGTGTTTGAGGATTTAAGACAGGACAAATGAATATTCCCAAGACTAATACAAATTCCCCCCCCCCCCCCAAAATAAATTAAATGAAATTCAGAACAGCAGAAAAGATTGAGAGTGTGCCTATAAACCGCCATGGTTTTCTCATCAGCAGTTACTAAACATGGATTTAGGCAGCTCTTGACAGTAGGGAAAGATGTTTTTTCTTTTATTGCAATCTTAGAATTTTCAGCCAACCCTCAATAAAATCTGTGACAAGGGCAAGGGGCAGCAGGAAAATAACAAGCCACTGACTTCCGAACACAGCTTTTTTTCTAAAATATAAAATTCATTCCTCTGGAGAAGCCATCAAGCTTTGCCACCAGAAGCTCTTTTTTATTTAGTAATTTTCACATTACTCATTACAGACCTAATTGTCACTAAATAATTCTGGCTAATTTCGTTTGGGAAAATTGTCAGTAAATCGTCCTGCATTGTTAAAAGCGTGAATATATTATAAACGCCAAAGGGGAAGAGTTTATAAATATTAAAAGGACTCTCTTGGGGGCTCTGTGTAGACTTTTAATTCCAAAAAGTTAAAATATGTGGACAGTTTAATTAACTAGGATTTTCAATAAAGAAGGAACCGCAGGTAACACACCAGCTTTAAAAGTCCCTTGGGATCCAGGAGATGGCATTAAGGACCAATCACAATCCACTTTTGTGAACGTTAGCATTTTAGGCAGTGTACCCTGTCCACTCTAGTAAACTATGGTAACAATAACCCAGCAGCACTTACTAATTGGTGCTGAGCCCCTGTTAAACCAAAACCAGCTGCCCCTGACACTCCTTACCCAATCAACATTGGGGGTGGGCATTACTACCGCTGATCGGCCCCGTAAAGGGGGTAGAAAGCCCACTATCCACTCCCCGGGGTGGAGGTGGGGGGCAACAGCCCACTAGATGCCAGGGAATTAAAACAAAAACTAGAAGGGTGGGGGCTACCCCCCCACCATGGGCATGGATATGCCCTACACCCCAACTGACGGGGCTAACAGTCATTCTGCCTCCACCCCCAGGAGGACTGAAGCACCTCATCCCAATGGCAAGCAAGAGGATATTTGATTTTACATATAGGCCAAGAGAGCTTGACTAACTCCCAATATCGTCCGTCTTGCTATGGTGAGCAGCTGCACTTTTTTGGACTTTGGTATGCTGCCACCTGGAAAAACCTACCATACCCAGACACTTCTGAGAAATTATCATCTGGGGGAGAGTCCAGGGTTGTGTGCTTCACATGCACCCCACACCATTTTCTAACCCACACTGCCTTGCAAACCTCTAACATTTCCTGAAATCACACATTTTCCCTACATTTTTCTGTTGGAAATTTCTGGAATCTGCATGTGGCCACAAAATTCCTATCACCTACCATTGCCCTAACTGTACCGATAAAAAATCTTCTCCACTTGTGTGGGTGCCCAAAGGAGAGTCAGTCACAAAATGTATGAAGAGAAAAATCTACCCTTTTGGAACCACTTTTGTTGCCCCTCAATTTCTATATGTTTTTGTGCCTTTCCTGGCCACCTACACAAGGGAGGTATGTTTTTTATCAGGAGTCTGAGGGAAACACTGGGTGGTAGGAATTTTGTGCTGGTACGGTGATCCCACACAGAAATGTGAGGAGAATGTGATTTTTTAGCTAAATGTGAGGTTTGCTAAGGATTCTGGGTAAGAAAACATTGGGAGATCCATGCAAGCAACACCTCCCTGGACACAGGTGTTTAGTTATCAGAAATTTCTGGGTTGGAAGATTTCCCTAGATGGCGGCCGAGCCCGGAACAAAACCGCAGGTGCCCCCCTTGCAAAACAGGTCATTTTGTGACACATAGGAGCTCATTATGACCCCGGCGGTCAGTGTTATAGTGGCGGTAGTACCGCCAACAGGCAGATGATACATACCGACATATTATGACATTGGCGGTTTGGCAAAAGCCAAACTGCCAATGTACCACACTGACCGCCACGGCGTCACTAGGCCGCCCACAGGAATATGACCCCGCCCACCGCAATGGTTTTCGTGGCTTTTTTATCGCCACGAAAACCATGGCGGTAGTCCTCCCCCACCCTCCCCTTTCTAACCCCTGACATACACACACCTACATGCACAGACATGCACACACGTACACACACACATACCCACATTCACCCACACATCCACACACACTGACATACATACAAGCACACATGCATTCACACAAACATACACGCACACTCACATCCATTCATGCACACAAGCTCCACACCCGCATGCACGCACACAGATACATACACACATGACACACACAACACCTCCCACCCCCCTCCCCTGTCGGAGCAACGAACATACCGGCTTGCAGGGGGTCGTCCGGCAGGAGACGGAACACAGCGCTGCTGTCAGCAGCAGCGTCCGCCAGTAGAACACCGCCAGGCTGTATCATGGATCATGATACGGTCGGCAGCGGTCTACTGGCGTGGCACTGCTGCTGGCAGCAGCACCGTCTGCTGCCATGACTGTAGGTCATAATATGGCGGTCGGCTGGTAGCCACGGCGACGGTCTTTTGGCGGCCGCCGCCGTGGCGGTAGGCGGCATTTACCACCTATGTCATAATGAGGGCTATAATTTAATGTCTCCACAATATGTTTTGGCCCCTTCCCTGTCGCGAGCACTTGGCTCACCCAAACAAGTGAGGTAGCATTTTTATCGCGAGACCTGGGGCAACACTGGGTGGTAGGATATTTGTGGCTCCCCTCAGATTCCACATCTTTTTAGACACATTTTGAGGTTTGCAGGGGATTCTGGGTAACAGAACCTGGTGAAAGCCCCACATGTCATCCCATCCTGGATTCCCCTGGGTGTCTAGTTTTAAAAAATGTACAGGTTTGCTAGGTTTTCCTATTTGCTGGCTGAGCTAGAGCACAAAATCCACAGCTAGGCACATTGAAAAAAAGGGTTAGTTTTGGGTGGAAAAATTTGATATACCCACGTTGCATTTTGGGACCATTTCCTGTCGCAGGCACTAGGCCTACCTGTACAAGTGAGGTGCCATTTTTATCGGTAGACTTACGAGAACACAGAATAGTAGAACAAGTGTTATTACTAATTGTCTTTCTCTGCGTTTGCCCCTTCCAATTGTAAGAAAGTGTGTAAAGAAAGAAGTAATTTTGAGAAATACCCTTTAATTCACATGCTAGTATGGGTACCCACAAAATCAGACATGTGCAAATAACCACGGCTTCCAAACTCCATATCTTGTGCCTATTTCAGTAAAACATAGGTTTAATTGAAAACTGTTTTTCCTATTTATATTTTACTAAATGAATTATGTATACCCAGTACACAATGAAAAAACATTGCAAGGTGCAGCTCAGTTATTGGCTCTGGGTACCTCAAGTTCTTGGTGAACCTACAAGCTCTACATATCCACACAACCAGAAGGGTCCAGCAGGCATAACAGTAAAATGCTTTCCAAAAATCTAAGTTACAGATGAAAACGTAGAAACAAATGTCTGTTTTTTTTTTTTTTTTTTTTTTTTTTTTTTTTTAACTCAAATTCAATATTTTTATATTTTAACTGTTACTTTCAAAAGGAAAACCTTAAAGGATCTACACAAATGACCCCTACTAAATTCAGAATTATGTCTACTTTTCAGAAATGTATACCTTCCCGGGATCCACTATTGGATTCACACCTATTTCTACCACTAACTGGACAGAGGTTGAAAACATAATAAATAGGAAAACTGACAATCTCCCAGTAAAATGACAAAGCTGTGTTGAAAAATTTGGTTTTCTGATTCAAGTGCGCCTGTCCCTGAAAGCTGGGAAGATGGTGATTGAGCACCGCAACTCCATCGTTGATGACATTTGCAAGGATAAGACCAGACGCTTTTGTCTGCAGCACTTTTTTCCCCATTTGTCCCTAAAACCCCCAAATTTAGCTGTATTTTGGCTACTTTCTCAGTCCCCTCCAGGGAAATCCAGAAACCAAGGGTACCTTTAGAATCCTCAGGATGTTGGAAAAAAAGGATGCAAATTTGGCATGGATAGCTTATGTGGAAAAAATTTATGGTGGCGTAAGCTCAAACTACCACAAATAGGCAAAACATTTCTCAGCCCTTGGGTGCACAGGCCTACAAGCAAAAGGGTTAAACCCTAATTTCCAGTTTCTCCTTCTATGGTCGTTATCCTTCTTATTTTTGTTGCTATCATATGCATGGCTACACGGAGTAAAACAAGCAAGTATGCCACGTATCTGGTCAGTTGGATGTAGGGACTTCTCCACAGAGAAAATACGTTTTTCTGTGGTCACACAAATGTCAGTGTCCAGCGCACCTTTCATGAGCACTTACTATTATGGATTGTCTGCACTTCTGAAAATCCAGAGGAGGACATGTAGAGGAAGTGATCTACAGACTGAAATCTACAACTGCTTGAAGTTAGAAATGAGTCAAAACCCTAGAATGAATGCTATGGTGCATAGATTTCAAACTTTCACATTTTCCAGTCTGGGCCAAGTGCCTAGTGTAGAAGAATTAAGGAATATTTTGATCATTCACTTATGATGCCCTATTTTACAGAGCAGCAGTTGCAGGTACACCTAACAAGTTAAGTGGTGTATTGGACAGAATATAACATGGTGCTCTTTGCCTGGGTAATTAGGTAGGTTTCACAACAAAATGTGGCACCAAAGTAAACACATGAATGCACACTTTGTTTGGGACCAATTCTCAAAGATTTTGCGGTGACTTCCCTCGTGTAGCATACCTACATACCATATCATGGCTTTCTCCTGAAATTTATGAGTACCACAAGAAGAGAGAAGTCACACTGACTTATACACCAATCTCTGTGAAACGAGTGCGCTGTATCTGGCAGCACAACTCAACACTAGGGAGATGCCAAGGGAGAATGAATTAGGGAATGGCAGAAGCGAGCTGTCAAGGGAAGACCAGCACTCAGCCATGATGAGAAAAATCAGCCCCCATCACACAATTCCAACATATATAAGCGTTGACTAGAGAAACCCAAACTGAGTTCTGATCTCTGCTTAGATTGGCATCTGCTTGTCTGCCATGCTGTGTGTAAACAATGTTAGGGGTAGGAGCAAGTAAAGCAGACACATATTTTTTAAAGACTATGAGATTAGGGTGAACGTATTCCTGTACTGGCAGGAAATAGGACGGGAGAGCAAGATGGCCGCCGAGTGAGGACAGCTAGCTATGCCTCCTGGTTACTCCCCAGCAAGCTGACAGGGTATAAGATCATCATTTTGCTGTGTCGGAGCTTCAGCGACAGTCTGGTCTCTGGTCTCGGGGGACCTCCTGGCGCCAGACAGGGCTTGGAGACAACTCAGTCTCCACTCAACCTGCTGGGCGTCCGGATCGACTTACTTACGTCAGAGGGCGCACAGTTTGGCAATCGCTCCACCAAAACCCATGAGGGGGCTAAAGAGCCATGGCAGCAGTGCAACACGTCTGGGTGCCTTGGCCAGGAAAGCTGACTTAGCTGGAGGGGGAAAGAATGCAGGAGAGGAGAGAAGCCCAGATAAGAGTGCAACGATTTCTGCAGCGGCGGGCACAGCAGGATAGTGGGTGAAGATATTTAAGAACCCCACGCAATCCGATGCCCCTAAAACTGATTCAAATACTACGAATGGCTCGGTCCCCTTGCCAACTTACCCAATTTGCTCACTCGAGGGAGTCAACGAGGAGAGCACAATGGCCCTGAAGACAGGACGAGAGTCCCTCAGTTGGAGGTCCAAACTGTGCTCATTGCTGCAAATTGCCCCAGGACTGGCACAGGAGCCCCACAGCTAGGGGTACAATTGACGCCTGCTGGTACTACAGGAATTGCAGGAGCGGAATCAGACCTCCTCTTCACTGTACAAAGCATAATACAGTAACTCGGGAGGGGTGCCGGTTGTGGGGCCCCACTTGTCAGAGGGAGAGTATACAGCTGCATTTGGAAATGGGGCCCACCGAGGAGGGGCAATAAGTTCTGTCAATATAGGTCTCAGCATCGCCCTGCTACTATTCTCCCTAAATCACGTCTTGAAAGCGTATCTGAAGACAAGCTTTTCTCATTATCGGACTGGTCGGTGGCAAGTCATGAGAGGGTCAGCACGTCAAGTGCGTTAAGCGATACAAGCAGTTATAAGATGAGGGTCAGGGGGCTTTGTATTCCAAAGGCTCCTAGTGATAGTGTCTCTACAGTTAAGAAGAGGAAAATCCTAATCTGATACAAAAGAGCTTTTATGGGACTATTGTAACTCACCAGGCTTGGAAGGGGGTGGCCAGGGAGTAGGGGGCATCGCACCAGAAGATTAAGAGACTGTCATTAGGAGTGATAAACCACAGCATAATGGCACTCCGTGATAAGACTTATGCCGAAAATCATAAGACCCAATCAGCAAGTCGGAAGCTACAAGGGGCAATTAGAAGGGTAGCTAAAACATGCTCCAAGTTCACAACTAGAATGGGAGAAGCCGAAGATAGGACTTTGGCACTGGAAATCAGGGCAATGACTCAGAAAAAGACAATAGGGTCCCTGGAAGTCCAAATGGTGGACACCCAATGTAAACCTGAAAATTTTGAGAACAGACTAAGACATAATAATTTAAGTGTGTTTGGTGTTCCAGAAGGTTAAGAGGGAGAAGATGCCCGCAAATATATTGTGGCGTGTTTCCAGAGTTGGATAGCTGGATTTGGGATCAGAAAATACAGCTAGCTCATAGATTTCCCTTTGATCCAACACAGAGGCATCCCATGAAGGGGCCAAACTTAGAGCATTATTAATTTATGTGGGGATTTTTTTGCTCCGTCAGGCTGTTTCAGATTTGGCTCATCCTGATCCTAAGCAGGGAGGTATGCATGTTTTTTGTAACGCCCAATTATTGTCAGACACAAGAGTTTCTCCATAGCCTAGGCTCAGACTAGAATCTCATTGAAATCAGTCTTTTTACACTCACACACTAAAGGTTGCTGGGGAATTAAGTATGAGGTACTTCTGATCGTTCGGGGGGTTTCTTTTCTTTTTAATTTCTCTTGTTCTTCCTCTCTCTGTTGCTTTGTTTACACTTTGACTGGGGATTGTTGTGAGAAAGAAGTGGGTCAAAGTAGTAAGGTTGGGCATACACAGGGAGGGGCAGCACTCCATCACAGGCCCTATTTGATCCTATTGTTTTCCTGAGGTGCCAGAATAAGGGTGGGGTGTAGGGTGGATGCAAAGATAATGAGGGTGGGTGGAGTGTTTGGGAGAGGGAATGGGGGAGAGTAAGAAATTGGGGAAAGTGTGAGGTTTTTTGTAACAAATTGTGTAACAGGCAAGGGTGGACATGCGCCATTAAGGGCCGAAAGGGTCATCAGCAATAGCTTTAGTGGCAGCCGGTGTCAATGGCATCAATATTTGAGGTCTTAATGATAGGAACAAGTGAGCTAAGGTTCCCCACGGCTTAAGATTTATGAAGACAGATTTAGTCTATCTACAAGAGACACATATTCCATAGGATAAACGCTTCTTCCTGGGAGATTTGAGTCTATCTCTAATAGCATCTCAAGGGTATGGAATTTACTAAAATATCTACTTGTCCATGGGACAGGCTGTTTCATAAATCTGCTTGTCCTATAAAAGTATCTACTTGTCCCTTTGGTGCCATGTAGTGCAGCAACAAATACATCAGCAATCTCATTATGTAAGAGCTCTGATAATTTATCCGATTATGCCAGGGCTAATAGTATAGTAGGGTTTGAATAATGGCAATTTCAAGCCCTACTATAGCAATTTCCTTATTTTGCCACCTTTCCACAGATCTACATACTGGGACTGGAGGAATCACTAAGCAATTGTAAAAGTGCTGGAATGCCTTTGAATCTGTATAAACCTACTAAAATGCATGTTTTAAGGATTTTCACTAGTTCTTCACTATCTCTAGCACTAGCTAGGATTTTCAGTAGCTCTTCACTACCTATCTAATCTTTTCCCATACTGAGAAAGGTTGTATATTTACTCCTGACAAGGGCAGAAGTAGAAGTTTTACAGGATTGGGAAAAAGTGGTTGGAGGGAATGTGAACTTGTAAACACTCAACAGATTTTTGCATTAGCAAATCTACACATGCATATTTGCTCTGGCTACAATGCAGTTCACAAATTTTCTAGGAGTAGCATTTCCTGGTCCACCTTTGTAAATTCTTATGAATTCATGAAACCACTAATGCAAAGACATACACGACGGATGCACTTTTGTGACTTTCTCTAAGAATTGGGCCCCCAATTAGGTGTGGTGTTAACCAAGACATTTTGTTTCAATTAAAATTATATTTCTCTCTCTATTCATCTATAGGCTGGCTTTACTGTGAGTGATAGCATTCTACTCTTCCACCAGGAGCATATTGGCACACAAAGTAGTTTTGTTCAGTGCCAGGAACAATTGTGCCAATATGTGCTTTTTGAGACCAAAACGTTTTTTTTTTCTTTTTGTGAATGTTTGACCTAATGTTGAGGGCCTGGCAGCTTCCACACCAATAAAGTGTTACAAAAGCCATTTCAAAACAAGACACGCACTAACAAAACCAAAAGACTGACTATCAATGTCAAATAGGTTTGGTTTGCCAGTGCTTGTTTATTTTCATGTTTCCCATATTCTTGCTGAAAATGGTTACACGGATTTTCCATTATGAAAAGTTTTTGGGAAACACCAGCATGCATCAACAGTTTACTAAATCATGCTTCAAAGAAACGGTACCTCAAATTTCACAGTAATTTAGCAAAACTTGTTTTTCCTACTTGCATTATTTTTCCTAACATTGTATTTTGAAAGTAAAGAATCAGTCTTGCTTACAAGCTTCTGCAAGCTTTTGCATCTAGTCAGAAAGCATTCTGGGAGCATTATACAATATGAGGTAGCCTCATATTGTTAAACTTTTCAAATGTCTGTACACACAATTTTTTTTTTTTTTATGGAACCACTGTCAGTAGTGCAGTGTGACCTTACAAAGTTTATTTATAGTGCTCACCCTAATAATAAACATTTTGAATTAATGAACCATAAATACAAGTTTGAACAGTAATGACATATGGACATTGATAATACCTCAACTGCAAGCAGTTCCCTTCCCTGTTAACTGGCAGCCGAAGGGTTTGTGCTGCAGGAGGTTGGGCCTACTTGTCCCAAGGACAAAAACATGAAAACTTGTTGTCCTTGACCCCCAAACAATATGTCTTGGGCATCGGGCTATAGGAATTCCACACTCCTGCATTTGCTCGCCAAGGGCTAACATCAAGGGGGGGTGGCGTTATTAGCAAATAAAACTGTTTGCTCTTGTAAACAGGAGAAGGAGGATAAACTGGGTCATTAGTTCATTGCCGAGAGGTGCTCATTTCATTATCTGTTCAATATATGGTTCCAATACCTATGAAGCAGGTGTTTGATCTTTTGAATATAGAGCTGGCCCTTTGGTCTCAGTCCCTTGTATTGTTTGGGCATTTAAATACACATTTAGATGTATATAAAGGCTTGCAAGGGGGAATCAATTGTATTCCGGGAGGAAACCGGGTGTTTATAAGGCTTTACAAAAGTTGGTGGACGGTCATGCCCTGGTTGACATTTGGTCTAAACATATGGTTCCAGGTCCGGGTTTTATCTTTTATGCATTCCCACAAAATAAACTAGCGCGGTTAGACTATTTCTTCGTCTCCACCACCCTCGCAGGTCAGGCACAGATTGAGAGTCTGCCAAGAGATATGTCGGATCATAACCCTTTAGTACTGGAAATTCCAACTGAAGGCGGGGTGAGGAGTAAGAAGTCTTGGACTTTTGATAGCAATTTTCTATTAGACTAAACATATAGGAATCACATGTCCAAATGGATTACAAAATTTCTAGGAACCAATAGAGGTTCTGCTTCTCTAATCTTGGTCTAGGATTCCTTTAAAGCCAGGGTTGGGGGGGGGGGGGGGAGACCCTTACCTTTTATTTGAATCAACAAAGGGCAAGACAAGATTTGCAGATTGTTTGATAGGATGACATTGGCAAAAGGTGAACTAGCAAGGAATATTTAGTGGGCAGGACGCTCATGGGTTACAGCAGGAGATAGCAATACTAAAGTCTAAAAATATTAGGCATTTTGGCTCTGGGCCTGCAGTAAAATTTCACATATGCAAACGTCAATGTTACGAACTAGGGGAACTACAGGGCAGCTCCGGGAAAAGCAAATTAGACAGAAAGAAATTGTAAATCGGATATTGGCTATAAAGGATCAGGCTGGGAAATTATTTAAATCCCCTACAGATACTCTGAGGATCTTTAGGTAATTTGATGCTGCATTATGCACACGAGAGTCCGCTTCCCCGGAGGTTAGGTGTGCAAAATTATTTCAAGGGCTATCCACATTCAAGGTTGATAAGGAAGAAGAGACCATGTTAACCGCTCCAATTACAGTCGAAGAGATCTACAAAGCAATGTGCCTCTTAGTGCCAGGAAAAGCCCCTGGGCCTGATAATATTCCTGCTGAGTTCTATAGGCTTTTTTCCTTGACGTTCAACAGGATATGTTATTGACTTTTTTTAATAGGCTGAAGCAGGGAAGATTCCAGAGTCACAGGAAATAAACAGTATTGTAGTGTTTAGGAAAAAAGGAAAACCAGCAGTACTATCAGGATCATATAGGCCAATTTCCCAAATTAATTGCGATGGCCAAATCTAGGTAAAGGTATTGACCAATCGGTTAGGGGAAGTTATAGCCTCTTTTGTATCTTCTTGCCAACATGGTTTTATCTCGGGTAGAAGTACAACACATCATGTTCGCAGAGCCATTACACTCTTCTATATTCTTCAAGGCACAGGATCGCCATTGGGTCTTGCTTTATTCAACGCAGAGAATGCGTTTGATCATGTATCATGGCAGTTTTTATGGGCTGTGCTACAATGGAAAGGCTTTGGAAATAAGTTTATCCAAGCCATCAGAGCTTTGTATAAGACCCCCAGAGCCAGGATTAGGATGGTGGGACAAGAACCAGATAGCTTTTGCATTTCAAAGGGCATCAGACAAGGTTGTCCGTGTTCCCCGTTATTTGCTTTAAATATTGACCCCTTTTTCTAGAAGTTAAAGGGGAATACCTGTATTAAGCAGTTATTGTTCATCAGACTGAGTATAGGGTCCTGGTATACGCGAACGATATTGCAGTTTTTACCACTGATTAATTTCTACTGCTCTTTCCGAGATTGAGACTCTAGCTCGCCAGTTTGGGTTATATTCTGGCTATAAGCTTAATGAAACTAAAAAACAGCTATTGTGCACAGAGGGGGTTGGCTTTGAGGACCTGCGGGTGGTTTAAGAGGAAGTGCATCTTAGTGTGAAACTTACAACAGTTTTAGATAAGATCATTGAGCTGAATATGGTAGCAACATTAGGTAATATTAAGCGGGATTTAGAAAGAATAGACTATTTCAATTTGTCACTCTTTGGGAGGGGCAATGTCCTGAAAAGTGGCCATTTTACCTAAGGTCTTATACATTTTTAAGACAATCCCATTAGAAATTAATAAAGGATGGCTGTCCAGGCTGGAAAGTATTTGTAGTAGGTTCTTTTGGGGATATCATAGGCCCTGGAGAGCAGCCAAGTGGATGATCTTGCCACAGCTCTGGGGGGGATGGACGGTCCCTAATTTTACTTTGCATTTTTGGGCAAGTACCCTGCAACATATTGGTATTCTGATTTCTGATGAACCAAGTAAGATCAGTTTTGCTGAAACCCCAACTATCTGGGAATTGGTTTGCGGAATCATGCCAAAGGTTATTTAGGCAAGAGTCTAGCACCTAGCTGTTATTAAAAAAACTGATTTTATGCTGTAAAAGCTGCACTTGGGGTGTGGCATCAGGTTAAGCTGTTACTCGGTATCCCTAAATTAAATGTGTATACATCCATGATGGCCTCTTCTTTTCTACGAGCTGTGTTTCAAGATTATGTAGATGTTAAATGGGCACGGAAGTGGATGACATCCCTGGAGGATATCTACATCAATGGGCAATTGTGTTCTTTTACAGAACTACAGGAGTGTTTTGGTCTGCCCAGGATGGAATTTTTCAAATTTGTGCAGCTTCTGAATTTTCTTTGTAGGAATATGAGGGATTCAAAGGCAGTTACTCAGAATACCACTGGTTGAAGGCATCGAACGAAACGCTAGGATCGACATAATTTATGAGCTATTGCTGCTGGAGTTTCCGGATGATCTTGAGTTACAAATGACTTAATGGGGGACTCGGCTTGGGATAGAGGGGCCTTATATTAAGGAGTCCTTGGTACTGGGTAGCAGGGTTCTTTTAACTGCAAGTATAAAAAGGCAGCATTTTATGACCATTTTTTATCTTTATCATACTCCAGCAAAGGTGGTAAAATGGGGTGATGGTTTTGGGGGTAAATGTAATAGATGTGGGGTCCCCATGGCGGATTATCACCATATGGTTTTTTTAATGCCCCAAACTGAACGGATTTGTGCACGAAATTAGGAGTTTTTTAGGAGAATTATAGGAGTCCAACTTCAAATCACCCCGGCATTGATGATTTTGGGTGTGATTGACTGTCTGGAGCAGAGTGATGTCTGAGATGCAAGGCAGATCTACTATTTGTGGCCATGGCAGTCACTTGGATGTGCATTACCTCCCAAAGGCTAAGCCTGGATCCTCCCACGTTTATAGCTTGGAGAGCAAGGCTGTTAGCAATTTATCATATGGAGGTTTCTTTATAAGAACTCAAGGGATGGAGGAAAAAGTGCCAGGGACTCAGGATATGGACTCCAGTTACCGACTGGATGAAGAATTATCAAGGTAGAGTTTAGGGAGATAGGGTGGTTCTCATTCCTTTCGATGTAGGGTTATTCGTCTAGTCAGATTATATCAAGGGGACATCCGGGTGGAATTAATTTTGCACTGCTGGTTGGATGGGGAGGGCTTAACTCTCCTGTTTCTCTCTTTCTGAACAATCTTGTAGTTGCGGCATAGGCTGCGTGAACAATGCAGTACTGGTTTGATCATGTAATTTATTAATTGTTTCTTATGAATTATGGGATTACTGTGTGTATATTTGTCTGTTGTGATACGGCGGCATTTCTTAATGGAAAAAAAAGGAAAATAGGATAATCACACACAACCGCACTTCACAAAACCAGCATATGATGGGAACGTTGACTGGGAGTTAAAAACACTGCACATCAAAATCCCACAAACTCAGTGCGGTTTAGAGAACAATCGATTGTTTCTGATCTGTAATATCTACAGAATGTACACCTGGCATTCGGGTTACACCAAGGGGTGTAACCTCAAGCGTTTGTATGAAAGTCAAACCAACCTTCCATACTTCACAGCAAATCAGAAAAACACCAACGTCAAACGGGTAATGAATACATTTGCATCAGGCATTAAGCTGACATCACTGACTACATTAATATGTTAATATGAAAAAATTACTCTGAAAAATCTATTGAATAAATAATCGAAATGTTATAATTAGATCGACGCCATGTGGGTTCTGCAGTGTTTTCGCTGTTGCAAAGTACACAGTGGTCATTTTTAGAAAATAATGAGTCCATGCAGTAACATATACAGGGAGTGCAGAATTATTAGGCAAATTAGTATTTTGACCACATCATCCTCTTTATGCATGTTGTCTTACTCCAAGCTGTATAGGCTCGAAAGCCTACTACCAATTAAGCATATTAGGTTATGTGCATCTCTGTAATGAGAAGGGGTGTGGTCTAATGACATCAACACCCTATATCAGGTGTGCATAATTATTAGGCAACTTCCTTTCCTTTGGCAAAATGGGTCAAAAGAAGGACTTGACAGGCTCAGAAAAGTCAAAAATAGTGAGATATCTTGCAGAGGGATGCAGCACTCTTAAAATTGCAAAGCTTCTGAAGCGTGATCATCGAACAATCAAGCGTTTCATTCAAAATAGTCAACAGGGTCGCAAGAAGGGTGTGGAAAAACCAAGGCGCAAAATAACTGGCCATGAACTGAGAAAAGTCAAGCGTGCAGCTGCCACGGTGCCACTTGCCACCAGTTTGGCCATATTTCAGAGCTGCAACATCACTGGAGTGCCCAAAAGCACAAGGTGTGCAATACTCAGAGACATGGCCAAGGTAAGAAAGGCTGAAAGACGACCACCACTGAACAAGACACACAAGCTGAAACGTCAAGACTGGGCCAAGAAATATCTCAAGACTGATTTTTCTAAGGTTTTATGGACTGATGAAATGAGAGTGAGTCTTGATGGGCCAGATGGATGGGCCCGTGGCTGGATTGGTAAAGGGCAGAGAGCTCCAGTCCGACTCAGACGCCAGCAAGGTGGAGGTGGAGTACTGGTTTGGGCTGGTATCATCAAAGATGAGCTTGTGGGGCCTTTTCGGGTTGAGGATGGAGTCAAGCTCAACTCCCAGTCCTACTGCCAGTTCCTGGAAGACACCTTCTTCAAGCAGTGGTACAGGAAGAAGTCTGCATCCTTCAACAAAAACATGATTTTCATGCAGGACAATGCTCCATCACACGCGTCCAAGTACTCCACAGCGTGGCTGGCAAGAAAGGGTATAAAAGAAGGAAATCCAATGACATGGCCTCCTTGTTCACCTGATCTGAACCCCATTGAGAACCTGTGGTCCATCATCAAATGTGAGATTTACAAGGAGGGAAAACAGTACACCTCTCTGAACAGTGTCTGGGAGGCTGTGGTTGCTGCTGCGCGCAATGTTGATGGTGAACAGATCAAAACACTGACAGAATCCATGGATGGCAGGCTTTTGAGTGTCCTTGCAAAGAAAGGTGGCTATATTGGTCACTGATTTTTTTTTGTTTTGTTTTTGAATGTGAGAAATGTATATTTGTGAATGTTGAGATGTTATATTGGTTTCACTGGTAATATTAAATAATTGAAATGGGTATATATATTTTTTTGTTGAGTTGCCTAATAATTATGCACAGTAATAGTCACATGCACACACAGATATCCCCCTAACATAGCTAAAACTAAAAACAAACTAAAAACTACTTCCAAAAATATTCAGCTTTGATATTAATGAGTTTTTTGGGTTCATTGAGAACATGGTTGTTGTTCAATAATAAAATTAATCCTCAAAAATACAACTTGCCTAATAAATCTGCACTCCCTGTATAAGGGGGAATGGACATCGGGGTAACTTGAAGGTTGGATGAAGCACCAGGGGACAGAGGGTTTGATATACATAACACAAGGGACAATTGAAAGGTGCTTCATGACCTCCAAACAATCCTCCGCTGATCCATGGAGTCATTGGATTCTTATACAGCCTTCGCAGCATACTCATGTGATTTGGGTGACTTCATTATTGAAAGCTGATAAAGTTCAGCACTAGAGCCTAGAATAGGGTTGTGGTAAACACCACTGTACAACAAAAACCACCAAAGGGATGCATGTGTGCACAGAGGATTGGTAAAGGCCACAAGAAAGTCAGATTTTCAATGAAAACATGACAAAGGTGAAGTTTTAACTCAGAAGCGATCGGGGCAGGACCTACAATATGGTTAATGCTTTATGACAAGGTACAGACCTTTCTTTTTAACACAACAAACAAGTACGGACAGTACAATTCCCACAAATATAGTGGAATGGGATAAGCTGAGCAGAGGTGACCAGAAGCTTGCCTATATACATTGGTACCACACAAGATCTATTAATCAAATCAGCATTATCAGACATCAACAACATCAAACATGAACTACACTGTTTCTGATTGAGGGAACAAGAACCTAATCACCCTCCACCATCATTAGCGATAAGATCGGTGGTTGAAAGGCAATAGAGCATTCATGTATTCCTGCAAAACTACCCTGATAAAAGGCATTATAGCCGTCAGTACATGATCTGAAAGCTGCACGCCTGAAATTGCCTTAGCACTGCCTTCCCTAATCAGGAGAACGTAGATGGAAGAGCAAGAAAAACATGGTATAAAGCACTGACCACACCACCCAAAGCACCACTCACGCACTTGTGATGCTGGAATCAGCACTTACATCAACATTGCTGATTCTCAAATACAGAGCCATTGATGCCAAACCTATCCCGATCCAAGTCTGCTCATGGCAGCCTGGCACAGACAGCATGGTCCTGGCCACTTTTTATTGATTCAGTAAAGAACATGCGCAGTGACAGCGCACCTCCACTTCTGGAGATTGCGCCTAATTGCACTGAAATTAATCACCAGCGACTCCGCACTTCTCGCCACGTGAGATCATGCTGCAAATTTATATAGCTCTAATCACGGAAGTAAAATACTTACAAAGACGGATCTTGAACTAGGTCCTTGAGATTGATGCCACTGCGATCCTCAGCAAGGTTCCTAAAACAGCTGTCGCTCACTGGAAAGAGAGAAAGAGAAACAGTGGCTATAACGAGGACCATGAACAAACACATCAACACATCCAATTCCACCATCCTGCCTGCAGCCTCAAGGGTTACAAGGTTCCACGCCGGCACAAGTCTGCAAGTTCTTACCTTCTGCCCATGTTTTTAGGTTTCCAACACCCACAGCACTGAAGTTAGGAAACTGAGCATGCTGCTGAAAGGTCATGAGCTGCGTGGTTGTAAGTTTGAAAATTGATTTGTGATTCAGGTAGGTTTCTGGGTGACTTTTTATCAAAGGATATATTTTAGAAGCTCCTTTGAAGGGATGGGAAGATTGGGCACCGCTAATACCACTGCCTTGCCAAACAAACATGTCAACAAATAGCTGCAACAGAAAAACCTTGGACCGCTTTACCTAATTTCACACAAGAATACCGAGAGTGCACCTTGATTACAGAAAGGAGAAGTGCACTACCAGGTCACAGAACATGACAGCTTAGTGTGGTGCAGAGTGAGACGGGGTTATTCACCGTTCCTATTCTGTAAGCAGTCCCTGGAAATATTCACTTCTGGCTGACCAGAGACCGAGGTGCACTTCCACACCCTGGAATTAGGTGCAATGATTCTAAGAAAGTCAGACTCAAACCTACCCAGAAATAGACTCTTGAATTATTTGCATCAAGGTGTTTTTGCACATCACCTCAAGGGGCTACATGGTTTGCATACAGCAGACATGCCTACCTTGTAGCTAACTTTAGCCAATCATTAGCACAATACCTGCACTCGGTGAAGCCTGGATGGGCTTCATTCATGAGGCAGGCCTCCATACAACTTAAGAACTACATTGTGCAATACCTTGTTAACAAAGTAAGAAGTAGGGACTTCTAACAAGTGGGTATTGCTACATGATGAGGGCTACAAAAGGGCAAAACCTGCCAAGGAGATATTCTGAGGATAAGGTCTTTGATATTTGCAGAAAAGGAATCAAGGAAGGCACGCACTGGAGAGAGTGACGTGGTCCTCAAACAAAGAAAATTAGACACCAGGTTTGGCAGCCTCTGGAAAGGGTGGTACTTTCACATGCAGTCAAAGTCACACTGATATTTCCTTAGAATGCATTAGAGTACATCAACGTATACAATGGAAGAACAATCCGGACCTGATGGGGAAAAGGATATACACAAGACTGTGACACAGTGATAGGTAATTTTGCACAATGAATGGATCAGACTTGCATCATCGAATTCTAGCACAGTAGAATATTTCATACTATGATGATCTCAAACTGTACATTTATTTAGGACAACTACATAGTCTCTGAAAAGTCGTATAGTTCCACAACTAAATTTGATCGATCCCCCATTAACACACCTTAGAATAAAACGGTGCTCTTTCTATACAACTGCAAAAAAGTCTGTTCACAATGACTTTGTACTGGACAAAGCACAGCTGTTCTTTTGTCAAGACATGCACTGCACGTAATACTAATACCGTAACACTGCACAGGTAATAAAGTGCGAGGAATGAGAACCCTATATATTCTTTGATGTTGCAAGCCTTTTCTCCTACATACCTCGAAGAACCTGGAAGCACCCCAAGGATCGGTCCTCAAGCTCTGGCCGAGTCTGACGCTGCAGTGCCACGGTCTCTTGCCAGCTGAGACAAACATGGATTGCAAGCGGTCTGAAGGACCAGCTTCACAGCACACCTGCATTAAAGGTGCCCGGACCTCTACCAGACTGCCAACCAGCTACTTCGGAAACTTTATGCAACACACATAAGAGCACTGGAATGTTGAGAGCTCCAATGAAGACAATGGCTCTAGGCTTATAATAGCTGGTAGAAGCCCAGAGCACCAGCTTTCCAATGTTTGTCTGGCTGCATCTCCCCTTTCAATTTAGAACATTCTGCCTTTAGTGGGAGGAATGTTCTAATAGCCTTATAGCCCTTCTGCCGCAGGCTATAACGGTTATTAAAGGCCCACTCCCCTGTTATAGGCCCATTCCCCCGAGGCCCTCACCTGCGACTCAAGCGTACAACTCAGGTTCAGGGCCTTTAACAACCGTTACATCCCTCTGCAGGGGACTATAAGGCTATGGCCAGATAGGAAGGAGTAATGCAGTGGTCATTCTAATGCACTGGAATAACTTAGTCTAATTTATTAAAGAAGAGAGCAAAGTTCTAAGAGCTCAATGTGTCCGGTTCAATCAATGCAATGATCGCAAGTCCAACTCAGTTTTCCATCCTACCAGAGACAGTAAATTGAGTACCAGAAATTTGGTAAGCGTGATCTCTACAATTTACAGTACTTAGAAATCACAGAAGTGTTGTATAAAATGCTATATATCAAAACAAGTTATTTTTATTACACAGTGACAGAGAAAGTGGTAGCCTGAAGGTTACCTTAATGTACTGCACAGTCGTGGAATTAACATGTATTTAGGAGCTTCTTGATTTAAATAAAATTCTGAATCATGTGCTACAGACAAGGATATGAAATGGTCTTTGGTGCTGCAGTGAGGAGTCTCAATACTAATATACTGAGATTTTATCCTGCTATTCTAAAATGTAGGTACAAAACGATGCGGGGCAGAGCCTTTAGGGCACACAGGGCTAACAGCATCTAAGCTACAATCCATTCCAAGCCTACTCAGTGTTAGAAAGAAGTTGAAAATAAGGTTCTTCTCTGAACAATATGTGAAGTATACACCCAGAGCTGGTCCCTTCTTTCAATGTTGTGCACTTTGCTGAGTGCACAGGAGTTTGTTGCTATGTAGCACCAATTAATTTAACACTGAAGCCAATGTATATGTTCTTCTATGTCGAGAGGAGCACAGTCAATTGAACACCATGAAATATCAAATGCAGGATGATATATGTATTTTTCAAACTTTGTATACTTCACTCATCTGTCCTCCTCCTGCCAGGCCACAAGCAACTGAGAATGTCTGTATCTTATATTCTTTTTTTTTAAAGCAGCCCTGCGCTTCAAGCATGATCTGGGCCCACATTATGTAGCAGGTGCACTGCCCGCACAGTAGTGAGCAGTGAAACTGCACTGCTCTGGGAACAGCGCACTGGTGAAAACAGACTGTCTTCCTCTGTGCAGGCGGTACCCATGTACACTTCAAAGAGGGGGCAGAGATCCCTTTGCAGGTGGGTGCAGTGAGTGACTGTACCTGTCTGCAGGTGGATCTCTGAGGCGGTCGATAGGACCCCCTTTCCCTCCTTGCAGGGAACCTTACTGTAGAGCAGAGTCAGTGTGTCTCTTGATGGCTTCTTTGCCTCTGTATCCGCATCTATAATAGCGTGCCGGCCCAGAGGCAAAATGCTCCCCTCATTAGCCTTTGGCCATACCTCGTGCGACTGAGGCAGTGTCCCCTGAGAATCATGCCAGTGCTCCATGTGCACTGACACTAACTGCATTACCAAAAAGGGCACAAGCATCTGTGGTGTGCCTTCTCCTAAAATATTTAAGTCCCACAGGGGTGGTGAAAATGGGTTACACACACATTGTGCTCTCAGGGAATAATTTGTAAAAAGGCCACTGATTTTCTTCCTTCCTGTGTGCCTTCTCTTCCCTCTTTGAAAGATTTAAATCATTTAATTTGATTAACCAAATACATTTTACGAATTCTGCTCAAAGATTGCATTGATTGAGGTCTATGTAAAAACGGAGGGTATGTGCAACCACTGTCATTGTCTGAAACAGACGGTAACAAGCATTTACAATGCAACGGGTCTCGCGTTTGCTCATGTTAGAGCTGATCGCGTTGTAAACTCCTAACCCGACTTTTCACCTATCGGGCAAAAGTGCATTTATGTACATAACCCGAAAAAGTGAAATCAAGTATGTAAAGCGCTCGACTTCTGCCAAGCGAGATCGCGCTCGTAAATTAGAGAAAAAAAAGTCCACGAGCCCGATGGAAAACAGCGAGCCTCGCATGTTTTCTGTACTTGGTCGCTGCGCTCGAAGAGGGCTAGCCACCGGAAAAGGCATGACATATGCATGCCTTCGACTAATGAAAGCAAGCAGATTTTATTAGGGAAGCCCACGAACCAATAAAAAACA
The DNA here is from genome assembly GCF_031143425.1 of Pleurodeles waltl. Taxonomy (NCBI): domain Eukaryota; kingdom Metazoa; phylum Chordata; class Amphibia; order Caudata; family Salamandridae; genus Pleurodeles; species Pleurodeles waltl. The sequence continues at coordinate 1,128,454,143 of NC_090448.1, forward strand.
CTGACGTGAAGTTGACAGGGCACCGAGCCCTTTTCTAAATACAAAAGAGTCTCGCTGCGATACGCATGCGCGAGCGCATGCAACGCAGGCTCGACCCTAAAAACTGAATCTGAAAACAAAATCTCACTTGTTTCTTCATGCCTGTGCCCCTGCACAATTCTGCATGGCTTCCTTGTACATGTAGGACATACCTATAACTTACCCCACAATGCATATGAATGTGAAAATTAAGCACTTAATAATAATAATGTAGATTGGGAACAAAGGCATGACCTAGCTGAAGCTCAAATCAACCAAGACAAAAGTATTGTTATTTGTCAAGAACAACTAATAAGAAAAAAGTACGGCCCTGGTTTAGTGACATAAACCTTGAAGTCATTCCGATACATCTTGGGCACCAATCTCAATCTCGAGGAATTCACTGCCAAAAAACAAATATGACTCATACCAGTTTTCTTCTCAAGGAAGTGAAACTGTTTCTTCCAGAGAGCAGCTTCAGAACTGCTGCTCCAGCCCTTGGAGTCTCATATTTGGATGGTGGCAACGACCTGCTCCATAGCCTCCCGGACTCCACAGTGACACCCTACGATTGCATCCTTCACACCACAGCACAGCTCATCTAGGGCCTGAAGAAACATGATCACATCACCCCCATCCTGATGGAACCCCTCTGGATCAACCTGCCATCCCCCATCATCTTCCAAACAAACAGAATCAATTTGTAAAACCATAATTACAAGCCCTGTGGTTATCTTGCGGGCAAGCTCAACATCTGTGGCGGTTTTCAGCACACCCGCAGCTAGGACACCATGAGGCAGCAGACTAGGAAGTAAAAAAGGAAAAAAAGAAATCCAAGGCAACAGGCCTTTTCCGCCTACTCCTACAGAAATAATTTTGCCATCATTCCCATATTGGAAAGGGTCCATAGGGGATCCCTCCCCGTTTGCACAGCAATCATTCAATCATTCTAATGATGCAGTCTGTAAAGTATAGTTTTGAGACCAGATTTTAATCGCAAAACATTAATCCATTCTATTCAGATTTAGTATTACAAGGAGATGCTCTTCATAAAACCCTCTAAATACAGAATCCGTATTGGATTGCAAATCTAAATTGCTATTCGGTATTGTTTTACGGAATTTCAATTTGTGGTTTCTATATCCTTAAAGGCATTTTTGCAATTGTAAATGGCCAGATTTTCGGAAATGGGCAGTTTGCGACTCGTAGCCCTGGTCCCAAAATTTGACACCAGTAGCGCAGTGGGTTAGGCTTAGCTGACAATCCCTGCCCCCCTGGGTCTTCAATAAATCATTTTGCTGTCTGAATGGTTCCCATTGCCTGGTGTCCAGTTACAAAGTGTTACAAGCATTTACAGTGCAAACGGTCTTGCGTTTGCTTGAGTTCGAGCAATTAGCATTGTAAACTCTTAACCGGACTTTTCTTGCCACATAAATTGATAATGAAAATAAAACAGTTTCACATAACTAACTGGACTTGCCATATAAACTGAAACGTAAAAGTTTCATATAAGCGAACTGCCGGCCGCCATCAATGCAAAGCAGACACACAAATGGAAATAACAGTTCACTCGTACTGAAACCTATCAGCAAAAGTGTAATTATCTACGTAACCTGCAAAAGTGCAATTAACTATGTAACATGGTCGATGTCATGCAAAGCCCTCGACTTCTGCCAAGCGAGATTGCGCCGCAAAAAAAAAGAAAAAGTAGTCCACAAACCGGACGGAAAACAGAGAGCCTCGTATGTTTTCAGTACTTGGTTGCTGCGCTCGAGGTGGGCTAAACACCGGAAAAGGCATGACGTATGCATGCCTACTACTAATGAAAGCAAGCAGATTTGAAAAGGCAAGCCCATGAACCAATGAAAGACACTGACGTGCCATGGGCGTGGTTTGAAGCCCAAAGAGAGATAACACGGAACGGAGCGCTTTGCGCTCACCCATAAAAAATTAAGTGCATCTCAGTGGGCTGTCAAAAACACTCAGCAGCCTTCATCTGACGAACAGAATTATTTCAAAACAAACAAGCAATCTATCGACACTGGATTCCATTTTGAAGTTATCCTCTTCATGGTTGAGACTAATGATTCTAACAAGAGGGTTAATTTACCAGGACTTAGACTATCTAACTGAAGATTACTTTAATTAACGTGTACATCGTCATACAGCTCTGGGATCTTTCCCTAAGTCGGTCCTCGTGATTCTTAATTTTAGGATCAGTTTCAGTATTTTTAGAGAGGAAGTGGCTGTACTTGGCAGATTTTGTTACGTTTTTCCATGCAAAGACAGACACATTCATTCAGATATACATCAGAACACTTTTGAATGCTGTTCAGAACATTACAGTATTCGTAAATGCAATGGAAAACCATCTCCAAATGCTCAATACACCTTAATGAAGGTAAACTGGCCTATCTTTTCATATTTTAGAAAATATGTAAATTTGATCCTTCCAGGAAGGCCTCGTGGGCTTCACATCATCTTTCCCATTAATTGGATGAGACATTTCTCCTTTGTATCCAGTGACCCAGTGGATTACAGCCGGTTTCAAGAACTGCAGCCTAAAACCTTGAAACATTTCCATAGCCCAGGGTTAGCGAACCCATTTGGTGCTTTAAATCTTACATTAATTTCGTGCATAACTCATACTTGGGCAGAGACTCAACAGAGAGCTGCCCCCCTGATAATGGGCAGGCTGATGCTGCAAAGGATAATTCAAAGATATTAAATGCATTAATACCTTTTGGGATTTCGTATTAATGACACTTGTAATAGTCAGCCAGCTACACTCCAGTCCCAAATGATGAGACACTTGTACAATGTTTTTAATGTCTTAATAACATACTGTCATTTTCTCTAAATTGGCATAATTTATGCTATCAATACTGCAATTAAAAATGCATTATAGGGATATTTACAATTATTTACATAGGCAGTTCAATGAAGAAGAACAGCAAACAATATTCAAATTAGTGAATGAACATATGTAAAGAGTGCAAAGAGGGCAGTAATTAGGAAATTACATTAAATGAAGTATGTAGTTGGATTATATGCAGCCGAGAGGATTATATCCGACAGCTGACGTTGTCAGGATCTGTAGAAACAAGCCTGCTTGCAGACTGTATGTATTTACAAATTAGTCACTGGCACAATGGCTGTGAAGCACCTTTACAAACAAAAGCCAACATTCTTTCACATTTTATGGCGAAGAGCTTGAGGATTTAAAAAATGTGCGACTTTTTACAGTGCCTTAGTGAGAGACTGGATATATACACGACAAAAAAACAGATCAAGAGGCAGTGAAGCAAAGCCTTTGATCAAGAGGCACTGAAACAAGGCGGCTGATCAAGGGACGGTCAAACAAGGCAGCTGATCAAGGGACAGTGAAACAAGGCGGCTGATCAAGGGACAGTGAAACAAGGCGCTGATCAAGGGACAGTGAAACAAGGCGGCTGATCAAGGGACAGTGAAACAAGGCAGCTGATCAAGGGACAGTGAAACAAGGGGGCTGATCAAGGGACAGTGAAACAAGGGGGCTGATCAAGGGACAGTGAAACAAGGGGGCTGATCAAGGGACAGTGAAACAAGGGGGCTGATCAAGGGACAGTGAAACAAGGGGGCTGATCAAGGGACAGTGAAACAAGGGGGCTGATCAAGGGACAGTGAAACAAGGCGGCTGATCAAGGGACAGTGAAACAAGGCAGCTGATCAAGGGACAGTGAAACAAGGCAGCTGATCAAGAGGCAGTGAAACAAGGCGGCCGATCAAGAGGCAGTGAAACAAGGCGGCTGATTAAGGGACTGTGAAGCAAAGCAGCTTATCACAAGACTCTGAAACAAGGCGGCCGATCAGAGGACAGTGTAACAAGGCAGCTGATCAAGAGGCTGTGAAACAAGGGAGCTGATCAAGAGACAGTGAAACAAGGCAACTGTTAAGAATGAGTAAAGCAATGCATTTGTTCAATAAGTGAAACGAGGCACCTGATCATGAGACAGTGAAACAAGGCAGCTGATCATGAGACACTGAAAAAGGCAGCAGATCAAGAAGCGGTGAAACAAGGCAGCTTATAAAGAGACAGTGAAACAAGGCAGTAGATCAAGATGCGGTGAAACATGGCAGTAAAACAAAGCAGCTGATCAAGAGAGTGAAACAATTTGGCTGATCGAGGGACAGTGAAACGAGGCAGCTGCTCAAGGGCAGCAAAACAACATGGCTGATCAAGGGACAATGAAACAAGGCAGCTGATCAAGGGACAGTGAAACAAGGCGGCTGATCAAGGGACAGTGAAACAAGGCGGCTGATCAAGGGACAGTGAAACAAGGCGGCTGATCAAGGGACAGTGAAACAAGGCGGCTGATCAAGGGACAGTGAAACAAGGCGGCTGATCAAGGGACAGTGAAACAAGGCGGCTGATCAAGGGACAGTGAAACAAGGCGGCTGATCAAGGGACAGTGAAACAAAGGGGCTGATCAAGGGACAGTGAAACAAAGGGGCTGATCAAGGGACAGTGAAACAAAGGGGCTGATCAAGGGACAGTGAAACAAAGGGGCTGATCAAGGGACAGTGAAACAAAGGGGCTGATCAAGGGACAGTGAAACAAAGGGGCTGATCAAGGGACAGTGAAACAAGGCGGCTGATCAAGGGACAATGAAACAAGGCAGCTGATAAAGAGGCAGTGAAAGAAGGGAGCTGATCAAGGGATAGTAAAACAAGGCGGGCTGATCAAGAGACACTGAAACAAGGGAGCTGATAAAGAAGCAGTAAAACATGGCAGCTGAAATGAGGAACCTTCTTAAAAAGATACCTTTCTCTGCATCATGGAGCGTGAGAGGCACCTATAAATTGCACTACTGTGAAAGGGTGTTTGCCAGTCTGCAGGACTAACTTAGCTACAAAATGGTGCAACAAAAAACACTCTAAAAAATTTTGGGCGGTTTTTCAACCACACATCTCTTTATAGTGAATACTCAGCCTAAAGCATGCCCAGACGCTGTCAGACACTTTTACTGTGTCAGTAAAGAATGAGCTCCGCTGCAGGTTTTGCAATGTAAGTATGTTTTCACAATTCTTTGCAAAACCACGAAGAAGTCCAAAATCAGATTAAAAAACGCAGTAAACACATGTAGGAACTTGTTTTAACTCGATAATGACCCATTATATTTGCATATACTGTGCTCACTTGCAACAACTCCTACCCATTTCAAAAAATGAAACGCACAGCTGAAACTACTAGATGCTGGTAGAATCCCACTACTGCCTATCGGACGCAGAGCTGAAACCACCAGATGACTGGTAACATTCAACTACAACCTATGGGAGGCACAGCTGAACCCACCGGATGACTGGTAACATTCCACTACTGCCTATGGGACGCACAGCTGAACCCACCGAATGACTACTAACATTCCACTACTGCCTATGGGAAGCACAGCAGAAACCACCGGATGACTTGTAACATTCCACTACTGCCTATGGGACACACAGCTGAAAACATCGGATGACTTGTAACATTCCACTAATGCCTATGGGACGCAAAGCTGAAACCACCGGATGACTGGAAACATTCCACTACTGCCTATGGGACGCACAGCTGAACCCACCGGATGACTGGAAACATTCCACTACTGCCTATGGGAAGCACAGCTGAAACCACCGGATGACTTGTAACATTCCACTACTGCCTATGGGACGCAAAGCTGAAACCACCGGATGACTGGAAACATTCCACTACTACCTATGGGACACAGAGGTGAAAAAAAACAGAAGACTGGTTACACTCAACTACGGGACACAGAGCTGAGATCCCCCCCAGATGACTAGTAATATTTTGCTATGGGACGCAGAGACCACCAGATGACTGGTAATATTTTGCTATGGGACACAGAGCTGATACCCCCCAATGACTAGTAATATTCCGCTATGGACACAGAGCTGAAACCACCAGATGACTGGTAATATTCCACTATGGGACACAGAGCAGAGCCCACCAGATGACTGGTACTATTCCGCTATGGGACACAGAGCTGAGACGCCTAGATGACTGGTAACATTCCACTAATACCTATGGGATGCAGAATTGAAACCACCAGATGACTTAATACTCCACTACGGGACACAGAGCTGAGACCCCCAGATGACTGGTAATATTCCACTATGGGACGCAGAACAGTGACCACCAGATGACTGGTAATATTTTGCTATGGGATACAGAGCTGAGACCACCCGATGACTAGTGATATTCCCCTATGGGACACAGAGCTGAAACCACCAGATGGCTGGTAACACTCCACTTCAGGACACAGAGCTGATACCCCCAGATGACTCGTAATATTCCGCTATGGGACGCAGAGCAGAGCCCACCAGATGACTGGTACTATTCCGCTATGGGACACAGAGCTGAGACGCCTAGATGACTGGTAACATCCCACTACTGCCTATGGGATGGAGACCTAAAACCACCAGATGACTGGTAACATTCTGCTATGGGAAGCAGAGCAGAGACCACCAGATGACTGGTAATATTCCACTACGGGACACATCGCTGAGACCCCCAGATGACTGGTAATATTCCGCTATGGGACGCAGAGCAGAGACCACCAGATGACTGGTAATAATTTGCTATAGGATACAGAACTGAGACCCCCCCAGATGACTGGTAATATTCCGCTATGGGACAGAGAGCAGAGACCCCTCCACATGACTGGTAATATTCTGCTATGAGACGCATAGCTGAGACCACCAGATGACTGGTAATATTCACCTATGGGACACTGAGCTGAAACCACCGGATGACTGGTAACACTCTACTACGGGACACAGAGCCGAGACCCCCAGATAACTGGTAATATTCCGCTATGGGACGCAGAGCAGAGACCACCAGATGACTGGTAATATTTTGCTATGGGACACAGAACTGAGACCCCCACATGACTGGTAATATTCTACTATGGGAAGCAGAGCAGAGACCACCAGATGACTGGTAATATTCCTCTATGGGACACAGAGCTGAAACCACCAGATGACTGGTAACACTCTACTATGGGACACAGAGCTGAGACCCTCAGATGACTGGTAATATTCTGTTATTGGACGCAGAGCAGAGACTACCAGATGACTGGTAATATTTTTCTATGGGATACAGAGCTGAGACCCCCCAGATGACTGGTAATATTCCGCTATGTGACAGAGAGCAGAGACCCCCACATGACTGGTAATATTCTGCTATGAGACGCATAGCTGAGACCACCAGATGACTGGTAATATTCCGCTATGTGACAGAGAGCAGAGACCCCCACATGACTGGTAATATTCTGCTATGAGATGCATAGCTGAGACCACCAGATGACTGGTAATATTCCGCTATGGGACACAGAAATTAAACCACTGGATGACTGGTAACAGTCTACTACGGGACGCAGAGCTGAGACCCCCAGATGACTGGTAATATTCCGCTATGGGACGCAGAGCAGAGACCACCAGATGACTGGTAATATTCCGCTATGGGACGCGGAGCAGAGACCACCAGATGACTGGTAATATTCTACTACGGGACACAGAGCTAAGACCCTCAGATGACTGGTAATATTCCGCTATGGGACGCAGAGCAGAGACCACCAGATGACTGGTAATATTCCGCTATGGGACGCAGAGCAGAGACCACCAGATGACTGGTAATATTCTGCTACGGGACACAGAGCTGAGACCACCAGATGACTGGTAATATTCCGCTATGGGACGCAGAGCAGAGACCACCAGATGACTGGTAATATTCTGCTACGGGACACAGAGCTGAGACCACCCGATGACTGGTCATGTCCTGCTACGGGAAACAGGGTTGAGACCACCAGATGACTAGCACAAGCCTGCTACAGCCTATGGGCTGCACAGCTGAACCCGCCAGATTACTGGTAGTGTTGTGCTACTGAATACGAGACGCAGAGCTGAAACTACAAAATGACTGATACTATCCCGTTTCTGCCTGCAGGACACGGAGCTGAAACCACCAGATGACTGGTAAAATACTGCTTAGGTACGCAAAGCTAAAAACCACCAGATGAATGGCACCATCCTGTGAGTGCCTAAGGGACACAGATGAAATTAGCACATCACATTTTACTACTGCAGGAATCCCTAAGAAACCAATGCAAAAGCACCAAAAAGAATCCACAACTAATCTTCTAGAGTCTGGCTGCTATTTAAAGAATGAAGTCACATCACACCCAATTAAAAGTCCTTCAAGCTGGGCACCCAGCTGAGGACTGGATAACTTCAAGTTGCCCTGCTTCGTACATAGGGGATACTGGGTAAAATTACACGAGTACCTCTAGACAACACCCTAATGAGGAACCTTACACCTATCCATTGCTTGCTTATTGTGCACACCCAATTAAAATTTAATATTACAATACTAATGTTTCTGGATATCTCTGAACCTCACTCTGAAAGCTCAACAGAGGCTCCAGGGGTTCATGAAGGGCCTGTATCCTGCCCATTACAGGAAAGACTGTGGCTGACGCCAGCAAGCAGGAACTGGTATCTGATTTGAAGGTCAGTTCACAACTTGATCACTACCCCAGAGCTTAGCCCATCCACATAGTGTACCACTCAATCCAGTTAAGGCCTCTGATGTCAACACCGGCTTAGGAGGTGGCCACCCGAGGTCTGAGCCCCACTAGAGATTTGAACAGGTGCTTCCACTGAGGTGGTTGCTGAAACCATGTTGGTTGTAATCAAAATCATCGGGAGGGTAATAATTAAAAAGCTTCTTGAAGCTTACAAGTAAAAAAAAAAACACAAAAGAAAACTTTCAAGACAATGTTATTACACTGTCACAAATACCTTGTTAATTAGATTCTGCTTCAAGTAACATGAATTTAGTGAAGGGGGTAACAAACCAAACCCGACTGTTACGAAACCTTCCCTGCAACATGCAGCACCTACCAGGGGCTGATGACTCCCTTATCAAGAAATGTCACTTTCAATAAACAGAAATTCCAACAAAGCATAATCATTAGACACGGATGTTAGACCCCAGAGCTCTTGGTAAAATTACCAGATGAGACCAAGGCCCCATGCTATGTTCTGTGGCCGTGTGCTAGTCTGGTACTTCCATGGCTGCCGGGCATGGACTCACCAGGCGGACTGACAGAGCTGATCACTGCACCACACCACACCTACAGAAATAAACAGCTGACGAGTCAATGACCTGCGTAGAAACGATCTGCTGTAGGTGTCCAAACACATGAAGTGACAAACCATTCTAAGCATGCTTCTGTAAGTTAAACGTCAGCCACTATTTCCGATCATGGTGTGGAGCACTAACCTAGAGTGAGATCCACCCCAGGTGGCCAGATTCAAACCGAGAGCACCCCGACCATTCTCCCCCTAAGCTCTAGATATCCTACAACGAAAGGCAGAGGCTGATCTCACACAATCGCCAGACTAACTGACTGGGAAAAGACTTTAAAGGGAACGAGTACAGAGCTTGGAAGCTGTGCCCCTCTTCTATGCTTCTGAATGGTTTCTACTGTGCAATATGGACTCCTCGTTCAAAATGGGCCTGACTTTAGGTTTAGCAATGATCCAAAATATGTTTTGACTGAGCATCACAATGGAATATGGTTCCTGCTACCAGAACAGAAATTGAGAATTGGCTGACCCTTAAGAAGCCCACACAATATCTCGGCCACTCACTTTAGGTCAATCAGTGCTCGGAGCCACATTGAGCCTAAGTGGGGCTATATATATATATATATATATATTTTTTTTTTTTTTACAAACTGTACAAACAAAACATCAACATTTTTAGGCATCAATTACAAATACACGGGATTTTTCTTCCAAAGCAAAAATAAAATAAAGACAGTAGTCTAGTTGTGACTACACTGTGCTGCTGCTGCGCTTCATTTCAGATCAGGGCACGGTGACCGCAAACTCCAGACTCCAGTACTAAAGAGGGCTGCTCCTTCTGGTCTTCCACGTAGATCTCTCTTCATAATTCCTGCGCAGCAGAGCGGCTGATGGAGACGACTGTTCTGCTCCAGGAAGCTGTCAGTGTGTTTTCCTTCTATATTTGTTTTTTTCCGGATTGAGATGGATGGGCCTCGTCTAGCAGCCTGTGAAGATCCAGAGGGTACCTTTGTCCCATCTCTCAGGAGTGCAGAGTGGAACCAGCAGTCCTGGATGCTGTGGCCGTGCGCGGTATCACATTGCTGGGGTGGCATCACGCACTGAGGCGGAACCGGCATCGAGGCGTGCAAGCCATGGGACTACCATCCACCGGCAGGGAAGTCTGGCTCTCTGTGACCATATCAGGCTTAGGATGTTGCCTCTTTAATGTACTGTGCAATGGACACCCACTGGATACACAGGTCTCGCGCAAGACCCAGCTCTGGATCACACAAAAACTTTAATCACTCCAAATGAAATCAAAAGAATAAGGCTGATAATTACATCTAACACCCGTTCTGATGTGTGGAATGACACATGGCTAAGTACTGATACTGACAATGGAGGTGTTTCCCAATGAGGCGCACCCAGTGAAATTGGACTAGGAGAGCAAAGGGGCTGGACAGAGCATCCCCCTTCACATGTGAAACTGTAATCTATTTCCAGTACTGTGAGAGAAATAAGACCCCTCTTTCCTGCCTAATCCCCACCCCCTTACCTATCTAACCCCTTCTTTTAGTTGCCAATACTGTGCAACACCTTTCTGAAGTCAGGTTAGATGTTTAGCTTTGTCGTAGGTAGTCATGGGGACTCAGTCTGTAATTGCAGTCCTCATAGAAAAGACCTTAAAGGAAAAGAAGAGGGGACATGCAGCTCTTTTTAGGGTTAGATATGTCGGCCTGGGTCCCTCACCACAAACCTTACTGACCATGTCTAACAGTACTGTGGTTATGGTGCTCGATGCCCATTACAAGCCACATAACAAAGGCAAACATCAAGCCAGAAGTTAAATTGTAACAAAATACATTAAGATACCATGACTGCCTGAAGAGACCTGGGGTAGGGTGGAGGTGACTCTGCCATCATTTCTGGAACTGTAAGAGACCTGGGTGAGTATATGGGAGCACGTTACAGGCACTGGGATGAAGATGGTGCAGCAGTGGACATCTGCTGACATTTTTCTAAGTCGCATGCTGCCATTGTCTTGAAGCCGTTGTCAAGACAAATGATCAAGATGATGAGACACTCATTGAATAAATGCAAGGCCTCTTCATTAAACTTAAAAAGTGGCAATCCTTTACTTCTGTGAAAAACCTGGGAGGTGAGGGTAATTCAACAAGTCCTATACCCCCTAATAATTATCAATCTATACCAAAGAAGGCCTGGTTATTGGGTAATAATACACAGCCAGAAATCTAGTGCCTGCCAGACTTATTTTTGGAACCGCAGTCACACTGCAACCGTGTCATATTGCTGATACCTTGATCTATTGTTCTTAGCATGTGTTGGGACACCTTACATCTCATCCATAGTGAATTCGACAAATGGTAAGAAAGGTACCTCACGAACCTCTTGCAAATCATTAACAACCTTTTGACACAGTGTCATCATTGCCACCATTTTCTCAGGGTTAAGGAAACATCCATCAAACGCAGACACCAGGCTAATCCATGGCGTGCCTTTCCCACCTACTGACTCTTGCAACTACTTTCCAAATAGGGCATATTCCTTTAGTCAAAACTGGTAAGTGGTAGACTAGTGACCTACCTAGACCAGGGTTAATCTGTATGATGGACCAAGGTGTAACTGAGGTTGTTGCATTTGGTTGCTTTTGTTTTCCCTGTGGGCAGAGGAGCAGTTGATCAAGTCACCTGAGGCCAAGGTCAGGCTCACAATACTTGCTTGTACCAGGTGCGGTAGTGTGCCAGATCCACTGTGAGGGACTCAAATGTCCACAAAATGCAAATTGTAATTTTGCCTGGTGAACCAAAATGTCTGCCATCTGAGCAAATGATGTTTGAATGCTTTTACTTGTCAATGCAGTCTTTATTTTGTGAACTAACCTGTAGAAGTACTACACTGAGCTCTTTTGTCTCCTCCAGCAATACATCTTGGTCAACACACTATATGACTACATGAGTACATTGGTTCACCCTGATCAGTCAGGCTTCATGCCTGGCAGACCACAGGCACTGTCTCAGGAGACCAAATAATGAAGGCCATGAAGGACTTGGCCGACCTGGAGGGGATTATCAGAAGGGCTATCAAGTTAGTTCATGAACACTAGAACTACTCTGGTTTCTGAATTAATCGGTTAAGGTGAACCCAAGCTCCCCTCACAACGTGTAATCCAGTACTACTTATAGATGTCCACTTGACCTATCAGGGGAGGGCTTCAGATACTTTGACTCGTGAAGCTCCAGGGTTAAGGAGATTAAAGAGGAAAGTTAGAGATACAACCAACAAAGACTCCAGGAGATGTTTAGAATGGATGTTCCTCACTGCAAAGGATTCCTGCTGACACTGCTGTTAACAAGATAAACTGATTGATCTTTTGCTTTGGCAAAGGTCGAACAGAGGGGTGTATGATGGGGGTGATGGTGGCAAGTGCATGGAAGTCTGCAACACATCTGAGAGGGTGGAAGAGCTTTATAATGAGGGAAACGCCTATGTTGGATAGTAGCATTTTTTAGCTGATTACTCTACAAGGATCCACAGGGTGGCACGGGCACAGCAGAAGTACTCCAACCCAAGGCGTTAGGTGTCCGAGTTAAACCAGGCGAGGAAAAGGGAAATTTACAGGCAGTTAGTTTAGCAGCATGCTGAATATTTTCGGAAAGCGATGCAAGATAAATGAGCTACCACAAAACACATCTGAAGGGTGGCCAAAGGTGTGTGGCTTCCAGCAAGGAAAAGTCAGGGTTTGAGCAATTAAAGGTCTTTAATATCCAAGGAATCCATAGATATCAATATGGGCCGACTTTGCTCCCCCCAATCATCTTGTGGGCCACCCATTTGCCTCTGCAATTGGGGGCATTCGAAATCTTCACCATTGCCATGTTTAAATTAGGTAAATAATTCTCAGAGAGCTAGCTGCTAAAAGACCCAAACTGGTAGAACAAAACCCCACTGTTCACACAATATGCAAACTTCAAATTTTTCATATTCCCCAACTGGTTTCAAGATTGTATTGCACCACAGCTGGGATAGGCATTTATGACATTTAATCGCCTATGAATGTAACACTTTGAAATTGCTTTTGCCTAACCTCACCTTCAATTTGATCAACCCCAGCATCGAATTCATGTTTTGGTAAATTGCTTTCATGCAACATGGCTCTAATTTTATTTTCGGAAGGAGAAAAGGCAGAATCTCTTCTCACCCGAACGTTTCTGTAGGTAAAAATCTCTTTTCATGATTACATTGATGCCTTTTGGTACCAGATAATGTAGTGTTTGATTTAGGTGCCACCACTGAACGTGCTGGACTAGATCATCTTCTAAATGCTCAGATTATTTTCTACACATGTATCTTTTTCATTCTCATCCTCATGAGAGATGTCTGCCACCAAAGGTCCCTCATGTTGCGGCCTGTGGCCCTCTCTTTATTGTCAGTCCTCTTAGTGGCCTCGCACTGTACCAACCAGACATTACAATGGCCACAAAACCTACAGGACAGGCCGCTTTGCCCAGATATGGCATACGTGCCTCGACCAATGTTCCTAAATGTTCTGCTAGGTGGAATTCCTCACAGGCTTTCTGACCCATTGGTCTTCTTCCCATCGGAAAGTCCAAACCAGGCCACAGTGGAAGGAAACAACTCTCTGATGCAGGAAAGTTCCACTTGCAGAGAAAAAACTGTAGGTGGGATAGGCCGTCCCCTGAATATAATATCTCACCACGACTCACTTGAAGGGTAGGGGGAGGTCAAGTGGAATTGTGGTGTCAGCTTCTTGTCAGCTTCTCCACTCTTGGCAGTTGAATTATGCCAAATAAACTGGCAGATCAAGCGCACCACCTCATTCAGCAGAGTCTGCACTTTTCAAAAGGTTTTCTTTGTTTCAGAAGTCTTGGACAGAAACAGTCACCTTGGACCACAGCTAATTCAGCCCCTCAAAATACAAAGTTTTGGTAAGCATAATAACTTCTGAGGATGCACTGCATTCCATCCCCTTTGTGACAATCTAGTTTCCCCCTCTGTGTGTTAGACAAAAGAATAACACATCCAGGGATGCTTCTGCCTCTCTGGGTTTAGTTGAGTTCTATGGGAAGTAGAGCAGGCAAGATGACACACGTTTAGAAATAAAAGCACAACGAGGGATGCAATAAATTGAGTAAAAAAAAAAAAAGAATAAGAGGGCATTAAAAACAATATATGACTAATAACTAAGATAGGAGAGCAGTTAAATGAATATGGATCTTCCAGTTCAAATACACTGCGAAAGAAAACAATAGAGCTGATGGTAGCATAGTTAGGTGCTACTCAGTGCAAGCTAATGAATTTACAAGCAGAATACCATGTGAAGCCTAGGCAATATACATTAGGGCAGGATTACTCAGCTTTGGGTCATAGATGGAACAAGCTGCCCCCAAAAAGGCAGGAAAATAATTATTGGCATTTGGAAGACCCTTAAAATATGGCTGGTCAGACATCCAAGAATGGGCCCATGGACTCCTATCCTCAAGGCTTTAACACTTTCTGTGCAAAACACTTAGGGCCATATGTACGAACTAATTTTCCCATAGACATAGTATGGGGAAAACCCTTTGATACATCTGGCCCTTAGTCTCCATGTGCCTTCAAAAACACACACAAAAATGAAAGTGTTCTTGTGTAATGTAACTGGCGATTATGTAAAACGTTCCAATACCATAGGGTCGTGTTTGTGCCAAATAAAACACCAAAATCCACACACCTCGAGAACAATGGCATTGGTAAACTTTCTTTTGCACCCTTCATCACTGCAGGTTGCCTATTTAGTGCTGCACTCAGTTTCAGCACTGGTACCAACTGCTGTTTGTACTGATACGATCCCTGCTCCAAAGGCATCCTCAGTGGTTAACAGCCCTTTACAAGTACTCAAATGGAGAATTAAAAAAATAATAACATTGTGTTAACAATTTCATTGATGTTGTACTGATGACTTCCTCCCATCTTTTTTGCCTGGGCACAGAGACAGTGTAGTGCAGATAGGGTGCGATACAAATAAAACAATATGGCGGGAATCAACGAGTGAAGCACAAGAAGATGAATGCATCCGCAGCCGGGTCCTCCTTTTCCAACTGCCACAACAAAAACCGCACTGCACCAACAGGTCACAGATTTATGACAACACAACCATATTTTCAACTGCATCTACTTTACTCTGAAATGATAGGTAAAACACAAAGCAAATTAATGTACAATTAGGGAGTCTTCTGTACTTGGAGCAGGAAAATCCAGACAAATGGTGCAAGCTGAGCAGTCTTGGAAATGTGGAGCTACAAATAGACTGTCACTGCTGGGAAGCAGTCTGGGACCACAAGGGAGAATCTGTGTGACTTCATTATGCAGCATGAAGACAGGAACACTCAGGAGTCGAGGGAACCCATCTGAATGTTGGCATGCGGCTGCTGACCTCCAGTGCACCGATTATCAGGCTCTGCATAAAGCTCAGCATTTCAGGAAAACAGATTTATGAGAAATAAAGGCACACCGAATACACACACTGAGCTCAGGGGCACCATTTTTAACAGACACTTGCAGTATCATAATGCAGGACAGAAAAAAATGAATTGACTGATTATGAAGCTATTTGTACCATGACTTAGTATTAAAAATAAAGAAGCCTGCAAATATTAAGATACTTCTGTAGCAGAGTAGACCGCGCAGGCCTGATAAATGGAGAACTTGGAAGGTCAGTGTTCCCATACTCACCAAACTTCCTCGTTTTAAGGGGTAGGTTACTACTTTTTTGATAAAACAGAAGGCTGCAGATTTAATGGAGTTGTCCTACTGTTTTTGAAGAAGCACCAGTTTGAAACAATTAAGAGGCCAAAGAGAGCTCCCTGAGTAGGAGAATCTCCATCACAATCTCTGGAATGGTCATGCTACTTTGCAATGCAGAGATGCAGAAGCTACTCTAGGAACTGACTTGATTGGTTTATTTGTTAGACAAGATAAGCATAATATTGGATTCAGGTGACTTGATCATCTGACCTATGGTCATGCAATGTAATTTTCAGGTTTCACATCCACTAGGTTGTCTTATCATAAGGTCACTGAAAAGTTCTACTTTACACTCACATTCCCTGCTTGCCAAACTGGAGAAATTTAAGTGTTAGATCGCTATTGACGGCTGGAGTGTGGGTGAGCAAGATACAAAACGCATAGGTTTGTGTGTAAAAGAAATCACGCTTACAATATTGACAAGCCTCAAATATTATATGTGACTCAAAGCTGTCCAAATTTTACAGTAAAGGGATTTGGTGTCCTCGTCTACTCCATACCTGCATCTGCCGGAACGGACCATTGAATTGTGAAAACAGCTTATGACTAGACTTTCAACACTGGATTAACAACAATCAGCATGAGTACTCGTGCAGGATTTCCATGAGCACCACTGTTGACAAGCCCTAGTAGTAAGTGTTTTAAAAATCTGCATTAGCGCATTAAGCTTTTTTGTTTATTTCTGTCAAGAAAAAAGCTTTTCTTGTTGAAGAAACCACTTTTCCAGCACCCACACTTCGTTTGATACAAGGTAGTAGTTAGGTGTTTTTACATATAATTTGCAACTTAAACAAGCACTTAGCAGACCAAGTGTAAGTGAGTGTTTAAAAAAAAAAAAAAGATGCAACTCGGTGTGGATTCATACTTAGCCCAGTGGCCACTACTTACCACTTCCATGGGAATACTCTTGTTCCTGCCTCAACCCCTAAAGTTAATATGGCAGAAGTTTTGCCAGTACGGGTGGATTTCTTATGAAGGTAAATCCCATCTGCAGGCATAAATGTTTAGGCATTCTGAATTGCTGAATCATGAACTACATTCTCGTGCCCACAGAGAGCATTTTTTTTTGCAATTCCAGGATGAATTATTTCTTTACGTTTGCAGTTTTGTATATGGTAGACCAGACTAAAAGATTTTGAATCAGTGTGGCGCCTTTGCGGCAAAGAATACTGTAAATCAGGTCATAAACAAAGCATAACTAAGACTGCACTAAATCATACATTTTTGTGTTCAGTCAAACAGATGGTCAGCTATGCTAACTATTTAACTTTTCATAACAATAGTTACAAACCCAAACAAGCATTGACAAAGCTAATCTGTCGGGCCTTTCAGAAAGCTACAGTACCTCAAGTAATTACTAGAGGTCCTTCTTGAGTCAGAAGAAACATCGTGATATCCTTAACAAGACTGCATCCCTTTAAAACCTTAATAGATGTCCCTGTCAAGTCAGAAGCAACTGCTTAACAAGTCGGTCTCTAAACTGCAATAAACATGTTGGTACTAAATGTCCTTATTGAGTTAAGATGCAACTACTTCAAATGCCTTTTTCAAAGTTGAGGTGGTGTGGCTTCAACATACAAATGTACATATGCACGTTTGCTACGTCAGAAGGAATGAACATAAATTGTGCTTAGATTCAGAAGGGTATGTAAATATGCCAATGCTAGTATGTGCTGATAAATCAATCAAGCAATTTTCAATTCATGTCTTGGTTTCTTTGAAACACTTGTGAAGACAACCTAGCATGTATAGGTTCCAGCAGCCACTGGGTAAGTCAAGGTCCTTCTATTATATTGCTGAGAATCTTTTTTTAATGCCACTATATTTATGTCCTAGTAAAATGCCCACTGCCTTTTGGTACGAGCTGTTGTAGGAAGATGCAAAATGCAAGCCAATAGATAAAGATATTTGGTAAAGGCTAATTTTATGCTTTCTCTTTCCTAGAGCTACAGTTCCTCAAAGTGTTACTAGAGTTCACTCTTGAGTCAGATTCAAAAGCATTTACATTATTTCATGAAGCTTTAGTTCAACTAGTCGTCACTAGGTGTCCCCCGCAAGTCAAATACAAAAGCAATGACATTCTTTCATTAAACTGCAGTTCTACTAGTCGTTACCAGATGTCATTCTCCAGTCACATGCAAAAGCATTGAAATATTTTCATAAAGCTGCAGTGCTGCATGTTAGTAGAGGTCCCCACAAGTCAGATGCAACTGATTTAAATGATGTGCACCGAGATGAAGTGGTTTCAGTAGATATATATTTGTATACATACTTTTGCTATCCTAATCATTTATGGTTATTTCCCATATGATTCATTATTTGCCAAAGATGGTTCCCAATAATGAGTCAAAATTACAGATTTTCATACATATCTTGATTTTTAATAACGTTTGGATTCACACGATACTATATATAGGAAGTTTTATCAACAAGGGCAATTAGATAGTTCGATTTGGAGATTTATATTTAGGTGTGTGGTTGTTTTCTGCATGTTGATGTTGGCAGGCAATTGATTTTTCTCTTATAAACTCAGCAGTGACGGAAGCATTATTTCAGCTGCAGTTCCACAAGTAGTTTTTATAGTCTCTCTCAAGTCAGACAAAAGTGTTTGAATTGTCAATTCTGAACCAGAGAGGCTGTGGCTTCAATCTAGAAATCTGTATATACACAATAGCTACTGTAATGACTTTTGCTCGTTTTCTGTAGGATAAATTATTGTACCAAAGCTCAGAAGGAATGAACACTGTAATTTAAAATAAATGTCTTGAAAGTTGTGAAAATAGGTGATGAAACACAATTAGACATAGGGACTATCATGTAATTGGGAAGTGCAAGTGTGTAAAAAGTTCTGTTCTCGGGGAACTATTTTTATGTGTACATGTGCAAAAGCAAAATGCAGTCACTCAAAGTTAAACCATCCAATGGCTGGAGTGGGGTGGTCTGTTGATCTGTAAATGCTGCCAGGATGGAAGCATAATTTGACTGATATGCCAACAGGCCAATGGTGAAAGAGAGTTGATTGGGAATTCCTATATCTGTATGTAGGCCAGATCTACAATGGCAATAAAATCCACAAATACAATACACGTTGCCCTGTTTATCCTTATTTTCACCAGCAAGAGTCCTGCAATTAAACATTAAATCCAGGCAATATAAAATTATAAGTAAGTTTGATTTACATTTTTGAAATTATAATTTCGGAACCACAAATGTTCTCGATTACATTTAACATATTCCAGATGTAGAGATTTCACTTTCAATATTGACATAAATATCTGACCAAATTTCAGTCAAAGGCCAATTCAAAGCAAATTCATCACATGTTCATGGTATGACTTAACATAAGTAAGTCCACATAAGAATGAATGTACTTTGTCTAAGGCTACAATATAAAAGCTGCTCTTTTTAGTACCTGGTGAATCGACAAGACCATGGTCTGAAAATCCCTTTGATGAAATACAGGGATCTGATGTTTGCCACTGTCAGCAGGCATTCTTAAGGGCAGAGAGCAGGATTCTGAGGCTTACAATAGTGGTACACTGCATGACAAATCGCTCTCAATGCTGCCCTGTAACAAATTCAAGATGTAGTCCCGGCTGGCTTCCTGAGCATCTTTTGTGCAATGTGGCCTCCACTGATCAGGATGAGTTGCTGCCTGCTGGGACGGAAGATGTTAATGGCTCGTTGTGTGTCAAACCATACTGTCGGTGAAAGGATATTTGTTAGAAATGGAGTTTCTGGTTGGCTAGGGTATGCACCTCAGCCAGGCAGAACTTACCCACTCTAGTCAGGGCAAGGGAGTTACACGTCCAAGATAACCCCTGCTCACCCCCTTGGTAGCTTGGCACGAGCAGTCAGGCTTAACCCGGAGGCAATGCGTAAAGCGTTTGCACAACACACACATACATGTGACGCAATATCCCCACCACAAAGGAAACACAACACCAGATTATATGAAAATATACTGTATTGTACACAACGTAATTATTAGACCAACATCACATAACAGTACTATCCTGCTACCTTAGCAGTTGTCAGAACGTTACACATTAGTTACTCTGCAAACTAGCAGTAGTCACACATAACACACAGGTTACTTAGTATTCTGCAACATAAGCAGTAGTCAGGAACACGTTATCACATTAGCACACTTGTCATTAGAATATCATAAAACGCCCATAGTAGGAACATTAGAAAACCTATGGCAAGTGAGGCAAACATATTAGCAAGTCATGCCCATAAAAGGAACATGTGCACACATATGTAAAAGCATCAGAGTACAGGCAGGTAATATAACACAATTAAGAAAGTCTGTAGAAAGAACTTTAAATCATGATGATATTTGTCCATTAAAAAGTACCTGTTCTGATGCAGAGGCACTTCTAGTGCCTAAAACGAATAAATGGGGCCCCCGGCGCTCTTCTGCGCAAAACGGGGGCCTCCCTAAACTTGGCAAATAGAGAGGGGCGGCACGCACCCTCTCTGTTTCCTTGGCGGGCCCCTTCTGGGACCCGTGCTCATTGGAGGGCCCCCCGGGCCTCCACCGGCCCTCTCCAAGGGGGGCCCAAGTCAGGGAAATCCTTCGGGTAAGGAGGGGGGCGCCACGCACCCCCTCCAATCTGCGCATAGGCCCCTCTGGGGGCCCACAACCTCCTGGGGTCTCCCAGGGCCTCCGTCGGCCCTTTCCGAGGGGGAGACCCCCTTATGATGGCCTTGGGCCCACGAGGGGGCCCACCAGAGAGCTGGCGGCGGGGGCGAGCCTCCGATGAGGCTGCCTCCCTGCCCGCACACGTCGGGGAGAGCCCTTCGGGGCTGGAGCAGGAGAGGGAGAGGCGTCCTCCTCTCCCTCCGGCTCCAATAACAAACGCCGGCACCAGGTCGGGCTGGCCGGTGCCCCGGGGGCGCTCCTCGGAGCGATCCCTACCCCGGGGGCACCGCTAGGAGCAGGCTTGCTCCTCGTTATTTCAAAAGTGGTTTCCTTGTGCCCCGGGGGCACGAAGCTGAGCGCGATCCTCGCGCTTCATAGCATTTATCTCCCCGGGCTGCGGCGGTGATTTTTACCAACGAAGCGCTTTTCACAGCGCTTAGGCAAATTATGCAGCCTGGGCTGCGGCGGTGATTTTTCTGTTAGCAAAAGAAAAGCGCTTTCAAAGCGCAATGGCCCCTCAGCAGCCTCAGTCATTAAAAGAATGCCTTGTTCCTCGTAAAAGCATTCTGCCAAAGGGTTGAAGGACCGTAGCAGGGGTCAGGGGCCACAGCACCCTGCCCCTGGGAACAATTAAACAAGAAGGAGCACAGGGCTGGTGGGCCCAGCTACAGGCCAGCACAAGGGGTGCAGATGGTGGCAGTTCCTCCTAGTGACCAGGCAGGTCACAGGTCAGCACAGCAGCAGCAGTCCATGGCGGTTTCCTGGTGAGTCCATTCATCAGCGTTCTGTGTCCAGTTTCAAGTTCCAAGAATGTTCAAATTGTGGGGAAAATTCCCCTGTACTTATAGTCCATTTTTACAGTGTTTTACAATGCCAGGGAGAGGAGGTTCCAGCCAGTTACAACTGGTTCTGGGAGTGCCCCCTCTCTCCTTTCAGCACAGGCTCCAAACATCAGTGGGGGGTTAACGACCCTATTGTGTGAGGCCAGGGCACAGCCTTTACAAATGTAGGTGTGCCCCGCCTCTCCCTTCTCTCAGCCCAGGAAGACTATTCAGTATGCAGATGCACCTCGGTGACACCTCCACCCTCCCTGTGTACAGGCTGTCTGAAAAGTATGCACAAAGCCCCAACTGTCACTCTGCCCAGACGTGGATTGGAGTCAAGCTGCAAAACACCAGAATCATAAGCACAGATAAATGCGCACTTTCTAGAAGTGGCATTTCTGTGATAGTAATAAAATATACACCCACACCAGTAAGCAGTATTTATTATCACCATCACAACCATACCAAACACGCCTACGCTACCCCTCATAAATCAGACAATACCCCTTACACATAAGGCAGGGCATTTCTAATGCAATCCTATGAGAAGGCAGCACTCACAGCAGTGAGACACCAAGTTAGGCTGTTTGTCACTACCAGGACAGGCCATGCAATATGGCACATGTCCTGCCTTTCTACATACATGGCACCCTGCCCATAGGGCTAGCTAGGGCGTACTTTAGGGGTGACTTACATGTAGTAAAAGGGGAGTTCTGGGCCTGGCAAGTAAATTTAGATGCCAGGTCCCTGTGGCAGAAAACTGCGCACACAGGCCCTGCGCTAGCAGGCCTGAGACAGGTTTGAAAGTCTACTTCAGTGGGTGGCGCAAGCAGCGCTGCAGGCCCACTAGTAGTATTTAATTTACAGGCCCTGGGTATAGAGATACCACTGTACAAGGGGCTTATAGGTAAATTAAATATGCCAATTAGGTATAAGCCAATCATACCAACTTTAGATGGGAGAGCACCTGCACTTTAGCACTGGTCAGCAGTGATAAAGTGCTCAGAGTCCTAGAGCCAACAGCGAGAGGTCAGAAAAACCAGGAGGAAAGAGGCAAAAAGACTAGGGATGACCATGCGTATGGCCAAAAGTCCAACAATATTGAAAGGTAAGCCACAGAGAGGAAGATCGGATCATCCCAATAGTCCATAATTTCAATATTAGAATGTATAGTGGCTGGAATCTTGCAGATGTCTTAACTGTCTTCTGAAGCTCTTCACACCCCTAATGTTTTCAGAATTCTGGAAAGATATTCTTTATGGAAGCTCTGCGTCCTATCACATCACCCTCACGATGAAGAGAAGGAACTCAGAATGGGCAATGCAAGGTTCTGAGCGTGCAGTACTGAACATCCCGAAAGAGAAGAGGTTTTTTTGTGATTATCCTTGTAACTGTTTCCCAAAAAAAGGTAAATAAATCATTTGGGGGTTGGAAAATAACTATTTTAAAACAGGAGGTGTGCATGCTCAGGAGTTTCATAGCTCAAGCTATGAGGGGCTTGTATAACCGGTCTGCTTATCACCATATTTCTTAATGAATAAATAAAAAACGTGATATTCCGCCTTGTGACTACCGATTAGTTTCCTGACCAGCTTGAAGAAAGCTCCCAAGATGGAATAAGAAACAAGCAAGTGGGGGCATAGTGCACAGATATTTATTATTTTGATTTCATGGGGTCACCATGCTGACATATTGCTGTGGGTACTATTGTACATATGCAAAACATTTCAATCGAAATTACTTCACATATTAACTTGTTCAAACATAGTCTTGCTGGCCAGTGTTGTGTCCAGACACAGGCCCACACATGTTGCAGGCCTGCCTCTGAAAGTGGGGGTATTTGCTAGCTCACATATCTCAGAGAATCACTGTAGACCTTGTTCTCCGCTGGTATTCTGTACTGGAACATTGCCTGTGGTACTGCCGTCTGGGTATGCACGACTGAGACCACTATTAGGTATGCCTTGACAGACCAGCTACCTGCAACACCGACAGGTAGATAGATAGATAGATAGATAGATAGATAGATAGATAGATAGATAGATAGATAGATAAACTAAACAGCTATCATTCCCCATCTTGGAGTGCTTGCACTGCAATGCATGAGTGACTATTTTATATCTTCAAAGTACAGTTAATGGCACACATTCATTGTTTTTCTCATTGTTGTACTGTATTAAAAAATTAAGCTATTTTTAGTTTTTTCGCTTCAGTCACAGTGAGATGTAGCACACACACAATATTGATTTCAGCCTTGATTTTAATATTATACTATCAACCCAAATTAGCACTAACCACCTTTTAAAACAGGAACAGTAAAAACGATATGAAGCAGGATTATTAACACAAGGAAGAATACGGAAGAATACGGAATCCATAACAGGCAAGATCAAAATACTGACAATCAGGCAAGATTAGCAATAATAGCTATTGGAAAAGTTTATCAACAATGACCATAAGGCACATTTATCGATATAGATAATAATGCAGGATTAGCATTAATGACCATCATCAGACACAACCATCAGAAATGCAGGCACACTCCCAATAAATAATATCACAGCTAGAGCAGTAATTCCCAACCTGTGGGTCCGCAAAGCCTCAAGGAGTCCGTAACTGCCTAGAAAATTAAATATTAACAAAGCGTATGTGTGTATATATATATATATATATATATATATATATATATATATATATATATATATATATCTATATATAATTTCAAATTTTAAAGTGTACTGTACATGTCAAGAAATTTGAAATTGGAGGCTAAAAATGAAATTAGTATCCTCAGATTGATTTGTGGGAGCAGCGCAGGTGTATCAAACAGAATATAGCATGGACGATGTGTGGCTTCAATTGAATTTATAAAAGCTCCAAACTTCCTAATAAAATTTGTATTATCTTTTATTTATATTTGTTTGCAAATTAAATAAAACGTGTTATCATTTGTGTATGTGTTTGATGGAATGCTTATGTTTGTATTTTATGTGTATTATTTTGTGGTTCAAATCCTCAACAGTGTTCAGGCCAGGGTCCCCGCTTCCAGTAATGATTCAGTAGGGGACATGGGTCCCCGGATTCCAATAATGATTCAGTGGGGGCCCTTGGGTTCCAATAATGATAAAGTGGGGGTCCACAGAAGTCAAAAGGTTGAGAACCACTGAGCTAGAGGATCAGGCAGCTGTGTTTGTCACATGACTTGCTCCGAAAACAAGAATCTTCTAGAGAGTATAAGGTGTGCTTTACAAATCACATAACATACACAGATACATAGGTGTAACTGTATTTAGTTACCTAGACACAACTAAACAATTAAGATTCTGCCTTAGAGACACAGTTTCTCTCTATGCCTCGGCTCCTGCACTCTAAACACCCTATGCTCACACTCAGTGGCAGTACAGCCCACTGTAGTCAGCAATGGCTTCTCTGAGTGCTTGGATGGCTGCAGTATGTTTGGGCTGGTCAGACACCAGGAAACCTACAGTGCATGTTGTTGGATGCCTGCAGATGTATGCTATGGGGCAGAGAAGGACTCCCTCTGGTATGCACCAGGAGCTCAATACCACGAATCCCTGGCCTAGTGTACTACATTACAGAGAGTAGCTTCCAATGGTGCAGAAGGTGCAGTGGTGCCAGGGCCCAGAAGCCTGAGGGGACCACTGAACCCTGATTATTGCTGTCTTTTGTAATTTAAACAGCAACCATGGGGCCCAATTCCATCCTTGCACTAGGGTCCATGACACCCTGGCTACGCTATTGCTACTTTATATATGTGCCTATGATCACGCTGTCAGTCGTTAGGTTATGACGCTACCGGACCATGCTGGTGGCCCTGCCATGGTTCCAGACAAATTCCCCTCACTTGCTACCCAAATATTATTTCTCCCTACTCTCCTAATCCACATATGTTTATTCGGCAGACGGCATCCACTGAAACTAGCACACGCCCAGCAAAATCCCTATGGAAAATACATAGGCTGGCCCTAGGAGACTCACTGTACCCCCTCCAAAGAATGTCACACCCAAGAACTAGTTTAACAAAATACTACCATGTTTCTGGTAGGGACACAGAGTGGATCTGAAGCTCAACATCCGCCTCAACATCTACTGGTAAAGGCAATAGGTCTCGCGTTTAATATGTGAGTGCAGACCAAGTGACTTTTTAAATGCACACTGGGCTACACTTAATGGCCAAAATCATACACTCATGCACAGGCCATCTTCTAACAACTTTTGTCAAAATATACCAAAATTAATTCCAAGATCACCACCTTTAAGCGCTTACGTGTGTAAAAGCGTTTTTGTAAATTAATTAACCTTTCCAAGGTAGAAAATAAAGTATGTTCGAGATGTTGAGCACATTAATGCATGCAAGCATCCCAGTAGAAGTGATCAAGAGAGCTCCACGACACTGGCAAAAAAGTCAAGAGAGAATGGGGCAGAGAAGGGAAGGAATGAATGGTTGGGGGAGCATTGAACGAGGAGAGTGGAGGCCATAAACAATGGGTAAACTGGTTTACCTTTCCTTTGTAGTATGAAAGAATGTTTTTTTTTAAACAAATAAATTCAGTAAGTCTTTGCCTTTATTGCAAAAATTAATGTACAATTAGACTACACTACACTACAATGAAAAATAAGAAGTGAAACTACAAAAAGGCGCCGACTCCCAACAACTAATTTAATGTTGCAGCTCTGCGCTCATATTTCTGCTCCAATCAAGTAGCAGACAACAAATGATCGCAGTACATCAGCACGAAAATAATGTTGCTGGCGTCATATGTTAAAGAATACAAATTCAGACTGTTAGAAATTGGGTCTCTTGTTGGCAGTGGTTTGTACCCTAAGTAGGCATCCTCACACTACGGAGTAAGGGAGTCACACAGCTAAGATAACCACTGCTCACCCCTTGGTAGCTTGGCAAAGCAGTCTGGCTTATCTCAGAGGCAATGAGTAACGTATTTGTACACACACACAGTAACACAGTGAAAACATCACAAAAGTCCTCCACACTAGTTCAGAAAAATAACTAATATTTATAAAACAAGACCAAAATGACAAAAATCCAACATACACAAGTTGGGGACAGGCACAGCCCTATTCAGGTGCAGGTGTCAGCTCCTCCCACCACTCTAGCTCAGGAGGACACATCAGCCTGGTGATGGGCCATCAGGATATGCAGGCCACACCTCAGCTCCCTTTGTGTGACTGTCTAGATTGACTACACAAACAGACCAATTGTCATCCTGACCTAGAAGTGTATTCAGCAGACAGAGGCACAGAATGGGTAAGCAAGAAAATGCATACTTTCTAAAAGTCGCATTTTCGAAATTAGAATTCAAAAACCAACGTCGCCAAAAGATGTTTTTTTGAATTGTGAGTTCAGGGACCCCAAACTCCTACCTCTATCAGCTCCCAATGGGAAATTACACTTAAAAGATATTTCAGGGCAACCCCCATGTTACCCTTTGTGGGAGATAGGTCTTGCAATGATGAAAAACACAATTAGTAGCATTTCACTATCAGGACATGTAAAACATACCAGTACACATCCTACCTTTACAACACACCGCACCCTGCCCTGGGGCTGCCTTAGGCCTACCTTATAGGTGAATTACAGGCAATGAAAGAGAATGTTTAGCCTGAAAAGAGGGTGCACTTGCCAGGTTGACTTGGCAGTTTAGAACTGCACACAGGCAGTGTAATGTCAGGCCTGGGACATGTTTAAAGGACTACTCATGTGGGTGGCACAATCAGTGCTGCAGGCCAACTAGTAGCATTTGATTTACAGGCCCTAGGAACACTGGTGCACTATGCTAGGGACTTACTAGTAAATCAAACATGCCAATCATGGAGATACCAATCACCAATACGATTTAGAGAGAGAGCATATGCACATTAGCACCGGTTCACAGTGGTAAAGTGCCCAAACTGCTAAAGCCAACAAAAACAATTCCGAAAAAAAATAGGTGGAAGAAGGAAAAATGTTTGGGGATAACCCTGCAAAAAGAGTCAGGCCCAAAATAATCTAATGGAAATTGGTGACAAAACAATACTGCACAGGTCAGCGACACAAGAAACAGACAGCTGTGGCTTTGAATGACTAATAGAGGCAGAATTAACAAGTCAACAGCAGTAAGGGACAGACTTAAAGCCCACTCTATGTATATTATATAGAGGAGGTATTCTACTACAACTAGCTAACACTGCCCACAGGCAAGCCCTAACCGGGGTTACAAGTATCGTGCAAAAAGAAAAACAATGTTTTGTTAAAGCCACCCAGGCTCAATACATCTTTAACATGTCAATCACAAAGCCGTCCATCGCAAGTGACATACTGAAGTTTACAGTGTAAAAAAAACTACAATTCAGTTACAGTAATTAAAGAATACAAGGTAGAGTAAGTTGGCATTCCCAACACCTGCATTACACAGGGCAGTAGAACTGGAAATTGGCTGCACACTGCCTAATACTCTTTGTGCAACAAGCAGGGTTTCGCTCCAAGGAACTATGTTGAATAAAACAAAGTCATAGTTTCTCGGAGATCATCCATCTTGTCGAAAGCAGGAACAAAACAACTGAGAAAGGTGAAGGAGGAGCTGGCTCTAGTTCTAGTTAGATGGGTCCCAGTAAGGTGAAATAAAACTCAAATACTTAGACAATGAAAACAGATTTTGGGAAGGGTGGGGGACGTATTAGGGTGCGTGAGTGCATATATTTTTTTCAATTAAAAAAACAAATGTTAAAGCTTAGTTATAGTTAGGGAAACTTATTTTACCTCTACAAGCCAAGTTTAAACTACATAAACGTTACAAATTATAGTTATAACTTTCATTTACAATTCATCCACTATCTTCAAATTATTATAAGTAGCTGGCCTCATTACGCACACTGTTCAGCTCACTAACCAGACAACACTAACCAGAACTTGCCAGCACTATACAGAACTGAAAGCCTACTGAAAAAAACAGAAAACTAGGCATGACGGGCACACAGACAGATGAACAGTTTAGAGATACTTGACATGACTGGACATTTACTACATATTTGAAGGTTCTCCCTCAAATTATGCAGATATACGGTCTCTGCCTATCACACAATACAAACGTCTTGTGAGTTATTTCCAAGCAGCTTGTGTCATAAAGATAGGCACAGGAGTGGGAGGAACAAACTATATTAAAAAATAAATAATCTGTGCGCTAATGAAACAGGGAACCAAACTCTTGCACAATTAGGGGGACAAGTGGTACATCTGTATGCACATCAGGTCAGTAACGTTCATAAGTATTTTGTAGGACTGAAAGACTGCAGGGCACAAGTTCTAAGAAAAATAGGAGGGGGGCTAGTTAGCATATATTATTTACAATGATGTCAGAGGAAGTAATGCCACAATATCCCCTTATAACAGAAACGGCCTATTTTACAAAAACAACTTCTCATAATCATGCAAAAATGTAAAATGAACATTTTTTTACTAGTTTTACTTTATATAAATCACTTTTGTTTTCTACATAACCTGTATATGATCTTAGGAAAGGCTGAGACTGACCCTATTTTTAAACAAACTGTGGAACTTGGGACTATATTTTAAATTGCTTTTAGAGAGCAAACCTGGATGTCTTTTTTTAACAGTCTAACTTTCTCTTAATTTAGGTTTGTTCTCTACTGGTGTTCTTCATATACTATCAAAGTACAAAAGTGCTGCACATTCGAAGTTCATTAAGCAATAGAAAGGTTAATGGTGTGAAGTACAAAGGATGTGTGTTAGGGGGTACTTTGTACACCTAAACCCCCAACCCTGTAACTTGCTGCTAATGGAACAGAAAGGTCATCACCAGGGGTGTGGAACTCGTATAGCCCAATGCCCAGGACATATTGTTTGGGGTCAAGGGCAATAAGTATCCAGGTTTATTTTGTCGTCTCCCCACCTCAATTCCAAAGCAAACCCTTTGGCTGCCAATTTACAGTACCATTATATAGTGCAGTGAAAATAAATGTCTGCAGTTGAGGTAATAGTGTGAACATGTTAATGCTGTTCCAACTTTTACATATGGTTCATTAATACAAAGCCTTTATTATTAGTGTGAGCGATCCAAATAAATGTAAGTTTGGACTGCCCTTCTGACAGTGGTTCCAGTCTACACACGTTTGCATAGTTTAAAAATATGAAGCAACATACAATGTTCCCAGAATGCTCTCTGATTAAATGAAAATATTTGCAGAAGCTTTAAAGGAAAATTAATTTTTTGCCTTCAAAATAAAATATTCACACAAAAATGCAACTAGGAAAAAACATGTTTTGCTAAACTACTGTTAAATTTTAGGTGCCATTTCTTGGAAGCATCATTTAGTGAAACATGTTGATGCATGCTAGTAGTTCCAAATAATATTCATAATGGAAAGTTAGTGTAACTAGTCTCAACAAGAATATGAGAAACATAACTGATTTGCCAATGTTTGTTTATATTCATGTCAATGCGTGTCTTGTTTTGACATGGCTTTTGTAAAACTTTATTGATGTGGGAGCTGCTGAGCCCTCACCATTGTAGCAAATATTAACAAAAACAAAAAATATGTTTTGGTCGCTTTAAGCACACATTGCAACAGTAGTTCCTGGCATTGAACAAACCTACTTTGTGTGGCAGTATGCTCCTTGTGAAGGAGCAGATTGTGAGCATTGTAATGTAACATGGATTTGTACAACGCAGAACTGGTCATCCATGAGGGTGTCCAGGGGTGGAGTAGGAGCAGGTTCTGCAATTAGGATCAGTCACAGTGCAGTCAGCTGATAGATCATATATATATATATATATATATATATATATTGAGAGAGAGAGAGAGAGAGAGAGAGAGAGAGAGAGAGAGAGAGAGAGAGAGAGAGAGAGAGAGAATTTTAATGAAACAAAAGGTCTTGGTTAATGCCAGATGCAATTAGCTGGGCAATTCATAAAGAGAGTCACAAAAGTGCAACAATGGTATAGGTCTTTGCACTAGAGCAGATTTCCATATTTCATGAAATCACAAGAATTTACAGAAATAGACCAGGAAAAAGTACTCATTAAAAATGTGTGTTAACTGTATTTTAGCACAAGCAGATGTGCAAGTGTATCATTTTCCCTTTAACCCCTTTCTTCCCAACCCTGGAAGACCTTTTACTTCTAGCCCTTGTCAGGAGTAAATTTCCAACATTTCTCAGTTAATTGGAACTGATTAGAGAAGAGTTAGTGAAACCCTTAAAACATGCAAGTTAGTAGTTTTGCACAGACTGAAAATGGCATCCCAACCTTGGAACTATTCCTTACCGCTACCTCCAGACCCAGTATGTAGGTCTGCAGAAAAGTGACAAAATAAGAAAGCTACTAGTATTCAAGCCCTATTATATTATTAGCCCTGGCATAATTAGAGAGGCTATTATGAGAGCATTTACATAATGAGACTGTTGCCATGCTACATGGAACCAAAGGGACAAGTAGATTTATTTTGCAGGACGATTAGATTTATGAAACAACCTGTCACATGGACAAGTAGATATTCTATTAAATTCCACACCCCTGCATCACTCAGGGATTATTTAGAACTGTAGTCACAAATGGTGCATTTGTAGGTATGTCAAGCCAATGCCATGGACCAAAACTGTATATGAATCAAGGACCACTTTACCAGGGGGAACTAAGGCTCCTCCTTTGGCTCTTCCCTTGATGATTTGTTTAGAAATGGTGTATCCATTTATTTGCTAGATTGTTAGGCCAGGACCAAGGATGAAACATTGTGAGGTATAAAGAATACGTAAGGCAAAGGTTTTCAAACTGTGGGGCACTCCCGCCTCCCCAGCCCCGTGTCCATGGTTGTATTTCTAGTGGGGTGCAAATGCTGCTGCAAGCACTTGTAAATGAAGTTAGCCTGGAGATGCAACCTTGTTTATTTGTTGCGTTTCCAGGCTGTTTTGATTCACCGAAGTTGAAGTGCATATAAAAGCATGGGAACTGTGATCCTGGGTGCCGTGGGGTCGCGGGTCATTCAGGGCAGACGGAGGAACCATATATAACACAGGCAAAACAGCTCAACCCAGGGCAACTCTCTTCCTCTCCCTGCTCTCTTTCTATTTGGCTATTCTCGCTCTACCCTCTTCTCGTTCTGATCTTTCTTTTCACCTCCTTCTTCTCTGCTCTATTTTGTTTCTCTCTTAAAGCCCTGCCCATGCAGCAGCATTCGGCTTTTAAAACCTGACATGAAGTAAAAGGCTAGTCATGGCACTGCTAAAAAAACAAAATACCTTGTAAAACAAAATAACACACACACTTTAAATGAAAAAATAAATGCAAGTTGAGCTAATGGAATCTTAACTGGTTAATGCAATCACTGCAGAAGTCTGTGCATGTGACCAGAGTCATTTAATTGACTCATGGTTGATGCAATGAAGAAAAGTGATCTATGTATTTATAACGCCACAAGTCCGAGCCTCTGACAGAAAGCACTGTCACATGTAACTTGCCATTTTTCACTGGTATTACCCACATTATAAGACAGGCTGTTACACGATGATTTAGTCTTTAAGGTACAACAATTGCTTTCAAACTAAGTATTTTAGCAACAGGTAGTCAAGGCTGTACTTTGTGCAAACATTTTTATAAGTGTCCATTAAAACAATGAATTGAAGAACTTGGCTGATAACCCCTAACATTATCTCTCAAGCAGCATTTGCATTTGGTGATGAACACATTGCGCATATATAGACATTTCCTTCAGGTAGAAAGCACTCTGGTGAGAAGGTTGTTTCTGTACCTCTATGTCCCCCTCTCAGTTTCACAGCACAGGAGATATGACACCTTCTTTTTCAGCCAAAGGCACCTCAAGGTCTGCATTAGCTGTCCAGATATGGTTATTTTAAATATAACAAAGAGAACCGTTTTTCTACAATCATATAGCATTGGTGGTCCACAGAGCTCACACTGACTCTAACCGCAAATTATATGCAGATGTCCTTTCAGGTGAGTCGAGGGAGTGGCAGGGTGTAGAACAGGAGGGTAGCATTCAGATGCAGAGCCCTGAATGTCTGGATCCCTGGGACCCCAAATTAACAGCCCAGGAGAAAGAGGAAAGGAGCGCGATCCATCGATACCACCTAAGAGACGACCCGAGGAGGGGGCACAATGTGCAAGCAAATTTTTTCATTTACTCATAACCTTAGTGCAGGAGGCGCAATGGTACTGGAGCCAGAAGTGTGAGGGGCCACTGCACCCCAGGATGGCTGTTTTATTACCAAGAACAAAAATGTAGGTCCATGTTTTGGTAGCATTCTGGTCCAGGTCATAACCATTGTGTACAGAAAAGGGCCTAAGGAACTGAGACAAGATGTGGGGCTTTCATCCCCTGTTTTTTTTTTTTTTTTTACACGAAGAGGTAGAAGGTCTACTTTGGGCATTGGTACTGATGGTGCATTGGGGTTTAGTTGGCTTATCACATCATTACACCACTGGGCCAACGAAACATCACAAAGTAGTGTGTAGGACTAACTAAACCACAATTATGGCTGTTTTACTATCCTCTCTTGCTTGCATTATGGACCAGTGAACCCTTGCAGTGCCAATGTTGCTCTGGGTCTCAGAGCAATGACCCAAGGGGGGGGAAAGTGCAGCAGAGGAGCGATCTTAGCTTGGATTCAGAGATGGTGGGAGGCCAGTGGGGCAAGATGTGGGCCCAAATTTTAGCAAAGGGCAGAGGCAGCCCACTTTGCGTGGTAGAAGCTATCATTAGCGAAGCAGGTGCAGTGGCGCTGGGACTCTGGGGTCTGAGGGGCCCACATCACAGTTGTGGCAGTTTTATAGTACAAAAGGCGCATGGGAGATCATTTTACTTGCTAATATTAGGGCTGAGGGCACCCTTGCTGCACGGGGGTGGATCTGGGGTGGAGGGAGGAAATACGTGGGAGCTCATATTTCCCTGAAAGGGGCAGAGGGCCTGTTTCAATATTGGAGTGATGATCATGCATGGTGGGAAAGAGGCACAGAAGGCAACCTACTACTCAGGGCCACAGCTTTGATTTGTGCACCAGGTGCAGTTGCACTGGCACAGCAGAAGTGTGAGGGGCTCATGTCACCCCCACTGATGGGGAGCAAGTTCTTTGGCCAGTTTCTGTTTTTGTTTGATGCATTTGTTCTTTTAGAAGTCTCACATTTAATATGAACTATGAGCTACAGAAAAAGTGGCCCTGAAATAATCTCATATGCCCCACCCCCTGTGCTCAGCCCTGCATCTTGGGCTTCCCCCAAACCTTGCCATAAAGTTTTGGATTGGGGACCCGCTTCCATACATTTTGCTTAGGTGGGCTCATAGCAGACACGTTTGAAGACCTCTAAAATAAAGTAGAGTTCGGGTTGTCTTCCAAACATTTGTTTTACATTTGTAAGGACTTTTTCTCAAAACTACTGAGCAACTGCCTACAGCTTAAAAGAAGGTGTCGGTGGGACTATGACTGTGTGTAAAAGTATAGTGTGTGAGTGTGTCTGTGTGCGTCTGTGTGAACGCAATGTGCTACCAACTGAGTGTGGTTACATGTTTGAAACTAAGCATGAATGTCACTGTGTGCGCGTGTGCGTGCGCGTGTGTATGAGACAGAGCATCTCCCAACTCTTTGCTGGTGGGGATGCACGCCAACTCGCTCTCATTACATCATTAAAGCACAGTGACATGGGTGTAAATGGGATCAGATTGTGACATGGAGATTTCAATTGTGGTGCTGCTTTTTTTTTTTGTACTCTCTAACTTGTGGAGCTGTTGTCAAATAGTAAGGCAATGTAAGCTATGGGAATATAAAAAAGGGCTCAGGCATAGTAAGCCCAGAAAAAAGCAAGTTTCACGGAGAGGTAGCATAAATAATCAATCCCATTGGCACATGAAACCCAGACTTGTTGGCTTTGCTAATGCTTACGTATATTTCAATTTTTTAAGTCATCTGTATTGTTACAGCTTTAGATTATTTAATTTTCTAAACTGTGTGCTTTAAAGGTACCATGCTAATCCTTACCCTCAAAATAATAATAAACTTAAATGTTTGACGCTTGTTTATGAAAATGTAGTTCCACTATCAATCTTTTTGACTTTGTGGTTTTGATATCATGCATATTTTCTTTGTACTAATAATTCAAGCTGGTAACTGAAAAAAAAGTGTGTAGCCTACAGGCATTATTCAGGACCAGGCAGCCCATAAACCCGAGCGCCATTTTGAGCAATGCCGGTGGGGGACACTGGGGCACTCTCGTCTACCTCGGTTGCACTGTATTATAGATCATTTTTGTAGTATTTATTTGAAATCAGAGAGTTACTAGGGCAGATACACTGCTTACTTTGAACCCCGTCTTCCACAGCGCTTTGAATGGACTGCATAAACAATGGGCAGTAGCAAACGCCCCTGCTGTGGGAAAAGTGGTGCCTCGTAGGACCGCTCCTGAGTTACAGCACAGGTGAGGTCACATTTCTCTGAGAGTTATTGCCCTCTTACCAGCCCATTGCTCTTGGTGCTATTGCACGCATACATCAGCTCGGCACACCGAGGCTCTTTCGATTTACCGAGACAGCAGGCTTGGTGAGCGGCTAGGGCACATGTGTTTAAACATCACATCTCAGGGTAATGCTGACTTTGCTCTCCTCCACTCAGACACATTCCTTCATCTACCTATTGTATAGCGCCACAAAACCTTAATCGGTGTGTACAGTGCACTTTACTTCTTGCCTGTAACATAACGGACATATTCTGGCACAATGCTCTGGGTAATTCTTCTAACATGATAGGCCTTAATGGCAGGTGTGGGTCCATGACAGCTGGACCCCTCTTTTCAAGTTCTGATTTAGTAGGCAAGTTTGAATCCGTGGCAAATTGAAACATGCTTTTTTAAAACCTTGTGTCCCATGTACCAAACTGTGTAAACTTGAATATTTTTTTCTTTTTTTGCCAAGCTCTCTCTACGTGATTATGAATTCATCAGATCTTCATGGCTAATGGTACAGATATAGCCACGAAAATGTGGGGCTACCTTGCTATCTGTACCCAATATGTGACAGTTGGAAGTGGCCCTTTCTGCAGGGTTATCCCCAATCTTTTTGCCTTTCCTCTCCTATTTTTCTGACCCTTTTTTTGTTGGCTTTAGGACTCTGGGTACTTTACCACTGCTAAACAGTGCTAAAATGCATGACAACTCTCCCCTAAAACTCGGTATAATTGGCTTACACCCATTGGCTTATTTAATTTACCTTTACGTCCCTTGTAAATTGGTATACCACATCCCCAAGGCCTGTAAATTAATGCTACTAGTGGGCCTCCAGCGCAGGTTGTGACACACACAGAAGCAGCATTTCAAACTTGTCTCAGGCCTACCACTGCAGTGCCTACATGCATAGCTAACTGCCACATTGACTTGGCCAGTCAAACTACTTGCCAAGACCTAAACTCCCTTTTTACTACACCTAATTCACCCGGTCAGCCCTAGAAAGCCCTACGGGCAGGGTGCTGTGTATGAAGAGGTAGTGTTGGAATGGCAGGTAGGATATCTATTTTTATTTGTTACATGTTCTAGTAGTACAACCAGCCTATTTCATTTTTTCACTACTGTGAGTGCAGCTCCTCTCATGAGTTTGCAATGGGAATTCCCTTATATATGTCTAAGTGGTCATTTCTGATCTGTGAGGAGTAGCGTGGGCATGTTTGGAATGGTAGAAATCAGGCTTACTGGTGTTGGTGGATTCTTCATTACTATTTTAGAAATTACACTTTTAGAAAGTGGGCATTCCATTGTGCTTAGAACTCTAGTACTTTGCAGCCTGACTCCAATCTACGTCTGGAGCTGAGTAACTGCTCCACTTGGTGCATACTTTTCAGACAGCCATAACACAGGAAGGGCTGAGTGTGACAGAACTGGCATCTGCATAATGATAGTCATCCTGGGATTGTGAGAGGGAGGGTCATTCACACCATAAATGGCAATAGGCTGTGTCCTGCCCACACACAATGGACTGAGTTCCCCCTGCTGATGTCTAGAGGCAGGGCTGGGTTGAAAGGATGTTGGGCTTCACTTGAAATGGTCCCTCTGAAGTTACTCCATGAACAAAGGCATTTTTTAGTATAAGTACAGGAGCTCTTCCCCCATGATTTTAGAGCACCTTTTGAACTGGGACTGAACCTCTGTCAGAAGGACTGCTGGACTGCAAGAAGGACTCATCTGAACTGCTCTTCTGTTGTTGCCCTGCTGCCTGGCACCTGCTGGGTGGCCCAAAGGACCCACCTGGAGTGCTTTTCCACTTGCTGCCCTGCTGCCAGCTGCTTCTGCTCTGAAAGGACACTGTGGTGCCGCCCAGGGAGACTGCCTTCAGGAAAGCTGGACCGGTGATGCTGGCCCACTGCCTGCTGCTGCCTGTCTAGTGTTCCCCTCCACCAAGTGTTCTCCCAGGAGCCATGGGGAGATATTGGTGTTTTTTTTGATCCCTTGCTCTCTGGACATCCCACAGCTTTGTCCACAGAAACTAAAGTATGCCTTTGGGACCAGTGCGGGACGAGCGCTGTATTTTTTTCTTAGCACTGGAAGAGCACATCAGTCTTTTGGTGCGTGGGGTCTGCCTCTTGGGACTGTGAGACTCATGGAGCATTTTTACAGGATGGACCCGTGACTTCAACCCGCACTCCAATCCCGCTGTAAACTGGCCAGGCTGCGTGGGCCAGTGCTGTTTCACTGCCGGGAGTAGGTGCCACCGCAGCACTTCTCATCGCGGCTCTCTAAGGGTTGCTTTGTCAACTCAGGGTGGGCCAGGGACACAAGGTTCATCGGTTGGGCCTGCCCCCAGATTGCAGCTGGGATTACTGAGTTAATTATCCACTGGGACGAAGCTGTCCAATCCTCAGTGGCAGTGTGAAGCTGTAAGGTTCGGGGAGGGAGTGTGGGGGCTGCGCTGTGCACAAGGCAGCTGGAGGCAAACTTACTGTAACTGCATGCCTCAGAGCACAAGGCTGCCCTGAACCTAACACTCGCCTGCTGCTTCCTTCAACATCGTGTCCACGTGACCCGAAAGGACTCAAGATACACTTCTTGTTTCAGAGGTACACCTGTTGAAAGGGTGGAATTACGAAGGGGAGCCCTCAACAGAATCTCCCCCATTCCCCTGACAGGACTCTAGTCACCCTAGGAAAACTATTGTATAACCTATAAAAAGAGGAAAGGTATATTGTGCCTCAGCCCCTTGCAGTGCATCCCAGGTGGATCAGGGAATGTTCATCCACCTGAGTTTCTCTATATGTCCTTTGGTTGTCTTGTGATACCAGGACATGGAGCGATATATCCCAGGGTGTATTATTATTGTACCAGGTTACCCAGAAATTCCTTTTAGCTATGTCAATGGAGTTACCATATTCCGGCTAGTAGGACAGCAGGGTTCACGTCGCCATGTTTGCCTCTTGTGAGATATGGGTTTCTCTGCCTTATGTTGTGACCTGATATTATTATTGTATAGTTTTGCCTTACCTGTGCAGTAGTTATGATTCTATCATTTTGTCCTCGAACTATCTGAACGGGTGTACGTTCTGAGAAGCCCATAAGAATGATATGTTTTCATGATAATCTGTTGCATCTTCAGGCACAAATGTGATGATTCAGGCTTTTGTTGCCTAACCTATTGCATTTCATGCCCTGATGTTAAGAAGAACGATAACAACTTTTCTGGTGGATACATTAGCTACCTGTGGATTCCTCACCTAATGAATACTCCCACTGCGCCAGCATTCGACGGAAATCTTCTTCCTAGCTTCTGCACGTCGACGAGGACGTCACATTTGACCACGCGACGCCGTCTGACGTCATACACGAGGACCGCAAACTGATAGTGCTGCGACCCTACCACAAAACGGAGATACTTCCTGTGCGACTTGAGTATTGGGATATGAAAATAAGCATCCTGCAAGTCGACAGACACCATCCAATCTCCCTTGTTCAACGCCAAAAGCACCTGAGCTAGGGTCAGCATCTTGAACTTTTCCTGTTTGAGGAACCAATTCAAAATCCTCAGGTCCAGGATTGGTCTCAACCGACCATCCTTCTTGGGAATCAGGAAGTACATTGAATAACAACCTTGACCCTTTTCCTGCTCTGGAACCAAATCCACTGCGCCATTAAAAAGGAGGACTTGAACCTCCTGTTCTAATAACAGGAGATGTTCTTCTGAACAATAAGATGGGCGGGGCGGGATGGGGGGTGGAAACTCCCGAAAGGGAAGGGTGTAGCCTTTTCTCACAATGCTGGTAACCCAGGCGTCTGATGTACTAACGTCCCACTTGTAAAGAAAATACAGTAACCTTCCTCCTACAGGGGAGGAGTGAGTGGGAATTGGTGGAAGCCTAAGGCTGCTTCCCTTGCTGCACCCCTCCAGAGGAAGAGGAAGAGGAAGAGGCAGAGTGCTGCTGAGAGGCTCCCCTGGTACGAACCCTACCCCTCCCTCTAAAGGAGCTATAGGTGAGAGAAGAGGTAGGCTGTTGGAATTTCCCCCGAAAGGAGGAAGAGGATGAGCCACGACCAAATCCTCGAAACCTCCTAAAAAATCTGGAGGAGGTAGAAGAAGTGGCTTGTAATCCTAACGATTTGGCCGTGGCCCTGCTCTCCTTAAACCTCTGCAAGGCCGAATCTGCCTTGGCACCAAAGAGCTTGTCCCCATCAAAAGGGAGGTCCAACAGGGTCGACTGCACATCTGATGAGAACCCTGAGTTGCGAAGCCAAGCCTGTCTTCTCGTAACCACAGCCGTACCCATCGCTCTAGCCACCGAGTCAGTTGTGTCCAACCCAGATTGGATAACCTGGGTTGCAGCAGCTTGAGCGTCTGACACGAGATTCAACAGACCTTGAGGAAC
This sequence comes from Pleurodeles waltl, assembly GCF_031143425.1. Classification (NCBI taxonomy): domain Eukaryota; kingdom Metazoa; phylum Chordata; class Amphibia; order Caudata; family Salamandridae; genus Pleurodeles; species Pleurodeles waltl. The sequence continues at coordinate 1,128,493,450 of NC_090448.1, forward strand.
CTCTGTATGCGTAGATGTTATTTCGTCCATCAGAGCATAAATGTACCTCCCTAAAATACACGTAGCATTGGTGGACTTTAACGCCAAGCTACATGACGAGAACACTTTCTTGGATTGCATATCCATCATCTTGGAGTCCCTATCCGATGGCACTGATGGAAAAGACCCAGGCGCAGACCTCGCCGAGCAGGAAGCCTGGACCACCAAGCTTTCAGGCGTAGGGTGTCTGGTAAGAAAGCCAGGGTCAGTTGGTGCAGCCCGATACCTCCTGGCCACAGACCTATTGACAGCTGAGAAAGATACTGGCTTCTTCCAGACCTCCAACACAGTTTCCAGCAGCGCCTCGTTAAACGGCAAAAGAGGTTCTGCTGATGTAGAGGCCGGATGTAATACCTCTGTCAGCAGATTCTGCTTCGCCTCAGTTACCGGCAAGGGCAGTTCCAGGAAGTTAGCTGCCTTCTTTATCACAGCTTGAAAAGTGGCCGCCTCTTCAGTATACTCCCTTGGAGATGACAAGTCCCACTCAGGAGAAGTATCAAGGCCACTAGCGGGTGTCCAGCCCATGAAGATCCTCGCCAGAGTCTTCAATTTCTCCTTCCTCCAGGATCTGCCGATACTCTTGTTCTTCCAAGAGACGGAGAGCACGTCTCCTCGAGTGCAGCCTCTCCTCAATCCTCGGATCCGTCCTACGCCGGATCAACAGGCGCCACAGGTAGCTTCGGCGCCGAACCAGGAGTTGGATGAAGAGAAGACTGCTTCGAAGTCGCAGAAGGCCCAGACGGCGTCACTGGCCAAAACACCGAAGCCGCTGGAGTCGAAACTTCCAGAGCAGAAGTCCCTGGAGCCACCGGAGCCGACACCGGCGCCGAGCCCACGTTCCCCAGGGGGAGAAAGGGCATGAAGGGTGCTGGTCGCAGCGGAGCCGGAGCACCCAAGCTAAAAGCCAAAGGACCCGAAGGCCCAGCCGGTGCGCCACCTGGAGCCATCTGCTGAAAGATGGAAAACATTGCATTTAAAAATGCGGTATTATCGGCTCAAGGGGCCGGAAAAGCCGGATACTGGGGTGCCTGGATCGAAGGCGACACCGACGCCGGCCTCGACGTCTGAAACGTCGGAGAGAACATTTGAGGCTGTGGCACCTCAAATACTGAAGGCGGCTGGCCCGAAGACCCAGGCGAAGTCGGCGAGGCTGGAGAAGGCAACGGCGTCGATGGATGAGGAGTGACTGTGGGACTGACTTCCCAAGTCTTCCGACGCCGAGTCGATGGTGACCTCGACCGAGACCTCTCCTTACTCGACCGGCGCCGGAAGTCTCGATGACGCCGATGAGACTTCGGCGAGGAGGATTTTCTATGGTGCCTTGTAAGGAAATGCCTCCTTGGCATGGTTGCCCCCTGACTTTTTGCCTTTGCTGATGCTATGTTTACAATTGAAAGTGTGCTGAGGCCTGCTAACCAGGCCCCAGCACCAGTGTTCTTTCCCTAACCTGTACTTTTGTATCCACAATTGGCAGACCCTGGCATCCAGATAAGTCCCTTGTAACTGGTACTTCTAGTACCAAGGGCCCTGATGCCAAGGAAGGTCTCTAAGGGCTGCAGCATGTCTTATGCCACCCTGGAGACCTCTCACTCAGCACAGACACACTGCTTGCCAGCTTGTGTGTGCTAGTGAGGACAAAACGAGTAAGTCGACATGGCACTCCCCTCAGGGTGCCATGCCAGCCTCTCACTGCCTATGCAGTATAGGTAAGACACCCCTCTAGCAGGCCTTACAGCCCTAAGGCAGGGTGCACTATACCATAGGTGAGGGTACCAGTGCATGAGCATGGTACCCCTACAGTGTCTAAACAAAACCTTAGACATTGTAAGTGCAGGGTAGCCATAAGAGTATATGGTCTGGGAGTCTGTCAAACACGAACTCCACAGCACCATAATGGCTACACTGAAAACTGGGAAGTTTGGTATCAAACTTCTCAGCACAATAAATGCACACTGATGCCAGTGTACATTTTATTGTAAAATACACCCCAGAGGGCACCTTAGAGGTGCCCCCTGAAACTTAACCGACTATCTGTGTAGGCTGACTAGTTTTAGCAGCCTGCCACAAACCGAGACATGTTGCTGGCCCCATGGGGAGAGTGCCTTTGTCACTCTGAGGCCAGTAACAAAGCCTGCACTGGGTGGAGATGCTAACACCTCCCCCAGGCAGGAATTGTCACACCTGGCGGTGAGCCTCAAAGGCTCACCTCCTTTGTGCCAACCCAGCAGGACACTCCAGCTAGTGGAGTTGCCCGCCCCCTCCGGCCAGGCCCCACTTTTGGCGGCAAGGCCGGAGAAAATAATGAGAAAAACAAGGAGGAGTCACTGGCCAGTCAGGACAGCCCCTAAGGTGTCCTGAGCTGAAGTGACTCTAACTTTTAGAAATCCTCCATCTTGCAGATGGAGGATTCCCCCAATAGGGTTAGGATTGTGACCCCCTCCCCTTGGGAGGAGGCACAAAGAGGGTGTACCCACCCTCAGGGCTAGTAGCCATTGGCTACTAACCCCCCAGACCTAAACACGCCCTTAAATTTAGTATTTAAGGGCTACCCTGAACCCTAGAAAATTAGATTCCTGCAACTACAAGAAGAAGGACTGCCCAGCTGAAAACCCCTGCAGCGGAAGACCAGAAGACGACAACTGCCTTGGCTCCAGAAACTCACCGGCCTGTCTCCTGCCTTCCAAAGATCCTGCTCCAGCGACGCCTTCCAAAGGGACCAGCGACCTCGACATCCTCTGAGGACTGCCCCTGCTTCGAAAAGACAAGAAACTCCCGAGGACAGCGGACCTGCTCCAAGAAAAGCTGCAACTTTGTTTCCAGCAACTTTAAAGAACCCTGCAAGCTCCCCGCAAGAAGCGTGAGACTTGCAACACTGCACCCGGCGACCCCGACTCGGCTGGTGGCGATCCAACACCTCAGGAGGGACCCCAGGACTACTCTGATACTGTGAGTACCAAAACCTGTCCCCCCTGAGCCCCCACAGCGCCGCCTGCAGAGGGAATCCCGAGGCTTCCCCTGACCGCGACTCTTTGAACCTAAAGTCCCGACGCCCGGGAGAGACCCTGCACCCGCAGCCCCCAGGACCTGAAGGACCGGACTTTCACTGGAGGAGTGACCCCCAGGAGTCCCTCTCCCTTGCCCAAGTGGAGGTTTCCCCGAGGAATCCCCCCCTTGCCTGCCTGCAGCGCTGAAGAGATCCCGAGATCTCTCATAGACTAACATTGCGAACCCGACGCTTGTTTCTACACTGCACCCGGCCGCCCCCGCGCCGCTGAGGGTGAAATTTCTGTGTGGACTTGTGTCCCCCCCGGTGCCCTACAAAACCCCCCTGGTCTGCCCTCCGAAGACGCGGGTACTTACCTGCAAGCAGACCGGAACCGGGGCACCCCCTTCTCTCCATTCTAGCCTATGCGTTTTGGGCACCACTTTGAACTCTGCACCTGACCGGCCCTGAGCTGCTGGTGTGGTGACTTTGGGGTTGCTCTGAACCCCCAACGGTGGGCTACCTTGGACCAAGAACTAAGCCCTGTAAGTGTCTTACTTACCTGGTTAACCTAACAAATACTTACCTCCCCTAGGAACTGTGAAAATTGCACTAAGTGTCCACTTTTAAAACAGCTATTTGTGAATAACTTGAAAAGTATACATGCAATTTTGATGATTTGAAGTTCCTAAAGTACTTACCTGCAATACCTTTCGAATGAGATATTACATGTAAAATTTGAACCTGTGGTTCTTAAAATAAACTAAGAAAAGATATTTTTCTATACAAAAACCTATTGGCTGGATTTGTCTCTGAGTGTGTGTACCTCATTTATTGTCTATGTGTATGTACAACAAATGCTTAACACTACTCCTTGGATAAGCCTATTGCTCGACCACACTACCACAAAATAGAGTATTAGTATTATCTCTTTTTGCCACTATCTTACCTCTAAGGGGAACCCTTGGACTCTGTGCATGCTATTCCTTACTTTGAAATAGCACATACAGAGCCAACTTCCTACATTGGTGGATCAGCGGTGGGGTACAAGACTTTGCATTTGCTGGACTACTCAGCCAATACCTGATCACACGACAAATTCCAAAATTGTCATTAGAAAATCAATTTTTGCAATTTGAAATTTTTCTAAATTCTTAAAAGTCCTGCTAGGGCCTTGTGTGTTAAGTCCCTGTTTAGCATTGTCTTTTTAGAGTTTAAAAGTTTGTTAAAAGTTTGAATTAGATTCTAGAAACAGTTTTAGATTCTTAAAAAAGTATTCCAACTCTTAGCAGAATAATGTCTGATACAGAGATGCAGGTGGTGGAACTCGACACCACACCTTACCTCCATCTTAAGATGAGGGAGCTAAGGTCTCTCTGTAATATAAAGAAAATAACCATTGGCTCCAGACCTACCAAAATTCAGCTCCAGGAGCTGTTGGCAGAGTTTGAAAAAGCCAACCCCTCTGATGATGACATCACAGAGGAAGAAATTAGTGACTTGGAGGCCAATGTCCCTCCTCCAGTCCTAAATAGGGAGAACAGGACCCCTCAAGTCCTGTCTCCAACTGTGTTAGTCAGAAATAGTGAGTCCCTCACAGGAGGGTCCCACATTTCTGAAATCACTGAGGATGCTCTCAGTGAAGATGACCTCCTGTTAGCCAGGATGGCCAAAAGATTGGCTTTAGAGAGACAGCTCCTAGCCATAGAAAGGGAAAGACAAGAGATGGGCCTAGGACCCATCAATGGTGGCAGCAATATAAATAGGGTCAGAGATTCTCCTGACATGTTAAAAATCCCCAAAGGGATTGTGACAAAATATGAAGATGGTGATGACATCACCAAATGGTTCACAGCTTTTGAGAGGGCTTGTGTAACCAGAAAAGTGAACAGATCTCACTGGGGTGCTCTCCTTTGGGAAATGTTCACTGGAAAGTGTAGGGATAGACTCCTCACACTCTCTGGAAAAGATGCAGAATCTTATGACCTCATGAAGGGTACCCTGATTGAGGGCTTTGGATTCTCCACTGAGGAGTACAGGATTAGGTTCAGGGGGGCTCAAAAATCCTCGAGCCAGACCTGGGTTGACTTTGTTGACTACTCAGTGAAAACACTAGATGGTTGGATTCAAGGCAGTGGTGTAAGTAATTATGATGGGCTGTACAATTTATTTGTGAAAGAACACCTGTTAAGTAATTGTTTCAATGATAAACTGCATCAGCATCTGGTAGACCTAGGACCAATTTCTCCCCAAGAATTGGGAAAGAAGGCGGACCATTGGGTCAAGACAAGGGTGTCCAAGACTTCAACAGGGGGTGACCAAAAGAAAGGGGTCACAAAGACTCCCCAGGGGAAGGGTGATGAGACAACCAAAACTAAAAATAGTAAAGAGTCTTCTACAGGCCCCCAAAAACCTGCACAGGAGGGTGGGCCCAGAGCCTCTTCACAAAACAATGGGTACAAGGGTAAAAACTTTGATCCCAAAAAGGCCTGGTGTCATAGCTGTAAACAGCATGGACACCAAACTGGAGACAAGGCCTGTCCCAAGAAAGGTTCCACTCCAAACTCCCATCCAGGTAACACTGGTATGGCTAGTCTCCAAGTGGGCTCAACAGTGTGCCCAGAGCAAATCAGGGTCCACACTGAAGCTATTCTAGTTTCTGAGGGTGGGGTGGATTTAGCCACACTAGCTGTCTGGCCGCCTAACATGCAAAAATACAGACAGCAACTCTTAATTAATGGGACTAGAATAGAGGGCCTGAGGGATACAGGTGCCAGTGTCACCATGGTGACAGAGAAACTGGTTTCCCCTGGCCAATACCTGACTGGAAAAACTTACACAGTCACCAACGCTGACAATCAGAGAAAAGTACATCCCATGGCAATGGTTACTTTAGAATGGGGAGGGGTCAATGGCCTGAAACAGGTGGTGGTCTCCTCAAATATCCCAGTGGACTGTCTGCTTGGAAATGACCTGGAGTCCTCAGCATGGGCTGAGGTAGAACTAAAAACCCATGCAGCAATGCTGGGTATCCCTGAACTGGTGTGTGTGAAAACAAGAGCACAATGCAAGGCACAGGGTGAACAAGTAGAGCTGGAGTCTGGAAGAATGGCCCAGCCTACCAAGAGAACAGGAAAGTCAGTTGGGAAACCAACTGCAACACAGCAAAAGAAAGGGAACCTCTCTTCTCAGGAAGAAGTTCTGCCCTCTGAGGGAACTGAGCCTTTGGAGCTTGAACCTTACCAGGTTGAGCTCTTAGGCCCAGGGGGACCCTCAAGGGAGGAGCTGTGTAAGGGACAAGAAACCTGTCCCTCTCTTGAAGGCCTTAGGCAGCAAGCTGCTGAAGAGTCCAAAGGCAAGAAAAATGGAACGCATAGGGTCTATTGGGAAGATGGACTCCTGTACACTGAGGCCAGAGACCCCAAACCTGGTGCCACTAGGAGAGTGGTAGTGCCTCAGCTGTTCAGGAAGTTCATCCTAACATTGGCCCATGACATTCCCCTTGCTGGACATTTGGGACAAACCAAGACGTGGGAGAGGTTAGTCAACCACTTCTACTGGCCCAATATGTCCAACATGGTTAAGGAGTTTTGCCTCTCCTGCCCCACCTGTCAAGCCAGTGGTAAGACAGGTGGACATCCAAAGGCCCCCCTCATTCCACTTCCAGTGGTGGGGGTTCCCTTTGAAAGAGTGGGTGTGGACATAGTTGGTCCACTAGAACCTCCCACAGCCTCAGGAAATATGTATATCCTGGTAGTAGTGGATCATGCTACCAGGTATCCTGAAGCTATTCCCCTTAGGTCGACTACTGCCCCTGCAGTAGCCAAGGCCCTCATTGGTATCTTTACCAGAGTGGGTTTCCCTAAGGAGGTGGTGTCTGACAGAGGTACCAACTTCATGTCAGCATACCTAAAGCACATGTGGAATGAGTGTGGAGTGACTTATAAATTCACTACACCATACCATCCCCAAACTAATGGCTTGGTTGAAAGATTCAACAAGACATTAAAAGGCATGATCATGGGGCTCCCAGAAAAGCTCAAAAGGAGATGGGATGTCCTCTTGCCATGTCTGCTTTTCGCTTACAGAGAGGTGCCACAGAAGGGAGTAGGATTCTCACCCTTTGAACTTCTGTTTGGTCATCCTGTAAGGGGACCACTTGCCCTTGTTAAAGAAGGCTGGGAGAGACCTCTCCATGAGCCTAAACAGGACATAGTGGACTATGTACTTGGCCTTCGCTCTAGAATGGCAGAGTACATGGAAAAGGCAACCAAAAACCTTGAGGCCAGCCAACAGCTCCAGAAGTTTTGGTATGACCAAAAGGCTGCACTGGTTGAGTTCCAACCAGGGCAGAAAGTCTGGGTTCTGGAGCCTGTGGCTCCCAGGGCACTCCAGGACAAATGGAGTGGCCCTTACCCAGTGCTAGAAAGGAAGAGTCAGGTCACCTACCTGGTGGACCTGGGCACAAGCAGGAGCCCCAAGAGGGTGATCCATGTAAACCGCCTTAAACTCTTCCATGACAGGGCTGATGTGAATCTGTTGATGGTAACAGATGAGGATCAGGAGGCAGAGAGTGAACCTCTCCCTGATCTTCTGTCATCAGACCCAAAAGATGGCACAGTAGATGGAGTGATCTACTCAGACACCCTCTCTGGCCAACAGCAAGCTGATTGTAGGAGAGTCCTACAACAGTTTCCTGAACTCTTCTCCTTAACCCCTGGTCAGACACACCTGTGTACCCATGATGTGGACACAGGAGACAGCATGCCTGTCAAAAACAAAATCTTTAGACAGTCTGACCATGTTAAGGAAAGCATCAAGGTGGAAGTCCACAAGATGCTGGAATTGGGAGTAATTGAGCGCTCTGACAGCCCCTGGGCTAGCCCAGTGGTCTTAGTCCCCAAACCTCACACCAAAGATGGAAAGAAAGAGATGAGGTTTTGTGTGGACTACAGAGGGCTCAATTCAGACACCAAGACAGATGCTCATCCAATTCCAAGAGCTGATGAGCTCATAGATAAATTAGGTGCTGCCAAATTCTTAAGTACCTTTGACTTGACAGCAGGGTACTGGCAAATAAAAATGGCACCTGGAGCAAAAGAGAAAACAGCATTCTCCACACCTGATGGGCATTATCAGTTTACTGTTATGCCCTTTGGTTTAAAGAATGCCCCTGCCACCTTCCAAAGGTTGGTGAATCAAGTCCTTGCTGGCTTGGAGTCCTTTAGCACAGCTTATCTTGATGATATTGCTGTCTTTAGCTCCACCTGGCAGGATCACCTGGTCCACCTGAAGAAGGTTTTGAAGGCTCTGCAATCTGCAGGCCTCTCTATCAAGGCATCCAAATGCCAGATAGGGCAGGGAACTGTGGTTTACTTGGGCCACCTTGTAGGTGGAGGCCAAGTTCAGCCACTCCAACCCAAGATCCAGACTATTCTGGACTGGGTAGCTCCAAAAACCCAGACTCAAGTCAGGGCATTCCTTGGCTTGACTGGGTACTACAGGAGGTTTGTGAAGGGATATGGATCCATTGTGACAGCCCTCACTGAACTCACCTCCAAGAAAATGCCCAAGAAAGTGAACTGGACTGTGGAATGCCAACAGGCCTTTGACACCCTGAGACAAGCAATGTGCTCAGCACCAGTTCTAAAAGCTCCAGATTATTCTAAGCAGTTCATTGTGCAGACTGATGCCTCTGAACATGGGATAGGGGCAGTTTTGTCCCAAACAAATGATGATGGCCTTGACCAGCCTGTTGCTTTCATTAGCAGGAGGTTACTCCCCAGGGAGCAGCGTTGGAGTGCCATTGAGAGGGAGGCCTTTGCTGTGGTTTGGTCCCTGAAGAAGCTGAGACCATACCTCTTTGGGACTCACTTCCTAGTTCAAACTGACCACAGACCTCTCAAATGGCTGATGCAAATGAAAGGTGAAAATCCTAAACTGTTGAGGTGGTCCATCTCCCTACAGGGAATGGACTTTATAGTGGAACACAGACCTGGGACTGCCCATGCCAATGCAGATGGCCTTTCCAGGTTCTTCCACTTAGAAAATGAAGACTCTCTTGGGAAAGGTTAGTCTCATCCTCTTTCGTTTGGGGGGGGGGTTGTGTAAGGAAATGCCTCCTTGGCATGGTTGCCCCCTGACTTTTTGCCTTTGCTGATGCTATGTTTACAATTGAAAGTGTGCTGAGGCCTGCTAACCAGGCCCCAGCACCAGTGTTCTTTCCCTAACCTGTACTTTTGTATCCACAATTGGCAGACCCTGGCATCCAGATAAGTCCCTTGTAACTGGTACTTCTAGTACCAAGGGCCCTGATGCCAAGGAAGGTCTCTAAGGGCTGCAGCATGTCTTATGCCACCCTGGAGACCTCTCACTCAGCACAGACACACTGCTTGCCAGCTTGTGTGTGCTAGTGAGGACAAAACGAGTAAGTCGACATGGCACTCCCCTCAGGGTGCCATGCCAGCCTCTCACTGCCTATGCAGTATAGGTAAGACACCCCTCTAGCAGGCCTTACAGCCCTAAGGCAGGGTGCACTATACCATAGGTGAGGGTACCAGTGCATGAGCATGGTACCCCTACAGTGTCTAAACAAAACCTTAGACATTGTAAGTGCAGGGTAGCCATAAGAGTATATGGTCTGGGAGTCTGTCAAACACGAACTCCACAGCACCATAATGGCTACACTGAAAACTGGGAAGTTTGGTATCAAACTTCTCAGCACAATAAATGCACACTGATGCCAGTGTACATTTTATTGTAAAATACACCCCAGAGGGCACCTTAGAGGTGCCCCCTGAAACTTAACCGACTATCTGTGTAGGCTGACTAGTTTTAGCAGCCTCCCACAAACCGAGACATGTTGCTGGCCCCATGGGGAGAGTGCCTTTGTCACTCTGAGGCCAGTAACAAAGCCTGCACTGGGTGGAGAAGCTAACACCTCCCCCAGGCAGGAATTGTCACACCTGGCGGTGAGCCTCAAAGGCTCACCTCCTTTGTGCCAACCCAGCAGGACACTCCAGCTAGTGGAGTTGCCCGCCCCCTCCGGCCAGGCCCCACTTTTGGCGGCAAGGCCGGAGAAAATAATGAGAAAAACAAGGAGGAGTCACTGGCCAGTCAGGACAGCCCCTAAGGTGTCCTGAGCTGAAGTGACTCTAACTTTTAGAAATCCTCCATCTTGCAGATGGAGGATTCCCCCAATAGGGTTAGGATTGTGACCCCCTCCCCTTGGGAGGAGGCACAAAGAGGGTGTACCCACCCTCAGGGCTAGTAGCCATTGGCTACTAACCCCCCAGACCTAAACACGCCCTTAAATTTAGTATTTAAGGGCTACCCTGAACCCTAGAAAATTAGATTCCTGCAACTACAAGAAGAAGGACTGCCCAGCTGAAAACCCCTGCAGCGGAAGACCAGAAGACGACAACTGCCTTGGCTCCAGAAACTCACCGGCCTGTCTCCTGCCTTCCAAAGATCCTGCTCCAGCGACGCCTTCCAAAGGGACCAGCGACCTCGACATCCTCTGAGGACTGCCCCTGCTTCGAAAAGACAAGAAACTCCCGAGGACAGCGGACCTGCTCCAAGAAAAGCTGCAACTTTGTTTCCAGCAACTTTAAAGAACCCTGCAAGCTCCCCGCAAGAAGCGTGAGACTTGCAACACTGCACCCGGCGACCCCGACTCGGCTGGTGGCGATCCAACACCTCAGGAGGGACCCCAGGACTACTCTGATACTGTGAGTACCAAAACCTGTCCCCCCTGAGCCCCCACAGCGCCGCCTGCAGAGGGAATCCCGAGGCTTCCCCTGACCGCGACTCTTTGAACCTAAAGTCCCGACGCCCGGGAGAGACCCTGCACCCGCAGCCCCCAGGACCTGAAGGACCGGACTTTCACTGGAGGAGTGACCCCCAGGAGTCCCTCTCCCTTGCCCAAGTGGAGGTTTCCCCGAGGAATCCCCCCCTTGCCTGCCTGCAGCGCTGAAGAGATCCCGAGATCTCTCATAGACTAACATTGCGAACCCGACGCTTGTTTCTACACTGCACCCGGCCGCCCCCGCGCCGCTGAGGGTGAAATTTCTGTGTGGACTTGTGTCCCCCCCGGTGCCCTACAAAACCCCCCTGGTCTGCCCTCCGAAGACGCGGGTACTTACCTGCAAGCAGACCGGAACCGGGGCACCCCCTTCTCTCCATTCTAGCCTATGCGTTTTGGGCACCACTTTGAACTCTGCACCTGACCGGCCCTGAGCTGCTGGTGTGGTGACTTTGGGGTTGCTCTGAACCCCCAACGGTGGGCTACCTTGGACCAAGAACTAAGCCCTGTAAGTGTCTTACTTACCTGGTTAACCTAACAAATACTTACCTCCCCTAGGAACTGTGAAAATTGCACTAAGTGTCCACTTTTAAAACAGCTATTTGTGAATAACTTGAAAAGTATACATGCAATTTTGATGATTTGAAGTTCCTAAAGTACTTACCTGCAATACCTTTCGAATGAGATATTACATGTAAAATTTGAACCTGTGGTTCTTAAAATAAACTAAGAAAAGATATTTTTCTATACAAAAACCTATTGGCTGGATTTGTCTCTGAGTGTGTGTACCTCATTTATTGTCTATGTGTATGTACAACAAATGCTTAACACTACTCCTTGGATAAGCCTATTGCTCGACCACACTACCACAAAATAGAGCATTAGTATTATCTCTTTTTGCCACTATCTTACCTCTAAGGGGAACCCTTGGACTCTGTGCATGCTATTCCTTACTTTGAAATAGCACATACAGAGCCAACTTCCTACATGCCTCTTCTCCTTTTTCTTTGACTTCGCCATAAAAAGTTTGGCCTCTCGCTCCTTCAGGGCTTTCGGATTCATATGCTGACATGAATCACACCTGGCCACATCATGGTTGGAACTTAAAAACAGTCCGAATGTGGGTCCGTAACCGACATCTTGCCCCCACACTCTCGACAGGGCTTAAAACCTGACTTCCTCTGAGACATAGTAACCTCAGAGAAAAAACACAGCCAGAAAAAGAAAAACACACTGTAACTGCCGAACAGCAACAGTAGCTCCCTTGAAGATAACCGTTTCGAATGGCACGGAAAAAAGGGAACTGACGTCGGCACGGACCTCTTATTGCCTGTATGACGTCAGACGGCGTCGCGTGGGCAAATGTGACGTCCTCGTCGACGTGCAGAAGCTAGGAAGAAGATTTCCATCGAATGCTGGCGCAGTGGGAGTATTCATTAGGTGAGGAATCCACAGGTAGTTGTATCCATCAGAAATACGCCATTTTTTTCTTGCATAACCAATGTAATGGGTACTGACTCAGGATTTACACAGTGCGCACAGTATTTATGAGTAATGTTGTTTTGATCTACGTTATGTACAATATACTATATTTTTATATAATCATGAGTGGAGTCTCTTTTGTGGTGTATCTATTGTGTCACTGGAGTGAGTGTGTTGTGCAACTGGTTTACGCATGACCTCTGAGGATAAGCCTGACTGCTTTGTGCCAAGCTACCAGGGGGTGAACACAGATTATCTTTGGTGTGTAACTGACTTGCCCTGACTAGACTGGTGGGTTCTTCCTGGCTGAGGTGCATACCCTACCCTAGCCAACCAGAAACCCCATGTCTAACATTGGTGGCAGCAGTAGGATAGCACTTGTGTTTGTGTGATATCACAGTGAATAATTTGGCACTACAACTCTGCACTTAGATTATCCTGTTCTCTCATCAGTCATTTTTATTTATTACCCCTATTTCATCCGGCTGATGGTGCACTGGTCTCTGTTTTGCTTAATTTACTTCCCTCTTGACACGCTGCCAAAGATTGAGAAGACTCCTCAGGGTGTGTACTGGGTACAGATTGTGAGGCAGGGTTAAGAAAACGCAGTCTCGCGCCCTGATGAGACCCTCAAAAATATTTGAAAGGGTCAAAAGATTGACCACATACAGGAGCTGTCTTCCATGAACTGTCTTGAATGAATCAGCCTTGCTGAATATGTATTATGTGATATTAAGTTACAGTCCTTTCTACATATTTTAGGAGTATCATGTTATTTTGTAACTTCACCATGAGCACCTATGTTGTCCACAAGTAGTACATAATTTTAATTTGAGTATTTAAAATTAGAAGGTTTTTGTGAATTATTTTCAAGAAAAATTGATTATTTAACAGGGTTGATACACGTTACAAACCCCTGTTAAGTGAATCAGACCCACACAACCATTGTGTGTGGTCTCAATTGTTTTTAACAGATCCATCTCTAATCTATTTTTAAAAATGGCGTCTGCATCATATTGTGGGCATGCATGCGTAGTAGTGCATGCACCCACATACAAAATTACACAGCTGCATCATTACACCTTTTTTTATACAGCTTTTTATAATGATGCAAAGCATGGTGCTGATGCTGTGCAGCATGACTAAAAATAATTGGCAAAGCCAATAGGTCCCAAAGGTGTGACCTATTGACTTTGCCACTGCTTGTTTTATGAAGTGGGCAGATTTCAGCCATCAATTAATAAGTAAAAAAGGAAAATGATTTCTGTAGATCAGAATCGAAATCAAAGTTGCAGACAAAAAAACTCACACAAAACTCCAGTATTAGTTTGGACGTGTAGAATAAACGTGTGCTTCCTGGTGACCTGAGGCAGGAGTACTCTTCTCAAAAACAGAATTGGTTTAAATCCTTCTGACTCACGAGCAGTTTGGAAACGGCAAGATTTAGAAGACCATTAGTCTCATACATCAAAGACAGGTGACAGGAGCACTAAATATTTACTTGATTTCTGCTGACCAGACTTCACAGAAGAGGCGTTCAAATGAGATGAGAACAAGGGTATTCCATACCCTGAGAATGTACAGAGCAACAAGGGTTACCTATTTGGTTCCGGATGGCATCACCCTCGGTCTAAAAACAGTGGTGGCTGCTTATACTTGAAAGTGGTATGGCAAATATTTTGACCCACTTACAGGCACTGTAAGAAATCAGCAATGCCCTTAGGCGCAATCGCAAAGCTTTCATTCGTTGTCCGTTACAAGCAGTGTTTTTAAATGGGCCATGATTAAGAACTCTGAAGTTAAGGATGAAGGTGGTTTTTTCACACTGCCTGTAAGTGGGTAAAAAACTGTTTTAACTAAAATAAAATTAAAAAATAATAGAGTAATTACCCATTCCTCTCAGGTTCCGCAGTCTGTGGCTCCAAGGCAACGTGGGGTCTCAGAGCCAACTGCCCTAACCAATGCGAGACGCCACGCTCATGCTACTGCTATCACCTAGCATGCGAGGAGCACCAGGATTGGTTCAAGCGGGCTGGCTCAGCTCTCCTACACACACTGGAGGCCGGTGTCTGCTCTCCACCCAGCTGTCTAAGAGAGGTTGGATTGAATAGATTCAAAGCAAGCATGTCAGGCTGGCCATTGCAAGGCAGTCAGCCAAAGTGTAATGCGCACTTTAAACTGGGGTAGTCCTCACTACTCCCTGCTGCCAATCAGCAGGAATGAGGGCTGCTCACACTCTTCTCGGGCTACCCAAACTGAAAAATAAAATGGGAATAAAACTAATGTATTACCATTTTATTTTTCATGTTTGCTGCGCTGGCAGTGGTAGGGGGCGACCCAACCGACTTAAGGCACTGGTGCTACGTGCTGCATTACTGACAAATTAGCAAGAGGCACAAAAGGAAGCCTGCAAGGAGCAGTGAGCGCTCTAGTGCTCTGCTGTAAGCCAGAGCACTGCAGTCTGGGGCTTTCATAATTGATGGCAGCACCTGGCGTTTACATAAAACAATAGAATCCAGTGGCCTGATTGAGCCACATGAGGCGATTATGTGTAAACAGGCATTCAATGAAATCATCTATACACAGGCGCAAGAAGACCCTTAAACGCGGGGACCCAAAACGGCAAGGCTGGCAGCAGATCTCCGACTAGTAGTAGGGTGGGTACTGGAATGTTGCCTGTCTTGTTCAGCGTGACCATGCAGGAGGCTGAGAGCAACATCTGTTTTGGACTTTTTCATAAGTTGTGCAAGTCTTCATCAAGCCTCGAAGCGTGAGGAATAGCATTCCAAACACTAAGTCCTTGTTCAACAGGATCTGTTGCAAAATCTTCTGAGCCCTGGTGAGCAGACAGCCGTAGCTCAAGTACGATCTTCAGCACTTTGATGAACGCCAGGCCTATAGTGAGAAACCGAGAAGATTTCTCCTAGAAATGCTCACCGAATGAAGTCTTGGAAACCAGCGGTTGACCCTTTCCATGCTTTGTAAATTAGAGTGCACAAAACATCCAGTATTAACACCAATCATTCTAGTCTGATTTTTACTTGATTCTGCGAGTGTGGTTGAAAAACATGGCCAGTGCCCGTAAAATGCAGAGGAGATGGTTAGCGTATTCTTCAGAATTATGATGCTGAATCTCATGGTGGGCAGCATCAATTATTCTGCATTTATCTATTCCCTAACCTGCTGAGCAAAAACACAAACTGCAGATCCGCCCTCATCCAGTCATGTATACGACTCGGATTCTTATAAATGACCTCTGGCTCCTCTTGATGCGCATTTGAATTTTTTGCCATGTTGAAAAGTTACCCACAGAGCACTGGGACTCATTTAGTTTCAAATTATGAAGGCACACTACTGTTGCAGAATAAAAAAATAGGGCTCTCAAGATGTTAAGTTGTAATGAATTATTTAACCTTGTGAAAGCAATCATATCATTTTCACTGCAGCTGGTTGGACTTATTTCTTCTGAAGGTTTATGTGTGATGGAAAATAAAGTGATATTCGTAAAAAGATACAAGATACTACACAGTATGGAGGGAACCGAGGCCATCTTAGAACTGAAAACATTACTGCGCCAGTCCCCAAGTTATTTTAACTTTGCTTCTTTATTTGTGAACACAAGCCATCTTAGAAATATTGCAATATCAGGGATGTTCCAGCACATCTTAAACTTAATGATTAAGTAAACAACAAAAGTAGGTGGATTTCGAAGGAGAAATCGAAGAAACAAATCATAAACAACCATTTGCGTTTCCCTCGTTCCTACCCCTCCAGCACCAAATCCTTTTTGTTGAGGTTGGTGGGGCCCAGTAAGTAAAGCTAGTGATGACCAGGCGCTGTTCCTGCTCGAGAAGATGGCGTCCTCTCATGCTTGTCTGCTGTCACAGCTGAGCATGGATCAGGAAGCAATGCTGTGGGTGCAGGACCACAGTATGAGCCCCTGGGCCTCACAGGACATCACTTGAGCGACTGAGGTGTGCTTTTTGTTTGAATCGGTTTCATTGCATTTTTTTTTTAATTATCTTGCTTTCCCATACTTCCATTCTGACAAGATGGAGAAGTACCTACAACGGTGTTTAGATAATGTTGACATTACCACAATTCTCAACGTGGGAGACAAAAACATCACATCTGCAGCGTAAGGTGTTGTTAGGAGCAGAGATACTAAAGTATCTACTATCTGATGGTGCTCCACCAAGCCTGTGAAAAAGCAAAGTGTGAATTCACATATGCCTCCCTACGGTCTATCACTGGCCCTGAGCGGCAAGGTAGCCTCTTTCTCCTGCCCTAGGTTTTTATGTACTAGTGACTACCATGGTGGTTACTCTGTTAGTCAAGAACCTTGACATCCTTTCCGGTTACTGACTACCACTGTGCCCCCAAATGACTTCTGCTGTAAAAGGCTGCAATCTGCAGCTAACTTAGCAAAACATAGAAAACATTCTTTAACCTGTCTGACTGGCCTATTAATATGTCAGCTTTTGTTTTAATAAAAACTGAATTACCCAAATTCCTTGTACATAGCAGCACCCATAACACACATCTACAGTCTTCAAAGAATACAAAATAGGGCTATTTGGACGATCTGTGAATTACAGAAAAGCACTGATATCACTCACTTCTCACCAGCATCTGCACTTGTTTCCTGTGAAGCAGCTATTATTCAGGGGGAAAGGGCCAACTGTCCCAAGGAGACCTTTAGAAGATCCCATCCTTTGAGACTGTGGAGGCTCCCAGGACTAGTGATGTTAATCTCATCATGATTTCGAAAGTTGGCTCTGGCAGGCAACCCAGCTGGTCCAAGATCTGCAGCTCAGAATGCCCTGTGGCAAGCAGCTCCGGGCACTGTTGAACGTCTCAGCTTTAGAAAAAAATGCGAAAATCTTGCTCGGTAAATTAGACTACAAAAGGTGTCAGGGTATTTGGGCTGCACACAGCTCAATATACCAAGCACAACATAACTGATGTTCTAGCAGAAGATAGTGACAGTTGCTGCTGAAAAGCAGCTGCTGCTTCCGCATCGAAGGTCCCAGCAGCAGACAGAAGCAGTTGCTGCTGCAAGACTTGTTTGACGTTCCGACAAGTGTAGGTTTCCTCTAGCTGATGTCTTCCGACCCTTGGGCCCTACTCTACCAGCAGCAGCTCCTTCCATTAGGCACACACCAGTACTTATTAGAACATTGGAATGTTGGCATGTCCATTGAAGACAATGGACTGCTGCGGGCTTTTACTGGCCGGTAAAAGCCCGCAGCGCCAACATTCCAATCTTCGCTTTGTTCACAGCAACAGCTGTGAACAAAGCCTCATGGAGCCCAAGGGGATTTAAATCCCCTCGGGCTCTGTGAACATTTTTTTTTTTTGATAGAACATTCTGCCCTGTGTGGCAGAATGTTCTAATAGCCTTAGAACCCGCCGTAGCGGGCTCTACCGGCTATTAAAGTCCCTCTCCCTTGTTAAATGCCCTCGCCTTCGGCTCGGGCATTTAACGCGGGGAGCGTGCCTTTAATAGCCGGTAGAGCTCGCTACGGCGGGTTCTAAGGCTATATTAATAACTAGTATCTGAACTTGACGTAGCCCATAATTCCATATATATGGCTCTTTTAACTGTTACTAGTTTTTTTTGCGTATCCGACCATACCTCAGATTCCATTTCTCCACTATGGGTTAAAATACTTGGGCCTCCATCCTCTGCTTTAAATGCCTCCAAATCATCTGCCCGTCCCGTAGGTGACCCAGTACTTAGTTCTCATGGCTCAAAACATCAATGACTTTGAAGTGGCTGTAATGTTTATCTTTGGACCTCTTTGCAATGGTTAAGGTCCTTGGCCTGCATAAATATATCTTCCATTTGAGCAAGAGTTTACACGCGGCGTGAAATATTATTGTATTATTGCTTCCCATTTCGTAGTGGTAAAATGAATGAGTGACAGGATAGATAGACGTGTGTCCACTGCTACACTCCTGCCTCAGCTTCAAGACGTGGGACGAGACGACACCAAACACGACTGAAAAGCTGATCACTTCATACTGAGGCTCCACAATAAAGTCAGCACATAAACTGTTCGTTCGACAACACACACGCGTGATGCATGTGAGAGTTGATGGTCTTTGTGGGGTATTTTTGGCACACACACAAGACTACCATGCCTGCACTTCAGGCTGCACAGCACTGGGGAAGCTGTTGCAGTGATGAACATCGCAATGAAACGAGAAGCAGGTGCAGAAATCTGATTTAACAACAGCAGCAGATGCCAACAATAAATACATCAACCCCTGCGCCTCTTCATGTAATGAAAAACAAATAAACAGCACGCGGCACGAAGGTCTCCACACGGGGAGGCACGGTTACTTTTCATCAAAACCTTATCCAATGGCTTTGGTTTAAGATGCAGAACGTGTCTTGTCGGGGAAGGAAGAAACACAACAACGCGGACGAAAGGAAACCGGCGCGAGGATACTGTAACCGGAAGCAGGGGTTCAGTAGCATGACGGAGAACATACCAACCGATCAAGTCCCACTATGAGCCTGGGACGCACGTCGCGCCCTGCCAAGGAAACCAAAAACTCAGGGACTACATTCTCAGTCTAGTAATTGTGGGCTATTAAGTGCCAGTACTTGCTGATGACCTCCGTGTGTGGCCTCAAGTCAGGTCCGAAATATGCCAACCAGCCAGACTAGGGCTTTAGTCATTCCAAGACTGATGAACCGAGTACCCCTAAATTGCATGACAGTAACATGTTATGTAAGGTGCTTAAAAATAGAAAATCTGTGTATTAATCGTATGCAAAAACAAATTATGATAACTAACTAGGGAAAATATGAGTACAAGCGGAGAAAGTGCCATCAATGGATTTCCCCATCATCCATCTGCACTGGCAGTGCATTCACTGGTTTCCCGCACACGGCAAGCTGTGCTCAGATCCAGCAACTCCAATCCTCTCCTGCCCTAGGATACCCTGCTGCATTCATCCATGCGCTGAATCCTGGCTGCTTCTCACTGCACTGCTGCCACACTGCACCACACAACACAGAAGGAGCATTTAAATGAGTCTCCTGCAAGTTCTCATGCATGCGCTGTCTTACATCATACACCCACCACTCTCATGTACCAAGAGCACCCCACACGCTCACACACATCAGCCACCCGCTCTTTGTCACACAGACCAAACACCACCAAAACTCTACGCCACACTCGAAGACATGCTCCTCAACACCCACTTGCTCACCAAACACGCCACAGAAATATGGGATTTACTGCACAACCTCTGGACATGATCTAGGCCTGCTTTTACTCACAGAAATATGGCTAAACCCAATCTCAGCACCAAACATCAGTATAGCCATCCCTGTCAGCTACAAGATAATTAGGCAAGACACTGTCAAGACAAGCCTGGGAAGTGGCCATCATATTCAAATATATTGTCATCTGTACCACCTAGACAGACACCCCTGCCAGAAACATGGAACACCTCACATTCAAGAAATGCCTCACCTACAACTACTTTTGTCAGTGACATCAGAGACTTCGTCACATCCCTCATAATCAACGCCAGCACTTTCATCCTCCTCTGACACCTTTCACCTAGAAGATCTCAGCGACCAAAACCCTAAAGCACTTCTAGAAAACCTTGACATCGCTCAGCACGTTACCAAACCCACCCTCATCACCAGTCACCTACAGGCCATGATTTTCTCCTTACTTACCAACATGAGCGTCAATAAGTCAGCAACTATGACCTGGACAGACCATGCCCTATTCAGTTTCAGCATACCAATCCCACACCACCACACATCTACCACCACTGTAACTGCCCGCTGCAGGTGGAAAAGCATCTCAGAAGTAAAGAAGGCTTCTGCCCTCTCCGAGCAACGGCCCAAGCACACCAGCGACTTGCTGAAAGCCATCAAAAACCTAAACAGCTGAATCACCGCTTGCACAGACCCCTGGCTTCCCTCAAGCGTAAGTCCAAAGCAAGAACCTGACCACAGGCCAGCGGGTAGAAGACCTCAGACTGATCAAACACCACTGCAAGCAGCTGGAGCACAAATGAAGAACAAGCCGAAACCGCAGATAAAAGACATCTTTAAAGTTGTCCCAAGACGCTACCACCAGTCGATATGGAATACCAGTGGCACAGTTCTTGCAGATCGCATCATTGCCAGCACTAACAGCAGTAAGGAACTCTTCGCCATCATCAAAGATTCCACTGCGACTCATGTCCTCTCCAGCAACATTATCCCCACTTAAAGATCTTTTCAACAAACTCTTGGTATTCTTCTCTAATAAAATAATCTCCATGTAAGGCAGCATTGTCCCTTAACTGGACCCCATCAGAGTTGCAACTCAACATTCAATTGCGGCTGATAAACGACCGCTGACCTCATTATCTGTCATCACCACCATCAAAATCGCTGCTACCGTGAAGCCCATCCACCCAGGGGCTCCATCTGACCACTGCCTACACCACGCCTTCACCACAGGATGCCTACCAATCTGCAAAGAAGTAACACCCATCCTCAATGCCTCCATCGACTCAGCCACATTCCCTAACACCTGAAAACATGCCACTGTCATGCCCGTTCTAAAAAAAAACACCAGCTGACCCAGTCACATTTTCTAACGTTGAACAGACCCATCTCCCTGCTGCCATACCAGGGAAAGATCTTGGAGAAACTAATCTACCAACCCCTCACTGGCCACCTCAGCAACCACCAGCTCCTCAACACCATGCAGTCTCGGTTTTGGCCCAACCAAAGTCCAGAAACAGCACTTATCACTGCCAAATATGGCATCTGCATGATCCTTGACAAAGGAGTCATGGTAGTCCTCATTCTTCCTGGACCTCTCTGCAGCATTTTACACAGTCTCACACCTCAGCCTCATAAGGCGCCTGCAGGAGCTTGGCATCCAAGAACACACAGCCCCTCTCCTGGATCTGCTCCTTCTTAATGAACAGGACAAGCTGTCAGTCTGCCACCTTACTCCTCAAAAGCCAGCAAACACATCTGCAGAATGCCTCAAGGCTCATCGCTCAGCCCCATCCTCTTCAACATAACATTACCCATCTGGCCAACGTCATTTGCATACATGACATCAACGCCCTATACTACGCAGATGATGCGCGACTCATGCTCTTCAGCTTTAAAAAAAAAAAAGGCTGTGAGTGTGGGGAGACAGAGAGGGGTGGAAGAGAATCACACTGGAAGGTGGTGGAGGCGAGAGGAGAGAGAGTAGGCAGGGGTTAGAAAAAGGAAGGAGTGCAGCAATACGGAGGGAGTGGTAGAAGAGAAAATAATTCCTCATGTACTGAAATGAAGTGACCCCCATAGGAATTAAAACACCGAAAAAGCAGACAGAATGAGGTGAGAAAACCAATCACGGGTGGCCTCATCTAAATTGTGATTGACAAGGTCTCAAGACAACAGTAGCATAAGGTGGAACGCAAAAAGCGAAGGGTTTGAAGTGGCATGGCCCAAAGCCCAAAGTATTGGATCCAATAGTTCTGTTGACAACAGACAGCTAAACTGCCTGTGAGTGAGACCAAAATTATAAAATCTTCCATAATATATTGTTCTGTGTCGCTTTAAACTAAACACATACAAGTAAAACTAGAGTTTTATATGTTCCGCTTTTCTCCCTTGACAACCTCTAGAAGTTTTACAATATGTTCGCTTCTTATTTAAGTTATCTGCTCTACATTT
This sequence comes from Pleurodeles waltl, assembly GCF_031143425.1. Taxonomy (NCBI): domain Eukaryota; kingdom Metazoa; phylum Chordata; class Amphibia; order Caudata; family Salamandridae; genus Pleurodeles; species Pleurodeles waltl. The sequence goes on from NC_090448.1 coordinate 1,128,515,461, forward strand.
AAAATTTGCAAGTTTAATAGACCTGCAACCAAGGACTTACAAACACAAATATACACGAGAATGCTGCAAAGCTCTCATGGAATACCACTCTCAAATGTAATTTCACTCAGACATGCTACACACCCAGCAACAACAAGCTCAGACTATTTCCCCTTACTTAGCAGTAGGAAGACTATTGAGCTAGTACACGTGTAAGCCATTGATAACACACTCTGGCCTCAGCTCTAGAAAGCCAAATCATACATCCACAGCTCGATTACCAAGACCTAACTACCCTTCAGACAAAAGTAAAGCATAACACCCATAACGAATCATCACATACCAAATCATGCTACCTTCTGTGATGGAAAGGTTGGACTAGTTTGGAAAGTCACACCCAAAGCCCTGTAAGTACTATGAGGCCATACCAATAAAAGAATGTGTGCTCTACAAAAGTCATAACAAACAGATAAAAGTGTGATGCACCTAGAAAAAAAACACCTAGGTATGTTCCTTGGAAGTTTCAGATAGACATGAGCAAAATGTGAGGTGGACTGGTAATGGTTTTAAATCAGGGGAACACAGAGAGAAGCCTAGAGCATAGAGAACATTTCGAGCACTAGACGTTTGATGACAATAGGTCTCCCTGATGAAATTGACAATGACGACCTGGGCAGCTTCTTAGCGTCATAGTTGCTAGAGACCTCTCACATCCCAAACAAGTTAGTTTCTGAGCAATATAATGGTTCTAATGGCCAAAAGTCGCTAGAAACACTGAAAGGAATATCAAGCCCCCGATCATTCTACTTTTGAGGGATAAAGGCTTGATAGGCACAATCCTAGAAGCTGCAAAGCTGGACGTATGCTAATTATACTGGGTAACACTTATAGCTGTTTTTTTCTTGCAATTCTCACTTATCAAGCTCCAGAGATTTGGTAGGAGTTAAAACGAACACAAAAAGAAAACAAATGGTCTCGTAGTGAGGATATACTATCAGGAGCATCACATGACAAGTAGTACATACTTTAGCACCAGAAGGATGCCAGGAAATGACTGATGTCCACGGAGAAGAGACCTGCAGTGCGCGCCCAAGAAAGACTATCCGCATGCATGAATATCTGTTGTCAGTCAATCGCCTCTGGTTTTCAACCCAGCAACAAAGAAACCCCATCCTCGCTCCCTTTCTTCTTTCCACACACGAGGCTGAATCTTTCCTACCTCAGCCCTGCTTATCTGAGAACTGATTCTTACCTATAACTACAATCTTGTTGCTCTTTAACTGGGGGACATACATATATAAAAACATGCTGATTAGGTAGAAATGCCTTTATAACCATGGGTAGCGCGCTGAATGTCTGCAGAGCTGTTAACATCTGAGTGACAGAATCAAAGTTAGTGAGACTGAGAAAGAGCAGCAAAAATCTGAAGTGACAGTGAAACCCATCGAAAACCAAGCTTTTTGGCTTTGCTAAAGCTTTTTTTGGCCATTGTTTATGGCAAAAAACATTCCAAGATGGCTGCCTTGCATGCATGGGCACATGCAAACACTTTTTGTGCTATTATTTTAATTAATGTACTGTTCAAAGTTGGTGACAACCTTTTTCCAATGGTAAATTATTAATAAAGTGTACGCAAGATGGTGCATACATTAATCCAAGACAGCGGCTGGCAGCAGCCTGCCGCTGCCATGCTCTTGCTACACATCTTTTTTTTTAAAGCAGAGAGAGGGGCAGTAAAGGAAGGGGAAGGAGAGCATCAGACTGGGAGGTGGCGAAGAGAAGAAGGGAGACAGAGCAGGGCTCAAGGAAAGGTGGGAGAGCTGCAATAAGGAGGGAACAGCAGAAGAGAAAATAGTCCCTCGTACTGAAATGCAGGGACTCAATAAGAGGTAGGAAGACACAAAAACAGCTAAGAGAATGAGCAGAGAGCACATGGGCTGCTTTAAGATGTGATGGACAGTGTCACAAGGTAATGGCGGCAAGAGGAGGGACACAAAAAGCTAATGGCTTTAAGTGGGCTGGCCCAAGCTCGATGCAAATATTAGATATCCAAAAGCTGTGTCAACGATAGACAGGTAAATTACCTCTAGGTGAGACCAAATTAATAGAATCTTTCATAATATTTTGTTTTGGGTCGTCTTAAACTAAACGTCTAAAAAGAACATTCACATTTTGTAGATTCTGCTTTTCTCCCTTACCAACATCTAAAAGCTTTCCAACAGGTTGGCAACTTACTTAAATTGTCTATGCTACATTTAAAATGTGCAAGCCTAACAAATTAGCTGCTGGCAAGATAAATAGTCCCAGTGAAGAACGATAAATCCTCAGTGATGTAATTTACTAATAAATGCGCTTTGAGTTTTTAATAATTACGACCAGAAACAATGAATTCCAGTGAACTGCCCATTCTAGATGAATAGCATTCCATGTAAAAGGCATTAATCCACTGGTGACACTCCATTATGCTGGCTGAAATTCTGATATAGTGGCACACACTAAGAACTGGAATGGCATAGCATATTGCAAGCCTAGCCAGGAAAAGACACACAAATTTTATGTTTTAGATAAGGTGTATCGCTTTTAGATAAGTCAAAGGCCTTTTTAGCCAACTTGAAATATATTAACGGCAGCTCATTCTATGATGCACAGTATATGCAACAGCAAACTGTTCATGTAGAACTTCAAATATCAGCTTCCACCTCATCTGTTTTCCCATATGCCAGATTGTTTAACAGAAATGCAGACACACCGCAATCATAGTGTACTCTCTTTCAAGGATAAGGGGGTCGGGTCCTCAGTCTGCCTGCAGAAAGCGACAAACCAGAACGATTATTTAGAAATTAGCTAATCAATGGATGATCGTGGGTTTCGTGGCACCATCCACATGCTGCATCAAATGGTTATTCCTTGAACATACATGGAGCACATTTCCACGGGCATTGGGGCAGAGTTTCAAAATGCAACTGGAAAATAAAATACATTTCTTTATTTCTTTTTTAAAAATTACTTGTGAAAAACACGTTAATTAAAAAAAATAATGATTTCCTGAATTGTTTTACTACAAAGTACCAACATCGAAATCCAGCAAACTCATAGCACAAACATCTCCCCAAAGTTACTCTCTATTAAAACTCTCTACTCTGTCCACACCCTCACAGTTCTTTAGGTCTCTCCCACTCTCCTTTCTGCTCTTCCATTTTTTATGTAGCCTTTCCCTGTTCTCACTCACTCACAGGTTCTCACCAGGTCGGTATTGATGTTACAAAAAGTGGGCTTCCAACCCCAAATTAAGTCATCCATTTCCCTGCGTCCGTAGAGCCTGCATAATAAAGGTCAGTTGTCAAATTAGTAAACTGATTTAGTTCCCAGCAAGATATTCCTGGAGAAGACATTACCCCATGTGCGCTCCTCACAATGACCTCTGCCCACATTTTCTTTACTACCTTCATGTCTATATATCTGGTGCGCAGGCAGACAGAGATGTTCTCTGCTGTGTTTTACCTTAGCACCCAAATAATGTAAGTATGAAATTCCCGTCTAAATTGTGCCAATGGAAGCTCACTGACACCATATGCCTCAATCCCTATGAGAGGGAAGAGGCAAGACAAATTCATTTTCAATTACTATCAGTAACTTAAGAAAGTTATCAGCAAGCTCTCCAAGGGTGTGGAATTTAATAAAATATCTACTTGTCCATTGGACAGACTGCTCTATAAATCTACTGATCTTGCAAAAAAATCCACTTGCGCCCCTTTGTTGCCATGTAGTGCAGCAATACATTAAGGCAGCAATCTCATTATATAGGAGCTATGATAATAATCTCTCTGGTTATGCCAGAATTCTGATTATGCTAGAATTCAAACCCTACTACAATAGAGTTTGGATTATAGCAATTCTGACATGTTGCAACCTTTGCACAGATCTACATACTGGGGCTGGAGGTAGGGATAAGCTATAGTTCCAGGGTTGGAGTGCACTTTGGAGTCTGTGCAAAACTACTAACTTGCATGTTTTAGGAGTTTTAACTAGCTCTTCTGTAATCTTTTCCCATACTGAGAAAGGTTGGAAATTTACTCCTGACAAGGGCAGAAATAAAACTTTTTCCACTGTTGGGGAAAAAAGTTGCTGTAGGGAAAGTGAACTTGTAAACGATTAACAGATTTTCGCTTGAGCAAATCTACACCTGCGTATTTGCTCATTCTAAAATGCAGTTCACAAGTATTTTCTAGGAGTATGATTTCCTGGCCTACTTCTGTTATTTAAGTGTGAATTCATGAAAGTAGTAAATCAGCATTAATGCAAAGGCATATAACATGGGTGCATTTTTGTGACTTTATTTAAGATTTGGGTCCCTAATTAGATCTTGAATTAAACAAGACCTTTTTGTTTTTATTAAAACTGTCTCTCTCTTTTTATCTATAGACTGGCTTCACTGTGTGTGACAGCATTCTGCTCTTTCATTAGAAACATACAGGCATACAAAGTTGTTTTGTTAAATGCTAAAGACTATTGTGGCAATGTGTGCTTTTTGAGACAAAAAATATTATTGTTTTTGCCAGTGTTTGTTGTACTGGCCAGAGCCTGGCAGCTCCCACAGCAATAAAGTTTTACAAAAACCATGTCAAATTTAGACATGCATTGTCAAAATCAAAAAGGCTGACCACCAATGTCAGATCTATTGGTTTTGCCATTGATTGTTTATTTCATGTTTCCCATAAGCTTGTTGAAACTGGTTGCACTGATTTTCCATTATGAATATTTTTTTGCAAACACTATCATACATCAACACATTTTAGTTGATGATGCTCCAAAGAAATGGTTCCGTAAGTTTCACAGTAGTTTAGCAAAACGTTATTTTCCCAGTTGCATATTTTGAGAACATATAATTTGAAAGCAGACTCATCAATCCTACTTTCAAGCTTTTGCAAATATTTGCATCTAATGAGGGAGCATTCTGGGAGTATTATACATAGCCTCATGTTGTTAAACTTTGCAAACGTTTGTACACATTTTTATACTGGGACCATTTTCAGCAGTGCAGTCAGAGCTTACAACATTTCATTCGAGCACTCACTCTAATAATAAAGGCTTTGCATTAATGAACCATTAATACAAATTCAAACAGCATCAATATATGGACATAAATATTACCCAAACTTCAGACAGTGCACTTCCTTGATCCTGTACTGTAAACTAGCAGCCAAAGGATTTGCGCTGCAGGGGTTTGGGCTTACTTGTCCCAAGAACAAAATAAACATGAAAACTTGCTGTCCTTGATCCCAAGCTACATGCTCTGGGAGTCGGGCTACAGAAATTCCACACCCCTGGTTCTCTAACTCATGCTGTCCACATACTGCAAAAATGTTTTATTTTCTCCAACACATCAAGTTGTGTTATGCCTTTGTCCTTTCCTAACTATGCAAAAGCGTGGGCTACGGCCAATTCTAACTTATTAATGTCCCACCTGTCTAATATGCCCGTCTCACCTTTAGTCTGCCTGGATCATCTGCATATAGAGGCTTCAGTTAGATGAATCCCCAACGCCTCAGGCTTCTATTATCCATTCCTGAGCGTGTTCTCCCTGGATCAGAGTTTTTCACACTTTTCACACAGTCTACCCTTTCCCTGTCTGATTGACCTCAATAATGCATAAAAAAAACTTAACGTTTAGTCCTTCACAGAGTACACCAGCTTCTATCACTACCTGCACCACAAATTGTAGTTGGTAAATTTCTGCAGATGATCTAAGTAAATAAACTGAATATAGTCAGGGGACTATACAAGATACTACTCAACAGATCTTCCACCCACAGCTTGTTAAGTACTATAAAGATCAATTCTTATGGCAAGACAATCCCAAGACACAGCCAATAAATCCTTATTCTCACTTATGACAAAACTGCCTTGATAGGTGGGGAGGAGCAGCGTGTCAAAGTTCATTGAATCTCTGATTTCAGAAATCACCTTCAGGAGACAATCAGAGATTTTAGATTCCCCACACTTCCTTTAGCCTCTCTGCAATTATCTTTAGGTAACACAGCACATGACTGTTTACTGGCTCCAGGAATATTCACATGTGGGAAACACTGCAGACCAGCCTCAACAACCACCTCAATCGCTGGTTTCCAGAACTATCACATGCAGGCAACATTGCCGGTCACGCTCCAAGCCACTCAACTATTGGCCTCTCTGAAAAGAGCAAGGGCAAGCCTCAGTCCCATTCTCAGTTTTGCGTCTCGGGTATGATCACAGGTGGCAAGCCCACTCCCTTGCTGTATTTTCTCTAACTACTTTCCGGGGTCACGGAACACTTAAGGAGTTAGTGTGCACCCCAAAACAGCACTCTCATCCGTTTATCAACCTTGATCAGGTTTCTCTGTAAGTAAAGGGATACAAACTATTGAGACTCACTCCTTGCACTTCCACCAAAACACAAAACAAGTGGCAATTATAGGAAATCCCAATGCCAGTGTCATCTGAAAAAGAGCAATCACATGTTCACCAAACACCTTTGATAAACTAGTGACTTCACTTGAGAAAGCTCTAAACTCACTGTTCCAATTTTTAAAAGCTTTACAATTAGAAGCACAGTAAATCATGAAAAGTATATGGTGCCAAGTTTTTATTTTATTTTAGGGACAAGTGTTACCGTTCACGCCTCCAGTTTTAGCATGCATTCGAAAAAACGTCACAATTAATTAAAAATAAGACTGTGCTGAAGAATGTGTGTTTGACGCTTGAAGTGTGAAGAGACTGCAATTTGGTTTCTTGCAGAGAATTTCACCAATATTTTGAAAGTTTTTCCAAAGTATTTGACACGAGCTGTGATGAAGCGCGAGGTAGTGATACAGGATTTTTCCAACACATTGAAACCATCTAGAACGTGGAAACAACATCCTATTTCTTGATAAAAATTATGTGTCTTCAATTTCAGGCTGGCTTCTTCCCACTTTTAGAATCTTCATGTGGAACTATGCACTTTTTGGACCTAAAAAAAGAAGAACCCAGCACAATAAAGTCTGGCAATGACAAAGGGGATTTGAGAAGGATGGGGCAGTGAGGACCCTTAAATGCAACACATTTCTGTGTCAGTGATTCCGAGGTGAGCCAGGAGCAAATGGCAGGATTGGGATATGTAAAAACACATTCTAGAGAGAGGGACAATTGAAGACAGCACCCGATGGAAAGAGTTAAACCTCTCACATCTTGCTTGGGGAAGAAATGTTGGGAGGAGTTTGAGGACAGGAAACGATGGGGTCACAATAATGTGAGGGCAGCACACCAAAGGAAGACCTGAACCCCACACATTTTTGTATGAGGAGACAATGGGCTAGAACAGTACTTTACATACTTCTTAAAACCACTACCCAATTTTTAGAAGAACAAACTTTCACAACCTACCTAGCTTTAACGACCATGAGGTGGGCGAATTTTAATGTAACTAAAGCATCATGGGTGAGTGAAGTGTCATTTATGAACAAAACATTTTCCACTGAAAAGACTACTAAATTTGTTGACACAGGTTTACTGATAAAACTATACTGCACACAAATTATAATGTGTGGAAATTGGGTTACAGTGAGTATTGACCATGTGTGCACCAACAAATAGAGTGTCTTGATTTCCTTCGATCTTACCTGTTGATGCATTGTTTCTGGCTTTGCTTTTGCGAGCCCCTGGCCCCCGTGACCGCCACATTGCCCTACGCTACTATGACACCAACACCCTCCACGCCCTCAACGTCGGCCGATCAGCCACCTGCTTCCAGACCTCCCTGAAGCTCATCCGCGGACCCTTCTCCTGCCGGAGCTGCAGCTTCACCAGCCCCCGAGCCACCGCCCTGCCTGCCAGAGCCAAATGCAACCACCTCAGATGCATCCTTCTCAACACCCGCTCTGTCCACAAGCATGCCATCGAACTCTGGGACCTTCTCGACTCATCCTCCCCGGACGTCGCCTTCCTGACGGAGACCTGGATGAACCCATCCTCAGCACCAGACATCGCAATAGCCATCCCAGACGGCTACAAGATCACCCGCAGAGACATCACCAACAAACGGGGAAGAGAGATCGCCATCGTCCACAGGAACACCATCAGAATCTCGATCAATACCAAAGACACCCTCAGCACCGCCTAACACCTGCACTTCCAGATCCACATTGATCTCAAGACCACCCTCAGAGGAACCCTCATCTACAGACCCCCCCTGGACCTCGACCGCAGTTCAGTGACTCCATCGCCGACGTCGTCAGCACGCAAGTCCTGGCTTCTACAGACCACATCCTCCTCAGAGACCTGAACTTTCACCTCGAGAACACCAATGACAGCAACTCCACCGCCCTGCTTGACAACCTCGCCAACCTCAGACTTAAACAGCTCGTCACGTCACCCACCCACTCCGCCGGACACACGCTCGACCCCATCTTCTCCACCAGCAGCCACGTCACCTTCAGCCACACCACCGAACTCCACTGGACGGACCACCGCTGCATTCACTTCACCTTCGAGAAGCCCACCACGCACCGCCACCAGCAACCCCGCTGCAGCTGGAACAAGGTCACCAACGACCAGCTGATCTCCGCCCTTGCCTGAGCCCCACCAGCCGACACCACCGACACACCTGCCCGCAACCTCAGGCAATGGATCGACGACTGCGCCAACGCTCTCGCCCGATCAAGAAACCCTCCAACAACTGCACCGTCAGAAAGGCCACCTGGTTCACCGCCAACCTCCAGACTTCCAAACAGACGTGCTGAAAAATTGAGAAGAAGTGGTGCCACAAACAGACACCGGTCACCCACACGGCCCTCAAGAACGCCATCCGCAGGCATCACCCGCTCATCCGGACCGCCAAAACATCCTCCTGCAAGGAATGTATCGACAACAATGCGCACAACAGCAAAGCGCTCTTCAGCATCGTGAAGGAACTCTCCAACTCCAGCACCAATGACATCCCACCTTCGCAAGACCTCTGCAACTCCCTAGCCACCTTCTTTCACTGCAACATCGCAGACATCCACGACAGCTTCAACACCAAGACCCCACTGACAGTCGCCAAAACCTCAGACTCACCACCCCCCAGCCACACCAACCTCCTGCTCTCCTGGACTCACGTCAACGACGATGTTACCACCAAAGTCATAAACACCATTCACTCTGGCTCACCATCCGACCCCTGCCCGCACCACATCTTCAACAAAGTGAGCTCCATAATCGCCCCCCAACTCCGGATAGTCATCAACAGCTCCTTTGAGACCGCCACCTTGCCAGAAACCTGGAAGCACGCCAAGATTAACACCTTACTGAAGAAACCCAAGGCGGACCCAAAGGACCTTAAAAACTACTGGCCCATCTCCTTGCTCCCGTTCCCAGCGAAGGTCATCGAGAAGATAGTCAACAGACAACTGACCCACTTCCTTGAGGAAAAAACACTCTGGACTCGTCCCAATCCTGTTTCCGAAGCAGCAACCACAACATCGAGACTGCCCTAATCGCAACCACCAATGACATCAGGACCCTTCTGGACAAAGGCGAAACCACAGCCCTCATCCTCCTGGACCTCTCGGCCACCTTCGACACCATCTGCCACCACACCCTACGCACACGCCTCCACGACGCAGGGATCTGTGGCAAAGCCCTGGACTGGATCACCTCCTTCCTCACCGGCAGAACCCAGAGAGTCCACCTCCCCCCTTTCCGATTTGAAGCCACCAAGACCATCTGTGGCGTATCCCAAGGATCTTCCCTCAGCCCGACCCTCTTCAACGTCTACATGGCACCGCTCACCAACATCGTCCAATATCACAACATCAACATCGTCTCTTACGCAGACGACACCCAGCTGATCCTCTCCCTCACCAAGGACCCCGCCACTGCCAAAACAAACCTCCACGAAGGAATGAAGGCCGTCGCCAACTGGATGGAGAACAGTCACCTGAAACTGAACTCGGACAAGACGGAAGTCCTCATCCTCGGCCCCAACCCTTCCGCCTTGGACGATTCCTGGTGGCCGGCCACACTAGGAGCTCCACCAACACCCTCCAACCATGCGCGCAACCTGGGGTTCATCCTGGACTCATCACTCTCCATGACCCAGCAAGTCAACGCCGTCTCATCCTCCTGCTTCAATACCCTCCGCATGCTCTGCAAGATCTACAGGTGGATCCCCACCGAAACCAGTAGGACGGTCACTCAGGCCCTCGTCAGCAGCAGACTGGCATACGGAAACGCTCTCTACACGGAAACAACGGCCAATCTCCAGAAAAGACGGCAACGCATACAGAATGCCTCCCCACACCTCATCCTCGACATCCCCCGCCGAAGCCACATCACAGCTCACCTGAGAGACCTACACTGGCTCCAGTCAACAAGAGGATCACCTTCAAGCTCCTCACCCACGTCCACAAAGCACTCCACAGCGCTGGACCAGCATACCTCAATGAACGACTCACCTTCTACACCCCGAACCGACAGCTCCGCTCCGCCAACCTCGCCCTCGCCACCATGCCACGCATCCACAGGACAACAACTGGCGGCAGATCATTCTCCTATCTCGCCACCAAGACCTGGAACACCGTCCACATCCACTTACGGCAGACCAAGGACCTGCTGACCTTCAGGAGACACCTCAAGACCTGGCTGTTCGAGCAGTAGCAGCGTCCCCCACTCCACTCCCCCCACCCCCACGGCGACTTGAGACCCTTGCGGTGTGTAGCATGCCTGACAAATGTACTGACTGACTGATTGAGAACAGAAAAGACTTCATGCATTGGGACAGTAGTGTTTTTGTTTCCTCCTGTAGACATAACACAAAATCACTTCCCTGCAATTCTTCATAACACCAAGCATGACGGAGCCAAAATGTGGTCATGGGTTGCATGGGGTTTAGATTAATTTCTGTCCTTATTAGTTATGTCTGGTGCCATTGTACCCACAAGACACATCCTCTAATTTTCAAAACATCTACTTACTAGTCCACAGCAATAAACCACCCATCACTAACTTAGCAGGCGTGGAATAACTGAAAAGATCTGCCACATGCCATTGGACAACAGAGGACTTTAATGTAGTCCACCACTTCAGGTCTCACAGAGCTACATACTGTAACCACTTTTAATATCTCACAATGACAATCAGAGATGGAATGTTGGTAATAAAGGCTGTACCAGCAGATCTCTCCACCACATATCCCTTCGACCTAAGCATTCTCAGGACAATAAACTTTAAATAAAATGTCTCAGAATAGAGAACCCACTATTAAGTGGATTATATGCATATTAAATACCATAAAGGGGCCTGGAGAGTTGGTAAAAGCTGCCAGCTTACAGAAAACCATAAACTGTGCACCTGTCACAGAGCTAAACACATAGTCCCATAAGATGACAAAAGCACTTGCCGACATTTTATCAAAGCCCCAGTCTGCTCACGACCTGTATGAGCTTTATTTAAAATGATTTGACTGTTCAAGTGCGTGCCGGCCTACCTCTAATCTTTGGCTTCTCCTATGCAAACGCTACTGGCGTACCCTGTATAAGCTTCAACTCCCTTCAATATAAATGTTACCATGCATGGCGGCCATCTTACTTCTGGAAACTACAACACTATTCGGCAATTAGCACGCCTGTACAGAGCTGATATCCAAACAGTGTTATTGTATGACTGCCATGCAGCAATATTTGAGAAACTGCAAAACTAGTCAGCACTTTTACAGATACAAACAATACTTAAAGCAATATTTAAAGCACATTTAAAATAATTAAATACATATGCATCGGCAATTGGCACAACCCTATTGCGCTGATAATATTCGGTGAGTTAATTCAAATGTGCTAATACTGTTGATACGTCTATAATTGCCAGTTGCCATTACTTGGCTGGTTAACAGTTAATGCTTTTGCAGAATAGATTTTGTTTACACTTCAACATATTCAAAGTTTATATAGTACACATAATGCAGAATGCAAATTTCCCTACACGTTCCTTTCTGAACTATTTCTATAAGGCCCAACTGCCCATGGGGTGGTGGGGGCAGAAACCACTTAGGCACCAAGGATTGGAGTCTGTGTTTTGTTTGGGGGAGGGGGCAGCCCCTTGGGCAAGGGTCGCTCCCCATGGGGGGAATTAACTGTTGGCCATTTCTGACCCCCTTGGGGGCAGATGGGCCTATTTATGTTAGGCCCATCTGCCCCCAATGGGGACAGAAACCCCACCAGAGACCAGGGAAGATTTGTTTTCCAAAGAAAGAGGTTGGGGGTATGTCCATACCCCCACCCCAAATAAATGGGCACAAAGTTGTCTGCCCACAGGTGGGCAGATGGGACAATTACCCCCGATCCACTCCCAGGGGGGCAGGCAGCCTACTAGATGCCAGGGAATTCAAATAAAAATAAGAAATAGCGGGGTGGTGCCAACCAACAATATGGGCATGGCTATGCCCCCACCCCAACTGAAGGGGGTAACAGTCTTTCAGCTCTCCCCCTGCACACTAAAACATCTTATCCCACGGCAAGCAAGAGGACATTTGATTATTTTGGGTTTTGGTTTTACATTTGGGTCATGAGAGGTTGTCTAACTCTCAAAATCATCCCACTTGGAATGCTGAGGGCTGCAGTTTTTAGACTTTGGAACGCTGCCATGTAGAAAGATCTGCGAGACCTAAACACATCTGAAAACTAAACATCTGGGTGAATCCAAGGTGGTGTGCTTCACATGCACCTGCACCATTTTCTTACCCACAATGTCCCCCAAACCTCCAACTTTGCTCGACAAGACACATTTTCCCCTCATTTTTGTGATGGAACCTTCTCGAATCTGCATGAATCCACAAACTTCCTACCACCCAGCAGTGTTGCATCTATACCGATAAAAATTCTGCCCCACTTGTCAGCCTAAAAATGTTTTTTTACAAACTGCCCTTTTGGACATGCTTTGGTTCCCCCTCGTTTTCAACATGTTTTTGCCTCTTCCCTGTCACGGGCACTTGGCCTACCTACAACAAGTGAGGTATAATTTTTACCGAGAGACTGAGGTGAACGTTGCGTGGTAGGAAATTTGTGCCGGTGCAGTGATCCCACACAGAAATGTGGGCAAAATTTAATTTGATTTTGTTTTTTTTAGCTAAAATTGAGGTTTGCTGAGGATTCTGGGTAAGAAAACACTGGGGGATCCACGCAAGTCACACCTCCCTGGACTCCTTTGGGTGACTAGTTTTCAGAAATGTTTGGGTTTGGCTAGACAGCTGCTGAGCCCAGGACCAAAAATGCAGGTGGCCCTCCCTCCCCCCCCACCGTCCCCTCCCCTCCCCCCCACCCCCCCTCCAAACAAAAAAAAGGTAGTTTTGTATTTGATCATTTTGATGTGTCCAAATAGTGTTTTGGGGCATTTCCTGTTGAGGGCACTAGGCCTACCCACACAAGTCAGGTACCTTTTATATTGGGAAACCTAGGGGAACGCTGGGAAGACGGAGGTTTGTGGCTCCCCTCAGATTCCATAACTTTGCAGCACTGAAATGTGAGAAAAAGGGGGGTTTGGTTGGGCCAAATTTGAGGTTCGCTAAGGATTCTGGGTAACCGAACCTGGTGAGAGCACCACAAGTTACCCTATCCTGGGTTCCCCTAGGTGTCTATTTTTCATAAATGTTCAGGTGTGCTAGCTTTTCCTAGGTGCCGGCTGAGCTAGAGGTCAAAATCCACAGCTAGGCACTGCAAAAAACAGGTCAGTTTTCTTTGAGAAAATGTGATGTGTCCACGTTGCGTTTTGGGGCATTTCCTGTCATGGGCACTAGGCCTACCCACACAAGTGAGGTACTGTTTTCATCAGGAGACTTGGGGGAATGCTGGGTGGGAGGCAATTTGTGGCTCCTCTCAGATTCCAGAACTTTCCATCACCGAAATGTGAAGGAAAAAGTGTTTTTTTGGCTACATTTTGAGGTTGGCAAAGGATTCTGGGTAACAGAACCTGGTGAGAGCCCCACAAGTTACCCCAACCTGGAATCCCAGAGGTGTCTAGTCTTGAAAAATGCACGGGTTTGGTAGGTTTCCATAGGTGCCAGCTGAGATAAAGGCCAAAGCCCACAGCTAGGCACTTTCCAAAAATTACGTCGGATTTCAATGTGAATATGTGATGTGTCAATGTTGCATTTCCTGTGGCATGCATTAGGCTTACCTACACAAGTGAGGTACCATTTTGATCGGGAGACTTGGAGGAACGCAGAATAGCAGAACAAGTGTTATTGCCCCTTTTCTTTCGCTACATTTTTTCCTTCCAAATGTAAGACAGTGTGTAAAAAAGACGTCTATTTCAGAAATGCCCTGTAATTCACATGCTAGTAATTCAGAGATGTACAAATAACCACTGCTTCTCAACACCTTATCTTGTGCCCATTTAGGAAATACAAAGGTTTCCTTGATTCCGATTTTTCACTCTTTATATTTCACCAAATGAATTGCTGAATACACGGTATACAATGAAAACCAGTTGCAAGGTGCAGCTCCTTTATTGGCTCCGAGTACCTAGGGTTCTTGATGAACCTATAGGCCCCAAATATACCCACAACCAGAAGAGTTCAGCAGACCTACCAGTATATTGCTTTTGAAAATCTGACATCGCAGGAAAATGTTGGAGAAAGATGGCTGTTTTTTTCACCTCAATTTCAATATTTTTTTTATTTAAGCTGTTATTTTCTGTCAAAAAACCTTGTAGGATCTATACAAATGACTGAATTCAGAATATGGTCTACTTTTTAGAAATGTTTAGCTGTCTGGGATCCAGCATTGGTTTCACATCCATTTCTGTCACTAACTGGAAGGAGGCTAAAAGCACAAAAAATAGTACAAATGGGGTATGTCCCAGTAAAATGCCAAAATTGTGTTGAAAATTTGGTTTTCGGATTAAAGTCTGCCTGTTCCTGAAAGCTGGGAAGATGGTGATTTTCGCACCACAAACCCTTTGTTGATGCCATTTTCAGGGAAAAAAACACAAGCCTTCTTCTGCAGCTCCCTTTTCACATTTATTTTAAGAAAACAACATTTTCACTGTATTTTGGATAATTTCTTGGTGTCCTCCAGGGGAAACCACAAACTCTGGGTACGTCTAGAATCCCTAGGATGTTGGAAAAATAAAAAAGGACACAAACTTGGTGTGGGTAGCTTATGTGGACAAAAAGTTATGAGGGCCTAAGCGCAAACTGCCCCAAATAGCCCAAAAAAAGTCTGCACCTGAGGGGGAAAAGGCCTGGCAGCGAAGGGGTTGAGGCCTATCATGATATATAGAAGGCAGAGCTCAACATCAGTGCATACATATTATTGATGGTATTAACACAGGTTTTAACAAATTCAGTTAATGGTTTGTGGCAATTCTCAAAATGTAAATCCGCACATGAGGTGGGTAACAAAGTCTGGAAAGGTTGACATTTTTTAAGCTGGCAAAGTACGCTGAAGAATGGTGATTAACTATTTTCTTCAGCACTTTCTCCTGACCATGATATATTTGTATTTTAAATAATATTAAGATTTGGATGCGAGACACATGAAATACCAGTCACTGGATCTGGGAAACAAGTTGGTCACCAACATGCATCAATTCGTTCAGATGGGGGAGTCAGCATTCAACCCTCATCTAAAAACATAGGGCACTCAAGGGACCAGATTATGTATGCTTTGAGATCTGCACACCAGTATCACTTGGTGAAAATGCTGAGATCACCTAGCTCCTATTCCATTAGTATACAAATGACACAATCCATTTTGAATTAAGATTTGCTTATTTAGTGACTTCCAACACCAAGATTTGTCTGGAGAAAACCGAGAAGCAGATGGCCACGGAATTCCTGGAAGTAAATTCCCTAAATACTATTTACCCACGGACAAGTACAAAAAGACAAAGAGCTACAGACAACTCATTCTTTTCCTGGTTTGAGGTAGATAAAGACAGTCACAAAGAATATGCTT
Organism: Pleurodeles waltl; assembly: GCF_031143425.1. NCBI lineage: Eukaryota > Metazoa > Chordata > Amphibia > Caudata > Salamandridae > Pleurodeles > Pleurodeles waltl. The sequence continues at coordinate 1,128,531,387 of NC_090448.1, forward strand.
CAAAGGCTCTTCAATGTCCTTTTTGTTCTTTCAACTTATTTGTCCAATTTCAGACCTCTTTAGTAAAATGAATATTTTTCTAGTGAGCAATCTAATTGTCTTGAACTTATACTGTTAGTTATCCGTTATCCTCATTCACCACTTTTATTAAGAAACAAATGGATTACTTTCTTATCAATGTACCCATTCTCACCTTTTAGTAGCTCTCCGGCAAATGTTACCACTTTTGTGGTGAGTTCACAGCTTGGAGAGTCCCTTCCGAGTCTCATAATCCAAAATTGGTTCATGCTTAACCCCTTGTTATTGAGGAGATGGGTTTTCTGATGGCTCATTGTTGGACTTTTGCTTATGCAGGGTCATCCCCAGTCTTTTTTGCCTCCTGCCTCCTATTTTTTTCTGACCTGTTGCTGTTGGCTTTTCAACTCTGAGCACTTTACCACTGCTAACCAGTGCTAAAGTGCATATGCTCTCCTGTTTAAATTGTATGTAAGTGGTTCATCCATGATTGGCATATTTGAATTACTAGTAAGTCCCTAGTAAGGTGCACTAGAGGTGCCAGGGCCTGTAAATCAAATGCTACTAGTGGGCCTGCAGCACTGGTTGTGCCACCCACATAAGTAGCTCTGTAATCATGTCTCAGACCTGCCACTGCAGTGTCTGTACCCACTTGCCAGGTCTAAACCTTCCCTTTCCTTACATGTAAGGCACCCCTAAGGTAGGCCCTAGGTAGCCCCAAGGGCAGGGTGCAGTGTATGGATAAGGTAGGACATATAGTAATGTGGTTTATATGTCCTAACAGTGAAATACTGCCAATTTCGTTTTCACTGTTGCAAGGTCTGTCTCTCTCATAGGATAATATGGGGGCTACCTTTAAATATGATTAAAGTGTAGATTCCCCTAGAGAGTAGATGGACATGTGGAGTTTGGGATCCCTGAACTCACAATTTAAAAATACATCTTTTAGTAAAGTTGATTTTAAGATTGTGAGTTTGGAAATGCCACTTTTAGAAAGTGAGCATTTTCTTGCTTAAACCATTCTGTGACTCTGCCTTGTTTGTGGATTCCCTGTCTGGGTCAGTTTGACAGTTGGGTTGTTTTTCACCTCACACCAGACAGTGACACAAAGGGAGCTGGGGTGTAATCTGCATTTCCTGATTAGCCATCTCTGCTAGGAGGGAGGGGTGGAGTGGTCACTCTCATCTGAAAGGACTGTGCCTGCATCTGACAATGCTGTCCCCAACCCCCTGGTGTGTGTCTGAGGCCTTGCCTGGGCAAGGCAGGATTTCACAAGAAGGTGTGAGTCCCCTTTGAAGAAAGGTGACTTCAAAGACTAAAATGGGTATAAGAAGGGCACCCAAACTTACAAACTTTAGAAACACTTCTGGAACCAAGAGGAACCTCTGCCTGGAGAAGAGCTGATAGCTGAGGAAAACGTGCTGCCCTGCCTGTGACTGTGCTTTGTGGAGCTTTCCTGCAGTGCTGCTTCTGCCAGAGTAAGAGGGCAAAGACTGGACTTTGTGTGCCTTCCATCTTGAAGAAGAAATCTCCAAGGGCTTGATGTAGAGCTTGCCTCCTGTTGTTGAAGTCTCAGGGATAGCAAAGACTTCTTCCTGCCAGCACCTGGAGTCTCTGGAGAGACCCCTACTCTGCTCTGTGGTGCCCTTCCAGTCCCTGGGACCCTGAAAGGAGAGGCTGGCAGCCTAAGGACAAAAATACACGCACCGAGCGCCGTGCGGAGAAAAGATCGACGCGAATCCGATCGCGGCTGAGAAAACGACGCGACGCCGGTTCCGCAGCTGAGAAACGACGCCGCAGGAAACGCGACCGAAAAACCGACGCCCGGAGCAGGAGAAACGACGCGCAGCATCGCTGACGGAGGCTGAGAGATCGCACCCTGCGCCGCGGGACTTTCGGATCGTCGTGTGGCTGGCTTTTTCAACACGCACCGCCGTGCCGAGTTGTTTTCGACGCACACAGCCGTGCAGGGTTACTTTCGACGCACACCGCCCGTGCGGGGTTATTTTTGACGCAAACCAGGTACATTTTCACGCTAGCAGCGCTAGTGTGGTGTTACAACTACCTAAAGACTCTTTTTATTTTAAACCTTTAAAAAAATCATAACTTGACTTGTGTATGTTGGATTTTTGTCGTTTTGGTCTTGTTTTGTCTAGATAAATATTTCCTATTTTTCTAAACTGGTGTTGTGTCATTTTGTAGTGTTTTCATTAAGTTACTGTGTGTGTTGGTACAAATACTTTACGCCCAGCACTCTGAGGTTAAGCCTACTGCTCTGCCAAGCTACCAAGGGGGTAAGCAGGGGTTAGCTGAGGGTGATTCTCTTTTATCCTAACTAGAGTGAGGGTCCTTGCTTGAACAGGGGGTAACCTGACTGTTAACCAAAGACCCCATTTCTAACATTGGTGACCAGCGGTCGGGATTTGGACTTGTATTTGTACTTGACATACAGTAATTAAGTGTACACTACTGTTTTGATCTCAGACCACTACGTGACCACATACTACTTGTTTGGTGATCTTTTGATTTTTCTCTTAAGGACTCTTTTTATTCTACTTCCATGATTTTGCTGATCCCTTGACTGATTCTTTTTACTTCATTGGGAAATTATTTTTTTCTGCCTTTTGGAACTTTGCACTTGTGACCATCATGTCTCAATCTGGAGATGCAACAGCTGGAGCTGTGTTTGAAATGGAGAAACTGAAGGAGTACTCAGTTGCTCAATTGAAACAGTTCCTTAAAGATCTTGACTGTCCCACTGAGAGCTCCACCAGGGAGGGGGAGCTGCAACAGGCACAGAGGGCCTGGGTGACAATCAAGAAGGCTGGAGGGCACACAGAGGAGGAGAATATGGGGGGGGGAGTGCAGAGGATACACAGTGGTGTAGTGGAGGAACCTGTTACGCCCGGGGGGAGGGTCCCCAGGAGGGATGGCAGGGTGTCACCCAAGGGTCTGACTCCTGAAGAGTTACAGGACAGACAGGCAGAGAGGGAGTACCAATGGGAGCTGAAAAAGCTCGATTGGGAGTTGGAAGAAAGGAGGAGGAACTTAGAGATTAAAAAAATGATTTATGCTTACGAGCTTAAATTGAAAGAGCTGGAAGTCATGAGGGCTGAGTCCAGCTGGAATGGTGGCAGCAACAATTGTATATCCAGTGATGCTGCAGAAGTGCACATGCCCAGAGAGGTGGTGCCCTACTTGAAGGAGGGAGTTAACACACGCCAGGAGGTTCAGGGGTATGAGGTAGCTCCAGTGATGCACAGGGTCCCTGAGGTGGATTGGGGAACTGGCATGGGGAGTCATATTCCTACTGGTGGGAGGGACACTCTACTGACTCTAGGTGAGAGTGACAGGGAGAGGGGTTCCCCCCAGGTAGAAGTCCTGGTTATGGAGTGTGAAGACATCCCAGAAGAGTGTGGGTTGAGTGTCAGGGACAGTCAGGTACTGTCTCACCAGTCTCAGGAGGGTGATGTGGGGTGCTTTGTCAAAGCAGAGTCACTGGATGATTGGGTGAAGGGTACTTTGGTTAATTCATGTGAGGGGCTGAGTGATGTAATTGCTGGAGAGCATATGTCTAGTCCTTATTTTCCAGAGCTATGCCAACACCAGGTGGAGTGTGAGTTCTCTGACCCCAGGGAGCTTACAATGGAGGCAGACTTCTGGGTGAGTACCAGAGAGTCTGAAGAGGCATTTGGGGGTGCTCCTGAGAGGAGTGGTCTAGGTAGTTCCCAACCAGGTGAGGTAGGGAAGGATTGTAGTGTCCCAGGTAGGTCCCAGTGTAGTGGGATGGGTGAGGGACCCCATGTCCAGTCTCAGAGGAGAGGGAATGGGGATGGGTTGAGGCCCAAGGTGCCCGAGATCCGGTCCCAGGTCCAGGAGGGTTCCCTGCGGGAACACCAGGAGGGGAGCCTAGCCTGTACCATAGGGCCATCTGTTGAGAGAGACCCCACAGTGTCAGGAGGACTTGGGGGGGCGGCTGTAGCCAGCATCCCACCAGTTCTGGTGTCTGGCAGTACCACTCCTAGTGAGGGGGTGCAGAAGTCCAGACAGAGGGTTGAGAGGGGTTTGCGGACCCCAGTGGAGAACCTGGAGGGTCAGGGGTCAGCTCTGAGAGCAGAGCCCCCCATGAATGACCTTGGTGAGACCATTTCTGGGCTAGGGGGAATCCAGACTCTGTCAGATGGGCAGAGGTCAGGAGACCTGCGCCAGCCAGACTCTTGTGTGGCCCTTCGGGACAGTGTGTCCCTTGAGGGGGGTAAGTGTGCCCCCCTGGAAGTCCTGGTGTGCCAGGCAGTGGTTCAACCGCAGGGTGGTGACCCTGGGTTGGATGACCAGGTTCAGAGGGTAAACTCTGACCTGGTGGGGGGTAGGTATGCCCCCCAGGAAGCCCTGGTTTGCCAGGCAGTGATCCAGTCTGTGGGTACAGACCCTGGATTGGGAGGCCAGGTTAAGGGTGTCCCCCCTGACCTGGAGGAAGGGGCTACTGTTAACAGTGCCCCTACCATGTTGTCTTCTGGGGGGGCCACTCCTAGTTGGGTGGTTCAGGACCCCAGAAGAGAGGGCAGGGGGAGGGAAGCCTCACCCCTGGCCCTGGTCCAACCTGAAGGTACAGACCCCAGGTTGGAGGATCAGTTGCAGGTTAACATCCCTGCACTGATGGAAGAATTGTGCAGGACTGCTTCTACAAGCACCCTGACAGTTTTTGACTCTGGGGGTGCCGCTTCTGCAGGGAGGGTACAGAGCCCCAGAGGGGAGGACCAGGGTCAGGTTGTCATCCCTGACCTGGTCGAAGAGAGAGTGGTCAAAGGGTGCCAGGCACCTGGGGCTACCACCCCCCACTCTCCACAGTCACAGTGGTTAGAGAGGCCTGAGGTCGGGCTCTCATCCCTGACAGTTGTCTGGGGCCACTGTGGCTTGCTGTCCTGGTGGACAGAGTTGCCCCTGGGGGGGGGAGGACGAGAGTCACACCCCGGGGGTGGAGTGGGCAACACCACTGTGTTGGCCCTGGTGGTACTATCTGCCCATTGCAATACACCTGTGAGCAAAGTAAAGTTAGGTGTTGCACAGATGGTGTCTGTAGATGTGGAGAAGGGTTCCCCATGGGTTAGCTTAGTGGGCCCTGAGAGTATGGACAGAGGGATCCAACTGGAGTCAGGAAGGCGTAGAACTGGAACATGCCCCTGCTGTTGTGGGCCTGGGTCCCTGTTCTATCGCCCCAATCAGGGAAGTACATCAAGGTATTGATTGTTCTCCCCTGGCTTTAGGCTGGTAGGGGGTCGTGTTGGACTTTTGCTTATGCAGGGTCATCCCCAGTCTTTTTTGCCTCCTATTTTTTTCTGACCTGTTGCTGTTGGCTTTTCAACTCTGAGCACTTTACCACTGCTAACCAGTGCTAAAGTGCATATGCTCTCCTGTTTAAATTGTATGTAAGTGGTTCATCCATGATTGGCATATTTGAATTACTAGTAAGTCCCTAGTAAGGTGCACTAGAGGTGCCAGGGCCTGTAAATCAAATGCTACTAGTGGGCCTGCAGCACTGGTTGTGCCACCCACATAAGTAGCTCTGTAATCATGTCTCAGACCTGCCACTGCAGTGTCTGTATGTGTAATTTTACACTGTAAATTCGACTTGGCAAGTGTACCCACTTGCCAGGTCTAAACCTTCCCTTTCCTTACATGTAAGGCACCCCTAAGGTAGGCCCTAGGTAGCCCCAAGGGCAGGGTGCAGTGTATGGATAAGGTAGGACATATAGTAATGTGGTTTATATGTCCTAACAGTGAAATACTGCCAATTTCGTTTTCACTGTTGCAAGGTCTGTCTCTCTCATAGGATAATATGGGGGCTACCTTTAAATATGATTAAAGTGTAGATTCCCCTAGAGAGTAGATGGACATGTGGAGTTTGGGATCCCTGAACTCACAATTTAAAAATACATCTTTTAGTAAAGTTGATTTTAAGATTGTGAGTTTGGAAATGCCACTTTTAGAAAGTGAGCATTTTCTTGCTTAAACCATTCTGTGACTCTGCCTTGTTTGTGGATTCCCTGTCTGGGTCAGTTTGACAGTTGGGTTGTTTTTCACCTCACACCAGACAGTGACACAAAGGGAGCTGGGGTGTAATCTGCATTTCCTGATTAGCCATCTCTGCTAGGAGGGAGGGGTGGAGTGTTCACTCTCATCTGAAAGGACTGTGCCTGCCTCTGACAATGCTGTCCCCAACCCCCTGGTGTGTGTCTGAGGCCTTGCCTGGGCAAGGCAGGATTTCACAAGAAGGTGTGAGTCCCCTTTGAAGAAAGGTGACTTCAAAGACTAAAATGGGTATAAGAAGGGCACCCAAACTTACAAACTTTAGAAACACTTCTGGAACCAAGAGGAACCTCTGCCTGGAGAAGAGCTGATAGCTGAGGAAAACGTGCTGCCCTGCCTGTGACTGTGCTTTGTGGAGCTTTCCTGCAGTGCTGCTTCTGCCAGAGTAAGAGGGCAAAGACTGGACTTTGTGTGCCTTCCATCTTGAAGAAGAAATCTCCAAGGGCTTGATGTAGAGCTTGCCTCCTGTTGTTGAAGTCTCAGGGATAGCAAAGACTTCTTCCTGCCAGCACCTGGAGTCTCTGGAGAGACCCCTACTCTGCTCTGTGGTGCCCTTCCAGTCCCTGGGACCCTGAAAGGAGAGGCTGGCAGCCTAAGGACAAAAATACACGCACCGAGCGCCGTGCGGAGAAAAGATCGACGCAAATCCGATCGCGGCTGAGAAAACGACGCGACGCCGGTTCCGCAGCTGAGAAACGACGCCGCAGGAAACGCGACCGAAAAACCGACGCCCGGAGCAGGAGAAACGACGCGCAGCATCGCTGACGGAGGCTGAGAGATCGCACCCTGCGCCGCGGGACTTTCGGATCGTCGTGTGGCTGGCTTTTTCAACACGCACCGCCGTGCCGAGTTGTTTTCGACGCACACAGCCGTGCAGGGTTACTTTCGACGCACACCGCCCGTGCGGGGTTATTTTTGACGCAAACCAGGTACATTTTCACGCTAGCAGCGCTAGTGTGGTGTTACAACTACCTAAAGACTCTTTTTATTTTAAACCTTTAAAAAAATCATAACTTGACTTGTGTATGTTGGATTTTTGTCGTTTTGGTCTTGTTTTGTCTAGATAAATATTTCCTATTTTTCTAAACTGGTGTTGTGTCATTTTGTAGTGTTTTCATTAAGTTACTGTGTGTGTTGGTACAAATACTTTACGCCCAGCACTCTGAGGTTAAGCCTACTGCTCTGCCAAGCTACCAAGGGGGTAAGCAGGGGTTAGCTGAGGGTGATTCTCTTTTATCCTAACTAGAGTGAGGGTCCTTGCTTGAACAGGGGGTAACCTGACTGTTAACCAAAGACCCCATTTCTAACACTCATCACCTGCTTTAACAAAGTCCTGCACCAGGCACGCTTTCTTAACAGCCAATACTACCCATGTCTCCGACTACGGAGGAGCATATTCATTACCAGAATGCCACTACATAGTAAGTTGGAGCAGACCCCCCCAAAAACAGCACTCCCACTCGAAGCTTCAAGCTGGGTTATCTTCACACATTGGTAGGCAGTGGCTGGATGGAAAGTCCCATCCCTTTCCTCACCTAACTCGTGCTTTCAAAAGTGAATACCTCCTCTCGCAGCCACTTACTGTGCTGCAAGTCATGTATAACTTCCCCAGTTCCCCCAGCTTATCCATCACTATCACACTGCCGGCTTTCATCTCTCTGGACCACACTACCCGGGGTCAGTAGAGGAGGGTGCCCCATCTTTTTTTTCACTTTACACAATGGGAGGGGTGGCAGCTTTCCTAAAGAGATTACTCCAACCTCAACTTGTATTCACTTCTCCCACATTTATTTACAGTTAGATGCCCCTTGTTTTGGACACCATTTTTTTTCTACTTCTCAGACTGCATATCCTACATAAAATCGGGGATATCGTGGGGGAGCAATACATGCTACCTTGAGCTTACGAGAAAGCATAAATCCTGTAGCTTGCATGGACACGATCCCTTTTTCAAATTAATTCGAGAAACTCTGCTGCCCAAAGCAATGCTAGTTTTCAGTCAGATGATTCTCAGCGACTCAAGACTCAGGCAACAGCCTGACCACTGAGAATCTGCTCTATGGTTACATTTAAGAGTGCACACATCTAGGAACAAGCTACCTCATAACATTTGTCCACCGAGGTCCAAACTGGAGAGAAGACTTCTGTATCTAGGTTAGAAAAAAATTCATTTGAAACATACTGCCTGAGGAAATGTGAATGCAAAACAGGTGAACTCCTGATTGAAAAGCGAGCTAAAGGAAGAAATGAAGTAGACTCTCAACAGCAACACTTCTGGTGGGGCAACATCGCAAAAGCAAAAGGAATGGACGCAGAGGTAGGAGTTTACTTAGTTTTAGCTTTTATTGCAGCTGAAGCCAAGTCATTCTAGCACATTTTGTTTCAAAATACTGGCCCTCCTAAAAGAAATTATTTGTAATTTTCTATGCATGACCTAACTCACAGTGGAGTCAAAGACTGTGTGAATTTGAATTTTTAATGAGAAATTAAGTGTATCCAAAACAAAGTTGGGCAGTCACACTAATGCAATTTCCAGAGCTGCCAATTGTGATCAGACCTCAGCAGCAGCATGCAGTTACTGCCAATTATTGACCTCACCTATTGAAAGCTGATTTGCTGAAAGCAATGTTACATGACCTAATTAGATTATGGAACCTCTGTGACAGCCAATGTGGTTGCTGCGTTAGCAATCTCAAGCCGCTGACAGGAGTCTGCCATTCTGCTGATGCGGCCTGCAAGCGCTGAAAATCAATCTAGGATACAGGGCAAACAAAACGTGAAACTTCTTTCCACATTTTAACATCAATGTTTATAAAGCTCTAACTTAGAATCACTGAAATTAAAAAAATGCTTGTGTCTTGGTCACAATTGGTCTAACCATAGCTTCTGCTTAGACCGCAATTTTGGTGAGAACAGGACTGAAACAATAATCATACCCATATGTCCAACTCAAGGAGTAAAGTACTTTTGAATGCACTATTCGGCAAGCACTTGGCCAATAGGTAAAATCTGAGTGTGCTTTTTTATATATTACAGCAGTGAAAACCTCTCTATTCGATAAAAAGTCCCATGTCAAACACTTTTAATTACAAGTTTTGGCATAGAATCCTGCACAGAATGAAAGGCATGAAAGGGAAGAGTGGCATTCATGCCCTGCAGAAGCAGCAAGGCCTTCATGGGGGTTGACTCTAAACACAAAGGTCTTATTCAAAAAGCACAGGGTTCCAAACTAGGGATCAATTCCCCACTGCTTCAGATATATTCTGAGTTGGATCTACTTCCTTCTGCTGCAGACAGTCTAATGTGAATCTGTTCAGCACTGCTCTGTGCGGATTCTGAAAGCCAATGCTCTGGACACATTCAAAGGTGAATTTACTCATCGCTGCTCTGGAAGAATTCTGAGATCAATATACTCACCACGACTCGAGATACAGTCACTGTCCCAGATATTTTCCGAGTTGAGTCTGCTCCAGACATCTGCTCACTACTGCTTCGGATTACTTTTTAGGTGAATCTATCTGCCACTGCTCCAAATAGATTCCCTGTACAAGATATTTTCTGAGTTGAATCTACTGTCCACTGCTCCAGACAGATTTCGAGGTGGACCTACTCATCACTGCTCCAGGTGGATTCTGAGGTGAATCTACTAATCCAGATGGATTCTGAGGTGGATTTACTCTTCACTGCTCCAGACGGATTGCGAGCTGAATCGACTTCCTCCTGCTTAAGATGTATTCTGAGCAGAACATGCTCCTCACTGTTCCAGATAGATTTATTTACTGCTCAAGAAAGACTGTGAGGTATATTTACACTCCTCTGGTAAGATGTATTCTGAGTTTACTCTTCACCTCACTGCTCCATGAAGGTGAATCTATTTCCTGCTCCTCTATAGAGGAAGGCGAGGTGAATATACTAATCACTGCTCCAGATAAATTTTGAGGTGGAAGCAATTTTAGGGGAGTTTAAAAAAAGAGATAGTATTAAGCATTAAGAAAGCCAATAAATAGGTCTCACTTTTACAATTAAAAAAAATAATTATTTATGCTTTTACATTTATAACAATTCAAGCAAGTGTCGATCCTCCCCCTTCACATCTCTATCATAAACGAGGAGGGTCAAAAAGACCGTGCTCTCTAGCCGGCTCCCCACAATACCCTCCAGCTCAACAAACATGCTTTGCCAGAAAAGCTGTATGCCCAGGTAGGTCCACAACATGTGGCGAAAGCCCGCCTCTCCCTCTCTGCATCTGGTGCAATCTGCTGCATCACGCAATCCATCGTGAATAGACTAAGGGGTGTGTAGTATGTCCAATTGATATATTTAAAGTGAATCAAGCGACATCTGCCATTGAGTGATACGTGACGAGTCATGGAGCAGCAGTATCGCCACTGTGCATCCATTAAGTGTATCCCTAAATCCTTTTGCCATTCCACCCTAGCTTTCATCAACCCTTTCCCACGGGCTTCCTGATCATGGGCATAAAGTCTGGTCACTAGCTTACGAGGCTGAGCATCTTCGATAATCATGGAAAAGGCTTGCATATCTGGCGGTTCTAGCAGATCATCCCCCAGTAGTGCGCACATAGCATGATGGGCCCTATAATACTGATGGTGCATGAGTGGGGTCGTGGCTTGCACCTGTTCAGTGATTGATGCCCAGGTGCACATTGTTCCCCTGTGAAAGAAGTCTCCCATCGTCTTAATGCCTAGTTTTCGCAGTGTGGAAACCGCATGCTTGTCTTACCCCAGAGAACCAGGCACACCATTTCAATGGTACGTGGGGAGAGTATAACTGGGAGAGCACCTGTCCGGCCCTAAGACAGTGCCATGCGTGGGTAGTCATGTTTAGTGAATCAAATGTCCCAGGTCGACGGGTGGGAGGCTGAAACAGCCGATATGGTAAGGAGTACGGAGCCGACATGTCCTGTTTCAACTTCAGATGAGGTGACTCAGGGGAACCATGTATCCAGGAATGCATAAACATGGAGTGTGTCACTCTACAATATGTCTCTAAGTCAGGTGCATTGAGTCCAGCCATTTCGTATGGCAGCATCTAATAAGAAGGGTCCTCAAAGTAGAAAAGATTGATTTTGGCAGCAGCATAGAGATATTCTGTAAGAGAAATAGGAACCGCAGGATTATCACCATTTTCAGGAGGGCTATACGTCCCATCAGACAGAGCTGTAGCCTGATCCACCTCTCCACATGTCCTGCCAGTTTTTGTATTGCATTACCGTAATTGCCTGACATGACTATCTTGGGGTCTGTGTGAATTTGGATTCCTAGATAGCGAACAAGCCAGTTTCCTACTTAAGGGGAAGTCTATGTCTATGGGAGTCATGGATGGTGTAAGGGGGAACACTATAGATTTATCCCAGTTAATCTGCTAACCGGAAAGAGCGCCAAATCTTGTAATCTCTCGAAACACAGGTGCCAGGTTCCACCTGGGGTTGCGAATATATAATAAAGTATCATCAGCATATGCAGAGACTACTAGGTTAAATCCTAGGAATCAGAGGCCTTGTGTCCGTGGTATTCTCGTAGTGCACAGGAGAGTGGTTTTGCAACAATCGCATAGAGCAAGGGCGATAGTGGACACCCCTGTCTAGTGCCCCTGGTGATAGATATTGCTTCAGAGACAGATCCATTTTATCCTAACTCTTGTTAAGGGCGCTGTATAGAGAGTTTGCACTAATTACAGAAAGACTTAACCCGGCCCCATGCGACGTAACAGTGCCAGCATGAAGTGCCATTCCACAGAGTCGAAGGCCTTTTCAGCATCAAGAAAGACTGCGACGCCACTCGCCCCTGGATCCAAATGTTGTATGGCACCAAATACTGTGTGGAGGCTCGCCGTTAGGCTGCGACCCGGGATTAATCGTGATTGCTGCGATTGTATCGCCTTGGGCAGTAGTAGGGCTGCCAATCTATCTGTCAGACTTTTAGCATAGATTTTGGTATCCACGTTGATTAAGGATAGTGGCCTATCAGATGAGCACCTTAGAGGGGATTTACCTGGCTTTAGCAACGTAATAATGAATGCTTCTCACATAGAGGGTGGCATCTCCTTAGCACCCGTACTTTCCTCATACAATGCCATCAGGTGTGGAACAAGCAAATCTTGACAAGTTTTATAGAAAGACACTGTCAGCCCGTCCAGGCCCAGGGCTTTCCCTTCAGCCAAATTTTTGAGGGCCCTACGTATATCCACAGGTTGTAGAGGTGAAATTAGATACTCTCTGTCAGTGTTCATCAACCATGGCATGGTTATATGCGTCAGGAGTCAGAGATTGCATCTACATCTGGATCTTAGTTGTATAAAGTGCTGCGTAATAGTCACGAAACCGATTCACAATCTTTGCCAGATCATTAATGAGGCTTTGCCAATGGTTTTTTAGCCATGCTACACTTCATCATCCATGTTGTGAAGCATGGCCAGGATAAATCAATGAAAAAACCTTTATATGGCCAATCGCATATTTTTGCAGGTGCCGGCACCAAGCATGTGCATGCCAACAAAATTACCCAGCTTCAACAGCAGTTTTAAATAGTTTTTTAAATTTATTTTTTTAAGTCAGTAGCGGTAGAAGAGAGGTGACAAAACGGGAGGATTGGAAGCAACACAGGGAGGACAGGGGACAAGAAAGAAATATGGGACACGCAATGAGCATGGGACATGGCAGCAACATGGGTAGTGATGGGGGACAAGCAACACAGGGAGAGCAGGGAGAAATTAAAGCAACACGGTTGGGGGGGCAAGCAGAAGATGCAACATGGAGAAGCACAAGGGCGTGCGCAAAAGGGAGGGGGTGTGGAAGAAGCATATAGGGACAAGAAGCACGATGGGGTAGAGAAGTACACGAGTGATACAGCGTGAAAGCACGTGCACTCTGTGAATGCTTACGGAAAAAGAAAAAAAGTAGTTCCCTAACAGTGAGCACATACTCCAGGGAAACACATTTGTTGAAGAGGCAGTGCTCAGTATCAGGTACAAGTCTGAGATACTAATAAGACACAGGCAATTGAGAGAGCCAAGGAATGCCAATCAATTGCAAGCAATGGGCAGGCTCCAAATCCCTCTATGTTTATGTCAAGCCACAATAAGCCTCACAACAGACAGGGCATGCTCTGTCTAGCAGACATTTTTGGGGAAATGTTATCTTAATAATTTGTACTATACCAGTACATAATCCATATAAAGCCAGAAAACCTCAATCCCTCTTCCTCACAGCTCCCTCTCAGGGCCCCAAGCATACATATGACACAGTCAAGAGGTGCATAGGCAAACAGAAAGTCCCCAGCTACAGATTAAGATGTTCCTCTGGTGAGGCCCAACAGCTGTCTAGCAGACATAACCTAAAAAGTAGATGAAAAAACTTTAAACTTACATGCTTCTTAAAACTCTATGTAAAACATGAAAAAATGCTACTAAGTGGGTACAAGTTAGTTGAAACGTGATGTGTTGTCTGCAGTATTTTAGCATGGTCAGAAAGCAAGCAGCACACTTCACAGAGTACAAAATGACTATGTTTTGACATAATAAATCTGTACATCATATAACAATTTTATCCAAAGTATTTGAGACATAACATTCTGTATACCAATATATTCACCCTTATACAGTGATACAAACTTTATTAAGGTCGGAATGCTGGAAGGCCAGATTGTAGAGCTATGAATTACAGATGACATACAGCTTTCAGGCACTGCCTACTTAACCTCGCCTATGTGATCTACACGGTACTAACGCTTCTTTCCTAGCCAATGTGTGCCCCTATTACAAGGGAGCAATCGATTAGCACTATTTCTGCTGATTCAGTAATAAAGAAATTATTTTGCCTGAAGCTCAGTCCAATCTTTCCCACTTAAAAACAAAATTAATTTGCTAAGTATCAGTACCACATTTTGGCCCACGGTCCTAGGATTCAGAGCAAAATAAAGTTGCTCTTTTCCACATCATGCTAGAAACAAAACCCGGTGTAAAGTGGGTTTGTTCAATTCTTATACTTGTTACTGCTGAGCGAGACAGAAAACACCAAATATGGCTCTTCAGGAAGATGTATTTTAAAGGGAAAAGGCTATGAATAGGCAATGGGCTAAACTGTAGAACACTGAACATGGCTGCAAAGTCAGCATAGTTCCTGTACAGATTTTCATCTTTAAGTTTAGAATGAACAGAATATAACATGCTACAAATAGCATTAGGATTGTTTTTTTTCAGGAAATTAAAGGGCACTGAAGTGGAGACCAGAGCCAAATGCTGGCATGGCATATATGAGCTGTGCGTTTTGTTCCTGCCAGCTCCTTGCCCTTATTTAAAGCTCATAGGGGAGGCTTCGAGCTGCTTACCAGATTGAATCATGTATCCAGTAACTCATCTTCTTTGGGCTAACTCTAAACTCTCACGAGAACCACAACGTGTTTTTTTTCTCTCTATCGGACACTACCAGCCATGCATGTTAAATGTTTCAAAACCCTAGGGAGAGCATAAGTGAAATCTGCACTCTGACAGTCGCGCCCACCGGGGTTGCCATCTTGTCCTATCCTTAGCCCCTCAGTGGCAGCAGGGCAGAGTGGAAACTACATCAAGTAAATATGGATCTTAGAGTCGGCTCTTGACAGTTTCCCCACACCCTCTCAGAGCAGGGGCAGAAAGGGCAATGCCACTGATACCAGTGGGCAGGACAGGGGTGGTAGCTGCTACCGCTGGCTGACCCCAATAGATGTCAATGCTACTAGACCTCCCCAACTGCTGACTGCAGCTGTTTATTAGGTAGCTGTGGAGGTACGCAGGAAAGGTTGGTGGAGCTAGAGAGGTGCCACATGCCAGACAGTCATTAGGTCACTTAGCTTCACACTTTGCTGGGTATCTCTGCTCACCATGGGCCTTGGAGCATTTGCAGCACCCTGAGCGTCTCAGATATAACAAGTTGTATTTCCTTGTTAAAGGGTTGTCAACCCTTCCTCTCGTCCTCCAGAAGGCGGTGTCCTTCCTGCTATGGAGGGGAAAGGATCTGGCATAACAGCGAGAGTCGGCAACTTTGCAACTGGGGAATCCGGTTCAAGTCTCTGTGTCAGCTCAACATCCTGTGATTCTGAGCAAATCACTTAACATCCACACGCCTAAAAAAAAACATTGGCAGTGTGGATAAGTCTAGCTGTGAAGGAATGCTGTATAATAAATAATATGAAACATTACAAGTGGATAGCATGGGAGTGGAAATGTATTAGTGTGGAAGCAAAGAACTGTAAAATAATATTGGTGTAGGATAAAAGGTCAACTGACAGTTGCACTGGCCAGGCAGACCTAAAAGCCCAGGTAAGTTAATGACTTCCCTCTTTCCATCTGAGCTCCTGCCAGTGAAAAACGACTTCAATTATTTAGTTATCTCTGACACTTTAGTAGCATTACAATGTCATGTGTGTGCTCCTGAAAGTTCAAGCTTAGGCAATTGGATAAATAAACACATTTATCATAGATGTATGAGTGCAAGCACTTTTTTTCGTGGACGCATACCACTACGGCCAATCAAAACATGTACCTATCTTGTTTCATCCAACTTTCTACTCAAAGTCTCTACCAGCCTCTGCCTGGTTATGGAGAAAATATCCACTTTTTCGTCTGAGATCTGAGAAGTGTAAACATTTCACTCTTTCTCCATTACACCTTGTCTGTTTCTTAAATTTTATAAAACATCTGTTTGAACTGGACTCTCTGCAATACAGTTCACAATAATATCCCCACAAAGCTCTAAAATATCCGTGTGTCTCAGCATAAATGTGAGACGTCAGCCGACTTCACGAACATCATACCCCCTCCTCCAACACGCTCAAAGGAGTTTAATATATGAAAATTAGGCCTGAGCTGCTCAAGTGGGCTTTTTGCTGCATTATTATTTCTTTATGGTCCACTGAATTCGGAATTTCATATCCCACCTTGCGCAGTTGCACAAAATTGTGCAAATGCTGCAAAAATCCAACATGTCGCGCAAGGTGCAAGCATCATATACTGCTTCCTTAGAGCTTTATCCTCCTGCAAATGTAAACTGATGCATGAATAATTTAATAATTGTAAATATGTAAGCAAATCAGGGGTCTGACTGCTAGGATCTCACTCAGTGTTGTTTAGATATAAAAACAGGAGCTCGGAAGCAGGGAGGGGAGTGAGGCAGGAACTCCTAATAACATGACGTCCCAAGTGTCCCCGCTCTACAGTCTCATTAAGTGGAATGGTGCTTTATTTATCACAGGCTGCCAGTTTTCAGATCTATAATCATCATCAGTCTTTCTTACAACATGACCGAGCCCTGCTGGCCCTTCTCGAACACTGTACAATGGCTCTGCGATGACTTTTTGAAAAATTGATCCAGACTGGACAAGGCGAAATCACTTGACTCGCTTAGTGCACTGGAAAAGGATTATGAACGTGTTTCTCACTGGAAGAAGTCTGCCCATCACGCTGGGCCTCTGCAGTCTCTCCCTACCCCAGTATGGCTTTCTGGAGGTTTACAATCTCTAGTAACAACATGTCCAGATTCCAAGCCAACTGTGCCACATTCACTAAAAGCCCTCATCCCTAACTGTCGGTGGGGACATTTGTAGATTAGAAACAGACCTCAATTGGATAGAGCTATGTCTGCATATTTTTGTGTGGGGCTCCTCGAGTTTGTTTTGTGATCTACCAGGCACTACATGTCAGTAAACCTGCCTGCTTTGTTTCTATGCTCGCCAATTACGGTGGTGCTCACACTACCAAGGTCTCATCCCTGGTCTGGCTGGCAGATCACAAAGAACACCCATGCCAATAGACTTTCTTTACCTCTGGATCAATAATGTAGAAAAACCTCTGTTTATACCTTAGACTTTCCCATTTGCTAGAGAAATTCAAGAAAGGACTCACAACTGACCTTTCCACAATGTGGACTATAAACTAAGGAGTCTCTGGGGGAGGAAGATGGCCTACTGTGAATCGTTGAATAACAATAAGGAAATATTATAAAAGGCACACTCACCGCCCACATGTGCCAAAGTAAACCATTCATACAGTACACCTCACATCTCGTTAGCCTAGTGTCACTTCTGCACCAATGAAGTCGAATAACTTCCTCCCTCCGTCCATTTTTTAGCACACTGCAAAATCCAGAACCCTTTCCACAACTCCATTGAAAATCACGTTTGCTATATTTTATGTCAAAGACCAAAGCACGAAATAAAAAAGCACCAAAAGTGCAGCATTTAGTAAAATGAGCATCTATATGAGGGGGGCAAGTTCTTTAGGCACACCCCATATTAAAACAAAAATCCCCAAAGAACCCAGTCTGCTGACAACAGCTGCAGGGCAGCCACCGTTAAAAAAAGATTAGGCTAGTGGGCTACTTACCTACTGGACAGAGAGTTGGCGCCCTTTGGGAACATAACAGCTGTTCGCCAACAGTCCACGCCGCTGACTATTCTTGACAATGCACGGAGATTGTAAAAAAAGATGATGGCTGCCCTTGTGATACTCACTCAAACTGACCAGAAGGTACAACGTGAAACCGGTGATGCCATCACTGGAAATGCTGATCTACTTTTGACAGCAAGGCCCTCCATTTACAAACATCAGTTATTTGATTAGATAACTAGGGGAAGGCACACAGATGGGAAATGTGGTTAAGACGGGCCCAAACCTGGAAGTCATAATTTACAGAGGAAACTCTTAGCAACCTTTCACAAATGTAAGTCTACGTGTTACAAACTGACAAATCTCACAATTATTTTCTGACCTACCTTACTGGTCTGACTTAATCTACGTTGGTCCTAACCACAGTTCTTTTCAGAGGGTTATCATTCATTTGTGAGGTCAATCTTATATAAATCTTAGATTTAAAATGGAATTGATTAGGTCTTACAGCCACAAGATCTTGACCATTTTGATGGCTGACCACTGGGGGCTACAGGACGATGGCTCAGATATGAGCACAATTAAAGAAGCATGATTGGAAAACAGGTGGAGAGATGATGTGAAGTGGCAGACAGTATGGGGGAGAAAGTAATATAAGGTGTACAAAAGGAAACTAAACAGCTGTCCAATGTCTCCGTGGGAAGAGTGCTGATACAATATGTCTGATTGCATCATAATACTTCCATCCTTACCTGGAGAAAGAGATATTTGCCTTAAATCAAATTCAAGTCTGCAATGAAGGATGTACTCGGTGATTACAACACACCCAGAAGAAAATGTGCTCACCTCGCCTCGTAGTGTGCAGAAATCTGGCTTAAGGGCCCACATGATATAAATCTAAAGGTAAGCTACGACTGAAAGGAACCGTGGCATACTGCTTCAAAATCTGTCTTGCACCATGGGGATTTAAGTTCATGTCATATGGCTGGCAAGTCATATGCTATTTGTTATTGTATCGTGAAGCAATGTGTGCTATCGAGTTGTATTAAGTTACACTAGTGGAAGCATAATATGCACCAAACTTTTTCAAGAAATTAATGCAATGTGATATAAAGGTGGGAGTCAATTTGAAATGTATTTGATAACCTTTCACATCTGTCTTTCAGTGCATCAGAGACATGATGAATACATTTATAAAAATATCAACGCTTTGAAAATACAATGAGCATCAATGTATTGCAATGTACAACTATGAGATAACTTTTCTTGGGTATAGGACAAACAACTGCATACTTCCTTTCATAACCATGGTTAATTCAACAACCCAGGTGGTGTTTTTGTACCACATTCTATTAATTTCTGGATCATTTACTGTCACCCCACTTTACTACAAAAAAATAGGTTTCAATACTTTTTCACCGAATTCACTCATTTTGCTAACACACATTTGTTACAGAAATCAATGTTATTGGATCTAAGCTGGCACCAGTTTCGAGGTTAACTACTAATTCAACTTATTTATATAATAATACTAAGTTATTTGTTGCCTCTCAGACTTATAGGTTTGATCAAGTGACAGCTGATCATTCAACACGAGTCAAAGGTGAAGATCTAGCACTAACACTTACATGTGCCAAATAACAACAGATAAATAGCTAAATCACAGTGGCACGGCTTTTACCTGGACCGGAACGGTGCATCTTGCGATGGGGTAGTCAGGATACTCCGAAGCCAAAGCTTCGCAGATGTTTAGTGGGTAATTGGATATGCAGATTGGCCTCACGGTTTAAGAAGATTAATCAGGATCAAGTCAAGCTCTGGTGTCAGGAGCTAATCTGCATGTTTCTGGACCTGATCTTCGTTCATGTTCAGGAATTGCACTAGGTTTCCCTTGTTGCAGTGAACTGTGCTACACCACTTGTGCTGGGACAACTCCTTAATTGTTGGGTTTTCATTCTGTGACGTAGGAGGGCTTGCTTGTTTTCAATGTCCTCTCTCTCGCTCTCAGGCTTACTTCCTCCGGTCTCTTTTCAGTGGAAAATATTACCTTTCTGTCTTTGGGAGGAACGTACATGCTCAGTCTGGGACCCTGCATTGTTTGATCTTGCTTGGCAAAATCTGTCAATGATGTCTAAAACACACTAAGAAAGATTAATAACAAATACATTTTTAAGTTCACTAATTATTTCCCAGTTGTTCAGGTTAATCTTAGGGTACTCAAGTTCTCCTTTGTCTACAACATGTTGGTTCTTGGAGGATCCAATTTTGCATACAAATAAAAATTACGCTATTTCGATCCCAAAACCGGTGTCATGTTTATGCTTTTCTGTGCCATCTTCTCCTTCTCTCTAACTTAGGCGGACATAGTAGATGTAGAATTTTCCTAAACTGGGATGTCTCCATGGACTTAAGGGACTGTTCATGGTAGCAGAACCAATTGCCCCATAAAGAAAAACCTCCCACACTGAATGTTCCTGCATTCAGGAATAGGTTTACCCGTGGCACTTCTGAGTCTGCTGAGTCCCAGTGGCCTATGAGGATTTTCACTGTGTTAATGTGATTTCCTCACACTGCATTTGCATCTCCTGCGTGGTTTTAGGGGAAGGTTCAACAGAGTTGTTACCTGAAATGTCTACACACTGTGTTCCTGCTGTGCATTAGTTTTAGCACCCTTTCTACCATGTCCACCTTCTCTGCACTATCATCGATGAGTTTCTTATTTGGGGGAAGGATCATTTTTCAGTGTTTGGACAACTCCCCGGCCATCTGCATCTCCATGTGCCATTGCTTTTAGTGTTGCTGCTGCAGTTGTACCCCCCTGACTGTGGGGATTATGCGAGGGGTCATGGTGGTAGGTGAGGGGCAGAGGGGGTTCCAGTTGGCCAGCATACTTAAACTGACAAACAGGTTGGGAGCAGGAAGGCCTAAGCTCCAGAACTCCAGTACATCTCCTGCTGACATTGAGGCAGGTCCTTCCACCAGGTGGTGAAGGCAGTTGGCGAGGCATGGGATGTGGTCACAGTTGCTGTTCCCTGACCCTGCTGTGTGAACGCACAGGCAGCAGACCAAGGCAGACCCAGCTATCCGAGCAGGATGCATCGCGCCCAACACTGCAGCTCGGAAGAGTGTGTATTGCCACTGCCATGGTCACAAGTCATATAGTGGCTATCTCTTTCTGATGCTTTCAATTATCGAAAAGACCACACTTCTTTACAACATCCATTTGCTTACGAAATGGCTCATTAGGATATAAGCAATTCATGAAAAATTACAAATACAAATATTAAGATCATCACTAGAAGGATTACACACAAAAGTCCATCAATTTGCCATGTCTTGAGTAAACTAGTTGAGGATAGGAATCTAAGGTGGAGGAGAATGCCAGAGGCGGCATAGGCTAGTAATTCTGCACAAATATTCGATCATTCCCTATAATACTGGTACAGAATGTTCTAAACTGTATAGTATGAAGTTTAATTCTGAACATTTGAGACACGCGTTATCACTCGAATTAGTAAGGAGAAGAATATAAATTCAGCACCTTTTTCTCTTCAATTATATTCCCTTCAAAGGAGATTTACAAAATGTGTTCATTTGTAAAATTATTAACCTGTCATGTCTTGCGCTAGACAGCTGGAATTTATGTTGCTCAGTTACAACAGACAGTAGAACACCAAGTAGGCACCAAAGAGTATGAATTGTGCATTTTATGAAAACTGCATTCATATTTTATCTGTTCTTTTCACCATCTACATTTCCAGGGCGAACCCTTATAAGGAGCTGCCCATTGTGGGTAACACTGCGCACCTTTTGCACTAGTGAACACTCGCACTCACTATTGCACTACTACTTATGGTTCTTCCCTGCAAAGTATGCTGGTGTGAGGTTGCTGCTATGGTAGGGGTTGTGAATGACCATCAACTCTGCCATCAAGATGGTCTACAAATAGGTGCTAATATGCAGGCGTGAGGTTGCTGCTATGGTAGGGGTTGTGAATGACCATCAACTCTGCCATCAAGATGGTCTACAAATAAGTTCTAATATGCTGGCGGGAGGTTGCTGCTATGGTAGGGGTTGTGAATGACCATCAACTCTGCCATCAAGATGGTCTACAAATAGGTGCTAATATGCAGGCGTGAGGTTGCTGCTATGGTAGGGGTTGTGAATGACCATCAACTCTGCCATCAAGATGGTCTACAAATAAGTTCTAATATGCTGGCGGGAGGTTGCTGCTATGGTAGGGGTTGTGAATGACCATCAACTCTGCCATCAAGATGGTCTACAAATAGGTGCTAATATGCAGGTGTGAGGTTGCTGCTATGGTAGGGGTTGTGAATGACCATCAAATCTGCCACCAAGATGGTCTACAAATAAGTTCTGCTATGCAGGCATGGGATTGCTGCTACTGTACGAATTGTGTATCACCATCTACTCTGGCACCTAGATGGCCTACAAATAATATACTAGGACGTACGACTTAAGAAGAAACTCCAGGGCAAATGAGCAGCAGAATTAGTCTCTGCACAGAAATTGCATTACACTAAATGAATTGCAGCCGACTGTGTTCAGCAGCCAAGGATGGCACGTGATATCACTCACTAAGCAGCAGGGCCCAATCGGATTGCAAACTGCATGATTTAATTTGTAACATTCTTGCCAACACAAAAAGGGTCATGGACAGCATAGTAATTTCAGACGAGCTGCAAACAGAATTCTAAATATGTTTTCCTAATAAAGGACCAGCACCGCTAGTTCAGCAGTAGAAACTGCCAAGAAAAGTGGATGGATTAAGAAAACAGAATAGCGCTGAGACCATTTGAGATACCCCATTTAAGGCAGCAGGGACAAAAACACTGGTTTAATACTTGCGGAAACGGGCATATGCATATGATGATGCAATCACTAGAGTCCTAGCAGATAAAAGCCATACCATAACATGACTAAAGGACAACATTTTATTAAACTACATGGGATTCTGCATTCCTTGTTTTAACGCCTGTCTTTAAGTCCTTTATAATTGGTGACTTGCGAGGTACCAAGTCGGCGATTATAAAGAAAAGACGTCAGCACTTTATTATTAGTTGCTACAGTTGAGTTCTGACATCACAATTTCTGCTGCCATAGTCAGCAGCAGAGGTGAAAGGCAGGTCAAGTAATGGAGCAGATGTTTAAAGCAACAAAAATTAAAATACTGATTTTCTTTCTATTTTTCTAGCTTACAGTGACTAGCAGAAAGAACATGATTATATTTTGCATTCCTTAGATAGCTATAGTAAAGTTAGAATCTTTTTGCATCTTTCTACACATTCCGAGTTATTGCAGCTTTTTTTTGACTGACTTGTTTTAACTGATTCTAGAATTGTTTTGCAAAAAAATATCCAACAGGTCTCTGGTGTGCTTAATTTTGCACTAGAGGTTCTAGTGTTTGCAAACAAGCTTTCTCTTTCATATGAAACAGCTACGCACCAAGGTTTTAAGTGGTTGGTGGGAAAGGTGATGTTTGAACCATATATTATACGGGCTAAAGTACCACGTGCCGTACATTAAAAGGATACTGCAAGTCACAGCGGGGTTCCATAATCTTATAAAGGAACTCAGTCTTCAACTATTTGATTATGGCACTCCCTTGTGACTTGTAATATCCTGGTAAAGTACAGAAAGGAGGTGCTTTATTCCTTATATAGTTATCCCTTATAAAGTATTTGTAAAGTGCTTTCTACCCTCTTATGTGGGCACTGAAGGGACTCATCACATCGCTAGCAGGCTACACTGGGTGGATGTGTTCCTGGAAGAGTGCTGTCTTTGCTTTGAGCCTATGTGGGAAGTGGTTCCATGCCGTGAGTGATGACCACATACCTCCGGTTGTTGCGTAGGTTCTCATTATCCTAATGAGACTACTGGATTTGGTGGCAGAATCACCTCTACTGCGGGGGACTGAGTCTGATCCCGCACCATGGGACACCTGTCGGCCTAATCCGGGTTTGTTCCGACTAACTAGCAGTGCCTCATCTCTACCCAAGAGCAGAGATGATTGGGACAACCGGGCGCATGACATACGTGACTCCTCAGGGGAATCGTGGTCACTCAGATCTTATCCGTTTCTCTGAGTTACATTAGTCTCACGTATGCAAGGACAATCAGAGGCAGAGTAAAGTTCAAAAAGGTTTTATTGAAGTAACTGCATCTTAGATAATAAAGCATGTGTTGCAATAACTAGGATGATTAAGCACAATAAGATTAAAATTGTGACAAGGAGAGTATAACACAAGAATAACGCTACCATACTGTCACTAAGGTTTGTAGGGATAGTTCCTACCTAAGCTATGTTACAGCACAGCATGTTTAGCTCTAATTCTGCCTTTCAGGTCCCCCCTGGGAAGACATCATCCCTCATACCTGAGCAAGAGGCCTGTAGTCTACATAAGCAGCTGTAGCGAAGCGATCAGCAATCAGCATACAGTCAGTCATCTGGCTGGAATCTCCCTCTAACGTACATGTGTCACAGTAGTGTTTTTATAATAAAACATCTGATGTTCCGAGAAAGACTCCCCACGTAAGAGTGTGTATGTTTCTGTGAATTTTGGAGACAAAGCATACCACTTTTGCCGGCAACCTATCTTACTGCAGCCTTGAGAAAAGCACAGAGTACAAGAAATGTCTTGTTTACAGAACGCAGTGCTGACCTAGGCGAAGAACAGCTAGATAGAGAAAATAAAACAAGATTGCAAATGTGGCTAATGTTAAAACTATAGATAAAAATGGCTACACAACACCCTCCCCTTGCCGGTTCAAAGCCTTACTTAATATATAAAAGCTACTAAAATTCATCTTAAAGTTAATATTTATGGGAATGTCAACGATAAGTTAAAAGACACTTGAGCATGTATTAGAAGGACAATTTAAAATGTTAATTGTGGCGTTGAGAAACCCAAATTTCAAAAGTCAGAGTCATTTTTAAAGTCGCTAATTGAATCCGGGATAATTGAAGATAAGAAATCTTCCACTTCGGCAGGTGGTAAAGTAGGAGGTTCCTTGCCAAGGAAAACCAAGGAGCATTCGTGTTCCAAAGCCTGAGCTCCAGCCGAGGCAGCAGCATTCCTTGGTGTGCCCAGTATTAAGTTTAGAGCTGGGTGATCCACAAAGGGCAACTCAAACAGTTTCCCATAGCAAACGCACCCTCAACGCACATGTCTGGTAATGAGACCTAGGCGAGAACATCAACAGATCAGCATCCAATGAAAGCAAGAGGTGCGTAGAAAGACAAACTTTCAGAGCACATTCAAAAGGGCACCAGAGGCACCGAAACACAGGCTGCACACAATGCAAAACCAGTCACACTCTAATCGCTCCAGGAGTGGTGCTCCAAAGTGATGCATTATGCGTTCATGACACAGCTGCGCTGGTGATAGCACTTTCAGTCCTCCTTGTTGTAACAGGACAGCCATTGCACAGAAAAAGTATCAATAGGAAAATGCCACCTATTATAGCCAAAGTTATCGGAAATCCCCCGAAAATACTGGAAAATACTGTGTGTGTCGCTGAAGGTATTAAGCCAAATATAGAGGAGAAGGTGTGAACGAAACCAGAACCAACACTTAAAAACAATTGCGATTCCAGTAGTACTAGACGCATTAAATATCCGACCCACAAGTTCACCAAAGTGTCTCGGAAAGTTAGTACTTAAAAGGAACTGTATCCCTGCAGATGACCTCGCAACCTGAAGCACATAGGTCTCGCCTACAGATGCAAGTGCCACATGTTTTTGAACAATAAAGCCTAGAGTCTGCTCAACTTGTCAAAATTCACATTTGAAGTAGCAATATAGGGCCAAATCTCAGCTACTTCCCTCTGTAGAGTAGGAGGAAAAAGTACATTCCCACAGCATGTAACAATTTTGGAGACCGAAACGACAAACTATTCCAGCTCGCCTCCCACAACAGCTCTTACTATTAAGGAGCACATAGCTGCCATTCGAGAGCACCTGGAACACAGGTCTAATCAAGGGGACTGGGACTCCCTTTAGATAACAAGCCAAGTTGGCTGCTGAAGCGTTACACGCCCCGTGCAAGGACAGCTGTTTACAAACCATTGAATGGCCGACAGAAGTCTTGCATTCACTACCGCTATGAAAGACCTCCTTCATGCCACTGAGACATTTGTACGTGAAGGGCAGCTCCCTCACGTTGTGTATATAACTATCTCCTAGCCTTTCATATCTGCCCACTGAAATGTGTTTTAAGCAGGATGTGGATTGGAGTGTTGAAATAGGCAGATTGATGACCCCGTGTATTAACCACTCAGCAGATGGTATTTCAGCCACAGTGAAAGGCAACTTTTCTAATTTTTCAATATTCAACATGACATAAGTTGCTTCCTTCTTAGCTATTAATTGTTGTTGTCGTGTTATATTAAATGTAGAAAATATGTCCCTCACGCTAACGTGTTGCCAGGGAATGCAACCTGCTTTCAGTGTTTGTAGTCTCCAACCTAACTGCATAATGGATCTTAGTTGACTCTGTCCATGGTGTAAAGATGTCATGTCACTCTGTACTATGTGTATTGCAGAGGAAACAATATTGTTTAAGGTGTATATTGGGTCGGACAGATATTAATCTCATTATCTACAACAGCTAATGCCTTCTGTAAATTTTCCCGATCTATTTGCCTTAACCAGCAGCAGCTTCTTGTTGAGAAAGCTTCCAAATTTCATTATACACTGCATATAAGAAGCGCTTTCTACGTTGTTTTCTGGGGCCTCACATGAAATCCTGTACATCAGTATTATTAGACAGGAGACTGAGGTGATCTTTAACAGCATCTAGTGAGGAACTCTTCAACCATTGCTGGCATAGTTTCCCTACACTGTATGTCGTTAATATACCAGCATGTTCAGATGAGACATAGCGAGCGTCAGACCTACTTGTTTCAAAAACCCCTGTGGAGTTTACAAAACGTTTATGACACCCATCGGTATCGATTGGCTACAATAACCACCCACCAGGATGTGAAAGTGAAGCATTAAATGTGCCATTTTGGACCCATTCATCAAGCTGATCTTCTGTTGCATTGATACATCTTTGCCATTTGTAAAATTTTGCAGGGGCAGGTATACTGGGCGCATTCTAAGCCTAAACAACTTGTCTGTTGTACAGTTTTATTTAATAATATCATTTAAACAGGTATCAGGCATGCTCTAAATAAAGCTTCCTTTCACCTTAATTGCCACTTTTTTGTCCCCCACACACTTGTTAAGTCAATCGACTTCAACCAATATTCATAGCCCTGTAGAGCCAACATGGAAACAAAGGAATCCAAATAAATTAATTTCCTTCAATAATATATGTACATTTTCCATAAATGGTTTTTAAAATAATATACCATTTTTAACATCGTGCCCAGACAAATATGTACGTTTTCCAGAATATACTTTAAAACTTCCTTGTGGAGGAGTTGGACAATGTTCCCATTTTGTGTAATTAAAAATAGTTTTCGGGGTACTTGCTCTGTGAATGAAGTGGTGTCCATAATAATTATAGCAGAACATGTCCACATAATTTTCTTTGGATTGATAATCATCCTCACTTTCAAATACAGTAAAATACTGCAACTCAGTCATCACAGAATCAACTGTTTTCACATCGCAGTTATCAGAAACAACTCCGGGTATTATTACATCATTCATAGAAAGTTTAAACACATATGGTATTTGAATGACCTTCTTGACTTTATCCCAAACAATCCCATCAGGAATTGATATAGCTGATATGTTCACGTAAGACAAGTCTCAGCGGAACCTGTGAGAAGAGAAATGGGGTTTTGTTCAGGAAGGTAATGACCATGTATTAGTAGAAAGAAAATAATAACAAAGCCAATCCAAAGGAGGAAAGCTAATATAGCCAAGAAAAGCCACAGATCGTTCCATGGGAGAATCAAGTCATTTGTTTTGAGACAAATTATCAGCTTATGTGTTTTTGACAGTTCAGATGCAGAAGAGGCACATGAGACCGATAAAGTGTCATTGATGTCGGCAAAGTATTCAGAAGCAGTTTGTGCAAAAACTGGAGCCATATTTTGAAGAGGAGAACTGACAGAAGTCTCCTGCAGTGGTTCGTAAAAGACAATGCCATCCGTTTGCGTAGAATTTGAGAATGATCGTCAACATTGTCTGTGTTGCTTGTTGTAAAAGATGCTAGTGGAACTAATGAGAGATCATTTTCCACCCTCCCCAAGCTCGGTGAGGTGTCAGCGTTGCTGTTTAAAACTTGTAGAGGGACATCTTGACCAGCAGTGAGAGGGATACGGGTACTACTAGTGGTTCCTCTTGGTCTGCTGTGCAGGATCGGCCACATGGTGTAACTTGACATTGTCGACGCAGACAAAGCGGTTTTCTTTAGAACCAGGCAGCAGTGGTAGAGTAACAGTTCTGGTACCATGTATCCGCATGACTGTAACCGGTGCACGATAAGGACTGAACTCCTTTTCACAGCAACTTTTTAACGTGCTAGATCCCCAACCTTTGGAATCCAGCCAGTAGATGTTATTGGTACATCCTTAATTCCTAAGGAGGCAGCACTAGCAGAAGCGTTGTCGTCACGGAACTGTTGTAATTCCTGCAAGACAGTGACACGTTCATTTATGTCAAAGGGTGTTTCTGCCGTCTCCACGCCAGGACCATCAAGATCTGGAACATACATTTGAGTTCCAAACAGGCACTCAAATGAAGTACGACTCCACCCCCCCCCCCAGGGACCTTCTAGGCAGATTATTAAATGCTCTCTGGACTCCATAGAGGTGATTAAGCCAACTACAACCCATACCTACTACTCTGGCTGTTAAGGATTGCTTTAAATCTCGGTTTCGTCGATCCACGACACTATTTACCTCGAGATGAAATGGAGACGAGTAATGGAGTTGGTCCTGTAACAAATCCATGGTGTCCCTGAATGCCCTTGAGGTGAAAGCAGGGCTGGTTTGTTAGAAATTAGTAGGGGTGCCTGTGGTGGACGTTTGACGGTGGACCCCTTAATTTGTTGGCAGGTATCACAAAAAAAGGACATACTGCTTGGTCTGTTTGTATAGACCTGGCCACCAATAACAAGCTTGCAACAATGATATTGTAGCCGCCCCACCAGCATGGGAAGAAGCAACTCCCTCAAGTGCTGCTTTGATCAACTCTGGGCTTCGATCTTTGTTGGGAATCTCACGATTACCCTCACCTGGTATTGTAGCTATGGCAGAAAACAAGTGTCATTCGGTAGGAATATTTAGCAGGATATGCTTTTGGCAAGGGAGTGCCTTCAGCCGTGGCTGTCACGGAAGCCCATATTTCATTGTCCGGTTTCGTCCTTGAACGAGTTACTGCAGCAACAGAAGACGTAGTTACTGCTGAATTTGACTGCTTATTCAGCCAGTGTATTCCCAGCAACGTGTATTCTAACGCGCTGGTGTCCAAGTGTATGTACAACATGGACATTTGGTAGCGTTTCCTTCAGATCCATTACTTTCCCCCAAAGAAGTGTGTGTTTGATGGCATTACCTTTGGTATCTCTGTACCCATTCTGGTGCCAATAATGCAGATATTCATTGAAGGATTGGACACAATAGTATGAATCACAGAAAATCAGTGTTAGCTGGTCAGGATCCGTATGCTTCAGTGCAATCACCAGAGCCTTTAGCTCTGCTAGTTGTGCAGTGCAATCCCCTAGGGGTTTGCATATAGGTATGTTGTGGATAGAATTTACTACCCTCCATATAGCCGCTTATGACTGCACACACAGCAGAGTATTGATGCTTTGTGCCTATAGCAGGTTGTGCTGAGCCATTGGTGTACATGACTCTTTGATATTGATCAATAGGTAATGTATTTGCCGGAACTGGGTATTCTAGTTCATAATGCAAAAATTCTTGAGTTTGTAACTTTGGGTCGAAAATATAGTCAAAATCAGTGGTGGTCAGAGACGTTGCCCATTGGATCCAACATGGATGTAATGTTTAACGTTTGGAATGTTGGCTTTGGTAACAGCCTCAAGGGCTGGGATAAGAGATACAACAATAATGCTTTTCCCCTGGGCTAATGGTCTTTTTTTAATGACAGCCATCTGAACAGCTGTGAGAATTTTCTCAGTGGGCGGAAAAACGTTGTTCTGCTGTTGAATACAAATGTGATTTGTATGCAATCTGGACTGTCTCACCCTCACTGAATTTTACATAGGTGAAACCAATGGCACCAGCAATTACTCTGATGACCAGATGTTTTTATTGTCCCTTGTGTATAAGTGTTGTGCTGCAAGCATGTCTTGTTGCAATGCTCTGACAATGTGTGTGTGTACGACTGTCAAGAATTTACTGGAAAAGTCAGGACGTATCACGTCATATAAGGGTTTGATGCGTGATTCATAATCTGGAATGTATGTTCTGCCAAAATTTTAAAAACCCAATAGCGATTGGAGTTTTTTTTTTTAATGGTACTTGGAAGTTGGAACTGTATGCATTTTTCTAAGAATCGTGGCATTAGGCTCTTTCCTTCACTTGATAATTCATATCCCAGAAACAGGACACTAAGGAAGGCTATTTTTGTTCTTTTGAAGTTGAATTTATAGCCAAATTCGGCAAATCCTACAACAATGCGGGCTACCAGTCTTAGATGTTGTAGTAATTCATTGTCTGTAAGATAGATATCATCTACATAGGACAATGCTTCATGGTCAATGTTGTGCAATATTGAGGTTACACTGTAGTGTAGCCATTTTTAATATAGCTTCATGCACGTTAGTTTAGCATTAGGCTGCTGTGCACTTTGCCCTAGATATATTTTATTCAACTTCGTACTGTTATTTTACAATAACCAGTTTTACGGTCTTGTTTTAATTTCTTCTATCATATTGTTTAGCTTAGTACAGCACTGTGTTCTCAAATAATGCATTCTTGATTGCCCTGTGCTTCAGTCAAGGTTACAGTCTGGTATATTGCCGGTAAACGTGGTAGAAGTTTAGTCTCCCGTATTCATAGAAAATGCACATCCTTACGTAGGGACATTTTCTTAGAACATCTGCGTGTTAGTATAAAAACACTTCCTAGTCCTAGTACAGGTCAAGAGGGAGATTCCGGCCAGGAACCTACAACTAGATGCTGAATGCCCTGTTGCTGATGCTGATGCAGATTACAGGCCTTTTCTCAGGTATGAGGGTTGATGTCCTCCCGGGGGAACCTGAAAGGCTGGTTTAGAGCTTCACATGCTGTGCTCGAAATATAACTTAGAGAGAAAATAATCTAGCGGCATCATGATAGCCTTATTCTTGTGCTTCACTCTCATCGTTACTATTTTAATCCTACTGTGTTGTGTAGTTCTGGTTATTGCAGCTAACGCTTTGTTATCTAAAATGCAGTCGTTTTATGAAACCAACCTTTAAAACTTAAACTGCCTTTGTCATTTATATATGAGACAGTACTGTGTATGAGAGAACCGGTTGTGACCTGAGTGACCACGACTTCCCTGAGAAGTGCTAAGATGTCATGCGCTCGGCTGCCCAATTGTCTTTCCCATTTGGGAGGGATAAGGCACTGCTAGTTAGCCAGAGTAAAACCCGGATTTGGAGTGACAAGGGTCCTTCACCGTCGGTCAGTCTTAGTCCCCCACACTGTGAACGATCTTGCCGCTCAAAATCCAGTAGTCTCATTAGGATAATGAAAGCCTACGCGACAACACGAGCAGCGAACAGTCCTGGGCTGTTCTTGTGGTAAACCAGATATTTTTTTCTGGAAGCCTAGTGCACTGAAACTTGTTAGGTCTCTACTCTCAGGCGCTATATTTTGGCAGAAGCAGCCATGGAGATATTCAATGTTTTGTATTTTTTTGCACACTATGTTGTTCATAAGTGCTCTGCTATGAGAATTTTGTCTAGCATATGTGCGTGTATGACTATTTAAGTGTCTGTAATCTAAGACTATTCTGTATGAATGGCCCGGTTTAGCTACAGGGAATAAAGGATTATTCATTGGTGAGACACAGGGTTCGTTTACGCCCTGGTACTCAGGTTGTGTGAGGATTTCCCTCACAGGTGCTTTAGCATCATGTTTTATTGGGTATTGGGGTTGAGGTAGATTCTTAATTGGAATTACATAATTGGGAGAATCTTTATCCCACCCTAAGTGGTTGCGATATAATGCAGGTGCCTATGCCAATTCTCAATCAATGGCGTAGGATTCTACGAGCTTGTCGGGAACAAGAGGCGAGAAAGAAGGTTTGATAATCTCTTCCCCGTATGGCAAGTATGGACAAATTCAGGTAGCCAATCCTTTTCGGCCAGTACAATATCATAAATGTTGACGACGTGGTCCAAAAAGATTGAGTCTATTGTGCGTTCAATGTCTCCTAACTGAATCATTACTTTGTGCACCCTGTCAGGCGTGGAGACACGCATGTCCACAGTTTCAACTTGTAAGAAGTCATCAGTTGCTTTCACCTCCAGATGCTCTTTAAGTTTACGGCAAACTATTGTGACCTCTGCTGCACTGTCTAGCAGAGCTAGTGCCCACGTCTTGTGCTTCAATAGAGCCCTCTTCTCTAGTGGCATGACAAATCGCAACTGCTGTCACTTTTTTCTTTTTAAATTGGGGTTTTTGTTCTGGAAGTTTCTCTTCTTTAACAGAAACGTCTGTTGAGCATTGTGATTCCTGTCTCGGTTTCACATACTCAGTTCTCCGCTCTTACCGCCCACCCCTCTCACTGCGTTTTTACAGTGAGTCCTGAAAGGAACGAGATTGGCGTGTATCAGTATATTGCTATCTGTCAGGCGTTTTTATATTATCTCTATTTCTGAGATGATATCTATTCTGAGGGGTCTCCGAATACAAAGATTCTCCCCTTTCTTTTTTAGGTGTTCGTTGTTTTTTGTCCCAGTGTTTTTTTAGAACCCTCAGGTGCTTGCTTGGTAGAATCTTTATTAGATTTACCCTAAAAGTGTGGTTTCGTGGGTCTGGCCCCCAGACTATCTTGACCAATACAAGAATAGGTTTCCGCGATAATCCTTGGCAGCTCATGTTCTTGATCCTGTACCGGAACATTCCGGAGCCGCATACTAACTGCTAGTGCTACTGCTTCACCTTTAAGAATACTTAGTATAATGGAAGATACAGTGGCAAAATTGCCAATAAGTTGCATCCCCAAGTCCAGGGCCGGGGCAGCCCCGTATTCATCTTGAATTTGTTTGAACACTTCCGGAAGATAGGCAAGTGTCGGTGTACCGTGTGCAGTAGTATAGAGCGTGGCAAATCCTGCCCCAAGTATTGCAGTTATCTACTGTGGGAACCATTCCAGATGGCAAGCACATAGTTAATATTCTATTCTTATCCTGAGGTCCCATATGGGGAAATACTGCTTCCAGTGCATTTATATTTTGAGCTAACCAAAACGGAATCTCTTCCCGTTTGGCGGGTACCTTACCCATGATCGAATGTACAGTCGCAGGATTAATGCATGGTGTTGCAGCATGTGGTTGCACTTGGGCAGCATGTGCTGGGTTTGTATTTAATGTTTGCATTACACACTGTACTAATAGATTGTATATTGTCGTAAGCTCAGTATATAAGCGGCAAACCTCTGCTAACGTCAAGGCTGCTACATCTGGGTGCGGTGTATATGTGGCCAATAAAGGCCAGGTAGGACCATCATTACTAAGAGGACCTAGCCTAACATGTAGGATTGTATGTGGTAGGGCACCATCAAGCCAATTATTGTGGTCTTGATAAGATAGAGGTATCTCTAAATATGCAAAAGCTCTATATTGTGCAGGTGTATTTGCAGGTGCATAGTGGTGAAATGTATTTGTGTTCCCATCAACTGCTGGAAATGTGACCCAAGAATAGAACATTTCTGTTCTGTAGGCTGCATAAGCTTCAACAAAAAATGTAACTTGACCCCCTGGGCCGTTAGGCCATGTGCCAATAAATGTGCAGTAAGGGTCGGTCGCATATTGACTGGAATTGCTACCCGCTTTGGGTTTGCCATGGTGAATGGTAAATTTTATTCAGAGATAAAACACACCAAATGGGTATTATCCTTTTAGGGTTCAAGCTTGAACAACCTACAGCATTAGTTAGGTACTCCCTACTTAGCTGAGGAGGGGAAATTTCCTCAATACCACGGACGTCTCCATATATAGCACTGAGGTGTCCTTACATGTAGCAAGACAGAAGTACTCAGGAGGACCCGAAAATTAGTGCCTGACCAAACGTTGGCAGCGCCATGTCACGTAGGTTCTCATTATCCTAATTAAACTACTGGATTTGGGTGGCAGAATCACCTGTACTGCAGGGGACTGAGTCTGATCCCGCACCATGTGACACCTGTCGGCCTAATCCGGGTTTGTTCCAGCTAACTAGCAGTGCCTCATCTCCACACAAGAGCAGGGATGGTTGGGGCAACCGGGCGCATGACATACATGACTCCTCAGGGGAATCGTGGTCACTCAGATCTTATCCGTTTCTCTCAGTTACATTAGTCTCTTGTATGCAAGGACGATCAGAGGCAGAGTAAAGTTCAAAAAGGTTTTATTGAACACGGCCTTCCATACATTATATGCCTATCCCATTGATGATCTAGGATTACATAATGAATAGGTATATGATGTGGTGACAAAAATGATATCAAATTAATAATGGGAGGACCATCGTAAAAAGAGGATTAATAGTCCTTCCACTTGTGGTTACAGGTAAAAGGCAGGGTAGACATACTTGACTATGGGCCGGATTATGATATTGGGGGTCCGACTGACGGAACGCCTATATGGCAGGCAGGAGGACACCGCAAAGCTGGTGGCCTCCCGTCCACTGTATTACGACAATACTGCCAGTAGTGTAAATGGCTGTGTCACTGCGGCGGCATGCCTAAAGCACATGCCGTCGCAGTGCCAGATGCACCTCGGGTGCACTGTTGCCATGCCCAATGTTGTGCATGGCAGCATTGTGCATCGACAGTGCAGGCACAGGTGGGGCACAACGTGCGCCCTGGCCACACTGCCCAATAGACCGAATCGTCCTGGGGCCCTGTTTAAGGGCCCCTTCTGTGCCTTTCTGCCAAGCTTTTCATGGCGAGGTCCGAGTCATGAAAAGCTCAGTGGAAAGGCAGGTCGTGATCAGCACAATGGTGCACATCTGCACCTACGCAACTGACTACAGCTTTCCCCACTGCTGCTGGATCAAAGATTCTGGCGGCTGCGGCGGTCCAACTGCCATCCTCATAATCTGGCAGTCGGACTGCCAAGGACGCGGCAGTCGAACTGCCACTGTGGGTACGGCAGTCGTAGGACTGCCACACCCATAATCAGGGCCTATGTCTGTGAAGTCTGGGGCTGTGATGTGGTTAGAGTGCTGTGTCCTTGGTCAGATTGAGGGTCTTCTGGTGCAGAGTGACTGTGTGTACTTTACAGATCGCTTTCTGCCAAAAATTAAAACAAAAGGGAGGACAAGAACATGCTTCTCAAAATTGATATTAGTCCATGCATCTTGCATCCAATAGAATCTCTCATTTAAGTCCTCGCTTTGTGCTTTCACTCACTCCCACAGCTGCATCACCCTTTAGTCATTGCCTCTCCCGTCATCCATCAGTCTCTCCATTCATCTTCCTACCATGGATCCTACCTATCCCTGTAGTTCTGCATCTCTTTCCACCTCTCCCTGCAATCAACATCCATCTCTCCATTACTATCCTCTCCCAAAAGCCTGACTTTCCTCATCACTCAAGCTCCAAACAGTACTCATCATTCACTCGTCACCATTGCTCTAATCCAAGCTTGGTGATCCTTCCCTTCATCACAGTCTCTCCTTCTCTACTTTGCCCTGCCCACGTCATACCCACAGCTCTCTCCTCCAAGACTCCTCCAGGTCCCCGCTCTGGGCTTTGACAGCTAAACTGGTACCTAGGTAACTTTGTAGGGCTCTCCTCTGTTGCAGCAACCCATTGAAGGGTGGAAGGGGTAATGGCACAATAGAGCATAGTACGCACACCTGAAAAGATGTAAAATATGCAGGTCAGGGAGAAGTGCTTTGTGCAGGGGAGTGTTAGCACCGCAGTGTATGTATGCTCTGCAAAGCAGGGTGAAGCGTTTGTCAGAGCTCTATAGGGGTACATATTGTAACAGTTGAAACCACTTTCCATGAACTCCGAGCACACAACAAGCAACACTGACATTAGCTAAATAGAGTACCTGTGTTCACACCGAAGTAGAACAAAATGCAACTGTGCCATTCATGATTTACAACAAACAGGGAAAGGGGTCAACCACACTGAACCCAGAAAAGCAGCAGCAGGAAAACAACCTATGCAGGTCAACCTATACCTGTAGTTTGAATTTAACAGGAAAATAAACAAGCATTTTCAATGCAACGGGTCTCGCATTTGTTCGAGTTAGAGCTATTAGCGTTGTAAAGCAAAAAAAAATACGCAGTGCGATGGTGCAATGTAAAATGCAGTGATGCGTGATAATATAAACAGATAAAGTAGTCTGTACTCCAGGCTGAAGACATCGAGCCTTGTATGTTTGATACGTTACTGGTGCTGTGTAGGTGGGCTAAACACCAGAGAAGGCATGACGTATGCATGCCTTTCACAAATTAAAGCAAGCGGATTTTAAAAGGCAAGCCCACAAACCAATGTAAGTGACTGACGTGGCATGGGCGTGGTTTCAAGCCCAAAGAGAGATTACAGAATGGACGGAGCACATTGTGCTCGCCCATAAAAAGAGACTAGGGAAGCAGTGAGACGAACCACACAGCACATGGAAAGGAACTGTACCAATGGCAGCCATATTTGAATGGTGTCGTTTGTAAAGAGAGATGACCAGGCACTGTTTCGGCAGGTCCAAAAGGTAAGTAACGAGAGACAGGTTGCAAATGGAGTAGAGGAGGTGAAGTTTCCTGGTTTACAATCTACTTACTTTAAAACCGGGTAACTTGTTTTTCAATTTCAGTTTGGAATATTCCATTTTATTTAATTTATCCTCGAGGATTCATTTCAGTGAAATACTTTTTGTGAATAATGTGTATTAGTATTTTTAATGCACATACAGTTTAGCTCCTGCATTATGGCATGTCTTAATGACAATAGAAATAAATCTGCTTTTCAATGCATATCAAACAGCATTTTATATGGTAGCACTATTGGATAGAAAAACGATTTAGCTTCTATTTGGTGCATGGGATGCGTTGACATGCATGTTACAAGTTAAATTCATAAAAGAAAAAAAAAGAAGAAAAAAAAAGGAAACCTAAAAATCTCTAAGCAAATTCCACCCAAGCACCGTAGTGTGGGTATGGATGAAATATGCCATAAGTGGTGAACATTGGAGCCCAAATAATCTTGACAAAGAACAGAGGAGAAGCAGATCAATGTGAGGAAGAAGGGGGGCGGGGGTGAATGGGAGAGTCTAGTTTTCAGGAATACTTTACAAAGTCCGAGTTAGGGGGTCTCGGGACAATTCGGTGGCCTAGTGTTAGTGTGGGAGTGTTTCGAGAAAATGTCTAGTACTGTATCCAGTATAGCGCTATAGAGCGTTTGTGCAGGCCTCTCTTTTCCACTTTACTGAGGGCAACACTGTTCGCGTAGGCCCATCCAATGACTTTGCCTTACAACTGGGGAGCAGGGAAATTTCAGTGAAAGACTTGAAGCCTGTATTTACCAGTCCCTTTTCTACTCCTACAACACCACTGCCCATTTGCTCACCACCCACCTAGACTATCAAAAATCTTTCTAAAATAATTCTAGCACCTGTACTCCTCCACCCGAAAGCTGCCTCAGTACATCCTCTTCTGTAACTCAAGGCGGCAAGCTAGGACTGAATGGCATTCATTTTGTAACTCAAGGCAACAGCCTATGACTGCATGGCATTCATCTTGTAACTCAAGGCAACAGCCTATGACTGCATGGCATTCATCTTGTATCTCAAGGCAACAGCCTATGAATGCATGGCATTCATCTTAAGGTGAAGTGTATCCAGCAATCACAGCAGAGGATAGACAGGCTGTCTCTGGGGCCCACTATGAGATCTAGAACTGTAACATAGGTACCATTCTCTGCTGTTGTCATGAAAGGAAG
The DNA here is from genome assembly GCF_031143425.1 of Pleurodeles waltl. Taxonomy (NCBI): domain Eukaryota; kingdom Metazoa; phylum Chordata; class Amphibia; order Caudata; family Salamandridae; genus Pleurodeles; species Pleurodeles waltl. Next base: position 1,128,568,960 of record NC_090448.1, read on the forward strand.
AGGGTCGCACACAGTCATGGTCTTAGATCTACGGGTTTACTAAAAAATGCTAAGGGCATCTTAAGTCTAGGGCGGTGCAGAAAAGTTGTTTCTGAGCTCCACAGCACCAATTTGGAGTAAAAAGCTTCCCATATCATTGGGCGCAAAAGTTTCACATAGTTTCTGAGGCAAATGAATACCTTAAAATGTTGAGGTCTTTCAATTAGGTTTAGATGCCAGGACTAAAGCACTAAACCTGGAAGCCATTAGAAAACCACAAAAGCTGTCCAAGAACTGAGGTAGGCTATATCCCAAGTGCCTTAACTTAACCAAACACTGACAAAGCTAATGGGTTTGATGCCTATAAAGTGCATTAGAGGAACATAGCACAAAGGCATACATGCAGACAGCACATACGCTTGCACGCAAAGCAAGGGGTGTAGATTCACCCAAGGCAACAAATGTCCAGTAAGAGTTCATAGGATGATGTGCAGCTCGGCAGGACTTGCTTTGTCGCTTTGGACAGGACCGGCTGATAGTGCACAAGGTTAGTCTTGGAAGATGTATGTCAGGGGTCATGTGATGATGTATGAGAGCATAGGGTGCCAGTGTCCGAATCAAAGCCTGCCGGAGTCAGCACTGTACTGCTCCCTTTGCCACCACATGATCCTCAATGAAAGGACAGCAGGATGAGGCTGCAGAGAGACGACAAGCCAGCAGTGCTGAGATGCCGTCAGACAGGCGTCTATAACGTTATCACAGGCAGGCACTGCCAAGAGAAACGTGGGCAGCTGCACAAAAGCCTTCAGTGAGGGCGCTACCAATGGAACCAGCAGATGGGACGGGGCAGCAGCCAAACTTGCAGAGAGGTGAGACTCTCGTAGCTCTCACTTGCTGCTCAAACTGCGCAGCAAACAGAATACACGGGGCTTTGTTCCTATGCGTCCAAACCATCCGACGTGCATGCAGCTTTCATCGAGCCAGAACTAAAAGCGACATTGTCAAATATATGATTTTGGCTTAGATCTTTGGGGGATTCTGCTGCAGTTTAATAAATGGAAGGCATGCTGAGGGCTCCCAATATTACCTGTCCTCGTCTGATCCCAGTGGCTGCGTTCGTGAGGATGCTCAGGTGCCCAAGGCCACATATTTAATGAGTAATTTGGGCACGCCGTGATCTAGATCGCTTTGATTTTAATCTTCCAGCACGCGACGGTGGAATAATTAAAACTCATATTGCAAGCCTCATGCCGACCACAGCGTCTTGCAGGACACCACCACTAATGAGCGGGGCAAGGGTGGAGTGAAACCACTCATATGTCAAGCAGAGAAGGGCTGCGACGTTTGTACTTTATTTTACACATTTCAAACTTGCATACCATCGTAGATAAATATTTAACCACATTCAGAACTGCAATGAAGCTTTTGCCTCAAACACCTAACTGCATATCAGTATATGTAATCCATCAAGCCACATTTTCAAGAAAGTTCTTCGGTATACATGGCCCAGCCCTTCCTACCTGTACAGAGCAGCAGGAAGAGAAATTACACATGGCTTTGGGAGCCATGTTTAGGGTCAAGACTAGCGCACGCATCTCGCTTGCAAGACTGTGTGTACAGTAAAAGGCTTAGAGCACCCTTGTTGCTCACCATTTTTTGGCTTGCGTGGCACTCTTCTTTACAGTCCCGTAATTTGTCACTGCAGTCCAAGCATCATTTTTGTTACTCTGTGTGGAGCAGGGACCAAGCATTGATTGATTCAACTTAATCAGTGTCCGTTTGCTGCTCCCAACCTGACTGAGGGACTGTTATGTTCCTTTTAACTTCTAGTACCCTGCAAACAGAAGGCTAGTGACTGGCTAAAAATGTGCCCAGCAAGACAAACTAAATTGCAAAGTTTTATTTTTATAGCTAACTTTCTTTTACTTTGCCAAGTTGTCTTTTATCACTTTGCACTCATGTTCTCTTTTGTTTTTGCTTGTGAGCTCTGTTTTCAAAAGAGGACAATTGTCTTGTTCTAAATATTGCAAAGCAACATTGTTTCTTTATTATGTGTAATTTCTGAAATGATGCTTTAATACATACTCATGTAATAGAGCCCCACTACAATCCACCCCACCTCACCTGATACCAATCCACCATACTCCAGTCTAAACCAATCAACCCACTCCAATCCATTCCAACCCAACCCACCCCAATCTAATCTGCCCCACTCATGTTCGCCCCACTCCAACCCAAATCAATTTGCCCCACTCCAATACGCATCACTCAAATCTGCCTCACTTTAATTCAAAACATTCTGGCCCACTCCAATCTGCCCCACTCCAATCCAAAACAACCTCCCACACTACAATCCAAAACAATCTGCCCCACTCCAATCCAAAACAATCTGCCCCACTCCAATCCAAAACAATCTGCCCCACTCCAATCCAAAACAATCTGCCCCACTCCAATCCAAAACAATCTGCCCCACTCCAATCCAAAACAATCTGCCCCACTCCAATCCAAAACAATCTGCCCCACTCCAATCCAAAACAATCTGTCCCACTCCAATCCAAAACAATCTGCCCCACTCCAATCCAAAACAATCTGCCCCACTCCAATCCAAAACAATCTGCCCCACTCCAATTTGCCCCACTCTGATCCAAAACATTATGCCCCTCTCCAATCCACCCACTCCAATCCAACCCACCCCACTCCAAACCACCTTAATCTACCCCACTTCAATCCAGTCAACCCCTATTCTATGAATCCAATCCACCCACATCAATCCAATCCACCCCAGTCCAATCCACCCCACCCACTCCAAAACAATCTGCCCCACTCCAGTCCAAAAAAAATCTGCACCACCTTAATCCAAAACCCACTCCATCCCAATTCATCCTACTCCACAACACCATAATTCACCCCTCTACAACCCAGTCCACCCCACACCAATCCAGACCAATCGACCCCACACCAATCCGATCCAACCCAACCCAATCCAGTCCCATCTACCCCATTCCAATCCAATCCTACCCGCTCCAAGTCTGATCCGCCCCCACTGCAAGTCCCATCCGCCCCCACTGCAAGTCCCATCCGCCCCCACTGCAAGTCCCATCCGCCCCCACTGCAAGTCCCATCCGCCCCCACTGCAAGTCCCATCCGCCCCCACTGCAAGTCCCATCCGCCCACACTGCAAGTCCCATCCGCCCACACTGCAAGTCCATCTGACCCCACTCCTATCTAATCCACCATACTCAAATCCAGCCCACCTCACTCCAACCCTCCTCACTCCAATCAATTCCACTGCTACCCAATCCACCCCAGTCCATCCCACTCCAATACAATTCACTTTAATCTGCTCCATTCAAGTCCAATCCACATTAATCCACCCTACCCAGTCCAATCCACCCACCCCAAACCACCTTAATCTACCCCACTTCAATCCAGTCAACCCCCCTCCAATTAATCCACCCCACATCAATCCAATCCACCCTACTCCAATCCAATCCACCCACTAAAATCCAATTCACCCCACTCCAATCTACCCCAATCAAATCCAATCCATCCCAGCCCACCCCAATCCACTCTACTCCATTTTACCCCAATCCACTCCACCACACTCAATCCATCCCACTGCAGCCCACCACACCACACCCCAATCCAATCCACTCTACTATATTTCAATCCACCCCACTCCAATCCACCCCACCCCACCACACCACACCCCAGTGGCAGCTGCCACTGAACAGGAGTGGCAGGGATAAAAAAAAAACAAGTTTTTTAACACCAATTACCTGGTCAGGTCGAGAGACGTGTTCGTCTCCTCCGTCCTCCTCTTCGTCTGGAAGCACACAGGCCTCCAGACTCCCATCAGCCAATCACAATGTTGCTGTCACCAGCATGACAGCAGCGCCGTGATTGGTTCGGTGCTCACAGAGGGAGTGGCACCCTGTGCACCTTTTCTTCCAGGCTGTGAAACATAGCTGGGTTGGAGAAATGCAAAGTGTGCATGTCTGATTGGCCGGCCCGACACCGCCGGCCAAACAGACATGCGCACTTAAGGTGTACATACCACCACTCCTCCCTGCAGCTCCCTCCAGCCCCACCCGCCCTTTCCTGGCTCAACAAAAAAATAAATGGTAATAACGATCCGTTATTATCATTTAATTTTTCTTCTGCTGAAAGCAGCAGGGCAACACTCCTCTGGCTTAGTGGAGGAGCCGCTCCTGCCCACCCCTACTTAAATCCACCCAACTCCCTCCAATCCACCACACTCTCTATCCCAATCCAATCCACCCACCCCATCCCAGTCTGACCCACTTCAATCCAATCCAATTCAGCCCACTCTGATCCAATTCACCTCACTACAATCCACCCCACTCCAATCCAGTGAATCCAATCTAGTCCACTCCATTTCAATCCACTCCAGTCCAATCTAATCCACGTCCACTCCCCCCAATCCAATTCACCCACCCCAATCAAATCTAATTAACCCAGTCAAATCCACCCCAATCAAATCCACCTCACCCCATTTCAATCCACTCAAATCCAATCCTTCCACCAATCCACCCCACTCTACCCAATCCAATCCACCCCACAACACTCTCTGCCACTGAACTTTATTCCCCCTACTTCACACTACGACACTCCGACAAATCCATTCTAAGACACTTTATTCCCCCACTCAACTCTGACACTTCACACTACTAACTTTTAGTTGTACTAAACAGCAGCCACACTGGTGTACACCATGGCAAAACACATTGCCTAAGCCAATTATCTATTGTATAGGCGAGACCAATTTGCTTTGTCAATGCTTTTCTTTTTTGCTTTAACTTCCACTCCTTGACCTTCCCCAGGCCCTGCAACAGGGCTACAGGTGGGTCAAGGGGTCAGCAGCGCAATGTCATTGTCAATGCTGGCAATGGAAAAATGTACTTATTTGATGCCTCCCTTATTTGTTTACTAAATACTTTGTTTTAACATGCTTTTGGGGTGTTGGGGGGGGGGGAGTTGCGAAGGAGGGGGGGTCAATAAGTACTAAGAGATTTGGAGATTAAGTATCCAACAAGTTTCAGGATATTATATCATTGAAATAACTCAGGTGGTTAATGCAGTTGCTGGAGAGATCTGTCTGCACTGTTTGGTTACGTCGGGTTCATCAAAAAATAGCTCAGAGAATTAATAAGCCGCCTGCAGAGTATAGTGTATTAATGTTGGTCAAATAACTGCATTGTATATTAATGCCCTAGTCATGGAGATCCTTGTGTTACCTTTCCAGGTTGCAAATCTAAATCCTGACAAAATAGTTAACGTATGTATGCACCAGCCTACCAGTTCTATGTAAACTGGAACGAACAATTTTGAAACCTTTCAGATTTTACATCTATCTTTCATTATTCTAAGGCTGATAAAGCAGGTGCTGATTAGTAGGTAATAAACAAGTATTAACTGGCAAAATCAGTTTTCCTTTTGTGCTCCAAAATTATCATGATCAGTATACTCATACAATTAGAAAGGGAAACCTGGTATTCCTACTGAGCATGCACAGAGCTTCCTCTATTACAGAGATCCACTGCTTCAGAAGGTAAAACACACTACCATCTCCATTTATCTCTTGATAAATTGTGAAGTTGCACAGAAGGGTATGTCTGTTTTTCTAGATAGGCTATTGGGTGTCAAAGCCAGATGTGCTGCTTCTGACTTCCAACCGGTTCCAGTCCAGACACAACTTGGACAAATGCAATATGTCTGCGCGTGAACCAAGAGGCATTAGCGGGGCACAGGAAACTGAAAATAAGAACTCTCCCCACTCGCTTTCAGGAGGCTCTCCTTATGGCAGAGGAAACGTAACACATACGCACTGCTTTGTCTTTGGCACACTGCACTGGGACACCGGTGGGACAATTCACTGGGACAATGTGCAGGGATCAGCCTGGATCCCAGTTCAGATTCAAGGACAGCTGCCAGATTCTGATTGGTTCCCCATCTACTCCAACTGGTCCCCAGGAAAATTCATACTGGAGAGTCGGCAACAATGCACATTTTTATACACTCAGAACCTCGACAATAATTTAAATGTGGTTACAAAAAAAGGCAAGTTGATGTCTCTATCATCTACGAAGATGCAAAGGAACACAAACCATGTTATCTTGAAAATGTGAATGTGCTAAAAATGCGCCATAACGCTGCAGAAATGCTACCCTCGGCCCGTCTTTTAAACATCAAACCCTAGCTTTATAAGCACAATTACTAGTAGAGGGCAAAACATGCGTTGGCTTGAATCAGAAGTTATTTCAAGGCTAACACTGAAATAGATGATCTGTGGTGTACAGTTCGGTTTTAATTTTATATTTAATATTTTAATTAGCACATGCAATGTTCACATGCCGGTTATATTACATGATGTCGTAACATTTCTGAGCATACATGTACTCGGGTGGATTAGTCTGCTCACCTAGCAGGGAAGGGTAGGTAGGTGTCCATGAAACACCTTCAAGAATTCCATTAAAGTCGTGGCACTGTGGTATTCACCAAGGTTCCACTGGTAATTTCCTACCCGGCAAGCACCTGTTAGTAAACACCAATGAAATGAATGGCAGAAATGGTGGAAAGTGACAAGGGGATACCCTTAAATTTATTGGGTGAACAAGAAGCTTTTTTCACAACCTCATTTACTAGGAAGAAACAGGGGAAATTAAACTAAACAAGCATTATTCTGGTTAACCGCAAACCTGCCTGACTGTTTGGCAGGTGACAACCCACCAGGCACAGGGCTACAGAAACCCTACAGCTGAAAAACTTTGAGAAGTGCAGTTTTCAGGTGTAACTTGTTTCTGAATTCAAAACCAAATGGAAATTTAAGACAAAAGTGAACTTAAATCTGCACTCCAAGATTTCCATTTGTTTTTTGTAAATTGAGTCCATGGAGACTAGAGGAAAAGGTTAACACAACTCATGCCTCATCAGACTGAGCCAAGAACCAGTTTACTGTCAACAAATTCACTGTACTGCACTTGGTGGCAACCCTGTATTCAGTACTTTCACCTGATAAGTTGTACATGATCATTATCCACTGAACCCCTCGTAATATTACGCTAAACATCTGGCAATCAGCGTAAAACAAAGCTCTCCCTGCCTGAAATATGAATACAACGCAATTCCTCATAGGATCGTGTAAGCTCAGGTACAGCCACTGTAAAAGTCTGCTTTTCATTTCAATGCCTGGTTGTACCTCTTGTTCAGATACTGGTCAGGACCGACCAACTTTTCTGTTCAACTCTCTAAAAGAACCTCCATCTTTAATATTTCTGAAGTAGGGGGGGTAAATGTCGCAAGTGCTGACTCAACAACCTGGCAGGGCGATGTAGATGTCAGCAAAATTAAAACCCATCAACTCACAACCCGGCTGCAGAGTGACAAAGTCGTATGATAACTTATTAGAAAATGTAAGACACTCTTCCAGTAGACTAGGGATGGCTGGCTACAGATGTACTGTGGCTAACATCCACAATATATTTGCCACGGACCTCTTAATATACTTGCGTCACTCTCTAGTACCAAGGCTGCCTTTACAACTTATTTTGATGGTGCTTGGAGTGGGGATCAAGGTGAGCAAGAGTATCAACAACTTAATTGCGCAATCCAGATAAAGAATTCAACTTCCAGACCAAGTTCATAAAAAGGAAACATTATTTGGGAGGTGCCCACCATCAGTCTAACGGAGATGGAGAAGTCTTTTACAGAAAAGCCTCTAGCTTTGTCAATGACTTCTAATATTTATAACTAGGTGAAAATGATGACGGCCCTCAATCCTCAACAATGGACACCCTGCTCTAGCTACTTATCAACAGAGTAACAAAAAATCGAAGAAAAGAAACATTTAGAAATATTGAGAAAAACAGGTATTGCCATTTCAATGAAAGTCAGTTGGAGCAACACTGAGCAATAACTTTTATGGAACTAAATATGGGTCAATGGGGAAAAGGAAACAAGTTCGGAAAAATGACTAAATACATTTTTCGAATAACTGGAGCAAGTGAACACAGCCAGATATTGCTGATGGATTAAGTCCAGTGAACCGATACCGTCTGAGATGTTCTCTTTTCTGGAACTCAAACTGTAGCAGTGGCAGCTTGTCCTTATGGACATTGGTTTGGGCTTCTTTCTCTTTGCATTCTCTCATTTTTTCAATCACACCGATAGTGAATAATTTTTCATTATTCACTATTAGTGTAGTTAAAATGGAATACAATTAACTAGACTAGACCCTCTCTTACAGCTAAGGTAAGCAAAAAAAATAAATGTGTGTTGTGTGCGTGCTTGGGGGTGAGTGTGTTTAGATGAGCAAATGTGTGTGTAAGTGTGAATGTGTAAGCATGTGTGTGTGTGAGTGGAACTGAAGGTCAAAACGGGTGTGTGACGTCACGTCCGCTACCCCTGGCATTTTGGTGAATGGATGTTCATGGTGCCCAGTGGTTGCTGACAGAGCTCAGAAAGGAGTATCATACTTGCAACCTTTCAACTTTACGAAAACTGCTATTCTCAAGACTAAAAATAGTCCCTAGGTGGACAAGGAACATCCCATTACAATTCATGGATCCAAAATGTATCACCAACAATCTGCCGTATTTCAAACACAATCAATGACTCCAGTGTATTTCAGGTCCACTAGGTCCTTCAACCAGTGGGTCTGACCTGCATTGGAGCCATTGATTTGAAGTTTAATAGGATGTTAAATTTCCTTCAGAAATGACACTAACCTATGAGGATGCCTAACTTACTAGACAAAAACTGTATAAAATACATATACCAATTAAAGGTTGATTTAGGGCCCGATTTAGAGTTTGGCGGAGGGGTTTCTCTGTCACAAATGTGACTGATAACCCGTGCGCCATATTCCAATTCCATTATGTCCTACAGATACTGAAATGCAGCGGACGGGATATGAGTAGCCCATCTGCCAAACTCTAAATCAGGCCCTTACTTCTTTTGCTACCATTTTTAAATTCTGCAAACGTCACTGCGGCCCCAAGAGTTGGCTTCTTCGCCCAGGGACTATTTTCTCTCTTGAGAATAGCGGTTTTCATATTTTCCTCAACGCTGCTGAACACAGAATGCAACAGGACGGCATGCCCATGTCTGATTACTCTGCTAACCTGTTTGGTCTTATGGAGAAGTGCAAAACAGGAACTGCGTGTCTGTTATTTAACCTTTAAACTTTATCACTGAGTTCCGATACCTTCTGATCAATTTTATTTTTTTAATGATGCAGCATACTCTTAAATATATCTCTTTAAACACGTCCAATAATTTCACTCAATTTGTTTTACCTAAGAATTAAAACTCCTGGTCAGAACCTGAGCCCCTGCCTAACTCTGCTTGAATTCAGCTTGGGTAGAGCTTGATTACACAGTGACAGAATTGTATCGAGTATTTCCATGCACCAATAAAATCAGTTTTAAAATCTCAAATACCTCTTTGATTTACAGTGAGAGACTGTTTCATACTTTATCTTTAAACTTCCTCGACCTCTAGACATTTCATGTCCTGCACTTGGCAGGCAGCCACAGCAGCTACAAAACACAGAAAAAAGGGGGGGGCTCTTCGAAAACATTATACATCGGAGGAAAAAAATAGCTAGGAGCTGTTGGAGTGTGAAGAGTTGGTGCCCATTTCAAGCTTAATAAGTTCTGCACAGTGATAAAACAACAATTTATGCGGATCATTCACCAATTAAAAAGTAATCGCACGCGGAAATCACGTTCCAGCACTCCAGCATTTTTCTTCACTAAGCGCAAATCAACGATGACACATAGGAGAGTAAATTCCTCGGCCTGTGGGTCAACCAACTACAGACGTTTCACTATCATTCTACCAGCTAAGCCTGCTGAAATTGAGTCTTGCACAAATTAGGAAACATTTCAGAAATAATTAGTGAATTAGCAAAATTCGCTGAATTCTAGATACAGTATCTCATTAAATGTACTGACTACAGGATTTCAGTAATTTACAATAATAGCATTACATTATTATTCCATGCTTTGCTTCAATTGACAGCACTACTCCCCCAAAATGTCTTTATTTATAAGATTAATCACATCAATAATACTCTTCCAATACCCTTAGCACCCAATTTTGTCGGAACTATGGCTTATGGAATTTATTTCTATCAGTAACATCTGTAATAAATGCAGGCAACTTTCCAGGCTTTCACCATCACTGTTGTTCAAGTGTTGGCCCTCTCTCACATTCAAGGACGAAATGCCCCACTAACAAGGAAGCTTGAATCATCCCTCTCCCAAAAGTGTCCTTTGAGCAGCAGGTCACCTGCCCATGGCTCCTTGAAAACTCAACAGCCGAGAATCCGTCCTCAAGTAATGCCACTAGCTCCCATCAACCGACATTACCTTCAAGATATGCTGCACGAAGGACAAAACACTTATGAAGATCCTGAATTACCAGGCCTTCATCCACATCTCCTAGAACAGCAACATCAAACAGCTGAAAACAAAGAGATGCAAAAGGAAGAAGACCAGACAGCAAGTCTTCTACTGCACTCCGAGAATCAGGAACAAGAGCCCAGTCCACATCAGTCAAGCACTCTCCCTCTTTCTCTTCTGCAGTTATGTGAAGATGCTTCTCTTTCTAAGCATCTCTTGTGCTTATATGTTCATATTGACCACTCCAAATCCACCCAAATTTCAAACCTTCTACATGCCCCTTCTCCCATGTATCTTCCTGTGCTTGTTAAGGCTTTCTATCTTGTAACCAACAACTATTTTTTTGTGTAACACTTCCCTGCTTTGTAACTAGGTTTGCTCTCTATAAATCTCAAATATAAAGGCTAGAGATATATGTAAGCCATGTCGTTGGCAATAAGTGCAACACAATGACACATATAACTTTAAACAGGTATACCAACAATAAAATAAAATCATAAAGGTACTCTTACAGTGCAAAGGGGTTACTGCCACAGACGGTTTAATGCCTTGAAGACTCCACTCTAGAATCACTTTACAGATAAAAACAGTTGGGGCCATACTCACAAAGTCTACTTATTGGGATTTTATATCACTGCAAAATGTTCTTCTATTGTAATATCGTTATAGCTAAACACCATTGTTAATAACTGCTGACCACGAACAATGCATGCAGATACAATATACTATTACTTGTTGAAGCCTCAACTTTCATGACTCGTCAGCACCTTCCGCGATGTTAATAGCATTTCACACTCTTCGTATATGTTACATGTATTTGTTCTTTTCTTGCAAAAAAACAAATAAAAAACCTTTTTTGTTTCCATGTGAAATGCGGTTTTCATCATCATAACAACAGCCCCAAAACACTCTGCAACGTTTTAGCACTGTCAGGGCAACTAGGATTATGCAGGAGAACCTATTTAATGCAGCAAGGTCATGTAAATTATGTAGTAAAAGATTTGAACTTTACAGCACATTCTCTGGCAGTATTTTCATCTATGTGTGTTAGACACATTTTTAGTGAAATCTGTGAATTTGGTGGCAAAATATATGCCAAACGCAGCAAACCCATAATGTTTTTTTGAAACTTTATTTCAAGGTTTTTTTCCCCACAAATATATACCTCTTTATAAAAGGGGTTACATTAGCATAGGCTTGAATCCAAGTTTTCAGGTATACAAACACTATATAATTGCTTAACATACAGGCAGAGTAACTAGGATCTGCCCACATAAAACAATATGAATACAGAAGCCATGGCTGCCCCATCCATATTGAAAGTACCCATGTGCGCACCTAGAGCAATTAAACACAGATCAGTCCACACTGTTCCAATCCCTGCAGAAGAGAAAGACATCCTGCACAAGTAAGCTCTGCAATATTCAGCCCAAACAGTCCCCAGCTCATTCAGCCCAGGATTTGTAGGCTGTCTTCTATGTTACGAGTGCATCCCCAAGCCCCATTCTCCTCCCAGATACTGTTCCAGGGTCAGTTCTAGCCAGGTAAGTCGGATATGGGCCCAAATATCCAGCGGGCGGCTACAGCTTGTGAGTAATTCCAGGTATAAGTCTAAGTGTGTATTACAATATGCCATATCTATATGTCATTCCTATAACAGTGGTAGAGGACCTCGGGTCCAGTACATTGGTACATTACGCTTTGTAAGTAGTAAGCCTATGACGATCAATTGCCTACTAGCACGCTGCAGCTCCCTGTCATATCCTATTAACACCAGGAGCAGCTCTGGGTCCAGCTGTTCGCCCACTATCCTTCCCAAGTCCCGAAAACCCTGCACTCCTCGACCGGACCACGCCATATGCACAAGCCCAGCTTCTACAGTGCATCGTGGGCAGCCAGCGCTATCACGCAGCCCATACCTCTGCAGCCTGGCAGGCGTGTAATACACTCTGTTTACATATTTGAAATGTAGTAGCAAATGCCTGCCATTTACAGAAAGTCTTCGCCACTGAGCAGCAGTACTTCCATCTCTTATCACTGATTGTTACCCCCAGGTCCTTTGCCAAGCCAGTCGGACCTTAGACAACCCTGGTCTGCACGCTTCTTGCGCATAAGCATACAATCGACACTGCGCTGTGGCGTAGGTGTTTGCAGTAGAGAGGTTAATGCCAGCATCGCTGGCAGCTCCAGGCAAATCCATAATTAAGAAATCAACGCTACAACCACAGAATCCCATAAATCCAATGATACTCACCATTGCCCATTATTTTATGAATAATTTATTCATGAAAAGCTAATAAAAACCTAAACATTTTAATTACAAATAATGCTCAATGTTTGCTGCCTGTTGAAGAAATCAGTTACTTCAACCTAAGTCTCCCAAAAATAAGCACGTAATATGAAATAATACATAACAAGTGACATATGTAATATATTAGCTTGCCAACTTCTAAAAAACATTTTAGACATCTTGAGCTTTGCTTTTGTTGTCCATCTGATGTCACCCAGAACCACTCGGTGAAAAACATCCCCATAATCCACTGTTTCCCATCTGTAATTTTATACATAGTTGACTCAGAAAAGAGCAGCCCTTTACTATATCAGTGCCAACACCACCCCAAGTGCTAATAGGTATGAAGGATCCTGGCACAATAAACGTTTTGTAAAGCTGGCTGATCCTGGCACAATAAACGTTTTGTAAAGCTGGCTAAGGATTGAGTATTTCAAAGCCATATGCTATGTTTTCAGTGAGTGAAGCAGCCCAGGCAAAAGAGACGCTTTCAGCTTTCTCAACATGGACTCTCAAAGTGCTTTTCATTCAAGGAAAATGGGTTGCATTTGATCCCCCTTTGCCCTTAATCAACTGAAAAGAACTAAGTCAGGGATAAAACAAATGCGGAAGTAAGCATTTCTTGAGTGACCATTCCCACAGTCAGAGGCAACCAACTTAACCACATGAACAAGAAAGAATAAGAGAATTCCCCAAGCAGGGGAGCATTCTCCAAGGCCTGACCAGAAAGGGGTAGAAGTAATGTCATTGGATCCTGATCAGGAGCATGCCACTTGAGAGAGGTGAGTGATCAATGCACTGGGTCCAAACCTCTTGGACAACCTCACAACACTCGGCCTCAAACAACTTGTCAACGTCCTGACCCACAGAGCCAGACATCCTCGACCCAGTCTTTCCAGCAGGGATCATCATCATCATCATCTCTCACACCTCTGAACAGCATTGGACCGACTACAAGTGCGACCACTTTACCTTCACGAAGAACACTGCATGCCACTATGCCCCACACCCCCTTTCCCCGGCAGACACTGGGGAAAAGGTACAGAAGCAAAGCATCTCAGCCACTCCCCCCCCCACCTGACGCAGCAGACGCTAATGAAGCCTCATGTAATCTACACCGCTGATTATCATATTGTGTGAACAACGTAGCACCTCTCAGGAATTCAACATAGCAAAACACCTAAATGGTTTGCAACAGACCTACAAGAGTCCAAACGCTCCTGCAGACGGCTGGAACAGAGATAGAGGAACAACAAATCAACCGAAGACTGAATAGCCTACAAGAACGCAGTCACCATGCACCACCAGAACATCAGAGCCGTCAAAAAAAACGCCACTCAAGAAAGCCTCAGTACCAGCGCTCACAACAGCAAACAGCTCTTCACCATTGTCAAAGAGTTCACGAACCCCGGGCCAGACACCTCATCCATCCCTTCCTCCCAAGACCACTGGGACAACCACGCACCTTTTCCACCGAAACATCCAGGACATTAACGAAGGCTTCAAGAACCAAAACCTACCTGCCCGGCCCACAAATACCACTACGGACCCAGCACCACACCAGATCCTGAACTCCTGGACCTCCATCACCAAAAAGGACACCCAAAGACTCATGAACTCCATCCACTTGGGAACACACTCGGATCCATGCACTCATCACATCTTCAACCTGACCAGTGCCACCTTAGCAGCTCTGCCAAACTATCAACTGGTCCTTCAAGACAGACACCTTCTCATCAGACTAGAAGCACACTGAGATCAAACCGCTACTCAAGAAACCCACTGCAGACCCAAGGGAGCTGAAAAACTACAGACCCATCTCTCTGCTCCCCTTCCAAGCCAAGGTAACAGAAAAAAAAGTCAACCAGCTACTCACCAAATTCCTCGAGACACACCAAAGCCTAGACCCATCCCAATCCAGATTCAGGAGCAACCACAGCACCAACGCACCACTCCTAGCAGCCACTGATGACATACGTGCCATTCTAGACCACAGAGGCACGGTCGCACTCATCCTCCTCGACCTTTCTGTCGCATTGAACACCGTCTCCAACTCCACCCTCTGCTCCAGCCTCCACGACGCTGGCATCCAAAGTGAAGCACTGGAACGGATCAGGACCTTCCTCACCGGAAGAACACAGTGTCAGAACCACAAGATATATGCTGCGGAATGCCCCAAGGATCATCACTCAGGCCAATGCTTTTCAAAATCTACATGGCCCCGTTAGCCAAGATTATCAAACAACATGGGTTAAACATAGACTCCTAGGCCGATTATACCCAAATAATCCTCCTCCTGTACGACGACCCTGTAAAGGCCAAGAGAAATTTCTACAACGGAATGAGAGCAGTCGCCACCTGGATGAAAGCTAGCTGCCTCAAACTCAACTCGGAAAAGACGGAGATGCTCGTAATCGGCTCCACCCCTTCCGCCTCAAACGACTCCTGCTGGCCCACTGCACTGAAAAACGCCCCCGCTCCCACAGACCACGCTCGCAATCTAGGCATCATCCTGGACTCCTCTCTATCCATAAACCGCCAAGTCAACATTGTCTTATCATCATGCTTCCACACCCTCCGACTCCCTCGAAAGATATTGAAGGGGATCTCCTCCGACACGAGGAAGACAGTTACCTATGCACTCATCATCATCACTAGCAAACTGGACGAGAGCAACACACTCTATGTCGGCATCACCAAGAAACTACAATCGAGACTACAAAGAATCCAGAATGCCGCAGAGAGACTAATCCTGGACATCCCCCTACACAGTCACATCTCCTCCCACCTCAGAGACCTACACTGGGTCCCAGTCAACAAGCGTGTCACATACGAACTCCTGATCCACCCCTACAAGCCACTACACAACATAGGACCGGCATACCTCAACCACTGCCTCGCCTTCTACGTACACAACAGACAACTCCATTCTTCCCAGGTCGCCCTCGTAGTTGTTTCCAAGATCCGGAAAAGCACTGCAGGAGGAAGATCCTTCTCCCACCTTGCAGCACGGACATGGAACTCGCGACCTCGCAAACTCAGGCAGACCGCATCACTGAAGCAGTTAAGGAAGGACCTCAAGACCTGGCTCGTGGACTGAGCAGCACACCCGCAAACAGCACCTTGAGACCCTACGGGTGATTAGACACGCTTTAGAAATCACTGATTGATTGACTGGACAGTAGTCCGCTGTGTTAAAGGGAACATGAGGTGTGCACTGTATGATGTTCTTGACTGGAAGAATACATCTTGATCCTATCAGTCCTGAATACCTCCATATACTGCAGCAAATAAAACCAAGTCACTGTGCAGTGAAGACCAAGAAAGCCAAATGTTCACTGGCTTCAGGGAGAGACACTGTGAAGTAAAATTCTAAAGATAAGTAAATAAGTTAACTCTAATCATTTTTAAGAAACCAGAAATATCAGGCAACCACCCTGAAGTTTCGCACCATGAAGGGCCCAAGACCACAGCATGAAAATATATATGGAGAAAGGGAGACTGAAAAACGGGATGGCCAGAGAGGGGTAAGGAAGAGAAGAGAGAGTGATGCTTATTAGAGGGAGAGGGGCTTTCGTGAGGGAGATGTAGTGGAGAATATGGGGGGGGGGAGGCGTCAGATAAGGAAAATGGATGCATGAGAAAGGGACAGAAAACAACAGATTGGCCTGTGTTCTTAGACTGAACTCTTATGTGTGCAACACAGTTGCACTATGAGATTTGGTGTCTCTTTCTAAATTACATGTTCTAAACCTGTACTGTCCGCTGCCAACCGAAGGAGCATTTCTTTCAAATAAGGGGAAAAGGCACATTGCACAATTTTACTGATAGATGACTTTATCTTATCGAAGAGTTTGGCCCTGCGGTGCTTTGAAGTAGTTAGTACAGAAGAAAGCAGCCACATAACCTGCCAGCTAACCTGAAAATATAGAAGTTTCACAGAACTTCATTTCTTTTGGACAAACAGAAGAAAAAAAATAGCAGACGAAGTTGCAAAACGCCAAAAGGTCAAATCTAAAAAACACGCCAAAAAGATAAAGAAAATATCTTGGTGCAGCAGTACAAAATGCTGACTGCCTTCAATTTTGAAAAATACAGTAAAGGAAAAATAGTCCTGCATTTAGAAAAAGAGAGTTTTAAAAGGTCACCAGAACAGGGAAACACTTCGAACAAACCGCAGAAAGCGAGAAGCGTGGCAATGTGGAAGAGCATTCTGGGCCCTGTTGAAAAAATTAGTAAATGGGCCGTCTGAGGCGGGGTTCTGGGATTCCTGCGGGTGTAAAATGACAGATAGACAGCAGGTGTTAGATGTATGGTCAGAAATGTTCAACGTAACCATCCTGTCTATTTGGGATATTTTACCAAGTATGTGATTCTTTGAAGGAGAACACATGCTGGGGATGTTAATTATTATTGTTACTAATATTTTGATTTCTAAAGTGCACCAACACACTTGGATTTCCTGGCTCTAACAAATGAAAGAAAGACTAAATAGTGCTAATTAACAGAACAAGATTGACATTAATCAGCTACACCATTGATAAGATCTTATTACACAGGGCACACTGAGCAGGACCTGGTGTGACGGGGTCCTACCTTGACATCATAACAGCAAAATAGGGTGTACCCTTGAGCTGGCACAAAGGGCAGGGGGTAACAAGTGTTACAATAAATACAAACAAGCATTTGCAATGTAATGGGTCTCGCGTTTGCTCGAGTTAGAGCTATTAGCGTTGTAAATTACTAACTGGACTTTTCTTGCCACACAAACTGAAAATAAAAAGTAAAACAGCTGACATAAGCCAGCCAATTCAAAGCCCCACCATGAGCGCGAAGGAAGGACACGAAAGGAAAAAGAAGTTCGCTCGCAGTCAAAGTTATTGGCAAAAGTGCAATTATGCATGTAACAGGGTCGGTCCCCAAGGCTAACAAAACCGCCATAAGGAGGGAAAAACGTAAAGCAATTACCAACAAAAAGAAGGATTTTTGAAAGGCAAGCCCATGAACGAGTGATAGCGATGGGCGTGCAGTGGGTGTGGTTAAGAGCCCAGATACATACCAACACTTCGGAAAAGCAGCACTTGAACACTGCTATGCTCGACCTAAAAAGTACACTGCAGATGGAGTGTGTACAGAAGACTCCTAGGCTCCAATAGTCTGATATTCAAAGTCTTAATGTACTACATTTTGATTCCGTAAATAATACAATTTTTGGCTTCTTTAATTAAATTAATGATCCTCATCAATTTCTAACACAGGTATGATACTCGTCGTGGTATTTACCCTGGTATGATGCACAGATCCTAGGCAAGTCTGGAGGTGTCCTCTATTGATGCAAACACTAATCCTCACCCTATGGCAATTACCCCAGAGTTACTCCTGAAATCAAGAAAGCATGCAGATATATCAATGAGCAAAATTTCTGGCATATGCCCCTTGCCAATTGTTTGGCAACGTCTGCATACAAAACATTATTTGTCTTGTAAACTCGCGCAACTCAGTTTGCGATGTACTCCTAGTGGGTGTCCAAATCGATGTACCTTAGTGGGTAATGCACCCTTTCAGAGGTGTCTGATACCTACTTGTTACTGGGTTGAATCTTGCTGACAGGACTCCGTGGTGATCCGCTCAGGGAGGATGACATTAGCACCACTAAGTTGGGTGATAGAAACATTCGTACTTGCAGGCGTACAAAAAAGCACACACAAAGGAGGATGAAAGGAGAGTGGATGTACGGGGTCGAAACCCGTGACCATGAGGGTCAAACAAATACCAATGAAGCATCGGATCTGCTTACAGAGCAGCCAATATAAAAATGCACCACTATTATTTTTAAAAGAAGGAAGTGCGGAAAAGGAAGCAAAAACATGCCATCTTGTAACATCAATCTGAACTACTTGCAAGTAATTTTCTAATCAAGGATGAAAATGCAATTGCCACAATTAACATTAAGGAAGAACAGAGAACGCCACGCGTACCAAGTGCTATAGATCTGTTTAATCAACCAGCCCTTTACCTCGGAAACACAAAACAACGCTGATGAAGTATGAGTGAGCAGCTAGCCTGATTGGGACCAATTCCCTGGATGGCTCCGGAGCTCAATTTAAAGTGCTGCACTATAAATAACACAAGCTTCCTATGTCATGCAGGAGGTTAAAAGACAATACATCAAATGTTATTCCGGAGCACTGAATTCACTGAGTGCTCTGTTTCACCTACTGAGGCTACACATCCACTGCAGCAAATCTACAGTGGGTAACTGATAAGATGTCGAGAAGTTAAAGGGCTGCAGGTTTTCCCATTTCCTGCACATTTTATAAAAGGTGGAATTTGGTCTGATTTATTGATGTCTATCTTTTTGTAACACCACAGAGACACATTGTGAACGTGGCACTTGCTTTCAACAATGGCATTTGCTTTTGCTCAATCTGGTATGTGGCAAATAGTGGGGGCAGTCTATTCTTCTACCACATTACAAAAGAGGCCCAGCTTAAAGAACTACCACAGGATGGACAGGAAAAAGGATTTTCCTGTTAGAAAAACCCTCACCCACCAGGGTTACCCCTTGGTGTTATGCTTCATCAATTGGTTTCTTCCCGTTCCGCTACGGAGCGTGGCGTGCTGCGGCATACATGGGAGCACTGATGTAGTCTTGTCAATGTGAATCACAGGAGGGATAGGAGTGGTGGGGTCTTGGTGAGTTAAAATACTTGTCTCCTAGTAATTCCAATGATTTAATAGATCTCTTGGAGGCGTTATGATTGAAGGGGGGCTGCGGAAGTGAGGGGATGTAATGTACCTGACCTCCTAGTCTACTTGTTTCAGAGCCTTACTCCTAGACTCCTCTTCAGGACCAAGGTGGACTCCTTAGTACCACTACTTGTTTGATTACCTCTAATGAAAGCATAAGTAATACATGCTCTGTAATATGGAGCAATTCACCTATCATAAGATGATACCTATCGTTTATGGTGTCTGTCATTGATACCTGTGGAAATACAAGGGAGGCATAGTTTTTCATATCCCCCATTTCTAATGGGCAGCTGTATGTGTTGTTTTTGGGTGCCGTGCAACCTATTTGCAAACTGCACCCCACTTGTGGGAAACGGCACTTGTGAATATCAGGACTGAAAGACTAAAGTACTCTCACAATCAACAGTACAAGACATACTACATTTAAAACTTTTAAACATGCAAGCATGTGAAACACACCAAACAGCACACATGTGGTGCATGGGTAACCTACTCTGTAGTATTTGGATTCTCTTATTATAGCTCCTCCGGGAGGGGTGTGTGCTTGTAGTCACACTCTAAAGATTTGGCAAAGTTTTAGAATCGATTCATCTTACTGCATCTGTAGCACCATGTAAACAATGTTCAAAAGGCACTTACTTCCTCAAAGCAACACTCCCGTTCTGTACCTAATGCTCACCTCCTGGGGGTCTTAAACTTGAATGCTCACATGGGAGCCGAGTTTAAATGTGCAGCAGCTATTGCATATCGGCATGCTAAAGCGTGACCTCTAACTTCCCAAAAATAGCGTCCTCCCGTGAAGATGATGACATAGTGCTTGTAATAGGAGGCCAAGAACATACCCTTGATGACAAAGAACACTTTGCCACCCTCTATGCTCAGCTGCTGCTCCTCCAACAGTGGTTGAAGGTGCAGTTCCTGCTAAGGAAGACCCCCACTCCTCATCATACACAACAGAAGATGAAACAGCTGTAATAACTTTCCGCTTGTATGTCCAATGTGCCTGATGACAAACAATAAACAAAACTGTCCACTTCCTACAAACCTCAATATGAGGATCACATGAATTCTACATGAAAACTACATTTAAACAAGCTATAAAGTCTAACATGCATGTATCTTTTCAGACTGTGATTAATTCACTTTCTTACAGAGGCAGCAGTCGCGCATGAGGTCGAAGTCAATTCCTCAATGACAGTCCTAAGTAAGCATAGATATTAAATCAGAGAATGCCTGACAAACCAGATAGACGCTACATGTCAATAAAGGTCTATCACCTCCATTTGAAACAGTTGGGACAGGGCATGAAAGGCAGGGAGAGAAAGATGTGGAGAGGCAGATGTTAAGCAAATATGCAAAGGTGAATATGGTACCTCAGTGATAAAAACGCACTAGGCCACTCAAGCGCTGCATGACTCTTTTCTGACCATGTTCGGAAGAATGTGTTAATGGAGCTGCCTGCACCTCTGGTGAATTGAATCCACGCCCGCCAGGTATGGGTGGATGGACAAGATTACCTTTTTGAGTATTATTTGCATGACAGTGGCACTGTGTAGCATTACTTGAAGTAAAGGTTTGTAAACTGTAATGGGAGAAGGACAGAGAGAAGGGTGGGGTGCTGAGAAAACAAAGGTAGCTCGTCGACAGACACGTTCCTCCATTCATCAATCAAATTCTTATTAACGTATTTTGCAAAGTCGTAAATATGACTTTCATCAAGTTTTTAAGTTCTCTATCCTCCTGCCATTGGTTGATCCATTCCAAATGTTGACAATCTCCAGCTAAGATATATTTAGATACCATGAATGTCTGTGACTCTCGTTTACACAGTGGATATCCTTAAAAACTGGCATTATTCTGGGAACCGGAAATCACTGCATTAAAGTGTTAAACACCTTTAAAAAAAAAATATGCATCATAAAGTACAAATAATGTTCCAAGAAATTTCCAGTTCACCTCTGCGGCAGTATTTTAAGGGGTTACCCTCTGCTTTCCCACAACGCTGGCATGAGGCTGTGCCATGTGGGTCCTGCTGTTGACTTCAAAGAGAATCAGCTAAACGAGAAGGGTCAGACTGCCCATTTAATCAATTTATAAACTTTCTTACAAAATCAGAACCACATCAAATGAAACATACGGGTCCCTCTGGGATGGCAACACAGTACGTGGCGCACGGTTGTACTATCTATTATGATTTTTTTAAAGGATGAACTATGCTCTAATGCACAATCATGCCTCGGCAAGAATTGTGTGCTGATCTCTGTGATGTATTGTGCCCACACTACGAGAAACAAATGGCAAGCAGCCCAAAACAAATAAAAAACATTGGTGCACCGTAGAAAGAAGTGATTTATTAGATCAGTGTTTTTCAACCACTGTTCCGCGGCACACTAGTGTGCCGCGAGAGGTTGCCTGGTGTGCCGTGGGAGGGGGCGCCGGACTGTAGGACATTGTGAACGGGTCGTTACGACCACGTCCACGCCAGCGCCAGCGCCAACCAGCTTCTCGCCAGGAAAGTCAGTTGCGCGTTCCCATGTCTCCATGGGAACGCTCCGGGCGTCGATGACGCGTTTCCCTGTTTCCAGGGAAACGCTTGAGGAATTCCGGGGCAGCGATGGTGAAAAGGCGCCAGAGCCGAAAGACGCGGAGAGGGAGAGCGCGACGAGGTCAGGGATTGATTTTTCTGGCTATCCAGTTTGGAGTGCACCAGTACTGTGATCCTGTGACACCAGTTGTAAGTGACATGAGCCACAAAGGGTAATATCCTTTAATCTCTGACTGTCCCAGGGCCCTAAGAGAAAGGCCTTAAAGTGGGCCCATTGTATTTAATCTCTTGTCTCTTCTCAACTGTGAACACAGGAATGTGTGTACTGTATGCTTCATAAGCCCTGCAACTAATGGTACAGCTGGTCCTGCTTGTGGTTGAGGCAGTATTGTTTTAAAGATGATTAAGAAATCATTATGTTGAAGAATAGCTTCAATGTTCCATGTAATAAATGCCCAGTTGTTGACCTCCCTGAATGTTACTATAACTTCCCCCATGTAAATCTGGTTTCGAAGCATGTGTGAAGTTTTAGGGAAATATGTGTACCCAACCGAAGTCAGACATTGTAGCATTTACCAAGGAGGAACAGCCGAAGTCGTATGTCGTGGCCATTATTTTGCTGGTTTTGTCTGAGGCAAGAACCCTTGGGGCTTTTCCCACTAGCGCACTTTACAAATTCTTTGATTGATTGATTGACTACTAGTCTGTTTCTGTATGGGATGCTCTGCTTGGGTCTGTGCCGATGCTCCTGTCTGGGGAAGTTCTCCTTTCAGCAACCATTTTAGTGTCTCTGTGCCCAAGCCTGTCACACCTTTGTATTGTGCATTGTGAAAGAAATGGTATTACAGGTGATGGAAGGTTACACATATCTGTGGTCTAGTCGGAACTGGTTACTAAAATTTTTGAATCCCACCACTGATGTTAAGGACTATAAATAGCTCCGGTGTCACTGTTACACTAACAGGAGGAGGACAGGAGGAGACATCGCCGATGAGCAGAAGAGCGCCAATGGATCTGGATTTGGAGGAAACATGAGCAGAAGAGCAGAAGAGCGCTGACTGATGGATCTGGATGGAGACATACGCAGAAGAGTGCTGAGTGTGACGGACAGCGGCTATCTGGAGGAGACAAGCGCAGTAAGTACTGAGTGACAGTGAGATACTGCAGTGATGGACAAGTTTTTGAAAAGGAAAGAACTGGACTCTGAACAAAATTTGGAGCCAGATGAGAGCCCAAGTACGAGTGGGGATCAAAAGAAAGCAAAGATGGTTAGCTCAAGCAAATTCTCTGGCACAAGGCAATATAGCGAAAGCTATATTTCATTTGGATTTACTTTCACCGGAGATGCAAACAAACCAACTCCACTGTGCGTGGTGTGTGGTGAAAAGCTAGCTAACATTGCTATGGTCCCAAGCAAACTTAAACGCCATCTCCAAACGAAACACCCTTCGCTTCAAAACAAGAATGCGGACTATTTTGTTCGCCTGCGTCAAAACACGGAGAAAGAGGCAACTTTCATGAGAAAAACCACAAAGGTAAATGAAAGAGCTCTTAAAGCTAGCTATCAAGTTGCTGAACTTATAGCCAAGTCAAAAAAGTCGCACACTGTGGCAGAGACATTAATACTTCCCGCCTGCAAAGCTATTGTAGAGGAGATGCTCGGACCTGAAGCAGCTAAGGAAATAGCCAAAGTCCCTCTCTCAGACAACACAATTTCCAGACGTATTAATGACATGTCTGCAGACATCGAAAGTGTGGTTTTGGAAAAGATCCGTATCAGTGAGAAATTTGCATTGCAACTTGACGAGTCTACTGATATCAGTGGACATGCTCAACTCTTGGCCAATGTGCGTTTTGTTGATGGTGATGCAATTAGAGAAAACTTATTTTTTTGCAAGGCATTGCCAGAAAAAACTACAGGAGAAGAAATTTTTCGGGTCACATCAGAATACCTTGAACAAGGAGGACTTAAGTGGGAAAACTGCACAAGTGTCTGCACCGATGGAGCTGCAGCCATGGTCGGGCGCACCAAAGGCTTTGTAAGCAGAGTGAAGGAAAGAAATCCAGATGTTATTGTTACGCATTGTTTTTTACACCGTGAGGCCCTCGTAGCCAAGACTTTACCAGCAGACCTAGTTCATGTGTTGGATGATGTTGTGCGCATGGTAAACTTTGTAAAGTCACGACCCATGAAAACTCGCATATTTGCAGCTTTGTGTGAGGAGATGGGAGCGAAGCATAAAACCTTGCTGTTTCATACGGAGGTCCGGTGGTTGTCGCGTGGCAAGGTCTTGGTTCGTGTGTATGAGCTGCGGGAGGAACTTAAAGTGTTTCTGACAAATGAGAGGTCAGATTACGCAAAGCTGCTTGCAAGTGATGAGTGGTGTGCAAGGCTGGCATACCTGGCAGATATATTTCATCATCTGAATGAACTGAACACACGAATGCAAGGCCGAAATGAAAACCTGCTTACAAGTACAGATAAAATAAATGGATTCCGTTCAAAGGTGCAACTCTGGCATCAACACGTGGAAAGTGGCAATCTTGAAATGTTCACACTCACCAAGCAATGGCAAGGTGTTCACACTGCTGCACTGTGTGAGATAATAGTTAAACATTTAAAAACTCTCGAGGAGAAGTTGTCATTTTATTTCTCTTCAGTCTCCACTGAATGCCTTGACTGGGTTAGGGACCCTTATAGCTCAGTATCAGTTGGTGGAAAGGACATGACTTTACAGGAGCAGGAGGAACTAACTGAACTGAGACAAAATCGTGGTTTCAAGCTAAGATTTGCTGATCTACCTTTGGACAGTTTTTGGTTGGATACTGCCAAGGAGTTCCCCCTTCTGGCAAACAAAGCTATTTTGACATTGCTCCCATTTTCCACTACATATCTGTGTGAGATGAGCTTTTCAAGCATGATTGCTATAAAAACTAAATACAGAGAGAGACTGAGAGCCGTTGACGAAGAGCTACGTGTGTGTCTTTCTTCGATTCCAGCCAGAATATCAGCTTTGTGTTCAGCCAAACAGGCCCAGGTTGCGCACTGAATAAAGTATTTTATAATTTTTCATATTTCTGTTTACTTACTATTTCATAATAAAGTAATTATAAAATACTTTCTTTGTGTTTATTTGATTCCTATTCAAGAGAATTACTTTATATATAGTCAATATAGGCACAGAGTTAAGTTTTTTAACATTTTCTAATGGTGGTGTGCCTCGTGATTTTTTTCATGAAACAAGTGTGCCTTTGCCCAAAAAAGGTTGAAAAACACTGTACTAGATCATTAACCCAGGGCAATAAAACATTTACCCAGATGATTCAGTCTTTTTCTTAAACAGATAGATGGACCAGATAATTAGGATAAGGAGCTTGCGCGAAACTCTGAAAAAACAGGTAAAAATGTATTGGAAAGTGCAAAACTGTCATCAACTTTACATAAATTGTACTCCATATAATATTTTAAAATTCTGACCTTGGATTCCTCATACTAGAATGCCGCCATGGAAGTAGCCTGTAAGACCGATATACAGTGGAGTACCATCACAGAAGTAGCCTACACCAGAAGGTGCCCGAGTTGTCACCGCAGACTAAAAGTTGCTGCCAGAAAAACAACGGTACCAGTCACTAATAGAATTAATAGTTTTCAGTTTCCCTTCCTTCAGCTTTTGCCTAAAACAAGAAAACTTCAATCACCTTTATGACTGCACTGCATTTCAGAATGGATATTAGTTTGTTTTAATTACACAGCACACAGACCATATTTTTACACATCTGCCAAAGTACAGCGTCAACTTTCATTCTACTTCTGCCAAAGCAAAGCCAATGTTTGTTCAACCGCGGCCACATCTGTCTGCAGCTGCCAAGAGCCCACTGTTCCTCTACAGCTCCCAAGTGCAGATTAGACAAGTGTTCTACGCACCTACAAGACACAAGACCTCCTGTCTTGGAGAAAGCATGGTATCACGCTGCTGGAAGCAAGAAGACCAAGCATTAGAAAGACTGCGTTGCTCGGGGATCCAGAACATGCTCCTTTAAACCACAATTTAGGAGTAATATATCATAATATGTTGGAGTCATCACCATTAAAGTTGATAGATTAAAAAAAACATTGAAGATTTCTTACAATAACATTTAAAATAATTCCCAAGTAGGATAAGTGGGTACTTGATAATTTATTAGTTGAGTGAAATAGTTTGTGAGTTTACACAAATAAACTTTTTTCGGTTCATGATGAAAGATTACAAATGACTGATCTCATTGGTGGTGAACACAAATGCAGCAGGAGATGGACTGGCAGACTTGGGAACTTAACATTGAGTTTTGTATTCAAAGCACACATCGTAAAAGGTCCAATAACATCTTCCTATTGGCACCATTGGCACCAGAATTAATCAAAGGCTATCAGCATGCTTGTAAACACCCACAACTTCAAGGGAGCTTACGTTTTAGGAGACTGTAAAAATTATATATAGTCCCTCAGTAACAGGTTATTGAGGTCATTCTCGATAAATATTTCAAATTGTGAAGAAGGCAGACGTGTTACTAAAATGTGGTATCCTGATCCAGTCAGTCTCTACTAGGGACAACCAGTGCTAAAAGTTGAGAGGAGTCCAATCAGAGGCAACCTAAAATATTACCTTAACTGTAAGGATTGAGGCTTAGGGACAACACTCAAAACCAGAGAGCAAACAGTAGCTGGCTAATCTCATTACCCCTTCATGTAGACTTGCACCGAGAAAAGTAGTACAAAAAGCAACACAACCATACTGTGGCTTACCCCCAAATTTCCAAGTGTCAGCTGCACAATAGAAATATTATACACTTCGTGGAAATTATTGACCTGAGATGGGGAATGGGTCAGAAGCAATGCACATCACCACCAGTCAATAATTAGCGGGGAATGTCACCCATTGAGTAATATCCCATAGACATACAACAGTTAAATGCAATGTACGTAAAAATTATTGTTACTAGATTTGATACAGAGACAGAAGGGTCAGTAAATAAATGTTAAAAAGAAACTGGCTCAAGGAATCTTAGTAATAACTTTGACTCATTTTCAGAAGCTGCCCTGTACCCTCCTTACTTCTAAACACTATACATTTCCTAGCCACCCTTCAGGTGTAAAAGAGCCCTGAAGACATTACTCGTTAGGTTACTACAGCTCATCAGTTGAATTCATTGTGGGTGTTTTTTTTATGCTAACAAGATTCTGGTATGTCAGGCTACTTGCTGTTAACATTAATACTTTTAGGGCTGAACAACACAGGTGATTGCCGGAAGCACAGAACTTTACACCAAATGTGTGTATTGACTAGGACGCATTGACTAGGGCGGGGATTGAGTTCCTACATATGATCTTCTATTCCCTTATTTTCTATGGTATGGTATATTGCTTTCTTTGTTTCTTTATTGCAAAATTCAATAAAAACAGTTTATCAAAAACAAGCGTGCATCATGACTCGAAAGCAATCCGATCTGCCATGAATTAAAGCCAGCCTGCCAACAATCAAAGCAGGCATCTCTCCTCGCAAGGTCTAATGACTCGCATGCAAACGGAGCACTGTCCGAAAAATAAAATAAACCTGTGTCCTGTTATCTTTACTATTAAAATCCTGGTAACCGAGCAAGACAGCTCCATGAAGTCTGCGTTTGTTTTATGGCCAGACATATTTCATATGAAATTATAATTCGATTTTCTACAGAATTCAGATTCGCTGGGAAGATGAAAAAAGTGTCACCTGCTGCATCAGCAACAATCGCTAGGCGGAGGAATGAACTGTGTTTTGAAATAAACACATGGCATTCAATTAAATTAATCAAGTAATTTTCAGTAGCTACATTAACAACGGGGAATCTGTTTGACAGCTTGGAATGCGGATGTCCTAAGCACAGTACTGCTTGCATGTTGGGGTAAAAAATACCGCAAAGATGCGTTAAAGTGGGCTCGACTGCCCCAAAAGAGTACATTCGGTTAAGTGTATTCGCTTTTAAAATGCCACAATACTGTGGTAAATACACTGTCCAAAAGAAGGTATATAGTGTATAACATTTATTCATGTCAAGCCAGTCGGAACACATCCATATACCATCCCAGCTAACGGCAATCTCCCCACACATTCTCAATTCCTCCCCACGTTCTGTAATGCACGCGACTATAAACACAACACATCCCTTTCCTTTAATAATGACAAATATATGTAACAAACCTAAATTTAAGCTCTACAATTACAGATCATAAAAAAATGCAAAATTGTCCATTAAGTGTCTAGCACAAAATCCTGAAACTTCTTAGGCAAATCTACTACCCTTCCACTGTGCCTAGCCACTCGAGGCAATTCTTCACGGTTATTAGCTCAAGACTGGTTCGGCTCTTGTCCCTGTGTTTCTTGAGCAGGTGACAACTCATTTTGGGTAACTGAGGATGTGGAACTTGAAGAGTGCCCACGTTGATCATTCATTCTGTATTGTTTGCAGATGCTCATAATTACTCTCATAATTACTCTCCACCTCTGGCCAAGACCAATCAAATCAGCACAAGGTTTTTCCCGTGCATTCATACCAGAACATTTCACTCTGTCACTACACTTGGCCAACTTAACACAATGCCATATCTTCACATCATCCAACAACGCTGAACACTTGAACTTTTTTTTTTTTTTTTTTTTTTTTACTTGAAGTGGATCAGAGAATTTACTGTCTCCCTTCCTTTACACATCCCTTTCACCTTGACCAAATCTCCAGGCTTAAGTTTTACTTCATAGCCTTGTGACTATGATCATATTATTTCCTATATGCTTTATGTGCTTTCAAAATATTGCTTTTGACCATGGCAGGGGACAACTTAGTCTGAATCTTGAGTTTTAACCACGCTCTGTTATCTTTAGTGAACGGTTCCCTAACCCTTAATATTCTGAATGGACTATATCCTGTAACAGTCGGAGTGATCCTATAAGCCCACATCATGCATGCAAGTTCCTTTTCCCAATCCTTCCCTGCGCCAATGGCAGCTTGAATAGAACCCTTTATCACACGGTGGAAGCGTTCAACAGCACCACTCCCTGCTGGATGATAGACAGGAATATGTTTTTCCTTAATTCCATTCCTGGATAGAAACTCTTTCCATTTCTCAGACACAAATTGAGGCCCATTGTCACTCAAGATTAATCTGGGTATGTCCTCTCTCAAAAACACACTGATACAAAAGAAATCACAATGGATGAGTCACACTTCTCACACACTTTGTATTCAGGCCACTTAGAATAAAGATCTAACAATACTATCACATACTTAGCTTCATCATAGTGGCTATCTAAAGATTTAGATATAGAACCTAAAATGTCAATTGCAACATCCTCCCACGGATTCTCTGGGCACGAATTCATACCTAAAGCTGGTGTGAATATTTTCAAAGACTGGTCTGCATTAGCACACACACCGCTATTCCTCACCACCCTTTCCACATCTGCATCTATACCTGGCCACCAATATGACATTTTCACTCTTTTCTTTGACTAGACAATTCCTAGATGACCTTCATGTGTTACTGCAAGAATCTTTTCATGAAGCACTTCAGGTGGTACCATTTTCTCCCTTCTCGTGAGGAAATTGTCCTCATTAATGGTCAATTCATTCCTGGCCTCCTACCATTTGACAAGATTTTGAGTCAGTTTATTCTTACAAGGCCATCCCTTGCGGACACACCCCATAATTTTTTTGTAAAACCTCATCACTGTTGTAAGCAGAAATCCATTCCATCTCATTAACAACATCACCCTCCAAATTAGCCTGATCATCTTCAACAATATCAGCAATAGCAACACTATACTCATTCCATTCGTAATCTTCTGTTGCTTGGAATGGTAGTGGAGAACGGTTTAAGTAATCTGCCACCTTATTCCTTATGCCAGGAAGATATTCTACTTCATAAACATAATCCAATTATCGTAATGATAATCTAGCTATGCGAGGTGTAGCCTTAGTAATGCCTTGGGAAGTCAAAACCTTCACCAAAGGTTTGTGATCCGTCCTCAATACAAAATCCGATCCCCACAGGTAGTGCCTAAATGTCTCCATACCCCAAACTGCTGCTAGCACTTCTTTTTCGATAACAGAGAATTTCTCTTCTGAAGGGGATAAGGCACGCAAGGCAAAGGCAATGACATTTTAAGACCTTTTATCTAACACTGTCCAAAGGCCTTTTCCACTAGTATAAGCTGTGAGAATACTCTTCTCTTTGCTGTCAAATCCTTGCAGACAAAGAGCTGAACAAATTTCCTTTCTGATTTGCTCAAAATCCTTATTCGGCTCAGAATTCCACACAAATTCCTGTCTCTCCTTTAACAGCTGTCTCAAAAGGTAAGTCTTAGTGGAAAAACGTTCCACGAATCTCGCATAGAATTCAACTAAACCCAAAAAGGATCTAACATCATCTTTGGAATTTGGAGCAGGTGCATCTCTAATCGCTGATAAGATACTATTCTTTGGAAGGATACCTTGTTTACTCACTACATGCCCTAAATACGAAACAGATGCTTTAGCAATCTTTCTCTTGCCCAATTCTGCTGTAAGTCCATTCTCTGCCAGCCTTCCCATAACCAACATCATTCTTGTGTCATGTTCACACCTATCTTTTCCCATGAAGAGTATGTTGTCTTGGAAATAAGTGACCCCCCACAATGTCTCCTAATAACCTGTGCATAAGTCGTTGGAACACCGCTGCAGCAGAAGCCAAACCAAATGGCATCCGAACAAATCTATAACACCCAAAAGGTGTTATAATTTATGTCAATTTCCTACTTCACGGATGTAAACACATTTGATGGTACGCTGACTGAGATCTATAGTGGAAAACCACTGATTTAGATAAAAGCTCTTCAATCTTGAGTAGAGGAAATTTATCAACAATACACTTGTTAAGCTCCCTCAAATCCACACAAAACCTAATCTGCCCATTGGCCTTACGAGCTACATCTAAGGGTGCTAACCATTCCACACTCTCAATGGGCTCTATTATACCATCTTTTTCCAACCTATCTAATTCCTTCATGACAGCTTCCCTCACACTTAAAGGAATGTTTGTTACCTTGTGGGAAACAGAGGTAACCCCATCTTTAAGTACAATTTTGTGCTTAAACTTCAACAATTCACCTACCTTGCCAGAAAACACTTGCAGAAATGTTTTCAATAACTCTACCTCCAAGAGTTTACCCAGTTGCTCCAAAGATAGTACTTGTGTGACATTATTAGGGTTTAAGGCGACTCACAAAGCTCCCTGGTCCTTCCATCCTAAGACAGAAGGTAATTTCTCTGCTACCAACAAGGTACCAGGTGCTTTCCTGCCTTTGAACTCTAACATCAAATCCACAGAACCCACCATGGGAATCTTTTCTCCTGTAAAGGTAACAGGTTGTACACACAATGGTGAAAGAACACTTCCTTATTAATTAGCAAATTTCTCATTCCAAACATCATTACAGATAATTGTGAACGGTGACCCAGAATCTGCCACTACTTGTATCTGAATACCTCCTATTTTGATATCGCTAACAGGCTTGCTCCGCAACTCATTGGCACTTAAAATGAAATTGTCTATACTTAGAATGCAATCACCATCATGACTCACACCCTTCAGTATGGCTTTCTTGTTCAACATCCACACACTTTACAGTACGCTCATTCGTCTTTCTTGTGCACTCGTTGGCGAAATGCCCTACCACTCCACAAAAAGCACATTTTGACTTGGACGCTGGCCAGCACTTGTCCCTCGCATAATGTCCTTTGTTACCACATCTATAACAGGTAACCTTCCCTTGCTGACCTTTTTTAGTGCCCAATTTATGTGTAGTACCATTGTTACTGATATTGTTTTTTCCTTCCTGCATCACTTTGCACACTACATCACTATCTTTCCCATTACATAGCGCTGCTTTAGCACATCGTCTAGACAACTCTGCTTTCTTGACAATAACGATAATTTCATTCAATGGAGCATCTCCACAAACCCACAGTTTCTCTTGTACTCCAGTATTATTAGAATGCATTATGATTTGATCCCGGATCAGTTCATCAAGTAGCTGCCCGAACCTGCAATTTATTGCCAATTTCTTTAGAGCAGATACATAATCTTCCACAGACTCATCTTTGCTTTGCTTGCATTGAAATAAATTGTATCTGTCCACAGCAGCACACACAACCGGTTGATAATGTGCGTCTAAGACTTCCAATGCATGCCTGAAGACATCAGTGTCCTACCTCGCCCTCTGTTTTTTCTCCATTTGGGTAAATATTCTCTGTCCTTCAGGTCCCAAACAATGTAAAAGAATGCGTTTTTTCCTAACACTGGAGAACACTTCTTTGCTCTCATCTTCAATTGCAGCTATGTAATTAAAAAAATAGTCTTTCCAATCACTCCATTTCATATTAGGTTCCCCAGCCTTAGGAAGGAAAGGAAAGGAACTGGAGGAGTGAGCGAAAACGACTGTGCACACATTCTCACAATGAAGTAATACATTCTCTTGAACTGTGGATATGTTTATCACAAAAAAAAAAAAATCCAAAAAAAAAATATAGCTAGGCAACAGTTGTTGGCTTTATAAAAATATTAAATGAGTAAAATTCAAATTGTTTTAATAACGTCAAAATCTCATATTCCCATCCATTGTGGTCATTATGTACATAAAGTACTAATCCAATATGGCGGCAATCTGCAAAACGTCTCCGCGTTAAATGCCGGACTCAAAAATGGCTGCTGCGTCTAAAGTCCTCTCTTTGTTGCCGTTGCTGACTACTTCCAATATGGCGGTATGTTCAGTAACACGTCACTGCGTTCTGAGCTTGTGCCAGAATACAGCCGCTGCAACCACAGCCAGTTCTAGCGTGAGACACGCACAACGGTTTTACCTTCAAGCGCAAGGTAAACGTTAAGTTAATAATCAATAAGTAAAAGAAATATATATATTCAATTACGTGCATCGTAAGCCGCTTCTTGAAGGTCTGATCCGCTGACTGGCCAGCCTTTTCCACATTACAGTGCTATCCGGCACGAATCTTTGCAGCCGGCTGTCTCCATTAAAAAAAGGTCACCACCACCTGTATCACACAGCGCATCCTCAGTGACACCACCACCTGTATCACATAGTGCCTCCTCAGTTGCATACTTCCTCAGTGGCACAGCACATACGCGTAGATTCGAGGGTCCTCCTCTCGTCGCCAAATGTATGTGGTAAATACACTGTCCAAAAGCAGGTATATAGTGTATAACATTTATTCATGTCGAGCCAGTCGGAACACATCCATATACCATCCCAGTTAATGGCAATCTCCCCACACATTTTCAATTCCTCCCCACGTTCTACCCCATTGTTCTATTTCTAGTCGGGTGCAAGTGTAATGCACACGACTATAAACACTCCACCAAGGCCAGGTACAGCCCAACCACTATTTGAAGAGTAACATTTCGGTAACCGAAATTAACAGCCTTTTCTCTGTAGACCACATAGGACCGGCAGTGCGTGTTTTTAGGAGATAGCAAAATCCAGGTGGTGGCAAATGGGCCCGGCACTATTTGTGATTGACATACTGCACAGCATGGCTGGGAGGCTCTACGCTGCTGCGCTCACTCTGCACACCTTTACGTCTTAATGCATTCCCAGCAGACAGACAGAACCTGCAGACACTGTAACATTCACCTGCAACTGCTCTGCATGCTGAATGATGTCCTGCACATACGGCCCCAACTACTCTGAGCAGTGCCTACCCACACACTGCGCACAGAGCGCCCCAGCCATAATCTGCCTAGCGCCTGGCCATGCTATGCCAAGCCACTGAGCAAGCTCTGCCTGGCCTCTGGACATGCTCTGTTCAGGTGCAGACCAAGCTCTGGCCATCCCCTGCACCTAGGTCTTCACAGTCCCTCCACTATGCTCTGCTTGGCCTCTGGGCACGCACTGCCCAGCTGCTGACCGAACTCTGCCAGTCATCCAGCTATGCCCAGACAGCCCTATGGGTACACTCTGTCTAGCTGCTGTCCATTCTGCGCCAACCCCTAAACTAAGCTCTTCACAGTCACCCAACCACGCTATGCCTGGCCACGCTGCAACCTCTCCAAAGACATACTGTGCCCAACCTCTACAGCCAAGCTCTGCCCGGTCGCCCAGCCATGCACTGTCTGGCCTCTGCCCACGCTCTCTCTATCCACTGTTGATTCTCTGTCCAACGTCTACAACCATGCTCTGTTCAGTCACCCAGACATGCCATGCCTGACCTCTGGCCACGCTCTGTCCAGGTGCAGACCAGACTCTGGCCAACCCCTGCAGCCATTCTCTTCACATTCCCTCAGCCATGCCCTACCTGGCCTCTGGACACTAGCTGCAGACCAAGCCCTGCCCAGTCACACAGACACGCTCTGTCTGGCCTCTGTCAAAACTCTGCCAGCCTCCCCGAAGACATGCTCTGCCCAACCTCTACAGCCAAGCTCTGCTCGGTCACCAAGCCACGCGGTCTTGATATGCTCTGTCGAGCCGCTGTGGATTCTATGCCCAACCCCTGCATGCAAGCTTTTCACCATCTCCTAGCCATGCTTTGCCTGGCCTCTGACCACACATTACCCAACTCCGGACCAAGCTCTGCTTGGTCACCCAGCCATGGCCTCTGCAATGCTCTGTCTAGTCGCTGTCTATTCTCTGTCCAACCTCTACAGCCAGGCTCTGCCTGATCACCCAGCCATGCCCGGCCTAGCCGCTTTCCATTCTTTGCCCAAGCCCGGCAGCCAAGCTCTTCACAGTCCTCTTACCCGACAATGTTCTGCAGCCCTTCCTACAGACACGCTCAGTCCAGCGGGCCCCACATTCTGCACCACTCCATGAATGTTAGGGGAGGCATGGCATCACGAAAAGCCACATGCCTTAGGAAAGAGAACATAAAAACACAAAAAGAAAGAAAGTGGCCAGAGAAACATTGCAGACTGGCTACTTTGCTGCTCACTGTCAGAGCCGGAAGGGCGGCAGGTGAAGGCTGCAGACAGCCTGATGAACTGTACATTTCTTCATGCCCACACAAACGATGAAGGAAACACTTCAAGGATTCGTGAGCAGCACACAGCCAGAGGGTCTGCTGTGATCCTCTGAACTCACACAACTTTGAAATACAAGTGGTGTGCCGTAGGCATAAGTCGCAGCCCAACCTACAAAGAAAGTGGCTAATGAGGTAGGCCTACTGCTCATTTACAACCCTACATTTGATAAACTAAACAGAGTAAAACAAGCATTGGCATGGCCAAGAGGTCTGGCTTTAATGTACCAACAGGCGAACACAAATGTGTTCACAAATGTTTTGTGAATTGTGTGCAAAATCGTTTTTATTAATATTACAGCGAGCCCTACTGGCTTCACTAATACTGGGCAAGCCGTAGCCAGAAGGACTGCTTTCTGTACAGAAATCATGAAGGTACAGAACTGAATGTGAGAGTGTGATGATTGACAGCAATTTTCAGATTTAAAATATAGACCTTCGTGCATTCCAAAGGAAGCACTCCTGGAAGGCGAAATGATGCAGTAAATGTCAATAACTAGCAGAAAGTGCCCTTCCCTGTGTAATATCCTTTACATGCACATGCCGTTTTCACAATAACAGTTTAATACAATGTATACAAAACGTCGATGAATATGGTTGAAAATTAACATAGCTATTACAATACTGTTACTAGATTTGAGAGGGGAGAAAGGCTTATAAATACATAGGAATCAATGAGTTGCTGAGATAACTTGGACAACTCATTTTCATTTACCTTGTACCCTCTCTACTTCTAAACACAAAAAGCCTCATTACGGTATGGGCCACTCTACACTTCCTAGCCACCCTTGAGATGTACAAAAGGCCCCTAAAGACATTACTCGTTTGGTCGCAACAGGCTACCTGTTTAATTCATTGTGGGTGTTTCTTTATGCTGGCAAGACTCTTGTATAGCAGGCCACTTGCTGTTAACATTACTAATACTATTGGGATTGAGCAACACAGTGGATTGCCGGAAGCACATGCCCGTTCACTAATTTGTGCATACATGTTCATGTCTCAGAAGCAATCAGACATTCTGTGTATCAAAGCCAACGTGCCAACAATCATTGTGTAAAGCCAAAGAACTCTCTCTGGAGTGCAGTGGATGTATGCCAGGTGCCACAGAAAACCCTCCCAGGCCTGTCGCTGCAGGAGAGAGGACACAACAAGGCCACCATCTTGGGAGCGTTTTGCCTCATTCCTACAGATTGGCTGTGAGATCATAGAAATGCAACCCTTTCTAGTGTGTTTCCCTAAATCTTTATAGCACCAATCAAGCCACAAAGAGGCACCTTCTTGGCATTTAGCCCAGAGAATGAGGGGGTCGAAAGTGTTTGGAGCAAAGAAAAGAGGGCAGCCGTACATCTCGGTCTGTTAAACTTTTAAAGGAATTATTCCTCTACATTGGCAATACACCAGCCTAACTTTTAGAAACAATGACTGTATACATAGAGAATAACAGAAGAAGCAGCTTAACTGCAAATTAATAATAGCAATTTTGTTACGAATGGCACCTGCTTTGCAGCACTATGAAATGGAAGAACCTGAATTAGCAAGCGCTCTATTTAAAAAATTTTTTTTTAAAAAGTTATTCCCAGACTGCCCCAACACGAACTAGATAAAGACCCTAGGTGGAAGGATGCAGCGTAAGAGCCAGAGCTGCCGACCTTGGAGCAGGAGAACAGTGTTGGAGTCTCAGCGCCAGCTCAACATCCTGTGATTCTGGGCAAATCGCTTAATCTCCTCTTGCTACCAAAAATGAATGTGTTCTTGTGTAACGTAACCGGTGTGCATGTAAAGCGCTGTAATACCTTTGTATCAAGTTCGCGCTAACTGAACTCTATTTGAAGAGGCTCAATGTACATACAAAAGCTAAATGTTTTTGCTATCACGCTTGAGGCTGTGAAGTGCTTAGGTCTGGAGTCATGACTCCTTTTCCACCATTTTGGAGACAACACCTTTCGTCATATTCTTGCCTAGAACTAACTTATGTCTTTGGTTAGTGACCCTCCGGAGGTTATCAAGAGCATGTGCTATTGTCTAGTGTTAAGCTCTACTCAAGTCAGTTGGCTGATGCACCCACTGCAAAGGTCTTGGCAGAACAAGAATGTCACAGATTACAATCCTGACATAGCTTTTTCACCTCTTCATCTGTGCAAAGCCATGTAAATTAATTATAGCAATTTTGTTAAGAACGGCACCTGCTTTGCAGTGCTAGGAAATGGCAGAACCTGTATTACCCAGCGCTACATAAAAAATAAGTTATTCCCAGACTGCCCCAAAACACACCAAACAAAGAACTCTATGAGACAGGATGTGGCATAAGGGCCAGAGCTGCCGACTTTGGAGCTGGGGAACACAGTTCGAGTCTCGGCGCCGGCTCAACATTCGGTGATTCTGGGCAAATTACTTAATCTCCCCTTGCTGCAAAAAAAATGAATGTGTTCCTGTGTAACCAGTGCTCATGTAAGGCGCTATAATACCTTTGTATTGAGCTTGCGCCATATAAAACTACAAAAAAAAAAATGCTCCAATACCTTTGTGCCAAGTCTGCGCTACATAAAACTGCAAAAAAATAAATAAATAAATAAAAAAGCCCCAGCAGACATCGCAAAGAAACAGCATGATGCCCGAAACCAAGGAAGATGAGGAAACAACATACTTCCATGAACGAAGCGCGAAGCAAAAGAAAAAATAGTGCACCGCCACTAAGCTATCTGTACGACCGTGTAATAATCCATGTAACAAGGTCAGTTTCCAAGGCGGTAATAAAACAGCCTAAAGGTGGGACAAACGTAAAGCATTTACCAACAACATCAAGGGATGTTTGAAAGGCAGACCCTGGAACGAATGTAAGTGATGAGCATGAGATGGGCGAGGTTAAAGCCCTCTGAATAGATTACAACATGTCGAGAACAGCTATGCTCGAACTAAAAATCATTGCTGAAGGGATTAGTTTTAGCTTCCACTTTCCTTAAAACACAAGGCATTGCCTGGATTCGGAAAACATTTGAAAAGTGATAAGATAAATAAAAAGTAGTTTCTCTTTTTCACATTGTTTCACAGTTGTTAGCTCACTTTTATCATCCATCCCCTTTACAACTGATTAACTGTACACTGGAAACATTCCATCCAGTGCAGATTAGCAAAAATATATGTTGGGAATACTTAAAAATTGCCTAACCTAGCACTGTAAACATTTTACTTTGCAGGCGTTACCATTACAACACATGTTGGAAGTCTTTGACAAACAGACAACATGCACTACATTAATATACGTCTGGGCACCTTTTATCATGTTAGCATTACTCTGGTGAAAGTCTAAGGCAACCATTTTAACTAACACTGCAAACCTTTGATGACACATTTTTGCATCTAATTCAAAATGTGCACTAATAATAGTGTGCAGAGCAATTAATCGACACCTTTAAATCATATGTGCATACTCGCATGAAGCCAATGCCATTAAAACAAACTTCTAATGACCTGGTTAAGTGTGTTGTTCTGGCTTATGCTATCTAGGCACCATCTTATTCAAAATGGATGTCATAGTATCAAACTCTTAAAATCCTGCTGCACGTAATCAAGCAAAATGCGGTTTTGTTTCTTTCTAAAAGATACTTTTCTCGAAGAGGTCCTCTAGCCTATGGTCACATTTCTTCAAGAACCTTCCTCTTGCCTGTGAGTTTGCATTCATTCACAATGGTTTAGTGTTGTTTATGTATTAGTTTCTTCTGACACAGCCGGGTGACATTAGGTCAGAGCAGCTGAATCAATATGCTTGTAGTGGGTTAGAGCTAAAGTGGTGGGATTATGTGATGTTTAAAAAAAACTGTGATTTGGTTTGTTGAAAATGTAACTCTTAGCTCCCACGATGGTGACTTTGCAGTTCTGCTGTCGATCTATGGAGAAAATGGCTAGATAAACCTTTCAATATGGAGGTGAACCACAGACTTTTCTATGCTACTACGGATTCAGCCCAATTTTCGCACCGATTTTGAGACAGCCTATTGTTGATTTTGCTACTGAGCATTTATGGCAATGACTTTATGTATCTGAATTAAACTACTGCTGCATTTCTGCACTGTAATCATTTGAATTTTTCAATAAATCTTCATTCACTTTTTGACATTCAACTTTAAAACTCACTTTTGTGTCAGTCCTTTCTTTATTAACTGTATTTTAAAATGCTGTTTCGTACCTCGTCTCTGGGACACATTGTCTCATGAAATTGAGTTCAACACCGTTCCTGATTTACCCCAAATCTGGATGCTACTGAAAAGAAGATTATTTTCTAGTGTTCCTGCGCATCCACGTCAGCGTTAATGCACGTTGGGCACCTTTAACAACTTGCTAACCAGACATCATAATCATGTTCCGTGCACACTAGTATTGTGGTATTTTCAACCTGTTTAACAACTCCTTAACTAGCACTGTAAGCAATATATCTCATACACATTAGCACTGATGAATACTGGGCACATTTAACAATTGGTTTACATAACACTGGTAATATGTTTGGTGCCTGTTAGCATTACTGGACGCTTTGTACCTTTTCCAACTGGTTAACAAGCCCTGTAAACCTTCCATCTTGCACACGCTAGCATTACTAGATGTTGAGTATCGCTAACAACTGGTGAACCTAACACAGTAAAAAGGTTATTTGCACATTAGTATTATAGCACGTCGGGCACTGTTAACGACTGGTTCACTTTGTCCACACCGTAAATAATAATGAAAAGGAGTGCCGTTTTACCACTCTATCTGCTGTTCGTGGGCACTAGAGCCACGGCCTCTGCCATCCTCAACTCACTCTCACCAGGTGCATATGATTAATTAGAACACTGTAGTTCCATTGAAGACAATGGGGTGACTTTGGGCTTATAGTGTATGGTATAAGTCTGGAGCTCCAACATTCCAGTGTTTGTCTTGGTGTTTCTCCTTTTTCAGAGCATCCTACATTTAGTGAGTGGAATGGTCGACTAGCTTCTCTCGCTGTAACTCAGGTTCAGGGCCTTTAACAACCGGTATATCCCTCGGCAGCGGGCTATAAGGCTATCACACATCACCCACAACTCGTCATTACCTGCAGGCGGATAAGTATCAAAACTGCACACCGCAAAACTCTGAACCGTGCTGGCATGAATAATGTTACATAAATAGATAGTAAATGCAAAAATAAGTAAATAATTGATACTCAATTCTAAATTATGTAAGCAATCAGTCACAGGTCAATGAGTTATGAGTTCTCTTTGCTCAAATAAGGGGCAACGCCTTAGCATCTGAGGACAGAAATGCACTGCTTCCCTCCATTCTAAAACGGTGGCACGTTCCATGGCAGGTTTTCAGGATAACCATTGTGTAATTAAGTTATATTTGAAACGATTATCTGCAATTTTATCTCATGAGGACATTCTGAGTCTCTGACAGGCAACTGGCCCTTCGTGCTAAACGTTGGGAACTAAGAAACTGAACTGCAGAAAAGATGTTTAATAGAATAGTCATGCATAAAGAGTACAGGAGGATTTAATGTCAATTATGTGAGGATGAGTGTCACGCACAAATGAATAATATGGATCTACAAGGCATCCAATTAAAGTAATTGTGGAGTTTTATACTCATTCAAGGAAAGGGTATTTTTATTCCAAGTAACTTGTTCTTTTAATGCTATGATCAGTTAATGGACACATTAGAACTACAAGCTCCCGCGTGCCTGCTGAAGCGGTGCCCTCCCTTCCCTATGGGTGATGGCGGATCCTTAGGGCGCATACGGCTTAAAACGCCAGACTAATGAGAGCACCTCGCCTACTGCGCTCTTAATAATGCAACTCCTCTCGGAGCAATTGGGATAATTACAAGGCAGGCTCTGGGGAGCCATTAACATGGGATTCTACTGCTGACTTGATTCATCGTGTATTTCTTAAATACATGCTATGCAAAAAAGGTCACGTGAGATCAACAAATTATGATGAATTCTGGCACGTTTTTGGTAATGCAATGCATGTCACCACCACAGGACATAACACAAGTGGCAACACACATCATCCCCATCATCTGCAGCAAAGAAATCAGCTTCCTGGTTTTGGATTTTTTTTCTCCATTTGGTAAATACAACAGGCTACTCCACTGAGAACTGCAACTATATAGTTGGCTAAGTGTCTGCACCTCAGCACCACCTGCTTTAAGAATGTCAGAACTACTCTACTAATTCCACATGTGTGATTACACAGCCGGAGCAAATGCTAAGTGCAGACATTCGGTGGGATGACAGACACAGGTGTTTCAGTCATTTCTATGATGAGGAGCCATACATGTATTCCACTACTACCGCTTAGTCCAAACATTCGGTAGGCTGAGGGATACTACACTTTCAGTCCTCTCTAACATGAGTATCCGTACATATATTACCAACACTTAGTCTAAAGGCCCAGTGGGCTCAGGGATACTACACTTTTAGTCCTTCCTAACCCTAGAATCTAACATACATGTTGTTGCTACTACTATACTTTGTCCAAAGACTGGATGGACTGAGAGATACTATACATTCAGTCCTTCCTAATCCGAGGATCCGTACTATTGGTGTAATAATTAAGCTCTACCCACTAGGGCGTCAAGCTGGTCTACACTATAGGCCATCACAAAAACACAGTGAGACCTCTGGGCAACATAAACCATACACTATCCTTCATCAGTGCACCTCACAGCAGTGCAAATTCTAAACTATTCATGTGGAATTCAGGAAAGGTCTGAATAGCTCATCAAATCTGAAATGTCTGTTCTAGCTCAAGTCCCAGTGTTTGGTGAGTTAGACCTGCAGCACAATAATAACAATTTTGACTTTTGACTCTACTCTCAGACCCAGCTTGTGCTCCTCCAGTCACGTATTGACTGTACCTTTGTTCCTGTACAGTGCTCTGCTGCCATTTAACTAAGGATGTGCTAAAACAAACACCACATACGTACATTTCCTAAGTGCTATAAAAAAAAAAATTGTATAGTGCTAGATTGCAGAACACTTTCTACTGTAGAAACCAATACCTCATTACTAGTGGACAATTTTAAAAGTAATAGCTATCAAGTGCAGTATTTTTCATAGTTATTAGGACAGTCATAGTCATTAGGACATAACACTGTGTACCCTTCAGATATAGATAGATAGATAGATAGATAGATAGATAGATAGATAGATAGATAGATAGATCTGCCACTGTGCAAATTAGAGTATCAGACGTGCAGTGAGCCTCAATGGATTAAGCAACAAGGGCACAGCATTTGTTATGGAAATGAACTACAGCTTAATAAAAG
Source organism: Pleurodeles waltl (assembly GCF_031143425.1). Lineage (NCBI taxonomy): Eukaryota > Metazoa > Chordata > Amphibia > Caudata > Salamandridae > Pleurodeles > Pleurodeles waltl. The sequence continues at coordinate 1,128,611,318 of NC_090448.1, forward strand.
TGGACCATGAGCATTAATGTGCTGAAACACAATCGTAACCAACATGATGTGCATAAACCTAGAATGGGTAAAGATCCACTGGCTTGCTTCTACTCTTACATATTTTTAGAGTATTTTAGGGAGACAGAAAACGTCCTATTAACTGAACTCAAAGGAAAGGCAATAATAAAAACATACATATTTAATAAGTGTTTTTATTTAGTGAATCTTATGTTGTGAATAGGAGGAGGATCCGAGGGACCCCTCCTATGACTTCTAAGGATGGAACCCAGAGTTCACCAAATACCAATATGGGGAGGGCTTGCCTTTTTAAATTCTGCAAACCCAACTAAGCAAGTGATGCTCAGTGAGCAGTGTAAAGAGTGACTGAAAATAAAACCTTAATATTCTACGTTCTGCAATTAAAGATATTGGCCAGGATATTTTAACACTACTCAACATGGCATCATCATTCCTTCACTCAAATTAAGTCACCATGTTACAGTTCTATTGACCGCTTCAATTTGTTTTCTCCTTGGCTGCAGAGGAGACGCTTCAGGGCATTCAAGAGAGTTGGCTCCACAAAACTAAACAACTCGTTACTCAGAAACAAAATCATGGACTTCTAACAAGCTGAATATGGAGTCTCCGAAACCTAGAGGTTTCAGCAGCACTTAATGACTGAAGACTTACAGCTTAACACTGCGTTGAGACAAGTGTGAATAAAACATTTAAAAGGCAGTAAGGTGGGAACAACAGAAAGCCCCATTGTAGGTGGGTTAAGCTTTAAAGGGTGATGTGCCATTCAGGCTCAACAGCCTTGACCTTTAAAAGCAGCCTACTTTTTTTAGAGAATATTTTCAGGCAGAGTTGAATGTTGATTGCATATAAGTAACATAAATTGTTAGCACTACTGACATTCAAAATTCCAGGCACCATGTAAAGAAGCAAGGAGAGAGACTAGACCTTTGTTAACTCGTCGTTACACAATCCCTTCAATGATTCAGTGTAGAATATAAAATCCAGGTGAGGCAATGACAGGATCTGGTAGTAGTGGACATCTACGGTGATTGATAGTGTGATGGGAAAAAATGGGTTGATGGAAAAAAACTACAAAGCACTACCTCAATGTGTGGGTGAGTAGCTAAGATTAAAAGCCCAGTGAGCAGGAACAATTGGTCAATATCCCTCTCCACCAGTCTTGTTCTGTTTTACACACCGCACGAAGGGACACTCCAGGGTGCAAGCTGCGCTTCAGAAACAGATATTGTGCTGGTGAGCACATTTGCACCTGTGCAAAATATTCTATATGAACTGTACACCTCATTGTTTGCAGAGTCAAAGAACTCTCCTTTTTGGGGACAATTTCGCTATCATTGATGTTGGACTTGATATCAGATTATATCTTGCCTTTAATTATCTTTCAAACATTTAACTTATTGTAATTCAATTTATATAGCGCTTACTACTCCAGATGAGGAGTCAAAGTGCTTTCGGCAAGTAGCTTGCTACTCAAGAACCCAGAATGGATTAGTGGTGGATCAGTATAGGAAATAGGAGTTAATTTGGGCGGTGGAAATGCAAGTATGTTAGTTGGATTCAAACAGAATAATGTAGGGATAGAACAGGGGAGGGTCTAGAAAGTGTTTTGTGGGAGATCATAGTAGTAAGATGAGGTTTGGGATGAGTGAAATGAGAGATGGAGGAGAGAAGACTCTCTAGAAATGGACTAGGGAGATCATAGTGGTAAAATGAGGTTTGGGGTGATCCAAGGAAAGATAGAGGTGGGAAGGATCTAGAAAGGGTTGTTTTGGAGATCACAGTAGTAGAATAAGGTTTGGGATGAATCAGAGTGGCGGTAGAGGACATAATGAGAAGTATAGGGTGACACAAAGTAGCGCATTGGAGAGAGTCAAAGGTTTTTTGTCTTCTACACTAGGAGTAAAGTATTAAATATATAGGTACACAGAAAGGGTATACATGTATAAGGAAGAGAATATATCGAGATTTAAAGTTGTATTTCATAAACTCAGACTTTCAAGTGTTGCTGAACTTTAATCTAATTTGTTTGCGTTTTGTTATACTATTCGTTTCTTCTGGTATTAGGTGCATTAATTAGAGAGATTTTAATTTTTTTATTCATTTCAAATCGGGGTGTTTCACCGTGTACAAAATGCTCAACATTTGAAGGGGATGTCCAGGTGGAATCAATATGTTTGCCAATGCTTGTTATGCTCTCTTTACGAACTATAACCATCCTGGCATTGCTAACTCAATGCCCGAAGGTAATAAGGCCTAAATTCGGAGCAGCCAAGCCCCGTTCCCGAAACAGTTTTTCAAGGTGGGGGTTGATCAGGGAAAATATATTTTTGCTGCCAGCCGAGTGCTGCATCAGCTTATGTAGCTTAAGCGGTAAGAAACCTGCAGATGTTTCCCTAATCTCCATCTTTCTGTGTGTTGCCACAAGTTAAGACTCGGATGACCAGACTCATCATGGTATTATCCAGAGTTCTTGTCATCAAGGTGTGCATTCCTTAACTAGCTGAAAACTGACCCAGCAAGTCAGGGGTTCTGACTTGTGAGAACGGAGAAAAAAGTTTCCTAAGTCATCCGCTGTACTGTAATGTTTGATACCACAATGACTCTGCTCTCAGTCCAATCGCAGCATGACTATCTAGTTCCAGCAGTGGCACTGCTTCTTCTATATCTTAACTCCATATACATATCCACAATACTCTATCAGACCCATAGATTACCCCTGAAAGAACAGTCTTCTGCTGGATCTCAAAGATTGCTCTTCCAATGTCATTTCGATACACATTTGTTAGATCAATTTTAGAAGCAAATCCCACAGCACCTCTTTCAGCCTCCATTGCACGCCACTGTTCTATCGCTCGGGTGCATTCTATAATTCAGCCTCTCGACAGCATCCCCTGCACACTGGTTTAAAGTACCTTAACTGAGCTAGCGGCCTTGAAACTATTTTTTCGATCATGGCCACACATTTTGCGGGATGAGATTAGTAAAAGGACTGGGAGGAGGTCCCAGATTTAGTGGTGGAATCTGAGCCAGTCTGAAGGTTGTTTGGGTTCTGTGAATTAGAGTCAGATGAGATTAGAAGCTCATGAATGAATCCAAACACCCCCTCCCATTCAACTGACAGTTCACATTTAATCTGAACCAGTTCACACGTCTCTAATATTAAACCTGGATCTCTCGTCCCCGTTTGGCAACTGTTCTATACAGCTCTGAGGTTCAGAACTGCAATCTCTCTGCTCCTCTGTCATCCTCTGAAACTCCTTGAATGTCAAAGTAGGCTGGTCCTGTGTGCTATTTATAACACTGTGCGTTTCAGTGCAGCAGGGCTCTTGCAAGGCTCACACTGGCAGCAAACAGCACATGCACTTTAAAGGGCTAGCATCAACCAAACATCAGGACCTAAGAGTGTCACCTAGAGTTGCTATATGTCGCTTTCCTGCTGTGCAACCAATAATAAAAACATTTCTAACCAAGTAAGTGTTATCTCTGCAAGAACTCGAGACATTAAGTTATACTATCAGCATTTCTTCCCAATATGTAACCCTCTAGTATGACCTTGTAATGGGGTGTAGCCAATCTAGTTGCATTTCCACTCGGGCCGGAAAATCCTTACACCATGAAGTCTGAATCCTTAGATGATAACTGTTACGGATATCGCTTTCTGGTCCATCCCAAGGGCTGTGGTGTGTCCAATTGGTGAGGCTGAGTTTAAGCACTGGGCTCAACTGCAGAAGGACTATCAGCGATGTTCGATTGTGGGTCACAGTAATCTATACATTGAGCTGTGAGTGTATGATTTAGTGTTAGTGTGGCTGCATTGCCTTACTATTTGGTGGCTTGCTGGTTACATTTTAAACTGATTGTCCCCAGATTTAAGAAAATATTTAAGTTGGAAGTCGAGTAAGAATTTTAGAAGTTCATCCATGCACCTGTATCTCTCCTTAAGGCTTAGTCTGAAGATAATGAATACAACAAGCTTGTGTCAAAGAGCTGGAGGGTGCAGTTGAGCTGCACTGGTGTTGCATGTGTTTCTGGGTGTTGAAAGATCACATTGGAGAAGAGATTCTTCAAATAAATAACAGGTTTTAACTTAAGACAAGGGGACACAACCAAGAGGAACCGGCTAGTGCCGACTAGCAGATTGGTCAGATGTTCTGAAACACCCACCAAATCCCTTAAAGAAATATATCAAAGATACAATGCAAACAGTGAAAGGAGAACTTTGGCATACAGTATCTAAGATATGACAATAGCACAACCGTTATTTCTGGATTCTGTATGATTACATTGTTTCAATAACTGTATCTATCTTGTGATGCATGAGTAATACGAAAGGATGAGAGCTGTATTCACGACTTCCCTGAGGAGTCAGAGTGTCATGTTCAGGTTGCCATAATCACGTTTCACCCCGGCAGGGTTGGGGATGTAGGTGAGGCACAGTGAGCTAGCCTGGAATTGGGCCGACAGTTTCCAATGGTGTGAAAGGACTCAGACCCCACCTGAAACTCACCCCTGAAGTTCTGCTTTCCTAAATAGCCAGTCCTATTATCTCAGTAGGAACCGTCTAACAGAGCATTGTGGGATTCTGAAACTTTAAAACGTTTTGCTAGCCGTGTTCCTGTGCATCTGTTTGTAGCTTTTTAAAAGTTAACCATCAAATATTAATAACTGCCAGAAGACTTTTAACCGCCGGTAAATCCAACCTGTAGTTCTGTAGGTAACTAACCATTTTTGCCAAAGATTCAAACGTCAAACAGGGTTTATAATGAGTCATTTGGGTCCCACTATACGTCCCAAGGCAAGCAAATACAAGTGCCAATGGGACTTGAAATATTCACATTGAACCAAGTTATATATAAATAAATGGCTACTGCTGCCAAGAGAATGGGGGTGTTCCCACCATTTAATAAGGAATTTACTCTACTGGGCTACACTGTACTTTGTAAAGTCATAAAGGAAAAAAAGGCCCCTGGTGGCAGGTCAGTTATTCTTTCAGGGGTGGCTTACCATCATCACCGTATAGCAATAACACGAAAACAATGTTAAGAAAAAGGGAGGGTGATGTTAAGCTGCACCTTGGTCTTATGCACAGCTGCAGCAATTCTGGAAAATGCCAGAAGCCACCCCCTTCTCACCCCGCAAGCAACAGGTCCCCCCACAGCTCTCATTCAGCCTGGATCTAGCGCCGACCTGCCATATCTTAAGGTTTGTGTCTGCGCGGGGACATCACAAGGCGCACAGAAGGGCTTGCTTTTCATACCACTTTTCCGTCTGCTTCGCTGATGTTTTCTCTCACCTGCCAGCTCGCCATCAGCCTTCGCTGCAAGGGCTGGTTTATGAATGCGCTGACTCAGGCGGAGAGCGCCACGCTTGTCAGAACCAGGAAGAGAGCGCTCCAATACAGGGCCTGCCACTCACTCCACACGCTCCTTTCAGCGCTTGGTTCTTGTTTATTTTCGCCCCCACGTCCCTTTATAGTGCCTTTCTCATCCAGCTGCTTCAAGGGGGCCTTGGCGCTCCCGCCGTCGCCCACATGTCTGCTGCGCCATTTCAGCTGGATGCAAGCTGACGCAGTAAACAAGTGTGTGCGCGCGCACCTATTAGTTATAGTAGTTTCCAGCCCCCCCCTTGAAGTATTACAATTGAACGCTCCACGCCACTACTGTAAATGTCATTCACCCTGGCATGAAGCTAGTTATGCAGTAACTTCATGTTTAAGCACTATGCACATATAAGCAGGGACCATAGGTGTTCCCAGACCTCCACTGCAGGAATCTGTGTTTGGCCCCAGGAACAGAGGTTTTAATTCTGGCAAGTCAGCCTTTTATCCTTCAAACGGCGTTAAAATAAGTGTCATTTATGTTGGCACTAAGATGTCCCACGGGGTGAAAATATGGTTTACAAATTCACATGTTGTGTTAAGCGCTTCTAAGTTGTCTGGATTGACGCCTAGAAGCAGAACATGGTAGCCTACCGAGGTCCAGAGCGAGGAGTAGTACATTATGACAATTAACCTGGAAAAAAAACCACTACAAACACTGCAGGTAATCCCACGAAAACTCGTCGTACACAAAGCTGAGGTAACGTCATCATTGTGCGTTGATTCTACTAGCGTTGAGGTCAGTGGGGCTTAGTTTCCTTGTAGTCAGAGTAATTAACAAGTTTGATTGCGGTTGGGGGATTACTTTGAGGGTTATAATAATGGTTATTCTAAAGAGTGACGGCTAGGTTTATAGTGGCCATTAGGGTTTGTCTTGGGGTCTTTGAACATGGTTATGCTAAGGTCAGGTGAGGTTTTGAGTAAAGGTTCGCATTAAGGCCGGGTAAAGGTGACAGAGTTTTATTTTTGAGGACAAAACCTCTTTTGTGGCGAATGTTCCGTCAGCCTTTTTCAGAGGGGTTCCCCGAAGTCTTCCCTGCAGTAGGAACGGTAGAGGACAGATGTACAGGGAGGACTGATGACCACAATCAGGGCCTGAATCAAAATACAATATACCTTAAACGGGATTGTCACAAGCAGGGGAGTCAAGTGAGGTAGGCCTAGCCCAGTCTTGTTCTATGGTGCCCCCTGGTCCCCGGGACGCAAGGCAGCAGAAGAATAGAAATAGTCATCTTTTTATTTAAGGGATTTCCTTGGCATATTCTTTTGGCTTAGATTTAGAATTGCAAATTGAGGTTGAACTCAACAATTTGGAGAACATTACTAAAATGAGTAATTTGTCCTCGCATGGCCTTCTGAAAAGGACATTACCTTAGGCCACATTCCTGTGCCTGTCTCTTAAGGGGATCCTTCCTAGACCATCCCACAAGTAGACTTTCCCGAACCATCGATGACTGGAGTTATAAACAGTATCATAAGTTTCTGGGAAAATACTTACAAACTACCACTGTGTTGCTCTGACCAACTCAGAAGTGACCTGATCTTACAGGGGGCTCAATTTCGCAAGACTTAAAAGTATGCACCCGCCGTGACTTCAGAGATGATTTAAAGGGGATACCAGTTTATTTCATCACACAAAGCAGCAGCTCTGAGTGCTCGATAGGAAAGGAAAATACAAGATACTCTGAATTTTCCTGGTCTCTCATAGCTTTGAGCACCACAGGAAGCTGCCCTGTTAAGGCGTCACAGACACACCTAAGAGGTCTTGATGGGCAGGTAGCCCGGCAGACCTGAGGTAGACATCTGTAAACATTGACCTTTCTCTGTCTCATGGCTGCCTCTGATTCTGCACTTTGCCTTTCAGAACACGAAAAGACTGACTTTTAGCAACAGGTTTAAATGTATCCTTTGTTCTAAATATTTCTTTACTTCCCTGTCTTCTACACAGGGGTCCTAATACACAGGCTCAGGCATGGACAGAAATTGGGCCCAAGCACGAAATTAAAAGTGACCCACGTTAGCAAACCACACAGCTGAAAAAACATAAGTTTCCCACATTTGCAAATCAGGACATAACTTGTAAAGACAAGCTGTATAGTGGTTTTGCAAGATATGGTAGACTAAATGGGTTTTAGCTTGCTGCAGATAATGTTTGTTTTGATATCCGTGAAATCGACAGTTAAAAAAAAAATCACCTTCAAATTCTTGGACTTGGGTGACTGCAAAAAATGTATGTGGTAGTAAGGTGTTCTTGTAGTGATGACTCAATGTATTGTCATATAACACAACAGGCCTATTCCTGTGAGTTGTTACTAAAAGAAAAAGTTAATTATCTCTCAAAGGCACTGCAAGGAGGTCCTTTAACACTGACACTTCTGGGGAACCTTATGATCAACTTGTCCATTTCACAGACAAAGCAAACAAATGTCAAGTGGATTCAGGTCTCCCTGGATGGCACTGACACAAATTATGTTGCATTAACATTTCTTCTGGGAGAGCAGAAAACCAAAAAAAGGTAATGATATAAGATTAAATTTTGCATGGTCAACAGCAAGACACTGGGATCTGTTTTGTATCTACTCACATCATTTTTTTCCCAAGCTTACTTCTTTAGATCATGGTCTTGGTTACTGTGAAAATTTGAGTCAATGGATTAGAAGAAATGGTTTCCACAGAGTAGGGTCAGCACCTCTTAAGAAAAAAGTCAATAGCTAATGCAATTAGTTGTAAAGTAGTTAAGGATAATCAGGCACAATGGAACAGAGTTTCACTAGTCACAGTTAACGAAAAAGTGTTTTGAACACTGACATCCTCATTACGAGTCTGGCAGTCCATGGACTGCCAGACTTGCGGTGGCGCTCGGACTGCCACCAACACGGGTGGTCCAACCTCCATATGATGACCGTGGCGGAGTCGCCATGGTCCGACCGCCGCCACTGCAAGGTTGCCGCCAGCCGACTGCCTGTCAGTGCCGGCAGTCTCAATCCGCCAGGGCAGCAGATTACGACCCGCGTTTCCACCAACCTGTGCATGGCGTTCCCACCACGATGCAAAGGCTGGTGGAAAGGATGTTTTAGGGGACGCATGGGGGCCCCTGCACTGCCCATGCACTTGACATGGGCAGTGCAGGGGCCCCCATGGACAGCCCTGCCACGCTTTCCACTGCCCAAATTACGGGCAGTCTTGGACCCGATGCACCGCAAAATTGCCGCCAGCTCTATTACGAGCCGGCGTAAATGTTAAGGTGTTTCCTGCTGGGTTCATGGGTGGGAACGCTGTTTCCACCCGACGGCCCAGCAGGAAACTCGTAATAAGAACAGCGGAGGGACTGCCGCCCACAAAAGTCATAATGAGGGCCGGAGTCTCCATTCACATCTGTAGGAAATTTGGTTACTGGTTGGGGGAGTGAAATCCTACTCAAGGAACAACCACAATTCTTGTCAGGGTGAAACACAAGCAAACACCAAATTAGCCTGCGCTCAACCCTCTGGTCGCTTGGCATAAAAGCAGTCAGGCTTATCATAGAGGCAATGGGTAAAGAATTTATCCAGCATTTCAAAGAGTAAGAAAGTGAAAAGACAACACAAGAAAAATTCCACACCAATTTAGAAAAGCAGAATAAAATTTAATAAATTATTGGAGAGTGAAACAACAAAAATACAAACAGTGGAAGTGGAGATATACAATTTTAAAACTTTAGGAAAAAAATAGTGCTGAAAAAGCATAAAGCACCAATTGTAGTAATCTGGTTGCACCAGACCGGGACAATATCACAAGTTCAGGCCTACAGTGATGAAGTGCAGGCTGGCTACAGTGACCAAGTTAGGCCCACTGAACCAAGTAGCTAAACTCCTGGTGCCCAGTGTGCACAGCATTGCTTTGTGCAGTCTGCCATCGGTTCTGAGGGCCTGAAAGTTTCTGCATCGGGTTGCGCTGCATCGATTCCGATGAAGCTGTGCAGCGAGGTTTTGTGAGGCTTTGCCTAGCATCGGTTCCGATGAACCTAGCAGCTGGATGGCAAAGCTTTGCATCGATTCCGCTGAGGCTGCCATTTGTACAGTGAGGCTCTGCGGAGCTTCGAGTTGCCCAGCGTTGGTTCCAGGGAAGCTGGTAGCTGTGTGGTGAGGCTTTGTCAGATTTGGTGAAGACCATAGTTGGTCTGGCAAGGCACCACTGCCCCACTTCCAAGGGTCCAGGCCCGGAGGGACACAACTTGGGGGTTTGGGACTCACAGAAGGCAGAGTCCAGGTGCAGGATTCAAGATTTGGAGGCTTTTCTGTCCCTAAGGCTCTGATTAGGAGGCCAGCCAACTAGCCTGTTATGTCATTCTGGGGGTTCTGGGTTCAAGGTGCAGGTCCAGTCCTTCTCACTTGGGAAGCAGATTAGCAGTCCTTCTTGCAGCAGAGCAGCACAGCATTCCTTATGCTGAGTCTTCCACAGGTCCAGATGGGTGCTGAAGAGTTGAGAATGTGGATCAACTATTTATACCTGGTGCCAGGTTTGAAGTAGAAGGTTCAAGAGGGTTCCACCCGCAAAGGTGTTAGAAATTTCCTTCCTCCCTGCCCTGACCCCAGCCTGTCTGGGGCACAAAAGACAAGCATAAAATCTGTTTTAAGTGCTGTGGCAGTGTGGAAGATGAGAGGTCCTCCACCTCATCTAATCAAAGATGGCCTATCCTGCCAACACCTATTCTTCGTCTATTAAATATAGTATATTTAATGTGCTAAGTGCATTGAAGCCAATGTTACTATGTTCTGAGGAGAGAGCACAAGCACTTTAGCACTGGTTAGCAATGGTAAAGGGTGTGAAAACAAAGTGAGCCAAAGTCAGCAAAAACAGGAGGCCTGACGGCAAAATGTTGGAGGGAAATAAATCACACCAAGGATGCAGCTCCAAAAGTATCACAACACAACAATGCTATCACTGAGAAGTATCTAGACCATAAACACATGCTCTGGAAGGTTTTTTATTACAAGTCTTTTCATTCACTTTCTCGCCCAGTAAATGGGGAACCATGGTTCATGTGTGGCATAGACTGAGGGAAATCAATGTAGTTCTTTCCCGAATTAGCCACAACATAAAATGGAATTATGTGTGACACATAGATTGTATCCCTCCCCAAAAGAAGTGGTCACCTATGTCACCAAACGCTTTTATAAGAAATACCAAGAAGGGTCAGAATTAATGTGGTCTTTGTTGGACCTGGCTTTTTGACAGGGACATCCCCAAACTTTTTGCCTCCTTCCTCCTATTTTTTTCTGACCTGTTGTTGTTGGCTTTTGACCTCTGAGCACTTTACCACTGCTAACCAGTGCTAAAGTGCATATGCTCTCTGTGTAAATTGTACTATTGATTGGTTTATCCATGATTGACTATTTAATTTACCTGTAAGTCCCTAGTAGAGTGCACTACATGTGCCTAGGGCATGTAGATTAAATGCTACTAGTGGGCCTGCAGCCCTGGTTGTGCCACCCACCTCAGTAGCCCCTTAACCTTGTCTCAGGCCTGCCATTGCAAGGCCTGTGGGTGCAGTTTCACTGCCACTTCAACTTGGCATTTAAAAGTACTTGCCAAGCCTAGAACTCCCCTTTTTCTACATATAAGTCATCCCTAATGTGTGCCCTAGGTAACCCCTAGAGCAGGGTGCTGTGTAGGTAAAAGGCAGGACATGTACCTGTGTAGTTATATGTCCTGGTAGTGTAAAACTCCTAAATTCGTTTTTACACTACTGTGAGGCCTGCTCCCTTCATAGGCTAACATTGGGGCTGCCCTCATACACTGTTGAAGTGGCAGCTGCTGATCTGAAAGGAGCAGGAAGGTCATATTTAGTATGGCCAGAATGGTAATATAAAATCCTGCTGACTGGTGAAGTCGGATTTAATATTACTATTCTAGAAATGCCACTTTTAGAAAGTGAGCATTTCTTTGCACTAAAAACTTGTTGTGCCCTTCAATCCACGTCTGGCTAGGTTTAGTTGACAGCTCCTTGTGCATTCACTCAGACACACCCCAAACACAGGGTACTCAGCCTCACTTGCATACATCTGCATTTTGAATGGGTCTTCCTGGGCTGGGAGGGTGGAGGGCCTGCCCTCACACAAAGGACTGCCACACCCCCTACTGGGACTCTGGCAGACAGGATTGAGCTGAAAGGGAACTTGGTGCATTTCTTAGAGACTCTTTGAAATCACCCCCACTTCAAAGGCACAACTTAGTATAAAACAGGGCCTCTGCCCTACCTCATCAGACACTTGCTGGAGAAGAAACCGGAACCAGAAACTACATCCTGCCAAGAAGAACTGCCTGGCTGCTCAAAGGACTCACCTGTCTGCTTTCTCCAAAGGACTGCTGTCTTGCTGTTGCCCTGCTGCCTTGCTGAACTCTTGTCTGGCTGTGAAAGTGCTCTCCAAGGGCTTGGATAGAGCTTGCCTCCTGTTCCTTGAAGTCTCAGGACCAAAAAGACTTCTGCCTTTCACGTGGACGCTCCGTGCGCCGAAAATTTCGACGCACAGCTTGTTTCGCGGCGAGAAAAACGCCGCACACCGACGCTGATCAACGCGACGCCCTCGGGACGATCGAGACTTCGACGCACAACCTCGCAAGGACAAAGCCGCCCGACTTCCAAGGAGAAATCGACGCGACGCCTACCGTGAGTGCGAAACTTTGACGCACGGCCTCGCAAGGACAACGCCGCCCGACTTCCAAGGAGAAATCGACGCGACGCCTGCCGTGAGACCAAAATTTCGACGCACGGCCTCGCAAGGTCAACGCCGCCCGACTTCCAAGGAGAAATCGACGCGACGTCTACCGTGAGATCGAAACTTCGACGCGCAGCCCCGCAGAACGACGCGCAGCCGGAAAATAAGCAGGAGAATCCACGCACAGACCCGGGACATCTGGTAATCCCCGCGATCCACAAAAAGAGACTGTCTGCGCGCCGGAAAACGACGCCCGACTTCCCCGCGTGGAAAAGAACGACGCAAGTCTGTGTGTGCTGAGGAGAAATCGACGCACACACCCCTTTTTCCACGCATCTCTTCTCCTGTGGCCCTCTGAGGAGATTTCCCACCAGAAACCAGGTACTCTGTGCTTGAAAGACACTTTATTGCTTTTTAAAGACTTAAAGACTCTTAATATCACTTTTCAGTGATATCTTTACAAATTCGTATTGCAACTTTGATCGTTTTGACCTACAATTATCCAGATAAATATTCTATATTTTTCTAAACACTGTGTGGTGTATTTTTGTGGTGTTATACTATGGTGTTGTATGATTTATTGCACAAATGCTTTACACATTGCCTTCTAAGTTAAGCCTGACTGCTCGTGCCAAGCTACCGGAGGGTGAGCACAGGCTGATTTTGGATTGTGTGTGACTTACCCTGACTAGAGTGAGGGTTCTTGCTTGGACAGAGGGCAACCTATCTGCCAACCAAAAACCCCATTTCTAACATTGGTGATCAGCGGTGAGGATAGGACTTGTGTTTGTGCAGTGACATACAGTAGCTAAGTATTTCACTACCTACCCACAGTTGAAGGTCAACTTGATTTTTTATCTCTTTTTTGACTTTTGGTCTCTGATGTCCTCCTGGATATACTATTGATATTTTGGACTTTGGATTTTGGTTTTTGCTGGTAAGATCCTATCAGAATGGGATCGCTTACCTACTTATTCTTTTTGCCTACTGACCACCTCACTAAGGCTGACCTAAAGAAGCTTTGCAGAGAATGTGGCCTTCCTGTAGCAAAGAGATCTACTAAAGCAGAGATGCTACATGCCTACATAGTCTGGGAGGAAGACAGATGGGCAGAGAGAGAGGCAGCAAGAAACCAAATGACTAAGTACCCCTCAGAGGAGGAGGAGGACGACTCAGATGAGGAAAGAGACCCAGTGAAAAAAGAATGGCTCATGGCTCAAGCACGGTGGATGGAAGAGCTAGATGAGTTTATTGAAAGGGCTGAGGCAGCAAGTCTCTTAGCCCTGGAAGAAGAAAAGATTGCAGCTCAAGAGCTGAGCTGTAAAGAGCTGAAACTGGAGGCCGGAAGGGCTGAGTCCAGTTCAGATGGTGGCAGCAAAAATCTTGCATCTAGTACTGCTGAAGAAGGGCACAAGCCCAGAGATGTGGTGCCCAACTTGAAGAAGGGAGTTGACACACCCCAGGCAGTTCAAGGGTATGAGGTAGTTCCCGTTATGCACAGGGTCCCTGAGAAGAATTGGGGAACTGGCACAGGGAGTCATATTCCTACTGGGGGGAGGGACACTTTACTGACTCTAGCAGAGAGTGACAGAGAAAAGGGTTCCCCCCTGGTGGACGTCCTGGATATAGAGTGTAGAGACATCCCAGAAGAGTTTGGGTTGAGTGTCAGGGACAGACAGAAACTGTCTCACCAGTCTCAAGAGGGTGATGTAGAGTGCTTTTCCAAGGCTGAGTTACTAGGTGGTTGGGTGAAGGGTACTGTGGTTAATACATGTGAAGGGCAGAGTGATGTAATTGCTGGAGAGCATATGTCTGGTCCTTATTTTCCAGAGCTACGCCAACACCAGGTGGAGTGTGAGTTCTCTGACCCCAGGGAACTTACAGTGGAGGCAGACTTTTGGGTGAGTACCAGAGAGTCTGAAGAGGCATTTGGGGGTGCTCCTGAAGGGAGTGGTCTAGGTGGTTCCCGACCAAGTGAGGTGGGAGAGGATTGTAGTGTCCCAGGTAGGTCTCAGAGCCTAACCTGTACCGTAGGGCCACCTTTTGAGGGAAGCCCCGCAGTGTCAGAAGAACTTGGGGGGATGACTGTAGACAGCATCCCAACAGTTCTGGTGTCTGGCAGTACCACTCCTAGTGAGGGGGTGCAGAAGTCCAGACATAGGGTTGAGAGGGGGTGGCAGACCCCAGTGGAGGATCTTGAAAGTCAGGGGTCAGCTCTGAGAGCAGAGCCCCCCAGGAATGACCCAGGTGAGACCGTTTCTGGTTTGGGGGAAACCCAGACTCTGCCGGATGGGCAGAGGTCGGGAGACCTGCGCCAACCAGACTCTTGTGTGGCCCTTGGGGACGGCGTGTCCCTTGTGGGGGGTGAGAGTGCCCCCCAGGAAGTCCTGGCATGCCAGGCAAAGATTCAACCTCAGGGTGGTGACTCTGGGTTGGATAACCGGGTTCAGAGGTTAAACTTTGACCTGGTGGAGGGTAGATGTGCCCCCCAGAAAGTCCTGGAATGCCAGGCAATGGCTCAACCTCAGGGTGGTGACTCTGGGTTGGCTTACCAGGTGAAGAGGTCAAACTCTGACCTGGTGGGGGGTAGGTGTGCCCCCCAGAAAGTCCTGGCGTGCCAGGCAGTTGTCCAACCTCAGGGTGTCGACTCTGGGTTGGATGGCCAGGTTCAGAGGTTAAACTCTGACCTGGTGGGAGGTAGGTGTGCCTCCCAGAAAGTCCTGGGGTGCCAGGCAATTGCCCAACCTCAGGGTGGTGACTCTGGGTTGGCTAACCCGGTTCAGAGGTCAAACTCTGACCTGGTGGGGGGTAGGTGTGCCCCCCAGAAAGTCCTGGTATACCAGGCAATGGTTCAACCTCAGGGTGGTGACCCTGGGTTGGAGAACCAGGCTCAGAGGTTAAACTCTGACCTGGTGGGAGGTAGGTGTGCCTCCCTGAAAGTCCTGGCCTGCCAGGCAATGGTTCAACCTCAGGGTGGTGACTCTGGGTTGGATATCCAGGTTCAGAGGTTAACCTCTGACCTGGTGGGGGGTAGGTGTGCCCCCCAGAAAGCCCTGGTGTACCAGGCAGTTGTCCAACCTCAGGATGGTGACCCTAGGTTGGAGAACCAGGTTCAGAGGTTAAACTCTGACCTGGTGGAGGGTCAGTGTGCCCTCCAGGTAGTCCTGGCGTGCCAGGCGATTGTTCTACTTCAGGGTGGTAACTCTGAGTTGAATGGCCCAGTTCAGAGGTTAAACTCTGACCTGGTGGAGGGTCAGTGTGCCCTCCAGAAAGGCCTGGCGTGCCAGGCAATTGTTCAACCTCAGAGTGCTGACTCTGGGTTGGATACCCAGGTTCAGAGGTTAAACTCTGACCTGGTGGGAGGTAGGTGTGCCTCCCAAGAAGCCCTGCTGTGCCAGGCAATTGTCCAACCTCAGGGTGTTGACTCTGGGTTGGATGACCAGGTTCAGAGGTTAAACTCTGACCTGGTGGGGGGTAGGTGTGCCCCCCAGAAAGTCCTGGCGTGCCAGGCAATTGCCCAACCTCAGGGTGGTGACCCTGGGTTGGGGAACCAGGCTCAGAGGTTAAACTCTGACCTGGTGGGAGGTAGGTGTGCCTCCCAGAAAGTCCTGGTGCGCCAGGCAATTGTTCAACTTCAGGGTGGTGACTCTGAGTTGAATGGTCAGGTGCAGAGGTTAAACTCTGACCTGGTGGAGGGTCAGTGTGCCCTCCAGGAAGTCCTGGCGTGCCAGGCAATTGTTCAACTTCAGGGTGGTGACTCTGAGTTGAATGGGCAGGTGCAGAGGTTAAACTCTGACCTGGTGGGGGGTAGGTGTGCCTCCCAGGAAGTCCTGGTTTGCCAGGCGGTGATCCAGTCTGAGGGTACAGACCCTGGGCTGGAAGACCAGGTTCAGGGTGTCCCCCCGGACCTGGAGGGAGGGGCTACTGATAACAGTGCCCCTACCAGGTGGTCTTCTGAGGAGGCCACTCCTAGTTGGAGGGTGCTGGACCCCAGAAGGGAGGGCAGGGGGAGGGAAGCCTCACCCCGGGCCCTAGTCCAACCTGAAGGTACAGACCCCAGGTTGGAGGGCCAGTGGCAGGTTAACAGCCCTGCACTGGTGGAGGAATGGTACAGGGCGACTTCTGTAAGCCCCCTGGCCATGTTGGACTCTGGGGGTACCGCTCCAGGAGGGAGGGTACAAAGCCCCAGAGGGGAGGACCAGGTTCAGGCTGTCATCCCTGACCTGGTGGAAGGGAGAGTGGTTAAAGGGTGCCCAGCACCTGGGGCTACCGCCCCCCACTCTCCACAGCCACAGTGGTTGGAGAGCTTTGAGAGGCCTGGGGCCTGGCTCTCATCCCTGGCAGCTGTCAGTAATCACTGTGGCTTGCTGTCCGGGTGGACAGAGTTATCCCTGGGGAGGGGACAAGTGTCCCACCCCGGGGATAGAATGGGCAACACCACTGTGTTGGTCCTGGTGGTACTATCCTGCTCCTGGGATACATCTGTGAGCAATGTAAGGTTAGGTGCCACACAGATGGGATCCGCAGGAAAGGAGAAAGGTTCCCCATGGATGGGCTTAGTGGGCCCTGAGAGTATGGACAGAGGGATCCAATTGGAGTCAGGAAGGCGAAGAACTGGAGCATGCCCCTGCTGTTGTGGGCCTGGGTCCTTGTTCTGTCGCCTCAAACAGGGAAGTACATCAGGATAGTGATTGTTCTCCCCTGGCTTTAGGCTGGTGGGGGGTCATGTTGGACCTGGCTTTTTGACAGGGACATCCCCAAACTTTTTGCCTCCTTCCTCCTATTTTTTTCTGACCTGTTGTTGTTGGCTTTTGACCTCTGAGCACTTTACCACTGCTAACCAGTGCTAAAGTGCATATGCTCTCTGTGTAAATTGTACTATTGATTGGTTTATCCATGATTGACTATTTAATTTACCTGTAAGTCCCTAGTAGAGTGCACTACATGTGCCTAGGGCATGTAGATTAAATGCTACTAGTGGGCCTGCAGCCCTGGTTGTGCCACCCACCTCAGTAGCCCCTTAACCTTGTCTCAGGCCTGCCATTGCAAGGCCTGTGGGTGCAGTTTCACTGCCACTTCAACTTGGCATTTAAAAGTACTTGCCAAGCCTAGAACTCCCCTTTTTCTACATATAAGTCATCCCTAATGTGTGCCCTAGGTAACCCCTAGAGCAGGGTGCTGTGTAGGTAAAAGGCAGGACATGTACCTGTGTAGTTATATGTCCTGGTAGTGTAAAACTCCTAAATTCGTTTTTACACTACTGTGAGGCCTGCTCCCTTCATAGGCTAACATTGGGGCTGCCCTCATACACTGTTGAAGTGGCAGCTGCTGATCTGAAAGGAGCAGGAAGGTCATATTTAGTATGGCCAGAATGGTAATATAAAATCCTGCTGACTGGTGAAGTCGGATTTAATATTACTATTCTAGAAATGCCACTTTTAGAAAGTGAGCATTTCTTTGCACTAAAAACTTGTTGTGCCCTTCAATCCACGTCTGGCTAGGTTTAGTTGACAGCTCCTTGTGCATTCACTCAGACACACCCCAAACACAGGGTACTCAGCCTCACTTGCATACATCTGCATTTTGAATGGGTCTTCCTGGGCTGGGAGGGTGGAGGGCCTGCCCTCACACAAAGGACTGCCACACCCCCTACTGGGACTCTGGCAGACAGGATTGAGCTGAAAGGGAACTTGGTGCATTTCTTAGAGACTCTTTGAAATCACCCCCACTTCAAAGGCACAACTTAGTATAAAACAGGGCCTCTGCCCTACCTCATCAGACACTTGCTGGAGAAGAAACCGGAACCAGAAACTACATCCTGCCAAGAAGAACTGCCTGGCTGCTCAAAGGACTCACCTGTCTGCTTTCTCCAAAGGACTGCTGTCTTGCTGTTGCCCTGCTGCCTTGCTGAACTCTTGTCTGGCTGTGAAAGTGCTCTCCAAGGGCTTGGATAGAGCTTGCCTCCTGTTCCTTGAAGTCTCAGGACCAAAAAGACTTCTGCCTTTCACGTGGACGCTCCGTGCGCCGAAAATTTCGACGCACAGCTTGTTTCGCGGCGAGAAAAACGCCGCACACCGACGCTGATCAACGCGACGCCCTCGGGACGATCGAGACTTCGACGCACAACCTCGCAAGGACAAAGCCGCCCGACTTCCAAGGAGAAATCGACGCGACGCCTACCGTGAGTGCGAAACTTTGACGCACGGCCTCGCAAGGACAACGCCGCCCGACTTCCAAGGAGAAATCGACGAGACGCCTGCCGTGAGACCAAAATTTCGACGCACGGCCTCGCAAGGTCAACGCCGCCCGACTTCCAAGGAGAAATAGACGCGACGCCTACCGTGAGATCGAAACTTCGACGCGCAGCCCCGCAGAACGACGCGCAGCCGGAAAATAAGCAGGAGAATCCACGCACAGACCCGGGACATCTGGTAATCCCCGCGATCCACAAAAAGAGACTGTCTGCGCGCCGGAAAACGACGCCCGACTTCCCCGCGTGGAAAAGAACGACGCAAGTCTGTGTGTGCTGAGGAGAAATCGACGCACACACCCCTTTTTCCACGCATCTCTTCTCCTGTGGCCCTCTGAGGAGATTTCCCACCAGAAACCAGGTACTCTGTGCTTGAAAGACACTTTATTGCTTTTTAAAGACTTAAAGACTCTTAATATCACTTTTCAGTGATATCTTTACAAATTCGTATTGCAACTTTGATCGTTTTGACCTACAATTATCCAGATAAATATTCTATATTTTTCTAAACACTGTGTGGTGTATTTTTGTGGTGTTATACTATGGTGTTGTATGATTTATTGCACAAATGCTTTACACATTGCCTTCTAAGTTAAGCCTGACTGCTCGTGCCAAGCTACCGGAGGGTGAGCACAGGCTGATTTTGGATTGTGTGTGACTTACCCTGACTAGAGTGAGGGTTCTTGCTTGGACAGAGGGCAACCTATCTGCCAACCAAAAACCCCATTTCTAACAGTCTTCATATGGTTTGAGCTGCGATTCTTCTGCACAACTGATGTGAAATGTTAGTCCCGTTAAGGCTCTGTGCAGAAAAGAGCTATTAAAACTAAAAACATCAAAGCATTTTGAAAATGATAATTTGTAGGAAGAGCCACTAGAAGTCAAAATGTCGAAGCATTTTGTAAGGAGGGGGAAGTAAAATTAGGAAAAAGAGGCTTTAAAAAAACAAAGCATTTTGTTAGTAGCAGGAAGGCGGTAAGTAGAATTTGGAAGCACTGTACAGTGTGTATATAGAACAAGTGAAAAATTTACTTTTTTGTGCTCATTTGTATTGTCCCTGTATGGCTTTGCAAACTCTAATCTTTTCTTCTTTGCTTTCAGACCTGGGGCATTAAGTAGTCTTTTTTTCTGCCCCTCTCGGATTTGTTAAGTCCTGTGAGCTTTCCCTGCTATTATTCAATATTTTGAAGCCTTTCTAATGTACTTATTCGTCTGTATTTGATTCAGGTACCTGTGTAAAAGATTATAAAAAAAACAATTTATTAACAAATTTAATGGATAACCATTGGTACAGGTATTTTAAAGCTATCACAGTTGTTCCCCCTGTGAACAATCCTCAAAAAGTCCACTTTGTTCTAAGGCCACTGTCAGTCCTAAAGCCCCTATAGTTAAAGCATTTGTGACCCCATCACTACTGGTCTGTATCATATTTTCTCAGAAACGTTCCCCATAAAGAGTTACACCTTATGCAACAAATTCTGTTCGAACGTGGTTTTTGGTGATGTTCAGCAGTAGCAGGGGGCTCGGTATCATTAATTTCTGATAGGACTGACTGCGTATTTGTACAAGCGCTGTTCTGCTCTGCCATAATTTCACCCAGGTACGAATATAGCAGAATGCACCAGTTTGTAGCTGTGTGAAATCGTGGCAGAGCTTCGTTCTGTCCACACTCTTGCATGGGTCAGAATGCTGGCCTGTGACGGAAGAGTGACATCACATACTGTCAACCTTCAACACCAGTAACCTGAGAAGAATCTTGTGCATTTTCTAGCTATGAACCATCTCCAACAAGAACTGTTCATCAGATGCAAGCCTGACAGCATATACACCACCATTATGAGATGAAGATGGATAGGCCACACAATCAGAAGATAACAAGGCTCCATCACAAGAACAACTCTCCTCTGGGCCCCTGAAGGCAAAGAAAGACAAGCCAAAGAACACCTGGAGGCAAACTTTGGAAACACAAATGCAGGCCCTGAACTGCAGCTGGAGAACTGTGCGGAAACGTTCTCAAGCCAAACAGAAGTGGAGGTCCTTCACTGCTGCCCTACAAGCCAGCCAGCATAACGGCAGTAGATAGGACATCTTGCCAGGCGCTACTTCATGCTGATTGGCGGCAGCGCTTTTAGGAAGGATTATATCTCCAGCAGAGAGTGGATCTCAGTAATAACAGATCCACTGGCTACAACTCAGGGGTGCTACTCTCCACCATATGTTTATTTATAAATGGGTATTATTACCTGCATCAGTATCAACTGTGCCAGCCTACAGATGACACAGCCTGGATCTTTAACACTAAGCTTCTGAGCCAGAGTCAGAAACACATTACAATCTTAGGGTGCAACCTACTTCATCACAGGAGTGAATTCAAGAAGTGAACTGGTTTTTTTTCGGTTATATGTTGTGGTGCTCCGAATTCAAAAACACAAAAAACAATAAATGTGCGGTCTCTTTTAATTTTAATTTCTTTCATATTTGTGATACCTTGGTAAATGCCGTGCGCGTGTGAATATAAATATATATATATATACCTAATGTATCGTGTTTTCACATGCTCTCTGTTTAGGATTCTAAGACTTGCCACTCATTGAAGACAATACGTGGATTTCTAATAATCCTTTGCGGCGTACACTTCCTTTTCACTTATTATGACAACAGCATTCTTTCTAGACAATACACCTTGTTAGTTGCCTCGGTGACTCGGAAACCGACACGGTGGCTTATTGATTAACTGTAAATTAAAAAATAATGAAACTGTATTCATTATTTGAAGGAATTACAAAGGTGCCCCACTCTAAGGCCTGCTGCCTGGAGATACACCCAAGATGTAGCTGCATCCGCACGAGGTGACGATACTGCCAATCATACCAGTTAATTGCGGGAGGGGGGTGGGGAGCAAATGCCAGCTAGAGCACGACACTTTGTAACATGCGGCCAGTGCTTAATTTGTGCTTGTTGTTTCCGGTGCAGAGCACCGGCGCTTATTTTTCTGCCTGAAGCATCTACTGCGAGCAAAAGACACATAAGGGAAAGAGGGAAGAAGAGAGAAATGAAAAAGCGTTACAAAGGAAGAAAGCTGCAAGAGTGAGCTGAAGGGGCAGGGATAAATGGATTAAAGAGGCCCGAGATGGGCATTCAGCGTTGGCACGTTTAATTGCAGCAGCCGCGTGTTTAAGAGGAGGGCTTTGGGCGCCAGCACGTCTTTAAATACAAATTACGTCCTGCTGCATGCCCTTTGCACCAGGATATATTTCGCCATCTGCACTCCAGTGCAGCAGCTGCAGGAGGGAAGTGTCTGAGGGGGGTGTAACAGCATATGAGACGCAGCAGTGGTACTCAGATGACGCTTTATTCATACTGGCAGTGGGCATCACAAGACTGGGGAATTTTCGTTAATTAATGTTAAATTTATCTTAGTCTGAACCTCGAGCTGCTGAGTCTATAATGGCGTTTGTTACAGTCCATTATCTTTACTGATTGTGGATCGATGCGTGGTAAAGATGTGACGTATGTGCTCGCCTTGCTGCACACAATGCTAATCAAAATGGTTGACAAAAAAATAAAGCGGGAGCAGTGGTGGTACTAGGCACCCGTGTTCAAGTAACTGGAAGCGGCGCATGGGATTGGAATCCTCATAAATAATTAAAAAAAAAAAAATAGAGGGGCGCTGCAAATGTGACAGGCAAAAAAAAAAAAATAAATAAATAAGAGGATCGTGGCCCCATCCCTTTCAAAGACGCTGTGCTGTTCAACATACTTCTGTGGTCAAACCTATGGGGAACAGGTGCATGGTGGCACAGAAAAGGGGTTAAACAAGCTTTGGCATAGCCAATAGGTTGCGCATATGCAAGAGCTATTGGCTTTGTCGATGTGTTTTTAGCCATGTTGTACACTGATGTGGCTGCTGTTCAGCATGGCTAAAAATTACTGGCGCAGAGGAGAGTTGTGTTGAGTGTCAGAGTGGAATCGCGAACAGAGGAGAAAAGTGTTGTAGAGTGGAGGGGCAGAGTGTGTCCTGTATTGGAGTGGCATAGTGTGGAGTCACGCAGATGGACATAGAATAGAGTGGACTGCGGCAGAGCGCATTGGCGTAGAGTGTTGCAGAATACAGTGGCATAGAGGGTAGTGGCACTGAATTCAGCAGCGTACAATGAATGCAGTGTTGTAGAATGCAGTGGCATAGATTAGAGTGGTGCATAGTACAGTGCAGTGGTGCAGAGTAGAGTGGCGTAGAGTGCAATGGCATAGAATGGTGTAGCCTGGTACAGAGTGCAGCAGCGTAGAGTTGACTGGTGTAGAGTGGTGAAGAGTGGAGTGGTGTAGAGTTGAGTGATGCAGAGGGTAGTGGTGCCAAGTAGAGTAGACTGGCATAGACTGCAGTGGCAAAGAATGCAGAGCAGAGTCAAGTGGCATAGAGTGCAGAGGCGTAGAGTATTGCAGTGTAGCACAGAGTGGGGAAGAGTAGTGTATAGTGCCGTACAGTGCAGTGGCATAGAGTGCAGTGGCGTAGAGCGGAGTAGTTCTTAGTAGAGTGGCGTAGAGTTCAGTCGTGGCGAGTGCAGTGTTGCACAGTACAGTGTCAGGGTGCAGTGGAGTATAGTAGCATAGAGAGCAGTAGCGTAGAGTTTAGTGATGCAAAGTAGAGTGTAGCGGCATAGAGTGCAGTGACTGAGTGCAGTTGTGGAGAGTGCATTGGCATCAAGTGCAGTGTTTAAGAGTAGAGTGGCATAAAGAGTGCAGAGTAGAGTGACAGAGTGCAGTGGCTTAGAGTAGATAGTTTCAGAGTAGAGTGAAGTGGCGTATGGTGAAGTGGTGCAGGGTAGAGTGCAGTTGCATAAAGTGACAGTGTAATGGCGTAGAGTATGGTGTAGAGTGCAGTGGTGCACAGTAGATTGAAGTGGCATACACTGGATTCGCACAGAGTGGAGTATTACAGAATAAAGTGCATTGGCGCACAGTGTATTGACAGAGTGCAGTGGCATATAGTGCAGTTTTGCAGAGTGTTGTAGAGTAGAGCATTGTAGGGGGGAGTAGTGCAGAGTAGCTTGGTGTGGCCTAGACTGGAATGGTGTAAAGTAGAGTGGATTGTCATAGAGTAGAATGGTACGTGGTAGAGTAGAGAGATGTAGCGTGAAGTGGTGTGGAGTGATGCAGAGTGCAGTGGCCTGGAGTGGTGTAAAGTGGAGTGATACAGTGGTGTGGAGTGGTGCAGAGTGGAGTGGTGTAGAGTGGAGCATTCATGGTGTGGTAGCACAACACCATTACAGACATTTTCAATTGAAATGACCATTACATTTGCACAGACATACAGTTTTACTAATGAATCTATACAGTGCAAAGACGAAAATGTGTGGAAATTGCATCACCTAGTGAAATGATTTGTTTTGATCATATTATAGTTTTTGTTTCCAACATACTTCAGAAATAACAAAAAATGTACTTCATTGTGTTCCTAATTCTGAAATACTTACACAGTCCATTTAAACGTTGTTGTGTGCTAGAAAAAAATACTCTTTCCTACCCTCAATATCCAGCGTGATTGTCACATAAATCCTCTCGCTCTGAGGTCAGTGAAAGAAAAGTAAACAAGCGATCTCGGAAGACAGGGCCTGAAATTTGACGCGGTCTTTGAATGCACAGCGAATGTGATGAGATGAGAACAAGATTTAAAGGCATGGTTACAGAAAGGGATTAGTTGGAAGAATACTGTAAATAAAGTTTTGTCAAGGAAAGGACCGAACTCAAGCTGGAAAGCCTAAAATAAATAAAGCCAGGAAATGGAAAGCAAGAAAATGTGAGTGGCAAGCAACAGGCAGAATGTATTCCTAGGTCAATGGCCAGAATGTCCCCGGGATGTCTTTAGCAAACCAACAGCTGTTCTGTCTGGTAGGCTGCGACCTAAAACGCATTTAAGAGAATAACTCGCCTTGCAACAAACACCAGAGCAAAATAGGCAACAACAAATGTAACAGTGAAATATCCTAGAACCACTCCTTACCTGTATACACCACTACCCCCCTCCAATATCCATTTTGTGCTGTCCCCAATAACTGGAGCACCAACTTTTCGTCCCTAATAAGTTTGCATACAGTGTTATACGTCTGTCTGACAGTGAGTGGTCTTACAGAGGAAAGAGTGATTGGTGTCTGAAATGGTCAAATCCCTACAAACTGTCCCCTGTGGTCCATGGCGATGAACCTAAAAAACCATGTAGTTATAAATGTGGCAGAGCAAGGAGGAATACAAATCTGTATTTTACCAGACAGACATTGCCTTGCCAGAATACTGGATCTCCCTTTTTTGGAAATGGACTGCCTGAATTGCTCAAACCCCGCCACATAAGATCTTCTGAGGGAGCCTGGTCCTAGCCACAGAGGGCCACAGAGGTTTACCCTCTCACCCTAAATCTTAGGGCAGTTTTACCATTGATTATGTCTGGTCTACTCATTTCAGCTAATATATATCAGAGATACTGTTTAATTTTTCGTCAAACCCAACTTCTGGCTTTCCAGTTTAACTCCTGAGCCAATGAGTGCAAATAAATAAAACTTTCCTCCTCCTTCAGAGGAATTGCCTTAAAATGCCAATTTTAGAACATGCCACCACATTTGGTGTTATCACTATACGAAGGGGGCGTGGCCAGCAACACGACACAGCAGCAGCACTAGACGCACGCTCTGGCCCCATTGGAAAGATCCTGACGCATCCTGTCACCCCTGGCCCCCCTCAGTGCCCCGAAGTGGGGTTAAGCCTGGAGGTTAATGAGGACACGAAGATTGGGGTTCCTGGTGTCAGAGGGCATGTCGGAGACACCTCTTCGACTGGAGAGGACACCGATGGATGAAGCTCAGGAGTGTGAACCCCACCGCATGGGAGCGTGAGGACCCAGTGAGATGGAGTTTGGGGGGGGGGGGGGGAGAGAGGCAAGTGCAGAGAGCAGACTGTGGCAGAGACCGAGGCCCCTCCCCCCCTTCCACTTATCAACGAAGATAGCTGCACCTCAGGGTTACCGCTCCAAGGAGGCCATGAAGTGAGTGGCTTGGAGGTGTGACCAGAGCGGAGCCTCGAGGCAGGGAGTGCTGCCTGAAGATGCGGGGACCCTGCTGGTGAACAGCGCAACACTCCTCCTTGCAAAATATACCTGGTGAGAAGCGATGCGAACAGCGGTGGTTGAAGGCCTGCTGGGAGGCATCTCGACCTCATCTAGGGGCGACAGCAGTGGTGGAGATGTGGCAAGGCTCTTGGAGGAGTGCACTTATGCGGGGCCGGCGGCCTGGGGACTACACTGACTCTCAGGGCTGAATGAAGGAGAGGGACTGTGAGTCTCTACGGGGAGCAGGGCTGGAGGGCACTAAGTAGTGGAGCTGGACGCCTGACTCGGAAACAGGTTGGACGAGGTGGGGGTGGCGCTTCCTCCCGGCGGTGGTTGTTTGCTGCTCTCTGCCCAGTAGGGACATACTATTAACTGAATCTAGGGCAAAACAGTGGCCCTGGGGTGTACTCTGAGTGGACATCAGGATTCCATGAAGTTACAGAGTCCCTGTACCACTTTCAGGCAAGAGTCTTCGCTGGGTGTGGAGTGCTTCACCCCCCCCTCAGAATTTGACTATTGTCACTGTGCATAACTCTAAGTGCGTTCCCAACTACACTGGGGGCAGAGTTGGATGGTCACTGAGGAACTGGTAGACTGGATGTGCCCGTGCTGCCCTGGCATGAGGTGTGTTGTGCGTTGTCGCTGGGGGAGATACACCCCCCTCCGGGTGAGACTCTGGGTTAGACTGAGCCCCTGGGACTCACTAAAGACCACTGCCTGGGTGAACTACAGATGACGGAAGCGGAGTGGATTTTGAAACAAGAGGGCTACCTCCCCCTGACTGGGGGTTATAGCTTCAAGGGCAAGGACCACCTATAGTGAAGTCCGCTGACTTGCTTGGCCCGTGGCGTTGTTGAAGAAGTTGCCTTGAGCTTGGGGGCTGGGAGGACCCCGATTACCAAGAGGTGTGGGGTGCTGCAGCCCGTGGGACGAGGTAACTGGTGTTCTCTGCCAGTCGGGGACTGACCTGTTCCTTATTGGGAGCAGGCACATCATAGGTAAGGACAGAGTGGCTTGAGGTGCCCAGCAAAGAAAGACCGCTTCACGTCCCAGGGTGCAAGCAACGGGCCACAAACCGAGGACCCGAAGACCCCAAGGAGTCCCGCTGCCCCCATCCGGGGCACAGATTCTGGGAGCCATTGAGGATTGCGGTGCAAACAAAAATTTATGCCGTTACACTAGACGTGAACCTCCTAAGAGCAGACTTACGCAAGGTGGTAGAGAGATCCGTGAAAACGGAGGGTCAGGAGGAGGTGGCCTGGTTGGGGGCCATGATGATGGTGCTTGAAGCACATTCGAGGAGGATGAAGGCTCACATCTAGGACGCCGAAATCGTTACAGCAAATGCAACCCTAGATTCGTGGGCTTCTCTAAGGGTGCAGAAGGAAGTGGACCAGAATCATTCCCAGAGAGATGTATAACAGCACCCCCAATGGTGAACCTCTCAAGGTTGTTTGCAGCTGAGAGCACCCACAGATCCTTGGCCCCTCCGCCACCGCCAGCCCGTACTATCATAGATAAAATGCTCAATTAGAGGGACCTCTACCAGATCCTACAAATGGTCCAGAAACATGGAGATCTGCAAACTGAGGACCACACCATTCGCGTATTCCCCAATTACACCAGGGCAGTCCAGTTACAGGGACAATCCTTCAATGGGGTGAAACAGAAACTCAAGGTGCTGGGTCTGAAGTACATGCTACTATAGCCCGCCAAACTGAAAGTGATCCATGAATACTGCTCACATTTCTTTATGTCGTCAGAGGAAACCTGGGACTGGCTGGAGGTCAGAGGTAGCAACCACATTCCAACACAGCACCCAGGTCAGAATCGCACTGAGCCCCACCGGGTGAATCAATCAGGAGCTGTGCCTCACAAGCAGAGTAAGCGCAGGAGGCGATCACCCCCCTGGTGAGAGAGTGGTGGTGAGACCAGATGGCTGCCTGGGCCTGAAGACGCAGCAGCTGGTGCAGGAGGAGGCCAGAGTGCTGGTTGAGGCGGTCACCTCTGCTGCAGCGTCCAGTGCGAACTCAGATCAGCAGGACAGCCCTGGCCAACTTCCCTGTGACACGGAGGAGCAATGGGGTGAAAAGCAGCGTGGCAGTTGTGCCATCATGGGGGATCCCCTTGCCCAGCCACCTGTGAGGGTACAACGATCCAGAGCACATGCTTACTTGGAACGTGAGAGGCCTGAACACATTTGTTTAAAGGTACAGGACCCATACATATCTCTGATGGTCACAGGCCCACATTGTGTTCGTCTAGGAAACTCATTTACTGGAGGCAAAGACTGGAGGCAAAGGCCTAGAAGCTCCACAAGAAATGGCGGGGGCAAGTGTACTCCTCCACTTATTCATCCTATGCCCGAGAAGTATCTATATACATGGCCCATGGAACCCCCTTCCAGATGCGAGGGCACGCAGCTGATGTGGCTGGGAGTTATGTGCTGTTGCATGGTGTGCTAGATGGTTGGAACTTTGCCTGCTAAATGTCTATGCAACTAATACGGACGATGAAGAGTTTTTCCGAAGATACTGAGTTACTCCCTTTTGCTGGACTGCCTACCATATGGGTGGGGGGCTTTAATAGCATTTTAGATGCCAGGCTGGATTGCCATCCACCACAAGTGGGTACCAAACCTCGCATGACCGCTAGGGTGCATGAAACTATGAACAGGCTTCAACTGACAGATGTGGGGAGGGAACTACATCCCGCAGTCAGGGAATATTCTTGCTACTCCCCCACCCACGGGGCTCATAGCAGGCTGCATCGTTTCCAGTTTACTAATGAAGGCATCTATAACACTGATAGAGAGCTACCAGGTAGTATTTCTTTCCGATCATGCTCCCTTGTTGTTGGGAGTGTGGAGTGAGAGGTCATAGACCCGTATCCCGTTGTGGCGGTTGCGCCCTGAAGCTTTGAGTGACCTAGATTATAATACTGATATGAGAGAGGCACCCCTCGGCTTTTTTTAATATGAATTGGCACACTGCCCGAACAAGGGATGTAGAATGGGGAGCATTAAAGGTGGTTATTGGAGATGTTAGCGTGGGTAAAACATATGGTATTAGAAGGAAGCTGGAGGGTGAGCAGGAAGCAGCGGAGGGGTGGCTTGCAGGGATGCATAGACAAGCTACAGGAGTTCGGGGGAGATTAATCACTACCAGAAGTACACAGGAAGGTAGCAACTCTCTGGGATAGACTAGACTGTAAGGTCCGGAAGGACTAAAGGCAGCATCTACGTAGGGAGGGAGATAGATCAGGTCACATGTTAGCATTGTTGCTCAAGCAAAGACCCCTCCACCACTTATACTGGCCCTTGTTGACCCCAATGGCACCACCGTAGTGAGACAAGTGGCTATAACCCAGCTACTGCTGGACCACCTGGCTCAGGTATATATCGGCCCAGAGTGCATCGATGCCCTTGAAGTGGAGGAGTTTCTGGCGCATCAGAACCTTTCCCAGCTAATGGAGGCTCAGGCAGAGAGCCTTGGAGCTGCCCCCATGTAGGAGGAACTGGGGGAGACACAGTGACCGGGGCAGGACAGTATTCCAGTTGAATATTATCAGGTAAATTCCGCTAGTATGCTCCCTGCCCTCCTTGTGACGATCCTCGAGGTGCTAGAAGGTGGACAACTTCCGATCCATATGAGGAAAACTATTATAATCATGCTCCCTAAACCAGATAGGGACCCTTCTGATCCAGAATCACACAGACCTCTCTCCATTCTCAATGTAGATGTTAAATTGCTCACCAAAGTTCTGGCACTCTGGTTGCATAGCGTTATTACACACTTGGTTCCAGCGGACCAATGTGGCTTTATGCCGGGGTGAGGTAAGCATATCAATTTATGACATCTCTCCAGTATGATGCATGAGAGACACATCTCACGGATCTTAGGGTGGCACTGATAGCCTTGGACTTAGAGAAGGCGTTTGATACCCTATCCTGGACGTATCTATAGAATCAAAAAGTGCACTGAGTTCTGTAGGCCTTCCAACAGTCTGCCCATATTTAGTTATTGGGAAGCTTCTCGGACAGATGGGGCTTGGGAACAATTTCTTGGTCTGGGTGCAACTCCTATACAAAGCACCCACAGTGCGAGTACATGTTGGTGCGGAAATATCTGAAGCCTTTAATAAAGAAAGGGGCACACAACAGGGTTGCCCACTGCCCCAGCTCCGGTTTACCCTGGCTTTGGAGCTGTTGGTGGCATCTCTCATAGAACAAATGCAAGATCGGGGCGTACTGGTAGGGGACCGGACCCACTTTGTAACCATGTATGCAGATGATACATTAATATACGCAACAGAGCCGGAGCGCTCAGTACCCTACCTTCTCCGGCTGATGGCGAACTTCTGTAGGGTATCAGGGCTCCTTGTTAATCACCACAATACGGTATCCTCTGGCAGCACTGGTTGGCAGTGCCGCTGTGGAACTTCTGCAGGTAGGCTTGGCATGGGAGACTTGGAGCTTTCCGTATCTAGGCTTACAGAAAGAACTCAATATGGGCAGAGTGTTAGAGGACCTACAGAACTCAGTGCACTTTTTGATTACATTGCCACTATCTGCTAAAGGTATGGCAGCTTTGGGCAAGATGGTCCAGTTGCCCTGCTGCCTCTACACCAGGCAAAACTCGTTCTGTGTGTTGCCGGCTTTAGTGTTCAAGCACATAGAGGAGCTGATGGTAAAATAGGTCTGGGCAGCTAAGAGGAGTAAAGCCTGCCTTGACATACTGAAACTAGACCTCGACAGCGGTGGCCTGGGGCTTCCTAATATTCACCTGTACTGTATTGCTGGCTTATTGCAGTAAACTGGGAAAAGGACTTGCTGTCAGGTTCGACCAGCGCACTGGAGATATCTCAGCTCTTGAAGTGTGGAAGTAGTTGTTCCGCCAAGACACTGCTGATAGTTAGTCAGATGGCCCAGGCATGGGAGAGGGTGGTCTGGCAGGTCCTGCGAAGGTCGCCCTACCCCAAGTTCCTCCCAATCTGGTGGTTACACCCCTTCCAAAATAGTCAAGATGCCATGGATGTTACTCCATGGGTTGAAGGTGGCTGCCGTAATGCAGGTGACCTGCACATTAACCTTTATGTTACTGGAGGAGATAGAAGTCCATTGCGGGATGAGTCAGCGACAGCAATTTTTACAATACATTACCATAACCCGCACTGCGCGGGGAATATGGAATACTTATCTGGAGGAGCCGGAGCAATCTTGGGACCTCTGTTTGATCCTGGCTCCTTTTGGGGAATAATATCCCACTTTAATAAGGCCCTAAAGAACAACAGACAGACAAAACTTATGAGGAAATGTACCGCCTGGGCTGATTCAATGGAGACTGCACTTACAGATGGTGAGTGGAACAGGTCTCTTGCACAGATGCGGAAAATAGCCAGTAATGCCCGTTTTAAATTAGTGCAATTTTACTTTTTATAAAAAGCATATTTGACCCCACAGCGCTTGCATAGGGTGTACCCAAAGCGTCCGGCGGGTTGCATTAGATGTGTAATGGTCCCAGCAGACTTTGGACACATTGGTGGGACTGTCCACAGATCCGGAAATTCTGGGACGAGGTGCGACTGGAGGTGCGTAGGGTAACAAAGTTGTGGGTGGACCTTTCATTCATGCATTGACTCCTGGAGCTGCTGCCCTTCCCCAAAAAAGGGGAAAAATTAGATATAGATTTGCAGAGTTGGGTTTGGTACCAGGGCACAGATGCACAGCCATACGCTGGGCTTGCCCCGCGAGGCTGAGGTGGGCTAAGTGAGAGGTGACTTTTTGAGTGGGCAGCGGCCACATACGAAGAGAGAGTAACGATGAGAATGCGGAGAGGGACCTTAAAGATGGGGGTAACATGCTGGATGAATTAAAGGGGAATGAAGCATATGTGGACCATGAGTCAGGCATGGACATATCGGGAGGTACTGATGAAGCCTCCAATGCTCCATCTAGTGTTGACCCGGCATATCCGGGGCGAGATGCGACGAAGGGCCAGGCTTCGTCCGCTCTGCCTGAGTAGTTAGGGGCACTACAGTTCCCTAATCAGGGTAGGCACTTATATACCCCCACCCGATACCCATTTCCATACGAGAGTGAATGATGTTTGCTTGTGTTCACCATTGTGTGTATGTCCCCACTAGGGGGACCCCCTTGCCTTCGCATCCCCCATAATGACGATAAGTTTGTACTGTGTAATGCGATACCAATGCTGCACTGTTATGTGTTATGTATTATGTATAAAACTTAAAACATAATTACAAAAAATACTTGCCATGAATACAAACATTGAAAAGCAACCATTAGTCCCAATGGCTTTAGAGTCATTGTCTTCTGATGCACCTGGGAATCAGAAGATCCGTATGTGATAATTCTATGGAATAAAATTCTAGAATCCACCCTTCATGTTAACACGACATGTCACAAGGATATCTGAAAAACAACATCTTAATATCAGAGACTTCTTGGGATTCATTCATGTTGGAATTTGCCCTTTTTGCAGGGTCATCCCCAATCTTTTTGCCTCCTTCCTCCTATTTTTTCTGACCTGTTTTCGTTGCCTTTAGAACTCTGAGCACTTTACCACTGCTAACTAGTGCTAAAGTGTATATGCTCTCTGTGTAAGTTGTATTGTTGATTGGTTTCTCCATGATTTGCATATTTGATTTACTAGTAAGTCCCTAGTAAAGTGCACTAGAGGCGCCCAGGGCCTGTAAATAAACTGCTACTAGTGGGCCTGCAGCACTGGTTGTGCCACCCACATGAGTAGCCCTGTAATCATGTCGCAGACCTGCCACTGCAGTGTCTGTGTGTGCAGTTTTAACCTGCCAATTCGACATGGCAAGTGTTTCCACTTGCCAGGCCTAAACCTTCCCTTTTCTTACATGTAAGGCACCCCTAAGGTAGGCCCTAGGTAGCCCCAAGGGCAGGGTCAGTGTAGGGTTAAGGTAGGACATATAGTAATGTGTTCTATATGCCCTGACAGTGAAATACTGCTAAATTTGTTTTTCACTGTTGCAAGG
Organism: Pleurodeles waltl; assembly: GCF_031143425.1. Lineage (NCBI taxonomy): Eukaryota > Metazoa > Chordata > Amphibia > Caudata > Salamandridae > Pleurodeles > Pleurodeles waltl. The sequence continues at coordinate 1,128,643,783 of NC_090448.1, forward strand.
CCTGTCCCTCTCATAGGTTAACATGGGGGCTACATTTAAATATGATTAAAGTGTAGATTCCCTTTGGGAGCGGATAGACATGTGGAGTTTGCGGTCTCTGAGCTCACAATTTAAAAATACATCTTTTAGTAAAGTTGGTTTTAAGATTGTGTGTTTGAAAATGCCACTTTTAGAAAGTGAGCATTTTCTTGTTTTAACCATTTCTGTGACTCTGTCTGTTTGTGGATTTCCTGTCTGGGTCAGTTTGAAAGTTGGGCTGGTTGCACCTCTCACTAGACAGTGACACAAAGGGAGATGGGGTGTAGTCTGCATTTCCTGATGAGCCCTCTGTGCTAGGAGGGAGGGGAGGAGTGGTCACTCACACCTGAAAGGTCTGTGCCTGTCCTCACACAATGCAGTCTCCAAACCCCTGGTGTGTGTCTGGGGTCTGGCCTGGGCATGGCAGGATTTCACAAACAAGAGAGACTTTCCTTTGAAGTAAGCCTACTTCAAAGGGAAACATGGATATAAGAAGGGCACCAAAAACCACAGACTTTAGAACACTTCTGGAAACCAAGAGGAACCTCTGCCTGGAGAAGAGCTGAAGAGCTGAGGAAGAAGTGCTGCCCTGCCTGTGACTGTGCTTTGTGGAGCTATCCTGCAGTTGCTGCTTCTGTCTGTGCTAGAGGACAAAGACTAGACTTTGTGCCCCTTCCTTCTTGTGAAGAAGTCTCGAAGGGCTTGAATTAGAGCTTGCTTCCTGTTGTTTGAAGTCTCAGGGACAGCAAAGACTTCTCTCTGCCAGCACCTGGAGCCTCTGCTGAGACTCCTACTCTGCCAAGTGGTGCCCATCCAGTTCCTGGGATCCTGAAAGGAGAAGCTGGCAGAACAAGAGTTAAAAATCCACGCATCGGCCGCCGTGCGGGGAAAAGATCGACCCAACTCCAATCCGCGGCAGAAAAATCAACGAGCTGCCAGCTTCGGGCTGAAAATAGAAGCTCGCCTGGAGCGCGACTGAAAGATGACGCCCGCGGCTGGAGAAACGACGTGCAGCATTGCTGATGAAGGCTGGTGAGATCGCAACCCGCGCTGTGTGTTTTTTGGATCATCGTGCTGCAGGATTTCAGATTCAAACATCGCTGGGCATGTAAAAACGACGCAAGGCCTGCCCAAACCAGCGAGTGCGGTTCGAATCGGCGCATCGCTCTCCTGCAGAAAGAAGAAACGACGCACACCGACTCGACTGAAGGAGAAACGACGCACGGTCTTGCTCGTGAGTGATATTGACGCATCACAAGCCCTTTTTGACACACACTTGGTTATTTTTGACGCACCCAGGTACATTTCCACGCTAACAACGTTAGCGTTGTGTTTAAAATTACATGAAGACTCTTTTTGTTTTTTAATTGATAACTTGCTCGTGTATTGTGGATTTTTGTCGTTTTTGGTCTTGTTTTGTTTAGATAAATATTCTATATTTTTCCAAACCTGTGTTGTGTCATTTTGTAGTGTTTTCTTTAAGTTACTGTGAGTGTTGGAACAAATACTTTACACCTAGCACTCTGAAGTTTAGCCTGCTTGCTCGTGCCAATCTACCAAGGGGGTGAGAGCGAGGGTTAGCTGAGGGTGATTCTCCTTTACCCTGACTAGAGTGAGGGTCCTTGCTTGGACAGGGGGTAACCTGACTGCCAATCAAGGACCCCATTTCTAACAATTCACATATAACTTAGAGAGTATTTTCAGTTACTGGACCGACACCTTATTTGGGGTACTTTTCAATTGGGTAACTTACTACACGTTATTTGGAATTTGCTTTGTGAAGTAAGCAGCCAATTTAAAAAATGCATAATCAAATCTGGGAGTATTTGGACACCGATGAGAATGTTGGACATAGGACTTGAAAGTAAGGACATTGGGAGTGGGATGAGAAGAGCAGAGTGGTTTTAGAGAAAGAAGACGAGGGAGCTGTGCATGGAAGGGAAAGGAAGTTGGAGAGCATCATAAGGGTTCATTGTTGGCCTGATGGTGATAAATCCTAAAATCATTATGGTCTCAAACTTCATTAAAGAAGTAAAAATATTTTTAGTCCATTACAAATACTTTCTGGAATGAATAATAAACACAAAGAGCAAATCTCTAAAATAATCTGTTATTTCACAATGTCAGAGTTTTCAAGTGAATAAACGCTGGAGTAAGTAAAAAAAAGAGGACAGCTTGATATTCCAAGTAAAATGCGAAATTGTTATGTAGTGTGGACTAATACTTAACACAACTGCTTTGAAACTGACGAAGCATATCATCTTAAGTGTTGTGCATATTTGCAACTAAATTTGAAAAATAAAATTGGCTTAATTTGTTACAGTTGTGAGAAGTAAATGATTCAAGTCAACTAGTATGGCCCTGCATACATAGGCCACGACAATCCTGATTTGTGACCAGGGGAGACTTTATATATTAAAAAATGATCCCAAGGTGTGACGGAATGATAGAACACTGCATGTCTTTCCCCATACAACAGGTGGAATTTGGGCTGTGAAAACATGGGAGTGGTGGAAAACACAGTTTATTACTCAACCACGTTTATGATGAGTGGGGCAATAAGAATTATGCAGTCCTACCAGGCCCAGCAAATACTGCACCACACTGAATCCATAGTCACCACATGAGGTATTACATCACCAAAATAACCCCCAATTGTAAGTCTTCTGGATATGAGGCCACTTGTGGATTTAGGTATGTTACTTCTCAGTCCAAATTGTGCATTACCTTCATAAATTATTGTAAATTGTTTTATTATTAATTCATTAAATTCATAAAACCTAAGAGACACAAATACAAATTGAGATTTGTTTTGTGCTGTTTTCTTTTACTGAATAGAATATGGCTGCTATTATGATGGAATTAATATTTTGAAATATAATCTCTAATCTATCCCTACGCTTATACATTCCACTAATTAACGGCAGGAAATCCTTCTCTCAATTGCTGGAGCTGTAGAATAGAGTTGATGAGGAATCCTGATGAATGGTCTTGATCTTTTATAAGGCAAACAAATGGGCAGAAATATATGGGCAGATGAATGGATGAAACGGTCATAGCACCGATAACATCTAAGAGTTTTTAACCATACCTAGGGTACCTATCAATTTAGAGAAACCCTTCAGGGCTACCCAAAGGTATTTTTATATCTTGATCACTTTTTTATTGAGGAAATATATGTTATCAAGAACTCCCTTGCGGTGTGAGGTTGAGATCACCCTGGCAGTACCATCTTACCAGGGTGGGATGAAGAAGTCAATAATGAAGTATGCCACACACATTGGGCGGGGCTTCCTTGTCCAGAAATTTGGGACTCAGGATTTGATCGTAGGGTTACCTGATACAGGACACATTACCTGACCTATACACAAATGTTTTGAACCATACTCATTGTGTTTATAGGTGTGTAACTTTGAAGGACATACAATGTGAATTTTTTCTTCGTTATCTCTTGTTGTGGTTGGATAGATTACATTGACTTTCACCTACAACTGTTTTTATGGCAACTTGTACCAGAGATGCAATACACACTTGCAAGAAGGATCTCTTCGCAAGAGTGTGGAGGGGTGGGAGGATCTGAAGCAATCCCAGGAGCAGAGGGAATGGAAGCATCTCAAGGTGCACAGAAGTGGGATCAGGAGTACCCCATAGGGGAGGGGTGTATCTGACCAGAGGATAGGAGGACCTTTAGCTGCTGCTTAGGGGAGGATCTGAGCCCATCCCGGAAGTACAGCAACTTGGAGCTTCCTACGGTGTAGGGGAGCACGGCATCCAAAGTCATTCAGAGGGAAGTGGCACAGGCAATACCTCTGGCGGTAGGTCAGAGGGGATCCAAAGAACTCAAGGGTAGAGGTACCGGGAGTAAGAGAAGGGAAGTCCAAGGCCAACAAGGCTAGGAGGACCTGGTGAACAGGTGCAGGAAACAGGAGATCAGAAGTCATCCTTAGGGCAAAGAGACTGGAACTACATCCAGGTGCAGGACAGAGGGGGCCCCAGAGCATGCAGTATGGATGTCTAGTGAGCTTCTCACCCCACTATGACCCAGTCGGAAGACCTATAAGTCTGGAGGTGACACAGAACACCCACTGGCTGAAGGTGTGAGGGCTGGAATCCCTCATGAGCTCTCAGCAGAAGGCCCACAAGAGTTAGGAGCCTTCAGGTGGGGTTGGGGGTCTTTCTCTGTTGTCGCATTAAGGGCCTTATGGAGGCTATGTGGTACCTCGGGTTTAGGGTAGTCCCTGTGCTGGCATTAGGAGACCTGTTTGGGTGTCCGCTGTGCTAGCATTCAGACAGCCTCTCTGCTTAAAGGAAGGTCAGTGATGATGGCATTATACAGGCCTCTTTGGTGAAGATGCTCTTTCCTGTGCACGTGGCAGGATCTCCTTTGGGGTGAGGGTGCTTCTCTCTGTTCTGGCAGCAAGATCCTTCATGGGGTGTAGATGCTGCATACTATGCTAGCAGCAGGCTTCTCTGTGGGTGGAGGGATATGGCTGCCTGTGCTGACAGCAGGATCTCCCTTGTGGGGTAATAGTGCTGCTCTTTCTGCTGACTACAGAGTTTATGTAGATCTCCTGGTGATGTACCACGGATGCCTGTGGCCCAGAGAAATCTTATTTTGTAGAAATAGTAGTTCATAGTAAATACAAGTTTATAGGGATATTCATCTATAAAGCATAGACAGGTACACTAGAATCTATACAGGGCTATATATATGTAACTGTATGACAAGATCCCATAACGCACAGATTTTTATTTAAATACAATAAACTGTGATCCAGCAATACAACTATATTTTAATTGTGCTTACAAATCATACAAGGCCTATCGCAATGTCAAAAAAGTGAATATTTGCTAAAAAAGCAATTGCATCTTGGCTTCACCGTATCTGGTACTTAAGAAAAACTGGCTTTGAGCATTTTTTTGGGCCAACACATAAAAAGGATAGTCAATGTGTCATGCTAAAGCAGGGCATTCAAATGGACCCCCTTTAATTCTGTGAGCCAAACTTTAAGGGTTGACATCAACAACATCTGATCTGCACGTGCAGAATCTCCATTCAATGTTTGTGTTAGAAATGGGGTCTCTAGTTGGCAGTAGTCAGTTTATACCCTGTCCAGGTAGGGACCCTCACTCTAGTCAGGGTAAGGGAGATACACAGCCCAGATAACCCCTGCTCCCCCTTGGTAGCCTGGCACAAGCAGTCAGACTGATTTCAGAGGCAAGGTGTAAAGTATTTGTACACACACAGTAACACAGTGAAAACACCACAGAACAACCCCACACCAGTTTAGAAAAATAGCCAATATTTATCTAAATCAAACAGGACCAAAACAATAACAATCCAACATACACAAGCAAAGATATTAATTTTTAAAGTAAAAAGAGTCGATCAATAGAAATCAATGGATGCATGGTTTTAGCACCTGGGATGCGTCAAAAGTAAAGACACACAGGCGAGCACACATCGGAAAACCAAGCAATGCATCAATTCCTTACTCACAAGTGAGGCCGTGAGTCGATTCCATCTCTGCCAGGTAAGTGATGCGTCAATTCTTTCCTCGCAGGTAAGCGATGCGTAGATTTCCAGACAAGCAGCCTCAGGTCTCTGCGGTGATCCTGAAGATTTTGACGCCCAGAGTCGATGCATGGAAAATTCTGGTGCGCTGTGCGAAGGGTCCACTTTGAGAATAGGCTCTGCTTCGATTCTCTAGCCGCAAGGCAGGTGCTGCGTCAAATGTTCAGCCGTGGGACTGGCGCTCCGTTGATTTTTCTGACACCCACACAGCGGTGTGTGGCTTTCCCCCCGCAGGTTACCAGCTTCCACTTCTAAGGGCCCAGGGACCAGCTTTTGCACCACTTAGCAAGTTAGGACTCTCAGCCGAAGAGCCCAGGCACTGGCAGATGAAGTCTTTGATGTCCCTGAGACTTCAGAACAGGGGGTAAGCTCAGTCCAAGCCCTTGGAGAAACTTCACAAGCAGGTTCTCAGAAGGTAAAGTCAAGTCCTTTCCCTCTTCAGGCAAAAGCAGCAGCAGGGCAGCACAGCAAAGCAGCAAGCAGAGTGGCTGGTCCTCCTCAGGCATCAAGCTCTTCTCCTTGGAAGAGGTTCCTTTTGATCCAGAAGTAATCTAAAGTTGTGGGGTCAGCAGTACAATACTTAAACTCATTTCGACCTTTGAAGTGGGCAAATTTCAAAGGGAAGTCTTTGTAGTACACAAGACCCTGCCACTTCCTTGCCCTGCCCCAGACACTCATTAGGGAGTTGGAGACTGTATTGTGAGAGGACAGGCACAGCCCTTTCAAGAGCAGGTGACAGCTCCTCCCGCCCACTCTCGCCCAGGAAGACTTATCAGGATATGCCGCACACACCTCAGCTCCCTTTGTGTCACCGTCTAGAGTGAATTCACAAACAGCCCAACTGTCAGTCTGACTAGACGTGTATTCAGTAAGTAGCAAGGCAGAGGCACAGGATGGTTAAGCAAGAAAATGCCCACTTTCTAAAAGTGGCATTTTCAAACTCACAATCTAAAAAACAACTTTACCAAAAGATCTATTTTTAAATCGTGAGTTCAAAGACCCTCAAACTCCATATCTTTATTTGCTACCAATGGGAAACTGCACTGGATATTTGAAGGCAGTCCCACTGTTATCCTATGGGAGAGATAGGCCTAACAATAGTGAAAACCGAATGTAGCATTATTTCAAAATCAGGACATGTAAAACACATCATTACATGTCCTACCTTTTAAATACAATGCACCCTGCCCATGGTGTTGCCTTGGGCCTACCTTAGGGGTGACTTACATGTTTAAAAGGGGAAGGTTTGGGCCTGGCACACTTGCCAGGTTGAACTGGCAGTTCAAAATTGCACACACAGGCACTGCAGTGCTGCAGGCCCACTAGTAGCATTTGATTTACAGGCCCTGGTCACCTTGGGTGCACTTTACTAGGGACTTACCAGTAAATCACATATGCAAATCATGTAAAAGCCAATTACCAATACAATTTCTAGTGTGAGCATATGCACTTTGGCACTGGATTTCAGTGGTAAAGTGCCCAGAGTCCTAAAGCCAACAAAAACAGGTCAGAAAATGATAGGAGAAAGGAGGCAAAGAGTGTAGGGAAAACCCTGCAAAATAGGGCCAAGTCAAACAGTTTGGATTATTTACCCCTTATATCTTCACATGATCAGGGGGTTACTATTTCATTCAAGGGCTGCGTACATCTCTTGATAATCCCAAATATATGCATCCAGTCATTACTTTACACTCCCAACCCCAGCTGTTCTTGCAGAAGTGGTTTTCAGTGTATTTCAGCATTGGACATACAGTTCACCTGAATCTATTGCCTGTCCAAAAGTATCTAATTCTGCACTATATCACCTGCAAATAATGCTGTTTCTTTCAACAGTGCTGCTTCCTCAGATTGGAAGCTATGTGAAAATGTCTCCTTTACATTCCTAAAATAGGCATGAAAACCGACTATCTCAAAACATCTGGTAGTCACCTCTACTTTTTTCCTTCAATGACATTTTCATACTTTCCATCTCTGCACTCCTCCTTTCACCGAAGACAGCCTACTCTGTCACGTGTGTCTTAATTTCTATTATTGCATTTCTACAAATCGCCCACACCTCTTTTCAAGGATCATAACAAACTCCTTTGTAAGTAACAGTCCCGAACTCCTCCTACCTCAATTATTAATCCTACCAACTAGCTGCATGAACTCACCCCACTAATGATCACACCTATATCCTAATAATTGCATCTAACACAAATATACGTAATTGAATGCAAAGAATTGATTTCTTGAGAGCTCAAAAATAATTCTAGTAAACAACAGACTAATCACTAACCTTAGCTCTCCGGAGAAGAGCGCAGCCCAGCATAAAGCGCTTCAATGCTGGTAGTAAGCGCTACATAAATACAATTACAAATCAAAGACGACTAATACACAGTGTTCAGTGCATCATTCTGCGGGTCCAGGCTGCGAGATTGCCTAAAATAGGTTCTTGAAACTGTTAGCTTTCAAACTTCGTACGCTGCTTTTTTAACCTGCCTGTATATGTTAATGTGTGATTCGTTTATTCAAATGAGGTGGGACTGAGTTGACAGCTCTCAAAGCGTATCTTTGAAATGGCCTTCTTCCTGCCGCGGCACCTTCGAATTTAAATGCATGCAGATGGGATTCTTTTGTGGAGTCAGCTGTCACCAGGTGATAGATCGGCGCCACTCTCCCCCTCTTAAGAGATCCTCAATCTCGGGCGGGAAAGAGGTGCCCTTTACTGCAGGCAGGTGCCAGACTGGCATGGATGGCTCCAGTCCGCCAAGATAAGGCTGAGAACTGAGCTGCAGCACGGAGACAAAGCAGGCTCATAATAAAAAGGTATTCGAGATGATTTCAAAAAGAGTTGAAAATGTCCTGCTTTTAAGACAGAGGACAAATGATTTTGTAGAAGGCCAAGGAATTGTTTGAAGGGACAAATACAGTAAGAAAGTAGACTTAGGGCCTGAATTAGCCATTGGCAGGTGGGTTTCCCGTCCGCAAAATCTACATCCCCCATATCCTATAGGAAATAACGGGATTTAGATCTGGCGGACGGAACAGCCATCACTGCTGCGACAGACTAACCCATCCGCCAATATCTAAATCAGGCCCTTATTCTTTTACCATATGCGAGTTGTTAATGGATCAACTTTTAAATTAAAGGGTAGTAAAAAAATAACTTTGCATTGGGAAAGCCAGTAGGCCTGGCATTGGCAACTACCCATTTAGCTCATTAAGCTTAAAAAAAAAAAAAAAAAAAAAAACAGCATTGGCTAAACGTAAGAATAATTTTGGACGCACACTGCCATAGTAACCCCTAGCTCTTAAGGCCATGTGCTCCTTGTATTAAGCGGAGTATGTCATCAACAACAGTGAAATTAGCTCATGGATTTAGTAGACTGACCCACTGTCCCATGCTGTATGCTGTAGTGGGTGGAAAAAATGTGACTGACACAATAACACACTAATGGATGGAGGTGGCTTACCTGAAAGTCACTAAAGGACATGTATTATTTATAATTTTATTATTTTAGCCCTAATACCCGACCCACCAAGATGCAGGTCTCAAATAAGCATGCACACCACATCGTAAGCACCCAATTCATTAAGATGCAAGCCACTGAAAATACCAGTTGAAATACATCAGCAAACCCAATAGGTTTGGCATTTTGAAGCATGACATTTTTTTTGGGCAAACGTATGGAAGAGAAACCAAAAGTAAAAATGTTGCCATGTAAAAGTGGCAGGCATACATCTGCAAAAAATAAAATAAAAAAATACATTCCTTTTAAGGCAGCTCAGGTGATTGCCATTGCTCACAATAAAAGACAGTATGAAGTGGGCTGACCTATTGCCCCATGCAATATTCTGTGGTGGGTGGAAGCAAAATGTGAATGACACAGGCCAATGGATGAAGATGCATGACCAAAATGCCTCTATGTTTTAGAAAACCATTATGATAAAAAAAAAAACACGAGGCTAGCATCACAGCTCAAGCTGTCCCTAGACAAGGTCTAAACAGAAACAGACAACATTACGTTCCAAATGTTGGGTCTGTGTTCTGGTGGAATTTAGGTCTCTGCCAACCCTAGTTGTCCTTACAAATGGAACCAAAAGATTCTTAGTGATAAGAAGTCTGTCTTTTCGAGTTCAAAAGTAGTCTTTATTTGGTAGCACTTATATCAGTCACTAGTATGCCCTCGTTGGCCACATGCGGGCCACCGAAGGCAAGACACAAACCTGAAGGTCAGGTTTTCTGGCTCTTCAGCAGAATGTTCCACCGCACCGTCCTAACTAACCGTGTTGGAACTACATAACCATCGGTGCATGTAGTCACACTTATTCTGAAACATCAATTAAAAAAAGCTTAGGATTAATCCCATGGGTATCCTAGAAGTTATAAAACAAATGCCCCCAAGGAGCTCCAATGATGCGTGCATATATCATGGGCTTGAGCCACAGATGCCAAGGGAAGGGCTCCCCAAGTCTGCCCAACACCTCAGCAAATACTGGAGACATTATCGGTTACTAGCATGCATAGGCACCCGAGTCGCCAGGGAGTGACATTTAAATGCACCGGATTATCTCAAACTTTGGCAAAGGATATATTATGACAGTGCAGGTCGTTTTATTCTCTGAAATGTCTATCGTAAGCACAAACAAGTATTTAGGCAGAAGGATGGCTTATTGAGTTTAATGCTTGCTGCTGAAATATGAACTGATCTGCAGATCACAAGCTTGATTGAGCCTTTTAGCCCTCTGAGGTGGGTAAACTGAATATTATTAAACTGAGCAATGGCAACACAGGTTAAGTACAGTGCTTACAAACAGTATGCATATGGCACTAACGTGCTATATATAAACAAAGAATTACTATCAGAGCAAGAAGTTACCACTAGGCACATATACCCATCTGGTTCTAGGCATCAATTGTCAAGTTAAAATGCTATTCTCACGTGCCCACCAGGAAAATGTTACTTACCCAGTGAGCATCTTAGCCAAAGGAGTCTGTGAGAGACATCAGACATTGACACAAAGTGAAGAGTCTTTAGACGCAAGTGACTTACGCATGGAAATATCTGTTGTTGGGAGCCTTTCCTTGTACCCGAGATCTCTGACTTAGGTGTGCTACAGTAGAAAGAACAACACATCTCTTGTCTTCAATATCAGCTTTCTGAATAAGGGATGCCTTTGTCCTTGGTTAATTCTCTTTTTAACTCTGCTTGTTGGTGGTTTCCACTTCCCTTTTTAGTATATACATATCTCTGGTATACGAACAGCATTACACTGGTGGATTCAAAGAGAAACTCACATTCCCGCCATGTGTAAGTAATTATAAGACGCCCACTGCAGCTTATGTTTGCACAGCACTAAATATTATTGAATTTCAGCATCCACGCAGAGTCAGTCATGGTGATCTGCATCAGACAATGCATTGATCGCATGATAGCGATCCACAGAACAATTGCTGCTAATCAGGCCCATCTGAGTTAGCATTCTCAACAGTGGGGTTAGGGACTGATTGGGCACCGAACACTAACAACAGCTGCAGAATGTATCCTCTCGCTACGATACGAAGTAAACTTCCTAAAGTGCCATATCAATGTGGTATGCAGCATTCTAGGTTCAAGTCCATTGAGATTACAAACGTGGAGTTGTCCTACACACCAGGACAAACCCGCTCAGCTCTGCCTTTGGTGGTGCAATTGGCTTGTCCAATGATGTGGAAGGGTGCAGTGGGGTAATTAGCACCACCAATGGCAACACTATCCCTGCACTACGAATAAACACATTTGTGTTTGGAGAATCACGATTGGAACTCGCGCTGCCCACTGTATTTGTATATGAAAAGGAGAGGATTAATGCCACTGAACTCACCTGGGCTCAGGGCCAGAGAGATTTAATGTGCGCCTTCAGCAACAATTGGAACGATTCATCTTAGGTTAGCTTGCAGCCAAGGCTTTTCAGCCCTTTCTTTACAACAAACACATAAGTGATGGGCATACTGACTCCTAGCAGTAAACATGCATACACTCTCCAGACTGAATCACTCAGCTTCTGCCAGCCCTCTGTAAAAGCCACTGCACGGCCGGGGACCATCACTTGCTGGCTTCTAAAGAAGAAGCAGCTGTGGCTTCCTTTAACAGCAGCACATGAACCACATTCAATTCTTCAGGAATATCCTCCTGTTCCTGGGTCAGCTGCAGTCTAGATCCTCTTCCCATTCACCCGCTTTAAGAGTGGCCACACCATTACTTCATGGCTGGGCTTTAATATCAGTCCCACTGCCAATCAAGCAAGCAACTTCAGTAAAGCTGTGGGGGACCCCCAAAGTGCTAGGTCACTACAGCCCTCATATTTAAGATTTATAACAAGAATAGAGTCAAGTAATTTTAGAAATTATTTTTGCAGATAAATTGGCTTAAAAAACATCAGTTTTCCAGGCGGCTCTTAGGAGAAACTGATAAAATCTTCAAATGTTTCATGACAAAGTATTTTGAGGCAACTAATTATATAGGTGCCTATGCCAAAATTATCTGCCTTCCTGTTCTTCAGAGTGGAATGGGCTAGTCATTCGTCAGACCACTATTTGTGGAAGTAGCCACTGTCTGCGGCCTAACACAGATTTTCCTTATGTTTCCTACAGTCAATCCGGTGCTGGTACGAGGATACTCTACAGTACATAAAAACATTTCACAAGGTCGAAGCATGGTGATTTTGTATTGTGTCTACTTATCATGCAATTTAATTCCATTTATTTGAACAATATACTCCCAAAATGGCAATGACTCTTGAAGCAAACAAGTTTACGACAAAGGGTCTGATTTAGAACTTGGCGGACGGGTTACTCCGTCACAACAATGACGGATATCTCATCCGCCGAAATCTAAGTTTCATAGGCTAAAATGGAATTTAGGGCGGCAGGGATATCCGTCACAGTTGTGACAGAGTAACCTGTCCGCCAAGTTCTAAATCAGGCCCTAAATTGTCTGAAGATTAGGGTGAATAGGGCTAGGAGTAGAGAAATATTCTGCTTATCTTGCCTGCCTGAACATCTGCCTCAGGTTTAGATCATTTGAGCACCTGAGCAACTTTGTTAATTCTTGTCAGACCAGATCGTGTATTCATTTGTCATTACTTCAGCCAGATGCATGGTAAATTGAGTGTTCTCTTGTATGAAGATCCTTACTTGTTATTATTTTTTTTTAGATTAGGACCTAGGTAATTATTACTCATTCGCCTGAAAGTGGTTGCTGAATTTCAATTGTTCTTTCTGATTTTGGGGAGTGGCGGTCAAACATTTAGGTCATTCAATCATTGTAGGACGGCTTCCACAGTCATGCTTAGTAAATGGACCAAGTTGTGCATTTTAGCAGTGTAGGAGCAGGATAGAGTAGACTATCTTACAGAGAAACAAGGAAGGTCCACAGGGTGTATGGAAGCGTCTTTAGCGTTTTCTGTGCAGGCATATGGGTGTACCCAGTACAAATGTATCATGTTAGAAACTAGACGCAAGTTCTACAGTCACATCCTTCTTAAATGCAGACTTAAGACCTGAATCGGTCTGAAGCTCTGAACATTCTGCTGAATTAATACAGGCGTAGAGCATAAAGCTGTCCTAATGTGCCCTAAAGAGATATGGTGTACTGCTTTTAATACTCTCACTGATACTGGTAGTGACTAGGAAGAGGGACTAAGTTAGTGGCCCGATTACATGGTTAACCATCATTAAGCTAAGCTCTACTATTACGCAGGTGATACTATTTCTTTTCTTTCTTAAATTGTTGTAATCCAAGATTAAGGGCCTGATTTAGAGTTCAGCGGACCAGCTACTCTGTGACAAACATTACGGATCGCACAGCCGCCATATTACAAGCGCCACTGGGTATAATGCACTTGTAATAGGGTGGTCAGGATATCCGTCACATTGGTGAGGGAATAACCCGTCCAACAAACTCTAAATCAGGCCCCAGGTCTTTAAAAGCGCTCGCGAGAGGTAGATGTAGTGGTGTAAGGTCAATCACTTACACAGTTTAGGAATCAACTTGGTGGTAAGGAAAAATTAAAAGTGTATGGAGAGGCACTTTATCTGAAGAGCAAAATAGCACCAGCCATGTAGCTGCCATCAACAGTGTTTATGGGAATCGTGATGGGAGTGGTCCTTGTCAGAGAGAAGCCGTAAAAGGATGACTTGCTATTTCCAATTTCCATAAAACATAGAAGTGTAATTTGAACAAGAAAAGGCTGAGTCCACAGAGCACTGTATTATAAATAAAAAAAAGCATAGCCATAAAACAAAACAAGACCCAAATGCAAACGCCTACCTTAAACGTTGTAGTAATAAATGTGAGGCCCCAGGACACCCAGTAATTTATTGCCACCGGTGACCGTATTTCAGGAGCCACAATTTTAATTGCCTCGGCTCGGGTGTTTGACTGATGTAATAACTTATCAAAACGCTTCTGTCGTGCAAGGCCTCGGTGTTGGGCTACCGGACCGGTTGTTTCTAACAACACCCACTGCCTACTGAAAATCCGAAAAAGGGAAACGCACGTCTGTATTTACTGAAGCCCTTAACACCCGTGCTGAGGTGGCTTCTAACAGCTGCACGTTTGTCCAGAAGCGAAACAGGAGAGGCTACGGGGTTTTCACAGAAGCACTCACATTTGGGTACGGGGGAAGCAAGCGTTAGTTGTCCACAAAAATAGATTTACTCCAGTTCATATTGTAGGCCGCACGTTTGACCCGACAACTTAAACCCTTTGAATCTTTTCCCACTTTACATCCACTAAACAACATATACACTGACTCAGAAGCGCGCTCTCGTTTTTATGTGTTTGCATGGCTCTGATATTTCAGTTGTTTCATCATTTTAATGCCACCTATGTACTAACAGACTAGTTAAAAACACGATGTAAAATTAATGCAGCATCGCCAACTATCAACAGAAATTAGGTCGCAGAAGGTCCCCTTATTTAATGATGCCCCGTTGAGTTGTATCACTGGAGACCCTTCTTTGAAAACAAGCATTGGTCGTGCCAATCTTTTTCACTCTTGTTGGCAAAAAGAGTTGTTTACAAAATGTCACTAAGACCAAACGTAGGGGCGAGAGGCAATGCAAGCTTCCCTAACAAACAACATGTACACGGCAGGAGTCAGAAGCTGCAGCAGTGCAAGTACGTTCACAAACACAGAAGCAGAACATCAGTTCAGCGGATCGTCCTTCCTTACACATAGCAGGCTATCATCTGGCTTTGGAGGGTCTGCACCGAACTTAGTGCCTCTTTTCGGTGAAGTCACACCCAGTGGGTGTTTACGCCACATTCTACCTCGGACTCACGTCCCTCTTCTGTAGAGTCTCTCCGGGCTCTTCACTTTCGTTGTACCTCTTCTATGTCCCATCGAAGAGGATAGGGCCAGAGGCAAGGTGCTGGGCCAGAGAGTAAGGCAGCAATCACCTCTAGCAGATTTAGTGATCAGGAATAACGACAGAAGTATTGCAAATGCATGCATGTTTTAGTCATAACCAATCGAGCATTGAACATTGCTCTACTGAGCTCCACCACAGACAGCGGAATCTGCCAAAGGAATGCTCTCACTAAGGCAATGTGAGAAACAAGAAAGGAAATGTCTTTGAGAGTGATAATACTAGAGAGGAGGAACTGCACAGTTCCATATCCAATTAATATTCTTCTCAAAGGTGCTACCATTGTGTTGTTGATTTGTGACTCACGTGGCTTCAACTCGGTCATCAAGATGGGCATCACAACATTTCAGGTGAAGCATCACAGAAGGCTCGCCCATTCATACAGCAATGAGCACTGCAGCACGCTCATTTGGTGACACAAGTATTTGTGAGGGATCAAGTTTCTTCATGGCGAGGGGTCCACCACAAGATACTCTCCGGTACATCGACTTAGTAGCACTTTCTGCCACTAAGTCAAAACAAGCTTGGGAAAACATGACCTGCATCCACCCTTCCATTCCACAACACTTTTGTCTCTAACGTGACTATAATCGGAAGTGAGTAACAATCCAGGTTTCAAGGAGCCGCACCTTTTCTGCCTTTAGCTCTCCTGTTACTAACTTCTATAATTTGGCACTCTTGTTACTAGCTTCTTCAACTGAAGTAAGCAGAAACCAGAGGTCCATTGGTAAGTTAAAACAAAGCACAGGATTTGAACGTGGTGTTGCAACCACACGCAGATCTCTGGTACGCAGTCACTCTTGGACAGAGATTGGAACTGCTTGAAGCCTAGCTGCCACCTTTCTTTCGTACCCTCTGGTCTCTTTCACTGTATTTAGGTATCCGGTCGACTTCACTGCATTTGTGTCTAAGATGGAACTCTTTAGTTGATTATGAAGTGCTCTTTGTCACGAAAGTGGGAAGGTTTGTGGCATCCTGTGACTCCGGAATCCCCTGCACGTGAAGAGGGGCCTGGTATGTGTGATGTCACGGTACACAATGGTAATGCGTGGGGGGCTTCACAGGTGACAGTTACCTTGGGTCAGGGCATTTCTGCAGTCAGGGCAAATAAAATGTGGCTACAGATGTGATGTTACTTGTGTCAATCTGCGAAACAGACTGCATCCTACACTTAAAAACAGAAACCTACAGGTTCTGGACACTTACTTTTACCCTAAAGCAACAACACTTCGGTAATATTACTGTATATATCTGTCCACGCTCACTTTTAAATGTTTATAATTACTTTCACATACAGAAGTATTTGTCAGTAGTTCGCAAGTATACTACCACATACCACACTACCAGGAGCTGATGTTCTTCGAGCTCAGCCCATCGGCTAAGCCTTCAAGCTTACGTCTGTGGTGCACTCACTCATCACATGACCTGGAAGCTGATACATGCAAACCACAGAGGGGACATACTTCTACAACACACTTCTTGTCACAATAAAAGAACACACTACATGGAGATGTAATTTTTGTTCAGTCCGATTAGGACTTTAGTTGTGCCAAACAACAGCAGATGAAATTATGTCTTTGCACCTTTTTAGGAAAGGCTAGAAAGTTTAAAAGGGGGCAATAATTTTTAATTTTCCAATACAACTGTGGTAACACGTTGGTCTGATCCTTGGTTTTTAATCGATGAAAGACAATCAAAAAAGTTATCAATTCTCAGTCGAGGATAGCTACATTGGAGTCAGATATGAAAGTGGGCAATGACACAGAAAAGTGGCAAAATCCTATTTCTATTATACCAGGGTAAAAATGGTTGGTACATTTAGTAAAGTCTTTTTTCTCAATTTTGAGAGAGAAGACCACGGCTAGTACTGTCAATGAGTACTCTGGCCCTTACCTCAGCATAGGTTGTAAAAAAAACTGTTTCTCAAAAAATTAAATTCTATCAGAGATAACATCACGCTGACAAAGCATGAGATAGTTAACTCCCAGTCTTTATTAGTTTGCTTCATCACCAAACAAAACCAAAAACTAGAAGATCCATCCTCCTCACACTTGATGAAAGAACTTACTCCAGTTTTTGAACTGGTTATTGCACACATGTTACATTTCTCAGTTATGAAGGACACGTTCCTGAACTGCCTGAAGTAGTCATGAGTATCAACGTTGCTGAAGAAGCCTCCCTTGAGTCCAGCAGCTTTGACACGTTTTAGATTTAGTGCCGGAAATCCATTTCTCATGAAGATCACGGGGAAAGTAGTCACCAAACAACTGATGTTGTATATGGAGTACCACGTTCTACAAGGTGACTTACAATTAGGCTTCAGACTCCTTCAAAGCACTGGGTCTGCTGTAAACTATAGACTAAATGTTTTTAAGTGGACGATTAATCAAAGAAGTGGGTATCCTGGCACTAGGCGTCCCCAGAGAAAGTATACAGTGGGAATAAATGTTTTGTTTTAGCAATTTACAAAACATGAGGTTTCTTTTGGTTTGGATGATCAGATGGAGATTCGTCTAAGCTTGGGTATTTACCAATATAAAAGGCCTGAGATCCAGTGCACACTTTATTTAAACTTGCGGATGTTGACTTAAAAAGAAATGCAAGACCGGAAGGCCTGGGAGTGGTGTAAATGGAAAATAAAGATGCCTTCTAATGATTTAATGGCATGCTCTAGAGGGCCAGGGGAGCAGAGGGAGGTGGGAGGAGATGCTAGTAGTCGTGCTAAGCCCAAGAATGAGGCTAGCTGCCATGTCCTGAATTTTTGATGGAGTTTATTAAGTAGGCAGGAGGCAGTCCTACCAAGAGGGAGTTGCAGTAGTCCAATCTCGAGAGAGTCTGGACCGTTTTTTTCCTAGAGAAACTAGTCAATAACTGAGTAATTTTCCTGATGACGTTAAGCATAAGAAAGTTGCTCAGAACAGACTCACAAACTTGTTGAGTATTTGGCTGATCCTTTATCCGCCTTCCTTCTCAAAATATCTGGGAAAGGCTGCGAAAAATTCAAAACCATGCAGCCCAAGTGGTGGCCGGTTTGAACTGCTGTGAGGGTGGCAGTCTTATATTCCACAGACTCCACCCACTGTCTTCTTGTTGCCACCACACAACATTTTGAACGTAATACAGAAACATACAGAAAATATAAGTAGTGCGGCTTGGACCACTGGAGAACAAGATTCAAGCATTACATACTGGCACGTGAATAGTGGAGTCTTCAGGACTCAAGGTTTGAGAAAAACACTGGGGGTGAGGGATCCAGCTCATAGGGACTAGAATGTGAACCACAGTCCCAAATTTGAGGGTAGCCTGGATGTCCTTGGGGGAAGGCTTTGAACCCTGCTGTTCTAGTGGGGTCTGATGAGCTTACAGTGGCATTTTCTGATTCTTCTTACCGGTCCTTGTCGTGACACCTGGGTCCCTCCTGGGTAAGGTGTCATATAGATTCCTATGACTGAGTTACATGGAGGAAAAATAAAGCTTTAAGGATTGTGACAATGTTTCAGATAGCTTTATCAAGAAGCTCAAAGTGCCATCCCCCCTGAGGATATTTGCCAGGGAACCCTTCTTTCATCCCCCCACTCTGCCTCCATTAAAAGTTTTCGATCAGTGCGGAAGAAAGTGGTGGGGACAGTTATATGGCAAAGCCCACGCCCACCTTTCCTCATTGGTGGACTGCTGATTGTTGCTGCCACTGCTTCTGCTGTATCTCCTGAATAAAGATGGAGGGCACAGGAGAATCAGGAGCCTCGTACATGCACCAGCATTCATATCCTCCTAGTCACAGTGGGATTTTGCACTCCTGCGTAAAACATCAAGTGCAAGGATCTGAATAGGGTTCATTAAATTGAGATCTTCTGGCATTTCTGGGCTGTTAAAAAGAAACTAAAATCCACAGTGACATAGTTTTCATCAAGACTGTAATGCTGTACGGTCTAGTAAACATTTATTAATGTTTCCATTCTGCACATGCTTGTCAAGGTGATTGTCACATGCAATAAAAGAAATAGAAGCCAGATGCTTTGTAGGCTGAATTATTCGGCGCTAACATTGTTACTCAATGACGCCTTTTCATAGTTTCCAGTTTTCATATTACTTTATTTTCATGAGCAGGCATATAGCAGGGTATGTTGTCCTGGTACAACTCGGAAGTCAGGAATACAAACTTCATATCTATCAGTAATATGATCGACAACAAAAACACACGTTCTGTCTACCCAGGTAATTCTACCTCAGAACTGACAAGAACAACTCGATAATAGCTTTCAAAACCTCACCCAGCTCATGCTGGGCTCTTTACCTGAACAACAGAAATAGCCATCATTCAAAAAGGCAGAGAGGAAAAGTTCAATAAGAGCCCCAAGTCATGTTGCAACTTGCATGCAGACAGAAAAGGAGATTAAAAAATATAACAGCAGAAAATCTTCAAAGGACAGGGGGAAATAATATCTCACAATCTGTGATGAGACAGGGAGGTCTTGTGGGTATAGTGCTGGGTGTGGGGTATGTATCCAGAAGTGCTGGGCGACTGCAGAATTTCAAGATGTTAACATATAATTAGTGACAATAAATATGAATGGAAATAATTCACACATTTTTCTTCCTCAAAATACAGAATGAATCCAGCCTTTGACCTGCTCAGGGCTCCGAGGTCAAGGGGATGACTTTGCTCCCCATGATTCACATAAGAAAACTAATCATGGTTGGGGCCAATAGCCCAGAGATCGACTACTGACCCCTTCAGCCCTGCTTGAACAAGCAGTGCGAGCACAGACAAAAAGCACTAACCCGCAAACGCCAGTGTTTAATTTGAGCCGGTGGGGCCCGCCAACACTCATTTTCTGAGGCCAGCACTTATTTTAACTCACACTTCGAAGGAAGAGAAAGACGGTAAAATCATCACAGAGGGTGAAAGCAGCAACCTGCAAGCGAGAGCTAAAGGGGCAGGGTGTGTCTAGTAATATATTAAAGAGGCCTCAGGCGGATTCAAGACTATGCATTTGGTGAACCCACAGTGAATAGTGATGGCTACAGGCATCTGTGCAGAGCTTTGGGCACCATCACTCATTCTTTTAATATAAGTAAGCACTGGCAAACACTGGAAGTGCTACGAAGTCAACCATTCCACAAAAACTTTACAAATAAAAAACCCAGGACATTTACATCTGCAGAATAATAAGCAAAACTCAATTCGGAAGGGAGGGGAGAATCAGATGGCTTAAACCAGGACCTTAAACATTCAACTGGCATAAGCCTATTTTTATTTCTTCTGCCATGTTCAACCGCATATGAACCCTATTTTCCACATTTGTGAGAGTATGAGGACTTCTATTTTAATATGAAGGCCTCAACAGGTGATCTCCCTCCGTGACTGCACCTTCTGACATCCCTACAAGAGCCAGACCTCTGACTGAGCAATTCTGGTTTAAACAATGCTGCATTTTGATTTAAATCTGGAAATCGAAAGGAGGAATGGAGAACTGCTGGCCTGAATCATCAGCCATATAAAAAATAATTCAATGAATCAACAGATGTGACAAATATAGCCCAGCACTTGGAAGGGTAAGGTACAGAACAGAGGTTAGGGGAGTTCCAAATTGTTATACCTCACAGGTCTGTCATGAACTACACTCCTTTCACCGGGGCCACAATACTGTCCAACAATGTGTGAAATCACGGCATTACCTGTTACCTACAGGACAGTGTACACTTCGGATCAACTCATGTTATTTTACAGCAAGACGCCAGAAGACGGATAGTTACCATGGATGTGTACAACCACCAAGGCAAGCTTACACAACATATGTTCACTTTTACAGAATCCAAGAGAAATCTGACATAGTCCCTCACAATGCAATTGAGGCCAGTGTCATGTGGGAAAGTTCTGCTTCATCTCCCCACCCCCAATTGCTTTCACTGGGCCCTAAGAGGCATCTCCTCAATATCGGAAGGTGATGCACAAACCACATGGATTTACCAAGTGAACCACCTAAGTGTTGTTCGGATGAAAAGGTGGCACAGTGAGCAATGGCCTACTGCAACACGGGCATATTCTCCTTCAAAGTCGGTCTTCAGGCAATTTCTATTCTCCAGCGCGCAGCGCTTCTCACACTTTTTGAACCATGACCCTATTTTTAGAATGACAAACTTTTGCAACCCACATAACATTAATGGACATGAGGCAGGGAGATATTTTAATGTAATATAAGCAAGGTCAATGCCCCTCCGTATTGCACTGTGGCCAAGCTATTTATCTGCCATAAAAGTGCCAGATGGGGGTGCGGGCCTGCAGTGTGCGTTCCCTAAAATCACAAGGTTTATGAAGGAAATTGGGTTTACTGGTAGAGGATGATCGAACCCTACTCAAACAGCAAACACAAATCTTGTCAGGGTGAAACACAAGCAACACCAAATTAAACTGTGCTTAACCCTTTGGTACTCTGGCACAAACATAGTCAGGCTTAAGTTAGGGGCAGTGTGTAATGTATTTATTCAGAACTTAAAGACTAATGAGGTGAAAAAAGAACACAAGAAGAACCCTCACACCACTCTAGAAAATAGAGTCAAATTTAATATTAGACACCAATATGACAAACATGCAATCATTAGAAACAGAGAAATAATCCAGGTAAATAGTACCTAACAGCACAAAATGGCAACTGTGGTTATCTGGCCATACCCGACCAGGACAAAATCAAAAGTACAGACCGACGATGATGGAGCGCAGGCTGGATACCAGGACCAAGTTAGTCCTGCTGAGAAGTGCACAATAAATCCCGGTTGTGAATGTTGGGAATTCTTGCAAGAGATTATTTCAAAACTAGACTTACAAACATTGTTCATCACCTACACATTGGTGCACACACAGGGCTAATAATTTTAAATATTACAAATAGACCGGGACTTTCGCAACCCACTAAAAATCGGCTTGTGACCCACCAGTGGATCCTGATCCACGGTCTGGGGAACGCTGCTCTTGAGAATACATATTTATGACAGCAGAAGGGATCCTACACCAGCCTGAGCTCTCAACTCCAAAAATGTAACACACCAGTTTATGCTACTACCAGAAGTCAGTCTGGGTGCCAATGGAACAAAAGGCAGTAGTTCCCCCGTAGAATTACCTGTTCAAGGTTTCCTATCTTAGGATGACTGTGTATCAATATAAATATAAATATAATATATAAAGTCTTCCATGTGAATGATGTTTGCTAAAGCAAACTACAAATATGAAAAATGAAACAACAGCTCTGTCCTATTTTACTTTAAAGAAGTGTGTTCATTAGTAGTATACTTCTAAAAATAGTACTATTTCTCAATCATACTCTTTCTCACTTCTGAAAAGAACGTAAAAAAATTCCTCTCTTTATCAGTCGTTTGCCAATGTAAATCACCCAGTTCTTTGAAACCACCACAAACTTCCAATGTAAGTCTACTGTTGTAGGTTTTGAGGTATCTTTCTTTACAAAAGTTACCCGACATCCTCAGATTGTGTCAAGATTGCCTTTTTTACTTTATTTGAAATTATTTATTACTGAAACAACAAAGTTGCATGTTGTTCAATTCCATTCGCAGCCCGCTTTGCGCTCATCTTCCCTCCTTTCTTCCTGGCTGCACACACAGGCACAAGCTCCAAGCCTGCCTGCGGCCAATCTTGACACTGCTTAAAGCAGCATCAGGTTTGGTTGGGAGCAACGTGGGTGGGCGCTCCCAGGCAGACTCTGAGCCTGTGCAGGCTCTCTCCTGCACAGGCTGGAGAGAGCCTACCGCGCATGTGTGTTTGGCCGGCCCAACATACATGCGTAGTGAGGCAGCATTTCCAGCACCCCACAGACAAAGCTGCTCTCTGCTGATGAAGGGTTTACCCAGAAACACGTGTCAAGAGATTTACAGCACTTGCTGCACTAACCAAGGTGAAAAACATTAGTTTACTTTATGGATTAAAAACGAACTTGTACTGCATTTACCATGATGCACTGGGGCTGACTGCATGCTAGAGTGTGAGGCAGGGTGCTCCCTTTCTGGTTTTCCTGTAGTGAGGGGGAGTGTTGAGCACTCCCCGTCACAGCGCCTCACCCCAGATGCCCCACCCCTTTCACAACGAGGGGATAATATAGTTTATTACCCTTTTGTTGTCAAAGTATTGCAGCTTCTGCTGCTGTGGGTGGGGATGGGCATGCTCCTCTTCCCTAACGGAAGAGCCGTCCCTGTTCAATTCAGATGTGTCTCTGGACAGGTCTAGGTAACTTATCTCACCTTAATCTTCCCTATGTTTTATTATCTGGCCCTGCCGCCCTCTCAAAGGCAAATTAAGAAGACTCTGTAGGGCACATATGAAGTATAAACATATATTAGTTGCTACCGTTTTGCATTTTCAACTAAAACTCTTTCTCAGGTAAAAAAAAAAACACTATTTCCCAATATAATAAAACATGTTCTTTCCATTAAGATGCAGCACCTGCAAATACATACCATTTGTTACATCCCTCGAACACTGTGTCCCTTCTATGTGCTAGCGATTTCACCATAGTAAATGGAGTAAAACAAATGTCTTGTGTGAGAGCCTTAATTAAGTTTGGATAATTAAATGGGCAGTCACTATGCCAGTCTTTGACGATCCTACTGTCCAATTTCATAATTAATTGGGATTATCAGTTTAAACTACAGCATTCATAAAAATATCACACTTATTAACGGCATGCTTATAAATTGATGCGCAGAACTAAAACAATGAGATTACTAGGTATGGACTATCCTCAACTTACTAATAAATACATGATGAATTGGAAATGAAGTAACACGTACAAAGTAAATGAACTAAAGCACTTCCCTGTGGCTATTCCATCAATACAACACGTATAGTTCAAGACTTGTTTTAAAATCTGTCCTATAAACTGCTGTAAACGTGTATTTTGTATTTTTGGTTTATTGACAGTTTATGCTTCTGCATTTCTTTTTTTCTTTTTCCCTGTTAAAAGCTCCGATAAACTGACATTAGTGAACAGGAATTTATATTAAACCAATGGAATTACATTGGCTTGCTTATGTCACTCAATATGTGAGAAACATAACTACTGTATGAATTGGAAAAATCCTTTGTGGCTACAACTGGTGAACAAACCCATCTAACAATGCTACTGGTTACTATGCTGTGCTAAGTGATTTTACCCTTTCATTCATACACTCCATGGTATTTGCCTCTCACAGTGCACAATATTTAGGATCACCCACTTTGTGAACCCCAATTTAATCAATTTATAGATTATAAACACACAAAGTATTCTCTAAAAATGTTACTGTTAACTAAAAGTTGCATTTTGTCTATATAATGCAAGCTTCAAAGCACAAATTGATTCTGTGAATGTAGCATTCACTGTTTTAGTGAAAGAGGAACTCCTAATTTTGTAACAATTCACCCACAGGATTTTTTTTTTTTTAAAGAATTTATGTGCAAATAATTTTGCATCCCATGGGAGTCATCCCACAAAAGGCACTTTTCTGCTCCACTTTGAAGCTATGCGACTTTTTTGAATCCAGCAAAGCGAATAATTTTTATCTATCTTGCTATTTCAGATGAACCACCAGAAAGCAAAGCTAGAGGTTTGCTGTATTATATTGTATGGCATTGGTATTTGTATAGTGCTTTCAATATGCCCTGGGAGGCCTAAACAAAAAATTACTCACCTCGGGTAACACTAAAATGACTATCCTCCGAGCACCAGATAGGATCTGGAAAGTTTTATTCCCTAGTTAAAGCTCACCAGTGCTTCCAGGTGGCACCATGTGAATTCAGCCATGCCCTCGCTTGCCCAAGATGTTATAACATTTGGACATAAGCTGCCAAACGGCATGCTCAGTTCATGGAACTTTTTTCGTACCGATCGAGGTATGCTGAGATTAAATGCCTAAATTACAGCAAAATTAATAGTAGGCAACATATTGCATACCTTGAGGTCTTAATAATGGCACTAACTCACAAGGCATTAAGGAGGATGGTGCAGAATCTGTATGAACAGATAGTAATACCATAAAATGTAAGTGATTTTATTTCGGATGGAAAAACTTGTCCCCACAAATGTTATGAATAAGTCATAAAGCAAAACCCCTAGAGGTGGGATTGAGCAACGCAGCTCATACAAAGTATCCACCACTGAAAGCTTGAGCCATGAGGCAATAACATTTAGCAAAAGTGTGAAAAGTCTGGCCTGGCCAATAGGGAACGGTTTTTGATGGTTGCTAGTCACTACCTTTGTTGTCAGCTCTTTGGGATGTAGGGCAGCAAGCAAGAAGAAATAGAGAGACTGGACAGAGAGAGAGAGATTGGAAACAAACAGTCTGGAAGGGAGGAGCAGCTGGTTTGAACTTTTATTGGGGGCTGATTTGAACATTTTGGTTGATTCTGGTTTACAGCCTAACCCAGATTTTTGTAAAAATGGTCATGTGACCACCTGGGAAAGATTAGCCACTGGGATGCTCCTGGACCTGAGTACTACTCACCCGCTAGGACACTTCTCTATGCAGCCTAAATCTAGCTATGAGTTTTAATGGAATAATAAAGCAGAGAGATTGCATTTACTAAATTTGCTGTCACGCAAGAAGCTAAATGCTATAAAAACAAGCAATCTTTGGTCTTAATAGAACAAGAAACAATGCTCGCCAGTGGAAACCTAATATATAGAATTTTACTAGCAAACCACAGAGAAAGAAAACCGTTCACTATAATCTGTGGTGTGGGCTGAAGTGTGCGGGTAAGGGTTGGACTGCTCCTAAATACAATCAAGAACAGATGCAACTCGCAGGTTACAGACAAACGCCTTTGCATTGAAAGGAGGACTTTGAACTCTTATGTTGGTTTGTAGCCATTGTGGCAAGTTTAGGTCTAATACAATAGCTAAGATCCTGCACAAAGAGCAACCTGGAAATAAGGAGGACCAGCTATTCTTCTTGTTAAGTGACTTTGCGGAACATAACCAGGGCAATGGGCCTATACCATAGGCTCAGCTGGAACATTCACCCTGAAACTTCAGACTGCCTAACAAGAGCAATCTCAGTGTTAATGTTCGTTTTTACTTTGCAAGTCACCCTGTCAGCTTAAGTACCACTGTTTTATGTCATGCGTCTTTTCAGGCCAGATACATTTGGCTGCGTTAAGTGTGTATAGCATTTTAGCTTGTTTTTAATTATTATTTTTTTTTTTTTTAAGTTTCATATTGTGTTTTTAATCATGTGAGTGACAGGCAGGTGTGTTTGTATTATGGGCAGAAAGTACTTTAATACAGTCTATTCCTGGTGAGTGCAGTAGATGCTGCAATGGCCATCGTGGAGTATGCCCAAAAGCCACTTGGAAGGTCTTTCTTAGTCAAGTCATAACGGATCTTAATAGACAGAGTAATAACCCAACATGAAATTGTGCGTTTGGTTACCGTATGCTGTTCTTGACGTTCTAGAAACCCTCGAGAACAGATCATTCACGCACTCTTATTGGGTGCTGTCAATAATAAAACACTGCACGCTTGGGTCCAGTCTATCTAGGCACTCCTAGTCTTGGGTGGGATGAAAGAGAATAAAGGACAAAAGAGTGATGGACTGGCCCATAAACAAGGCCAAAACAACTTTTAGCAAAAATTTACACTGGTGGGAAACACCTGTTTATCTGGGTAAAGCACCGTAAATGGTGGTGGTCCAAAATAGTTTATCGATTACTAACCCTAAAGGCTGAAGTTATATCCGCAAGAAAATGTCTTTAACATTATTAGACTAACCTGGCAACTGAATATCAACTTAAACGGAGACACTATGAGTCACAACCACCACATTCAAATCCTACTGGGGAACAATAAATAGAAATGAGGTAATCTTGCACAAAAAACACACGAGTGGCAACTTAAATAAAGAACACTGGTCTAAAAAGCACTGGAAGGCCAATAGGGCAGGTACTGGAACTGCATAGTCCTGAAAAATGCGACAGGCAAGGATCCACACCTTGCAACTCACACTGTTCAACTTCCTTACACCATTAGTCCGCATAAATGGATTTTGTGGCGAGATTCCTGTAATCAACATGACACCTGCCAATATGTGGGCAAAAGGAAGGTCTCTAGTTGCGTACACTGAGTCACCATGCATTCAACTGCAGCATTAGAGGAACTTGGGTAGACAGTGTGATCATCCTGCTGCAAAAGTAGGCCCAACCTGTGCAGGAGAGAGAGGGGCCAAATGCGGAGTTCCAACAGATCGGCATGACAAATCCTTCTTCTCCAATCTGGAGTGATGAGGACCAGTTATGTTCAATTCTCCTGCACCTTCTGCAGAACTCTCTACAGAGGCGGAATTAGTGAGAATGCATAAAGCACAGCCTCGGCCCGGTCAAACCTGTAATCCAAAAGGAACCCATAGGGAAAAAGTATTCAGCACATAGCTGTGGACACTTCCCGTTCAGGACTGTAACAAGTAGATTCTCTCACCGACACCTCAATCTGGGTGGACCTCTCTCTTGTGACCCTCTAGGGCGAGATGACTTGTCGCATTCTCCCACAAAGTTAAATACTACTGGAAAAATGGTGCCGCAGAGCTCAATGCCGCAGTCATGCTGCTTCCCAATGAAGAATTCATGATCCCACAACACAGGTCCCGCCTACCTCAACAACAGACTCACATTTCACACCCCCACCCGCAACCTTCGCTCCGCCAACCACGCCCTCACCTACGTTCCTCGCAGCCACCACACGACCGCCGGAGAAAGATTATTCTCTCACCTTGCCGCAAAGACCTGGAACCCTCTACCACTCCACCTCCGCCTGACCCAAGACCTTCTATCTTTCAGGAAACACCTCAAGACTTGGCTTTTCGACCAGTAGCTTCCCCCCCCCACCCCCCACCCCCAGCGCCTTGAGACCTTATCGGGTGAGTAGTGCACTTTATAAATCCCTGATTGATTGATTGATCCCTTAATACCATTTTTGTTGACATAATGAATTGTGATTGTGTTGTCAGAGAGAACCTGGATGGTGCTCCTTGAGATGGAAAGGAGGAAGTCCTTCAAGGCAAAGAAAAACACCTGCAATTCCAGCACATATTTGTGACTCCTACAGAGGCCAAGTGCTGTGATGTCCTCCAGACTAGTTGTCTAACCCAATATAGAAGCATCCATAACCACAGTAGCCTGTGGCTACAGAGAAATAAAAGGATCACTCACTTAAATATTTGTGGGGCACATACAAGAGTACAGATCCAGGATAGCAGTCAAAGTTTGAACTGAGCGGAGAAGCTCTCTTAATGCTGAAGTCACCATGACTACAAGCAGAGCTGAATAGTCCTCATTGGCCATCTGGCACTGATAAGAGGCATGAGGTCATCCAGCCTAACATGCAGAAGACATGCAGAATTGAATTTGGTGTCTGAGCAAGAAACCACAGAATCATAGCCAAAGATCTGCAATTCTCTGAGGGGAAGGAAAAGACTCCCCCCCCCCCTACCGGCCTGAGGCCCAACAACATCTTGCTCAAGGACGGCATGGTAAATTTGCACAGCCAAATAAACAGATTCAGGGGGCGATGGTTCAGAATGGTTCTCAGGCTCTAGTCTTTCTTGGGAACTAAGAAGGAAAGGGAGGAAAACCGTGTGAACCTTTCTTGCAAGTGAAATGCCTCTCTTCCTCCTTCAAAACAGAAGTGTGTAAAAAAAGTGATGGTTGTTGCTCACTGGACCGCTGCACCCTGGAAAAGCCTCAAAACTTCCTATACTGTGGTACAACTATTTCACCGAAGAAGCCAGGCACAGCGAGGGTGCCATTATGCAAGTCTTTCTGAATCACTCTAGAAAGGAATAAACTTTTTCACCAAAAAGTTGTCCAACATCAAAGGGACCGTTTGTTATATTCACTTGTACCTATCTGGAGAAGCCAGTGAAGCCTATACATTGCATGTTGGTAGTGGGCAATGCTCCTGGCCAATGACCGTCCATCATGTCCGTGAAGTCCAGCCACACTTAAAAAGCTCTTTCTTTGAACAAATCTTAAAACTCCTTATTCCTGTAGTAGGAAAGCTGATCTTAATACCTTTGTCTAGTTCCTAGGCACCAAGCCATGAACGCAGACAAAATATCCTAGGCACCAGGCCAAAAACAGAGGCAGCACATGACTTTGGATGTGCGAAGAGCTACACTGTCAGAGGTGAAAACTTGGTGACCTATAGAGTAAAGCCTCTGAGACACTTGTTCTGGAGGGGCTGCAGGAAAGGAATTATATTCAGTTTAGCAAAAGAAACATCAACCACCAGGTTTTTTTGAAGAATAGTACAATGATAGAGTTTATGTTCAAAGCTGCCAGTTTGTGCCGACGTGCTATTTGTCTGTAGGCTGCTGGGCATGAAAGGGGTTTCTCTGAGGCAGCCAAAACTGATTCAAAGTGTGGTTCAGCTGTTCTAACATCACAAAGGATGGATACAAGATTTTAAAATGTTGGAATTTGCCGCAGTGGTAAGTAAATATAATTCCAATACCTCTGTATTAGTGTAGCCCAGTAACAATGAAGGCTCAACAATGGAAGTTATTACCACGCAGACTTTATGGCAGGAGGCCTCACCACTCAGGTAAGGTTTCCTACAATTATATTGGGAGCCACCCCAATGCATTACAATGAAGGTAGGGATTTTATTTACACATATACATATATGTACATATACATGTGAGTATATAAATATATATGTATATACAAACACATATATATACACACACAATTATATGATGTATATATATGTAAATATAAACGGAGATATATATATAAATATATACATATATGTGTACATATCCAACATAGGGATAAGTGTATAAAATTAATAAAAAGCAAATTTGTAAAATTATATTTAAAGGAAAAAAGGTAAGACAATAATTATATTGATATTAAGTAATAAGTAGAAATTAGTAAACAATCACAACTTGAGTCAGTTTTGTAACTAGTACATTTAATAAATATGGATTTAATTTTATTTTCCATAAAAATGTATTTCAATAAAGAGAATTATATAAATATATATATATATATATATATATTTAGTCTAATTAAACATCAGATAGAACAAGGAGTTGCTCTCCATAAAAGAGTTAACATCTACATGTGATTATAAAAATTGAGGGTATGTGGGTGTGTACGACTTTCAGTGTAAGTGTGTGTGTGTATAAACATCAATATATATATATATTTGAAAAAATAACCTCAAAAGTACAGTTGAATTGTAAAAGTACATCCAAAGTTGTGACTCCCGATGAAGATGCCACATCGTAATGACATGCGTAGTAATGAACTGCATGATAACCCTTTGCACCTTTCCATTCGGGTGAACCAATTTACTTCCTCTGGAGGAAGTCCAGAGGAATAATGAATATCCCCTTCTAGAGAAGTACTGATGTCATTAGCATTTCGTAAATCCAGGAAAAGGCCAGCATCCTGTACTGTAGAGGTTAAAAGCCTTTCAGTTATCATCCTGCATGTGACAATTGTCTTTAGAATAATTATCTATAGCATTAGAGTCCGATCCAAAAAATTTGAGCAACTTTCTGTGCAGCAGGGAAGTGCTCTGTTAGGGTTTGTCATGAAAATAGGCACACACGTGGCATTATAAATCTCAGATAATGTTTGCCAACTTGGAAGATGGATGCAGTGTTGAGGTCAGATCCAAGGACAGCACCGGAAGCGGCATCAGATGTCCAAGGTGGGACACTCCGGAAGACATTTGCTTCTTCAGAAACAGTACCAAGGCAGGAGAGACAATCCTGAATATTTGCATCATGGCCCGACAAAAAGTCTCGACCCGAGTGGTGGGCCAGGGATCTCTGGGTCATCCTATTTAGTAAGTGGCTCCAATGAGGAGGCAGAGTCTAGGGTTGGGCCACAGCATTGAGTCCCTAAATGGTCCTGGGAGCTGGACCATCTCTGCGAGGAACACGGCTTCTCCTTCCTATGGCATCCTCTAAAGACTCCTCTCTTCCACATGTTCCTAAACTAATGTTCTCTAATCATCAAGTCTTCTCTAATATAATCATACATTCCCAGCAATTCTCTTATCTACTGATTTATCTTCTGGTTAAATATTTCAATAGCCACAGTTTCTGTAATGTGAAGATGAGTTATACATAAAGAATGCTAAGTAAATTGCTTTAACCTCAAAGTATGCTCACTTCAATAAGAGCCGCCCATCTCCTGTCATCTAACTCCAAAAGGTCCCAAATCAACATCCTATTTAAAACAATGCTGATCTAGAAGATCTAGGTTACACTTTCGCTTCCATCACTACTCCCACAGGATACACAGTAACACTATTCATTTTATTCCTTACTGGAGGCCTGAAACGTTGCCTTTGCTGGAAGCGTTTGTAAATGGGGCCTAATTTTCCTGCCTTAGCAACTCAAAGTTGAGAGAATGACACTGGCTGCTTTCTCTGCTTTTATTTTATTTTGCCGCAGGTTACCCAGTAATATTCAATAACACAAACCATAGGGTGCGGTGCCAAAATCGGAGCAAAGAACAGTTCAGAAGCTTTTCGTTCAGCATGAGTCTCTCTTTTATAGTGCCAGCACTTGAGGTTCTTTGAATGATGCAGTCAGCAAATGCATTCTGCACTCTTTGTGCTATGCAGCAATCTCTGCTACTTCCCCAGTGGCTTGAATATCTCCTGAGAAGTAAAGGCAGGCCAATGATGAACTAATTTAGGTTTTCAAATATAAATGGGAAAACCTCTGCCAGTGGATAACTGAAGTCTACTCGCATATCCAAGGCAGGTGATCCTCTCTGTACATTTTACAATTTGCCTGTTTACAGGTGGGCTCTGCTCATTAGACCTGCAAAGAAATATCTGTGGGGCCACAGTGGTGGGCTTCTTCTTTTATAGTCACTGAGAGGAAAGAGGGTGTAATGCCTGCACATAGTACAAATACAAAGGCCTATTAGGAGAGTAAGGAGTTAAATACAATAAACATCCAACTCATTTAAAGCCACTAGATCAGTGTTTTCCTAACTGTGGGTCCCCAGCCCATATTTGGTGGACCATGGAAGTTCAAGCAATAAATAAAGATGGCTTTAAATTCTGTATTTATTTTGTCATGTTTGCTGAGCTCCAAAGACAGAGGTCAAATATCAGGCTATGTCTGCTGACTAAGTGCTGCTAGTCTTTTAGTGGGAGATTGGTGTTTACAAACTCATCCAACTTTTCAGTCAGAGAAAGAAGTGTGACAATCTTGCTGGGGTATAGAGCATGTGAAAGGAAAGGCTGTAGGATGTCATCTGTCAAACGTAAATCCCTGTAAACGAAAATGAAGCACGTTTTGTAATTATGAAGCGTGATGGAAATAAATGTTTCAATAGGATCAAAACAAAACACCTCAGTTGGTGATGCACAAATTATAAATATTCACTGAAACCCTATTTCCAAATGCTATATGCCTGCAATATAGTTTTATCAGTAAAACTGTATGTCTATGCAAATTCAGAGGCAATTTCATTGGAAAACGAGCTGCCTCCAAATAACAGTGTACTACCACTGAATAGTTACATCAAAAACCATTGTGTGCCTCGTGCCCATGAAACCTGACGGGGTGCAAAGGTTTGTTGTTCTAAAACGCACTGCACTTGATGATGACCAACCCAGAACTGCTGGCCCATGCTGGCTTTAGCAAAGGGGGCACCTGAAAATGGCAGCACGATTCGACGGGTCAAGTGAAAACTGTGTGAGTGCTGTCATTTGTAAGCATGGAATGAAATAAGAGGGCACTGTGGAAAGCGAAATGCTACTTGAATTGACTCATTCATTGATTCGTGTAGGACGAATGGGTACAAATGTGCTTAGATTTTATTAGACCTCCAGGCATGTGGTATGCAGGCCTATTTTATGCCCTATAATCAGGCAAAGAACCCAAACGTAGAAAGGATGAATTCATGGATACAAATAAACTCTCCCTCCCGAAGTGCCCTAGAAATACGTCCAGACGAATGACACCGTTGTTTGCTACAAGAAGGTGTACTATTATTTTATCTACCAGGTCTGAAAAAGGAATTCAATGTCAAGGCAACTACTTTTCTATTTACATACATGTCTAGGCACAAAGAAAGCATGAGTCCCAGAGAAAATGACTTAAAATGTGTACACTAAAACGTTCCCACTAAGAATGAGTCATTTCCAAAATTAAGGGCTAAAAAACATTTCAATACCATATTGCATATTGTTCCCTAATATATAATGGAAAAAATGTCAGGCACATGTTAGTTACTATGCTTGACATCTTGTAAGCCTGGGAACATAGTAAACACTTTTAGACACCATCTGAGTGCACTTTTATGGGCACATTAGAGGGGAATCAATAGTTGGCTAAAACACCATATGAAGATAGAAGGTCTTAACTTCTAGCTATACTCTTCTTTCTGCACCAACACAGATAGTCCCTTGATGGGGCATCTACTGTGTCTCCCATCCACAGATCTGAAGGGAGAGGGAAGGAATGGTGATAGGGCAGCCACCACACAAGCTCAACACTTACATCTCACTTCACCACCTCCAGCGTCATATCATCACCTGTGCCTATCTTTGATACAGTTTCTCAAGGACCAGCAAAGCTTTTGTCTTATATTTTTTTATATATGTTGGTCCCATTAGAAATTGTATCTGCAATCATGGAATACTATGAAATCATCAGACACATGACATCCAGACCTAACTTATGTTCACAGCCAAGCAGTGTGGCGCTCCATCAGCCTCAGCCGAAACGCTGGCTGAGGTCCCACTGGAGATGGAGAAGCACACACTGAAAGTAAACCCTAAAAAGCATCAGTATAAGGGGAGGTGCAGACTTACCAACATCTGTGATCAAAAAGAGGTAGGATGTTTCAAGTATTAAAACCACTATTTAACATAATAATTGTTAATTGAGGTTTTGCCTGATCAGCTCGTTGGCAAGCATTAAGTGCTTTGGCGTATCTCTTTCACTTGTCCAGCCAACTGATCAAGCAACGTGAAAGGAGGACAAACAAACTGATGTTTGAATACCTCTATGGTGGACTGTTACATGGACTAAACATTTAGACACACACATGATAAAACAATAGAAGGGACAAGAGAATAAGGATGTGTTGAAAATCTAAGAAATGTATTGCAAGGACTTGGAAGTTCTGAGGGATATGATGGATGGTGGCAATATTAATTAATATGCATTAAATGTGCTTGATTGACTGGAGGGACAATAAGGATCGATTGTCTTATTGCCGGAAATTAGTTGCGAGCAGAATTAACCCCCACTTCTCCATTTTTTGATTTTCCAGTGTATAGTCCAGATGGGTAGAGTTACATGGGCAAACCTCTGTGTTTTTCTGAGAGGGAGGCTGGATACGACAGGGCATCTGTGACAAAAGATTATCATTGAACACAGATGATGTCCTGTTTTATATTCCAGACCCAGAAACTAAACCCACGGTTCTGGATTTCCAGTGAAGAAAAGATATATTAAAAGGCAATCTGCAACCACTTGTGAATACATTAGAGACAGACATGACTCACTGGAGCAACTCCCATTATCATTGATCAGTAAAATGTGATGTATAAAATGATAGCTGCCTGCAACTTCAGGCAATGGGTCGACACCTGTGCCAATACTCTCACCCCAATCAAGAATCCCTCCAACACACACACCGACAGAAAGGCCTTCTGGTTTACCGCCGACATCCATGAATCTAAGCAAACCTGCAAAAGACTCGAAAGAAAGTGGTGTCACAATCAGACTCTGGGCAACCACACAGCCTTTAAAAATGCCATCCGCAGACACCACCAACTCATCCGAGCCGCCAAGAGAACCGCCTTCAAAGACTGAATCAATAACAATGCACACAGCCACAAGCAGCTCTTCAGCGTTGTGAAGGAACTCTCCAACCCCAGCTCCAAAGCCAATGACATCCCACCATCCCAAGACCCCTGCAACTCCCTAGCCTCCTACTTCCACCGCAAGATTGCAGACATCCACGACAGCTTCAGCACCCAGATCCATCCCAGCAACCACCAACACCACAGATTCACCTCCGACCAACCTCCTGCTCTCCTGGACTCCAGTCAACGACACCATCGAAATCATGAACACCATCCACTCTGGCTGTCCATCTGACCCCTGCCCTCACCACATCTTCAACAAAGCAAGCTCTGTCATCGCACCCCAACTACGGAAGATCATCAACAGCTCCTTTGAGTCCGCCACCTTCCCAGAGAGCTGGAAACACGCCGAGAACAATGCCCTCCCCAAAAAACCCATGGCGGACCAAAAAAGGACC
Source organism: Pleurodeles waltl (assembly GCF_031143425.1). NCBI lineage: Eukaryota > Metazoa > Chordata > Amphibia > Caudata > Salamandridae > Pleurodeles > Pleurodeles waltl. The sequence goes on from NC_090448.1 coordinate 1,128,679,066, forward strand.
TCAAGAACGTCCGGCCTATCTCCCTGCTCCCCTTCCTGGCAAAAGTCATCGAGAAGGCTGTCAAAAGACAACTAACCCGCTTCCTCAAGGAGAACTGCACCCTGGACACTTCCCAATCCGGATTCTGCAGCAACCACAGTACCGAAACCGCCCTAATCGCCGCAGCCGACGACATCAGAATCATACTGGACAATGGTGAAACCACGGCCCTCATCCTCCTGGACCTCTTGGCCACATTCAACACCGTCTGCCACCACACCCTACACCAGAGGTCTCCAAACTTTTTAATGCTGCGCCCCCCCAATTGAAAAATAAAAATCATTGGGCCCCCCTCAGAATTTTTCACAATTATTTTATAAACATGGCAGGGTTTAAATATGTCTAAACCTATTTAAACATTGCAGTTAAGTACTGTTACCTTTTTTAAAAACTTCAATAACATGCTTCTGCTTAAAACAAAGGCCTGTTATCTGTATAATATTTATTTTGGCCGGAGTCTGGGGCCCCCCCTGGGATCACTTCAGGCCCCCCTAGGGGGGCACGCCCCCCAGTTTGAAGACCTCTGCCCTACACTCACGCCTCAGCAATGCAGGAATCCACGACAGAGCCCAGGACTGGGTCACCTCCTTTCTCACCGGCAGAACCCAGAGAGTCTGCCTCCCCACATTCTGCTCGGAGGCAACCGAAATCATCTGCGGCGTACCCCAGGGTTCATCCCTCAGCCCGACCCTTTTCAACGTCTACATGGCCACGATCGCTAACATCACCTGATCCCACAACCTCAACATCATCTCATATGCCGACGACACCCAGCTGATCCTCTCCCTAACCAAGGACTCCGCCAAGACCAACCTCCACGAAGGAATGAAGGCCATCGCCGTATGGATGAAGAGCAGCTGCCTCAAACTCAATTCAGGCAAGACGGAAGTCCTCATCTTCGGCTCCACCCCCTCCGCATGGGTTGGCTCCTGGTGGCCTGCCACTCTCAGAGCTGCTCCAACTGCCACTGACCACGCACGCAACCTAGGATTCATCTTGGACTCCTCATTATCCTTGACCCAGCAAGTCAACGCCATCTCCTCTTCCTGCTTCAACACCCTCCGCATGCTCCGAAAGATCTACAAATGGATACCCACTGAAACCAGAAGAACAGTCACCCAAGCCCTCGTAAGCAGCAAACTGGACTACGGCAATGCCCTCTACTCAGGAACCACTGCCAAACTCCAGAAGAGGCAGCAATACATCCACGCCGCCTCCGCACGCCTCCTCCTGGACATCTCGTGCCACTGCCACACCACAGACCACCTGAGAAACCTGCACTGGCTCCCAGTCAACAAGAGAATCACCTTAAAACTCCTCACCCACGTTCACAAAGCAGTGCACAACACAGGACCAAAATACCTCAACAGACCGCTCTCCTACACTCCGAGCCGGCATCTCCACTCCGCTGACCTCGCCCTCGCAACCGTCCCACGAGTCCGCAGAACTACAACCGATGGTAGATCATTCTCGCACCTCGCCGCCCAAATGTTGAACACTCTTCCCACCCACCTGCGCCAGACCAAAGACCTCCTTACCTTCAGGAAACGTCTCAAGACCTGGCTGTTCGAGCAGTAGCAGCACCTCCTCCTCCCTTCTCTCCTCCCCCCTCAGCACCTTGAGACCCTCACGGGTGAGTAGTGCACTTTACAAATTCCTTGATTGATTGATTGACTTATAGCCGTCCCCAAACTCATATATAGGTTACAAAATACCCCATGACACATCTCCCAAAGGTTCTTGAAGAAAATCGATAATACCACCAATACAATAATATGGGTGGTGGAAATCACATAACGAACACAAACAGCACTCTAGACATCAATTTATGAAGGGGCATTGCGCTGTCTAATATGAAGAAGCACAGCTGTATATAGTGACTGACTCAGCATACATACAAAGTAAGGTTATTCACTATAGATCACCGGGACCAGAAGGAAAGGCAGCATACTAACGCAAAACACCAATCCAGCCACCAAAATAGAAACCACACTGGATCAAACATAAGGGCGATGGGATAACAGACTGACATCTAAAAAATGCATTGTATGTAAGCAGATGACTACAGTAATAGAGAAACTGCCTTGATTCAGGAAACAGGAGGATACTGGTATTTCATTCCTAAAAGAGGTCAGGGATGCAAATGGTTAGAGCACTTGGAAACTGAGTATGCTTCACAAAGATTGATATGTGCCACTGAAGCATGCATTAATCTACATGATAAATATAGTCAAAGAAACCACTGAAGATTCTCCCCTAGAAAGAGGATTGAGAAGGACAAATGCAGCAGAAAGCCTTCCTCCTAACCATCAGCCCTGATGGTGAATACATAAATTCTAAACTAAGGGAGAAATGTGACATTGAAGACACAGAAGACAAAAGACAGCGCGTAGGAAGAGGTATTTAGATTCTTAAGAGAGATATCAATTATGGTAAGCTTCAGCTGGATACAATTGAACGTTTTTGCTCACAACTTCACAAATGTGGTATAATAAATGACAGAATGTGTTTGTGCAAGTGTGGTTAGGAAGGAAGTTGTTTTCCCATACCAAGTGGGAATGCCCTGTGATCCAGTGTTCCTCCGTAAAGATTAAAACCAGACTGGTGGAAACAATAAATAGAGGCTGTGACACTGGTGCTACTGTTTGGTGTATGGGAGGATACAGATCCAAGGAAATATCAAGAAGTATTCTGTAACCAGGGATTGCTTCTGCTAAGAGTCACTGTGAGAAACTGAGGAGGGGAAAGCCCACCTACACTCTCCCAGAGGTAAAGAAGCATGAACTGATGTAAGGCCGTGGAAGCATGGTTTATGAGAGATGAAGGTGCCCACAAATCTAGGAGAACTGGGAAAAAGATATCATTGGAGATTGAAAATATTGATAAAAGACAGAGTGGTCGGAGAGCTTAGCTCTTAGAATGGAGGTATCTAGATCCTGGACATGCAGTTCCTAAAGGGGGGAAAGACCAAACACCACCACGGTGGACTGGTGAAGAAAGATAAGAGCAAAAATGTATTAATATGGGCAACAGTCCCTATGTATGCTGTATACAAAAAGGGGCAACCTATGTGGCCTGTTGTGGTCTTGAATTAGTGACTTTGCAAGGTTTGAAAGCAATACAAATTTACAAAAAAGTAATGTTAACCCCTTCGCTGCCAGGCCTTTTCCCCCTCAGGTGGCAGGCCTTTTTTCGGCTATTTGGGGCAGTTCGCGCTTAGGCACTCATAACTTTTTGTCCACATTTGCGTCCTTTTTCTCCAACGTCTTAGGGATTTCTAGAGGTACCCAGAGTTTGTGGATTCTCCGGGAGGAGACCAAGAAATTAGCCAAAATACACCGAAAATGTAATTTCTTTAAAAAAAATAAAAAAATGGGAAAAAAGGGCTGCTGAAGAAGGCTTGTGGGTTTTTTTCCCTGAAAACGTCATCAACAAAGGGTTTGCGGTTCTAAAATCACCATCTTCCCAGCTTTCAGGAACAGGCAGACTTGAATCAGAAAACCACATTTTTCAACCCAATTTTGGCATTTTACTGGGACATACCCCATTTTTACTATTTTTTCACGCTTTTAGGCTCCTTACAGTTAGTGACAGAAATGGGTGTGAAACCAATGCTGGATCCCGGACAGCTAAACATTTCAGAAAAGTAGACAACATTTTGAATTCAGCAAGGGGTCATCTGTGTAGATCCTACAAGGTTTTCTTACAGAAAATAACAGCTGAAATAATAAAATATTAAAATTGAGGTGAAAAAAAAACAGCCATTTCTCTCCACGTTTTACTCTTTTTCCTGCGATGTCAGATTTTCAAAAGCAATATAAGGAGCTGCACTTTGCAATGGGCTTTTATTGTATAAAAGGGATACAGCAATTCATTTGGTGAAATATAAAGAATGAAAAACAGGTATCAAGGAAAACTTTGTATTTCCAAAATGCGCACAAGTTAAGGTGTTAAGAAGCAGTGGTTATTTGCACATATCTGAATTCCGGGGACCCCATACTAGCATGTGAATTACAGGACATTTCTCAAATAGTTGTCTTTTTTACATACTGTCTTACATTTGGAAGGAAAAATGTAAAGAAAGACAAGGGGCAATAACACTTGTTCTTCTATTCTGTGCTCCCCCAAGTCCCCAGGGGGGCAGAAACCTCAAGACATCAGGGATCATTTTAATTTTTTTAAATGTATTTACACGTGGGGGTCGATCCCCTTAGGCAAGGGTCGCTCCCCTGGGGGCAAATTATCTTTAGGCCATTTCTGCCCCCCCTTGTAGGCAGGTTAGCCTATTTTTATTAGGGCATTCTGCCCCTAAGGGGGGGCAGAAACCACTAGACACCAGGGATATTTCTTTTAGGTCAATTTCACGCAAGGGGAAAAAAGACAACTATTTGAGAAATGTCCTGTAATTCACATGCTAGTATGGGGTCGACCCCCACGTGTAAATAAATTTAAAAAAATTAAAATGATCCCTGATGTCTTGAGGTTTCTGCCCCCCTGGGGGCAGATGGGCCTAATTACAATAGGCCGATCTGCCCCCAGGTGGGCCAGAAAAGGCCTTAAAAATAAATGCCCAACAGAGGAGCGACCCTTGCCAAAGGGGGCACTCCCCTTTATTGTTTAAAAAAAAAAAAAAAGAATTAACATCCCTGGTGTCTAGAGGGCATTTCTGCAGCCCGATCGCTAGTAGATCAGGCTGCAGAAATGCTCAGAGAGACATCAAAGGAAAGGAAAGGCCTTTCCTTTACTTTCCTTTGATGCCTCTCCCTCCCCCAGCACGTGATCAGAACAGAAATGCTTTGCATTTCTCTTGCGATCTGCGCATGGGGGCGGCCTCTGAAGAGGTCATCAGATGTCACGGGGGGGGTAATGTCAGGGGTGGAAGGGGAAGCGATTCCCCTTCCAGCCCTGCCCGGGGGGGGGGGGGAGGGGTGGAGGGGAGGCCCTCAGGGGGCACACTAGCACTTCCCCCAGGAGCCTCTACCAGGACATAACGGTTACGCCCTTGGTGCCTCAACGCCGCAGCCAAGGACGTCACCGTTACATCCATGGCGGGGAAGGGGTTAATACGTAGCACTGGGATGCTCAGAAACTGGTGTGATGGTTTAACCTGATGAAGTGGTTGTTGAAGGATCTTGACAGAAAGCACAGTGTGGGACAGCTGGCTGGCATGGGGTGAGCAGGGGACCTGCGTGCTGAGGAAGCTAATGAAAAGTGGGTGTTGTCTCATGGGCAGCTACTTGTCAATACAATTTTTAACAAACATTGTGTTTCGGCACTTCACAATACTTATTGTTGTGTAAAAACACTTAACACAAATTTATTAACAAAAGATAGAATTTCTTGCAGCGAATACAACAAGAGATAATTTTAGCCCTAGTAATCTAATTTGTCTTTTTTTTAAAGGAAATTTGTTTAAGAATTGTACTTAAAAAACAGTAGATCCCTCTTTCTCAGAAGAAATTATAGGCACAACGAGCCCAACTTAAGAGAAAAAAGTTAGAAAACGTATTCTAGCCTTAAGATTCAGACTGTTTGGGAATTTGGAAATAGTTTGAGTAGCAATATTAGGAATATGGACAAATGTCTACCCATATGGAAACGCAGGACGTCTATATTTCCATACGCTTAAAAGTAACGTAGCAGTGCATTTGCAGCAAGTGACTTTGTGTTGCTCCAAAGTAACCATATTTTTCTCTACAACTCTACCAATTTTGAGGGTGTCCCCTCTCCTTCCACAGACTGACAATGTATTTACTACTGCTTTTATCAGGTGTGATTTTTCAGAAAAAGATACATACTGCATGTTTTTTTGGATGTTCCCTGCCTTTCCAGGAAACTCTGCATGGGATCACCAACAAGCTGTCTGTGTGAGATTAATTATTCACATATATTATTATAGCATACATTTTTAATTTTACATTTGAGGACAATCTTATTCCCCGAATCACAAAGTGGAATTTGCCGTTGTAAATCGACCTGTTAGCGCACCTTCAATGTTCGCATAGCTTCGTGAATCTGGCCCAATATTAACATACACTTCTACTAATTAAACAATACCCTGTTAAATTCAAAGAGGAACGATAGTAAAAACTAAAGTTCTACTTAACAGTAGGTCATTATTGAGGTGTAAAACTAGAGCAATGTTAATATTGATTTACTTTATCGGGTTTCTTCTTTATGGCTCATATAGAACAGATAGTGTGATGTTTTAAAGGAAAGAGAAGAACCATGCAAATAATAACTCCAAATTATCTTTCATCGTTTTCATGCTCCAATTTTATTCTTAGATTTGCATCTCCATCAGTCAAGTACCACTGAGTCTCCAATGAGAAACTCAATTATACAGGATGCTGAGACAACTATGACAGAATCATGTTCTAATTCACTATTATAAAAAAAACAAGAGCCAGCAAGGTAGTTAGAGGTAGCACCGATTCCTCCTGTAGTCCTTGGCAATGATTTGAATCCTAAGAATAAGGCAATTCTCAGTGGTGCCAGTCAGACTTTGCTTATGTAAAAATATGAGGAGGTTAACAAGAGGGAAAGATCTTGCACATGGCAAGAACCGTTAGAATCCAACAGTAATCTTAGTTATATAATTTATGGCACACCCTAGCAACAATAACATTAGATGACATACTAAGCTGGATGCAATCACATTGTGTGTGTACACACAAAAAACCTTGATATTCTCCAAAGAGGTCCGTGCAAAAGAAGCAAAGGTGTGTGCCATGTATTTCTTTTTATTATAGTCACTGAGCTCCTTAGCGACTTGCCCTATCCATTCTAATGTCCCAATTGGGGGTATGTTGCTATAAAACTGGTCATTACGTTATTGAATGAAGTCTTGGTGTGGACTCTCCAAACGTCAGGTCTACAGAGGTAAGCATTACAAGGATATCTTGTCTCAGTCAGCACTAAGCAGCAAGACAGTCACAGAGAAAATCCATGACGTGCTAAGTGAAAAGGAGCAACTGAAAAACATTTAAAGATAATTTGAACATTGGAATGCTTGGGGCTCCATTGAAAACAATGGAGTGCTGCGGGCTTTTACTGGCCGGTAAAAGCCCGCAGCGCCAACATTCCAATGTTCGCTTTGTTCACAGCAACAGCTGTGAACAAAGCCTCACGGAGCCCGAGGGGATTTTAATCCCCTCGGGCTCCGTGAATTTTTTATTTTTAATAGAACATTCTGCCCTGAGTGGCAGAATGTTCTAATAGCCTTAGAACCCGCCGTAGTGGGCTCTACCGGCTATTAAAGTCCCTCTCCCTTGTTAAATGCCCTCGCCTTCGGCTCGGGCATTTAACGTGGGGAGCGGGCCTTTAATAGCCGGTAGAGCCCGCTACGGTGGGTTCTAAGGCTATAAAAGATAAAGAACTAGGAGGTTTTCATCAAATTGAAATACAAGGGAAAAATATAATACAGCAAAAAAAAAGAAAAAGAAATACAGGATAACATTATGATGGAAGACCAAGAATATCACTGTAAGAAATAATTGGACAATAATTTTGTAATGATACTAGGGAGCAACCTGAATACCTGTTACAACAGCACATTGTTCATATGAAATTCTTATGGGGCAAAGAGACTAAAGCCAGAAACTCTGAGAAGTCTGGCTATGTGGTTAGGATAGGTGAAGGATTTACCTTATGACTTGGAAAAATGTAGATTTTAATCCAGTTCAAGCACATTGAGCCAATGTCTGGCTCATTATCCAAGCTGACCTGAATCAGACACATGGAGATTAGAGGGTGAGGCAGGCAGAGGCAGCACTAGACGGCGAGGGGGCATGGATGGCATGTTTAAAGAGTCACTGTCCCACAGGAAAGGGAAGGACTCCTCTCTTTTCCCCCAGGCACTGGGAGCTTCAAGTTCGCCCCAAGGCATCACGGACGGCATAAATCAGGTACTGGGAGGAGGGGGGGGGGAGCATAAACTCAGAGGAGGTGGATAATTCAAAAGGGGGGGGTCCTCATTGTATAAGGCCTCAAGTAGACAGAGACACAGTAAATGTAGCGGAGGACACTGTTGATTTTCCCACCTTGAGGAAGGAGGCAACTCATCTGCAGCAAAAGAAGAAAATTGCAGGGAGAAAAGGGCAGTCCTCCCCCCCCCTTTCCAACGGAGAATAACCCCTTCATTAAGGGCATATTTTAAGGCCAACATCTCTGCTACCACTATGGCGGCCTCCGATACATCATCCTCCCCTGCTCTTTCAGGTATAATATTAAATGAGACTCTAGGGAATGAGTGTGTGGACGGAGTGCAAGTAGATCTGTCTAGTCTCTCGCCTTCATTTACGCTCCCTCTAAGTGTAAAGGAGGGAGGAGCACCAGACCTAGGTGTTTCGACGCAGGGGCAGGACTCTCGCGACATAGGAGAAGACATTCCTTTACAACAAAGGAATATAACTTCAGAGAAGACAACAGAGGATCTACTGGAATCTCAACAGGAATTGCTGGTGGAGACGAACTTAGTGCCCACTCAGCCACCATCTCTAGAATCCCTATTGCACTCTTTATCTAACGAAGTCAGGCAGGGTTTCCTGGTATCACAGACGAATCAGAAGGGGATTAAAGAGGTATGTGAAGCTCTGGCGACCAAGATGGATTTATTAACTCAACAAACTCAGATTCTGGAAAAGAAAGTTGTTCAACTTAACAAAACAGTGGAGAAGCATACCAGTGAAGTTGAAGTATTAAAAACTATGGGAAACCAGAAAGCTGAACGGTTAGAAGTCCTAGAAAACAACGCTAAAAGGAACAACATTAAAATAATAAATGTTCCAGAAGGGGCTGAAGGAGATAATATTAAAATGTTGGTGGTAGATCTCGTGAAACAAAGCGGGGTATGGGAGGGGCCTGAGGATGTGTTAATTCAGGACATACAGAGGGTCCATAGGGATCCTTTTAGAAAATTACCAAACGCGGCTAAGCCTAGGAGGATACTGGTGAATTTTCTCACTTATGTGATTAAGGAAAAAATCCTACCTAGAGCCTTGAAAATGGGAACATTAGAAGCAAGAGGCCACTCCTTCGAAATAAGATCCAATGTATCTCGGGCGACTTCTAACAGACAATGAGACCTCGGCAGGAGGAGTTTAGGAAGCTGGGGGCTACGGTCCAATTAAAATTCCCAGCGACCTTGAGAGTGATGAGAGAAAATCGAATGTACAATCAACAGGATGTTCATGAGGCAGATTCTCTCCTGGAGAAATTCAAGGGCAGCTAAATTCAAACTGGACTTTAAGCTCAGTTTTTTATTTTTGCTATTCTTGTTCCTTCACATTTTTTTTTTCTGAAAATAGGTGGAAGGGTCCAAGCCGTGCCAAAATGGCTCAACAGCCAAGAAGATGGGGGAGGGGGCTCCCCAGGGAGGAGCGGGGAAGGGTGTTGGGGAGGGAGGCGGGAAAGTGGGGGAGGGGTTCTGGGAGTTTGTAAAATGTGTTCCTCATTGCAGGATGGCCCGACCCGTAATAATGGTTATTTGGAAGTTTGTAATTTTTGGAAAACCATATAACAGCAATGGGGGCTGATAATCTTCAGATTATTTCATGGAATGTGAACGGGTTGAGAGTAAGGCTAAGAAGCAATCATATCTTACAATATATTAAGGATTCCCCAGCACAAATTGTATTGATGCAAGAGCCTCACCTGACATCCGCAGAAGCACAGGAGATATTTAAACCTTTGACCTGGTTTAAGCAAATGATCTGTTCTAGTAACACTTTGCATTCAAAGGGGGTGATAATTTTGGTGAAAAGTGCTGACAATGCCTTGATTATGTGTTTCATGTTGGATACAAAAGATGGATGGGTTATAGCAGATGTTAGGATTAATCAGGTTATTTATACTTTAGTATCCTATTATGGCCCTAAAATAGATGACAACTTCATTACATGAAGTATGCAATGCACTTTCGGAGACTCAGCATCCAATTATAATAGCGGGAGATTTCAGTGTAGTGCTAAATTATGCTCTGGACAAATCCACTGGTAGTAAAGCATGTGGATGTCAAAAAATCCCTGGCGTACATTAAAGTAATAATGGAGCATTATGCTCTGATTGATATCTGGAGAGATTTACACGGTCGCTCTCGCAGTTTTACTTTCAATAATAAAAAGTATAGACATCATTCCAGGATAGATTATTTTTTACTGACTAAGACTCTCAAGGCATCCGTGGTGGATGTCCAACATATTCCAGCTCACTTATCTGATCCTGCTGCAGTGATGCTGATTTTGAAGGAAGTAGGACCGCAGCCGGCAAAGAGGTGGACGCTAGACTGCTCTCTCAAGCAATACTGAAGTGGTAGAACGCTTGTCTAGTGAAACCAAGTGGTTCTTTGAAGATAATCTGAATTCTGCTTCTCCTTATGTGGTGTGGGATTCTTACAAAGCTTTTATTAGAGGTATCCTGATCACTCTCTCTGCTCAGAGGAATAGGGAATACAGGTCGATATTCAGAATATTGAGAAAGACTTAGAGGGCCTGGAAAAAAAACTGTCCGAGGCACAGTTTGAAGGGAGAAATGAAGACACAATCATGTTAGAATTAGTGTCTAAGCGGGCGGCTCTTGCAGCAGTAATAGAAACGCGAGTAAGGGAAAGATGGGAAACAAGTAAGTTAGCAAATTTCGAATATGGGGAGGGGGCGGGGAAACTAATTGCATGGAAAACAAAATCTGATCTCACTAGAAACCAGGTTATAGAGCTAAGAGACCCTACTACAGGGGTGATTGTAACGGGTCCTGTAGAGATTCAAAGAGCATTTCAGTTTTTTTTTGAAGTTCTACATAAAGAGGATTTATCATAAGTAGCTGAAGATAGGATGCTGAATGTAGAAGAACTAATGATAGGAAAGCTTGATGAGGAAGGGCAGTCTCTTTTGGAGGAGGACTTTTTAGAGGGGGAAATAGCATAGGCCATCGAAAAAAACAAAAAAGGGAAATCTGCAGGCCCTGATGGCTTACCCACGGAATTGTACGTGAAATTATGTAGCATCTTAACCCCATTCCTCAAAGACCTTTTTAACTCAATCTGAAGGGGAGAATCCAGTTTGCCAATGTCTTGGAATGAAGCAACAATAACCGTTATATTAAAATCTGGGAAAGACCCCTCGCTTTGCGAATCATATAGGCCAATCTCTTTACTGAATAATGATTATGAAATATTCACTAGTATTCTTGCCAGCAGACTAGGGAAGAGTATTGCACCGTTGATTCACGAGGATCAGAAAGGTTTTAAAAAAAACAGGTATATGCATCAATTAAACCATGAGTGAAATAGGGGCGATTGATATGGCAACGGTATTTGACCTTTCTTTGGCCGTTATCACCCTGGATGCTACCAAGGCGTTTGACCGAGTGAATTGGAATTATTTAAATTGCATTGTAGCACACTTGAATTTTGGACCAAGGTTTTTGGGGGTCTTAAAAAGTATTTATGCTAATCCATCGGCGATTGGAAATGGAAATGTAACTCTTCCCTTTTCTACCACTAGAGGGACTAGACAGGGATGCTCTCTCTCGCCGCTGCTTTTTGATTTGTATACAGAACCGTTCGCTCGCATGATTAAAAGTGATACTTTGATAAAACCTTTTGCCTATATGGGATGGGAGAAAAAAAGTATCCTTGTACGCTGATGACATTATGATCTATACAGTAGACCTTCCCTCGACATTAGACAGGCTGGAGGTGATAACACAAAACTTTGGTCAGGAATAAGGATACTGGTTAATGTGTCAAAGATGGAAATAATGACATGGAATATGAAAGTTCACCACAAACTAGTAAAAGAGGAGATAAAATACCTTGGAGTTAAGATACCACAGAATTTGTAGGAGATGCCGTTAGTAAACTTGAAGTATTTAATGTAACAGATCGATAAACTTTTAGAAAGCTGGGTACATCTTCCTTTAACTTTATACGGGAGGGGGATTTTAGTAAAGATGTTTATTCTCCCGAAACATACTTTTCTCCTTAATATGATTCCTTTGGAATTTGAGGGAAAAAAAGATACAAGATTTGCAAAGATAGACAGCTTTATATGGGCCTATAAGGGAATCCGGATTGCCAGGAAGACACTTCGTAGGAGCTATGTTAAGGGAGGGATTGCCATCCCGGATATTCAGTTATATGCATGGGCATTCCAGTTAAAGAATGTTAAAGATTTACTTGTAGAAGAGGAGGACTCCCCACAGAAAAAGGTTATGTTAAATGGTGAAGGCAAAGAGGACGGGAAATTCTTGTACAAATTCGGTCACCCAAGGTTTTACAAAAGAGTAAGGCTGAAGGCATTACGAGCGGCTGCTTTTTTGTAGGTCAGAATAAGGAAAATCACGAGGTTATCATATTACAGTATTCACGCCCCTATCTGGGATTCCCCTGGAACCCAGGACTGTCTGAAAGATGCTTTATCTCGTCCTTTGAAGGAGGCAGGTTTTATGGAATGGGCCAAGTATTACAGGATGAAGTGTTGAAACGCTGGGGAACCTTTATCTCTGAGAGACAGTGTTCGATGTCTAGATTCAAATATTATCAATTACAAGCATGTGCAAGATCTCTACGAATATCGGACAAAGAGACTAATGAGTTAGAGGAGTTATTATACAAGACCCAGCTATGTAAGAAGGAAGTCTCTGTCATTTATAGAATATTCCTGGATAGTCTAGATGACGAACAGAATCTCCCCGGTTCTCTATGGGACGAAGTGGCAAGTAAGGAGGAGGTTCATACACTATGGGCAGGATCGTGGCAGCGTCTTTATAGGGTGGTCAAGTCCGCCGTTCTTAGGAAGAATCATTTGTTTGTTTTACATAAGGCATATTATACTCCAAAAAGATTAAATAAACTCAATAAAAATGTCCAGGCAGTTCGTAAAAATTGTGGGCTAGAGTTGGCGGATGATATTCATATGTTGATGCTGTGTCCTCAGATTTCAAATTTTTGGAGCAAGGTTTTTGAGGTCCTATCTACTGTGTTACAGACCCCGTTGGAGGCTTCTCAAGTTTTAGTTTTATTTGGTCATACTTTAGAATTGTAAAATGTTTTGAGTGCTCATAATAATTTGTTACTCTATTTAATTCTCTTGGCCAGGCAGGAGATCTGTAGATACTGGATCTCTTCTACTCCTTCAACTCGGTGGGACTGAGTGAATGCCAAAATAAAAATTTGTAAATTAGACCTCAGTAGATCTGGCACTAAAAATGTTAAAGGAGTATGCCTACCTTGGGTGAACTGGCTTTCTCCGAGCATCAGCTCTTCAGGCTGTTGTCCAATGATTATTTCAAATGAGGGGCAGCGCACAGTAATTCCACCCTCATGATACTGGTCTTCCAGATGTGGATTGCCCCGGCCTTGCCTAACTGGGTTTGGAATAAAGACTGGGTCAGGCCATAATGGAAGTACTTTAAGAAATATGAGGACAAAAAAAGAATTACATTCTTCTGCTCGGGTCTTTTCAAACTGACTGGTGACCAAATAGTTGGCCCACCAGGGCTCGGTCTCCATCTTCAACTTTGGCGGTTGCTAAAAATCTAGGGGTGAGGTTTTCCCTTTTATCGTTCCAACCACAGGTGTCTACAGTAGTAGGAACTTGTTTTGGATTGCTTCGGGCTTTAAAGAAATTTCCCTTTTTCCTTATTTTGCCTTCAATGGGGCAAAGGTCATTACAGACACCATCTCCAGTCCTGAATATTTCACCTGCAATGAATTGACTTGTGTGTTAGTCTAAATAGTTAAATGGAAGCAAAACAAAACTACAAAACCAGGAATGTATTAGGCTATCATACAAAATTCCAGAACTGGAAACAGTGTCTAATGACTTGAAGGGAGGTGGTCACCTTAAATATAATACAGATCCAACTGCTAGCATTTCCACTCCATCTTAAAGATGATGCAGGCTGTAAGATGTGAGAAAAGAACAGGCAGTGTTACTAAATTTAAACTTCATGTGCATTATTCATGGTTGATTCGATCTAAGCTAGTTCTTTAGGCACAGGCTATCACTGGGAGCAACTTCTTCTGGTTTCAAGCTCATAACTCCTAAGCAGTTAGGGTTCCAGAAGACAATTTCCTAGCAAGCTTATTTTTCAGCAGAGAGAGGTCCAATGGACACAGGGAACCCAATCAAGAAACCAATTTCCACAATTCTGGAAGTAAGTCCTAGATGCAGCAATTCACGTCAGAAGAAGAGCCAGCTGTTTTAAATGTTTGGACAGGCTGCCAAAAGTCTACATGCATCAGCCTTGGTGGCTTCCTTTTTTCTTGTGACTCAAATCAAGGTTTGATATGCTATAAAGGGGTGCAGATTTTTTTTTAATCATGGGTTGTGTGGGGGAGAGGGGCTAACACTTAGGCTTTATTTATTTGACTTTTTATACTCACTTTGCATCATTATTGTGCTTTGGAAATTTAACAACCGTTCAAGGAATAAATGAACGCTTAACAGTAGCAATATCATAGTGCTGAAGTTGGGAGATGGGTTGAGATTTGTTATGTTGTAGATACAAAGTGTGGTGGGACTGAAGGTTAGGTAATAGGGAGGAGCAAGAGAACGAGTGGGCCGATTTAACAATGGGGTACAGCTGTGCAGTTCTAGATGGGCCTTAATCTAAGTGTCCTCAATGTGAAAGTTTTTAAGCCCATTCTGAAGAAGAGGAAGTCCTCTTGTCAGACTTCTTGTTGTTCCGGTGAAGGATCTATTTTGAGTTTGTTTTGTTCTCTACTTTAGCAACATTAACAGTAGTGTGTTTTGATTCTAGATTCATTGGATCCACCAAATAATGTCACAGGGTAGTCTAGGTAGCTGTCTTATCTGGTGGATGGCCTTCTGAGTTGGTAGATGATCCTAATCCAATTACTAAACTGCTCCCACACTCTACGTTCCCACTTTTAGTAAACTGCAAAGTAGTTACAGTTATGGGCTGGGAGCGTGCTAGTGGTAACAACAACTCCTGAATCTTTGCAAATAAAATTTCAACATGGATGATGAAAGTCTTGTGGCTACAGGGTTCTCCTTAAACTTCCAACTCCGCCCATATAGTAGTAGGTCAGTCTTCAGAGGTGCTCCAACAGCTTCTGCGACTTTCAAAGATGTCCTGCACAAATGACAACGTATGGAGTTGACAAAGCTAGGTGACAGCAGTGCTAGTCACTATCATATCCGATTGGAGACGGTGTCTGTCTAAAGCATCTGAATGCCCAACCTGGGACAAGCCTTTCCCTCTTCTGAATTTTGTATGGATTCTCTTTACAGTGCTGAGCCAACAGATTGCTTGGACAGCGTTAAGAGCTGTGTCTGAGCCTAGCTTTTTCTCAGTAAAGATGCTGCTACTTAATTAAATTAATTTGTCAGGCTGAGGTACAAATCAGATAGAATGTAAATCAGTAGTTTCAATATTAGATCAAATTATCTATGCAGTGCAGAGCTTTTGTTGATTGCATTTACCGAACTCTAAATACAAATAATAGGTAACTTAAAATTATTGGAATTAAATATGGCTTCTGTGCAATGAGGTCAATACAGCATCTAGGAGGATTAACCAATTATTTATACTGTAGGATGATGTAACCTGATTCAGTTTCCACAACTGACACCTCCCCCCCCCGAAATAGGTCAACATTCCGCATATTTAATAAAAAATAAGAAAAATAGAAAAGGTGGAACCCCTCTTGTCAAATGTATTTCCTAAAGCGGTTTCTTATAGTGAGTGGATTCCCATATCATCTCAGCAAAGGGGCAAATGTAGGTCCTGCCATCCAGGATGTGCATAGTGAATAAGAACACCCCAAAACTTGCAATTCCAAGGCTACCCAGAAACAGGAGATGTAATGCTTTATGCTCCTCAGCCTCTTCCTGGTGGTCTTTAATTAGCAAAAGTGCAGAGGTACCCCCTCTTCCTCCAGCCCAGCATGGTCTTGGAGAATACATTAGTCATCATGCAGCACCTAGCACGGTCTTGCACAAATGCCTGAGTGTTGGCCTAGTACCCTCTCTCGAAATCTCGCCTTATGCGGGTCTCACCCGGGGTACCAACTGGCCATTCACTTTTCAGTGGTGGAACTAAGTAAACATCATCCATTACCCACCACTGCTCTTCAGAACTGTAAGCAGCTCGCACTGTTGGTGTGAGAGTAAGAATGCTGGACCGAATAGCCTGCACTGTGTGAGGGAACTGCTGAGAAGAAGGCAGCTTTAGGTGCAGGACTAGAGTTGGCTTACTTTTCCCATTGCACACTTATAGAGATCGGGGTGAGTCGCAGTGCATTGGAGGAAATGTGATTCGACTCCTCACCAGTACTAAGCTAGTACAGTTGAGTGGCAACATCATTCTTATTTAAAAAAAAAAACAAATCTGTTTTTCAGCAAAGGTGAATGGTCCAAACCATAAAATGATGCTCCTTTGACTTATTATTGCAACTTTATCACCGTACAGCAGATGAGAGAATGATGCATGACAAGTACAATCCTCATCACCCTCGTCACATTGTAATACTTAAGTACACACACACATACACACACACACACACACATATACAAACGCAATTCACAAAATACATGAATCTGATGTAAAAGACGACACAATTGTCAAGAAAGAAATGTATATCTTCCAAAGTACTTCAAAAGAGGGACGACGATGCTGATTAAGTGGCATGGAAGAGATTTCAGACTTGGTTCTCTGATTTCACCAATCGGAGCTTTAATCAGTAGCCCGTACTGAATCCCCAGTTAATGTCCAGGTCTCTGCCTTTTGAATTCAGTGCACTCAGCATTACAATGCAATCAAAACTGAGTGCCCAGAAACGTGATGAAAAGCCTCTGATGTGACAAAAAAGAAGCAGGCTGACATCTAGGTCCAATCTAAACCCCCTGCTCTCCCGCCTCCTCGACATGCAAGCAGCTAAAAACTCGTACGCTGTCATCTGTCTGCAAAAACAGCATCTGCGAAATCAGAAACATGTTTTCGTACCGTAGAGTATAATTCTGGGCGTTGAAATGGCAAAATAATCATTAGGTTGAATTTTTTGTTTAGTTACATCGTTCGTGAAACTTGTTTCAGCAAAGAAATGTTTAAGTCTCAAAGAATAAGCCCAATTTCCAATTTTAGTAAATACGTAATGTACAATACAGACGAAGGGCCTGATTACAACTTTGGCAGAGGGGGTTAATCCGTTCCAAATGTGACAAATATCCCACCCACCGTATTACGAGTTCCATAGGATATAATGGACTCGTAATACGGGGGGCGGGATATCTGTTACATTTGGGACGGATTAACCCCCTCCCCCAAAGTTGTAATTAGGCCCCAAGTGCCTGGTTTTGGCACCAGAACTGGAACAAAACTATTTTATGCTGTTCCGTTCCTTTAACTTGATAAGCTGTCTTACCTTTTACACCAGCACATTACATTTCCAACAGGATGGCTCAAACTATTACAATGTATTGTTAGGCCATGTCTCAGTGGGTCACTTCTCTGGTAGAACAATATTCCAAGAACTGTGCTCATGTTGAATCCAGCTTGCAGGCAGCTGGAGCTGTATCACTGGGCGGATGGTTGGGATGCCCAGGGGTCTGCTGTGGATCCAATAAACCACAGTTTCTCTTACTTTTCCAACTCACTGACCCTACTACATACGCTCCCGGGGCCATGTGTACTCTCTCTCGCCGGTGAAGACTTGTTGGTGAACTTTAAACAAAAAGAACCTTATTTGAAATGCAGATTGGACAATATGTTTGGTCTGTAGCACAGCAACTTATACATCGTAGATGTGACAAATGACTAATCAGAGACAAGCTCTTACTTTACTCTTTGCACTCAAAAGATTAAAGTAACCTAAATAGGACGGACATGGGATAACTCGGAGCACAGTTTCCATCCCACTGAAGACCGAATCAGAAACACACACAAATACCTGACACATGACAACTACGGTCAATGTATCACCAGGGAAGCTAGCTGGCACATCTAACAACTGCCACCAACAAATATTATCAATGCTAAGAAGAACAAACATGTGAAAAGCCAGTGTATAGCAAAAACGAAAAAAATCAATTAGTAGAGCATTTTGGTTGTTCCTTGATTGTCTACAGAGTGTAGTGGTGGCAATACCCTTCCTGACCTAGAAGATACTTCTTTTGTTTAGCTCAGACCTAGAGAGCACTTTAGCTGTCTTGCCTACCTATGTACTTTTGTACATATATATATTACCTAGTCTTCACTGGGTAGTTATAGTTAGGATCATGTTTCCATAAGAAACACATTTTTTGGTTTGTTTATAACTTTGACGTTATTTGATGGATCTTCATGAAACTTTCCACAAAACATGTTCTTCCACCTCAGCTCCATCCTGGTAACGTTCTGTCAGGCAGCAGATGAGAAAAAGAGGCGGGGGGGGGGGCAAACCCATTTATTTTTCCATAGGAACTTTAGATACAGCTACAGTCCAAATGCCTGAATGTATTTACAGCAAATTTAGCAGAAAGCTAGATCTAGGTCCAGAAATTGTGCTTTTTATGATTGGATGCAAGTCTGTTCAGTAGTTTTTGATTAATTAAAGCTTAAAAACCTTTGTGTAAATCACGCCACAGAGGCTCAGTGGACCCGATAGATCTCATGCTAAGAATGAAAGGAATAATAAGAAAAGCCATAAGGAGGCCCGATAGGGATACCCTGACCCCCTAGGCTTGGTTGGAGGGGAGAAGGTCCCAGAGACACCTAGCCTGAGGAAAACATTTTTTTTTCTCCCCTAATTTTGATATAAATTCTGGTAGGATCTGTGAATCTGCATCAGAATTTAAAAAGAAAAATAAGTGTGGGCTCATGCGCTACTGCAAAAATAAAAAACACTGAATTGGGGGCAGGGGCCGGGGGAGACGCAAACATTTAGGGGAGGAGGTGTGTGTGGTCCCCACTGGGCCCTCTTCTGGAAAGCCCTGGGGAAAGGTGCGTGAGGCCACTCTCCCTGAGCCTCAATAGGTCCCAGGAACCCCATTCCCCTGGGCCAAAGTTAAAATGCAGGTGAGGGGGGCACACCCCACTACCCATGCCTGAAAAGGCCTAGGGGACCTAGGCCACCACCCCTGCACAGCATAGGTTTGAAGGTTCATTTTAGTTTTAGCGCAGTAGCTTAGTGCAGACATGGTTTCAACATTCTCATTAGTGGGTCAGTCAGCCTTCACAGCTTACAGATATGGCCATTGTGAAAGATTAACTTCTTCACTCTGCACAGTAAGCTCAAATGTGCACAATATGCATAGTTTGATGAGCAATAAAAACCTTAAGAGCTCATTGTCTTAATTCCTTCTATGCGTTTTAATGTTTTTAATTCGATAAAAGATAGGTGGGAGAGCCAAGAGCTAGCATGCCACTCAAACTCCTATTTTTTATCTGTCTCAGATGCAACGCCCTGTAGGAAAGGCAATCCTAAGAAAGAAGCCATTGGAGGGACTGGGGCTGGCTACAGAGACAGGGTTGTCCATCGTCCCTCAACACAAACAAAATGTCCGATAAGGTTCATTTCAACGAGACGTATCCACAGCCTCAAGAAACTGGGTAGGGAAGGGCCCTGCCACCGACTATGGAAGGTGAGGGGGGTACTTAGCTAGAACGCTTCAAATGAAAAATATTTGCCTTTTTTGTTGCTGGCAGGATCCAGTCACCTACTTTACTATCCACAGTAATTGTTTTATGTAAACATACAATCAAACTGTTCCAAAACCTTTCTCCCATTTATATAGAAATGACTACATATGGTTAACCTAAGATGCAAACAGAGAGTCTCACACAGAAACTGCTGCAAATGTTAAACTGTACAACATAAAAAAGTTAATTGATACTGACGAAGTAAACACACAGAACGGGAGGCATTATATACCACCGTTCACCATATTCACCACACCTGGGGCAGCAGGCAGCCTCAAGTATTGTGGAAAATAATCCTGCTACCAACTACTGCACAGAGGGATATCACTGCTGGACAGTGGGTAATTTGATAGGAGATAAATGAGGACCGTGTGTCAGCTGAGTAAAGGTGAGTATTTAGCAATGACAACACTGACGTATAACCCATCCACGCTTTGCACATATTGAAATGTTTTAAGCCAGGTAGGAGTCAACAGTGATCCCACCCACATATATGGGTTCCTGTTAACACCTTATTACATCAGAAAGGTGGTTCAACTGCTTCGATTCCCACTGAACAGGTGTGGCCATAAACACCCACACCACTTGCTTAGGAAGAGACTGCAGTGAGATATGCCTTAGTGACACACAGTATACAAGAATAGTCTGTGACAGATAGCCAATATAAACAGATGTAAACAGTGTATTTTCATGAATCTGCCTTGCAACTAACAAGGGTGTACCGGCATGAATAATTGGGCAAGTATTTATTTTAAGGGCATGTGTCACTGATTATCTTTGCAGGATGATTAAGCAATCCCATGAAGGCCTGGGATCATCATGCACTTTAAGGAAAATGACACAGAGGGGATAGTAGAAAGTTATGGCTACAGAACAGATTTGATGTGGATGTTAGTGGTTGTAAGCCATGCAGATAGTTTGGGCTTACAT
This sequence comes from Pleurodeles waltl, assembly GCF_031143425.1. NCBI lineage: Eukaryota > Metazoa > Chordata > Amphibia > Caudata > Salamandridae > Pleurodeles > Pleurodeles waltl. The sequence continues at coordinate 1,128,699,679 of NC_090448.1, forward strand.
TCTACTGAGGGTCATACTGTAAGATATCCATCCAGATCAACCAAGGACGTAGCTGAACATCCAAGTGTTAAAGATTTCCTGGCATAAGGAATTGAGACAACGTTTATTAAATCAAATTAGTCCATGCATATCTGAAGAAGACGGTGCATTCTGCAAAGGTTTGGGCATCACTTTTATCCTAGTAGTTATAGTTAGTCCCAAAACAGTTTTATTCCAGGACCAGACTGAAGGATGAGACATGAGGCATTAGGATGAAAGAGAGGCTTTGGGAACAAAGACATAACAGTGCATGCTAGTCTGCAACATTATTCTAGAAGTGTTCTTCTGTGCCCAAAGGGCCACTCACCAAGACAATGTAATTAAAGAAGGCAGCAGCAAGAAATAAAAGATTGAGTACATTTGAACGAGCTACAGCAAGCTAGAAATGTGCAATTATTTGCATGAGAACAATATGGACATTGTCCTGTGGGTGAGGCACTGAAGTCTTGACCAGACCTGGCCAAGCATCACCACTGGGGAAAGGGAGGCGTGTTCTGTTGCATCATACTACAGACCATGAGTGGCACACTACCTGGACGTTTTTTCAACCTTTACTATGGGGTGTAGACATGGGCAAGAGGGGTAGTGTAGGGCCACGCTTCCCTCATCAGAAGCTATTAGTGGATGTTGATACAGCTCCGCAAAAACAACACTACTGGCCGTTGTCCTGCTCTGTAGGTGTAGTAAGAGGGATCCAATGACAATGGAGTGAATGTGTGCACTTTCCATTCCTTCTTCAATGGATTCTCCTAGATTGTTTAAAGGGGGATATTTATGAATGGAACAACTCTCTGTTCTTGGTTTCTCTCTTCTAGCCAGGCTGGAATCTCCTGCTATTCCAACCCTTCTGTTTTCTTGTATTCATCTGAGGTGGTGTCACTGAGCTCAGGATAGGATGAGTATTTACTGATGCAATAGTCCAGTAACTGCCATGCAGGTTGTTGGTCTAAATGCCCATGCTGGGTTACTTCTGTCTGGGGCTTATCAGGATACGTCCGTTCGATACGGTGGTCAAGGGTATATGGCTTGGTCATATCACAATGATTACAGACAATGATTGTTTTATTGTGACATGTTTTACAATTAGAAAGTTGACAAGAAAATCTTCGGATTAGGTGTCTAAATTCAATAATTCTTCTTGAATTAATGCTTGTGTGTTAATAGAGTCTCATTCAAAGTTGGAAGACGATAATGCATTAGACGAATGTGTTAGTCCTATACATTATTTCCATATCATGCCTTACTGAGGTCTAATGTTCACAAAATGAATACGCAGAATCAAACCTGCAGGTTTGATTCTGCGTAACTTTTCACGTGACGTTTTAGTTTAAACCCCATCACAGAGCTAAATGCCAGAGAATGATATTTGAATTTGTTTTGGGGGTTTCCATGTGCACTCCTTGGACAATAGAACAAGTCAGCACTTGACTTTTAGCAATCAACTTAACCTTGCTTTGCTAGGATTGATTGTTGTACTAAGGGTTTTAGCTATGATTGTGCAACAGCATGTAAAAGCAAAGTCGAAACAACGTGGTGACCACTTTGTTGCAAAGTAGACTTGGTACGCTTCTTTTAATTCTATTTTTATTCGAATAGCAAGATGTTTCTAGCAGAGATGTCGTGCACATAGACAACAGAACTACATAGCTCGAGAGGCTTAAAATATGGATAATAGACAAAAGTTGGTGATTGAGGCAATGCTCAATTAAGCAAATTGTGTTGGATAGTTAGACAAACAAGAAAGCATCTAAAAACATTTAAACAAATTAAATGGTAAGGTTTGAAAAAAATTAGCTCTTTTAATAAAGTATCCATCCTTAGTCGTTTGTTTGTTTCATTCATATAAGCGTAGTTTTGAACTCACTGAGTCAAGGGCAGTCTCGCGTCTTGAAAGGATGCGTGTAAGCGTGATGGAGCCCTACAGACATCGGCAGCAGAATCTTGATGCTGCACATAGTATTCTGGATGTAACCAGTGAGTTTTACATCATAAATCCCTTGTGGGTGTGCCACTGGTCAGTATGTGTGGACACTTTCAGGGATTCCTTACACATCTGCCCCAGGGTATCGCTCAGAACAAAAACGGTGGGTAGAGGGGGAAAGCGAGAGTGGCTTTCTGATTCCTTTGGAAGTTGGTAATGATCCAGTGTTAAATGCACATGAAACCTGTAAACTCATGAATCTGTCTCATGAAGAACCACTTACTGATACATTTAATATTTACTCTCTAAAGTTGTATGACTTGAATTTTTGAACACTACTCAAAGCATTTATTTTCCAAACATTTCCGAGTAGAACACAAGACAGAGGAAGACCTCTTCATTCACATGATATAGTATTATTCTATACAGCACATCAATACCTATACTTTATTTTTTGAGTGGAGATTGTGTTTGTTTCTGGTTACTCTTACTGAGAGGTTGTCATGTTTCTTATTGGCATATTTTTGGTGGAAACAGCATTCTCCTGCTGAATAGAGCAGGCACCTTTGTGGTGTCTGACAGGCTTTGTAGCCCCTAGACCTCAATGAGAAAGATGTTGGGTTTTAGAAACTTTTTTCAACTCCTGGCCGAGTTCTCACATCAGGACACCAGCTTGCTAACCCTACGGAGTCCATTGTAACCATGACTGTGTAAAAAATGGTCCTGCACCCTGAAACGCATTTGACGTATAGGTTTTTCTAAATTAAGGATGAAATCCCAATAACACACTTTGGAAAGAGATGTAGGGAGCAGGTCAGCAAGTGGCAAGCAAGTGTGCGCCTTGGTCGTCTTCAGATTATTGCAAGCACACTGTTGCATGTATTAATGCGTCAAGAAAGAAGCTATTGTGAGAAGACAAAAGCACTTCAGCATTATCAACTAATTGGTCTTAATCAAGTATTGCCATCTCTAGCGGCTTTAAAAAAAAACAAATAGCCTCATCACCCCTCTCTGATGGCACAATGCATTAAGGGCCAGATGTAGGACCTTTTGCATTGCGACTCGCAATTCTATGATCCATTTCGGAATCGCAAATTGCGAGTTGCAAAACAAAATGTACAACAGTTTTAAGTACACTGTTTGCAATTCCTAAAGGGGTCGCAAATGACCTACCTCATCACTATTCATAAGGTAGGTCGTAATTTGTGACCCCACTGAAAAACGGCCGCACTCACGTGGATGGTGGCCTGCTCCGGACAGCAGACCACCATGTCTGTGACCTGTAACTGCTTTTTAAATAAAGCATTTTTTTTTTTTTTTAAACCTAAAGGAAAACGGGATGCATTTCCAACAAAAAAATAAAAAGTCTTCTTTTCATTTTTCCAGAGTAGGCAGTGGTCTGTGGGACCACTACCTGCTCTGAAAAAATATTTTCGCTTCCATTCACAAAGGGGAAGGGGTCCCGTTGTGACCCCATCATATTTGCGAATAGTTTAACACCAATTTGATATTGATGTAAACTGCAATTGTTTTGCGATCACATTCACGGTCACAGAACAATCATACATACCACTGGGACTCGCAGTTAGGAAGGGACGCCCTTGGAACGCCCCTTCCTAATTGCGACTCGCAACCTCTTTTTGCGATTCGGTAAATAGATTACTGAATCACAAAATTGGGTTTGTACATTAGGAAATGTTTTCTCTTGTTACAAAAGGCCCAATTCTGCGAATCGGGCAGTTTGCAACAAGAAAAAAGCTTTGTACATCTGGCCCTTAGTTACTATGTAATTTCAGAGCTAATCATGCCATGAAATAAAAGCCTTGGGGGCTAATTTATACTTTTAACTTAAGGTATTTATACAATAGGCTTTGTGATAAAGTATAATTGTCTGTTTTAGTAAATAAAAGTTACAGCACCTGACTTATGCACAGCACAATGGGAAAACAACCTGCACAGGCCTAGGTATCTATTAGCATATCAAGTGGACCACTGATGCTGCTCAAGAGCAACTCTTACTTTTAGCAGACTAATATAAAAAAAATCTAAAACAGTACTTGTCCAAGATCCGAACATGTCGAAGTCTGTACCTAAATCTGAGGTCTAAAAGCAGTGTTAGACACCATCAACAGACCGTTGCTTCGCTACAACATGAAGAGCTGACACCAATTCCAGAAACCCACAGCAAGACACCTGCGGTACAACGCAAAGGTTTGAAAGATGCTCCTCGTGTTCTTTTCTTTATTGTTGCTTTCCACAAAGAACTCCTTGTGTCAGGAGAATAGCACAGTAGGATTAGCAGACAGGGCTTGTTACCGCGCTGCCAGGAGAGCAAGTGACGCATGTGGCTACAAAGACCACAAACGGAGGGACAAATCTCCTGGAGACGAATAGTTCAAGGATCGGCTCAATGGCTCACTGGAGAGTGTTGTTCAGTGCCACATAGGGGATCAGAGTTTGAAGTTCCCTTCCCTTACTGAGTCTGAAATGTTGAATCAGGATTAAACACACAAAGTGCTTATGAGTAGAGCCTACACACATGGGAGACTGCACATTAACACTTGCAATGTATTAGAGATGAAAGGGACTCCTACAGTGCCCTCCTCTTTTGAGACTTCAATACCAATGTACATAAAAATTAGTCATTACAAATTAAACATTCCTGGCAATAGTGTCTTACCACCCAACGACTTTACATGATCTTTGTTCTTTACACTTTCTTACACCTGTCACACAGATGGTTTGCTTCCTTTTACAGTTGGATAGACCCTTCTTCAGAAGTTAGTCAAGGGAATAAGCATAAAATCAGAATGGCTTCTTCATGCCCATAGTTTAGGCCCACAATTAAGTCTTTTAGGGTAAATTAATGGTAAATATATTGTTGCAGGTTTTAAGTTTTCGATATAGCGCACTAATTAGTGCGCAATTAATTCACAAGTCTTTTGCTGCCTACCAAACCTGATCAATAAATATCAAAGCATGTGGTTGAAAGAGAAGCCTGTAAACAAAATTACAACTGTATTTAAGATGACACCACATTCAAGAATTTGCATAGCAAGGGCCTTCACACCAGCTCACAAGTCCACAAAGACGACCATTCCATCTTGTTTCTTTTTTTCCTCAACCCAAATGTAAGAGAGTTTGCTCTATGCTTCTCATGGCCATGCACTGGCCTTTGAACTGGCCTGCCTTCTTGCTAGGCAGTACTTGCTTATTGAACAGCAACTCATTCTATTAGCGTTTCTTCAAGAGGTAAAATGAAACATGCAAACAACTACAATTGCACCCAGCTCTCCCACTAGGGCAAAAGAATGGTCTTGTAGGGAAAAGCACTTACAAGTCCCCAAAAGTGGTGTGTCTTTGTCCATAGGGTTTTAAATGCTATCCCGATATTACCTAGACCCAAGGATTGGGGAAGTGTTGCAAGTGGGAGTGGACCCAAAGGGGGTCAGCAGTGGGAAGCCACACTATCTATACTAGTATCCCTTAGCCTGTTGAAAACCCCTCTCATGATCATAGTGATAGGGAGGGCTTCCAAAAGAGTGGATCCTAGAAATGCATTTAATAAAGAAGGCAGGGCATCAGGCACGGCCCGTCCTTTAGGGCGGAGGGGGCATGCCCCCCCACCTTTTGCCCCTCATGAAGAGTGTCTGTCAGGCTGAACAAAGGTCAGCCTGACAGACACTCTTCATTTTCAGCTCACACAGCCAAGAGTGAGACATGCGCAATTTGCGCAGACTCCTGGCTGCCTGAGTCGAACTTTGCTGGGCTGAGGAGGTCACAGCTCTTGTGGGTGTGACCTCCTCGGCTCAGCAAAGGTGCCTCGATGCCCTCCCCCCGGGTGACGAGGAAAGTATCACCCATTGACTTCGCCTTGGGCGCTTCAGGTTTAAGCCCTGAAGCATCCAGGGCGAGTGTCAATCAGTGACACTTCGTCACAGAGTGGGGTGGGGTCAGCAGTCTCACTGACCCCATCCCACTCTGTGACGAGGCTGGGACTGCTGCCTTCCCTCAGCCAATGAGAGAAGGCAGCAGTCCCAACCCTCCTGGGACCTCCGAGGCTGAAGGTAAGTGTGTGTGTGTGATGTTTTAAAATTAATGTTTGGTGCATGCGTGCATGTTTGAACGTTATGAGTGTTGTTATTGGATGTGCGTTCATGTGTGTGTGAAAGAATGAGCGTGTGTGAACTTTTAAAATGAATGTTTGGTGCGTGCGTGCCTGTGTGTGAAAGAATATGTGTGTGTGTGCTTCCCGCCCCCCTCCCTTCTAAAGCTGCCGGCCGCCACTGCAGTGCATAAAACATGGATCTCGTGTTCAATGCCATTTTGCATTGTGCTATGTGCATCCATAGCCGAATTGTACTGCCACTGTTACATTCTTGAGATAGAATACCAAGAAATTGGTTACGACTGACACTTGATATTCACATCGCTTTCAAATGGTAAAACTGTAGTATGAAGCACTACATAGAAGAAAGTGGTAATAATATGTGATAAGCACATCATTTTGCAAAATATTGCTGCTACACTGCCAAAGAAATTGTGTAGTACAAACTAAAGTGGTCCACACGGATAGCACAATTACTTTACACACAAAAAAATAAATCTTCAGAGAGCAAACTAATTGTTTATAGTTTGACTAATGACAGAAAAAATGCCACATGTAAATGCAGAAATGTTGTATATCAATACTCTATGACACACTGTAGTTTCAAAATACCATGGTTGATCCTAGATGTGAAAAAGTGATACAAAAGTGCTTGTGCACAGTAAAAAGAAGTGAATATTTACAAAACAAAATAAAAACACTGAAACAATTGCAGTGCACACAGGCAACTGTGCATAGCCTGTCTGCATTCATTCATACTATATGTGATAAACTCGTCAGTTAGAGGGTCATCTGCTAATCCAACAACTCCCTCCTTCTGAGTAATAGGACAGTACAGGACCCAATTAAAAGCTCATTGACGTTTCAGCCCCAAGAAAGAAAAAAAAGGAAATCAAATGACGATCTTCATCAGGACCATAAAGATGCAGGGCAACCTAGAGAGTTCGAGTCAATGATCCCTTAACTAGGATTCAAAACTATATTGTGGGTAAAGAAAGGCACACACCACAACCAGGGTTACGTAAAGTGTCCACTTGTGTGCCGGAGAGTCTCAGAGGTGCAGCATGAGTACATTAAAACCCCCTCACATCACAGAGTTGATAGGGTGTTGACTTTGAATGTACTACAAACCAAAGATCTCTTCATGAAAGTAGTAGAATGAGCTCACATGAATTCGATGTATCCTCTGCAAAACGATCACTGTCTTTCCAAGTAAATGGTAATAATTTACAAAGCCCTTAAGTATAATGCAACCAAAAAAGCTCTTCATCAGTAATATCGAATGAGGTCACACAGATACATTGTACCTTGTACAGATATATGTGCACCATATTTCAAAAAGTAAAAAATAATCCTTCCCACAGTCTAAAAACGCCCGTCACAGTAAAAGTTGAATAATCTTCCACAGATACACTCTATCAAGCTAAGGAGTGTTAGCACCGTCACCCCCCAAAAATGTATGTAAGAATTTATTTAGAACATTCAGAGACTGCCAGTGACCTGACAGCTTCGCTCTGCCGACCTTGCCCTCGCCACCATCCCACGCATCCACAGAACAACCGCCGGCAGCAGATCGTTCTCCCACCTCGCCGCTAAGATGTAGAACACTCTTCCCACTCAACTGCATCAGACTAAGGACCTACTTACCTTCAGGCGACATCTCAAGACCTGGCTGTTTGAGGAGTAGCAGCTCACCCCTCCCCCTCCCCCCCCAGCGCCTTGAGACCCTCACAGGTGAGTAGTGCGCTTTACAAATTCTCTGATTGATTGAACTAGAGTGAGACTATTGAGTACACAACATAAAAACGACATCATCATAAATACTAAGAAGGTGGGTATACAAGAATAAGTGAAGTCACTTACAATATGGGAAGCCATTGGTGAGCTGGAAGAGGAGGCGTGGAAGCAGAAGCAAGGCAGCCTTCAAAATAGCAACTGAGTCAACACCCACTCTAGCAGCTTACACGGGGGCTCCCACTAGGCCTTACAGACTGGTGAATTGGATTCCAATAACATTTTAATTAGTTGTTTTGGGCCTCTTCTGCCTGTAGACAAACTGCAATAACATTGTTAACAACTAACGCGACAGAGGCATCAGGGCCATGGGTGGACATGCACAGTGAAGAAAACAGAGAAATAAACAATGAAGAGATAAGAATCACAGAGAGACATGGTAAAATAGAAAAAGTGAGCACAAGAAAGAATGGTACGAAAGAGAATGAAGAGGATGAAGAACGGGTGAGAGGAAGGAAACATGAAAGACAGAAAAGGTAAAGGTAGCATGTAAGAGTGAAAGGAAGGAAGCTTGAAATAATGAATGGACAGAACAGTGTAAAGATGGATGGATAAATGGGTGTTGAAAGGTTGAAGGGAAGCGTTCTAAGGACAGAGGATTTCACTTCAGTGAAGTCACTGCATGCACCCTGGCCGCCTGCAAAGTACACAAGATATTTCTAAATGTTAACTGAACAACACTTTTTACTCTCTTGGAATATTGCTCTCGAGAAAGATTACTTGATTAATTAAATAACATACCTTAGATAAGGGATAACTTTAATGTTCTTATGAAAGGCACTAAGTCAAAATTTGAACACTACTTTCGACACAACCTGTCAGCTGCTTACTCAGAATCTACTTCCCTTGCTACCTCACCCTGATACCCACCACTTAGAAAGAAAACGATCCAGTTTACCAGTCTGATTCCAATGTCAAGGGTGCCAAACATTGTTTTGATGACTCTTGGGTGGAAACTGGATCATGGATTTGCCTCGAGCTATTTCTCTGGTCTAGCTTTTATAAGGTCAACCACTCCTGTGGACTTGGCCAGTATAATTTTCCAGTTGTGAAACCATGCTGCCTTGCATGCTTTAACCAAAACCTTTCAAGGTAAATGTAAATTCCAACAATGTTATGCAAATTCAAGAGTTTTCAAATTACTGGGGTTCGCTTTGCCAGATATGCACTACCGACCACCTATCTTTCTTCAGCAAATGTGTTCGAATTACTTCTCTGTCCATCTGATGCTGTGAATTCCTCTACCCTTGCTCAAGGGCTACCCACAAGCTTTGAACTTGTGGAATTGTTCACATATTTCCCAAGAGGAGCCTTCCTACAGAAAATCTCTTCTGAAATCTAGCAGATTTGTCTTTGTGCTGTGCCAGATCTGTTATTATTGTCCCTTTGCATCCTTTTATGAGAGCCAAGTTACAAAATGACTGCCCTCCGTTGCAAATCACTTGGGGAGTATTTGAGAGTGCTTAATGTGACCTGGTGTCTGCAAGTGGAGTCCAGCAGCACTCATTTTAATTTTTCCCAAACAAATTTTGATCTAGAGCAAGAGAGAAAAACAGTACCGGGAGGAAGGAGGACCATGATAAAGATGGAAAACCGTGACAATGGCAAAAAGTAGTTGCATGCGCAGGATCTGCTTTCAGAACAGGATGGGCTGCTCGGACCCAACCATGCCTCTATAGCCACCTTCTAGTCGCAGCCTCCTTCAGTGTGGGGCTGGTTTGGACATTTTTGAAGGGAGGATTCTGGTTTCCTGTCAAGCATTTATGCAGAGCCATCTGATTTCTAATTACATTCTTGTTGTAACTGACAGCAAATGAAAAGTTAGCTTGTTACAATGTTCTTTTGAGACATGATCCCCATCAGACAGGCATCTTTAGCCAGGGAGTCTGGAAGATATCCACGGTGGGCCTGGTATTATGTTGGTAACATTAGAACGAAGTATAGCCTCAGGCTGAGGTTCACAGCAGCCCCGGGCCATAAGGGTTTGGTACAAGCGTCTGGTTGGGGTTTTTCTGACAAACAACCAGAGCTGCATTTACTGTCAAAGAACAAAATGAAAAGTTGCCCATGGTTTGATCTGATCGTTTTGCAATTAGGTTACAGAGGTTTTACACAATAGCTTATCAACAATTGCAGGGTTGCATGGTCCGGAGTAATTTAGTACTTGCTTAACGAGAGCATGCACGAGAAGCAATATGTGATGAATACTAAAAAGAGGACAGCGAAAACTCAAAATGTCATTAAACTAAGAAAACGCATGGACATTTCTCAAATTGTAAAGATGGACTGAAGGCATCCATTTTTAAAAGGTTGAAAAGCAGTGTCAACGAACAAACGTTATCTATATAACATTTTGCTCTGACTTCTTGGTGCAGCAAAACGCAGAATTTTAATATTTAATAGCCTATTTTACTAAAGTATTCAGATGCCCAGGGTATTGAAAGGCATGAAGATCATCTAAATAGATAGATGTGCCGGGGAATTGTTTGCTGTACTGAGAAAAATCCCTTTGTGGCTGACAGCATTAGCGCTCCGGCGATGCAACGACAGACAGAATTACTGCACAGATGTCAGGCCAATGCTTTGTGAAATCAGTCACAAATAAACTCAAGGCAGGGACAGGGATCAGAGATAAAAGCAGGAACTACACAAATGTCAATATTCCCTATAGAAACTTCCTCAACTATGCCAACTCACAGGTCTAAATTCTGGCAGTAGTTAGTCCTGCACACATTCTGAAAAGTTCAATGTGGAAAGGTGCCAAGAAACGATATATATATATTAACGGAAAAAAAAAAAAGGTTACAGAGATGTTATAGTTAGGCTCACATTTTAAATGTATAAAACCACAGCAATTCACATGTTTTAGTTATCTCAGGTAACTATTTTTTTTTGGGGGGGGGAGCCTCCCTACTCTTGTCGATTTCAGCACTGGGGACCCCATCCCCAGGTTGATCTTGGCCCCAGGGACCCCATCCCTCAGGGCCTGGACTAAACATTTTATTTTTAGGGAGGGGAGACCACGCGGCCTCCTCTCCCCAAGGAAACCTATCCCCTGGGGCCCGCCATGTCACCTGGGTGCCCACCAGGGGACCCAGTCACCATCAGTGGGGACTCCATTGTGAGCCTAAAGGCCCCAGAGGTTCTTGGGAAGCAGGTACTGCTGTCACAGACAGGGAGCCGCTAAGCATGCAGCTCTCTGTCTGTGAGAGAAGTAGTTTCCTCTGTTTCCCTGCCTGCTTGTCTACAGGCAGGGGGACAGAGGAAACCTCTGCTTCTAGCAAGTGAGAGTTGTTTGAGAGCTCCCACTTGCTGGAACTGGAGTGTTAGCTTCGACTTGGCGGGAGCTGTCAAACAGCTATGTCCCGAGGGTGAGCACTCTTCCTTGCAACAGCCCAATGCCTGACAATGGAATCAAGCGATGCTCTACTCACACTGGAGCAATGCAAATCTTAAGTAGCAATACTCAACCAGGTTTTAAAATGAGCTCCTAAGGAGCGCGAATCGAAATGACTGGACAATGTATATAATTATTGATGGATACTTAGTAATATTAGGAATGTTCCTATTTTTTCTATTTTTACCTTTTTATATAGTGTTTATCTATTTTTTTTAATTATTTTTTTATGGTTTTAAGTAACTAAACAATAAAATCTTCTTCCTTGCAGCAGGTGATTCCTCCGGTCCCGGCATTTAATACTGTTTGGCTCAGAGGAAACAGCGGTCAATGGAGCTGCAGTGGGGGCAGGCACATGGCCCCTCCCCACCTTCAAAATGTCAATGCCCCCAGGACCTGGCCCACCTGGGGACTGTTTACAAAACAAGCACAGGAGCCCAAGCACGTTTTTATTTTTCTGAATTTTCACCGGATCTGCCGTGACTGCTGCCAATTTCTTTTTTAAATGCCTTTTTGGTCGGGGTGGAGGGGTCCCTCTAGGACCCTATCACCAGGGTCAAGGGGTCAGAGTGTACCCTACCATGGCCCCTTTCCTTTCTTTTAATCTTTTTTTCTGGGACTTGGCTGAAGCAGAGTCCCAACATGGCTGACAACACTTCCTTGTTGAAGTTTTGTCAGCCAATCAGATTTCAGCACAAGCTCAGGAGGATTTGCGGAGCTTTTGCCTTCCTATATATACACACATTTGTTTTTTCTTCAATTTCTCAAAAACGATTGGGTGGATTTACACCAAATAACACAAAGGGCACTTTCTGGACCAAGAGCTACCTTTCTGCCAAATTTGGTGTAATTCCGTCCAGTGGTTTGGGCACTATTCCTGTTCAAATTCCCCATAGAAATAAAGCAATTTGCCCCCCCCCCTCCTTTTTCCTCGGCCCCACGCGACAGATCACCCCAAAACATTCAAGACAGTGGCTGAAGTAAGCATGTTTTTTTTTTTTTCGTGAAGATTCATCAAATGGCGCCAAAGTTATTAGCAAAACAAAAACGTTTTTTATATAGAAACAAGGTCCTAACTATAACTACCTAGTTGTGACCGCCCATAGGTAATAATAAATATATATAGACACATATATGAACTTCTTTTGTCACACTGGAATAAGCAAGACACACGGTGAAGTGAAAAAAGTAGAGATGATGAATTAATTACAAGATTACTAGTTGAAGGAACTCATTTCAATATGGGTAATTACAAATGTATGTTAAATTGAAAAGAATAGCAGAGTAAGCCGAATATAATCTATGCAGGGCTATGCAGAAAAGTCAGCCTTTGCATCCTATATGTAGGTGTTTGTCGACTGGCTGTTTTTATGGCAACAGGAACCCATATGGTCACATGACTTAGGCCAGGCCCACTGTGCCCGTTGAAGTCTTTATAGAAAACATAGTGCATTCAAGATCTTTACAAAGTACATTAATAAAAAGTCGCAAAATGGGCACAAAATGTCCATCGACCACATATTAATAATGTGGTAAAAAGGTTTAGAACTGAAACTAAAGGCAATGGAATAAAATGTATATTTATAAATTTGGTTTGAGTACTTTACTACCTTTCTACCTATTTCAAGCTGATGGACACAGTTCTTGCCATGATTACCTGCTACAAAATGAACACTAATGGGTGAAGTGTTTGAGAAGGAAGAGTGCCGCCCAGATGGGCCCAGGGCGCATTCCAAGCATCTCAGGGTGTCTGCTAAAAACTGGTGGGACTCTTGCACCCCCCACCCTGTTGCTTGCCATCACCTACCTCGTCCTATATGGCTATCCTCCTGCATTTTTAGGCAAAGGCCTTCCTCTTGTTCTATCTTTGAGCTCCCTAATTTTGATTTGCTGTGTTTCCCCTCTTCTCCAGGAGTAGGCCTAGCCCCAGCACATAGGACAGATCTTTCCATTCATGGGTGAAAGACTGTGGTTTTGTGCTGATACCTACCCACATTTCTTGCAACGCAGCAGAGATGTACAGAACAAAACAGCAAGTTCCTTTGGGTACGAGCAGTACCCGCCTGCATTAGAAGTGACTCCAGACAAGTGGTGTGTACAGATCACGCAAATCGAGTGCCATTGAGTCCAGGATATATTTCGGATTACTTAGCTCGGTCACAGAAATCCGTCCACAGGCGATAGAAACCACTAGATAAGAAAGGGGGTGGAACTCTTGTATTGGTTTATAATTGTATTCACATATTACTACGTACCCTGAAATGGGACCAAAGCATGTTTGTTGAATGGTAGTACCCTACTCCACTCATGGGAGTGCACAGGTAGAAAGACGTGTCTGTCATATGGCATACACGAGCAGTGTTTCTATGTTGTGTATGAGGACCAAAGTAGTGCACATATTGTGTTTCTGTCCAGCGCATTTGCGTGGAAAAGTCTGAGAAACAGAATATGTAGGCTTACGAATTGTTAATGCATGATTAGAAAAAAACATGCACAAATGTAGTGTGCTCTATGTGCAAGGCCTTCACACACAGATTGAAAGAGCCTCCCATGTAGAGACAGACAGTGTTGGCTACATATGTCAGACGCTGCTCATATGATGCAGCTGTAAATGTGTAGCTGGAATTGAGCAAATGGAAGAGACATATCAGTATGTGGTTGTGTCTACCATTGTTAACATTACTAATTTCAGTTTCTAGTGTGTATGATCATGAGTTGTGTGTAGGCCAAACCTCCTACTAAGGGCCAGTGGCTCTGTCAGAGTGCTTTGGGACTATCTAAAAAACAGTCAAGTCTTTATTGCCTTCCAGAATTCATGGTGTCTTGGGATATTTCATCCTTTATAAGGAGACACTGTATGAGGAAGGAGGGCTTCGTTGCCACAAAGAGGAGCATAACTAGCAACATATGTGTAGGTACCCAAAAGAAATAAAAAAAAGTCAACTCCTAGTGCCATCCTGTGAGAGAAGCTGAATAGTACCATATGAAACAGCTTTCATGCTCTAGAAGAGAAGATCTCATTCTATCCAGAGCAAAAGCACAGGTACCCAATGACACCACAACAGGAGATAATCAACAGCACTTCAAAAAGTAGAACACAATGCAAAACACCAAACAAGAGGCACAGCAGAGAGCCCAAGACATGAAGCCAACTTTAGAGCGGACGCTACCAAGGAGATCACAATGAAGTGTGTTTCTCAGAAGTAAAAACAACGTGTAATTCCAAATCCAGATTAACAAAGGAAGATTAGCAGAAGAGATCTCATGGGATGGACACAAGACCTGCCTGCTGTAGTGGAAACTTCTCAATTGTGAAGCAGCAAGATACTTGATTTACTGATAAGAGGTGCACTTACAACAAGAAAAGGCAAACGTTGAACAACCTGTGAACAAAAGAAACTGACTTTTTACAGTAAAATACGTCACTGCTATCACTTCTCACCTTCTTAAAAGCAAATGCAGACATAATCAATTTAAATCTTCACTACTTCTCTGGGACATCTGCTAATCACCACTCATGCAATTCCAGGACAATGTGAGAGAGACAGCTTGCTGCTTGTCATAATCCCTAGTTGTGTCAAACTACCTTGCCTGATTCAAAAGGCTTTTACTCTTCTTTCACATGGGAGGAGGATACTTCTGGCCTTTGTTGTCACTTCTAGCATTTGATAGTTAATTAACTTGAACACTATACACACTGGACTTCTTCACAACTGCAGGGCGCTGGCGAAAATCATTGAGTGGGAACTCATTCCTATTTGGATCAGACAGAGGTGAGTGTTCTCTAACAGCTTCATGTAAGCTGACATCCCTGAAACCCATGTCTGAACAGGACTGTTTCCATCTGACTGAGGGAAGCTTTCAGTGCACTTGAAAAGCAGGACTCAACAGCTAACTCTGAAAGGTTCCACACCTCTTAATCTCTCCTGGTGGCAGATCTGCCCATCACAGACCCTAATCCAACATGTCTCTATATTTCCAAACAGGAACCAACGCCTTCCTCCACCACTTACCACATATGGGCAAGAGTTAAAACTCTTACACATCAGAGGTCTTAGTATCTAAGAAAGCTGATGAACAGACTTCAGACCAGAGCAACAGCAACAAAAGTGACCGTAGTCCACAAAACCTATAAAAGATGTACATTTTCACCATCCACACCAAAGGGCAAATCATTTTTAGATCTATTATCATTATGTCTACAACGCACATATAAAGTAACTGTGCCACAAGATCAGATAAACCTGCATCTCCCATATTCAAAGATCCTCGTGACATATCTAGAAAATAAATGAAGGTAACTTATCTATTCAGCTGATATAGCACAGGTCTGGTTGTTTGCAGGTTACTGGTCCGTGAAAAGCACCCAGAATACTGCCTCTTTCAATATTTGGAATGTTGTAACCATCTCAAAAGTCAGCATTCAAATGGTTCACAACATGATCATCTCAGCAATTCCTTCCAATCATACTGATAAAGTTTTGGATAGCTTCTGCGCGATGCTGAACACTGGATGAACTAAAATATTATTTACTGTTCTGGTCCTCCAAGCCTATTTTACATTTATTCCATGTGTGTTAACACTATACACCAATGTTTCTGCACTGAGTAGGAGTTGTGACAACTTTAAAAAACGGAGGTGTTTTAGACAGCTACAAGTAAAGATACAGGTGAATATCCTGGAAATACAATCAGCATTTAAAAAATAAAAAAAAAATTACTCTAGCAATGTTGCCTTAGTCAGTTCAAAACTCATTCCCTGAAGGATTATTGAATTCTACTGAGTGCATTAACTACTGGTAATTGCCAACCTCACGTTTTCAACCCAAGCCGAAGATGATAGTGCACACGGAGTACAGAGTAAGTATCTACTATCATTCAGTGCCCATCAGCTCGCGGGTAACAAGGCTATTAGACAACCTTCCCCCACTATCATCCACACATCCTACCTTGTAATTGGCCGAGTTAATCGTAGGATTCCATGGAGAGGGATATTAAATGTTTGAATTCCATTGTCTAATTTCAGCTCTCCTTAATGGACTTCTCTTCAGTGCATGGCTGCCCCAATAATAAAATGGCGTCTTCTTCTCTGTTTTGTTACTTTAATATTTGTGTGAGCGTGGGTTTAAACAAAATATAATCCTTGCTCTTCATAGATTCTGGCTTTCATGGTTTTGACTTTAATCTCTCTTGTGGTCTAACATTATCTATGTGGCATCTTGCGGCGTTTTAATCCGTGGGCTCTGCTATTTCCCACCTGCATGTCTTCTGTCCACTCAGCTCTGACATTGCGAGGGAGTGAGACTTCAAAGCTGCAGCAGTATTCTTGCGAGCACACTGTGCCAATAAAATGCTGCCGGCTGTGGCCTACTTGAACCCATCTCTTGCTGAGCATGTGGATCATGGGTGGATGTACTCTGCAAGTCACTCAGACCACAGCACTGGTGGTGCTCCTTCAAAATGCAGTCCATGGCCAAAGCTATACTTGAACTGTTGGCTATAACTAAGTCAGTAAAACAAACAACAACAACAAAAATAATATAAACATTGCGAGTGAATGAGTGAAGGCAAGAATTTATGGCACAACTCCAAAAACTACATACAAAAGATGTGTTTACAGTTTCTTCCAGGAGGAAGCAACATAACATGAAGAGTTTTCGCCAAGTGAGCTTCTGAACCACAGGACCTTATCTGCTTTTTTGGCATACAGGCTTGATAGAATCACTCACCAACGCACAAGTGCCACCAAAAAACTCAGATGTCATTTCAGGCGCAATCTCAGCTTCAGGCCCCACAAAGCTAAAGAGATCCAGACAGCCTGGCACCAGCTATCACTGCTCAGCAGGGTCAAGCCATACCTTCAAGAGCCTGACTTCACACCTGCTCTCCAAGCCCTGGTCCCATCACACAGATGGCAACAGAATCCTGCTCTCTGGCATTTCAGTCACTCACCTCAGACCACTGAAGAGCATCCTCCACACTGCAGCAAGACTCAGAGGATTGTAAAACTACTGCTGGATAATCCTCAAACTCCAGTGTCTATGCTGGATGCCTCCTGAAGTGCACATCCCCTCAAGAGCTTTAGCATCAACAGAAAGCCAATTACAGCCAACAGACTAACCTGCAGAGCACACAGATCAGCATCTGCGGGTTGAAATGCAACATATGCAACCTAGAAATCTCCAGACTTGGAGCAAAGAAATGCAAGGAAGAATCGATAGGAAGACATGCCATCCTATTCTACACACCAAGTATCTTCAATTGTATCTTAGCACATATTCCACAAACAAGTTCAAACCTCTACTCCGCGAATATGCTGAAGACCTGCTCTTCAAGTAACCCCTCACCTTGAAGTAATTATGTTGTCTGCATACCCCTCTTAACTGTAAAACAAAGTCTCACTAGACTCACTTGTTAAACAACGCCCAGTCTCTGGAATAGTGATCCTTTACATTATAGCTATCAGAGTACCTAGGGTTTTGTAAACACCTGAAAACGTGTCTGTTTTCCCGTTAGGTGCAGATTTAGATGTGGCTTTGAAACCAGGATGTTCCACCAAGCTCTTGTTTGTCCCTGATTTTCCTCTGTTTTATTGACACTTTGATACCTTTTGGTCTTATGCGGTCTACATGTGCCAAAAATAAAATAAATAAATATATAGTTTTACCCCATTTAAATACACACACATGCATAGACATGCATATAAACATACATATAGCATGTACTGATGATGTAGAACAAATCCCAGCTGGCAGGACGCAGGGAGCGTCCGGGAGCGATGAACTTTATTTAACTGCTGAGATTTCTAAGAAGCTTGTACTGAGATCCCACTGAGGTGATGCAGAGGAATTAGGAAGTGAAGTAGCCATTCACAAGATGAAGGGCAGGCATCTTAGGATCTCAATATGTCTTTTCAGCTACCAGTCTAGCTGTAGTGTTCAGATAAGTTGAAGAAAGGAGACTAAAGGCCCTCATTATGACTCTGGCTGTCTTCTGAGCGGCAGGGCTAATGTGGCAGTAGTACCGGCAACAGGCTGGCGGTACATACTGCCACATTATGAGATTGGCGGGTTGGCTGTAGCCAATCTGCCACTTTACCACTCATACCGCCATGGGGTTATGAGCCACCGGGCCGGAGATGTCTATTTCCACCCTGGCGGCCTGCATAGTACCGCCCAAGGCATTATGAGCTGCCTTACCACCATGGTTTTCATGGCGTTAGCAACGCCACAAAAACCATGGCGGTAGGCCCTACGGTGACAGGGAATTCCTTCCATGTCACCGGTAGGCGGCTCCCCCACCCCCCCCCCCCCCCCAACACTCACCTGATGCCCCCTGCCCCCCTCCATCCAAACTCACCCACCTGATACACAAACTAACCCCCACCCCCTTCCGATCCACTTACGCACCCCCATCCATGCACACACCACACAACTGACCCCTCCCCTCGCCCCCACTACAGTCACAGCGCCCCTCACCCCACACACCCCCTCCCCGCAGATATGCGCACAGACACCCACACGCACCAGGCAAACACTAATTTACTTACACTGACATACACGCATTCATTCACACACTGACCTACACGCATTCATTCATGCATACTTCCAGACATGCTCACACACACAATCACACTGACATACAGACACGCACACACTTTACCATTCTTACACCCATTCAGTCACACGCATACACCCACGCAAACAACACACAGACACATTCACACACACACACACACTCAGACATTCATACATTCAAGTTGGCTGTTCGGGCAGTAGCAGCGCCCCCTCAGCGCCTTGAGACCCTCACGGATGAGTAGTGCGCTTTACAAATTCCTTGATTGATTGATGCACACACTCAGACACACACAACACCCCCCATCCCTCCTACCCTGTCGTAAGCACGACTTACCTTGGGCGAGGAGGTCTTCAGGCAAGGAAGTGGCGCTGTTACTGTCAGCAAAACACCACCAGGCCGTATTACTGGTCATAATACGGCTGGCTGCGTTCTACTGGCATGCCGGTGTTGGTGGTAGCAGCACCACCTTACCACTGTCCACCACCATGAGCACTGCCGGCTTTCCACCCTTAATGTGGCGGACGTCAGGCAGTGCTCAAAATATGGCGGACGGATGGTAGCCACGGTGGCGGTATGTTGGGAGGCAGTCACCGCAGCGGTAGGCCGTACGTACCGCTGATGTTAAAATGAGGGCATAAGTGCTGTAGAGTTGAAAAGTAACACTTCTGATCATCTGGCCACTGCACAAATTCAATTTAATCATCGGGAGTCTACAGTGTAAAACGAGAATCAGAGGGTACTGTAGAATTTAGCACATCTCCTGGAAATGCCAGAACTTGAATAGTTGCAGCCACTTGTACACATAAGACCGTATCCTTGCAGAGGAGGACCACCTGGAACACAAGTCAGTCAGGCTAGGTGGAAAGCAAATAATATACCAGACACAGTGAAGTAATGATGCATCATCTTCTAATGCATTTTTCCAGTTGATATGAATTCCAAGACAATCCAGACATGTTCCTGTGACACTTATGACTAACAACTAAAGAATTAAAAAAAAAATATTAGCTATAGTTGAGACAGTTTATAAACATTAGTTTTATTGTCTGCAGAACAGAGTAGCAACCAATGAGAGTCTGAGACTTCTTTAGCTAATTCAAACTACCCAAGAGGATCAATTTCTTTATTACTTTGAACACTTATGTTTTGAAAAATTTGCAGGAATTATTCAGGCATGTACCTTATCCTCCTACACTTGAGATCCTGAGCTGCTCAACTCTTATTGCCTTTTAGAAGGTATCATTTTGACTGGCTGCTGAAATGGGGTGAACTCATGGCTTTAACAATAAAGGCTGCAATAATCTCCAATCGCAACTGAAATAGCTGTTTTTTTGTTTGTTCTGCAGTCACATTCTACAAAAGGAGTTTGAATCTGCAAGGTTTGCAGATATAAAACTAAAGGCTGTGGTATTAGGTCACACTCAACAAATACTGAACCATCAAATATGATATAATATGGCAAATAGCAAGAATTACAGGAGGCACTGTCGAAGTGTGGTAATGAACAAGGCCAGAAGCCTGTCCTTTTGACATTATGGGAGTGAAGCAATGTTGGGGACACCATTTGCCTGTAGAAAACTTTATGATATAATATCAGGGGAAATGACCAAGTGCACAAATATAATCATATTTAACCTTCAAGTTGGGCTATCTTTGCCATGAATGTAACATAGGAGGCCTAAATATAATAACTGTGGCCTTGGGGACAGAGCTGTAAACTTTAGAACAAGTAGAGCCAAGTCTGAATTCCTGCCTTGGCCCAACATACAGTGATTCTATGTCAGAACCATTGGTTGATGCTTAACTTTCTTCACTTTTATAATACAGCAACCATTTTAGTCACATTAACAATCTTCATGTCCCATGAACCAATGGGTAAAAACAAAAGCATTACCTCATCCAATCAACATACAGGAGCTCCCTTCATAGTCCTACAGTGTTGTCATGCAGCCGCCAGGGGGTGACCGCAGCCATTGCTTAAGAGATCTCTTTCTCTCTCTCTCTCTCTCTCGTTCTCTCTCTCTCCCTCCTTCCTTCCTTCCTTACCTCCCTCCCATCACCGGCTGCAGTCTCTCTGTCTGTCTCTCGCCCTCTCTCTCATCTGAACAGCTGCAGAGTTTCCCTGACACACTTACCCGTGCCAGGAGTCTGAGCACCCAAGTAAGGGGTCTGTACTGAATAAAAAACAAAATTATAACAGGGAAACCTAGTGCTTCGGTGTAAACACATTGTGGGACACTGGCCCAGGCTTTGGTGAAAGACTTAGCCCCATGAAATCTAGTGGGCGTGTAGTGTCCTTGGGCTGTAGACTGGCACATACTTACCTGGGTATCCCCAGCACCATACTGTGCCGTATTAATGCAGGAGTCTGAGGATTCATTTATGGAGGAGTCGTCTATCTCCTATTTCCCCACAGATTATCAATTCTGCGGGGAAGATGATGCCTCGATGCACGGATCGCTCTCTGACGAACTGGCACCCTTATATCCGATAATACTACAGTCTGTGCAGAAGTAATTTAAGCCCCTCTTTCCAAGAAATTACTTGCCCAAACCTTCGGTACACTAAACTCAACTGCTGCCTGATGCAGGACCGAAAGCAGACAAACGGAAATCACAAGCATGACCTAGGGTTCGACCTCAATGAATTGGATGCCAGGATAAACATCTTTTGAGATGCCTTCCTGGCAGTCTTATTGGGCAAGCTACTATTCAGAACCGGCCCACTTACCAAGATCCTCAACAAGACCAAGGATGCCAATGTTTCAGGATCTCTTATATCTTGTGACATTATTAGGGTGAGCCCAACGAGACAGTAACTTCCTAATGAATGCCAACTGGGCCATCTTCACAGAACACCGCAGGTCCCTCCTGATCAAGACAAACCCCCAAGTTGGGGGATCCGGTGACCTAAGGGCAGGCCAAACTGCAAAAGGGAGTCTCTTTGGAGACCCTTTTATCAAGGAGTTAGGCAAGTTTGTGTCCACTTTTTACTCTGTAGACAAAATCCAGGCCTCCAGTATCCATAGAGTTTTCACTGGGGCTTGTTGTGGCAGGGGGCGTTTGGTTGGCGGCTTACATTCTCAAGTCCCCTGTAGGGGTTAGGCCCCAAATGAGGGCAGTGGCAAGCCAAAAGGGCACGAGCAAGACGAAACCAGATTCAGGGATTTCTACTCCTCCAGAGGCTACCCACGCCAACAAGGATTCAGAGGAGGCAACAACCAGACACCTCTCACAGTGACTGCTCAACCTTTTTCCACTCAAGAGTGGAGGACGCAGTGAAATGTTGGATCAAGGACAAGGTCCAGTGTTGTGTCCTTCTGAAAATGGACAATGTTGTGGCTGTCTGATAAGTCAACCACTGGGGGTGGGGAACCAAGGTTCAAGGCCCAATGGGTGATGACCAAGGGCTTCTAAGATTACCATCTCGAGAATCAGATCTCAGTGACGATATTTGCAGGATGTGAGCCTCTGGAAACTTGATCCATCAGTGTTCCAGGTAACCTCGACCAGGTGGGGCCTGTTCGCAGTGGACCTGGATGTGTCGTGCCTCAATCATTAACTGGACAGCTACTTCAGTTGGAGACCAGACCCCAAAGCAGTAGCTACTGATGCCTTCCTCCACAATTAGACATGAGAAATGGGATATATTATTTTCCCCTGTTCTTGATAATGAAATTCACAGCGCAAACCCAAAGGCAGCAGGCAAGTCTGATGGTGATGACCCAACCTGGATATCTTAAGCTTGGTATCCAGTTCTCATGAAACTTTTAGATTCTCCAATCTGTCTACCCCCATTTCCCAGTCTCCTCAGATATCCCTCTGGGTATCCACACCATCTGGTTCTGGACGGCACACTGGAACTCATGGTGTGAAAGATTAAAAGGAAAAATGAAAAGTCCTGGACCTTTCGGGGCAGGCTGTGGACCTTCTATCCAAGCCATGGGCTGACAAAACGACTAAGCTATATAAGTCAGCCTGGTTGAGATGGATGGATTGGTGTCAGCAGAGGCATCTGAATCCTGTGGGGACAGAGGCTGTTCACATCCTAAATTTCTTAGCCTTCCTAACATCAGACGGCAGGGATTATAGGTCAGTTACTACTTTCTGGTCAGCAATCCCAGTAGGACACAACCTAATTGAAGGTCACCCTGTGGATGAGCACCCACTAACCTGGAGAATACTTAAGGGTATTCGGTTATCGTTACCTGAGGAGCTGACGTATGGGATGTAAGCACGGTGCTAAACATGTTTCGCACATGGCCAAGCAACAACTACAACTCTGAGAAGGAACTCTTGGCAATATTGGTCACATTGCTTATGCCTGGTATTCTGCAGGCACGTGTCGATTGTCAGTGTCAGGGACTTGGACATAACTAGATTATTCACTCCTAATTGAGCTACTTTCCGTACACCCAGGCGAAAAAAATATAATTTTCACATTGTCTCATACCCTGCCATTGTGGATGTCCCCAAGCTATGTGTAGTTTGAGGTACTAAAGCATTCAAGACCATCCCACGAGGGAACATCTTCACATTGCGTTTCGTAAATCAAACAAGGTGTCCTCATCCCCTAAGATGGCTAAGTTGGTCAGATGGGCCATGCAACAAGCTGGCACTGATACAAAGATGTTTGGCACAGACTGTACTAGGAGAGCTATGGCCTCCAAGGCTTTTTCCTCAAGTGCTCGCCTGGGGCTTCTCCTCAACAGTACAGACTGCTCTTTAGATTTGTCATTTAAACGGTTTAACTTAAAACGAGCCTCTGTTAGTTGATAAGCTTTAAACTAGCATAATCTTTGCCTCTGGTCTGGACATGAAAGGACGAGGAGGCAAGGATTAGCCCATCCCAATAGCCCATGATCATTTAGACCACCCTGGGATAAGGACAGTGGATGGACAAGTAAATTAAAATGTTTGTTATGAGTAGGTATTCGATTCTTAGGATGTTGCAAAGTATGGAAAATATTTATAATAAATGACTTTTGGCTAAGCATTAACTTGCTATTAATATGATGACAGGAAACATGTTTATTATTTTTTCCATTACAGAGGTATTGATCGTAGTTGGTTTCTTCTCTCGCAGGAACAAAATCGTCTAAAACAGGAATAGAAAGTATGGTTACTGGATTCTGTTGCATGAGGAAAGAGGCGGCGGGAAAGTCGACAGAGGCCTAAGAAGGGATCTTTTGTATGTTGATAAGATACACTGATGCTTTTGTTTTTTACCCAATGGTTGATGGGAAATGAAGTTTGTTAATGTTACTAAAATGGCTTCTGTATAATAAAATTGAAGAAAGTTAAGCATAATCCTTGCGTTGATGTAGAATTTAAACTTTCTGTTAGGATACCTAGGAAATGTTTCAATATGTGCAAATCATTAACAGTGCCTGTGCCGAAAAAGGAAAAAAGTGTAATATAGTCTGGTTCTGTTGTGAAGAGCTCCAAAACAATTAGGCAAGGTTCAAGCTTTTAAAAAACTTCTAAAATAATAATTAGGTAATGTAGAAATTGTATTTTGAAAATGTACCCAGACAAACATACAAGGGCAGGGTTATTCATATAAAGCGTTCGGAACGAAAAAAAGGATGAGTTAATTTACTAGGAGACAAAAAATAGATGAGATTCTTCATCCATGCAAATCATAACATGCTTAACAAGGGGTATTTGATACCCTACTTAGAAAAACATGATTAAAAACAAAGAGCAAAAAAAGTAATGAGTAAACAAAGAAAGAAACATTGCTTGGCAGTCAGGTTGTCCTCTGTCCAAGCAATGACCCTCACTCCAGTCAGGTTAAAGGAGAAACACCCCTTGGATAACACCTACTCATCCCCTTGGTAGCTTGGCACAAGCAGTAAGGCTTATCTCAGAGGAAATGTGTAAAGTTTTTGTACCAACACACACAGTAATACAGTGAAAACACTACAAAATGGACACCACACCAGTTTAGAAAAGTAGGTAATATTTATTTAAACCAAACAAGACCAAATACGATAAAAACCCACAACACGCAATTAAAAATATGAATTTAGCACTTAAAAGGACAACAATAGTGCCTAGAGGCACAAAATGCTGCAAGTTGGTATTAAGTGTCATCGTGACGGAGTTGTTTCCTACAAAGTGACGCCACTGGCGCCATTTACGGAGTCGTTTGACTCCAATGTATAGTACCTTAGCAAACAAGTAGAAAACAGGCCGGTGCACGGAGTCGGGAAGCGAGGCGTTGCTGGATCCGATATGGCATTGGTTCCGGTGCTACGGGGAAGAAGGGCAGAAGCACCATGCAGCAGCGTCAATTCCTTACTGCAGAGTGGTGGAGGCGAAGCGGCGCCAGTTGCGAAGTCAGTCCTTTGGTTCCAGCAGGCGCAAAGTGCGGCGAAGTCACAAGGCTGCGGGGCGACCTCACGGGGTCACAATGACATCACAAGGCCACAGGCACCACAATGGCGTCAGATATCACGGACGTCGGACTTAGGACACTCCAAAGTTAGCGAAGTCGGGCGGGATCAGCGGCTGCAACGACGTGGAGCCTACAGGGTTGTCGCACTTCTGTGAGTTTTATGGCTTCGGGGCAGGTGGTGTTGCGGGTTCTGGGCAGCGGCGTCCTATGCAAAGTCGTCCAGCATCGTTAGACAGGTTTTTCTCCAGAAATTCACTTCCAGGGGCCCAGGAACTGGAATGGCACCCTCTAGCGAGCTAGAGTCCACCACAGACAGACTCAGAACTGGATGGTGAAGTCTTTGCTGTCCCTGAGGCTTTAAAACAGAAGGCAGCTCTACTCCAAGCCCTTGGAGTTACTTCTCAAGTAGGAATGCAAAACAAAGTACAGTCTCTGTCTCCTTGCACAGGCAGAAGCAGCAACTGCAGGATAGCCCAACACAACCCAGGCACAGGCCAGGGAAGCACTTCTCCTCAGCTCTTCTCCAGGCAGAGGTTCCTCTGGAATCCTTGAAGCAATCTAATTTTCAGGAGTTTGTGTCCAACACTTATACCCCTTTCTGCCTTTGAAGTAGGCCTACTTCAAAGGAAAGACTCTGTGCTTCACAAGATCTTGCCTTGTCCAGGCCAGGCCCCAGACTCACACCAGGGTGTTGGAGACTGCATTGTGTGAGGGCAGGCACAGCCCAATCAGGTGTAAGTGACCACTCCTCCCTTCCCCTCCAGCCCAGATGGCTCATCGGTGTATACAGACTACACCCGAACTCCCTTTGTGTCACTGTCTACAAGAGATTCACAAACAGTTCAACTGTCAGTCTGACCCAGACAGGCAATCCACAAACAGGCAGAGCCACCGAATGGTTTATGCAAGAAAATCCCCACTTTCTAAAAGTGGCATTTTCAAACTAAATCTAAAAACCACTTCACCAAACAATGTATTTTTAAATTGTGAGTTCAGAGAACCCAACTCCACATTCCTCTCTGCTCCCAAAGGGAATCTGCACTTTAATGATATTTAAAGGCAGCCCCCATGTTAACCTAGGAGAGAGCTAGGCCTTGCAACAGTGAGCACTGAATTAAGCAGTATTTCACTGTTAGGACATGTAACCCACATCAGTATATGTCCCACCTTTGATATACACTGCACACTGTCCATGGGGCTACCTAGGGCCTACCTTAGGGATGCCTTACATATGTGAAAAGGGAAGGTTTATGCCTGGTATGTGGGTACACTTTCCAGGTCAAACTGGCAGTGCAAGACTGCACACACAGACAATACAGTGGCAGGTCTGAGGCATGTTTACAGGGCTACTAATGTGGGTGGCACAATCAGTGCTGGAGGACCACTAGTAGCATTTGATTTACAGGCCCTGGGCACCTCTGGTGCACGTTACTAGGGACTTACTAGTAAATCAAATATGCCAATCATGGATAAACCAGTTTACACATACATTTTACATAGGAGCACTTGCACTTTAGCACTGGTGATCAGTAGTAAAGTGCCCAGGGTATCAAAAACAGAGTCCAGCACACATCAACAACCTGGCAAGCAGAGGCAAGAAGTTAGGGGATACCACGCCAAGGATGCCTACTCTAACAATTGGCAACAAAGAATCAGAAAAGGCAACATAAATAAAGGAGCAAACAAAGGAGGGAAAGCAATAATAAAAATGATAAACTCAAAATGGGGGTTGTTGAAGGTAGTTTCACATTAATCAAGAAATATTGTTACAAGGCCTTCACTGAATCCATCTATTTTTGATAAGCAGTTGTTCTTTTGTGAACAGTTTTCAGCTGTGTATGTTTCAATGAGTCATCTTCACAGATACACCATGATCGTGTAAAAACACTTCCACCTGCTCCAAGGATGCAGATATTGGAGGCTACGAGGGACATACAGCAAAAGTCAAACCCACAATCGAATCATTTGCGAGTCAAAGGAAGTACGGTTTGCTATGTAAATGAAGGGGGGGGATCAAGTGTATCCCGCATTACGGTGATAAATGGAAGGCTTCCAAAAACCCACTCCTTGGGTTAGCATGCAAGCCAATTCACAACCCTATTAATGATCCTGGAACTTTTGTTTTAGCTTTAATTTTGCAAAGGGACTATGTTAAAATTCATTCCAAAAACTTACAATTTTTCAGATGCTCTGCAGATCTGGTGGAAAACTTACCACCAAATCATGACATTTAAAAACTCAAGTAATCAGCCAATAGTGACAGTAACATCTACAGAGCCAAGCAATAGGCTACTGCAGCAAACTAGCAATTCCTAAGCTCTTCTTCTACCTTGTGTTCAAGACAGGTACAATCGAATTGAGATAGCTTTTCCTTTACTTAATTCAGGAATTAAATGAGCACTAAGAAAATAGACAGAACTGCTCCAATTCAAATAAAAATTCAATACAGATACAAAGACTGCATATGCATGGGAGCAACTGTGTGTACAAGTTTAAGCATCATTAGCACAAAGACCAAATCAACTTGCTCCTTCTTTTATAATTTTTTTTTATTTTAAGCAAACAATCAATTATTCAATCAAGGCAGTACTATATTAGCACCAAGTAGAATGTGTGTAGTTCTTCAGTAGGGCTTGATATCACAGTTTCCTGCACCAGACATATCTTCTCACAATCAAGACAAGTGAAATCATTCACCTACACCCTACTCCCTCACAACCTGTTAAATGAAACATCTAAATCGATTCCACTTTGGATCATCAAAGATGCCCGGGGGGGGGGGGGGGGGGTTGTCATCTGTGCCTTGTAAACGGGTGGGGTATCTTGGCTTTTAAATGTGCATGCTACTGTCATTCATCTGGCTATAATGCATACACCTCAGAAGTAAACTACTGCAACACGTTTGTACTACCTGAAATTAAATATGCATACCTACATTAATATTTGTATTCTGAGACATTACATTTTATTGATAAGTTCATAAGACCACTACGCTTGCTCCTAAATCATTCAAAAATATCCCCTAGTGATCCAACTGGAAAACTTGCCAGTGGGCTTGAAGTTGCTCAGTTCATTCACAGTTTTAATTAACATTGTGTGTTTCTTATCAATGCCAACATTCCCTTTTTAAAAACAGAGCTTGCAAATCAGACCCCTCACCAGATCTCCAATGCTTGATATGTCCAGAAGTGGCATTTTTTGGAAGGACGGTGTGCACTCTTCTATTCTACGCCTTAAAATGGCACCATGTTTGCAAGCATCATTGTGCTAACTTTCAAGTAAAGCCACCCCCCATACGTGGAAAGCAGAGCTTTGTGTGTGAGGTAAAAAGCAAAATGTTTTACGTTGCGACAAATACTGCATCGCTCAACACTTTAAGTGCCTGCATGCTGGAGAACATGTGCAATCTGTTTTTTACCTGTATATGCTTGGGAGAAAGAAAAAAAACAGAAACACCAACATACTGAACCATTCAGTAAAAGATCGGAGCCCTGCAACAGTTGAAAAGTATACATTTTGGAAGAATTAATTCTCCAGCTAGGTTCAAGCCGCACTCAGCACCATGACAATGTATTTCATCACTTTCAATTAGGAATTAATCATAATCTATCATGCAGCCTATTAGGATGTGATATTTCTAGAGTTAGCAATTAACATTACAATAAAATCCTTGGCTACATTTCGGTCATGCCTTGCCAGGTCGTCTAATATCAAAATGCAGTGTTAAACAAGTGACACCGATACAAATGAGCCCTTGTTCGTCGCTTGCTCCACGAAGTCTGAGAGGCTTCTGGCCATGAGACGGGGCCCTGATGAAAACAAGCCAATGTCCTTCCAGTCTGCAGGTAACTATAGTAGAGTATGCGGCTGCAGGGGCTTCAAGGATTTTAAAATGGATCTTTCTGTTCTACTGTTGTTGATCAAATGTACATTTTTATGGGCGAGCACAAAGTGCTTCATCCATTCTGTAATCTCTCTTTGGGCTTGAAACCACGCCCATGCCACATCAGTCACTTTCATTGGTTCCTGGGCTAGCCTTTTAAAATCCGCTTGCTTTTATTTGTGAAAGGCATGCATACGTCCGTACCCAAAACATACGAGGCTTGATGTTTTCAGCCTTGAGTCTGGACTACTTTATCTGTTTATTTTCCACGCAGCGCGATTGCGGGGCATTTTACATAGCGCAATTGCGCTGGTTTTTTTGCTTTACAACACTAATAGCTCTAACTTGAACAAATGCGAGACCCATTCTATTGAAAATGCTTGTTAAAATATGAAATGTAAAAAAAAAAATACCTAAGTATGCATGCAAGAGATTTCGTAGAAAAAATGTTATGTTTTAAACACAAGTTAACTATAGCTATTTCTAGAATTAAAAACGCCGGTGAAGACATTTTTAACATTTTGCACAAGAAAAAGCGTTTCTCTTACTGTACCTTTTATGAATGTAAACAGTACAAATACTTTGGAAAACTAAAAAACTGGGCTCGTTAACTGAATTGTCTTGACCTGCATTTTTTTTTTTTTAACTAGATGGCACCAGAGTGGGGAAGGGAGTCCCAACTGATTAAACACAAGGCTCATGGTGAGTTTTGAAATGGGAGTATTTATTCCTTACTTCTGAAAGTTGGGAATAAAATATTTCTGGTAGTGAAAAGGTAATTCTCGATTAAATATATTTTTCATTTTAAACAACTGGTATTTTTACATAGGTTATCCTACTTTAGAGAAGGAAATCATCGCTGTGAAAAGATTAATTTTTCACCTTACAGCAGTACTTCTGATCAGGCAGGAAGATGTAGAGCGCTCTCTTAGGCAGGTCGATGTTGAGTCCACTGATGTTTACTTATCAGAACAGTGTTGACAGAAGCTTGGGTAGAGTTCTGAGTACCCGTTACTCCATTTTTAACTCTATTTCCCCGCTGACATTGTTTGCCCGAATATAGCAGGTGTGGCTCCTCCGTTTGGGCAAAGGAGCATCCCACCCCCACCACACCCCTCTCCGTGCCAGTAGCAACAGCTGCATCCTTTAAAATGGAGATGATAATAAACTCTGTTTATTATCCTTTCCACGTGAAAGGGGCGGGGCACTTGGGGCGATGAGTGAGGGGAGTGCACTGTACACTCCCCTCAGAGCGCATGTGTGTTTGGCCGGTTGCTGGGCTGGAGAGAGCCTGCACAGGCTCCGAGTCTGCATGGGAGCACCCTGGCTCGGCGCTCCCAGCCAATCCTGACTCTGTTCTGAGCAGCATCAGGATTGGGCGCAGGGTAGGCTGGAAGCCTGTGCCTGCAGCAGCAAAGGGAGAGGAGCCGCACAGGAGCAAAGCAGGTAAATGATTTTTCTTAAATAATTTTTTATTAATCTTCTCCTGCGCCCCCCCGCCCCGCGAGCCACTTCTGGAATATAGGCTGTAAAAGATGCCACTACAAAGTTCCTTTTTCGGGCTGCTTAGTAAGGCAAGTGCTTTCCACAAACATTGTTCTTTTATGGTTAGGCTATTAACGGTTTGCCTTCCAGTCTTAAGCTGCAGCGGGACACCACTTGGATGAAAGGGTTAAGAAAGAAAATAATGGACAGTTAAAGACAGAATACCCAGAATGATGAATTTCAGACACGCATTCAACTCAAAGACGAATCTATGCTGTGGAAGAGTAGCTTCTGAACTTCCAAGATGAAGTGCTCCCTCTACTATTAAAGGCAACCATAGACAGGGTGTAGCCTGGAAACTGATCCGGGTGGCTGCACTGACCTGGGAATTCTAGTTCATCCTGTTTATTAAGTCCAAAAAAGGAGATCACTGATTATCTGCACTGTCTTGGATCTTGCGGGTCTAAAGGTCTTAAATGATGCCTTTTCACAAAACAACTCTCAGAACTGAAAACCAAGTTAGTGCAACCAAATGTCTGTATGTGAAGGCTTTCGACTATCCAAACTCTCGTAATAATGTGCTTGGTATCACGCCTGTGGTGTGTGGGTGGCAGACATTTTGCACACCTGTTGTAGGAACCAATGACACTCCGGTAGCCACCCAAGGTGACCACTGACTCCAAGATGCTGGAGCACATTCATTGTGTGCTACTGAAGGACAACAGAGGAGTGGAGGAAGACAATTCTCATGCTGCAGATTTAGAGAAACTAAGCAGTTCCTTTAGGTGAAAGGGGAACAACAGTTGGAGCAAAGTGCCTTTTTCTGCTTGATATTATTTATGACTTTTAAAAACTCTTATTTCTCGTGTTATTATGAAATTGAGTCCTGTGACCCTGTATTTTAGTAACCCATTTTGTGCTTTGTCCCTAAGTGAGTATTGTGAAATTGGTTAAACCCTGATGTCTTAACTTTCTACTAAAGTATTAGCAGGTTGGTACAGGAAATGCACCAGTGGCATGAAAGTTACATGCTGTAAGTGGGTTACAGCATATATGTATACTTGCCACATACATGACTAAAGTCTATGGTTCCAGTGAACTTCACAGTGTCCTGGCTCGGGTGAAGTTTTAAAACTAGTGCAGTGACACACAGCATGGAAACGTAATTTCGCCATGCAGAAAACCCCTGCTTAGCCTAGAGTTTAACTCAGTTTTAAGGCGATCCTCTGACCGCTGCAGGGACACCAAGGGCGTCCAATAATGTCGGCATCCCCCAGACGTTGGGCGATCAGTGTCACCTTGGTGCATCCTAACAAGCACATGAAGAACGGCTTATGCTCCCCTAAACCTTATGCCCTGACAATGATCTTTCATTTCACTGCGGGTCACATTGCTGTCAAAGCTTGGGGCACTTGGACTTGTTCTTGATAGTTTGCTGTACTGAGATTAAGTACTCCGACAGAGCAAAAAGCAACACATTTATTGTTCCATTGCCTTTTTGTATTATACAAACTAGTTTGTCTCTAAACTTTCTCTCAATGTGTGATCATTCGAGCACTGAGCACAGTCAAGATGCAGTCAAGTGATTAAATAGCATGGATGTATAACTGGTTATGGCTGTTTATATACTTAACTAATGTTGAATTAATTGATGAGCAACTACTCATATTTTCACAAAACTGATTATCCCACAAGGAACTGTCTTTTCATGTGTGTGAATATCCATCCGGCAAGGTGTGAGTGGACTGCACGGGACCTTGTGAGAGCCCTGGCTGCACAGACACCTGGTACCTAGAAGCTTAGCCTCAGAAACTGACAGCCGTAGAAGATGTATGGAGTGACTTTGCCAGCATCAAGAACTATTGGGATGCTTTGCTTTAGCATGAAGCTGAAAGATAGAGACCTGCCCCACAGTTCGATTTGTGGCTAGAGTTCCTCAGAAGGGAAACGGGACAACTGAAAGCACTACAGCACATTAGCTTCCAGGATTACGGACTCTGTCCTCACCTCCCAGCCTCTGTGAGGCAAAGCAAAACGCAGGTAAGCTTTCTTTACATTTTGTGTCCAAGAGCCGCCTGGGGTGTATGATTCAGGGTCATGCACAGAGCGGCCTGGGGTGACTGATCCAGGGTCATGCACAGAGCGGCCTGGGGTGACTGATCCAGGGTCATGCACAGAGCGGCCTGGGGTGACTGATCCAGGGTCATGCACAGAGCGGCCTGGGGTGACTGATCCAGGGTCATGCACAGAGCGGCCTGGGGTGACTGATCCAGGGTCATGCACAGAGCGCCCTGGGGTGACTGATCCAGGGTCATGCACAGAGCGGCCTGGGGTGACTGATCCAGGGTCATGCACAGAGCGGCCTGGGGTGACTGATCCAGGGTCATGCACAGAGCGGCCTGGGGTGACTGATCCAGGGTCATGCACAGAGCGGCCTGGGGTGACTGATTCAGGGTCATGCACAGAGCGGCCTGGGGTGACTGATTCAAGGTCATGCACAGAGCGGCCTGGGGTGACTGATTCAGGGTCATGCACAGAGCGGCCTGGGGTGACTGATTCAGGGTCATGCACAGAGCGGCCTGGGGTGACTGATTCAGGGTCATGCACAGAGCGGCCTGGGGTGACTGATTCAGGGTCATGCACAGAGCGGTCTGGGGCGACTGATTCAGGGTCATGAACAGAGCGGTCTGTGGCGACTGATTCAGGGTCATGCACAGAGCGGCCTGTGGCGACTGATTCAGGGTCATGCACAGAGCGGCCTGTGGCGACTGGGGCGACTGATTCAGGGTCATGCACAGAGCGGCCTGTGGCGACTGATTCAGGGTCATGCACAGAGCGGCCTGTGGCGACTGATTCAGGGTCATGCACAGAGCGGCCTGTGGCGACTGATTCAGGGTCATGCACAGAGCGGCCTGTGGCGACTGATTCAGGGTCATGCACAGAGCGGCCTGTGGCGACTGATTCAGGGTCATGCACAGAGCGGCCTGTGGCGACTGATTCAGGGTCATGTACAGAGGTTGACAGTGAATTTTTGATTTCAGCTTTTCCCGTGGATATCTGTTGTATGAGAATTTTGCTATAAAAATTAAAAATCCCTATGTCCGATTTTACCTATTTTTGTTTCTTTTAATTATTTTTTCTAGATTTTTGTAGAAAGGTTTTAGATTTTTTTGTTCCCAGGTTTAATCTCTTTGGTACTGCTTCAACTTAGCTCACAGTTCTTATGTCATGGTTTGCAGAGATTCACGTGAACTGTGGAGTGACATAACCAGATTGTTTTTCCTGAATTGGTAGGTGTGCCCCCTCTGCCAAATTGATAAAAATATCTGACACCAGTACTTCAACTTATCAGCAGAGGAGAGGCTTTCAAAGCAAAGTTAATTTAATTAAGCACCAGGATTAAGCAAAGCAGGATAAGAAGATAATCTCTAGATACCTTCTCAGTGCAATTAAAGATGCCCAGGCAAGTCCAGGCATTCCAACACACCTCAATGAAAGGCTGTGAAAGGGATCTACTCTCCCCTAAGAAAAGAACAGAAAAACTAATTATGAGCCTCTCATCTTTCCCAATGACTCCATTAAGTCCCAAGACAGACATATTGCAAAGAATTAGGACACATGACTGCATGACATGTAAAATACAAAAGGAAATAAGAGCAGCGCACACATCACCTAAGACAGCAAAAGGGAACTAGGAGATAAAGTTAAAAGTTCAAAAACAGGCGAGAATGGATACCAGAGCGGCTGAACAGACAGACTAAAGTTCAACCCCCCTATATGTATCGAGCTGACGGAAAGTAATGCTAAACGCGACTGTTTTTCCCCAACAACTGGCAGCAAACTGGGCCATTCTGAATACACAAAATCAACATTAACTGATGTCCAGAGTTCTCCTAAGACGTTGAAAACTATCTATGACTAAATGTCCCTACACCTGGTACCACCAAGGCTTAGTGTACTGTGTATGTATTATCAGCTTTTCTTCTCAAACCCAATAACATTTTTATAACACAAAAAACACATCTTCCAAATCAAATCATTGGGAAGAGATGGCTTCGAACGAGTAGACCGAATTTGGAGTTACGTGAAATGGAGGCAGAGAAGAAAAAAACGATTAAAACATGAGGAGAAACATTGCAGAGACACTTCTCAGCATTCCAATGGGCTCTACTCTCCGCATTAAGAGAGAAACGATGGAAAGGAGACGGGGGACATCTCAAACAGTAAAAAGGGCGCTCCAAAAGTCTGATGCAAGGGCAGGGATTCTCCTACCGCTGAATCAGAGAACTCCACTTGTGGAGGAGACCAAGGCTCTGCTAACTGGTTGAACTATAATGAGAGCCTCACACTGGCCGCTTTCCTATGGTTGCAGAATCTGCACAGCACTAAGAAGACCAACTCCCAAATGCCATTTCCATCTCTTGGGTGACGTCTGCAAGCTCCCAGATACTGCTGCCTCTTGTGTGCTGCTCGGCCTGCTTACCCTTTCCACTGATTTAGATGTTTTTTCATTCTTTACTCTCTTTTATAAGTGATCATGAACTAATCGTGTTCACTTCCTCACTGTGCAATGTTGCTGGCTGTCAATTTCACTTCGGCGGCTTCACTTTTCAAGGCCACTATTTGCTCATCCCTCCTTTATCTTTTTGCTCTCCTTGGTACATGTCATCACACAAGGATGCTCTCAGAAGCATCTTTCAGATGTGTCTTTGTGCCTTCTCCTAAACCCTGTGCTTGACCTAGACTCAAGGTCCTTTCTCCGCTGGCCTCAGAGTGATCACCTGTTAAAAAAGATTAGACTGAAATACACTCATGGATGTCCTTCAACTGTCTGATGTAAATATCTCATTCATACTATCGTAAGTTCTGCCTTTTGGATTAACAGTCGTTTCAAACTGGTTGGCTTGCGTCTTACTACAGCGAACGTTTCGCACAGACATGCGGCAATAAAATAAATAAATACTGAAGTCTGACCGTGCTTGCAGTGCCGTGTAAAATCTTTAGATGCTACACAAGGTAAACCAAACTAGCAGCTTCTACAGGAGGAGGACCAGAACTGAGCTCAAGGGGGACATGTGAGCAGACCTTTATTTAGACAAGCATTGGCAAATCCTACAGAGCTAGCTCTTGCATGCTGGTGCAATGATCATTTTTGTTTTATTGCAGCAAAAATGAACAGAAAAAAAGAAAATATGCAGCCACCTAAATCTGACATATGCCCGCAATAAAAAAGTTTACAATAAAAAGAATCATAGATGTGGCCGTTTCATTAGTTATTTTTTAATCAGTCTTTTAGTTCTGTTATTATCATCATCATTCGAGAAAACAAGAACAAATCATCATCTAACTAAGCACTCATCACAAGCAGCTACACAGTGCAAGCAAAACAAAAAGCTGGTATTTAAAGTTAATATAAGTACTTAAATAAAATTAAACTTACTTTGAATCAGATTTGGCACAGAAGAGAAAGGAACTACTTTAAAGTGCACATGAATAATGTGCACAGAGCTTAGTCACTCAAAGTGAAGGGGAAGGGGAAGATAGATAATGGTCAAAGTGGGCTGCCACACGGTCTCATGCTGTAGATTGTGGTGGGCAGAAGGAAAATGTAAATGACTGCTTCACGCACCAACAGCATAAACCCGCTAACCAAAATCTCCTCCATGTATATACATATATATTTGTATAGTCTTAGGAAACAGTTAGCCGTCTTAAAATGCAGACCTAAAATGGAACATCACAAACTAGAAGAGGTGATAACAAGTAACAGAATTGTTAAAATAAGAGTCATCGTCCCCATGAACTGAAGAGGATGGTGCGTGGGTCCTGGCATTAAAATGTAGTATAACAGTAAGTTCAGCTGCCCCTTAGGGCGACCTGCCTCACATACCAAAATCTGATCAACAACTCGTTTGATACTCTGAAGCACTTTAGTGGGAGCATGACCTAAAGGGTCTCGAGGACCGTGAGTGGCTTGAAGCCCTGCCATCCCCAAGGGAGGTGGACATTAAGTCTAGGTTTCGCCTAGTACAACTACAAATACTCCACAGGTCTTATTTTGCATGTACCACCATATTAACAAGCATTGGCAAAGCCAATAGGTTTCACTTTTGTTTTTTCTTTCTATGTAACTGGATTACAAAATATTAGAAAAATGTTATAATAATGTTTGTTTTAAATGTGATAAACCTTTATTAGCTGTATGTTTATTAAATCAACATGCATCACAACATAAACAACTATTAACAGTTTATCAAATTTAAAACAAACATTATTGTAACATTTTTCTAATATTTATAATCCAGTTAGATAGAAAGGAGAAGAAGAAAGAAGACAGATGACGGCAGCAAATAAAGAAAACAGAGAAGACTGCATGCGGCAAAGAAGAAAGAAGACGCAATGAAGAAAGATGATAGAAGTCGCCATGCAGCTAAAAAGAAAGAAGACGTCAGCGAAGAAAGACAGAGAAGATGGCATGCCGCAAAGAAGAAAGAAGACTGCAACGAAGACAGAAAAGACAGTATGATGTGAAGAAAAAAAACGGCAACGAAGAGGGAAGAAGAGAAGAGAAGACGGTAGCGAAGAAAGAAGAAGGGCAGCGAAGAAAGAAGACAGAGAAGATGGTGTGCGGTGAAGAAGAAAAGACGGATGTGATGAAAGAAGGTGGCATGCAGTGAAGAAGAAAGAAGGACAGCAAAGAAAGAAGACACAGAAGGCATGCAGAGAAGAAGAAAGAAGAAGGGCAGCAAAGAAAGAAGGCAGAGAAGAAAGAAGATGGAAGTGAAGGAAGAAGACGGCATACAGAGAGAAAAAAAGAAGTACCTTCAGCGTCGTAGCCAGAGGAAGGACACCGGGCAGTGTCCAATGGCAAGTGACCGGAAGGAGTACTTGGCCCAGAGGATCTCAAAAGAACCCCAATTAGGTAGTTGTGTGAACGGGCGTTATATTGGGTATTATTCAACGTATAAAATGCTACGTTTGGTCATCTTTTAAAAACATTGTAATTGATTGAATAGATTATGAAGCACAGACACATCATTGGTAGCTTGGCCAATAGGCTGAGGGCTAAAAAACACGAGAACATTTTACAATTTGTCCCCAGGATCTATCTCTGATGATCTCGGCAAGAGAAACCAAATTAAACACAGTGTCACTGTTGACACCACCAGAGGAAGGCGCTGAGAACAGAACTATGGGCACACATCAAGGTAGGCCACTGGTCCACCTTAATGCAGCAATTCCAGTCAGTAAGGTGCCCTCCAAAAGCAAGGAAAAGAAACCAGTGAAGAACACATGATAAGATGTACGGTTGGTCCTCCAAACAACATCAAAACGAAGAAGAACTAGAGAAAACTCCTGACACAATCTCCATCTGGATGAGAAGCGAACACCAGATGGGAAAGCACAGCAGGAGAAAGGGTACGAATTGTGTGTCCCTTTAAAAAATATCACTCCGGGTCATGACATGTTGCAGAGATGTGTGGTGATATACAGCGCTTTGAGTGCTATTTTCTGCTTTACCTTTTGATCACCTAGAAGCTTTTTGGGGGGAATATATCCATATATTACAAGCAGTCATGTGGTCACAAAGATTTACACTCCATTGAAGACCCACTAAGATTACTTGCAGGGAAAACTGTTTTATTATATGGATGCGTACAATATTTTTATGTTTGTACTATTAGAAATGCATGACAAAGATTAAATTAGCTAATGAAGAACAGTAATTTCACACATGTATGTATTTGAACAAAAGCCAATCAGGTAATAACTGTACATTTAATGATAACAACCTGAAACTGGTACTGTCTGGCAGACCTCGGAAGGCTTGGTACTGATTTTATAATCTGCTAACTGACCAAACAAACTATTCTACCTGCTTCTCAGGATAACTTTAGTGAGACAGAAGGTCTTAGATTTCACTATACTTATCACATTTCATTTACTGGTGCATAAGGTCTCGTGAATAATGAGATCAGAATAAGCAGGGTGTGATGATAAAAAGTAACAAAAAGCATGTAGAAGAGCAAGGTTTTGTTGCAGAACTGGCTCCCCATAAAGCAGCACTATAACATCACAGCAACTGAAAGAATTAGAAAAAGAATCATGTAGTATTAAACCAAAGTTCAAAAAGCCAGGATTCTGAGATGACACCAGAGCATTTTAAGAAACAAAGGAAGAATAACAGGCTCACGCCATAACACACAGGAGGTTCTCCACAAACTTTTCTGAAATTATTCTATGCCCACTATCATGACCAGGTTCGTCTTCCGCCACCGAGTATTTTATTTCGCATCATTCAGAGTGCAGCATGCAAATACAGTGCTTACTTTATCAACAACCTCAACTTTGGACATCACCCAAATCTTTTCTCACTGGCATAAACTGTGAAAAACGGTTTACATGTTTTGACAAAGTTCTCAAAGTGGGTGCAGTACTTAACACCCTTAAGTAACAAAAATAACTTGTGACATCCTTCATTCCAATTGCAATCCCTACCATGCATTTCACTGATTTTCTTGGAAGATTTGGATCAAATTATGCATAATAATAATAAATTAAGCTAAAAAGGCCCTCAACTCCTCTATTCCATAGGGCAAAAGTACACAACCTTGCAACCACCAGCTCGTCTCTTTGTCTGATTCCCTCTTTGGACGTGTGTCCCACAAATGTTAGGATATTTAACTTGATTTTACATTTCGATATTTTTACTGTGAGACCATGCTCTTTTAATATAGCACTACATGGTGCAGTAATTCATCATGTGAAGTCTCTGTCCTAACACTCACTAAAATGTCATCTTGAAAACACACTATACCTTTAGCTTTTCTGAACAAATTGACCATTACAGACTGGAACATGAATTAAGCAGATGCCAAACCAAAAACATCCATTTGAACCTAAATGACCCCATAAACATAACAAATAAGGTAATGTGCATGGACTTCTCCTCCAGCAAAATCTGGTGATATACTGACGAGTATAGAAAGTTAAACTACTGAACTTTCTCCAGACCATCATCATATCCCCAATATTGATATATTGGTTAGAGGGTCTCTACCTACACAGATGGTAGACTTTACATTTCAGAAGTTAATAAACATCCTCAATGGACTATCCACTTTTCAATCAATTATAATGGATCTCAACCATTCCAACACCCCTACTGGTTCAATCACACCAGATTCCAATGATGTATCCAACTCTTCCTTTAGCTTTTCCATTGCAATTACAGACGCTTTATGATATTTGTGTACCAAGGGTCTCTCTCTGTCCAGCAACCAATTTGGTGTTCAATTCCTTGCCGTTTACCTAATCTCTCACTGAAAACGTCAGAATATAACTTCTTCACACTATCCAGGGATGTGCCCTCAAAACCCATAGCATGGTTCAAAGTTCCCAGGATTCAACGTGATTCCTCTTTTTTTTGCCTGGTGACACAATCCCAAAAGCATACTTCCCTTCTCTGCAATAAATATTGCCCCTTGTTACCCAGCTGCCTGTCTGATGACATGATGGGGTCCAATTTCTTTTTTTAAAAATCTGCACCTGTAGATTTGCAGATTGTAGTTTGTGGATCCTGATTTCAGAATTTATGTTTATAATTAACAAATTGCACTTTTTGCCCCTCTTCCTTTTCCCTCTCATAAAGAAAATATGTTTACATGTGGAAGAGCACCATCACCTACACCCACAACTCACAGGGCACCTCAGAGGGGTGCTGTGTTCCTATTGTAACCCTGAAACAGGTTTACCCCTGCCCTTGATAGCCTCCGACTGATTGTTTGTGGACACACCCAAAATTCCAAGGCACCCCAATCCTAGTTAAGCCCTTTTTGTGTATGCTGTACACTAGTAAGAGGGTCACCGTTGGGTGCAAACTCAATTTGAAAACGAGAATAGATTTGAGAATGAAAACCTGATTGTTTTAGGCAGAGGCCATATAGTGCCACAAAATGTCAACTGTTGTTTTTTTGTGCATATTTTTTATTGCATTTCAACCCATAAAAGCTGTATTAAGCAGGCACATATGAAACATAATTTACCCTCCCATTCCCCACTCCCGCCTTACCCCAGCAATACACAGGTTGGTATCCGGAGCCATAAAAAGTGTTGGATAACATGCCAAGTTTCAAGTACACAGTGTCCTGGATATGAATTTATATTCAATAGGCAGTCCAGATCACGAGGCCACTAATATAGCAAGACAGGTCACTTAATAGCAAGTCTGATCAAATTGTTCATTGCATCAACATCCAGGTCACAACCACAGCCATTTCATCTAAGGAGGTCTAGCATCCAGGGGTTCCAGTAAGTCGGCAAGCATAGCAGCCCATGTCTGCAAATCGTCTGCCAACTTTATATCACTCCTACATTTACGCAAACAGCACTCCTCCGCCACGACCCACTCAGCCACATGGGCACCCCAGGAGGGGTCTGGGAAACCATATGAATAGTGACTCATCTTTTTGCCAGAATTAATCCCAAAACAAGGAATTTCCTACACAGGACCTTTTTTTGCAGACGGCCACTAAGCCCACCAAGCATTGTTCTGGGGACCATCCAGCACGTTGCCAAGTTAAACCGGCCGCCCAAAAAAATATTTAAGGTACAGGAGCCCCAGAACATATGCTGAAAATCCACATGTTCAACCAGACAGCAGGGACAAGCAGAGGACCGTCCCGGATAAATGACATGTAGTATAATTGGGGTTAAATATACTTTATGAGTGACATTATATTGAAGTAGATTAAACCACGCATTAGCGATGGACTGTTGTACAGTCAAATGTATTGAATCCCACTCTTTATCAGTGATTTGATCGCCCAGTACATTCTGCCACCTAGCTTTCATGTGCAAGGGACTATTAGGGACAATTTTGCGGAGCACCTTCTATAGAAAATAAATTAATCTTCTGTCCCCTTTCCCCCCACCATATACAACAATGTGACTAAGGTGCTAGATCCCTGTGGAACCTCTGGGAAAGAGGGCCATATGTCACAAGCAGTGGCAGCCATTTTTGCAAATTGCAAGAATTGCCCTTGGCCCAGTTGAAATGTCTCCACTGCAACCTGTAGTGTAATAAGTCTATTATTTGGGAAATGGTTACGGAGTGTGCTACAACCTCCCGCATGCCACTTATCCATTGACTGCGTTATCTGGAGGAAGGGCCTCAGGGAATATATGAGCATAGCTGGAGCATAAGGGGCGTGCCTAAGCACTCATCAATCGCCCACTCCCATGTCCTACAAACCTGGTGGATCACATAAGGAACAGAGTTTGGGACCTTTGCCTCCAGGCATCAGGCGTTCCGGAAGGGGTGTGTCCATATGGGTTCCAGGAAGGAGAAGCTTTTCCCAATGGAATCCTTCATCCAGCCAGTGCACTGCATGTTGCAACTGGGCTGCTAAATAACAGAGTTCCAGGCCAGGCAGTTCTAAGAGTTCCATGGGCGTTTTAACATTGACAGTCCCACCCTTTTCCTTCCAGATGCCCAAAGTAATTTGACAGTAATTTTGTCAAGTTCCAGAAAATACTTCCTGGGGATGTTGAAAAGCGCACCCTGAAAATACGTACAGACATCGTGGTAAGACCACCATTTTAACGAGTGCCACCTTGCCTATTAATGACAAGTGTAGGGTGACTGAGGGATAAAGGCCATCGAGGACCCGCCCTATAAACAGGTATTCAAACGTCCACGCTTGTGCAAGCCTAATACCAAGACAACATTGCTGCTAGAGGTCTCCACGGAAGGGGCAATTCCTGGAGTTGACTATGGTGTGCCTCACCTAAAAGACCCACTGGGAACAAATTTAGTTTGGTCAGATTAATGAGGAGCCCCAACAACAACCAAAATTCCTCTAGCAGCTCCATGTAAACGGTTATGTTGGTTCATGTTCCCTTTAAAAAGTTTGGTTTCTGAATGAACTGTACTAGAGTTCTAAAACTGCAATACAGAAATGCGACTGCCAAAGTGAGGACTCATTACAAGCATCTGCCTTATGCCTCGAGCCATTAACAGCCTAGTTTGAAGTTCCATGAAGTACCATTTTGCTCCATATCTTTAGCAACACCATTCTTCTACAGGGTCCGATCTTTTGATCCTTATTCTGCAGCTAATTATCTGGTATTTCCGATGAATGGCGATGCACCTTTGACAGGGATGTACATGTAATGAGATTAAGCATCTCCTCCTTTTGAGGGACTTCGCGAGAGTGGGTAAAGAGGACCGTAGAGTGCTGGATCAGCGGAAACAAAACAGAGCAAGGGATCATGTGGAACGTATCAAAGAAGTGCTGGTCCTGTTGGTGCGGGCAGTTAAAGAGCTAAAACCTCCAACAAGAGGCTAGGTGCACCAACAAACAAGGGAAAACTATGCAACGCTGAGCAAATCTCAACTTTTCTGCAAGTACTGAGAGTTTTCCTTTTTTTTTTACATGGCATTAGGTGCATATATCTTTTATGGAAAACAATGCTTGAATTAAGCTCAGCCACAAGAAATGTCTCTAGGACACATTCCATTGTAACTCTTATGTGCCATTGTAATGAGGGAAATCACTCTTGGTAATGCATCAATGTTAACCTTCCAGTCCAAACTGACCGTCCATGTTTCCTCTAAACGAAATAAGGCAAACTCAACACTGTTTAACCCCCATTGGGCCTCATCAGTGATGAGCAGCTTAAGTCCTAGGACACAGCAAACTCATGAGGTATAGACAGCAAAAACAAAAAACAAAAGAAAATGATTGAAAGCTTGACTTACCGGACTCACTTTTTATGGGTTTTTTTACTTGTACAGATACAGTTACGTAGATGAGGTACTGTTTTAGTTTAGCCTTCCCTTGGTAGGCCACTAAGGGCCTGATTCAGAATTTGTGGCTGGGATATTCTCATCCATGGGCTATAATGCACTTGTAATACGGCAGACTGGATATCCGGTGTGTTTGTGACACAGTATCCCATCTGCCAAACTCAAAATCAGATTCTTTTCTACACATCACAATAGGCAGCGAATCATCACTGAATCTCACATCACTAACTGTAGCAGGAGAATTGTTTTTCTGTTATGTTACGGGACACTCAATGAACTTG
Source organism: Pleurodeles waltl (assembly GCF_031143425.1). Classification (NCBI taxonomy): domain Eukaryota; kingdom Metazoa; phylum Chordata; class Amphibia; order Caudata; family Salamandridae; genus Pleurodeles; species Pleurodeles waltl. Next base: position 1,128,743,378 of record NC_090448.1, read on the forward strand.
GCTGCTCTTTGCGCCACACCTCTTTTTTTGTGTGGCTGAACAGAAAGGTTAACTGTGGATACAGTATGCTACTTGGTGATTTCAGCCATTCTAAAAACGTATTTGGGGTCCAGTGATGTGGGGAGAGCAGGAGTGATGAAGCTGAGTGCTTAATGATGGACCACCCCCTTCGCTCCCACACAAAAAATTATAATAAACTGCATTGTGGATCTTGGTCTATGGTTTATGCCAGCGGTTCTTAAGCTTTGGACCAATGGACACCTGGGAGTCTGTGACCCATTTGACCTCTAACCATTATTTTCTGTCGAGCATAATAATTTTGAGCAAAATAACTGTATAAAGTTGTGTCCTCCTATGAGGATGATAGTTTCTTCAAGTAACAGTAGTACTTACTTGAAGTCTACAGTATTGCTTCCCCAATGTATTTGATATATATGTTAATCAAATTGTGGGAATTCCGTCTCTGTGTTGGCATTCTGGGTTCTGTAATGTGGGAAGATTTGTGTGTTTGAGGAAGGCATTTGCTGCCCTGGACAGAGAGCCAGTGGATGACTAAAGATGTATACCCTACCTGAACTTGTCTTCTTTATGTTAGCTAAGAGTGCCATCAGCTCTCCTGTTCTACTGCAGTGCTGTTTGGAGTTTCCTATTTACTGTCTAACTCTTTGATGTGTGTGGACAGTCCTGCCTCCTGATTCTTGTTCCTAGGCTGGGGCATCTAGCGGTGACTGTGTAACTAGAAGCAGGATTTTTCTGGCACTGTTTCTTTTCATTTGGTGGTCAACCTCTCAGAGCTCGCGCGCTGTTCACACATTGCACTGTGCTGCTCCAGATGACGTGCACTGCTATACGTGTCATACATTTGCCTCAGGAAGTGCTGCTGCCAATTTGCTTTGGGACAAAGCTGGGCCATGGTAGTAAGTGAGCACCACCTCCTGCTTTAGAGGTTAATCTCCATTTTGGGTTGTTTGTCTATTAGAGAATATTAGCCAAATGTGTTACTCCAGTTCAATTTACAGGATGACAGATGGAGTTTAAGTTGAATGCACTGTACAGGATTAAATGAGGATTTGCAGTCATTACTGTGCAGGTAGCAACTCACACACTGAATGTAAAGTTCAGCTTTATTTTGGCATCCATGGAGGGTGTGTCTTCTCCATCTCCCTTTATTGCAATGTCTGGCCTTTGGCTTGGGCCTTTATCGGGGAGCAGCCCTTTAATTGCCGGTAGAGGCCACTACGGTGGGCTCTAAGGCTATTAGAACATTCTGCCACTAGAGGGCAGAAGGTTCTAATAAATAAAACAAAGTCTTCATGGAGCCCGAGGGGATTAAAATCCCCTCGGTCTCAGGCCCTTGTTCACAGCTGTTGCTGTGAACAAAGAGAACATTAGAATGCTGACACTCAGGGCTTTTTCCAGCCAGTAAAAGCCCAGAGCACTCGTTGTCTGCAATGGAGGTTCCAACATTCCAATGTTCTAATAATTCTTAATTTAAGACTAGAAGGAAGATCAAAATGGAAAACTTTATCGGTGGAACTAGTAAGATTACGTCCAAGAGGCGAAGGTGATATTTACGAATCTGTAGATGAATATGCTTCAGCGATTAAGACACTTGGCAAAAGATTTTGTCCTAGAAAAGAGTATTGAACAATCTGAACTATCTAAAAGGGAATTATCTACTGTTGGATCGGAAACGGAATCCAAGGAAGTGAAAATGATCCACAAGAGTAGCACTGATAAACCTATGGCAAAAAGTATTTAATCTAAGCAATCTCAGAAACCAGTGATAACATCTCCTAATGTTGAATTGTGAAATGTTTATTTCTGTTGTGGAAGCAAAGCACACTTAGGCAACTACAGTGTCCAGCTTTGAATCAAGTATGTTTCAAGTGCAACAGGAGAGGGCACTATACTCAAGGGTATAGAGTGAGCTCTACTAGAAGGTGCAAACAACTGCAGGCAGTTAAAGCTGTGGAGAAAGAGTTAGATGAATATGGTGATGGTTAAGTTCGCTGAAGAAGAATATGAAGTAAATGAGGATAACATTATCAAGCATGTGGGGAAAAAGGAAGCCAACTTATTGTAATATTTTAAATAATGGTCACAATATTAACATCATGGCAGAATCTGGTTCGTCATTTCCATTAATAGGTAAAGCAGAATATGAACATTTTCTGCAGGTGGCACTGGAAGAGTCTCGCATCTAATTGTTTGCGTATAGATGCACAAGCGTTATGGTTGTAGGAACATTTAGCGCTAAACTTGAGTTTCAGAACAACTGTACTTAAGTTGAAGTTTATGTAGTGAGGAATGGTTCAAATTTGTTAGGGTGGACCGATCAAGGACAGCCTAAAATAACTCTTGATCCCAATCGCCATGAATTGGCATTAACCAAAGGGAAGTTGCTGGCTTCATGCTTGAGTCCTTTACAGTGGAAAATGGTGTTGAAGTAGGGAACTGGATCCATAAGCGATGAGCTGCTGTGCAACATCACAAAGTATAAAAAAAAATTAAAAAAACACTGATAGCGCTTTTGTCCTTTAAGTCTGTGCTGTTGTGCAACATGTAAAAAAAACAACAACAAAAAAAAACAGTGGGGGTGTTTGGGTGCGAGGCAACACATCGTGGAGCAGGAGGTGGGAAAGGTGGGGAAACACAGGCAGAATAAAGGAGAGTTACTTTTGGACATGCACTCAATAAAAGTAGATGTCCAAAAGTTACAAAAGAGTACCTGCAGGAGCCTGCGGTCAATGGAAAGACACTGGCCACAGGAAGTTGTACTTGGCTCACGTGCCGGAGAATGGACAAATGGAGAAGCCCCAGGAGGAAGCTGAGGCAAGGAGAAGGTGCTGCTGACCAATCGTAAATATAAAGAAACGCAAGTGACGTGGGAGACAACCAATGGTTAGCAGAGGTAAATAATGGGTGTGATCAAACCCCTTTTAAGATTTTTTTTTAAGAATAGCTTTTGCAGACAGCGCTTGCATGCTATAGGCGAAAACAAAAAATGAATGTACTCTTGTGTAATGTAACTGATGTTAATGTAAAGCTCTCCAATACCTTCGGATTGGGATATAGCACTATATACAAATGCCCAAAAAAACATAAAAGGAAAAAATAGTATCTCAATCTCAGCGTGAGCAGCCGACAGAAACTAATTAAGATAAATCATTCTGTACTTGGTCCATGCTTCACACAAAGAAATGGAAGTGAGGCCTTTCACATGCTGTCAAATTAGAAGGCAGCAAAGAAGAGTGACAATGATGCTAACAAATGTAAGTAATGGGTGGGCTAATAGACCATTTTGATTTTTTTTTTTTAAAGGCACAAAAGTTCATCACAAGCGCCTGCCGGAGAGACCTAAAAAGAAGTGCTTGGAGGGCAAGCAGTGGCATCACAGGAGCCAGGCAATCAAAAGAGATGGTAAAGAGGCTATGTTGTATGGGAGAGACAAATAACTTCGGCAAGCTGGCACACAACTAGCAAGTAGATAAATAGGAGAGACACCAGATTAAAGACAAATACTTTAAAATATGAATCACCGGAGCAACAGACCAAAAATGAACTGCCTCAATGATATGGGAATTGCTCCATGATCCACTCTCCAAAACACCATGATAAGGCAGCATAAATTCACCTTGTTCTCTACCTGTATCTGTCACTCACTCGTTCAATCTGGCTCACTGGAGGAGCTACAAACAGCCACTCACTTGGTAAAACCTGCCTTGTGTCTTTCAGATTCCATATAATCTTCCATTGGGAAGATCGGTAATAGAGAAGAGTTTCATTCAGACTTAGTATTAAAAACTCTTACCTTTAATAGGAAGTTTCTGAAAAGTCTGCACATACCTCAGTTAAACAGACTCAAAAATACCCTCAGCAGGTGAACTTAAATATCTGCAGCCCAAGTTTTTATCTCTATTTCGGATTGAAAGAATGCAGCATAGTCATAAGTAACAAGATCTGCAAGAACGAACCATCATCCAGGAGAGGGTGGAGAGTGAAATCCGTACCTGATTTTCAGGATCTCCTGGTAAAATGGATTTTTTTTTCATCAATCAAATCGGAAATAATTTACAAAGCCAGTGGTTGTCCTGAAAATTTGCCATGGACTGGGCACTCCTGGACATAGGGTAGACAATCATGGCCTATAAGCTCTTCAAAACTACATATTTCACTAAACGACTTAAGTTTCAACCCCCAATGAACCAGGTTTCTGCTTTGACTTTCTTCATAATGCCCACTAGAGTGGAAGAGCTCTACAGAAAACACATTGCGTGGGCTTTATTCAGGATACAGAAGTATCCAATGTAATTTTCTAAGACAATGTGAAGGCTACAGTGCAAAATGAAATTCAGGCACTGTGAAGCAGGTACACTTTTATTACAGATTGCAGTTCATCTGCACAAAAGCTGATACCCAACCTCTTCCCAAACAAAAAAAACAAACAAAAAAAACCATACAAGCGGTTAAGAATGAGAGAACAATTTACCTTTTTCAGAGGGCTTCTTTTCAGATGGTTTAACACAGGAGTTCTAATCCCTTTATTGAAGAAGCCCTTATAGTCCAGGACCACCTCAACTACTTGATTACTGACTCACAATCAACCTGGACAGTATTTTGACATATGCAACCATTGATCTTGTATTCAAACGAAACAATAGAAGTGTGGTGAGATTTTCTTTTGCAAACCTACTTCAGGGAGAAAGGAATAAAGAACGCTGGGCGGCTTCATATCTCAGATGTGGTAAGGTGCCAGATGGGAAAAGCACCTACCTGCACAGGTTTTGGTGACTTCAACTCAACACCTTCTGTCCATTTACACACCATTAGCAACCCGTTTCCCTAACCAGAAATTAAATGGAAATAAAAAGCTTTGCATAAATCCATGTATGTGATTCGGATAACTAGCGTATTCCCCTCTGTTTTCATTCAGGGTTGAACTGGGACAGAAAGTAGACCCGGGCATCAAAATAAAAGTGGTCCACATTAATGAATAAGATAGCAAACAAATGTGGCCCATTTTAGCAAACTGGGGCAGTTTGAACATGTAAGGATAAGCTCCTTTAGTGTTTTGAAAGCTATGGAAAGCTGCATGGATTTGAGCTTGTTGCAGGCAATTTTTGTTTTATTATCAGGGAAATCAACAGCAGAAACCGACCCATCAGACTATAAAACTGGTCAACACACAGCCAAAACTTTGGCCCATAGAGTGACCTGTCAGACCAGCCTATCAGGCACTGCCTAAATGTCAGACCAGCTTATCAGGCACTGCCTAAATGTCAGACCAGCCTATCAGGCACTGCCTAAATGCCCTATCAGCCAGCCCGGCGCCGATTTAATTTACCTGATCATGGACATCAACCTGTGTTGTGCTGGCTCAGAATTTTGAGCTTCAAAGGAAATGTATTTTGCCAGTATTGTTGACGCAAAATAAGGTACACGAATAATTTTTAAATTGGGTAATGCCTGTTATTTCAGTGCTGTCAACTGTTTTAGAGACAAAATGTATAAACTGGGTCAAGGCATTATTTTGTTCGTGAATCAAACGATATTGCAATATTAATATTAAGTAATTATTCTCGTGGGTGTCAACCAATCCAATCTCTGAAAGAGATTACAATCAGGATGCTAGCAAATATTCGCTCAGTATATTACAGACGAACAGGCTTATTAAGGAGCAGGCATGAAACAGCTTGCAACAGAAAAGCATGGTGCTCCTCACCACCACGTCTCTTGCTGTGAAGTGGGAACGGTGTGAAGGATAGGCAAGCTGCCTAACAGAGGTGAACTAATGGGAAGCAGTCTTGATTTGTACAGTAAGGGCTTCTGCAACACACTCTGTTCAGTTACTGATGAAACAATGCTAGGCTTAGAAACTTTAAAGATGTAACCATAAATCAAAGAACTGTAGATCTACGACATTAGGGAGAGTGACTAGGTGAACCGCTGTTCTTTTTCCGTGCTATTACTATTACAAATCTAAGCATGTAACTAGTTACTTCCATGATAAACTTACAGATTAGTAGGTTAATAATACATAGGATCCTGCAATCCCTATATAAAAATCTGCCTCTATTTTCCTTTTTACAGGCGACTTAAGACGCACCTAGTCGCCTGTAATAAAGAAATGACACAGCTGCTCAACTGTAATAATTTATTACATTTGAGTTCTATCGTCACAATGCCCACAGCCAGAGAGGAAGTTCAGGACACAGAGCATAATGAAACCTGCAGTTTAAAAATCACAACGTGGATTTTCCTTGTTCAGCAACGTTTTTCTATTTTAACAGTGATCAGGAGATATTTATGGCAAAATGTATTGCTGACTGCCTTGGGTTATAATAGAAAGAAGAGGATCTACACGTTCAAACCTACAACGCTTTTTTTGTTTTCAAATCTGACTAGCTTTAAACTGAATTTAATATATTGTTGCAACAAATGTTTGACTGCTTGTTTAATGTTTAAATGGATATTCTAATTTTAGTAATCATGTTTGCAAACATGCTGTCTCTTTCATGTGAAAGAGCAAAGCACTAGAGCTTAAGTGGCATTTCGGAAAGGGGATGATGTGACCATGTATTGTACGGAATTACGTAGCCCTGCCACACATAATAAGGAGATTGCAAGTGACCTTCCTGTTCCATAACCATTACTTTATAAAGGATCTTGGCCTTTTGGCCTCCTTCTTCTATATGGTCATGGAACTCCTTGCTGACTTGCAAAATTCTTATAATGTGCGTCAGGGAATAATTTACCCCGTGTAAGCCTTGCAATACTGCAGCTTTTTCAACATTAAATAGTCTAAAATAAATAATGCACTAACTAGCTAGAGGATATACAGCTCAAGGTTTCAAAATAGTGATCAATTTCTTGTGTTAAGGCGATTTTCAAAATTCTTAATTATCGCATACAAGTTCTGCATCCACTCCTACGTCAATGAACTAATGCATATCCAAAAAATATAGATTTTGAACTTGAGATCTGTAGCACAAGAGGACTTCGACCATACGGCCTTCAATGCAAAAAAACAAAAAAAAAAAAAAAAAACAGAAATAGAAATAGAAAAAAAACAACAGCTCTTTCTTCTCTTTCACATTCCCACTACCATAAACTACTCATTCACAGTGCAATTATCCCAGTCAAATCGCAACAATCATGGTTGCTTCCCCTGCTAAACACCATCTATCCGATATCACATGGATAACCAGTCCCCGGCCCCTTCTACAACCTGCCTTAATGCTACAAGGTTCTTGAGAGGAGTTCAATGCCAACCAAAGCAACATACATCCCGGCGCATCATTCACTACTACAGGAGAAGCTTACCACTCTCTCCTAATATAAATATTCTTGAAACAGGAAAGTGGCTATTTTAAAGTGAATTGCCTAGTCCTGAGCCACCGAATACTCCAAAAGTGTCGAAAAACACTATTTTAGAAGCAATTTGCATATATTCATGCATATTATTCTTTAGTAGTAACTCCTTATGCTTCAAAATGACTTCCTTCAATCTCGCACTGTGACATTTTAAATGCTTCACAAATAAAACCTCAAATGTAGAACCAGCATGTGTTTTGCATCATCCACTGCCTACTCAGGGCAGCAAATAAATCACACATTATTATATAATTTGAACCACGTACTATATACACAGTGTACCTCATCCCATACATCAAAGACAAAGGAAACTATGAATTCAAAATCCCATGAAGTTACTTCAAGTGAAATGCAACATCATCACATTCAAAATGATATATCGAAAGGGAAGGTGACAGATTGAGGGTTATAAGCATTGCTCCGTAGCCTGCAGTAAATGTGTCATGGTCCTTCCAAAAAAATCTTGAAATCACAACTCAAGGTGAAACATGTTAGAGGAGGATCCAGGTACTTACAAAGAGAAGTGGCAAGGATAGCGGGACGTGAAAGACGTGCAGCGTGGTAGGTTTGTGGTCTTCAATATCCCTGCTTCACCAAGCAACCTTGTTCAATTATCTAATTGTTTAAGTTTATCTAGACAAGGAAGATACCCATTTCTACTGAACGTTAATTTAAACATGAATTCGCAGCCTATACCTTTCAGTTGACAGAAATACAAATTCACAGCAAGGCCCCAATTAATTGAAGGATTCTTATATTACCATAATTTGCATTTGGTAAAAACCTGCTGGTAGAATGGTGTTGAGGGGAAAGTACCACTGGTGAAATCCACTCTTCCAAATCTGTCAAATTACAGCCAATTGTAAATGCATTACCATCCGTTTTAATTCTATTGCTATTGACTTAACCTATTGCAGGTGGAGTGTGTCTTTCATGGTGTCAAAAAGCGCCTGCTATATTTAGAGGCAAGTCTGATCTCAGATCATGGACTCTGCTATTAGGTTCCTTTAAAAGCCCCTGTAAGTCTCACACATATCTTTTCTCCAAAGATGATGTCCTACCTTTGGCCGTAAATGTTAACATCTGATGGAATTTCTTTGCTGGTGGGCAACACAAAGCATGTGCTTTATCTGTAGTATTTTTACTGCTGGATTCAAATAATGACAATGTTAATTCCATATCTCAAGCAGCAGTAATTGTAATACTGCTCGGTTTATCCTCTGGCTGGGCATTAATCATAGATTGCAATTATTTCTTATACGGGTGGGTCCTAAATGACTTCAGAGAATACAAAACTGAGATTCTGTTTTTCAACCTCAGTGTAGGCAAGATAAATGTGTGTCCTAGGAGTCCAAAGCAAATAATGTGTGTATATTGTTGTCAGTCCTCTGTCATTTTTTGGGCTCATTGTATCTGTGATAATACTGAAACAACTCCTACAGTGACCCACTTCATCTATCCATGTCTTGGTTCCAGCTGCTACACAAACTAACTAGAGCAAGGGAACAGGAATGTGCACTTTCAATCCTTAGTTCTTCCATGGGGTTGCTGCCTCCTCAGACTGTTAAATGCACACTTCTCAAAGTACAAACCTATCACAAAAACCCTAACTCGCTTTATATAAAAACATTCACTTCCCCACCTCAACTCTCTCACACCCAGTAGCCACTGAGTCCAGATTTTAATTGCCCACAATCAGTAAACATGCTTCCTATTCATAGCTCCAAAATGCACAACTACATAGGCAAACTATGTCTCAATAAGACGTTGCAGGTCACATTAAACTTTTCATTAGACTATCACTTTCGCCAAAGTAAATCCCCGGCAGTGTCTAGATTCTCAAGCGATCTGTGAGTTACTCATTTATCTGTATAACTTGCTTTACATTTTAATCATTAACATGATACAGCTGTAAACACAGACAATCGGAACATGAATATGTAAACCGAATTTTGGGTTCTATTCAGTGTATCTAGTTTGATACTTCATTTTGATGTAGCAACACAAAAGGATGATGGATGGAATGCTGAATATTGTCAAACATTTATCCACAGATGCACGGATCTTGGTTAAATCCATCATCTTTTATTTTGCTCACCAAGCCACACCACCCCACTTTGGACCCAGCTATATGCAAATCTGTCTTGCCCCTGCTTCTGCATTTTGATGTATTCAGTAGTTTTCCTGGTAGATACCTAGTGAAACCATTTTTGGCCTCTCCTGAAAAGTCTCCTTGCTGGACCTGCATCCCTGCACCCAGACTTTGAAACTCCTTCTTTGTCACTTCTTTACCTGCTTAAAGTGCCTCCACTCTCTCCCCTACAACTCCTCTAATTCAGTTCCATTACCCTAAGATAGGCTTATAGCCCACTGACACTTGCACTGTCAAAACAATTAACCTGCTACAATCTCCGACCCCACAACCTATGAGCGGGTAAGACAATGAGGTGCCCTCCAATCCACATCTACATATATGAAAGGTATTTCAGGCAACATAAAACGTAACCAGCATGTGTAGGCGACAAACGGGTGATGTCTAGTGCCATTATCCTGAAATCGGTAGTGTCAACATAGTATGCTGCACAAAATATGAGCTGTGGTTTGCTGGGCAGGACTCCCAAACAACCCCTGGATGTTGGGATTTTGAATCAGAAGTTCTGGTTGCCAATAAGAAAAGGATGCTTCATTAAATATTTTACTAATGACTTATACAAGATGTAACATCTGACAGCCCAAATCAAACAAATTACTCATGACATCAGTGGTTCAGTCTTTTTCAGGTGAAGTTTTTTTTGCCTTTCCCTAACCCTGTTCAAGGTTACCCCCCCCCCACACACACACAATAAAAAAATAAAAATAAAACATTCAATTACGAACTTTATGACTTGCCAGATTGTTACTATACAGGACATTATTGCCTTTTGGGACAATTAAATGGTATGTAGATTTCTACCCTTCTCTTAACAATGTAATGTTCCTTCAGAAGTAAAAAAAAAAAAAAAAAAAAAAAAAAAAAAAGCCAGCGATGCCCTATAGACTGTCCAGCTTCCACAACTTCTTTCCAGCAAAATCTGCACTGGCTCAGTCTACTAAGAGTGCTTATTAGTGAATCAGTCAATAAAACAAAGCATCATTTGTCTGCAGAATAGCAAAAATAAGTCAATCTGCTGCCACAATCAAAAGAAGAAACTCCTCTGTACAGCAGCTTCCATGTAAATGAATACGGCTGAAATCAAAGACAAGAGGGGTGATTCCTGGGAGTATGAGGACCCTAGCTCAGGCACAGTCTCAGACTGTCAATGAGAGGACAGCTAACCCATCTACCCTAAATATCAATCATAACCCATCAGAGCCACTCACCACCCTTAAACAACTTCAAATATTTTCTACAACCAAATTAATCTGCTTTTTAGTACATATCTTATTATTGACCTGGTTTGGTTATGCAAATGCATCAAAATGGGCATTCTTCTATTCTCGTTGCTTCAATTAAACCCATTTTACATTCAGCTGCTAGACCAACTTCTACACCTAAAATGTAACTACTTATCTCCAGTTCCACTTGATGATCATTCGCACCCCCTAGCAGATAAAATAAAATGCAAGCTGGCATGCACCATTTTAAAGGCAGCATCACCAACATCCAGGGTAACTTTGTGCATCCCTCAAAATCCCTGGCAGGAAAAAAGCTTGAGAGCCTCAGGTAAGCGCAGATTTTTAATTTTTAAAAAATTAGAACAGACCATGTCGCTACTCAGTCACTTTCTGGAGCAGCTGCACCGTTTGGGACTCTCTCTTGGTTGCCCTGATCCAAGCACATGATTTTCTCCAACTTTGCAAAAGAGTTAATGTTCCACCTCATTAAATTGTGCCTGTACTCATTTCAGTGTCTAACACGTTGATCAACTCTTCAATTTCTTCACATTTTTTCTGCCCTTTTCATGTGTCCCTCCTCTAATTTAGTCCCACCCCTACCTTCAAGAGTATTTTACTTAATCGCCCCATCCACCTTTCTCCCTCTTCTGCTTTTCTCACTTTTTATAGTATCTCTTCACCCAACCATATCTTTCCCACTTTTGCACCTTTTTAAAAAAAAAATTACAACAAAGCTTCGAGTTGAGAACAGAACGCTGAACTCTATATTGCTGAAATAGCTTGTGTAACTGGCACAAATTGCAAAGCTCCATAATTCTGCCACATATTTGGTACTACAGAAAATATTTCCAACACATAGGGGGTCCTTCTGACCCTGGCGGCCGGTGACCGCCAGGGTCACCGACCACGGGAGCACCGCCAACAGGCTGGCGGTGCTCCCAAGGGCATTCTGACCGCGGCGGTTCAGCCGCGGTCAGAAAGGGTAAACCGGCGGTCTCCCGCCGGTTTACCGCTGCCCCATTGAATCCTCATGGGGATTCAGACACCCCCTACCGCCATCCTGTTCATGGCGGGAAACCCGCCATGAACAGGATGGCGGTAGGGGGTGCCGCGGGGCCCCCATAAGAGGGCCCCACAAAGTATTTCAGTGTCTGCTTTGCAGACACTGAAATACGCGACGGGTGCAACTGCACCCATCGCACCCCTGCAACTACGCCGGCTCAATTCTGAGCCGGCGTCCTCGTTGCAGGGGCATTTCCGCTGGGCCGGCGGGCGCTCTTTCGGAGAGCGCCCGCCGGCCCAGCGGAAATGTTTGAATGGCCGCCGCGGTCTTTTGACCGCGGTGCGGTCATTTGTCGGCGGTACCTTGGCGGACGGCCTCCGCCGTCCGCCAAGGTCTGAATGACCCCCATAATCTTGGCATAAGGCATCTTTAGTTTTGCTTACATAGTTAATCATCATGGTCTGAATTTTACCCTCATTAAAACTTTGTTCAAATGTATAGTCAACTGAGGCTTGCTGTGAATGGTAATGTTATACGGGGATGTGCTCAGTGAACTGTAAATGTCCACTCATGTGCAAACTATTAAAAATATGCTAATACCTCCTCAACAACACACCAATGATGACAAATCAGATACTCTGATCCCAATAAGAATGGCTCACTCAGCCCATCTACATTTCAGAGCCAGATAAAACGAATATCTCCGACAGGTAATACAACCACAAGGTGTGAAGGGGTGGGACTTGTATAAAATAACAAATCAATGTGACCATCATCAAAGTTTTTTTTATGCGCAATTTTGGGTGACAACTTATTTTTTAATGCTAATGATATACTGGATACAGTTGTAACTGATGAATTGATGTTATACTTTGAGCAATTCTATTTGGAAGTACAGAAGTGTGTTTATTAATGTAGTTTAGTTATGCCACATTTCTGCAGTTTCATCATTTTATTAAAATGGATGCTGTTCAGTTCATCTTACTCCAGCTCACTACCCCTCCCAATTAATGTCCCTTGGTGTGCCTTCTCTTCTCACTAATTTTTTGTAGAGTAGGGGACACTGACGTAATTTGTTATTACCCTTAGAGGGTGTTTATTGTGAATGAAACTTTATGCACGTACCCAAAGTATCATTTTGAAGGACACTTCTGCTGAAAGTTCCAATGTAGGCTCACGAGCATACACTGATGTAGGGAGTCTTTGTTCGAAAATATTTCATATCGTTTTGTACATCTTCAGACTTTGCTGTGGAAGGTACTGGAAGATTTGCTCTGCCTTAGAAATAGTGCTAGAATAGTTCTGATGACCACCATGATTCCGATTTGTCCAACATGTGTTACCACTAGTCTTGCCATGCTTAATTTGCAGTTTTAGCTTATTATCTACGTGCAAAATGTGTATAGAAATACCTGGTTTTGGCGGTGAGGCACAAACTTTCCCTGATCTACTGGAGATGCTGTTCGATTATTGAGAAACTTAATTTTCCTCACAGGACTCTATCCATTTAGTCTGATGACTTCCTCCCTAAAATAATCCCGATTTCTGACTATGTACTCTGTCTTTGACCCTTCATGACATATTTTGTATTTCTCTGAAATGCCTATTCTGAGATTTTGAAGAAAAAAAAACATTTATCTTTTTATCGGACTATAACTCAGTTATTGAGCGGACCAAGTTATTTTTATTAAATTCCTCATCTATTTGTTGGGCTGGATGTTAAAGAGGTGGTGACAACGCTAGATCAAGGGTGCTGGAACCAAGCTGCCCAAGGTAAATTTTGGGGTGTCCAAAACATTGGGGTGCAAGTAAATATCGGGGCGTGGCTCCCACACTATTCCAAGAAAATCCCCCCTGCCACGATGTGTGTAAAAACAAAATCTAGCTGATTTAAAGGAATGAACAACTATAAAATGAGTGTTTCAAAGTCGCACCCCACAATTTAAAGAATAAAAAACACCTTTTGAAAGGCAGCGAATGTCAAACCTGCATTGCTTCATCACCACCAGCGAGCGAGACTATACCGTGCACAATGTTTTCATAGCACACGCCACGATGGTTTCTAACACCACTAATTTGGACCCCGCATTACACACAAATAATTGACTTGGGCGCTGTGAATGCCGGGGCTTCACAACAATGCTGCATTAAGATCTGCATCCGAGAAGGTTCCCCGGGCCTCGGAGTGCGCTAGGAGCCAGCGGTGGAACTCTCAGCAGAGCCGGAGGCGCTATTGTCGGCAATCTCTGATTAGGACTTTGCGTTCTTTAGAAGAAATAACATTTCAAGAACTTCACACCCACCGAAGGTGGGACAGGGCGGAGTGCACGATTCCCCCCGATGGTGAAGAGAGCAAATACATAATTAAGCTTGATTGCATCCATTCGGAAAAAAAAAAAACATACAGCGGTATTCAGAATTCCCTCTGGTGTATATTGGTGGAATGGGTACATTTTGTTTTTTTTAAACGTACCTCTGGGCACTATGAAATGTCACTTTCTTACCTTTCCTGGCTGATACAATATGTTCTCTTTGTGCCAGAAGAGGGTTTTCACAAACACACTGTATCAGTGGCACATTAAAATCCACTTCGCTCATTAACATTTTAAGTAGGAAAGAAAGTCAATTTTAAACAAGGTGACATTTTTGCATTTCATTTCTGTCTCCAGACTGTGCTCTACGTTCGCTACATGTACCCAGCAGCTACTTTCTCCTAGAAGTTCGAGCTTGTCTCGCACCAGTCCTTTACTTCAGACCCAAGGTACGCACTCCCATAAGGTCCTCCTAGCAGAGTTTTCAGAAGTCTCCTCGCTCCAGAGAGCGGGAAGAGTTGCCTACGGCATGCATGGCCTTGGACACATGGGCCATCCTATTCATTTCCTCGTCCCATGTTAATGGTCTGAGCATCTGAATGCTTTCCGACATAGGTTACATTTTCTGGCATATCAATTTATCATTTAAAACATTTGCTATTTCTAGATTTGAATTACATTTTACTACTAAATAAACATGTTCTTCCGAATTAAATAACAAATACTAGAAAAATGCAGAGCGTCATTCTGATTTTATAGTCATCATCGCTGTATTTCTTACAATGGCATCCCTCAAAGGTCCGTGAAACAAGCCCTCTGAAAAGTTTTGAATATCTGCAATGTTATATCTTTGTTGGCATTCTCTAAACTCTGAATAGTCGTCCGACAATGGTCCTGCCCTGGGAACAGGCATGTTATGCACAACCCTAAATATGCGACTTCAGAGAATTGATCATGAATTTTCAACAGTCACAAATTTCACCACTTGGTAAAATTTCCTGTAAAAATGAGTCATAAATTTGAAATTGCCATCTGCATCCCCCAAGTGTCATTTTTGTCCACACCGACGTTGAAAGCAGGTAAAAATGATTGAGTGAATTGTACCGTTTGTGTAGTTGTCTCAGAAAATTCACCATTCTGCCCTCCAAAATTTACCCACACGCACAGTCCCAAAACGGACTCCAGATCATCCTATGTTCTGAAAACTTCAAACTAAGGGGAACGGGGCGACGAGGGCCAAACATCCTCTCTAATTATCCATTTGTTACATTTGTTGTCACTGTGTTTTGCAACAAAAAAAAAACACAACTCTGAGAAGACCTTTCTCCCTTAATGCACACAAGAGAAGATCATCAACAGTTCCAGCAGCAGGATCCACTCACAGAGAGCCGCCATCTTGTGTGTCAGGTAAGTCTTACATGTTAAGAGTCTCCAGAGGCCAAATAGAGACCATGAGCACACATCAGTGGCCCAAACAAGAAGTACAATATACCTAGGTTGACCAAAACAAAAACCAGTGAGCTTTGAAAACTCCACACTGCATTTTTGTGTTTTGGTTTTAATTCCACCATTTAATGTAGTTTCTTAATAAAATATTTTCAAATCGAATGTAGGTTGGCATAGCCTGGGAAGCATGTCGGCAGCAGCATAACTGCTGAACTTCGGCATCTGAGGCCCACACGGGAGCATTTATCTGGCCCCACCTCGAGTTCCACTGACATGCGAGGGTGCATTAGGATTCAAGGGGGGGTCACATAGCAGCATCAGCTTGGAACGAAAGGAGAGAGAAGGACATCATCTGTGAGGATGGGGGCAGAGATGAAGAAGAGCCAAACTAAGATGCCGCTGACCAGACAGAGAAAGATTGCGAGCGTCACAACGGTGAAGGAAACCTCCCAGGACAGGCAGCAAAGGAGTGGGTAGGTGCCTGGCGTGGTTACACAAAGGGGCAGAAGAGACCCTTGCTGGACTCCAGAGGCAGCAGGGGAAGAAGAAGCGCCTCCTTGGCAGCGGCAAAGACCGAGGCAACCACGGAAACACTGTCCAAAGGACAGACAAGTGCGGCGAGGAGAACACGAGAACCACCTCTCCCTCCCCACCTGTGGAGGAGAGGCCATAGGTAGACCAGCCAGGGATGAGGTACTCTTGAGCCAGCGGGGAGAAACCACACGCCTGGAGGCAGTGGGACAAGAAGAGGCACCTCCCCAGTGGCGATGGAGCCTGAGGGAACCGAAGGAAAAGCAGTCCAAAGGACAGACTAGTGTGGCAGGGGCGCACCCCACCCAAGTAGAACACGAGACGCTTCTGCTGCCGAGGAAAATAGTAAAAAAACACACCCCCCTCCCCCCACCACCACCACCACCACCACCACCACCCCCATCACCCCCATCACCACCACCAGTGGATAAGAGGCCATTGATAGGCCTGCCAGGAGGACATTTTTGTAGCTGGTGGAGAAGAAATCTCCGGGCTTTGCCTGGTAGCGAATAGAGGCAATGTCAAGGCATAAAAGACTGCTGGGTGAGAGCAACCATGTGTCGCCTCACCCCAGGACTGTGTACAAGGGTAAACGATGTACAGGGGAGAGGCAAGCCACAACAGGAGGCACCCCTCACCCTGTCTGAGAACAGGGGTGCACGTGCCTGGTGCAATGTGGCTGGGAGGGGATGTGAGGAGGCCAGGGCAGCACACACTTGCCCCACAGCTGCAGCGCCTGTCAGAGGTGGTTCCGAAGTTATCCTGCCCATATAAGAAAAGGGCAGATCATCTGGAAGGGAACCACTCACTATTCTGCCCCCTCCTCCACTTCTAAGTGGGAGCACCCAAGGAAAGACATACGCCAAATATACGGGGAGGCTGTGATGACATGAAACAAGCCAGTTAAGCCGCAAAAACCAGAAACAATTCTGCGTGCTGGAGGGGCAACTACGCTACAATCAACGAAGACATTGGACCAAGTGTTGGAATCACATACGGCAGCTATATAAGCACCCATAAAAGATACCAAAGAGGTGCAGGAACAAAAGATCCAAGCTGTAACACATGATGTCAACCTACTCAGGGAGGACCATAAGGAACATGTTGATAGAGTTGCAGACACAGAATCAATCGAGGCTCAAACCCGACCAACAGTGTTGGAGCATAAGGCCCACAACCACAAACTGGAAAAAGAGATGATCACATTGAAACAAAAAGGTCAATAACGCCGAGAGTGCTCGCAACCTATCAACAGCCAGGTGGTGAGACTCCCATAGTGGGCAGAGGGACCATCTATGGAACTGTTCCTTGAGAATTGGCTGTCCATAGTGGTGTTGGAGGGAAGGACCTCCATATGGTTCACTGTGGAGTGAGCTCACAGAGTCACTGGAAAAACGCGTACTCTTGGAGCCCCATCAAGGGCCATAGTGGCTAGATTATTAAATTATCGAGACAGAGACGCAATACGGCAAAAGGTGAGGGCACATGGGTCATGGCATATGGAGGGGGCAATTATCAACATCTACCCAGACTACTCTGGTGCCCCAGCAAAGAGAAACCCTCCTGAGGTCAAAAGACATCTGAAGAGCCTGGACATAAATACACATTGTTCTTCCTGCCATTCTCTGAGTAAATGTGCAGGGTCAAACCTACTTCTTCGCCACCCCAGAGGAGACATGGGAGTGTTTGGACCAGAGAAGATATCCGGCACCTGAGGGGTAAAAGGGTGTAGCACCAACACTAAGGTGGCAGGAACGCAAGGGATGCTGTGCACCAAGAAAACAACACACCTGGGCCAGTCAAACAGACAAGGCAGAATTTGAAAGCGGAAACGCTGTGGCAGCAATCCACATAGAACAAAGTCGAGAAACCAGCACCAGGTGAAAGGCCCTTCGGGGCAGCACAGAAGACTGGTGAGGAAGGCTCAGAAGACAGAGCCACCCCCACCGGTGACAACACCAATGACTTTGTGGGCAATTGTCTGACACAATAAGAGCATTCCAGAAGTTAACTGATGAGGGGCACTTGGAGATTTCTCCCCTCCACCCCAACGAACCGCCACAAACCATAGGGACTGTACTGTGACAGGGCAATCACACTCCCAATGGATCCAACCCTGACAGCGCCTATACAATGGCACAGGACTTTGATGGTTGTATACATACCTGTATACTGAAAGGGCGATTGCCATACAGTAAATTGGGGTGGTGGCCAGGTCCAGGGCTGCTGTACGGTAAGGAAGGAAGAGGCAGGAATTGGGGAACAGTTCATCAGTTCACAATGTTATAATACCCAGGGGAACAGCAGGGAGGGGGGTGCAGACCGAGCTTAAATGCAGGCAGAAATATGGAACTGACGGACATGCTCCAAGGGCAGTGCACCCCCTTTAATTGTTAACTTGGAAAGTCAGTGGCCTGGGCCACAAAATTAAAAGGGGACTAGTGGCCAAATGGACCAGCACAAGTCGAAGGCAATATAGGGTGATTGACCATGCAGGATTTACTACTGGCTCCAGAGGGTTGGCAATACTAGTTTAAAAATCCCTAGCGCTTCAAGTAATGAAAAAGTAGACAGACACCGTGGTTACCAGGGTTCTGGGGAACTGGGAAGGAGAGGCAATGGCATTTATCAATGCGTATGTTCCACCAGGGCTGCAAACAGACCCTCTGCACACCCTGGGACACATCCTGGTGGACCTACCCACGGGCGACGACTATCATGCTCCATGCACCCACAAATAGATAGAACTCACATCAGACAGTGTAACAACCCCACATAATGAAATTAGAGAGCTTTGTCCAGGGGATAAGACGGAGATGTCTGTTGACCACTACATGGACCACGCAGGGAATACTTCCTTTGTTTGGGAGCCCGTAATACGTATACTCTTATTGATTACTTTTTTGCACCCTTGCCAACACTCCACAGATTCACAGAGGCAGAATAGAGGGCACGAGGAACATCTGATCACTCCCCATGGATGATTACATTAGAAACACAAATTTCAAAGGGGAAAGATAAGTGGCAAATAGCAAACTGGTGACTAAAAATTCCCTAGAAGCTAGAGTCACAGAATTAAATTTTACAGAAAGTACTGACTATGTTGGTAAGCCAGCCATCCTAAGGGGGTCCTGTAATGTTACCCTAAGGGGGAGATAATCTCAGGTGAGGCAGGAGATAAAACACAGAGAGAACAGCACTGCTTTGAAGTGGAAATGGAACTTTAGCTGCTGGAGGACACACAAGCCCAGACCCCAACAGAAGATCTCACTCAAAAAATAGTCTGGAAAATGGAAGAATATCGAGCCCTAGTAACCAACAATGTTAAGCAAGCACACATGGCCCAACAAAGAAGGGTAGATGAAGTGGGAGATAAAGCAGATTTTAGCAAGGCCCGCAGCTAGAACAGACATTAGCCAGCTTCTAAGCCCAAGAGGAGAGAGGGTCACAGGAAGCGAAGCAACAGCAGAGATAATGGCAAAATATATGCAAGGCTTCTACTCAGGGATCAGATCTACAGGACTTTGTCTGAGACGTCCATGCAGAAACTGGAGCACCAAAAGTGTTAAAGCCGGAATCAGAACTAACTGAGTGAGAGATATACAGACTGGGCTCTCTCAGCTGCAAGCCAAGAAAACCCCTGTCCCAAATGGCCTCCCAGCAGATCTCATGAAGAAACTGTCCGCCAAAATTGCGGCCCCACTACATACGTTACATGTGGAGGCCCAGCAGGAAGGGGAAGAGCACAGAGATTTAAGAATGGCAACTGTGACACCAATCCTTAAACCAGGGAAACCGGTGGACAAAGATTCATACAGACCTATCTCCCTACTAAATACAGCCACCCAAAATCCTAGCTAAGGCCTTGGCTAACAGGCTAAAGGAAGTAATACTAGACTCAGTTCACCCAGACCAAAATGAGTTTATGCCCCACAGACCAACAAGGCTCAATCTTCGTAGACTTCATAGTAATACAGCAGCATCAAAAGGGGTGGAGGTTCCATTGGCTGTGGTCTCCCTCGAAGTCCATAAGGCTTTTGATGTGGTGGTGTGGCCCTTCCAGTTTGCAATCATAGAAAAAATGGTCTTCGGGCTGAAATTCTTGGCCTGGGTTCACGTATTATACTCTCATTTTTGAGTGAGGCTCAAAGTAAACAGGATTCTCTCCCCAGACTTCCTGGTACAGAGAGAAACAAGACAGGGCTGCCCTCTATCGTCAATGTTGTTTGCATCAGCAATGGAACCATTTGCTGAGTGGGTGCAATTGACGTGCAGATAGAAGGTTGGAGATGGGACTATATATGGGAAAACCCTATATCGCTATAAGCGGATGACGTCCTGTTGAACTTAGCAAACCCTGACGAATGCCTGGTGGGATTAGAAGAAATCATTGAGATCTACGGGAGGTACATTGTACTGAAAATTAATTGGGAGAAGTCACTGATATTCCCAATGGGCACGACGGTGGCAAATCAACGACTCCCCATACCACCAAGGGTCGAACACTGACTCCCCATACCACCAAGGGTCGAACACTGACTCCCCATACCACCAAGGGTCTAACACTGACTCCCCATACCACCAAGGGTCTAACACTGACTCCCCATACCACCAAGGGTCTAACACTGACTCCCCATACCACCAAGGGTCTAACACTGACTCCCCATACCACCAAGGGTCTAACACTGACTCCCCATACCACTAAGGGTCTAACACTGACTCCCCATACCACCAAGGGTCTAACACTGACTCCCCATACCACCAAGGGTCTAACACTGACTCCCCATACCACCAAGGGTCTAACACTGACTCCCCATACCACCAAGGGTCTAACACTGACTCCCCATACCACCAAGGGTCTAACACTGACTCCCCATACCACCAAGGGTCTAACACTGGCACTTCAAATATTTGGGACTGCAGATTTACAGAGGGGAGAAATCCCACTACGAGGACAATCTAGACCTGTTACTCCGGATGCTGGAGACAGACATAAAACAATGGGAGACATTGTCGCTCTCATTGATGGGAAGAGGTCCACCAAGGATAGCAGTTTCCACTCTCCATTTTTCAACACACGAGAGAGCATTGCACTCCTGAATACTCAAAATGCAGGCTGCCAAGTTCTTTGTGGATGGCTATTTAAGCACTCTTTGGCGATGTGAAGGTACGCGTAGCAATATAGCAGTAAAGGTCATTTGTACTGATTCATTCCAGGGTTTTTGCTGTGAGATGTATGGGAGTATGGTAGTCACAAGCACAGATCATTGTTCCTGAGTGAGCAAACTCTGAACAAAGGCGAGAATAGAGGAGTTTGGAAGATGGCAAAGAGCTATGAAAAAGGCACAATTTGAACAAAGACCTGCTGTACCTTGCCGACTGCGTTTTAATCATTTCACCTGTTAAAAGGAGTAACAGGTCAATACAAACTCATGTCAACATGTTGCTTTCACTTAAATGGAGGAAATGGTATCCATGTCAATGTGCCTACATCTTACAACTTGGTTCCCTTTAGTTTGCTCTTGGAAATCAACGTTCTAAAGTAAGATCAAATGATTAAGAAACATGTTTAGCAGAGACCTCCTGTTCGACATGATTTGTCACCCTTTAGCGCTTTTCTGTATAAGTGATTTTCTCTGCCATCTTTTGTCATAGCAGCTAATTGCAAATTATAAGAGTTCCCTCACAGACCTATTTCATTGTATTTGTTGTTGTGGCTTTATACAGAGCCACTCATTTACCTAGGACAGGACTTCTTTCGTTGTTTGATGGCTCCCCCACAGATGTAGTCAAAATGTACAAAATGGAAGCTCTTTTGCCTAAAACGAAACTCACTTTAGAAGGACAGGCAGACGCGCATCAGGCATCTCAATGCCCCTCATAGTGGGCCCCTACAGATACCCACAACAATCTTCACAGGCTGACACTGTAACATCAGGTTTACGGTTCTGAGAAAGACACACGCCACGTGTTTCTTCAACTTACCACACAAATTGAGAACAATCTTGACTTTGCTGGGCCTCACACAAAATATTTGTGGTTGGTGCCCTAATATATTCAAGACTGGATAACTACATCTTCCTCTACTCAGATAATCATAAGCACAGAGTGGATGGATTATGGGTCTTAATGCGATGGAGCCTATGTTGCAAGCTCAGAAGATCACTTCATAGCTTGATGGAGTCACTTCATAGGCTACCCCTGATGGATTCACTTCATAGGCTACCCTTAATAAATTCACATCATAGGCTACCCCGGATAGGTTCACTTCATAGGCTACCCCGGATAGGTTCACTTCATAGGCTACCCTGGATAGGTTCACTTCATAGGCTACCCTTAATAGATTCACTTCATAGGCTACCCTTTATAGATTCACTTCATAGGCTACCCCTGATGGGTTCATTTCATAAGCTACCCCTGATGGGTTCACTTCAAAGGCTACCCCTGACGGATTCACTTCATAGGCTACCCCTGATGGGTTCATTTCATAGGCTACCCCTGATGGGTTCACTTCATAGGCTACCCCTGATGGGTTCACTTCATAGGCTACCCCTGATGGGTTCACTTCATAGGCTACCCCTGATGGGTTCACTTCATAGGCTACCCCTGATGGGTTCACTTCATAGGCTACCCCTGATGGGTTCACTTCATAGGCTACCCCTGACGGATTCACTTCATAGGCTACCCTGACGGATTCACTTCATAGGCTACCCTGACGGATTCACTTCATAGGCTACCCTCACAGATTCACTTCATAGCCTACCCCTCACAGATTCACTTCATAGGCTACCCCTCACAGATTCACTTCATAGGCTACCCCTCACAGATTCACTTCATAGGCTACCCCTCACAGATTCACTTCATAGGCTACCCCTCACAGATTCACTTCATAGGCTACCCCTCACAGATTCACTTCATAGGCTACCCCTCACAGATTCACTTCATAGGCTACCCCTCACAGATTCACTTCATAGGCTACCCCTGACGGATTCACTTCATAGGCTACCCCTGATGGATTCACTTCATAGGCTACCCCTGATGGATTCACTTCATAGGCTACCCCTGACAGACAGGCTACCCTTGACGGATTCACTTCTTAGTACCCTACTCCTGGCAGATTCACTTCCTAGTCTATCTGTGATAGAGTTCTTAGCAAATTGGGCTTCTGAATGTATAAATGTGTAAACCAGTGATACTCAAAGAACAGCCCGGGGGTCGCATGCGGCCCTCCTGACCTTTTCCTGTGGCCCCTTGGTCAACAGAAGCACTTGGCTGTGTTTACTCATCTCAGCACTAACATTAAAAATATGTTAAATAAACGTCCAAGCATTTATTTAAAGATTAATCGCAGTTAAAGAAGTGGAGTAATTAGAATGTCCTGCACTGCAGCGTAACTTTAGGAACACCCATTCTATGAATATATCTTGCAGCAAACGTGTAAAATATGAATGTGTCTTAAAAATTCAAAAACTATATTCCATGCAGAAGTGTTTCACCTTAGGAAATCAGATTGTCAGTGCATTAAAAAGTTTTTTTTTGTTTAAGTGATCGTTTTCAGACTTTAATTTAGAAATATTCATGCTTCCCTCCAACCCTGACAATATTGCCAATAGTGAACTAAAAAGCAAGTCATTTGTTATTTACACCTTTTGGGTGGCCAGTATAGCTATTATACATGAACATCTACATTATTAAAATCGAACACAGTAAAAGTTTTTGTACAGCACCCATTCTGAAGTCATGTATTTCAAGGTACTCTTAGATGTGATAAAGGAGGGAAAGTCAAATAGAACAACTGCCTAGGATCACACAAATTGGTCAAGCATGAATGCCTGGTGTGATCCAGGGTTTTCGGATTCCACCTAGTGCAATTCAATTCAGACACTAGATGTGCATGCTTAGCTTTCACTATACCCACCTTCGTCCACCCTCCACCCACCTGCTCACATCAGTGCGGCCCTCAGTCTTACCGCTGACCAAACGTTTCGGCCCCTGGGAAAGTGTTTGTGAGTACCCATGGTGTAAACTATTAAGCACCACAATATCTGTGAAAAGCTCTTTCGACGATATTCGATGAGCTGGGAATGCAAGGATATACTAAGAAACCCACTTCCACAATACATCTATGATAAATGTCGATTAACAGGAAAGGTGTATGGTATGTTAACCCACAGATCACATGCCGCATAGCACAGTGTCCCTATCCGCAACGGTACAGCAGTCAGATGCAACAGGACATATGAAACTGAATTCCGCTTTCGCCCCATGTAATTCCTAACACTCGGCTAAGAGAGGATCCCAGGTCTTGTTCAGACTACTCATGCGGGCGTCTACCCGGACGCAGAATCACTTAGAGAGGCACTGATGCGACGTGGGACTCGGCTGTAAGAGAACAGCATCTCGAGGGAGGTGGACTGCAACGGATGGGTAGAAATTCCTTTAGAGGGCGAGAAGAGGGGAGTGGGTTGGTGGCCATAAAACTCAATGTACCACAGAGACAAGAGGCGCCATGATTTTCGACATACTGTTAACAGACTCAACAACATATCACAATTTGGAGCGTGACAGCAAACAAAGTCTGAATGTTGGCAAAGCACACAAGATGGCTCTAACAAACAATCAAACAGATCGGATTAAAGGGAACCCTCGGGTAGCAATTGCCTGCACAATCATTCCAACAATGCATATTATTGTAGTAAAAATAAAAAAAAAAATTTATTACAGGACACCAAAGTTTGTCAATTACAAAATAAGCTTTCTAAGGTTTCAGAATGCCGAGGTAATGTACCACGATTCCTATCCACCAGAAAGTAACTCACATGCGCAACTTACATTTCCTAGCATTCCTGCTTGCCTCGTGTCTAATATATCAACAAAGCTGACAGGCTGCACTGTTAAGTTTACCCTTAACATTAATCATGAAAATTATTTATGTGATCCTTCTTTGGTTTACAAGTACCACCGGGTCTGGTGGCTTAGTGGACTAATGCATCCACTGTAGGGGCCTGTGTTTGACCTCATGGTCACAGGTTCAAATCCTGGCAGAGTCCACTCAGCCTTTCATCCAAGTTCTGAGCTCGATAAAATGAGTACCAATGAGTTGGGTAACAATAAACATCTGTTATTCAGCGCCAAGAGGCCTATGGCTTTACAAATACACATGTTATGTTGTTGTGACACTTTTCTGCTCACAGGGTGCTTGACGTGCAGATAAGCACTTCCCACACTTAGGGTTGGTACGGTAGGATGTGCTGGGTAAGTGGCACGCCTAGGGGTGTCCCGTGAACGTATATTATATATACACACACACACACACACACACACACACACACTTATGAGAAGCAGTCACAGAATGACATTCAGAAACAACGTGCGAGGTAAAATCAGTAGAGAAAGAAGAGGGGGTTAACACTCATTTAAACATTAACCCTACATCACAAAATCTTCTAAGGTACCAGTCGATGTCATACAAAGTCATTTCCAGCAAGAAAACAAAGAGTATTCTAGGTCACTCTTCAATTTCTAACCTAGAAGAAACAAGCAAAGAACACTGAAAATAGATCTATTAGAAACCACTACATAAAATCAATCGCTGCAACTTCACGCACAGTAGCCTTTCAACCCAGCAAATCAATGCAAAACAGTTACTAGGACAGTCCATGCAGAATGCTCGTTCCGCAGCCCACAATAATCAGCATCCCAAACCCAGCCTGCGCGTCTACAATCTGCCTTCCTGCCGAGATGGAAATCACAGATGTCATGCACCTCTCTTAACGCCTCCAGATGTGTAATTTCTTAGTATTGTACAGTCAGGCAAACGCCGTTCACCAAAGGGCTGCGACCTTAATTAGAAACTCCGAGGAACCTGTGCTAAGTTAATTATAATCTGACTTGCAATGTACAATGTATACTCCAGCAAACAGTCCTCGAGCCCCGGCGCTGAAAGGCAGAATCGGGTCACACGTGTCCCCTATGTAGAGCGATTCTATGTGACGCTGAAAGGCAGAATCGGGTCACATGTCCCCTATGTAGAGTGATACTATATATGAGGGGTGAGAGAGATGACGTGTACGGTGTAGGGTGGGTAAAGACGCCTGAGCCCCGGCGCTGAAAGGCAGAATCGGGTCACATGTCCCCTATGTAGAGTGATACTATATATTAGGGGCGGCAGAGATGACGTGTACGGTCCAAGGTGGGTAAAGACGCCTGAGCCCCGGCGCTGAAAGGCAGAATCGGGTCACATGTCCCCTATGTAGAGTGATACTATATATTAGGGGCGGCAGAGATGACGTGTACGGTCCACGGTGGGTAAAGACGCCTGAGCCGGGTCACGTCCCCTATGTAGAGTGATTCTATATATGAGGGGTGAGAGAGATGACGTGTACGGTCCCCTATGTAGAGTGATTCTATATATGAGGGGTGGCAGAGATGACGTGTACGGTCCACGGTGGGTAAAGACGCCTGAGCCGGGTCACGTCCCCTATGTAGAGTGATTCTATATATGAGGGGTGAGAGAGATGACGTGTACGGTCCCCTATGTAGAGTGATTCTATATATGAGGGGTGGCAGAGATGACGTGTACGGTCCACGGTGGGTAAAGACGCCTGAGCCGGGTCACGTCCCCTATGTAGAGTGATTCTATATATGAGGGGTGAGAGAGATGACGTGTACGGTCTAGGGAGGGTAAAGACGCCTGAGCCCCGGCGCTGAAAGGCAGAATCAGGTCACGTCCCCTATGTAGAGCGATTCTATGTTTGAGGGGTGGGAGAGATGAAGTATACGGCCTAGGGTCGGTAAAGACGCCGAAGCCCTGTTGCTGATAAGCAGAATTAGTTCATGCACTTCTTCGACGTAGAATAATTCTACATTTATGTGGTGGGGAAAGGAAGTGTGTGGTCGAGGGTAGCCAAAGATGCAGAGTCCCGATGATGCAAGTCTCCTATGTAGAATGATTCGACATATGAAGGTTGGGAGGGGAGGGTAAACATGTCTGAGTCCCGGTGCTGAAAGGCACAATTAGTCCATACACGTCTCCTATGTAGAACAGTACCACATATATGTGGTGGGGAAAGGAAATGTATGGTCTAGGGTAGCCAAAGATGCTGAGTCCCGGTGCTGAAAGGCAGAATTAGTCCATATGTGCCTCCTAAGTAGGATGATTCACAAATGTCTCAACTTCTTATGCTGGGGGGCGAGAGAAATGTAGCTGTATTGGTCTAGGGTGGACAAAGAGGCCTGAGCCCGGTTCAGTTATATAAAATTGTAATTCACTGGTATTGTTTTCTCCCTGGCACACCACAGCATTTACCATTCATAGGTCCTCTGAAGGCATGATGTGCCTGTGGCATAGGCGCAGTAGTACATGACATTCAGATACATGACTCTATGGTGACCAGGACGAGCTGGAGTTTTACATAGCCCGGGGCACTACCTGAAGGCTCTTTTGGAAAACTGGGCCTATCAAGGACTGTAGGCAGCTGCAGATAAATCGAATACAAAACTCAGCCCCTACCAGATACTCCTCTCTTCATATAACAAGGGTCATAAAATCGTCCAAGTCCCCTCTGAATAACACTGCTTTTAAAGCTTCATGAAGCTCAAGTTGGGTTCTGCCCTCATTGTCTGGTTCAGGGCACTTCAAAGCCTCGGCCACAGATATTCTCCCTGTTTTAGTCTCTGGAAGGTTTATTGGTAGAACCCAGCGGGCTACAGATTTATGGTTGGGATCTAGTGAGGATAGGCTCTGTATGCACCCTGGGAATATACGTCCTGTACGCTTTGCGTATAGTGCGCAGAGCCTGACATTTGATTCCAGCTTCCATCGGCAGTCCTAGGCCGTGAGGAAGGCTCACTAAAGAAAAAGTTTAAAGTAAGCCACGAGAGGGCCACTGGGGCCAACTGGGCTGTTTTCCGAAGCTTTTGGATAATAATGAACTGTGATGTGCATGTGTAGATTATTCCACACTATGGACCCAGCAAAAAAGATATTCTATCTATCCCAACTAATGATGTATTTGATGGAGTAGCACTGAGACGGCCTAGGGTAACTGATGATGTAAGTGGTCTGGCTGGTATTGAGTCAGAGAGTAACTGTGCAGATATCCTTGGGCAGATGTCATAAGGCCCATAAATATGAGGCTGAGAGACTGTAACTCAATTCTTGCTTTAACAGGCCTCCAGCACGGTTTGTTGAGACTGGGGCATGGAATCTGCACCTTTCGATAGCGGTTGGTATAGGAGTATCAGTTGTTTATGTAAGCTGCATGAATGACAAACACACAACAACCCTGATCATCGGCTTATATGGCCGGGGTGTATAGGCAGAGCAGGGAATCCTAGTCAGCAAACAGATCTGAAGCTTTGGTGTGTAATAAGCTTGCGGGTAGGGCCATTTTTTACTAAGAGGTAGATACAAACTGAATTTATTTGCAAATAACTCCCTGTTCTAAAGATAGCGTGTGGTTTGGCTGCACGTAATCGGGAACAACCCAGTAAGCAACACCAGCAAAGCGCTGCATCAACAAAGGATCCCTGAGAAACCGCTGCATCTGCAAACCAGGGATTCCCCCAGCAAAACACCTCAGGGAACTTCAGAGAGCATGCACTTTAATGACGGACCTTTGTAACACCACAGCTAAGTCTGCACCGGCACAAAAACAAGCCTTGGACGCAGCCTTTTACAACGAGACACAGAGGGGAAAACGTCACTTGCTTCCTTTTTAAACAGTCACACAGTGAAATCGTGTTATCTGAAGAACAGTTTCAAACCCTTCGTTTTTGGGCTCACGTTTCATTCGGATCTCTTTCCAGGAAGGTGGTCTTTATCTTCAGGCACAGACCCCGTGGGGCAAGGAGTTGTAATGCAGCTGTGCTACAAGCAGCAGGTACTGAACCCCAGATGGAGAGAGGGAAGGCACCAACACTTCAGGGAGTACCTCATTTGAATGAGGCAGTCTCCCCCCCTCCCCCCCCCCCCCCCCAGGGCTGCTGGACAATGTCTTTCCTCTTATAAAAGTTATGCTTGCCGAGGCCTAACACACCAAGGACACGAACCATTCCAAGACAACGGAGGTGACCTTAGACCCCAGTGGTGGGGGTAAAAGGCATACCTCCTACTGGAGTTATGCGGAGAGAAACAGAAAAGGCGAACATGTAAGACGGGTATCCAAGGTGGGGACGGGTCATGAAACGGAGAAATGCAAAATTCGAATGGTTCGATGAATGTGGGGATTAGGCTGTACGTGTTCGGCCGACATAATAGGAGCAAGATCTTAACTTTCAAGATTACAAGAGTCCTTTGGAAATCCTAAAGTCATTTCCAAAAGTAATTAACTATCCCATCAGGGTTCTAATCATGTGGACCAAATAAGCAGGATGACCTACACTTACTTAGCAGGATAATTCCTTGGCTTGCTACAGCAATAGAGAACTTTTTTGTGTGCTGTCAGTTTCCTTCTGGAGTACACTTTCAATGTCCAGTATAAACATTAACCCCAGAATAGCGTATGCCGTGTTCACGCGGTTTGCAGAGTGGTAGGCGTTTCGCCGCTACCTTCAGATAGGGTCACTCACTCTTCCAACACACAGTATTCACATGCACAGCACATACTCGTGGTATCTCCCATTCTAGAAGCCTGGGGATCAGGGCAATTCTCCCTGAAAAGGGTAATGGCCAAGTTTCTGTGCCCGACTCCCGGCCCTGATAACCCCCTTCCCAATTATAAATGACCCGGCTGCCTGAAAAGGTCAATGAGTGCGCTGGATTTTCATGTATTAAATTGTGCTGTTCTGTGGCTTTTAAGGTTGATGGCTGTGGGATGCTGGTGCAGAGGAAAGCTTGGCAAGCAGGCGTGTTATTTATGGCTTGCCTTTATGTGCAGGCGCTGCGTGAACGTCCGGAGCAGCGCAGGTTCAGCACCAGCACGACTGGACAGCTCCACCACAGATGGGACTTTGAAACCGGCCCAGAAGGCAGACTCCCGCGAGAACATCTCCGGCCGCACCGAGGGGTACTCCCTTCAGCCTCGGTCGCAGGGAGATGTTCTGGGGAGCCCCAGGGCCGGCCGAAGAGGTCCTGCTGTGTGCAGGAAAAGATGAATACACGGAAACGACAGATCGAAGATGCAAACACCCTGCACCAAAGTCCCGCCAATGCCCACGGCCATGGCTGCCGGCTGTTTACGTGGGCACTGCTACCTGTTCCTTTGCTACCCACTGGCTGGCCGGTAATAGCAATCCCACCCGGGTCAGCAGCAATGGAGCACGATGGACACTCAATGATGCAGTGCACGAGGACGCGTGCATCCGTGCCCGGCACGTCATCAGAGGTGGAAACTCCGCGAGCTTCATCACAAACAAGCAAAAACAAGAAAATCAGCAAGTGCCGTTACCACAAAATGAGCAGTGGAAAGGGGGTCCGGGATGCCTTTGGGTACCAGGCTGCATTCAGGGACTCGAAATCCCGGCATCCCGCAGCACACAACCATTTTCATAAAACACAGTCGATGACTGTGAGAGATGGAAGGGAGAGCAACAGAAGGGCCAGCCTGCAGGCTCCCGGCGCTGGGGGCGGCTGCTGTGCAGGGAGAAGCTAACACGCGGGGACACCTGGCCACCCCTCCCCCGGTGCGTGGCCACAGGGGGCCTGCCCGAGAGAAGACAGATTCACTCAAGCAGAGCATAGACGCACATGTCTACAAGAAGCGCGGCTCGTGGGCCAGCCCCCACCATCCCAGGAGGCACAGTGCCAGAGGGACACAGATACACTAGCTTTCACCACAAAATAAATTAACGCCTAGGTTGGCCTATTTTATATATGTATACACATATACATAACAAGGTGCATCCAGTACGCATGTATGACAAATATGTAAGTCACGGGCACATGGCAAAAGTGTCAAGGGTCGTGCCCTTCCAAGGTCTTTGAAAAAACTGGAGAAAGTGACACAGGAGTGCGCAGATTCCGTGGCAGTCAAATAGTGAAATGTAAAACCAGGATCATCACAACATGCTCACGGAAGACTCCGCTAAAAGGAGTTAATCTGGTGTCAACTTTGGGCCGAAGTCGAACCAACAGGAGCACAGTTCTCAGAGAATCTGGAGCATCCATTCAATTATGACTTTAGGAATAAATGCTGACGCGTAATCAAGCCATTCATAGTAACCAGAGAGACTAGTGTTCACAGAAACCTGGGCCAGAAAGTCCACCCTACTGACCCCTGAGTGCGCACTAATCTGAGATCCAATCACCATCGATAATAAAGGCCGTAAATAGATAAACCTCCAGTGTTAATGCTCGCTTAGAACACTGCAACAGACAGCGACTCTTAGAACTCTGTTTTTCTTTTCTGTAACGAAACAAAAGGAACATGCAGAGCAAGTTTCTGGCTAATGATCATCTAAAGTAAACCATCCACATTAAGGTAAAGGTCAAAGTTCTGCAGAAACCCCAGCAGAGCTATGTGGTGCGTGTTCATCTACAGTTCAAAAGCAATACATTTCAAACCATTAGCAGTGTGTTCACCAAAAGTAGGATCCCCGCAGGAACCCAAGGGCCAATATCAGAGGAAGCACCAGAAGCATGGTGCAGGGTTGTGCTCCGCTAAATAGAATCAAACACTGTAATCCAAGGCAATACGTTGACCAATGGGCTCCACCGAATGAGTCATCCATATTAACCTAACCTACAAATCGATGCTCATCTAGCGGGACATCTGAAGCATGTGGCTCAATATTCATGTAAAACGATGCTCAGAGTGGCCTGTGAACTTCAGTTCATGTAAACATAGATATCCATAATCGAGCAAGCATGAAGGGACATCAGACGATCCAAGGCCCAGTGCCCACATGAAACTAGACACAATAATTAAGCACTGTAAACACGAGCGTTCATGTAACAAGGTTCAAGAATAATCACAGATGGTCTTGTTTGAATTGTAAAGCGGGGCAGTCATAGATGTCAATCAAACAAGGGCTCATCAAGGTATACGACGGAGGCATACAACGCACATCCTCAAGGGAAAGCACGTCGTTACCAAACCTCCCTTGCTCCATTTGTTTTATTTAAATAGTATACACATACTTCCCGTGACATCTGCCACACACATCCAGGCTTCCCCAAAACACCCGGAAGACCCCTAAGCGGCACACATACCGTCCACATCCGACGCACGTACACAGTCCCATATGAAACACACAACTATTTCCCTCATAACAGGTAAAGACTTCCCCACTCTCACAAATGGCCAACTACTGCAAAAGGCAGGCCAGGTTTCATGGATCCACACTTAGGGACTCTTGGTGCATGCACCCCACACACTGATACCGACCAGACAATCTGGATGTCTCTGAAAAGCACTCCATGTCAAGCTCACACGACACCTTACCCTGATATTCCCCAGATACCTATCATACCTTGCTCACACATCCCCGATCTCCCCGGTAGAACGTGTGTGCCACTCACATGGCTCATAAGTCTCTCACATACCACCCACTGCCTCGAGATGCACCTTAACGACATAATGTGCCTCTTACACTCCAATGTACGTCAAACACATCCCATGTGCCCCTCCAGCCCCCAGGCGCGCATCACAGGCCACACAACTTGCCATTTCCTAATTTCTCACTCATATCCCCCCACTGCAACATATATTCTCCGATTAACCATACATCCATGAGAAGACCCACACCAGGCACCTGAGACCCCCAGATCTCCCTCACCCACCGATTCCCCAAGTGTCCCTGAGCGTGTGTGACTGACACACACACACAGTGCACCGTGCTGCCGGCACCGCAAAGCTGCCAGCCCACGTCTGGAAGATGCATTGGACCCGGCCAGGCTGAGCAGTGCCCCCTCGCATCCTCCACCCGGCGAGCCCCTCAGCACCCCACACCCGAGCCACATTCACACCTGCACCCCCTCCCCGGCAGCAGAGGAGCGCTGCAGCGAGGAGGGGGAGCACTGGACAGGTCCACCCACGGGCCCCCGCACGGTGCTGGACGGACAACAGGGAGCAGCCCTCCCGAGAGCGGGCTCGCCAATGCACCCCACGATGGGATTTTCCTCCAATTGATCAGGCTGTTTTGTGGCATGAGCGGCCGCTCAGGGGTTAAGAGGGGTCTCCGGCCCCCGGCAGGTGGGGAAGGGCGCGCTGCCCCGTCCGTCTCCTCGGTTGTTGCTCGGGCCTCACCTGTCAAGACGCCGACTCGGATTTGGTGGTCGTGGTTGGTCAGGATCATCCCCTCGGTCGCCATGTTGTTTCCCAGCGCCGCTGTCACCGCACTGAGCAGGAGAGAGGAGGAGAGGCGCGAGGGGGAGCCAGGCGGGCGAGCCGAGCGCCGAGGCGGCGAGCGAGCCTGGAGCCGGGAGGAGGAGGGAGCCCGGGGGAGGCGCACAGGCAGCAGCAGCGGAGCGCAGAGCGCACCCAACGCCCGGCGTGCTACTGCTTCATTTGGGTGACACCTGTTCACATCAGAGCTCCTGACACTCCTGCCTTTTGAGGAGATGCACTACATTAAAGCATGCACCGCAATTTTAGCAGCCGTGGCTAAGACACGTGAAAAATATTTTAATTTAAAGGACACAGACTGAGTATGATCAGTTTGTCCTTTGAATCACCCTCTAATGCACTACTCTGGAGTGGTCGAAGCTGCACTGTCATTACCTCTCCCTAGTCAGGAGAACGTCAACGTTTATGGCAAATATTATTGTTTATTATATTTTTTTACTTTCTTCCTTTTACATTCTCCCTGGGCCCTAGCTATAACGAAACAAAATGTATAAACAAGGCGCTTCCTGAACATTATGAGTCTCCAAAGAGGATGAGATCGAGAGTTTTTTTTAAATTCTGCACCCATTGAAGTCAATGGGGCAGTGGGGTAGCGTGGGGGGTGCACGGGGGGGGGGGGGGGCGGCCGCACTGGGCGCAACATCTGGGGGGGGGGGGGGGGGGCGCGCTCGCACTCGCGAGTGCTAAAATCCACGGGTTAGGGGGCGCAAATTACTTGCCTTGCCCCGGGTGCTGACAACCCACGCTACGCCACTGCAATGGGGAGACATGTTTTAGGGAGGGTGAGGACTATTTTCAGGCTGAGTGACCCCATTTAAGTTTACACTTGATATTCCGTTTGTTGTAAAGGGTGGAGATAAAGCCTTCAAGGGCACTGCTCCTAAAGAGGCGAGTTGAGGTGCATGCGCAAGGCGTGCGTGTCTGCTTTCTGGCAATTACCGGTAAACTTCATTACCCTGATTCTGCACTCCTTGTCCCATTACTTACTTTTGCATTATAGGCCCGCCCTAATCTTTCTTCCATTTTAATGAAACGGAACCACCCCTTCCGCTATGAAAGTGGATACAAGATCTACCAGAAACCTATATTACTTAAGCCCCAAATTCCGCAAAGAATAACCGGGCAGGATGGAGGCACATAAGTGATGGAACAAGAAGTGCAGAAGTGGAGTAATGAAGGTTACAGTAAGTAGTCCAGACATTGCCTCCTCATCTCTCCTCCTTCTCCTCTAGCTTACTTTTGCAGATATGGCAAATCTTGAATAATTCTTCGTTGCTCTGAGGGAAAAGAAAATATCATGCTACATATAGTTTATCGTTAACAAAAGCATTTTATATTTATAACTGTTAAACCCATCAGCTCTTAGTGTGGTTCCCCCTGTCTTTTTGCTTCTGACCTCCTGGTTTTTGGTCCTATGCTGGTATGTTTTTGCTGGCTTTAGGACTCTGGGCAGTTTACCATTGTACAAAAGTGCAGATGCTCCCTGTGTAAAAGGTTTTGGTGATTGGTTTCTCAGTGAGTGGCATATTTGATTTACCAGTAAGTCCTTAGTAAAGTGCACTATGTGTGCCTAGGGCCTGTGAATCAAATGCTGCTAGTGGGCCTGTAGAACTGATTGTGCCACCTACATAAGTAGCCCTGAAAAATGTCTCAGACCTGCTACTGCAGTGTCTGTGTTGGCAGTTTTAAACTGCCAGTTCGACCTGGCAAGTGCCCCCACTTGCCAGGCCCAAATCTTCCCTTTTACTACATGTAAGTCAACCCTGAGGATGGCCCAGGAAGCCCCATGGGCAGGGGGCAGTGTATTTAAAAGGTAGGACATGTAATGGTGTGATTAACATGTTCTCATAGTGTACTACTGCTAAATTCGTTTTTTCACTATTGCAAAGCCTATTTCTCCCATAGGACAACATGGGGATTTGCCTTGACATATCTTTTAAGACTTCTCTTTGAAGTTTGCCTACTTCAGAGGGATAAATGGGTATAAGTACTGGACCTCTGACCCCACACAATTAGAATCTGCAGGCCCGATGCGGCTGCATTGCCTCTGTACTCAGCTCGAGTACAGAGTCTTGTGTCACCGACGTCCGTGATACCCGACTCTGCCGCAGCACCTGTGGCCACGTGGTGTGATTGCGATACCGCAAAGTCGAAGCCTTGCATCTTGACCTGCCAGATTCATGGACCCCACCTTGTCGTAAGGAACCACTGCCTCACAACCGATGCTGCATCACCTCCCCTGCCACTATAAGGAACCAACGCCTCACCTCCCCTGCCTAGCAGTAAGGAACCGACACCTCACCTCCCCGGTGGCAGTAAGGAACTAACACCACACTGGCTCCAGCAAGTCCTCACCTCCCCGACTCTGTGCAACATCTCTGTTTCCTCATCGTTTACCAAAGGTACTCCATAACCGGCCCGCAATCCCCCATAAGTGGCATCGCACTGTTGGAAACAACTCTGTAAAGACGGCATGATAGCCCCAGTTAGAGCTATTGTGTTTCTAAGCACTATTCTGAGATGTAATCTTTAAAAATTCGTATCTATGCTTGTATATGTTGGATTTTTGTCATCTTGGTCTTGTTTTACTCAGATAAATATTGACTATTCCTCTAAAGCGGTGTGGAGTACTTTTATGATATTTTGACTCTGTTACTGCGTGTGTACAAATATTTTACTCATTGCCTCTGTGATAAGCCTGACTGCTTGAGCTAAGCGACCAAGGGTGTGAGTAGAGGTTATCTTAGCTGTGTGATTCCCTTACCCTGACTAGAGTCAGGGTCCCTAGTTGGGCAGAGTGCAAACCACTACCAACTAGAGAGCCCATTTCTAGCACTAATCACTGAATTTTACTGACTTCCTAATTTTTTTCTGTAGCTTCGTTCCAAACATTAATTCACTTCTTTGAGCTAAATCTAGCATATAATGCTTAATAAATGTTGACAGATTTGCCCATGTAGCTGCAGAACAAATATCCAAAACTGAGGCACGGCTCCATTCTACCCATGCGCAGCCATCCAGCTGGTTGCACAAACCTGAACACTTCTAGGTAATGGCACACCTGCCAAAGAATTAGCTGGGCTGATGACATACTTAATCCCCCTGGCAAGGATTGTCAATGAGGACCTATAGGCCCTTTTAGCAACCCCCAAAATGAAAAAACAGGAAACCTACCTACAACTGTGCCCCTCATAAATAAATAATCACAGTCAATTTTGCCAATTAATCCTCATCTGTTTTTGAATTAGAACATTGTGGGAACTGAAACCCCAATAATTTGCTGAACCTCAATATTTTTATGCACCAGGATTTTTTACCTCAGGTAGTTCAGCTCTGTAATTTATCACTGATCTAGCCGCACAAGACCACCCTCCCTAACATTAAGCGCAGTAATTATCAGAGTAGAATTCAAATAAAAACTGAGATCACTGAATAATTGAGTTCTAAATCAAAATTATGTTTAAAAGGTTTATTACAAAATTGTTAATATAAACAACACTGAACCATAAAATCATAGTCAAATCCTCATTTAAGCAGTTCAATCTGTCTAGCTTCTAAGTGACAAATAAATAATGTGTACTGACAGCATCCTAAGGGAGAAGGAGAAAGTCTCAAATGAATAGGATAGAGTTTCAGGAAAAAACTGAGAAGTCACCCTCCAACGCTCAAAGCTGAGAGGTTTTACATAGATTTTATGTATAAACAGTTAGCAAAGCTGCAGGTTCACCATGACATGATCATGGTTAGGTCACATTGGCAAATCAAAAACAGCGTCATAGGAATTAAAACTCTTTGCACTAACCCATTTCATAAGGTAAAAGAAAATCTTATGCTTGTGCCCTGAGCAACTACACTCCAGAGATGTACAATATATTATGAAACATTTCTCAAACTAAAGCTCATAGAATGATGTTCTTCTGTTCATCTACATCAGAACATCCAACAGAAATCCTTCAAAATGATACATAGGATACACAGTGAAAAGTTTCATTCACAATACACACTTTCTACGAAAATCAGCATTTACATCATAGCACCCTGTGCTACGCAGAAACTATTAGGAGGGAAGACTTGCAGCAGGTCTCTGATTGGGAGTGGGAATGAGCAAGATGAGTATAATACCAGATACTGTATCCATTCTATCAAAATAGTGTCTTGCACAAAATGTGATATCAATATATTGCATTATTATTACATTTCGAACCCACTTTATTAAGTCGTTTGAAATGCATCTTCATTAGTTCATCAGTTACGACCAAGTGCATCATTAAAATCACCTAAGATAAATCTATAACAACATAATACAGGCAACACAATTCCTTGATTCCAATGAAATGTCTTGTTCACTGTGTGGATAAAGTTACACTTCAACCTAAGTATTATTGTACCTTAAAAAATCTTGAAATATTTCTATAGTTATCTTTTCTCCAGTCCCTAACCTTTTTCCTGTTATCTTAGTTCCAGTTTATATTTTTGTCCTTCTTTTCCCCCTCCTTGGCTTCCAGTACCCAAGTGTGCTTGTTTGCCAGCTTTTTGCCTACTATTCCCTTTGTTTTCTCTTCTTTCCTGTAATCATTCCTCCTCTCTAGCTCACTGTCTATTGTCGCAGTGTATTTTAGTTCTCCACTCTTGCTGTTACCACCTTGCATGTTCCTGTGTGATCGCCAGAATTAATAGACACACCTGACAACCTGTTTGATGTTTCTCATCCATTGTGAGTATTGTCCATGTGTTACTATTATAATATCACCCAAGGTATCAGCTCCACAGACACTGCCTTTGCATGTATATCCTATATGTTGTTATTTGCAGTCTATATTTGTAACAGCAATTGTAAATGAGGAATTTACTGATCTTCAGTCTTAAAGTGTGGAGTTACTGCGTTCATTACCCCACATTCCCATTATTGTTATTGTTGTTATATGCATTTCATGCATATCTAGGATGCTAAGTATTCTAATCTTGGGTGCATGCTCTTTCTGAGCATCAGCCTCTTGCTACCTTATACAGAGATTTCCCATTGGTCCCCCTTGCTTCGCTGATTCCCTTATTTGATCTTTGGCAGCTCTGTACCAAATAATCTGTTAACATTCTCTAGCCTGCCACCTTTCCTTGCTAGAATCACTGACAATGCCCACTCCAATGTGAATATTCCTACTGACAGGCCCAACTCAAAACC
Source organism: Pleurodeles waltl (assembly GCF_031143425.1). Classification (NCBI taxonomy): domain Eukaryota; kingdom Metazoa; phylum Chordata; class Amphibia; order Caudata; family Salamandridae; genus Pleurodeles; species Pleurodeles waltl. The sequence continues at coordinate 1,128,781,889 of NC_090448.1, forward strand.
TTCTTATAAAAATTGTAAATTGTTGGCTGGAGGACATTGTATAAGCAAAAATAAATTGTTTCTTTAACACCAACCACTACATGACAACCAATGATGATTATAAGCCTTTCTTGTTGATTCCTTTCTAGAAGCTTTAATAGGTATTGAAACAGGAATTGATAAGCCCAGCCTTACAAGTTTTTCCCTTTTAATTTCCAGACCAAGCATGTTAGACATTGAGTCAAGAGGCATGGAGGGCAGGAATACTGGGACAGTGTCCTAAGGCAGAACCCATGAATCCTGTACTAGCATATCCTTCAAGAATGGAAACCATTGTATCCCTGGCCCAAATTGCTTCTGCCTCTTCCCTCTGCATTTTGATTACTTGGCAAGGAAACAGCAGAATTGAGGGAATGGCATATGGTAGAGAATTGGGCCATTGATTTACTAGAGCATCCACACCCCTTGACATTGGATCCTGAAATCTGGAAAGCATTTTGGAAGGAAAGTGTTCTCTTGGCTATGTGAACAGACCCGCTGTTTGTTAAGCAAACCTAACATAAATCTCCTGAAACAAGTGTCCCGACATCCTCATGCTCTAAGAGGAAGGTTAGACTCTTCTGAGTGTATTTGTCATCACTTTAACTTGCTCCTGTATTGAAATACACTGATTGTCAACAAATGTCATTCTGCCCACAAAAAAGGGTTCTTCACCAAGGTATTCATAGAGTTTGATTTTGTTCCAAATTGCGATTCAAATACAACATTGTTACTATCCTGTCTGTTTTATTAGCACAGTGTTTTTTGACCGTGTATTTTCTGAACACTCAAAGTGCTCTCCATACCGCCATCAACCTCTTCCACTTTGCAGAGGTATGTTTGAAAACATTAATGGTGATTGGTTCATGTATGCTTTACATGTCCTCGTCTTCATTGCTTTGGGGTTCAGATGTTCGGATTTATTAGTCAAAAACGCCAGCTGACTTTACGGCCAGATCCATATGGGGCTTTGTTTGGAATATCTTCACAACCTAGCAGTCTCACCGCATGGCAACAACAATTTGTGTTCATCCCCTTTCTGACTGCTAGGTCATTATTATTAGAAAAATGGAGATTGGTTGAGGTGTCTACTCTTAGTCAACGGCTACATAAGATCTAAAATGGGTGAAGCAGTATGAGAGTTTATATGCTGCAAGAATGGGGTCTACTAAAAAAGTTTTAGAGCTATGGAGATTTCTGCCTGAGTGAGTTGTGTGTTTTTATGATGAAATTATTTATTGTTTAGTCTTTAATAGATTTGCTCCACATGATGAATTATGCTGCCCATTTGTAACAGAGTTACGGGAAAGATTGTATTAATATATTGGATTCATATGTATAATGGCTTTTCTACTTAAAAAAATACATAAAAAAAATAAAAACCCTTCCAGTTCAATTACCATTTTCCCTCCTGGAAACCACCAACCCTAAGCCATCTGAGAATCCAAATGAGCTCCCACAGTCCTCCCAACTGGCATCTGTTATTAAAGTCTTTATTATTGGGGCTAAAAAAGACACCTCCACTTCCAGACTGGATAGGTGAAGCCACCATCTCATCTCTTGTCTTATTGCCACAGTGAAATGAGAGACTCGAAATTCTGTGGCCATGGATGCCAATAGTGCAGGATGTAACGAGCTAATGGATCCACGTGAAGACATGTCCATGGAACCACATAGAGACAAGCTGCCTAAAAAGAAATATAACCAGCACGCAAGGAAACTATACTTTGTCCTAATGTATATTATACCAAAAAGAAAGAAGGCAAAATTACTCACCATGTGTCATTGAGTCCTCAATCATTCTCTTGCCAATGTGAAATAATTTTGAAGAACATAGGATACCTGTGCTGTAGCTTCAAAATCCCAGAAGCAGGAAAATATATTACACCCTTATCCACCTGGAACCATGTCCCTATGTACGGCACATTTCAGAATGGTTGAAGATAGAACTTCTGAAAGTTTATCTGTAAACCATATTCTTGTAACACTCGAATGGCTGACTTTGTCACTGTATGTAGTTGAAAATAGGAGTGAGCCACTTTCAGAAGATCGTCCGAGTACGGATGAATTATAATTTTCTCTTCATGGAATCTGGCCCTCAGGGGAGGCAGAACTTTTGTGAATACACCGGGCGTGGATTTTAGCCCTGATGGTTAAACACAAAACAGCCAATGAATTTTCTCCACTGCAAAACTGCGATATTTCTGATGTTGTTCTGTTATTGGGATATGAAGGAAAGCATCCTGGAGATCTATTGATGGGAGGAAATTGGCTTCTAGAATCAGCTGGATCTCTTGCTGCAAGGTGTTCATCTTGAAATGGTTTGTTTTCATGAACCTATTGAACTCGTTCAAGTCTGCTATCAACTTGTAGTGCCCATATGTTTTCTTTAGCAGAAACACTCTTGAATACCATCCGAAAATGTCCCCATCTCTGGAAGTAGAATAATTGTTTTTTCACAATTAAATTCCAGATGTTCACCTGGTGGGCTTTCCCCTTCCTTATATCCTTCAGCATGAGGGTTGCCACAAATCTTGAATCTGGATGCATTGACTGAACCTGTAGAGCATATCCCTGCAAAAGCCCTTACGCGATGCAGAATCACATTTTGCGAGTCGGTACCGACTATGGACCACTGCCTACTCTGAAAAAAACCGAAACAAAAAGGTTTCGATATTTTTTCTATTTGCAGCTCGTTTTCCTTTAAGGAAAACGGTCTGCAAAGAGAAAAAAAAAACTGCTTTATTTAAAAGCAGTCACGGACATGGTGGTCTGCTGTCTCCAGCAGGCCACCATCCCCGTGAGTGCCTAGACTCGCTATGGGGTCGCAAACTGTGACCCACCTCATAAATATTTATGAGGTGGGTCTTTGCGACCCCATAGCGAGTCGCAGAAGGTGTCTGAGACACCTTTCTGCATTTCCTTTTGCGAGTTGCAAATTGCGAGTCGCTGGGACTCGCAATTTGCAACTCGCTAAAGGGAACCTTCCTACATCTGGCCCCTAAGAGTCTGTACACAAGGCAAGCAGTGAAAACATTTGGCATGTATATCATGCAATAACCGCAATGTAAAAATATGATACAGTCTCTTCAAAATAGTGAATTTCTTTAACAAACAGATGCATTAGTAGTTGTAGTACATCAGATTATATCACTGCATTGACAGACATCTATTAAAAGTGTTAGTTTTTAAACACAAAATTAGAAACAGCAGTGCTCACCCCCAACACCAATATCAGTAGTGTACTAAGAGGCAAGTGAGTGGTCATGTAAACCTTAAACGTGGCCTGGATTCCTATTATAGACAGAGCAAAATTATAGTCTGTTAAATAAAACATAAGAGGTGCTTGTACAGCGCACATTCTGAACTCAAGTATTTAAATGTACTCTTTTATGTGATCAGAAAGAAAATGGAGGCTGAAGTAAAAGGCTTGTCAAGGATCACACAATTTATGAGAGCACACAATCCAGTATTGATTCTAGGTTGTCTGGTTTAGCTACCAAATGTATATCCTCTGTCTCTCTCTCTCTCTCTCCCTGTCTCTCTGTCCCTCTCTCTCCCTCTCTCTCTTTCTCTTATTTTTCTGTTTTACATCAACAACACAAGCTTAGCAGAACTGACTCAGAGCCTCCAGACCCAACTACCAAACAAAGAATGCATTTATTTTACCAGTAATGGTAAAGTGAAGGTCCACAGAAGTCAAAAGGTTGGAAACCACTGCTTTAGAGGAGTATGACCTTGATGGAAAATCAACAAACCGGTAAAGGCTTTCCCGCAATTGATAAGAACCTGCAAAATAGATGGAACGCGTTTGACTCTACATCTCCACAAGCCCTCATTTTTTCAGTTTCACCTAGTGATCTCACATCTGACATGGAACAACTTTAGATCAGTCCACATGTAAGCATTCAGATGGTAGAGTTTAGTTTCTTCATAGACAAGTAATTCATCCCAGTCTCACTCTCAAGTGGCCTTAAGTTGTAGGGCCACTCAATAATTTTTAATTTACAAAGATAAGAATTGTGATGCTTTGATATAAAAATGGTACTATTGCTGCCCTAGCATTTGAATGAAATGTTCAAGATTAAAAACCTTTTATGTTTTAGAGCAGCAACAGACTTACAACTTCGACAGAGTTAAGGCCATGTATGCAGTTTAAAGACCATATTTCCCTTAATTTGTGGGTGTGACGTTGTGTGTGCTTGTGTGTTATAAGCTTTCGCTAACTCTCAAACAAATCTCATTTTAACATCAAATATTTGTCAAATAACCAACATTTCACAAAAGCAACTAGAAAGCAAAATTCTTCTCTGAAAGACCTGCATTCTGTGGTGCATACTTTATTTGGATGTTCAATCCACAATATCTCCATTCACCTTCAAGATAGGATGACTCTTTTCAGTATGTACACACTTATTTCTAATCAAACATTTGGTTATAATTTTAAAAGTATGTCTTAACATTATACTCTCACTGGTGCATTCCATCATGCTAGCTCAGCAGTGCCTTTAGAGGCGAGAGCAACCCAGATTCAGATCTTTACAGACCTGGTTCAGGAGACCAAGAGCTGGTGGATTACGTCACTTTGCATGGGATAAGAAGCAAACATTTGTGCATTTCTGCCTCGTGTGTCCATAAATGAACCCCTGAGTAAAGCATCCCTTGACTGATGCTGCCCAATGAAGTAAAAACATATCTATAGCTAAAAATCATGCAACGAATGTAGCACCAGTATTTTTGACACTCCTGTTACAGCATTTGTTAAATGATTTTTAATTATTCGTCCTTTCTTTACCCTTAACATAAAAACGCTAAGGGCCTCAGGCATAGCTTAGTCACCATTATTGTCCTGGAAACATCCATTTTTCATAGACTGATATTTCGGTGCTGAGGCTTTCAAACTTGTAAAAGTGTTTATGTTGGGACCCATTCTCCCTAGTGGTCCACCAGGACGTCTGCGTAAACTTCTTCCTCCTGTTTTATTGTCTACTCTCCTGGGCATTCCATTGGCATGTGTTCAGCACAAATATGGACCTCCCGATGCTTTCTACAGAGGAATTCTCCCCACATCTACCCAGAGCATTCTTCTGGAAATGTGGATGAAAGTTGGGTGAAAGTTGGCAGATAGTGCATGGTTGAGATCCCCCAGTCCAGGTCTCGGGCAAGTCCTCTGGGCAGTTGATGCACATTTGTTGACAAGTCCATCGGAATGGTCTGGTTCTAGACTAAGAAAATAATTTTGTGAGTGAAGATTGCATATGTCAGGCTTGTGGAATGAGTCTATATTTGTTGTAGTGGTAAGGATTTAATGGGCAGCATTGTTTTTGCAAAAACCTTTTACCTCTAGGATGCACTTGGTAGTCTGGCTTGAGGAGGTAGTTGTAAGTACTCTAAAATAAAGGGGGGTATATTTTACTCTTTCCGCATTTGTTGTTGTCCCTTTTTAGCAGTGGCAATCCTGGAAGTAGCTGAGGAGGATGGGCAGAAGCTTAAAAGGAAATACAATTAGCATGAAATAATAGATCAGGTTAGTCACCAGATGAAGACATATATGAACAAGTTAGCCTCCACCTATGTTGAGGGTGTATGTTCATGGAGGCACAGCACGCACTAGCTCTTTACTTCCAGTCAAAGAGGACAGGCAGGTAAGTCGATGGTATGAACACTAGATCCATTGTTCTAAAAGAGACAAGTACAAATTAAGATTACAGCAAAACTTCTAATCCAGTTGGAATCCAAAAGACAAAGCTAGGAGCATCCTGAGGTCAGAGGGAAGAAGGTTTTTCATAGATATGAAGGGAAGCAACATCAGTAGAATTTCAGGATCTAGGTTCTAGCTGCAATGTGTCCAGTACCTTGTTTACTTGCTTTATAGGGAGTCCACCAAGGAATTTAGGCCACATGTACAAAAGAATAGCAACACACTAAACAGTCGCAAAGTGCTTTATGAATGCAAAAGTGGCTTTTTTGAGAAAGCCATTCTCAATCCAAAATTTTCAATGTAACAGTTCTACAAGTCTGTATGTTTAAGAAATGATAATAGCAAATCGCAATTAGGAAATCCCTATTTGTGATTCGTTAATGGCATGTTAGAGGCAAGTGCAAATATTGAATAGTCACATAAAGTCCAGTTTGCACATGCAATTTACCACCAACTCAGCCCAGGTGGTAACTGGGTGCAAAGTATGAAAGCTGGCTCAGGATGCATCAGGGGTTTCCACAATGGCTCCTCTGCGCTTGTTTGCAAGGAGGATGCTAATACTGGCTGCCCAGAAGAGGAGCAGGCGGAGACAAGAGAGGATTTTCAGAGTCAGACTGACCATTTTTCAACACACAGAGGAAGAGCTATATGACAAATACAGACTAAGTCATAATGTTGTACTGTAGATAATCGCCCTCTTACAGCCTCATCTAGAAAGCAGAACACAGTGCAGCAATTCTATCCCCACTCATGTTCAGGTGTTGTGCTTGGTACACCTATTGGCCTCTGGCTGTTACCAGGGGATGATTGCTGTAGTAGTAGGGGTGTCTCGAACTGCACTTTCACATTTTGTTCATGCATTCCTCGATGCCATGCTGCTTTACATTCACTGCCACATTTACCTACCCAGGAATGCACAGGAAATGCAGTGTACAAAATCACGCTTTTATAGGATTGGCAACTTTCCAATGTCGTGGGGTGTATAGATGGGACACATGTGCCTGTGTGTCCCCTCATCCCATCTGGAATATCTTTTCAGGAACAGGAAAAATACACATTCATTCAGTATTCAAGTGGTATTTAATGCCCAACCTTTCATTACTGATGTTCAAGAAGCACCCTCCTTCATGTTTAGGCACAGCGGAATATACAGACGGCTGAAAAGAGGGGAGTTAGATGATGGATATCCACTAGGTACAGAAAAGAAATGTACATACAGATATGTGTTTGTTGCCACTTAGTCTAATTATTATGTCGCCTCACACCAATGTCAGTTTTGCAGGTGATACCGCCCTATGTCCCTGGATCCTCACACCATGCCTTACCCCCACCGCCCAAAATGAACAGCAATATAACAGTGCACATCGTCGCACCATGAATGTTATTAAATGGGCATTTGGCCTACTGAAAGCTCATTTCCAGGCCTACACAAGAATGGGGGTGCCTTACACTATGCTGCCGAAATTGCTTGTAAGATAGTAGCAACATGTGTCATCCTACACAATATTGCCACTGGTAGAGGGCCACACATTGATGTGTCAGCATCAGATTCTGAGGATGACGATCCTGTGCCAGCAGTGCTTTAGCCTACGGATGAGAGCAGAGAAGTTGGGGGGAGAAGTCGCAGGGGCCACATTGGATACATTACTTTGGGAGGTAAGCTGACACTAAGAATACATTGTGCATGTTCAAATAACATACAACAAGCTTGATGTTTCTAATGAAAATTTCCTTTAATAGCAGGAACGTATTGTGCTACGAAACAGAAGAAATAGATCAACATGAAATACTGTTCTGCTGGTAATGTCACCAGATATGAGCAACCTTAAAGAATGCAAAATGAACCCCAAAACTCAATGCTTCTTGCCCCTGCGGGCTAATGGTGTGGTAGCATGGCCCTGGCTGCTGCTGCGTCTCATTGACCTGGCATCTGTAATGAACACACTGCTAATGCTCGATCGGTCCTCAATCTTCTGACCTTTCTAGCAGTGACACTGCCAATGTGGTCATTCTGCACTGCCTTGACTGTAGATGTGATTTGTTGCAACCCCCTCAACACAAAAGTGGCCGATTTCGACCTATAGATGTACAGTCCTTCTACACAGGATTGATGTTGCATTTGCTAGGCGTTGGATGGAACAGCTTAGGGTGTCCATTCTTGCTGCACTGTGTCTTTCTCTCCATTTTTGACTGGAGTCAGTGTAGACACAGCTTCTGAAGGGCAGTTGTCATGCTGTCCATCTTGTGGTCCATTGTCTTTGGTTCTCGGCCATCTGACGGGCAACATTTCCAAAAATCATAGGTAGATTGTCTTGCATGCTTTGCAACTTGAGATTCATTATTTCAATTTGTTTGTGTTGCAGGTGCTGAATATCTAACATTGACTTTTCTAGCCCTCCAAATACCTGTATGTCCTCTGCTGATAGTGAGTTTGAAGACATTTTTGTTACACAGGTCTTGCCCTACTTCTTGGATGACCATGTCCCAGAAGATGAGTTGATGTGGTCTCACTATGGGAGTAATTGCAGGACTCAGTTGTGGATGGCCCTCATTCTCCTCTAGTGATGCCTGTTGGGGTGAAAAAACATCACTTGTGGGGTGGCTATGTGTAGGTGTTAAATGGGACTTCCTCCTCATTCATGTCAGTTGCCTCACCTCCCTATGACTTTGCCTTTTCTGTGTGCTGTGCAGATTCAGTTGTGGTGCAGAAAAAAATGAAAATTATTTTTATGCATATACGTGTGAGACACCTAAAATACCTTTGTTGTTGTGTAACGTTATAGTTTAACAAAATAAAATTATGTTTCATTTCCCATAATGCACTGGTATTGCTGCAGTCAGTGCTACCTTTACATGTGTCTGTAGATTTACAATAATGGTTAATAGGTACAATGTGCATTCTCCACTTACTTGGGTTCGGTCCTGAAGTTAAAGTGTCTATCTGTCCAAATCCAATAAATGCCTTTGGCTCCAAGGTGCCTTCCACCATTGTTTCAATGGCTGTAGACGGAGGTACTCAGGGAAGTCTACCTATTGTAGCACAACTCTCCACCAGGTGTGTGGCCACCTTTTCTTTGGTCCGTGGCCTAAGGTCATACCATCTTTTGCGGATTTCCTCCACAGAGCGCTGTGTGGCCCCAACTGCATTTATTTTGGTCTTCATGTCGCTTCAGGGTTTTTTTCTGTACCTCAGGACAGCCATGGAGGCCTTCCCAAAGAGCAAATCATGGTGGGTGCAGCATTCCTCAGTTAGGATTTCAATCTCCATTTCAGAGAATTTCATTGTTCTTTTCCTGCCCCTGACTCCTTATCTCCTTCCTGGTTTGCCATGTTTGGTGTGGGGGGATTTGTTCAAGGCACAACAGGTAGCTGTTCTCCAAGGCAGGTTACTGCTCCTCCTCTCTCTCTCAGCTTCACTGGCAGCCAATGAGAAACACTTCATGATTAGGTGTTTGAGCCTCAGAGTGTAACATCCAGGGCCAGGAAGTGCTTCTCTTTTTTAAAGTGCATTTGCACTTTGCAACTGCGGTTGCAATTTACTTAATCGCAAACTGCTATTTCTAAAAATGAGACTCACGTGAATTGCAAATAGCAAACAGAATCGTGTTTTGCTACGCACATACCAATTAGTGATTATTTAATTGTGATTAGCAAAAAAAAACAATAAGGTAATCATCATTCGCAAAAAATCTCAATTAGGTAATCGCAAATTGGACCATACAGATATGTTGCCCATAGCTACCAATCACGTTGGGGATACTCCTCATACCTGAGCTTTGTAATTTTTTATATTCCTTTATTTTTCATTTTTCAACAAATCATTAAAGGCAAGTACAACAAAAGAAAAAAAAGCAACCCCGACTTAACTTAGCCATCTACTACACAGCATCTTCACCAATAAAAATGGAAACAAAGAAAAGTACTGGATATGAGACCTGTGTCTTGGCGCAGATCCAATGAAACGCTCCATGAATCAATATGTGTTAGATGTTTCACTTCTTTAAGGACCCAATCCCATCAGTCCCTCAGCATACTGCAACCTCAGTATGAGAACATTCCATCAAGTGCCTTTCCCATATAATCTCTTTCTGTATCTCCATCTACACCCACAATACAACTGTGCAAACTGTAGACACTTCTTTACAAAGCCACTGCTTTCTTCCTAGGTATGAATCCTAGAAGGAACTCTGATTTCAATATTGTGAATGCAACAAAGTGTCTAATAATTTCCATCCACCTCACACCACTACACAGCAATTCCTGCTCATATGAGATATGAATTTGTGTGCAAAATACATCATCTTTAGTAAGTGCGTTGTTTTACCCTATTAGTTTTTTGGTGTGACATTCACCGAATAAACGCTTAAATTAATGAATAAATTATTGGTATTGGTATAGCACAAAAAGGCAACCTTCATCGAGATGCACCACACTAAGGGCCAATTGTACAAATGTTTTTTGTGGTTACAAATGGCCAAATTTGCAGAACCGGGCTCTTTGCAACAGCAGAAAAGCCTTTTTTAATGTAAAAAAAGTAACATGCAATTCGGTAACTTATTACTGATTCACAAGTTGCATTTGCAATTCATTATGTGGAAGGGGTGTGTTTACGGTGCCCCTTTCGAATACCGAATCACAGTAGCATTTATTAATGTTTTGCAACCGAACTCCAGTCTCAAAACATAACCCATTCACAAACGGGAAGGCATCACAATGGAACCCGTTCTCCTCTGAGAATGGAAAATATTTTTTTTTTAAAGACTAGTGTAGGAAAGCAGCCTCTTTCTAGCTTGGTTACCCCCACTTTTCGCCTGTTTGTCAGTGTGTTTGACTCTGTCTACTGTGATCCTGCTAACCAGGACACCAGTAGTTATGCTTTCTCCCTTAAATGTGGTTGTTGGTGACTGTTATCACAGTATTTCACCCACAATTGGCACACTGGTGCTCCCTTATAAGTCCCTAGTATATGGTACCTAGGTACTCAAGGTATTGGGGTTCCAGGGGATCCCTATGGGCTGCAGCGTATATTTTGCCACCCTTAGGGAGCCCATGCAAAGGCTTCTGCAGTGCTGCCATTGCAGCCTGTGTGAAAAGGTGCAAGCACCCTTTCACTGCCATTTTTCACTACACCAGGTCATTTATAAGTCAAACCTATGGTAGACCCTCTAGCACAGAGGGCAGGGTGCAAAGTACCTGTGTGTGTGGGCCCAGACTTTAGGAGTGTGGGGATGCCATTTTACGCGTGTACTGGACATAGGTCACTACCTATTTCCAGCTACATAATGGTAACTCCAAACATAGGCATGTTTGGTATCAAACATGTTGGAATCATACCCCAAGGCTTTTGCAAGCATTGGTTATATGCTTCCATGCCCTCTGGGGGCTCCTTTGAGAACCCCAGAATTGTCATTTTATCCTTCTGAGGGTTTCCAGGCAGCCTAATCTGCTGCCACCTCCCAGTCAGGCTTCTGCCCTCCTGTTGCTTGAGAAGCTCAAGCTCAGGAAGGCAGAACAAAGAATTTCCTTTGGGTGAGGGGTGTTACACCCTTTCCCTTTGGAAATAGGTGTTATAGGCTGGGGACGGGTAGCCTCCCCAAGCCACTAGCAATGATTCAAAGGGCACATTTGGTGCCCTCCTTGCATAAACCAGTCTACACTGGTTCAGGGACCCCCAGTCCCTGCTCTGGCACACAACTGGACAAAGGAAAGGGGAGTGACCACTCCCCTGTCTATCACCACCCGATGGGTGGTGCTCAGAGCTCCTCCAGATGGTCCCTGGGTTTTGCCATCTTGGATTCAAGGTTGGCAGGGAACTGTGAGAGCATCTGAGTGGCCAATCCCAGCAGATGACATCAGAGCCTTCTCCTGATAGGTGCTTACCTGGTTAGGTGACCAATCCCCCTTTCAGGGCTATTTAGGGTCTCTCCTTTGGATGGTTTCTCAGATTCAGATTGCAAGACTCCAGCCGGAATCCTCTGCACTCTCCACTTCGACTTCTCACTGAAGAAACTGCCTCTGGACTCTTCGGGACCCTACAAGCTGCAACAAAGTAGCAAGACGTCTTTGCAACATTGTATTTCTGACTCCTGCCGGCAACTACATCAGTTTCCCAGTTGGGCATCCTCTGAAGACAGCCTGTCTTCAGCCTGCATCAGAAGGAAGAAGGAATCTCCCTTGGGGTGAAGGAGTCACGCCCCTGTTTCTGCAGGCACCAACTGCGATGATTACTGGCTGCGTGGACCCCCTCTCCTGCTGAGCTGTTTGGATCCTGCATCATGGGTGGTGGACTGAAATGGTCCAGACGGTCCTCTCTTCCAGCTGTCCAACTTTGGTGGAGGTAAGACCTTGCCTCCCCATGTAAAACAGTACCCCCATTCACCATGTCATTTGCAGTTGCCAAGGCTTGTTGGCATCCTTCCTCCAAGTTCTTTGTGCAACTTGAAGCTCCGGCCCCCAGCACTCCATCCTGCGAAGCACTGCTTCCTGAGTGGTTCCCTGGCCGTGTGGGAGCCTTTGTCGCAGTGCTACGTGGGCCTCTTCTGCAACTTCTTTGTCCCCATCCTGTGGGACTCCTGTGTGTGCTGCCTGGTCCTCTGTGGACTCCCTGTACTGATGAGGGACTCTCTGACTCCCCCTCCTGGGTAGAGTCGACCTGGTCCTTCCTGGTCCCCGGCAGCACCATTTTACACTAACCGCGAGCTTTGCGTGGGCCAACGCTTGTTGGAGGACTCCGACAATGCAAATCAAACTGCAATCCTCCATCCGGCGTGGGACATCACTTGAATCCTCCAGGAACCTGACTCTGTCTTCTTGGGTGCAGTGCTGGCTCTTCATCCTCACCGGTGGTTCACTTTTTGCACCTTCCTCCTGGTGGTTTGGGGCTCCTGCCCTTCCTGCATTCTCCTGTGCTTCTTGGACTTGGTTCCCTCTTTCCACAGGTCCTCTGCTCCAGAAATCCACTGTTGGTGTCTTGCAGTCTCTTCTGGGTTTTTGCAATATTCTTCTGTTCTTCTTTCTGTGTGTTCTAAGAAACCTACTGTGATTTATTGCTGTTTTCCTGGTCACTGGGGTGGGTTCCGGTACTTACCTTTGGGCTTTCTAAGTACTCCCAGCTCCCCTTTATACATTACACTTGCCTAGGTGGGAGACCGACTTTCGCATTCCACTTTCTTAGTATTTGGTTTGTGCTCCCCCTGGCCCATTTCTAACTATTTTGATTTTCACTAATTGCACTGTTTTCTAACTGTTTTTATGCCTATTTTTGCACACTAGTGTATATAATTTGTGTATTATTTACCTCCTATGGGAGTATAACCTCTATGGTATTTTTGGTATTTGTGTCACCAAAATAAAGTACCTTTATTTTTGTAACACTGAGTGTTTTCTTTCATGTGTGTAAGTATAGGGATAACTGGAGCTGGTATAAGGTGTAAGTACCATAGGTACCCACCACCCACAAGGCCAGTCTCCTACAAGTAGGCAGTGGTCCCACAGACTATGGCCTACTCTTAAAAAAATGAAACTGCTTTGTTTCATTTGCTTTTTTAAATGCAGAACTTTTTCCTTTAATGAAAATGGGCTGCATTTAACAAACAAAGCAAAAAGATTGCTTTATTAAACAGCAATCGCAGACATGGTGGTCTGCTGAAGCCAGCAGGCTACCACCCTTGTGATGCCTACCATTCCTCGTGGGCCGCAAACCACAACCTACCTAATTAATATTCATGAAGTAGGTCAATTTGCGACTTTCTATGAACCACTATTTGAAAAATGAAAATTTTCTTACATCAAGAATTGTGACTTCCTAATTACAATTGGTAAGAATCACAATTAGGAAATCACAAATCTAGATTTTTGTACATGTGGTCCCATGCCCTGATTCAGAGTTTGTTGAAATCCTGTTTTTTTTTTTAGCACACCGCATAAACAACGATAGCCTGGGGTACATTATCTATTGGATTTTATAAATAGCACCTATAATAAATTCTGAGGAATAACATGCAGATAATTGTGCTTACTACACCAAAATGTTCATGTTGTGGTAAATACTTACACTTTTCCCCAGTTCAATTCTGGAAGGTTTGACCAGTCGAAATTTAATGAAGGCTGAGGTATTTAATACACCCAGATGCAGTAAATATCACCCAACTACACAACTCAGAATTCCGAGCTGTACGCAAACAGGATTTACACTGAGATCGGAAAACACTGAGCCACTCGTAATCAGGGCCTAGGAGGAAACTACTGCTCAGACAGCTATGTAAGTTTGGTTAGCAGTAAATGGATGTGCAGAAAATCGAGGGTTTAGAGCTTTGCGGAATGTTTAGGAATGTTTCTCAGAGATGCAGGAAGTTTGACTTACCTAAACAAGGAAGACTCATAAGATTGGTAGCATAAGATCAAAGCACTCAGATGGAGCTAAGAGCTTAGAAAACCAAGCAAAACATCTACTGGGGATTTATGACAGATATTGGCACTCATTATGATATTGGTGGTTAAAACCGCCTACCGCCTCAGCGATTGACGCCAAAGACCGTTGCCGCAGCTACCAGCCATCCGCCGTATCATGACCACAGTCGGATTTCCGCCAGAAGAATGGCGGAAATCCAGCTGTGGCCATGCCGCCGGATGGCAGTAAGGTGGCGCTGCTGCCACCAGCGCCATGCCAGTAGACCGCCACCAGCCGTATTATGACCCATGATACGGCCTGGCGGTGTTCTGCTGGCGGATGCTGGTGGTGGCAGCAGCACCCCGTCCCATCTCCTGCCGGAGGACCCCATGAACAAAGGTAAGTGGGTCCTCGACAGGGGAAGAGGGTGGGTGGTGTTGTGTGTGTGTGGGGGGGTTTGTGTGAATGTTTGTGAGTGCATATATGCGGGTGTGTGTTTCGTGTTGAATGTGTGTGCATGTATGGAGGTGTGAGTGCGTGTATGTTGTATTCTGTGAATGCGTTTCTGCGTGTATGTATGAAAGTGTGTGCGGATGTGTGTGTGAATAGATGTATGCATGCGTGGATGCATGTGGGAATGGGTGTGTATGCGTGTGTGTGTGTGTGTGAAGGAGGCATGAATGTAGGGGGGGTTTGGAGAGGAAGGGAGGTATCTGGAGAGGGGGGTGTGAAAGACCTCGATCAGTGACATGGAAGGGATTCCCTGTCACTGATAGTGCCTACCGCCATGGTTTTCGTTGTCGTAGGGAAGCCACGGAAACCATGGCGGTAGGCGGTGTCACTATCCCGCAAGCGGTACAGTGATGGCGGCTGGGCTGGAGATTGATATCTCCAGCCCGGCGGCTGTTACTACCGTGGCGGTCAGTGTGGTACATTGGCGGTCTGGATTCAAACCGCCAATGTCATAATATGGTGGAAAGTACAGCTAGCCTGTTAACAGTACTTTCCACCATACTACCACCGTCCGCCAGGGTCATAATGAAGTGCAGAAATGGAGGTCAGTTTTCACTGCCTGCCGTGTCCAGGAAAGCTCTGGTGGTAAGGGCAGTGAAACTGATAAAACAGTTTGGTGCCGGGCTCTGTCATATTGACAGAGACCTGCACCAAACTGCAAAAAACATTGTCAGGAGCCACTGGGACAACGGTTCCTGGAAAAAAATTTAAGAAATTACCTCATGCTTAGCAGTCCTTTCTAAATCCGGCGGACGGTACCTCCACCAGGGCAACGTAGTAACTTATTCTGTGGTGCTAACGGAGAAACAGTACCTCCACCAGAATATAAATCTAGCCCTAAGGCTGTGATGTCTAGGCTGTTAAATCCAGTTGGTACTGCAAGAAACCGTCTAGGTTCTCAAGACCGTGACAATTATCAGCAAAGCACTGTTTTGTGTGAGCAGCATTGTGGCCATTGGAAGGGGTTGCCCATATCTCTGGGTGGTTAAGTCCATGAACGCTAGGCCACTGAGGCCAAGAAGTATTGTAGGAAAACAAAGCAGGTGTGAAGACCGTGAAATTTTCAACAGCCGTCACCCACATATGAGGTGGATGGAGCTGAAGCTTTAGCCCAAAGTATTCTCCAGTCGACGCAAAAATTGCAACAACTGTGTGATGAAAGCCAGGTTTGTGGCATGCCTCTGTTTACACAACGTCTGATATTGCATTGGATTCTCCTTCCATTTAGTGTTTTTTTGACTGTTTGCTTTTCGGCAGGCCCAGTTTTTGCTCGATTGGGCTAGAGTGGGATATCTAATATCTAATAAGTGACTGGCACTAGCTTGGGCGACCCTTAAGTAACTGCTGAAGATCTCAGCCTTTTGAAATGTATCAGCTTTTTAACTGCCTTCAAGCAAATGTTCAATAGCTCTGACCTTGAATTTTCAGTTGAAGAGACACTTTGTGAAATTCAACAAGGTGGGCAAGATGGCTTCATCTATGTTATTTGTTTTCACCAGTAGAGACCATGATGAAACTTCAGCTGGGACTACATGAGTTGAGCAGACTTTGATGACTTTATTTTGCAACGGTCTGTGAAATGAGGTTAAATTTGAAATAATTCATTCTCCTCAATTAGTGACCTCCTCTGAACTTATGGATCAACCCTGCTAGCCAAGCTTTGTCTGCGCAGTTCTAAGAGACGGTGGATTTAGGTTGCTCAAGCAGTGAAAATCTGTCAGTGTCATGTTGTGATGCTATTAATTGTGTTTGACCAATGACTTTGTGTTTCAACACTGCGCATATTAGTTGCTCAGTGTTCACCAATAGCACATTACATGTTTTGTTCAGTTTAGCTGCCTATTGGCTTTAACATGGAGTTAGCCATTACATTCTGTATTCAGTTTAGCTGCCTATTGGCTTTGACATGGCATTAGCCATTACATTTTGTATTCAGTTCAGCTGCCTATTGGCTTTGACATGGCATTAGCAATTACATTTTGTATTCAGCTCAGCTGCCTATTGGCTTTGACATGATATTAGACATTACATTTGATATTTAGGTTAGCTGCCTATTGGCTTTGACATGACATTAGCAGCTTAGCTGCCTATTGGCTTTGACATGACATTAGACATTATATTTGATATTTAGGTTAGCTGCCTATTGGCTTTAACGTGGGGTTAGACATTGCAGTTGAGACATTACAGATGTCTGTGTTTTTCCAAGCTGTGTTTTTCCACAAGATGAACCAAGCTGTTTTCTTCACACCAGACCTTAGCTGATAAGAGCATGTAGATTTTGTGTTTACCTTGCAATCCAGTCTGAGAGCGGAATTGCTCAGGAGAACTGGCCACTCTCCAAGGTTGTTCGGATCTCACACTGAGTTTGCTTTTAAGGATGACTCTGGGCTACAGTGAGTTCGATTTGAATCTGCTTGACTTCAGGCTGGAGCTAGACGTCAGTTGCCAGTCTCCCGTTTGCGTGGAAAATCTCTTTCTCGCAGTTGACCGGAGTCATCAACTTGCAGACCCCAGAAAGATGAAGCAGAGCTATAGGCCCTAAGGTGATGAATTTGAGTTTTATGCTTTGCTTTGCAGTTATATTATACTATAATCACCTATATTTGCTGTGTACTTTGCAACTGAGAAGTACTGTGATATATTTTGCTTTCATTGCTGCGACTACTTTTAAACGTGTGCTTGAAATCTACTAATTTCGTCTCTCAGGAACTTGTGGGTGGAGGAGAATTAATAACAATAAATGTCTTCTTTGAACTCAAAAGTGCATTCCAGAGAGGTTCTGTAAGCTCCGATAGGAGATAAGTGGCAAAGCAGAACACATGTGCAGCCTCATATTTCCCTTCAGCATCGACAAGTTATGGCTCAGCACCTGCAACAACCCAAGCCCAGATCCAGTGAGGTCAAGCCAATAGTGAGGGCAGCCACCTGCCTCTAACCACTTGAAAGTGAGGGGCACTTGTTGCAGAGGTGTGACCAGTGCCAGGGTAGGTGGCGGATGGAAGGAGCAACAAAATTCACTGCACCAATGAAGACCAAAAAGCAGATTAACTGGCTGTTAAACAGGCACACTTGTGGCTACAGAAGGGGGAAGGGGTCAGGGTAATGAAGGAGGAAGCAGAAAGAAATGGGATGCTCAGGGTGTATGCTTCTTACTCCATGAACCGTGCTTGCTAACATCAGCGTGGTAAAATGTCTATAAGGGAGCATTGCTACAGGAAAGATTCTGGCCATAGTGCTCTCCTTCAGACATCCTTGCATATCAAATGTCAAGTTTATCAGCATAGTTGGTTAAACAATTGCCTACAAATAAAACGATTTCAAGTACATTCAGACAGTAAAGGCTACTCCAACAACTCTAGAAAACCTTTTACATTTTTTGACATTGAAAAGGTGTTTTCCGGAATTATGCAAAATATCCTGTCATTAAAATAGTGTCATAAAAAAGCAAGCAATTGAACAAGTAAGCCTATGTGCAAATCATATTGTTTAGTCCTGTGAGGCACCCGTGCTCGCTTGCTTCAAGAAAAGTGACAGTCCCTTAAATAAACTTATGGTCTAGGCCGACTGATTAATTTCCCCCCTGACTTCGGGGTCCTTGAATACAGGGCTTTAATCAATTCACCATTTAAAGTGCCAGTGCCTTGTGCAACCTGGAAACTTGAATCATCTGTAGGGAACAGTCCGGGATAGTTTGTGACTAGAGTGCTGTGGCCTGTACAGTTCTAACCTTAGAATATATCTATCCTTACTGCTTTGATTGCACCCTAGCAGTACAATAAAAATAGAAGATTGTTTGAGTGGTTTGACGAACAGAAAGATCTATGGACTTGTTCAATTGCAGACAAGCTATTTGTGACTTTTATGCAAATTATTTTTTTAGGGGTCACCAACTTCTCAATTTTCGGGGAGCCTGAAAATACCTGGAATGCAGGATTTCTCTTCAGATGCATGGAGATGGCATCCAGACAAGGTCATGATCAGTGCTTGAAATGGAAAAATTAAAGTGCAGGTACTCTGTGCCAGAGTACCTACTTGTTTCCCAGAAGTGCCGGTACTCTCCAATAAAAAGTATTAAGTTTGTCTTGAGATGTGCCGGTACTCTGCCTCTCAAAATAAAAAAGTGACGGTACTCAGTACCGGACAGTACCGGCCCATTTAAAGCACTGGTCATGATGTTGAAGCACATGAGGATAGTGCCAAATGTTTCATCACAGTCTGACAATATTCTTGCTGGAGTTTTTCAAGACACAATCATCTGAGGGGAAGAGGGTGATGCAAAGACTGGATGTGAAAAAGATGCTCTACTACACCATGAGGACTAGGACATTTAGGTCGATGATTCTGCTTTCTGGGCCCTTAAAGCAACCCTGACTCAAGCTATGGCCAAGACCATACTACGTCGTGTCCACAATATTTCTTAGAGGGGCAAAGATATGGTCATTTATAAATTTCAATGTGAGGCGAGATATGAAAATATCCAACCATACTGCTCGGCTGAGCACTGCAGGTCTGGCCAGAGATCATCAAAGCAGTGACTCTAGGGCTTCAGAATCTACTCTGCTTGCAGACCAGTTCCGGAAGCAACCTTCACTAGATCCGTAGCTCAGGTAAACTAAATGCATTCTTACCTGTCAAGGATGGATTTTATTTGAACCATATTCATTGGTTTGTACCCAGCTTTTCATTCCATTACGGGATGTTGCATTCTAGTCACAGGGGATTGAATGCCCTTATATAATGGCTTGAGAATTTCATGGCAGTGGCATCACCAAGTTTTGCAGCTGAGTGGGCCTGAGGAACTCCCTGAGGAGTTACTTTGTGGCCTCTGGCATACAAAACAGCTAGGAAGACATAACCTGTTATAGAGACCTTGCACATATTGACATCCGACACAAGAAGTAGAATAGTTTTTACTCAGGGGCAGCTCCTCCATTAGGGCGGAGGAGCGTCGCCCCCATGCCAGCAGAGGCAGCTGCAAACCTTTTACCAAAAAACAATAATAAACTGTGTTTAAATGTTAATATGATGCAATGAATCTTGTGTGTGTGTGTGTGTGTGTGTGTGTGTGTATATTTATATATATATATATATATATATATATATCTGTCCAAACAATTACTCCAGCCGGGCGAGGCATCTATCTCACTGCAAGCGTGAATAATGAATCTCCGTCATAGAATGTACTTGAAGTGAAGATTTAATCGGAAACACAAACCCAACGTGTTTCGGAAAGAAGTTACCTTGTTCACGGGTAATCAACCAACAGACATTTACATTCTTAAATACTAAGTGCAAAAACAAACTGCACGACATAGAAGACGGGCTCTAAGATACAAGACATGCAAAATTAGCACAGTGTTATCGGCCATCTTAGAACGGCTGATTAACCCTATCTGATCATAAAAAATGCATTTATTCACTTCTGTAAAGAACAAAACAAGAAATTGTCACCATCGTAAAAAATATTAAACCATCAAAGGGCCAACTCGCATTGTCAACTGAGCTTATGTCCTTACTACGCATAGTGACCAGGTTAAAAATGTCAGCCATCTTTAAACGGTTAATTTAAATAATTCCAAGTAGAAAATTAGAGAATGAAAAAATCGTACCGAATTTCATAATACAAAACTAAACATACCATTCATAAGATCTAAAAATTGTATGCCTGATACATTACTTGTCTGTAATTATTTTGCATTGTGATCTCAACATGTTTAACCCAGATATACAGTGACTAAATGGATCCACAATCAACTACTATAGGTCATTCACCATGAGAATAATATACCCATCTCTGTTTTACCACAATCCATACAGAGACATAGGATACAAATGACAGCAATCCTTGTTACATAATCATTCGAGAGTGGACCATGTGGACATATATAACACCTACCTGTGTGTATCATTTTTCTATATGATTTATATTTAGTTTGTATTTAATTCATACTTAACTCATAACATATGTAGCCAAAGTGGGCATGTTTCATTCAAACCCTTTGATATTAGAAAACACTTAACGTGTACATCTGACTACTGTGTTTACACCTTAATCTGCCCCTGTAACAAGTAATTGTTTGGACAGATTTATAGGGGCGCGTTTCAGCCTGCATGCTCTTCCTGCCGGTGCCAATGCAGGAGTTGTACGGCCAAACTCCTATTACATTTCCAACAAAAAATCCATTGCACTCCAGGAAGTATTCCAGCAATCTTCTTCATTTCATTATAACAGAAAGTAAGTGCCTCCATCTCCTGACGCGTTTCAACCACCTTGGTCATGATCACAGTTAACCACGTCCCGTTTCCATTTCATCTGATAAAGTCTAGTGACTACTACTGACCCAAGGGCATTCTTGACAACATAGTTTTCTAATCACATTGCGCTGTTTGCCAATATTTTATACATTTTCCTTGTACAGTGGCAAGAATTATTTTTTAAATTGCAATTGTAAATTAAATCTTGTGTTTTGTTTACCATTCTATTATTTCTTAGTGAAAAGGTATCCAGGTATACCAATTAAATATATATTTCAAACTAACCCTTCAAAATAATACATTGGCCCTTCTAAGCTCAATTTTAATTCCCTTCTATCTTTTCATCTGTTCCAATCATATCAGTATATTAAGCCCCAATGTATTTGGAGTAGCGTAGTTTGTACATGGCATATTTCTGTTTAATAAAATACCATATCCTTTTACATGATTACTAATGTCCATCAATAATGATGTATTATTCTCTGCCGTTGCAATAATAGACAGTAAATACATAATTGATTTTCATTTAAGTGTTGCGCTTAGTGCTTGTGATAATGTGAGAAGGACGTACACGGTTGGGTGCTTATGGGGGGGCAGGCGATGTGGCCAATTGCCGCTGTGCATGGCCAAAGGCTGTGCACAGCAGTGGTTGAATTAACGTATAGTGATTAAAATGACTATTCGTTAAAAAAAACATAGGCATTCACTGAAGAAACCAAAAGTTACAAGGACATTATAGTTAGGAAATAGAATAAAAAAACTTAGAAATTCACTGAAAATACCAAAGGTCACAGGGACGCTATAGTTAGGAATTATAATTAAAAAAACCTTAGAAATTCACTGAAAAACCCCAGGGTTACATGGACGTTATAGTTAGGTTCTGAATTTACTTGCACAAAACTATCGAAATTCAGCAGTCATAGGTACCTCAGCTAACTATAACTGGCGCTCCCGTAATGCACTGCTTATGACCTCACATATTACATCACTGATGACATGGTCAGTGACATCACTAATGACATCACTGATGACATCTCTTCATGTACTGGTAAATTCAGAACCTAACTTTTTTTTCAGTGACTATACATATATATATATATATATATATATATATATATTATTTAAGTTTTTGTTGTGTTATGGGGAAATGGGGAATATGCCGAAAATAAACATATGCAAATCAATAATCTGGCTTGGCTGAATCTCCCAAACCTTGGTTACACTGTCAGACTAGGTGCATATTCTGTGCAAGAGAGCCAAAGTCCACTTCTGGGAGGAGCTCCAAGATAGGCTCTGCACTACACTTATTAAGTATTTCTACTAGATAAGAGCTCAACGACTCATCCTCCAGGCATGCCTACCACTGGACCGAGATGGTGTAGCATTGTGGAAGCTTGGGAAGTGTGCTAAAAAGGCAATCAAGAATTAAAATGTGGGTGTTGCCAATGAGTAGGGTGCAAAGTTCGCCACACTTGTAGGAAGCTCCTATGGCCTGGCCATATGTCCTGAAAGAATCCTACATAATACAGGTCTTGCTGTCCCACGAGGTGGTTGCTTTCTGTGGTGTACTAACCTGTTTTTTTGTAGTGATGTGTGGAGTGCTGTTGTGACTTTGCTGTTGCGACTGTTGCGAGGGCTTCCACCCTGCTTTATGCAGACACCTCTTACTTGGAGGCTTATGGACTTGACATGAGAGAGCTGAAGCTGTCACATTGATTAATTTCACACATGATGTCACATAGGCCCAGCTGTGGTCTCTGGTCTGCTGCATGGGGGGGCATCATGGACACGACACTTGTGAGGGATCAGTGGGCCAGGCCCTTGTGTGAGGGACTAGACCTGTGGCCTTGCCCAAAGGGATTTGAATTATTCTTTCTGGTACCCGTCGGCCTGTCTAACTCTGACGGATGTGGGCTGAGTATAAACTTATCAACCCATTGGCCCTTTAGCAGGTGATCATCCATTGGACACGCCCCTTCATTTATTTAGGCCTGGTCCAGTGTGGTTGGGCCGGGACCTCTGTCAGAGAAGATGAGCATAATGTGATTTATTGTCAGGAAATTTCCAATAACTGAGTTTGTCACTAACCCACCCTGCACCCCGGTAGACTTTTCCTATCACTGAAGGAGATTCAATGTTTTGAGGAAGTTTATACGAGGAGAAGGGAAAATTGAGCACAAACATTAACACAGAGAAAATAAGCTGTGTAAGGGAATATTTCAGATCACAGGTGAAAAAATAAAGCATAGTGGTAAGTCCTTTAGTTAATTTGTAAAAGTATTTCTTCTCAATGCTTCAGCAAAAGTAAGCAAGGAAATCACATGCTCACTGGTGAAGAGATGTTGATATCCCTAAGCCAGCCAGTGGTCTGGTAACAAGCATCTGAAGTTTAGTAAATATTATGCCAAAACACCTACCCTTGTAGGAAGCTGACAGTGTCCTTCCAGAAGTAATCCATGAAGGAAAGACCTGTAGGAAATAAACAAGAGGGCAACAAAAACAAACCCGAACTAGTGCCACAATAACCCAAGGGACAGAAAAGAGTTCAAAGAATACCAATCACCGAACAGGCTTGAAATAGCAGTGGGGGACCAAGACCAATGTATTACAAACAACTGGCAGGCAGCCACCCACTTGTATTCCATAAGGCCTCTCTCAACCATAAGTACCGCCCTTGCAAAAGGATGCCATTCCTTTCTTCTGAACAAGGCTCGCTGTCCCAGTCATCATGTGCTGGTCCAGCATAACTTGTACAACGTGGGACCTCCATGGAGTCTTCTCTGGTTCCTGACTGTGCCCTGGTAAGTTCCTTACACTTTGGGATGGTGCTTTCCTCGCTGTTCACCCGGACTAATTGCTGGCCAATACTAGATAGGTTGCTTTTGCGGTAGGCAGATCAACTCACTTGCTTATTTCTATGGCATGCATGGGTCAGGGCCATTGCGTCTCTTCATAGAAACTGCACTTGGCCCTTTGTGCGCTACTCTCAAGAACTGGAGACAAACACTCTGCTGGTACTGGGAATGTCTGGGAGTGCTTGGTGTTAACATGGCCATCTCAGACCATTCATTCACATAGCTCAGACTTTCTGTATGTATGTCACAGCGCCGGTGGTAGGAAATTTAATGCTTAAAGTGCCCAATGCCATTTTCATTCATTAACATGAGAATGGTATTGGGCACTTGCACAATGCAAAATGGGGAAAGTGGACCACAAACATCAGAAACTATGCTTGACCTTAAGCAATCGGTGAGGGTGGCAAATAAAGACCCTATGCTGCTGACCGAGATGCAAGAATGCACCAGTTTTGCTGTTACATCACTGCACAGTTTCCAGACAATAGATGGCAGAATAGATAGGTTGACTCTATGACTAGGTCACATGAAGCAGCATCTGGAAAAACATAAGGTGAGTATCAATCTAGCCAGAACATTGTATCTCTGGTGTGGCAGACAGCGCCTTAAACAAAAACTCCTCAAAATGGAAGAAATGGTGGAGGTCCTCAAGGTGAAAAATGAGGAAATAGAGGCCAGGCCCTGCCAGAATAACATAAAGCAACCTCAGGATTCCCCAGTCTACAAATACCAGCAATATAGAGACGTTTTTGAAATTATGTTTGGTGAACTCTTCAACAGAACACAGGTTTCACAGATGTTCATTGTAGAGAGGGCCCATCATTCTCAGGCGCCGAGGCCGGTGCACAGGGCTTTGCCTTCCCCAATCACTGCTTGATGGTTGAATGATAGAGACCATTATACTGTGCTTAGACTGGTCAGGGAGAGGCGGAAATTGGCTGATGGTGACAACTCTGTCTTTTTTTACTCTCATTTTAGGGTGGCTGTGGAGAAAGGTATGTGTGCATTTATGTGTGCCTTTGCACCTGTGAACAAAAAATGTCAACAGTTGAAAATGGTCCCCCTCCAGACTGAAGATTGTGGTTCAGAGGATGGTAAGGCCTGTCTCTTCAATGATCCCCAGGCTGTAACTGTATTTATCAAGAAGTGGATTGGGATCAGGGGATCTTTCACTCTTGGATCCCGAGATGAGGCCCTACCTCCCGTCACAGTGACACTGACTGACTACAACTAGTGCAATGTTTCTTTTTTCACTCTTTGCAACCTGTAACCAAAAGGAATAGATGTTAGGAGTAGTTAAATGTTACCAACATGCTGGTTAGCCCACAGATAGTGTCATGTTCTGTGGCTAATATGCTCTGATAGGCTATTCTGTTAATATATGGTCAGCAGAAACATTGGGGGTTATTACAACTTTGGAGGTGGTGTTAATCCGTCCCTAAAGTGACGGTAAAGTGACGGATATATCACCAGCCGTATTACAAGTCCATTATATCCTATGGAACTCGTAATACGGCTGGTGGTATATCCGTCACTTTACCGTCACTTTTGGGACGGATTAACACCTCCTCCAAAGTTGTAATAACCCCCATTGTCTAATATGGTCTATGTGCTTCCCCCATTGTTCTGTTAATAACCTATGTGAGCGAGTAACATTAGGTGACAGCACTGGATATTGCCAGGCATCTTTCTATACTGTTACTAAGCGCATGCTTTGTTTGGGAGCTGGTTAGGGGATCATCAAACATTCACCTTACTGCCCATCACTGATGCGAACTTGCTCTATTTTTGCCCAATACTTTATTGTATATTTTGGTGTCTGTTAAGAAGAAATCTAAATATTTACATTTGGTTATAGGAAGGGGGCATGGAGGGGTTCTTTTATTAATGTTTGGTTATGGATGGTGGAAGTGGGAAGGTGCAGGACTGGTTCTCAGTAGGTGTTGTGCTGTCTCGCACAGGGCATACTCTTTTCATGTTGTGCTATATATTATGGTGTGGTTTTGAACCCATTGCACATTAACAAAAGCATGTGACAAGGCTGTCCCCTTTCTCCTGTCCTCATTGCAATGCACCAGTGCTTAATTTGGGAATAAGAACGTCCTAGTGCCCAAAGCTCTTCTTTGAAACATGTGGCTGCTGCAATTAAATGTGTGAATACAGAATACTGAGGCAGCGTAATCCTGGAGCCAATTCGGGTCTTTTTAATCAATTTACAGCCA
Organism: Pleurodeles waltl; assembly: GCF_031143425.1. Lineage (NCBI taxonomy): Eukaryota > Metazoa > Chordata > Amphibia > Caudata > Salamandridae > Pleurodeles > Pleurodeles waltl. Next base: position 1,128,807,842 of record NC_090448.1, read on the forward strand.
CTTCCTGCCCCCTCACCTCACTCTTGCAGCTTTCTGCTTTCTACCTTTGTGATGCTTTTTTGTTTTTCTCTTCCTCTGTCTTTCCCATATGTGTCTTTTGCTCACAGTAATTGCCTGATGCTGAAAAATATGTCAGCCCTCAAAAATAAGTGCCACCCCCCCATATGAAACCACTGGCTCAAATTAAGGACAGAACTGCACGTGAACCCTTAGCTCGAGTACTGAATGGATTCCACTCAGATACAGGGGTGGATCCTCTGCAATAGCAGAAGAGCGTCATCCCACTGGCTAAGAGCCAGCGGCAAAAAATAAAACGATATTTAAATATCGTTTTATTTTTCTGCCGCAGGCTCAGGCAGCAGGTGCAGGGAGGGGCGGGGTTGGACCTCGGGTAGTGGGAGGGGGGATGAGCAATTGTGTGCACTGTGTGCACTGAGTGCGCATGTGTGTTTGGACAGCCTAAGACGGCCATCCAAACACACATGCGCGCTTAGGTTTCTCCAGCCCGCCTGTGTACACAGCTGGGCTGGAAAAACTGCACAGGCCCCAGGGTTATGTCTGAGCGGCAGTCACTGCCACTCAGACAAATTCTGACGCTGCTTACATGCTATGTTTAGCATTCAAGCATTGAAGCAGCACCAGGATTGCTAAGGAGCTTCTTTTGAGAACAGGAAAAGAAGACAAGCGGGGCAGCAGGAGAGGACGGCGGCGGCTGTGAACTGTACGTTTTAAAAATTTTTTTGCTTATTCCCCCGTCTCCTTCACCCCCTCCTCGACCCTCCCTTGATATTTATGGCAGCCACCGCTGCTCAGATGGGGGTTTAAGATTCCCTCAGAAAACTATCCTTTTAGTGTTATAAATGGAAGATGTTGTATTATATGTATTCAAACCAAGTAAAAGCCTATTGCTGCTAATATGCAAAAATAATAATTGGGGGGATTTTCTAGCCTCTGCATAAACCAGGCTAAATCTGTTATTTTCACCTTAACGGCTGGTATTCTGCAAATACAGATGAATTTCCCACTTTTGCCTGGACTTTCCATGTATGATCTGGGGGGTGCGTATACTGTGATAAGGCTGATATACTTAGGGATGCTGACCCATCTTGCTAATCATATTAAGCACTGGGTTTGTCTTCCTTTGTCCATGGTGTAGCAATATCTCTAATGAAGATGGGGGTGCTTCCAAGACTACTTTATTTTTATAAGCTTATACCCATTATTCTCATCAAGGCCTTTTTTCCATCCTTCTGCTCACCTATGACACATTTGTTGTGGACAGACAGGCAGCTGTGATTTTTTGGGGACACACTGATACTTCCATATAACAGAGGGGACTTTTTCCATTCCTGATTTTGAACTTTATTATCTTGAAGCCCAGGCCCCTCAACTTCATATTTAGTAGTGACAGTAAACATTACTAGTCCTATAGTGTTTAATAATCTCCTTCTCAAACTTTGGTGCTCTACTCACATAAATTCTTTCAATTGTACCTTTTGGGAATGGTGATAACTAGATTCTAGATCAGAGATTAGTATGCATTTTTCCTCTGCCTGGCCTCTGCCTGATAATCCCATATCCCCTCTTACTTGGGAACCCAAAGCTAGACTACAGCTAATTGATTTAGGGCACATACACATTGTGACATCTTTCTGGTAACTCAATACCTCACACTATCCCAGTTCCTCACTCAGTACTTCATTATCCCACTTTTTTGTGGAACCTCCATCACTTCTTCTTTGCGAGTGATTTTCAATTCAGAGCACCACACGATAGTATCCCGCTTAGATAATACTATTCCAAATCTAATGGATGCAGGGGGGAACAAGGCTTGGACAGAGCCTTGGCTCTAACACATCAGTCGTGGTCTTACTGCTGGTAAAAAACAAATAGTAGGTATTATTTAATACACTTCAAATGTCTTTATAAATGTATGTTATTCTGGGAAGCAAAGGACAGTTTGACTCTAAGATAGATAGTTCATGTGAAGGATGTCATCACCTGGATGCAGGCTTCTTACACCTGGCTGTGCTATTTAGTACTTTGTCATGTCAGGGAATGAGCTAAGTTCCATCCTATTATGGGTGGTGCAAGGCTATGTTAGAGATATCGCAATGACTGTGTAACGATGCAGCTCTTGCACTGGTTTTAGATAACAGCAGAATAGCTATGATTTGGGGGCGGGAGGGGGTCTTGGAGCCATTCTGGAATTATATTGAAGTTTGGAATGCAAGCTAAGTGGGTCACGGGGAAAACAGCAAAATATGCTAAGTGGGTTTATATAAATTTACTAAGTGGCACATTTTGTGAAAACTGCTAAGTTCTAAGTGGGACAGTATGGACACTTTGAAAGTGTCTCAATGGATATCCATTCTGGAAATAGCAGCTCTATGGAAATTTGAAGAATGTGAATAATGAGCCATTATAGAAAAGTACTAGGGAGAATTGTAGGTCTTCTGGCTTCTTTACTTCGATCCACCTTTCTGGAGTGCTCTACACTACATGGCTCTTCAGAACGTTTATGCCTATGTTCAAGGGATGTTCTTATAAAGATGTTGTATGTTGGAAGCAAGACAGGAAATCTTGTGGTGGTTGATAAAGTCACACATCAGTAAACTGGGATGGGGAGCCAGATGTGGCAACCTCAACACTGATGGAAGATGATAAGAAAATCTATGTATACACAAAAAATGTCTGGAACTTCTGGCAGGCTCCTTCACATGAAGTGTCTGCGTGGCATTTACGTCATTGTGCACTCCTGAAGAAAGAAACCATGTCATCTGTTCACTTCCTCAGTCATTTGGGCGACATAAGATCAATCTTGATTGCAGGAATTGCAAAGAAGTTTTTTGATTGCTCCTTGGACTACAATCTGCCAGCCACAATGAGGTACTTTCCAGACTAAAGGAATGTGGCAGCAGACTGGAATTTCTGCTACCTCAAAGACTCCTATAGTTTGAATTTTGATTTGCATCTCTTCTGTAAAACAATAGACACATCAGACCCATGTAAAGTTAATTTGTATTCCTCTCATCTGAAAACTCAACTTCTACACTTCTAAAGGTGGAGGTCTGACCACAAAGTTGTAGTCATAGATGCATTTTTAAGGGATTGAAATACAGCTAAGACTTACCTTTTTGTCTGCGTTCCTGATTTAGAGACTGGCAGACAAGTCGTGGTGGAAATTGGCATATTAGATTCTTCTAACTCCCCTTTTGGGGTTTGCAAGTATGGTGTACAGTTCTCCTGGAAGGTTTGGGGGCTTCTTTGATATGTCTTCTATCACAGTTTACAATGATTCTGATGAACTTACTGTTTCATGGAATCAAGCTCTTATTCTGTCTGGTAGTATCTTGGGGTATGTTGGCTAAACCCAAGACTTTCAGAACAATGTGCATTTTTCATCTGTCAGACATAGTCAGAGAGCACACATAAGATTTACTCATCAGACTATTGGAGGTGGTCTCATTGGTGCTCTGAGCAGGGTCTTGATTGGTTGGAGTCAGACGCTATTGACATTCCACATTTTGTGTCATAGGAAGCAGAAGAGGGTATTGCCTATGGACTATAGAAACCTATGGATAATTCACTTTGGATGAAAGCCTTTTGCTGGCAAGTTATTTGATAGGGGAATACTTAATATTGTGCAAGTTATTAAAGGCAATACATATGTAATTATGTCCAGAACCAAGGCATTCAAAACTCTTGCATGTTATTTTATGTTTCTTAAAAACTGGACTGCAAATGAGGACATGGCATGGAAACAATTATTGGTCAAGTTGGCAATGTCATTGCGTTTAATATCTTGTAGAACTGTCCCCGACCTTCAAGGCCTGGGTTTAGGAGGCCGGTAGTCCACACCTGAAGGTGTTGCTTTCGCCACTGTCAGGAGAACAAAGTCAAGTACCAGTTGCATTTCCTAGCCTATTTTTCCAGGGAATCCTAGTCTGCATGTTGTGAGTATTTTAAAGCCTATACAGATGATATAAGAATAGTGAGTATCTATTCTCACTATTCTTATATCATCCGTGAGCTGAACAGTTATTAATCTCGTTCAAGAAAACATTTGCTCCTGTGTCTTCACTAATTTTGACTCTGAGGATGAAGTGGATCTCGACAGAAGCAAGTTTAAAGGTACCCCAAGGGGCATTCAGTCAGGAAATCAATGGCTTATAAATCTTTTCCTTGGGAACAACTTTAGAGTAGTTCATGAAAGCAGCTGACTGATTTTAAATGATTTTACCCTAAAGAAGTGATTGTGAACAAGTGATGAACTAGGATAATTTTTGCACCTGGTCCTGCACAGGGTGAAAAACGTTCTAGCTACAGTGAATACACATTTTCAGTTAAATTAAGGGAACGGGTGTGATACTTTTCTGTTATTTTGAAAAGTCTGAAAGGATAGTTGCTAAGTGGTGTTATTCTTACTTATTTTGTTGCTGTTATTAAATAAGTTTAAGTTGACAATAAATATTACAAATATTTTTATGTTAAATCATATTGTAAAGTCATTTTATATATTTAGTTAAAATAGTAGAGCAAAATAAAAGAAAAATGCTCTTGCACTATTAACTTAATTTTGAAAGTACATTTTTAATTAATGGAGATATATTAAATAAAAAATATTTTTCTAAACTTTACATTAAACTATAAGTTCCTACCCAAAGAAAAAAAATGTAATTTTTCATTATGCATTAAAAATTATTGAAAGTGATGTATATGAATAATTACAATTAATGTAGTTATACTATAATAAAACGTATTGTGACAATAATGTTTAAATTAAAAAAGGGTATTAAAATATTTTGTGATTAAATATTACAAATACACTTTCTTGTGTATTTATAACTAAAACATGTTTATTCTTTATTTTTAACTATTTTAAATAACTCATTTTAACATTATTTCGATGGGGTTTTATTTTAATTCCTTACTGACATTATTTTCTACAGGAGAGTGTTGCAGTACCAGTGGTGGGCCATGTGTGGTGCTGGGCTTACTACTGTTTTTTAAGTTGTAACTTACGATTGAATTTTGTAAAAAAGTAGTAAACTTACTCGAAAGTGTAAGTTGCTTTTGTGAATCAGGCCCAATAGCTTGGCATTGCCAGTTTAATAATTCTACTTTATAGATGCATTTTCACTGTTCTCATAAAGCGGAGGAAACTCCACCTTCCAACACAGGCAATCCAGGATTTTCTGCAAAAACTTTTACCTTCAAAGTGGCTTCTTCCATGGTGGAGACAGCTGGTCGAAGGAGAAACTGTACTTGCCATTTGGAGAAATCAAAATTGGTGGATATTTTTTTACTTCAAAGTGGGGGAGGGTGTAGATCCTCTACCCTGGTGGACCGAAATTGTGCCAGCAAAAACTGCTTTGTAGTACTAATAGGTCTGGTTGAGACTTCCGCTTGTAGTTAGGCGTCTCTAACATGTCGCACGTTTATGCTTCTTTCACTCTGCCTCACACACGGCTCCTGTCTCCTTTATTCTCTCTTTATCTGTTGTTCTCTCTCTCTCTCTCCCTCTGTTTCTTTTTCACTCTGTATAACACTCCCCCTCTTAGTCAACTTCTTTGCTTCAGCCCTTCCTCCGACCCTTTTAATCTCCCTTGTTCTCTTTCATCTCGCGTCATTATCCGCACTCCATCCTTTATTAAACCTGAGGCCCGCGTTCGTACCTTGCGCTCGTGTTATTCCCTCTGCGGGCTGCACAGGGCAGTCCTAGCTCCTCTTGGGTGCTCAGGCGTGGCCCGGCTCCTGCGGCCTGTCAGACCTGCTCCTCCTGTTGTCTCGCTTTTGTTGCTCAGCTGTAGTGTCAGTTGCACGCAGTTTTTCATTCCCACTGATTTTCCAACCTGTTTTGACACTAAACCTTTTTTATTGACTTGCTGACATGTCGGCGCTGTCAGAGGCTGGCGAGCACGTTCATCGCAGAAAGCTGGCCCTGATGTCAGGTTTCCAAATTCTTCTTGAGTCTAATCAATTTAGAATCGAGGCGCTGATCAAGGCGGTGATTTGGCAGGGCCCGGCTGCGTCAGCACTCTCCTTTCCTTCTGATAAGCCCATAAGCAATTTGATTGCTACTTGCTAAATGTAACTGCTAGAAAGAGCTAACAGGCATCCCCAATGACTGCCTTATCATTTCCTCATCCCAGTTCTCATAGCATTAGAGAGGCAGGAATCCCACCTCTTACTTACCCACAAGAAAAAACGTTTATACTCCTTCCTTCCTTGGAAGGATCCCTTCAACCCAGAAAATATTGTTTATCTCTCTTCGGGGAGTCAGTCACACTATGTTACCGAGTTACTGCTTAACTTTTTTGGCCTTTCCTCGTCGCCATGTTTGTTAGCTTACTCTGGAATATCATTTAGTCTTCTTCTTTTAGTCCTTCTTCTTTGCGTCTGCACTTTGTCCTTTCTGGCTGGCTGTTTTCCTTGGTGGGCCATTGAAGTCGTTGTGCCTGCTTTGGTAGATCCTCGTGAAATGCAGACAGGGAAGAAGCACCGAGGGTTGGTTGCATGTCAGAATATCAATACCAAAAATATTGTCTGGCATAAATAGTGTGGACTAAATATTGTTTATAAACATAGTAGCGTTATTAATTTGACTATTTCTATAGATGATATTTAGAACTATATATTTTTGTTAGGCAGTAGACCACAATATTCCGGCCCCATATCGAAGTGTTGAGGAGGTAAAGCTTTGAAAACATACCGGTAATCTCATTGTTCCTATTCTATTTCCTTGTTGAATCCTTACAACCCTCTCACCCTTGCGCATGTGTGCCAGTATCCAATTCCTGTCTGGTAGAGATGACTAAAAAAGTGGTTGATGCTAGCAAATCGCACATCTGTAACAAAAAACAACAAAGTCCAGGTGAAAACAACAAGGTCATGAGAAGGGTGCCAACCTGGTATGAATACCCAACCACCAAGGGTATTAAGGTGCACAGACCCAGAAGGAACGGGAAATGTCTCCTCTGTGTCATGCTGCGTACACAAATGAAAGCAGAAAGTACCAGGGCACTCCATACTCCTGGTACTTTCTGCTTCCAATTCCTGTCTGTTAGGCTGCTTTAGCAGTCAACTAAGAGGCTTCTGGGTAGAGGTGGTCCTTAATACGCACATGGGAGGGCGAGGATCAAAACTATTTTGTATAGGTAGACTGCTGAATGTCTGACTCCGGTGTATAGCCACTCATCTTGTGTTACAGACTAAGACAACAAAGTATATTCAGAGTAATGAGAATACTAGAAAGTAATTTATGCATTAATTGCCAATATACAGCCTAATTAATTCCTTGGCGCCAAGGATACTCCATTACAATAGCGACAGAGTATTTTTACCTCCAAGAATGTGGTCCACCTACCCAATTTAAATGCGGGCGGGCCTTTAGTTTAATTACTCTGGAAACTACTGCAGGTCCGACGTGATTAAACCCCTCTAGTGGCCCTGTGGAGTAAAGGCCAATGGAGGCAGACCTGTAATTCTGCCTACTTGCTTTAGAGAGGTTGACTTAGCTGTCACTTTTCACTGCCCTTTGCCTTCAGAAAAACCCTATTCCTAAGGGGCAGTGAAAATTGCTAAATGGTCCCCTCGCCATGGGAGAGCACTCCCTTGGCAAGGAGAGCATTTTCTTTTGTATTTTCAAACAGAAAATCCTGCTTCATGATTTTCTTTTTGAGAGTACAAAACATACAGTTTGTGCACAGCTCTTTCAAGTTGATGGACCTGTGCACCAAACTTCACAAAGCATTGACAGGAACCACCATGATGACGGATATAATCCATCTCCCTGCTGGAGAAATGGACAATAAACCAATATCAATATCGGGCCCTTAGTCATTTGACGGTGATGGAGCAGAGGACGGACAGGAGCACATGTTGACTTCATGTTAATTTGCTGTTGAAATGCACAGGGGCTTCTCTGATGGGGCTCTGGCAAAGGAAGTGCACAATGAGAAGCAACGGAACGAGAACAGAGAGGAAAGGAAGGGAGAGAGAGATTTGAAACAGGTGGACTAACCATCATCTTAACCAAGTGGCAGGCTGAAGGGCTGGGCTGCATCAAAGACTGAGGGCCTCATCACGACTTTGGCGGTCCTTTCACAGGACCGCCGAACCCGCTGCAGGCAAAAGACGGCCAGTACTGGAGGTCTTTTGCCCACCATATTAGGAGTGTTCCGCTGGGCAAGGGGGTGAAAACAGCATTTTTGCCTGCTGCCCCAGCGGAACACTCACCACAACATTGAAGCTGGCTTGTAATTGAGTTGGTGGCAATGTTGTAGTGTGTCGGGTGCGACAGCTCCAGTCGCGCATTTCACTGCCTGTAGTTCGGGCAGTGAAATGCGTGATGGGGCTGTGCATGGGGCCCCTGCACAGCCCATGCCAAGTGTATGGGCAGTGCAGGGGCCCCACCACGCCCCATTCTGCAAGCACTTCCATGGTGGTGTTTACGGCCATGGAAAGGCTGGCGGATGGGGACTCGTAATCCTGAAGGCAGCTCTGCTTGCAGCCTTGCCTTGCGGATTATAACTGCCGGGACCGCCAGGCTGCAGGCTAGCTGCAGCCTGGCGGTGTCCGCGGGTGGACCATGGCGGCTCCGCCACAGTCATCATGGGGTGGTCGGACCACCCTGTCTGCGGGGCTCAGACCTCCATCACGAGGCTGGCGGACTTAAGACTGCCAGCCTCGTAATGAGCCCTATGTTCCTGATCCCCTTCTGATCCACGCCCCTTTTCTGTAGTGTTCACATTTCTCCTTAGGATCAGCCCTAAAGGTGTTGCAGTTACCATCTTTTATTTGCTTTGTAAACCATTCATGGCCCCTCCCAGCAAGTTCTGCAGTGGTCATGTTCACAGTGTGAAAGTCCCCTTCACGGACAATGTTCACAACATGAAGGTTTCTCCCAGAACATCCAGAGAGTGCTACTCAGGGGAAAGGCAGCCTGGATTGCTCAAAGAACATTTGGCCCAGGCCAAGTAAGGGACATCTTGCTGAGACTGTGCGAGGCATTTCATTCAACCCCTGGACATCGGCCCCTGTTAACTGTAAATCTTGGTCCATATGGGCAGTCCCATGTGAAAGAAAAAAAGAGCTAAGGCACTATCTAAGAGACACTGAAAGCGAAGTATACAAAGCATCTAAATGATAAATAGCCACAATCATATGCCTAATACTTTGCACTCTTCATTAATCTTTGGAGGTCTCAATGTGCCATGCCCTGTTTTGTAAAAGTGAATTCGTGGGTGAATGTATCTTTTGTCAAACTGTAATCCTGTATGGCACTAAAACATTTAGTTGACATTATAAGGATGGTCTCAAAACTCCTTGTGTGCACGATTTTGTCAACTAAAAACGTCAGGACTGTCTGAGGGTGTCACATACGCCATGTGAATGTTTGGCAAGTAGTTGTACCCAGTAAAGTGTAGTTATTATGGGTTTCTTTTAACAGATCAATAGACCCTAGATTCAGATGAAAGTAGGTCGCATCACCACCAAGCAAGTAAAGGTCTAATAAGCATACTGCTATTAGGAAACACCTGAGAGGGGAATACTGAAAATAAAATGGGAGTAACAGAATTTTATAATTTCCATTGTGTCAGCCAAATTCTAAGTGAGGGAACAATAATATAACATCAAAAATAGCTTAAAAAATCTAAAACTTGGTCCACACTAAATTGGAAGTGTTGTCATGCATGTTTCATAATAAACTGAAAACCAGAAAAGGCAAAAAAAAAAAAAACAGAAGACGTAATAAGATTAGGTATCAGGTGAACTACAGATGTATGGAACTGCACGCAAAGTACACAAATTAATACGAACCCCGTCCACTCACAACTACCTCCGGCCCCTTCTCAAGCTCCCAGAAGTGGTTATCAGAGATCCTCAGTATGCATCAAAAGCCGATACCTGGTAGTCCACCTGCTCATTAAATCATACTAGATGTCTCTAAGGCCCTTTGGCCTTTAGCATTCCTAGAACATCTCCAGCATGCCCTCAGGGACCAAAAGTCTGCCACTAGACACCCTCCCTGTACTTTCAGACGCTCAAAGCCCATTGTCAGGAACTCAAGATTGCACCAGAGAGACCCTGAGCCTGTCTTTTAGACGTCATCATTTCAACCCTAGACACAATTTGAATTCCTGAGTGTACCTTCAGACATGCTCTTAGAATACAGGACCATGCTCTCAGTCTGCTGCACTCACCAAACACTCTGTATCCCCTCAAGTGATCCTTAGCATGTCTCCAGCCACCCACAGCTGGTCCGTACATTCACTCACCCCTGGGACACTCTGGGCCATATTTATGACCTGGTTTGCGTCGCTCTTGTACCACGCAATGTAATGCAAGAGCGACACAAACCCTAAATGAGATTTATGAGACCACGCTGAGCCATCTTGTGTGGCTCTGCTGGGCTTCATAAATCTCGAGTAATGTACCCCAGCACAAATCACTGTGTTACATTACTCTGCTCTAGGGAGGCATTTCTTAGGGTGTTGCACAGGTGTTCCCACGCAACATCCATGGATTTTGACACATTCACAGATTTATAAGAACTTGCAAACTTGGGAACGTGCCAAAACGATACACCCCCTCAGGAGAGGCGTAACGGGGAGAAATATGTTTATTTCTCCTCATTTTTTCCTCTTTCTATGTGTGCTGTTCTATGTGGAGGTGTCACTTCTTGCACAAAAACAATCCTGCCTACAACACAGGCACCCTTGCACCGTGGTGCACCGTGGTGTAAGGGTGTTGGCGCTAGGCAGCTCCTTATGAGCCAGCGCAGGTGGAAAGGACAGGCATGGACCATAATGGATCAATGCAGCATATTCCTGCCCTTTTCCCTGTGACGCAGAGAAGTGCAGCAAGGTGGCGCTGCGCTGCCCTCCGCCACAAAGCCCATCCACATGGGCCTCTCAGTCTGCCCTCACACAGTCTCAAAAGGTCCTTGGTGCACCTTAAGATCCTCACAGTCGGCTCAGGATCCTCACCTGCTGGCAGAGCGCCATGAGGCCTCCGACTACCCCCCCTCACATTCATCCTTGGACACCCCTTTTGTTGGCCCTCACACACCCTCAGAGATCCGGTTTTCACCAGGAAAAATAAAGCCTGCTCTTCAGTGACTGAGGAGGAAGGCTCCCTCAAGCCCCTCTCTACGCCACTCCAGTGCTTGGATGAGGTACAGCATTACTCTTTAGTTTGTCACTTTGTTTATTCCGAAGTTAATGTGCTTAATTTACAACTAAATACTAACCGTGCTCGCAGCCAGACCCGTTTGAGAAGGGCGGGGGTAAACATCAATATAGGCTGACTACTAAGCCCCCCCCTCATCCGCCCCCCCCCCCCCCCCCCCCCCCCGGCCGCCGGCCCTGTCCTACCAGTGTATGTTTGTGTGTAACCTCTTGGTGACCCATTCAAATCTTGGCCTCTCATCGGTCGAATGCGAACTCCTATCCTGCACATGAAAAACATACAAGCAACAATAAACAATAATCCTAATTCGGGCATAAACCTGAAGTTTATGGGGTTTAAAGTTAATGTAGTAATTCCATTTTGCTGCATGAATTCCACCGATAAGTGACGACTTTTGTGTAGGGAAGTGCAGTCAGAATCGGAAATTCACTGCTTGGACCTGGAGAAAAAAAGTGAAGTATGATGGGTTAATTGCAGGTTCAGAAAAGAATCAGCAGAAAAAAACAAAAAACATTCATTTTACCTAGGCTAAGAACTGTCGACGCCGTATTTTGTGGAAATCATCTGTGGCTCGAAATGGACCTACAAATGAATTAGCAGAAGTTACTGTGAAGTGTCAGTCCAATGATACACTCCCTGCTGTAAAGTCAGCCTGCTAGTGTCAGCAGGGTGCTGCTGAGCAGGAGTCCACTGAAGATGGCAGACTACCCCTATCTAGCTGTAAAAGTTAAAATGTAGGTGCTGCTTCAGTCTGCTGAGTTTGTCTGTGCAGGAGTTCCAGATTTTGTAGCCACGTCAGCCTACGAAATCTCCCACTTATTGTCTGGTACAAAGACTCCCAGCTATTCCTCTTTTTTACAATGTCAGATAATTTTACATTAGATCATGAGTCTTTGAAGATTGTACGTGTCCTCGAAACCCAAAGTAAGAAGTAATTTGTTTTGTTCAAACATACTACTTTCCCTTGTGGTTGCCCTCTTGTTTTGAGGTATGACCGAAGAGTTGAACTTGGGATGATGCAGTCTTTCTATTTCATGTACTTTGACAATGACCTAAAGATTTAATGTTGCTCTTAGAGTCATCTGAACAAGCTAGTTATTGCTTGGTCGTTGATCAAATGGGCTCCTAGGTAACTTAGGGTAGAACTGCATGAAAAATTATATTTCTCAAGAGGGATGCAAATGGAGAGAGCTCCCCTTTGAGCACCTGTGGCATCCCACAATTTAGTACGACCTTCCAGGACTTCTGTAATATGCATTACATGGACTATGCCCTCGTTTCACGCAGGGACTGTCCCTATTTGCCCTACCCCTTATAGTTGATTCCGAATTTCACCTTTTTTTTATTCCCTCATTGATCATTCTACAGTACCTCTCAATGGTCCCACCTTGTAGTAACCTAAGAGAACCAGAAGTGCTAGACCTCCTTAACTTTTAGTAGAACAGGGCGTGCTAGACAGAGGACAGAGAGTGCTAGACCTCCATCACTTTTAGGAGAATGGGGAGTGGCAAACTTCATTGACTTTTAAAAGAAGGGGGAGTGTTAGACCTCTTTGACTTTTAATATAAGGAAGTGTGCTAGACCTCATTGACATTTAATAGAACAGAGAGTGCTAGACCTCATTGACTTTTAATAGAATGGGGCGTGCTAGACTTTCTTGACTTTTAAAAGAACGGGGAGTGCTAGACCTCCTTGACTTTTAATAGAAGGGGGTGTGCTTGACCTCATTGACTTTTAAAAGAATGAGGCATCATAGACCTCATTGACTTTGAATAGAACGGGGAGGTGTAGACCTCCTTGACTTTTAAGAGAACAGGGAGTGCTACATCTCTTAGACTTTTAATAGAACGGGGAGTGCTAGATCTTCTTGACATTCAAGAGGACGGGGAGTGCTAGACCTCCTTGACTTTTAATAAAAGGAGGTGTGCAAGACCTCATTGACTTTTAATAGAACGGAGAGTGCTAGACCTCATTGACTTTTAATAGAAGGGGGTGTGCTAGACCTCATTGACTTTGAATAGAACGGGGAGTGCTAGACCTCCTTGACTTTTACTAGAACAAGAAGTGCTAGACTTCCTTGACTTTTAATAGAAGGAGGAGTGATAGACCTCCTTAACATTTAATAGAACAGGAGAACTAAACCTCCTTGACTTTTAGTAGAAGGGGGAGTGCTAGACCTCCTTGCCTTTTGGTAGAAGGGCGAGTGCTAGACCTCCTTGACTTTTTATCGAATGGGGAGAGTTAGAGCTTCTTGACTTTTAAAAGAACGGGAGGGCTAGACCTCATTAACTTTTAATAGAATGGGAAGTGCTGGACCTCCTTGACTTTTAATAGAACGGGGAGTACTAGACCTCATTGACTTTTAATTGAATGGGGAGTGCTAGACCTCATTGACTTTGGATAGAACGGAGAGTGCTAGATCTCCTTCACTTTTACTAGAAGGGGGCGTGCTAGACCTCATTGACTGTTAATAGAACAGAGAGTGCCAGACCTCATTGACTTTAATGGAACTGGGAGTGCTAGACCTCATAGACTTTTAACTGAGCAGGGAGTGCTAGGCCTCCTAGACTTTTACTAAAAGGGAGTGTTCTAGACCTCCATGACTTTTAATAGAATGGGGAGTGCCAGGCCTCCTTGCCTTTTAATAGAACAGGGAGTGCTAGACCTCCATGACTTTTAATAGACTGGGAAGTGCTAAACATCCTTGACTTTTACTAGAAGCAGGAGTGCTAGAACTCTTTGACTTTTAATACAACGTGGAGTGCTAGACCTCCTTAACTTTTAGTAAAACAGGGATTGATAGGCCCCCTCGACTTTTATTGGAATAGGGGGTGCTAATCCTCCTTGACTGTTAACAGAACAGGTGTGTAGACATCAACTGTTAATAGAATGGGGAGCGCTAGATCTCCTTGACATTTAATACAATGGGAGTGCTAGACTTCCTTGACTTTCAAGAGAATGGTGCGTGCTAGCCCTCCTTGACTTTTAATGGAACAGGGGGTGTTAGAAGGGGCAGTGCTAGACCTCAATCACTTTTAATAGAATAGGGAGTGCTAGACCTACTCAACTTCTAATAGAACAGGGAGTGGTAGATCTCTTTGACCTTTAATAGAACGGGGAGTGCTAGACTTCCTTGACTTTCAATAGAACGGGGAGTGCTAGACCTCCTTGACATTAACAGAGTGGGGAGTGTTAGACCTCATTGACTTTTAATAGAAGGGGGTGTGTTAGACCTCATTTACATTTAACAGAACGGAGAGTGCTAGACCTCATTGACTTTTAATAGAACAGGGCATGTTAGACCTCCTTGACATTTAATAGAATGAGGAGTGCTAGACCTTCTTGACTTTAAATACAATGGGGAGTGCAAGAACTCCTTAACTTTTAGTAGAACAGGGAGTGCTGGACCTCATTGACTTTTAATAGAACAGGGAGTGCTAGAACTCCTTAACTTTTAATAGAACAGGGGAGTACTAGACCTTATTGACTTTTAATTGAACGGGGAGTGCTAGACCTCTTTGACTTTAAATAGAACAGGGAGTGCTAGATCTCCTTCACTTTTTATAGGACGGGGAGTGCTAGACCTCCTTGACTTTCAAGAGAATGGGGAGTACTACACGTCCTTGACTTTTATTAGAACGGGGAGTGCTAGACCTTCTTGACTTTTAATAGGAGGGGGTGTGCTAGATCTCATTGACGTTTAATAGAACAGGGAGTGCTAGACCTCATTGACTTTTAAAAGAACGGGGAGTGCTAGAACTCCTTGACTTTTAATAGAAGGGGGTGTGCTAGATCTCATTGACTTTTAATTGAACAGGGAGTGCTAGACCTCACTGGCTTTTAATAGAACAGGGAGTGCTAGACTTCCTTGACTTTCAAGAGAATGGGGCGTGCTACACCTCCTTGACTTTTAATAGAAGGGGGAGTGCTAGACCTCCTTGACTTTTAATAGGAGGGAATGTGCTCGATCTCATTGACTTTTAATAGAACTGGGAGTGCTAGACCTCATTGACTTTCAATAGAACAGGGAGTGCTTGACCTCATTGACTTTTAATAGAATGGGGCGTCCTAGACCTCATTGACTTTGAATAGAACGGGGAGGTGTAGACCTCCTTGACTTTTAATAGAACAGGGAGTGCTAGCTCTCCTTGACTTTCAAGAGAATGGGAAGTGCTAGACCTCCTTGACTTTTAATAAAAGGAGTTGTGCAAGACCTCATTGACTTTTAATAGAACGGAGAGTGCTAGGCCTCATTGACTTTTAATAGAAGGGGGTGTGCTAGACCTCATTGACTTTGAATGGAACGGGGAGTGCTAGACCTCCTTAACATTTAATAGAACGTGGAGTGCTAAACTTCCTTGAGACTTTATAGGACAGGGAGAGCTAGACCTCCTTGACTTTTAGTAGAAGGGGGAGTGCTCGACCTCCTTGACTTTTTATAGAATGGGGAGAGGTAGACCTTCTTGACTTTTAATAGAACGGGAGTGCTAGACCTCATTAACTTTTAATAGAATGGGGAGTGCTAGACCTTATTGATTTTTGATAGAACAGGGAGTGCAAGACCTCTTTGACGTTGGGGTTTATGCAGTAATTCTTTTGAAATTCTTCTTTTCCTAATTCCAGTCATTTCAAAGATCCATCTCTGCAAACATTTGACTGTGTCCCCAGGAAGAAATGTTGGAGAGGCTTGGAACATGCATTACTATCTCAACAATGCTATGGTACCAGAATATCATAACCACAATATTGTCTGCCAGAAATGTTATGCCCTAAAATGTGTCCACAAAAATATTGCTTTATTGGACTTAAGAATAGCAAATATACACTGAATTAGATCATATTTTTGAAAACAATATTTAGGACATAGGGGGTCATTCCGACCCCGGCGGGCACTTCCCGCCGGGCGGAAACCGCCAAAAAACCGCACCGCGGTCAAATGACCGTGGCGGTCATTCTAACTTTCCCGCTGGGCCGGCGGGCGATCTCCAAAAGATCGCCCGCCGGCCCAGCGGGAAAGCCCCTGCAAAGAGGAAGCCGGCTCCGAATGGAGCCGGCGGATTTGCAGGGGTGCGACGGGTGCAGTGGCACCCGTCGCGATTTTCAGTGTCTGCAATGCAGACACTGAAAATCTTTGTGGGGCCCTGTTAGGGGGCCCCACGACACCCGTTCCCGCCAGCCTGGTTCTGGCGGTGTAAACCGCCAGAAACAGGCAGGCGGGAAGGGGGTCGGAATCACCATGGCAGCACTGCAAGCAGCGCCGCCATGGAGGATTCCCTGGGCCAGGGGTAAACCGGCGGGAAACCGCCAGTTCCCCTTTTCTGGCCGTGGCTTTACCGCCGCGGTCAGAATGGCCCAGGAAGCACCGCCAGCCTGTTGGCGGTGCTTCCTCTGCCCTCCACCCTGGCGGTTTCAAACCGCCAGGGTCGGAATGAGGGCCATAATATTTTTGTCAGACAATATTTTTGCTAAAGATAATGTGACATAAACCTCATCTAGACATTCATTTTGATAAAGTCTATCGTCGCAAACCAACCCAAGGGAACAAGATGTGACCATATTTTCGAGTCTGCTCATAAATCAGTGGCAGTTGGAATTGATAGTTGCTAGTGAAGAAATTAACCTGGAAATCCATGATGCTCTTTGATGCCCTCTGAAATGGGCAGGGCTTGTTCAATTCCTCATTTTGTCCAGGGGTTAGGAACAGGTGTAATGTCTCATGTTCAGCATGAAGCCTCCTACCTGTCAAAGGTGTTCCAGTTTGGTGAGCAAGGCTAGGGTTGTTTCCAGAGAGAAATTAAATGTCATCAGAAAACTTTCCAATAATATGCTCCTAATATGTATGCCCCTTGTACCAAAGTTACCTTTAATCCAAGTGATCTACTGTCACATTGAATACAGAGGAGTTAAAGGGCGAGTTGTAGTTATGCTTCGTGGCCACTGTAGATTTTCTCGTGCATTGGACCTGAAGGCACCAATCAATGGACCACGCTCTCCAAAAAGTTGTGCTCACACATTGACAACAGCGCCAAATGTGTTCTAACATGCTCCCGAGGCTGTTAGGCTAAAGAAGACGCCTTATCTTCCACCCAATGATTTTTAGCAAATGGAGATGTTGGAACAAAAAGGGATTCAAGGCTCCTGGTTAGCAAGGTGACATCTAGTGATTGGAGGTCTGTTTGACAAGGACTATCTTTTTACATGAAGAACCATTTATGCCTATGCGACATGCTAATTCAAAAAGGCTATAATGTGTATCCAGGTCATGCTTGGGGTTGTCAATATTAGTTACTATACGAAAGGATATTTTTGTATGCTTCAGTGCGTCAGAATGGTTCAGGGATTCAGTCCTCATTGTGTTCCAAGCTCCCTGCACTCCTGTCCATTGTTGTTTTCTCTCTGGGCTACACTGGGCCTGTTTTTGAACTTCTTTTTTTCTGCTTGTAACATTTAAAGAACTTTCAGGAAAACAAGTAATGGTCATGGTGAGAATGGCTCAGACTTTCATCTGATGGAGGCAGGTCAATAATATTCCATTATATCTTTCTGAAAGCAACTAACCTAGCACTACAACAAATTGACATCAACAGGTTAAAAACTGGTAATAGCAGAAGAGAGAAGATGATTTTTAAATTAATACCCGAATACCTTCTTTGTGCCCTGGTCTTTAGTTGAACAAATAGACAAAGATACAAGATTACAATACTTTTGCCCAAAACTAGCACATTTTATAGCTTGTGATTTGAAGTCCCCCACTTCGCCTAAATCCACTGGAATCTCATCTCCACTAATGAATCACTTACATTTCCACTTTCTCCACAATTCTCTTGCACAGTTGAATGTAGGTTCTCTACATCTCTGCTCGCTGTAAAATGTTGCCCTAAGATAGCATTTTTCATGGACTGAAGGGATACTGACTTAGAAGTTTCAGACACAAGGAGAGAGTCAGTTTTAAGACCACTCCTAAACTGAGGGTATGTTCTGCACTGCAGGTGATGACCTCTATGAAGGCTGTTTTGCTAATTATGAGTGTCATACATCTCTTCACCACTTTAGGTGAACACCCCAATGCAGAGTAGGTGCCACATTGATGCTGGAAGTGACATCACAAGCCTTGTGTACCCCGGCAGATTGAAATCACAGGTACTTACATCACATAATCATTGTGACCTAGTGATGGACCATTGTACAATGGTGGCCTCTGTATGTTTAAAAGTAAAAACTGATAACAGGTACATGAGATATCAAAAGATAACCCTTGGTTAAATGACAGGGGGTGAGGAGCATCATAGGGGAAGCAACATCTGTCTCTTTCAGTAAGGCCCATGACTTTTCATTGATATTTACAACTTGTTCCCAAATGGGCTTTGTGTGATTCCACTTAAAATACCCGACTTCTCAAACAACAGCAGTCTGTTGACTGCACAATAAACGAGTGCATGTTTTGAATGAAGGTGCCAGTGAGTGGCATGCACTGCACTTCTGCAAACTTTGCAATCAAAAGCCGGCTAAAGGAGCTGTACTTTTTCAGAGAGTCCGCCAGCGACCCCAGCACTTTGTCAAAGTCAGGACACAGACACTGCTGCTGGCCGAGCTTTTCCAGATACTTGCTCTGATGGTTCCACATGCAGTATTTCAACAAACTGTCCTAATTTTTCAGCTGCTGAAGCCAAACTTTTTGCAATTGCTGCACTCCGAAAAAATGCTATTACTCTTCAAGTGTGAAACATGTCACTTTGCTTTATTAAGTTTCCTGGGAAGTAAAGCGAGTAAGGACTTTTTGAAACAGAAGGCCAAAGTACAGTAGAACTTCTCCTGTGAAAAAAATACAAATAATTGTTGTGCTAGTGTCCAATGACATTTTATAAAACGGATATCTTAAAACAGGTAAAAACCATTGAGGGGGGAATCGAAATAGCAGCTCCCACTAAATAGGCACAATAATTTCTCTCTCTTCTAAAAAAATATTTTTATTGAGCAAAATCAAAATTCAATCAACCATCCAGAACTTGTCGACACTCTAATACAGAGCAAACTTGTATAAATACGACACAATCTACAATTTAGAACAGTTGATTTCAACTGAACACACATGGAGAAAGCTCAAAATAGTGCAAAGAAGATCCTAAAGTGCCTTCGTGCCAGTTTCCTAGTCAGACTTCAGGTGTTCGAGTGCAACGACTTATTAGCAGCAAATCACAAAGTAAAGTGCCATCGCTCCATCATGGACATAATAAAGTGCAACTGCAGAGCCGACTGTACTATAGCAGCCACCCCTTAGACCAAACCTTCATATTAACAGCGAAAACAGAGAATAAAATAGCAACATGCCAGTGTGCCCCCTTTGTGCAAATAGTGATCCATCAGTAGAACACCAAGAGCGAACAAACCATTGAAGTCTGCCCCCCAAATCCTTTTGTACCAATACTGATGTGCAAATGTGCAAATAATAAATAGAAGGCTAATAAACACAGCAATTACACATTCCCAAAACAAATGTGTGTAAAGATAGTAAGAAGGCTCATTTCATAGGAAGTTTCCAGCATCCTCCAGAACTTACCTTGCTCCTGAAAAACCACCCAGAAAGAACTCAGAGGGCCTGCAATAACGCAGCTGTTAGACTAAGGGGGTTATTACAACTTTGGAGGAGGTGTTAATCCGTCCCAAAAGTGACGGTAAAGTGACGGATATACCACCAGCCGTATTACGAGTCCAATATATCCTATGGAACTCGTAATACGGCTGGTGGTATATCCGTCACTTTACCGTCACTTTTGGGACGGATTAACACCTCCTCTAAAGTTGTAATAACCGCCTAAGTCGCCGTTCTTCCAATTCCTCCATGAACTCCCACAAGGCCTAGAATCTTTTTAATCCTCCTACCTGACTTGCACATGCTTCTTCAATTTTTTTCTTCCTGAGCATTTTATTCAACCACTCCTGGAATACTGGGACCGTGGATCATCTTCAATTTTGCAGGATCAGAGACCGAGCGACCACTGAGGCTAGAGAAACAAAAGCCAGGCCTCATTTATCCATATCTGACCTCTGGTCCTTACTAACCAAGCCAAAGAGTGCTGCCTCCGGTTCCGGGACCAGCTTTGTCTGGAGGGCAAAGCCGAGAGCAGCAAAAACCTTTTGCCAAAACTGCTCCAACCTCTGGCAAGTAAAACAGATGTGCAGCCAGCTCCCCACCCTGATTGCTGGCAGTGGAAACACTGATGCTCCATCAGCAGAAACATTCTATGGAGGGCCTGGGAAGTATAATAAGCCATCCAACGATATAAGAAGGAGATTCTTTTAAAATTAGCGGCCCTCAATGCCTTATGGCCTAGTGTTGAAATAGAATTCCATTCAGCCTCCGAAATAGTGCATTGTGTGGAGAGGTGGATTTTTTTACAAGAAACTTTCCAGTTGAGGCCTCTTCGTTTGTCCACAGAGTAGTCCGTACCAGTGATGAAGCAGAAAATGAAGGTTTTGATTTATTAACGCTTAAATGTAGTGCTGAAATAATCATGGGTGATATTAACCGAACTAATAAAGATTGTACGGGGACAAAATGTGCCCTCAGAGTAGTTTGCCATCATTTATACGCGTGCTTTATATAACGTGGTGAATTAGAATTGCACTAATCCGACATAATCATAAACGTGTGCTACGATTTGCTTGTTTGAAATACTTTAGCTTAGCATTTCTTTAGCGGAGGCTTTGGCCTAGTTGTCAGGTGTTAGCCGGCGCCTACATTGCCGATCGGGATCTTGTAGTCCTGATGGACTACATATCCCATGACGCCATCGCGGAAGAGGCCGCATAAATCCACGCCCATCCAGGAAGTATTGTGCGTTATTCATTTCATGCAACCAAGTCGAAGGCTCAACGAGGGCTATGTGGACGGCGTTTCCAAGGGGGAATTGGACATTCTGATAGCAGAGGGTTCCATGTTCCATGTTCTACCTGACACCAGAAAGAGGTGGTAAGCGGCGAAACGAATTAGTACCGGAGTCTTTCGCCTTTCTTTTTTGTACATTTCGGCCAAATTGTTTGGAATCTTCCGTAGTACGGCGTTCCATTATTCTAACTACCATTTAAACACGGACGACGGTCTTTGGAGCCAGAACATAGATACAATTGGCGGCGTCTCAGGATTAATGTTATTTTTGCAGGAATTAAACAGTCGGGACAAGTTGTTCTTTTTTTAGGATATAGTGGAGTGGGACCTGGTTACTTCTACAAGTTACGTGACAATAACATGAGGCTTAGTATTTTAACTGAGTCATAGACAGTAGTACGAGATAGGGTTTTTGCCATCCTTATTTTTTCTCCTTGTTTTTGTTTCATCGTTATTACATGACTATCTTGCATATGAGTGGGTGTTGTGAAACCCTTAAGTGATTATTGGTATCCGTTGTTGGCTTGTGGCCTCCATCTATGATTCAGATGGAGCATAGACAGGCATGGGACTAGTTCTGCCCTCATGAGTTAGGGGCAGGCACGGTCATTGGTGTGTTAGTGAGACATTACGAGAATAGACAGGCAATGTGATATTTAACACTGTGTATTTTTCTTTACAGCTATCCCGTCCCTGCTGTTCCTTCCCCTACCTTCCCTCACCTGATTACTCCAATGCACCGTGGTTTTTGTCGGTGACTTGGTGGGGTCAGGAGGTGGACCTTTATTTTGCATCACACCGAGTCTGAGGAGCATCTACAACGTGACAGAATAACGCACCCACGAATAAAACTCCTCCCGCTCGGTGTAATGCAAAAATGGCGTCTATGGATGATGTATTACAGGCGTTAGTAGTAGTGCAACAAGAGTTGGCTAATTCTAGGGCTGAAGCAGCGGCTTTAAGGGAAAAGGTAGACAAGCTTACTAGGAATCCTTTTGATGCCTCAGCATCTACACCGCAGGTAACCGTTAATGTCTCCCCTCCTATCCCTTTGGCCAGCCCGGAACGGTTTTCAGGGGACCCCAGGAGGGTTCAGGCCTTTCTGACCCAGTTGTCTCTTCAATTCTCTTGTAGACCCGCGTCTTTTCCCTCTAACCTTTCCAGGGTAACGTTTGCTATTTCTTATCTCTCGGGAGACGCCGCTAATTGGGCCGTGCCCTTAGTCAGAAACGATGACCCTTTGTTATCGGATTGGAATGCCTTTCGGTCGGCCTTCGAGAGGGTGTTTGATCATAGAACAACCACCTTTAGTGCTGATAGGGAATTACTGGAGTTGAGACAGGGGAGGTCTGATTTGGTCACTTATCTTACGACCTTCAATAGACTGGTGGCGGAATCAGGGTGGCCAGAGGAGAAGAGAATGTCTCTCTATTATCAAGGCTTACGAGACGACATGAAGGATATAATCGCTCAAATAGATCCGCAGCCTTCCACTTGTACAGACCTTGTGAATCTTACCCTGAGACTGAATCACAGATTAGCAGAAAGAAGAGTAGAGCATAGAGCGGGTGATAGGCGACCATGCATTCCGGAAAGGGAGGGGCGCCCAGTTTCTACTCCCAATGATACATGCGGAGAACCTATGGACGTGGGAGCCGTGAGGGCACCCTTGTCGAAGGCCGAGAAGGAGAGTAGGAGGGTCCAGGGGTTGTGCATGTATTGCAGCAGGAAAGGTCATTATGTGAGAGAGTGTCCCCAAAAACCAAAAAAAAGTCTCTCCTACTTCCCCACTCAAAAGGCAGCGGTTACGTCAGGGAAGACATCTGAGAAAAAGGATTTGCCCTTTACAGAACCCCAACCGGTGTTACGGGTAACTTCTTTAAACCTTTTTCCACAGGAAGAAAAGGCATCCCACCTTTTGTTATCAGTAGAGCTGATGTCCCAAGATCGAAAATATCCAGTATGGGCGATGATAGACTCCGGAGCCACGGGAAATTTCATAGATGCCGGAGTGGTTAGGAGACTGGGACTTCCTAGTATTCCAAGAAAGGACCCCGAAATAGTGTTGGCAGTTGATGGAACACCGCTGAAATCTGGACCCCTTACAGAACATACAGAGGACGTTGGGTTGATCTTCAATGGGGTATCTCCGGCACATAAGGAAAGGATCAGGCTAGATATAATAGAGGCTCCTCAGTATGAAATAATTTTGGGAATGCCCTGGTTAAGAAAACACAATCCTGCTATCGATTGGCAAACCAAGACGGTTAGTTTTCAGTCCTCGAGGTGTGAGAATGGCTGCTTCTTGTACGACAATCCCCCCACGTTAGCACTGGCTCAAGGGCTACAGTTGGCCACAGTGGTGGAGAAAACAGTGATATTGCCCTCTGTTTATGCCGAGTTCAAGGATGTATTTGACGAAGGTCAGGCTGAGACCTTACCACCCCATCGTATATATGATTGCAAGATAGATCTGATTCCTGGAGCTCTCCTTCCTTCTTGTAGGGTATATGCTCTATCAGACCCAGAAACCAAGCATTTGAGAAAATACTTGGATCGCTTCCTGGAAATCGGGTTCATTAGACCATCTTGTTCTCCGGCAGCCTCTCCCCTCTTTTTCATAGCTAAAGCTAATAAAGAGTTGAGAACCTGCATCGATTATCGAATGCTGAACAAGAACACGGTAAGGAATAGATATCCTCTTCCCCTTATTCCTGTGTTATTGGAACAGGTGAAAGAGGCAATAATCTATACAAGGTTGGACCTGAAGGGAGCTTACCATTTGGTCAGAATTCACGAAGGGGATGAGTGGAAAACGGCGTTCAAAACCCGTTATGGCCTGTTTGAGTACCTGGTAATGCCGTTCGGGTTGTGTAACGCTCCGGCGGCTTTCCAGTATTTTCTGAACGATGTTCTTAAGGAATACATAGACCATTTCGTGATCGTTTATATAGATGACATTCTGGTGTATTCTACATCCCTGGAGCGCCACTTTGAACACGTTTCCTTAGTACTCCAAGCATTGCGACAGCATAGTCTTTTTTGCAAACTGAGCAAATGCGAGTTCCATGTCCAGAAGGTAGAGTTCCTGGGGGTGGATTTAAGCCCTGAAGGGTTTTGCATGTCGACCCGAAAGATACAGGCTGTTCAGGAGTGGCCAGTACCCACTAGTGTGAGAGACGTGCAATGCTTCCTTGGGTTTTCCAATTATTACAGAAGATTTATCTGTCATTTTTCCCACATTGTGTCACCTATAACAAGGTTGCTAAGAAAGGGTGTGTCTTTTGTTTGGTCAGAGGAGGCAGAGGAGGCCTTTTGCTTTTTAAAACAGGCCTTCTGCTCCACACCTATACTTCAACATCCACAGCCAGACGTACCTTTTATCGTCGAAGCAGATGCCTCTGATATAGCGATTGGGGCTGTGTTATCCCAAAGAAACAAAACCACCGGACAGCTTCATCCTGTCGCGTTTTTATCTAGGAAATTATCTGCTGCGGAACTTAACTATACGGTGGCAGAAAAGGAACTGCTAGCCATCAAAAAGGCATTTCAGGAATGGCGACACTATCTGTGGGGAGCCCAACACCCGGTCACGGTATACACTGATCACCGAAACTTGCAGTATATGAAGGAGGCAAGACAGCTTACCCAGCGGCAAATGAGGTGGATGCTCTTTTTTTCTGAATATGATTTTGTGGTAACCTTCCGTCCTGGGGTTGACAATCGCAAGGCAGATTCACTGTCTCGACAAGAGGATGTGAGAACCATCGCTTCAAGACCTGATGAATCAATCATCCCACCTGAAAGAGTGCTTTGTGCCCTTCATATCTCCCATTTCCTAGAAAAAGTTTCTAAGCATAAGTCTGTTGCTCAGTGGAAGAAATGGGCCGAAGTAAGTCAGGACCGTACCCTTAAGCATGGAATACCGTTGCAAGGTAATCGTTTGTATTTGCCAACACATGAACTCCGAGTGCAAGCCTTCAATTGGTGTCATGATGCGGTAACGGCTGGTCATCCTGGGTACACCAAAACTGCGCAAATAGTTCAACGACATTTCAGGTGGGAAGGTTGGGCTAAAGACGTTGCGGCATGGGTGGCCCGGTGTGAGATATGTGCTCGAGCCAAGGGAGAAAATGCGAAGAGTCAGGGCAAACTGATGCCTTTGCCCACTCCGGATAAACCATGGCAAACCATCAGCGTGGATTTTGTGGTGGGATTACCAATGGATCAGGGGTACAACGCTATCATGGTGGTAATCGACAGTCTCACCAAGATGGGTCACTTTCTCCCTTGTAGAAACCTACCTACAGCAAGTCAAACCGCCCACCTACTTTTGTCTCAAGTAGTGCGGTTACATGGTCTACCAAGAACCATTATTTCGGACCGAGGCCCCCAGTTCGTCGCTAGGTTTTGGCGCATGTGGTGCAAGGTTCTGCGCATTGAATCCGCCCTATCCACCAGTTTCCACCCACAAACCGATGGCCAGACGGAGCGCCTCAACCAAACCCTGAAGAAATATCTGAGGTGCTATGCAAAGGACGCCCAGGAATCTTGGGTATCGTTGTTATGGCTTGCCGAACTATCGTACAACAATGCTTGGCATAGCTCGATAAGGGAGTCTCCTTTTCGTGCTAACACGGGGTTCCACGCGGAAATGTTGCCCATAATCATACCTCGGGATGTCACGGATCAACCTACGGTTCATGCTATGATTAAGAATCTCCAATCCATGCAAAAGAAGATACGACTCAATCTGGAGAAAGCCAAGGAACAATATAAGAAATGGGGTGATGAACATCGGCGTGAGGGGCCGGCGTATCAGCCAGGTGATCGAGTGTGGCTTTCCACCAAGTATATACGCTTCAAGATGCGTAGCATCTTTCATCCTCGTTACATTGGTCCCTATGTGGTGTTACGCAAGATAAACCCTGTGGCTTATCGTCTCAACTTACCTGCTTCCTTAAGGATCCATCCGGTGTTTCATTGCAGCCTTTTGAAACCGGCTCTTTCAGCGACCCGGCAGGCGGTGCCTCCGGTGGTTAGAGATGGGCAGCTGGAGTATGAGGTGCGCAGAGTGTTGGATTCCAGACGACGGGGGGGTAAGTTATGGTACTTGGTTTCGTGGAAGGGGTATAATGCCGAGGAGGATTCATGGGAGCCGGAAGGCAATGTCCATGCCCCTAGGGCAGTGCACCTGTTTCATGCCCGTCATCCCACTAAACCTGGTCCTAGGAGGCGCCTTGGAGGAGGGCGTACTGTCAGGTGTTAGCCGGCGCCTACATTGCCGATCGGGATCTTGTAGTCCTGATGGACTACATATCCCATGACGCCATCGCGGAAGAGGCCACATAAATCCACGCCCATCCAGGAAGTATTGTGCGTTATTCATTTCATGCAACCAAGTCGAAGGCTCAACGAGGGCTATGTGGATGGCGTTTCCAAGGGGGAATTGGACATTCTGATAGCAGAGGGTTCCATGTTCCATGTTCTACCTGACACCAGAAAGAGGTGGTAAGCGGCGAAACGAATTAGTACCGGAGTCTTTCGCCTTTCTTTTTTGTACATTTCGGCCAAATTGTTTGGAATCTTCCGTAGTACGGCGTTCCATTATTCTAACTACCATTTAAACACGGACGACGGTCTTTGGAGCCAGAACATAGATACAATTGGCGGCGTCTCAGGATTAATGCTATTTTTGCAGGAATTAAACAGTCGGGACAAGTTGTTCTTTTTTTAGGATATAGTGGAGTGGGACCTGGTTACTTCTACAAGTTACGTGACAATAACATGAGGCTTAGTATTTTAACTGAGTCATAGACAGTAGTACGAGATAGGGTTTTTGCCATCCTTATTTTTTCTCCTTGTTTTTGTTTCATCGTTATTACATGACTATCTTGCATATGAGTGGGTGTTGTGAAACCCTTAAGTGATTATTGGTATCCGTTGTTGGCTTGTGGCCTCCATCTATGATTCAGATGGAGCATAGACAGGCATGGGACTAGTTCTGCCCTCATGAGTTAGGGGCAGGCACGGTCATTGGTGTGTTAGTGAGACATTACGAGAATAGACAGGCAATGTGATATTTAACACTGTGTATTTTTCTTTACAGCTATCCCGTCCCTGCTGTTCCTTCCCCTACCTTCCCTCACCTGATTACTCCAATGCACCGTGGTTTTTGTCGGTGACTTGGTGGGGTCAGGAGGTGGACCTTTATTTTGCATCACACCGAGTCTGAGGAGCATCTACAACGTGACACTAGTTGCCTGGTCTCACGGTTTAGATGCTCGTATTTTTTCCACTGTGCTAATAAACGTGTATTTTTGCTTGAAGCTGTACTTTTCCACAGAAACTGTTCACATGCTTATCTTAAAGTTAGTGCCAGCCTGGCATATTTTCTCTTTAATTCAAGGTCGACTTGCAGGTGCGGACAATGGAGGCTCTGAGAGTAAGCTAATTGGGAAACAATGTTGCGATTTGCGTACCCATCTCCAAGGATAATGTATGCTTAAGTAAAAGCTTGAGAACTGTCGTTTTTGATTGGTCTAACCTATGAACCCTCCAATGGAGACCCTACTGGATTCGAACTGTTGTCTATAAAACCCAAGTGCACGAGGAGAAAGTAGCCATTACCAGCTCGATACCCGCCATTTTGCAGACTTCGTAGCTATTATGGCCCACTTTGCTGCGACGCCATTTTGAGAGACTTTGATTTTTTCTCTAATCGAGAGAAAGAGACTTTAAATGATTCTTGCCCTAGAGACTGTAACTTTGATTTGATCCCTTTGCATGAAGTAATAGTTTTACCTTGCCACCGTGAGGCATTTGCCCCGTCCACCCCTGCCCCTTTGTCCCGTCCCATGCTGATCGAGAAACGGTACCCATGCTGACCGAAGAACGGTACCTGTGAGACGAAGACTTCCTTGTATGCTGATTGTAATTGGTAAATATGAAAGGAAACTGTAAAATTGCATTGTGTTTCTTTTAGGTAACCAACTGCTGATTTTGGTAAGAGCCCTAGTTAGGAGTTTTCTAAATTAATGTTGCTAAATTGTTTTTGCATGAAGTCCCACATGCCGATGCTAATTTGAGGTTAGATGAGGATTCCATCTGTCGCACGATGCAATTTGAGATCTTGTTATGCTGACTAAATGTATGCCATTAGTTCATTACAGATTATAGTTTTAGTGATTTGCATTGCCATTATCGAATGCCTTGTGATTCAAATGCTTCATAGATTGCACTTGTTTCGACGTTATGGACAGCTATTAATGTTCATATATGTTTATCATTTGGTGTTGAGACACATTTATATTGTGCTAGCTTTGTTAATATAGGGAAATAAATTCACTAACTTTGCAATAAACTGGTGTGGTTATTCCTGACTGAAAGGTCAGGGTTCGCCGAAATGTATTCTGGATTAATTGTTAAGTGTTACGTTGTTCAAGGTGTTGCTTATGTTCGTTATTGATTTGATGAGATTGATCGATATAATAGTGCAGAGAGTTCCCACTAAGTCAAAAGATTCATCGGCCTAAAGAGCGTCCAAACGTAGGTAAATTTGTTACCACGTTCCGCTCTATCAGTAGATGGTAGCAGAGGACGGTTTCGTCTTTTGGGACCCTGTACTATTAAAGTACATGGTGTCGAATTAACGGTTACGCATTTTGAGACCCCATTCGAAAGGTTGAATTAGATTTTTCTTGGATAAAACGGATTGACAAGATGATGATGGGCTAGGTCCACCGCGACTTTCCCGGGATCTCGGAGCTTGCGAATGGAGAGAACGGAGGTGTGGAAACAGCGCTGGCGGTACTAGTGATGGTATGAGTGAAGTTAGGGTTTTGCGCTTGCACAGCTTATTGCCGCAGGGTGTGTGAAAGAGGATTTTCTTTTAAGGATAGCGGAGGTGCGACTCCGAGTGTAGAAGTAGAGAAGTCGTCGAACTTCATAGAAATAACGGAGGTGCGGCTCCGAGTGTGAGAGTAGGGAAGTCGTCGAACTTCATGTGCGTGTGGCGCTTTGTGCATGAAAAAAGGTCCACGTGGTTGTTGTTGTTGAGACGGGCCCTGCGAGGTCAAGAGACTCCGGAGTATGTTGATCCATGTTGTGGTCTGGGCGGTTTAGTAGGTTGATCGGGCGTGGTCAACAAGTCGGGTACGTGTGTTAGAGAGTGAAAGAAACTTCGACTTCGGGCTTTGACAAGATTCTAAGTGCACTAGAACAGATCATTGACAAGTTGAGAGTAGGTCTGCGGGTCAGGTTTGCTTGCGAATGTGGGGACTGAGAAAGACCGAATAGCGGCCGAGGCTGGTGAAAGAGATCGAATAGTGGCCGAGGCTGGTGAAAAGTCCCTAAGGTCCTGAAGCGATTGTGTTACCCTTCCTGTAGTAAACCGACAGATCTGTTTTATTTTTGGGTAGCTCGCAATATATGCAAGAAGTTGTTACGAGAGGAGGTGAGTGAAGGAAGACTAGCCGCGAGGCTTTGTCAGCCGCAGTGTGTGAGTGTGACGTCACTAAGAGCCGCGCTGGGATAGGTTGGTGGGTGAGACGGGTCGCGCACGGATTGGACGCAGTTCGTGGGACTCGATTGGAAGGGGAAAGGCAGGTGAAGAGTATTCCGGGAATTAAAGTCACCTATCGATTACAAATTTTTGTGGAATAAAAGTTATCTATCGATAAGAGTTTTGTGGAATTGAAGTCAAATATTGGTTATAAACTTGGTTAAATAAAAGACGAGAAAATGAAATTCCTTAAAGCATTCAGGAGCGCGATGAAGGGGGAGTCTTACATTAAAGCGAGCGTAGGAGAGGAGACGCCGCCTGAGGGTACACCAGCTTACATTGTAATGGAAGAAAAGGGGGTAGCTCCGTGTCTTTGGCTAAAGCAATGGCACAAGTTGACAGAGAAACATGGGAGCGTAGCGTTCCCGATATACGGGACATTCAATATAAAGATTTTAGAGAATTTGAGATTCACGATGTACGACATGAAGGTGCCTCCAAGGCCAGCACAGTTTGAGGCTCTAGCAATTTGGGAACTGATGGCCAGACAGCAACAGCAAAAGAAGTTCGAGACCAGAATGAGGAAGGTAGAAAAGACACTAGCGGATGCTAGATGGGATAATGCACAGAAGGTGTGGAGGTCAGATGTATTGCAGGGGATAAAATTGTTCCCCGCAATTACTAAGGAAGGAGAAGAGACAGGTAAGAAAGCCACCTGTAAGACGGACAGAAAGTGTTCCAAGGATAGAGAGGACGAGGAAAAGTTGAGGAGGGAAGAGGAGTTAGAGGATGAGGAGTTGATAATGCAATTGCTGAACGACCGTCCACCGCCTTATGCAGAGAATGGACAAGGTCCAAGTACCAGTTCTGCCCCTCCGGCACCGGTACAGAGCAATGAAACACAGAGTCCAGGAGCGTCATCGGGATCTAAGGACCCGAGTTTATTGTTCACCCCGCAGATACCGCAGGTTAGGAGAATATATCCAGATGTGCCCGTGTTGAAACCAGCAGAAAATTATCAGCCGCAGATGCCAGGGTACTACAGTAGTGAAAATAGTGGAGGGATGATCCTAGATCCAACCGTAAGGGGCGTACAGAATGGTTACAACCCAACAATGGCACAAGCTGACTCAACTCAGTTTATGATGCCTCAGAAGCAGATGCAGGGAGGAAATGCACATGCTCAAATGATGGGGAGCCAGGTGGGCATGCCAACAATGATGACCCATGGGGTGGGAATGAACATGCCACAGAACATGGGGAATGGACAGAACCCAGACGCAATATCACTACCCATTACTGTAGGTCCGGCGGTACCTCTGTATAGTCAGCCTAATTCGGGTCTGAACAGTCAGGGATCAATGCTGCAGAGTGGGACAGAAAGAAGGTGCATAGAAAACACTCCAGGGATAACTCCGATAGCGGCTCAGCCAACTGGGTCTGGGTCCTTGATGGAGTTTAGTCCCATATGTGCTCAGTCAACACTGGTAAGGTCGAGCCCCCCACTGATAATACCTCTTACATCGAACACTGAAAAGCTGCCACAGCCATCGATGGCAGTCGATGTGAACGCTACCCTGATGGGGGTGAATGCGCAACAGTTGACACAGTGGTTCAACAGTCTAAACTCCACACAAAATTCAGCTAGTGGGAAAGGAGAAGACTATATGAATAGGGTCAGGTTGAACATGGAAGCACAAGAATTGGTGGAAGGGACTATGGGTGTGAACAGGTTAGAGTCCTACACGGAAGAAGAGCTGAGGTATCTATGTCCCAGGATTACGAAGGAAGTGAATAAGATACATAAGAGCTTGCAGGAAGCAGCTGACAGAAATGGGGTTGACATAGACAAGACGAAACACTTGAGCAGGAGCTACAGGTTAGATTTTGGGACCACAGATTTTGAACACATGAGGTCAGCAGGCATGAAGACCCACCTTAGAGAATTGCTGCAGAGTGCCCAAGTGTGGAGGTGCTTGGACAAATGGGAAAGCAGGTGGGTAAAGAGGAAGGACAAGAGGAGGGACAGTGCTACAGAGCACAACGAGAAAAGACCGCAGAGTGGTGATACAGTAACAATGTTACCAATGAGGGAGACAGCAGGGGGAAAATTAGTACATGTACCATGGCACAGAAGCGACATTCAGTCCTTTACGGACGATTTTCCCAAACTAAGAGAGAAGCCGATTGAATGGTATCAGCAGACCGACAGGTTTGTGAAGCTTGCAAAATGTCTTTGGGAAGACCTGAACACTCTGTTTGAGATTGTGGTTCCGGCAGATTTGTGGGAGGATTGCAAAAGAGCTGTAGGTTGGCCGACAAGTGAACCGGAGAGACACAGGGAAACGGGCGCACCATCACCTATGGTGATGAGCTTGTACTATAAGGTGATTGAGCATTTGAAAACGAAGGTACCCGCGAAAAACGTGGATTGGCAGAAGATTGACCGAACTGCCCAAGAGACTAAAGAATCGATTCATAGTTACTATGAGAGGTTGTTGAAGGCGTTCAAGAACTACAGTGGCACGGAAACAATAGAGGCTAAGGACATGCTCCATTTTGTTTTCAGATTTGTGGAAGGGCTGAGGCCAGAGATAAGTCAGATGATAAAGTCGCATTTGATTTGTTGGCAGTCGAAACCGATTGATGAGGTCTTGACTTATGCGAAATACTGTAGCGACGAAATTGAAGTGAAACAGAAAAAGCTGAAAGAGAAGGTGATGATGATGCAGCTTAAGGCAGCTCAAACAGGTTTCCAAGGTTTGCAAGGTCTGCAAGGCTTGCAAGGGATGCAAGGTTTCCAACAGCAGGTACCACAACCACAGTTGCAGTTGCAGGGAAACATGGCGTTTCAGCCACAGGCCAGAGGCAGAGGTCGAGGAGGTTTTGTGAATAATGGTCCGGATTTGAACACTGTTGTGACGGGTGTGCAGGCAATGAAGAAGGTGATGCCGTGTCACGTGTGCGGAATCGTCGGTCATTGGAAACGCGAGTGCCCGATGGTGGTGCAGGAAGGTGCAGGTGTAGGTGCAGGTGCAGGTGCAGGTGTTGGTCAGCAAAACAATGATGTCAATGCATTTCAGACAATGAGAGGACCGAAAATGAGAGGTCCAAACCCAAATTTTCAGACTGTAAATCAATTGCAGGGATTACAACCTATGCAGCCGCAGCAGATGCAGATGCCTCGTGTGCAGATGACGCAAATGCAACCGATGCAACAGCAGTTACCTATGGTACCTAATCAGCAAATGCAAATACCATTGGCACCAATGAGTCAGCAGCAAGTGATGGTTCCTCCACAGGTAACGGGTCAGGTAATGAGTACGAACGGCACCGTACAACAGTTCCCCTTACACAGTGAGAGTGGAATAAACAACGTATGGGAGAGTGAAAGTTCAGGAGAAGAAGGAGATTGTGTGCTTGCGGCATCCTTGGAAGTTGATCAAAGGGGTCCGTACGTAGAGGGAAGAGTAATGGGTCATCGTGTCTCATTCTTGGTTGACACGGGAGCCACACGTTCAACGGTTAAGAGCAGTGAAGTACCCAATTTGCCACTCTCAGGGAGGACAGTTCAAGTGGTGGGAGTAGCAAACAGACACCTGACGAACCCAATTACAGATCCGGTTCCAGTCAGCATCGGTAACTATCAAGGGGTACATCAGTTTGTGGTGTGTGACTCAAGCCCGATAGCACTGTTAGGAAGGGACCTATTGTGTAAATTGGGTTGTTCGATCATGTGTTCGAACGAAGGAATAACAATCCAGACGAGCAGTGATGGGGAAGAAGAGGACAGTGTAGAGGGGGATGAGATGGAAACAGTCGACGAAGAGTATCCTCTGATTTGTCTCTTCCCGATGATATCTGAAGAAGATATCCCAGCAGAATTACGGAAACAGTCGGAAAGGAAGTGTGGGACATGACAGGGAAAGAGGTGGGATTGATGAAAGGAGTGGAACCAGTAAAAGTGATGGTAAAGCCCAATGCGATCTTTCCCCAGACCCCACAATACCACATGCCACAAGACACCCTCATGAAAGTTGCCCAACTCATTGACGAATTTGTAAAGCAGGGAGTACTGAAAGAAATGCTAAGCAGTCCATGTAATTCACCAATAATGGGACTAATAAAGCCGAGTGGAAAGGTCCGACTCGTGCAGGATTTGAGAAAAATAAACAACATCATAGTTAAGTGCTGCCCTGTCGTACCGAATCCAGCTGTGATAATGTTTCAAGTTCCTTGCGATGCTGAATGGTTCTCAGTCATCGATTTGTCACAGGCATTCTTTTCTGTGCCTCTTCATGAGGACAGCCAATTCCTCTTTTGTTTCAAATTCCTAGACAGAGTGTATAGTTGGTGTCGAATTCCTCAAGGGTTTTCTGAGTCACCGTCAATATTCAATCAGGTTCTAAAGAAAGATTTGGAAGAGTTAGAGTTGCCATTCGAGTCAATTCTAGTACAGTATATTGATGATCTACTGGTTGCATCAAAGACAGAAAATGGCTGCACAGCCGATACCATTGCTCTGTTGAACCATTTGGGAAGGAATGGTCATAAGGTGTCTCCTTCCAAATTACAGTTCTGTCAGAAGAAGGTGAAATACTTGGGTCACCAAATAGAAAAAGGGTCACGGAGAATAATGAAGGAAAGAGTCACAAGTATACTCCAAATGAGTCCACCAAAGACAAGGAAGGAGGTGAGGAAGTTTTTGGGAATGGTGGGATATTGTCGCCAGTGGATCCCCAACTTTTCGTCTCTAGCGAAGCCCCTACTGAAATTGACCCAGAAGGATGCCTTGGATGAAATTGAACTGAAAGGAGACGAGATGGATGCTTTTGTTGAACTGAAGGAATGCATGTGCAGGGCTCCAGCTTTAGGTATGCCTGACTACACGAAGCCTTTCACATTGTTTTGCCATGAACGTGATGCATGTTCTTTGTCTGTCTTGACCCAAGCCCATGGTGGCGTGAACAGATCAGTAGCGTATTTTTCAGCTACTTTGGATCCGGTTGCAGCAGCACTCCCAGGGTGTTTGCGCGCCGTAGCAGCAGTTGGTATCAGCCTCACTCAGAGTGAAGGAATAGTGATGGGACACCCAGTAACAGTCATGGTCCCTCACTCAGTTGAGATTCTTTTGACCCGCTCCCGAACGCAGCACATGACGGGAGCTAGACTCACAAGGTATGAAACGATAATTCTGGGCTCACCGAATGTGCAGCTGAAAAGGTGCACTACGTTGAATCCAGCTACCTTGCTTCCTGGAGAAAATGCTGAAATTGAGAACGCTGAAGACGTCGAGCATGACTGCCTTCAGGTGACTGAATTTTGCACAAAACCTCGACCGGACATCAAGGATACCAAGCTTGATGTAAATGATCAGATTCTTTTTGTTGATGGTTCATGTCTAAGAGATGGGATGGGGATTTTGAAAGCAGGATATGCTGTATGTACTGTAACAGGTGTCTTGGAAGCGGGATGGCTTCAAGGAGTCTATTCTGCACAAGTAGCAGAACTTGTTGCCCTTACCAGAGCATGTCAACTGTCTGCATTGATGAAAGTCACCATTTACACTGATAGTCAATACGGGTTTGGGATTGTGCATGACTTTGGACAACTATGGTCACAGAGAGGTTTCCTGACTTCTTCAGGATCCCCAGTGAAGAACGGGGAGAGAATAAGGGAATTGTTACACGCCATTCAAGTGCCAGCCGAAGTTGCAGTGGTAAAGTGCAGTGCTCACACGAAAGGACAGGACTATGTGTCTCTGGGAAATGCATATGCGGATCAAGTCGCAAGATTTTGTGCCTTGAACTGTATATTACTAAGAGATGATTGGAATACGATAAATGAGCCAGAACTCGAACCAGCTGAAGCATTTGCCTTGAAGGTCGTAGATACAATAGATGAATTAAAAGCATTACAGAACAATGTCAGGGATGATGAAAGAGATTCCTGGATTAAATCACAATGTATAAAGAAACAGGACGAGTTATGGGTTTCACATGAGGGAAAATTTGTTTTGCCAAATAGTCTCTTATCACAGCTTGCGCGGTTCTATCATGGGCAAGCTCACCTAGGGAGAGATGCCATGATAAGATTGTTCAAAACTGATTGGTTTAACCCCAGATTTCGCCAAGCTGCAGAAGCAGTTTGCCATCGATGTGTCACTTGCCAGCAGATGAACCCAGGAAAGGGAACAGTTGTGAGTGCGAGCCACATTAGTAGGGCAAGCGGTCCTTTTAGCCGCATGCAGATGGACTTCATTGAGATGCCTGTGCATGGGGGTCTGAAATATGTGTTGGTGATTGTGTGCATTTTTAGTCACTGGATTGAGGCATACCCCACACGTAGAAATGACAGTCTTACAGTTGCCAAACTATTGTTGAGGGAGTTGATACCACGTTTCGGATTCCCGATCTCTTTAGAATCAGATAGGGGAAGTCACTTCAATAATGAGGTGATGAAGTTACTTTGCGAAGCACTGAACATTGAGCAAAAGCTACACTGTAGCTATCGCCCTGAAGCATCAGGACTGGTGGAGCAGATGAATGGTACGTTGAAATCGAGAATGGCAAAAATATGTGCATCGACAAATTTGAAATGGCCTGACGCATTGCCCTTAGTGCTAATGTCGATGAGAAACACTCCTGATAGAAAGACTGGATTGTCTCCGCATGAAATTCTTATGGGCAGGGCTATGAGACTTCCTGCAGTTCCCGCAAACATGCTTTTGAATATTACAGATGATATGGTGTTAGACTACTGCAAAGGACTGGCTGACGTGGTTCGCTCTTTCTCTCACCAGGTGGAAGCGACCACCTTGCCACCGATCCAAGGTCCAGGACACGCACTGAAAGCAGGTGATTGGGTCGTGGTAAAGAAGCACGTGAGAAAATCGTGTCTGGAACCCCGTTGGAAAGGCCCTTTCCAAGTGATCCTGACGACAACTACCGCTGTGAAGTGTGCGGGGGTTCCCAACTGGATTCACGCCAGTCACACAAAGAAGGTGTTGTGTCCCACAGATGAGGAAGTTGAAGCGCTGAAAGTACCAGTGCCTGATAAAGCAGTGCCGAGTGCTGAGACAGAACAAAAGCAAACTGAAAGCGAACAGGCAGAAGCAGGAGAAAAGGAGATATTCTCCGACAACGAAGACACCAACTCACTTGGGGGAGACCAAGGAGAAAGTTCAGACAGCGACGAAGAAGCTGCAGGTGACAAAGAGCCTGAAGCAGCTGAGGGTAGCAAAAAGCCTGAAGCAGCTGAAGGTGACAAGGAGCCTGAAGCAGCTGAAAGTGATAAAGAGCCTGACGAAAGTAACGGTGACGAAGGGCTCGAGAAAGTTGAAAAGGCAGGAGAGCCTGATCAGAGGAGGGCTTTCCCAGAAGCAGACGATACCGAAAAAGGAAAAGAGAACGTGATTGATTCCCCAGAAGGAGAGAACGAGGCAGAACAGAACGAAAGAGTTCAAGCCTCTATAGAAAAGACAGCAGGTCCATCAAATGGACATGGTGCAAAGAGAAGACTAAGTATCTCACCAATAAAAGAAAAGGGTAAAGAAAGTTTGAACGAAGGAGGAAGGCCGAAAGTGAAAGAGAAAAGAAAAGAAGTGACTGTTGTGGATCAATCGTCAAGTGAAGAAAAAGACTTGACAAAAGAGGAAAGTACCAGCGAAGCAGAATCGAAAAGGGAAGCTAAATTGAAAAGGAAAAGGATACCGAACAGGAGGTATTCCGGTCCTGAATGGGCATATGCAGTCAATGATGATTGGACTGATGAGTTTGTATCTCTAAGCATCGAGAACGAAGAAGAAGAAGAGATACCAATAGAAAAGAAAAGTTTCATAGACTCTGTCGATTGAAAGAGTAAATGATATCGCTTGCTACAATATAACGTGAAACAAACAACCAGCTGAGACATTGTTAAACCGGATGAGACATTTGCTAAACTGATAAAGACTGAGTTATTGCCGAATTGAGACAAATGCTGCTAACCGATAAGTGACTGGCCTTTTGAAGAAGACGGTGTGAACATTGTGCTCGTTCAGCTTTGCAACTGAATTGCTAAATAGTTTCATTTATAAGTGCTTCTAGCTCTCTGATTCTATACAGATCATGACGCAAAACAATAGAAAGAAATTTTGTAAATATGTGTGTATAGGCTTGGTAATTACATGTGTAATAATAATAATGGCAATTGTGTTTGGAATGCATGGAAAGGGTGAGAATGAGACTATTACTGCTTCTACTATCGCTCCTGTTACTGTCACTGAACTAACACCATTGAAAAGACTGGCATTGGATGAGAGACTCTTGCATGATAAGAAAGAGCTTTCGTATAACGTTTTCTATCGCTTGCTAACAGAGTATGTTGAGACTATGGATGCGAAGGATTGTTATGTGTGTACCCAGATACCGACATCGGTCAAAGAAGGGGTAACTTATCACCACATGCCTCTTACATATGGGATTACGTGTAGTATAGTAATGTCTAGGTTTTATGGTCAAACTAACATACAGTATTTTTACTCGAATTATGATGTTACCTTTGCTTATGTTCCTATAATAGCGCAGCTAAGCGAAACTGCAAGATATTGGGATTACAAAATTATGAGGGACTTTTTCGAGCCAATGCAACCTTTTGAAACGGCTCATGCTCATAGGGAAAACCTTACCTGCTCAGTCTCTGCTGTAGAAATAAGCTTTTTAGATCGCACAGATGATAGAAGGGCTCAAATGAAAGCGAAATTAGAAAAAGAGTTACATAAGAGGACTTCAGTAGATAATTATGATTTTGCTGCTATAAAGACACAAGGGAAAATAGCTTTAGATGCTTGGCATGTAGGGAAATTTTGTATATATCGAGGAGAATCTTATTACGACAATATTTTTGTAGGAGCGAGTGAGTGCAAGCATACGTTTATTTTTAAGGCTAAATGGACATTCATGATGGACGGACTTGACCCTGTCATTCCAGGGGTGTATTACATTTGTGGGCATAATGCTTATTATCGTCTTCCCAAGGGATGGTGGGGGAGATGTTATTTGGGTATAGTGTT
Organism: Pleurodeles waltl; assembly: GCF_031143425.1. Classification (NCBI taxonomy): domain Eukaryota; kingdom Metazoa; phylum Chordata; class Amphibia; order Caudata; family Salamandridae; genus Pleurodeles; species Pleurodeles waltl. The sequence continues at coordinate 1,128,846,479 of NC_090448.1, forward strand.
CCCAAAGGTTTATCAACTGGATGACGTATTGATGATTCAAAAGACATCTGGATCTCATAGTATCCAGAAAAGAGAGACCGCAGCTGCTGTGGTAGGTGATATATTTGGAGCCATGATTCCTTCATTGGGAGTTGTGCTGAATTCAATCAAGATACGAAAGTTGTCTACTATAGTGGATAACATGTTGACAAAGTTTTCAGGTGCTATAATCCTGATAGATGCTGAGCTTGCAGCGGAAAGAGCTATGACTCTTCAAAATAGGCTTGCTTTAGACATTCTTTTAGCAAAGGATGGAGGCGTTTGCAAAATGATTGGTGCACGTCACTGCTGTACCTATATACCGGATAATAGTGTGAAGATTAAAACTATGCTTGCTAATCTAACAAAAGAGAGTGCAGATTTGAAAGAACTGAAAGAACCAGGAGTGTGGGAGAAGGTTGGAAAGGGAATAGCTTCAGTGGGACATTGGATTGGGGGAATTTGGAATGGAATATTATTGAAAATAATAGAAGGAATATTAATAGTAATAATTTGTGTATTTGGAATTTGGGGAATAAAAAGGGGAATAATAATGATAATGGAAAGAATTAAAAGAAGAAAAGAAGAGAAAATTATGAAAAGAATGGCAGAAGAATACAAAGCGCAAACTAGGGGAATTAAAAGGAAAAGGGAACTGACAGAATTTTAATGGAATAAAATTTGTGGGCGTGGTTTGGTGTGATGACTAGTAGTCATCAGAGGAGGGATTGATGAAGCAGAAAATGAAGGTTTTGATTTATTAACGCTTAAATGTAGTGCTGAAATAATCATGGGTGATATTAACCGAACTAATAAAGATTGTACGGGGACAAAATGTGCCCTCAGAGTAGTTTGCCATCATTTATACGCATGCTTTATATAACGTGGTGAATTAGAATTGCACTAATCCGACATAATCATAAACGTGTGCTACGATTTGCTTGTTTGAAATACTTTAGCTTAGCATTACTTTAGCGGAGGCTTTGGCCTAGTTGCCTGGTCTCACGGTTTAGATGCTCATATTTTTTCCACTGTGCTAATAAACGTGTATTTTTGCTTGAAGCTGTACTTTTCCACAGAAACTGTTCACATGCTTATCTTAAAGTTAGTGCCAGCCTGGCATATTTTCTCTTTAATTCAAGGTCGACTTGCAGGTGCGGACAATAGAGGCTCTGAGAGTAAGCTAATTGGGAAACAATGTTGCGATTTGCGTACCCATCTCCAAGGATAATGTATGCTTAAGTAAAAGCTTGAGAACTGTCGTTTTTGATTGGTCTAACCTATGAACCCTCCAATGGAGACCCTACTGGATTCGAACTGTTGTCTATAAAACCCAAGTGCACGAGGAGAAAGTAGCCATTACCAGCTCGATACCCGCCATTTTGCAGACTTCGTAGCTATTATGGCCCACTTTGCTGCGACGCCATTTTGAGAGACTTTGATTCTTTCTCTAATCGAGAGAAAGAGACTTTAAATGATTCTTGCCCTAGAGACTGTAACTTTGATTTGATCCCTTTGCATGAAGTAATAGTTTTACCTTGCCACCGTGAGGCATTTGCCCCGTCCACCCCTGCCCCTTTGTCCCGTCCCATGCTGATCGAGAAACGGTACCCATGCTGACCGAAGAACGGTACCTGTGAGACGAAGACTTCCTTGTATGCTGATTGTAATTGGTAAATATGAAAGGAAACTGTAAAATTGCATTGTGTTTCTTTTAGGTAACCAACTGCTGATTTTGGTAAGAGCCCTAGTTAGGAGTTTTCTAAATTAATGTTGCTAAATTGTTTTTGCATGAAGTCCCACATGCCGATGCTAATTTGAGGTTAGATGAGGATTCCATCTGTCGCACGATGCAATTTGAGATCTTGTTATGCTGACTAAATGTATGCCATTAGTTCATTACAGATTATAGTTTTAGTGATTTGCATTGCCATTATCGAATGCCTTGTGATTCAAATGCTTCATAGATTGCACTTGTTTCGACGTTATGGACAGCTATTAATGTTCATATATGTTTATCATTTGGTGTTGAGACACATTTATATTGTGCTAGCTTTGTTAATATAGGGAAATAAATTCACTAACTTTGCAATAAACTGGTGTGGTTATTCCTGACTGAAAGGTCAGGGTTCGCCGAAATGTATTCTGGATTAATTGTTAAGTGTTACGTTGTTCAAGGTGTTGCTTATGTTCGTTATTGATTATTGATTTGATGAGATTGATCGATATAATAGTGCAGAGAGTTCCCACTAAGTCAAAAGATTCATCGGCCTAAAGAGCGTCCAAACGTAGGTAAATTTGTTATCACGTTCCGCTCTATCACCAGTTACCTACCCGCTTCAATTTCGTCCTCACAGGTGATTGCATGACAGGGTGAGGATCAGAGCTAGAATCTGAGCAATCTGCTGGAACCCCAGGAAAAACTGCTTACAGGAGTCTCCACCACAGGCCTGTAATTCCTGCCATGTGATGTACTTCCTTAACAAGAAATGGCTAAGTTCTCTGAACCCTTTGATATTCCAAAACCCTGCCTGGCTCTGTGGCACTAACAACGCTGCATACCTACACTCCTGCAATGCAATGCCTCCTACAATTCTTTTGGATCAACAAAATATTTGGAAACATACCCACATGTCTTGCTGCCATTGTATCTGGTTTTCTTGGGTAGCTTGATTGTTTTGATAAACACTGGCAGCTGAGTCCCGCTTCCCACATCATTCTATTCATAAAAAAACGACCTACCTTGATCTACTGATCTGGCTAGCAGATCCAGCAAAAAGTCATAATAATATGTTTGCATATGTGGTAGAGGCAAACCCTATGATTAGTATCAAGCTGAAGTACTGACAGTTTGACCCTAGAGCCTTCTTGTTCCAGACAAAGTGCTTAAAAAGTGCATCTAATTCTGTAAAATGGCTCTTTTAACTTTGATGGGGACATTCATAAAAATAAAGAGCACCAATGGTAGAATAGATATTTTAATAAGCTCCACTCTACCCACTAATGTCAAAGGGAGCAAAGTCCATTTCTACAACAATACCCTTATCTTCTTCAGCTTTGACGCATAATTCAAGAGAAAAAGCTCAGCATAATTGCTTGTTACAAAGATCCCCAGGTAGGGGATCCGTTTTATAAAACAGGCCTGTTGCTGCAAGCCCGGAGGGAGTTCACTCGCTGAAGAATTGAATAAAAGTAATTCAGTTTTAGTCTGATTAACTTTGTACCCCCTGATCTCCTCAAACCGTGCAAATTCCTCAAAAGCTTCATGAATGTTCTGCTACTGTGCCTTAAGATATGGAATTATATAATTTGCAGACATTTTAAGTTCCGGTATCCCATCTAACAGGGCGATGACTGACTGGTTCACCCGGATCCCAGCTGCTAAGGGCTCTATGTAAAAATACATAAAATTGGGTACAGAGGGCACGCTGTCTCGTAGCCCTGTTTATAGTTACCACCCCTGCAAATTAGCATTCACATAAATATGAGCTTGTGCCCCTAGGTAGAGATTCCGCAGCATTGTGATGAATCCAGCGGGAAAGCCAAACCTCCCCAAACCATACAACAACGCATCACAGTTTACTAAGTCGAATGCTTTTTATGCATCAACCGTTATTATTACAGCATGAGTCTGGTTGGCAGAGAAACAATCTAGAGCATGTAGTAGGAACCCTGTATTTGCCGGCAAGAGCTGACCCGCCACAAACCCGTCATGATGTATTAGCACTTGGGCTGCCTGGGTTATCTGCCTCACCCAAACTTTCATTAACAACTAATAGTCCATATTTCAAAGACTAATTGGACGGTAAGAATTAACATCTTTGGGGCACTTGTCTTTCTTTAAAAACTAACTGCTGTTGACTCCCTAAAAGATGGTGGGGCTTCCCCGCTATCTTTGACATAATTAAACAGCTCAGTTAAAAAAAAGCAGAAGTTCACTGGCGAATACTTTAAAAAACTCAGCCCTGAATAGATCCTTACCATAAGTCCTCCCATTAGGCATTGTGGCGAGGGCTTCATGGAGCTCGTTCCCAATATATTTGAAATCAGTGTTTTGCCCTGAATGGATGGCAGCAGCGGGAGTTGTAGCGACTGAAAATACTCCGCTATACTGGCCAGCGAATTGGATACTTACTTTCATACAGGACCTTATGCTGTTGTAAAAATAACTGAGAGACAACCACCTGATTACAGATAAGCCTCCCAGAGACTGGATTCTGTAGCTGACTGATAAACGCATCCTCGCGCTTCAGGTGAGTGGACCAAGCAAGGAGTTTCCCAATCATCTGGCTTTCCTCATAAACCTGCTGCTGAAAAGCCATGGAGCTACTAATCTCTTCAAGGTAAAAAAATTCTCTTAACTTAAGCCTGGCCTCACCCAAATGGGACTCCATACATGCATCCTGGCCCTGGTAGCTAATCTTGGCCTGAAGGGCGGTGTTTACTGCAGCTTGAAGCTCAGCTATTCGCTTTGCCTGCTGCTTTGATTGCTGCATCTTATTACCGATAACCCGCTTTCGAGCCACGGCTTTAAATACTTCTCAAACTGAAAAAAGGGGAGCTGTTCCCTTATTTAATGCAAAAAAGACTCTGATATCTCCTAGTCATTCTTGGTTGTTGAGAAGGTTTCAATCCAGCTGGCACTTGGCACTCTGCCTCTTCTTAGTTTCCAACTCAAGAGAGACAATAGGGAGAGAATGGTCAAAGAATGAGTTTGCCCAGATATCTGAGCTGGCCCACTTAAGTGAACGAATCTAAGAAATAATCAATCCAGAGCTTGACAAGCAAGTATATTGTGAGCAGGCAGGATGGTAGGCACGCCATGGACCATGCAGTTGGACTTCTTGTTTCAAGGCATCCAACACACTTTTCGTCTGAGGCTTCAATTGTTTTTATGTTTCATTAGAAATATCCTGCACCAGATCCTGAATGATGTTAAAGTCACCCCCTAAAACTATAGGGACGACCGCCCTAAAGCGACGTGATAGATCTACTTTAATGATTCAGGGTCACCCCAAACTGCCACATAGTAATTGGCCAAATTCATTGAGTTTCCGTTCACACTAGCTTCCAACCAAATCCATCTGCCCTGGGGATCCCTTGTCACTTGAGAAACCTGCTAGTCCATCCATCTGGCCAAATATACAGCTACTCACCTAATCACCAGACCGGCAGAAGCAAAATAGGCTTTAGAATAGTGCTTCGGAATTAATCATTTGTAGGAGTTACTTTTCAGATGGGTCTCCCGCAAAAATAATACTTCGGGAGAGTGAGAAGTTGGCCAGAAACACTGTGAGAGGGGTATTGTCAGCAATTCCCCTCTCCCTGGGGTTGGGTTTTTCTCTTTGACTTCTCTGTTCATTTTCTGTGAACTTGGGTTTCATTTGGGTGGGTGGGGGAAGCTTTGAGGTGGTGGAGGGCGGAGGGGAGCACGTATAGCTAAAATGAGCAGAATCATGTTTAATTGTTTGATTTTTGTTATAGTTAAAAGGAGCAGAATCATGTCTGATTCCTTAAATTGTTGCCATATATCATGGAGGAATTTCACCTTCTACAGTGACGATGTGTGGAATGATATCTGATTGTCTATGTTATAGTAAACGCTGGGGTGCAATGTTTTTATTCATGAATAGACTGTTGGTGTGATGGGGTTTGAAGCAAAATGCATCTACTGCAATGTCAATGGCATTTTAAGTAGGCGGAAGTATTTGAGGCTCATTAAATGACAATGATTTCTCAATGTGAAAATTCTGCTCTGCAATTCAACGACTTCAATGCAAAAGCCAATAGGACGTGACAAAAGCAACATTAAAAAAGGATAGATTGTATTGCAGTTGGATTTTTGTAGTGCCAACTACCTCTTGCTGGGAAGGATTTACATAGCTCTTTTTACACCTGGTAAGGTGTTGAAGCGTGTACAGTGAGTAACACCCTACTCTGGAATCCAAGGTTAGTGATTAAACCAGTGGTAATTGATTATTGTTGGTTTTTGGGAAGTCTTGTAATCTTTACCAATCAATCTATACATTTGTTCTAGTTTCTTCGTGGTAGGTGAGACTAATAAGAGTTTAATAGGGGTTAGGTGTGATCTTTAGAGTGGGGTTATAGTTAGAGTTATTTCAAATAACTATAACATGTGGCCTAAGGTGACTATAACTCGTGCCCCCATCATGCATAGTTTTTTCTTCAATAATTTGACTGATAATATTTCATTGATATTTTCATTGACGTTATAAAAGTTAACATGAGTGCTGTAATATCTGGGGTAATTAGCAGTGCATGTCGAGGGCACGAGTTATAGTCACCTGAAGCCGTGAGTTATAGTTACTTAAAATATCTAACTACTGAATTTCTCTGGTTCTGTGCAAGTAAATTCAGAGCCTAACTATAATGTCCCTGTAACCTTTGTTTTTGTAAGTGAATTTGAAAGGTTTTTTAATTCTATTTCCTAACTACACGTCCCTGTAACCTTTGTTTTTTTCAGTGAATTTCTATGGTATTTTAATATTCATTACTATACGTAAAGCCAACCACCGCTGCACATGGCTAAAGGATGTGCATGGCAGGGCTTAGCTTCAGGCCCTGGCCTGTGTGGCCAGGCCTTGGTTCCAACCTCCTATACCCACCCAACCTGGTCCCATGCATGGCCTGTGGCCAGTCCCTGCGGCCAACTCCCTATAGCTATCCATGGCCACACACACCCTTTGGCCATGCACAGAGGGGGTTGGCCACCCTACTTCAGCGGCAGGGCTTGTCACTCTGAGTGAGAGAATAGGTGTGAGAGGGTGCCTCTGGGTGAAAAGAGTAGCTGTCAGAGTGTCTGGGTGTGAGAGTGTCCATGTGGGTGTGAGAGAGGGTGTGACAGTGCCTGATTGTGCTCCAACAGATGAAAGATACATTCACCTCCAAAAAGGATTTCAGATCGTTTTTCAATATGGAATAGTGGAGTAAACACACTTGCTTTCCTTTGTCAAGCCCAGGAGTTAGGATCATTTGTCCTTTCCAGAATTGGAGGTTCAACTGGGGCACCTGCAACATTAGATTATAAGTGCTTCCTGTTGAGGTTTATTTCCTGTGAAATGAGCAGCATGGCCGCCAGAATGGGAAAGCTTTTGATTATTCTTTTTTTTAGGTGGGCACAGGCCCCCCTCCCCCGGCCAGTTTTTGCCCCGGGGACCCAATCCCCCAGGGCCCAGCCTCACTAGTTACTTTTTTATTTTGGGGAGGGGGGCTGTGTGGGCCCCTCCCCGGCTGATTTTGGGCCTGGGGACCCCATCTCCCAGGGCCTGGCCTCACCAGTTAATTTACGTTTTTAGGGAGGGGGGTCCGCACAGCCCCCCTGCCCTGGATGATTTTGGACCTATGGACTCCATCCCCAGGGCCCAGCCATCAATCCTGGGTGCCCCATAGGGGACCCAGTGTGCGTTGGGAACCGCAGTCCCAGCCGGCTGCCCACCTTCTGTGGGAGCCGGCACTGCTGTCACAGAGAGGGAGCTGAGAAACATGCAGCTCCCTCTGTGAGAGCAATTGTTTCCTCTGTTTCCCTGCCCATTGGCAGTAAAACAGAGGGCACTTCCACTTGCAGCAAGTGAGTGAGTGACAGCTCTCACTTTCTGCGAGTGAGTGTTTGCTGTGACTTTGTGGGACCTGTCAAAGTTCCTACAAAGTCACAGCAAACAGCTATGTCCAGGGGGTGGGTTCCCCGGGATATAGCAGGAGCCGGCCCTGGGGGGTGGCAGTCCCTAGGGCCATCTGGGACTTCATGAGGGGAGCCGCGCAGCCACCCTCCAGCATTCAATTTGCCCTGGGAAGGTGGTGGTCCCCAGGCTGGGGGTCCGCAACAGACCCCCCTCATTCTTTTATTGCAGCCCCGGGGAGACAGCCCCCCCCCCTCATTACATAATGTAAGTCCCGAGGAGGTGGCGGTCCCCGCGGCTCTGGGGAGGCCACAGGGCCTCCCCTGTATTAACATGTTATTTTGTCCCGGGGAGGTGGTGGTCCCTGGAGCTGCAGGGGGGCGTGCAGCCCCCCGCATGCATATTTAATTTAGCCCTGGAGATATGGCTGTACCCGGGGCTCTAGGGAAGGCCATCAAAGGATTCTTTTGCCCCAAGGAGGTGGTGGTCCCAGGTGCGTGGCGGGACCTTGTGCCCTCCCCCGTATTTTCCTTTCTGATTGCCTGATTGGAGGTGGCAGTCCCAGAGCTAATAGAAGCCCTTGGAGGCGGCCCTGTGCGCCCCTCTGCTTTATTAAAGCTCCCAGTGCCCCCGGGACCTGGCCCACCCGGGAGCTAATTAAACAAAAAAGGGTGGGACACAGCCCTTTTTTTCTAGAACATCAGAAAAATCAGCATATCCAGATCTGCGGATTTCTCCAATTTTTTTTTTCTTCTTTTTTTACCAAAAAAAAAGCTTTTTAGCGCTGGCTAGAGCTAAGAGGTCAGGGTGTCCCTACTCCTTTTCTTTTTTAAACTTTTTTTTCTGGGACTCTGCGGAGGGCGAGTCCCAAGATGGCTCCCAAAACTTCCTGGTTGAAGTGTTAGCAGCTAATCAGATATCAGCACGGGGACAGCTGAATGCGTAGAGGATCTGCGTCCCTATATGTTTTACACTCAAATTTCTCCAAAACTACTAAAGGGATTTACGCCAAATCACAAAAGGCACACTTTCCGGACCAAGAGCTAGCTTTCTGCCAAATTTGGAGTATTTCCTTTCAACAGTTTGGGCTGTAGCAGTATTATTCAAAAATTTGAAAAATCCCATTGACGTAGAATGGGGAAAAAGTGTTTTGGGGCCCCCCTTTTTCTCGGCCCCTGCTTGATGGATCACTTTCAACACAGCAGCTGAACCAACTAAAGTATACGTTTTCAAAAATTTGGTGAAGATACGTCAAGCGGCACAAACGTTTTTGGCAAAACAAAAAACGCTCTGTCTATGGAAAAAAAGGTCCTAACTATAACTACCTACCTGCGACTGGTAGTAGGTAATATATATATAAATAATTCACTAAAAAACAGAGATTATGGGTCAGAGATGTTATAGTCAGGAATTGGTATTTAAAAAATCTCCGGAATGCACTAAAAAAACAAAGGTTACAGGGACATTATAGTTAGGTTCAAAATTTACACACACAACACCATAGAAATTGAACTGTTTATAGTAAGATGTATTTCAAGTAACTATAATTCATGGCCTAAGGTCTCTCACCTGTCCTATGGGTTCAGAATACCTCTACCTTGTCACCTTATGCCATTTTTCATTTTTATTTTTTCTCCTGCACAGAGCTGATAAACAAAAAGGAGGCTGCAACTTTTCTCTCAGTTTGCAACCAGTCAATCAGGGCCTTGCTCGGCGTGTGGATCCCCGTAGGATCCACGTCCCTAGATATACAAATGTATTTTTCCTTTAATAACCCCAAAACTTCTAAACGTATTTACACTAAATAAAATAAGGACTCTTTCTGGACCAAGAGCTAGCTTTCTGCCAAATTTGGTGTAATTCCGCCGAGTTGTTCAGGCTGTAGTCATGTGTGAAATCCGTAGGGGAAACTGCATGGGGAAAATGTGTTTTGGGACTCCCCTTGACGAATCACCCTGAAACTTTCCACGCAGCAGCTGAAGTGAGTGGCAAACTAGATTTGAAAATGTTGTGTGAAGATTCGTCAAACGACGCCAAAGTTATGGGTAAGTCAAAAACTGCTTTTCCAATGGAAAGTAGATCCTAATTATAACTACCTACAGGCGACCGCCGGTAAGTGATATATATATATATATATATATATATATATATATATATATATATATATATATATATTTATTAAACTGCTAATTTTCTCTGAGTAAATTCAGAACCTAACTCTAACGTCCCTATAACCTTTGTTTTTTTTAAGTGAAAAAAACAAAAACAAAAAACAATATATACATATATATATATATATCCTTTAAAAAAACATAAGTTGCAGGGGCGTTATAGTTAGGCTCACATTTTAAACATATAAAACCATAGAAATTCACCAATTATAGTTAGAGTTATCTCACGTAACTATTACTCATGCCCTAAGGTAACTATATCTTGCGCCCCCGCCATGCACAGTTTTTTCGTCAAAAATGTGTTACTGCAAATATTACATTGATATCATCAATGATGTTATCAAAGATGGCATGAGTGCTGTTTTTTGTGGGGTAATTAGCAGTGAATGGCGAGGGCGCGATTTATAGTTACTATAGGACAGAGATGAAAGCTTCAGTTTTTGACAGGAGTACCTGCTTTACAGGTCCAGCTGTCAAGTGTTTGTTGTGGCTTGGCTGCAGCTGCAGAGCTGCAGTCAATCCACAGCTAGCTGCAGCCAAGCCACAACAAACAGCTATGTTCTGGGTATGGGCACCCTGGGACATAGCAGGAGCCAGCCCAGGGCCATCTATGGCTCTAAGAGGGAGGTCGCGCAGCCCCCCTCCAACTGTGCACACAGCCCCAGAGAGGTGGTGGTCCCTGGGGCCCCAAAGGGACCCCATTTCTTTTTTAAAATATTTGCCTGGGAGTGGTGGTCCCCAGGGCAGCAGGGTAGGGGGCGAGTGGCCCTCCCATTCATAATTCAGTGTAGCCCCAGGGAGGTGGCGGTCCCCAGGGTCATCTATGGTTCCCAGAGGGAGGCCGTGCAACCCCCCTCCAACTGTGCACACACCCCTGGAGAGGTATTGCTCCCTGAGGCTTGGGGGTCCCAGAGGGACCCCCTTTCTTTTTTTAAAAGTTACCCTGAGGAGGTGGTGATCCCAAGGGCAGAGGGGGCCAGACGGCCCCCACAAATCAATTACATTTTGCCCCGAGGAGTGGTGGTCCCCGGGGCAGTGAGGGGGGCACACAGCCACCCCCCACATGTTTCATCAAAGCCCTTATAAACTATAAGCCCCGGGGAAGTGGCGGTCCTGAGGGCAGTGGGAGGGGGCCAGGAGGCCCCTCCGCATTTGCAAACAAATGCCCCCGGGACGTGGCCCATCTGAAGGCTTTATAGTATTGAAGCGTGTGAGACCGCGTTTTTTAATTTTTATTTTATTTTATGTAGAATCCACTGCGACTCTGTAAATTAAAAAAAATGCCTTTTAGCCCTGGGGTGTGGGGGGGGTCCCTTTGGGACGCCACCACCAGAGCTAAGGGGTCAGGGTGTTCATACCCCGGTCCCTTTTCTTTAATTTTTACTTTTTTTCTGGCTGACAACAGTTCAATGGCTTCTGTTGTTAAAGTGTTATCAGCCAATCAGATCTCTGCTTGAGAGGGGTCGCAAATTCTTCGCATCCATAGATATACAAATTTAGATTTTCTTTATTTCTCTAAAACTACTGAACGGAATTACACCAAAACAAAAAAGCACTCTTTTGGTGTAATTCCATCCAGTAGTTTTTGTGCTATCGCTGTTCAAAATCCCTAAGGAAAAGTAAATGATGAAGACGTATTTTGGGACCCCACTTATTCTCGCCCCCCCCCATACGGATCACCCCGAAACTTTCCAGGCAGCAGCTGATAGGACTAGACATTTTTTGTGGAAAATTTCGTGAAACGGCGCCAAAGATATAGGCATGTAAAAAAACTCTCTTTATATGAAAACTAGGTCCTAGACTAGGTCGTAGTTAGTGTACATTTCACTGAAAAACTAAAGGTTAAAGTGACATTATAGTTAGGTGAAAAATAACACCCCGTCATGCACAATGACGTCATCAATAATGTCATTTCAGATGTCATCAGTGATTTTATCCATGATGTGATAGAAATTGTCATGAGTGATGTAATATGTGAGATCATAGGCAGAGCATGGTGAGGGCTCAGGTTATAGTCACTTGAGTTAGCTATAGTTGGAGAATTTTGGTGCTTTTTAAGGTTTAAAATGTAATGTTTCATCTAACTCTAATGTCACTTTAACCTCTGTTCTTTTCAGTGAATTTCTAAGTATTTATTTTTAATACCCAACTATAACCTCACTTTAAACTTTGTTTTATTCTGTGGATTTCTAGGGATTTTTTAAAGAATAAATAACAATATAAAGAGGTGCAATTTTATATAAGGCACATTTACTGGTCTTGTCAACGTGTCATAACGCCAAAATATATAAGTTAGGCCAATATAAAAGGTAGGTCAATTGGCTTTATCAACGGATCATAACGCCAAACTATTGATGGTAATCTGGTACAAAAGATAGATCCATTGGCTTTATCAGGGTGTCTGCATCTCAATATTCATAAGCGGACCTATGGACTTTATCAATACCTATCATACAATGTATCCTGTTGTACACAAACTGCAATGTTTAACAGAAATTATTGTTACATTAATATGTTAAATAAAGCATTTTTAATAAAAACGGTACGCATGTCATTGAGTCTTTCTTTAGCACTCTTCAGGCCACACATTACAGTCAAAAGATCAAACACAAGAGGTTCCCACTCTACAGTTGAAGAGAATGCTGTTGTAGCTTAGGGTGCTTTAAAAAAGATGGAAAGCTGTCCTAGGGTCATGTATTGAGTGACCCAGGATACTTACTGCGTTTTTAGATGTTGTTAGTGGGGCTGCTGCACTCCTTGCCGCCCACACAACATTAAAAATGGTTGGTTGTTCCCCTTACTCTTCTTGGGGCCCCACGAGGAACCAATAACAACAATTGGAACCCACACAGGGCATTATGTGGCGCTCCACAGCGGGAGCAGTGAATGTGAAGTTACGCAAGGTGCCCACCGTTCCGCAACAGTAACCCCAGCATGATGAACCATCCATGCCTAGTTTTCACAAAGATTAACGTACAAATAGTAAATGTGTTCCCAGTGCTCAGATGCAATGTGTTTTACACAAGTCCCAATGTTTTGAGAAATCAGTTCAGTTTCTGTTCATCACACATTGCCATCTGTTCATCACGCATTTGTAGTATCGGCTCATTGGTTGCTGTTTGTGCAACGATCTCTGTGAAACACCAGACCCGGCATGTTTACCATGTTGCTATTGCCCCATAGGACTCCCTTGTGCATTACTTAATTCAGGTGACAGGAAAGGTAACTGTGAGCACTAGGAAGGAGACAAGGTCCTACGCCTGCACCCCCACCAAATAGTAGTCTGCAGAGAAAGGCTAAGGAAGGGTACAGTCCCACCTTAGAACCTGAGCCTTGGAATTTCACATGTAGGTGGTGGGTAGGACAGGAGCTGCAAGGGGTATCTGCATAATGTTTATGTAGAAAAAAAACTAAAGAACATGGAATACTGGGCACCCAAAGAACGTGTGGACCTTGTTTCCATTCAGTGTGAAAGTAATATTGAAATTATGCACACCGAAGGATTTTAGGCGAAGTGAGATACTTAGCATCAATAAGAAATAAACTCCGACTGACCCCAATTTAAGGAAATTTCAGATTAGGGACTGTGGAGCTCATTTATTTTTAGGCGGACGGCCCGTGGTTCTGCTCTGGGGGCGGAGTAAATTACTCCGTCCCTATGGTGGAGAGGCCACACACTCAAATTATAAATGACCGCCAAGCAGGCGGTCCTTGTAAAGACATTAGCAGGGTGGTTCTGTCATTGCATTTTACTGTTTGCTACAGGGCTGCACCAGAAGGACAATCTGAAACATAAGGATTCAGGTTTCTGATCCCATCAGAGTGAGATTCAGGTTTCTGATCCCATCAGAGTGAGATTCAGGTTTCTGATCCCACCAGAGTGAGATTCAGGTTTCTGATCCCGTCAGAGTGAGATTCAGGTTCCGGATCCCACCAGAGTAAGAGTCAGGCTTTTGATCCCACCAAAGCAGTATTCAGGTTTTTGATCTCGCCAGGGTGGGATTTCAGCTTACTGGATGAAGTGCTGTAAATGTGATCAGTTCAGAGACAAAAAGTGGGGCGTTGGCTGGCACTCCGGTGGGTTAAAGTCAAGTCACCATTCGTGCAACCCTTCTTGGTGATATCTTAGCAGTAAGAAAGTATTTTAGTGGCTTGTTGTGATTTGCTGTCACCACCCACTGTGTATAAAGATGCTCACCCTCATCTTTTGAATAAGCACTGTTTTGAAAATAACATAAATAGCCCGACCATGGGGCAGAGTTCATATGATGTCACTTCCTGTGATATAACCATCGAATGGTTGCAGTAGCATCCGCAGCTACCACTGCACGAGCATTCAAAAGCGTCCTCAATTTTTTTAGACAACCTGATCAAACTCGGCTTTTAGGGACTTTAATGATGCTTGGCCGTAAAGTGCCTGCCCAGCTTGATGAACGCGGCCCTTTAAAGCGCGGCTGCACATTTCCTCCCCAGCTGTTACTGCCAGTGTGAACATGACACACATTGTGATGCTCTCAAATCAAGGTATTCAGGCAGAGAAACGCTACAACTGGCGTAAATTGGAATAATGTGAGCTGCTGGCGTCAGTGAGCTACAGGCAAGCAACAGGGTCTGCCTTCAGTTGACTAACTGTCCTATTTCAGTCTGAATACCTTTAATTTTTCTAAACTCCTTTAATGCTATATTTTTAACTGCACACATATAGATTGCCCTGTGGACGCTATTATACCCTATATGCCTCCGGTGGTGGGCCGCTGCAGTTCAAAAGTACCTCTGAGTAATTCAAACTGATTCCACACTTTGTAAGTCTGTCTTTTAACCCACTGAGCTAAAAATACTTTCGGCAGCTCCAGCCGAGTCGTGAGTCATGAGTGGATGGAAGGAATTCAGGCGTGTGCAGAACCGGATGTAACAGTAATTCCCCCTTCTCCATTATGAAGCCCCCTCCTGGTCATGGTGAGAGCCAATTTCCTCTGCCTGCAGACCAGCGTTTGGAACATACATTAGAACAAGCTTTTGCAATGCAATGGGTCTCGCGTTTGCTCGAGTTAGAGCTATTAGCGCTGTAAATTACTAACTGGACTTTTCGTGCCACACAAACTGAAAATAAAAAGTAAAACAGTTGAAATAAGCCAGCCGATTCAAAGCACCGCCGTGAGCGTGAAGAAGACACACAAAAGGAAAAAGAAGTTCACTTGCAGTCAAAGTTATCGGCAAACATGCAATTATCCATGTAACAGGGTCAGTCCCCAGGGCGGTAACAAACTTAAAGCAGATACTAATGAAAAGAAAGGATTTTTGAAAGGCAAGCCCACAAACCAGTGATGGTGATGGGCGTGAGGTGGGCGTGGTTAAAAGCCCAGATACATACCAACACGTGGGAAAAGCAGCGCTTGTGCGCTGCTATGCTCGACCTAAAAAACTGCAAACTAGAGTTTACCAACTTTCGATGACTGGAATAAGGTAGTATATATTTAAGATTTAAAACCATTCACTATCATAAACGTGACATCACAGGAAACTACATCACACAATCGCTGTGCCAATCATAACATAACTGAGAATCCGATTTCCTATTATAGGACCTGTATCAGAGAAATAGTCCATGCGGTTTCGGACTCAGAGGGCATCTTGAGAAATAACTGTAATTACATTGGGCACTGAGGCCAGTTTTACCGTCGCTGAGGCATCTCTTCATCAGCAAACATGTCTGTGCAGTACAGTGGTGTCCGTCAGTAGCTAATGAAACATGCTTTGCACTGTGTTTCCAATCAGTTCCCTGCTTACAGAGATTTGCTGTTGATTCTTTTCCAGACTAGAGACCAAAGATTCATTTTATAACTTTCTCAATCCGTTTCCAAGAGCAGAAGGATAGCTCTAAGAAATCTGTAGGCAGTAGTTTTACCTAAAACGCGGAAGGATACAATTGCACTTAATTTGTTGAAGAATAAGTGGCCTATTCTGTTGCTTAGAAGTCAGCAACTGGATCAGTCGAAGGTAGGGGTGTTGAATACCAAGGCTACATGGTCTTGATTTTACATCACGGCTCTTTAGTCTACAACCAGACACTCCCTTCTGCGTTATCCCACTCTTGTAGGTTCATTTTCACCCCTGCTTTTTTCCCTTCCTCACTGTTTTTCTGTCTTTTTCTTCCTCCTTCTTTCCCTCTTTTCTCTTTCTTGCTCTGGATTAAAGTCAGGAAAAATATGTGTTGGCGCCCAAAATGAGTGCTGGTGGGTCCCACCTGCAACCACCAGCTCATATTAAGCACTAAGGATACATCCTAAAGTAGTAGGGTTGGAAGGTATTCTAAAGGCATGGTCTCTGTTCTGAAAAAAGGAAGTGCCACCTACAAAGTATTTACTATTACCATCAGAAAGGGAATGAAAAACAAAGCATATGTAATTGATTGAAATGAAAATAATTCAATGCAACACGAAACACAACACGTAAAGATCTAATCCAATTTCTGTAGGGCATGAAATCCAAAACGGATTGGTTCTGGGGATTTCTATGGAGAGAAGGACTAATTTCAAAAGGGACAGTTGTGAGTTGAGCATGGCCTGAAATGGATGTGTTCATGGGGTGTGGGTCTATTGTGAACGTATACACAGGAACAGTCCAGGGAAGATATGAGGTCTTTATTAAGCACCACCCAAGCACGGTCACCCCCAGTCAAACTTTACCCAACTGACAAACTATGAGAATTGTGCTTGGTTTAAAGCATAAGGGCACAGTGGGGCTTAGTAAGGAGTATGGTCCAGTAGTGGGGATTCATGCTAACAAACTCTTCATCTCAGTAATGAAATGCTCCACCCTAAACATGCACCCCTTTTCATATTATTAGAACTGACAACAGCATTATGGGTCATTTTGCTATTCCGAAGACCCATCGTTCTTGGAAGTGGTTTTGCCCCCATGGTCAAATATATTTTTACGAGGGCCAGAGCAGTGCCAGATTTTCAGGATCTCCTCATTAAATACATTTTCATGCGGTGACCGTACAGGGGAATTGTTTATGTAAACTTTAGATATCCTGAAAATTAAACAGAACTCTATACCTATTAGACCAATCTCGGCAACACCCCCTTTAGCTCAATGGGGTAAATGAATGAAAGCACAGACCTTTCCATCTGATTCAGCAGAAGGCTTATTTCATTGTCGGACAGACTACAGCTGGGTAGTGAAAGGAGAAGATGTCCCTCAGCAGTCTTCCAGTTCCTGATGTTGTGCCACATCTTCAACTTCCCTTAGAGCACATAGTTTGTAGTGGTTGCCGTGAATCTCCATCAGTGATCACTAGAGGGCATACTGGTGAGGGGGCAATCGCAACCCGTTCATGAATCTTGTGAACTGCCAGCTGCCTTGGGTGAGTCCAGCTCAGCTCATTTCCAGCTTTTGCCCACTGCACAATGACGAAGTCTAGGGGCGACCCAAGGTAAATGCTGAATCACCGGGCAGAAGTCGTTTGAATATTTCTGCCTTTACAGATGTGCTGACACTGATCAGAGCACTGACATTTTACCCTGGTGAGTCGAGCACTCTGGACCTAGGAGACAGATGGATCCAATGATCTGGGCTCTAAATTGCTGCCGACGGAGTGAAGAAGGAAGAACTCATGTAGCATTGTGTAGAACCTGACACCAAAGCCATCAGTCAGTCAAGAGAACTTTATTTCAGCGATAAGCAAATAGCAGCAAAAAATAAATACACAAGGTTGTCTAAAATATGTACAGTACATGTATGTAAATAAACATAATAAAATTAAATGCACTCTCAGAGTGAATTGATATGTTCTTACTAAAACCATTATACAGATAAAAGCTTTCTTCTAACAATTCAACTAGCCCCAAGGAACTTTGCAACAGCAGTCACTAACGTCGGGTGAGTGTCTGATCTGATTATTTGAAGGGCTATGTCGGACCTGCAGACTCCCAGCAGTCTACAAGCCGGGGCCAGCCATTTCCTAAGAGAGGCAGCCTACGCAGGGCAGACAAATAAAACTGGCATGCACTCAAACCAGAGGAAACTTGAAATTAAATATTTATAGCACAAACATGGAGCTTATGAATGCTACATTTTTAACAATGCTAGTCATTAGTGTGTTTTTTTCGTAATTCTTGTTAGAGATCTTGAAAAATCATCAGCTCTACTTTTATCTGGCATGCACAAAAGATTGAGATTTTTCAGGAGTTGAATTGCAAGGAGGGTCATAAATCCTCGTCTTTTGCATGACATTCAAAACGCAAAGAAATATGAGAACATCATAGCAATGGTCAATGCTGCTCCTGTCGCTGGTGTCCAGACCAAAGTGATGGATCACTACAAGTATAAAGATGCCATTTAGCGTCTCAGACCAGGTGCCACCTATCTCATGCTGACTATGAAGTGCCTATGTTGCAACTATGACTTTTCATTGTGGATGCCTGTCTGTCTGCGACGTGTGGTAGCCATTGTGACAAGCAGTACCATTTCAAGAAGGCATGCAAGTCCAAGTAGCTGTCACTAGCAGTCAAGGTAAGGAAATCATCGAGGCTCAAAGCTGAGTCGAATCCATCCAGTGAGTGTACTGTCCAGCAGAAGCAACACTCTAACCGAAAACTACAACATCATTGAATTAGTTCTAGACAGTCAAACACTAACATCAAACGTTTTTCTTGTAGACACCAGATCCACCTTAAATGTAATGCTTGACAGAATTTGCAAAACTGTTGCAGAATAGGCAGCCACAGTCACCCAATGAGAATATCACTTGATATAGCTTCTGTGCATGAGTGCCCTCCAAGGGATACATTCATGCCTCTCTGTCACAATAAGAGCTGGCATGTAGAAGGTGGCACAGGCAGAAAATATTTTTCAAACTATTGGAATGTTGAGGCAAGCTCAAGCAGAAAGTAAAGTCGACGTTGTTGACAAAGTCAGTCCAGTCTCCGAGCACTTCTGAGGAATTCTATTCAACATCCAGCTACAAATAAAGGTGAGAATTGAGTGCTGAGACAAGACAACATTGGAGCCTATCATAGGACCTACATCCAGGGCCAACAAGTCATTCTGTAAGCCTAATTAATGTCAGTGTGGGCATCATACAACCTAACCTGCCCATCAAAGGGAGAGACAATTGGCATCACACACTTAGAACATGTTGCACTAATTCAGTAGAGCTCAGGGTTTCTTCAAGCTTGACCTTAACAAGGACAACCATCAGCAGGAGCTGTGGGAGACATCATGATACATCACACATTTTGCAACTCACACAGGCCAGCATGTGCACAAAGGCTTCAGATTTGGTGCTTCATGTGCAGCAGAAGTGTTCCATGAGGAGACCAGGAAGCCTACACAGGGCATTCTCAACTGCAGCAACATTCTAGAGCTTTGGAAGATACAAGAAGAACATGACAGAAACCTAGTGAATATCTATGGGGCACTTGCAGACACAAATCTGGTAATAAACTAAGTTAAATGTGACTTTGAAGTTTTACGGAAAGTCAGGCTATATTATGGCCTTACAAGAATAATCACTTGTTTCTATATGGTAAGGCTTTTACTGTTGTTTCTGTCAAGAAGGTTCTTATGAAAATCTTCAGCAGTCCCGAAGACTAGGAAACCGCTCCACACTAGTGGTGGGGTCTGAGAGTGCAAGATGAAGGGCCTAATTTAGATTTTAGCGTGCGGGTTACTCTGTTACAACAGTGATGGTTAGACCACCTGCCGAAATCTAAATCCTATAGGATTAGGATTCGGCGAACAGGCAATCCGTTACCGCTGTGACAGAGTAACCCTTCTGCTGAAATCTAAATCAGGCCCTAAAACTACTATTTCTGTGCAGAGCACAAGCCAAGTATTGTTCACAACCCTGCAGGCTTCTTTTTAAGATTCACATACGCAGGAACCACTTCCTGGGAACCACTTCGTGGTCATCAGTTGTTGATCAATAAACTTGTTGATTCAATGCATTATTTATTTATTTGGTTAGTCGGAGTGTTTATATTGAAAGCATGGAAGAAGGCAATCTGTGTGACAATAGGGAACAGGATCATTAACTAATGTGTCAAGTGGTAATCACTGGGTACACTGACACATTTGTTTCAGCATACATTCAGAATCTTAGTAAAATTGAAAAACAATGCTAGGTGATGTCATTTGTGCCAAGGCATCTGCAAGCCCCTTTCTCTTGAGTTTCTACGATGTCCATGCTACTAGAGGGTATATGGGAAGAAATAACTGTCCCACTCTTCCGACCGATTCCGACATAGCAATACATCTGGTCATCACAGACAAATATTAGAGATTTCTAAAGTTGGTGCTTATGTCAGACACTTCAGATTAATATTTAGTTTCTGCTTCCAACAAGATTGCTTTCAGATTTGGTTCTTCCTGAACTAGATGGATCTTATAATTGGCCATCTTTCTATGGGAAAAAAAAACTTTAGAAACATTGCCACATAGATAGGCTTCCATCAAGGAAGATCACATTTTGTGAACTAAAGCCATGGCATTTTTTTACATTTTATACTAATCCCAAAAATAAGCCTCTTTGTTTGGTGTTCTGCCAAAGTCAATGAACCACTTGAGATTCTTGAAAATTGGCAGAGGCATCAAAAAATCAGAACCCTCTGTTGTTCACCCTCTGTTGTTCACCATAGTTATCAGTAAAATCACCTAAGAAAGGGGAAGACATCTTATGGAGACTGAAATAGGAAATCTAGACATCCAGGTCTATCAGGGAGATCTGGTACTAGCCAAAGGGAGGGGCTAGCAGAAAGACTATCTGTCGTTTGATCCTGAACCATGCCACATTCCTGACATCTATGGTCAGTGTTTTCCATGTGGAGGCATGAACATGCACTTGCTTGCAACACTTTCAACTTGTAGATGGAGATCCTTGTTCAATGACTTCAGAAGATGAGGACAATTCCTCTGAATGACTCCCTTAGGAAGACTTATCCCCTAATGACAGCACCCCTGGCCCGCCTGGTTCCTCTGATTCTCTGCTGAGTTCTCCTCACTGTAAAACGCAACAATGATACAGTCCCAGGTCCACTGAAAGACTGATCAATATAGTGGACTTAACAGACCAATGTGTTACCTCTTATGTTTGGGGTGTATACCCTTGTCTTTTCTGGTACACATACTTCATCAACGTGTGATTCAGGAGCATGAGGGTAGGGTGAGATTGACTATGGTTGCATGGTGAGAGGAGCAGTTGTGCCACTCCTGCATTCCAGCTCCGGTGGAGCTTCATGCTTTCTTACTCTACTGTAGTTTGCCGCAGATGGAATAAAGCATCCTGGTGGTAAATGTCCTACTCCATGGCCTCCCAGTTTTCACACTGCCCTCCCCCCCCATGGGCAGCCTACATGCTGCACCGCAACATGGCTTATCCAGAGTCTGAAGAAATTTGATCACATCACGCCCATCCTGATGAAACTCCATCCCACTCCATCATTTACAAAGCAATCTAGACCAGAGCTCCGCTTATCTTGCAGACAGGCTTAACATATCTAGACGTTTTCAGCACAACTGCAGCCAGGACACCATCAGACTGCAAACTAAGAAGTGTAAAAAAACAATAAAACAAGACGTCAAGCCTTTCCTATCCGTGCATCCAGGATCTGGAACAACAGCCCAGTTTCCATCAAGACCTCCCCAAATCTGCTCCATTTAGCAAAGATTTGAATACTCACCTCTTTTAAGAATATTACATCACAATGCATGAATGGTCCACAACTCAGATTCCTCTCCTGTTAACTGTTGCCTTTATGCTTATTTGGTATGGTGTATGGGGCTCCGCTGCCTTTTGGATAGGTTTGCCCCATAGAAATACCATTACATACATACCATCTAAAGAATTTAAACTGTCAGTGGTCACTTGATCACGCACTGGCATTTTTTAGGGCTTGTAAGGTGATTAGTCCAGTGTAAGACAGGATGTCTGATCACCAAATGTATGAGGTGTAATTGTTCTATTAAAAGTAACATGGGTGTATGTTTCATTGCAGCAGGAATTTCATATTACTAGATACATATGGTTTGTATGGGAAGCAGTTTCTGCAGTATCAATTTCAGGACATGTAACGTTATCTCTGAAGAAAATTCCACTGATCCCAGTTGCATCTTCTCTTCCAAATTCAGGTAGCAGGAGTGCATGAAGCACACATTTCCTTCCCATTTGAAAAAAATCACCTTAGTTCTGGTCACTCCCCACATCCAAAATTTATAATCAATTCATTCTGTTTTTTTAGTGAGAAAAGATTATATTAATTCTTTCTATACATTCCTGGCTTCCCAACTGTGTGAATATGAGATTATTGCTTATTCAAAACGAGCTGTAAAAATAAACTTCAATTTAAAAAAATGAGTTTTTCATGAACTCACCATATTTCAGTGGTTTGTTTGTAGGAAACGTGTCAGTTTAAAGGTGCCCTGTCTTACTGGTTGCAACAAAAAGATTTGAAATGGTGAAATCCTGCCTTATGATGGGCCTGGGTTCTAACCTCTGTACCTGTCTTTCCCCCATGGTTCGGATTGGAATCTTGACAATCTGTTGTTGCAGCTTCAGGATTTCTCAATAGTCCCAGCAGGGTCCACGGAGTAGGGCAAAAAAGTCCTCACTATAAAGTAAGTGAATGGTCTTATTTAAATGTAGCAGAGGCTTCAGACAGTGTCCAAGTGCGAACGCATTCTTCATCCTTTGCAGGAAACAAATGCACAACAAGGTCGATAAACCTTTGGACCCAGTAAGATGTGTGGTGAACCATAAACCATTACTTCAACACCACCCAATAATTTTAAACACATGACCAATGTGGCCAAGGAAGGAATACTAGAATCACGATAATAGTTCAAAGCTTATTACAAACACAAGCTCAAAGTCATGTAGACTATGCGCAAAACAAAATTACAGAGATACATATTTACCAAGGATTGCCTAAGGTGACAAAATAAGTTCAGGCGTACTCACATCAATAACACTAAACATTCAAGAAGAATGATACAGGAAGTTAACAGAGATATCAGAGACACAGAAATAATCCAGGGTTCAGATTGAACAATCATTTTGTCAATTAAATTTCAATACTAATCAATAACCATTGGCTGGGCATATGTCAACCCTACAGCTAACCAAATTAGGGCTATACATGTGTGGTGAATAACACATGCGGGCAAAATACAAAAATAATTTGGAAACACAGAATAACTCGGGTCACAGGGTACTCACTAAGAAAAAATAAAATGAGCATCAGCATTGTGGAGAGTCTAACCTAAAAGGGTCATGTAAAGGGGTAGGGGCAATGGCGGAGAGGAAGAAACCTCTCCAAGGGATACAGCATTCAAGGAATCTTCGTCAGCAAAGCATCAGCATCTGCAACACATCTGGAAGCATAAGCAGACATCTGGGGAACTAAGCATGAAATGTTCCAATTGGTCTCCATGGTCAGTTCATAGTACAAAAAAGGGGCATCATCCAATCAGGATGTTAGCAAACGTCAGGTTGCAACAGTCCAACATTCTTCCAGGTTTGTCATTAGAACATCTCCTCTTTCCGTGTGACTCCAAATGATTTGAAACAAAAGTATACAATGTTCCTACATTATATACTTTTTTGAGGTCAAATAATTTCCTTTTTTCGTGGTTAGACAATAGACTTTTTACAAATGAGACTTTGCTTCTCATGGGAATGAAATCTGAAAGAAGGTTTCGCGCTATGAAAAAACTCAAATTCAACACGTTTACATGAATGTGAAATGTAAGTTCTGTAGGCCTGAGCTATACTAACATAAGAAAATATAAGAAAACGCATTGGGAAAAATACTTGTTAATAAAACACACATAATATGCAAACATCAGAAATTCATCATTAATACTGTTTCATTAATATAAGAAATATATTTGATTTAAATTGGAAAAACTTAGTTATTGCATTACATGAACTATATTAGAGAAGGGCATCTTTCTGATTTGCACACATTTACAAAGTCATAAACACTCATTAATCATTAAAACTATTAAATTGTTTCAGGGTACACAATTAGGGCCTGATAACGACCTTGGCAGATGGGATACTCCATCACAAATGTGACAGATACCCCGCCCGCTGTTTTACAAGTTCCCCAGAATATAATGGAACTTGTAATATGGCGGACGGAATATCTGTCACGTTTGTGACCGAGTATCCGATCCACCAAGGTTGTAATCAGGCCCTTACTCTGGGGTCAATTACATTTTAACATAACGTTTCACTTTCTACCATATGTTTAAATAAGAAAGGCACCAATGTTGAAATACAAGCAAATGGCACATTTAAAATGTGTGTCAGTGCAGCTTTCTACATTAGTTTTTCTCTCTTCTATGTTTGTGACTGAAACATGTTACAGGCTGCTGACTTTAATAGCACGAGATTAATCTATCAGTGTCACTGATGCTCAAAACTGTTATGAAACAAGCTTAAGTTCAGATTCATGAATTGTGATTTATTTTTTGTTTTGTAAATCGCTTGCTCAAACTGAGTCCTTGCTTCAAATGGCCTAGGGGAAAAAGTGAGGGTGGACTCCAGAAGACAATAGAAAGATTGATCCAATCCATAAGCCGGATGGATGAGGTGTGTCTTTAAATGTTCCCATTGTTGTGTCTCCAGATGAATGAGTCCTGAGCTTTGGGGGTGCAGGGTCTTTTCTCAATATTGGTGGTCTCTTGTATTTCAGTTGAAAAGCCATTAGTTTTCTGGTGATGAAGTGCAGGAGCAGCAACTTCAATAAGATGATCGGGAGGTGCTCAGGAGAGCTTTGTGAACAAAGTGGAGGATTAAGAAGATGATTCTACTTAACCAGCAGCCAATGGAGAGACACTGGTTCTGGTGAGATGTGATTAGTTTGTCTTAAGCAATAAATAAGACAAGAGGCAAACCTTTGTTCTCTTGATGATCTTTATGAACCTTTTAGTAGGAAAACCTGCCAATAATAATTGAGAGAGACAGGTTATGGAAGACGTCCATTGAATGAAGCATTACCAGAATCTAGATAACTCCTACCTTCCAAGGGTGAAATGAAGCAGCTTCCAAAGGGCCTGATCAATGAAACAATAACAGTGGGGAGTTTGCTGCTGATGAGACTGAAATTGGTGTTTTTGACCATTAGGCAGTGCTTAATTTGTGCTTGTTGCTTCTGGTGCTGAGCACCGGCACTTATTTTTGAGGGCTGGCACTTATTCTTCATCCCCAAGCATTTGCTGCGAGCAAAAGACACATATGGGAAAGACGGAGGAACAGAAAAACGAAAAAGCTTCACAATCGGAGAAAGCAGAAAGCTGCAAAAGTGTGCTGAGGTGGCAGGGAGCGAGTTTAAATGGAAAAAAGTGCCCCGAGATGGCTTCAGGATTACGCTACCTCAATATTTCGTGTTCCCACATTTAATAGCAGCAGCCGCGTGTTTAAAAGGAGAGCTTTCAGCACAGGCACCTTGTTATGTAGACCGTTAGGTCTCTCCCAATGTTCAAGCATCCTCGATATAGTGAGGATCCTAATCTCGCATTGAGTGGCTTTCTCATACAGTTGTTATCCTATGCTATAGGTGGGTATGATGTTTGTCACCTAATTGTTATATAAGACTGTGTTGGGAGATCTTGTGTTGTGCCACAGGACACCCCTTGGCTTTGCGAAAAATTGACATCTTTCAACTGTTGTGTACAGTTAGGTAAAACTAGACAAAAAATTGTCTCCGGAAAAGTTTTGGTTGTATTTTTTGAGGTTCACAATGAGCTACAGAAAGTGGTGTGATGGCTACATCCTTCAGGTGAATCTGGTGATTTCCAGCTTTTACCCGCAGGTTCGCTAATGTGAAAGGATAGAGAGTAGAGAAGGAGGGATGGAACTTGACAACACAAAGATTGAGTGTAATTAGTATTGTTGCATTATATTATTTATATCTAAAAGGATACTTTTGTTGTTTGTTGTTTCAGGTTATTTAGATTAGGTCAGATCCCGAAATGGACTGAGCCATGAAATGGATGCTCAAAAGCAGTGTAGCGATACATATTAACTCTACTTAATCAAATTGGCACACACACTCACAAATGTGTTGATCCAGTGGTATTTGTGGCCCATTTTCACTGGGATGTTCTTTGTGCCAAAGAATCTTGGGCCTATTATATATTAAGTGTCCCAAGTGCACCAGCTACTTATTGCACCTGCCTGCAGGGGCATCTTGGTCCCTCTTTAAAAGACAAGACAGTTTTCCTGCTTGCATGGACCGGATGCTTCAAACAGCCGGTCTGGCTTTCACTAATGCACTCTTCCCAGTGCTGGTATGAACACACACACACATCATATATCCATGCTCACATACAGAGGAACAGTAAATCCTGCCCATCCATAATCACACAAACCACTACACACAAAAGCCAGCAATGCAAACAGAATAACTGACACTAATCTATCCAATACTCATTGTAGTCATCCATTCATCTATCCACCCACACAGTCACCCATTCATTCTGCATCCATTCATACATTTGCTCGCCCATTCATCCATCCATGCACTCACTTAGTCAACCAAACATTTCATTCATTCGGCCCCTCCACAGCTACCACACATAACCATGCCAATTAACAACAAAATCTTTTTACTTATTAACCCCTTCGCTGCCAGGCCTTTTCCCCCTCCTGTGCGGAGCCTTTTTTTGGCTATTTGGAGCAGTTCGTGCTTAGGCCCTCATAACTTTTTGTTCACATAAGCTACCCACGCCAAATTTGCGTCCTTTTTTCCCAACATCCTAGGGATTCTAGAGGTACCCAGACTTTGTGGGTTCCCCAGAAGGAGGCCAAGAAATTAGCCAAAAAACAGTGAAAACTTCGTTTTTTTCAAAAAAATTGGAAAAATGGGCTGCAGATGAAGGCTTGTGGTTTTTCCCCTGAAAAGGGCATCAACAAAGGGTTTACGGTGCTAAAATCACCAGCTTCCCAGCTTTCAGGAACAGGCAGACTTGAATCAGAAAACCCAATTTTTCAACACAATTTTGGCATTTTACTGGGACATACCCCATTTTTACGATTTTTTGTGCTTTCAGCCTCCTTCCAGTCAGTGACAGAAATGGGCATGAAACCAACGCTGGATCCCAGAAACCGCAACATTTCTGAAAAGTAGACAAAATTCTGAATTCAGCAAGGGGTAATTTGTGTAGATCCTACAAGGGTTTCCTACAGAAAATAACAACTGAAAAACAAAAATATTGAAATTGAGGTGAAAAAAACATCACTTTTTCTCTACGTTTTACTCTGTAACTTTTACCTGCAATGTCAGATTTTTGAAAGCAATATACCGTTACGTCTGCTGGACTCTTCTGGTTGTGGGGACGTATAGGGCTTGTAGGTTCATCAAGAACTCTAGGTACCCAGAGCCAATAAATAACCTGCACCCTGCAGTGGGTTTTCATTCTATGCCGGGTATACAGCAATTCATTTGCTGAAATATAAAGAGTAAAAAATAGCTATCAAGAAAACCTTTGTATTTCCAAAATGGGCACAAAATAAGGTGTTGAGAAGCAGTGGTTATTTGCACATCTCTGAATTCCGGGGTGCCCATACTAGCATGTGAATTACAGGGCATTTCTCAAATAGACGTCTTTTTTACACACTGTCTTACATTTGGTAGGGAAAAATGTAGAGAAAGACAAGGGGCAATAACACTTGTTTTGCTATTCTATGTTCCCCCAAGTCTCCCGATAAAAATGATACCTCACTTGTGTGGGTAGGCCTAGCGCCCGCGACAGGATATGCCCCAAAACACAACGTGGACACATCACAGAAAACAGAGCTGTTTTTAGCAAAGTGACTACCTGTAGATTTTGGCCTCTAGCTCAGCCGCCACCTAGGGAAACCTACCAAACCTGTGCATTTCTGCAAACAAGAGACCTAGGGGAATCCAAGATGGGATGACTTGTGTGGCTCGGACCAGGTTCTGTTACCCAGAATCCTTTGCAAACCTCAAAATTTGGCTAAAAAAACACATGTTCCTCACATTTCTGTGGCAGAAAGTTCTGGAATCTGAGAGGAGCCACAAAATTCCTTCCACCCAGCGTTCCCCCACGTCTCCCAATAGAAATTATACCTCACTTGTGTGGGTAGGCCTAGCGCCCGCGACAGGAAACGCCCCAAAGCGCAACGTGGACACAGCCAAATTTTTGAAGGAAAACAGAGGTGTTTTTTGCAAAGTGCCTACCTGTAGATTTTGGCCTGTAGCTCAGCTGCCACCTAGGGAAACCTACAAAACCTGTGCATTTCTGAAAACTAGAGACCTAGGGGAATCCAAGATGGGGTGACTTGTGTGGCTCGGACCAGGTTCTGTTACCCAGAATCCTTTGCAAACCTCAAAATGTGGCTAAAAAAACACATGTTCCTCACATTTCTGTGGCAGAAAGTTCTGGAATCTGAGAGGAGCCACAAATTTCCTTCCACCCAGCGTTCCCCCACGTCTCCCGATAAAAAAGATACCTCACTTGTGTGGGTAGGCCTAGCGCCCGCGACAGGAAACGCCCCAAAGCGCAACGTGCACACAGCCAAATTTTTGAAGGAAAACAGAGGTGTTTTTTGCAAAGTGCCTACCTGTAGATTTTGGCCTGTAGCTCAGCCGCCACCTAGGGAAACCTACCAAACCTGTGCATTTCTGAAAACTAGAGACCTATGGGAATCCAAGATGGGGTGACTTGTGTGGCTCGGACCAGGTTCTGTTACCCAGAATCCTTTGCAAACCTCAGAATTTGGCTAAAAAAACACATGTTCCTCATATTTCTGTGGCAGAAAGTTCTGGAATCTGAGAGGAGCCACAAATTTCCTTCCACCCAGCGTTCCCCCACGTCTCCTGATGAAAATGATACCTCACTTGTGTGGGTAGGCCTAGCGCCCGCGACAGGAAACGCCCCAAAGAGCAACGTGGACACAGCCATATTTTTGAAGGAAAACAGAGGTGTTTTCTGCAAAGTGCCTACCTGTAGATTTTGGCCTGTAGCTCAGCCGCCACCTAGGGAAACCTACCAAACCTGTGCATTTCTGAAAACTAGAGACCTAGGGGAATCCAAGATGGGGTAACTTGGGTGGCTCGGACCAGGTTCTGTTACCCAGAATCCTTTGCAAACCTCAAAATGTGGCTAAAAAAACACATGTTCCTCACATTTCTGTGGCAGAAAGTTCTGGAATCTGAGGGGAGCCACAAATTTCCTTCCACCCAGCGTTCCCCCACGTCTCCCGATGAAAATGATACCTCACTTGTGTGGCTAGGCCTAGCGCCCGCGACAGGAAACGCCCCAAAGCGCAACGTGGACACAGCCAAATTGTTGAAGGAAAACAGAGGAGTTTTCTGCAAAGTGCCTACCTGTAGATTTTGGCCTGTAGCTCAGCCGCCACCTATGGAAACCTACCAAACCTGTGCATTTCTGAAAACTAGAGACCTAGGGGAATCCAAGATGGGGTGACTTGTGTGGCTCGGACCAGGTTCTGTTACCCAGAATCCTTGGCAAACCTCAAAATGTGGCTAAAAAAACACATGTTCCTCACATTTCTGTGGCAGAAAGTTCTGGAATCTGAGAGGAGCCACAAATTTCCTTCCACCCAGCGTTCCCCCACGTCTCCCGATAAAAATGATACCTCACTTGTGTGGGTAGGCCTAGCGCCCGCGACAGGAAACGCCCCAAAGCGCAACGTGCACACAGCCAAATTTTTGAAGGAAAACAGAGGTGTTTTTTGCAAAGTGCCTACCTGTAGATTTTGGCCTGTAGCTCAGCCGCCACCTAGGGAAACCTACCAAACCTGTGCATTTCTGAAAACTAGAGACCTATGGGAATCCAAGATGGGGTGACTTGTGTGGCTCGGACCAGGTTCTGTTACCCAGAATCCTTTGCAAACCTCAGAATTTGGCTAAAAAAACACATGTTCCTCATATTTCTGTGGCAGAAAGTTCTGGAATCTGAGAGGAGCCACAAATTTCCTTTCACCCAGCGTTCCCCCACGTCTCCTGATGAAAATGATACCTCACTTGTGTGGGTAGGCCTAGCGCCCGCGACAGGAAACGCCCCAAAGAGCAACGTGGACACAGCCATATTTTTGAAGGAAAACAGAGGTGTTTTCTGCAAAGTGCCTACCTGTAGATTTTGGCCTGTAGCTCAGCCGCCACCTAGGGAAACCTACCAAACCTGTGCATTTCTGAAAACTAGAGACCTAGGGGAATCCAAGATGGGGTAACTTGGGTGGCTCGGACCAGGTTCTGTTACCCAGAATCCTTTGCAAACCTCAAAATGTGGCTAAAAAAACACATGTTCCTCACATTTCTGTGGCAGAAAGTTCTGGAATCTGAGGGGAGCTACAAATTTCCTTCCACCCAGCGTTCCCCCACGTCTCCCGAAGGAAAATTATACCTCACTTGTGTGGCTAGGCCTAGCGCCCGCGACAGGAAACGCCCCAAAGCGCAACGTGGACACAGCCAAATTTTTGAAGGAAAACAGAGGTGTTTTTTGCAAAGTGCGTACCTGTAGATTTTGGCCTGTAGCTCAGCCGCCACCTAAGGAAACCTACCAAACCTGTGCATTTCTGAAAACTAGAGACCTAGGGGAATCCAAGATGGGGTGACTTGTGTGGCTCGGACCAGGTTCTGTTACCCAGAATCCTTTGCAAACCTCAAAATTTGGCTAAAAAACCACATGTTCCTCACATTTCTGTGGCAGAAAGTTCTGGAATCTGAGAGGAGCCACAAATTTCCTACCACCCAGCGTTCCCCCACGTCTCCCGATAAAAATGATACCTCACTTGTGTGGGTAGGCCTAGCGCCCGCGACAGGAAACGCCCCAAAGCGCAACGTGGACACAGCCAAATTTTTGAAGGAAAACAGAGGTGTTTTCTGCAAAGTGCCTACCTGTAGATTTTGGCCTGTAGCTCAGCCGCCACCTAGGGAAACCTACCAAACCTGTGCATTTCTGAAAACTAGAGACCTAGGGGAATCCAAGATGGGGTGACTTGTGTGGCTCGGACCTGGTTCTGTTACCCAGAATCCTTTGCAAACCTCAAAATTTGGCTAAAAAACCACATGTTCCTCACATTTCTGTGTCAGAAAGTTCTGGAATCTGAGGGGAGCCACAAATTTCCTTCCACCCAGCGTTCCCTCACGTCTCCCGATAAAAATGATACCTCACTTGTGTGGGTAGGCCTAGCGCCCGCGACAGGAAACGCCCCAAAGCGCAATGTGGACACAGCCAAATTTTTGAAGGAAAACAGAGGTGTTTTTTGCAAAGTGCCTACCTGTAGATTTTGGCCTGTAGCTCAGCCGCCACCTAGGGAAACCTACCAAACCTGTGCATTTCTGCAAACTAGAGACCTAGGGGAATCCAAGATGGGGTGACTTGTGTGGCTCGGACCAGGTTCTGTTACCCAGAATCCTTTGCAAAGCTCAAAATTTGGCTAAAAAAACACATGTTCCTCACATTTCTGTGGCAGAAAGTTCTGGAATCTGAGAGGAGCCACAAATTTCCTTCCACCCAGCGTTCCCCCACGTCTCCCGATAAAAATCATACCTCACTTGTGTGGGTAGGCCTAGCGCCCGCGACAGGAAACGCCCCAAAGCGCAACGTGGACACAGCCAAAATTTTTGAAGGAAAACAGAGGTGTTTTTTGCAAAGTGCCTACCTGTAGATTTTGGCCTGTAGCTCAGCCGCCACCTAGGGAAACCTACCAAACCTGTGCATTTCTGAAAACTAGAGACCTAGGGGAATCCAAGATGGGGTGACTTGTGTGGTCGGACCAGGTTCTGTTACCCAGAATCCTTTGCAAACCTCAAAATTTGGCTAAAAACACCACATGTTCCTCACATTTCTGTGGCAGAAAGTTCTGGAATCTGAGAGGAGCCACAAATTTCCTACCACCCAGCGTTCCCCCACGTCTCCCGATAAAAATGATACCTCACTTGTGTGGGTAGGCCTAGCGCCCGCGACAGGAAAGGCCCCAAAGCGCAACGTGGACACAGCCAAATTTTTGAAGGAAAACAGAGGTGTTTTCTGCAAAGTGCCTACCTGTAGATTTTGGCCTGTAGCTCAGCCGCCACCTAGGGAAACCTACCAAACCTGTGCATTTCTGAAAACTAGAGACCTAGGGGAATCCAAGATGGGGTGACTTGTGTGGCTCGGACCTGGTTCTGTTACCCAGAATCCTTTGCAAACCTCAAAATTTGGCTAAAAAACCACATGTTCCTCACATTTCTGTGGCAGAAATTTCTGGATTCTGAGGGGAGCCACAAATTTCCTTCCACCCAGCGTTCCCTCACGTCTCCCGATAAAAATGATACCTCACTTGTGTGGGTAGGCCTAGCGCCCGCGACAGGAAACACCCCAAAGCGCAATGTGGACACAGCCAAATTTTTGAAGGAAAACAGAGGTGTTTTTTGCAAAGTGCCTACCTGTAGATTTTGGCCTGTAGCTCAGCCGCCACCTAGGGAAACCTACCAAACCTGTGCATTTCTGCAAACTAGAGACCTAGGGGAATCCAAGATGGGGTGACTTGTGTGGCTCGGACCAGGTTCTGTTACCCAGAATCCTT
This sequence comes from Pleurodeles waltl, assembly GCF_031143425.1. Lineage (NCBI taxonomy): Eukaryota > Metazoa > Chordata > Amphibia > Caudata > Salamandridae > Pleurodeles > Pleurodeles waltl. Next base: position 1,128,878,872 of record NC_090448.1, read on the forward strand.
TGCAAAGCTCAAAATTTGGCTAAAAAAACACATGTTCCTCACATTTCTGTGGCAGAAAGTTCTGGAATCTGAGAGGAGCCACAAATTTCCTTCCACCCAGCGTTCCCCCACGTCTCCCGATAAAAATCATACCTCACTTGTGTGGGTAGGCCTAGCGCCCGCGACAGGAAACGCCCCAAAGCGCAACGTGGACACAGCCAAAATTTTTGAAGGAAAACAGAGGTGTTTTTTGCAAAGTGCCTACCTGTAGATTTTGGCCTGTAGCTCAGCCGCCACCTAGGGAAACCTACCAAACCTGTGCATTTCTGAAAACTAGAGACCTAGGGGAATCCAAGATGGGGTGACTTGTGTGGCTCGGACCAGGTTCTGTTACCCAGAATCCTTTGCAAACCTCAAAATTTGGCTAAAAACACCACATGTTCCTCACATTTCTGTGGCAGAAAGTTCTGGAATCTGAGAGGAGCCACAAATTTCCTACCACCCAGCGTTCCCCCACGTCTCCCGATAAAAATGATACCTCATTTGTGTGGGTAGGCCTAGCGCCCGCGACAGGAAAGGCCCCAAAGCGCAACGTGGACACAGCCAAATTTTTGAAGGAAAACAGAGGTGTTTTTTGCAAAGTGCCTACCTGTAGATTTTGGCCTGTAGCTCAGCCGCCACCTAGGGAAACCTACCAAACCTGTGCATTTCTGAAAACTAGAGACCTAGGGGAATCCAAAATGGGGTGACTTGTGTGGCTCGGACCAGGTTCTGTTACCCAGAATCCTTAGCAAACCTCAAAATTTGGCTAAAAAAACACATGTTCCTCACATTTCTGTGGCAGAAAGTTCTGCAATCTGAGAGGAGCCACAAATTTCCTACCACCCAGCGTTCCCCCACGTCTCCCGATAAAAATGATACCTCACTTGTGTGGGTAGGCCTAGCGCCCGCGACAGGAAAGGCCCCAAAGCGCAACGTGGACACAGCCAAATTTTTGAAGGAAAACAGAGGTGTTTTTTGCAAAGTGCCTACCTGTAGATTTTGGCCTGTAGCTCAGCCGCCACCTAGGGAAACCTACCAAACCTGTGCATTTCTGAAAACTAGAGACCTAGGGGAATCCAAAATGGGGTGACTTGTGTGGCTCGGACCAGGTTCTGTTACCCAGAATCCTTTGCAAACCTCAAAATTTGGCTAAAAAAACACATGTTCCTCACATTTCTGTGGCAGAAAGTTCTGGAATCTGAGAGGAGCCACAAATTTCCTACCACCCAGCGTTCCCCCACGTCTCCCGATAAAAATGATACCTCACTTGTGTGGGTAGGCCTAGCGCCCGCGACAGGAAAGGCCCCAAAGCGCAACGTGGACACAGCCAAATTTTTGAAGGAATACAGAGGTGTTTTTTGCAAAGTGCCTACCTGTAGATTTTGGCCTGTAGCTCAGCCGCCACCAAGGGAAACCTACCAAACCTGTGCATTTTTGCAAACTAGAGACCTAGGGGAATCCAAGATGGGGTGACTTGTGTGGCTCGGACCAGGTTCTGTTACCCAGAATCCTTTGCAAAGCTCAAAATTTGGCTAAAAAAACACATGTTCCTCACATTTCTGTGGCAGAAAGTTCTGGAATCTGAGAGGAGCCACAAATTTCCTTCCACCCAGCGTTCCCCCACGTCTCCCGATAAAAATGATACCTCACTTGTGTGGGTAGGCCTAGCGCCCGCGACAGGAAACGCCCCAAAGCGCAACGTGGACACAGCCAAATTTTTGAAGGAAAACAGAGGTGTTTTTTGCAAAGTGCCTACCTGTAGATTTTGGCCTGTAGCTCAGCCGCCACCTAGGGAAACCTACCAAACCTGTGCATTTCTGAAAACTAGAGACCTAGGGGAATCCAAAATGGGGTGACTTGTGTGGCTCGGACCAGGTTCTGTTACCCAGAATCCTTAGCAAACCTCAAAATTTGGCTAAAAAAACACATGTTCCTCACATTTCTGTGGCAGAAAGTTCTGGAATCTGAGAGGAGCCACAAATTTCCTACCACCCAGCGTTCCCCCACGTCTCCCGATAAAAATGATACCTCACTTGTGTGGGTAGGCCTAGCGCCCGCGACAGGAAAGGCCCCAAAGCGCAACGTGGACACAGCCAAATTTTTGAAGGAAAACAGAGGTGTTTTTTGCAAAGTGCCTACCTGTAGATTTTGGCCTGTAGCTCAGCCGCCACCTAGGGAAACCTACCAAACCTGTGCATTTCTGCAAACTAGAGACCTAGGGGAATCCAAGATGGGGTGACTTGTGTGGCTCGGACCAGGTTCTGTTACCCAGAATCCTTTGCAAACCTCAAAATTTGGCTAAAAAACCACATGTTCCTCACATTTCTGTGGCAGAAAGTTCTGGAATCTGAGAGGAGCCACAAATTTCCTACCACCCAGCGTTCCCCCACGTCTCCCGATAAAAATGATACCTCACTTGTGTGGGTAGGCCTAGCGTCCGCGACAGGAAAGGCCCCAAAGCGCAACGTGGACAAAGCCAAATTTTTGAAGGAAAACAGAGGTGTTTTTTGCAAAGTGCCTACCTGTAGATTTTGGCCTGTAGCTCAGCTGCCACCTAGGGAAACCTACCAAACCTGTGCATTTCTGAAAACTAGAGACCTAGGGGAATCCAAGATGGGGTGACTTGTGTGGCTCGGACCAGGTTCTGTTACCCAGAATCCTTTGCAAACCTCAAAATTTGGCTAAAAACACCACATGTTCCTCACATTTCTGTGGCAGAAAGTTCTGGAATCTGAGAGGAGCCACAAATTTCCTACCACCCAGCGTTCCCCCACGTCTCCCGATAAAAATGATACCTCACTTGTGTGGGTAGGCCTAGCGCCCGCGACAGGAAAGGCTCCAAAGCGCAACGTGGACACAGCCAAATTTTTGAAGGAAAACAGAGGTGTTTTTTGCAAAGTGCCTACCTGTAGATTTTGGCCTGTAGCTCAGCCGCCACCTAGGGAAACCTACCAAACCTGTGCATTTCTGAAAACTAGAGACCTAGGGGAATCCAAAATGGGGTGACTTGTGTGGCTCGGACCAGGTTCTGTTACCCAGAATCCTTAGCAAACCTCAAAATTTGGCTAAAAAAACACATGTTCCTCACATTTCTGTGGCAGAAAGTTCTGGAATCTGAGAGGAGCCACAAATTTCCTACCACCCAGCGTTCCCCCACGTCTCCCGATAAAAATGATACCTCACTTGTGTGGGTAGGCCTAGCGCCCGCGACAGGAAAGGCCCCAAAGCGCAACGTGGACACAGCCAAATTTTTGAAGGAAAACAGAGGTGTTTTTTGCAAAGTGCCTACCTGTAGATTTTGGCCTGTAGCTCAGCCGCCACCTAGGGAAACCTACCAAACCTGTGCATTTCTGCAAACTAGAGACCTAGGGAAATCCAAGATGGGGTGACTTGTGTGGCTCGGACCAGGTTCTGTTACCCAGAATCCTTTGCAAACCTCAAAATTTGGCTAAAAAACCACATGTTCCTCACATTTCTGTGGCAGAAAGTTCTGGAATCTGAGAGGAGCCACAAATTTCCTACCACCCAGCGTTCCCCCACGTCTCCCGATAAAAATGATACCTCACTTGTGTGGGTAGGCCTAGCGTCCGCGACAGGAAAGGCCCCAAAGCGCAACGTGGACAAAGCCAAATTTTTGAAGGAAAACAGAGGTGTTTTTTGCAAAGTGCCTACCTGTAGATTTTGGCCTGTAGCTCAGCTGCCACCTAGGGAAACCTACCAAACCTGTGCATTTCTGAAAACTAGAGACCTAGGGGAATCCAAGATGGGGTGACTTGTGTGGCTCGGACCAGGTTCTGTTACCCAGAATCCTTTGCAAACCTCAAAATTTGGCTAAAAACACCACATGTTCCTCACATTTCTGTGGCAGAAAGTTCTGGAATCTGAGAGGAGCCACAAATTTCCTACCACCCAGCGTTCCCCCACGTCTCCCGATAAAAATGATACCTCACTTGTGTGGGTAGGCCTAGCGCCCGCGACAGGAAAGGCTCCAAAGCGCAACGTGGACACAGCCAAATTTTTGAAGGAAAACAGAGGTGTTTTTTGCAAAGTGCCTACCTGTAGATTTTGGCCTGTAGCTCAGCCGCCACCTAGGGAAACCTACCAAACCTGTGCATTTCTGAAAACTAGAGACCTAGGGGAATCCAAAATGGGGTGACTTGTGTGGCTCAGACCAGGTTCTGTTACCCAGAATCCTTAGCAAACCTCAAAATTTGGCTAAAAAAACACATGTTCCTCACATTTCTGTGGCAGAAAGTTCTGGAATCTGAGAGGAGCCACAAATTTCCTACCACCCAGCGTTCCCCCACGTCTCCCGATAAAAATGATACCTCACTTGTGTGGGTAGGCCTAGCGCCCGCGACAGGAAACGCCCCAAAGCGCAACGTGGACACAGCCAAATTTTTGAAGGAAAACAGAGGTGTTTTTTGCAAAGTGCCTACCTGTAGATTTTGGCCTGTAGCTCAGCCGCCACCAAGGGAAACCTACCAAACCTGTGCATTTCTGCAAACTAGAGACCTAGGGGAATCCAAGATGGGGTGACTTGTGTGGCTCGGACCAGGTTCTGTTACCCAGAATCCTTTGCAAACCTCAAAATTTGGCTAAAAAAACACATGTTCCTCACATTTCTGTGGCAGAAAGTTCTGGAATATGAGAGGAGCCACAAATTTTCTTCCACCCAGCGTTCCCCCACGTCTCCCGATAAAAATGATACCTCACTTGTGTGGGTAGGCCTAGCGCCCGCGACAGGAAACGCCCCAAAGCGCAACGTGGACACAGCCAAATTTTTGAAGGAAAACAGAGGTGTTTTTTGCAAAGTGCGTACCTGTAGATTTTGGCCTGTAGCTCAGCCGCCACCTAGGGAAACCTACCAAACCTGTGCATTTCTGAAAACTAGAGACCTAGGGGAATCCAAGATGGGGTGACTTGTGTGGCTCGGACCAGGTTCTGTTACCCAGAATCCTTTGCAAACCTCAAAATTTGGCTAAAAAACCACATGTTCCTCACATTTCTGTGGCAGAAAGTTCTGGAATCTGAGAGAAGCCACAAATTTCCTACCACCCAGCGTTCCCCCACGTCTCCCGATAAAAATGATACCTCACTTGTGTGGGTAGGCCTAGCGTCCGCGACAGGAAAGGCCCCAAAGCGCAACGTGGACACAGCCAAATTTTTGAAGGAAAACAGAGGTGTTTTTTGCAAAGTGCCTACCTGTAGATTTTGGCCTGTAGCTCAGCCGCCACCTAGGGAAACCAACCAAACCTGTGCATTTCTGAAAACTAGAGACCTAGGGGAATCCAAGATGGGGTGACTTGTGTGGCTCGGACCAGGTTCTGTTACCCAGAATCCTTTGCAAACCTCACAATTTGGCTAAAAAAACACATGTTCCTCATATTTCTGTGGCAGAAAGTTCTGGAATCTGAGAGGAGCCACAAATTTTCTTCCACCCAGTGTTCCCCCACGTCTCCCGATAAAAATGATACCTCACTTGTGTGGGTAGGATTAGCGCCCGCGACAGGAAACGCCCCAAAGCGCAACGTGGACACAGCCAAATTTTTGAAGGAAAACAGAGGTGTTTTTTGCAAAGTGCCTACCTGTAGATTTTGGCCTGTAGCTCAGCCGCCACCTAGGGAAACCTACCAAACCTGTGCATTTCTGCAAACTAGAGACCTAGGGGAATCCAAGATGGGGTGACTTGTGTGGCTCGGACCAGGTTCTTTAACCCAGAATCCTTTGCAAACCTCAAAATTTGGCTAAAAAAACACATGTTCCTCACATTTCTGTGGCAGAAAGTTCTGGAATCTGAGAGGAGCCACAAAATTCCTTCCACCCAGCGTTCCCCCACGTCTCCCGATAAAAATGATACCTCACTTGTGTGGGTAGGCCTAGCGCCCGCGACAGGAAACGCCCCTAAGCGCAACGTGGACACAGCCACATTTTTGAAGGAAAACAGAGGTGTTTTTTGCAAAGTGCCTACCTGTAGATTTTGGTCTGTAGCTCAGCCGCCACCTAGGGAAACCTACCGAACCTGTGCATTTCTGAAAACTAGAGACCTAGGGGAATCCAAGATGGGGTGACTTGTGTGGCTCGGACCTGGTTCTGTTACCCAGAATCCTTTGCAAACCTCAAAATCTGGCTAAAAAAACACATGTTCCTCACATTTCTGTGGCAGAAAGTTCTGGAATCTGAGAGGAGCCACACATTTCCTACCACCCAGCGTTCCCCCACGTCTCCCGATAAAAATGATACCTCACTTGTGTGGGTAGGCCTAGCGCCCGCGACAGGAAACGCCCCAAAGCGCAACGTGGACACAGCCAAATTTTTGAAGGAAAACAGAGGTGTTTTTTGCAAAGTGCCTACCTGTAGATTTTGGCCTGTAGCTCAGCCGCCACCTAGGGAAACCTACCAAACCTGTGCATTTCTGCAAACTAGAGACCTAGGGGAATCCAAGATGGGGTGACTTGTGTGGCTCGGACCAGGTTCTGTTACCCAGAATCCTTTGCAAACCTCAAATTTGGCTAAAAAACCACATGTTCCTCACATTTCTGTGGCAGAAAGTTCTGGAATCTGAGAGGAGCCACAAATTTCCTACCACCCAGCGTTCCCCCACGTCTCCCGATAAAAATGATACCTCACTTGTGTGGGTAGGCCTAGCGTCCGCGACAGGAAAGGCCCCAAAGCGCAACGTGGACACAGCCAAATTTTTGAAGGAAAACAGAGGTGTTTTTTGCAAAGTGCCTACCTGTAGATTTTGGCCTGTAGCTCAGCCGCCACCTAGGGAAACCTACCAAACCTGTGCATTTCTGAAAACTAGAGACCTAGGGGAATCCAAGATGGGGTGACTTGTGTGGCTCGGACCAGGTTCTGTTACCCAGAATCCTTTGCAAACCTCACAATTTGGCTAAAAGAACACATGTTCCTCACATTTCTGTGGCAGAAAGTTCTGGAATCTGAGAGGAGCCACAAATTTTCTTCCACCCAGCGTTCCCCCACGTCTCCCGATAAAAATGATACCTCACTTGTGTGGGTAGGACTAGCGCCCGCGACAGGAAACGCCCCAAAGCGCAACGTGGACACAGCCAAATTTTTGAAGGAAAACAGAGGTGTTTTTTGCAAAGTGCCTACCTGTAGATTTTGGCCTGTAGCTCAGCCGCCACCTAGGGAAACCTACCAAACCTGTGCATTTCTGAAAACTAGAGACCTAGGGGAATCCAAGATGGGGTGACTTGTGTGGCTCGGACCAAGTTCTGTTACCCAGAATCCTTTGCAAACCTCAAAACTTGGCTAAAAAAACACATGTTCCTCACATTTCTGTGGCAGAAAGTTCTGGAATCTGAGAGGAGCCACAAATTTCCTACCACCCAGCATTCCCCCACGTCTCCCGATAAAAATGATACCTCACTTGTGTGGGTAGGCCTAGCGCCCGCGACAGGAAACGCCCCAAAGCGCAACGTGGACACAGCCAAATTTTTGAAGGAAAACAGAGGTGTTTTTTGCAAAGTGCCTACCTGTAGATTTTGGCCTGTAGCTCAGCCGCCACCTAGGGAAACCTACCAGACCTGTGCATTTCTGCAAACTAGAGACCTAGGGTAATCCAAGATGGGGTGACTTGTGTGGCTCGGACCAGGTTCTGTTACCCAGAATCCTTTGCAAACCTCAAAATTTGGCTAAAAAAACACATGTTCCTCACATTTCTGTGGCAGAAAGTTCTGGAATCTGAGAGGAGCAACAAAATTCCTTCCACCCAGCGTTCCCCCACGTCTCCCGATAAAAATGATACCTCACTTGTGTGGGTAGGCCTAGCGCCCGCGACAGGAAATGCCCCAAAGCGCAACGTGGACACAGCCAAATTTTTGAAGGAAAACAGAGGTGTTTTTTGCAAAGTGCCTACCTGTAGATTTTGGCCTGTAGCTCAGCCGCCACCTAGGGAAACCTACCGAACCTGTGCATTTCTGAAAACTAGAGACCTAGGGGAATCCAAGATGGGGTGACTTGTGTGGCTCGGACCTGGTTCTGTTACCCAGAATCCTTTGCAAACCTCAAAATTTGGCTAAAAAAACACATGTTCCTCACATTTCTGTGGCAGAAAGTTCTGGAATCTGAGAGGAGCCACACATTTCCTACCACCCAGCGTTCCCTCTCGTCTCCCGATAAAAATGATACCTCACTTGTGTGGGTAGGCCTAGCGCCCGCGACAGGAAAGGCCCCAAAGCGCAACGTGGACACAGCCAAATTTTTGAAGGAAAACAGAGGTGTTTTTTGCAAAGTGCCTACCTGTAGATTTTGGCCTGTAGCTCAGCCGCCACCTAGGGAAACCTACCAAACCTGTGCATTTCTGAAAACTAGAGACCTAGGGGAATCCAAGATGGGGTGACTTGTGTGGCTCGGACCAGGTTCTGTTACCCAGAATCCTTTGCAAACCTCACAATTTGGCTAAAAAAACACATGTTCCTCACATTTCTGTGGCAGAAAGTTCTGGAATCTGAGAGGAGCCACAAATTTTCTTCCACCCAGCGTTCCCCCACGTCTCCCGATAAAAATGATACCTCACTTGTGTGGGTAGGCCTAGCGCCCGCGACAGGAAACGCCCCAAAGCGCAACGTGGACACAGCCAAATTTTTGAAGGAAAACAGAGGTGTTTTTTGCAAAGTGCCTACCTGTAGATTTTGGCCTGTAGCTCAGCCGCCACCTAGGGAAACCTACCAAACCTGTGCATTTCTGCAAACTAGAGACCTAGGGGAATCCAAGATGGGGTGACTTGTGTGGCTCGGACCAGGTTCTGTTACCCAGAATCCTTTGCAAACCTCAAAATTTGGCTAAAAAAACACATGTTCCTCACATTTCTGTGGCAGAAAGTTCTGGAATATGAGAGGAGCCACAAATTTTCTTCCACCCAGCGTTCCCCCACGTCTCCCGATAAAAATGATACCTCACTTGTGTGGGTAGGCCTAGCGCCCGCGACAGGAAACGCCCCAAAGCGCAACGTGGACACAGCCAAATTTTTGAAGGAAAACAGAGGTGTTTTTTGCAAAGTGCCTACCTGTAGATTTTGGCCTGTAGCTCAGCCGCCACCTAGGGAAACCTACCAAACTGTGCATTTCTGCAAACTAGAGACCTAGGGGAATCCAAGATAGGGTGACTTGTGTGGCTCGGACCAGGTTCTGTTACCCAGAATCCTTTGCAAACCTCAAATTTGGCTAAAAAACCACATGTTCCTCACATTTCTGTGGCAGAAAGTTCTGGAATCTGAGAGGAGCCACAAATTTCCTACCACCCAGCGTTCCCCCACGTGTCCCGATAAAAATGATACCTCACTTGTGTGGGTAGGCCTAGCGTCCGCGACAGGAAAGGCCCCAAAGCGCAACGTGGACACAGCCAAATTTTTGAAGGAAAACAGAGGTGTTTTTTGCAAAGTGCCTACCTGTAGATTTTGGCCTGTAGCTCAGCCGTCACCTAGGGAAACCTACCAAACCTGTGCATTTCTGAAAACTAGAGACCTAGGGGAATCCAAGATGGGGTGACTTGTGTGGCTCGGACCAGGTTCTGTTACCCAGAATCCTTTGCAAACCTCAAAATTTGGCTAAAAAAACACATGTTCCTCACATTTCTGTGGCAGAAAGTTCTGGAATCTGAGAGGAGCCACAAAATTCCTTCCACCCAGCGTTCCCCCACGTCTCCCGATAAAAATGATACCTCACTTGTGTGGGTAGGCCTAGCGCCCGCGACAGGAAATGCCCCAAAGCGCAACGTGGACACAGCCAAATTTTTGAAGGAAAACAGAGGTGTTTTTTGCAAAGTGCCTACCTGTAGATTTTGGCCTGTAGCTCAGCCGCCACCTAGGGAAACCTACCGAACCTGTGCATTTCTGAAAACTAGAGACCTAGGGGAATCCAAGATGGGGTGACTTGTGTGGCTCGAACCTGGTTCTGTTACCCAGAATCCTTTGCAAACCTCAAAATTTGGCTAAAAAAACACATGTTCCTCACATTTCTGTGGCAGAAAGTTCTGGAATCTGAGAGGAGCCACACATTTCCTACCACCCAGCGTTCCCCCACGTCTCCCGATAAAAATGATACCTCACTTGTGTGGGTAGGCCTAGCGCCCGCGACAGGAAAGGCCCCAAAGCGCAACGTGGACACAGCCACATTTTTGAAGGAAAACAGAGGTGTTTTTTGCAAAGTGCCTACCTGTAGATTTTGGCCTGTAGCTCAGCCGCCACCTAGGGAAACCTACCAAACCTGTGCATTTCTGAAAACTAGAGACCTAGGGGAATCCAAGATGGGGTGACTTGTGTGGCTCGGACCAGGTTCTGTTACCCAGAATCCTTTGCAAACCTCACAATTTGGCTAAAAAAACACATGTTCCTCACATTTCTGTGGCAGAAAGTTCTGGAATCTGAGAGGAGCCACAAATTTTCTTCCACCCAGCGTTCCCCCACGTCTCCCGATAAAAATGATACCTCACTTGTGTGGGTAGGCCTAGCGCCCGCGACAGGAAACGCCCCAAAGCGCAACGTGGACACAGCCAAATTTTTGAAGGAAAACAGAGGTGTTTTTTGCAAAGTGCCTACCTGTAGATTTTGGCCTGTAGCTCAGCCGCCACCTAGGGAAACCTACCAAACCTGTGCATTTCTGCAAACTAGAGACCTAGGGGAATCCAAGATGGGGTGACTTGTGTGGCTCGGACCAGGTTCTGTTACCCAGAATCCTTTGCAAACCTCAAAATTTGGCTAAAAACACCACATGTTCCTCACATTTCTGTGGCAGAAAGTTCTGGAATCTGAGAGGAGCCACAAATTTCCTACCACCCAGCGTTCCCCCACGTCTCCCGATAAAAATGATACCTCACTTGTGTGGGTAGGCCTAGCGCCCGCGACAGGAAAGGCCCCAAAGCGCAACGTGGACACAGCCAAATTTTTGAAGGAAAACAGAGGTGTTTTTTGCAAAGTGCCTACCTGTAGATTTTGGCCTGTAGCTCAGCCGCCACCTAGGGAAACCTACCAAACCTGTGCATTTCTGAAAACTAGAGACCTAGGGGAATCCAAAATGGGGTGACTTGTGTGGTTCGGACCAGGTTCTGTTACCCAGAATCCTTAGCAAACCTCAAAATTTGGCTAAAAAAACACATGTTCCTCACATTTCTGTGGCAGAAAGTTCTGGAATCTGAGAGGAGCCACAAATTTCCTACCACCCAGCGTTCCCCCACGTCTCCCGATAAAAATGATACCTCACTTGTGTGGGTAGGCCTAGCGCCCGCGACAGGAAACGCCCCAAAGCGCAACGTGGACACAGCCAAATTTTTGAAGGAAAACAGAGGTGTTTTTTGCAAAGTGCCTACCTGTAGATTTTGGCCTGTAGCTCAGCCGCCACCAAGGGAAACCTACCAAACCTGTGCATTTCTGCAAACTAGAGACCTAGGGGAATCCAAGATGGGGTGACTTGTGTGGCTCGGACCAGGTTCTGTTACCCAGAATCCTTTGCAAACCTCAAAATTTGGCTAAAAAAACACATGTTCCTCACATTTCTGTGGCAGAAAGTTCTGGAATATGAGAGGAGCCACAAATTTTCTTCCACCCAGCGTTCCCCCACGTCTCCCGATAAAAATGATACCTCACTTGTGTGGGTAGGCCTAGCGCCCGCGACAGGAAACGCCCCAAAGCGCAACGTGGACACAGCCAAATTTTTGAAGGAAAACAGAGGTGTTTTTTGCAAAGTGCCTACCTGTAGATTTTGGCCTGTAGCTCAGCCGCCACCTAGGGAAACCTACCGAACCTGTGCATTTCTGAAAACTAGAGACCTAGGGGAATCCAAGATGGGGTGACTTGTGTGGCTCGGACCTGGTTCTGTTACCCAGAATCCTTTGCAAACCTCAAAATTTGGCTACAAAAACACATGTTCCTCACATTTCTGTGGCAGAAAGTTCTGGAATCTGAGAGGAGCCACACATTTCCTACCACCCAGCGTTCCCCCACGTCTCCCGATAAAAATGATACCTCACTTGTGTGGGTAGGCCTAGCGCCCGCGACAGGAAACGCCCCAAAGCGCAACGTGGACACAGCCAAATTTTTGAAGGAAAACAGAGGTGTTTTTTGCAAAGTGCCTACCTGTAGATTTTGGCCTGTAGCTCAGCCGCCACCTAGGGAAACCTACCAAACCTGTGCATTTCTGCAAACTAGAGACCTAGGGGAATCCAAGATAGGGTGACTTGTGTGGCTCGGACCAGGTTTTGTTACCCAGAATCCTTTGCAAACCTCAAAATTTGGCTAAAAAAACACATGTTCCTCACATTTCTGTGGCAGAAAGTTCTGGAATCTGAGAGGAGCCACAAATTTCCTACCACCCAGCATTCCCCCACGTCTCCCGATAAAAATGATACCTCACTTGTGTGGGTAGGCCTAGCGCCCGCGACAGGAAACGCCCCAAAGCGCAACGTGGACACAGCCACATTTTTGAAGGAAAACAGAGGTGTTTTTTGCAAAGTGCCTACCTGTAGATTTTGGCCTGTAGCTCAGCCGCCACCTAGGGAAACCTACCAGACCTGTGCATTTCTGCAAACTAGAGACCTAGGGTAATCCAAGATGGGGTGACTTGTGTGGCTCGGACCAGGTTCTGTTACCCAGAATCCTTTGCAAACCTCAAAATTTGGCTAAAAAAACACATGTTCCTCACATTTCTGTGGCAGAAAGTTCTGGAATCTGAGAGGAGCCACAAAATTCCTTCCACCCAGCGTTCCCCCACGTCTCCCGATAAAAATGATACCTCACTTGTGTGGGTAGGCCCAGCGCCCGCGACAGAAAACGCCCCAAAGCGCAACGTGGACACAGCCAAATTTTTGAAGGAAAACAGAGGTGTTTTTTGCAAAGTGCCTACCTGTAGATTTTGGCCTGTAGCTCAGCCGCCACCTAGGGAAACCTACCGAACCTGTGCATTTCTGAAAACTAGAGACCTAGGGGAATCCAAGATGGGGTGACTTGTGTGGCTCGGACCAGGTTCTGTTACCCAGAATCCTTTGCAAACCTCACAATTTGGCTAAAAAAACACATGTTCCTCACATTTCTGTGGCAGAAAGTTCTGGAATCTGAGAGGAGCCACAAATTTTCTTCCACCCAGCGTTCCCCCACGTCTCCCGATAAAAATCATACCTCACTTGTGTGGGTAGGCCTAGCGCCCGCGACAGGAAACGCCCCAAAGCGCAACGTGGACACAGCCAAATTTTTGAAGGAAAACAGAGGTGTTTTTTGCAAAGTGCCTACCTGTAGATTTTGGCCTGTAGCTCAGCCGCCACCTAGGGAAACCTACCAAACCTGTGCATTTCTGAAAACTAGAGACCTAGGGGAATCCAAGATGGGGTGACTTGTGTGGCTCGGACCAGGTTCTGTTACCCAGAATCCTTTGCAAACCTCAAAATTTGGCTAAAAACACCACATGTTCCTCACATTTCTGTGGCAGAAAGTTCTGGAATCTGAGAGGAGCCACAAATTTCCTACCACCCAGCGTTCCCCCACGTCTCCCGATAAAAATGATACCTCACTTGTGTGGGTTGGCCTAGCGCCCGCGACAGGAAAGGCCCCAAAGCGCAACGTGGACACAGCCAAATTTTTGAAGGAAAACAGAGGTGTTTTTTGCAAAGTGCCTACCTGTAGATTTTGGCCTGTAGCTCAGCCGCCACCTAGGGAAACCTACCAAACCTGTGCATTTCTGAAAACTAGAGACCTAGGGGAATCCAAAATGGGGTGACTTGTGTGGCTCGGACCAGGTTCTGTTACCCAGAATCCTTAGCAAACCTCAAAATTTGGCTAAAAAAACACATGTTCCTCACATTTCTGTGGCAGAAAGTTCTGGAATCTGAGAGGAGCCACAAATTTCCTACCACCCAGCGTTCCCCCACGTCTCCCGATAAAAATGATACCTCACTTGTGTGGGTAGGCCTAGCGCCCGCGACAGGAAACGCCCCAAAGCGCAACGTGGACACAGCCAAATTTTTGAAGGAAAACAGAGGTGTTTTTTGCAAAGTGCCTACCTGTAGATTTTGGCCTGTAGCTCAGCCGCCACCAAGGGAAACCTACCAAACCTGTGCATTTCTGCAAACTAGAGATCTAGGGGAATCCAAGATGGGGTGACTTGTGTGGGTCGGACCAGGTTCTGTTACCCAGAATCCTTTGCAAACCTCAAAATTTGGCTAAAAAAACACATGTTCCTCACATTTCTGTGGCAGAAAGTTCTGGAATATGAGAGGAGCCACAAATTTTCTTCCACCCAGCGTTCCCCCACGTCTCCCGATAAAAATGATACCTCACTTGTGTGGGTAGGCCTAGCGCCAGCGACAGGAAACGCCCCAAAGCGCAACGTGGACACAGCCAAATTTTTTAAGGAAAACAGAGGTGTTTTTTGCAAAGTGCCTACCTGTAGATTTTGGCCTGTAGCTCAGCCGCCACCTAGGGAAACCTACCGAACCTGTGCATTTCTGAAAACTAGAGACCTAGGGGAATCCAAGATGGGGTGACTTGTGTGGCTCGGACCTGGTTCTGTTACCCAGAATCCTTTGCAAACCTCAAAATTTGGCTAAAAAAACACATGTTCCTCACATTTCTGTGGCAGAAAGTTCCGGAATCTGAGAGGAGCCACACATTTCCTACCACCCAGCGTTCCCCCACGTCTCCCGATAAAAATGATACCTCACTTGTGTGGGTAGGCCTACCGCCCGCGACAGGAAATGCCCCAAAGCGCAACGTGGACACAGCCAAATTTTTGAAGGAAAACAGAGGTGTTTTTTGCAAAGTGCCTACCTGTAGATTTTGGCCTGTAGCTCAGCCGCCACCTAGGGAAACCTACCAAACCTGTGCATTTCTGAAAACTAGAGACCTAGGGGAATCCAAGATGGGGTGACTTGTGTGGCTCGGACCAGGTTCTGTTACCCAGAATCCTTTGCAAACCTCACAATTTGGCTAAAAAAACACATGTTCCTCACATTTCTGTGGCAGAAAGTTCTGGAATCTGAGAGGAGCCACAAATTTTCTTCCACCCAGCGTTCCCCCACGTCTCCCGATAAAAATGATACCTCACTTGTGTGGGTAGGCCTAGCGCCCGCGACAGGAAACGCCCCAAAGCGCAACGTGGACACAGCCAAATTTTTGAAGGAAAACAGAGGTGTTTTTTGCATAGTGCCTACCTGTAGATTTTGGCCTGTAGCTCAGCCGCCACCTAGGGAAACCTACCAAACCTGTGCATTTCTGAAAACTAGAGACCTAGGGGAATCCAAGATGGGGTGACTTGTGTGGCTCGGACCAGGTTCTGTTACCCAGAATCCTTTGCAAACCTCAAAATTTGGCTAAAAACACCACATGTTCCTCACATTTCTGTGGCAGAAAGTTCTGGAATCTGAGAGGAGCCACAAATTTCCTACCACCCAGCGTTCCCCCACGTCTCCCGATAAAAATGATACCTCACTTGTGTGGGTAGGCCTAGCGCCCGCGACAGGAAAGGCCCCAAAGCGCAACGTGGACACAGCCAAATTTTTGAAGGAAAACAGAGGTGTTTTTTGCAAAGTGCCTACCTGTAGATTTTGGCCTGTAGCTCAGCCGCCACCTAGGGAAACCTACCAAACCTGTGCATTTCTGAAAACTAGAGACCAAGGGGAATCCAAAATGGGGTGACTTGTGTGGCTCGGACCAGGTTCTGTTACCCAGAATCCTTAGCAAACCTCAAATTTGGCTAAAAAAACACATGTTCCTCACATTTCTGTGGCAGAAAGTTCTGGAATCTGAGAGGAGCCACAAATTTCCTACCACCCAGCGTTCCCCCACGTCTCCCGATAAAAATGATACCTCACTTGTGTGGGTAGGCCTAGCGCCCGCGACAGGAAACGCCCCAAAGCGCAACGTGGACACAGCCAAATTTTTGAAGGAAAACAGAGGTGTTTTTTGCAAAGTGCCTACCTGTAGATTTTGGCCTGTAGCTCAGCCGCCACCAAGGGAAACCTACCAAACCTGTGCATTTCTGCAAACTAGAGACCTAGGGGAATCCAAGATGGGGTGACTTGTGTGGCTCGGACCAGGTTCTGTTACCCAGAATCCTTTGCAAACCTCAAAATTTGGCTAAAAAAACACATGTTCCTCACATTTCTGTGGCAGAAAGTTCTGGAATATGAGAGGAGCCACAAATTTTCTTCCACCCAGCGTTCCCCCACGTCTCCCGATAAAAATGATACCTCACTTGTGTGGGTAGGCCTAGCACCCGCGACAGGAAACGCCCCAAAGCGCAACGTGGACACAGCCAAATTTTTGAAGGAAAACAGAGGTGTTTTTTGCAAAGTGCCTACCTGTAGATTTTGGCCTGTAGCTCAGCCGCCACCTAGGGAAACCTACCAAACCTGTGCATTTCTGAAAACTAGAGACCTAGGGGAATCCAAGATGGGGTGACTTGTGTGGCTCGGACCAGGTTCTGTTACCCAGAATCCTTTGCAAACCTCAAAATTTGGCTAAGAAACCACATGTTCCTCACATTTCTGTGGCAGAAAGTTCTGGAATCTGAGAGGAGCCACAAATTTCCTACCACCCAGCGTTCCCCCACGTCTCCCGATAAAAATGATACCTCACTTGTGTGGGTAGGCCTAGCGTCCGCGACAGGAAAGGCCCCAAAGCGCAACGTGGACACAGCCAAATTTTTGAAGGAAAACAGAGGTGTTTTTTGCAAAGTGCCTACCTGTAGATTTTGGCCTGTAGCTCAGCCGCCACCTAGGGAAACCAACCAAACCTGTGCATTTCTGAAAACTAGAGACCTAGGGGAATCCAAGATGGGGTGACTTGTGTGGCTCGGACCAGGTTCTGTTACCCAGAATCCTTTGCAAACCTCACAATTTGGCTAAAAAAACACATGTTCCTCACATTTCTGTGGCAGAAAGTTCTGGAATCTGAGAGGAGCCACAAATTTTCTTCCACCCAGCGTTCCCCCACGTCTCCCGATAAAAATGATACCTCACTTGTGTGGGTAGGACTAGCGCCCGCGACAGGAAACGCCCCAAAGCGCAACGTGGACACAGCCAAATTTTTGAAGGAAAACAGAGGTGTTTTTTGCAAAGTGCCTACCTGTAGATTTTGGCCTGTAGCTCAGCCGCCACCTAGGGAAACCTACCAAACCTGTACATTTCTGCAAACTAGAGACCTAGGGGAATCCAAGATGGGGTGACTTGTGTGGCTCGGACCAGGTTCTGTTACCCAGAATCCTTTGCAAACCTCAAAATTTGGCTAAAAAAACACATGTTCATCACATTTCTGTGGCAGAAAGTTCTGGAATCTGAGAGGAGCCACAAAATTCCTTCCACCCAGCGTTCCCCCACGTCTCCCGATAAAAATGATACCTCACTTGTGTGGGTAGGCCTAGCGTCCGCGACAGGAAAGGCCCCAAAGCGCAACGTGGACACAGCCAAATTTTTGAAGGAAAACGGAGGTGTTTTTTGCAAAGTGCCTACCTGTAGATTTTGGCCTGTAGCTCAGCCGCCACCTAGGGAAACCTACCAAACCTGTGCATTTCTGAAAACTAGAGACCTAGGGGAATCCAAGATGGGGTGACTTGTGTGGCTCGGACCAGGTTCTGTTACCCAGAATCCTTTGCAAACCTCACAATTTGGCTAAAAAAACACATGTTCCTCACATTTCTGTGGCAGAAAGTTCTGGAATCTGAGAGGAGCCACAAATTTTCTTCCACCCAGCGTTCCCCCACGTCTTCCGATAAAAATGATACCTCACTTGTGTGGGTAGGACTAGCGCCCGCGACAGGAAAGGCCCCAAAGCGCAACGTGGACACAGCCAAATTTTTGAAGGAAAACAGAGGTGTTTTTTGCAAAGTGCCTACCTGTAGATTTTGGCCTGTAGCTCAGCCGCCACCTAGGGAAACCTACCAAACCTGTGCATTTCTAAAAACTAGAGACCTAGGGGAATCCAAGATGGGGTGACTTGTGTGGCTCGGACCAAGTTCTGTTACCCAGAATCCTTTGCAAACCTCAAAATTTGGCTAAAAAAACACATGTTCCTCACATTTCTGTGGCAGAAAGTTCTGGAATCTGAGAGGAGCCACAAATTTCCTACCACCCAGCATTCCCCCGCGTCTCCCGATAAAAAGGATACCTCACTTGTGTGGGTAGGCCTAGCGCCCGCGACAGGAAAGGCCCCAAAGCGCAACGTGGACACAGCCAAATTTTTGAAGGAAAACAGAGGTGTTTTTTGCAAAGTGCCTACCTGTAGATTTTGGCCTGTAGCTCAGCCGCCACCTAGGGAAACCTACCAGACCTGTGCATTTCTGCAAACTAGAGACCTAGGGTAATCCAAGATGGGGTGACTTGTGTGGCTCGGACCAGGTTCTGTTACCCAGAATCCTTTGCAAACCTCAAAATTTGGCTAAAAAAACACATGTTCCTCACATTTCTGTGGCAGAAAGTTCTGTAATCTGAGAGGAGCCACAAAATTCCTTCCACCCAGCGTTCCCCCACGTCTCCCGATAAAAATGATACCTCACTTGTGTGGGTAGGCCTAGCGCCCGCGACAGGAAACGCCCCAAAGCGCAACGTGGACACAGCCAAATTTTTGAAGGAAAACAGAGGTGTTTTTTGCCAAGTGCCTACCTGTAGATTTTGGCCTGTAGCTCAGCCGCCACCTAGGGAAACCTACCGAACCTGTGCATTTCTGAAAACTAGAGACCTAGGGGAATCCAAGATGGGGTGACTTGTGTGGCTCGGACCTGGTTCTGTTACCCAGAATCCTTTGCAAACCTCAAAAAATGGCTAAAAAAACACATGTTCCTCACATTTCTGTGGCAGAAAGTTCTGGAATCTGAGAGGAGCCACACATTTCCTACCACCCAGCGTTCCCCCACGTCTCCCGATAAAAATGATACCTCACTTGTGTGGGTAGGCCTAGCGCCCGCGACAGGAAAGGCCCCAAAGCGCAACGTGGACACAGCCAAATTTTTTAAGGAAAACAGAGGTGTTTTTTGCAAAGTGCCTACCTGTAGATTTTGGCCTGTAGCTCAGCCGCCACCTAGGGAAACCTACCAAACCTGTGCATTTCTGAAACCTAGAGACCTAGGGGAATCCAAGATGGGGTGACTTGTGTGGTTCCGACCAGGTTCTGTTACCCAGAATCCTTTGCAAACCTCACAATTTGGCTAAAAAAACACATGTTCCTCACATTTCTGTGGCAGAAAGTTCTGGAATCTGAGAGGAGCCACAAATTTTCTTCCACCCAGCGTTCCCCCACGTCTCCCGATAAAAATGATACCTCACTTGTGTGGGTAGGCCTAGCGCCCGCGACAGGAAACGCCCCAAAGCGCAACGTGGACACAGCCACATTTTTGAAGGAAAACAGAGGTGTTTTTTGCAAAGTGCCTACCTGTAGATATTGGCCTGTAGCTCAGCCGCCACCTAGGGAAACCTACCAAACCTGTGCATTTCTGCAAACTAGAGACCTAGGGGAATCCAAGATGGGGTGACTTGTGTGGCTCGGACCAGGTTCTGTTACCCAGAATCCTTTGCAAACCTCAAAATTTGGCTAAAAAAACACATGTTCCTCACATTTCTGTGGCAGAAAGTTCTGGAATATGAGAGGAGCCACAAATTTTCTTCCACCCAGCGTTCCCCCACGTCTCCCGATAAAAATGATACCTCACTTGTGTGGGTAGGACTAGCGCCCGCGACAGGAAACGCCCCAAAGCGCAACGTGGACACAGCCAAATTTTTGAAGGAAAACAGAGGTGTTTTTTGCAAAGTGCCTACCTGTAGATTTTGGCCTGTAGCTCAGCCGCCACCTAGGGAAACCTACCAAACCTGTACATTTCTGCAAACTAGAGACCTAGGGGAATCCAAGATGGGGTGACTTGTGTGGCTCGGACCAGGTTCTGTTACCCAGAATCCTTTGCAAACCTCAAAATTTGGCTAAAAAAACACATGTTCATCACATTTCTGTGGCAGAAAGTTCTGGAATCTGAGAGGAGCCACAAAATTCCTTCCACCCAGCGTTCCCCCACGTCTCCCGATAAAAATGATACCTCACTTGTGTGGGTAGGCCTAGCGTCCGCGACAGGAAAGGCCCCAAAGCGCAACGTGGACACAGCCAAATTTTTGAAGGAAAACGGAGGTGTTTTTTGCAAAGTGCCTACCTGTAGATTTTGGCCTGTAGCTCAGCCGCCACCTAGGGAAACCTACCAAACCTGTGCATTTCTGAAAACTAGAGACCTAGGGGAATCCAAGATGGGGTGACTTGTGTGGCTCGGACCAGGTTCTGTTACCCAGAATCCTTTGCAAACCTCACAATTTGGCTAAAAAAACACATGTTCCTCACATTTCTGTGGCAGAAAGTTCTGGAATCTGAGAGGAGCCACAAATTTTCTTCCACCCAGCGTTCCCCCACGTCTTCCGATAAAAATGATACCTCACTTGTGTGGGTAGGACTAGCGCCCGCGACAGGAAAGGCCCCAAAGCGCAACGTGGACACAGCCAAATTTTTGAAGGAAAACAGAGGTGTTTTTTGCAAAGTGCCTACCTGTAGATTTTGGCCTGTAGCTCAGCCGCCACCTAGGGAAACCTACCAAACCTGTGCATTTCTAAAAACTAGAGACCTAGGGGAATCCAAGATGGGGTGACTTGTGTGGCTCGGACCAAGTTCTGTTACCCAGAATCCTTTGCAAACCTCAAAATTTGGCTAAAAAAACACATGTTCCTCACATTTCTGTGGCAGAAAGTTCTGGAATCTGAGAGGAGCCACAAATTTCCTACCACCCAGCATTCCCCCGCGTCTCCCGATAAAAAGGATACCTCACTTGTGTGGGTAGGCCTAGCGCCCGCGACAGGAAACGCCCCAAAGCGCAACGTGGACACAGCCAAATTTTTGAAGGAAAACAGAGGTGTTTTTTGCAAAGTGCCTACCTGTAGATTTTGGCCTGTAGCTCAGCCGCCACCTAGGGAAACCTACCAGACCTGTGCATTTCTGCAAACTAGAGACCTAGGGTAATCCAAGATGGGGTGACTTGTGTGGCTCGGACCAGGTTCTGTTACCCAGAATCCTTTGCAAACCTCAAAATTTGGCTAAAAAAACACATGTTCCTCACATTTCTGTGGCAGAAAGTTCTGTAATCTGAGAGGAGCCACAAAATTCCTTCCACCCAGCGTTCCCCCACGTCTCCCGATAAAAATGATACCTCACTTGTGTGGGTAGGCCTAGCGCCCGCGACAGGAAACGCCCCAAAGCGCAACGTGGACACAGCCAAATTTTTGAAGGAAAACAGAGGTGTTTTTTGCCAAGTGCCTACCTGTAGATTTTGGCCTGTAGCTCAGCCGCCACCTAGGGAAACCTACCGAACCTGTGCATTTCTGAAAACTAGAGACCTAGGGGAATCCAAGATGGGGTGACTTGTGTGGCTCGGACCTGGTTCTGTTACCCAGAATCCTTTGCAAACCTCAAAAAATGGCTAAAAAAACACATGTTCCTCACATTTCTGTGGCAGAAAGTTCTGGAATCTGAGAGGAGCCACACATTTCCTACCACCCAGCGTTCCCCCACGTCTCCCGATAAAAATGATACCTCACTTGTGTGGGTAGGCCTAGCGCCCGCGACAGGAAAGGCCCCAAAGCGCAACGTGGACACAGCCAAATTTTTTAAGGAAAACAGAGGTGTTTTTTGCAAAGTGCCTACCTGTAGATTTTGGCCTGTAGCTCAGCCGCCACCTAGGGAAACCTACCAAACCTGTGCATTTCTGAAACCTAGAGACCTAGGGGAATCCAAGATGGGGTGACTTGTGTGGTTCCGACCAGGTTCTGTTACCCAGAATCCTTTGCAAACCTCACAATTTGGCTAAAAAAACACATGTTCCTCACATTTCTGTGGCAGAAAGTTCTGGAATCTGAGAGGAGCCACAAATTTTCTTCCACCCAGCGTTCCCCCACGTCTCCCGATAAAAATGATACCTCACTTGTGTGGGTAGGCCTAGCGCCCGCGACAGGAAACGCCCCAAAGCGCAACGTGGACACAGCCAAATTTTTGAAGGAAAACAGAGGTGTTTTTTGCAAAGTGCCTACCTGTAGATATTGGCCTGTAGCTCAGCCGCCACCTAGGGAAACCTACCAAACCTGTGCATTTCTGCAAACTAGAGACCTAGGGGAATCCAAGATGGGGTGACTTGTGTGGCTCGGACCAGGTTCTGTTACCCAGAATCCTTTGCAAACCTCAAAATTTGGCTAAAAAAACACATGTTCCTCACATTTCTGTGGCAGAAAGTTCTGGAATATGAGAGGAGCCACAAATTTTCTTCCACCCAGCGTTCCCCCACGTCTCCCGATAAAAATGATACCTCACTTGTGTGGGTAGGCCTAGCGCCCGCGACAGGAAACGCCCCAAAGCGCAACGTGGACACAGCCAAATTTTTGAAGGAAAACAGAGGTGTTTTTTGCAAAGTGCCTACCTGTAGATTTTGGCCTGTAGCTCAGCCGCCACCTAGGGAAACCTACCAAACCTGTGCATTTCTGCAAACTAGAGACCTAGGGGAATCCAAGATAGGGTGACTTGTGTGGCTCGGACCAGGTTCTGTTACCCAGAATCCTTTGCAAACCTCAAAATTTGGCTAAAAAAACACATGTTCCTCACATTTCTGTGGCAGAAAGTTCTGGAATCTGAGAGGAGCCACAAATTTCCTACCACCCAGCATTCCCCCACGTCTCCCGATAAAAATGATACCTCACTTGTGTGGGTAGGCCTAGCGCCCGCGACAGGAAACGCCCCAAAGCGCAACGTGGACACAGCCAAATTTTTGAAGGAAAACAGAGGTGTTTTTTGCAAAGTGCCTACCTGTAGATTTTGGCCTGTAGCTCAGCCGCCACCTAGGGAAACCTACCAGACCTGTGCATTTCTGCAAACTAGAGACCTAGGGTAATCCAAGATGGGGTAACTTGTGTGGCTCGGACCAGGTTCTGTTACCCAGAATCCTTTGCAAACCTCAAAATTTGGCTAAAAAAACACATGTTCCTCACATTTCTGTGGCAGAAAGTTCTGGAATCTGAGAGGAGCCACAAAAATTCCTTCCACCCAGCGTTCCCCCACGTCTCCCGATAAAAATGATACCTCACTTGTGTGGGTAGGCCCAGCGCCCGCGACAGGAAACGCCCCAAAGCGCAACGTGGACACAGCCAAATTTTTGAAGGAAAACAGAGGTGTTTTTTGCAAAGTGCCTACCTGTAGATTTTGGCCTGTAGCTCAGCCGCCACCTAGGGAAACCTACCAAACCTGTGCATTTCTGAAAACTAGAGACCTAGGGGAATCCAAGATGGGGTGACTTGTGTGGCTCGGACCAGGTTCTGTTACCCAGAATCCTTTGCAAACCTCACAATTTGGCTAAAAAAACACATGTTCCTCACATTTCTGTGGCAGAAAGTTCTGGAATCTGAGAGGAGCCACAAATTTTCTTCCACCCAGCGTTCCCCCACGTCTCCCGATAAAAATCATACCTCACTTGTGTGGGTAGGCCTAGCGCCCGCGACAGGAAACGCCCCAAAGCGCAACGTGGACACAGCCAAATTTTTGAAGGAAAACAGAGGTGTTTTTTGCAAAGTGCCTACCTGTAGATTTTGGCCTGTAGCTCAGCCGCCACCTAGGGAAACCTACCAAACCTGTGCATTTCTGCAAACTAGAGACCTAGGGGAATCCAAGATAGGGTGACTTGTGTGGCTCGGACCAGGTTCTGTTACCCAGAATCCTTTGCAAACCTCAAAATTTGGCTAAAAAAACACATGTTCCTCACATTTCTGTGGCAGAAAGTTCTGGAATCTGAGAGGAGCCACAAATTTCCTACCACCCAGCATTCCCCCACGTCTCCCGATAAAAATGATACCTCACTTGTGTGGGTAGGCCTAGCGCCCGCGACAGGAAACGCCCCAAAGCGCAACGTGGACACAGCCAAATTTTTGAAGGAAAACAGAGGTGTTTTTTGCAAAGTGCCTACCTGTAGATTTTGGCCTGTAGCTCAGCCGCCACCTAGGGAAACCTACCAGACCTGTGCATTTCTGCAAACTAGAGACCTAGGGTAATCCAAGATGGGGTAACTTGTGTGGCTCGGACCAGGTTCTGTTACCCAGAATCCTTTGCAAACCTCAAAATTTGGCTAAAAAAACACATGTTCCTCACATTTCTGTGGCAGAAAGTTCTGGAATCTGAGAGGAGCCACAAAAATTCCTTCCACCCAGCGTTCCCCCACGTCTCCCGATAAAAATGATACCTCACTTGTGTGGGTAGGCCCAGCGCCCGCGACAGGAAACGCCCCAAAGCGCAACGTGGACACAGCCAAATTTTTGAAGGAAAACAGAGGTGTTTTTTGCAAAGTGCCTACCTGTAGATTTTGGCCTGTAGCTCAGCCGCCACCTAGGGAAACCTACCAAACCTGTGCATTTCTGAAAACTAGAGACCTAGGGGAATCCAAGATGGGGTGACTTGTGTGGCTCGGACCAGGTTCTGTTACCCAGAATCCTTTGCAAACCTCACAATTTGGCTAAAAAAACACATGTTCCTCACATTTCTGTGGCAGAAAGTTCTGGAATCTGAGAGGAGCCACAAATTTTCTTCCACCCAGCGTTCCCCCACGTCTCCCGATAAAAATCATACCTCACTTGTGTGGGTAGGCCTAGCGCCCGCGACAGGAAACGCCCCAAAGCGCAACGTGGACACAGCCAAATTTTTGAAGGAAAACAGAGGTGTTTTTTGCAAAGTGCCTACCTGTAGATTTTGGCCTGTAGCTCAGCCGCCACCTAGGGAAACCTACCAAACCTGTGCATTTCTGAAAACTAGAGACCTAGGGGAATCCAAGATGGGGTGACTTGTGTGGCTCGGACCAGGTTCTGTTACCCAGAATCCTTTGCAAACCTCAAAATTTGGCTAAAAACACCACATGTTCCTCACATTTCTGTGGCAGAAAGTTCTGGAATCTGAGAGGAGCCTCAAATTTCCTACCACCCAGCGTTCCCCCACGTCTCCCGATAAAAATGATACCTCACTTGTGTGGGTAGGCCTAGCGCCCGCGACAGGAAAGGCCCCAAAGCGCAACGTGGACACAGCCAAATTTTTGAAGGAAAACAGAGGTGTTTTTTGCAAAGTGCCTACCTGTAGATTTTGGCCTGTAGCTCAGCCGCCACCTAGGGAAACCTACCAAACCTGTGCATTTCTGAAAACTAAAGACCTAGGGGAATACAAAATGGGGTGACTTGTGTGGCTCGGACCAGGTTCTGTTACCCAGAATCCTTAGCAAACCTCAAAATTTGGCTAAAAAAACACATGTTCCTCACATTTCTGTGGCAGAAAGTTCTGGAATCTGAGAGGAGCCACAAATTTCCTACCACCCAGCGTTCCCCCACGTCTCCCGATAAAAATGATACCTCACTTGTGTGGGTAGGCCTAGCGCCCGCGACAGGAAACGCCCCAAAGCGCAACGTGGACACAGCCAAATTTTTGAAGGAAAACAGAGGTGTTTTTTGCAAAGTGCCTACCTGTAGATTTTGGCCTGTAGCTCAGCCGCCACCTAGGGAAACCTACCGAACCTGTGCATTTCTGAAAACTAGAGACCTAGGGGAATCCAAGATGGGGTGACTTGTGTGGCTCGGACCTGGTTCTGTTACCCAGAATCCTTTGCAAACCTCAAAATTTGGCAAAAAAAACACATGTTCCTCACATTTCTGTGGCAGAAAGTTCTGGAATCTGAGAGGAGCCACACATTTCCTACCACCCAGCGTTCCCCCACGTCTCCCGATAAAAATGATACCTCACTTGTGTGGGTAGGCCTAGCGCCCGCGACAGGAAAGGCCCCAAAGCGCAACGTGGACACAGCCAAATTTTTGAAGGAAAACAGAGGTGTTTTTTGCAAAGTGCCTACCTGTAGATTTTGGCCTGTAGCTCAGCCGCCACCTAGGGAAACCTACCAAACCTGTGCATTTCTGCAAACTAGAGACCTAGGGGAATCCAAGATAGGGTGACTTGTGTGGCTCGGACCAGGTTCTGTTACCCAGAATCCTTTGCAAACCTCAAAATTTGGCTAAAAAAACACATGTTCCTCACATTTCTGTGGCAGAAAGTTCTGGAATCTGAGAGGAGCCACAAATTTCCTACCACCCAGCATTCCCCCACGTCTCCCGATAAAAATGATACCTCACTTGTGTGGGTAGGCCTAGCGCCCGCGACAGGAAACGCCCCAAAGCGCAACGTGGACACAGCCAAATTTTTGAAGGAAAACAGAGGTGTTTTTTGCAAAGTGCCTACCTGTAGATTTTGGCCTGTAGCTCAGCCGCCACCTAGGAAAACCTACCAGACCTGTGCTTTTCTGCAAACTAGAGACCTAGGGTAATCCAAGATGGGGTGACTTGTGTGGCTCGGACCAGGTTCTGTTACCCAGAATCCTTTGCAAACCTCAAAATTTGGCTAAAAAAACACATGTTCCTCACATTTCTGTGGCAGAAAGTTCTGGAATCTTAGAGGAGCCACAAAATTCCTTCCACCCAGCGTTCCCCCACGTCTCCCGATAAAAATGATACCTCACTTGTGTGGGTAGGCCCAGCGCCCGCGACAGGAAACGCCCCAAAGCGCAACGTGGACACAGCCAAATTTTTGTAGGAAAACAGAGGTGTTTTTTGCAAAGTGCCTACCTGTAGATTTTGGCCTGTAGCTCAGCCGCCACCTAGGGAAACCTACCGAACCTGTGCATTTCTGAAAACTAGAGACCTAGGGGAATCCAAGATGGGGTGACTTGTGTGGCTCGGACCTGGTTCTGTTACCCAGAATCCTTTGCAAACCTCAAAATTTGGCTAAAAAAACACATGTTCCTCACATTTCTGTGGCAGAAAGTTCTGGAATCTGAGAGGAGCCACACATTTCCTACCACCCAGCGTTCCCCCACGTCTCCCGATAAAAATGATACCTCACTTGTGTGGGTAGGCCTAGCGCCCGCGACAGGAAACGCCCCAAAGCGCAACGTGGACACAGCCAAATTTTTGAAGGAAAACAGAGGTGTTTTTTGCAAAGTGCCTACCTGTAGATTTTGGCCTGTAGCTCAGCCGCCACCTAGGGAAACCTACCAAACCTGTGCATTTCTGAAAACTAGAGACCTAGGGGAATCCAAGATGGGGTGACTTGTGTGGCTCGGACCAGGTTCTGTTACCCAGAATCCTTTGCAAACCTCACAATTTGGCTAAAAAAACACATGTTCCTCACATTTCTGTGGCAGAAAGTTCTGGAATCTGAGAGGAGCCACAAATTTCCTTCCACCCAGCGTTCCCCCACGTCTCCCGATAAAAATCATACCTCACTTGTGTGGGTAGGCCTAGCGCCCGCGACAGGAAACGCCCCAAAGCGCAACGTGGACACAGCCAAATTTTTGAAGGAAAACAGAGGTGTTTTTTGCAAAGTGCCTACCTGTAGATTTTGGCCTGTAGCTCAGCCGCCACCTAGGGAAACCTACCAAACCTGTGCATTTCTGAAAACTAGAGACCTAGGGGAATCCAAGATGGGGTGACTTGTGTGGCTCGGACCAGGTTCTGTTACCCAGAATCCTTTGCAAACCTCACAATTTGGCTAAAAAAACACATGTTCCTCACATTTCTGTGGCAGAAAGTTCTGGAATCTGAGAGGAGCCACAAATTTTCTTCCACCCAGCGTTCCCCCACGTCTCCCGATAAAAATGATACCTCACTTGTGTGGGTAGGCCTAGCGCCCGCGACAGGAAACGCCCCAAAGCGCAACGTGGACACAGCCAAATTTTTGAAGGAAAACAGAGGTGTTTTTTGCAAAGTGCCTACCTGTAGATTTTGGCCTGTAGCTCAGCCGCCACCTAGGGAAACCTACCAAACCTGTGCATTTCTGAAAACTAGAGACCTAGGGGAATCCAAGATGGGGTGACTTGTGTGGCTCGGACCAGGTTCTGTTACCCAGAATCCTTTGCAAACCTCTAATTTGGCTAAAAAACCACATGTTCCTCACATTTCTGTGGCAGAAAGTTCTGGAATCTGAGAGGAGCCACAAATTTCCTACCACCCAGCGTTCCCCCACGTCTCCCGATAAAAATGATACCTCACTTGTGTGGGTAGGCCTAGCGTCCGCGACAGGAAAGGCCCCAAAGCGCAACGTGGACACAGCCAAATTTTTGAAGGAAAACAGAGGTGTTTTTTGCAAAGTGCCTACCTGTAGATTTTGGCCTGTAGCTCAGCCGCCACCTAGGGAAACCTACCAAACCTGTGCATTTCTGAAAACTAGAGACCTAGGGGAATCCAAGATGGGGTGACTTGTGTGGCTCGGACCAGGTTCTGTTACCCAGAATCCTTTGCAAACCTCACAATTTGGCTAAAAAAACACATGTTCCTCACATTTCTGTGGCAGAAAGTTCTGGAATCTGAGAGGAGCCACAAATTTTCTTCCACCCAGCGTTCCCCCACGTCTCCCGATAAAAATGATACCTCACTTGTGTGGGTAGGACTAGCGCCCGCGACAGGAAACGCCCCAAAGCGCAACGTGGACACAGCCAAATTTTTGAAGGAAAACAGAGGTGTTTTTTGCAAAGTGCCTACCTGTAGATTTTGGCCTGTAGCTCAGCCGCCACCTAGGGAAACCTACCAAACCTGTGCATTTCTGAAAACTAGAGACCTAGGGGAATCCAAGATGGGGTGACTTGTGTGGCTCGGACCAAGTTCTGTTACCCAGAATCCTTTGCAAACCTCAAAATTTGGCTAAAAAAACACATGTTCCTCACATTTCTGTGGCAGAAAGTTCTGGAATCTGAGAGGAGCCACAAATTTCCTACCACCCAGCATTCCCCCACGTCTCCCGATAAAAATGATACCTCACTTGTGTGGGTAGGCCTAGCGGCCGCGACAGGAAACGCCCCAAAGCGCAACGTGGACACAGCCAAATTTTTGAAGGAAAACAGAGGTGTTTTTTGCAAAGTGCCTACCTGTAGATTTTGGCCTGTAGCTCAGCCGCCACCTAGGGAAACCTACCAGACCTGTGCATTTCTGCAAACTAGAGACCTAGGGTAATCCAAGATGGGGTGACTTGTGTGGCTCGGACCAGGTTCTGTTACCCAGAATCCTTTGCAAACCTCAAAATTTGGCTAAAAAAACACATGTTCCTCACATTTCTGTGGCAGAAAGTTCTGGAATCTGAGAGGAGCCACAAAATTCCTTCCACCCAGCGTTCCCCCACGTCTCCCGATAAAAATGATACCTCACTTGTGTGGGTAGGCCTAGCGCCCGCGACAGGAAACGCCCCAAAGCGCAACGTGGACACAGCCAAATTTTTGAAGGAAAACAGAGGTGTTTTTTGCAAAGTGCCTACCTGTAGATTTTGGCCTGTAGCTCAGCCGCCACCTAGGGAAACCTACCGAACCTGTGCATTTCTGAAAACTAGAGACCTAGGGGAATCCAAGATGGGGTGACTTGTGTGGCTCGGACCTGGTTCTGTTACCCAGAATCCTTTGCAAACCTCAAAATTTGGCTAATAAAACACATGTTCCTCACATTTCTGTGGCAGAAAGTTCTGGAATCTGAGAGGAGCCACACATTTCCTACCACCCAGCGTTCCCCCACGTCTCCCGATAAAAATGATACCTCACTTGTGTGGGTAGGCCTAGCGCCCGCGACAGGAAACGCCCCAAAGCGCAACGTGGACACAGCCAAATTTTTGAAGGAAAACAGAGGTGTTTTTTGCAAAGTGCCTACCTGTAGATTTTGGCCTGTAGCTCAGCCGCCACCTAGGGAAACCTACCAAACCTGTGCATTTCTGAAAACTAGAGACCTAGGGGAATCCAAGATGGGGTGACTTGTGTGGCTCGGACCAGGTTCTGTTACCCAGAATCCTTTGCAAACCTCACAATTTGGCTAAAAAAACACATGTTCCTCACATTTCTGTGGCAGAAAGTTCTGGAATCTGAGAGGAGCCACAAATTTTCTTCCACCCAGCGTTCCCCCACGTCTCCCGATAAAAATCATACCTCACTTGTGTGGGTAGGCCTAGCGCCCGCGACAGGAAACGCCCCAAAGCGCAACGTGGACACAGCCAAATTTTTGAAGGAAAACAGAGGTGTTTTTTGCAAAGTGCCTACCTGTAGATTTTGGCCTGTAGCTCAGCCGCCACCTAGGGAAACCTACCAAACCTGTGCATTTCTGAAAACTAGAGACCTAGGGGAATCCAAGATGGGGTGACTTGTGTGGCTCGGACCAGGTTCTGTTACCCAGAATCCTTTGCAAACCTCAAAATTTGGCTAAAAACACCACATGTTCCTCACATTTCTGTGGCAGAAAGTTCTGGAATCTGAGAGGAGCCTCAAATTTCCTACCACCCAGCGTTCCCCCACGTCTCCCGATAAAAATGATACCTCACTTGTGTGGGTAGGCCTAGCGCCCGCGACAGGAAAGGCCCCAAAGCGCAACGTGGACACAGCCAAATTTTTGAAGGAAAACAGAGGTGTTTTTTGCAAAGTGCCTACCTGTAGATTTTGGCCTGTAGCTCAGCCGCCACCTAGGGAAACCTACCAAACCTGTGCATTTCTGAAAACTAGAGACCTAGGGGAATCCAAAATGGGGTGACTTGTGTGGCTCGGACCAGGTTCTGTTACCCAGAATCCTTAGCAAACCTCAAAATTTGGCTAAAAAAACACATGTTCCTCACATTTCTGTGGCAGAAAGTTCTGGAATCTGAGAGGAGCCACAAATTTCCTACCACCCAGCGTTCCCCCACGTCTCCCGATAAAAATGATACCTCACTTGTGTGGGTAGGCCTAGCGCCCGCGACAGGAAACGCCCCAAAGCGCAACGTGGACACAGCCAAATTTTTGAAGGAAAACAGAGGTGTTTTTTGCAAAGTGCCTACCTGTAGATTTTGGCCTGTAGCTCAGCCGCCACCTAGGGAAACCTACCGAACCTGTGCATTTCTGAAAACTAGAGACCTAGGGGAATCCAAGATGGGGTGACTTGTGTGGCTCGGACCTGGTTCTGTTACCCAGAATCCTTTGCAAACCTCAAAATTTGGCAAAAAAAACACATGTTCCTCACATTTCTGTGGCAGAAAGTTCTGGAATCTGAGAGGAGCCACACATTTCCTACCACCCAGCGTTCCCCCACGTCTCCCGATAAAAATGATACCTCACTTGTGTGGGTAGGCCTAGCGCCCGCGACAGGAAAGGCCCCAAAGCGCAACGTGGACACAGCCAAATTTTTGAAGGAAAACAGAGGTGTTTTTTGCAAAGTGCCTACCTGTAGATTTTGGCCTGTAGCTCAGCCGCCACCTAGGGAAACCTACCAAACCTGTGCATTTCTGCAAACTAGAGACCTAGGGGAATCCAAGATAGGGTGACTTGTGTGGCTCGGACCAGGTTCTGTTACCCAGAATCCTTTGCAAACCTCAAAATTTGGCTAAAAAAACACATGTTCCTCACATTTCTGTGGCAGAAAGTTCTGGAATCTGAGAGGAGCCACAAATTTCCTACCACCCAGCATTCCCCCACGTCTCCCGATAAAAATGATACCTCACTTGTGTGGGTAGGCCTAGCGCCCGCGACAGGAAACGCCCCAAAGCGCAACGTGGACACAGCCAAATTTTTGAAGGAAAACAGAGGTGTTTTTTGCAAAGTGCCTACCTGTAGATTTTGGCCTGTAGCTCAGCCGCCACCTAGGAAAACCTACCAGACCTGTGCATTTCTGCAAACTAGAGACCTAGGGTAATCCAAGATGGGGTGACTTGTGTGGCTCGGACCAGGTTCTGTTACCCAGAATCCTTTGCAAACCTCAAAATTTGGCTAAAAAAACACATGTTCCTCACATTTCTGTGGCAGAAAGTTCTGGAATCTTAGAGGAGCCACAAAATTCCTTCCACCCAGCGTTCCCCCACGTCTCCCGATAAAAATGATACCTCACTTGTGTGGGTAGGCCCAGCGCCCGCGACAGGAAACGCCCCAAAGCGCAACGTGGACACAGCCAAATTTTTGAAGGAAAACAGAGGTGTTTTTTGCAAAGTGCCTACCTGTAGATTTTGGCCTGTAGCTCAGCCGCCACCTAGGGAAACCTACCGAACCTGTGCATTTCTGAAAACTAGAGACCTAGGGGAATCCAAGATGGGGTGACTTGTGTGGCTCGGACCTGGTTCTGTTACCCAGAATCCTTTGCAAACCTCAAAATTTGGCTAAAAAAACACATGTTCCTCACATTTCTGTGGCAGAAAGTTCTGGAATCTGAGAGGAGCCACACATTTCCTACCACCCAGCGTTCCCCCACGTCTCCCGATAAAAATGATACCTCACTTGTGTGGGTAGGCCTAGCGCCCGCGACAGGAAACGCCCCAAAGCGCAACGTGGACACAGCCAAATTTTTGAAGGAAAACAGAGGTGTTTTTTGCAAAGTGCCTACCTGTAGATTTTGGCCTGTAGCTCAGCCGCCACCTAGGGAAACCTACCAAACCTGTGCATTTCTGAAAACTAGAGACCTAGGGGAATCCAAGATGGGGTGACTTGTGTGGCTCGGACCAGGTTCTGTTACCCAGAATCCTTTGCAAACCTCACAATTTGGCTAAAAAAACACATGTTCCTCACATTTCTGTGGCAGAAAGTTCTGGAATCTGAGAGGAGCCACAAATTTCCTTCCACCCAGCGTTCCCCCACGTCTCCCGATAAAAATCATACCTCACTTGTGTGGGTAGGCCTAGCGCCCGCGACAGGAAACGCCCCAAAGCGCAACGTGGACACAGCCAAATTTTTGAAGGAAAACAGAGGTGTTTTTTGCAAAGTGCCTACCTGTAGATTTTGGCCTGTAGCTCAGCCGCCACCTAGGGAAACCTACCAAACCTGTGCATTTCTGAAAACTAGAGACCTAGGGGAATCCAAGATGGGGTGACTTGTGTGGCTCGGACCAGGTTCTGTTACCCAGAATCCTTTGCAAACCTCACAATTTGGCTAAAAAAACACATGTTCCTCACATTTCTGTGGCAGAAAGTTCTGGAATCTGAGAGGAGCCACAAATTTTCTTCCACCCAGCGTTCCCCCACGTCTCCCGATAAAAATGATACCTCACTTGTGTGGGTAGGCCTAGCGCCCGCGACAGGAAACGCCCCAAAGCGCAACGTGGACACAGCCAAATTTTTGAAGGAAAACAGAGGTGTTTTTTGCAAAGTGCCTACCTGTAGATTTTGGCCTGTAGCTCAGCCGCCACCTAGGGAAACCTACCAAACCTGTGCATTTCTGAAAACTAGAGACCTAGGGGAATCCAAGATGGGGTGACTTGTGTGGCTCGGACCAGGTTCTGTTACCCAGAATCCTTTGCAAACCTCTAATTTGGCTAAAAAACCACATGTTCCTCACATTTCTGTGGCAGAAAGTTCTGGAATCTGAGAGGAGCCACAAATTTCCTACCACCCAGCGTTCCCCCACGTCTCCCGATAAAAATGATACCTCACTTGTGTGGGTAGGCCTAGCGTCCGCGACAGGAAAGGCCCCAAAGCGCAACGTGGACACAGCCAAATTTTTGAAGGAAAACAGAGGTGTTTTTTGCAAAGTGCCTACCTGTAGATTTTGGCCTGTAGCTCAGCCGCCACCTAGGGAAACCTACCAAACCTGTGCATTTCTGAAAACTAGAGACCTAGGGGAATCCAAGATGGGGTGACTTGTGTGGCTCGGACCAGGTTCTGTTACCCAGAATCCTTTGCAAACCTCACAATTTGGCTAAAAAAACACATGTTCCTCACATTTCTGTGGCAGAAAGTTCTGGAATCTGAGAGGAGCCACAAATTTTCTTCCACCCAGCGTTCCCCCACGTCTCCCGATAAAAATGATACCTCACTTGTGTGGTTAGGACTAGCGCCCGCGACAGGAAACGCCCCAAAGCGCAACGTGGACACAGCCAAATTTTTGAAGGAAAACAGAGGTGTTTTTTGCAAAGTGCCTACCTGTAGATTTTGGCCTGTAGCTCAGCCGCCACCTAGGGAAACCTACCAAACCTGTGCATTTCTGAAAACTAGAGACCTAGGGGAATCCAAGATGGGGTGACTTGTGTGGCTCGGACCAAGTTCTGTTACCCAGAATCCTTTGCAAACCTCAAAATTTGGCTAAAAAAACACATGTTCCTCACATTTCTGTGGCAGAAAGTTCTGGAATCTGAGAGGAGCCACAAATTTCCTACCACCCAGCATTCCCCCACGTCTCCCGATAAAAATGATACCTCACTTGTGTGGGTAGGCCTAGCGGCCGCGACAGGAAACGCCCCAAAGCGCAACGTGGACACAGCCAAATTTTTGAAGGAAAACAGAGGTGTTTTTTGCAAAGTGCCTACCTGTAGATTTTGGCCTGTAGCTCAGCCGCCACCTAGGGAAACCTACCAGACCTGTGCATTTCTGCAAACTAGAGACCTAGGGTAATCCAAGATGGGGTGACTTGTGTGGCTCGGACCAGGTTCTGTTACCCAGAATCCTTTGCAAACCTCAAAATTTGGCTAAAAAAACACATGTTCCTCACATTTCTGTGGCAGAAAGTTCTGGAATCTGAGAGGAGCCACAAAATTCCTTCCACCCAGCGTTCCCCCACGTCTCCCGATAAA
The DNA here is from genome assembly GCF_031143425.1 of Pleurodeles waltl. Taxonomy (NCBI): domain Eukaryota; kingdom Metazoa; phylum Chordata; class Amphibia; order Caudata; family Salamandridae; genus Pleurodeles; species Pleurodeles waltl. The sequence continues at coordinate 1,128,913,471 of NC_090448.1, forward strand.
AATGATACCTCACTTGTGTGGGTAGGCCTAGCGCCCGCGACAGGAAACGCCCCAAAGCGCAACGTGGACACAGCCAAATTTTTGAAGGAAAACAGAGGTGTTTTTTGCAAAGTGCCTACCTGTAGATTTTGGCCTGTAGCTCAGCCGCCACCTAGGGAAACCTACCGAACCTGTGCATTTCTGAAAACTAGAGACCTAGGGGAATCCAAGATGGGGTGACTTGTGTGGCTCGGACCTGGTTCTGTTACCCAGAATCCTTTGCAAACCTCAAAATTTGGCTAATAAAACACATGTTCCTCACATTTCTGTGGCAGAAAGTTCTGGAATCTGAGAGGAGCCACACATTTCCTACCACCCAGCGTTCCCCCACGTCTCCCGATAAAAATGATACCTCACTTGTGTGGGTAGGCCTAGCGCCCGCGACAGGAAACGCCCCAAAGCGCAACGTGGACACAGCCAAATTTTTGAAGGAAAACAGAGGTGTTTTTTGCAAAGTGCCTACCTGTAGATTTTGGCCTGTAGCTCAGCCGCCACCTAGGGAAACCTACCAAACCTGTGCATTTCTGAAAACTAGAGACCTAGGGGAATCCAAGATGGGGTGACTTGTGTGGCTCGGACCAGGTTCTGTTACCCAGAATCCTTTGCAAACCTCACAATTTGGCTAAAAAAACACATGTTCCTCACATTTCTGTGGCAGAAAGTTCTGGAATCTGAGAGGAGCCACAAATTTTCTTCCACCCAGCGTTCCCCCACGTCTCCCGATAAAAATCATACCTCACTTGTGTGGGTAGGCCTAGCGCCCGCGACAGGAAACGCCCCAAAGCGCAACGTGGACACAGCCAAATTTTTGAAGGAAAACAGAGGTGTTTTTTGCAAAGTGCCTACCTGTAGATTTTGGCCTGTAGCTCAGCCGCCACCTAGGGAAACCTACCAAACCTGTGCATTTCTGAAAACTAGAGACCTAGGGGAATCCAAGATGGGGTGACTTGTGTGGCTCGGACCAGGTTCTGTTACCCAGAATCCTTTGCAAACCTCAAAATTTGGCTAAAAACACCACATGTTCCTCACATTTCTGTGGCAGAAAGTTCTGGAATCTGAGAGGAGCCTCAAATTTCCTACCACCCAGCGTTCCCCCACGTCTCCCGATAAAAATGATACCTCACTTGTGTGGGTAGGCCTAGCGCCCGCGACAGGAAAGGCCCCAAAGCGCAACGTGGACACAGCCAAATTTTTGAAGGAAAACAGAGGTGTTTTTTGCAAAGTGCCTACCTGTAGATTTTGGCCTGTAGCTCAGCCGCCACCTAGGGAAACCTACCAAACCTGTGCATTTCTGAAAACTAGAGACCTAGGGGAATCCAAAATGGGGTGACTTGTGTGGCTCGGACCAGGTTCTGTTACCCAGAATCCTTAGCAAACCTCAAAATTTGGCTAAAAAAACACATGTTCCTCACATTTCTGTGGCAGAAAGTTCTGGAATCTGAGAGGAGCCACAAATTTCCTACCACCCAGCGTTCCCCCACGTCTCCCGATAAAAATGATACCTCACTTGTGTGGGTAGGCCTAGCGCCCGCGACAGGAAACGCCCCAAAGCGCAACGTGGACACAGCCAAATTTTTGAAGGAAAACAGAGGTGTTTTTTGCAAAGTGCCTACCTGTAGATTTTGGCCTGTAGCTCAGCCGCCACCTAGGGAAACCTACCGAACCTGTGCATTTCTGAAAACTAGAGACCTAGGGGAATCCAAGATGGGGTGACTTGTGTGGCTCGGACCTGGTTCTGTTACCCAGAATCCTTTGCAAACCTCAAAATTTGGCAAAAAAAACACATGTTCCTCACATTTCTGTGGCAGAAAGTTCTGGAATCTGAGAGGAGCCACACATTTCCTACCACCCAGCGTTCCCCCACGTCTCCCGATAAAAATGATACCTCACTTGTGTGGGTAGGCCTAGCGCCCGCGACAGGAAAGGCCCCAAAGCGCAACGTGGACACAGCCAAATTTTTGAAGGAAAACAGAGGTGTTTTTTGCAAAGTGCCTACCTGTAGATTTTGGCCTGTAGCTCAGCCGCCACCTAGGGAAACCTACCAAACCTGTGCATTTCTGCAAACTAGAGACCTAGGGGAATCCAAGATAGGGTGACTTGTGTGGCTCGGACCAGGTTCTGTTACCCAGAATCCTTTGCAAACCTCAAAATTTGGCTAAAAAAACACATGTTCCTCACATTTCTGTGGCAGAAAGTTCTGGAATCTGAGAGGAGCCACAAATTTCCTACCACCCAGCATTCCCCCACGTCTCCCGATAAAAATGATACCTCACTTGTGTGGGTAGGCCTAGCGCCCGCGACAGGAAACGCCCCAAAGCGCAACGTGGACACAGCCAAATTTTTGAAGGAAAACAGAGGTGTTTTTTGCAAAGTGCCTACCTGTAGATTTTGGCCTGTAGCTCAGCCGCCACCTAGGAAAACCTACCAGACCTGTGCATTTCTGCAAACTAGAGACCTAGGGTAATCCAAGATGGGGTGACTTGTGTGGCTCGGACCAGGTTCTGTTACCCAGAATCCTTTGCAAACCTCAAAATTTGGCTAAAAAAACACATGTTCCTCACATTTCTGTGGCAGAAAGTTCTGGAATCTTAGAGGAGCCACAAAATTCCTTCCACCCAGCGTTCCCCCACGTCTCCCGATAAAAATGATACCTCACTTGTGTGGGTAGGCCCAGCGCCCGCGACAGGAAACGCCCCAAAGCGCAACGTGGACACAGCCAAATTTTTGTAGGAAAACAGAGGTGTTTTTTGCAAAGTGCCTACCTGTAGATTTTGGCCTGTAGCTCAGCCGCCACCTAGGGAAACCTACCGAACCTGTGCATTTCTGAAAACTAGAGACCTAGGGGAATCCAAGATGGGGTGACTTGTGTGGCTCGGACCTGGTTCTGTTACCCAGAATCCTTTGCAAACCTCAAAATTTGGCTAAAAAAACACATGTTCCTCACATTTCTGTGGCAGAAAGTTCTGGAATCTGAGAGGAGCCACACATTTCCTACCACCCAGCGTTCCCCCACGTCTCCCGATAAAAATGATACCTCACTTGTGTGGGTAGGCCTAGCGCCCGCGACAGGAAACGCCCCAAAGCGCAACGTGGACACAGCCAAATTTTTGAAGGAAAACAGAGGTGTTTTTTGCAAAGTGCCTACCTGTAGATTTTGGCCTGTAGCTCAGCCGCCACCTAGGGAAACCTACCAAACCTGTGCATTTCTGAAAACTAGAGACCTAGGGGAATCCAAGATGGGGTGACTTGTGTGGCTCGGACCAGGTTCTGTTACCCAGAATCCTTTGCAAACCTCACAATTTGGCTAAAAAAACACATGTTCCTCACATTTCTGTGGCAGAAAGTTCTGGAATCTGAGAGGAGCCACAAATTTCCTTCCACCCAGCGTTCCCCCACGTCTCCCGATAAAAATCATACCTCACTTGTGTGGGTAGGCCTAGCGCCCGCGACAGGAAACGCCCCAAAGCGCAACGTGGACACAGCCAAATTTTTGAAGGAAAACAGAGGTGTTTTTTGCAAAGTGCCTACCTGTAGATTTTGGCCTGTAGCTCAGCCGCCACCTAGGGAAACCTACCAAACCTGTGCATTTCTGAAAACTAGAGACCTAGGGGAATCCAAGATGGGGTGACTTGTGTGGCTCGGACCAGGTTCTGTTACCCAGAATCCTTTGCAAACCTCACAATTTGGCTAAAAAAACACATGTTCCTCACATTTCTGTGGCAGAAAGTTCTGGAATCTGAGAGGAGCCACAAATTTTCTTCCACCCAGCGTTCCCCCACGTCTCCCGATAAAAATGATACCTCACTTGTGTGGGTAGGCCTAGCGCCCGCGACAGGAAACGCCCCAAAGCGCAACGTGGACACAGCCAAATTTTTGAAGGAAAACAGAGGTGTTTTTTGCAAAGTGCCTACCTGTAGATTTTGGCCTGTAGCTCAGCCGCCACCTAGGGAAACCTACCAAACCTGTGCATTTCTGAAAACTAGAGACCTAGGGGAATCCAAGATGGGGTGACTTGTGTGGCTCGGACCAGGTTCTGTTACCCAGAATCCTTTGCAAACCTCTAATTTGGCTAAAAAACCACATGTTCCTCACATTTCTGTGGCAGAAAGTTCTGGAATCTGAGAGGAGCCACAAATTTCCTACCACCCAGCGTTCCCCCACGTCTCCCGATAAAAATGATACCTCACTTGTGTGGGTAGGCCTAGCGTCCGCGACAGGAAAGGCCCCAAAGCGCAACGTGGACACAGCCAAATTTTTGAAGGAAAACAGAGGTGTTTTTTGCAAAGTGCCTACCTGTAGATTTTGGCCTGTAGCTCAGCCGCCACCTAGGGAAACCTACCAAACCTGTGCATTTCTGAAAACTAGAGACCTAGGGGAATCCAAGATGGGGTGACTTGTGTGGCTCGGACCAGGTTCTGTTACCCAGAATCCTTTGCAAACCTCAAAATTTGGCTAAAAAAACACATGTTCCTCACATTTCTGTGGCAGAAAGTTCTGGAATCTTAGAGGAGCCACAAAATTCCTTCCACCCAGCGTTCCCCCACGTCTCCCGATAAAAATGATACCTCACTTGTGTGGGTAGGCCCAGCGCCCGCGACAGGAAACGCCCCAAAGCGCAACGTGGACACAGCCAAATTTTTGTAGGAAAACAGAGGTGTTTTTTGCAAAGTGCCTACCTGTAGATTTTGGCCTGTAGCTCAGCCGCCACCTAGGGAAACCTACCGAACCTGTGCATTTCTGAAAACTAGAGACCTAGGGGAATCCAAGATGGGGTGACTTGTGTGGCTCGGACCTGGTTCTGTTACCCAGAATCCTTTGCAAACCTCAAAATTTGGCTAAAAAAACACATGTTCCTCACATTTCTGTGGCAGAAAGTTCTGGAATCTGAGAGGAGCCACACATTTCCTACCACCCAGCGTTCCCCCACGTCTCCCGATAAAAATGATACCTCACTTGTGTGGGTAGGCCTAGCGCCCGCGACAGGAAACGCCCCAAAGCGCAACGTGGACACAGCCAAATTTTTGAAGGAAAACAGAGGTGTTTTTTGCAAAGTGCCTACCTGTAGATTTTGGCCTGTAGCTCAGCCGCCACCTAGGGAAACCTACCAAACCTGTGCATTTCTGAAAACTAGAGACCTAGGGGAATCCAAGATGGGGTGACTTGTGTGGCTCGGACCAGGTTCTGTTACCCAGAATCCTTTGCAAACCTCACAATTTGGCTAAAAAAACACATGTTCCTCACATTTCTGTGGCAGAAAGTTCTGGAATCTGAGAGGAGCCACAAATTTCCTTCCACCCAGCGTTCCCCCACGTCTCCCGATAAAAATCATACCTCACTTGTGTGGGTAGGCCTAGCGCCCGCGACAGGAAACGCCCCAAAGCGCAACGTGGACACAGCCAAATTTTTGAAGGAAAACAGAGGTGTTTTTTGCAAAGTGCCTACCTGTAGATTTTGGCCTGTAGCTCAGCCGCCACCTAGGGAAACCTACCAAACCTGTGCATTTCTGAAAACTAGAGACCTAGGGGAATCCAAGATGGGGTGACTTGTGTGGCTCGGACCAGGTTCTGTTACCCAGAATCCTTTGCAAACCTCACAATTTGGCTAAAAAAACACATGTTCCTCACATTTCTGTGGCAGAAAGTTCTGGAATCTGAGAGGAGCCACAAATTTTCTTCCACCCAGCGTTCCCCCACGTCTCCCGATAAAAATCATACCTCACTTGTGTGGGTAGGCCTAGCGCCCGCGACAGGAAACGCCCCAAAGCGCAACGTGGACACAGCCAAATTTTTGAAGGAAAACAGAGGTGTTTTTTGCAAAGTGCCTACCTGTAGATTTTGGCCTGTAGCTCAGCCGCCACCTAGGGAAACCTACCAAACCTGTGCATTTCTGAAAACTAGAGACCTAGGGGAATCCAAGATGGGGTGACTTGTGTGGCTCGGACCAGGTTCTGTTACCCAGAATCCTTTGCAAACCTCTAATTTGGCTAAAAAACCACATGTTCCTCACATTTCTGTGGCAGAAAGTTCTGGAATCTGAGAGGAGCCACAAATTTCCTACCACCCAGCGTTCCCCCACGTCTCCCGATAAAAATGATACCTCACTTGTGTGGGTAGGCCTAGCGTCCGCGACAGGAAAGGCCCCAAAGCGCAACGTGGACACAGCCAAATTTTTGAAGGAAAACAGAGGTGTTTTTTGCAAAGTGCCTACCTGTAGATTTTGGCCTGTAGCTCAGCCGCCACCTAGGGAAACCTACCAAACCTGTGCATTTCTGAAAACTAGAGACCTAGGGGAATCCAAGATGGGGTGACTTGTGTGGCTCGGACCAGGTTCTGTTACCCAGAATCCTTTGCAAACCTCACAATTTGGCTAAAAAAACACATGTTCCTCACATTTCTGTGGCAGAAAGTTCTGGAATCTGAGAGGAGCCACAAATTTTCTTCCACCCAGCGTTCCCCCACGTCTCCCGATAAAAATGATACCTCACTTGTGTGGGTAGGACTAGCGCCCGCGACAGGAAAGGCCCCAAAGCGCAACGTGGACACAGCCAAATTTTTGAAGGAAAACAGAGGTGTTTTTTGCAAAGTGCCTACCTGTAGATTTTGGCCTGTAGCTCAGCCGCCACCTAGGGAAACCTACCAAACCTGTGCATTTCTGAAAACTAGAGACCTAGGGGAATCCAAGATGGGGTGACTTGTGTGGCTCGGACCAGGTTCTGTTACCCAGAATCCTTTGCAAACCTCACAATTTGGCTAAAAAAACACATGTTCCTCACATTTCTGTGGCAGAAAGTTCTGGAATCTGAGAGGAGCCACAAATTTTCTTCCACCCAGCGTTCCCCCACGTCTCCCGATAAAAATGATACCTCACTTGTGTGGGTAGGACTAGCGCCCGCGACAGGAAACGCCCCAAAGCGCAACGTGGACACAGCCAAATTTTTGAAGGAAAACAGAGGTGTTTTTTGCAAAGTGCCTACCTGTAGATTTTGGCCTGTAGCTCAGCCGCCACCTAGGGAAACCTACCAAACCTGTGCATTTCTGAAAACTAGAGACCTAGGGGAATCCAAGATGGGGTGACTTGTGTGGCTCGGACCAAGTTCTGTTACCCAGAATCCTTTGCAAACCTCAAAATTTGGCTAAAAAAACACATGTTCCTCACATTTCTGTGGCAGAAAGTTCTGGAATCTGAGAGGAGCCACAAATTTCCTACCACCCAGCATTCCCCCACGTCTCCCGATAAAAATGATACCTCACTTGTGTGGGTAGGCCTAGCGGCCGCGACAGGAAACGCCCCAAAGCGCAACGTGGACACAGCCAAATTTTTGAAGGAAAACAGAGGTGTTTTTTGCAAAGTGCCTACCTGTAGATTTTGGCCTGTAGCTCAGCCGCCACCTAGGGAAACCTACCAGACCTGTGCATTTCTGCAAACTAGAGACCTAGGGTAATCCAAGATGGGGTGACTTGTGTGGCTCGGACCAGGTTCTGTTACCCAGAATCCTTTGCAAACCTCAAAATTTGGCTAAAAAAACACATGTTCCTCACATTTCTGTGGCAGAAAGTTCTGGAATCTGAGAGGAGCCACAAAATTCCTTCCACCCAGCGTTCCCCCACATCTCCCGATAAAAATGATACCTCACTTGTGTGGGTAGGCCTAGCGCCCGCGACAGGAAACGCCCCAAAGCGCAACGTGGACACAGCCAAATTTTTGAAGGAAAACAGAGGTGTTTTTTGCAAAGTGCCTACCTGTAGATTTTGGCCTGTAGCTCAGCCGCCACCTAGGGAAACCTACCGAACCTGTGCATTTCTGAAAACTAGAGACCTAGGGGAATCCAAGATGGGGTGACTTGTGTGGCTCGGACCTGGTTCTGTTACCCAGAATCCTTTGCAAACCTCAAAATTTGGCTAATAAAACACATGTTCCTCACATTTCTGTGGCAGAAAGTTCTGGAATCTGAGAGGAGCCACACATTTCCTACCACCCAGCGTTCCCCCACGTCTCCCGATAAAAATGATACCTCACTTGTGTGGGTAGGCCTAGCGCCCGCGACAGGAAACGCCCCAAAGCGCAACGTGGACACAGCCAAATTTTTGAAGGAAAACAGAGGTGTTTTTTGCAAAGTGCCTACCTGTAGATTTTGGCCTGTAGCTCAGCCGCCACCTAGGGAAACCTACCAAACCTGTGCATTTCTGAAAACTAGAGACCTAGGGGAATCCAAGATGGGGTGACTTGTGTGGCTCGGACCAGGTTCTGTTACCCAGAATCCTTTGCAAACCTCACAATTTGGCTAAAAAAACACATGTTCCTCACATTTCTGTGGCAGAAAGTTCTGGAATCTGAGAGGAGCCACAAATTTTCTTCCACCCAGCGTTCCCCCACGTCTCCCGATAAAAATGATACCTCACTTGTGTGGGTAGGCCTAGCGCCCGCGACAGGAAACGCCCCAAAGCGCAACGTGGACACAGCCAAATTTTTGAAGGAAAACAGAGGTGTTTTTTGCAAAGTGCCTACCTCTAGATTTTGGCCTGTAGCTCAGCCGCCACCTAGGGAAACCTACCAGACCTGTGCATTTCTGCAAACTAGAGACCTAGGGTAATCCAAGATGGGGTGACTTGTGTGGCTCGGACCAGGTTCTGTTACCCAGAATCCTTTGCAAACCTCAAAATTTGGCTAAAAAAACACATGTTCCTCACATTTCTGTGGCAGAAAGTTCTGGAATCTGAGAGGAGCCACAAAATTCCTTCCACCCAGCGTTCCCCCACGTCTCCCGATAAAAATGATACCTCACTTGTGTGGGTAGGCCTAGCGCCCGCGACAGGAAACGCCCCAAAGCGCAACGTGGACACAGCCAAATTTTTGAAGGAAAACAGAGGTGTTTTTTGCAAAGTGCCTACCTGTAGATTTTGGCCTGTAGCTCAGCCGCCACCTAGGGAAACCTACCGAACCTGTGCATTTCTGAAAACTAGAGACCTAGGGGAATCCAAGATGGGGTGACTTGGGTGGCTCGGACCTGGTTCTGTTACCCAGAATCCTTTGCAAACCTCAAAATTTGGCTAAAAAAACACATGTTCCTCACATTTCTGTGGCAGAAAGTTCTGGAATCTGAGAGGAGCCACACATTTCCTACCACCCAGCGTTCCCCCACGTCTCCCGATAAAAATGATACCTCACTTGTGTGGGTAGGCCTAGCGCCCGCGACAGGAAACGCCCCAAAGCGCAACGTGGACACAGCCAAATTTTTGAAGGAAAACAGAGGTGTTTTTTGCAAAGTGCCTACCTGTAGATTTTGGCCTGTAGCTCAGCCGCCACCTAGGGAAACCTACCAAACCTGTGCATTTCTGAAAACTAGAGACCTAGGGGAATCCAAGATGGGGTGACTTGTGTGGCTCGGACCAGGTTCTGTTACCCAGAATCCTTTGCAAACCTCACAATTTGGCTAAAAAAACACATGTTCCTCACATTTCTGTGGCAGAAAGTTCTGGAATCTGAGAGGAGCCACAAATTTTCTCCCACCCAGCGTTCCCCCACGTCTCCCGATAAAAATGATACCTCACTTGTGTGGGTAGGCCTAGAGCCCGCGACAAGAAACGCCCCAAAGCGCAACGTGGACACAGCCAAATTTTTGAAGGAAAACAGAGGTGTTTTTTGCAAAGTGCCTACCTGTAGATTTTGGCCTGTAGCTCAGCCGCCACCTAGGGAAACCTACCAAACCTGTGCATTTCTGAAAACTAGAGACCTAGGGGAATCCAAGATGGGGTGACTTGTGTGGCTCGGACCAGGTTCTGTTACCCAGAATCCTTTGCAAACCTCAAAATTTGGCTAAAAAAACACATGTTCCTCACATTTCTGTGGCAGAAAGTTCTGGAATCTGAGAGGAGCCACACATTTCCTACCACCCAGCGTTCCCCCACGTCTCCCGATAAAAATGATACCTCACTTGTGTGGGTAGGCCTAGCGCCCGCGACAGGAAACGCCCCAAAGCGCAACGTGGACACAGCCAAATTTTTGAAGGAAAACAGAGGTGTTTTTTGCAAAGTGCCTACCTGTAGATTTTGGCCTGTAGCTCAGCCGCCACCTAGGGAAACCTACCAAACCTGTGCATTTCTGCAAACTAGAGACCTAGGGGAATCCAAGATGGGGTGACTTGTGTGGCTCGGACCAGGTTCTGTTACCCAGAATCCTTTGCAAACCTCAAAATTTGGCTAAAAAAACACATGTTCCTCACATTTCTGTGGCAGAAAGTTCTGGAATCTGAGAGGAGCCACAAAATTCCTTCCACCCAGCGTTCCCCCACGTCTCCCGATAAAAATGATACCTCACTTGTGTGGGTAGGCCTAGCGCCCGCGACAGGAAACGCCCCAAAGCGCAACGTGGACACAGCCAAATTTTTTAAAGGAAAACAGAGGTGTTTTTTGCAAAGTGCCTACCTGTAGATTTTGGCCTGTAGCTCAGCCGCCACCTAGGGAAACCTACCAAACCTGTGCATTTCTGAAAACTAGAGACCTAGGGGAATCCAAGATGGGGTGACTTGTGTGGCTCGGACCAGGTTCTGTTACCCAGAATCCTTTGCAAACCTCTAATTTGGCTAAAAAACCACATGTTCCTCACATTTCTGTGGCAGAAAGTTCTGGAATCTGAGAGGAGCCACAAATTTCCTACCACCCAGCGTTCCCCCACGTCTCCCGATAAAAATGATACCTCACTTGTGTGGGTAGGCCTAGCGTCCGCGACAGGAAAGGCCCCAAAGCGCAACGTGGACACAGCCAAATTTTTGAAGGAAAACAGAGGTGTTTTTTGCAAAGTGCCTACCTGTAGATTTTGGCCTGTAGCTCAGCCGCCACCTAGGGAAACCTACCAAACCTGTGCATTTCTGAAAACTAGAGACCTAGGGGAATCCAAGATGGGGTGACTTGTGTGGCTCGGACCAGGTTCTGTTACCCAGAATCCTTTGCAAACCTCACAATTTGGCTAAAAAAACACATGTTCCTCACATTTCTGTGGCAGAAAGTTCTGGAATCTGAGAGGAGCCACAAATTTTCTTCCACCCAGCGTTCCCCCACGTCTCCCGATAAAAATGATACCTCACTTGTGTGGGTAGGACTAGCGCCCGCGACAGGAAACGCCCCAAAGCGCAACGTGGACACAGCCAAATTTTTGAAGGAAAACAGAGGTGTTTTTTGCAAAGTGCCTACCTGTAGATTTTGGCCTGTAGCTCAGCCGCCACCTAGGGAAACCTACCAAACCTGTGCATTTCTGAAAACTAGAGACCTAGGGGAATCCAAGATGGGGTGACTTGTGTGGCTCGGACCAAGTTCTGTTACCCAGAATCCTTTGCAAACCTCAAAATTTGGCTAAAAAAACACATGTTCCTCACATTTCTGTGGCAGAAAGTTCTTGAATCTGAGAGGAGCCACAAATTTCCTACCACCCAGCATTCCCCCACGTCTCCCGATAAAAATGATACCTCACTTGTGTGGGTAGGCCTAGCGGCCGCGACAGGAAACGCCCCAAAGCGCAACGTGGACACAGCCAAATTTTTGAAGGAAAACAGAGGTGTTTTTTGCAAAGTGCCTACCTGTAGATTTTGGCCTGTAGCTCAGCCGCCACCTAGGGAAACCTACCAGACCTGTGCATTTCTGCAAACTAGAGACCTAGGGTAATCCAAGATGGGGTGACTTGTGTGGCTCGGACCAGGTTCTGTTACCCAGAATCCTTTGCAAACCTCAAAATTTGGCTAAAAAAACACATGTTCCTCACATTTCTGTGGCAGAAAGTTCTGGAATCTGAGAGGAGCCACAAAATTCCTTCCACCCACCGTTCCCCCACGTCTCCCGATAAAAATGATACCTCACTTGTGTGGGTAGGCCTAGCGCCCGCGACAGGAAACGCCCCAAAGCGCAACGTGGACACAGCCAAATTTTTGAAGGAAAACAGAGGTGTTTTTTGCAAAGTGCCTACCTGTAGATTTTGGCCTGTAGCTCAGCCGCCACCTAGGGAAACCTACCGAACCTGTGCATTTCTGAAAACTAGAGACCTAGGGGAATCCAAGATGGGGTGACTTGTGTGGCTCGGACCTGGTTCTGTTACCCAGAATCCTTTGCAAACCTCAAAATTTGGCTAATAAAACACATGTTCCTCACATTTCTGTGGCAGAAAGTTCTGGAATCTGAGAGGAGCCACACATTTCCTACCACCCAGCGTTCCCCCACGTCTCCCGATAAAAATGATACCTCACTTGTGTGGGTAGGCCTAGCGCCCGCGACAGGAAACGCCCCAAAGCGCAACGTGGACACAGCCAAATTTTTGAAGGAAAACAGAGGTGTTTTTTGCAAAGTGCCTACCTGTAGATTTTGGCCTGTAGCTCAGCCGCCACCTAGGGAAACCTACCAAACCTGTGCATTTCTGAAAACTAGAGACCTAGGGGAATCCAAGATGGGGTGACTTGTGTGGCTCGGACCAGGTTCTGTTACCCAGAATCCTTTGCAAACCTCACAATTTGGCTAAAAAAACACATGTTCCTCACATTTCTGTGGCAGAAAGTTCTGGAATCTGAGAGGAGCCACAAATTTTCTTCCACCCAGCGTTCCCCCACGTCTCCCGATAAAAATCATACCTCACTTGTGTGGGTAGGCCTAGCGCCCGCGACAGGAAACGCCCCAAAGCGCAACGTGGACACAGCCAAATTTTTGAAGGAAAACAGAGGTGTTTTTTGCAAAGTGCCTACCTGTAGATTTTGGCCTGTAGCTCAGCCGCCACCTAGGGAAACCTACCAAACCTGTGCATTTCTGAAAACTAGAGACCTAGGGGAATCCAAGATGGGGTGACTTGTGTGGCTCGGACCAGGTTCTGTTACCCAGAATCCTTTGCAAACCTCAAAATTTGGCTAAAAACACCACATGTTCCTCACATTTCTGTGGCAGAAAGTTCTGGAATCTGAGAGGAGCCTCAAATTTCCTACCACCCAGCGTTCCCCCACGTCTCCCGATAAAAATGATACCTCACTTGTGTGGGTAGGCCTAGCGCCCGCGACAGGAAAGGCCCCAAAGCGCAACGTGGACACAGCCAAATTTTTGAAGGAAAACAGAGGTGTTTTTTGCAAAGTGCCTACCTGTAGATTTTGGCCTGTAGCTCAGCCGCCACCTAGGGAAACCTACCAAACCTGTGCATTTCTGAAAACTAGAGACCTAGGGGAATCCAAAATGGGGTGACTTGTGTGGCTCGGACCAGGTTCTGTTACCCAGAATCCTTAGCAAACCTCAAAATTTGGCTAAAAAAACACATGTTCCTCACATTTCTGTGGCAGAAAGTTCTGGAATCTGAGAGGAGCCACAAATTTCCTACCACCCAGCGTTCCCCCACGTCTCCCGATAAAAATGATACCTCACTTGTGTGGGTAGGCCTAGCGCCCGCGACAGGAAACGCCCCAAAGCGCAACGTGGACACAGCCAAATTTTTGAAGGAAAACAGAGGTGTTTTTTGCAAAGTGCCTACCTGTAGATTTTGGCCTGTAGCTCAGCCGCCACCTAGGGAAACCTACCGAACCTGTGCATTTCTGAAAACTAGAGACCTAGGGGAATCCAAGATGGGGTGACTTGTGTGGCTCGGACCTGGTTCTGTTACCCAGAATCCTTTGCAAACCTCAAAATTTGGCAAAAAAAACACATGTTCCTCACATTTCTGTGGCAGAAAGTTCTGGAATCTGAGAGGAGCCACACATTTCCTACCACCCAGCGTTCCCCCACGTCTCCCGATAAAAATGATACCTCACTTGTGTGGGTAGGCCTAGCGCCCGCGACAGGAAAGGCCCCAAAGCGCAACGTGGACACAGCCAAATTTTTGAAGGAAAACAGAGGTGTTTTTTGCAAAGTGCCTACCTGTAGATTTTGGCCTGTAGCTCAGCCGCCACCTAGGGAAACCTACCAAACCTGTGCATTTCTGCAAACTAGAGACCTAGGGGAATCCAAGATAGGGTGACTTGTGTGGCTCGGACCAGGTTCTGTTACCCAGAATCCTTTGCAAACCTCAAAATTTGGCTAAAAAAACACATGTTCCTCACATTTCTGTGGCAGAAAGTTCTGGAATCTGAGAGGAGCCACACATTTCCTACCACCCAGCATTCCCCCACGTCTCCCGATAAAAATGATACCTCACTTGTGTGGGTAGGCCTAGCGCCCGCGACAGGAAACGCCCCAAAGCGCAACGTGGACACAGCCAAATTTTTGAAGGAAAACAGAGGTGTTTTTTGCAAAGTGCCTACCTGTAGATTTTGGCCTGTAGCTCAGCCGCCACCTAGGAAAACCTACCAGACCTGTGCATTTCTGCAAACTAGAGACCTAGGGTAATCCAAGATGGGGTGACTTGTGTGGCTCGGACCAGGTTCTGTTACCCAGAATCCTTTGCAAACCTCAAAATTTGGCTAAAAAAACACATGTTCCTCACATTTCTGTGGCAGAAAGTTCTGGAATCTTAGAGGAGCCACAAAATTCCTTCCACCCAGCGTTCCCCCACGTCTCCCGATAAAAATGATACCTCACTTGTGTGGGTAGGCCCAGCGCCCGCGACAGGAAACGCCCCAAAGCGCAACGTGGACACAGCCAAATTTTTGTAGGAAAACAGAGGTGTTTTTTGCAAAGTGCCTACCTGTAGATTTTGGCCTGTAGCTCAGCCGCCACCTAGGGAAACCTACCGAACCTGTGCATTTCTGAAAACTAGAGACCTAGGGGAATCCAAGATGGGGTGACTTGTGTGGCTCGGACCTGGTTCTGTTACCCAGAATCCTTTGCAAACCTCAAAATTTGGCTAAAAAAACACATGTTCCTCACATTTCTGTGGCAGAAAGTTCTGGAATCTGAGAGGAGCCACACATTTCCTACCACCCAGCGTTCCCCCACGTCTCCCGATAAAAATGATACCTCACTTGTGTGGGTAGGCCTAGCGCCCGCGACAGGAAACGCCCCAAAGCGCAACGTGGACACAGCCAAATTTTTGAAGGAAAACAGAGGTGTTTTTTGCAAAGTGCCTACCTGTAGATTTTGGCCTGTAGCTCAGCCGCCACCTAGGGAAACCTACCAAACCTGTGCATTTCTGAAAACTAGAGACCTAGGGGAATCCAAGATGGGGTGACTTGTGTGGCTCGGACCAGGTTCTGTTACCCAGAATCCTTTGCAAACCTCACAATTTGGCTAAAAAAACACATGTTCCTCACATTTCTGTGGCAGAAAGTTCTGGAATCTGAGAGGAGCCACAAATTTCCTTCCACCCAGCGTTCCCCCACGTCTCCCGATAAAAATCATACCTCACTTGTGTGGGTAGGCCTAGCGCCCGCGACAGGAAACGCCCCAAAGCGCAACGTGGACACAGCCAAATTTTTGAAGGAAAACAGAGGTGTTTTTTGCAAAGTGCCTACCTGTAGATTTTGGCCTGTAGCTCAGCCGCCACCTAGGGAAACCTACCAAACCTGTGCATTTCTGAAAACTAGAGACCTAGGGGAATCCAAGATGGGGTGACTTGTGTGGCTCGGACCAGGTTCTGTTACCCAGAATCCTTTGCAAACCTCACAATTTGGCTAAAAAAACACATGTTCCTCACATTTCTGTGGCAGAAAGTTCTGGAATCTGAGAGGAGCCACAAATTTTCTTCCACCCAGCGTTCCCCCACGTCTCCCGATAAAAATGATACCTCACTTGTGTGGGTAGGCCTAGCGCCCGCGACAGGAAACGCCCCAAAGCGCAACGTGGACACAGCCAAATTTTTGAAGGAAAACAGAGGTGTTTTTTGCAAAGTGCCTACCTGTAGATTTTGGCCTGTAGCTCAGCCGCCACCTAGGGAAACCTACCAAACCTGTGCATTTCTGAAAACTAGAGACCTAGGGGAATCCAAGATGGGGTGACTTGTGTGGCTCGGACCAGGTTCTGTTACCCAGAATCCTTTGCAAACCTCTAATTTGGCTAAAAAACCACATGTTCCTCACATTTCTGTGGCAGAAAGTTCTGGAATCTGAGAGGAGCCACAAATTTCCTACCACCCAGCGTTCCCCCACGTCTCCCGATAAAAATGATACCTCACTTGTGTGGGTAGGCCTAGCGTCCGCGACAGGAAAGGCCCCAAAGCGCAACGTGGACACAGCCAAATTTTTGAAGGAAAACAGAGGTGTTTTTTGCAAAGTGCCTACCTGTAGATTTTGGCCTGTAGCTCAGCCGCCACCTAGGGAAACCTACCAAACCTGTGCATTTCTGAAAACTAGAGACCTAGGGGAATCCAAGATGGGGTGACTTGTGTGGCTCGGACCAGGTTCTGTTACCCAGAATCCTTTGCAAACCTCACAATTTGGCTAAAAAAACACATGTTCCTCACATTTCTGTGGCAGAAAGTTCTGGAATCTGAGAGGAGCCACAAATTTTCTTCCACCCAGCGTTCCCCCACGTCTCCCGATAAAAATGATACCTCACTTGTGTGGGTAGGACTAGCGCCCGCGACAGGAAACGCCCCAAAGCGCAACGTGGACACAGCCAAATTTTTGAAGGAAAACAGAGGTGTTTTTTGCAAAGTGCCTACCTGTAGATTTTGGCCTGTAGCTCAGCCGCCACCTAGGGAAACCTACCAAACCTGTGCATTTCTGAAAACTAGAGACCTAGGGGAATCCAAGATGGGGTGACTTGTGTGGCTCGGACCAAGTTCTGTTACCCAGAATCCTTTGCAAACCTCAAAATTTGGCTAAAAAAACACATGTTCCTCACATTTCTGTGGCAGAAAGTTCTGGAATCTGAGAGGAGCCACAAATTTCCTACCACCCAGCATTCCCCCACGTCTCCCGATAAAAATGATACCTCACTTGTGTGGGTAGGCCTAGCGGCCGCGACAGGAAACGCCCCAAAGCGCAACGTGGACACAGCCAAATTTTTGAAGGAAAACAGAGGTGTTTTTTGCAAAGTGCCTACCTGTAGATTTTGGCCTGTAGCTCAGCCGCCACCTAGGGAAACCTACCAGACCTGTGCATTTCTGCAAACTAGAGACCTAGGGTAATCCAAGATGGGGTGACTTGTGTGGCTCGGACCAGGTTCTGTTACCCAGAATCCTTTGCAAACCTCAAAATTTGGCTAAAAAAACACATGTTCCTCACATTTCTGTGGCAGAAAGTTCTGGAATCTGAGAGGAGCCACAAAATTCCTTCCACCCAGCGTTCCCCCACGTCTCCCGATAAAAATGATACCTCACTTGTGTGGGTAGGCCTAGCGCCCGCGACAGGAAACGCCCCAAAGCGCAACGTGGACACAGCCAAATTTTTGAAGGAAAACAGAGGTGTTTTTTGCAAAGTGCCTACCTGTAGATTTTGGCCTGTAGCTCAGCCGCCACCTAGGGAAACCTACCGAACCTGTGCATTTCTGCAAACTAGAGACCTAGGGGAATCCAAGATGGGGTGACTTGTGTGGCTCGGACCTGGTTCTGTTACCCAGAATCCTTTGCAAACCTCAAAATTTGGCTAATAAAACACATGTTCCTCACATTTCTGTGGCAGAAAGTTCTGGAATCTGAGAGGAGCCACACATTTCCTACCACCCAGCGTTCCCCCACGTCTCCCGATAAAAATGATACCTCACTTGTGTGGGTAGGCCTAGCGCCCGCGACAGGAAACGCCCCAAAGCGCAACGTGGACACAGCCAAATTTTTGAAGGAAAACAGAGGTGTTTTTTGCAAAGTGCCTACCTGTAGATTTTGGCCTGTAGCTCAGCCGCCACCTAGGGAAACCTACCAAACCTGTGCATTTCTGAAAACTAGAGACCTAGGGGAATCCAAGATGGGGTGACTTGTGTGGCTCGGACCAGGTTCTGTTACCCAGAATCCTTTGCAAACCTCACAATTTGGCTAAAAAAACACATGTTCCTCACATTTCTGTGGCAGAAAGTTCTGGAATCTGAGAGGAGCCACAAATTTTCTTCCACCCAGCGTTCCCCCACGTCTCCCGATAAAAATGATACCTCACTTGTGTGGGTAGGCCTAGCGCCCGCGACAGGAAACGCCCCAAAGCGCAACGTGGACACAGCCAAATTTTTGAAGGAAAACAGAGGTGTTTTTTGCAAAGTGCCTACCTCTAGATTTTGGCCTGTAGCTCAGCCGCCACCTAGGGAAACCTACCAGACCTGTGCATTTCTGCAAACTAGAGACCTAGGGTAATCCAAGATGGGGTGACTTGTGTGGCTCGGACCAGGTTCTGTTACCCAGAATCCTTTGCAAACCTCAAAATTTGGCTAAAAAAACACATGTTCCTCACATTTCTGTGGCAGAAAGTTCTGGAATCTGAGAGGAGCCACAAAATTCCTTCCACCCAGCGTTCCCCCACGTCTCCCGATAAAAATGATACCTCACTTGTGTGGGTAGGCCTAGCGCCCGCGACAGGAAACGCCCCAAAGCGCAACGTGGACACAGCCAAATTTTTGAAGGAAAACAGAGGTGTTTTTTGCAAAGTGCCTACCTGTAGATTTTGGCCTGTAGCTCAGCCGCCACCTAGGGAAACCTACCGAACCTGTGCATTTCTGAAAACTAGAGACCTAGGGGAATCCAAGATGGGGTGACTTGGGTGGCTCGGACCTGGTTCTGTTACCCAGAATCCTTTGCAAACCTCAAAATTTGGCTAAAAAAACACATGTTCCTCACATTTCTGTGGCAGAAAGTTCTGGAATCTGAGAGGAGCCACACATTTCCTACCACCCAGCGTTCCCCCACGTCTCCCGATAAAAATGATACCTCACTTGTGTGGGTAGGCCTAGCGCCCGCGACAGGAAACGCCCCAAAGCGCAACGTGGACACAGCCAAATTTTTGAAGGAAAACAGAGGTGTTTTTTGCAAAGTGCCTACCTGTAGATTTTGGCCTGTAGCTCAGCCGCCACCTAGGGAAACCTACCAAACCTGTGCATTTCTGAAAACTAGAGACCTAGGGGAATCCAAGATGGGGTGACTTGTGTGGCTCGGACCAGGTTCTGTTACCCAGAATCCTTTGCAAACCTCACAATTTGGCTAAAAAAACACATGTTCCTCACATTTCTGTGGCAGAAAGTTCTGGAATCTGAGAGGAGCCACAAATTTTCTCCCACCCAGCGTTCCCCCACGTCTCCCGATAAAAATGATACCTCACTTGTGTGGGTAGGCCTAGAGCCCGCGACAAGAAACGCCCCAAAGCGCAACGTGGACACAGCCAAATTTTTGAAGGAAAACAGAGGTGTTTTTTGCAAAGTGCCTACCTGTAGATTTTGGCCTGTAGCTCAGCCGCCACCTAGGAAAACCTACCAGACCTGTGCTTTTCTGCAAACTAGAGACCTAGGGTAATCCAAGATGGGGTGACTTGTGTGGCTCGGACCAGGTTCTGTTACCCAGAATCCTTTGCAAACCTCAAAATTTGGCTAAAAAAACACATGTTCCTCACATTTCTGTGGCAGAAAGTTCTGGAATCTTAGAGGAGCCACAAAATTCCTTCCACCCAGCGTTCCCCCACGTCTCCCGATAAAAATGATACCTCACTTGTGTGGGTAGGCCCAGCGCCCGCGACAGGAAACGCCCCAAAGCGCAACGTGGACACAGCCAAATTTTTGTAGGAAAACAGAGGTGTTTTTTGCAAAGTGCCTACCTGTAGATTTTGGCCTGTAGCTCAGCCGCCACCTAGGGAAACCTACCGAACCTGTGCATTTCTGAAAACTAGAGACCTAGGGGAATCCAAGATGGGGTGACTTGTGTGGCTCGGACCTGGTTCTGTTACCCAGAATCCTTTGCAAACCTCAAAATTTGGCTAAAAAAACACATGTTCCTCACATTTCTGTGGCAGAAAGTTCTGGAATCTGAGAGGAGCCACACATTTCCTACCACCCAGCGTTCCCCCACGTCTCCCGATAAAAATGATACCTCACTTGTGTGGGTAGGCCTAGCGCCCGCGACAGGAAACGCCCCAAAGCGCAACGTGGACACAGCCAAATTTTTGAAGGAAAACAGAGGTGTTTTTTGCAAAGTGCCTACCTGTAGATTTTGGCCTGTAGCTCAGCCGCCACCTAGGGAAACCTACCAAACCTGTGCATTTCTGAAAACTAGAGACCTAGGGGAATCCAAGATGGGGTGACTTGTGTGGCTCGGACCAGGTTCTGTTACCCAGAATCCTTTGCAAACCTCACAATTTGGCTAAAAAAACACATGTTCCTCACATTTCTGTGGCAGAAAGTTCTGGAATCTGAGAGGAGCCACAAATTTCCTTCCACCCAGCGTTCCCCCACGTCTCCCGATAAAAATCATACCTCACTTGTGTGGGTAGGCCTAGCGCCCGCGACAGGAAACGCCCCAAAGCGCAACGTGGACACAGCCAAATTTTTGAAGGAAAACAGAGGTGTTTTTTGCAAAGTGCCTACCTGTAGATTTTGGCCTGTAGCTCAGCCGCCACCTAGGGAAACCTACCAAACCTGTGCATTTCTGAAAACTAGAGACCTAGGGGAATCCAAGATGGGGTGACTTGTGTGGCTCGGACCAGGTTCTGTTACCCAGAATCCTTTGCAAACCTCACAATTTGGCTAAAAAAACACATGTTCCTCACATTTCTGTGGCAGAAAGTTCTGGAATCTGAGAGGAGCCACAAATTTTCTTCCACCCAGCGTTCCCCCACGTCTCCCGATAAAAATGATACCTCACTTGTGTGGGTAGGCCTAGCGCCCGCGACAGGAAACGCCCCAAAGCGCAACGTGGACACAGCCAAATTTTTGAAGGAAAACAGAGGTGTTTTTTGCAAAGTGCCTACCTGTAGATTTTGGCCTGTAGCTCAGCCGCCACCTAGGGAAACCTACCAAACCTGTGCATTTCTGAAAACTAGAGACCTAGGGGAATCCAAGATGGGGTGACTTGTGTGGCTCGGACCAGGTTCTGTTACCCAGAATCCTTTGCAAACCTCTAATTTGGCTAAAAAACCACATGTTCCTCACATTTCTGTGGCAGAAAGTTCTGGAATCTGAGAGGAGCCACAAATTTCCTACCACCCAGCGTTCCCCCACGTCTCCCGATAAAAATGATACCTCACTTGTGTGGGTAGGCCTAGCGTCCGCGACAGGAAAGGCCCCAAAGCGCAACGTGGACACAGCCAAATTTTTGAAGGAAAACAGAGGTGTTTTTTGCAAAGTGCCTACCTGTAGATTTTGGCCTGTAGCTCAGCCGCCACCTAGGGAAACCTACCAAACCTGTGCATTTCTGAAAACTAGAGACCTAGGGGAATCCAAGATGGGGTGACTTGTGTGGCTCGGACCAGGTTCTGTTACCCAGAATCCTTTGCAAACCTCACAATTTGGCTAAAAAAACACATGTTCCTCACATTTCTGTGGCAGAAAGTTCTGGAATCTGAGAGGAGCCACAAATTTTCTTCCACCCAGCGTTCCCCCACGTCTCCCGATAAAAATGATACCTCACTTGTGTGGGTAGGACTAGCGCCCGCGACAGGAAACGCCCCAAAGCGCAACGTGGACACAGCCAAATTTTTGAAGGAAAACAGAGGTGTTTTTTGCAAAGTGCCTACCTGTAGATTTTGGCCTGTAGCTCAGCCGCCACCTAGGGAAACCTACCAAACCTGTGCATTTCTGAAAACTAGAGACCTAGGGGAATCCAAGATGGGGTGACTTGTGTGGCTCGGACCAAGTTCTGTTACCCAGAATCCTTTGCAAACCTCAAAATTTGGCTAAAAAAACACATGTTCCTCACATTTCTGTGGCAGAAAGTTCTGGAATCTGAGAGGAGCCACAAATTTCCTACCACCCAGCATTCCCCCACGTCTCCCGATAAAAATGATACCTCACTTGTGTGGGTAGGCCTAGCGGCCGCGACAGGAAACGCCCCAAAGCGCAACGTGGACACAGCCAAATTTTTGAAGGAAAACAGAGGTGTTTTTTGCAAAGTGCCTACCTGTAGATTTTGGCCTGTAGCTCAGCCGCCACCTAGGGAAACCTACCAGACCTGTGCATTTCTGCAAACTAGAGACCTAGGGTAATCCAAGATGGGGTGACTTGTGTGGCTCGGACCAGGTTCTGTTACCCAGAATCCTTTGCAAACCTCAAAATTTGGCTAAAAAAACACATGTTCCTCACATTTCTGTGGCAGAAAGTTCTGGAATCTGAGAGGAGCCACAAAATTCCTTCCACCCAGCGTTCCCCCACGTCTCCCGATAAAAATGATACCTCACTTGTGTGGGTAGGCCTAGCGCCCGCGACAGGAAACGCCCCAAAGCGCAACGTGGACACAGCCAAATTTTTGAAGGAAAACAGAGGTGTTTTTTGCAAAGTGCCTACCTGTAGATTTTGGCCTGTAGCTCAGCCGCCACCTAGGGAAACCTACCGAACCTGTGCATTTCTGAAAACTAGAGACCTAGGGGAATCCAAGATGGGGTGACTTGTGTGGCTCGGACCTGGTTCTGTTACCCAGAATCCTTTGCAAACCTCAAAATTTGGCTAATAAAACACATGTTCCTCACATTTCTGTGGCAGAAAGTTCTGGAATCTGAGAGGAGCCACACATTTCCTACCACCCAGCGTTCCCCCACGTCTCCCGATAAAAATGATACCTCACTTGTGTGGGTAGGCCTAGCGCCCGCGACAGGAAACGCCCCAAAGCGCAACGTGGACACAGCCAAATTTTTGAAGGAAAACAGAGGTGTTTTTTGCAAAGTGCCTACCTGTAGATTTTGGCCTGTAGCTCAGCCGCCACCTAGGGAAACCTACCAAACCTGTGCATTTCTGAAAACTAGAGACCTAGGGGAATCCAAGATGGGGTGACTTGTGTGGCTCGGACCAGGTTCTGTTACCCAGAATCCTTTGCAAACCTCACAATTTGGCTAAAAAAACACATGTTCCTCACATTTCTGTGGCAGAAAGTTCTGGAATCTGAGAGGAGCCACAAATTTTCTTCCACCCAGCGTTCCCCCACGTCTCCCGATAAAAATCATACCTCACTTGTGTGGGTAGGCCTAGCGCCCGCGACAGGAAACGCCCCAAAGCGCAACGTGGACACAGCCAAATTTTTGAAGGAAAACAGAGGTGTTTTTTGCAAAGTGCCTACCTGTAGATTTTGGCCTGTAGCTCAGCCGCCACCTAGGGAAACCTACCAAACCTGTGCATTTCTGAAAACTAGAGACCTAGGGGAATCCAAGATGGGGTGACTTGTGTGGCTCGGACCAGGTTCTGTTACCCAGAATCCTTTGCAAACCTCAAAATTTGGCTAAAAACACCACATGTTCCTCACATTTCTGTGGCAGAAAGTTCTGGAATCTGAGAGGAGCCTCAAATTTCCTACCACCCAGCGTTCCCCCACGTCTCCCGATAAAAATGATACCTCACTTGTGTGGGTAGGCCTAGCGCCCGCGACAGGAAAGGCCCCAAAGCGCAACGTGGACACAGCCAAATTTTTGAAGGAAAACAGAGGTGTTTTTTGCAAAGTGCCTACCTGTAGATTTTGGCCTGTAGCTCAGCCGCCACCTAGGGAAACCTACCAAACCTGTGCATTTCTGAAAACTAGAGACCTAGGGGAATCCAAAATGGGGTGACTTGTGTGGCTCGGACCAGGTTCTGTTACCCAGAATCCTTAGCAAACCTCAAAATTTGGCTAAAAAAACACATGTTCCTCACATTTCTGTGGCAGAAAGTTCTGGAATCTGAGAGGAGCCACAAATTTCCTACCACCCAGCGTTCCCCCACGTCTCCCGATAAAAATGATACCTCACTTGTGTGGGTAGGCCTAGCGCCCGCGACAGGAAACGCCCCAAAGCGCAACGTGGACACAGCCAAATTTTTGAAGGAAAACAGAGGTGTTTTTTGCAAAGTGCCTACCTGTAGATTTTGGCCTGTAGCTCAGCCGCCACCTAGGGAAACCTACCGAACCTGTGCATTTCTGAAAACTAGAGACCTAGGGGAATCCAAGATGGGGTGACTTGTGTGGCTCGGACCTGGTTCTGTTACCCAGAATCCTTTGCAAACCTCAAAATTTGGCAAAAAAAACACATGTTCCTCACATTTCTGTGGCAGAAAGTTCTGGAATCTGAGAGGAGCCACACATTTCCTACCACCCAGCGTTCCCCCACGTCTCCCGATAAAAATGATACCTCACTTGTGTGGGTAGGCCTAGCGCCCGCGACAGGAAAGGCCCCAAAGCGCAACGTGGACACAGCCAAATTTTTGAAGGAAAACAGAGGTGTTTTTTGCAAAGTGCCTACCTGTAGATTTTGGCCTGTAGCTCAGCCGCCACCTAGGGAAACCTACCAAACCTGTGCATTTCTGCAAACTAGAGACCTAGGGGAATCCAAGATAGGGTGACTTGTGTGGCTCGGACCAGGTTCTGTTACCCAGAATCCTTTGCAAACCTCAAAATTTGGCTAAAAAAACACATGTTCCTCACATTTCTGTGGCAGAAAGTTCTGGAATCTGAGAGGAGCCACAAATTTCCTACCACCCAGCATTCCCCCACGTCTCCCGATAAAAATGATACCTCACTTGTGTGGGTAGGCCTAGCGCCCGCGACAGGAAACGCCCCAAAGCGCAACGTGGACACAGCCAAATTTTTGAAGGAAAACAGAGGTGTTTTTTGCAAAGTGCCTACCTGTAGATTTTGGCCTGTAGCTCAGCCGCCACCTAGGAAAACCTACCAGACCTGTGCATTTCTGCAAACTAGAGACCTAGGGTAATCCAAGATGGGGTGACTTGTGTGGCTCGGACCAGGTTCTGTTACCCAGAATCCTTTGCAAACCTCAAAATTTGGCTAAAAAAACACATGTTCCTCACATTTCTGTGGCAGAAAGTTCTGGAATCTTAGAGGAGCCACAAAATTCCTTCCACCCAGCGTTCCCCCACGTCTCCCGATAAAAATGATACCTCACTTGTGTGGGTAGGCCCAGCGCCCGCGACAGGAAACGCCCCAAAGCGCAACGTGGACACAGCCAAATTTTTGTAGGAAAACAGAGGTGTTTTTTGCAAAGTGCCTACCTGTAGATTTTGGCCTGTAGCTCAGCCGCCACCTAGGGAAACCTACCGAACCTGTGCATTTCTGAAAACTAGAGACCTAGGGGAATCCAAGATGGGGTGACTTGTGTGGCTCGGACCTGGTTCTGTTACCCAGAATCCTTTGCAAACCTCAAAATTTGGCTAAAAAAACACATGTTCCTCACATTTCTGTGGCAGAAAGTTCTGGAATCTGAGAGGAGCCACACATTTCCTACCACCCAGCGTTCCCCCACGTCTCCCGATCAAAATGATACCTCACTTGTGTGGGTAGGCCTAGCGCCCGCGACAGGAAACGCCCCAAAGCGCAACGTGGACACAGCCAAATTTTTGAAGGAAAACAGAGGTGTTTTTTGCAAAGTGCCTACCTGTAGATTTTGGCCTGTAGCTCAGCCGCCACCTAGGGAAACCTACCAAACCTGTGCATTTCTGAAAACTAGAGACCTAGGGGAATCCAAGATGGGGTGACTTGTGTGGCTCGGACCAGGTTCTGTTACCCAGAATCCTTTGCAAACCTCACAATTTGGCTAAAAAAACACATGTTCCTCACATTTCTGTGGCAGAAAGTTCTGGAATCTGAGAGGAGCCACAAATTTCCTTCCACCCAGCGTTCCCCCACGTCTCCCGATAAAAATCATACCTCACTTGTGTGGGTAGGCCTAGCGCCCGCGACAGGAAACGCCCCAAAGCGCAACGTGGACACAGCCAAATTTTTGAAGGAAAACAGAGGTGTTTTTTGCAAAGTGCCTACCTGTAGATTTTGGCCTGTAGCTCAGCCGCCACCTAGGGAAACCTACCAAACCTGTGCATTTCTGAAAACTAGAGACCTAGGGGAATCCAAGATGGGGTGACTTGTGTGGCTCGGACCAGGTTCTGTTACCCAGAATCCTTTGCAAACCTCACAATTTGGCTAAAAAAACACATGTTCCTCACATTTCTGTGGCAGAAAGTTCTGGAATCTGAGAGGAGCCACAAATTTCCTTCCACCCAGCGTTCCCCCACGTCTCCCGATAAAAATCATACCTCACTTGTGTGGGTAGGCCTAGCGCCCGCGACAGGAAACGCCCCAAAGCGCAACGTGGACACAGCCAAATTTTTGAAGGAAAACAGAGGTGTTTTTTGCAAAGTGCCTACCTGTAGATTTTGGCCTGTAGCTCAGCCGCCACCTAGGGAAACCTACCGAACCTGTGCATTTCTGAAAACTAGAGACCTAGGGGAATCCAAGATGGGGTGACTTGTGTGGCTCGGACCTGGTTCTGTTACCCAGAATCCTTTGCAAACCTCAAAATTTGGCTAAAAAAACACATGTTCCTCACATTTCTGTGGCAGAAAGTTCTGGAATCTGAGAGGAGCCACACATTTCCTACCACCCAGCGTTCCCCCACGTCTCCCGATAAAAATGATACCTCACTTGTGTGGGTAGGCCTAGCGCCCGCGACAGGAAACGCCCCAAAGCGCAACGTGGACACAGCCAAATTTTTGAAGGAAAACAGAGGTGTTTTTTGCAAAGTGCCTACCTGTAGATTTTGGCCTGTAGCTCAGCCGCCACCTAGGGAAACCTACCAAACCTGTGCATTTCTGAAAACTAGAGACCTAGGGGAATCCAAGATGGGGTGACTTGTGTGGCTCGGACCAGGTTCTGTTACCCAGAATCCTTTGCAAACCTCACAATTTGGCTAAAAAAACACATGTTCCTCACATTTCTGTGGCAGAAAGTTCTGGAATCTGAGAGGAGCCACAAATTTTCTTCCACCCAGCGTTCCCCCACGTCTCCCGATAAAAATGATACCTCACTTGTGTGGGTAGGACTAGCGCCCGCGACAGGAAACGCCCCAAAGCGCAACGTGGACACAGCCAAATTTTTGAAGGAAAACAGAGGTGTTTTTTGCAAAGTGCCTACCTGTAGATTTTGGCCTGTAGCTCAGCCGCCACCTAGGGAAACCTACCAAACCTGTGCATTTCTGAAAACTAGAGACCTAGGGGAATCCAAGATGGGGTGACTTGTGTGGCTCGGACCAAGTTCTGTTACCCAGAATCCTTTGCAAACCTCAAAATTTGGCTAAAAAAACACATGTTCCTCACATTTCTGTGGCAGAAAGTTCTGGAATCTGAGAGGAGCCACAAATTTCCTACCACCCAGCATTCCCCCACGTCTCCCGATAAAAATGATACCTCACTTGTGTGGGTAGGCCTAGCGGCCGCGACAGGAAACGCCCCAAAGCGCAACGTGGACACAGCCAAATTTTTGAAGGAAAACAGAGGTGTTTTTTGCAAAGTGCCTACCTGTAGATTTTGGCCTGTAGCTCAGCCGCCACCTAGGGAAACCTACCAGACCTGTGCATTTCTGCAAACTAGAGACCTAGGGTAATCCAAGATGGGGTGACTTGTGTGGCTCGGACCAGGTTCTGTTACCCAGAATCCTTTGCAAACCTCAAAATTTGGCTAAAAAAACACATGTTCCTCACATTTCTGTGGCAGAAAGTTCTGGAATCTGAGAGGAGCCACAAAATTCCTACCACCCAGCGTTCCCCCACGTCTCCCGATAAAAATGATACCTCACTTGTGTGGGTAGGCCTAGCGCCCGCGACAGGAAACGCCCCAAAGCGCAACGTGGACACAGCCAAATTTTTGAAGGAAAACAGAGGTGTTTTTTGCAAAGTGCCTACCTGTAGATTTTGGCCTGTAGCTCAGCCGCCACCTAGGGAAACCTACCGAACCTGTGCATTTCTGAAAACTAGAGACCTAGGGGAATCCAAGATGGGGTGACTTGTGTGGCTCGGACCTGGTTCTGTTACCCAGAATCCTTTGCAAACCTCAAAATTTGGCTAATAAAACACATGTTCCTCACATTTCTGTGGCAGAAAGTTCTGGAATCTGAGAGGAGCCACACATTTCCTACCACCCAGCGTTCCCCCACGTCTCCCGATAAAAATGATACCTCACTTGTGTGGGTAGGCCTAGCGCCCGCGACAGGAAACGCCCCAAAGCGCAACGTGGACACAGCCAAATTTTTGAAGGAAAACAGAGGTGTTTTTTGCAAAGTGCCTACCTGTAGATTTTGGCCTGTAGCTCAGCCGCCACCTAGGGAAACCTACCAAACCTGTGCATTTCTGAAAACTAGAGACCTAGGGGAATCCAAGATGGGGTGACTTGTGTGGCTCGGACCAGGTTCTGTTACCCAGAATCCTTTGCAAACCTCACAATTTGGCTAAAAAAACACATGTTCCTCACATTTCTGTGGCAGAAAGTTCTGGAATCTGAGAGGAGCCACAAATTTTCTTCCACCCAGCGTTCCCCCACGTCTCCCGATAAAAATGATACCTCACTTGTGTGGGTAGGCCTAGCGCCCGCGACAGGAAACGCCCCAAAGCGCAACGTGGACACAGCCAAATTTTTGAAGGAAAACAGAGGTGTTTTTTGCAAAGTGCCTACCTCTAGATTTTGGCCTGTAGCTCAGCCGCCACCTAGGGAAACCTACCAGACCTGTGCATTTCTGCAAACTAGAGACCTAGGGTAATCCAAGATGGGGTGACTTGTGTGGCTCGGACCAGGTTCTGTTACCCAGAATCCTTTGCAAACCTCAAAATTTGGCTAAAAAAACACATGTTCCTCACATTTCTGTGGCAGAAAGTTCTGGAATCTGAGAGGAGCCACAAAATTCCTTCCACCCAGCGTTCCCCCACGTCTCCCGATAAAAATGATACCTCACTTGTGTGGGTAGGCCTAGCGCCCGCGACAGGAAACGCCCCAAAGCGCAACGTGGACACAGCCAAATTTTTGAAGGAAAACAGAGGTGTTTTTTGCAAAGTGCCTACCTGTAGATTTTGGCCTGTAGCTCAGCCGCCACCTAGGGAAACCTACCGAACCTGTGCATTTCTGAAAACTAGAGACCTAGGGGAATCCAAGATGGGGTGACTTGGGTGGCTCGGACCTGGTTCTGTTACCCAGAATCCTTTGCAAACCTCAAAATTTGGCTAAAAAAACACATGTTCCTCACATTTCTGTGGCAGAAAGTTCTGGAATCTGAGAGGAGCCACACATTTCCTACCACCCAGCGTTCCCCCACGTCTCCCGATAAAAATGATACCTCACTTGTGTGGGTAGGCCTAGCGCCCGCGACAGGAAACGCCCCAAAGCGCAACGTGGACACAGCCAAATTTTTGAAGGAAAACAGAGGTGTTTTTTGCAAAGTGCCTACCTGTAGATTTTGGCCTGTAGCTCAGCCGCCACCTAGGGAAACCTACCAAACCTGTGCATTTCTGAAAACTAGAGACCTAGGGGAATCCAAGATGGGGTGACTTGTGTGGCTCGGACCAGGTTCTGTTACCCAGAATCCTTTGCAAACCTCACAATTTGGCTAAAAAAACACATGTTCCTCACATTTCTGTGGCAGAAAGTTCTGGAATCTGAGAGGAGCCACAAATTTTCTCCCACCCAGCGTTCCCCCACGTCTCCCGATAAAAATGATACCTCACTTGTGTGGGTAGGCCTAGAGCCCGCGACAAGAAACGCCCCAAAGCGCAACGTGGACACAGCCAAATTTTTGAAGGAAAACAGAGGTGTTTTTTGCAAAGTGCCTACCTGTAGATTTTGGCCTGTAGCTCAGCCGCCACCTAGGGAAACCTACCAAACCTGTGCATTTCTGAAAACTAGAGACCTAGGGGAATCCAAGATGGGGTGACTTGTGTGGCTCGGACCAGGTTCTGTTACCCAGAATCCTTTGCAAACCTCAAAATTTGGCTAAAAAAACACATGTTCCTCACATTTCTGTGGCAGAAAGTTCTGGAATCTGAGAGGAGCCACAAATTTCCTACCACCCAGCGTTCCCCCACGTCTCCCGATAAAAATGATACCTCACTTGTGTGGGTAGGCCTAGCGCCCGCGACAGGAAACGCCCCAAAGCGCAACGTGGACACAGCCAAATTTTTGAAGGAAAACAGAGGTGTTTTTTGCAAAGTGCCTACCTGTAGATTTTGGCCTGTAGCTCAGCCGCCACCTAGGGAAACCTACCAAACCTGTGCATTTCTGCAAACTAGAGACCTAGGGGAATCCAAGATGGGGTGACTTGTGTGGCTCGGACCAGGTTCTGTTACCCAGAATCCTTTGCAAACCTCAAAATTTGGCTAAAAAAACACATGTTCCTCACATTTCTGTGGCAGAAAGTTCTGGAATCTGAGAGGAGCCACAAAATTCCTTCCACCCAGCGTTCCTCCACGTCTCCCGATAAAAATGATACCTCACTTGTGTGGGTAGGCCTAGCGCCCGCGACAGGAAACGCCCCAAAGCGCAACGTGGACACAGCCAAATTTTTGAAGGAAAACAGAGGTGTTTTTTGCAAAGTGCCTACCTGTAGATTTTGGCCTGTAGCTCAGCCGCCACCTAGGGAAACCTACCAAACCTGTGCATTTCTGAAAACTAGAGACCTAGGGGAATCCAAGATGGGGTGACTTGTGTGGCTCGGACCAGGTTCTGTTACCCAGAATCCTTTGCAAACCTCTAATTTGGCTAAAAAACCACATGTTCCTCACATTTCTGTGGCAGAAAGTTCTGGAATCTGAGAGGAGCCACAAATTTCCTACCACCCAGCGTTCCCCCACGTCTCCCGATAAAAATGATACCTCACTTGTGTGGGTAGGCCTAGCGTCCGCGACAGGAAAGGCCCCAAAGCGCAACGTGGACACAGCCAAATTTTTGAAGGAAAACAGAGGTGTTTTTTGCAAAGTGCCTACCTGTAGATTTTGGCCTGTAGCTCAGCCGCCACCTAGGGAAACCTACCAAACCTGTGCATTTCTGAAAACTAGAGACCTAGGGGAATCCAAGATGGGGTGACTTGTGTGGCTCGGACCAGGTTCTGTTACCCAGAATCCTTTGCAAACCTCACAATTTGGCTAAAAAAACACATGTTCCTCACATTTCTGTGGCAGAAAGTTCTGGAATCTGAGAGGAGCCACAAATTTTCTTCCACCCAGCGTTCCCCCACGTCTCCCGATAAAAATGATACCTCACTTGTGTGGGTAGGACTAGCGCCCGCGACAGGAAACGCCCCAAAGCGCAACGTGGACACAGCCAAATTTTTGAAGGAAAACAGAGGTGTTTTTTGCAAAGTGCCTACCTGTAGATTTTGGCCTGTAGCTCAGCCGCCACCTAGGGAAACCTACCAAACCTGTGCATTTCTGAAAACTAGAGACCTAGGGGAATCCAAGATGGGGTGACTTGTGTGGCTCGGACCAAGTTCTGTTACCCAGAATCCTTTGCAAACCTCAAAATTTGGCTAAAAAAACACATGTTCCTCACATTTCTGTGGCAGAAAGTTCTGGAATCTGAGAGGAGCCACAAATTTCCTACCACCCAGCATTCCCCCACGTCTCCCGATAAAAATGATACCTCACTTGTGTGGGTAGGCCTAGCGGCCGCGACAGGAAACGCCCCAAAGCGCAACGTGGACACAGCCAAATTTTTGAAGGAAAACAGAGGTGTTTTTTGCAAAGTGCCTACCTGTAGATTTTGGCCTGTAGCTCAGCCGCCACCTAGGGAAACCTACCAGACCTGTGCATTTCTGCAAACTAGAGACCTAGGGTAATCCAAGATGGGGTGACTTGTGTGGCTCGGACCAGGTTCTGTTACCCAGAATCCTTTGCAAACCTCAAAATTTGGCTAAAAAAACACATGTTCCTCACATTTCTGTGGCAGAAAGTTCTGGAATCTGAGAGGAGCCACAAAATTCCTTCCACCCACCGTTCCCCCACGTCTCCCGATAAAAATGATACCTCACTTGTGTGGGTAGGCCTAGCGCCCGCGACAGGAAACGCCCCAAAGCGCAACGTGGACACAGCCAAATTTTTGAAGGAAAACAGAGGTGTTTTTTGCAAAGTGCCTACCTGTAGATTTTGGCCTGTAGCTCAGCCGCCACCTAGGGAAACCTACCGAACCTGTGCATTTCTGAAAACTAGAGACCTAGGGGAATCCAAGATGGGGTGACTTGTGTGGCTCGGACCTGGTTCTGTTACCCAGAATCCTTTGCAAACCTCAAAATTTGGCTAATAAAACACATGTTCCTCACATTTCTGTGGCAGAAAGTTCTGGAATCTGAGAGGAGCCACACATTTCCTACCACCCAGCGTTCCCCCACGTCTCCCGATAAAAATGATACCTCACTTGTGTGGGTAGGCCTAGCGCCCGCGACAGGAAACGCCCCAAAGCGCAACGTGGACACAGCCAAATTTTTGAAGGAAAACAGAGGTGTTTTTTGCAAAGTGCCTACCTGTAGATTTTGGCCTGTAGCTCAGCCGCCACCTAGGGAAACCTACCAAACCTGTGCATTTCTGAAAACTAGAGACCTAGGGGAATCCAAGATGGGGTGACTTGTGTGGCTCGGACCAGGTTCTGTTACCCAGAATCCTTTGCAAACCTCACAATTTGGCTAAAAAAACACATGTTCCTCACATTTCTGTGGCAGAAAGTTCTGGAATCTGAGAGGAGCCACAAATTTTCTTCCACCCAGCGTTCCCCCACGTCTCCCGATAAAAATCATACCTCACTTGTGTGGGTAGGCCTAGCGCCCGCGACAGGAAACGCCCCAAAGCGCAACGTGGACACAGCCAAATTTTTGAAGGAAAACAGAGGTGTTTTTTGCAAAGTGCCTACCTGTAGATTTTGGCCTGTAGCTCAGCCGCCACCTAGGGAAACTTACCAAACCTGTGCATTTCTGAAAACTAGAGACCTAGGGGAATCCAAGATGGGGTGACTTGTGTGGCTCGGACCAGGTTCTGTTACCCAGAATCCTTTGCAAACCTCAAAATTTGGCTAAAAACACCACATGTTCCTCACATTTCTGTGGCAGAAAGTTCTGGAATCTGAGAGGAGCCTCAAATTTCCTACCACCCAGCGTTCCCCCACGTCTCCCGATAAAAATGATACCTCACTTGTGTGGGTAGGCCTAGCGCCCGCGACAGGAAAGGCCCCAAAGCGCAACGTGGACACAGCCAAATTTTTGAAGGAAAACAGAGGTGTTTTTTGCAAAGTGCCTACCTGTAGATTTTGGCCTGTAGCTCAGCCGCCACCTAGGGAAACCTACCAAACCTGTGCATTTCTGAAAACTAGAGACCTAGGGGAATCCAAAATGGGGTGACTTGTGTGGCTCGGACCAGGTTCTGTTACCCAGAATCCTTAGCAAACCTCAAAATTTGGCTAAAAAAACACATGTTCCTCACATTTCTGTGGCAGAAAGTTCTGGAATCTGAGAGGAGCCACAAATTTCCTACCACCCAGCGTTCCCCCACGTCTCCCGATAAAAATGATACCTCACTTGTGTGGGTAGGCCTAGCGCCCGCGACAGGAAACGCCCCAAAGCGCAACGTGGACACAGCCAAATTTTTGAAGGAAAACAGAGGTGTTTTTTGCAAAGTGCCTACCTGTAGATTTTGGCCTGTAGCTCAGCCGCCACCTAGGGAAACCTACCGAACCTGTGCATTTCTGAAAACTAGAGACCTAGGGGAATCCAAGATGGGGTGACTTGTGTGGCTCGGACCTGGTTCTGTTACCCAGAATCCTTTGCAAACCTCAAAATTTGGCAAAAAAAACACATGTTCCTCACATTTCTGTGGCAGAAAGTTCTGGAATCTGAGAGGAGCCACACATTTCCTACCACCCAGCGTTCCCCCACGTCTCCCGATAAAAATGATACCTCACTTGTGTGGGTAGGCCTAGCGCCCGCGACAGGAAAGGCCCCAAAGCGCAACGTGGACACAGCCAAATTTTTGAAGGAAAACAGAGGTGTTTTTTGCAAAGTGCCTACCTGTAGATTTTGGCCTGTAGCTCAGCCGCCACCTAGGGAAACCTACCAAACCTGTGCATTTCTGCAAACTAGAGACCTAGGGGAATCCAAGATAGGGTGACTTGTGTGGCTCGGACCAGGTTCTGTTACCCAGAATCCTTTGCAAACCTCAAAATTTGGCTAAAAAAACACATGTTCCTCACATTTCTGTGGCAGAAAGTTCTGGAATCTGAGAGGAGCCACAAATTTCCTACCACCCAGCATTCCCCCACGTCTCCCGATAAAAATGATACCTCACTTGTGTGGGTAGGCCTAGCGCCCGCGACAGGAAACGCCCCAAAGCGCAACGTGGACACAGCCAAATTTTTGAAGGAAAACAGAGGTGTTTTTTGCAAAGTGCCTACCTGTAGATTTTGGCCTGTAGCTCAGCCGCCACCTAGGAAAACCTACCAGACCTGTGCATTTCTGCAAACTAGAGACCTAGGGTAATCCAAGATGGGGTGACTTGTGTGGCTCGGACCAGGTTCTGTTACCCAGAATCCTTTGCAAACCTCAAAATTTGGCTAAAAAAACACATGTTCCTCACATTTCTGTGGCAGAAAGTTCTGGAATCTTAGAGGAGCCACAAAATTCCTTCCACCCAGCGTTCCCCCACGTCTCCCGATAAAAATGATACCTCACTTGTGTGGGTAGGCCCAGCGCCCGCGACAGGAAACGCCCCAAAGCGCAACGTGGACACAGCCAAATTTTTGTAGGAAAACAGAGGTGTTTTTTGCAAAGTGCCTACCTGTAGATTTTGGCCTGTAGCTCAGCCGCCACCTAGGGAAACCTACCGAACCTGTGCATTTCTGAAAACTAGAGACCTAGGGGAATCCAAGATGGGGTGACTTGTGTGGCTCGGACCTGGTTCTGTTACCCAGAATCCTTTGCAAACCTCAAAATTTGGCTAAAAAAACACATGTTCCTCACATTTCTGTGGCAGAAAGTTCTGGAATCTGAGAGGAGCCACACATTTCCTACCACCCAGCGTTCCCCCACGTCTCCCGATAAAAATGATACCTCACTTGTGTGGGTAGGCCTAGCGCCCGCGACAGGAAACGCCCCAAAGCGCAACGTGGACACAGCCAAATTTTTGAAGGAAAACAGAGGTGTTTTTTGCAAAGTGCCTACCTGTAGATTTTGGCCTGTAGCTCAGCCGCCACCTAGGGAAACCTACCAAACCTGTGCATTTCTGAAAACTAGAGACCTAGGGGAATCCAAGATGGGGTGACTTGTGTGGCTCGGACCAGGTTCTGTTACCCAGAATCCTTTGCAAACCTCACAATTTGGCTAAAAAAACACATGTTCCTCACATTTCTGTGGCAGAAAGTTCTGGAATCTGAGAGGAGCCACAAATTTCCTTCCACCCAGCGTTCCCCCACGTCTCCCGATAAAAATCATACCTCACTTGTGTGGGTAGGCCTAGCGCCCGCGACAGGAAACGCCCCAAAGCGCAACGTGGACACAGCCAAATTTTTGAAGGAAAACAGAGGTGTTTTTTGCAAAGTGCCTACCTGTAGATTTTGGCCTGTAGCTCAGCCGCCACCTAGGGAAACCTACCAAACCTGTGCATTTCTGAAAACTAGAGACCTAGGGGAATCCAAGATGGGGTGACTTGTGTGGCTCGGACCAGGTTCTGTTACCCAGAATCCTTTGCAAACCTCACAATTTGGCTAAAAAAACACATGTTCCTCACATTTCTGTGGCAGAAAGTTCTGGAATCTGAGAGGAGCCACAAATTTTCTTCCACCCAGCGTTCCCCCACGTCTCCCGATAAAAATGATACCTCACTTGTGTGGGTAGGCCTAGCGCCCGCGACAGGAAACGCCCCAAAGCGCAACGTGGACACAGCCAAATTTTTGAAGGAAAACAGAGGTGTTTTTTGCAAAGTGCCTACCTGTAGATTTTGGCCTGTAGCTCAGCCGCCACCTAGGGAAACCTACCAAACCTGTGCATTTCTGAAAACTAGAGACCTAGGGGAATCCAAGATGGGGTGACTTGTGTGGCTCGGACCAGGTTCTGTTACCCAGAATCCTTTGCAAACCTCTAATTTGGCTAAAAAACCACATGTTCCTCACATTTCTGTGGCAGAAAGTTCTGGAATCTGAGAGGAGCCACAAATTTCCTACCACCCAGCGTTCCCCCACGTCTCCCGATAAAAATGATACCTCACTTGTGTGGGTAGGCCTAGCGTCCGCGACAGGAAAGGCCCCAAAGCGCAACGTGGACACAGCCAAATTTTTGAAGGAAAACAGAGGTGTTTTTTGCAAAGTGCCTACCTGTAGATTTTGGCCTGTAGCTCAGCCGCCACCTAGGGAAACCTACCAAACCTGTGCATTTCTGAAAACTAGAGACCTAGGGGAATCCAAGATGGGGTGACTTGTGTGGCTCGGACCAGGTTCTGTTACCCAGAATCCTTTGCAAACCTCACAATTTGGCTAAAAAAACACATGTTCCTCACATTTCTGTGGCAGAAAGTTCTGGAATCTGAGAGGAGCCACAAATTTTCTTCCACCCAGCGTTCCCCCACGTCTCCCGATAAAAATGATACCTCACTTGTGTGGGTAGGACTAGCGCCCGCGACAGGAAACGCCCCAAAGCGCAACGTGGACACAGCCAAATTTTTGAAGGAAAACAGAGGTGTTTTTTGCAAAGTGCCTACCTGTAGATTTTGGCCTGTAGCTCAGCCGCCACCTAGGGAAACCTACCAAACCTGTGCATTTCTGAAAACTAGAGACCTAGGGGAATCCAAGATGGGGTGACTTGTGTGGCTCGGACCAAGTTCTGTTACCCAGAATCCTTTGCAAACCTCAAAATTTGGCTAAAAAAACACATGTTCCTCACATTTCTGTGGCAGAAAGTTCTGGAATCTGAGAGGAGCCACAAATTTCCTACCACCCAGCATTCCCCCACGTCTCCCGATAAAAATGATACCTCACTTGTGTGGGTAGGCCTAGCGGCCGCGACAGGAAACGCCCCAAAGCGCAACGTGGACACAGCCAAATTTTTGAAGGAAAACAGAGGTGTTTTTTGCAAAGTGCCTACCTGTAGATTTTGGCCTGTAGCTCAGCCGCCACCTAGGGAAACCTACCAGACCTGTGCATTTCTGCAAACTAGAGACCTAGGGTAATCCAAGATGGGGTGACTTGTGTGGCTCGGACCAGGTTCTGTTACCCAGAATCCTTTGCAAACCTCAAAATTTGGCTAAAAAAACACATGTTCCTCACATTTCTGTGGCAGAAAGTTCTGGAATCTGAGAGGAGCCACAAAATTCCTTCCACCCAGCGTTCCCCCACGTCTCCCGATAAAAATGATACCTCACTTGTGTGGGTAGGCCTAGCGCCCGCGACAGGAAACGCCCCAAAGCGCAACGTGGACACAGCCAAATTTTTGAAGGAAAACAGAGGTGTTTTTTGCAAAGTGCCTACCTGTAGATTTTGGCCTGTAGCTCAGCCGCCACCTAGGGAAACCTACCGAACCTGTGCATTTCTGAAAACTAGAGACCTAGGGGAATCCAAGATGGGGTGACTTGTGTGGCTCGGACCTGGTTCTGTTACCCAGAATCCTTTGCAAACCTCAAAATTTGGCTAATAAAACACATGTTCCTCACATTTCTGTGGCAGAAAGTTCTGGAATCTGAGAGGAGCCACACATTTCCTACCACCCAGCGTTCCCCCACGTCTCCCGATAAAAATGATACCTCACTTGTGTGGGTAGGCCTAGCGCCCGCGACAGGAAACGCCCCAAAGCGCAACGTGGACACAGCCAAATTTTTGAAGGAAAACAGAGGTGTTTTTTGCAAAGTGCCTACCTGTAGATTTTGGCCTGTAGCTCAGCCGCCACCTAGGGAAACCTACCAAACCTGTGCATTTCTGAAAACTAGAGACCTAGGGGAATCCAAGATGGGGTGACTTGTGTGGCTCGGACCAGGTTCTGTTACCCAGAATCCTTTGCAAACCTCACAATTTGGCTAAAAAAACACATGTTCCTCACATTTCTGTGGCAGAAAGTTCTGGAATCTGAGAGGAGCCACAAATTTTCTTCCACCCAGCGTTCCCCCACGTCTCCCGATAAAAATGATACCTCACTTGTGTGGGTAGGCCTAGCGCCCGCGACAGGAAACGCCCCAAAGCGCAACGTGGACACAGCCAAATTTTTGAAGGAAAACAGAGGTGTTTTTTGCAAAGTGCCTACCTCTAGATTTTGGCCTGTAGCTCAGCCGCCACCTAGGGAAACCTACCAGACCTGTGCATTTCTGCAAACTAGAGACCTAGGGTAATCCAAGATGGGGTGACTTGTGTGGCTCGGACCAGGTTCTGTTACCCAGAATCCTTTGCAAACCTCAAAATTTGGCTAAAAAAACACATGTTCCTCACATTTCTGTGGCAGAAAGTTCTGGAATCTGAGAGGAGCCACAAAATTCCTTCCACCCAGCGTTCCCCCACGTCTCCCGATAAAAATGATACCTCACTTGTGTGGGTAGGCCTAGCGCCCGCGACAGGAAACGCCCCAAAGCGCAACGTGGACACAGCCAAATTTTTGAAGGAAAACAGAGGTGTTTTTTGCAAAGTGCCTACCTGTAGATTTTGGCCTGTAGCTCAGCCGCCACCTAGGGAAACCTACCGAACCTGTGCATTTCTGAAAACTAGAGACCTAGGGGAATCCAAGATGGGGTGACTTGGGTGGCTCGGACCTGGTTCTGTTACCCAGAATCCTTTGCAAACCTCAAAATTTGGCTAAAAAAACACATGTTCCTCACATTTCTGTGGCAGAAAGTTCTGGAATCTGAGAGGAGCCACACATTTCCTACCACCCAGCGTTCCCCCACGTCTCCCGATAAAAATGATACCTCACTTGTGTGGGTAGGCCTAGCGCCCGCGACAGGAAACGCCCCAAAGCGCAACGTGGACACAGCCAAATTTTTGAAGGAAAACAGAGGTGTTTTTTGCAAAGTGCCTACCTGTAGATTTTGGCCTGTAGCTCAGCCGCCACCTAGGGAAACCTACCAAACCTGTGCATTTCTGAAAACTAGAGACCTAGGGGAATCCAAGATGGGGTGACTTGTGTGGCTCGGACCAGGTTCTGTTACCCAGAATCCTTTGCAAACCTCACAATTTGGCTAAAAAAACACATGTTCCTCACATTTCTGTGGCAGAAAGTTCTGGAATCTGAGAGGAGCCACAAATTTTCTCCCACCCAGCGTTCCCCCACGTCTCCCGATAAAAATGATACCTCACTTGTGTGGGTAGGCCTAGAGCCCGCGACAAGAAACGCCCCAAAGCGCAACGTGGACACAGCCAAATTTTTGAAGGAAAACAGAGGTGTTTTTTGCAAAGTGCCTACCTGTAGATTTTGGCCTGTAGCTCAGCCGCCACCTAGGGAAACCTACCAAACCTGTGCATTTCTGAAAACTAGAGACCTAGGGGAATCCAAGATGGGGTGACTTGTGTGGCTCGGACCAGGTTCTGTTACCCAGAATCCTTTGCAAACCTCAAAATTTGGCTAAAAAAACACATGTTCCTCACATTTCTGTGGCAGAAAGTTCTGGAATCTGAGAGGAGCCACAAATTTCCTACCACCCAGCGTTCCCCCACGTCTCCCGATAAAAATGATACCTCACTTGTGTGGGTAGGCCTAGCGCCCGCGACAGGAAACGCCCCAAAGCGCAACGTGGACACAGCCAAATTTTTGAAGGAAAACAGAGGTGTTTTTTGCAAAGTGCCTACCTGTAGATTTTGGCCTGTAGCTCAGCCGCCACCTAGGGAAACCTACCAAACCTGTGCATTTCTGCAAACTAGAGACCTAGGGGAATCCAAGATGGGGTGACTTGTGTGGCTCGGACCAGGTTCTGTTACCCAGAATCCTTTGCAAACCTCAAAATTTGGCTAAAAAAACACATGTTCCTCACATTTCTGTGGCAGAAAGTTCTGGAATCTGAGAGGAGCCACAAAATTCCTTCCACCCAGCGTTCCCCCACGTCTCCCGATAAAAATGATACCTCACTTGTGTGGGTAGGCCTAGCGCCCGCGACAGGAAACGCCCCAAAGCGCAACGTGGACACAGCCAAATTTTTGAAGGAAAACAGAGGTGTTTTTTGCAAAGTGCCTACCTGTAGATTTTGGCCTGTAGCTCAGCCGCCACCTAGGGAAACCTACCGAACCTGTGCATTTCTGAAAACTAGAGACCTAGGGGAATCCAAGATGGGGTGACTTGTGTGGCTCGGACCTGGTTCTGTTACCCAGAATCCTTTGCAAACCTCAAAATCTGGCTAAAAAAACACATGTTCCTCACATTTCTGTGGCAGAAAGTTCTGGAATCTGAGAGGAGCCACAAATTTCCTACCACCGAGCGTTCCCCCACGTCTCCCGATAAAAATGATACCTCACTTGTGTGGGTAGGCCTAGCGCTCGCGACAGGAAACGGCCCAAAACACAACGTGGACACATCAAATTTTTTCATAGAAAACAGTGCTTACCTGTGGATTTTGGCCTCTAGCTCAGCCGGCACCTGGGGAAACCTAGCAACCCAGCTCATTTTTTAAAACTAGAGACCTAGGGGAATCCAAGATGGGGTGATTTGCGGGGCTCTGACCAGGTTCTGTTACCCAGAATCCTTTGCAAACATCAAAATTTGGCCCAAAAACACTTTTTCCTCTCATTTTGGTGACAGAAAGTTCTGGAATCTGAGGGAAGCCACAAATTTCCTTCCACCCAGCGTTCCCCTAAGTCTCTCCATATAAATGGTACCTCACTTGTGTGGGTTGGCCTAGCGCCCACGAAAGGAAATGGCCCAAAACACAACGTGGACACAACATATTTTTTCACAGAAAACAGAGGTGTTTTTTGCAAAGTGCCTACCTGTGGATTTTGACCTCTAGCTCAGCCGGCCCCAGGGGGGGGGGAAATGCCCTGAAATAAATTTGACCCCCACCCCCCCCAAACTCCCCCTGCCCAGGAGCGACCCTTGCCTACGGGGTCGCTCCCCCTGCGTGACATTGGCGCCAAACAACAAATCCCCGGTGCCTAGTGGTTTCTGCCCCCTTGGGGGCAGATTGCCCTAAAATTGACCAATCTGCCCCCAAGGGGGGCAGAAATGGTCTAAATACAGTTTGCCCCCCAGGGGAGCGACCCTTGTCTGATGGGTCGCTCCCCATCTCTAAAAAAACAAACAAACAAAAAACAAAACAAAAAATTGCCCTGGCGCCTAGAGGTTTCTGCCACCCCTGGGGGCAGATCAGTCTAATAATAGGTCGATCTGCCCCTAGGGGGGGCAGAAATGGCCTAAAATAAATTTGCCCCCCCCAACCCCCCCCCTCGGAGCGACCCTTGCCTACGGGGTCGCTCCCCCTGCGTGACATTGGCGCCAAAAAACAAATCCCCGGTGCCTAGTGGTTTCTGCCCCCTTGTGACCTAAAATCGACCACTTCTGCCCGGGGGCAGAAATGCTCTAAATACAGTTTGCCCCCCAGGGGAGCGACCCTTGTCTGATGGGTCGCTCCCCATCTCTAAAAAAACAAACAAACAAAAAAAAAAATTGCCCTGGCGCCTAGAGGGGGGCAGAAATGGCCTAAAATAAATTTGCCCCCCCAACCCCCACCCCCCCCCCTCGGAGCGACCCTTGCCTACGGGGTCACTCCCCCTGCGTGACATTGGCACCAAAAAACAAATCCCCGGTGCCTAGTGGTTTCTGCCCCCTTGGGGCAGATTGACCTAAAATCGACCAATCTGCCACCAAGGGGGGCAGAAATGGTCTAAATACAATTTGCCCCCCAGGGGAGCGACCCTTGCCTGATGGGTCGCTCCCCATCTCTAGAAAAAAAAAAACAAACAAAAAAACACAAAAAAAAAAATTGCCCTGGCGCCTAGAGGTTTCTGCCCCCCCTGGGGGTAGATCGGCCTAATACCAATAGGCCGATCTGCCCCCAGGAGGGGCAGAGATGGCCTAAAATAATTTTGCCCCCCCCCCCCGGGGAGCGACCCTTGCCTACAAGGTCGCTCCCCTTGCGTGACGGCGCAAAAAAAAGATCCCTGGTGCCTATTGGTTGCTGCCACCCTTGACCTAAAATCGGCCGATCTGCCCCCAAAGCGGGCAGAAATGGCCTAAATACATTTTACCCCTCCAGGGGAGCGACCCTTGTCCAAGGGGTCGCTCCCCATCTATAAAACAAAAAAATCCCTGGTGCCTAGTGGTTTCTGCCCCCCTTGGGGGCAGATCAGCCGAATCAAAATAGGCTGATCTACCCCCCAGGGGGGCAGAAATGGCCTAAAATAACCCCCCCCCCCCCCAGGGAGCGACCCTTGCCTAAGGGGTCGCTCCCCTTGCGTGAAATTCACGCAAAAAAAAAACTCCCTGGTGTCTAATGGTTTCTGCCCCCCTTGGGGGCAGATTGGCCTCATCAAAATAGGCCAATCTGCCCCCAAGGGGGGCAGAAATGGCCTAAATATAATTTGCCCCCTAGGGGAGCGACCCTTGCCTAAGGGGTCGCTCCCCACCTAAAAAAAAAAGAAAAGATAACAAAAAGAAAAACAAAAAGAAATGATCCCTGGTGCCTAGAGGTTTCTGCCCCCCCAAGGGGGGCAGAAAAGGCCTTCCCAAAAAAATGCCCCCCGTGGGAGCGACCCTTGCCCAAGGGGTCGCTCCCGTAGCGTGAAATTTGCGCAAAAAAAAAACCTCCCTGGTGTCTAATGGTTTCTGCCCCCCTTGGGGGCAGATTGGCCTCATCAAAATAGGCCAATCTGCCCCCAAGGGGGGCAGAAATGGCCTAAATATATATTGCCCCGTAGGGGAGTGACCCTTGCCTAAGGGATCGCTCCCCACCTAAAAAAAAGAGAACATCACCAAAAAAAAAAAAAA
Organism: Pleurodeles waltl; assembly: GCF_031143425.1. Taxonomy (NCBI): domain Eukaryota; kingdom Metazoa; phylum Chordata; class Amphibia; order Caudata; family Salamandridae; genus Pleurodeles; species Pleurodeles waltl. The sequence continues at coordinate 1,128,956,164 of NC_090448.1, forward strand.
GCTCCCTGGTGCCTAGAGGTTTCTGCCCCCCCTGGGGGCAGATCGGCCTAATAATAGGCCAATCTGCCCCCAGGGGGGGCAGAAAAGGCCTTCCCAAAAAAATGCCCCCCCTGGGAGCGACCCTTGCCCAAGGGGTCGCTCCCGTTGCGTGAAATTCGCACGCACAAAAAAAACTCCCTGGTGTCTAATGGTTTCTGCCCCCCTTGGGGGCAGATTGGCCTCATCAAAATAGGCCAATCTGCCCCCAAGGGGGGCAGAAATGGCCTAAATATAATTTGCCCCCTAGGGGAGCGACCCTTGCCTAAGGGGTCGCTCCCCACCTAAAAAAAAAGAAAAATCACAACAAAAAAAAAGAAAAAAAAAAAGGTCCCTGGTGCCTAGAGGTTTCTGTCCCCCCCTGGGGGCAGATCGGCCTAATAATAGGCCAATCTGCCCCCAGGGGGGGCAGAAAAGGCCTTTCTAAAAAAATGCCCCCCCTGGGAGCGACCCTTGCCCAAGGGGTCGCTCCCTTTTGCCAATTTCATTGAAAAAAAAAAATCCCTGGTGTCTAGTGGGGTTTCAAAAGCCGGATTGCAAGCAATCCGGCTTTTGAAACCTGTGAGAGACTTCAAAGGGAAGGAAATACATTTCCTTCCCTTTGAAGCCTCTCGGGGCCTCCCCCATGGGATTGAAAGAGAAATGCAAAAGCATTTCTCTTTCAATCGCGCTGGAAGCAGAGGGAGACCCTGTGACTAATCAGCGCGCGCTCGCACGCTGACGTCACAGGGGGGGTTGGGGGGGTCGGGGGTGGGAGGGGAAGGGCTTCGCCTTCCATCCCTGCTTTGGGGGGTGGGGGGGAACCCCACAGAGGGAGCGCTAGCGCTCCCTCTGGGCTCTGTGCACAGGACGTAATGGTTATGTCCTGGGCACAGCAGCACTGTGCCTCAGGACGTAACCATTACGTCTTGGGCACAGAAGGGGTTAAAAAAGCCAGCCTTATTTTTTTTTATAACCACATTAAATAAACTCTAACACCTGAGGTAAAATTACTTCTTTGGTAGGAGTAGAGCAGTAAGCATTTATCTTGGGTTTTACTCTAGAAAAGAACAGCAGCTATCTTTTTCTACACAAAGCAGTCAATTGTAATCTATTGTATTTACTCGTCAGCATCCTCATGAGTTTACTGGTCTGAGCTGCCAACATTGAAGGCAGCGCTTTTGCTGTGCTGTACACTATTTTTCATTGACTGCTGCTTTGAGCCCTCAGGGTCAATGTAGGTCCAGCATCTATGCTTCAAATTTGTGCTCGGGATATGCTGTGCACTCAAGGTTAACTAGACTCTGTATATGTTTAAAAGGGTAATTTGGACCCGAATGCAAACGCAAAATGGGGCTTCTGAAGTTGCGATGTTAGGGCCATATGTACGAACACTTTTTCCCATAGACACAGAATGGGTAAAAACCTTTGCTACATCTGGCCCTCAGTCACCTTCACATTTTGTTTTTACAGTTTTCTACAGCACAAACTTGGCCAAGGACATTAGAGCTCTTTAAATGAACGGCACATTGCATTACATATACTATTAAGGCACAAGGAGATTAAGTGATGTTGAGTCCAGACCTGGGACTAGGGTTGCCACGTGTCGGTTTTATACTGGCATGCAGGGGCGTAGCTTCGAGGGGTGTTTGGGGTGTTACAACCCCACCTTCAATATATTTTCTGGTAAGTGGCTGTGTACAAGTGCTTTCAGTCGGGCATGGTGAGGTGTGTGTCAGATTTCACTAGGAATTTCTAGACACACCCGACAAAAAACACACACACACTCTCCCTCTCTCTGTTTTGAAAGTCTTCAAAACTGTTGGTTATTTTACAAAATGTGTTTTCTCTCACTTAGTACCCCTATCAATCCGCATTCCTTTCCACTGCCCCTTAAGTCCCTTTCATGCGCTCTGCTTATCTCATAATGTATTTAAGCATCATATGGCAGTCTGATTGTTGGAAATCTGAAGCTCAACCCCTCCCCAACCTTACTAACCAAGCTATGCCCCCTGCTGGCATGACTGGTATTTTATTGTCCATGCTGGTACAAACATTTGGAAAGTCACCTAAAGCCAGTCTGTTTTCCTCACATCAGTACATACTTTAAACTGTAAATGGAAGACGAAAACACTTTAAAATGTGTTATACAGTTGCCTTAATGCCTCTGACTGATAAAGTAAGCAAAGACAGAAAGGCCATGTTAAAAATGAATACAGATGATTTCATATAAATCTCTACTTAAGAACCTGGGACTTAAACCTGGTTCCTCCATTTTATATTAGGTAGCACTGCCCGGTAGGCCACATATCGCACACCCTCCACCCCATCTATTTTTAAAACTTCACCAAGCTGGTGAAATTTAAAAAAACAAAAACTTCAAAAATGAGGCCTGTGCTGCAGTGGTAATGTTGCTGTGCATGGCCGACAGCAAGTCCCTCTGCAGCTCCGCTTACCATGTTCTGAGAAGTCAAGTACTTCCTCTTCTGCAGTGCAGGTCAAAGGGCACTTCCAACAGCAGGAAAGGGCTGGGAGAGTGGAGGGGTCTGTGTGTGCCAATCAGAGGACAAAGTTGAGGAATGCGTGGGTAATGGCATGGCCATACTTTTTTAATTTAACAACAACAGTTTCCCAACTTTTTGTTAAAAGATAACCTTCCTGGGATGGGACAATGGGGATCCTTCAGCTGAAATGGAAGGGAGGCGGTTTCCTGTGTTGTGAAGCCCAGGGAGGAACAGAGAGCCAAATAAGAAATACACCTTCTGCAAGGGTGCCTGCTGCCCGAAGGAGAGTAAGTATGTGCAATTGGTTAACCTGCAAATGAAAAGGCTGCTTGGAAGCTAATATTGGTGTTAACTGATGGCTACTCGAAGCTTCTTGGTGACAAAGAACCTTTTAATGGACACATATAAAAAGGCTGCAGTAGGTGTAGTCTGATTGCATATGACTAAAATCGATATTTTAAAAGCATTTGTTTTAAACCTACATCTTTTTGTGGCAGCCTATCTTGAGCGTAACACTGCATTTTACATTGATTAGTTTAATTTGCATTTATTTTTTATTTAATTTGTGTGTTATTTTATGTGTAGCTACCTGAAAGTGAAAGACCAACAAAATAGTTACAGAATATTTTGTTCTTTGTTGCCACGCCTTCGACCGTGACCCCATTGCATGCAGGATCACAGTTACCCTGCTTTTTTTAATGCAGTTCAACAGCTGCTCCAGATGACACTCAAGAATAACAGGGCCTTTGCAGCTGAATGTCCCCTTGGAAGTCTGTCTCCAGGGGATAGACAAAAGGTGAGGCAAACCTCCTCAGACAACTTAATCCTACTTTGTGAACAATTACTTTCTTAAAATCGCCCGTCTCTGAGGGTGACTTTAATTCCACACACCCCTAGCAGAAAAATAGGCCCAAAAATATTTGCATTAGTGTTTTTACAACATTTTGTAGCTGTTACTCCTGATAAGCCCTCCTCAATCTTTAAAAAAACATGTTGGCTAAAAGTAAAAATATCTTTGATCTCATAAAGCTTAAATTGCCATCTGTTCGCTGGCACTCAATTGTATATGGATGTGCTCCAGTGAAGTTAGCTAGTGGCTGAAGTGGCCTGACCCATGCTCCCGTGCTGTATGATGAAGAGGGCGTGAGAAAAATGTGAATGCCACAATATTAGACCAATGGATGAACAGGGCTAACAGCCACTATAATTATAGTACATCAATCATTTTAATTAAAAAAAATCTTAGTAAACACCAGAGCTAAAAATATGCATTTGCAAAAATAACGGTGCAAAAGTAATTTGGTGTTAATCAGGCACAAACACACACCAGATAGTCAGATCAAATGTTATTTGTGCTGTGGTATTGTTTTAGCTCTCAACTAACGTCTGGGTGCAAGTTACCCCATCAAAGAGGCAGTTGCAGGAGAACAGAGGCACAACATTGTTGTGCATTATTTTTTATCTTTCCATCCACTCCCTAGAATTGTTTCCCTTTCTCTAAAAATGTTGAGGAAAGCTGATTAATCAGTCGTCCATGCTATTACTGCAAGGTAGCTGCACCCGTCCAACTCATTCTCACTTTTCCCAGTGCTTAACTATGATGTGAGTCTACCTCCATGTCAGTAACACTCAGCCTCATCTTTCTTTCCTATTTTACCTCCACTTCTTTTCTTGCACAGTCCATAACTTTGAGGAGGACCTAACCAACACAGCTTGTGCCAAATAAGGCAACAGCAGGCCGCTCTCACCTCAGGTGTCTACCCGTATAGACACATCCCAGCAAAGGGTAATATTTTTTGTAATGTGGAGCTCTATCCTCAGTTAAGACATCACTTAGGGCCCTCATTACAACCCTGGCGGTCGGTGTAAAAAGCGGCGGTAATACCGGTAACAGGCCAGCAGAAAAAAATCAGAATTACGAGCATGACGGTTACCGCCATGCAAAACCGCCACTTTTACACATCGACCACCAGGGTGGTAACGACTGCTGGGCTGGAGACTTCGGTCTCTAGCCCGGCGGCCGTCACTAGACCCCGCATACCACCATGGATTTTGTGGGGTTTTGTACCGCTACGTAATCCATGGTGGTAGGCACTATCAGTGCCAGGAAATTAATTCCCTGGCACTGAGTGGGGTCTCCTCCTCCCCTCACCCCTCCCCTGAGTCCTCCCCCAACACCCACAACCCCCCTACAATCCCCCAAAGGTGGTAGGACCCCCAAACCCCGTACGTGCACGCTCACACCACTCATGCACATACACGCACACTTACATGCACACTTGCACGCAGACATATACGTCACATTTCCCATACCCCCGCATCCATACACACACTCACACAACCACTCTACACACTCACACGCACACCCCCATGCACGCACACAACATCCCCCAACCCCCTCCCCTAACGAACACTGTTCCGGTGATCCTCCGGGAGGGAACGGGATTGTTGGGGTCTGCTCCGCCGCCAGCACCGCGTCACCAGAACACCGCCACGCCGAATACTGGGACGTGATTCGGTGGGCGATGTTCTGATGACGTGGCGGTGGAGCAGCCTCCACTTCACCGCCGACCGCCAGTATAGCTCCTGGCGGCTCTCCGTCCGAAAAAGGGCAGAGGGCTGGCAGCAGTCATGATACGGTTGGCGGAAGACCGCCACCACTGGCGGTCTTCGGCCCGGAGTAACCTCGGCGGTCTTCCAAAAATACTGCTGAGGTTGAAATGAGGGCCTTAGTGTTGTTTAGAAGACCCTCACACACCCTATTGATGTCATGCTTCATCCTTGAGTCTCATCCTGGTCCCTAAAACCTAAAGATTAGCCCTAAAGACTAGCCCTTCTTTCCCCTATCAAATCCATTCCTGGCCACAAGAACCCAGTCCTCAATGTCGTTTTAGTTTTGCGGACTCCTAAATAACAATTGTGAGCCAGTTCGATCGATCGCTCCAGTGCTTAATTTGTGTATAAAAACATGCCGGTGCTAAAAGCCCTCCTCTTAAACATGCAGCTGCTGCAATTAAATGTGCGAGCACGGGATACTGAGCCAGCTTAATCCCGAAACCATCTCTGGCCTCTTCACTCCATTTAAAGGCCTTCCCTGTCCCTTCAGCTCACTCTTGCAGCTTTTTGCTTTCTCCCATTGTGAAAATGTTTCGTGTTTCTCTTCCTCCGTCTTTCCCAAATGTGTCTTTAGCTCGCTGTAAATGCTTGAGGCAGAACATTAAGCGCCGGCCCTCAAAAATAAGTGCCGGTGCTCAGCACCGGTTACAACAAGCACAAATTAAGCACTGGATCTTTCTCACCTTTTCAGGGGGGGTTCATCCCAACCTTATTAATAGTAAACCGTCATCCTGAAAAGGTGTCTCTCACCATCTAGTTGTGGTTCTTCACAAACTTTCCGCTGGGACCACCCTTCCTATATTATTTTCTATTTTTTAATTAGCTATGGGTTTTCATTAACAAGTGCATATATTTTCATTTAATGATCTGCAAGCATAGTTGTAGCATAACACTTCGTGTATGACTTTAAGACAACTAACAAACAACCACTTATGAATTTCAAGGTACTACATTTTAACATACAGTAATATAGTGAAGCAATTAACATTAACATCCTCATACATAGTTCTAATTCCACAAATTACCACCAGCATTACATGAATACCTACCTAGTGGTTGTGCCTCATTATCAGCATGTGAAGAAACTCTTTTCACTTCCGGTTCGGTAATTGTGCCTAAAATGGGCAGTGATGGTGGGAAGGGTCTGTTGTCTTTATTCTTCAAGGCCGTGGTCATTTCACTCCAGACCGTGGCTCCTGTATTGCCCCTGTAATGTCTTTCTAAAGCCGTGTGCCATATCTTGTGAATTGTCCCACCTTCAATTGGTAATTAGATCTCAAGTCTTGGAATGTCCAGCTTGTGATAGTCATACAAACCCTCAGTTTTAATTATGTTTTCATCACTGCACTGCATCGTAACTGAGACTGAACCCAGCTCAGTTTTTTTTTGGGTGCAGCTATAAGGAAAGCTCTGAGGTGTATGGCTCCTCCAAATTTGTTTGATGGAAACCTTTCTTCCAAAAGTGTATGGTCACCTCTAATAGCTTCATTTGCTTCTTTGACCTAGAGCATAAATCCAACACTCCTGAGACAATTAACTCTCTATTTTTAGAGCCTAACATGTATTTTATTTCCTCTGCTAGATGATCACTGAGCCACAATGCCACCTACTAGAGTTGTGATGCTAGATACTAATGTTTGTAGGAAGGAGTGGCCAGCTGCCCTACAATCATGGGCGACTGCAGCTTACACGTGCCCCCTTATTTCTGCCTCAACCCCTGATCAGCTCTAGAACCATCGTATTCAGAGCCTTAAAGCGCTTTCTATGTGTTATCACTGAGGCTCAGAGGAGATTCTGCACATAGACAACTTGACTGTCTATATTGGATCGTCCCAGAATTCTGTGCAGGAGTACTGGGACAGGCTGAAGGGATGATGTGAGATCCTAGGATTTGCCATGGGTGCTTGGCATCTAGAGCATTCCACCCACACTTAAAAAACCCGCACAGGGCATAAACGGGGATCAAGACCCCGGAGCTGAATGGTGATGGCTGAAACACCATGGACAGCTGAAAGGACATGCCATCTGATACCTTGAAGGATTACGGACTCTGTCTGCAACTGACCGCCAGGACTAAATGGGTCTTTCCAGGGCCAGTGACACTACCTCCGTTACCACCCCTGAAGATCAGTTGGGAGAGGTCCTGGACATTTGTGCCCCAGCAGAAGGATAGGAGCAAGAGAAGCCAGGCAAAGGAGAAAGCTGGTGCAGGTAGCCAGTGAAACCAGCTAACCACATGGTATGCCCCTTTAAAGGAAAGAAAGCCTGCTGAAAATAATTCTGGTGGCTAGAGCTCGCCACCAAAGGTAAAATGAGCCGAAAAATCGAAGAGATTAGCCCAATGGGGCCTTTTAAAAGATCTGACCTTTGACCAAAGCTCCAGAAATGAAGCGTGTGGGGCTCTGCTGCAATTTGTGAAGCAACCCCCAGAGTGGGCAAGTGCTTGGGGGTTGGTGACACGCTCCACTTTATTTATTTAATTTTGCCCAGGAGGGGGTGGGTCTGGTCCCCCTCCCCAGGTGCCCTTTGGGCACCTGGACTCCATTCCCTGGGCCAGCGCAACATTCCATGGGGCCTGGGACCCCATCCCTCGGCCCTGACATGAGGATGAGGTGGAAGCACAACCATGTTTCCCCTGTATATTGTAGCTGTCCCCCACCCCATGCCTCTGACTGGGGAGAGTAGCACAGACGGCAGCCTCCGTGTGAGGATGCGGGCAGGGAAAAGAACACGCTGGCTCCCACATCGGCTGGGGACCATATAGACCAGGCAGGGATCCAGCCAGGCAGTGCAGCAGTGGGCCCTCTGCACTGCCCCAACTTCGAAAACTACTATGGGTGCCCCTGTTGGAGTCAGAGCACCCCTTGAGGAGAACTATTAAAAGAGATAACCATGTGGCTTGAAGCCGCCTTATCTGATCCATGGCCTGGGGAGCTGCTCCTTAGATATTTGCCTCTTCTGCCCTTGAGCTCCCCATGATGCCCCACAAGGCTAAATGTGTTATTTATTCTGCTTTCTTGTTCTCCAGGGAGATGCAAGGACATCACTAACTATCAAAACAAGCGTTGTGGGGGGCTGCAGGGATTGCAGGAGGCCCCCTAGGAAGGTAAATAAAACTTGCCTTACTTTACTGGGGACAGTAAATTAATGACTACCCATACCCTCCCCCCAGACTTCCAAAACACTTCCAGAGTTGGTCCTTTTGCTCTTGGGTTCTGGAGTTCAGTAACTTTTAAAGGTGGGTCTTATGGCTGCATTGTATGTGGCCTAAAGAGTACAAAGAAAGATTCTAAGATAAGTTATTGTAATTTTAAATGATGTTTTGGATATTGCTTGCAGTGATTTTTTTCATAAACATTATAATGCATTGCTATGACTATATTTAAACATGGTTTCTGATTTTATTGATATGATAGTGACTAGACATGTGGTTCTAGTTTGGTGACCCCTTGACCAAGCCAATAGATTTGTCTTATATATATTGTTGTGGGGACCCCTGACAAAACTAATAAACCCTCTTACACTGTGATGTTCTATTAGGTATAGGTGGAGGGTATTGTGATTCTGGGGTTCAGGACTCACTAGGGGTCAAATTTGATTTTTGAATGTGATCAAATGTATTTCCAAATACCTCATGTATATATGTATAAATTAATACATAGTATTTAGTGTGCGTGGGGGGTATGCACCAGTGTCATGCAGGTCCTTGAACACGTGGGTGAGGAGCATGAACTGGCAGTGGAGCCAGTGGAGTTTTTTGAGGTGCGGGGTCATATGAATGCGGTGAGGGAGACTCAGGATGAGTCTTGATGTGGTGTTCTGGATGGTCTGTAGTCTTTAAACTAGGTGGACCTCAATTCCCAGGTAGAGGTTGTTTCCATAGTCCAGTCCACTGGTGATGAGGGCTTTGATGATGGTGCTTCTTGCATTTTGGGGAAGCCACTCGAAAATCTTATGTAACATGCACAGGATGAAGAAGCAGGAGGATGACACTGTGTTGACCTTTTGGTGAGACTGCTGTCCAGGATGATACCGAGATTCCTGGTGTGCTCAGCTGGGATTGGAGTGGCCCTCAGTTCTGTAGGCCACCAGGAGGCATCACTGCTGAAAATCAAGACTTCCGTATTGTCTGTGTTGAACCTGAGGCCGTTATTCCTCATCCAATTGGTGATGCTGGTTATTCGTTGGTGGAAGTTGTTTTTTCTGGCAGTGGAGTTTTCGGAGAGGGCGAGGATGAGTTGCGTTTCATCAGCGTAGGATATAATGTTGAGTCCATGTGATCTGACTATGCTGGCAAGGCGGGACATGTAGCTCTTAAAGAGTTTGGGGCTGAGTGATGAGCCTTGAGGGACTCTGCAGATGAATGGTTTGGGTTTGGAGGTGTAGGGTAGAAGGTGGCCATGTTGTGTTCTGTTGGTGAGGAAGGAGGAGATTAATCTGAGGGCAGCTTCTTTGATGCCTATGTCCTGAAGACTGACGATGAGTGTGTGAAAGGAGGCGGTGCTGAAGGCAGCTGAGAGATGGAAGAGGATAAGGGCGGCTATCGCCCCTTTGTCGAGGATGGCATGGATGTCACCTGTGGCTGTGATTAGGGCTGTCCTGGTGATGTGGTTGCTGCAGAATACGGATTGGAAGTCATTTAGGAGATGACTGTGTTTTAGGCAGATGATGAATTGTTGGTTGATGGCCTTTTTTTCTCAAACTGTTTTTATTTTTATTGAGTGAAACAAATACAAAGAGGTACTTTGCGATGCGACAGTCCATGATTTCGTCGATCAACATTATGCTATTGTGCAACTCAGCATATCATCATAACTGCATATGAAAAGTGACCCTTCATGTTACCCTAATCCTCTGCAGTGTATCAACATTCATGTAATAAGCAGACTTCGAACTGTACTGTACATCCCTTCCCTCCCCGGCAATAAGTCAAGGACGAAACCCTTTGAGAAAGTGGGTGGGAAGAGTTGCGTATGTAACCATCCCATGGTAGTATCACCAGTACGGATCACAAAATATAAAAGGGGAACAAATTACAAAGGGGGGACGGGGTGGAAACTTAACTAACTAATAAACCAGGCATGTCGAGGATGAGCGTACACCAGGCATTTCTATTGGGTGGTGGTGAGGTTGTGTTTGGATTAATACCTTATAGTAGTCAGTCTGTGTTCTGGCAGTGCAGTGGGTATAAGTATCTTATATCTGGACCAGGCTGCAGCCAGGGCCATCTTGGCCGCTCCAAAACACAGCCACATAATTGATCTATCCCCTGCCATCTGGTGTTTGAGAGTAGGGTCCCGCAAGCCTAGTAATGTGAATTCTGGCGAGTGTGTTAGAGGGTATCCCAAGATGTCTTTCATCTGAGCAAGTATTTCCTCCCAGTATGGCTTAATTGTGGGGCAGTCCCACCATATATGATGGAAGTCCCCAAACAGACCGCAGCCCCTCCAGCATCTATCAGATGAATTTGGGAAAATCTTATGCAATTTAGCGGGGTGAAGGTACCAGTCACAGAGGACCTTGTAGTGAGCTTCCTGAATGCCCATTGATCTATTAAATTTCTTAAGATCTCTTGCTAGGGTTCGCCATTGCTCTGTAGAAATCTCCCTCCCTAGGATTTGATCTCAGAGCTCTGTGTGTCTTACTGCAGGGGGTGTCCCCGAGGAAGTCAAGAGCGAATATAGAAAGGAAATGGTCCCCTTAGTTCCTGTCTGTTTCTGTACACACTTTTCAGGTGGGGATAGTTCCCTTGTGGCCGCTTGTTTGATAGTGGGGTCAGATACCCAGTGCATAAGTTGGTTGTAGTGATATAGCTCGGTTGCCGATAGGTTAAAGTCACGTCGACAGTTCTCTAACATCAGAGTGTCACTGCCGTGGAATAAGTTAGAAATTGTGCGACAGCCCTCTTCTCTCCACGCGTCAAAGGGCCCCATGGTGAGGCCTGAGGTAAACTCTTTATTAAAGTTTATTGGAGTATGTGGGGAGGGTAAGGATGTCAAAGCATATTTAGTGGCCACTTCACTTCGTCCCACGCTTTCAATGTTGTTCTAATCAGGGTACTCAGGTATGCGTTGTGGGGGCATGTCGCTTTAGGCTTCCAAAGTAAGTCCCAAATCGTTTTCCCCACAACTGCTCTATCCATACGGAGCCAGTGTTTGTCTGATTCTTGTAGTGACCATTCAGTGATCACTCTGAGTTGCGTTGCTTTATAGTAGAGCGGGAAGTTGTGAAGTATTAATCCTCTTTCCGCAGTGGGTAGAGTCAATAGTTTGTTCGAGAGACTGGCCCTTTTTTCTGCCAGAGAAATTCTCTAATCGTTGTTCGGAGCGTTGTGAAAAACTGCCTATCGATTTCCACTGGGAGCCCTTGAAAGAGGTACAAAAGGCGTGGTAGGACTGCCATTTTGATGGTATTTATACATCCCAGCCATGAAATATGTAGGGGGGTCCAGGCTTTCAAATCTTGTTTTAGTCATCGTAGGAGTGTTTTTTTAATGACTTTAGCCAGGCAAGCGAGCAGTGACATCAGTCTGTAGTTGCTGAGTTTGTTGGGGTACACTTAAGGTTTCTTTAGCAGGGTTTACTTTGATTTCTGTGTGTTTACAGTCTTCTGGGAAGGCGGCAGAATCCATTGAGGTGGTGAGTAGGATGGAAACTTCTAGGCTGATCCTGGATGTTCCTAGATGGAAGATGTGGTGGGGCATTGCACGGACAGGGGCCCTAAGTGGATGGATTTCATGACGGTGATGATGTCCTGAGTGTTGAGGTGGTTTCAGGTGGTTACCCTTGGAATGGTCATGTGTGTGGAGATATGGGCATTGAAAAAATCTTTTGGCTTGAGTTGGGGGTTTAAGTTTCTGTGGATTTTGTCGTTGAAGAAATCTGTGAGACTGTCGCATAGGACCTCAGAGGGAGAAATATTGCTTGTCACCATTGTGAGGCTGGTGAATTCCTTGACTATGCAGAAGGACTCCTTATTGTCGCTGGGTTTAGCTTTGATGCACAATGCCAGGGCTTTTTTTTCATTTCACGTAGTTGCCGGAGGTATAGGTTGAGTGCTGATTTGTAGGCAGTTCTGTCAGCTGGGTCTTTGTTAATGTGCCACCTTCTCTCTAGGTACTTGCAGTGGGGCTTGGCTGTTCTGAGGTCCTCGATGTACCTGCTGGCTTGCTTGATCTTCTGTTTTCCTTGTTCTTGATGGGAGCGACGATGCCAGCGCAACCAGTGATCCAGGTGTGGAAGCTTTTGATGTCCTGGTTCACATTGTTGAGGTATTTCGGTGGGTTGAGGATGAAGGTGATGATCCATTCGGTCCATGAGGCCTTGTTCCAGATGTGATGGGTGACTTTGGGTTGCGTTGTGGGAAAAGGCATATGGCTCATGATAATGAAGTGGACAATTAAGTGGTGAGTCCAAGTGAGTTGGTGGTGTGGCTGTATTTAATGTGGTCGCTGGCAACGAATATGGGGTCTACCCAGTGCAAAATATGTGTTTGTACTTTCCGGTGTGAGATCAGCACCTATTTTTGAGTGTCGGCTCTTATTTTTCTGCCTCAAGCATTTACTGTGAGAAAAAAAACACATATGGGAAAGGTGGAGAAAGAGAAAAATGAAAAAGCGTCACAAAGTAAGAAAGCAGAAAGCTGCGAGAGTGAGTGGAAGGGGCAGGGAGTGGCTGTAAATGGATTAAAGAGGCCCGAGATGGCTTTAGGATTACGCAGCCTCAGTATTCTCTGATGGTACATTTAATTGTAGCAGGTGCATGTTTCAGAGGAGAGCTTTGGGCACGGCACGTTTTTATTTACAAATTAAGCACTGGGTCGAGCATGTGTGCTGCGATGTTTGTGGTGTTGTGTATTAGTTAAGTGAGGCTGATGGTTATAGTGCCGAGGAGATTGGCGGAGTTAGGTTTGGTTATGTCGTCAAGGTGGAAACTGAGGTCACAGAGGAACATGTAGTTCTTTGAGATGACGGAGATGGGGTGATGAAATCAGTGATGAGGTTGTAGAAAGTGGTTCAGATCCCGGGGGACAGTATGCGAGGGTTGCCTTACTGGTGGATTTCCCACCCGTTTGGATAGTTAGGTGGAGCTGTTCCATTGCTGGGGTGGTGTTGTCCATGGTGCATTTGATGGAGTCCCTGTGGATGATGGCGGTTCCACCGCCTGGCTTTTTGATGCGGTTGTGATGGATGATTATGTGTCCTGCAGGTATGGCGGTGGTGATGTCGGGGCTGACATGGGGTTGAACCAGGTCTCGGTGAGGAAGACAATGTCGGGCACAAGAGTGTCAATAAGATCCCAAAACGTGGTGGTGTGTTTGCAAAGTAAGTGAGTATTGAGGAGGGTGCATGTGAGTTTGTGGTGGGTAGCTGGTGTTGTGCGTCCAGCGGACTGGGTGTTGCTGAGAGGGGAGGGGATGTGTGTGCTGTGGCAGGTGAAGTGGGAGAGGGTGCAGTTGAAAGGTTCTACCGTGGAGTGTGGTGCAGTGAGGTTGCAGTGTTCATGGCGGAGTCGAGGGAGGGTGGTAGAAATGTAGCTTTGGGTCGTGCTTGAACTAGTGTAGGAAGTTGGCTCTGTATGTGCTATTTCAAAGTAAGGAATAGCATGCACAGAGTCCAAGGGTTCCCCTTAGAGGTAAGATAGTGGCAAAAAGAGATAATACTAATGCTCTATTTTGTGGTAGTGTGGTCGAGCAGTAGGCTTATCCAAGGAGTAGTGTTAAGCATTTGTTGTACATACACATAGACAATAAATGAGGTACACACACTCAGAGACAAATCCAGCCAATAGGTTTTTGTATAGAAAAATATCTTTTCTTAGTTTATTTTAAGAACCACAGGTTCAAATTCTACATGTAATATCTCATTCGAAAGGTATTGCAGGTAAGTACTTTAGGAACTTCAAATCATCAAAATTGCATGTATACTTTTCAAGTTATTCACAAATAGCTGTTTTAAAAGTGGACACAGTGCAATTTTCACAGTTCCTAGGGGAGGTAAGTATTTGTTAGGTTAACCAGGTAAGTAAGACACTTACAGGGCTTAGTTCTTGGTCCAAGGTAGCCCACCGTTGGGGGTTCAGAGCAACCCCAAAGTCACCACACCAGCAGCTCAGGGCCGGTCAGGTGCAGAGTTCAAAGTGGTGCCCAAAACACATAGGCTAGAATGGAGAGAAGGGGGTGCCCCGGTTCCGGTCTGCTTGCAGGTAAGTACCCGCGTCTTCGGAGGGCAGACCAGGGGGGTTTTGTAGGGCACCGGGGGGGACACAAGCCCACACAGAAATTTCACCCTCAGCAGCGCGGGGGCGGCCGGGTGCAGTGTAGAAACAAGCGTCGGGTTTGTAATGGAAGTCAATGGGAGATCTAGGGATCTCTTCAGCGCTGCAGGCAGGCAAGGGGGGGGGTTCCTCGGGGAAACCTCCACTTGGTCAAGGGAGAGGGACTCCTGGGGGTCACTCCTCCAGTGAAAGTCCGGTCCTTCAGGTCCTGGGGGCTGCGGGTGCAGGGTCTCTCCCAGGCGTCGGGACTTAGGATTCAAAGAGTCGCGGTCAGGGGAAGCCTCGGGATTCCCTCTGCAGGCGGCGCTGTGGGGGCTCAGGGGGGACAGGTTTTTGTACTCACAGTCTTAGAGTAGTCCTGGGGTCCCTCCTGAGGTGTTGGGTCGCCACCAGCCGAGTCGGGGTCGCCGGGTGCAGTGTTGCAAGTCTCACGCTTCTTGCGGGGAGCTTGCAGGGTTCTTTAAAGCTGCTGGAAACAAAGTTGCAGCTTTTCTTGGAGCAGGTCCGCTGTCCTCGGGAGTTTCTTGTCTTTTCGAAGCCGGGGCAGTCCTCAGAGGATGTCGAGGTCGCTGGTCCCTTTGGAAGGCGTCGCTGGAGCAGGATCTTTGGAAGGCAGGAGACAGGCCGGTGAGTTTCTGGAGCCAAGGCAGTTGTCGTCTTCTGGTCTTCCTCTGCAGGGGTTTTCAGCTAGGCAGTCCTTCTTCTTGTAGTTGCAGGAATCTAATTTTCTAGGGTTCAGGGTAGCCCTTAAATACTAAATTTAAGGGCGTGTTTAGGTCTGGGGGGTTAGTAGCCAATGGCTACTAGCCCTGAGGGTGGGTACACCCTCTTTGTGCCTCCTCCCAAGGGGAGGGGGTCACAATCCTAACCCTATTGGGGGAATCCTCCATCTGCAAGATGGAGGATTTCTAAAAGTTAGAGTCACTTCAGCTCAGGACACCTTAGGGGCTGTCCTGACTGGCCAGTGACTCCTCCTTGTTTTTCTCATTATTTTCTCCGGCCTTGCCGCCAAAAGTGGGGCCTGGCCGGAGGGGGCGGGCAACTCCACTAGCTGGAGTGTCCTGCTGGGTTGGCACAAAGGAGGTGAGCCTTTGAGGCTCACCGCCAGGTGTGACAATTCCTGCCTGGGGGAGGTGTTAGCATCTCCACCCAGTGCAGGCTTTGTTACTGGCCTCAGAGTGACAAAGGCACTCTCCCCATGGGGCCAGCAACATGTCTCGGTTTGTGGCAGGCTGCTAAAACTAGTCAGCCTACACAGATAGTCGGTTAAGTTTCAGGGGGCACCTCTAAGGTGCCCTCTGAGGTGTATTTTACAATAAAATGTACACTGGCATCAGTGTGCATTTATTGTGCTGAGAAGTTTGATACCAAACTTCCCAGTTTTCAGTGTAGCCATTATGGTGCTGTGGAGTTCGTGTTTGACAGACTCCCAGACCATATACTCTTATGGCTACCCTGCACTTACAATGTCTAAGGTTTTGTTTAGACACTGTAGGGGTACCATGCTCATGCACTGGTACCCTCACCTATGGTATAGTGCACCCTGCCTTAGGGCTGTAAGGCCTGCTAGAGGGGTGTCTTACCTATACTGCATAGGCAGTGAGAGGCTGGCATGGCACCCTGAGGGGAGTGCCATGTCGACTTACTCGTTTTGTCCTCACTAGCACACACAAGCTGGTAAGCAGTGTGTCTGTGCTGAGTGAGAGGTCTCCAGGGTGGCATAAGACATGCTGCAGCCCTTAGAGACCTTCCTTGGCATCAGGGCCCTTGGTACTAGAAGTACCAGTTACAAGGGACTTATCTGGATGCCAGGGTCTGCCAATTGTGGATACAAAAGTACAGGTTAGGGAAAGAACACTGGTGCTGGGGCCTGGTTAGCAGGCCTCAGCACACTTTCAATTGTAAACATAGCATCAGCAAAGGCAAAAAGTCAGGGGGCAACCATGCCAAGGAGGCATTTCCTTACACAACCCCCCCCCCAAACGAAAGAGGATGAGACTAACCTTTCCCAAGAGAGTCTTCATTTTCTAAGTGGAAGAACCTGGAAAGGCCGTCTGCATTGGCATGGGCAGTCCCAGGTCTGTGTTCCACTATAAAGTCCATTCCCTGTAGGGAGATGGACCACCTCAACAGTTTAGGATTTTCACCTTTCATTTGCATCAGCCATTTGAGAGGTCTGTGGTCAGTTTGAACTAGGAAGTGAGTCCCAAAGAGGTATGGTCTCAGCTTCTTCAGGGACCAAACCACAGCAAAGGCCTCCCTCTCAATGGCACTCCAACGCTGCTCCCTGGGGAGTAACCTCCTGCTAATGAAAGCAACAGGCTGGTCAAGGCCATCATCATTTGTTTGGGACAAAACTGCCCCTATCCCATGTTCAGAGGCATCAGTCTGCACAATGAACTGCTTAGAATAATCTGGAGCTTTTAGAACTGGTGCTGAGCACATTGCTTGTTTCAGGGTGTCAAAGGCCTGTTGGCATTCCACAGTCCAGTTCACTTTCTTGGGCATTTTCTTGGAGGTGAGTTCAGTGAGGGCTGTCACAATGGATCCATATCCCTTCACCAACCTCCTGTAATACCCAGTCAAGCCAAGGAATGCCCTGACTTGAGTCTGGGTTTTTGGAGCTACCCAGTCCAGAATAGTCTGGATCTTGGGTTGGAGTGGCTGAACTTGGCCTCCACCTACAAGGTGGCCCAAGTAAACCACAGTTCCCTGCCCTATCTGGCATTTGGATGCCTTGATAGAGAGGCCTGCAGATTGCAGAGCCTTCAAAACCTTCTTCAGGTGGACCAGGTGATCCTGCCAGGTGGAGCTAAAGACAGCAATATCATCAAGATAAGCTGTGCTAAAGGACTCCAAGCCAGCAAGGACTTGATTCACCAACCTTTGGAAGGTGGCAGGGGCATTCTTTAAACCAAAGGGCATAACAGTAAACTGATAATGCCCATCAGGTGTGGAGAATGCTGTTTTCTCTTTTGCTCCAGGTGCCATTTTTATTTGCCAGTACCCTGCTGTCAAGTCAAAGGTACTTAGGAATTTGGCAGCACCCAATTTGTCTATGAGCTCATCAGCTCTTGGAATTGGATGAGCATCTGTCTTGGTGACAGAATTGAGCCCTCTGTAGTCCACACAAAACCTCATCTCTTTCTTTCCATCTTTGGTGTGAGGTTTGGGGACTAAGACCACTGGGCTAGCCCAGGGGCTGTCAGAGCGCTCAATCACTCCCAATTCCAGCATCTTGTGGACTTCCACCTTGATGCTTTCCTTAACATGGTCAGACTGTCTAAAGATTTTGTTCTTGACAGGCATGCTGTCTCCTGTGTCCACATCATGGGTACACAGGTGTGTCTGACCAGGGGTTAAGGAGAAGAGTTCAGGAAACTGTTGTAGGACTCTCCTACAATCAGCTTGCTGTTGGCCAGAGAGGGTGTCTGAGTAGATCACTCCATCTACTGTGCCATCTTTTGGGTCTGATGACAGAAGATCAGGGAGAGGTTCACTCTCTGCCTCCTGATCCTCATCTGTTACCATCAACAGATTCACATCAGCCCTGTCATGGAAGAGCTTAAGGCGGTTCACATGGATCACCCTCTTGGGGCTCCTGCTTGTGCCCAGGTCCACCAGGTAGGTGACCTGACTCTTCCTTTCTAGTACTGGGTAAGGGCCACTCCATTTGTCCTGGAGTGCCCTGGGAGCCACAGGCTCCAGAACCCAGACTTTCTGCCCTGGTTGGAACTCAACCAGTGCAGCCTTTTGGTCATACCAAAACTTCTGGAGTTGTTGGCTAGCCTCAAGGTTTTTGGTTGCCTTTTCCATGTACTCTGCCATTCTAGAGCGAAGGCCAAGTACATAGTCCACTATGTCCTGTTTAGGCTCATGGAGAGGTCTCTCCCAGCCTTCTTTAACAAGGGCAAGTGGTCCCCTTACAGGATGACCAAACAGAAGTTCAAAGGGTGAGAATCCTACTCCCTTCTGTGGCACCTCTCTGTAAGCGAAAAGCAGGCATGGCAAGAGGACATCCCATCTCCTTTTGAGTTTTTCTGGGAGCCCCATGATCATGCCCTTTAATGTCTTGTTGAATCTCTCAACTAAGCCATTAGTTTGTGGATGGTATGGTGTAGTGAATTTATAAGTCACCCCACACTCATTCCACATGTGCTTTAGGTATGCTGACATGAAGTTGGTACCTCTGTCAGACACCACCTCCTTAGGGAAACCCACTCTGGTAAAGATACCAATGAGGGCCTTGGCTACTGCAGGGGCAGTAGTCGACCTAAGGGGAATAGCTTCAGGATACCTGGTAGCATGATCCACTACTACCAGGATATACATATTTCCTGAGGCTGTGGGAGGTTCTAGTGGACCAACTATGTCCACACCCACTCTTTCAAAGGGAACCCCCACCACTGGAAGTGGAATGAGGGGGGCCTTTGGATGCCCACCTGTCTTACCACTGGCTTGACAGGTGGGGCAGGAGAGGCAAAACTCCTTAACCATGTTGGACATATTGGGCCAGTAGAAGTGGTTGACTAACCTCTCCCACGTCTTGGTTTGTCCCAAATGTCCAGCAAGGGGAATGTCATGGGCCAATGTTAGGATGAACTCCCTGAACAGCTGAGGCACTACCACTCTCCTAGTGGCACCAGGTTTGGGGTCTCTGGCCTCAGTGTACAGGAGCCCATCCTCCCAATAGACCCTATGTGTTCCATTTTTCTTGCCTTTGGACTCTTCAGCAGCTTGCTGCCTAAGGCCTTCAAGAGAGGGACAGGTTTCTTGTCCCTTACACAGCTCCTCCCTTGAGGGTCCCCCTGGGCCTAAGAGCTCAACCTGGTAAGGTACAAGCTCCAAAGGCTCAGTTCCTTCAGAGGGCAGAACTTCTTCCTGAGAAGAGAGGTTCCCTTTCTTTTGCTGTGTTGCAGTTGGTTTCCCAACTGACTTTCCTGTTCTCTTGGTAGGCTGGGCCATTCTTCCAGACTCCAGCTCTACTTGTTCACCCTGTGCCTTGCATTGTGCTCTTGTTTTCACACACACCAGTTCAGGGATACCCAGCATTGCTGCATGGGTTTTTAGTTCTACCTCAGCCCATGCTGAGGACTCCAGGTCATTTCCAAGCAGACAGTCCACTGGGATATTTGAGGAGACCACCACCTGTTTCAGGCCATTGACCCCTCCCCATTCTAAAGTAACCATTGCCATGGGATGTACTTTTCTCTGATTGTCAGCGTTGGTGACTGTGTAAGTTTTTCCAGTCAGGTATTGGCCAGGGGAAACCAGTTTCTCTGTCACCATGGTGACACTGGCACCTGTATCCCTCAGGCCCTCTATTCTAGTCCCATTAATTAAGAGTTGCTGTCTGTATTTTTGCATGTTAGGCGGCCAGACAGCTAGTGTGGCTAAATCCACCCCACCCTCAGAAACTAGAATAGCTTCAGTGTGGACCCTGATTTGCTCTGGGCACACTGTTGATCCCACTTGGAGACTAGCCATACCAGTGTTACCTGGATGGGAGTTTGGAGTGGAACCTTTCTTGGGACAGGCCTTGTCTCCAGTTTGGTGTCCATGCTGTTTACAGCTATGACACCAGGCCTTTTTGGGATCAAAGTTTTTACCCTTGTACCCATTGTTTTGTGAAGAGGCTCTGGGCCCACCCTCCTGTGCAGGTTTTTGTGGGCCTGTAGAAGACTCTTTACTATTTTTAGTTTTGGTTGTCTCATCACCCTTCCCCTGGGGAGTCTTTGTGACCCCTTTCTTTTGGTCACCCCCTGTTGAAGTCTTGGACACCCTTGTCTTGACCCAATGGTCCGCCTTCTTTCCCAATTCTTGGGGAGAAATTGGTCCTAGGTCTACCAGATGCTGATGCAGTTTATCATTGAAACAATTACTTAACAGGTGTTCTTTCACAAATAAATTGTACAGCCCATCATAATTACTTACACCACTGCCTTGAATCCAACCATCTAGTGTTTTCACTGAGTAGTCAACAAAGTCAACCCAGGTCTGGCTCGAGGATTTTTGAGCCCCCCTGAACCTAATCCTGTACTCCTCAGTGGAGAATCCAAAGCCCTCAATCAGGGTACCCTTCATGAGGTCATAAGATTCTGCATCTTTTCCAGAGAGTGTGAGGAGTCTATCCCTACACTTTCCAGTGAATATTTCCCAAAGGAGAGCACCCCAGTGAGATCTGTTCACTTTTCTGGTTACACAAGCCCTCTCAAAAGCTGTGAACCATTTGGTGATGTCATCACCATCTTCATATTTTGTCACAATCCCTTTGGGGATTTTTAACATGTCAGGAGAATCTCTGACCCTATTTATATTGCTGCCACCATTGATGGGTCCTAGGCCCATCTCTTGTCTTTCCCTTTCTATGGCTAGGAGCTGTCTCTCTAAAGCCAATCTTTTGGCCATCCTGGCTAACAGGAGGTCATCTTCACTGAGAGCATCCTCAGTGATTTCAGAAATGTGGGACCCTCCTGTGAGGGACTCACTATTTCTGACTAACACAGTTGGAGACAGGACTTGAGGGGTCCTGTTCTCCCTATTTAGGACTGGAGGAGGGACATTGGCCTCCAAGTCACTAATTTCTTCCTCTGTGAGGTCATCATCAGAGGGGTTGGCTTTTTCAAACTCTGCCAACAGCTCCTGGAGCTGAATTTTGGTAGGTCTGGAGCCAATGGTTATTTTTTTGATATTACAGAGAGACCTTAGCTCCCTCATCTTAAGATGGAGGTAAGGTGTGGTGTCGAGTTCCACCACATTCATCTCTGTATCAGACATTATTTTGCTAAGAGTTGGAAGACTTTTTAAAGAATCTAAAACTGTTTCTAGAATCTAATTTCAAACCTTTAACAAACTTTTAAACTCTAAAAGACAATGCTAAACAGGGACTTAACACACAAGGCCCTAGCAGGACTTTTAAGAATTTAGAAAAATTTCAAATTGCAAAAATGAATTTCTAATGACAATTTTGGAATTTGTCGTGTGATCAGGTATTGGCTGAGTAGTCCAGCAAATGCAAAGTCTTGTACCCCACCGCTGATCCACCAATGTAGGAAGTTGGCTCTGTATGTGCTATTTCAAAGTAAGGAATAGCATGCACAGAGTCCAAGGGTTCCCCTTAGAGGTAAGATAGTGGCAAAAAGAGATAATACTAATGCTCTATTTTGTGGTAGTGTGGTCGAGCAGTAGGCTTATCCAAGGAGTAGTGTTAAGCATTTGTTGTACATACACACAGACAATAAATGAGGTACACACACTCAGAGACAAATCCAGCCAATAGTTTTTTGTATAGAAAAATATCTTTTCTTAGTTTATTTTAAGAACCACAGGTTCAAATTCTACATGTAATATCTCATTCGAAAGGTATTGCAGGTAAGTACTTTAGGAACTTCAAATCATCAAAATTGCATGTATACTTTTCAAGTTATTCACAAATAGCTGTTTTAAAAGTGGACACAGTGCAATTTTCACAGTTCCTAGGGGAGGTAAGTATTTGTTAGGTTAACCAGGTAAGTAAGACACTTACAGGGCTTAGTTCTTGGTCCAAGGTAGCCCACCGTTGGGGGTTCAGAGCAACCCCAAAGTCACCACACCAGCAGCTCAGGGCCGGTCAGGTGCAGAGTTCAAAGTGGTGCCCAAAACACATAGGCTAGAATGGAGAGAAGGGGGTGCCCCGGTTCCGGTCTGCTTGCAGGTAAGTACCCGCGTCTTCGGAGGGCAGACCAGGGGGGTTTTGTAGGGCACCGGGGGGGACACAAGCCCACACAGAAATTTCACCCTCAGCAGCGCGGGGGCGGCCGGGTGCAGTGTAGAAACAAGCGTCGGGTTTGTAATGGAAGTCAATGGGAGATCTAGGGATCTCTTCAGCGCTGCAGGCAGGCAAGGGGGGGGGTTCCTCGGGGAAACCTCCACTTGGTCAAGGGAGAGGGACTCCTGGGGGTCACTCCTCCAGTGAAAGTCCGGTCCTTCAGGTCCTGGGGGCTGCGGGTGCAGGGTCTCTCCCAGGCGTCGGGACTTAGGATTCAAAGAGTCGCGGTCAGGGGAAGCCTCGGGATTCCCTCTGCAGGCGGCGCTGTGCGGGCTCAGGGGGGACAGGTTTTTGTACTCACAGTCTTAGAGTAGTCCTGGGGTCCCTCCTGAGGTGTTGGGTCACCACCAGCCGAGTCGGGGTCGCCGGGTGCAGTGTTGCAAGTCTCACGCTTCTTGCGGGGAGCTTGCAGGGTTCTTTAAAGCTGCTGGAAACAAAGTTGCAGCTTTTCTTGGAGCAGGTCCGCTGTCCTCGGGAGTTTCTTGTCTTTTCGAAGCCGGGGCAGTCCTCAGAGGATGTCGAGGTCGCTGGTCCCTTTGGAAGGCGTCGCTGGAGCAGGATCTTTGGAAGGCAGGAGACAGGCCGGTGAGTTTCTGGAGCCAAGGCAGTTGTCGTCTTCTGGTCTTCCTCTGCAGGGGTTTTCAGCTAGGCAGTCCTTCTTCTTGTAGTTGCAGGAATCTAATTTTCTAGGGTTCAGGGTAGCCCTTAAATACTAAATTTAAGGGCGTGTTTAGGTCTGGGGGGTTAGTAGCCAATGGCTACTAGCCCTGAGGGTGGGTACACCCTCTTTGTGCCTCCTCCCAAGGGGAGGGGGTCACAATCCTAACCCTATTGGGGGAATCCTCCATCTGCAAGATGGAGGATTTCTAAAAGTTAGAGTCACTTCAGCTCAGGACACCTTAGGGGCTGTCCTGACTGGCCAGTGACTCCTCCTTGTTTTTCTCATTATTTTCTCCGGCCTTGCCGCCAAAAGTGGGGCCTGGCCGGAGGGGGCGGGCAACTCCACTAGCTGGAGTGTCCTGCTGGGTTGGCACAAAGGAGGTGAGCCTTTGAGGCTCACCGCCAGGTGTGACAATTCCTGCCTGGGGGAGGTGTTAACATCTCCACCCAGTGCAGGCTTTGTTACTGGCCTCAGAGTGACAAAGGCACTCTCCCCATGGGGCCAGCAACATGTCTCGGTTTGTGGCAGGCTGCTAAAACTAGTCAGCCTACACAGATAGTCGGTTAAGTTTCAGGGGGCACCTCTAAGGTGCCCTCTGAGGTGTATTTTACAATAAAATGTACACTGGCATCAGTGTGCATTTATTGTGCTGAGAAGTTTGATACCAAACTTCCCAGTTTTCAGTGTAGCCATTATGGTGCTGTGGAGTTCGTGTTTGACAGACTCCCAGACCATATACTCTTATGGCTACCCTGCACTTACAATGTCTAAGGTTTTGTTTAGACACTGTAGGGGTACCATGCTCATGCACTGGTACCCTCACCTATGGTATAGTGCACCCTGCCTTAGGGCTGTAAGGCCTGCTAGAGGGGTGTCTTACCTATACTGCATAGGCAGTGAGAGGCTGGCATGGCACCCTGAGGGGAGTGCCATGTCGACTTACTCGTTTTGTCCTCACTAGCACACACAAGCTGGTAAGCAGTGTGTCTGTGCTGAGTGAGAGGTCTCCAGGGTGGCATAAGACATGCTGCAGCCCTTAGAGACCTTCCTTGGCATCAGGGCCCTTGGTACTAGAAGTACCAGTTACAAGGGACTTATCTGGATGCCAGGGTCTGCCAATTGTGGATACAAAAGTACAGGTTAGGGAAAGAACACTGGTGCTGGGGCCTGGTTAGCAGGCCTCAGCACACTTTCAATTGTAAACATAGCATCAGCAAAGGCAAAAAGTCAGGGGGCAACCATGCCAAGGAGGCATTTCCTTACAACTAGGGTTCCTGGCGCTGGGCACAGTCCTGGCACGGACATACAAGATAGACTTACCTTTGGCATGCCAGTGGCACACCCACTGCAAGCATCCTGCTCAGTAGGGCCAGCGCTTAATTTATGCTTGTTGTTTCCGGTGTGGGGCACCAACACTTATTTTTGAGGGCCAGCACTTATTTTTGTGCCTCAAGCATTTACTATGGACGGAGGAAGAGAAAAACGAGAAAGCGTCACAATGGGAGAAAGCAGAAAGCTGAAAGAGTGAGGTGAAGGGGCAGGAGTGGCTGTAAATGGATTAAAGATTCTCAAGATGGCTTCAGGATTAAGCTGCCTCAGTATTCCGTATTCGCACATTTAATTGCAGCAGCTGCATGTTTAAGAGCAAGGCTTTGGGCACCGGCACGTTTTTATTTACAAATTAAGTACTGAGTGGGGCAAAGATGAGGCCACCATTAAGTATGTCCTCGGTGGTGGGTGGGTCACTATGAGGTAGTGGGCAAGGCTGGCAAAAAGGCAGGATGGCAAAGGGGAGGTAGGAAAAGGCATTGGAGGGCTGGAGTAGGAGGCAGAGGGAGAAAGGAGTGCGAAAAGGGCAAAAAGGGGCAGCAGCAAAAGCGGACTGAAAAGGCCCAAAGAGGGTAAATAAAAGCACAATAAGAGCAAACGAATGAAGGAATAAGGTAAGAACGAAGCAATAGGGAAAAGACTAAAGTAGAGAGTAAAAACAAAACAGGTGGAAAACGGGCCAGGACAGCAGCAAAAAGGGCAGGAAAGAGAACAGGCTTAATATGTGTTGGTGGTTTCCAGTGCTGGACACCAGCACTTATTTTTGGGGGCTGGCACTTATTTTTCTGCCTCAATCATTTACTGTGAGCAAAAGACAAATATGGGAATGATGCAGGAAGAGAAAAACAAAAAATCACCACAAAGGGAGAAAGCAGAAAGGTGTAAGAATGAGATGAAGGGGCAGAGAGTGGCTGTAAATGAATTAAAGAGGCCCAAGTTGACTTCAGGATTACGCTACCTCAGTATTCCGTGCTCTCACATTCAATTGCAGCAGCCGTGTGTTTCAGAGGAGAGCTTTGGGCACCGGCACGTTTTATTTACAAATTAAGCACTGGAGCAGGAGCAACAAAAATGGCAGGAAAGAGAGCAGGAAGAGGCTCGAGGAGAGAGTGGTGCAGAAGCAGGAAGAGGAAGATGAATGCAGCTAAGGAGAGAGGGCCTGGAAGAACACGGATCTTGGAGCTGGCTGAGAGCCAACAGAGGTAGGTGGAGAGCTGGGCCTAGGTACCTTCTCAGTGGGGCTGTGCTGTGGCCACCATGAAGTAGGTCCTGGGAGGGGCACTAGAAGGCAGTGTGCGGGGCTGGCGAAAAAGGCAGCAAGAAGAGGAGAAGGCAGGAGTAGGCGCGGGAGGGGGGAGGAAGAGGCAGTGGGAATGGGAGAGAGGAGTTGGAAAAAGACAGAAAGGGGTAGCTGCAATCGCGGACTAAAAGGGCCCAAAGAGGGCAGAAAATAGCAAAAACTGAGAAAAAAAGAATGAAGGAAAAAGGTGAGAATGAAGCAATAGGTAAAAGACTGACGTTGAAATCGAGAAAAATGGGCAGGAAATAGGCAGGAGCACCAGCATAAAGGATGGGAAGAGAGCAGGAGCAGCAAAATGATGGGAAAGGGAGCAGGAAGAGGCTTGAGAAGAGAGTGAAGCAGAAGCAGGGAGAGGAAGAAGAATGCAACAGAGGCAAGAGGACCTGAAACAAGGCAGATCATGGAGCTGGCCAAGGGCCAACAGAGGTAGGTGGAGAGCTGAGTTGGGGCACAAGCCCAGTGGGGCTGCACTGCACCCACCATTCCAAGGTGATTTCATTTAGTTACCAACAGTTTCTAAGGTACAGCAACAGATCATCAGCATCTAATGAGATGTCATATGTATAAGCACGAACATCTATTCCTCTTGCCAGCTCTTCTCTTCTAATTATACATCCCATTGGCTCCATGGCCAGGGCAAACAGGGTTGACAGGGAAAAACTGCTTCTATTCCCTCTCTGTATCTTTCAGGATGGTGAAACAATCTTGTAATTTCAGATCACCCTAGATCAGAGGTCTTCAAACTGGGGGGCGGCCCCCCTAGGGGGGCCTCATGTGATCCCAGGGGGGGCGCCAAACTCTGGCCAAAAGAAATAATATACAAATAACATGCCTTTGTTTTAAGCAGAAGCATGTTATTGCAGTTTTAAAAAGGTAACAGTACTTAACTGCAATGTTTACATAGGTTTAGACCTATTTAAATATTGCCATCGTTCTAAAATAATTGTGAAAAATTCTGCGGGGGGCCCAATGATTTTTATTTTTCAACTTGGGGGGGGGGGCGTGGCATTAAAAAGTTTGAAGACCACTGCCCTAGATAATCTGCTGTACTCTAGTCCATAGCTCATCACTCTGTCTTTCTGTGAGAGGAAAGACAAACAAAAGGTTGGTTGGCAGTCCTCGATCCTGAGGCGAGTTGTAGGACAAGAAGAAAGACTTAGGACTCAATAGACAGAGAGAAAAAATAGACGCAGAAGGAAAAAACAGAAAAGACAGACAAGTTAGACACACAAGAGCAGGACACACATATGTGCCCCTTCCGACATGGATGCCAATGAAGAATCAGAGGGTCCAGTGAAGGGGAAGACATAATTACCAATCCAGATCTTTTTTCCATTGACTGGCACATGGGGAACTCAGCCCTAGGAAACTGGAGGAGACGGTCTTTGGTCAACCACAGCAGAGAACTATCTCAACAGGACTTGAACTCGGAAGAGGATGCAGGGTAGGAAGACTTTTTAAGTGAGACGTGATGACAACTGCCCTCCCACCAGGAGGAGGATACTGAAGAAAAAGCAAGAAAGAGTTTCCTTTTTGTTTATCGCCTTATCTTTTTTTATTGTTAACTGGAAACAAATAAGCAAAAATTTAAATAGGTAAAATCTTAATAATATTAGGCAAACTCAAAGTTCATGAAAAGAACAATGAAAGGGAGGAAACGCAAATAGAAAAAACAAGATGGTAGAAATTTAGAACATGTGAGAGAATTGCTAGAGATAAGAGGGAAGAAAAAAGTAGGGAGGAAAGGAGATAAATAATACATAAACAGGGAAATGAGGAGGAAAAGAAGTCTTAAGTTAAAAGAGAAAATGCTTGTAGAAAAGAAGCAAGGTGAGAGAGAGTTATATTTTTAATTTTTACTTTTGACTAATTCCTAAAACGTATCTGGTTCTTTTCTGAGGGGCCATCTTGCTGGTTGCAAGGAGAAGGAAGTTGGAGGGAATCCAGAGTGGACACTGAAACCTGAAAAAACTAAAGAAGTCCTTATGAGACTATTGCTTTATGTTGCTATAGAAAGACTATTTCAGTTGAGGAGATTGTAAGAACTTCACACAACAAAAATATTAACAATAGACTTTACTAATCTGCCTTTTGTTGTCTGAAGATGTTTGAATTCCAGCCTAATCCATTCATTTTCCCATTCTTCACTCTAAATACAGTAACTGGTTCAGTACTTAATTTGGAAATGAAAATGTGCTGGTGCCCAAATCTCTCTTTTGAAACATGCTGCTAATGCATTTAAATGTGCGAGCCATCTCGGGCCTCTTTAATCCATTTACAGCCACTCCCTGCCCATTTAGCTCACTCTTGCAGCTTTCTGCTTTTCCTCTTTGTGGCATTTTCTCTTCCTCCACATTTTCCATATGAGTCTCTTGCTCGCAGTAAATGCCTGATGCGGAAAACCAAGTGTTGGCCCTTTAAAATAAGTGCTGGTGCCCCACACTGGAAAACACAGTCTCAAATTAAGTACTTCACTGGTCACCTCATATACATTCCTACTAGGATAAAAGCCTGCAAACTGAGTTCCTTCTTCTAATCTCTCTTGATATTCTAAAATTACTTCCTCATATTCCTTGTTCCATACAAATTCTACCTCTTTGTTCATGCTTGCTGTCTTGGCTATAAAGTCCTTCACAAATCTGCTATATACCTCTGACAACATAAATAATGGTAATAAGTCTTCCCTATTAGGAGGACTGGATAGTTTATCTATAGCAGATATCAGACTTTATTTATAATTCTCACCTTCCACTGTGATTAACTGTCCAAGATATTCTACTTTGTCAGTAAGTGTCACAGGCCCTAATTATGAGTGGGTAATTTTTTCAACCCCTGTGCAAACCCCTGTTTGTGCAACGGTTTGGATTACAAACTGGGCGGCATTTATCACATCAGGTAATTCCCAAGTGTGTCAAGTATCTCACCCTTCATTAAATTTCAGAAGGTCAAACCAGATGGAATTTCACAGGGGGGAAGTGTACGATATTAATGTACTATGCAGATTTTGGTGCAGCAGACACCACAGGAGGATTATTTTTCCCCAGAAACTCATAATAGATGCTATTTATTGCATAGATAAATAACATACCCATGTGTATCATTATGTATCTAGTGTGATAACAAGAACATGGATTTCAACAAACTCAGAATCAAGGCCGTTGCCTTTAATGCTAGCTCGTTTTTTTTAAAATGTCAGGAACCACTCTGACTCTTAAATTATGTTCTTCTTCATTCTCCCCCACTATCAGCACATTGTGTTGGAAGAACTGTATTCTCTCAGTGTCACCAAATAATCTCTACACAACTGTTTGGAATGCTGATGCAGCCATCACAAAGCCCAACTGCATTCTTATGAACCTATCAGGGCCTAACCGTGCAACAGAGGCAGTGAAGTACCTTAATTTTTCATGTAATAAAACCTGATGGTATATGGGTGCAAAATCAAATGTGTGAATATTTTAGCTTCCTTCAACATTGTTGCTGAATCGCTCATGTCTCGACGGGGGTAGTTGTCCACTATGAAATACTTGTTTAGCTCACTGAGCTCTTTGCAGAGCCTAATTTCACCTCATGGGTTTTCGGACACTACCACAGCAGTTAGCCATTCCTTGGTTTCCATTTGTCCTATTAACCCTTCACTCTATAACCTGTTCAGTTCTACCTTTATCTTGCCTTTCACATTCACTGAGATCCTCGTATGTTTGCTGATGATTTGTAAGTCCCTCCTTTTGAACTGAATCCCATGGTCAGGCCCTTTCCAACAGTCTAAACTCTCCTTAAATCTGTACGGAAATTCCTTCACGAAATCCATCTTTGAAGATTCACAGCATTCAGTTTTATTAGGGTTCTGCATTGGGGTTCATTGTCATACCCAGTAGCTTTTGGTGTGCCCTACTGTGTAAACATTCACCCATAAGTGGAGACATGCATCCTGATTTTTTTGTTCTCTCCCTCTGAATTATATAATTGTTTAAAAAAAATACTGTACATTTTATATCTTCACTCAATAACTTTCACTCCAAATCTCTCCATGAACCTTTCATAAGGTGAAAGTGTAAACCAGGCCCCTGAATCAAACACCATCTTCTTATCCTCTCCACCTATTTTTACCACTTCTTTAGCTATATTACACTTTCCACCACCGATTTGAAGAACAAATATGTTCTGCATTTCAGACATGTCATTAGCTCTCGTTTTAGTCGGAACTGCAACAATATTTGGCATACTGACTCTTTTTGCAGATTTAGCATGTTGTTTTTATTGTCTGACACTCTCTCCAAATAGCTATGTGCCGCTTGTTACTACACCTGTAAAAGACTCTGTTAAAGTTGCTGTTATCTCAACTACCTGCACAGTTTGCTTCTTTTCTCTAATTCATGTATCTTTCCCCTTCTCACCATTACCCTTCTTGATTACTTCAATACAAACTAAGTTGATTTCAATATTATTTCCATCACTAAAACGTCTCCTAGTGAAGGATCTGTAAGCACAGTTTCTCTCTAACTCTGTCATGCCTATATTTTAACATAAGTTAGTCTCTTGTTATTTTGTCTGTGAGAGATCCAAATTTACATGAAATGGCTACATTTTTCAGTGTGGTGACATAATTTCCTCTTTCCTTTGTGCATGTTAACGCCAAAGTGGTAACTCTCCAATACAGTGCTCTGTTTTCAGAGGTAGTGTTTGTCCAGCTTCAATAACCAGATTTTGTTTTCATTCAACCTTACAGCTTGTTTTTGGTGTCAAATTCGGGTAATTTGTCAAATACTTCCCGCCCTTCAGCACCAAGGCAGTGCAGAAGTAAAGCTGATAAACTGATCCACATACCCAGGCATACTGGGCAACTACTTTCATACACTTGTACTATTTCATATTTGGTTCTTCTGAGGAAATGAGGAAAAAGATGATGCAGTCACATTTTACATTTTGCGGCAGTTCTAGTGCTTCCTTTGCTCTGTAACTTCTCCTCAGTGCTCAGGCCTTGTACTTTTTCTTATCTTGAATTTACCACCAACATCAGATAACTGCTTTCACAAAGACAGAGCAAGAAAATGCATACAAGAATCACATATGTGATCTCTACTGTCAGAAGTAGTTTTCAAGTGTCTACCTTGTTCTAACCAGCATCTGATCCAATACTCAAGTTTACTCCTTTTTATTGGACTAAATAATATTAATAATGTGGTAGAAAAAAATATCTAAATAATCAAAACTTGGTAAATCAAAAATGTTAATTCAAGCTGTTTTGCTTATGTGTGTCTGATGCCCTTTCTTTGTTTGTAGGTAGGTTGTGATGTCATGTTGTTCATGCTGACACCGGTTCCAAAGGTGACAGTTGCACTTCTGCCTGAGGGGAACAGTCACAAATACAATGTGCTGATTTATTTGATGGAATAAACATGTCTCTCCCTCAGTCTTTGCAGACACGTCACACTCCAACCCATTCTGACACCTACCACTCTCCAAACACCACACCGGCAATTCACTCCCTTCCACGTATACAGGAATACATTATTGATAAGTCAGGTTCCCTTCACAATCCTTTTTCAACTTAGTCACACTTCTCTTGCTCCACTAGTTCCCAATATCCACTTGTATAGCAAATTTTTACACTTGAATCACTGTTGTTTTAGGATAAAACTTAGAACTAGACCTGTTAGCACAGTGAGGCCTCCTGATCTTGACCAACTTGCCTACACATAAATCAAACCGTATTCAATTCATTGTACCTCAGTCTGCTTTTCTCTTGAATATTTTCAACCCTTCCTTTAATTATTGTTTCCTCCTACTTTACTCCCATTCAAAATCCAATGTGGCGACAAATCATTTATACACTGTCTTCCACGCAATAGCACATAAGGGAGCATCCCTGTCGTAGAATGAGGAGTATTGTCTTAGCACCATACTCTGTCTGCCATTGCCTCTTGAACATCCTTCCTAGCCTTGTGTGCTATTTGGATAATTTCTTTAAGCATGTGAATCACCCTCTCCACCATTACATTCCCCTGAGGGCTATACATTGCAACGGTAAGATGCTTGATACCCAATCTTTCCACAAAATTCTTCATAGGGTGAGAAATAAACTGAACTCCATTGTCAGAAACCACTACTTCAGAGTGAAATAATTCCTTGAGAATTATGTAATCATGTAATCAAATTGTGCGTCTTGGGGTCCCTCATACACCTGCTAGAAATCCAGTTTGAGTGATAATCAACTAATACTAACACAAACCTTTTTCCACCAGTCGTTCTGGGAATAGGACCGATAAAATCCATGCCCAACTTTTCCCAAGGATTCTCAGGGAACTCCACCAGAGTTATGGGCCTATTGTGTGTTTGCAAAGAATTGTCTGCTGCTTGACATTCCTCAGACCTGTTTATGTACATATCCACCTCTACAACCATGGCAGGCCACCAATAATACAGTCTCAATCTCTTCTTAGTACCCGTGGCTCCCACATGACTCAAATGAGCCAGTTTCACCACTTGTTTCTTAAAGTAGTTGGGATAATGAGGCAACGTGCTCTCAAAATCAGTCTTCCCTCAACACTTAACTCTTCCTTGATCTTGAAATAAGTTTTCAGATCATCTGTAGCCACTGCTTCCCTAGGTCAACTCTGACCAATCAGTTATTTCAACTGATTGTGACAATTATCATCATCCCCACACGCCTTCCATTCTTGAGGAGTAATAGCATTTTCTGCCATCTTCACTCCTTCCACCAATCCTATCACACACCCATTCTCATCAAATATTTCACTCTCACAAGCCTGTCTAGTGGGACATCTGGACAGAAAATCAGCCCTACAATTCTTTACCCCAGCAAATGTTTCACCTTGACATTGAATTCATACATTTTTTAAAGCAAGCAGACCAATCTGTGACATTCACCAAAGGCTTGTGATCAGTTACTATTGTGAATTCACGCCCTCACAAATACGTCACAAAGTGATGCACACCTCATACACATGCCAACGCCTCTTTCTCAGTGATACTGTAATTCTTCCCAGCCACCGAGAATCTCCTTGAGGCAAATGCTATAGTACATTCCTTACCATTCGCCAACTGACTCAATACTGCACTATTGCCCAAATTACTAGCATCCACTGTGGCAATAGAAGGAATATCATCACAGAATGGTTGCAGTGCTGGTGCATTAACAATGAGAGATTTCAACAATTCAAAAGCATCATTTTGTTCCATACATACTTCATCCCACTCCTCTACAACCTCCTCAAAGGTGTAGTTTGTACTGTGCAATTTTTAACAAATCTGGAATAATACTTACAGTGTACCATGAACAATCTTAGCTCATCCTTATGAGCAGGACATGTACAGACTTTGATAGCTTGAACAAGGTATTCCTTGGGTGCGATTCTATTAGCTGAAATATTGTGACCCAAATCGTCTTCTTCCTCCACCATTAATCTGCATTTCTCCTTCTTTAAAGTCAATCCATGATTTTCTAGAATATCCAGCACCTTCTTCCGTTTTTGAAGATAGGACTGACGAGACTCAGAATAAATCAATATATCTTTCTGGTATGTTAACACTTCACTTCCCTCACTCAATAACTGAAACATCAGTTCTTGAAAGACCAATGCCACTGAGAGTAAGCCGAATGGCATGCGCAGAAAACAGAAAACCATGAATGGGTATTAAAAGTTGTCAGTGATCTTGATCTTTCACTCAACTCGACCTGATGGTACGCAGCTCTGAAGTCTAGTGTCAAGAAAAACCTTGCTCCCCCCTATAAGTTCAGCCAGCATCTCCTGAATCTTAGTGTAGGAATGTGCCTCTTTTGAAATGGTCACCCTCCCACACACACAAACTTTTTGCCTGGTTTCTGGTATAATTGTGACTGAAAGTGTACTCGGGTCCTGTTGATCAGGACCCCAGTGCCAGATCTCTTTCCCCCAAAACTGCACAGTAATTTTTCCCAATTGTCAAAACCTTTAGCACCCACTGTAAGTCCCTAGTAAATGGTACCCCTGAAGCCTAGGGCCTGGGGTACTATGGAGGGTCCCTAAGGGCTGCAGCACGAATTGTGCCACCCTAGGCGACCCCTCATCAAGCACATGACAGGTTGCTATTACAGGCTCTGTGTCTTGGTGCAGACAAAAGTGAAAACACAACATGGCACACAGCCTGTGTGCCATGTCCCCTACACACTGCATGCAATATAGGTAAGTCATCTCTAGCAGGCCTTACAGCCCTAAGGCAGTGTGCATTATATTACAGATGAGGGCATGTCTGCACAAGCAGATATGCCCCTGCTATGTCTTTGTTGATACTCAGACATAGTAAGTGACCAGGAAAGTCATTTTAAGTGCATGTGCTGGACAGTGGTCACTACAAGTTTCCCAGCTACATGATGGCTTCTCTGAATATAGGGATGTTTTGTATTAAACATCCAACATTACTAAACCCTCACTGATGCCAAATTATTAATAACTGCACCCAGAGGGCACCTTAGAGGTGCCCCCTGAAAACCTACCAGCTACTAATGTGTTGACTGACTGGTCCTGATCAGTTCAGCCACCTTAGGCGTGTTTCTGGCCCCCCAAGGTGACAGCCAGGTCTCTTGAAGGTGAGAGACAAAAGTCTGCTGTTGGCGGGGGTGTTAGCATCTAAACCCAGGCATGATGGGCAGGGTGGGGAGCTTCAATGGCCTAGCTGCCTATGTAATGCAGCCCAGGTTTCTCCAGATGATGGAGAAAACCGACTCCCCTATCCTGAGCCCACTTTTCGTGGCAGAACAGGTGGGAAAATTAGTCAGATTAGGGGGTGTGCCCACTTCATGCCAGTCACACCCCTAAGGTGGACGAGCTGACACTACTTTTTAAATTCCTCCATCTTGTTTGGAATGGATTAGGCCACTAGGGTTAAGAAGCGTGTAGTCACCCTAAAGGTGGTCGGCCCATTGGCTACCACCTGGCACTCCATGTAATGCCCCTAAATTGAGTATTTAGGTGGCACACCTGAACCCTAGAACTCATATCCTGATGACCTATGAAGAAAAGGACTAAGAGGAGTTACACCTGCAGCAGAGGAAAAGAAAAAACAGCTGACTTGGTACCAGCTCCACTGGCCTGCCTACTGACCTTGACGGACTCTGTCCAAAAAAGACGACTCATCCTGCAGCTGAGCCTCCAAGAAACCCAAGAGGACTGTCTCCCTTCTATAAAGACTCAGACTCCCATGAGCAGCAGACCTGCTCTGCAACAGGTTCTCAAGGAAGGACTCTGCAGCATCCGGAACAGCAAAGACCCGACACCCGAAGTGATCTCTTCACCTGACATCTACAACCTGAGTTGAAGCCCCAACAGTGCCAGCAAGGTTCCTCAGCTGTCCAGAGTCCAAGTATACTCAGATTTCACCCCTCTTGGAGTCTCCTATGTTGTCTGCAGCCTCTGCCCCCTCTCCCATGGCCTTGTAGTGAGAGAAAACCCAAAACCTCCAGCAACCACTGCACCTGTTGTCCACTACACAATCTGAGGTGGATCACTGGTGCCAGTGATGTTCCCTGGCTCCCCTGAGCTAGGGTCCACCATGTTTTCACCCCTGCTGGACTCCCATATGACGCCTGCAGCCTCAACACACAGTATCCACTGACCACGAAAGCTGCCGGATGGAATAACCCGATGCCTAAGGACATGTCTAATCCGTTGCCCCTGGGCCCTGCAGAAAAGGACTAAAGGTGCACTTACGTCCCTGAGCACACCAAGTCTACAACCTACCTCCTGGTTGTCCCTGACTGGCTTCCTACCCAGAGCCTGCATCTTGTCTTCATGAGGACCAATTCTCATTAAAACCCATTGGGTACCTGATGCCTTGCTGCACCCCTGCACCCGCACGCCCCAGTGCCACCCGGAGTGACCTGCTGATGTGGTTCTGATCAGTGCCCAGTACTTACCTTAACTCTCTGAGATTGGCCTTGTAAGTCATTGTGAACTGTGTGTTTGCTAAACATTATTTTCCTCCATAGGTTAACATTGAAGAACTCTGAAATTGCACTGTCGATTTTTGAAACTAAAAAGTATTTATGCTTGAAAATGTACTTACCTTGTAACATTAAAGTATATATATAAACAATAGTATTATTTTTCTAAATTGGTCTCAGATTTACTCTTCAAGTGTGTGTCTCATTTATTTCCTGTGTGAGTACAACAAATGCTTAGCACTACCCTCTGATAAGCCTAAATGCTTGCCCACACTACCTCAAAATATTGTCCTATCTACTTTTACCTCTGTAAACCAATTGGGAATCTACTGGACTCTCTGCACTGTGTACTTCTTTTTAGTGCACCATACTGTATAGAGATCCAGCTTCCTACACTTAGGTAATGGGAAACAGTTTATTTTTATGTGCTCTTTCAAAGATTGGAGATCCACACACATTCTGAGGTCTCTTGATTTCTTTAAAGCTACCACAATTGGTGATATCCACTGCAATGAATCTACTGGTTCATAAACCCATTTCTTTACACAGTTCATCCAAATGTGTTTTCAGCTTGCTTCTGACACTCAAGGGTATATTGCGAACCTTGTGTACAACAGGGTTGGCATTGAGTTTCATCTATTTTCAAAAATTGGTTTATGATTGTCCATTACTTCATCAAGGGATGTCACTTCCAAATCCACTTTTTCCAAAAGTGATAATGGATGATATGTGCCAGGTCTGAGAGCCATCTCATAGGTCCCTTGATCTCTCCAACCTAAAATGGCATGCCCTCTCTTTGCAACCTAAATCTT
The DNA here is from genome assembly GCF_031143425.1 of Pleurodeles waltl. Lineage (NCBI taxonomy): Eukaryota > Metazoa > Chordata > Amphibia > Caudata > Salamandridae > Pleurodeles > Pleurodeles waltl. The sequence goes on from NC_090448.1 coordinate 1,128,992,426, forward strand.
AGTGTCAATTGTCTTTTCCTTATAATTGATGATCTCATGAACATATTTCATCATATCAATCTCTTGATCACCAAAAGCCACAGTGCGAATGCCTGGTGGACAAAGTCTTAACTCTTTCCACTCTGTGTCATACAAATTGTCTGATACAGTGGTTATTGGTGCACCAAAAAGTACTTCTCTAACATGTTTTTCCAATGTTTACTTCCCATACTGGGTCTCCCTTCCTTGTTGAAGTTTTTTCCTCTGACAGCATCTTAACTAGTGAAATCCTACACTCTGCTTTTGTCGATTTGCTTCTTCCACTTGTTTCACCTCTTCTGCTTCTTCTTGAGTATCTAAATAACTCACCTTCTGTGTGTTTCTGCAGACACCTGCAAAATGACCAATTCTCTTACACTTTGAACACATTTTCCCTACTGCAGGACATTGTTTAAAATTGGCCATGTGGTTTTTAGATCCACATCTAAAACAACTTCCTGAGAAATTTGGTGCATTATTACCTTGTCTTTTGACAGCTACTTGCGGTTTTCCTCCAACAGTTACTGCTTTTATAGTTTCAGCATTATCTTGTTTTGCTCTTCCTCATTCTTTTGATGCAGCCATATATCTTTCAATTCCTCTTGCAATTTCTATAATTTCACTTGACGATGGATTCTTGCAATACAAAATTCTTTCCTGGACTTTATTCTCACAACAATCAACCACCAACTGGTCTCTTAAATACTGGTCAATGTGACCAACAAATTTACAAGATGCAGCGAAAATGTGAAATTCGGCTAAATAGTTGTCAATGATCTTGTGGGCATATTGTTTTCTTGTGCAGAGTTTGTACCTTTCAACAATTAAGCTGGGGTCCTCTTCAAAATTATGTTCAAGTCTTTTTACTGCCTCTGTAAATATATCCTATTCAACTGTTGGTGGCGGATATATTTGTGGTTGATGGTCAAAAATCGTTTGGCCTTTTTGTCCCCAAACAATTGTACAATACTGCCTTTTTTCTAGCTGCATTACAATTTAGCCCATCAATGGCTCAAAGATAACTTTCAAATCTCCTGTACCATTGTTGCCATTTAATTCTTGGTGACCCAGGATCTGGCAAAAATGAAACTGGAAGATTAGCAGTCTGCATTATCAATTCCTGTGTATGCATCTAATTTGTAATGCACATGTATCCTGAAATCCCAGTATCAATCATAATGTATAGAGAAGTAAACCACCTAAAGATGGCTGCCACAACTACCTTCTAAGTAATGAAACTCACATTGAATTTTTGGACAACCCTAACACTTGTAATGATGGCCAATCCTGGGATAGAATAGACTCTTAAAAGAAATGTGTGGTGCTCAGCACAGAGATGAGGGCAACCACTCAGGTAGATGAATGAGAAACTTTTGTTTAAAGTCACCAACCCTTATAACTTGTTTTATTGTGAAGGTATGCTTATTAGATACTGTGTTGAAACTGTTCTTTGAAAAAACAGACACACAGCTCCAAAATAGTTAGAATGAATTGGCCCTGTATAAGGTTATAAATAGGCATGATGACTGAGGCATGTGTGATTTTTCTGCACAGCGCGAGTGTGAACCTCAACATCAAAGGTGCACTGTCTGAAGCACATGTAACACACTGAGTGGCTGAAAAGTTGACACGCTGACTCAGGCGCTTGTGATGTCACGAAGCAGCTAAAGCTGGTATTTCAAGTATTGTGAGGGTCTGACTTAAGCGTGTGTGATCTTGGTGACGTGTTGGCTCAGTGTCTTGTCTAAGAAAATAAAGGGTTTTCCCTCAAAGTCCTGCATGCCCTGGGGTTCAAATACATGAGAATATGAAGTGTGAGACTGCAGGAAACATTAGACTGAATATATCATTAATGACACCACAAATTGTCTTCCGGTCATGCGTTATTTTAATCGCACCAACGTATTCAAATATATCTAATAACCAGTGCATGTGCATCTGGTATCGGGTACCAGGTGTTTCCAGGTACCTGATACCAGATTAGTTCTATCCTGCCGGTCTTCAACTAACTGGTGTTTTTTCACACACACCCTGAGCATATTCTTATAGTAAGGTGTAAATGAGTTGATCCCAGGTGCTGGACAACCCAGCGGGTTTCCAAGTGGAGCCGTCTGAGTATTTTTGACCCCACAGACGGTCTCATAAATACTCCATCTGCATGGACTTTGTAAATTGCATGGTTCATCCTATCCTTAGGGCACAGTAGAGGCTCCCTTCGATCCTGTTGATGGATGGCCCAGGTATAAGACTTCCTTGGTCCTGATGAGACCCTATATTAAACATTAAAGAGTCCAAAACGTGTCACTTTTTGAGTAGACGTAGTCCCACAAAAAAGGAATTTATTAGATTAGATTAAGTTAATATAGGAGGAGTCTGAGTCTTGAGGCACTGCACTCCTTGCCGCAAAGGACTACCATCTGCTAGATTTGACTCCGGAAGAGTTGTGGACAACCACTGCATTGCAAAACAGAGGAAGCAACAAGGATGTTGTGTAAAAGGATACAAACAATTGATGTCTAGTTTTTCATTCTTTTTGTTTGAGCAAATTTCCAGGTTTTGGTTCAAGGTGGCTACACAACACATGCACTGATTATTAGATGTACATGAATAAATTGGTGCCATTAAAATAACGCATAACCGATGACAATTTATTGTGCCATTGATGGTATATTCATTCTAATTTTTTCCTGTGGCTTCCTGCTTTATATTCTCATGTACATGTCTCGACCCAGTACAACCTTTCACATGTTGCTCCCTTCTCTAAAATCTCCTTGACAGTGTCATGGTTTCCCCCAAAACATGTGAGAAAAATGCTTACAGCTTTAGTCTTTTCTATTTCTGCTTTATCTACCCAGGGCTGGCAGAAGTCAGTTTGAGCACTCACAACAAGCATAACCCACAGACCTGGACTGAATCCTACAAACACTAATCTAACTCTCCACTGCCTCCTAAGTACACTGAAACACTGTCACTGCATCCTATTACACTAATCCGCCTTAATACTCTGCATCCTAGGTATAGGTACACTACTGTAATACAATACATTCTAGGACCTAAAACTATCACACCACACAGTAACCCGAGTTTACTAATCCAGTAAATGTCATTGCATTGGATGGACATTTTGTATTGCAATGTAAGGGCACAAACAAACCACACTAGGAGACTAAACAACTACTGTGCTCTGCCTCCTACTAAAACTAACCCACCACACTGACCCGCCTAGTAATACACTAAACCAACATCACAGGGGAACATGCCTCTCCGTTGCACTATATCCTAGGGGAGTAACTCGCCACTATGGCCTGCATCATTGAAGCATTGCCAACCACACTGCATCCTAGGAAATGTAATCCACCACACTGCACTGCATGTTCCAGACACTAACCTACCACATTACAATCTAGAGATATTGACTCATCGCGCAGCCTGCATCACAGGCACTCCAGCCCACAACATTGAATTGCACTTTATAGCTACTGGTCCACTATACTACATTGCGTTGTATGGATCCAGCCCAACCATTCACTGCTGTGAACGTTAGTATGGGAAAGTTTCCAGGGCGATAAAGGCTGAACCAGTGCTAGACAATCTGCCTAGCAACATCTTGCGTCTTGTATGGTTTTTGATCGTTCCTACCTATTCATTCCCAGCTTACTTCATCCTTCACAGTTGCTTTGTTGTTTCTCTTGGTTCTCTTCTTATTCAGAGTTTTGAGTTGTTTGCCTCTGCCTTTTTCTCTCTCTTAGCTTTTGTGCTGCAGCTACATTACCAGAGTAGTGTTCTGTTGACCAGATGCATTACAGTCTTTTGCATCAGCCCCCTGTCAGGTTAGGTCCACTTCACTTGCAATGTTTCTCTTCTTCCCTACTAGCCTCCAAAACATCGGTTCCGCAGTGCAGGACACCATCTGGGCTTCAAGTCATGTTCTTAACAAACTCCAGGCACACAGAACTTCACAACTTTTGTTTATTTTTCAGGATAATGTTTACCTGCCCATTGTCATTTACAAGCCTCAACACAAACTTCTGTTTCCATAAAAACCCTCATGACCCATAATCCCCCCAGCACTCATTGTGCCATCTGTTTTTTTGTGGGGTACACTTCAGTGCTTGTTGGTAAATTTCTGGCTCATATGCTACTGACTAAGCTACTTTCCTGGCTTTGACCACTTGTCACACATCCTCAGCTGTGAAGCAGAGACTCTGGCTCCTTTCAAATTCATTTGAATCTTCTGTTTTTCTCTTTACCCACTCTCTTCTCCAGTGCCTAATTTGTAAAAGGATGAGTGCTGGTGCCCGAAGCTCTGCTCAGAAGCCTATGGTAGAGTGCAAGCAAATGTTGTGCGCCGAATACGAAAGCTGTGTAGTCTTGAATCCACCCCCTTCCCCAGTACTTAATTTGTAAATAAAAACATGCCGGTGCCCAAAGCCCTCCTCTTAAACATGCGGCTGCTGCAATTAAATGTGTGAACATGGAATATTGAGGAGGTGTAATCCTGAAGCCATCTTGGGCCTCTTCAATCTATTTAAAGCCACTCCCTGCCTCTTCAGCTTACTCTAGCAGCTTTCTACTTTTGCTCTTTGTGACGCTTTTTAGTTTTTCCCTTCCTCCGTCTGTCCCATATGTGTCTTTTGCTTGCAGCAAATGCTTGAGGAAGACGAATAAGCCCCGGCCCTCAAAAATAAGTGCCAGTGCTCAGCACCAGAAACAACAATCACAAATTAAGCACTGCTCTTCCCAGTTATCTCACTCTTGCAGGTTCCTGTTTTTGTGTAAGCTGGAAAAATAAATGCCAGTCCCCACAAAATAAGTGCTGCTGGTCCCCCCCCCCCCCCGCTGGCACCCATCAGCTGCATTGCTCTTTTCTGGGAATTTATTTGAGAGCAAGTTCTTGGTTATACTTACAGAATATAGAAGGAAAGAACTTAGGGAGTGGCATTGACGACCAACTGTGCAACCCCACCTCCGGACACACTACATCTGAGGAACCCTAATGCACCAGATTGTGATGTAAGGGGGGGCACTTGACTACCACACTGCACCCTAGGAACACTTATGGCCTGATTCACAAAGGTAAACTTAGACTTTTGTGTGTGTCCTGTTTTTTTCGTTATTCAAAAACTAACAGTTAATAGTCAGGTTATGACTGCCCAGACTCCACACACAAAAAGACAGGACTCTCAGCACTGCTGCCTTCCTTATTTCTTTGCTGTTTTATATGGCAGGAACTCGACCGAAGGGATTGAACGCATTACAGGAGCATCAGTTACATTATACAATAACACATTAATTTTTGGTAGCAAGGAGAGATAAAATGATTTGCCCAGAATCACAGGATGTTGAGCCAACCTGAGACTCAAACCTTGTTCCTCCAGCTCCCACATCGGCAGCTCTGGCCGTTAGACCTTTCCACCCCTTCCGTCTTTCCTCTTACCGCCCCTTCTTTCCTTCTTTCCGCCTGCTAAAATATCTGCACATACACTACACTGACAATCTTAGCTTGATCGATGACTAAAAAATAATGCAATTTAAAATATTAACCTTAGTACTTAAGACAAAAAGCAATCAGGGTCTACACGCCACATGGCGCCTTGCAATACATGCAAATAAATCAATAGCTAATCCTTACGTCGGAAAGAACGAACTGATGTCTCAGGTCTTAAGACGACATTTCAGATCAGACGTGTTGCTGCCCCCGCAGATCCCCGTAGCAGTAGAGGTGGAGGCCGCTCATTCTGAAACCTGCCCCCAACCTGTGAAGTGAGTGATATGTCGCGCTACGAGCAAGCGCACGTTTTGGGTGAAGATTCGAAGACCTCAAAGGCCTGTGCATCTTTAGCCGTGAGGGGTCTGCACCGTTGGGACCACTTTTGCCTTTTGTGCCCATCTGTGCCTTTAAAGGGGCGTCATTTGCATTTTGATCAGCATCTGAAAGGTATGTGGCCCAAGTCTAATAGGCACAGATGGGAAAACCGTCAGATGGGCGCACACAGGCAAAACCTCGATACATTAAGTTGTTTCATTTGTTTCAGCACATCTGGCAGAACTACGGTATGAAGCGCCATTCAAAATCCTTGTTATGATGAGTATTGTTATTATCAGCCATTTAGTACAAAATATGAACGTTTATTTTTGCCTCAGGTATATTTAAAACGTGTTTGCAATGTGTTTAGTATGTTGTCTCTTTTTATGTCTGATTGGAAAAAAGTCTTCAGCTCTGGTATACTCAGAAGCGTGCTAGCTTCCCTGTCCTTCAGATACGGCACACTCTGGGATGCTGTAAGCCTCTTCCAGAAAGGTATTAGTTGTTTAACATTTAGGCCCTGATTGCGAGCGTAGGTGCAAAGTAAAACAGTTTCACATAAGTGAGCCGACGGCTGCCATGAGCGCGAAGGAGACACACAAAAGGAAACAGAAGTTGTCTCACAGTGAAAGGTATTGGCAAAAGTGCAATTATCCTTGTAACCGGCAAAAGTTCAATTATCCATGTAACAGGGTCTATGTCATGCGAAGCCCTCGATTGCTGCCCAGCAAGATTGTGCTGCCTACGAAATAAAAATAAAAGTAGTCCATGAACCATACAGAAAACATCGAGCCTCGTATGTTTTCATTAGTTGGCTGGTGCGCTCGAGGAGGGCTAAACACCGGAAAAGGCATGACTTGTGCATGCCTTTCACTGATTAAATCAAGCGAAGTTTAAAAGGCAATCCCACAAACCAATCAAACTGATGGGCGTGATTAAAAGCTCATAGAGAGATTACACCAGGGACAGGGCGTGTGCACGCTCAATCCTAAAAAATAGAAAAAGGACTACAATATTACTTCAACCAAGCGAGCAGAATGACAGCGCTCATCAGCATAGAATTACAGCAGAGGCACTAAGAACATAAATAAAATGCTATTTTTAAAGCCTGTATCATGCCTGTTAATTAAAGTTTTTTCTTATAACAGCTGCCAACTGCCCCTGCTTTAGAAAACATAAAAAAGGCACCTCTGTCATTTTCAGTTGACCCTCTATAAAATCCGGGACATGAGCTAAATTTCTGGAAATCTGCTGGGACAGCTGTTGGAAAACCGGGACTGTCCCGGCGAATCCAGAGCGCCTAATCACCCTACCTGTAACTGCCCTTGCTACCCCTGCTCCCATGGATCATGAAAGCAGCAAGGGGAGCATAAAGTAAACAAGGTGAAAACAAGCCATCATGTCTGAACTTAGCATTTCTTGACCTTCATTTGACCCCCAGCAACAAACAGGAGTCTGCTAAGGTGTGGTGAGGGGTGGGGCCTACGATGGCATTGATGGTCAAAGTGTTTCACTCAGTGCTTAATTCGTACCAGGGCCCAAAGTATTGTGCAGGAAACCACTGCAGCTTGCACTTCCCAAGAGACCTGACATTCCTGCAGCATGCCAGTATAAAAGCTCTCTACTAAACATCACACTTCTATGAATGTGACAGTTTGGACAATTCCTAGCTGCCCAAATCCTTAAGAATGACTTGGACGTGCTATAAACATTTTTTAAATATATATTTAATTGCTAAACTGGTGTGCTCCACTCAAAAATAGACAGACAGTCCCACCAAGTGTTGGATTATCATAAGTAAGTGATGGTGTTAAAAGTTAAGTGCTGGTGTCCAGCACCAGCAAACACTGGCTCAAATTAAGCACAGGTTTCACTGCAGCTTCCCCTGGCATTTTAGTAAAGGGATGTCCATGTTTATCGGCAGTCTATAAAATACTTGCAATTCAGGTGAAAGGAAGCAGCACTCATTTTTTGAAACTGGAACTTATTTTTCATTAGACGTTGACCCCGAGCAAGAAAGAGAAAAAGAATTAGGAAAAACGATAGGGAAAAAAGTGACATTTCATTTTTTTCAACAGATTAAGCACTGGCAAAACGTATATATTTGCAAGAAACCAGTTGTATGTATAATGGTACCTAGACAAATGAACATTGTTGGGAGATATGAACTATAGGTTCCATTAAATCCTTCCCACTTTACCTCTCTGTAGCCAAACACTAAGTGTATCTTTTCCTTGCTCTGACACTGTAAGTGCACTCTCCCATCCTTAGTGTTTACATACACACACTCTTTAATAGCATAGTTCTTTGCAAATAACAGCTATATTCAATTATAATCTTAAACAAGCAAAACACGTTTTTGTCCCCACAATGCTGAAGCTTTTCTCTTGTCAATCAATCAGGTATTTGTGAAGCGCGGCTAATCACGCGTGATGGTCTCAAGGTGGTGGCGGGCAGTAGGAGATCAGTGGAAGAGCCAGGTTGTGAAGTTCTTCTTGAAGTGAGGTAGTGAGGGTGATTACCTAAGGTGTTGTGGAAGAGCATTCCATGTCTTTGCAGTGAGGTAAGAGAAGGATCTTCCTTCAGCTGAGTTCCTGCATATCCTTGGGGTCGTGGCGAGGGCCAGTTGGGCGGAGTGGTGGTGTCTGGTGGAGTGTGGAAAGTCAGGCGGTGGTTGAGGTATGCAGGTGCGATGTTGTGGTGGGCCTCCTGTGTGGGGAGCTTGACGGTGATTCTTTTGTTGACTGGGAGCCAGTGAAGGTCTCTCAGGTGACCGGAGATGTAGGTGTGTCGTGGATGTCCAGGATGAGGCTGGCCTGAGGCGTTCTGGATTCTCTGCAGTTTCTTTGGAGTGCTTGGTTGGTGCCAGCATAGAGTGTGTTGCCATGGACTAATTTGCTGGTGACGAGCACCTGGGTTGACTGTTCTCCTGGATTCAACTGGGATTAATTTGACGATCGTTCGGAGCAGGCGTAGTGTGTGAAAGCATGAGGATGCGACAGTGTTGGCTTGGTGGTTCATTGAGAGCGCTGAGTAACTACGCAGCTGATCTTTGTCAGTTGTGAGGTGAATGGTGGGAGCCTGACTCTCTGGGTGCGGTCGGGGAGGAAGGAGTGGATTTATTCTAAGGCTTTGCTGTGGATGCTGGTGTCATGCAGTCTGATGCAGAGGGTGTGGTGAGAAACGGTGTTGAAGGTGGCGGAGATGTCCAGTAGGATGAGGGCTGCAGTTTCGCCTCAGTCAAGGAAAGTGCATATGTCATCCGTTGCTGCGAGGAGTGCAATCTGGGTGCTGTGGTCGCCTCTGAATCCCGATAGGGAGGGGTCCAAGATGTGGTTGGTTTTGATAAATTCGGTGAGTTGGGTGCTGATGGCTTTCTCGATAACTTTGGCCGGGAAGAGGAGCAATCAGATGGGTATGAAGTTGTTGAGCTCAGTTGGGTCGGCAGAGGGGTTTCTTCAGCTCTCGTTGATTTCTGCGCGCTTACCGGCTTCCGGGACGGTGGCAGACTTGATGGAGCAGTTGATAGTGCAGCATAGTTTGGGGGGCAATGGTGGTGCCAGCTTGGTGAAGATGTGGTGGGGGCACGGGTCAGAGGGGGCTCAGGAGTGGGTGGTTTTCATGAACTTCTGGGTGTCGCCTGTGGAGAGGATGGTCCTGTTGTGCAGGTGTGGCTGGGAGCTGAATCCTATGGGTGCGGTGGTTGCGGATGAGGTGGGAGGGTCCTGGGTGGAGAAACTGCTGTCGATGTCTAAAACTTTGTGGTGGGAGAAGGTGGTGAGGTTGTCGCAGAGGTCTTGGGAGGGGGAATGTCAGTGGAGTCCACGCTGGGTTTGGTAAATTATTTGATCACGGTGAAGAGTTCTTTGCTGTTAAGTGCATTGGCGTTGATGCATTCTTGGATGGCCATTTTCTTAGTGGTTCTGATGAGGTGGTGGTATGTCGTGAGAGCGATTTTGAAGGCTGCAAGGTATCCCGGGGTCTTCCTTCTCCTCCATTTTTTCTCGAGCTGTCTGCAGGTGCATTTGGACTTTTGGAGGGTGGAGGAGAACCAGCTGACTTTCTTGAGGAATTGCTTGTCGGAGGGTTTCTCGAGGGGAGCCAGAGTGTTGGCACAGTCGGAGATCCGTTTGCGTGCTGATGCGTTGGATTCTAGGTGACCGGCTGTGGTGATTGGTGGAGGGCGGTGGTGAGCTGGTCATCAGAGACTTTGTTCCAGCTTCTTCTTGGGTGGTGGCGGGCACAGAGGTGTTCGGTGGGTTTGGTGAAGGAGAAGTGGACGCAGTGGTGATCCGTCTAGTGAAGTTTGGAGGTGTGGGTGACATGGATGTTGTTACTAGCAGTGGCGACAGGGCCAAGCGTGTGTCCTGCTGAGTGGGTTGGCGAGGTGACCAGTTGTTTGAGTTCTAGGATGGTGAGGTTCTCTAGAAGGGAGGATGTGTTGTGGTCGTTGTAGTTTTCCAGGTGGAAATTGAGGTCACCAAGGAGGATGTAGTCCATTCAGCTGAGAGTGTGGTGTGCAATGAAGTTGGATATGTATTCGATGAAGGGGGAACAGGGTCCGGGGGTTCTGTAGATGAGGGTGCTGTGGAGGGCTGTGTTGGAGTTGGTCTGAATCTTGAAGTGGAAGTGCTCCATGCTGGGGTAGTGGTCGTCTGAGCTTGTAGTGAGGCGGAGGGTGTTTCTGTGAACGATGGTGATGCCTCCTCTTGGTCAGTTGATGCGGTCCTTGTGTATGATTGTGTAGCCATCTGGAATGGCGGTGGCGATGTCTGGGGCTGAGGTGGGGTTCATCCAGGTTTCAGTGAAGAAGGTGACAACTGGAAAGATGGAGTTAAGCAAGTCCCATAGCTCTAATTCGTGTTTGATGAGGGAGCGGGTGTTGAGAAGGATGCAGCTGAGGTGGTTGGACGATCTGGGTGGGCCAGTGGCTGCCACTAAGAAGGGCACAGAGATAGGAGGGGCTAGACAGCTGAGAGGTGGGAAAGTGGTGCTGAGAGGGGGTGGAACTGCAGGGGTGAAGCAGGAACAGGGGCAGGAAAGAAGAGGACTGGCAGACGGGGAAATGCAAAGAAGGCAAAGGCAATGAGGAATACGGCAAGAGAAAGCGAAAGCAGAAAATAAAAGTGCAAAAAAGGCAGAAAAAGACAGAGACAGAAGACAGAGGCATACCACTGGGCCACAAAGGATGAGACGCAGGCGGGAGCCTGCGGGTGAAGGAGGGCATCGAACTCGCAGACCTGAACGTGCAGAACAGCACGAAGGGCAGCAGCAGATGGGTGGAGCTGCGTGATGGGGAGTGGCAGATGCTGACCAAGGGTTTGCTTCGTTGGCCTGACACTGTGCAGCGGCTGCCAATAAGAAGGGCGGGGAGGTGGGATGGGCTGAACAACTGGGAGACGGGAGGTGAGAAAGCAGGAAAGTGACACTGAAAGGGGTCGTGGGGCTGCAGGGGCAAAGTAGGGGTAGGAAGGGAGAGGAGCGGCAGATGGTGATATGCAAGGAAGGCAAAGACAATGAGGAAAAAAGGCAACTGAAGGCAAAAGCAGAAAATAAAAGTGCAAAGTGCAAAAGGAAAGAAAAGGCAGAAGGAGAGAGTTTCTGTCACCTTTAAAGATCTGTTTGTAAGCAGTCAGGTCAAGTCCATTAATGTTGACATCTGTTTCAGCTGGAGATAGGTGGTGGAGGTCAGTCCAGTCCTTTTATTAAAAGGCGTGTTGCAAGGGTTGTAAGCCTTGCTATATAATTCAACAACATTGGCATTTAAGGGAAAATAATGAACTACCCTTGCTCTAAAATTCAACAGGATTTGCTTTTAGGCAAAAAAATATGTTACTAACAAAAATAACTTAAGTTTGTTGTACAACTCAACAGGATATGCTTTCAAAAATATAAATTGTTCGGGTAATGAAAAATAAATACACATTCCACTGCATTTTATACAAAAGTTCCATAAATAGGATTTTCAAAAAGAAAAAACCCCAAACTTTTATTTTGCAAGATATGTCTATAGTTATTTGTTGGCTCTATCATTTTCTGAGGCAATGTGTTGCAGTACCAGTGGTCGGCCATGTGCGGCACTGAATTTACTCCAGGTCTGAACTGGAGTTCATTTACTACTGTTTTGGATCCTTTTAAACTGTTTTGGATCCTTTTAAACATTCACCCCCAGTTACAGAGCTGGGTTTAATCCATCAATTATTTTGCTAATCATGCCACCCCAGTTTGGACCCAGCCATATGCAAATCAGTCTTGACCCTGTCCCACATGGGAACAGTCCAGCCCGAACTGCCAGCCAGGTCCTCCCTGGACTGGAAACAAGCATCCTGGGACCGGTTTCAGGGCATCACCCTTCATCAGCCAGGCTAGCTTGATTCCAGTAGCACAGAGCAATAGTGAGTGTGCTGAATGAGAGTGAGCGTGAATAAGTGAATGCAAGTATGAATGTAAGTCTGCATGTATGAGAATGTGTTGTTATGCTTGCAGGTCTGCAGTCGGACCTGGCCTGCTTCTTGGTTTATAGACATATCGAAAAACAGTGGTTCTTCTCTGTAATACGAATCAATGTTTAATATAGAACAGCACAATGACCTACAATAACTGTGCAGCAGACTGTACAGGCGGAAGGACAACCACGCACACACATATCGAGAATAAATGGCCACACTAGTAACATTTGGAACAAATGTATTTGTGCACAATGCATATTGCAAAGTAATATACCATCTCAAAAGAGTGTTTGTACATATGAGTATTGTGTCCCAACCAAACGGAACCTACAACATATAATAAAACGCATACAATCTATATACTAAGATAGATTTCCAAATAACAGATATATACAACTCCAATTCAGTAATGTCCATTTTTATGCCTGTCTCTGTCAGTGGATCTGTGAGTGGGTGCGTGAGTGTCTGAGTGGGTCTGAAAGTGGGTGTGTGAGTCTGGGTGGGTATGGGGGGGTGCATGAGTGTCTGAGTGTGTGTCGGTGAGTGGACGCATGAGTCTCTGAGTGCATGTATGATTGAATGAATTAGTGTATGACCGTCTGTTTTTTCTTTCAAATTTTTCCATATTTGCGAACAATTTGTGAAAATTATAGAAGTTTCACAAATATTTTACATGGTGATGTAAAATTATTTTAAACCCATAATTTGGCACCTAAAACCCACCTATATTACAGCCCTGGGATCATGGTACCTTCAAACTGACCCCTTATGCCACTTACAATTTGGATTTTCCCCCAGCGCCATGTCCCGTGAAAAAAAAGAGGGGCCGCGAACTTTGTAGACAGGTTGCGGTCTGCCAATTGCAACGCTTCTTTGTGCACGTGTATTAGCAAAAATTTCCCAAATTTTGCAAATTATTTGCGGCCAGGGATATACACATTTATTTTCCCTTTAATATCTCAAAAACTACTGAACAGATTCTGACCAAATAAACGAAAGCATAATCTGCGTACCAACAGCTAGCTTTCTGCCAAATCTGGTGTAATTCTGTCCAGTGGTCAGGCCTGTAGTCGTGCCTAAAGAATCCTATGGAAATTAACATGGGAAACGCAACGATTTTTGAGTACCCTTTTTCTCGGCCCCCGCTTGATTTATCATTCCTAATTCCCTGCCTGCACTCTCCCAGGCAGGGAACACAACTTTATTCCCACCCTGCGGGAGCATAGAAAAAAGCTGTTTCTGCCAGGGCCTGAGCAAAGGAATTAAACTGGTTCCCGCAGTACCCAATGACAGTGGAAACCAAGGCACCCATAAAAATTAAATATAAAACAAAAACAGGATTACTAAATGAGCAACAGGAGCCACTCATTTATTACTCACTTTTCCATGGAATGAGTGCACCAAAATGCCAGGTCAAGGCTTTTAATTATATTTTTTGTTCCTCGTAGAGCCCCTAGAAGGGGCACCAAGATTTTTTTCATGTTTGTGGAGGGCTGCAAGGAACACAGCAGCCCCTGAGCAACATTAAAAGACACACAATAAGTCCTCTGGGTCATTGAATCCATGACCCCAGGAGACCTCACCATATGTTTTTTAAAGCACTCCAAGCTGGTGCTGTATGCTCTTCAGCTGGAGTGCATTGACGCTTTGTGGTTGGTTCTATGGCTGGACTGTGTGGCCTGAAAAATGTTTTAAAAAAGACTCACAGGCATGTATATTTTTTTTAAATAATGCTTTATTAAAAACATTTTGTGACAACCACTATTAATAAACATTGGAATATATGAATTTATGAAATATGCATCGGATTAGAGTTATTGACAAAGCCAGTAGGTTTGTTTTATATATGTAGATGTGCTCACCCCTTCATGAACCCAATAGGCCCCCTTTATACTTTGGTGTTTTGACCCTTTGATAAAGCCATTAAGTTTGCTGCACTTAAAATGACACTCTTCATATTGCTACATGACATAGACATGCGCCCACGATGGGGTGGGGCTGGGTGAGCAATCCCATGCCACGAACAGTGATGGACATCCTAATCTACATATTTAGATGTATAGGCTCCACTAAGGGACTGATCACAGGTGCATTGGAGAGGTAAATGTAATGGCATTTATCACACTGAATAAATTCGATACAGTTGGGTGAAGGTTCTGCCTATGCTAATGGGGAATACCATACATATTTAGATGCCCCTATCTAGTAAATACAAGGGCTTTTTTCATGCATTAAATTCTGGCAGGTTTGTCCTGCCCAATTGATCAGGGGAAGCAAGATTTGACAGCCAGCAGTTAAAGGATGTGGGGTGTGATAGTGGAATTCCGAAACAAGGGTTTGAGTAGGGTGTAGGAATTTTTCGATCAATCAATCAATCAATCAAACAAATTTCTTAAGCGCACTACTCACCCGGTAGGGTCTCAAGGCGCTGGGGGGGGGGTTACTGCTCGAAAAGCCATGTTTTGAGGTGCTTTCTGAAGGTTAGGAGGTCCTGGGTCTTGCGTAGGTTGGTGGGGAGGGAGTTCCAGGTCTTGGCGGCGAGGTGGGAGAAGGATCTGCCGCCGGTGGTGGTGCGTTGGATGCGGGGGACTGTAGCGAGGGCAGGGTCGGCAGAGCAGAGCTGTTGAGTTGGTTTGTGGAAGTTGATTTGTTCGTTGAGGTAGGCTGGTCGGTGTCGTGGAGGGCTTTAGGAGGGTGGACAAGGATTTTGAAGATGATCCTTTTGTTGATGGGCATCCAGTGTAGGGATCTGAGGTGGGCGGAGATGTGATCGTGGCGGGGGAGGTTGAGGATGAGAAGTGTGGCTGCATTCTCGATTCGCTGGAGTTTTCTCTGAAGTTTGGCTGTGGTCCCTGCGTAGAGGGCGTTGCCATAGTCCAGTCTGCTGCTTATGAGGGCGTGAGTGACCGTTCTTCTTGTTTCTAAAGGAATCCATTTGAAAGTCTTGCGTAGTATGTGAAGGGTGTTGAAGCCAGAGGATGATATGGCGTTGATTTCCTGAGTAATGGAAAGAGATGAGTCCAGTATGATGCCAAGATTGCGTGCGTATGTGGTGGGTGCTGGGGGTGGTCCAAGGGTGGTGGGCCACCAAGAGTCGTTCCATGCTGTCTTGTTGGGGCCGAAGATGATGATCTCGGATTTTTCTGAGTTCAATTTGAAGTGGCTTGCTGTCATCCAGTTAGCGATGGCGAGGAGTCCAGCGTGCAGGTTAATCTTGGCGGTAGATGGGTTCCTCGTGACGGGAGATGATGAGCAGGGTGTCGTCAGTGTAGGAAATGATGGTGAGGCCGTGGGGGCGGATGAGGTTGGCGAGAGGAGCCATGTAGATATTGAAAAGGGTGGGGCTGAGGGAGGATCCTTGGGTGACCTCACAGATGGTCTTGGTGGTCGTAGACCGGAAAGGAGGGGGCAAACTCTTTGGGTTCTTTGGAGAGGAAGGAGGTGAGCCAGTCCAGGGCTTTGTGGCGAATTCCGGCGTTGAAGAGGCGTGTGCGGAGGGTTTGGTGGCATACTGTGTCAAAAGCTGCAGAGAGGTCTAGGAGGATGAGGGCGACGGTCTCGCCCTTGTCCAATCTGGTCCTGATGTCGTCAGTACAGGCGATGAGGGCGGTCTCGTGCTTGACACACTCATAATTAGTTATAATTAGAATCGTACTCGAGAATACCTTTGTATGCAGTCACTGACATTTCCCATGCCCAGCAGTGGTCCTTCCGTCTGTCTCCACACGCCATGTGCACAATACTGAGTGAAAGCCACAGAAATGAAGTGGAAAGCGTCTTCCCCGGCGTCCAAAACATCCCCCCCAACCCCCTAGCTCCCCACC
The DNA here is from genome assembly GCF_031143425.1 of Pleurodeles waltl. Classification (NCBI taxonomy): domain Eukaryota; kingdom Metazoa; phylum Chordata; class Amphibia; order Caudata; family Salamandridae; genus Pleurodeles; species Pleurodeles waltl. The sequence continues at coordinate 1,129,008,523 of NC_090448.1, forward strand.
CAACCCTGCTTGGTAGGCTTCAGAACTTTCAGCCTGCCTCGCTGCATTGCAGATATCTGGAATCTGCTGTGCATGGCATGCATGTGCAAGGAGTTTATGAAGTGTCCGTGTGCGTGTTTGTGAGGAGCCTGTGAAGAGTCTGTGTGCATGGATCCTGTGCGGTGTGTGTGTGTGTGCAAGGTGCATGTGAAGTGTGTGTCTGTGCGCGTGTGCGCTTCAGTAGCACGCACTGTCTCGTGCCTTCGTAAGTAGAGTAAAGTACTCTAAAGTACAATGTCAAGTGCAAACCTATCTGACCTCAGCAGTGCGAGCGAATGCAGTTTTTCTGCTAATGTCAAGTCTGGGATTTTTCATAATTGCATTAACTATCAGGAACGCGAAATAAAGACAAATACTAGGGAGCCCAGTTTCTAATTTGGTTGTAAATCAAATATTACAGAGCCTGAAAATGAGTGAATTATATGTATCTGTTGTGTATGGCAAAGGCACCTGTGCTGGCGTCACAAAACTTCTTAAGGGAGCATACTATTATCGGCTAAGGGCTATCTAGTGTAGAAAAATAGAAGCATGCTTCTATATTTGACGTGCTCTATTGCATGTTAATGCTTTCATTATAATCTTAATGTATTAATTCTGAATACAGTAATCTTTCTGTCTCCCTTTCTGCTTGGAGTACTGGCGCAGAGTCGAATTGGAAATTGCAGCATCACGGAGGGGTCGGAAAGGAACACCCCCCCCCCCCCCCCCACCCACCGTAGGGAAAATCTATGATTTATCAGCGTAAGTAAGTGCTGCAGAGCATCATGCATTTGAGAAAACCTACAATCTCAATGCGCAGGTTCCCTAGCAACGGCGGAGCGCCGATGGAGAGCTGAGCTTCCAAAGTATCGCGCGCGGCCTAAAAAAAGAACACCTGGACCGGTGCCTGCATCTGAAGGAGGTTTCCCGGGACTCACATGGAGGATTCCCATCATATGCCATGAGCATCACGCTGCTGCGGAGAGCTCTGCAAAGGCAGACCGGCAGCGGGGCAGACGGGCTGGCTGGCACGCGGTCTGGCGGCCAGGCAGGCCGGCTGCCAGACAGACTGAAAGACGCGGGGAGACAGACGGGTCCACCGCAGATGCTCTGTAGAGACTGAAACCATGCTTTCGCCATGACCCCATTTTGAATATGTGTGCATGTCTTGGTATTCATCTGGCATCCATTGCTATGTGGAGCACTGGAGCGCTGTGCATGGTGGTCTTGGTGGGTGGAGGTGCTGGGAGGGGTGACAGGGGGTACATCCAGTACCCTCTAACATTGAGCCACTGAGGACCAGATTTACTAAGATGTCTCATCGGGGTTGGGTCACATTTTTGGTGCAGCCACAGTGCAAATTCTATTTTGGGATTTACAAAGCCAATAAAAACCTTGCATCATGTAGGTGGAGGATGGGCGTTCCCATGCATCTACCCATGTATTTTGACGCATACCTATGTTTACAAAGACTTGTAAACTTCGGAATGGTGTGCCTATCTGAGGCTGGCGTAACAAGGAGAAATGTCTTTATTTCTGTTTGTTTCATTTCTTCTTCTTGCCTGTGTGCTGCAACACACATACAAAGAAGGACAGTGTTTGTGCAGGAAGATTGGGCTTCCTGCATCAATACTAACCTGACCGCAATGCAGGCACCCTAGCGATGTGATGCAAGTGTGCCTGCATCAGCACTAGGCAGCCACAAGTGTGCCAGCCACAAGAGAGTGCAGAACTGCTCCATCTTTGTTAATATGGCACAGTGCAGCTCTTTCCCTTCCACGCTACGCAGGGCAACAACTTCCCTTGCTGCGCTGTGTTGTGTGTAGTCATAGTAAATCCAGGCAATCCTGTTGTTGCTATCCTTTTTTGGTTTGTAGTAAGTGACACATAGATTTTCACAAGGTCAGAAACAAAGTAACCTAGCAGCCAGTGGGAGGCAAGGACCACCAGTTACACCGAATCTGCAAACTTTCCAAATTTCTATTATATTAATACTGAAATGTTCCTTACTTCTAAGTACCAGAAGGAAGTGGCCATTGTAACTACTTAAGGCCTTCTTAAATTGTTTGTGTTTGTAGTGCTGACTGCTTTGTTGTCTGCTTCAAGGATCAAGGGTTGTATAACTGGTGCATTCAGCGGATTGGGACTGTGAAGCATTTTTGCCACCTCGTTAACTTCTGTCAATGTCCCTGGGCTCAGAAGCCTATGACAAACTTGTTGGAAAAAAGCAGTACCCAGTGCTTAATTTGTAAATAAAAAGGTGCTGGTGCCCAAGGCTCTCCTCTGTGCAAGCATCGAATACTGAGGTAGCTAATCCTGAAGCCATCTGGGCCTCTTTAATCCATTTACAGCCACTCCCTGCCCCTTCAGCTCACTCTTGCAGCTTTCTCCCTTTGTGACGCTTTTTTCGTTTTCTCTTCCTCCGTCTTTCCCTTATGTGTCTTTTGCTTGCAGCAAATAATTGAGGCAGAAGAATAAGTGTCGGCCCTCAAAAATAAGTGCCGGTGCCCGCACCGAAAACCACCTGCTCACATTGAGCACCGGCAGGGCAGTACCTGCCCTGCTCCCCCTTGCGACATCTCTGAATCACACTCTTTCAGGGATTCTGAAAGGGCTATAATAGTTTAGTCCATTCTCCTCTGAGCCACACAGCCTTGGTATTAGGTCACATAATTCGTGGATAAACACACTCTACAGCACCCTCCTGAATATAGGAACTCTGCACGTGAAGATGATTTCATACACCTCACAGTACTGTGCTTGGGGATTTCAGCACATGGGTAGATGATGCTGCTTCTCCACAAGCACCTTACAAATTTGCTGACCAAACATCTGTTAGGGTCTGGCAGTCTGTGTAAAAGAGGTTGTTACCGTACAGAAGGCTTGAGAAGTTAGACTGCAGAAAAATGTGGGAGCTTGAGTTGGATTCCAGCTTTTGGTACTGTACCCACCAGTGAGATGGGTTTAGAGCTCAACATTTAGCTTGGAGGTTGGACTCAGGCTGGATATAAGGTCAATTCTCAGCTTCATCACAAAAGGCTGAACTTAATTGGTCTGAAGGCTTCATTTAGACATGTTCACACAAACCACCAGACTGTTGTGGTGACGGAGGTCCCACCTCAGCCAGCAAAGGTCCCGCCTCTGCCATCTACTCAAAGATCTTCAAACCAAATTCAGAGGTTTTCACAGAATTTTCACAGAAAGGGCTTCTGCTGACATAGCAGCAGCATATTCAGCAAAACTGTTGTCCGGGGCGTCTCAGGATTTTTTGTTTTTCGCAAACAATCCCACACAATGGATGTTTGTTAAACAACAGCAAAAAAGCAATGCCCCTGGCATACTGGGAGGTTTCTTATGGTTTAACGTTTTCTTACTCACAGCTATTATGGGTTGTATGGCGGTTGCGAACAGGAGAACAACAGTGTTGGAATACCACCCCAAAGTAGAGCAAGCCTTTTAACCCTTTAGTATTGGTGGACATTTGTGAATGCAGATCTGGCCAAGGCTCCTCCATTAGAAACAAAGGGCCTTATTTAGAACTCGGCAGACAAGTTACTCCGTCACAATGGTGATGGATATGTGACAGAGTAACCCGTCCACTGAGTTCTAAATCAGGCCCAAAGTGATTCCCCATCTCTAAAATGATGGGGGGGCATCCACTGACCTTTGGAAGATTTCTCTACAGCACCCTTTTATCTATAGTACAGGAAAGATGAAGGAACTCAGGTTTGATCACATCCTCAAGCGCAGTATGGATGGCTGAGCTGAGGCTTGGTTACTTCATTGATCACAGTATAGAAGCCTGAGTTACATCAGATTTTTAGGATACCCACAAGAGATCCATTTATATAGACGGACTCCTAATGGGAATCTTTTTACACAGACAGTGGTTATCCTGTAAATCTGGCATGTGTGTGACCTTTGTGGACCAACATTGGATACCACTGAGATCTAAGGTTGTGTTAATTCTAGTTGTGAAATAGCATTCATACCACCTGCGAACCGGCCTCATGGAGTGCTCTGACTGCATCTGTACACCCAGAACAGTATTGTTGTAGACTGTGTTAGTGAGTGCTTTCCAACCAAAAGTACTAAGTAGGCTGTGCAGGGATGTTGTCTGCCAAGAGTTTCAAACGTTGTGGTAGTATTGGTGGCAGGTAAATCAGAACAATCTGAGGCACATCTGGTTTAGAGGTTTGACTCTAGTGCCCTCCCAAAACCTGTCTCACAGTCCATTACACTAGAGAAATTGTTCAATGAAATGTAGCCAAAGTGTTATCAGCTGCTGCTTTCTCTTTGGCTGTCAACTCTGGGAGATCCCATGGCTTATTGCAGACCTGGAAACTGGAGGGTGCCATATGCAAAGCATCGCTTTGTCTTTTTTTATAAGGTTCCAGACTGTTAGTCCACAGTCTGTGGTTCTTGTCAACAGGTCAATGGAGGATCAAAAGACTTTTCTCTTTCACCAGCGTCCTCTCAGGACACATATATACAATGACTTTTCTGCAGCCAGATTTGCCGGCTATGGTCAACATCGGTCATGCCAGTGTCCCTTTGGTCACAGGGTCCCGGGGGTCTTCTTCAGGGCCATTTTCACAGGTTATGATTTCAGCCTGCTGCCTACACCTTCATGCCAGTGTCCCTTACAAGACAGGACCACACGCCTCCTTCTTCTCTCCTGTTGCAGTTGCCGGTAGAGGCTCACCTGATTTACTTCCTTGAGAATTGATGATTGTCAGTGTTCAGGGCCAGACCTGAAACCCTAAGCAGCCTGGCAATTTTGTCAGACCAGACCCTGCATTAAGGCTGGAAACGAGAGTGAGTGAATTATGCTGGATTGCTGTTTTTGTTACTGGGGGGTGATATTGCAGCACCATTTCAAAATCGGCCGCCAGTAACAAGACGGGCCGAACCCCTCCAGCCTCCGGGGAAACGCCCGGCACCCCCTACAGGCAGTCCGGCCCTGTCAGTGTTGCACCACTGAGTTATTCAGGTCCTGTAATTGGGCCACCACATTAAATTTTGTTCTCAGCTTCTTCAGGACTGCTTTTGTGTGACAATGTGACTCCCTCACCATCGCAGCAACTAGCATTCCTAAAGGGATGTCAAATGTCCATTAGACCTGTGCCTAAGGGGGTCAAAGGTACAAGTGGTGTATTCTGTCCTGTTGCTGATGAAAATCCAGTGGACATTTTTGTCCTATTCTGGACCTGAAGGCTGTGCCTCTTGTGCCTCTGTAAACAGAAACCTATTGCCTTAACTATTCAAGATGATCATTCTGCAAGGCACCCTTTCTCTGATTCATCCTGGATATTCCCAGGTATCCTTATAACTGAAGGATGCCTGCTAGCATTCTGATCCACAGTAGTCATCAATGAATCCTGCCCTTTGGCGATGAGCCTCAACCACTACCAACTACATGTAGTTCCATTGAGTCTGCCCCTGTGTATACATTAAGGTTCTGGATCCCCATGCTTTGCTGCTGCCCTTTGGACAATAAAGTAATGAAACTACAGGGTGGTGTGTTAGGTTACAAGACTTTATCATCAGTGTAGACAAGGGAGTAGCCAGACAAATGCAATACCCCCCACTTTCACCCTTATATAGCAATAAATGTTCAAGTAAAGTGAGAAATCATAACCCTTCCTATGAAGTGTTGGGAATTTTACCCCTGGGAAGAATGTACAGAAAATGATGCAAAAAGATGAACATTATAGCATGATTTTAAAGGGATTTGACCAAACACTACACATTTACCTCTATTGACACATTTCTCTCGTTCATCCTTTCTATTGTCTTTCTTTCTTTGGATGCTTCTTTCCTCCTCTTTTTTGCTTTTGTATATTTCTTTCTTTTCATCTTTCGTTCCTTCTGTTTATTTTTGTCTCATACCATCGTTCCCTTTCTACCTGTTTATCCTTCTTTATATCTGTTTATTCTTATTTTGCCCCTGGCATTATTCCATATCTTTTTGCATCTTTACTTTTCGTACTCCTTTCATTTCTTAATTTATTCTCTTCTTTCCTTTAATTGCCCATCCTTTCACCTCACATTTCTTTGTTATTTCTTATATGTTTCTGCTTTCCTTTTTCCCTTAATTTCCTTTTTCTTTATTTCTTTGACCTTTCCTTCTTTCCACCCTTTGTTCTTTCTTTTCTTCCTTCCTTTTCTTCTTATACACCTTCGTTCCTTATTTTCTGTGTTCATGAACCCTCTTTCCTTCATGCTTTTTTCCTTCGTTCATTATCTCCATTTTACTTGCGTTGTACTGTCTTACTCAATTGGCCTCTAACTTTTTTGTCATTTCATATTTATCTTTTTCACGGTTTCTGTTTTAGACTGCTTTCAGGTTTTCTTTTGGTCCCCAGACCCAGCTGTGTTGTTATAGTTTTTTTCTGACAGAGATTATTAGTTTTAACTTGTAACTTTCAATGAGCTGTGAGCTAAAGTTAAATGTTAAGAAGGGCCACAAAACAATTTAAGCATGCCCGCCTAAGCTGGTATGGCGGGTGGTTCATTACGCCCTTGAGTGTAGACAATACCAGTCTCTGGCCATTTCAAGATCAAACATCCCTTATGTTTCAGTTTCATACAGATTTGGGGAGAGTGTTTTGGACCATCAAATGCGTGGTCTGTCCCCACTCTCACCTGTCTCCATTCCTACCTGCTGCAGGATGCCTCACTGGAATGTTTGTATCTCTGGCAGTACACGGTTGCTATAATTGTTGTGGTACCTGGGGCTAACTTCTATCACTGGCTTTATAGAATTATGACACTTTCCTACAGGCATCATTTGAACTGAGGATCCTGCTTGCAGAGGAGGTCCTTTGCTGAGGGTGGTGGTCTGGAGCCTTCTGTTTCCTTGGTTCTGACCAGCTGAGCCATAATCTTGGATTAGGGCAAGAACTTAGGTAGCTAGTCTGCTCAGGTTTGCTTTTTTCCTTCGAAGGAGTGCCACTAGTCCATCTGGTGGGAGCTGAGTGCTATTTGCAGGGCTTATGATTTTGGTACTGCATTTGGAAGACCATCATCTCCTGGTCAGAACAGACAATAAAGTGTCTCAGGCCGAAATCAACTGGTAGAGGAGCATTATAGCCTGGACCTTGGATCTGGTGCAGAAGAGAAATTTTCTTGAGCACAAACTCATGACCTGTCTGTCATGGTGCTACATCACCTGGGGACAAAGAATGGAGCTTCAGATCAGCCAAAATGACTTTTCATTTTACAGGGTACTTTACCGTTCGGTTCGTTGCTGTCTTTACATACTGTCTTGCTATAGAGGTGCGCCTTCAGATCCTCAGTTGTCCTCATTATTCTCCTTTTTCTCACTACCTCTTTTTTGTACAGTCCTTTCATGTCCTTATGCAAGAATAGAGGATGATCTGTCAGCCTGGTGATTCCAGGTCCATCTCTTACATATACCTACTTCACCTATTCATGTGAGAATAGGTGAAGCAAGTTTTAGTGATCCAAATGTGGCCTTACTCACCTTAGTTTCCAGTGCCGTTGTAATTGGTTCTCTGTCCCTATTGAATACTGCCTGTCTTTCCTTTGCCTCTACACCTTCCCCTGCTCTGTCACTTCTTCACTGTGAGGTTTGTAGGTTGAGCAGGGTGGGGTCCAGCACCTAGACCTGCTGTAGGGAGGCTACTACTGCCATTCAACTGGACTATAACCCTTCTACTGCAAAGTCCTAAGTCAAGCACTGGATGAACGTCCCTTCCTGACATTCCGCAGGGGCAATATCCCCGGCAATGTGACTCTTTGAGTAATCTCAAGGGGGGCTTCTTTCATGGTCAGCTGGTCTCAGTCCTCTGGTACAATGTTCAGCAATACAGTCCTTATGGGAATTATGCTCTGATTTATCCTTTTGCTTTTGGCCAACTGTTGATGAGTTTTGCTATCTGCCATCCATTGGTGCAGTTCCCTGTGTCTTCCTTGGATCTGCCCCTTGAGTTTCTGCGAGGCTCACAGTTTGGACGTGTGTCTTCCAATCTACTAGACCACTTCTTGCCAAGGATTCCTTGTGGCTGTTGCTTCTACACGATGGGTCTACACGTTTGTGCTTTACTATGCTACACTCTGCTCAAGTGCAACCATGGCACCTTTGCTACGCATAATCTGTTAAGAAAATGTGCTGGTTTATTATTTCATAGAGTCTAAATACACAAAATTACCATTTAGATTAGTGACATCTATTATTCATCCATAATTACATTTTCCGGGGGGACCAACAAACAATATATACCCAATTTAATCTTCTCATTTATATATTTTTCTCTTTAATATAAATTCATTCTTTTTAAATACATGTAATCAAAGAACAAACCAACCATCATTTCAGAAATTAATTTTCAATTGATACATCTTCTTTGTAAACAACATTCAACATCTAACCAAGCAGACCCAACGTTTATCCTATACATTTAAAAACTTGAGTGAGTCATAAAAATCATAATATGACATATATGATATGAACAGTTCTCCCTAAAACATCAGGATTCTCCATTCTCTCCCGACTCTTCTCTTTAGCCTCTCCACTTTTCAAATACAACACAGGTCTTATTACTCAAGGCCTTCTTCAGGATAAACCAGATTGTGGCTATATACATGCTATCTCACAATGTGATGATGTATCTACAACATAAACATATAAAAAATGTACTACTCTTTACATATTGACTATGGATCATATACATTTTTCAGCTCCCCATGCTGATAGTTCATCTTCAAACAACACATCTCATTTTCACAAAGCTCCTCCTACTGTTATGCCTTTGCTACTCATCACAGCAATGACAAACATCATGTTGTGAACCTCATTTCCAGTCCATGTCAATATAGATATATACCGGCAACGAAACATCATTAAGAGAAAGTAAATACATCTAATTCTTGAACTTACTTTTAAATGCAAAAGCAGATCTTAATATCTTTTGTCCCCCTGACTAGGTACAAAGATGACTAGGGACTGGGGACCTAACACCGCTCTTAGAAAATCATTCTTAAGTCCTTTGCTCTGCTATTAGGACTTCGCATGCACTAGATAGGATGCTGTTTTTTGTGAAAGAATAGGCAGTATATTTTTGATAAACTCCCTTCTCATTTATTCAGTTCATTAGCACATGTATTTCATTATTCCCCAAAAAATATAGCCATCTGCATCTGAACAGTGCATTACAGTGTATCTTCAGATTTGAACGTCACAGTGCAGGTGATTGTAAACTCAGAAGATGTTTTGATTTCCTTTCGTGAGTGCCAGATAAAAGGACAGCTCCTCCTAGAAGCCCCAATTCCACCCTGCATAGAAAATCAAGGTGTCATTTGTCTCTTCAAGATGGTCAAATTTAGGAAGAAAAAAACACAAATTGTAAAACAAATCTTCCTTGACTTTCATTGACTTTCATTGATTTTGTTGTCCAGGACAGCAAAACGTGGCCCAACAGTCTTGGGGAGAGCAATAGAGAAATATCTGTGGCGTCCGCATTCATTTTTTGTATTTTGTTCTCAAAAGTGAATCCCTGGTTTGGGGTTTTATTCTGGCAAACAAGTGCTGAGTGGCCAACATCAACATGGTGGCCTCTCCGCATTCAGCTGTGCCGAAGGCTCTTCCATTGCAGTAGCAGATCCACTTTATCCAAAGAGATCACCACCAGGGTAGTGGAGATCACTTGATATGATGGACGGTCCCCAGAGAGCAGTGCAGAGGAGAGGATTACCAAACTCAAAATCCCCCTGTGTCTCTGATAGATGAGGTTGCTCCTCACAGACACCATGACCTGGAGGTAAGCTAAGGTGCAGGGGCACAGCAGCTTGTTAGCTTTCTTCAAGATCCTCAATGCACCTTCTTACTCAGGCAGTCAGAATTGTTTCTCTGCCAGCAGTTATCACTAGCGCTACCAGATAAGCTCTTGTGAGTATGGCGCTGTGCTTCCCATCCTAGCGCCTTCTTTAAATGAGATTACTTTATCTAGTTTAACTAAAGGAAACAAAGACTGTAATCACGAGTGCTAGCAGATGTTCCTGTGAGTAATGTGCCAGCTCTCTCTCTTTCAGAAGTCACTTTCAAGTGGAATCCTATTAGACTTTACAACACTGCTTGTACCTGGGTGTAGCTGGTAACAGATTGTCAGTCTAGGCACAGAACTGGCTGAGCTAGCCAATCAGGAATGTACAACTGACATTCATGGTATGAAATACACCTTCACAAAACCAGGTACCAACAGGTTTCCCATGTGCAACATCATATGAGGTGCCCAATATGTGTAGATTTATGAGCCATATTGCTCTTGATTTAGTACCTGTGCAATCACACCTTGTGGCTTGGGTTCTAACTCAGGAATGGAATGTTTGTGCTAGTTTGTCCTAGTTACTTTGGAGAAGTTATGTATGAAGACCTACAGCCCGCTTCGTATATCACCCATTGCTCTGGTCTGGTATGGAGCGCTCCCTGGTTCTTCTGTATGTGAATGGTCACCTGCCACGCTGGGGACCCTCTCATCCTATTCTCTGTCTGATCCCTCATGTTGTCATCTGACACAGTGACCCCTGTGTAGTCTTGTACTGCTGTCTTGTCTTACTCTCAATGTGGCCCTGATAGCTCTCTGACAGCATGTTGATCCCAGCTGTAGACCCAAAGGTCTCTCATCTGCAGACCTTAAGATCTCTCCGGCCACAATCTCCACACTGTCTGATTGCGGTGTTCCAGGACAGTACAGTCTGTGGTCCCATGCTTTTATCTAGTCCTACCCTCTAGCCAGTCCTTTTAGTCTGGCCTGGCACTCTGAGCAGAGGTCCCATATTGTTTTGTGGTTGGCATGATTCCTCCTACAACAGCCTTGTGGAACCTTCTGTTGCGGCCATTTGTGCCGCCCCCTTTGCTCTGGTGCTGTTCAGTGCTCATTGCTGTAGTTGGTACCTCACTGCAGTCTCACTATCAGTCCAGTCCCCCCACCTCTGGGCTGGTACAGTGTTCACTGAAGAGGTACCACGCCAACCTCTGGTTTGATCAAGCATTCAGTCCCCTGATGTTATTTTGCTTCATGCAGCCGTCTTGTACTATTCTACAGTCACACCATACATTGACGTGGTATGTGGTGAAACCAACCACACAAGAAGTGAAGACAGAATACTGACAGGTCTCTCATGCTCCTAAAAAGACAGACATTCTCACTCCTTCTCTGCTCCAGGCACTTACAGTTTACCTGTAGAGTGCCTCTTAGCTAAGGTAAAAAGCACATACTACCTTTTACTTCGCAACTCGTCCTATTTTCGGTGGGCTGTGGCACTTTGGTGGAGAGGTGCTTTTTTAGCATTTAGTTCTATTAAAATATAAGTAACTTTATCTTTGGTTTGATCTCAATCACTAATGTATACAAAGAGAACATGAGGTCACTTTACTTGATTTTGTTGAGTTTGGCAGCTAATTGTAGGCTTTGGCCAATGGCTAATGTTGGTCTTAGTTGTTAAAGCTAAGCTAAGCTTGCTGTAGGCTATGCCCCTTACAACTAGGTCTAGGTTTCTTCTCTGACCAATCACCACTAATGTGAGGTTGTGCTGAGAATACTACTGAGAGCATCATAGAGTGTGATCAGCAGCCACACACTTGTTTAAGACATTGGCTAATTTCTGGAACTTTACTCAATCACCACCACCACCACCACCACCTCTGTTAGATGTGCTTAGTGCATTCTCCAGAGCTGAAACACTCATTGGGTAGTGTATGGGGAGCTATTTTGTATTTGTGCATACCAAGAGTGTGCAGTGGCCCCATTGGTCTCACCAAACGCTCAAAGGGTCTCTAAACCTCAATGTGTACATTGTTTAGCGTCAGGAAAGCTGCCTGTTCATTGCCTGCGCTGCCACACCTTCTTACTAGATCATCACCATATGAAAGCCATATATTTCTACTTATCAAGGGTCAGACAAAGGGATAAATCTTGAACCCTATTGAAAACAATAATGATGACTTTCAGAAGCCACCTCGTCCCATAAAGTAGCAACGGAATGGCACCAGAAGTAAAAGCTACAAAGATAGCAACACTTTCTGGTTGCAAGTCCTCCAAATGGACCAGTTCTTGCTGTGCAATATTCAGACAGGTTCCTTCAAGCATCACCACCAGATGGATGGCTGGAAAACAAGTCCTGGATCATAAGGTCCTGGAGTGAAAAAATACAACAACCAAGATGAGCAGAAAAAGTTGTGATGCAGTGTTGTAACTAGAGGACTGTTTTTACATATTGGGAACAGGAGCAATCTTACAGGAATGGGCAGACTGGAAGTTTAGCTGTAGATAGTTTCGCCCAGGCCCCATGTGGGAAATGGACTAGCGTATATAATTAAATAATGATGAAAGCCCCATCTTCTTTAAAATGAAGAATCCAGCTTGAGGAGCCACAATTGCCCCCCTCAGAATGTTGACACCACAAAGACAGTAACTCAGATGGAAAACCTCCCAGGCACCCTCTGAGAAGTTGGAGAGTACGAAGGACACGGGGACCGTGTAAGGGCAGCATAAGTCTTCCCGACAAGTGTACAGAGTGAGTCATACGACCTGACTGCGGGTGCTTAGTGCAGATGTGTTGGGTTTCCAGAGCATATGCTGTCTGGTGTAAAGTGCTTCAACACCTCGTCAGGGGTAGTAAGCATTATATTAATGCAATTACTATACAATTACAATACAATATGTGGTTGACAGAAGTGCTCCCAGGCAAGTCTCTGTGTGCCTAGTGCAGATAGAGAAGTTTAGTGTTTGTAGAAAGACCTTTATTACAGAGACAAGAAAAGTACGCCTGAAAAATCCCTGGAGCAGGTGTAGACCAGGTTGAACTGGCAGCCCTAGAGTTCTAAGATCTTTTTCCTCTGCATACAGTAAGGACTTTGCATTCCTCTTTTCTCTATATCTATTACTGCTTCCAAGGCATCCCAGTGTATGCTTTGCCAGCAGCCACGCCACATGGTGTCCAGACTGTTTCAGGAAACATTGAACCTTTTAAAACCTGATCCTGTATGTGCTTTCTGTAAATCTCCTTTGGGTGGACATTTCATATTGTGAGTACTTTCATATGTAACCTTCTCTTTTCTATGTGACAGTGTGTACCCTATTGCAATGGGGTGCCTTTTCTCAATTTGCACACCATCTGTCTTTAGTCTTTGCTCCTTATGTGTATGTTTTCTTGTAGCCTATGTTTCCCCACTGTGTGCCCTCTTAAAGCTCCCTAAGGCATTCTGTTCCCTCTCATACAGCTGTGCTCATTCTCTTAGTGTGGGCCCTCTTACGCAGTACAGGCCTGATTCACAAACTGCACCTTTGAGTAAGTTTAAGCCTTTGAGTAAATTTACTTCTTTTCGGTATTCACAAACTGCACTTTTGTAGTAATTTAGGGCCAGATGTAGGTAGCAAACAAATTGCGAGTCGGAAATTGCGAGTCGTTGCGACTCGCAATTTCCGACTCGCAAAATGGTATCCAACAAGAAAAAGCGACTTCATTTTGCGACTCGCAAATGAAGTCGCACCGCAGATTGCGAGTGCTGTTTGCGAGGTCGCTATTTGCGACCGCGCTAAAAAAGAACACGCAAATTGCGAGTGGATGTCGCTGATTGCGACTGTACCGCAAATTGAATGCAGGTGCAGCAGAACACTCTGGAAAACACTTCCTGGCTCTTGATGATGACATCACAGCCAGGAAGTTTACTAATACACCTGGGAGGAGGGAGGACCATACCTATTTTCAACTGCTGAACAGCCAACAGGAGGAACAGCAGCTACAATGGCAGAAACACCCAGGAAGAGAAAGCTCAAATTTGCAGAGAAAGAACTGGAGGTGCTGATGGAGGAATGCTGCCAGCACCACGAACAACTCTTTAGGAGAGCAGCCCTCAGTGTGCCAGAGCAGGAAAAAAGGAGGATTTGGAGTGAAATCCAGGACAAAGTAAACTCAATGGGTGTGAGCCACAGGAGGATTGAGGAACTAATGAAAAGGTTGTATGACCTGCGCTCCCGGACCAAGGAGAGGGTGGCAGAGCGGCTCCGGGAGATGAGGGGCACTGGAGGAGGACCATCTACCATACCACCACCCACACCCTTGGAGGAAAGAGTGGAGGTGACCCTGGAGCCAGAGGCAGTGTCCGGGATAGGAGAGCTGGACACGTCAGCGCCAGGACCATCAACCAGTGAGTACCATGAGACATGCATGTACACCCATATCTGCCATACCCCCACCCACCTAGTACACAGCAGCATGCACAACCAAAATAGCTCCATTTCAGAGTAGCAACAACCTGCATGATGTATTATGGGCAATGTAGTCAAGTAGGCAGCTGATAGGCAACAGTTTATTAGGAAGCATATAACAGATGGAAGATACTGACAGTGTGTTCCCTATGTCCCACAGGTCTCCCACACGACATCACCTCCAGCCACACCGTCCAGGGGCCACAGGTCAGCCACCAGTCAGCACAGGACCCAGGAGCAGCCACCACAGGGACCTGCACCACCGAACCACAGTCCCCTCCAGATGCAACCGGTGGCCATACTGGAGAGTGAGGCAGCAACCGGTCCCAGCCACAGTGCCAGCGTACAGGACAAAGAACCACCACCGCGTCGCAGGCGACGTCTCAATGTCCCTCCAGTGCCACAGGGTGAAGTAGGTGACGCCTCCATGTCCGCCGCCGAGGCTGCACTCCTCCATGGTCAGCGCCTGCAGACAAGGGAAATTAGAATTATTGCAGGGGCCATGCGGCGCATGGAACGCAACCAGACCACAGGGCTGAAACAGGTTCACACTGAGCTACAACATCTAAACAGCAATGTTGGTGACCTTGCGCTCTCAATAAGACAACTGGTGGCTGAACTTGTCACCGAGAGAGAGGGTGCAAGGCGCCGTGACCGGCAGCTCATCCACCGCCTGGACCGCATGGCTGCCTCCATCGTCCGTCTGGCTGTAAACACCACTGGGCTGTCACGCCGCACAGTCAGCCTACAGGTGGACATGGGCCACTTTGCCAGCGGTGTGGCACGTGGGCTGGGACGCATTAGCCACGCAGTCGACCTGATGGAGGCACGACAGGTGGCTAGGGGCGCGGCAGACACGCCGCAAGACAGTGAGGAGGGCTCTACCATAAGCAGTGCTTCAGCCACAGACACCAGGGTGTTGCGTAGTGGAAGCGCACGGCAGGGCACTGCAGACGCTCCAGGAACCAGCCATGCTGGGCAGACACGGCGTAGGGTGTGAGCTACGCACTGACATAGACTGGAGGCACAAGAGGTTAATGTGTCCTCATAGCAGGTGGACTTTTACAGCCCCTGATCAGTAGTTACTGTAAATAGTTCATTGGTTCACATCATTAAAGTTCTTGTTTGTTCCACTTCACACCTGGACTCTTTGTGTGTGACATCCGTGTGTGTGGTGACAGTTACCACATACCTTCCAAAGTATTGGTTTGCAATGTGGTCCCGTCTCTGTCTGCCTTAATTTGCAATGCTTCTATCCCCATGATGGCGATGTGGTTGCTCTTGCTCGTCATCCTCCGAATCTGGGTCTTTGGGGTGAGAGGTAGCCCACGTCTGGTGGCAATGTTTGTGCAGTATAGCGCATGCGCCAACGATCTTGAATGCTGTTATTGGGGCATACTGGAGGGCACCTCCACTTCTGTGGAGGCATCTGAATCTTGCCTTCAACAGTCCAAAGGTCCTCTCTATAATATTTCGGGTCCTCCTATGTGCACTGTTGTATCGCCTCTCTGTCTCATTGCTGGGTGTTAAGTGTGGGGTAAGTATCCATGGTCGTAGTGCATATGCACTGTCACCTGTTTGGCACAAAATGTACAATGTTAGCTGGGCATAGATGGGTACCACATTGACCTGTGTGTATGTCTGCAAGGTGTATTCAGCTATACCTCAGAGGTATCCGTCTCCAAACTCCCCACGTTCTAGGCGTTGGTGTATCCCACTGTGCCTGAAAATGTAGGAGTCATGTGTACTCCCTGGAAATTTGCAACCATGTCAGTTATAACATAATGGGCGTCACATACCACCTGGATGTTTAGTGAGTGGGTACACTTCCGGTTGCGGAACAGATATTCCAGATTTGCAGGAGGGCATATTTGTATATGTGTCCCGTCTACACACCCTATTACATGCGGGAAGTTGGCAATCCTGTAGAATTCCAACTTGGTGCTGTTGATTTCTGCCTCATTCCTGGGTAGGTATATGTATCTGGACATGTGTGTGAGTATGGCATCTAGGAATGATCTGAAGAACCGTGAGAGTGCACTCTGGGATACCCCACCTGCCACTGCAATGACCCCCTGATAGCTACCCGAGGCCAAGAGGTGCAGTGAGCATAGCACTTGCACATGTGTGGGGATGGCGCTACCGCGCACAGTCTGGCGTTGAAGCTGCGGATTGAGTAAATCTATTAAATCTAGTATTGCTGCACTGCTAAGTCTGTATTTATCATATATCTCCTCCTCAGTTTGTTGGAAAAGTGTCTGTCTGGTTCTGTATATCTTCTCCTGTCTCTGGCTCCTCCTCCTCATCTGCTGTGCGGCGTGGGCTCTCCTCCTCCTTGCTATCACATATATCTCCGCCATCTTGAGTGTCCCAGGTGCCTTCTGGGTCCCCTTTTATACTTTGGTTATGGTTACCACCTGCTCTGAGTTAGTGGTAAATTGGAAGTGCAAAATGGTTTTTTTGCGACTAGTCGCAATTTGCGAGTGGCTATTTCATATGGTTTGCGACTCGCAAATTGCGACTTCCTATTTGCGGGTCGCAAAATGGGGTCGCTATTTTTGCGAGTCGGTAATGGCTCGCGTCGCATTTTGCGATTCGGAAATGGGATTTTTGCATCCCCTTTCCGATTTTGCGGGGTCGCAAATTGCGATTCGGGCCATTTGCGACTCGCAAAAGTTTGCTACATCTGGCCCTTACACTTTTGTAGTATGTCCAGCACTACTCATGACCAAACCACTGGTACTGCAACACCCTCCTATAGAACATAATAGGGAAGGGACTTAAAATAAAACCACATAGGACATATTGTTAAATTAAATCACAATATTTAAAATAGTTTACAATATAAATTAATGTTGAAATATATCAAAATAGTGCACATTTGTATATATAATTCAATTAAACGAATTGTAATGACATTTTGAATTTTCAATTTTATTTAAAAAACTTACATTAATTTTAATTTATTGTATACATCTATTTTAATATTTATTAATGCACATTAAAATATTGCTTACTTTAGGTAGGAATTTATTTGTTTATTTAAACTTCAGAAACATAATTGTACTTTAAATTAATATATTTCCATTAATAAGTAGCATTTTTCATTTTGTTCTTCATTTAAAGCAAATATATAAAATTAATACACATAAATATTTAACATAAAATATTTTAAATATTTATTTTTGAGTTAGATAAACGTTTTATTTTCCCTACACTTTACCATAAATCTAATTTAATTTAACATTAGTTCTCATGGGGTTTTAGCTTAAGTCCAGGGATTCAGTTTTTTTGTTTGTGCGTAAGCGTTCGACCTCGTGTATACTTTTGATATACTTATTATGGCTTAGTGTGATTTCATTTGTAGGTTTCAGTGTGCTTTAAAAATTCTTGCTTGCTAGTGGTCAGTTCTGCATTTTTTTCCCTCCTTTTTCTGTTTCAGGGCAATGACCAACTACTGTAGTATTCCAATTTGGTTTCTTTATCTGTTGCTGTGACAGACTATTTTTGATATTTCTTTGGTGCTCCCCTTTCACTGTGGGTGTTTTAGGCTGGCAGTTGCCTGCGTTTTATTTCAGCATTCCGTTCCTCCCATCTCCTCCCATGTCGCTGACATTTGTTTTGGCTTTATTCCAGTGCTGTCCTCGTTTACCTCTGGCTCCTAAAATAAGCCTATTTTACAAAAGAAACACCCAGTTGTTTAGCTCACTGCTCACGAAAGCCACAGTATGCCCTTTCTGGTAGAAAGTAGCTGAACCTAGAAGCAATGATGTGAAACTTGCTTAGCCTCCCATGGCATCTGGAGTCTCTCCCTCCAGGGCCCCTCCCTGCCAGCACTCACGACATCGCACACAGGGCATTGCTTATCTCCTTTATTGGGGCCATAAATCTTCTCAGGCTGATCTGCTCGTTGAAATGTGAGGCAAGAATGCTTGCAAGACTTTTCATTGTGTTAAAATAAAAAAAATAAAAACTTTTCCAGCCTTATTTTCCAATCTGGGCAGAGGTTTACACAATGCAAGGTAGAATAGTCATCTCATCTCTCCTCAAGGGCTTGTGATTTCTGATGTCAGTAGCCATCAGTGACTACCAAAACATGTCCCAAAATTATGAGACAAGATTGACCAATTTATGTGGCAAGAGAAGTCCAGTTCAGAAGTTACAATGCCAATAGCTCTAACTCAAGAAAATGCAAGACCTATTGCATTGCAAATGCTTGTTTCTATAGGAGGGTCGTGAAATACCAATGTCTGGCCATGTGTAGTGTTGTTCTTACTACTTTCTGTTTTGTAGTAACTTACACTTGGAGATTGTGAATACCTAAAAGTAGTAAAATTACTCAAAGGTGTAACTTACCTTTGTGAATCACGGCTTTGGTGCTATGTTGCCCAATTCATGCCCTATTACACACTGTGAGCTCTCTTGCTCAATCTGTGCTCCTTTCTGGACTTTGTGCTCTGTTGTCTAGTCTGTACCCACGTATGCACTGAATGGTCTGTTGTCCCATCCATGCCCTCTTACACACGATGTGCTATCCTGTATCCAGATCACACAGTGCGTGTGCACTGGTTGGGAAGCAGTGCAGAGTGCTCTGCTGCCCAGTCTGCATCCCCATATGCAGTGTGTGCTCTGATGCCCCATCTGTGCCCTTTTACGCATGACGTGCTCTCTTGTTCAAACTGTGCCTCCTTACGTACTGTGTGCTCTTTGCCCCATCTGTGCCCTCTTATGCGCAGTGTGCTCTGCTGCCCAGTCCTAACACTCCTGTGTACGATGTGGTCGTTTGCCCAATCTTGCCCTTGCATGCTTTGCTGCCCAGTCTGGGCCCTTTACCCACTGTGTGGTCTGCTACCCAATCTGTGCACTCTTACACAATGTGCACTGTCTTGCACAATCTGTGCCTTGTTATGCAGTGTGTGTTCTCTGCTGCCCAATATGTGTCTTTGTTCCTGCTCTTACCCCTCTTGAGCTCCCACCAACTGTGTACTCTTTCTCCAAGCCTGGGATACAGGACGATGTTTATGTCACCACACTCGGCTTTCTCATATTGTATTTTCCAATGGAGTCCAGTTTTGATTGCTAAGCTTCGTTTGCACACGTCAAAAATTCGAGTTATTGGAAAGGGGAAAGCTGGCTTGCAACTAGGCTGTGAGGTAAAGTCATCCACAATGCTATTTTTGGCATAACTTGGGAAACCAATAAAAGTTCCAGCCTTCTGAGTTTGCTTGACTTTCATCCAGTGCTTAATTTGTAAATAAAGAAGTGCCGGTGCCCAAGCTTTTCTCTGAATCATGCGACTGCTGCATTTAAATGTGCGAGCACAGAATATTGAGGTAGCATAATCCTGAAGCCATCTCAGGCCTCTTTAATCCATTTAGAGCCACTCCCTGCCCCTTCTGCTCACTCTTGCAGCTGTCTGCTTTCTCTCTTTGTGACGCTTTTCTGACTTTCTCTTTCTCCGTCTTTCCAATATTTGTTTTTTGCTCAAAGTAAATGCCTGATGCCGAAAATAAGTGCTGGCCCTAAAAAATAAGTAGTGGTGCCCCCACCAGAACCCACCAGCTCAAATTAAGCACTGCATTCATCACCTTAATGTAATCAGAAAATACATTATAGGGATCCCCCACCTGAAAGCGTAGTGGTTGCCATCCTGTTTCACCTATCATCTGTTCACCTCCATGCTGTGGCCAGCGCATAGGTACTGTGTGTTTCAGTACTCACAATCAGAGAGAGGCATTCCTGCCCTGAACAGTAAAGACCATGCGTTTACACATCTGTTCTTTACAAATATTAAAGTTCATGAGATACTGTGGGGTGGCAGTCATAATAGTGATGAGGATACATTATGTAAGGTATAGGTTATCATTTTGGAGGATTTAAGAAGTTTCCAAAAGATCTTATTTTGCTGGAGTACAATTGTGAGGCAAACAAGAGGCAGAAGATCACAAGCACTGTCTGTCCAGGGACTATTGCAGCTTGGTACCATTAGACAGCAATGGCAGCATCAACAGACGTGGTTAGCATTTTGCATGTCTCAAGTGGACAGCTAGCACTCTCACTTCAAAGGTCATCATTGCACTGAAACGTATCTGTGATAGAATTATGAGAGATTCCACTTTGTCCTATTATTGATGATAACTTCCGTAACCCCATATACTCCCAGGAGCCACCCGACATTGCCTGCCATCTCTTCTTCTCCTCTCTTGAAGGCACTTGTAGAAGTCCTTCTCAAAGTGGAGACGAAGTAGCCATAGTAATGCGCTTAGAAAAGAGGGGGACAGAGAGTGCACCTGGGATTTCAAAATAAGAAAGTACTTTTGCTTGACCAAAAAAAAATAATCGGGCATTAAGAGGTTTTTTGACGTTTAACGGTTGGTACTCTGGGCCCCTAGCGCCTCCTTGTGCGGCATTAGCGTCATTTTTTACACTTATGTGGCACTGAGGCATTTTTGCGGCCCCATATTTACAAAGTGGCGCAATGTATGCATTGCGCCACTTTGTAACCCCCTCCACCACATTATGCCTGGCCAAGGCATAATGTATGCAAGGGGGGTGTTATGGTGCTAAGAGGCCCATAAAAATGGTGCAGTTAAATTTCACTACGTCATTTTTGGCATAATTGTTAAGGCCTGCTCAAAGCAGTTATTAAAATTATGCTCCTATAGTAACCAATGGGCCTCGTTGCACTTTGCTGCACTAACGTCAACATTTTTGACGCTAGTGCAGCAAGCACCACAATAGCATAAACATTTCTGAAGCTATTGGCCTAACGTGAGCCATGGTGTGCAGTATCATAAATACGGTGCTACCATGGTGTCGTTAGGTGCCGGTAGGGCACACAAGGAAAATGGCATATCATTTATGATGCACCACTTTCTTGAAAATATGCCCCTCTGCTCTTTCAAGCCATGGAGGAGTGTACTCCATTGCTGTTGAGCAGTACAACCCACCATATTTAGAAATGTCCACCAGGCAGGTGAACATCCCTGTGCCTTCAGCAGGACCAACATCACGGAGGCTCCACTGAAGTCACAGGAGCTTTGCTATGTGGGTACCAGGTTTAATCCACCCCACACAGCAAGTGTTTTGTTTTCCAAAAAACACACTCTAAATGTAGGACTTTGTCCCTGAAAAACAAAACACAAATGGCCACAACGGGCTGGGAGTTTTCTCTTGTGTTCGGGACAACCTGGCTTTCACTGGTTGCCCTGCAAGGTCCCCCTAAGTAGATCAGATGGTCTGACGGCGAAGTAAGCAGGGGCTCCACTGACAGGAATATGGCAGTTCTACAACTTTCGGGGAAACCGGGGGTTCGGTAGACAAGGCTCTCCACCACCCTTGTTGCAGAGTACCCTGCACGCCAAACACTTAAAAAAGGCCCAACATGTTTTTATTTAAGGAGTAACAATTCAGGAAAAGCGTTTCCCTTATGATGTATTCTGTTCAACCTGAGTTCCAAATAGGGTATTTTGACAATGAAATGTTAGTCCAACTTTAACTCCTCATCAGAATGCACTTGAGTGGGTGAATGTTTTTGGAAGGTTATAATTAAACTTAAGAATGAGAGTTGAACCTTTCAAATGAGGTTCGCTAGCTTAGGAGATGCTCTAAGAAAACTGTGCCACCCGGCAGAGGAAGATAAGTAGCAAAAGTAGAAAAATGGGCTTTAGTTGCAAAGTACCAGACTGCTAAGCTTGACATAAAAACAAGTGTAACTATTTCCCAACACATATAAGTTAATGGTTACCCTTATTTTTTGCTTAATTTGACCTCTGGTCTAAAACAGACATGCATTACAACAGCAGAGCTTAAACTCTGATCCAGGGGGTCCTTGGCTATTTACAAAAAAATTGTAGAAGATTTATAAAGTATATGTAAATAAAGCAAGCGTTCCATAAATGTGATGGAATTTGAAACTGCAGGGTACAGTATAAGGTGGCATCCTTTGCTTGATTTGTGCAAGAAATGCAAGTACAGCAAACAGCTAATGTTCGAAGATGGGGGGTCTCAATTAAAGCACTGACAAAAAGAGAGCATGCATCAGTGAACAAAAGGATTACAAGATCTGCTAGGACCTAGCATATTGTTTTATATTTTAGAATTAGCAAACACGTTTAAAAAGTTCTAAATTTCCTATTAAATTAAAACGAACGTCTCAATTTTTCTTTGTTTGTGAATTTAACAGTGGCGGCTGGTGACATTTGAAAGTGGTGGGGCGTAAAAGTTGGGCATGACTTATGTAGCAAATGAAGCGAGCAAGCTTAATGGACAAACGTGGTGTCCATGTTGAGCCTGTCTCCCAAGAATTTTTTTTAAAAAGATTAGCAAATGGTGCATTTTAAAACACGAATTTAGTGAGAAACCAAGGTTTATAAAGAAGTGGGAATGTATAGTCTTGAAATATTAAACGCATTAAAAATCGCCCCATATGTTATTGTATTATTATGTTCAGCAGTTACTGTATATGCAAATTGTACAGTGAAACAACTCCAGCCCTTTAAAGTATGCGCTTGCCCAGTGTCATGCACTGCATGCTGCATCATCTTTGGAAGAAAATGCCCTAGCCAGGCTTCCGGAAGCACCCACAGTCGCTCGCTGTAATCAGTCATACAGAAATATGTGCAGACAGCAATTGCGGCTGCTGCAAACAGAATACTGGGGCGATTTACCCGGGGGTACAATTTGAAAAACAGATGGCAAAATGGTGCATTTTACAGCACATTTTGTTAAAGAATTTGCTTAAAATGCTATGGGTTTCAAAAAGCATGTTTGTACTCCTACGCCAAAAAGAGCTCTTTCTTCACACACCGCTCTCTTGCAGCAGTGGCACAGGTAAATCTTTGTACTATGTAACACACATATTTTAATAACCTCTCAAATATATGAGGTAGGCCAATCTGGTGTGCGCTATACTATTGATGCCAAGCTGCAATTAAACATGTACCCCACATTTAAGGCACAGCTTTAAGCGGTGTAGCTGAAAAGTATTAGTTAACAGATACCACTGCACACATCCCAAGAACAAAAGAAGGTCTATAAAGTAGCTGATAAATGTATTGATATATCTATATATCAAGCAATGAGTTTTAATAGTACATTGAGCCAAAACAACCAATTTCACATGCCCACTTCATTTTGGAAATTACTTTTTATATGTCAGTCCTTCAGCCAATAACATAAGTAATGCATCGCGACCGGAACCAGCAAATCAAGCAGTTTGTACCAGACTATTTACGCCTAAATTACATGGATACTCTGAACCATTCTGTATTACCAAATGCAACAGCACACATGTGACTAACACTTTTGGAGTACAGGGTTTGACCTTGGTTCCATTTTTTCAACTTGGGTTTGTGAATTTCTTTCACAAAAAGTATTAAGTTTTGCATAGATGTTTTTCTGCAGCGATCATGACTCCAGGAATCCGGGGCTTTTCAGCGTATATTCTACTTTCACTCATATTCTTTAAGTGGCTGATTACTAAATAATATATTATTCGGAAGTAGTTGATTGTTATTGTTTACAGAGTGATAGATTTGAGATTAAATGTGCCTCAAAACTATGTTCTGAACGACTCGTCCCGTTTAAAGTGGTAATTGTTTACTCTCTGGCAATTGAGCTGAAATCTATATCTAAAACAACTCAGTGGAGCGTTGCACCTTTTGACATAACCGCCTATAAGACAAAGTCGTGTGAAACAGTGTTTGCCAGTCCTTAACTCAAGCCAGTCTCGTGGGTGCTATTCCATTAACCCCATTCTCCTAAAATAGTTTCTCCAACCTCAGATAAACCTCCGCGAGCAGGGCCTTTTCCTCGTTATCTGTTGACAGCAGGTAAAATACACAGGTCCATCCTCAGCAGAGCTTTGTACCGTCTTCCCCATAGCAAGGCGCCCTGTGCACACACCGTTTGTAAGCTGCGTGTCTGTCTCCGTTTAGTTTTAGCCAGTGCTTAATTTGTAAATAAAAAGGTGCTGGTGTCGAAAGCCCTCCTCTTAAACACGCGGCTGCTGCAATGAAATGTGTGGGCACACGGAATACTGAGGCGGCGTAATCCTGAAGCCATCTCGGGCCTCTTTACTCCATTTATAGCCACTTCCTGCCCCTCCAGCTCACTCTTGCAGCTTTCTAATTTCTCCCTTTGTGACGCTTTTTTGTTTTTCCCTACCTCTGTTTTTCCCACATGTGTCTTGTGCTCTCAGCAAAATGCTTGAGGCAGAAGAATAAGCCTCAGCCCTTAAAAATAAGTGCCGGAGCTCAGCACCGGAAACAACAAACACAAATTAAGCACTGGTTTTAGCTCCCTCGTTTACCTTCTCTCCCCTTACGCACGGTGATGTAAATCTTTCCACTGACACAAAGGACGCGGCAGAGTACCTAAGAGTTTTCTTAATTTCGTATGCTTAATGCATACAGTTGCGTGACCCTGCCTGATCACTTGTAGTCTGCTATAACCACCACTAGCATTGGCTCAGGTCTAGCCTTAACGTTTACACTTTAAAGAATGAAAGATTATTTCAATTAATTTATATAAGGCAGCACGCTGAGTCAGGAACGGCAGCTCCATGCCAGTGTTGGTCTCGAAACCTCGAGCTCGATTTACTTTGGCGAGCAAGGGAAGGTGAAGCCGGGGTAAGGCACAACATAGTGAAATAAGTACAGCTGAAAACTGCACTCACAGATGTATGCACACATTTATACATGGACTGTGTGGATTATTAACTGGCACTCGACATCCAAGCCCACTGTTGCACAGTAACACTAATTTCACTACCACCGCTTTACTCGGCTCGGTCTTTTTGCTGAATGTGCCCGCAGTGGCCGACAGAGTTCTGTGTTTCTCTGGAGATATGGAAATGAGTTCCACTTAAAGTAGAAGGCAAACTCCTGAGGCCTGCGCAGTACATGAGCAAGTGTTGATGGATAGGGTGACATAACTCGTGCACATCTCAGCTCCCCGTACAAACGCAGCCTTTTGTATTCACCCACCCTTTCAGAACTCGTCACAACTGGTTTTAAGCAACGTTTTTCATTGGGACAGAAAAATGAGCAAGCTGGTATTACCTTCTGCCTTAGATTTCAGTGGAGTCTACAGTCCAACCGAATCCAACTCCCATCCACAGCGCGGGAAGCAAACACCTCGTGTTTGTGCAGTGTTAGCAAACTACGCAGACACAATTTTGAGCTTGCTGCCTGCAGCCCCGCCCACCATTTCCCAACTTGTCACAGGGCTAGACCCAACCTCTGTGACGAATTGGGAAAGGGTGGGGTGCCCATTCTCCACTATCCTGACTGACGTGAAGCCCCTAGTGCTAAAGGGCTTCAACCTGAAGCGCCCGGGGCTAACTTTATCCACACGTCATTAGGGGGTGGAGACTGGTCCTCTGAGCTATGTCTTTGCCGAGCTGATGACCTCACAGGCCTCAGGCTGTGAGCTTGTCAGCCCGGCAAACATAGACTCAGTCAGGGGAGGGCCTGGCCTGATGCTGCCAGTCTCATGTCACGTGATACAGTAGCCCCGAGCCTGGCCCCAGCCCCAAGCAAGAAAGAAGTGTGTGCGTTTATTTTAGAGAGGGAGTTAGGGGAGTTTCTTTCACTTTTTTTTTTTGTTACAGTTACGAGGGCGGAGCCCCGACGCCCTCGTGCAGAAACCGCCACTGGAATTTAATAAAATATTTAGTCATTTGTGTGTTTGATGTGTGCTTGTTTCTGTAGTTTGTGTGTTGTTTTGAAGTCCAGTTCATTGACATCGATTAGGCTTTGGTGCCTAGCTTATATTAATAACTCATTAGGGGTCCTCGGAGTCCAGTAATGGTTCATTGGGTGTCCACAGAAATCAAAAGATTAAGAATTACAGCAATACAATATAAAACGCCGCTTAAAAGTGAAAGAAAATCACAATGAAGTGTGACATTCACTGAACATTTGAAAAACATATACTCAGTAATGTGTTTTGTTTCTTGGATAAAATGTTATATGGAGTGAATGAAGCTGTAATTGTGCTGGCGAAGATGGGTGAAGTACACAAATTTTCCAATTTATTAAGCTACAAAGCATGTAATTTAGCAATGCTCCCATGGCGCTAAGCGTTGATCCTTATTTACTTACCATTAAAAAGGTCTGTGGGCTCAGTGCAAAACTGAGCATCACCACAAAAGCACCTGCATGACCATTAACAAATCTGGACCATCTGCACAACTGGGACTGAACAGACAGACAGATTCAAGATTTATTACAGGAGAAGCAGAGGTTGGACCACAGGGCACTTGACTATCAGGGTAGCAGGAGTCTCCTCTGGAATGTCACAAGTGTTTTCTCAATAGTATTGCGAAAATAAGGATTGCTCAACAGTTATAAGTTCTTCGTAGAGGGATCGGAAGTTTAAGGAACTTCATGAGTGTTTGCGTCCATCTTACCAATCAGCGATCCTGGATCCACTGATGTCAGTAACCACTAAAGGCTGAGGATCATAGTTCAGGACATCTTAATAGTGACCTCAAGACTTACCAGGAACTAGACTTCCAAGAGACACATGTGAAGCTTGAGCCCTTTGTCACTTGTCACTTTGCAACTTCATCTTCTCTTTAGTACTTGGACCTGTACGTCTTAGGTTACCTTGGAACAAAGATCTCCAGCAAGGTGAGGAATGGTTATGCATATCTTCCTTCCAAACACGACCCTTGAGGGGAAATAAACCTGTTGTGCTATGAGGAGTCTCTTAGTCGTCACAGAGGGTTTGAGATAGCATTTCGGAGATGAAACAGATAGTGGCCTTGGAGACCTGGGGTGTTTTCCTGAGAGTAGCCATGAAGAGCTGTACCATCCCGTTGGCTTGAAGCCCCTAAAGTATTATTTGACTTATGTCTTAAACCTAATTTGATTGCCAATTCCTTACATCCGCTGGAAAAGGATGGACCATTGTTCGCCTTTACCAATGCTGAAATACCAAATGCGGGGAAGATCTTATTGAGGGTTGGCATAGTTATGTAAGAGGATGTGATGGGTAGGCATAGCCATCACTTCTGGAATTCATGACCATTCATCAATGACCACCAACAGATATTGTCCTATTATAATATGTCCCAAAAAAGTCCACTTCACTCCAACTTGTGTGAGGAGTAGTGGCATTTGAAGTAGATCAGGGGACATTTGATTTGGCTCAGGGGAGCTGAAAGTCTGACACAAATGGCAATTGTTTATTTTTGTCTTACACTCATTTGATAAGGAAAGGAAACCACATCTTTTGTCAAAGCAGTCTTGTGGTGGGAACCATTCCTTGATGCGCTTCCACAGGTGCGCTTGGAGTCGCTCTCAGGAAACGCATGCTTTCAGGACAATGTCCTTACTCTTCTACTTCCTCTTTGAGCTTGTGTCAACTCATGACTGGAGCCTGGTATTCGACAGTGCTGGATGTCTTGGCTGTGGCCCAAATGTGGTCTAGTTTCCTTGCTTTTTGTAGTAGCTTTAGTCTGAAGACAGCAGATTTGCATCCGGCAGTGATTTGTTGTTGGAGGTCTTGCTCACTGCTGTAGTTTTTGAAATCACAATGTTGTACATGTTACTTCAGTCTCTTGATGAGAGAGCCAGTTGTCTTACCTGGATTCCACAATGTTGATTGGAATAGATAATGTTCAAAATTTATGGTTTTTTTCTGTCGCATATATGCCATGAAACTGTTTTCAGGCTGTTTTATGACAATATTGCAGTCTCTTCCGATTGTCAGATGATTTCATAGGTGTCGTGTGCCACACGGTGCTTCGGAAGATAGATGGGATGCTTCTCATTCTCAATGTTGAAAGTGCTTGTTTAGACATCCAAGGGCCTGATTTAGAGTTTGGCGGACAGGTTACTTCGTCACAACGATGACGGATATCCTGTCCGCTGAAAGATATAATGGTGTTTATATTTCGGGGGACGGGATATCTATCCATCACCGTTTCACCATTGTGACCGAGTAACCCGTCCGCCAAACTCTAAATCAGGCCATTAGTCTTTCATCAGGCGACACATCCAGAGTCAAGGTTGCCAGTCTTGGCTAGATTGAAAGGTTGAGGTGTTCCCAGAGTCAGCCAGGGTGAGAAGCCAGAGTGACACCCCTCTTTCAGCCCACCTGCAGTACGATGGTACCTTTGACTGCACACTCATCCGAAGGATGGAGGAAGAGGTGTGGCCTTATATTTTCTTTACTCTACACTTCAGATCTTCATAAATGGTTATTTTTCTCATGCAATTAGTGTTCTGTTTGTTCTGAGGCTTATGAAGGCATGGGCGTAGGAAGTGTGGGGGAATGCAGGGGATGTATCCCCCCCAGATTTTGGAGGGTGGAGGCCACGGGGGACGAAGGTGGGGGGGACAAGGGGACAAACTCATTTCCCCTCACTTCTATTATTCAGAGGGCCATTAGCGCACAAAAGCGCTACTTATAATAGCCCTGTACGACCATCCTCCAATCTGATGGGAACAGAATGAAGGTGAGTCCGGAGGCCCCCTGCGCTCTCTGCCCTTTTGTTTGTCCTGTTCACAACTGTGGGCATTAAGGGTGCTCATAAGAACAAAGGGCACGAGGAGGAGAAAAGAGTTTTGGATGATTACTGTCTGCATCACCTGCTGCCGCCTTGAAGAGGAGCACTGCAGGACGCCTTCAAGAGGAGCTGCAGAACAATGAGGAAGATCTATAGAGGAAACAGAGTCCCATTCAGCCTGGTGCCTGCAGGCTAGAAAGGAGACTGTGAAACACAGTATTTGTATTTGCCTAAGATCACACCAGTTGGTGAAACAGTGAAGTCGAGATTGAGCCCAGATTTTACCTTTTCACACACAATTTAGCTATTAGAAGGGTATATTTTTCTAACATTTATGTTCAATGTTTTGTTATTTAGGTAATGAGGGGCTTGATTACAGCGTGCCTAACAGGGAGAAGCCATATTTCATTTTGGGCCGTTATGCCTAGCGTTATTATTTATGTTCTTGTTATCGTTACATACTTCAGCATATTGAAGTATATTATCTTTTCTTTATCTTTTCTTCACTCTACTCTGAAACAATCTACCCTATGCCACTGCACCCTACACCACTTTTCTCCACTCTGTGCTACTCTACGCCACTGCAATCTATGCTGTACCACTCCACTCTACTATACACCACTCTAATCTGCAGCACTCTACACTACGCCACTGCAATCTATGCTTTTCTACTCTAACCATTATACACTACACCCCTGCACTCTGCCAGTGCATTCTTCACCACTTTACTCAAAACCAATGCACTCTATGCCACTGCACTTTATGCCAATCTACTCTGCACCACAGCACTCTATGCCACTGCACTCTATGCTGCTCTACAATACACCACTGTTCTCTGCGACCCTCTAATTTGCAACATTGCACTCTCTGCCACTGAACTCCACGCCACTGTACTCTGCACCACTGAACTCAATGCCACTGTACTCTGTCCCACTGCACACTTTTCTGCACCACTCCACTCTAATCTACTCTACACCACTCCACTGTAGGGCACTTCACTCTACTTTGAAATAATCTCCTCTTTGCCACTACAATCTATGCAACTCCACTCTATGCTATGCCAGTCTAATCTACCCTGCGCCACTCCAATCTGCTCTGCACCGCTATATGCTACTGCACTCTACATCACTATGCTCCACTCTGCAACAATCTATTCTTCACCACTATACTGTACTCTGCAGCAATCTACTCCATGCCACGGCACTCTATGCAACTCTATTCTACTCTGCCCTACTGTACTCTACGCCACTCTTCTCTACTCTGCATCACTCTACATCACTGCACTCTACACCAATGCATTCTATGCCACTCTACTCTACACCAATGCATTCTATGCTACTCTACTCTACACCACTGCCCTTTATGACACTCTACTCTGCAACAGTGCACTCTGCCACTGAACTATACTCCTCTCTACTCTGCACCACAGCACTCTACTCTGCACCGCTCAACTATATTCCACTCTACTGCACTCTACACCAATGTACTATATGCCACTACACTCTATGCCACTCTACTCTG
Organism: Pleurodeles waltl; assembly: GCF_031143425.1. Lineage (NCBI taxonomy): Eukaryota > Metazoa > Chordata > Amphibia > Caudata > Salamandridae > Pleurodeles > Pleurodeles waltl. The sequence continues at coordinate 1,129,038,817 of NC_090448.1, forward strand.
CATCACTGCACTCCACCACTGCACTCTACACCAGTCTACTCTACCTTGCACCACTCCATTCTACGACGCACCGCATCACTCTATGACACCACACTCTGAACCACTGCAATCTATGCTGTGCCACTCCACTCTGCTCCCCTCTACTCGTCACCACTCTACGCTACTGCACTGTACGCTAAACCAGTGCACTCTTCACCAATGCACTCTACACCACTTTACTCAAAACCAATGCACTCTACACCACTACACTCTACACCAATCTACTTTGCACCACTGTACTCTATGCCACTTCACTTTAGACCACCCAACTCCACTCTATGACACTTCACTCTGACATTACACTCCATGATTCTAGACTCTGACACTCTATTCCATTCAACTCTAACACTTTCTCCACTCTGTAACTCCCTACACAACTCCCTATATGCCACTCCATTCCACTTTACTCCACTCTATGCCACTCCACCCCACTCTATGCCACTTCAATCTATGATACTCTACTCAACGCCACTGCACAACCCTCTATGACACTCCACTATACAACAATGTACTATGCTCAACAACACTCTACCCAACTTTCTCTATGCCACTTCACGTTACTTTACTTCACTCTACTCCAGTTCACTCTTCTTTATGCCTTTCCACTCTACGACACTTTGCCCCTCCACTCTACGACACTCTGCCACTCCACTCTACGACACTCTGCCACTCCGCTCTACGACACTCTGCCACTCCACTACGACACTCTGCCAATCCACTCTACGACACTCTGACACTCCACTCTACCACTACTTTATGGCATTGGCGCTTGATTAGAGATTCAGATCTCCATTGATTGCCTTCTCATTCATATGAGACATGATTCAGATTTATTTTCGCCGTTTTGGTTACAAGCACTCTGTAACCCTTTTAACTCAAGCTTAACGAAGGCTTAGGATGATCCTGGTACTTGTCAAGGGGATCGAAATATCGTCGGCCAAAGTACCTTGACTTGAATTTGTGATATTGTACATAAGTTGGCTTAAGCATAGGTACTATGAGCTAATGACTTCTTGATTCACTATTTGAGTCATTCATGTAAAAGTCAGTGTATAAAAGCTTGTAAATCATTATTGTGGATGCTAACCTTGTAGGAAAGTAGCCTCTTTCTAGCTTGGTTACCCCCACATTTGGCCTGTTTGCCAGTGTGTTTGAGTGTGTCTACTGGGATCCTGCTAATCAGGACCCCAGTAGTTATGCTCTCTCCCTTAAATGATTGTTGTTGCATACTGGTAACCCATTATTTCACCCAAAATTGGCATACTGGTGCCCCCTTATAAGTTCCTGGTATATGGTATTTAGGTACCCAGGGCATTGCTGTTCCAGGAGATCCCTATGGGCTGCAGCATTTCTTTTGCCACCCATAGGGAGCCCATACAAAGGCTTCTGCAGCACTGCCATTGCAGCCTGCGTGAAAAGGTGCATGCACCCTTTCAATGCCAGTTACACTGCACCATGTCACTTATAAGTCACCCCTATGGCAGGCCCTCCAGCCCTGAGGGCAGGGTGCAGAGTACCTGTGTGTGAGGGCACCCCTGCACTAGCAGAGGTGCCCCCACGACCTCCAGGACCATTTTCCCAGACTTCATGAGTGAGGGGGTGCCATTTTACACATTTACTGGAAATAGGTCATTACCTATTCCCAGCTACATAAGGGTAACTCTGAACATAGGAACGTTTGGTATCACATGTGTTGGAATCATACCCCAAGGCTTTTGCAAGCATTGGTTGTATGATTTCATGCACTCTGGGGGCTCTTTAGAGGACCCCCAGTATTGCCATTCTAGCCTTCTGAGGTTTTCCAGGCAGCCCCAGCTGCTGCCACCTCTCAGACAGGTTTCTGCCCTCCTGTTGTTGAGCAGCTCAAGCCCAGGAAGGCAGAACAAAGGATTTCCTTTGGGAGAGGGGTGTTACACCCTCCCCCTTTATAAATAGGTGTTACAGGCTTAGGAGGGGTAGCTTCCTTTCCCAGGCCATTGGAAATGGTTGAAGGGCACATTTGGTGCCCTCCTTGCATAATCCAGTCTACACCGGTTCAGGTACCCCCAGTCCCTGCTCTGGCATGAAACTGGACAAAGGAAAGAGGAGTGACCACTCCCTTGCCCATTACCACCCCAGGTGTGGTGCTCAGAGGTCCTCCAGAGGGTCCGTGGGTTTTGCCATCTTGGATTCCAAGTTGGCAGCAAACTCTGGGAGCATCGGAGTGGCCAGTGCCAGCAGGTGGTGTCAGAGCCCTCCCCTGATAGGTGCTTACCTGTTTAGCTGACCAATCCCCCTTTCAGGGCTATTTAGAGTCTGTCCTTTGGGAGGTTCTTCAGATTGCAAGACTCCAGCAGGAATCCTCTGCATCCTTTACTTCACCTTCTCACCGAAGAAACTGCATCTGGATTCTCTAAGAACTCCACAAACTGCAACAACGAAGCAAAGACGACTTCTGCAACATTGTATCTTCAGCTCTTGCCAGCAAATGCAACTGTTTCCCGGTCGTGCATCCTCAGAGGACAGCCTGTCTTCAGCCTGCACCAGAAGAATGAACAAATCTCCCTTGGAGTGAAGGAGTCACTCCCCTGCTTCAGCAGGCACCTCTCTGCAACGACGACCATCTTCGTGGGTTCCTTCTCCTGATGAGTTGCATGGATCCTGCATCACGGGTGGTGGACTGAAGTGGTCCCGACGGTCCTGACGTCCTACTGTCCAACTTTGGTGGAGGTAAGAGCTTGCCTTCCCCCGTAAGACAGTACCCCTGTGCACCACGTGTTTTTCAGTTGCCAAGGCTTGTTGGCATCCTTCTATGAAATTCTTTATGCACAATGTAGCTCCAGCCCCCAGCATTCCTTCCTGCGATGCACAGCTTCCTGAGTGGTTCTCTGGCAGAGTGGGATCCTTTGTTTTTGTGCTGTGTGGGCCTCCTTTTGCAATTCCTTTGTCCCCGTGCTGAGGGATTCCTGTGTGCGCTGGCTGGTCTTCTGTGGGCTCTCTGAGTTGCTGAGAGCCCCCTCTGAGTCCTCCTCCTGGGTAGAGTCCACCAGGTCCCTCCTGGTCCCGGGCAGTGCCGTTTTCCCTAACCGTGAGCTTTGCGTGTGCCAAGGCTTGTTGGCGGAATCCAGCGATGCAAACCAGACTGCAATCATCCATCCGGTGTGGGATATCATCTGCACCAATCAGGAACCCGCATCCATTTTCTTGGGTGCAGTACTGACTGTTGTTCTTCACCAGTGGTTCTTCTTTTTCACCTTGATTCGGGTTAGCAGGGGCTCCTGTCCTCCCTGGTCTCTTCTGTGCTTCTTGGACTTAGTCCCATTCTTCCACAGGTCTTTAGGTCCAGGAATCCACCCTTTGTGTCTTGAAGTATCTTCTGGTTCTTTCATTATCTTCTTTCTCGTGTTCTAGGAAAGTTACTGTGATTTACTCCTGCTTTCCTGGGCTCTGAGATGGGTTCTATTACTTACCTTTGGTGTTTTCCAATACTCCCAGCGCCCCTCTACAAACTACACATGCCTAGGTGGGAAACCAAAATTCGCATTCCACTTTCTTAGTATATGGTTTGTGTTCCCCCTAGGCCCATTTGTAATCATTGTGATTTTCACTAATTGCAATGTTTTCTAACAGTTTTAATGCCTATTTCTGCATACAAGTGTATGTAATTTGTGTATTACTTACCTCCTAAGGGAGTATAGTCTCTATGGTATTTTTGGCATTTGTGTCATTAAAATAAAGTACCTTTATTTTTGTAACACTGAGTATTTTCTTTCATGTGTGTGAGTACTGTGTGACTACAGTTATATTGCATGAGCTTTGCATGTCTCCTAGATAAGCCTTGGCTACAGCTACCCCTAGAGAGCCTGGCTTCTAGGCACTGCCTACATTTCACTAATAAGGGATAACTGGACCTGGTATAAGGTATACGTACCATAGGTACCCACTACAAACCAGGCCAGCCTCCTCCAAACCACTGTACTATATAGGTTACTTTTTACATTTTTCTTGTAATTGGTGACATTGGGTCATCCAGATAAATTGTGTAATGCCCGAATACCAGTCTTTCTCGATTTCCTCTGTTGATGTTTTCCCACTACATTTGATCTTTTATATTTTGATTGAATAAATGCATGAAACATTCCATTTGCATACTACTTTAATATCATTGTTAATGGGAGTGGTGTTGCATTTTATTCAAGGGACCCCTGTTCCTTTAAAGGTAGTTTACTGCTCCATTCTAGGACACTCTACTTACTCCATGACACTACGCCACACCAGTCGATGACACATCATTCTCCTTTATGCCATTAACTTTGAGCTATGCTGAATAGTAGTTTCACTAGTGTGCAGCATGGCTAAAACACATTGGCAAAGGCATTAGAATTTGCAGAGGCAAGACCTATTGGCTTTGCCAATGCTTGTTTATAAGGTATGAACTTCAAGGTAACTTGCAATATCCTTACGCAGGGGGTATTTTACCTGGTCACACCACCAACTTTCCCACAAACCACTTAAAACCTTAGTACATAGCTTCTGTCATTCCAAGCTATTAAAGTAGAGCAGAAGAAAGAAAAGCAACATTCTATTTTTTGCTTTAAACAGCTGCATTAATTATGCTCTGTGACCTGATCTGCCTTTTACCTTGGCTGCTAGCTCTGACAGAAGGCATTGTAATGTCAGAACTCGACTGTAATAACCCTATTATAGTCATTTTCTGATGTATTTTCTTTATAATCAGTGAATGTCTTTTCTTTATACACATTGACTTGGTGCATCACAACTGACTGCAGTTTATACAGAGATTAGAGAATCCATGTTTATATAGCCTGTAACTCCAAGAATGTCTTCAGTTGAACTGCTTCTAGTTATGACTGATGTGGAGCTGAGCTGCCCAAGATCACACACAGGAGTAGAAGTGTTATTAGAACTCTGGTTTCCGAGCACTGTGTACAGCTGTTGTACCTGATCACTTTTGATATCTCCAGTGCGGTTCCAATTGGCATGAGGTGAAGGGCATGATGGGTGTGGGGCACAAAGGGTATGTTCTTCCTTTTTACCCTCCTACCTTTATTTGCTTGGTGCATGAAGATGCAAGGTTAATCAACATGTTATTTCCACATTTGAGCTAATTACTTTGTGAATGTAAATAACAATAAAAGATACTTTCAGACTGTGAAAACATGCCTTCTTTTCTCCCTATTTCACTTCCAATATATGTGATTGTGTATATTTATCGGACCCGGCAGTTCGTAAACAACGAGCGATTTGTATAGGGTTGATTGAAAGTCCCCAAGGCTGTCCCTGTACCCCCCAGAAATGTATTGTCTCCTACGCCCCTTTATGAAGGGGCAGTGTTGCTGATGAGCTAACTCCGCGCCGCCCTCACCAGTGGCGGCCCGTCCTTTAGGGCGGAGGGGCCACGCCCCCCCACCCCATGAAGAGTGTCTGTCAGGCTGAACAAAGGTCAGCCTGACAGACACTCTTTATGTTCAGGTCAGGCAGCCAGGAGCAGACATGCGCGATTTGCGCAGACTCCTGGCTGCCTGAGCTGAACTTTGCTGGGCTGAGGAGATCACGACCCCTATGGGCGTGACCTCCTCGGCCCAGCAAAGGTGCCTCCAGGCCCTCCCCTGGGTGAGGAGGAAAGCGTCACCCATTGACACTCTCCCTGGGCGCTTCAGGTTTAAGCCCTGAAGTGCGAGTGTCAATCAGTGACACTTCGTCACAGAGTGGGGTGGGGTCAGCAGTCTCACTGACCCCATCCCACTCTGTGACGAGGCAGGGACTGCTGCCTTCCCTCATTGGCTGACCTTAGGTAGCAGCAGTCTCTACCCTCCTGGGACCTGGAGGCTAAAGGTAAGTGTGTGTGTGTGTGTGTATGTATGTATGTGTGTTATGTTTTACATTGAATGTTTGGTGCGCACATGCATGTTTGAGTGTTATGAGTGTTGTTCATGGATGTGCGTGCGTGTGTGTGTGTGAAAGAATGAATGTGTTTGATCTTGTAAAATGAATGTTTGGTGCGTGCGTGCATGTTTGAATGCAATGAGTGTTGTTAATGGATGTGAGTGCGTGCGTGCGTGTGTGGAAGAATGAATGTGTGTGAATTTGTAAAATGAATGTTTGGTGCGTGCGTGCATGTTTGAATGGAATGAGTGTTGTTAATGGGTGAGCGTGCGTGCGTGTCTGGGTGTGAAAGAATGAGTCTGTGTGTGTGTTTGTGTGTGTGCCCCGCCCGCCCTCCCAAAGCTGCCGGCCGCCACTGGCCCTCACTTCTAGTGCCTTGCCTGGCCCCTGCGGGGAGGAGGATTTACGTCATGCCGCTTGAAGTGACGCAACCGGGAGCAGTGTGAAAGAATGAGTGCCGGTGGCCGAAGCTCTGCACAGAAGCCCACGGCTGGTGCAATCAAATGTGCACCGAATACGAAAGCTGTGTAGTCTTAAATCCTAACCATGCACATTTATTTCACCCGTGCAGGTTCCTGCTTTCTTGTAAGTCGCAAAAAATAAGTGCTGGTCCCCCAAAAATAAGTGTCTGTGTACCTCACCGGCAACCACCGGCTCAAATTAAGCACTCAGGCAAATCCTGAGAGCACGACATATGCCATGGCAAGGTGGGGTGTGCGATTCTGCTGCATTGCTTTGTGAAATAGACCCACATTTGTGTCTTGGCAGCCTCTGCCGAGGTAGGAAAAATGTTCCCAGAGCCTTCGGGAGTGCCCTTGGTTCATACACTTCTGCATGTTATGCGGCACATCCATTTTTGTGCACTGAACTTTTCCGGAGTCAATCATACTTCTAGCCCATAGGAAATAAGTGGAAGGAGAAAAAAAACCTAAATCTACGCATCTCCCGCCTGAATCCAGGAGAAATTAAAGTCTGACAATTGTCTCGACAGTAACCTTTAACGCCTCCTCTCCACCTCCACACGTTATCGTTAAGTGCACCTATTTGATCACTTGAGCTACTAAATGCACAGTAGATGTATGTTTGCATTCTGTATTTATCCGAATAAAGTACCAATCAAACACAGAAACAAATCTGCTACGTTTGGGATTTTATGAAACGTAGGACTGTGCAGCATCTACTGTGGTGACCGCCTGGCATTGAGGTAAATTCTGGACAGGACTGTAAATAATTAAGGACAAAGGTTCAAAGTTCAGGACGATAGGTCGAAATTCAGGACAAAAGTTCAGGACGATAGGTCGAAATTCAGGACAAAAATTCAGGACGATAGGTCGAAATTCAGGACAAAAATTCAGGACGATAGGTCGAAATTCTGGACAAAAATTCAGGACGATAGGTCGAAATTCTGGACAAAAATTCAAGAACAAATGTCAGTTTTACAGACACACGCAAGAGAGGCCATCCCTCACTATGCTAGTGCATTTATTTACTGTTTTTTAACATAGCACTATTTATTCACTGTGGTCTTTTTGTGATTGCCTCCTGGTATGCTACATTCAGTTGTCACATTACGTCCTTGTTCAGTAGTAAATTAATGCCCTTCAGGGCAAGGCCATCACCCCTACCCAAATCTACCCGATCTTTCTTGAAGAGAAAGTAACAGCAACATTTTGATTATGTTTCTGAACATTTTCAAACCCCTGACAAACAGTTTGGGAAATATTAAGGTAATTAATTAACTTTATGCTAGTGTAAACAAATTGAGTAAAAACATCTGACTCACCCCAACCACCCATGGACTTTCAACCTAATTTTTTTTTAATGAGGCAGCGCTGATGGTGTGGGCGACAGTCTCACACCTAATGTAAGGATGTGAGGTACCCACAATTTGTCTGTAGTCTCACAACACTAGAGTGTATTTCTGGGACTCTACATTTATCTCAGAACTGGGAGCCAGGACTACCAATCAAAGATAATAAAAGAGGAGGATGAAATCAAGATCAAATGGGAGATCCACGGCAACTGATTCAAAGGGCTGTTGCTAAGAAATTGATAAATAAGGAAGAGAAGAACAAGGTGGGACACATCCTAAAATCAGGCAAGATGGGTCCACCAAGACTATTGGAAGGTATTGAGTACATGGGGAGATATCTCTGCAGACAGGAGAGAAACAGAAGAGGCACTGGCAAGTTGCTGAACAAGCAGCACCCACCCATCTTGGCAAACTCTTTTGGTACAATGGTCCGCAGTTCGTGCTTGGGAAGGGTGAGCAGGGGCCAGACCCCTTGCAAGGTTGTACAAGGCAATCGCCCACTCTGCCCATTTCTTAAAATGGTTTTGAAAAGCCAAACTAGTGATCTGGGTTATCTCTAATTGTCAAGTACACATAGAATCTTCAAAATATTTTAGATGTAATTTGCACAAACAAAATGTAAACACTTTAAAATGTAATTAATGTTACCTTAACATATGGCACTGTTTTCCCCTTTCTATATAATTAGACATCAGAGTGAACTGGGAACCAGTTAACTTTCGATACCTAGTGATTAATATCAACCATTCTCCCACTGATTTGCAGGATGGAAATCTCGGCAGAGCGTCACAGTCCCTCCGAGCCCAGTTTGATTTTTGGTCTTCTCTTCTGCTTTCTGTAGCGGGCCATGTGACACTAGAGCAGATGCTGGGCTACCGCGATTATCGTATTATTTTTCAAACCTTCCCCTGCACATCCTTTATTCCTTCTTCAGACATGCCACACATCTGATTTGGTCGCTGGGGCGCCGTCGAGTAGCTCTTTCCACTCTAATGCTACCCGTGACTGCGGGTGGATTAGGCCTTCTGGACTTAGAACGCTATTATTCAGCTGCACAGGTCCAATGGGTGGCTCGCTGGCTTATGCCCACCCCCTGCATGAGATGGGGTTTATCCGTAAAGACTTTTAAGGAGAGATTACTGCACTGCTCACTGTTTCCTACTGACCATTCTACAGATCACCATCTGGGGTTATCATGCACAGCTTTCTCTTGCCTTGCTAGAAACTGTAACCTCACTGACACGAAGAAACCCTGTGCTCCTGCACTACCTTTGCTAAGCCTTCCCACTCACACAGGATGGCTATGCTCAGAGCAACTCCATCAGTGGCATGCTGCAGGTGTCTTAAAATTGGGGGATTTGTTTGTGGACAGCAAGCTACTACATTTTCAAACCCTTGTGGCAGACTACCATCTTCACCCTGGTCAACTCCTTACTTACAACCACCTTGAACAATTATTAAATCCCCTATTTCATGTCTGCCACCTAGAACTAACCCTACACGAAGTGTGCCCGAAGCTCTACACCATAGGGACTGGTAGCAAACTGATAGAATGCGTGTACAGACCTTTTCTGCAACATGGAGATCACTCCAGGTCTTCTCGTCATACTACTTGGGTGATTGATGTGGCCAAACCTCTGCAATATACGGAATGGACTAAAATAGTGGACTTTCCCCACAAAGTATTCCACGGCTGTCACTTTAAATATATTCATAGAGTTTCCTTAGGAATGCATTCCACTGCTGCTTGCCATTGGCTTTGTGGTTTGTAACTCACATTTAGTTGCTTTCAATTTGCTGCCTTTATTTGTTTTAGGCCTTGCAGCTTGAGTTTGTCCCTTCCCTTGCCCAAAACTTATTAAACAGTATCCTTCCAAGTGCTCCCTTTCTGTAAACAGGCCTGTAAATCCTGTTCTTATCTCATCACATTTGCTGTGCATTCAAAGAACAAGGTCAAAAGTCAGACTCGGTCTTCAGTGTGAACTCAGTGTTTTCTTTTCTTTCCCTGACTTCAAAGTGAGAGGATTTGTGCAACAATCTTGCTGGATACTGGGGTTAGGAAATCGTTTTTTCTATCACATGACAACACTTAAATAAACTTGAGAATATATCAGAATTAGGAGTACAAATGGAGCACATTTTTGTTAATTCTGAACTGTGCTGGAAACAAATACCTTTATATGATTAAAACAAATCATTGCATTAGGTGATGCAATTTCCACACGTCATTGTCTGTGCACTGTATAGTTTTATTTGAAAACCTGTATGTCTGAGCCATATAATGGTCATTTCAATAAAAAATGTGTTGTCTTGTCTGTAATGGCAGTGTATTACCATGCAACATGCATACTTCACTCCGCTCTGCTCTGCACCACTGCACCTTACTCTGCATCACTCCACTTTACACCACTCCATGCTGCTGCACCGTCAGACACTGCACTCTTCTCCACTGTTCTCCACTCCACTCTATGCCACTGCACTCTTACTTCACACTACGCCTCTCTACTCTACTCCGTACCACTCTCCTCTATGCCAATGCACTTTACGCCTCTCTACACCACTGCTCTCTGTGCGCTATACCACTTCAGTCTAGGCAAAACCATTCTAGTCCGCACAACTCCACTCTATGCCACTCTGCAACACTGCACTGTATGCCACTGCACTCTATGCTAATACACTCTATGCTACTGCACTTTACTCTGTAACACTCAACTCTATGCCCCTGCACTCTACATCAATGCACTGTATGTCACTCTAATCTACTCTGCACCACTGCCCTCTATGCCATGGCACTCTACACCGCTTTACTTTATGCCATCACACTCTATGCCACTCTACGCAACTCCACTCTACCCTGCACATCTTCACTCTACGCCACTTCACTCTACTGTGAAACAATCCACTTTACGCCACTTCACCCTGCGCCCCTCCATAGTATGCCGCTACACCGTTCCCTGCACCTCTCCACTCTATGCCACTGCACTCTACTCTGAAACAATCTATCCTACCACACTGCACTCTATGCCACTCTGCCCACTACACTCTAAACAAGTGCACTATACTCCACTGCACTTTGAAACTCTACTCTGCAACACTGCACTGGGCGCCACTATACTTTACATCACTCTACTCTGTAATAGTGCATACTGCACCAATATACTCTATTCCACTGCACTCGAAACCACTCTGCTCTGCATACCTCCACTCTACACCACTGCACTTTACAGCACTATACTCTGCTCTGCACTACTCTACACTATGCCACTCTGCACCACTCTATGCCACTCGAGTCTACTTTGCACTCTATGCCACTGCACCACTCTACACTACTGCACTATGCCACTCTATTGTATGCCACTCTAACCACTCCACTGCACTCTATGCCACTCTATTCTGCCCTATGCTACTCTATGCCACTGCACTCTAAACAACTGCACTGTACATTACTGCCCTTTACTCTGCACCACTGTACTCTACACCACTGCTCTCTGTACCACTCTACTCCATTCTTCACCACTGCACTGACACTCTACTCTGCAACATTGCACTCTCTGCCACTGTACTCTACACTAATCTACTCTGTACTACTGCATTCTATGCCGCTGCAGTCTATGCCACTGCACTCTGCGTCACTCCATTCTACGACACTGCACTCTACAGCACTATACTCTACTCTGCACTCCACTACTCTAGACTATTCTACTCTGCACCACTCTACGCCTCTGCACTCTATGCCATACAAAACTACTCTGCACTCTATGCTACTGCACCTCTCTACACTACTGCACTCTCTGCCAATCTATTGTATGCCACTCTACTCCACTGCAGTCTATGCTACTCTACTCTGCCCCATGCCACTGCACTGTAAACCACTGCACTCTACGCCAATGCACTCTAAACAACTGCACGGTACCCCCACTGTGCCTAGTCTGCACCACTGTACTCTATGCCACTGCTCCTATGCCACTCTACACCACTATGCCACTAACTTTTAGCCATGCTAAACAGCAGCCACTCTGGTGTATAACATAGCTAAAACACATTGGCAAAGCCAAAAGATCTTGCTTAGACGAGACCTATTGGCTTTGTCAATGTTTGTTAGTATTATGAGGTACCGAGGGCCCTGAAAGAACTGTGAATGTGTAAGCCCTTATTTTAAATATGCATTAAACACATCATAATATAGGCTGCTACAAAATACGCAAATACAGTTCAGTGAGATAGAAAAAAAGTATTTCCAAAATACAGATCTGAATAAAATACAGTTTATACCTAGTACTAACATTTTTTATAACAGTCCATCAAAACCAAACACTCCACAGCCCACCTCGGAATACCATTACAGTGCCTCTTTAAAAGAAAAGATCTTTAAATATCATCTGAAAGCATCAAGTAACTCCTTTGATTAAGGTCAATGCAGGTTTCCAAGCCCCTTTTCATTTGCAGACATACCAGTTGCGCACATTTGCATTTCTTTAGGGAAGGAGACTCCCTGGCAAGAAGGCCTGTTTCTTATCTGTCTGTCCCTCCCTCCCTCAGAGCACAGGAGTCTCCCTGCCTTTCAGTCCAGCTGGGGAAACTGATCTGTCCTAATTACACTTTGTCCTTTTGATGAAAGGATAGAATTAGGGACAAATGCTGTCCCTTAAGCCTTTCATCACGGACAACGAGTAGTCCGTGAAAATTACGGACGGGTGGTCATCCTCGCATCTACTAAATCGACATTTAAGTACTGAAAATGACTAGCCATCCAGAGTTAAAGATCAGTCTCTGGCGCCCTCAAGTGGCCAAATGTGTAAACACACGAAGGAAGAACATTATTAGAAGGAGAAATAGCAATAGCAGTAAATGCATTATCGAAAGAAAAAACATAACTAGGAGCATCGAATTGTTTAATTTGACGTCGGATAAAATGCATCCAGTCTCCCCCCTCCAGTTCCTTCTCTTATCACAGAGAAATCAGGGTTCCTCCAGTTCCTTGCTTCTTCATGTCTGTCAGGTAATTTTAAAAATCATTTTACTCTATTTTTGTCCCTCAGCTTCAGCTAAGAGCCTCCCCTCGCTGCTATTTCGGCAGTAAATCATTTCTGGATGTTACTTGTTGTAATTATGAACAACAGTGAAGAGTGATAAGCAAGTATCTTTATTAGCGTCTCTTCACCAACTTCACAGATCACACACCCCTACCTCACAGATCAGAACCTGCAACTCCCAACATTCTAAGGCAGGCTCCTTCTCTAACTGTAGGAATGCACCAACAGATAAAAAAGGAAAGGGGGGCACAAAAGGGGGCGCATATCCAAAAAAAACTCTATGCAAGTCTCAAAGAAAGAGCACTTGTCACTCTCGGGCACTGGTGATGTAGTTTGGCCTTGGTGGAGTATGTACGAATGTAGTCACTGACGTTCATTACGCCATAGAAGCCAGACAGGACCTCATGGATGAAGTTCTAGAATACTTCCGCCATGGACAATATCCCAAAACTTAGGCATTTGTAGTTGCGCAGACTGAGATACGTCAAAAATGTCATGATCTATCGACTGCCCTCATCCAGCTTCAGTTGGTGGTAGCCAGTGTTTAGATCAAGTTGCAACAACCAACTGCCACCATTGAGATTGGCCATATCGTCCATCATTGGTGTGATGTGCCTTTCATGTTTTATAGCTTTATTTGGGAGGTGCATGTCGATGCAGAAGCAGATTTTGCAAGGTTGCCTAGGTTTTTCAGTGATGACCATGGAAGACACCCATGGAGTGGGCCCAGAGGCCTTCTCAATGACATCCAGTTTTTCCAATTTCTCCAGCTCCTGCTCAAACAAGTGCTGTAGGTGAAAAGGCTTGATGGATCTGTCAATGTGCAGCTTTATTGGAGGTGTGTGGAGACACCCCAGCCCTTGAAAAAAGCTAGGGAACTGGTCAAGTAACCCATCCACTTTGAATTGTTGTAAATTTCTAGCAAAGGATATTAACCCCAGGTCCTCCACTGCATGACAGCCAATAAGAATTTCTGTTTCCCCGTTGAATATATGAAATATTGCTGGGTACTCCATGCAATTGGACCATACCCATACTTCCATGACTGCTCACGTTAGGAGTGGCATCTGTCCTCCATAGGTGCATGTAGATCTTGGTTGCCAAGGACACAAGCACCAGCATTGGACTGAGATGGTGGTATTGACAATAGCACATCAAATTCATTGATGCACCAGTGTCAACAAGAGCCTTGACGGTTGTCAATACCCACTGTGCACATGGGCTGAGGCCTTTGGTGCCTTTTAAAGTGATCTGTGAATGATATCAGAAACATGTCCTGAGGTCATTTCGTCTGGAGCACTATTTGGCCATTCTTGCTGGGAGTTGGTGCTCTGACATCCATCTTCAGTCATGGATAAATGGTGAACTGGTTACGTTAGTGACATGGGCCCTCTGGCTCCTCTGTTTCTCTGGCCTCCTCTGCAGACCGTTGCAAAGTGGTTGAGTTTGCCACAGTTTGGAAATGTTTTACCTTGAGCTGGAAAGTTCTCCAGTGGTTGCTCATCCCTCCTGCAGTTTCTGTATTGTCCCGTTATAAAGGATGTTATCTGTTTCTCTTGCGTATACCTCGGCTTGGAAGTGATCGCATCTCCCTCCCCCTCCTCCCTTTCCCCGCCAAGGTTGCTGAGAAACTAGTCAACGCCCGCCTATCCCACTTCCTCGAAGCAAACAAAACTCTTGACCCCTCACAATCCGGGTTCCGCAAGAACCACAGCACGGAAACCGCCCTCATCGCATGCACTGATGACATCAGGACCAAAGTCGACAAAGGCGAGACCGTCGCACTCATCCTCCTAAACCTCTCCGCAGCCTTTGACACCGTCTGCCACCACACACTCCGCACATGCCTCCACAACATAGGAATTAGCCACAAAGCCTTAGACTGCCTCACCTCCTTCCTCACCGACTGGACCCAGAGAGTCCGCCTTCCACCTTACCACTCCACCACTACCAAGATCATCTGCGGAGTCCCCCAAGGGTCCTCCCTCAGCCCCACACTCTTCAACATCTACATGATCCTGCTAGCCAACATCCTCCGAGCACACGGAATCATTATCCTCTCCTACGCAGATGACATCCAACTCATCCTCTCCCTCACCCGCAACCCCACCACCGCCAAAACCAACCTACACGCTGCTCTCCTCGACACCGCCAACTGGATGACTACTAACCACCTCAAGCTTAACTCCAACAAAACCGAGATCCTCATCTTCGGCCCCAACAAAACCACATGGGACGACTCCTGGTGGCCCACCGCCCTAGGCCCCGCACCCACCCCCGCAAACCATGCACGCAACCTCGGCATCCTCCTGGACCCCTCCCTCTCCATGACACAGCAAATCAATGCCCTAACCTCCTCCTGCTTCCACACACTCCGCACTCTAAAAAAATCCTTCAAAGGGATTCCCCCAGAGACCAGGAAGACAGTCACCCATGCACTCATCAGCAGCAGACTAGACTACGGTAACGCCCTTTACGCCGGCACCACACTCAAACTCAAACGCAAACTCCAGAGAATCCAGAACACAGCCGCACGCCTCGTACTTGGCCTCCCCTGCCACAAACGAATCTCACCACACCTCAAATCCCTTCACTGGCTCCCCATAGACAAAAGAATCACATTCAAGATCCTCATCCACGCTCACAAATCCCTCCACAACACCGGCCCAACCTACCTCAACGAAAGAGTAAATGTCCACACTCCCACACGCAACCTCCGATCAGCCGACCTCTCCCTAGTCACAGTTCCCCGCATCGAACGCACCACCACAGGAGGCAGGTCCTTCTCCTACCTCGCCCCCAAAACCTGGAACTCCCTCCCCACCAACCTTCGCAAAACCAAAGACCTCCTGCTCTTCAGAAAGAACCTCAAGACATGGTTGTTCGAACAGTGACCCTCCCTGACCCCCCCCTTGTTTCCCCCCCCCCAGCGCCGTGAGAAATAAAAAGGGTGAGTAGCACGCTCTATAAACCTTTTTGATTGATTGATTGATTGATCTACAGTTTCTGTTTTGATAGTTGGCATTTTCCATTACTTTGGCCATGTGTCTGTGCCACCTCCATTTCTGCTTCCTTTGCTGCTGATAGTTTATGTGAGTGCACCAAGATGAGCATGTCCTCCAGGCTAGTGTTAGCTTGTCTCAGGAGTAAGACTTGAAGCGTCTTTGACCTACATCCTTGAATGACCTGTGCACAGACTTATTTCTGCTGGTCATGTACAGGCATAGAAGGTATCAATCGATTCATCTTTGTGTTGGTGTGCTTGTCTCAGTTTGAAATGTTCAAAGTCAGGGTTCAGCTGCAGATTGAAATGAGCATTCATGGCCCTCACCACTACATCATCATCGTCCTCTTCCTCAGTGTTGGGGAGGTGCACAAATGGCTCACTGAAAAGTTGTAAATAAAACCCACAGAATGGGTTGTACAGGGGTGCGGGTGGCGCTGGAGCAATCTTGGTATTGGCATGGTCCACCATGTAGCCACTCACGATCCCGTTACACCCAAATCACAAGGGATGGAGCACAGAGTCCTTGGCACAGGAGGGAGGGCTTTGCATACTCACGGAGGCTTCCAGTATGGCATCCTGGCACGTGGGTAAGGTAGGGCGACTGCAATCCACTGCTCAGCTCTAGTGAGGCCCACCCCTAGGTTTGAGGGAGGCCAGTTCAGCAGCCAGGCAGGTGCCCAGGCGGGGGTCAGGTCTGATTCCTGTGGCGTAGACTCAAGATGGCAGTGCTCTACAGGCTTGGGGTCCCCAGACAGAGATGCAGGAAATATCTCATATGCAGGACTCCCCTTGACACACCTGTACTGGGATGGTGGCAGGGAATCACCAGGACGAAAGTTCAGGGTGAGGGAGCAGGCTGAGTCAACAAGCAGGCAACACTACATATGCTAGACCCCTCACTGTTCCCCAAAGCGTAGATGCAGCAGCCAGGAAACTAAAGCTCACAATATAGATGCAGGTGTTAGGAGACAAAAGCCCAGTGCAGGGAGCTGGCCTGGTACAGGTATTTGTTATATTTTTGAAAATCAATAAAAACATTTTAGTAAAACAAAAATAGAACCAACACAGGCATTTAGGGGTTTGCCGGGACATGTACCGGTTTTGCCTTCTCATGTGGCGATTCAGCCTAGGCTTGTTATGTTTGTGCCTAGGCAAATTATGGCTGAGCTTCTGGATTTGAGTCTGTGTCCCAGCATTTGAAGCCGTGTTTAAGAGAATGATGGCTGTTTCTAGTCTGTAATGGCTGTTCTCCTAGCCTGTGCTGATGGTTTGTTTGTGGTTGATCCCCTGGAACATCATCACAACAGCCTAGTCAATTCGTGGCTGATAGCTAAAGAACACTTTTATCAACTTTAATATACTTTTGTTGTTTTTCAATACCACATAATGTAGGCTTTATTTTATCATTTTTAGTGATGTCACTTTTGTTAATGACACCATTTTCAATGATTATGTGACATCTATTTCAGTGAAAACACTACTGTCAAATGCCAAATGATGTCACTTCTGTGATAACATGCTGCTCAAACGGGACGTGATATCACTTTCACTACCCTTGGTGTTTTGGTGAATCAACATCAATGAACAGTGAAGACTAAGCAAGAGAACCTGCAGGACCATTTTGAAATTGGTGGATGCACAGTGTAAGGAAATGACTCTTTTTGCATGTTCACCCCCAAATCTTTGGACTGATGCTGCTGGTTTTTCGACTCTGAGAGTGCACTGAGGCCTTTTGACCAGACCTCAGTGCCAGTGTTTTAACCCCATAAAAAGTACATGTCGAATGAGATATACCCAATTGGCAAGGGCTGACTTACTTATAAATCCCGAGTATATGGTACCCAGGGCAGGTAAGACAGAGCTGCAGCACTGTTTGTGCCACCCCCTTTATGTGACAAGGTACAAAATAGCTCCCAGCCTGCCACACAGACTGGAAGAGTGGTGTTTTCACTGTCAGTTCAATTTTGCCAATTCAAAACAATGGCAAAACCATCCTATGCCTTAACATTATATATAAGTCTCCCAAAGGAACGTCTTTGGAGTCCTGGGGCAGGGAGCTGTATTTTGTTAAGTAAGAAATATGTTTTCCAATATGTCTTAGCAGACACACTTCCAAACGGTGATTTTGCTGTGGGTAATGTGGTAGCCCCTTTGACTAACACAGGGTTACCGGGTGATATCCCAACCCGGGTAACTTTTGGCTGGAACTACCAAATTAGGTAATATAAGGTATCAAATTAATTGTGGCTTTAAATGTGACCTGATGGCTAGGTCAAAATTAATGTCACTTTTAAAGGTAGGCAACTTTTGAAAGTTGCCATTCTGTTATCTGCTTGTCCAGTAGCCTCACAAAGGCACACACACACACACACACAGACAGCTTTCTGAGCGCCTGCAGAGGCATGTGAATGACTTTCAAGCTCAGAAACAAAGGCAGTGTCGCAGCAGCGAGATATTGCCTACGCTGCCAGGATGGCCACTCTGGGGTTAGCCCAGAGATGTGCTTCAAAAGGGAAGCAGCCTCTGATGGACAACCCAGCCCAACACCTCTGAGCAAGATGCCTTTTGTTCCTATAGACAGCATGGAGACAGGGCCAGAGAGGGGAAACTCACCCCCAAACCGGTTTTACCATGGGAGTGTTGTTAACAGGTAGCCACACCTCTAGGGTGGGCTGCCTTGCTCCTGACTCCAAAGGAAGGGTTGTGCCATCTTGAAGGGAGCAAAAATGTAGCATTCTGGGATAGCCAGATGCCAAACATCACAGGAACTACGCCACTAGGTAGGAGGGGACCCAGCTTTCCATTGCCCAGTGACCCTGTTCTGCGTGGCTGGTTGGGGAAAAGTTGATTCCCGACCCCAGTCCAAAGCAGTGACTCCAAAAGTCAGTTGGATGACCTCCATTAAAGTTGAAAGAGCCCAAATCACATCTCTGGTAGCCACCTCAGAAGTGTTGTCGCTACTGGACACAAGCACCCGAAAGGACAATTTGGAGGTTTCCAAAAGTTGCACCCGTATCTGCTGGACCTGTTAGTGTTAGTTGTGACCGTATTTGCCGACAATGAAGGACATGAGCCCCTACCAAAGGTTTAGTGAAATTGAAGGGTAAACTGTGTGTGATGTCACTTTCGCGACCCCTGGCATTTTGGTGTATTGATGTTCATGGGTTGAAGCCAAATGCCTGCATGTTTTCTAAAAGTACTGTTGTGAACTTGGAGACGCCTCTGTCTGATGACACTATATAAAATAACAACCATACAAGAACACCATATACATGCAGCGCACGCTGTTGTCATGATAAGTGATGAAATCACGTACATCCTATATTGAAGTTACAGCAATTAAACAGCATGATACTAAATGCAATCCTCCATTATGAAGGCAGCAGGACTGCTAATTAATTAAAAACTTTAATGGATGCAAGACTTTGACTTTATTGGTTCTTAATAATTGTACATGTAGAGAACCTGTTTGGTAAGGGTAGAAACAATAGTAAAAAATACTTTAGAAATGTGGTCTGCACTAAAAAGTCTAAGGGGCATATTTTCAAGCCCCTTGGCCGCCTTAAGGCTGCCTTCGCATCATTTTTGTAAATCCAAGGAGGCGATAAGGTGGCTATTCCCCCATGCCATATTTACAGAGAGGCGCAATGCATGCATTGCTCCACTTTGCAACCCCTTGCGCCACATAATGCCTGTGCCAGGCAAAATGTATGCAGGGGGGGTTTACACACAGGGAGGCCCAAACAAAATAAATGGTGCAGTGGAATTTACAAGATTTCACTGTGCCATGTTTTCCATCATTTGTGCAGGCGTTCAAGTGACGCACCCATAATGTTCTCTGGGCCTCCCTGTGCTTTGCTGCACTAGCAGCAACATTTTTGGGGCTCGGGCAGCAAAGCGCCACAACTGTGTCAAAACGTTTGACGCTGTTATGGTAACAACTGTCATGGTGCACCATATTGTAAATACGGCACGACCATGGTGTCATTAGGGGAGGCAAGAGTGACGCAAGAAAAGTGGGACCGATACACCACTTTCTCATAAATATGCCCGTAAGTCTTTTAAATATAAATACGAGCATGACAGGAAAAAAGACACTCCAACCACTTAAAGACTGATAAATGTGAAAATCAAAGAAAGATGGGCAACAAACTGGAGAAACTTCTTTTTCTAATTGCCTTTATTTGCATCTACATTTTTAGTTTACAACCACTGAGCACAGATTTATTACAGGTCCTTTAGGAAGGGAGCAGCATCAATTGATTTACTCCCCCTCCCCTGGCAGCAGTGTAGGCAGTCCTGTGCTCTTGTTTCCAGTGGCGTCCCTCCCATAAGTTGATATTGACTCACCTTGGGGAGTGAGAAGAGCATTCAACAAAAAGCGTGTAATGAAAACAACGTCACTTCCAACCCCGAGTCATCTTTGTAACGTGCAGCGTGCGCCCCTAGACTGCACCAGGACCCTACCCATCGCCGCGCATGGGCAAGGTGGGCTCTGGCCCAGGGCCCCAGCCTTTCTGGGGCCACCTGATAGCGCCAGGTCTGTTCTCCAGAGTCTTGCCCAGGTGACCTTGAATAATTCGTGAACATATTGTTTTAAATAATCTTTTCCTTTAATTTATTTTTAATCTAGGTGATGTGTGAGGATCTATATATTGTTTTAAATACTGATTTCCTTTAATTTATTTTTTATGTGGATGATGTGTGACGATCTATTACAGACATTTTGCTGCGAAATATTGTGCTTGTTACATACATCAGCCATAGAAAGTTTTTTTTCGCCCAAAACAGGACCTCACTAATGAGAAATGGGAAGTTGCCACAGAGACTATTTCTGTAATATTAGTTAGCAGCTGCTCTGCACCAGAATTGAAAACACACATCTCTATCCCTGAATATTAGAGGTAAACACTTTTAGAATTTGTGAGTGTGCCTGTGCACAGCCAGTGACCTCGCCAGAGAGGGCATGAAATAGAAACTGGATCATAAATTCAAAACTGTTCTGAACATTGGCCCCCAAATTATGTTTGGTCCAGGGCCCCCAAAATCCTCAAGATGTCCCTGATGTCATCCCAGACCCGCTTCACTTGCCCACACTGCTGACCCCCGCACCTGCCAGTTTGACCCGCACAGCAGGGACCTACCTTGGACCTGTTTGACCTCACACCCCACTAGACTGATGGCGGACTCGGGGACAGAGCAGGGCACTCCGCTCCATTGGGTTACGCTTGTGCCATCCTCAGGGCCGTCTGTCATCTGACTTTGCCTCCAATTTAAAGACATATGGATGCCAAACTGCTGTTCCTGTCCTTGCCCTGCTTGCCAGCATGTAGTGTGTATGATGGTCTGTTCAGCTATCATCCACTTCTACAAGTCAGTGAGCTGAAGCCATATCGATGGGGGATCTGAGGCCTTCGAGGTCATTGCAATATGACGTTGATATAGATAAGCCCTAGATGTATCATTCAGCATCCAGCTTGTTCTTTTTATTTCTAGTCAACTTGCAGGAACTTGAGCAAGAATATAAATTGCTGTCAGAATCCAGAGGGATCATTACTATTCTTGTTAGGTGAGCACCTGGCAGGCTCATATGGCCTCCTCCAGGTGCACAAACAGCCTATGGTACATATAGCCTTTGAGAATGGTATTAGCAGGGGTGGCTCCTTCACAATGGTGAAGGAGTGTCACCACACTAGCTGAGCCAGCAGCTGAAAAATAAAACAATATTTTACTATTGTTTTATTATTCGGCTGCTGACTCAGCCCGCATGTACAGGAAGGTGTGGAGCTTGACCATGGGAGGGAGGAGGAGTTAAGTGAGTTCACTGAGTGCGCATGCCAGTTTCGCCGTTTGTCTTAGGCTGGCCAAACTGACATGCGCTCTTAGGTTTCTCCAACCCAGCTGTTTTGCACAGCCATGGTTGGATAAACTGCGCAGATTCCAGTGCGCTGTCTGAGCGGCAGACCAAGCTGCTCAGACCAATCCTGATGCTGCTCTCATGCTAGTATAGCATGAGAGCAGAGCCAGGATTGCATAGGGAGCCAGTGCTGGTTTCCTGGGAACCATCAGAAGAGGAGCAAGGCGGCCAGCGGCAGCAGGAACAGGTGTGTTTAAAAAAACAAAACAATTTCCCCCTGTCCCCCAAACCCATCCCTCCACCCCTCCCCTCCCCTTGAGATTTGTGGCGGCAGCCGCTGGGTATTAGGCTGTTTTTTGACCCTTATTATTTTTGAGATGCCTAATGGTGAATAAAACACACTTTTTGTGATCAGAATTGTGCACAGTTTCACTGCTGATGGACAAACTTATGTGCATGTTTTCCTCCAGATAATACTGGAAGTTAATATCGCATGCACATATCTGGAATGAGCTGTATTTGCAGTCGTCTCCTAATTGTTGCACAGTGAAAAAAGTGCAAAAACTGTTTGTGACCTTTTTTCTGTTTGCGGTCAACTCAGAATTAGGCCATTTGAAGCTAAGGGTATTGAATCCTAATGATTATGGACCTTGTTCCTGCTGGGGTTAGGACATCCAGTTCCACCCTGCTTTCCCTCTTTCCCTAAATGGTACTGTAAAATTGGTTCCACCAAAGTTGCACAGAAAATGGCAGAGTTGCACAAAAATTGTGGCTCTGGTGCAGAAATTACATTTTATTTGGTGGCGGGAGTGTGTGTTTACAGTGTGTGTACAGACAACCCCCACATATTTGACCAAAATATATGACCTGGGTAGATATGTGCTCTGGCTGGACTGTAGCTTCATACAATTGTAGAGACACTTGGCAAGTGCCTTTGGCATAGGAAAACATATTTTATTTATTATATAAGTGACTCCAAATAGTATACTTCATAAGCCATTAGGCCTTGCCTGTTAATATAGAAAAGCTTGGCATAATAGGCATTGGGAAGAGCATACCCTCACAGTGAACAATTGTTCAAAAGCTATTTTCACAGTGTAGGTAAAGCTACATTTTCCAAAAACAGACCTACACTAGATTAAGATCATTTCTTTTTTTCTCCACATGGGAAATAATAGAGAAATGATAAAAAAAAATATTTTTGCTTAGTTTAAAACTTATAATTCAATGTGTTTGAAAATCCACCTTCAGAAAGTGTACTTTGTGCTGTCTGAGAGAAAAGCTTGTCTCTCAGCCCTACTCCAGAAGTTCATCAGACATTCCTAGCTCTGTATATTGAACTGGCACAAAACACTGCGGCCAGGCTGCTATCCCCCCCCCCCCCCCCCACCCCCGAAGCATTGGGCTGTTTCTAGTCTTATTCATAAACTCATGACTCCCAGTGGAGAAGCGCATCTACTTTAAGACCTTGGCCCAGACTCTCAAAGGTTTAGCGTTGCTTTTGTAACGCTAAACCGACAATAAACTTCTTTTGCCATTCACAAACCAACGCAACTAGCTATTCACGTTGGTTTGTGTTGCAAAGTAACACAAAGCAGCGCAAAACGATGCTTTGCATTATTTTGCGTCAAGGGGGCGTTCCATGGGTGGTACGTGGGCGTACCTGTGCTGCCACCCATGCTCTTTGTAGCTAAACCCTATTCTGAAACATCAGAAGAAAGTGTTTAGTGCCAAAAATTACCAGCTTTGAAAAGCAGACGCTAAATGGAGAAATGTTTTCGTTCTTCCTGCTTTTCCGACTTTGAATCTGTGCTGTGCTGTACAGCACACACACAAAGTAGGAAAAGCATTTACACTTGTCTATGCACAGTATTTTGTACAGGAAGAGAACCCTTCCTGTACAAAACTTATGATGGACTCATGCACACACCTTAGCACTATGGTGCTAAGGTGTGTGTGTGTGGCACATGGCAGCTGAAATCAGTGCCGGCGCTAGGGAGAGGGGGGGAGAGTGCCATATCTATGTGAATAAGTCGCTCTCCTGCTCTCTCCTTGTCACACAGCACACCACAGCACAGCTTTTTTGGCAGCTGCACTGCGCTGGGTGACAACTTTCAGAATCTGGGCCCTTGTGTGTTGCACATATAATCTTACACTCCCAGGGGGCCCCTATTTTGTCTAATCTTATACTCCCTTATCAACCCTCCCGTTCTTACGTTCAGCAGATCGTAATTTGGCCACTGGCCTTCTCCCTTCCAGGAACACTGAGAATCACCTGCATTTCAGCAAAATCCTGAAGACATGGCTTATTTTTTTCTCTGTTATCCAGTAGATGCAGTACAACTTTCTGCTAGGACTGGGACAAGACGCTGAGGCTTCCCCAAGGAGGGCGCACTCTAGGCAGGCAAGAAAACAAGTCTTGTTATAGATGGCGCATTTAGACGCATTGAGAACTGATTCAATGGGAACTTGTGGAAATGTTTTAGAAACTTATGGAGCCCTGTCTGGCTATTGCTTCCAGCTTTGCCAAGCTGATGGATTTTAAAAAGCAAAAAAAGTAACTAAGTCTGAAGGTAAAACCTTGGAAAGGGAGGATGCACATTATCTATCCCAGAGGTGAAGCAACCTTGAGGACTATAAAATACAGGTTTGTCCCACATGGAGATATTGGCACCACAACTAATGGCTTGAGTGGGTGCTCGATGATGGACTGACTTTAAAGACCCTCACAGTCTTCAGCTTTGGATATTACACCTTGTGCTCCAAAATGTAGACTGAGTCCCAAAGTAAAAACTTTAACTGGTACAACATAGCTGGTGTAGCTAGTCTCAGTTCCATTGTGGTTGGCATGAAGTTGCACATAAGTACCAGTCAACCACAACTGGTATTTTTCATTGGAACTTGACTTTTTCTAAGTGCTTTTTACCTTGAGAATTTACAGATTCATAGCTCTGGATCTGCTTTCCTACCTAGGTCATTTTGGTCTCTTGTGTCTTATTAAATGTACCCATATTCGTTTTCATTGGTTGTGGAAATTAATTAGGTTCTTTTCTTGACTCTAATGCAGTTGGTAGTGATGGAACATGCATTTCTGTGGAGACTTGCCTGCTGCATCTGTCATGGCTCCCATGAGCTGAGCAGAGTTCCTGAGAACTGCAATGAGCTCTAACCAGGGCGTGTTTATTAAGGTGGTAAGGTTGCCTCCTTCCCAAATTAATAAGCCATTTCTAACACCTAGAAATTGGTCTGGGGCGATACTGCTCTAAAAACACTAGATTTCTATCCACTGTGTTCTTGCTGGAACAAATATTCTTGAATGAAGACAGAGGTATCCCATTTACAGACGGAGCCTCCTGTCACAGCCTGGGAGTATCAGTGGGCACATTGAGCACAGCCCCTTGTAGAATGTTTACCTCTAAATGCAGCAAGATTTGACGCTCTTGCCAATAATTAATGGAGCTTTGTTCATAGGATTTGTACAAGCTACTTGGAATCGGTGTGTTTTGCACCCATCAAGTACTGCTGTAATTCTACAAAATGATTACTCAGGATATGTTATATTGCAATCACAGTAGCTACTCCTTCATATCTCTCAGCACTGACAGATGTCGTAAATCAGAGCAGCATGCAACAGTCTGGAATGGCTATTGGTATTGTTCCTATACCTTTCAAAAACATTCCTACAAGATCCCTTTTCATGTGTTTATTGAGTGTGCAGTGTGTGTGTTGTCCATAGTCAAGTGCATGAATAACCCCTGCTCCCTTTATTGGTTATCTCCACAAGACACAAAAAAGTACTGCATCCTATGGTCCATCTTTGACCAGATGCATAGTACAGCTGAGCTCTAAAGCATTAAACCAGGCAATGGTGTCACCACAGGTTATATAATTGTTCAATATCTTGTCAGAAACATGTGTCTCAGTTTGACCATGCTAGACACTCGCCATACTGTTGCTGTACTGGCTGTTTGGGATGATAGATATTGTTGATGTCCAGTTCCTCAATTCAAGCCTCCTCACCCTCTCGTCGGGAGCTATCTTTTATTCTCTAAAGGCCAATATCTGTTTTTTAAGGGACAACTTCTCATAAGCATTTTATTGCCTTTAGATGGAAAGTGAGAGATGTTGTGGCTCTGTGCATAATCCTGTTCTGGTACCTTCTTCTTCTCATGATCATTTTAAGGCAGGCTTTTCTCTATATCATGGATTGCCACTAGCCACTGCTGTGTCTGTCCAGAGTCTTCACAGGCTCTGTGGACAATTCTTGGTCTGTTTTGTTCAACTCTGGTCCATGAGGTAGACCTTTCTCCCACATAAATCACCTTGCAGCAATCAGGGTGTAGGTGGGGTTTTGGAAGGAGGCAACAGAGAGGGAGGAAGGGCATTAGAGAATAATTCAGGTGGAGCGGCCAGGCTAGAGGGGATAGGGAGGCACATGGACAATGAAGGGTAGACTGCAAGGGCTGGGGCAAGTACGTGGAAAATAGAGTTTGGGTGAAAGGGGTGGGGGCAAGCACATGGACAACGGAGGGTGGGTAGAAGGGGTTGAGGCAAGCACACAGACAATAGAGGGTGGGTAGAAGGGGTTGGGGCAAGCACACGGACAATGGAGGATGGGCAGGCGGGGCTGGGGCAAGCACATGGACAATGGAGGATGGGCAGGAGGGGCTGGTGTAAGCACATGGACAATGGAGGCTGAGTGTGACGGCTGGAGCAAGCACACAGTCAATGGAGGGTGGGAAGGAGAGTCTGGGTGAATCATACAGTCTATGAAACGTGTGCAGCTGGGGCTGGGGAAGCAAAAGGACTAGCATACAGAAAACGCAGGGTGGGGGCTAAGGAAGCATACAGACTACAGCGGTGGGCAGAAGGGGAATGAGGTGGGAACACAGAGTGGGAGAAGTACACCGGGGGGACAGGTAGAAATCACAAAAGTAGAACCTGAAAGTATGAAATAGCGAGCAGGGGACAAACACAGTAATGCTTCCATGCTCCAGAGCATGGACAAAGAGCAGAAGGAAAGGTATGGAAGGTGATGAATAAGATGCAAGTAGAAGTCCACTGTTGAGTGAGAACGTCTCGCAAGAGAGAGCTTATGCACTGTCATAAGTGAGACCTAAAAAGGGGACTTCGCAAGCCCTACCACAAACATTCTACATTATACTAAGGACAAAAAGTTGGATATAACATTGCTCCCTCCCTTCCTTTGCAGCCAGAAGGACTGCTGAGCTTTGTTTATGTTGTATTCCCCTATCTGCACATGTACTAAAGTTTATGCTGGGTTTTGCCTTGTTTCTTTTCCTTACTTGTGGGCTGATCTTACCCCTTCAATCCCTTGGTATAGAATTGAGCTGTCTTGTTATCATAGTTTAAAGGGGCCATCCAGTGAATGATGTCACAATACATCTCAAATCCCATGCAGATGTCATTTAACAAAGCACCACTCTCACTGCCTATTGTTTGTGATTGTTAGAGTTGTAAGACAAGGTGTAAAGGATTTGGCCAGTAGTCTTTCTCCCTCAGCTTCCTTTTCGACTGAGCTTTCGTCTGAAAGTAGATGTTGAAAAGTTCAGGTTCAGATTCATTCAAATTCAAATTGAGAGAGTTTTTTTCTCATTTGAAACAACAAGCAAAACAGGCCATCACTAGGGAGATTGCTGAGTTTAGCCTCCCTTTATATTGCTGAGTGCTTGGGATGCAATAATGAAGTATTCTGTATTCACCTCTTTTTGTTCAAGTCCATTTTTAGGTCTCACCTGAGATAGTGCATGTGCTGCCGCTTGTGAGACATTTGTTAGCTTTCAGGGGGCTTAGAGTCCCATGCAATGCTTACCATTGGTTGGCTTCATCTTCACTCTTATTTCCTTGTTTCCCTTTGGTCAGTGGGTGCCAGCTTCACTTCCTTTTTGTGTGTTTGTTCCTCCCCTGGAGGTTGACCCAAGTACTGCTTCCTTCTTCGGTTGTGTGTCCTTCCACTGCTCATGTTTTTCAAGATACTTATATTTTATTTTCAATGCTTGCCATTGTTGTTGCTTGGCCCATTGTCCTTGCTTGCTCTGTCTATGTTGTTTGCCCTGCCAGCCCCCTCTGACCCTCACACAAGTTGTGTTGCTTCCTCACCCCCCCTGTTTTGTGTTTCTACGCTCATTCCTCCCACTTCTCCTGCTGTCTGTGGTGCTGTTTGCCTCCTCCCTCTCCCCCCTGCCTGTGGTGTCTAGACTCTTCTCTCACTGTCACTCGTGCCCTCGTCCACCCTCTCCACCCTCCCCACCGCCGTTTGTGTTGGCCTGTTCTCACCCTCTGTAATATAAAACAAGCATTTGGAATCCAATAGGTCTTGCATTTGCTCGAGTTAGAGCTATTAGCGTTCTAAATTCCTAACGGGGCTTTCTTGCCACATAGATTAAAAATGAAAAGTAAAGCAGATGACATAACCAAGTCGATTCAATGCGCCACGGCCCCCCTGAGCACTCGCAGTCAAACGTATTGGAAATCATGCAATTATCCATGTAACAGGGTCGATGACCAAGGTGGAAACAGAACTACCCCGAGGAGGGACAAACTTAAAGTATTTACCAATGATCACAAAGGATTTCGGAAAGGCAAGCCCATGACCGAGTGATAGTGATGGGCGTGCGGTGGGCGTGGTTAAAAGCCCACAGATAGATTACAATAGGCCAGAGCGCTTGCGCTCTCGACCTAAAAAGCTCTGGCAGCATCGTAGCACTTTCCCCCCTAACTCTATCTTTTTTAAAACTTTAATTAAACTGTGGCACCCTTGTTACTTGACACCTCTAATCTTCCTGTCCCACTTTGCTTGCATCTCCATCCCACCACAAAAAAAACAGTAAAGGAAAAAAGTACTACTATGTAGCCAGCATTGACTGCGTCATAATGTTTTTTTCTGGGCTTTTTGTCGTGCTGCACAGCAGCTGCGCTGCTAATCAACTTGTCTAACAAAAAAAAAACATTGACAGAACAAATACATGTTGCATAGGCGAGATCTACTGGCTTTTCCATAGGTCTTTATTTTCTTTACTCAACTCAAAACAATCCCTGTACTTTTGAAATTTTAACTTTTGCTTATAGAAAAATTCAACAATGTGCTTCTGAAATGTTCACAAATAATCTGAACTGATAAATTTATTAGTGTCGTCCAAGTATGTTGTGCGAATAACGTCAACATTAATATTTATTACTTTGTGTCACGTTATCTCGTGACAGTATAGCTAGAACACCTTATACATTTAAATACATTTCAGATAATTCTGGGGGCTTCTGTGTTAGTAAAGAGAATATTGGAAGTTGACTCTGAGTTGACACTCCAGATTCTCACTTCTCGGATGTGTCCCTCCTGTGATTCTAGGCAGACATGGCATATTTTCCGTATGTTTCTCATACAGTATTGAAGTGCTTGTAGTCTCACAGTTTCCACGCATTCAGTTGTTTCTGCTGTTCCTGACATATGTTTTGTTTTTCTTTAAACATATAAGAGAACCATGGCAGTTTACCAACACCAGTTTACTTGCAGCGTGGTCCTTATTCATGGCATACTGCTGTGCATCTGTGCAAGAGACCCTGCTGTGGGCCGTCGGTCCCAACAAACCTAAAAGTAGGTTTACTGGTCACAATTAAACATTATTTTATTTTTCTTGATGAGCAGATCAACACAAATCTAAAGCATAAATGCCTTGTTCATATGTTTTGACCATTCTCTGTTGCTACTGTATGCGGATGTTGCGCGTTGATAGGCAAGCATGACAGGAGCTCTCTCCAAGGATGTTTGCCAGAAGTCCCCACCTCTGGAGTTGGTTTTAGGGGTGTTTAGTGTACCTCATCTGGTGGCTCAGGTCTTTAGGAGGCGCATAAAGCATGGTATACAGTTCTTGCAGAGCACCTGAAACAAAGATGGCTGGCAGCATTCCTCCCAATGCACATCAGTGTGAACACTAGTGACTATTGTTGTGAGCAAACACCAATATACTTGTGAGAGAAGCCAGGATTCGTGCATATGAATAAACAACTAATGGGACAGTCACTGTGGCCCTCAGTGTACTCCACCCCACCTCGGAGTTCCAGGATCTTGTCAATGTTGTTTGGCTTGAGCCCCTACAACGGCAAAGAATCATGCAGGGCAGGCAGCACATTGGGTTGCTGGGGTTGGTAAGAAGGCCTGGCACCCAGCTATAGGTGTTTGCTATCAGTCTGGTGAGTGCTAGAGAGGGAAAATCACATTCAAGATTCCTTCAGCAGGTGCTAATGAGAGAGTGAAAGAATGCAGGACAGTCTGAAAGGAGAGGGGCCTTGCAAATAAATAAGGTGAACGCAGTAGTTCTGGAAATCCTCCCTAGGACACTGGAGACCCTGGAGGCCAGCCTTTGTTTGTGGGAGAAGACAGGAAGGGGTTGTCTCTGAGCCATTCTAGGAGCGAAGAAGGAAACTGGAAAGTTCATTCTGTCTCTGGTGATCTGCACAGTATGCAGACTGGTTTACAAGTCATCAGGCCGAGCTGTGCGTGCTGTATGGGGGACTCCATGTTCACAAGGGTTGTGGTGACAGTCATGCTACTGCATCACTAAAGGTTCTGGACTAGTGGCATGAGGTGTCCAGGCCTAGATGGAAAAGCTGAGCAGCACACATCCCCATTTACCTGATGTACAGAGCCAGAGAGAGAGCTCCTGACTCCTGATTCCAGGATCCTACATGCATTTCTCTTTACTGTCGTAACTGCCAGTACTGGGCATTGCCCGGGAGGCCAATATGGTGGTTGTCTGAAACGAGATCTCCCAGTTTATTAATCCACCTCAATTCTCCAGCATCAGTGACCACTAGACTAGAATTCAGTGGAGGAGACTCCCCATTTCCTGGGCACCCGCAACTACACTTTTTTACCAGGGCTGAGCTGCCAGATCCCTCTCTATTGAGGGGTGGGCCATGGGGCCTGCAGCACATTGTCACCCGCATCGCAGCTGGCTCATTTCTCAGAATCGATTCAGCGACAGAAGGTATTGCAGCACCTGCTCCCCTGATGGAGCTGTGGGGGTAGGACTCCGCTTTGGCAAGAAACTGTATCTGAGGCTGCGACTCCAGCTTGGCACAGCGACTCCCGCTGCTTCTGGTGCGTGGCCGCCTGTGCTGTGGCTGTGCTCCTCTCCATGAGATCCTGTGCTGTGACTGAAAACAGCAGCAGCCTCTTCTGTTGGGGCCGGGTTGAGTGGCTCTCAACCTTGGGGTGAGCGAAGCCCACCTGAAAGCCACCTGCTTTCCTCCATGTAGCCCTGTGTACGTGCGTGGGCCCCCCCAAGGTGCATCTGCCTAGACTGTGGCAATGTCTTCCCATGCAGCCCACCAACACTAGGACCAGGGAAAACAATGGTGGTCTTGTTTAGCTATCATCCTGGTGGGGCGCAACCTGCCTGTGGTGATGGCTACGGCCCTCAATCTTTGCCCCAATGCTAGGTGCCTCTTTGGGCCCTTTCACTGCTAGGCCTGTGCCACAGCAGAGAATGACACTGGCCTTTCCTCCTGTTGGGGCTTAGGGGTGTGGCCCAGGACCTGGGGTGGGTGCACCCTACCTTTAGGCCCCTGGCATCTTCCACAAGTGACTGTGTGCCTGTGAACGGGTCTCCAGGGCTGCTTCTGCCTGGACTGCAATGACGCTTCTCCCTACTGCCTGCAGACTATGGGGTTCGGAGTGGCGACAGTGTTGTGGCCTCTTTCTATCTTATGCATTCTCCCTACTACCTTAATGTTCCCTGCTACTCAGCCAGTGAGTGAGGTCATAGTATGGTTGGAATGTTGACAGTGTTTGTGCTTGGATGAGTGGACAGTTGGAGTAAGAAGGGCTGAGTGGCAGGATGCTGCTCCTGGTGGGGCTTTATCTGTAACCTTCAACTGTGTTAATAAACCTACTTCTTTTATAATCTATGAGCATCCATCTTTGATTATAACACTGGCGACGAGGACCTGGCCTTCACAGGCGCTGCCACCAACCCTGGACCCACTGTTGGAATTTGCTTTGCTTGATTCCTGTATTTGCGGCTGCATGTGAGTGGTTCCTGCTGGGCAGTTGTTCCTGTTCGTGGTTGTCCCTGCTGGATCATTCATTTCTTTTCTGCTGCCTTTGACCTGAGAAGAGACGCTGCTGTGGTTTGCCGCCGCGGTCCGCGGTAAGCTTTTCTGTGCGTCCGCCGCGAGTTGCAGCAGTCCTGTCTGTTGCCGTGTATTCATCTACGGTGGCGTAAGGGGGATACACCCCAGTGATATGTGTCAATCCTTCCTATGGGGTTAAGGATGTGGGGGCAGTGTGTTAAGCCCAATGTTAAGGGGGATACACCCCAGTGATATGTGTCAATCCTTCCTATGGGGTTAAGGATGTGGGGACAGTGTGTTAAGCCCAATGTTAAGGGAGGTACACCCCAGTGATGCGTGTCAATCCTTCCTATGGGGTTAAGGATGTGGGGGCAGTGTGTTAAGCCCAATGTCAAGGGGCGGTACACCCCAGTGATATTTGTCAATCCTTCCTATAGGGTTAAGGATGCGGGGCAGTGTTTTAGGCCCAATGTTAAGGGGGAAGGTAGTTACATCCCATTGCAGTAGAGGGTAGATGAAACCATGGTCCTGTTCGAGTATAGGGTGATGGGAGTATGTGATTACACCCCAGTGCAGTAGAGGGTAGGTGAAACCCTGGTTCTGTTTAAGTGAATGGTGATAGGGGTACATGTTTACACCCCAATGCAGTGGAGGGTAGGTGAGACCCTGTTTCTCTTTAAGTGTATGGTGATGGGGTAGGTGGTTACACCCCAATGCAGTAGAGGTGAAATAAACTCTAGTCCTGTTGAGTGTTGAGTTGTGGAAGGCAACAGGTTGGTCCTGTATTAGTGTGCATGATGTGGAGGGGAACTGGTAGTTAGTGTTCTCTGTTGGGTGAGCAGGGAAGTTTTGTGTTATTTGTACACTTGTATTGTAAATTTGTAGAACGTATTGATTAACTGTTTTTTTACCTTCTTACATCCCATTGGAGTATTGAAGTTATGCAGAGTGAGCGTTTGTTAACCTGTACTGTTTATTTCGATGGGGTGGTACTCAGTTTTGGAGGAAGGTTGATGAAGGGTGTTTTGCCGTTTTCCGTTCTGTTGAATATTTCATTGTTTTGTTAAGGGGGGAGATGTGTTGTGGCCTCTTTCTATCTTATGCATTCTCCCTACTACCTTAATCTTCCCTGCTACTCAGCCAGTGAGTGAGGTCATAGTATGGTTGGAATGTTGACAGTGTTTGTGCTTGGATGAGTGGACAGTTGGAGTAAGAAGGGCTGAGTGGCAGTTTGCTGCTCCTGGTGGGACTTTATCTGTAACCTTCAACTAAGTTAATAAACCTACTTCTTTTATAATTTATGAGCATCCATCTTTGATTACAACAGACAGCATCCCTGGGAACTCATCATCCTGGCATGGCATGACATGTTGAAGGCCTTGTGGTGACAGTTGTAGCCCGATCTTCCCAACAATGCTGGTTACTGCTCCGAGCCCTCTCCTAAGATGGACCGTAGGAGCCTGCAATTGATCTGCCATGCTTACCTGGGACATGTAAATGTAAAAAATGT
Organism: Pleurodeles waltl; assembly: GCF_031143425.1. Taxonomy (NCBI): domain Eukaryota; kingdom Metazoa; phylum Chordata; class Amphibia; order Caudata; family Salamandridae; genus Pleurodeles; species Pleurodeles waltl. Next base: position 1,129,072,054 of record NC_090448.1, read on the forward strand.
AAATTAGCACTTGTATAGCGCACTACTCACCCGTTAGGGTCTCAAGGCGCTGTACTCATACCGCTATGGAACCCCTCCTGGCTTTTCCCTGTGAGGCGCCCACTCCTGAGCACCCCCAGGGTGAAGCCAGGCATCCAAGCGCTGTTGGGGCCGTTGTGGAGATTAAGCAAGCTATTGCCCAGAGTTGCAGAGTGGGACCCATGAATTAGATTAGGCACCGAGGCGAGAATTATCTGGTCAAGGGGAATTGAGCCCAAGACCTGCCGAAGTGGGACTTGAACCCTGGTCTTGAGCCAGATCTCTGCTTCAGGGTCTGCCGCTCTAACCATTGAGCCACACTGCTCCACATAGGAGCCCCTTCTCCGCAGAGAGGGAGCCGACCAGGCTGCTCGTTCTGCTCTGCTCCCTGAGGCTTACTGAAGGGGTAGCAGAACCAAGCGGGCCTGGCCTTCTTGGTGGCTCTACTGCGTGGTTGGCCCTCCTGTACACTGAAACCATGGGGTGCACCAAACACCAGTGGTTGGAGCTCTACCACCCCTACTAGACGCACTCACCCGACTCCTCCTCCCAGGAGAGCCTAGACACATTGGACACCATTTTGCAGGCGATCATGGCCTCCAGGGTTTGTCTGGAGGCAAAAGTGGATGTCATCTGAGGACCTCAACCTCTTACGTGATGACCAGTGCAAGCTCACCGAGAGGGTGACAGACTCTGAGTGGGCATTTGCAAAATTGCAACCTCAAGCCTCGGGCCTTTTAAAGCAGTTCCAGGACATCAAAGAGCAAGTAGGCTTCCTTGAGCAACATTCAGAGGCTGCCAAAGGAAAAGCCCGGCCTAGCAATATTAGATTGATCAGCCTGCCATAGGGTGAGGAGGGAACAAACATGGTTGACTATTTGGAGACTTGGCTCAAAGACTACCCCTCATGAGCTCCCCCTGTTCTTTTCAATTTACTGGATGACAGCTCAGTGAAACCCCAATTGGTGCTCCTCCTTGCCCTATGATAGTGAAACTCCTACACTTCAAGGATTGAGATACCATCCTCAAGCATGTCCACCGATCAGAACTGCTGCTAAAACATAATAACAGGATTTTCATATTCCCAGACTACACCTTGGCTGTTCAATGACAGCATGTATTGTTCCTCGGAGTCAAGCAATGCCTTTGTGAACTGGGAGCCACATACGCTCTTCTGTTCCCAGCCAAGTTAAAGGTTATCTCTGACAACATGATCCACTTCTTCACTGATTTGTCAGATGCCTGGGAATGGACGGAGGCCCAACCTCCTTCCACACAGAGACCCAGGCCTGGTGATGGGCGAGCAACACCCTCCAGGCATCGCCAGTGCTGCCCCTGCAAAGATGGACCTTCCTTGGTGCAAGCAACATGTTCTTCAGACCAGGTCCTGAGTTGCCGCAGGTTCAATCAATCAATCAATCAGTCTTTTTTAAAGTGCAACACTATCACCCCTAGGGGTATCTTTGTGCTGAGGTTGCTGCATCTGCATCGAAAAGCCAGGTCTTGAATTGTTTTCTGAAGTCTGCTAGGGAGGGTGCCGGTTGGAAGCAGAGGAGGGGGAGGTCATTCCAGGCTTTGGTGGCATTGTAGGAGAAAGCACCAACCCTGTTGCAGGTGCGATGGATGAAGGGATACATGTACGAGGGTGAGTGAGGTGGAGCGCAGGTTTCTCGAGGGAAAATGGAAATTCATCCAGTGGTCGTTGTAGGAAGGTCCTTGTTTGTGGAGGGCTTTGTAGGCATGTGGGATTGTCTTGAACAGGCATCCTTTCTGGACAAGGAGCTAGTGGAGTTTCCTGAGGTGGGGAGTGATGTGGGTATGCTTGGGGAGGTCCAGGAGCTGGGAGGAGATACTAGTGTAGAGCATGTACCCGTAGTCGAGGTGGCTGGTGACGAGGGCTTGTGTGACAAACAGTCTTTCTGGTGTATACTGGGATCCATATGAAGATCTTGCAGAGCATGTGGAGGGTGTGAAAACGGGAGAAGGTGACTGCGTTGACTTGTAGTTTCATGGTCATTTGGCTGTTGAGGATTATGCTGAGGTTGCACGCATGGTTCATTGGTGTAGGGGTGGGTCCGAGTTCTTCCCGCCACCAGCTATGGTCCCAGGCGGAGGTGTTCTTTCTGAAGATCATTATCTCATTTTTGTTGGAGTTCAATTTGAGGCAGCTGTCTCACATCCAGTCAGCTACGTTGGTCGTGGCATTGTGGAAGTTGATTTTGGTGTTAGAAGGGTCTTTGGTGAGTGAGAGGACGAGCTGAGTATCGTCGGCCTAGGCGATGATGTTGAGTCTGTGGGATCTGATGATGTCCATGAGGGGGGTCATGAGGATGCTAAACAGCGTGGGGCTGAGGGATGATCCTTGGGGTATGCCGCATATGGTGTTCTTGGGAGCAGAGGTGAAAGGATGTAGGCATATGCTCTGGGTGCGTCCTGAGAGGAATTAGACAATCCACTTGAGGGCATGTTGTTGAATGTTGATATTGTGGAGTCCATCGATGAGGATGTGGTGGGCGACAGTGTTGAATGCTTTACACAGGTCGAGGAGAATCAAAGCTAATGTGTCTTCTTGGTTAAAGTGGGTTCTGATGTTGTCTGTTGCGGTCATGACTGTGGTCTCAGCGCTATGGTTGGCCCGGAAACCTGATTGTGATGCATCGAGTAGGTGGTTTCATTCTAGGTAGTCGGGAGCGTCCATTTGATGGCCTTCTCAAGTACTTTGGCTGGGTATGAGAGCCGGGAGATCAGTAGGTAGTTCTTGAGGTTGCTGGGGTTGGCTGAGAGATTCTTTAGGTGGGGTCTGATGTCTGCGTGCTTCCATCCATCTGGGAAGGATGCTGTGGAGATGGAAGCATTGAGGAGGTTGGTGACTTCAGTTCTGATTCTGTTGGATCTGAGGTTGAAGAGATGGCGGGGGCAGGGGTCAGTGGGTGCTCCTGAGTGGATGGAGACCATAATGGTTGCGGTGGTCTGGGCATCGAGTGGGGACCAGGTGGTTATGGCTGGGCTGCGGTTTGCTGGTTGGAAGAGGTTGTCAAGGTGGAGCGAGGCGGGTTAAAGTTGTTGTAGATTTTGGCAATCTTGCTGTAGAAGTAGTCGTATAGTGAGTCGCAGAGCTTTTAGGAGGGGTAGACTCTGTTTTTTGTGGCAGTTGGGTTGGAGAATTCCTTGATGATTTCCTTGGTGTGGGTGGCTGCGGCATCGATGGGGTTCATGATAGCTGCTCTTTTGGCCTCCTTGATGTGCCAGTTGAGTGTGGTTGCAGCAGTGGCTTTCTGCTACCCTCTTGGGGTCTCCTTTGGCTCTTCCTATGAGGGTTAGGACACTGAGGACACTGCATCAACCCCCCTAGTTGATCAGGACTCACCCCACCAGGTTGAACCCCCCCAAACAGCTGATGAGTTACTGTAATCACCCTCTATTGGTGCAATGCTTTTGCTGCCTGGCATGGGGATCGGGGCTGGGTGCCCCTCAGAGGCCCTAATTTACTACAGACTACAGACATTGCTCACTGGAGCATGTGAGCAGACTCTGGAGACTTCTCATGCTACCATTTGCCTCCTCCACGGACTGCGTCTCTCTGCTATCTGGCATTATGAAGCCTTGCCCATCCCTTACAGCTGCTCCCACTTTACCAACTCCGTCCCTACAAGGAACAGAGTTCAATAGTTTGGGCAGCCAGCCTAGTGCCCCCTGTCCGAGGTGTTTTGTTTCCCCTCCCATGCAGCCCCTTAATCCCATCCCCTTAACCACCCTCCCACTAGGACCCATCCTGACACTGCTAACCCCCAGGCTCGGCATCCTCCTATGGGAACATCCAGAAGGACTACTCCACCTGGGATGACGGGTGGTTCACCCCTCAAGATCATCTCCTGGAACATATGGGCTATGCATACCTCCTCCAAATGCTATAAAATGCACACTTTAGACATGGGGAGTCCAGAAAGCCCTACTACAAGAAGTCTACATTGCCAGAATTGAGGGGCTTCAACTTCAGAATGCTGGAGGGGCCAGATTTTCAACGCTGATTTCTCTGACTTATGCCTGGGGCACTCTGATCTGGGTTTGGGCGGGGTTCCTCTGAGTGTGGTGTCACAGAAGACAGATTAAGGGCCAATTCATACTGCTGGAGGTGCTCCTGAATGTCTCTCTGTTTCTGCTAGGCAGTGTTTATGCCCTCATCTTGGACCAACTACAATTCTTAAATTGCCTCTCATCCGACCTGGCCCCCTGGACTCACATGCCTTGGTTATTGGGCAAGATTTTTTAACTGCATTATGGACTCCGCCCTGAACCGTTCCCATCCCTCCTTTTCAACACCCCAACCATCTCTAACACCAGGAATTTAGCAGCTTGGTTTCGCCAATGGTCCATGGTGGATATTTGACGATGTCATCACTGTTGAACCCTCCTCTATTTATACTATTGCGCAGTACATGATGTTTATGCTCACCTAGACCAGCTGGTTGGCTCCTTGGCTCTGTGTTCCTCCATCTCCTTCCTAGAACTATCTGACCATAGCCCTCTAATAGTGGAGGTGAATTGTGGAAGGCTACTTTCCCCGATCCCCATGTAGCGCTCACAACCTTCCACCCTCAAGGACCTCGCCTTCCGGAACGCAGTCTGGAACAGGATAGTTGATTAATTTGAATATAAAGAGGGCTCAGCTTCTTCACCCTCCGTTGAGTAGGAGACCTTCAAAGTGTTGGTCATGGGCTTCTGCTCCAGGGCTGCTTTATGGGTGCGAAGGATACTGCTCTGAGACCCAACACCCCCGAGAAAGAATACATAGACAGGGAATGAAATGCGATTGAGAACCCCTCTTTGCACCCCTCGCTTTCCCAGCTTTGGGAACATGAGGCCTATGTCCTGGGACACCTTCCCTCTCTGGACTACACAAAATACACAGCTTGCACACACTCCAAGGGTGATAAATCCGACCGTCTCAGCATGGTTGGTTAACAACGATTCTCCCCTCCCACAGATAGACTCGTTCGTAGTCTCTCATGCAACTTTCTCCATAGCCAGAAAGAGATTCAAAGTTCCTTTACCACTTACTACTCTGCCCTTTATGCCCCCAGTGAGGGGATCCCTGAGGCGTTGATATGGGATCACCTGGTGCTGAACACCCTTCCCCCACCTCACCCTAGAGGAGCTTGGAGACTTTAACGCCCCCAATCATAGAACAAGAGAGTTGCTCAGCGATAGAGACACTGGCGACGAGGAAGATCCCCAGGACAGAAAGCCTCACCACAAAACTTTGGAAACATTTTACAGGCATCCTAACCCCGAAACTGTCCAAACATTTCAATAGTCACTAGGGTTTCCTTCCTGCCACTCTGCGCGAGGCACCCCTGATGTTCCTGCTAAAACCTGGGAAAGACCCAACCAGTCTTGCCTCATACTGCCTAAGAGCCATCCTAAACATGGGATACAAGATCCTTAGCAAGGTCCTGGCTGATCGCCTTCATCAACTCTCCCTCCCCTAATTCATATGGACCAGAACGGGTTTGTTCCCATCACAACCCCCTCCTTTAATCTTCACCTCTTATACAGGGTAATGGAGGCTACATGGCGTTCCTAGCGTGGTAAGCTGTTTTGGTCTTGGAGCTCCACAAGGCTTTCAACACAATACGTGGGACTTTCTTGTTGGGGTACCCCGTCTCACTTGTCTAATCTGCCTACTCTACATGGCCCCCCACTATTAGGGTACGTTATGGGAAACAGCTGTGCATGCCGGTAGGCAATGGAATGAGGCAGGGATGTCCCTAGGCTTCGATTCTCTTCTCCTAGTGATGGAACACCTCGTGACTCAGGCCTGACAACAGGGTCAGAACGGGGGCATTTCCATCCCCGATACCACACACATCTTCTTTTTGTATTCTGATGATGTTCTCCTTTATCGCAAGGAAGCCACTGCTGATTGTGCCACCACTGATATACTGGACGCTAACCTGACAGAGGCGGTGACAGACCTTTGCTCCCAGGTTATGTTCTGGAGATCTCTCCCATTGTCCGTGGCGGCAGGGTCACCCCCACTGCTTCCCCTTCTCCTTTACTCGTTTGTGAACCTCCCGACAACTCTTGCCCATGCATTCTCCAGGGCGTGTACAATCTTAGGGAATCTTAAATGGGACAACTCACATCAGCTTGTGTCTTTGTTGAAACTCCAACTTCCCCAGAAAGGGGCGGAAAGGAGCGGTCCCGGAGCCCACAATTTTGAATAATATTTCCTAGCGGCTCAGATCCGATGCCCTACGTATTGTTTGACAGGCATTTACCTGGAGGATACAAGATACTCTGACTTTCCACTGCCCACAGCATCCCTGCCCTCATGACTGGCTCTAAATCTTCTGTGTCCCTCACGATTGTTTCAAGTGTCCCACACCTGCTGCCACCGGGCGCTGCAGCTCACCTGCCCAATGGCCCTATGTGCACCACTCATTCCTCTTCTGGATCTGCAGAACCAGGGCGGCTCCATCACTGACAGGCATCTGTGCCCCTGGAATCAGGACAGCCTGATCACACTGAGAGATTTGTTTCAAAACAGCCAACTACTGCCCTTTGCCTCCTTGAAGGACAATTCCTGGTTTATGCTACAGTGTTCTGAGCTCTTTGTGAACCTTGGGGGTTTCCGGGCATGGACCCCGCCACCCAGCCCCTCCTTCACACCATCCACATTATAGGAGGTGGCCATGGGTGATTAGCTTGTGTGCCAGCTCATTTATGAAAATATCTCGGCTCAGCTCACTCTCCAGGCACTTAGGGAGACATGGGAGGAGGAATTTGGAAGGGCCCTCCACCAGCGTCAAAGTCATGGCCTATCCAAGGAAGGGCTTAAGGAATGCCCACCATCAGCTGACCCAATTGTATGTGCCTCACCAAGCCTATCACTCTCAAGAACGCATCTCCAGTATCTTCCCATGAGCAATTGACATGTGCGCCAGGTGCTCAGCTCCAGCTGCCGGCCTGAAACATATCCTTTTAGACTGCCCTCACATCTAGCCTTTCTGGAACAATGTCCCTCATCACCTTGGGGGTGTCACGGGCACAGGAAGGATAGGAGGAATCAATTCCTGGGAGACCTGTGCCCTAGGTATAATTCCCTGCCCTAAAACCTGTAAGACAGCAACAAGCTTTTTAGATGCGGCCATTTATCTGGCCAAGTGATCCTTCGCAATGAAGTGGAAACTTCCCCTCCCCCCAACTGTTGCAGTTTAGGAATACAATCGAATTTGATGGACGGGGGCCAAGACTGCAGCCCTCTGCCAGGAGGCGGTGAGGCCTACGCAGCTGAACTATTGCACATACCTGGGAACAACTACTGTCCAGATTGAATAACACTCCTGCCTCCTCCATGTCCTCACAGCCAGTAAACAGCCCTGACCAGCACCGTTCGCCTGAACCTATGGAATACACATAATAAGGCGACCCCACTCCCTGTAGCCTTCCATCCCATCTCCCCCTTTTCCTTTCCGTCACTTCTTTGTCCTCCCAACCCTGGCCGCTTACCTCTTACAGTTACAGTTACAGTTCTGCCAATGTCACCCGAGTACAACCCACTTACACCATCACCCCAACACCAGTCGTCCTGTTTTATTATTTGATAAACACCATAACCGGTGACCCAACATCAGTTCACCCCCACTGTCGCGTCATCCTATTCTCTGCATATTGCCATATACCATGTAACGCGGTGGTGGGCAGCGAGACTCTATGTAATGGGGTGCAATTGGATTCGCTGTCATCACAGTTTGTACTGTTTTTATTTGTGTTAAAATCCAATAAAAACTGATTTAGAAAAATGACTGCTAGCACTGCCTGCTAGTACCCACAACACTGCTGCCAGGGAGTTATTCTGAATTATTCTTATTATGTTGATGCTGTCCTAGGAGTATCACTGGCAGGCTACAGGCAGTGCTTACTTTGTAAAACAATAAGTGCCAGGGCCCTAGTCAGGTGGCCACTTCCACTTGCCCCACCCACTGGTGCTGTCAGTGCTGCAAATTACATTAAAAACACAACTGCTAACCATCACACTCCTACAAGTTATGTTATGTTATGAGGTTTTATAGAGCACATGGCTACCCTAAGGCCTCCCAGCACTAAACGGAAATCTTCAAAACACACAATGGACACAAGTCAGAATAACCAAGTTTTAAGCAGACGACGGAAGGACAATTCATGACTGGTTAGTCGTAGACCTACAGGCAAAGAGTTCCAGAGTTTAGCCCCCAATAAGCTATGGAGCTTCCGCCCTGTTTAGATTTTTTTATTGATGGAATAGTGGCCAGACACGCCAAAGAGGATCTGAGATGTCAAGCAGGGTTATGAAAGGAGGCAAGAGTTCGCAAAAATGGAGGACCTTTGTTGTGAAGAGCTCTTTAGATGCAACAGAGTGATCAACTGGGAGCCAATGTAAGGTAGCAAGAGCTGCTTTAGTTGATTCATGTCTAGGTATATTAAAATTAAAAAGAAGCAAGCAGCAGTGTTTTAGACCATCTTTAGCTTCCTTTAGACATATTTTGTTGTGCCAAGGTACAGGGCATTCCCGTAATCCAGTTGCGAGATAATGAGAGCTTGAATGATAAGCCTCTTAGCAATAGGTGGGAGTATGTTAAATACCTTTCTGAGAAGTCTTAGTGTACCAAAGCAGGTAGAGGCAATTTTCTTAGCTTGATGGTCAATGGTTAGCCGTGGATCGAGCCATATTCCTAAGCTCTTGATATGTTCCTTAGGAGGGGGAAGCTCACTTAAGGATTGAGACATAGGAACGGTAGAGGTTGGCCTAGAAAGATGACCTAGGATCATGACCTCTGTCTTATCACTTAAGTTTACATTCGGACATCCATTTGGACACAGCCTTTAAGCAAGGAGCAAGAGAGGTCTCCGATGAACTCTGTTCCGTTTAAAAGGAGAATACCAACTGGGTATCATCCGCATATGACACTAGTGAAAGACCAAATGGCTCCACTACATTTACCAATGGTGACATATAGATATTAAATAAAATAGGGCTAAGTGGTGAGCCTTGCGGCACTCCCCAGTTGCTATTAAAGCAGCTGGAGAGGAACGAACGATCTACTACCTGAAATGATCTTGGTTTTAAAAAAGAAGAGAGCCAGTTCAAAGCCTTGCCTCTCACTCCAACCTCCCTCATTCTTTGAAGTAGGATTGAGTAGTACTGAGAAGGTACTCGCGCTTTGCATCGCGTTATGCGCCTCTATACTGCGATATTATTTTAAAAGCTACCTTTATAACTATTTGTGTTCTTTTTTAGTTGTTTATTGCCCTGATTTTATAGGACTTATTGTAACCCCCTTACCTGCACTCTAATTGGTTCTCCCACCGCTGTTTGGCGGGTCCGGTCTCTGGGGTATTGATTTTGGGCGCCATCTTGGAGTGGTGGTCACTTTGGGCGCCATCTTGGAGTGGTGATCACTCTGGGTGGGGTTGCTGACGAGCGGTCTAGCGCTCCGGCTGAGTGGAGTGACGCCTATTTAAAGCTCCCCCCAACGCGCAGCGGATACGCGCAACGGGCGTGCCTTCGCTGTGCCAGAGTCGTGCCAGAGTCGTGCCCGTCTGCGCCCGTCCGCGCTAAGGAAGCGCGGCTCGTGGCAGAACTCTGGACCTGGTAATCATGACTGTTAGTTTGAGAACCTATAGTAGGTCCGATTTACTGGCCCTTCGGGGTCAATGTACACGTTGCGAGTGTTCGCCTGTAGGCCCGTTGTGTGGCCCATATCACTGTAGGTGCGGTGTATGGTCATTGGAACCCCCCTCCCTTATACGCTCCTTAGGGCCTGCTGTAAAGAGGATAGGACAACGGGACTTGAGTATCTGGAGCTTAAACGTCAGATCTGTGGTAAAGCACTATCAGGAGATTTACGACCTTCTTGCTGATGGTTCGCCGGATGTGCTTTTTCTGACGGAAACGTGGCTCCAGGACTCTGACTCCTCGATAACTAACTTAGCTTTTCCCCCAGAATATGCTATTTTTACTTTAAATCGTACGACTAGAGGTGGAGGTATTGCGATGGTCACCAAACGGTGTTATCCCTGTCAGTGGAAAGCCGCTGAACTTTTGGGGTGTGAGGGTGCCCTATTTAAAATAGCGTTTAGTCATCAGTTTACCTTCTCTGGGTTATTAATTTACCGGCCTCCGGGCTGTGATTCTGTTTTTAGGGCTACTCTTCCTGAGTATATTAGCATAGAGGCACTAGGATGCGCAAATTTTAATGTTGTGGGAGATCTTAATCTCCATTTGGACTGTCCTTCCTTACCTACTATTAGGAGCTTTTTGGCGGATCTTGAGGCTTTACAGCTCTCGCAGATGATTACCTTCCCCACACATACAGGTGGTCATATTCTTGACCCGTTCTTCACAAATTTAGAAGGTCTCAGAGTTCTTGGTTCCTCTCAGTTGGTCTGGACAGACCACATGCTGGTGAAAATGGCATGCTCTCTGTCTGACTCTCCTTTTGTATCTCAGGATAGATTTGTTCTTAAACGACACTGGAACAAATTAAGTCTGGAGGATTTTTATCATCAGCTCGAGAAGGCTCCTTTAGGTCTGCTCACTGAGGTCGATTGTGGATACGACTCCTTCTGTGAGTGGATTTCTGGTGCCCTCGATTCTCTGATTCCTATGTGTTGGTCTAAGTGTCACCGGAAGGAGCCGAGCCCTTGGTATGACACTTCCTTGGCATCTCTTAAGAAGGTCTGTAGACAGGCCGAAAGATTATGGAGGAAGTCAAATGACTCTGATCTGAAAATATGTTATCTTGCTAAAATCAAGATTTATCACAGGGCAGTGTGTCAAACTCGTGCCTCCTTTTATGCTCAACAGTTTCAGAATTCTACCAATCCATCGAAACTTATTTTTAAAGTATTAAAGGACCTGATGGCGAAGAGAGTAATTGCAGGGGAAATATGCTCGGATTCACATTGTGAGGGTTTGGCCTCTTTCTTTCATGAAAAAGTGCAAGCCATCTATCGCACTTTCCCAACGGGTTCCCTGATGCTAGAGCAGGTTGGTCGCACCTTAGGTGAGGGGGAATGTCTTTCCATCTTACCCCCCTTATCTCTGGAGATGTTTGACTATCTCAGCGCCAAAATTAAGTCTGGCTCTCCGGCTGACCCGTTGAAACCCACCCAACTTAAGACTCTGGCACCGGTTTGCCGCTCCCCGGTACTGTCCTTGATCAACCTGTCTCTTTCTTCTGGAGTGGTTCCCGTTAGATGGAAGCAGGCAATAGTTACGCCAATTCTGAAGAAGGCGACCCTTGACCCCCTTAAACCTGAAAGCTACCGCCCTATCTCCCTTCTTCCTTGGGCCACGAAAATAGCAGAGGCCCATGTGAATGCCACTCTTACAGACCACCTTGGTAGGTTTAACATTCTTGATCCTACCCAGAACGGGTTCCGCGCGGGTCATAGTACGGAGACGGCCCTCCTCTCGATGGTCGAGCATCTGCGCTCCGTGATGGATTCCGGTCGGACGGCGGCACTGTTGTTATTAGATCTTAGTGCCGCCTTCGACACGGTCTCGCACGGAATTCTGATTCGGCGTCTTGAGGAGGTGGGCGTTTCTGGCTCCGCCTTGCACTGGTTTCGTTCCTTCCTTATGGATAGGTCATTCCAGGTGGCGATCCCGCCCGGTAAGTCGTCACTCTACCCGTTAGACCAGGGAATCCCACAGGGGTCTTCACTGAGTCCCACCCTTTTCAATCTGTATGTGAGACCGTTGGCTGCGGTCGTCAAGCGGTGGGGCCTAACCATGGTATCCTACGCAGATGATACGCAGCTGGCGGTCACACTGAGTGGGGACTCAGACCTGGAGGCTCCTAGGTTTTGTGATGGTCTGCGGGAAGTGGCTAACTGGATGAAATCCAACTGTCTCCAGTTAAACACCAAAAAGACGGAGATTATGGTGGTTGGTAAACAGGTGGTTTTGTGGGATGATAAATGGTGGCCTTTGGAGTTGGGTGTGACTCCCCTCCCAGCGGCAGAGATAAAAAACTTGGGGGTATGGTTTGATTCTTCTCTGAGTTTCATCTGTCATACCAAGAAGGTGGCGGCTTCTTGCTATGGCATCATCAGAGGACTTCGACCTATCCTCAAATTCTTTGATGCACCTACAAGACAGCTGGTGGTTCAAGCATCAGTGCTGTCTAGGTTGGACTATGCCAACTCCCTACTGGCGGGGATAAACCAGTCAGAATTTCGGCGGCTCCAGCGGGTTCAAAACGCTGCGGCCCGACTGGTGACTGGTCTCCCCAGGCGATGTTCGGTGTCCAATACTCTGCGCTCTCTCCACTGGCTCCCTGTGCAGCAGAGGATTAGATTTAAGGTTCTCTGTTTTGCATTTAAAATCTTAAAGGGTACTTCCCCGCAAATCATGGAGACATTGCTGATTCCTTATGTTCCCTCTCGCACTCTTAGATCGTTAGGCCAGAACTTAGCAGTGGTTCCGCGCTTTAAGCTGAGCAGAATTGGGGGCCGCTCCTTTCGAGTCCTGGCAGCGAGTTGGTGGAATTCTCTTCCTCCACAAATCCGGGCCATTGATGAGCTCCTTCAGTTTAGGCGGGCTATTAAGACCTTTTTATTTGTCTAAGCTTATCTGTTGTGTTTTGTCTTCTTTTGCCCGCTTTTAGTGCTGTGTTGTGTTTACCTTCTCAAAGCGCCGGGACGCCCCTTTGCTGGGGCAGCTGTGCGCGGTACAAATAAAAATAACATAACATAACATAACATAACATAACATAACGTATGATCCACAGTGTCAAAAGCAACACTGAGCTCTAGAAGAATAATAGCTGATACCAGACCTTGGTCAAGACGCTTCCTAACCTCCTCAGTGACTCTAATCAGTGCTGATTCCGTACTATGAAGAGGTCTGAAGCCATTCTGAGATGGCTGCAAAATATTATTGTCCTCACGAAAATTGGAAAGGGTATTAGCATATTTTTCCAATATCTTGGGGAATGCTGGCAATAAGGAAATAGGTCTGTAATTATTAAGGATGGAAGCATCTAGATTGGGTTTCTTGATCAGGGGTTTTACTACAGCGTGTTTCCACTGGTGGGGAATATTACTGCTGGACAATGACAGATTCAGTATACCAGTCAAAATAGGAACTATAACAGATGCACCCAGAGCTAAAATCATAGGATAGACTGGGTTTAGAGGAGAGCCAGATTTGAGGGAGTCAAGTAGTATTGCAACTAGTTCCGAGGAAAAAAGCGGAAATTCCGAGAGTGATGCTATCCTCATTAGGAGTATAGCAACTATGAGTACCACTCGTGAAGGTTTAATAAATGTCTAAGATTTTTTGCTGAAAAAATGATCCCAGATTGTTGCTGTGTTCATAGGATGCCTCCATTGAGTCTAGATAAGAGTGCAGGTTAGCAATTTCTCCAATCAGCTGAAAGATTAGAGCTCTGTTCTATGTTAGTAGCATCATAAATGCTTTGTCCTGATTTAATTTCTGCATGAAACAATCTGATGGCCTTCCTGTATTCCACTTTGAGAGAGGTCTCGTATGTTTTCCTCCATCTTCTTTCCAGGCATCTACAGGCCCTCCTTAACGCCAGTTAAGTGGGGGGAAAACCAAGGAGCCCCTTTTTAAAAATGACCTCTTGGCCTTAATGTAAATAGGAGGACAATATCTAGGCTTTTGGTAATCTAATTGTTAAATGTCTCTAAGTAACAGGTCATGTTCCCCTTTAAGACTGGTTTCAGGTTCTCTAGAGTGCTTATCCATTCTTTAGCGCTAAGAGTATGCCGGCGCCTATAGGGCTGAATTACCATCTGTGAGGTTTCGCTTGTTCCTGAGGTAGGCAGATTAAAAGTGATTAGGAAGTGGTCTGACCAAGCCAAAGGAGTGGGGGGAAAAGCCGTTAGACTGGCGGCATTACCAAAAACAAAGTCAATGGTATGACCTTTATTATGTGTTGCACTTCTGACCAATTGTAGTAGGCCCAGGGCGGCCATATCAGACAAAAATCTTTTAGTAGAAGCCACAAGTGTGGCAACGCTGACTATTCCAGGCTCCCAATGCTATAAAAATGGCTTTGGTGGCAGGTATTTGTCATTTTAATGTGTATTGAATTAATAAACAACTGTTGTTGTGCTCATCTCTAAGTTAGACAAATAGCTCCACCATGTGGCAGGCTATCATAAGTGCCGGTGTTGACTGTTAAGCACTGGTGCAGAGCACCGGAAACTGCCAGCTCAAATTAAGCACTTGCTACAGGAATCAGCCTCTAAGGATGGTGGAATCCACTGCTGCGGCGCACAGGCTGTCCCACTCCCAGTATGTGGGCTGACCTCCAGCTTCTGAAAGCCGGGGAAAACAAATCTGTGGGTTCCCGGAGTCCTTGTGTGAAGCATGAGAACACTTGTGGAGGTGACCACAGATGGTGCTGACAGTCCTCCCCTTTGGGAATGTATCTCAATAGGACAGTGAAGCATCTAATAAGGACATACCCCTCCATCTCTCTCCCTCGTCATAGTTATTCTTAATGAAGTGTAGCCCATCTCAGAGACAAGCACCCCTATTGCTTATGCTGGCTCCACCCACTCTGTCCCACAGGTGTGCAGAAGAGACCCTTTATTACCCTCAACTCACATGTGAGGCAGCCACTGAGTGCACTCATGCACTGATGGCCTAATGCGACAGTTGCAAAGGCAATGTTGATTCTTTCTCATCTGGCTCTTGGAGGTAGGCAAATGTGAGTGCATCATAGTTATCAGATTAGTGAGTAGTGAATGTATTCACCTGGTTCAGTAGCGCAGATGTTCCCATAAGAAGACAGCTACATGAAGGCTTGGGGCTAGAAAGGGTCTGGTAAGCCAATTAATCGTCCCCTTCTCTGGGTCACAAAATGACGCACCAGAGGCAGAAATGAATTGTTGAATTTTCAGAACTGGCACTCGCCAGGCAGTAAAGCCTTCCATGGGTAAACCATCGGTTGACATGAAGAAGAAGCCAAAGAGTGGCCGTCATCTCCACCATCCTCTCTGGATCCAGCTCCTTGTACGCACTGGAAGTGGGTGCTTGAAACAGAGCAGCTTGTACATCATGGGTGTCTTGGTTCAAGTGAGAAAAAACCAGGCTGATGGATGAGACGCTTGCAAAAAGTCTCAGCCATTGGCAGTCGATCGGGCTGCAATCCAGTCCATCAATTTTCATGTATTATTCCACTCCAGGGAGACATCACCTATATGCAAATCAGCCTTGGTCCTTCTCCAGTAGGTACAGCCTGAACTGCTGAGCCATGTCAGCTCATAGCGCAGACCGGTGGATGGACAGAATTTCCTGAAAGTATTGTGGAGATTACTAGAATTTGGACAAGAGCACCGAAATGAGCCTCAGGATAAACCTTTTTTGCACATAAATGTAATCTTTGTTTACCCTTTGTGTTATTGTTGACACCAATACAAATAAAAGTGTACATCAGTATACAAAGACGTATACATTTGCACAAGTGTAACAGTACCATCAACTGAACAAAATACTCTCAGGTAGGTGAAAATCAAACATTGCTAAACACATCAAGTACTTTGAGAGGCTTTAACGAAAGACATTTGGAATTCAGATCAACTTCCTTTGAGACCTCTGGAGGTGGGCACTTACAATTTCGACAAGTGATACTCAAAGCCCGAGCCGGGGCCCACTTGAGGTCGTTCATACGACGCCCTGCTCAGAAGCAGCACTGGGCTGCTGTTTACTTTACTCCGCACTAACATTAAAAAAATGTAAATAAAGGGCCAATCATTTATTTACAGGTTAATTGAAGTTAAAGAAAGGAAGTAACTAGGGTGTCCTGAACTTTTAACTTCAGGAACATCTTCCTTTTTAAAGACACTTTGCAACAAAGATGTGAAAATATGATAAAGAGTCTTCAACATTCAATAGGTGTATTTCATTAACATGCAGAACTGTTTCACCACAGTTTTAAAGGTGATAGTTTTCAAACATGAATTTAGAAACATTCATGCTTCCACCTACCCTGATGCCAATAGTGAACTAAGAAGCAAGTCACTTGTTATGTGCACCCTTTTGATGGCCTGGGTTGATATTATACATCAATAACATTGTAGTTTATTAAATCAAATACAGAAGGTTTCATACAGCATACAACCTGAAGTCATGTATTTGATGGTCCACTAATATCTCATAATAATAATGAGGATAAAAGAAGGAAAGTGAAATAAAACCATTACCAGGATCACATAATTTGGTCAAGTAGGGTAGCTGAAATTGTTCCCAGATGTTCTGTTTCAATGTTGTGTAGTTGAGCCACTAGATGTTGATAACGCGTCCCGACCTCGGTACTTTATTTACACGGGGACTCGTTTTAGGCCAATGAATCTTTTGACCCTGATTGGAGACACCTTAAGATGAGATATCTATTCAGCATTGCAGTCAATAAATCAATAATCTCATAAATATTCACAATAACAAATTAATCAACTAGTTATCAACATTAATAATAAACAAAACACGCCATGACCTTTCAGCCATGAATAACCACATAACCTATAATAAGATTTAAGATATTTATTCCCTATTTGTTACACTCTACTAGCAAGTTCATTAGTCTCAATAACAAAAAGCACATTAACAATGTGGCAATGTGGCAACTTGAATAAGACTTTATCAAAGCAAAAATCATGAACATTAGAACAAAGCACGACGTCAACATGAATCAACTTTAGCAGAGTATCATTAGCACGTTATTCAACAAGGCAAAGATCCAGTAATTTGTCTATTTGCATCCAATTAGTGAATTCCTTAACTACCCTCTAATTAGCATCAGCATGTTGGACTTCATGCAAAACAATTTAGCAACATAAATGTGGAAAACATCTAACTATGGCCTCTGTCAAAAGAGCAGTTGGTACCTAGAAAGGAAAGGCAGACAATTACAATTTATCATCATATGGTTACCCTCCGTAATGGGTCAGCATACAGAGTCAGTCTTCGTCCTCAGGACAGCAGTTCATTCGCCATCAGCCAGGATAGAACAGCAAAGTCTCAACAAGATAGGGCAAAAGGAATTCTTCCCTCATAAGGAGGAGAAGGCAGTATCGGGCAAGGAAAGAAAGGTGAGGATGGTTTAAAGTATCAAACAGCAAAGTCTTAAAGCAGAATATCAGAGTAACAGCAGAGTGTCCCTCTAATGGCTGATTTCTCCTGGTGCCACGTTGTTAAATTGAATTTGCCAGACAAGCCTATAATTTCCAATTGGTCAATGTTTGGTGCATCGTTATCTTTGTCCAATAATCCGTTGATCACCTTACTAGAATTTTCACTTAAGACAGTTCTCTGGCAGTTTATTGTCTCCTGTGATTTACGTCTTCAACGGGTAGAATGTCAGGTAAGAAAAGTTACACTCGCCGCTCCAGTCAGTAGTTCCATTGTCTTTACCAGTTTAGACGACCTTGTACCTGTTGCATTTGGCAAGAATGTCTCCTTGAGCAAGTCGAGTCTCATGAGAAAGAATTTACTACGGTTACACACACATTTCTCTAGCCTCTGGAACAGTACAGTTCCATGTCCTTCAGGAAGACAGCACATTGCACGTTAGAAAAACACCGTTAATATGAGACCAGGCAGCTAGCCCCAGACCCTTGCTAACTAAGGCCTAGTGATTAACTTAGCAAAACCTTAATACATAATTCATAAAGCTAGTACAAAATCATACATGAGCACATTATTTATTCATTATTAGTCAAGTTCATTGATCATCGTATACATTGAAGGCCACTCCCCTTGGGCACATTTTAAAAGCGTACATTAATCTTTCTTCTATCACGTTTTCTATGCAGCTTCATTGTACGTTATTTTGCAAGCTTTTCATGTTAATATTGAATATAAAAGCTACACTCCAACAATGTACATACTTCGGTCCCCTGCGCCCACCCTACACAACCCCGCCTCCAGGACAGCAACCCTCTGGCATCAATGCGCCCCTCGGTCACACCACAGACCAAACGTTTTGGCTTTGGGAAATGTTTTTGAGTAGCCATGGTCTAGAACAGTGGTTCCCAACCTTTTGACTTCTGTGAACCCCCACTTTATCATTACTGGAGCTTGGGGTTCCCCACTGAATCTTTATTGGAATCCGGGGACCCCCCACTGAGTCATTACTGAAAGCTGGGGATCTAATCTGTTTATTTTATTTAATTTTCTAAGCAGCCGCGGACCCCCTGAGGAGGTTTTGCGGGCCCCCGGGGTCCCCGGACCACAGGTTGGGAACCATTGGTCTAGAACGTACTCCATCTCATTAAAGTAGCCCATAGTCCATAGCCTACAGTCCATAGCCTTTGACAGCAGAATTAGCTACGGTCTCAACTCTTCCATTCTTTTCCTTGCATCCTTCTTTTAGCAAAGGCAACCGCAAAACGCAAAACACAAATGTACCCACTATAATTTTATACTACAGATGTCCATTGGTGAAGCAGCATCTTGTTCCATTGCTTGGCTGGAATTACACAAATCCCCCTATGCCTTGCATTTGTATCTTTGCCAACAAGCTGAGGGGGTATAAATCAACCAAACAATTGATCACTCAGCCAATCACTGTATTAAGTAATCAACCGATTAATCAACCAATCAATGCATTGTTTGGATTTCTCCTTGTAGTAAAAGAGATTGTTATCAGCAGCACAGAAATGTTGATGGGTCATGAACTGCACTTTGAAGGGAAGAATGGTTGTATGTGATCTCCAGGAAAAATTAACATGTAGAAATTGTTCTGGCGAATTTATTTTGTCAAACCATTGTTGACGAATTGTTCTTAGATTCGCTTTTACGGGGATGCTAAAACCAATCTGCAGAAAGCCATTCTCGAAGAAACTTTCATTTCTTCATGTTTGATTTTAGTTTTGTGTCTTTTACAGGGGGGCTCCACCCAACTCTGTCTCTTTTTTTCCCCAACACCCTCTTCCCTGCCTTCCATGCCTCTTGTAATTCCCGCCCTCCCACTTACTTACCTCCTTCCAACATATGGCTTTTCTTTGCATACCTATTACTATCTTTCCTGTCTTATTCCTTTTTTACAACCCCTGTACTCCCACTTTACTCCCTTCTTCAAGCTTCTTTACTCCTCCTCTAGCTTTATTCACATTTTTACAACCACTTATGCTTATTGCTTCTCTTCCTGCTTTATTCCCACTCCTGCCTTACTCACTTTGTTAAACCCCTTATTCTCTTAACCTTATTCCCATTTTTTACAACCCCCTTCCTGCCACTGCCACTTTACTCCATTTATTTTTAAAGCCTTACTTTCTTCTTTCTTTACTATCCTTCCTGCATTTCTCCCCTTGTTTTTCAAATGTCTTTCCCTCTCCCACTTTATTCAGTGTTTTCAAACTTCCATTTCCCTCCCCCCTTCACTCCCTTTTTTATCAAACAATTTCTCCTCTTCTGCTTTACTCCTGTTTTTATAAATCCTTTACTCCCCCACTTTACTACCTTTTATTATAAAACCACGTACTTCCCCTCCCAATCGCCCCATTTACTCCCATATTTTATAAACCCCTTACTTCCCTAGATTTACTCCCTTTATTTTTGTTTACAAATCCCTTAGTCCCCCTCCCACTGAACTCTTTTTTTAAAAAGAAACATTTACACTCTTCCCCTTTTCTTCTATTTATTTATCCAATTCACTTACTACCACTCCAGCTTTAAACCTTTTTCATGTTCTCAAACTTCTTATTCCCTCTCCCACTGTATTCCCATTTTTATCAATCATACTTTTTTTTTTATAACCATATTTTTATTATTTTAAACATAACGTAGCTTGTCACAATGCAGGTCTGATAGAACAAAACATATGTTCCCATCATCTGTTCACCCAGTGAGTCCCCCCTTCGCTTCACATAAGAATTAGCATTCATATCAGCATAACACATCTTGTAGTAAGGTATTACACTTCCGCTTCCATCTGAGAGTCTCCCGTCCATTTGGACCAGATTCTAGTACGTCTCTGTGGCCAACCTCGAGCCACATACACAGGCCTCTCCATTTGGGCGCACCAGTCCACACCTGCTGCCACTTTGAGGGCGATGGCGGTTTACACGCCTTCTGCTAAGTTGCAATGCCTCGTTTGGCGATCAGATGAGCTTTGCCCAGCAAAATCCTGTCTGCTCGGGTACTCCCCACCCCCTCCATCACCCCAGTAGGACCATCAAAGGAGACATACTTCGTCTGTCGTACTACCGTGGAGAGCTTTGCCAGTATCATCTTCCGATATTATACATTAAGTGAGCAGGACCACACCATATGGAAAAAATCTGCTGGGGAGTGGGAGCAGCGACTACATTGGGGAGTAGACCGGAGACCAGCTTAGTGGAGTCTAGCAGGGGTGAGATACGCGCAATGCAGGTAGTACATCTGCACTAAATGCAATTTGGCTGAGATTATGATTACTTGTGGCAGTTTTAGTGCATCCCGCCAGTCTTCCTCATCCAGTGATCCCACCCAACGGGACCTCAGGGCCTAAATATAATTTGCCCCCCAGGGGAGCGACCGCTGCCTAGGGGGTCGCTCCCCACGTCTGAAAAACAAAGAAAAACAAATAAAAAAAAAAAGATCCCTGCGCCTAGAGGTTTCTGCCCCCCAGGGGCAGATCGGCCTAATAACAATAGACCGATCTGACCCTGGGGAGGGGGGGTTAGGGTGGTGTCAGAAAAGGACTTGAAAATAATTGCCCCCCTGGGGTGCGACCCTTGCCCAAGGGGTTGCTCCCCTTATGCCACTTTTACAATGGAAAATTATCCCTGGTGTCTAGTGGGCATTTCAGCAGCCGGATCACTTCACGATCCAGCTGCTGAAATGCTCTGAAAGACATCAAATGGAAGGAACATCCTTTCCTTCCTTTTGAAGCCTCTCAGGCCCTCATCACATAATCGGAAGAGAAATGCAAATGCATTTCTCTTCCGATCGCGCTGGAAGCTCAGCTTCCAGTGCGATGGGAGGCAGCCTCTGATGATGTCAGCGCACAATCGCGTGCTGATGTCATCAGATGTCAGTGGGGGATCAGGGGGATTGGGGTGGAAGGGGAAGCAGTTCCCCTTCCAACCCAGCCATGGGGCGTTTGGGGGGGAAGCTCAACTCCCTCCGAGCTCTGGTGCCTGGACGTAATGGTTACGTCCTCGGCACAGGACCACTGTGTCGCGGACGTAGCCATTATGTCCGCGGCACAGAACCAGTTAACCATTCTGTGACTCTGCCTGTTTGTGGATTCCTTGTCTGGGTCAGTTTGACAGTTGGGCTGTTTTCACCTCTCCTCTAGACAGTGACACGAAAGGAGCTGGGGTGTAGCCTGCATATCCTGATGAGCCATCTGTGGTGGGAGGGAGGGGAGGAGTGGTCACTCAGACCTGAAAGGGCTGTGCCTGCCCTCACACAATGCTGTCTCCAACCCCCTGGTATGTGTCTGGGGCCTGGCGTGGGCAAGGCAGGATCTTACAAACAAGATAGTCTTTCCTTTGAACTGTGCCTATTTCAAAGGCAGAAAGGGGTATAAGTAGTGGACCAAAAACCCCCTGAAAATTAGATCACTTCTGGAATCAAGAGGAACCTCTGCCAAGGAGAAGAGCTGAAGAGCTGGGGAGAAGTGCTGTCCCTGCCTGTGACTGTGTTTTTTTGGGGTATTCTACAGTTGCTGTTTCTGCCTGTGAAAGGGGGCAAAGACTGGACTGTTGTGCATTCCTGGTTGAGAAGAATCTCCAAGGGCTTGAACTGAGCTTGCCTCTTGTTGTTGAAGTCTCAGGGCCATCCAAGACTTCCCCTGCCAGCACTTGGACTCTCTGCTGAGACTCCTGCCCTGCCAAGTGGTGCCCTATCCAGTCCCTGGGCCCTTAAAAGGTGAAGTTGGCAGACAAGAACTAAAAATCAACGCACAGAACACAGTGCAGGGAAGTTTTCGACACACCTTCTGCAGCGTGGTTGATAAACGATGCGCCGCTGGCTTAATGGCTGAAATTGACGCTCCACCTGCATTGCGGCTGGGAGATTGACGCAATGTGGCTGGAGAAACAATGTGCAATACCCGCTTACAGAGGCTGATAACGATGCAAACCCCACGCAGTGCGGTTTTGTAACACTGTACAACCTGATTTTCCACGCATTGTCCGTGGGCGTCCATGTCAACCCGACTCTGTGCGGATACGAGGTGCCCTGTCCGGAAATTGATGCATCGCTCTCTTGCGAGGGAGAAAAACAATGCATTGCTGAGCTGCCCATAGAAGGAAACAACGCACGGCCTCACTTGAGAGTAAGGAATCAACGTATCGCTGACTTTTCCAATGCACGCTCACCTGTGCTGCTTTATTTTTCACGCTAACCAGGTACTTTGTGTAACAACAACATTCTCAGTGTTTCTAAGGATTAAGACGCTAATTCTTTTGAAAATTCATATCTTGACCAATGTATGTTGGATTTTTGTTGTTTTGGTCTTGTTTGATTTAGATAAATATTATCTATTTTTCTAAACTGGTGTGGTGTCCATTTTGTAGTCTTTTCACTGTATTTTTGTGTGTGTTGCTGCAAATACTTTACACATTGCTTCTGAAATTAAGCCTGCCTGCTTGTGCCAAGCTACTAAGGGGGAGAGCGGGGGTTAACTGAGGGTGATTCTCCTTTACCCTGACTAGAGTGAGGGTCCTTGCTTGGACAGAGGGTACCCTGACTGCCAACCAAAGACCCCATTTCTAATATTGGTGATCAGCGGTGAGGATTTGAATTTGTATTTGTACTTGACATACAGTGATTAAGTGTACACAACTGTTTCCAGTGCAGACCATTACGTGACCACATCCAGCTTGTTTTTGTTTTTTCTCTTTTTGGATTTTTTTATCTACTTCCATATTTTTGCTGATCTTTTATTGACTCTTGAACTTCATTGGGAACTCTTATTTCTGCTTTGGAACTTTGCAGTTTTGTTGATTCTTCACCATGTCTCAATCTGGAGATGCATCAGCCTGGAGCTGATTTTGACTTAGGGAAACTGGAGAGCTATACAGTTGCTCAGTTGATGCAGTTCTGCAAAAATCTTGCATGTCCCATTAAGGGCTCCATCAGGAAGGAGGAGCTGCAGAAGGCACTGAGGGCCTGGGTGACAGCCAAGGAAGCTGAGGGGCACACAGAGGAGGAGGAGGAAAAGATGAAGGAGGATGAGGAGGTGCAATCCATGCACAATGGTATAGTGGGTGGGCCTGTTATGTCCAGGGGGAGTGTCTCTAGCAGTGTGTCATCCAAGGGTCTGACCCCTGAAGAGTTACATGACAGACAGGCAGAGAGGGCTCACCAGTTGGAGTTGGAGAAGTTTAGGATGCAAAGGGAGATGGAAGGAGGATGGCCATAGAGGAGAAGAAGATACTGCTGGCTCATCTCAAGCTCAGCTTGAGGTAGCTGGATCAGAGGAGCCAGTCCAGTAGGGATGGTGGCAGCAATATCACAGTGCAGCCTGAGAGGAGGGTGCACATTCATAAGGACCTTGTGAAGGATTACAAAAGGGAGAATGACATATTCTTGTGGTTCAAGGGGTATGAGTCTGCTCTTCATATGAATCTGGTCCCTGAAGCTCATTGGGGGGGGGTGGGTCTGTGGAAGCACTTTGAGGTAGAGGGGAGGGATACTCTGACATCCGTAGGGGATCCTCAGGAGCTCACTTACTCTATCATGAAGGACAACCTACTCACAAGGTATGGTCCTACCCCTGAGCAGTATGAGGACAAGTTTAGGTCCTATATGAAGAAGGAATCCCAAACATGGTTGGAATGTGTTGATTCTTTCTGCAGGTCACTGGATGGTTGGTTGAAGGGCAGTAAGGTGACAACGTATGAGGGACCTTACAATGTAATTGCTTGGGAGCACTTGTACAGTTTATATTTTTCAGAGTTGCGCCAGCATCTAATTGACAGCAAGCTGAGTGATCCCAGGAAGCTTGCGCAGGAAGCGGTCCACTGGGAGAGCACCAAGGTCCAAAAGAGGTATGGGGGAGACCACGCCAAGGGTGGGCAGGGTCCCTCTCAGAAGAAAGGCGGGGTAAGGTTAAACAGGGGGAGTTCTCTAAAGGGCCCTAACCTAGTTCCCAGGGTGAGGATTCCTAACCCCCAGTGAAAAGAAACCATGGTTCTCCAAAGGGAAACCTGTGAAGGGGGGATCCCCCTTGTGAGTGTTATGCAAGTGACCAAGTGGGTCAAGTGAGAGGGGACCCCAAATGCCCCAAGAGTACACAACACCCACTTGTGCTCAGTCCCAGGGTTTGGCTAGTGTAGCGCTTGGGGAGGAGTTGGTTCCAGGTGGGTGGGCGCCAGCTGAGATAACCCTTGTCTCACTAGGGGGCAGTGAGATGGTCCAAAGAACCCTAGTGCCTGAGAACACTAAAAAGTACAGGCAGTGGGTGACCATTAATGGGCAGAGGGTGGAGGCTCTGAGTGACACAGGAGCCACTGTGACTACAGTGAGAAGTCACCTGGTGTTTGAGGAGCAGATAGATCCCCATGTACTTCATCAAGTAGTTGCAGTGGACAACTCAAAGCACCTTTGCAGAGTGGCGCAGGTTCTCTTTGAATGTGGGGGTCTTAGGTGCCTTGAAGATAGCTGTGAGTCCAACCATGCCTGTGGATTGTTTGATTGGCAATGACCTGGAGGATTCACCTTGAAAGGAGGTGGAACACAGGTCACACTTGGAGATGTTGGGTCTGCCTGGGTGGGTGTGCATATCCACCAGGTCAATGGCAGCCCGTCAGGGTGGTCAGAAGCCCCTGGAGCCTGAACAGTGGCCAAGGGTACTGCCAAAAAGAGGAAGGGCGAGGGGTGCGGGATGCCGGCCCCAGAAGTTCCCATGGCCTGGGAGGAGGCGGAGCCTGAGGATGACGCCCCAGAGCCTACAGGGGGAACAGGTGGCTGAGCTGGGGGAGGTTCCTGCGCTGTCACAGTGGCAGGAGGAAGGGGGGCTCACCAGGGAGGCATTCTATGAGGAATACGGGACATGCCCCACTCTAGTGGGTATGTGGCAGCAGGCTGCAGACCAGGCGCCTGGCAAGGAGCCAGGATCTCACCTGATTTATTGGGATGGCCTCCTGTACAGTGAGCCTAAGGTTGCTGAGTCTGGGTCAGCCCGTGTGCTGGTGTTACCCCAGTGCTTCAGAGCCTTCCTACTGGGTCTGGCTCATGATGTGCCTTTAGCTGGACATTTGGGGCAGGACAGGACCTTGGAATGGCTTGTCACCCACTTTTACTGGCTCCTAATGCGCAGGCACTCAGATGCTCATTGCAGGTCTTGCCAGACTTGTCAGGCAAGTGGCAAGACTTTCTGGATTGGGAGCCTGCCAATACCCAGACTGAGGTGAGGGCCTTTTTAGGCCGCTCTGGCTATTACAGAAGATTTGTCAAGCGGTATGGCACCATTGTTGCCCCCTTGAATGAGATGACTTCCAAGAAGCAACCAAAGAAGGTGATCTGGACAGAGGCTTGCCAGACCTCTTTTGATGCCCTGAAGGCTGCCATGTGCACAGCACCTGTGCTGAAGGCACCTGACTACTCCAAGGAGTTTCTAGTGCAAACAGATGCCTCAGAGCATGGTATAAGAGCAGTACTCTCACAGCTTAATGAAGAGGGCCTAGATCAACTTGTAGCCTTCATTAGCAGGAGGTTACTTCCAGAGGGACGTAGATGGAGTGCTATAGAGCTTGAAGATTTGCTGTGGTCTAGGTGCTGAACAAGCTAAGACCCTACTTGTTTGGGACTCACTTCCGGGTTCAGACCGAACACAGGACCCTCAGATGATTATTGCAGATGAAGGGTGAGAAACCAAAACTGTTGAGGTGGTCCATTTCCCTACAGGGGATGAACTTTACGGTAGAACACCGCTCTGGCACAGAACACGCCAATGCTGATGGTATGTCCAGATTCTTCTCCCTTAGTGATGAGAACTTTCATGAGGTTCGGTAGTTGCTCCCCACTTTCAGCTGGGGGGGACACGTGTTAGACTTAGCATCCCCTAACATTTTATCTCTGTTTCCCAGGTTGTTGACGTGTGTTGGACTCTGTTTTTGCTGTTTTTGATACTATGGGCACTTAACCACTGCTATCCAGTGCTAAAGTGTATGTGCTCCTACGTAAAATGTATGTATAATTGGCTTACCATGGTTGGCTTTTTTGATTTACTAGTAAGTCCCTAGTACAGTGCACTAGAGGTGCCCAGGGTTTGTAAATCAAATGCTTCTAGTGGGCCTGCAGCACTGGTTGTACCACCCACATGAGTAGCCCTGTGAGCCACTGCAGTGTCTGTGTCTGCAGAACACCATGCGGGGAAATTTTCAATGCACCTTCCGCACTGCGGCTGATAAATGACTAGCCGCCGGCTTCACGGCTGAAATCAACGCTCCACCTGCATCACGGCTGGGAGATCGATGCAACATGGCTGGAGAAATGACACGCAACACCCGCTTACGGAGGCTGATAATGATGCAAACCCCATGCAGCGCTGTTTTCTAACACTGTGCAACTGGATTTTCCATGCATTGTCCCTGGACGTCTATGTCAGCCCTACTCGGCACGGATCCGAGGTACCACGTCCGGAAATCGATGCATCGCTCTCTTGCAAGGGAGAAAACTGATGAAATTGCCGACCCAACCGGAGAAGGAAACGATGCACGGAGTCACTTGCGAGTAAGGAATCAATGCATAGTTGGCTTTTCTGACGCACGCTCGCCCATGCGGCTTTATTTTTTATGCTAACCAGGTACTTTGTGTAACAACAGTATCCTCGCTGTTTTCTAAGGATTAAGGGGCTCATTATGAACCTGACGGTCTGGGCCGCCATGCCGGTGGTGGTGGTAAATACCGCCATCCAGCATGGCGGCCAGACAGCCACATAATGAACACAGGGAGGGCTGCCCTCTACTGCCAGGCTGCCTCCGACAGGCAGCCTGACGGTGGATGGAATCATTATCCGACAGGGCATCGCTGCTGCCCGTCGGATAATGATCCCTACAGCCACTAGCCTTTCCCTGGTGGGTTCCCCCGCCAGGGAAAGGCTGGCGGAAGGGGTGCCTGGGGCCCCCCTGGGGGCCCCTGCACTGCCCATGCACTTGGCAGTGATGTGCGCAGCGGGTGCAGTTGCACCCGCCGCACAGGGGCATTGACGGCGGCTCCATGTGGATCCGCCGGCAATGTCCCGGCCAGGCATTCTGCTGGGCCAGTGGGCGGAAACAATGTTTGTGCCCGCCGGCCCAGCAGAATGTTCATTATGCGGCAAGCAGGGTCACAGGGGGGCTGGCGGTCAGTTAAATGACCGCCAGCCTGGACACGGCGGTAAACACCGCCGTGTTCATAATGAGGGCTTAAGACTCTTATTCTTTTGAAAATTCATATCTTGACTTGTGTATGTTAGAGTTCTGTCGTTTTGGTCTTGTTTGATTTAGATAAATATTATCTATTTTTCTAAACTGGTGTGATGTCCATTTTGTAGTGTTTTTACTGTATTACTGTGTGTGTTAGTACAAATACTTTACACATTGCTTCTGAAGTTAAGCCTGCCTGTTCGTGCCAAGCTACCAAGGGGGTAAGTGGGGGTTAACAGAGGGCGATTCTCCTTTACACTGACTAGAGTGAGGGTCCTTGCTTGGAGACCCCATTTCTAACAGGCGTGATCTGATATGCCCCGGGCAAGTATTTGACTCTTTGTGACTGAGGAGAGATCAGTGGCCGGTATAAAGATCATTTCAATGCGGACATGCCTGTGGTGCCGCAGAGATATAGGTATATTGTCTGGAGTAGGGTTTCCAAGTTCACCACACTTCACAAAGGCCAAGGTTAGACATCCACTTACTTAAGGAAGCGGATTGTCGACATTGAGCATCTGAGGCGGAGCCCGTGATGTACTTGTTGGGATCTAAAACCGCATTCATATTGCCTTCAATGACGGTGAGGCAAAGGGGCATCGACCACTCCCGCAAGCTCCTCAAGGAAGGGGTCAAGCACTGTGGCAGGTGCATATACACATACCAGGTTAAGGGGTGTCTCTCCACCATACCTGTCAGCTCGACATACCTGCCCTTGGGTCTAGCCATCTTTGATGCACCACCAGGGGAAGCCCCCGATGTATGGGTATCGCAACCCCAGAAGAGCCACGCGTGAGCCCTGCATGATAGACCCGATCGAACCCATACCAGGCCAGGATGGGACACAACGCACCCATTAGATGTGTATTTTGCAGAAACAAAATGGAGGGGTGCAGCTTTTGCATATGTCAGAGCACTGCCGCTCATTGTATCTTATCCAACAAGCCATTTACATTCCATGACACCACCCTATATGCAGCTATGAGAAAGGCAAGGCAGTGTACGTAGCCGGCTCCAGGACCCACCCGGACACTCCAAGGGCCATTTTTGTGTGCGCATTATCTGTGACTGGGCTTGAACGGGACACCACCGGGTGCGGATAAGGAATGAAGTGACCTATATGACATTGAAAGGAAAGAAACAATAACAACACTAGTACATTCCCAAATTCAGGCTCCCAAAAAGCAACTGTGGACAAAGTATAGTGTGAAGTGATGGACCCCTCTAAATGCTAGGATAAAAGTACCATCTATTCAGCTTGTATATGCTGGGGTACACCAGGGGTGTCTGGCTCAATGTCTCCCCCTCCTGTATCCCTGTCGGCTCTCCTTTCTTCAGGTTCGGTGAGTGAATGGCAGCTCTGAGGAGCCAGAACTCAGTGAGCAGGAGGCAGGCCGAGCCCCCCAGCCCCCCGACGGGACCTGGTTAGAGACCACTTCGGGCGACCAGGCTTCCTCAACTGTGATCCGTTTGCATGGGTTGTGTCAAAGGTCAAAAAAGAGGATGACTGGGCATTCCTTTACATATGGTGTTCCTCTGTCACCCATTCCCAAGCAGATTCTGGTGTATTAAAAAATTTGCTTTCCCAGTATGCAGCACTTTAAGGTGAGCCGGGAACAAGAGCATGTACGTGAGTTGGAGTGTCCTTAGCTTTTGTTTAACTGCCTTGTCGACGTGCCTGCAGCTCCTGCGAATAGTCCAGAAAAATCTAAATCTTTGAATTTTTAAAACGGAGATCAGACTGTAGGCGGCTTCTTTCAGGATACAGTCCAGGTCTTGGAAGTTGAAGAAGCGGGCCATGACGGCCCTGTGCGGCACCATGGGGCGGAGGGAGCTGGAGGATAGAGCCCTGTGGGCGCGCTCTACCATGAACCATGGAGTCAGTTTATCTGGTGGCATCCACGACCTCAGAAAGTCCACAGCCTGAGACCCTTCGACCCCCTCTGGAAATCCAATGAACCTCAAGTTATTGCGTTTACGAGCGGTTTTCTGCATCCTCTGTCCGCATGTGGAGCTCATAGGTATGAGTGAGCAGGCAGTTGACTTTGGTCTTCAGTTCCGTGACTTCATCCTCCACCACTGAGACACGGTTCTCTGCATGCATTTTATGGGTTGTGGTGTTCTTCAGAGCTTATCGAAGCAAGGCCATGTCTACCCACATCTCCCAGATCTTATTGTCTACTGCAGCTTGGGAGGTGTGGATTGCCTGCAGGATTCTGTCTGTGTCCCCCGCTCTGGAGGCAGAGGCTGTCATACTGGTATCTCCCTGGACCCCTGAGGGAGTGGTATACTTGTCAATACGCAGCCAAGAGGTGAGAGGCTTTGTCTGTCTGTGTTTTCCCATCTCAAGCCCACCACAGTTGCAGGACAAATTGCTGTTTCCGTCCACCTGGTAACGTGGCAGCTGAGGACTCCATGTAGCACTCAAGGCCCTCCAGCCAAAGCATGGACAAACCTCTGGCACCTGCTATTCTCATTCAGTACGTGGTGCAGGGGAGCCTAGGCCTACACCGTCCAAACAGTAGCTAAATCACTTGCTTTTGGGTATATATAGCAAATATATGCCTTCTCCACCCGCTGGACAGCGCCTGGAGGGCCAAAGAGATCTCGCCGACTGTGATTGTATGTAAATCTCACCACGGTCCTGCTTGCGAGCGGGCGGCAGTGTCCAGCTAGCAGCGAGTCCCCTGCGCTGACATGTGGGCTAATGGCAGGCCCCTCCGGCTACTCACACTGGCCCCAGCGCAGCAATAAAAGGACTTGTGCAGATCTTTTGCTAGTGTCTTTTATTTCCAATTGTCCCCCCCAGGTCTCCAGCACCATGACTGACCTCACAAGTTTCAAGGGTGCCGATCTGCCTGCAGCTCCCAGGTCCCGGCCCCCCTCCCCGGTCCGCAGGGCACTCAATTTGTCTTCCTTTCGGGGCCTCACTCTCCTCAGCTGTCTGCCACATGCCGACCAGGACCCTTTCTTCACCCATGAGGCCTAGCTCACTGTCTTGAAGCCCGCGGGCGGGCCGATGCCGGGGGATTGCCACACACCTCTGCAACCCCTTCTGCTCCATCGCATGGAGGGAAGCAGACAGCAACGGCGCCAGGCCCCACCCTCCTCAAGGCCTCGGCCCCCTTTGCTGCCTCACGCCGGAATCCACCACAACTGGGGAGCACTGGGGCGGCACTCCAGATGAGCGGCACACTGCACCGTTGTGCCGCTCCCCCTGCCTGCTCGTCACTCGGGGATGCAAGTGTCCCTTCCAGGAGACCTTGGGGCTGACATGCCCTCTCCACTCCGCTTCACGGGTGGCGCACCCCAGCAGCCCACCTCACAGCACAGGCCACACCATGGCCGGGGACTCTGTGAATGTGACCCATCCGGTATCCTCACGGAGGTCATGGGGCGCCCCAGGTCATAAGTCGCTCTGGTGTCCGCCGTGCAGTGCAGCGCATAGGCATAGAGCTCACTTCTCCAGGCCGCCACTGCCATCTTGTGGGTGGGTCTCGGCTGGCGGGATCACAGGATTCTCCCAGCCCTTCAGGAGCAGCACACGGATTCCCACTAAGGCACCGCACTCAGGGGTAGGGAAGACGCTATCTTGACGCCCCAAGCCACGCCTCCAACCATGTACTTATTATTCCAATCCCCTTCCTACTTCTCCTACGTTATCCTTTTTTTTAACGAACTTTAGCCCCTTCTATGCTACTTTACTTTATCACTTGGTCTAGACATCCGTCTGTTTGTTAGACCACCTGTCTATGATTGTGTATCCATTTATATAGCAAATCTGGACCGATTGGGATGAAGGTGTTTTATATTTCAAGAAAGTAAACACATTGGCACTGGATTGACTGGTGAGAGGTTTAACAGTTTTGAACATAGAACTCATCCTGTTCACCCAGGCTGTAGAGTCAGTGATCGCTTTGTTAAGTTTAGTCTAGGAATTGGCTGAATGGTGTGAGGTCACACTTCTGCTGCTTTCTGCCCATCTGTCTGTACGTCTGTCCATCTCTCTACCCACCTGTCATTGCTGCACCTGTCTGTTCTTCTATGTGTGTGTCTGCGCGTCTGTCCATCCATCATTCTGTTCCTGCATGTGTTTGTTTTCCTTTCTGTCCATCTGTGTGCCTGCCTTGGAATGTGTCAAGAGCACAGAGAGGAATCCTACTTCACATGCAAGCGGTGGGCCATTGGGGCTGGGGCTGGTACCTACAATGCATTGGCATAAATGATGGGTCTGGATAGCAGGCTAGAAGGCTGTCCAGTGATGGTGCCCTCGGGTCTGTCCATTTATCCTTCTTCCTTGCTGTTTCCTTCTCTCTCTTGCCTGCTCTCTAATTGGTGCATAATTTACTCAACCCCATTAAACGCCTTGTGAGGCCTGCAAGAAGAAGTTAATAAAAGGGAATAGAGCAAAAGAGACGAGTAAATTGAATTTCCGAATGATTTAGACAAGGGAGAGGGGACGTCCTGGAATTCAATGAGCTGCAACATATCCCAGCGCTTGTTTTACATTTTCAACCATGTTAAATGTCGGTTTAGCGTTTGTGATTTCTTTTACCCATTTCTGCCGCATTTCACCGCCTTCCTTAATGTCAAGTTGATTTCCTTGAATGGAACATGTTCCCAGGGCTATGTAACATACCGTCTCTGCTTACATGAGAAACTGACAGGTTTAATATTTTATGTTTGCAATTAGTGGAAAAATCCACCAAAATGGTAAATCGATTATTTCTGCTCTCATCTAAGGATGCTCAGGTTGTGAAAGGGGACACGAACCCGAGATACACAACTTACAGCTACAACAATGGCATGTTTAATGTGCATCATTAGCACACTGATCCGGCAAACAGTGTGCAACACACAATGTAACTATCAATGGAGCAAACAACTACTGAGGCACCAGGAATCACTCCTACCTGGCACATGTGTTTACTCACGAGACCTGAAATATTATCTTATGTTGTGTCTCACAAAACAGTTGCTCTTCTGTGCCAGATGCACCTACTGTTTATGGATTGTGATCCAGCCTTAATATTCACGTTGTCTTCATAATCTGAAAGATGTCTCAGAATTCCACACGTCCAGCTCTTGATCTGTTGGTTCCCGGAGTACATTCCATCCTATCTGGCTGGCTTGATAAATCGAGAGTGAGTGGTTGAGAGTTGCCCTACTGCAGTGGTGTCTTTAGAAAGTCAAAATGATGCCTATTATACAGCTGTTTAATTTCTAAGACCAGTGGCCTTGATTCATGTAGGAGGCTGGCCTGGCTTGTAGTGGATACCAATGATACTTACACCTTATGCCAGGTCCAGTTCTCCCTTATTAGAAGAGTGTAGTAGTGTTCTAGCAGCTTAGGCTGATAGAGGTAGCTATAGCAGAGCAGCCAAGGCTGAACTAGGAGACATGCAAAGCTCATGCAATACCACTTATATCATATAGGTACCCTATCATAAGAAAGACAATACTCCTAGTTACTAAAAATAAAGGTACTTTATTTTAGTGACAAAGTGCCAAAAATATCTCAGGGGATATACTCCCTTAGGAGATAAGTAACATACGCAAAATATACACAACTAACCAAATCAGGAAAGTAAAACAGTCAGAAAGTATTGCAAACACTGTAAAACACATTAGGATGCAATAGGCCTAGGGACAACACAAACCATACACGAAGTAAGTGGAATGCGAACCACGAATGAACCCCTAGGCAAGTGTAGTGTGTTGAGGGTCGCTGGAGGAGTGAGAAAATACTAAGGGTGTAAAGGAGACCCCACCCCAGGAAAGTAGGAGTAAAGTACTACTATTTCCCCCAAAACACACTAAAGTTGTGATAAAGGATTTTGTAAGGACCACAACAGACTGCAAAGCACTGAAGACGGATTCCTGAACCTGAAGACCTGTAAAGGAAGGGGACCAAGTCCAAGAGTCGCTAAAGTGTCCAGGGGTGAGCAGGAGCCCACTAACCCCGGATGAAGGTGCAAAATGGCTGCCTCTGGTTGGAAGAAGATGCTGGTTTTGCACAAACAAAAGGAGGTAGGAGGTTCTGCTTTGTGCAGAAGATGTCCTACGGCATGCTGGAGGATGTAGAGTTGTTTCCTTGGCAAAATACAGCAAACAAGCCTTGCTACCTGCAAGAGTCAAAGTTGAAGAAAAAGAGTGCTTTCCAGGCCCATGAACGACCAGAATGTCGCCACTCAGGTGAGGAGACAGCGGGGGCCCTCAGCAGCGTGGAGAGCCCACTGAAAGGAAGGAAGCACCCGCAGAAGTCCTTGAACACGGGTTCAAGAAGACTGAACACAGCAATCATCTCAACACTGCAAAGAGAGGTCCCACGACACCGGAGGTCAGCTCAGGGAGCTGAGCATCACAGGACGGAGTGCTGGGGACCTAGGCTTGGCTGTGCATGCAAGATTTCATGGAAATGTGCACAGAAGCCCTTGTATCTACAGATCACACTGTGCAAAGGATTACTGTATAGGGAGGGGAGGCAAGGACTTACCTCCTCCAAATACGGACAGTTGGACCACTGGACAGTCAGAGTCACTTGGGTCCACCACCTGTGTTCCAGGGGCCACGCTCTTCAGGATGAGAGGGGACCCAAAGTACCGGTGAAGCTGAAGTTTGGTGCCTGCTGGAGCAGGGGGAAGATTCCGTCGATCCACGGGAGATTTCTTTGTGGCTTCCAGTGCAGGGTGAAGACAAGCAGCCCCCAGAGCATGCACCACCAGGAAACAGTTGAGAAAGCCAGCAGGATTAGGCGCTACAATGTCGCTGGTAGTCTTCTGGCTATTTTGTTGCAGTTTTGCAGGTGTCCTGGAGCAGTCAGCGATCTTTGGCAGAAGTCGAAGAGAGAAGTGCAGAGGAGTCCTGATGGATTATTGCAAGTTATAATGTGAAACGAAGCTCACAGGAGAGACCCTAAATAGCCCTCAGTGGAGGATTGGCTACCTAGCCAGGTATGCACATATCAGGAGGGGTTTCTCACGTCGCCTGTTGGCACTGGCCACTCAGAGGCCTCCAGAGTGTCCTCACACCTCTGAAAACAAGATGGCAGAGGTCTGAGACACACTGGAGGAGCTCTGGGCACCACCCCTCGGGTGGTGATGGACAGGGGAGTGGTCACTCCCCTTTCCTTTGTCCTGTTTCGTGCCAGAACAGGGACTGGGGTTCCCTAAACCGATGTAGACTGGCTTATGCAAGGAGGGTACCATCTGTGCCCTCTAAAGCATTTCCAGAGGCTGGGGGAGGCTACGCCTCCCCAGCCTGTAACACCTATTTCCAAAGGGAGAGGGTGTAACACCCTGCTCTCAAAGGAAATGCTTTGTTCTGCCTTCCTGGGACTGGGCTGCCCAGACCCCCAGGAGGGCAGACCCCTGTCCGTGAGGTGGCAGCAGCTGTAGCTGCAGTGCAAGCCTCAGAGAGCTGGTTTGGTAGTACTGGGGGTCCATAGTGGAGCCCCAGGATCATGGAATTGGCTCCCCAATACCAAATTTGGAATGGGGGGGACAATTCCATGATCTTAGACATGTTACATGGCCATATTCAGAGTTACCATTGTGAAGCTACATATAGGTATTGACCTATATGTAGTGCACATGTGTAATGGTGTCCCCGCACTCACAAAGTCCCAGGAAATAGCTCTGAACTATGTGGGGACACCTTTGCTAGTGCATGGGTGCCCTCACACTTAGTAACTTTGCACCTAACCTTCAGCAAGTGAAGGTTAGACGTAGAGGTGACTTATAATTCACTTAAGTGCAGTGAAAATGGCTGTGAAATAACGTGTGCCCTATTTCACGCAGGCTGCAATGGCAGTCCTGTGTAAGGGTTTGTCTGAGCTCCCTATGGGTGGCAAAAGAAATGCTGCAGCCCAAATGGATCTCCTGGAACCCCAATGCCCTGGGTACCTAGGTACCACATACTAGGTACGTAAGGGGGGTCCAGTATGCCAATTGAAATTGGTAAATGTAGTCAATAGCCTACAATGACAAATTTAAAGGCAGAGAGAGTATGAGCACTGAGATTCTGATTAGCAGAGCCTCAGTGACACAGTTAGGCAATACACAGGCATACACATTTAGGCCACAAACTATGAGTCCTGGGGTCCTGGCTAGCAGGATCCCAGTGAGACAGGCAAAAACATTCTGACATACATGTAAAACTGGGGGTAACATGCCAAGAACGATGGTACTTTCCTACAATTCACGAAAGACATATTGTTGGAAATGGGGACTTTGGTTGGCAGTCAGGTTGCCCCCTGTCCAAGCAAGGACCCCCACTCTAGTCAGGGCAATGGAGATACACACTTTAAATAACCCCTGCTCACCCCCTTGGTAGCTTAGCACGAACAGAAAGGCTTAACTCAGAGGCAATGTGTAAAGTATTTGTACCAACACACACAGTAATACAGAGAAACACTGCAAAATGGACACCACCCAGGTTTAGAAAAAATAGTAAATATGTATCTAAATAAAACAAGACCAAATACGATAAAAATCCACCATAGACAAGTAAATATATGACTTTAGCAATGAAAAACACCAAAATAGTGCCTGGAGGCACAGATGCTGCAATCTGATGTTAAAGCGGAGTCATACTGGAGTTGTGTCCCACAATGCGGCGCCACTGGTGCCGTTTACAGAGTCACATGGACCCCCAAGTACATTACCATAGCACAACCTGGGGGAAAACAAGCCGGTGCACTGAGTCGGGGAGCGAGGCACCGCTGGATCCGATGAGATGTCAGTTCTGGTGCGGCCGGGTGAAGGACCGGAGGTGTCACGAAGAGGCATTAGGTCCTTGCTGCGGAGTGGTAGAGGTGAGGTGGTGTCAGTTGTGAGGAGTCGGTCCCTTGGCACCTCCGGCAAGTCAAAGTCCAGCGAAGTCACGAGGCTGTGGGACAACCTCACAGGGTCCCAATCATGTCACAGACGCTGTATGGTGACACAAATGCCAGACGTTCGACACTCCAACTCACAAGTTCGTGCGGACATCAGCAGCTGCAGCGACATTGGGCCTCTGTTGACAGTGGGGTCGTCGCGCCTTGGCAAGATCAACTGATCCAGGGGTAGGTGGCGTTGCAGGCTTCGTGCAGCGGCATCCTTAGTGAAGTCGCATGAAGTAGTCCGGCGTCTTTTCACAGGATTTTCACCAGAAATTTTCTTCCAGGGGCCCAGGAACTGGAATGGCATCCTCTGGCAAGCTAGAGTCCACAGCATGCAGACTCAGAGACTTGTGGGAGAAGCCTTTACTGTCCCTGAGGCTTCAAAAACAGGAGGAAAGCTCAGTCCAAATCATTGCAGATACCTCTCAAGTAGGAATGCACAATCAAGTCCAGTCTTTGTTGCCTTTCAGAGGCAGAAGCAGCAACTCCAGGACAGTCGAATAAAGCACAGTCAAAGGCAAGGGCAGCACTTCTCCTCAGGTGTTCAGTTCTTCTCCTTGGCAGAGGTTCCTCTTGGTTCCAGAAGAAATCTAAAGTCCGGGGTTTTGAGTCCAATACTTATACCCCTTTCTGCCTTTGAAGTTGCCCAACCTCAAAGAAACGTCTTTGTTGTTTACAGGATCCTGCCTTGCCCAGGCGTAGCTCCAGACACACACCAGGGGATTGGAGACTGCTTTGTGTGAGGGCAGGCACAGCCCTTTTAAGTGTAAGTGACCACTCCAGCCTAGCCCAGATGGCTCATCAGGATATTCAGGTTACACCCCAGCTCCATTTGTGTCACTGTCTAGTGGAGATTCACAACAGCCCAACTGTCAGACTGACCCAGACACGGAATCCACAAGCAGGCAGAGTCAGAGAATTGTTTAAGCAAGAAAATGCCTACTTTCTAAAAGTGGCATTTTCAAACTAACAATCTAAAAACCAAATTCACTAAAAGATGTATTTTTAAATTGTGAGTTCACAGACCCCAAACTCTAGATCTCTATCTTCACTCAAAGGGAAACTTCACTTTAAGGACATTTAAAGGCAAACTCCATGTTAACCTATGAGAGAGATAGGCCTTGCACAGTGAAAAACAAATTTGGCAGTATTTCGCTGTTAGGAAATGTAAACATGCACTACCTTTAACATACACTGTATCCTGCCCATGGAGCTACCTAGGGCCTACCTTTGGGGTGCCTTACAGGTATAAAAAGGGACATTTTGGTCTTGGTATATGGGTACACTTGCAAAGTCGAATAGGCAGTTTAAAACTGCATACACAGGCACTGCAGTAGCAGGTCTGAAACATGTTTACAGGGCTACTCATGTGGGTGGCACAACCAGTGCTGCAGACCCACCAGTAGCATTTGATTTACAGGCACTTGGCACCTCTAGTACACTTTACTAGGGACTTACTAGTAAATCAAATATGCCAATTATGGAAAAGCCAGTTACACATACAACTTCACATAGGGAGCACTTGCACTTAAGCACTGGTCAGCAGTGGTAAAGAGTCCAGAGTAACAGAAAATGCAAAAACAGAGTCCAGCACTCAGCAACAACCTGGGAATTAGAGGCAAAATGTTAGGGGAGACCACGCCAAGGATGCCAGGTCTAACACGTGCCCCCCAAGCTAAAAGTGGGGAGAGCTACTCACCCTCCTGGGAGTTCTCTTTATTAAGGCAGCAGAACCTGGACAGCCCATCAGCAATGGCGTGTTCTGTGCCAGGGTGGTGTTCCACCGTAAAGTCCATTCTATGTAGGGAGATGGACCACCTCATCAGTTTTGGATTCTCACCCCTCATCTGCATTAACCATTTGAGGAGCCTGTGGACGGGCTGAACCCGGAAGTGAGTCCCAAACAAGTAGGGTATTAGCTTTTTCAGAGCCCAGGCCACAGCAAAAGCTTCACGCTCAATTCCACTCCACCTAGGTTCCCTGGAAAGTAACCCCCTACTGATGAAGGCTACAGGTTGATCTAGGCCCTCTTTATTTAGCTGTGACAACACTGCTTCTACACCATGCTCTGAAGCATCAGTGTGCACGACAAAATCTTGAGAGAAGTCAGGTGCCTTCAGCATGGGTGCTGTGCACATGGCCACCTTCAGGGCATCAAAAGCTGTCTGGCAAGACTCAGTCCAGATCACTTTTTTTGGTTGCTTCTTGGAAGTTAATTCTGTTAAGGGATCAACAAATGTGCCATACCCCTTAACAAACCTCCTATAGTAACCTGTGAGACCTAAAAAGGCTCCCTCCTCAGTCTAGGTCTTGGGAGGTTTCCAAGCCAGAACAATGTCAATCTTGGTTTGTAGGGGTGCAACCTGGCCACTCCCTACCTGGTGCTTCCAGTACACTACAGAGCCCTACCCTATTTTGCACTTGCTGGCCTTAATAGTGAGGCCTGCCATCTGCAGGCGTCTAGCAATTTACAGAGGTGCTGCAAAGTGGAGCTGAACACAGCAATGTCATCCAGGTAGGCTGCACTGAAATCCTCCAATCCAGCCAACATCTGGTTAACCAGCCTCTGAAAGGTGGCAGGGGCATTTTTCATCCCAAAGGGCATCACCCTAAACTGGTAGTGCCCATCTGGGGTAGAAAATGCAGACCTTTCCTTAGCCCCCTCTATCAGGGCAATCTGCCAATATCCAAAAGTCATAACAAAGGTACTTAGATATTTGGCAGCCCCTAACCTATCAATAAGCTCATCAGCTCGCGGGATGGGGTGAGCGTCAGTCTTCATGAGCGCATTGAGTTCCCGGTAATCCACACAGAACCTGAGTTCTGGAGTGGCACCAGGAGCAGCAGCTTTTGGAACCAAGACCAAGGAATCTTTCTCTTTGGCAGACAGGCGGTCAGGAAGAGGCTCACTCTCTTCCTCCACCCCATCATCTGTTGCCAAGAGCATAGTCACTTCTGTCCTCTCAAAGTAAGGTTTGAGGTGGTTCACATGTAGGAACCTCAAAGGGTTCCCTGGAGTCCGCAAGTTCAACAGATAGGTGACAGCACTCTTGCACTCCACCACCTCTAAAGGCCCAGTCCACTTATCTTGGAGAGGGTGAGGCTCCACTGGGGTGATCACCCACACTTTTTGTCTAGGAGGAAAATCAATTAGAGTGGCATTCTGTTCATACCACCATTTTATATCTTCATAGCTTACTTCCAGGTTCTCTTGAGCGAGCTTACTGAAGTGGGAAGTCTGGTTCCTAAAAGCCAGCATGTAACTGAATATATCCTGGGTGGCTTACTGGAGGCCTTCTCCAAGTCTCAAAGGTCCCCTCACAGGGTCGCCATACAACAACTCAAAAGGGCTAAATCCAAAGCCCTTTTGTGGCACCTCCCTGTAGGCAAACCGAAGGCATGGCAAGAGGATGTCCTCTTATGCCTCAAGGGCTCTGACAGGCCAATACTCATGCCCTTCAAGGTGCGGTTGAATCTCTTAACCAGACCGTTTCCTTGGGGATGGTAAGGAGTGGTAAACTTGTAGGTTACCCTCACACTCCTTCCACAGAGACTTCATTTATGTAGATATGAAGTTGGTACCCCTATCAGATACTACCTCCTTGGGGAACCCCATGCTGGTAAAATCCCCATCAATGCACTTCCCACCACAGGGGCAGAGACTGATCTCAAAGGAACGGCTTCTGGGTACCTGGTGGCATGGTCCACCAAGACCAGGATAAACCTGTTGCCCATGGCTGTCTTGGGATCCAGAGGCCCCACAATGTCTACACCGACCCTTTCAAAGGAAAGGAAAGAGGAAAGGATTGGAGGGGAGCTTTCATTTCCCCCCACTCTTGCCACTTGCCTGACAAGTTTGGCAAGACCTACAGTGCGCATCAGAGTGTCTGCACATTTGGGGCCAGTAAAAGTGGGTGACAAGCCGTTCAAAGGTCTTGTTCTGCCCCAAATGTCCAGCTAAAGGTACATCATGAGCCAAACCCAGTAGGAACATTCTGAAGCACTGGGATACCACCAGCACATGGGCTGCCCCAGGTTCAGCAACCTTAGGCTTGCTACAAAGGAGGCCATCCTCCCAGTAAATTAAGTGTGAACCAGACTCCTTGCCAGACAGCTGGTCTGCAGCCTGCTGCTGCAAACCCGCCAGTGTAGGGCATGTTTTCTGTGCCTCACAGAATACTTCCCTGGTGGGTCAACCTTCCCCCCCTCCCCAGTTCAGCCACCTGTCCCCCTGTAGGTCCGGCACATAGCAACAATCTGGGAAGTAGAGGAAAAATGTTAGGTGAGACAACAACAAGGATGCCAGGTCTAACACAAATGTGTACCTAAGTTGCACTTAGATGCACAAATGTCTTCACCTATGAATGGAAATGCACGATTCGAGTACAAAAACATGACGTTTACACTGGCAAAGTTCAAACGGGCAGGACGTGGGCGTTCTCGGGTGAGGATACCTTGGAAATGATTTCAGAACCTTAGAAACATAACTTCTGTTACCTTGGTACTTGCACATAAACCTTGTTTAGTGGGGATTCCACGGGACTGGTGACTGGAGGATAGCAGAGCCCTGATCTGCCAGCTAAGCTAAGCTATGCCCACCCTGACCTTACAATGCAGTCTCAGACTCTGACATAGAGAGTCCACAGAGTAAAGCTGAATAAAATGTGTCAGATGTAACAATCTGGCTGTTAGGAAATTGGGCAGGTGGTCAGGGTGTCAGTGTTGCCTAAGTTTTTCCTGTGCTCTTAGAAGTGAAAGGCTTATTTATTTAGATCACGGCCCCACTAAGCTTGCAATTCTGCTGCTCTATTTAAAGTCTGTGGGAACACCCGGTTTACACAGGCAGAGCATCCGCTGGTGTAAACCCTTGACCTGGCAGCCTTTCTATCGAGAGGTCACCAGGTCACAATAGTGAACATCCTACCCACTTGAGAGTAGGGCTACGTTTAGAACATAGGGAAAACGCAGAATGGCCCTAAATGCAGAAATAAAACACCCTCCCTGCTGGGCCATTTGTCCATTTGTTTTTTGTTCATAGAAAGCACACTCCCATCTTTGGGGATTGTTTTCTTTGAATAAAAAAGTTTGCGGGGTCAGCACTCCAGATTGCCTTAAAGCGAGTCATAGCAGCAGCTTCTTTCACAGCACAGAGATCGCTGCCACGCAGGGTGGGCAGTCCCCCACCAGATTGGTGGGAGTCATGACATGCGTCACCGTGGTAGGCCGGCAGACCATGGGCAGCGGTCTAAACAAGGTCCTAAATGTTTCATCTTTGTATAATGTCATAAGCTTAAATGGATGATGCTGATTGATGCTAACATCACTTTTCCATTCATAAATTGACCTTGTTACATTGTGACGTCAACAAATCATTCAGTATCTGAGGAGGCAGAAATAATGGGCAGCGGTGTAACGTCAGCACAGCTGTCCCTTATTTTTGTGGTCCCCATTTGAGTCAAGATGTATGAATTCAGTTGGTGATCCCAGTACTATAGATTTTGCTTAGGGCACAACAGATCTATTGAGTCCATTCAGGACTGCAATCTGGTGTTTGTGTGCCCTCAGCTGCTGTGGGGGTTCTCTGTCATCGGTGCTCTGCTTTGAGCATTGCCCATGGCACTGGGCAGAGGAGGATGGAAACGCACTTGGATGTTTAGGATCAGAATGGCTGGATGTTAAATGCATGGGAGCAGATTTTAAGAGCCCCTTGCACCATATGTTGCCACTTTAGTTAATGTGGTGATATTATGGCAAAAGTGCTGTGCCATATTTATAAAGTGGCGCAATGCATTAATTGGGCCACTTTGTAACCCCTTGCGCCACATTATGCCTGCGTGAGGCATAATGTATGCTAGGAGGGCAGACAAAAAAATTACGCAAAGAAATCTAAAGGATTTCTTTGCGCAATTGTTTTGGCAGTTTTAACAGCTGCTCAGAGCAGGTGTTAAAAGGGGGCACACTATTGGTTACAAAGGGACCCCTATGTACTGTTCAGGGTTAGTGCCAAAAATTCTGATGCTGTTGACCCCTACCCTGTGCCATAGTATGCCCCTAAGTGGTCAGCTTTCTACTGTATCCCACTGTCTCACGTGTTCAAGGTCTTCTCACATT
The DNA here is from genome assembly GCF_031143425.1 of Pleurodeles waltl. Taxonomy (NCBI): domain Eukaryota; kingdom Metazoa; phylum Chordata; class Amphibia; order Caudata; family Salamandridae; genus Pleurodeles; species Pleurodeles waltl. The sequence goes on from NC_090448.1 coordinate 1,129,114,430, forward strand.
CATGCCACAAGAAGAGCTTGGCAACTGCTCGTTCAGTGCTACCTAGAGTTTCGTATAGCTTCTCATATTCTATCCCCTGCTTGTCGCACATAGAAAATGCATAAACATGTGAAATTGAAGTGCAGTTAGCACTGCATACGCCAGCGTCTCAGACGGTGAAGAGCTAGTCCTTTGTTTTGTGAATTTGCATTTAGAATATTTTGGCTGCTTGCTCCATTTTTACCATTAAACATTTATGAGACGTCAGTTGACCTCTCAGAGAGTTGTTTTTCTTCCACAGAGGCTGGTGCATTATGTGCCAGGAGGTGTTTCAAATTGAGCACCAAAGGGGAAGCACTGGAGCTGACTCCACAGTTACCACCGGTGAGAGGTAAGGGTGAGATTTCTCAAGGAGGACTTGGGTGGAGCACAGCTCATTGCTTAACCTGGTAATCTGGCCACATAGTGTAAACGTGCTGAACTAAACTAAGGTGAAGTGTGATCATGTTTACTATTTGCTTCTTTACTTTTTTGTATGTGATGTAATAAAGGTGCACCGAAGTTTCGGAGACAATGGGATAATACACTGGTTGGGTAGGTAGGAATGGCAGGAATCCCACAGAAGAGACAATGTAAATGTACTCCATGGTGTACCGTGAGTGGGCTTTAGAGAACTGTCAGAAATGTGTACCATAGGCAGGGTCACCAGGACTCAAAGCACAGATCATTGAAGAACCAATGCTTGTGAGACTGAGGCATTTGAACCAGCTTCACTGGCCACATACATAACAAGTGTCTGAAAGCAATGGGAGCTTTGAGTGAACATTAACCCCTACCAGAAGGGTCTCCAGTCCATGCTATGTACCACCAGTAATTTAAAGGCATGTGCAAAATTTTGAAACAGTGGGTAGGACTCATGAATGAGGATGGGAAGAAATCCTTCAATCACAGTGGTACCTTTGACGTAGAAAATTTTAATAATTTTGAAAAATAAATTGAATAATATTTTTTTTTTAAAGTAGATGCAGAACAGTGGCCGGTGTTTTTGAATTGGCATGAGAAAGTGAACAAACACAAACATAAATCCCAAGTCTGTGGTGTGAAACAGACTCAGGAGAGACTGAAATACCAAGTAACTATCTCAGAAACTGAAGAAGAATATGTGCTTCTCCTGTGCCACCTTCTACCCATCTATTTTTATAGATAACTGTACCACAAGGGAGAGGGAAAGAGGACAACAGAGGGGATAGTTTAAATGTCCATATGCTAGCCAAAGGACCTTGGGTGTGCCATTCGATTGACCCAGAATGAAGGCAGCACCAGTGGGACCACCAGTGGAAAGAGCACAAGGAGGTAACACGCAAGCAAGTGCTTCAATGTGAACAACTGACAGTGCAATGCTAGAGGGAGGTGTGTGGTTAGCAAGACGAGGTGCAGACTTCCCTACCAAAGACCTCTCAAGTCTCAGCTGGGCAAAGGGATCCCTGCGAATGCAGCTTTACTATAATCCAGGAAAGTTTAAGATGGAGCACTGATCAACAGGCTAGGAGTAGGATCCAAAATGAGAAGGAAAATGCATCCCCTACTTCTAGTGACATAGATGATGAAAGTCCTTCTTTGCCAGCCACGAACAACCTTTTTCTGCTGAGGCACTACCCTAACCCCGGGGGTGGATTTACAATTCATGTTACCTGGGCCCGTCTGATTTGATGAATATCAGGAAGCAATCCCATAATATTCGACAAAAGCCTACACAATTCTGAGAAGAACTGCAAAGTGTTTTCAAAGTGTACAAACCTAACGGCCAATGTGAACCAAGTATTGTGTTTTGTTGTGCCAAGCGAATATAGGAGTGTTTTCTTGAGAAGGGAGAGTGGCCAAGATGGGACTCTGGGACTGAACCAACCCTAAATACAGTGAAGAAGGCTTAGTTAAATGCTATTGTAGAAGAGTGCCCTGTGAAAACTGAATGGTATAAGACCTTGAATTGTAAACGAAATAAAGGCCCATAGTTATACTTCAGTTGCGCCAAATTTGCATCATTTTGTTTACGCAAATTTGGCGCAAACCTAAGTCCATATTTATATTTTGATGTTAGACACGTCTAACGTCAAAATATGTGAATTTGCAAAGTTTTTGGGATGTGTGCACCTACCTTGCGACAATGAGATGCAAGGTAGGTGTTCCCATCTAAAAAATTGTGCCAGCCCCATATTTATCCCCCATGCTAAACAATGCACGGTGGCAGGAGGGGCTAAATAATGGTGCAAAGCTTGCTTTGCACCATTATTTAACACCTGGTTCAGACCAGGCGTTAAAGGACCATTGGACCCATTCCATGGTTAAAGACCATGGAATCAATCCACAGGTGCCCTCCCCAATCCCCAGGAACACCCCCACCAGAGGGACACCGGAGGATGGGGGACCCCATCCCAGGTAAGTAGGGCAGGTATTTTTTTTATTTTTTTGCCATCGGGGGCCCTAACCTGGAGCCCTCTGCATGGCAAAGGGTGTAAGGGCCATGCCCAGGGGACACTTGTCCCCTGAGCTGCCCATTGAGGTGGTGGGCATGACTCCTGTCTTTCCTATAACAGGAGTCATGTTTTTGGTTGTTGTGCTCCTTTTTTTGCCTCTAACCAGGTTAGCGTCATTTTTTGATGCACAACCCCCTATTTCCCTACCGCCACCCCCACCCAGCTAGCGTCTTTTTTTAAGACGCTAGCCCAAGTTGACTGCCAGCTTGTGCAATTTCTTTAATATGGCGCCTGGCTGGTGCTGTGGAATGGCGCAAGCGAGCACTATACTTTTTGCTGCAAAACTGTGTTTGCACAGTTTTGAGGCAAAAAGTGTAAATCTGGGCATAAGTACTTAGAAAAGCTTAAGGATGTGTTTGAAATGTATTCAGAAATTGTCAATGTTCACTAAGTAGAATTACACAAAGTGAGAATGGTAGCCAGTATAATGCGCCCGTGGCATTCCCAGGAGTGCACCTAGAAACCTGATGCAGCTTTCTGAGAGTGACTTTGAAGAGAAAAATACTGTAAAAGTAAGTTCAATTGGAGATGTAAAATCTCCGTCTGTACATTGACTTTTTTTTGTGAATCAGATAAATTGTCTTTTTATTTTCTGTAATTCAACCTTACAGACTGAGGCCCTCATTATGAGTTTGGCAGTCTTTTCAGTAGATTTAGGGGTAGATTTAAAAAAAAGTGGCGCTACTTTCCTTGTACCCCTTAGCGCCCCACTACCGCCCCCATGTGTGCTCTGTATTTAAAATACAGTGCACCATGACGCAGGGTAGGGGGCAGTAGCATCAGAATTTTTTACGCTATTGATGTACTGTTCAAGGTTAGCACCAAAATGTTGACGCTAATCCTGAACAGTACACAGAGGTTAATTGAACACCATGCCATGCCCCCTTTTAATGCCTGCTATGAGCAGGCGTTAAAAATGCCCAAAAAATGTACTTTTTTTGCAAATGAGATACATTGACTTTTTATTTTCTGTAATTCAACCCTACAAAGACTAAGGGCCTCATTAGGAGGCTGGCGGTCTTAAGACCGACTGCCTCGCGGTCAGACCACCGACAAAGTGGTGGTTCGACCGTGCCATCACTACCGTGGCAAACGCGCCACAGTCTGACCTCGGCACCCCCATGTCACCGACGGCGTGGAGGTGTCGTTGTTCGTAATCCGCAAGGGCAACACTGCATGCAGCGCTGCCCTGGGGATTACAAGTCCCCTCACCACCATGTAATTGCTGGTGGTGATGCAGTGCCGGGGGAACAATGGCACAATGGGGGCCCCTGCATTGCCCATGCACTTGGCATGAGCAGTGCAGGGGCCCCCACGGGCAGCCTCATCGTGCTTGCGGACAGTGAAAAGCACGATGGGTGCTGATGCACCAGACGCACTGCAACATTGCTGTCAATGTTGTGGCTTGTTTCCCACTGGGCCGGCAGGCAGAAACTCTGTTTCCACCCACCGACCCAGCGGAAAACTCCTAATAGCCCCGGCAGTCAGATCACTACACTGGAGGTTTTCTAACCGCACGGCTTCGGCAGACGGCATTTGCCATCCACCAAAGTCGTAATGAGGGCCTGGATGTCTTCTTGCCCCTTCTTCCACTTCATCTTTTCAGGTTAAACTCTTGCATTTTGCTCCATATGTTAATTTGAACTTTATATATCACTATTTGCTACATCTACCTCTTGCTTCTTTGAAGGCTCCCTTTTTAAGAAGGTTACATATTTTCTCTGTACAACAACATTTGAAGGAGGAAGTAGTTATTTCTACCCAGCACTAGACTGGGCTCGTGAAGATTGGAATCAATCTTACAAAATACCCAGGTGTCTTGTAAAACAGTGATTCTTAACCTGTGGTCCTGTGATTCCTAAGGGACCGCAAAGCCTACTCAAGAGGTCCGGGACTGCATGGAAAAATAAACGATATTAACAGATTTCTGAAGTGTATATAAATAAAGAGTACAATTTAAAGTTGAGAATTTTAGAATGTAAAGAAATTTGAAATTGGGGCCTGAAAATTAAGCTAGTCTCCTCAGTGCATTAACCTGAATGTAGTGTGGATAATGAGTGGCCTCAATTGAATTTAGAAAAGCTCCAATATTTCCATTAAAATTAAAAATCGTTTTTTTTTTATTTGTTGATATAAACAAAATAGGTAATCATTTGTATAATTGTTTGGTTTAATGAATGCTTGTTTTAGTATTTTACATACATTGTTTGGCAGTACAAATCATCCAAAATGCTTTGGCCGTGGTCCCCAGCTTCCAGTAATGACTCAGTGGGAGTCCCTGGTTCCCGATAATTATTCACTAGGTTGTCCCCGTGATCCAGTAGTGACTAAGTGGGGCCCACAGAAGTCAAAAGTTTAAGAACCATTGTTGTAAAATGTTAAACAACTTCTAATTTAAATAGTATGATGCTCCTCAATGCACATCCATTCACACAGACATGCGCATAAAGACTAATTTTGGCACTAAGTCTGAGTCTAGTCAGGCCCCATAGCATCATGCTACATGTAGTCCTTGCATTTTTCAATTTTTTTTCTATTTTCGTTTAGCATTAAAATACTGCCAGCAGCCATATTCCTCAGTAATCTTTGGCATGTAAACACAAAGTAATGGGCATTATGCGTACAAAATTTCTCTGCCCTTCTGCTCTTGAGCAAGGAAATCTATGGACACTCACTGCGGGTGACTGTCACTATGACCTGTCGGACCTGTGGGACACAGGCTGCCATGCCATGCCTTTCCTAACTTGGAGCCAGTTGTCCCTGGCCAGTGGAAACCCTGCAGTTCACTCATCTCTACATGAGGCGGTGGTGCTATGAGTTTGGAATGGTGTATAAACTCATGGGCGTCTGCAGAACGTTTTTCAGGAGGGGGCATAATTTCAACATCATCCATCCTCCGACCCATTTTGACAATGTCAAAAAGGGCAAGGACAAAGGTGGTCATTCCAACCCTGGCGGTCGGTGTTAAAGCGGCGGCCAACCCGCCAACAGGAAAACGGTAAAAAAAAATGGAATTCTGACCCTGGCGGGAACCGCCAACACAGTCCGCCACTTTAACACTCCGACCGCCACGGAGGGACAAACAAACAACGCAGCGGTCACCGCCAACAGACAGGCGGCAGACAATGTACCGCCCACCCTATCACGACCCACCAATCCGCCACCTTTTCCGGGGCGGGAGCCCCGCCGATAAAAACACGGCGGAAACAGACTACGAACGGGAAAACACTCACCTCTCTACACTCCACGAGGAATCTGGACAGCATGGAACCCGAATTAAACATCCTACCAGCTATTGTCTACCTGCTCCTCTACCAGGAGCACGAACGCCGGCGCAGACGACAACGGTGAGTACTGCACCTACGACACAGGGGAGGGGGGAGGAGGAAAGGTTACGGGCACACACATACGCGACACCCCCTCCCCTCCCCCCAAATCCCTACACACGAATGCAGAGCAACAAGTCAGAGTGACACCCCCCAAACCCCCCGGAAGAATGCAAAGACAAAATAAAATGATCATTAAAATTGAAGTATATTATAGCATATGTGAAGTGAAGTGAAATATTAAATATATACATAAAATATATAACAACATGAAAAATATATACATAGCCCAAAAGTCCGGCACAAATTAGCTACCTTTCATTGTTCGTGGGCCAATGTGCATAAACACATGGCCAAACCCCACACACGAGACCCGATTCCATTGGAGAGAACACTGCTGGGGCATCAGATAATAAAACAACAGGCACCTCAGGGGGAAGGGAAGGGGGTGCACCTCAGCCACATGAGTCCATGACGCCAGATCCACGAGGGGCCTCCATGCCCACTGTACCATCCTGGGGAGTGCAAAGCCACAGTCTCTCAAGTCTCTACAGTGGGTGGATTGCCCACTGCTTTATCCTGGGGAGTGCAAAGCCACAGTCTCTCAAGTCTCTACAGTGGGTGGATTGCCCACTGTGCCATCCTGGGGAGTGCAAAGCCACAGTCTCTCAAGTCTCTACAGTGGGTGGATTGCCCACTGTGCCATCCTGGGGAGTGCAAAGACACAGTCTCTCAAGTCTCTACAGTGGGTGGATTGCCCACTGTGCCATCCTGGGGAGTGCAAAGCCACAGTCTCTCAAGTCTCTACAGTGGGTGGATTGCCCACTGTGCCATCCTGGGGAGTGCAAAGCCACAGTCTCTCAAGTCTCTACAGTGGGTGGGTTGACCACTGTTACATCCTGGGAAGTGCAAAGCCACAGTCCATCAGGTGGATTACAGACTCCACTGGTTATGGAGGAGGCATGTTGGCCAGAGTGCTTCGTGAAGCCCTGCCCGACACAGATCCGGCACTGCCAATGGGCCAGCGGTGCTTGAGATAAAGTGCCCAGCGGAGCAGTTCAGAGACGGCGGTGCCCAGCAGAGTGGTGCTTGACAGGAAGGGCCCAGCGGAGCGGTGCTTGACAGGAAAGGCCCAGCGGAGCGGTGCTTGACAGGAAGGGCCCAGCGGAGCGGTGCTTGACAGGAAGGGCCCTGTTCAGTGGTGCTTGTCACGGCGGGGCCTGTTCAGCGGTGCCTGTCTTGGCGGGCCCTGTTCTGCGGTGCTTCTCACGGCAGGGCCTGTTTAGCGGTGCTTGTGACGGCGGGGCACTGTTCAGCGGTGCTAGTCACGGCGGGACCTGTTCAGCGGTGCTTGTCACGGCGGGGCCTGTTCAGCGGTGCCTGTCTTGGCGGGGCCTGTTCAGCGGTGTCTGTCTTGGCAGGCCCTGTTCAGCGGTGCTTGTCACGGCGGGGCCTGTTCAGCGGTGCCTGTCTTGGCGGGGCCCTGTTCAGCGGTGCTTGTCACGGCGGGGCCTGTTCAGCGGTGCTTGTCACGGCAGGGCCTGTTCAGCGGTGCTTGTCACGGCGGGGCCCTGTTCAGCGTGCCTGTCTTGGTGGGCCCTGTTCAGCGGTGCTTGTCACGGCAGGGCCTGTTCAGCGGTGCTTGTCACGGCGGGGACCTGTTCAGCGGTGCCTGTCTTGGCGGGCCCTGTTCAGCGGTGCTTGTCACGGCGGGGCCTGTTCAGCGGTGCTTGTCACGGCGGGCCTGTTCAGCGGTGCCTGTCTTGGCGGGGCCTGTTCAGCGGAGCCTGTCTTGGCGGGCCCTGTTCAGCGGTGCTTGTCACGGCGGGGCCTGTTCAGCGGTGCCTGTCTTGGCGGGCCCTGTTCAGCTGTGCTTGTCACGGGGGGGCCTGTCCAGCTGTGCTTGTCACGGCGGGGCCTGTTCAGCGGTGCCTGTCTTGGCGGGGCCTGTTCAGCGGTGCTTGTCACGGCGGGGCCTGTTCAGCGGTGCTTGTCACGGCGGGGCCTGTTCAGCGGTGCCTGTCTTGGCGGGCCCTGTTCAGCGGTGCTTGTCACGGCGGGGCCTGTTCAGCGGTGCTTGTCTTGTGTTCCATAGGAACCAGATCTGGCCAATATTTCCTGCTCAGTCGCCATCCGACCTCTCGCTCGCGGGGCCCTCCTGTGCTGGAGTCCTGGGCCCGGGGGTGTCCTCCGTCACACCCGAAATGGGGCGGGTGGGGCCCTCCTGGGCAGCTCGCCTGCTGCCGGACTTGTCTGCCCTGCTGCCCTTGCCCTCCTTCTCCGAATCTCTAGGGCCCTTGCCTCCCTTTGTGGATGTGCCAGGTGACGGTGCAAGAGTAGTGTCCTTGGGGGCAGCCGTCTCAGGCCTGTCGCGCCGGCCCTTCCCTTTTTTGGTTCTTTTCCCTGGGGGTGGGCTGGCTGTTCCCTTGCTGCTGGCCGATGTTCCTGCCCTAGGAGCTGGTGGACTCCAATAGCCCTGAACTATGGTCCTAGTAGGTGCAGGGCTTGTGGTGGCTGAGGTGCTGTTTGGACTCTTACGAGATGGAGGGGGTGGGTCAGGTGATGCAAAGAGGTTAATTTTGGAGAGGAAAAACTTTTTAGGAGTAATGGGAAGGGTAGGTGCAGTGGGTATGGGAGTGGAGGAAGAGGATGTGGTTGTAGGAGAGTCAAGTGTGCTGTCTTTGGGTGCAGGTGCTTGTGACGGAGGCTGTCGTGAGGTGGATGGCTGTTGGGTGGGTGGCTGCCTGCGTTTGTGTGGTTTGGAAGAGGGGTGACAGACACAGTGGGAGAGGACACAGGGGACGTGTAAATGGCAGTGGAGGTGGTGACTGCACGTGTGCGGAGTGTTCTGGTGGGTGTGCTGGACGTACTGGCTGATGGTGGTGTGCATGCAGGTGTGAGTGGAGACGTCACAGGGAGGGAGGAGGGAGACGAGGAGGAGGGGGACACAGAGGAGGCAGTGGCTGTTGGCATGTCTGCATGTGGATGTTGCTTGGGTGAATGCTTGTGTGATCTGTGGTGCCTATGTCTGGATGAGCTGCCCTTGGGTGTTGATGTGTGTGCAGGCAGGTCTGTAGGTGTGTCTGGGATAGGCAGAGGAACAGGGGAGTGGGACTGGGTGGAGGGAGTTGGAGGAGGGAGGCTGGAGACAGGGACAATGGCTGCCGTCAGTGCTGAGGCCAGAGCGTTGAACGATCGCTGATGGGCAGCCTGACCCGAATGAATGCCCTCCAGGTATGCATTGCTCCGATGCACCTCCCTTTCTACCCCCTGGATGGCATTCAAAAGGGTAGACTGCCCAACAATGAGCGTCTGGAGGAGGTCAATGATCTCCGCACTGAGGGCAGCAGGGGTAACTGGGGCAGGGCCTGAGGTGCCTGGGGCGAAGGAGATGCCCGGCTTCCTGGCCGAGCGGGCACGGGGCGAACGCTGAGGGGCTGCTGGGAGGGCGGAGCTGGTGCGCTGGGTGGCGGCTGTACCTGTTGTTGCGGTGGGCACGGATGTTGCCGCCACCACAAGGGAGCTCCCTTCCGAGGACGTGTCGGTGTCGCTGACGTCTCCACGGGTCCCCGTTGTGGAGCTCCCCTCGCCCTCCGTCTCACTGGTGAACTCGGAGTCGGTTGCATGGCCCTCCGGGGCCATGTGAGATGCAGCTCCCTCGTGCGCCGATGCCACTTCTCCTCCGCCTGATGATGCTAATGCACACATGAACAGGAAGACCAAAAAAAAGGGGGGGGGGAGAAAGAAAGACATGTTGAGTGCAAGCATTGGCGACACCGTTGGCGGAGAGGGCAGACACAGAAGCCCCCTGCACTACGCTGCGCACTCGGGGTACACTACTCAATTATTGTGACATGGCCTACAAGTCTATGGACGACAAATGCACACATAGGTGAGCCCGGGCCATGGATAGCTGTACTTAGCACCCTACAGAGGTGGGGGGAGGGGGCACAGGGCCATGCCTTACAGAGGGGCCTAGCCTACAGAAACCGCCCTGGCCTAGAGATAGCCACAGCCCTCCTCCCCCACCCAGACACCTCCACTGTGCGCTAATATAGCAGAATGTGCTGATACTCACCCCCTTGTGTCTGCTGTGATGTCCTCACGCGCCCATCCAAATCGGGGTAGGCCACTGCCAGGATCCGGGACATCAGGGGGGTCAATTGCCGTGTGGCACCCCTCCTAGGTTGGGAGGCCATCCCCAGCAGAGCCTCGGCGGTCTTTCTGGTCCCGCGGCGGATGTCCTCCCACCTCTTGCGGCAGTGGGTGCCCCGTCTGTTGTGGACCCCCAGGGCCCGGACGTCCTTGGCGATGGCACGCCAAATGTCGATCTTCTGATGGGGGCTGACCTATGTGACATGTACAGGGTGGGAAAAGAAACATCATCACTTTTCTGCATGGTCGATGTGAGTGGCCCCCCTCCCCAACCTTGCCATGTGGCACATGCTCTCATCTGTCGTGCGATGCATTCCTCATTCGCTCACCTCACCACCATCGTTCATTCACCCCACTCAACCCAGGCATTGCCCACTAAGCATGGTCCCAATGTACTCACCTGTTGGTCTGGAGGATCGTAGAGTAGCGCATACTGGGGGAGGACCCGATCCACGAGTGTCTCCAACTCTTCTGAAGTGAAGGCAGGGGCCCTTTCCCGAGTCGCAGCAGCCATTGTCACTTCCAGACCGAGGTCACAGCAGCACTTGCAGTATAGGTCCTCTCCTGTGGATGATCAGGTCTCGAGTGAATAAGCAGATAGAAAATGGCGGTCACGCCCGCGGCGGTGCGTACCGCGGCGGTGCGTACAGCGACCGCCGGCGCACATCCTCATTGGCTCCTGAAACCCATAGGGTTCAATGTTAACCAATGCGGCTTTGCACCGCGGTCTTCGACCGCCTACCGCCACGGTGTGCTACGCCATCGCAATGACCTCACATCCCAGTGTCACACTTCACAGGTCAGGCAGCCGCCATTTCAAAGGCCCACATGGCTTAATTTCTACTGTGTCACACAGGCCTAGGCCTTGCATTGCCACTCATACAAGCCATTCAATGCATTGAGAATCGTGTACTGTGCAAGCTGTGTGAACGTACCTGTGGGTTGCTTGACTCTGTGCTCCATGTTGTCCTTCCTAGGCACCGTCCGCTGGGACTTGCGAGGAGATGGAGGAATGTTCCCGTCTACAGACTGCTGGTGGACCTGTCAACAATGGAAGAACGACATGTCATACTCACCTACAGACTTGACCGTGCCACTATACAGGAACTGTGTGCCCAGCTGGAGCCAGACCTGATGTCACACATCCGCCAACCCACAGGGATTCCCCCTCTAGTGCAGGTTCTGTCAGTACTCCATTTTTTGGCAAGTGGATCATTCCAAACAACAGTGGCCATTTCATCTGGGATGTCTCAGCCTATGTTTTCGAAGGTTTTGTCCAGAGTGTTGTCTGCCCTGATGAAATACATGCGGAGCTACATTGTTTTCCCTGAGGTGGGCGATTTGGCTACAGTGAAGGGTGATTTCTATGCCCTTGGACATATTCCCAACATCATTGGTGCCATTGATGGGACCCATATGGCTTTGGTACCCCCCAGAGGAAGTGAACAGGTGTACAGGAACAGAAAAAGTTATCATTCGATGAATGTCCAGGTGGTCTGTTTGGCTGACCAGTACATCTCCCATGTAAATGCCAAATTCCTTGGGTCAGTGCATGACGCGTACATCATGCGAAATAGCAGCATCCCTTCTGTGATGGAACAGCTACAGAGACACCGTGTGTGGCTAATAGGTGACTCTGGTTACCCCAACCTGTCATGGCTACTGACCCAGTAAGGAATCCCAGGACCAGGGCAGAGGAACGGTACAATGAGGTCCATGGGCGTACTAGGAGGGTGATCGAGCGGACCTTCGGCCTCCTGAAGGCCAGGTTTAGGTGCCTGCATATGACAGGTGGATCCCTAATGTACTCACCAAAGAAGGTGTGTCATATCATTGTGGCCTGCTGTATGCTTCACAACCTGGCTTTGCGACGCCAGGTGCCTTTCCTGCAGGAGGATGGTCCAGATGGTGGTGTTGTGGCAGCAGTGGAACCTGTGGAGAGTGAAGAGGAGGAAGACGAAGAGGACGACACAGACAACAGGGACAGAGTGATACTACAGTATTTTCAATAACACACAGGTAAGAATCAACACCGGCATTTTACAATTACTTACAGTCTCCTGCCTCTCTACTGTCCTATTCCCCCAGTGTATGTTAACTGAGTTGTGACTTTCCCTTCAAATTTCAGAGATGTGACCCCCACTGCGTGACGTCTGCTTTGTTTCCCCATGGACTACAGCTGTGTGACAGTGGTTTGTTTTCATCACTGTGTAACTGGACATTTTGGCAGCATTATGTTTAATACATTTTTTCACAATACAGGCAGACTCCAGATTGTTTTTGTGCAATACGTGTTTTTATTAAAAAGCTGAATTTTGGGACATGGTTGGAAATCGGTGATGGGTGATGGTGGAGGAATGTCCATGGCAGAGTCCAGCTTTTCAGTCTCACAGGTGCATTGTCCATATGCCTGTGGAAGGTGGAGCAGGGGCAGTTACAGGTTGGACAGGGTGACAATGTGGGACAGTGGGATAACATGAAGTAGTGAAGATTTCACTTACCAGAGTCCATTCCTCCAGCTACTCCTGCGAGGCCTTCAGGATGCAGGATGTGCAAGACTTGCTCCTCCCATGCTGTAAATTCTGGGGGAGTAGGTGGGGGTCCGCCGCCAGTCTTCTGCACCGCGATGTTGTGCCTTGATACCATGGAACGCACCTTCCCCCATAGGTCGTTCCTTCGCTTCCTGATGTCATCCCGATTTCGTGGATGCTGTCCCACAGCGTTGACCCTGTCGACTATCCTTTGCCATAGCTCCATCTTCCTGGCAATTGTGGTGTGCTGCACCTGTGTCCCGAAGAGCTGGGGCTCTACCCAAACTATTTCCTCCACCATGACCCGGAGTTCGGCGTCTGAGAACCGGGGGAGTCTTTGGGGTGCCATAGGGTGGTGTGGATGAAGTGTGGGGTGGTGTATGTGTTTTAGAGTGTGGTGAGTGTGGTGATGTGTGGTGTTTTGTGCGTGGATATTGTGTGGGTGATGGTGTGGTTTGCCTCTGTGTGATGGTGTTGTCTAAGCAGTGCTGTCTATCTCTGGCTTTCTGTCGGTTTTTCTTGTCGTAGGGGTTTGTGGGTGAAGTGGGTGTGTGTTTTATATTGTATTGGGTGTGTGGGTGTGTTGTTTGTATGTGTATCAGGTGTGTGTATTTCAAATTGTCCAATGTGGTTGTGTTTTGTAAGGGTGTGTGTATTTTGACCGCGGCGGTGTGTACCGCCAATGGAATACCGCGGTTGAAAGACCGATGCTTGGATTCGTAGGTCGTAATGGCATGGGCGTATTTCTGTTGGCGTGACGGTGGAGGTTTGGTCATCGCCAGTTTTTCGCTGGCCGTTGGTGTGGCGGACTTTTGTGGATGTCGGGTTTTTGGCGGTTTGCCAGTTGCGGGTCAGAATGACCGTGGTGGTTTACCGCGGCCGCGGCGGTGTTATGGCGGTCTTCTGACCGGCTGTAAGCGCCTTTTACCGCCGAGGTCAGAATGACCCCCATAGTCATTATCACATAAAGCACAGGCATGCAAATGGTTGCATGCCTGCACATTATGTGATAGAGTTACACCAGCCTGTACCTAAATCTATGGGGGAGGCAAGCATGCCTCTTATCCTCCCCTTGGATGCACATGCATGAACTGACTTTGTATGGTGGTTCACCTGCTCGGCCAAACTATACATGACCCTCTTTTATAAGATTAGCTCATATTAGAATCTTTCATGGTAGCATTAAGTGCGTGCAGAGTTTTGTATTTCTTCCTCCACAAACTTTGTGAAACCTTCAAAACTTTGCAGATGTTTACAAAACTGCAACCTTTCCGACAAAGTCTGTTATCTTGGTAGGTTAATTGTGAATTTTACCTACCCCTTGTTAGTATATTGGTGACATATCACAACCTCATATAGATAAGTCGTACTCCTCAGCAGAGGTATATGTGCATCCCAGTTCATAGCCCTGGGCATGCATTGAGATTTTATTTTGCTTTCACAAGCCTACTTCATCTTGTCAATTTTCCAAATTCTATTGCATTATAGGATTCTGGGATCTCTTCATCAGTTAACTGCTACTCATTGTTGCTCTTTCACTCTTTGCACCTCCATATTTTATTAAAGTTAGGCCCAGATTTAAGAGGGCCTAGCGCCTCCTTGTGCCACATTAGTGCAATTTTATTAATGCTAATATGACCCAACGAAGCCAAAATTGCTGCACCATATTTACAAAATGACACAGTGTATACATTGTGCCACTTTGTAACTCCTTGTGCCACATTATGCCTGTGCAAGGGGGGCTTTCCCCCATTAGGGGAACCATAAAAATGGCATTGTGGAATCTAAGAGATTCCACTGCGTCATTTTTTGTGGCCACTTTTAATGAACTCCTGCCCACTTTTAATGAACTCCTGCACAGAGAAGGCGTTAAAAGAGGGCACACCATTGGTTTTAATTGGCCCCTATGTACTGTGCAGGATTAGCTTAAAAATGTTGGCCCTAATCCTACACAGTACATCAATAATGCCAAAACATTTAGACGCTATTGACCCTACTCTGCGCCATGGTGCACTGTATATTAAAGAGGGGGCACTAAAGGGCACAAGAAAAGGGGAGCTGCATTGGATGAGGTACCACTTTTCTTAAATCAGGCCCTTAGTGTTCTTTTAAAGGGTGATTTCGTTAGACAGAGTTCTTATTCAGTATCTAATTCTGGATTTCTTTGTGCAGAGTTGGAAATGTAAGAATAGGTAAATCATAGGGACGTGCTTGGTATCCATAAAATATTGCAACAAGGTTGTATGGCTCTAGTTTTTAACCTTGTTGTGACATAGTTACGGCAGCAAAGCTGATTGTTAGCTCTGCTCTTCGAAGCTATCTGCCCTTTACATGGAGTCGCCGGTTTATGGTAGGTTCTGCTTTTTACCGCTTTCTATTGTACAAATTCGATTTCAACTGCTTTCAGGTGCAAATTGTAAAAATTAACTGATGAAGAAAGGAATCTCCAAAGGAGCCCTATTAATGCCATTTACAACCTGCTGTTTATTGAGCAGCATCCTTTCCTCCGTAACCTGCAGGGGTAACCACTCATTAAACCACTCATTAAAAATATATTCTCATTTCTGCTGTTTCATAAACCTCACACTATTGCTGCTTTGCATGAAATGTGGTAGTAATTAAAGTGATAAATTGCTTTTTATGTAGCACTCCATCCTAATCATGCCATTGCAGATATTACTGTTACCCACTTTATTGGTACTCAATTTACCAACTTGGGCGGGATGAAAGGTTGAGTATGCTTGGAGAGAATGAGACTTGTGACTTTCAGGATGGTGCCCCTTCCTGCACAAAAACAATCCTGCCCACATAGCAGGCTCCCTTGCAATGTGGTGCAAGTGTGCCTCCATTGGCGCTAGGAAGTACACAGTGCGCCAGCACAGAGAGAAAACAGGAATGCGCCGTATGTTCGTATATATGGGCCATTCCTGCCCTCTCCATTTCACACGGCGCAGCTAGTTGTCTTGCTGCGTCGCGCTGCGTCAAATATTCATAAATCCAGGTAGCTGTAGCATAGTAAGAATTCATTGTGCCCTGATACAAGCAAGGAAAATGACAACTTTGACTGCTTTTCGGGTCGCAAAAGAAAATAATTGTCATGGTTCAATGGGCCCCTCAGAGCTAAGAGCCCTGGTGCCTCTGCACCAACTTCATCAGAGGTAGCCAACCCCCTATACTCACTCCATACTGTCCAACGTACATCACCATAAGTTCCCATTGGCTATAGTAATTCAGTAAAGCGCTGAGCCTTTGACAGATCTGTCAAGCACCTGAAAACAACATGATCATTACAGGAATTATTCTAGAACTCCATTGGCTTTCTATCCACATTCCCATAAATTTCGGTTTCATATACTGAAGTAAACTGATCATTGAACACGGGATCTAGGCTGTTTCACAGATAGCCCAGTTACCAGTCAGTGCTGGTGTCCTGCTTTGATGTTGTTGCTGCTACTGTTTGCAAACTTCTCCCAAGAACGAACAAACAAACTTCACCGAAGAACGAACAAATCCCACATCTGTATGATGTAGCGTCCAGGTCAGACGGTGCAGGCCAAGTTAGACGTCACCACTGCCTTTTACTTAAAAGCACCCTTTACAACCGCTGCTGGAACAGATTCATGAAAGTAGCGCTTTCCATCTGCCTGGTATAAATGTTATTTATTTTTATAGAATTATGAGTTGCACCGTGCGGTTCTTAGATTTATAAATTGTATTATTTTTAACAGGTAGAATGTGGTTTTTAAACGGAGAGCCGGAACGCAGGGAGAGTTGCAGCAGCTATAATAAACAAGTATTGGTGTACTGTATTGATATTAAAATGCCAAGAGCAAGTTATTTTATAGTGTATTCTATTGTTTTTAATATAAATTGTCTATAAATACACGTTTCTTTTATTGGGCGTCTACTAGAAAACAAAAATAAAACCCGCAGGTGGCAGTGACTACTTAATTTTTAACAACATAGATATTTACAGTCACTGGAAAAGACTAAATTTCAAACATTCAAAACCGGGAATGGCTTTTTGCCTGTAAATAATATCACATACATTTTTTGGCACTTGCTTCAGCATCAGGAGTGAAATGGGTGTCACCTGAGGTCAAACCACCGAAGTCAATCTTACATTTTAAGATTCAGTAACCCGGTGACTCCATGACAAGAAGATCTGGTCTGTGGAGTTTTGTTTACCATCCTAAAACATTTTGGGAGTCCTGGTCCAAATATGGGGCATATGCGCAAATGCATTGTTGCTGTTGGAAATGTCCTGATTCGCAGAATCGGGCTGTTACTGAGCGCAAAAATGCTTTGCCATATGTACAGAGCACAGATTGCAATTCGGTAATGGTGATGCCTTATTTTGGGTGCACCATCATGCGTAACATAAATTACATGACAATGTAATCGACAAAACATATATCATGTGTCTTAACATTACTAATGTATAATGGAGCTTTTAAATCGTATTATTGAAGGTGCATTCACATTAGAAGTCTAGAAGTTTATGCATATGTGTGTTCTAATTTCATTTGTGACAATACTTCTTGATCAAGTAGCCAACTCATTTCGTCCTGTTCAAGGACTTCTTCAGGGCTGCAAAACAAAAAGTAATATCAAGTATTTGCAATGCAATGGGTCTCACATTTGCTCGAGTTAGTGCTATTAGCATTGTAAACTCCTAACTGGACTTTTCTTGCCACACAAATTGAAAGAAAAAAACGAGTGCGATCACGCTATGTAAAATGCAGTGCGGTTGCGCTGAAAATGAAAAACAAAAAAACGAGCGCGATTGTGCTATGTAAAACCCAGCGCTGCGTGGAAAATAAAAAGATAAAGTAGTCCGAAACCATGCTGAAAACATGGAGCCTCGTATGTTTTCAGTAGTTGGCCAGTGTGCTTGAGGAGGGCTAGACACCGGAAAAAGCATGACATATGCATGCCTTTCACTAATGAAATCAAGCGGATTTTAAAAGGCAAGCCCACGAACCAAGGAAAGTGGCAGGTGTGACATGGATGTGGTTAAAAGCCCAAAGAGATACTACAACAGGGACGAAGCGCTTGTGCGCTCGACCCAAAAAATGGAACACATAACCCTCTCCCTTACATAAAACATTAAAAACATGAACATTTAAAACTGTTATACAAAGACCATATAGAAAAAAGTGACAAAAGGAGGATGAAATCATGGAATTGTACATGATAATATTCCATATTGCAGTTGCTTTGACTACATATTCAACTTATTCATTGGGAATAATCGGCAAAAGATAGTGCGTCCGTGTGAGTCTATAGTTAATGAAAGGCTTATAGTGTGTTTGAGATAGTAGGGTACGGGTAGATACTATGGCAAGGGAAAAGAGCACTAATAAACTGAGAACAAAAGACTCCTGTTTGTGTACCAGACACTGGGAAACATTCAAGGTTGTCCTGGCGCTCGATTAGTGGAACGAGAACTTCAGGGAAGTTGCCAATTTCAACTGTGCAAAAAAGATGGAAAACTACTGGTCTTGATGATGTATATTTCTCGAAGGCTCTGTAAGTTTAATTGGTATTCACCTAATTAGATGAGTGCAAATTCCAATGAAATTTAAAGAGGCACATACCTCTCTAACCCTATTCTTTTTTGTGGCTATAAGCTACACAACACCTCTCTATCAGAACTTCTACAAGAGTCTCTGCTATGCTAACATTTTCCTATATCCCAAGAATTAATTGGGATTCCCTTTTAGTTTAGTTCATGATTTAGATGCACTCAGAAATATGCAATGATTAGGCAAGAGGACTGCAATTGATATACAGATCATCAGATTCTTTTTCTTTTGTATTGCCTCAACTAAAATCTTCATATGCCTTATTCCTATGCAATTTAACTTCATTCAACTCTTCACTTCACCTTTGGTGATTTTTGTACTTATAAAGCATGTTTTTGAGATTCATTTACATCAGTTTGGCTCTTAAACTGTAATAAACATTTGCACTTTATCCGCAGCCTCCTGTATTTATTGTGTGACCAAATAGGTTACAATGCTAACGGAATAGAAAGGTTGATTTTACCTCTCTTTTACCTTTTAAGCATCCTAAAAAAGTCAATCGGAAGACGAAAAATAAGCAGAGTGAGGATGGTTAGGTCTTGAAGGAAGGAGGAGCTGAAACCTTATACTTTAGATTAGTTAGTCCCTAGAGCTCATTCCCTAATGACCATGTCTAGAACTTGGAAGATCAACGAAGTTTCAGAGATTTAGGAGAGAGTTGTGTAAATGGAGGCGTGAGCATCAATAGGGTTGTGAGTTGCAGTGATTCATACTTAGCTTGCAGTTCTTTGTGGAGTTTGGACGGTGTTTTTCTGACATATTCTGAATGTTGTAAGAGTGTGGTGGTTAGCAAAAGAAGTTGTCATTGGTTACGACGTTACCTAAGACCCCGGGATAGTATTAAAAAGTGTAGAAGACACTATAGTGTAATTGTCTGCTAAGTTTGGTGGTCCTTGGGGTGGGATGTTGTCAGTGGCACAATTGAGATAGGGACATTTATCTTTGAGTAAATGTGAGGTGTGGCTGGTATAGTGGATCCTAATGCACTGGGTGAATCTGTACCAATCTGAATGATACCCCACAGGTTGAGGTTTCGTTTGAAGTGCTTGATTGCTTTGACTCTTGTATGATTGTATACTGTTTAGTGGAACAGACAAAATCTACTTGTATTGTATTTAGTTATGTTTGTTTGATACTGAGAAAAGTGCATGCATGCAGATTGTAAAGCAGGGTGAACTGCTGCAAGGAGCGAGATTGACGACATAGAATGTTACGGGGGTATTGGTCAGTTGGTGTAGTGTCTCACTGGTATTGGTTGTTTACGTCACAAAGGGTCTCGCTGTGATCGGTTGTTGCTGGTGAACGAGAGCTGTGGACAAAGAGTTGTTTCTTGGTCCAGAAAAAAATTCTATCTGTGAATATTGATATTTAATTGAAAAATTAATTGTTTTAAAGTCATACGAGATATGTTTAGAGGTGATGTAGCTGTACCTATTAGAGAGGGAGAAGGAGGCACCGTCTTAAGATATCCCAGGACATTATATGACAGTAAATGTATGCTACGACTCTGTCGTCCCATTTCTAGGGAGCTCTGTAAGGAGACTGTCAGAAGCCTGGGAATCACCTTGAACACTTATCTAGAGTCCCTTGCTGACTCCTGTTTGTTTCTCTTTTTGCCATGGTATGCTTTTGTAGTATTACATTTGCTTCCTGGGACTGCAAATTCCATAATGCACAGCCTGGTAGTCAGGAAAGTCTGGATTCTGTTTTACATTGTTTTCTATGGGAGAAATCCAGTTGCTCCTTTTCACTGGATCCTCTACTCCAGGACTCGCGAGTGTCTGAAACTACACACACCTGAGACCTCTCCTGTGCAGCCCAGTCATGTGATTCCACCTGGGTTTTTCTGCAGTTTGAAACTGCTTATAAGCAGCCATTTCCTCAAGATCCTTGTCGTGCATTGGAGTTTGATTCCTTTGTGTTACAGACCCTTTATCGGATGGTGTTCCAGTCTTGTTCCTGTTCTGTTCCAGCTTGAGCTTGTTTCCTGTTTCTCTGCCCTGTTCCTGATTGTTCCAGCCAGAGTCTGCTCCCTATCTATTAGCCTTGTATCTGTTTGTTTCTTCCAGAACCTGCTCCCTGTTTCTCTGTCATGTTCTTGCCTTGTTTCAGCCTGAACCTGCTCTCTGTTTCCAAGTCCTGTTTTCTGCTTATCCCTACTCCCTGTATTCCAGCCCTGTCCTTGCTTGTTCCAGCCAGAGCCTGCTCTCAGTTTCCCAGTCCTGTCTCTGTTTGTTCCAGCCAGACGTTTGTGTCCTGTTTTCCAGTTCTAGTCCTGCCTTTGCTTCAGCCTGAGCCTGTTCCCAGTTCCTGCCTCTGTCTCATAGTTTGTCCCTTCTGTTTCTGTTTCCTCTCGGTATTTGTGTCTGGTAAGTGTTCTATCAGCCTTCACCAGTGTATAAGTGTCCTCCTTTGTACTGGGGTTGGCTCCTGGCATCCTTGTCTAGTGTTATACGTTGTCTTTCGTGCCTAACAGTGACAGTGTGCTATTGCTGTTTTTCCAGGAATCGCCACTGTGTTTCCAGCTGGACCCACAAGAGCGTGTCCTGTGTATGTAAGTACTATCCTTGTTTGTGCTCTAGGGTCCAGAGGCAGAATCACTTCTGCTGCCTCCTTTCTATGGGGCTGGCGGGGTGACTATCTGTAAGAGCAAACTGCACAGAGGCATTGACATTCCCTGTCACTGTGGGAGGTTCTGCGCCTTACTCTGTGTACAACCCCAGCGTGTTTGTCCTTTAGTAATCCGTTTCCTGTTTGTTCACACAAGGGTTGCTCTGCTTTTACTTTCCTGTTTCCTGTGCCTGTCCATAGCTGTTCTTTCCGTGTATGCCTTTAGCTGCTCTTCTGCCACAGTACACTACCTCTTTAGGATATTTGGTGACCTCAAGAGGTGTCCCAACCAGAGTCCTGATCAGACCCGCCCATAACCATGACAGAAAACCGTGACAATGTATGGCTCCACACATTTATTTGGCTTAGTCAATGGCACAAGAGCAGAGAAAAGGAGGGTGCATTGAGGTTTCCACGTTATGGCACAATTAATTTGAGAAGCATTGAAAATTTGGGGATGCTATTATACAAGATGAAACCACTTCCTAGACATGCACAGTATGAGGCGCCAAATGCTTGGGAATGTGCTGCTCATGCTAGAGACAAAAAGAAGTATCAGGGAAGAGTTTGAAAAGCAGTGCAGGTGCTAGATGGGATGCCGAAAAAGAAGTGGAGAACTGACATGATAGAGGGAGTTAGACTGTACCCAGCCTTAACAAGTGAAGCAATCGGGAGAGAGAAGGAAAAGAAAAAGGACAAGAAAGCAAAGCATGGAAAGTGAAAGGAGGCTGATGATATAAATGAGATCAGTGACAGTGATTCTCGTGATGCCTTCTAGATGTCTTATTGTCAGAACGTCCACCGCCATGTAATGAGACCCGAGTGAAGTGCGGAGACAGCACTGATGGTGTAGGGAATCTTGGCTTAGCTACTTCCCCGATAACTGTGAATCCTGGTACAGTGGGGGTTATTCCGGTGAATGTTCATCATGAGCTGATGGGAGGAAGATCATGGATGTGTGTACCTGCTAACCCCACTGTTCCAAATAATGACAATGCTCTTACTCTCCCAATTACTATTGGTCTTGTGGATCCTATGTAAAAGCCTGGATTCCCAGTAAAGACAACTTATAATTCTGCTGTCCCTAGTACATCCAGTGCTTGAGGTAATGCAGTTGTGAGTCCCAACACAAGATGATTTGTTCCCCTGGTCTCAACAAACACAAGCTCTCCATGTGTGGCGAGTGCTGATTTGACTTTGAATCATACAGCTTGTGGTTCCATAGATACACTTCAGAGAATGCCAACCTCTGGTACACCCATATGGGCGCCCCCTTTAAATTCCAGTTGTGGTATCCATGGAAATGGGAATATGTCTAATGCCCTCTTGTGTCACAGTGTCTTAATGCTTAGGAAATAGACGAGTAGGTGAAAGCCTTTAATTCTTCTTAAAGTTACAGTGGGAACTCAAAGTCGAGTCAGGGAACGATTCAGTCACCTGTGAGAGAAAACTTGGTGGATGTGTTTAAACTGAAGCTAGAATTGGATGAGATGATTAGTGGGAATCTTGAAATGGCTCGCTTAGACTCTTGCCAAGAGAATGAGCTTGTATTCATGTGCAAGGACGTTATCAAATGTACAGGGCAAGTTTATGACAAACTATCTAAGTTGACTCAAAAATATGAGATAGACTTGAATAAGACCAAAGCCTAGCAGAGGAGTAACCACGTATGCTTGAAGAAGACATAGCCTGCATGAGAACTTCAGGGATAAAAATACACATTAAAGAGCTAATTTAGAACATTTAGTAATGGAATGAGTTGGATAAATGGGAAAGTTGATGGTCGAAAAAGAAAGAACCGAAAAGACAGACAGAGGAACCACCAGCTCTTGTAGAAGGAGGGGCGAGTACCTCAAATTTCTCATTGAGAGAAGTAGCAAATGGAGGTTATGTTCATGCGCCTTGAAGCAGAAGTGATCTTTCATCATTGACTATTGACTATCCGAAGTTGAGGCAGAAGCCAGTAGAGTGGTACAAGCAGGTTGAGCAATTTGTGAAAATTTCACAAGTATTCTGGGTTGATTTAAATACTCTGTTTGCTATTGTGGTTCCGAGTGACTTGTGGATAGAATGTAAAAGAGCCATTGAATGGCCTGAAAAAAACAACTGATAGATCCAGTGACAAAAGGCCCTTTACTGTTGATGATGAGGAAGTATCAGCAGGTGATGAAATTTTTAAAATTGAAGGTGTTGCCCAAAGATATCGATTCTTGATTGCCTTCCTAAAGCTGAAGGAAAGCCACTATTGTGCTCCAGCACTGGGAAAACCTGATTGCAATAAGTCATTTGCACTTTTCTGCAGTGAATGGGAGGGCTGTGCTCTCAGCGCTTACATAGTTACGCAGAAACACCAAAATAAATCAAATATTTGAAAACATTTTAAAAACCAATATGAAAAACATAAATGTCATACTCATAGCAAATAAATCATAACTACAGGCTACAAGCTGAATAACTCCTAAGCATTGTGGGTAGCAGGAATATGGCAGAGTGCTGTACTCAATGATTTTCCTCTATATTTAGATGAGAATAGTTCATAAAGTACTACAAGCTGTCGTACTCAGTGAAGTAAACACCCACATGGAAGCTTAAAGTATGGCCGAAGGAATTTTACAGACACCCCTTGGGACCTTATTGTTGTGGTGTGGATCTAGATTCATAGCATCGCCAAAGTCTGCCATTCTATCCGGTGATTAAGACCTACTAATGCCGAGCCAAAACTCCAGCTCCATCTTTTTTGTCTTTGCATGAGTAATCAATTCACATTACGATTCCTGTTTGTACCAGATACCACCTCTAGGACAAACCATTGCATGCCCATGGTATTATGATGCATTGTCCAATAATGGTCAACCAGAGGAGCATTTGCAAATTACAATGAATCCTTGATTGATGTTGAAGGATTGAAATTCTAACTTCCTTTCTGTATGAGCTGGGCCAGTGCCTTTGAAGTGCAAAAAATCAGAAAGTAAACCGAGTGCAAGTGTGGTAGGTGATAGAGCCACCCTACTATCTTGTCAGAGATGGCCCATTCGGCAACACCCACACCCTTTTTTGCAGTGGTTCCCAAACGTTTTAGAACCACAACCCACTTTGTAGTACAACAAACTTTCATGACCCACCTACCTACCTTAGTGGACTTTCAGGCAGAGCGGTCTAACTAAAGAATCATATGGTAGTGCATAGTCATTTAGATACAGCACATTTCCCATTGACATGGCCACTAAATGTGCACAGGCATACAGTTTTGATGATAAAACTTGATAGCACACAAAACATAATGTGTGGAAATCTGATTTCTGTGAACATTTACCATTTGTGGATCACAAAGTAAGTGTCTT
The DNA here is from genome assembly GCF_031143425.1 of Pleurodeles waltl. Classification (NCBI taxonomy): domain Eukaryota; kingdom Metazoa; phylum Chordata; class Amphibia; order Caudata; family Salamandridae; genus Pleurodeles; species Pleurodeles waltl. The sequence goes on from NC_090448.1 coordinate 1,129,138,494, forward strand.
AATTTGTTTGGATCCTATTAAAAATCTCTGTTTCCAGCACACTTCAGATCGAAAAATATGTGCTTCATTTTTGCTTTCCTAACTGCTGGATGCATACAATTCCTTTACAGGTATTGATATTTTGTTGTGTATTGTGAAAAGCAACACCGTACATTGTCACATAATTCACTCTAAAAACGACTCTCACTTTGAAGTCAGAGAAAAATAATCGTCATGTAAAAAGAGTAAAGAAGCCTGAAATTTGACCTCTGTCTTTGAATCACCAGCAAGTGTGACAAGCAATGGAAAGAATTTAAAGGCATCATTATTTATTGATCTGACTTTCACAAATACCTACCATGGGCTGTTTAGGGTCTACTCTGGGGTGGCTTATATGTATTAAAAAGGAAGATTTAGACTTGGCAAAAGGTTAATTTTGCCAGGTTGAAATGCCGATTTAAAACTCCGCACATAGACTGAAATGGCAGGCCTGGGACATGTTTAAAAGACTACTTATGTGGGCGACATAGTCAGTGCTGCAGGCACACAAATAACAATTAATTTACAGGCCCTAGGTACTTGTAGTTCCTCTATACTAGGGACTTCCAAGTAAACTAAATAGGGTAAATGTCTGTAAGCCAAATTAAGCTGTTAAAAGGAGAGAGCACAAGTAAGTTAGCGCTTGTTAGCAGTGGTAAAGTGCACAGACTCCCAAACAAACAAAAATGGGTTGAAAGACTGGCAGTGCTGGCGGTCTTAAGACTGCCCTATTATGACTGATTTCAGAATTCCACCATTTCGACACTAGTTGTGCTGGCAGTCCGCGGTGAAAAGGCAGTTCCACCGCCGGCACTGCCATGCCAAAAGACCGCCGCACACTGTATTATGACCCGTAATACGGCGTGGCGGTGTCCGCGGGGTGCTGCTCGTGATGGAAGCACCGGGACCCGTCCCCTCCCGGACGACCTCCTTGACGGACAAGGAAAGTGATCGTCTGACAGAGGAGGTGGTGGGGGTGTGAGTGCGTGTGTGAGCGTGTGAGTGCGTGCGTGAATGTTGTGAATCCAGGGGAAGGTCGGGTGTTTGTGGGTGCATGCCTGCTTGTGTGTGTGATTGTAGACGCGGTGGGGGGTGTGTGTGAGTGTTTGTGGATGGGGAGGGGGCGAGTGTGTGAGTGCATGTGTGCAGGGTTGAGCGATTGAGTGTGTGAGTGCGATTGAGCGGATGGAAGGGGTGAGTGTGTGTGTATGCGTGGACATGCGTATGTAAGTGGACGGGGAGAAGAGTGAGTGTTTGTGTGTGTGGACAGGGAGGGGGGCACTTGTTTGTGTGAGAGGGCGGGGTTCTTGTTTGTGTGAGTGGACGGGGAGTAGGTGCGTGTTTGTGTGAGTGAACGGGGAGAGTGGGTGCATGTGTGTCAGTGGACAGGGAGAGTGGGTGAGTGCATGTATGTGGTGCAGGGGGTGGGGGTGTGAATGTATGTATGCGCTGGATGGGGGAGTAAATGCGTGCTTGTCAGAGGTGTTTGTGTATGTATGTCAGTGTGAATGGGTGTGTATGTCGCATTTGCGTGGGTGAGTGGGGGTGTGTTTGTGTGTACAAGTGTGTGAGTGCATGCGTGCAGGTATATGGAAGTGTGTGCAAGTGTGTCCTGGCGACAGGAATACTTATTCCTGTCACTAGGATGCAAGACCGCCAGCTTTTTCTGGCAGTGCGACCACCAGAAAAATGCTGGTTGTCTCCCACATTGTAATATCGCTAGCGGTATTACGGCATCTGCCGTGCTGGAGGTGCTCACCTCCAGCCCGGCGGACTGCGGAGTATAAGCAGTTTGTCTTCAGCCAAACCACCAAACTCATAATTTGGTGGTCTTCACCGCTGACCCGTTGGCAGTGAGACTGCCACCCCAAGACCGCCAGGGTCGTAATGAGGGCCAATATGTTTCCATTAGCAGAGTGCATGTACACCACCTACATATATCAAAAAATATGGCTGTTAGTGCTATTGTGTTCTGGCCAGACTGCAGTATAAAAGAACAGTAGAAACACATGTTAATTCAAAAGTACTCTTGCCATGCAGAAAAACCTATTTTATATATTAATAAGTCACCCATAAATTGTGCTTTGTAAGCCCAGGCCTGGGTGCGTAATATAATATTAGGGCTACACTACACATTTAGAATAGTGTCGAAAAGCTATTTTCACTGCGTAGGTTCAGTTAGATTCTTCATGAACAGAACTGGGTAAAATTAAAACCACTATTTTCTATCTTTCCCTGACAAAGCACTAGCAAAATGATTCAAAGTTAATTTGTACTTAGATTAAAATCGAATTTCATTGTGAAAGTAGATTTTGATAGGTTAGTGGCAAGTAACTTAATAAAAATGAACTCTGTGCTACCTGAGTCAAAACTTGACTGAATTGATCCTCAAGGGTCAGGTGACTGACCTACTGTTTGTTCCAGGGACACAAAAAACAGGACTGTTAACCCCAGAATGGCCCTGCAGATCGTAGAGGAAAGGAGAGAGAGCGAGAGAGATTTGGTGCCTAGAAACCTGACTAGTGGACTTTGGAAGAAACAGTAGGAAATTTCCCAGCAGTTGGAGAAAAGTGGGACTTATTTATTATTCATCCTCTGAAGGACTGAGTCAAACCATTAAGGAATGTCCAAAGAGGGAGCTTGGAGTGTTTTGCTGCACTGAATATGGGTTCAGCATGACTTGTAGCAAAGGCTTCGACCACATGGAGCCAACCTTGGGATGCACCAAGCCAGGTTGTTTGCTGGCCCCTCTATTTTTATCTCTATAGATGAATGTTGAGCACACAGGAGTCCTAGATGCAACGCAAGAAGTTCCATGAATAGAGGATATCCAGGTACCAGGTCCGATGTATGCAGATGATCCCATTCTTATTCCTAGAAACGAAAAGGGCCACAAGCCCAGCTCTGCATCATGGAGAGTGATCGCACTACAAATGGACTGAAGAGCAAAACAAATAAATCAAATAGTATGGTGTTTAGGACGCACACTAATAGGTTTAATCCAGGAAAGAGCACTCTTTCTGGCATCTAGAAATAAAAAAAATGACCATTAACCCGATCAGGAATTAGCACATCCACAAAGCAATACAAAATCAGAAGCTTTGTCATATATTACCCTTTTAACTGCCGGCACACGTGGCAATTGGTTCTTTCTGCAGATTGACATGGCCGTACTAGCAAAAAACTGAATTCAGATCGCGTATGGGACTAAGGCCCATATTTATATTGTTTTAGCACCGCATTTGCGTCATTTTTTGACGCAAAAGTAGCGCAAACTTATAAAACCCAAATGCAGCGCTAAAAAAGTATAAATATGGGCCTAAACTCTGGAGATTGGACAAAATGCATTACAATATGAGACAGGTTTCTAGAAAAGGTTGCTCCGTTTCCTAAGGAGCCTTCCCACTATAGCCCTAAATACTGATGTTAGTTAAACGCCATACAAGAAAGGTGTTGCCAGGTTCCAGTAAAATACCCATTTAAGTGACGGACAGGGAGCCAGTCCAAGTATATGTATTTATAGATTGTGTAAGACTTCTTACCTAGGTTTGAAGCCTGGTATTTTGGAAAACAAAGTATCTTCGAGAAGTTTCAATTTTGGGATTAAGAAAAAGTTTATGACCCGACGCCAAGAGATGAGATGGTAATCAGTAGAAAGACACTGTGACAGGATCAGTTGGACATATTTGATGTCTCACAGCATCCTCAGCCTTGCTTGATGAAGCTGACAAACGTTTGCGAAAGGAGGCTCTTGCATTGGCCAAAAGTGCACTGGCCAGGTCCCAGTTGGATCTAAAGCCTGTGTAGGAAGACCTGTTGCACTTTAGGGCCTATTTTCAAGAAACTGGTGCATCAGTGCTGATATGCCAGTTTTCTTGCATTACCTCTGCCCCACCTAATGACACCAGGGGTGCACCGTATTTACAATACGGCGCACCATGGCGGTCATTAGGACAAAAGCGTCAGAATTCTTTATGCTATTGTGCCACTTTGCTGCACTATCGTAAAAAATGTTGCCGCTAGTGCAGTACAGTGCAAGGAAGGCCATAGGTTTCTATGGTTGCATCCGGTTAGCGTTAAAAATGGCGCCAAAAATGGCATAGTGAAATCTTGTTGATTTCACTTTGTCATTTTTGCCGGCTTCCTAGCGCCGGAACGCCCCCTTTGCATACATTATGCCTGGCGCAGGCATAATGTGATGCAAGGGATTGCAAAGTGGTGCAATGTGAGCACTGTGCCACTTTGTAAATACAGCGCAGCAAAAAACCCTTCCTAACGTCACATTAGCGTAAAGCTAATGTGACGCAAGAAGGCGCAAGGGGCTTGTAAATGTGCCCCCTTGTTTTGTATTGACTACTCTACCTCACAAGAGAAAAGACTGTTGTGTAGGGTCGTTTCAAGGAGCCACTTGACTCTGAAACAAATTCGATTCCTTAGCTAGATGACATACAGTACCTGGAAGAGAGATGACCTAAAAGGGAAAAACGTACTGATGGCAGAATATAGTGGAGGAGGGGTTTGCGTGCACCCAGTAAAGGATACATTAGCCATACTATAGGTGACCTCAGTAGATAAAGAACCTGACACGTTGCCCTTTTAATGCAGAGGAATGTGGATCTTTGCACTGATCCAAAAATTAGGTTGTTTTTTAATGTTGGTAATTGCATAGTATTATGTGTTTTTAATTTGTTTTTTTTATTGGTACCAAAGGCAAGGTGCCAAAAGCACTTACATTTTCTATTCTAAAAAAGATTCAGTTCCTTTGACGTTTTCTTCTTAGGATCAATTTGAAATTATTTTGTAAAGAGAGGAAAGCATTTGTGGACCAAACATAAATATAAAGTATCTGTGCTATAGCACTCATGCTTATAACAAATGTATCAGTACATGATTCAATAGAATGCAGTTGTGATTCAAGTATGAAAATTAGCAGTATAATGTGTGCTAACACCAATGATCCCAGCCCGATCTCAAATGCTGAAAAAAGAGATCCCTGACAGCATCACTGTGAGGCTTCCGGTAAGTCGGTCATCTATCATGAGACTCCACCAGGCGCAGCTCCTCCGCTAGGGAGGAGGAGTGTCACCCACGGTAGCAGCAGCAAACCTTTTACTACCAAACAATGCAAAACTATTTATTATCGTTTTGTAGTAAAAATGGCGGGGCCACGGGCTGTGATGAGCACTGAGCACTCCCCGTCAGTGCGCATGCATGTTTGGCCATCCGCCTCGGGCCGGCCAAACACACATGCGCACTGTGCTCTCTCCAGCCCGGCACTGTGTTGCTGGGCTGCAGAGAGCAGGCACAGGCTCCCAGTATGCCTGGTATTGCCCTGGCTGGGCACTCCAAGCCAATCCTAACGCTGCTCTGAGCAGGATCAGGATTAGCTTCATACTAAACACTTCTTCCTTTTTCTTGAAGACCTACTGAAATCTTCACTATGCTGACATCTTCCTGAAACTTTCTTAACTCCCTAATTAGAGCCCTGATTAGATGATTTGTTAACTATCTTATGTTTAGGAGACAGAACAGAAGTTTCTTAATGGAACGCCTATTTCTTATTCTCAGTTTCTGTATTGCTGTGACTGTTACTTTTCTTTACCTTATTTTGCTATGGCTCAATTTGAGATATGTCAGTTTGCCAGCTGTATTGCTGTATCTTTTGAATATATTCTTCACATGTCTATATACTGGATTGGTTAATAACCTGAAATAAAACCGTGTTATCCAAAGTTATCGATTCCTTGTCCTTATTATGTGTCACTTTGGCTTCACAAAATAGAAAATGTATTTTTGATGTTTGCTCTCTCTCAATGCTTCATGTCACATAACAAAAGTCCAGAGATTATGGTTTTGTTCCCTGCATGCTTGCAAGCCTAATGCAAAATTACCGAAATTACTCTGATTTTCAAATGTAATTAAACATTTGCCTATGCCTAGTTTTATTTTTTTTGCAAAGGTAATGGTGTTCAATGTTCTCTTTGCAATAAAGATATTGTCAGATTAAATAATATTACAAAATGATGCCTCTTCGTTAAGGACGTATGTAACTTGAACATGGTTGAAAATCTAAACCTCTATTGTAGAAGTGGCCTTCTCAAATGGCTCCTTCAACCTAAATTCTTACGTGAACAATATGATTGAATCAGCTCATCTGAAACTTCACCTTCTCAAGGGGAGCAAACTCCTCATTCTTCTAAATGACGTCTGGAAAGTATTATATGTGAGCTACTGTCCATGGGGTGATTCACAAAGGCATTTAATAGGACTTAAAAGAGTACCCTTAACATCTAAAATGGAAATTAAATTAGAATATTCAGAGATACTAACATATCAAAGAATTTCCTAATTCGCTAAACTGGAGGCAAAAATGTGATTCAAAATGACCTGTTGTGCTTATAACTCAATTCACATGAACACTTCTGCCTACCTCACAGAGAGTTGGACTGTTTCAGGTACCAACGAGACAAAATAACACAGGAATTGATAACTGAACAAGCAACTGTGTAATAATTCTCATGGGCGGTATTAAAAGTTTGGAGCTTTCTCCCTTCTGGACAGCGAGCACTAACTTCCCCTGGTTTCTTAGTGCTTTGAAAAAGACTAGGGGAAGCACAAGACAGGTCCAGAGGGGAAGCCCGTGCCATGACATCTTTTCATGAAAACCACAAAAGATTAATGTAGATACAAACAATCTGACTGATGATCCTGAATTTCTGGCATGGATCTGACCTTCCTGGATGTTTGTTGGACACCCACCAGATTCCTAGAAAACTCCACAATATGCTACATGGTGATAGTAACCCTGTGTTTTTTAAATACTCTTTTCCCACCTTCACCCTCTAGTCTTACTCCTTTCTCTCATGATCAGTGAAGACTCTATTTCTTTTCTGTAAAGTCAAAGTTTGGATATAAAGTGTTGTCGGGCCTTTCATCAACTTCTGTTTTTTTTTTTTTAAGAAATAATATTACAAATAGAAAACTTGTGACATCCACCCCCACTCAAAAAATATCCAGTTTTTGACATATTTCTTATTAGTGAATTTTCTGCCTTTTCAGATTAATGCTAACTCTGTAATGAACCACAGTAGAATGTAATTGCTGTTTAGTTCATATTTTCTTTCAAGAAAAAACACGGCTTAGATGGAGGATATGAAGAAATCATGATCCTTCTGTTCTTTATCACAAAGCATGCCATCCGTGTCCATTTGTTGAAAATGAGAGAACTGTGAAGGTTTGAGAAAAAAGATATCATCAAAGCAATGACAGTAAGGGTGTTATCAGCTTGAACAGCATATTCAGCCCAAATGACGAAGCAGCCGCACCAATCCGATCACAAAAGCAATCTTCCTCATTACCAAGTGTTAAGAAATGATCTATATGATGTGTTCCCTACTGAAACGCCAAGTTCTTCTCAGAGTAAGAGACCCAGGGAATAAAATTCGTACATAGGGGATCCCTAGTCAATTTTAACAGCAGCTCACTACCAATTTACATTAGTTCTAGGATTCGCAGCTCACCTAAACTGATGCTCCTGGCCTACAGGCAATGCCAAAAGATCTCTGTCGAAGAGCCCCCGTGAGGGGCCCATTGGGCATTGCAGCACAAACCCTACAAGGAGCACATCCTGATGATGAAGCATGCCATTATTGGTGGGTGAAGGCCTGCCTTTGATGACCAGAACAGGTCCAGGCTGGCTTCCCCCTGTTGCTATGGAATGGCACAATGTTCTTTTAGTTTAGTTGATGAAGGGAGGACGTGTGCTTGACCGAAATCCCTGTCTGCTCCCCAAAGTTTCACAGGACTTGTTGAGCATGGCCAAAACAAATTCCTTAAGGCAAATACCCTTTTAGCAGTATCCATATAAAATGGCCCTGCCCTACAGAATCCGGGCACAAGACAGGGCTTTTGGCCATGCCTGTTTTTAGACCCTTGGCCACAGTAACAGAGGGATACTGTCACAGTCTCCAAAGGCACTTGGAACTGAGGACTGCTTACAGCTATGCCCTGTACAAAGCGTCCTCCTGTCAGTACTCTGAGGAAACGACTTCTAGCCATGCTTAAGGAACACTGGTCACTGGGTGTGGTCAGCAGACGTACTGTGTCACCCCAACCAATTGCCTTGCGTAATAATAGTATCAGAAAATGGCAGCCCAATAACCCACTGGGAAATTGGGTATACATTTATCAAAAAACAATGTTCCAATGTGCTAATTTGAATTAAAGGTCCGGATTACTTCATACTAGTGGTTCTCTAACTTTTTAGAACCACTACCCAATTTTTAGAACAACAAACTTTCATGACCCTCCGAGCTTTAAAGGACATGAGCTGGACAATTTTTTAATGTAGTATGGTAGCACATTGCCATATACAGACAACACATTTTCCATTGAAATATCCACTAAATTTGCACAGACATTCAGTTTTACTGATACAACTGTACTACACACAAATGATAATGTGTGGAAATCAGGTTTCACTGAATATTTAAAGTTTGTGCGCCACCAAATAAAGTATCTTGATTTGTTTAGATCCCTATTAAAATGTTTGTTTCCTTCACACTTCAGAATTACAAAAAAGTGTGTTTCATTATTGCTTTCCTAACTGCTGAATGTGCTTACTTCATTTACAAGTATTTACATTTTGTTGTGTGTTACAACAAATGACATCCTACAGCATTTCCTTTCACATATCTGTACTCCAGCAAGTTTGTCCCATATTTCACTTTACTTTCTCTAACTGCTAAGTAAGATGAGTTTGTAAACACCAATTCTTATTTCTAAAAAGTAGCAACTTGTTAAAAGCCATAGCCTGACATTTAGGCTCTGTGTTGAAGCACAGCAAATGTGACAAGATAAATACAGAATTGAAAGGCATGTTTATGTATTACCTTGACTTTCAACCTTTCCAAAAAATCGCGACCCACTAGTGGGTAATGACTCATAGTTTAGGAAACACTACTCTATACAGTGCCACTAAATGTAGTGAACAGTGAGGTCCATGATACTTTTGTGGTTCAAAGCTCCCTTTTGTTGACATACATGAATACATCAGTTAATGCACATGAATGTCTTCCCTTCCCACGATATCTCGTAATAGTATGCATCCAGTGAAAAACTTTGACAACCCATCAATCAATTTTCACTATCTACCAGCTGTGAGTAACAGTGCCTCGTGTCTTCCTTAATTGGGCATGCGTAAAGCACAGTGACCAGTCCTTTAAAGCCTCTCCCTGTCCAGAAATATCAGTGGGTGGTGCCCTTGGCTTCTGACAATAGATTGGACTGACAAGTTCCTTTTGACGTCCAAAACACATGGATACGTATTGGAAATCAATAGTCACGCCTCAATTTTCAGCCCTTTTTTTTCCCTTTCAGCTAAGTTCATACAAGGGTCTTTGTGACCTTTGTGACAGATTGCAGCCTTTATTTATTTAAATAATTGTGTGTAGGTGTCAGCATGGGTACGTGCAAAGGGTTCATTTTCATGTCAATAGTGTAGCAAGCAGGGGACCTAATGCAAGCAGTAAATGGCTCTTCGCATAATCTGTTTTGGTAGTGAAATTGGGTTGCAATGGACCCTTCACACCTGAGGTCCCCCTTGCAACTTCACCTGCTGCACTATTTATAGCAGCGACCCTAGACTTGGCATTTCTCTTGTCTCATATCCATCCTACCCAAACATAGCTTCGCTTTCACTCTTCCTCAGAGTTTCTTCGGCCTTATTCCTCTATGTAGTCATGGAACTCCTCAGTGACTTGCAATATTCTTATAATGTATGGTGGGGGGTGCTTTATCCCATGTATAATTTAGTTCATAATTCACCAGCTTTTAACACAAACTACAGAGCCATACAAAGAATGAGCCACCTGTTGTTATATTGTAGAATTGCACTGTCTTTGAAGGATGTGGCATTGTGGTGGTCATTATGACATTGGCAGTCAGGTGACCGGCACGCCGAGGATGGCGGTAGTACCAATGCCAGGCCGGCAACAGCCAGTGCGGTGTGACCACTGAAAATGGCAGTAGCAATCTCCAGGCAGGTGGAAGACAAGGATCCGCCCACCATATTATGACATAGCACACCGCCAGAATTTCCTGGGCGGTAGCAATGCCACCAAAAGCCTGGTGGAAATACATCATATAAAAGGAAACACTCAGCTCCAGGGACACAGAGGAGTCAGCGGCCGCCATGGAACCTGAACTGGAAGTCTTCCCGATGCTGTACCACGCCATGGCCATCCTGGAGCACCAATGCCGATGAAGACGACAACGGTGAGTACAGCTGCTTAGCACACAAGGGAGGGAAGGAGGGAGGATGGGGAGAGTGACACACACACGCACAACACACACCATACACACACACCACACACCCAGAACCATCTGCAGAGTAAATCGACAGTAACAGGACCTAGGAGCAAAGAAAGCCAGAACACATACCTCTGTTCCAACCACTGTAATCCAGTAGGATGAAGAGCCCAAATCCAAACAAATACAGAATTGCATATTTACATGCAGGGCCACTGGCCAGTTCAAAGTCTGAAAATGCCCACAGGGCAAAGTCCAAGCCCCAACTTGACTCCTGACAACATCGGGACTCCACAGTGCAGGGGCATCATGTTGGAAATGGACAGGCACCTCAGGGGGCAGGGGTGGGTGGCGGTGCGTTTTGGGAGGGGGTCCTTGGGTTTGGGTTTGGGAGAGGGCTGGTCTTTACCCTTCCGTTTTGGGGGCAGAGGAGTGGGCTTGGAGCAGGGGGCAGGAGTTCCACTCATGTGCCCCTTAGTGGCAGCCGAAGTCTTAGGGGATGGATTTGGTGCTGGAGGTACTGGGCGGGGGTGGGTGGAACTTTTATCTTACGGGTGGGATGGGGGAGGGAGAGGGAAGAGGTCATGGTGGGAAAGAAAAATGGGCGGGCTGTGGGAGGAGGTTTGGGAGTGGAGGTAGAGGGAGTGGTTGTAGGAGGAGTAGGTGTGCTGGACTTGGGTGCAGGGGCATGGACAGTGTGTGTGTGTGAGGTGGATGGCTGTTAGGGGTCTGAGTGCGAGCGTTTTTGTGTCTTTGGAGAGGGGGCAGACAGGGTGGAGGAGGTCAAACAGGTCCTGTGGATGGATGTTTTGGTGGTGTCTCCACAAGTGAGGTGGGTGTGCTGCATGAGGTGGTGATGGTGGTGACTGCGCATGTGGTGTGTGGGGTGCATGTCTGCAGATCTGCTGTTGTGGTGAATGTGGGCAAGGCGGTGCAGGTGATAGGTCCAGGGACCGTTGATGCAGTGCATGCAGGTGTGAATGCTGATGTGAGTGTGAGGGAGGAGGTGGAGGGGGAGACAGTGGAGGCAGTGGATGATGTTGTTTGTGCATCTGTGTGTTGGCTGTGTGAGTACTTGTGGACTGAAGTGTGCTGCTGTGTTTGTCTGCGCGAGTCTTGTCTGTTGTTTTGGGTGCATGCTTGTCAGAATGTCTGCATGGGATGGGCTTGGGGAGAGGCGACTGGGACTGGGAAGTGGTAGTTGGAGGGGGGACGGAAGAAACAGGGACACTGGCTGCCGTCAGAGAGGAGGCCAGAGCCTGAAACGATCTCTGTAGGGCCACAGTGAATGCTCAACAGGAAGGCATTGCATTGCTGCATCTGGGATGCCAGCCCCTGGATGGCATTCACTATGGTTGACTGCCCTACAGAGATGGATCTCAGGAGAACAATATCCTCCTCAATCAGGGCAGCAGGGCTAACTGGGGCAGGGCTTGAGGTGCCTGGGGTGAAGGAGACGTCCACCCTCCTGGGTGAGTGGGCACGGGCAACTCGGTGGGGGGCTACTGGGAGGCGGGGCAGGTATGGGGGGTGGCGGTAAATCCTGTAGCTAGGGTGGTCCCAGAAGGCTGCGCCACCATCAGGATACTTCCATCGGAGGAGGAATCAGAGTCAGTTGTATCAGCTCCTGTCCCCCCCCATGGTGCTCCCCTCGCCCTCCGTCCCACTGGTCCCCTCGGCATTGGTGGACTCTGCCTCCTGGGTCCCGTGGGCTGCAGCTCCCTCACTCGGCAGTGCCCCAGCTCCTTCACCAGATGATGCTTAGGCACACATGGACAGGATGACAAAAGGAGAGGGGGGAGAAAGAAAGGAGGCACATGGTCAATCACAGCACCAACAGCACAGATGGCATATACATCACTATCACTAACTGAGACTAAGAATGGGCAGTATGGACCACACTGGCATACCACTGGCTAGGCACCACAGCAGGTAGGAGCCAAACACTGCCATCTGCACACCAACTGGGACTAACTAAAAGCTGTCTGACATGGTAAGCCAGCTACCTAGCTATCAAAAATATGCATTACACCCAAAATACCTAAGCTGGACCACACAGCAATGTCTAAACTGGCATATTGGGGCATCCACTGACTAGAACCCTTCACCCAAATCCCATGCCAGGCAACAAAGATGGTTGTCACACACACTCTGCTCACCTCCTTGTGGCTGCTGTGATGCCCTCAAGCGCCCATCCAGCTCTGGGTAGGGCACCGCAATTATGAGGGCCATAAGGGGGGTCAGATTCCGATGGGCACTCCTCCCTCATTGAGAGGCCATCCCCAGCTGGGCCTCCACAGTCTTCCAAGCCCAGTGTCTCAGGTCCTCCCACCGTTTCCTGCAGTAGGTGTCCACCGGCTGTGGACCCCTAGGGTCCACACGTCCTTGGTGATGGCACACCACAACCCCTTCTTCTTATGGGGGCTGACCCGCAGAAGAAACACAGACAGAGGGACACCATGAACCACACAGTCCAGCCTCTCACACATATTGCCTACATATTGCATTTGCCCCTCATCAGGCACACACATGACCCGTACCTCTGCATTAACACTGCCACCAGCCATACCCCCCCAAATGACACACTGCCAGCACACACACACACATCTACATGCAGCCATGTTGCATGCAACGTGCCCATCATGAACGTGTCCGTCAGACCTGTTGGTCTGGAGGCCCATACAACTGCCCATAAAGAGGTAGGACCCCATCCACGAGCCTCTCCAACTCCTCCAACATGAAGGCTGAGACCCTTTCCCCTGTTGGATGGGCCATGGCAGGTTCCAGACACAAGTCACAGCAGCACACGCAGTGGAGATGTAGTCCTGTGGAAAGTCAGGAATCAAGTGAAGTAGTAGGAAGTAAATGGCAGTCACATCAGCGGCGGTGACACCGTCACCGTGGGCGTTGATCATCATTGTTTCCTGTACTCCATAGAGCCCCATGTTAGCCAATGAGGAATTGCATGGCGGTGCCGACTGCCTCCTGCTATGATGCCTAACGCTGACGGAGTGAGGTCACTTCCACCTGTCCCTTGCATACAGGACAGGCGGTTGCCATTTTCTACTGCTAGTAGACATGTATTGTCACGGTTTTCACGGGGCTTACCGTCGAAGTTGATGAAAGTTGGGGAACCTCCCCAGTTCCGGCAGGTTCTGCTCGGGCCGAGGTAGGGGCGACCCCTTCCGGTAGCCACAGTGCTGTTTGACAATAGCAAGCCACTACAGTCCGTGCCCCCCAGAAGGAGTCCCAGAGGAAAAACCCCAATAGGGTAAAAAACCTCCAACAGGAACTCCCTGAAACAGAAGGAGGGCACTAGGGTGTTAGAACTGAGGATCTGAAGTACAGGAAGACTGGAGACAAAAACAGATCAGGAAATACTGGATCAACAAGAAGAAACCAGCCGGAGCGTGACTACCACCAAAGGAGTGTTGCAACGCAATGAACAAGCAGCTAAATTCCCCTTATATACCCCTAGACAGGAAGTAGGAAACAGGAAGTAGGAACACCACCATCTTGAATTGGGGAAAAGATTATAACATTGAATAAAGAACATGCGTCCAACAAAAAGAAACAATGCATGCTGGGAAGAGAGGAAGTGGGTAGCATGCTGGGAAAGGGAAAAGGTCTGCATAAAAGCACCATCATGTGCAAGTATCCGGCTTTTGCCTGTGCATGCTGGTAAGTGCCCAAAGTACCTCATGTCAAATTGTAAAGTGCACTAAATGCGCTGTGTGCGGCAGGATCTAGACCCAACACGAGGTCTATCTCCTGCCCCGTTTGTAATTATTTATGAAGACAGAAGAAGGGGGCGCGGCGAGTGCCGCGACCCCTGGCCGTACTCGTGGCCTCCCCCGCGGCCTGCATGCACGCCGCGGCTTCCCCCGCGGCCTGCATGCAAGCCGCGGCTTTCCCCGCGGCCCGCACACAGACCGCAGTAGAATGCCACGGCGCGGCTGCCCGAGCCCGCGGCCGCGGCGGCCGCGACATGTATTGATTTAAAAGTGTGTCATTGGTGTCGAATGTTCACACCTAGACAATTCCGGTGTCCAACATACAAACATACTCTGTTTACACTGATGTTGTACGTCCATAGTCGCTTGAGTAACACCCTTCTTACTTTTGGGTCACTTAGGTACCAACCACTGTGGAAGAATAGGAGGAGGAGGAGGCAAGCACCCATATACAGACCCCTTGTGGACTTGGCTACACTAGAGGACTGGCACATCATACTCACTTATAGCCTGGACAGGGCCACAATCACAGAGCTGTGTGAACAACTGGAGCCTGATGTGCTACCTGCTATCCTTTGCACCACAGTAATATCCCCTTTTGTGCAGGTACTATCAGTGCTCCATTTCCTGGCAACAGGCTCTTTCCAGGTGACAGTGTGCTTGGCTGCAGGAATGTCACAGACAATGTTCTCTATTGTTCTTGCAAGGGTTTTGGCTGCCTTGCTCAAACACATGTGCAGCTACATCGCATTTCCCCAGGTAGATAAATTGCCCACTGTGAAGGCTGGATTCTATGCAATGGGACACATACCACAGTGATTGCGGCCACTGATGGGACCCATATTGCCTTAGGCCCCCCCCCAGGGCCAATGAACAGGCGTGCAGGAATAGGAAGAGTTTCTACTCACTCAATGTCCAGATAGTGTGCCTTGCTGACTAGTACATCTCCCACGTCGCAGTCAAGTATCTTGGGTTGGTCCGTGATGCCTTTGTCCTGAGGAATAGCAGCGTCCCACAGCTGATGGCACAACTACAGAGGCACAAAGCATTGCTTATAGGTGAGCCTGATTCCCCACTCAATGTATGTCAGTGCATGCCTTCAGGAGTCATCCCATTGCCATTGTGCAAAGCTAATGTGTGTCCCTCATGTCCTAGGCCTTGACCTCTGTTAGGAATCCAAGAACAGGGGCTGAGAATAGGTACAATGATGCTCATGGGCGTACCAGGAGGATTGTTGAAAGGACCTTCGGTCTCCTGAAGGCCAGGTTCAGGTGCCTCCATCTGACAGGTGGATCCCTATGCTACTCCGATGAGAAGGTCTGCAAGATTGTTGTTGTGTGCTGCATGTTGCACAATTCGGCCCTCAGATGACATGTGCCCTATCTCCAGGAGGAGGGGGATGACAATGCACCTGTGGCAGCAGTGGACAGTGATGACAATGAGGAGGAGGAAGAGGAGAAGGATGTGGACAACAGAACACATATGATAAGGCAGTACTTCCAATTACACTCAGGTAAGACTGTTGAACTAAACATTTCTCCATTGAAGTGTTGTGCTGTGTGGCTGTAGCAGAATGTCAGTCACTACCTTTGGATCCCGACTGACTGCCACCTATGACTTCCCTTAATGCAGATGTTGGTGTGGTTACAGCAGTGTAATGCTGTGATGTGTACAGACTGCTGAGACACATATGTAGGATAGATCAACATGTTACTGGATATTTGCACAGGATCATGCAGTTCAATACAGTTCAATACACTGCACATTACCTTCAGATAAAGCACTATTACTCAAGTTGTGTCCAAGGGTGTTTATTAATAAATGAGGTATACAATGCAAAGTGCAATAGAGTGCGGTGATGGTTGGGAAAAGTCCAGTGTAATGGGCATGTCTGTTTGTTGCACAGGACCAGTGTCCAAGGGGCCATAGGAAGGGGAGCAATGGCAGTTCAAAATGGATATGGTGACAGAGTGGAACACAAGGGGGACATTCTGGAGGAGCTAATTTTCTGGCAGTGGTCTTCGTCTTGGCAACTGTCTCTGGTGTCTGTCTGGGCTGCAAAGAATGTTTGCGGTGGTCCACCTTCTGCAGGGGAGGGGTGCTGGTGGCCTCTGGGTCCTGACGGTCCTGTGGCAGGCCCTCCTGTCCACTAGCTGCAGCAGATGTTGATGGCTGCTGGGTGGAGTGGCTAGTGGAAGTGGCCCACTGGTGTGCTCTGTTCTCCTGCGTTAGCCATGTCACCCAGCACCCCTACAATGGAGGTCATGTTGTCATTTAGACCCTGCAACTGCTGCATGACCTCCTGGTGTTGTAACCCCTGCAGCCGCTGGTTCTCCTGCATGATGTTGATCACCTGACCCATCCTTTCCTGGGATTGTTGGTATTCCCCCAGGACATTTGTGAGTGCCTCCTGGGCAGTTGGTTCCCTGGGCCTGTCCTCCCCCTTGGGCACAGCTGTCCTCTGAGTGCCCCTGGTCCCCTGTGCCTGTGTCCCCTGAACGGTGTGCCCACTGCCACTCACACCAGGAGCCTCATTGTCTTGCCTGTGTTGTATGGACTCTGGTCCCTGTACTGGTGGGCACACTACTGATTGATGTGTCCTGGGGACAAAGGTCTTTTGGCGTTGGCTGGCTGCTGTGGTATTAGATTCTGACCAGTGGCCCCAGATCGGCTAGGGAGTTCATCCAGATCCAGAGATCCTGAGTTGCTGTCTTCACTGGGGGCATCTTCTGTTGGGGCACTGGGTAGCTGTGGCACCTCCTTGCCACTGACATTGGCTGGGGCACCTATGGGGATGTAAGTGATGTATTATGCTACATGTCTGTGACATATTTCATATTACTACCTTTCCCTATGTTATTGCTGTTGTCCTCATACCTTTGGTTGTGTATGGTGATGGATTGTGGGATTGTTAGTTCTCCATGCTGTGCATGCATTGGTGGTGGGTGTGCATGCACAGATGGAAGGGATGTGCATGCAGTGGGTATGGCATGCAGGGCTTGCCACTTAGGTTTGGTAATTGGGGTGGTGCACTGTGTGGGATGGAGTGGGTTGATGGGAGTCAGGGTGAGGGGTTTTGGTGGCATGCAGGTATGGGGAGTGATAGGTAGTAAATGTTGACTCACCAGGGTCCAGTCCTCCGGCTACTCCAATGAGTCCCTAAGGATGCATTATTGCCAAGACTTGCTCCTCCCATACTGTCAGCTGTGGGAGAGGAGGTAGGGGTCCACCGCCAGTCCTCCTGATGGCGAGCTGGTGCCTTGCTGCAATAGAAGGCACCTTCCCCCGTAGGTTGTTCCACCTCTTCCTTATGTCGTCCCTTGTGTGTGAATCTTGTCCCACTGCGTTCACTCTGTCCACGATTCTCCACCATAGCTCCATCTTCCTGGCCATGGAGATCTGCTGCACCTGTTCTCCACACAGCTACGGCTCTACCCTGACTATTTCCTCCACCATGGCCTGCAACTCCTCATCAGTGAACCAGGGGTGCCTTTGTGGGCACATGGGTGTTGTATGGAGTGTGTTGTGAAGAGGGTGATGTGTGAAGTGGTGGGGTGTGTGGTGGTGCATGACGGATGAAGGGTTAGTTGTGATATATGTGTGCAGTTCTTTCTAGATTGGCGTGGCAAAGTGTAGAGGCCTTCTCATGTTTGCAAAGGATTGTGGGTGATGTGGGGGGGTGTTTTATAGTGCTGTTGGTGGGTGTGTGGGGTGTGTGTATTTGTGTCAGGTGTGGGTTTTTGGTTTTGGCCAATGTTGTCTTGTTTTGTTTTTGGGTGGCCATATCCGCGGCAGTGTTCAACCACAGTAGTGGTATAAACCCACAGAATTTGCTGCGGTGAACTCTAAATTTGGTGGGCAGAGTAAAGGCAGGGTGATAGACGTAAAGTCCTCCACCATCCTGACTGCCTTTACTTTATCCATCAAACTCTAAATCGGGGCCATAATCTATAAATGCCCCAAATGTCAGGAACCACTTTGTGAAATTCAAGTTACTAATAGAATTGACGCACTAAGGGGCATATTTAAGAAACGTGGCGTTGCATGCAGTGCAGCACCACTTTTCTTGCTCCCCTTAGCGCCCCTGTAACACCACCACGTATGCGCCATATTTAAAATATGGCGCACCATGGTGATAGTTAGAGGATTAGCGCCAGAATTTTTTACGCTAGTCTGGTGCTTTGCAGGATTAGCATGAAAAATGTTGACACTAATCTTGCAAAGCACCCAGAAGCCCATTGAAACCAAAGGAGGCCTCCTTTTAACTCCTGCTGTAAGCATGTGTCAAATGTCCCGAAAAAAATAAAGCAAAGAAATCTTCTAGATTTCTTTGCACTGTTTTTTTGGCTCCCCTAATGGGGGAACGCCCCCTTTCCATGCATTATGCCTGGCACAGGCATAATGTAGTGTAAAGGGTTACAAAGTGGTGCAATGCATGCATTGCGCCACTTTGCAAATATGGCGCAGTGTTTTGGGCCTTCTAACAATGCATTAACTTAAAAAATTATGCTAATGTGGCATTAGAATGGCGCTCGGGGGCCCTTAAGTATGCTCCTAATTATTTTTGTTTTTAGCAAAATTTGGAAAACTCTATTTTCCCAACTTCCTACTTGTAATATTGAAACTAACATAACCTAAACACAATAATGACAGACCAGGATCAGACCCTAAATGAACTATTGAGTATTGGATCAATCCACCTTAAACCTACACAGAAAAGTATCTCAAGCAGAGGAATAAGCTAATTGCTCAGCTGATTTTACCCCCCTTTTACAAATTCTTTAGGTCTTCCCTTAAATACTTGTGTGATATGCTTCAAAACAATTTGCAGTTAAGATTTTAGGGAAAACACAACAGAGAGATGACTATTTTGGGCTTGATTATGATGAAGCAGAAATGAAGGTTTTACATTTATTAGCGCTTAAACGTAGTGCTGCAATAATCATGTGTGACTTTAACCGAACTAATAAAGATTGTACGGGGACAAAATGTGCCCTCAGAGTAGTTTGCCAACATTTATAAGCGTGCTTTATATAACGTGATGTATTAGAATTGCACTAATCCGACATAATCGTAAACGTGTGCTATGATTTGCTTGTTTGAAATGTTTTAGCTTAGCATTACTTTAGTGCAGGCTTCGGCCTAGTTGCCTGGTCTCACGGTTTAGATGCTCGTATTTTTCCAGAGTGCTATTAAACGTGTATTTTTGCTTGAAGCTGTACTTTTCCACTGAGATCGTTCACATGCTTATCTTAAGGTTTCATGCCAGCCTGGCATATTTTCTCTTTACTCCAAGGTCAATCTGCAGGTGCGGACAATGGAAGCTCTGAAAGTGAGTTAATTGGTATAAAATGTTGCAACTTGCGTACCCGTCTCCAAGGATAATGTATGCTTAAGTAAAAGCTTGAGAACTGTTGTTTTTGATTGGACAATTTGAAGCTAACCTATGAACCCTCCAATGGAAGACCCTACTGGATTTGAACTGTTGTCTATTTAAACCAGGTGCACGAGAAGAAAGTAGCCATTACAGCCATTTGCCAGCGATTACGAACATTTGGACATTGCAGCTATTATGGCCCACCTTGCTGCGACGCCATTTTGAGAGACTTTGATGCTTTCTCTAATCGAGAGAAAGAGCCTTAAATGATTCTTACCCTAGAGACTTTAACTTTAATTAGTCCCTTTGCATGAAGTAGTAGTTTATCTTGCCGCCGTGAGGCAACTGCCCCGTCCACCCCTGCCCCTTTGCCCTGTCCCAAGCTGATCGGGAAACGGTACCTGTGAGACGAAGACTTCCTTGAATGCTGATTGTAATTGGTAAATATGAAAGGAAATTGTACAATTGCATTGTGTTTCTTTTAGGTAACCAACTGCTGATTTTTTATAAGAGCCCTAGTTAGGAGTTTTCTAAATTAATGTTGCTAAATTGTTTTTGCATGAAGTCCCACATGCCGATGCTAATTTGAGGTTAGATGAGGATTCCTTTTGTTGCACGATGCAATTTGAGACCTTGTTATGCTGACTAAATGTATGCAATTAGCTCATTACAGATTATAGTTTTAGTGATTTGCATTGCTATTATCGAATGCCTTGTTATTCAAATGCTACATAGATTGCACATGTTTCGCCGTTATGGACAGCTACTAATGTTCATTTATGTTTATCATTTGGTGTTGAGACACATCTATATTGTGCTAGCTTTGTTAATATAGGGAAATAAATTCACTAACTTTGAATAAATTGGTGTGATTATTCCTGACTGAAAGGTCAGGGTTCGCCGAAATGTATTCTGGATTAATTGTTAAGTGTTATGTTGATCAAGGTATTGCTTATGTTCGTTATTGATTATTGATTTGATTAAATTGACTGACTAAGAGTAAGGAGAGTCCCATTTAGCCAAAAGATTCATCGGCCTAAAGAGCGTCCAAAATACAGGTAAATTATTAGTACGGAACGCTCTATCAGTAGATGGTAGCAGAGGACGGTTTCGCCTTTTGGGACCCTGTACTCTTAAAGTACATGGTTTTGAATTAACGGTTACGCCCTTTGAGACCCCATTCGAGAAGTTGAATTAGATTTTTCTTGGGTAAAAATAGATTGACAGAATGATGAGGGGCTAAGTCCACCGCGACTTTCCCGGGATCTCGGAGCTTGCGAATGAAGAGAATGGAGGTGTGGAATCAGCGTTGGCGGTACTAGTGATGGTATGAGTAAAGTTAGGGTTTTGCGCTTGCACAGCTTATTGCCGCAGGGTGTGTGAAAAGGTTGCGAGGATTTTAGAGGATAGCGGAGGTGCGACTCCGAGTGTAGAAGTAGGGAAGTCGTCGAACTTCATAGAAATAGCGGAGGTGCGACTCCGAGCGTGAGAGTAGGGAAGTCGTCGAACTTCATGTGCGTGTGGCGCTTTGTGCATAAAAAGGTCCACGGGGTTGTTGTTGTTGAGACGGGCCCTGCGAGGTCAAGAGACTCCGGAGTATGTTGTTTTATGTTGTGGTCTGGTCGGTTTAGTAGGTTGATCGGGCGTGGTCAACAAGTCGGTACGTGTGTCAAGGGAGTGAAAGAAACTTCGACTTCGGGCTTTGACAAAATTCTAAGTGCACTAGAATAGATCATTGACAAGTTGAGAGTAGGTCTGCGGGTCAGATTTTGCTTGCGAACGTGGGGACCGAGAAAGATGGAATAACTGCCGAGGCTAGTGAAAAATCCCTAAGGTCCTGAAGCGACTGTGTTACCCTTCCTGTAGTAAACCGACAGATCTGTTTTATATTTTTGGTAGCTCGCGATACATGCAACAAGTTGTTACGAGAGGAGCTCAGTGAAGGAGGACTAGCCGCGAGGCTTTGTCAGCCGCAGTGTGTGTGAGTGTGACGTCACTAGGAGCCGCGCTGGGATAGGTTGGTTGCAGAGAAGGGTCGCGCACGGATTGGACGCAGTCCGTGGGGCTCGATTGGAAGGGGAAAGGCAAGCGAAGAGTATTCCGGGAATTAAAGTCACCTATTGATTACAAACTTTGTGAAATAAAAAGACGAGAAAATGAAATTTTTTAAAGCATTAAGGAGTGCGATGAAGGGGGAGTCTTACATTAAAGCGAGCGTAGGAGAGGAGACCCCGCCCGAAGGTACCCCAGCTTACATTGTAATGGAAGAGAAGGGGGTAGCTCCGTGTCTTTGGCTAAAGCAATGGCACAAGCTGACAGAGAAACATGGGAGCGTAGCATTCCCGATCCATGGAACATTCAATATAAGGATCCTAGAGAATTTGAGATTCGCGATGTACGACATGAAGGTACCTCCAAGGCCAGCACAGTTTCAGGCTCTAGCAATTTGGGAACTAATGGCTAGACAGCAGCAGCAAAATAAGTTCGAGACTAGGATAAGGAAGGTAGAAAAGACACTAGCGGACGCTAGGTGGGATAATGCACAGAAGGTGTGGAGGTCGGATGTATTGCAGGGGATAAAATTGTTTCCCGCGATTACTAAGGAAGAAGAGGAGACAGGTAAGAAAGCTACCTGTAAGACAAACAGGAGGTGTTCCAAGGATAGAGAGGACGAGGAAAAGTTGAGAAGAGAAGAGGAGTTAGAGGATGAGGAGTTAATCATGCAATTGCTGAATGACCGTCCACCACCTTATGCGGAGAGTGGACAAGGTCCAAGTACCAGTTCTGCCCCTCCGGCACCGGTACAGAACACTGAAACTCAGAGTTCAGGAGCATCATCGGGATCTAAGGACCCGAGTTTACTGTTCACCGCGCAGATACCGCAGGTTAGGAGAATATATCCAGATGTGCCCATGTTGAAACCTGCAGAAAATTATCAGTCGCAGGCCCCAAGGTACTACAGCAGTGACAATAGTACGGGAATGATTCTAGATCCAACCGCAATGGGAGGACAGAATGGTCACAACCCAACCATGGTACAAGCTGAATCAACCCAGTTTTTGATGCCTCAAAAGCAGATGCAGGGGGGAACAGCACATGCTCAAATGACGGGGAGTCAGATGGGCATGCCGGCAATGATGACCCATACTGTGGGAATGAACATGTCTCAGAACATGGGAAATGGACAAAACCCAGATGCGATATCGCTACCCATTACTGTAGGTCCACTGGTACCTTTGTACAGTCAGCCTAACTTGGGTATGAGCAGTCAAGGATCAATGCTGCAGAATGGGACAGAAAGAAGGTGCATAGAAAACACTCCAGGGATAACTCCAATAGCAGCTCAGCCAACTGGATCTGGGTCCTTGATGGAGTTTAGTCCCATATGTGCTCAGTCAACGCTGGTGAGGTCGAGTCCCCCACTGATAATACCTCTAACATCGAACACTGAAAAGTTGCCGCAACCATCAATGGCAGTCGATGTGAATGCTACACTGATGGGGTTGAATGCGCAACAGCTGACACAGTGGTTCAACAGTCTGAATTCCACACAAAGCTCAGCCAGTGGGAAGGGAGAAGACTATCTGAATAGGGTCAGGTTGAACATGGAAGCACAAGAATTGGTGGAAGGGACTATGGGTGTGAATAGGTTAGAGTCCTACTCGGAAGAAGAGCTGAGGTATCTATGTCCCAGGATTACGAAGGAAGTGAACAAGGTACATAAAAGCTTGCAGGAAATAGCTGACAAAAACGGGGTTGACATAGACAAGACAAAACACTTGAGCAGAAGCTACAGGTTGGATTTTGGGACCACAGATTTTGAACACATGAGGTCAGCAGGCATGAAGGCGCACCTTAGAGAATTGCTGCAGAGTGCACAAGTGTGGAGGTGTTTAGACAAGTGGGAAAGCAGGTGGGTAAAGAGAAAGGAAAAGAGGAGGGACAGTGCTACAGAGCACAATGAGAAAAGACCACAGAGTAGCGAGGCAGTAACCATGTTACCAATGAGGGAGACAGCAGGGGGAAAATTAATACATGTACCATGGCATAGAAGCGACATTCAGTCTTTTTTTCGGACGATTTTCCCAAACTGAGAGAGAAGCCGATTGAATGGTATCAACAGACTGATAGGTTTGTGAAGCTTGCAAAATGTCTCTGGGAAGACCTGAACACTCTCTTTGAGATTGTGGTTCCAGCAGACTTGTGGGAGGATTGCAAAAGAGCTGTAGGTTGGCCGACAAGTGAACTGGAGAGAGACAGGGATACGGGTGCACCATCACCTATGGTGATGAGCTTGTACTATAAGGTGATTGAGCATTTGAAGACGAAGGTTGCCGCGAAGAATGTGGATTGGCAGAAGATCGATCGAACTGCCCAAGAAGCTAAAGAGTCGATTCATAGTAACTATGAGAGGTTGCTGAAGGCGTTCAAGAACTACAGTGGCACGGAAACAATAGAGGCGAAGGACATGCTCCATTTTGTGTTCAGATTTGTGGAAGGGCTGAGACCAGAGATAAGTCAGATGATAAAGTCGCATTTGATTTGTTGGCAGTCGAAACCTATTGATGAGGTGTTGAATTATGCGAAATACTGTAGCGACGAAATTGAGGTGAAACAGAAAAGGTTGAAAGAGAAGGTGATGATGATGCAGCTTAAGGCAGCTCAGACAGGTCTGCAAGGTCTGCAAGGGTTGCAAGGGTTCCAACAACAGGTACTGCAA
The DNA here is from genome assembly GCF_031143425.1 of Pleurodeles waltl. NCBI lineage: Eukaryota > Metazoa > Chordata > Amphibia > Caudata > Salamandridae > Pleurodeles > Pleurodeles waltl. The sequence goes on from NC_090448.1 coordinate 1,129,162,651, forward strand.
CCGCAGCCGCAGTTGCAGGGAAACATGGCGTTTCAGCCACAGGCGAGAGGCAGAGGCAGAGGAGGTTTTGTGAATAATGGTCCGGATTTGAACACTGTTGTGAATGGTGTGCAGGCAATGAAGAAGGTGATGCCGTGTCACGTGTGCGGAATTGTCGGTCATTGGAAACGCGAGTGCCCGATGGTGGTGCAGGAAGGTGCAGGTGTTGGTCAGCAAAACAATGATGTCAATGCATTTCAGACAATGAGGGGACCGAAAATGAGAGGTCCAACCCCAAATTTTCAGACCGTAAATCAGTTGCAGGGATTACAACCTATGCAGCCGCAGCAGATGCAGATGCCTCGTATGCAGGTGACGCAAATGCAGCCAATGCAACAGCAGTTTCCCATGGTACCTAATCAGCAAATGCAAATACCTTTGGCACCAATGAGTCAGCAGCAAGTGATGGTTCCTCCGCAGGTCTCGGGTCAGGTAATGAGTACAAATGGCACCGTACAACAGTTCCCATTACACAGTGAGAGTGGAATAAACAATGTATGGGAGAGTGAAAGTTCAGGAGAGGAAGGAGATTGTGTGCTTGCAGCATCCTTGGAAGTTGATCAAAAGGGTCCGTACGTGGAGGGAAGAGTAATGGGTCATCGTGTCTCATTCCTGGTTGACACAGGAGCAACACGTTCAACTGTTAAGAGCATTGAAGTACCAAATTTGCCACTCTCGGGGAGGACAGTTCAAGTGGTGGGAGTAGCAAACAGGCACCTGACAAACCCAATTACAGATCCGGTACCAGTCAGCATTGGTAACTATCAAGGGTTACACCAATTTGTGGTATGTGACTCAAGCCCGATAGCACTGTTAGGGAGAGACCTATTGTGTAAATTGGGTTGTTCGATTATGTGTTCGAACGAGGGAATAAAAATACAGACGAGCAGTGATGGGGAAGAAGAGGACAGTGTAGAGGGGGATGAGATGGAAACTGTAGATGAAGATTATCCTCTGATTTGTCTGTTCCCGATGATAACTGAAGAAGATATTCCAGCTGAATTACGGGAAACAGTCGGAAAGGAAGTGTGGGATATGACCGGGAAAGAGGTGGGATTGATGAAAGGAGTGGAACCAGTGAAAGTGACTGTAAAGCCCAATGCAACCTTTCCCCAGACCCCACAATACCACATGGCACAAGACACCCTCATGAAAGTTGCCCAACTCATTGACGAATTTGTAAAACAGGGAGTACTGAAAGAAGTGTTAAGCAGTCCATGTAATTCACCAATCATGGGACTAATAAAGCCGAGTGGAAAGGTCCGACTCGTGCAGGACTTGAGGAGAATAAATGACATCATAGTCAAATGCTGCCCTGTAGTACCGAATCCAGCTGTGATAATGTTCCAGGTCCCTTGCGATGCTGAGTGGTTCTCAGTCATCGATTTGTCGCAAGCATTCTTTTCGGTGCCTCTTCATGAGGACAGCCAATTCCTCTTTTGTTTCAAATTCTTAGACAGAGTGTACAGTTGGTGTCGAATTCCTCAAGGGTTTTCTGAGTCACCGTCAATATTCAATCAGATTCTAAAGAAAGACTTGGAAGCATTAGAATTGCCATTCGAGTCAACTCTAGTACAGTACATTGATGATTTACTGATTGCATCAAAGACAGAAAGTGGCTGCACAGCCGATACCATTGCTCTGTTGAACCATTTGGGAAGGAATGGACATAAGGTGTCTCCTTCCAAATTGCAGTTCTGTCAGAAGAAAGTGAAATACTTGGGTCACCAGATAGAGAAAGGGTCAAGGAGAATTATGAAGGAAAGAATAACGAGTGTACTTCAGATGAGTCCACCAAAGACAAGGAGGGAGGTGAAGAAGTTTTTGGGAATGGTGGGCTACTGTCGCCAGTGGATTCCCAACTTCTCGACTCTAGCAAAGCCTTTACTGAAGCTGACCCAGAAGGATGCCTTGGATCAAATTGAGCTGAAAGGAGATGAGATGGATGCTTTTGTTGAATTGAAAGAATGCATGTGCAGGGCTCCAGCTTTAGGTATGCCTGATTACACAAAGCCTTTCACATTGTTTTGTCATGAACGTGATGCATGTTCTTTGTCTGTCTTGACTCAAGCCCATGGTGGCATAAACAGACCAGTAGCGTATTTTTCAGCTACTTTGGATCCGGTCGCAGCAGCACTTCCAGGGTGTTTGCGCGCCGTAGCAGCAGTTGGTATCAGCCTCACTCAGAGTGAAGGAATAGTGATGGGACACCCAGTAACAGTCATGGTCCCTCACTCAGTTGAGATACTTTTGACCCGCTCCCGAACGCAACACATGACTGGAGCAAGACTCACAAGGTATGAAACGATAATTCTGGGCTCACCGAATGTGCAGCTGAAAAGGTGCACTACGTTGAATCCAGCAACCTTGCTTCCTGGAGAAAATGCTGAAATTGAGAACGCTGAAGACGTCGAGCATGACTGCCTTCAGGTGACTGAATTTTGCACAAAACCTCGACCTGATATTAAGGATACTAAGCTTGATGAAAATGACCAAATTGTTTTCGTTGATGGTTCATGTCTAAGAGATGGGATGGGAATTTTGAAAGCAGGATATGCTGTATGTACCGTAACAGGTGTCTTGGAAGCGGGGTGGCTTCAAGGAGTCTATTCTGCACAAGTAGCAGAACTTGCAGCCCTTACAAGAGCATGTCAACTGTCTGCACTGATGAAAGTCACCATTTACACTGATAGTCAGTACGGGTTTGGAATTGTGCACGACTTTGGACAACTATGGTCCCAGAGAGGTTTCCTGACTTCTTCGGGATCCCCAGTGAAAAACGGGGAGAGAATAAGGGAATTGTTACACGCCATTCAAATGCCAGCCGAAGTTGCAGTGGTAAAGTGTAGTGCTCATACAAAAGGACAGGACTATGTTTCCCTGGGAAATGCATATGCGGATCAAGTCGCAAGATTTTGTGCCTTGAACTGTATATTACTCAGAGATGAATGGAATTCAATAAGTGAACCAGAACTCGAACCAGCTGAAGCATTTGCCTTGAAGGTCGTAGATACAATAGATGAACTAAAAGCATTACAGAATAACGTCAGGGAGGACGAAAGAGATTCCTGGATTAAATCACAATGTATAAAGAGACCAGACGAATTATGGGTTTCAAATGAGGGAAAATTTGTTTTGCCAAATAGTCTCTTATCACAGCTTGCGCGGTTCTATCATGGGCAAGCTCACCTAGGGAGAGATGCCATGATACGATTGTTCAAAACTGATTGGTTTAACCCCAGATTTCGTCAAGCTGCAGAAGCAGTTTGCCATCGATGTGTCACTTGCCAGCAGATGAACCCAGGAAAGGGAACGGTTGTGAACGCGAGCCACATTGGCAGGGCCAGCGGCCCGTTTAGTCGAATGCAGATGGACTTCATTGAGATGCCTGTGCATGGAGGTCTGAAGTATGTGTTGGTGATTGTGTGCATTTTTAGTCACTGGATTGAGGCATACCCCACACGTAGAAATGACAGCCTTACAGTTGCAAAGCTATTGGTGAGGGAGTTAATACCACGTTTCGGATTCCCGATCTCTTTAGAATCAGATAGGGGAAGTCACTTCAATAACGAGGTGATAAAGTTACTTTGCGAAGCGCTGAACATTGAGCAAAAACTGCATTGTAGCTATCGCCCTGAAGCATCAGGACTGGTGGAGCAGATGAACGGTACACTGAAATCAAGAATGGCGAAAATATGTGCATCGACAAATTTGAAATGGCCTGACGCATTGCCCTTAGTGCTAATGTCAATGAGAAACACCCCTGATAGAAAGACTGGATTGTCTCCGCACGAAATTCTCATGGGCAGGGCTATGAGACTTCCTGCAGTTCCCGCAAACGCGCTTTTGAATATTACAGATGATATGGTGTTAGACTACTGCAAGGGTCTGGCTGACGTGGTTTGCTCTTTCTCTCACCAGGTGGAAGCAACCACCTTGCCACCGATCCAAGGTCCAGGACACGCACTGAAAGCAGGTGACTGGGTCATGGTAAAGAAGCACGTGAGGAAGTCGTGTCTGGAACCCCGTTGCAAGGGCCCTTTCCAAGTGATCCTGACGACAACTACCGCTGTGAAGTGTGCGGGGGTTCCCAACTGGATTCACGCCAGTCACACAAAGAAAGTGTTGTGTCCCACAGATGAGGAAGTTGAAGCGCTAAAACTGCCAGTGCCTGATAAAACAGTGCTGAGTGCTGAGACAGAGCAAAACCGAACTGAAAGCGAACAGGCAAAAACGGAAGAGAGAGAGATATTCTCTGAGGACGAAGAGACCAACTCGCTTGGGGGAGACCAAGGAGAAAGTTCAGACAGCGACGAAGCAGCTGAAGGTGACAAAGAGCCTGAAGCAGCTGAGGGTAGCAAAGAGCCGGAAGCAGATGAAGGTGACAAGGAACCTGAAGCAGCTGAAAGTGATAAAGAGCCTGAAGAAAGTAAAGGTGACGAAGGGCTCGAAAAAGGTGAAAAAGCAGGAGAGCCTGATCAGAGGAGGGCTTTCCCAGAAACAGACGATAGAGAAAAAGAAAAGGAGAACATGATTGATTCCCCAGAAGGAGGGGACAAGGCAGAACAGAACGAAACAGTTCAAGCTTCCACAGAAAAGATTGCAGGTCCATCAAATGGACACGGTGCAAAGAGAAGACTAAGTATATCACCCATAAAAGAAAGGACTAAGGAAAGTTTGAACGACGGAGAAAGGCCAAAAGTGAAAGAGAAAAGAAAGGAAGTGACTGTCGTGGTACCATCCTCAAGTGAAGGAAAAGACTTGGCCAAAGAGGAAAGTACCAGTGAGGCAGAGTCGAAAAGAGAAGCAAAATTGAAAAGGAAAAGGATATCGAACAGAAGATATTCCAGTCCTGAATGGGCATATGTAGATCATGACGATTGGACTGACGAATTTGTATCTCTTAGCCTCGAGAACGAAGAAGAAGAGATGCCAATAGAAAAGAAAAGTTTTATGGACTCTGTTGATTGAAAGGGTGATAAATGACATTGCTTGCTACAATCCAACCTGATACAGACAACCAGCTGAGATATTGCTAAACCGGATGAGACTTTTGCTGAACTGATAAAGACTGAGTTATTGCCGAATTGAGACAAATGCTGCTAACCGATAAGTGACTGGCCTCTTGAAGAAGACGGTGTGAACATTGCGCTCGCACAGCTTTGTAACTGAATTGCTAAATAGTTTCTTTTACAGGTGCTTCCAGCTCTCTGATTCTATACAGATCATGACTGGGTACGCTACACAAAACAGTAGAAAGAAATATTGTAAATATGTGTGTATAGGCTTGGTAATTGCATGTGTACTAATAATAATGGCAATAGTGCTTACAATGCATGGTAAGGGTGAGAATGAGAAAATTGATGCTTCTACTTTTGCTCCTGTTACTGTCACTGAACTAACTGCACTGAAAAGACTAGAATTAGATGAGAGACACTTGCATGATAAGAAAGAGCTTTCATATAATGTTTTCTATCGCTTGCTAACAGAATATGTTGAGACTATGGATGCAAAGGATTGTTATGTGTGTACACAGATACCGACATCAGTAAAGGAAGGGGTGACTTATCACCACATGCCTCTTACATACGGGATTACATGTAGTATAGTAATGTCTAGATTTTATGGTCAAACTAACATACAGTATTTTTACTCAAATTATGATGTTACCTTTGCATATGTTCCTATAATAGCGCAGCTAAGCCAGATTGCTAAAGATTGGGATGCTAAAATAATGAGGGAATTTTTCGAGCCAATGCAACCTTTTGAAACGGCTCACGCTCATAGGGAAAACCTTACCTGCTCGCTCTCTGCAATAGAAATAAGCTTTTTAGATCGCACAGATGATAGAAGAGCACAAATGAAGGCGAAATTAGAAAAAGAGCTACTTAAGAGGACTTCAGTAGACAATTATGATTTTGCCGCAATAAAGACACAAGGGAGAATAGCTTTAGATGCTTGGCATGTAGGGAAATGTTGTATATATCGAGGTGAATCTTATTATGATAATATTTTCGTAGGAGCGAGTGAGTGTAAACATACGTTTATCTTTAAGGCCAAATGGACATTCATGATGAACGGACTTGACCATGTCATTCCAGGTGTATATTACATTTGTGGGTATAATGCCTATTATCGTCTTCCAAAGGGATGGTGGGGGAGATGTTATTTGGGTATAGTGTTTGTAGGAAGTTGGCTCTGTATGTGCTATTTCAAAGTAAGGAATAGCATGCACAGAGTCCAAGGGTTCCCCTTAGAGGTAAATTAGTGGTAAAAAGAGATAATACTAATGCTCTATTTTGTGGTAGTGTGGTCGAGCAGTAGGCTTATCCAAGGAGTAGTGTTAAGCATTTGTTGTACATACACATAGACAATAAATGAGGTACACACACTCAGAGACAAATCCAGCCAATAGGTTTTGTTATAGAAAAATATCTTTTCTTAGTTTATTTTAAGAACCACAGGTTCAAATTTAACATGTAATATCTTGTTTGAAAGGTATTGCAGGTAAGTACATTAGGAACTTTGAATCATTTCAATTGCATGTATACTTTTCAAGTTATTCACAAATAGCTATTTCAAAAGTGGACACAGTGCAATTTTCACAGTTCCTGGGGGAGGTAAGTTTTTGTTAGTTTTACCAGGTAAGTAAGACACTTACAGGGTTCAGTTCTTGGTCCAAGGTAGCCCACCGTTGGGGGTTCAGAGCAACCCCAAAGTTACCACACCAGCAGCTCAGGGCCGGTCAGGTGCAGAGTTCAAAGTGGTGCCCAAAACGCATAGGCTTCAATGGAGAGAAGGGGGTGCCCCGGTTCCAGTCTGCCAGCAGGTAAGTACCCGCGTCTTCGGAGGGCAGACCAGGGGGGTTTTGTAGGGCACCGGGGGGGACACAAGCCCACACAGAAATTTCACCCTCAGCGGCGCGGGGGCGGCCGGGTGCAGTGTTAGAACAAGCGTCGGGTTCGCAATGGAAGTCAATGAGAGATCAAGGGATCTCTTCAGCGCTGCAGGCAGGCAAGGGGGGCTTCCTCGGGGAAACCTCCACTTGGGCAAGGGAGAGGGACTCCTGGGGGTCACTTCTGCAGTGAAAGTCCGGTCCTTCAGGTCCTGGGGGCTGCGGGGTGCAGGGTCTTTTCCAGGCATCGGGACTTAGGTTTCAGAGAGTCGCGGTCAGGGGAAGCCTCGGGATTCCCTCTGCAGGCGGCGCTGTGGGGGCTCAGGGGGGACAGGTTTTGGTACTCACAGTCGTAGAGTAGTCCGGGGGTCCTCCCTGAGGTGTTGGTTCTCCACCAGCCGAGTCGGGGTCGCCGGGTGCAGTGTTGCAAGTCTCACGCTTCTTGCGGGGAGTTTGCAGGGTTCTTTAAAGCTGCTCCTTTGGATAAAGTTGCAGTCTTTTTGGAGCAGGTCCGCTGTCCTCGGGAGTTTCTTGTCGTCGTCGAAGCAGGGCAGTCCTCAGAGGAGTCAGAGGTCGCTGGTCCCTTTGGAAGGCGTCGCTGGAGCAGAGTTCTTTGGAAGGCAGGAGACAGGCCGGTGAGTTTCTGGAGCCAAGGCAGTTGTTGTCTTCTGGTCTTCCTCTGCAGGGGTTTTCAGCTAGGCAGTCCTTCTTCTTGTTGTTGCAGGAATCTAAATCTTTAGGTTCAGGGAAGCCCTTAAATACTAAATTTAAGGGCGTGTTTAGGTCTGGGGGGTTAGTAGCCAATGGCTACTAGCCCTGAGGGTGGGTACACCCTCTTTGTGCCTCCTCCCAAGGGGAGGGGGTCACATTCCTATCCCTATTGGGGGAATCCTCCATCTGCAAGATGGAGGATTTCTAAAAGTTAGAGTCACTTCAGCTCAGGACACCTTAGGGGCTGTCCTGACTGGCCAGTGACTCCTCCTTGTTGCTTTCTTTGTTCCCTCCAGCCTTGCCGCCAAAAGTGGGGGCCGTGGCCGGAGGGGGCGGGCAACTCCACTAAGCTGGAGTGCCCTGCTGGGCTGTGACAAAGGGGTGAGCCTTTGAGGCTCACCGCCAGGTGTTACAGCTCCTGCCTGGGGGAGGTGTTAGCATCTCCACCCAGTGCAGGCTTTGTTACTGGCCTCAGAGTGACAAAGGCACTCTCCCCATGGGGCCAGCAACATGTCTCTAGTGTGGCAGGCTGCTGGAACTAGTCAGCCTACACAGACAGTCGGTTAAGTTTCAGGGGGCACCTCTAAGGTGCCCTCTGGGGTGTATTTTGCAATAAAATGTACACTGGCATCAGTGTGCATTTATTGTGCTGAGAAGTTTGATACCAAACTTCTCAGTTTTCAGTGTAGCCATTATGGTGCTGTGGAGTTCGTGTAAAACAGACTCCCAGACCATATACTCTTATGGCTACCCTGCACTTACAATGTCTAAGGTTTTGCTTAGACACTGTATGGGCACAGTGCTCATGCACTGGTACCCTCACCTATGGTATAGTGTACCCTGCCTTAGGGCTGTAAGGCCTGCTAGAGGGGTGTCTTACCTATACTGCATAGGCAGTGAGAGGCTGGCATGGCACCCTGAGGGGAGTGCCATGTCGACTTACTCATTTTGTTCTCACTAGCACACACAACCTGGTAAGCAGTGTGTCTGGGCTGAGTGAGGGGTCTCTAGGGTGGCATAATACATGCTGCAGCCCTTAGAGACCTTCCCTGGCATCAGGGCCCTTGGTACCAGAGGTACCAGTTACAAGGGACTTATCTGGATGCCAGGGTGTGCCAATTGTGGAATCAATGGTACATTTTAGGTGAAAGAACACTGGTGCTGGGGCCTGGTTAGCAGGGTCCCAGCACACTTCTCAGTCAAGTCAGCATCAGTATCAGGCAAAAAGTGGGGGGTAACTGCAACAGGGAGCCATTTCTTTACACAAGCCCCCCCCAGCCCACAGGCCAGGAGACTCAGCCAAGGCTGGGAGAGTCTTCCTAGTCTGTCAGGCGAGGAAGAGTAGAGGAAATAGGCTGGGTTGTTGCAGGGCCTACTCTGCCTTACATCCTCCTGTTCAGGTCATTCCCTCTGAGGAACTGACCCACTTCCACAGTGATAGGACCTAATCTGAACTGCCTCTTGTCTGTGCTTTTTATGTCTTCACCCATTCTCTCTATTTTGGGGTTAGAGGTATCCACCTCTGCTAATCTTATCTTAGCCAGGGTCACCCCTAGCTTACCCAAAGAGGTTACCCAGAGCTGGAGTAACCCCACCATGACCAACAGGGTCAGGGGGCCTAACTTGCTATTTGGCATGGGGTCAGACCACCATGCCAAGGATAGTGCAGCTATAAAGGCTAACACCCAGCAGAGGCCACTGACAGCTGTCAGTGCCCAGAACCACACCTTTAGCTCTTCACCTACAAGGGAAGGGGCTAAGTCACAGGCTTCTTTGGGTTCAGGGTGCCTGTCTGCTGTATTAGAGTGGGGGGTTACCACATCTTGTAGTAAACACCCTTCTTCCACTCTTTCTTCTGTTAGCTGAAGAGCCACCCTCTCAGGCTTAACAGTTGCCTGACTAGCCAGGACTTCTTGTGGGTTAGGTTGGACTTTATCAGAGCCATTTTTGGAGTTCTCCCCTACTGGAGCAGAATCTCCTTGGCTTGCTGGAACCTTGGCTAAAGGTTGTCCACCTTTCCTACTCTGTTTCCTTTTCTTTTTCTTCTGGGGCCTACTTGCATTTACTGCAGAGGCAGGCACTCCAGAATCCTTGGGAGAGGACTGGCCCTGGACCAGTTCTTCTCTTAGGCTCTGACTAACCTCTGGGTAGTCATTTCCAAGGAGACAATCAAGGGGGAGGTCTGTACTGACTACCACCCTTCTCCAGCTAAAAGTTCCACCCACTTCTATGGGCACAAAAGCCACAGGCCTATTAGTGACCCTGTCTGGGCTAACTCTTACTCTGGCCATCTCACCTGGGATGTACTGGTTTGAGAACACCAGCCTGTCATGCACAATAGTGTGACTGGCACAAGTGTCTCTCAGGGCAGTGGCTGGGATTCCATTCACCAGTAGGTGGTGGAAGTGTCTACTTCCCTCTGGAATCTCCAACTCACCTGTTGGGCCCTTTTTCCAGTTGAAGGCTATGAAGACCTCCTCATCTGAGGAGTCATCCCCAATGGCTACACTGGTCACCCCTGGGATTTTGCTAGGGGGTTTGTTTTTGGGACAAGAAGTGTCCTTGGTGTGGTGCCCTGTCTGTTTACAGTTATGGCACCATGCCTTAGTGGCATCCCAGCTCTTACCCTGGTACCCACCTTTGTTTTGGGTTGTGTCTCTGGGCCCACCCACCTGGTCTGGTTTTTGGGGGCCTACAGGGGACTCTTTTTCTTTGTTTCTAGTGTCACCGACTTTCTCCTGGGGAGGCTTTGTAACCCCTTTCTTTTGGTCACCCCCAGTGGAAGTTTTGGTTACCCTAGTCTTGACCCAGTGGTCTGCCTTCTTTCCAAATTCTTGGGGAGAAATTGGACCTAGGTCTACCAGATACTGATGCAACTTTTCATTGAAGCAGTTACTTAAAATGTGTTCTTTCATAAACAAATTATAAAGCCCAACATAGTCATACACTTCATTTCCAGTTACCCAACCATCCAGTGTTTTCACTGAGTAGTCAACATAATCAACCCAGGTCTGGCTCGAGGATTTTTGAGCCCCCCTGAATCTAATCCTATACTCCTCAGTGGAGAATCCAAAGCCCTCAATCAGGGTACCCTTCATGAGGTCATAAGATTCTGCATCTTTTCCAGAGAGTGTGAGGAGTCTATCCCTACACTTTCCTGTGAACATTTCCCAAAGGAGAGCACCCCAGTGAGATTTGTTCACTTTTCTGGTTACACAAGCCCTCTGAAAAGCTGTGAACCATTTGGTGATGTCATCACCATCTTCATATTTTGTTACAATCCCTTTAGGGATTTTCAACATGTCAGGAGAATCTCTGACCCTATTTATGTTGCTGCCACCATTGATGGGTCCTAGGCCCATCTCTTGTCTTTCCCTCTCTATGGCTAGGATCTGTCTTTCCAAAGCCAACCTTTTGGCCATCCTGGCTAACTGGATGTCCTCTTCACTGGAGTTATCCTCAGTGATTTCAGAGTTGTTGGTCCCTCCTGTGAGGGAACCAGCATCTCTGACTATTATTTGTGGAGTCAGGGCTTGAGTAGCCCTGCTCTCCCTAAGTAGGACTGGAGGGGGGGGAATTTCCCTCCAAGTCACTATCTTCATCCTCTGAGTTGCCACTCTCAGAGGGGTTGGCCTTTTCAAACTCTGCCAAAAGCTCCTGGAGCTGTACTTTGGTAGGTTTGGGGCCCATTGCTATTTTCTTTAGTTTACAGAGTGACCTTAACTCTCTCATCTGTAGATGGAGGTAAGGTGTGGTGTCGAGTTCCACCACAGCCACATCTGTGCTAGACATTTTGCTTCTAAAAGTTGGAATACTTTTTAAGAATCTAAAACTGGTTCTAGAATCCAGTTCAAACTTTTACAAACTTTTAAACTCTAAAAAGAAATGCTAACATGGACTAACACAAGGCCCTAGCAGGACTTTAAAGAATTTAGAAAACTTTTCAAATTGCAAAAATCAATTTCTAATGACAATTTTGGAATTTGTCGTGTGATCAGGTATTGGCTGAGTAGTCCAGCAAATGCAAAGTCTTGTACCCCACCGCTGATCCACCAATGTAGGAAGTTGGCTCTGTATGTGCTATTTCAAAGTAAGGAATAGCATGCACAGAGTCCAAGGGTTCCCCTTAGAGGTAAAATAGTGGTAAAAAGAGATAATACTAATGCTCTATTTTGTGGTAGTGTGGTCGAGCAGTAGGCTTATCCAAGGAGTAGTGTTAAGCATTTGTTGTACATACACATAGACAATAAATGAGGTACACACACTCAGAGACAAATCCAGCCAATAGGTTTTGTTATAGAAAAATATATTTTCTTAGTTTATTTTAAGAACCACAGGTTCAAATTTAACATGTAATATCTTGTTTGAAAGGTATTGCAGGTAAGTACATTAGGGACTTTGAATCATTTCAATTGCATGTATACTTTTCAAGTTATTCACAAATAGCTATTTCAAAAGTGGACACAGTGCAATTTTCACAGTTCCTGGGGGAGGTAAGTTTTTGTTAGTTTTACCAGGTAAGTAAGACACTTACAGGGTTCAGTTCTTGGTCCAAGGTAGCCCACCGTTGGGGGTTCAGAGCAACCCCAAAGTTACCACACCAGCAGCTCAGGGCCGGTCAGGTGCAGAGTTCAAAGTGGTGCCCAAAACGCATAGGCTTCAATGGAGAGAAGGGGGTGCCCCGGTTTCAGTCTGCCAGCAGGTAAGTACCCGCGTCTTCGGAGGGCAGACCAGGGGGGTTTTGTAGGGCACCGGGGGGGACACAACCCCACACAGAAATTTCACCCTCAGCGGCGCGGGGGCGGCCGGGTGCAGTGTTAGAACAAGCGTCGGGTTCGCAATGGACGTCAATGAGAGATCAAGGGATCTCTTCAGCGCTGCAGGCAGGCAAGGGGGGGCTTCCTCGGGGAAACCTCCACTTGGGCAAGGGAGAGGGACTCCTGGGGGTCACTTCTGCAGTGAAAGTCCGGTCCTTCAGGTCCTGGGGGCTGCGGGTGCAGGGTCTTTTCCAGGCGTCGGGACTTAGGTTTCAGAGAGTCGCGGTCAGGGGAAGCCTCGGGATTCCCTCTGCAGGCGGCGCTGTGGGGGCTCAGGGGGGACAGGTTTTGGTACTCACAGTCGTAGAGTAGTCCGGGGGTCCTCCCTGAGGTGTTGGTTCTCCACCAGCCGAGTCGGGGTCGCCGGGTGCAGTGTTGCAAGTCTCACGCTTCTTGCGGGGAGTTTGCAGGGTTCTTTAAAGCTGCTCCTTTGGATAAAGTTGCAGTCTTTTTGGAGCAGGTCCGCTGTCCTCGGGAGTTTCTTGTCGTCGTCGAAGCAGGGCAGTCCTCAGAGGAGTCAGAGGTCGCTGGTCCCTTTGGAAGGCGTCGCTGGAGCAGAGTTCTTTGGAAGGCAGGAGACAGGCCGGTGAGTTTCTGGAGCCAAGGCAGTTGTTGTCTTCTGGTCTTCCTCTGCAGGGGTTTTCAGCTAGGCAGTCCTTCTTCTTGTTGTTGCAGGAATCTAAATCTTTAGGTTCAGGGAAGCCCTTAAATACTAAATTTAAGGGCGTGTTTAGGTCTGGGGGGTTAGTAGCCAATGGCTACTAGCCCTGAGGGTGGGTACACCCTCTTTGTTCCTCCTCCCAAGGGGAGGGGGTCACATTCCTATCCCTATTGGGGGAACCCTCCATCTGCAAGATGGAGGATTTCTAAAAGTTAGAGTCACTTCAGCTCAGGACACCTTAGGGGCTGTCCTGACTGGCCAGTGACTCCTCCTTGTTGCTTTCTTTGTTCCCTCCAGGCTTGCCGCCAAAAGTGGGGGCCGTGGCCGGAGGGGGCGGGCAACTCCACTAAGCTGGAGTGCCCTGCTGGGCTGTGACAAAGGGGTGAGCCTTTGAGGCTCACCGCCAGGTGTTACAGCTCCTGCCTGGGGGAGGTGTTAGCATCTCCACCCAGTGCAGGCTTTGTTACTGGCCTCAGAGTGACAAAGGCACTCTCCCCATGGGGCCAGCAACATGTCTCTAGTGTGGCAGGCTGCTGGAACTAGTCAGCCTACACAGACAGTCGGTTAAGTTTCAGGGGGCACCTCTAAGGTGCCCTCTGGGGTGTATTTTGCAATAAAATGTACACTGGCATCAGTGTGCATTTATTGTGCTGAGAAGTTTGATACCAAACTTCTCAGTTTTCAGTGTAGCCATTATGGTGCTGTGGAGTTAGTGTAAAACAGACTCCCAGACCATATACTCTTATGGCTACCCTGCACTTACAATGTCTAAGGTTTTGCTTAGACACTGTAGGGGCACAGTGCTCATGCACTGGTACCCTCACCTATGGTATAGTGCACCCTGCCTTAGGGCTGTAAGGCCTGCTAGAGGGGTGTCTTACCTATACTGCATAGGCAGTGAGAGGCTGGCATGGCACCCTGAGGGGAGTGCCATGTAGACTTACTCATTTTGTTCTCACTAGCACACACAAGCTGGTAAGCAGTGTGTCTGGGCTGAGTGAGGGGTCTCTAGGGTGGCATAATACATGCTGCAGCCCTTAGAGACCTTCCCTGGCATCAGGGCCCTTGGTACCAGAGGTACCAGTTACAAGGGACTTATCTGGATGCCAGGGTGTGCCAATTGTGGAATCAATGGTACATTTTAGGTGAAAGAACACTGGTGCTGGGGCCTGGTTAGCAGGGTCCCAGCACACTTCTCAGTCAAGTCAGCATCAGTATCAGGCAAAAAGTGGGGGGTAACTGCAACAGGGAGCCATTTCTTTACAGTGTTCCCAAAGGTTTATCAACTGGATGACCTATCGATGATTCAAAAGACATCTGGATCCCATCGTATCCAGAAAAGAGAGACCGCAGCTGCTGTGGTAGGAGATATATTTGGAGCCATGATTCCTTCGTTGGGAGTTGTGCTGAACTCCATCAAAATAAGAAAATTGTCTACTATAGTGGATAACATGTTGACAAAGTTTTCAGGTGCTATAATGCTGATAGATGCTGAACTTGCAGCGGAAAGAGCTATGACTCTTCAAAATAGGCTTGCTTTAGACATTCTTTTAGCAAAGGATGGCGGCGTTTGCAAAATGCTTGGTGCACGACACTGTTGTACGTACATTCCAGATAACAGTGTGAAAATTAAAACTATGCTTGCTAATCTAACAAAAGAGAGTGCAGATTTGAAGGAATTGAAGGAACCAGGAGTGTGGGAGAAGGTTGGAAAAGGACTTGCTTCAGTGGGAAATTGGATTGGGGGAATTTGGAATGCAATATTGCTAAAAATAATACAGGGAATTCTAATAGTTCTAATTTGCATATTTGGAATTTGGGGAATAAAAAGAGGAATAATAATGATTATGGAAAGAATTAGAAGAAGAAAGGAAGAGAAAATAATGAAGAGAATGGCAGAAGAATACAAAGCGAAAACTAGGGGGATTAAAAGGAAAAGAGAACTGACAGAATTTTAATGGAATAAAATTTGTGGGCATGATTTGGTGTGATGACAAGTAGTCATCAGAGGAGGGATTGATGAAGCAGAAATGAAGGTTTTACATTTATTAGCGCTTAAACGTAGTGCTGCAATAATCATGTGTGACTTTAACCGAACTAATAAAGATTGTACGGGGACAAAATGTGCCCTCAGAGTAGTTTGCCAACATTTATAAGCGTGCTTTATATAACGTGATGTATTAGAATTGCACTAATCCGACATAATCGTAAACGTGTGCTATGATTTGCTTGTTTGAAATGTTTTAGCTTAGCATTACTTTAGTGCAGGCTTCGGCCTAGTTGCCTGGTCTCACGGTTTAGATGCTCGTATTTTTCCAGTGTGCTATTAAACGTGTATTTTTGCTTGAAGCTGTACTTTTCCACTGAGATCGTTCACATGCTTATCTTAAGGTTTCATGCCAGCCTGGCATATTTTCTCTTTACTCCAAGGTCAATCTGCAGGTGCGGACAATGGAAGCTCTGAAAGTGAGTTAATTGGTATAAAATGTTGCAACTTGCGTACCCGTCTCCAAGGATAATGTATGCTTAAGTAAAAGCTTGAGAACTGTTGTTTTTGATTGGACAATTTGAAGCTAACCTATGAACCCTCCAATGGAAGACCCTACTGGATTTGAACTGTTGTCTATTTAAACCAGGTGCACGAGAAGAAAGTAGCCATTACAGCCATTTGCCAGCGATTACGAACATTTGGACATTGCAGCTATTATGGCCCACCTTGCTGCGACGCCATTTTGAGAGACTTTGATGCTTTCTCTAATCGAGAGAAAGAGACTTAAATGATTCTTACCCTAGAGACTTTAACTTTAATTAGTCCCTTTGCATGAAGTAGTAGTTTATCTTGCCGCCGTGAGGCAACTGCCCCGTCCACCCCTGCCCCTTTGCCCTGTCCCAAGCTGATCGAGAAACGGTACCTGTGAGACGAAGACTTCCTTGAATGCTGATTGTAATTGGTAAATATGAAAGGAAATTGTACAATTGCATTGTGTTTCTTTTAGGTAACCAACTGCTGATTTTTGATAAGAGCCCTAGTTAGGAGTTTTCTAAATTAATGTTGCTAAATTGTTTTTGCATGAAGTCCCACATGCCGATGCTAATTTGAGGTTAGATGAGGATTCCTTTTGTTGCACGATGCAATTTGAGATCTTGTTATGCTGACTAAATGTATGCAATTAGCTCATTACAGATTATAGTTTTAGTGATTTGCATTGCTATTATCGAATGCCTTGTTATTCAAATGCTACATAGATTGCACCTGTTTCGCCGTTATGGACAGCTACTAATGTTCATTTATGTTTATCATTTGGTGTTGAGACACATCTATATTGTGCTAGCTTTGTTAATATAGGGAAATAAATTCACTAACTTTGAATAAATTGGTGTGATTATTCCTGACTGAAAGGTCAGGGTTCGCCGAAATGTATTCTGGATTAATTGTTAAGTGTTATGTTGATCAAGGTATTGCTTATGTTCGTTATTGATTATTGATTTGATTAAATTGACTGACTAAGAGTAAGGAGAGTCCCATTTAGCCAAAAGATTCATCGGCCTAAAGAGCGTCCAAAATACAGGTAAATTATTAGTACGGAACGCTCTATCAATTCACAAAGGTAGACTTACATTTCTGTGTGAGTTTACTACATTTTTGCTATTCACAAACTACAAGTTAATAGTAAGTTTACGACTGCGGAGACTGCAATTCCCTTGTAGAACCGCGCATATAAAAAGATAGGCCTGTTCTTCTGTGTGAAAGATACAAAAAGTAAATTTACACAAAAGTGCAAGTTTACCTTTGTGAATCAGGCCCTTGGTATGGCAACAATGATACTGATCTGAAAAAATTGACGTGGGCTTGCTGTAGATCAGGCAGACCTTTGTGATCCTATAAAATGTACTTAATACATTTACTAGCATGGAGTGCAGCTTTCCAATAATGCAGACGTAAGTCTACGTGTCTAGTTTGGGTTAGGTCATGTACATCTAATGATGCTGTAATCACCATAACTTTCTTTAGTTCCAAGTATAAATCTGTTGCTGTTTTGTATATTGCTATTCATTTGGGGCAGAAGGAGGAAAATAACTTATGCAATCATTATTTTAAATCGATCTACTCTACTGGACAATGGCCGCTGTTGGTCCAGAGCCGAATGAGTCCCTTTGCGCAGAGTTGGCAAACTCCAAATATTGCTTACCACTGCACCACAGATCTCATTAAACTAAATACTGATCTGCTTCCCTATTGTCTTCCAGCCAAGTCAGGCTTGCTCTGGAGGTCCAAATCAATTTACATTTTAATTAGGAACTTGCAAAGTTGCTACTAGCCCCCAACATTTAAAGTAGAAAGAAGTGCATTTTTAAAATCCAAAAGACACTTTTATTGTTTACGTTTTTATACAGTGGATGGTAAGTCGTTGAAACTCTTTATACAGCCCTTGTCTCATTGCGATGAGATGTTCACGTTTTATTGTCGGCACCTTCCCACTGGTCAACAAGGGACCAATAAAAATCTGACTTTAAATTTAGCACCTTTCTTTTAGGCGGGAAAGCAAGAAAATGTCTGTTAAAGCGCGTCTAGAAGTAAATCTATGGGCCCAATAAAAACACTCCTACATGGGCGTCAATTCACCAACATGCCAGGGGCAGCGGAAATGACATTACACACCATTCATCCTTTACTTTGACTCACACACACATGCTTACACATGCACACACATTCACATATTCTCTCACATAAAAACACTCTCACGTGCAAGCACATATGCAACATACATTTAAAAGCATTCTTACTTATCTTAGCTGCCACATATTGTCATACTCCAGCAAATCGTACTCAATGTTTCATGATACCAATAGTGAACAATGTTATTCACTACTTGTGCAATACAAAACTGACAAAAATCCAAGGAAGTGGAGCTCCAACCTACGTCCATAAGGACGAGCTGCCCCTGTGTTTCAGGCACTGAGCTTGCCACCTTCGAGGCCGGGGTAGCAGTCAGTGCCAGAAATCACAAGGAGTTCAGTACAGTACTCAAAGTGCCGGTGCCAGAGGCGCCCGATGAATGACGTTACAATAGATCTCAGAATCCCAGCTGACATTAACATCAATCAAACATTCTAGAATGCCCTGTTGTTGCTGTTTGTTAAAGATGCAGGACTTGGCAAAGAGGACAGTGTATGTCTTCACCGGAGGGGCCCTTTAAGAGACAGCTGTTGGAACTGATGGACTTCTGTAGTGCTTGTTCTTGGTAGTAGTGCCACAAGATGAGATGAATGGCCTTTGAGCTCTACAGGCAAATCTCACAAGTTGCACCACATTTTAAAAGCAACAACTTGTGGACCCTCCATCCTCAAACACATAGGACACCATCCATTCCTGGACGTTAGCTCTTTAGTGCCAGATGACAAGCTTATAGCTGAAGTGAGCAGCCTTGCCAAGTTTCCTAGGTCCATGGGTGATGAGCTACTTCAGTCTAGGTTCTTTTCTTTTACTTTTTAGACTTGTAATGTTGTTTATTCCTTCATATAACCAGGGATACAAGTCCCATAATTCAAACAAAACAAGCACTAGCAAAGCCAATACATCTCACTTTTCTCACCTATTGACATTGTCAGTGTTTTTGTTAGCTCTCATCACTTATTGGCTTAGCCAATGGTTTTTAGCCATGTTGCACAGCAACACGGGGTTGGGTGAGAGGGAGGCAAAGCAACACGGGTTTTGGAGAGATGGGCAAGCAATACAGACGGCACTGTGACAGAAGGAGCACGGGGAGAGAGACGGAGAGCATGGTGTGATGAAGCAACTTGAATGGCGTGGGCAGGCATTGAGTAGGTATGGAAGGGTGAGGGTAACAGGGAGGCACTGGGGAGAAGCACTTGTGCGACAGACAGCAGCCCAAGTGCAGGGTGTACTTCTGTACGTGAGGGAAACAGCTCAAAAACACATGCACTTGCGTGAAGTGCCTAACATAAAAGTAGTGCTTGAAATGTGAGCAGTGGAAGCAGAGATGCTAGCCAGTCAAAGAGGCAATGCTCCATGGGCAGGACAAACACATGATTGACAAGCTGGGACACAAATATAAAGCAAGAAAATAAGAGTGATAGGAAAGCCGACCAATGATAAACAATGGACGGACTCCAAGTCCGTGGATGTTCTTGGTAAGCTGCACCTTGCGACAGACAGTGCATACCCTGTCTGGTAGACTTGACCTAAAAACCTGGACTGTAGAAGCTCATCACCAGGGCTTTGGGGGTTTGCACATGTTCATTTGCACCCAAGGACTCTGTTGTAAGGCAGCCATGTTCACTGACTACCACTATCCCTCAGTCCTCTAGTCCTGGTGGTGCCACTCTCCTTCCATCCACCTGGATGCTTGCACTGTGGAGCAGAGCTGTGGCCTCCAAGGAACAAATCACTCCAGGGGGCACAGAGGCTTCTCATGAGAAGGCTGTAGCTTCCAGTGTCCAAGCCCCAACCTCCCACTATTGCACTTGTGTGGATTTACAACCCTGGGTTTAACTTCTGCACACTTCACATTCTTTGACAGTCCACTTAAAAGTTCAAGATTTCCTGCCATCATATAAGTAACAGACCCCATTAAATCTGTGATTTGTCACCCTCACATAGGCCTGGGCAGTCAACTCAAAAAGATCCAATGCTTGTGCTTTTAGGCTCAGGCCTGGTTGCCATGTACTGCCCACATACCTTTGGACCCCTTCCATGCTCAGCAGATTTCTTCTTTGCTGCAGTATTCAGTAGTCCAACTAGGGGTATGGGAGGCATTGCAGTACGCGGAAAGACGGAGGGCGAGTAATAAAGATGAATATTGAGTGTTTGTCTTCTTGCATCACTTCTGGCTTGTCCACAGACAGAATGTCAAAGGGTAATCAACTTCGGACCAACATTTTGCATGGAGATCTGTGTCTTCTTTTCTTTTTTCTAATTGCAATGTGGGGAGGATTTCCTGACTTTAATCTAGTGACATTCATACTGTGGCACTGGAATGTGCAAAGAAGGCTTCAGGGTGGCAATGACTTTATAAACCACATGAAAATAAAAGTAGGGCTAAATCAGAAAGGTATGCATGAGTAGTGCTTCTTCAGGTACTCTTAAGTGCCATGGTACATTGGCCCCAGAACATCTACAATGAAAATAAAATGGGAATACTCATACACTCAGTGTAAATATAAAATACTGTGCCCTCTTTGCAATTTTACTAAAAGGGAGCTGTGCATTTTAGAGTCAATTTACAAAGGCATTTAGGAGAATGTGAACTAGGACTCCCATAGTAAGACTTCAGATACTCATTACCTGATTTGTGAATATGCCCAATTGCCTCCTAAACGTGAAGGGAGTGATTTTGTAAGAAGGTTAAACAAATCTACAACACTTTCATTTTACTTTGAGTAGTGCATACTATTTTAAAACTGCTCTGATGTAATTTTCCTCTGCTTTATACTCAAAATATTTTTTATTTAAAATATAGCACAAATACAAATCCAAAATAACTATATTTTCTGCTCAGTAAATCTACTGTGTTACTGTTGAATGATTCCAGTAATCTTCCATCTGGCATAATGACTCTCCTTAGAGTATTGCGCAAATAGAATATATGAGCAGAAATATTTTTGCACCTTGCCAAGCCTTCTGATACCAGAAAAAGTGCTGAATTGGTAGGCAAAGCCTATGTCAGGTTTTGCTGACCGGTTTACAGTGGTGCTCAAAAATAGGCATCACATTTTGTGTATTAAGTTGTGATGTTTGAGACTGCTCATTCTTTCAGTGTGTCCTGTGTTACGTTATTCTGGGACCTGTGATATTAGTTTTCATCTGTTTGCGATATAGTGCAGTATGGACATACTTGACTAGTACTTTGCTACTACTTCAGGGATTGTTCCCGACTCTGCATAATTATGCTTAGCTGGTCTGGGTTTTATTTGATAAATAGAACATAGCTTACAACAATCTATAAAAATAAAACTAATTAGTACTTCCCTTCTAATTTGTGGTTATGGTCCTCTCAATTATAGTATTCCATATTAATATTAATATTAATATTATTATTCATATTAATATTAATTATAGTATTCCATATTACTAAGGGGCACAGTCACAGCACTAATGATAGGAGATCACAAGCATCTCAATTTAATATATTTATTAGACAAATGATCACCCATGTGCACATTATAAGGATATTGCAAGTCACAGATGAGTTCTGTGGTCATGTAGAGTAATGAGGCTGATGGCATAGTTCCTTTACTAGGTCATTGAACTTCAAGTTGGCTTGTAACATGCTTACATGTACTACAAGGGGTAGTTCATTTCTTGTAATACATGCTCACCCTACCCAGAAACTTCTGAAATTCTTGGAGTGTTTTTTTTCATATGAAACAGACAGAGGCCCTCATTCTGACCTTGGCGGGCGGCGGAGGCCGCCCGCCAAAGTCCCGCCGTCAGGTTACCGTTCCGCGGTCGAAAGACCGCGGCGGTAATTCTGACTTTCCCGCTGGGCTGGCGGGCGGTCTCCTTCAGACCGCCAGCCAGCCCAGCGGGAAAGAGGCTTCCACGATGAAGCCGGCTCGGAATCGAGCCGGCGGAGTGGAAGCTGTGCGACGGGTGCAGTTGCACCCGTCGCGTATTTCACTGTCTGCGCAGCAGACAGTGAAATACATTTAGGGGCCCTCTTACGGGGGCCCCTGCAATGCCCATGCCAGTGGCATGGGCACTGCAGGGGCCCCCAGGGGCCCCGCGACCCCCCCTACCGCCATCCGGATCTCGGCGGTCCGACCGCCGGGATCTGGATGGCGGTAGGGGGGGTCAGAATCCCCGCGGCGGTGCAGCAAGCTGCGCCGCCGCGGAGGATTCAATGGGGCCGCGGTACACTGGCGGGACCCCGCCAGTGGTGCCGGTCCGACCGCGGCTTTACCGCCGCGGTCGGAATCCCCATTGAAGCACCGCCGGCTTGTCGGCGGTGCTCCCGCGGTCCTCCGCCCTGGCGGTCAAAGACCGCCAGGGTCAGAATGAGGGCCAGAATGTTTGCAGACATAACAGTACAAGGAGAATCTATAGTGCAAAATTAAACTCACCAAAAAGCTGTTAGATATTTGTTGCAAGAAGATTTTAGAATCAGTTTAATACAAGTGTGATTTTAAACGAAAGTGGGAACTTGGACTGTGTTGAAACAAGCTGTGAATGTATCTTCAGCAGATTGTGCTGATCACCGTTCATCTAGAAGAACAAAACACAAGAAGGAAAGCCAAGTTTAATTTTAGCTGTTTCAAGTGCAGCTTTAGTTATACTCTATCAATTGCCTTCCTGCTAACTGGTATCATGACGTAAGAACTCATCTATAAAGAGTTATTACAGTTGAGCAGCTCGGCATTTCTTTAGTACAGGACATTAGAAAGATAGCAAATTGCCTGTTGTTGAAATGAAAAAGTCCTCTGCATGCTACTGTATTTGTGCCCTGAGTGCCCAAATGTACTGTTGTTTGGATACCTAATTTTGAATTTCGTTGTTAAAGGGAAACACAGGTTATGCGTGTGCACCACAACATAGGTCTGCCTCATGGATTGCAGTGTTGGGAGGGGTGCCCAAATTGCTGCCTTCATAGTGGTAAAGAGCTACTGCCTTCATCAGGAGTTGAGCAGCACAAGTGTGGTGGTCGCAGCATACCGTGTAGTGGTCAGATCCTTTTCAACATGTGTCACTGGAGTGCTGCCACGCAGCTCACTCACCTTTTTAAAAGTTCTGCTGCTGTGCAACTCACCCAAGGCCTACATCAGTTAGATGTGAAGTGCTGCACAGTGCGGGAATGGTGACGGCACTGGTTATATGTGTGCTTGGGAAGGGTACTGTACACGGATGGAACAGTGCTGTGCAATAAAATACAGGAAGGGCTAAGTGCTGTGCAGTATGCATGGTGAATGTATGTGCTAGCAGTGTGTGTGCGTTTGCAAGTGGCACACCACGGCACAATACAGTCCTGAACAGTGCACATAGAGTGAAGGTGTGTGCTGCATATATGTTTGCTTGGGGTGGCACAATACACGTAGGTAATAGCACTAGGCAGTGTGTGTGCTGTGAATATACACTGAGTAGGAGCGTGTATGTAATGGTGCATTATACAGAGGACACTGGCTTCCAACTTAGGAAACCCAGGCCTGCCTGGTGAAAACATGCAGAATTAGAGGAATCCCCTAGACAGAGCTGTGTATTGCTACAGTCTTGTTAGCTGAGTGAGACACACTGAAGAAAGGAGAGAGATACTCCCACTGTACACTTCTAAGGGTGCTTTTTTGATTCAGTGATAGATAACAAGGAATGTGCCTGGACATATCTCAGGAATAGATAGAGCTGGTAAGGAAATCATAAAGAGTAGGGCTGGTAGCTCAGTATTAAGCTTTTGATGCACAAATCACTGTGGCTGACATTCACGTGTGGGCTCTTGTCACTCCTATGGCTTGTGTTGTGGGACTATCAGCTCTGGAGTCTCTCCTGCTAAGACAGACAGCCTACCAAAAGGAAGAGGGAAAAGAGAAGTGTGTACTTCTAATGAAGCAGAACCCCAACATAAAACTTCAAAGGCTCAGACCCTAAATCATAGTTGGTTACTTGAAATGGAGTATAACAAGGGGAGGTTGAGACCCCAATAATGTGTCATCTGCCAAGCAACCAGATGACCTGTGTGAGGAGGTGAAGCTCTGCAAGACTTCTGTCTGTGACCAAGACTGGGGGCTAAGGCCTGCTAGTCTCCCTGCTGGGTGAAGAGAAATCACCTGCGGAAATGTGTAAAAACTTTATTTCGGAATCCAGTGCCATAAAAGTCACATAACACCACAATAAATAATAAATTAAGAATCACGGGGGCTGGAAAGTGCAAATAGGACTACAGGGACATCGGAGTTAGGCAATCTTGACCAGTTTACTTCTGATGCACCACATTCCTCCTAGGAATTTGGCAACTGCAATGGCAATGGGCAGACTAGAGTCTGATTTTAAAATCCTCATGGCTCTAGCATGATCTTGGGTCCTCAGCCGTTTGCAGGTTGGAGCAAGCCATTTCCTACATAAAGGAGTATAAGATGGGTATACAAAGAAGACATGGGCGGTTGACTCCTGGAACAGGTTGCAGCAGGGACATGACTTATTGGTAGGGGCCCTATTCTGCCATCTAATGGTAAAAGCTTTAAGAGGGAGGGAACCAAATCTGAATTGCATATAGAGCTTCCTGTCAGTCGGATCTAGAATGCTATCCAGGTAAGGTTCTAGCAACCAGATAGACTTAAGGTCCAGAAACTCGCTAGTTATTCGCCCTAATGAGAGCGAGCGTGATATAGACTGGGTTACCCACTCCCATTAATAAGACTTCACTTTTTCTTTAGTCGGTGGTGACCCGGTGTATGAGGCGTTCCATGAGTCTCCCATCCCAATGGCAATCAACAATGACTTGACTGAGTTGATCCACTGGATCTTATTGGAGGTATCCAAAGAACAAACTTCCGTGAATGTGGTGGCATAAGAGGAAAGTTCGGGAGTTGCCATGATTCTCCTCCAAAACAGCAACGGTCTAAGACCAACTATGGCAGCTAGTAGTTTACGGGCCAGATCTAAATGCAAAGGAAGAAGCAGGGTACTCGGGGCAGGGAGGTGAGGTTTCTCATGAACGTGTTTTCTATATGGGTAAGATCCTTTATATCCTCAAAGCCCCAGAGTCCAGCCTTGTAAAGTGCTGCGCTGACAGACTTCATGTTATAGATCTGGAGAGCAGCAGCTATTGGTCGTGTAGTGGATGCATGGTGCTCCCTTAGGATGCCCACCAGCTGGCTACATTTTAATTATATGGAGTTAATATGGGTTTTCCAGGACATTACGGCTGATAGTTTGATCCCCAAATATTCAAAGGTGCTAACTCGCTCTAATTTAGACCTACCTAGGGAAAGGTTGTCTCTGTAAAATCTGTGTGGGTTAATGATTGGAGGTGTTTATTGCTAAGCCTCTCTTGGAGCAGAAATCGTCAAATCGATTCAGCAAGGATTGGAGGCCCATCAGGGTTTTGGATACTATCAGGGTATCGTCTGCGAACAGAAGTGTCACAATCTTTTCGTTGCCTAGGGCTGGTGCATCAGAGGGCTGCAATGTAAGGTGTTGAACGACCTGGTTCAAATATAGGGAGAAGAGAGTTGGAGCTAGTACGCAATCCTGCCTAACGCCCCTGACTACCTTGATCAGATCGGTGAGGTCACCCTGGTTCTCCCAACTTACTTTTGCGAATTTGCTTTGTGTAATCTAATGATTATTGTCAGAAGCCCTGGGGACATTCCCATCTCGTTGAGGACCTCCCAGAGCGTACCTCTGGAGACCAGGTCGAAGGCAGATTTAAGGTCTATAAGATCTCCTTCCCTATCACCACAACCTTCCAGTACAGGAGCAGAAACCGAAACACCTGATCTATGGTGCTTGTTTTGGACCTAAAACCAGCCTAGAATGGTGTCAGGATGTTATTCTCAGAGATCCAGTCGTGGATTTGTTATAGTAGGGCATGACAGAATACCTTTTGCACTGTATCAATAAGGCTTATGGGCCTATTGTTGGTAGGTAGTGACCTATCACCTTTCTCATAGATGGGTATTACCTCGGCACCCCTCCATGTCTCGGGAATGAGGGCTCCCCTAACAATTGCATTGGATAAAAGGAGGATGTACTCAGCCCATTTGTCGATGTTATGGAGAAAAAGGTCACCGGGAATGCCATCCGGGCCAGCAGCTTTCAAACGTACTATGTTATTTAGGCATTCTTGGATGTCGCCCAGGTTAAACAATTGTATTTGGCTGGGGTAGGAGTAAAGGGGAAAAGGTGGTTGCGAATTGGCTTTTGACATTATAGAGGGAATTGAAATGTTGGAACCAGTCTGAGGCCTGAATGTTATTGCCAATTGCTGGATTTCCCCTTTGGTTTCTTTTGCTTATCATAAGCCAAAAGGATTTAGAATCCCTGCATTCATAAGCGACCTTCATAAGACTCCCTCTTTCTGCCTCCCAGTCCTTCCTGGCCTTGTTCTGCATCTGCTTGTACAGGTTCCGCAGAGTCCTAACTCGGGCAACATCTTTTTTGCTTGATTGCACTAATTAGTTTTGTTCGGGCCAACCGTCAGTCTCGATTAAACCAGTTATCTCTCTCGCGGGGTAGAGTGCTATGAGTATTATGGGCAGCTGCCATGGTTAGTAACTGTTCCAGTCTTTTGAAGAACCCAGTGTCTACATCTAGTAGGGAGGAACAGTTTCCTTCTTCCTCTTCCATCGTGGATATCAATGCTACACAGTGTGTCAGATCATGATTGATGGTAGAGAGAATGTTGGCTCGTGGGACGACCTTGCTCCACCATAGACGCTGTCTGCTGTTCTCGGCCTGGACCACCTTAGTTACTTTGGCGGTAGTTGTAGCGATAGGTGCCCTTCCCCAAAGGGGCTCTAAACTAAGACAGAGTGGATTGTGGTCACTGTCCATTTGGGTCCAGAATACCATGTCATCTACCAAATGCCAGTATCTGAGGTCCATCAGGATATAGTTGATGCAACTCTTCCCCTGTGTGCCAATGAACATGTAAGCGGCATGCCTGTCGGATTTGGTTCTTCCATTGACTGCTCTCAGGCCTTGGCCGAGGGTCAGGGCATTTAATTGCAGGGCAGCCTGGTGCCACTTCTTAATAGGGGGAGGTCAAGCCTAGGTATATGCCATAGGCTATCTTCTTGCAGGAAATTACCCATATTATCCAGACCAAGGGGTTCGAAAGTGGCATTGAAGTCCCCCGCTACAATGAGGGCATGTTTAGAGGGTCTTTCACCCAATTGGGTCTCAAGAGACTGCAAGGTGGCAGAGTGGTTGGGCCCCCTTGCCCCTCTAGCTTAGATATTGTATGTGTCAGTGACAGTGGTCCCAGATCCCTTGAGACTGATACCAAGAGTATCAGAGCTGTCGGTAGGTAGCAATTTCACTACGCACAGTAGTGAGATTTTCACCCATATTAGGAGGCCCCCCGATGGATGGCCCACCTTACTGGGAATAGCAGGTATGTGGTAGGTTGCGTACCCAGGTTTGTAGGAAGGTTTGATTAGCCAGGTTTCCTGGAATATACATATGTCATATTGGTTGATAAAAGTATTCCAGTGAGGCAATGGAAGTTTTGATTTAATCCCTGCCACCTTCCAGGAGATGATGTTTGCTTTCCGACAGGTAGTCATGGAGTTAAGCAATGGGGGAAGATTTGCCTGGAAATCTAGGGAACCTGTAGAAAGTCGTCAGGCTTCCTTGGTGGCTGGTGCAACAACATTAGGTGGTACGGTAGGGGCCTTCCTGTCTCTCTGGCCGGGCATGTCCTCTGAGTAACTAGTAGTGCAGAGACAGTTGTCGGTGCTTGCACAGCTATTAGATCTATCATAGGAGGCCTGTGCCTCGAGCTCTGGGGCTCAATCTATCTTGGAGCAAACAATACCATTGTTTAGAACAGCGTGGGGGGATGGCACACAAAAAGGAATAGGTGGATCGAGTTTGAACTGTATAGTAGTCCCATCCGGAGGATTGGTTCTTTGGTCTAGGGCCACTAAGTCATAAGCTAACTGCCTGTTTTCTAAAAGAAGCTCAATGCAGTCGGATGGTGAGCTCAGAGACCTATACCATCTGGCCCTAAGGATATTTTTTCTAATTACTGAGAGACATCCTCTGCTATGTCGGATCCAATGAGTGACTTTATTAATCAAGGAGTCTTCCTCTTTCCTCCCCCCGAGAGTTAAGTTTAGGTACATTAGTCATAAAAAAATTCCAAGGAGGGAGGGTGGTGGTCTTGGCAACGTGTGTTCTACTAGAATGATGACCGAACCCTACTGTAGGCAGTATGAAGTTGGGACTTTTGCTCTGAGGATAGACAGAAGGAGATTCATTTGGCACACCTGCAGATATTCGGGGACCCGTAGTACGGGCTCCGACTGATTCCTAGAGATGATATCCTCATGTGGTAAACCTGGATGGCCTCCAAGGTGTTTTGCATGAGGGGGCATAGTAGGAGCAAAGGGTGCCAGAGCGGGGGTGTTGATCAAAATTGGGATGGCGGCTCCTTCCCTAGGTGTTCTCCCCCTCTCTTCCATAAGACGCCCACTGTAACACAAGATCGCCTATCATACACTTTAGGGTTGCTATTTCTGACCTGAGCGTTTGTATACAACCTACCAAGTCATCATTTGGAGAGGGGAAACATGGCTGGTTGTTTGGGAGGCCACCTGCCCTAACTTGAGCGGGAGAAGCTACAAGATCTTGAATTGTGGGTGGATCTAGGATGCATGTTAGCAGTAGAAAGCGATTGGTACAGGGGCTGGGGGAGGGAGGAGGCACTATTGCTGTGACATGAGAGGAGCCAGAACTAGGAACTAGATCTACAGGGTTTTGGGGCACTGTTCTGGTCTTGTTCCTCATCCATAACCTAGCTTTATTAAACATATTGGATATACTTTTCTGCTTGTTGGTCAGTGGTTGGATTGCTAAACACAGGGGGAGTGCACACCACTCTCCATCTGTGCTTCTCATCCCCCATGGACCCACCCCTTGAAAAATAAAAACAATAATAAACATTGTTTTCCATCGTTTTCATTTTTCAATTTGCATCTGCTGCTGCTGGCGTGGTGGGTGTGGGTGTGGGTGTGGTTGACGCTCCTCGGCCTTAGCGGAGGAGCCGCCGCTGGTTGCCAGATGGCTCCATGTCTACAAGTTTGGTGTAGTTCTGGGCTCTCACGCAACAGATCAGAGCATTCCATGTCTTATATTATTTTTTATTTGAATCTGTATGACCATTACACGTTTTAGGTTGCTCTGGAGGATGGCTTGATTGCAGCTGTGCCACACATGTTTCATAACAAAGACAGTAGAGAGCAAGGGAATGTTGGATTCCCGACTGAGAGAAAATGGGGTCCATCAATGACATTCCAAGTTTTTGAACCTCTGGTTTTTGGATCTCTGCTGTATTCTCATTCAGCCTCATTCATTAAATGCTCCTTGTAAAACAGTTATGAGCTGTAACCTCTAGCGCTCTCCTTATAAAATAGGTTCAGGTGCTATGGTCATCTGTGATGAGGAAATCTGGAGAGTTTCCAAGTGGATTGTGAACAGGTATGTGCATACGTGCAGCTGACTAAGGAAACCTCTTGCTTGCCTCAGCATGGCATCAATGCAAAGGTAACATTATGACAGATGGGGCCAAGACTAAATTAATATGTTTAAATTGGCGACCAAAAGGGTCTTCACTCCATTTTGGGTAGAGATTCACTGTGAACAATATATGTAAATATTGAGGGGTAGATTTACTAAGATTTAGCATCAGGTTGCATCACTGTTGTGGCTCAGCCCTGATGTGAAATCATTTGTTTGATGCCTTGCATTACCTTGCAGTGGGAAGGCGTTCTACGGGTGGAGCATGGGCGTTCCCATGCACCTCCCCATGGATTTTGGCACAGTCCCAGATTTACAAAGACCTGTAAACCTGAGAATGTGTCAAACTATTATGCCTCTCTGGACCAGGCATAACAAGGAGAAATATCTTTATTTCTCTGTATAGCCTCCTCTTTCCACGTGTGCTGATCCTGCATCGGGGATAGGTGCATGTTATCTCTTCAAGCATCCTCAACCTAGTGCAGGCATGATGTTGCGTAAAGTGTTACAAAGTGGCGCAACGCATGCATTGTGTCACTTTGTAAATATGATACAGCATTTTGGCGTTCTAACGCCACATTAGCGTAAAAAAAAGACTCCAGACTATCAGTGGGAGGTAATCAGCCCCTTTGTGTGGGCTCTGGTCACTACCCTTTGAAGTGTAAGTGTAAGCCCTCCCCAAACTCCTTGCCAGGAAGCCCCATCAGTATGCAGATGAATGTAGATGTAGTTGAGTGTCCTGTGTTGTGGGTGTCTGGAGGGAATTCCCAAGTGTAGCTGTCACCTAGCCCAGGTCAAACACGTATTGACGCCAACCTGCAGGCACACAAGGCAGTGAAAGCAGAGAAATGGCTATTTTCTAAAAGTGCCAGTTCTAAAATAGTAATAATAAATCCGACTTTACCAGTAAATAGGATCTATCATTACCATTCCATTGATACTAACATTATGCAGCTACTCCCCTCAGACCAGGAATTACAGCTTAAACATATTCTAAGGAATTCCCAATGCTGGCCAGTGAGAGGGGCAGGCCTCACAATAATGAAAAATGACTTTGGGAGTTTTTCATTACCAGGACATGAACAACATTTACTTACATGGCACCCTGCCCTATGTGCTTCCTAGGGCCTACCTTAGGGGTGACATATGTAAGAAAAAGGGACTTGAATGCCTGGCAAGAGGTTTTAACTGCCAAATCGGGTGGCAGTGAGACTGCACACACTGGCTCTGAAGTGGCAGGCCTGAGACATGTTAACAGGGCTACTTGGGTGGGTGGCACAATCAGTGCTACAGGCTCACCAGCAGCATTTAAGATACAAGCCCTGGGTATATGGTATACCAATTGATAAGGGACTTACATGCAAATTAAATATGCCTATTGTGGATACACCAATGTTACCATGTTAAGGGGAGAAGCAAATGCACTTTAGCACTGGTTAGCAGTCCTAAGGCCAACAACAAGATACAGCAACAAACAAGGAGGTAAAAGGCAAAAGGTCTCTGTTAAGGCCACCCTAAGGATGCCAGGTCTAACAAACCCTTTCATAAAATGACTGATTCATCTCTACAACACTCACTACCACTTCTCTGATAGAAGAAGTGGCATAATTCATCATGTCTCCATGAACATCCGTGAATAGATTGCCATCACTCACAGGTGCATTTCTAACCTTGTTAACTAAACACATGATTATGGTGTGAAGATTTACTGTGTTCACTAGTTATGTAATATCTCATTTTATTCTTATATTGTACAGTTCACCTCTTCACCACATCAAAATCTGCAGTGTAAGAGCCAACTGTCGGTGTCTGGTCATGGGAGCTGGCTAAAAATTACAAAATGAGGCAGACCACGATAAAGCGCAGGCCAGATACAGGACAGGTTTGTCCACTGAAAGTTTTACCTTTTGACTTTGATGCAACAACTGTGCGACTCGACTCTGCATTGCCCTGTGTCAGGTCAGGTGAAACATTCAGTGAGGAGCTGCTTGGCTCCGCATCACTGGCAATAGTGCTGTGTTGGATCCGGTAAGGCTTTCAGTTTGGATCTGCTTGGCTCTTCGGGGATGTGTGCAGCTTGGCATCCGGTGAAGCCTTTGGTGAAGGGCTGTGGGGCTCTATGAGGATCTGTGACATGATGCAATATATCTGGTGAGGCTTTCAGTCAGGAGATGCACGGCTCTGTGGGACTCTGCAATGCTCTGCTTCAGATCCTGTGAAACCTTCATTTAGGCAGGGAGAAGTGCATTCTACCTCCAGCCAAGGGCTAAGGACCTTGAGAATAACTCCTGGGAATCAGGGCTCATTCCCCCAGAGGCCAGCAGAGGGGATGAGGTCACGTCGAGTTTGGTCTAGTCAGTTGAAAAGCAGAAACGGCCTCTGGAAGCTAGTTACTTCCCTGTTGCTGAAGCAGGTCAGCCAACTGAGCCACAGAGTCACTCTTGGGGTCCTAGGTTAAAAAAGGCAAGCAGGTCAAGTCTTCCTTCAAGATTTTAAGACAGCAGGGCAACTTTTCTTCTGACCTAGTGCCAGCTTGTGGAGGGGTACACCCATTTGGTTAACTCTAAAACTGGTTTTGGTTGATTCTTTCCTTTCACCTGGGTTTGCCAACAGCCTGGCCATGTGTGGGCTGCATCTGCCAGATCAGGATAAGCTCCTTCTGAAGTCAGGAAGGGCTGGGTATGCTCCCAGGCAACCATTTGAAGTGTAGTCAGGGCAGAGGCACCGTTCCTCCCTAGCCATTCTGTTAGGAAGACCCATGCCTCCCCACACCCAGGTCCTTTGTCCACTGTCTGGGAGCAATACACATCGCGCTACAGGAGAGCCCTTAGTGAGTTGGGCCTGGACACAGGCAGAATGGCACATTTGGCTTAGGCAGGAAAAATGCCAAATTTCTAAAAGTGGCATTTTCAAAATAGTAATTTAAACTCTGTTTTGACAGTTAGGTTGGATTATAAATCACTGTTAAATTGAGATCCTGAATCTTTTTTTAGCTAGCCCCAAACTGAAGTTAGGCATTCTAAGGGGAAATCCAGTGATTTCTATGGAAGAGCCTGCCTTGCTACAGTGAAAATGAGTTTGGAGGTTTTTCACTGCCAATATGTGTGCTTTTTTAAATACACTGCACCCTGCTCTAATGGCATTGGAGCCTACCCTAGAGTGACAATGATATTAAAAAAGAAGGATTAGGGCTGATAAAGATTTGTTCTGCAAAGTTGATATGCATTTAAAACTGCACTACAGGCTTCAGTGGCAGGCCTGAGACATGTTTGTCAATACTGCTTTAGTGGGTGGCGCAATGAGTGTTTGAATCGACTTGTAGCATTTAATATACCAGTCCTAGGTACAAATAGTACCATATACTAGGGACTTATAAGAAAATTAAATGTGCCAATTAGGTGTAATTTTACTATCTGCACAACCACTTTAGTGCTACGGCCATCAAAAATGGATTCATGCAAGGAATAAAAAAATCGAGGAGGGGGAATACCGCACTAAAGATTGTCAGTTCGAACCATCATTATTCCTGAGGCACCAAATGTGGAAATTAGACCGAGACTTCCTGCCCTCTAAGTAATTCAAACGGAGAAGCCCCGGTTACTAAATTTGAAGTTGCGTGGTATGTTAACAATGTGGCTTGAAGAGCCTTCCTCCATGGGAAACCACTTTTCACAGCCAGATGAATAGCTTCTCCTACTAATTTATTAGGTCTCTCCACTTTCCCATTCAAATGAGGACAGTATTTAGCCATCCTCTTATGCATAATTCCACTTCTAGACGCATAGGACTGATTAAGAAAGTTGACTGACACCTTTGAGTATGTTTACACTTTTGAGTAGCTTGCCCCCCTTTAGAGAATTGTTGAGTTTATGTTTAGTTTGACCCACTGTTACCAGATCTCTTGGAGCCAGAACTGGGTATAGTTGTTTCAAGGTGGAAGGTGATCATTTTCTGTGAGGCACCTTGATTTCTGGAGATTGTCTGGTGCACCTAAATCTCAAAAACACATGCATAAATTCTAGTCTTCTGGTCAGATTTATCACAAGAACTGCTGACCGGGACATGCCGTTTTTTAAAGTTACATACGGGCTGTGCAAGTCCTTGGGCTTGTTTACATCCAGACTAATTTTCCTGCTGTTTTACTACTATTGTGGTGCAGAACCCCTAAAGTAAGCACCCCACATTTTTCTACAGAAACAAAACATTAGAGGTAATGTTTTCCCGTCTTCAATGATATTTATGTTCCTGATCCAAATTCACAGCCAGGATTCTCAAGTGGTTACCATCACTCCATCCTGATGGGCACAGCCGTAGTCTTCAGATCAATGAATTTCCAATTCAACTTCCTGTGTGCAAAATCTATCGATTGATACCCTGGTAACTCCAACATGCTTCTATCATCTTAAGCTCTTTTTCTAGCAGCATTTCACTTTTCATGAGTAATTGATCACCCCAGATATGGCAAAAGATGTCTGTGGACTTTTGGGCCTCAGGAACTTTACAAACCTATCCATCGAGAGGTTTAAATCTGCCTCTGGCATGGAATACTGATACTAATGACTCTTTAAATTACATGGCTGATGTTTTTCAAATTTTCTAATTCAAGGTTATTTTTTAAGAATGCCCATTCTCATCATATGCTCATTTTCTCTTGATCACGCATGATCACCTAACGTTTCTATGGGTGCTAAACCTTTGTTTGTAAGGTGACCATGGTGATCAGGCTGTCACTTCTCTGCTACCAAAATATTCTATTTGAGCAGGGGATTTCATATAGAATATCTTTTGTTGCTTGTAAGGAAATTGTTTAAGTTTAAAGGCTTCTTCTGCTAAATAGACTTAACGTTTTTGATTTATTTATTTTTCTTACATGTCCGAAGTAAACATTTTGGATGTTGATGATACGTATTTTTTCCACAAATGTAGTTAATGTTTCTTGTACAGCTCAATGCAATTCATCAAATACTTTTTATGCAATGTTTGGTGGTATTCCAAAATCATCAAATTACGAACAGGTATGTTCCTCTATGAGGAATCCACTAACCCACAATTATTGGTCTCCTTCAAAAACCTTATTTTTTTCTTTAGGTAGATGAATTACATTGTGGGGAAGATTTCACTAATTAGAAATAATCCTCAATTTAGATCTGGTTCAGTTGGCCTGACTGTACCTCAGCGTGCTTTGACAGTTTGCATGCGCAGATTAACACTGCACGTTTATTTTATATGGAGAAAGCCTTTCTATGCTTGTGTGTTTTCCATTTCAGTAAAATCATTGAAAGGAAGCCTCAGGGGTGGTGTCTGCAATGCAATATTGTGTGCTGTGTCAAGAAGACAATGTTCAGGATGTTTCTTTACTCTGTAGCTTTTCAGGGTTTTCTGCCAAGGCTCTATGCATGCTATTCAATATCTGAACAGACCATTGTAATTCCAAATTACATGTAATATCAAAACACTCTAAGAATTTATTTGTTCTCTTTCAGAAAATCATTTTAATTGAGAGGCAAATCATGGTTTCTGCAAGTGTATTTTTTAAGTAACAGCTTGCTAGCTTTATTTCAATATAATGAAAAGTATTAATTTACAAGGTCATGTTAGTTCTGAATATGCAGAAAAAGCACAATGTGCAATGCTTCATTTAGTTTTTATTTCATCTTACTCCATAGAAAACAATGGATGGGTTGTTACACAAAGTACCTGGTTTGCATAAAAAATAAAGCCGTCCGGACAAGTGTGTGTCAGAAAAGTCAGCGATGTGTCTATTCCTTACAAGCAAGTGAGGCTGTGCGTCGTTTCTTCTCCGGTAGGGTAGGGGATGCATTGTTTTACTCTCGGGCAAGAGAGCGATGCGTCTTTTCTGGACGGGCACCTCATGTCCGGGAATGGTTCACGTTGATTTTGACACCCAGCGATGTTGGGCATGAAATCCGGACGCACGATGACGAGAATCTGCGCTGAAAGGGGTTTGGATCCTTTTCATCAGCAGCAAGTCGGTGTTGCGTCATTTCTTCAGCTGCAAAGCAGGTGATGCTTTGATTTCACATCCATGATGGAGGTAGTGCATTGATTTTTCAGCTGCAATGCAGGTGGTGCATCATTTTTAGAGGCACGATGCCGAGGGTGCGTCGTTTTACAGCCGCTTTGTAGGTGGTGTGTCAAAATTTTCCCTGCACAGCTCCTGTGCATGGATTTCAGTCTTTGTTCCACCAGCTTCACCTTTCAAGGGTCCAGGGACTGTATAGGGCACCTCTTGGCAGGGTAGGAGTCTCAGCAAGAGAGTCCTAGTGCTGATAGAGGATATCTTTGATGGCTCTGAGACTTCAAAACAGGAGGCAAGCTCAGTTCAAGCCCTTGGAGGCACTTCCTAAGCAGGAATATACCACAAAGTCCAGTCTTTGTCCTCTTTCAGGCAGAAGCAGCAACTCCAGGCTATGCCAGCAAAGCACAGACACAGGCAAGGGGGCAGTACTCCTCCTCCAGCTCTTCACCTTGGCATCCAGAAGTAATCCACAAATATGGTGTTTTGAGTCCACTACTTATACCTCCTTGGCCTATGAAGTTGGCAAACTTTAAAGGAAAGTCTCTGTTTGACAAGATCCTGCCTTGCCAAGGCCTGGCCCCAGACACACACCAGGAGGTTGAAGATCGCATTGTGTGAGGGCAGGGACAGACCTTTCAGGTGTAAGTGTCAGCTCCTCCCTCCCCACTCTAGCCCAGTAGACTCATCAGGATATACAGGCTACACCCCCAGCTTCCTTTGTGTCACGGCCTAGTGGAGATTCACAAACAACCTAACTGTCAGTCTGACCCAGACATGCTATACACAACCAGGCAGAGGCACAGAATGGTTAAGCAAGAAAATGGGCACTTTCTAAAAGTGGCATTTTCAAACTGACAATCTAAAAACCAACTTTGCCAAAAGATGTATTTTTAAATTGTGAGTTCAGAGACCTCAAACTCCAGTTCTCAATCAGCTCCCAAAGGGAAATTTCACTTGAAAGATATTTAAAGGCAGCCCCAGTGTTAACCTATGAGAGAGCTAGGCCTTGCAACCGTGAAAAACTATTTTGGCAGTATTTCACTGTCAGGACATGTAAACCACATCATTACATGTCCTAATTTTAACATACACTACACCCTGCAGATGGGGCTACCTAGGGCCAAACTGAGGGGTGTCTTACATGTACAAAAAGGGAAGGTTTGGGCCAAGTCGATGTGGTAGTTTAAAGCTGCACACATAGACAGTGGCAGGTTTGAGCCATATTTACAGGGCTACTGATGTGGGTGGCACAATCAGTGCTGCAGGCCCACTAGTAGCATTTGATTTACATGCCCTGGGCACCTCTAGTGCACTTTACTAGGGACTTACTAGTAAATCAAATATGCCAATCATGAAAAAGCCAATTACACATACAATTTGCACAGGGAGCATTTGCACTTTAGCACTGGTGAGCAGTGGTAAAGTGCCCAGAGTACCAAAACCAGCAAAAACACAGTTCAGCACACAGTCAAAACATGGGCAGCAGAGGCAAAAAAGACAGGGGAGACCACGCCAAGGATGCCAGGTTTAACAGTTGCTATGCAAAAGTACCAAATGAGTGCAACTAAGTTATCGCATTATTTTCTTTGAATCTGCGTTTCTGTTGTCTGAAACCCCTATACCTTGCTGTGCAGTGTCAAACAGAGAGAGCAGGAAAGCAGATATGGCACATTCCTGCTCTCTACCTGAGCTGGTGCTCTAATGGATTCCAACCGCCAATGCAGGGATCCTTGCACCATGATGCAAGGGTGCCTCTGTTGCTGGCAGGTTTGTTTTTGTGCAGGTAGGGAACCCCCAGGGCAGTGGCATAACAAAGGACCCCGCAGCCCTGTTGGTGCGGAGGCTTCCCCGAGCTCCAGGGGGCACCCTCAGCACAGCACCTGGTTTAGTGAGTAGGGAGGCCGTCCCTCTCCAAGTTCTTTGCATGGAGGCCCCTCCTGTTTTTGTTACGCCATTGCCCCAAGGCTCTTTGCCTCTGTTCTCTAAGTGTGAATACATCCATGAAGTTTCAACCTGGAATACTGATCTCACTGACGTTTGCTCATTAGGTTTTGACTAGTCTAACGAAGATTCACAAGGTCTTATGAATTCTCAGACAGTCTTGGTCTTGGGTTTAGACACCCTTATTTAAATGTTTAAAGCATCGGATACATGAATTATGAACTCAACAGTTACGACATTTTTCCTCCTTTATGGAGCATTCAGTTAAAAGAGCAGTGGATTCTAAAGTTGTTTGTTTTGTGGTCAGATTGGAGCATATCCTCAGGCCTGGCCATTGACACCATTTTCATATCATTTTAATAAACTGTGAACAAGTAGAAGTTTAAAATTGCAATGCACATTTACAGACAAAGAAGCATGAGTATATCTACACAAGGTTTATCAACTCCCTCGCTAAGATGAAGTTGTTTTTCTCTCAGTTTAAGTTCCTTAGACAGAGAATGAATGAGTTGTCACTGGATTCAGAAAGTAGAATTTGTAGTTTATTTTTTCAAGGAGCTCACTTCAGTTGTTTGTCACATCATCATACACCAATACATTACATTCAATTTCAACCACTACATAGGAAGTCATAACATCTGGAGTACCATTACATCGCCAGAGCGATACTTCACTGTTAAGTCTTTGTTTGTGTGTGTGCATGCGTACGGGTGTGTGTGTGTGTGTGTATGTAATATTCACTAAAAAAATAAAGGTTACAGTGATGTTATAGTTAGGGGATGATGTCTGTTAAAATATGCTGTTTTATACATGCAAAACCACTGAAATTCACCACTTCTAGTTATCTTTAGTAAATATAACCCGCACTCTATGGTAACTATAACTCGTGCCCCCACCAATCACAATTTTCTCATCTATAATTTTATTGCAAATGTTACAGTAATGTTAGTATGGTGCCATAGAACAGGTCATGAGTGATGTAATATGTGGCTAATTAGCAGTGTTTAGCAAAAGAGCAAATTATAGTAACCTTAGGGCACGAGTTTTGGTTTCTTAAAATAAATATGACAGGTGAATTTCAGTTTTTTTTTTTGTTCAAATGTTACGTTGGCCCTGAAACTTTCAGGTAACTATATTGCCACTTTAATCTTTGTTTTTTTTCAGTAAATTTCTAGTTTTTTTAATGTCAAGTAACCCCTTGTCGGGGGAGGGGGTTCGGTTGCTCCCCACTCCATGCCACTATTGGCCAATGGGACTCCATCCCCTGGAACCTTTTGTTTTTGAAAAGGGGAGGGGGTGCACACGGTCACCCTCCCAAAGCCTCTAGGTCGCTCTGGGGACCCATCACCTGGGGCATTTTTTCAAGAAAGGGAGGGGGTGCCCAGCCCCTCTCATCAAGCAATGATTTGCCCTGGGGTCCCCAACCTCTGAGGCAAAAAAAAATATTATTAAGGGAGGGGGTGCATAGCACTCTCTGGGAGCCCAAATGGGCCCCAGAAACACAATCCCCTGTGGCCATTCTTTAATTATAGAGGAGAGGCATGTGGCCCCCTCCCGAGCCTTAAGAGGCTCCAGGAACCCTATGCCTTGGGCCCAAATACATCACTGTTAGGGGAGGGGGGCTCCTGGCCCTCCTCCTGGAGCCCAAACGGGCCTCGGTGACCCCATCCCCAGGACCATACTTTAATTATATGAGAGGGAGCACAAGGCCTGCTCCTTGTGCCTTAAGAGGCCCTGGGGACTGAAACCCCTCCCCCTGTAGCCAAATACATTAATATTAGAAGATGACAGCAACAAGACCCCTTGCTGAAGCCATAATGGGCCCCAGCGACCCTATTCCTTGCGGCCAAATATAACAGTGGGGGACGCAGTGGGAGCCTCAGGATGCAGTGGGAGCCACAGCTGGCTCCCACTCGGTAACCAGCATTTCTCCCCAGTGGGAGCAGCTTTTTCTACTTGCTTGCATCGGGTGGAAGCAATGACAGTTTCCCTGCTGGCAAGAGCGTGGGCAAAGAAACAGAAGGGTGCTCGCACCTGGTGGAACGCCCTTATTTCCCATGAATGGCTTCCCTGGACACAGTTCAAGAGCTGGACCCAGGGGATAGCATCTCTAGGGTCTCGTGAGTGAGTCTGCAGCACTCCTGTGGGAACACAACCTTTTTTTTGGGCCGTGGGTAAAGTGGGTCCCTCTGGGATGCCCCCACAGGGCCTATAGGGGCAGAGTATCCCTACCCTGCCCCCTTATATTATTTTTTAAACTATACTTAGGACAAGGGACTTTGAGCCATATGTAAAAACCATTTTTGCGGTCAGAAACAGCCCGTATCTGACCGCAAAAATGCTATTGCATATGTACAAATGCCAAATTACGATTTCATAACTTGGTACCGAATTGCGATTCAGTATTTGAAAGGGGCGTGTTTAGACTTTCCCTTCCAAATATCATATTGTAGTGCTGTGTATGTATGTTGTGTGACTTAGGGCCAGATGAAAGTATGTTTGGGTGAGCGACTCGCAATTTGCGAGTCGCAAACCCATATGCAGGATGGTGTCCCTGACACCA
Source organism: Pleurodeles waltl (assembly GCF_031143425.1). Classification (NCBI taxonomy): domain Eukaryota; kingdom Metazoa; phylum Chordata; class Amphibia; order Caudata; family Salamandridae; genus Pleurodeles; species Pleurodeles waltl. Next base: position 1,129,202,510 of record NC_090448.1, read on the forward strand.
TCTGCGAATTGCAAGAGGGTCGCAAAGACCCACCTCATTAATATAAGTGAGGTGGGTCGCAATTTGCAACCCCCTTGCGATTCACAGCACTCACAGGGATGGTGGCCTGCTGGAGACAGCAGACCCATATGTCTGTGACTGCTTTCTAATAAAGCAGTTTTTTTTTGTTTGTATTGCAGCCCGTTTTCCTTAAAGGAAAACGAGTTGCAATACACTCGAAAAAATGAAACGTTTTTGTTTCATTTTTGCAGAGCAGGCAGTGCCCTGAAAAAATGTATTTAGGGCCATTCACAAAGGAGAAGGGGTCCTATGGGGACCTCTTCCCTTTTGCGAATGGGTTAGCACCCAATTGATTTGGGCGCTCACTGCAAATTGCTTAGCGACCGTGTTCGCAGTCACAAAGCAATTCTACATTGTGATGCGAATCGCAAATAGGAAGGGGAGCACCCCTTCCTATTTGCGAGTTGCATTCCCATTTTGTGAGTCGGTATCCAGGTTACTGACTCGCAAAATGGGAATGAGCATCGCGATGCACGTTTTGCATGGCGCAAACAGCGAAATTCGCTGTTTGCCCCATGCAAAACACTTCCTACATCTGGCCCTTAATTATGACTGCAAAACATTCATTTTTACCAACTATTATAAGTAACCATTTGCAAATGGGAAGGTGTCCCTTAAGGACCCCTTCTGCTTTGAGAATATAAAAAAAAACAATTTTAAGAGCAGGCTGGGGTCCCATGGACCACTGCCTACTCTTAAAAAATGAAACTTCAAAGTTTTTGTTTTTTTTAACACATCTCATTTTCTCTGTTAAGAAAAAAAGGGTTGCATTTAATAAAAGTTTATTTTATTAAAAAGCAATCACAGACATGGTGGTCTGCTGATCATCACAAAAGCTACTGAACAGATTTACACCAAATCTCAAAAAGCACGCTGTCTCAACCATGATTTAGGTTTCCGACAAATTTTGTGTTTTTCCATTCTGCATTTGTTTGTGATATTGCTTTCCAAAAAAGTCTGTGAAAAATGCACCGGGATTTAGCATTTTGTGACACCCTTCTTCTCGATCTCCACGGGAAGGATCGCCCCAAAAAGTTCTAGGTATAAACTAGTAAAAGATTATCACTTTTTTGGAAAGTTTTGTGAAGATTTGTCAAACAGTGCTAAAGTTATTAGCAAAACAAAAAAGGCATTTCCTATGGAAGTGCTGACCTAAGTATAACTACTCAGTGGTATATATGTATGTAAGAGATAAAGTACTTCCTTCTGTGCATTATAGGGATGCTGCAAGTCGCTAAAGAGTTCCATGACCATATAGAGGAATGAGGCTTTATGTTGTATCGCGGGAGGAAGTTTATTCACTCTAATACAAGGTCACAGCGTGACCTTTCCCAAAACACATTTAAATCTTTGGTGCATAGCTCTTTCCCATAAAGAGAGAGCATGGTTGTAAACACGAAGAATGAAAAGAGAATCATAGAATCTCTATTGCAAAACGAAAAACATTGTTAGATAATTGTTCCAATTAGTTCAATTAAAATCAGGTATTAAAAAAATGCAAGGTAGAAACATACAGAAAGATTTTACCTTTTCTATAACTGTCTTGAGGGTGTGTAAAATGTAAACATGTTGCATTAAATGTCTCCTTTCAGATTGTCGTTGTACAACTAGAAAAATGGAACATAAAATAAAAGCAATGTTTCTTTTTCAGTATTTAAACAGCTGCTTTAAATATGCCCTGTGACCTGACCTGCCTTTCACCTGGCTGCTGGCAGCAGGAATTGTGACATCAGAACTAGAGTATATTAAGTTATTACAGCTGACTACTGACATGCCTTCTTTACCTATTGTGCAAAAAGTGTAAAAGTGCAAAATCTTAAAATGGGTGAAATATAGTCACCAGAGATCATGTCCAAGCGTCCACAAACCACAACATGAGTTTCCACCAAGAAATTGTCTTTGTTTTAATCATGTCTTTATAATTTCCTATGTCTAAATATTTAATCTAAGGCTTGTTCAGAAGTACTCAGGAAATTAAAAACGTTATTAAAAAGTCAGAAAAGGTAATGAAAGATTCATTGTAATTAGGCAAAATTCATCATAATACTATTCAAAAATGCACAGTCATTTCCTCTTTGCTATTTATCCTGAGGGGTGTTGGGTATCTAAATCTAAAACATATTTGTATTCCAATCTTTCTAATTTTTGTACTCTACTCCTTCCACGTGGACTTCTTAATATCCTGTCAATGCCACGGAATTTCAACAAATCACTAGTACCATCATGAAATGCAGTTCAAGTCTAACAACTCTCTCTCATGAATCAATAATATTTATAGTCTCTTTGGCTAACACAATAAACAGAATTTAGATATGTCAATACTTATAAATGTACCTGTGATGTAATGTCTAATGAGATGTAGTGGATCCCCAAGCAAATGATTGTAAAAATTAGCTATGATATTGAGACTCCTAGTGTAGTGCCTGCTTTGTTGTGATTACTGATAATGTGGCTCCGACATAGAAGGGAAGCGCTCTTTGGGTCATGTAAGAGGAGCTGATAACATACAGCACTAGAGTAATGAATAGGATTACGGAGTCATAGTTTCTATTTATTGTTTCTTGCAACCTCCTGCTCCTGTCAGTTGAGCAAAGCATGTGACGTCTGTGGAGTTCAGCAAAATGCACAGACAAGTCAAGTTGTTGTTTTTCCAGGTTTATTGCATAGAGCATCAGCAGAGACCTCATCCACCTTTAAGTCCCAGCAACTGACTGAGCATGAATCAATACACATTCTTCCCTGGAGATCACCCTACATTTTAGATTCTTACATCACCCCTTAGATACAGAACACCACATCTCCTCCCTCATCCAATATCAGAAGAAAAGATCCATTTAATGCAAAGTGAATACTGACAATATACAGAACTGACATTTGTCCAACAAAATATTGTCAGAGATAAAGCATTTACTTTAAACAGTCTTGTAAACGAAAAGGAACCTTTGTCACATGTTACCTCTAAGCACATTTGTGGTATTTTCAAGTGTTGTTGCATCTTTTAAGATGGGTACACTTTGTGAATTCCCAAGAGTTCTCATGTCTTCTGAATTGCTACTGTGTTCAAGTTCCATATTCTGTGGTTGCTTGTTTTCATTGCATTCCTGAACAATTTGATCACCTTGAAGGGTTAACTGTATTTTGAGGCACCACCACCCTTCCTAGGAGATTTTATCTCCACCCAGTCACCTACACGCACCACGGTGTTCTTAACAGCCTTTCTCATATCATACCATCTTTTCCTCTTCACCATATCCTCTCTTTCCTTTTCTCTCCATTCTCTTGCTCTCCCACTCTGATTAGCCACCCCCTTTTGTTTCTCTGAAACCCACAAGGGAATAGCCTCCATATTGGCCTCTTTTCCCTTGAACAACCGAAATGGAGACACACCTGTAGAAGAATGTGGTGTGAAGTGGTACTCTTGCACCAAAGCTGCCTTCACCTTCATATAGGTTATGAAGGTCCCTATGGTTCTCAGCACTTTTAAGGACTCCCTCCAAATGAATAAATTCTTCATATTCTGTGTAAAAATCCTGATTTGAACGTCTGCTCTGTTTAATTAACTATAGGAAAGCTTTCTTCTCTTACTAAAACTATTCTTCTGACCTTTGTTCGTCCACAACCGAGTGGTTATTAGTGCACCTGTGTGAAATGTATGAAATGCATTTGTAAATGTTCACAAGTTCGGGTAACTTGCAACTTTAGTAATTAAGCAAGGATCTGGCACTGTATGAAATTCCTCTTCCTGTCCTTCCACCTCATGTGTGGTCAATGTTGAATTGAGCACTTTCAGAGAAGAGTCAGAACATCCTTTGTCTGCTGTACCTATATGTCTGCTGTACCCATATTTTGGAACATATTATACATTGTTTTTGTTAGTAATAAATTTTTATTATGTGGGTGTTTTTGCTGAGGTGGGATTCTGAGTGAAATCAAATAGACAATGAGGGGAATAATGCTTCCACTTCCCTGTCAACGCTTTCTACTAATAAAAGGGCTGAGTGGACGATTTGGGCCGCCTGAGTCCCAAGGGATGAGGACCCTAGATGAATAAATGAATCAACATAGGAAAACCCAAACAGGCCAAGATTCAAAGTCCACACCATTAAGATTTATTTGAAAAAATAAGAATCACTATGTAGGGCAAAAATACTAGTTAGTCAGGAAATTCAAATCAGCAAGAGGACAACATAAGGTCCTCTTAAAAAATAGTTTAAAAAAAGATAAAAATAGTAAAAAATATCAAAAAAGTACAGAGTTAAAAAGCAAACTGGCATATGGATAAGCTAAGTACGAATAAGAAAGAAAGACTCAAACAATTCTAAGTACAGAATCAAATAATCAAAAACAGTCTCACATTGGGACTGCTCGGTATGAAAACAAGGAAAGGTATGGCTGCATCCCCAAAACAACACATTTTATAGTTCCACGTGCATTATCAGCTGTATTAATAGAAGGTACATGAGAAAAAGCAATCAGCAATGCGGGAGTTGTTACATAAAGGTCACTACTCTAGAAACCCTCCCACAATTAAGAAGCAATGACTTTCTTTTTACATATAAGCGGAAATTACATTGTACTACTGAACAATAACTGTTTGAGAAAATGAAGGAAGCACTATTCAACTAACAGTTCGGTGTCGACTTTTGGCACTGAAACATTATGGCCCAGATTTAAGAGCCCCTAGTACCTCCTTGTGCCACATTAGCGTCATTTTTTTTCAACTAATGTGGCCTAATGAGGCCAAAATCGCCACGCCAGATTACCAAGTGGCCAAATGCATGCATTGTGCCATTTTCTAACGCCTTGTGCTACATTATACCTGTGCCAGGCATATATGTATGGAAGGGGGCACTCTGCTGTTAGGGGGGCCAAAAGAATGGCACAGTACAGGCGTTAAAAGAAGGCACAGCATTATTTGTAATGGCCCTCAATGTGCTTTGCAGGATTATCGTAAACATTTTTGACGCTAGTTCCTTAACTACTGCCGTGGTGCGCCATATATTAAATACAGCGCAGACATGGTGGTTTTAGGGGGGGGCTAAGGGGTGCAAGAAAAGGGGTGCTGCAGTGGGTGCAGAGCCAGTTTTCTTAAATCAGGCCCTATGTGTATTGCTGTGGCAGGCAGATTTCTTCTGAAGCACATTGATTGTTACAGCGCAAATAAACCGTACCATGGAAAAAGCATAATTTCATCTATTTTATGGAGAAAGTAAATACATGGACTGAGTGAAAGCATACATGCCATCCAAACACTAAAAATGCCACACTTCTTCAGCTGTCAGTGCGGGCCAGTAAATGAGTTTTGTAGTCTACTTATGTTAACTTAAACACATGAAAATGAACACACATTTTTGTTAATATATCTTTGCTCAAACCCCTCTCACTCCGTAAGCCTGATGTCTCACCACTCATCAACACCACTCTCTTCTCATGCATTCCCTCACACTGCCAAAATGAAAAAAATTACACCTAGCATCATGCTATGCTTCCACACCACCTTCACAGTTACTCACCCCTGCCCCTTTAAAATATTGACGACACAAATACCTAATGTTCTAACACCGAGCCCACCATCCTGGGCATTTGCCCTCCCATGTCCAAACTAAAACTTTGGTACTCTGTCATCCTATCAGCGTCCTCTTGTGTCTAGAGAACCCTACTCAAATGGTAACAAATTGGCTTACTAACAATCATCCATACCGCCCCCATCCCTCTTTCCCTCAGAAATATGTTCTCTGCTCTCCTTGGAACTGGGAGCTGCTATGCCCTTACAGTCTCTGTGACAGCTGCCTTAACCCCTCCGCTGCCAGGCCTTTCCCCCCTCAGCTGCCAAGCCTTTTTTTTGCTGTTCGGTCCAGTTCGCGCTTAGGCCCTCATAACTTCTTGTCCCCATAAGCTACCCGTGCCAAATTTGCATCCTTTTTTTCCAATGTCCTAGGGATTCTAGAGGTACCCAGACTTTGTGGGTTCCCCTGAAGGAGACCAAGAAATTAGCCAAAATACAGCAAAAATGACAGTATTTTTTAAAAAATTGGAAAAAAGGTCTGCAGAAGAATACTTGTGGTTTTCCCCCTGAAATTGGCATCAACAAAGGGTTTACGGTGCTAAAATCACCATCTTTCCAGTTTTCAGGAACAGGCAGACCTGAATCAGAGAACCCCATTTTTCAAAACAATTGTGGCATTTTACTGGGACCTACCCAATTTTTACAATTTTTTGTGCTTTCAGCCTCCTTCTAGTCAGTGACAGAAATGGGTGTGAAACCAATGCTGGATCCCAGAAAGCTAAACATTTCTGAGAAGTAGACAAACTTCTGAATTCAGCAAGAGGTAATCTGTGTAAATCCTACAAGGGTGTCCTACAGAAAATAACAGCTGAAATAAAAAAATATTGAAACTGAGGTGAAAAAACAGCCGTTTTCCTCCATGTTTTACTTTGTAACTTTTTCCTGCGATGTCAGATTTTTGAAAGCAATATACCCCGACGTCTGCTGGACTCTTCTGGTTTTGGGGATATATAGGGCTTGTAGGTTCATCAGGAACCCTCGGTACCCAGAGCCAATAAATCAGCTGCACCTTGCAATGGGTTTTCATTCTATACGGGGTATACAGTAATTCATTTGCTGAAATATAAAGAGTGAAAAATAGGTATCAAGAAAACCTTCATGTTTCCAAAATGGGCACAAGTTAAGGTGTTGAGAAGCAGTGGTTATTTGCACATCTCTGAATTCCAGGATGCTCATACTAGCATGTGAATTACAGGGCATTTCTCAAATAGACGTCTTTTTCACACACTGTCTTACATTTGGAAGGAAAAAATGTAGAAAAAGACAAGGGGTAATAACACTTGTTTTGCTATTCTGTGTTCCCCCAAGTCTCCCAATAAAAATGGTACATCACTTGCATGGGTAGGCCTAATGCTCGCAACAGGAAACGCAACATGGACACATCTAATTTTTACATTGAAATCTGGCGTTTGTTTTGCAGAGTGCCTAGCTGTAGATTTTGGCCTCTAGCTCAGCTGGCACCTAAGGAAACCTACCAAAACTGCACATTTTTGGAAACTAGACACCTAACGGAATCCAGGATGGGGTGACCTGTGGGGGTCTCACCAGGTTCTGTTACCCAGAATCCTTTGCAAACCTCAAAATGTGGCCAAAAAAACACTTTTTCTCAAATTTCTGTGTCATAACATTCTGGAATCTGAGAGGAGCCACAAATTTCCTTCCACCCAGCATTCCCCCACATCTACCAATACAAATGGTACCTCACTTGTGTGGGTAGGCCTAGTGCCCGTGACAGGAAATGCCCCAAAACACAACATGGACACATCACATTTTCCCAAAGAAAACAGAGATGTTTTTTGCAAAGTTCCTAGCTGTGGATTGTGGCCCCTAGCTCAGCTGGAACCTACGGAAACCTACCGAACCTGTGCATTTTTGAAAACTAGACACCTAGGGGAATCCAAGATGGGGTGACTTGTGCGGCTCTCCCCAAGTTCTATTACTCAGAATCCTTTGCAAACCTCAAAATGTGTCCAAAAAAACATGTTTTCCTCACATTTCGGTGACAGAAAGTTCAGGAATCTGAGAGGAGCCACAAATTTCCTTCCACCCAGTGTTCCCCCAAGTCTCCCGATAAAAACAGCACCTCACTTGTGTAGGTAGGCCTAATGCCCCAAAACACAACGTGGACATTCACATTTTCCCAAAGAAAACAGAGCTGTTTTTTGCAAAGTGCCTAGCTGTGGATTTTGGCCTCTAGCTCAGCTGACACCTAGGGAATCTTACCAAACCTGTGGATTATTGAAAACTAGACACCTAGGGGTATCCAAGATGGGGTGACTTGTGGGGCTCTCATCAGGATCTGTTACCCAGAATCCTTTTCAAACCTTAAAATTTGGCTAAAAAAACACTTTTTCCTCACATTTCGGTGACAGAAGGTTCTGGAATCGGAGATGAGCCACAAATTTCCTTCCACCCAGCGTTCCCCCAAGACTCCCAATAAAAATGATACCTCATTTGTGTGAGTGGCCCATGTGCCTGCAACAGAAAAATGCCAATAACCTGTAGAGATTGAGGGGTTAGCACAGCGAGTTGATATATTTTTCTTTTATACATCTTTTAGGCTGACTCTGCTTTGGGGACCCACACAAGTGAGGTATCATTTTACTTGGAAGACTGAGGGGAAAGCTGGGTAGTAGGAAGTTTGTGCCGGAGCAGTGATCCTACAAAGAAAAGTTCTGAAAATATGCTTTTTTAAGCATATGTTGAGGTTTGCAGAGGATTCTGGGTAGGAAAATGTTGGGGGATCCAGGCATGCCACACCTCCTTGGACTCCTTGGCGTGTCTAGTTTTAAAACATGTCTGGGTTTGGTAGGTTTCCCTAGATGAAGGTCGCACCCGGGACCAAAAACATAGGTGCCCCCCCGAACACAGGTAGTTTTGCAATAGATCATTTTGATGTGTCCACATACTTATGTGATGTTCCAAACACAAAAATTGTGGAAAGAAACACACTTAGGTTATGTTAAAAAGACCCCTCACCCACTAACAAAGTTAGTGGCATGCTTCATCATCAGGGTCCCACCCGAGACACCTAGTGTGTCACGGGTGTGCTGCGACACCTGATTATAGCAGAGCAGGTTTTGTTATTTTTACTCACATACTGGTTGGATTTTGCACGAGGGTGAGTGATGGTTCAGTAGATCAAATTTTATTAACAAGAGATTTCACAACGATGAAATGCACTGTTAATAACTGAAAGGCCAAAAAACAGAACCAATGACTCAAATCTCGTGAGCTGTAAAGTCACGACAAGGCACCAACCGCTTTACAGTCTATTCACACACCTTTCATACATGACATGCACAAGACCATTCACGCCGCCAGCCACAGGCCCAGCACATTACAACATTCGCATCAACAGACAGCGCCACTCAAGGGCCCATCACTTACATTCACCCTCATGTCTGATACAGCAATCACATCTGCTGATGGAAGTGTGGGGACTGGCGTTTGCCTGGCAGTGTGCTGCAGTAGCCAACAGCAAGTCAATAGTTACACCGCCAGCCAAGCGCCACTCCACATACACCACCATCCAAATGCCACGCTATGCACACTGCCAGGCATGCACCACCCCACACACACCGGCAACCAAGCACTACCCCACACACACCGCCAGCCAAGCACCACCCCACACACACCGCCAGCCAAGCTCCAGTCCATGCACAGCACCATCATTTTTCTTTTGTTTTTAAACAACAAAGACACCAGTAATTATAAATAAGTACAAAACTACAAACACAAAAGCTCTAATTGAATACATGACAGTAATGCCAACCGTGAAACTGAACATATGAAAATATAGAACAGCATTTTACGCTCACGATATTTCCCAATACTTCTTCTGTGTGTGGTCTCTCCTGAAACAGCCACCCACACACAGCCCAGGCTTTGAAGGACAATCAGGGCAGTACATCCCAGTCTTCTTCTTGATACCTCTTCGAGAACAGACTCTACATCACTTAGCAGGAAAGTTTTTTTTGGCCGTTGGAGGAATGTGCTCAGCAAAGTGATGATCTTTCAACCTAGGCACACCCTCCACCACTGCTTCTCTAGGAACTCTTGCCTGTTCCAGCACAACAAGGCTTGCTATGATAGACTCCTGAAATTTCACAAATGTCATCCTTGACTCTGGAGAACTATCCTTGAAGACTACAAAAGCATTAAAAGTTGCCAAGTGGAACAGGTGAACTGCTAATTTCTTGTACCAAACATAAGACTTACGAGCAGCAGTGTAAGGTTCAAACCTCCGATCTACTCTAGCAACACCACCTATGTGCTTATTGTAGTCTAAAATGCACACAGGTTGGCGCACTTCAGTAACTTGACCCCAAACAGCCACAGGTGAAGTACTCTCATCATGGATGGTAGTTAGCATGTACACATCCCTCCTGTCTACAAATTTCAGAGCTAGCAGCTCATCATTCTGCAAGGTACTGCACTGTCCCTTATCAAGTTTTTTGCAGACAAGCTCTCTTGGAAAGCTTTTCCGATTAGAGCTACTTGTGCCACAAGCCACAGTGTCCACTCTGAACAACTCCTTGAACAACTGAGATCCAGTGTAGAAGTTATCTACCTATAAATGGTGACCTTTGTTAAACAGTCGTCTACCAAGTGCCCACACAATTTTCTCACTAACTCCAAAAGTGGGTGGACAACCAGGGGTGTCAATAATGGAATCCCTACCAGTGTAGACCCGGAAATTATAAACATATCCTGTACTACTTTCAGACAGCATATACAATTTAATTCCATAACGTGCCCTCTTGCTAGGAATGTACTGCCTAAAAACCAAAAGATCCCTGAACAGGACCAAAGACTACAGATATTTCTTTGCCTGGAACATAGATCTCTGAAAACTGATCTACCAAATGATCAAGGACAGGTCTAATCTTAAAAAGACGGTCAGAATCAGGGTGATCTCGTGGCAAGGCTAAAGCATTATCTACAAGATGCAACATCCGAAGAAGAAGCTCATACCGGTTACGACTCATGATTGCAGGAAATATAGCAGTTGCCATCAAGGGACTAGTAGACCAATATGAAGACAGTGATGGCTTCCTTATCACCCCATCAAAAAAATTAAACCCAAGAACTTTCTCAACTCTTCCACATTATGGGGAATCCACTGGCTAGCTCTAGAGTGTGGCCCAAGTCGGGCAGCGTTGTCCCTCAAATACTGCTCTAAATACAAATTAGTCTGCTCAACAATCTCTTCCAAAAATATATCGTCCACAAACAACTCAAAGAAGTTGACAGGCAAAAAGTTTACCGTATTAACTTGACACCGTGGGAAACCAGTAAACGCAGGCAACTGTGGCTGCTCCATGTTTGGTGCAACCCACGTGTCAGGTCTTCCAATGGGAAGCCTTTCAGCTGCTGGCTGCTGCACCATTGGCACGTCAGTGCCCTCCTCTAAAACAGGCCCTTCATCAGCACTGAGAGTGAATTCACCATTAGATGATTCCTCTCTGACAGAAAATTCACTTCCAGAATCTTGCACTTCCTCCTCTGCCTCAGATGCAGAGTCAGACTCATAATCATGGTCAGAAGACGACTCAAAAAGCACACTACAACCTGCTGAGCGGCCATCCTATGGCTAGCCATGATCCTTCCTACAAAAAGTAACTGGACAAATGCACCACCAACAACCAGCACTGTGTAAGATGAGTAATAAACAAAGTGTAGCTTTATCACTAAGAGTTATAAACTCAAAAACTATACCACTCACTTGCCTGAAAAAGCTTGACTCACCAGCAACTACTCTGCACAGCCACAGCAATCACCAATGATATCTCACTAAAATCATAAATCTAAGGACAATTTCACACACAATCCAGCATTCAGTACACCACCTACAAACATGTCATTCATGTATGGCAACAATACCCCTTTGGAGTAAAGTTACATACTTACCTAAAACATGCAACTACGCAAACCGCAGGACAACCACTGCCAAAACCGCAACAAGCCACAGCAAAGGAAGCAAAAGCTTTGAACTAGAACAAAAAGGAGAATTAAACTGTTATAATCATAAATGCAAATACTTCTCCAGTTGACAAACAACCCGCCACCAAACATTTATAGATTTTCTCTGGTGTCTAGTGTTCTCTGCTTGGGGGCAGATGGGCCTAAAAAAAAATAGGCCAATCTGACCCCAAGGGGGGCAGAAATGGGATAGAATATATTGCCCCCTCTGGGGGGCGACCCTTGCCCAAAGGGCCACCCCCCCCACTCCCCACAAAGCACACACATGATCCCTGGCGCTAAGTGGTTTCTGCCCCCGTGGGGGCAGATGGGCCTAAAAAAAAAAAAAATAGCCCGATCTGCCCCCAAAGGTGGCACAACTGCCCAATAGTGCTTTTTGCCCGTTGGGGGCGACCCTTGCCCAAAGGGGTGCTCCCAACACAAAAAAACAAAAGAAAGAAAAAATCCCTGGCGTCTTAATGGTTTCTGCCCCCCCGGATGCAGAAGGACCTAAAAAAATAGGCCAATCTGCCCCAAGGGGGGCAGAAATGGCCTAGATTATATTGCCCCCTTTGGGGGGCAACCCTTGCCCAAGGGTCCACCCCCCACACAAAGCACACACACATGATCCCTGCCGCTAAGTGGAATCTGCCCTCCTTGGGGGCAGATGGGCCTAAATAAATAGGCCTATCTGCCCCCAAGGGGGGCAGAACTGCCCAATAGTGTTTTTTGCCCCTTGAGGGTGACCCTTGCCCAAGGGGCCACCCCCGTCACAAACAAAAACAGCCACAAACACAATCCCTGGTTTCTAGTGGCTTTCTGCTCCCCTTGGGGACAGATCGGCCTAAAAATAAAAGGGCGATCTGTCCCCAAGAGGGGAAGAATCGGTGATAAATATAATGGCACCCCAAGGGATCGCTCGCCCACACTATCTACACACACATACGCACACTAATTCCCTGGTGTCTAGTGGGCATTCCTGCTGCCCGATCGCAATAGTAATGCTGAAAGAGATATCGAGGGAAAGGAAAAATCTTTCCTTTCCCTCAATGCCTCTTTTTGTGTAATCCCCCCCCCCCCACCGCCCGGAGGAAAAACTTACCTCCTCCTCAGTAGACGCGCTGGAAGCAAATGGCTTCCAGCACGTCTTGCACCCTTTGATGATGTCAGCGCGCGATCGCATGCTGATGTCATTTGGGGGGTGGAGGGGAGTCGGGGTGGAAGGGGAAGCGATTCCCCTTCCAAAGCTGACTTGGCTCTCTGGGGAGCGCTTCCCCTGAGGGCCGGTACCTGGACGTAATGGTTACGTCCACGGCGCCTGAGCGGCGCAGCCACGGACGTAACCATTACGTCCACGGCGGGGAAGGTGTTAATGTAGCTTTCAATTCCCTGTCAACATAGGTCAGCAGAACTTAGGGACTATCAGGAAATGTGGCAGAAGGTTGAGGAAGAGATTTGTCTGAGTTCTCCCACCTCTCTCAGATCTGTGGACACCTTAGAGAGATGTGAGAAGGTGGGTGAGGCCACCAGAGACTATTCTGTCCCTATGCTCGGATCTCTTGACACCTGGGTAAGGTTTGGGGGAACACAGGAGGGCAAGTGTTTTCATTTATGATGCAACAACTGTGGGAAACAACTTTTGTTTTTCACGGCTCCTGCATCATAGCAGTGAATAACCAGATTCAGAATGAGATATTCATGCTAATGGCTCTCCATGAATCTCAATAAAAAAAAAAAAACTTATAAATACTGGCCGATAACACTAATTGCAGCCTGGAAAAAGTTACTGAAACAATTGTTGCAAACAGCACTCGTGTGCATGCCAGTTTAATTTTCAGGGAAATACAGACTCCTCTGGCTACAGGTTTGGGTATGTTATTGTTGATGATGGGGATAAATTGGAAATCTGTTCACTGTGTTTGATACAGTGGACACCAATTGAACGTTGAAACTGGCACTGCAAAACTTTTGCAGCATGGCGCAGTTTCTTGGGAATCAATTGTGATTTTTGATTTTACCATCATTTTTATCACACAGCTATGTCATTGAATGTGAACAGGGATTAATTTGAACCAGTGGTTAGCGGGACGGGCAACTGATACTCATTTTTGGGGACCTGCGCTTATTTTATCTCATCAGACTTTGATCCAGTGTAGAGAGTGAAAAACAGACAAGGGTGAAGCAGGTGAATGGTGACACCAGAAAAAAGCAGGAACCTGCAGGAGGGAGATAAAGAAGCAGGGAGTGTCTAGTGGCGGATTAAAGGCATGAGTTGGAATTAAGGCTACACAGCCTTGGAATTCAGGGCAAAGATATTCTATACTGCCAGCCATGGGTTTCTGTGCAAAATCACCCACAACTTAGAAATCAGATGACATTTCTTACTTGTGGGGATGTGCTTTTTCTCCATTATTTCTCTCATTGGGTAAGGTTCGAGGCACAAATATGCTGCTCATGAATGTGTTATACAGTTTTAAAGAGTGTGTGAGTGCCAGTATATTTGTCTTTGCATTTAGCAAAATGTGCAATAAAATGCATCATATTGCACTCTAATTTTAAAAAAATGATTGGGTGAGAACCTCACATGGAACAGCTGGTCTCACTTTTAACAAGCATTGTGAAAGGCAATAGGTCTCACCTTTTGGCGTTGCCGATGCACACCTAATTGATTTTGCTGACATTTTTCAACAGCTACAAGAATCTAAAAATGATTATTGCCATTGCTGAACAGCATTAGTGCAAAAAGTGAAAAGATTTATATGTGCACATCTTGCACGTGGATGTATGCTCCATGTGCTATGGTGGCCCCAGCTTAATGATACATGTGCTCTCATGCATGGTCACACATGCTTGCATGCGTCATGACACATTGGTCATTCTGCTCTTTTCTTTCTTTATTTATCTTTCCAAAATGGTGGATGCACATCTTCGTGGGATAGTTAAAAACATGTTTAAAAATGCATCAAAGTTATTTTTTTGAAGAAAGGAGTGGCTCAGCAGCAATTTGCAACTGGTGCGCTCTCCAAGACAAAAAGTGCCCCTGGGATTGAGAGAGCAATGATGAAGCAAGTTGGTTTTACTAAACTTTAGTGTTTAACGAAAGCAGTAGGGGTGAGTAGTGGAGGAGCAGGGGGTGGGTTAAATAAATAAGAACAAAATGACAAATAAAGCCAACAGGGACAGAAAAAGATGAGGAAGCAACAGAGATTCTTGGGGGAGGTAGGGAGGAAAACAAACATCAGGAGTGGGGATGTGAGAGGGTATCCCTGGACTCAAGGACTCGTTCCCCCACCACATCTTCAACCTCAGAAGCAAGACAATCAGCAATGAGCTCAGGCAGGTCCTGAATACCTCCACCACTGCAGCCTCCTTCCCGGAGGTCTGGAAACATGCTCAAGTGAGGCCCCTCCTGAAAAAAACATCTGCCAAACCAGCTGAATTGAAGTACTACAGGCCCATCTCGCTGCTCCCCTTTCCAGCAAAAGTCCTTGAGAAAGCGATCAACCAACAACTCACCCACCACCTTGAAGATCACAGGTGGTCTTCTGGACCCCTTCCAACCCTGATTTTGAGATAACCACAGCACAGAAACAGCCCTATTTACGGCCACAGAGGACATCAGAGCCCTACTGGACAGTGGGGAAACAGCAGCCCTCATTCTCCTGCACCTGTCTGCCGTGTTTGGCACCGTCTCCTACCACATCCTTATCAACAGACTCCACCACATCGGGATTCAAGGAAATGCCCTTAGATGGATCACCTCATACCTCACGGGCAGCACCCAATAGATTCACCTCAGAGTCTAAGATGATTATCTGTTCAGTCCCCCGAGGATCGTCACTCAGCCCGTCCCTCTTTAACACCTACAAGGCCCCCCGGCCATCACCGTCAAATCATATGGACCCCACATCATCTCCTACGCCGAAGACACACAGCTCATCCTCTCACTGTCCAAAGATCCCTCCACCACAAAAGCTAAATTTCACAAATGCATGATGAATGTAGCAGATTGGATGAAAGGCAAATGTCTCAACTCAACACCAAAAAAAACATAAGTCCTCATCTTTGGGAAGAACACCTCGCCATGGACTGACACATGGTGGCCCGCAGTAGTCAGCACCCCCTACCCTAACAGACAACACCCGCAACTTCGGCATCATCCTGGATAGCAAGCTATGCGTGAAGAAATATGTAGATGCAGTCTAATCTGCCTGCTTTCACACCCTCAGCATGCTCCGCAGGATCTACTCGTGGCTCCTAGCAGACACCAGAAGGACCGTCATCAGCAGACCAGACTACGGAAACATGCTCTACATAGGAATCACAGCATGCCTCCTGAAGAGACTCCAGACAATACACAACTCAGCGGCAAGACTCGTACTCGACCTCCCCAGAAGGACCCACATCACACCCCATCTCAAAAAACTACACTGGCTCCTGATTCAGAAGGGATGCTAGTTCAAAACCTGACCCATGCCTACAAGACCTTGCACAATGAAGAACCAGCATGCATCAACAAACTCCTGACCTTACACCAACCAACCAGACTCCTTTGATTAGCTTCCCTCTCCCTCACAGACACCCTATGAATCCATCGAGCTAACAGCGGAGGATGCTATTTCTTGCACCTGGCAGCCAAGGCTTGGAATAACCTACCCCTGCACCTCAGGACCACACCGTCACTCCAGAGATTCAGAAGAGAACTAAAGACCTGGATGTTCGAATGATTCCCTCCTCCACGCAGCATACAGCTCTAGCACCTCGAGACCCTCAGGGGTAATTTGCTGTACTCTGTAAATGTTTGATTGATTGATTGATTGAAAACAATTCACAAGAGAGAGCAAGAAAACACATACACTCACATGGAGTGCTCAAAGAAAGTGAAAAAAGTAGTGCCCTGATGTAGAGCCTTGGAAGCATACAAGTCATCTTACCAAGAGGATGGTAAAGAATCTATAGTCTATGGGAGGGACAAACACAATCAGAGGAAAGTAAGCCATTGAATAGGATGCATGAAAATGAGATTAGCAGAAAAGCTAACAAGTGGGCTGACCCAAAGCCCTCTGTAAGCGTTTGTATTGTCCACAATAGGTCTTCAACAACAGCACTCGCAGCCACTGTGGATAGAAGACAGAGAGCTGATCTCTATACAAAACATCATCCAGGCGCACAAGTTTGGAACCTTTGGCACAGTAGTCATTAAAGCTGTGGAAAGAACAAGAAGTAATTTGGTCAGGGGTGTAGCTTCAGGGGGAGGGGGCATTAGAGATGTTACACCCCCCCAAATAAATGCACCTACGTCAAATGTAGAGTTTACATGGCCACTGCTTGTTTAGATGGGTAACTTGAGCTTCACACCCCCTAAATTTCACTGACTAAGCTAGCATTCGGTCTCCCTTGCCCCTCCAGCAGCTCCTGAGCAGCAAATAGATGGTTACTGAAGAGCTAAGCACAGGGAACAGGAGTAAATGTTGCAAGGCTATCTGGTCAATGACTGCATGATTTAAATTCTTCTACTCCAGGTATTTTAGAAAGTCGAGACTTAAACTGTGGACCGGATTATGACTTTTTCTGCAAATTTGCATACTACAATAAATGAATATGGAAATAATTTTGTTTTAAATTGGATTCGTAGAATCAGGCCGTTTGCATCAAGAAAAAAGCACATTGCCATGTACAAACCCTATTTTGCGGATCGGTAATCTATCTACCGAATTGCAAAATGGATTTGTGAGTCGCTATTCGAAAGGAGCGTGCCAAGTGCGTCCTGTCCAAATAGCGAGTCGCAGGTGGTGTATGATTGTTTTGTGACCGCAATTGCAGTTGCAAAACAATCGAAGTTACCAAAGATTTTTTGATAACCCATTCGCAAACAGGATGGAGTCTCCATGGGGCCCCTTCCCCTTTGTGAATGGATGCAAAAAAATAAATTTCAGAGCAGGCAGTGGTCCCATGGACCACTGCCTATGTTTTATTTTTTAAATGCATCTCATTTTCCTTTGAGGAAAACGGTCTCCATTGAAAAATAAACTGCTTTATTTAAAAGCAGTCACAGACATGGTGGTCTGCTGTCCCCAGCAGGCCCCCTTCCCTCTGACAACAGCCATTCTTCATGGGGTTGCAAATTGCGACATATCTCATGAACGTTAATGAGGTAGGTCATTTGCGACCCCATTGGGAATCGTAAACAGTGTGAGTTACACTGTTGTACATTTGGTTTTGCAAATTGCAATTTGCAACGCACAAATGAGTCGCAAAACTTGAGGTCATACATCTGGCCTAAAATGTTAAATGCTCGTTGATCACCTAACCACGGATTTAACACGACTCTCGCCAGCATCCAACGTTCCATAGCCGAAGACTTGTGTGTCATCCCTCCTTTGTTTGGATGCAGTCAGTATAGGTCTGAGAACTGTCATAATAAATACAGAATAATAAAGATTGCACCAATTTAGTTCAGATATTGACTTGCTTCTGGCATCAGTCACAAAGAGTCTCTGAACACTTTTTAAACTCCGTAATTGTCTTTGAAAGAGACAGATCGACCTTGGCTTTTGTCGCAGTGTTCATCAGTCCTGATGACTGCGTTAGTTTATTGATTCATTCTTTTAAAAAATCAATCGAGTACAAGTTACGGTCTGATCGAGACAGAATATTTTGCTTACAGTATATTGAAACAAGGGCCAGTGGGCAAAAAACACTGCAACACTGCAAAAATATGAAGATGACGTATTAAAAAAAAATCAGTGGCATACTTTTGCCTGGGACTGCATTTCTGACACAGGAGAAGGATACTGTATTAGCATTGAATTATACATGGGATAAAATACCCCTGCTGTACATTATAAGTATGTTGCATGTCACATAGGAGTTTGGTGACAATATAGAGGAGCAAGTGCTTTATAAGGTCAAGGAGCTATGAAGTAAATTGCAATGTCTTTTTAATGTATGGCAGAAGGTCAGGGGGCCAGATCTTCAAGAAAATGGTGCATCGGTCCTGATGAACCACTTTTGTTGCGCCGCTCACGCCCCACCATGGTTTCACCGTATTTACAATACGGCACACATGGCGCTCATTTCCGCAATAGCATCATAATTTATGACACTATTGTCGCGCTTTGCTGGATTTACGCAATAAATTATGGCACTAGCACTGTGCCACTTTGTAAATATGACACAGGGAAATAGCCTCCGTAATGCCACATTGGCGTAAAAAAACTGACTCTAGTGTGGAGCAAGGAGGCACAAGGGCCTTGTAAATCTGGCCCTATATTTCTTATTATACATGGTCACACCATGACTTTCCCATGAAATTGCTTAAATCCTTAAGACCTGATTCACAAATGCAACATACACTTTTGAGCAATTTACACTTTTGAATAAGTCTACTACTTTTTGGTAATTCACAAAATCCCATTGTAATTGTACTCAAAAGTTAAATTACTCAAAAGTGTATAGCACCCAGACCCTTCTATTTGGTGTAGGCATGTGAAATACTAGTTTATAGTAAATTTGTACTTGGATTTTGTGAATAGACAAAAAGTAGTAAACTTACTCAAACATGTAAATTACTCTAAAGTCTAAGTTACATTTATGAATCAGGACCTCTGTGTCTTACTCTTTCATGTTCAACAGATAGTATGTTTGCAGATGAATAATGAAAGTAGAATGTGGAATCCAAAATGAAACACACCAGAAACCAGTTAGTAATTTGTTCAAACATATATTCAAGCCATATTAAAAATGCTATATCTCAGAATGTGTAGATACATGCAGAGAGATTCCCTTCTACTGATTGATGTATAGCATGGATAAAACATGTTGCCATATATCCAAATTTTGTGGGTCACTATTCATTTTAGAATATCAAATCAGCTCCAAATAGTTCCCAGTTTTTGGTGTTTAAAATGTATCTGCAATTATGCTTTGTGACCTGCTTTTTGTCTTGTCTATTGAAGCAGGCATTATAATGTAATAAGTCATTGCAGTTGAGCAGCTACATTATTACACATAAAGTGCAACGTCACAACATGACTGTAAAAAGGAAGGGAGATAGGCGCTTTTATCTACGTATTGCAGGCTCCCATGTAATAAATAAGCAATAAATACCCTATGTCACACATTTTAAAGTGATAGTAAGCCACCAACGAGTTCTGGGACAAAAAGGAGGAATGAGGCTCAAGGCTGAGCTCCTTTACATGGTTGCGGAACATCAAAGTGACTTAAACCATCTTTTTAAAGTGCAGCATGAAGTAGTTCATTCCTTATAACATTTAGGCCCTCATTTTGTCATTGGCGGTAAAAACAGCCAAAGACCGTGGCTACCAGCCGTCCGCCGTATTATGACCACAGCCGGATTTCCACCACAAGAATGGCGGAAATCCAGCTGTGGCCAAGCCGGCGGATGGCGGTAAGGTGGCGCTGCTGCCACCAGCAGCGTATGCCAGTAGACCACTGCCAGCCGAATTATGATCAATAATACTGCCTGGCAGTGTTCTGCTGGCGGGTGCTGCCCCGTCTCTTGACGGAGGACCACCTGAACACAGGTAAGTCGGGTCTCCGACTGGGGGGGGGGGTGTTGTGTGTGTGTGAATGTCTGTGTGTGCGTGGATGCGGGTGTGTGTTGTGTGTTGAATGCATGTGTGTGTGAAGGGGGCGTGAATGTATGGGAGGGTGCGGGGGCTTTGAAGAGAAAGGGAGGTTGGGGGAGTAACTGGAAAGGAAGGGTGGACCCCTATCAGTGACAGGGAAGGAATTTCCTGTCACTGATATGGCCTACAGCCATGGTTTTCGTGGTGTTACGAATGCCACGGAAACCATAGCGGTAGGCGGGGTCATAATCCCGCAGGCGGAACAGTGACGGCCGCCGGGCTGGAGATGGCTATCTCCAGCCCGCGGCTGTTTCTGCCGTGGCGGTCGGAGTGGTACATTGGCAGGTTGGCTAAAGCCAACCCCCCAATATCATAATGTGGCTGTACGTACTGCCAGCCTGTTGGCGGTACTTACTGCCATTTTAACACTGATTGCCGGGGTCGTAATGACCCCCTTAGTTAGGTTCCTGCTTGTGTTTAATGAACTGTAGTATGCAAACCATAAACATGCTATACTATGTGTGTTTTTCTGGAAATAGTCCCATTCTAGGAAAGAGACGAGCTGGGAAGCCAGTTCTCGTTTTCATAGTTTAAAGAACAGTTTTAATTCTGCTTGTGACCTTTCACACTATCCACTTGCTCTGACATCAGGCACTGTAACATCACAACTCAACTGTAACAATTGAATACAGTTGAACAGCTTCATCATTTTGTATTAAAGGCTACTAGTGGTGTCACAGCTAGACTGCAATTAGATCATTAGCAAAGGTGTCTTATATGGGGATTGCATGTCCCACTGTATCATGGAACAGTGAAATTTCAAACAAATACATGCATCATCATATGCACAACATTTCTGCTGTTCAAAAACTATCTTCATATTAGAGTGCTCATTATTTTTTACTGTTTGTGTACCATATTTAAATTATTCTGTTCACATTTTTATAAAGCCCAACTCAACCTGGAGGGTGTTACCACACTGTCTCCACCAGACTCATCCTGACCATCCCCCACCGAGAACACATCAGAGGACACCGGAGAGATCTCCACTGGTTCCCAGTTGAGAAGTGGATCAACCTCAAGCTCCTTGTACACACTTACAGGGCCCTCCAGAACCTTGGACCCAGCTAACTCAATGACTCAACGATCGCATCACCGTTTACTTCCCTGCCAGACCTCTCCACTCCTCCCAGCAGTCGCTCGCCACAGTACCCTGCAGAAGGAAGTCCTCTGCTTGAGGGAGATTGTTCTGCCTGTTCTGAATGTTGGAACACCTTACCTCTCCACCTCAGACAGATGCCATTGTTACCTAAATTCAGGAAGGACCTCATGACCTGGCTCTTTGACTGACCCATGAGGACATACCCACAGCGCCTTGAGACCCTACGGGTAAGTAACGCACTCTAAAAATATTGATTGCTTGATTGATTGATTTGACTGTAAATCAGAACAGCATAGGACAGAGGGTAAACTCTTATGAAGAATTAGAATGTATATGTTGTAAAAAAGGATTCACTGTGTCATAACAGATAACAAATCCAGCAATTATTTCTGGTTAACAAATGAGGGGATAGATGTCAGTGAGTTATATGGATGAGGATGACAGTGAGAATCAAGGGTTGATGAGGCTTGATAAAGGGAGGGGTAGAAGGCTGAGATGGGTGAGGGTGGATGTAAAATGGTAGCCACCATGACAAAGGGAGTAGAATGGGAGACGGTCATAAACATTTACAAGCCTCTGTGGTTTTTAAAGCTGTGAGTCTTTCATTTGTTTTTGAACTGGTGGACATCACCAGATGTATGGGGTAGCTCTAGTGAAAGTTAAGGGGCAACTTTGCGTGATCTGAATTTCTTCTTTATGTTCTTAGCTTTTCAATGATACTGAGATTCTTGATGCCTCCAGAGATGTTGAGAAACTCTCCAAGGTATTCCAGGTGGTGGTTGTGTATTGTCTTACAAGTGATGCACACCAGGTGGAATATGTTTTTGACCTCAAGTGGAAGCCAGTGGAGAGACTTATATATCTGGTTATAGTTTCTAGCTCACCCTTGCCGCACAATGATGGATGACTTTCATGAGTACCAACGGAGACCTGAGGATGCATGAGAGAATGTAATCATCATAGTCTAGCAATGGCAAAAAAGGCATCGACTGTGTTGCAGAAATTATTCAAATGCAGGAAGGGCTCTAGTTTTTTTTAAGAGAGATGGAAGAGGCTCTTGTCTATTTAGCATTGTGTTTGCGTTTTGGTATTCATGGGCAGATGATTACATGCTTAGATCTGATTGACTTCCATCACATATTCAAGATGTGGCAGCAGCTATCCTAGGACTCTGGACTTAGGGCCAGATGTAGCAAAGAAACATTTTGCGAGTTGTAAATAGCGAGTCATAGCGACTCGCTATTTGCAACTCGCAAAATGTTATGCAGAACGGTGTCTCAGACACCGTCTGTGAGTCGGTATGGGGTCGCAATGACCCACCTCATGAATATTCATGAGGTGGGTCGCAAATTGTGGCCCCATACCGACTATGGGCACTCGCAAACATGGAGGCCTGCTGTAGTCAGCAGACCTCCGTGTTCGTGACTGCTTTAAATAAAGCAGTTTATTTTTTTTTAAGTGTAGCCCGTTTTCCTTAAAGGAAAACGAGCTGCACTTAAAAAAAAAAACGAAACCTTTAGTTTCGGTATTTTTTCAGGGCAGGGAGTGGTCCCTTGGACCACTCCCTGCCCTGAAAAAATGTGTTTGGGTCCAGTCACAAACTGGAAGGGGTCCCATGGGGACCCCTTCCAATTTGCGAGTGGGTTACCATCCACTTGAAGTGGATGGTAACTGCAACACCATTTGCGACCGCATATGCAGTCGCAAATGGTATTGCATACCACTAGGAATCGCAAATAGGAAGGGAACACCCCTTCCTATTTGCGATTCTGAAATGCATTTTGCGAGTCGGTCCGACTCGCAGAATGCATTTCTGCATAGGAAAATGCGATTTGCAACTCGCAAACGGCAGTTTTTGCCGTTTGCGAGTTGCAAATCCTTTCCTACATCTGGCCCTTAGTCCTGAGTCCTAGGAAAAATGTAAAAAATAGGAGCACAGGTGAGGGATACCCTGGCACCTAGGCCTGGTGGTGGAGTCCCATACGGACCCCATTTTGGGCCACAAAGGGTATAATAAAAATGTTGCCACAAATTTATGAAGGATCCACAAATCTGCAATAAAATGTTTACAAATTAGCAGGCTCCTGTGCTGTAAAAAAAAACAGCCCCATCCCCAGCCCTGACTTTTTAATAAAGGGGAGTGGGACCACATGGTCCCCCTCTCCAAGCCTGGAGCGGCCCTGGGGACTCATTCCTCAAGTCCGCAACTTTGCATATGGGGATGGAGATGTGTTGTCCCCTTTGCAGAGACATTGAGTGGGCCCCGGGGATGCATAAAAAATAAGGGTGAGGGGAGAGTGTGGCTGCACTCGCTGAGCCTCTAAAAGACATGCTTGAATACCCCATCTCCCAGGACTGACATTTTAAAAAAACGAGAAAGGCCATTCAGCCCCTCCCCTCTTTGAGCCTGATAAGGCCTTGAGAACCTCATATCCTGAGGCCGCAACTTTACAAATGGGAAGTGGGACGGGCAGTCCCCATCCCAGAGCCATTGACTGGCCGTAGGACACTGTCTGTTTCCCTGCATTAGAGCATGGGGACGGGAAATGTAATGTGCTCCGACCCAGAAGGAGCACAAAGCAGGTACCGCCGGGAACCTTTGCCATGCCCATACTCTCAGGCAGGGAAAAACAGGAATTGCTCCCACCTGGCAGGAGCAGGGGAAAGTGCTCCTGTGGGGTTGGTGAAGGGGAGATGGCAGGGCTGCGGGAACCCGGGGCCTCCTCCTGCAGGCTCCCAATGCTGGACCTGCTGTGAGGTACCCAGAGTGGGTTCTGGGGTACTCC
Organism: Pleurodeles waltl; assembly: GCF_031143425.1. Classification (NCBI taxonomy): domain Eukaryota; kingdom Metazoa; phylum Chordata; class Amphibia; order Caudata; family Salamandridae; genus Pleurodeles; species Pleurodeles waltl. The sequence continues at coordinate 1,129,226,639 of NC_090448.1, forward strand.
ACTTAAAAGTAAAAAGATGCTGGCTCCTGAAGGACTTCCCCTGTGGCACACAAGAAAAATAATGGTGTAAGACTGGGACAACCAGAAGAAAAAAAGGGAAAAAGAGTGAATAATAAATGAGAGGTCCCTCCTTTATCATTCACTGCTCCTACGAAGATGGTCCCATAAAAGGGTATTCATTTTGTATTTGTTTTTAGCTTGCTGATGTCCCAAGAAGTGTCAGGAACATCACCAAACATTTGGTTTCAATATTGTGCAGGCTGCAAGGAGTTCTGCAGCCTCCAGCAACATTGGGAAAAAAAACAGTATGGGGGCTATTACAACTGTGGAGGAGGTGTTAATCCGTCCCAAAAGTGACTGTAAAGTGACGGATATACCACCAGCCGTATTATGAGTCCATTATACCCTATGGAACTCGTAATACAGCTGGTGGTATATCCGTCACATTTGGGATGGATTAACACCTCCTCCAAAGTTGTAATAACCCCCTATGTCTCCTCCGCCATTTAATCCATGACTCAAGAAGAATTTAGCAAATGTTTGTAAAGGACTCCTAACTGGAGCTCAATGTGCTTCAGCTGTAGTACAAGACCCTCTTGAGGTTGTTTTTATGATTGCATTTTATCGGCCAAAAAATGTTGTAGGAAAGACTCAGAGACATGTTTGTTTTAATTAAAAAAACAATATGTCTCAGATTATTTAGTATGACATTTTTCACCCACAAAATGTAATTATAAAAACTATGTAAATAGAGTCACATAGTCAATATTAATAAACATTGCATTGAGTGAACTATTGAAATATACATTTGATCAAAAATATTTGTAGTTTTTGGTGAAAGATGATAGATCTGCTCTATATATATATTGACATAGTCACACACTGGTAAAGCCAGTAAGCTCACTTTTTATATTTTGGTGTTACAGAAGCTGTGTGTGGTGTACAGTTGGGTGCTCAGATTTCAGGTATTGTGTCCAACTCTATGCCATGCACAGGAGGTTGGCTGCCTGTGCCCAAAATACCACCACAAAAGGTGAAAGACTATGAATTGTGGGGGGTTAGCTGTTTGCAGTGGGTTGGCCGTAAGGCCTGACCAAAAGCAATGCGCAGCAGTGGTTGACTGCCTGTGGGTGGTTGAAGAGCCTGCTGCAGGATAGGTGCTATGGTCAACCCCGGACACACATGCCCTTTGTCTGCACGTAGCGGTGGGTTGGTTTTATGCATGGTAATAGAATATAACCCACAAATTCACAGAAAAAAACAAAAGGTTGAAGTAATGTTATAATTAGGTGACCATTTCTGTGAGAATGTGACATTTTAAACTCAGAAAAGACAGACTGAAATTGACCACTTATAGTTATCTCTATTACCCATGACTTGTGCCCTAAGGTAACTATGACTTGCTCCTTCGCGATGCACAGCTAATTATCCCACATGTTACATCACTCATGACATGTTTTTAACAGCATTTAAAAAATATCATTGCAACATTTGAAATAACATAATTGATGAGGGCATGAGTTATAGTTGCCATTGCAGAGCCTGTGTATGCAGTTTTGAACTACCATTTTGACCTGGCAAAGAAAACCATTTGCCAGGCCGAAACCCACATTTTTAATACATGTACATCACCCCTAAGGTAGACCCTAGGCAGCCCCAAGAGCAGGGTGTAGTGTATTTAAAAAGTTGGACATGTACTTTTAAGTTTTACAAGTCCTGGTGGGAAACATTTCTTAAATTAATTTTACACCACAGCAAGACCTATCTCTCCCTTAGGTTAACATTGGTATTACTTTATTGCATCTTGTAAGTATAATTCACAATGTAGAGGAGATGGACTCTTTGAGTTCAGTGCCTCTGGAATCACAATTTAAAATCCTAACTTGTGGTAAATTCGGATTTTAAATTGCAATTCTGAAAGTGCCACTTTTAGAAAGTTGGCATTTTCTTGCCTTACCCATTTGGTCCCTGCTGTCTGTCTCTGATCACATGTCTGAGGTGGGAGACAACAGGGCTTTGCGTATCGCCTCTAGACAGTAAAGACATAAAGGGAGCTTAGGTATGACTTAATGAGCCATCAGTGTCCTGATGGGCCATCCTGGGCAGGATGGGAGGGAGGAGCTGGACACAGACTCACTTACATCTGAATAGGTTGTGCCCACACAGAAAGGGCTGCCTACACCCCTGTAATGAGGCTGAAGCCTGGGCACAAAGGGTAGGACATCTGTGCACTTCAAAGGCATCCCATTCTGGATTCCCCTAGGTGTCTAGTTTTAAAAAATGCACAGGTTTGGTAAGTTTCCATAGGTGCCGGCTGAGCAGGAGGCCAAAATACACAGCACTTTCTAAAAAACACGTCAGATTTCAATGTAAAAATCTGATGTGTCCATGTTGCGTTTCCTGTCGTGTGTAATACGCCTACCCACACAAGTGAGGTACCATTTTTATCGGGAGACTTGGGGGAACACAGAATAGCAGAACCAGTGTTATTTCCCATTGTCTCTTTCTCCATTTATTCCTTCCAAACGTAAGACAGTGTGTAAAAAAGAAGACTATTTGAGAAATGCCCTGTAAATCACATGCTGTTACGGGGACCCCGGAATTCAGAGATGTGCAAATAACCACTGCTTCTTGTTAGAAATGGGGTTTCTGGTTGGCTAGGGTATGCACCTCAGCCAGGCAGAACTTACCCACTCTAGTCAGGGCAAGGGAGTTACACGTCCAAGATAACCCCTGCTCACCCCCTTGGTAGCTTGGCATGAGCAGTCAGGCTTAACCCGGAGGCAATGTGTAAAGCATTTGCACAACACACACAACACATGTGACGCAATATCCCCACCACAAAGGAAACACAACACCAGATTATATGAAAATATACTGTATTGTACACAAGGCAATTATCAGACCAAACATCACATATCAGTACTATCCTGCTACCTTAGCAGTTGTCAGAACGTTACACATTAGTTACTCTGCAACCTAGCAGTAGTCACACATAACACACAGGTTACTCAGTATTCTGCAACATAAGCAGTAGTCAGGAAAACACGTTATTACATCACAGCACTTGTCATAAGAATATCATAAAATGCCCATAGTAGGAACATTAGAAAACATATGGTAAGTTAGAAAAACATATTAGCAAGCATGTCCATAAAAGGAACATTTGCATACACATATGTAAAAACATCAAACGCAGGTAGGTAATATATGAATCAAACAAAAGTCTGTAGAAAGAACTTTGGATTGCAACTATATTGGTCCTTTAAACAGTACCTGGTTGGTGAAGGCACCTCCAGTGCCTAGAAGGCGAACAATGGGGCCCCCGGCTCTCCTATGCGCAAAACGGGGGCCTCCCTTATACTCTGGGGTCAGAGGAGGGTGACATGCACCTCCTCTCTTTTATAGACAGGCCCCTCCGGGGACCGTGATTACTGGGGGGCCCCCAGGGCCTCAACCGGCCCTCACGAGGGGGGCCAAAGCCAGCAAAAACAACTTAGGGCAGGAGGGGGGCACCACGCACCCCCTCTGGTTTAATGACAGGCCCCTCCTGGGACCCGCGATCTCTGGGGGGCCCCCCGGGCCTCCACTGGCCCTTCCACCAAGGGGGGGGGCACAATAATGCCCGTTTTACCTAACAGCAGAAAAGGAGCATCCTGCTCCTAACGCAGAGGCCAGGGGGAAGGGGGCACTCCCGCGCCTTCCCCTGGTCCTGCCGTGAAGTCTCCTGGGGCCCGAGCAGACACTCGCCTGCACCCGATGCGGTGCGCGAGTGTTCTTCCAGCTTCCCGGGCCGCTGCAGTGATCTTATTTAAAGGGGCACAATGCAGCAAGGAACCTACGAGCTCCCAAGGCTCCATAAGCGCGCTGCAATCAGCGCTATGGCAGCCGCAACCACGGAGAAGCCCCCCTCGTGAAGAAATGGATGCAGGGGTCAGGGGCCACAGCACCCTGCCCCTGGGGAGCAGAATCTTAAGACAAGGTCCTCAGGTGGAGGGCCCAGCTACAGGCCAGCACAAGGGAAAGGCAGCAAGTGGCAAGTCCTTCACAGTGACCAGACAGGTCACAGGTCAGCACAGCAGCAGCAGTCCATGGCGGTTCCTGGTGAGTCCTTTCAGCCTTTGGTGTCCAGTTCCAAGATGATTCTAAGAGTCTCCAAATTGTGGGGAAAATTCCCCTGTACTTATAGTCCGTTCTTACAGTGTTTTACAATGGTAGGGAGAGGTGGTTCCAGACAGTTACAACTGATTCTGGGAGTGCCCCCTCTCTTCAGCACAGGCTCCAAACATCAGTGGGGGGTTAACAACCCTATTGTGTGAGGCCAGGGCACAGCCTTTACAAATGAAGGTGTGCCCCGCCTCTCCCTTCTCTCAGCCCAGGAAGACTATTCAGTATGCAGATGCACCTCTGTGACACCTCCACCCTCCCTGTGTACAGGCTTTCTGAAAAGTATGCACAAAGCCTCAACTGTCACTCTGCCCAGACGTGGATTGGAGTCAAGCTGCAAACCACCAGAGTCATAAGCACAGATAAATGCGCACTTTCTAGAAGTGGCATTTCTGTGATAGTAATAAAAAATACACCCACACCAGTAAGCAGCATTTATTATCACCATCACAACCATACCAAACACGCCTACGCTACCCCTCATAAATCAGACAATACCCCTTACACATAAGGTAGGGCATTTCTAATGCAATCCTATGAGAAGGCAGCACTCACAGCAGTGAGACACCATGTTAGGCTGTTTGTCACTACTAGGACAGGCCATGCAATATGGCACATGTCCTGCCTTTCTACATACATGGCACCCTGCCCATAGGGCTAGCTAGGGCGTACCTTAGGGGTGACTTACATGTAGTAAAAGGGGAGTTCTGGGCCTGGCAAGTAAGTTTAGATGCCAGGTCCCTGTGGCAGAAACTGCGCATACAGGCCCTGCGCTAGCAGGCCTGAGACAGGTTTGAAAGTCTACTTCAGTGGGTGGCGCAAGCAGCGCTGCAGGCCCACTAGTAGTATTTAATTTACAGGCCCTGGGTATAGAGATACCACTGTATAAGGGACTTATAGGTAAATTAAATATGCCAATTAGGTATAAGCCAATCATACCAACTTTAGATGGGAGAGCACCTGCACTTTAGCACTGGTCAGCAGTGATAAAGTGCTCAGAGTCCTAGAGCCAACAGCGAGAGGTCAGAAAAACCAGGAGGAAGGAGGCAAAAAGACTGGGGATGACCCTGCGTAAGGCAAAAAGTCCAACACAACCCCCTACCAGCCAAAAGCCAGCGGAGAACAATCAATACCAAGATGTACTTCCCTGATTGGGGTGATAGAACAAGGACCCAGGCCCACAACAGCAGGGGCATGTTCCAGTTCTACGCCTTCCTGACTCCACTTGGATCTCTCTGTCAATGCTTCCCAGGCAGCCTAGACCAACCCACGGGGGTTCTCTAGCTGCCAATGGCCAGAACCAGGCCCAGGCCATCTAGGAGCCTCTGGTCTCTGAAACCATAACGAGTGGGGGGCGGTAGCCCCAGGTGCAAAGCAACCTGTCTCCACTCCACTTCCAATCAGTTCAGGGGCTCTACCCTGCCACTGATCCACCAACCTAGGGTCCGCACCGATAGGTTCTACAGGGGCTAGCGGCGAGGCTCTCCTCCCTCTACCCCTCCGTCTAGGATCCCGCCCTCCTCTCCTAGGAGGGGTATCACCAGAATCCACACTTGCCAAGGTGCTGGGTACAGCAGCCCTGCACAACTCTCTCGCCAGCCCAGGATCACTAAATGGCGACTGACCACCCAACCTAGGGATGACACCCTTGGGTTGCACCGGGGTCCGGGGCGGGCTTCCCCCTCCCTGAACCCCACTTCCAGAGTCCTGCGTCTCCCCACCTCGGGAGAAGCCACCAGAAGTTTCACACGGGGGTGAGCACACTAACCGCCCCCCCCCAACCTGGTCAGAGTTTACCCCCTGAACCTGTCTATCTAGTCCAGGGACGACACCCCTAGACTGGACCATTGCCCAGCGAACCAGGACTTCCTTGGGAGCACACCTACTCCCCATCAGGTCAGAGTTTACCCCCTGAACCTGATCATCCAACCCAGAGTCACCGCCCTGCGGTTGAATCATTGCCTGGCGCACCAGGACTTTCTGGGGGGCACACCTACCCCCCACCAGGGAAACACCTTCCCCAAGGGCCACACAAGAGTCTGGCTGGTGCAGGTCTCCTGACCTCTGCCCATCTGACAGAGTCTGGATTCCCCCCAGCCCAGAAATGGTCTCACCAAGGTCATTCCTGGGGGGCTCTGCTCTCAGAGCTGACCCCTGACCCTCCAGGTGCTCCACTGGGGCCCGCAGCCTCTCTCTCAACCGTATGCCTGGATTTCCGCCTCCTCCGCTGTAGAGCGAGACTACCAGACACCAGGACCGGCGGGACGCTATCACCAGCCACCCGCCCAAGTCCTAATGACAAAATGGGATCCTTCTGAACAGCTGGCCCTACGGCACAGGCTAGGCTCACCTCCTGGCGCTCACTTGTGGAACCCTCCAGGACCTGGGACTGGAGCTCGGGTACCCTGGGCCTCAGCCCAACCCCATTCCCTCTCCTCTGAGACCGGACGTGGGCTGCCTTACCCGCCCCAATACACTGGGACCTACGTGGGACACAAGCCTTTCCCACCACACCTGGTTGGGAAACACCTAGACCACTCTCATTAGGAACACCCCCTAATGCCACACCAGACCCTCTGGTACGCAACCAGAAGTCTGCCTCCTTTGCAAGCTCCCTGGGGTCAGAGAGCTCACACACTGACAAGTGTTGGAGTAACTCTGAAAAACAACAACGAAGCAGGTGCTCTCTGACAATCAGATTAAACAGCCCTTCAAAATTGTTTACTATGCTACCCTTCGCCCATCCATCTAGTGCAATGCAGCAATCCTCCACAAACTCCTCCCAAGACTGGTGGGACAGTTTCTTACCACCCCTAAACCTTTTTCTGTATTCCTCAGGGGAAAAACCATACTTCTCAATCAGTGTGTTCTTCATAGTGGAGTACCCCTCCCTGTCACTCTCTTATAGAGTCAGTAGGGCATCCCTCCCCTCCTCAGGAATAAAGCTCCCTAGGCCAGTTCCCCAATCCTTCACAGAGATCCTGCGCTCTACCAGAGCCCTCTCATATTCCTTTAACCACTGACGTATGTCACCCACTTCTTGGAACCAAGGTACCAGATCTATGGGTACGTGAGGAACATCTTTGCTACAGCACTCTACATTGCTGCCACCACTGGACTCCACCTGCAATGCTGGTGAGTCCAGAACCTTCAGACTGCGCTCTAGAGCCAGTCTTTCTCTGGCAAAGGCCCTGTCTGCCATCATCTCCTGTACTAAGGCCCTCTCTGCCTCTGCCATTCTCTCCTCAACAGCTAGGCATGCTAACTGCAACTTCAGGTCCCTCTCTTCCCGCCTATCTCTTAGCTCATCAGGCGTCAAGGAATGAGAGGTAGCCCTGCTTCTTACACTGGACCCAGCAAGGGACTCCCTATCACTGGGGCCTTCCCTGTCAACTGGCATCCCCACCCGGTCATTCTCACCCTCCTGATCAGTCTCTCTACCACTCTCTAGGGATGAGGTCTGGGAGCCCTCCTATTGGGAACCCTCGCTACACTCAGGATCCTCTGGGTACCCCCTAAGCACACTCCCTCCCTGGGTATATATCACAAACCTTTCAAAGAAATTCAGAGATCTCCTGAGGTCCCCTTCTACAGGCAACCCTCTCTCTCTCTACAGAACCCCTCTAATTCCTCCTGCGTGTAAAAACGGCAGGTCCTCTAAATCAAAGGTAAGCCCCATCTTGAAAAGGTACAAATAACTCAACTGTGACAACCACAATACCCAAGCGTGAGAACTGAAAACAGGAAAAATGACCAAAGAGAGAAAGTTAAGAGAAGCCAAACATGTGATGGTCTAAACGCAATCCTTGTAGTGAAATAATGAGTCACAATGGTATTGTGCAAGCGCAAGTCCTATCCTCACCACTGACAACCAATGTTAGAAATGGGTTTTCTGGTTGGCTAGGGTATGCACCTCAGCCAGGCAGAACTTACCCACTCTAGTCAGGGCAAGGGAGTTGCATGTCCAAGATAACCCCTGCTCACCCCCTTGGTAGCCTGGCATGAGCAGTCAGGCTTAACCTGGAGGCAATGTGTAAAGCGTTTGCCCAATACACACAACACATGTGACGCAATATCCCCACCACAAAGGAAACACAACACCAGATTATATGAAAATATACTGTATTGTACACAAGGCAATTATCAGACCAAACATCACATATCAGTACTATCCTGCTACCTTAGCAGTTGTCAGAACGTTACACATTAGTTACTCTGCAACCTAGCAGTATTCACACATAACACACAGGTTACTCAGTATTCTGCAACATAAGCAGTAGTCAGGAAAACACGTTATTACGTCACAGCACTTGTCATAAGAATATCATAAAATGCCCATGGTAGGAACATTAGAAAACATATGGCAAGTTAGAAAAACATATTAGCAAGCATGTCCATAAAAGGAACATTTGCATACACATATGTAAAAACATCAAACGCAGGTAGGTAATATATGAATCAAACAAAAGTCTGTAGAAAGAAATTTGGATTGCAACTATATTGGTCCTTTAAACAGTATCTGGTTGGATGAAGGCACCTCCAGTGCCTAGAAGGCGAACAATGGGGCCCCCGGTGCTCCTATGCGCAAAACGGGGGCCTTCCTTATACTCTGGGGTCAGAGGAGGGCGACATGCACCTCCTCTCTTTTATAGACAGGCCCCTCCGGGGACCGTGATTACTGGGGGCCCGCATGAGGGGTGCCAAAGCCAGCAAAAACAACTTAGGGCAGGAGGGGGGCACTACGCACCCCCTCCAGTTTAATGACAGGCCCCTACTGGGACCCGCGATCTCTGGCCCCTCCACCAAGAGGGGGGGCCCACAATAATGCCCGTTTTACCTAACAGCAGCAAAGGAGCGTCCTGCTCCTAACGCAGAGGCCAGGGGGAAGGGGGCACTCCCCGCGCCTTCCCCTGGTCCTGCCGTGAAGCCACAAGAAGATCAGACCCCTCCTGGGGCCCGAGCAGACACTGGCCTGCACCCGATGCGGTGCCCGAGTGTTCTTCCAGCTTCCCGGGCCGCTGCGGTGATCTTATTTAAAGGGGCACAATGCAGCAAGGAGCCTACGAGCTCCCAAGGCTCCATAAGTGTGCTGCAATCAGCGCTATGGCAGCCGCAACCACGGAGAAGCACCCCTCATGAAGAAATGGATGCAGGGGTCAGGGGCCACAGCACCCTGCCCCTGGGGAGCAGAATCTTAAGACAAGGTCCTCAGGTGGAGTGCCCAGCTACAGGCCAGCACAAGGGAAAGGCAGCAAGTGGCAAGTCCTTCACAGCGACCAGGCAGGTCACAGGTCAGCACAGCACAGCAGCAGTCCATGGCGGTTCCTGGTGAGTCGTTTCAGCCTTTGGTGTCCAGTTCCAAGATAATTCCAAGAGTCTCCAAATTGTGGGGAAAATTCCCCTGTACTTATAGTCAGTTCTTACAGTGTTTTACAATGGTAGGGAGGGGAGGTTCCAGCCAGTTACAACTGGTTCTGGGAGTGCCCCCTCTCTCTCTCTCCAGGCAAAAAGACTGGGGATGACCCTGCGTAAGGCAAAAAGTCCAACACTTCTCAACACCTTATCTTGTGCCCATTTTGTAAATACAAAGGTTTCCTTGATACCTATTTTTGACTCTTTATATTTCACCAAATAAATTGCTGTATACCCGGTATACAATAAAAACTAATTGAAAGGTGCAGCTCATTTATTGGCTGTGGGTACCTAGAGTTTTTGATGAACCTACAAGCCCTATCTATCCCCACAACCATAAAAGTCCAGCAGACATAATGATGTATTGCTTTAAAAAATCTGCCATAGCTGGAAAAAGGTATGAAGAAAACATAGACAGAAATGGCTCTTTTTTCACCTCAATTTCAATATGTTTTTATTTTAGCTGTTACTTTCTGTAGGAAGACCTTGAAGGATCTACACAAATGACACCTTGTTGAATCCAGAATTGTGTTTACTTTTCAGAAATGTTTAGCTGTCCAGGATCCAGCATTGGTTTCAAACCCAATCTCTGTCACTAACTGGAAAGAGGCTGAAAGCACAAAAATAGTAAAAATGGGGAATGTCCCAGTAAAATGCCAAAATTGTGTTGAAAAATGTGTTTTCCTGATTCAAGTCTGCCGGTTCCTGAAAGCTGATAAGATGTTGATTTTATTACCACAAACCCTTTGCTGATGCCATTTTCAGGGGAAAAAAACACATGCTTTCTTCTGCAGCCCTTTTTCGAATTTTTCTGAAAAAACTAATTTTAGCTGCATTTTTGCTAATTTCTTGGTCTCCTCCAGGGGAACCCACAAACTCTGGGTACCTTTGGAATCCCTAGGATGTTGAAAAAAAGGATGCAAATTTGGCATTGATAGCTTATGTGGACAAAAAGTTATGAAGGCCTAATTGCAAACTTCCCCAAATAGCCAAAAAAGGGCTCAGCACTGGGGGTGGCGGGGAAAGGCCCAGCAGCTAAGGGGTTAATGAAGGGGTGGGTTGACTAGTTATGAAGGAGTCCAGAAAGATGCCTTCCTTAAATAAACAGTTAATGAGTCTATGCCATAGTTTACAGAGTAGATGAAGCTTAGTTTTGATGATATTTGATGGCATAATGTCCTCATTGAAGAATGTTGGCTTAATGTATGTGATGACTTTATTCTGTTGGTCTTCAGTTCTTGGACTGAAATTGAAAGATATGAGGGAGAAGGCTTCCTATGGAATAACTGTTGTGGTGAATGAATTCAGAATTTACTGAATTTTGTTTGTGGAATGTTGAGAAATTCAATATATTTGCTTGAGAATTGTTTGTTGTTTGCTCTACGGGACATTTTGAATTGAGTTTATGAGTTTGGAGGACTTATTTGGGACTATTTAAAGAGTTAATAACTTATATATTTTGCTTTAGCAGCAATAACCTCAATGTTATGGCTGTTTCCTAGTGGTTTTTTAGACTTGTAGGGATCTAGATGTTAAATTAGGAATATGTTGCTTCACAAGTTTCTGATTTCCTTTTTCATAAAAAGGAAAGTTTGGCAGGCAGTACTAGACTGGTCCCATGAGAAGAAGTGTCAAGGTTGATTTGCATATGGCTGGATCCAAAATGAGTTGGCATATTGAGCGGAATAATGATGGGTTGTGAGGCTACCCCTTGTGACTGCCAGTGGTTAGACAAATTACAAGCATTCCTCCCATCACCTTTTGTGTGCTTGATGTACTGCTCTAAGTGACATGGGTCCCATGCTCACTGTACCACTGGAACCAAGCTCTACATGGCTGATGAGCCCTTTTCCGAACCGGCCCGATGTTGTTTATGTTCTGGTTCAGTGAGGACTTGGGCTGGCGGTTTGGCTGGATTGTTCCCACGAGGAGCAGGGTCAAAGCTGATTTGCAAACGGCTGGGTGCAAACAAAGGTGGCATGGCAAGCAAGAGAACGGTGGGTTGGAATACTACCCCGAGAGATTGCCAGTGGTTAGACAAATTGTAGGCATCCCTGCCATTACCTTTTGTGTGTTTGATGTACTTCTCAATAACTTTACAAAGTGATTTTCTCTGTTTTAGTATTTTATTCCTATTTTAAATTCTAAAGTGCGGGATAAGCCAAAGGATTCTTGAAGCTGACTTACCTTTAAAGCATTACGTCCCCCACCAACATCTGGTAATTTAAGCAAGAATTTTCTTAGACCCTCATTTTGAATTGCCTGAAGTGGTATCCAAAGGGGGAAATAAGACTTGGGCAACTACAAGATTTCCCTTGACTCTGGACCTGAAACGATTGAGTCGTTAATCTTTGGACCAGATCATTCAGGGTCTTGAAACACCATTCTTGGAGACATGTGAGGAGCTATGGGTCTGTGGCCAGTTACTTCACTCATCAATTTTTGAAGAGAATTTAAGCTGGAGTATTTGCCAGAGGCTCAATTTTGGTGTCTAAGGGGCTGCAAGAAAACATTAATTTAAATTAACACATAATTTCTCATACAATTAACAAGTAACTTAAAAAAAAATGATATTATGGTTGTATCGCCGCTTACCGGTGCATGCCATGTACCGCTAAGGTGGAGGAAATGGAAAAAGTAACATACAGATTGCAGTTATGCAACAACTAGGAGCACAAATCGGTGTGCATGTCTCCTTGAACCTCATACAACCTTTCTTAGGAACTGTAACATGTTGCATTTCAACTTACATAGTGATCATCATATTGACACTGCGACTGCTAGGCACCACTTCTGCAGAAACTTATAACCAAACACCTTGACCACTTCTGACCCCTTCATCAGGGAGACGCTCTTCACAAAGGGATGAAACACACCATCCAAGCACTCAGTCTCTCGAGCCACATGAAAACCAGATCTAACTGGGATTTGGAAAAACCACAACCCATTGCACGTCCACAATGGCACAGATGACCAAACTCTAGCACACACCTGCAGCTTAAAGAAATGACCTAATCATAAGGGCCATGCGCACAAAGAGTGAATGCATCCGCGGCCCTTCCACAAATACTAAAGACAAGTCTACTCAAACTCCAGAGCCACTGCTGGTCTAATTCAATAATGACCAAACACGAGCACACACCTTTAGCTTAAAGACATGACCTAATCATAAGGGCCATGCGCATCACGAGTAAATGCATCTACACCCCTTCCACAATTACTAAAGGCAAGTCTACTCAAACTCCAGAGCCACTGCTGGTCCAATTCAATAATGACCAAACATGAGCACACACCTTTAGCTTAAAGACATGACCTAATCATAAGGGCCATGCGCATCACGAGTAAATGCATCTGCAGCCCTTCCACAATTACTAAAGGCAAGTCTACTCAAACTCCAGAGCCACTGCTGGTCTAATTCAATAATGACCAAACACGAGCACACACCTTCAGCTTAAAGACATGACCTAATCATAAGGGCCATGCGCATCAAGAGTAAATGCATCTGCAGCCCTTCCACAATTACTAAAGACGAGTCTACTCAAACTCCAGAGCCACTGCTGGTCTGATTCAACAATGACCAAACTCTAGCACACACCTGCATCTTAAAGACATGACCTAATCATAAGGTCATGTTCATCAAGAGTGAATGCATCTGCAGCCCTTCCACAACTATGAAAGATAAGTCTACTCAAACTCCAGAGCCACTGCTGGTCTGATTCAACAATGACCAAACTCTAGCATATACCTGCAGCTTAAAGACATGACCTAATCATAAGGTCTTGTGCATCAAGAGTGAATGCATCCGCAGCCCTTCCATAACTACCAAAGACAAGTCCACTCAAACTCCAGAGCCACTGCTGGCCTATTTCAACACGTGCAACACCTGCAAGCTGGACAATCTTATAATGCAGGACATCACAACTGCCTTCCGTAGAAGGACAATACACCTGTAGACCAATAGGGAACTAAAGCCAAATGAATCTGTGCAGTGGAGAACCGATGGCTGAATTCTGAAAAGCACACACACCACTGGATCTTATAGATATACATCAGTGATTTCTACAGACACAGCCCAGTCTGGCATCCCCACAGCCTAGTACCTGAAGCAGCATCAGAGCTTCCACACAAAATACGTATGCCAACCAATACATGCCACAAATGCAGTGGGTGGCCTTCAGTTCAACATCAATTGGTGTGGGCAATTTTTTTTATATGTAAAACTGTTATGAGCATGTGCAATTCTTGGAGCACTAGGGGTCTGAATATCAAATGCATTTGCAACTCAAACTGAATTTGATAGCATCTCCATTCAGGGCTAAAAATCAGTATATAGGAAGTGTTACATGATACAATGATGATTAGGCGTGACAAGATGTAGGAATCACATGTCAACAGGAGCCACATTGATTGGGTTGACTTTACTAACTGAAGTGTATTTCTACCCAAACAAACTTTTTTAGCAACATTAGGATAATAAACACTGGGGAGAAAAACATATGTTCTAACCTATCCCATGCAGTTTGCATGCAGCTCTTTAATGACAGTTTCTAGGTCGCAGCGATATATTAGTATTGTGCATTATGAACAGCAAGAAGCAAAAGAATATCTGTGAAAAAGCAGTTATTTACTGAGATATCCACATAAAATACATTTCTGTGATCTGCGTGGTACACGCTCTTTAGAGCAGGCACACAAATTCTATGCGCTACTTTATGATGAGTCAAACAGTTATTAAAAGCAGGTGCTGAGACCGGTCCCTATCAGGCTCTCCATTTTTGCCCTCACCCTCAGGGTACAAAAAATGCAGTGCTTAATATGTAAATAAAAATGTGCCGGTGCCCAAAGCCCTCCTCTTACACACGCTGCTGCTGCAATTAAATGTGGGAACACGGACACTGAGGCAGCGTAATCCTGAAGCCATCTTGGGCCTCTTCAATCGATATACAGCCACTGCTTGCCCCTTCAGCACACTCTTGCAGCTTTCTGCTTTCTCCCTTTGTGGCGCTTTTTCGTTTTTCTCTTTCTCCTTCTTTCCCATATGTGTTTTTTGCTCGCAGCAAATGTTTGAGGCAGAAGAATAAGCTCCGGCCCTCAAAAATAAGTGCTGATGCTCCGCACCGGAAACCACCAACACAAATTAAGCACTGTGCAGCAGTAACACCCTTCACTGCTTTTGAAGTAACTTAAAAGAGACTCATTTCTTTCATAGTACTATATTTTCAGAACTGAAGCATTTCCAATATTATATATAATGAAGCCATTGTTTTTGCTTATTTTTGTTATGTAACTACCAACCTTTGACACAGCCAATAGTCCTGGTGTGTTTAGGTGTAATATTACTTGTTGTATTATCTATCTGAATGCAATGACAGAAAGAAGAAGAAAAAAAATAGTCGGGCAGCACACTATGCTGAGCACAGTTTTTTAGCTTAGGTTCTTAATTACATCAGCCACGCCCCTTTGAGAGACCCCTCCAGTTTTTTCATCCCACTTAAAGCCCTGTGCTGCCTGGAAACTGCTGGACCCACATGGAACTCTGCAGCAGGTATTTTTAAACCTGTAAGTTATTCTTAGTTTTTCCAAACACAGCGCAGGCGTCAGATGTTTCTACCATTTCCAAACACAACACATCAAGAGGTCGGCGCCAGGTGTGACTGCAAACTCTACTTTCAGAGCACTAATTTACACGCATAAATGTATTTGCTCCCAAGTAATATCACACCAATATGCATTATTACACCAACATATTGTAATACTACATTTCAGCATATCTGTTTCAACTGGTGTATTGTGGACCTTCTTGGATGGGGACACCTGTCATATTAGATGAAGACCCTCAAATGTGCATATTTGTGGGTATTCACAGATTCCTGGTAGGCGCAGTACCAATCTGGACAGGTTTGGGGATGTACTCCCGTCAAATGAAGAACTAAATCCCTGTTCAGTGTAGGAATGGAAGAAGAAATTCCAGCAAAAAGTGATGAAGTTTAGTAAGGAAAACAGGCTTTTTCAAGGTAAAAAATATTTTCCAACTGGAGAAAAAAGGAAGAAAAGTTTTAAAGTCCAAATGCACTTTTGTAAAAGTATTGACGCATCTGTCAATGTACACCTGTTGCATTTGCACATGCAAAAATGCTTATGCAAGCATGCAAACTAGAAAAACTCTCACTCTTTATATCGCATCACAATTCAGCAGAAGACAAAACATTTGTGAACATTAAATGAAGTTAAAAACAGAGCCATGATATTGAGAAGTGCTGAGATGTTTTTAGTGGAGCATCTCAGTGTTCAGGGTTTGCTCTAGGGATTTTTTAACGTTCATTTGAGTTCGGGGGAAACACGCTCTTCAAGACTATACAATGGATGACTAGGATACATAGGGGCAGATTTACGAGAAAATGGCCCATCGATCCCGATGCACCACTTCTCTTGTGTCGCCCTTGCTCCAGCTAACGACTCGATGGTTGCGTCGTATTTGCAATACAGCGGTCAATGGTGGTCGTTTCCGCAACAGCGTTAGAATTTGTTACATTGTTGCGTTGCTTTGCTGCCCTGTAAAAAAAGGCGATGCTAATGCAGCAAAGTACAGGGAGGTCCATTGATTTTAATGGATGCGTAATTTTTTAACGCCTGCCTTGAGCAGCCGCTAAAAATGACGGAAAAAATGGAGCTGTGAAATCTAGTAAATTTTACTACGCCATTCGTCTGGCCTCCCTGCGTCGGAATGCCCCTTTGCATACATTATGCCTGGTGCAGGCATAATGTGGCACAAGGGGTTGTAAAGTGGCGCAACGCATGCATTGCACCATTTTGTAAATCTGGTTCAGGGGAAAGGCCACATTAGCGCTGCCTTAGCATAAAAAATGACCCTATGGCGGTGCTAAGGCAGTGCAAGGGGCATGTGAATATGCTTTACAGTGCGTTTTATGTAAAAAATTCACGTGTAAACATAAAATTGAATATATTGCAAGTTCCTGGATATTAAACTCAGTCGCATCCTGTTCGCTCCCTTCCAAGATCAATGTTACTTACTGGCTGCTAGAAGGGAGAGGCAAAAACAAGCCATTGCATTGTCTCTACGTACAGTTGCTCGCCTTTCTATGGAAGACTACAGAGAGGAAGGCGCAGAAAGTTCAGGCGCCATTTTGTGCAGGGCCCATTACGGCATGCTCTAGTGAACGCTGCAGGCGTTGGGGGTTCGAACACACGATTTGTTTTACAGAAGTATAATGTATATACTTTCATTTTCATGGACAAAGTATTTTTCCTTAATGAAGACGTTCATCAGCATGACACCAGGAAACCAGACAGATGTTATTCGCAGCTGCAGCCGAGGATGCCAGGATGGCTCGGTACCTAATTGGATGTCAGCATCAACTCCACTCGAGCTGATTCCAGCTAAGGCAGCATCTGTATCTATGGAAAGAGGCATGTTGTTTCCCTGCGCACTCTCCACTGCCAGGCTCCCAGCTTGCCAGGGGCCTTTCCACTCACTTCACAACACTTCACAACTAATCGCTCGTCGAGTTTATTAGAAGAGCAGGTATCCATATCCGGTGCTATTCTAACATACCATCTATTTTGGTGTATTTTTGTATGTGTAAAGTGTTTGATTTCATTAATTGCATAGAGATTTTTGAAAAATCTTATGTGCAGGATTCGCCCCTTCATTTGAACACTAGGACACACCTATATTTCAGTTTATAAATACTTCGGTCTTTTATCAAAACGTTTTACAGCTTGCATTTGCAAGGTGGGCATCGCATTTGAGCGCGTGCAACTGAACCTAGATACAGGGGGAGTAGCATGTTGGGGAATGCGACTTTGTATACATATGATTGTCGGGTGTTGCCAACATGGGAACCCATCCCTGCCTTACAATGGCTTCCAGATGCACACACCCTTCGTATTCGTCCCTGTGCTGCAGAGAAAGGTGCCCGGAACACTTGTTAGCTGCCACCCTTTTGGTGTGGTAGACTTAACCTTTTACAGTACTTGCCCATCATCAATGTTAGTGGTGTGGGTATGACCTTTTGACAGCAGCCTTTTATCTCTACCCCCAAGTGGGTAAAGGGAATCTAGGCATACCTATGTAGTAGACACATGCCGTAGCATAGTTGTAAGACTTCTCACCCTTTGGGTGGTGTTCCCTTTGAACTTTTTGCGTTCCTCCTTCTGTTTTTGCTGAACTTCTATTTGTTGGACTTACGGCTCTGCACATCTTATTGCTGCTAACCAGTGCTAAAGTGCTTTTGCGCTCTCCTTTCAACATGATAAAATTGGCTTACACACAATTGGCGTATTTAATTTACTTGTAAGTCCATGGTAAAGTGGTACTACATGTATCCAGAGCCCATAAATTAAAGGCTACTAATTACACACACATTTGGCATATTTAATTTACTTGTAAGTCCATGGTAAAGTGATACTACATGTAACCAGGGCCTGTAAAGTAAAGGCTACCAATTGTGCCACCCACTCAAGTAGCCCTCTTAAACATGTCTAAGGTCTGCTATTGCAATCTGTGTTCAGTTTTAAACTGCCTTTTCAACGTGGCGAAAGAAACCTTTTGCCAGGCATAAACCTGCCTTATTAATACCCATAAGTCACACCGAGGGTCGGCCCTAAACTGGCCACAGGGCAGAGTGCAAAGTATATAAAACGCTGGACATGCACTTTTAACCTTTACATGCCCTGGTAGTGAAAAACTCTTGAATTTGTTTTTCACTACTGTAGGGCTTACCTCTCCCCCTTATTACATTTAATATGTGGGGTAATCAACAGAGATCTCTAGAAATTGAGGGTACCCACACCTGAGTTGCTCAGAATGGGATGATCAGAACCAGGCTGCCCCATCTCTCCTGGCCTGCAACAGGATTCTGTTATTCACTGCAAAGGGTGAAAACATGTACCTTGACTGGGACTTCCAAAGACTGGAGACCTGCAGCTTTAGCCTCCAATTCCAGATCTTGTCTCCAATTGTACAACTGAGGAAGCTTGTGCTTAATAAGAAAAACAAACACATCCACTTGAAAGGGAACTCAGAGGAAAGGCAGATGCTGAAACACCATAGGACCTTGAGACTAATTGCCCTTTTCTTGCAGAAACCTCAACCCCCAATCTGCTACCAAGTTTACCTAACCTCGAAGATACAATGCTTTGACTGAAACACCACTGTACAAGCAAAATGGTCAAAACTCTTTGGCCATATCTGTTAAACCTTTCGGAATTGTGAGCTCCCAATTTGTTAAGGTGCCTAAGCACTGAAATATTGTTCATTCACCATAGTATACAACAGTGTACCCTGCTCAAATCCAAACATTTTACAGCAAAGAAAACTGCATTTCTAAGTCAGTTCTGTAACTTTGAGGCTCCTCAAGAGACCACTTTTCTCCTGTTAGGACAACTCCAAATTGGAACTGACAGGTAAGAATCCTTCAAATCTACCTTGACCCGGCAGTTCCCCTGATGGAGAAATTTATAGAGACAGTGAGCTCCCTCAAATTTGGGGGACCTGTAAAGAACAAACCTGTTAAATAGTGTAATTTATCATCTCTTTCTCTCACCAAAAAAGGATTGCTCACAAACCTGGTGCTACACACATGACCACCTCGATCACCTCTCCTATGAACTCTTTCTCTACCGTGGAAAATCTCAAAAGATGAGTAGGAACTGCAATAGGGAAACCGTGGAATTCTAGCTTTTAATCCTGAAGAGATTCTGAAATCCAAATGTCTGAAGTTGTTTTAAAACCCACTGCTGAAAAAAGAGGGGAAGTCTGCCTCACAGTCTTCTTGGCGAAAGACTCACCATTGTTTGGCCATCCAAGACCTCAGCCACTTGAAGTTCTCCTTCTCCAATGGTTCACTCACTGGGGGGAGAGATCAGGCATGGGGGGGAGTGTTAAACCTCCTCTGTTATCAAAGTTTGCTGAATGGCCAGAGCTTGAGGCGTAAAAGTTCGATTTGAAGAAGCTCTGTCGAACAGGGCTGGAAGGGGAGCTCTCCCTTTTCTGGCCTTGGCATAAAAATAATAAAAAAACCTTACATAAATTTTGCTGTGCCTGCACACACAGGAACCTCCTTAACAAATATTGCACCAAACCAGTGCCCTTCAGCATCAGGCCCTAGCTTTGTATCCACCACTTCTACAAATTTGGGATCCATTATCATCAGGAGTGAATTTCTGCATTCAGTGGACAGCGCAGCATTGGCATTTCCAAGCAGGCATACCACTCGTTGACACCAACCTCTTAAAACTGGCAAATCCATGGGATTAATTATCACTCCTAGAGAGGTAGGAGAGCAACCCTTAAGGCCCCCTATCATTCCCAATCCATAATACAAGCGCACAAAATGTGGGGCAGGATTCTATTACACTTCCGACACTTTTCAGTCTTTGCTATTTACCGAGTACCTTCAGGAAGATATCTCCCTTTTATGGATGGAAAAGCCTCACCTACTTAATTGTGGCATGCTTAATCATAGGCCAGTCCATCCTGCATGGTACTAACCCTGTGGTCTCACCCATGGGGTTGCCTGACAATTGTCCATAATTTCCATAATTTGATTGAGAGAACCTAAGATATTTAACATCTTGTCCTGTCATGATTTCAGGGCCATGTCAATTACCTTCTTAAGGTCTTTACCTTTCTTAGACAGATAAACCACCGTTCAGTGGCGGCTGGTGAACTTTGAAAGTGGTGGGGCAAAAATATGTCACTGTATTTTATCAAAGGAGTGAGCGAAGGGAGCAAACCTGACACTTAGTGGTCATTGGCAGGGAGTTCTAATACTGAAAACAATTTTTTAAAATAGTGTGATAATGATTTAACTGTCATCTACTACATCCTTATATGTAATTCTTTTATAGCACTACTCATCTAAGTGCAGGGTGTCAGAGCGCTTTCACCATACAGAGAAGCACAATACATCATACAAGTGTGTAAATAAATGTACAGGAAACATTACACAAGATGTTCACTTATAGAGTGTAGGAAATATATATAATCAGAGACTGATGGGGAGAGAAAAAATCTCCGTATTGTAAAGAAATGTCTCATATCCTTTTATTAAATGGGTATACCAAACAACCTGTCTAAGCTAGCCTAAAAGTAATACGACAACATTATCAAGAGTGCCCCCCACATCACCAGTGGAGATAAACAGGTAGCCTCTCAGGAAAACAAGTATTGCACAGCCAAAAATACTCTGAGGAAAACTCTACTGAAGCTCCTGCCTTACAGAAAAAACAGCATGTTGGAGATCAGAGGTAGAGCTTGTGACCAGAAGAAGAGCAGAATTTCTGCAGCAGTGTCCTCTCTCTCACATGCCCTCAGGCAAACCTAAACACATGAAACAACCCAACTCATAGCAAAGTACTGCAACTCGAGAAAAGTCCAAGAAATGTATGGGCACCATAAATTAAACACAGCACACAGGGGAAACCCACACCAGTAAAGTGAGCCACTGATTCACAGGCTATAGGGCAACAGAACAAAAAAGTTTTGTAAGACTAACACCGTAAGCTTATCATAATTACATATTTGAGTCAAATAGTGTATGGGCATGAGAAGACTAGTTTTATTTCTGTGAATGTTATTGGTTATTTGCTAGAATTGTAAGTAAAGAAGTGTTGTCATAATCTTTCCCTCTGAGTTTGTAATAGATGAGTTGCTATTATGTAGGGGGCAGCATACAAGGGTAAGCATCATCATGAGACTGATTTCCATTTTATGCCACGTGGTACCAAAATAAGTGGGAGAGGGCAGACGTGTGGATAACATTTGCACATCCTACCCACCTTCCATGATGGCCTGGATTTTTTAGCCCTGCCCTCATTGACTGAAGTCTCTTTGAGCCTGACTGGTATTGCCAAGTCTGGTTTACGTCTGCTGCACCTCAGTACTACCTGCTGTCATGCTGCATTTTTGAAACATGCTCTCTCTTTCCATCTTGGAGACAGCACCAGTATAACAGTGTCACTGAAGCAGTGGAATGTATACACACTTCATGGATGGCTGCATGGCTCCTAATATAGAGATCCTGTGGCCCTCTTGCTTTTACACCCCTCTGAGCCTTTTGCAGTAGAAACAGACAGCATGTTGTTGCGAGTAAGGGCATACGGTTGTTTGGTCGGCACCATCACCCAGCCTCAGACTGTAGGCTCATTTTGCCTACCTCATGCATTTGGGTGGCTGACACACTGTGGGGCAGGCAACTCTTTGTCACCTTCTGACTTTCTTCGTGAGCAGCAGAACTTTGTATGGAGTTTTTAAAGGTGTAAACTAAAGTACTTTGACCTTCTTGGTAGTATAGCAGAAAGCCCAAGTACACTCGTAGACACTCTTTGTATTGTAACCCACCCCCATATGAAGTCAGAGAGGATTGCAAGCACTAAAAAGGTAAGCTTTCTAACTGCTTCTCTGGGACAGAACCAAGAGGTAGGTGATTCGAGAAGGTAAAAAATCTTAAGAGGAAAGGGGTATAAATTGATAGACACAGGCGCCATATTGAAGACCTATGCCGAAGTAACAGCACCTACCTCAGTACCGGGTAGTGAGGCCTCTGGCTCTCAATGGATCTAAAGATATTCAGTTGTGCACTCCCATGTGGGTAATCACACTGTCTTATGAAAACAGAAAAACATTGTTATGATGGAGAGGGTGCCAGATAATACACATTGCGTTAGCTAAGGAAGCAATTGAGATGGCAAAGCACTCTATTTTGAGAGCAACTGCTCGGCAGGTAGGAATATTTGATCCTCCACTAGACTGTAGCTCTCTACCAGCACAAAACAAAACTCTTGGAGGACAGTATTCTAAAGCCCAACAGGCTGGCAACTCGGATAGTAATGTATTTAGGCCCTTCTTATATTTGTATCTAAGACTATCTAATCATCCACGCCCTTTGTCTGATCATCTGGAGTTTGTTTCTTTGGAAAGGAGGCCCAAAGGCCCCTAGTCTCATTAGGAACAGCAGTTCTCTAAGGTAAATTGATGACCACCAGCCTTTCATGCCTCAGTATGGAAAAAAATCATCCTTGAACCATGGCCTTAAGTAAGACAGTTAACATAGGTTTGCCAAGCTCTGATGTCCCTTTAATGCAATGGTGCCTAACGTAAAGCTAAATATTGTTCAGCTGCTGAGGACAGTATGTTTGAACATACATTGGATACTGGTACAGATTCTACCATCCATTAAGAAGTTTTATCAAATCTTTTTAGTGACATCTTGGAGATCACAGACTATGGCTGTGCTGTTATCCTATTTTGCACTGGCATGCCTGTTCTCGGGACTATTCTCAAGACGTTTCCCAAGAGTACACAACACGTTCTATAGACTTGGAAGCAACAGCTCCCACAAATCTGGTGGTGAGAGCAACAACTTGCTGATGATTGAGATTCAATCACCACTTGAGTAGGGGGGAGCAGGGGCAATGGTATTGGGGGGCTGACAGTTTCTCAGGAGAGCTGACAGCATAAAAGATATACATTCTCTATGTCCTAATACTATGGCCAGACTTGAGTTCTCTGAGTTCTACCAAAAAGAAATTCAAACTACATGTGCAAAGGTAGATAACAAGGTAGATGATCTGACACATCACACTATATGGCATTGGAAGGCCTGGTTTTGGTCGCACAAGAAAGGTTCACAAAGAATGTTTGTGCTTATACTAGGCTCCAAATCTCCCAAACACAGCAGAACAGCTGAAAACTATCAAGATCAGTCAGACAGAATGACCTCTGTATTGATAAGATCCGTGAGACAACAGAAGGTGGAGATATAAAGAAATTGGCAGGTGACCTATCATGAATAGTTTTGAAGGGCAAGGAGTACATGGTCCCCTAAAAAATCATTTCAGAGGGTACACAAAGATGTTTGAAAAAAATCCAAATAAACAAAATCCTCACACAATGTTAGCACATTTTCTGAGCTATTTATCAAAGGAAAAAATGTTAAGGGTCCACTAAAGCTTAAGATTATTAAACCTGGTGGACTCTGTTTTACAGTCCATCTGATGTCTGAAGATCCACGGAGGAGACTCAGTGGGCGCTTTGGGTGTAAATGCTCAATTGAGGTTCTCAGCTCTTCAAAAAAAGATTTACAACGTACAACTGTCTTTGGGTTTAATTTACACATGTCACATTGTGCAGTGCAATTACTAGCTCTAAGTAATAGAATGGGTTACAGGAGAGTTAATGTGATGGCCTATCTATTGTATACCACTAGTAAGATTCTTCTTCTTTAGGAAACACATTTAGTAGAGGCAATTGCTAAGATTTTGTTCTCAGTCAAACGTCAGTTATGTGTTAGTCCCACACACTGCATTCTTATAGGGTGACTATTGTAATTAATGACATTGACCAGGTAGATGTTATAAACTCCAGAGTTAGTAATATCTTAAAGAGAGTAATAGCTTTCTTGAGGTCACTCTTCCCTCTACAACTTTGTGTCATCCTATGGGCCTCTAAGGACTATGGGCCTTATCATGAGTTTGGCAGTCCCACCGAGGGACTGTCAAACTCGCAGCGCGCCCCCCAAGCGTATTACAATGTTCCCGCTGGGATGACTGGCGGGAACATTGTGGTATTGGGTTCCCGCTAGGCTGCCCTGCGGGAACAGCGCTACAGTATTGGTCTCTGCTCCTTTAAGGGAGCTTAGGCCAATCTATAGCACACAGCACCCTCTGACTGCGCACTGTCTGCAAAGTAGACAGTGAAAATTCCAACTGTGCTGGGCGGGGTGCCCTGCACTGCCAATGCATAAACATGGGCAGTGCAGGGGCTCCCCTCTGGCCCCCAGCACTAGCTTTTCTCCAGCCTTCTCACGGTGGGGACCCCTTCATGAGAAGGCTGGCAGAAAGCTGAAATGTAATCAGCCGGGGGGGCTGAACTCAGCGCCACCAAGGCTGAGTACAACTCATGCAGCCATCGGAATGTCGGGAATCACGTTCTCGGCGGAGATTGTAGTCCCCTGGAAGGTACGCCTGCCAGGGTTTTAATGTGATGGTCAGACACCAACAGTAGCGGTAGTCCCACCGTTATGGTGAGGCTGTCAGTCCTTAGACTGCCAGCCTCGTAATGAGGCCCTTAATATCCAATCTGGTACACTTCTCAGTCCCATATTTTAGGAAGGAATTCTAAGGCTGTCCTAAATCAGAAGTTAGATAGGTTCCATATCTATCCTTGTAATCAAACTAGTAAGACCAGAAACCTTTTGAGAAGTATTGTTAGGAATAGGGGAATTGTGGCTACCCTAAGGCTTTATGCAAAGGAATATCTTTTTTTGCAGGACATATTGCAATCATTAATGTGTAGATTAGTCCTTGTGGATCAGAAAATCGAGGAAAAGGTCTGCATTACAAAAGACTTCCTGATTCTTATTGGATCATGATGCAGGTTCCTTAAAAATATTATATCCTACAGTTGATCACTTAGAATGAAGATGGACACTATGGCCCTCATTATGACTTTGGGGGTCTCAAAGCGAGACTGCCAAAGCCACTGGCGCCAGGAGACCACCAGTGCTGGTGGTCTCCTGACTGCCATTTTATGGACACTTTCGGCGGACATCTGGCAGTAGCCATGCTGGCAGTCGGAGGTGCCTTGGCGGTGCTACCACCTGCACCGCCCCACCAAAGGACACCGCCAGCTGTATTAAGACCATTAATATGGCCTGGCGGAGTCCTGCCGGCAGGGTGATGCCGGCGGTAGCAGCTCCCCTTCCCTGCCGGATAACCTTCTCCTCAGAACAGGTAAGTGGATCGTCCGACAGGGGAGGGGGGTGTTGTGTGTGAGTGTGTGGTGTCTGCGTGTGTGTGTATGAATGTGTGTGCGATGATGCGGGGAGGAGGGTAGGGATGGGGTATTGCTGTGAGTATGGGGGGTGGGGGCGCTGTGAGTATAGGAGGGGTGGGGCGCTGTGAGTATGGGGGCGGGAGACGCTACGACTTTAGGGGGGACAGGTGGTGAGGGGGTCAAGTGATTGCTGGGGCGTGGGGGAGCCGTCTACCGGTGACAGGGAAAGAATTCCCTGTCACCGGTAGCCCTACCACCATGGTTTTCGTGATGGTGCTACCGCCGCGGAACCATGGCGATAGGCTGGCTCATTATACCGCCGGCAGACTTGTGTGGCCCACCGGGTTGGAGATGCACATATCTGGCCCTGCGGTTCATTCCGCCATGGCGGTATGGGTGGAGATGTGGCGGGTTGGCAGCGGCCAACCCGCCACACTCATAATGTAGTGGTATACACCGCCAGCCTGTTGGCGGTGATATTCACATTAACCCGGGCGGTCAAAACACCGCCAGGGTCAAAATGAGGGCCCATGTAGAGAACTATTATTGCATGATAAAAAGATAACCTTATTTAAAGCCTAGGTCAGTGAATTGTTTGCTGTAAATAGCAGTACAGGTTCCCATGAGGCCAGGCAGTAATTATGCAGTGGAGTTCTGCATTTTGCAGAACATAGCAAACTTGAGGCTTCTTCTACACATGCTTTGCTGACACCACAAGTTAGAGAAAAGTGGCAAGGTCCATTCCTATGAACTGACCTTTCTAATAGAGTGTTCTAATTATAGCATTGTGTCTGGGGTTCCCAATCCAATATGAATTTGGGTCCTTTTCTGTGATGCCAGTTTATGTTTGAATCAGATACAAAGGTAGCATTTATGAATGAAGAATGCATCACATTTTTTGTCTTGTTTTTCAATCTTCTCACAGTTGTTTCTAATTTTGTCCCTGATTTATCAGTTTTTTCAACTGAATTTCCCTTAGGATTTCCTTCTGGACTTCGTTCTTGGTTCTTTCCGCTTCCCTGATGTCAGGAAAAACACAACTAGCTTAACTACATCTTCAATCAAGAACTATAAGATTGCTGAGGTTTTTCTTACCCTGGTTTTTACTCTTGGGAAACACTTAAGTAGTGACTTGGTACATTTCAAATGTATATGTAAGTGCAGAATGTCATTGTCACCTTTGGGAGGAGCTGTGATTTCTTGTGCAGTCAAGAAGGACCTAAACAGACCTTTTTCTAGTCCTTGGTACTTTAGAAAGAAATAGGCTGTTATTTCTAGATGTTCCAAACAAAATAAATTTAATGAAAAATAACCAGGCATCAATTACACTAATCCTACTCCCCGATAAGTTTCAATCTCTGGGTGAAACTATAGACCTGCATTTTGCTAAAATGAAATGCAAATATGTTCACCAGCTTGAACGTGGATAGACTTTACCTAGTTATTTACACATATGTGCATAAGGATCAGTGCAGTTTTATTTTCGAAGAACTACCTAAAGACCTGACCCATTCCTCTTTAGATCAAAATACTTTGCTGTTGCCACATCCTCTCCTTAGCAGTTTACACACAGATGTTTGTTGCATTATTGGATGATGTCAATTTGGTCTTTCGATGGGTCACCCTGCAGCTTTTGTATGGAATCTTACATTATAACTGTAGTACAGTCACTGGTCAGTATCTTGATTAATGGGAATATGGTTCCCAGAGTTATAACGAGTATTGTACCAGATATGGGTGCCCTCTGTCTCCAGTTTTTTAAAATGTTTATATCTTAGTTCTGGCCCATTGTTTATGTCAGGATGAGGGGACTATTCCCTTGTTCTGTAATGAGTATATTGGAAAAATAGTTGTATATGCCGAAGGCCTAATAATTTAGAATACTGATTCAGATCAATCAATTCCACGTGTCCAACCACACTTTAGAAATTCAGAGGATTTTCTTTATTTGCAATAAATAAATCTAAGGGCCTGATTTAGAAATTTAAATTCTCTAGGATATAATGAGATTTAGATTTTGGCGGTCAGGCTATCCGTCACCTTTGTGATGGAGAAGCCCGTCTGCTGAAATCTAAATCAGGCCCTAAGTCTGTTAAGGCACAGAAGGCCTGGTTTAGACTTTGGTGGATGGAGTAATTTCTCTAGGCCTGGCGGAGTACTTTACATCTGCCAGGCAGAGACTACTCTGGCCATCCCATTTATTGATAACCGCTGGAGTTTTCCTGGATTCTGCCCATCTAAATTAGGTGGGCAGAATGACCGGTCTACCTCAGATGGCCCCTACTCTGTTGCAATGGAGTATCCTTACTGCCGAGGTTTAAATCAGGTTCTGAATCTTGTGTAGGTTTCATTTCAGGATTGTCCAGATACTAAATATCAAGGTATCACTATTGTACGTAACATAGCTCTACAAACCAGATTACATTTGAAATTGTGCCAAAATTATTACTACTTTATTTAGAAAATGATCTTAGCAAAAGGATGGATTACTTGCAGAGGACAAGGATAATTGTTCAGTTCACCAGGGTGGAGCACAGTATGAGTTAGAATAACTAAAATGGTATGGTATTGCAGCATTTCCGAACCATTCTGATGACTTTTCTCCAATTAGTTTGCTTAAACTTTTCTGTTCTTTGGCTTGCAATTAAATATTGAGATAGCCAACTTATCATGATGATTATTCGGAGGCCATTTCAACTGTTTCTATAAGAATTCTCAATACATTCTTAACACCACAAGTCCCACAACACAGACAGAGAGAAGGAAAAAGCATGTCACTGCCAGCTTATGGGGCATATCAACTGCATGTCTCTCATTTACATGTAGAAAATAAAAAAGATGCTAACACTTATCTGTAGCGCACCTACGTGGTTACATTTGCCAACTCTTTAGTTCGAGTCCTCTCTGTGTGATATCAGTGCTGCACTATTTTTTTATTAAATATAAAGCTTTTAACACACTGATAATCAATAACCGTGAGTATGGAACATCAGCTGTGTCAATAGGTCTATGAAGTTAAAGAATAGAAGTTGCCTTTAAAGAAATACCTATTTAGATTACACTGGGTACATCCACTGTCCATTTCACTTCTTATTAAAGAAATTAGACTCTAATTATGTTGTCATTTTCAACCACGCAGTCATTTCGTCAGACTTAAAATTTACTTGGCAAACATTTACATAGTTATCTGATAAACATATTGACTGATATTTAACTAGGGGTATAGATTCTATTTTTTTTAAAGCTATATAGTTTTCCTTCCGTCTGTCATGATATTTGAATGACATCTTTCAATTAATCAGTGTTGATTACTTTTATAAGGGGTACTATGTATTTTTTTATTTCGCAAAAGATGACCATAAATAACAGATGACACCAGGTCACCTTGGTACAACTTTTTTGCTTCCACAAAATCATTATTTTCAGGTGTTAGTCTGATGTATTTAACTTACCTAAACTAGAATTAGTAATTATTGAACGCACTGATTTGTGGCATGAAAACCTAGGGCAGAAAAGTAGTCTTTTGATATCGTGTAGCCTTTTGAGAATCTTATAGCTGGCCTCGGTACAGTTACATGACTCTGTGAGTAAGACCGATTTATAGCTGTAGAAGGGTAAACATCTGTAACATGTTTTGCAAAGGATCTAATCATCGTTATGATTACTCACCTCTCAGGAAAATGTAAAGGAGCATTTGTGTAGTAAGTGGCAGGTCCATAATAGGCCCAGTGCTTAATCTGAGTCAGCGATTGCTGGTGGGGCCCACTGTCATTTATTTTGGGGGCCAGCACTTATCTTTCCTTCTTTGACACTATCAGTGAGCAAGAAGGGGGGGAAACATACAAAGGGGACCAAAGTAGCAAATGAAAGACAGAAAAACTGTTGCAAAGGGAGAAAGCAGGAACCAGCAAGTGTGAAGTAAAAAGCAGGGGAGATTGTGTTAGTGGATTAAAGACTACCAGCCATGGTATTAGACACACCAACATCTAATTGCTCTGGTCATGGGCTTATGTGTAGATCTTCGGGCACAGTCACTCTTGTACAACTTAAGCACTGAATGGGCCCCACAATTTGTTGCATCCAGGTCCTTGGTATAATGGAGTGGCATTATGTGCTATGTCTTTCAAATTAGCTTGGATACTTTCAGTATTCTCTTTGGCAGTTATTGGGACCTTTAGACCTATACGATCTGCTGTTAGGGAGGCATAAATTGCATTTAAGCCAGGTTTAGCCCTAACTTGCATAAAGAGATAAGTGCCAATTGTGTTTGCTGTTCTGCCTGGTTGCAATTGGCAGTTTAAATCTGCAATAGACATAATAATAGATAATTTCAGTTGTTTAGACAGCAGCTGGGTGAATAGTGACGTTTCTTTTCTATATGCAGATCTACTGCTCATACTGTGCACGCTGTCTGTTATTTAGTCAGCCAGGTGAAAGATTAGGTTTCTGTGCTATTTGCATGACTGCTTGTCAAACAGTACATCATTTCTTTTATTTAGTCAGTGGCTAGGTACATGATATTTTGTTATAATTGCATCGCCACTGGCAAAATAGAACACAATTTCTGCTATTTAGCCAGCAGCCTGATAAATATTGATGTTACTTGCTACTCGCAAGGCCGCTGTCCAAATTGTACATAATGTAAGCAGCCGGTGAAAGTGTGAAGTTTGTTGGAAATTTGTCTGGCCGCTGCACAATTAATGCATAATGTTTTCTATTTAGTTATTGGCAGGCTGAATATGCTCGACCGCTGGCTAAACAGCAGATAATAATTGTTATTTAACAGTAGGTCTGGGAAATAGAAAGGTTTATTTACTAGTTGTGTTGTTTTCAGCCAACATTACATAATCTCTGCAATTTAACCAGTGGCAGGCTAACTAGTGAGTCTTTCCTGCCATTTGCACGGTTGGGAGCCAGACGGTGTAAAATCTCGATTACTTAGCCAATGGCCAGTAAAATAGTGAAGCTCCACTTCTGTTTACACGACTGCCGGCTAAACTTTGCAAATTATCTACAATTTAGCCAGAGGCTGGGTATATAGCAGATAAAATTCACTATTTTCCGAAGGCCAGCAAAAAGAAGTTACATTAACAAAATGGCTTTACGAGTACACTATCACACTTTAAAAAATACAATCGGATTTTCGTGTTTCAAATAGTTGCTTTCTTTGAGGCAAGTGAATGCTTGGGTGCATGAACAAATGCGCTCATCTGTTACTGTCAGTCTCAGCACCAGACATTGCTTTGTCATTTGATTCACCTGCGATCCTTAGAGCATGAGAATGGCCTGTCCAGGGTAGTCATTTATTTCACTTCGACCTGTCAATAAACCTATAATGACCTAACAAGCTCTTCTAGGAAATGTGTTGTTCAATGCAGCACAGCAGGCATGTTGAAAGTGCAAAGCCCTCAATGTGGCCATAGTGCAAGTAGCAGAGTGGTTCGGGGGACGGCAAAGCAAATGTAATCCCTGATACATGAATAACCAATTCCAACACATAGGGCTACATGTACAAAGCATTTTTCTAGTCACAAACTGGCCGATTCGCAGAATGGGATGCACAAAGCTCAAATTGCAATTCAGTAGCTTGTTACATAATCACAATTTGGGTTTTGCGATTCGGTATTAAGAAGGGGCGTGTTCAGGGTGTCCCTTCTTAATACCGAATCTGAGTGCATGCAAAAACGATTTTTCAGAAACGTTGAATTTTTTTTCTTTTTAAACTTATCCCACTTTCCTTAAAGGAAAACTGGCTGTGTTGAAAAAAAATATTGCTTTATTTAAAAGCAATTACAGAAGGGTGGTCTGCTGACTCCAGCAGGCCACCATTCCTGTGATATTTGCGATTCTCCGTGGGTCGCAAATTGCAACCTAGCTCATTTATTTAATGAGGTAGGTCTACTTGCGACCCACCAGGAAACGCAAAAGAAACTCAGTGGAGTTTCTTACATTTGGAATTGTGATTTCCTAATTGTGATTCACATGGAATCGCAATTAGGAAATCGCAATTCCAAATGTTCGTACATGTGGCTCCAAGTGGGAAACACCCGGAACAACGACTCCTAACCCATGAAGTCGTGGAAAACGAAAGCGAAACAACGGTTTTGTTTTCCACGACTTCCTGGTTTTCGGGCCTTAACCACGCATGCTTGAACCACGTACCTGCGTGGTTAAGGCACAGAAGAAGGGAGTCGACGCGGTGAAGGAGGAGGTAAGTTGGGATGGGAATGGGGCTGTTTTTTGGGGGGTGGGGTGGGGGGCTCGGGGTGATGAGGATTTAGGGGTGGGGGAGAGGGGGGGGGGTCAGGGTTTAGGTTTTAAGGGTGGGTTGGGGGGCTGGGGTGCTTTAGGTTTTGGGGGGGGTGGAGACTCAGGGTATTTTTAGTTTTTGGGGGTGGGGGCTTGGGGTGATTAGGGTTTGGGGGGTCAGGGTTTAGGTTTTAGGGGTGGGTTGGGGGTTGGGTGCTTTAGGTTTTAGGGGAGGGGGTTGGGGTTGTGGTAATTTTGGGGGTGGGGGGCTGGGGTGGTTGTGGGGGTGGTGGGGTCGCGGTAATTTTTAGGGGTGGGGAGCTAGGGGGGACGCATGCTAGAACCGTGCATGCTGATCACTAATGCCTTTACCAGGAATGCCTTTACAACAAAAAATCGTTGTAAAGGCATTCGTGGTAAAGGCATTAGTGATTCCAACGAGGTCGTTGTTCCCAACTCGTTGTTGAGCCATGGGTGGTTGAAGCACTCGTGGTTTCAACATATAACCACCCCAAGTTCCTCATCTGGACTGTGCTATTCTGAGGTTCCCAGGGCAGATTGGGGAGAATATGTATGACCTGGATTTCATATGACCTTCTCACATGTTTTTCTAGATTTCACTTGTGTTTCTGCACATAGATTCCTCCTTGAAGAATATGTTCACACAACGTCGAAGGAGGGCCATTGGGTGTGGATTTGTACTTGGTGCAAAGCGGAATTGTGAGGAAGGGGTCGGTATCCACTAAGGGATACTACTCCTCCTGCCTTGTGTTTGGTCCCATAGATGTGTGTATTTCTAGCATTATTGGAGTGTCTGAGTGACATCTTAATAGTCTGAGGAGGTACCACCAGCAAAAGTAACCATTCCTCATATCGTGCAGTGTGGTAGTACTAATGTACACCAGTGGTACAACTCCATGGGTTGTTACCTCTTGCTTTTACTTTAAACTAAAAGGCCTCCCTCACAAGTAACATAGTAATGGTGGGGCTGTAAGCCCTGCCACCAAGTTAGAGGTTAGTGGCAGAACCACCCACCAATTCCTTGCAATTATGAGTTTTTGATCTGGAATGGGATATAACATGCAGGGTGCAGAATTACTGTCCCTCATTCTGCTTGCTTCCCTCATTACTGAGTCAGATATTGGGCACATATTACACATGTATTTGGCAAGTGGGACGGTGTCTGGGTCTTACCATGCCCGATAATCCCAAGCAAGGCAGGCTTTCGGGGTGGTGGCACCCTGTGCAACAGTATTTTTTGGTAACCCCCTCCCCACCTCATGCCCACATCCTCGGACTCCCTCACTACCAATCGGCAAATGTGCCCCTTATCTCTCCATAGCCCTCCCTTTCACCTACATTTATTTGTTTTAAAGCGCTTGAAAGGCCGGCTTCACTAATCAACCAACAATCCACATAAAATATAGTTCTGTTCTTTGCAGCAGGCATATTAACCCTCTACGCTACTTTAGCTACTTTATGGCCAGACAAAGTATGCTGCTAAACAAAACTCCCAGGAACCTTAATCACAAGAGGTATCTTGACATTTTAATTGTTTCCTGAAAGCTGGAAGCAGAAGAAACTTTTCAGCAGGTGCTTTTAAATCACAAGTTTCGAAAGTCTTTGCTAAAGACAGGCCCCCATGAGGTCAGCGCTGCCTATTCCAGGTCAGCACCAGGTGCGTCCTCACCGCTCGCACTCGCAATTTCCGATTCGCAAATTCGTATGCAGAATGGTGTCTCAGACACCTTCTGCGACTCGCTATGGGGTCGCAGAGACCCACCTCATTAATATTAATGAGGTGGGTCGCAATTTGCGACCCCCTTGCGATTCCCTGCACTCACAGGGATGGTGGCCTGCTGGAGACAGCAGACCTCCATGTCTGTGACTGCTTTTTCAATAAAGCAGTTTTTTTTTGTAACGCAGCCCGTTTTCCTTAAAGGACAACGAGCTGCATTACAAAAGAAAAAATGAAACCATTTGGTTTCGTTTTTTCAGAGTAGGCAGTGGCCCATTGGACCACTGCCTGCTCTGAAACAATATTCTGGGGGCGGGACCCCTTCCCTTTTGCGAATGTGTTAGCACCCACTTCAAGTGGGTGCTAACTGCAAATTGCTTTGCGACCATTTTCGCGGTCATAAAGCAATTCTGCATCGCGGTGCGAGTTGCAAAAAGGAAGGGAACACCCCTTCCTATTTGCGAGTCGCATTCCCATTTTGCGAGTCGGTACCGACTCGCAAAATGGGAATGTGCATCGCGATGGCCGTTTTGCATGGCGCAAACTGCGATTTTCGCAGTTTGCGCCATGCAAAACGGTTCGTTCATCTGGCCCTAAATCCGGCCCTGATCCCGAGGGCAGTAAGAGCACCACATGTGAAATGATCTTTTGGCCAAAACCTCGAGTTGTAATCCCTTATCGGGCAGAAGAGGATTGCCATGCAACTTGTACTCCATCACTAACTGAGCTTCGAGTCTTCTTGTTCAACAAGGAATGACAACCAATTTATTCACTCCTATTCTTGTGTTTTGAATAAAGTAGAGATCCCACACATACATTAAATAAATAAGCATTTAAAGGGACAACTTTTAAAATAGTTTTTATTATCTAAGAATTCGAAAAAATAAAAAGAGGCAGATTAAACAAGCAATCCAGGGATTAGAAAACTACTGCACTAAACATGTATCTGTAGATTAAATATAATTTCTTGGACTGCAAAAGGAATGAACGTTCGAAAAAGAAAGGTGATATATTATTTCTGCAGGAAACCTAAATGCGTAGAAGTGACTTGGTTTTGCTGTTAAACAGCGCGTTTAATAGATGCATTTTCAGCACTTTTGCGTCTAAGGCAAAAGAGATATTGATTTCATAAGCATGTTACTCTCTTCATATTAGAGATGATGGAAAATGATGGGTATTTTATAATAGCTAAAATAACGTTTGTTAATAATATTTTAAACCTATTAAATGCTTATGCATCAAACACAAGATAGGTTTTACAGCACTTTGAGCATTGAAATTGAATATTTGCAATAGGGCAAATTAATTTAAGTGGAGCATTTTAATGCAATTCTTAGACCCACAACAGATTGATCTAAGGCTACAAAAGGGCAAGACTAAAGATATAATACATTTTTAAGACACTGACATTTATTTTGAATAAAGATGGGTGGCGTACCCAAAATCAAAATGGGAGATAATATAACTTTTACCCACCTATGCATAACAATTATTCAATCATTTACTTTTTCTTGACTTTAAGATCTCTACTTCCAGTCACAAAAAAATGGTAATATTTTAACTTCAGAACACAGACCAGTGATTCGTGGAACTTTCCCTCAAAACAATAAAAAAGCCAGAAACTAGAGACTTCGTCCCTCTTAGAAAGCCATCAGCTGCTGGAGAGAAACACCCGTTCTCTCAACACAAACCTTGCAACTAATGTATCTATTGCATGGGATTCTCCTAAAACCTATTTGCGTGGATTAATATCTAGTTAATATTTAATTATGCTTCCAAGACAAAGAGGCCTAAACACTGCAGCATAAATATTGTAAACAATGTTTCTATTGCATGGGACTTAAAATCTATTTGGATGGGTTGATATTTAGTTATGCATCGAAAAGGGAATAACTGGAAAATAAACTTTATAGCTTATAAATTCAATAGAGCTCGGCCCAGTGAAACTTTCATAGGGGAAGGTTGGACAGTAAAATATATCTGAAAATCCTATTGATCCATGCCTATTGTCATCCAGAGGTGTCAGAACGAACTAGTTACAAAAACAAAAGTGAAACGTTATGAATGAATGCAATACAAAGCATGGCCTGATGTAGCTTCCATTTTGACAAGATGTTGTTGAGACCTCATAGAGGCTGATCTAGCATAAACCAGGATAACACACTTATTGAACAATTTATAGCAAAATTGTTTCAGCTGCATTAGGGCTATCTCAGCGTTCACATATAAATTTTAGTGCTGATTAATAATGTACATTCCAAATAAAACGAATTTACACATTCCTTCTTCCTATCTGTTGATTGGAGGAGGTGCTGGTCATCTTGTGTGCATTTAGGGTCATATTGAAAAGCCCCTAGCGCCACCTTGCGCTGCCCTAGTGTCATTGTTTTTCATGCTAAGGTGGTCTTTCTTCCACGCTGTATTTACAAAGATGTGCAATGCTTGCATTGTGCCACTCTGTAAACCCTTGCGTCACATTATGTCTGCGCCAGGCATAATGTATGCAAGGGGTGGTTCCAAAGCAGGGAGGCTTAAAAAAATGGCACTGTGAAATTTACAACATTTCACTGCACCATTTTTTCAGTTTTTTTTAACACCTGCTCAGAGCAGGCATTAAAAATGAATCACCCATTTTAATCAATGGGCCTCCCTGTGCTTTGCTGCACTAGCGTCATCATTTTTTACGCTATTGCAGCAAAGTGCCACAATAACGTAAAACATGTTGACAATATTCTCCTAATGAAGCCATGGTGCGCGGTATTGTAAATACGGCGCAACCATGGGGTTGTTAGGTGGGGCATGGGCAACACAAGAAAAGTGGCATATAGGGACAGGTGCACCACTTTCTTGTAAATGTAATAATGTCTAAAATTTAAATGAACACAAGATGAGTTAAAGTCTAAGCAGGCGATCAACAACATATAGGTGCTCATTACTAGTACAGCAGTATGTGTAGCACCGCAGTGGAGGTGGCGGGCAGTGCAGACCGCCATATTATGAACACGTCATTGATCCAACCGTTACACAGCCAAGACACTGCCAGTAGCTCCAGTGCGGTCGGACCGCCACCGACTATGGTAGCCATCTCCAGGCCGTCAGGGACCAATTCACCACCCACCATATTATGAGTCAGCAGACCGCCAGGATTTCCGGGGTGGTGCCACCGCCACGAAAAGCCTGGCCGAAACTGGCAGTATAAAAGGAGACACTCACCTTCAGGTACACAGACGCCTCTGCGGCTGCCATGGCAAATGAACTGCAAGTATTCCCAGCATTGTATCTCACCATACACCTTGAGAACCAGTGATGACAACAAAGACGACAACCGTAAGTACCCCCACCTAGCACACACTGGAAGGAAAGGCAGCATTACACACCCACACACAACACACTCACCCGGCACGAACAGCAAAGGCCACACACACACCCAAACAAACGTACTGTACCAGCACACACACAAAATACACAAACACAAAATACACACACCATGCCAAACAGACATGCGCCATACACACAGCACATCGCACAAGCACACCACCAACAAAGTCATACACATCCATGCACAACACCCTACAATCACACAATGACAAAAGCATCACAAACACACAAACACAGCCATACACTGGCACGTTGGGAAACACCACACAACCACACAAACAAAAACATGTACATAGCAAGAATACACAATCAATAACACTGAACAGACATCCAAACAATGACACAGGTGAGACTCCACGTACAACCAACATACAAAGGAATTCACAGATGCAGCACCATACACACGGACTCACACACCACTACCATACAATGCCACAAACAAGCATACAAACACATCAAAACATGCACATGGCACAAGTCATCTACCCAGTGTATGCAACAACATAGACACAACCCATACACAAATGACACACACCGTAGCACACAGATATCATAACATCATGTAGAAAGAAACCCGGACAAGTACTTCACCTTGACATCCACATTTCTGTGGACAGATATATTAAACTTAAACAAAAATAAATAACTATTTACAAAATGGGCCTACTGACCAGTCCACTGTCCAAATGTGCCCTAGGCACATAGAGCACATTTGATAGGCCCAACTTGACTCCTGACTACAAATAGGCCTCCACATGAATGGGGCATCAATGGGGCAAGCAGGCACCTCAGGGGTGGAGAGGAGTGGGGGGGCTTGGGTTTGTAAGGAGGATCCTTGGGTTTGGGAGGAGGTGGGGCTTTAGGCTTTGGTCTGGATGGTGGGGGAGGGTTTTTGGACTTTGGGGTAGGAGTAGGGTTCTTAGATTTGGGTGGGGGTCGTTTTGTAGGGGGAGGGGCATAGGGAGACTGCGAGGTGGAAGAGCTGGGTAGAGGCAGGGGGAGCATGGCGTTTAGGGGCAATACGGGGTGGGACAGGAGTAGTGAACAGGTCAAGGGAGGCAGAGAAGACTTTTTAGGGATACGGGGAGCGGTCATATGAAAAAAGTTTAAGAGCCGAAGTAGAGGGAATGGTTGTATGTATCTTTTTGTGCTGGACATGGATGCAGGTGTGTGCAATGTGTGCTTGTGTGTGGTGGGTGTATGTTGGGTGGTTGAATGAGGGTGTTTGTATTTCTTGGGAGGAGGGGGGAAGTGATGCAGGGAGAGGTAATGGAAGATCTGTTAGTGTATGTTGGGGTGGTGGCTGCAAGTGAGGTGAATGTGTTGCATGTGAAAGTGAAGGTGGTCGTGATGAGTGCGGATGCGATGTGTGTGGGGGGTGTTTGCGTGTCTGGTCTCGTGGTGTCTGAGGGTATGACAGGACTGGTGGCAGGATCAGGGTGTGATGATGCAGTGACAGCAGGTGTGAGTGGTGGGGTGACTGTAAAGGAGGAGGTGGTGGTGGAGACAGTGTAGGAAGTGTCTGTTGTCATGTTTGCTGATGTGTGTTGTGTGTGTGCATGCTTGTGGTGTCGCTTCTGGTACCTGTGTCTGTCTTTGCGCACCATGTCTGTTTTAATGGGTGAATGCTGGTCTGTAGGTGTTCTCTGGATGGGTGAATGGAGAAGGGTCTTGGATTGGGAACAGGTAGCTGGAGGGGTGACGGAAGATGAAGGGACACTGGCTGCTGTCAAAGAGAAGGCCAGAGCCTGAAACGATCTCTGTAGGCCAGCCAAGGCACTGTGAATGCCTTCCAAGTACGCATTGCTCTGCTGCATCTGGGATGCCAGTCCCTGGATGGTATTCAAAATGATTGACTGCCCCACAGAGATGGACCTCAGGAGGCAATAGCCTCCTCATTGAGGGCAGAAGGGCTGAGTGGGGCAGGGGCAGAGGTGCCTGTGGCGAAGGAGAAGCCCACCCTTGGGGGTGAGTGGGCACAGGCAACTGGGTGGGGAGCTACAGGGACGGCAGTGCTGCTAAGGAGGGTGGTGGACAAGGATGATTCTGGGCTGGTCCTGGATGGGTCCACCACCGCCAGGGAGCTGCCATTGGAGGAGGAATTCGAAGATGATGTTGTAGCTGTTCCAGTCTCCCCAAGGTACTCCCCTTGCCCTCCATCCCACTGGTCCCCTCAACATCGATAGACTCTGCCTCCTTGGTTCATGTGGGATGCAGCTTCCCCACTCACCGGTGCCCCTTCTCCTTCGCCGATGATGCTAATGCACACATAGACAGAGGAGGAGAAAGAAGGAGGTTGGGAGAGAATGAAAGGGAGGGAAGGGTGTCTAACCTACCCATCTGGTACACATACTGACAAGATATCTACTTTTCCCGGCAGTGACAAATAGTGGCTATATTACAATTATTATAAACATAGATCCGGTAGCCATGACGAACTATATCACCTATTACCTCACTTCTTCACCCAAGAGACAATATTGAACATCCTACTTGCCTGTCATCTCCTGTAATCACATGTCTATTAATTTATTCCATGAACTTACTTACCTACATGTCAATCACAACACAATGTTACTAAAAGAAACTTCAGAGGTACTGTACACACAGACGATATGACAGGTATGTGTATAATACATTTTGTACAGATGTCCTTTTATATTGCAATGAATCCTCTTTAAATGTACTCTACACACACTTGTTGTAGGAAAGTACCATCTTGCCTGGCATGTTACCCCCATTTTTCACTGTATATATGTTGTTTTAGTTGTATGTGTCACTGGGACCCTGCCAGCCAGGGCCCCAGTGCTCATAAGTGTGCCTGAAGGTGTTACCTGTGTAATGACTAACTGTCTCACTGAGGCTCTGCTAACCAGAACCTCAGTGGTTATGCTCTCTCATTTCTTTCAAATTGTCACTAACAGGCTAGTGACCAATTTTACCAATTTACATTGGCTTACTGGAACACCCTTATAATTCCCTAGTATATGGTACTGAGGTACCCAGGGTATTGGGGTTCCAGGAGATCCCTATGGGTGCAGCATTTCTTTTGCCACCCTTAGGGAGCTCTGACAATTCTTACACAGGCCTGCCACTGCAGCCTGAGTGAAATAACGTCCACGTTATTTCACAGCCATTTTACACTGCACTTAAGTAACTTATAAGTCACCTATATGTCTAACCTTTACCTGGTAAAGGTTGGGTGCTAAGTTACTTAGTGTGTGGGCACCCTGGCACTAGCCAAGGTGCCCCCACATTGTTCAGGCCCAATTCCCCGGACTTTGTGAGTGCGGGGACACCATTACACGTGTGCACTACATATAGGTCACTACCTATATGTAGTTTCACAATGGTAACTCCGAATATGGCCATGTAACATGTCTATGATCATGGAATTGCCCCCTCTATGCCATCCTGGCATAGTTGGCACAATCCCATGATCCCAGTGGTCTGTAGCACAGACCCTGGTACTGCCAAACTGCCTTTCCCGGGGTTTCACTGCAGCTGCTGCTGCTGCCAGCCCCTCAGACAGGCTTCTGCCCTCCTGGGGTCCAGCCAGGCCTGGCCCAGGATGGCAGAACAAAGGACTTCCTCTGAGAGAGGGTGTTACACCCTCTCCCTTTGGAAAATGGTGTGAAGGCAGGGGAGGAGTAGCCTCCCCCAGCCTCTGGAAATGCTTTCATGGGCACACATGGTGCCCATTTCTGCATAAGCCAGTCTACACCAGTTCAGGGACCCCTTAGCCCTGCTCTGGCGCGAAACTGGACAAAGGAAAGGGAAGTGACCACTCCCCTGACCTGTACCTCCCCTGGGAGGTGCCCAGAGCTCCTCCAGTGTGCTCCAGACGTCTGCCATCTTGGAAACAGAGGTGCTGCTGGCACACTGGACTGCTCTGAGTGGCCAGTGCCATCAGGTGATGTCAGAGACTCCTTCTGATAGGCTCCTTCAGGTGTTGCTAACCTATCTTCTCTCCTAAGTAGCCAAACCCTCTTTTCTGGCTATTTAGGGTCTCTGCTTTGGGGATTTCCTTAGATAACGAATGCAAGAGCTCATTACTCTGCATCTCTCTCTTCACCTTCTGCCAAGGAATTGACTGCTGACCGCGCTGGAAGCCTGCAAAACTGCAACAAAGTAGCAAAGACGACTACTGCAACTCTGTAACGCTGATCCTGCCGCCTTCTCGACTGCTTTCCTGGTGGTGCATGCTGTGGGGGTAGTCTGCCTCCTCTCTGCACTAGAAGCTCTGAAGAAATCTCCCGTGGGTCGACGGAATCGTCCCCCTGCAACCGCAGGCACCAAAGGACTGCATCACCGGTACCCTGGGTCTCCTCTCAGCACGACGAGCCAGGTCCCTTGAATCCAGCAACTCTGTCCAAGTGACTCCCACAGTCCAGTGACTCTTCAGTCCAAGTTTGGTGGAGGTAAGTCCTTGCCTCCCCACACCAGACTGCATTGCTGGTAACCGCGACTTTTGCAGCTACCCTGGCCTCCGTGCACTTCCGGCGGAAACCCTTTGTGCACAGTCCAGCCTGGGTCCACGGCACTCTAACCTGCATTGCACGACCTCCTAAGTTGTCCTCCGGCGACGTGGGACTCCTTTGTGCGACTTCGGGTGAGCACCGTTTCTCTCCACTTTGGAGTGCCTGTTCCAGCACTTTTGCGGGTGCTGTCTGCTTCTGAGAGGGCTCCTTGTCTTGCTCGACGCCCCCTCAGTCCCCAGACGCAATTGGAGACATCCTGGTCCCTCCTGGGCTACAGCAGCATCCAAAAACCCTAACCGCACGATTTGCAGCTAGCAAGGCTTGTTGGCGGTCTTTCTTCAGGAAAACACTTTTGGACAACTCTCCACGGCGTGGGGGATCCGTCCTCCAAAGGGGAAGTTCCTAGCCCTTGTCGTTCCTGCAGAATCTTCAGCTTCTACTGTCCAGTAGCAGCTTCTTTGCACCCACAGCTGGCATTTCCTGGGAATCTGCCCATCTCCGACTTGCTTTTGACTTTTGGACTTGGTCCCCTTGTTCCACAGGTACCCTCGACTGGAAATCCATTGTTGTTGCATTGCTGATTTGTGTCTTTCCTGCAGAATTCCCCTATCACGACTTCTATGTCCTTTGGGGAACTTTAGTGCACTTTGCACTCACTTTTCAGGGTCTTGGGGTGGGCTATTTTTCTAACCCTTACTATGTTCTAATAGTCCCAGCGACCATCTACAAGGTCACACAGGTTTGGGGTCCATTCGTGGTTCGCATTCCACTTTTGGAGTATATGGTTTGTGTTGCCCCATCCCTATGTGTCTCCATCGCATCCTATTGTAACTATACATTTTTTGCACTGTTTTCTAATACTATTACTGCATATTTTGGTATTGTGTACATATATCTTGTGTATATTTGCTATCCTCATACTGAGGGTACTCACTGAGATACTTTTGGCATATTGTCATAAAAATAAAGTACCTTTATTTTTAGTATATCTGTGTATTGTGTTTTCTTACGATATTGTGCATATGACACTAGTGGTACTGTAGGAGCTTCACTCGTCTCCTAGTTCAGCCTAAGCTGCTCTGCTAAGCTACCATTATCTATCAGCCTATGCTGCTAGACACCCTATACACTAATAAGGGATAACTGGGCCTGGTGCAAGGTGTAAGTACCCCTTGGTACTCACTACAAGCCAGTCCAGCCTCCTACACTTGTCATTACCCAAATACAGAGCTAAGAAGATAACTTGAAGTAGAATCAGGGATAGAGAATGAATTTTGTAAAATGCCTCAACATTGAAGTTTGTCTTAATTGCAGTTGACAATGCGGTGCTGCACCACCACTTCAATAGATCGCATGGCTTTACAAAGCTAACGCACATCACTGCAACACATTTGGAGTGACAACCATGACTGTATACTCCTCTAATTCCATTGGACCTTGTCAATACCTAAGTCCAGTAAGGGACACAGTAGAAAATTAACAAATGTCAACTAACAGTCTGCGCTTACCCCCTTGTGGCTGCTGTGCTGCCTTCAAGCACCCATCCAACTCGGGGTAGGCCACCGCCAGTATGTGGCCCATTAGGGGGGTCAGGGTCCGACGGGCACCACTTCCTCAACTGGGCCACTGCAGTCTTCTGGGCCCAGTGTCTTAGGTCCTCCCACTGCTTCCTGCAGTAAGTGCTCCACCGGCTATGGACTCCCAGGGTCCGCACTTGTTTGGCGATGGCTCTCCATAACCCTTTCTTCTGATGGGCGCTGACCTACATGGGAGGCATAGAAAAAAGGAGAACATCATGTAGATGATACAAAACATCATCAGCATTTTCTGACATACAGCATACACAGCACATGCACATACCCAATATACTGTACACCACATACATTATTAGCATACTATTACACCTTTCAGACATCCCATTTTAATGTACACACACCTTCGCCATCAAAAACAACCCGAGATGTAAGTAATCAAACGTGTACTGACCTGTTTATCTGGAGCCCCATACAACTGTCCATACAGGGGTAGGAGCCCTTCCACCAGTTTTTCAAGTTTGTCTGGAGTGAAGGCTGGGGCCCTATCCCTGCAGTACTTGCCATTGTGGCTCCCAGATACAGAACACAGCAGTTCATGCAATGGAGGTCTTGCTTGCTTGAGTGTCAGGAGTCAAGTGAGCTGGGCTATACAAATGGCGGTCACGGCTGCCAGTGTCATGACTGTAACTGCTGGCGGGAAGCATCATAAGCCCCAGTTCCCCATAGATGTTAACCAATGAAGAGTTGCACGGCGGTTTCGACTGCCTTCCACCATGATGACTCCCTCAGGGGGAATGAGGTCACTTCCATCTGTCCTCTGCATGCAGGATAGGCAGCTGCCATTTTATAATTTCTAATGAATTGTATGTGATCCCTCTGCGTCATTACTTGAATATTTGCACAAAATGCTTAATGTAAGGTGCCAACACATTGATACTCACATATGAAGTGCGTGTCAGCTGGCAATACTTCCGGTGTCTGTTCATTTCCACATAAGAACATTCCGTACTGTGTAACATATGGGGAGCTTTTGTTTGTTCATGACTTTACTTCCTGTACACGTCCCTCTGTCACAAGTATGGCAATATGAGGTACTGCCATGTCTGACTAGGAATGGTGTGTGGATATATGTTTCCATCTCAAACATTCCTGTCAACTTACAGGACCAATCCTTTCTGATTGTCCTGTGATATTTATCGGTCACAACACTGTAGGAAATGTACTGAGTACAGTTTGTCCCCCATGTAGATACCGCCAAATCAGAGTGATGAGGAATGCACCAGTCTACCAGCCCCTTATAGACATGGAGACCATGGATGAGAGACACATTATTATGACCTATCGACTAAACCGTCTGACCATCAGGGAACTGGGTGCCCAGTTGCAGCCAGCCCTCCTGCCACCCTTAAGGAATCCCCATGCCATCCCTCCAACAGTACAGGTGTTGTCTGTCCTGCATTTTTTGGCTAGTGGCTCATTTCTGGTGACTGTGGGACTGGCTGCAGGGATGTCACAGCCGATATTCAGTGTAGTGTTACAGGATGTGCTGAACACCCCACTGAAGCATATGGAAAGGCACATAAGGTTCCCACAACCTCCAGAACTGTACACTGTTAAGGCTGCCTTTTACTACATTGCTCATGTGCCACATGTAATAGGGGCCATTGATGGGACTCACATCACCTTGTTACCTCCGAGGGCCAATAAACAGGTGTACAGAAACTGGAAGAGTACATATTCGATTAATGTTCAGCTTGTGTGTCTTGCACACCAGTATATGTCACATGTGACTGCGAAATTCCGTGGTTCAGTACATGATTCCTACGTCCTGAGGAACAGCAGTGTCCCTGCATTGATGTTACATCTACAGCGTGAAAGGACTCATTGGTAAGTGTACTGCTGTTCATGTCAGCCGTCACAACTACCTCGCTACACAGTCAGCTCTATGCCTATCACAGTTCCTTAATGTACTGTTCCTATGTCTACAGAAGTGACTCCGGATACCTCAACCTGTCCTGGATCCTTACTTCAGTTAGGTATCCAACTACAGATAGTGAGGACAGGTTCAGTGAGGCACACGGCCGGATGAGGCGTGTGATAGAGAGGTCTTTTGGCATACTTAA
Source organism: Pleurodeles waltl (assembly GCF_031143425.1). Taxonomy (NCBI): domain Eukaryota; kingdom Metazoa; phylum Chordata; class Amphibia; order Caudata; family Salamandridae; genus Pleurodeles; species Pleurodeles waltl. The sequence continues at coordinate 1,129,271,521 of NC_090448.1, forward strand.
AGCAAGATTTTGTTGCCTCCATATGTCCGGTGTGCCCTACAGTACCGACCAGGAAAGTCTGTAAGATCGTTGTTGCATGCTGCATGCTACATAATCTGGCCCTCAGAAGGCACATCCCACTGTTGGAGGAGGGAGACATTGCTTCAGGAGCTGTGGCTGAGGCTGGTGACCCTGATAGTGATGAGGAGGCAGACAAGGAGGAGACAGCTGACAACAGGACTAACCTAATTCGCCAATACTTTCAATGATTCTCAGTTATGAGTGTTGTGAAGTGTAATGAGCAGTTGAACCCTGTATGCGAGATGTGATTTTGTCCTTCAATGTTGCATGAATCAAGGCTTATGAGGAGACTACTGACTCCCATCTTTATTTTCACACCTGAAGGGATGCTGACTTCACATGAGAGGAAGTGTAAATGCAATGCTGCCATGTGCATGTGATAAATGCTGGTGCCATTACATCTCATCCTTATAGATGTACTCAAGTTGTCTGGTCCTAAGTCTGAATTGATAAGACAATGGAATGTAGACATCTTTGAATTGTCCTGTTCAGCAGCTCAATCATTTTGTACTCTGAGCTGCTGTCTGGTATCTACCTGTTATTGACAATGCAAGGTGGTGTACTGTTGGGGATGTCACCTATATGGAATGATACCATTACTTTGCATGTGCATGACTGACAGTCCTAGCCTGTAGATATGTGGTGTCCTACCCCTGCAGCATGTATCCTGTGTATGTGGAATACTGCTGTATGTGTATTATAATGGCCTACATGGGTTACTTCATTTAACCTTTTCTCTATTTTGGTTTCTAATCAGGTCACATGTGTCTACAATCTGCTTCCTAACATCACTGTTGGCACCCTTGCCATTGGATGTTACTACCATATGGATGTACTGACACACCTGCTGGGAATTCCTGCTACATCTGTCACTCTGACAAACTTGTTGTACAGATGTGTATTTGATTACTGTTTGTTACCAAAGATGTCACTCTAAACAAAGAAGACACATACAACATTAGTTGTGCACGTTAGTGTTTATTTTGTGTTTCATATCACAGTTCTGAGGAGTGGGGATCATGGTTTCAGAAATCATCAGAGTGGGTGGTCCAGCGGTTGGTTCCACTGGTCCTGTATCCATGAGCCTGGGAATAATGGGGTTTAGCAGTGTAGAATCAACTGGGTGTATCAGTGGCACACAAGGGAGAATGTTCAGGAGAGTGATCACTTCCTGGTGGTGTGTTTGGTCTTGGCCTCATGTCCTGCAGGATGTCTGGACGGACAACCTCTTTTGGGGGGGTTCCTCAGCTGCAGGGGTGCCAGTGGCCTGTAGGTCTCCTTGCTGGGCCTCCATTCCAGTAGCTGGGGCAGACGTTGAGGGCACAGGTGTTGTTAGACTACGGGATGGGGCCTGCTGTTGGGTGGAGGATGCACACTGGATTCTTATGAGTTCAGTGAGCACCCCTACAATGGAGACCATGGTGGCATTGTGTGCTTCACGGCTGCATGGCCTCCTGATGGTATTCCCTCTGCAGCCTCTGGTTCTCCTTCAAGGTAGTGAGTATCTGGCTCATCGTATCCTGGGATTGCTAGTAGGCTCCCAGGACTCTGGAGATTACCTCCTGGTCAGTTGTGTCTTGTTGCTGCCTCATCCCTTGGCCCACAGTTGTCCTCCCACTGGCCCTTGCCCCTGTTCCTGTGCCTCTGGCACAGTGTGCCTCCTCCCACTGACACCAGGAACTTCAGTGTCTTGGGTTTGGGGTGTTGACTCCTGTCCTTGTACTGTGGGGTACACTGATGATTGATCTGTCTTTAGGGCACAGGTTTGGATAGGTGGACTCAGCTGTGCTGTAAGTGCCACAAGGGAGGGAGATTCAGTTGTGGGCAGGGTGAGGCTGATGGTGGTGGACTGACCAGTTGTGCCTGATGGGCCAGGTGAGTCGTCCCTTACCAGACTTCCAGGGTATTCTTCCTCTATTGGACCAACTTCCAGAGGCTGGCTTTCAGTCTCTGGCATCCTCTGTTGTGTGGCAGCACTAGGGATACCTGTGGAGTGAGAGGAAGTATGTTACATGATGGTATAGTAGTAGTGGTACACATGGTTGTTTGCTATTATTTGCATGCAATTGCTGACCAGTATTAGCATTGACATTTTCTTGACAACTGCTAGTTTGTGGGTCTGTTGGAAGTTGCTATTGTATTTATTTTTATATAGTTGATGGTGGTCTTGACTGCTATAATTGCCATGTACTGATGTGCATTCACAATTTCTTGATGGTGAAGGGGAGTGACATTGATGTACTTGCAGATGTCCAAATGTGGAGTGGAATTAACAGTTCTACAATGGTTGGGAGTGTTGCATTGTGGTAGTTACAGTACTTGCTGCAATGGGGTAATCCATGCACTAGTTGGGCCTGTGTGCAAATTATGTTAGTGGGGAGGTGTGGCATGCAAGGGAGGGTATTGGGTTTAGGATGTATTGGTCACATAAGGGTGGTGTGAGGGAGTGACATGGTGGTGGGGATACTTGCTGTGCAGGAGTACATAGTGCCCGGGGAGTGTTGTTGAATTACCAGAGTCCAGTTCTCCTGGTATTCCCGTCAGGGCTTCTGGGTGTAGGATGGCCAGGACCTTCTCCTCCCACGATGTGAACTCAGGGGGAGGAGGTGGGAGCCCACTGCCAGTCTTCATTATTGCGATTTGCTTTTGTGATGCTATGGACCGTACCTTACCCCTAAGGTCGTTCCACCTCTTCCTGATGTCGTTCCTTGTGCGTGGATGGTTTCCCACTGCGTTCATCCAGTCGACGATCCTCTGCTATGACTCCGTTTTCTGGGCTATGAATGTCTGCTGGACCTGTGCTCCACACAATTCTGGCTCCACTCTGATGATGTCGTCGAACCATGACCCTCAATTCGTCTGTGAATCGTGGGTGTTTTTGTGGTGCCATGGTGGCTGTGTTGTGGGTGGTGAGGTGTGTGATCTGCATAAATGCTGGGTGTGCTATTTGTTGGGGTGAGGTTGAGTGCTAGGGTGTGCGTGTGGTTTGTGGTGTTTGTGTGCAGCGATGATGTGCGTGTTGCGTTACTGATGCTGTTGTGTGTTGTGTGATGCATGTTCAGTGTGATGCTGCCTATGAAATCTAGGTGCGGTGTCTTCTGTTGGAGTGGACTTCCCCCTCTGTGTCAAAATTTCTGGATGCAAAGGATTGTGGGGGTCGTTTAGGGGTGTGTTATATACTGCTGTGATCAGGTGTGTGTGGTGTGTGTATGTTTATTAGGTGTGGGGTATTCATATTGTTCAATGTGGTGGTGTGTTCTGGTGGGGGTGCGTTTTTGACCACAGCGGTTTGGGCCGCCAATGGATTACCGCCATGGAAAGACCGTGGTGCTGATTTGTGAGTCGTAATTTTGGAGGGCGGGATATTGTCGGGATGCATGCACCCAAAGGGCACTTTAGAGGTGCCCCCTGAAATTTACCAACTGCTGGTGGGCTCACAGGCTAGTTTCAACCAGCCTGCCACCAACAGATGAGAATCTAACCGCCAAGGGTGAGTTTTTGCTCTCTGGAGGTCAGAAACAAAAGCCGGAACTGGCAGGGGTGTTAACACACACATCTCAATAGGATGACCGACAATCTGTATTCTAAGTCAGGGAGCTTCAAAGAAGACCACCATCTTTGGTGTGCAGAACTGGCCTTCCTCAGCGGAAGGTGCTGACCCCCCTGCCTCAGGACCTATCTGGCACCTGGACAGATGGGAACATTAGCTGTGCAGGAGGTGTGTTGCATTTCCAGGCTGGACACATGCCTAGGGAGGAATTTAGGAACTCTAGACAAGGTGATGCCAACTTCCCACTGGAAGTGGTCATCTATGGTGTTAATAACCAAGAAATACACTGTTCCAAAGATAGAGAGAAAGAAAAAAGGACTCATTACGGGAACGCGGACGGGGGTAGGTTTCCCAACAGAGGACGGAGATTGCACAAAATGGTTGCGTCTGTCTCCAGGCCCGTGTTTTCCTATGGAGCCCAGTCCATATTGGGGACGGTTGAGCTCTAGACGTGACAAGCCTGAGATACACTTGACATTTGTAAGTGACAGGAGACATTGAGACTGATAGTGTCAGACTACTGGTGTCTTTTTGTAGGATAATAGGAGAAGTATTGATTTGTTTGGTCCTGAAGAAGCGTCACTGGGTCCGGATGGGCCCCTGAGACATGAAACATGTTGACCTTTGATATGGGAATGTAAGGCAGTTCCTAGTTCCCAATTTCCTCTTATCATTATAGTGAGTGAATCAGCATTACCTCTTATTTCACTCCCATTGTTGTTTTAATCTTGGCCAATACCCACCTTGGATTAATAAATTTGTTGCCCTTTGGTTGGGGTCTTGAGCCAATTTTAGCCTTTTTTTTCTCTCTCCTCTCCTCTTTTTCTTCTCGTGCCTACCCTTGAGCTGTTGGCAACGCACCATCGAGAAAAGATCTTTGGCAAAGAGCCCCCCGTGTGGTGTCTGTCAGACATTGCAGCGCCGGTCTGACGAGGAGCAGACCCGATGATGAAGCATGACACCCAGTAGATGTGTGAGGGTTCTTGCTTCTAAGTAGAGGACTTCTCTGAGTCCTTTTTTCTTTCTCTCTATCTTTGGAACAGTGTATTTTTTAGTTATTAGTGTCTAAATAGGGAGGCTATACACTGGACCATAAATTCTCCCCATCCCTCATTTACAATGCATCTATGGTGTTACCCTAAGTGTGAAAAGTACATTGCTACTACCCCTCACTTCCCTTAACATTCCCTAAATTGAGTATTTAGGGGACCCCTGATACCAGGAAAGCAGTTATTTCCTAGACAAAAATGAAGGAGTGGAAAGAAGCCTGCTGAACCAGAGAAATGAGGAGCAAGGATGACTTGGTGCCATCTCTCCAGATTGCCTTCTACATCTGACCCTAGATGAGCAGCTGATCTGTCCTGCCGTGCAGCTTCCAAGAATCGGGGAGAGGTGCCAGTGCTTCACAAATCACCAAGAAGAACCCCTTGGAGCAGAGGAGCTGCTCCCCTTATCTGCAGTCAGCCGAAGCAAGAGCTGTAATGACTGGGTGAAGGGAGTTGGCTCTGTATATACCATCTCAAAGTAAAAGATAGTGTGCACAGAGTCCAAGAGGTAAGATAGTGGCAAATTTAGATAACTCTAATGCTCTATTTTGTGGTAGTGTGGTCGAGCAATAGGCTTATCTGAGGGTAGTGTTAAGCATTTGTTGTACACACACAGGCAATAAATGAGGAACACACACTCAAAGACTTAACTCCAGGCCAATAGTTTTTATATAGAAAAATACATTTTCTTAATTTATTTTTAGAACCACAAGTTCAAGATTTGAAGTAAGTATATAAAATGCAAGGTACTCCACACAGGTAAGTTAGGAACTTTGAATTAAAGCAATATCATGTACAGTTTTTGTTAAAATGGCAATACGCTATTTTAAAAGTAGGGAGTGCAAAAATCAACAGTTCCGGGGGAGGTAAGTATTGGTTAGATTGTGAGGTAAGTAAGACACTTACAAGTCTCAGTTCCTGGGCATAGGCAGCCCACCATTGGGGGTTTAAGGCAACCCCAAAGTTACCACACCAGCAGCTCAGGGCCGGTCAGGTGCAGAGGTCAAAGAGGTGCCCAAAACACATAGGCACCTATGGAGAACAGGGGTGCTCCGGTTCCGGTCTGCCAGCAGGTAAATACCTGCGTCCTCGGGGGGGCACACCAGGGGGGGTTTGTAGAGCACTGGGGGGACACAAGTAGGCACACAAAACACACCCTCAGCGGAACAGGGGTGGCCGGGTGCAGTGTGCAAAGCAGGTGTCGGGTTTTGGATAGGAAATAATAGAGAGACCCAGGGGTCACTCTGACGGTGCAGGCAGGGCACAGGATGGCTTCTCGGGCCAGCCACCATCTGGGCTAGGCAGAGGGTCGCCTGGTGGTCACTCCTGCACTGAGGTTCAGTTCCTTCTGGTCCTGGGGGCTCGGGTGCAGTGCTTGGTCCAGGCGTCGGGTCCCTTGTTACAGGCAGTCACGGTCAGGGGGAGCCTCTGGATTCTCTCTTCATGCGCTGCTGTGGGGGTCCAGGGCTGTTGTCTCGGCCTCCTCACGAGGTTGCAGTCGCCTGGGAATACTCCCTGTGGTGTTTGTTCTCTGGATCTCGAGCCGGGGGCGTCGGGTGCAGAGTGTGAAGTCTCACGCTTCGGGCGGGACGAGTGAGGTCTTTGACCGGTAGGGCTGGGGCCAAAGCAGTTGTCGTCTTCCGTCGTCTCTGCAGGCTTGTAGGTCAGCAGTCCTTCTTCTTAGTTCAGGTTGCAGGAATCTGATTTCCTGGGTTCTTGGGTGCCCCTAAATACTAAATTTAGGGGGGTGTTTAGGGCTGGGAGGTCAGTAGCCAATGACTACTGTCCTGGAGGGTGGCTACACCCTCTTTGTGCCTCCTCCCTGAGGGGAGGGGGCACATCCCTAATCCTATTTGGGGAGTCCTCCAAACTTAAGATGGAGGATTTCTAAAGGCAGGGGTCACCTCAGCTCAGGACACCTTAGGGGCTGTCCTGACTGGTGGGTGACTCCTCCTTGTTTTTCTCATTATCTCCTCCAGCCTTGCCGCCAAAAGTGGGGGCAGTGGCCGGAAGGGCAGGCATCTCCACTAACTGGGATGCCCTGTGGCACTGTAACAAAAGGGGTGAGCCTTTGAGGCTCACAGCCAGGTGTTACAGTTCCTGCAGGGGGAGGTGAGAAGCACCTCCAACCAGTACAGGCTTTGTTCCTGGCCACTGAGTGACAAAGGCACTCTCACCATGTGGCCAGCAACTCGTCTGGTTTGTGGCAGGCTGGCAGGAACTGGTCAGCCTAACACTAGTAGTTGGATTGGTATTCAGGGGGCATCTCTAAGATGCCCTCTGGGTGCATTTTACAATTAATTCCACACTGGCATCAGTGTGCATTTATTGTGCTGAGAAGTTTAATACCAAACTTCCCAGATATCAGTGTAGCCATTATGGAACTGTGGAGTTCGTGTTTGACAAACTCCTAGACCATATACTCTTATGGCTACCCTGCACTTACAATGGCTAAGGTTTTGCTTAGACACTGTAGTGGCATAGTGCTCATGCACATATGCCCTCACCTGTGGTATAGTGCACCCTGCCTTAGGGCTGTGAGGCCTGCTAGAGGGGTGACTTACCTATGCCACAGGCAGTCTGAGGTTGGCATGGCACCCTGAGGGGATTGCCATGTCGACTTAGTCTTTTTCTCCCCACCAGCACACACAAGCTGTGAGGCAGTGTGCATGTGCTGAGTGAGGGATCCCCAGGATGGCATAAGACATGCTGCAGCCCTTAGAGACCTTCTCTGGCATCAGGGCCCTTGGTACCAGGGGTACCATTTACAAGGGACTTACCTGAGTGCCAGGGTTGTGCCAATTGTGGAAACAAAGGTACAGTTTAGGGAAAGAACACTGGTGCTGGGGCCTGGTTAGCAGGGTCCCAGCACACTTTCAATCATAACTTGGCATCAGTAAAGGCAAAAAGTCAGGGGGTAACCATGCCAAGGAGGCATTTCCTTACACCGGGGCTGCCAGAAACCAGATGCCGGACATCACCACTGCGCGCATGCCACCTAGCCTGAGGTGAAGTGGGCCAACAATGTCAGCGTGGTCCCCAGGCCCTCCTGAGATGAAGCTCACTCTGAGTTCACCCACTGTGGACTTCGAGACGGCATCTGTAACCTGTTTCTGCAGACTCCCTGCAACCGCAAGCGACCAGGAGACAGAAACCTGAGGCCTCAGGACACCTCTGCAACTGTCCTCCTTGCACCAAGGAGAAGAGACCCAAGGGTTTCCCGATGTCTCCCAGTCTCATGAGACCTGAGCCCACTTGTAAGCTTGGTCAGATTGGACCCCCAGTTCATGACTTCAGACTGTTTCTGCAGGCCCCCCTGCGACCCGCAAGGAACTCCAACACCTGACCCGATGCCAAGAGACACCACTGCACCTGAGCCCCACAGTCCAAGGAGAAGTGGACTGATGGTGTCCCTACTTGCCCAAGGACCGCAAATGATGAGCAGACCTGTGGGTTTCCCCAGACTGGCTTCCCAGTCCAAGCTTGCAGCAACTTTCCAACCAAACCATTTCCAATTAAAGTGAATAGGACACCCAACAATGTAACACACCTCTGCACCGCGACACACTAGTGCCTCCTGAGGTGACTTGCTGGTGTGGCTTTGAACCCTGCAACGTACTCACCTTAAGTCCTGGAGATCAGTCCCATAAGTCACTGTGAAGTGCCAGAATGCAGTACATGTCTTTCTCCCATAGGATAACATTACAGTGCTTAAAAAATGCAGTGTCAAATTTTAAAAACTGTAAAAATTACTTTCTCGAAAAGTACTCACCTGATTCCGGTGATCCTGATATCAAAAGTTATATAAAGGTACATGCTATTTTTAGGAATTGGTGTCGGATTTCTTTATTGAGTGTGCGTCTCACTTACTGGATGAGTGTGTGCCTTACATGCTTAGCACTACCCTCTGATATGCCTAGCTGCTCGTCCACACTATCCACAATGAGAGCATTTGGGATGTCACTTGTGCCTGTGTTGCGATACCTCTGGGGGATTGCTTGGACTCTTTGCACAGTGTACCCTATTTTGGTCCACTATGTAAAGAGCCAGCATCCTACAGGTACAATCTAATGTCTCACTTTCTTCCTTGGTTAAGTCCAACCTCAATCACCTTGTTGGGGTCACCAGAGTGTCTATTGCATGTAAACTCTTTGCACAGTGTACCCCATTTTGGTCCACTATGTAATGAGCTAGAATCCTACAGGTACAATCTAACGTCTTACTTTCAATGGTTGGTTAAGTCCAACCTCAATCACCTTGTTGCGGTCACCAGAGTGTCCACTGCATGTACTCAGCCTAAATCGTTTGAAAGATGTCAACACAGCCACTACTCTGTATTCTGTATATGTATTTAAAGGTAATATGACATCAAACAATTGGTTTAAAAGTGAGAGGACCTTTCATATACAAACTGCTTTCCTCATTTGAATATACATATCATGCTTCGTTTCCATTGTGGGATAAAGTACCTACGTAGGCAAAATGAACTGGTAATCATATGTTTGAAATGACTATCTGCACACGCCATAATGGTGTAGGAAAAACATGCTACACGCAAGGCCTTACAACAGTCCTCTCTTATTAACCATGAATCATTGTGAGTGGGAGTGAATAAATCAGTGCTTAAATATGTGCAAGTGAAGTTTCTCTATGTGCCTGACCTTGAGAAAGGCAGTTTTGCTTAAACGCGTTGGTCACATAAACTTCAATTCCATGAGCCCACTGAGTGCCCAAGCGGCCCATTGGGGTTTTCTTTGGGGAGCTTTTTGCGTTCAAAATAAATACGTGGAATCCACAGCCACGATGGAGGCACCCGTTTAAGAGTTCGGCAGAAGTTCTGTGGCATTGGTTTAAGGACATGTATATTTATATGCACTATGTATATTGTGTTCTCCCCAAAATAATGTTTTTGATTTAGTAGATTAGAGTCTTTAGGGAATGTCTTGATTTTCATATGAAGGCAATGATTGAACTTTCTTCCTTTATTACATTCTTTGTCTCATCATCAGTTTGTGGTTGCACAGGACCAATGGGATTTTCAGATATTTTATTCAGTTAAAAATATTTACGTCCTTATTCACAAACTGCACTTTGTAATATGTTTTGTTGTACTACAAAACATACTACAAAATGCAATTTACAAACTATGTGCAGAATTTAAATACTCTGCACTCCTGATACCTATGTTCTGTTTCCCGATTAAGGAAACTCCAGGGGCGGAGAACTCCCCACACATCAGTATAGTGGACTGCAAAGTCATAGAACTCAGCGCTTGGTTTGTTAATACCTAAAAGCAGCAAAATTGTATAAAAGTGCAAGTCTAAGTTTTGAGTGACCCGGGAAATAGCCCAGATTTTTCCCATCCCTTGAGTTACTGACACCAGGGATGGCAGTAACTCTGGGGTTTAGAAAACCTATCCCTTTATGAATTAGATCCTAAAGGTCCACTAAGAAATAAGGCAAAACATGGGAATAAGTTATTCCTCGTCTGTTTCCATGGATATCCCTCATTTTGGCCAAGACTTTCACCTTTCAGGAGCTGCAAATTCCAGGTGAATAACTAGTAGTTTCAGTGTAGCTGGTAAATGCTGTGCAGTAACTGATGTTCTTCGCCCCACCAGAGGCTGTAAGCCACTCAGGAAGAGAGAAATCAGTCCTATAGAAACTGTTCGTTACTAATGAAGTTGTTAACAATACAAAACACAGAAGCCACAAGATTATTGAAAGTAAAGCACAAGCCAAAGCCCGTCAAGACACAGTAGGACAATGAAGGATATCGGGGATATCAAGAAACCACTCATGGATAGGTTGGTGCCTACCAGCATGTCTGACGACCAAGATGTACCTAGCATTTCCCATTTGGCAAGTCCTGTTCACAGAAAGTGTGTCTCAGATGGGAGAAATGCTGACAAAGCCATCTGTAAAAATTATTACACCAGAATATTGTCTTAATAATATTGTGCTACCATAATATTGTTCATTGTACACATCAGTGGGGTAACCCTGTGTTCCTCAGAGCCTGATCACCATATGATACACAAACAAATGGTTCTGAAGGATGAACAGTTCTTGTTACTAATGCCATCATTTATGCACAATAAAGTCCAATGTCAAGGGTGAAAAAACACATCGGCCTGAAATGTTAATTCAATACCATATATTTCAAACATGAATGAGTATCAATAAATATAAAGAAAGGTGCTCCAAACAGATGTGCACGTGTTCATACAGTAAAATAAAATTTAACACAAAAAAACAAATCCAGATAATATGTTTAGACAGAAGCCTGTCCAATGTATTTACCCAGTCTCTCATAGTCGCTGGGCCTACTCCATTTGTCAATTTGAGCCCAAGAAATGGAAATTCAGGCAGATATCATTCCGTTGACGTTTTGGCCCTCTAAAGTTGCGTGGTTGTTTTATACATCTGAGCGTGTCTTCATCAGGACTAGGCGGGGAGCAACCTATGCATATTAAAACATATATAGTAAATAATCAGACCTTGAATCTTTGTAAAGTAATGTCAGTTGTGCAGTACCTGGACTACAGTACTCACCTGATGATGAGGAAAGGCAAAACTAATTATTCCCTGTGTTATAAAAACAACAGTTAAGGGGAATATATCATAGATACTGACACTGATGAAAAACCATTCTACATAAAATAACTCACCACATGTACTCCAGTAGTAGGTAAGTTCAAAGTCCCAGGGGACGTCTTGCAATTTTCAAAATTCACGGAGCAGCCTGCTAGAGTTGCTCCTGCAAACGTGAAAAACAATTTTTGGTGAAAGAACCTAAAAACTGATGAAAATAAAGTGGGCGGCCAAAACTAATATTCATGCGGCTCGCCCCGTTGTTTTATCACTTGAATTAAAGAATACTAGGAAATTTAGTGTTGCATGCTGTTGGATGCAGTCTAGGTATTGAAATTAAGGGAGTGTGAAGAAAGTATGCTTTCCTTCTGCCTAGTCTCTCTTTCCCACCAAATGGATTCCTCTAGCAAAGATGCTACAATATGTCAGTAAAGTGAGAGAGGACATGCACATGCTTGTGCATGTTTATACAACTTGAAAATTATTTCAAAACTAGGCAGAATTGTGTTTGTGAACATTTTGTATCAGGAGAAAGTCTTTCAGTTGTTTCTTGAAAGCTGGGTGTGAGGATGTGATCTGAAAGTGAGGGTAAAGTGAGTTCCACACTTTTTGCTCACAGCTTGAGAAAGATTGATACAGTGTACAAATTTTCTTGAATGCTGGGACTTCAAGAAGAAGAGAAACTGTGCTCCGAAGTTGACGAGAACTGCAGTAGAGCTTCAGTTTGTTGGCCAAGTAATGACACTGGTCTGTGTATGACCTTGTGAACAAACAATGCCATCTTGATCTAGGATCTGCTTTTGATTGGGAGCCAGCTTGGAGTTGATAGGACAGGGCTGATGTGGTTGAAGCAATTTCATCCATCAATCTGTGTATCTATTTTTGGTTTCACCAAAATCTCTTGTAAAGCAAACAAATCTTAAAAGGGGCTTACAGTCCGCCCATTGCTTACCTTTGCTTACCATTGGTTGGCACCCACGTCCCTCATGTTTCCTTGCTTCTTATTGGTCAGCGCCTCCTCGTCAGTGGCATTCTCTATGTTTTCTAAAGATTTTGCACAGCAGTGTGAACGGCTGTGAACATGGCTCAAAGTAAATAATAGCAAATCGCTTTGGCACGCTCAGTGTTGACCCTATCATAATGCTTTGTTTTTATTAACTTTGAGCCATGTTGCACAGCAGCTTGTGCTTCTGTGCCGCCACATCTTTAAAAAACATTGACAGTGCCAATAGATCTCGCATAGGCAAAACCAATTGGCTTTGCCAATGCTTGTTAAGGTCTGTATGTGTGCTATGTCTACATGTATCTGTGCCTCTGTATGTGAACAAGGGTACGTGTATGTGCTTCGATATGTGTGCATGCTGTTTGTGTGTGAGTACATTGAGTGTAGCTCTATGCTTTTGTACGTGGGTGTGTTTGCAGTGTGCCTGTACACAGTGTGTCAGTGGAGAATATTCACAAAATAATTCATGAGTTTAGGAAATAGTATTAAAGGAGTAAGTACTCTTTTGCGTACACTTTCCTTTGAGAATTGGCCTAGCTACTACCAACACCCTATTAATAAAAGTGCATTGAGGGTACTAACTATATGTGAATGTTCACTGAATATTCAGATTTTATCACCATTTTAGAAGTATTGAGGCTAATTCACAAAAACGAATAAAAGTGCATAAAAATACTGCAGGAGTGGTACCTTCATTACTACAAATGCCCAACTCCTACTCAATAGGCCTCATATATTAATATCATTGAAAAATCAACAGCTGTAGGTGCTAACAATGCTCCTTTGGATTAGAGATTCCAAGCACGAGCTAGAATAATGCCAGGCTCCGGAAGAAGCAGCTCTTTAAACAAGTCAACCAAAGACAGACACTCTTCAGATATAGTCATCAGTTGCAAATGTTTTTCGCACTGTTTGGGGATCCATGTGTTATGGTGCTTAAGTATCAGAAGACAAAGAGAGGAGAAAATGCCCTATGCCTTAGAGAAGCGATTTCAATCTTCCTAAACCTCTACTTACAGCACATAACATTTCCATCCCAAATGTTGCCAGTTACATGTTCAGTTCCTAGGAAGAAGTGAAACTCACTGGGAGCAGATCATGTCTTGGTCTGTTAAGAGGTGACACATGATTAGATATTTGTTTATTCGATAATTACATTTAAAAGCAAAAAAGGAGACATCTTTTGAAGTGTAACAGACCAATATTTGTTGAAGTACTCTAGGGCTTGCCTGTGTTCCAGGTTTTGTGCCGCCATATGGGCTGCTGGAAGTGTGGTGTCCGCTGCCTTCCCCTTCGTGATTCTCACTGGTTGAGCCGGGGGTGCCGAGAGGCAGCATCCATCTGGCTCCACGGATCCAATCAAATCATCAACTGCGGCAGGGCGGCATCATCAGCGCTAATTAGAGGTGAGTGACAAAGAGGGTACGTGGGAAATGGCGGGGAGGGGGATGGGGCAGGGGAGAGGCGCAGCGGAGGGATACTGAGGCCCCTGCTGCGGTTGGATCAGTCCTTGTGGTAAGTCCGGATGTACATTGTGGGCTCAGCCCGAACACTCTTTTTTGTGTGAAAAGTTTGCTTTATTGAGTGACATACTCTATAGGTACAAAGTAGTGCGCCCTAAACGGCTTAATGATATGTAGCACATCTCCAGCGCTGGCAACACTTTGGGGCATATTTACAAGCCTTTAGCGACTGCTTGCGCCGCCCTAGTGTCATTGTTTTTTTACGCTAAGGCGGTGTTAAGGAGGCCTTTCTCCCATGCTGTATTTACAAAGTGGCGAAATGCTCGAGAATGATGCACTCCATATTAGCAGGACTGTGTAATATACATGAGAAATCTAAAGTCTGCCTCATTTTACCATCTGGTTATAAGATGGACCTATTCTCTGACTGTGTCAAAAACGATTTAGAGACCGTAGCAGGAACAACAAATAAAAAAACAGAGAATCTAACCAAATGCCTAAGTAAGACACTGAACCATCTAAGGAATGATGAGAACATTATAAACAGAAAAGTCGAGAAAGGTGGATATATTATCGTTCCTTCCAAATATACATCCGAGAAGCACATAGACAACTTAATGGTCATAAATTCTACAAATGAATGTTGCAAACATCCAAGTAAACAAGTGAAAGAAATGTATGAGGAACAAACTTGAGAACTGGAAAGATTTGGAAATGTTGAGTGATGATGAGGCCACGTATCTTATGGTGGAATTCCCTGGTATGCTCACTGTATAGTTTCTACCCAAGTTGCGTAAGGATGCAACCAATGCCATAGGGAGACCCATAGTTTTCACAATTGGTTTACTTTCCAAAAAAACATCCAAATTCATTCACATGTTTATGGTACTCGAGGTCAAACAATTGACTTCCCGTCTATGAGGGACTATGGATGTGCCACTTACAAAATGTCCTAATAGATGTTACCTTGCATTTACACCTGAACTGATCCAAAGTTAGGGTAAAAGCATATAAATATTAGGAAAACAGCGGTCATGCTCAGAAGGGGCATCCAAAAAATGGAACTGCCTTTTGGCTGGTTTGTTTTATGTGGTTCTTAAATATTCATAACAATCTGCCTTAATCTTGCCAGGATTATTATCAATATTATGGTATCATTCTTCTTTCTTTTCCTCTTCTTCTTTTTCTTCTCCCTCTTCTTATTATTATTGGTATTAGTAGTATTAGCAGCAGCAGCAGTAATAGAAATAGTATTATTATTGTTGTTATTGTTATTCTTACTATTATTAGTAGTATTAATGATAATAATAATTCTCGTCATCATCATAATTATAACATCTTAGAGTCTCAGTAAGTGGAATCCCTTAAGTTGATTCTCCTCCACAATGAACACTTCCCATTGCTATGTAACTCAAAGTCAGGCCAGTTTTCAATCAATCAATCATTTGTGAAGCACAGCAACTCACTTGTGAGGGTCTCAAGGCACTGTGGCTGCTGCATGGAGGTTTGATCATTCAAACAGCCAGGTCTTTAGTTCCCCTTAAATTGCTGAGCGACAGAGCAGTCTTAAGGTTCACCGGGAGGTTGTTCCCAGCCTTGGCTGGCAGGTGCGAGAAGGAGCATTTTCTACTATTGGCTCTGTAGATTGGTAGGGCTCCTGCGAGGGAGGCTGATCAAAGGTGTCTGATCGGTAGGTGGAAAGTCAAGTGTTTGTTGATGTCTGCTGGTGCTCTATTGTGCAACATATTGTAGGCGTGGATCAGCATTTTGAACTGGCACTTTGTTAGACTTGGCATCATTGGCATGGTCCCCCTAACTTTTTGCCTCTGTTCCCCAGGTTGTTGATGTGTACTGGACTCTGTTTCTGCTGTTTTTGACACTGTGGGCACTTTACCACTGCTATCCAGTGCTAAACTGCAAGTGCTCCTATGTAATTTGTACATGTAAATGGCTTTCCATGATTGGCATATTTGATTTGCCCACGGCCTGTAAATCAAATGCTACTAGTGGGTCTGCCGCACTGATTGTGCCACCCACATAAGTACCACTGTAAACATGTCTCAGACCTGCCACTGCAGTGTCTGTGTGTGCAGTCTTGCACTGCCAATTCCTTCTTATACATGTAAGGCACCCCTAAGGTAGGCCTTGGGTAGCCCCATGGGCAGCGTGCAGTGTATGTTAAAGGTGGGACATGTACTTATGTGGTTTACATGTCCTGACAGTGAAATACTGTCGAATTCAGGTTTCACTGTTGCAAGGCCTATCTCTCTCATAGGTTAAAATGGGGGCTGTCTTTAAATGTTATTAAAGTGCAGATTCCATTTGGGAGCAGATAGATATCTGGAGTTTGGGGTCTCTGAGCTCACAATTGAAAAATACATTTTTTAGTGAAGTTGGTTTTTAGATTGTGTGTTTGGAAATTCCACTTTTAAAAAGTAGGCATTTTCTTGCTTAAACCATTCTGTGACTCAGCATGTTTGTGGATTACCTGTCTGGGTCAGTTTGACAGTTGGGCTGTTTGCACCTCTCTCTAAACAGTGACACAAAGGGGGCTGCGGTGTAGCCTACGTAGCCTGATGAGCCATCTGTGTTGGAAGGGAGGGGAGGAGTGGTCACTCACACCTGAATGGGCTGTGCCTGCCCTCACACAATGCAGTCTCTAACCTCCTGGTGTGTGGCTGGGGCCTGGCCTGGACAAGAAAGGATCTTACAGACACTTGAGACTTTACTTTGAAGTTTGCCAACTTCAAAGGCAGAAAGGCGTATACGTATTGGTTCCAAAACCCCAGACTTTAGATTACTTCAAGGATTCAAGAGCAACTTCTGTCACGACTCACGTGCTGCTTGCGCCTGGAATTTGCAGATCTGGTGGCGTGAATCTTCAATGTTCGGCTTTGGCCCAAAAAGGGGCGACTCTTTCTGGTAGCCACGGTGCTGTAGGCAATGGAGACACCAAGAACAGACCGTGCCCTTCAGAAAGTAGCGCCAGAGGGAAAAACCCCTTCCAAAGGGGAAAAACCTCCAAACAGGAAAAGTCCTGGAGAAAAACAAGAACAAACAAACAGGAATCCAAA
This sequence comes from Pleurodeles waltl, assembly GCF_031143425.1. Classification (NCBI taxonomy): domain Eukaryota; kingdom Metazoa; phylum Chordata; class Amphibia; order Caudata; family Salamandridae; genus Pleurodeles; species Pleurodeles waltl. The sequence goes on from NC_090448.1 coordinate 1,129,288,311, forward strand.
AGGAGCAAAAATCAGAAAACACAGAATGCTGAGTCCAAAACCAAAAGGCAAGGAAATCAGGAGCGAAGACACCAACTGAGCAGAAAGTGTTGCAGCGCAAAGAAAGAGGAAAAACACAGCCCTTATATACCAAAAAACAGGAAGTGACCCACAGGAAGTAAAAGGACACCATCTTAGATAGGGAAACAATATATAGAACAGAATAGTAGAGGAACCATAGAGAATAGGGAACAAGGAATGCTGGGAAAGCACAGGAATCTGGGAAGGAGGAAAAGACATAAAGAAAGGCACACAACAGACTGCAAAAAGAAGAAAGGACAAAGAAACGAAGAAAAACAGGTAAGAGGGTTCAGAGACCCCTGGGACAGTGAAAGGCAGAAGGAAGAACGAGGCCCCAAGCAAATCTGGGGCCTCGAAACGCGCAGGAGAGGCTGGGGGCGCGCCGCGTCTTAACAACGCGGTGCGCGGCCCGAGCCGAACGCCCGGCAGAAGTCGAGCTCTCGGCTCGCGCCGCACCGCGCGGCGCGACAGTAGGTCCCCCTCCCGAAGGCCCAGGTTTAAGAGGGAATAAACCGTGAAAGCGTTGAGTCAGGAGAGGAGCGTGAACGGAAGAGGCATCTTCCCATGAACATTCACTGAGAGGATAACCCTTCCAATGAATCAGATACTGAAGTCGTTTATGAAAAAGACGAGAGTCACAGATTTCCTGCACTTCATATTCAGGAGCATCATTCACAAGGACAGGAGGTGGACAAGGAAACTGACGTGAGTAAGGATCAGGCACATAAGGTTTAAGCTGAGAAACATGAAAAACCGGATGGATCTTCCATGTATGGGGTAAGTGAAGACGGACAGTGACAGGATTGACCAACTGGAGAATACGGAAAGGCCCATAGTAACGAGGTGTGAACTTGTTTTGAGAGAGACGTGAGGGCAAGAATTTGGAGGAGAGCCAGACTTTATCTTGCAGATGATAATTTGGATTGGTTGTACGTCTCTTGTCTGCAGCCTTCTTCATATACCTCTTGGTATGTAACAAATTAGATCGAATTAGTTTATGGAGTTGGAGAAGGCGTTTGGAGAAATAGTTAATAGCAGGTAGAGGAGAGTTGGATTGTGGAGAAGTAGGGAAAGAGGTAGGATGAAAACCATAGGAACAGAAAAAGGGAGTGACCTTGGAGGCACTATGGACTGAGTTATTGTAGGAAAATTCAGCTAAAGAGAGGTAAGTGCTCCAGTTACTTTGGGTTGAATTGCAAAAGCATCGAAGATATTGCTCTAGTCCTTGGTTCAGACGCTCAGTCTGTCCGTTGGTCTGAGGATGGAACCCTGAAGACAGGGCTCTATTCATATTCAGTGTTTTACAAAAATGCTTCCAAAATCGGGAGATGTACTGAGGTCCTCTATCAGAGATTATGGTATGTGGAAGTCCATGGAGACGGAAGACATGATCTATGAATATTTGACCTAGTTCTTGGGAAGTAGGCAGCTTTTTTAGGCCAGTGAAATGAGCCATCTTTGTGAAAGAATCCACTGTGACCATGATAACCTGGTTTCCTGCTGATGGTGGGAGCGAACACATAAAATCAGTAGAGATAGTATGCCATGGGGCCGATGGAACAGGCAAAGGTTGTAGTAATCCTGCCGGTCTGGTGTGAGGTATTTTGACTTGGGCACATATGGGACAGGCCTGAACGTATCTTTCCACATCCAGTTTCCAGGTAGGCCACCAAAAAAATCGTGAAAGTAGTTCTTGTGTGGCTTTGATGCCTCTGTGACCAGCTACAGGGGAATCATGGCACATTTGTAATGCTTTCTTTTGCACCTTGTTTGTAGGGAGGAATATCAGGTCTTGGTAATAAAAATATCCTTGTTTCTTGTACAATAATGGTCTTAGTTCTTCTATGTCATGGTCCGATAGGTTGGCGTATTCTTGTTGTACTTCTTCCAGGAAAGACTGAGCCACTCCAATGATCTTACTGGGTTCTAGAAGATACTGGGATGAGGAAGGAGAACACTCTGGATATCGGCGAGACAGAGCATCAGCCAGAATGTTTTGAGACCCTGGAATATATGTAATATAAAAATCGTACTGACTGAAGAAAAAGGCCCAGCGGGCCTGACGACTATTCTGGCATACAAAATTTCTTAAACATTGTAAATTACGGTGGTCTGTCCTCACCTCAAATGGTTCCTTGGAACCCATCAGAAACTGCCTCCACTCAAGGCAGGCTGTTTTCAGAGCCAATAATTCCCTTTCAAGTACGGAATAATGTTGTTCAGCTGTGGAAAGGATATGAGACAAATAGAAAACAGGATGTTCAAGGCCATCATCCTCTTGTCGTTGGAGTAAGACAGCTCCGATGGCTCTCTCAGAAGCATCAGTTACTACTATAAATTGCTTGGTGGTATCTGGATGTCTTAAGATGGGGGCTTGGGTGAAGGCTCTCTTTAAGCTTTGAAAGGCTGCTTCAGCAGCCTCAGTCCAGACAAACCCCTTCTTTAAATTGTCCTTCTTTAAGGTGTGAGTTATGTGGCTAGTCTGACTGGCAAAGTCTAGAATGAATTGTCGATAGAAGTTTGCTAAACCTAGGAAACATTGTGTTTCTTTTATGGTAGAAGGAGAAGGCCACTCTAGGATAGCTTGTACCTTTTCTTGATCCATAGCTATGCCGGTGGGACTTAAATGATAGCCCAGATATTTGACTTCCGTTATGTCGAACTCACATTTCTCTGGTTTGCAAAATAGTTGATGATCACGAAGTCTTTGAAGAACTTGTTTCACATGGGAAGTATGGAGTTCAGGATTTCTAGAATAAATAAGAATGTCATCTAGGTAGATCACGACTGTCTGATTAAGTAGGTCTGAAAACACTGAGTCCATAAATCTCTGGAAGATTGCGGGGGCGTTAGTAAGACCAAACGGCATAACCCTATATTCAAAATGGCCAAATGGGGTCCTGAATGCTGTCTTCCATTCGTCGCCTTCTCTTATGCGTAAAAGGTGGTAGGCTCCTCGTAAATCCAATTTAGTAAAACGTTGGGCCCCTCTGATTGCTTCCAGTATGTCCCTGATGAGAGGCAAAGGATAACGATCTTTAATGGTGATTTTATTCAGACCTCGAAAATCCAGGCACGGACGAAGATCCTTAGTCTTCTTGGGCACAAAAAAGAGAGGGGCCCCAGCCGGAGACGACGATGGAACAATAAGACCACTCTGTATATTTTCGTCCAGATACTCCTTTAGAACTTCCCTTTCGGGTTCCGTGAGGGAGTACATCCTCCCAAAAGGAACAATTGTGCCGGGTTCTAATGGAATTGCACAATCATATTCTCGATGTGGAGGTAGCACAGGTTTTGACGGTTTTTGGAAAATATCCTGAAACTCCAAATAGTGGTCTGGGACCCCTTGGACCGTATTAATGGACATACCAGTGGCACCTTCAGTAGCTAAGGATCTTTTCGGAGACCAATACTTGTCGGAAGTAAAACAGTTCTCGTGACAAAATTGCGAAGACAAAGAGACTGTCCGGGTAACCCAATTTATATATGGGTTATGTCTAATGAGCCACGGAATTCCAAGAATGATGGTATGGTTAGGGGACGTAATAAGATCGAAGGAGATGTGTTCTTGATGGTTTCCCACCTGTAGACTTAACATCAGGGTAGTGGTGTCTACAGGACCAGAGGATATCAAAGATCCATCCACAGTGTGTACCTGTTCGGGTACTTCTTTTGCTTGAGTAGGAACTAGGTTAGCAGCAGCCCATGTCTTGTCCATGTATATACCACTAGCACCACAGTCTAGTAATGCCATAGTCTTTTCTTGACGACCGTCAGGAAGTTGTAACAGGACAGGAAAGATGAACAAGGCAGTTGTATTGTCATTAAAGGAGCTGATGGAAGGTATAGCTGTAGATCCCGTCCCCTCCCTTCTTACAGAGGACGGGAGGTGGCGTTTCCCGAAGGTCTGGACGGACGTACTGGACAGGTACGGAGTATGTGACCAGCAGAACCACAATACAGGCACAACCCTCTCTTGCGTCTGTCTTCTCGTTCACTAGCAGAGAGCGGACCTCGGGTAGTATCCACCTGCATGGGTTCCCCTTCGATGTCTCTAGCAGGAGTGCGAGGTTCCTCGGAACGCTGCAGGTATGCACGTGAGCTACTTGGCTGGGTAAACCCTCTACTCCTTTTCTTTTCCGATCTCCGTTCCTGAAGACGATATTCGATGGACAGTGCTTGATCCATCAGGCCACGAAGATCTTCCGCTCTGGTAGAATGCACTAGTTCATCCTTTATTTCTTCTTTGAGTCCTCTACGAAATAATGTTACCAGAGTACGTTCCACCCAAGTGGTCTCTGCCGCCAGCTGACGAAAACGGGTTATATATTGCAGGACGTCTTGGGAGCCTTGTTGGATGTCGCACAAGGCTTCTTCAGCGGAGGCTTCCAATCCAGGACGGCTAAACATTTGTTTGAAGCGACTCACAAAGGCGGAATAGTCTGACAATACAGGGTCGTCGGAGGACACCATCGGGGTTGCCCAGGCCAAGGCTGGACCGGATAAGGCACTGATAAGATAACCCACCTTGGTCCTGTCGTGGGAGAATTGAGTAGGTCGGAAGGCGAAATACACCGTTAAAGCATCCAAGAACTCGCGAAGCTTGGTTGGTTCACCAGAGAAACAAGGGGTAGAAGCGGAGATTGTCGGAACATCACTGGTGCGGAGGGCCAAAGCCTGTCGTAACGCAGCATTTTCATTACGTAGTTGTTGCAACTCCTGGGCTTGTTGCTGAATCGTGGTTAACAGAGATTGCTCCGGATCTGCAGCAGCCGCCACTGTATTATCCATGGTGTTTGAGGACGTCGGAATGGTTAGGCGCTGCAATCTGTCACGACTCACGTGCTGCTTGCGCCTGGAATTTGCAGATCTGGTGGCGTGAATCTTCAATGTTCGGCTTTGGCCCAAAAAGGGGCGACTCTTTCTGGTAGCCACGGTGCTGTAGGCAATGGAGACACCAAGAACAGACCGTGCCCTTCAGAAAGTAGCGCCAGAGGGAAAAACCCCTTCCAAAGGGGAAAAACCTCCAAACAGGAAAAGTCCTGGAGAAATACAAGAACAAACAAACAGGAATCCAAAAGGAGCAAAAATCAGAAAACACAGAATGCTGAGTCCAAAACCAAAAGGCAAGGAAATCAGGAGCGAAGACACCAACTGAGCAGAAAGTGTTGCAGCGCAAAGAAAGAGGAAAAACACAGCCCTTATATACCAAAAAACAGGAAGTGACCCACAGGAAGTAAAAGGACACCATCTTAGATAGGGAAACAATATATAGAACAGAATAGTAGAGGAACCATAGAGAATAGGGAACAAGGAATGCTGGGAAAGCACAGGAATCTGGGAAGGAGGAAAAGACATAAAGAAAGGCACACAACAGACTGCAAAAAGAAGAAAGGACAAAGAAACGAAGAAAAACAGGTAAGAGGGTTCAGAGACCCCTGGGACAGTGAAAGGCAGAAGGAAGAACGAGGCCCCAAGCAAATCTGGGGCCTCGAAACGCGCAGGAGAGGCTGGGGGCGCGCCGCGTCTTAACAACGCGGTGCGCGGCCCGAGCCGAACGCCCGGCAGAAGTCGAGCTCTCGGCTCGCGCCGCACCGCGCGGCGCGACAACTTCTGCCTGGAGAAGAGCTGAATAGCTGAGCTGAGGGGAAGTGCTGCCCTGGCCCATGACTGTGCTGTGTTGGGCTATCCTGGAGTTGCTGCTTCTGCCTGTGCTAGGGGACAGAGACTGGACTTTGTTGCATTCTTGCTTGAGAAGTGACTCCAAGGGCTTGGAGTAGAGCTTGCCTCCTGTTTGGAAGCCTCAGGGACAGCAAAGGCTTCACCAACCAGTCCTGAGTCTATTTGGTGTGGACTCTAGCTTGCCAGAGGGTGCCATTCCAGTTCCTGGACCCCTGGAAGTGAATTCCTGGAGAAATAACAGTCTAATGACGCCCGACGACGCTGTGTGATTTCGCAAAGGACGCCACTGCCCAGAACCATGATGCACTTGCCCCGAGGCCGTGGACCTCGTATAAGTCTGATGACCCTGTAGGCCTTGCGTCGCTGTAGCCGCTCATCCCGCCAGACTTCGCTGACTCCGGAGTGTCATAAATCCAACGTCCGTGACGATCCGACGGCATCACAGCACCTGCAGCCCTGTGATGTCATTGCGACCTCGTGAGGTTGCCCCGCAATGTTGTGACTCCGTCAGACTTCGCATCTGCCGGAACCAAGGAACCACCTTCACATCTGAGGGCACTTCACCTCCACGGCCCTGTAGTGAGGACCCGATGCCGCTGCACAATGCTGCTGAGTGATGCCGCTGCACGACGCTGCTGTTATTCTGCCCTGTGGCACTGGAACCGACGCCCCATCAGATCCAGCGACACCGCTCTCCCTGACTCCGTGCACCGGCCTGTTTTCTACTTGTTTCTTAAGGTACTGTACCTGAGGGTCAAACGACTCTGTAAACTGCACCACTGGCATCATATTGTATGAAATGACTCCGCCACGACGCCGCACAATACCAACTTGCAGTATTCGTGCCTCAAGGCACTGTTTTCATGCTTTTAAGAGCTAAATTAGTATTTTTAACCGTATATTGTGGATCTTTTATTGTATTTGGTCTTATTTATTTAGATAATTATTGGCTATTTTTTTTAACCTGGTGTTGAATCACTTTCTAGTGTTTTCATTGTATTACTGTGTGTGTTGGTGTAAATATTTTACACATTGTATCTGAAGTTAAGCTTACCTGCTGGTGCCAAGCTACCAAGGGGGCCAACAGGGGTTAACTGACTGTGATTCCCCTTTACCCTGACTAGAGTGAGGGTCCTTGCATGGACAGGGGGCAACCTGACTGACTGTGGGTCCTTCTGGCGAGGTCGAGTATGAGTCTTGCCGCTGAGTTCTGTATTGTCTAGAGTCTCTCCAGGAGGCATTCAGTGAATCCTACGTAGAGTGTGTTTCTGGAATGCAGTCTGCTGGTGATGGTGGCCTACGTGACAGTTCTTATGTTAAGTGGGAACCACATGAAGATCTTGTGGATCATGCGAAGTGTGTGGAAGCAGGCAGATGAGACTGTGTTGACTTGTTTCTTCATGGATAGCTTGTTATCCAGGATGATGCTGAGAATGTGAAGTTTTTATTTAGCACTTGAAATTCAGTATTTATTTTCTGTGTGTGCTATAAAACAATGTGTCACTATTACCCAATGAAACAATTCTGGTACTTATAGGTCTTACCTTTCTCAGCCATCTGCCCTGTATCAGTTCTTAATGTAATTCTGTAAAATCAAATCATTCTTCACTACTTTCTTTTGTCATATTTGCTTCCCTGTCTCTGCTCTCATTCGTACTATCTTTCCTCCTGTCTGTCCATTCCCGTACTCCTTTCCCATCCTTATTAATCAAGTGCTGGTCAGCCGCACAGTAGGCTTCCTCTGTTTTTAAGTAACATAATTAAAGGTGGCACATCCCTAGGACAAGTGGAGTTGCACTTCTAAGCAGCTTCTCTACAGGCTACAGTAAAACGCACTATACGTTAGGGGGATCAGCTGAATTATACAATCATATACAGCGAAATGAAAATGGCTGCTCTTCCAGAAATCATTTAAGAATGTTTCTCAGTAAAGGTTAATATGTGCTGAACAGAGGGGTAGTACCTACATGAACCGGTTAATTACGCCATTAAAGAAGCAAAAGGGCAAGGAAAATGTAATTATGAATCACTGCAACCTTTACATCCTGGAGAGTTATTGAGAAACCCCAAGGCACACTGAGAGCAGCACAAGTCAGTGGGACTTTTGATGATGGGTAATGTTGAGGAAGCGCCTCTCACAGATTTCTCCTCTAATTCACTTCCAAAAGGCACAACATACTACCTTGGAAAATGCATCCCTCTGAAGTACTCCCTGTGATTCAGATATATGTTTATTTATCATTTGGGCATACATATTGTGCTCATGCAGATGGAAGGACGGCTTCAGAGCACGCATGGAAGGGTTAAGAGGAATAGCAGGTTGAGCTAAGGAAAAGTGCAGCCAAAGAGCCTGCAGAGTGCCAGAAGCAGGTCTGTGTACTTGCACATCAATGCCCTCAGTTTTGTTTTGACTGTAGGAGAGACTCACTAGGGGAGAGTATCCTAGCACAAAAACATACATCTCGTTGCTTCGGCCCTCACATTGCTTTGGCGCTGAACATCTACGGGCAGATTTATAATAGCGCTGCGTTGCCCTAGTGTCACTAAAGGTAACGCAAGGGCAATGTAACACTAAAGTCACATTTATCAAGCAACGCAAGGCCACTTGGGCCCTCATTTATGGGGATTTGGCATGAAGCAGTGCAGCAAGTCACTTTGCTGTGCTGTCCTACGTCAAAGTGAAAGGGCGGGAATTCACAGTATTTGTCCAATACAGTAAATTTCTGTCCTTTCCCCCTGTGCTGGCACTGTTTCGGCAGACTAGCACCAACGCAGGCATCCTTGCACCATGACGCAAGGGTGCCTGTGTTGTTGGCAGGACTGTTTTTGTGCAGGAAGGGCCACCTTCTTGCACAAAAACAATCTTGAGAGGCGTTTTCCAGAATGCAACACACATGCAAAGAGGGAAAATACACCTCACCTCGGGAGGCGTAAGGTTTTGGTGCATCCCTAAGTTTACATGGTTTTGTAAATCTGGGGAAGCGTCAAAGTCCATGGGTGTTGCATGGGAACACCCACTGCAACGCCCAAGAAAGCACTCCTGAGAGCAGAGTAAGGCAACACAGTGATTTGCACTGCCTTGCTTACTCGATATTTATAAGTCCCTTAAAAGTCACGCAAAGTGGTATTGCGTGGCCTCATAGATCTGATTTTGTAGTTTGTGCTGCTGGAGCATTACAAAAAGGGATGCTCCAGCTGTCCAAGGAGTTCATAAATATGCCCCTTGGTGTCTTGCTGCATTGCGTTTCATGAAAGTTTGATAAATCTGGTTCCTAGCGTTTTGACTTCTGCAGTGGCTGCAGAATGTTAAGCAGGCTCAGCCATGTGTTTTGCTTAAAGGGCAGCCATTTTCACTTCCAAGTTGGCATTTTTGTCCCTCAGATAAGGCCTGTTGCAGGTCCTCTGTACAGCACTCAAGAAAAAAGATATGGGAAGAAGGAGTGATGTCAGGTGACATCTCGCTCACTTCTCATCCCACCGTTCGAGCCTTGAAACCTCCTTCCTTGACTCACTCCAAGGAAAAAAGCTGTTTGAATCTGAATTAGAAGGAGGACCTCAGTCCCTGTGGCTCTAAGGAATCTCTACCTGCCCCCTAGAGAGCGTTACTGCAGCCATTTTATTTCATGACAGTACCGATTGTGCCAGTCTCCTGCTGACTCACATGGACAAAGGCAGAATCAGGACATTCTCCTTCTATTCCTCCTATCCATGTTTTTTTAGGATTCCTTCACTTATTTCCATTCTTCAACCCTCTCTTCCCACCTTACCTTCCTCTCTACCACAATCTCCATGTTTCTCTCCCACGTGTCTTAAGCGCCTTTTCAGCGAGCCATGCTTCATTACTGCCTCCTTGGCATCCTCCCACCTCACTGTGTCCTTTCCTTTCTTTCTCCACAGTTCTTCCGACAGCTCTGCCTGCTTCTTCTTTTTTCTCCCATAGTCTGCTCCTTCCTCACCTATGCTTTCTTCTTCTCCTCCTTCACTGTTTTAGAACCCTAACCCATTCTTCTCCCTTCCTTCCTTCATTAATTTTCATCCATTTCTCATCTCCTTTGTCTTCTTGTACCCTGTTCCCATCTCTTGTTTGCCATTGCTATGTTCATTCTTCCTTCTGACCCTCAGCCGTTATGTCTTCATCCCACTTCCCTCTTCCTTGTGCATTTTCTTCTCTAGAAATCCTCTCTCCATTCTCCAATCATTCATTCTTTCCTCCCATCTCAATGAATTACTCCTCTTTTTGACTCACTTTCTTTATCTACCCTTTATTTCACCACAACGGCACCCCTGCCTTGGTCCTCTATATCCCTTAGTCTCTCCCTCGCTGTTGGCCCCAACTTCTTTAATTTCTTCCTCTCCCTTCTTCGACCCTCTTTCCCTAAGTCTTCCTTACTCTTGTTCAGCATTGCATGCTCTTTTCTCTTCCTCCACGCCTCCTTCATTCTTTCTCTTCCATTGTGCCCCTGCACTCCCTCTTTCATTTTGGCTTTCCTTTCTGACTCCTATATTACTCACCCATATTTATACCTTCTTCATATCATTACTTGATTCATTCAGACTTCCCTTACCCCCTGCTGTATTCCCTCTTATACTCCTTTCTCCTTCCTCACCACACATGGTTCTTCAGTCCTGTTTTCTGCCCATTCTTCAGTCATTCCATTTTTTCGCTTTTCCCCAGTCATGCTTCTCCTTCTGATCTTTCTTTACTTCATTATCTTATACTCATTCATCCTTTACAGCTTTATCCCCTTCTTCAGTCTTCTCTGTCCTCTATCGCCTTCATCTCTACATTTTATGCCCACCTTCATTGCATCTCTTTTCTTCTGCTCCTTTCACCCTCCCTCTCTTTTATATTCTGTGGTATGCTTTAGTTTTCCCCTTTTGTCCTTCTATCTCCCCTCTGCCACTCTTCATTCCTCTTTGGCACCTTATCCCTCTAAACCTCGTTAACCTAACTTTTGTCACTATCCATTTCTTTAACCTTTCTTTATCCTGTAAATTCTTACGTTCCGTATTTTTTCTCTCCCTTTTGCATCCTTTATCTCCACGCATATTCCCTTTTCCTATCCACAGCTTTCACTTTCGCCACTACTTGCTTCATTCATACTCCCTCTCTCACTTCCTGTGTCTCCTCTTCATCTTTCCTTTCTTCCTTGTGTCTCTTCCTCTTTTCTTTATTCAATTCTCCGTCCCTTTCTCTTCTCAAACCACTTTGTTTCCAAACCTCCCGAATAGTTTCTAATTATAATTTAACTCACGTCAAACTTTCTTTCTCTGTTTCATGTGTTTCTTTGTGTTTTTCTCTTCCCCTGGCCTAGTTCCCACCTCTCTATCGCTCGCCCGTATTTTCTTCTCGGAATTGCTGACTAATCATTTTCATTAAATTAGTTCTGTAGAATCAATAAGCCTTCACCCAGCACTTTTAGCACCTTTTGATTTACAGAAGCAGAGCCTAATCCATTCACATCTATAACAACGTCCCCTATTCCGGAAACCACAGCTCTTCTGCTTGACACATAAATAGCAATTCAATTGGAAACCTCCAAGGCAACGTTGTCCAGGCCTGTGTCATCTGTGTTTGAGGCAGCATTGTGCTATAATTCAAATAACAGCTAATGCCTTAAAGATAGCACTTTAATAAGCAATTCTATGTCTGACAACCAATGTCAGAGTTCGACAAGAATGCCTTTTTAAAAACACAGTGACTATTAGAGCACATTGTTCTTTAAGTAAAGGTGCTTTTGCATGATTTAGTATAGTTTGCACGGTATCGATGATATATATCATATGTAGTCTCTCAGTAAAAACACGATGGTTCCTCATTTATTGGCAATAATCGCTGTATTTTATATCAATAATAAAATATAAAATCCATATATACATTTTAATCGTTTCCCCTTTCACCCTTTGTCCTTTGCCTACTACCGTTGCAGAAGTCAGGAACCTAAATCCAGAACACACATATGGTAATTTTTGTTAGACCTGACAATCTTGGCATGGTCGTCCCTCATACTTTTTACCTTCAGTCCTTTATTTTGACTGAATTCATTTTTGTTGGTTTTAGGGCTCTGGTCACCTTCCACCTGATAACCAGTGGCTGTGCTTTCTTCCTTAAACATTGTAAAATGGGCCTCTATCTAGTTGGCACATTTAATTTACTTATAAATCCCTAGTAAATGGTACTACATGTGTCCAAGCCCTTTAAATTAAATGCTGCTAGTTGGCTGCCGCACAGTTTGCGCACCCACGAAGGTAGCATTGTAAAGCATGTCTCCAGGCCTGCCACTGCTGTTCGTAGTGCACTTTAAACTGTCACTTTGCCAAGCAAAATAAACCGTTTCCCAGGCCTAAAAGTTGGCATTTTTCTACTTAAACCAAATGTGCTTTTCTGCCAGTGTCCAGGGTCACATGACTGTGCATGTCTCTCCTGTGGTGTGTTGTGTATTCCTCCCAGACATGGGGACAAAACGGCCTTGGGTGTGGGGCAGGGTCTTCCTCTTCTGAGCAGGATGCCCTGTGAGACTGTACTCAGCCTTCCTGAACTTTATTGGGCAGCTGAAGGGCTATGTCCACCCACATCTTGACGTCTGAGCCTGCCTACCCTGACACTGACAAATGCAGCAGACACCAAGGTCTGCCTGGATGCCCTTTGTTACCCTAGACAGTTTAGAGGCAAACCTTGGAAAGGGTGAAGGTTAGACAAAGCCCCCTCCCCACAGGCTACCACTGAGCATTAGGATAGCACCTTCAGAACCTTTCTTCAGAACACTCCTGGACCTGTGGAAAATTCAGAAGGACTGCCCTGCTTGCGTTGGATCCAGGATCCCCACAAGTGAGTCCGATGGTCAGATGGCTGACCTGTTTGAGCTCTGGGGACACAACAGGCTTCCAGAGGTCTTCCCTGCAACTACTCAGCTGATCAGCACCAACTGGATTTGCATGAGCCCTTCTGCTACCCTCTGGTGGAGTCAGTCCTGATCCCCAAGAGGGGTGCGACAGGGCTTGGACCTTTGGTTGGCATCAGGGTGTACTCCTCTAGTCTCTTACAGAACTCCAGATGAAAATCCAGAAGTTATGGGCTCCTTGCGACTGCAAACTGACTTTTTATGCCAAGAGTCGACTATCCACGATGCCCGCCAATGGGAAACTCCAGCAATGACCTGCTCTTTGCATCAGCTATAAACATCTACTTCAGGACCTACTGCTGCGTCTCCCAGCAACCTGAAGCTCCAGCAATGATCAGTGATTACGATTTGGCAATGAGTGTCTCACTTATCGCAGGGAAGCAGCCAATCAGGCAGTAGTGGAGCCATTCATCTAGTGGGTCCTTCAACTAGCTCCTCTGTTGTCTCAATTGTTGGCCTGTTTTTCGGATTGCAGCCACAAGGGAAGCATGCCACTGGTCGTGGGGTCAGACTGTGTTAATGAATGGAATGAACGACATCCCACCATCCCAAGAACTCTGCGACGCCCTGTCCACCTTCTTCCATCAGAAGATCGCCGACATCCACAACAGCCTCAACACCACGCCTCCGCCAGACCCCACCCCCGACAACTCCTCCTGCGCCAACCGCTTTACCGCCTGGACACACGTAGACGACGCCGAAACTTGCAAGATCATGAACTCCATCCACTCAGGATCCCCTTCAGACCCATGCCCACACCACGTATACAACAAAGCCGACTCTACCATCGCACCCCAACTTCGAAAGGTCATCAACTTATCCTTCGATACCGCGGCCTTCCCGGACAGCTGGAAGCACGCCGAAATCCACGCCCTCCTCAAGAAACCCAAGGCAGACCCCAACGACCTCAAAAACTTCCACCCGATCTCCCTCCTCCCCTTTCCGGCGAAGGTCATCGAGAAGATCGTCAACGCGCAGCTCACCCACCACCTCGAGGACAACTCCATCCTGGACCCCTCCCAGTCCGGCTTCAGACGCAACCACAGCACCGAGAGTGCTCTCCTCACCGCCACAGATGACATCAGACAACAAATGGACAACGGCGAAACATGTGCCCTCATCCTCCTGGACCTTTCCGCAGCCTTCGACACAGTTTGCCACCGCACCCTACTTACACGCCTCCACAAAGCCGGAATACAAGATAAAGCCCTCAACTGGATCTCCTCTTTTCTCTCCGGCAGAACCCAGAGAGTCTGACTCTCACCCTTCCGCTCCGAAGCCACCAACATCATCTGCGGCGTACCCTAAGGCTCCTCTCTAAGCCCGACGCTGTTCAACGTCTACATGGCCCCCCTCGCACAACTGGCCCGTCAGCCCAACCTCAACATTCTCTCTTACGCCGATGACACCCAGCTCATCCTCTCCCTCACTAAAGACCCACCCACCGCCAAAGCCAACCTCCACGAAGGACTGAATTCCATTGCCAAATGGATGAGAAACAGCCGCCTGAAGTTGAACTCCGACAAGACGGAAGTCCTCATCCGCGGACGCACCCCATCGGCCTGGGATGACTCCTGGTGGCCCACCGCACTGGGACCCGCTCCTAAGCCAGCCAACCACGCACGCAACCTTGGCTTCATCCTCGACTCCGCCCTCACCATGTCCAAGCAGGTCAACGCAGTTTCCTCCTCCTGCTACAACACCCTCTGCATGCTCCGTAGAGTCTACAAATGGATCCCGACGGAAACCAGAAAAACGGTGACCCAGGCCCTCGTCAGCAGTAGACTAGACTACGGCAACGCACTCTACACAGGCATCCCAGCAAAGGACATCCGACGACTTCAACGCATCCAAAACGTCTCCGCCCGACTGGTCCTCGACGTACCCCGCCGATGCCACATCTCCAACCACCTGAAAGACCTCCACTGGCTCCCCGTGGACAAGAGGATAACCTCACAAGGCACTCTACAACGCCAGACCCGCCTATCTGAACAACAGAATCAACTTCTACGTCCCCTCCAGCCAACTCCGCTCTGCCAACCTCTCCCTCGCCATTGTTCCCCGCTTTCAACGCAAGACCTCCGGCGGCAGATCCTTCTCCTAACTCGCCGCCAAGACCTGGAACACCCTCCCCACGCCCCTGTGGCAGACCCAAGACCTTCTCACCTTCAGGAGACTCCTCAAGACCTGGCTCTTCGACCAATAGCAGCTCCCTACCCCCCCCCCCCCAGCGCCTTGAAACCCTAACGGGTACGTAGCGCGCTTTATAAATGTCATGATTGATTGATTGATTGATTGACTAATATTTGAGCCCCCAAAATGATTGCTTGCAGGTAGATATGGAATGCCACAGATGACCAAGGTAGTTGTCAGCATTCCTTTTAGGGTACTGTGAGGAAACAGGGCTGTTTCAGAGGCCCCCTAACTTTCTGCCCCTATTTTACACTTTTTTTGCCTGTGTTTTCCTCAGTCTGATGGTTCCCTGGGTACTGCTAACCAGTCCCAGGGCCTGTGCTCTGTGTAAAATCAATATGCAAATTAGGCTAATTATAATTGGCTAAGTCGACCTACCTATATATCCCTAGTATATGGTAGGGCATGTAGATGTTGGGACCCCAGCATAGGTGGTGCACCCATAGGTTCAATTCTGAGTTGCCCAGGATCATTTTAAAGGCCGGCCTGCCTTGCTGGCTGCTTTTAAATTAAAGTTATATGCAAGTTCAACTTTGAAATGAAAAGTAGTTCCAAAGTCTTAAACTACCTTATTTTTACATGTAAGGCACCCCTAAGGTGTGCCCTAAGTGTCCCTAGGGTTGGGTGCCATGTAACTATAAACAGGGACCTTATAAACATTGTTTTATAAGTCCTGCTGAGGTAAAATAGCAAAATTTGTTTTTCCTTCACTGTAGTGAATGGCCTCCATAGGTTAAAATGGGGAGACTTTATTTTAATTAACAACGTCCCCATAAGAGACAGATACCTTGAGTTTGGTATCAAATTAATTGTTATAATAAATCCCACAACTTGCCATTGTTGGATTTAATAAAACCAGGTTCAGGTAAAGAGTTTTAAAACTCTACCTGAAAATTGCCAGCTTCAGCTCTGTAGTGCCAATCTCTGATTGGCCAGCCTTTGGCAGTCTGGCCAGGTTGCCTTAATGAGGTGTGAGGTGGCCTGGGCTGAACACAAAGGATGTGCCTGAGGGAGGAGATCTGCCTCAGCAGATGGTTAAACAGAATGGAGGGAGAGCAGCCAAACTGGTCTTCCAAGGCAGGGAAGGACATTTGGAGCAGCTCAGGACCTCCCCCATTTCCTGCAACCCCAGACAACTAGGCGCCCTCTTGATTAGATTAAGAGAGGGCAGGAGAGGGGTCT
Source organism: Pleurodeles waltl (assembly GCF_031143425.1). Lineage (NCBI taxonomy): Eukaryota > Metazoa > Chordata > Amphibia > Caudata > Salamandridae > Pleurodeles > Pleurodeles waltl. Next base: position 1,129,304,333 of record NC_090448.1, read on the forward strand.
GTTTAGGAATTTTAGCCACACCAGTGGGTGGGCTCATCCAGATCTAACCTCCAAAAATCAGTTTCAGCCATGTTGGATTTCTGAAGAATTTTGCTCCCTGGGATTTATTTTTGACACACCTCCCAGGAAGTGGTCATCAATGGGGGAAGGAGACTGCCTGTGATTGGACAGTCGCCGCCCCCCTTGCTTTCCACCCCAGGACCAAGGATAAATATGGCAGAGCTGCACCCACACCTCAGATCCCTATGATGAGCAATCAAAGAAGAAGAAGGACTGCCCTGCTGGACCCCTGACCTGCACCTGGACACTGCACTCTGAAGGACTGCACCAGCTGCACACTTGGGCTTCACCACTAAAAGGACTTTGCCTGTTTTCTATTGCTTCAAGAAGGGACTCCCTGTTTGCTACAGATACAAAGGAGCTGCCCTGAGTCCCCTGCATCAAGTTCTGCAAGCAGAGCCCAGTTGACCAGCGTCCAGCGGGCATTTGAGGATACTGACCAGGTGCATTTTGGGAATTGTAATCGCAACTCCCAGGGAGCAACTCAGAGCTTCTGGAACCTTGGTTCAGGTTGTGGCACTTCAAGAACCTCTGGAAGAAGATCCAGAAGTTTGGAGATGTTTGGAGCAACTCCATAAGTTGAAGCAGTGCATTGTGGGTGTTGTAGTCCCAGACCCCAAAAGGCAGACCAAGGACTCTGAACCCTTAGCGGGTGCTGTGGATCACTTTCCTGAATCAAGAAACACTTCTGAAAGTAAATGTAACAGTGTTACCTCATGGTTGGTCTGAACTCTGGACTCTGTCCCTGTCCAGTGTGACCTTTTTTAATCCTTTGAGCACTAGTTGCTTCCATTCGTTAGAAAACATTACTTCTTTAACAATTCATATCTCCAGTTCCTCTTATCCAATTTTAATCATTTTTGTGTCATTTTAAATTTTGTTATAAATTGGTGTTGGATTCTTATTGTGTTTTTACTTATTTACTGTTTTGCGATTTTTAAATGCTTTACACACTTGTTTCCGAAGTTAAGCCATGTCGCCCATTGCCAAGCTACCAAGGGTTGAGCTGGGTTTAATTTATTGAGACCTAACTGGACCTATGTGGGGGTTAGTGGCCTATTACTAGGTGTAGGTGCTAACCTGTCCTTACTAAGAATCCACTTTCCAACAGGCACACTATAACAGCTATCAAATTTATTAAGTGGATTAACACCAGAGACCATCACATAAAATGTACCCACACTATGAGTAACGATGAACTGAGGATTGTATGTGAAGATGGTTTATTTTCTCACTGTGGATTATCCTATACCTATGGAAAGATATGGTTTATTGAGTTTTGATACATCAGTAAAAAGTTATGAGGAACAGGAAGATTATTAACAACGTATAGAGGTGCTGTTAGCCATCAAAGAATGAGCATCAAACAGGAATACATGTGTCTCATCATTTTCTACCATGTCAAACAAGGTTCAAAATGTAATTGATAAACATTGGAGAATACTAAATATGAATCCGATCTCTTGGGAAGCACCACTCCTCCCTTTCATATGGGGTGCCAACCTAAGAGATTAACTTGTCTACACTAGACCTAAAAAAGAATACACAACCCAACCCAGATAAAGTACCTGCAGACTTCCACCAACCATGGGCCAGTATCCTTGTGGCCACTGTGTGGTTTGCGGAGTCACTAAACATAAAAAAAGAAATAGACTTTGGCAACAGTGTCATTTGATGACTGAGCTCACAGAAGAACTGTAATACCGACAATGTGGTATAGATGAACGTTTGTCCCTGCGGCCCTTTTTATGCAGGATGAATACGTGCAAGGTCATTATCAGGATTAATGAACCCAGGAGAAGTTTTCAATGCCACCACAGTAACAATCATATGGCTGGTTGGAACTTGGACACAATGCTAATGGTCTGACATGGGTGGTTCTGAAAACAATTATGACTTGAGTGCCCGCAATAAAACGCAATTTTGTTTATTAAATACTGACCAATGGGTGTACAGGTTGTGGACACATATTTATGGTTTGAATGATGGGATATCATGGTTACAACTGAAAGGGGATAATTAAGATCAATTTCACCCTGTCACAGATTATCCACCAACAATTGAATCTCTTCCCATTTTATAGACATTATGTATAGATGTTGCATTTTTAGACATAGGCTCTAATTGTAGCATGGTAAACATTTTTTTGTGATGCCCACTAGTGACAAAAAGATTACATTAGTTACTAAAACACCAGACCTGCTCATGTTTAGGCCACAGCCTACCAGGCAGTGCAGCTGTCTGGTTTGCTAAAGACATCTTGGGGACATTCAGAAAGCTGACCTAAGAGTCATTCTGCCTGTTGCTTGCCATTGGCTTTGTGGTTTGGAACATACATTTTCTTGGTTTCCATTTGCTGGCTTTATTTGTTTTAGGCTGTCCTGCTCGAGCTCTTATCTTCCCTTGCCCAAACCTTATTTATCCTCCCAAGTCCTTCCTTTCTGTAAACTGACCTGTAAATAATGTTCTTATCTCATCACACTTGCTGTGCATTCAAAGAATGAGGTCAAATGTCAGGTGCTGCCTTCTGCGGGCGCTAGGTACCTTTTTTTTTCTCTGACTTAAAAGTAAGAGATTTTATGTGACAATCTTGGTGGATACTGGAGTGGGAAAGGGTTTTTTCCAGCACAAAACATTTACAAGAACTGTATAAGTATTTCAGAATATATCAGAATTAGGAACACAGTTGAAGCACCTTTTTTTTGTTATTTATGAAGTGTGTTGGAAAAATATACTGTAATATGATCAAAACAAATTATTACACTAGGTGATGCAATTTCCACACATTTTCTTCTGTGCACTCTATAGTTTTATTAGTAAAACTGTATGTGTGTGCAACTGTCATGGTCATTTCATTTGAAAATGTGCTGTCTGTAATCGCAGTGTGATACCACACCATAAATACTCCACTCTATGCCACTCCACATCACTGCACTCTAATCTACAACACTCCACTTTACACCATTCCACTACACTATGCAACACTCCACTCTATGCCACTGCACTGTACGCCATTCACTCTCTACCTCTCTACTCTACCCTGTATCACTCTACACAATGCCAATGCACTCTTTACCACTCTACTCTACACATTTGCACTCCTCGCCCCTGTACTCTACACCACTCCAGTCTAGGCTACACCAATCTACTCTGCACAATTCCACTCTCCTCCACTGTACTCTACACCAGTCTGCAACACTGAACTCTATGCCACTGTACTCTATGCCAGCACACTCCAGGCCAATGCACTTTACTCTGTAACACTCACCTCTTTGCCCCTGCACTCTATGCCAATCCATTGTACTCTACTCTAATCTACTCTGCACCACTGCGCTCTATGCCACTGCACTTTACACCATTTTCCTCATCACCATTACACTCTATGCCACTCTAGGCAACTGCACTCTACCTTGCACCACTCCGCTCTACGCCAGTTCACTCTATTCTGAAACAATATATTCTATGCCACTGTATTCTATGCCACTCTATTTCACTCTGCACCATTTCACGCCTCTGCACTCTATGCCAATGTACTCTACACTGCATCACTGTACTCTATGCCACTGTTCTGTATGCCACTCTACTCCACTCTACACCACTACACTCTGACACTCTAGTGTGCAACACTGCAGTCTCCGCCACTGATCTCTATGCCACTCTACTGTGCACTACTCCACTGTTTGCTACTTCATTCCACACCACTGCACTCCATGCCACTGCACACTATGGCACTATACTCTACTCTGCACCACTCTGTGCTACTCTGCACCACTCTACGCCACTGCACTTTATGCCAATCCACGCTGCACTGCCACTGCACTTTATGCCACTCAACTCTACTCTGCGCCACTGCCTTCTTCATCACTCAACTCTACGCTACTTCACTCAGCACCACTATATGCAACTGCACTCTATGCTGCTACACTCTATGGGCCAGATGTAGCAATTTCCGATTTTGTCAGTGCGACTCGCAATTTCTGATTCGCAAAATCTGATGCAGTACGGTGTCTCAGACACCGACTGCGAGTCGCTATGGGGTCGCAAAGACCCACCTCATTAATATTAATGAGGTGGGTCGCATTTTGCGACCCCAGAGCGAGTCCCTGCACTCACAGGGATGGTGGCCTGCTGAAGTCAGCAGACCTCCATGTCTGTGACTGCTTTTTAAATAAAGCAGTTTATTTTTTATTTTTCAGCCCGTTTTCCTTAACCCCTTCGCTGCCAGGCCTTTTCCCCCTCCTGTGCCAGGCCTTTTTTTGGCTATTTGGGGCAGTTCGCGCTTAGGCCCTCATAACTTTTTGTCCACATAAGCTAGCCAAGCCAAATTTGCGTCCTTTTTTTCCAACATCCTAGGGATTCTAGAGGTACCCAGACTTTGTGGGTTCCCCTGAAGGAGGCCAAGAAATTAGACAAAATACAGTGAAAATTTCGTTTTTTTCAAAAAAATGGGAAAAAGAGGCTGCAGAAGAAGGCTTGTGGTTTTTTCAACACAAATTTTGAATTTTACTGGGACATACCCCATTTTTACAATTTTTGGTGCTTTCAGCCTCCTTCCAGTCAGTGACAGAAATGGGCATGAAACCAATGCTGGATCCCAGCGACCTAAACATTTCTGAAAAGTAGACAAAATTCTGAATTCAGCAAGGGGTCATTTGTGTAGATCCTACCAGGGTTTCCTACAGAAAATAACAACTGAAAAGAAAAATATTGAAATTGAGGTGAAAAAAACATCAATTTTTCTCTACGTTTTACTCTGTAACTTTTTCCTGCAATGTCAGATTTTCGAAAGCAATATACCGTTACGTCTGCTGGACTCCTCTGGTTGCGGGGATATATAGGGCTTTTAGGTTCATCAAGAACCCTAGGTACCCAGAGCCAATATATGAGCTGCACCCTGCAGTGCGTTTTATTCTATACCGGGTATACAGCAATTCATTTGCTGAAATATAAAGAGTGAAAAATAGCTATCAAGAAAACCTTTGTATTTCCAAAATGGGCACAAGATAATGTGTTGAGGAGCAGTGGTTATTTGCACATCTCTGAATTCCGGAGTGACCATACTAGTATGTGAATTACAGGGCATTTCTCAAATAGATGTCTTTTTTACACACTCTCTTATATTTGGAAGGGAAAAATGTAGAGAAAGACAAGAGGCAATAACACTTGTTTTGCTAATCTATGTTCCCCCAAGTCTCCCGATAAAAATGATACCTCACTTGTGTGGGTAGGCCTAGTGCCCGCCCCAAAACGCAACGTGGACACATCACATTTTTTGAAAGAAAACAGAGATGTTTTTTGCAAAGTGCCTACTTGTATATTTTGGCCTCTAGCTCCGCCAGCACCTAGGGAAACCTACCAAACCTGTGCATTTTTGAAAACTAGAGACCTAGGGGAATCCAAGATGGGGTGACTTGTGGGGCTCTGACCAGGTTCTGTTACCCAGAATCCTTTGCAAACCCCAAAATTTGGCTAAAAAAAACACATTTTCCTCAAATTTTGGTGACAGAAAGTTCTGGAATCAAAGAGGAGCCACAAATTTCCTTCCACCCAGCGTTCCCCCAAGTCTCCCGATAAAAATGATACCTCACTTGTGTGGGTAGGCCTAGCGCCCGCAACAGGAAATGCCCCAAAACACAACGTGGACACATCACAATTTTTTTACAGAAAACAGAGGTGTTTTTTGCAAAGTGCCTACTTGTAGATTTTGGCCTCTAGCTCAGCTGGCACCTAGGGAAACCTACCAAACCTGTGCATTTTTGAAAACTAGAGACCTAGGGGAATCCAAGATGGGGTGACTTGTGGGGCTCTGACCAGGTTCTGTTACCCAGAATCCTTTGCAAACCTCAAAATTTGGCTAAAGAAACACATTTTCCTCACATTTTGGTGACAGAAAGTTCTGGAATCAGCGAGAAGCCACAAATTTCCTTCCACCCAGCGTTCCCCCAAGTCTCCCAATAAAAATGATACCTCACTTGTGTGGGTAGGCCTAGCGCCCGCGGCAGGAAATGCCCCAAAACGCAACGTGGACACATCACATTTTTTTAAAGAAAACAGAGTTGTTTTTTGCAAAGTGCCTACCTGTGGATTTTGGCCTCTAGCTGAGCCGGGCGCAGGGGGAGCAGAAATGGCCTAAAATAAATTTGGACTTTCAAATGTGTGCAGCAAACATTGGAAGTACTCAGAAAGAGGGGGCTAAAGAGAATTATACAACTTGCACCAAAACATATGAGAATAATCATACAAGAAAAGTGAGAGCCCTGGAATGGGGTTATACAGGCCAAGTGATTCCCGTCAGCTGTTAAAAAATAAATAGATGAAGCTGAAAATAACCTGCACAATCCTGTTCCTTGTTACATGATAATTACTTTTTGTATGTATTCATCTGTTAAAACTAATTACTCAACCGAAAGCTTCTAAAAGGAACAATTGATAACCAGTTTGATAGACTTCTGTTGTTTTCCGAGAACCAAACGTTTTATGTATTTTGATCATTTGTTCTAAGTTGTATTCTTATGAAATGCTTTAGGAGATTTCAACAGCAGCGGCCGCCTCAAATCTTAAGGGGAGTGCCAGGCGAGGGGAAGGTGTTACAAAGAATAACGATCATGAACCAAATCTTTCAGCGTGAGCTTTTATTCTTCTTCTCTACTGTTCCATCTTCATACAGCCTCAACTCCTCACAGCTCAACATTCTATCATGAGCTCCCACCAACAATCTCTACCAGATGGAACATACTATATCGTAAGAACAAGGGGGAGTATGGAGCAGACTCTTATACACGGCAAGATAATTGGAAGGTAACAATTATTGATTTGGTTGACTATACATATCTAATAAATTGGTTTCAACAATTATAGATTAGACTGGCAAATGAACAATATAAGATTACAAAACATCTTCCATCCCAATAGAACAAAGGGGTGCTGGGACAGTTCTAAGAGAGGTTACCAGAACGATAGACAACAAGGAGGGGATAACACCTAGGGGGAAAGAAGTAACGCAAGGAGAGGACATTCCCTGCAGGAGGAACACGTGCAGGGAAACTGAGAGAAAGAAAATAAGCTTACATCAGAGCCCATAAGCAGAATGTACGTTTCTACCATCGCTTCAGTGGTGCCCATGCCAGAGATTGACAAAACAGCACGTTATGTGTTAACAATATAGCCCTTATGCCACATCGGAGTTTGGATTTGTCTTTTACGTGTCCAATCGGTGATGTCCATTTTCATATCATGACTTGACGTCTCCTTCTCACAACCACAGTTGGCAGGGGCACTGCTACTGACGAGTCTATCCATACTCCAACACTGACCGTTATCTAACACCACCACATTGTGCCTGACCTTGCTGATACGTACAGGTCCCATATAATTTGTGCCCTTCATTGTACACAATTTCGGTCTTTTGATAAACACACAATCACCCACTCTCCACACCCATTCTTTTGTGCCATGCTTGAGGTCATAGTACCTTTTGTACTTGCCTTGGTGTATGGGTATCTTGTTCTTGGTATCAGGGAATGTACGGCCCATTTTGTCCCCTCCACCTAACCATGTGGGAAATAACTTTGTGCTTGGTTTCCTACCCTTTAATGCCGAAAATGGGGAAACTTTAGTAACGGAATTAGGAGTGGTGTGGTACGCCCATATCATATTCCTGACAGCACTCTCCACATTTAAGTGATTAATGCTTGCAAGTTGGATGCACTTCTTAATCATACGGTTGGCTCTTTCAACCAAGCCATTTGCACGTGGGCAGTATAAAGCAGTGGTAAGGTGTTCAATGTTGAGAGTATTAAGGAATTCCTTCATCGCTGACGAGGTTAGTTGAACCCCATTATCAGTGATGAGGGTGGCAGGTATCGCTTCCATCGAAAATATGTATTTCAAAAAATTGATCAAAGAATCTGTGGTGGTTTGATTGACCATCCTAGTGTGGATCCAATGCGAATGGTAATCGATAAGCACAAAAGCAAATGGTTTGGCTACCCCAGATATATTGATAGGACCTATAATGTCCAGAGCTAACTTTTCCCAAGGTTTGCTCAGAATGGAGACAGGAGAAATGGGGGTCTTGCGAACCACCTTGCATTTATCGCTGTTTGCACAGATCGTGCAATCCTTCACCTCAGTTTCCACCATGGAATCCATACCAGGGAACCAATACTCTTCCCTGATACGAGCTTTGGTTAAGTTCCTGCCTAGTTGACCCTCATGGGCAAGCATGATGATTTTATGCCTAAGACTCACCAGGGGTATGATTTTGTCATTCCTAAACAGGAAGTCATTGTTTTTGTTAATCTCATATCTTATCTCCCAGTAGTCTTTGATGTCATCATTGACATCCTTCCTCGAGTTAGGCCAACCATCTTTAGTAAAAGATTTCAGCATTGATAGAGATTTATCTTGCTGATATGCAGACACCCATTCCTCTCTGGTGATCAAGGGCATGTTGACTAACATAACAGGAAACTCTGGTGTTTCAAAATCCTCTCTAACATTTAGAGGAACCCTGGACAAGAAGTCAGCCGCGGAGTTCTTGTTACTAGGAAGAAACTCCACCTTGAAACAGAAGCTCTCCAGGCCCAGGATCCATTTGGCGATCCTTGGGGTACTGTTTACTGACCCTTTTGTGGAGAAGATGTATACCAAAGGTTTATGATCAGTGTGAATACTGAATTGAGTGCCCCAAAGGAAGAACTTAAAATGTTTAACAGCTCAGAAGCATGCTAGGGCCTCTCTTTTAATCACAGAGTAGTTGGATTCTGCCTTGCTAAGGGCCCTAGAAGCGAAAGCTACAATTCTTTCCTTCCCATCAATAAATTGGGATAACGTTGCCCCTAATCCCTTTTTACTAGCATCCGTAGTAAGGATTGTTTTTCTTTTGGGATCAAAGGTACACAAATAAGGTGCTGCCAAAATGGCCTGTTTAACTTTTTGGAAAGCATTGTAATGGATTTCTGACCACTCATAGGGAGTGTGACTTTTTAACAAGTTTCTTAGTTCATAAGTGATTTCCGAGAAATTCTTGACGTACTTTGCCGTAAACTCTGTCAGACCCAAAAATGATCTGAGTTCTTTGTTCCCAGGTGCCTTCGCTTTCTTAACGGCCTCAACCAGGCCCATTTTAGGTTTGAAACCATCCTTAGAAATTGTGAGGCCCAAATATTCCACCGTACTCACTCCAATTCGCATTTCTCTTTCTTTAATGTGAGGCCGGCGACTTTTAGTTTGTTGAGTATGGCTCTTAAGTTTGTGTCATGTTCTTTGACAGAGTCCCCATAAATTAGGATATCATCCTGGAAACAAAGGGTTTTGTGTGCATCGCGGAGAATGTGTTGCATGATTTTCTGGAACACTGCAGCAGCTGACGCTAACCCAAACGGCATCCTGTTGAACATATAAGAGCCCAGGGGAGTGGTAAAAGCAGTTAACCATTTGGAGTCAGGATGCAACTCCACCTGGTGATAGGCACTGGATAAATCAAGAACCGAAAAGCATACAGCCTCCCCCATAGTACTTAACATTTCCTGAATCCTGGGAAGGGGGTGTCTATCGACCCAGATGTTTTTGTTTAAATCTCTCAGATCGATACAGACTCTGATGTCATCGCAGTGATTTTTCTTTGTGATAACAATGGGAGCTAGCCATTCGGAACTGTCAATGGGTTGTATTATGCCAAGAGATTCAAGCCTGATTAGTTCTCTAGCAAGAGCGTCCTTGAGTAAAAATGGAACTGGCCGAGCTTTGTGGACCACGGGTTTAGAGCTAGGTTTTAATTTTATTTTGTGTTGGAAATCTTTTAGCAAACCCAGTTTCTCAGTAAAGACTTCTGGGAATTCATTGAAAATTTGTGCCGCAGAGGTGTGTTCATTGACAACCATAACTTGTTCTGGATTATTAGGATCCAACCTGACTCCAAGTTCTTTTTGGTGCGCCAGCCTGATAAGTTGGAACCTTCTTGCACAACATATATTTTCCCAACAGTGGAACGACCCTTGAATGATATAGGGGCCTTGAACATACCCTTGATAGGAATAGAATCCTTGGTGTATCCTTTAGGGTTAATGTCCGGTGTATGTAATTTTATTGCCTGAGCATCATCCATCTTACAAAAGTCGGCAATATTTAAAAGAGTGAAAGGAGAGCATGAGTCTGCAAAAGCTTTGAACGGATTATTATCAATGTATATGGTGCATTCCGGATACCGGGTGGGTGCAACGTCCTCATCTTGGACTTGGAAATAATTTTCATGACTTCATGGAGGTTCTCCTACGTTTTTTGGTGTCATTAGGTTTTTCAGCTTTAGATAGATCTCGACAGACCCTTGCAAAGTGACCTTTCCTACCGCATTTCCTGCAGGTCGCTGACCTGGCTTGGCAAAGGCTTGAATTAGCAAGATGGTTGTTGCTCCCACAGCGATAACACTTCAGGGGTAGATTCGCATTGGAACGAGACCTCCCACCCCTTTTAATTTTGAGTACGTTATCATCTGACTTATTTTCTTTAATTTCCGAAATTTGCTCCGAACGAGTTGGGGCTTTGATTTCCTGTAAAAACATTGCCTTGTGTTCAATGGATTTAGCGATCTCAATTGCTTCTTTCAAATTGGGTGGATTTTGCAACAATTTTTCTTGTATTTTTAAATTGTTAGTGCAGCGTACCAATTGATCGCGAATGAAGGAATCATTGAGGTCACCAAAGTTGTATAAGGTGCTTAGACCTCTCAATGCAGCTACGTAATTGGTTATACTTTCGTGCTTCCCTTGAGTGCAACAGAAGAATTTGTGGCATTCTAACACTACATTTATTCTATCACCAAATTGTTTCTCTAGTTTAATGTAAGTGTTGACATATTCGTCACGTTCATCATCCGGTACTGGTTCAGGTAAGGAATCATACATTTTCCTGCCATGAGTACCTAAGTTATGCAGTAAAATGTGTTGTTTCATGACCGCACTAAACTTGTCCCCCCCAATTGCAATTAAATAGGATTCAAAAATTTTAATCCAGTCTTTCCAAGGAATGTTAGGTTCTCCCATTTCATTAAGGAATGGAATGGGTTGGGACATACTAGCTGCGGCCATGATACAAGCAGGAGAGAAAGAGACTATGCAAGAAGGTTTCTACTCTGAAATAAAGTGTTTTACAATAAAAATAAGATGTAAATTTCTTCAATAAACGTTTGTCAGATTAAAAATCTCTTATGGTTGATAGTAAGAAATTTTTCCCCACTCTTAGTCAAACAGGCTTAGTCTGATAACGTCAAATTAAACACACAGTATAGTTGCGAAACATAAATAACTGTCAGAATAAGTGATTTATATGTTGTTGATGCTTAGTTACCTCAAAGGATTAAAAAGCAGGATACCTCAGATTTCCTGACGCACAACTAAGGAATAGGCATGATGTTGAAATGAAACATGAGCCTAAGATTTATCAGAAAATGGAGAGTCCGTCACCACAAAAGGTTCATAAATTTTCCTTAAATTATATATTTTTATATCAACTACATAGGCATTACAAAAACTGTAAGAATGCTTAGCACTATACTTCTCTGGTAAGCACAGTAGCAATACATATAAGCGTTATAACAACTTGTGTATGACTTTTCAAATCTTCAGTACTGTAACAATAGATGTGCCAAAACGTAGGATTCTTCCTTCAAAAATAGAATCGCTCCCTAGAAGGTGTGCATATCACCGACAAGTTTCTCCAAGTACAATTATCAAGGCAGCTGGTTCCTTACAGGGCGTGCAATCAGCTGAGCGTGTCAGGGAAACTGACGCGTTCCCGGGTTCCTGACAGGTGGTGCAAGTAAGCTGTGCCTGTCAGCGAAACCGACGCGATGATTGTCTCTGAGGAATGAGCGTCATGCTGCAGCCAAATTCCAACAAGCAGCACCGTCAGCTGAGTTCACCAACGATTTGACGCGATAGTAGGTTCCTGACAGGCGGGGCAAGTCAGCTGTACCTGTCAGCGAAACTGACACGATGATTGTTGCCAAGGTGGGCGCCCAAAAATGCAGACTCCCAAAAGGCAGCACATCAGCTGAGCTAGTCAAAGAATCGACTCGCTCCGCTTCCTGACAGGCGGCGCAAGTTGCTGTGCCTGACCTTCAAAGTGGCGCGTTCTCCGTGCTTAGACCGGTTGCAAATCAGAGTTCGTGGAAGAGGTCGTGGCACTCCCCTGTCATATTAATATCGTGTACAAGCACCGGTGTACCAGATATTATTTTGTAGACTAATGGCATGGAGACGCTTGAGATCTCGCAGCAAATGTAAACTCACAGTACCTCAATGTAGCCGATTGAGTATATGAAAGGGGTAGAGAAGAAAGTGCCCCCTTCGCACTTCACCTCGTCACCAGTATTACAAAGAATAATGATCACAAACCAAATCTTTCAGCGTGAGCTTTTATTCTTCTTCTCTACTGCTCCATCTTCATACAGCCTCAACTCCTCACAGCTCATCATTCTATTGTGAGCTCCCACCAACATTCTCTACCAGATGGAACATACTATATCGTAAGAACAAGGGGGAGTATGGGGCAGACTATTATACATGGCAAGATAATTGGAAGGTAACAATTAATGATTTGGTTGACTATACATATCTAATAAATTGGTTTCAACAATTATAGATTAGACTGGCAATTGAACAATATAAGATTACAACAGAAGGACAGGAGGGTGGGGAAATAAAACAAGCATTTGCGATGCAATGGGTCTCGCGTTTGCTTGAGTTAGAGCCATTAGTGTTGTGAATTCCTAACTGGACTTTTCTTGCCACATAAATTGAAAAATAAAAGTAAAACAGTTGAGATAAGCAAATCAATTCAAAGTGCCATGGTCACCATGAGCGTGAGTGAGAAGGAAAGACACAAATGGAAAAAGAAGTTCACTTGCAGTCAAACATATTGGCAAACGTGCAATTATCCATGTAACAGGGTCGATGGTCGAGGTGGTAACAAAACTGCCCCAAGGAGGGACAAACATAAAGCATTTACCAATGATAACCACCACAGATAGATTACAACACGTCAGAGTGCTTGCATGATCGACCTAAAAACCACCCCTTCACCATACAGACACTGAGCAACCTCTCCTCATCATTACAAACAAATACACTTATATCCACTCTCTGATTTTACGTATGCAGATCAACTCCTTATGCTATATCCTAAACTGCTGTTCCCACATGATCTGATGGTACCATACATTGAATTGTTTCTCTTTATTTTACCCTTATGTTATATTACACTTCTGTTGTATAAAATCTCAATAAAACACTCTTGAAATAAAAAAAAACACAGCATCACCCTTATGTCTGATACCTTAACCCAGTACAAACATTCCGTCACTTCTGCCAAATTTAACAGCAGTCTGCAATTAAAGACACACATGAGAGGGGACTTCTTATGTCAGATTTGGAAACAGTTATTTATGATGTAGTCTTTGTGAAACGTAAAGCACAGAGACAACACTTAATGCAATTACCCATCTTCTGTGTGACTTGAGGCTTCCTGGGCCACACTACAGAGCTATCTTTCGATCATTAAAGACTGAGACCCTGAACTGATGTGCATCACTTGGTCAGTTTGTTACATCAAGGCCAACAACCTACAGATTTTATCTCGACGTCCTAATTATGAATTTGCATTTGTTTAGCATCACAGCCCACAACATATTTCAACGTCAAATACAGAAAACTTTTCCACCTGCAGGGTGGAACCAGCCACCACACTCATAGTGAAACCTATTGGCTAAAGTGCAATTATGTCCGTAACCGGCTAAAGTGCAATTAACTATGTAACAGGGTCGATGTTATGCAAAGCACTCGACTTCTGCCAAGCGAGATCGCGCTGCGAACCAAAGATAAAAAGTAGTCCACACACCTGACAGGAAACAGCGAGCGTTGCATGTTTTCAGTACTTGGTCGCTGCGCTCAAGGAGGGTTAATCACCGGAAAAGGCATGACGTATGAGTGCCTTCCACTAATGAAAGCAAGAATATTTTAAAAGGCAAGCCCTCGAACCAATGAAAGAAAATGACGTGACGTGGACGGGGCTCCGAGCCCTTTTCTAACTCCTAAAGCGTCTCGCAAGCAAAACGCATGCGCAAGCGCATGCGACGCAGGCTCGACCCCCCAAAAAAGTACCTCTTCCCGTTGCCACCGCCTCCTGGCGCCTCCCTTTTCTGCTCTTTTTTTTGTGTATCATCATCACTGGGACACTAGCACAGGCTCCCCAGGAATCCTGGTGCTGCTTTCAAGCCAAACCTAGCATGAAAGCAGCATCAGGATTGGTGTGAGCAGCTTGGACTGCCACTCAGACACTGCCCTGGGATCTGCGCAGTTTCTCCAGCCCGGCTGTTCAACACAGCGGGCTAGAGAAACCTAAGTGCGCAAGTGTGTTTGGCCTGCCTAAGACGGCCAGCCAAACACACATGTGCACTTCAGTGCACTCTCTCCTCCTCCCCAACCCTCTACCCCCTCCCGTGGCCCAGCTCCTTCCATCCCTTCACATGCCGCTGGCTGAGTCAGCAGCTGAAATATAAAACAATAAAGAAATATTGTTTTATTTTTCAGCTCCTGGCTTAGCCAGGGGGGGCGACGCTCCTTTGCCTTTGCGAAGGAGCCATCCCTAGATTTGAAGTCCCGTGCTATGTGGCATTTGTAATATATTACCAAATATTGTTCACAATAAACTGACCTCTATAAATAAACATTATTTTCTAACACACTTTAAACAATGTGTAGTGGTTGCATATGTGCCCTTTATCACAGCATTGAAACCAACTCTACTATATTATGCCTGCCAAACACCCAGACAACCAACAGGCCCAACAGCACCAGGATATTTTATGCATAATGTCACCTCACTCTGGCAATGCTGTCCTGTTCCCTGTCTGATCTTGATACCAGCGGCCCACCGCTCACAAGGTCTGTGTCTCACAAGGGTTCCAGACCTTTTCTCCTGACTTTGTTTTGGTCAGTGAGACTCCTCACACTTGGTAAAAGATCACACACCTTCACTGGCTTCAGTAGGCCTTGGGAGGACAGCAACTGAGGTCCTCCTGGAGTATGAAGAGGGGAGGCGCGCCTCAATATGAGGGAGGGAGGAGCATGTGGACTGGTTGACTCTAGACTGGATTAAACGCAGTAGAGGATCGCATTAGGGGCAAGACTCTAGACTGGCTGTGCAGGGGGGAGGAGCCCACTCACTGGATTCTTTGAGATTCAGAAAGAAAGCATGACTGGCAGAGCCGGCTATTAGCATGGTCGCGCTGGGCCCACGCACAGGGGGATGACCTTCAGAGGGGGGCGTGTGGAGCTGTGTGCATACAGATCAAGCCGCAGTTGTCCTCTGACCTAGCTCCCGTGTCTCCGTCCCTGAAGCACTTTATGGAATGGGTGTTGCCTGGTATTATACTAACTCATCAACAGGCCTTCGTGCAATATTCTGCATCTGTGAACCTCTCTGCTGTCAGAAACATACTTAGGAGGTTTTATGAGTGATTCTGCCTGTGTTAAGGGCTTGGTGCTCATGAGACTAGACTCAGCATTTGTGACTGTGCTGACTAAGACTCCTTGTCATACTCTGCCTTTGCGTGAGCGAGAGAGAGAGAGAGAGAGAGAAACAGAGGGAGAGAGAGAATGTGTGTGCATGTAAATGTGTATCCTCAGCCCGTCTGAGACTGACTATGGCTGTTAGAATGTTTACATGTGTGAGATATCTAGCATTTATGTGATGCCAGAAGGAGGAGGACTCAGTTCTTAACTTGTAAAAAATATGTAATAGGTCCTCATCAGGAAGTCACTGCAGCTTACACCACACATTGCCCCTGTCAGCGCTGCCAGTGTCATACCAACACAATTACCGACCATCACACTCCTACAAGTGTGACAATTCAGACTTTTCCTTGCCTCCATAAGTATAAGAATGGCTTTGGTGGCAGTTATTAGTCATTTGTAATGCAATCATGGCTTGCCAGGGTTGCAGGGGGAGGGGTGGCACGCAGAGGGAAATATTAATACATTAAAATAAATAAATAAAAACCTTACCTCTGCTCCACATGGACGCTCCTCTCCTCAAGGCAGGCTGCAGGCACAGGCTCCCAACCTGCCCTTCGGCCAATCCTGACACTGCTCAGAGCAGCATTAGGATTGGCTGGGAGCGCCCAGTCAGGGCACTCCCAGGCTGCCAGGGAGCATGTGCAGGCTCTCTCCAGCCCGACAACATAGTGCCGAGCTGGAGAGAGCATAGTGCGCATGTGTATTTGGCAGGCCCGAGACAGACGGCCAAACATACATGCGCACTTAGGGGAGTGCTCTGTGCACTACCCTCACTGCTCGTCACTCCCAGGGCCCGCCACTTTCACAACAAAAGGAATAAACATAGATTATTAGCCTTTCTTTGTAAAAGGTGTGCAGCTTCTGCTGCTGGCTGGACAGTGACGCTCCTCCGCCGTAGCGGAGGAGCCTCCACTGTTGTAAAGTATATTTAATTAATAAACAACTGTTTTTGTGTTCATCTCTAAATTTACACAGACAACGCCACCATGTGGCTGACTGTCATACGTTCAGGTGTTGACAATTAAGTGCCAGTGCCAAGCACAGGAAACCACCAGCTCAAGTTAAGCACTGGAACTCCTTCATGGAGGGGGTAAACGGTTAACCAATGGGATAAGAACATAGATAATGCTAATTTTCTAAAACTCGTGAAGGTTTCTCGCCAAGCACTTATCACAAATTTAACAACCCTGCATACCACGTCATTGTGGGAAATGGAAAGTTGGATGCCAGAACCTGGGAGCCTTCTCAAATATCAGCATTGTATAGAAAGTGCCATACATAAATGAGCCATATACTGTGTACTTTCTCCCTATCCCTACACCTCTTTCAAAATATTCGATTGAGACATCGACCACAGCTAATAAAATATGGATTAAGTATTTGAGGGGACAAATCAAAAGGGTGAGAGACACAGTAGTTAAAATTGTAAATCACCCAGCATTGCAGTGTCAAAACTCGGTAACAGGAGGATCAGGGGGTGAGCCAAGATTCATCACACAAACATCACATTCATCAGGAGGTCTTGTTCAGAAAGCATCAATCTATGAAACATGGACACTGTGGAAATAATCTGTAAACTGTCCAGTTTCCAGATGTATAGGAAATAACCTTCTCTGATGAATGCATTGAACCAGAGTCAATTTTCCAAGGCAAATTGATGTGCTTCCCTTTCACTCTCATGTTGTCCTTTCATCCTTACCTACGCACGTGTGAGATGCATTCGTTTTCTACTAGTTTGCACATCTACAAAATCAAGGATCATTGATCTGGCTAAAATGAGCGTGCAAGTGGGGACATTTGTAACTCTAAGCTTTACATATTTTTGCTGTGATTTAAGGGAATCGATTAAAAAATGTATATGCTAAAGAACAAAGACACATAAAACAGAAAAGTGTGTACACGAATCTGGAATAATTGGACTGTTTGTTGTTTTGTGTAATATCAAAGTTCAAAATTCCAAAGTGAATGCTTAAAGGCATATAGAATAAGATTCAAAGCAGCGAGTAAAAGACATAATGATGCAAAGAAGAACGCAGAATGCAAACAATGCAACAGAAAGTGTACATTATATCACTATTCAATTGTACGTTTTGGCTCCGAAACCAGAAGAGAGGAATGACAGACAATCTGAGTGGTTCTTTTCTAGTGCATGCGTATACTTACACACAGAGTGCACATACAGAGTGCACATACACACAAAGTGCTCATACACACAGGGTGCAAATACAGACTGGGTGTACATGCAGTCAGTGTGCACATACACACAGAATGCAGAATGAACATACACACAGAGTGCACATACTAACAGGGTGCATATACAGACAGAGTGCACATACACACAGAGTGCACATGCACACAGGGTGCAAATACAGACCGGGTGTACATGCAGTCGGGGTGCATATACACACAGAATGCAGAATGCACATACACACAGAATGCACATACAAACAGGGTGCACATGCAGACAGAGTGCACATACACACAGTGTGCACATACAGAGTACACATACATACAGAGTGCACGTACACACTGGGCACACATACATACAGAATGCACATACACACAGGGTGTACACACAGAGTGCACATACACACAGAGAGCACATACACACAGGGTGCAAATACAGACCGGGTGTACATGCAGTCAGGGTGCACATACAAACAGAATGCATATACACACAAAGTGCACATACAAACAGGCTGCACATACACCCAGAGTGTATATACACACTGGGCACATATACACACTGAGTGCAATTTCACACAGGGTGGACATGCATACAGCGTGCACATACACACAGAGAGCACATGCAGAAAGGGTGAACATCTAGACAAGCTTGCATGCTTGCACACGTACAGATATTCATTTTCCGAAGCCAGAACAGAGCTGGATCTATCAGGGGGCACCTGAAAGCCTGGAGCGCTGGGCCAGAGCCCACTTTGCCTGTACCTTAAAGCGTTTCTGGCAAAAGGGACAACAGGGGTCGAAGGAAGGGTACCAAGAGCTGTTTTGATAGAACTTGAGAAGTCAGCAGGTCTTGCACCATCGAGCCTTCCTTGTAAGATAGTGTTTGAACTGCAAACTGCACACTATGGAGACAAAAAATGGTGTTGGCCTCTTTGTGCTTCTATGCTTCTGTGCTGTCTGACCCACAGCCACTAATAGACTGTACATCTGAAGAAGTTGTGATGTCTTTAATAGTCATTTCAGTCACTTTGTTACTTCTGCACATTTTTGCATACAATTTATATACAACCATGGGTGTAAAGGGTGCCAGTCAATAAATCATTAAAGAGCATTTGCAATGCAATGGGTCTCGCATTTGCTCGAGTTAGAGCTATTAGCTAACCGGACTTTTCTTGCCACATAAATTGAAAATGAAAAGTAAAACAGTTTAACATGAGTGAGCTGATTCAAAGCGCCACGCCATTAGCATGAAGGAGAGACGCAAAAGTAAAAAGAAGTTAGCTTGCAGTTAAATGTATCAACAAAAGTGCACTTAGCCATGTAACTGGGTCAGTGGCCCAGGCAGTAACAAAATTGCTCCAAGGAGGGACAAATGTAAAGGAATTACCAATGATAGCAAAGGATATTTGAAGGGCAAGCCCAAGAATGAGTGAGAGTGATGGGCGTGAGGTGAGTGTGGTTAAAAGCCCAAATAGATAAGAACATGTCAGAAAAGCAGCGCTTGTGCACTGCTATGCTCGACCTAAAAATGGTATGTGCAAAAGATAATACACAAGTTGATCCTCCTTGCTACCAAACAATGTATTGCCTTACTAGAATGATTCCTGTGAAGACACAATGTCTGTCCTACCAGTGCCAAACCAATCAGCACGTGTTATAGAAAAATATAATGAATAAGTAAAAATAATTTCCTGAAGCATGATACACTTGGATTCTTACTGGACACAAATCTCACCCTTACGTAACACAGTTTCATGAAGCAAAGATAGCCGTGTACCAGCTATCTCTACAAAAAAGTGTGAAACTGTTCTTCCCAGAAAGTGACTTCTCAACTATTGTCCAAGAACTCATAAATGTGCACATCTGTGGTGGTAACACCTTGAGTCAGGGTTTGCATGGTTTTTCAGACTCCACAGTGCCACCCTTAAAGACATTCTACATGTCACAGCACATTTCATCCTGAATAAATATGACCACATCACGTCTATCCTGATGGGACTCCACTGGCTCACGTGATCGGCCTGTAGTATCTTCAAATCCAGTTGCATAATTTTTAAAACCAATATGAACAGCTTCGCACGCCTTTCTAGTTCACCTGCTCACCATCTGCAGCGCCTCTGGGTACGTCTGCAGCCATCACACCATCAGACTGGAGGCAAAAGAGTGCAAAAAGAAAATGGGAAGGCAGCAGGACTTCTTCATCTTTTGGCTAAGTCTGTAACATATACTACATACATTAGCTCATGGCTCATCCAATTGCAGAGAAAACAATACACCTCTTG
The DNA here is from genome assembly GCF_031143425.1 of Pleurodeles waltl. Taxonomy (NCBI): domain Eukaryota; kingdom Metazoa; phylum Chordata; class Amphibia; order Caudata; family Salamandridae; genus Pleurodeles; species Pleurodeles waltl. The sequence continues at coordinate 1,129,324,437 of NC_090448.1, forward strand.
ATCGTAGCCTATATGACTGACAATTCCACCTCTCACATCCCATATATCCAACAATTCTACTTCATGCAACCCAAGTTGTTGCATATTTGAAAGCTACTTTGCAGCATTCATTAAGCCAAACCTGCAAATGGTGATTGTTTGCTGACCAAAGTCAATGCAGTACAGTTATCTTTGTAACCACCCTCTTCAATTCACACCATAAACAACACAATGTAAAACAACCAATGCATGAATGATACCCATAATTTCAAGGGCCTGATTTAGCAAAGACAAATACAAGTAGGAGACCACTACTTGGTATTGATAGGGATAGAGGTGGATCCAAGAAAAATACCACTGGTTAATACTCATATGTGAATGTAAATCCCTTTTGCATAATAATTTCGAAAAGCAGGATGTGCTACTCTTAAGTTTCTTTTCAGCTGCTATTGGGCTGACGCGTGCAATCCATGGATGCCCCACCTGGGTTTGTAGTCCTATGTAAGTATGATGATGATGATGACAAGCCTAGCTCTCTTCTTTCCCTGGTGGCTGCACAGTTTTCAAGGAAGAAAGAACATGCCACTTTATTGAGCAGAACAGCTTGTTATGAAAACTTGGTTTAATCTTGTATTATTTGCAATAAAGGCAAATATCCTTTGACAAGTTTACGAGAATAATTTGTGCTAGCCCCTAGGCAAGTTCCTTCTCTGAGCTTTAAAGTAGCTCATTAAGTAGGCCAGGGCCACACGCTGCGTTGTCGACAATCTGCTTCTTGTGCAGTCTCTGTGTACTTTGCTGACGGATAGATTTTGCACGCCTCACTGGAAAATCAAGGAAAAGCTTATGATAAGGTTAAGACAGCGCAGGCAGCAAAGTGCATTATGCTTTGACCAGGACATTCCTTGAAAAGGGAATACATGCTGTCAATAGCATTAAACCATTCAGTAGATGCAGACCTCATATATGTCTGGTTGCAAAAATATGCTTTATATTGTGCACAAACTTTATGTAACCTCTCTTTAAATGTGTGCTGTGACCTATATATTAATAGTTTGTGTTGCAGTGGGATCTGGGATTTGCACCGTGCATATACTTGGTGCAAACTTAAGACAGGCTGCACTAAAGTGGATGGACCTTGATAGAGCGGTCCGCACTAATAATTTACCTGTATTCGGACGCTCTTTAGGCCGATGAATCTTTTGACTAAGTGGGAACTCTCCGTACTCTTGTATCGATCAATTGCATCAAATCAGTAATCAATAACGAACATAAGCAATACCCTGATCAACATAACACTTAACAATTAATCCAGAATACATTTCGGCGAACCCTGACCTTTCAGTCAGGAATAACCACACCAGTTTATTGCAAAGTTAGTGAATTTATTTCCCTATATTAACAAAGCTAGCACAATATAAATGTGTCTCAACACCAAATGATAAACATAAATGAACATTAATAGCTGTCCATAGCGGCGGAACAAGTGCAATCTATGCAGCATTTGAATAACAAGGCATTCGATAATAGCAATGCAAATCACTAATACGATAATCTGTAATGAACTAATTGCATACATTTAGTCAGCATAACAAGGTCTCAAATTGCATCATGCAACAAAAGGAATCCTCATCTAACCTCAAATTAGCATCGGCATGTGGGACTTCATGCAAAAACAATTTAGCAACATTAATTTAGAAAACTTCTAGCTAGGGATCTTGTCAAAAATCAGCAGTTGGTTACCTAAAAGAAACACAATGCAATTTTACAATTTTCCTTTCATATTTACCAATTACGATCAGCATACAAGGAAGTCTTCGTCTCACAGGTACCGTTTCTCGATCAGCATGGGTACCGTTACGATCGGCATGGGACGGGGCAAAGGGGCAGGGGTGGACGGGGCAATTGCCTCACGGCGGCAAGGTAAAACTACTACTTCATGCAAAGGGACAAATCAAAGTTAAAGTCTCTAGGGCAAGAATCATTTAAGTCTCTTTCTCTCGATTAGAGAAAGCATCAAAGTCTCTTTCAAAATGGCGTCGCAGCAAAGTGGGCCATATTAGCTACGAAGTCTGCAAAATGGCGGGTATCAAGCTGGTAATGGCCGTAATGATCTAATTTCTTCTCGTGCACCTGGTTTTTATAGACAACAGTTCAAATCCAGTAGGGTCTTCCATTGGAGGGTTCATAGGTTAGCTTCAAATTGTCCAATCAAAAACAACAGTTCTCAAGCTTTTACTTAAGCATACATTATCCTTGGAGATGGGTACGCAAGTTGCAACATTTTATACCAATTAGCTCACTTTCAGAGCTTCCATTGTCCGCACCTGCAGATTGACCTTGGAGTAAAGAGAAAATATGCCAGGCTGGCACGAAACTTTAAGATAAGCATGTGAACGATCTCAGTGGAAAAGTACAGCTTCAAGCAAAAATACACGTTTAATAGCACATTGGAAAAATACGAGCATCTAAACCGTGAGACCAGGCAACTAGGCCAAAGCCTCCGCTAAAGTTATGCTAAGCTAAAACATTTCAAGCAAGCAAATCGTAGCACACGTTTATGATTATGTCAGATTAGTGCAATTCTAATACATCACGTTATATAAAGCACGCTTATAAATGTTGGCAAACTACTCTGAGGGCACATTTTGTCCCCGTACAATCTTTATTAGTTCGGTTAAAGTCACACATGATTATTTCAACACTACGTTTAAGCGCTAATAAATGAAAACCTTCATTTCTGCTTCATCAATCCCTCCTCTGATGACTACTTGTCATCACACAAATCATGCCCACAAATTTTATTCCATTAAAATTCTGTCAGTTCTCTTTTCCTTTTAATTCCCCTAGTTTTCTCTTTGTATTCTTCTGCCATTCTTTTCATTATTTTCTCCTCCTTCCGTCTTTTAATTCTTTCCATAATCATTATTATTCCCCTTTTTATTCCCCAAATTCCAAATACGCAAATTATAACTATCATAATTCCCTCTATTATTTTTAGCAATATTCCATTCCAAATTCCCCCAATCCAATGTCCCACTGAAGCAAGTCCTTTTCCAACCTTCTCCCACACTCCTGGTTCTTTCAATTCCTTCAAATCTGCACTTTCTTTTGTTAGATTAGCAAGCATAGTTTTAATTTTCACACTATTGTCGGGAATATAAGTACAACAGTGTCGTGCACCAAGCATTTTGCAAACGCCACCATCCTTTGCTAAAAGAATGTCTAAAGCAAGCCTATTTTGAAGAGTCATAGCTCTTTCCGCTGCAAGTTCAGCATCTATCAGGATTATAGCACCTGAAAACTTTGTCAACATGTTATCCACTATAGTAGACAACTTTCTTATTTTGATGGAATTCAACACAACTCCCAATGAAGGAATCATGGCTCCAAATATATCTCCTACCACAGCAGCTGCGGTCTCTCTTTTCTGGATACGATGGGATCCAGATGTCTTTTGAATCATCGATAGGTCATCCAGTTGATAAACCTTTGGGAACACTATACCCAAATAACATCTCCCCCACCATCCCTTTGGAAGACGATAATAGGCATTATACCCACAAATGTAATATACACCTGGAATGACAGGGTCAAGTCCGTTCATCATGAATGTCCATTTGGCCTTAAAGATAAACGTATGTTTACACTCACTCGCTCCTACGAAAATGTTGTCATAATAAGATTCACCTCGATAGATACAAAATTTCCCTACATGCCAAGCATCTAAAGCTATTCTCCCTTGTGTCTTTATTGCAGCAAAATCATAATTATCTACTGAAGTCCTCTTATGTAGCTCCTTTTCTAATTTCGCATTCATTTGTGCCCTTCTATCATCTGTACGATCTAAAAAGCTTATTTCTACTGCAGAAAGCGAGCAGGTAAGATTTTCCCTATGAGCGTGAGCCGTTTCAAAAGGTAGCATTGGCTCGAAAAATTCCCTCATTATTTTAGCATCCCAATCTTTAGCAATCTGGCTTAGCTGCGCTATTATAGGAACATATGCAACGGTAACATCGTAATTTGAGTAAAAATACTGTATGTTAGTTTGACCATAAAATCTAGACATTACTATACTACATGTAATCCCGTATGTAAGAGGCATGTGGTGATAAGTCACCCCTTCCTTTACTGATGTCGGTATCTGTGTACACACATAACAATCTTTCGCATCCATTGTCTCAACATATTCTGTTAGCAAGCGATAGAAAACATTATATGAAAGCTCTTTCTTATCACGCAAGAGTCTCTCATCTATTTCTAGTCTTTTCAATGCGGTTAGTTCAGTGACAGTAACAGGAGCGAAAGTAGAAGCATCAATTTTCTCATTCTCACCCTTTCCATGCATTCCAAGCATAATTGCCATTATTATTAGTACACATGCAATTATCAAGCCTATACACACATATTTACAATATTTCTTTCTACTGTTTTGCGTCATGATCTGTATAGAATCAGAGAGCTAGAAGCACCTATAAATGAAACTATTGAGCAATTCAGTTACAAAGCTGAACGAGCGCAATGTTCACACAGTCTTCTTCAAGAGGCCAGTCACTTATCGGTTAGCAGTATTTGTCTCAATTCGGCAATAACTCAGTCTTCATCTGTTTAGCAAATGTCTCATCCGGTTTAGCAATGTCTCAGCTGGTTGTTTGTTTTCAAGTTAGATTGTAGCAAGCAATGTCATTTATCACCCTTTCAATCAACACTGTCCATAAAACTTATCTTTTCTATTGGTATCTCTTCTTCTTCGTTCTCGATGCTTAGAGATACAAACTCGTCAGTCCAATCATCATTGACTACATATGCCCATTCAGGACCGGAATATCTCCTGTTGGGTATCCTTTTCCTTTTCAATTTTGCTTCTCTTTTCGATTCCACCTCGCTGGTACTTTCCTCTTTTGTTAAGTCTTTTCCTTCACTTGAGGTTGGTACCACGACAGACACTTCCTTTCTTTTCTCTCTCACTTTTGGCCTTTCTCCGTCGTTCAAACCTTCTCCAGTCCTTTGTTTAACTGGTGATATAATTAGTCTCCTCTTTGCACCATGTCCATTTGACGGACCTGTGACCTTTTCTGTAGAAGCTTGAACTTTCTCGTTCTGTTCTGCCTTGTCCCCTCCTTCTGGGGAACCAATCACGTTCTCTTTTTCTTTTCCTGTATCGTCTGCTTCTGGGAAAGCCCTCCTCTGATCAGGCTCTCCTGCTTTTTCACCTTTTTCGAGCCCTTCGTCACCGTTACTTTCGTCAGGCTCTGTATCACTTTCAGCTGCTTCAGGTTCTTTGTCACCTTCGGCTGCTTCAGGCTTTTTGCTACCCTCAGCTGCTTCAGGTTCTTTGTCACCTTCAGCTTCTTCGTCGCTGTCTGAACTTTCTCCTTGGTCTTCCCCAAGTGAGTCGGACTCTTCGCCCTCCAATAATATCTCTCTCTCTCCTGCTTCTGCCTGTTCGCTTCCAGTTCGGTTTTGTTCTGTCTCAGCACTCAGCACTGTTTTATCAGGCACTGGCAGTTTTAGCGCTTCAACTTCCTCATCTGTGGGACACAACACTTTCTTTGTGTGACTGGCGTGAATCCAGTTGGGAACCCCCGCACACTTCACGGCGGTAGTTGTCGTCAGGATCACTTGGAAAGGGCCTTTCCAACGGGGTTCCAGACACGACTTCCTCACGTGCTTCTTTACCACGACCCAGTCACCTGCTTTCAGTGCGTGTCCTGGACCTTGGATCGGTGGCAAGGTGGTTGCTTCCACCTGGTGAGAGAAAGAGCGAACCACGTCAGCCAGACCTTTGCAGTAGTCTAACACCATATCATCTGTAATATTCAAAAGCGCGTTTGCGGGAACTGCAGGAAGTCTCATAGCCCTGCCCATGAGAATTTCGTGCGGAGACAATCCAGTCTTTCTATCAGGGGTGTTTCTCATTGACATTAGCGCCAAGGGCAATGCGTCAGGCCATTTCAAATTTGTCGATGCACATATTTTCGCCATTCTTGATTTCAGTGTACCATTCATCTGCTCCACCAGTCCTGATGCTTCAGGGCGATAGCTACAATGCAGTTTTTGCTCAATGTTCAGCGCTTCGCAGAGTAACTTTATCACCTCGTTATTGAAGTGACTTCCCCTATCTGATTCTAAAGAGATCGGGAATCCGAAACGTGGTATCAACTCTCTCAACAATAGCTTTGCAACTGTAAGGCTGTAATTTCTACGTGTGGGGTATGCCTCAATCCAGTGACTAAAAATGCACACAATCACCAACACATACCTCAGACCTCCATGCACAGGCATCTCAATGAAATCTATCTGCATTCGACTAAATGGCCCACTGGCCCTGCCAATGTGGCTGGCGTTCACAACCGTTCCCTTTCCTGGGTTCATCTGCTGGCAAGTGACACATCGATGGCAAACTGCTTCTGCAGCTTGACGAAATCTGGGGTTAAACCAATCAGTTTTGAACAATCTTATCATGGCATCTCTCCCTAGGTGAGCTTGCCCATGATAGAACCGCGCAAGCTGTGATAAGAGACTGTTTGGCAGAACAAATTTTCCCTCATTTGAAACCCATAACTCGTCTGGTCTCTTCATACATTGTGATTTAATCCAGGAATCCCTCTCATCCTCCCTGACGTTATTCTGCAATGCTTTTAGTTAATCTATTGTATCTACAACCTTTAAAGCAAATGCTTCAGCTGGTTCGAGTTCTGGCTCACTTATTGAATTCCATTCATCTCTGAGTAATATACAATTCAAGGCGCAAAATCTTGCGACTTGATCCGCATATGCATTTCCCAGAGAAACATAGTCCTGTCCTTTTGTATGAGCACTGCACTTTACCACTGCAACTTCGGCTGGCATTTGAATGGCGTGTAACAATTCCCTTATTCTCTCCCCGTTTTTCACTGGGGATCCTGAAGAAGTCAGGAAACCTCTCTGTGACCATAGTTGTCCAAAGTCGTGCACAATCCCAAACCCGTACTGACTATCAGTGTAAATGGTGACTTTCATCAATGCAGACAGTTGACATGCTCTTGTAAGGGCTACAAGTTCTGCTACTTGTGCAGAATAGACTCCTTGAAGCCAGCCCGCTTCCAAGACACCTGTTACAGTACATACAGCATATCCTGCTTTCAAAATTCCCATCCCATCTCTTAGACATGAACCATCCACAAAAACAATTTGGTCATTTTCATCAAGCTTAGTATCCTTAATGTCAGGTCGAGGTTTTGTGCAAAATTCAGTCACCTGAAGGCAGTCATGCTCGACGTCTTCAGCGTTCTCAATTTCAGCATTTTCACCAGGAAGCAAGGTTGCTGGATTCAACGTAGTGCACCTTTTCAGCTGCACATTCGGTGAGCCCAGAATTATCGTTTCATACCTTGTGAGTCTTGCTCCGGTCATGTGTTGCGTTCGGGAGCGGGTCAATAGTATCTCAACTGAGTGAGGGACCATGACTGTTACTGGGTGTCCCATCACTATTCCTTCACTCTGAGTGAGGCTGATACCAACTGCTGCTACGGCGCGCAAACACCCTGGAAGTGCTGCTGCGACCGGATCCAAAGTAGCTGAAAAATACGCTACTGGTCGGTTTACGCCACCATGGGGTTGAGTCAAGACAGACAAAGAACATGCATCACGTTCATGACAAAACAATGTGAAAGGCTTTGTGTAATCAGGCATACCTAAAGCTGGAGCCCTGCACATGCATTCTTTCAATTCAACAAAAGCATCCATCTCATCTCCTTTCAGTTCAATTTGATCCAAGGCATCCTTCTGGGTCAGTTTCAGTAAAGGCTTTGCTAGAGTTGAGAAGTTGGGAATCCACTGGCGACAGTAGCCCACCATTCCCAAAAACTTCCTCACCTCCCTCCTTGTCTTGGGTGGACTCATTTGAAGTACGCTTGTTATTCTTTCCTTCATTATTCTCCGTGACCCTTTCTCTATCTGGTGACCCAAGTATTTCACTTTCTTCTGACAGAACTGCAATTTGGAAGGAGACACCTTGTGTCCATTCCTTCCCAAATGGTTCAACAGAGCAATGGTATCGGCGGTGCAGCCACTTTCTGTCTTTGACGCGATCAGTAAATCATCAATGTACTGTACTAGGGTTGACTCAAAAGGCAATTCTAATGCTTCCAAATCTTTCTTTAGAATCTGATTGAAGATTGACGGTGACTCAGAAAACCCTTGTGGAATTCGACACCAACTGTACACTCTGTCTAGGAATTTGAAACAAAAGAGGAATTGGCTGTCCTCATGAAGGCGCACAGAAAAGAATGCTTGTGACAAGTCGATGACTGAGAACCATTCGGCATCGCAAGGGACTTGAAACATTATCACAGCTGGATTCGGTACGACAGGGCAACACTTGACTATGATGTCATTTATTTTCCTCAAGTCCTGCACAAGTCGGACCTTTCCACTTGGCTTTATTAGTCCCATTATTGGTGAATTACATGGACTGCTTAACACTTCTTTCAGTACCCCCTGTTTTACAAATTCGTCAATAAGTTGGGCAACTTTCATGAGGGTATCTTGTGCCATGTGGTATTGTGGGGTCTGGGGAAAGATTGCATTGGGCTTTACAGTCACTTTCACTGGTTCCACTCCTTTCATCAATCCCACCTCTTTCCCTGTCATATCCCACACTTCCTTTCCGACTGTTTCCCGTAATTCGGCTGGAATATCTTCTTCAGTTATCATCGGGAAAAGACAAATCAGAGGATACTCTTCATCGACAGTTTCCATCTCATCCCCCTCTACACTGTCCTCTTCTTCCCCATCACTGCTCGTCTGAATTGTTATTCCCTCGTTCGAACACATGATCGAACAACCCAATTTGCACAATAGGTCTCTCCCTAACAGTGCTATCGGGCTTGAGTCACATACCACAAACTGATGCACCCCTTGATAGTTACCGATGCTGACTGGTACCGGATCTGTTATTGGGTTCGTCAGGTGCCTGTTTGCTACTCCCACCACTTGAACTGTCCTCCCTGAGAGTGGCAAATTTGGTACTTCACTGCTCTTAACAGTTGAACGTGTGGCTCCCGTGTCAACCAAGAATGAAACACAATGACCCATTACTCTTCCCTCTACGTACGGACCCTTTTGATCAACTTCCAAGGATGCTGCAAGCACACAATCTCCTTCTTCTTCTGAACTTTCACTCTCCCATACATTGTTTATTCCACTCTCACTGTGTAGTGGGAACTGTTGTACTGTGCCATTTGTACTCATTACCTGACCCGAGACCTGTGGAGGAACCATCACTTGCTGCTGACTCATTGGTGCCAAAGGTATTTGCATTTGCTGATTAGGTACCATGGGTAACTGCTGTTGCATTGGCTGCATTTGCGTCATCTGCATACGAGGCATCTGCATCTGCTGCGGCTGCATAGGTTGTAATCCCTGCAACTGATTTAAGGTCTGAAAATTTGGGTTTGGACCTCTCATTTTCGGTCCCCTCATTGTCTGAAATGCATTGACATCATTGTTTTGCTGACCAACACCTGCACCTGCACCTGCACCTTCCTGCACCACCATCGGGCACTCGCGTTTCCAATGACCGACGATTCCGCACACGTGACACGGCATCACCTTCTTCATTGCCTGCACACCAGTCACAACAGTATTCAAATCCGGACCATTATTCGCAAAACCTCCTCTTCCTCTGCCTCTGCCCTGTGGCTGAAACATCATGTTTCCCTGCAACTGCGGCTGCGGTTGCGGTACCTGCTGTTGGAACCCTTGCATCCCTTGCAAACCTTGCAGACCTGTCTGAGCTGCTTTAAGTTGCATCATCATCACCTTCTCTTTCAACTTTTTCTGTTTCACTTCAATTTCGTCGCTACAGTATTTCGCATAATTCAACACCTCATCAATCGGTTTCGACTGCCAACAAATCAAATGCGACTTTATCATCTGGCTTATCTCTGGTCTCAGCCCTTCCACAAATCTGAACACAAAATGAAGCATGTCCTTCGCCTCTATTGTCTCTGAGCCACTGTAGTTCTTAAACGCCTTCAACAACCTCTCATAGTAACTATGAATCGACTCTTTAGCCTCTTGGGCCGTTCGATCGATCTTCTGCCAATCCACATTTTTCGCGGCAACTTTCGTCTTCAAATGCTCAATCACCTTGTAGTACAAGCTCATCACCATAGGTGATGGTGCACCCGTATCCCTGTCTCTTTCTGGTTCACTTGTCGGCCAACCTACAGCTCTTTTGCAATCCTCCCACAAATCTGCTGGAACCACAATCTCAAAGAGAGTGTTCAGGTCTTCCCAAAGACATTTTGCAAGCTTCACAAACCTGTCAGTCTGTTGATACCATTCAATCGGCTTCTCTCTCAGTTTGGGAAAATCATCCGTAAATGACTGAATGTCGCTTCTGTGCCATGGTTCATGTATTAATTTTCCCCCTGCTGTCTCCCTCATTGGTAACATAGTTACTGCCTCGCTACTCTGTGGTCTTTTCTCGTTGAGCTCTGTAGCACTGTCCCTCCTCTTTTCCTTTCTCTTTACCCATCTGCTTTCCCACTTGTCTAAGCACCTCCACACTTGTGCACTCTGCAGCAATTCTCTAAGGTGCGCCTTCATACCTGCTGACCTCATGTGTTCAAAATCTGTGGTCCCGAAATCCAACCTATAGCTCCTGCTCAAGTGTTTCGTCTTGTCTATATCAACCCCGTTTTTGTCAGCTACTTCCTGCAAGCTTTTGTGTACCTTGTTCACTTCTTTTGTTATCCTGGGACATAGATACCTCAGCTCTTCTTCCGAGTAGGACTCTAACCTATTCACCCCCATAGTCCCTTCCACCAATTCTTGTGCTTCCATGTTCAACCTGACCCTATTCAGATAATCTTCTCCCTTCCCACTGGCTGAACTTTGTGTGGAATTTAGACTGTTGAACCATTGTGTCAGCTGTTGCGCATTCAACCCCATCAGTGTAGCGTTCACATCGACTGCCATTGATGGTTGCGGCAACTTTTCAGTGTTCGATGACAGAGGTATTATCAGTGGGGGACTCGACCTCACCAGTGTCGACTGAGCACATATGGGACTAAACTCCATCAAGGTCCCAGATCCTGTTGGCTGAGCCGCTATCGGAGTTATCCCTGGAGTGTTTTCTATGCACCTCCTCTCTGTCCCATTCTGCAGCATTGATCCCTGACTGCTCATACCTAAGTTAGGCTGACTGTACAGAGGTACCGGTGGACCTACAGTAATGGGTAGCGATATCGCATCTGGGTTTTGTCCATTTCCCATGTTCTGAGGCATGTTCATTCCCACACCATGGGTCATCATTGCCGACATGCCCATCTGACTCCCCGTCATCTGAGGATGTGCTGTTCCCCCCTGCATCTGCTTTTGAGGCATCAAAAACTGAGTTGATTCAGCTTGTGCCATTTCTGGATTGTGACCATTCTGTACTCCCCTTACGGTTGGATCTAGAATCATTCCTGCACCGTTGTCACTGCTGTAGTACCCTGGGATCTGCGGCTGATAATTTTCTGCTGGTTTCAACATGGGCACATCTGGATATATTCTCCTAACCTGTGGTATCTGCGGGGTGAACAGTAGACTCGGGTCCTTAGATCCCGATGATGCTCCTGAATTCTGACTTTCACTGTTCTGTACCGATGCCGGAGGGGCAGAACTGGTACTTGGACCTTGTCCACTCTCTGCATAAGGTGGTGGACGGTCGTTCAGCAATTGCATTATCAACTCCTCATCCTCTAACTCCTCTTCTCTTCTCAACTTTTCCTCGTCCTCTTTATCCCTGGAACACTTCCTGTCTGTCTTACAGGTAGCTTTCTTACCTGTCTCCTCTTCTTCCTTAGTAATTGCGGGAAACAATTTTATCCCCTGCAGTACATCTGACCTCCACACCTTCTGTGCATTATCCCACCTAGCGTCCGCTAGTGTCTTTTCTACCTTCCTTATCCTGTTCTCGAACTTATTTTGCTGCTGCTGTCTAGCCATCAGTTCCCAAATTGCTAGAGCCTCAAACTGTGCTGGCCTTGGAGGTACCTTCATGTCGTACATCGTGAATCTCAAATTCTCTAGTATCCTTATATTGAATGTCCCATGGATCGGGAATGCTACGCTCCCATGTTTCTCTGTCAGTTTGTGCCATTGCTTTAGCCAAAGGCACGGAGCTACCCCCTTTTCCTCCATTACAATATAAGCTGGTGTACCTTCGGGCGGCGTCTCCTCTCCTACGCCTGCTTTAATGTAAGACTCCCCCTTCATTGCACTCCTGAATGCTTTAAAGAATTTCATTTTCTCGTCTTTTATTTCACAAAATTTGTAATCAATGGGTGACTTTAATTCCCGGAATACTCTTCGCTTGCCTTTCCCCTTCCAAACGAGCCCCACGGACTGCGTCCAATCCGTGCGCAACCCTTCTCTCCAACCAACCTATCCCAGCGCGGCTCCTAGTGACGTCACACTCACACACACTGCGGCTGACAAAGCCTCGCAACTAGTCCTCCTTCACTCACCTCCTCTCGTAACAACTTCTTGCATATATCGCGAGCTACCAAAAAATAAAACAGATCTGTCGGTTTACTACAGGAAGGGTAACACAATCGCTTCAGGACCTTAGGGACTTTTCACTAGCCTCGGCCGCTATTCCGTCTTTCTCGGTCCCCACGTTCGCAAGCAAATCTGACCCGCAGACCTACTCTCAACTTGTCAGTGATCTATTCTAGTGCACTTAGAATCTTGTCAAAGCCCGAAGTCGAAGTTCCTTTCACTCCCTAACACACGTACCGACTCGTTGACCACGCCCGATCAACCTACTAAACCGCCCAGACCACAACATGGATCAACATACTCCGGAGTCTCTTGACCTCGCAGGGCCCGTCTCAACAACAACAACCACGTGGACCTTTTTATGCACAAAGCGCCACACGCACATGAAGTTCGACGACTTCCCTACTCTCACACTCGGAGTCGCACCTCCGCTATTTCTATGAAGTTCGACGACTTCTCTACTTCTACACTCGGAGTCGCACCTCCGCTACCCTCTAAAAAAAGAAAAAAAATTCCTCGCAACCTTTTCACCCAACCTGCGGCAATAAGCTGTGCAAGCGCAAAACCCTAACTTCACTCATACCATCACTAGTACCGCCAACGCCGACTCCACACCTCCATTCTCTTCATTCGCAAGCTCCGAGATCCCGGGAAAGTCGCGGTAGACCTAGCCCATCATCATTCTGTCAATCAGTTTTATCCCAAAAAAATCTAATTCAACTTCTCGAGTGGAGTGTCAAAATACGTACTCGTTAATTCAACACCATGTACTTTAAGAGTACAGGGTCCCAAAAGACGAAACCGTCCTCTGCTACCATCTACTGATAGAGCGGTCCGCACTAATAATTTACCTGTATTCGGACGCTCTTTAGGCCGATGAATCTTTTGACTAAGTGGGAACTCTCCGTACTCTTGTATCGATCAATTGCATCAAATCAATAATCAATAACGAACATAAGCAATACCCTGATCAACATAACACTTAACAATTAATCCAGAATACATTTCGGCGAACCCTGACCTTTCAGTCAGGAATAACCACACCAGTTTATTGCAAAGTTAGTGAATTTATTTCCCTATATTAACAAAGCTAGCACAATATAAATGTGTCTCAACACCAAATGATAAACATAAATGAACATTAATAGCTGTCCATAGCGGCGGAACAAGTGCAATCTATGCAGCATTTGAATAACAAGGCATTCGATAATAGCAATGCAAATCACTAATACGATAATCTGTAATGAACTAATTGCATACATTTAGTCAGCATAACAAGGTCTCAAATTGCATCATGCAACAAAAGGAATCCTCATCTAACCTCAAATTAGCATCGGCATGTGGGACTTCATACAAAAACAATTTAGCAACATTAATTTAGAAAACTTCTAGCTAGGGATCTTGTCAAAAATCAGCAGTTGGTTACCTAAAAGAAACACAATGCAATTTTACAATTTTCCTTTCATATTTACCAATTACGATCAGCATACAAGGAAGTCTTCGTCTCACAGGTACCGTTTCTCGATCAGCATGGGTACCGTTACGATCGGCATGGGACGGGGCAAAGGGGCAGGGGTGGACGGGGCAATTGCCTCACGGCGGCAAGGTAAAACTACTACTTCATGCAAAGGGACAAATCAAAGTTAAAGTCTCTAGGGCAAGAATCATTTAAGTCTCTTTCCCTCGATTAGAGAAAGCATCAAAGTCTCTTTCAAAATGGCGTCGCAGCAAAGTGGGCCATATTAGCTACGAAGTCTGCAAAATGGCGGGTATCAAGCTGGTAATGGCCGTAATGATCTAATTTCTTCTCGTGCACCTGGTTTTTATAGACAACAGTTCAAATCCAGTAGGGTCTTCCATTGGAGGGTTCATAGGTTAGCTTCAAATTGTCCAATCAAAAACAACAGTTCTCAAGCTTTTACTTAAGCATACATTATCCTTGGAGATGGATACGCAAGTTGCAACATTTTATACCAATTAGCTCACTTTCAGAGCTTCCATTGTCCGCACCTGCAGATTGACCTTGGAGTAAAGAGAAAATATGCCAGGCTGGCACGAAACTTTAAGATAAGCATGTGAACGATCTCAGTGGAAAAGTACAGCTTCAAGCAAAAATACACGTTTAATAGCACATTGGAAAAATTCGAGCATCTAAACCGTGAGACCAGGCAACTAGGCCAAAGCCTCCGCTAAAGTTATGCTAAGCTAAAACATTTCAAGCAAGCAAATCGTAGCACACGTTTATGATTATGTCAGATTAGTGCAATTCTAATACATCACGTTATATAAAGCACGCTTATAAATGTTGGCAAACTACTCTGAGGGCACATTTTGTCCCCGTACAATCTTTATTAGTTCGGTTAAAGTCACACATGATTATTTCAACACTACGTTTAAGCGCTAATAAATGAAAACCTTCATTTCTGCTTCATCAACCTTTATTCCCAAATAAATCAATGCCAGTGAACCATAGTATGGCCCACAAAAATGACAGAGAAATAGATTAGCAAAATAAGTACATTGGCAGATGAGGAAAGTTCCAGACTCAAATCATTTAATTAGACAAAACATTTTGGAACATTGTGGTTAACTCCTGCAGCTTGGATCCTGAAACAAAAGAAAGAGAGAAAGAACGCACAGCAGCCAAAAGTATAGTTTCATGTTAGTGTGAAACATGTAAACTGAGGCCAACATTAACTATGGCTAACTTAACACACATTATCCATGGTCAGTCAACGTGAAAATCACATTTGATATATTTGTATATTCAATGCAGATTTGAATATTTGTTATGCAAAATAAAAAATAGAGACAGATCATTACCTGTCGCATAGCAAAATCTTTTTCTGCAGGGGATGATAGAATGACCAATCTAATCCATTTCATTTAGGCAGGTTGCTAGTTGTGACTCCCTGTGATGAGGAACAGCAGATCACCATCCCTGAGTTTGCATTCCTAAATTGAACACTTGTATTTTTTAATAGCAGCTTTTGTTCCTTAAAAGAACTGGTGTTGCTTAAAATAAATCTTGTTTGTGAAGACAAATGAGGGTGTGGGGTTCAGCCATTGTTTTCCTGGACCACAAGTTGGGTGATCACTCAACATGACTCCCAACATGGAATCTGTTTTCCCTTTAATGACTTACAAGTCTGGTGGATACTAGACCACCAGACTCGCGGTTGAACTGCCACATTACAATCCTGGTGGTCCGACCGCCAGGGTACTGTTGTCTCTCCGGGGATTGGTGATCTCGATAGGCTGAGGGTGGGTGCAGGTTGCAATCAGCTGATTACAACCTGGTGCTCCACCAGCCTTTTTATGGTGGTTTCAACCCCACAAAAAGGCTGGCGGAGAACACGTGCAGGGGTCCCCCTGCCCAGCACCCTCGTAATGCGCAATGTCTACTGTGCAGACAGTGTGCATTATGAGGGTGCTGGTGCCCTCTGGGGCGGCAGCATTGTTGCTGGCTCGATTACGAGCTGGCAACAATGCTGCCATCACTTTCCAGATGGGCTGATGGGCAGAAACGTTGGTTTCTGCCCGTCAGCCCAGTGGGAAAGTCATTATAGGTCTAGCAGGGAGGTCGCCACTACAGTGGCAGCCACCCTATTGGGAGTTTGGCGGACGGGGCGCCTCTATGGGCACTTCCTCTGAGGAGTGGGTAACTTTCTAATGGTTCATGACTGCAATTGCATTTGCAAGCTATTGATACATAACTATCTGAATCCCAATTCGGAAGCATTACTCTCCACACCCCTTGCTAACTGCAATTTTGACCGGGTCTGTGAACCCATTTCGTGAGTGGGAAATTATTTTCTGACTCGCAAAAAGAGCATGAGGTCACAAACCTGGTGATTTCTTGACTCACAGGATTTGGAATTGCGAAATGGCTTTGTAATCAGGTCCCAGGTGAGGAAGTGGCAGACGATATACCAGCGGTGCAGAACAGTAACAATATAAAGATGTTTCTGTGTGGCACTCAGTGCTTAATTTGGGTCAATGGTTGCCAGTAGAGGGCACAGGCACTTATTCGTGGGAACAGGGCACTTATTTTTCCTCGTCAGATACTTCCCAAGAGCAAGAGAAGGAGACACACACACAGGAAAGAAGAAGGAAGAGAAAGACGGCAAAAAGCATTATCAAGGGAGAAAGCAGAACCTGCAAAAAAGAGATAAAAGGGCCGGGAGTGTCTGGCAGTGGATTAAAGAGGCATGAGGCAGTGACGTAACGGTCCCACAGAACAGTGCATGGAGGTCCCCCACTCCAGCCTCATGCAGGAGCTCTCAGGCTGAGGGGGCCCCCCGGGAGCTCCGCGCCCCCAAACTGTGGGGACTGCGGGGGACTTTGTTACATCAGTGGCCTTGGTATATGGCGAGCTCACATTTAAGTGCACCTGCTGCGGGCTTCTGAGTAGCGCTTAAGGCACTGGCACTCATAATTTTACCAATTAAGCACCGGAGACACTGATAATTGGACATATTTGCTTCGGTCCCCAAAGATGTTTCCTAAAAAACATGGGAAGTTGTAAAAAACACTAACCGGCAGAAGATGGTGGAGAGTGCACTGGTGGATTCTAATCAGAATTCATAATGGTCCGAGAAATCTGGAGCTTTTAGGCAAGAACCAAACACACAGACAGGCCCCTAGTGTGAGCACAGGTAAAGTATGCAGGAGTCACAAAAGGCCTTAACTTGTCATCAGTGCACGTGTCTGATATGCAAGTTCACCGTGTACACAAAGGCATTTATGCATTACACTACATTCACTTAAAAAAACAACGATTTAAGTGACATACCAGATGTTGTAATAAAATAAAAACTAATGTTTAAAAAACAAAAGAACACTGACATTCACCAGTATTAGTTAACTTAGCTAACTATATTTTTTACCCTCCCATGCACTGCTTATACCCCCACATATTACTTCACCTATTAAAATGGTAGATGCTGCCATTGATGACATCACTGATGACATCTCAAATTCATTTTCTTTCTGGATTTTTTCTTAATAGGAGCTAAAATTCTTATTACCTTGCCTAACTAAAATGTCACTTTAACCTTTGTCTATTTCTGATGCTTTTCCAATGTGAAGTAAAACTGTATTACCATATTGAACTACAATGTCACTTTAACCTTTGCTTTTTTCAGTGAATAACTGGGTTTTTATCTTATTCACCTAACTCCCTCATTGAGCATAGCTTTAGGCTATATGCAGCATGATGTTAGCTGCAGAGCCTTGCCTGTAGCCAGGCCCTGTGCCCAACTCCCTGTTGCCACCCAACACCACATTGGCTCTCGACCCCCTGCCACGTGCAGCTTTTGGCCATGCGCTGCATGGGGTTGGGCACTGGTCCTTTGGCCAGACCCTGTGCCCAACCCACACTGAGCATGGCCATTGGAGTTGCGTATCGTGGTGTTGGTCCTAAATTCAACCCCTATGGCAATCCGACCCCTTGTAGGCGCTAACGGCCCAGGAACCAGTACCTCACATTTTCGTGTTTATTTACCTTTTTTGACACCATGGTACTTCCATTGTACCGCAGCTCAAACGTTACCTGAGGTACAGTGGAACCTCACGAGCTCCACTCACTGAAAACAATATTACTAATCAAGCGCATGCATAATGCACACAGAGGCACAGGCAGGGCTTGAAAATTAGTGTACAACAACCTTGGACTTGTTTATGGTAAATATGCGAGCCAACAAGTTGTGGTTGAAATTATTTAATTAGTGGTAAAAATCAGTCCATTTTTTTATACACACCTACAAATCAAAAGCAGAGTACAAAAATGCCCAATTTTGCTCAACCAGGAGACCTAAGAAATGGCAGAGTTCAGCATCAGGGCAGACCTTCTGGTCTTCCCTGAGAAATCAAGGTTCAAACAGAACCACAAAAACTGCTCAAACAAAACTATGTGCAGTTTTCATGATCCTTGCAGTTCTCACAAGACCTTATTTCACAGGTGAGAACCACATAAAGAATGCATGACCAAACAACGCATGCCTTTACCATGCATACCTTTACTCTGCGTCAATACGAGCGCTACACTACCACACATGTCTTTTATACAACGATAATTTTTACAACGATGAATTTGCCTTTACCACGCATGCCTTTACAACAATATTTTTTGGTACAAGCATGTTTGGTAAAAGTATATGCGTGGAAAAAGCTTAACTATAAATGTACTATACATTTATATATATATAAAAAAAATACATTTGTATATATATATATATATATATATATATACACATATATATATATATATATATATATATTAGCAATCAACGTTGTGAGAAGGAGGTGGCGTTGTAACTTCGCTCTGAAATGTGCCCATAGTCACTTGAGCCGTCCACATGTAATGCGGGGAAAGCAGTGCCCTGTTGCATCTTTTTCTTGGCAGATGGTGACCGTGAGTGAAGTCCCTGCTTGGGCGTTTGCCCTCCATCAGTTGCCTGGGGCCAGTGAAGAAGAATGAAAGGCTGGATGGACCCACCAGGATTTGAAACCGTGATGTTAAACACAAGCCTCTGAAGTAAATGTATTAGCCCACCAAGCCACCAAACCCAGTTGTGTGAGTGCATAATAAACATTCTTCTAGTTCAAATTGCCCTGAAACAATGGGGTTTTGGAGAAAATGATAAAATTTGTGATAGATGCCCAGCCAGATGAAACCTTGAGGATGAAGTTGAGCATCCAGCTGCAACGCTTGTTTTTTTTTTTCACAGTGATTTAAGAAAGGGCTGCCTTCAGCCCATGTGAGCTTCTATTTGAGCTCCCATCCTTGCTCCCTCACTTTGATAGAGGAAGTTTGGGGAAAAGTTTGAGGTCTCCCCAGCTCACAGCTTCTTGGTCAGGAGGCTGGGGATGCTTCAAAAAAGGGAAAGAGCACAGCGGCACGGGACGCACTTTGCGGTATTGAGTGGTGCCTCCAGCAGTAAGGAGGACTCCAGTTCCCAGGCTACAGTGTCCCGGTCAGGAGGCCGGGGTCGCTTTAAAAAAGGGAAAGTGCACCGCGGTGCCAAGAGTGGGCCCGTCTGCAGCCATCAGCGGCCGGAAGAGGCTTGGCTGGGCTACCCCTCTGACTTCCGGTAAAAGTAGAGTGAGTGCTAATTTGTAAAATCCCCACTAAATCAAAGCTGGAGGAGGTTTCTTGACTCACCCCCACAAAGTTGTAATTGTCTAGCATTTGAGAAACATATTTGGTGAAGGGCTGTTTGCTGGATGGGTCTGCCGGATGGGTAGGAAGAGGACTCTGCAGAAATGCGATCAATCAGTAGGGGCCAGGGGGCCACGAAATTCGACTCTTGACTCCTTTTGAGCCCGAGCAGTGGGGGTAGTTTCGAAGGAGATATATTTGGCTGAGAAAAGCCTTTCAAAGAAAATAAGTGACTGGCAGCCAAGTACAGCCATTGATGAGGTTTATGATTGTGCTGGAAATGATGATGGTCCACTGGTGGCACAGCAGGCAGATTTGTTTAAATCCCTCTTGGCAGCAGTGGGAAATAGTGTTGTGGATGAGCCTTTAAGAAATGGCAACAGTACTTTGTCCGATTCCCCTCCCGGCGGTAGTAGCCCTCTGCAAAAGAGGAAAAAATCTTCGAGGAAACCTGGGAAAAAATCTATATTGGCACTTTCCGAAAATTTGAGCTGCTCTGGTTTTCAGGAAGGTATCTGTGCCAGTCAGGGCAAAGTCCTGGTTTTGAAAACCTCTTGGACAAATTCAAGGAGATGATTGAGGCATGCCTGAGCCTGGTAAAGGAAAAATTGCAGGCCCTGGAACCAACAGTTTCCTTGATGTTTCCTGGTGGGGGGGCCAGTATAATATCCCAAAAATGTGGGTCTTTGGTTTTTGAGGATTATGGCCCCATTCCGGAAAAGGAAAGCCTGCTGGAGGAAAACCTAGCAACTCAGAAAAGTGTTACCCAGCATCCACCGCACCATCCGAATACAGGCAACCTTGAAAACCTCGTAAAGACGGCCCAGGAAAAATTGTATAGGCCTGTAGGGGAATCTGGTAGCAATGGTATCAGAGGGAGAACCTCAGACGGGACTGGAGAGAAAGCAGGGCCGGTTCAAGAGTGGGGGTGGGGGTCAGAATTTGCACTCTTGTAATGGTTTCCACTCGCCCGTTTGGAGCTTCCAACTGCTTGCGCCCCCTATGTGTTAATACAGACAAATGTTCCTCCATTACCCCTGGGAACAAATGAATCCACTGATCAGTTAATGAACAAGACAGGACATTGGTTGAGCAAAACCTGAGATTTTAACTGTAAGGACACAACGGACATTTTGTTTGTTAGAAGGATTGGGTGGGTAGGCCCCCTGGAAAAAGAAGGATTAGGGGATTATTCGGCAATACAGGAGGGAAAGGATACGGTAGTCCATTGAGGTCCTCTAATACAGCCCCAGGCTTGGGAGGGTTGAGTGAACTGTCTTCCCTGACTCGGCTAAGCTCTTGGAATGTGGGGGGATATGATTCAAAACAAATCAAATCATAAATATTTATAAAGCGTGCTACTCACCCGTGCGGGTCTCAAGGCGCTAGGGGGAAGGGGTTACTGCTGCTCGAAGAGCCAGGTCTTGAGTAGTCTCTGGAAAGCGGAGTGGTCCTGGGTGGTCCTGAGGATGGTGGGGAGGGAGTTCCATGTCTTGGCCGCCAGGTAGGAGAAGGACCTCCCACCCGCCGTGGTGCGGCGGATGCGAGGGACGGCGGCGAGAGCGAGGTTGGCGGAGCGAAGAGGACGAGTGGGAGTGTAGAAGCTGAGGCGGCGGTTGAGGAGTTCGGGTCCCTTGTTGTGGAGGGCTTTGTGTGCGTGGGTGAGGAGTCGGAAGGTGATCCTTTTGTTGACGGGAAGCCAGTGCAGGTGTCTCAGGTGGGCGGAGATGTGGCTGTTGCGGGGTATGTTGAGGATGAGGCGGGCGGAGGTGTTTTGAATTCGTTGCAGATGTTTCTGGAGTTTAGCGGTGGTTCCTGCGTATAGTGTGTTGCCGTAGTCCAGGCGGCTCGTGACGAGGGCGTGGGTCACGGTCTTTCTGGTGTCGGCGGGGATCCAACGGAAGATCTTTCGGAGAAATTCAATGCTACAAGATGTGCAATGGGTAAAGTTTATTTCAGGTTTTGATTTTATTTTACTCCAAGAAACTTGGTCAGAAGGAGCTGCGGTATGGGATGGGCTTCAAAGGTTTGCCGTTCCGGCTGAACAGGTGCCCGGGAGTCACCCTAACGGGGCTTAGTTACCATGGTTCGCATCTCTAAGATCTCTAGAGTTTATCAGATTAATTGCAACCATCGGGGTCTCCTTATCATCTGGGTGATGTTCCCAAAAAAGTATAATGTCCTTTTGGTTAAATTCTATAATGCAGTATTGGACTCTGTCTGTCAAAGTAGGCCCTTTTTTCCGTACTGCAGATACTGAAGGGAAGGTTGGAGTCCTGGGGTTTGGAATTCCATGCAATTGTATCAGGAGACTTTAATGTGAAGACTGGGGGCTATACCACTGAGAACCCTTTCGAACGGGAGCAGAACATGCCTGCGTTTGAAGGTATACAGGATGTCAGGGGTAGGTCACTTATCAAGGGGCTGCAGAGTTTGGGTTTGCTGAACATCTTTGACCTGCAATCTGTCTGTGAAAATCAGGTACCAACTTTTGAGGCGAAAGGGGCGGGGTCTATAATTGATAATATTTTTGTATCCCCTGTAATGAGAAATTTGATCCTGTATGGAGAGGTTCAAAGGCAGTATTTTAGTGATCATAACCCCCTTATAGTGTCCCTAAATTTTCCATGCAATAAGTGTACATCGGCGATTAGCGGGCCGGTATGTTTGTGAATTAAAGATCAAGGTAGAAGAATTTGCTAGACAGGTGAGCATCCTACAGGTAGTGAAGAGGGTGGTAAAACAAAATTTTAATCTGATAATTGAGATTCTTTTGGCCGAATCCCCACTACCAGGGGAAGTGATTGAGGCTGTGAATATAGTAAATTACGCTATCAAGGAGTCCTTGATCAAAAATGAAGAGGTTATTCCTAAGCATCTAGGAGGATGGTTCAACAAATCTTGTTATGTGGTGAAGGCGCTGAAGAGGGCATTGAAGGTCCATCCCAGAGATAAGCTCTATGTGTGCATAGTGCGGGCTCAGTATAAACTTGCTCGGAAGGTCAGAAAACAACAGATCAAGGAGCAGGCTTGGGAGGATCTGGAGCAGGCGTTGCGCACCAAAAACTCAAGCCTGTTCTGGAAAATAGTAAATAGGGGTACCTTTGAGACAGAAACACCTGATGGGCTGGGGTGCAATATTCTCCCTGACGTGTGGGTGAGACATTTTAGTGGGATTTTCGTGGGGGGAGCTCATGGGAGGTAATGGATAAGATATTAGGTGATAGCCCATATTTGGCCATCAGATTCACACTAGATGAGGTGTTGGTGGCTATGCAGGAGGGCTCTAGCCACAAAGCGCCGGGCCCTGATGCAATTCCAATGGACCTATACAAAAGATATCTTCAGATGTGGGCACCTATAATGCTTAATGTTTTAAATGCGGCAATGAGTGCAGGAATCCCTTCCTCATGGAAATCCGCGTGTATTGTCCCCATCTTCAAAAAGGGAAATCGGAGTTATCACAAATCTTATCGTCCGATTTCACTCTTAGACTCCTCGGTGAAAATCCACCCACCCACGAATTAACACATAAGTAAAAAAAAACACCCCCCAACTACAATTATCCTATCTAATCTATATGCCTACACTAACCTAACACTAACGCTCTAAAACCCACAACAAAATATATAAGAACATCATAAGGGAGGGGACAGAACTTGGAGGTGGCAGATCAGCTAAAAGTCAGTTTTGCCTTTTTAAGTTTTTTCTTTATGTATCTTAACATCTTCTTATTTCCGGCAACCTCTTCCTCCAATCTGTCCAAACGTTGGAATACGAGGGACACGTCCCTCTGCAGATCGTGCAGCAACTGTATCGCAATGGCAGCAGGTGTGTGGGCTGTTGCGCTGCTGTGGTGACTGTTGCAGCCGATGTAGTTGGGGTGGTGCCAGCTGTGCCCCCCTGCACTGCTGATGATCCTTGAGCTTGTTGAGACTTTTTATGCAGTGTGGGGTCCCCATGTGGGAATGCCCGCCATTCCGCTGTTGCCTTCTCTCCATGGAAGGGACGACACATGCATCTGTACCCAGACTCCACTGCCAGGATGTGGCGGTACCTTACTGCCCTCTTCTGAAAATCATGCCTTTCTTCACTGGTCATGTTGGTAGCTGTAATATGGAGACAAGCAACCATCAGTGTCAGCATTGTGTGATGTCTGAACAGGTTACTAGCTTACACTGCTACATCTAATTACACATGCACTCCAACTCACATTCCAGAAAAGACAAAGGCCCTGATAAATGTAACGTCAATGCAGCCTTTGCATCATATTTTTTACACTAAAGCGACGGAAACCTACAAAATGAACCAATATTTTGGAAGTTTGCACCACTTTTGTGTAAAAAAATGATGCAAAGGCGGCGCTAACTTTACATTGATCAGGACCAAATTTCCTAATCATCTGTGTCTATTTCCAACCATACATCATCAGTAACTTGGACATGTCATTGGGAGGATGGGATGCTGTTGGTAACCATAAGGGGTCAGAGCTGATAGGTACACGTGCAAGCCTGATCAACATGACTGTCACCTACACTGTGAACATCACATCTACCTACAAATATGGTATTCCTCTCCGCCTGAGCCTAAGGGGAGATGGCCATTCTGTCATCTCAACAGTCCTGGCCATCCACCAAGGCCTGACCACTCATACATGGAGTCAAGGAACAGACCATATGTTAAGAGGGCTCCCAACTAGGAAGCTGGTTTCCATAGGTCAATCACATCTACATTCATGTTTAGAGGGGTAGACACCCATCCATACAGGATATGCCACTACTATTCCTTTCACACCCACTTCCCTGCCAGCACACGTTGGGTCTTGACCTGCATGCAAGCCACTTACATTCCACAAAAGTGAAACATACATGAAGTGCAAAAGATGGAGCGCCGTGCTGGGGGACAATTGCCAGCCCAGTCCTCCACCTTCATGACAATACAGGGATGCACCAAATTGGGATCAATATGGTGCATCCTGGTGTTGTGATAATGACGGAGTGCACCACTGCCAGTTTTCTCACAGCGTTGCACTCTGTCATTCTTAGTTACATATGGCCCTACATGTGGCTTGTCACCACCTTGTACACACAATGCTGGCCATTGCGCACCACGGGCCTCACAAGACATGTCCCTCTGGTGGTACTTGGGGCTCTTTAAAATGGGCCATGATGTCACCATCCAGCCTACTTTGATATCTGATCATTGGACAGCTTATCACATCTGGCACTATATTCAACACAAAACTCACTCACACCAAACCCTGGATTACTTCACAGGACATACATTATCACACTTACTGGCTACATCTGGGTCTTCGAAACGTGCCACTTCACCAATCGTGTAGGGGGCTGGTTCACCTGTTAGACATGAAAGGTAAACCATGCTTAGTGTTAAATCATAGTCACTGCGAGTGGACAACAAATTTCAGTGTGAACTAGTTGAGAGGAGTGAGCTAGTCATCCTAGTGGAAATCAGTGTAACAGACACACCACTACATTCACACAATGACACAGACACTCAGGTGAGTTAGAGCCACACATCTGAACACTAGCAATGGGCCAGCGAGTCCTGTGGTGCTACACCCTGCAACATTAATATGTGGCATTGTCATGCAGCTGTCTGTGTGCACGACACCATCACAGCCAATTGGGACTGTTTGATCATGTATTTTCCATCTGAGGTCCATGCTATGGTTATAGCAGTGGCAAGACAATTGTCACACCCATGGCATTTCTGCCTGCAACAGATGTAGGTAACAACTATGTCATCATCATAGCTCACAGACACGCTACTGCCTTAGGATTATGTGGGTATTGCAAGGTGTTGGGGATTTGCATTACACACCCTGCAATGAACAGAGTTAAATGTGTGTGCCATCGCAAGGCAGACACACTTAAGGAATTGCTATGGCTGTGGACTCATGTTCAGTTGCTTTATCTACCTGCACATTGACTGCATTGTGACATGTATGTATTGCAAATAGTGGTTGGCCTGCCATTGTTGCCATTGTACACTATTGTCAATCCAGTGAGGGAGAAGTACATGGGCATAGACATTGCGTTTAACACTGACACACTTGCTCTGTGGTCAAAGGATGCATCTGGAGTTGCAGGTTAGTGAGTGATGTGGCGGAGATGAAGCTGATACAGT
Organism: Pleurodeles waltl; assembly: GCF_031143425.1. Lineage (NCBI taxonomy): Eukaryota > Metazoa > Chordata > Amphibia > Caudata > Salamandridae > Pleurodeles > Pleurodeles waltl. The sequence goes on from NC_090448.1 coordinate 1,129,350,265, forward strand.
GCAGCCTCATATTGTCAGTGAGGAGTTGTAGGCCAGTGGAACAGACTCTGCACATGTGTGTTGTATGTGGGCGGTAGAGGCTGTCTGTGACAGAACATGAACTGGAACATGGAACTGCCAGAAGTCTCTTCCCAATTCATGTTCAATCTCTCTTACATCAAATGCCCAATGACACAAAGAGGCCAATAGGACAACATTGGTGAGGCACCTGGGACTTGAGTAATGAAAAGTGAGTGCTGCCTTTGTGTCATTTTCCAACACATAAGCAACAATAAATTACAGGTTAATTCTGTGCTGCTAATGCATCACACAATGATGCAAGGGCGGTGCTAGCCTCTCATGATTCTGGCCCCTAGTGCTGCCCCACATGATGTGTGCCTCTTAGCACACCCCTGACAACACCATGTGTGGGCTGTCTATTCAAAACAGCACAACATAGTATAAGGGGGAGTTGTGTAGTAAAAACATGACACTACCCTACCCTGGCGCTTTGCAAGACTCACAACTCAAGTAATCAAGCTTGTCCTGCAAGCATTAACACTTCCACTTTTGCTGTGTGAAATTTACCCCAACTTCCCTCTTATACCCACCCTCACATCCAGCAACCAGTTACAACCTTTCTGTTTTAAAGAATGAATACTGTACAGTAAAACAATTTCTTCTAAGGCCGCTATCTCCTTTGTGAGTCGTCTGACTCTGGTTCATCTGGGTATTTGAGGCTATCCACAATTATGTCCCATCGGCTTGCAGTGTTTCTGGATCCCCTTCCCTGGGCAGCTTCTCGATGTAAAATACGTTCCTCCACTTCCGCCCATTTTAACAACGTACTCAACCACCTTTGTATTTGAGGTCCTTCAGTTGCTTTCCAGTGGGTTGTGATTTCTCTTTTAGCTAGAATTAATGCTAAATCAATGAATTTGTTAGTAGTTTTTTTGGCAGCGGGGCAGGGAAAGTCCCCTAGCAAAGCGGACAGCGGGAAAGGCCGAAGTTTACGATCCATGATCATTCCCAAACGTTTAAATACTTCCTCCCAGTAGGGTACTACCTGCTGGAAGTTCCAAAGCATATGTTCTAGACCTGCCTCTGCCTCTGCCTCTGTGCATCTGGGGCAACCACTCCCACTAGAGGTATAAATCTTTGCAAGTCTACGGGGGGTGAGGTAAGCTCTATGGTAGATATAAATACTTATTAGTTTAAAGCAAGCATTCCTTGTTACGGGGTATATATGTGACGTGATTCTATCCCATTGTTGCAGTTCTATCGTGGTCCACAATTCTGATTGCCATTTCAGTCTAAGGTTATTTAGTGGAGTGAGGGTGTCTTTGTGTAGTGCCTTATAGAGTATAGAAATCAGCCCTCTATCCCCCCGAGTACAAATAACTCTGCAGCCCTCGTGTATAGGCGGTTCTTGTATTCCCATTTTTCAAGTTCTCTGGATAATCCTAGTTATCGCTGTATGTGTTATGAATGTCCCCGGTGGAATCTCGAAGCGCTCATGCAATTCTGCGAAGGTCCTAAGCTGCCCATTATGATATAGGTCTCCTAGTGTGTTAATATTGTATCTGGCTAGTCTTTTTAGACCGGTTAAAGCCTGTCCTCCTATCAGTTTTAAAAAGGCCCGTCACTGGTATGTCTGGAGCATAGGGGACGCTCGAGTGCGAGCGCCTAAGATTTCTCTCCCAAGTGAATTTAACTTGCCATTCCGGGGGTAGTGATAGTTTTTTCCCTCCTGGGGTTAGCAGTACTCCCAACAAAGTATGGGGAAGTGACTTAAAAATTTTCTGTTGTTCCAGGACTGTTGAGTCTTCATTTAGGAATCTTGCCAACCATTGTAGTTGGCCCGCCCAATAATAGGTTTCCATATCAGGAGCTGCGAGCCCTCCCTCCAGAGTGGGTCTCTTAAGAGTGTTCAGAGCCAGTCTGTGTCTACCTGCTCCCCATATGAAGTTAGACATGATAGAGTTAAGGTCATTAAATACTGATTTAGGTATGATCAGAGGTATGGTGGAGAAAAAATACAGAAATCTTGGGAGCACTATCATTTTTAGTATTGCTACTCTTCCCATAACCGCTAAGGGGAGCGTCCCCCAAAACTGTATTTCGGTTTTCAGTTTGCTAATTGCAGTGTGTATGTTTCCCTCTAGTAGATCTGTGGATTTATGATAAATATTCACACCCAAATAGTGAAATGTAGTGGGTGTCCAGGGGAGTCCTCTTGTATCGGTCATCGTTTGGACTCCTTCTGTTAATGGGAAAATGGACGACTTCCTCCAGTTTATTTTAAGGCCTGAAGCTTCACCGAAGCTTTCCAGCATGATCATAGCTCCGGGTAGTTCCGAGTCCCTGTCTCCAAGGAAGATTAGCATATCATCTGCGTATAGTGCAATATGGTGTCTCTGTGTTCCTACTTGGGGCCCTTCAAAATGTAACCCTGATCTAGCCATTCTGGCCAGCGGTTCCACTGCGATTGTGAAGAGTAACGGTGACAATGGGCACCCTTGTCTGGTGCCTCTACCAATTAGATAAGGGTCTGAAATTGTTCCACCCGTTTGAACACGTGCTGTAGGCTTCGTGTAAAGTAACTGCATCCATTTCACAAACTCAGGTCCGAGACCTAATTTCAGCATTACTTTTTCAAGGGAGTCACACCGGAGACTATCGAAAGCCTTCTTTATATCTACTGAGATGATCGCGGCTGTTTGTAGGGTTGGTGATCCCGATTGGATAATGGATACTAGTCTCCGTACGTTCTGTGCGGTATTGCGCTGTGGATAAATCCGGCTTGATCTTTATGTATCAGTTTTGTCATAAAGGATAAGAGTCTGGAGGCTAGTATTTTGCTAAGTATTTTATAATCTAGATTTAACATGGAGAGAGGGCAGTATGAGCGCACATCTCTCATTGGTTTATTGGGCTTCAGCAGGGCAATCATAATCGCCTCATTGGTGGTTTGAGGGAGGGCATTCTTTTCTTTTGCTTCTCTATACAGGTTACATAAGTGTGGGGCTAGTTGTTCCAGAAACGTACTGTATAACTCTACCCGTAGTCCATCCTTCCCTCTAGCCATGTTTTGTACTGCAGCTCTAATCTCAGGTATCGTAACAGGTTCAGCTAGGGTTAATGTTTCTCTCTCTTCTAGGTGGGGGAGTGCAAGCTCCTCTAAAGTCTTCACTTGAGTAGGGGTCAACATCTCTGGGGGAGGGGCATATAGCTGAGCATAATAATTTGCAAATCTTTGGTTAATTGTCTTTTGTTCGTATAAATGTCCCCCATCTACAGTATGTCTTCTATCTCCATTATCACGGATTGCTGTCTCGGTGGAGCAGCCATCCATGCCAAGAGTGAGCTCGCCTTGTCCCCTTCTGTGTGTTGTCTGTCTAGGTATTTCTTATAGTCAAATTGGCAAAGTGTTTCTGTGGATTCCGCCACTTTCCCCTTAATGGCTGTGATGTCAGAGGCTACTTCAGGGTGATCAGGTCTCTGGCACTCTAAGCCTCTAAGGGTTTCTTCAAGTTTTAGGATATCTTGTTACAACGATCTCCATACCCCAATATTGTCTGCTATACATTTCCCTCTGATTACAGATTTAAAAGTCTCCCATTCTATTGCCCTAGAAGGCGCTGTTCCTGTATTGAGGGTGAAAAAGTCCTTAATGGATTCGGTCATAGAGCATTTCAATGCCTCATCTTCCAGCATCTCCGCTCTAAGTCGCCAGGTCGGAATGCAGGCTCTCTCTTTCACCCAGGTCAATGAGATCAGGAACGGGTTGTGGTCTGAGAGGGTACTACATAAATATTCTGCGGAACCCACTATACTTTGTATCTCGGGGGAAGCTAGGATTGTGTCTAGGCAGACATGTAAGTCATGGATTTGAGAATGGAATGAATAGTCCCTAGTAGTAGAGTGGACATGTCTCCAACATTCGCTAAATCCCCATTGGCGTTGCCCTTCAGAAATTGGCTAGCCGTCTTAATGGTTGGTGATCCAGGTAGTGGTGGGTGTGATCTATCTAAGGTGGGGTCTGCTATGCAATTAAAATCTCCTCCTATTATGGTAGCTTGGGTGAGATTAGAGCCGAGTTCCCTTGAAAGCCTAGCAAGGAACGTTCCCTATTCTTGGTTTGGAGCATATATCCCTCCTATTGTAATATCTCTGCCTGCCAGCCTCCCATTGATCAGGACATATCGACCTTCCTTATCTAGTATTCCTTGTTTTTTTTGGAAAGGGACCCCAGGGCGTATCCAAATTAGCACCCCCCTAGCGAAGGCTGAGTAGGTTGTCGCCAACACCTGGCCACACCATCGTTTCTTTAAAGCTCTGACTTCTTGTTCCAGTAAATGGGTTTCCTGCAATATTGCTATATGGACGCCTCTCCTTTTGAGCTGGTTGTAAATTTTATATCTTTTACTCATACTATTCAAGCCTCTAACATTCCAAGTGACAATTTTTTATTTCAGGGAGGAATCCACATTATGCAATCATAAAGATTCACAGTCTGCTCTTCTTCCCATGTCACCCAGAGGTTCTTCCCTCTTCGTGTTTCTATACAGTAAAATTTGGTTATCATATAGGTGCTGGATGTTACTCCCTTACTACTCAACAAACTACTTCCCCAATTCCCCCCCTCCTTTCCCCAGGACCGGCATTTAAAACTATCCCCGTCCAAACTATAAGATCTAAGACTAACAACAGTTGGGTAAGGCAGTGTACCAGGGACCAAGAGCCTGTATCCGGGCTGGTCTCCCCGACCCATTCACAATATAGTACAGCCCATTATCACTTTAAATCATTATTCTTTATCATATTTAGTCTAGTGATCCTTAGCCCTTGGTGTACGGTTCTTGCACGGTTCACCAAGTTACAGAGAGGAATCATCTGGTATTGGTTGCATATCATTGGGATTCCCACACTTCCTATGCAGTTCTCACAGTGTGTTCATTTCTGTGATGAGAACTGGTTATCCTTCTTTCAGTGGTCTTGGTGTTTCGAGCCAGAATGTTCAAGTAAGATCCTCCGATGACTTCGGAGTTACTTTTGGCATGCTGACGGATGTGCCTTGAGAAGAGATTGACGTGTGACCCAAGTCGGAGTCCTGATCTGAGAGTGATTCCGATGACCTAGTAATGGTCAGGTCTCCTCCACTCAGTAAAGCTACATTGGTCACAGCTTCTTCCCTCTCTTTAGACGACTGGCGTTCTAGGGGGATCTCCCTTGAACCGCGGCTGTGCGCCCCAGTCCGTTGTTTTTGGTCGTCTTCGGCTTCTTTTCTCGTGGAGTAGAAGTCAACTGCTCCAGCGATTCCAACCAGTCCCACACCAGTTGGGGTGATGTGAAAAAGTGAGTTCTGTCTCTGTGCGCCACTCTCAACTTAGCTGGGCAAAAGCATGGCATATTGGATTCCCATGTCTCAGAGTCGTTTTTTGGCATCTCTAAAGGAAGCTCTCTGCTTCTGTGTTTCCCTGGTGAAGACTGGGAAGAGCATTATCCGTTGATTGTCGAGCGTAACTTCCCCTTTGAGTCTCACTTGTGAAAGGATGTAGTCTCTATCTTTAAAATGTAGTAGTTTTGCGAGTACCGGCCTTGGTCCCGTTCCCGGTGAGGGGAGTCTGGCTGGTACTCTATGCGCTCTTTCGATGGAAAAAAGGGGGACAACCCCTCTGGCGGAATTGTTTGTTTCACCCAATTCTCGAGAAACAACTCCATGCAGTTTGCTCCGAGCTCTGATTTTTCAGGGAGACCCACTATATGAATATTACTTCTCCGGGCGTGGTTTTCGGCGTCTTTGGCTCTATTTTCCAGGTGTCTCACTCTGGAGGCAAGTTCGCTCAAGTCAGCTGTGATGGTTTTATGGCCCAGAGTCAGCTGTTCCAGTGCTCTCTTATTTGAGCACACTCTATCTGTCAACCTGCTATGGTCGTCCCTTAGTAGGGAGAGATCCACTGTCAGAGAGTCTATTTTTTGATCAAGAGCCTCGCAGGATTCTTGGATTGCAAGCAGGATCGTGTCCAGCGTGGTTTCTGTGGAGGGTGAGTTAGTGTTTGCCCCTCCAGCATGTGTTCGTGTTGGAGGCTCAACCAAATTTGTTACATCTTGTTCCGGCCCTTCTTGCCTCTTGGGTTTACCCATTGTGCGGAGTTCGGTGGACTAATTGTTATTATTAGGGGTTTTGTATATCATAAATCTGGGACTGATGGCAGTGCTGATTCAGATCATTTTGAGTGAGTGCTTCTGGTCAGAAGTAGCTAGGAATCGCGTTACTTATTAGTTTGGTGTGAGCTCTCCCCATGTGCTAGGTTGTTCTTTTGTTTCTGCTCGGCCATGTTCCATCCCTCCGAGTGTTGGATATCGGGCTATAGTGCTGGTAAGTTTGCTTCTCAGCCTGGAAGGTTATGTTACAGGGTTTCTGGTATTTCCCGCCACTCCAGATCTGTAGGAGATAACGGTGCCACAGGGTCTCCACTCCCATCCGTCCCACACAGTCGCAACAACCGCTTCCCTCTTCAGTCCGCGTCCCGCTCTCCCCCTGGCCTCCCGGTGAGTCAGTTTTCCTTTTTTTGTTTTATCCCTGTTTCTTATATAGAGGGGGGGTGCAGGGGCACCTGCCTGCTGCGTGTTCCAGAGTCTGTCCGGTGCAGCTCTGTTCGACCGGAGTTACGCGCCGAGCCCTTCGTCTCGATATATCGCGGACTCGCGGCCGCCATCTTGTTTTCACCATCCGAGAGTTGATTTTCAGATTTTTCCTGTGTTCCGGGCCTTATTTGTATGGGTTGTCTGCTCAATCAGAGCTCTGGATATTCCGATTCACTAAACGGCGTTTAGGCGAGTAATTGAAGGCTGTTTGCATGCAGGATATACATCTTTGGTACATAGAGAGTATGACACATTCTGCCTACATTCCACCCAGAATATGGTTTGATCACAAATTTCTGATTTTACTCATTGCATTTACCAATGGTTGTTGGTTTTGTATGGTGGACCTGCAGCCCTAGCTGCATATGTTCACATCCATGCTAATGTGCATTCCACAGACATGTCCATGCAATGAGTGAGGTCATGTTTACCCTGTGTCAAGGTTGTGCCCCATGGCAGTGGCAGGACAGATTGCCATGGATAGACTGCGCAGGCTCAACTTCTTCCATTGGTTAATATCCCTGGGCAAATCATGATGACCATAGTTACCAATGAAGTCCCCCCTCATCACACATGTTCCATGCAGCCACTGCAACTCTTGTTGTGACAGTGTTCAGTTCCAACATAACTTAATTTCAATTTTTTGACATCCCCTACCTCATGTGTGGGCCCCTTTCGTACATCCTATTAGGACATGATGTAGTTGGGTGTGATGAGCTATTGATAAGTAAGTTTAGCAATGTGAATGTACAAAATATGTTGTGGTCCATGGATTGTGTTCTTCAGTTGTCACACACTAGTGATAAGGCTGTAAGTGATGTGTGTGTTGGTGGCAGTAAAATCTAACACATCACATATGATGTCGATACATTACTTGTCAGATTAGTAATTGTTACATGCTCCCTGAGGTTCGACTCATATTTCTATGGTATATGTAGTGGAGATTCAATAGACCAAAGCAGGAGTGGTTGTATATGTGAAGTGTTTATTCACAAATTTAACATGGTGATTTCAGTGGTTCTCATGTATAAAAGTTATCAACGATATGCTGTCTCCGGCGTACCCCAGCAGCTGTGTTGTGCTGTTTCTCCTGCATATCGTCAGCACCATCCTCCTCCTCCTCAGGCAGGTCAGCAACCTGGTCATACATTGTCACGTTCATTCCTACACATATGTTGTGCAGGGTGGCACATATGAGTATTATTTTTCACACAATGTGTGGGGCATAAAGGAGGCTGCCTCCGGTCCCCTCATAGTAGGCACACTCTGCTGCTGTGTTTGGGTTTGCAAATGGGGTCATCACCCACGGCTATATGCTGTAACCCTGATCTGCTGCAAAGGATAAAAGATTTAAGTTGTTGTTAAAGCTTGCAACATGCTTAGTCTGTAGCATGGCAGTTGTTATTTGAGCTGGTTGTGACTCATATGTGTTTGTGGTATGGTGTGGGTTCTTGGCCTTGTGCTAAGTTTTACTAGCACTGTGTTGTTAGGCATGACAATCTTGAGTACTGGCCGAAGGACCTGGAACAAAAAATGTGGATTCCTAACTGATGCTCAGTATGTATGTACCATGTGTTTTGTTGTGTAGTGCATCTTTGTAGCAGTGTGTTGTCACTAGAGGGGATATGACACATCCTTGCAACACAATTGGGTCAGATGTAGTGTCGACATGGTAGCCCTACAAAACCTGAACATCTCAGCCATTTTGACATCTGTAAGTACAGATGAAGTGCAACACTTAGGCCCATTTTAATGAGTGAGTGACTGTGCACAACACAGCTCCAACATTGACAGCGCTGTGCTGCATCATTTTCACTACGCAGGAATGCACTATGTGTAATATGTTACAAGGCAACCCTTTGTTGTCCCCTGTGCAGGCGCCTAATATGCAGCCAAGCACCAACACTGCCAGGCTTACACCACGGTGCTTGGCTGGCTGCCCTGTGGAGGTGGATATATCTGTGCAGGAATGGACACCTTCCTATACATATACTATTTTCATGGGAAATTAGCTTTTTCTGTGTGTGCAGCAGTATGCAGCATGCATAGGTGGCACATTCATATGAGGTCAAATCATAGTCTATTTCCTTATTGCAACCTGCAAGCAGCACCCCTGGGATGGTGTTTGATGTTGGCACTGCCTCAGATTTTAGGTGACACCTACATCTGAGTCAGCGTCATCACGCTATGTATCTTGTGTTGACACACCTATGAAACCCACATTGCATGCCCCTTCTACGCCAAGTGCTGCGAACGGGGGGGCAGATTTACAATGTGGCTTCAAGTCACAAAAGAGTGGTCATCCGCCACCTTGTACATACAGTGCAGGCCATGACAATGGCACTGAGGGCTCTTACATATGTCCCTTAGTGATCTTGAGTGGCAGCTGATGTTTGTGCCAGTCATCAGGTGTCCAAAGGTGTGTATTCCATTGTTTCTGGATGATCAACATTACTACCAATAACTCACCTACCTTCCAATACATGAATCAGCATTTATACGGTCAACACATGCACAGTGCAGGCTATGGGATGGGGCTCAGCTACTTAGCAAATGTGTCCCTTTGCACAGTGCATGTAAAGTCAGTGATGTCCTAAATACTCCTACCGGGTCCCACTATGGCATCCATGATCTGCACTGTCTAACAGTGACTCTTCCCCATGGTGGGCCATTTATTGTTTACGGTACAGGCATGATGGTGTTGTGGGTCAGTAAGTGGTGCATGTGAGGTGGCACTACAATAGGTGTGGTGCCACTTCTCACAAATCTGGCACATGCTATGAGATGGCCGTTAATTTTGTATTCCTATGTGTGTAACCCAATGCATCAGGCAGATGTATATGCACACTAAAGGTAAGTCAGGAATGTGTTGATGAGATGTAGTTGGTATTGGCACCAGTTGTCTGGCATTTGATGTTTGTTCTTGGCAGAGACTTGCACAGCATGATTTAAGGGGTCTGTGCCTATGTGTGACTTTTGTTACATGACCATGGTATATGCCATTGACATTGCTGTTCTATTTATTTGTTTGGTGTAATGTGTGTGTGACGTGTATGTAGTAGCCAACCTGAGGGCACTTGTAGTGGTTTGTGGACATCTGTTGGCAAAGGGTACATATCTCCACCTGTCCTTCACGTGGTGTGCCTGTCAAGTTATGAGTGTGTTACATACATGTGGATGTATGTGTTTGTTCTGTGCACTGATTATGCTGTGCTGCAGCATCGTGCATATGTATTGTTACCTGCACATCTGTGTTACCCTAGCCATGTGTTTTTGGAGTGGTGTATGTCTTATGTGTCCTACAGGTGTTGTGTGTATATTGCTAGGTTTGTTGACTTACCCACAAGTAGGCCATTACCATATTGGCCATCCTGGAAGTGTTCGTTGATCCTGCTGTGCCTGAATATATAGGTGTCATGGATGCTACCAGGATACTTGACTAAAATGTTTGTAAATAGTCCACGGTGGTCCACTACGGCCTGCACATTTATTAAATGTGTATGTTTGCGATTCCTGTATGTTCTGTTACTGCAGGTGGGCCAAGTCGGACATGGGTGCAGTCCATTGCACCGAGCACATGCGGAAAGCCAGCAAATTGATAAAAACCCTGTTTTACCACCTGCCGCATTTGCTGGATGTTGGAGATATAGATGTGGTGGGGTGTCAGAGAGATGACTGCGTCTAATACCTTCGGCAGGAAGACCGAGAAATACGGCTGTGACACACCAGCAACCAGTGCATCCGTTGTCTGGAATGAGCCACTTGCCAGCATATGAAGGACTGCTAGCAGCTTTGTGACAGGTGGTATATTATGTGGTGTCTGCAGGCTGGCTGTAATATGTGGCTCAATGTGGTGTAGCAGGCGTAGCATGGCTTGCCGGTTGAGTCGATATGTCCTAATGAAGTCTTGTTCCCTGAAGCAAAGGAGGGTTGTCCCGTTCCGGAATATCCTCTCCTGCCTTCTGCACTGCCTTGAGGGGTGACATAGTGGTGGTTGCTGCAGTAGTGGTGGTGGTTGCTGTTGTGGTTGTTGTCCTCTGTGTCTTCTCCCAAGCTGGAGCAGTAACACTTCCGTCTTGTCCTGTGGGTTGCCAATGTTGCTTATGTGTGTTTTCCTTAAGTAGTAGTGTGTAGGCCTCTTTTTAATGCCTTATCAGACCCAGGCGTTAAATTTGACACAAATCAGGGTTAACGTCATTTTTTGGGTCAACCTCCCACCCGTGCGTCATTTTTGCACGGGTGGATAAATATGGCGCTAGGGGCTTTGAGTCATTTTTGGGATGGGAATGCCTACCTTGCATCCCATTGTTGCAAGGTGGTTTCACACCTCCAAAAAATGACGTTAACTCCAATATTTTGACGCTAGACGTGTCTAGCGTCAAAATATAAATATGGAGTTAAGTTTGCACTGAATTAGCGTAAACAAATGACCCTAATTCAGTGCAAAGCAAGTATAAATATGGGCCTTAGTGTGAAGACTATAAAAGTTAGTGTGAAGACCATAAAGAAAGAAAAATGGTGAACACTTAGACACACTATTAAAAAAAAGAGCACCAACTACTTTGCATGGAGTTTCAAAAACAGTGAAGAAACTGATCCAGACCTTGGTTGACACGTTCCATCTGGGCACTTGTCTGAGGATGGAAACCAGAGGACAGTGCCATTTCAATTTGAAGGGACTTGCAAAAAATGAGAATCAAATTGAGGATCTCGATTAGAAAATTATAATTTGAGACAGCCCATGTAACTGGAAAACCTTTTGTAAAAATATCAGTCCCATTTCTTTAGTCAATGGCATTTTTTTCAGAGTACTGAAGTGAGCCATCTTGGGAAAAGTCAACTGTAACCGTTATGACTCTATTCTGTCCAAAGAGGGGTAAAGCATTGATATATTGCATACAACGGCTCTGGAGGAACAGGCAAACGTTGGAGTAGCCCTGAAGGTCAAGAAAGAGATATCTTATTTTGGACACAGACAGAACAAGAAACAACATTCAGGGGGTCATTCTGGCCCTGGCGGTCACCGACCGCCAGGGCCAACGACCACGGAAGCACCGCCAACAGGCTGGCGGTGCTTCCTGGGCCATTCTGACCGCGGCGGTAAAGCCGCGGTCAGAAAAGGGGAACCGGCGGTTTCCTGCCGGTTTACCCCTGGCCCAGGGAATCCTCCATGGCGGCACTGCTTGCAGCGCCGCCATGGGGATTCCGACCCCCTTCCCGCCATCCTGTTCATGGCGGTTTTTACCGCCAGGAACAGGATGGCGGGAACGGGTGTCGTGGGGCCCCTGGGGCCCCCTGCACTGCCCATGCCCATGCCCATGGGCAGTGCAGGGCCCCCTAACAAGGCCCCACAAAGATTTTCAGTGTCTGCTTTGCAGACACTGAAAATCGCGACGGGTGCCACTGCACCCGTCGCACCCCTGCAAATCTGCCGGCTCCATTCGGAGCCGGCTTCCTCTTTGCAGGGGCTTTCCCGCTGGGCCGGCGGGCGATCTTTTGGAGATCGCCCGCCGGCCCAGCGGGAAAGTTAGAATGACCGCCGCGGTCATTTGACCGTGGTGCGGTCTTTTGGCGGTTTCCGCCCGGCGGGCGGTGCCCGCCGCCCGCCGGGGTCGGAATGACCCCCTCAGTGTCTTCTCAAATAGAAGGCCACAAAAAGGAATGAAGTCTCTTTGACCAGCAACTGGCGAGTCATAACACATCTTAAAAGCCTCAAGTGGAATGTCTTGGATGGAATGAATAGAGTTTTTTCTTTGAACACAAAATTGTTCCTCTTAACAGTTTGTCCTTGTAAGGAGTTCCAATCTTTTTGAGAAACTTTAGAGTAATCAGCTTGAATTTTGTCAAGAAAGGATTGAGCTATTCCTACTATTCATTGCAGAGGGAGGATGTTTTGCTCAAAGATTGACTGAGCTTGCATGAGAGAGCCTCTGCTAGAGTATTCTGAGTGCTGGAAATATAGGTAATACAGAAGTCAGCTGTTTTTACACTGCATATTTTTAAACGCACTGGAGATTATGAATATATGTTCGGATTTTAAAGGGTCTGGTGATCCCCTTACGAAATTTCTCCACAGAGGACAGACTCTTTTCATGGCCAGAAGTTTTCTTCTGGCCATGGTTTTACAGAGTCATTTCTTTCCAAATCTTATAAGCCGTGGGACAAAAAATTGGATGTTCAAGACCATCATCTTCATGACGTAGAAACACAGCTTCAATGGCCTGGTCTGAGCCATCGGTTTCAACAATTCGCTTTTTAGAAGGATCTGGATGACACAAGAGTGTTGCTTACATAAAGGCCTTCTATACACCTATAAAGCCTTCCTTAGCTTGAGCATCCCATTGGAAACTGTGATGGAGCATGTCTTTCTTTAGGGTTTTGGTAATTCTGCTAATTCAAGTTTTCAATAAACTACCTGTAGAAATTTGCAAAATCAAGAAAGCACTTGGTTTCTTTCACATTAGATGGTGTTGGCCAGTCCGTAATGGTGGAAACCTTGTGCTTATCCAGTGAGACTTCAGTACTGTTGATCCAGAAGCCTAAGTATTCGACTTTGGATTGGTCAAATTCACACTTCTACAGCTTACAAAACAGTAGAATGTGATGGAGTCTAAGTAATACCTGGCTGACAAGCTGGTGATGTAAAAGGAGATCTCTGAAGAACACTAGGATGTCATCGAGATAGATAACCACAAATTGATTAAGCATTTTGGCAAACATATGGTCCATGAAATGTTAGAAGACTGCTGGAGAATAGCTCAAACCAAAAGGCACGAAACAGTAGTCAAAATGCCCAAGTGGAGTTCTAGAGGCTGTTTTCCACTCGTCTCCCTTCTTGATGGATAATAGGAGGTAAGCCTAACAGAGGTAAGTCTAATTTTGGTGAAGATCTTGGAACCTCTGATGGATTCCAAAATATCCTTGATTAGAGGCAATGGATACCAATCCTTTATTGTGATCTTGTTTAATCCTTTGTAGTCATTGCAAGGTCTTAAGTCATTTAACTTTTCAGCAACAAAGAACATGGAAGCACCAACAGGGGATGGGAGCACCAGAAGGGGATGAGGACCAAGAAATAAGGCAAGATTCACAGGTTCTCCTCCAGATATAACCTTAAGGTCTCCTTCTTGAATTCGGAAAGGGAGTAAATCCTTCCAAATGTAACAGTGGCTCCAGGTTTCTCAATGGGGTAGCAAAAAACAGTTCCCTTGGTTTCTCAAAAAAGATCAGTAAATGCTTGATATTGGTCAAGCACTCCCTGAAGGGGATTAATCATATTTGAGTCAGTTCCAGGATGTTTGACAAGCTCATTAGGGATCCAATAATTCTCAGTGGAAAAACAGAATTTGTGAGAAATAGTATGGGTTTCCCAGTTTATATACGGATTGTGTTGGGTGACCAGGGAAGCCCTAGAATAACGATGTGGTTAGGAGAGGACATGAGTTCAAAGGAATTAGTTTTTTGGTGGTTTCCAAAAGTCAGTGTCAAGGCGTGTCATTTCTTTGGTGGATCCAAAAAAACAGGGGTGTGCCATCAACAGAGTGCACTTGTTCAGGTATTGTCGAAGAGAGGAATTTTTGATCTTTGGCCCAACATTTATTCAAATTAACTCCACTGGTACCGCTGTCTAAGAGGACCAGAATCCTTTCCGTACCCCGATTTGGGAGTTCCACAGACACAGGCAGGAGAAAAAACAAGGCTTCATATTTCTCAGACATTATAAACAAAAGGGGTTTGAGGTATTCCTGTCCTTACCCATTTATAAGGGACAGGACCTAGTAGCTCCCAAAAATTTCTGGAAACCCACCTAATGAACTTGAACAAGATTCTCCAGGGATCCATAGTACATACATACCCTGTGTTTAAGGTATTGTTCTCTTTTGGACTCCATAAGAGGTCCATTGGCCAGACCAATTTGCATTGGTTCTTCACTAGAAAGGATGGTGGACACTTGGGAGGAAGCTTCCACCATATATACTGATGGTCTAATGCTGCCAAAAGCCAAATAGAAGCAGGCTGTTTGTCTTTTGGACCGACGTTTCCGCAGTCGATTCTCACTATGCGAGGCCTTATCCATCAACGTGGAGAGGTTTCTTCTTGAACAGAAAGACCAATTAATCTTTAATCTCCTCTTTGAGGCCCCTGTGAAACAGAGTACCTAAGGTTTGTTTAACCTATGTAGTTTCTGCTGCCAATCAGCGAAAATAGGTAAGGTAGGTCCAAAGACTTGCCCTCATGTTTGTATATTGCAAAGAGCCTCTTTAGCAGGGAATTCCAGATCTGGTTGGTGGAACGCTAGTTTAAAGGTTGACAGGAAGGTGGAGTGATTCATAAGACAAGGATCTTCTGTGGCTACTAAGCAGATGGCCAAAGGGCTGGACATGACAAGGCACTGATCGGGTAACTGTCCTTAGCTGTGTCTTGCGAAGATTGAGTTTAATGGAAGGCAAAGAACACTGTAATTGAATCCAAGAATTCCTTCAATTTTGTGGATCTCCTGAAATATCGAAATGCTGAAGAGAGTGCTGGAAAATCAGCCACCCTAGCCACCAGGGCTTGCCGAAGAGCCAGGTACTCATCTCGCAGTTGTTGTAGCTCCTGCATCTGTTGCTGGACCATCTGGACTTGGGCATGGCCTTGACAGGGTCCTACTGTGTTGGATTGGGAGATTTCAGGTAATAAAGAAGGCAAGGTGCCCATTTTGGATTGGGTTTGATATGTTCCTGAAGAGGGAATTCTGGGAGTTAGAATTTCCCAGCAACAGGGAGACGCCAGTGGCCTCTCCAATGCAGGCCCCCTCCAGGAAGAAGAATGGTGTCGCAGGACATTATACTGGTGGGCCGTCCATTTGTAGGTAAGTTAATAAGAGAGTGCGGAGGCCCGCCGGGTCTCCCCAACTCCAGCTTGCGCTCACTCTGCTGCATGTCCTGCTTGCCCGAGACTACCTGAGGGAGTTGCGTCGAGGGGAACATCAGCAGTGCAAAACAGACACATTCATCACAAACACATAGGGGCTCATTATGAACACGGCGGGAAACCCCGCCGTGTTCATGTTGGCTGTCTTTTCATAGACCGCCAGCCCCCTTGAGACCCTACCGGCCGAATTACAAACATTCTGCTGGGCCGGGACATTGCCGACGGCCCCACATGGAACCGTCGTCAATGCCTCAGTGTGGCGGGTGCAGCAGCACCCGGACCTGTGCAACAGGGCAGTGCAGGGGCCCCAAGGAGGGCCCTGGAGCACCTCTTCTGCCAGCCTTTCCCTGGCGGGGGAACCCACCAGGGAAAGGCTGGAGAAAACAGGGTTCATTATCCAGAGGGTGGCGCTGCTTGCACCGCTGAGCTGT
This sequence comes from Pleurodeles waltl, assembly GCF_031143425.1. Taxonomy (NCBI): domain Eukaryota; kingdom Metazoa; phylum Chordata; class Amphibia; order Caudata; family Salamandridae; genus Pleurodeles; species Pleurodeles waltl. The sequence continues at coordinate 1,129,366,242 of NC_090448.1, forward strand.
CAGATAATGATATCCGCCATCGTCAGGCTGACTGTCGGCGGTAGCCTGGTGGTGGAGGAGGGCCGACTGTGGCGGCTCTCCCTGTGTTCATATTATGGCGGTTCAGACCGCCATGCTGGTGGCGGTATTTACTGCTACCGGTAATGTAAATTTGGCAAACAGTATTCAATATATGTGTATCAACAAAATCCTTCCCAAAAAGCTTCTGGAAGCTTCTAGAAGCGTCTAGACTCCAAAAGAAAGTTTTGTGGTGATCATCCGGATCCAGAGGGTGTAAATATCACATCCTCAACTGGCATACCTTGCCAGGTAATAAAGCAAGTAAAACGGAGACAGACCTGAGTGACAGTGTCTAAATGGAGGTTTCCAGGAGATAAAGGCCAGTCGCCTGATTCATCTTGCTGCATCCAGTGGACCTTGTACCTTTAGGAACCAACCTGAATTGAGAAAGACAAAGAGCAGATGAACTTAATCGAGTGCAAACTGTAAAAGCCAACAGTTAATTCCACAAATTCAAAACCTGATACAATAATTTGAAGAGCGTACTCTAGGAACCTGGAACACAGCACAGATAACCAGAACTAATCAAAAGAGGACTAACAGGAAGTTGGTGATCCGACTTCAGGGATATTTACAGCTAAGATAATTTTTAAACCAAGGTTGGCAGTGCCTTATTTCAAGTAACTCTGTGAATAACCAACAAAACACAAGATTCACAAAGTTTTTTCATCTGGTTTGAGTTACTTTTGTAACCCAAACCCAATGCAAAGCCTTTATTGGGATTTACAGACCAATGCAAATTGGCATTTGCATTAGTTTGTATGGAGTGCTTTGCTTTACTTAGAGTCAAGGCGGGTTGCATGGGTACTACATGGGCGTTTCTGTGCTACCATCTATTCTTTTTGACTCAAAACCCTATCTGCTAAAATTAGTAGACAGGGTTTTGTGCCAAAAAAGATGCTGGTGGAAAGCAGGCGCTAAAAGGAGCAATGTTTCATTTCTCCTTTCTTTTCCGACTTTGCATGTGTGCTGCAATGTACAGCACATACAAAGTAGGAAATGTTTTAAATTAATTCTAAGCATAGTATTTTGTGCAGAAAGGTAACCCTTCCAGTACAAAACCTATGCTAGACTCATGCATACACCCTTGCACTATGGCGCTAAGGTGTGTGCGTGGTGCTCAGCAGCAAAATTCAGCGCTGGAGCTAGGGAGAGAGGAGGAAAGTGCCATATCTCTGTAGATATGGCACACTCCTGCTCTCTCCCTGTTACCCAATGCAGCATATCATTTTTCACTGCTGTGGTGCGCTCTATGACAGCTTTGTGAATTCTGTTTAATCTTCCATAGAGAAACTTAGGCCCAGATTTAGGAGAAGTGGTGCCACCATACATGTAGCGCCACTTTTCTAGCTCCCCATTTCACCCCTAAAGCCACCCGGTGTATGCCGTATTTAACATACGGTGCATCATGGCGCAGGGTAGGGACAATAGCGTCATCATTTTTTTACGCTATTGTTGTACTTTGCAGGATTGGTGCCAAAAATGTTGGTGCTAATTCTGCAAAGTACACAGAGGCCCATCATAAATAATGGAGTGCCTCCTTATAATGCCTGCTCTGTTAGAAATGCTGCAAAAAATGGCGCAGTTTTTTCAAGGACCAAAATATTGAGAAGGTAAGTGCTTATAGGTAAGTAGAGATGTACTGTAATACCTCCACATCCACTTACCTCAAAGTACACAGTTGTGGAAATAAGCAAAGTCAACCTATGCTTAATGATATACATATAACGTGGTGAAATTTTGGTGCTCAATATTTTGCTCCCTGTAGTATAGACAATGCTACTCCAGAAACAATATTATGTTGGAAGACCATCTGAAAGCCCAGGGAAACAGGATACAATTTTGAAGCACTCTGGCAGCAATAGCATGCTTCTGCCATTGTGCATGTGAAGAAGCTCTGGTACACCATTTCCACAGCAGGGATTCAATAGGGAATACAGGAGGTGGTGAAATCACCTGGTGAGTAAAGTAAACCTCAGCTGTTATTCAACCACATAATTTGACTATGACAAAGGTGCATAACCTGTCAAAGGCCCTACTCTGATTGTTGACCTGTGAGGTTTGAGTACCATGAATTGCACTGACCCAGTTCTGTGTGTGTGTGTGTGTGTGTGCAGGCTTCTCGGACTGTTATCTCATGTATCATTTGTAGACTATGGGGGTCATTATGACCCTAGCGGTAAGTGGTAATTGTGTGCGGCAATACCGCCAACAGGCTGGTGGTACATACTGCCACATTATGAGATTGGCGAATTGGCTGCATCCAACCCGCCACTTCTCCACTCATACAGCCATGGTGGTATGAGCCGCCGGGCCAGAGATGTTTATCTCCAGCCCGGCGGCTGGCATAGTACCGCTGGCGGCATTATGAGCCTGCCTACCTCCATGGTTTTCATGGCATTAGCAATGCCATGCAAACCATGGCGGTAGGCCCTACCGGTGACAGGGAATTCTTTCCCTGTCACCGGTAGGCGGCTCCCCTACACCCCCAACACTCACTTGACACCCCCCACCCCTCCATCCAAACTCCCCCCCACCTCTTCAGATCCTCACACACAACCACACCCTCTCGATCCTCACACACACCCTACCACCCCCCATACATGCACACACCCGCAGGCACGCACCACGCATACACCCAATCACTCACACTGGCATACAGGCATTCATACACACACACGCATACATGCATACTTTCAGACATGCTCACACACATTCTTACAACGATCACACTGACATGCAGACACGCACTCACTTCACCATTCTTACACGCATTCACTCACACGCATATAACCACACAAACAACACAACACACACAGACACATTGTCCAAACACACTCACACATTCATGCACACACTCAGACACACACACACAACAACCCCACCGTCCCACCCCCTCCCCTGCCATAAGCCCCATTAACCTTGGTTGGGGGGGTCTTCCGGCAGGGAATGGGAAGGGACACTGCTACCGCCAGCAGCACCCCACCAGCAGAACACCGCAAGGCCATATTACTGGACATAATACGGCTGGCGGCGTTCTACTGGTGAGGCGGTGCTGGTGGTAGCAGCGCCAGCTTACCACCGTCCACAGTATGATCACCACTGGATTTCTGCCCTTATTGCAGCGGAAGTCAGGCAGTGCTCATAATATTGCGGACTGATGGTAGCCGCGGTGATGGTATGTTGGCAGCCGTCACAGCGGCGGTAGGGCTTTTTTACAGCCAATATCACAATGATGACCTATAACTGCTAAACCAGGATAGACATCTTAGATCTGGTGAAGACTTTACACAATGTCCAGCAGTGCAAAGCAGACATGATCAGCTTGGTGTGAAGAGAGGACGACTCAGACGCACATTCACTTCCTAGGTTCTTTCCTATTTATTTGGCTATTTATTTGCATTGTGTAACAGAGCACCCTCCCCTTCAGATGTTCACCACATTCATTATCTCTGTTCCAAGGGACTTAAAACAGCTCACTCTCCTCACCTCTGCATTATGGAGCATCATAAACCGGTACACTCATCATTCCTGTGTCAGTGAGAACCATTAAACAGAGGCATCAGCATTTCTGCATGGAGGTGCACAAAGAATCTGTGAATTCGTCACCCCACCTCAAAGTACAGCAAGACTGAGGGGGTCATTCCAACCCTGGCGGTCGGTGTAAAAGCGGCGGCCAACCCGCAAACAGGCAGGCGGCCCAAAAAATGGAATTCCGACCCTGGCGGGAACTGCCAACACAGCCCGCCCTTTTTACACTCCGACCGCCACGGCAGTACAGACAAGCAGCGCGGCGGTCACCGCCAACAGACAGGCGGCAGACAATGTACCGCCCACCCTATCACAACTCACCAATCCGCCACCTTTTCCGGGGCGGGAGCCTCGCCGATAAAAACACGGTGGAAACAGACTTCGAACGGGAAAACGCTCACCTCTACACACTCCATGAGGAATCTGGACAGCATGGAACCCGAACTACACATCCTACCAGCTATTGTCTACCTGCTCCTCTACCAGGAGCACGAACGCCGGCGCAGAAGACAACTGTGAGTACTGCACCTACGACACAGGGGAGGGGGGAGGCAAAAAATTACGGGGACACACATACGCCACACACCCACCCCCACCCTCACCCACTACAACACACACATCAATGCAGAGCAACAAGTCAGAGTGACACCCCCAAACCCCCCCGGAAGAATGCAAAGACAAAATAAAATGATCATTAAAAATGAAGTATATTATAGCATAATTGAAGTTAAGTGAAATATGAAATATATAAATAAAATATATTACATCATGAACAATATATACATAGGTCAAAAGTCCGGGCCATATTGGCTATCATCCATTGTTCGTGGGCCAATGGGCCTAAACACATGGGCAAAGTCCACACACAAGACCCGATTCCATTGGAGAGAACACTGCAGGGGCATCAGATAGTAAAACTACAGGCACCTCAGGGGGAAGGGAAGGGGGGGCACCTCAGCCAGTTGAGTCCACAACGCCAGATCCACGAGGGGCCTCCATGCCCACTGTACCATCCTGGGGAGTGCAAAGCCACAGTCTCACAAGTCTCTACAGTGGATGGGTTGCCCACTGTACCATCCTGGGGAGTGCAAAGCCACAGTCTCTCAAGTCTCTACAGTGGGTGGCTTGCCCACTGATCCATCCTGGGGAGTGCAAAGCCACAGCCCATCAAGTGGATTACAGACTCCACTGGTTCTGGAGGAGGCATGGTGCCCAGAGTGCTTCGTGAAGCCCTGGCCGACACAGATCCGGCCCTGCCAATGGTCCAGCGGTGCTTGAGATGAAGGGCCCAGCGGAGCGGTGCTTGAGATGAAGGGCCCAGCTGGGCGGTGCTTGACAGGAAGGGCCCAGCGGAGCGGTGCTTGAGATGAAGGGCCCAGCGGAGCGGTGCTTGACAGGAAGGGCCCAGCGGAGCGGTGCTTGAGATGAAGGGCCCAGCGGAGCGGTGCTTGAGATGAAGGGCCCAGCGGAGCGGTGCTTGACAGGAAGGGCCCAGCGGAGCGGTGCTTGAGATGAAGGGCCCAGCGGAGCGGTGCTTGAGATGAAGGGCCCAGCGGAGCGGTGCTTGACAGGAAGGGCCCAGCGGAGCGGTGCTTGACAGGAAGGGCCCAGCGGAGCAGTGCTTGACAGGAAGGGCCCAGCGGAGCGGTGCTTGAGATGAAGGGCCCAGCGGAGCGGTGCTTGAGATGAAGGGCCCAGCGGAGCGGTGCTTGAGAGGAAGGGCCCAGCGGAGCGGTGCTTGACAGGAAGGGCCCAGCGGAGCGGTGCTTGAGATGAAGGGCCCAGCGGAGCGGTGCTTGAGATGAAGGGCCCAGCGGAGCGGTGCTTGACAGGAAGGGCCCAGCGGAGCGGTGCTTGAGATGAAGGGCCCAGCGGAGCGGTGCTTGACAGGAAGGGCCCAGCGGAGCGGTGCTTGACAGGAAGGGCCCAGCGGAGCGGTGCTTGAGATGAAGGGCCCAGCGGAGCGGTGCTTGACAGGAAGGGCCCAGTGGAGCGGTGCTTGACAGGAAGGGCCCAGCGGAGCGGTGCTTGACAGGAAGGGCCCTGTTCAGCGGTGCTTGTCACGGCGGGGGCCCTGTTCAGCGGTGCTTGTCACGGCGGGGCCCAGTTCGGTGGTGCTTTTCATGGCGGGCCCTATTCGACGGTGCTTGTCACGGCGGGGCCCTGTTCGGCGGTGCTTGTCACGGCGGGGCCCTGTTCGGCGGTGCTTGTCACGGCGGGGCCCTGTTCGGCGGTGCTTGTCACGGCGGGGCCCTGTTCAACGGTGCTTGTCACGGCGGGGCCCTGTTCAGCGGTGCTTGTCACGGCGGGGCCCTGTTCAGCGGTGCTTGACATGTGTTCCCAGGGAACCAGATCGGGCCAATATTTTCCGCTCAGTCGCCATCCAACCTTTCGCTTGCGGGGCCCTCCTGTGCTGGAGTCCTGGGCCCGTGGGTGTCCTCCTTCACACCCGAAATGGGGCTGGTGGGGCCCTCCTGGGCAGCTCGCCTGCTGCCGGAAATGTCCGCCCTGCTGCCCTTGCCCTTCTTCGCCGATTCTCTGGGGCCCTTGCCTCCCTTTGTGGATGTGCCAGGTGACGGTGCCAGGTAGTGCCTTTGGGGGCTGCCGTCTCTGGCCTCTCGTGCCGGCCCTTCCCTTTTTTAGTTTTTTTCCCAGGGGGTGGGCTGGCTGTCCCCTTGCTGCTGGCCGATGTTGCTGCCCTAGAAGCTGGTGGACTCCAATAGCCCTGGACTATGGTCCTTGTAGGTGCAGGGCTTGTGGTGGCTGAGGTGCTGTTTGGACTCTTACGAGATGGAGGGGGTGGGTCAGGTGATGCAAAGAGATTAATTTTGGAGAGGAAAAACTTTTTAGGAGCAGTGGGAAGGGTAGGTGCAGTGGGTATGGGAGTGGAGGAAGAGGATGTGGTTGTAGGAGAGTCAAGTGTGCTGTCTTTGGGTGCAGGTGCTTGTGACGGAGGCTGTCGTGAGGTGGATGGCTGTTGGGTGGGTGGCTGCCTGCGTTTGTGTGGTTTGGAAGAGGGGGTGACAGACACACTGGGAGAGGACACAGGGGACGTGTAAATGGCAGTGGGGGTGGTGACTGCACGTGTGCGGAGTGTTCTGGTGGGCGTGCTGGTGATGGACGTACTGGCTGATGGTGGTGTGCATGCAGGTGTGAGTGGAGACGTCACAGGGAGGGAGGAGGGAGACGAGGAGGAGGGGGACACAGAGGAGGCTGTGCATGTTGGCATGTCTGCATGTGGATGTTGCATGTGTGAATGCTTGTGTGATCTGTGGTGCTTATGTCTGGATGAGCTGCCCTTGGGTGTTGATGTGTGTGCAGGCTGGTCTGTAGGTGTGGCTGGGATAGGCAAAGGAACAGGGGAGTGGGACTGTGATGAGGAAATTGGAGGGGGGAGGCAGGAGACAGGGACAATGGCTGCCGTCAGTGCTGAGGCCAGAGCATTGAACGATCGCTGATGGGCAGCCTGACCCGAATGAATGCCCTCCAGGTATGCATTGCTCCAGTGCACCTCCCTTTCTACACCCTGGATGGCATTCAAAAGGGTAGACTGCCCAACAATGAGCGTCTGGAGGAGGTCAATGATCTCCTCACTGAGGGCAGCAGGGGTAACTGGGGCAGGGCCTGAGGTGCCTGGGGCGAAGGAGATGCCCGCCTTCCTGGCCGAGCGGGCATGGGGCGAACGCTGAGGGGCTGCTTGGAGGGCGGAGCTGGTGCGCGGGGTGGCGGCTGTACCTGTTGTAGCGGTGGGCACGGATGTTGCCGCCACCACAAGGGAGCTCCCTTCCGAGGACGTGTCTGTGTCGCTGACGTCTCCACGGGTCCCCGTTGTGGAGCTCCCCTCGCCCTCCGTCTCACTGGTGAACTCGGAGTCGGTTGCAAGGCCCTCCGGGGCCATGTGAGATGCAGCTCCCTCGTGCTCCGATGCCACTTCTCCTCCGCCTGATGATGCTAATGCACACATGAACAGGAAGACCACAAAAAAGGGGGGGGGGGAGAAAAAATGACATGTTGAGTGCATGCATTGGCGACACCGTTGCCAGAGAGGACAGACACAGAAACCCCCTGTACTACGCCGCGCACTCAGTGTACACTACTCAATTATTGTGACTTGGCCTACAAGCCTATGGACGACAACTGCACACATAGGTGAAACAGGGCCATGGATAGCTGTACTTAGCACCCTACAGAGGTGGGGGGCGGGGGCACAGGGCCATGCCTTACGGAGGGGCCCAGCCTACAGAAATCGCCCTGGCCTAGAGATACCCACAGCCCTCCTCCCCCACCCAGACACCTCCACTGTGCGTTAACATAGCAGAATGTGCTGGTACTCACCCCCTTGTGTCTGCTGTGATGTCCTCACGCGCCCATCCAAATCGGGGTAGGCTACCGCCAGGATCCGGGACATCAGGGGGGTCAATTGACGGGAGCCACCCCTCCTACGTTGGGAGGCCATCCCCAGCAGAGCCTCTGCGGTCTTCCTGCTCCCGCGGCGGATGTCCTCCCACCTCTTGCGGCAGCGGGTGCCCCGTCTGTTGTGGACCCCCAGGGTCCGGACGTCCTTGGCGATGGCACGCCAAATGTCGATCTTCTGATGGGCGCTGACCTATGTGACATGGACAGGGTGGGAAAATAAATATAATCATTTTCTGCATGGTCGATGTGAGTGGCCCCCCCTCCCCAACCTTGCCATATGGCACATGCTCTCATCTGTCGTGCAATGCATGCCTCATTCACTCCCCTCCCCACCATCTTTCATCCACCCCACTCAACACAGGCATTGCCCACAAAGCATGGTCCCAGTGTACTTACCTGTTGGTCTGGAGGACAGTAGAGTAGCGCATACTGGGGGAGGACCCCATCAACAAGTTTCTCCAATTCCTCGGATTTGAAGGCAGGGGCCCTTTCCCCAGTCGCAGCAGCCATTGTATCTTCCAGACCGAGGTCACAGCAGCACTTGCAGTATAGGTCTCGAGTGATTAAGCAGATAGAAGATGGTGGTCACGCCCGAGGCGGTGCGCACCGCGGCGGTGCGTACCGCGACCGCCGGCGCACATCATCATTGGCTCCTGAGACCCATAGGGTTCAATGTTAACCAATGCTGCTTTGCGCCGCGGTCTTCGACCGCATACCGCCACGGTGTGCCACGCCAGCGCTTTGACCTCACATCCCATTGTCACACTTCACAGGTGAGGCAGCCGCCATTTCAAGGGCCCACATGGCTTAATTTCTACTGCGTCACACAGGCCTAGGCCTTGCATTGCCACTCATACAAGCCATTCAATGCATAGCGAATCGTGTTCTGTGCAAGCTGTGGTTACGTACCTGTGGGTTGCTTGACTCTGTGCTCCATGTTGTCCTTCCTAGGCACCGTCCGCTGGGACTTGCGAGGAGATGGAGGTATGTTCCTGTGTACAGACCGCTGGTGGACCTGTCGACAATGGAAGAAAGACATGTCATACTGACATACAAACTTGACCGAACTACTATACAGGAACTGTGTGCCCAGCTGGAGGCAGACCTGATGTCCCCCATTCGCCAACCCACAGGGATTCCCCCTCTGGTGCAGGTTCTGTCAGTACTCCATTTTTTGGCAAGTGGATCATTCCAAACAACAGTGGCCATATCATCAGGGATGTCTCAGCCTATGTTTTCTAAGGTTTTGTCCAGAGTGTTGTCTGCCCTGATGAAATAAATGCGGAGCTACATTGTTTTCCCTGAGGTGGGCGATTTGGCTACAGTGAAGCCCTTGGCCATATCCCCAACATCATTGGTGCCATTGATGGGACCCATGTGGCTTTGGTTCCCCCCAGTGAAAGTGAGCAGGTGTACAGGAACAGAAAAAGTTATCATTCAATGAATGTCCAGGTGGTCTGTTTGGCTGACCAGTACATCTCCCATGTAAATGCCAAGTTCCCTGGGTCAGTGCATGACGCGTACATCATGCGAAATAGCAGCATCCCTTACGTGATGGAACAGCTACAGAGACACCGTGTGTGGCTAATTGGTGAATCTGGTTACCCCAACCTGTCGTGGCTACTGACCCCAGTGAGGAATCCCAGGACAAGGGCAGAGGAACGGTACAATGAGGCCCATGGGTGTACTAGGAGGGTGATCGAGCGGACCTTCGGCCTCCTGAAGGCCAGGTTTAGGTGCCTGCATAAGACAGGTGGATCCCTAATGTACTCACCAAAGAAGGTGTGCCATATCATCGTGGCCTGCTGTATGCTTCACAACCTGGCTTTGCGACGCCAGGTGCCTTTCCTGCAGGAGGATGGTCCAGATGGTGGTGTTGTAGCAGCTGTGGAGCCTGTGGAGAGTGAAGAGGAGGAAGACGACGGGGACGACACAGACAACAGGGACACAGTGATACAACAGTATTTTCAGTAGCACACAGGTACGAATCAACCCCGCCATTTTACATTTACTTAAAGTCTCCTGCCTCTCTACTGTCTGTGTTTCCCCCCCAGTTCCTGTTAACTGAGTTGTGACTTTCCCTTCCGTTTTCAGAGCTGTGGGCCCCACTGCGAGACCTCTGTTTGTTTGCCCATGGACTACAGCTGTGTGACAGTGATATGTTGTCATCACAATGTAACTGAACATTTTGGCAACGTTATGTCTAATACATTTGTTCAAAATACAAGCAGACTCCAGATTTTGTAAGTGCAATAAGTGATTTTATTAAAGTGCTAAATTTAGTGACATGATTGCAAAACGGTGATGGGTGATGGTGGAGTAATGTCCATGGCTGAGTCCAGTTTTCAGTCTCACAGGTGCATTGTCCATATGCCTGTGGAAGGATGGAGCAGGGGCAGTTTAAGTTTGGACAGGGTGACAATGTGGGACAGTGGGATGACATCAGGGGGTATCGTTTGCTGGCGGGGGTCTTGGCATCCTACTCTGTCTTCTTGTGAGATCTCAGGTACCGCTTGCGGGGTGGTTCTTCTTCTGCAGGAGGTGGGGTTCTGGTGGCCTGTCGTTGTGTGGGGGCCTCCTGTCCACTAGCGCCGGCGGAGGTGGTAGGCTGTTCCTGGTCCATGCTAGTGACAGGGGCCCTTTGTGGTGCCACATGGTCCAGCAATGTGGTGACTATCTGGTTAAGGGCCACGACGATGGTCCCCATTGCGGAACTAATGTTTCTCAGTTCCTCTCTGAACCCCATGTACTGTTCCTCCTGCAGTACCTGGATCTCCTGGAACCTGGCCAGTACCGTAGCCATCGTCTCCTGGGAGTGGTGGTATGCTCCCATGATGGAGGAGAGGGCCTCTTGGAGAGTCGGTTCCCTGGGCCTGTCCCCCCCTGTCGCACAGCAGCCCTCCCAGTTCCCCTGTTTCCCTGGGCCTCTGTCCCCTGGACCGTGTGACCACTACCACTGCCCCCAGGTCCCTGTTGTTGTTGGGGTGGTGGGTCAACCTGGGTGCCCTGTAGTGGTGGACACACCGCTGATTGACGTGTCCTGGAGACAGAGGCATGGGCCCACTGGATGGGAGCTGTGCTGGTGTTCCCAGAGGGGGTTAGGTCTGCTGTAGTCTGTGGCTGTCTGTGGGGAACCGACTGTCCCGAGGTCCCCGATGGGCCGGGCTGGTCATCTGGGTCCAGGGAGACAGAGCTGCTGTCATCACTGGGGGCCTCTTCTGGGGGTGGGATGGACATCTCTGGACCCTCCTGGGCGGTGTGGTGGCGTTCGGGTCCTGCAGGGGTATAAGAGTATGGTTATTGCTTCTGTGTGTGCCATTTCGTGTAATGGGTGGGTGGCCGTGTACCCCAGTGCTGGCATTCCCTTGTGGGGGCTTTTGTGACGGTGGCTTGTGGGGGAGATGGGTATGTGCAGTGGGCATGCTTTGGTGATGGGTGTCCATGCTTTGGGGAGGCATGCCGGGCTAGGTTTTGGGATGGGTGGGTTGTGATGGTGAGCCATTTGCATGGAGTTGGTGTGATGGGGGTGGGGGTGAGGGTGGGGGTATGATTTGGCATGCAGGTGGGGTGGGGGGAATGAAGTAGTGAAGATTTGACTTACCAGAGTCCATTCCTCCGCCTACTCCTGCGAGGCCCTCAGGATGCAGGATGTACAAGACTTCCTCCTCCCATGCTGTGAATTCTGGGGGAGTAGCTGGGGGTCCGCCGCCAGTCCGCTGTACCGCGATGTTGTGCCTTGATACCATGGAATGCACCTTCCCCCGTAGGTCGTTCCACCGCTTCCTGATGTCGTCCCGATTTTGTGGCTGCTGTCCCACAGCGTTGACCCTGTCCACTATTCTTTGCCATAGCTCCATCTTCCTGGCAATGGTGGTGTGCTGCACCTGTGCCCCGAAGAGCTGGGGCTCTACCCAAACTATTTCCTCCACCATGACCCTGATTTCGGCGTCAGAGAACCTGGGGTGTCTTTGGGGTGCCATGGGGTGGTGTGGATGAGGTGAGGGGTGGTGTATGTGTTGTAGAGTGTGGTGAGTGTGGTGGTGTATGGTGTTTTGTGCGTGGATATTGTGTGGGTGATGTTGTGATTGCCTCTGTGTGATGGTCTACTCTATGCTGTGCTGTCTCTCTCTGTCCTTCAGTCGCAATTGTGGTCGTAAGGGTTTGTGGGTGATGTGGGTGTGTGTTTTATATTTAATTGGGTGTGTGGGAGTGGTGTGTGTATGTGTCTCAGGTGTGTGTATTTTGAATTGTCCAATGTGGTAGTGTTTTGTAAAGGTGTGTGTATTTTGACCGCGGCGGTGTGTACCGCCAATGGAATACCGCGGTTGAAAGACCGCTGCGGGGATTTGTGGGTCGGAATGGCATGGGCGTATTTCTGTTGGCGTGACGGTGGAGGTTTGGTCATCGCCAGTTTTTCGCTGGCCGTTACTGTGGTGGACTTTTGTTGATGTCGGGTTTTTGGCGGTTTACCAGTTGCGGGTCAGAATGACCGTGGCGGTTTACCGCGACCGCGGCGGTGTTATGGCGATCTTCTGTCTGGCGGTAAGCGCCTTTTACCGCCGAGGTTGGAATGACCCCCTGAGTGCCTACACCATGTATAGAATATCTCCTTTGTCTTACTGTGCATGTAAATCTGGTACAATTATCACATCCACTGCATGAAAAATTATGGACTACTAAACTTGGTGTCTCTTCCTCAGGGTGCAACTAAAAGCTGTGTGTTTCTCACCTCTGCTAATGATACAGTGATAACAGATCCAATCATCAGATGTACCTCAAGGGGTTTTGAGAACTAGTGCATGCTCTCAACGTGCAACAAAAACGGATACATTTCATCCCACATCAGCTGGAATCTGCTCAAAGAAGTAATGTACTCTGGTTACCGACTTGATTCAAGCTAGGCATGCTCATGCATATTTTGCAGGCTGCTAGAGGGCACAAGTTTGTACAGGAGGTTTCAGTTTAAGATGAAAGCAGAAAAATATCAGAGACATACATAGTTATAGGGCAGAGGCCTTGAAAGTGTAGACAAGACGGCATGCCTTCTCTATCCTTGCATCAATGATCTAAACATCCAAATATCCATCAGGACCAACCCAAACACTGCTCAAATTTAGGAAAGGGTCGTAGACTCAACTCTTTATAGAACACTACATCACACTGCCTACAACTAAGCTTCCTCTCCAAATTTCTCATTGACCTTATGCTTGTCTTTGACCATGTACAGTGCCATAGTCACGCTATAGAAATACTGTATACATACATATAAACATACATACACGTGTTTGCAAAGTCTAATGGTTACATCAGGCTGGGCTGATAGCAAGTAATTCTGGATATGCCAGAGTCCACACCACGGCACGCACAGGAGCTTCATGGCACACTGCCCTAGCACACCCTATCTGAGCCTTCCCAGGCTGCTACAAACAACCCAGAGGGAGGCTAGACGAGGTGAATGATGGGTCTGCCACACTTCCTTCATAAATAATAGAAGCAGTATGTAAATTTGACACATTGGATGGGACTGTGATGATTCAGGTAATTTTCTAACGACAGGCCTGCCACCGGCTGAACACAGAAGAGACCAAAAGAGACTGTAGTGTCCAAATCCCCTAACCTAAGTGCAAGTATGGTCTACCTCCACCCACAGTCTCAAAATTGAGCAGCAGCAATGCTGATGACTTTTATTTTTTCTATAATTTTAGAATATCCTTCTTTGGCAGGCCAAACGATGCAATGCTACCAGGAGCTTATGCTTGATGGTGACAGGAAAGCATTCACTATTGATATCTGGTGTGACTGTGTTAGATCCTTGAGATGTTTACTAGAGGTTTTGGTCAAAATAACCAGCTTTTTGAAATAGCTGCTCTGTGTCTGCAGTGATTGATTAGCAACAATAAGTGTCATAATAAAATTGACTCATGACACAAGCAAAGAGTATGCTGGCCAAAAATCTAGCCAGAAAACCTGCAATCAGATAAAATGGCTTTTGCTCTCAGGAATCAATTTTCTTTCATTCAGTGTGCAATGGCCTTCATAACCTTCTCTAAAGGTATTTACTGTTTGCCCCAGAAAAGTAAATGTTGAATCCATAATTCCATATGAGGGCCTCCTAAAACATATTAGAACAGTTTTTAAAATTGCTATCTTTACAAAAAAGTTAAAGGATTAAAAAATAAAAATGAGACCCTGATCAACAGTAGGAAACTGTTCCTGCTGCCACCCATGGATGTGAGCTGGCTGCCACCAGTCCACAGTCATGCACAGCCATTCACAGTCCATTCTGGCAGGCGGAAAGCATGATGTGTAACTGTCCTGGCATGTGGTCCATGCCATAAAGGGTTAAAACAAGCCCTTAGTACTAGCAGGCACAACTCTGCAACAAATCCCCTGCAGCCTGATGTCCCAGAAAGAAGAACCAGAGAAGCAAGACTAAGGACCTGATCAATGTATGGGCGGGCGGACAGTTTCTCCATCAGAGAGATGGAGTAAATTACTCAATCACCCTGGCAGAGGTGTTGCCTGCCTAATTAAGAAATGACTGCCAAGCTGGTAGTCATTTCTTAAATCATTGGCCGGAACTGCTGCTGTGGTGGTTTCTGTCAGTGCTGTTTATAGTTTGGTGAAGTGGGCCATTAACATGACAGAGCCCTGCACCACATTGCGGTCTTTTTGGGGGGTTTCCTGGCAGGTACAGGCAGTGAAAACTGACCTCTAGTTCTGGCCATCTAAATCAAGTGTGCAGAATTAGAGGTTCTGCCTCTGACCACACTTATTCTGCAGGTCTGTCAGAGGAGTTTAATAACGGCAAAGACAGAGTAGTCTCCACTGTTGTTTTTGCTCCACTGTGATTAAACCTATGGTCCACTCGCATTCAAAGTCAAGCGAAGCAGGGGAACTTCATCCACCTTCGCAAAAGCCGTATTGTAATGGTGCATTGGTTAAAGTTCGCTCTTGTGACTCACCACTGTGATGTGGAAATAGTATTTGAGAAATAAACTGTCTGTTTTGTATTTATCTTTTTCATTACATATTACCATGTGTTTGGATTTCTTATGTGGAACTGATATGCTGACATGCACTGATAGGATTTCTTTTCTCTTGCTCACCTTCAGGAATGACAACCACCTCAGTCATACCCACTGCATAAAGCTGAAGCAAGAGCCTGCAGCTAATCAATATCTCATTCATGCTCATGGGGTCCAAATGTCTGTTATTATATGAATCACCCAGGACAGCTTCTCTGTTGCGCTCTTTATGCGATGGAGGGCGTTCCATTTCTTCTTTTTATGATTTGGTAATTACTTATTAATGTTGGGAAAATGAGAATTTCAGCCTTTGTAATAACTTCTTTCATAAAATGGAAGCACATATGTCATAAAATTCAGCTTCCCACGCTAGTTATTGATTAATCAAAAACCTCATCATTACTGCTATCATTCCCTCCAGGAACAGGACTCAGGCCAAGTTTTTACAAAGAGAGACAATGCTGCCGCTCTACTCACATTTAGACTTGTAAGGTTAGGAAATTACACCAAACAAAGCAGGAGTAGAGGGTGCATGCACAATTCTACATTGCAGAGTGAAATCTATGTTATTTTATGTCATGTTATATTACACAATTGGTATTTATATAGTGTACAATCTGACAATGGCATGGTTTCATGGTGCTTTTTCCACAGGCTTCTGGGTGCATCCATGACAGTATGGAGCCTGCTGCGGATTGTGAAAGATACTATCCACAATGTGAATAGTATCTCACATTTTAAACAAATGTGTCAGCTTCAGTGAGTTGTATGTGAACTTTTTTGGCATTTTGGGCCAGAACTGTTGACTTTCAAAATGGAGAACCAGGCCAGAACTGTGGCATCATATCAACATCCTGTGATTCTGAGAAAATCACTTAGTGCCTGATTTACATCTTGATGGAACTCCTTCCATCCCGCTGCTGCAGCACTCCCAAGTACTCAGTCAAGCTGATGGAGTTCCAACCGTCGTATTTAGATCTATGGTTGTCCAACCTCCGTCCGCGTCGACAGAAGGGAGTCTGTTGTGCAAGCTATTACCTGCAGCTGATGTGGCGGACTCCAGTGCTGAAGAATAACACTCTGTTGTGATGGTAAGGACTGTGCCAAAGATGTTTAGATAACACAGTTATGCTTGCGGTGTACAAGCGGCAGTCCATTGACAGCGGGAGCCAGTTGCAAGACCCATTCAGCATTATATTATGGCTGAGGCTATTGAATGGATTCTAGCAGTACACATCTGACGTACATTGGCCAATTGTGAACACCTGCATACCACACTATAAAACACACTCCCTTTCAGAACATGATCCTTTGCTATTTCACTGCAGAACACCAATCTGATGCCCAGTCTGCTGCTCAGGAGCCAGGATTTCTTTCAGTTTTTTTTTGCCTCTGTTTATTTTCTTTTCATTAAGATTTCTTTTTGTTCATCAACGTTTGGGGCACCACTAGGTATCTTTCTCTGTTACTCACTATGGCAGGAAGGATGAATCCCCGTTTTACAAAGGGAGACTTGTCAGTCATAGTGGATGAAATTATTAGATTAGAGCCTCATTGTTAGGAGGCCAAGTACAAAATACAACCATATCTCAGAGAAGGTAGATGTGGGCGAGATTAGTCGACAGAGCGAATGCTGTAGCATACAATCTGTGCACACAGGTGGAAGTTAGGAAGAGGTGGAATGACCTGCGGGAGAAAGTGCGTTCACTGGCCTCCAAAAGTCACCTGGTGGGCCGGAGGACCGGTTGTTTTCCCAGCTCCGTATTATTATTCTTTCCCTGGGACGAGGAGGTCTTGCAGATCCTATTTACTGAAGGCTGGACAGGAGTCCATGATGGAGTGAAGACTGGTAATGTGCACCTAACAATGTCTCACTAATCACAAATGTAGCTTTTGCCCTGAAGTTTGCGGTTCAGGATGTTTCAAGACCCTTACTAAAACATGCATGTTATAAATGGGGTTTTTGGTTGGCAGTCAGGTTACCCCTTGTCCAAGCAAGAACCCTCACTCTAGTCAGGGTAAGTCACACACAATCCAAATTATCCTGTGCCCACCCTCTGGTAGCTTGGCACTGAGCAGTCAGGCTTAACTTAGAAGGCAATGTGTAAAGCATTTGTGCAATAAATCATACAATAACACAATATAGCACCACAAAAATATGCCACACAGTGTTTAGAAAAATATATAATATTTATCTGGGTATTTGCAGGTCAAAATGATAAAGGATGCAATATGAGATTGTAAAGATATCACTGAAAAGTGATATGAAGTGTCTTAAGTCTTTAAAAAGTAAACAAAGTCTCTTTCAAGCACAAAGTACCTGGTTTGGAGTGTAAAATCTCCACAGAGGGCCGCAGAGGAGGAGATGCGTGGAAAAATGGTGTGTGCGTCGGTTTCGTCCCTTCGCACACGGACTTGCGTTGTTATTTTCCACGCGGGGAAGACGTGCGTCGTTTTACGGGAAAAATGGTGTGTGTCGGTTTCGCCCCTTCACACAAGGAGTTGCGTCGTTATTTTTCACGCTGGGAAGACATAGTTTTCCGGCACGTGGACCATCTCCTTCTGTGGGTCGCACGATTACCTGATGTACCGGGGTCTGCGCCTGGAATCCTAGGCTTGTTATCCGGCTGCGCGTCGTTCCGGTGGGCTGTGTGTGGAATTTTCTTCCTCACGGCAGGCGTCGCGTCGTTTTCCTCTCTGGAAGTCGGGCGGCGTTGTCCAGGTGGGCCGTGCGTCGAAGTTCCGTTTGCACCGCAGGCGTTGCGTCGAGCGGCGTCTTTCTGGAGCGGCGTGCAGTGAATTTTTCACCGCAGAGCAAGCTGTGCGTCAAATTTTTCGGCGCACACGGAGTCCAGTTGAAAAAGTGAAGTCTTTTTGGTCCTGAGACTTCAGGGAACAGGAGGCAAGCTCTATCCAAGCCCTTGGGGAGCACTTCTGCAGCAAGGCAAGAGTTCAGCAAGGCAGCAGGCCAACAGTAAGGCAGCAGTCCTTTGTAGAAAGCAGTCAGGTGAGTCCTTTGAGCAGCCAGGCAGTCCTTTTTGGCAGGATGCAGGTTCTGGTTCAGGTTTCTTCTCCAGCAAGTGTCTGAGGTGGTAGCGCAGAGGCCCTGTTTTATACTAAAATGTGCCTTTGAAGTGGGGGAGACTTCAAAGAGTGGCTAAGAAGTGCACCAGGTCCCCTTTCAGTTCAATCCTGTCTGCCAGGGTCCCATTAGGGGGTGTGGCAGTCCTTTGTGTGAGGGCAGGCCCTCCACCCTCCCAGCCCAGGAAGACCCATCCAAAATGCAGATGTATGCAAGTGAGGCTGAGTACCCTGTGTTTGGGGTGTGTCTGAGTGAATGCACAAGGAGCTGTCAACTAAACTTAGCCAGAAGTGGATTGTAAGGCACAGAAAGATTTAAGTGCAAAGAAATGCTCACTTTCTAAAAGTGGCATTTCTAGAATAGTAATATTAAATCCATCTTCACCAGTCAGCAGGATTTTGTATTACTATTCTGGCCATACTAAATATGACCTTCCTACTCCTTTCAGATCAGCAGCTACCACTTCAATAATGTATGAGGGCAGCCCCAATGTTAGCCTATGAAAGGAGCAGGCCTCACAGTAGTGTAAAAACGAATTTAGGAGTTTTACACTACTAGGACATATAAACTACACAGGTACATGTCCTGCCTTTTACCCACAACGCACCCTGCTCTAGGGGTTACCTAGGGCACACCTTAGGGGTGACTTATATGTAGAAAAAGGGGAGTTTTAGGCTTGGCAAGTACTTTTAAATGCCAAGTCGAGGTGGCAGTGAAACTGCACACACAGGCCTTGCAATGGCAGGCCTGAGACAAGGTTAGGGGGCTACTTAAGTGGGTGGCACAACCAGTGCTGCAGGCCCGCTAGTAGCATTTAATCTACAGGCCCTAGGCACATATAGTGCACTCTACTTGGGTCTTACAAGTAAATCAAATAGCCAATCATGGATAAACCAATCAGCAGTACAATTTACACAGAGAGCATATGCACTTTAGCACTGGTTAGCAGTGGTAAAGTGCCCAGAGTTCAAAAGCCAAAAACAACAGGTCAGAAAAAATAGGAGGAAGGAGGCAAAAAGTTTGGAGATGACCCTGTAAAAAGGCCAGGTCCAACAATGCATATCAAAACTCGATTCACCAAAGTATCTTGTTTCATTCAAATAGTAGCATCATAGTTGTATCTACCCTTTTAACAATGCCAAAAATGTTTTGTTACAAAGTGTGTTGCTCCCCATGGATCATCCTTTGCATTTACCTAGTTCCTTGCTTTATTTTAAGTATGTTGTACCTAAAAAACAGGTTTCAAACTCTAATAATCTGCACATCAACTAACAGTGTTTGTAAGTTTTCTTCTCACCTGTTTACATCATTCACATATGTGTGTACATACTGTAAATGTGTGTTCATTTTCAATGTAGATATTTAAATATGTATGTTTAACTTACATTTTACCAAGTATTGTCAATGGTGTTTCCAAATTACCAGAACTACCATGATTTTTTGTCTCTGGAGAAAAATAATGCAATGTGATGTTGCTCAACCTCCCTTTCCTTGGGTTTATGCACATATGTTGACGTGTTATGCACTTGTCATTCACCATTTCATGCTATGTATAAACATGTTATTTGTTGTGTTGATTGAATATGTTGTCACTGTCTTTTTACTCAATCGAATTGATGTAATTGCTTGCATAATTCATAGTCTGTCGAATCAAGGAGTTCCAATCTTGTTCACTGGCATGCTGAATATAAGTGGTATTGATGCACAATTTACTTTGCAGTGCTCATACAGGGAGTGCAGAATTATTAGGCAAATGAGTATTTTGACCACATCATCCTCTTTATGCATGTTGTCTTACTCCAAGCTGTATAGGCTCGAAAGCCTACTACCAATTAAGCATATTAGGTGATGTGCATCTCTGTAATGAGAAGGGGTGTGGTCTAATGACATCAACACCCTATATCAGGTGTGCATAATTATTAGGCAACTTAACAAAAAACAAATATATACCCATTTCAATTATTTATTATTACCAGTGAAACCAATATAACATCTCCACATTCACAAATATACATTTCTGACATTCAAAAACAAAACAAAAACAAATCAGTGACCAATATAGCCACCTTTCTTTGCAAGGACACTCAAAAGCCTGCCATCCATGGATTCTGTCAGTGTTTTGATCTGTTCACCATCAACATTGCGTGCAGCAGCAACCACAGCCTCCCAGACACTGTTCAGAGAGGTGTACTGTTTTCCCTCCTTGTAAATCTCACATTTGATGATGGACCACAGGTTCTCAATGGGGTTCAGATCAGGTGAACAAGGAGGCCATGTCATTAGATTTCCTTCTTTTATACCCTTTCTTGCCAGCCACGCTGTGGAGTACTTGGACGCGTGTGATGGAGCATTGTCCTGCATGAAAATCATGTTTTTCTTGAAGGATGCAGACTTCTTCCTGTACCACTGCTTGAAGAAGGTGTCTTCCAGGAACTGGCAGTAGGACTGGGAGTTGAGCTTGACTCCATCCTCAACCCGAAAAGGCCCCACAAGCTCATCTTTGATGATACCAGCCCAAACCAGTACTCCACCTCCACCTTGCTGGCGTCTGAGTCGGACTGGAGCTCTCTGCCCTTTACCAATCCAGCCACGGGCCCATCCATCTGGCCCATCAAGACTCACTCTCATTTCATCAGTCCATAAAACCTTAGAAAAATCAGTCTTGAGATATTTCTTGGCCCAGTCTTGACGTTTCAGCTTGTGTGTCTTGTTCAGTGGTGGTCGTCTTTCAGCCTTTCTTACCTTGGCCATGTCTCTGAGTATTGCACACCTTGTGCTTTTGGGCACTCCAGTGATGTTGCAGCTCAGAAATATGGCCAAACTGGTGGCAAGTGGCATCGTGGCAGCTGCACGCTTGACTTTTCTCAGTTCATGGGCAGTTATTTTGCGCCTTGGTTTTTCCACACGCTTCTTGCGACCCTGTTGACTATTTTGAATGAAACGCTTGATTGTTCGATGATCACGCTTCAGAAGCTTTGCAATTTTAAGAGTGCTGCATCCCTCTGCAAGATATCTCACTATTTTTTACTTTTCTGAGCCTGTCAAGTCCTTCTTTTGACCCATTTTGCCAAAGGAAAGGAAGTTGCCTAATAATTATGCACACCTGATATAGGGTGTTGATGTCATTAGACCACACCCCTTCTCATTACAGAGATGCACATCACCTAATATGCTTAATTGGTAGTAGGCTTTCGAGCCCATACAGCTTGGAGTAAGACAACATGCATAAAGAGGATGATGTGGTCAAAATACTCATTTGCCTAATAATTCTGCACTCCCTGTATAATGACCAATTCTCCTCTCTACTGTATTGGATTGAATGTCTGGTACGTGTAATCTACACTTACTAAATAACATTTTTCATTTCTGGAAATCTCTACAACATGTTTACTGAAAAATGTATCAGTATAAATTAACCTGCATGTGTCAAATATTAAAAAATCACAAAGGCCTCATCATGCCATCTAATCATTTTTTTTCATTTAGGTTGCTTCATTTGTAGCTGAAGACACATTTGAGGTACAATCCAGATTTTTATTTTCATATTGTCTGTAATTCATGTTGTGTCCAACACCCAGGACCAGTGGACCACCGTCTGCAGCTGAAGACCTCTCCACTCCAGACCTGGATCAAGCCTTCAGTGAGGACACCATTTCTGTAAGTCCAGATGATGTGAGGCAGCCTGGTCCATCTTGTCAGGGTGAGCAGACAGCTCCAGTGAGTGACACTCGGCCCACACCTACACCTCCCACCACAGCTGCAACAACGCCTCAGCCAGTGGATACCTCCATTTCCTGTGTCTATAGGAATACTACACCCATCTTGTGCCCCTCAGTCCTGGCTGCTCTTGAGCAAGCACCCCCACCACCTCCAGCTCTGCCAGGACTCAGTTGAATGAGGCAGACTCCTTCAAGGGCACAGGAAAGTGGGGGTAGGGGTCATGGGAGGGATCTGTTGTCCAGTAACGTGAGGCACTGGGTACACTATTACCCAAACCACCATCGACCAAATCTTGGAAGCACTACAGCAGTCCTAAGACATAATGGGCCAGGTCCTGATGGGGCTCACAGATATTAAGCAGGTTCAGAGGGAGCACAATATTGAGATGCAGAATCTCAACAGAACTTTGTGCTAACGGACTGGAGTGATGTTTGATATTTACCATCACATGTGCAGGGCTTCTCCTGTACCATCTACCCCTGTCTGTGACTCTTCAACATAAGGACAAAATACACAAGCCTCAGCCACAGACAGGGAGGCCCGTTACAACAGGAAACAGCTCAAACCATCCCAGTACCTGCAACTGTGACCACCCCTAGAAGGGGACTTTCTTCCAGACCACGAGGAGAGGATGGCAAGACCTCCACCACCACCTCCAAAAGATGGTGTGTCCACCATTGACACTGTGGACTATTTCATGGACACATTTACCTTTTTTGAGGACAACTGTATTTTGTACATTGGACGGCAAACAAATGTAGCTCAACAAAAATAGTTTAATCCACTATGATAGACTTTCTTTATTTTATATTTTCCATTTGGTTTTATGTTAAAACAGATTATAGTTAATTTGTATTAATAAAAAAATAATCACATTACACAAAGCCAAAGACTGGTGTTGTATGGATAGTGGTATTTCCTTTTTTGGGTTCTCCTTTCACCATCATTTTAAAAACATCCTGTTAGACCTGACAGCCTTAGGGTGGTCTGCCCTAACTTTTTGCCTGCCTCCCTCCACTTTTTGGACACTGTTGTTGGTGGCTTTTAGACTCTGCGCACTTTACCACTGCTAACCAGTGCTAAAGTGCATATGCTCTCTCCCTTAAAACATGGTAACCTTGAATCATACCTGATTGGACTATTTAATTTACTTATAAGTCCCTAGTAATGTGCACTCTCTGTGCCTAGGGCCTGTAGATGAAATGCTACTAGTGGGCCTGCAGCACTGGTTGTGCCAACCACTTAAGTAGCCCCTTTTCCTTGTCTCAGGCCTGCCACTGCAAGGCCTGTGTGTGCAGTTTCACTGTCACCTCGACTTGGCATTTAAAAGTACTTGCCAAGCCTAAACCTCCCCTTTCTCCACATATAAGTCACCTCTCATGTGTGCCCTAGGTAACCCCTAGAGCAGGGTGCTGTGTGGGTGAAAGGCAGGACATGTACCTGTGTAGTTTACATGTCCTGGTAGTGTAAAACTCCTAAATTCGTTTTTGCACTACTGTGAGCCCTGCTCCCTTCATAGGCCAACATTGGGGCTGCCCTCATACAGTATTGAAGTGGTAGCTGCTGATCTGAAAGGAGTAGGAAGGTCATATTTAGTATGGCCAGAAAGGTAATATAAAATCCTGCTGACTGGTGAAGTTGGATTTAATATTACTATTCTAGAAATGCCACTTTTAGAAAGTGAGCATTTCTTTGCACTTAAATCTTTCTGTGCCTTACAATCCACGTCTGGCTGGGCTTAGTTGACAGCTCCTTGTGCATTCACTCAGACACACCCCAAACACAGGGTACTCAGCCTCACTTGCATACATCTGCATTTTGAATGGGTCTTCCTGGGCTGGGAGGGTGGAGGGCCTGCTCTCACACAAAGGACTGCCACACCCCCTACTGGGACCCTGGCAGACAGGATTGAACTGAAAGGGGACCTGGTGCACTTCTTAGCCACTCTTTGAAGTCTCCCCCACTTCAAAGGCACATTTGGGTATAAAACAGGGCCTCTGCCCTACCTCATCAGACACTTGCTGGAGAAGAAACCTGAACCAGAAACTGCATCCTGCCAAGAAGAACTGCCTGGCTGCTCAAAGGACTCACCTGTCTGCTTTCTACAAAGGACTGCTGCCTTGCTGTTGGCCTGCTGCCTTGCTGAACTCTTGTCTGGCTGTGAAAGTGCTCTCCAAGGGCTTGGATAGAGGTTGCCTCCTGTTCCCTGAAGTCTCAGGACCAAAAAGACTTCTCTTTTTCACTTGGACGCTCCGTGCGCCGAAATTTTCGACGCACAGCTTGTTCCGCGGCGAGAAAAACGCTGCACACCGACGCTGATCGACACGACGCCTTCGGGACGACCGGAACTTTGACGCACGGCTTCGCAAGGACAACGCCGCCCAACCTCCAGAGGAGAAATCGACGCGACGCCTGCCGTGAGATCAAAATTTTGACGCGCTGCCCCGCAGAACGACGCGCAGCCGGAAAACAAGCAGGAAAATACACGCACAGACCCAGGACATCTGGTAATCCCCGCGATCCACAGAAAGAGACTGTCCGCGTGCCGGAAAACGACGCACGACTTCCCCGCGTGAAAAATAACGACGCAAGTCCGTGTGTGCTGGGGAGAAATCGACGCACACACCCTTTTTCCACGCATCTCTTCTTCTGTGGCCCTCTGAGGAAATTTTCCACTCCAAACCAGGTACTTTGTGCTTGAAAGAGACTTTGTTTGCTTTTTAATGACTTAAGATACTTTATATCACTTTTCAGTGATATCTCTACAAATTCACATTGCAACTTTATTCGTTTTGACCTACAATTATCCTGATAAATATTATATATTTTTCTAAACACTGTGTGGTGTATTTTTGTGGTGCTTTATGGTGGTATTGTATGATTTATTGCACAAATACTTTACACATTGCCTTCTAAGTTAAGCCTGACTGCTCGTGCCAAGCTACCAGAGGGTGGGCACAGGATAATCTTGGATTGTGTGTGACTTACCCTGACTAGAGTGAGGGCTTTTGCTTGGACAGGGTGTAACCTGACTGCCAACCAAGAACCCCATTTCTAACACATACCAATCCATAAGATTAAAACAAAATTAAGATCAAACAATTAGGTTATGTGTTTCCCATTTTATAATAGAAAAAGTTACAAATAAAAGAATAGGATTCTCAATGTATCAGTGTCATACATTTGTAAGTGACAAATCTTATTCAAAATTGTAGATCATTTTTACAAAACATGCATAAACCAAAAAGTCTGTGATATTTAGAATTAGTGGCTTCAAGACCTTGACACAATGGAAGGTAGGAAATTAAATCAAATAAACATATTAAATAGGCAAACTGATTCATGTCATCAGCTGGAGCCAAGCATCCTGCCTCATAATAGGATTGCCACATCAATTACACCAGTAGTCAAAATCATGCCAGTACACAATTTATTGACAACAGAATGATTCCAATACACTGTGGCAGTATCTGGTGGCATATCGCTACCTCCAAGTGGTGTGCTACAAAAAGTTATTTCTACAATAATGGGGCGCATAAACAGCTTCACTCACAACACAAAATGAAGATTTAGGCACTGTGAAGGGAGATCAGTATGCTATAGCTTGACATAGACATGTGGTTAGAGAAAGTTAAGCAGCACATATTGCCTTGGTGGCAACATTCAACAGAAATCAGGTCTAATACAATCTCAAGAACTTCCATTCAATCAATGTGCACAATATCCCGGGATAAGATCTATACATCCGAAGTGTGTGTCTGTCCCAGGATCAACCCATGTTCTCTTTGTACTTTCTAACAGACACATATCACAAATGTCACAACTTGGAAATTTCCAAATAAAAATGACATGGTGAAGAATCCTAAACAATAATGACAAGGGAAATTTACTGATTTCACATGAGAAACATTACTCAAATGATAAGTTAGGAGGGCACATATACTTAGCAGAAGCAAAGATGATCAATGTCAATAAACACAGTGGTCAATGTAGGGAACCTTTGATTAACACATATCTTTGCCCTGGAATTTCCTGAACTGACCATTACAACTAAGTTACTATCACAGACTGACATGTTCACTATGTTATAAGTTGTTCTGTCATTTGATGTTATAATATGTAAAGGTAAACCTACACTCAGATGAAGGAGGGGTCAATAAAATCTTGACGTATGTCAGTTCCTTTCTCTTCACCACTGTCATCTTTATTTGACATTTCAGCATCCTGACCCAGTGGCTCTTTATGGTCTTGATCCTCTGCAATCATTGGGATGTTCCATCGCAGGCCTATGTTGTGAACATGCAGCAGGCAACTGTGAATTGGCACACCTTATTGGGTGAGTACAAGGGGGCTCCACCGGTCTTGTCCAGACATCTAAATCTGGTCTTCAGGAGCCCAAAAGCCCACTCCACTGGCCTCCATTTATTTCTATGGGCCTCATTGATGCAGGCTTCCCCTGGCATTGTTGGATTCCTCAGCAGTGCTAAGACCATGGTTGGTTGGGATTAATGGAGTCTCCTAGATGTACATACCTAAACTATGATCAAAGCTAATGATCCTCATGCCATATTGTACTTACCAACATGCCAGGCCCTCTCAGATCCAAATTGTGACATTTGCAGGGGTATGATGCTGTTTAGAATTACAAAGGAATCGCGTGTTGACCCTGGGAATTGGACACACACACTTGAGATGTACAAATCAGGTAAGCAGATTGAATGGAAGTTCTTCCAATGAAGTAGATCTGTTCCCTGGCATGTGGTGGTACAAGGGCAATATGTGTTCCATCAATTGATTCTAGTACATGTGGTAGGTTACCCAAAGCATAACATTCTCCCTTCACATTAGCAAAATCCTGATGTTGTGGAAACTGGATGAAGCTGTTGATGTGTCTCATCATAGAAGAAAGACTTCATGTAGCACACACTGAAAGGTGGTTGTGACATGCCTTTTGATACTGCCAAAGTGTATTGGCAAGATCCTGTGGCCACAAAATTAAGTTCTGCCATGATTTTCACTATTGCTATTGCTGATGTATTCTTATTGTCAGGCAGAAGACCAGGCTTCAGCTGGTGACATAAATCGTTTGCCTATTCAATCTGAATTCTTTTATGATGTCCCTTTCTTCCATGGTGGCAAGATTTGAAAAGGTCTGAACACTTGAGGCTGTCATCTACTAGTTCTTCCTGGGTTCATATTTCTGTATTTGAGTTAGAAGGTTATCAATGAAAAGGGGTAAACAATACTTTGCCTGGCAACACACATCTCATGTCTCAATAATGATACATATATTTTTGGTCCCTATATGTACACATCATTTACTAGTGAATTTGCAACTTAGAAAAACAATGTTTGACATGTCATCATTTTTTTTTTATGTGCAAATGATACATTTGAAAAGTATAATTTGCACAGCAATTATTGTATTTCTAAACTTCCATCAAAGGAATACACTGCATCACTATTGTGGTAAAACATAGTAACGCATTACACTATAAGGTGTCAAAATTAACTAAAAACAGTGTTGTACGTATTTTACATTGGCAAACAAACACGCCATCATTTTAAGTGGTGGTGACGCACTTAACATTTTAAAACTACACTGGTTTGCATCCTGAAATGGCGGCCGACTGACCCTGCTGTCAGGACATTACCAATCCTCCGGCTGTTGGTGGAAGTTGACCTTGTAGGAGGTGTAACACTTCACGATGGACACAGCCACAGGCTAACGTGTGTGACGACTACTCACAAAAGCCAATTGCTGTGTCTGTCATGGATCACGTCCATCGGGTACATGTATGCATTAGGGAAAAAGCTCACTTGCTTCCAAACACTGCAGCCATCAACACCGCTTTCACTTTACTGCTGTTATCATTCTCTGGGTGGCGGGATTCCAGGCAAAACAGGTGACAGGGCCCCTAACTGCTCCCCTCAGCCGCAGGGACTCTTTATCACAGCGTTCCTGTCCCTGTACAGCCAGCTCTATGGGAACCCAGAGGAACAGATACATGATTGTTTACAAAAAGTCTTTCTAACTAACATGTTTCTTATTAAGACAGAGGCTAATTTGTCCCTTGTAGTTTCTGAGTGAAGTGTTGTGATTGGAGTGTAGTCAACTAAATAATTTGGCAAGGGACATAATGATGTTTTTCAATGATTGAAATGTCTGTAAATTGAAAAGAAAAGCCATCTGAATGAATGAGGTGAATTTTCATTTCTATTTACTGACATATCAGGATTTCATGTTACAACCTCCATGCCCCTTACTTTCAGTGGTCAGTAGACACTGTACCATAAGTATAGGTGACAAATGCTTTCATATGTTGAAATGAGAGAAATGTAAAGTGCAAAAATAAACTTTCAAGTTATGGACGTGTCTGAATTTTCCTTTTTGCACTTTAACTGTCTCTCATTTTGTGGGAAATAAGAAGCTGTATGTTTTAGCCATGTCATGGTGCTACATATGGGGGAGGGTATGTCCTGTGCTGCAAGGACTTATGACGCTGGCTATCAATCAGCCATACAAGTATGTCCCATTCCTAAACACATACGTGTTCATACATCCTTTCGGTAGCCTACCCGGACCTTGATGGGCAGATGAGAGCCCAACAGCAGCATCAAGTGGATGAGTTTGTAGCTAATCTTGTTAGTCCCTATTTTTATTTACAGCAATGTTTTATGGAATCAACATGAAGGCTGACACACCCAACACACATGAGGATTTCTGGAGGTGTAAGTTTTGCAGGAGGTGTCTGATGATGTGTTAGGTATATTGATTTGGGATAAAGGTTGCCACTTGATTCCTTATCCCACACCAAGGACTGTTTGGAGCAGGCACATGCCTGCATAAGAAAAAAGAGGTCCCTGCATTTGGTTATGGTATGAGGGACAATTGTACCAAACAAGCCCCATTTGAGGTTTGGGTCAGGTGTGATGCTCTAACAAACATGTGAGAAGGTAATGTGGGTCCTATTACAGGTGACATGGCATACAATGTACTTATGATACAGTTGATGTTTCTGACTTCACATTGGCGAGTTGCTACAATGACCAAACAATAATGATCATCTGGTCCAAAATGACTAGGAACATGAGTACAATGGAATCAGTTCTTCTAAAAAATGTTATAAATATGTTTCACTGCAAGATTCAAATCAGTTTATGTTGACAGAGCAGATTGGCATGAAACCTTACTCCTTCACAAATGTGCATGTCAGCAAGTCTGTTTCAACCAACATGAATTCAGTTGGTAAACTGTATTGATTGAAACAGGTAAGAATGTGCCCACATTGATGACAAAGTAACAAGTACCACAAACAATATCTTAGTGTCCTTAGCTATTTCTAGATGATACATCAACGATGGTGAGAAATGGGATTCTTAAAGGGACTTTGCCAGATGGAAGGCTCCATCACATATATGTAGGAGAATCCTCTCTTGAAAAGTCAATATCTGGACCAAACTATTACTCTTTTTGAAAATGTTTCAAAGCATCAAGGTGTAATCTGCAACATAATGTAAATTGCATGTGACTCTTTGATGAAAAGAATTATGTATGAATCAGTGTCCGTAATATTTACTGTGA
The DNA here is from genome assembly GCF_031143425.1 of Pleurodeles waltl. Classification (NCBI taxonomy): domain Eukaryota; kingdom Metazoa; phylum Chordata; class Amphibia; order Caudata; family Salamandridae; genus Pleurodeles; species Pleurodeles waltl. Next base: position 1,129,395,664 of record NC_090448.1, read on the forward strand.
TATTGCACCACTTTTTGAACAAAGTGAAAGCCATCATTTTCGTAAAAAACATTTAGACAATAGTAAAACTGATTTCAAATAACTAGAGATATTTAGGAGTCGAATGTGAAAATCTTTTTTGCTGTTTACTGCAGTGGATTAGAAATGCATCAAGGCCTATCTATTTACTTATGCAGTAGAAGTCATTTGTCAATCAACCACTAAAATATTTTTCAAAATATCTTCAACAGCATAAGTATGACAATAGTGCATGATACATTGCTAAGCTTTTTAAGTACAGAATTCATATTTTGTTTTGTACATTTGAAATATACTTTAGTTACTTGAGGAATGGGCAGACAAAGGAAACAGGCTTTCAGTTTATAGAAATATTGGTACAACATTACAGTATTTGTAGACACACATTGATTCATCTTTTTCTTTTTGTGAATATAATAATGCAGATTTGTTGGCTTGGAAACACACTGTACAAATGTATTTTTGGCTTACATCCTTTTTGGTGACATAAGTTCACTATTCTAAAAAACAAAGTCCTAGCAATCTGAGGCGTGAAACAGTTCCTGCACACAAATAAAAGGGATAAGAAAGAAGGTCCTACATGATGTAGGAACTAGCATAGTGAATTTAAAAAACTGTGACTAAAAGTTTTCTGAAAATGTTCCCTACACGTCAATGATAATAAAGAACCATGTTTGAGAGACTTGATGCTGGTGAAATATGAAGACTTGGAAAATGTTTTGTGATCAAAGTTCATGATCAGTTCTATTTGCACATATACAATACAACTATAGTATATGTCATTTCAGCTTAATCAGAGATAGAAGAAGGAGACATTGATCACATTGTTAGGGAAGCAGCTGGCCACTTTGTTTTGGGTACGGAGTCTACTCAGAGAGAGAGAGTGGCATAGTGGGTGAGGGGACTGGCACGGAGGACGCAAGTTCATCTACATCATCTTCTGAAGCTTCCACAGAAGACCAGTCCCTCGTGATGGAGTACCCTACTGCTACAGTTCCACCAGCATCCCTGTCTGCCACCCAGTGACCCAAATCCACCCTCCCTTGTGCCCCCTCCCAGTTCACAAATTCTGCCCACTTAAAAGGGGTGGTGTCTCCTTTGCTGCAGGCACTTCACCACCTGCCCGTCTCCTCAGCTGCACGAGGAAGCTAATGACCTCCTACAGAATATCTCTGTAGGCCAGACTGCACTCCTAAATGCCATCCAGGGGCTTGGTTGCCAGATGCAACAAATGATAGCCTACCTGGAAGGCATTCACAGTGCTGTGTCTGGCCTACAGAGGTATTTTCAAGGTCTAGCTTCCTCACCGACCAAAGCCTCCCACCCATCCCAATCTTGTTCCCCAACTCCCACTCCTTCCCCGTCCCAATTACCTAATCCCAGCCCTGCCACAAGCACACTCACTTCCTTCCTTGCATACACCCACTCACACAGACACAAGCAGCACATGCACACATAAACAGACAGCACCCAACACAACAGACACATGCATCACCACCCCATCTACGAGCGTACTCTCAAGTGCCACAACATCCACCTCTACATCACACTCATCCAAACACATTCCGTCACATACACACACCAACAGACAAAACAACACCCACCAGACCGACACGCTCACAATCACCAGATTGCACTACTCCAACAAAACCACACACATGCAAACATGCACGCTCATAGAAGAGCACAGACAACCCAACACCCACCAAACACAAACACACACACACCCAAACATGCACCACACACCAGACCCACATGCACAACACACAGAAACACATACAACACCCACTCCAGCTCCCTCTACCTCCCAAACCCAATCCTATCCCACCCCTTGTACCCCTTCTCTTCAGATGTTTATGTTCTTGCCCTGTTACCGACCCCTTTCTGACCCAAACCTGTCCAATGAAGAAATGTCATTGAGGTGCCTGTTCTGAAACTAATAGATGCCCTTTACTGTGGATGTTGTACTTGGCAGTGTATTCAGGAGGTAGGTTCTGGGCCTGAAGCCCACAATGCACTTTTTGGACAATTTGGATTTACATAAACTATATTTACATGTCTGTTTGAGAGAATAACCTCATTGTTGGATTAAAGTTTCATTTATTTTCAATACTTTGTCCTCCCATTAATTTTAGATTATTAGTAATGGATTGCTGATAATGTTATTTATGCCAATGTGTGTGACATGCACTCATTCTAATTTCTGACAGTGACAAGCACAGGTATTATGTTTGCCATATTTATCGAGTGCATACAATAGTGTTGGACATTGTTATGTTATTGAGACTTATATAGCGCCAGCTACCCGGAGGCCTCGTAGCGCTGATGACATTTGTGATGGACATGTTCATTTTGGCGCAAGCATTCATCATGATACTAGACACTTACACCAAAATTATCCATGTTTCTATTTTTGTGACTTGAGAATGCAGGTGTGTTTATTTTAAGATGATATGTGTTAATAATATACACAGATGCATTACACAGGGAAAATGGCACTTTGGAGTTAAATGACTTCTAATGTTTGAAATTGCGCATGACAAGGTGTAATGTGACTTTAATACACTCTGATATGTTTGACGTTTAGAGGTAACATTGATTTTACATTCTGTGTAAACCCACTTGTTGCATTGTGCAGTGCAATTACTACAATATTTTGCAATAATGTATACCAGTGGTTCCCAAGCTTTTGAATTCTGTGGACCCCCACTTTATCATTACTGGGACCTGTGGACCCCCACTGAATCACTAATGGAATCCAGGGACCCTCTACCCCCATTGAGTCATTACTGAAAGCTGGGGACCTAATCTGTTAATATTATTTAATTATCTAAGCAGTTGCGGACCCCCTGAGGAGGGTTCCTGGACCCCCAGGGCTCCCCAGACCACAGGTTGGGAACCACTGATGTATACTGTTTATGTATCTGATATGGTAGTTTATGGTGAATGATTACACACATTTCAATTTAGGGGTTGATGTGACTTTTTGTGTAGGTGTACATTGGCATGAAGGGAGTTAGTACCAGAATGGTGAGTGTTCATGGCATTTCGAGGTGTGTTTCTTTGAGTTTTTCTAACTACCACATTACACACATATGCATTGCACATCATTGTACTATTGTATTTTTTAAACATGCACAAGTCCAGAGCTAACGTACACAGAGAATTCCGATGATGACAGAGCAAATAGTGACTTACCTTTGGTTCTGGTGACAACAGGGTTGGTATTCAATGTGGTCCAGTAGCAGCAGCAAAGGTAGGACTTACATGATCGGAATCATGGTGGCTGTAAATGGACAAAGTTTAAAAAAGGTAGGTTTCATGCTTATATCCCCCCCAATCTGCCAACTCAGGTGTGGAGATTTAGTTGCCACAGTTTTGTTGGTGGGAAGGAACATTGTGATTGGTCCGATGGTAAAACTGAAAGGAGTCCTGCCACCAGCAACTTTTGCCTATGGTGCCATCATCGTGGGTGTAGATTTCTGGCAGTGAAGGCGGTTTGTAAATGGACTTTCGTCTATGGGACCACCAACATCTAAATATAGAGCACAGACCGCCAAGGTGGCGGGCGGGTAATCTGATGGAAAATGGACGGCGGGACTGATTCTGCCAGGATCCTTATCAGGCCCTTAATCTCCCTGTGTCTAAGATTCTGATACCCATGTGAAGTGCTTGAATACCCCAGGCCAGGTTTCTGCTGTATAAAACTGCAAAAAAAAAAAAATATTGGTGAAATAGGTGAAAGTAGATGTGTGTAAGGCAATTTTTGGTGACAATTGATGTTGGTTATTGTAACAGTCAGTGATTTGAATAAAAAACAACACTTCAGAAAGCTTAAAAGTGCAGCATGTATTTAATACAAAAATAGCGCGGAGTAGGAAATAATCAGGCAACAATTGTCATTTCAACCAGCCTGAGCTCTCAACAAAAAGCCACATGGATCATGTAATGTTAAAATGCATGCAGTTTTGGGCAATTCTGTGAGACATAAATAAGTGACAGAAACTGTTACTTCAACAAAATTATCTAATGAGCAGGAAGCAGGATATTTTCACAGTGCTAAATTTACTATTTTATTAATATCACCCTCCTGTTTGCCAATACTGAAAGTGGGGCTGCGCTTTATTACAAAATGCAGGAAATTTGCAAATGTACTACCTCAAATAAAATGGCTTTTTGGCCCTGGGAATCATGAAAATTAGCATACATATTTAGGCTGATAAAAACTTCAGGTTATTATAAAAACAATATCCAAAGTTGATTATGTGATACATCAGTTCACATTGTGATATACACGTGCAAGGAAGAATTAAGATTTAATGCATTTGAGAAAACATTATTATGTTTTCTCACAATTAATTGCATGTTTGGGCAATTTCAAATGAATGGTAGGAGTTCTGTCTTAATTTGTTTTTATGTATGAAATAACATTGGGCCAGATTTTTAAAAAGTGGCGCTTCACCCAGTGCAGCGCCACTTTTCTTGCACCCCTTAGCGCACCCCTAATACCACCATGTGTGCGCCGTATCTAAGATAGCCATACCATGCCATAGTGGTAGTTAGGGGAACCAGCATCAAAAAAATGTATGCTAGTTCGGAGCTTTGCAGGATTAGCATAAAAAATGTTGACGCTAATCCTACAAAGCCCATTGAGGCCCATTGTAAACAATGATGTGCCTCCTTTTAACTCCTGCTCTGATTTCTTTGTGCAATTTTGGCATACATAAGGCCTGGTGCAGGCATAATGCAGCTCAAAGGGTTACAAAGTGGCACAATGCATGCTTTTGGTGTCGTTGGGCCACATTGGTGTAAATAAAATGATGCTAATGTGGCGCTAGGGGCTCTTAAATCTGCCCCATTGTGTGTTGGAGAGTGCTATTGTAAGCATAGTGTATGTAGCATTGTGAGCAATGATATGGTATACCTGTGCTGCGAAGGATGTGTGATGAATGTTCTGTCTAAATTGTTCTGCTGAATAGTGTGTGTTATTAGAGGTGTAGTAAATATGTCTGTAATAGGAAAATGTGCCATTAGTTATGTGTAGTAAATTATTACAGGTGACTTCTCATGTTACTGTCCCCTGGGATTGATGGTGTACAGGTGTGAGATGGAAACCGGTCCCAGGATGCTTGTTTCCGATCCAGGGAGGACCCGGCCTGGCAGTTCGGGCTAGACTGTTCCCGTGGAAAACAGTGTCAAATCTGATTTGCATATGGCTGAATCCAAACTGGGGTGGCATTGTGAGCAAAAGATTTGATGGATTAAACCCAGATCTATGACTGGGGGTGTATGTTTGATTGGTTCCCCATTCTGTCCATCATTTGTGTTTGTTTGCTTTTGTTGCCATAAGTGTGCCGGGTGTGCCCAGACGTGGGTCCCGGGCTCACTATGTGTTGGAAAGTGGATTATTTGTAAGGGCAGGTAAGTACCTACACTTAGCAATAGACTACTAACCTCCACTTAGGTCCAGTTAGGTCTCAATAAATTAAACCCAGCTCAACCCTTTGTAGCTTGGCAACGAGCGACAAGGCTTAACTTAGGAGAGTAAGTAATGTGTAAAGCACTTAAAATCACAAAAGAGTAAATAAGTAAAACACAAAACAAAATAAAAATCCAACACCAATTTATAAACATAGATTATATTTTTATCTTTAAAATGGCACTCAAACAAATAAAATCGAATAAGGGGGACCGGAGGTATGAATTTTTAAAGAATTTGTGTTTTTTCGCACATAGAAATGAATATCGCCAATCTGATTATCTGGTCGCACCTCGACCGGGGCAAAGTCAAAGTTTAAGGCCGCCCACGATGGAGCCCTGTTTGGCTACAGCAAGTGGGAGGCCTCTGTCAAACATTTGCCTTCAGACTTTGTCGTTTTCTTGAAGATTTTCTTCAGCAGGACGAAGTCGCCAGTCCGACCCGACCTCCCTGGAGCCCTTTCCCGAATACGCGCAACGGGAGTCCTCGTGAAGATTTCCACGTTCGGACTTAGATGATTTTTCGGGATGAAAATCCTTCTAACGGGCGGAACTTGAATCCTGATCCGACGTTTGTGGAGCCCTGTTCAGATACACTGCTCGGGAGGTCCCTGTCAACTTTCTACATTCGGACTTTGTTACTTTTTGGGAGATTTTCTTCAGTGGAAAGAACCTGCAAGTCAGGCCGGGTCACGGTTGAGGCAAGTCGGCTAGCGTTGGTGCAGCGGGTCGGTCCCTATATGGAGCTTTTTCCAAAAAGTTGTCCAATCTTCTCCAAACTTCCAGATCGTCTTCGAAAAGGTCTTTTAAGGTTCTTTTGGAGTCCACAGCTCACCCCAAGGTTCCAGAAGCTCTGAGTTGCTCCTTGAGAGTGCGGACTACAACTCCCAGAATGCACCTGACTCAAACTCCAAAATGACCACTGGTCAGTGGTCAGCTGGCCAGTTTCTTCAGGATCTGAGGCAGGGGACTGGGGTTAGCAATTTTCCCCTGTAGCAAACAGGGAATCCCTCCTTGAACCAGTTGAAGCCAGGCATAGTCCTTCTTGTGGTGAAGCCCAAGTGTGCAGCTGGTGCAGTCCTTTAGAGTGCAGTGTCCAGGTGCAGGTCAGGGGTCCAGCATGGCAGTCCTTCTTTTCCTGATGTTCTTCCTTGTAGGGATCTGAGGTGTGGGTGCAGCTCTGCCTTACTTATCCTTGCTCCTAGGTGAAACACAAGGGAGTCTTGGTTCTGCAACCAGATGCAGGGTCCTCCTCCCTGTGATGACCACTTCCTGGGAAGTGTGGCAAAAATCAATCCTAGGGAGCAACATTCTTCAAAAATACATCATGGCTGAAACTGATTTTTGGAGGCTACATCTGGCTGAGCACCCACTGGTTTGGCTAAAAATCTTAAACACACCCATCCCCTACCCTCTCCTAATCTAATCAAGAGGGCACCTAATTGCCTGGGGTTGCTGGATGTGAGGGAGGTGCTCGGTTGCTCCAAATGTCCTTCCCTGCCTTTGAAGACTTTGGTAACCCTCCACCTTTCTGCTTCCCCAGCTGCTGAGGTAGTTCTCCTCCCCCGGGCACATCCTTTGTGTTCAGCCCAGGCAACTTCACACCTCATCAAGGCAGCCTGGCCAGGCTGCCAGAGGCTGGCCAATCAGAGAAGGGCACTACAGAGCTGAAGTTGGCAACTTTTCAGGTAGAGTTTAAAACTCTTTACCTGAACTAGTGATATTAATTCCCACAATTGTAAGTTGTAGGATTTATTATAAAAATTAGTTTGATCCCAAACTCGAGGTGTCTGACACTTTTTAAATTAAAATAAAGTCTCCCCATTTTAGCCTATCGAGGCTATTCACTATAATGAGGGAAAACTAATTTAGCTATTTTACCTCACCAAGGTTTATAAAACTATTTTTATAAGGTCCCTGCTTATAGTTACATGGCACCCACCCCAGGGGCACATAGGGCACACCTTAGGGGTGACGTATATGTAAAAATAAGGTAGTTTAAGACTTTGGAAGTACTTTTAATTCCAAAGTCGAATTTGCATTTAACTTTAATGTAAAAGCAGCCAGCAAGGCAGGCCTGCCTTTAAAATGACCCTGGGTACCTCAGCAGTGCACCTATGGATGTAGTACCTATGCTGGGGTCCCTAAACCTACATGCCCTACCATTTACTAGGGACTTATAGGTAGGTTGACATAGCCAATTATAATTAGCCTAATTTGCATACTTATTTTATACAGAGCACAGGCCCTGGGACAGGTTAGCAGTACCCATGGCACCATCAGAGTCAGGAAACCACCAGAAAAAAGTGACAAATTTGGGGCAAAAAGTTAGGGGCCTCTGCAATCAGCCTTGTTTTCACACACTATGCCACTGGATTCAAGCTAGCCTGGCTGATGAAGAGTGACACCCTGAAACCGGTCCCAGGATGCTTGTATCCGGTCCAGGGAGGACCTGCCTGGCAGTTCGGGCATGACTGTTCCCCTGGGGAGCAGGGTCAAGACTGATTTGCATATGGCTGGGTCCAAAGTGGAATGGCATGGTGAGCAAAAACAACTGATGGATTAAACCCAGATTGATGACTGGGGGTGAATGTTTGATTTGGTCTACATTCTGTCCATCAACTGTTCTTTTTGCATAGGAAGCTACAAGCGTCAAGGAGCTTAAATTTAATTACGTATTTCTTGTGATCCACTTCCACATTTTGGGGTTCTTTCCTGCTCTAACTTTGACTGGCATTTTCCCTGTCACTTTCTTCCGAACAGAACTGAAAATGTTACTGTTATCAAAATTCCTCACATTGGACCAACCTATTTACTAATCTTCAATTAGATATTCTTCCTGGGGGACACTAAAGGATCCTGCATATTTCCGCTTTAGTCTCCAGCTATTGCACTACTAATGACCCAGTACCACTGAGGTCTCCAGTCTTGCACTGCCCGAATCCCCAACTTGTATTCTACGGTAAAAAGTCATGGAGAGTCACTGTTTTTTTTCTCACTCCTGGTGGTGCCCAATGCTGACGTTCTTTTTCTTCTATCTCAGCAGGAAACTAACCCTTTAACAGCGTGATCTTGCAATCCTGCAGACACTGCTTAGCCTCATCTTTGGGCCACCAGATAACTTGCTATAACTTCCAGAGAGGTAACCTCAAAGGCTCTGCTTGTTTCATCATAACGCCCCTGTTGCTGACTTTAAGATATTCTGATCTCATCTTTGTCCAATCTGCTGTCATCCAATTTATCATTTTATGTCCATGAAGATGCTACTACCTCCCTCACCACAGAGCCTTACAATATAGAGCCTTACAACTATTGCAATATATAGTTTAGTTTCTGTGCTCCTGTTTCCTGTCTTAGTTTATTATTGAGCAATTGTATTTGTGCAGGAAGGGGCATGATTTAGAAAGCAGCACACATAGAAAGAGGAAAAACCTAGGAGATATATGAATAGTACTCCTCGTTAAGCCTTGCCTTGGGAAGGCATATCATTTCTATGCATTTCCAGGTTTACTAGTGTTAGTAAATCTTGGAATGCGCCAAAAACCATGGTTGGATGTGTGGGAATGATGCTCCACCCACAGAACGCCTTCTCAAGGCACAGAAGGCAGTGACTTGTATACCTTAATTTCTCCAGATTTACTATTTCATGCAGACCCACACAAACTGGCTCTGTGTGTCATAGTAAATCTCACTTAAGGCTTGTTGTTGCCTCTGTTGCCTTCCATGACTCACCAACAACGCAAACCCTTAATAAATCTGGGCCTCAGTTCTCTCTTAGCAAGAGTTAAAGTTGTGCCCTCGCCATGCACAATGTTGTTATCAATGATGCAGGCCCCAGCACCAGTGTTCTTTCCCTAAACTGAACCTTTGTCTCCACAATTGGCACACTCCTGGCACTCAGGTAAGTCCCTTGTAACTGGTACCCCTGGTACCAAGGGCCCTGATGCCAGGGAAGGTCTCTAAGGGCTGCAGCATGTGTTATGCCACCCTGGGGATCCCTCACTCAGCACTTGCACACTGCCTCACAGCTAGTGTGTGCTGGTGGGGACAAAATGACTAAGTCGACATGGCACTCCCCTCAGAGTGCCATGCCAACCTCACACTGCCTGTGGCATAGGTAAGTCACCCCTCTAGCAGGCCTTACAGCCCTAAGGCAGGGTGCACTATACCACAGGTGAGGGCATATGTGCATGAGCACTATGCCCTTACAGTGTCTAAGCAAAACCTTAGACATTGTAAGTGCAGGGTAGCCATAAGAGTATATGGTCTGGGAGTTTGTCAAACACAAACTCCACAGTTCCATAATGGCTACACTGAAATCTGGGAAGTTTGGTATCAAACGTCCTAGCACAATAAATGCATACTGATGCCAGTGTGCAAATTATTGTAACATACACACAGAGGGCATCTTAGAGATGCCCCCGAATACCAATACGACTTCTAGTGTAGGCTGACCTGTTTCTGCCAGCCTGCCACACACCAGACATGTTGCTGGCCACATGGGGAGAGTGCCTTTGTCACCCTCTGGCCAGGAACAAAGCCTGTACTGGGTGGAGGTGCTTCTCACCTCCCCCTGCAGGAACTGTAACACCTGGTGGTGAGCCTCAAAGGCTCACCCCTTTTGTTACAGCGCCCCAGGGCATCCCAGTTAGTGGAGATGCCCGCCCCTCCGGCCACTGCCCCCACTTTGGTGGCAATGCTGGAGGAGTTAATAAGAAAAACAAGGAGGAGTCACCCACCAGTCAGGACAGCCCCTAAGGTGTCCTGAGCTGAGGTGACTCCTACCTTTAGAAATCCTCCATCTTGAGTTTGGAGGATTCCCCCAATAGGATTAGGGATGTGCCCCCCTCCCAACAGGGAGGAGGCACAAAGAGGGTGTAGCCACCCTCAAGGACAGTAGCCATTGGCTACTGCCCTCGCAGACCTAAACACACCCCTAAATTCGGTATTAAGGGGCTCCCCAGATCCCAGGAAATCAGATTCCTGCAACCTGAAGAAAGAAGGACTGCTGACCTACAATCCTGCAGAGAAGGAGGAAGACGACAACTGCTTTGGCCCCAGCCCTACCGGCCTGTCTCCAACTTCGAAAACCTGCAACCAGCGACGCATCCGACAGGGACCAGCGACCTCTGAAGCCTCAGAGGACTGCCCTGGACTAAAGGTCCAAGAAACTCCTATGAACAGCGGCCCTATTCAAAACCAGCTACTTCTTTGCAACAAAGAAGCAACCTTCCAAGACTGCACATTTCCCGCCAGAAGCGTGAGACTTCTCACTCTGCACCCAACGCCCCCGGCTCGAGATTCAGAGAACCAACACCTCAGGGAGGACTCCCTGGTAACTGTGAGCCCGTGAGTAACCAGAGACAACCCCCCTGAGGCCCCACAGCGACGCCTGCAGAGAGAATCGAGAGGCTCCCCCTGACTGCGACTGCCTGTGACAAGGGACCTGACGCCTGGAACCAACACTGCTCCCGCAGCCCCCAGGACCTGAAGGAACCGAACTTCAGCGCAGGAGTGACCCCCAGGCGACCCTCTGCCTAGCCCAGGTGGTGGCTGTCCCGAGAAGCCCCCCCTGTGCCTACCTGCACCGCTAGAGTGACCCCGGATCCCTCCATTGTTTCCTATCTGAAACCCGACGCCTGCTTTACACACTGCACCCGGCCGCCCCCTGTGCCGCTGAGGGTGTGTTTTGTGTGCCTACTTGTGTCCCCCCTAGTGCTCTACAAAACGCCCCTTGTCTGCCCCCGAGGACGTGGGTACTTACCTGCTGGCAGACTGGAACCGGAGAACCCCTGTTCTCCATAGGCGCCTATGTGTTTTGGGCACCTCTTTGACCTCTGCACCTGACCGGCCGTGAGCTGCTGGTGTGGTAACTTTGGGGTTGCCTTGAACCCCCAATGGTGGGCTGCCTATGCCCCAGGACTGAGACGTGGAAGTGTTTTACTTACCTCCTAATCTAACCTTTACTTGCCTCCCCCAGGAACTGTTGATTTTTGCAGTGTCCACTTTGAAAATAGCTTATTGCCATTTTTACAAGGACTGTATATGATATTGCTTTTATTCAAAGTTTCTAAAGTATCTAAGTGAAGTACCTTACATTTAAAGTGTTTAATGTAAATCTTGAACCTGCGGTTCTTAAAATAAACTAAGAAAATATATTTTTCAATATAAAAACCTATTGGTTTGGAGTAAGTCTTTGAGTGTATGTTCCTCATTTATTGCCTGTGTGTGTACAACAAATGCTTAGCACTACCCTCTGATAAGCCTACACACTACCACATAATAGAGCATTAGAATTATCTAATTTTTCCACTATCTTACCTCTAAGGGGAACCCTTGTGCACACTATTTCTTACTTTGAAATAGTATATACAGAGCCAACGTCCTACACCTTGTCACTGATATTTTCACCTAAGGTCACTTAAACTTTTTCAATGAATTTTTGAGGTTTTTTTAAATATAAAGTAACATTATAAATCATGAAATGGGGCCTTTGGTTGGCAGTGAGCTTGCTCCCTGTCCAAGCAAGGACCCTCACTCTAGTCATGGCAAAGGAGAAACACACCTGGTTGACCCCGTCTCACCCCTTTGGTAGTTTTGCTCGAGCACAAAGGCTTAACCTAGAAGCAATGTGTAAAGTATTTGTACCAACAAACAGTAATATAGTGAAACACTACAAAATGGACACAACACATGTTTAGAAAAATAGTCAATATTTATCTAAATCAGACAAGACCAAAAGGACAAAAATCCAACATACACAAGTCAAAATATGAATTTTCAAAGTAAAAAGAATCTTGCTCCATTGAAAACAATGGAAACGTTGATTTTACACAAAGTACCTGGTTTGGGTCAAAAGTAAAGTTGGATGGGCGAGCATGTGTCGGAAAAGTCAGAAATGCATCAATTCCTCACTCGCAAGGGAGGCCGTGCATCATTTCTTCTCCGGTCGGGGAGGTAATGCGTCATTTTTCTCCATTGCAAGAGAGCGATGCATCGATTTCCGGACAGGGCACCTCAGATCAGCACAGGTTCACAATGATTTTGACGCCCAGCGATGATGCTTAAGAAATCCGGTCGCACGCTGTTAGAAACCCACTCTGCTTGGTGTTTGTGTCATTATCAGTAGCCACAAGCGGGTGTTGCGTTGTTTCTTAATCTGCGATGCCTCAGTTTCCCAGCCGCGATGCAGGTGGGGCATCGATTACACCTGCAAAGCGGGCGGCGCATCGTTTTTCAGCTGCGTTGCAGAGGAAGTCTTTGATGGCCCTGAAACTTCAAAACAGGAGGCAAGCTCAATCCAAGCCCTTGGAGATTCTTCTCATGCAGGAATACGCCACAAATTCCAGTCTTTGTCCCCTTTCACAGGCAGGGGCCGCACTTCTCCTCAGCTCTTCAGCTCTTCTCTTTGGCAGACGTTACTCTTGAATCCAGAAGGGATCCTGAAGAAATCTAAAGTCTGGGGTATTGGGTCCACTACTTATATACCCCTTTCTGCATTTAAAGTTGCTTCAAAGAGAAGTCTCTGTTCTTTACAGGATGCTGGCTTGCCCAGGCCAGGCCCCAGACACAGACCAGGAGGTTGGAGACTATATTGTGTGAGGGCAGGCACAGCCCAGTCAGGTGTAAGTGACCACTCCTCCCTCCACTCTAGCCCAGATGTCTCATCAGGATGTGTCACTGTCTAGAGGAGATTCACAAACCACCGAACTGTCAGTCTGACCCAGACAGGGAATCCACAAACAGGCAGAGTCACAGAATGGATTAAGCAAGAAAATGCCCACTTTCAAAAGTGGCATTTTCAACCTAACTATCTAAAAAACTATTTCACTAAAAGATGTATTTTTTAATTGTGAGTTCAGAGACCCCACACTCCAAATTTCTATCTGCTCTCAAAGGGAAACTGCACTTTAAGGATATTTCAAGACAGCCCCCATGTGGACCTATGAGAGAGATAGGCCTTGCAACAGTGAAAAACGAATTGGGCAGTATTTAACTGTTATGACATGTAGAAACACATCACTACATGTCCTATCTTTAACACACACTTAACCCTGCATGGGGCTATCTAAGGCCTACCTTGAATTGGCAGTGCAAGACTGCACACACAGACAACGCAGTGGCAGGTCTGAGACATGTTTATAGGGCTACTCGTGGGTGGCACAATCAGTGCTGCAAGCCCACTAGTAGCATTTGGGTTACAGGCCCTGGGCACCTCTAGTGCACTTTACCAGGGACTTACTAGTAAATCAAATATGCCAATTATGGAAAGCCAATTACACATACAGTTTCACACAGAGCATGTGCACTTTAGCACTGGTTAGCAGTGGTAAAGTGCTCAGAGTCCTAAAGCCAACATAAACTGGTCAGAAAAATTAGGAGGAAGGAGGCAAAAAGTTTGAGGATGACCCTGCAAAAAGTGCCAGGTCCAACAATATATATATATATATATATATATGCAAACAAAGTCTGCTTTCTGCAAGTGATAGCGGTCAAACAGCTCTCACTTGCAAAAAGCAGAGTTTTCATCTGTCTTCCCTGCGTGTAAATATGTGTGCGGGGAAGACACATGAAAACATTGCTCCTGCAAGCAGGAAGCTGATGTCAAAAACAGCTCCCTGCTTGGGGGGGCAATGCCAGTTCCCACAGGACGTGAGGAGATGGCTAGGACTGCGAGGGCCTTCTGGCTCCTCCTGCGGCCTTGTCACTCTCTCTCTCTGTTGGACCTGGCCCTTTTTGCAGGGTCATTCCCAAACTTTTTGCCTCCTTCTTCCTATTTTTCTACTCTAGGACTCTGAGCACTTTATCACTGTTGATCAGTGCTAAAGTGCAGATGTTCTCCCTTCTAAAGGCGGTATGATTAGCTTACACCTAATTGGCACATTTAATTTACTTGTAAGTCTCTTGTATAGTGGTATCTCTATACCCAGGGCCTGTAAATTAAATGCTACTAGTGAGCCTCCAGCACTCCTTGCGCCACCCACAGAAGTTACCTTTCAAACCTGTCTCTGGCCTACTAGCCTAGGGACTGCATGCATGTTTTTCTGTCACAGGGACCTGGCATCTAAATATACATGCCAAGCCTGGAACTCCCCTTTTACTACATGTAAGTCACTCCTAAGGTAGGCCCTAGCTAGCCCTTTGGGCAGGGTGCTACGTATGTGTAAGGCAGGACTCGTGCCTGGTTGTGTGGCCTGTCCTGGTAGTTATAAACAGCCTATTTGGTTTCTCACTGCTGTGAGGGCTGTCTTGCTCATAGGATTGCATTGGAAATGCCCTGCCTTATGTCTATTGGGTATTGCCTGATCTATGAGGAGTAGTGTAGGCATGTTTGGTATGGTTGTAATGGTAGTGATAAATGCTGCTTACTGGTTTAGGTGGATTTTTTATTGCCATTACAGAAATGGCACTTCTAGATAGTGAGCATTTCTCTGTTCTTATGACTCTGGTGTTTTGCAACTTGACTCCAATCCACATCTGGGGCAGAGTGACAGCTGGGCTTTGTGCATACTGTTCAGACAGACTGTACACAGGGAGGGTCGAGGTGTCTGCATATTGAATGGTCTTCCTGGGCTGAGAGAAGGGGAGGTGGGGCACTCCTACATTTGTAAAGGCTGTGCCCTGGCCTCACACAAAGGGCTTGTTTACCCCAAACCGATGTCTGGAGCCTGTGCTGGCGGTAAGAGGGGACACTCCTAGAACCAGTTGGAACTGGTTGGAACCTCTTATCCCTCTTGTGGTAAAAGTTGTGCAAAACTAATTATAAGTACAGAGGGGTTTTCCCCACAATAAAGAGACACTCGGAGACATTCTTGAAGAACTGACCTGGACACAGAATGCTGCTGGAGGGACTCACCAGGAACCGCCTTGAATTGCTGCTGTTGTGCTGACCTGTGACCTGCTGGGTCACTAGGAGGAACTGGCACTGACTGTAACACCTTGTGCTGACTTGCTTGTTGGGCCATACCACCCTGTGCTCCCTCTAGCTGTCTCCAGAGGCTGGGTGCTGAGGCCCCTGTTCCCCTGCACCTTTTTCCTGCACTGAAGTGGTGCAGGAGGAGCGCTCTATTCTTTTTCCTAAAGAGCGTGAGGGGAGAGCTTTATCCTTTTGAATTAGTGCTTGGTGAGCACTTTTCTCCGACGTGATTGTGCCCAAACATAAGCAATAGGGGGAGCGTCTCTTGATTCCACTATCTGTTTTCCAGCACATGAAGGGCGCTACAGTGCGTGACTGCCTGGGCACCCCGCCCCTCCTCTGATGCAAGGGAGAACAAAAGGGGCCCTCTGGCAACCTCTCAGTGCTGCACGACGAGGAGCGCTTTCTTGAGTGCCTACAGGGCACTGACAGGGCTCGCCTTTGGTGACCCTTTGCCTGCGTGTGGAGAGCACGAACCTGCTCTCATGCTTTTGCGGGCGAGGGGGGGCCACTGACGTCCCTGTGATTGGCAGCCCCTACTCATGTGAAGAGAAGGAGTGTGATGGTGGACCAGCCGGCACCCATCTCTGGAGTTGGAGCGGCGGGGACAGCAGCGCTCTGCTCCCCCTGCTCTGCCGTGCGGGTGTGGCACCGCCTGGGTTGGACGAGATCCTGAGCGCCCTGCAGCAGGGCACCAGCAACAGCACACTGGTAGCTGGGGGGCAAAGATTCATCGGTGGGACTGTTCTAGGTCTCCCCACGGTGGACAGAAAGCGTGTGGGATTTATTGCCCCAGTAGAATTTCCACTGGATCTGGGAAGGCTTGTTGTTTGGGGGTGGGGGAGCCGGACCTTTTTGGTTGGCATACCTATCCCTTGCAGGGCGGGAAGGGAATCTCAACGGAGGCCATATCTTGCTGAGGAAGATTCACCACCTACTGGGGATTCTGTTTGCTGGGGTGACCCCTGTGTGAGGAGCAGGGCCACTTCTTCTACTGGATGCAGTTTGCAGTCATTGGAGCATGAGAGCCCCTGGATTGGACAGGGTGTGTCTCATCGGATAGGGGATGCACAGGGGCACGATCACCTTTGTTTAGAGGGCGAGGTTGTGCCCACCCTATCACTTAATTTTTATTCCTTTGCTCTTTCACCCTATGTATTTCTCCTGTATTTCCAGACCTGGTTGAGTTTGTACCTCGTACTTCCAGGTTGGGTTGACGTGCCTATGTGCAGGATCTGCTGAGAATACAGTGAGAGTGGGGATAATGCCTTATGAGATGTGCTACATGGCAAGATGTTCATTACATGGTGCAATATGTTGATGATCCGTGCTACTGAAATGTTTTTCAGGACTTGCCCTTGTGTTCTCTGATGTTCCTTGTATGAGCATTTATGATGGTGTGTTTACTAGGACCATGTGCATTTTTGGTAACGTGTTTACTATGACCTTATGCATTTCTGGTGCTATGTGTTTTACCATGATGTGTGCGTTTTAGCAATGCTTACCTGACTACTGCTTATGTTGCAGGATAACCAGTAACCTATGTGTTGTATGTGACTACAGCTGGCTTTCACAGAGTAATAGTACTATGTAAAGTTCTGACAACTGCTTGGGTGGCAGGGTATTACTGACATGCTGTGTTTGGTCTAATGATGTTGTGTACAATACAGTTTAATTTCATATAACATGATATTGTGTTTCCTTTGTGGTGGGGACAGTGCATCACGTGTGTTGTGTGTGTTGTGCAAACGCTTTACACATTGCCTCTAGGACGGGCCTGACTGCTCACGCCAAGCGACCAAGGGGGTGAGCAGGGGTTATCTTGGGTGTGTAACTCTCTCGCCCTGACTAGAATGGGTGGGTTCTGCTTGGCTTAGGTGCATACCCTAGCCAATCCGAAACCCCATTTCTAACACTCTCTTCTATTTCATAGTGGGATGGAAGAGAGAGAGAGAGATTGATTGTCATTGCAATGGTCTCTCCATGCAATGACTTGAAAGTGTCTAACTAGCAAGATGTTTGGGAAGAATATTACAGTTACGTTTGGATGCAGAGAAGAACAGAGACACTTCTGGTCTAATGGTCAGTCTTCTACTGCCACTCAGTAGGCTGAAGGTTCAAATCCTAGTATCTCTTGGCAGAATGTATTTATTTAGTAGTGTTTTGACTGTTAAAGCCTCCTAATGACATTCACTTTTCTTTCCAATCACATGTGTGGGTTGACTGTCATAGGTATGTCTGGAAGCATCATAGTAAGGAGCCACATGTGGCCCAAAGGTAGTGTGAGTTATAGTTACCTTAGGACATGAGTTATAGTTATTTGAGATAACTCTAACTATAAAAGGGGAATTTCTGTGGTTTTGTATGTTTAAAATATGAGCCTAACAATAACGTCCCTGTGACCTTTGTGTTTTTTAAGTGAATACCTACGGGCAGTCGCAGGGGAGAGGATCACTGAGGCTGACAATAGAGATGATAAGTGGTTTCAGAGGTCAGGGTGGAGGTACCCTGACCCCAGGAGTTTGATATAGGGTGTTTGAGGGTCTAATTATGGGTCTGAAATGATTTTTCTTCACCATGTCATCGAAGATCCTCGAATATTCGAGGACAATAAAGGATATTTGAGGATATTTGCGAATATTCAAGAATATGCAAAAACATTTTTTTTAAAACATTCACAGACTCATTCATACACTAATTCATTCACTCATACATGCACTCAGAGACTCATGCGCCCACTCACACACCCACTCAGACACTCATCCACCCACTCAGGCCCACTCATAGACTCACATACCCACTTTCAGATCCACTCACGCACCCACTCACAGATCCACTGACAGAGACAGGCCCTGTGGCCAGCTCCCGCTGTGCATGGCCAAAGGCTGTGGGCAGCACAGGGTTGGGTGGTTATAAGGGCTTGCTGCAGGCCCTGTGGCCAACACCCACCTCACACGGCCGATTAACGTAAAATTACTTTACATTAAATCACCATAGAAATTCACTGAAAAAACAAAGGTTACTGGGACGTTATGGTTAGGTACTAAATTTACTGATACTAAACCATACAAATTCAGCAGTTGTAATTAGAGTTATTTCAAGTAACTATAACATGTGCGTTAAGGTAACAATAACTCACGACTTACCCATGCACAGCTAATTACTCCACATATTATATCACTGATGACATCTTCGATGGCATCTTTGATATTATCACTGCAACATTTGCAATAACTACAGAGACCAGTGACGTCTTCAATTGGGGTGTAACCTGTGATGGAAAATCTATTCTGTAATTTCCAAATATCTGTAATATTTATGGGTCATTCTGAAATGTCATAATTCGTTGACTCAGTTCGGGAATAGAGCCCAGGCCTTTTGTCAACCTGCAGTGTCCAGTTAATTACATTTCTCACCAGCAGCAAGAACCCCCAGGAGCAGATGTGACCAGTGACTCCTGAATGACACCATTTTGAACTGTCTCAGCACACTGTGCAGGGGGGGGATGGGACAAGGTGGAGAGCTGATGTGACATTTGATTGGCCAGAGGCACCTGACATCTGGAACTTTCTTCTCCCTTTTAAAAACTCTTGCACAAGGGAGTGACTGTCTTACCTGGTGATTTCTCTGCATTTCCCTGCTGGACTAATGGACCACCATGAAGAACTAGAAGGAGGAACCCCTTGAGGCCCGGAAAGGACTAAAGACTCTGCCCAGTTCACGCCAGGACCAGTGGATCTCCCCAGGGGTCACTGAGGCTGGCTCCCTTACGCCCCCTGAAGACCAGTTGGGGGAAAGCCCTGGACTTTTGCACCCAGAAAACAAGACCAGGAGGATTTCTGATGCCGGGAGTCAAGAGAACCAGCTCCCTGAGTCCCCTTTGGAGGTGAAGAGGTTTGCTGCAACAGACCCCAGTGGATAGAGCCAACCACCAGGAGTTAAATGAGCCTAGGATCATCAAAATTGTCCCAACATGACCCGACTTATTGCATTTGAAAGTTTGACGACCTTTGACTGTTTCTTTGCATGGAGTGTGTGAGGCTCCACCCTATCGGTGGTCGGTGTAAGGAATGGCTATGAATTCACACCCTGGGAGGTGGACTACAAGATGTTCCCTCCCCTGATCATTCTCTCCCCAGGGGGACAACACTTTTTTTTTTTTTAGGGAGGAGGCATGTATATGGCCAGCTCCCTTGACTCAGGTGTAGTGTCACTTGCATTCCAGTCATGACCTCCTTCCAAGGCATACTCTTGAGATGTGGTGTTGGAGTGAAAGGCAGTTAGGAAAGGCAGTTGTGAGTGTTATGTACCAGCTGGGCTTTTCTGCTATGACAATAAAGAGTCATGATGACATCCTGTAGTCTCTGCCTTCACACCGGGGACCCTGCCACCTGGGTTGCATTACCTAGAGAGGGGACTGGGGCCCATCCTCGACCCCCATGAGTGGGGAGGCCACCGCAGCACACTGCACTCTGCCTGCAGGAGTGGGCAGGGAGAACGAAGCTGACGGCTTCCGTTGCCGCACATGGAGGTGCGGGCCACTCGGGAGCTGGCAGAGTAGTCATGGCTGGTCTCCCTGAACTGCCCCCAATGAAATGGAGGAATAGGAACGCCCACTGGGACCAAGCACCCTGGAAAAGATTTTAAAAAGAGGCAAAGAAAAAGCCTGTGGCTCCCCGGCTTAGCAAGAGAGCTGTTACTAAAATAGTCACTGCTCCAGGAGAAAAGCCCAACAGTGCCCTGCGAGACTCTTCAGTTTTGCACATTCTCTCTCATTGTGCTGCCCCAAGAGTGCCACGGGCATCACCAATGAATTGCGGGCGGTGTGGGGGGTAGCAGAAGTGCAGCTGCTCACCCCTTAAACAATGTTTTAAAAGTACTCACTGGACAATCATTTATTGAGTGTCATTATTGTGAGCTGGTGAACGGTGATTACTACCCCAGACCACCTCCCCTGAGTCGTCCCTGAACTGCTCTGCCTTGCTACCCTGAGTAAGCTTTAAAATGGGGCGCTTGGTTCCTAGTATGGGGAAATGTGGATCTATTAGTTGTGCCGGCCACACAACCTCTAATCCAATGTCCTACAAAAGGCTTTTCTACCAACAAAATGAACACAAACTAAGCTCTGTAACAGACACTTGGGTTAGCAGACTGCACCATTCCGGATACAGACACTTAGCCAAATTCCAAATACCATGGTGGAATGTCTATGACAGCACCTTGGAATAGACAGCCAGAACAATCAACACACTGGAAGGATTCCACAATGTCTTCCAATCCTCACTAGGCAGAACTAAACATACACTCTATAAATTTATAGAAGCATTACAAAAAGAGCAAAGCGATCAACAACTACGAACTGAGTAATCTGTTAGCCAAATTGCACCTAAATTTAGCAAACAAACCAACAGAATGTACAGCATTCTACAATGTAAAGTCAAAGGGCCTCATTAGGAGTGTGGGGGTCCCACCACGGGACTGTCAAACTCAAGGGGAGCATGCCACCGCATCCCCCATCCCTATTACAAGGTTTCTGCCAGTATAGAGCATTCTCGCTGGTCAGACCGGCTGGAACAATGCTATGAGATAGCACTTAAAGGCGCAAAGTGCAATCTTGCAGGAGAGAGGGGGCGACCAGTACACTTGGAATGCACAGTGTCTGCAAAGAAGACAGTGCGCATTCTGAGGGTGCTGGACAGGGGGGCCCCTACACTGCCCATGCCATCGGCATGGGCAGTGCAGGGGCCACCATCTGGGTCTCAACATTTGTTCTCTGCTAGCCTTTTCATGGCGGGGTCCCTGCCATAAAAAGGTGGAGAACAAGGTTGTAACCAGCCAGGCGGCACCAAGTTCAGCGCTGCCCTGGCTGTCTATGACCATTACCGCCGTCCCCGCCAGGATCACAGATCCCAACGGATTCTTTAGAAGGGTCCGCCCACCTAACTCGTAATGTTGCAGTTGGACCGCTACGGCTATCATGCCTCCACAGCGAGGATGGCGGTCCTAGGACCGACAGCCTGGTAATGAGGTTGAAAGTCTTCATTAACAACAAAAGAGTAGCTCACTTGAAAATAATAGCCAAAAGCATATTATAAAATAGAAAGTAACCTACAAAAGTCCCCAAAAAACTGTCCACAAAATCTGAACCAACATCACAAAAAAAAATTTATGTACATAATAAACGTACTTATTTTCTTACATCAGTCTAAACATTACATAAAATTGCAATGTTAAATAAGACTAAAACAATAAACTAATGCATAAATTATTTACACGAAAAATTTAAACCTCACCAACCAAATATTTTAAAGGACAATTTCAATCCATTACACAAAATGAATACAACACATAAACCACACATTTCCAAATAAGAATCACATAATTTTTACACAAACAGTAAAATATAACATTTCACAACCAAATGAATTAAAATAAATATGATGCACTGTTCTGTAGCTGCATGTTTTCCACTGTACCTACGTAGTCAAAAATAATAATCCACAAAAATTTGGAAAATATTTCCCAAAAAGACAGCAAAAATGCACAAATAAAACAAATCCAATAGACATCCCT
Source organism: Pleurodeles waltl (assembly GCF_031143425.1). Classification (NCBI taxonomy): domain Eukaryota; kingdom Metazoa; phylum Chordata; class Amphibia; order Caudata; family Salamandridae; genus Pleurodeles; species Pleurodeles waltl. The sequence goes on from NC_090448.1 coordinate 1,129,417,649, forward strand.
TGGAGCAATCCAAATTATATAGGAACCATAAAAAACCTTAAGAAACGTTTACAAAATAAACTCTCCTGGAAACCCTAAAACATAGGAAATCAAAATTAGAAAATATTGGTTGAATATAAACCAAAAGTGATTTCCCTAAACGAAAAAAAAAATGGGAACTTCCAATGCCCTTAGGACATGTTTGCAGACAAAAACCTATAAACTAGGAAACCCACCTACAAAACACATTACATTCCCAAATATGTATGTAACACTTAATCATCATAAAACAACATAGCACAATGTGACATAACATGACAATACATTACTAAGACAGTGTACAAATACCCCAAACTATAAACTAGTGAAAAACACTACTATTAATACAACTAAATACACAAAAAACCCACAAACAATACTATAACTAACCTCTGGACCTACCCCTAGACCTCACCCTCAAACCCCTTAAAAAACACAAACCTTAAAAAGTACTTACCTGTTTCGATGAACAGCAGCACCATACTGTGAAGTGAATCCAGGAAAAAAGACTAAAGTGACACAAATAGATTACAAAATAGAAGGTGGAGGTAAAAAATGGCTGCTAAATGAAACTAAAAAAACACTATCTTCCAATAGAAATACATGGGAAGTAATTTTAAAATGTTGAATAAATGTATTAAAAATGTAAAAAAATTATTAATCATGTAATACGTCAAAAAAAATTGGAAAATTTTGAGAAACTGTAAAGTATAAATTAATTGATTGTATAAAATAAGTATGATTATCTAATATATACTGAAAAAAGTATGTTCAAATGATGTTGAAAATATGTATATAAAGACATTTTAAAAATGTCAAACAATGGAAATAAGAGGAAAATGTACAACATATAGGCCGTCATTATAACTTTGGCGGTAACTGCCAACATGCCACCGCCGTGGCTACCAGCGGTCTATGCGTATTATGACCATCAAGGGTATTCCGCCAGAAGGCTGGCGGAATACCTCCGACAGTCATGGCGGCGGACGGCGGTAAGGCGGCGCTGCTGAGAGCAGCACCGCCACGCCAGCAAAACACCGCCGACCGTATCATGACCAATGATAAAGCCTGGCAGTGTTTTGCTGGCGGACGCTGCTGCTGACAGCAGCGGCGTGGCCCGTTTCCAGCCGGAGGGCCCCCTGCAAGCAGATAAGTCGGGTTCACCGACAGGAGATGGGGGTAGGGGGTGTTGTGTGTATGTGGGGGGATGTGTGCGTATGTTTTGGTATGCGTGAATGCGGGTGTGAGTTGCGTTGAATGAGTGTGTGAATGACTGAATGTGAGTGTATGTTGTGTGTTGTGAATGCGTGTGTGCGACAAAGTATGTTGGTGTGTGTTGCGGTGTGTGGGTATGTACGTGTGCATGCGTGGGTGGTGGTGGGTATGCGTGTGTGCATGTGTGTATATGGGTGCGCATGTGGGTGTGTACATGTGCGGGGGTGGGAAAGGAAGGGGGAGGGTGGGGGAGGGCTTTGACGAGACCCCTATCAGTGCCAGGGAAGGGATTCCCTGGCACTGATAGTGCCTACCGCCATGGTTTTCGTGGTGGTAAGATTGGCACAAAAACCATGGTGGTATGCCGGGTCCTAATCCTGAGGGTGGGATTGTGATGGCTGCCAGGCTGGAGACCAAAGTCTCCAGCCCAGCGGCCATTACCAACCTGGAGGTCGGTGTGTTAAAGTGGCTGTCTGTGATGGTGGTTACCGCCAGGGTCAAAATCCCATTTTTGATGGTGGTATTAATGACGCTTTAACACCGACCGCCAGGGTCGTAATGAGGGCCATATTACTATTAAAGTATGATTTACATTTTTAATGCAATAATAAAAATACATTAATAATGTTTTTTTTCCTATATAGAAATGTTGACTCTTAAGTTGAAATATGTATGTTTAAAACTGTAAAAATATGCATTAAGTAAACTTGAAAAACATAGATAAAATGAGAAAAATGTATGTCTTCATTCCATAAAAATATATGATTAGCAATATTATTTATTACAAAAATATAACCAACTATTATGATTCTACACACCAACAATATTAATTTAATAATACAGCCTATTTCTACTACAATTAAACAAAATATTTCACACTAAAATTATAAAATTAAATAATCACACTCCAACATAAACCAAATGTAAGTGGTGGACATTAAAGGGTTGACGTTTGCTATTCCCACTTTAATGTTTACACATTTGGGGAAGGTGTTGGACAATAAAGGGGTGCCATTTACTATTCCCACTCCTATCTCAACCATTTTGGGGAAGGTGTTGGGCACTACAAGGGTGACATTTACTATTCCCACATCAATCTATACCAATTTAGGGAATGTGTAGGGCGTTAAAAAGGTGCAGTTTACTATTCCCACTTCAATCTAAACCAATTGAAAGAAAGTAAACTATTTTGAAGAAAATGTTGAACACTAAATCATGACATTTACTATTCTAAACTCCAATCTATACCAATTTGCGGAAGGAGTTGAATTCTAAAAGAGATGGCATTTACTATTCCCACTCCAATTTAGAACAATTTGAGGAAGGTGTTGGACACAAAAAGGGTGATATGTACAATTCCTACTTTAATCTATACCAATTTGGGAAAGATATTGGACACTAAAAGGGTGACTTTTACTATTCCCACTTCAATCTATACTAATTTGAAGAAGGTGGTTAACACTAAAGGGACTAAGGGCCTGATTACGAGTCTGGCAGTCACAAGCCCACCAGACTCGCAGTGGTGGTCGGACCCCCGTGGCTGTGGCAGTCCGACCGCCAGTTTGGTGGGCGAACTGCCAACTGACTGCTGTCTTCGCCAGGATCCAAGATCCCGATGGGATGACGGCAGTCTTGGTTAAAATCAGCCGGGGCGGCACTGAACTCAGAGCAGCCCTGCTGATTACAGCCTTGTTCTCCGCCAGCCTTTCCTGGCGGTTTCCCCACCATGAAAAGGCTGATGGAGAACAAGCCTCAGGGGGGCCTCTGCAATGCCCATGCCCCTGGCACTGTCTGCTTTGTGTATTTTGAGGGTGTTGGTTGCCCCCCTCTGTGCTACGAGATAGCACTCAGCTCATTTAAGGGAGCCAAGTGCTATCTCGTAGCACTGTTCCTACCTGTCAGACCGTCTGGAACGCTCTATTTCAAGGTTTCCGCCAGTGAGCCACGTCACACTGGCGGAAAACTTGTAATAGAGCGGGGAGGGAGTGCCACCACCATGGCGTCCTCCCTGCGAGTTTGGCGGTCCCATGTTGGGACCGTCAAACTCATAATCAGGCTCTTAGTCTAACGAGAAACCCCAGGCACCCCCAAAAATATTAAAGGCATTCCAATGATACTCTTAATTGACAAAACTGTATGGCTACCATGGAAGTTGGCAAATTATATCAAATGTATTATCAATTCAATAGCATTATGCACAAAATATATATTCAAATGTACAAATCTATCCAAACAAGAGATATTATATGCAAATCAATGTGATTAAAAATACCATTCACAACAACCCCAATACTCATGACATACATATATCATTCTCTCCATACATACGTTGCATCTCTAAAAACCATCAACCTGCCACTGTATCACTTTCAAATTAGGAACCTGGAAATAAAGTGCATTCCAACACTATTGCGCCCAAAGTCCACATTAATACTTTGCATATACAATGTTGATAATCATATTCAATTACTCTACAAAATTTGGTATGGCTCTTATTATGGCAAAAAATCACTCTAAGTTAACAATGACTAAGTAATGCACAGTACACTTTTCTACACAATATACAAACTCAATTTCTTCGATGTGATGTTCATATTGTACTGACAATAAAGCAGCCTCTAAAATAAAATTGAGGCTTCATTCTTCAACACGCATTTTGGCGAAAATGCCTTCCTCAGGAAATGCCACATCTTATCTTGTTCAGATCCACTATATTTCTCTTTATGTTTATCACATCTGAAATTTTAGCACAACTACCTCAGACATAAATAGTATATAGATCATACATATAAAATATTATATATCTTCTCATAAACAGAGGTAAATGTCCCACTCTTCATACCATAGCATCACCATTGAAAGTGAAATTATCAACAGCATGCACATGCTATCTCCATATTGTGGCCATAGGGCCTAAAGAACAGCCGGTCTAATCATCAGTCCTAATGGGGAGGGGGTGTGCCCCTCCTTCATGGGCCTTTGAAAGGCCATGGCACTCCAATCCCTTGGGCCGATGTAATATTGCTTTAGGGCTGGGGGTGTGAGTCCCCCCTCTGAGAGCCATATAATGCTCTCGGTCCCCCACCCCCAGGGGCTGATGACGGCAGTGTCCAGAGGGATGTATGATAGAACAACACATGCGTGTGTCATGCGTGCCTTTATAACAACTTTTCTTGTAAAAGCATGTATGGTAAAGGAACATGCGTGGTATATTCTCCTGCGCCCTGCCCGTTACACCCGATACCATACTTTACCCCGCCCTATTCCTTAAACTGCCCCTTACCCTCTGCCTTGAGCCCTAAATCCCCTCACCCTGAGCCCTAAAAGTAACCCTAGCCTGACCTAAAAACTACCCGCACCCACCCTGAACCCTAAAACCTACCCTGCACTGTCCTAAAAACTACCTGCCCCCTTCCCCACCCTGTACCCCTAAACCTACCTCGCACTGTACTTAAAACTACACTCACCCCCCGTCCTGTACCCTAAAACTTACCCTGTACTGTCCTAAAAACGTCCCAACCCTCCCGCCCCCGCTCTGAACCCTAAAACGTAACCCGCCCTGTCCTAAAAACTACCTGACACCCTCACCCCCGCTCTGAACCCTAAAACCTACCCCGCACTGTCCTAAAAATGACACCAACCCCCCTGCCTTGAACCCGAAAAACCTACCCTGCCCTGCCCTCAAAACTACCCCAACCCCCCACCCCGACTACCCCTACCCCGCCCCTGAACTTTAAAATCAACCCTGCTCTGTCCTAAAAACTACCCGAAGCCCCAGCCACTGCCCTGAACCCTAAAACCTACCCCCTGCCCTTAACAATACCCTAAAACCCCACCCCGCACCATGTCCTAAAAACTACCCTCTGCAGCCGCCCTGTCCTTAAAAGTACCCAACACCCTGCCCCCACTCTGTACCCTAAAATCTACCCCACCCTGTCCTAAAAATGACCCCAACTCCCCGCCCTGTCCTAATAATTACCCCAACCTCCCCCCAAACCCAGCCCCACTTACCTCTCTCTCCTCTGCTCTCTGCTCCTGCCTGTTCCACCCTGACACCTAGACCGCTTTCTCTGCCATTACCACTCATATGCGTAGTAAACGCATGCGTGGTAAACACATGCATATTAAACGCATATGTGTGGTAATGGCAGCATGGTCAATGCAATGCTATGCATTGACTTCGTTGTAAGTGATGTTTCCTGTCCAAGGGACCCCATCCTCCAGGGCACTGAGTTGTTCCCTGCACACACTATCCCAGGCAGGGAACATAGGTTTTCTCCTGCCCGGTGGAGAAGAAAGAACAGCTTCTTCTGCTAGGTGGGAGCAAACCAATGCAACCGGCTTGGGTGCAGGCAGGGGAGCCAGTGGGCTGAGGGGCTGTGACCTTCCCCCTCAGTACCAAGGCCCCTAATTGCTATGAGTGCCCTGGGTGAGCCGGAGGCACATAGGCAGTTTTTCATTTATTCAGGGCAAGGGGGATGGGGTGCTTCCATGTAATGGTTTAGAAAGGGAGAGCTGCATACCCCTCCCTTTTAAATCACAATCCCAGGGGATGGGGTCCTCTCTGCCTTGTAAAAGAGCAGGGAGGGGGATGTTTCCCTCTCCCTTTAACATCATAATGTGGCTCTGGGAGTGGGGTATTTGGGCCATCTAATTACTCATGGAAAGGGGTTGTACATCCCTTGGCTCACTTCAGTGGATGCAGATCCTCCAGGGATTCATAGTCCCCTTAAAAAAACATTTTTGCACCGAGGAGGACCCTCTCTCACTAGGCCAAGAGTGTCAGGGTATCCCTACTCTGTCCCTTTCTAAGTGTTTTCAGTCTTTTTACAGGACAGGGGGCTGAGTTCTGGAGTCCTAAAATGGCTGACTCAGCATCTTTCTTGATGTTTTGGCAGCCAATCAGATTTTATCTTTTTTGATTCAGGGATTCTCCATAGTGTGAAACACACATACATTTTGCACCTTCATTTCTTAAAAACGACTGAATGGATTTACAACACGAATAAACAAAATACACTGTTCCAAACGAAAGTAGGTGAAAGGAAGAAAGGAAGTCCTAAATTTTAGGAGCAAAAGTCCTCACACACCCAGATGGGTGTCATGCTTCATCATCGGAGTGCTCCTCGTCAGACCGGCGCTGCAATGTCTGACGGGCTCCCCCCAATGAAGGGGGGACTCTTTGCCAGAGATCTTTTCTCAATGATGCCATGACCCCAAGAGTGAGTTTGGACAAGAAAAAACTAGGAGAGTCATAAGAGAAAACTAAAATTGGCTCACAAACCCAGAAAGACTTTATTGATCCAAAGGGAGGGTTGAGGCCAAGATTAAAAGAGGAGGAAGAAGGAGTGAAACAGAGACAATGGTCAATCACTCTTTCCTACAGGAATACAAAAAGAGGGTGGGAAACTATCAAACCAACCCTCGGGGAAGGGTCAACATGTTTCGCTTCTATGCGGTCCAGACGGATCCTACTACGCTTCTTCAGGACCTAATGATTACATGCTTCTCAAAAAAAGGGGGAATGTAGTCACCTGAAACTATCAGTTATGGTATATCCAGTCACTTACAGTTAGTCCGGAACAAACAATGAACGAACTATTCCTAGATGTCGCCCTGTAGTAAAATAAATACAGGTTATAATAGGTAAAAGCAACATTGGCTAGTATTATAATTACTTCATGGGTTCCAATCATAGGACAGATGGTGTCGAGCAGTGAGCAAAATGGTGGGGGTGGAGATTGTGGCACACACATGCAAAACAAAAATTATTTTGTACCAACTCACCCTCCCTATCAAGGAACGGGCTTCATGGGATGGCAATGGCCACAAGCCGGGCGCTAGCACTCTGTTAATAGGATGACTAAAAAACAAGAAACAATAGTGCAGGCTGTTATTATATGAACAGGATTATGTGGTCAAACAAAGTTTATGTACAACATATAATGGGCAACCGTCTAATGAAACAGTAACTACGCCATGGCTAAAACCCACCATGGAGACATACATCTACAAAAAATTATTTGTCTAAATCTTATGACGGTGTGTCTATAGGCTAATCAAGGCCCAAAAGAGGTGTTGGTAAAAAATATATATATGGATATATCCCTGACAGTATCTGACCATGAAAAGCAAGTGTAAGGAAATGGCTCCCTGTTGAAATTGCCCCACACTTTTTGCCTGATACTGATGCTGACTTGACTGAGTAGTGTGCTGGGACCCTGCTAACCAGGCCCCAGCACCAGTGTTCTTTCACCTAAAATGTACCATTGTCTCCACAATTGGCACAACCCTGGCATCCAGGTAAGTCCCTTGTAACTGGTACCCCTGGCACCAAGGGCCCTGATGCCAGGGAAGGTCTCTAAGGGATGCAGCATGTCTTATGCCACCCTGGGGACCCCTCACTCAGCACAGACACACTGCTTGCCAGCTTGTGTGTGCTAGTGGGGATAAAATGACTAAGTTGACATGGCACTCCCCTCAGGGTGCCATGCTAACCTCACACTGCCTATGGCATAGGTAAGTCACCCCTCTAACAGGCCTTACAGCCCTAAGGCAGGGTGCACTATACCACAGGTGAGGGCATAGGTGCATGAGCACTATGCCCCTACAGTGTCTAAGCAAAACCTTAGACATTGTAAGTGCAGGGTAGCCATAAGAGTATATGGTCTGGGAGTCTGTCAAAAACGAACTCCACAGCTCCATAATGGCTACACTGAAAACTGGGAAGTTTGGTATCAAACTTCTCAGAATAATAAACCCACACTTATGCCAGTGTTGGATTTATTAAAAAATGCACACAGAGGGCATCTTAGAGATGCCCCCTGTATTTTACCCAATTGTTCAGTGCAGGACTGACTGGTCTGTGCCAGCCTGCTGCTGAGAGACGAGTTTCTGACCTCATGTGGTGAGGGCCTTTGTGCTCTCTAAGGACAGAAACAAAAGCCTGCTCTGGGTGGAGGTGCTTCACACCTCCCCCCTGCAGGAACTGTAACACCTAGCTGTGAGCCTCAAAGGCTCAGGCTTCGTGTTACAATGCCCCAGGGCACTCCAGCTAGTGGAGATGCCCGCCCCTGAACACAGCCCCCACTTTTGGCGGCAAGTCCAGGAGAGATAATGAGAAAAACAAGGAGGACTCACCCACCAGTCAGGACAGCCCCTAAGGTGTCCTCAGCTGAGGTGACCCCTGCCTTTAGAAATCTTCCATCTTGATTTTGGAGGATTCCCCCAATAGGAATAGGGATGTGCCCCCCTCCCCTCAGGGAGGAGGCACAAAGAGGGTGTAGCCACCCTCAAGGACAGTAGCCATTGGCTACTGCCCTCCCAGACCTAAACACACCCCTAAATTCAGTATTTAGGGGCTCCCCAGAACCTAGGAAACTAGATTCCTGCAACCTAAGACGAAGAAGGACTGCTGAGCTGAAAAACCTGCAGAGAAGACGGAGACACCAACTGCTTTGGCCCCAGCTCTACCGGCCTGTCTCCCCACTTCAAAAGAACTGCTCCAGCGACGCGTCCCACAGGGTCCAGCGACCTCTGAAGCCTCAGAGGACTACCCTGCATCTAAAAGGACTAAGAACTCCAGAGGACAGCGGCTCTGCTCCAAGAAAGAAGCATCTTTGCAACAAAGAAGCAACTTTGAAAGAACACCCGTTTCCCGCCGGAAGCGTGAGATTTTGCACTCTGCACCCGACGCCCCCGGCTCGACTTGTGGAGAACAAACACTACAGGGAGGACTCCCCGGTGACTGCGAGCCCGTGAGTAGCCAGAGTTGACCCCCCTGAGCCCCTACACCGACGCCTGCAGAGGGAATCCAGAGGCTCCCCCTGACCGCGACTGCCTGCTTCAAAGACCCGACGCCTGGTAAGGACACTGCACCCGCAGCCCCCAGGACCCGAAGGATCCGACCTCCAGTGCAGGAGCGACCCCCAGGTGGCCCTCTCCCTTGCCCAGGTGGTGGCTACCCCGAGGAGCCCCCCCCCCTTGCCTGCCTGCATCGCTGAAGAGACCCCTAGGTCTCCCATTGAACTACATTGCAAACCCGAAAGCCTGTTTGCACACTGCACCCGGCCGACCCCGTGCCGCTGAGGGTGTACTTTTTGTGCTGACTTGTGTCCCCCCCGGTGCCCTACAAAACCCCCCTGGTCTGCCCTCCGAAGATGCGGGTACTTACCGGCTGGCAGACTGGAACCGGGGCATCCCCTTCTCCATTGAAGCCTATGTGTTTTGGGCACCACTTTGACCTCTGCACCTGACCGGCCCTGAGCTGCTGGTGTGGTAACTTTGGGGTTGCTCTGAACCCCAAACGATGGGCTACCTTGGACCCAACTTTGAATCCTGTAGGTGGTTTACTTACCTGCAAAACTAACAAACACTTACCTCCCCCAGGAACTGTTGAAAATTGCACTGTCTAGTTTTAAAATAGCTTATTTTCATTTGTGTGAAAACTGTATATGCTATTTTGCTAATTCAAAGTTCCTAAAGTTCCTAAGTGAAATACCTTTCATTTAAAATATTGTTTGTAAATCTTGAACCTGTGGTTCTTAAAATAAACTAAGAAAAGATATGTTTCTATATAAAAACCGATAGGCCTGGAATTGTCTTTGAGTGTGTGTTCCTCATTTATTGCCTGTGTGTGTACAACAAATGCTAAACACTACCCTCTGATAAGCCTACTGCTCGACCACACTACCACAAAATAGAGCATTAGAATTATCTCTTTTTGCCACTATCTTACCTCTAAGGGGAACCCTTGGACTCTGTGCATGCTATTTCTTACTTTGAAATAGTGCATACAGAGCCAACTTCCTACAGCAAGGCATTAGAGAAATGTCAACATTCTCCATTGACGAGGAAGGTGGATTATTTATGCCCGTAAAAAAGTTTTACTGCAGAGGATACTTCAGAATACAGAAACACGCAGACTGCCTGATAATGGCTCGTAAAAAGCGGTAAAAATGATCATTGTCACAGGTAGAAGGCTTGCATGTTCACAATCATGAACAGGGAAAACAAAGTGGCTGTCTCTGTAAAAACTGTTTTACTACGGGAGGTGCTCCCGAGAAAGGTAAGTAGAAACTTGCGGGCCTGCGCGTCAGTAAATCGCACAAGAGGTCCGAAATGATCGCAGTCACACATAATATAATAGGCACGACATACGGGGCAAGGGTGAGCTATCACTTACTTGTGGCGCTCCTAGACGATGCGGGTAACCTACCCGAAGCCGTGCTCCCGAAAGAATGGGGATGACACAGCTCCGGTGGCTGAAGAACCTGTCGACCGGAAGTCAGCCCACAGTAATGAGGCTCGCGTTGCCAGGCAACCGAGCTCAGCATGGGTTAGACAAAGGAGCATCGACGACGGAGGGTAGAAAGTGAAAAAAGACTCATAGTCTAAACAAATCATTTGACAGAGAATAACCCGTAATGGCAAGTTCACAGGTTTATATAAAAAGGAAAACTGGTAATTTCCAAGTGGGACAGAGATGGAACCGGAAATGCTTAAAAGATAGTGTCAATATGTTTGGATTGCAGCTATAATTAGATTGATGTGTGAAAAGGAAACCAAGTAGGGAAAATAGGGAGTAGTTGGTCATACAGTCATAATTGACCTGGAAAAGTATGTTCAAGGCGCCTGGTCAAGGCACCTAATAACACTATTTAGCCAAACTAATCCAAAGGATGTCATCGTTCAGTCCATTTATATGGGTGTTCAATTTGAACACCCAGCGTTGTTCCAATTCAAAAAGTGTTCTAGTATGCTCATGTGGGCTGGTCTGTAGAAGAACCCACCACATGTCGTCCGGATTATGCCTGATTTCCATGTAATGGATACTCAATTTTGTCAAGGTACGTCCGCATCTAATATTACTGCGGTGCTCATTGATTCTTAATTTGACTGCCCGAGTGGTCATACCTACATAGCGCAGACCACAAGGGCACGTAATCAAGTATACACAGTTGCGGTTATTACAGTTGGTGTGTGTTAATAACCGCCATGTACCTATAGGATCAAGGTCAAGATTCCTTAGTCGTTTTGTAAGGGAACAGACATTGCAGTTCCCACAGGGGAAGTGACCTACAACAGGTGGGGTGTCCCATAGTGTTTTCTGTTTGGGAAGTCGAGTGACAGGGCGAGGACGGGTATGGACTAACATATACCTAATGTTAGTCGTCCTCTTGAAAGCAAAGAGAGGTTTAGAAATCCGTTCACCTCCACTGCGGAGGATAGCCCATCTCTTGTTTACCACTTTCTTTATGGAATTGGACATCGGGGTGAATGTAGACACACAAGTGAGTTTGGTGTCTGAGGAACGAGGGGTTGTAGATAGTAATGCATCTCTGTTGAAGTGTTTGGCTCGCTTGTAGGCTGTATGCACCACATGATCTGGATAATGGCGATCACTAAGTTTATTAGAGAGATCTTCGCTTCGGAGTCAAATGTGTGGATATTACTACAATTACGGCGTAGTCGTAAGAACTGGCCGTAAGGTAGGTTGTCACGCAATGCTCTTGGATGATGACTCTCGTATAGCAGCAAGCTATTGCGATCGGTTGTTTTGTGATAAGTGGAGGTATATAATTTACCGCCCTCTATGCTGATCATCAAATTCAAAAAGGGTATCTGGGTTCTGGATGCTGCGGAAGTGAACTTCAAATAAGGATCTAAACCATTGATCCAGGTAGTGAATAGGTCAACCTCAGTAGGTAAACCTTGCAAGATAATCAAAATGTCATCGATATACCAGTGCCATAATTTGATATTGTCATGAAATGGATTGGTGGTCGGTAGTATGAATTTATTTTCGAAGTCGTACATATAGAGGCAAGCCAAACTTGGCGCAAAAGTGCTTCCCATCGATGTGCCTCGTATTTGATGAAAGAGTAGATCTTCAAATTGGAAAAAATGTTCTTTCATTGCCAGAGCAGCGCAGTGCATGATGAAATGAACTGGAGAGGTTAATACTCGATTGGTGGAAGAAAGAGCAGTCTCAGCTACCTGTAAGGTAGCTTCTTGACCTATGCTAGTATATAAGGCCTCTACGTCTAGAGTGATGAGAGCCTGAACAAAAACCATAGAGTTGATAGTCTCGATCAGATTGAGGACTTCTTTGGTGTCTTTCAGGTAAGTAGCTGATTCCTGAACAATGGGTTGTAAAAAATGATCACAAAAGATGGATAACGGTTCGAGAACTGAACCAATCCCTGAAACTATGGGGCGACCCGGGGGAGGTGTTCTACCTTTGTGAATTTTCGGGAGGCAATAGAAATAAGGAATGCGTGGATTCAAGGTATCTAGGAATTCTGCTTCCTTCTGAGAGATCCATGAATTGCTCAGTGCCTCCTCTATCATCCCACGGATCTCTGTTTGTAATCTCTCTGTGGGGTCATGTCTGATCTGGGCATAGTAAGTGGAATCCCCGAGCAGACGTAGACACTCTTGTCTATAGTCAGCTGAGTTCATCACAACTGTCGCACCACCCTTATCTGCTGGTTTTATTACGATACCAAAATCAGAAGCCAAGGCCCTCAACGCATCGCTCTCAATCGTAGAAATGTTAAAGAAACTCTGTTTAGGTTGCAGTCTAGTGAGATCACTCATTACTGCTTTCTCAAATGCCAAGACGTCACAAGGCATGGATGCGGAGGGAGGCATGAATTGAGACGGGTTCCTCAGACCTGAATCTTCAGGTTGGTTATCATTAGGTCTGTCTTTGAAAAAAAACTGAAGTCGGATTTTTCTAAAGAATTTAGGCAGTTCACATTGAAGACGGAAGAAGTCTTCTTTTGGAGTGGGTACAAAACCCAACCCTCTGTTCAAGACCCTGGCTTCATCAGAAGAGAGTGGTCTAGAAGATAGATTAACTACTAGGTCCGAGTTGGTTGGTTCTTCCCTTGACTCCGGGTTACCATTTGGGGTTCGTCCTGGGCCCAATAGACCCTTCTGCCTCTTCCTCTCCTTCTGCCTCTTCCTCTGCCCTGGCCGCGGCCTAAAAAAGGCATGTAAGGCAGCATGGGGCGTGGTTGGAAAAAGGGGAAGGGCTGTTGCCATGCTAGAGGTTGCCCAGGATGATACTGTGGGTAGTGAAACAATGGTTGAGATCTATCATCATCCGTGTTCCACCCATCAGATGAGGAACTATTGCTAAATTTGCGGATTTCCTCATTGAGGAGGAAGACTCATCCGAAGAGACTGACTGGGTCTCAGCAGTGAAGTCCTCTTTAATGTAGGGATAGACCTTCTCCCTACTGAACCTGGTAATGTCCTTCTAGAATTTGGTAATCTTTTGCTGGGTCAGGAATTCCCTCGTTTCGTTGAGTTCGGAATTAATCTCTGTCAACCGGCTCTTGAAGGCGGCAAGAGAGATAGAGGTTTTTAGTGTACTCTCCATAAGGTTGATTTGTATGGTAATGGATTCTGCTATTCGTTTGGATGTGCTGATAATGAGAACTAGCCAGTCTTGTGTGCACTTCCAGGCGATCTGGGCCCAGTCTTTACTAAAGGCCAAATCTGGGAAGAAGATCCTTGGCATATTGGATACGAGAAGCCCGTTAGGGGCTATGTTTGCTCTCAAATATTCTGTCATAATGGTCCCAGGAAGAACTGTTTTAATAAGGTCACGCTTGAGTGCAGACAATTTGTCCCACTCTTCCTTAGACGGACCAGAAGGTCCTGCACCGTCATTTCCTAGGATAGACGGAGTCTGTAAGATAGCGGACACGATATCATCATCAAAACTGAGCCCCTGGAAGTTATCCATGCCGGGGGCTAGAATGAATCCCACAGCTGAGCCGCTGTACTTGATAGAATAATAAATAGAGGTATCGGGAGGAATAATGGTCCAGTGTAAGCCCTCCCGGAAAAAGTATCATACGAATAAACAAAATACACTGTTCCAAACGAAAGTAGGTGAAAGGAAGAAAGGAAGTCCTAAATTTTAGGAGCAAAAGTCCTCACACACCCAGATGGGTGTCGTGCTTCATCATCGGAGTGCTCCTCGTCAGACCGGTGCTGCAATGTCTGATGGGCTCCCCCCAATGAAGGGGGTGCTCTTTGCCAGAGATCTTTTCTCAATGATGCCAAGACCCCAAGAGTGAGTTTGGACAAGAAAAAACTAGGAGAGTCACAAGAGAAAATTAAAATTGGCTCACAAACCCAGAAAGACTTTATTGATCCAAAGGGAGGGTTGAGGCCAAGATTAAAAGAGGAGGAAGAAAGAGTGAAACAGAGACAATGGTCAATCACTCTTTCCTACAGGAATACAAAAAGAGGGTGGGAAACTATCAAACCAACCCTCAGAGAAGGGTCAACATGTTTCGCTTCTATGAGGTCCAGCCTGATCCTACAACGCTTCTTCAGGACCTAATGATTACATGCTTCTCCTAAGTGTCAAAAAAAGGGGGACTGTGGTCACCTAAAACTATCAGTTACGGTATATCCAGTCACTTACAGTTAGTCCGGAACAAACTTTGAACAAACTATTCCTAGATGTCGCCCTGTAGTAGAATAAATACAGGTTATAATAGGTAAAAGCAACATTGGCTACCATTATAATTACTTTATGGGTTCCAATCATAGGACAGATGGTGTCGAGCAGTGAGCAAAATGGTGGGGTTGGAGATTGTGGCACACACATGCAAAACAAAAATTATTTTGTACCAACTCACCCTCCACATCTACAACACATCACAAAAGCAAAGTGTCTGGATCAGGATCTAACTTTGTGCCAAATTTGGAGTAATTCTGTTCAGCCATTTAGGCTGTAGCAGAGTCTAATTTTCTTATTAATATTGCATGGGGAAATACATTTTCACTCGTCCCTTTTTTCTGCCCACACTTGACGGATCACTCTGAAACTTTCCAGGACGAAGTTGAGGCGGATGACTCTTTTATTTAGAAGGTTTTGTGATGATTCATCGAACGGCGCTAAAGTTATTAGAATACCAAAAAATTAAATTTCCTGCGAATGATCACCAGTGAGCAATATGTATCTGTCATTACATCCAGCTTGAAAGGGGCTCAAAGCCAGATATAAAAATGGGCTGTCTAGTTTGGAGCCAGGTCCAATTTGGTTTACATAATGTTGATCCCTTCCTATAAGACCACAAATAACTCATTTATTAAAGGAGTATCATGGCATTACCAGTGCTATTATCAGTAGTTCTGATTAATTTGAGCAACTAAATACATCATTTCAGTGCTATGGAGGAGGGTTGTCATGCAACATTTGGGTTCCTATGTTAGAGGGTTGTTTGTGTTCGTGTTCAGGCGACATTTGACTTGTGGATCAGTTGGATTGGCTCTTTTGTATTAGGGGCAAGCCTGATCTGAAAATAGCACCAATATACAAAGGAAGAGTCAAACTCGAAAAATAATGAGATGAAATGCAAGTAGTTACAATCTATTCAAACATTTCCATTCATCACTGTTATTCCATTAAGTGATACAGGAATCACCAGATGTGGATTTTGAACTCACTGTCCCATAAGGACTCAAGCTGCACCTTACTGTTGAGGCCCAGCAAGGCAGAAAGAAACATATTTTAAATTAGTGGTATGTCCTTAACTGGGTCATTTAGTGGGGGCCCATCCTGTCTGTTTTTTCGATATGGTAAAGGTTGATTAAAATATGGATGGTGTGAGAAATGGTGTTGTTGGTTGAGGTGGGTAAAAACCCTACTCAAGTAACAACCACAATCCTTGTCAGGGCGATCCACAAAAGACTCTAAATTAACCTGTGCTGAACCCTCTGGCAGTTTGGGACGAAAACAGTCAGGCTTATCTTAGAGGCAAATTGTAAAGTATTTATACAGAATACAAACAGTAATACAAACAGTATTAATGTAAAAATACAACACAATAAAAGTCCCAAAGCAATTTAGAAATACAGTTTAAAATGTAGTAATTAAAATAGGACCAAACTGACAAAAATGTAATCAGTAGAACCAGAGTCATGCAATTTAAATGATTTAGGTAATTGTAGCACCTAAAAGCACAAAGCGTCGCTCACAGTTATGTGGCCGTGCTAGACCGAGGTAAAGTCACAAGTTGAGGCCGACCATAATGGTGTGCGGGCCATATATGAGGACCAGGTTAATTCCACTGAAAAAGTTACCTTCTCAAAGTTCAGCGCAAAGAGTCCAGTTCGTGGTGGGGGAGGCTGCAAGGAGCGAGGAGAGCTGCATGAATGGTCATCACAGAAGCGTGAAGAGCTGGCCAGGCGTTGCGGATGCTCTGACAAACGAGCTGTCAGGCTTAACTTAGGGTTTAAGAATTGTAAAGCATTTAATACCACTAAACCAATAAAGGGATACAACACAATAAAAACCAGCACAAATATATGAAAATAGAAATATGTTTAACTTTAAAGTTACACAAAAATGACAACAATTCAATGTAAAGAACCAGACATGAATTTCTAAAGATTAAAAAAAATGAAATGTACGTAAAGCCTAAACCACCATTTGGAACACTAGGGAGTCACACTACTGGACAAAGTCAACGTTTAAGGCTGACCACAATGGACTGTGGGCCGGGTAGGCTGTGATCTAGGTCCTGGTAAAAGTTTTACCTTCAGACTTAAAAGAATTCTTGATTCTTTTGACTCATTCACTGGCTTGTCTGCAGGCCCTTGGGCTGGTTAAATCCAAAGTTCCAGTCAATGACAGAGCCCTGCTGCAGCCTGACAGCTTGGTGAAAAATATGGGAGTTGTGTCCTTGATGTTGGCGGTGAGGAGAACCATGAATCAATCGCTGCTGGGGAAGACGTCAATGACAGTGGCTTGCTTCTCCAGGTACATCCCGATCTACTCCTTTACCTTTGGACTTTGAAACTTTTCTAGTTCTCTGGAGCATTTCAGAGGGACGAACTGTGTGGTTGGTCTGACCAGCGAGTCAATGTTGATGGCTTCACTTTACTCAGGGAGAGGTGGCTCATGCTGTTAAAGGCTGACCGATCAGAAGAGGCTGCTACAGGGGATGCTTTTCAGTAACTTCATAATGGTTACTTTTGAAACTGCTTTCCTGTAATAGCTATATGAAATCTGACCTTGGAAAGTTGTTGAAGCTAAGGTGACCCTTCATATTTTACTTCGAATGATATTTCTAGCTAGCTCTAATCCAAAGTTAGACTTGATTAAATGTAATAAAGTCCTCCCCAAGTTAACCTTTGGGGATATCAGCATTTCCATAGGGAAAATCAGCGTTAGATTTTTTCCCATACTGGGGCATGTAAAATATATTTTGTATTGTCCCTACTTTTAACAACTATGCACCCTGCCTTGGGTCACCTAGGCAGACCTTAGGGGTGACCCATAACAAATAAAAAGGTGGTTTTGGACTTTGAATATAATTTGAATTCCAAGTTGAATTTGGACACAGATTTATTTTAAATCCAGCCTGCAAGGCAAGGATGGCTTTAACATGACATCAGACACCACAGCAGCACACACTTAAGTACATTAAGGCCACTGGGGTCTCTAAACCTAAATGCCCTACCATATATTAGGGATTTACAGGTATGTTTTATTGGCCAATTAAAATCATACAATCAGCACATACCTCTAGAGGATGGAGCTCTGGCCCAGGCCCTGGGCTGGTTGGCACAGCTAGGGCACTTTCAGGGTCAGTAATCACCAGTATCAGTTTGAAACCAGGGGGTGAACAGGGATAAAAGGATGACTTTTCTGCAGTAGTTAACATCTTATGGGATAGTGGTTACCAAGGAAATAGACTACAGTGAAAAGGAAATAAACTTAGACTTGATTCTGTCCTCCCACTCTTTCAAACACTGCATCAATCTTGAGTGGCTAGAAGGCCGGCATCTACAGTCAGTTCTGGAATAAAAACTGGCCCTGGGACCCTGTTAAGTAGTTCATCTGTTTACTTCAACAAAGCTGCATGCACTAGCCCGAGAAAGGCGTGACCAGCTGTGGGAATCATGTTTTCCCTTGTGTTGAGCTAGGACCATGTTTGAGAGCTCAAAACAAGGGCCTGCTGGTGCTGTGCCTGGAAGGATTAGAAGGTAGTTTGCCCTTTGTGCCGAGAACCTACCTTACGTAGCTCCTCAACTACCTTTGAATGCCACCATGTGGACTTCTGCTTCAAAAAAGAGTCTGCCTGAAAGATAGCATTGCAACCAGGGTCCTGCTCAACCACAACACAAAAGAATTTCTCTCCACATCTCCCCAAGAGAAAGCAACAAATCATTGTACCCGGCCTCCACTGACGCAAAGGAAATAATCAAGAAAACTTTGGGGATGTACTGGTGAAGAAGTGTGGGCTATAAATGTGCTCTTTTCCCCCTTTCCACCTCCCAGATGTATGACCATCAGAGATTGCGACTCACAATTTGGGAATTTCAGCGATTCACAAATTGTGAGTTGCAATCTCTGATGTACAACAATGTCTGAGACACTGTTTGTGATTCACAAGTGTGTCGCAAGGGATCTGCCTCATTAATATTCATGATGCAGTTCGCAGTTTGCAACCCATTGGTAATGGCCGGCCCTCACAGGGATGGTGGCCTGCTGGGGTCAGCAGCCCACCATGTCTGTGACTGCTTTTTAAATAAAGCATTTTTTTAATATAGCCCATTTTCCTTAAAGGAAAACAGGATGCATTTTAAAATAAAAAGTATTCTTTTCATTTTTTTAAGAGTAGGCAATTGTCCGTGGGACAACTGTATGCTCTTAAAAAATGATGGCACCCCCATCCACAAAGGGGAAGGATTCCCTTGTGTACCCGTACCCATTTGAAAATGGCTTACTATCAACTTGAAATTGGCGGTAATCTGCGAATGTTTTGCGACTACAGTCCAGTCGTAAAACATTTGAACATGGCCATGTGACTCGCTGTTCGGAAGGGATGCCCTTTATATGCACATTCCTAATAGCAACTCGCAAACCCTATTTTGCGAGTCGGTAATAGGTTACTGACTCGCAAAATAGGGTTGGTTTGTGCCAAAATGCATTTGACAGGTCGCCAACGAACGGATGGCCGTTTTTCGACAGGCAAAATAAGTTGTACATCTGACCCTAAGTGGGAAGGGTATGCCCAGACATGGACCCCATGCTCACTCTGCCACTGTAACCAAGTCATACCTGAATAGCGCCAATCAGAGCGAAACCGGTCTTTGGTTGCTTGTGTTCCTGTTCAGGGAGGACCTGGTCCAATGTGCGCCGCCCCTAAAAAATCACTCCCAGAGACTCCACGGATGTAGCTTCCATCAACGCCCCGAACAGTTACCCTGTGGGAGTATACAAAGTGGTTCCGTCCATCCCTACCATACTTGAAAACAATCGTTGTGTTCAAAGCAGTAAGATAACGGACATATACAGATGACAAGTTGTATTTTTACCCTTCTCTTAGCTAATGTATGACAAACAATATTAGAGCAGTATTTTTCTGTTCATATTTCTGCCTGCATTCTGATGGCTCCAGGAGAGAATTAAAGTTATTCATCTGGGCAGCTACTTGGAGGAACCGTCACATGCATTTAGATGTCGAGATTTTGCTAGAAGCACAATTTGCAGTGCTATTTCTGCTATTTTTAGGTTAAAGTCTGCCATCTGGTGGGCATGCGATGTCACAGCGATTCGTTTTCATTCACCATAATAGCTCTTTTCAACTGTCTTTCCCTACTTTAAATAGTGCAATTTAAAGTTAATATTTTTTCCAAATAAATTCAAGATAAATAAATCTCAAGCACAGCCTGGATGGCCGAGTTTTAAAGAGCAGATGCAGGTAGGAAGTTGGTACATTCACTGTATTGAAAAACAAAGAAATCATGATTTTTCATTAATAACAAAAATAATAGGGATAATAAGGATAATACGAACAATAAATGCTATGTGATAGTTACTTCCGCTGTACGTCATGAGGGTATTGCAAGGCATTGAGGAGTTTCTTGATAGCAATGAGAATCACAGATATGATCCTTGATAAAGTCAGTGATCCCCACGGTGACTTACAATACCCTTATTAAATCCTCTTTTATATCCGTGGCCTTTTGCACCATCTTATACAAGGAATGCTTCAGATGGAAATAAATAGAACAAACTGTAATTATAATTGGATTTATATAGAGCTTACTACCTCTGACGAGGCTTTGAAGCGCTTTACGGTGAGTAGCAGCGGATGTGTGTTATAATGTGTTATAACCTGCTGAGAGATAACTGTTATCTCATGATAAATTCCAACAATGCAATACATATTCTGTCATCAATGTATGTTTGTGCAAAGTTTTTATTAAACACAGGCCCAGATTTATGATAAAGTGGCACAGCACGGAGCTGCGGCAAAAATGGCAGCGCTGCGCCACCTTTGAAATGCAGGGATGTGCCATATTTACAGAAATACAGCGCACCCCTGCGTTTCCCCCTGATTCGGTGCTGAATTAAGCTGCCAAGGCAGGCATCCTTGCACCATAGTGCAAGGGTGTCTGCGTTGAGGGTATAGATTGTTTAAGTGCAGGAAGGCATCCCTTCCTGCACATAAACAATCTGCAATGGAAATTTGGCACTTCTATGTGTGCTGCAAAACGCATCACACAGAAGTACCAAAGCAACATTTTGGAATGATTATTTGTGTACAGGCAATCGTTCATGGTGTTTTGCTCTTTCTATGTGTGCTGCAGAAAGAGCAAAAAACGAGGAGGAATAAAAGTAGTCCTCCTCGTCGTGCCATGCTAACGCCACCCCTGGGTTCCAAATTCTCCCCCTCATATGCAAATCTTTTTATGGGGTGGTTCGAGCACAAATGGATTTGGGGCTCTGATGCATGTGAATGGCAGACACATATATTATTCTGGGGAAGATACATAGACGATTGTTTTTTGATTTGGACTGGTGGTGAAAGGAAACTGTTTGATTTCTGTGAATTTTTGAATTCCAATGATTTGAATGTGAAATTTACATATCAATTCAGCACAACAAGTATTGAGTTTCTCGATGTTGAAATTTTCATTGGTGAAGGCAAGATCCAGAGTAGACTATTTCGTAAAGCTACTTCTTGTAATTCCATACTACACGCTGATAGTTCGCACCCTAGGTATCAAATAGCATCTATCCCCTATGCAGAATTTGTGAGGGCTAGACGCAATTGTAGTCTAGATGATGAGTTTTTTTATGAGTTAGCTAATATGAGCAGAAGATTCCTAGCAAGGGGCTATTCAAATAAGTTGATCAGGAAGGCCCATCGCAAAGCAAAGTGTTTAAAGAGATATGACACACTCAAGAAGGATAACACTATTAAGAAGACTGATCAACCCAACATAGTTCGATTTATTACAGAGTTTAATGATGCCTCGCTAATTCTGCAAAAATGCATGAACAAACATTGGAGTTCACTGTCCCAAGACGAATCATTGAAGGATATTTTGCCAAAAAGAATACCAGTAGCATTTCGTAAGGGCAGGAACTTAAAAAGCATTTTAAGTCCAAGCTTTACTGTTAATCCTCCTGAGACGACATGGCTCTCCACAAAAATGGTGGGGTTTTTTAGATGCGGTTGCTGCGGAGTATGCCGCTGGGCCTGCCATAATGTAAAAGAGTTCTCCGATGGGAGAACACAATTCAAGATTTGTTCCATGATTAATTGTAACACTACGTTTGTCGTATATATCATACGATGCAAATGCCTGAAGATATATGTAGGTAGTACAATTCGTGCACTGAAGATTAGGATTGGTGAACATGTGAGAGCACTTAACAACGTTGACATGAAATATCCATTAGTGATCCACATAATGAACTGTAACTCACAGACCAACCATAAGAGCTTTGAATTTTTTGGGCTGGAACACATCCCCAAAAATTTCAGGGGAGGTAATAGGGAACTAGCCCTACGTCAAAGTGAGGCACTTTGGATTATGAGACTGAGGGCCGTGGAATCTGGTCTCAACTCGGACAGGGAGTTGGAATTCTTCCTGGTCTAATTTAAGATAACTTGTCCATGTATTTAAGTTATTGCAGGTCAACTTAATTATTTATTACTATTGTTTCCTTTGTTCAAATAGGATGTGATAATTGGTGTATATTATTTTTCCCTTTTGTCAATGGCTTTGCAGCATTTGAGATATTAATCAAAATCCTTCAACTAAGTCGGTGGGGTTTCTTTTATATTACATACTAACACAGTATGCCATAGTGTCACGATCGAGCACTGACCCATATAAGTGAGACCACCTCTGTATGAGTCAGCTGGTTCTTTTTATGAACATATTTAAGGTGCCTTATGCGTGGAGACATGGGAATTTGGAAGGTGCCACACAAAGAAACGGGTTTGGGAGGAATAAACTCCATGGTTTTTTCAGTTTATAGCCAGACATGGTTTTTCTGAGATGGGTTTATTGTGCATCTCTTCGTTTTTCATGATGGTCTTTCTAGTTGTTATCCCATTTCAAGACACTACATTTCCAGAATGAGTAATTTATTTTTAAGTGTGCAATGTTATTCCAGTTAAGCATTGTTCATTTGTTTTTTTTTGTTCTGATCTACGTCTGATTATAGGTTGTTTGAGCCAGCGAACACCGGTGCTCTTCATGTACTTATCACAAAGTTACTCCGAAGTTATATACTAGAGGTAGTCTGTTTTTTAGTTTTGTGCTGGTGCTTGCGTTAGTCCGTTTTCTACTCTCATATCATCGGGTGCATTTCGACTTCCGGGTCCCAGACGCCGGGCTCGGGAGTCGCGCACTCGCGTTTTCGGCTGCACTGACCGCGTTGGGAGTGGCGCACTCGCTTCTCCTAATACAAGAAAGAGGTGTGTGGAACAGACCGTGCTTGTTTTCAGATACGGCGAGTATTGGTTATTTCGGTTTTGGTTCGAATAGATTTATTCCTTGGGCAGACTCGGCGCTGGTTCCGTAATATAATTGATAGGGATCTCCATGACAACGGGAAACGGGAAGGTTGTCCTAATGCTTTTGATATTTCAGTTTTACATGCGTTTAAACTAGATAATGATTCTAAGAGATATTTGGAGGTCTCTTATTTATTAATTATTAATGGTCTACGAGGTGTGTGGACCACTATAAGGAGAATATTTTGGACTTATATTTATTCTGTTTGTTTTCTTACTAGATCTGAGGCCAAAAATTGGTTATTGCACTAGACTAATATTGCTACCAATACCGAGAAGTGAAACTGTTCACTGGAGCATACAAACCATGTGACAATAGGTAATTTTATATATAGAGTCTCATAAACTTACTGACATTTTGAACATTTCCTGAACAAGGAGATATAAATGAAATTATCTTCTATATTTTTTATTTATTTTTTGTTTTTCAAAGTTCACTATTTACTTACCGATTGACATCGATTGGACATTGATTATTGACGGTTGGAATTGGTTAAATTAGGAGGTATGACTTCTACATTTTTTTGTTGCATGTCAATGAACACTGTGGTGTTTTTACAGTTGAATATTGGAGCTTTCGGCTAGTGCATGTTTGGGCATGTAGTCTGTTCTTGAGCTTTATATTCTCACTTAATGTACTTAATGGTAGTCTTTAATTATTCGCGTTTCTTTGGTTCTCATTCCACCCTTTGTTATTTGGGACATTTGTGCAAGTTATGAGACACTATTGGGGTTATTACTTTAGCTATTTGTTTAAACCACAATTTGAATTTCTACCATTACCTTGTCCTTTTGTAGGCAAATTTGAAGACTTAGTTGTGGTATCTTGGTTATTAACTCAATAATTTATTTACAATTTTAGCCCTGAAGAAGTCATTTGGGATTGGATTGAAGTTTTTCCCAAGACGAAACACGTGTTGGCTTGAATTGTAGTACTATGGATGTGTCATTAATCACAGCTTGATTTGCATCGCTACTGAGAAATGCATATACCTATGAGAATAAGTATTCAAATTGCTGAATAAGAATGGACTCTTCCAAATAGAATGGACTCTTTCAAATATGTATTAAACATTGATGTTGAACTTTGCTCTTTGTTGATGATTTGCATATAAGCTCATAATAAGTTTCTGTTGGGTGTGCCGCACCTTGTATCGCCACCCCTGGGGTGGTAGTTTTTAGTGCTGCCTCAGATTTACACCTTCTCCTCAATCTGGGGCAGCTACAAAAGCAATGGATGTTGTGGTGGAACGTCTACTGAAACACCCAATGCTTACCCCCCCCCCCGAAGCAGAAAACTGAGTCGAAGGGGCCCATATTTACAAGAATGAGAATGCAGCACGCTTGGAAAGAGGAAGAAATGAGGAGAAACAAAAATATTTCTCCTAGCTTCACCACCCCTGGGGAGGAGTAAGGTTTCAGCATTGTCCCAGGTCTATATCATTCAGTAAATCTGGGGCAGCGTCAAAATCCATAGGTGTGGCGTGGGAAAACCCACTCCAACGCCCATGGAAAGCCCCCCGACACAGAGTGAGCCAACGCAGCGACTTGCACCGCCTTGCCTTACGCCATATCTGTGAGGCGATGAAAAGCAGTGTAATGTGGCTTTGCGTGGCCTCATAGATATGGTTCTGTAGTCTGCACCTGAGGGTCAAAAAATAAACGCTCCACCGGCGCACGGGGCTTGTAACTATGCCCCCAGGCGCATTGCTACAAATGTTGGGCTGGAGGACTGTCCCAGCAATCCTCTGTCCCTGCATTTAGTTTCCCGAATGGGGAATTTTTTTGAAGAAGCCCATGCCCATTGAAGAGACAAGGGCTGCTAGCACTATTTCCAAAAGGAAAGTTACCACAGAGTGATAGCTTTTTCTTTGCTAATCAGTTACCATCTCAAATCGTTAGTCAGTAACTGATCAATTGCTGGTGAACTCAATTGCAGTCACGAATCTTGACATATTTGTTGCCAAATTTCAAATGCGAGTTTGATGCCCCTTTGGTCTGCCCCCCTCCCTATTTGCAATTATTAAAGGTTTTTTAGCCCTTTTATAAGTCAGAAACACGTTTGTGACTTTTAAAAGAGCTTTTCCAGATCGTACAAAGCCATTTTCAGCCTCAAACTCTTTGATTTTGGGAATCTCAGAGTTTGCAACTGCAGAATTGCTTGTTATACCTGGCTGCGGGTGCGCAAGGAAAGAACTTGCTAAACTTGCATTACTAATTTTCTCTTCCTGTCACCCAGACTCCTCCCTCCCTTTTACTAACTGCCTGCTCATTTTGGAATTGTATACTGGAAGAAAAGCCTGGCAGTGTGCACTCTCTTTCTTCTTCTGCATTATCCACTGTAATAGCTCGGAAATTCAAGTGAAATCTTCATTTGTAGCACATTCCTGGGAGATGGGCTAATGGTGGAGGCATAAAACGCTCAAGTTAGATTTCTATTTTTGGATATTATATTATGGCTATTGCTGGAGGAGCTAGGATGCAATCATGCAGGTCGGGGCGGGCTCAAGTGGCTTAATGCAAGCGCAATGGGCATCAATATAGTTAAAATAATATGTATGTTTGTATATGTTGGTGCGCCTTCATGTTTGTGTGTCTGTGCGGCCATTAATTTATCGAATTTACCAACATTGTTATCGTCTTTTACTTGTTCTGTAGTTTTCAGGGGCTTTTTGGAACCTTAGATATTATTTCTGATATTTTTTCCCTATTTTTCTTCATTGGTCCTTGTGTGGAAAACTCAAATTTTAAGTTTTAAGTTTTCCTGTTTCGCCTCAGCTGTCCTGAGAGGTGAGGGCCTAAAGGTGCAAATCTTGATTTGTTATCAGTTTGTAACACTCTCCTTGCTTGTGTCCAAAAGGGCCCACATTTAATAGCAAATTTGTGGGGCATTTTTTTAACCCTTTCCTGAATGTGAGTGGTGAAGAAGGCGGGGGCACAATTCAGGCATCCAGCAGTTTTGTCTTTGCCTTCTTAACTCATTCTTTGCTCCTCCATTTTGTCAACTGTTTTGGTGCCTTGTGGAGCCACATATATTATTCCTGAATTTTATAAATGTTCGTGGTCTTCTTTATGCTCTTCTAAGGGCTTTTGGGGTCTTTTGAGGGCCACAAATATTCCCAATTGTTATCAACTTTTCACATCCTCCCTGTCGCCGTCCTGGCTATGCATTGGGCTTTTTGAGGACCAAAGGCATTGGTCCTACTTGTTTCAAACTCTGTCTCCTCGATGACAATATGTGGGTTTTAAATCATTTTTACAGTCTTCCTGTTGCTGTCAAGGGAGTGTTAGGGGAGATGTGAAGCCCTCTGACAATATTCCTGAATATAGTGGGTTTTTCCTGCTTTTCTGCCATGTATTTTCCTTCATTACTCCTGGTGTGTGTAGGGTCTGGTGTAGGCCACATATATTAATCTGGATTTTGATTGATTTTCACAATTTCCTCGCTGTATTCCCGAGACACACGTGGGCTGTAATGGTCCTCCATTTTCCCCCAATGTAGAGGGTCTCCTTTTGTCATGAGGAGTTCATGTCCTGTGGCTCCCTCTGTGTTATAATGTGATCCTGGCTTGGCTGCATCTGTTGGTTTGAGCCTGGTACTTCATACTTTCCTATGTATTACTGGGCGGACTTATCTTTTGAGGCCTTTGCCACAGGCATCTTTTAGGTATGGTGTGAGTAGGTAACATCATCTTCATAGGACACATGAAAGACAATTCTTAGTGCTGAGAAACCACTACGAAAGCCTTAGTTGATTTAATTCTTCTTCTTCAGAGGCTCATGCCTACTTCCTCCTTTATCTAGCTTTGTGTAATGCAAGCTTTGTATCACAGCTGTGGACAAGTGTCACAGCCTGCCTCCTTAGTTCTGCAGGTAGATGAGACAGAGCCCTGGTTCTTCCATAACTGCGAATCTAGTGAACAGACTAACTTAACTGAACAAGTAAACATGAAATCCAAAAATCTGTACTTGCCAAGAGTGTGGCTAGTGACAATTCTAACATTTCTCTAAGAGCACCAGCCATGCACAGTCTGTCACAACAGCACCTATAGTCAGTAGGAGAAATGTGCTGTGTGGGGTACTGGTACCCAGCCCTTCTAGCTAGTAAGATGTTGGAAGTACTCTTTGCTCTAGTGTCCCATCACCAACATCATTGGTCTGTCTGAAACAAACCCCCTTCCACTCACACTTGCTATGAAAGCAATCATGGATGACACTAGGTCATCCTAGCAAACAGAAGAAGAAAAATAGTCAGACACACCAATGGTAGCAGCAGAGCAGTGGATTTGACTTTCCATGAACAATGTCTTTATCGAAGCCAGGGAAACATAACAAAAAATAACTTTGTGGAAATGCTGATTTTCAATGACATTTGTGATTACCGCAATGAAGATAAACATGTGATTGGGTATATTGAGAGTGGCACTGAGGTACTGGAGGTAACCTTTATCCACACTGCAGCACACGCCATCCTTATAATCCCCATTGTCTTTCACTTACATTGAAAAAAGAGGCAACAGCAGCAACAAACCCGGCCATAGTTTTGACCGGAACAGATCTGGACCCCATAGCGTAAAGAGCCAAATACTACGGGTGGGTATAGGTTTGGTGTTGTGAGAATGAGCACATCCCTGGTTTTCCTTTTTGTTACAATTCACATGAACTATCAACACATTGGTGTGTGTTCACTTTGCAAGGGTGTAGTGTGTCAATGGAAGCAGATCAAACATCTTGGCACCTGAACTAGCTGACCCACTTGAGAGGCAGACATGCATGCAGGCCTAAAATGCACACAAGTAGCAGCTTCTGGTTAGCATCATGGCAAAGTTGATGGTGCATGAGGTGGCCCAGGACCACATCCTGATGCAAGGACACTGAGCCTTGCAACTTCTAGTCTGTACCAGGAACCAGCAGTCTCTACTTGGCAGAAGGCTGCCCATCCTTCACTGCAGTCCCACAGAAGTAAATTGTGGAAATTTAAAAAGAGAATAAAAACACAATTGCATCTTTTTGTCCTCCAGGAAACACCATACAATTTATGCAATGGGAAGCTGAAACTACATGTTGATGCTTGATCCTCTCCTGATTTCATTGGTGGAAGAGAGGTTCCTGTATTTTGTGGTGACTATTTTGAAAGGGAAGGTTCTGAGCTTCTTAACATATTTATCCACTGTCCCCTGTGTTGTGCATGGAAATGCCAGAATTAGTTGAATGTACCCTGATGGAGACCGCCGTGCACACTACTTATCTGACTACAGACATATAGGCCCTCATTACAACATTGGCAGTAAATGATGCTTACCGCCGTGGTGACGGCCACCAACATACCGTGACCACGGCGGTATACCGCTACGGGTATTATGACCCACACAGAGAAATCCCCCACTATACAGACACCCACACAAGTCTGCCAGACCAAAGGTCAGTGATAAAGTGGCGGTAGCAAAACCCACACAGTTACGCCTACAGAAATCCGCCCACAGCATCATGACCCAAGAATCCCCGAGGCGGACAGTCAACCGCAGTAAATCATTGGCGGTACAGACCACTGCGCTCAAAATACACACACACTAACAAAACTACACCACATTGGACAATTCAAACTACACACACCTAACATACATACACACACCACACCCACACACCCAATCCAATATAAACCACCCACCCACAATACCCACAGCCCCTTACAACAACAAAAAAATATTGCCAACTGAGAGAGAGACAAGACAGGAGCACCCACTGAATCTGAGCCACATAACACCATCACCCATACACCATCCAAGCACCTCACAGCACATGCCCCAACACATCACCCCACAAAGCCTCACCCATACCACTCACACTACAGCCATGGCACCACAAAGACACCCCAGGTTCTCAGAGGAGGAGCTAAGGGTCATGGTGGAGGAAATCATCCGGGTAGAGCCACAGCTATTCGGATCACAGGTGCAGCAGACGTCCATTGCTAGGAAGATGGAGCTATGGCGTAGAGTCGTGGACAGGGTCAACGCTGTGGGACAGCACCCAAGAACAAGGGATGACATCAGGAAGAGGTGGAACGATCTATGGGGAAGGGGCGTTCCGTGGTAGCAGACACCAGGTAGCTGTACAGAGGACTGGTGGTCTACCCCCACCTCCTCCCCCACAACTAACAACATGAGAGGAGCAAGTCTTGGCGATCATGCATTCTGAGGGCCTCGCAGGAGTAGCAGGAGGACTCTGGTCAAATCTTTACTACTTTATCCCCACCCTACCTGCATGCCATCACAAACAAGAACCCCTACCCTCACCCCCATCACCCCACCACCTCACATATACCCCACCATCACAACCCACCCATCCCAATACTGCCAGCCACATCCAGTCCCACCCCCTGAAGAGGCTCATGGTGATGACAGCAGCTCTGCACACCTGGATCACAATGACCAACCTGGCCCATCAGGAACCTCTGGACAGTCAGTGACCCAGAAACAGTCACAAACTACCACAGAGCCTCCCCCCTCAGGAAATTACCACAGCACCCACCCAGCGGGCCCATCCCACTGTCCCCAGGACATGTCAATCAGCAGTGTGTCCACCACCACAGGGACCCAAGGCAACCCCACAAACACAGGATCAACAGGGACCTGGGGTCAGTGGCAGTGGGCACACGGTTCAGGGCTCAGAGGTACAGGACAACAGGGAGGCTGGGAGGACTGCTGTGTGCGGGAGGGAGGATAGGCCCAGGGAACCAACTCTCCAC
This sequence comes from Pleurodeles waltl, assembly GCF_031143425.1. NCBI lineage: Eukaryota > Metazoa > Chordata > Amphibia > Caudata > Salamandridae > Pleurodeles > Pleurodeles waltl. The sequence continues at coordinate 1,129,447,487 of NC_090448.1, forward strand.
GAGGCACTCACCAACATCCTGGGAGTTTACCACCATTCCCAGGAGACCATGGGCCAGATACTCTACAAGTTACAGGAGACCCAGCAGCTGCAGGAGGGAGAGTACCTGGGGATCAGGGAGGACCTGAAAGAAATTCACACAACCCTGGTCACCATTGCAGGGGTGCTGGCAGACCTGGCCAACATCATGAGGGAGGCATTGGCACACCAACGGGCCCCTGACATTTGCCACACCGAAGAACAGCCCTCCACCTCCGCTGGCGCTAGTGGACAGGAGACCCCGCCACAGGACCAACAGGCCACCAGCACCCCACCCCCTGCAGAAGGAGAACCACCCCGCAAACGGTCCCTGCGATCCAGGCAGAAGCCAGAGAACATTGCCAAAACCCCCGCCAGGAAATAGGACTCTCCTGATTGTCACCCTTCTGTCCCACTCTGTCACCCTGTCCACCTTGAACTGCCATTGCTCCACTTCTTATGCTCCTTTGGACAATGCACCTGTGATACAAATAGAATAGACTCTACCCTGGACTTTCCTCCATCAGCAACCCAGCCCATTGCAGTACCCCCTACACCTATTAGCACATAAATAAACACCCTTTGAACAAAGTCAAGTATGGAGTCTGTGAATTCTATGACAAATGTATTAGTTTCATAAACTGTAAACATTGCAATTCAAATGAACTGTAATATTAACATAGGTATGACCTGTAGTGGGCAGCAGCAAACACACCAGGAGCCAGAGTGGGTCACAGTGATCTGAAAATAGAGATTCCAAAGGATACAGTAAGTGGCCATAGAAAAAGGGAAATCAAGCTGCAGTGTTCAATGTCAAAAACAATACTGCAGTGGAAGGTGAAGTTACAGTGTCTTACCTGTGTGTCACTGGAAGTACTGTTGAATGAGTGCACTTCTGTTGTCTACATATTCTTCCTCTGCCTCCTCTTCGTCACTGTCCACAGGCTCCACCGCTGCTACACGACCATCTCCAGGCTCATCCTCCTGCAGAAAAGGCACCTGGCGTCTCAAGGCCAGGTTTTGCAACATGCAACATTCAACGATAATCTGGCACACCTTCTTGGGTGAGTAGTACAGGGATCCACTTGTCAGATGGAGGCACTGGAATATGGCTTTCAGGAGGCCAAACGTTCTCTCAATGATGGTCCATGTTCGCCCATGTGCCTCATTGTAATGTTCCTCTGCCCTTGTCCTGGCATTCCTCACTGGGGTCAGTAGCCATGAGAGGTTGGGGTAAACAGAGTCACCTGCAAATATTCGAGGGATACCAGTTAGCCACACACTCACCCTTAGGGCCAAACCCACACCCATATACCTACATCATGGGCTCACCTGTTAGCCACACCCGGTGCCTCTGGAGTTGAGACATCACATATGGTATGCTGCTATTCCTCAAGATAAAGGCCTCATGCACAGAGGCAGGATACTTGGCATTGACATGGGAGATGTACTGGTCCTCCAAACATACCATCTGCACATTCAGAGAGTGAAAGCTTTTTCTATTTCTGAACACTTGTTCATTTCTCCGGGGGGGGGGGGAACATATGCAATATGTGTACCATCAATGGCACCAATGATGTTGGGGATATGTCCCATGGCTTAAAAGTCAGCCTTCACTGTGGCCAAATCCTCCACCTGGGGGAATACAATGTAGCTGCGCATGTGTTTCAGCAGGGCAGACAACACTCTGGTCAGCACGTTTGAGAACATTGGCTGAGACATCCCTGATGCCATGGCCACTGTCGCTTGGAAGGAACCACTTGCCAGGAAATGGAACACTGACAGGACCTGCACTAGAGGGGGGATACCTGTGGGGTGGCGGATAGCTGAAATCAGGTCTGGCTCCAATTGGGCACACAGTTCTTGGATTGTGGCCCTATCAAGTCTGTAGGTCAGGATAATGTGCCTGTCCTCCATTGTCACCAGGTCCACCAGGGGTCTGTACACAGGGGATGTCTCCATCTCTTTTTCATCCTCAGCGGTTGAACTCTAGGGTGAAAAACGGTGAGCAGAGGGTCATATTCACACATATGTCAAAATTAATATGCATTTCTTCCTTTACAGAAACAGTATGTGAACTCAAGAGTCAGTTAATGTGCCAATGTCTGCTGTGACATAGTTCGGTGCCATGAGCTGTGCCCCCCTGAAATGGCAGCTACCTGACCCGTGAGGAGAGACAAGTGGAAATGAGGTAATTCTGCTGGCGTTGTGCGCCGTTGCGGTCGACGGTCGATGACCGCCACGCAACATCGCATTGGTTATCATTGGGCCCTATGGGTTCCAGGAGCCAATGGCGATGTACGCCGGCGATGACGGTACACACCTCCGCGGACGTGACCGCCATGTTCTATCTGTTCACTCACTTGCTACCTGACCTTCAACAGGAGAGGACCTACACTGCACGTGCTGCTGTGACCTGTGTCTGGAAGCGACAATGGCTCCAATGTCCAGGGAAAGGGCCCCCGCCTTCACTTCGGAGAAGTTGGAGAGACTGGTGGATGGGGTCCTACCCCAGTACACTTTACTCTATAGTCCTCCAGACAAACAGGTGAGTACACTGTGAGCACGATGTGTGGGCCATGAATGTATGGATTTCTGTGTGTGGAAGCCTCGTGTGGGGGGTCTGAGGGGTCTTGGGCAGAGTGCTGCATATATGGTGGGGAATGTAGGTGCGTAAGGGGATGGGAAGGATATGGTGGGCCAGGAGTATGACAGTCCGTACGGTATGACTAATCCCTTTTCTGCTCTATTTTTACTGCAGGTCAGCACCCATCAGAAAAAGGGTATTTGGTGTGCCATCGCCAAGGAGGTGCGGACCCTGGGGGTCTTTGACAGGTGGAGCACCCACTGCAAACGGTGAGACGACCTGGGCCGCTGGGCAAGGAAGACGTCGGAGGCCCAGCTGGGGCTGGCCACCCGAACGAGGAAGGGGTGCCTGTCGTACCCTGACCCCCATGATGTTTCGCATCCTGGCGGTGGACTATCCGGAGTTGGATGGGCGCTTGAAGGCATCACAGCAGCCACAAGGGGGTGAGTACAGATTCAGAATCATGACTTTGCGCGCGTGAAGGTTTTACCTGGGTGAGGGATGTGGGCTGTGGACGCCCCTAGGCCAGGGCGAACATAGCAAGGTAAGTTCACTGATGGGCAAGATCAGATGCACTCCAACCCCAATAGTGTTAGCGGGCATCTACTACTGGGCAGGGTCCTGTGGGTTTCAGGTGTGCAGCTAAAGGCGTTTGGCATTGTACCCCATGGGCCGGTGACTAGCATTGTAACTGGTAGTACATGACCTAGTGCATAGGGCTGTTCCCTGTGTGTTGTGTACGCCAACGGTAGTGTTGTTGATGGCCTTGACCAAGTGTATCCTCTGTGTCTCCCCCACTTTTTGTTTTGTCACCCTATCCTTGTGTGCATTAGCATCATCTGGCAGAGGAGCAGAGACACCAGCGACGGAGGGAGCTGCATCTCACATGGGCCTGGAGGCTGAATCCACCGACGGTGAGGGCACCAGTGGGACGGGTGCGAGGGGAGCACCATGACAGAGACAGGAAGGGACGCTACCGACAGCAACTCCTCCGATGGAAGCTCCCTGGTGGTGGCGGACACCTCGCCCACCCCAACAACAGGTACAGCTGCCACCCCCGTACCAGCACCGCCCTCCCAGCAGCCCCTCAGCATGTTTTCTGTGCCCGCTTACCCAGGAGGGTGGGCATCTCCTTCGCCCCAGGCACCTCAGGTCCTGCCCCAGTCAGCCCTGCTGCCCTCAGTGAGGAGGCTATTGACCTCCTGAGATCCGTCTCGGTTGGGCAGTCAACCATACTGAATGCCATCCAGGGTGTAGTAGGGCATTTGCAACAAACAACTGCATACCTGGAGGGCATTCACTCTGGCGTGGCGGCCCAACAGAGAGCATTCCAGGCTCTGGCCTCTGCACTGATGACAGCCATTGTTCCTGTCTCCAGCCTCCCCCCTCCAACTTCCTCTACCCAGTCCCAATCCCCTCAACCCCAGCCTATCCCAAGCACACCTTCAGAACAGCAATCACCCAAATCAAGACACAGAAGTGGTTCAGGCAAACACAAGCACCACACTTCAGCTCACAGGCACTCACACAAGCACCATCCCCATGCAGACACACCAACATCCACTGCCTCCACTATGTCCCCCTCCTCGTCGTCCTCCACACCCCTCCCAGTAGCGTCTCCACTCACACCTGCATGCACTACATCCTCATCCACTACCTCCATCACCAGCACGCATATCACTACATGCCCCTCACTGGCAGTCTCCACCCCCACATCCATGCACACGTCCCCTGTGTCCTCTCCCACTGTGTCTGTGTCCCCTCCTCCTAAAGGACACAAACGCAAGCACACACATACCCAACAGCCATCCACCTCACAATAGCATCCAGCCCATGCACCTGCACCCAAACACAGCAGACTGACACCTCCTACAACCACTCCCTCTTCCTCCTCTCCCAAACCTTCACCCTCTTCCCGCCCCAGTGTCCCTAAGAAACTTTTCCTCAGCAACATTGACCTATTCCCTACCCCTCCCACCTTCCCCCGTCCTTCACCTCGGGCCAGGGTGGCCAGAACCCAGCCCAGCACCTCAGCCACCCAGTCCACAGCCACTGTGGTTTCTGCACCTGTGAGAGGCTCCAAGGAGGCACCAGTCAGCCCAGCCAGTGTGCCAGCAACACCTGCCAAGGCCAAGAAAGGTCCGCCACCTGGCAAAGGCAAGAGGGGGACAGCAGCCAGCAAGGGGAAGGAGGCAGAATCAGCCTGCAAGGGCAAGTCAAAGACTCCAGCTGGCAGAAGCAAGGAGGCACCACCATCTGCCAAGGGCAGAAAGGGGCACAGAATCCCAGCCATGTCATCTCAGCCTTCTGATGCTGCAGGTGAAGGCCTGGAGGCTACCACCACCACTGCCAGCACCGCCACCTACACCGCGGGCAGCACCTGCACTGCCGCCAGCACCGCCACCTGCCCTGCCGGCAGCAGCACCAATGCCAGCAGCAGCAGCCACAGTGGTCAGCCGTCCGAGGCTGCAGGTGAAGGCCTGGAGGCTACCACCACCATTGCCTGCACCGCCACCTGCACTGCGACCAGCACCGTCACCTGCACTGCTGCTGGCACCGCCACCTGCCCCGCCGCCAGCACCGCCACCTGCCCCGCCACCAGAAGCACCACTGCCAGCAGCAGCAGCCCCAGTGGGCAGCCGTCTGAAGCTGCAGGTGAAGGCCTGGAGGATACCACACCACTGCCTGCACCGCCACCTGCACCACGGCCAGCACTGCATCGCGGCCAGCACCGCCACCTGCCCCGCCACCAGCAGCACCACTGCCGGCATCAGCAGCCCCAGTGGGCAGCCGTCCAAGGCTGCAGGTGAAGGCCTGGAGGCTACCACCACCACTGCCTGCACCGCCACCTGCAGCGCAACTGGCATACACTGAGCAGCCATCATCGCCGGAGAGCAGTGTGTAGTGGTGACTACATGGGCTTCAGTGAGTCCTGGCCCCTGCAACACCTGTCAGTGTGACACCCAGGTGAGAGACTGTGACCTTGCCCCATCCAGGATGAAGCACACTGGGCATAGGCCCCCTCCAGAACCAGTGGAAGAAGGCATCCACTTGAGATACTGTGGCTTTGCACTCCCCAGGACCAAGCAGTGGGCAAACCACCCATTTGAGAGACTGCGGCTTTGCATTCCCCAGGACCAAGCAGTGGGCAAACCACCCACTTGAGAGACTGTGGCTTTGCACTCCCCAGGACCAAGCAGTGGGCATCGAGCCCCCTCCAGGCCAGTGGCGTTGTACCATCTTCCAGCTGAGGTGCCCCCCCATTCCCCGTCCCCCTGAGGTGCCTGTGTGTTTTCGTCCTGATGCCCCTGCAATGTTCTGTCCGTATAGAGGCAGGAGGCAAGTGTGGCCTTGGCCTATGTGTTTTGGCCCAGTGGGCCACGAACATTTTGGAGTGGGCATTGTCCCTCCTTTTGTATATATTGTATATATTGTACATACTGTTTATTTCTTTATGAACGTATTTCTAAACATTACTTATATTACACTCATTTTACTCCATTCCTTTTGTCCTTGTGTTATTCTAGAGGGTTACGGGGTGTATATGTAATGTTGTTGCATGTGTTTGTGTGTATAGTGTTGGGGGTGAGGTTGGGGGTGTTGCGTGTTGCGTGTGTGTGTCACTCTCTTTTTCCTCCCCCCTCCCCTGTGTGCTAGGTGCAGTACTCACAGTGTTCATGTTCCTGGTGTATGAGAAGGTACACCTGCATGGGGAAGATCTGCAGTTTGGGCTTCATGGCGTCGTGGTTCTTCCTTGAGTGTCGAGAGGTGAGTTGTTTCCCTTCAGTGTACTGTTTACGAAGTGCTTTTGATGGCGTTGGTACCGCCCCGGAAAAGCTGGCAGATAGGCGTGTTGTAATGCAGTGGGCGGTACATTGTCTGCCGCTTGGCTGTTGGCGGTTACCACTGCGGTGTTTGTTGCTACCGCCGTGGAGGTCAGAGTGTTAAAGTGGCTGTCTCTGTTGGCGGTTTCCGCCGTGGTCATGATTCCATTTTTTTTAACCGCCAGCCTGTTGGTGGTATTACCGCCGCTTTATCACCGACCGCCAGGGTTGTAATGAGGGCCATAGTGTAGTCGCAAAGATACAGACTACTTGTGTATCATTGTTCAGCGAGTTACTTGATGGGCTTGACAAAAGGGCACACACCTTCTGATTAGCTGTGGTAGACATATACTAACAGCCACCAATTGTCATAATCTCCTGGAAAAAGTGCTCACATCTGCTAGCATTCTGAAATAAGTCAATGGCAATGTAGGGGTCTCTGAGCAGGGTTTCTTACAACTGGAAAAAAGAGTGTCAGTGCCATTTCAGTTATCAGATACTTCTGAGGGCTCTGTTTTTTCCATTGTGAAAACCTCTTGTCTAAACATGTCTCCTGCAGCCTGAAGATCCTTAGATAGACATTAGGCTGCAGGGAATTGTTTTCGCCAGCGGGACCTATGTCTGCCTTTTACCCTGAGTGGCGGTGGGAAAATAATTGCCAATACGAGTGTATGATAAGTGGTAGAATTCTCATTCTACCCTGTTGCCAGCAGAGGGAATTTTACTCATCGTCCATCAGGTGAGTTATGTTGTTGTAATGTTAATTTAATTTGTAATGTGCACAATTTGCCCCACATAGGGTATCTTGGCGCAGCACGACTCATAAACCAAAACATACTGTATTAAGCCGAGAATAATGTAGTTTTTAAACGTTTTCTGAATTTATAATGGTCCACACATTGGCATAAATGAAGTGGGACCTTATTCCAAAGCAAAGACAAGGCAAAAGAAGGATCTACCTGCTGAATGGGACTTATTGATCCGTGGTACTGCAGGCAAGGCTTTATCACTGTATCTTAAAGATCTGCTTGTGCGATAATGGACAAGCTCTGCGGAAAATTAGCTCAGGCCTCTTCCATGCATCAAGCAACATATCTTGAAAATTATTGTTTTACGAATTGGCAACCAGTGGAGTTCCTGCAGAAGTGGGGCAGGTGCCATCCTGGTTCGTAGATTGTTAATAAGATGGGCTGCTGTATTTTGAACGACTTGCAAATCATGATCAGTCTCATTTATAGCTCCAGTACAAGGACCTCAGGTGCAGCTCCATCAGTGCACCTAAGTTCACACACTCCAAGTCCCCAGATGCACCAGTGCCAGGAACCGCACACATGTTGTCTGCCAGAGCACCTCAGTTCTTGCAGTCAGTACACACTGTTGTTCCAGTACTGGGACCTCAGGCACAGCTCCATCTGTGCACCTCAGTTCACACACTCCAAGCCCTTCAGCCGTGCCAGAACCCCACACTCACTGTCTGCCAGAGCAAATCAGTTCTTGCAGTCAGTACACACTGTTGTTCCAGTACTTGGACCTCGGGCACAGCTCCATCAGTGCACCTCCGTTCACACAATCCAAGCCCTCAGTCGTGCCAGTAACAGGAACCCCACACACGCTGTCTGCCAGAGCACCTCAGTTCTTACAGTCAGTACACTCTGCTGCTCTAGTACTGGGACCTCGGGCACAGCTCCATCAGTGCACATCAGTTCACACACTCCAAGCCCTCAGCGGTGCCCGTGCCAGAGCCCCACACATGTTGTCTGCCAGAGCACCTCAGTTCTTGCAGTCAGTACACACTGTTGTTCCAGCACTGGGACCTCAGGCACAGCTCCATCTGTGCACCTCAGTTCACACACTCCAAGCCCTTCAGTCGTGCCAGAACCCCACACTCACTGTCTGCCAGAGCAAATCAGTTCTTGCAGTCAGTACACACTGTGGTTCCAGTACTTGGACCTCGGGCACAGCTCCAACAGTGCACCTCCGTTCACACAATCCAAGCCCTCAGTCGTGCCAGTAACAGGAACCCCACACACGCTGTCTGCCAGAGCACCTCAGTTCTTACAGTCAGTACACTCTGCTGCTCTAGTACTGGGACCTCGGGCACAGCTCCATCAGTGCACATCAGTTCACACACTCCAAGCCCTCAGCGGTGCCCGTGCCAGAGCCCCACACATGCAGTCTGCCAGAGCATTTCAGTTCTTACAGTCAGTACACTCTGCTTTTCCAGTACTAGGACCTCGGGCACAGCTTCATCAGTGCACCTCAGTTCTACCCCGGTGAGGTCACTTCATTTCCTATACTGGGACCCCGCTCACATACAGTTCCATTACAGCAGCTCAATTCTAATATTCAGTCCCACTGCCAGGCCACTATTGCACCCAAAAGAGCAATACACAGTTCAGCCAGTGCACCTCGTCTAACATCCAACGCCACTGTTGATGGGAATCACACAGCTCCGTCAGAATCCATCTATTCTAACACTGAGTGCACATTTCTTCTCATTACTAATGCTCACACACTCACCCTTCAGGACTCCCTGCTTCTGTGGTTCAGAGGCAATGCCACTCCCATACTGGGCCCACTCGCAGCTTCATCAGGGCACCTCCAGGCTAACACTGGCAAGCACATAGTAGGTGCCATACATAGCTCTATTAACATACCTCACTTCTGACATTGTGTGCTCATTACTCTTCCAGTACTGCAGCCCACATACAAATCTGTCAGTGCACCTCATCCCTAACCTTCAGTGCCCCATTATTTCAATACCACCAGTTAAACAGCACTCTGTTTCTCATTCCTCACCCGCTGCCTTTCTGTTATTACAGCACTCGGCTGGGACACAGCTCTGTCTATACCCACAATCTTGACCTGAAGCGCCCCAATATTGCTGCATTGGGGGTTCACATACAACTCTGCTAATGCACCTCCTGCTGTTCTGCAGTTCCACACTCTGACTTCTGTTTGAGGACGTGGGGGAGCCAATTAAATCTATTCTTAGATGCCATCTTTATTTGGGAGGGTCACCTATCTCACTCCATTCTTTCCTTTACTCTCAAAGTTTTCTTTTTCCCTCACTTTTCTCTTTCCAGCTCTTAAAATCCACACATTAACAGTTTCGCTCTTTCTTTCAACTTTTTATTTCTAATTCCCTCCTTTGTTGTTATTTTCCTCTTTCGCTTGCTACCTCCTCTTTCAAACTCGCAAAAACGTGGCTATTTTTTTCCTTGTTTTGTTCCTCTCTTTTTTCTTAATTGGGCGTTCATTCTTTCAATATTTTTTTCTGTTCCCTTCTATCTTTCTTTGTTTTTTTATATTTGCTCTTTCCTTTGACTCGGTATGCGTCCTTTCACTTTTTTTTTAGATCTTTCTTCCTTCCTTGCTCTGGTGTTTTTCTTATCTTAATCTGTCAATTCATGTTTTACTATAAATCACTCCTTTTCCCATCTGTATGTGGAAGCCACAAGTTACTTGTCGGGACCCAAAGTGTCAAAGTGGTTTTCCCATTCTGTGTCTGTGGGAAATTTGTCAGTACATACTTGCACTGGTTCTTTCACTGCTAGTTTCTTTCACCATCACTCTTTTTTCTCTAATGTTCATTTTTCCCTTTCTTTTCTTTTTTCATTATTTTTTCCTCTTTATATTTAGTTTGCTAGCTTCCTTCCCTTTTTTCTTTTGTCCCACACGTTTGCTCTATTTCTTCTCTGAGTTGTGTTTTCATTTTCTCGTTCTTTCTTTCCCTTCTGTCTTTTATTTCTTTGTGACTCCTTCTCTTTCTTCCTTTTGTCTGTTGAATTCATTTTGCTTCTCTTTTTCTGCCCCATCCCATTCTCTCCTGAGGCCTAGTTATCAATGGAGCAACAGGTGCAGTGGTACCAGGGCCCAGAGACCTAAGGACCTCACTCAACTTTAATTACTGCTGTATTTTCCAACCGAAATTGCAGTCAACTATTTTCCTTTCTTACTCCAAGGCCCATGACACCGTTACTTCACCACTTGCCCTCTCCATCTTTACTTCTGACTCCCTCTTTCCTTTCACCCGCCAATCCGTCCCAAATTATAGTAGTTAAATGCTGGGCCACTGGAATTATATGGCAGGTGTTAGACCTGACAGCTTTAGGGTGGTCACCCCTAGCTTTTTGCCTGCCTCCCTCCACTTTTTGAACACTGTTTTTGCTGGCTTTAGACTCTGCACACTTTACCACTGCTTACCAGTGCCAAAGTGCATATGCTCTCTCCCTTTAAACATGGTAACCTTGGATCATACCCAATTGGACTATTTAATCTACTTATAAGTCCCTGGTAATGTGCACTATATGTGCCTAGGGCCTGTTGATTAAATGCTACTAGTGGGCATGCAGCACTGGTTGTGCCACCCACTTAAGTAGCCCCTTTACCTTGTTTCAGGCCTGCCATTGCAAGGCCTGTGTGTGCAGTTTCACTGCCACTTCGACTTGGCATTCAAAAGTACTTGCCAAGCCTAAACCTCCCCTTTCTCTACATATAAGTCACCTCTAACGTGTGCCCTAGATAACCCCTAGGGCAGGGTGCTGTGTGGGTAAAAGGCTGAACATGTACCTGTGTAGTTTATATGTCCTGGTAGTGTAAAACTCCTAAATTCGTTTTTACACTACTGTGAGGTCTGCTCCCTTGATAGGCTAACATTGGGGCTGCCCTCATACATTGTTGAAGTGGCAGCTGCTGATCTGAAAGGAGCAGGAAGGTCATATTTAGTATGGCCAGAATGGTAATAAAAATCCTGCTGACTGGTGAAGTCGGATTTAATATTACTATTCTAGAAATGCCACTTTTAGAAAGTGAGCTTTTCTTTGCACTTAAATCTTTCTGTGCCTTACAATCCACATCTGGCTGGGTTTAGTTGACAGCTCCTTGTGCATTCACTCAGACACACCCCAAACACAGGGTACTGAGCCTCACTTGCATACATCTGCATTTTGAATGAGTCTTCCTGGGATGGGAGGGTGGAGGGCCTGCCCTCACACAAAGGACTGCCACACCCCCTACTGGGACCCTGGCAGACAGGATTGAACTGAAAGGGGACCTGGTGCACTTCTAAGCCACTTTTGAAGTCTCCCCCACTTCAAAGGCACATTTAGGTATAAAACAGGGCCTCTGCCCTACCACCTCAGACACTTGCTGGAGAAGAAACCCGAACCAGAACCTGCATCCTGCCAAGAAGAACTGCCTGGCTGCTCAAAGGACTCACCTGACTGCTTTCTACAAAGGACTGCTGCCTTGCTGTTGGCCTGCTGCCTTGCTGAACTCTTGCCTTGCTGCAAAAGTGCTCTCCAAGGGCTTGTATAGAGCTTGCCTCCTGTTCCCTGAAGTCTCAGTACCAAAAAGACTTACATCTTGCAACTGGACTCCTTGTGCGGCGAAAAATTTGACGCACAGCTTGCTCCGCTGTGAAAAATTCACCGCATGCTGATCCGGAAAGACGCCGCTCGACCCCGCAAGGAAAAGATCGATGCGGCGCCTGCGGTGCGACTGGAACTTCGACGCACGGCCCGCCTGGACAACGCCGGCTGACTTCCAGAGAGGAAATCGATGCGACGCCTGCCGTGAGGAAGAAAATTCCACGCACAGCCCACCGGAACGAAGCGCAGCCGGACGACAAGCCCAGGATTCCATGCACAGACCCCGGGGCGTCTGAAAACCCTGCGACCCACAGAGGAGACCTGTCCGCACGCCGGAAATCGACGCACCTCTTCCCCGCGTGAAAAATAACAACGCAAGTCCGTGTGTGAAGGAGCAAAACCGACGCACACACCATTTTTCCACGCATCTCCTCCTCTGCGGCCCTTTGCGGAGATTTTTCACTCCAAACCAGGTACTTTGTGCTTGAAAGAGACTTTGGCGGTCATTACAACATTGGCGGTAAAAGGCACTTACCGCCGTGCAGAAGACCGCCAACACACCGCCGCGGCTGTGGAATTCCGCCACAGCTATTATGACCCACATCTCGGAATCCGACAAAATTCAGACACCCACACAAGTCTGCCACACCAAAGGTCAGTGATAAACTGGCGGAAAAAAAACCTCCACCGTCACGCCAACAGAAATACGCCCACACTATCACGACACACAAATCCACGCGGCGGTCTTTCAACTGCGGTATTCCATTGGCGGTACACACTTCCGCGCTCAAAATACACACACTTCTACAAAACACCGCCACATTGGACATTTCGAAATACACACACCTGACACACATACACACACCACTCCCACACACCCATTGCAATATAAAACACACACCCACATCATCCACAAACCCCCACAACCAAAAATTCCGAAAGAAGGCCAGAGAGAGACACCACCATCCACAAACTAGCAGCCACAGGCACACAACACCATCACCCACACTACTTCCACGCACAAAACACCACACACCACTACATATCACTACACTTATCACCATACACACCACGCCACACATCACCTACACCACCCCATGGCATGGCAAAGACACCCCAGGTTTTCAGAGGAGGAGCTCAGGGTCATGATGGAGGAAATTGTCTGGGTAGAGCCACAGCTATTTGGAGCACAGGTGCAGCACACCTCAATTGCAAGGAAGATGGAGCTATGGCGAAGAATAGTCGACAGGGTCAACGCAGTGGGACAACACCCAAGAAATCGGGACGACATCAGGAAGCGGTGGAACGACCTACGGGGAAGGTACGTTCCGTGGTCTCAAGACACCACCAGGCGCTTCAGCGGACTGGCGGCAGACCCCCACCTCCTCACCCACAACTAACAACATGGGAGGAGCAGGTCTTGGCGATTCTGCATCCTGAGGGCCTCGCAGGAGTCGGTGGAGGAATGGACTCCGGTAAGTCAAACCTTTAACTACCATATCCCCCACCCTACCTGTATGCTATCACATACCCCCACCCTCGCCCCCACCCCTATCACTCCAACTCCTCACAAATGTACCAATATCACAAACCACACATCCCAGCACCAAGCCCTGCATGCAACACCAAGGCATGGACACCCATCACTAAAGCATGCCCACTGCACATACCCATACACCCCCCTAAACCATCATCACACAAGCCCCCACACAGGAATGCAAGCACTGGGGTACACGCTCACCCACCCATTGCACACCATGACACACACAGATGCAATAATCATGCTTTTCCACCCCTGCAGGACCACTACCCAACGTCACCAGACAGGAGGGTCCAGACATCTCCACCCCACCCACAGAAGAGGCCCACAGTGATGACAGCAGCTCTGTCCAACTGGATCTAGATGACCAGCTCGGACCATTGTGGGCCTCGGGACAGTCAGTTCCCCTCACACAGGCACAGGCCACCACAGACCTTCCCCCCTCTGGTAACACCAGCACAGCACCCACCCAGCGGGTCCATACCTCCGTCCCCAGGACACGTCAATCAGCTGTGTGTCCACCACTACAGGGAACCCAGGATAACCCACCACCCCAACAACAACAGGGACCTGGGGGCAGTGGTAGTGGGCACACGGTCCAGGGGACGGTGCCCCAGGAACACAGGGGAACTGGGAGGGCTGCTGTGCGACAGGGGGCGGACAGGCCAAGGGAACACACTCTCCACGAGGCCCTCTCCTCCATCATGGGAGCATACCACCACTCCCAGGAGATGATGGCAACGGTCCTGGCCAAGTTTCAGGAGACCCAGCGCATGCAGGAGGAACAGTATTTGGGGTTCAGGGAGGAACTCAGAACCATCAGCTCCACCCTGGGCACCATCGTAGGGGTGCTGAAGGAAATACTCAACACCAGGAGGGACACTGTGGCACTCCAAGGGGTCCCTGACACTAGCATGGACGATGAACTGCCCACCACCTCCGCCGGCGCTAGTGGACAGGAGGCACCGCCACAGAACCACCACACCACCACCCCACCCCCTGCAGACAGAGAACCACCCACAAACGGTCCCTGAGATCCAGGAACAAGACAGAGCACAATGCCAAGACCCCGCCAAGAAATGAGACCACACTGATTGTCAACCCACTGTCCCACTTTGTCACCCTGTCCTTATTGAAACTGCCCCAGCTCCACTTCCTATGCCCATATGGGCAATGCGCCTATGAGACAAATAGACTGGACTCTGCCATGGACACTCCTCCGCCATCACCCCTCACCATTTAACTTCCCCCTCCAATATTTTGTATGTAAATAAACACACCTAAAGCACCAAAAGATCTGGAGTCTGTCTGTGATTTTAAAATAGTGTATTTGCAATTACAGTGACAACATTTTCAGGAAATAGTAATGTCAACATACCTATGTCACACAGCTCTAGTGCCTGAGGAATCTAAGCAGATGACACACGTTGGGACCCACACCTGTGAAATCGTAAGGGAAAGTGACAACTCAGTGACCATACACTGGGTGAAATCGACAGACAGGATAGAGGTAGAAGTGTAAAAGTACTTGTAGTAGGCAGGAATGTATTCTCACCTGTGTTTCACTGGAAAAATTGCTGGATGAGTCCCTGTTGTCAATGTCTTCTTCCTCTGCTTCCTCCTCATCACTGTCCACAGGCTCCACAGCTGCCACAACACCGCCATCTGGACCATCCTCCTGCAGAAAAGGCACCTGTCGTCGCAAAGCCAAGTTATGAAGCATACAGCAGGCCACGATGATCTGGCACACCTTCTTTGGTGAGTAGAATAGGGATCCACCTGTCACATGGAGGCACCGGAACCTGGCCTTCAGGAGGCCGAAGGTCCGCTCGATCACCCTCCTAGGACGCCCATTGGCCTCATTGTAGCGTTCCTCTGCCCTTGTCCTGGGATTCCTCACTGGGGTCAGTAGCCATGACAGGTTGGGGTAGCCAGAGTCACCTAATAGCCACACACGGTGCCTCTGGAGTTGACCCATCACATAAGGGATGCAGCTATTCCGCATGATGTAGGCGTCATGCAATGAGCCAGGGAACATGGCATTCACATGGGAGATGTACTGGTCTGCCAAACATACCATCTGTACATTCATGGAATGATAACTCTTCCGGTTCCTGTACACCTGTTCACTCCTGTGGGGGGGGGGGACCAAAGCCACATGGGTCCCATCAATGGCACCTATGATGTTGGGGATATGTCCAAGGGCATAGAAGTCACCTTTCACTGTAGGCAAGTCCTCCACCTGAGGGAAAACGATGTAGCTCTGCATGTGTTTCAGCAGGGCAGACAACACTCTGGACAATACGTTGGAAAACATAGGCTGGGACATCCCTGATGCCATGGCTACAGTTGTTTGAAAAGACCCACTTTCAAGGAAATGGAGCACTGATAGCACCTGCACTTGAGGGGGGATTCCTGTGGGATGGCGGATTGCTGACATCAGGTCTGGCTCCAACTGTGTACACAGTTCCTGGATTGTGGCACGGTCAAACCTGCAGGTGATTACCAGATTTCTTTCCTCCATTGTCGACAGGTCCACCAGCGGTCTGTACACCGGAGGATTCCCCATCTCCTCACATGTCCCAGCGGACGGTGCCTATGAAGGACAACAGCGACCAAAGAGTCAAACAAGTCAGAGGTATGTACCCACAGTCTACACAGAACACGATTCATACACAAAATCTGGCCTGTATGTGTGTTGAGAGTAGGCCTAGGTATGTGCGACGCAGTTGGTAATTAGGCCATGTGGGCCCCTGAAATGGCGGCTGCCTGACCTCTAAAGTGGGACAATAGGATGTGAGGTAACTGCGCTGGCGTTGTACACCGTCGCAGTAGGCGGTCGAAGACCGCGTGGCAATGCTGCATTGGTTAACATTGGACCCTATGGGTCCCAGGAGCCCATGACGATGTACGCCGGCGGTGATGGTACGCACCGCCGCGGACGTGACCGCCATTTTCTATCTGTTGAATCACTCGATACCTGATCTTCGACAGGAGAGGACCTACACTGCAAGTGCTGCTGTGACATTGGTCTGGAAGAGACAATGGCTCGTGCATCTGGGGAAAGGGCCCCTGCCTTCACATCGGAGGAGTTGGAGAAGCTCGTCGACGGGGTCCTCCCCAGTACACGCTACTCTACGGTCCTCCAGACCAACAGGTAAGTACACAGGGGGCATGTTGTATGGGCTATGCCTGTGTGGAGAGAGCTGGTTGCATTCATTCTGGTCAGGCTGCCCTTCATCGAACCTTTCAAACTCTGGCCTCAGCACTGATGGCAGCCATTGTCCCTGTGTCTAGCCTCCCCCCTCCAACTTCCTCCACCCAGACCCCATCCCCTGTACCTCTGCCTATCCCAAGCACACCATCAGACCAGCCTGCACACACCTCACCACACAAGGGAAGCTCAGGCAAACATAAGCACCACACATCCCACAGGCACTCACGCAAGCATCACACACATACAGACACACCAACATCCACTGCCTCCACTGTGTCCCCCTCCTCCTTGTCTCCCTCCTCCCTCCCAGTCTCGTCTTCACTCACACCTGCATGCACTACCACTACAGCCACTACGTCCCGCACCAGCACACCCACCACCACACCCCGCTCACGTGCAGTCACCACCCCCACTACCATTTACACATCCCCTGTGTCCTCTCCCAGTGTGTCTGTGACGCCCCCTCCCAGGATACACAAACGCAGGCACACACCCACCCAACATACATCCACCTCACGACCGACTCCAGCGCATGCACCTGCACCCAAAGCCACAAAACTTACACCTCCTACAACCACCACCTCTTCCTCCACTCCCAAACCCCCTCCAGCTACCCATCCCAGTGTCTCCAAACAACTTTTCCTGTCCACCCTTTACCTATTTCCCACCCCCCGTCCAACTCATAGGTCCCGTACTAGCACCTCAGCCACAAAATCACCGGGACCAGTGGTGCCTGTTGTCACAGGTATGTGGAGTGCACCGGCCATCAGGCCAGCCAGTGTATCACGGAGCCAGAGCACAGCCAGTCCCCCCCCTGTGAAGCACCAGAAGTTGGCCAGTGCCCGGCGGTAGAGGGGAAAGACTCCAGCCACCCAAACCGCTCACAGGGGTCCCGGGGGGAGTGTGGACTCAGCTGTGACTCCTCCCAAGGTGGGGAAGTGGCAGAAGAAACCCGCAAAGTCTGGGAGGAGCAGCACGACGGAGAAGACCGCCATCATCCCCGCTGGCCAGGAGGCCACCGCCAGCCCCATCGTCGCTGCCCAGGACGCCTCCGCCAGCCCCATCGTCACTGTCCAGGAGGACCCCGCCAGCCACAGCCCAGCTGCCCAGAAGGGCCCCACCAGCCATAGCCCAGCTGCCCAGGAGGGCCCCGCCAGCCACAGCCCAGCTGACCAGGAGGACCCCGTCAGCCACAGCCCAGCTGACCAATGAAGGACCGCCATCCCCAGCCCAGCTGGGCAATGAAGGACAGCCAAGTCAAGCACCGCTGAACAGGGCAAGCACCGCTGAACATGGCAAGGACCGCCAAGTCAAGCACCACTGAACAGGGCAAGGACTGCCAAGTCAAGCACCGCTGAACAGGGCAAGCACCGCTGAACAGGGCAAGGACCGCCAAGTCAAGCACCGCTGAACAGGGCAAGCACCGCTGAACAGGGCAAGGACCGCCAAGTCAAGCACCGCTGAACAGGGCAAGCACCGCTGAACAGGGCAAGGACCACCAAGTCAAGCACTGCTGAACAGGGGAAGCACCGCTGAACAGGGCAAGGACCGCCAAGTCAAGCACCGCAAACAGGGCAAGGACCGCCAAGTCAAGCACCGCTGAACAGGGCAAGCACCGCTGAACATGGCAAGGACCGGCAAGTCAAGCACCGCTGAACAGGGCAAGGACCGCCAAGTCAAGCACCGCTGAACAGGGCAAGCACCGCTGAACATGCCAAGGACCGCTGAACAGGGCAAGGACCGCCAAGTCAAGCACCGCTGAACAGGGCAAGCACTGCTGAACATGGCAAGGACCGCCAAGTCAAGCACCGCTGAACAGGGCAAGGACCGCCAAGTCAAGCACCGCTGAACAGGGCAAGCACCGCTGAACAGGGCAAGGACCGCCAAGTCAAGCACCGCTGAACAGGGCAAACACCGCTGAACAGGGCAAGGACCGCCAAGTCAAGCACCGCTGAACAGGGCAAGGACCGCCAAGTCAAGCACCGCTGAACAGGGCAACCACCGCTGAACAGGACAAGGACCGCCAAGTCAAGCACCGCTGAACAGGGCAAGGACCACCAAGTCAAGCACCGCTGAACAGGGCAAGCACCGCTGAACATGGCAAGGACCGCCAAGTCAAGCACCGCTGAACAGGGCAAGGACCGCCAAGTCAAGCACCGCTGAACAGGGCAAGGACCACCAAGTCAAGCACCGCTGAACAGGGCAAGCACCGCTGAACATGGCAAGGACCGCTGAACAGGGCAAGGACCGCCAAGTCAAGCACCGCTGAACAGGGCAAGGACCGCCAAGTCAAGCACCGCTGAACAGGGCAAGCACTGCTGAACATGGCAAGGACCGCCAAGTCAAGCACCGCTGGACAGGGCAAGGACCGCCAAGTCAAGCACCGCTGAACAGGGCAAGCACCGCTGAACAGGGCAAGGACCGTCAAGTCAAGCACCGCTGAACAGGGCAAACACCGCTGAACAGGGCAAGGACTGCCAAGTCAAGCACCGCTGAACAGGGCAAGGACCGCCAAGTCAAGCACCGCTGAACAGGGAAAGCACCACTGAACAGGGCAAGGACCGCCAAGTCAAGCACCGCTGAACAGGGCAAGGACCGCCAAGTCAAGCACCGCTGAACAGGGCAAGCACCGCTGAACAGGGCAAGGACCGCCAAGTCAAGCACCACTGAACAGGGCAAGGACCGCCAAGTCAAGCACCGCTGAACAGGGCAAGGACCGCCAAGTCAAGCACCGCTGAACAGGGCAAGGACCGCCAAGTCAAGCACTGCTGAACAGGGCAAGCACTGCTGAACAGGGCAAGGACCGCCAAGTCAAGCACCGCTGAACAGGGCAAGGACCGCCAAGTCAAGCACCGCTGAACAGGGCAAGCACCGCTGAAGAGGGCAAGGACCGCCAAGTCAAGCACCGCTGAACAGGGCAAGCACCGCTGAACAGGGCTAGGACCGCTAAGTCAAGCACCGCTGAACAGGGCAAGCATCGCCAACGCAAGCACCGCTGAACAGGGCAAGCACCGCCAACTCAAGCACCGCTAGCCCATGAGCGGCAGGGGCAGTGACGCAACAGGGACCGTCACGGGGCGAGTGATGCACTCTGGGCACCAGTCCCCCTCCAGAACCAGTGGAGACATGCATCCACTCCGTCTGTCCTGCACAGGATGAAGCACTCTGGGCACCAGTCCCCCTCCAGAACCAGTGGAGACTTGCAGCCACTCCGTCTGTCCTGCACAGGATGAAGCACTCTGGGCACCAGTCCCCCTCCAGAACCAGTGGAGACTGTTATCCACTTGAGAGACTGTGGCTTTGCACTCCCCAGGATGGTACAGTGGACAAACCACCCACTGGAGAGACTTGAGAGACTGTGGCTTTGCACTCCCCAGGATGGAACAGTGGGCAAACCACCCACTGGAGAGACTTGAGAGACTGTGGCTTTGCACTCCCCAGGATACAGCAGTGGGCAAACCACCCACTGGAGGGACTTGAGAGACTGTGGCTTTGCACTCCCCAGGATACAGTAGTGGGCAAACCACCCACTGGAGAGACTTGAGAGACTGTGGCTTTGCACTCCCCAGGATACAGCAGTGGGCAAACCACCCACTGAAGAGACTTGAGAGACTGTGGCTTTGCACTCCCCAGGATACAGCCTACAGTGGGCAAACCACCCACTGGAGAGACTTGAGAGACTGTGGCTTTGCACTCCCCAGGATGGTGCAGTGGGCAAACCACCCACTGGAAAGACTTGAGAGACTGTGGCTTTGCACTCCCCAGGATACAGCAGTGGACAAACCACCCACTGGAGAGACTTGAGAGACTGTGGCTTTGCACTCCCCAGGATACATCAATGGGCATGGAGCCCCCTCGTGGATCTGGCGTCGTTCACTCATCCGGCTGAGGTGCCCCCCCTCCCTTCCCGCTGAGGTGCCTGTTGTATTTCTATCTGATGCCCCTGCAGTGTTCTCTCCGTCATGTTCGGGTATCTTGTGTGGGCCTCGCCCATGCATTTTGGGCCCAGTGGTCCACGGACTATGAATAGTGCAATACCTGGACTACCATTTGTGGTGTATATTTTGTTAATAGTGTATATATGTATATATTTTCTTACTGAATATTGATATATTACAATGGTTACACTCATTTCCTTTTGTCTTTGCATTCTTCCGGAGGGGTTGGGGGGTGTTACTGTAATGTTTGGATATGCATTGGTGTGTGTGTTGTAGTGGGTGAGGGTGGGGGTGGGGGCTGGGGTGTTGCTTGTGTGTGTCCCTGTTTTTTGCCTCCCCCCTCCCCTATGTCGTAGGTGCAGTACTCACTGTGGTCTTCGCCGCTGGCGTTGGTGCTCCTGGTACAGGAGCAGGAAGACTAGCGCAGGAAGAATATGGATTTCCGGCTCCATGGTGTCATCGTTCCTCGTGGGGTGTGTAGAGGTGAGCGTTTTCCCTTCGAAATGCCTGTTTCCGCTGTGTTTTTATCCGCGGTGAATCCGCCCCGGAAAATGTGGTGGATTGGCCTGTCATAATAGTGTGGGCGGTACATTGTCTCCCTCCTGTCTGTTGGCGGTGACCGCCGAGCTGTTTGTTTGTACCGCCGTGGCGGTCGGAGTGTTAAAGTGGCTGTCTTTGTTGGCGGTTTCCGCCACGGTCGAAATTCCCAAAAAATTTCCGCCGGCCTGTTGGCGGTCTTACCGTCGCTTTAACACCGTCCGCCAGGGTTGTAATGACCACCTTTGTTTTCTTTTTAAAGACTTAAAACACTTCATATCACTTTTCAGTGATATCTCTACAATTTCTTATTGCATCTTTTATTGTTTTGACCTGCAAATATCCAGATAAATATTATATATTTTTCTAAACACTGTGTGATGTATTTTTGTGGTGCTATATTGTGTTATTGTATGATTTATTGCACAAATACTTTACACATTGCCTTCTAAGTTTAGCCTGACTGCTCAGTGCCAAGCTACCATAGGGTGGGCACAGGATAATTTGGATTGTGTGTGACTTACCCTGACTAGAGTGAGGGTCCTTGCCTGGACAGGGGGTAACCTGACTGCCAACCAAAGACCCCATTTCTAACATTGGTGATCAGCGGTGAGGATAGGACTTGTATTTGTGCAGTGACATACAGTAGCTAAGTATTTCACTACCTACCCACAGTTGAAGGTTGTTAGACCTGACAGCCTTAGGGTGGTCACCCCTAACTTTTTGCCTGCCTCCCTCCACTTTTTGGACACTGTTTTTGCTGGCTTTTAGACTCTGCGCACTTTATCACTGCTAACCAGTGCTAAAGTGCATATGCTCTCTCCCTTTAAACATGGTAACCTTGGATCATACCTGATTGGACTATTTAATTTATTTATAAGTCCCTAGTAATGTGCACTGTATGTGCCTAGGGCCTGTAGATTAAATGCTACTAGTGGGCCTGCAGCACTGGTTGTGCCACCCACTTAAGTAGCCCCTTTACCTTGTCTCAGGCCTGCCATTGCAAGGCCTGTGTGTGCAGTTTCACTGTCACCTCGACTTGGCATTTAAAAGTACTTGCCAAGCCTAAACCTCCCCTTTCTCCACATATAAGTCACCTCTAATGTGTGCCCTAGGTAACCCCTAGAGCAGGGTGCTGTGTGGGTGAAAGGCAGGACATGTACCTGTGTAGTTTACATGTCCTGGTAGTGTAAAACTCCTACATTCGTTTTTGCACTACTGTGAGGTCTGCTCCCTTCATAGGCTAACATTGGGGCTGCCCTCATTCAGTATTGAAGTGGTAGCTGCTTATCTGAAAGGAGTAGGAAGGTCATATTTAGTATGGCCAGAATGGTAATACCAAATCCTGCTGACTGGTGAAGTTGGATTTAATATTACTGTTCTAGAAATGCCACTTTTAGAAAGTGAGCATTTCTTTGCACTTAAATCTTTCTGTGCCTTACAATCCAGGTCTGGCTGGGCTTAGTTGACAGCTCCTTGTGCATTCACTCAGACACACCCCAAACACAGGGTACTCAGCCTCACTTGCACACATCTGCATTTTGAATGGGTCTTCCTGGGCTGGGAGGGTGGAGGGCCTGCTCTCACACAAAGGACTGCCACACCCCCTACTGGGACCCTGGCAGACAGGATTGAACTGAAAGGGGACCTGTTGCACTTCTTAGCAACTCTTTGAAGTCTCCCCCACTTCAAAGGCACATTTGGGTATAAAACAGGGCCTCTGCCCTACCTCATCAGATACTTGCTGGAGAAGAAACCTGAACTAGAACCTGCATCCTGCCAAGAAGAACTGCCTGGCTGCCTATAGGACTCACCTGACTGTTTTCTACAAAGGACTGCTGCCTTGCTGCTGCCCTGCTGCCTTGCTAAACTCTTGCCTTGCTGCTGAAGTGCTCTCCAAGGGCTTGGATAGGGCTTGCCTCCTGTTCCCTGAAGTCTCAGGACCAAAAAGACTTCTCTTTTTCATTTGGACGCCTTGTGCGCCGAAACATTCGACGCACAGCTTACTCCACGCTGAAAAATTCAGCGCACGCCGATCCGGAAAGACGCTGCTCGACGGGACGCCCACAGTGCGACCGGAACTGCGACGCACGGCCTTGCCTGGACAACGCTGCCCAACTCCAGAAAAGAAATAGACACGACGCCTGCCATGAGGGAGAAGATTCCACGCACAGCCCACCGGAACAACGCGCAGCCGGAAAACAAGCCTAGGATTCCACGCACAGACCCCGGGACATCTGGTAATCCCGCGAACCACAGAAAGAGACTGTCCACGCACCGGAAAACGACGCCCGCCTTCCCCGCATGAGTCCGTGTGTGCAGCGGAGAAATCGGCGCACACACCATTTTTCCACGTATCTCTTCTTCAGCGGCCCTTTGCGGAGATTTTCCACTTTAAACCAGGTACTTTGTGCTTGAAAGATACTTTGGCCCTCATTCCAACCCGCGGCACGGAAGCACCGCCAACAGGCTGGCGGTGCTTCCAGGGCCATTCTGACCGTGGCGGTAAAGCCGCGGTCAAAAAAGGGGATCCGGCGGTTTCCCGCCGGATTTCCCCTGGCCCGGAGAATCCTCCATGGCGGCGCTGCTTGCAGCGCCGCCATGGGGATTCCGACCCCCTTCCCGCCAGCCTGTTTCTGGCGGTTTACACCGCCAGAAACAGGATGGCGGGAACGGGTGTCGAGGGGCCCCTAAAATCGCGACAGGTGCAACTGCACCCGTCGCACCCCTGCAACTCCGCCGGCTCCATTCGGAGCCGGCTTCATTGTTGCAGGGTCTTTCCCCCTGGGCCGGCGGCGCCCTTTTGGCGGTCGCCCGCCGGCCCAGCGGGAAAGTCGAAATGACCCCCGCGGTCTTTTGACCGCGGAGCGGTCTTTCGACGGGGTTACTTTGGCGGGCGGCATCCGCCGCCCGCCAAAGTCAGAATGACCCCCTTTGTTTACTTTTTAAAGACTTAAGACACTTTATATCACTTTTCAGTGATATCTCTACAATTTCACATTGCATCTTTATTCGTTTTGACCTGCAATTATCCAGATAAATATTATATAGTTTTCTAAACACTGTGTGGGGTATTTTTGTGGTGCTATATGGTGTTATTGTATGATTTATTGCACAAATACTTTACACATTGCCTTCTAAGTTTAGCCTGACTCCTCGTGCCAAGCTACCAGAGGGTGGGCACAGGATAATTTGGATTGTGTGTGACTTACCCTGACTAGAGTGAGGGTTCTTGCTTGGACAGAGGGTAACCTACTGCCAACCAAAAACCCCATTTCTAACAAAGGTCAATTTGATTTTTATCTTTTTGCAAATTCGTTTTTCCTGACAATTTTCACAAACTAAATCCTCACTCAACATGTCTCTGGCTGGGTCTCAAGCAGGAGATTTTGACCTAGCCCTGGTGGAGACATATACTGTCAAACAGCTAAAAAGGTTCTGCAGGGAGATGAGTGTACCCACCCAAGGAGCCTCCAGAA
This sequence comes from Pleurodeles waltl, assembly GCF_031143425.1. NCBI lineage: Eukaryota > Metazoa > Chordata > Amphibia > Caudata > Salamandridae > Pleurodeles > Pleurodeles waltl. The sequence goes on from NC_090448.1 coordinate 1,129,471,998, forward strand.
AGGAGGACTTTCAAGTGGCGCTGAGGGCCTGGGCAGAAGCCCATTTAGAAGAGGATGATGAGGAAGAGGAGCCAGAAAATGGCCCCTAAGAGGATTTTTTGCCTGTTACCACTGCAATTGTGTCCCCTTCCAGACCGGGGAGCAGTGTCTCTGACTAAGGCCTGACCGCACAGGAAAGGAGAGAGGAGAGGGAGTTCCAATTACAAATGGCAATGCTGAAAACTGAGGCTCAACAGGAAGAAAAAAGAGCAGAGAGAGAAGCCAAGCAAGCTGAAGCTGCAGCTGAGAGAGCCTTGGCTGAAAATAAACTTTTGTTGGCTCATGAACTGAGCCTCAAGGAGCTGGATCTCAAGGCAAGACAGTCTGAGCCCAGCATTGATGGTGGCAGCATACATACAGGACCTGCTGGAGAGAAAAAGGTTTGTATACCCAAAAGTGTGGTGCCCAGTTTTGTGGTGGGAGCTGATATTGACAAGTGGCTGGCTGCCTATGAAGTTGCACTAAGGGCTCATGGGGTTCCTGAAGGGCAATGGGGGTGGCCTTGTGGTTCTATGTACCCCCAGAGGGAAGGGACACACTCCTTACACTAGACCCACGTGATCATTATAACTATCCTGTCATGAAGACTGCTTTACTGGCCAAGTTTGGACTGACCCCTGAGAGATTCCGTCAGAGGTTTAGGGACAGTACCAAACTTTCCACACAAACTTGGGTTGATTGTTTTGATTTCTCCAATAAGGCACTGAACGTTTGGGTGTGGGGCAGCAAAGTAGATGATTACAAAGCGTTATATGACTTGATTCTGAGAGAGCATATGCTCAATATTTCTTTTACAGAGTTGCGCCAGCACTTGGTAGATAGTAAGCTGACTGATCCCAGGAAGCTTGCTGAGGAGGCAGACCTCTGGGTTAGCACCAGAGTGTCCAGAAAGGTATCTGGGGGGACACCCACAAAGGTGGTCAGGGTTCCCAACAGAAGAAAGAGGGGGGAGATAAACTTACAGATAAGGAACTCTCAAAAGGCCCCTAAAAGAATTCCCAGAGAGGGGGTGGCAACTATTCCTCTTTCAGATTTGGGAAAAAGCCAGGGACTTATGATAAATCATCAGGGAAATTCACCCCTAAATGCTTGGAGTGCTACCAGTATGGTCACTCTAAGGGCGACTCCCAGTGTTCCAAGAGAGCACCGTCCACTACCGGAAAGACACCTGGGTTGACTAGTGTAGCGCTCGGGGGGAGATCGACCCAGATAACTTTGGGGAGAAGGCAGAGGTTTCCCTAGTGTCCCTGGGAGAAAGAGAAATGGTGCCCAAAGCCCACATGCCCCAAAATATTTCCAAGTATAGGCAGTGGGTCACTATTGATGGGAAAAAGGTGGAGGCTCTGCGTGACACAGGAGCCAGTATGACTACTGTCAAGAGTCAGCTGGTGTCAACAGAGCAGATAGTCCCTAATACATTCCACCAGGTCATAGTTGCTGACAATCGTGAGAGTCACCTACCAGTGGCTCTGTTTCCCTTTGAGTGGGGGGGGTCTCTGGTACTCTGAAAGTAGCTGTGAGTCCTGCCATGACTGTAGATTGTCTGTTAGGCAATAATCTTGAGCATACTGCTTGGAAAGAGGTAGAGCTCAGATCCCACCTGGAGATGTTAGGTTTGCCTGAGTGGGTCTGCATGACCACACGGTCCACGGCTGCCCGGGAAGGGAGTCAAGGGCGTCTGGAGCCTGGAACAATGACCCAGACAGCTGCAAAGAGGAAGGGCAAGAGGCTCAGGAAACCCCCCTCAAATGTTCCCACGGTGGTGGATGGGGCCCCGGAGGAGGAGGAGGCTCCTGAGCCAACTGGGGAGTACATAGCGGACCTGGGTAACCTACCTGAACCTGCTGGCTGGCAAGTAGAGGGTGGGCCAACCAGGGCAGAATTCTGCATGGTGCAGAAGGAATGCCCCACCCTTGAGGGTCTGAGGCAACAGGCCACAGCCCAAGCAGCAGGCGACGCCTCTGGCAATCACCATATTTACTGGGAGAATGATCTCCTTTATAGCTAACCTAAGGTTCCAGGTCCTGGGGCAGCCCGTGTGCTGGTGGTCCCCCAGTGTTACCGGACCTTCCTACGGGGTCTGGCTCACGACATCCCCCTGGCAGGACACCTGGGCCAAGACAAAACCTTTAACAGGCTTGTCACCCACTTCCATTGGCCCAGAATGAGGATAGCCTCAGATAACTTCTGCAGAGCTTGCCCCACCTGCCAGGCTAGTGGGAAGACAGGGAAACAGATTAAGGCTCCCCTGCTCCCACTCCCGGTCGTTGGCACCCCCTTTGAAAGGGTGGGCATTGACATTGTTGGTCCCTTGGACCCCAAAACTGCCTTGGGCAACAGGTTTATCCTGGTTTTGGTGGACCATGCCACCCACTATCCAGAGGCAATCCCTCTGAGAACAGTAACTGCAACGGTGGTGAACAGAGCCCTGTTGGGAATATTTACCTGTGTGGGATTCCCTAAGGAGGTTGTGTCTGACAGGGGCACAAACTTCATGTCTGCATACATTAAGTCCACGTGGGATGAGTGTGGGGTGACCTACCGGTTTACCACCTCTTATCATCCTCAATCCAATGGGCTTGTTGAGAGATTCAACAAGACCTTGAAGGGTATGATTAGTGGCCTGACTGATGCCATGAGGCGTAAGTGGGACGTCCTCTTACCATGCCTGTTGTTTGCATACCGAGAGGTGCCCCAGAAAGGGGTGGGGTTCAGCCCCTTTGAGCTTCTCTATGGTCACCCTGTCAGGGGACCCCTAAGCATTGTTAAAGAGGGCTGGGAGAAAGCTCCCAAAACACCTCCCCAGGATGTGGTCAGCTACATGCTGGCCCACCGCAACCAAACCCAACGCTTCTGGAAGCAGGCCAAGAGTAACCTTGAGGCCAGTCAAGAGGTGATGAAGGAGTGGTACGACCGGAAGACCACTCTGGTTGAGTTCTCACCTGGAGACAAAGTTTGGGTGATGGAGCCAGTAGAGCCCAGGGCTCTCTAGGACCGCTGGTCTGGCCCCTTTGAGATCAAGGAACGTAAAGGGGAGGCCGCTTACCTAGTGGACCTCAAGACCCCTAGGCACACCCTAAGGGTCCTCCATCACAACCGGCTCAAACCTCACTTTGAGAGGTCTGAGGTCAGTATGCTCCTGGTCACAGATGAGGGCATGGAGGAGGAGAGTGAACCTCTCCCCGACCTACTCTCTGCCAAGGAAGGTGATGGGTCAGTAGAGGGTGTCATTCTCTCTGACTCCCTGACTCTAAGCCAGAGAGGAGACTGCTATGAGCTGTTAGAGCAGTTCTCCTCCCTGTTCTCCCTTACTCCTGGACTGACCCCCCTCTGTGTTCATGACATTGACACAGGTGACAGTCCCCATGTGAAGAACAACATTTACAGGTTATCGGATAAGGTAAAGGCCAGCATCAAGGAGGAGGTCTCAAAGATGTTGACTTTAGGGGTTATTGAGAAATCCAGAAGTCCCAGGGCCAGCCCGGTGGTGTTGGTTCCTAAGGCTACCGCCCCAGGTGCGAAGCCAGAACTCAGGTTCTGCGTGGACTACCGGGGTCTCAACTCAGTCACAAGGACTGATGCTCACCCCATCCCCTGAGCTGATGAGCTTGTTCACAGACTAGGCGCTGCCAAGTTCCTGAGTACGTTTGATCTTGCTTCAAGATACTGGCAGATCGCCCTGACTGAGGGGGCTAAAGAGAGATCAGCATTTTCCACACCTGATGGCCATTACCAATTCCGGGTGATGCCATTTGGGTTGAAAAATGCCCCGCTACCTTCCAATGGTTGGTTAACGGGGTCCTAGCTGGTAAGGATGCTCACTGTGCAGCTTACCTGGACGACATTGCTGTCTACAGTTCCAGCTGGGAGGAACACCTGCTCCACCTCAAGGAGGTGCTTCAGGCTCTGGGACAGGCAGGCCTGACCATCAAGGCTAGTAAGTGCCAGATTGGGCAGGGTTCCGTGGTGTACTTGGGACACCTAGTAGGCGGTGGCAAGGTGCAGCCACCCCAGGCCAAGATTGAAACTATCAAGGCCTGGCAAACACCTAGAACACAGACTGAGGTGAGAGCCTTTTTAGGCCTCACTGGGTACTACCGCAGATTCGTCAAGGGCTATGGTACCATTGTGTCACCCTTGACAGAACTCACTTCCAATAAACAACCTAGGTTGGTGAATTGGACAGAAGCTTGTCAGAAAGCCTTTGATTCTCTGAAGGAAGCCATGTGCACGGCCCCCGTGCCCAAGGCCCCTGACTACTCCCAGGAATTTATTGTGCAGACGGATGCTTCAGAGCATGGCATAGGGGCTGTTCTAGCACAGCTAAATGAGGAGGGCTCAGACCAACCAGTAGTCTTTATTAGGAGAAGGCTATTACCACGGGAACAGAGGTGGAGTGCTATTGAGAGAGAAGCATTTGCTGTGGTCTGGGCACTGAAGAAGCTAAGACCCTACCTGTTTGGGACTCACTTCTGGGTTCAGACAGACCACAGGCCCCTCAGATGGCTCATGCAGACGAGGGGTGAAAATCCAAAACTCTTGAGGTGGTCCATTTCCCTACAGGGGATGGACTTTACGGTGGAGCATCGACCGGGGGTTGACCACGCCAACGCTGACGGTCTCTCCAGATACTTCAGCCTTAGCGATGAGAGCTCCCAGGAGGTCGGTTAGCTCTCCCCACTTTCAGCTGGGGGGGTCACATGTTAGACCTGACAGCTTTAGGGTGGTCACCCCTAACTTTTTGCCTGCCTCCCTCCACGTTTTGGACACTGTTTTTGCTGGCTTTAGACTCTGTGCACTTTACCACTGCTAACCAGTGCTAAAATGCATATGCTCTCTCCCTTTAAACATGGTAACCTTGGATCATACCCAATTGGACTATTTAATCTACTTATAAGTCCCTGGTAATGTACACTATGGCCCTCATTACGACCCTGGCGGTATAGAACCGCCAGGGCCGCGGCACGCGGGAGCACCGCCGACAGGCCGGTGGTGCCCCGCGGGGCATTCTGACCGCGGCGGCTTAGCCGCGGTCAGTAAAGGGAAACCGGCGGTCTCCCGCCGGTTTCCCGCTGCCCCCAGGAATCCTCCAAGCCGGCGCAGCTTGCTGCGCCGGCTTGGGGATTGCGACTCCCCCTCCCGCCATCCAGTTCCTGGCGGTTCTCCCGCCGGGAACCGGATGGCGGGAGGGGGAGTCGCGGGGCCCCTGGGGGCCCCTGCAGTGCCCATGCCAATGGCATGGGCACTGCAGGGGCCCCCGTAAGAGGGCCCCTACAAGTATTTCACTGTCTGCTTGGCAGACAGTGAAATACGCGACGGGTGCAAATGCACCCGTCGCACCTTCCCACTCCGCCGGCTCTATTACGAGCCGGCATCCTCGTGGGAAGGGAGTTTTTCCCTGGGCTGGCGGGCGGTCTTTTGGAGACCGCCCGCCAGCCCAGGGAAAAACTCATAATACCCTCCGCGGTCTTCTGACCGCGGAGCGGTATTACGGAGGGCGGAATTCTGGCGGGCGGCCTCCGCCACCCGCCAGAGTCGTAATGAGGGCCTATATGTGCCTAGGGCCTGTAGATTAAATGCTACTAGTGGGCCTGTAGCACTGGTTGTGCCACCCATTTAAGTAGCCCCTTTACCTTGTCTCAGGCCTGCCATTGAAAGCCCTGTGTGTGCAGTTTCACTGCCACTTCGACTTGGCATTCAAAAGTACTTGCCAAGCCTAAACCTCCCCTTTCTCTACATATAAGTCACCTCTAACGTGTGCCCTAGATAACCCCTAGGGCAGGGTGCTGTGTGGGTGAAAGGCAGGACATGTACCTATGTAGTTTACATGTCCTGGTAGTGTAAAACTCCTAAATTCATTTTGCACTACTGTGAGGCCTGCTCCCTTCATAGGCTAACATTGGGGCTGCCCTCATACATTAGTGAAGTGGTAGCTGCTGATCTGAAAGGAGTAGAAAGGTCATATTTAGTATGGCCAGAATGGTAATACAAAATCCTGCTGACTGGTGACGTTGGATTTAATATTACTATTCTAGAAATGCCACTTTTAGAAAGTGAGCATTTCTTTGCACTTAAATCTTTCTGTGCCTTACAATCCACGTCTGGCTGGGTTTAGTTGACAGCTCCTAGTGCATTCACTCAGACACACCTCAAACACAGGGTACTCAGCCTCACTTGCATACATATGCATTTTGAATGGGCCTGCCCTCACACAGAGGACTGCCACACCCCGTAATGGGACCATGGCAGACAGGATTGAACTGAAAGGGGACCTTGTGCCACTCTTTGAAGTCTCCCCCACTTCAAAGGCACATTTGGGTATAAAAGCCCTACCACCTCAGACACTTGCTGGAGAAGAAACCTGAACCAGAACCTGCATCCTGCCAAGAAGAACTGCCTGGCTGCTTTCTACAGAGGACTGCTGCCTTGCTGTTGGCCTGCTGCCTTGCTGAGCTCTTGCCTTGCTGCAGAAGTGCTCTCCAAGGGCTTGGATAGAGCTTGCTTCCTGTTCCCTGAAGTCTCAGGACCAAAAAGACTTCCATCTTTCAACTGGACTCCTTGTGCGCAGAAAAATTCGACGCACAGCTTGCTCTGAGGTGAAAAATTCACTGCACGCCGATCCGGAAAGACGCTGCTCGACCCCGCAAGGAAAAGATTGACACGACGCCTGCGGTGCGACCGGAACTTCAACGCACAGCCCGCCTGGACAACGCCGCCCGACTTCCAGAGAGGAAATCGAAGCGAAGCCTGCCGTGAGGAAGAAAATTCCACGCACAGCCCACCAGAACGACACGCAGCCGGACGACAAGCCCAGGATTCCACGCACAGACCCCGGGGCATCTGAAAACCCCACGACCCACAGAGGAGACCCGTCCGCACACCGGAAATCGAGCACGTCTTCCCTGCGTGAATAATAACGACGCAAGTCCGTGTGTGAAGGGGCGAAACCGACGCACACACCATTTTCCCACGCATCTCCTCCTCTGCGGCCCTTTGCGGAGATTTTTCACTCCAAACCAGGTACTTTGTGCTTGGAAGAGACTTTGTTTGCTTTTTAAAGACTTAAGACACTTCATATCACTTTTCAGTGATATCTCTACAATTTCTTATTGCATATTTTAACTGTGTGGTGTATTTTTGTGGTGCTATATTGTGTTATTGTATAATTTATTGCACAAATACTTTACACATTGCCTTCTAAGTTTAGCCTGACTGCTCAGTGCCAAGCTACCAGAGGGTGGGCACAGGATAATTTGGATTGTGTGTGACTTACCCTGACTAGAGTGAGGGTCCTTGCTTGGACAGGGGGTAACCTGACTGCCAACCAAAGACCCCATTTCTAACAGCAGGAAAAGACAAAGGGCCAGATGTATGATTCTGGCCCATTGCGATTCAGTAATTGCAATTTTTAAGAAATCGCAATTACCGACTCGCAAAGGGCCATGTATCACATTTGCGATTCGGTAATTGCGATTTCTTAAAAATCGCAAATGCAATTACCGAATCGCAAATTGCGATAATTTTTTGCATTTCCTAAATTGCGATTTCTGAACCAGAAATCGCAATTTGGGAAATGCAAAAGGCCAGGGTGCTGGGGGCCTAACCTTTACCGTGTAAAGTACACACATGCCAAAAGGGCATGTGTGCTTTACATATTAAATTTAAAAATTTAGTATTACTGCATTTTTTAATTTTGCACCAGGTTACCACCTGGTTGCAGACAATGGTATTTTGCATGTGCAAAATACCATTCGTGCGAAAAATCGCAATTTGCGATTTTTTGCAGAATTTCCTTTCGACCTGGATTTTGCGAATCGCAAATTGCGATTTGCAAAATCCAGGTCGCAACGCAGAAAATCGCAATTTTTGCGATTTTCATTTTGTGGTCTGCGAATGCCTTTGATGCATTGCAGACCACGATTTTGCACTCGCAAATGGCCGATTTCGCTGTTTGCGAGTGCAAAATATTTTGATACATCTGGCCCAAAATTATGAGGCAGGGTTGACCAATTTTTGTAGCAAGAAAAGTCCAGTTATGAAATTATAATGCCAGTAGCTCTAACTCAAGAAAATGTAAGACATATTGCATTGCAAATGCTTGCTCTCTTTGGGAGCATTGACTAACTACTGTATAATTACACTATGTCATATGTATCTGTTCTTTGGGGGACTTTATTTTTCTTGGTTTCCTGCTCCTGTGAGTCAATGTGCTTACAATGCTGAGCTCGGGCACTGTACACGCACCCTACTGCTTTGTCCCGTACCCCCTTGTTTTCTTTTGCCTCAACGCTTTGTGCTCATGGCGGTATGTTGTTTTTTCATCTTCCTTGGTTTCGGGCATCTTGTTGTTTTTTTGTGATGTCTACAGGGTATTTTTTATTTTATTTTTTGCAGTTTTATATAGTTCATACTTGATACAAAGGTATTACAATGCTTTACATGGGAATTGGTTACATTACACAAGAACACGTTCATTTTTAGTAGCAAGGGGAGATTAAGTGATTTGCCCAGAATCATGGGATGTTGAGCCAGCCACCAACACTCAAACCGCATTCCCCAGCTCCCAAGTCGGCAGCTCTGGCCCTTACGTCACAACCTCTCCCCTACGGTCTTTGTCTGGTGCATGTTGGGGCCGTCTGAGAACAACTCTTTTTTTATATAGCATTTGGTAATACATGTTCTGCCATTTCATAGTGCTGCAAAACAGGTGCCATTCTTAACAAAATTGCTATAATCTATTTGCATCAACCTTGCAGAGATGAAGAGGTGAAAAAGCCATGCCAGGATTGTAATCTGTGACATTCTTGTTCTGTCAAGACCTCTGCAGGGGGTGCATTAACCAACTGACTTGAGTAGAGCCTATTACTAGGCATTCGCATTTCCTCTTGATAACCTCCGGAGGGTCACCAACTAAGCTCATAAGTTAGTTCTAGGCAAAAATATTGGTGAAAGGTGTTATCTCCAAAATGGTGGAAAAGGAGTTGTGACTCCAGTCCCAAGCACCTCATGACCTTAAGCTTGATAACAAAAAACAACTAGCTTTTGGATGCAAATTGGGCCTCTTCAAATAGTTAGTAGAGGCAGCTATTTTCCTAACCCTGTAGCGCAAAGAAGCTAACACAAGGGTGCCACAGTGAGAGGAGCAGCATATTATAGGGCACAAAAGAGGAGCAAGGTCCATCACATCCTCCTCTCAGAATTCACTGGTGTCATAGCTTTGATGACAGTGCCCTCACAGCTATGGCAACCTTGCAGATGGCACTTTCCAGAAGCAAAGTCTTAAACAGCGCTCGAATAGCACTGCTTCCTGTTTGAAGAGGCAGCATCTCGAATACCCCCCATAGTCGCTGTCACAGGCACAGAGGGCTTCCCCATCACTCTCTGGACTCCTGAGTATAATGATCCATGCATCGTCTGTCACAGTCCAGTAATGTTTAACCTGCTCTCCTCTCTTCCAACCACAGGCTTCTTGTAACCACTCCATTAAGTTCCCATGCATCATTTGATGTAAACTCTATGCATTGTTTCTAATTTCCGTGGTTACCAAATAAATGGAAAATCAATGTCGAGAAAATATCTTTCTGGCTCTATCAAGTGGCCTTTTTCTCACCCCTGCTTTTTTGATGTTCCTCTTAGTGCTTCACCATGCCTCCCCGTCTCTATATACATGTATTTGTTTATAGGGGTACAAATCCCAAGGACTACATCTCAAAGTCAATCCTGGACAGTAACAGTAAAGATTCCATGGGCAGGAGATGTTTTAAACAGGAGAACTGTTGCTTCACAAACTGTGGCCACCAAGACCAGCCACTGTTGTACCTATGTAACCAAAATGTGTTGTTGTGACTGAAGTATTTTTTTCTATAAGACAACAAACAGGCAGGATCCATGGCAGGCTTGCAGGATAGCCACATGGTGGCCTTGTTGTGTCCTCTCTACTGCAGCGACAGGCCTGGGAGGGTTGCTGTGTCACCTGGCATACATTCACTACACTTCAAACCAAAGCACGTAGGTAAAAGACATTGGTGGTCATTACAACCCTGGTGGTACAAACAAACACACCGTAGTGGTAACCACCAACAGACAGACGGAGGACAATGTACCGCCCACAGAATTGCAACAGTCCAATCCACCACCTTTTCCGGGGCGGATTCACCGCAAACAAAAACACGGCGGAAACAGGACTTGGAAGGGAAAACGCTCACCTCTTCACACCCCACGAGGAACCAGGATGCCATGGAACCGGAACTTCAGATACTCCCAGCCTTTATCTTCCTGCTCCTCTACCAGGAGCACGAACGCCGGCGGCGAAGACCACGGTGTGTACTGCACCTACGACACAGGGGAGGGGGGAGGGAAAAAACAGTGACACACACACGCAATACGCAACACCCCCACCCCCACCCTCACCCACTACAAAACACACACTAATACATATTGATACATTACAGTTACACCTCCCAACCCCCCTGGAAGAATGCAAGGACAAAAGAAAATTAATAGAATAATTGTAATGTATTCAATTACATAAATCAAAAATGTTTACATATATATACATTTACACTATAAACAATTATATACACCAAGAACAAAAGTCCAAGAGATTCCACCATCATAGTCCGTGGACCAATGGGCCCAAAAGGCATGGACGAGGCCCAAACTCAATACCTGAAAAAGATGGAGAGAACACTGCTGGGGCATCAGATAGAAATAAAACAGGCATCTAAGGGGGAAGGGAAGTGGGGGGGCACCTCAGCCGGATGAGTGCACAACGCCAGATCCACGAGGGGGCTCCATGCCCACTGTTCAATACTTTGGAGTGCAAAGCCACAGGGGAAAGAGAGAAGTAATTACCATCTGCACCGTCACAGTCATTGGCCTGCATCCCTACCCGTGCCCTGACGCACATGCACTCACCGTCGTTTCATGCACGCCTCATTCTCACCCCCCCTATCTTTCATCCACCCCACTCCACACAGGCATTGCCCATACAGCATGCTCACAGTGTACTTACCTGTTTGTCTGGAGGACCGTAGAGTAGCGTGTACTGGGGGAGGACCCATCCACGAGTTTCTCCAACTCCTCCATGCTGAATGCAGGGGCCCTTTCCCCAGACACACAAGCCATTGTCTCTTTCAGACTGAGGTCACTGCAGCACTTGCAGTGTAGGTCCTCTCCTGTCGAAGATCAGGTATCAAGTGATTGAACAGAGAGAAAATGGCGGTCACGTCCGCGGCGGTGCGTCACCGCCGGTGTACATCGTCATTGGCTCCTGGGACCCATAGGGTCCAATGTTAACCAATACAGGTTTGCGCCACGGTCTTCGACCGCCTACCGCAACAGTGTACAATGCCAGCGCAGTTACCTCATATCCCCCTGTCCCACTTTACAGGTCAGGCAGCCGTCATTTCATGGGCCCACATGGCATTATTTTGGACTGCGTCACACATATCTAGGCCTTGCCTACACACTCATACAGGCAAATTTCGATTTGCTAATATTTTCAGAGTAAGCTGTGTTTACGTACCTCAGAGTTGGTTGACTCTCTGCTCGCTGTTCTCCTCCATGGGCACCGTCCGCTGGGGAATCTGAGGAGATGGTGGCATCCTCCGGTGTACAGACCGCTGGTGGACCTGTCGACAATGGAGGAGCGACATGTGATCATCACCTACAGGCTTGATCGTGCCACAATCCAGGAACTGTGTGTCAAGTTGGAGCCAGACCTGATGTCAGCTATCCACCATCCCGCAGGAATCCCCCCTCAAGTGCAGGTGCTGTCAGTACTCCAGATTGTTGTCTGCCCTGCTGAAACATGCAGAGCTACATCGTTTTCCCTCAGGTGGAGGATTTGCCTACAGTGAAAGGTGATTTCTATGCCCTGGGCATATCCCCAACATCGTAGGTGCCATTGATGGGACACATGTGGCCTTGGTACCCCCCCGCAGGAGTGAACAGGTGTACAGAAACCGGAAGAGTTACCATTCCATGAATATGCAGATGGTGTGTTTAGCAGACCAGTACATCTCCCATGTTAATGCAAGATTCCCTGGCTCAGTGCATGACGCTTACATCCTGCGGAATAGCAGCATCCCTTATGTGATGGGGCAACTCCAGAAGCACTGGGTGTGGCTATTAGGTGAGCACATGGACCCAATACAGTGGGAATAGTTGTCTGGGTCTGTGGATGTCCCTATGAGTTAGTGTCTGTCTAACAGTTGTCCCTCTCCATTTGCAGGTGACTCTGGTTACCCCAACCTGTCATGGCTACTGACCCCAGTGAGGAATCCCAGGACAAGGGCAGAGGAACGCTACAATGAGGCCCATGGGCGAACTAGGAGGATCATAGAGCGGACCTTTGGCCTCCTGAAGGCCAGGTTCCGGTGCCTCCATATGACAGGTGGTTCCCTATTCTACTCACCAAAGAAGGTATGCCAGATCATCGTGGCCTGCTGTATGCTTCACAACTTGGCTTTGCGACGGCAGGTGCCTTTTCTGCATGAGGATGGTCCAGATGGTGGTCTTGTGGCAGCTGTGGACCCTCTGGAGAGTGAAGATGAGGAAGCAGAAGAAGAGGACATCGACAACAGGAACACGGTGATCCTGCAATACTTCCAGTGAGACACAGGTAAGAAGACAACACTGCCTGCTACATCTGATTTAAATCTACTACCTCTCTACTGTCTGTCATTTTCACCCAGTGTATGGTCATTGAGTTGGCACTTTCCCTTATGATTTCACAGATGTGGGTCCCACTGTGTGACTTCTGCTTTGTTTCCCCATGGACTAGAGCTGTGTGACATAAGTATGTTGACATTACATTTGTAAGAGCATTTTGCCACTGTAATTGTTAATACACTATTTCGAAATCACAGACAGACTCCTGATTGTTTTGTGCTTTAAGGGTGTTTAATTAAGTGCTCAATGTTGGAGGGGGTTGTAAAATGGTGAGGGGTGATGGTGGAGGAATGTTCATGGCAGAGTCCAGTCTATTAGTCTCACAGGTGCATTGTCCAAAGGGGCATAGGAAGTGGAGCTGGGGCAGTTTAAGGATGGACAGGGTGACAAGGTGGGACAAAAGGATGACAATCAGGGCGGTCTCATTTCTTGGTGGGGGTCTTGGCATCGTTTTCTGTCTTTGTCCTGGATCTCAGGGACTGTTTGCGGGTGGTTCTCCCTCTGCAGGGGGTGGGGTGCTGGTGTGGTGGTCCTGTGGCGGTGCCTCCTGTCCACTAGCGCCGGCGGAGGTGGTGGGCAGTTCATCGTCCAGGCTAGTGTCAGGGGCCTCTAGTTGTGCCACAGTGTCCCTCCTGGTGTTCACGAGTTCCTTCAACACCCCTACAATGGTGCCCAGGGTGGAATTGATGGATTTGAGTTCCTCCCTGAAGCCCAAATACTGTTCCTCCTGCAGCTGCTGGGTCTCCTGAAACTTGGCCAGTACTGTTGCCATCGTCTCCTGGGAATGGTGGTAGGTTCCCATGATGTTGGAGAGGGCCTCATGGAGAGTGGGCTCCCTGGGCCTGTCCTCCCCCTGTCGCAGAGCAGCCCTCCCAGTTCCTCTGTGTTCCTGGGCCTCTGTCCCCTGAACCGGGTGCCCACTACCACTGCCCCCAGGTCCCTGTTGTTGTTGGGGTGGTGGGTTAGCCTGGGTTCCCTGTAGTGGTGGACACACTGCTGCTTGACGTGTCCTGGGGACAGAGGTAGGGGCCCGCTGGGTGGGTGCTGTGCTGGTGTTTCCAGAGGGGGGGAAGCTCTGTGGTGGCTTGTGCCAGTGTGAGGGGAACCGACTGTCCCGAGGTCCCAGATTGGCCTGGCTGGTCATCTAGATCCAGTTGGACAGAGCTGCTGTCATCACTGTGGGCCTCTTCTGTGGGTGGAGTGGACATATCTGGACCCTCCTGTCCGGTGACTTTGGGTAGGGGCCCTGCAGGGGTGTAAAAGCATGATTATTGCATCTGTGTGTGCCATGGTGTGCAATGGGTGGGTGACGGTGTACCCCAGTGCTTGCATTCCTGTGTAGGACCTTGTGTGATGATGGGTTAGGGGGATGAATGGGTATGTGCAGTGGCTATGCTTCGGTGATTGGTGTCCATGCTTTGGTATTGCATGCAGGGCTTGGGTTTGGGATGTGTGGTTTGTGATATTGGGACATGTGTGAAGAGTTGGAGTGATGGGGGTGAGGGCGAGGGTGGGGGTATGTGATGGATGCAGGTTGGGTGGGGGATGAAGTAGTAAAGATTTGACTTACCAGAGTCCATTCCTCCAGCGACTCCTGCAAGGCCCTCAGGATGCAGTATAGCCAAGACTTGCTCCTCCCATGTTGTTAGTTGTGGGGGAGGAGGTGGGGGTCTGCCGGCAGTCCTCTGAACCGCGATGTGGTGTCTTGAGACCACGGAACGCACCTACCCCCGTAGGTCATTCCACCTCTTCCTGATGTCATCCTTAGTTCTTGGGTGCTGTCCCACTGCATTGAACCTGTCCACGATTCTTCGCCATAGCTCCATCTTCTTAGCTATGGAGGTGTGCTGCACCTGTGATCCGAATAGCTGTGGCTCTACCTGGATGATTTCCTCCACCATGACCCTGAGCTCCTCCTCAGAGAACCTGGGGTGTCTTTGCGCTGCCATGGGGTGGTGTGGCTGATGTGTGGGGTGGTGTGTGTTGTGATGTGTGGGGTGATATTTAGAGGTGTGTTGTGTGAGGTGCGTCGATGTTATGTGAGTGATGGTGTTTAGTGCCTGTGGATGCTAGTTTGTAGATGGTGGTGTTCCTCTCTGGCCTTCAGTCGCAATTGTGGTCGTAGGGGTTTGTGGGTGATGTGGGTGTGTGTTTTATATTGCATTGAGTGTGTGGGAGTGGTGTGTGTATGTGTATCAGGTGTGTGTATTTCGATTTGTCCAATGTGGTTGTGTTTTGTAAATGTGTGTGTATTTTGAGGCCGGCGGTGTGTACCGCCAATGGAATACCACGGTTGAAAGACCGCCGCGTGGATTCGTGGGTCGTGATAGTGTGGGCGTATTCCTGTTGGCGTGACGGTGGAGGTTTTGTTATCGCCAGTTTATCACTGACCTTTGGTGTGGCGGACTTGTGTGGGTGTCTAAGTTTTGGCGGATTTCAAGTTGTGGGTCGTAATAGCTGTGGAGGAATTCCTCGGCCGCGGCGGTGTGTTGGCGGTCTTCTGCACGGCAGTAAGCGGCATTTACCGCCAATGTTGTAATGACCGCCATTGTCATTTACAACATCAATAGCTCTAACTCTCAAAAATGTGAGACATATTACACCGCAAATGCTTGTTTTATGTTGCAATGATAATTTGTTAAGGCTACTCTAAATGCCTTTTTATTAGCAAATTCATTGAAGTGATGCTAACGTCACTCAAGTTTTTTGCACGGAGCTTTTTCAGAGCGCAGTTCTGGTGTATACCATGGAGCATGTGTACCTTGGTTGGAATTAAAGCAAATTTTTATAGGAATGATCTTATTAAAAGCCATCATGACAGCAGAGTTGTTCTTTGTTAGAGATTTGTCTACA
The DNA here is from genome assembly GCF_031143425.1 of Pleurodeles waltl. Classification (NCBI taxonomy): domain Eukaryota; kingdom Metazoa; phylum Chordata; class Amphibia; order Caudata; family Salamandridae; genus Pleurodeles; species Pleurodeles waltl. The sequence continues at coordinate 1,129,487,565 of NC_090448.1, forward strand.
TCAGTCTGTTGGAATATTGGTAAATTTGAATTGTTTGGAGAAGACATCTGGAATAATTTTATGCCAGTGTCTAAAACTATTCAGCAAGCTCTTTTGTTTATGTTCAGACACCTTAGGATTTGTGATTTGAAAACCTATTATGAAGTGGTCAGTCCAGGGAAGAGGCTGAGGGGAGTCACAAGCCAGAAAAATGAGGTCTAAAGTGTGGCCGGCCAGATGAGTGGGACATCTCACTTTTTGTAGAAGACTTAGGGCCAGATGTATCAAGCTCCCGGTTTGCAGTTCTCAAATACTGAATTTTAAGAAATCGCTATTTAAGATATGCAAAATGGGATGCATGAAATTAGCAATTTCTTAAAATTCGCAATCGCTGTTATCGAATCGCAATAAGGAATGGGACTCCATTCATCCCTATGGGCCTGTAGGCCCATAGATGTAAATGGTTTTGCATTTCCAATTTGCGATTCCAGTGAGAAATTCACAAATTAGGTAATGCAAACCTCTGATGCACCGCAAAAAAATATTTGCGGACATGTGAAGGACACACATGCCCTAGGGGCATGTGTGTGCTACAGGTCATTTTTAAAAAGGCATTTACAATGCATTTTTTTAAATTGCACATGCATGCCACCATCTTGGACTTGGTGGTAATTGCATTTCCTAAATGCCCAATTCGGATTTAGGAAATGCTTGATACATGTGCTTTGGAAATTGCAAATTTGGAAATCGCAAATAGGAATTCCCTATTTGCGATTTCCTATTTAGAGAATCGCAATTTGCGATTCTCTCAATGGGGTTGCAATTTTAAGGAATTTCTCTTTTTGCGATTCATTACAATTGCACAGCGAATGCCTTTCATGCATCTTGAAAGGCATTTTTGCAGAATTGCTTGATACATCTGGACCTGAATGAGGTTAGATCCGAAGTAAGTAGAACTACTTCAGAATTGACGGAATCCTCACCATGAAAGCTGAAATCGCTCAATAGAAGGAAATGTTGGGATGCGAGGACGTAGAACGCTGACTATAATCCTTTCTTGGTCCCAGAGGACGATACACAAGGGCACCCCTCCAGCAGTCCTTGTGGGAGATTTCAACTCTAAAGACACATATGTCTGCCCAATCTGCATGTGAAGTATCTATAAATAAGACTTTATTTTAAAAATGATGGCAATTACGCCACCTACCCTCCCTTCTCTGTCTAGTCTCGTCATTTGGTAGTTGTCAGGGAGAGCTAGAGATATGGCTGGTAAAATGGTAGAGTTCGGTCAGGTTTTGGTGAGGAAACCAATGTCAGATGTAAGTGAAGACAGCATGTCCCAGACTTCGACCACATGTTCGGGAAGAGACCTAATATTACAAAGAAAGCCCGAAATGTGAGAAGAAGTGGAAGACGGTGCAAGTGCAAGAGTGAAACGTTGAAAGTCTCTAAAAGGGATAGTATTGGAAGGGACTGTTGAGTTACTGACAGCAGCCGCAGAAGCTGTTCGCCGGGACTCAGGACTCTCCTAAAGACATTGGAAATTGCATTTAATACAAGTAACAGGCCCTTCTAACAGAGACAGAAAAGGAGAGCTGCACAAATTACTTGTGAAATCTAGGTATATGCTGATAAGTTTGCAAAGTTCTTCTGCAGAATAAGCAAACCAAACCTTAGATCTGTATTCTGGAGAAAGAGGAGCAGGGGTCCTGGGGACGAACAGGTGCGGACAGGAGCCTACTGCGTGCGCCCGCTGCAGGTCCACACTGGCCTCATCTTAAATAGAAGACAAGGTAGGCAATTCTATGTCAGAACCAGAGGCTCGGATTCTGCTTCTCTTTCTATGCTTTATTTTACAACAGCAGCCATTCCAAATAAAGAACAGTAAAAAAACTACAAATCCCAAAAGTCCCATCAACACTTGATGACCATAGAGGAGGAAGTCTATAAAACGCTGCCTCACAATATTCCACTCCTCTTTTTATGCCTTTACTTCAATTTTGTATGTACGTTGCATGATCACGCTTTCAGCGCTGTGTGGTTTGTGGTCTTCGGACATTTTGTTTATATTTCAGGATCGGTTCTTCCCTCCCGGGGGCTGCCGCTCGGCACACCCCCTGTAACCTGTGGAGCGGGAGCAGGGGAGCGAGGACGCACCGCTTTGCTGCGCAGTCCTCTTTTCATTTCCAGGATTCTGGTAATTACTTTAACACGCTCGCTTTGCAGAGCATTTTTTCCCTTACACGTTGAGACGCCTGTGATCGTCTTGCAGCCGGCATTGCTTTGCTCCCCGGTTTACACCCCAGCTTTTGTGTTTGGGGTTGAGAAAGATTCTTATTCAAGCTGGGCCTGGCTTTTTTCTTCCATGTAGGGCAGCTCCCTCCACATCCTATTGTTTAAAGAGATTTACCTGGACACCACGTATATTTTGAAGATCATTGTCTGAACCCCTGTTATTGAGGGTTGGTGTTCTGCCCTACTTTATTCAGTTTTATTGCTCCTTTGGGGCCCTATCTGCTGTTCTCAGCATGGCTGGCTATGGAGACCAGGTGAGTGAAAAATACTATTTGGAGGATTCTGCTGGGTCGTTTGAACAAGATCTGGTTTATGCCTTGGACGCAGGTGTGCGTTACACTGTTAATCAAGCCTTGGCACAGGCTATCAGACCCATTAAACATCACCTGATTGGTTTTGCAGTGCAGCAGGGATGGGTTGCCCCTTCGGGCATTCAGTCAATAGCAGAGCCCTCCCTGTCTGGTGGTTCCCAATCACTCCAACAGAGTCATAACCCGCATTCTGCGGCTTTTGAAAGCCTTATCAGGGCAATGGCTAAAGAACATGACTATAATGCGTCGGTTAAAAAGACTAAGTCCACAGAGGTTCTGGTTTCTTCTTCCTCAGACCATTCTTCTGAGACAGGGGATGACCCTCCCCGTAAACGCAAAAAGAAGTCTCATCACCAGGAGGATCCTCTGCCTACTCCTAAGGTCTTGACCTTTGAGCTGGAAGACATAGTCCACCCTTGTTCTTCCTTATGGGTACCACCCTCGGAGGTGGCAGATTATGAGGAATCCCACATTGGACACAGTTTCGACAAAGAAGTGAGATCCAGATTGCGGTCTAAATGCCCTAGACCGGATTTCCCCTCTAAAGCAACGGAAACCCCTGAGTTGGATCCTACTCTGGTCACATTCTTGAAGAAGTCCTCTAAAGACCCTAAGAAGAGCATTGATCACGCCTGGCGGGATTGTCAGGATAAGCTGTTGGACGTCTCTGGTCCTTTAACGAAGATTTTAGAAATGGCGTTTCAGGCCAAGGAGTCAGACGAGGCCATTAACCCTGACGTTTTGGTGGGTTGGGCCCAAAGAGCATTTTGTTTTCTGGGAAATGCAAATTGTGCTATTTCTTCGGAGCGTCGCCGCTCCATTTTGATTAAACTGGACCCCAAGTTAGCAGACCTCACTACTTCTGAGTCAGGTCCCATGGAACAGGGATTGTTGTTTGGCTCGCCTTTCCTAAAGGAACTTTTCAAATTTGTCGCAACTTATGCAAACCTGGACAAGGACCAAGGTTCTATTAAGAGGGTCCTTCGTCCACTTTTTCGAGGGGCTGGACGCTACAGAGGGTGTGCCTTCGGCCGCTTCAACCATCAGGGCCCTCAATGTGGGTACCACCACCAGGGTCGAGGTGGTTTCCAGGAGTATGATGCCTCTGCCTCTACTTTCTACCCCTCCGGTCCAAGAGCGGGCCGCTCCAGATTCCGCAGGGGAAGATCCAGGGGCAACCAATCCTTCTCCCAAGAGGCAGGATCTACAGGTGAGCCTGATACTAAATTCAGGGTAATTTTGGGGGGCAGGACGGGTATTTTTCTACAAGAGTGGTGCAAAATTACTTGCGATGCCTGGGTCCTCCAGACCATTCAGGGTTTCAAACTCGAATTTTAGGGGCCCCAGTCCAGTATGCTCTTCCCCGTTCAACGTATTTTTCCCTACAAGAGCGCAGTTTCATTTCGGCTGAAGTTTCTGCGCTGTTGGCAAAAGGCGCTATTGTCAAGACCTCAAAGCACCCTTCTGGCTTTCTGAGTCCTGTGTTTCTTGTAAGCAAGAAGGGAGGTGGGTCGCGTCTGGTTCTGAACTTAAAAGAGTTCAACGGTTTCCTAGTTTATCGACACTTCAAGATGGAGGGTATCCACTTGTTGAGAGACATCCTCTAGGGAGACTGGATGGTTCGTTTAGACCTCAAAGATGCTTATCTAACCATCCCCATATTCCCTCCCCACCGAAGGTTTCTTCAATTTTGGTGGGAGGGCCTCTGTTACGAGTACAAAGTTCTCCCATTTGGGCTGTTGACAGCCTCTTGGTGCTTCACGAAAGTAATGCGACCAGTGGTAGAGTTCCTTCGTTCTCGAGGTGTACGTCTCATAATTTATCTAGACGACATTCTCATTATGGCTCAGTACACCCGTCTCCTTCTTTCTCATCTGAATTGGACCATTTCCCTCCTTCAAAGGCTGGGGTTTATAATCAATGTTCAGAAGTCAGTACTAATTCCGACCCAGCTGCTGGATTTTCTGGGCTTTCAGATCGATTCCATTCGGGCCCAGCTAGTTCTTCCCCCTTAAAAGATTCATTCAATCAAGAATTGAGATTACTGTTGTCCAGACAGACTATATCGTTGAGGGCAATTGCCCGCATAGTGGGCCTGCTATCTTCTTCGATCCAAACGATTTTTCCGGGTCCTCTACAATACAGAGCCCTCCAGAGGTTAAAGATTTCCCATCTGCAGATGGGTCTCAAGTATGCGGACCAGGTTCCCCTTTCAGAGGAGGCTCGGTCAGAGATGAATTGGTGGATAGAACACATGGAGGCGTGGAATGGCAGGGCTATTTTCAGCTATTCCCTGGAAATCGTAATAGAGTCCGATGCCAGCCTGTGGGGTTGGGGAGCCCATTGCGGATCAGTCTCCACTGGAGGCCGTTGGTCCAAGTCAGAGTTGAACCTCCACATCAATTGTCTGGAGCTTCTAGCGGGTTCCTTTGCAATCAAGAGTCTGTCCCCGCTCAAAACAAACTGTTGCATTCTTCTTCGGATGGACAATATCTCAGCAGTGAGATATGTCAACAAGTTGGGGGGGGGGCAAATCTCGCATGCTAGCAGAGATTGCCAAGGACTTTTGGCATTTCTGCCTGCAACACAGGATCTCAGTGATAGCGGAGTACCTGCCAGGGAGCAGCAACTCGGTCACGGATTGGCATTCTCGTCATCTTCGAGATTTCAGCGACTGGAGGCTTCACCCCAAACTTTTTTCGAGCACTCTCTGCTCGGTGGGGTCCCTTTTCGATAGATCTGTTTGCTTCCCAACTCAACCGTCAGGTCAAGTGTTTTGTCAGTTGGAGTCCCGATCCGGAAGCATCGGCAACGGATGCATACCTTCAGGACTGGTCCCTAGATCAGGGATATGCCTTTCCCCCCCTTTCTGATGATTCCCAGGGTGCTGGCTCAGATACAGCGTCAGAAGGCGGATCATGTTCTGGTGACCCCTCTTTGGAGGTTGCAGGTCTGGTTTCCAGTGGCCTTGGAGATGAGTTGCGATCATCCGCTTCTTCTCCTGTTCAGGATTAATCTTCTCCTAGACCCATTGAGTCCTCCTCATCCGCTTGTCCTCTCGGGTCAGTTGTCCTTGGTGGCTTGGCGTCTTTCAGGGAAATATGGAATCTCCCAGGCCGTTCGCAGGAATCTTCTGCATTCGTTGTGGGATCCTGGTCCTCCAGTACACATAAAAGTTATGCTTCCGCTTGGAACCGATGGAGCGCTTGGTGTAGTGCACGGAATACAGATCCTGCTTCAGCGGATTGCAGTATGGTCTTAAATTTCTTATCCTCTTTAGTGTCGTCCGGTTTGGCTTATTGATCAATTAATAACTATCGGTCAGCTATATCGGCAGGGCACTTGCCTATTGAGGGTAGACCTATGGGTGAGCTACCTATTGTGTGCAAACTGTTGAGGAGTATCAGATTAGCTAATCCTCCTCGTCCTCGTTATTCTTTCCTTTGGGACGTAAATATTGTTCTTCATTTTTTGGAGTCTTGGCCAGCTAATAGGTTCCTTTCTAGAAAACAGCTTTCTGCCAAGCTTACTATGTTATCATGTTTAATCTCCTGTAAAAGGGTGTCGGATGTTCGAGCCCTAGACTTAGCTGGGAGGGTTTTTTCTCCCAAAGGAGTTACTTTTTCCATTTTTAGCGTACCAAGTGTAACCTGCGCTCAGTTTCTTATCCCAGTTTTGTGGACAATCCTAAGCTTTGTGTTGTGCAATGTCTTAGGGCTTACGAGGTAAGTACAGAAGAATTTCGTTCTGATATGGGTGGTCAATTGTTGATTTCCTCAGTCAAACCTTATCACCCTGTTTCCTCGGCTACTTTAGCCAGATGGATTCATTGGCTTTTGAATGAAGCAGGAATTGATGTTTCCAAATTTGGTGCTCATTCTACTCGAGGGGCCATGGCCTTGAAATCTTTTGCTTTAGGTTCTCGCCTAGAGGATATCTTAAAGGCCGCAGATTGGTCTTCTCCCTCTACCTTTAAATCTTTTTACTGTAAGCCTATAGTTGATATTGCATCGGTAGTGGTTGATCAGCTTTATGCAAGCATAATCCGAGCCTCTGGTCCTGACATAGAATTTAAAAAAAATCAGGCATCGCATTAAGAATTTTTCAATTCTATTATGGACACGGAGGCGAGGATTATCCCGCCGCACGGTTGCCATGTATTTTATTTGGTCATGTATTATCTGTTCAACATTTTTCATTGTAATGTTATTATGATTCAGTGCTTTACCCTCCCTGTGAATATGTATGAAAGTTATCTATCGTGTTTCAGTTTTTATGGCCTGATTTTTTGCATCTTTTCAGGGACAGAGGTCAAATAATTGGGACGCTTGTGCAGTTCGTGGTTCTACATTCCGTATGGTTGGAGTTTCTCCTGTGTGTCAAGTTGGTTGTGTTTTTCTCCTCTTCAGGATGTTCTGAGGATCCAGGTTTTTGGACTTGCATTGACTTATACTGTTGCAATACTGTTTAAGCAAAGAAAGAGGAGTGGAATTATGTGAGGCAGCGTTTTATAGATTTCCTTCTCTATGGTCATCGCGTGTTGATGGGACTTTTGGGATTTGTAGTATTTTACTGTTCTTTTTTTGATTGGCTGCTGTTGTAAAATAAAGCATAGAAAGGGAAGCATAATTCTCGCCTCCATGTCCTTAATAGAAATGAAAAATTCTTAACGCGAATGCTAGACATTTTTTTACTAAACTGCAAATCCCCCAAATAAGCAGGCAAGCAGGAAATGAGGTCACAGCAGGCTCTCTCCACTCAAACGACACTGGTCGTGGTGGACCAGAGGGAAGAGAAACGGAAGTAAAAAGCCTCATAAATGTAAAATTAATGCAAGTTTAAAACAATTAAAATGCAACAGCACAAGATGTAATAGTGCCACATAGTTCTTGGTGGGATGACCTGTTGTTTGCTGTTGGGCCCCAAATGCACACTAATTGCATCCTCTGACCATGTGTGGCCAGAGGATATAAATAAATGGGGGGACAGACCACATAGGGTCTTCCGCCCGATCTTATATCACAGTGTGTGTCTCGTTTGTGAGCTACCGTTGTATTGCAGTGCTAAGTGTTGGGCCCCCAAACAAGGCTACATTGGCGGAGAGGGTCTCTGCCCACACACCCTTATTTCTGTTTGCCTGTCTTGTGCTGAGCGGCCCGAATCTGCCCTGCCAGCAGCATTTTGCTCGGTGCATGGTCGCAGAACTGTCAGGACAATCCCACCATGCCTCGTCTTAGGCGTCTCCAGGGGTGACAGAACCCACTTGCCTCCTGCGACCACACCAGCTCTCTGGTCTTTCGCTGCACGGCCAGAGTGCTTCTCGTTTGCTGGTACATACAGCTTCCCCGGAGGCCTGTCTTCTGCCTGAGGACGGAGCAGGAGTTTAAGGCCCCACCCACAAGGCTGTTTGGAGCATCCACGAGCCCTGTAGAGGCTTGCTTAGTGAATGCCTGCAATCCACTGCCATCTGGCAGAAACAGTAGTGCTGTTGTGCCTGCAGAAGAAAGGAAAATACAAACATTTGGCCTTTGCCCGTTCGACTTGCTGGTGAGTGCTTCCTGTGCCTGCAGCTAATCAACACTTTGACTTTGATGTGTGGGTTTTGCCAGTGTGCTTAAGTCCCTAACATTGGTAGGGAGAAGCTCTTTTCTAGTGGATCTCTCCACATATACTGCCCTAGGTATCCTGAGTTGTGCATGACTCTATAATTCATGCCAGTGGCAAACTTTTGCACAGTGTCACGACCTGCTGTGGATTCCCACAGTCAGGTGGACTACATGGTGATTTCAACATTGCAATCTTCACTGTGTACCACGTGAGTGACCAAACTGATGCAGGGACTGCAGTGAGCCATACTATACACAGTCAAAATGCATAAAACCTTTGTAATCGCCGGATACTTTATGGTGCACCACAGCTGAGCATTACTGGAGGGCTGCTCGCTCCGTCTCCATGGTGGACGACCCAGCCCTGGCAGCCAACCCTATGCAACCACCTCAACAGCTCACCATGGTGGTGGCACTCCCTCCGTTTAGCGAACTGGCCAACCTCACAACAGCATCCATTCGCTGAAGGATATAGGTTGGCAGGTTGGAGATTTTGTTGCCACTCGAGAGTGCGATGGAGTAGTGAAGGGTTCGCTACTTCTACACTTCGGGAACGGACTCACAACTATAGATACTAGCAACTCTTGCGGAGGCATGTTCTGTGGTAGAATGAAATGGTCTGATGAAGGAGGGGCACAGCAACATAGAAAGGAAATTGTGTGTGTGGGTGTGTGCATCTATCTGGTCAGGACTGCTGCTTCGTCAGAGGATGCCCCTACAAGTACTGGGGGTTTATACGGATTCATTGAGAAGGACTAAAATACAAAGAAGCAAATGGTCACTATAGTCACAGTGCTTGAAAGCATCACAATGTGCAATATGCAGTACACAGGCAATGGAAGACCTGGATACTGACATTTGTCAAAAATACTAAGGCTCAAAATATTGCAAGTAAGGGTATTTATTTGTATCATTAATTTAATTGTTAAAATATTATTTTGTGGTATATTGTTGTAGTTTATATAATTTTTAAGTGTATATTTTGTTTTCATATAAATTGTTTCAATTTTTTTGATGATACATTTTTCAGACTGGGATACTCGATTTCTAGGGAAGTAGGTGGTGAGTAACTTACAATTTAAATTTAAAGTATTTAATTTTTAAAGTTATAAGTTTATAATACGTTCTTTTTGAGGAAAGTAAGTATATTTATATATATATATATATATATATAGTCTGTTTTTGCGTGATCACTCCCCATAGTATAGACTGGTGCTGCAGGGTTTGTGACTGTGTACTGGGACTCTGTTAACCAGGCCCCAATGCATGTGCCCTAATCCCTAAAACAAGATGAAATTGGTTATTCTAGATAGAATTTCATAGGTGAGCAATTGGCCACTCCAATTCAACAATCACTAAATAGCACAACCCCAATTCAGCCCTCCCTCAGGTCCAATCATGTGGCTGAATGTGACAGCCAAGCATGAGTGGGGAATTGGTCTGTGCAAGGCCCTTCCTTTTTAAAAAATAACTTGTTTGCCTGTTGGACTCAGTGCTACGAGGTACAGTCATTATAGAGAATCCTCTATCCTCCATAAACACATACTTGAGGATACCAAATAACTTCAGCAGGATCTCCCACAAGACAAAGAAGTATATTCATTTACTGGAGACCCAGAACCGACTCCTCCAGTATGGTCCTAGAGCACCAGGAATATCTCCCTATGATGAAGAATGCAAAGCGGCAAGATGACATCCTACAGCTCATTTAGCCCCTGGCCAATAGTCCACTGGTCCCTCTTGAAATGTTCCCTGGACACCATAGGTTATTCCTAGTCAGGAGGAATTTCTTACTTGCTGTCTTCCGGCCATGTGATGGTGTCCTAGATCACACTTCTCCATGCTGTGTGACCACTTCCCTGAGATGCTTTGAAGTTAAATAGGTGCATTTCTAGGTGGCACTTCATCTTTCTTTAAAAGTTGGCTTTTTTGCTTTCTCGTAATCCTCCTTCTTTGTGGTGGTGTCTGATGAGTATCCAAGGTCTACCTTGTCTATCTTAGAACTTGCTGTTGGGTGCATGAGTTACTGTTGCCCTCTTTGAGGAAACGGAGAGATTGGGAAATGGTCATCTTTGCATGCCTTAATATACTACATGTAACTCAGTGAAAATGAGTGTGGCACACCTCAGCCTTGAACATCGCATTAGAACATTACATTATAGCTATGTTTGAAATGCTAAACACTGCACTTGCCGCACAGTCACTGGGGTCGGTGAGTGTAACAATTAACCAGCACTACCCGGTACAAGAGTCATCCTTATGCTTCATTTACTAACATCATGACTGACTGTGCTAAGACTCTCTACGGTCGACCCAATGATGGCTTCACTTACCAGAGCCATGTCAGTGGCACAGCCATGTTTTCAATACATAAATGTTTGCCTAACTTAAGACTGGTCATGTATGTACGGATGAGTGTTGACGTCAACATGATAGAGCGTAAAGGAGTTTGCATGTCACCACACTCATTGATATGTACAGTGATAAAAATTCTAATGGAAGCAATTGGCTTACTCATGCTGTTGCTCACCGGTCTCTACCCTTCCATGGACGTCTAGGAACTGGTGTTCAGTTACCTCTTTTGGTCAGAGGATGCTCGATATTTCTCCTTAGTTCTTGTCTGCTACTTTTTCCATAACACAGGCTTTGGTGCCTGGCTTCCGGTAATGAATGGCAAAACTCCAAACCTAAGATGGATCTGTGGGGAGGTGAAACTTATGTTGTGTGTTGTGTGCATTAGTAACCATAGCGGGTACATTTAAGTTGTTTTGCATGTTTGAGACAAAACCATAACTTAGTTTTGAACTGTAGATGTCTCAGTGAATTTTATTGTTTTTGTATTACATGCATAATTTTCAACTCTTACTGAGTGCAGCCTTGCCGTGTACACCAGGGGTTGGCTGCAGGGCCTGGCCTCCAGCCAGGCCTTGCTTATAACCCAACATGGACAGTAAACCACTGCTGCTCAAATGTGCCTTTGATTCTCCATACCCAGATATGTAGCTTGCTCTGGATTCAAAATACGTTTGTCAGCTGAAATGGAGGCCAGGGTCTCTGTAAGAGACCTCTGCCGTTATTTCAGGTGTTGTGGTTCTGAGAATCCTAAAAAAGAGCTGTGTATCCCACACCTAATTAAAAATGTGTTTATATTCACTCCAGGGGGTGGTGGAACCATTTGAGGGTTCTGCCACTATGGCCAGGGTCCCAGGGTGTGAATACCCTGCCAATTTATATGGTCTATTATTATTTTTTTCCAGACATGGGGACTGTCATGAGCAACCTAAAATGGCCTATGCAAGAGAAATGTATTTCTTGCAGAAGCCAATAAAATCATCTGATCTGCTGTTCCAACTTTAGAACCTGTGGATCTGAAAGAGACCAAGAGGAAATGGCTCCCCTATTCAGTTGTATTTTTTTTATAATTCTGGGATCACAAAGGATTTGTGAATTCCAAACGGATAGACATACTAAAGTGTTAATCCTTTCACATCGCTCTGCAACTTTTTAATAATTATTATATCTCAAAAATCTACTGTACAGATTTACAATAAACGAGCAAAAGTACACTTTCTGAGTAACGTTCTACTTCCATGCCAAGTTTGGTGTAAATCTTTTCAGTAGTTTGGGCTGTAGGCAAGAGCAAAATTTCCTACGGAGACCAACAGGGGAAACACATGTTATTTCATGATTGCCAAATTTGGTGCAAATTGACTGCACATAACTGTATGTGGTGACTGAACAGTGCTTTTAAATCTATCTATCTATCTATCTATCTATCTATCTATCTATCTATCTATCTATCTATCTATCTATCTATCTATCTATCTATCTATCTATCTATCTGTCATAGTGGCACTGTTTAGTATAGTTAGGAAAGAGTTTTCAGGGCATAGTGTTTTTATTTTGGTAATAACATTGGTGTCATCTGACAAATCTGCATGAAACATTTCAAAAGAAAAGTTCACCCACCTTAGTTCCCTCCAGGAAAGTTTTTTTCTTGGTCTGTCAAGCTAAGACTTCGAAAAAGGGGGTCCCAAAATGTTGATTTGCCATCGTATTTTGCTGCCTGATCCAGAAAACTACACTGACTGTAATTACACCAAATGTTTGGAGAAAGTTAGAACTTCACTCAGAAGGCGTGCTTTTTGTGATTTCATGTAAATTGGTTCTCTTGTTCTTGAAATAATTACGTTGAAAAAGGTGCCCTGGTTGGACCTTAATGTTTTAAAATGTTAAGTATATATGGACGGTTGTTCTCGCAGGAGCTCCGGGGTACTCAAAATGTAGGCCCTCTGATTTACTAAGGAAGCTTTTCCTCCTGTCAGCCATTTCGGTACATTAAGAGCAGGTGCTTGGATTGGCTGTCTGCAACTGAGAAGAAAATACTTCAACCACCATTAACAGGGCCTGTAGGTTCAGTTCCTATGTCGTGAAAAGGTTTTTAAAAAAATAGTATAAGAGGGCAGGGTGAGGAAACACTAAGGGCCAGATGTAGCAAACTTTTGCGAGTCGCAAATGGCCCGAATCGCTATTTGCGACCCCGCAAAATCGGAAAAGGGATGCAAAAATCCCATTTCCGAATCGCAAAATGTGATGCTAGCCATTACTGACTCGCAAAAATAGCGACCCCATTTTGCGACCCGCAAATAGAAAGTCGCAATTTGCGAGTCGCAAACCATATGCAATAGCCACTCGCAAATTGCGACTAGTCGCAAAAAGACCATTTTGCACTTCCAATTTACCACTAACTCAGAGCAGGTGGTAACCATTACCAAAGTATAAAAGGGGACCCAGAAGGCACCTGGGTTACTCAAGATGGCGGAGATATACCTGATAGCAGTGAGGAGGAGAGCCCAAGCCCGCTCAGCAGATGAGGAAGAGGAGCCAGAGACAGGCGAACATATACAGAACCAGACAGACACTATTCCAAGAAACTGAGGAGGAGATATATGATAAATACAGACTTAGCAGTGCAGCAATACTAGATCCGCAGCTTCAACGCCAGACTGTGCGCGGCAGCGCCATCCCCACACATGTGCAAGTGCTATGCTCACTGCACCTCTTGGCCTTGGGTAGCTATCAGGGGGTCATTGCCGTGGCAGGTGGGGTATCCCAAAGTGCACTCTCACAGTTCTTCAGAGCATTCCTAGATGCCATACTCACACACATGTCCAGATACATATACCTACCCAGGAATGAGGCAGAAATCAACAGCACCAAGTTGGAATTCTACAGGATTGCCAACTTCCCGCATGTAATAGGGTGTGTTGACGGGACACATATACAAATATGCCCTCCTGCAAATCTGGAATATCTGTTCCGCAACCGGAAGTGTACCCACTCTCTGAACATCCAGGTGGTATGTGATGCCCATTATGTCATCACTGACATGGTTGCCAAATTTCCAGGGAATACACATGACTCCTACATTTTCAGGCACAGTGGGATACACCAACGCCTAGAACGTGGGGAGTTTGGAGACGGATACCTCCTAGATATAGCTGAATACACCTTGCAGACATACACACAGGTCAATGTGGAACCTATCTATGCCCAGCTAACATTGTACATTTTGTGCCAAACAGGTGACAGTGCAAATGCAGTACGACCATGGATACTTACCCCGTACTTAACACCCAGCAATGAGACAGAGAGGCGATACAACAGTGAACATAGGAGGACCCGAAATATTATAGAGAGGACCTTTGGACTGTTGAAGGCAAGATTCAGATGCCTCCACAGAAGTGGAGGTGCCCTCCAGTATGCCCCAATAACAGCATTCAAGATCGTTGGCGCATGCGCTATACTGCACAACATTGCCACCAGACGTGGGCTACCTCTCACCCCAGAACACCCAGATTCGGAGGATGAAGAGCAAGAGCTACCACATCGCCATCATGGGGATAGAAGCATTGCAAATCAAGGCAGACAGAGACGGACCACATTGCAAACCAATACTTTGGAAGGTACGTGCTAACTGTCACCACACACACGAATGTCACACACAAAGAGTCCAGGTGTGAAGTGGAACAAACAAGAACTTTAATGATGTGCACCAATAAACTATTTACTGAAACTCCAGATCAGGGGCTGTAAAAGTCCACCTTCTATGACGAGACATTAACCTTATGTGCCTCCAGTCTATGACAGTGCGTAGCTCACACCCTACGCCGTGCTCGTCCAGCATGGCTGGTTCCTGGTGCGTCTGCAGTGCCCTGCCGTGCGCTATCACTGCGCAACACCCTGGTGTCTGTGGCTGAGACACTGCTAATGGTAGAGCCCGCCTCACTGTCCTGCGGCGTGTCTGCCGCGCCCCTAGCCACCTGTCGTGCCTCCATCAGATCAACTGCATGGCTAATGCGTCCCAGCCCACGTGCCACATCGCTGGCAAAGTGGCCCATGTCCACCTGGAGGCTGACTGTGCGCCGTGATAGCCCAGTGGTGTTAACAGCCAGACGGACGATGGAGGCAGCCATACGGTCCAGGCGGTGGATGAGCTGCCGGTCACGGCGCCTTGCACCCTCTCTCTCGGTGACAAGTTCAGACACCAGCTGTCTTATTGAGAGCGCAAAGTCACCAACAGTGCTGTTGAGATGTTGCAGCTCAGTGTGGACCTGTTGCAGCCCTGTGGTCTGGTTGCGTTCCATGCGCCGCATGGCCCCTGAAATAATTCGTATTTTCCTTGTCTGCAGGCGCTGACCATGGAGGAGTGCAGCCTCGGCAGCGGACATGGAGGCATCCCCTACTTCACCCTCTGGCAATGGAGGGACATTGAGACGTCACCTGCGACGCGGTGGTGGTTCTGTGTCCTGTACACTGGCACTGTGGCTGGGACCAGGTACTGCCTCACTCTCCAGCATGGCCACTGGTGCATCAGGAGGGAACTGTGGTTGGGTGGTGCAGGTCCCTGTGGTGGCTGCTCCTGGGTCCTGTGCTGGCTGGTGGCTGACCTGTGGCCCCTGGACGCTGTGGCTGGAGGTGGTGTCGTGTGGGAGACCTGTGGGACATAGGGAACACTGTCAGTATCTACCATATGTTATCTGCTTCCTAATAAACTGTTGCCTATCAGCTGCCTACTTGACTACATTGCCCATAATGCACCATGCAGGTGGTTGCTACTCTGAAATTGAGCTATTTTGGTTGTGCATGCTGCTGTGTACTAGGTGGGTGGGGGTATGGCAGATACGGGTGTACATGCATGTCTCATGGTACTCACTGGTTGATGGTCCTGGCGCTGACGTGTCCAGCTCTCCTATCCCGGACACTGCCACTGGCTCCAGGGTCTCCTCCACTCTTTCCTCCAAGGGTGTGGGTGGTGGTATGGTGGATGGTCCCCCTCCAGTGCCCCTCATCTGCCGGAGCCGCTCTGCCACCTTCTCCTTGGTCCGGGAGCGCAGGTCATACCACCGTTTCTTTAGTTCCTCAATACTCCTCAATACTCCGGTGGCTCATACCCATTGAGTTGACTTTGTCCTGGTTTTCTCTCCAAATCTGCCTTTTTTCCTGCTCTGGCACACTGAGGGCTGCTCTCCCAAAAAGTTGTTCGTGGTGCTGGCAGCATTCCTCCGTCAGCACCTCCAGTTCTTTCTCGACAAATTTGAGCTTCCTCTTCCTGGGTGTTTCTGCCATTGTAGCTGTGGTTCCTCCTGCTGGCTGTTCAGCAGTTTAAAATGGGTGTGGTCCTCCCTCCTCCCAGGTATATTAGTAAACTTCCTGGCTGTGATGTCATCATCAAGAGCCAGGAAGTGTTTTCCAGAGTGTTCACAAAATTCACAAATTAAATCTGTTTCCCATTTCAGTTTGAGGGAGCTGAGTGGGGTTCCTAGATGTGCCCAGATCCCTTGGTAGAGCCATAATACAAGATGTCTGCCATTACCCATGATATGTAACACTTGAAGAAGTTCATGCATTACGGGCTCCGTCCCATCTGGTGCCTAGTGCCCCGTACATAACAAATTAAGCTAGCATGTCTTAAAAATAGAGCTTCAGGGAACCTACGTGTATGTGTAAAGTCAGTGTGCGACATAAATGTGCCATTGTGGAACAACAAGCCCACTGTTAATTCCCCTTCTTTTTCCCATGGGCCCAACTGGCGTGCCGTTAGGGTGCCTGAGGTTGTGGGGAGACAACAGAATGGGATATTAGGTGCATATGGCAGAATGGGTGCGGTCTATCTCACCGTCTAGTTTCCAGTAAATTAGGGCCACGAGTAATCAAAGAGTGGTGACCCGGGGCAGGTCCTGCCTGGACAGATTGACCTATGAAGTTGGCTCAGGTTTATCTGTACTTCTGTATATACTACTGCCATCAAATTATGTCAGACCAACCAGTAGGACAGTAAAGCCAGACAATAGGCCTTAAAGTCAGGGGTCCTCATGCTGCCTCCATCCGTTGCAAGTTGTAGTTTGGTGAGGCTGACCCAACGGCGTCCTGGCCCCCCAGGCGAGCTCCACCAGCATCACACTCAGCAATCTAAATACTCATGCCGGTTACCACCACCAAAAGACTTCCAAAATAATTATGAAAGCTGTGGTAACATAACCATCTGTGCTAAGGCTTGGCAGTGAGCTACAATCAAGGGTAGAGTAATCCAGAAGGCAAATTGCATCTTAAGGGAATTTATCACTCGTAGAAGAGTGCCCTCAAGTATATCCTGTGTCTCATGATACATATATATACAGTATATATATATATATATATATATATATACGCCCGAATAGCGAAATGTGTGGAGTGCTACCTGGGACTTGTGTTCCCAAACTGCAAGTTGGGGCCTACAGGGGCAGCCGTAAAGGGAAATGCGTATGAATTGTCCACATTTATATGGGGACTGGAAAGCCTTCCTAAGGTATTAATCAATTGGGCGATTCTCTATAGTTCCACTCGGAGGTCTTTCAGATATAGGATCACATCATTGGCATATAACGATATGAAGTGGGTCATTCAAACCATAGGTATCCTCCATGGTAGGGAGTCTTGCTGAATATGCAGCGTTAAGGGATCAATCACTATTACGCACAGGAGTGGTGATAGGGGACAGCCCTGCCTGGTCCCATGCGACACACGATATGCACTCGATGGCCCGTCCTACCTCTAGCCATTGGCATTGTGTACAAAAGGTGTACCCAATGGATAAAAGCTTGGGGAATTCCGAATGGAGCCAACGCTGTTAACATGAAATCCTACCCTAGGGTGTCGAAGGCCTGATGAATATCCAGCACTATGTAGCCAGCAAATGGGTAGTGTTCCCAAACTGCATCCATTATACTAAAGAGACATTGTACATTCAGGGAGGTATTGCGCCTAGGGACAAAACCACCTTGGTCTGAATGCAACAGCATTGGGAGCGGGAGAAGCCTGTGGGCAAATATCATACTTAAATTTTGTATTCGGTGTTTAGGAGTGACAGGGGTCTATATGAAGTGAGCTCTGTGGATGATTTCTGGTGTTTTAGCAGGGAGGTCACCAATGCCTCCCTGGTGGTGGGTGGAAACATACCTCTCTTGAGGAAGAATTGTATAGTTTTTCTAATTGTGGGACAAATCATGTCATATATGTGGAGTAAAAATTGATAGAGAGCCTGTCCGAGCCCGGAGTTTTATTCCTAGAAACCTCCTTGATTGCCCCATTTATTTTCCATTGTGTAATGGAGGCACCAAGGGACTCCCTGTCCCCCCGCTGAGAGTGTCTTCGCTAAGTATGTGGGAGTGCTTATGTTAGGTTGTAAAAGTGTAGGGCAAAGAAATCTATTGTGGCGAGAGTGGAGGGGGGGTAAAATGAGTACTCCCTCTCTGCTATATGACGAATGCGCCACTCATCTGATCTGATAGGTTCCAGCCCTTTATTCACTGTTGTGATGCCCTAGCTTGATGCATCCGAACTGTGCCAAGCAGAGGAGGATGCGACTGGTCCAGGGTAGTATTCATGATGGCATTAAAATCACAACCCCCTACACAGGGATCTAATGTCCAGTCTGCCAACATGGAAGACAGGTGGGTTAAGTAAACATCTTGGTTCGAGTTGGGCGCATATATGCATCCCAGAACAATTGGTGCCCCATCTAAATTTCCTCCTAATAGGACCCCTGTGTATCTACCCTGGTTTACAGTACTTTGAAGGGGACCCCTGCCCAAAGCAGTGCTGCGTGCAAAAGCATAATAGGAAGTGAGGAATAACTGCCCGTGCCATTACTTTTGCAACTTCTGGGCCTCATGAGTAGTGCAGTGAGTTTCTTGTATGTATGGCACCTGTGCGCGGTGCCTATTTATTTGTGCCGACACCCTATGCCTCTTGTATATAGATCCCATGCCCTGCACATTCCACGTGATACTGTTAGAAGCATTCAACATGACAGACATCTCTTCCGGTGTGAGCTCCCCCCACTAACCCCGACCTCCCCGCCTTTGACTATTATTCCTCTAGTTAAGAGAGTAGGTGCCATTAGCAAACAATAAGCTCCCATCTTTAAATTAATGGTCCAGCGATAGTCAGTTGTTGGACCAAACTGTGCAGACAACAAGAACATTTCAACTAATGAAGAAAAGTTGCCTTCGCTATTGGGGGTGTGCAGTGATGAGCCTTTATTGTCAAGAAGAGTTAGATGGTGGAGTCATGTTCTTCATTCTAGGCCAACTGGACCCAAGACCCTAGTTCTATACACATTAGAAATAATTAAGCACAAAAATCCTCCTGTTTCATGTATCAAAGTATTAATTAATCTGCTTTACGGCAAAATCCAAGTAAAGTGTCAGGTAATCAGGATACAGGTTTTGTAGTCTGCGACCTACCCTATCCCATCGACGGCCAGAATCAATCCCTCCTCCTAGAGCTATGGATAATAACCATCTAGGGTGATCACACCACTCATACTGTACTCACAACATACATCCCAGTAAGTTGTGTGTCATCTATGGGGTGATTGAAGGGAACAATGCCATACTGCTAGCTGAGTCCGAGTCTGACGCACTGCCCTGTAAAGAGCTGATGGGCTTTTTGGTGAGTCGCAGGAAATTTGCAGACCAGATCGCTTCCTGCTGTCCTTCCAAGGCCTGCTGAGAGGAGGGGGCTGTTTCCAGGGCTCTCCCTACGGGGTGCCTCCTGCCGCTGATCTGTGTGGCTTGCTGTGCTTTATGTCCTGGCGATGTCTGTCTCTGGGACTCGAGAAGAGTTGTTCCAGCCAGTACCACACCTCCTCTGGTGTTTCAAAGAAGAGGGTACATTGTCCATGAATCACCTTGAGTCTGACCAGAAATAGTAACCCATATTTGAGACCAGCCATGCGTAAATGTTTCTTAACCTCTTGGAAAGGTAAGTATCTGCGTTGGACAGAGATCGTGTAATCCGGGAATAGGGATATTGTAGCATTCTGCATGACAAGGGGCGCCTTTTCGCGTGAGGCAAGTAGAAGTGTATCCCGATCTCTAAAGGTGAGAATCTAGGCCACCATAGGAAGTGGCGGTACCCCATTTTCTCATGGGGGCCAGTGTGCCCTCTCCACCACAAATGGTTTGCACAGTCCTGATGGGGCCACCACAGTGCGGAGAGTCCCACTATCTGGACATTGTTCCTGCACATCATCCATGCAATTCTGGAGCTGTTCTGCACAGTCTGCACAGTTGTGTCTGCACAGTTGTGTGAGCTGCGCTGAGTGTTGCCCCTGGCATGGAGCCAATGTGGTGAGGGTCTGTTTGTTTGTTCTGACTTTATCAGCCAATTTAAGTTGGTCATCTTTGAGTAGGCTGTTATCAGTCGTGATGGCCCTCAGCTGAATTTTCTGAAAAATGATATCCAGGTTGTCCACTTGTGGGGTCCCGTTGGTTGGGGGGGCATAGTCCTCCGGTGCCTGGGTCAGTGAGTTGTCCAAAAGGATGCACCGGGAGTGGAGCACCTGTTTCTCGATTGTGGTCTTTGTGTGACCCATGCCCTTGTCAGCAGTCTGAATCCCAAGCACTCTGGGGAGGTGGACAGTGGCACCCACTTCTGCATCCCCTCCAATCCCTGGTGTCCTGGGTGGTTCTGTGGGGTCATGAGGGTTCCAGAGACTCGTGCCCATGGCAGCAAGATAAGTCCTAGATCTGGGAGAAAGAGCTGCGTGCAGACTATAGGCAGTGGTCTGAGTCAGCACCATTCCCTGGGACCCGCTTGTGGTGAGATAGTGGGCCGACAGCTCTCACCCTGGCCGCCAGAGGTTCCGGTCCCAAGCTCCTGAAAGGTGCCAAAGTGTAGTTCAGGTATCAGGCTGTCCGTATCTGCTCAATCAATCAATCAATCAATCAGCATTTGTATTGCACTGCTCTATCACCCAAAGGTGTATCCGGGCGCTGAGGGTGCCATGTCTTCATCAAAAAGTCAGGTCTTGAGTTTGTTTCTGAAGTTCGCTAGGGAAGGTGCCATTCCGGGCAGAGGGGCAGGTGGTTCCAGGAGTTGGCAGCTATGTAGAAGAAGGAGTGGCCACCGTTGCAGCAGATGTGGTGGGTATGTGCGAAGGTGAGTGAGGCGGATCACAGGTGTCTTGTGGGCAGGTGGATGTTCAGTCGATGGTTGATGTAATTGTAATTGTAATTGTAATCGTATTTATATAGCGCTTACTACCCCTGACGAGGCGTCGAAGCGCTTTTCGATGAGTAGAACGCTACTCCGGAACCCAACAAGAATTAGTGATGGATTAGTATCGTTAAATAATTAGTACAGTTTTAGTATTATTATGAGTTAATTTGAGCCGCGGATATGAGAGTTTGTTAGTTAGACTGGAGTAATGGAGGGGTGGAGGAGGAAATAAATCCGGCGTTGTTAATTGGGAGTATATCCTTCATTTACTCAACCCAAAGGCTTGGGATGAGTAAAGGGGGGTGGAGGGGGAAGAGTATGTGGAAGGGTTAGGGAGAGCATAGTAGCAGGGTGAGATGAATGCAGGAGAATTTTGTAGCGTTGTGTGGGAGGTCACAGAGGTAGAGTGAGGTTTGGTGAGTTAGATGTGGAGGGAAGAGCTTAGGCAGAGATATCTAGGAGATGAAAGTGGTAGAAGAGATTTGGGATGAGTCAGAGTGAGAATGGAGGATAGTTTGATAGAGACATGACATAAGAGTGATGAGTAGATAAGTGTGATAAGATGAGAGCAGGAATTCAATGATCCACGAACATGCCAAGCACAGAAACAACATAAACACATACACACATATATATATACATATGTATATATATATATATATACACACACACACGCTCATATGCACATACAATACATAATTAGAAACATGGGTAAAAAATACTTAGTCAGACAGGTTTAAAGTGTGTGTGTGTATTTTATTGTTATGACATAGCAGCAATACATATTTTCCAAAGAAGCTATAAATAAATAGAAATATACATATAATCTGAAAAAATATTTATCCACATAGGCATATGCAGTTCATAATTGTTTGAAAAAGGTGGTTATGAAGGAAAGAGTCAACTCTTGAGTAGTTTTCTGAAGACAAGAAAGTTATCTGTGGCTCTTATAGTTGGGGGTAATGAATTCCATAGTTTGGCTGCTTGGACGGAGAAGGATGTACCACCTATAGTCTTTTTCTTGTATGGTGGTGTTCTAAGGCGGGTGCCAGTCTTGAGCGGAGGGTTCTTTGTTGGATGTATTTGGTCATTTTCTTTCTGATAAAAAGCGGTCCTGTTCCATGTATGATGTAGGATGGTCCCTGCTCGTGTAGAGCCTTGTATGCGTGCTTGAGGATCTTTAACTGGCATCTGCTTTGGAGAGGGAGCCAGTGGAGGTTTTTGAGGTGTTGGGGTGATGTGGGTCTATTTGGGGAGGTCCAGGATGAGTCTGGCTGCAGTGTTCTGTGAGTGGTTTGGAGTTTTTTAAGGTGCTGGGTAGAGGGCATTGCCATGGTCAAGGTGAAGAGGTGAAGGAGGGCAGTCTGATGCATCCTCTGAGAAAAGATGCGATCCTCTTGAGAGCGTCTTGCTATATGCCAATGTTGTAGAGTCTGTTGATGAGGGTGTGGTGGGAGACAGTGTCAAACGCAGCAGAGAGGTCGAGGAAGATCAAGGCCACAGTTTCTTTGTGGTCGAGGAGTGTTTCTGATGTCATTTGCAGTGGCAATCAGCATGGTCTCAGTGCTGTGGTTGGGCAAGACTCCTCATTAAGAGGTGTAGAGTAGGTGGTTTTGTTCCAGGTATTCGGTGAACTGCTGGTGGATGGCCTGCTCGAGTACTTTGGCCGGGTAGGGGAGCAGGGAGATCGGGCAGTAATATTTGAGATCACTTGGGTCAGCTGAAGGTTCCTTTAAGAGGGATCAGGCCTCTGTGTGTCTCCATCTGTCCGGGAACATTGCTGTGGAGATGGAGGTATTGAAGATGCTGGTGAGTTTAGGGCTGGTTCCAAGGTTGTGCTGATAGGGTTGGTTCCAAGGTCGAAGAGATGGTGAAAGCAGGGGTCGGTGGGCGCCCGGTGTGATGGACGACATAATGGCCATAGTGGTTTGCATGCTGAGAGGAGACCAGGTGGTGATCATGTGACTGGTGTTCTCTGGTTGGTTGAAGTAGTCGAGGCTAAGGGTGGTAGCTTGGGGATCGAAGTTGTTGTAGATGGTGGTAGTCTTGCAGTGGATGTGGTCCGAGAGGGTGTTGCAGAGTTCTTGTCAGGGGTGGATTGTGTTTTCTGTGGCTGGGGGGAAGGAGAATTCCTTGACTATTTTGAAGGGTTCCTTTGTGTGGTTGGATGCGGAGCGAATGCGAGCAGTTGTGGCTGATCTCTTTGCTTCCTTGATACCCATGTGGTAGTTGTCAAGGACTGCTTTGTGGGTGGCTCTGTCAGTCTTTGGTGATGCGGCAACACTTCTCGAGTCGGTAGCAGTTGCCTGGATCTGAGCTCTATGGTGTACCAGGTAGCTTGTTTTGAGGTTTTGTTGGCTTTTGCTGGTTTCAGTGGGGTGACTCTGTTGGTGCACTTGGAGATCTAGGAGGAAAAGTACTGGGCAGCCTGGTCAAGGCCTGCTGAAGTTCAGGTTTTGTGGTGCTAAGAGCATGTGTCCATTGAGTCTCAGTTAGCTTGCCCCAGTTGCAGTGGGTGGCGTTGTGGTGCTTGTTGACGGTGTGCTGGGCGCTGGAGATGGTGAAGGGAACAATGGCGTGGTCAGTCCAGGTGAGTTCTTTGACGTGGATCAATTTGATTCTGTCACTGAAGGTGAAGACAGAGTTGAGTGTGTGTCCGGCCTTGCGCATGGGTTTGGTGACCAGTTGTGTGAGGCCAAAGTTGTTCAGGTTTTCTGGGAGAGTGGTGGAGTTGGCGTTGTAGGGGTCGTTGACATGGAAATTGAGGTCACTGAGAAGGACATAGTGGTGGGAGTCGATGGCTGGGGGGGAGATCAGATCGGGGATGGCATCGAAGAAGGTTGGTTGTGGCCCCAGGGGTCTGTAAGCGAGCCACCTTGTCATGGTCTTCGCGTCAGTCGTAGTAAGAAGTTTAGGTGTTCCATGAGAGGCATGGGGCCATCATGGTGACCATGCATCGGATGGTTTCCTTGAAGATGATAGCGATGCCCCACTGTGCTGTCGCAGTGTATCATCTTGTAGCGATTGGGAGTGGCGGTGGCGAAGCTGAGATTTGAGGAGGGGCTGAGCCATGTTTTGGTGATGTAGGTCGAATCACAGGAGAGGGTGGTATGGTGTCCCAGATTTCCATGGCATGTTTGTAGAGGGAGCGGACCTTGATCGGGATGCATTGGAGTGGTTCCAAACTATTTGTGGATGTCTGAGCGTCAGTGGTGCGGGATTCATGGTGGGCTGTGTCGCAGGAGAAGCAGCAGTGGTGGCAGGTGAAGGGTCCTTTGCTTGACCGGGTGGAGGAAGTGAAGCAGCTTTTGCTTCAGTCTCCGGGGTCCAGCTCCAGGTGCTCCTTGGCAGTGTAGCGGCGGGGGGACTAGGGGTCCTGTTGCTGGGGGTGGTTCAGGCCCTAGGCTTATAGGATAGTTATGTGTGTTGAAATGTGGTTGGGTATTAGCTCACCTCTTCAATAATTTATATATATATTTTGAACTGTTTGTAATATTCGCAATCATTCTAAAATGTGCTGTATAGACAAATAGTCTGTAATAAATAATAATATATTGTGAAATGTCTGTCATTGGGCGTGTCCTGATTTCAGGGTCGGTTTACCTCCTGCAAATGAAAGATCCTCTGACATGTATATATGAGTTCATGCTCCCTCCTGCATCAGCATAACCCCTTTGGGAAAGGATGAGAGACACCTGCCAGGTTCCCTTTTCTCCAGTCACAGCCTCCTTTTGGGGCTTGTAAGATCTACTGGGTTTGATCGTAGTAATTTGGAGTCAAATCCTTCATTAACACCTCACAATGACAGGGAAGCTGCTTAATGGCACCGAAAGATCTGTCAAAAAAACTAAATTAATAACCATGAGCGCACTGCATACATTGTGAATAATAAAAACAACATCTTCATTAGTATACTTAGGCCCATATTTAGAAAAAGTGGCACATCAGCTATGATGGCCCACATTTCTTGCGCCCCCCCCACCGGCAACTAACGACACCATGGTTGCACTGTATTTATAATATGACACATGATGGCAGTTTTTAGCACAATAGCATCAAAACATTTGATGCTATTGTGGCACTTTGCTACACTAGGGTAAAAAAGTTTGGCCTTAGTGCAGCAAAGTGAAAGGAGGCTACTTACGTTTCTATAGGAGCTTCATTTTAACACCTGATCCGAGCAGGCGTTAACAATTACGCCACAAATGGTGCAGTGAAATCTTTTAAATTTCACTGCACCATTTTTGCAGGCCTTCTATTGCCAGAACGCCCCACCCCTGCATACATTATGCCTGGCGAAGGAATAATGTGGCGCAAGAAGTAACAAAGTGGCACAATGCTGACATAGCATCACTTTGTAAGTATGGCGCGGCAGAAAACCCACTTTAGCGCCGCCTTAACGTAAACAAAATTATGCTATGGCAATGCTAAGGTGGTGCTCTGGGCTCTTAAATTAGTGATCAGAAGTTCCTAAAATTAGTCTCATTTTCTCTGATGAGCTAGAAAATACATCATTAATTCTCTGCATCAGTCTTGTTTTTTACCAGTTCTGGGGAAACTTCCCGGAAATTATTAGTATAGCATTAGTAATGAAAAGATCTTAGATTGCAATCAGAGAGTTACAAATGTGGGGCGAGATCATATAAAGTGAGCTTTGGGAGTGTTATTTCAGGGCATGGTCAATGTATTTTTACCTAATGCTGTTTCAGGTCTCTGTTGGTACGTGAAGGAGTGCTTGGTGCATACAACTTTAACCACTGCATTATGAAAGCAGGGTTCTGGAGGTGATAATGTGTGACAAGAATATTGTGCATATTTGTTCTTTGGTGGTTTAGTTTTTTTTTGTTTTGCTGTGTTTTTGTGCTGCACTATTGCGATGTGATATGCTCTACTATGTTTTTGTGCTACATTCTGTATTGACTGTTTTGATGAGTTTTGTCCTGGTATATTTTAATCAATTCTAGTGTTGTGTTGCATTGTGTATGCTTTTGTGTTAGATTCTGTTGTCCAACTTATGCTGCTACATTTCCAGTCCAAAGCAGCTCATGCCTTTAAAGTTCTGCCTTTAAAGTTCCTGTGACAAGCAACAATTTTGTCAATATCTCCCAGTGCTCACTTTCTGTGATACTTACCCTGGTGTCTCAAACAGTGGAAGATGGCAACATATTATTGACTGGTGCTATACATGTCCTTAGTATGAAGCAAGGCAGTGCCAGATAAGGTTTTCCTGTACCTCAAATGCAGCCTGTGTGCTTAAATATACACACATGATCATATCTTACATGCACTGGGGTCCATTTTCGTATAGCACTTTACACATCCAAAGCTTGATATCGGCTCGGTAAAACATGCATCCCAACTACAACAGGGATAGTGAGAGAAACACATGGAACCACTATTACTCTCCCTTATCCAGTGACATACCTAGTGATGTTCCCCAAAATGCCCAATTTAATCTCCTCTCCTGATGCCCCCTGTCTTTAAGAAAATACCCAGATCCAGGAGCGAGATCCGAGTTATTTTTAGTGTGCATTTGTGCCCTGTAAATATGGTCAATATTAAAAAAAAAAATTCCAAAACATGTGAGAAACCCATAATATTTTCTTCGAGAGTTTTAAACCTAATTAGACAAATGTGAATCAATTGTTAGGTCATGTCATGCAGAGTGAAGTAGGGGATTGAATGGAAGAATAGTGTAATAAGCCTTGGCACCTTCATAGTGATGGAGATGCTCTTACCACTGCAAAGGAACACAGTTGAACACCCTGGTGGATGAAGGTGCAGTTAAGAGTGATTGGACCAACATATTTAATTGTAAACAAAATGAAGGTGAATTACCTTCAGATTTTTGAGTGTTTAAAGAATGGTTTTGGACAATATTCTGGTATTGCTCACCCTACTGAGGATACTCATGAAGGTTAGGTACTGCTTTTGTTCAAGGTTTCTTGCCAAAGGCCCAGGACAACTCAGGCCCGTCGTTATTGGCTGGTACATCAAGGAACTAACAGAGGTGGCGTCAACAATGAATCACTCTCTAGTGGTGCAAGAAAAGAAAAAGTAATCAAACAAGTCACAGTTGATGTCATTGCAAATGCAATAATTTCAGCAGACTGTAAACAGGATGGGTAGAGGAGGTATGGGAATACCAATTGTAAGGGGCAGACAACATGGAGGAAACGTGAGATCAAACTGGGGCCTGGTTTGGGGTATTCAGCCCCTCCAGGGGATTCTTCATGTTTTAGTTGGGTGCAGTTGGGTCATTAGAAACAGAAATGCCTCAAATTCCCTTGTAATGCACCTGTGCAATCTGGTCAAGCATAGTTTACCCAACTCTCACAGAACCAGTGTTGTGAGGACCTCTTGCACTCAAGTTGGTTCCTCCGTTTCAGTAGCTTCATTTGATATTTTACATTTTACACATTTTTAGCTGCATCACTTTTAGCATTGCCATTTTACACACTCTCTCTGCATGATATTCTTCTAGGAAATGTTGAACAACATCATTTAGTTACCTTTTCTCAACATGTAATCAGAACATTTTGCAAAGGCTAAGAACCCTGTACTTTGTATCTTGATTTTTGTGTTGCCCATTGAGGAGACAGCTTCTAGCATACAGACATAGCATTACATAAGAACTGTGCTTCTAGCACAGTGTGGGCTTATCATATAAGTGATGCACTGACCTGTAAGGGACAGAGCATTCCATCCTTGACCATCCTAGGATGAATGCTGTATCTGACATGCAGCTTTGCTGGCGCTATTCATCCAGCTTCCTGAGAGGGTTGCCATCCACACTGCAGGCTGACTCCTGACACTAACTCCAGGTATGGGGCTAAGGCTAATCCCTTAGTTTGGGCCAGCCAGAAGGGTACACCCACTGTGCTGTCAGTATAGCATAAGGGTTAGGTAGGAATCTCTAGAACTTCTAAAATTCATTTACCATGGTTAGATTATTAATTGTGTTTACCATGGGCATAGTGCTGGTTATTTTGCTTTGTTCCATCTGCCTAGTTATCACAGCTCATTCTCTATATTCAAGATGACAATTGTTTCAATAAATGTATTGAAAACTTACCTGGTATCTTTCTTGTGTTTTCCTGGGCATACATGAGTAATACAACGAAACGGTGAGATCTGTTTCCACAACTTCCCTGGGGAGTCAGTGTGTCATGTGTAGGTTGCAGTAACCACCTTACACCCCAGTAGGTTCAGGGGTTCGGGTGAGGCACTTTGGGCTAACCAGAAATTGGGTCCAGAATTTCTGATACTGTGGATAGACTCAGTTTTCCTCATTCTGACGTTCTGCCAACCAGATCTGCAGTCCTATTACCTAGTAGGAACCGTATAACCGTAATACTTCACAATTTAAGACAGCCCGAGAGAAGTCGGCTGCTCCATATGTACCTTAATACCAATAGATTGGAATGGCTCACATTTGAAATGCATTGTAAATTTGAAACCCACATTATGATTTGTTGGTACCAGTGTCAGCTGATCTGCCTTTAAAACGTCTGAATTCCCTTCACTTGAGGTTGTCCATTGGAATAGCTAGGTTTTCAAACACCTGCATCACACACCAAATTCAGATCTCATCTCCAAAATCATACCTCCCATTACTGATCATCATGTCTTTCTGTTGAGCTCCACTTTTTTGGCAAAGCTACTAGGGAGATATTTTTTAACCACGTTCTGCTCAAGTTGCTGAATTGATTGTTATTAGAAATAGGGTCTTTGGTTGGCAGCCAGGTTACCCCCGTCCAAGCAAGGACCCTCACTGTAGTCAGGGTAAGTCACACACAATCCGAATTATCCTGTGCCCACCCTCTGGTAGCTTGGCACTGAGCAGTCAGGCTTAACCTAGAAGTGTCTTAAGTCTTTTAAAACCAAACAAAGTCTCTTTCAAGCACAAAGTACCTGGTTTGCGTGAAAAATCTCCGCAAAGAACCGCTGAGGAGGAGAAGCGTGGAAACAAAGGGGTGTGCGTCAATTTCTCTGGCCGCACAGGGCAATGCGTCGTTTAGTGTTCATGCAGGGACGGCTGTGCGTCGATTTCTGGCACTTAGTCGTGGATCCTCTTCGGGTTGCGGGGTTTTCAGATGCCCCAGGGACAATGTGTGGATTTCCGGCACTGGTAGGACAAAGTCACAGGAGCTACGTCGATCTGGTGGGTGTTGCGTCGAATTTTCTACCACACGTCAGGTGCTGCATCGATTCCTCTCTGGAAGTCGGGCTGCGCCGTTCCGGCTCGGCTGTGCGTCGATCTGGTAAGGCCGTGGGTTGAAGTTTCGATCGCTACCCTGGCGCTGCGTTGATCTTCTCGTTGTGAAGTCAGGCTGAGTCATTCCGGTTCGGCATACGGTGAAATTTTCACCGCCATGCAGTCTGCGCATCGTTTCTGGTATGCTATGCGTCTAATTTTGCCGCACAAGGAGTCCTTCTTGTAGAGATGAAGTATTTTTTGTTCTGAGACTTCAGGGAACAGGAGGCAAGTTCTATCCAAGCCCTTAGAGAGCACTTCTTCGCCACAGCCAAAGAGCAGCAAGGCAGCAGGGCAACAGCAAGGCAGCAGTCCTTCACAGAAAGCAGACAGGTGAGTCCTTTGAGCAGCCAGGCAGGTCTTCTTGGCAGGATGCAGGTTCTGGTTCAGGTTCTCTTCTCCAGGAAGTGTCTGTGAGGTAGAGTGTCTACCCCAAGAAGTGTCTAAGTTGGTAGGGTCAGAGACCCTGCTTAAATACCCAAATGTGCCTTTGAAGTGGGGGAGACTTCAAAGAGTGGCTTAGAAGTGCACAAGGTCCCCTTTCAGTTCCATCCTGTCTGCCAGGGTACCAGTAATGGGTGTGGCAGTCCTTTGTGTGAGGGCAGGCCCCTGTCCTTTGACATGCAAGTGTCAAGCCCTCCACCCTCCCAGCCCAGGAAGACCCATTCAAAATGCAGATGTCTGCAAGTGAGGCTGAGTATCCTGTGTTTGGGGTGTGTCTGAGTGAACGCACAAGGGAGCTGTCAACTAAACCTAGCCAGATGTGGATTGGAAGGCACAGAAGGATTTAAGTGTAGAGAAATGCTCACTTTCTAAAAGTAGCATTTCTAAAATAGTAATATAAAATCCAACTTCACCAGTCAGCAGGATTTTGTATCACCATTTGGGCCATACTAAATATGACCTTCCTACTCCTTTCAGATCAGCAGCTACCACTCAAACACTGTATGAGGGCATCCCCAATGTTAGCCTATTAGGGGAGCAGGCCTCACAGCAGTGTAAAAACAAATTTAGGAGTTTTACACTACTAGGACATGTAAACTACACAGGTACATGTGCTGCCTTTTGCCTACACAGCACCCTGCCTGCCCTATGGTTTAGGGGTGGCTTATATGTAGAAAAAGGGGAGTTTTAGGCTTGGCAAGTACTTTTAAATGCCAAGTCGAAGTGGCTGTGAAACTGCACTCACATGCACTGAAGAGGCAGGCATGAGACATGGTTAGGGGGCTACTTTTGTGGGTAGCACAACTAGTGCTGCAGCCTACTAGTAGTGTTTGATTTACAGACCCTGGGCACATGTAATGCACTTGACTAGGGACTTACAAGTAAATTAAATAAGCCAATTGGGTATGAGCCAATGTCACCATGTTTTAAGGATAGAGCATATGCACTTTAGCACTGATTAGCAATGGTAAAGTGTGCAGAGTCCTAAAGCCAGCAAAAATGAGATCAGAAAAAGAGATGGAGGAAGGCAAAAAGTCTGGGGATGGCCCTGCAGTAAGGCCATTTCCAACAATTGCTCCTACTCATACTTGCATTCTTGCAATCTGAAGTATTGGTAGCATACTCACTGACTTGAAGTATGCTATCAGAATAGCCCACGACAATGTATTCAATGGGGTTTCCTCACTTTATTGGCAACTCCTAGCAAAAACGGTGCTGAGGTAAAAGCTTATCTGATACACTCATGTCATCTTTTAAGCTTGCATTTGTTAAATGTGCTGCCCATCAATCTTTTAGGATCAATTGTGTAGAGGTAATGTCTTTGACAATCAAACTGGTAAGAATGCTGCTTTGTACTTTATTTCTGAAATGATCTTGTATATTTCTCAAACTACTGGTGCATTTGCGTCCACACTGAAATATCCATTTGAATTGCAGGGTTGTGTTCACATGGCTCAGAAGTAAGTATAGAAGAAGAAGCGGTATAAAAGAGATCCAGATGGACTGTGGTGGCACAGGAGAGAGAAAGTGGTTCCCTGAAATTACTCCTTCCAAACATTTCATGTTTGTACCACAGTATCGCCTTTTAGCAGAGATGGCATGATTCAAGCCACTAATACCTAGTGTTCTGCTCCATTTTTCTGTTGCCCAACAACATTGTTATTCCTGTGCTGCTTGTCTAGCCCACAACATTGGGAAAAGTATCCAAACCACTCTAGCTGCCCACCTGCCTTCATGGGGGCTTTTTGATCAGCTACATATAATTATTCATCTAATGCCGAAATGTTAACTTTTTTCCTAAATAACTCAATGTCCTTTATTTTCCTATGTTTTTGCAGTATTGTTTATGTTCTCAGGCTGAATCGAGGCCTATTTCTGTTCTTGTGGAGATGCTATTACAGTAGCAAAAAAGCTAATTAGAGATTTTATTCCTAGAGTCATGTCCCTCATCAGCTAGGAAGTGATAGGGTTCAGTCTCCACTGTAGTTTAGGAAGTTTGTAAGGCATTAGGAATCAATTTAACATCTCCACAGTACATGCCACCCCAGACCCCGTGCAAAATAGAACTCTTTAACTGTACCTTGAAAAACAAGGTAGGGTGAATAAGCTCCAAAACTATCATCAAATGTATTGACTCCCCATCTTTGGCACTCTAGTTAATCTAAGCCATACTTACAAAAAAGACCAGGCTTAACACTCATAAAATAAGTATGTGTGTCCAATGCTTCTTCTGTCTAATCCTCGAAAATGCCTAGTTCTGTTTGAGTTGCATTTAAATTATGATGCGACTTTTAATACTGCAAACAACTTATTTCCTTTCTCTACTACTTCTGTTCTTGGGTTTGAACTTCCTTTCCTGAATGCCTGACAGAACCCAACCATGATCTGCATGCAAGAGATTTGGTCCAAGTGTGTGTCCACCAATAGAAGTCCACTTTTCAGCCTCAGTAGCATGACCCCTTCAAGGGCTTGCTCATAAGGAACACTCCTGTGAAGTGCTAAGACGTACGTGCGTGGGACCACAAAGGCAGTAGTAAAAGAATCAAGAGCCCAGAAGGTAGTTGGAAGCCTCTTAGTTGGAAGCCTCTTAGCTACTTGAAGGGTCTCGCTGGCCTTCTTTGTTATGATTCTTACTGTCTAGCTCATTGTGTGGTTCTACTTGGAGGGATGGGTAACATCATGTAGTAACAAAGGCCCTGAGCTCCAGGGGGCCACCTCAGCACCTGGCCTGGGTGAGTGGAGAGGGAGGCCCCATCTATTTTCCTTGCAGTTTCGTTACGCCACTTGGTAACAGGTACTTAGAGATCAACAACACCTTTCATGCGACCCACCATCGGAATTGCCATTCTTTGTACAGTGATATTGACCAGAACTTTAACCTTTACTTTTCTTGGATTTGCACTCACTTGCCCAAAGATGCTCCCGGGGGCATGCTAAAGGTCCATGTTCCCTATGACAAAGGAGAGTTGTGTCCTTGAACTGTTCTTGAGAGTACAGCTTCTTGAACTGTGTGACAAATCTATTGTTACTAGTCCCTTAAAAGTCAATGATTACCACTTCCCTCATCAAACAATCATACCTCTTGTCATTCACCTTACAGATACTGCTCATGGAGAAGTTTGTAAGCAAATGGTAGCACTTACGTGGGCTACAGTGACTGTGATGTATTTGTTCAGGAAAAAGCTGACTTCACAGTTGATGAATTTGAACTTCTTTCATTATTCCTTTACACCCATTGCCACTCTATAACACAAACCGGTACTTGCTTTGTGCCAACTGAGCATATATCTGGCTATGAAGGACTAGTCAAGATCCTGTTATTCCACTTACATCATCCGAGCTGTATGCCACATCCTTGGCCAGCCCTATTTTGCAAAAGAGTACTTACAGATATATCTGAGACTGCTTGTTCCTTCAGCTTCCTATTCTCTGTGTAAGGACTGGACTAACTAACCATGAAGTTCAGACCATAGTCATGGTCTTGAAAAAGGTTTAAAATACAACTGCCAGTGTTAGACTTATCTTCTGGTCAATTAGAAGCCCAGAAAAATATTCTCATATAAAACAGAATGACCCTTGATTTTGTCCTGGCTGCAAAGAGTGTATGTTTATGCCATTGTAGGATCAGATTGCTGCTCATTTGAACAAAATGTCTTGTTGAGTCTATACAATGAGAATGATCACATCTGAAATAGTGTTATGGAACTGAACAAAATAAATTATGGGTTTAATTTTTATGTTTGGAGTATACTGTCTTGGCTAAAAGTTAAATCTGGAGCTCGTGAGAGGAAGCTCATTGAAATTGTTTTATTAGTTTATGCCATATCGTTTCTACTCTATCTATCTATCTATCTATCTATCTATCTATCTATCTATCTATCTATCTATCTATCTATCTATCTATCTATCTATCTATCTATCTTCACTAGGTTACATTTTACCCATTCAAAACCATACAAGTTTAGCAGTTATAGTAATACTTATTTTAAGAAACTATAACTCACTGCCTAAAGTTACTTTCCTGCACGAGTTATAGTTTCTACAGATAAGCATAACAAGTATACCTATAATTGCTGAAGTCCCTGTAACCTTTGTTTTTTTCAGTGAATTTCTGTTTTTTTAAGACGTACATTAGTATAACCACTGCCTCACATGGCCTTCAGCCATGCATGGCAGGGGTTGGCCTCAGGGCCTATGCGTAGAATGGGGTTGGACGCAGTGGGTGTATTTCTTTTCCATTTTTCCGGGATCCATGGATACTTCGCAAGTTTACACAGGAGGGCCCGTTAAGCCCTGAAAGTGGATCTGCGGATTGGACAAAAAAAAGTAGGCAATTTGTTTGCCCTTGAGGGGTCCCTAAGGGACCTCTCCATCTGTCCTATAGGGTCAGGATACCTGTATCCTGACCCCTTACATGTTTTACACTATATATTTACAGTTTGTTTATCCAGCTGGGTGCTAAATGTAAAGGGGAACATAGTATACAAACATGTTGTACCTGTATGTGCTCAGTACCATCATGCCTGTGCTTCTAAATAAAGCTACAAGGGTTATTGCATAATTACAACAGTTAATCATACATATAAACATCTTGCATGCATCGGAGGGCCATCCAACGCCTCGGTGGGCATGTGTGTCGGACGGCCCCCTGTCGTCCTAGCACCAAACCATGAGGGAGGAACTGCCACACCCCCATTGGATGCCGTCCTACATCCCCCACCAGGGATGGTAGCAGAAGCAGTTTGCATAGTCGCTTGTATTTGGTAAGAAAAACATTTTTGCGCTGTTTTCTTCAGTGAGTATCATTGTCATGCTTGGATGAGTTAATTGTAAATGGTGTAATAATAGCAAAACTTATGTTTTATTGTGTGAGAAATCCTCCTTGGATTTGTGCACTATGTGTATTGTGTTGTCTTATTTGTACTTTTATTTTGTTTTTCCCTTTCATTGGGATATAGTGGGTGCTTGCTGTGTCTGTGCAGTGTAGGTGCTGGTGAGTCTAGTTGTCTCTGGTAAGTGAGTGGTATCGTTTTTGAGTAAATAGGTCTTTGTGATACAGCCACACTTTGTTTATTATAAATTTTACACAGTGTTGGTTGCTGTTGAAATACTTGTCAAGTTATGTTTATTAGGAAGGGCTAGTCATTGGATGACCACTCAGCAGGTTGTAGCTATGCTTTTTGAATTTTCCTCTGACCACGATTATGAGACTGACTCTGCATCTGAGGCAAAGGAGGAAGTGCAAGATTCTGGCACTGAAGTTTCTGTCAGAGAGGAGTCATCTGATAATGAAGCCACTCTCAGTGTGGATGAAGTGCCTGTTTTAGAGGAGGACACTGATGTGCCAAGAGTGCAGCAGCAATGTACACCTTGACAAGTGAGGGATCATTTTTATCAGGAGATCAACGGGAACACTGGGTTGTAGGAAATTTGTGCCTGCGTGCTGAACCAGCACAGAAATGTGAGTAAAATGTGATTTTTTAGCTAAATTTGAGGTTTGCATGGGATTCTGGGTAAGAAAATGGTTGGGTGAACTATGCAAGTCACACTCCCTTGATTCCCCTTGGGTGTCTAGTTTTCAGAAATGTCTGGGTTTGTTTGGTTTCCCTAGATGGCTGCTGAGCCACGACCAAAAACTCAGGTACCCCCCCTTGCAAAAAGAGGTTGTTTTGTGATAGATAATTTTAATGTGTCCACATTGCATTTTGGGGCGTTTCCTGACACAGGCACTAGGCCTACCCACACAAGTGACGAACCATTTTTATTGGGAGACTTGGCCAAATGCTGGGTGGAAGGAAGTTTGTGGCTCCCCTCTGATTCCAGAACTTTGCATCACCGAAATGTGAGAAAAATGTGTTTTTTAGACACATTTTAAGGTTTGCAAAGGATTCTGGGTGACAGAAACTGGTGAGAGCCCCACATCTGCGGTGTACCTCAAGGCTTATTCCTCAGCCCAACCCTCTTCAACGACACCCCTGACAATCATCGTCAAGAGCCACAGACTCAACATCAACTCCTACGCTGACAACACCCAACTCATCCTCTCCGTTTCTAATGATGCAACGGCCACCAGGGACAATTTCCAAAGCTTTATGAAAGACGTGGCCACCTGGATGAACAACAACTGTCTCAAACTCAACACTGACAAAACAGAAGTACTCATCTTTGGGAAAGGCAAGGATACCCTCTGGAAGAATGAATGGTGGCCATGCGAGCTGGGCCCAACCTCCAAACCCACTGAACATGCCCACAACCTTTGGCATAATCTTCGACAGCCAGCTGCCCATTAAGAAGCAGGTCAGGTCCATCTCCTCTGCTTGCTTCCTCACACTCCAAATGCTCAGGAAGGTCTTCTGATGGCTCCCACGCAACACCAGGTGAACAGTCACCTATCACTCATCACCAGCAGACTAGACTAGGGCAACTCCCTCTACGTTGGAACTACCACCCAGCTCATGACAAAACTCCAGACTATCCAGAACACTGCAACCAGACTCATCCTTAACCTCCCCAGATAAATTCACAACACCCCTCATCTAAGGAAACTCCACTAGCTACCAGTCGCAAAGAGATGCCAGTTCAAGATTCTCACCCATGCTTACAAGTCACCACACAATGAAGGACCAGCATACCTCAGCACTCGAATGAACTTCCACCAACCTACCAGGAAACTCCGCTCTGAATCCCTCTCCCAGCAGCCACACGTTGAATCCGCAGGACGAACTGTGGAGGCCGCGCCTTCTCCCACCTGGCGGCTAAGACCTGGAACAACCTTCCCCAGAGCCCCGCCACCGTCCAGCAGTTCAGAAAGGACCTCAAGACTTGATGTTCAACCAATAGGAGAACTGGCAGCTCGTCCTCCCAGCAGCTCGAGACCCTCATGGGGGATGCAAGTGAACTCTACAAATCCAATTGATTGATTGACAAGTCACCCCATCCTGGATTCCCCTACTTGTCTAGTTTTAAAAAATGTGCAGGTTTGCTTGGTTTCCCTAGGTGCTGGCTGACCTAGGGCCTAAAATCCACAGCTAGGCACTTTGCAAAAATCACATCGGTTTTCAGTGGAAAAATGTTATGTGTCCACATTGTGTTTTGGGCTGTTTCCTGTCATGGCATTAGGCCTACTGACACAAGTGAGGTACCATTTTTATCTGGAGACATGGGAAAATGCTTGGTGGAAAGAAGTTTGTGACTACCCTCAGATTGCAGAACATTACATCACCGAAATGTGAGGAAAATATGTTTTTTTACAAAATTTGAGGTTTGCAAAGGATTCTGGGTGACAGAACCTGGTGCGAGCCCCACAAGTTACCCAATCCTAGACTCCCCTTTGGTGTCTAGTTTTGAAAAATGGACAGATTTGCTGAATTTTCCTAGTTGTCTGCTGAGCTAGGGCCCAAATCCTACAGCCAGGCACTTTGCAAGAAACGTGTCAATTTTCAGTGGAAAAATTGAATGTGTCCAAGTTGCATTTTGGGGACATTTCCTGTTGCGGGCTATAGGGCTACCTACACAAGTGAGGTGCCATTTTTATCGGGAGACTTGAGGGAACACAGAATAGCAGAACAAGTGCTATTACCTATTGTCTTTCTCTGCATTTGGGCCTTCCAAATGTAACACAGTGTGTAAAAAAGAAGTAATTTTGAGAAATGCCCTGTAATTCACGTGCTAATATGGGTAGCCCCAAATTCAGAAATGTACAAATAACCACTGCTTCTAAAGTCCACATGGTGTGCCCATTTTGAAAATACACAGGCTGATTTGATAGCTATTTTTCACTCTTTATATTTTACCAAATGAATTGCTGTATACCAGGACAGAATGAAAACCCATTGCAAGCTGCAGCACGTTTGTTGCTTCTGGATATTTTGGGTTCTTGGTGAACCTACAAGCCCTACATATCCCCACAACCAAAAGAGAAGAGCGGGTGTAACAGCATATTGCTTTTGCAAATCTGCCATACTTAGAAAAATAAAAATTACAGATGAAAATGTAGACAGAAATGGCTGTTTTTTTCAACTCAATTTTAATATATTTTTTATTTCAACTGCTACTTTCTATAAGAAAACCTTGTAGGATTTACAGAATTCAGAATTTTGTCTACTTTTCAGAAATGTATACTTATCTGGGATCCATCATTGGTTTCACACCCATTTCTGTCACTAACTGGAAGGAGGATGAAAGGACAAAAAATGGGCTATGTCCCAGTAAAATGCCAAAACTGTGTTGAAAAATTTGGTGTTCTGGTTCTAGTCTGCCTGTTCCTGAAAGCTGGGAGGATAGTGGTTGTAGCACTGCAAACCCTTTGTTGATGCCATTTGTAGGGAAAAAAACAGTAGCTTCCTTCTGCAACACTTTTTTCCATGTTTCCCAGCTGTATTTTGACTAATTTACTGGTACAAAACCATAGAAATTCAGCATTAATAGTTAAAGTTATTTCAAGTAACTATAACTCGCTCCCTAAGGTAACTATAACTTGAGCCCCTGCCATGTACAGTGTTTTCTTCAATAATTTGACTGCTAGTGTTTCATTTGTATTTTTAATAATGTTATAGACGTTTGCATGAGTGCTGTAATATCTGGGGTCATTCGTAGTGTATGGCGAGGGCGCGAGTTATAGTTACTTGAAATTACTCTGAATTTCCATAGTTTTTTTAACATAAAGTAATTTTAATTACTATACATTAATCCCATCACTGCTTCGGCCAAGCCCCTTTAACCACCCAACTCTGTGCTGCACACATGAAAGAGGTTGCATGCGTCTCTGAGTGTGTCTATGAGTGAATGCATTAGTGTCTGAATGAATCTGTGAATGCCTTTTTTTTTACAATATATGCAAATTTGTTGCAACAATACAAGGAGGGGCCCCGCTGATTGTCAGGAAGACAAGGTTACCTCTACCCTGACCCCTTATAGTGCTTTTGATTTTAATTTCCCGTTTGTCCCGTTACCTAAAATGGCGGCCTCAACATTCTGCACAGGCTGCGGCCTACCATTCACTGCATTCCTGTTGGCGCACGCATTTGTGAATTTGTTGCGATAATCATGAATTCATCTTGCAGGATCCGATGCCCTAAAAAAATACATTTCTCTTTCCTTTAACATCTTGAAAACTACTTAACGGATATACACCAAAAAGCACAATCTGCGGAACAAAATCGATCTTTCTGCCACATTTGGTGTAATTCCATCAAGTCGTTTGGGCTGTAGTTGTGTTCAAAACTCCTATCGGAATTTGGGAATTAACATGGGAAGCACACTTTCTTTGACGCCCCCTTTTTTCTTGGCCGCCACTTGACGGATCACCCTGAAACTTTCCATGCGCAACAAAAATTACCGCCATAGTTTTTGGGAAAATTTCATGAAGATCCTTCAAATGGCACCAGAGACATAGGCAAGTTAAAAAATGCTTTTCCTATGAAAAGATGGTCCTAACTACAACTACCTACTGTCAACCCATATATATATATATATATATATATATACATATATATATATATATATATATATATATTAGTTTGTATGTGCTCTATTAATTGTCTCACTTAAAATAAGTAGCCTAATTCATAGTTTGGTGGAGCATCCCTCTGTCCATCAGAGTGGTGGAGCGCATTGCCTTCGTTACCCTGGCCAGGCTATGGTCCTCCATATTTAGAGATCTCTGCCAGCCCTACAGCGATCTCAATGCCTTCAGAAGAGCTGCCGCCACTGAACGATTGTGAACTTTTTATGATTTTCCTTAACATAACTATAGCCATTTTTTTGCTAATATTAATCACTAAGAAATGCACTGCTTCTGACGTGTAAAGTCTCTCGCTAATGTCTGATACATTGTTTGACAGACATTGCAAACTTGCTTGCACAGCTCTAAAAGTTTATATTTTTGTATCTTTTCGAAGGCTGATTGTATACTATTGTATGTTCTGTCTCCGCACCTGTTGAAGCCACCTTTGTTTTGCCCCCTATAGAAGCCCTACTATGAAAAACTGAAAGTTTACTTTTTGTTGTGTGTTACGCTCCCCGGGTATGGCGGGCATCATCTTACCATCTGTTCCTGGGATTCACAGATTGATTTTTAGGTCAAGAATGCAAGCCCTCTGATGTGTTATAATCTAGTTATAATCTATCTGTGGGTTTTTAACCATTCCCACCGCATGCCCATCACTATCACTCGTTCCTCGGTTTGCCTTTCAGAAATCCTTTATCATCATTGGTAAATGCTTTAAAAGTGTCCCTGCTTAGGGCGGTTTTGTTTCCGTCTTGCACGTTTGCCAATATGTTTGACTGTGAACAAACTTCTTTTCCCTTTTGTGTCTCTCCTTTGAGCTCATGCTCATGGCGGTCGTGGTGCTTTCAATGGGCTCGCTTATGTCAACTGTTTTACTTTTCATTTTCAATTTATGTGGCAAGAAAAGTCTGGTTAGTAATTTACAACGCTAATAGCTCTAACTCGAGTAAACGCGAGATCCGTTGTATTGCAAATGTTTGTTATTTTTTATAGTAAACATTTTCAAACGCCGTGTAGGCTTGTGAGCAGTTTTCTTGGACAGCCCAGGCTTATTAGTTTTGCCATTGCTCGTTGTTTTCTGTCACTGTGCTCCCATGCCATTTTTTTTTTTTTTTTTAAAGACACATTTCTGACAAATATAAAGTTCTTTAGGGTTATATCTTTTAAAAAAAATAAAACCCAGCATTAACAATATCACCCACTTATCCCTTTGAAGAGTCCAGTTTATGGTGAAACGCGTCTCTTATTTCTGAACATTGAGTGATGGTTTCCTAGGGCTGCCAAAGAGAACATTTCAGTCAGGCTGCTTTATATTGGAATTGGTTATTCAGAAAGATTTCCAGTCCTGTGTGAAAATTTGCAGGCACAAGGCCTCTATTTTATTTTGTTTTATTGAAATCTCCCATAAGAGGATGCAGCATTCTGTATTGTGTTCGCAAATAAATCAATAAACAAATAAATGCCCTAAGTATACTTAAAAAACGTCTTACGCAGTTGGCAGCGAGGCAGTCTAAGCCCTATCTCTGAGGCTTTTCTTGAGAACAACACCAGACATGGAGAGATGGGTGATTAGTGTAGCAGCGTGTCGCTATTGAATCAACTTCTTCGACGCCATTAATGAGTGCACCTGCAGAAGCTTAGGATGCCACTTATCTACGCGTGAAATGTCAGTCGTGGATGCTATCAGCAAGAGGCCAGCTTCATTACAAAGACACCTGAGCAAGGATTGCAGAATAACAGGGCAAGTGAATTCTTTGAAAAGATCTAAACACAAGATTTACAGGAATCCCCATCAAAAGGTTTTGACTTGTATCATACATGGAATGGCGGCACCTGCACACAGTGCTTAATTTGCACCGGCACTTATTTTTGAGGGCCCTCACTTATTTTTCTGCCTCAAGCATTTACTGCGAGCAAAAGACACTTATGGGAAAGACAGAGGAAGAGAAAAACAAACAAGCATTTGCAATTGCAATGGTTCTCGCGTTTGCTCACGTTAGAGCTATTAGCGTTGCAAATTCCTCACTGACCGTTCTTGCCACATAAACTGAAAGTAAAAAATAAAACAGTTGACATAAGTGAGCTGATTCAAAGATCTGCCGTGACTGTGGAGAGAGACATAAAAGGAAAAAAGTTATGGACAGAAGTGCAATTATCCATGTAACAGGGGCGGTGGCCAAGGCGGTAACAAAACCGCCCCAAGGAGGGACAAACGTAAAGCAGTTACCAACAAAAACAAAGGATGTTTGAAAGGCAAGCTCATGAAGGAGTGGTAGTGACGTACGTGCGGTGGGCATGGTTAAAAGCCCAGACACATACCAACACGTCTGAAAAGCAGCACTTGCGCACTGCTATGCTCAACCCAAAAAGCGTCACAAAGGGAGAAAGCAGAAAGCTGCAAGTGTGAGCTGAAGGGGCAGCGAGTGTCAGTAAATGGATTCAAGAGGCCCGAGATGGCCTTAGGATTACACTGCCTCAGTATTCCATGTTCACGTGTTCAAGAGGAGGGCTTTGGGCACCAGCATATTTTTATTTACAAATTAAGCACTGCCTGCACATGATATATCTTGTATGCAATGCCAGTTTAAATGCTGTGCATTGCAAATGCAGTGTTCATAAATGTAACTCACCTTTAGTCCATCCATCAAAACCGGTCCATCGGCCCTCTTAGCCCATACCTTTCAATTCATCTATTTTATCTAACCATTAGTCTGTCCGTTGACATGTCTGTCCATCTGTCTGTGCAATTGCCTGCACTTCTGACCGCCCATTCTTCAACTGATGCTTATTTTTCTTTCATAAGATGCAATATTGATTACATTTAGATACAATCCCTTTGAGAGGGGTTCCTTGTTTGTTTTTAATTTCATTTTACCACACCAGTTCTTTTTACCCCTTTAATTTTTTGCGATGTTTGCCATAAATGAGCTCTAGGTGACCGACTGTTATGCAACTAGGTATGACATTTTAAATTCGCCCTTTGTATTAATAGTTTGCATCACAAATTGTGCTGTTTAGGAGGGGGTGTTATAAAATCACCTGCTTAATTAGGCAGGTCGGAACTTGAGACTTCCTGGGCCTGATTCACAAAGGTAAACCTAGGTTTGGTCTAAAGTTAGATCAAACGTCTAAGTTTACAACTTTGGGAATCGGGCCCATTTTGAATAGCTACATAGGAGGGATGGTGGCCTACACTGGACAGCAGACTGTCACCATTGCATTTGCTTTCTCAAACATGAAGCATTTAAAACAAGCATTTGCAATGCAATAGGTCTCGATTTTGTAAGAGTTAGAGCTATTGGTATTGTAAGTGACAATGGGGGTGATTTTAACCTTGGCGGACGGCGGAGGCCGTCCGCCAAGGTACCGCCGCCAAATGACCGCACCGCGGTCAAAAGACCGCGGCGGCCATTCAAACATTTCCTCTGGGCCGGCGGGCGCTCTCCAAAAGAGCGCCCGCCGGCCCAGAGGAAATGCCCCTGCAACGAGGACGCCGGCTCAGAATTGAGCCGGCGTAGTTGCAGGGGTGCGACGGGTGCAGTTGCACCCGTCGCGTATTTCAGTGTCTGCAAAGCAGACACTGAAATACCTTTTGGGGCCCTCTTACGGGGGCCCCTGCAGTGCCCATGCCATTGGCATGGGCACTGCAGGGGCCCCCAGGGGCCCCGCGGCACCCCCTACCGCCATCCTGTTCATGGCGGGTTTCCCGCCATGAACAGGATGGCGGTAGGGGGTGTCTGAATCCTCATGGCGGCGGAGCGCTCTCCGCCGCCATGGAGGATTCACTGGGGCAGCGGTAAACCGGCGGGAGACCGCCGGTTTACCCTTTCTGACCGCGGCTGAACCGCCGCGGTCAGAATGCCCTCGGGAGCACCGCCAGCCTGTTGGCGGTGCTCCCGTGGTCGGTGACCCTGGCGGTCACCGGCCGCCAGGGTCAGAATGACCCCCAATGTCTTTTTACCCATGTGTTTTGGTTTAATGTGGAATAATGTGGATTGAATTGGAATTGTTAGTTGTGGAATGGGTGGAACTGTGTGATGTGTAGTGGAATTATGTGGAATGGTGAATAGATAGGGGTGTGAGCTGCACAGAATAGATAGTAATGAAGAAAGAGAGGGATAGGACGTTTGTGTACAAAGTGGTGAATGAAGTCAGGCAGAGGAGAAGAAAGTGTCGGAGAGAGAGAAAGAAGGAGAAAGCAGGCCACAGATGCATAAAGAGTGAGCGCTTGTGTATACAATAGAAATCAGGGGTGTAGCTTGGTCAATAAGATTGGGGAGGGGTCTGAGCTTCAGATTTTACGAAAATCAGACCGGCATATAATGTAAAGATATATTATACGACAAGCAGGGTGCATGGGAGGGGCCTAAAAGGCAGTGGAAAGAGGTGTGATGCAGATTGGTAGGGGCACTAAGAGAGGGAAAATACAATGGCCCTCATTAAAACATTGGTGGTAAATGCCATCTACCGCCGCAGCGACAGTAGCCAAAAGACAGTCGATGCGGCTAACAGCTGTCCGCCAAATAATGATCACAGTCAGATATAAGCCACAAGAAGGGCGGAAATCCGGCTGTGGCCATGCTGGTGGACGTTGTTAAGGTGGTGGTAAGGTGGCGCTGCTACCACCAGCAGCGCCACGCCAGTTGACCGCTGCCAGCCGTATCATGACACATGATATGGCCTGGCGGTGTTCTGCTGGTGGGTGCTTCTGGCGGTAGCAGCGCCCTATCCCGTCCCCTGCCAGAAGACCCCCTGGATTCAGGTAAGTCGGTTTTCCGACGGGAGAGGGGTGGGGGGTATTGTGTGTGTAGGGGTGTGTGTGCATGAATGTGTGAGTGTGTACGTGAATGCAAATGTATGTGTAGTGTTGTCTGCGTGTGTATGGCGGTGGGGTATTGGAAGGGGGGGAGCGTGGATGGAGGGGGTGGGGGTGGTGCCTGGGAAGTGTTTGGCGGAAGGGTGAGCCTCCTACCAGTGACAGGGAAGGAATTCCCTGTTACTCATAGGGCCTACCGCCATGGTTTTCATGGTGTTACGAACGCCACGAAAACCATTGTGGTAGGCAGGCTCAAAATGCCCCCGGCAGTACAATAGCGGCGGCTGGGCTGGAGATTCTTATCTCCAGCCCGGCGGCTGCTACTGCCATGGCAGTCAGAGTGGTACTTTGGCCGGTTGGCTGCAGCCGACCCGCCAATGTCATAATGTGGCAGTATGTACCACCAGCCTGTTGGCGGTACCACCGCCACATTACCACCGACTGCGGGGGTCAAAATGACCCCCATTATTTTGTAAAATTACCAATATTTTTGACAAGTTTAAAAAATGAGAAGGAGAGAGCGTGTGCGTGTTTTTGTCTGAATGAATGAAAAAATTCCTGGTGAAATCCGGCAGACATCTCCCCATACCTGACTTAAAGCATCTGTACTAAACTATTTATCAGAAAATTCATTTATTAGGAGGGTGTACCTCCCCACACCCGAAGCTGCGTTCCTGAAAGACACACCAAAAGGAGGAGGAGTGCATGGGTTTGAGGGGCAGAAATGTTGGAAAGGCACAGGAAAGAAACTGTGCTCAAAGACCTGAAGTGAACCAATATGAGAGAGGCATGAAAAGTGTGTGAGAGAGCGAGACAGAGGTGTGAGAGAGGAAGGGAGAGGTGGACCAGTGCACAGTGCAAGGAAGTACAGGAAGGTAGCATGTGTGAGCAAGCAGTAGAGAGCGGAGACAGGGAGTGTGAGGAAGGCATGAGAAGGGGCAGTGGAATTGCGAGATGAGAGGGGTAGTGGGAGCGTGAGGGAGAGATCAGCGGGGCAGTGGGTG
Source organism: Pleurodeles waltl (assembly GCF_031143425.1). Classification (NCBI taxonomy): domain Eukaryota; kingdom Metazoa; phylum Chordata; class Amphibia; order Caudata; family Salamandridae; genus Pleurodeles; species Pleurodeles waltl. The sequence continues at coordinate 1,129,532,331 of NC_090448.1, forward strand.
TGATTGGGAGAGGTGACAATGGTGGAAGTGAGAGGTAGAGATGGGTTGTATTGGAATTAGAATTGTGTGGTGTGGTGTGGAGTTGTGTAGTGGAAAATGTGGCATGGTGTGCTTTGGAATTAAGTGGCTAGTAATTAGATGGTATTAACTGTAGTGGAATTATGTAGAGTGAGATTATGTGCTATGGAGTTAATTATGTGGAATGGTATTAGGTGTTGTGAAATGGCATGTTGTGGAGTTGAATTATATGGTGTGTTGTTAAATTGTGCGTCCTGATATGGAAATTTGTTCTGTGTAGGCATTCCCAGATGGGGTGGTATGACAGGTCAGTCTGTCAGCTAGCTTTTTGAATTTTGTAGACATGTCTTTGAGCTTAGTAATCCACTTTTATTTTAAATTAAATAGCTAGTGGTACTGCTGATGACGTGTTGCTGCATAATAAAGTAAAACATTTGAGCAGCCTCCTCAGCCCCAGGGCACCACTCCCAGCATATTTACCTCTAAGTTTCTTGGATACATAGTAAAATGAAAAACTTACTTCTACAGGTTATTCCTTTCAAATAAAAATATCACCCTTCTTCAAAAGAAGCCGTTCGGCAAACAACGTATCCTAGACTAGGCTTTTTGGAAAAATGATTGATCCTTTGGCCAACCTAAATACATCTGACCAACATGCCACAATAATAGATAATAATAGATAAAGCACAGTGCCTGTGAGATGGATGCTATGCAAAGTAAGAAATTTAAAACTCAAACACTGTGGCAGTGGTCCATTTGGAACATATTAAAGTATTATGTTTCTTTACTCCGAATGAAGTCTTTCCTGTAAAGAGCAACAACAAAGCAAAGAAACCATGGCCAATAACTAAACAACAGAAATAATGTCCATATTAAAAAAAAAGCAGAGAAAGGAGTGAAGTACTGCTACACCATTACCATTACGAATAATACGATTACAGACACATACTAATGTTGTACTTAAGGCGTGCATGGGGAGCATTGATAATGAGGTATAGAGTAACCCATAAGATGCATAATTAAAAAGTAACAAAAGTGTTCTGTTAGTAACTCACTAAGGTGCACGTGAAAAAAATGCAGATTTTAGCTTCATGGAAACTCATAACTGTTTAGTTTCACCTTCCTTACAGACTTGACTTTAGATTGGAATCTGACTCACTGCAATACACTGGGCAGGGCAGCTTCTTTTAAAGATCCAAAGATGTGCAGTGTTTGAAGCATAGGGATCCACACCTCCAGTGCATGCAAAGCAAAATCAATCAGGCCACACAGTTACTCAAGCATATAAGGGAAATGGCTATTGGCACATCAATCACAGGGGAGCAATGAGTGTACTCTCATACCAAGGGGTCTACTTTAATAACAAGGCATCATCGTATGCAATATAAATTGAATACAGAGTCTATTACACTCCAGAAGGCCTAGCTAAGAGAAGTCAAAGCGATGACTTAATTCTTGCCCTGTCCCACACCCGAAGCAGTGTCTACTACCTGGGGAAGGGAAATACTGAGCGACTGCAAAAGCAAAAAAAAAAGTGCCACAAAATGAAAGATTGTACTTGGTCACTGCACTCGTGGAGGGATAAACACAAAAAGAGGCATGACAAATGTCTGCCAGAAACAAATAGAAATAAAGTTTTCAAGAGTGGCAAAGAGACTAGCCAATCACAAGCCTATGGGCTGCATTAAGCCCACAGACTAATTACAGCATGTTGAGTTACAGCGCATGAGCGCTGCCTAGACTCAACCGAAAACTGCCCATGCCCATTAAGGGTACATATACTGGTCTTTAAAAGATGTTTCTGATTGTATGGGGTAGGGGGAGCAAGTCCTTGAGGACAGTTTTCCCTTTGCAAATCAGGTACTTATATCTTTCAGATGTCAACATCTGACCAATGCTTTGCAACCACATTTACGGTGAGAAAAGGGATATGCCCCTTCTTGTTTGTTATTCATGATTGTTTGCTAAGCCACTTTTGTGAGTTAAAAAGACTCATAAAAATGGTTGCGTACATTACAAAACATAATTTTGCATTGGCAAACTCAAATTTGAGTACAAAAGACCATGAAGCTTGTATATGAGAGCAAGCAGAAGGACCAGAGTGGACTGTGTTTTTACAGATAATAGCTTTGCATACAACATTCTGTACATCAGGCCAGATTAGTAATGTTGTCAAAGGCAGGGGAGAGAAAGAAACAAGAAGAGGCATTCTTAGTCACTGTTACACTCTTGGCAACTCCTGATACTTTTTCACAGGATCCCATCACTTTCAAGCATTGATTGCCCATTGCCAGCCTAACGTCTTCCCTAGTCGACAACAACGGTTTAGAGCACATTCATTAAGGTAGCCCCCACGCTTTCCTTGCCAAGCAAGTATACCATGCCTTGGGCAAACCCGCTCAACTTAATTCAAAGTTTTGGCATGGATGTCAGTTAGGGGTTGCAGAAGCTTGCCCCATGCAACCTCTGGCACTGCCTTTACAAACCCTGGCCGTAGAGTATGCAATAACAGTGCCAAGAACACAGGCATGGCTCACATCCACTGGCATTGGGGTTCCACCCCACTTGTTTTCTACCCATTTTGCTACACAAAGAGTGTGACTGCACATGTGAGTGAGAGTGAGTAACAGGTGGTAAATGAGAATGATTAAGATTGAGGCCCTTATTATGAGTTTGGAGGTCCTGGGATAGCCAGACTCGCGGTGGCGGTCGGACCGCTTCCAAACCAGCATTCCGTCCTCCACATTATGACCGTGGCGGACCCGCCACGGTCTGACCGCCGGCACCGCCAGGTTGCCGCTGGTCGATAGCCTGGTGTGCCAGCAGTCTGGGATTTACGAGTCCCCTCTCCCCTGGCTTTTGCATGGCAGTTCTACCGCCATGCAAAGGCTGGCAGAGACAGGGTTCCGGAGGCCCTATAGGGCCCCTGCACTGCCCATGCCCTTGGCATGGGCAGTGCTGGGGCCCGCATGGTCAGCCTTGTCACGCATTTCCCTGCCTGAATTACACTCAGTGAAAAGCACGGCGGGTGTTGTTGCACCTGACGCACTGTAACATTGCCACAGGCTATATTACAAGCGGGCGTCAATGTTGGGGTGAGCCCAGCAGGAACCTCATAATAGGGCCTTGGGACAAAAACTGGAGTGGCAGTTTTCCGTCCTAAAGAAGAGGACCTGAGTGTGAGCAAGTGAGTATGAGTGACTGAAGGAAAGTGAAAGTGAGTGAGGGGAATAAATAAAAATGACAATGAGGGAGTGTTAGAGAGTTGTCAGGAGTGTGAGTGGGAATGACAGTGAGATTGAGTGACATTGAGTGAGTGTAACTGTGAGTGAGAATGAGTGAGCCAGAGTGAGAGAGAATAAGTAGAAAGGAGTGGGTGTCAGTGCAACTGAGTAGTGTGAAAATGTGAATAAGATTTAATTTGAGTTAGTAAGTCAATGTGAGTAAATGTGAGACTGAGTGAGTAAGAGTAAAAGTGAGTGCAAGTGTATGAATGACTAGGAAGCACAAGTGAGTCAGGGTGAGAGTCAGTGCAAGAGAGTGAGTAAGAATGAATGAATGAGTGAAAGTGTGCGAAAGTGCGTGTGAGAGAGTGGAAAGTGTGTGAGTGAGTGAATCTAAGTGAGCATCAGTGACAATGTGGTTTTGTGCTTGCAAGTTGCCTGTTGGCCCTGGCTTACTGAAGGTCTTTCCATGGACGTCATTTCGGGGTCACTAGGGGTCTCGCACTGCCTTTGCAACCCCTGACCCAGGGTTGGAATAATAAGTGCCAAAAACACAGTCCTGGCTTGCACTACCATCATCAGGCTCCAGCCTCCTTTTCTGCTCGTTATTTATTACAATAATAATGATTGATGATCTATCTTTCACTATTAATGTAATAAAAAGGGTGCAGCAGCAGGATCTGGAATAGAACCTTCACTGCCATCTTAGGTAAGGTAATTAAAATGCTTTTCACTTTATATTGTATGAGTGCATGTGTGTGTGAGAAAGAATATAAGTGATAGAACTACAGTAGAGTATGTGTGAGCATGTATGTTTGTATGTGGGATAGTGTGTGTGTGTGTGTGTGAAAGTGAATGAGTGAGAAAGTATTGGTGAGTGAGAGTAAGAGTCAGCAAGAGAGTGCAAATGTGTAAGTCGGGGTGAGAGTGAGTGCATGTATTGTGATGTCATGAGGGTTAAGATCATGTGACATCACTTCCTGTGACATCATCAAGGTCAGAGGGTGTATGATATTACTTCTGCCACCCCTGGCATTTTGGTGAATCAACGCTGATGGGTCTTTCATCACTTATAGATTACTCATGGAGCAATTCTGGTGCTGGCATGCTGAAGGCAATTCTTAGCAGTATGGACACTTTTAACAAAGCACTGGCACAGGTATACTGGAAGTAATACTTGTTATATGTAACACCCATAGCAAAATTCTGGCGCTGGTATACTGGATGTAATTCTTGACATAGGGGGTCATTCTGACCCTGACGGTCATGGATCGCCACGACCGCGGGAGCACCGCCAACAGGCTGGCGGTGCTCCCATGGGCATTCTGACCGCGGCGGTAAAGCCGCGGTCAGATACGGGAAACCGGCGGTGTCCAGCCGGTTTCCCACTGCCCAAGGGAATCCTCCATGGCGGCGCTGCAAGCAGCGCCGCCATGGGGATTCCGACCCCCTTTCCGCCAGCCTGGCTCTGGCGGTTTTGACCGCCAGAACCTGGCTGGCTTTAACGGGTGTCGCGGAGCCCCTGGGGGCCCCTGCAGTGCCCATGCTGCTAGCATGGGCACTGCAGGGGCCCCCTAACAGGGCCCCACCAAGATTTTCAGTGTCTCCCAAGCAGACACTGAAAATCGCGACGGGTGCAACTGCACCCGTCGCACCCCTTCCACTCCGCCGGCTCCATTCGGAGCCAGCATCCTCATGGAAGGGGGTTTCCCGCTGGGCTGGCGGGCGGCCTTCTGGCGGTCGCCCGCCAGCCCAGCGGGAAACTCAGAATAACTGCGGCGGTATTTTGACAGCGCAGCGGTATTCTGGCGGTTCCCGCTTGGCGGGCGGCTCCCGCCACCCGCCAAGCTCAGAATGACCCCCATAGAGCCACCTATGGCAAATTATTGGTATGAGTACATGGGAGGTAATTCCTGATATAAGGAAGGACAACCATGGCATGTGAGGGAAGCATGAGAAAATGCTAGCCCTGAGAAGTAATTTTCGTTCTATGAGTCACCAATAACATATGTATGGCAATATTCTGGCACTGTCATATTGAATGCATTTCTTGGTTTGTGGCAGCACTCTTGGCACATGGCGGGCACTAATGAAAAATGCTGACTCTAGCACAATAGGAGTACTTTTTGTCATTTAATCAGACCAATATCATTTTGAAATAAATGTGGTCAACCCCTGTAGAGTGCCAGATTATTTTTACTTGGCACACCATGAAAAGTTTTCAACATTCAATGTGTGCCCATACAGTGCTGATGGCTTTTTAGCAAATGTATGTGACAATTGTACTTTAAAATGCCCTGTATGTTCATATAATTTTAAAAATGTTCCTTGGGGGGAGAATCTCCACTGACCTGAACCCTCCCAGGAAGAGGAGAAGCTCACTTACTTAGTTGGCTCACTTAAATTCAGGGCAAGTATCATGCATCACTTCTTACAGAATATCAGCCACGAAAGCCCCCCCACTCCCGCCCCCAAAAACAGAACTACCCCGATCCCCCACCCCTAAAAACAGAACTGCATCCATCCCCCACCCCTAAAAACCAGAACTACCCTGATACCCCCACCCCTACCCCTAAAAAAAAAAAACTACCTCAGCCCCTCCCACCTCTGCCCCAAGCCGTGAATCCACCCCCACCCCTAAAAAACTACCCCAACCCTGCCCGAGCCCCACTTACCTGACTGCGTCCTCTCCCGATGCGCTCTCCCTTTTTCTCTGCCCAAACCACGCATGTGCGTTGTTCAGCACATGAGCGGTTAAGGCAGAGAAAAAGGGAGTCGTTGTTAACGCAAGCGTGGTTCCGCATTCACAACGTAATCGTTGTTCCGGACGTTTCCCATCAGCCACAACTCCTACAATTGAAGGAAATTTGTAGGCTCTTAATGAGCACTGTTTACTTTCCGCAGCTTCCAATGGGACCAGAAGACTTTCCTTTAGGGTTTGTAAAATAAATAAATTCAGCAGTGAAAAGTGCATTCTTCTGAAAAAAATAAATGCCCTAAAAACAAACACATTATTAAACAAGTTCTTGTAATGCTTCATTATAGTATACATGATAAATGATGTGTTTGCAAAAAAACTTTCACCTCTTTGCTTCGACAAGTGACAGTAGCTTGCACATGATCTTAAATCAAAATGTAATAACAACAAGGAATAATTTAGGCCACTAGTATAACTCATATTCTATATATGGTCTATATCACTGAATACCTGAGGCCATTACTACTGATTTTTAAAAATCTTTTTTTGTTCCTTTTCTCTGTAAATTATCAATACATTTTCAACTGCAATATATATCGGTGGAAAAATTCAATTCTATTTGCGGTATAAATAATTGAGGTTTCCATTGCAGTTATGTGCTATATACTGCTCAGTCGAGCATTTAATTTTTCATATAGTCTGAAGAGAAAGGAGTAATGATCCCAAGTATTTTGTGGTATCTAAAATAGACATTTGTCTGGGTTATGTGTTTTTATAGTAATTCTGCTGATATTATTATGAATGTGTGTAATTCACATGATTTGCTTTCGCGTAACTGAGTGAAATGTTGGCAAATTTATGTGAAATGTATGTAATTACGCAAAATGCTAATCCATAATTTCGCACTATATTTTAGCAAGAAATGCATCCTTGCATCAATTTTTCAGTCAGCATACATTTCGCACTAAAATAATAGTGCAAAAAACAAACTCACTGTGAACAACATCTGCGTCCCATTGTTCCAGTATGGTTAATGTTTACCATGAATGGTGCATTTGTGGTAAATTTTTACAGTGAATGGCTCATTTTCGTACGCAGTTGATAAAGGTGTAATTTTAGGAATTTAGCATAACAATGTAATGTGAAATTTCAGAGAAAACATGCATTTTGCTGGTATAATTTAAATCCCACCCATACCTATTTAAGATCATATCATGTGGCATCGCTTCCTGGGAAGATTCAAAGTCAAAGACCATACGGTGTCACTTTCGAGATGTCATTAAGATCTAATAGTGTGTGTAGTCACTTCTGGCAATTTGGTGAATGGAAGCCATAAGCTTTCCCATTTTTGTTTTTGATTCTCACTTTAAGGACATTTTTGAACAGCATCAAATTAAGCAGACTCCCCACACCGGATTACTTTCCATCAGGCAAGGAAACCAATCTAATTTACCATGTCATTATGTACTATGTTGAAGTGGTGTTGACAGAGGAGGAAGCAACTGCAGCTTTTTACTAGTTTCTTAGCGCAAGTCAAAATAAGGGTCTTTTACCACTGCTACAAAGGTGGTGCAAAATGCTTCATGCCAAAGTCTGGGATGACGTTATGCACTTAAATAGGTAAACAAAACATGTAATTTCCTTCATATGACTCAGTGTTCAGAATTCCAAACTGACCAGGAAGCAACGAGGGCTCATTTGAAGCTTTAATCCCATCAGAGCATTTAGAGGCCTGATACGTTCTTGCGAATGTTCCCCTCTGGTGGCGGTGTGCACGGATTTCTAGAATGGGTAATGCTCTGGCAGGCACAAGGTGAGGGGCCTGTGGGCCTTGTTTGCATGCGCCGCGTTGCAAACAGCCTGAGATGGAGACCCACAGGCCCAGGGAGGCCTCCAAGCTTGCCTGGAAAAGGATGCTCTGACTGGGTCTTGGGTCAGAGCCCTAGTGGGCACTGGGGTAGAAGCCCCCTGCTTTGGGCTCTGTTCCATGATCCGTCATGTCAATTGGAGCCCAGGACGGGGTCCTGTAGGCCAGAGCTTGCCTGGTATAAGAATCTCTGACTGGACCCTGGGTCAGAGTTCCAGCTCGCCCAGGAGTGAATCCCCCCAGCCCTGGGCTCCCTTCTTTGTCCCACCATTGGACAAAGTGCCCGGTATGGGGTCCCACTGGCCGGTGGAGATCACTACTACCAGTGTCCCCGGGGTAAAAGACCCGGCCCTCTGCTTTGTTCCCTGGCCTGCAGTGCCGCAAAGTGCCCTTGCTTGTATGAGTTCAGAATCTCTGACCGGGCACCGGTACTGAGCCCTGGCAATCCCAGTGGTGGAAACCCTAGCCCTGGGTTCCCTTCTCTGGCCTACTGTGTAGACAGTGTCTCACAGGCCAGGGGAGGTCTTCCCTACTTGTCTGGGTTCACTGAGATCGTAGTCCCCAGCCCTGGGCTCAGTTACCTTGCCTGGCCTGCTGTGTTTCATAGTAATCCCTGACAGGGCCCCACCGGCCTGGAGATGGCCTCTCCTGCTTGCCTGGATAAGAAGTTCTGACTGAGCCCCAGATCTGAGTTCCAGCTGGTCCTGTAGTGAGAGCTCCTGGACCAGGGCTCTGTTCTCTGGCCCACCATGTCTCAAAGTGCCATGTAAGGGGCGACCCTCAGGCCAGGGAAGGCCTCCTTGCTTGCCCGGTATAAGAAGCTCTGACTGGGCCCAGGTTAGACGTTCGACTGGCCCTGGTATGGAAACTCCAGCCCCTGGAACCGTTCCCTGGCCTGCTATATCTCAAAGTGCCTCGGACTGTGGCCCAGGTCAGAGCTCGGGCTGACTCTGGGTTGGAAGCCCCCAGTCCTGGGCTCTCTTATCTAGTCCCCCCTGTTTGTCTGGGTTCAGAAACCTGGACTCGGCCTCAGGTCAGTGCCTCGTGAGGCCTCTCATAGCCACTTGTCTCAGACCCAGCCCAGGCTCTGAGAACCCAATCCTCAGAGTCCCTGTCACTGACAAAGGAGAGCATAATCTTTTTTTCAGAAGTCTCACTCTGACCAGATGGCTGTCCAAGAGTCTAGGTATCTTGTTGCTCTGAATATGTAGTTGTGCACAATTGTAGGAGGCTGGCTCTCTATACAGTGTACGAAAATGATGTGCACTATGCAGAGAGTCCAAGCAACCCCCCTTTGGTATCCAGAAGTAAAAAGCAGACCACTTAATGGTCTGTTTTTGTGGCAGTGTGGGTGAGCAGTTAAGCTAATCCAGGAGATGTGCTAAGCATTTGTTTTACTCACAGTATCAATAAATGTGGACAAGCACTCAGAACAATAACTTGAGACAAATTTACAAAAATACTTCGGATTTCTATACATTTTTTAAGACCAAAATCATCAATATACGGTAAGTACTTCTTTAGATATGATTTTTAAAAGTTAAAAAAATGTTCTGTTTTTGTGAATAATTATGCACCAAAGAAATCAATGGGAAAAGCTTTAAAAATGCATGTAAAATAAGGCAACACTCTCACAAGTGTCACCTTCTGTTTTTAGGTTGAGGTTGTCGAGAGGTCTTGAAGGCCAGCCGGAGATGTTCGGGCAGTGCCCAGTTTGAGCAGGAGCAGCAGCTGAAGGTCTTTGAGCTGGCAAACTAAGGAGAAGGGGACCACTTTGAAACACACTACACAGAGAGACTTAAAGGTAAATCTGTTGGGTCCCCTTGCAGGGTGGAGGTAGCAAGGTCCTGGGGACTCCTCGAGCACAGCTGGTTGGTTGTATTTGAGGGTGGACTGCAGGTCAGCTGGGCCACTCAGGAGGTAGGTCTCAGGTGTCCTGAAGTCTCTCAACTGGTGCTTGCTCCTGTGCTTTTGGGAGTCTGGAATGGACTCTTCTTCTAGGTGTCTGATGTAGGGGGTCTGGTACCTCAGGTAGTAGTACGCCACAGCCCTAGAAAGTCCTAGTGCCACCAAACTTGGCAAAATGGCAGGTCTTGTCCTCCAGAGCTGTTGTACGGTTCTTGGCTGGGCTGCTGGGTCCGAGTCTTTGGTCACTAGCAGGCCACTAAACTGGACTTCACAGGTTCCGTCCCTGCAGGAGAGTCCTTCAGGTTTCCAGGCAACACCTCAGCGGAGATGGTCGAGTCTTTGGAGCAGCAGGCAGGGTTTGGTGCCTTTTAATTTGTGCAGCAGGACTTCAGTTCTTGTGCCTTGGGTCTTCTTTGTTCCTGGTCTTTTGTGTCCCTTGAATCTAATTTCTTGGTCAGGAGAGCCTCTCTAAATACTGTATTTAGGGGGCATTAGGAGAAGTATATGTTAGGGGCCAATGGGCCACCTATCTTAGGGTGGGTACACCTACTAAGTCTCCACTTCCTGTGGGAAGGGAACACATCCCCTACCCTGATTGGCTTTTTTTTCCTACCATCCAAGATGGAGGAAAATGAAATGAAGTGGTCACCTTTCCTGTCACACATGAGGAGTGGTGCAAGCTGAGGGTGCCCACTCCTCCTACTCTTGCTAAGTTTCCCGCCAGTTTTCCCACTCAAAGTGGGAGTAAAACCATTGGGCTGCCCTCTGTTGCTGGCAACAGAGGCAGGGGCAGATTTCAAAGGCTTTGAAGCTGATCGCTGGTGCAGGGTGCCTGCCTGGGGGAGGAGGCGTGACACCTCCACTTAGGAAAGGCTTTGTGTTCTGGCTCCTGAGAGCAAATGCTTTCACCCCAGGAGTCAAGATTCGTCTCTGGTGCTGGCAAGCTGGTCAAGACCAGTCAGAAACCATGCCAGGGTTGTTAGGTTTTGCAGGGGTCACCTCTAGGGTGCCCTCTTGGTACATCTTATAATAAATCCTGCACTGGCATCAGTGTGAGGTTATTATTCTTGATACAAAACAACCCAGGGTTCAGAGATGCCATCATGTAGATGGGGAACTCGAAATGAACAGTGTCCAGCACATGCATTTGCTACGGTTTCCCTGTACACTTACTATGTCTAAGAATGGCCAAAGACACAGTAGGGGCATATTTGCATATGCCCTAACATGCATTATAGTGTACCCTGCCTTAGTGCTGCAAAGTCTGCTAGAGCGGTGACTTACCCATATTGCATACAGTGTTAGTGGATATGGCACTGATGGTGAGAGCCATGTCAAGTTTGCAACTTTGGATACACCTTTGTCATGTACTTACAATGGCAGTCTTCATGAGGCTGGTGTGGGGCCTCTAAGAGTGGTACAATTAGTGCTGCCGCTCTGTGTGGGCCCTCTTCAGTACCCATGCCTTAGGTACCAGTGGTACCATTTAATAGGGACCTACAAGGGTGGCTGAAGTGCCAAACATAGTACAGTTTTGGGGAAAGAGATCTGGCCCTGGGAACCTGTTTAGCAGTGGCCCAGCGCACTTACAGCTCAAAACCACATAATTTTCCAGGCAAGAAATGGGGGGCTAACCTGTCAAAAGAGGCCCTTTCTCACAACAATGAGTTCCTATAGCACATCCAGAAGGCTGGGCTGCCATGGAAGTCCCAATTAGGGGTCATTTCACTCTTTGAGCCAAAACATGGGTTCCAGGAGGACAGGTGAGCTTTCATTGATTGCCCCTTTTGTACCTCAGCGTACACTGATTGCAAGAAAGGGAGGTAGCTTTGCCCCATATTAACAGGTACGGGGTCCCATGACCCCTTTGTTGTCTGGTCATTCCCAACAGAGTGTGAACTGGGCTGGGCAGGGCTGCCAGGGATGCTTGAGTCTGCAGCCGCCTTCCAGCCCTATCTATAGGCCTTTCCTCGGCGTCTTGCTTGACAAAGAGCAGGCAGGAATTTGAAACTGACATCGTTGCGCGGGTTGGCCTGCTTGGGGGTGGTTTAGATAGCACTTCATTGTGATTGTGATGCCTGGGTTGATCTGAAAGTCCTGATGATAGCTGATTTGACTTTCCAACGCCAGCCAGGGCTCCAGGAGGTCGGATGTGTTTGCTCCGATGGCCCCCTTTTACTTGGGGTGCATGGATTACAAGAAAGACAGGTAGCCTTCCTCTGGATTACTAGGATCAAGGTATGAGGGACCCCTCTAGTCTTCCTCCGCAAGTGCTGCAGGGGCCTGCGCTGGCCCACGCTGAGGTCCCAGGAGGAGTCAGGGTCAAAGGCTGCCTCCCAGATCTGTCTGATGTCTCTTTCCTCAGAGCCTTGCATCCCAGAGGGCAGGCAGGAATGAAAAGCTGACATCCCTATGCCAGGTTAGCCAGCACTGTACTCTGATTGTTTAGGCATACTTGGGCCACAAAGAGATGGACTGCTTTGCAAGCCTTGGCTGTAGTTTCAAGCAAAGATCTTCCATCCTGCCAGGAATGTCCAACTTAGGGTCTGCCGCTCAGCAGATCGAAGGCCAAGCAGCCTGGAAGCTTGTGAAGTGGTCTGACCAGAGTAGGTGGGTCGGGTAGCCGTGGTCCCAGATGTTGCCTAGTGGTCCGGGCCCCATGCACATGTCTGTTGCCCTCTCCCACCCAGTGCATTTCTGCTGCAGCTTAGAATGACCATTCTGTGGGGTGGCCGTGGCCGCCCAGGCAGGGACACAGAACACTTGTGTATTGTTCAGGCTGTGCCTTGGCCCAACTCTCCCTTCTGTTGTTGCATTGCAGGCTGGGCCTGCTGGGGCCCGTGTGACTGCCCGGTCCTCTTATAACATGCTGCAGGCAAGAAGGGGCTCCCTATGCAGGCTTGTGAGGGGTGTGACGGTTGGTCTACAATGGGCATGCAGCTCTCCACCTGTGCAGCTGGTGAGGCTGTCTGGTTGATCCTGCCAGTAGGAAACGCTTGTGTCAAAGATTACACCATGCATGTCTAAGTTCACATTACTGGGACAGTGAAACTGCAAATGTAATTAAATCATTAATGGCTCCTTTGATTGCTCCATCTGTTACTTGGATGACTGTGGTAATTCTAGAGCTAATGCATACTTGTTAGAAATAGGGTCTTTGGTTGGCAGTCAACTTACCCCATGTCCAAGCAAGGACCCTCACTCTAGTCAGGGTAAAAGAGAATCACCCTCAGCTAACCCCTGCTTACCCCCTTGGTAGCTTGGCACGAGCAGTAGACTCAACTTCAGAGTGCTAGGTGTAAAGTATCTGTACCAACATACACAGTAACTTAATGAAAACACTACAAAATGACACAACACAGGTTTAGAAAAATAGAAAATATGTATCTAAACAAAACAAGACCAAAACGACAAAACTCCACAATACACAAGTCAAGTTATCAATTAAAAAGCAAAATATGTCTTCATTTAGTTTAAAACACAACGCTAGCGCTGCTAGCATGAAAATTTACCTGGTGCACGTCAAAAATAACTTGACGGGCGAGTGTGTGTCAAATAGGGTCTGTGATGCGTCGATATCACTCACGAGTGAAAACTTGTGTCATTTCTCCTTCAGTCAAGTTGGCGTGCATTGTTTGTTCTCTCTGCAGGACAGCGATGTGTCGATTCGGTCCGCTCACGGGTCCGGGCAGGCCTTGCGTAATTTTTGCACACCCAGTGATGGTTTGCGTCGGAAATTCAGCTGCACGATGATCCGAAAACCACGCAGCGCGGGTTGCGATCTCACCGGTCTCCGTCAGCAAAGCTGCGCGTCGTTTCTCCAGCCACCGGCGTCGATCATCTGGTCGCGTTGTAGGCGAGTGTCAATTTTCAGCCGCGAAGCCGGAGGCGCTTAACTTTTTCAGACGCAGATCGGAGTTGAGTCGATCTTTTCCCCGCACAGCAGTCTGTGCGTAGATTTCTCACTCTTGGGCTGCCAGCTTCTCTTCTCAGGGCCCCAGGAACTGGATGGGCACCACCTAGCAGATTAGGAGTCTCTCCAGAGGCTCCAGGTACTGGCAGAGAGAAGTCCTTGCTGTCCCTGAGACTTCAAACAACAGGAGGCAAGCTCTAAATCAAGCCCTCTGAGATCTTCACAGGAAGAAAGGCAACACAGAGCCCAGTCTTTGTTCTCTAGCACAGGCAGAAGCAACAACTGCAGGATAGCTCCACAAAGCACAGTCACAGGCAGGACAGCTCTTCTTCCTCAGCTCTTCAACTCTTCTGCAGGCAGAGGTTCCTCTTGGTTTCCAGAAGTATTCTAAAGTCTGTGGTTTTGGGTGCCCTTATTATACCCATTTTGCACTTTGAAGTAGGCCTACATCAAAGCAAAGTCTCTCTTTTTTTGTTTGTGAAACCCTGCCTTGCCCAGGCCAGGCCCCAGACACACACCCGGGGGTTGGAGACTTCATTGTGTTAGGGCAGGCACAGCCCTTTCAGGTGCGAGTGACAACTCCTCCCCTCCCTTTTAGCACAGATGGCTCATCAGGAAATGCATACTACGCCCAGCTCCCTTTGTGTCACTGTCTAGTGAGAGGTGCAACCAGCCCAACTGTCAAACTGACTCAGACAGGGAATCCACAAACAGGCAGAGTCACAGAAATGGTTTAAGCAAGAAACACAATCTTAAAACCAACTTTAGTAAACGATGTATTTTTAAATTGTGAGCTCAGAGACCCCAAACTCCACATGTCTCTCCGTTCCCAAAGGGAATCTACACTTTAATCATATTTAAAGGTAGCCCCCATGGTAACCTATGAGAGGGACAGGCCTTGCAACAGTGAAAAACAAATTTAGCAATATTTCACTGTCAGGATATATAAAATACATTACTTCATGTCCTGCCTTAACCATACACTGCACCCTGCCCTGGGGTCTACCTAGGGACTACCTTAGGGGTGCCTTACATGTAAGAAAAGGGAAGGTTTATGCCTGGCAAGTGGGTACACTTGCCAAGTCGAATTTACAGTTTAAATCTGCACATACAGACACTGCAGTGGCATGTCTAATGTGTTTGGCACAACCAGTGCTGTAGGCCCACTAGAAGCATTTGATTTACAGGCCCTGGGCACCTCTAGTGCACTTTACTAGGGACTTACTAGTACATCAAATATGCCAATCATGGATGAACAAATTACATAAACATTTTGTAAAGGAGCACTTGCATTTTAGCACTGGTTAACAGTGGTAAAGTGCCAAGAGTAACAAAGACAGGAAAAACAGGGTCCAGCACACATCAACAACCTGGGAAACAGAGGCAAAAAGTTAAGGGAGACCACACCAAGAATGAAAAGTCTAACAATACTGATGACTGCTGATCTCCTGGGATGCATACATTTATCAGACCAAGACCAATCTGGGCTTGCCAGTCTGCTTTAGTGAGTCTAAAGAACCTCTTGCTGATCGCACATCTCTGTGATGGCAAAGATACATACAGATGTCTGACCTATCAATTTTGATGGAATTTTCTGTGCCTGCAAGCCTACCATGGTGACTACAGGTAATAGGGAACCAGGGTTTACTTCCGTGGAGCGAGCAAGAGAAACAGCTACCACATCGCAGGAAGCAGCAGGGGAACAAATTACCAACTCTCGACTCTGAGAGGTAGTGACAAGTGATAAAAACAATAGTACAGGACTCTTTTGAAGCCCTGTAATTGGAATGAGTAGACTTTAAATCCTTTAACAAGGATTCATGGAAGGGCATGTGTGGTGCAAGCAGCCGCCGTAATTCGAACTCCAATAGCGCCTATTAAAGTTGCTGCAGTTAAAAAGCTTGTAGTTGAGACTAGTGGGTTCCAAGCAAATTAAAAATTCTTGTGACTATCAGAGAATATGTTGGCCATTCTCTCATAGTGAGGGCTCACCATAGCTGAGTGTGCCTTTGGGTGATTGCTGGGGCTTCAGGTTTTTTCCAATGCCGCTGTAATGGTCATTTTAGCTCCCCCAGACTAAGCCACAGTATGGCTCTATCGCAATTCGTCTGACGTTTGAGTAAGGCATTGCGTAGTCCTATTAAGGAAAAGTCAGTCATGTGGTGTATTGGGTATTCCAGTATTTCTAGTGCCCTACCTATCTAAAGGGCTACCACTGACAACATGTCCGACACGAACAAGGGCGTTGCATTTGTTCCAATTTTAAACACCTCGAGTCAACACTGTAATAACTAACCCCCTCCAGATGACTGTTCATTTTACCATCTAAATTTCCCAATATTCAGCTGAGATAGTTCCTTCCCAACAAACCCCCTATGGATGCCACCCATAATGTATGTTGCTATCTATGTTTCTTTAAATTATATTAGTTAGGAGCAATAGCAATAGGGAACAATATACCCCTGACCATAACAATACTGTGCATGTACAACTGGTAACTGGTGACCTCGGGGGTTAATCTTTGAAAAGATTGCTGTTTTTTTGTATCTATTTTGTATAGCAATAACTTCAATAAAAACAATTTTGAGAAACAAACAGCTTGTAGTTGGATTTTGAGATTGAGCTGGCAGTTCGCCGTTCAGGTGACTATGGCTTGTTCAAGTCCCTGCCTATTGGTGCCCCTTGATGCCCTTGACCGAGTGTCGTGAGGGTTGAACTGTTTACTTTGAAAGTATTTGAGCGTTCAAAGCAGGCCAGTCTCCTGAACACTTCAGCTAGGAATAGGACTCCTGTTCTATTTTATTGGTTTTTCGAAACTGGGGCCATGATTAAGAAGGATAGCAGGGGCATTCGTATTGTGCTGCAAGAGGTGAAATTCCTGAACTGCGCAAGATAAACCAAGGTAAAAGTATTTGGCTTTTGGGGATGTGGTGACTACTAGCTAATGAACTATTAGGTCCCCTCTGTCCTGATGATGATTTCCTGCTAAGTGTGTTAAGTAGTTATCCCAGAGCGCAATATTCCACCCACTCCAAGGAGGACAGAACCCCTCTCTAAGTGTGGAGCTTGGTTACCCACCCAAGAGCTGTGGCTACCTGGGGGGCTATACTCCCATGGGAAAACTGGTTTAGCAACTGTTTTCCACTCTCTGTATCTGATACCAACCTGCCTACCAGAACAAAAGAGCAGTCCTTCTTGTGTGCATCCATCACTTGCCCTTCAAAGGCAACTTCCCCTTTGAAACAAGCAGTTTGTGGGTCACACCCTGTTTGGCCTCTCTGTTAGGGGAACCTGACAAGTGCCAAACAAGTCACACCACCATGGATAACTCTGGTGTCTGATTTCCAGAACTGCGTGTGTTTGGTAGGTTTCTCCATGTGCCAGCTGTACTAGGGCCCACAATCCACAACTACGCAAATTGCAAAAAAATGTTTTGTTTTTGGCGTTCCCTGCCGGGGCATCAGGTCCACCCACACATTTGATGTAACATTTTTGTCAGAAGATGGGGAGGATTGCTAGGTGGTAGGCTCCCTCAGATTTTAGAAATTTTCCCCAAAGAAATATGAAAAAATGTGTTTTTAGCCAAAGTTTGAGGTTTGCAAGAGCTTGTGGTATGAAAATCTGGTTAGAGTTACTCAAGTCATGCCACTCTGGACTCCCTCACATGTCTGCTTTTCAGAACTGTGTAGGTTTGCTGAGTTTCATTAGGTTCTTGTTGAGCTAGGACACACAATCCACTGCTACCCAAATTGCAAAAAAGGTCCACTTTTGAGTAGAAAAAAACGTATCTTGTCAATGTTGCATTTTCAGCCCTTTCCTGTCTTGGACACTAGGCCTATCCACCCAAGTGAGGTACTATTTTTCTTGGGAGATGCAGAGGGATAGTAGATGGTAGGAAAGGTGTGGCTCCTCACAGATTCCAGAATTTTGTTTGAGAGAAGTATTAGGTAAATGTGTGTTTTTGGCCAAAATTGGAGGTTTACAAGGACTTACTGTAAGAAAAACACATAAGAACCACCAAAGTCACACCACCACCCTGGACACCAATGTCTAGCTACTTTTCAGAAATACCTGGGTACGATAAGTTGTTCTGGGTCATGCATATAAAACAATGATCCCATAGGAATCACTTAGATATATTACACAATAATTTGCGCAGGGACTAACTTACTTAATGGCCTGCTGTCGCAATCAATGAGCAACACACTCAAAAAAGTAATGATTTCATTGATTTCACTTGGATGTATATGTATATACATATACTGGAACATTCTTTGCATACATCGTCTTAATTGCTCCAGTTCCACTGGAAAACAGGGTATCCGTGTTTGATTTTAATTTTGAGGTTTCCTTAGGACCCAAAATCAGTGTGTTCTCAAAGTGCAAAACATGTGTGGATTCTGCTGAGTGAAATATGATGTCTCCAGATCAGATTTTGGGCCTTTTATGTCACTAGCACTTTCCCTAGTGTGGCATACTATGTAAGAGGGGAGTTCAAGATTCTTTCTTTAGAATGTGATTAGGGCAGATGTTAAAGACTTTACAACATTGCACTCAGTATCAGCATATCACCAAAAAGAATTGGAGGAGACATCTCAGGATTCTACATCGTTTGTGACTCCATTGGGTGCATATCGATGTAAAAGAATGTCTTTTGGACTCATTTCAGTGACAGCTGTTTTTCATAGGGTTATGCTGAAGATTTTAAAAGGCATATCTGGAGTTAAATGTTATCATGGTGGCATTATCATTTTTGGATCTCCTGGGAAAGAACACAATAAGAGAGTTTGTGTGTTTTTGGTAGAGTGTAAGCAGCTAGCCTAACTTTAAAAGCAGGAAAGTGTATTTTTGGTGTGAGTGAAGTTAACTATCTTGAGTACAAACTTTCAGGTGAAGGTATCCATCCAAGAGAGGAGTTGATAAACACTATCATGTCAATGAAAGAGCCTACAGTGGCAGAGGAGTTAGTATATTTTCTTGGCATGGTGGAACACTACAGTGACTTTGTGAAGGATTTTGCAAGTAAGACCTTTCTTATATAGAAACTACTTAGGAAGAAAGTTACATTCCAGGGAGGGAGAGAATGTATGGAAGAGTTTCTGTGGGCGAAAAAAGAGCTAAGCCAGGCTACCTGCCTTGAGGAAGTGACACAAAAGTGGTCTGGGCTCTCCTAAGGCAAGTAAGAGAATGTTGAAATAATTGTATTGCATGTGTCCTATGAGCTCTGAGAAGTGTTGAATACAATTATCCAGTTGTAGAAAGGGTGTCACTTGCAGCTTTCTGAGCCATAAATGGATTTGAAATTTTTTATGGGGGGTGACATTTTCAGAAGAAATGGATCACAAACCATTGGTAGAGGTATTCACACAGAAGGGTCATGATTGTATCTCCTCATATATATGAAGGTGGGTGTTAGGTTTGCAATAATAAAGTTTTACTATACAATATAGTTTATACTTTCCATCTGTTTATCAAGAATGATAAATATAAATGAGTCAGATGACATTGATGTGGGAGAGAACACTGATGAGACCGTAGGTGTTTGTGAAATAACATGTATGTGGAGCTTAAAAAGTGATTGACTTATTATCTTGGAAAAGACTCAATGAAAAAGAGATGAAGAAGTGTTGTGGTTTAAGACAAGAGTTAGCTTTTCTGCTGACAGTTGATACCTCCTCAAATGTTGCAGAAGAAACTGCCACAGTTGACACATGAGGGACACCTGGGTATAGTAAAGTCCAAAGGGAGACTTTCTAAAGATTTTTGGTGCTCAGCACTAGATCATGGTGTTGAGTGCATGGTGAGGGAATGTGTGGAGTATGTTGCGTGTGATAAGGGCCTAAGAACTAGCAATATACTCATGGTATGAAGGAAGATGCCTTTTCATCCAGGGGAAGAGATTACCATGGATCTTTGGGACCCTTACAGGAAGACCATGCTACTCCGTGTGTACTTGTGTTTATGATTTATACTGAAGGAGGGTGGATGTGGCCTGTGTATGTGACATTTTCTTATCAGCTGTGATAAAGTTTCTGGAAAATATATTCAAGAGAGAAAATGTTCTTCTGTATTTGCTCACTGACAATGGGGTACCATTTTCTTCCAGAGAAATGGAAGAATACTTTAAAGAATGTGGAGTAACACACAAAACCTATTTAGGTTTAACCTGGAGAATAGCAGGATGTTGAATGTGTCCACATTCTACCACAAGACAATCTCCATTTGAGCTGGTCAAGAGCAGAGCTCATTCAACAAAGGTGTGTCCTGGATGGATGTTTTGCAACAAAGGATGTTTGACTAATATCCCTGGAGAATGGAGAAAAAGAGAGTTTGAGCTACAAATAAGGAGAAAGGAAGATTATGACAGACAAAAGAACATGACGGATGTGATAATAAAAGTGGGGGATTATGTGAGAGTGAGAGCACCAAAAGGTTGTGCGGAGTGCTCTAAGTTCACAAAAACATTAAGGTGGTCAAATTGTTTAAAAATGTGGAAAAGACTCATGGTGGCAGTATTTGGAATAAAAGTAGAATGGCTGTTTTACATGAATCACTTGAAAATGGTATGCCAAAAAGTATGATTCATCACGATAACAAAGGTGGGGAAAAGGATGTTCCAGTGGTAGGGGGCATCCATAAACTGCCCGTAGCAGTCTTTGAGAGGAGGAGAAGTGAAAGAGTCACTAACAAAACGTCTTATTTACAGGAGGTTGTGGCACAGTAGTTAAGATGAACTTCTTTCCTATTTCTTGTACTAGTGATTCCTACATATTTCCATTTGGATTCTCTATTTAGAGATCACTTGATTATTCATTGTTATGTAATGGTAGAGTTCTTGATGAATACATTGTACTCAAATGTTTGTATATTTTTTTAACAAATTTCTTAATTGGTATTTCAAGTTGTTTTTTTTGTACACAGGGTCGTAATATAATACTCAGGTTTCTTAATTACATTGCTGTATAGTTTTTGAATGTCCATTACATGCATAATAATACCATTACCACAAAGTGCTTTTTATTCCATTCAGACCCTAGCACATTAAACTGCATAGGCAGTGACGTAGTAGTCACATTTTCCCAGCAGCGTGTTTGTGGGGCAGGGAGTCATTGTCCACCGATGATAGCTTTGGAGACCTGCATACTTATCGTACCCTATATCGTATACCAATAAAGAGATATAAATGAGCGTAACTGAATAAGCATAAAACTTATTAACTTGCCCATACATCTGTAAAATCTCCAGGTGGTGAGTGGTTGCGGCTGTCAGATCTTGTCTTACTGCGTATCTCTGCATGCTCCTCCACTGATCTGTCCAGTGGGAGCCTCTTCATAAGGAGGGGGCGGGGCTGGGGCGCGGGAGACCTCAAGGCAGACCAGGTTCCCAGGTGGTGGGGGCAGGGAGAGGATGGTAGGCAGGGAGGGGGAGGCCTTCACTCCCCCCATGGGGCTTTTGTGGGCCGATCATTGGTTAGCGCTCATCCATTATTAGCTCACATTAGACTGATGTCCCATCAAAGTCATCCTCCGTGGAGGCATCTAGTGTCTCCCAGTGGTCTACCACTTCCGCACACATGGTGG
Organism: Pleurodeles waltl; assembly: GCF_031143425.1. Classification (NCBI taxonomy): domain Eukaryota; kingdom Metazoa; phylum Chordata; class Amphibia; order Caudata; family Salamandridae; genus Pleurodeles; species Pleurodeles waltl. The sequence goes on from NC_090448.1 coordinate 1,129,553,539, forward strand.
CTATCGTCGGTGCCTCAGCCCCTTCATCTCCTCCCTCCCCTCCACCCTTGCCAAGTGTGTAACGTCTGCTACCCACATGCCCAGCCGGGGTCCATGCCGATTTTTCCAGGCTATCACCACTCTCCTGCGTGCCAGCACCAATGCCAGGTCGGCAAGCCTGTTCCTCACTTTTTTAATTAAAGGTCTATCAAAAGGGCCAAGTAAACATACCACCGGGCCATCGTCCACCTGTCTATTTAGGGCAATGTTGAGCAGGGCAACCACGCCCCCCCAGTATTTTCTTAGTGTTGGACATTCCCAAGTCATGTGGCATAAATCAGCATCCGCCATCTAACACCAAGGGCATACTCCGGTCTTCACCCCATATATCTGATTAGTTCTGTGTGGGGTGAGGTATGTCCTGTGAATGTAATTGTACTGTATATACTTCAGTCATGTATTATGTGAAATCTTGTGTGCAGAGGCAAAAATGTTAGCCCATTCAGAGTCTGTCATGTTCCTGCCTATGTCCGTGCTCCTTTTGAGTCGCAGTCCGTCTATTGGTCGTTCAATCATCTCATTCAGTGCCTTATAGAGCCATGTGATCAGGTGAGATCCCCCCCAGCAACTAGCATAGTCTGGAGGGCCGCCGTCGTGTGGGGGCTCTTCTCCGCTGTCCCACCACAACCTTTCAGTGCACGGAGTGTCCCCCCAGGTTACCCTCTCCAAGGTCCAGTCGGTCATGATGAATCTGGATTTCCAGATATCGAAACGTTCGGGGAGTCCATTGTATGTCCTCTGGGCATGAGAGTGGGCACGCCACCTCTTCGAGCATGGGGAACACACACGTCTTCCTTCTATTGAGTCGAAGGCCTGAATGTCTACCGAAGTCCTCCAGCATTCGGAATACCAGGGGCAGCGCAGCATTTCCATTTCGTACATAGATAAGGACATCTTCTGCATAAAGAGAGACAATGTGTGGAACCCCTCCTCTGTATACTCCCCCCTCCTTTCCCCTGGCCCTGAAATGCTCCACTAGCTGTGGCCATAGCAAACAGCAAGGGCGAGAGCTGTCAGCCCTGTCTAAACCCCCTGTAAATATCATAACTGGTGGATATTGTGCGCCCAGTCTTGACCCTCGCTTTAGGGCGGGTGTAAAGCAATTTAACCCATCTCCCCCAATCTGGTCCCAGGCCCATGTGTAACATCACAGCCTCCAGATAGTCTTAGCGTACTGTGTCAAAGGCCTTTTCCAGGTCTACCAAAACTATAATTGCCGCTGGGTCAGGTGGGTGTTGTTCATTATAAAGTAGCGTGTAGAGCCGTCACAGGTTGTTTGACGTATTCCGCGCAGGGATGAACCCACTCTGGCCCTCATGTATGAGGTCCCCCACGTATGGGAGCAGTCGGTTTGCTAGCACCTTGCTAAGTACCTTAAAGTCAGTGTTTAGCATTGAGAGTGGGCGATAGTCGGCCACCGTCGCCTTATCCTGTTTCCCTTTGGGCAGGGGTATCACTAATGCCTCCCTAGTGGAGGGGGCCAGTTCTCCCTTCACATATGCCTCCATGTACATTTCTACAAATCGTGGTGTCAGTGGTCCTACAAATCTTTGGTAGAATTCTGGGGGCAGCCCGTTGGTCCCAGGGGTTTTCCCCATCACCAGAGCTCTGATGGCCATCTGCACCTCTTGCACGTCCACCAGTGCCCCTAGCTGTTCGCTATCCTGTGCCGAAAGTGTTCTCAGTTGGAGGCCCCCCAAATAGTCGTGGAGCGCGTCCATCTCCACCGGTGGCGGTTCCCTGTATAAGGTTGTGTAGTAAGATCGAAACTCATCATTAATATGTATCAGTGAGTACAGCATAGCCCCATCCCTAGCTGTCAGGTGGGTGACTGGCGTGCCCCTGCTTTCCGGTTTAATCAGCCCACGCCAGCATTCTCCCTGCCCTCTCTTCCTCTTCATGAACCATATTTGTGTGAGTTTTGTAGTCATGGCATCTAATACGTTCCGTTGTCTCGTTGTGCACTTCCCGTGTTTCTAAAAGCTGTTGAGGAGCCTCCGGGTTGGTTCCTAACTCTGATTCCCACCGGCATATGTCTGTTTTTACACGAAGGATGTCTGCCGTCAGCTCCCTCCTTATCCCCACCGTTTGTCCCATGCAGTGGCCTCGGACCACCACCTTCAGTGCCTCCCATTCCACCCTTCTTTTCGAGGCCGTCCCCTCATTTGATGTAAGGTATTCTGTCAGCTTGGCCGTTAAGGCGTCCCTGAAGACCTTGTCGTCCATGGCTCTGGGGTACAGGCGCCATGTTGGAATCAGTGGAAGTCTCTCAAGGGTCTTCACTGTTATCAGTGAAGGGCTGTGATTAGACACTGTGCGGCCCAAATACTCTGAATGTGTGAAGGTGCTGCTGATACCAGCTGTGCAGAACATGTGGTCAATCCTTGTGTGCATTTGATAGGGGTGGGAGTAGTGGGAAAATTCCCTACAGAGGGGGTGCTGTATCCTACAAATGTCTTCCATGTCCCAACCAGACCTCCACAAAGTCAAACCCTTTGCCACTGTAATCGCTGCCGCCCCTTGCAGAGGGGGTGTAGAGCAGTCCAAGTCTCTGTCAGATACACTATTGAAGTCTCCCCCCAAGAGGTATGGTCCATCTGGGTGTTTGGCCAGCCAGGCCGACAGAGTGTGGAGGAAGGCGACCTGGTCCTGATTAGGAGCATGTATGCTCCCTAAGACTATCAATCTTCCATAAAGACAGCCCTCTACCAAGACATACTGGCCCCCCTCGTCCATGTCTACCGAGAGAGGCTCAAATGGGACTCCCGTCTGCACCCACACCAATGCTCCCGCCACATAGGTGGAATAGGTAGTGGCAAACATTTGTCCCTGCCAACGTTTACAAAGGCGGTCAGCTTCCACCCTATTAAGATGGGACTCCTGTAACACAGCAATGTGGACTCCTCTTCTCTTCATGTATGCCAGGATGCTATGGAGCTTTGACGTGGTGCCCATCCCTCGTATATTCCAGGACATCAATTCAAGAGTATTGTCGGCATGCATCATGTATCTATTATGTCCCCGACCTTGGCCCTCCACCCCCACCACCCAACGTTCCTCCCTCCGATCTCAACCCCACATACCAATCACATATTTGGGCATCAACAATAACAATAACAGCAACATAATTATCTAATCCCCAACTCCCCCTCCCCAGGGCAGTGTGGCTACGGCCGTCCGCCCAAACCTGTGATGTCAGTCTGTGACATGCCATTGTCTTCACCCTACTGGAGTAATCCATAGGTAAAAGGGGGGGTTCTCGCCATGTGCCATCTCAATAACGGCTAATTTCGATGGTGTCTGGACCAGCCCAAGTCTGTTCGTGGGTTGCCGCTCCCGTAGTATGAAGGCTGTACAATGTTAAAAGATATCAACTACTAAAGAATGTCTTCAGCTGTCTGAGGTGTCACACGTGGGAGATCATCAAGTAGACTTGCAACCGAGTCATGTTCAGAGGAGTCCTCTGCATCATGGGCATCTGTGTGAGCTTTTTTTACTTTGTTTGATGAGGGTGACTCTGTCAAGGATGCAGAGGCCCGGATCGTCATTTTTTTTCCCTAGCTCGCTTGCAGTTGTGTCAGCCGGACAACTCCGTCGTTTTGGGACCGATGCCTCTTTCTCCGGTGTCGAGGTGTGGCAGATTCATGTGTTCCCGGGTCATCTTTTCCAGCTTTGTACAGTTCAAGCCAGGTCCAGGCTTCTTCTGGGTTCAGGCAGAAATGGGTGTGGCCGTCCCATGTTATCTTTAATTTCGAGGGGAATAACAGTGCGTACCGGATTTCTTCTGTTCTCAGTGCTCTCTTCACTTCCGAGTAGGACGCCCATTTGGCCTGTACCGATGCCGTATAGTCCGGGAACATAGTTACTCTGCTGTTCCCCACCTCAAAGGGGCATGTGTTGCGTGCTCTCTGAAGCAGTAAGTCCCGGTCCTTGTAGTGCAGCAGCTTGGCCACAATCGACCTGGGGGTCTTCCTGGCGCTGGAGGTCTTGCCAGGACTTTGTGTGCTCTTTCCAGGGCAAAGAATGGTGTGAATGGTTGCTTGCCCATAAGCTCTTTCATACAGGACTCCAGGTAGGCTATCATGTCAGTGCCTTCTATACCTTCCGGAAGGCCTATGATACGTACGCTATTACGCCGGCTTCGGCCCTTCGCGTCCTCCGCCCTGTGTTCCAATCTCTGTACTCTGTCCGTGAGGTGGGCCAGCTGGGTCTGCTGCGCCCTTTGCGATGTGCCCAACTCCGTCAGCTGCTCCTCTGTGTTTTCCACCCTATCCGTCAATTTCCGGTGATCAGTTGTCAGCAGGCCTAATTCAGCTGACACTTTCCGTATCTCCTGCCGTAGGGTGTTCTTAGAGTCATCAATCACCTCCAAGATCTTCTGTGGTGTCTTGCAGTTAGCACGGCTGGGTTGCCAGTTGGGGTGTCATTGTTCTACCTCTTTGCCCGCACTTTGGGCTAACCACCTGCGGTTCAGGGCATTGTTTCCCCATTGGGGGCCCCTGACAGCGTCTGACTGGCTCTGGCCTGCGTGTTCCCTCTCGGGTGGGAGACCTCTTGCCAAGAATGTTGGTCCCCTCTCTGCCATGAGGAACTCCTGGTGTCCCCACAGTTCGTACAGTTCCCCTACAGCATGTGGCCGCTGGTGTTCTCGTCTGCCCACTCGTGTGTCTTCGCCTTTGCCTCTGGTTGATAGTGCTGCCTTGCAGTTTCCGGGTCAGGCGGGTAGCCCCCAATGTCTGAGTGCCCCTGCCCCTCACAGATTCACCCGGGTCCACAATGGGCAGGGGGCCACTCCCAATTTTACCCGTACTGGCCCTATCCGTTCCTCACTGTGGGGCGCTTGCCAACATCCTGTTGCGCTTTGGAAGGGTAGGCCTCCCAGCTTTCTGACTCCGTCTCTGGATGTCGGAGTGGCCATGTACACACAGGCCCAGGGTCGGCAGCAGCGTCCTGCGCTGCCTCCTACTGCATCTTTCCCAGTGTCCAGGTCCAAGGAGTGACCTCGCTGCCGTCAACCGCTCCACTCCATAGGGTCCCCTCCAGAAAGCCACGCCCTCCTTGCACCACCCCTGGCATGCCTCACCTCCTGTGTCGAGGATTGCTTGCTCCCACATGGCTCTCTTTCAGTGCGGCCTCTGCCGGGGAAGAGATTGGGGAGGGGTGGGAGGGCCACCCCTCCGTAGGCACCCTCTGTTCCCCGCAGCCCACGCCACCGGTCCTCTGCCTTGGGGGCTCCCAGGGGGCGAATATCTCCTGCCATCCCTGGGGCTGCAGGTGCTGGGGTACCAGCACCATGGCCGCGTCCCTCGTCCGCCGCTGGCTCCCGCAGCCATTCAGCTAGCACTGTCACACGCCCGCCATCTTAGGCAGCAGAGGCGACACCGCCCGCCGTGGCTGCAGCGCGGTCGTGCGCCCGGTGCGGCGGCCTTCGCCGCCCCGCCTCGTTGGGCTCGAGTCTCCATTGTCCACTGTCACTCCCGACCGGGGGGATTGCTGCCAGGAGCGGCACCAGAGTATGCAGGATTCTGAAAGGGCAGGTCCGGAGCTATCCCTCCATGCTGCCGCCATCTTCGGCGGTTAGCTCCGCCTCAAATGTTTTTATACTTTATATGTTTCTTGGGGTTTTGCTATGGGAGGGAGAAGTGTGGCATATTGTTTTAGAGGGGAGTTCAAGATTTTTACTTTAGAATGTGATTAGTTATTAAGAATGTGATGCAGCAAGGGGATGAAATGTTGAGGGGAGGTGATGACGCGGAAAAGAAGATTAACAAATATTCATATATCATATAATCAAAATCGTATAAGGTAGTGTGATTTTAGCAAAGCAAAATAATGTACGTGGGAAATTGTCCCCACGGAGTAGTTCGCCATTATTATAAACAAGCTTAATTAATCATGAAGAATCGACAAATGTATTAATCCGTCATAATTACAAATGTATTCTATGATTTTCTTATTCTAATCGTTATATGCTTAGCTTAAATTTAGTAGAGGCTTTGGCCTAGTTGCCTGGTCTCAAATTTTAACTGCGTGGTTTTTACTTGCATTAATAAAGGCTGTATTTTACTTTAAAGGTTGTATTTTTCCAGTAGAGATGACTAATACATTTATCTCAAGGTTTCGTACTAGGCCGGTTTCATCCCTTTTCAAGCAAGGTCAGTTTCTGCAGGTGCAGACAACAAAGACACTTAAGATAAAATTAATTGGCAAACTTTGTTGCAACTTGTGTTCCAAGGCTCCAAGGACGATGTATGCATAAATGAGTACTAGGAGAAAGACACTATTCATTGGTCAAATTGAAGCCACCCTATGAACCCTCCAATGGAAGACCCTGAACAATTTGAAATGTTTCTTACTTAAACCCACTGGACAAAGAGAAGTCAGCCATTTTCTTCGATGCCATTTTGAAGCCCGATTCCAGACGCCATCTTAGTCGACATCTTTTCTCTGTCGCAGAGAAAGAGACTTTAAAGAATTCTCACCCTAGAGACTTTAACTTTAACTTTGTCCCGTTCTGTCTATGTAGTAACTTTTGCCCCATTCTCCTTGCTGCCGCAAGGAAACTTGTCCTTAATTTTGCCCCCTTTGAAATCTACCCCATGCTGATCGAACCGGAGGGGACAGGACGAAGACTTTTCTTGAATGCTGATTGCATTTGGTAAATATGAAAGGATAATTGTATTATGCATTGTGTTTTCCTTCCTAGGTACCAACTGCTTATTTTGATAGGGCCAAGCTAGAAGTTTTCTAAATTTGTGTTGACTAAATTCGTTTTGCATGAGGCCCCACATGCCAATGCTAATTAGAGGCTAGTCGAGGTATTCATCTGATGCACCATGCTAAATTGAAATCTTGTTATGTTGACCGATGTATGAAATTAGTCAAATTCAATTGCTTATATTAGTGATTTGCATTGCTATAACCGAGTGCATAATAATCCAGATTTGGCGTAGATTGCGTTTCTTCCACCGCTATGGACAGCTAGTAATGTTCGTACACATATATCATTTGATTTTGAGACTCACTTATATCATGCTAGCTTTGTTAATATAGGGAAATAAATTCATTAACTTCAAATAAACTGGTGTAGTTATTCATGACTGAAAGGTCATGGTGCGTCAAAATACAGATTGTTATTGATTCCTAACGTGTTGATTGATTATTAACTGGTTATTGGTTATTGATTATAATTGGTTATCGATGATTGATGTGAGTGATCCGACTATTCTTGGATGAGGAGAGCCCGACTCGGTTAAAAGGTCCACCGACCTCCAGCGTGTCCGAGTACAAGTAATTTATAAGGACTGGACGCGCTATCAGAGGCAATGGAACTGGCAGTTGAAGGGTGACTGAGGTCCCTGAATAAAGATTTACTTCTGCCCAACTGGTCCTCTGTATTCCTTGGATGAAAACACTATACCCAGCCACACATGTTGGGTACTTTTTTATCAGGAGACGTGTGGGAATGCACAATAGTAGAATATTTGTTTTCACCAAAAGGATTTAGCTGCATTTATGGCTTCCAAATGTATGCTGGTGTGCCAGAAAAATTTTTTTTTTTCAAAATGCCCACTGAATCACATGCTAGTATGGGTAACCATATTTTCAGAGAGGTACAAATAACCACTACTTCAAAGTCAGTATGTATGGTGTACATTTAAGAAAGACATAGATTTTCTTTATATCCTTGTTTTACTCATTATATTTTAAAATTTGAATTTCTCCATCTTGGTACACAGTGAAACCCCATTTTAAGGTGCAGCTCAGTTGTTGGCTCTGGATACTCCGGGTTGTTGGAGAACCTACAAACCATATATATCCTTACGACCAAAGGAATGTAGTAGACACGCTGGTGTATGGGTTTTGTAAGTCAGGCCTTGTGACACGAATATACAGATTAAAACATTGCCGCTAATGGCTATTCTTTCCAACTCATTTTCAATATTATTTATTTCATTAGTTCAAATCTTGCGGAATCTACATAATTAAATCCTTGCTGAATTCAGAATTGTGTTTACTTTTCAGAAATGCATAGCTCCTGAGATCACCCAGAGGCTTCAGTCCTGTTTCTACCCCAATCTGGAAGTAGCTTGAACGCACAAAAATTAGGACGACATTGACTACCTCAATTCAGCTCTGCTTGATCCTGAAAGCCGGAAAGATGATGAATTCAGCAGCGCAAACGACCTGTGTCATTTTAGGGGAAAAGACAGACACTTTAATGTGCAGCTCTTTTCTTCATCTTCCCAATAAAATCTAAAATTAAACTAGATTTTTGCCATTTTTGCAGTGCCCTTCTTGAAAATCTACAAACCATGAGTACCCATAGAAATGCATGATTTTGTGGCAAAACATTTGAAATGGATACTTTTTGTGGAAAAAAGTAATGTAACCGTAAGTACAGAGTATCCCAAAAACCCAAAGAAGGGCTCAGCACTGGAGTGGAAAAGCCTAGGCAGGTAAAGGGCTCATGGATGTAACAGAGTTTTTTTTTTTTTTTTAAATCTCTATTGAATTTTACAGTTAGCAGCTCTTACATTGATTTAATAAACAGTGTATTTTTTATGTAATTGTGAGTTTCTTTTTTTTCTTTTTTTTCATTATTTTGCTTCTGATCATTTTATACATTTTGTTCTACATATTTTGCAGTTAGAATCTTTATTGCATTTGGTTCAAAGAGCATTGTAAAAGTAAAGAGAAAACTGGAAAGAGGAAAACAGAAGATAAAGAAGCCAGAATGGGGCTGTGAAGACAAGGTTAAATATATAATGGGTTGGGGGGAGGTGAGAAAGATGCTAGTGATAAAGATGCGTTGATGGGGGGGTTGACGGTTTCTTTGTGGATGTTTTGTTAGGCTGGCGAGGTCCGTGTGGGGTTTGGGGGGTTCTATATTACAGTCTTGTGTGTTTCTTTTAGAGGAATATTGCGAGTACTTGTATATGGTTTGTGGTTGTAGTGTCTTGTTGCTGCAGTCATTTGCCGTTATCTTGCAATATTTTTCTAAGGTGGGCGGGTATCATCCTTTTCGAGTAACTGTTCTAGGAAGGTGTCCCATGTCTCTGCATTTTTGGCTACAATCCCTATATCTTTTAATGAGTCCAATACATGTTTTTCTCCGTTGGCCCAGTGTATTAGATCTTTATGCCATCTGTTTATATCCGGGGTGCCAGGAGACTTCCATTGTGTTGCGATGAGGCGTTTAAAGATAATAAACGCTAGGTCTGCGCATCTATGTTTTTGCCTGTCTTTATTGCGTCTGTGTCGTATGCCCAATATGCAGGATTCGGGTGCAGGATTCAGCTTTAGTCCCATCCATTTATTTGTCTGTTGTGTGACAGTATGCCATGTACGAAGTAGTGGTGGGCAGCTCCAGGTCATGTGACAAAAATCTGCTTCCATGGTTCCGCAACGTGGACATTCAGATGTTGCTTGTGGGAACATGCGTTTTATGCGAAGTGGGGTTAAATATGTCTGGTGTAAATAATTTAGTTGGGTGTATCTGAAGCGGGCGCTGCGAGAAATTTCTCGCGTGGTCGTTAGGGCCATGGTCCATTGTTGCTCTGTGAGAGGTGTTTGCAGAGCCTTATCCCAGTGCGATTTGGCTTGTGCTTGTGTTTTTGCAGGGTAGGCTTGTAGTATGTGGTATATTTGAGATATACTTGGTGGCGTGTTAATATCTGCTAGTAGTTCGTGTAGGGCGGGGGCTGTTGGTGGTTCTTAGTTGCCTTGGCCCCATACTTTGCGTATCAGTCCTTTGATTGCCCCGTATGTTATAAATTCCCCTGGTCCTAAGTTGTATGTCTCTGCCAATTTTGTATATGTAATGAATTGCTCTTCTACGTATAGGTCGCCGACCTGCTGTATATCTTTTGTTATCCACGACTCTAGATACAATGTTTCGTGTAGTTTATTTATTCCTGGTATGGCTAGTAGGGGAATCTTTGGTGAGTATTGTGGTGCGCGGGTTCCCTGACATACATATCGATTCCAGGTGCGTACGGCAACTGTCATTAGTGCGTTTTTGTGGTATGAGGTGTGTGTCCCTCCTATGAGCCAATCTAGTATCTTTGTTCTCCCTAATTGTGTTCTCACTTTATGTCCCTCCGGACTTGGGGGGTCTTGTAGCCAGGTCATGATCCAATGTAACTGTGCTGCTGCATAGTAATGCTCGAGGTGCGGTACCCCCATTCCTCCCTTTTCCATTGGGAGGTAGATTTTATCAATAGCTACCCTTCTGCGACCATTCACTCATATCAGTTCTATTAATAGTTTGGTTAATTGTGTCAAGAGTGTTTTTGGTAATATTAGTGGTAGTGCTGTGAAGTAATAGAGTAGTCTAGGTAGTACTATCATTTTGGCCAGAGCCACTCTTCCCATAGGTGAGATGGGTAGTGAGCACCAGAAGGGTATTGAGCTTTTGATTGATCTGATGGCTCTATCCAGGTTGCCTTCCTTTAGGTCTATAGCGCTATGATAGATGTGGACTCCTAAGTATTTAAAAGTGGTGTGTTCCCATTGTAATGCATCATCAGTTGACGTTTCGGCGTGTGGTGTTGGGGACGGGCACATGGGGAATATGCATGATTTGGACCAGTTGACACGCAGGCCAGATAAGTCTCCGAACGTGTTAAGTGGTTTTAATATATGTGGTAGAGATTCTGTATGGTTGCGTAAATATATTAGTGCATCGTCTGCATGTAGTGATATTATGCGGAATTCTTCGCCATCTGGAATACCCCATTGTACTGTTTCATTGCGTAGACTTGCTGCGAGTGGTTCTATTGCGAGTGCAAATAGTAGTGGTGATAGCGGGCAACCTTGTCGCGTTCCTCTTCCTATGTCGAATTTCTCTGAGATGATTGCGCCAGTTTTAATCCGTGCTTTGGGGTTAGTGTATATTATGGATATCCAGCGTGTAAAGCCAGCACCAAATCTCATTTTTTTGTAACGGTGTCATCAGAAATGGCCAGCCCAGAGTATCAAAGGCTTTTTCCACATCCAGTGACACCCCCACACTGGATTGATCCTGTTCCTGAGTCAAGGACTATAATGCGTATTAAGTTTCTTATATTAATAGCGGTATTTTGCCCTGGTATAAAGCCAGATTGATCTGGGTGTATTAGGGTAGTCATTAGAGGCAGGAGGCGATTGGCTAGGATTTTCCCCAGAATTTTATAATCCGAATTTAATAAAGATAAGGGTCTGTAGGAGCGGACGTTTAAGGGGTCACAACCTTTTTTGTGTAGGACTACAATTGTCGCTTCCCTTTGCGTTTCTGTGAGTTGTCCTCTTTCATATGCTTCTTGTAACATATTTTGGAGTGATGTGATTATCTGTGGTGTGAAAGCTTGGTAGTATTCGATGGGGAGACCATCTGTTCCTGGAGTCTTATTGTGTGCCAACTGTTTTAATGCCTGTAGTATCTCTTCCCTTTCGATTGGTCTATCAAGGTTGGTTATTTGTTCTGCATTTAGTATTTTCATTGGGGCTTGTTGAAAGAACTTTGCCAGTTGTGTCGGATGTGGGGGAGGTTCAGCTGTGTACAGTGTGCTATAGTATTGTTTGAATGTGTCGTTGATCTCTTGTTGTGTGTTTATCATTGTGCCTGTGTCTTGGCGTATGGCGTTTATGGGAGTGACTTTCTGTGTCCCCATTGCTAGCCACGCTAACAATCTGCTCGAGCGGTCACCTTCAGCGTGTAGACCTGCTATGTAGTGTTTATGATCGAATTTACCCAATCGTGTCTCGGTTGTGTTCCATTGATTTTTGAGGTTAGCAAGTTTGTTACTATTGCCTCTCCCCAGAGCCATTTCACATTCTGTGTTGCGAATTTTGCTTTCTGTTTCGTGTAGTTCTGCACTTAATGCTCGGCGGACTCCTCCTACCGTTGCTATACACATGCCCCTTATAACTACCTTGTGACCGTCCCATTCTACTGCACGTGATGTTGTTGTCTTTGTATTAATTGCGAAGTATGTTTCTATTTCTTCTGCTATTTTAGCGCGGAAAGGGGGGTCTTGTAATAGGGTGGGTTGTAGGCGCCATGTTGGTATGCATGTTGTTTGTCTGCCCCATTTTAATGTTACTAGTAGCGGGCAGTGGTCTGATAGGGTTTTGGCGAGGTATGTTGCGTTATGTATCATATGTGCTAGCCCGTTAGTGCATAATAATAAATCTATTCTCGTATGGAGATGGTGTACTGGTGAGTAGAAAGAGTATTCTCTATCTGTGGGGTGTAAGCGTCGCCATATGTCTTGTAGTTCTCTTTCTTGTATCCATTTATTGAATGCACAGGACAGTGTCTTGCATTGGGTGTCTCTCATTGGGGGGTGTGATCTATCTAATGACATCTCAATTACACTATTAAAGTCGCCTCCCTATATAGTGGGTATGGTCGGGTCATATGGGATTTGCGTGGTGATAGTTCGGAGGAATTCTCCCTGTCCCATGTTGGGTGCATATAGTCCAATTATCGTTGGTTGCTTTCCGTCTAACTCTCCATCTAGACTAGTGTATCTTCCATTGGTGTCTGTATGTACATTTTTGATTGTGTACGGCATACCCGGAGCTATCCATATTAATACTCCCTTCGCATATGTCGAGGTTTTGGTTCCATGTGTTATTCCCGACCATTTTTTGTCTATTTCACGCAGTTCGTGTGCTGTGGCATGTGTCTTTTGTAGGATAGCTATATGTATTTTGTGTCGTTTAAGGTATGAGTGTATCTTATGTCTTTTAGTCATATTTGCTAGTCCCCTAACATTCCAGGTTACTATATTATATACCGTCATTTTGTGTGGATTGCTTAGTATAGTGTGTTTCACGTGTCCCGGGTCCCAGGCCGTTACACACGCCACACCCCAAATCTCCTTTGTGTGGGATATTAAGCATCTTGTGGGAGAGAATAAAAGTAAAAGAGAGAGTAGAACCTACATTGGTTAATCTTACTGGGGGCTGTGTGGCACAACTGGTGCAACTTTTTACATTTGCTACTGCAAGGTCCTTTCGGTTACCCATTGGGTTGGGGGGAGGGGCGTTGGTCTGTTTCCCAAAGTGTCTCCGATTTCCAGCCCGGTTGTTTGTACTTGCATCCCCTCACGTGTTCTATTTGTGTCTGGTTGTTGCTCCAGGCTTACTTGATTTTTTGGGGAAAAGTTTATGTGATATTTCCATTGTACTGCTTTTGTTCCTTGAGTTCTCGAGTGCGCACTAAGGAAGTCTCACTATTACAGAGTTAAAGGTCGTCCGCCGAGCGTGGGGTAAACGTTGGTCCCGCGGTGAGTGCCAACGCAGTTAGGCCTTGTTGACTGTTCGTTGAGTCTGAATCTGAATTGTTTGTGTCTTGGCTGGATCGTGGTTGAATGGATGAAAACCTGTTCGCCAGTTTTAAGACTTGGAGTTGTTCCGCCTCTACTTGCGATTTCGTTGGACCCGATTCTGTCTTACGTGTAGATTTTCTTTTGCGTCGCGGTTGTGGAGTCAGCCATTCTTTTTGTTTTCGGGTCTCAGCTGTAGGGTCTATCAGTCCTTTCGCAATGTATCGAAGTCCATGCATCTTCTGATGTTGGGAATATGTGCGACCTTTCACCGTCCACTACCGCAGTTTAGCTGGGTACATCAATGAGTATGAATAATTTTTATCTCTCAATATTTGTTTTGCTGTGTTGAAGGTAGTGCGTTTGCGTTGGACTTCAGCTGTGTAGTCTGGGTAGGCCGTGATTTTTGTGTTCTCTATATCGATTGGGCCTGTTGTGCGGAAGTTTCTTAGTATCTGGTCCCTGTCTCTGTAGTTGAGAAGTCTCGGAATTAGTGGTCTTGGTGGGGCTCCCGGACGGGGAGGGCCCCCTGGAACTCGGTGTGCTCGTTCCACTATTAATAGTGGTGGGGGGTCGTTTGTAAATATGTTTTCACTAAGCCAGCGCTCCAGGAATAGTTCTGCGTTTGGGAGTTCGATCTTCTCCGGGAAACCGAGGAATCTCACATTATTGCGGCGAGAGCGTCCTTCCGCCTCGTCGGCCCGTTTGTTTAGGCGTAGTATTTCAGTTTCCTGTTGTTGAAGCCGTTGTTTTAGGTCTGTTATGTCTGGTTGCGTCAATTTAAGGGTTATTTCAGTTGTTGCGACCCTTTCTGTGAGTTTTCGTTGTTCCATTCGAAGCGTGTTGACTTCAGCACTACAGTGTCTATTTTTCCTTCTAACGATGTTTTGGTGTCAAGTATTGCTTGGAGTACCTTTTCGATTTGCACGGAGTGGGCGGCTAGGGTCTCTGTTACTCTGTGTAGGACATTTGGGTGAGGTTCTATGTCCATTTCTGAGGCTGATGAGGGTCCAGTTTCAGTTTGTATTTTTTGTGCTTTCGGTTTCACCATTTTTATATTAACCTTAAGTTCAAGTGTATCAGATTTTAAATTTATGCAGATTGTCCTCCGCGGTACCAACCCGTCTCGGGACCGTTGATCAACAACGTCTCTCTATCCGGTGGTCTTGATTTTATAGTTCGATTTTGGGGCTAGATGAGGTCGAGATCCCCGCTTCTCTGCACGTGCATGCAGCGGTCACACCGCGGGTCACCCAGCTCCCCTCTCAGCCGTGTCTATCCTGTGACATCCGGCTGTGCCCCTCGAGAACTTCCACACTAGTGAGCCTCTCCGTGTCGGCCGTAGAAGAACTGCAGAAATGCGCAACTATAGTGTAGCGGCGCCCGATTTATCGGGTTGATTTAAGCATTGGTGCTTATTGCGCACGTCCACCGATGTCAGTGTCGTCTATGGGTTTCAGCGGCCGGGGTCGATCTCACCTCCATCGTTTTTTTAGGCCCTTTGCTCCGTACCACCCCGTCGATCACGTCCATGTTTAAGCGATTTTGAGCCCACATCGCTAAGTGTTTCCGCTCGCCCAGGGTCTAGCTCCGCAAGTGGTCTTGGCATTGGTAGTGGCGTTAGCAGCAGCGGGAGTCAGGGCCCCGATATATGTCTCGGGGTCGTGCGCTCCTCACCTCTGTCTCGTCCCGCTCCGGCGGCCGGATTTCTCCCGATTCGAGTAGGCCCGCGTGTGGGCGCCGCCTCGGCTCCTTTGCGGGTCGTCCGGTTTGCGCTCACTGTGTCGTGGGTTTCCGTTGTACGGTCTTACTTATTGTGTTTTCCATATTGCACTCATTTACAGCAATATCTGGGATTTTGTTGCTTTATCAAGATCTTTTGCCGGCTGTGGACAGAGCTCACTTTAGAGCATCCTTTCACGTCGCCATCTTGGCCACGCCCCCTCATGGATGTAACAGAGTTAACAATGCCACTTCTAGATAGTTGGTTGAGCTCTGCCAAGTTGAGAAAATCCAGAAAGGATGTCCAAGGGTGAGTATTAACATCTTTTTTAAACGTTGAAGTTTTAAAAAAGAAGAATATTTAGAACCAGGGATCTAAGAAGGGTGTATCAATAATATTGTTTTTTGAAAGTAGAAAATGTTTGACTATTGCACTAGTATCTGGAGACAAATTGTTGGATCTGTCTATTTTGTTTTCAGACATCAACAATGACTGAACTATTGGAAGCGGATTATTTAAAATAGCAGCTTTATTCACCAATTCCTCATTATTGGAATAGGAGCATCTCCATTTGTGTCCATATTACTTGCAGTGGTGTTTATCTGTGTATCATGGGTCTGTGGAAGATGTATGGAGGGACTGATGAGATTCAACAGGGGCTATGGCATCAAGGGCCAGATTTACTAAGTCAAACAGCAGAGCAATACAACTTGCTGCCCTGTGCTGGACCACATTGCTTGACAGAGAGAGCGCAGACTAAGATATGACACACTTTTGCTCTCTCCATCCCCTGCCGCATTGTGTGCTGTCTAGTGCCAGCACAAAGCCCCTTGCACGATGGTGCATGGGTGCCTGTGTTACAGACAGGAATGTTTTTGTGCTGGAACGGACACCTTACTGCCCTAAAACATTTATTAGAGGCATTTTTCTCTTTCTACGTGTGGTGGCAGAATGCAGCCCTCACGGAAATACAAAATAACAAGGAGAAATAAAAATACTTCTCCTTGTTATGCCTCACTTGGGAAGGCATACCGGTTTGATTCAATCCTAGGATTACTGACTTTAGTAAATTTGAGATTGCATCAAAGTCCATGGAAGGATGCATGGGAACATCCATGCTCCACCCATTTAATGCCTTCTCAGCACAAAGTAATGGAGCGCAACAATTTGTGTTGTGTTACTCTAAATTTACTAAGCCATGTAGAGCCACGCAAGGTGGCTTTGCCTTGCTTAGTAAATCCTACTAAATATCTTGCTTTGCCTTGTGTCACCTTGCATGAAGTAAGAGCAACTCAATTCTTTTGTAAACCTGGGCCCTGGTGCTTGAGTGATCCAGACAGTTTACAGCTGCTGATTAAACATCAGAACTGTGATCCAAGGTTGCTTTTTTAAGAGCATCCAGGAAGTTTAACTAAGAGACCGTGGCCAAAGGGCAGGATGTATAAGATTTCACCATAGTCTTAATGGGTAAGATTGTGGTGTAGAATCTTGCAAGAAGAGTGTTTCAGAAACAATCGTACAAGCACGTCCGTGAATAGTGGCAGACCTTTGTTGACCTTTTTATGCATTGTGGGAAGTTTTTGCAACAAAAATATGGACCAAAGTTTCAAAGTGCTTTGTGCCTGAGAACAGTAATTGCTTCCTATCAGTTTTTTGGGAAGTGGAGGAGGTTAGAAGACACTATAATTTTCTGCACAGTTGCACCTGACAAAGGAAAATGTACATGCATAGAACCAGGGCTGGACTGCCCATTTATTCCATCAGATATTCATTTCCCCAGTAGTCTGTAACCCCAGGAGGCCAGTTTTTAAAGGCTGAGACCCGCTGCTGACTTTGCCATTTTCTCCAGCTCCCCTAGGTAATTATAGCAGGGATGAGATAAACAACAGAGGAAAGAGAGAGAAGAGAATGACAGAAAAGGAGAGACAGAAATGAGAAAGGAGAGAGGGGAAGAGAAAAAGGAGTGAGAGAGGAGGAAGGGCGTTCAGATGGTTTGAACATTTTTGCCAGGCCAGGTTTTAGTTCCCAATTCGTTCCTGAATTGTACAAGTTACATTTATGAAGCACGGCATTTGATTTTTAGCAAGCAAAGTACTTATGAACAATTTACCAGAAGGAACTGGGGTGGATTGTGCTGAGAAGAGAGGCAGTGTGCTCCCTCCCCCTTGTACTTATGAACAGGTGTTCACTAACTACCTACTGGTGACCTCCATTAGGTAACAGACATACACAAATATGTGTGTGTGTGTTACCTAATGACGGTCGCCACTAGGTGGTTATACTTAGGTCTGCTTGTTTTTGTGTTGCTAATAACTTTGGCAACGTTTGACAAATCTCCACAAAACCTTCCAAAAGGTGCTACTTTTTGACTAGTTTTTCCATGGAAAGTTTTGGGGTGACCTGTCAACCAGATGCCAAGTAAAAAGGGGGGTCCCTACACCTTACACCTAATTTGGCAGGAAACAAGGTCTTGGTACGCAGATTGTCATTTTTGTGATTTGGTGAGGAGTAGATATTGAGAAATTAACATTTAAAAAAAATTGTACATCTTTATGGTTGGGTCTGCGAGAAGCAGGAGCACCAGTTTAAAAATGGAGTGTTTTGATTTGTCCAGGGAGCTTTAGAACCTTTGGGCCATCTTGCTCCCTGTGGAAATTAGACTCCTACACGAGCAAGCACTCTGACTGACTGCCAGCAACATCAGAATATATTGCTGGCAGCCATTACATGATTCGGGGACTAAGGGCCTGATTACAACTTTGGAGGAGGTGTTAATCCGTCCCAAATGTGATGGATAAACCACCAGCCGTATTACGAGTTCCATAGGATATAATGGACTCGTAATACGGCTGGTGGTATATCCGTCACATTTGGGACAGATTAACACCTTCCTCCAATGTTGTAATCAGGCCCTAAGTCCCCTGTCCTGAAGTAAAAAACATAAAAATATAAGGGGGCAGAGTAGGGATACCCTGACCCCCTAGGCTTCACAGGGAGGACCCAGAGGGGTCCCCAGGGACCAAAAAGAAAAGAAACTGACAAAAAATGAGTGATCCTGTGGGACCCCCTCCCCAAGCTTCAAAAGGCCCCAGGAAGCCCATCCTCAGGGCCCAAATTTAACAAATTGGTCTGGGGAGTCCTGCATCCCCCTTCCTTGAACCATTAAAGGCTCCATGGAGTCCACCATCGGGCCGACTCACTAGCTATGTCACGCAGGGAGTCCTCCATAGAGGCATAGAGGTTCCCATGCCTGCACCAGCACAGAAAGGGAAACCTGGGTTTGCACTTGATTGGTGGGAGCATTTTTGAATTTTAAAACTTTAAAAATGTTCCTACCCACTGGGAGCAGACTTTTGATCTGCTTCCCTGTCCACACTATTGCAGGCAGGGAAACAGATCAAAATATTGCTCCTGTAAGCAGGAAGGGGCATTAGTAGTAGCAATATCGACTCCCACTGCATGCGGGGACTCACGGCCTAACAAGGCTTTGAGATGAGGGAGTTGTGAGGGAGTTGTGTAACCCCTTCTACTTTAGTTTTAGTAATTCAGTATTTCAAAAATAATTGTGGAGAGCAGTTATAAAAGGCAAGCAAACATTGTATCAAAATGTACTAATCTATGATTGAGCCCCCATGATGATATTTACTCTGATTGGTTTGAAATGTAATTAATGTTTACCCACCCATAGGAATATGGTTGGAAATGTAACAACACAAGCCAATCTGTTTGAAGTTTGTTCTAATATGCTATACATTGTATGGTTAAAACAAAGTTCTAAGATGGCACCCATGGAATAGTATCAACAGACACATTCAAGGGTACTGTCCTTTAACTATGTTTAGTATGCAGAGTGTGAGCCCTTTGTGTCAATGATATCAAGATGCATATGTAGAGGGAGTAGGTTATGCACTGTTTACCTATGATCAAGGCCCAGCACAAGAAAGAAGCAAAAATAAAAATTTAATTCAGCACAACACAGCTGTGTCCAGGGATATCTCTTGTGTGAACATACTGGTTTGTGCCATATACGGGTTACCGGACACGAGCCTGGACTACTGACCACAGCTGAGGAGCACTGGTGAACTTGCAGTGTGTTTACATATATTTACCTATATATACATATATACACACAACACAAACACGTATATATATATATATATATATATATATAAATATTCACTTAAAAAAACAAAGTTTACAGGGACATTATAGTTAGGCTCATATTTTAAATGTACAAGACCATAGAAATTTACCAGTTATAGTTACCTCAAATAAACTATAGCTCTTACCCTAAGGTAGCTATAACTCGCGCCCCCGCCATCCTGTTTTTTCATCAAACATTTTACTGCAAATATTACATTGCTATTTTCAATGATGTTATCAAAGATATCATGAGTGCCGTAATTTGTGGAGTAATTAGCAGTGCATGGTGAGTGCGTGTGTTATAGTTACCTTAGGCCTAAACGGACCCTCTTTACATTATTAGGTATGTGCTCTGGGGAGGTGGTGATCTCCGAGGCTGCAGGGGGGCCGCGCACCTTCCCTGCTCATATTTCACTATAGACTCAGGGAAGTGATGGTCCTTGGGGCTATGGGGGAGGCCATCAGCCTCCCCCACGTATTAAAAGCATTTTTGCCCAAGGGGGTGGTGGTCCCTGGGCCACCAAAGCTAAGGGGTCAGCTTCAGCAAAGTCCCATGATGGCTGCCAACTCTTTCTTGTTGAAGTGTTGGCAGCCAATCAGATCTCAGCACAAGATTGGGAGGGGTTGTGAATCCTTCACGTTCCCGGATATACAAATTTTGATTTCCTTAAATTTCTCAAAAACTACTAAAAGGATTTACACCAAGTAATGAAAAGGGCTCTTTCTGGACCAAGAGCTGCCTTTGTGCCAAATTTGGTGTAATTCTGCCCAGTGGTTTTTGCGCTATTGGTGTTCAATTTTCCTTACGGAATTAACATTGAAAATGCTCTAAATTTCACCCCCCATATATATAAATATATATATCTATATATATATATATATATACACAAACACACCCATACATATGGGCATTCTGACGGTGCTGGTGAGGGTGACCCTTGCAGTGCCTACGACAATGTTGTGGGTAGTGCAGGGGCCCACTTGTGGCCCCCAGCACCTGTTCTCCACCAGAGAACTGCCATGAAAAGGCTAGTGGAGAACATGGTTGTAATCAGCAGGGCGGCACTGACTTAAGCGCTGCCCTGGCTGATCACAACCAAGACCAGCGTCAGCCTATCGGGATCAGAGATCCTGGTGAAGATGGCGGTCTTTAGGCAGTCTGACAGCCAGACTTGTAATGTGGTGGTCGGACCGCCACAGCCATACTAAGCCTTTTTTTGGCTATTAGGGGTAGTACATGCTTTTGACCCCATAACTTTTTGTCCACATAAGCTATCCATGCCAAATTTGTTATCTTTTTCCCAATATCCTGGGGATTCTTAAGGTACCCAGGATTTGTGGAGTCCCATTGAGGGGACCAAGTAATTAGCCAAAATACTGATAAATTTTGTTTTTTGGCAAAAATGTGGAAAAAGTGCTGCAGAAGAAAGCATCTGTTTTTTTTGTCTGCAAATGGCCTCTGCAAAGGGTTTGCAGAGCTAAAATCACCATCTTCCCAGCTTTCAGCAATAGGCAGACTAGAATTGGAAAACCATATTTTTCAACACAGTTTTGGCATTTTAGGGGTCATTCCCCATTTTTCCCATTTTTGTGCTTTCAACCTCCTACAAGTTAGTGACAGAAATGGGTGTAAAACCAATGGTGAATCCCAGAAAACTACACATTTCTGAAAAGTAGACAACATTCAGAATTCAGCAAGAGGTCATTTGTGTAGATCTTTCAAGGTTTTGCTATTTAAGGTAGCACTTGAAATAAAAAATATTGAAATTGAGTTGAAAAAACAGCCATTTGTGTCTACGTTTTCATCTGTAACTTGGCAGATTTTCAAAAGCAATATACTGTTATACCAGCTGGACCCTTTTGGCTGCAGGGATATATAGGGCTTGTAGGTTCTCCAAAACCCAAGCTGCCCAGAGCCAACAACTGAGCTGCACCTTGCAGTGGTTTTTCATTTTATACTGGGAAGACAACAAATTATTTGGTAAAATATCAAGAGTGAAAATTAGGTATCAAGGAAACCCATGTATTTCCAAAATGGGAGGAAAATATAGAGTTTAGAAGCAGTGGTTATTTGTCTGAATTTGGAGGTACCCATACTAGCATGTGAATTACAGGGCAATTCTCAAAATTACTTCTTTCTTACACACTGTTTTACATTTGAAAGGAGCAATGCAGGACAATTGGTAATAAAACTTGCTGCAATATTCCAATTTTCTGTTCTTATGAATTTGAACACTTTTTTGCTAATGTCTTGCAACCTTTTGCATGAGCACTTTATGTCAGATTCTGAATAGGGTCTTTACCCCTGTGTGCCTTTACCTGCAGATGGAAAGTGAACTTTGGAGCAACGGACTCTTGCCCCATTGGTTGTGCGATTCAAGACAACATTGAATATGTCCTGTTTTTCTGCATAGCTTATGAGAAACAGAGGTCATTGTTGATTAGACCCCTTTGTAAACTGTTAGGACTCAATGATCGCCATTCTGCCTTGCAGATATGTAGAACTAACACCTATGGTCCTGTTTGTTTGCTGTAGTTAGGTTTCTAATGACTTTTTGACATATTAGGATGAAGAAATTAAGGGGGTCATTCTGACCTCGGCGGTAAAAGGCGCTTACCTCCGGTCAGAAGACCGCCATAACACCGCCGCGGCCGCAGTAAACCGCCACGGTCATTCTGACCCGCAACTTGCAAACCGCCAAAAACCCGACATCCACAAAAGTCCGCCACACCAAAGGTCAGCGAAAAAATGGCGATGACCAAACCTCCACCGTCACGCCAACAGAAATACGCCCACACTATCACGACACACGAATCCACGCGGCGGTCTTTCAAACGCGGTATTCCATTGGCGGTACACACCGCCGCGCTCAAAATACACACACACATAGAAAACTCAGCCACATTGGTCATTTTGAAACACACACACCTGATACACATACTAACACCACTCCCACACACCCAACACAATATAAAACACACACCCACATCACCCACAAACCCCTACGACCCGAAATTATTGACGAAGGCTAGAGAGAGAGCACAGAATAGACAATCCCACAACACAGAGGCACACAACACCATCACCCACACAGAATCCATGCACCAAACACCACACACCACCACACGCACCACACTCATCACCACAAACGCCACCCCACACCTCATCCACACCACCCCATGGCACCCCAAAGACACCCCAAAGACACCCCAGGTTCACTGACGCAGAACTCAGGGTCATGGTGGAGGAAATAGTCCGTGTAGAACCCCAGCTCTTCGGGGCACAGGTGCAGCACACCACAATTGCCAGGAAGATGGAGCTATGGCAAAGGATAGTGGACAGGGTCAACGCGGTGGGACAGCATCCACGCAATCGGGATGACATAAGGAAGCGCTGGAACGACCTACGGGGGAAGGTGCGTTCCATGGTATCAAGGCACAACATTGCGGTGCAGAAGACTGGCGGCGGACCCCCACCTACTCCCCCAGAATTTACAGCATGGGAGGAGGAAGTCTTGCACATCCTGCATCCTGAGGGCCTCGCAGGAGTAGGCGGAGGAATGGACTCTGGTAAGTCAAATCTTCACTACTGCTTCCCACCCCCACCCCACCTGCATGCCAAATCATACCCCCACCCTCACCCCCACCCCCATCACACCAACTCCTTGCAAATGGCTCACCATCACAACCCACCCATCCCAACACCAAGCCCTGCATGCGACCACAAAGCATGGACACCCATCACCAAAGCATGCCCACTGCACTCACACATCACCCCCACAAGCCACCCTCACAAAAGCCCCCACAAGGGAATGCCTGCACTTGGGTACATGGACACCCACCCATCACACGAAATGCCACACACAGAAGCAATAACCATACCTTTATACCCCTGCAGGACCCGAACACCACCACACCGCCACGGAGGGTACAGAGATGTCCATCCCACCCCCAGAAGAGGCCCCCAGCGATGACAGCAGCTCTGTCTCCCTGGACCCAGATGACCAGCCTGGCCCATCGGGGACCTCGGGACAGTCGGTTCCCCACAGACAGCCACAGGCTACACCAGACCCAACCCCCTCTGGGAACACCAGCACAGCTCCCACCCAGCGGGCCCATGCCTCTGTCTCCAGGACACGTCAATCAGCGCTGTGTCCACCACTGCAGGGCACCCAGGTTGACCCACCACCCCAACAACAACAGGGACCTGGGGGCAGTGGTAGTGAGCACACGGTCCAGGGGACAGAGGCCCAGGAACACAGGGGAACTGTGAGGGCTGCTGTGCGACAGGGGGGGGACAGGCCCAGGGAACCGACTCTCCAAGAGGCCCTCTCCTCCATCATGGGAGCTTACCACCACTCCCAGGAGACGATGGCGATGGTACTGGCCAGGTTCCAGGAGATCCAGGCACTGCAGGAGGAACGGTACATGGGGTTCAGAGAGGAACTGAGGAACATCGGTTCCGCAATGGGGACCATCGTCGTGGCCCTTAACCAGATAGTCACCACATTGCGGGACCATGTGGCACCCCAAAGGGCCCCTGTCACTAGCCCAGGCCAGGAACAGCCTACCACCTCCGCCGGCGCTAGTGGACAGGAGGCCCCCACACAACAACAGGCCACCAGAACCCCACCTCCTGCAGAAGAAGAACCACCCCGCAAGCGGAACCTGAGTTCTCACAAGAAGACAGAGTAGGATTGCAAGACCCCCGCCAGCATAAGATACCCCCTGATGTCATCCCACTGTCCCACATTGTCACCCTGTCCAACCTTTAACTGCCCCTGCTCCATCCTTCCACAGGCATATGGACAATGCACCTGTGCTACTGAGAACTGGACTCTGGCATGGACATTACTCCACCCCCACCCATCACTGTTTTACAATCATGTACCTATATGTAGCACTTAAAATAAATCACTTATTGCACTTAAAATAACAGGAGTCTGCTTGTATTCTTAACAAATGTATTACACATAACGGTGCAATAATGTCCAGTTACTTTGTGATGACAACATACCAATTTCAATAAGCTTTAGTCCATGGGCAAACAAAGCAGAAGTCACGCAGTGGGTCATACAGCTCTGAAAAGGGAAGGGAAAGTCACAAATCAGTTAACAGGAACTGGGGGGAAACACAGACAGTGGAGACGCATGAGGCCTTAAGTAAATGTAAAATGGCGTGGGTGATTCTTACCTGTGTGCTACTGAAAATATTGTTGTATGACTGTATCCCTGTTGTCCGTGTCGTCCCCGTCGTCTTCCTCCTCTTCACTCTCCACAGGCTCCACAGCTGCTACAACACCACCATCTGGACCATCCTCCTGCAGAAAAGGCACCTGGCGTCGCAAAGCAAGATTGTGAAGCATACAGCAGGCCACGATGATATGGCACACCTTCTTTGGTGAGTACATTAGGGATCCCCCTGTCATATGCAGGCACCTAAACCTGGCCTTCAGGACCCCGAAGGTCCTTTCTATGATCCTCCTAGTTCGCCCATGGGCCTCATTGTACCGTTCCTCCGCCCTGGTCCGGGGATTCCTCACTGGGGTCAGTAGCCACGACAGGTTGGGGTATCCAGA
The DNA here is from genome assembly GCF_031143425.1 of Pleurodeles waltl. NCBI lineage: Eukaryota > Metazoa > Chordata > Amphibia > Caudata > Salamandridae > Pleurodeles > Pleurodeles waltl. Next base: position 1,129,578,338 of record NC_090448.1, read on the forward strand.
GTCACCAATTAGCCACACACGGTGTCTCTGTAGCTGTTCCATCACATAAGGGATGCTGCTATTTCGCATGACATACGCGTCATGCACTGACCCAGGGAACTTAGCATTTACATGGGAGATGTACTGGTCAGCCAAACAGACCACCTGGACATTCATCGAATGATAACTTTTTCTGTTTCTGTACACCTGCTCACTTTCTTTGGGGGGAACCAAAGCCACATGGGTCCCATCAATGGCACCAATGATGTTGGGGATATGTCCAAGGGCATAGAAATCACCCTTCACTGTAGCCAAATCGCCCACCTCAGGGAAAATAATGTAGCTCCGCATGTATTTCATCAGGGCAGACAACACTCTGGACAAAACCTTAGAAAACATAGGCTGAGACATCCCAGATGATATGGCCACTGTTGTTTGAAAAGACCCAGTTGCCAAAAAATGGAGTACTGACAGAACCTGCACCAGAGGGGGAATCCCTGTGGGGTGGCGGATGGGGGACATCAGGTCTGGCTCCAGCTGGGCACATAGTTCCTGTATAGTTGCTCTGTCAAGCCTGTATGTAAGTATGATATGTCGTTCTTCCTTTGTCGACAGGTCCACCAGCGGTCGGTACATGGGAGGATTCATCCTTCTCCTCGCAAGTCCCAGCGGACGGTGCCTAGGAAGAACAACATGGAGCACAGAGTCAAGCAACCCACAGGTTCGTTCACACAGCTTGCACAGTACACGAATCGCTATGCATTGAAAGGCTTGTATGAGTGGCAATGCAAGGCCTAGGCCTGTGTGACGCAGTAGAAATTCAGCCATGTGGGTCCTTGAAATGGTGGCTGCCTGACCTGTGAAGTGTGACAGTGGGATGTGAGGTCAATGCGCTGGCGTGGCACACCGTGGCAGTAGGCGGTCGAAGACCGCGGTGCTAAGCCGCATTGGTTAACATTGCACCCTATGGGTTTCAGGAGCCAATGAGGATGGGCACCTGAGGTCGCGGTACGCACCGCGGCGGTACGCACCGCCGCGGGCGTGACCGCCATTTTCTATCTGCCTAATCACTCGAGACCTGATCATCCACAGGAGAGGACCGATACTGCAAGTGCTGCTGTGACCTCGGTCTGGGAGATACAATGGCTGCTGCGACTGGGGAAAGGGCCCCTGCCTTCACTTCTAAAGAATTGGAGAAACTTGTTGATGGGGTCCTCCCCCAGTATGCGCTACTCTACGGTCCTCCAGACCAACAGGTTAGTACACAGGGTGCACGTTGAATGGGCTATGCCTGTGTTGAGTGGGGTGTATGTAAGATGGTGGGGAGGGGAGCGAATGAGGAGTGCAACGCACGAAAGATGAGAGCATGTGCCACATGGCAAGGTTGGGGATGGGGGGGCCACTCACATTGACCAGGCAGAAAAGTGATGAGATTTCCTTTACCACCCTGTACATGTCACATAGGTCAGCGCCCATCAGAAGATCGACATTTGGCGTGCCATCGCCAAGGACGTCCGGGCCCTGGGGGTCCACAACAGACAGGGCACCCACTGCCGAAAGAGGTGGGAGGACATCCGCCGCTGGACCAGAAAGACCGCCGAGTCTCTGCTGGGGATGGCCTCCCAACGTAGGAGGGGTGCCAGACGCCAATTGACCCCCCTGATGTCCCGGATCCTGGCGGTGGCCTACCCCGATTTGGATGGGCGCGTGAGGACATCACAGCAGACACAAGGGGGTGAGTATCAGCACATTCTGCTATCTTTGCGCGCAGTGAAGGTGTCTGGGTGGCGCTGTGGCTATCTCTATGCCAGGGCGCATTCTGTAGGCTAGGCCCCTCCGTTACGTTAGGCATGGCCCTGTGCCCCCGCCCCCCACCTCTGTAGGGTGCCAAGTACAGCTATCCATGGTCCGGCCTCACCCATGTGTGCATTTGTTGTCCATAGACCTGTAGGCCTAGTCACAATAACTGAGTAGTGTACCCCAATTGCGCGGCCTAGTGCAGGGGGCTTCTGTGTCTGTCCTCTCCGACAACGGTGTTGCCAATGCATGCACTCAACCTGTCTTCATTTCTCCCCCCCCCCCATTTTCTTTGTCTTCCTGTTCATGTGTGCATTAGCATCATCAGGCGGAGGAGAAGTGGCATCGGCGCACGAGGGAGCTGCATCTCACATGGCCCCGCAGGGCCATGCAACAGACTCCGAGTACACCAGTGAGACGGAGGGCGAGTGGAGCTCCACAATGGGGACCCGTGGAGACGTCAGCGACACCGACACGTCCTCGGAAGGGAGCTCCCTTGCGGTAGCGGCAACATCCGTGCCCACCGCCACAACAGGTACAGCCGCCACCCAGCGCACCAGCCCCGCCCTTCCAGCAGCCCCTCAGCCTTCGCTCCGTGCCCGCAAGCCCAGGAAGGCGGGCATCTCCTTCGCCCCAGGCACCTCAGGCCCTGCCCCAGTTACCCCTGCTGCCCTCAGTGAGGAGGTCATTGACCTCCTCAGGACCATCATTGTTGGGCAGTCTACCCTTTTGAATGCCATCCAGGGTGTAGAAAGGGAGGTGCATCGGAGCAATGCATACCTGGAGGGCATTCATTCGGGTCAGGCTGCCCATCAGCGATCGTTCAACGCTCTGGCCTCAGCACTGATGGCAGCCATTGTCCCTGTCTCCAGCCTCCCTCTTCTGACTCCCTCCACCCAGTCCCAGTCTCCTGTTCCTCTGCCTATCCCATCCACACAATCAGACCAGCCTGCACACACCTCTACACCCAAGGGCAGCTCATCCAGACATAAGCACCACAGATCCCACAAGCATTCACCCAAGCAACATCCAGATGCAGACATGCCAACAGTCACTACCACCTCTGTGTCCCCCACCTCCTCATCTCCCTCCTCCCTCCCTGTGACGTCTCCACTCACACCTGCATGCACACCACCATCAGCCAGTACTTCCATCACCAGCACACCCTCCATTACAGTCCGCACACGTGCAGTCACCACCCCCACTGCCATTTACACGTCCCCTGTGTCCTCTCCCAGTGTGTCTGTCACCCCCTCTTCCAAACCACACAAACGCAGGCAGCCACCCACCCAACAGCCATCCACCTCACGACAGCCTCCGTCACAAGCACCTGCACCCAAAGACAGCACACTTGACTCTCCTACAACCACATCCTCTTCCTCCACTCCCATACCCACTACACCTACCCGTCCCTGTCCTTCCAAAGTGCTTTTCCTTTCCAACCTTGACCTCGTTCCAATCACTGACCCACCCCCTCCATCTGGTAAGAGTCAAAAAAGCACCTCAGCCACCACCAGCCCTGCATCTACTATGACCATAGTGCAGGGCTATTGGAGTCCACCATCTCCTAGGGCAGGAACATCGGCCAGCAGCAAGGGGACAGCCAGCCCACCCCCTGGGAAGAGGACAAAAAAAACTAAGGGCCGGCGCGACAAGCCTGAGACGGCTGCCACCAAGGACAGTAGCCTTGCCCCGTCACCTGCCACATCATCAAAGGGAGGCAAGGGCCACAGAGCTTCCGCGAAGGAGGTCAAGGGCAGCAGGGCGGAGAAGTCAGTCGGCAGGCGAGCTGCCCAGGAGGGCCCCACCAGCCCCATTCCGGTTGTGACGGACGACACCCACGGGCCCAGGACTCCATCACAGGAGGGCCCCGCGCCCGCAAGGTCGGATGGCGACTGAGCGGGAAGTCTTGGCCAGGTCTGGCTCCCTAGAAACACAGGACAAGCACCGCTGAACAGGGCCCCGCCGTGACAAGAACCGCTGAACAGGGCCCCGCCGTGAGAAGCACCGCTGAACAGGGCCCCGTCGTGAGAAGCACCGCTGAACAGGGCCCCGCCGTGAGAAGCACTGCTGAACAGGGCCCCGCCGTGAGAAGCACCGCTGAACAGGGCCCCGCCGTGACAAGAACCGCTGAACAGGGCCCCGCTGTGAGAAGCACCGCTGAACAGGGCCCCGCCGTGACAAGAACCGCTGAACAGGGCCCCGCCGTGAGAAGCACCGCTGAACAGGGCCCCGCCGTGACAAGAACCGCTGAACAGGCCCCGCCGTGACAAGAACCGCTGAACAGGGCCCCGCCGTGAGAAGCACTGCTGAACAGGGCCCCGCCGTGAGAAGCGCCGCTGAACAGGGCCCCGCCGTGACAAGTACCGCTCCGCTGTGCCTTTCATCTCAAGCACCGCTCCGCTGGGCACTTCCTGTCAAGCACCGCTCCGCTGGGCCCTTCATCTCAAGCACCGCTCCGCTGGGCACTTCCTGTCAAGCACCGCTCCGCTGGGCCCTTCCTGTCAAGCACCGCTCCGCTGGCCACCGCCGTCTCAAGCACCGCTCCGCTGGGCCCTTCCTGTCAAGCACCGCTCCGCTGGGCCCTTCATCTCAAGCACCGCTCCGCTGGGCACTTCCTGTCAAGCACTGCTTCGCTGGGCCCTTCATCTCAAGCACCGCTCCGCTGTGCCCTTCATCTCAAGCACCGCTCCGCTGGCCACCACCGTCTCAAGCACCGCTCCGCTGGGCCCTTCCTGTCAAGCACCGCTCCGCTGGGCCCTTCCTGTCAAGCACCGCTCCGCTGGGCCCTTCATCTCAAGCAGCGCTCCGCTGGGCACTTCCTGTCAAGCACCGCTCCGCTGGCCACCGCCGTCTCAAGCACCGCTCCGCTGGGCCCTTCCTGTCAAGCACCGCTCCGCTGGGCCCTTCCTGTCAAGCACCGCTCCGCTGGGCCCTTCATCTCAAGCACCGCTCCGCTGGCCACCGCCGTCTCAAGCACCGCTCCGCTGGGCCCTTCCTGTCAAGCACCGCTCCACTGGGCACTTCCTGTCAAGCACCGCTCCGCTGGCCACCGCCGTCTCAAGCACCGCTCCGCTGGGCCCTTCCTGTCAAGCACCGCTCCGCTGGGCCCTTCATCTCAAGCACCGCTCCGCTGGGCACTTCCTGTCAAGCACCGCTCCGCTGGCCACCGCCGTCTCAAGCACCGCTCCGCTGGGCCCTTCCTGTCAAGCACCGCTCCGCTGGGCCCTTCATCTCAAGGCCCGCTCCGCTGGGCACTTCCTGTCAAGCACCGCTCCGCTGGGCCCTTCATCTAAGCACCGCTCCGCTGGGCCCTTCCTGTCAAGCACCGCTCCGCTGGGCACTTCCTGTCAAGCACCGCTCCGCTGGCCACCGCCGTCTCAAGCACCGCTCCGCTGGGCCCTTCCTGTCAAGCACCGCTCCGCTGGGCCCTTCATCTCAAGCACCGCTCCGCTGGGCCCTTCCTGTCAAGCACCGCTCCGCTGGGCAACGCCGTCTCAAGCACCGCTGGCCCATTGACAGTGCCGGTTCTGTGTCGAGCAGGGCTTCACGAAGCACTCTGGGCACCATGCCTCCTCCATTAATAGTGGAGTCGGTAATCCATCTGATGGACTGTGGCTTGGCACTTCCCAGGATGGAACAGTGGGCAAGCCACACACTGTAGAGACTTGAGAGACTGTCGCTTTGCACTCCCCAGGATGGCACAGTGGGCAAGCCACCCACTGTAGAGACTTGTGAGACTGTGGCTTTGCACTCCCCAGGATGGGACAGTGGGCATGGAGGCCCCTCGTGGATCTGGCGTCGTGGACTCATGTGGCTGAGGTGCCCCCCCTTCCCTTCCCCCTGAGGTGCCTGTAGTTTTATCATCTGATGCCCCAGCAGTGTTCTCTCCAATGGTATCTGGTCTCCTGTGTGGGCTTTGCCCATGTGTTTGTGCACATTGGCCCACGGACTATGGAACTTTGACAGAATGGGCAGGACTTATTGCCTATGTATATATTTTTAACTATTCTCATTCCTTATTTTGTATCTTTCATATTGCATATTTCCCATAACTTCAATGGAGCTATATTATACATATATTTTATAGATCATTTTAATTGTGTCTTTGCATTATTCCGGTGGGTTTGGGGGGTGTCACTCTGACTTGTTGCTCTGCATTGGGGTGTAGGTATTTGGGGTGGGGGAGTGGGTGTATGGCGTATGTGTGTGCCCGTAAGCTTTCCTCCTCCCCCCTCCCCTGTGTCGTAGGTGCAGTACTCACCGTTGTCGTCTGCGCCGGCGTTCGTACTCCTGGTAGATGAGCAGGTAGACAATAGCTGGTAGGATGTTTAATTCGGGTTCCATGCTGTCCTCCTTCCTCGTGGAGTGTGTAGAGGTGAGCGTTTTCCCGTTCGTAGTCTGTTTCCGCCGTGTTTTTATCGGCGGGGCTCCTGCCCCGGAAAAGGTGGCAGATTGGTGAGTTGTGATAGGGTGGGCGGTACATTGTCTGCCGCCTGCCTGTTGGCGGTGACCGCCGCGTTGTTTGTCTGTCCCGCCGTGGCGGTCGGAGTGTTAAAGTGGCGGCCTGTGTTGGCGGTTCCCGCCAGGGTCAGAATTCCATTTTTTTGACCGCCTGCCTGTTGGCGGGTTGGCCGCCGCTTTATCACCGACCGCCAGGGTTGGAATGACCCCGTAAGTGCCAAAAAGAATATCTTAATGACGACTGTATTAATGTAAAACTCTGAGTTTATATGTTTTTATATTTTAAATGCTCTTTGAATAAATATGTAATCAATTTTAATTTGTTTTATTTGTTGTTTATTTTTACATTTTTTTACCACATGTATGTTTCTTTTATCTATTATGATTATACCTTTTATGATTCTAATGAATCTAAATGAAGGAAATGATGATGATGATGTTGATGAATACTAGGGCTAATGCCAGTAACAGGAAACGCCCCTAAATGCAACATGGACATATCCCATTTTTCCATTGAAAACTGGCAGCTTTTTTGCAGCAGCACAGCCAGCACCTAGGGAAAACTAGAAAACCTATACATTTTTTAAAACTAGACATCTAGGGGAATCCAGAATGCAGTGAGTTGTGAGTTTCTTACCAAATTTTTCTACACAGAATCCCTGGCAAACCTCAACATTAGTCTAAAAAACAAATTTTCCTCACGTATCTGTGATGGAAAGTTCTGGAATCTGAGGGAGCGTCAAACTTCCTTCCACCCAGCATTCCTCCAAGTCTCCCAATAAGGATGGTGCCTCACTTCTGTGGTTAGGCCTAACCCTCACAAAAGGAAACGCTCCAAAATGCAGCATTGACACATCACATTTTTCCACTGAAAACGGACCCATTTTTTGCAATGTGTCTAGCTATGGGTTTTCGGCTGTAGTTCAGCTGGCACCTAGGGAAACCTAGCAAGCCTGTACATTTCTAAAACTAGTCTCCTAGGAAAATCGAGGATGCAGTGACTTGTGCGGCTGTAATCACATTTTTCTACTCAGAATAAATTGCAAACCTCAAAATGTGTCTAAAACACATTTACCTCATATTTCTGTGATTAAAGTTGTGGATTCTGAAGTGGGCTCCTGTTAAAATTGATAGCTCACTTGTGTGGGTGGGCCAAGTGGTTGCGACAGGGAAGGGCCAAAAACATGAAGAGATTGAGGGGGCACCAAAGTGTGTTAATACGCAGTTTTTTAAATATGTTAGTAGGCTAACTCTGCTTTGGGCACCAACTCATGTGAGGTATCATTTTTTTGGGGAGACCGAGGGGTGTGCTTGGTGGTAGGAAATGTGTGGTGTATTTCTGTTTCTGGATGAATATGCACAGAACGGCAGGGAAAATGTGTGATTGTAGTCACATTTCGAGATTTGCAGGGCATTTTGGGCAAGAAAACTTGTTGGAATCCACAAGAGGCATAACACCCTGTACTCCCCTCGGTGTCCATTTATCAAACATATCTAGAGTTGGTAGATTTTCCTTAGACAAGAAGCAAGCACACTACCAAGTTGCTTACATCTGTGATGTCCTAAACACTCAAATTGTGAACAAAATGCCCCTAACTTTTGTTAAATAAACCCAAAACCCACCAACCTAGATTGTGGCATGCTTCATCATTGGGGTCCCAATCGAAACACCTAGTGTGTCGGGTGTGCTTCAACGCCTGAATACAGCGGAGTGTTTTTATTTCATGAGTTGAATTCCCAACTGAGAGGAGAAGTGCAATAAGTATGTATTGTGGCTACCCACCATTATTTTTACACATGCATACTGGTTGGATGTGGCACGAGGATGTGTGATGGCTCTACATGTAAAATTTTGTTAACAAGAGATTTCTCAAAAATGAAATGCACTGTTGATAATTGGAAGGTCATAAAGCTGAACCAATGACTCACAGCTCATGAGCTGTAAAGCCGCAAAAGGCACCAACTGCTTTACAGGCCATTTATACACATTTCATACTGACACACACAATATAATTCACCCACAAGCCGCAGGCCCAGCACACTACAACACTCACATCAACATACAGTGCCATTCAATGGCCCATTACTTTCATACACCCACGTGCCTGACACAGCAATCACACCTGCTGACAGACTGAGTGGACTGGCGTTTGGCTAGCAGTGTGTGTAGTGCTCAGCAGCAAATCACTACTCATACACCACTAGTCAAGTGCCAGCTCACCCACACCACCGGCCAAGCACCAACTCACTCACACTGTCAGCCAAGTGCCAGCCCATGCACACAACCAGCCAACCCTTAGCCTACACAGACCACTAACCAACTGCCAGACCATGCACACCGCCAACCAAGCACCAGTACATGCATACTGCCAGCCAAGCGCCAGTCCACGCACACCGCAATCACATTTGTTTAACCTAAAAGAAAACACAAACCAATTTGTAAGTAAATTTAAAACTGCAAACACAACAGCTCTAACTAAATACATCACACTAATGCCAGCTGTGACACTGATCACAAAATATAAAACGATCCAGACCAGGCAACACTCACGGGTGCGCTCAAAAACTCTTTTGTGTGTGGTACATTCTAAAACAAGTAGACAAACACAGCCCTGATATAGAAGGACAATCAGGGCAGTGCATACAACTATCTTTCTTCATGCCTCTTTGCATACAGACTCCGAGGGGCATGTTTAAGAAAAGTGGGCTGCACAAAGTGCAGAGCCACTTTTCTTGCACTCCTTAGCGACCCCTAACTCCACCATGTGTGCATCGTATTTAAAATAGGGTGCACCATGGTGGTAGTTAGGGGACTAGCTTCATAAATTTTGACACTAGTCTGGAGCTTTGCAGGATTAGGGTAAAAAATGTTGACGCTAATCCTGCAAAGCCTATTGAGGTCCATTGTAATCCATTGTGTGCCTCCTTTTAACACCTGCTTAGATTTCTTTCTGTCATTTTTTCGGCCCTCCTAATGGGGGAACACCCCCTTTGAATACATTATGCCTGGCGCAGGCATAATGGAGCGCAAAGGGTTACAAGGGTTACAAAGTGGCACAATGCATGCATTGCACCACTTTGTAAATATGGCGCTGTAATTTTTGGCTTTTTGGGTCACATTAGCGTAAAAAAAAAGGAGGCTAATGTGGTGCAAAGATGCGCTCGGGGCTCTTAAATATGCCTCTAAATTTCTTACAAGGATTGTGTTTTTTGGGCATGGGAGGAATGTGATCTGCGAAGTGGCAACCTTTCAATCTAGCCACATCCTCCACCGCTCCAACTCTAGGAACACTTGCCTGTTCCACTTCAACAAGGCTGCCTATCACTGACTTCTGAAAGTGAACAAAAGTCATCTTTGACTCCGGAGAACTAGCCTTGAACATAACAAAAGCATTAAAGGCTGCTAAATGCAGGAGATGGATAACCAACTTCTTATACCAAATGTAAGCCTTACGAACAGCAGTGTAAGGTTCCAACCTCTGATCTACTCTATCTACATCACCCACGTGCTCATTATATTCTAAAGTGCACACAGATTTGCGCACTTCAGCAAATTGACCCCAAAAAGTCGCAGGTGAAGTATTTTCATCATGGATGGTAGTCAGCAGGTAGACATCCCGCCTGTCTGCAATTTTCACAGCCTGCAGTTCATCACTATGGAAGGCACTGCACTGTCCCTTCTCAAGTTTTTTTTTACAAACAAGCTACTTTGGATAACCATTACAGTTAGAGCAGACTGTGCCACAAGCAACAGTGTCCACTTTGAACAATTTCCTGAACAATTGCACAACAGTGCAGAAGTTATCCAGGTACAAATGGTGAACTTTGTTAAAAAGTCCTATATCAAGTTACCACACACTATTCTCACTAACTCCTAGAGTGGATGGAGAACCAGGGGAGTCAATGGTGGAATCCCTACCAGTGTAGCCTTGGACATTATAGACATGTCCTGTACTACTCTCAGACCGCATATGTATCTTTATTCCATAATGTGCCATCTTGCTAAGAATGTACTGCCTAAAAAACAAATGGCCCTTAAACAGGACCAAAGACTCATCCACAACTATTTCTTTCCCTGGAACATAGATCTCTGAAAATCAATCTAAAAAAGTGATCAAGGACAGGCTGAATCTGGATGAATTGTAAATAGATGGTCACAATCAGGGTGATTTCATGGTAACGCTAAAGCATTATCAACAAAATACAGCATCCGAAGCAGAAGCAAATACTGATCATGGCTTATGATTACAGGAAATATGACCGTTCCCATCAAGGGACTGGTAGACCAATATGAAGACAGTGACGGGTTCCTTATTAAGCCAATCAAAAAAGTTAAACCCAAGTACCTCTTCAACCCTTCCAGATTTGTAGGAGTCCACTGGTTAGCTCTAGAGCTAGGCTTAAGGCACTGTTGTCCCTCAAATACTATTCAGCATACAAATTAGTCTGCTCAACAATCTCTCCCAAAAATACATTGTCCAGAAACAACATAAAGAAATTTATAGGCAAAAAGTTTTCAGTATTCGCTCTTCGCCCTGCAACACCAGTAAAGGCAGGCACGGCCCGCTGCACCATGTTTGGGGCAACCCAGAGTTCAGCTCTTCCAATGGGATGCCTTTCAGCCCCAGGTTGCAATCCGTATGCCTCTTGCTGCACTATCAGCATGTTAGCGTCCTCCTCTAAAACAGGCACTTCATCCACACTGAGAGTGACTTCATCATCAGATGATTCTTCTTGGACAGAAAAATTACTGCCAGAATCTTGAACTTCCTCCTCTGCCTCAGATGCCGAGTCAGTCTCATAATCCAGCACAGGGGAAGATTCAAAAAGCATACCTACAACCTTCTGTGCGGTCATCTTACAGGTAGCCATAATTCCGACTAGTAGAATTAACTCGACAAATAAGTCAACAACAACCAACACTGTGTAAAATAAGTAACGAACAAAGTGTGGCTTTGCCAATAAGACCTATATACTTAAAAACAATACCTCTCACTTGCCAGAGACAGCTAGACTCAACAGCACATACTCTGCACAGACACAGCAAGCACCAACGATATCCCACTAAAAAGGAAAAACAAAATAAAATTACACAAGACAGCACAATACACATATGCATGCATGGCAATGATACTCATTTGGTGTAAACAGTACAAACAAGTTTTCCTTACCAAGCAGATGCAACTACTCAAACTGCACATCTACCGCTGCCGGGACTGCAAGCAGGAGTTACACAGCAAAGGAATAAAAAGCTTTGCACTACTTTACAAAGGAGAAATAAAACATTATGACCACAAATGCAAATGATGTGCCAGCCCACACACACCCTGCCACCAAACATTCAGAGAATTTCCCTCAAGTCTTGTGGATTTCTGCTCCCCTTGTGGGCAGATGGGCCTTAAAAACGGCCGATCTGCCCAACGTTCAAAATACATGCTCCCCAAAGGGGAGCAAACCTTCCCCAAGGGGGCCACCCCCCAAATATTGCCAAAATAAATATCCCTGGTTGCCTAGTGGTTTCTGCCTCCCTTGGGGGCAGATAGACTTGAAAAGAAAGGCCAATCTGTCCCCAAGGGGGGCAGAAACAGCCAAAATACATGCTCCCCAAAAGGGAGTGGCCCTTCCCCAAGGGGCTGCTCCCCAAATATTTTCACAATAAATATCCCTGGTGGCCTAGTGGTTTCTGCTCACCTTGGGGCCAGATGGGCCTACAAAAATGCTGATCTGCCCCCAAGGGGGGCAGAAGCGGGCAAAATACATGCTCCTAAAGGGAAGTGACCTTCCCCAAGGGTCTGTTCCCAAACAATCCATAATTATTGTCAAAGCAAAAGCAAACCCAAATCCCTGGTGTCTACCGGGCATTCCTGTTGCATGACCGCGGCCCCAAACACGATTGTGCAGAAGGAATCCACACTGTTAGAAATGGGGTCTTTGGTTGGCAGTCAGGTTACCCCCGTCTAAGCAAGGACCCTCACTCTAGTCAGGGTAAAGGAGAATCCCCCTCGGCTAACCCCCGCTTACCTCCTTGGTAGCGTGGCACGAGCAGGCAGGCTTAACTTCAGAGTTCTAGGTGCAAAGTATTTGTACCAGCACACACAGAAACTTAATGAAAACACTACAAAATGACACAACACAGGTTTAGAAAAATAGGAAATATTTATCTAAACAAAACAAGACCAAAATTACAAAAATCCAACATACACAAGTCAAGTTATTAATTTTAAAAGCAAAAGGGTCTTAAATCCTTTTGTAAACAGGTAAAACACTGTTAGCGTTGAAAAGTACCTGGGTAGCGTCAAAATACTATGCACGGGCAAGTGTGCGTCAAAAAAGGTAAGCGGTTCATCGATTTCTCACTTGTACTACTCTCAGACAGCATATGCATCTTAATTCCATAATGTGCCATCTTGCTAAGAATGTACTGCCTAAAAAACAAATGGCCCTTAAACAGGAACAAAGACTCATCCACAACTATTTCTTTCCCTGGAACATAGATCTCTGAAAATCAATCTAAAAAAGTAATCAAGGACAGGCTGAATCTGGATGAATCGTAAATAGATGGTCACAATCAGGGTGATTTCATGGTAACGCTAAAGCATTATCAACAAAATACAGCATCCGAAGCAGAAGCAAATACTGATCATGGCTTATGATTACAGGGAATATGACCGTTCCCATCAAGGGACTGGTAGACCAATATGAAGACAGTGATGGGTTCCTTATTAAGCCAATCAAAAAAGTTAAACCCAAGTACCTCTTCAACCCTTCCAGATTTGTAGGAGTCCACTGGTTAGCTCTAGAGCTAGGCTTAAGGCACTGTTGTCCCTCAAATACTGTTCAGCATACAAATTAGTCTGCTCAATAATCTTTCCCAAAAATACATTATCCAGAAACAACATAAATAAATTTATAGGCAAAACGTTTTCAGTATTCGCTCTACGCCCTGCAACACCAGTAAAGGCAGGCACGGCCCGCTGCACCATGTTTGGGGCAACCCAGAGTTCAGCTCTTCCAATGGGATGCCTTTCAGCCCCAGGCTGCAATCCGTATGCCTCTTGATGCACTATCAGCATGTTAGCGTCCTCCTCTAAAACAGGCACTTCATCCACACTGAGAGTGACTTCATCATCAGATTATTCTTCTTGGACAGAAAAATTACTGCCAGAATCTTGCACTTCATCCTCTGCCTCAGATGCAGAGTCAGTCTCATAATCCAGCACAGGGGAAGATTCAAAAAGCATACCTAAAACCTTCTGTGCGGTCATTTTACAGGTAGCCATAATCCTGACTAGTAGAATTAATTCGACAAATAAGTCAACAACAACCAACACTGTGTAAAATAAGTAACAAACAACGTGTGGCTTTGCCAATAAGACCTATATACTTAAAAACAATACCTCTCACTTGCCAGAGACAGCTAGACTCAACAGCACATACTCTGCACAGACACAGCAAGCACCAACAATATCCCACTAAAAAGGAAAAACAAAATAAAATTACACAAGACAGCACAATACACATATGCATGCATGGCAATGACACTCATTTGGTGTAAACAGTACAAACAAGTTTTGCTTACCAAGCAGATGCAACTACTCAAACTGCACATCTACCGCTGCCGGGACTGCAAGCAGGAGTTACACAGCAAAGGAATAAAAAGCTTTGCACTACTTTACAAAGGAGAAATAAAACATTATGACCACAAATGCAAATGATGTGCCAGCCCACACACATCCTGCCACCAAACATTCAGAGAATTTCCCTCAAGTCTAGTGATTTTCTGCTCCCCTTGTGGGTAGATGGGCCTTAAAAACGGCCGATCTGCCCAACGTCCAAAATACATGCTCCCCAAAGGGGAGCAAACCTTCCCCAAGGGGGCCACCCCCCAAATATTGCCAAATTAAATATCCCTGGTTACCTAGTGGTTTCTGCCTCCCTTGGGGGCAGATAGACTTGAAAAGAAAGGCCAATCTGTCCTCAAGGGGGACAGAAACTGCCAAAACACATGCACCCCAAAAGGGAGTGGCCCTTCCCCAAGGGGCTGCTCCCCAAATATTTTCACAATAAATATCCCTGGTGGCCTAGTGGTTTCTGCTCACCTTGGGGCCAGATGGGCCTACAAAAATGCTGATATGGGCAGAAGCGGGCAAAATACATGCTCCTAAAGGGAAGTGACCTTCCCCAAGGGTCTGCTCCCAAACAATCCATAATTATTTTCAAAGCAAAAGCAAACCCAAATCCCTGGTGTCTACCGGGCATTCCTGTTGCATGATCGCGGCCCCAAACACGATTGTGCAGAAGGAATGCACACTGTTAGAAATGGGGTCTTTGGTTGGCAGTCAGGTTACCCCCGTCCAAGCAAGGACCCTCACTCTAGTCAGGGTAAAGGAGAATCACCCTCGGCTAACCCCCGCTCACCTCCTTGGTAGCGTGGCACGAGCAGGCAGGCTTAACTTCAGAGTTCTAGGTGTAAAGTATTTGTACCAGCACACACAGGAACTTAATGAAAACACTACAAAATGACACAACACAGGTTTAGAAAAATAGGAAATATTTATCTAAACAAAACAAGACCAAAATTACAAAAATCCAACATACACAAGTCAAGTTATTAATTTTAAAAGCAAAAGGGTCTTAAATGCTTTTGTAAACAGGTAAAACACTGTTAGCGTTGAAAAGTACCTGAGTAGCGTCAAAATACCATGCACGGGCAAGTGTGCATCAAAAAAGTTAAGCGGTTCATCGATTTCTCACTTGCAAGCAAGACTGTGCATTGTTTCTCCTTCTCCGGTCGGGTCAGCGTGTGTCGTTTTTCCTCTCCACAGGAGAGCGATGCGTCTATCAGGGCAGCACTCGGGTTAGGGCAGGCGGTGCGTTGCTTTTCTGTGCCCTGCAAGTTTTGCATCGAAAATCCTGCTGCACGGTGTTAGCAACACCGCGCTGTGTGGGTTGCGACGTTACCAGCCTCTGTTAGCGATGCAGGCTCCGTTTCTCCAGCAGCGAGCGTCGATCTTCCACGCTGCAAGTGGCGAGTCGATTTTAGCCTTGGAGCCAGCGGCACGTCATTTCTTCAGCCTCGTCTCAGAGGTTGCGTCAGAAATTTCCCCGCACGGCGGTCCGTGCGTGGAATTCTCAATCTTGGTCTGCCAGATTCGCCTGTCAAGGCCCCAGGAACTGGATAGGGCACCACTTGGCAGGGCAGGAGTCTCAGCAGAGAGTCCTGGTGCTGGCAGGGGAAGTCTTTGATGGCCCTGAGACTTCAACAACAGGAGGCAAGCTCAGGACAAGCCCTTGGAGATTTCTTCAGAAGCAGGAATTCACATCAAAGTCCAGTCTTTGTCCCCTTTTACCAGGCAAAAGCAGAAACTGCAGGATAGCTCCACTAAGCACAGTCACTGGCAGGGCAGTACTTCCCCTCAGCTCTTCTCCAGCCAGAGGTCCCTCTTGATGTCCAGAAGTGATCAAAGTCTGTGGTTTTGGGTGCCCTTCTTATACCCATTTTGCCCTTTGTAGTAGGCTTACTTCAAAGGAAAGTCGCTCTTGTTTGTGAAATCCTGCCTTGACCAGGCCAGGCCCCAGATACACACCAGGGGGTTGGAGACTGCATTGTGTGAGGGCAGGCACAGCCCTTTAAGGGGTGAGTGACCACTCCTCCTCTCCCTCCTAGCACAGATGGCTCATCAGGATATGCATACTACAACCCAGCTCCCTTTGTGTCACTGTCTAGAGAGAGGTGCAAACAGCCCAACTGTCAAAATGAACCAGACAGGGAAACCAAAAACAGGCAGAGTCACAGAATGGTTTAAGCAAGAAAATGCTCACTTTCTAAAAGTGGCATTTTCAAACACACAATCTGAAAATCAACTTTACTAAAGGATGTATTTTTAAATTGTGAGCTCCTAGACCCCAAACTCCACATGTCTATCCTCTCCAAAAGGGAATATACACTTTAATCATGTTTAAAGGCATCCCCAATGTTAACCTATGAGAGGGATAGGCCTTGCAACCGTGAAAAACGAATTTGTCAGTATTTCACTGTTTGCACATATAAAACACAATAGTATATGTCCTACCGTAAACATACACAGCACCCTGCCCCTAAGGGCTACCTAGGGCCTACCTTAGGGGTGTCTTACATGTAAGAAAAGGGGAGGTTTATGCCTGGCAAGTGGGTACACTTACCAAGTCGAATTGGCAGTTTAAAACTGCCCAAACAGACACTGCAGTGGCACGTCTGAGCCATGTTTACAGAGCTACTAATGTGGGTGGCAGACCCAGTGCTGCAGACCCACTAGTAGCATTTGATTTACAGGTCCTGGGCACCTCTAGTGTACTTTACTAGGGACTTACCAGTAAATCAAATAGGCCAATCATGGAAATCCAATCTACAATAAAATTTACACAGAGAGCATATGCACTTTAGCACTGGTTAGCAGTGGTAAAGTGCTCAGAGTTCTAAAGCCAAAGAAAAACAAGTCAGAAGAAATAGGAGGCAGGAGACAAAAAGATTGGGGATGACCCTGCATAAGCAAAAGAGTCCAAACACACCAAACAGACATTGGGGGAAAGGAAATACCCTTTCCTTTCCCCCAATGCCTCTTTGTTCTCCCAAATCCTCCACCCCAACTGCAAACTCACCGGATGCGCTGGAAGCAATTGGCTTACAGTTTATCCCAACATCTTTTTGTGACGTCCGCATGCTGTGCACGCTTACATCATCAGATGCCGCAGGGAGGAGGGGGGTAATGGGGGGGCAGCAGAAGTACTTCCGCAGCCATGTCTTGTGGGAAGTGCAGAAGGGCATCCCACGGGGGGAGTGCCAGCACTTACCCCGCAGGTGAGTGCCAGGATGTCCGGGAGCCAACCGACGCAGATGCCCAACATGTTGGACACCTCTCGGCCGTCCGACGCACGGAAGGGGTTAATAACTAATGTAAATAGCTCTACACAGGTCGGTAGTCTTTCTTCTATGATTATGCTCATGTGAACGGTATATGGGATTATTAAAATGGCTCAGCGCATGTGTGAACAAGGTCACATAGTGACTGAAACATATTACCACATGCTTTCCACTGAAGAATAACTGTGACAGTAAATATACAAGAAATAAGGAGAGTTCGGTGTCTGCGGCTGGTCCTTGTTGGATTCCTGAGAGAGTGGGAATATGCATATATATTGAATTTTGGCTCAGTTATGTCGACTTGGCTGTAACCGATGTTTGTACATCGGTCAACACCAAGTACACACACACAAATCTCACTGACCCACTGGTGTTGTTCTGAACAACATTTTACCAAAAAGACACACTTGCTGAAATTCGTGCAGTGTAACTGCATAAGATTCCCAGTTTTCAAACTTGAAAGGAGAAACATGTTTTCTTGAAGCATTATCTCCCATTCCAACGTCCGAACTCATAATGGGAATGTCACGCTGGGGTAGAGGCGTAACGTAAAATTATGTGGGCCTCTCCAGAATGTGACGGGCGCCTTCTGAGTCTCTGTATCTCACAGATCTTTATTGACCTTGAGCTAAATGGGGCCCCCTAAAATATTGGGGTCCCTGGAGGGTTGGGGGCTACTTTGAGGGTTGAGGACCCCCAGCGCCACAGGGGCTGCAAGGGCCTTTGGGCCAGATGTAGTTAGGTCCGTTTTTGCGAATCGGAAATTGAGAGTCGGTGCGACTCGCAATTTCCAATTCGCAAAATCAGAAGCAGAACGGTGTCTCAGACACCGTCTGCGAGTCGCTATGGGTCGCTATAGCGAGTCCCTGCACTCACAGTGATGGTGGCCTGCTGAAGACAGCACACCTCCATGTCTGTGACTGCTTTTTAAATAAAGCAGTTTTTTTATTTATTTTGCAGCCCGTTTTCCTTAAAGGAAAATGAGTTACAAAATAAAAAAAATTACAAAACCATTTGGTTTCGGTTTTTCAGAGTAGGCAGTGGTCCATTGGACCATTGCCTGCTCTGAAAACCCCTTTTTGGCAACATTCACAAAGGGGAAGGGTTCCCATGGGGACCCCTTCCCTTTTGCGAATGGGTTACCACCAGTGTGACACTGGTGGTAACTGCGAATTGCTTTGCGACTGCATTCGCGGTCACAAAGCAGTTTAGCATAGCGATGCGAGTCGCAGACAGGAAGGCGACACCCCTTCCTATCTGCGAGTCGCATTCACAATTTGCGAGTCGGTACCGACTCGCAAATTGTGAATGAGCATCGCAATCGGCATTTTGCATGCCGCAAACTGCGATTTATGCAGTTTGCACCATGCAAAATGCTTGCTACATCTGGCCCTTAGTTACATGCCTGCACTGGGGAAAAACAGTACCCAATTGTATTGATTCTTCCGCGGGTCTTCATGATTAGCACCCATAAATCTCAAAGAAGAATAGAATTTGTGAGTGCTTTTTGTGTTGAAGTCCCAGCAAATTTTAATTGCACAAGACAGTGTGCATAATAGAGAGGCATGTCATAAAGTGCCCCCATCCTGTAGCATGTGAGCACTTTGCGGGAGACAGAATGCACTATGACAGTGGATTTAAACACTGACAAGTTTAGGAGAACAGAGCAAGTAAAGGTAGTCGGGGATGCTGTTCTGCATGAGATGATAGGGATAACTGATGAGCAAGAAAATGCTATTTAGAACCGAACCCATCCTCAACGAACAATGTTGCAGAGACAGCAAGGACATGCAATTAGAAGCCTGTGCCTTGGAAACAACACAAATTGCATTTCAGTTTCTTATAGCTACATGAAACCATGTGTGAAATTAGACATTGCAACAATGTTCACAGCTTGTAAATCACAGTACGGAACAGCCAATTGCTCTCATTTACAACCCCACTCTTTCCTTTGTGCCAGTGAAAGATAGTCAGGGCTCTGTTTAACATATAGGCCCTCATTCCGACCCTGGCGGTTTCAAACCGCCATGGTGGAGGGCAGAGGAAGCACCGCCAACAGGCTGGCGGTGCTTCCCGGGCCATTCTGACCGCGGCGGTAAAGCCGCGGTCAGAAAAGGGGAACCAGCGGTTTCCCGCCGGTTTTCCCCTGGCCCAGGGAATCCTCCAAGGCGGCGCCGCCATGGGGATTCCGACCCCCTTCCCGCCAGCCTGTTCCTGACGGTTTACACTGGAAGAGGCTGGCGGGAACGGGCGCCTAACAGGGCCCCACAAAGATTTTCAGTGTCTGCTTCGCGCCACTGCACCAATCGCACCCCTGCAAATCCGCCGGCTCCATTCGGAGCCGGCATCCTCTTTGCAGGGGCTTTCCCGCTGGGCCGGCGAGCGATCTTTTGGAGATCACCCGCCGGGCCAGCGAGAAAGTTGTAATGACCCCCGCGGTCATTTGACCGCGGTGTGGTCTTTTGGAGGTTTCCGCCGCCCGCCGGGGTCGGAATGACCCCCATAATTCCAAAGCCCCAAATCACACCCATGGGCTGTGATCAGGAAGATGCCACAAGGCACTGATTTGCAGCTAGTACTATTATTAGAAATATGACACCGTGGCCCTTATTGGCACCTGGTGCTATGAAAAGAAAGATGACTCCATGGCACCGATTCACACTCAGTACAATGGTTAGAAAGATGACTCCATGGCACCGATTCACTCCCAGTACTACGATCAGAAAGAAGCCACCGTGCACTGTTCACAACCAGGGCTATGGTTAGGAAGAGGCCACCATGGAACACAGTCACACCCAGTACTAAGACAAGAAGGATGACACCATGGCCATCATTCGCACTGGTGGTATGATAAGAAAGATGACACCAAGCCTCCAATTCTCGCCTGGTGCTACAAAAACAAAGATGGCACCATGGCCCGATGACACCAAGCCTCCAATTCTCGCCTGGTGCTACCAAAAACAAAGATGGCACCATGGCCCCGATGACACCAAGCCTCCAATTCTCGCCTGGTGCTACAAAAACAAAGATGCCACCATGGCCCTGATGACACCAAGCCTCCAATTCTCGCCTGGTGCTACCAAAAACAAAGATGGCACCATGGCCCCGATGACACCAAGTCTCCAATTCTCGCCTGGTGCTACAAAAACAAAGATGGCACCATGGCCCCGATGACACCAAGCCTCCAATTCTCGCCTGTTGCTACAAAAACAAAGATGGCACCATTGCCCTGATGACACCAAGCCTCCAATTCTCACCTGTAGCTACAAAAACAAAGATGGCACCATGGCCCTGATGACACCAAGCCTCCAATTCTCACCTGGTGCTACAAAAACAAAGATGGCACCATGGCACTGATGACACCAAGGCTCCAATTCTCACTTGGTGCTACAAAAACAAAGATGGCACCATGGCCATGATGACACCAAGCCTCCAATTCTCACCTGGTGCTACAAAAACAAAGATGGCACCTTGGCCCTGATTTAATCCCAGTGCTGGTATGACAATAAAGATGACACCATGGCCCCGATTCACACCTGGTGCTATGGTAAGAAAGATTACTCCATGGCACTGATTCACACCCAGTACTATTATTAGAAAGGTGCCAACATGACACTGATTTGCACAGAGTACTATGATATGAAAGATTGCACCAGGTCCCAGACTCAAACCTGGTACTGCAAAAAGAAAGACAGCACCATGGCCCTGATTCACACTCGGTGCTATGACCCAATGGCCCTATTCCTTTCCGATGCTGCTATAATAAGAAAGATGGCAACATGGGCTTGATTCATACCTGCTTCTAGAGTAAGAAAGATGCCAACAGAGTCTCAACTCACACTGTGATGTGAGTAGAAAGATGGCATCATGGCCCGATTAACACCTGATGCTTGAGTAAGAAAGATGGCACTATGGCCCCAATTCACACCTGTGCTACGATAAGAAACATGACACCATGGTCCTTTTTTTTCACCCCTGATGATATGGTAAGAAAGATGACGCAGTGCCATGATTTACAAAAAAATCTTTAATAGAAAGTTGACAACTTGCCAACTAGTCACACCTGGTGATGTGAATAGAAAGATGACACCAGGGCCCTGATTCACAGCCAGTGCTGAGGTAAGAAAGATGACACCATGGCCTGGTTATGGTTAACAGATTACTTCAAGGCTTTGACTGAAACACAGGGCTATATTTGCCAGATTACTCCATATGCTTATTTAATGCCTATTGTTACAGTTACCAGAATCATTTTTGGGTCTCCGGCACATGCAAGACTAGGTTATAAGATGAACTCATGGGCCTTACTCGCACTTTGGCCCTGATTTATACTTTTTGACGCTAAACAGCGCTACCGCAGTTTAGCGTCAAAATGTATAATGCCAGCCAGCGCCATTCCAAGACGCCTGCTGGGCGTCTTATTTATGGAATGGCGCGATCCGGCGCAAAGGGTAGGCCAGCGGGAAATAAATTGACGTTAGCAGGGTGGGGGTGGCAGTATGGGAGAAGGGGGTTTAGTGTTATAGAATGACGTTAGGCTAGTTAGAGTAAAAAATGATTACTCTAACCAGTCTAGCGTCAATTATTGACGCTAAACCTACCATACCACATGACTCCTGTCTTAGAAAAGACAGGATTCATGCCCACCACCCCAATGACCAGCACAGGGGACAAGGGTCCCCTGGGCATGGCCATTGCACCCTGTGCCATGAAGGGGGGCCCATATCTGTGCCCCCTATTGCATTTTTAAAAAAGGTAAATACTTACCATTACTTGCCTCTACTTACCTAGGATGGGGTTCCTCATCCTCCGCTGTCCCTCTGGTATGGGTGGGGGTGTCCCTGGGGCCTGGGGAGGGCACCTGTGGACTCATTCTGTGGAGTTCCACAATGGAAATGAGCTCACATGTCCCCTAATGCCTGTCCTGACCCAGGCATTAAATAATGGCGCTGAGCAGGCTTAGCACCATTATTTAGGCCAGCCTACCTCCTGTGCCCCATTTTTGCACGGGAGAATAAATAAGGCGCTAGGGCCTTAGAGTCATTTTTTGCCCGGGAACGCCTGCCTTGCATCTCATTGACGCAAGGTAGGTTTTCACGGTAAAAAAATGATTGTAACTCCATAATTTTGTCACTAGACGTGTCTAGGGCCAAAGTACAAATATGGAGTTAAGTTTGCACTGAATTAGCGTAAAAAAAAATGATACTGATTCAGTGCAAACAGAGTATAAATATGCCCCCTTGTGTGTAGAAACAGTGGGCTCCTTGGGTCTGATTCACACTCAGAGCTACTATTATTTGATGACCCCATGGGCCTGATTCACCCCCACGGCTATGGCTGCCAGATGATGTCACCGTCCGATTCAAAGCGAGGACTAAGGTTAAAAAATGACTCAGAAGCCCAGATTCACTCTCTGTACCAGAAGATTTCATGGGTTTGAGTCGCACTTGACTATTCTTACAAGAGGACTCCATGGACTAGGTTCCCTCTCTGAATACTGTTACTAGAAGACTTCAAGACATAATTTCAACCAGGAACTAAGTTATCAGATGACTCCATAGGCCTGATTTAAACCAGAGGCTACTGATATCAGACAGCTCCAAGTAGCTTGAATTTTACTCAGGGTTACTTGTTATGGGCTGCTAGTACTTAAGTTCCATTAGTAATGGAATCTGGGTTGGGAATGTTGATTGGGTTTGGAATGTTGCCATGACAATTCTGGTGCAGCGTTCAGGGAAAGACAGTTAGTCTTCTTTGGATGGGCTACTGAAAGGGCCGTGTGATGTTCTTCTTGCGAATAAACACTTCTCTATCATCTAAGCTTTCAACCTTGTGTTGTTATTCACAGCACATTTTTGTGCGAGCAGTTAGTACCCCGCATGATGGAACAGCACTAGTGTGACCGATTTGCTTAATTTTCATCAAATGGACATTAAGCAGGCAAGTCATTGGCACTGTGTGTGTCCGTGTACTTCAAGGCTCTGCGGGTCATAATTTATGGATTAAGGATTGGTGTGCACAGGCTAATTTAATTAGGAACAGCAGTAATAAACTTTCTGAGGCAATTTCACCTTTTCCATTGCCAGCGTGATCCACGCAAGCATACACTCACTGAGGTGCGAGCCAGAGTCTTTCAAATACTGTTGTCAGTGTGAGCTGCACAAGCCTGGTCCACCGAGTCCACAGAGTCCACTGTATTGTGAGTTGGATCCTCAAGCTCACCTCCCCGCCTGACTTTTTCACACCCTTCTTTACCTGACGCGCTGTACTAGAGCATATACAAACTCAATAGCCTGCTAAAAGCACATCAATTATGCATGGAGGCCATATTTATGGAAGAAATATCCTCGGCAATAGGCCCGCCTTATTGTCTAATCATATGATTGTAATTACTTTTAACCGCATCTTCGGATCCCAGCAATAGGCACACCTGTCTGTTTACCAGTTGCTTGCATTATCACGAACATTTTACTGTTGTACCATTGGATGTCCTTGGGGATACCTTCACATTTTCATAAGAACAATTCACATTTTCAAGTTGTGGCGACAAGCATGCCATAATTTCATCATTGTGGTGTTGTTTCAGAAATAAATACACTGTACTGGTCCGCTGGGGAAACATCCTGAGGAACTCTGCTACATTGTACTACTGTTGATACATTCACTTAGGTATTTCTGATTGTCTCGAATTGCGGCATTTTGTGTTGTATGATATATGTTAGAGGGAAAGTATTTAAGGTATTGGTTGCTGCTCTGCTCAGTACTGTGATTTTGGCAAAATGCAAAATGCTAATATTCCTCCGCCTTTTTTGACAGAAGCGTGTGTCCAAAAGTACAAATGGATCCATTGGTTTAAAAACTTTGACAGTTACTTAATTGTCATTGATGGAGACACATTTAATGCAAGAAGAAAATTTACACAGCTTTAAATTGTCTAGGTGTGTAAGAACAATGCATATCTGACCATTTAATCACAGTTCCTCAACCTCCTGACACAGAACGGGATACAGAAGTTATTAATAGACTAAAAAACAATTTCAAGGATGACACCAGTATTATAGTGGAAAGGCACAGATCCTTTACCAGAACACAATCACAGTTTCAGACCATTGATAATTTCTTAGTTGAGTTAAGAGTGTTAGCCCTGACATGCAACTTTGATGGTAAACTGGATAATTATTTCAGGGACCAAACTGTAGTTAATAGTTTTGACAAGCGCATCCAGCAGAAATAGTTATGTTGTTTGAATCCCAATCTGCAGGAAGCACTATAGATTGCTAGAGGAATAGAAAGGTTGATCCAGGCTTCAAAAGAGTTGAACAAATTTCTATGGAACAGATGCATGCGATTACTCTCAAAGCCAAAGCTCAAATTTCCCTTGATAAAGTTATAAAAAAAGGAGGGAGACCTATCAGGCATTCCAATATGTTTTAGATGTGGATCTAGTGACCACCTAGCCAATGTTAAAAGTTGCCAAGTGGCCAATAAACTGTTTGAAATGTAAGACATTGGGCTATTTCACAAAAGTATGCAAAAGAACACAAAAAGTGGGGAATCTCATTCTTCCAGAGAATTGGCAGAATAATTAGACACTAGGGTTGTCTTATCCATTAAGATGATAAAGACTTCTCAAAATAATGTTCAAAGTGGTGATCCTATTTGCGATGTTTGCAGAGATAAATTTTAATTGAAGGTCATGGTGGTTTCGGGATCACCTATCACTATTATTACTGACAAAGTGTACCATTCCAAGTGGGGTTCTATCCAGTTATGGCACCTGACATATGCACTATTGCATTTAGCAGCCATAGTATTGATTTGATTGTTTTTTTCATTCATGAATTGTCATTTAAAAGAAGGCCCATCTCTACAAAAATATACATAGCTGTAAAAGGTTACACTATCTTGTGATGGAAAGATCAAAGCACACTTGGCATGGTGCTCAGACTGGAAACTGAGTGTCCCATTTCCTTAGTAGATCCGGTGGTGTAACCCCAAGAGACAAACAAAATATGTAAGGATCAATTATCTCAACCTCAAATGTTAACAAAGTCGCTTGAGAATCATGGTTCTCTGATTGAGGATAGACTTGGGTTGGTAAAAGGATTAAAGCATGACATTCTCTTAAAGAAGGATGCTGTACTAGCTGCACATAAAACAAGAAATTTTCCTTTATGTATTAGAGGTCACTTGAATGATCATCTTGTTAAATTGTGTTCTGATAAAGTCATTGAGCCCTTCGATACCTCAGAGTGGGATTTCCCCATTGTGGTTGCCAAGAAGAAGAATGGGAAAATAAGACTGTGAGTGGACCTCAGATGTCTCAACAAGAACATTTTAGTAGATTGCTTCCCTCTTCCTAAAATTGAAGAAATGCTAGCACAAGGTGGTTTCTACCATTGACCTTAGAGCAACGTATCACCAGATGTAATTATGTCACAGTTCCAGCCCTTTATCCACCTTTAACACTCCTTTTGGTACATACAGGTTCCTAAGTCTACCTTTCGGCCTAGCCTCAGCTGCATCGGTCTTTCAAAAATTAATGTTTAAACTTTTTGTTGACAGTAAACAAGTTCTGGAATACTAAGGCGATGTCCTGATAGTCACGAATAATGAGAAGGAGCATTTGGAAGTTTAGGACAACTTTTTGAGCACACTAGAAAAACACAGTTTAACAGTAAAAGAAGATACATTTTGCTTCATGGCTCCTGAGGTGGAGTATTTGGGGCACATTTTGCCTAAAGCAGGAATTAAACCCAAGTCGAATTTGGTTGCTGCAGTTAAAAAAGAGCCCAGATCCTACAGACAAAGACCAGTTAAGATCCTTTTCAGGGCTGTGTGAATATCATTCCAGATTCCTACAGAACTTTGCTTTACACACTAACCTCTTAAGGGGAATGTTATGCAAGGGGACTGAATATGTATAGGGGTCTGAAGAACGTGTTGATGCGCTTGCCTTATCACCATTCAAATATTATCAATTGTGCCACTAGATCCTAGTGGGATTGGTCTGGGGGCAGTACTATTACAACTGACAGAAGGGAAAGTAGGTACCATAGCGTTTGCCTCCAGATGCCTGTCCACCGCAGAGCATAATTACATAATTACAGCACAATAGATTGTGAGGCGCTGGCCTGCATGTGGGAAACTAGGAATTATTCCATGTCTCAGTAGGAACACAAATTGTCCCTCATTACAGATCACAAACCCTCAGTGTCTGCTTTCCAAGAAGAATTTGAGCAAGGCCAGTCCCCGGTTTGCTTGCAAGAATGTATGAATTCAATTTTGATGTAAAACATATTCCAGGTGCAAAGAACGCCAGGGTAGATTATTTATCAAGGTGTCCTATGGAAGTGCATTAAATTATGGATGGTAGTCGAGTGTGTGGTTGGGAAAGTGAATGGTGTGTTAATTTCCAGTAAAACTGTTTAATTTGTGGAATAGAAAGAATGTGCTGAGAAAGACAGTTGTCAAACCATGTTAAGAAAGTTCATCACCAGTGGTTGGCCTCAGGGAAGGAACTGGAGTGATGAAATTAGATCTTTTTACAAGATCAAAGATGAACAATCTATTGAAGAAAGACTGGTATTGCCTAGCGACAGACTAATTCCCCCAGTTGTTTAAGAAAGCACTTGGAATCAGTTGTCTCCTTCTACTGTCAATGTGAGAAAACTATTTGTAAATTTTGTTTAATTCATGAAAGTGCAGTGCTTTACTCACTCTCTTGCTCGTCATCACTTTATTTTGTATTTATTTTATAGTTACTCTACTTTTTGCGAGGGCTTGGCAGCTACACCCCATTGTGGGCTTCTCATGTTTCTTTATCATACACTCCCTCAATTCATCCAGGGTACTTTTGAATTTTTTTTTGTGAGAGCCCAGCATCTGTACACTACTTCTGAGCCACCAGTTGCTTGCCACAATTTACGCAGCACCTCATGCAGAATTTATTTTTTACTTTACTATTTTGGAATGTCTGTTCAACATCTTTGAACAATAAATTCATATTTACTTTTAAGGATGGCCACTGCCTATGCATGCATGCACAGATAGGCATTTTATAAAATAATCTTCCTGTTTAAAAAATTCAATCAAATATCAAATATGACATCAGCATGTGAGTACATAAACACAGCAGCCACCTTGTAATGATTTTTTTTAACCGCTTCGGAGCAGAGGACAGCTTGAATCCATACTCCACACTGGTGCTTGTGTGCGGTGAATATCTCTGAGCCGTCCTTGCACAAAAGGAAGTAAATCCCTCTGGATACCTGCTTGGGGATTATCGCAGGCAAGCAATCCCCAAGCAAGAACCCACCATTAGACACCAAGAAGGGGGAAGTGGGCCCTTGGGCAAGGGCTTTAGCTCCCATTGAGCATTACTTTTAGACAATTCAGTATTTCTACCACCCCAGGGGAAGATGAAGCAATAGTCCCCGATCTGTCCCCGGAGGGGGTGGGGGGACAGACAGCCTACTAGGCACCAGATGCTCTTTTTTATTAGTGTAAGGGTGGGGGCTGCTCAGAATGGTCATCCACAAAATGGACACAGACTTTCTGTCCCTCCTGTGGGGCAGATCGGGGCAATAGCCCTCGATATCCCCCCCCCCCCCCATTGGGCTGAAAGCCCAGTAAACACCAGGAAACATTTTTTTCTCTTTATTGCCCACTATGGACATGGTTATGTCCCTACATCAATATTGGGACTGAAGTCTTTCAGCCCCCTCGGGGGGTAGATGAGGCCCAAGCCCCTGATCTGATCTGCCCCCTGGAGGGGCAGAAAGCCCACTAGGCACCACAGATTATTTTTTAGAAAAGTCTAGCGGTGGGGGACTGCCCAGAATGGGCATGGCAATGCCCCTACCCCCCAAAAAAATGAGGGCACAGTCCTTCTGCTCCAACTGGGGGGCATATGGGCTAATTACTCCTTATCAGCCCCCCTGGGGGTAGAAACTCCACCAAACATCAGGGTTTATTTTTATTTTTATTTTTTTAAAGAGGGTGGGATCTGCCAATCATGAGCATGGCAAATTCCCACTCCAAATAAATGGGGACACAGTTTTTGTGCCCCCCCTTGGGGGGGGTAGACAGTGCACTAGATGCCAGGGGAATAACAAAATTGAGGAGTGGGGGCTGGGGCTGCCCACCACCATGGCATGTTATGGCCCCACCCCAACTGAAAGGGGCAACAGTCTTTCTGCTTCCCCTGCAGACTAAAGCATCTCACCCCAATGGCAAGCAAGAGGACATTTGACTCTTTTGGGTGCTGATTTTACATATGGGGCAGGGGACTTTGGCTAACTCGCAATATATCATCCAACTTCCAATGGTGAATGGCTACACTTTTTGGGCTTGGGAGGCTGCCACCTGGAAAAACCTACTAGATCAAAACACTTCTGAAAAGTCGACATCTGGAGGAATCCATAGTGGTGTGCTTCACAAGGACCCCACACCATTCCTTTCACCCACAATGCTCTGCAAATCTCCAAATTTGCCTGAAGTCACACATTTTCCCCACAGTGACAGGAACAGATCCAACCGAGGTCAATAAGAGTCTCCACGCACAGGCTCCCATTGTCCATATTCCGGACATTTCCATAACAGAAACGTAATGAAATTTTACGATTTCAGGCAAAGTGTGAGGTTTGCAGGGCATTGCGGGTAAAATAAACATAACAGGATCCACGCAAGTCACACCATCCTATATTCCCCTAGGTGTCTAGTTTTCTACAGGTTAGCCAGGTTTCCCTAGGTGTTGACTTAGCTAGGGGCCAAAAATGCCTTTTAAATGAAAGCCAGTGTATAAGAAAGATGACAGTTTTAAAAATACCCTCCAAATCATACGCCAGTATGGGTACCAACAAATTCAGAGATGTAGAAATATCCTCTGCTCCTAAACTCCTTTCTTGATACCCATTTTTCACTCTGCCTGTTCCGCTATAATAAATGGTCTATACTCAGTACTCAGTACTCAATGAAAAACCATTGTACGGTGCAGCTCAGTTGTTTGCCCTGGGTACCTTGGGTTTTTGGAGAACCTACAAACCCTATAAATCCTACAACCAGAAGAAACTAGCGGAAGTAATGCTATATTGCTTTGTCAATTGGCCATCGTGACAAAAAGTTACAGATGGAAATGTTGTAACAGCTGCACAATTTTTTGCCTACTCATTTTCAATAGTTCTTTATTTCAACAGTTATTTTTCTTGGGAAAACCTTGAGGGATTTACACATATGCCCCCTTGGTGAATTCAGAATTGTGTCTACTTTACAGAAATTCATGGCTGTTCTGGATCACCCATGGATTTCACACTGGTTTCCACAACAAACTGGAAGTAGGTTGAGAGCACAAAAAATAGGGAAAATAGGCTAGAAAAATGCCAAGACTATGGTACAAAAATAGGTTTATTGATTCAGCTCTTCATGTTCCTGAAAGCTGGGAAGATCGTGACTTTAGTACAGCAAACTGTTTGTGGATGCCTTTGTTAGAAGAAAAAACAGACACTTTTATCTGGAACACTTTTCCCCTATTTTTCTAAAAAAGAAACTCATAATAGTACTATATTCTGTCTATTTTCATCCGCTCCAGGTGAATCAACAAACCCTGAGCACCTTTAGAATCCCCCGGGTGTTGGAAAAAAGACACAAACTTGACGTGGATAGCTTATGTGGTCAAAAAGTTATGGGGGGATCAGCTAGAACTACCCCAAATAGGTGAACAAGGCACAGCACAGATGGGGTGGGGTGTTGGAAGGCCCATCAGCAAACAGAAATATCTTCCGAAGACAACAGGCGTGCACACATATGTGGTGCACACATATGCAGTGACCTTCTTTGAATTATTTTTTGCTTTAAGAAAAATCTTATCAGGATGTGCAAACATCCAAGTGTGGTGAGTCTCTTGAGAGGAATTTTCTTGAAGCAAGAAAATTCATACAAGATCATCAGCGTGTGCGCACAAGCATAAATCAGG
This sequence comes from Pleurodeles waltl, assembly GCF_031143425.1. Lineage (NCBI taxonomy): Eukaryota > Metazoa > Chordata > Amphibia > Caudata > Salamandridae > Pleurodeles > Pleurodeles waltl. Next base: position 1,129,608,451 of record NC_090448.1, read on the forward strand.
TTCGTTTTTGAATGATTTTTCATTCACTTTAAGAAAAACCCTGTCAAGATGGCTGCCACACACGCATCTGCAAACATGGTGGCCAACTAAGGGGAAAACGCATTGGCAAAGCCAATAGTTTTCATGGTTTCATGCTTTGCCATTACTTGTTACTCAACAGATTTAGGAGATAAGTGCAAATTGAGCCCACCCCATTGTTAACATATGCAGTTACCACTTGGCCCTGATTGATGTAACTGCCTGTGCAAACCAGTGCACTTAGGTGAAAACATACACATTATTGGCAGAAATGTTATTAGTATGCGTTAGTATGTATCAAATTTTAACCTTGATCAGTAAATTGAGAGCACCCTGCACAAATATAATTAGAGCTGTGCCTCTTAGTCTCCAATTTCACCAGTCCTACCTTGTTAATATATTCATTCCTGACCTTTGGGATGAGAAATGATGTCTTGTATGAGAGTGCAAAACAAAATTACAATATCACAGTTGATGTCAGGCAATATTGAGAAACTACACTCTGTGTGAAGATGGGCAGTGTTACTCTATGTAATCCCAAGTTGCCTGAGATTTTCTACTTCATAGGCAGCAATTCAGTGTGACTGGATGCCTCTCCCAATAAAGGTGGGATGCCATGCTGCAGCTAATTTGTGAACCGGTGGGAACAGTTTCCCCCATCACTTCTTAGTGATACTCTTGACCTGCCAGACACTATCCCAGGAACAAGTAAGCCCCAGCATTGGGAAGGCTCACAGGTTGTTTGCAGAACATGTTTATGACTTTCCATCCATGTATAACCTGTGCTCAGTTGTGTCTTGATGAAGAAAACATGGCAGAACCTTTTTTCAGCCACGTGGAAGGGTTATTGGAAGGAGCAACTAAAAGCGCTTGAGTATCCCGGGCAAGAAGCTGTGCTTTCAAGCATTACATTAATATTGGAAACCCAGGCTTGGTGTAGAACACAATGGCCATTGAAAATGTTGAGATGATGGTGGTGATGTTCTGTCATTATTTCATGATTTGCATTACAAACATTTATCTGCACTCTACACACACACACACACACACACACATATAAAGTGTGATTTTCACGTTAAATGTATCCTTAGGGTAATAGCTTTTTAGAAAATTTGCATATGTGCTAAAATTGAGAGAACATTATTTTTAATATTAATGATTGTAATGGTGCATTGATCTAACGTAATTGCACTTGATATCAATTTGCCGGAACAGTGAAAGTGTAATTAGTGTTGAGAGGATGTCATGTCACATTTTTATGTGAGACATTATTTTATTAAAACAAATGCAGTTGTGATGTCTGTTCATCTTGCTCCTGCTCATGACCTTCCCAATCAGTGTCTGAACTACATGTGGCATCTCCCATTGTTTCCGTGGAACACAAAGTGAATGACATCAAAGGTGTGTGCGCAAAGTATTATTTTCAAGCACTTCTATTGGGAGTTTCGCTGTAAGTGTGAACATTCCATGAACCATTGTTGGTAAAATGTTTTATTTTGTGTTCATCTCGGAGCGCAGGTCTTTAGCAAAACAAAAGGATGATGGACGGAGTGCTGAACAATGCAAACACTCACCCCCAGTCACAGATCTGGGTTTAATCCATTGTTCTTTTGCTCACCATGCCACCCCAGTTTGGACCCAGCCATATGCAAATCAGTCTTGACCCTGTTCCTCATGGGAACAGTCCAGCCCGAACTGCCAAGCCAGGGCCTCGCTGGACCGTAAACAAGCATCCTGGGACCGGTTTCAGGGTTTCACCCTTCATCAGCCAGGCTAGCTTGAATCCAGTGGCACAGTGAGCAAGGGACCCACGTCTGGGCATACCCTTCCCACTTAGGGCAACTTTAGCAAAACAAAAGGATGATGGACGGAGTGCAGAACAATGCAAACACTCACCCCCAGTCACAGATCTGGGTTTAATCCATTGCTCTTTTGCTCACCATGCCACCCCAGTTTGGACCCAGCCATATGCAAATCAGTCTTGACCCTGTTCCTCATGGGAACAGTCCAGCCCGAACTGCCAAGCCAGGTCCTCGCTGGACCGGAAACAAGCATCGTGGGACCGGTTTCAGGGTTTCCCCCTTCATCAGCCAGGCTAGCTTGAATCCAGTGGCACAGTGAGCAAGGGACCCACGTCTGGGGATACCCTTCCCACTTAGGGCAACTTTAGCAAAACAAAAGGATGATGTACGGAGTGCTGAACAATGCAAACACTCACCCCCAGTCACAGATCTGGTTTAATCCATCGTACGGAAACAAGCATCCTGGGACCGGTTTCAGGATTTCACCCTTCATCAGCCAGGCTAGCTTGAATCCAGTGTCACAGTGAGCAAGGGACCCACGTCTGGGCATACCCTTCCCACTTAGGGCAACTTTAGCAAAACAAAAGGATGATGTACGGAGTGCTGAACAATGCAAACACTCACCCCCAGCCACAGATCTGGGTTTAATCCATCGTTCTTTTGCTCACCATGCAAGCCCGAACTGCCAAGACAGCCCCCGCTGGACCGGAAACAAGCATCCTGGGACCGGTTTCAGGGTTTCACCCTTCATCAGCCAGGCTAGCTTGAATCCAGTTGCACAGTGAGCAAGGGACCCACGTCTGGGCATACCCTTCCCACTTAGGGCAACTTTAGCAAAACAAAAGGATGATGGACGGAGTGCTGAACAATGCAAACACTCACCCCCAGTCACAGATCTGGGTTTTTATCCATCATTCTTTTGCTCACCATGCCACCCCAGTTTGGACCCAGCCATATGCAAATCAGTCTTGACCCTGTTCCTCATGGGAACAGTCCAGCCTGAACTGCCAAGCCAGGTCCTCGCTGGACCGGAAATAAGCATTCTGGGACCGGTTTCAGGGTTTCACCCTTCATCAGCCAGGCTAGCTTGAATCCAGTGGCACAGTGAGCAAGGGACCCACATCTGGGCATACCATTCCCACTTAGGGCAACTTTAGCAAAACAAAAGGATGATGGACGGAGTGATGAACTATGCAAACACTCACCCCCAGTCACAGATCTGGGTTTAATCCATCGTTCTTTTGCTCCCCATGTCACCCCAGTTTGGATCCAGCCATATGCAAATCAGTCTTGACCCTGTTCCTCATGGGAACAGTCCTGCCCGAACTGCCAAGCCAGGTCCTCGCTGGACCGGAAACAAGCATCCTGGGACCGGTTTCAGGGTGTCACCCTTCATCAGCCAGGCTAGCTTGAAACCGGTGAGCAAAATAATGGATGGATTAAACCCAGATCTGTGACTGGGGTGAATGTTTGATTGGTTCCGCATTCCGTCCATCCAGTTGCGCTATCCCACAGCGTTTGTGTTTTGCTTTCTTTTGCCGCCCTAAGTGTGCCGGGTATGCCCAGACGTGGGTCCCGGGCTCACTGTGCCACTGGATTCAAGCTAGCCTGGCAGATGAGGGGTGAAACCCCGAAACCGGTCCCAGGATGATTGTTTCCGGTCCAGGGAGAACCTGGCCTGGAAGTTCGGGCTGGACTGTTCCCATGAGGAACAGGGTCAAGACTGATTTGCATATGGCTGGGTTCAAACTGGGGTGGCATGGTGAGCAAAAAAAGTGGATGGATTAAACCCAGATCTGTGACTGGGGGTGAATGTTTAATTGGTTCCGCATTCCGTCCATCCAGTTACGCTATCCCACAGCGTTTGTGTTTTGCTTTGCCTAACCAAGATCATACTATGCTGAATATGCAAAATCTATTAATAGCTTATGTGAATTGCATAGAAATGCTCTTGACATTGAGAATCTGTTGGCTTTTGGCTTTTTGCTTTTGGGCTTTCCTGGCATAGGACTTAGCCATTTTATCCATGAGACTCTGTCCACTCCTTCCTATTGAGATGTTGTCAGTACTCATTAAGAGTTTGACTTTTGGGCTTTTGCAATTAATTTCTTAACAAAAAATTCACTAAATTTGTGAATTTGTTTTTGAGCCTTCAAGGCAGTTCATGCATTTTCCCCTGTATCGCATTTATGAATAATGCTGTAATAAATAAATGTTTGCCCTATTCATGATCTAGAAGTCAGTTATAAATGCTTCTGTGTTTTTTCTGTTTTAACTCTGCTAAATTTTGAGATTTTTGATGAGGACAGTAGTCTCTTACTGCAAGATCAACCGGGGATTTTGAGCCAAACTTGAGTAAGTAAAAGGTGGGGTGTTCAGATATTGGGGTTCATATGATTATTGAGTGTTTGGCACCCACATTCATGAATTTTGGCCTCAGTTTGAGTAACTCGTGTTAAAACACAATGCTCTGTGTTTGCTGTGTATTTTCCCTTTCTCACATTTCAGGAGCTAAGCTGCAGTAGTTTATGTTACATGAAATGTTACAAAATGCTTTGATCTCTGTGATGATTGTTTATCTGTATGCATTTCACAGAGAGTAAATAGTGGATTTCCACACCTATGCCTTGCACATGCTGATAGCGATGTACCTTCCTGCTACAAGATACCTTTTGAAGGCCACACAGCAGGCAACTTCCATTGTGCATGTCTGGGAATGAGACTGAGTATGTCTTATCCTGAAATGACTGGTTCTCTTCATGGGAACCATAGGGAATCATTCTTCACTGCAAAGATGTGCATGTATTAATTGTAAAATTGCAGAGCTAGTTAGATTTAAATGCTGCTTTCCACTTTCCTGAAATTAGAGATTTCTTCTCTCCTGGATTCTTGAGCAAATCTATTCTCACTTACCTGACTGGCTCTTTACTTGATTCTGCCTTTTAGAGGCTTTATGTGCTGACACCACAGCCTTGACTAGTCTCACTATATTTTCCTAATGTTCTTATGCTTAGCATATTAGGGAATCTTCCTTCATGGGAAACTGCATTTGCTCAATTTTGCTCTATAACTCTTAGCATTTTATTTAGTATTGGCTAATTTTGAATGTATTTGACATTTATAACAAAGATTCATGTACTGACTATTTATCTTTGATAACCTTTAACGTTTTAGTTTGCAACTTTGGTAATCTGCTAACAAAACCTTCACAGTTTGCAAATCTTCTACTCTCTGTCTTCCTTGTGAGACCTATTGTGCTTCAGAGTTATTGATGTATTGTTTATTTGTTGTAGTTAAGCCTCAACCTGACACTAAAGGTCCATGTGCTTGAGGGCATCTTGTATTTGAGTTTGCGCAAAAGGTCTGCATGGTGCAAATCCCATCCAGCTGCAACAGTGGTTGAAACAATAGGGCCTAACAGGCAGAGTTAGTAGAGGGAACTAGGAGCAGAAATAACTGCACATAGGCTTAAGGTCTTAGTGAACCAATTAGGTGAAGGTATCACTGCTGTATAAGATTTATTTTACTTTAAAGCATGGGTAATTTACCACATATTCAAGCTGAATATGAAGATCGAACAACTTTCAAATTTATAGAGAGAGTCCCTTATGAAGGTGCTGGGGGTTCCATTACAGATTTAGGCCCTGATTCCAACTCTGGCGGGCGGCGGTCGCCGCCCGCCAGGCGGGAACCGCCAATCAGCCGCCACGCGGTCAAAAGACCGCTGGCGACATTCTGACCTTCCCGCCGGCCCAGTGGGAAGGGGGCCTGCAACACTGAAGCCGGCTCCGAATGGAGCCGGCGGTATTGCAGGTGTGTGATGGGTGCAGTTGCACCCGTCGCGCTTTTCACTGTCTGCTAGGCAGACAGTGAAAAGCAGGCTGGGGCCCTGTTAGGGGGCCCCTTCACTGCCCATACCAGTGGCATGGACAGTGCAGGGGCCCCCAGGGGCCCCAGGACACCCGTTCCCGCCAGCCTCTTCCTGCCGGTGAAAACCGCCAGAAACAGGCTGGCGGGAAGGGGGTCAGAATCCCCAAGGCAGCGCTGCTTGCAGCGCTGCCCTGGCGGATTCGCCCAGCCGGGGTTAAACCGGCGGGAAACCGCCGGCCCCAGTTTTCTGACTGCGGCTTTACCGCCGCGGTCAGAATGGGCATGGAAGCACCGCCAGCCTGTTGGCGGTGCTTCCGTCATTCGCGGCCCTGGCGGTCTTTGACCGCCAGGGTCGGAATGACCCCCTTAGACTGAGGCCATGCCTTCTAAGATATAAAAGATGTTGAGGGATCCACTGGGACAACATAAAGGTACTGTAAAAAATGTGGCAAGGTCTGTCTGTAGGCCTCTCCCTCAAGAATCACAGAAAACACAGTGGTGAGGGTCATTGTAATGATAGCCTTAAATTCGGCAGATTGATGAGACGGGGTCCTAAATGCGGCAATAAAGAGCCAATTTGTACAGATAGGAGATAAATTGCTCTTAATCATTCTGGGCCTAACCCTAGTCGATTTAGCTAGGAAGAGGGATCTGATTGAAGGAAACAAAGAGTTGAGGATATGGGGGCATGCTGGCATTGGTGGCCTTCCAGTGGAGGCTGTGAGCTAACTATCAGTCGACATGATTGCACATTGTAAACTGTAAATGTACTTATATAGCTCTTACAACCCCTGACAAGACATTGAAGTGCTTCTTTCGGTAAATAGCACTCTACTCCAGAACCCAAGATTAGTAGTATGCTACTACAATTGTTTGTTTTTCCTTGAGCATTAGTTGTGTTAGGATTATACTCTTGATTTCTTGTGCATTTGTTAGAGTTTGGGGTAGGGGTCGAATGATAGGAGCCCTCTACAAATGCACCTCCATGTACATAAAAGCAGCAATTTTGACATGGTCTGATATACACATGTATCCTGCGGTGTAATACACAATTTTCTCTTATAAAATGTATCTATATGTTTTCCCAGGTGGAATCGACCAGGACTCTCCTGGAAAGTCTGGCTGAAGATCAGACAGTGCTAATATTGTGACTCACCCAGGCGTGCTCGTACAGGTAAAAGATGGGATTAAAGACTAGCTGGGTGGGGACGCTGCTTTCTCCTCTGTGGAGAAGTAGGAGGTAGATTGAGGGAAAGAATGCTAGCAGTGCTGGGCAATAATTTGCTTTATCTTGCTGTTCCTTTTTCTTCACTTCCGATGTGTGTACAATTAGTTTTAAAATGTATGCTCTCATTACTTACTGAGATATAGGGATGACAAGCTGGACATGCAAGCTCCACTCTGATTTCAACTGTGGTCTGAACCTTGCTTTGTTTATCAGTAGATTTAATCCCAAAAGAGTGCATAATGAGTAATAATAGAGGCTATACTGAAGCAAAAACCACTGCATGCTCTTTGTCAACATCTGCAGTACAGTTTGTAATCAGGTGCAAAAACATTTGGACCCAGATTTCCAATAGCAAGCATTGCCCTTGCATCATGCAAGGTGAAGCAAGGCAACACAAGCCCTTAAATCAGATTCACTAATCCATGCAAAGCCACCCTGTGTGGCTCTGATTGGTTTAGTAATCCTAGAGTAGAGCAAGGCAATGCTGGTCGCTGTCTTGTGTTACTCTGTGTTGGGAAGATGTTCCTAGGGTAGGCTGTGGGCGTTCCAGTGCTTCCACCTGTGGATTTTGACACGTTCTCAGATGTACTACACAAATGTCACAAGGACAACCCTATGTGCCTACGGAGATCAAGATCAATTATAACTATATCAACAGAGTCCACCGCTGGTCTCTTTCACAAACCAAGGTCAATCCCCGCCAACAGATCTGGGATGACCAACAATAAATGTACTATTTACAACATCCAGTAGTCAATTAACACTTGTATTGTATGTGCAAAAGAACAAACGCTCTAAAGGGTTTCTATTGCAGTCATTTATTCTCCAAAATATATACACATAACAGTACACCTCAAATAAAAGTGCAGACGACGCAGTATTCAAGTAAGTGCATCAAATAGATACAATATTTACAAAAGACACCATGAATCCCCCTTATTATCTGCAGAGTTGTTGCATATTAAACATGTGCATCCACCATTGCACAATGTGGATCATAAATGAACTAAGAACGGAGGGAGGTACTAGTCGACGTTTCGACCCTAAGTAAGTTGGAGGGTCTCCTCAGGTGCTGAACCTTTGAAAAAAAAATCGTTCTGACATTTTTAGCGAAAACATATAAATTTAATTTACAACATTCTTTGCAACTATATATACATGCAAACGCTTCATCATCCAATAAATTACATCAACCACAATTATAATTATTATAATTGCATACATCGTTTATCAGATCATCGTATTCTATAAATTGCTCAGTGCTTCAAACATACATTGTACCTTGTCACAAAGCAATACAGTAATGTGCATAAAGGCAGGAAAGTGCAAACATGTATGACAACATCCAAATTAGCTATGGTGGTATCAATCGTGATGGGCATCTCCACAACTTAAAGGGATCTTCCAGGATAGGTAAAAATCTCTTTACCCTTTCAAACATTGATAATCATCATTGACAATAGGCATTCCAGAACATTCCTTTGTTTGATGACGTCTGCTTGGGTTTTGGAACTTACTGTGACATAATTCCCCCGATGGCCAGTTTAAACTGCCAACGAATGGAAGAGATGATATAATGACCCATCTGGGACAACAAAGTGTGAATGATTTCCATAGATGGAGTAGCCCTATGGACTAAAAGAACAGTTGCAACATCGACTCACTATTTTAAACAGTACATGTGCAAATGTAGCCAGCTAATTCTTTGAAAAAAGGTCATTTGGGACAGTGGGCCAGATGTACAACGCCATTTTGCATTTCTTAACAGTCACTATTTAGAGCCATTAAGAAATTAAAAATGGGCTTTTCAGATGTACAAAACCCTTTAGGGAATCACAATTTGCGATCATCTGAATAGGAAATTGCAAATAGGGATTACCTATGTGAATTGGGCATTTAGGAAATGCAATTACCATCGACTTCAAGCCAATGGTAACCATGTGCAATTTAAAGAAAGCACCCCAAAATGCTTTTTTTAAGTGCAATAGAGCACACATATGCCCCCTGGGCATATGGGTGCTCTACATGTGCACCACAATTTTTGTGGTGCATTTCAAGGGGCCTTTTGCCCATAGCCATCCTTGGTTTTTCATAATCTAAATAGGAAATCGCTATTTGGGAAATGCAAAACCAGCCCATTGTCACAAATGGCATGGGATTTCTTATTTGCGTTTTCCTAGTAGTGAGTCCTTCTTTGTAGGAATTGCTATTAGGAAATCAGTATCTTGGTACATAGCATTTTTCATTTACCAACTATCGAATTCTATTAAGTTGCTATTTAGGAAATGCAAAATTGAATCTACGTACATCTGGCCCATCATCATGAAACTCTGCTTTCTGTCCTTTTGCGCTGTCTTTTGTCTGTTTTGCAGCTAGCTGCTCTGGTGATCCCATGTGTAGTACTATACAGTACTACTGTTCGCACAATGAGAATTTCCCCAGAAGTCTTAACTCGGGGTTCCAGGCTGTGGCAGCCCTCAATGCAGAATGCCCTGTATTAGGAGAGTACTGTCTGAGTGGTAGTTAATGCACCTGTGAGCAGCTGCTTTGTTATTGCCCTACTCAGCATCAGCTAAATCACTGCCTGGGAAGCACATGTGGATATAACCGATGGGCTTTCATAAAAATAGGCTCCTTCCTCGCAGCCATTGGTTATGCTATTAATGTTTTATTGCAGCATCATAATTAAGCATAATAAATAAATCATTAAATCCTAATAGGAACTGTACAGAATGGCAAGACCGCAGATACATAATTCCAGTGGAGATTAATGCTAATTATATTCGTATTCTTGAAATAATGGCTTTAATAACACTATGTCTACATATGGAGCAGATGTTTGTGTGAAATGAATGTTCTCTAAATCACGAAGGCAGAAAGCAAACACATAGAAGAAATTAACTTGAAATGATGGAGGTTAAATAGAGGCATGGATTGTGTAAAGTGCAATAGATCACACCTTGAATGGAATATCATGTTATTTCAGGCCACGGAGATGAATGTAAGAGCATCAATATTATATGAATGGAGGTGGAGCTTTTTACAGAAGATACATTACAGGGTCAGTCTAAGTTGTTCACTGACTTTTGTACTTATGTTTTAAGTATATTTCACAGGTTCTTCAGTTTGGTGTATCAAGGGATGCATGCACAAAAGAGCTTTAGAGATTTTACCACAGTTTATGTCTACTTTATGCTCTGCCGCCCCTCACTACTCAGATGCATATTGCGCATGTCTGCACTATTAAATGGGTATTCCCTCATTTGCCTTGGGGTGCGGTCCCATGCAATTAAATCAATGCCTTTCCTCTTTGGGAGAATCCCATCCGCTAATATGTGAATCAGGCCAATGTTCCAACTGTGAAGTGATTTTGTGGGAATCACGATTCACTTCCTATGTTCTTGTGGCCACCTGATTGGGCCTACCTGGTGCACTTTCCGGAGTTGGAGCAAGCTCAGAGTGTTGGAAAAACCTCTCTGATGTTTTGCTGTATTCATGTACTCACTTCCAGCTCTTGGACAATATTCTGGATTTCATCTTCGTGTTGGATCCATGTTGGGCTTTGTGATAACCTGAACGACATTTCTCCCAAAGACTATATTTTCCAGACACTTTGACATTGTGTCATATCCCAAGAATGATCTCCAGCTTCCTGAAAATTCTTAAGGACTCAACTTGCATTCCACATCCATAGGAGTTGTGGCAGTTTGTATCATTTCCCCGCATAAGCCTTCAATTACTTGAATACCCTGTTCACCGCTTCGACTCCACTCGTGCAGGCCAAGACTGGGTGGTAGAGTCAGCACAATCGTCTCTGGCAGGTGCCAGCTTGACCACACCGGAGGCATGCAATCATCAGTGAGCGCTTTCAAAGCCTGTGTTGGTCATTGTAATAGTGTTCCTCTTTGGCCACCCCTCTTTTTTCAGACATTCGTGATTCTTGATTCTGGAGCTTTAGCAATCATTGTTTACTGAACCTACACTGTTATCAGTGTAAGCTTATTTCACAAACCTGCAGTAGTGCACCTATGATTCCTTTCCAGAACTACTACTTCTCTGCAGTATTTTCCCTGATCCTTGAGTCAACACAGTTCAGTGTAAAGTGAAACCTTGAACTTTCTCTTCAGCTGTATTCTTTTTTTGCAGTCCTTGCCTTCCTTTCCCTTCTTCCTGAATTCCCAAATCCCACTTTGCCTATCTTCCTCTCCCTGTTTCTTTACATCCTTGCTACCTATGTTTCATTCTCTGGTATGATGTGCTTGCTTGCTTTCTGCTAAATGCTGCCTATGTTTTCCTTTCTGTTCTGGTAACCCCTGCTATGCCCTAGCTTTTTGTCAATTGTGGCTGTTTATTTAATTCTCGACCTTTGCTGTTGCAGCTTTGCCTGTTACCGTTTGATCACAAGAATTGATGGGCACATCTAACAGCCTAGGTAGTGTTTCTGGCTCATTGAAAATATTGACTTTATGTTACCTTTTTAATATCACAGTACACATCAGCGCCAAAGCCTTTGTATGTTGTCCTGCATGGGAATATTTCTCAGTCAGTATCTGTAGCAGCAGTTGAGGGTGAGGAACTTACCACGTGCCACTACCAAATGCTTTATAACATTCTCTTTAATACTAATGTTGTTATCTGTATATCTGGCACATCCTAGGTATTAGTTATTCTGCATGATGAATTGCCCCTTGAATGCCAGTGCTGTAAGAATAGGGGTTTGTGCCAAAAATGCCCATCTCCTCGATGCAGGCGTAAAACTTGAGAAAAGTTTTATTTTTTTGACACATTTCTGGCAGTGCATGTGGCTATGATGATTCTGTGACCACAACAGGTCCCGGGAACAAGACACAAGGCTGTCTATATGCAAATAGTGATCTGGATGCTATACTGCTAACGTTTCATAGTCAAATTAACTTCTTGTAGTTTGTTGACTAAACTATGTGTGATAAAGTTAATTTTTTCTATTTATTGTGATTTCGTGGCCACTCCAGGAAGGCTATTTGCAAGCAATGGTGCAAATTATTCTACATTCCACAATGAGTGGACATATTTTTGTTCTTTCCTTAAACAGATGTTTAAGACCCATTTATGAGAGTTTGCCAGAAGTATTAATTGGCAGCTGTGGGAGATGAGGATGCTGTAATGTTTATGATTACACATCACGAAACAGGTGTCATAGGGATGTTACTGCTAGAGAAGACAATGAAATCAGGACAATGTGACTGGGGCGATCTTCAGTCTACATATATATCCTGGAGGTTATGAAACAAACTGTTCTTTTTATTTTTTAAACAATCAGTACTTGTGATCAAACGGTAACAGGCAAAGCTGCAACAGCAAAGGTCGAGAATTAAATAAACAGCCACAATTGACAAAAAGCTAGGGCATAGCAGGGGTTACCAGAACAGAAAGGAAACCATTCGGAGCCGGCATCCTCGTAGAAGGGGGTTTCCCGCTGGGCCGGCGGGCGGCCTTCTGGCGGTCGCCCGCCGGCCCAGCGGGAAAGCCAGAATGGCCGCCACGGTCTTTTGACCGCGGTGCGGTCATTCGGCGGTTCCCGCTTGGCGGGCGGCGGGCCTCTCTATCCCTTCATTTCAGGACCACAAGCACATGTCCAGTTGACTTTTCGAAGTGGAGTCATTTGTTTTTACAGCTGGAATCTATAGTAGGACCATAGGATGGCCATGAAATATATAATTTAAAGCTTCCATTGCATATAGACCAAATAAACTGTGACTGCCTGCAGTGCTTGACATTTTTTAAATTTTGACTTATATCATACCTATACACACTTTTTTGTGGTTGTATACACATCTTTGAGGGAAATTGGTTCGAAGACATAGCACCCCCTTACATATCACGTAACTACAGAGCTTAGCCAAAATGGATGATTGCAGTTGCAGAAGTTAGATAAAATCTCAAAACTGTTCTGTTCCTTTCTGTAAGGAAATGCCTCTATTTTTTCATGATCATCCCCAAAGTTGTGGACTGGTGCTGCTAGTTTTTCAACTCTGAGAGTGCACTGAGCCCAACTAATCAGACCTCAGCGCCAGTGAGTAGACCCTTAAAAGTGTAAGTTTAATTAGCTTATACCTAATTGGCATATGCTAGCCTACTTATAAGTTCCTAGTTTATGGTAGCATGAGTACTCATGGCTTGTATGTTAAAGGGCCCCTTGTGGACTGCAGGACTGATTTTTTCACCATAAGTATGACAAAGTAAAACTGGTTTACTAGTCTGTCACTGGGGGGTGCAGGGGGGGCAAGGAAAAATGGAGGGTCCCAAAACACTTTTCCCCCATTCATTTTTCCACAGGGATTTTGAACAGCAATAGCACATAACTGCTTGATGGAACTACACAAAATTTGGCAGGAAGCTAGGTCCTGGTCCAGAAAGAGAGCCTTTTTTGTTTTGGTGAAATTGTGTTCAGTAGCTTTTGAGAAATTAAGGGGAAAACAAATTTGTACATCTAGGGAATGGAAGGATTCGCGATCCCTCCCGATCTCTTGCAGAGATCTGATTGGCTGATCGTTTGGAGGTTACCCACTGTCGCAGAAGCCCTCAGTCCTAAGGGGGGCAGCGCCAGGAACCTGCAGCAACACCAACAGCGTTTAAAAGCGCATTAGCCTCCCCACAGCGCGGGGCATCGTTTGGAGAGGACTCACTGTCCCAGAAGCCCTCTGTCCAAAGGGTGGCGGCGCCAGGAACCTGCAGCAACACCAACAGCGCTTAAAAGTGCATTAGCCTCCCTGCAGCGCGGGACATTGTTTGGAGGGGACTGACTGTCCCAGAAGCCCTATGTCCTAAGGGGGGGGGGGGTTACCAGGAACCTGCAGCAACACCAACAGTGCCTAAAAGCGCATTAGCCTCCCTGCAGCGCGGGACATTATTTGGAGAGGACTCACTGTCCCAGAATCCCTCTGTCCTAAGGGGGGTGGCCCAAGGAACCGGCAGCAACACCAACAGTGCTTAAAACCGCATTAGCCTCCCCGCAGCGCAGGACATAGTTTTGAGGGGGGACTCACTGTCCCAGAAGCCCTCTGTCCTAGGGGGGCGGCGCCAGGATCCTGCAGCAACACCAACAGTGCTTAAAAGTGCATTAGCCTCGCTGCAGCGCAGGATGCGTGTGGGCCATGCCCGGGCCAAGGGCGGGCCTGTCCGTGCCTGTCAGAGACTGAAGGAGGCCGGGCTGTGCCACCCCTCTTGGCCTCAAGGTAAGAACTGGAAATTGGTTCCTTTCTGACCGTCTCAGCACTAAAAAAACATTTCCCACTTTTATAACAAGCCAGGGTATGGACAAGCGCAAGGCCAAGGGAAGTCCTGCAGCAGACGCAGCCTCATCTAAAATTCCTAAACTCCATACAACTTCTCGCAATCTCTCGAATTGTGTCACCAATGAGATTGATCCATTGATCGAAGAAGTTGAATCTATGTTGAAGGGGAAAGACAAACGAATACCCAAGGGGCAGAAAAGCGGCTCACTCTCTCCTCTTTTTAAACCTAAATCACTCAATAAGGGAGATGTTGGCTCCAAGTGAACAAGTGAACCTGAAGACCTCAACACAGAGACTAGGGAAACAAACTTTGTGCATAGAAATCCTAAGTGTGTACTATCATGCGGTGCAATTGTCCACGGCATTCCTTGTTTAAACTATTTTCTACCCTTGGGGGTTACTGAACAATTACTGGACCCTGGCAAACCTGATTTAGGCGTGGAAATACCTAGCCACCAGCCTGTTGGAGTGTCCTCTTAGGAGGCAGTGGATAAGGCAATTTTTTTCCTTAAAAGAAGAGGTCAACAAGCTCAAACAAATGATGAAGGAGGTGCTTAATCTCCTATGACAGCCTGAAAGGAAAAGGGTTAACACAGGTAATCAAAGAGAAGGTATGGAGTCTGCATTACCCATTATTGATAAGCAGAGGGCCATGGTGAGTGAGAGCTCTCCTAGGATGGTTGCTGGGATGAGAGCATCCTTGGCTACCCCATCAAATCATGGAGCCAATGGTCAGAAGGGTCTTACGCGTATGTTTTCCCCTCAAGTGAGTAGGTCATGAGATCTGTCTCCTGCTTTACCACCTGCCAAGAACTATAATAATGGCTACCCAATTTACATATGCAAAGTACCGCCAGTACCCTCTACTACACGAGAAAACAGCTTGCCACTGAAGAACAAAGTCATCCATTGGATAAGATATGTTAGGCAATGTGGATCTATTGTATACTCATATATTATTTCTGTCAAGCGCCATACAGAGAAGCCAGGGTGTTGGGATACTATAGAGATAATGCTTGCTTGCCCTAAATTGGTGAAAGGGTTGTTATCTCTGGAGATGCGCAATCCTCTTAGAAATGGCACGAATATTGTGTTTAAATCCTCCCGTCCGGAGCGATGCATAGGTGGCTTGGGGGAATTTACCACCATGGAAAATGGACCGGATACTATGGGTCACATGATTCCTACGACATTTGCAAAGGAGCAACCCATGACCCCCGGTAAGTGTGCGATCTTGTTTGAAATACCTAGCTCGCAGAGAACTGCTAGGGCCATGGGTCAAGGGGGTATTTTCTATTGTGAGTAAGGGGCCTGTTGCCATGGGACTCTTGACCCCATTTCCACATCCGAAGGTGCACTCTATGGTGTGTGGATCCGAGAGTGTAAACTTGTCCTGGCTTCTGAGCCCTTGGAGTCCATTGCAAACCGATGATCTCTCTGATATTGATTGACTGTGCTCGCTGCCTGTCCCCCTCTCCACCAACCCATTCCTTGACAAGGGACAGTCCGAGACAGAATCCCAACTATACATGGAGTTGATAACATCTAGGAGTACTGTTCAAGCAGAGAACGCTAACATGGCAGATATTGACAATCAGCTAAATACAATCCCCTTACGAGCGTCCAGGGAGTGAAACTGTGGGACTTGGTCCTCCTAACCCTGCATTAATTTCATGGAATGTGGCAGGCATTCGCAACAAGAACATTGATGCTGAGTGGGGCCAGTTCATTGATAGTTCCAACATCTGCTTATTCCAGGAAACTTGGGCTACCTCAAATATTCATAGACAGGGGTTTATTTCATACTGTAAGAGGGCCAGACCGTCCGCTGCCGGGCGTGCTGGTGGGGGCCTTATCACTTGGATAAAAATCTCTCAGGTGGGCACAACAAAATAAATATACGTTGACTCATGTGATATATTGGTGGTTTCAATCAAGCTAATTCAAGGTCCTACCCTCTTGTGTGTTAACATATATAACAGACCAGGCTTTTTGAGCCAAACTATTACGACCATTAGTCTGTTGAGTGCACTGGTCTCTGAATTCCTTCCCACAGATTTTGTGTTTGTAGCAGGCAATTTGAATGTCTCTTTAGAACCCAACCCCCTATTCTCTGAGTTAACACAGGTAGAGGACTTCTTATGGGGAATTCCACCTTTTTCGGTGACAAGAAAACAGATTAAACTTAGCACCGGGGCCTTAGAGGTTATTGACTTTATGATAATGCATGGTCTCCACCCTGGGAACAGGCGCTTTCCCTCCGATACTCCAGCCAGTCCAACATTTTTTAGAGGAAACTACAGTAGCTCGATTGACTTCATGCTCATTGACATGTGGATCTGGCATGAATTCAAAGATCTTAGGGTGGGAGAACAACGCAATAGTGATCATTCATCCATTCCAGTAGAACGTGATAGGTGGTTTTACACTAAAGTTAACATCCAGTGAGAATGCGAGGGTACCCTCCCCATAATGGTGGCAAATAACAAACATGCCATAAAATGGGAGGCAATCGCCAATTCCAATGAAAGCAATGTGACCACAGCACACAGAGATATATAGTCCAATCATGTAGCAAGGATATGTATCCCCGGTGGTATAGTTGAGGTTGGAGAGAACAAAATGTGAAGATCCCGGATTTGTTATGGTCAGCGCGCTGTTCATCGACTGCTTCACTGCTCCGGCCCAGCTCGCAGGGTTCTTGACTCAAGGCTTATCAGGGCCTTCCCCAATCTTACTTGGTCACCACTTGGACCCCTAGCACCTGATGCTGTGAGGTTATTACCTCATATTTACATCCTACTTTACAAGATCTCTACCCACCGCCTAAGGCCCACCTGCCTTACCTTAGATTTTTTCAAGTTTTGCTCTCCTGGCCGGACGGCCCAGCCTTGATGAAGTCACCTGAGTGACGAAACACGTGTTGGCTGTATCTTGAAGAATGCGCAATCCTGAGGCAAACTGTGCCTACAATTAAAGACA
The DNA here is from genome assembly GCF_031143425.1 of Pleurodeles waltl. NCBI lineage: Eukaryota > Metazoa > Chordata > Amphibia > Caudata > Salamandridae > Pleurodeles > Pleurodeles waltl. The sequence goes on from NC_090448.1 coordinate 1,129,625,625, forward strand.
CTTTCCATAACAAATCCGGGATCTTCACGTTTTGTTCTCTCCAACCTCAACTATACCACTAGGGATACATATCCTTGCTATGTGATTGGACTATATATCTCTGTGTGCTGTGGTCACATTGCTTTTGTTGTTACTGTGTACTTTGGTACTCATTTTTGTGCCTAATGGGTAGTAAGGCACCTGACCATCTGGCAACAGACTCTGACTGTATTTGCATTCGTTAACTATACTGGTTTTACTCCCTAGATGTGCAGCATCTTTCACCCTTACTACCCCTTTTTTCTGTTTTAGGCCAATTCCAATGAGTTAATGGCCAAAATGCATGATCTAGTTTATAATTATCAAGCAAGTATTATTAAAAACGTAGGGACCCGTGGGGGAGCCCTTGAGGGCTTCCTCGCAGTCCCACACAGCCCATAAAGGGCTTTTTTTGGGGGGTTAAAAATATAAATAGATAAATAAGAAAGTAGGGACCGCGGCTCGCAGTACCACATAGCCCAAAAAGGGCTAAAAAATTTAAACAAATGAAAACTTCCATAGCTCTGTGTGAAGGTTGTAGACTTGACACTGACCTATGGGGGCATAAGTCCAGCTGGACTAATTTCCTTTTTTTAAATAAAAAAAATAATCAGACTTTAAAAAAAATAAAAAAAATGTTTTGTTAAATCCAACAAACATATTTCATTCTAAGTATATGAAATATTATAGTCTACAAAAACTCTTCTTCCTCCCACTCACAAACCCACTTAGACACTTACACACCCACTCACAGACCCTGTCAGACGCTCTTGCTCCCATTCACAGATCCATTGACACCCTCATGCTCCCACTCACAGACCCGTGCACACACTTGGGTACCCACTAAAACACTGATGTGCGCACTCTCACACCCATACAGACAATCTGACAGCCACTTTCAACCCCAGATAACTCTCTCGCACCTACTCTTACACCCAGAGAAGCTGCGGCTAACTCCCACCATATACGGCGAAAAGGCTGTGCACAGTGTGGGTTTGGGTGGTTAAGGGGTGTTAGCTGCAGCGTCTGACTGCAGGGCAGGTCTTGCGGACAACCTTCCCTGCCCATGGGTGAAGGACGTGCATGGTTGGGTGCTTATAGGGGGCTGGCGAACCGTTGCTGCGCACAGCCTTCATGGTTGGATTAACGTACAGTAATTAAAATTACTATATGTTAAAAAACATAGAAATTCACTAAAAAAACAAAGGTTACAGGGACGTCATAGTTAGGAAATAGAGGGGAAAAAAAATAGAACTATAACTATAACTCACGCCCTTGTCATGCACTGCTAATTACCCCACAAATTATGGCAATCATACCAACTTTCATAACATCATTGATAATGTCAATGTAATATTTGCAGTAACGTTTGTGACAAAAAAACTGTGCATGGTGAGGGCATGAGTTATAGTTTCTTTAGGGCACAAGCTAGAGTTACATGAGATAACTCTAACTATAGCTGGGGAATTTCTATTGTTTGGTACGTTTAAAATGTGAGCCTAGTTATAACGTCCCTGTAACCTTTGATTTTTTAAGTGAATATAGCCGTATATATATATATATATATATATATATATATATATATATATATATATATATATATATATATATATATAAGTCACTCATAAGGGAGGCGTGGTGAGCCCTAAGGCAGGGTGCTCTATGTTAAAAAGTAGGACATGTGTTTTTCTACATCCTAACAGTAAAAACTCTAAATTGTGGTTTTAATGTAGAATGGCTAGTTTCCTAACTGGCAAGTACAGGATTACACTCTGACCACTCAGCTGTGCTAACTTCTGAATGGGACTACTAAAGTAGTTCAAGGTATCAAAAGAATAATTGCATTTAACTCGACTTCATGCCCAAGTCAAAATTAAAGTAAATTTGGAGTAATAGACAACTTTAGAAAGTAGTTGCCGCAATCCCGACTGGCATGTTATAGACATTAAATTGCCCCCTTGCAACTACACCGTTGATCATGTCTGCACTGTAGAGAGGACTGAAGAAGGACTGCCTTGCCACGTTCCCTCCACCTGGTAAAGAGAGGTTGCACCAAAGACTCAACTGCACTTGCTGATCCTTGGGCTAACAAAGAGAGGACTGTGCCTGTGGTATCTTGCTCAAGTTGTCCAGAGGCTCAGACAGAAGAGGTGAACCTGAACAGTCATTTGGCTGACTTCTTGTTAAAAAATCAGGACCACGAAAGCTGAAGAAGTCTGTCTTTATGAGTCCTGATGCTGTAATGTTGCACCCAAGTCTGCTGCACCCAGAAGAGTTGTCAGAGTGCAATTTTGTCACCCAAGGAGGACACTAGCTTCATTTATAAGGAACCACTGATTTTGCCGTAGACAAGACCAGTAGACAAGTGACAACTAATTTTTGGCTGAACCTATGTTTTAAGGCATCAGTAAATTGCCCAGGACCCCCACCTTCCCAGGGACCCACTGCAGAACAAAACTTTCTTTCTTTTCATCTCTGTCGTTTCTATGTATCTTCATAAACCCCTCTCCCTTTCTACCCACTTGTTCTGCTTTGCTTCAAATTAAGAGGGAATGAGGCTAAGGAATGCAAAGAATGCAGCACTCTTAGTCGGAGTAATGCATTTATTGGGCACTTCACAGGGTTCAAACTTAAGATTACAAAAATATTAACATGAACACTTAATTTGAATGCAGCAAAACACTTGCAACTACTAAAATAATCACAGCAGTTAAATAATAACAATTAGAGAAAATGCAATATATCAACAATGGGTATGTATGCAGTGAATATATATGTGCATATTTATGCATGCACAGAGTTAAGCTAGATATTTAAGAATTAAAAATGCATCACCATAGGTATCGAGTCCAACATCATCCTTGCCTTTGCCAACGTCAAGCTGTGGAACCCTGGACAGCTGAGACAGGAGGAATTTCCCCAATGGAACTCTGATTTTCTGGAGCAATGCGCCCACCCTCACAAATGAGTTCCTTCTGCCTCAGTCAAGCTTCCCCACCTTATATACTTTAAACAAACCTAAGAGGAAGGTTCTGGTAGCCCCGCTCCCTTCAAGTAAGTTGTGAAATTCAAGCACTGGCTGTACTGGGTCAGTGTTTAAACATGCATAGGATTGGCCCGATCCCAGGGTGTATTTTCAAGACAGAGCTGTTGCCTTTTCTGCTATACACATTCTCATCCTTGTACACTCTTATCAGTGTTGCATCCCCCATGTCATGTTCCCTTCCCTGGTGAGAAAAACGAAAACATGTTAACAAGCCATGCGTGGAAAAATACCTGCGCCACCGATGTGACGGCATTGAAATGGTTCAAGATGGAATCAGTGGTAAATACAGATAGCATTACACCACTGTTACCTCTAACTCTGCCTCTCAAAGCTAATGCAATGTGTTGAGATCACAGGCAAGACTACTGTAAACCTGTTTTTGTATGACCTAGTTAAAAATGTAATATATGATTTAGTATTGTTTGGCATCATGTGGGCTTGAAAGAGATAATAAAATTCACTTTGTTACGTACAGGTCCACCAAATTCTGTTTTGCCCACCCCCAAAATCCTTGAGATGACACTGACACTGACCTCTGAGGCCAAAGTCATGACACTGGCCCTCATTCCGACATTGGCCGGCGGCAGTCGCCGCCGGCCTGTCGGAGGCCGCCAGAATACCGTTCCGCGGTCGAAAGACCGCGGCGGTGATTCTGACTTTCCCGCTGGGCTGGCGGGCGGCCGCCTTCAGGCCGCCCGCCAGCCCAGCGGGAAAGAGGCTTCCACGATGAAGCCGGCTCGGAATCGAGCCGGCGGAGTGGAAGCTGTGCGACGGGTGCAGTTGCACCCGTCGCGTATTTCACTGTCTGCGAAGCAGACAGTGAAATACATTTAGGGGCCCTCTTACGGGGGCCCCTGCAGTGCCCATGCCAGTGGCATGGGCACTGCAGGGGCCCCCAGGGGCCCCGCGACCCCCCCTACCGCCATCCGGTTCCCGGCGGGAGAACCGCCGGGAACTGGATGGCGGTAGGGGGGGTCGGAATCCCCTCGGTGGCGCAGCTAGCTGCGCCGCCTTGGAGGATTCCTATGGGCGGCGGTACACTGGCGGGAGACCGCCAGTGTTGCCGGTCCGACCGCGGCTTTACCGCCGCGGTCGGAATGCCCATTGGAGCACCGCCGGCCTGTCGGCGGTGCTCCCGCGGTCCTCCACCCTGGCGGTTTGAAACCGCCAGGGTCGGAATGAGGGCCACTGTGTCTTGCTGGACCTCTCTGCCGCATTTGACACGGTATGTCATCACACGACTCCACAACGCCGGATTCCGCGACAAGTCCCTAAACTGGAACTCTTCATTTCTCACCGGCAGAACCCAGAGAGTCCGCCTTCTGCCATTCCTGTCAGAAGCCTCCAAGATCATCTGTGGCGTCCCTCAAGGATCCTCCCTCAGCCCAACACTCTTCAATGTCTACATGGCCCCCCCTCGCCAACATCGCACGGACACACCACATGAACATAGTTTCTTACGCAGATGATACCCAGCTGATCCTCTCCCTTACGAAAGACCCCACTACTGCCAAAATTAACCTACACGACGGACTCCACGCAATCTCCAATTTGATGGAATCTAGCCACCTCAAACTAAACACCGATAAATCAGAGATCGTCATCTTCGGCTCCAACCCCTCAGCATGGAACGACTCCTGGTGGCCCAACTCCCTAGGCACCGCACCGTCACCCACCACCCACGCTCGCAACCTGGGCTTCATCCTGGACTCCACTCTCAGCATGACTCAACAGGTCAACGCAATCTCCTCCTCCTGCTACAACACTCTCCGCAAGATCTTCAAGTGGATCCCCGTCGAGACCAGGAAAACCGTCACCCACGCCCTGGTCAGCAGCAGATTGGACTACGGCAACGCCCTATATGCAGGAACAACGGCCAAGCTACAATCTAACTTACAACGAATCCAGAAGACATCCGCCCGCCTCATCCTTGACGTCCCGCTCCACAACCACATCTCCCCCCTCCTCAGAGACCTACCCTGGCTACCCGTACCGAAAAGGATCACTTTCAAACTCCTGACCCACGCACACAAGGCTCTCCACAACACTGGTCCAGCCTACCTCAATGACAGAATTCTCTTCCACGCTCCCACACGGCATCTTCGCACCGCCAACCTTGCTCTTGCCGCCATCCCCCGCATCCACCGCACCACCGCTTGAGGAAGATCTTTCTCACACCACGCCGCTAAGACCTGGAACTAACTACCTCTCCAGCTTCACCAGACCCAGGACCGCCTAACATTCAGGAAACGCCTCAAAACATGGCTTTTCGACCAGTAGCACCCCCCCTCCCCCAGTGCCTTGAGACCCTTTCGGGTGAGTAGTGCGCTTTATAAATATACTGATAGATTGATTGATTGATTGACTGTGTCTGGACTGAGGGGTGGCCCTAGGAAGACCCCGGTAGATTGGATCAGCATCCAAATCATCCTTTAGCATCTCCAGCATGCTCTATCCCTTGCATCAGGACCATTTCATTGAGCCTATGGCAGTTTGCCAGAGAGTCTGGAACTGGGCTGAAGACTGCTTTGCTAACTGCTTCTGAGCCATAGTTTAGCTGGATGCAGAGGCTGGTGGCTGATGATGATCATACAAGAGTGGAATGAAGAACCCTGCAACTCTGAGATCAATATGGAAGTACATACCTGAGAACAATAGTAAAACCCAGTGTTAACATCAAAGCCCCTCAATTTTAGCACTTGCAAATGCAAGCTTAAAGATAGTTCATAACATTCTCTGATCCTGAGAACAGCTTCGCCTTCCCTTGGACAGTGACTATGAGCACTATGGGGGAGTGGTTACCAAACCAGTGAGAAAAATCTCTGTCCCTTCCTGGATTGGATATTTTGACATGTGAGGTGTGTCACAGGCACCTTCATTTCTCTTTTCAAATGTGGGAAACCCAAAGGTTAACATCAGTTGTGCACGCTGAAGGCACTGGGTGTTATCAGACTGCACAGGATAAGGTCCTAGCAAGCAAGGAAGGGCCCTAGGGCAGTGGTTCCCAACATTTCGACTTCTGTGGACCCCTACTTTATCATTACTGGAGCCCGGGGACCCCCATTACATCTATATTGGAATTCAGCCCCACCCCCCACTGAGTCATTACTGAAAGCTGGGGACCTAATCTGTTAATGTTATTTAATTTTCTAAGCAGTTGTGGACCCGCTGAGAAGGCTTCTCAAACCCCCAGAAGTCCCCGGACCACAGGCTGGGAATCATTATTCTAGGGGATCCCGGCTTGTTGTCCTCTGAGACTAAAACAAAGATCAGAAGTCATATGGGAAAAGCATGCCACAAATGTGTGACCAGAGCCTGGAGGCACAAGCATTGTAGCTTTATTTTTAAGACAGAATCCAGTTCCATATTCCTACATGTTTGAAGAGTTGTGGCTGTGAGTTTCACTGCAGCCACAAAGTATACCGCATATTAGCACGTCTGCCCTCTGCCTGCCAGTAGACCTTCCCCACAGACTAGGCGACATATGCCTCTCTGGGCACACCTAAAATTAATGATAGTTAATGTCCTGGACAGCTATGGTGCCTCAGGCAAATCATAAATGGGATTAGTGGTGTCTACATCTTAATGATGCTGTGGGATTTTCAGCTTTCTCTTGTGGTGAAAACCAAACATTAGAAAAACAACACTTCATATGCTTGAATCAAACAACTAAAATGCTAATTTTGTGGTGACATAAATACTCCCTCCAAAGACATTAATGAACAAACAATTGAATGGGCATCACACACAGGTATCTGAGTGTGAGGTTTTGTTTTTAAATTAACATTCTTTTTTCATGCTTCGATGAATAAAGGTTGGATTTAAACAGGCACCTTCGACAACAATGCACCATGTAACATTGTGACTTATGGTCAAATTGATAAGTCTCAGGAAGACGATGGGGTTATTTACAGGTGGGAAATGGGGAATGCCTCTTTCAAACTTCTTGTTCACCTACACCATGCAGACGTGAAGAACCACAGAGTTCTCAATGCCAGAGGTTCAACCTTTGACCTGATGGCCCATGCCACAGTGACATCAGAATGCAGTGATGGTTGCACCGCCTACTCACAGGAAGGTGCCCTTCACTCTATTTCGCAGCATGGGGCCACCTACCTTGTAATACATGACAGTCCTAGACAAGAGTAGCCCAGTGGAGGAAAAGTATTGGCTAACCAATCTAGAACTCACCTGGCAGTTTGTGATTGACAATTCTTATGCAAAGCAAGCTCAGTACTGAGTTGCAAATGGCAGGCTTTTTTCAATTGAGTGGCACAATGGGCAAAAGCAATGGGTTGAAATGCTGCAGAGAACGATGACCAGTAGTTTAGACTTTTGTAAGCATTCCTCTCATCGCCTTTTGTGTGTCTGATCTTGTGAAAGCTGTGATAAGGATTCCCACCTCTTTAAAGACTACCTCATTATAATGCAGTAACAGTCCACAAACCAGCTAACCCTCCAATCACATGCAGGAATGCAAATGGCCCAACTCAAGTAGTGGGTAGTTATACCTAAGTTTACAGAGTAGAGTAAAATTCAACAAAAAAGATTTGTGAAACGAACCCTAGCCCTGATAAAAGATTTGGGAGTGAAAATTCCTTAAAAATGAGCTGCTCAACCTGATGAAATGCTGAGAATACATTGATGAAAATCTGTTTTCATTTGCCCCAAGATGTTTAATTTATACAAAAATGTGGTAACATAAGGATGACAGATTCTTCTAGTAAATACCATTTTTAGGTAGATCCTATTTCACAGCTGAAATATTGTGGGCTTACCAAAAACATAGAAAGTCTGGCAGCACGCCTATTCCTTACCATTGCTTAGCTTTATTGTCACGCTAATGTGCATGCTTCTTATCGATGGCTTGCCTTTTCCATCTTGTGTCTGTCCCTCCCCTGGAGCATTGCTAATTCACTTGTGTTCTTGCACTGTTCAATTTTACTAACTAGTTTTTTCTCTTGCCTTAAGCACGCTACAAGAACGCATGTGTTTTCCAGCTGTCTCTCTAGTGTGCTGCTTTTCCTCCTCCATACTCCTTGTTGCTTTTGCTCACCTGTGTGCTTCTCCCTCTTCTCCGTCCCTCTCTGTAATACGCTCCACCTTGTGTGCTCCTCCCCACCTTTTGCTTTCTATCCTTTGTGCTTCTTGTCCTACCAGTTCTACTTTTCTCTCATTATTGCCCATTTCATGTTCTCTCCCCCGCCACTCCACATCAATCTCTCTTGCTGGTTTGTTTTTATCCATCTCCCTCCAGCTCCCACTGTGTTGCTTCTCCCACCCACGCCCCATGTTGCTTCCTCCTAACTATGCTCCTCGTGTTGCTTCTACCCTCAACCCTGTGTTGTTTTCCCCTCACCTTGTGTTCCTTCTGCTCCCTTGTGTTGATTCTTCCCACCTACTTTAACTAAAAACATTTTCACTTGTTTTCTTTCTATCTACTGATTCAGCTTGGTTCAATAAATAAAAAGAAAATAAAGCCCTGGAGAAAATAACATGGAAGGTCGTGTCATAGGCTATATTTTTTTAATCTTCTTCGACAGCCATTCTGCACAGCATTGGGGAAGCTGTACAGATTTGTTAAAAACAATTGGCAAACCCAATAAGTCTCAAAAGTGAAACCTATTTTCTTTACTAATGTTGTTGTTCGATGAAATCTGATGCTCAAAATATCAAACCTTGTTCTATACTTTTTCCCACAGCTTATGTCAATGTACCATGACATTCGACATACAGACAAATTGTCAGCATAGATGTCTGATAAACAGTTGGAAATCACATTATTACAAATACATTTGTAAGTTTGAAGAACGATTGATATATTTGTAAAAACGTTTACCCACACTGCAGATAGCAGGGACCAAAAAAGAAGCAAGTAGCTACATCAACATATTTTGTGATAGAAAATGGATAATTATGTCTGAACCAAAAGAAATTTAAATAGAAGCTCTCTTTAGGCCAAACCTAAAAGAACAACGTTACTGAGAAGTATTTGGAACAGACTACTACAAACAGTTTGCTTTAAATTTTGTACTCCCGGGGAGCAGAACATATTATTGATGGAGCATTTTGTACGCTCTAATTCAAAGGTAGATGATTGTTGGATCCGTGCTAAGGGGTTAACTAGAGAGTTGAGAAACAATTCATCAACATTTAATTTCCAGTGTAATCTATTTGGCCACACAATCAAAACTCAGATCTGAAATAAGTTAAAGGGTTTAATTACAAAATAACACTCAGGTTCATATAAACAAGTCTCAAAAATATACTGTAAAGACACAGAATAACCATATGTAGGAAAGTCCTCCTTTTTGCCCTATTCATTCCCCAAACTTTTTGGACAGATACTGGTGGTTACTGACTCTTGGCTGTGCCCTGGGTACTGCTTACCAGTCCCAGGGCCAGTGCTCTGTGTGAAGTAGGCAAATTAGGCTAATTATAATTGACAGTATTAACCTACCTATGAGTCCCTAGTATATGGTAGGGCATGTAGGTTTAGGGACCCCAGAATAGGTGGTGCACCGCTGAGGTGCCCAGTGTCATTTTAAAGGCAGGTCTGCCTAAAGTTATATGCAAATTCTTCTTTGGAAGTAAAAGTACTTCCAAAGTCTTAAACAACCTTATTTTTACATATAGGTCACCTCTATGGTGTGCCCTATGTGCCCCTGCGGTTGGGTGCCATGTAACTATAAACAGGGACCATATAAAATTGTTTTATAAGCCCTGGTGAGGTAAAATAGCCAAATTGTGTTTTCCCTCATCGTAGTGAATGGCCTCCATAGACTAAAATGGGGAAATGTAATTTTAATTAACAAAGTCCCCTTCAGTGTCAGATACCTCAAGTTTGGTATCAAACTAATTATTATAATAAATCCAACAACTTAAAATTGGTGGATTTAATATAAGTTGTTGGATTTATTATAACTAGTTCAGGTAAAGTGTTTTAAACTCTACCTAAAAAGTTGCTAACTTCAGCTCTGTAGTGCCCTTCTCTGATTGGCCAGCCTCTGGCAGCCTGGGCAGGCTGCTCTGATGAGGTGTGAAGTGGCCTCAGCTGAACACAAAGGGATGTGCCTGGGGGAGGAGAACTGCCTCAGCAGATGGGGAAGCAGGAAGTGGGAGGGCTGCCAAACTGGTCTTCAGAGGCAGGGAAGGACATTTGGAGCAAATCAGCACCTCCCTCACATCCTGCAACCCCAGACAATTAGGCGCCCTCATGATGAGATTAGGAGAGGGCAGGAGAGGGGTGTGTTTAGGATTTTTAGCCACACCAGTGGGTGGGCTCAGCCCAATGTAACCTCCAAAAATCAGTTTCAGCCATGATGGATTTTTGAAGAATGTTGCTCCCTGAAATTGATTTTTGCCAGACTTCCCAGGTCATTACAGGGGGAAGGACCCGGCATCTGATTGGAAAACCAGGACCTCCTCTGTTTTCACCCAGGAGCTAGGATAAATATGGCAGAGCTGCACCCACACCTCAGATTCCTACAAGGAAGAACATCAGGAGAAGAAGGACTGCCCTGGCGGACCACTGACCTGCACCTGGACACTGCACTCTGAAGGACTGCAACAGCTGCACACTTGGGCTTCACCACAAGAAGGACTTTGCCTGGCTTCAACTGGTTCAAGGAGGGACTTTCTATTTGCTACAGGTGAAAAATTGCTAACCGGAGTCCCCTGTCTCAGATCCTGAAGAAACTGACCAGCTAACCACTGTCCAGTGACCAATTTGGAGTCTGAGCCAGGTGCATTCTGGGAGTTGTTGTCCACAGCCTCAAGGAGCAACTTAGAGCTTCTGGAACCTTGGTGTGAGCTGTGGACTCCAAAAGAACCGTAAAAGACCTTCTGTAAGAAGATCCAGAAGTTTGGAGAAAATTGGAGACCTTTTTGGAAAAAGCTCCATAAAGGGACGACCCGCTGCGGCAACTCTAGCCGGCTTGCCTCAACCGTGACCCGGCCTGACTTGCAAGTTCGTGCCGCTGAAGAAAATCTCAGAAAAAGTGACTAAGCCCGAATGTAGAAAGTTGACCGGGACCTCCCGCACAGTGTATCTGAATAGGGCTCCAGGGACGTTGGATCAAGATTTCTGGTTGGCCCCGGTCGAATGTTTTTCATCTAAAAAAATTGTCTAAGTCCGAACATAGAAATCTTCACTGAGGGCTCCCGCGACATGCATCTCAGGAAGGGCTCCAGGGACATTGGATCAGACTGGCGACTTCATCCAACTGAAGAAAATCTTCAAGAAAACAACTAAGTCTGAAGTCTAAGTTTTGACTGAGGTCTCCCGCTTGCTGTTGTCGAGCAGGTTTTGGTTTTATAATCTGTTTCCTGTGTTTTATTTTATTACTTTTTTGTGATACTTGAATGCTTTACACTTTGGGGGTCATTGTGACCCTGGCAGTCGGTGTAAATGTGGCGATAGTACCGCCAACAGGCTGGCAGTGCATACTGCCACATTATGACATTGGCGAGTTGGCTGGAGCCAACCCGCCAATGTACCGCACCGACTGCCATGGCGATAGCAGCCGCCGAGCTGGAGATAACAATCTCCAATCCCGGCGGCCGCTACTGTACAGCCAGAGGCATTAAGATCCTGCCTACCACCATGATTTTCGTGGCGTTCATAATGCCACGAAAATCATGACGGTAGGCCCTACCAGTGACAGGGAATTTGTTCCCTGTCACTGGTAGGAGGCCATTCTCGCAACACTCCCCAGACAACCCTCACCCCACTCTATCCACGCTCCCCCATTCCAATCCCCCCCACATACACACACTCGCAGGCACACACCACGCATTCACACACTCACTCACACAGGCATAAACGCATGCATCCATTCATCCACACATATCTGTACACACATCCAAACTTACACGCAGACACCCATTCGCATTTCCATTCATTCACGCATTCTCACACATGCACATGCAAACAACACTACACACTCATTTGCATTCAAGCACACAGTCACACATTTATGCACACACCCCAACACATACACACAACACCCCTCACCCCCTCCCCTGTCGGAAACCAGACTTACCTGAATCCAGGGGGTCTTCTGGCAGGGGACGGTACTGGGCGCTGCTACCACCAGCAGCGCCCACCAGCAGAACATCGCCAGGCTGTATTATTTGACATAATATGGCTGGCGGCGGTTTACTGGTATGGTGCTGCTGGTGGTAGCAGCGCCACCTTAACACCGTCCTCCGGCATGGCCACAGCCGGATTTCAGCCCTTCTTGTGGTGGATATCTGGCTCTGTTGTATATTATGACGGACGGCTGATGCCGCGGCGACGGTCTTTCGGTGGCCGAAAAATGAGGACCTTTGTCTCCTAATTTAAGCCTTGTCGCTCATTGCCAAGCTACCAAGAGTTGGGCTGGGGTTATTTTATTGAGACCTAACTGAACCTAGTGGGGTTAGTGGCCTATTGCTAAGTGTAGGTACTTACCTGCCCTTACCAGTAATCCACTTTCCAACACCATAGGACAAATAAACCTTCCGAACAAATTTAGACAAGTTAGCATTAGGCAAACCAATAGTTTGGTCACAGCAATACAAAAGATTGACACATGAATCTGGTGCTCTCAAAATAAGCGGTGTTCCAGTCCCTTACATATTAGTGCAAGTTAAAGACATCTATCTAACTTTGAATCATGGAAATTAGAATCCTTTAAAGGATCTGATCTACTGTAAAATAACATCTAGCTAAAGACATGAGGGCAAAGGGTGAAGAGCAAAAATAGGACAAAAAGTTTTGGATGGAAAAAGAAATAAAAGGTAAGGTATCAGCATTTCAGAAGCTTGGTTCAGAGTCTCCTTAAGATAGGTTTAAGTGTAAGCGTAAGCTACACTCAATTAATCAAGGGGACAAGGGGGAACAGTCAGAGATCTGTGCCTCCATTGAATCTGAGCCTACCATCATCGAGTGTAAGTCTTAGTTACTATTGCAAAACATCCATGAGGTAACACCCCTCTGGTCATACTATCATGTTCTTCTTCTGTCTCATGGTAACTTGCAACATCTTCTTCTGATCCCATACCAATTCTAGGAATGTAGCTGTGCTTGCTCCACCGGACATCATGTGCAACATATATGAATAAGCGGCAATCATCCTTTCCTTTGGTGTCTCTGTGTACCTTTCAAGGTTCTGTTCTAATACTCTCTCTGAGTAAAACAATAGCACATCTATTTCCAAACTTAGGCCCTGATTTAGAGTTTGGTGGAGGTGTTACTCCATCACAAACGTGACGGATATCCTGTCCGCTGTATTACAAGCTCCGTAGGCAATAATGGAATTGTAATATGGCAGATGGGATATCAGTAATCCCCTCCGCTAAACTCTATATCAGGCCCTTTCATTTTACGTGAATGCATCTACAATTGAAAATGAAGAACAGTTTTTCATGTTAAATATATTTAGGCCTAGAAATGTCAAGTTAATAATAATATTTGCTAAAGCACATTTAATTTTAGATTATACTGTGCACGTGTTATTTCTACATTCATATAATGTTGATTACCCTTTCCCAATTTAGGCTTCATGTTACAGTAAATATAAATGAACTTAATTGTTAATACATGTTCTTGATTGTGGCTGCGATCTGCATTTCTCAAAGTTAATCCTAAACATTAGTGCACACCTTACATAACTAGCTACCATTTCTAGTGCAAATGCATTCAAATGACATACTATTATTATATAATTTCAGCAATGATTGTATTTAATTAAATGAGTTAAGGCACTTATAATACATTTGCTCATACCACTACAGTGAATGTACTTCAAAACTGAATTTGAGTGCCTCTCTTTACACTAGTTCAACATTAGTTCACACATTAAGCTCTGTATTATGGTCACATATAGAACAATATTGTGACATTAGGGTTGGCAGTAAATCTTAGCTGCTCCGGTATTAAAAGCAATAGTGTAACCTAGGATGAAACAACAACTGTTTGCACTCCAGATAGTGGAAGAGCAATGCGATAGCAGGTAAAATAGCTCAGCAAACTGATCACTAGTTGATGAGACCTTGGAGGAACACCGAGGTCATAGAAGTATATCCCAGAGTACCGCAGTTCTGGCATCAAGGCTTGGATTCCTCTAGGTCTCGGTTAGTTGCTTTAGCTGACCCTTTCTCTCCTAATGCCGCCATTGTTGGTGTTGCAGCTGATGTCAGGTGCCCACAGTAATTGCATGGATACGTGTGTAGAGCATGGGCTCATTGAATGTTGACTGAGGAGAGGCATTCCTTGCCTGCAGTGAGCCCAACATTACTGACTCTCTCCCCAGTTTGACTGATCACAATTGCACCCACATTGCTCATTTGTGAGACCAAACACACAAAGTTGATGGGAGGAATGCCTTCAATGAGTCTAATAACTGGCAATCCCAGGGGACAACATTCCAACACATCATTCTTTTGCCCACAATGCCACCTTAGTTTGGACCCAGCCATATGCAAATCAGTCTTGCTCCTGATCCAATAGGAACAGTCCAACCTGAACACTGGTGAAGTATTTCAGACACCCTAGGTGGAGCCCTGTACTGAAAAGGCCTACATCTCTGCCTGTAGGCGTAGGGTGGGGCAGTGAGTTACAGCCTTTTCCATATTCTTCTTCAGTCACCTCCTCTGCGAGGCTGCTCTCCTGAGAAAGAAATAAAGCCTGAAAGGAAGTAGCATCACAGAGTCAAAGTAGAATCTGGGTTTTGTGTTTATCCTGGAAGAGGAGTTAAAGGTCAGCAAGCCCACTTCTCTCTGCCATGACTCCATAGTCTGTACCAAATGTCTCTAAATGGCAAGCATTCAAAACATGACTATCTTTGTAAATACACACTACCATTCACAGTGTTGCAAGCTAGCAGAATGGTAGCAGTGGAGTAGGAGTTGCACATCCATAAAAAAGTATTGGCTGAAATATTAAATATGAAGGCAAGCGTATACTTAAAGTGTGTGTTTGGTAATCATCAAATACACACCCTGGTACTGATAGGCGTCATGCGATTGATAGAGCTCTCAATCAAAGCTGCACATCAAACATATTGGAGCAAATCAGATCAGTAATATTGGAGTTGTTCCTTCATTAATGAGTACAGTGCTGGGTGATTGCTTATACATACACCTTAAATCATAATTTGGAAATGCAAATCACAATGCACTTGCTGAGAATCATTGCGAATAGCAAGTGGAATAGATGGTGAGAGGGAGGTTCCATATTTTTACTGCTGACTGCCAGCTATGGCGACATATGGATGTGCTTTTCCCAAAGACCAGAACTTCCATCTTGTTGGAGTTGAATTTGAGGCAGTTTGTTTTCATCCAGCCAGCTATGTTGGTCATGGTGTTGCAGAAGTTTGTTCTAGTGGTGGAGAGGTCTTCAGTGAGCAAGAGGATGAGCAGAGTATCATTTGCGTAGAAGATAATTTCAGGTCAGTGGTATCTGACGATGTTGGCCAGGTGGGTCATGTAGGTGTTGAACAATGTGGGGCTGAGGAATAAACCTTAAAGTACACCACAAATGATGTTCTTGGGTGCAGAGGTGAATGGAGGCAGCCGGACGTGTCCTGTCAGGAAAGAGGTGATCCATTTGAGGGTGTTGTCTTGTATGCTGATACTGTGGAGTCTGTTGAGAAGAGTGTGATGGGAGATGGTGTCAAAAGCAGTTGAGAGGTTGAGGAGGATAAGGGCAGTGGTTTCCCCGTGATCGAGGAGTACTCTGATGTCCGTGGCAACTTTAGCAACACAAAAGGATGATAGACTGATTATTGAAACTTTTCAAACACTCACCCCCAGTCACAGATCTGGGTTTAATCCATTGTTATTTTGCTCACCATGCCACCCCAGCTTGGAAGCAGCCATATGCAAATCAGTCATGACCCTGCTCCCCATAGGAACAGTCCAGCCCAAAATGCCAGGCCAGGTCCTCCCTGGACCGGAAACAAGCATCCTAGGACTGGTTTCAGGGTATCACCCATCATCAGCCAGGCTAGCTTGAATCCAGTGGCACAGTAAGCAAGGGACCCATGTGTGGGCATACCCTTCCCACTTAGGGCAACTTTAGCAACAAAAAAGGATGATGAATGGAGAGTTGAAACTTTTCAAACACTCACCCCCAGTCACAGATCTGGGTTTAATCCATCGTTCTTTTTCTCCCCATGCCACACCAGTTTGGAACCAGCCATATGCAAATCAGTTTTGACCCTGCTCCCCATAGGAACAGTCCAGCCCGAAATGCCAGGCCAGGTCCTCC
Organism: Pleurodeles waltl; assembly: GCF_031143425.1. NCBI lineage: Eukaryota > Metazoa > Chordata > Amphibia > Caudata > Salamandridae > Pleurodeles > Pleurodeles waltl. The sequence goes on from NC_090448.1 coordinate 1,129,641,944, forward strand.
CTGGACCGGAAACAAGCATCCTAAGACTGGTTTCAGGGTATCACCCTTCATCAGCCAGGCTATCTTGGATCCAGTGGCACAGTGAGGAAGGGACACATGTCTGGGCATACCCTTTCCACTTAGGGCAACTTTAGCAACACAAATGGATGATTGACAGAGTGTTGAATCTTTTCAAACGCTCACCCCCAGTCCCAGATCTGGGTTTAATCCATTGTTCTTTTGCTCACCATGCCGCCCCAATTTGGACCTAGCCATTTGCAAATCAGTTTTGACCCTGCTCCCCATAGGAACAGTCCAGCCCGAAATGCCAGGCCAGGTCCTCCCTTGACCGGAAACAAGCATCCTAGGACTGGTTTCAGGGTATCACCCTTCATCAGCCAGGCTAGTTTGAATCCAGTGGCACAGTGAGCAAGGGACCCACATCTGGGCATACCCTTCCCACTTAGGGCAACTTTAGCAACACAAGAGGATGATGGACAGAGTGTTGAAACTTTTCAAACACTCACCCCCAGTCACAGATCTGGGTTTAATCCATTGTTCTTTTGCTCACCCACCACCCCTCTACCCAGGACCTTCTCAATGGAGGCCGCAGCATGACTCATTGAGCAGGTCCTCTTGCCAGCTCTCCCTGCAACAGGTCTCCAGATACTGCCGTCCAGCAGCCACTTTCTTCTCTTAGCTCTTCTGCTGCCTTTTTGTTAATTCCTCCTTGTGCCTTTCCCTTGCCCTTATTGCACTCATTTGTTCCCTTTGTGCTATTTTCCCTTTGCACTTGTTTCCTCTCTATGCCTTCTCTTGCCTAGTGTCCCCTGAAGCTCTTCTTGTCTCTATGTTGTCTCTTTGGCCTATAGTGCCTTGTTACTCGCCCACTCTCCCTCCCGCCTCCTGCCTACTTCCTGCCTTTTCCCTCCACCTGCCTCCTGCCACCCAGCACCTCTCCCCCCCCCCAGGACCTACTTAATGGAGGCTGCAGTGTGACTCCATTGAGCAGGTCCTTGTGCCACCTCTCCCTGCGGCAGGTCTCCTGACACTGCCATCCAGCGCCACTTTCTTCTCTTGGCTCGTCTTCTGCCTTTCTGTTAATTCCTCCTTGTGCATTTCTTTTGCCTTTATTTCCTTTATTGTATTTGTTTTTGTCTTTAGTATCTCTTTTGCCTTATTGTCATTTTTGCCTATGTTGCCTCACTACCCGCTCAATCTGCTGCTCTCCCATCCACTTCCTGCTTGTTTCCCACCTTTTCCCTCCTCTTCCACCCAGCACCCCTCCCTCCACACAGGACCTACTTAATGGACGCCAAAGGTGCACCAAAGGCAAGCCCGCATATGCCCATCAGTGACTGGATCGTACCCAGCGTCGAGAACCCTGACCCTCCCACTGCCAATCGACACTCCTCGAAGGAGCTCAGAGCCCTGATCCCTGGGTCCCACAATAGCAACTGCTGCACTTTCTCCCCTCGAACAACCAAGGGATCCTTCACCTACCAAAACTGCCACTTCTGCTGCAACAAGGAGCCACCAGCCAACTCAGGAACCAGCGCCAGCCCACCCAGAAGACCACGAACAACCCGGAACCATTCCGATGCATCCTGCTCAATGCCCGATCCCACTGCAAACATTCCACGGAAATCCGGGACACAATACCTCCCTCTCCCCAAACGTGGCTTTCACCACTGAAACCTGGCTAAACCCTTCCTCTAATCCCAACATCACCACCACAACAACCACCAGCTGCAGGATAATACACCGAGACCACACCAACAAGCACGGCGGGGATATCGCCATTATCTTCAAGAACACCATCCGATGTATTGCCACCAATGACAACCCCCCCTCCCCTCATGGAACACCTCAATTTCCAGCTACAAACCTATGCCAGGACAACCATAAGAAGCACCCTGGTATATAGACCCCCAGGACTTCTGCGTCACCTCCCCAGGATCATTGTACCACTAGCCATCGACCAACCACTACATCCTACTCAGAGACCTCAATTTCCACATCGACGACCCCAACAACACCAACTCCACCACTCTCTTCGAGTACATGAGCAACACAGGCCTCACCCAACCGATCACCATACCCACACACAAAGCCAGACACACACTCGACCCCTTCTTCACCCCCTGCGACACAGTCAGATTCAGCCACGTCACAGAACTCTCCAGGTCTGACCACAGCATCATCCACTTCACCATCGGTGGTGCTCAACAACCCACACAATGAAGCACAGAAACGGCTAACGCAGCTGGGGCAAAGTAACAGAAACCCAGTGAATGCAGGCCCTCGGCACTGGCAAGGATGTCCTGAATTTTTCCACTTGGATCACTAAATGCGCCTCACTGAAACCAGCCAGAACCTATAAGACCTCAGAGCATCCAGCTAGTATACCCTGGAACTCAGAGCGACCAAGCACAGCTGCTACAGACTTGAGAAACAATGACTATCCACCAGGAACTCCTCTGATAGAATCACCCACAAAGCAGGCTTCAGCAAGTACCACCGACAAATCAAGGAAGCCAAGAGAGTGGCCTTCACGGCCCGCATTGACTTAGCAACCAACAGCATGAAATAACATTTCAGGATAGTCATAAATACTCCAACCTGACCGCTACAGAGAACATTATCCACCCTTCCCAAGAACTCTGCGATACTCTCTCAGACTACTTTCAATGCAAGATCGCCACCATCTACAACAACTTCGACCACCAAACCATGATCTCCAACCTCAGTTCTCTCAACCCCCAGCACACATCAACAGAGCAATCACCACATGGTCACCGCTCAGCTCACAGTCCACCTCAGCCATCATGTCATTCACCCACTCTGAGGCACCCATGCCCCCACCACCTGTTCAACCTCAGAACCAACCATATCAGAACGGAACTCACCAGCATCCTCAACACACCCAACACCTCTGCAGTTTTTCTAGACAAACTGAAACATGCAGAAATCAGATCCCTCCTAAAGAAAGCCTCCGTTGCTCGCAGCGAACTCAAAATCAAGAAGGCCATCAATCATCGATTCACCAGCTACCTGTAAGAAAACAACCTACTGGACATCTCCCAATCAGGATTCCATTCCATCCACAGGACCGAGACTGCACTCATTGCTGCCACACATATCAGGCAAAAACAAAAGACAAGGGACAGAATTCAGAGCAAATCAAACATTCAGCCCCAGTCACAGATCTGGGTTTAATCCACCAGTTTATTTGCTTGCCATGCCACTCCATTTTGGACCCAGCCATATGCAAATCAGTCTTGACCCTGTTCCCCATGGGAACAGTCCAGCCTGAACTGCCAGACCAGACCCTCCCTGGACCAGAAACAAGCATCCTGGGACCAGTTTCAGGGTATCACCCTTCATCAGCCAGGCTAGCTTGAATCCAGTGGCACAGTGGCCAAATAACCCACGGTTGGGCATACCCTTCCCACTTGGTGCTGGGTGGCGGAGAAGGGAAAAGGTGAGAAGTGGACGGGAGGCAAGCAGGAGAGTGGGCGAGTAACGAGGCACTAGCAGCAAAAGAGACAATGAAGGCAAAAAAGATAAAAGAGAGACAATAAGAGTATGAAATGACACTAGACAAGAGAAGGCATAAAGAGAAAATGAGCACAAAGGGAAAACGGCACAAAGAGAAAAAACAAGTGCAAGAAAGGCAATAAAGACAAGAGACAGACATAAGGAGGAATTAACAGAAAGGCAGCAGGGGACATAAGAAGAGAAAGCGGGCACTGGACACCAGTGTTGGGAAGCCTGTTGCAAGGAGAGCTGGCACGAGGATCTGCTTACTTCAAACATGTAAAAAGTATCGGGTGAGGGTCGAGCAGTATTGATTGGAAGATCAGTAAGATTGAAACAGCACAGGCCATATCTACACTCCCATACCATAAATCACCTGGGGAGGATGGCTTCACAGCAGAATTGTACAAATGGGCCAGTAAGGAGGTAGTTGACTCACTATACGAAACCTTCCGAGAGGCCAGCCGAGAGGGATCGCTGGGCTCTATTTCAAATAGGGCAGTGATTGTGGTTGTCTCTATACCCGGGCGGGATCCCCTCCTCTGCAGCAGCCATCGCCCCATCTCCCTTCTGAATGGGGATGTCAAAATCCTTGCCAGTGTCTTGGCTGCCCGTTTACACAAGGTCATCCCGCCCTTACTACATCATACACAAGTGGGATTTGTCCTGGGATGCACCTCTAGAAACCATCTCTGTTCCATCTCACATTCCCTGAAGGAAGCCAGGGACATGCTGGATGAAGCTATAACCTTAGCCTTGTCTCTCGATGCTGAAAAGGCGTTAGACCTTATCGAATGGGGATTTCTGTTTGCAACACTGCATAAATTTGGTTTGGGTGACTAATTCATAGCCAAAGTCTGTCTGTTATATGATTGTCCACAGCACAGGTTAACTGTGGCGGCTTCTTATCTGATCCTTTTCCGATACGCAGAGGGACGCAACAAGTTTGGCCACTCTCGCCACTACTATTTCTACTGGCAGTGGAACCGCTAGCGGCCACTATCTGCCAATCTCCTCTCCCTACTGGAATGCCCCTTAATAGGGGGTGGGGAGGGGTTTCCAAGCTCTACTTATAAGCAGACAATATCCTCCTTACCTTGACAGACCTGGGCTGATCCATCCCGGCCTTTTTAGAGATCATCAATGGTTTTGCAATCCTATCCAGGTATCGGGTAAATCGGAACAAGAGTGAAGCACTGCCCCTCACCACTATCATCTCAGGGCAGCGATCTATGGCTGGGTTCGCTTCAAGGATGTGATGTTGAGCCTTTATGAAGTACTTACACATCATCTTTTTTCACAGCCCCTCCTTGACAGTTTACGCTCTGAGTGGCAGATCCGTCTCCAGGCAGAGCTTGATGTGGAGAACTGGACAGGAACTATGGTGGGCTTAGACAGGTGTACTCGGGAAGCCCACCTGAAGTTTTGTCTTTTTAAAATAATACATGACTGGTACTGGACTCCTGTGAAATTGCACAGAATAGGTCTCCTAACTCACACGAATTGCTGGTGATGTGCTGAGACCCGGTGCAAATTGACTCACATCCTTTGCGACTGTCCTTTGATCCGACCCCTCTGGGAGGCAGTGAGCTCCACCTTGGTGCTTCCATGGCCCTTCAGGCGCCACTCTCTTCCTCTTCCATACTCCTTCGTGATAGGAACGCCCCCTATTGCATACAGCTCTTGCGACAGCCAAGATCTGCATCCTACGTCATTGGAGATCTCCTGCTCCACCCACACCGGAGGAGTGAATGGTGACAATGGTTCGGACTAACACCAATGAACGCGTCATCTATCAATTGCAGACGGTCCTGTTTACACAATCTGGTGATTATTAGTGCCCTTATTGCTCATCCATTACAATTTCCACTACTGTAGCTACTGTCATAGTTGCCAAGGGAATGAAGGTCACCAAACACTCTTCTGCTGCCCCACTTGCACCTCTTCATCTCCTTACCCGTTCCCTTCATTCTACCTCCCCTTCTTCTATATCCCTGCCTTCTTCCTTTTATCACGGCCCCCCTATATCCCCACCCACCCCTCCTCCTCCTCTCTTGACTTATCCCCTCTCTTGTTCCGTACTCCTGTGGCCTTCCTTAGATCTGCCCCTCCTATTCCCCTCCCCCTCTCGCTTATACCCCTCTCCTCCTTCCCCAGACCATACCGGACTCTGGGTGCCCTACTCTACTCTATTCTACTCAACTCTTCTCTACTCTGCCCTACTCTACTCTACTCTACTCTACTTTACTTTACTCCTCTCCACTCTACTCTACCCTACTCTGCTCTACTCTATTCTACTCTACTCTGCTCTACTATAAACTACTGTCTCTCATCCCCTTTTACTCCAGTTCCACTGCCCTCTTAAACTATTTCCTTCTTACACCCTTACGCCCACCCCCTTCCTCCTTTTCCCTTAGTGCGTTCCTCACACCTCTTACCTGTTGTGCTACTGCTCATTGCCTCAGCTTGCTGCACAGTACTACTTTCTGCGTCACCCCCTGCTACCCTGACTTAGCTGCAATATTTCTGCTCCTCACCCCCTCTTTTGGTCACCTTGGAGCTTGGCCCAACAGGCGGGATGTCTAGCTTTCCTGGCCATTGATGCTAGGATTTAACTAGGGACCAGGGACCACCTGCAATTAGGTCCCTATTCCTGTCATATCTTATAATACCTTTTACCCTATATTTTACTGCCCCTCTCAGGTATCTCTCACTCTGACCCCCTGCACCTCCCTCTCCCCTCTTTTCTTTTCCTCTCTCTTCTTTCTTTTTACATTTTTATATACTAGCTGATGACTTCCTCTTTTCCTTATGTACTGCTTAGTGGCACAATGTACTTTGTATTCCAAAACTGATATATTTCAACACAAAAAAACATGTAAAAAGTATTCAGTCTCTACCAAGGCTTTCAGTACAATGTGCTCCAGCTATCATGCTATACTGCAACAGTCCATCAAGCTCTCTTTCTCTCTAACAAAAATCAGTGAAAGTATTCTGCAGCTGAGTAAACAGCAAATATACTGCACCCAAATTGCCAGGAACCCAAGCAGCTCTCTCTCTTATCTACCATACACTGCTTTGGGGACCCTTCTCTTTCCCCCAGACTCCTTTTATGCATTATTCATTTGCAACAGTATAATATAAATCTAGTTCTTTTCTTCGCATGTTGCAGTTTTAGACAATAGATCCATTTACAGAGAGAAAGGGAAGCAGATACATCAACTTAAATTGTCCTGCTTAGTTCTGCTTCTGTAAGAATAAAGTACATATATGAATGTAATATCCACTTCCTTTCTCACCACATATACACTGTTGATCCATTCATGAAAGATGCAAGTTTGCTATATATTTTATTCATGTCAGCGCTTTCTAAAGCAGGTTAGGATGCAAAAAGATATTGTTTAAGATGAAAAAATATGTAACATGCATAAGTTGTACAGAGGGTATAAGCGAAGCAATTATTATAAGGAATTTGTTAACTTCAGCAAGTTTGCAAATTAAGCATCATAGGTTATGCAAATTTCAGGACATGTTTAAAACAGTAAATGCAACTGCAATTAGGCCTATCTTCATTCTCTAGTTTTGTAATTACTTTTTAATTTAATTTCTATTGGATGCCCTAGCAAGTGGCATACCATATGCTGCTCTTGAAAGGATAAGACACAATGGTGGTGTCTTGCCAATGGATTGGGGAGATGTGGTTGCCTAGTGGATATTGTGCCAATCTTGAAATATGAGGAGTTTGAATTCTATGTCAGGACCGGAGGCTCCAATTATGCTTCTCTTTCTATGCTTTATTTATTTTAGCAGCCCATCAAAAGTAAAACTTAAAACGCTACATTTCCCAGCGGTACCCACAGTCACATATACCAATCAGAGAGCCCATAGCCCAATATAACTCCAGAAATGCCATCTTGTGTTCTCTTTCTTTGCTGCTTCACAGTCAGTTGTGTCTCATCTTTTCCTTATCACTTTATTGTGCATTATATGTGCTACTTTTGTGATTTGAGCATTATTGTTTTTATGCATCTCATGTTTGCTGTGCATTGTTCTCTTATTGATTTGCGAGCATGCATCAGCTTTGTTTTGATCCTGTTACCATTTTCAGGACATTATTGTTTGTGGTGTTGTAGGTGGGTTATTTTGCTTTGTTGCTGTTTCCTGGGGGAGTGCTTCTATCTCCTGACCGCGTGTCTTTGCTGCAGGTGCCTTCATTTATGGAGCAGGGAGAGAGGGCATGCGGGCTGCTTCAGCTCCTGTCCTCTTTCTATTTTTACCGGCTTGCTGCTTGTGCACATGTGCCCCTTCTCCCCCTGTGGCCGGCTCAGTACAGCGCAGCTTGTATAACATGTAGGTGGTGTGCTTAAACTGCCCCTGTGTACTTAGCGGCGACACCCTGCTTGCCTTGATTCTGCAGGGTTGAGAATATTGTGAGGCGTATTACCACCTAGAGTGCTGCAGGCTGCTCCCTACACACTTTATTCAGTATTGTATGCCTGCCTGGGGTTGTGATTCTATAAGTGTCATCCCCCCTTGATGTTGCCTTCTTTTAGAAGCTGAAGATATATATTACTACCCTGAGAAACACATAGGGCCTCATTTGGACCTCAGCGTTTTTTTTTCAAGACCACCTAGGTACCGCCATGCTGAAGACAGCCAGTGCAGGCGGTTTTCCGCACAGCGCATTATGACTGCTGGCAGCCCTCCACCCTTTTCCGGACGGAGAGCCCCAGCAGCCATACTGGCATGCATGGGGGTGTGGTGTGAGTGTGTAGAGGGGGTGTGTGAGTGCATGTATGCATGCAGGGGGTGTGTTGTATGTATGGGAAATGTGTGCGTTTATGTCTGTGTGTATGTCTGTGTGTATGTGTGAGTGTATGTGTGCGTGTATGTGCAGTAGTTGTGTGAGTGTGCGTGTAGGGGTGTGTGTGTGTGTGTGTCAATGTTTGGGGGTGAGTGGGGAGGGGGGTCCTACCACCTTTGGGGTAGTAGGGGGGTCATGGTTTTGGGGGAGGACTCTGGGGAGGGGAGAGGGGTGCGGGAGACCTCTTTCAGTGCCAGGGAACAAATTCCCTGGCACTGATAGTGCCTACCACCATGGATTTCGTGGCGGCACAGAACCCCATGAAATCCATGGCGGTATGCTGGGTTGTGATACCGCCGGTGGTGTAGTGACGGCCGCCGGGCTGGAGATTCCGAAGTCTCCAGCCCAGCGGTTGTCACCACCCTGGCGGTCGGAGTTGAGAAGTGGTGGTTTGGCATGGTGGTCACCGCCATGCTTGTAATTTCATTTTTTTTTGCTGCCAGCCTGTTTGCGGTATTACCGCCACTGCTCCACCAACCGCCAGGGTTGTAATGAGGGCCATAGTCTGCTTGACAATCTATTAACTATGTATGATCCTTTTGAAGCGGAGATGGAGCAGTACTATGATGACCTGGAAGGGTCCTTGGAGTGCAACAATCAGTGAATAAGGCCTTAGTTAGGGCTCTGGGCCCTGTTACCCAACATCTGCATGGCTACGCTGGTCAACAGGCTTGGATTGCTGTACCCCCCTCTTTCATATGTGAGGAAGACCCCACTCCCAGGCAAGGCAAGAACAAGGGTAAATCTGCCAAAGAACTCCACTCTGCTGCATTTGAAAAGCTTGTGGGCTCCCTTTTGGTGGATCATGCATATAGGGCCTGATAGGGCCTCTTCCTCTTCACAGAAGCTTGGGGATTCTAACTCCTCTAAATCAGATAGTTCAGAGCATGAGGATGAGCCTGGCCCCAGCAAACGTAAATGCAAAACACGCCACAAAGAATCTACCAATCATCCTAGGGTGACAGATTTTGAACCAACAAAGATCATCCACCCACGCTCCTCCAACTGGCACCCTCCGCAAAAAGTAGTGACTATGCCCAGTCCCACATCCGCCAGGTTTTTGAAAAAGATGTCAGGATGCGACTAAGGTCAGAATGCCTGAGGCTGGATCTGTCCGGCAAGGTGCCTGACACCCCGAGGTTGACCCCATCATCGTAACATTTCTTTAAAAGTATTCCAGAGATCCCAAAAAGGAACTTGACCACACCTGACCAGCTGCAGATAAGTTTCTGGACGTCTCCAGCCCTCTCACAAAAATCCTGGAGTTGGCTTTCGAGGCCATGGATTTGACAGCCCCCATTGACCCAATATTTTAGTGGGGTAGGCCCGAAGGACTGTGTGATAGCTTGGCACTACAAACTGTGCAATGTCCACCGAGTGTCAACACTCTATACTCATCATAATTAACCCTAAGCTTAATGAGCTAGGTTCTTCTGATGCAGGACCTGTGGCTCAAGGTCTCCTCTTTGGTACCCCCTTCTTCAAGGAACTCACCAAATTTGTCACCAAGCACAGTTCTCTTGACAAGGCCCAAAGGTCCCTCAAGAAAGTGTTTCACCAATCCCTTTTTGGCAGGGATGGACGATTCAGGGGATGTCCATTTGGCTGAGGTTACTACCAAGTCCTACAATGAGACTACTACCAATGTGGTAGAGGTGGTGGATAAGGCTCTTACAATTCCACCTTCTACCCTTCCTGCAACTGCGGTGGCAGGAACTGCTTTAGGAAAAGGTGCTACAGAGGGGCACCATGAACCTTCCAGGAATCTGGAGCTACAGGTGAGAATTATTCCTCTGTGTGAGGTCTCTTTGAGGGGACAGAATTGGTCGATTCCAGCACAGTTGGCAAATGTTGACCCAGGATCCATTGGTACTGCAGTCATTGCAGGGGTTCAAGTTGGAGTTTTACAACACCACTTTTAGGGCGTTCAGCCCAACCTGATGTATTTTTCCCAACAAGAGTGGGACTTTATCATGTCAGAGAGAGTCAGATTCTCAGATACAGAAAGGATCTATAGGGGTGACCTCTCCTCAATGGCATGGGTTTCTCAGTTCTAACTGTCCAGTGGAAAAGAAAGGAGGTGAGTATTGTCTGGTGCTCAATCTGAAAGACGTCAATGCATGGTTAGTTTGCCAGCATTTCAAGATGGAGGGCATCCATCTTTTAAGAGGCATCCTTCAAGAAGGAGTCTGGATGGTGAGTCTCAATTTGAAGGATGCATACTTGACAATCCTGATTTTTGCTCCACATTGTTGTTTTCTTCAGTTCCTGTGACTAGGCCACTGTTACGAATTCAAGGTCCTTTCTTTTGTCCCCTCCTCCACACCATGGTGCTTCACAAATATTCATGAGACTTGTAGTAGAATCCCTTCACACGAGGGGTGTACGTTTGATCTTCTACTCGGAAAACATAATTATCATGGCCCAGGGTCTTCAAACAGTCTTGTCTCACTTAGAATGGAGGATACTCATTCTTCAGGGTCTGGGTTTCATTGTCAATATCCAGAAATCAATTATTGTCCCAGCTCAATGGCTGAAATGTCTAGGTTTTCAGGGGGACTTGGCCTTGATACAACTAGTCCTAACCCTCAAAGAGTCCAGAATATCAAGAAAGAGATGAGCTTTGCATTGTGCAGACAGACAATATCCTTGAAGTCAATAGCTTGGCTTGTAGGTCTTTTAGCCTCTTTGACTCAACCCATTTTTTCTGTGCCCTCTTCACTATAGAGCCCTTCAACGTCTCAATACACCTCTACAAGGGTCTCAGTTCCTTGGAAAAGATGTGTTTGTCAGAGGAAACCAGGATAGATATGTCTTGGTAGGTGAATCCCATTGAGGCCTGGAATGGCAGTGCGATCTTTGGCTCATCTCTGGAGATGATAATAGAAACGGATGCCAGCTGCTGATGCTGAGGGAGGCCGTTGGTCCAAGTTGGAGCTATCCCTTCATATCAATTGTTTTGAGCTCCTTGTAGGGTCTTTTCCAATTTGGAGCGCCTCTCCGGACAAGATGGATTGTTTTATCCTTCTTCGAATGGACAACGTCTCCGCAGTCTGGTATGTGAACTGTTAGAAATGAGGTCTCTAGTTGGAAGTGGTTTGCACCCTGCCCAAGTAGGGACCCTCACTCTAGTCAGGGTAAGGGAGTCACACAGCTAAGATAACCCCTGCTCACCCTCTTGGTAGCTTGGCAAAGCAGTCAGGCTTATCTCAGAGGCAATGTGTAAAGTATTTGTACACAAACACACACACGCTCACACACACACACACAACAACACAGTGAAAACACCACAAAAGTACTCCACACCAGTTTGGAACAATAGCCAATATGTATCTTAGTAAAACAAGACAAAAATGACAAACAACCAACATACACAAGTAAAGATACAAAGTTTCAAAGATAAAATCTTATTATAGTGTTTAGAAACACAACAGCTCCAACTGGGGCTATCATAGCATCTTGCTGGAGTCGCTTCCAGCGGTCTGACGCCACTCATGAGGGAGTGCAGGCTGTCACATAGTACCACAGACCACAGGAACAGTATCTTGGAAAACGATAAGGAAACAAGACGTTGTGCGGAGTTGGGGAGGTGAAGCGCTTCTGGAGCCGGTGCGGCGTTGGTTTCTTAGCACTACCGGGGAGGTGAAGCATTAGTTCCTTATTGCTTGGTCGGGGAGGCTAGGTGTTGGTTCCTTCCGGTTGCAGGAGAGGTGATGCAGTGTCAGTGGCAAGGCGTTGGTTTGTCACGACAAGGAGCGGTTGATGAATCCAGTAGGTCAAGATGCGAGGCGTCGAGTTTGCTTTGTCGCGATCACACCCCGGTGCACGGAGTCGGGCATCACGGACTTTGATGACACAGCTCTCAGGACTCATGCTGTGGCAGAACTTTGGAGGCACTGCAGCAGCGTCGGCCTGTGTTGCATGTCGCTGTTGTTGCAATCAGCGGTGACCATGGCTCCAGTGCAGGCAGTGGCATAGAGTCGGAGAGCAGCGTTGGTTCCAAAGTCACTCTAGTGACGATATGCTTAGTTTCCTCTTGGTTGCACCAGAGCTCACTTCCTAGGGACCAGGAATTGGATTTGGCACCACTTGGCAAGTCAAGACTCTCAGCAAGAAAGCCCAGGGAGGTGAAGTATTTGATGGCCCTGAGGCTTCTTAACAGGAGGCAAGCTCAGGTCAATCCTTTGGAGAAGCTTGGAAAGCAGGACGTAGAAAGCCGGGTCTAGTCCTTTCACTCCCAGGATAGAAGAAGCAAGTAGCAGTCCAGCACAACAAAGCATCAGACAGAGTGACAGTCCCTCCTACAGCACCCAGCTCTTCTTCCTGGCAGAATGTCCTCAGTCTGGAAGCGTTCTTGCTATGTGGTGTCCGAGGTCCAGTACTTATACCCATTTCTGTCTATAAAGGTGGCAAACTTCCAAGGGAAATCTTTGTGGTGCACAAGACCCTGCCTTTCTCTGCCCTGGCACAAGACACACAACAGGGGGTCAGAGACTGTTTTGTGTAAGGACAGGCCATCCCTAGTCAGGTACAAGTGTCAGCTCCTACCACCTCTCTAGCTCAGGAAGACCCACCAGTCTGGTGATGGGCCATCAAGATATGCCGGGCACACCTCAGCTCCCTTTGTGTGACTGGTAAGAGTGAATGCACAAACAGCCCAACTGTCATCCTGACCCAGATGTATATTCAGCAGAAAGGCAGAGGCACAGAATGGTTAAGCAAGAAAATGCCCACTTTCTAAAAGTGGAATTTTCAAACTCACAAGCCAAAAACCAACTTCACCAAAAGATGTATTTTTAAATTGTGAGTTCAGAGACCCCAAACTCCACATCTCTAGCTGCTCCCAATGGAAAATTGCACTTAAAAGATATTTAAAGGCAATCCTATGTTACCTTATGGGAGAGATAACTCTTATAATAGTGAAAAACGAAATTAGTAGTATTTCACTATCAGGACATGTAAAACACAAAAGTACATGTCCTACCTTTTAAGTACACTGCACCCTGCCAATGGGGCTTCATTAGGCCTACTTTAGGGGTGGTTTACAAGTAATAAAAGGAAAGGTTTGGGCCTGGCCAATGAGTGCATTTCCCAGGTCAGCATGACAGTTTAAAACTGCACACACGGACACTGCAACAGCAGGCCTGAGACATGATTGCAGGGCTACTCATGTGGGTGGCTCAATCAGTGCTGCAGGCCCACTAGTAGCATTTCATTTACAGGCCCTGGGCACAGCTGGTGCACTAAACTAGGGTCTTACTAGTAAATCAAAAATGCCAATCATGGCTAAACCAATCACCAATACATTTTAGACAGAGACCACGTGCACTCTTAGACTGGTCAGCAGTGGTAGAGTGTCCAGAGTCCTAAAACCAGCAAAAACAGGTCAGAAGAAAATAGGAAGAAGAAAGCAAAAGGCTTTGGGGTAACACTGTAGAAAGGTCCAGGTCCTACATGAACAAATTGGGCGGAACCAAATCTCCTCTTCTGGCTGAGATAGCTCAGGACTTTTGGCACTTTTGCCTTCAATATCACTTGTCAGTCGTGGCAGAGTATCTCCCGAACAATTCTGTTATGGATTGGCACTCCCGTCAACTACGGGATTTCAGTGACTGGAAACTTCACCTGAAGATCTTTCATACAATTCGATGCCTTTGGGGCCCTTGCATGGTGGACTTGTTTGCCTCTCGTCTCAACCAGCAACTCCTGACTTTCTTCAGTTGGTGCTCGGATCTGGAAGTGCAGGTCCTGGATGCTTTTTTTAGGACTGGTCCCTCAGCCTGCAGTACTTGTTTCCCCCATTTATGATGATTGACAGAGTTCTCTCCCAGGTGAGGCGTCAGAGAGTGGAGATGGTTGTAGTGATTTTGTGTTTCCGGTAATCCTCAAATTGGCATGTGCTTGCCCGGTCATGATTATGTTTCTTTGGAACCTGCTACTGGACCCAGTTGGGCAACCACATCATCTGATCCTCTTGGGACACCTCTTGCTATTGGCATGGAAGGTTTTCAGGAGAGGTGGAGTCTCTCAGGCATTTTGCAGGATGCTACAGCCTACATCGGACAGCCTTGGCCGATGGTACCCATAAACGTTATGTCTCAGCATGGCAGTACTGGTGTGGTTGGTGCCATGAATGGGGTGCAGATTCCGTCATAGTAGTCATAACCCTTTCATCGCTTTTAGCATAGGTTGGTATGGCTTATCGGTCAGTTAATAATTTTAGATCTGCGATTTTAGTGGGTGATCTTCCATTGCATGGTAAGCCCGTCTGTGAGCATCCGATTGTTTGCAAACTTTTGTGTGGTATTCACATATCCAAACCTCCTCAGCCAAAGTATTCCATTCTGAAGACTTCAATATTGTTATAAAGATTTTAGAAAATTGGCCGATAACAAGTATTTATCACGCAAGCAGCTGTCAGGCAAATTGACAATGCTTTTGTGCCAAACATCCTGCAAACGAATGGCTGATATCCTTGCACTGGATCTTTCCGGTAGAGTGTTCTCTCTAGAATGAGTTTCTTTCACTATTACCAGGAGGATGAAGACGAATTACAAGTCTGTTTCTCATCAGCCGTTCCCTGGTAATAAAAAGCTTTGTGTGGTACAATGTTTGAAAGGTTATAAGGAATGTACCAGTGAATTACATTCTGATATGAGGGGGCAATTGTTGATTGCATTACACATATCTTCAGGCCAGCAGCAGATGCCACTGTAGCCGGGTGGATACACTGACTGTTGTCTGAAGCTGGTATATTGATACTTCTTTTTTTGGAGGGGGTGATGGCCTCCAAGTCATCCAAGTTTACTTTCAAATCATTTTATACTAGGCCTCAGCTTTGAATAAGCATAATCAGAGCCTCTGGTACTGACATAGCATAAAAGAATTATAGTATTTGCAATAGTAATTTTCAGTTCTATTAAGGACATGGAGGCAAGGATTATCCCTCGCTAGGCTACGTTTGTTCATGTACTTATAATGCATGCATTTTATGATTTCTATGTTAATTCATGGCCACCCTGTTATTTGTATTTGGTTATGAAATTGTTAAAGTGATGGCCAGTGTTTACAGCTTCTGTGTTTTTCTTTTTCCTCTCAGGAAACGATGTAAAGTGACCTCTTCTGGGGTCGACATTTTGCAGTGTTGGAGGTTCTCCCTCTCTGGTTCCTTGACCTTGATGGATGCTTTGTCTTTGATGGAGGTCCTCAAAGCCCTGGAGCGAGGGTCTTCGAGTGGGTCTCCTGTTGAGCCCTAGTTTTTTTCTTCAAAGCTTGTAAGGCTCATTCGTTTTAGGATTTCGGAGTGAAGGACAGTTATTTCCCACATATCAGCAAAGAAAGAGGACACAAGATGGTGTTTCGAGAGTTATATAGGGCTGTTGGCTCTATGATTGGTATATGTAACTATGAGTACTCATGGGAAATGTAGTGTTTTAAGTTTTACTTTTGAGTGGCTGCTGAAAAAATACAGCATAGAAAGAGAAGTATAATCATTGCTTCTGTGTCTCTAATAGAACTGAAAATTCTTATTGCAAATGCTCAAACTTTTTTTATCCCAGACTTGGTTCAATATTCTGTGCCGTTACCAAACCACTTAATGTCTCTCTCCCTAAAAAGAGAAAAATGTAGTGTAGTCGAGCTCCATTGTAAAACACTCTAATGGACTTAGGCCAGGTTTGTACTTTCAAACATGCAAAGTGGGCACAATTTTGCTATTTCCAATGGTAGATATTTATTGTTCGTGGAGCAGACTTGGCCTCGTTCTCATCACTGAGGTGAAACTGGGGTGCCATCACACCTCAATCAATCAATCAATCAATCAATCAGGGATTTGTAAAGCGCAGCTACTCACCCGTGAGGGTCTCAAGGTGCTGGGGGAGGTATGTGGGTGTTGAGGATCAGTCGAAGAGCCAGGTCTTGAGGTCCTTCCTGAACTGTGACAGGGTGGGAGATTGCCTGAGGTGGATGGGGAGGGTGTTCCAGTCTTGGCAGCGATATGGGAGAAGGATCTTTCTCCGGCTGTGGTTTTCCAGATGTGGGGGACGTTGGCAAGGGCCTGGTTGGTGGAGCGGAGTTGTCTGGCTGGAGTGCAGGAGAGTCTGTGGTTGAGGTAGGCTGGTCTGGCGAGGGTGTAGGGCCTCGCAGGCGTGGGTTAGGAGCATGAAGGTGATTCTCTTGGCGATAGGCAGCCAGTGTAGGTCTCTTAGAAGGGCGGAGGTGTGGCTGTGTCGTGGGGCGTTCTTGATGAGACGGGCAGAGGCATTCTGGATGCGTTGTGGTCTTTTCCAGGTCTTTGCGGTGGTTCTGGCGTAGAGTGCATTGCCGTAGTTGAGGTGGCTACTGACAAGGGCCTGTGTGACTGTCCTTCTGGCTTCGGGGGGATCCACTTGTAGATTTTTCAAATCATGCTCAGGGTGTGGAAGCATCCTGATGAGACTGCGCTCACCTGTCGGTCCATTGAGAGCGATAAGTCCAAGATGAAGCCGAGGTTGGGGGTGTGGTCGGTGGGGGTGGGGGCGTTTCCGAGGGCAGTGGGCCACCAGGACTTGTTCCAGGCGGAGAGAGTGGAGCCGAGGATGAGGACTTCTGTTTTGTCAGAGTTCAGTTTGAGACAACTATCTTCCATCCAGGCAGCGACTGCTTTCATTCCTTTGTGTAAATTGTTCTTGGCGGTGGTCGGGTTGTTGGTAAGGAAGACTATCAGTTGGGTGTCATCGGCGTAGGACACGATGTTGAGTGCGTGGCTTCTGACGATGGCAGCCAGTGGGGTCATGTAGAGGTTGAAGAGGGTGGGACTCAGTGAGGATCCTTGGGGGACGCCGCAGCTGATCTTGGTGGCTTCTGAGGAAAGGGGGGGGGAGTCCCACCTGGCTCTTTTGCTCTATGCATGCAAGTGCACTCAGTGTAGATCAGTGGTTCCCAACCTTTTGACTTCTGTGGACCCCCACGTTATCATTACTGGAACCCAGGGATGCCCACTGAATCATTATTGGAATCCCCCGACCCTCCCACTGAGTCATTACTGAAAGCTGGGGACCTAATCTGTTAATATTATTTAATTTTCGAAGCAGTTGCGGATCCCTGAGGAGGATTTGCAGACCCCGGGGGTCCCTAACCATAGGTTGGGAACCACTGGTGTAGACAAAGGACTAGTCTAGCAGCGCGGTAGTATGCACATGACCGTAGCGCTGTGGGAATATTATTTTATGCTTACATCCACGCTGTTGGTCTGACATTTTCTCCATAGTGATAATCATTTGATGGCAGTTGTAGTGGCTTATCTCATGCGAGATCCTAGGAAAATGAAACATACAATGTTTGAGCACCTATTGGAATGAAAGGGAAACCCTGGCGAAGAGCCCTGGCTCAGTATCGAATAGCTCTGCTTCAGTTGTTTTACGAAGTCATGTAAAGTCATACGTTTCTGTCCCAGCTGATATTTAAAAGACCCGCGTGTACATATACATACCAAGATAAGATTGATGTTTTCAAATGAAAAGGCTTGAATTCATCTCTGAATACACACAAACGCTATTCCTGTCATTGATTTTTTGAATAATATTGCTCTTCAGGGAAAAAGCTGAAATATGCTTCTGCCATATGCCAATACCTTACTGCTGTGATGTTTCGAACCCCTTTGCTCTTATTTCAGCATATCCAGTCCTCACGCAGATTAACGCTTTTTGACACGCTCAAGGGTATGTTTACAAGCGCCATCTTGCGTTACCCTAGCGTATTTCTTTTTACGCTAAGGTGGCCTCTTTCTCGTGCCTTATTTAAAAAGTGGCGCAATGCTTACATTGTTCCATTTTGTAAACCCTTGTGCCATATATTATCCCTGCGTGAGGCATAATGTATGCAAGGGGGCGTTCCAACACAGCAAGGCCCGAAATTTACAACATTTCACTGCCCCATTTTTTCTGTCATTTTTAACGCCTGTTTCGAGCAAGCATAAAAATGACGCACCCATAGTAACCTATGGGCCTCCCTGTGCTCCGCTGCACTGACGCCAATATTTTTTATGATAATGCCGCAAAGCGACACAATAGCGTCAAAAATGTTGACTCTATTGTGCTAACGATTGCCATAGTGCACCATATTATAAAAACGGCGCAACCATGGTGTTGTGAGGTGGTGGTAGGGGGACGCCAGAAAAGTGACGCATCTGGGCTAATGCGCCCCTTTCTTGTCAATCTGCCCCTTGCCAATGGTGTAAGGCAAAATGATAACCCCCATAGAGTGTGATGAGGGCCCAATGAGTCTCCAAGATCTCACAACTATTCATTGGCGTTTGGGCTGAATAGGGCCCCTAAAGGGTTGCCCAGCCCAATGCTTAATTTGTGCGTCTTGTTTCCGGTGCTGAGCACCGGCAATTATTTTTGAGGGCCGGCGCTTATTCTTCTGCCTCAAGCATTTGCTGCGAGCAAAAGACACATATGGCAAAGACAGAGGAAGAGAAAGCGTCACAATGGGAGAAAGCAGAAACTGCTAGAGTGAGCGGAAGGGGCAGGGAGTGGCTTTAAATGGATTGAAGAGGCCCGCGATGGCTTTAGGATTACGCTTCCTTAGAATTCCGTGTTACCATATTTAATTGCAGCAGCCGCGTGTTCAAATGGAGGACTTTGGGCACCGGCACGTTCTTACTTACAAATTAAGCGTGGTCCGCCCCCCTGCTCCGGCAGAGTCCTACTCACTCCCATGTCCTTGTCTACCACGGCGCAGTACTACCCTTAACAATTCTGCTTTGGAGTCTTTTGTCCACATTCTACGCTAGTTTTTTCCTCAGCTACCTTTTTTCATCACAAAGTCACATCATTTTTCTCCTTCAAGCTGTTTCAAGAATAGCGCGAGAGACGTCGATGTGCGAAAGTCAATACATTAATACACCTCAAGGCTGAGCTTTCACCAAAATCACCCTCTGCGGGAAGATAAAAAAGGTCGCACTAAAATGTGTCATTTTTTTCTCAGATGAGATTCCTTAAAATTGATCAGCGTCTCTTCTCGGAAAGCCTTTGCGTGTATATCTGACCTTTCTTGCGTGACATTTAAGTCCTCGCTCTCTGCCATGCGTAGGACCGCTAAACATAAATTTGTCGCAGCGAACGACCGGACACCTTAATTGGACGTGAAAGCCGCATGTGATGTCGTTTTTGACTAACATTGTGGTCATCCGAAAAATCTAGAATGATGTGAAACACCAGCGGTCACACGATAGGGGACGTTGGTACATCCTGTCACGCACAGCGGGCTCGGAAAATGCATAAGCATACAATAAACTTGAGAACGGATTTGCATTTCTTCAAGGGAACATCAACCATAATGGCATATGTGTATATTTAAATGTAGGTATAGAACATTGTATGACTCATCAAACACCGCTGTAGCAGTATGATTTGTGTCATATATATATATATATATATATATATATATATATATATATATATAGATGTCTATAGACCTTTACTCAACTCTCTCTCTCTCTCTCTCTTTATATATATATATATATATATATATATATATATATATATATATATATATATAAATATACATGTATATACATATATATGTATATTTACACATATATATATGTAGATATCCACATGTATACACATGTATACATGTGTGTGTATATATATATAGTGTGTGTGGTATTGTAATTCATAAACATGTACATAAATGTTTAGATGTATCAGTCTCTCCTGCAGTCACTGCTGCTACGCCGTGCTGCCTCTTGAAGGCACAAACTTTATTAGTATCAAAAACGCGTTGCAGGGGATGGAAGTTTGGTTTTGAAGAAACTTTACATAACCCTCTTCTCGAGTGCACATGTTTCACGAAGGAATTTGATACTCTAAAGTTTGTGCATGTATAGATATATGTGTGTGTGTATATATATATATATATATTATATATATATATATATATATATATATATATATATATATATATATATATATATATACATATATACATACACATACACACACCCACACACACATATATTCACTGAAAAAACAAAGATTACAGGGATGTTATAGTTAGGCTCACATTTTAAACGTACAAAACCATAGAAATTCACCTGTTATAGTTAGAGTTATCTCAAGAAACTATAACTTGTGCCGTAAGGTAACTATAACTCCTCCCCACCATGCACACTTTTTTCATCAAAAATATTACTGCAAATATTTCATTGACATTATTAATGATGTTATCAAAGATGTCATGAGTGACGAAATTTGTGGGGTAATTAGCAGTGCATGGTGAGGGTGCGTGTTATAGTTACCTTAGTGCATGAGTTATAGTTACTTGAGATAACTCAAGTTTAAAATGTGAGCCTAACTATAATGCCCCTGTAACCTTTGGTTTTTGGAGTGAATTTCTATGTTTTTTTAATGTATAGTAATTTTCCTTACTGTACATTAATTCAACCACCGCCGCGCATGGCCTTTGACCGTGCACATCAGCATTTGGCCTGGCCTGTGGCCTCTCTCTGAGGCAAAACCCCTCTTAGCACCGAACCTTGCACTGTGCACAGCCTTCACCTGTGCGCACCAGAGGTTCCCCGCAAGACCTGGCCTGTAGCCATACCCTGCAGCCAACCTCCCCTAACCACCCAACCCTACGCTACACATGGCCCTTTGGCCATGCATGGCGAGAGTTGGCCTCTGTCTCCCTGGGTGTGAGAGGCTGTATCTTGTGGTGAGAATGGCTGTGAGATAATGTGGGTGTGAGAGTGCATACATCAGTGTTTTTGTGAGTGCGGCAGTGTGTGAGTGGGACTGTGACTGGGTGCACAAGAGTTTCAGTGGATCTGTGAGTGGGTGTGTGAGAGTCTGAGTGGGTCTGTGAGTGGGTGCATGAGTGTCTGAGTGGATCTGTGAATGGGTGCATGAGGATCTGACTAGGGCTGTGAGTGGGTGCACAAGGGTCTGAGAAGGTCTGTGAGTGGGTGTGTGAGTTCTGAGTGGGACTGTGAGTGGGAGAAAGGGACTGAGAGAAAGAAAGAGAGTGAGAGGGAGAGAGTTGTTTAAGCTTTGATGTATCATATACTTCGAGTGAGATATTTTTGGACAATTGAAAAGAAAAATGTATTTGTCATTTAAAAATAGTAAGATCATCTTTCAGTATGAGCCTTACACATTTGCAGTTGAAAAAAAATTAAAGGAGGGAAATGACTCTGGATACACCTGAGGTCAAACCTTCAACTCTCAGTGTAAAGGTCTCTGAGCTTCACCATTTGGCTATTTCATTTTTTAATTGCTCTTTCATTGCCCTTTATGGGCTATCTGGGACTGTTGGGGGAGCCTCAAGGCCTCCCCTGCTGTCCCTACTGATTTTGTATTATTTTGTTTCTCATTTTTTGCCCTTTATGGGCTATCTGGGGCTGCAGGGGTGGGAGCCTCAAGGCCTCCCCCGCAGTCCCAGCTGGTTCATGCCACCTGCGTGAGTCGGTATTGCTACAGCAACAAAGGAGCTACTTTGGGTAGCAGCTCCCTAGTTCCTAGAGCAATGTTTTCATCTGACTTCCCCGCACAGATATCTGTGTGCAGGACAGGCAGATGAAAACTCCACTTTCTGATAGCGGGACCTGTTTGACAAGTCCCGCTGTCATAAAGTTGAGCTATGTCTTGGAGTGAGCACCGTGAGACATAGTAGGAGCTGCCCCTAGTGGTGGCGGTCTTCAGGGCCATCAGTGGCTCCTTGAGGGGGTTCGCGCAGCCCCTTTGCAATGTGGAAGTAGCCCCGGGGAGGTGGCGATCCCCAGGGCTTTGGGGGTCCAAAACAGCCCCCCCTTTCTTTTTTACGATTTTCCCCATGGAGCTGGTGGTCCTCAGGGCTGCAGGAAGGGGCACATGGCTCCCGTACCACATCTATTCAATGCCCCAATAGTTGGCGGTTCCCTGGGCTGAGGGGGACCACGCACCCCCCTGCATTAATATTGGTTAAAGCCCCATGGAGGTGGCAGTCCCTGAGGCAGTGGGGGAGGCCGATAGGTTATATGGATGGGGTAGGGTGCTTCTTATGAGGTTATCTTCTTGGGTGGAGAATAACCAGGTTCTTTCTGATTTACAATCTGACTTTAGATCAGACATGAGTACCATCGATCAATGAAGGAATTTGTACTGTATTATTAATATACATACTGTTGCCACACATGGTTCTATTCACATGGCATTTATGGACCTTAGGTAGGCCTCTGACTGGTCGAATCAGGCAAAAGTGTGGAAAATCCTCCTGTCCTTAAGGCGTAAATCCAGATATTGGGTATTTCTTCAGTGACTTCACATGAATATGGCAGCTGCGTTCAGTTACAGCCTTGATGGTACTTGCTCTGATTTCTTCAAATGCAGAAGAAGGGTCTGTCAAGGCTGCATATTAGGTCAATTTCTCTTTTGTTATATATATATCAACTAGACTGGTGACTAGTGTGGTAGATCTTCAAAAAATCGGCAACCATGAGAATCCTGCCCTGCTATAAGTGGATCACACTATTCTGCTTGCCAGAACCGTATTACATCTTCAAAGGCTTCTATACAAATTTGTGGCTTTTATGTATGTTTTAAATCTGTCCACTAGCTTTGAAAAGTCCTTTGTTTTGGGAGTGGACCCAAGGAATACCGAGAGCAGAACCTTTTGCATGCCGAGGCACAAACTTGGGAAGGCCTGTCCTTTTCTGGATTTAGTGGTTACCTTTGACAGTGCTGGCACCTGGTCCCCTCTTTTACTATATAAAAAAAGAACATGTTTTTAAAGTCCATTACTTCAATATCTGCCTTTGCTTCCAGATTGGGTAACAATTCCACAGGCACGTTCTTGAAGGTGTTCTTGATGAATTGTGTGCCTTATCTATGACTGCGATTTATAGGGCTACATAGATGTCTCCAACCTGCAGGTAGTTGGGAAAACATTTTGTAGGACGCTCCTGGATATTCTTGAGAAAAATTCATTTTATATTTTACATCAGGGATTGGGTCTAGATTATCTGCATTATCTTGTGGCTCTCTGTCCCCCTTTTGACATGGATTACTATTTGGGCCAGGCCTGAGTGTAAACTGAGTAGGACGATACTAAAAGATTGTCTGACCATGGATTACTGGCAGTCTGTTCCTTGGTTGAAATATGTCAGGGACTCCTTCTTTAAGTTGGTGAGGTAGGCCATCTTTGATCGTCCTAAATCCATGGTAAAAATCTAACCTGGAATGCACTCCCAAGCACTTTCTTCTGAGGCAACAGTCAGCAAGGGCATAGCAGTGGACTGGAGCTCAACTGGACCTCAAAGGCTGCATACAAATCACTGGTGTAGGTCTGGTATTATGTCTTGAATCTATAGGAGAATCAGAATAAGTGAGACCAGATCAGCGTCTGAGCAGCTGGAGGTATCCTAATTCTTCATGGTGTGTTCAATATTCAGCAGGCACATCTTGACACCACAGAGGGAAATGCTTTAATCCTATTGCTGCAACTTTTAAGCCTACTGTGTACCAGCCAAAAGCTACCCCTAAACTGATTTACACTCACCTTTCGTACAGCATATCACATTGGTGCGCCCTCTACCAGAGCACTGCCTTCTACCACCCTGTCACTAATTACAAGGCAATGATGGAGACTGGTATGGAACCAATCTGAGCACTCCTCGCATCTTTGGCCCTGCTAGCTGTCAGTCAAACCCCCAGCACGTCAAGATAAGGTGGTGATATCATCACCTGATTATGTCATGGCCTGGTGAGGTGGCAGTGGAGCCGACCTGCTTATAGCTGGTGGTAGCCCTTCATCTCCCCCTTTGGAGGCCTAAGTAAATCTCATGGGATTTCCCCACTCGCACCCTGCATGGTTGTTTGACACAATCATGCATGCAAAAACAAGGCATGCCTGAACAATGCGGTCAGAACCACAACTGCTTCTTTACCACGCATAGCTTTATTACGCATGCCTTTACAACAAATTTTGTTGTAAAAGCATATGTGGTAAAGTAATCTACGGGATGAATTCCCCCTCTGCCTTGCACCCTAACAGGCCCCTGTACTGAAAACTATGTCACTACCCCGCCCCGACCTGAGCCCTAAACCTAAAAATCTACCCTGACACGCTAACCTCCCACGCTCCTAAAACTACCCCAAGGCCTAAATCCACAAAACTACCCCGACTCCACGGCCCCCTTACCATTAAGTATAACCCACCCTGCACCTTGAGCCCTAAAACACACCTGCCATCCACCCGCCCCTGCCCGTAAAACTACCCCACCCCCAAGCCCTGATGCCCAGATCCACAAAACTATCCCTATCCTTCAGCCCCCAAATCTACCCAACCCCCCTGCCCTGAGCCCTAAAACCCCCCATACACCACTCAATACTTCCCCAAACTACCCCAATCCCCCACCCAAACCTGAGGCCTAAATTCTAAAAACTATCCAGCCCAACACCCTGCACCCTAAAACCCCTCATGCACCCCTACAAACCTCCACTCCCCAAACTACCCTGCCCCCCGCCCAGGGGCCTAAATCCACCAAACTACCCCAACCCTACCCTGACCCACCTACCCTGAACCCCTGGGCCCTGAGCCATAATCCCTGCCCCCCCACACCCCTGAAAAAAAAAAAAACACCCCTAAAAACAACCCCAGCCCCACTTACCTCGACCAATCCTTCTTCCTGCTCCTTCCTGCTTGCCCATCCATCCTCCCCCACCCTGAGCCCTAAACTCCCCCATTCACCACTAAAAATCTCTTCGGCCCCCTGCCCTTTAATCTACCCAGAACTACCTCTCCAGCCCTGACATCCACCAAGCTACCCAACACACCCCAGGCCCTCCTGCCCTTTAATCTACCCCCACCCCTTGCCCTAAACCCCTCTACGTCCCCCTAAAATAAAAAAAAATCCTCCACCCCTGAAACAACCCCCAGACCCACTCACCTCGACCATTCCATCTTCCTGCTCCTTCCTGCTTGCCTGGCCATCCGCACAACTAGACTGCTGCTTGAACCACCTATATGAGGCTCGCCTTAACTACGCAAATGCGTAGTTAAGACATATGTGTGGTTGAGGCAAGCGTTGCTCAGCTTGCGGTCTTCCGGTACGCGTGGCTGTGCCAGCGTAGTTTAGGCAATTCCCCACCCTGCATATTTGCGGTAGGCTGGTGGATCACCGAGATTTTCCTTGGCATGGCGGACAGCACTTGATTCTTCATGATCCCGAGGCCTATGAGTAATACTAAGAATTACCTTCCCTGGGAAGCATGCAAACTCACCTTACAAACATAGGCCCATATTTATACTTTTTTAGCATTGCATTGCGTCATTTTTTTATGCGAAAGCGGCGCAAACTTACAAAATATAATTGTATTTTGTAAGTTTGTGCCGCTTTTGCGTCAAAAAGCAGCGCAAATGTGGCACTAAAGTATAAATGTGGGCAATAGAATCTTAGGGATTCCCTTTGTTTTAGTGGGGGGAGTTGTACTACATCATACATAATCATTGATATTACTTCTGTCCTTGGAACCCCTATGCCCTGGGGAAGCCCCAAGGATTCCCCTACTAATACAGTGCATCTACGCAATTCAGGCAAAGGGATCTGTGGAATTCTCAAGTTCCGGGGTGTTACCACCAAGCTTCATTCCCACTAGGAGTGGGAGTAACTTGCATAATTCCATGTAACCTAATCAAGCTGAATTACCCAGGCACACTGAATTATGAGAGAAGAGTAATTCTGTGCTTGGCGCTTTTTCGTAGTGCAAAAATTGCCCTCTTGTATTCAAAATGGATGTGAAGATACATTTTGCATTAAGAAATAGCGCTAAATACAACAGATCACAAGTAGCGAGCAGCTGCTTGTGCTCACTAAATGTGCTCTTGTGGTAGGATTTTCACCCAGTTTACTGTGGTAAATGCAGCAGAACACAAAGAGAGGGCGAGCGGATGCTTGCACAATTAAAATGTGCTCTCACAAGTAGGAGTTAATTCCCACAAATTACTCTTAATTACTCAAGGAGCAGTTATCATATAATTATTGGTAAATCTGCATCAAAATGTAACACAGAATTTACCAAATTTACTCCAATTACTCTGGCGTAATCAAAATTCCGCCCAGGCCTAATATCCACAAGAAAGCCCACCGGTGGAAACAAGATCATCATTGTGGTACTGGTTACACTACTATACTGATTCTTGCTACCACTTCCCATCCTCCTGTCATGACCTGGCGACTCCTGTAATTAAGGGCTAATAATGCAAGTGGACATAGTGGGTGTGCTGAGGTGGACGTGGTATTGAGGCTTGAAATGTGGCCCTGCAAGAATTAATTTCAGACAGGCCAAACCTCCTGGCCTACTTTCTGTATCTTCTAACATGGGAGCAAAATCTCATCCTTTCTTCGTTCTCTCGTCCAGAGATGTTTTAAAATATAGACAAAGAGGGCAATTGCCCAGCACCTGACCTTTTAAGGGGCTCACTGATAAAGTCAGTGGAACAGTCAAATTTCCTGCAACAACAATGATTCTCATACAGAGCTGTTTTTTTCAATTTGACAGCCTAGCATGTTTAACAGATTCTCAGAGTAATATTTAGTAAGGGTTTGGGCTGGGCAAAGTTACACAATAGTGCAAACCTTTGTAAGTGTATTCACATTCCAGTGCTGGAAAGTTGCTTTCTGAACTCAAACAGTTCTTAGTGCTGCTATGGGCCGCTTTGCGATAAGGGGGCATTCCTTGGGTGTAAATCGGGCAGATTACAGCAGGGACCCATAATTTTTGTTGCACAGCCGGATCTACTAAAATACCAGACCGGGGTTTGTGTAAAAACATAACATTTCCTTGAAGCAGGTGCTAACATAAAGAAATGTTTTCTCGTTGTATGAGTGCTGCTCTTCACAGGACACATACCAAGTGTGGAATGTTTAAAAATGTGTCTAGGTATGGAATTGTCTGTTGCAAAGCTATGATTCCAGAACAAGTAGCACTCATCTTTGCACCATGGTGCAATTGTTGTGTACTAGCACAGGCGTAGAGTAGCAGCAGTCACTGCATGTTTTCCATGTGACCTTCACATATCTCTCCTTAAACTATTTCAATTTTCACACAACTTTATCTCTATCTTTGCCTCTTTGCCTCTCTCTACCTCTAAATCCATTTTTCTACCACATTACCTCTCTCTACTTCCCCATCAGCCCTTTTTTGACTTAATGACCCTTTACCTATTATGTAATTTATCTCTCTACTTCACTTTTCCCTCACTCTCTAACTTCTATATCTCACTGCTCTCTGACGAATAATATCTAATTTTACCTCACCAGTAGTTCAATATTTCCCCTCTCCACCTCCTTTTTCTCTTTTCTCTTATCAAACCACTATTCTCTTTCCTTCACCTCTCTATGTATCATGCTCTTTTCTGGATGCCTCTATTTCTCTACCTCTGTATTTTTATCTCATTGTTAGACCTGGCATCCTTGGCGTGGTCTACCCTAACTTCTTGCCTCTACTTGGTGATGTGTGCTGGACTCTGTTTTTACTGTTTTTTGACACTCTGGGCACGTGCTCCTATGTTAAATGTATGTGCAAATTGGCTAATCCATGATTGGCATATTTGATTTACTAGTAAGTCCCTAGTAAAGTGCACTAGAGGTGCACATGGCCTGTAAATCAAATGCTACTAGTGGGCCTGCAGCACTGGTTGTGCCACCCACATAAGTAGCCCTGTAACCATGGCTCAGACCTGCCACCGCAGTGTCTGTGTGTGCAGTTTTAAACTGCCAATTCAACTTGGCAAGTTTACATACATGTAAGGTACCTCTAAGGTAGGCCCTAGGTAGCCCCATGGGCAGGGTGCAGTGTATGTTGAAGATGGGACATGTACTGATGTGTGTTACATGTCCTAACAGTAAAATACTGCTAAATTCAGTCTTCACTGTTGCAAGGCCTATCTCTCTCATAGGTTAACATGGGGACTGACTTTGAATAACTTTAAAGTGCAGATTCCCTTCGAGAGCAGATAGAAATATGCAGTTCAGGGTCTCTGAACTCACAATTTAAAAATACATCTTTCAGTGAAGTTGGTTTTTAGATTGTTAATTTGAAAATGCCACTTTTAGAAAGTAGGCATTTTCTTGCTTAAACCATTCTGTGACTCTGCCTGTTTGTGGATTGTCTGTCTGGGCCAGTTTGACAATTGGGCTGTTTGTGAATCTCCTCTTGACAGTGACACAAAGGGAACTGGGGTGTAGCCGTCATAATCTGATGAGCCATCAGTGCTAGGAAGGGAGGGAGGAGTGGTCACTCACACCTGAAAAGGCTGTGCCTGCCCTCACACAATGCAGTCTCCAACCCCCCTGTTGTGTGTCGGGGGCCTTGCCTGGGCAAGGCAGGATCTTGTGAATAACAGATACTTTCCTTTGATGTAGGCCTACTTCAAAGGCAGAACGTGGTATAAGTAATAGACCCAAAACCCTTGAAAATTAGATCACTTCTGGATTCAAGAGGATCCTCTGCCAAGGAGAAGAGCTGAGGAGAAGAGCTGCCCCTGCCTGTGGCTGTTGGGCTATCCTGCAGTTTTTGCTTCTGCCTATTAAAGGGGACAAAGACTGTACTTTATTGTGCATTCCTACTTGTGAAGAATCTCCAAGGGCATGAGTTGAGTTTGCCTCCTGTTTTGAAGTCTCAGGCCATCAAAGACTTCCTTGCTAACATCTGGACTCCCTGCTGAGACTCCTGCCCTGCCAACTGGTTTTCCTATCCAATCCCTGGGCCCTTTAAAGGTGAAGTTGGCAGACAAGAGCTGAAAATCCACGCACAGAACACGTTGCAGGGAAATTTTCCACGCACCATCTGCAACATGGCTGATAACTGATGTGCTGCTGGCCTTGTGGCTAAAATCGACTCTCTACCTGCATCGTGGCTGGGAGATCAACGTATCATGGCTGGAGAAACTACAAGCAGCACCCGCTTGTGGCTGCTTCTAATGATGCAAACGCCAGGCAACGGGGTTTTCTCACATCATATGACAGGATTTTCCACGCATCGTCCCTGGATGTCAAAGTCAACCCGACTCTGCATGGACCTGTGACGCATCGTTCTCTTGTAAGGGAGAAGAAACAATGCATTGCTGACCCGACCAGAGAAGAAAATGACGCACAGCCTCCTTTACGAGGACGGAATCGACGCATCGCTGCCTTTTCCAATGCACGCTCGCCCGTGCAGCTTTATTTTTTACGTTAACCAGGTACTTTGTGTAACAACAGCATTCTCACTGTTTTCTAAGGATTAAAACTCTTATTCTATTGAACATTCATATTTTAACTTGTGTATGTTGTGTTTTTTGTAGTATTGGTCTTGTTTGACTTAGATAAATATTACGTTTTTTTCTAAACTGGTGTGGTGTCCATTTTGTAGTGTTTTCACTGTATTACTGTGTGTGTTGGTAGAAATACTTTACATGTCACTTCTGAGATAAGCCTGCCTGTTCGTACCAAGCAACCAAGGGGGAGAGTGGGGGTTAACCAGGTGTGTTTCTCCTTTGCCCTGACTAGAGTGAGGGTCCTTGCTTGGACAGGGGGCTAACCTGACTGCCAACCAAAGACCCCATTTCTAACACTCATCATCTCCTAATTTCTCTTCCACACACACTCTCTCTCTTTCTGTCTCCCTCTCACATACAAGCATATACTCTCTATGGACCTCCTTCTCCAATTCAGCCCACCCCCCACTCCCACCCTTACAACATCAACCTTTCCTCTCAATGTATTTCTTTATAGATCTCTCTACCTTATCATCTCTTTGTCTTTTTGTATCTCTCAACTTTGTAAACCTCACCTCACCCCAGTCTCTTTATCATGTATACCTCTGAGCTTCCTCTTTTTGCTCTACTGCACAATTCTCTTTATACCCTTCACCTTTCTATCCTTCCCTCTTTTCCACTATTCTTTTGCCAACTTATTTCTGTACACCTATTCTATTTTATTCTCTTTCTATCTACCAAGCACCTCTTTATTGTTTCTCAACTATGTCTATATCCATCTTTTCCTGCTTTTAACGTTCTCTAATTTAGCTCTCTTTCCACACTTCCTCTCTCTTTACCTGACCTCTTGGAGTTCTGTTCTCCTCTGCCTCTCTACAGTTCCTTTTCCCTATCTCTCTCTACTACTCTCTAAAACCTTACCTGTTACTCTACCTCTCATTCTGTCCTTACACTTTCTTCTTTCTACCTCTCCTTCTGGCCACCTTGCCTTTCTATATTTACTTCTCTCCCCACCTCATCTATCTTTCTACATGATCCCTATCTCCACCTACTTCTTGTTCTACATCATGTCTCTTGCTTTTCTGTTCTCTTTACATCTCAGCCCATCTCGTGTATCATGCCATGACCAAGACATGATGGGACTCTGTCCTATTACTCAGCTGAGTCATTGGGTACTGTCTGGCAAGAGAAGTGTGCACGTATGTGGAGGAGAAGAGGGACAAGGTAGAAGAAGAGAAATTAGGAGAAAGTTATTAGATTTTTACAAATGGAGCAGTGAAAATCCGCAAGCCGCACTTTGATTTTCACTATTGCAGCAAGACCACCAGTAGCAAAGTGGGATATGTTTGTGATCAGACACATTTCAAGTGCTTTGTGCATATTCCTTTCTTTACTAAATGTCTAACAAGTCACCCCTAGAACTTTCTGATTCTAATAGAAAAGGCAAGCTGGGTGGACACTGCAATCCACATAAAATACTGTTTTTGCAAGTGAAATAAATCTACATCCTAACTCAAAAATGCTTATTCAAGCTTTCTTTTGGTACTAAGGCTGTCGGACAGGAGGCAGCTTGAGTCTTGGCTCTTATTATGCACCCCCTTTTTGAAGGTTTAACATATAATTTAGTGTTAATTGCAAGCATAAGGTCTTGAAAAATCTGATAAGGGAAAATAAATTCTAAGTTATTCGAATCAGGGGCCCTAAAAATATATATCTCGTTCGGGGTCCCACAAATCCTTAAGATATCACTGCTCCCCTTCCTCTTCAAAGGAGAATATGAGAATGAGCGAGGAGGGGTGGAAGGCACCAAGAGCCAGATGTACAAAAATTAATAATTGCCATTTCTATTTTGTAATTCTTATTGAATTACAATTAGGAAATTGTAAATCCTAATGTAAGAAAACTTTGTACTTTGCAATTTCTGACCTATTAGAAAAAATAGCCATTATAGGGAAGGTGGCCCACCGGGGTCAGTAGACCACTATGTCTGTGATGGTTTTTACCTAAAGCAATCTATTTTGTTGTTTGTTAATGAAGCCCATTTCTTAAAGGAAAATGGGATGCATTTAAAAAAAAAGGAAATGAAACTTTTAAGATTCATCTTTTGAACAGCAGGCAGTGGTCCATGGAACCACTACATGTTCTTAAGAAATATTTTTGTTTACATTCTCAAAGGGAAAAGGTTACATTAGAAACTCCTTCCTAATTGTGAATGGGTTACCACCTCCTTCAAGGAGGTGGTAAAATATTAATTATTTTGAGACTGGAATTCGGTCATAAAACATTAATACATACCACTGCAATTTGGTATTTGGAAGGGACACCCTAAATGCACACTTTCCTAATACCGAATTGCATAACCAAATTGCAATTGGGTAACAAGGTACTGAATCACAATTTGGCATTTGTACATTACAAAATACTTTTTGCTGTCGCAATGGCCTCAAAAAAGATTTGTACCCATGGCCCCATATGCTGTGTTGGGGGAATCCTTGGCTTCAGTGAGGGCCGCAGCATAGCTAATTAAGAAAGCAATGGCCTACCCTAAGTATGGCCAGACTGGAAATTCGAGTTAGGTCTTTCCCAGGCAGTGCCATTACTATTTTGATGCCCTTATTGTAGACAAAGCCAAATGCTTTGTGGATTTCATTAACTGAAATAAATTATTATTTTAATCTTCTAGTCAAAATATATATCAGAGACAAGATGTGATTGTGAACCAACTGGCTCCAAAGTTGGAAGTTGTATCACAAACTGCATATACATTTACATTTTAATGTGTGTCAGATCTGTCACCATAGGGATCTTAACAAATACTTGTATTACCATATCCAGAGGCGAATCATACATAAGGTCTGCACAAATACTAAATGTGCAGGCCGAGCTCAGAAGGAAATGCAGGCTAAGAAGAGGAAGGAGCAATACAAGTTCCCTGCATGTGCTTTAAAAGCATCATAACTTTTGTTGTCACTGTGGGCCCACGGGAAATAATGCAATCTTCATTCTCCACTGGTGGTAAAAATGATGAGCAGCACATAAAAAGGATTGGGAGGTCGCACAGGGCAGGTGGGATAGATACAGGTGAGTTATTTTTCTAGAAACATTCAGCAGGCAGCCATCTCTGCATGATTTGGATGCTGAATTCTGCTGAGGTGACAGCCAGAGGTGTCAGAACACTCCAAGGCAGTGCCTTTCCAATTACAATTTTTGAGAAGAGTGTGTTTTGTCCTGTACAGATATGATTGTACTCATCGCTGCGGGTTTTAAGATGGATTTGATGTATACAGACCATATTTTAGTCAATGCATTCACTGGAGAAATGAAACAGTGTCTGTTCAAGCCTGTGTGCTATTGAAAGCCCATAGAATGCCCTCGGTCTTGCTTTGACGAGTGTTTGAGGCTAGATTTGTTATGAATGTTGTTTACCAAAGCCTTGATGGTTTTTTGAGTTTTCTGTACTTACAGGTGGGAATCAACACTGAGTTCCTGGTTTAAAAAGGTACTACCAGGGAATTAATATTGTTGAAAATCGTTGTGGTCAAATTAGGCTGCTAATAATACAACATATATAAGCAATACGGAATGCAGCTACTAGACTCACTTTCAAACTCGTAGATCACATCCACATGTCTAAACCCCTCAAAGACCTCCACTGGTTCCCAGTCCACAAACATGCCATTTTCAAACTCCTCGGACACACTTCCAAGGCGCTTCACAAATAAAGTCCAGTTTACCTCAACAGACGCATCCCTATCTAATCCCTGGCCCAACATCTCCTCTCTGCCAGCGTCCCCTACTCCCACGTGCCCTGCATCTGCCAAGCCGGAGGCTAAGCCTTCTCCTAACAGGCCCCCACAGCCTGAAACGAACTACCCCACCACATCCTAGCTTTCAGCTCTCTTCCTGAGTTCAGGAAGAAAATGAAAACATGGCTATTCCACTAGGCCTCAGACAAGCCACTACTCTCCCTTCCCTTCTTGGTGGAATGTTCACCCCATAAATAACATAACATGACATCACATGTCATGACATAACATACGATAAGGCAAGATAAAAAAAAGATAACAACATAACCGTATTGTAAATGCACACTTGGACTGGGACTAATTTCAATAGGAGTAAAAGTAGAAGGCAAAACCAAGTCATATACTTTGATATCTGGTTCCTTTTAATGGATGCACAAGATTCATAATGGCTGGATGTTGCTGTGCTTTGGGAATACCTTTGCAGGAGAAATAATGTTATCTTGTTATAATTGTTAGGTTGATTTCCTTTGTCACCTCACTTTGAAAGGCCTTTCTTTGGATTCTCATGTAATCTTGTCCAAAGAAATGTTTATTCTTCCCTTGGTCACGCAGGAGACTTACAAATGTCTTGATTTAACTAATTGAATCAAGTTGACCAATTTTCTATTCTTAGTTATCTTTCAAGTATTTAATTGCTAGTTGCTGATGATGGATGAGCTGCATGAGCTGGTGAGCTGCATCAGCTGATGTTGTTCACTGGAAGTCCTTGTGGAGCACATTTTATTCAGCATTAGTTGTGGATTTAAACCATGGTCTTATACTTCAGCAAGAACACTGTTGCTCTTCTTAAAATGTTCATTCTTTGAAGTTTAACAGGGCCGAGAGACTACTTTCATCCCTATTTTATTTAGTGATGCATTATTGATGTGTATAATTGTATACAAAAGGGGTGCAGAGAACAAGAAACATTTGTGATCCTTGAGTCAATGCAGATTGATGTCAGTTGGTTAAGTGGAACAACTGGGGTTTAAAGGATTTTCTGAAATTTGTGTGGTCTAGTTATGGGGAAAGAACTGGTAGATGGGAATTCCACAGACTAGAGCCTTAAATATTGCAGAGATCTTCCACCATCACATCCGTTACTAATTGTACAAAAGTGCAGCAGGTTTAGAGATACTGACCTTCGGAATGTGCATGTTAATACAAGACAGTACCCTACATTAACACCCAGGTACCTTGGTAAATATATAAACAAAACAGTAGTTCCAGAATGAGGATATTTCTGAACAATCATACAAACAACCATTCAAAAAAGTGCATGATACCCGGTAGTATGAAGCAATACATATAAACATACATTCATATGAAATTATTTTTCAGAGGAAGTTAGATCAAAATAAAGTAGCGGAGAATAATATAAGTGGAAATACGTGCTCGGTGCTCAAGAGATTCACACAACAAACCACAACAATAACAAGTGTGAACAAATGTAGAAACCATATGACAAAATACAAAGCATCTTCGGTGGTATGGCTGAAAATAAAACAATGTCATCACAGACATGAATTAATCGAGAAATGGTTCAGATAGGTGTCATCAGTGATGTTCTGACCTAGAGAGATGGTAGGGCCATCATCAGGATGATAAATCAAGAGGTATGAGATGAGAACTTTAAGAGGAGAAATGGGAACAAATAGCCAGTCAAGGGTGAGAATTACAGATTGATTAGGTGGCCGGCATGTAGGACAGAAGGTCACTTACTTGGAGAGAGGATTGGATGTCCCTAGTTCCTAAATAGAAAAGGAGCAGGTGGGGGAGGAGAGGCAAACAAACTAAGGCAAAATAATAGTAGGGAGCACACGTGAAGAGAGTGAAGAAACTGAGGCTCATCATCCTGGCCACTTAGAATGAAGAAATGAGAACAAGTTAGCAGCCTTACAATGGGGATGAAAAGTTACTGGACAGGATGCAGCTGGCATTGAGCACTTACCTAACTTTATTTCAAGGAAGTCCTTAGTCATTTTACCAGTTGGAAGGAAGAAACACTATGGAAATGATGTCTGATTTGAGTCCTTGAAGCCCATTGTTGTTAGCCACAGGTCTTTCAAATCTGTGCATTCTTTGCCAGGCAACCAGTGCAGGGATTTTAATATGAGCTAATCAAGTCAAAGTTTAGGCAAACAGCAAATGTTGACAACTCTGGGGTTTTGAGAAAAGTTTTGTGGGGGATCCCGCCAAAGCTTTGCTGCAGTAGTGGATGTGGGACATTATAATTTCTAGGACCAGAATCAACCTTTGCTGTGCGAAATGTAGTAGATGAGTCCCGTACACCACATTGTACAAGACATCAGCATTGACTTGTGAAAGAATTGCTCAATAAGGATCATTGATAATTCACATCGGTGATAAGTCTGGGCCTCCAGGCTTCATGTATTCATTGATGGCAGACAATAATAGAATGGAACCAAGTTTCACAAGATGTGCCTGTGAAGAAAGGGATGACTTGACCTTCTGAAGTGTCATTGACCCTATGCCCTTGAAATCTTGGAAGTGTTCCAGCAGAATTTTG
Organism: Pleurodeles waltl; assembly: GCF_031143425.1. Classification (NCBI taxonomy): domain Eukaryota; kingdom Metazoa; phylum Chordata; class Amphibia; order Caudata; family Salamandridae; genus Pleurodeles; species Pleurodeles waltl. Next base: position 1,129,677,861 of record NC_090448.1, read on the forward strand.
TGGTACACCAGATCGAGCTCTGCAAGCAGTTTGAACAAAGCCCGTATATAGGTCCGCGGTCTGCTCTCTAATTGTGAGCAGCTGCAAACATAAATCTTCAAATCAAAGTAACTGATTAGTATATTTAGTTTCAGGTGAGGTGAGAGGAGACTGTGAACCTTCTGATTTCTTCCAGGAACTGAACTCCAGAGCTTCTTCTTCACTTTTAAATGCAATCTAGATCAGCACCATGTTTCGTGTATATGGGTGTAGTGAAAGCACCATTAGGCTTTTGTGGCACCAGTCCCAGTGGATTTAAGTGTTGATGAGTCTGCTAATAGGAGGAGCAAGGAATGGAAGACTCAACATATTATCTGGGTCTGTCCTGCAGTGTTAGATCTGATCTTGTTGCATTTGAAATGGAAATATTGTGTTAAGCTGACACATATTTGCTGCAGGGGGTCAAAAATTAATGGAGCTGATGCAATATACTAATTCTTTGAAAAGTTTGAAGAACTTTTTGCAGTAGGTGTTAATGTCTACAAACGGGTCTTGGAAGTGTTTTGTAGCTCCTGTTATGGATTTGATATTATGTTTTGACTGTGTAAGTGTAGGCATTTTACTTACTTTGGTATCTTTCGGAGCATTATTATCAACACAAGAGGGACTGGGAGGTTAATGGTCCAGTGTACTTTCTCCCTGTGCATGAACCTATAATAGAAATGAGTACACTGTTCCAGAATAAATTGTCATTGACAATTTATTCTGGAACAGTGTACTCATTTCTATTATATCTTTCTGAGCATGTCCGCATTGTTCTATTTCTGGGAAGTTGTCCTCAGATTATTTGTTTTCTCAAACCTTGACAGAAGTATCCTCCTGAAATTTCACTCTTTGAAAGGTGCTGCTGTGTCCATGATGTGAGTGACCCATTTCTGAATCACACTTATAATATGCAATGTATGCCCGTTTTTAGAGGAGATTGGTGTTGGCGGATACGTTGATCTAGGCAGTAATCTGATTGTTTGTAGTTGAATGTTGACACTTGAGTTCACCTTTGTAATAAAACGTAGAAGAAGGCTTGGTTCAAAATGGACTTCTGCTAGTATTCGTTGATCATGAGGTTACAAGAGCATAGGGCATTAAACAATTTATGGGTTATTTCTTCTGATAGCTGGAAAAATCCTGAGTTGTCCTCAAAGAGATGCTGCTCTCAAAAGAATTTTTGAGTAAAGATAAGCTATCTTTCTAGTTAGAAAAATTACAGTCTTTGAAACTCAAAAGGGTGTTTTTTTGGTAGAAATCCTGGGGTTCTGCTTTTGAGAATGGAAATAAAGATTATATTTATTTATTCTTTATAGGTTTATATACATATTTTTACTACTGTAAATTCATTTCAGAATGCGGAGGAAAGGGTGGAGGTGAGAAAGATGCTGCACTATTGTAGGGGGACCACAAAGAAGTTGGGATCCATGAGCCAGCTCGTGGGTTTTGAGCCTACAGGCCAAGCAGAAGAGTTGCATTCTTAAGGTTTCTCTGACTTGTTGTGCTGTTGTTCTTCACGTTGAGAAGAGGAAAGAGAGACATCCAGGTCTAGGTTCCTCAAAAAAGTATTTATTGTGCTCCTGCTTTTCAAAAGGATGACCTGAGGGTTTGATTCAAATACTAATGGTTGATTACATGGTAATGTTTTTTATTGCAAAGCCTTTGCATGGCCATTAAACCTCCCAGAGCTTCTGTTCCTTGAGTGACTCTCTGGGGATCTTTTTTTTCTTCATTCCTTTGGGCCTTTATTCTTGGTTGTTTACTCAAGATTGACCTCTATTGTCCGTAACTAAAATTACTGCAGTGACTACAGAGAGCTTTAGCTACAGCTCTACATCTGCAGGCACATTACTCAGTACAATTCTGCAGATAGAAAGCCCCAGCGCATTGTGGATGTTTACATTGAGCTCAGGGCCAGACTGACCCTAGTGGGCATTGAGCGTTTTCTCAGGAGGCTGGAAGGGTGGAGGCTGGTTTTGTGGCTGGGGACGGTTTTGCAGAGGTGCTGCAATATCGGCCCACAGTAACAAAAGCAGCAGCAAGCTCGCACTTGACCTCTCTTCTCCACTCCCACCTGGGGTTTGGTCCGACAAAATTGCCAGGGCTGCTTTTGGTCCCCAGTCCGGTCCTGATTAAGCTGTTTAAAACATAGGCCCTCATTACAACCCTGGTGGTCAAAGACCGCCAGGGCTGTTTTGGAGTTATTACCACCAACAGGCTGGTGGTACAAACTCAGGCATTACGACTGCAGTGGAAGCGCCGCGGTCGCACCACCGGGATCAGCGGTTTCCCGCTACTTTTGTCCCGGCGGTTGTAATCCCCCAGGGCAGCGTGCAGGGGATTACGAGTCCCCCTCCCGCCAGCCTTTTCATGGCGGTATGAGCCGCCATGAAAAGGCTGGTGGAAAGGGGAGTCGCGTGGCCCACTGGCATGGGCAGTGCAGGGGCCCCCTTCCACGGCCCCATGGAGCTTTTCACTGTCTGCATAGCAGACAGTGAAAAGCGCGACGAGTGCAACTACACCTGTCGCACCGCCGCAACACTGCCGGCTCCATTTGGAGCCGGCTCCCGTGTTGCGGCTGGGATCCCCGCTGCGCTGGCGGGCGGAAACCAGGTTTCCGCCTGCCGGCCCAGTGGGGATCTCCAAATGGCCTCCGCTGGAGTGCGGCTGCATTGGCGGCCGCCTGGCGGATTCAACTTGGTGGGCAGCGCTTGCCGCCCGCCAATGTTGAAATGAGGGCCATAATGTCTTGGCAGCTTCAACTTTCTAGTTCACATTTTATTTTGCATGAAGTAATTGCACACTGCCTAATTGTTGTATTTTGGGAATGCCATACGTGTTGGCATTGCCAGTGATTGTTAAATTTGAAGGCATGGAATATATGCATGAAATTCCTTTCTGATTTACAATCTCTAAAATCATATGTTGACTACATTGTAATGATAACTTTACGGATCATCAGTATCTGACACGCCGGCATTCACCCGCCTCCGAGGTACATCCTTCAGAGTTTGTTTCTTTACAAGAAAAGAAGTAACTTGCATGTCCCTTTGCACTTTAAAGAGCAAGATCCTGTTAGCCTTCCTCTGAAATGTCAGTCCTTTTAGCTCCACGAACAACAAGAGAGATGTTTGGGGATAACTAAGTAAACTCACATTAAAATATCTAATGTGCCAAACAGCTGTGCAATAGGTGGCTCTTTTGCATCTCTTAATTGGGGTAATGGATGCATATATTCCCAGACATTTTATAAAAAGAAAACACTCAATGAGTATTATAATTTCTATGTGTTTGATGTCATATTTATGAACAATAATTGCAATCAGCCTTTATACAATGCATAATTAATGTGTCCTGCCTTTGAATTAATGAGAACAGACAGTCCAGGAGCAGCATCCGAATGTTATTCACTCTTGCTATCCTCCTTGAGATCAGCCACGTTAGAGGATTCCGTTTGTTATTCTCCATTTAATTTCTTCATTATTCATTCTGACTCTCTGAAACCAAATGAGCTATGCATGAGTCTTGCATACCAAGTATGTTTTACTGAATTAATGCTCATTGTGTCTGACAACAAGAAGGATGCATCTTTCAGAGGGTTTGGGGGTGCTCAGTAGATGCTGTCTTAATGTAAAAGACCTAACAGTGACATGGAAGAAATGTTCATCACAACCAAACTGACCTCTATGTGGATTTAACACAGAAACAATTACATTCTTTGCACTTGCCCAGCAATTTTGGTACAAAGAAGGAATCTACTCAAACCACTCTTTTTTAAACTTCGATTTCGCACCTGTAGGCAAGGAGTCATCCAAGGGTTGAGAGGAGTCTCAATACCTCTTGCTTGTCAGGGAACAACATTTTTGGGCCTTGCAAAAAATCAGCTCAGTAATATTGAGGATTAAGATGGCTCTGCATGTCGGTCCATGTGAGAAGAGATAATGTAAGCCCATACTGCACTTGCCCTTTATTGGAAATTTTAAATAGGTTGTGATGGGCCTCAGCGTTCATTACTCTGATAAAATGTCCAGGCAAAGAATAAAAGGCACCTTAAAAGTAAAAAGACGATATCTATTTGCACAATGCATGTGCATTTTATATATCATGCTGGGACAGAACAATAAGCAAAAAGATACCATGACATCAGGGTCAGGATAGACTAGGCAATTAACTAACAAGCATTTGCAATGCAACGAGTCTCGCATTTGCTCTAGTTAGAGCTATTAGCATTGTAAACTCCTAACCGGACTTTTCTTGCCACACAAATTGAAAGAAAAAAAATGAGCACGATCGCACTATGTAAAACACAGCGCGATCACGCCGAAATTGGAAACCAAGAAACGAGTGCGATCGCGCTATTTAAAACCCAGCACTATCGCGCTGCGTAGAAAATAAAAAGATAAAGTAGTCCAGAAACCACGCTGAAAACATGGAGCCTCGTATGTTTTCAATAGTTGGCCGGTGCGCTCCATGAGGGATAAACACCAGAAAAGGCATGCCTTTCACTAATAAAATCAAGCAGATTTTAAAAGGCAAGCCCATGACCAATGAAAGTGACAGGCGTGGCATGGGCGTGGTTAAAAGCCCCAAGAGAGATTACAACAGGGATGGAGCACTTGTGCGCTCCGCCCTAATAACTGACTGTTGATTGTTTTCATTGCACATAGTCCGCCTAAGACCCATATGCAACATACTCTGTTTATTTATACATAGGTTTTTATAAAGGAGCTTTATCAGATTTTTTGCATAGTGTGACGTTTTGATTTAACTGCACTTCTGGTATTTTTAAGTAATGTTTTTTATTAACTATACAATAAACTGACTACTACTGTTTTGCACAGTGTGCATCCTGTGTTAAGTTTGCATCCTTATTGGTCCAATAAACCCAGCTAGATTACTGCTTCTGTAGAACTGAGTGTGCCACCTGACGGACACTGTGTTCAAACTCGGTTATCCCACTCAGCATTTCATCTGTGTGAGGAAGACAACATGAGTACAGTGAACGTAGGAAATCAATGGCAGCTGCTATTGCAGCCCTTTGAGGCTTAAGAGGCCTAGGTAATAAAGTACTGCATAGGAAACCAGCTATGATTACATGTATTTTTTCACCCTTAACATCTGGATACAGTGACTATCATTCAATCCCTCCTCATTCTTTGTCAGCCAGAGTAATTTTTAGGGCAGGATACATCACTGGCCTTTTTTGAGTGCTGTGGTGTTCCCGCACCCAAAATTAAATAGTGTGAGGATATCAGTCCTTATTCTGTCAGGTCCATTGGGTGCACCCTGTAAAACTGCATGCTCGTCCATGGATGTTTTCCTCCTTCTCGGGTGAGGTAGTAAATGTTTGAGGTAATGTCCCAGGAATCAAGAATGTGCATCAGGACCTCATATTCCCAAATCTGCATGTTATTCACCATTCAAGGAACTTTAACTAGTGATTCTCTGAATTAGAGGTGACAATATGTCAAAAGTCAATATGTCTGGCCACGTTATCTGCCCACGATTTCATTTTAGGAACCTGGTACAGGGACCATTAGAGGAATAATAGAACCACCTTTTATCATTTTTAGGCCTTCATTAAAAGTGGTGCGAAATAGGGTGCAGCACTTACCAGATATTATAAATACAATTACCCCTGAGTGAGGTATTTACTAACGTGCGAAATTGTTTTTTATAACACCGAATTCCACATATTTTGCCTTTTTTGGCCCATCCCTCCCCTCGCCATGATAACTTTCGACAGGTTTGACCTACCGAAAACCCATTCAGAAATAAGCCGTAAATGTCTAATAAGGGCCTTAGTGGTTAAAGTTTTATAAAAGTCACCTCTTCTCATAGGAACTACAGTGAGGAGCTACATGAAGGCCAAATACTCAGTTGTTTTCCAATATCTGCATGAACCTCACTTTGCAGAGGTGTTAGAATTACACTTGTTCTAGCAATTGCCAGGCAATTTTCCCCAGGTAAACTTTGGCATCTTAAACCTGACAGATGTTGATAGAAAAAAATGTCCGGTGAATACTGGTACATGTGGATTTTGGAGCTTACGCACCAAAATCCACATGTTATGCCCCATTCTAAAGGTAGTAGGAGTTTGTTATTGCACCTGATTGTCAGCTTCAAAAATTGTAGTCCCTTAATACCCATGCTGGTAAGCAGTCGAAACGTCAACCAAGAGCAAAACAGGGTAATGAAGCCAGAGAGAAACACTGGAGTCTACTTTCTTTCATTGTAATTTTCAGCTTCAGGGGACAGAACCACTTTGTCAGGATGTTACAAGGGTTGATGGACCTGAACAGGTTTTAAGATTGAGGGTGAGATATAAGTATGTGATACCCACTGGTTGAATCACTTAAAAACACATAGGGGGTCATTCTGACCAACAAGCTGGCGGTGCCCCGCAGGGCATTCTGACCGCGGCGGTTTGGCCGCGGTCAGAAGAGGAAAACCAGCGGTCTCCCGCCGGTTTTCCGCTGCCCACATGAATCCTCCAATGGGATTCAGACACCCCATACCGCCATCCTGTTCCTGGCGGTTCGCCCGCCAGTAACAGGATGGCGGTATGGGGTGTCGTGGGCCCCCTGGGGGCCCCTGCAGTGCCCATGCCAATGGCATGGGCACTGCAGGGGCCCCCGTAAGAGGGCCCCACAAAGAATTTCAGTGTCTGCTTTGCAGACACTGAAATTCGCGACGGGTGCAACTGCACCCATCGCACCTTCCCACTCCGCCGGCTCCATTCGGAGCCGGCTTCCTCGTGGGAAGGGTGTTTCCCACTGGGCTGGCGGGCGGCCTTTTGGCGGTCGCCCGCCAGCCCAGTGGGAAACCCAGAATAACCGCAGCGGTCTTCCGACCGCGGTGCGGTATTCTGGAGGGGGGAACTCTGGCGGGCGGCCTCCACCGCCCGCCAGGGTTAGAATGACCCCCATAATGTCACCAGGTTTATTGGTTCCAGCAGTGGATGGTGCAATGTTGAGCCAACAGCTGCCCAAGAACCCAGTGGAGGCCTGGGTTCTTGGGCAGTGTAGTGATGTATTAGGTAGAATGTTATGACATCAGGGGATGTGGAATGTATGGGTAGGCTGTGACAGGGTAAGAGAACTTTGGAATGTGAGGCTGGGCAGAGGTCGGAGTTGTGTTGTTTGTGCAAGTACATGTATCTCTTTTTCTTACACTCAACTGGAAATAAACAACTTAAATATAAGAAGAGTCCGGATCTTACTTCATATGGCGACGAGTGGGATCTTTAAGCGCCATCTGTCGGACTAACGATTTGAAAGAGGAAGACATTTTAGGCAACATTCGTAAGGCTACAAGCTTCGAGTTTGTATTGGATTGTTATCGGATTGCTGATATTTTGTATCCTGCTTTTTCAAGGCAATTTTCTGTAAGTTATTTTTTTTTTTCAGATGTTTTTTGTGTATTGTCTTTGAGAACATGCACGTGTTGTCAAACGCTTGTTTTTTTTCATGCGTTTGTTCTCGCGCTCATCGTCACAGGTTGCCTGGACAACGACAACGCCCTGTGTACTCGCCCCTCCTCGTATTGATTTTTTTTATCGAACACACACGTGCTATCTCACGCACGTCATTGGTTGCCAGGACAACGTGTATACACTGTGAATGCGCTGCTTCTTGCCCTGGATATTTTTAATTGGAACTTTCACATGCTGGGCCACGTGTTTCTCCTGTTATTGAGGCATGAATTCATTTTTGTCTAGGACAGCGCGTTTCACTCCTCTTGAGTGAAATTATTACCGGCATCATTCTGGCTACTTTGTGAAAAGAATATAAAAAGAAAAACGTATTCTATTTTTGACCGGCACACTAAGAATACCTTTGCTTCACAGAGATATATGACTTGCTGAGAAGTGAATTATTAACTTAAAGTTACAGCTAGTTACAGCTATAATTTTCAGTACACTATGGCCCTCATTACAACTTTGACGGGCGGCGGAGGCCGCCCGCCAAAGTTGCGCCGCAGGAATACCGCACCGCGGTCTGAAGACCGCGGCCGGCATTCTGAGTTTCCCGCTGGGCAGGCGGGCGGCCGCCTTAAGGCCGCCCGCCAGCCCAGCGGGAAACAACCTTCCCACGAGGACGCCGGCTCGGAATCGAGCCGGCGGAGTGGGAAGGTGCGACGACGTCGCGTATTTCACTGTCTGCTATGCAGACAGTGAAATACAAGCGGGGCCCTCTTACGGGGGCCCCTGCAGTGCCCATGCCATTGGCATGGGCACTGCAGGGGCCCCCAGGGGCCCCGCGACACCCCCTACCGCCATCCTGTTCCTGGCGGGCGAACCGCCAGGAACAGGATGGCGGTAGGGGGTGTCAGAATCCCCAAGGCGGCGCAGCATGCTGCGCCGCCTTGGAGGATTCTGACGGGCAGCGGAAAACCGGCGGGAGACCGCCGGTTTTCCTGCACTGACCGCGGCCAAAGCGCCGCGGTCAGAATGCCCTAAGGGGCACCGCCAGGCTGTCGGCGGTGCTCCCGCCAACCGCGAGCCTGGCGGTCACAGACCGCCAGGCTCGTAATGAGGGCCTATGTCTTCAAGTGGAGATTCTTCTGGTACAGGGGCGTCACTGTCTTTACAGTTGAACACTCCCAAGGAATTTTTGGCATCTCCTGGTAAACCACTTGTACAGTGGAATGAGTGGAAGGAATATTTGATGAATGACATTGCAAATTTAAAAGATTGAACAGTTTACTTTCTGCTGAAAGAAAAAAAAAGGATTTTAATGCACTGTTTAGGTCCAGAAGGACTTCATATTTACAATCAACTTCAAAAACACGACAGAGGCTGTGAAGATATTTTTCACAGTGCTATTTTCGATTTGAACGATCATTTTTCTCCTGCTGTTTGCATTGCGGTTACTCGTCACGCATTTTTCCAGAGGTAGCAAGATAAACATGAAGACATAGACACCTACGTTTCTGCTTTAAAACATTTAGCCAGCTCATGTAGATTTGCTGGTTTACACGATGAACTGGTGCAGGACCAAATTGTAATGTACACTAAAAACAAGTCTATTCAAGAGAGGTTGTGGATTGAGGGCGAATCTAGTTTGAAGGATACTATTGCTTTAGTGAAGAAAGCAGAATTATCTGAAAGATGTGCGAAAATTACTTTGGCACAGGATAAGAAGTCTGAAGAGATAGTTGCTAAAGTTGATGATCGAAAGCATAAGAAAGTATCCATGGATAAGCGGGATAATGACTTTACAAAAGAGAAAAATTACACTGTTGCAAAGGGTCAAAGGTTTAACATGCCTGATCGTTCCAGAAATTAATGTTTCCATTGAGGAAATGCCTATCATTCTGCAAAATTTGATGGGTGTCCAGCTAAAAATGCTAAATGTTTTGAATGTGGAATTGTAGGCCATTTTGCTAGGGTTTGCAGAAAGAAGCAAAAGAAAAGAGTGAACAGTAAATTGTCTTGTATTAAGGAGGTGGAGGATGATTGTTCTGGTGATAGTGAGGAAGAAGTGAATTATAAGTTAGGAAGTCATAAAACTGTTGTTTTGAACATTTCAGGACAAAAAGTAAACAGACCTTTGTGTTGGGTGTCATTTAGAGGAGTTATGTTGCAAGTGGCAGCAGATTCTGGTTCCCCATATTCTATCGTTTCAGAAAGCATTTGGCAAGCGCATTTTGTACAGAGTATTGGGGGCATTTAGAAACTCCAGATATTTCCCCGGAAAGTTACACTGGAGATAGTATAAATATAATTGGTTTTAGATCTCTGGTTTTCAAATTTAAGCAAAGGCAAGCAGTATGCAAATTATATGTGGCTAAGGATGGTCCATCGGTCTTAGGCTGGAAGGATCAAAAGAAACTACATATTGTGCTGAGCAAGTCTTAGTAATGTGTGATGAAGAGGATACTAGAAAATGGGTTGTACAAGAATTTCCTGGAGTTTTCAGTGGGCGTGTAGGTCAACTGAAGGGCTTTACATATCGTATTAGACTCAATGAAGGTGCCAAGCCCCAAAATTCATAAGGTACGGAATGTTCCATTCATTGTCAGAGATGAGGTAAAGAAAGAGTTGGACAGATTACAATCTTTGCAGATTATAGAATCAGTTGAAGCTTCTGAGTGGGTTTCACCTTTGGTCGTAGCATGTAAAGCCAACGGCAAAGTGTGTTTGTGTGTAGACTTGAGAGGTTTAAATGAAAATATAATTGTGGACAAGCTTCCTTTGCCTCGCATTGATGAGATGATGTCTTCCACTAGAGATGCCAAATGGTTTTCCACTTTGGATTTGTTGTCCGCTTACCACCAGGTTAAATTGGATTATCATAGTAGACATCTTACTACATTCTGCACACCATGGGGTTGTTTCAGTTTCAAACGTATGCCTTTTGGGTTGGCGTCAGCGGCTGCCGTTTTTCAGAGGTTGATGGCACAGTTGTTTGGACATTTGCCTAATGTCACATTCTTTCAGGATGACATTTTAGTTATGGGAAGCAGTAAGAAACATCATGATAAGGAATTAAGAAATGTTTTGCGCATCTTACAAAAAACAGGTTTGACTGCAGAGAGCAGCAACTGTATATTTGCACAAAGAAATGTGACGTATTTAGGACATGAGATAGATAAAGATGGCGTCAGACCTAAGAAAAAATTGGTAGAAGCTATTAAGAATGCTCCATCTCCGACGTCTAGGAATGATTTGAGATCCTTTTTAGGATTAGCCGAGTTTTACTCAAAATTTGTAGAAAACGTTTCAGGTAAAACCTACCAAATCAGAATGTTACTAAAAACAAAGTGAAATTCGAATGGTCTTTAAGCTGTCAGAAGGCTTTTCAAGAAATTAAGAATGCAATTGTAAATGCTCCAATGTTACATGGGTACGATCCGAAAGCTTGTTCTATTATCACCACAGATGCAAGTGGCAAGGGTCTGGGAAGTGTATTGACACTGGTTGACAATATGGGTAAAGAATATGTTGTTGCATTTGCATCCCGTTCTTTATCTCCCACAGAGGAAAAATACTCTGTGATAGAGAGAGAAACTTTGGCATGTGCGTGGGCATTAGAACACTTTCGGAACTTTATTTGGGGGCAAAAGTGCATCATAAGGAATTACCATAAACTTCCTACGAAATTGTTAACTATGTAGGTTAATGTAGAGCATCTGCGAGAATAGCTAGACTATCAATGAGATTACAAGATTTCTTATATGAAGTGCAGTATGTTCCTGGGGTAAAAAATATTACTGCAGACTTTCTAAGTAGAATGTCTTTACCTTTAAAAGAACTGGATCAGGATCCGAGGAATGATTGGTGTGTAGCAGGTGTGTTTGATGAGAATACGTTAAGTTCATTGCAAGAAGAAGAATGGATGAGGGAGTATGAGCAGGATGAAGTGTTGAAAGAGGTGAAAAACAAAGTGATGTTTGGATGGGATAAAGACAAAAAGGTGAAAAGCGGTGATATTTTAAGGGCATTTTGGGAGGTGAGAGATGAATTGAGTATGGAAGGCGAGTTTGTGTGTAGAGGTGTAAAGATTATTCCTCCCTGTGGTATTAGAAATAAACTTATTGCTATAGGACATGAAGGTCATTCAGGAATTTCTCTCACAAAAAAAGGAATTAAAGTGCTTTGCTGGTGGCTGAAAATTGATATTGAAATTGAAAGATTTGTACACGACTGTGTGGTGCGTGAGAATAGTGACAAAGCTCAAAAGACACTGAACCCACCGATTACCTCTTCAAGTTGTCCTAATTTACTGTGGGAAGAGGTTGCTTTAGACACTATGGCCCTCATTCTGACCTTGGCGGTCGGCGGAGAGACGGCGGTCGGACCGCGAACAGACCGGCGGTATTAAAAATGGCATTCTGACCGCGGCGGTCCCCGCCGCGACCGACCGCCACTTCCCCACTCCGACAGCCACGGCGGTCATGACCGACGGGCTGGAGTCTGCGCACTCCGGTCCGGCGGTCGACCCAAGACCGCCAACGGTATCATGACCCTGCTTACCGCCGCGGTTTCTGGCAGTCGGGAACCGCCATGCGAACCATGGCGGTAGGCACTATCGGGGCCAGGGAATTCCTTCCCTGGCACTGATAGGGGTCTCCCCCACCCCCCACTGCCCCCCCGAGTCCTCCCCCCACACCCTCAACCCCCCTGCCACCCTCCAGAGGTGGTACGAACCCCCTCCCCACCCCCACCCCGACATGCACATACACGCACCCCGACATGCACACACCCCCTACATGCACATATACACACCCCCTACACACACACATACACAACGGGGACACATACCCGCACACATACATGCCGACATGCGCACCCGCCGAACTACACACATTGCCCATAGGCACAGCAGCACTCCCCGCCCGCATGCACGCACTCACACACCCCCTCTACACACTCCCACGCACACCCCCATGCACGCACACATCACACAACACCCCCCACCCCCTCCCCTCACGGACGATCAACTTACCTTGTGCGTTGGTCCTCCGGGAGGTGACAGGAGCCATGGGGAGGTGACCGCCAACAGAAGACCGCCAACAGAAGACCGCCACACAGAAATGTGGGTCGTAATTCTGTGGGCGGTGTTCTGCTGGCGTGGCGGTGGAGGTTGACCAGTCTCCACTTTCCCGCCGACCGCCAGTGTGGCTGCTGGCGGTTTTCTGGCGGTACGCTCCCAGCGGTCAGAATGCGCACAGCGGCATACCGCCGCGGTCGGCGGTCTTCACCGCGGCGGTAACTCGGCGGTCTTGCGAAAAGACCGCCAAGGTCAGAATGAGGGCCTATGGCTCCTATTAATTGGCATGATGGTACTTCAAGGTTTATTGTGGTTTTAGTGGATTTGTTTTCCAGGTTGATTGAGTTTTCAGTTTTACAAAAAAATGATGCTAAGGCAGTAATTACTTTTTTGGAAGAAATATTTTTGAGGGAAGGATTTCCTAGGATTTTGTTGACGGACAATTGTGTTCAATTTAAATCTGAAGAAATGAAAACGTTTGCCAAAATGAATGATATAGAACTAAGATTTACAGCTTTGTATCATCCCAGGGGTAATGCTGTAGTGGAAAGGATAAATATAATTTTCAAGGGTATCATTCAAATTGCAAAGCATGGAAATAAATGTAATGTAGATTATGAGTTGAAGCAAATGTTATGGGCTCATAGAGTAACACCTCATGAGACAATAGCTCAAAGTCCGTTTGATATAATGCAAGGTAGAATTCCATTTTCAAAGATTAAGCCTGGTTGGATGCAAAGGAGCGGACAAGTATTTTGGAGCAAAGAACATGTACGAAAGTGTATAGAGAGTTCACAAGAAAGGAATAAGTGGTAATTTGATAATAAATATGGCACTAAGGAAGTGCATTTGAATGTGGGAGATTGGGTAAGAGTGAAATCCGTAAGGAAAGTAGTGAAAGGTGAGAGCAAGTTTAGTGAGCCTATAAGAATTAAGAAAGTGATGAGAAATACTGTTTTATTGGATGATGGCAGTGTGTGTCACATGAGTTGCATTGCTATTGCAAAGCCTTGCAAACAAAATGTTGTGCAGGATGATTTACTGGAAGGTGAAAATAGCAAATATTGGTGGTTAGAATGTGATAATGACAGTAACAAAGATCCTAGAGTTGTTGAGGATTTGGATGCGGTTGGCTGTCAGGAAAATACTCAGACTCTTACAAATATGGGAAATTGTGAATGTGATGTGAATGAGGGTGAATGGAATGAGTGTGAACAGAATAAATATGTAGTTGGTGGTGATGTGAAGAAGAGTTGTTTCAGCAGGGTTGTGAGAAAACCTAAAGCATTAGAAAACTTTGTGTGTGATGAAAAAATATATAAAATGTCATATCTTTTAACTAGTGGTAATATATTCTTTATTTTGTTTTTTTTTCTCCTTTTTTTGTTGTTAAAAAAAAAAGAGAAGGGGATGTGTAGTGATGTATTAGGTAGAATGTTATGACATCAGAGGAATGTGGAATGGATGGGTAGGCTGTGACGGGGGAAAGAGAACTTTGGAATGTGAGGCTGGGCAGAGGTCGGAGTTGTGTCGGTTGGGCAAGTACATGTATCTCTGTTTCTTACAATCAACTGGAAATAAACAACTTAAATATAAGAAGAGTCTGAATCTTACTTCAAGGCCCCAGGGCATTGCTGCAAAAACACCACTTAGCTGCTTCAAACTGATAAACACCAGAGAATACAACAATAAGACAAGGCAAGGTAAATGTAACTAGGGAACTGGGAGAGAACTAAGGGGGGAAAGCAATATATGCGAAGAATGTAGTATGGTTGTGAACTGATACAAAATTGGAACGACAATGAAACTAAATAGTTATTTGCCTTCACCAGAAAGTAGTCACAGGTCAAGGCAAAGAGTAAATGAGTGTTTATGCTGCATTTAATCTAGGGTCCCTGTCTTTCTTAGGTTCCACTAGGTTGTTCTCCCACATCAACAGCTCCTGATTGCCTGATGCTTCAACTGAGTCCTGACAATACGCCCTGGATAGTGTTCTCCCAAGAAACATTGTTATATTCACATTTTATGGGATGTTTATGAAACGTTCACCAGTCAAGGGGCATGGAGAAAGTCTGATGGCTTCCATGACCTCGCTGATACATCGTATCCCATCCAGGCCACCCGATGTTATAATTAGCCTTGGAAGAAATAAGAGTAAATATTCTCTGCGGATTCACAATATGGTGCCCAGCAACTGAATGGTGGTGTTTTACTAGTGGCATCAGCGATCACTGGTTTGACTTTAAAAACATTGAATATTGGATGTGTGTCCCAGTGGGAAGGGAGTGCTACCTCCAAAGCGGATTTCCCCACCTTCCATGAAACTGTGAATTCACCCCCATATCTAGGTGGGAATCTTGGCCCAGATTTGCCAAGCCTTTGTTTTGTCCATGTGTTGTACCGTACATGCATTCACCTGGTGCGTCTTTCTAACTAGAAATATTTTATCTCTGAATTTTGTAGAATTATCTGAGATAATAGTTCTGGCTACGTGAGTCTTTTCCCTGTTATATTTGTAAAATATCAATCCATGTTTAGCCGTTTTGCTTATTTTTAAAGGTGTATGAGTCCCTTCACCCCTTTGGTGCATCTGTCGGCCATTGGTCAAAACTAGGTAGGGCTCAAAAGGATCCTCCAGTACTTTACACCAGATTTTTGGGGGTTTTAAAGCTGGGGGAGGTGCCAAATCGCTTCTACGTCTCGCCCCACCCTCTCCAGCCCCTCTGTGGCATCACCCTGCTGGGAGGCATGCTGAATTCACAGTTTTCCCCGCTGGAAAAAGGCCCAAAAAGCTCCCCACATTTCAGGGAGGCCTCGTTTGAAAGGGAAGAGTTTCCTCTTTCAAACAAGGCCTTCCCGAAATGGATTCCTGGCTGTGGATTGCAATCCACAGCCAGGAAACCCCACGAGGCACCAGCGATTTATAGTGGGGGTCGTCCCTCATGCCATCAGCAGGCCCCACCCCGGAGGCAACCTTTTTTTTAAGTTCAAAAGGTGTTTTTTTCCCTCCACTTCATTCTTCTGGAGGATGTGGCAAGCTGCAGGAGTGACACTTTGCTGATTGCATTCCTGAAACACTCAAAAACGCTTAACCATGTTGCAATTTTAAAGTTTGCTCTAACCATGGAATGAGGAAGGAGAGTCGTGTTTACTGTCCCCAGTGCCCATCTTAGTCAGCCTTGTGTTTTCCTACTTGCTTTAGGTTTTGTCATACAAAAGTGAAGTATCAGGAAATTGACTGAGGTGGAGCTGCTGCTAGGTAAAACTTTCAATGGTTGTGCATGGATACCTACTTTCCATGGGCCACTACTTTGCTAAGCATGCAGTTACAGAATCTTAGTTCCTCTCCTTGAGGAAATCATGGACCTCCTTATGGCCTGCTCGACACCTTTATCCGCCGCCAGAACGTCGTAGGTGTCTGTTCATTTTTTGACAAGTGCACTATAGCCCCCACACTGCACATAATGGTGGACGAAACATATGCTATGTTGTCATGGAGTACCCTGTGTGGTAACACTTTAAAGGCTTGACTAGATATTGAAGTCTTTTAATAGTACGTATGTATACAGCACAAGAACCACCCTGATTGCAAACAAGAACCATAGTATGTGTGATCAGTCAAATAAATGTCCAGTGGGACTTATTTACCAACATTTTTACTTGCTTTGAAAGAGCCCACATTCCATTAGTAACTTGTATCATATGAATTTTATTGCAAAAGGGTACATTATACAATATCTTGTATGATGATTGTTTTCACATCCTTAGTATAAGGACAATATACATTTTCTTTTATATCCAAATTAGTGTAGATGATGCAGTGCTCAGGCAGTGCTCAGGCAGTGAACAGTTAACTATAGAACAACATGCAACCTTGGAGTCTGTTCTGTGTCTTGGTCTATGTTGTTGTATAAATACTTGTTAATTTCCTGAACACTGCATTGTTGCACTGATTTGGATATATAGGAAATGTATACAGTCACAATTGAGGTACCATTTTTATTGGGCGACTTGGAGGAATACCAGGTAGATGGAATATTATGACTTCCTGCAGATTTCAGTACTTTCCATCACAGAAATGTGAAGAAAATGTGTTTTTTAGTTAAAGTTTGAGGCTTGCAAGGGATTGTGGGTAAAAAAACCTGGTGGGACCCAGACATATCAGCCCACTCTGGGTACCCCTAGGTGTTTAGTTTTGAAAAATGTACAGTTTTGCTAGATTTTCCTAGGTGCCAGCTGAGCTTGGGTCCAAAATCTAGAGCTACCCACATTGGAAAAAAAGGGTCAGCTTTCGGTGGAAGTATGTGATGAATCCATGTTGCATTTTGGGCCGTTTCCTTTTGCGGGCACTAGGTGTACTCACCCAACTGAGGTGCCATTTTTATTGGGAGACTTGGGGGAAATGCCAGCTGAATGTAGGATTGTGGTTCCCTGCAGATTCCAGAAATTTGCATTACAGAAATGTGAAGAAAATTTGTTTTTTAGACAAAGTTTGAGGTTTGCAAAGGATTCTGGGTACAAAACCTGGTGTGGCCCATGCAAGTCAGCTAATCCTGGGTATCCCTAGGTATGTGGTTTTCAAAAATGTACAGGTTTGCTAGGTTTCTCTAGGTGCTGGCTGAGCTAAGGTCCAAAATCTAGAGCTCCATACATTGGAAAAAAAGGGTCAGGTTTCAGTGGAAAAACGTGATGTGTACATGTTGAATTTTGGGCCATTTCCTGCCGCAGGCACTAGGCCTACACAGGTGAGGTTGTGTCCATATTGCATTTTGGGCCGTTTCCTGTTGCGTGCACGAGGCCTATTCACACAAGTGAGATATAATTTTTATCCAAAACCTTGGGGAAATACTGGGTGGAAGGATGCTTGTGGCTCTCCCCAGAAACCATCACAGAAATGTGATAAAAATGTGCTATTTTAGTCACGGTTTGAGGTTTGCATGGGACTATGGGTACAAAATACCTGGTAAAAGCCACACAAGTCACACCACCCTGGATATCCCTAGGCTTGCTAGGTTTCCCTAGATGCCGGCTTAGCTAGGGTTCAGAATCTAGGGCTACCTCACATTGGAAATAAAGGGTCAGTTTCCATGAACAATGTGATGCATTCATGTTGTGTTTTGACCCATTTGCTGTTGCAGGCACGCCTACCCACACAAGTGAGGTACAGGTTTTATTGGAAGACTTGTGGGAGCATAGAATAGAAGAAAATTTGTTATTACCATTTCGATTTTGCTGCACTTGTGTCGTTCAAATGTAAGCCAATGTATAAGAGATGACATTTTGAAAAATACCCTCTAAGTCATACGCTAGTACGGTACCCACAAATTCAACGATGTACAAATAACCACTGCTCCTAAACTCCATACCTTGTGCCCATTTCAGAAATTCATGTTTCCTTGATACCCATTTTTCACTCTGCCTATTTTGCTATGTGAATTGGTCTTTTCTTGGTACTCAATGAAAAACTATTTTATGGTGCAGCTCAGTTGTTGGCTGTGGTACCTTGGGTTCTTGGAGAACCTACAAATCCTATATGTTCCTGCAACCAAAAGGGACTAGTAGACGTAATGATATATTGCTTTTGTGGACATATTTTCGTACTCATTTTCAATATTACTTTATTTCAACAGGTATTTTCCTTGAGGGATCTACACATATGACCCCCGCTAAATTTGGAATTTTGTACACTTTCCAAAAATCAGTAGCTTTCCTGGATCCACTCATGGGTTTCACACTGGCAGTATGTTGAGAGCACAAAAAATAGGAAAAATGGGCTAGTTATTTGGAAAATTCCAAGACTGTGGTGCAAAATTAGGTTTCTTGATTCAGCGCTGCATGTTCTTGAAAGCTGAGAAGATTGTGACTTTAGTACAGCAAATTGTTCATTTATGTCATTTTTAGGGAACAAACAGACACTTTTATTTGGAGCACTTTTTCCCTATATTGCAAAAAAAACTCAAATGTTTGCTATATTGTGTCTGTTTTCTCGGTCCCCTACAGGAGAATCAACAAACCCTGGGTACCTTTAGAATCCTTAGGATAACGGAAAAGAAGGACGCAAATTTGGCATGGATGCCTTAGGTGGGAAAAAAGTTATGGGGCCCTCAGAACAAACTACCCCAAATAGCCAAAAAAGGGTCAGCACTGGAGTGTGGGAAAACCCAGCAGCTAAAGGGTTAATACATGCCTGATAATCTATTCTTAGTTTCTGCATTGATAAAATTAAAAATTGTGTTTTATAAATATAGCCATGCATAGTACTATTGTACACTGTTTTCATTATATGTATATAACTTCACAAATAAGTCACTGGATTTGGTGGCTTAGTGAACGTATGCATCCATTACAGGAATTTGTGGTTGATGACTCCATGGTCACAAGTTCAAAATCCAAGGGGTCCTATCAAATATTCGATCTTCTGAGTTTAAAATAACGAGCATAACTTGGTTACATAGTTAAATAAATACCTGATTTCAGTCAATAGCACCATGGAAGCCCTTTAGGTGAACATGAATGCTACAAATCCTCCAGTTATATCACTGTGGTTTACAAAATGTCACACCTAGTGATTGCAAACATCCATTGGTTTCTGGGCCCTTCAGTAAAATTAATTAAAGTGTAATGCTTTTATTTTTTGCAATGAC
This sequence comes from Pleurodeles waltl, assembly GCF_031143425.1. Classification (NCBI taxonomy): domain Eukaryota; kingdom Metazoa; phylum Chordata; class Amphibia; order Caudata; family Salamandridae; genus Pleurodeles; species Pleurodeles waltl. The sequence continues at coordinate 1,129,697,026 of NC_090448.1, forward strand.
TGTAAATGTTCAGTGGCCCATTCAAAAAAGCATTTATGAGTATAGAAAGTAGTACTAAAGGAGTACTCTTCTATGTACTTGTGCATGACTTAATGAATTGGCCCTGAAAGTTTAACTTCCGTATTGGTAAAAGTGGAAACCGGGAACAGCCCTTTCTGTTTGCTCTGTTAAACCTAGCATCCTTGGTGTGGTTTCTCCTGACTTTTTGCTTTCTGACCTCCTGTTTTGCTGACCTCATTTTTGCTGGGTTTTAGATTCTGTGCACTTTACCACTGCTAACCAGTGCTAAAGTGCAGGTGCTCTGTACTCTAAATATGGTAATCTTGGCTTAACCACAATTGGCATATTTAATTTACTTGTAAGTCCCTATTAAAGAACACTGTATGTGCCCAGCACCTGTAAATTAAATGTTGCTTGTGGGCCTGCAGCACTGATTGTTCCACCCACTACAGTAGCACTTTAAACATGTCTAGGGCTTGCCACTGTAAAGCCTGTGTGTGCAGCTTTAAACTGCCATTTAGATCTGGCAAGTATACCCACGCGCCAGGCCAAAATCTTCCTTTTTAGTACATGGAAGTCACCTCTAAGGCAGGCCCTAGCTAAGCCCAAGTGAAGTGTATTTAAAAGGTTGGACATGTACTCTAAAGTTCAATATGTATAAGTAGCCGAAAACTATTACATTCGTTTTTCACTACTGCAAGGCCTATCTCTCTGATAGATTCACATTGGGATTGCTTGATACAGCTTTTAAGTGTAATTTTCCAATTGGAAAAATATATAAATTTGGAGTTTGGTGTCTCTCGTCTCACAATTTAAAACCACAACTTATGGTGAAGAACAATTTCAATTGCGCAATGGGGAACTGAAGGTGTCTGACTAATACTGTGCTACAGAACCTCACAGGGCCTGGGGAGGAATGTAAGGGAGTGATGGAAATCTTTCTCATAGCAGTCCGTAGATTCCATCCAAGGACTGCTGTGAGAAAGATTTGGGGCCAGACTAGTAGCAGTTGCAAATTATTCAATCGTTTGCTTGCATGTTGCAAAGAACGGAGAGGTGTCAGGTCATGCGACAAGGTGAGGCACATGAGAAGGCAAACTTGGAAAAGATGGCATACAGGTCAATGAAAATTACACCATTTGACACATAAAAGTACATTTTATGGAACTGGAGTTGCAGCCCCAGTCACTAGAGGACTTGCAAACATGGACACAGGTCTGATTCACACTTAGCTCATTTGTCTGGCAGCATTGGCTCCTGTGACCCTTTGAATTGACTCATTCTTTTGTTGTTTTTACCCCTGTTTGGTTCCATCAGGTCACTTATTTTCTCTCCTTTTGTGCCTTATTATCCAATTGTTTATTTTTTTGTCAAGTTTAAATGTCCCATCCATGCTCCTTCCTTTCCGGTGCTTCAGTGGTCCTCATCATTGGCTCCAGTACTGGATTCATGGTATTCTGGAGCTGTTCCAGTGTAACATCTGCTGGCACAGGGGAAAACCTGGTGTGTTGTTTTTGTGTATTGTTGTTCCTCTCTATTGTGGCCAATCTAGTAAGTTGATATGTCAAACTTGAGATGCTGTGCCTATGAATCCAGTCCAGGTCTTACAACTACCAACCTTTAGGAGTATTTTTGTTTATTTTTCTCTTGCTCCCTCTCTCTGTTCCCTCACCTTCTATTACTCTTGACTTGGTCCTTATTACCATCCTTAACCTCATACAAGGGGATGAGCCGACCTATAGATAGGAGAGGGAGGGATTGGCTTGCACACTCTAATGCCTTTAATTCCACATCTGTTACAAGAGACCCCTTTACCACACTTTTTGCATTGCATCTTGCAAGGGATTGCAATGTAAATAATATGGAACACATAGGCATTTTGAGTTTTAGCCATTGAAAACATTGACAATGTGTGTAGTACAGCCATTACGATCATCCCAAAAAAGACTTTGAACATCTTCCTTCAAAGACTGAGGATGATGTAGATAACAGCTCATAGAGACATTGCCACCAAATCTGCTTCCCTCATAATGGTCATTAATCCATAAAGATATACCCAAACTCTGCTAAGAACGAATCATAAATAAGATGCAAACAGCACAAGGACCCTCCAGATTGTGTACCATATTACTCAAGGGAAACCTCAGCATATCTATACTGCTGCTTTTCCACACTGGATAATGATCTCAGAACTCATTGTTCACCTCTACTAATTGCAACATAACACTGTTAAATTCAGAAGGTGAAACGCCCTGCTATAGCAATTACCATAAAGCACCCATTTTGACCAGAGAGGGAATGCTGCCTATGAAATGATATTATATGAGCCAGATTTTGAAGAACAACTTTTTGAAAATGGATTAGGTTTTCTAAACCCTTTCCTAGTGAAACAGGCAAGACTTCCAGGCACTGTTGTTAAAGAGTTACACGTTACAGTAATATGATACCAGTCAAACTGAACCTGTTAGTAATTATAAGTACTTTACCTGTCATTGGAATTAAAGGTTGGAGGAGCCAACAAAGATAATGCCTACATGTAACATTATAACAATGAGCATTGGCAGCACCTCTTTAAAGGGGAAGGCTAATTTTCATAATGGTAAATAGGAGCATCAGGTCTACGCTTTAAATGGCAATTCAACATTGAGGGACTTTGGAATTTTTTACACTGTACCGCTGCATTTGTTTCTATCTGGAAATTTCCCAACAAGCAGCCCTTGGTGGGACCATGAAACTAGCTACTATCTGAAGGGATCTGAAGAGAAGCCTCTTTTGACTCTGCCTGGACCTCCCCAGCAGTCTTCACAGTTCCCATTAGGCCCAGGGAACCCCGTGTTCGTGATGCTGTTTCTCATCACATTACCTATACCTTTTTGAGAGATATGACCATGTATGTAGTATCATTTTTGGTTTGTTTAAGGGTTGTCCTTTCAGTATATTGTGCTTTTAGGTGTTGTTGTTCATTAATATAAATATTGTGAGGTCTTAAGCATTGCATTTGGTGTGTGACTTATGGCTTAACTGCAAGTTATAGATGTTAGGCCTGATTCACAAAGGTAGTAAAATAGTCAATAGAAGAGACAGGAATTATATTCTCTTTGGGTAAGGTAAAAGAACTGACCAGGTGAGGTTCATAACAGGATTCACCGTACAGTCTAACAAGATAAGGGAAATGGTGAACAAACACTAGGTTATACAGAAATCATTTTTTTAGACCAAAATTGAACACGCATCCGGTCCCAGTTAAACTTGTTGACCACCAACTGAAGGGAGTGGATCACAGATGGGTGAGACGCCAGCGGCAAGGTCTGACAAAGGTACAGGATGCGAGGGAGCACTGTAATCTTTACCACTGCAATCCTGCCCATCCACGATAGTCGAAGCTGGGACCAGGGTTCCAAGTCTTTGCAGGTCTGTGATACCAGGGCTGAGTAGTTAATGGTGACCGTTCTGGAGGCTGAGCAGCCTAATTCGATGCCCAGGTACAGAATAGTGTCTTATAACCATGCAGAGGAAAAGAACAAGCAGAGAAAAGCTTCAAGCACTGGGACACCAGTGAGGTTCAAGATCTGCTATTTTTGCACATTTAGGTTAAAGCCTGAGACCTCTCCAAAAGTGCAAAGCTCAACTATCAGGGCTGGGAGCAAGTTCGCTGAGTCTGCTATGGATATATCATCCACATAGAGGCTAATCAGATGTTGTTCTCCTCCCAAAGGGATTCTGGAGATAAGTGGGCTATTCCTCACTCACTGCTCAAATGGCTCCATGTGGAGAGCAAAGAGGTGGAGGGTCGGGGCAACCTGCTGTGTGCCCCTCCGGATGGGAAAGTGTGGTGATGAAATGCCTTTAACCCTGACAGAGGCCCATGGATTGCCGTAGATACTCCTGACCCACTTGCAGAACTGCTTGCCAAGCCCACGTTTTTGGAGCAGACTGAGGAGATAGGGCCAGTGGACGTGGTCTGAAGCTTTTTCTGCATCAATGGATAGGAGCAGAGCTTAAATACATGATGCCTGGCTTTATCTATAATGTGGAGCAATTGTTTGGTGTTGTCCCCACATTGGCGTGTAGGAAAAAAGCATGCCTGGTCTTGGTCTACCAAACTGTGCATCAGGGGGTTGAGACAGTGAGCTGAATTGCTGGTGAATAACTTCGCATCCATATTCAAAAGCAAAATGGATCCGTATGACCCGCAGAGTGCTGATTCTTTGCCCAGTTATAGGATTCCTGAGATGACGGCCTCCAACAAGGAATCTGTTAGGGACCTGGATTCCACAAAAGGGTTCTATAAGCGAGTGAGCATGTGGGCCAGCTCTTGGCATAAAGTTTTGTAAAAGAGTGAGCTAAAGCCGTCCAACCCCGGGGCTTTCCTCAGTTTCAGGGTGGTTATGGGAGACATCAACTCGTCTATGTGGATGGACTGGTCCAGAGCCGAAGCATCACTGGCAGGGAGGATAGTGAAAGGAATATCCTGAAGATAACCCACTGGGATGCTACTGGGTCCATCTGAGTCAGCATAGATGCAACTGTAGAAGTCTGGCAAAGTTAATGCAGTTCCATCTGCGGAGCTTACTTCGGCGTTCGGGCCAGTGTGAATCATTTTCACCGACCCTGAATATATCTTGCTGCGAAGTCGGTGTGTCAGCATGTGGCTACACCAGTTAATGCCCAAGTGGAATTTATATTTGAGACATACCATGGCGTACTCTGCTCTGTCAAGACCGAGATGCTTGAGGAGAAGCCAGGTACGCTCAAGCTCTCTCCAAACCCTATGGGCTCTTGTGCGCTTGTGTATGGCTTCAGCCTCCTTCTGTTCAAGGGCACTTAGTTGATCTCAGCGATGGCAATTTTATGCAGCTGAGATTACAATCATTCTCCGCGGACCATCAATTTTAGGTTTTCCCACCGAGAGGGGAGGGAGGTCTCCCCATCATCATTGCTCTGGATGTGCAACGCAATTGCCGCCTTAATGGAAGCAACAGTTGTCTGAGACTGCAGCATAGAGTCGCGCAAGCTTCACAGAAAAGTATGGGGTCTTGGCAAAGGCGTGTGATCTGAGAGCGTATGGGGGTGACGGAGGCCTCAGTGACCACACCCATCAGGGGTGGAGTTGCTAAAAAATGGTTGATTTGGGCATATGTCTTATGGGCAGTCAAATAGAATGTGTAGCCCCCTGATGATGAATGTAGTGTGCTCCTCATGTAGTGGAGTTCCACGTCTGAGAGCTAGTGCAGGGTGTACATCGTAAAGGCCGCTGCTTGAGCTAAATGTTGTCCAGAATGGTCCATGCTGCTGTCCTTGATCAGGTTTAGGTTGCCTCCTACTAGAACAGCAGCCTCAGAGGACTGAAGTACCATAGCTAGGGAGCTCATAACGAAGGCTTCCTGACACTTGTTAGAAGCATATAAAATTGCCAAAGTAAAGAAGGAACCTGCCCTGAGTCAGATTGATAGGAGGCGACCTTTAATGTTTAATGTCGGCTAAGGTGGATACAACATCTCCCTCAAATCTATTGGAAAAAAGGATGGCCACCATCGCCCTTCTTCACTGAACAGGAACACCAGAATTGTTGAGGGAACCACAGGGAGCGCATTATGTGGGTGTCTCTAGAAACTAAAGCCCCCATTATAACAATGGAGGTAAAAACCGCCTACCGTGCGGCGACGGCTGCCAAAAGACTGTTGCCGCGTCTACCATCCGTCCGCCATAATATGACCACAGCTGGATTTCCGCCACAAGAAGGGCGGAAATCCGGCTGTGGAGATACTGACGGATGGTGGTAAGATGTCGGTGCTACCACCAGCAGCGCCACGCCAGTTGACCGCCGCCAGCCACATTATGAAAAATAATTCGGCCTGGCGGTTTTCTGCTGGCGGGTGCTGCTGGTGGTTGCAGTGCCCCGTCCCGTCCCCTGCCGGAAGACCCCATGGATCCAGGTAAGTCGGGTCTCCGACAGGGGAGGGCGGAGGGGGGTGTTGTGTGTGTGTGTGGGGGTGTGTGTATATGTATGTGTGAGTGTGTGCGTGCATGCGAGTGTGTGTTTGCGTACGTGTATGAATGTGTGTGAGTGCGTGTATGTATGGAAATGTGAATGCATGTCTGCGTGTATGTTTTGATGTGTGTGCAGATGTGTGCCTTAATGAATAAATGCATGCGTGTATGTATGTGTGGATGAGTGTGTGTCTGCGTGTGTGTGTGAATGGGGGGGTGTGGATGTAGGTGGGGTGGGGTTGTTTGGAGAGGTTTGGGAGGGTGAGGGGGCCTCCTATCAGTGACAAGGAAAGTATTCCATGTCGCTGATACGGACTACCGCCATGGTTTTTGCCACAAAAACCATGGCGGTAGGCAGGGTCATTGTACTGCCGGCGCACAATGGCGGCCACCGGGCTGGATATTCTTATCTCCAGCCCGGCGGCTGCTACCGCCATGGCGGTCGGAGAGGTACATTGGCAGCTTCAGCCAACCTGCCAATGACATAATGTGGCGGTAAGTACTGCCAGCCTGTTGGCTATATTACTGCCACATTAGCTCGGACCGCCGGGGTCATAATTACCCCCTAAGTGTGTCTGTTGTAAAAGACAAATGTCTCTGCTAGACTTCTCCAATAGTGAAAGGACAGCCAATCTCTTAGTGAGGTTGTTTAGTCCCCGTACATTAAAGCTGACAATCTTAAGATCCATCACAATGTATTAGAGGACAGGGTGTTGATGGAGTGGTACAGGAAACTGTATGAAAATGTGGAATGGAGGTAGTACCCTTGACCCCAGCCCATGGGAAGATGTGCTAATGGCTAGAAGGGGACCTTCATACGTGCTCGAGTCAGAAAACCAGGTACAAAACAAAAGGGAACAAACACAACTTCAGATAAAAGTCCTTAGTACTTAGATACTTTAGAAGGAGTATGGGCCTGGCGGGCAAAGTCAGCTGTAGAGAAGAGCCCCACCAAGAGAGGCGGCCTATGCAGGGAGGCATGATAAAGCAGGATGGAATTGTGGAGATCATCATCCCCACCATCATGAGTCCACCCGCTCCAATTGCTGTAGTGGTAGAGCAGCCCCGTCCATCAATGGGCCTCAGGCCTGTCACAGTCTCTAGAGAGTGTATCTATGGCTGATTGCCTCAACAAAGCCATGGTCGCCGGGTCAGGTTGTGGAACATTCCTGAGCCTGTGGGCCTCTGTCCGCATGGTTGCTTATGCAACAAGTTGTACTGACGACCGCCTAGACAGGATCTAGGAGCGGGCTCCTCAATGCCTGACATCCGGCATTCCTTTGCGAGTGACCTGATTTGATAGAGTTTACTATCAAGTCTGAAGATGATCCAAAAGGGGTGGCCTCACGAATATTGGATCCACTCCTTCTTCAAGTAGACTTTGACTGGTTTAAAGTCCCTTCTCTTTCGCAGAGTGATGGCCGCCAGGTCTTGGCAAGCTTTGTGTAAAATCAATTATTTGATCTGAAAGTCATGTACATAGACTAGAATACCCGCAGGGGAACTATTGGTGGGTTTCAGAAGGCCGACTCGATGGAGTTGGTACAGTTTCAGTTCCATGTCCTCAGGGCCTCCCAGAATGTGATGGAAGATGGCATCAACATACTCCTCCAAGTCCGAACCTTCGGACCCCCAAGTGCACATTTTATTCTATCTCAAGAGGTTCTCTAGGTCTTCGGTATGAGTCTGGAGGTCAATTTGTAACTCTTGAAGTTGAATAATTTCCTGGTGGTGCCATTTGATCTCTTCGCTGCGTTTTTGATTCTTGTCTTCCAACGCCGCCACTCTTTTGCCAATGCTATCCAAGTCACTCGTTACTTCTTGAAGGTCTGAGGAGAGGTTCTTTTTAACTGTCTGCAAGTCCTCTCAGAGGGAGGCAAAAAGCACCTCAAGGAAAGACTGCATGACAGGATGCTCCGTGTCGCTGGAGTCCTGCGTGTGATTGGAACCTCCTGCAGGAACCTTGGCCCCCACGGATCCACCCTGGCATCTAGGTTAGCATATGCTTAAGTGACTGATCCTTCATACTCTGAGGCGCTGGAATGTGAAGTAGCATGTGTTCAACCTGGACTTTCAAGAGGAAATAGGGGGATGGGGCCGTTCATTTCCAGCGCAGACTTACTGGGAGGGTATACATTAGGCAAGAGCAATTGCTATCTGTTGCCAAGGCACTGTGAGAACTCCCCCAGGCTCCTGCCATGTAGGGCCAGAAGTGGAGAGGCTAGAGGAAATGCTGCATCTGGGCTGGGTACTCCAAGCACTGTATAAAGTGTGCTCGCAGCCCCGTCCTCACAGTGGGCCTCTCATGGCACAGTGATAAAAATCCCACTGGTCAATTGTCGGTGGGGCGGCACCTCCTGTTCAACATGTCTGAGCATCAATAGGACGTTTAGGACTCACCAGGTCACTGAGGTGCGGCAATAATGTACAAAAACCAGGTGGGGAGGTGCTGGGGGTATTGCTGCACCTGGGTGTATGCCCCAGTAATTCAACAGCTCGAGGGAGGAGGGGGACACCTCACACTCTGTCAGCGGCCAGCAGGGAACCCCCTGCACCTTAATCCAGTCGCTTATGCTGGCTCCTTCTGATTTCAGGCTCCCCCAGGGTTCCAACCCACCACCGCATAGCCCTTGGCGAGTTACACTTTGCCTGGGCTGTGGCAGCACATGGATGCAGACAAAGTGCCCCACAGAAGAAGAGACACCCAACTTCATCAACAAAATACCGACAGGTTCAAACAAAAGACCTAAAAAGATCCTCCCTCCCCAGGGAAGCCCTCGTCAACCTCAATGGATTTGATTTTGGAAGAAATTTGTGCATTGAAACCCTTTATGAAGGAGACCACAAAATCTTTGCAGCATTTAGATGATAATGGTCTTCCTTGGAATCACGAGTTTTACTGGTGGAACAGAAAACAGAAACTCTTCAACAAGCAGTTACTCGTATTTCAAGCCAGGAGCCTGAAATTTCACTACTCAAGAAGCATACTGAGGATCTTGAAAATAGAAATCATAGGAGCAATCTAAGCTTATGTGGTTTTGCCGAAAGCACAGAGTGCTCCAATCTACTACTTTCAAACCATTCGTCCTAAGCTTCTGGATTTATAATCAGCCAGTTCCGTAAATATCCAGAGGGCTCACAGATTGGGTCCAAAAGTCTCTAATAAACCACGAGGAATCATTATGCTCTTTTTGCAATACACAGACTTTCTTCAAGTCTTGTCTGCTGTAAAGGCTAAAAAACAAATAACTTGGAATGGTCACAAACTGTATTTCTCTCAAGATGTTGCCAAAGCTAAAGCTGATTGTCGCAAATAGTTTTTAGACTTGCGTCCTCAATTGAGAGCCATCAATGCTAGATTTGGATTACTTCATCCATGTCTATTCAAGGTGACATACAAAGAGAAAACAACCACTTTTGAAGATACAGCCCCGCTTAAACAATCCTTACAACTACATAGAACAGTAGAAATGGATACTTCAAAAGTCACCTAATTTGGACTTATTCTTAAGATTATCACTTCTTTTTATTGTTTTTTCTCCCATTAGTACAATCTTAATTCAATTCAGACTTGTACCTTTTAATATAGGTATATGTCCTCACGTCTCGTTCCTGTTTGCCACCCATTATGTGACATCTTCATCCAAGTTGAGGTCATCCCTTAGTTTCTGTGGATCTTGATGGCTGTCATTGTCAACTGGTGTTGCCACTCACCCCTTCTGTTCCGTATTGTCCTTCAGTCATCATCTGTGTGACTTGTAATGTCTCTTTGACCTTTGCAACTTTATGACTTTGTACTTCATATTTCTAATGTATTCGTTAACTTTTCTTGTTTTCTTCTCCTCAGTCCTTTTCTCTTTCTTTCCTTTTATTCTTCACTTCTCTTATTTTTCTCTTTATCTATTTTTTACTGTAAATATTTATGAAACTGTAAACATAAAATATATGCTTACTAAAGTTTTTATTTTACATTCCGGATTACTACATGGAATATCAAAGGGTTAGGTAATCCTATCAAATGGCAAAGGGTGTTATCTCATTTAGCCAAACTAAAAACAGATGTTGCACTTCTTCAGGAATCACACCTTTCTGTAACAAAAGTAACTAAATTAAAAAAAATGTTGGGTAGGCAATGTGTTTGCTTCTTATGCTCTGGGGAAGATAAATGAAGTAGTAATTCTTTGCCATAAACAGTTGCATCTTACAGAAATACACCAAGAAACTGATTCTTAGGGTACCTGGATTATTGTCAAACTCCTGATAAATAATATACCTATTATTATTTTTAATGTTTATGGTCCAGTTTCGGTAGATAATATTTTTTGGTCCAATATATCAGATAAATTACATTCATGTGATGATGAATATGTTATAGTTGGTGGACACTGTAATAAAATGTTGGACCTTTATTGGACCAACACTCAACAGTTAAGTTTGTACATTCCAAGATGCACTCTCAATTTAAATATTGCATACACCGTAACAACTTAGTTGATATTTGAAGATTATGTCATTGAGACCTTTCTGAATATACCTTTTATTCACACCCACATCACCCACAATCTTGGATAGATGATCTTTTCTTTAGTAAATCTCTTACCCAAAATGGTCTTCATTCAGACATGCATCAGTTTATACAGATATTGACCTTATTCCTTTTTCACGTCATGCAGGCAGATGGCGTTTTAACAACACACTCCTTTCTGATTCTAAATTTACTTCTGAATTTGAAACCTTTACTAATGAATTCTTTACTTTAAACACAACACCTGACACCTCTTTTCTTTCCATCTGGGAATCTTTTAAAGCAGCAGCTAGAGGTTTTATAATAAAATTTGTTTCCACCAAGAAAAAAACTCATGGAATCCCAAAACTGCCCAATTACTTATTACAATGAAAAAATAACGAAGCATCATTAGGATCTTTTATTGAAGCCTAATTTACATTTAATAGATTGACTACAAACATGGCTTCCTCGTATCTCTTAAAAAGTAGTGCAAGATATTATGGGGGTCAAAACAAAATGGGAAAGTTACTTGCTAACTACCTAGAGGTCAGGAGAGAAAGGACTAAAATGTAATCCCTACTAAACACAACTGGGAATCTTATTTATAAAGATAAAGATATAATGCAGGAATTTGTTAATTATTACACCAATTTATATTCCTCTGATACTCATTCATCCCAACCAGATTTATCAACATGCTTTCAATCCATCCCCTCTCCCTCTGCACAGCATATTGGTTTAGATTCACTTGGGTCAGATATCACACTCTCAGAATTATCTCATGCAATCTATGTCCTTCGAAGAAGGAAAGCTTCTGGTCCAGATGGGTTTACTATTTGAATTTTATAGTCGCTTCTCGAAATCCCTCTTACCTGAACTTTTACAGTTATTCAATCCTATCACCAAAACCGGCTCCTCCTATGGTATCTTTCAGGAAGTTATGATTTGTTTAATCCCGAAGGATAATAAAGATCCCACACTTTGAAAACTTTATCGTCCCATTTCTCTAGTTAATCCAGATTATAAAATATTCACAAAAACTTTGGCTCTACGAATAGATCCCATCTTACCTGATCTTATAGGTCCTGAACAATAGGGTTTTGTTAAAGTCCTTCTAGCCTCTGACAATGCTCAAGTTCTTTTTAATATTTCAATATCCTAACCAAGGCCTCTATGTTTAATCATCCTATTGCAGCTATCGCCATAGATGCTGAGAAAGCATTTGATAGGATGGAATGGAGCTTCATGTTTCAGGTGCTAAAATGGTTTGGGCTAATTCAATTGATATCCTCTCTATATTCAGGTCCGAAAGCGACAATTTCTGTAAATGGTTTGCTCTCAGATTATTTTCCCTTATTTAGAGGGGTGTGTTAAGGCTGCCCATATCACCTTTCTTGTTTATTATAGCATTTGAAACTTTTCTTACAAAAATTCAAGATTATTCACATATCTCAGGTTTTCAACTAGTATCTCAACCAGTTGAAATGTCGGTTTATGCTGATGATATTCTTTTATACTGTTCTAATCCCGCTACCTCTCTGCCTCCCTTTTTCCATCAGGTTAATACCTTCTCACATCTCTCTGGTTATAAACTGATCTCTGATAAACGTGAGATACTACCTTTAAATGTTCTGTGTCATAAACAACGTTTTATTTCCACTGGATTTACTTGGCAGCCCTCTAAAATAAATTATTGAAGACTATGGTTCTCACAAACTATTATTGACAATATACAATTACATTTCTATAAAACATTAAATGGTAACATTTCTCTTTGGCATCCACTTTTCCTCTCCTGGTGGGGTAGACTTGATTCTATTAAAATGATGCTTTCCCCCATGGTATCATATATACTTGTGATGATCCCTGACCATATTCCTTTTAATTATTTTTAAAAATAGACTCTTTACTTTCCAAATTTTTATGGAAAGTTAAACCCCCGTTTCGCATTGTCTCTTTTAAAAAAAAGATAAGTCAAATGGAGGTCTTAGATTTTCTGATTTAAAAAAATATCAGCACTCCTTTTCTTTACAACAATCTGCTAGATGGCTTTCCACTGACTTACCCCTACATCCTCCGGTATGGGTACAACTGGAGAAATCTCTTATTTCTCCTTTTGATTTGAAAGAATCTCTTGCTTTTACAGCCAATGTGGCCCAATGCCGTACACCAGTTATTTCCCACTATTGCAAACTCTTGTCATTTTTTTTGCCCTTAGCTTGTCCCTCTAGTACTAACTTTTTTCAACAGTCTATTTGGCATATTAAACTCATACGAGTCAAAAAACAATCTATATATTGGAAATCATGGCACTCCAGAGGGTTATACTGGTTGTCACAACTTTTTGCTCATAATCAAGCTGTATCTTTTACAGACCTGTAAAAGACATACTCCTCAGCATGTAAACCACAATACAAACTTTTACACACCTCCATTACACAGTACATTTCCATTTTGTCATGTGTACCTTCTCCTCCTTCTTTGTTGGCTAACCTTTGCTCCTTATTTTACACTAATCCTTCGGCATCTGCTATTTACAAGTCTCTACAATCGAACCTGGTTAGAATCAAATCTAAGACTGAATTGGCCTGGGAAAACGATTTAGAAGAATGCTGGCTAACTGCTTTGTTGGACAAATTATGGCTTAAAATCCATAAAACTACACACACGGCTAATACTACACAAACACTTTATTTTGTTTACCACAGACTGTTATTTACTCCTACATTACTTAACTCCTTCTTCTCTACAACTAGCAGCCCATCACGTTGGTCCTGTTCATATCCAAATAAAGATCTAAAACATGTTATTTGAATGTCCTCTCATTTCCCTAGTCTGGAGATTAGTCTGATGGCAAATTAACAAGATTTTTAAACTCAACGTTCCTTTTTCCCTTGCAAATATTTTTCTTGGTAGTTTGGCTTAACACAGCCCAGATCTAACTTTGAAATATAAACTGATAGATCTATTGTTAGCAGTAGCATTGCATTTATTAACATCAAATTGGAAACAAGCCAGTATTTTCAAGCTTGGTGGGAAGCTGTTTGTTTTCATCACAGTTTGAACACTATGGGGGTCATTACGACCCTGGCGGCCGGCGGTATGTTGGCGGTAACACCGCCAACAGGCTGGCGGTGTTCCGCCAGCAATTATGACCGTGGCGGAATTGCCATGGCCATACTGCCGGCCCCTTCATTTTCCCGCCAGGATTCCGCCTGGCAGTCATAATCCCCAGGGCAGCGGTGCAAGCACCGCTGCCCTGGGGATTATCAGTCCCCGACCGCCTGCCTGTCCATGGTGGTACACACCGCCATGGAAAGGCCGGCGGTAAGGGGACTTGGGGTGCCCCTGGGGGCGCCTGCACTGCCCATGCACTTGGCATGGGCAGTGCAGGGGCCCCCATGCATAGCCCCATTGCGCATTTCACCGCCCGAACTTCGGGCAGTGAAATGCGCGACGGGTGCTACTGCACCCGCTGCACATCAGCATTGCCGCCGGCTCTATTACGAGCCGGCTGCAATGTTGATGTGACATTTCCGCTGGGCCAGCGGAAATGTCATAATAGGGAGACAGAAATACCGCCGGCTATGGCGGTATTCTGTCTCCCACGGCCTCGGCCGTCTTTTGAAAAGACCGCCGAGGTCGTAATGACCCCCTATGTTTCCCATGTTTCATTGGCTATTAAGAGGGATTTGCTATGGCTTCCTCTAACTAATTATCTTTCCCTAAACTCCACTCCTATTAGTAAAATTATTGCTATATCAGCTCAGTCCAGAAAACCACCCTGAGCACTTGTTTTTACTCTTTCTATTGATATTGTAATATTTTGAACAGTGCATATTTTAAATGAACATACTTAACTTATTTTGGTGTTTACAGTTTTTTCATGTATATTTTGTTATATCCTTTCAACATGATCAGATAAGCCTCCCTTTCCTTATCTATTCCCCTCCCCATTAATCTTTTTCTAATTCAGTTACATCCCAGCATAGGTACACTGCATTCTTTCCATATATTTAAATGTATTTTCATTTTTCTTATTATATTTACTGTTTAATTTTTCTTGCCTTATCAATTTCTGCATTTACCCTATGTACTAGAATATTTATTTTGCTGTTTTACAATAAACACACACTTAAAAACAAATATATATAATTGTATAGTTATTTATTAATTTTGTTAACTTTCATTGATTGGGACGCGCGTTTGGACACCAGCTGCGGCAGTGCGGGACCTTTGGCCCCTTTAAACTCGGGGGCGGGACCTTTGGTCCCTTTAAACTTGTTTCGGGTGCCCGCTTTGCGGGTCGCGCGTTTGGACACCGGCTGCGGAAGGGGGTGGGACCTTTGACCCCTTTAAACTTGTTTTGCGCGCCCGCTCTGCGGGACGCGTGTTTGGACACCGGCTGCGGCAGGGGGCGGGACCTTTGGCCCCTTTAAACTTGTTTCGCACACCCGCTACGTGGGACGCGCATTTGGACACCCCGGCTGCGGCAGGGGACGGGACCTTTGGCCCCTTTAAACTTGTTTTGCGCGCCCGCTCCATGGCAAGTGCGCTTGGACACCGGCTGCGGCAGGGAGCGGGACCTTTGGCCCCTTTAAACTTGTTTCGCGCGCCCGCTTCATGGGAAGAACCCGGGCCCATCCTGCACCCGTCATCGACCGTCAGAGGATGGGCTGGGCCACCCCCTTTCATCTTGCCGGGGATGGTGAGTTTTTTTCTTTGGTGACTACCCATTGTTTTAGTGTCTGGAGACTTTTCTGCATGAAGCCCTTGATTCAAATTGTGTATCCTGCTGCTGCCCTTGGTGAGGAGCTATTGCTTGCTAAATGGTGCGGAAAAAGGGCCAACTATCTGGAGCCATGAGTGGGGGAGGTAGCAGGCAGGGTAATGTAAATACAACTCTGGACTCCTTTCTTGCGAGAGCGGTTGGGGTTGTGACCAAGGAAATTGACTTGGCGGAGAGGAGGCTATCTATGGAGATGGAGGATTGGGGTCATGTCTCGTTAGCCAGTGATCCCTCAGTGGTTTTGGAGGATGAGGAGGGAGTGGTGGTCCACCATGGAGGAGAGCTGTGTGCTGTATCAGAGCGTGACCATGCAGAGAAATTAGGGGACTCTGCTGACCCAGGGCCTTCGAGAAGAAGTAAAAGGCTTCTGTTGTCTTCTCCTGTGGCCTGTTCTATGGATAAGTGCAGCCTCCCACCAAGGTAGAAAAAGACACTGAAGAAATCTGTCCCTAAAACGAAAGCTTCTCTTGTGGATAATTCCAAGGAGCTATATGGTGGTATAAATTCCAGCGAGCCAAAGGGCTGTGATACAACCATTATTTTGCTAAAGCTTAAGGAGATGATTGAGGGTATCTTGACACCTGTGATGGCAAAACTATCAGTGATAGAAAAAGCAGTTGCTCGGGTAGGTGAATTAAGAAGCCAAGGGAGCCATTTTATGGGGGGGGTGTAAGGCTCTGTGTTGTGTATCTCATCCTAGCGTGGATGAGAATCAACGGGAGGAAAATGCTGGGCTCCTGGGAAGTTTGCCTCAGCATCCAGATAACTTGTCGAGTGCTGGGGCCAAGGAGCCTGCATCCAGTCTGTGTTGGCCCCAACTACCGCCCCACCAATGGGCAGCGGGACCTTGAATGGTCTTAGCCTCGGAAGACAGCCTGACCGTGGTTCTGCAGTGGTTGGGGGGGCCTACCCACAGCTGGTTGGGAAGCCCAATCAGAATCCGTTGAGTAAAAAGTTGTCATTGGCCCGTCTGGATCTCCCCCCCGCATGTGCCCCATATGTGGTAGTACTGACAAATGTTCCTGCTCTGGCCCGTGGGGTAACAGAATCTATGGCCCAACTAAAAAATAAAACTGGCCATTGGCTGAGCAAAAACTGCAATTTTTTGTGTAAGGATCTTGAAGATGTTTTGTTTGTTCGAAGAATTGACTGGATTGGGCCAAGAGAAAAGAAGGGGGTGAGGATTGTGTTATTATAAATGTCAGATACCCGGGCCTGGCCCAACGGCTTCTCTTCTCATATAGTCAGGCCTATCTAAGGGCAGATTCAATTGGTTTGGCCCCCCTGGGGTACTTTTACAATCATATGCGACTGGGCGCTGATCCCTCTCCTGACCCTGGTAGGATCCCCGCCTTAGGCCAGAATGCCCCGTGGAAAATTTGCAGGAGAACAGATTACAATACAACCTCGAACGTGGCAGGGGTGTATTGACATTGCACCAAGACTGTGATTGCGTTGGAGGGGGGTGGGCTCGAAGTGCAACCTTATTTCTTGGAATATTGCGGGGTATGATGCCAAAATATCTGACCAGGATTGGGTTAGGCGTGTGGCTGATTATGATATTTTTATGCTGCAGGAAACATGGTCTGAGGGGCTGGCTGCTTGGGATGGATATGATAGATTTGCCATCCCAGCAGCTCAGTCCCTCGGAGGTCGTTCAAAAGGGGGCCTGGTTACCTTAATACGTTTCTCCAAGATAGTGGCTGCCTTCCAAATTAATTGTAACCACCTGGGTATACTGCCTGTTTGGGTAATTTTTTCTAATAATTTTAATATTTTGCTGGTTAACTTTTATAATGCTGTATGGGACGGGTGTCAAATTGGGATCCTTTTCTCCATTCTCCAGGTGCTGAAATATAGAATGGAGGAGGTGGGGCTGGAATTCTGTGCCATTGTATCAGGAGATTTTAATGCTAAGCTGGGCCGCCTCAGTACAATTGTAAATCCCTTCAATTACGACTGTGGGGATTACTTGGTGGATGACATTCAGGATATGAGAGGTAGGGTTCTGACCGAGGAACTTAGGAAGTTGGGCCTTTTGAACTTCCGGGATAGTGAAGCAGTGGATTTTCACCAGCCCCCAACAGTGGTGGTAGAGGGTTTGGGACCACAATTGATTACATCTTCGTGTCTCCGTCACTGAAAAATCTGATTACTGGTGGAGAGGTGCTTGGTGAATGTCTGAGTGATCATAACCCCCTCACAGTGTGTTTCAAACTTCCAGGGGCTCTAAGTAAATTAGGGCGGGTGGTCCTGTAACAGTAAAGATACGAGATCAGGGTATGCGACTTGGATGGAAACAGGTAGATGCCCAACAAGTTATTGAAAGGGTGGTGGGGGGAAACTTACCCCTGTTTATGGACATACTTTTGAGAGAGACTCCGAGCCCAAAAGAAGTGATGGATGCAATAGCTGAAGTAAAGATAGTAGTTAGAGACTGTCTATTTTTGATAGACAGACGTTCTAACAAGCCCAGAGTTGGCTGGTTCGATAAGGTTTGTTACGATGCCAGGGCAAACATGAAAACGGCCCTCAAAGGAAATCCCAGCGATAGGTCCGCGGTGAAAGCAGCAAGAATTGAGTACAGCAAAAGGCCTGGGAAGAATTGGAGTGCGCCTCAGTCCTGAAGGATCCTGGCTTGTTCTGGAAGGTGGTAAACAGAGGTTCCTTTGCCACAGAGACATCCGAGGGCTTGGGTTGCAATATTGCCCGGAGGTTTGGGTAAATTATTTCTGTAGAATTTTTGAGGGAACCCCTATAAGAAATTATTGTGAAAAAGAGTCTATGGTGGTTCCCAATTTAGCGATTAGGTTTTCGCTCCAGGAAGTTACTGATGCACTCCAGGGCAGTGCTAGTTATAAAGCCCCAGGCCCGGTTTCCATACCTATGGATTTGTACAAATCTTGCCCTCAGTTATGGGCACCTGTTCTTTTAAATGTTCTTAATGCGGAAGTTACTGTGGGAATCCCTGCCTCTTGGAGGAGGGCCTGTATCATTCCAGTTTTTAAAAAGGGGGATCGGAATGACCCGAAGTCCTATCGCCCTTTTTCCCTACTTGACTCCTCTGGGAAGATTTTGGGGCGGATCATCTTGAGGCGTATTGAGGCTTGGATGGTAGAAAAGGATATTTTGAGCCGGGAACAGTATGGCTTTAGGGAAGGTCTTGGCACACGTGAGCAGTGCCTCAATCTTCTGATGATGATTGGGAAATATACGCAAGCTAGGAAGGGCACCCTCTATCTTGCCTTTATGGACCTCAGCTGTCCCTTCGATAAGGTAAATCGGTCCATATTGTGGGAAAGGTTAAGTCAGTTAGGGATGGATCCTGATATTGTGGAGCTGCTCCAGTACCTCCACTCAGGATCGGTTGCCAACGTGAGGGTGGGGAGAAATGGGGAATTTTCAGAGACTTTTGGGCTCACCAAGGGTGTTCGCCAGGGGTGTGTGTTGGCCCCTACTCTGCTCCTTTTATATACTAATGGACTGTCTGATTTGTTGGTGGAGCACTGTAGGGATGTCCCAAAGGTGAATGGCACTAGTGTCCCAGTGCTGACATATGCGGATGATGCAGTCCTTATGGCCCGCACTATGAACAGTCTTCGAAAAGCTGTTAGAGCCTATGCATCTTATATGTCAGGCTTGGGCCTAGAGATAAATTATAAGAAATCACATTTTATGGTAGGTGGTAAATCTCTGAGCAGGGTTGGGGAGCTAAAGGTTGATGATCAAACTATCAGCAGGGTCAATGAATTCCCATATTTAGGGGTAATCTTTGACGATAAAGGCTCATGGAAACCTTCTATTGCTAGAAGGAGTATACTCTTCCATGCCGCAGTTGGTGCTACTTTTGATTTTGCTGTAAGAGTAGGAAGCAAACCCATTAAGCCTCTGCTTGAGATCTATAGGCGAAAATGTCTCCCTGTCCTGTTGTATGGTGCAGCACTCTGGGGGTATATGGACACCTGAGTGCCCATTATTGAAGAAAATCGTTTTTGTAGAAGACTATTGGGCGTTGGTCAAAATACCTCTGGTTTCTGCTTACATCTAGAACTAGATCTTGAGTCTGTGCAAGATACTATTCAGTTGGCTCCCCTTTTGTTATGGATTTCGATTTGGAGAAATTATTTTGCTATTTTTAATTGAGAGGTTTTAAGGGATTGTTTGGCCTGTGATAATGTAAAATGCATTCCCTGGCTGATGTACATAAGAAAAGTAGCACAGGAGTTGGGGTGGCTGGATTTGTTTTATTCTCCCGAGGGTCTGACTAGCCAGGATAAGAATTGGGTGAAGGAGAATTTCTTAAGAATGCAGAGGGTTGAAAGAGAGGGTAAGGAACTAGGGAAACAATCGGACAGGGATTTTATTATGTTAAAGATGGGGGTGGGTCCTGAGCCCTATCTTCTAGCAATAAATGACCTGAGGGAAAGGACTCTTATTACTCGATTCCGTTTGAGGGTCATTAGGAATAATCTTTGCTTCCCGTTAGGTCAGTATGGTGTAAAATCTATCAGACCGTGTCCCTGTGAGGGGGTGTCTCTGCAGACCTTGTCCAATTTTACATTATTCTGTGTTTTTTATGCACATTTTAGAAGATTTGTTACCCCTGCTGAGGCCAAAGGGATTTGTGCAATTTCGCCCTGCTTTTATGTGGCTGCAAATGGCCTCAGATGCATTGGTATGGAGGGGTTTGGGATTGTTTTTGAGGGAAGCCATTACCTGGTGTAATAACCTAGAGTTTTTTTAAGGGACGTTCTAGATTATTATTCTTGAAAATGACGTTTGATCCGCTTTTAAATTATGATTATGCTGATTTTACTGTTTTATTGATATTACGGTTATTTACTGTTGTTTATGTAATTTAAGGGTTGAATTATTTCATACCGAATAAAGTTCTTCTTCTGATTGTTAAACTTACATTGTTTGTATTTTTAGTGGCTCATTGAAGTACTGCAGTTTTCTTTTGTAGTTTTGCAATCCGCAAGACTGACGTTGTCCTTCTGTAATTATTTTTAAGGAAGAATTTTGTTGTGCATATTCGTGGTCTTTTTATACTGTGAACTGGAAAAGCATTTTTGTTTGTTAACTTTCTTTAGGCTTAATATGATTGGTTGGTTGAGGACTAGTTTAATATTTTTTGCTCCATTTACGGTAAATGCTAATTGGTGTTTTCATTATTTATTTAATAAATATTATTTTAATTTGAGTTATTTTTAAAAGTGTGCGTAAATCTCATGTAAAAGGTTCTGTTATTCAGAATTATGATGATTTTCTTGTGTTCGATATTTTGGTTTCTGTGATTATTGTTATGCTTTATTGTGTAGGCGACACTTGTTATTTCTTTTTTTGTTTATAATATTGTGGTATTTTAGATTTTTTTTTACTTCTTAAGTATAGGGTCATGACATTTATATTTTCAATAGTTTTGGCAATATTTGTACATATCCATATGTTGTTTGTGATATCATGCCATATATCCGCCCCTGGGTCAGACGGTGTCACCGAAAATTTTCATAATGCATATAAAGGCTTGACATAAAGTGGTACAAACCATTGAGAATCACAACCCTAAATATCCACATATTGGTCACCACAATGCACCATATAGATCCCAACCTGCCTGCAATAGGATTTTCTCCATCCAAAGAAAGAGTTTGGCTTGCTAGAGTGGCCCTTCCTGTTTTTTAACCTACAAAGAATGGTGATAGATGCATAGATACTACAATTCATAAATCTTCTATACACCTGCCCAACAGCTGGAATAAAAATCAAATATCTAATTTCAGGTCCTGTCCAGGTCACTAGAAGCACCAGGCAAGACGGCCCTCTGTTGCACGCTCTTGTTTGCTACAGCCATAGTGCCTCTGTCATATAAGATCAGACAACATCCTATATCTGGAGGCTGTGCTTTAAAAATAGGCAAATAATACACTACATGTATGCTGATAATATCATGCTATTCATTAAACATCCTGAGATACACCTGCCCCAAGTGCCACAGGAAATAGTAAAATTTGGCGCATACTCTGGGATAAAGATGAACTGGACGAGTTCAAAGTATACTGCTTAACACGTCTATTCAGACAACTTTGCAGAGAAGTCTGCTGCCCTTTAAAGGGAGGAATTAGTGAGATCTTTTGGACTCAAGGGCCACAGAGACAAATAACCTGTTATCTGGGAACCCAATGGTTCTGTACTGGAAGAACTTCTTACTCAAAACAATAGATGGACCAGAGTCCCCCTGGCAGAATAGCCTTACTGAAAATGGTGGTTATGCACAAGTTTGTCTGCCTACTTCTGAATATCCTGATTTTGTTGACAGAACAATTTTTCACAATACTACAAGCAAAATCCAGCACGCTGGTATAGCCAGGTAAACAGATTCAACTGAGATGGGGGATTATAACACTGTCACTAGTCAATAGGGGTCTCACAGTACCAGGCCCTTTATCCTTATAATGGTATCTTCCTTAGTCACCTCTGCAGCACAAAGTGGGGGAACTAGTTGGGGTAGAGAAGGGTGCCCTGAGTAACATGCCTACTAAACCCAACCGAGTACACAGGCATGGAATAAATACCTTGGTGGGAGGTGGGCAGGTTGAAAGGCATACAGAAATTATACTCAACATGCTCTCCCCTGTTGTACAATCCAACACTGATGTTGGAGAAATCAGTAAAAGACACTGACCAGACATAAGATATATGCAGGATGGGACACATTTACAAAAATAGCCATACTATCACGATGAATACATACTAAAGGATTTATGAAGTCACACTACACAATATGCCCGCAGGAACTTGAAGAATATACACTGCTTTTAAAGGTAATTATTCTGGAGTATAGCCAGGGCTAGCCTTGCTGCTCTACACATTGCCTATACTGGTGCTTCAATGGGAAAAATATCTAGGCAGCATCTGGCATATGCATAAATGTTCCTACTGCTATAGACATAAGTTGCTACACTTTAACTTTCTTCATAAAACGCACCAGTGAAACCCCATAAGCTTGAAGTCTTTGGATCACACAACTGCCATAGACGTAACTGGTCCCAATCAGACTTTATACGTTTGGCCTGGCGATACTAGTAAATAAGTACATTTTTGCAAGAGACAAAAGTCATAATATCCTGCGCATGGACTCACCTTGCCTAAATCCCTGGATCAATCCTTAATAGGATATGTAGCAGATCTACCCAAGGAGATACAGCAGCTGATGGCAATCTTACAATCACTGGCCAGAAGATAAATATCCATTGGTTGTTTATATTTATATACGCTTAATAGTTACAGATCAACGCAAACAAGTCTACCTGTACTTTGCTAAAAAAAAACATTTTATCTGTAGGTTTTTCATTCTGGATTTGCTAGGCGCAGTCATTGATACCAAGTATGTCCTAAGTGGTTCGCAAATGTCCTTGGGCCTGAAGGTAGGGAGCTGTACCATGGCATGCACTTAGTCCCAACCATTGCATATAGCCAAATCTTTAAGTGAATCATCTTTTTTGGTTGCTGCAGGCCTGTTCCAATGTATTGCAACTCTGCACTTTGCCAATAACAGTGCCAGCACTGTAAAACATCTAACACCATGTGGAATTACCTTAATAAAGCCCAGTAGAGCTACATTTGGCCCAAGCTCCACTATGTTGCCAATCATGACAGTAGTAGTGGAAAGTATCTATCATAAGAAAGACAAGGATGAGGGCTAGACCAAGTGAGATACATATGCCCTGCATCATCGACATGACTTCATGAGGCTGGACCGGGCTCATCTTATGCTGTTTTTCATGGGTAAAATAGACTCTATGTAAAAACTTGAAGTGTAGCAAATTACGTTTATAGTTCATAGAGATCATTTTCGTCTGAGAAGAGCAATTATCCATTTATCATCAGTGATATCTGACCCTATCTCTAACTCTCAGGCATGCCAGCCATCATTATAGCTGTTTCTCCTTTTAAATGGATATAGCTGTGTTTAGTCTGGGAACCCATCTTGTAGAGTTAGGAAATCTAATTAGGTGAGACAGTAGTATGCATTGTCATAATTCTGCAGGGAATCTTGGTACCACCACACGGATTATGTCTGTCAATCTAATGCAAGGAAAAACACATTCAGTATTTGATATTGTGTATATTTTTATATTGCTCTTTAGTAAGAATTCTACTCTCCTTATAGAGATGTCTTAACTTGGTCAGGCTGGCACCAGATAATGTTTGCACCACTCCATGTTCTTTG
Organism: Pleurodeles waltl; assembly: GCF_031143425.1. Classification (NCBI taxonomy): domain Eukaryota; kingdom Metazoa; phylum Chordata; class Amphibia; order Caudata; family Salamandridae; genus Pleurodeles; species Pleurodeles waltl. Next base: position 1,129,720,546 of record NC_090448.1, read on the forward strand.
GTGAGTATGAGAAATGGTTTGCCTCGGAGAGTATAAAAAGGAGAGTCTGGCCCATCGGCAAACAGTTGCTCTCCAAGCTGAGCTAGTAGAGGCCACTTGACTGTTTCCCTTCTGAACTGGGTAAACCCTTTGGTAGGAGGGAGGCCAGTGAGGTGCTGAAGTAAGTTGCACAGGGCTGCGTTGGCTTTAAAACAAATTTATTCCAGAAAATATGAAGAGCAAACAACAAGCGTGTATTCAGGAAAAAAGGGACACAGAGCTCTCTGGCCCCAACTGTCACCATAGAACATGGAACATCACGACATCATAGTAATGATGTCAAGATGATCCATGCCTACACAGATCACCAGATCACTACATTATTTCCCCTTTTTTTTTTTTTTGAAGACTGAGAAACTGAAGACAGAAATGAAACAACATCATAACCAACAACAACAAAAAAAACTCTCTACTACATTACTCTAACTTGCTGTAGTCCACATATGTTGATAGACCCAAAATATACATATACATTTCATGTCAATATCGCTAATATACAACAAAATCTTGAAATTTCTTAGGTTTGTGACAAATTCTGGTACTTATTCTATTTTTGTGGCAACCACTACCTGGACTACTTGTTTTGTTTCCGAGCAGCCGGATCCAAAGCAATACGTGAAGTACTCCACCAACTCCCATCAGATAGCCTTACCGCATTCTTACGTATTTCACAAATTTGTTGCGAGTCTTTAAATTTGGATAAACCCTTTTTAACTAACACAGGATTCTTTACTCTTACCCAATCACCCACTTGCAACTCCTTAATCTTAAATTTGTTATTCTCATCTAACCTCTGTAAACTACTCAAATTGGCATTGTGTTCTGCAGCTTCCCAGGCCTCTCTCAGGTCACTACCTTCATGGTATAACTTTATCATCCAAAAAGGACATATTTCTGTGGAAGCTAACCTCCCTCTCATCAGTTCAAAAAGAGTTTTCCCTGTGGCAACATGAGGTGTGGTTCGATAAGACCATACTAGCTCCTTTATAGCATGATCTACTGATGAGTGATTCCTGTAAGAAGCTTGAATACAGTCTACTAAGACACGATTAAATCATTCTACCATACCATTGCTTTGTGGATGATAAAGCGGAGTTCTTATGTGCTTGATACCACATCTACCCAAAAATTGGAGCATCTCTGATGATACAAATTGAACCCCATTGTCAGTTAAAATTTGCTCCGGGAAACCTTCACGACTAAAGATTTTCTTAAGATAGTTAATCACAACCTGGGTAGTGGGAAACCTTACCGGTTCTACTTCCACCCATCTGGATAGATGGTCAATTATGACCACAAAATATCTCATATCTGGAGGCAGAATGTGATAAGGACCAAGAAAATCTAGCCCAAGCTTTTGCCAAGCTTCCCCAGGAGATGGAACAAATGCACTAGTCACGTCTTCAGTAGTTAACATCTTATCACTGGAGTAACATCTCGTACAGTTTCTCACAAAATCATCAATCTCTCTGTCCATCCCTGGCCACCAAAAATCAGACCTTAACCTTCTTTTGGTAATCGTGGCCCCCAGATGACCAGCATGTGATGCGGTAATCAAATTCCCCCTCAAACATAAAGGTGGAACCAGCTTCTTCCCTCTAACTAATTTGTCACCTTCGATAGATAATTCGTCAGAGATCTTCCAAAATGGTTGTAGCTCTGAAGGTAAACACTTTGCCTTAGGCCAGCCTAGTCTGACCATGCGCATTACTTCACACAACATTTTGTCATTCAACACCGCCTTTGTCCATTCGTTTTCATCCAAAGGCATGTCACTTTCGGTTACACAAGCAACAAAACATTCCTCTATTTCCGTTTCCCATTCCTGTTCCTCACTATCCTCTACAGGTAACCTGGATAAATAGTCTGCTCTCTTATTTTTCCCACCAGGAATATATTCAACTGTGAAAGTAAACTCCAGTAACTTGGCAGACAATCTAGCAATTCGCGCCGTGGAACGTTTCACTTTCCTGCCAGATAGTATTTCCACCAGAGGCCTGTGATCCGTTTTCAACTTGAAGGTTCTACCCCATAGATACTGCTTACATTTCTCAATGCTCCACACACAAGCCAGAAGTTCTTTTTCAATAACAGGATACTTGCGTTCAGCTTGCCTTGGTGTTCTCGATGCAAAACCCACTGTACTTTCTCTCCCATCATCAGATAATTGTAAAGGACAGCCCCAAGACCATATTCACATGCATCAACGGTTACCACAGTACTTCCTTTTTCCGAAAATGGTTGTAGGACAGGAACATCAACAATTTCACGTTTGATCTGTTCAAACATTCTGTTACATTCATCAGACCACATGAATACAGAGTTCTTCAAAGCCACTCTAAAACATTCTGTGTTTTTCGCAAAGTTTTTTAGAAATTTAGCATAAAATTCACATAAACCAAGTAAATATAAAAGTTGGTCTCTGGATTTTGGAGCTGGTGCTTCTAAAATGCTTTTAACCAAACTTGGTTTAGGCTTAACACCACCCTCTGAAAAGACATGGCAAAGATATTCAATCTCCCTGGCTTTGAATACACATTTGTTTCCTCTTAATGTCACGCCTCTATTTTCTAAAGTACATAGAACCTTCTCTAAAGCCTTATCATGTGTCAATTCATCACATGAAAATACCAAAATGTAATCTTGAAAGATCACAACATTGGGATTATTAGGAAACATCTCAGACATTAATCTTTGAAACACTGCGGCCGCCGAAGCTAAGCCAAAGGGTAATCTGCAGAATTGAAAAGTTCCATCGGGAGTAACGAACGGTGTTAGATGTCTAGAATCCGCATCTAAATCCACTTGGTGATAAGCTGACTTTAAGTCCAGTTTGGTGAACCACCTGGCGGAACCAATCTTAGTAATCAAATCATCAATTCTGGGCAGAGGATAACTGTTCACCCATATTGCCTCATTTACACTCCTCAAGTCCACGCACATTCTTAAATCACCAGTTTTTTTTGGGCTAAAACTATAGCAGATAACCATAACGTTGCTTCAACTTTTTCGATCACCCCTTGTTGACACATTTCTTTTAAAAAATCGGACAACCCAGATTTGACGCTCAGAGGAACATTTCTTAGTTTATGTTTAACAGGAACAGCATCATGCTTGAGTTTTATCCTATGTGTGTAATTGGTGATTTTACCTAGCCGTTCACAAAATAATTTTTTAAATTTCTGTTGCCAATCATGTACCTGACTAGAAGCAACTTTGATAGAACTCTAATTTTCCTTTTCTATTACAACAGGTTTATCTCGACCTGGCTTGATGAGAAGATTGAATTCTGCTTGATGAAGCAGCCCTAGAACATTGATACCTTTCTTGGCAACATAAATCTTACCTCGCAATGTCTTACCCAGGATAGTCAATGATGCCCAAAGGTAACCTAATAAATCAATCTTACTGCCCTCAAATGCAACTGTGGCCACATCTGGAGGATAAAGAATCTTGGAGGACCAACTTTCCTTGTACTTGTCTTGTGCTATAATAGTTAAACGGGCCCCTGTATCTACTAATAATTTAATTTTAGTCCCTTCAATAATTACATCAACATCCGGATCAATGATAACCTTGTTGATACCGGTAACATCCTTGACAACTAAAACATACTCGTTCATTCGTTCTCCCACAACACTCTCAGCATCACCACTCAATACACAGCGAATGTTGTTCTTTTTGGCACACCTGCACACTCTCGCAAAATGCCCAGTTTTGTTGCAATTTCTGCACTGTTGGTGAATCGCTGGGCAGTTCTTAAAGGATGACATGTGCAATGAAGAGCCACATCTATAACAAATTGGTCTCTGATTAAACTTATTCTTGACTGAAGTATTGTCCGTTTTTTTCTCAAAATGATCTTGATTATTGCTGTTGCTGTTCTGCGTATTAACAGTTGTTGCAGAGATAGTTATATTGGACATAGAAGCTTCCCGTTGTTTGGCGTCTTCCATTGAACACTCAATGCTTTTAGCAATGTCAATCGCTTTGTCTAACGAAGGATCTTTGCAAGTTAATAATTTCTCTTGGATCCTCTTGGAATGACACCTGGCAATTAACTGATCTCTGATGAGTTGCGATGTGAAGTTCTCGAATTCGCACTTAGCTGCTAACACCTTCAACGCAGTAATGAATGAGTCAATGCTTTCACCGGAGCTCTGTGATCTCGAAAAAACTTGTAACGGTGTACTACAATGTTCTTTGTTTTAATAAAATATTTATCTAGCTGTGCAATGGCCATTTCAAACTCATCCAGCTCTTCCTCTTCAGCCAACTCATAAGCCGGTAGGTGATCAAAAATGTTCTGACCTTCAACCCCCAAATGATAATATAATAAACTTTTTTTTCTTTCCGGTCTAAATTTGTGGCCATCTATGGCACCAAGATATGCCTTAAACGAGCGTTGCCACAATTTCCATTCAAGGGGTGGATCACTGGGATCCTGTAGTAAAGGTGCTGGTGGTAAAACGTTTTGCATATTTTTTCTTTATCCCAATATGTTTGTATTGCTTCTTATAACTTATCCTCCTTTTTTTTTTATTTCTTCTAAATATACAAGTGAGGTCACCAACTAAAAGGTGGCCGAAAAATAAATGATGAACAGCATGTGACAGTCCTTCTTCTATTGTAATGCTAGGGTTAAGAACTGAAACCCTTTTCTATGTCTATTACAAAACTTCTCCTTTTTTTTTCTTTAGGATTCTATGGACAGTGACGATCTGTGTGAGCAAACACCGATCACAGGTAAATGTATTTTTTTTTTCCACACGCGCTCGTATAGAGACGCGCGTACAAAGTAAAAGTGTAGACTGCTCGCGCTCGTGCAGACGCGCGAGAAGAAGCAGACACAGTCTCTACACAAAGCCGGTTGTGCTCGTGCCCGCACAACACCGCGTGAAACCGGTGGCACTCGTGCCACAACACGAGCGAATATGCGCAATGTAACGCCAAAGCCAAAATCTCTTGTGCAAACAATGCACACGCCGCTCACACGCTCTGTGCCCCTTGAAGAATAAAATTGTAATAAAAATAGCTCACATAGACATCAATGTTGATGTATACGTAAACGCCGAAGAAAGCTTTGTGAAGGCCGAACTTCCGAGTGCCAGTAAGAAGCTTCAAACGATCAGTTTCCAAAGGTTAATAGTCCATTTTGACCCTCGTTGCCATTGAAGTAAGTTGCGCAGGGCTGCGTTGGCTTTAAAACAAATTTATTCCAGAAAATATGGAGAGCAAACAACAAGCGTGTATTCAGGAAAAAAGGGACACAGAGCTCTCTGGCCCCAACTGTCACCATAGAACATGGAACATCACGACATCATAGTAATGATGTCAAGATGATCCATGCCTACACAGATCACCAGATCACTACAGGAGCCCTCTCCCACTTCCCTCTCAGGAACAAGAAAACCTTGCAAAGCTGCACTGTGCCATTAAGAAATATAATTCTAGATCCTGTGCCTCAAATCCCCCTTTCTAGTAAGGAAGCATTGTTGCCTCCCAGTGACCACAGGCCTGTTTTGCTACCCAAATCAATCTGGTTAAAAGCAATCTTAGATTCCGAAAAAAGCTCTTGTTTAGCAAGGGTGGTATATTTGTAAAGAGATACAAAAACTTAGGGAGGGTTAACATTTTTTTCTGGCGCCAATCTGCCAGCAATACATGGAGCCATTTAGTACAAGTGTCAATCTGACATGTGAGTTTAGCCAATTGCAAGAAATTGAGTTACAGGTTGGGGGGAGATGAAAACCTACTCAAGCAGAAACCACAATCCTGGTCAGGGTAAAGTCACATGCTGGTAGCTTGGCACAGAGCAGTTAGTCTTAACTTAGAGGCGATTTGTAAAGTATTTATGCAGCACTTAAAACCGTAACAAAGTGAAAATACACCACAAAAGGGATCCCACACCAGACTAGGAAAACAGGATACATTTTTATAAATAAAACAAGACCGAAACAACAAAAATTAGTAGAACTGGAGATATGCAATTACAAAGATGTAGGTGAAAATAGCCTCAAAAAGCACATAGGGGGTCATTCTGACCCTGGCGGCCGGTGACCGCCAGGGTCACCGACCACGGGAGCACCGCCAACAGGCTGGCGGTGCTCCCAAGGGCATTCTGACCGCGGCGGTTCAGCCGTGGTCAGAAAGGGTAAACCGGCGGTCTCCCGCCGGTTTACCGCTGCCCGATTGAATCCTCCATGGCGGCGGAGCGCGCTCCGCCGCCCTGGGGATTCAGACACCCCCTACCGCCATCCTGTTCATGGCGGGAAACCCGCCATGAACAGGATGGCGGTAGGGGGTGCCGCGGGGCCCCTGGGGGCCCCACAAAGTATTTCAGTGTCTGCTTTGCAGACACTGAAATACGCGACGGGTGCAACTGCACCCGTCGCACCCCTGCAACTACGCCGGCTCAATTCTGAGCCGGCGTCCACGTTGCAGGGGCATTTCCGCTGGGCCGGCGGGCGCTCTTTTGGAGAGCGCCCGCCGGCCCAGCGGAAATGTTTGAATGGCCGCCGTGGTCTTTTGACCGCGGTGCGGTCATTTGTCGGCGGGACCTTGGCGGACGGCCTCCGCCGTCCGCCAAGGTCTGAATCAGGCCCATAGTGCCAACTGTGGATATCTGGGTGTGCTGGACTGGAACAAAGTTATACATTTAGGCTCACCATGATGAAGTGTGGGCCATCTACAGGAACTCGGTTAGTCCCGCTGAACAATAGTACCTTTAGTCCTGGTTGCAGAGATTTGCAAGGTCCTGCGTTGAGGATGTGTTACGCAGCTGAGGCAATGTGTCAGTTCTGAGGCGCTGAGAGGCTGCAACGCGAGGTCCTGTGCCATTGTTGAGGATACTGTCGATGAGGGCTTGCGATGCAAAGTCTGACCTCGAGGATGCATTTTGCAGCTGAGGCAATGAGTCAGTTCCGAGGAACTGCAAAGCTGCGATGCAAAGTCCTGGTAAGGGGAAAGTCCATGCAGTAGGGGCGATGTGTCTGCACTGCTGGGGGTTGCACCACACAGCAGAGGCGATTCGCCAGATGTGCTGGATCGACCAATCAGGTGGCAGAGCACGAAGAGCCCAGGACTTAGGTGGCACCACTTGGCAGGATACGACTCACAGTTGCAGAGTCCAGGTGCTGATTACAAAAAACTAGCCCTTGGAGTCACTCTGGCAGTCCTTGGTACAGGTTGCAGGCCCAGTCCTTCTAAACAAAAGTGAGAGAGCAGCAGGCAGCAGGTCAGCGCAGCAGTCCAGCAGAGTGGCAGTTCTTTCAGCAACACAGCACTCCTTCTTCATGGCAGAGTCTTACATAGGTCCAGAAGTGCACTGAGGAGTTAGTATCTGAGGTCCAATATTTATACCTGGTATCTCTTGGTACCTCTTCTGAAGCGGGAGAAGCTTCTAGAGGTTTCAGTTTGAAGTGCCTCCTCTGCTCTGGCTCCAGACTTACTACAGGGGTATTCAATCCTTTGTGTGAACCTAGGAGACATCCTATTTAGGTATAATTGAAGCTGTGCCTAGCTTTGCCCTCCCATTCTGCCAGTGATGGCCCATCCAGGCATTCCTAAGCTCTCTATTGTGTGTGAATGTCTAGTAGGAATACACAAAGACCAACTGCCAACTACACCCAGTCATGTGACCCATAGACAGGCTGCAAGCACTAAATGGCTAAGGTGGCAAATGTCAACTTTCTAAAAAGTGGCATTGTCAAAATAGTAACCAAAAATCTGACTTCACCATAAAGGAGGACTTTTCATTAAAATTTCAAAGACACTAAAATGAAGAGTTTACCTGTTCCCATTTGGACGTTACAGCTTATTAAATGTAGTAAGGTAACGTTAATATTATCCAATGGTAGAGGTAGGCCTTGCAACAGTGAAAAACAAACTTAAGAGCCTTCCACTATCAGGACATGTAAAACTTAAAATTACATGCCGTACTCTTTCAATATGTTGCACACTGCCCTGTGGGCTTCTAGCGCCAGCCCTAGGTGTGACGTATATGTATTAAAACAGAGGGTTTTGGTTTGGCAAAAGGTTTATTTTGCAAGATTGAAAATTATAGTTTAAAACTGCACACACAATGGCTACTTAAGTGGGTGGCACAGGCTGTGCTGCAGGCCCACTAATAGCATTTCATGTACAGGCCCCGGGTATATGTAGTATAACTTTACTAGGGACTTCCAAGTAAATTAAATTTACCAGTTGGGGATAAGTCAATGTTACCATGTTTTAAGGAGTGAGCACACACATTTTGTACTGGTTAGCAGTGGTAAAGTGCACAGAGTCTTAAGGCCAACTGAAACAAGATCAGAAGAATATGGAGGAGTAAGACAACATGTCTAGGTGAAGACCTCCTAATGATGATAGGTCCTTCACCATTGCTTTCTGGAAATCACCTTGATAGTGGATTTGGTGTCCCTGCATAGAACCACTCCCAGATGTGTGACTGAGTTTTTCACTCATCTGTAGGATAGCCTGGCTAATGTTTGCTGTTACATCAGTAAAGGGAAGTAATTCCAACTTTTCCCAGTTAATGGTTAGGCCAAAAAATCTACCAAAATTTAATTACCTGTTTTATTGGGGGGACAGGTTAATGGATGGTTTCTGGACAAAAGAAGAATATCGCCTTCAGACATAGAAAGAAGCAAATAGCTTGATTTAAAAATAGTGCTCTGTGTAAATGTTGGTCCCTAGGTCTTCGAGTCAATACGTCCATTGCAAGTATGAACAATAGAGGCAAAAGGAGTCAACCATGTTTGCTACCCCTGGCCACCACAAATATATCTGTGGTCAGGACATTCACACTGATATTGGAAACTGGTTTGGAGTGTAACATCAATATCAACTGTAATATATCAGCACCCATCCCAAACCTATGCAGGGGAGACATACAAATGACATATAAAATGACATTCAAAGGCTTTCTCTGCATCTAGAAAACAGCAGCTGCATATAACTTGGGTTCAAATGGTGATGAACTGAAAATATTGTGTTAATTTATCATACCAGGCCGGTGTGGCATGCACTGTGATTGAAGAGCAGAGACAAGGTTCTCCATCAATAAGGACAACCAGTTCACAACCATGTTCGCTAGTATTTTATCATCTAAGCTTTGCAGTGATAATGATCAGTATCATGTACATTTGATCAGATCTCTGCCGGGTTTTCGGAGCACTGCAACAGTAACTTCCCACAATGTGGGTGGCAGGATGCTGTCCTGCAGGACTTCAGTGTATACTTTGGACAAATTCAAAGCCAATTTGTCTTTGTACACTTTGTACAGCTTGGCTGATGAAACATGTAAGCCAGGGGCTTTCTCTGCAGCAAACGTCGCAATAGCCACCTTGACTTTATCTAATATTATAGATGCAATAAAAAATGTTTCTCACAACCTTCTAGCCACACTAGGGTAATATCTTTCATATATTCTTGATAGAGTCTGAATCCTCTTGGACACAGGAAGCGTAAACCATTCATAGTATCTTTGAAGCTCCTCAAGCATGTCTTCTCTAGTCACACCTCACCCTGACTCGCCAGCTGAAAAGTGAGGCTACTGTGACTGTTAGATTTTAACATGCAGGCCAGTGTACTATCAGTTCGCTCACCCTCACCATAACTTCTAGCCAATGCATGATGCTCCAAAAAGGTCACCTCTCTGTCAGCCTGTTTGTAAAATACCTGCAGCAAGTCAATGATTTCCGTCAAATATCCATTTGTGGTCATGACTTGTGCCTTTCCTTCCAAGGTCTTAATATTTCACTCAGTGTACTCTATTTGTGTCTGAATATTTTTTAAGGATACCTGCCTGTTTGGCTGTGGCTATGCCGCACATACACATTTTAAAGACTTCCAATGCTGTATCCCATATGGGCAGTCATCCCCACATAGAATTGAAAAAAGGTTCAATAATGGCAGTACGCTGTTCAGCCCTGAGCACTACATTTGACAGAGACTCGAAAAGGAAGCCTCCACTTGGGGTGATTTGGCCTAGAGAATAGCAAGTACAGAGTCAATTGTATGGGGAATGGTCTGATAGTGTAGAAGGGAGGCCTCCAACACCTAAAGTGTTGTGACTTGTGATATAAGCCAGTAACCCCATTCCCAGATCACCACCTCTGTATTCAAACGTCAAATAACATTGAGTATCAGTGAAGAAATTAGCATTGTTGACATTCAGTGCATACACATTAATTAGTGCTTCTCCTCTGTTGTAAAGGGTACCATGGAGTGCTATAAAACGGTCACCTAGGTCATCTAGGTTATCCACCTTATCGATTAATCTAAAATCAAAGGAAGAGCATATATATCCCCCTTGGGTATGTGCTCAATGGGGAGAAACATTTGTGCTAACATTTCCTTGGAAAGCTGCTAGTAGTAGGATCCAGATATGTTTCTTGTATTATCACTAGATCCATGCCATATCTGTCAAGCTATGTCAGACCTCTCCAGGGCTTCACAGGATTATTTAGGCCTTTGACATTCCATGTATGTAATGCCATTGCTTTTCTAGAGAAGGTTATACTTTGACCTGTCTATGAAAAAAACATTGTTGATATGCACCCTATACATACATAAGCACCCTGATGCAAGCAATAAAATAGCAAACTGAACATATCAAACTATTCCCAGTTTACACTTCCAACCCCCTCCCTCACTGAGAAGGACAACTCTCACTGCCAGTTCTCTCCAGCTCCCATTACACTCAAGTGTTAAGCCAAAATCATGAGGATACATACATGGTATTGCAACATCCCAACTGACAGTCTCACCTACTTCATCAAAATGTAGGGCTCTGAACAAAAGATGGTATGCTCAATACACACACATAATATTTACATTCATCAGGATCATGTGAACTAGTAAGCAAGACATCCATCACGAGAGATCCACTAAATTGGTGCTGGGAACCCTACTAATCATAATCTTGTTCGCTAAAGGAGAAATACACAGATATTATGAGGAGGCCTTTTATTTTGTCTTAATTGGTGTATTCAAGTGATCCCTACTTTTGGAGTAGCAATACTCCTGCATTGGTGTCGTCTTTCCAAAACTGCCATGTCTTTTAAAAAGTACCATGGCATCAACAAAGACTTGTGTTCGCCCATCAAAGTCTATTTTAAGTTTTGCAGGTTATAACATTGCATATTTTATTCCTTTAGAGTGAAGGGCTTCTTTGACGTCTGCAAATGCATGTCTAGGCTCTTGTACTGACATTGTGAAATCCGGATAAATTGCTAAGGCAGTGCCTTGATATTGTGATGGTCTCTTCTCTCTCACCATCCAGAGTATTGTGAATTGATCTCTGCAGTTTAGTGTTTTTGCTATTATTGGCCAGTGGGGTGCCCTACATTGGTCGGGGGCAGGTGAACGATGGGCTCTCTCAAATAAGAATACATCAGAGAAAGTGGACTGGTCAAACAGATCAATCAATAAGTTTTCAACAAAGGAGTACAGGTGGCCTATATCGATGGTTTTGGCTGCTCCGACAATTCATACATTATTGCTCCATTAGCGGACCTTCAAGTAATTATTTTTCACTGCAATAATATTAAACTCTTTCTCCGTTTGCAACAGCTTTTTTTGAGTAATTGACAGTCATCCTTCAAATTGGATATTCAATGTTCCACGCAATTAAACCTGACGCTTCTACATTCTGTAAAGATGGTTCAGGTGAGATGTGACCGTGTTGATTTTATTGTCAATGAACGTCAGGCGGGCTTTGAGTTTCCTGAGGATTGCTGTTGTATCTCTAGTGGTGATTGGCTGGTCTAAATGATCCTCGTTTTCATTCAGAGCAGTCACAGCATGTGTCAGCAGTTGGTGCTGCTTGAAGTCTGAGGCACTCTGCTTGAGGTCTTTGTTGCCCATTGCTGCTGTATACTCATAGTCTTGTGTAGTGCCTGTCATTTGGTGTTCAACTTGCATAGGTGTATCTTCCAAGGAATTGAGTAGCAAGCCCAAGCAAGACTTTAGACGGAAGGTCAACACCCACCAAACTGGCTCAGCCTGATATGTAAGCCGAACCAGAAATACCTGTGTAGAATATAGAGTATCACTAGGATTACATGAAGTGCCACCACCATTATGTCTTTGCTTCTTCCTTATTTTCACCTCCATGGTAACATGTGGAGGGCCAGTGAGAGAACTTTCCATATGGACAAGCTAAGCCGTCACCAAGTGTCTGGAATCGCTAAGTCGGCAGGCCCAGGGGGGTGACAATGCAACTATTCAGTTTTGGGACACCCCGCATCTCAGCACTGCTGATGCTTTGGTGTAATTTTGACAGGCTGGTGAGTGCAGAAGGACTGTTAGGTGAGGAAGTGGAGGTCTGTTACAGTGTGGCTATATTAGCTTTGATGTAGCCCCACCCCCAATTTTCCAAGTCATTGAAAGTAATGGTTTAGATGGTCATTGATAGGGAAGAAAGCCCATGCTCCAGTGATGCACACCCTGATAATCAGTGTGATAGTGACATGAAGACAGCCTTACCAAAATGTATTCACGTATACTTATGTACAATACGGTATCTCCAGTAGGGATTGGCTGGTCTGGTTCTTGGTTGCAGCAATCCCAGCACGTTTCAACAGTTGGTGCTGCTTGAAGACTAATGTGCTCTGCTTGCAATTTTTTTTGTCCGTTGCTGCTATATGCTCATGGTCTCGCAAAGAACCTGCATAGGTGTATCTTCCAAAGATTTACGTATAAAGCCCACAAAGGACTTTTGTCGAAGGTCCACACCCACCAAATTGGTTCATCCCAGTATGCAAGCAACCTGGATGTCATGTATTAGATGACACACTTATAAATTATGAGAAAAATGTACAAATGGTGCATAATAAATAACCTTTTGTTGCAATATACTAACAACTGTGTCTGATTTTTTTCTAGAATCTAGGGTTGGGATTCATATCTATGTGCAATACTTCCTTGAAAATCAGAGTTACTCTGACTAGGGTGTCTAACTTCTAACTTTATCTCTATGAGCATAACTCGTTGTGGTTGAGGTGTGAGAGACACCTGCCCTTTTCTCCTTTTCTCTCAAGAGGTATGCTAGGTATTATTCCTGAGAAGTAGTATCCACAAAAAAAGGTTTCCCGCTTGTGAAGAAATCCGGTAGGATCAAACTGCTGGACCAGTGTAAGCTCCCGCCAAGGCGCTGAAGGGGGCACCTTCCCTTTGCAAATTGGTTCTCACTCCACCTAGGGGCCGGTAACTCATCAATGGTTTTTGTACTGCAGTCACAAACCATTGATTCATTTTTTTCTAAACCACAAATAGGAGGGGACATCCCTTTCACACTCCCTCCTGTTTGTGATTTATTCTGTACATTCTGAAAGGCCCTTTTGCAGTTGCAAACCCTGTAGTTTTTTTTCGAATTGCAGTGTTCTGGACAGCAAAAGCTCTTTGTCTATCAGGCCACTACAGGTAGTAATCCGAGTATCCGTGAGAATTATGTGACTGTTTTGAGAGAAAATGTACAGCTTTCCACACAACTAAAATGCAGTCACTTTTAAAAAGTATTTACTGCACAAAATATGCCGGGAGAAATAGAAATGGTAAATTATGCTGTGCACAAGAAATACCTTTACAGAATTTAGCGTTAACAAGATAATAAGCAATAGTGGCACCATTTTCATATTCTGCTCCACAGGACTTTGACATATACCTGTCAAACATTAAATTAAAATGCTCCTCTTCGGGTCATACTTCGCCATAGTTAAAAAGAAGACTTTGAAGCAGAGGTTTCCAATACAGAAGTAGCTTCTAGAACATAAAACCTGATAGTACAAATGTAAATTTCTTTAATTAATTTCCACTGCATTAGTCATTTTGATGAATTTCATTTAAAATTCTACAGTTCAGTAAGTATTGTTTCATGGGTTTGTTCATCCATCTGACTGTTTTCGTGCATTTTTGTAATTAACTAGATTCATCTAATCAAATGAATCAGTTTATTGGCAGGAAGAGCTATTTAAAAATGGAGTCATTAAGTCCGGTCACACCGTATCTTTTAATTACAAGTCCTGAACTAACTTCAGCTGTTGTTTCCTTCCTCTACAATGTTTCTGGAAAAAAAGTAAATTGCGGTCAATCAACTTGTTTCAACTATGAATACAAATTGTGACATGCAGATAAAACACATGAAATACCCGAGACAAGCAGCACCTAAGTTGGTAATGTACAGTAGTGGGACACAATTCACAAAGTCATTTGCACATGTAAATTCGACTTATACTCACAACTGACTCTATTTAGGCGTGCAGGGTGTTCACAAGAGGGGACCTTACAGGCAGTAATTGTTTTATTAATGCACGATATTACCACAGGAAGGAATGATATTGACCATGAGTCGATTTCAAGCAAGGGTTGTGGTAGGGTTACTGGAAAAGTTCGGGACACGTTTAAAGATGACTTTATGCTTGTCTTTGCAAACAGACAGTCCTCCGCAGCCTTTTGGCTGGGTTTGCACTATAGAAATACTATATACATACATGGGAGAGGTTGTACGTGCCCAATTTTACAGAGTCATAGTTGGACAGACTGGGGACTTTATGAGCCCCACATCCCCAGCCACACAATTGAGGCCCAGTAGTCACTGCTTGCCCAGTGGCATCTCAAACTTAATTATTGTTAACAGATTAATGAAATGTATGCTAGAAATGGGGTCTTTGGTTCGCAGTCAGTTTACCCCCTGACGATGCAAGGACCAAGGACCCTCACTCTAGTCAGGGTAAAGGAGAATCACCCTGTTAACCCCCGCTCACCCCCTTGGTAGCTTGGCAGGAGCAGGCAGGCTTAACTTCAGAAGTAATGTGTTAAGTGTTTGTACCGATTTGACTCAGTGACAACACTACAAAATGACACAACACAGGTTTAGAAAAATAGGTAATATTTATCTAAACAAAACAAGACAAAAAAAAAAAAAAATCAGACATTCACAAGAGTCTTAACCCTTAGAAAAAAGTGAGAATGCAGTTATTTCACAGAAATACCTGGTTAGCATCAAAATGAAGCTGCACAAACGAGTGTGAGTCGAAAAAAAGGCCAGCGGTGCGTCGATTTCTCACACGCAAGTGAGAACCTGCATCGCTCCTCCTCCGGTCGGGTCAGTGTGCGTAGTTTCTTCTCTCCCACAAGAGAGCGATGCTTTGATCCGGATAGGCACCTCAGGTCCAGACAGGCTTTGCGTTGATTTTTTGCGTCCAGCGATGTTGCGTTGAAATCCGGTCGCAGGGTGTCAGGAAACTGCGCTGCGTGGGGGCTTGTGTCATTAAAAGCAGCTGCTGCGGGTTTTGTGCTTTGTTTCTACAGCCGTGTTGCGTCGATCTTCCAGCTGCGATGCAGGTGGTGCTTCGATTTTAGCCATGAGGCCGGCGGCGCGTCATTTATCAGCCGCGAGGTGGGTTAAGCGTCAAAAGTTTCCCCGCACACCGGTCTTTTGTATGGATTTCTGTCCTTTTCCACCAGCCGCACTTTCAACGGCCAAGAGAAAGGTTAGGGCACCACTTGGCAGGCAGGCCTCTCAGCAGAAAGCCCAAGTGCTGGCAGGGAGAAGTCTTTGTTGTCCCTGAGACTTCAACAACAGGACGCAAGCTCAGTCCAAACCCTTGGAGATTCTTCTCAAGCAGGAATGCACAAAGTCCCCTCCTTGTCCCTTTTCACAGGCAGAAGCAGCAACTGCAGGATAGCCCAACAAAGCACAGTCACAGGCAGGGGCAGCACTTCTCCTCAGCTCTTCAGCTCTTCTCCTTGGCAGAGGTTCCTCTTGATTCCAGAAGTGATCTGATTTTCAGAGGTCTTTGGGTCCTCTTCTTATACCCCTTTCTGCCTTTGAAGTAGGCCTACTTCAAAGAGAAGTCTCTATTGTTTACAAGATCCTGCCTTGCCCAGGCCATATCCCAGACACACAATAGGGGGTTGGAGACTGCACTGTGTGAGAGGAGGCACAGTCCTTTCAGGTGTAAGTGACCACTCCTCCCCTCCCCTCAGCCCAGATGGCCCCTCCGGATATGCAGGCTACATGCCAGCTCCCTTTGTGCCACTGTCTAAAGGAGAAGTGCAAACAGCCCAACTGTCAAACTGACCCAGACAGGGAATCCCCAAACAAGCAGAGTCTCAGAATGGTTTAAGCAACAAAATGCCCTACTTTCTAAAAAGTTGCAATTTCAAACAATCTAAAAATAAACTTTACTAAAAGATGTATTTTTAAATTGTGAGTTCAGAGACCCTAAACTCCATATTTTCATCTGCTCCCAAACGGAATCTGCATTTTCATAAGATTTAAAGGCAGCCCCATGTTAACCTATGAGAGAGATAGGCCTGCAATATGTAAAACACATAAGCACATATCCCACCTTTAACATACACTGCACCCTGCCCATGGGGCGACCCAGGGCCTACTTTAGGCATGCCTTGCATGAATAAAAAGGGGAGGTTTAGGCCTGGCATGTGAGTATACTTGCCAAGTCGAATTGGCAGTTTAAAACTGCACCCACAGACACTGCAGTGGCAGGTCTGAGCCATGTTTACAGGGCTACTAATGTGGGTGGCACAACCAGTGCTGCAGGCCCACTAGTAGCATTTGATTTACAGGCCCTGGGCACCACTAGTGCACTGTACTAGGGACTTACTAGTAAACCGAATATGCCAATCATGGAGAGTCAATTACACATACATTTTACATAGGAGCACTTGCACTTTAGCAAAGGATAACAGTGGTAAAGTACCCATAGTAACAAAAACAGAGTCCATCATACATCAACAACATGGGAAACAGAGGCAAAAAGTTAAGGGGAGACCGCGGCAAGTATGCCAAGTCCAACAGTGTATTTAAATAAAGAAGCAAAATGTGGAGTTAAACATTTAAAAACCTTCTATAAATGTGAAGGGATTTGAAATTGGAAGCTAAAAATTAAGATAATAAGCTTAGATTGAGTCATGGTAGCAGTGCAATTGCATCAAACAGAATATAGTTTGGACGATGCGTAGCCTTGCTTGAATTTGGAAATGCTCCAATCTTCTCTTTCAAATTTAGAAATGTTATATTTGTTTGTGAATAAAGAAAATATATTTAATCATTTGTGTATTTTTTGATGAATTATTGCTTTGTATTTTTATGTATTGTTTTGCAGTTCAAGTTATTGAAAAGGCTTGGGGTTCCACTAACTACTCAATGGGGAGTCCCTGGATTCCAATAATAATTCAATGAGGGGGTTCCTGGGTTCCAGTAATGATTAAGCAGGGGTCCACAGAAGTCAAACGTTTAAGAACTACTGGAATGGTGAATAAACTGTAGCCCTTAAAAGTACAGATTCGCATGAGGGCTTCAAAGAACGGATCAGGATGTGTGTCTAACCTTCATCGACAGGTGCGGGTAACCCACTGAATATGTTTGTAATAGGGATTCGAGATTGCAATCATTTCACCTGAACGAGGAAATGCAGGTCGTAAACTCGCTTTGATTAAGCCCACTCACCTTTGCATAGAGTTTGGTAACTGACCAATGTACAGCAACAGCAATTGCTACTTTGATACATCCCTCTGTGGCTCGAGATGCCTCTATTATACCCCTTCATATTTCTGATTTGGAAAGGGTGACAAACCCACCCGCCTTTATTATATTCAAAAGTCATTCTTGTGAAAAGAGTTTTCACATAGGAAAATGCACTCAAGCAACTGCAAAGCCTCTTTTTTGTGTTTGCAGGCTTGTCAAGACCAAACATGTTTTACTTGAGAGTCCCTGATTTATTTTCCTCTTAACACTCTTTATACCCACTCATCTAGTGGTGCATTAGAGGTTAGTCAAGCTCCTGAAAGTAGAGTCTCCTTGTACTTTATCTTGTATTATTATAGTCATCTTGTAATATTATTGTCACCCGTTGCACATTGGTGTACTACGCTGGCATCCAATCCTCCATTAACCAATGGCAGTATGGTGGTAATTATTGTGGGCATTCATTTCACAATGGTGGCAATTCTTTACATGTTTTAAACATGCTTTAAATGCTGGTGCCAATTCTCTGCGTCCTTTCTTCAGAGCCAAGTAAGTAAACATGGGTCATTTGTACGCTAGTCTCAATGGTTACTGATGAAGCAGAAATGAAGGTTTTACATTTATTAGCGCTTAAACGTAGTGTTGAAATAATCATGTGTGACTTTAACCAAACTAATAAAGATTGTACGGGGACAAAATGTGCCCTTAGAGTAGTTTGCCAACATTTATAAGTGTGCTTTATATAACGTGGTGTATTAGAATTGCACTAATCCGACATAATCGTAAACGTGTGCTATGATTTGCTTGCTTGAAATGCTTTAGCTTAGCATAACTTTAGTGGAGGCTTCGGCCTAGTTGCCTGGTCTCACGGTTTAGATGCTCGTATTTTTCCAATGTGCTAATAAACGTGTATTTTTGCTTGAAGCTGTACTTTTCCACTGAGATCGTTCACATGCTTATCTTAAAGTTTTGTGTCAGCTTGGCATTTTTCTCTTTACTCCAAGGTCGATCTGCAGGTGCGGACAATGGAAGCTCTGAAAGTGAGTTAATTGGTATAAAATGTTGCAACTTGCGTACCCATCTCCAAGGATAATGTATGCTTAAGTAAAAGCTTGAGAACTGTCGTTTTTGATTGGACAATTTGAAGCTAACCTATGAACCCTCCAATGGAAGACCCTACTGGATTTGAACTGTTGTCTATAAAAACCAGGTGCACGAGAGGAAAGTAGCCATTACCAGCCATTGCAGCCATTATTGGACATCCCGCCATTTTGCAGACTTCGTAGCTATTATGGCCCACCTTGCTGCGACGCCATTTTGAAAGAGACTCTGATGCTTTCTCTAATCGAGAGAGAAAGAGACTTTAAATGATTCTTGCCCTAGAGACTTTAACTTTGATCCCTTTGCATGAAATAGTAGTTTTATTTTGCCGCCGTGAGGCAATTGCCCCGTCCACCCTTGCCCCTTTGCCCCGTCCCATGCTGATCGAGAAACGGTACCTGTGAGACGAAGACTTCCTTGTATGCTGATCGTAATTGGTAAATATGAAAGGAAAATTGTAAAATTGCATTGTGTTTCTTTTAGGTAACCAACTGCTGATTTTGATAAGATCCCTAGCTAGGAGTTTTCTAAATTAATGTTGCTAAATTGTTTTGCATGAAGTCCCACATGCAGATGCTAATTTGAGGTTAGATGAGGATTCCTTTTGTTGCACGATGCAATTTGAGACCTTGTTATGCTGACTAAATGTATGCAATTAGCTCATTACAGATTATAGTATTAGTGATTTGCATTGCTATTATCGAATGCCTTGTTATTCAAATGCTGCATAGATTGCATCTGTTTCGTCGTTATGGACAGCTATTAATGTTCATTTATGTTTATCATTTGGTGCTGAGAAATATTTATATTGTGCTAGCTTTGTTAATATAGGGAAATAAATTCACTAACTTTGAATAAACTGGTGTGGTTATTCCTGACTGAAAGGTCAGGGTTCGCCGAAATGTATTCTGGATTAATTGTTAAGTGTTATGTTGATCAGGGTATTGCTTATGTTCGTTATTGATTATTGATTTAATGAAATTGACTGATTAAGGGTGTCGTGGGTCCCACTTAGCCAAAAAATTCATCGGCCTAAAAGAGCGTCCAAATACAGGTAAATTACTAATACGGAACGCTCTAGCACAAACCTTAATTCCAAAACCCAGGGCAGACACATCTTTGCCTATTCTGAATTTGTTTTATCCAGAGATAATTTGTCAACCATCTTATTGCCATCGATGACCTTGTTTCATAAAGGTTGTATCATGTAAACAAGATTATTGACGTGTGACAAATTATTCCATCTGTGCAATATGTTAAAATTGAAGGTACTTGACTACCGAGTAGACATTACACTAAAACAAAACAATGTATAATTAATCAGTAGCATGCCTTGCTCCATTTTCACAAATATACTGGTTCCTAGCGAGAAAAACATCCCTCCCAAACTAATGTTTTTTCATGAAACCTAATATGTGCACAAATAGCATGGACAGCCAGATTTGCACTGACCTTACAAGTACATTCAGCCCACGGTCCAGGAAAATTATCAGCACTTGTCTGAATTGCCATTAGCACAGATTGAGGCCTTTTCTTTTATTGACCTTATTCAGCTGCCATCAAAGGACAAGTCTTCAGTTTCAGCATTTTCCATTTAATACAGTCCATTAACTTTAATCAACTCCGTACTGCTGCTGTCATGATTGGTATTTGAAAAGCACAATGATTTTGAAAATCTTATTTATTTTGATGTTATGTGTCATTTAGCCAATACCTCGCTCCCTTCAGCATTTAGTGCTGCCCACAACATTGCTGATGGGTTGCCCTGTATTGATATCATGTCATACACACCCACACGTCACATACTCTACCACGCCAGGCTGCCTGAAGAAGCATCCCAGAAGAGTTAAACAACAGCGGTCAAGGAGCACTCTTCATACGTCCAAACACAAAACGGATAAATCAGCGCCCTCACATCCAAGAAGGTTTAGGAAAACATTGTGACAGCCAACACATTTTACAACACCATTGTCTAAATCTAGTGACAGAAAAG
Organism: Pleurodeles waltl; assembly: GCF_031143425.1. Taxonomy (NCBI): domain Eukaryota; kingdom Metazoa; phylum Chordata; class Amphibia; order Caudata; family Salamandridae; genus Pleurodeles; species Pleurodeles waltl. The sequence continues at coordinate 1,129,741,176 of NC_090448.1, forward strand.
TCATGTCATGGGTTCATGTGCATTTTATGGAAGAGAAGTAATGAAATAAATGGTTCAAAGTCTGCTAAACTACCAAAAAGTCATGTTTCTCTTAGCAGGACACCATGTATGTCCTTATATTAATTGTGTGCCTGAACCAAACTGTGGATGCACAATAGGCAAAAATATTTGTGTGGATAAAAAGCAGCACCTATCCTACTCAGTGTGTCCCACTGGAGGAAATGCACATGGACATTCTATTGTAAGGATAAATGATACCAGTTTCCAGTACAGTGCCAGGACCTAATGCATTCACAGTGCCAGCAGCATGCACCGAGGATGTCAAAGACATTGGGCCTTCTCCTGTGAAGTCAGTGGTGGTTCTGTTTTAAGTTATCGTCTCTGTTGTCGAAGACCTATTGCCGACAATGAGGCATTTGGATGGCTCATGTGTGTCTATCTTAGTTCGCTGCTCCATATTTGGTGGCTCTCTCCCCAATTCTTGTGTTTGCCCCGTTCTTCTAGCAGTTTCTTTACCACAAGTTTGATTGGATTTGTATCCTTTCACTGCTGATCTGAGAAAACCTCTTTTTTATTTCTGTTCAAACACTCTCCCGCCCCCCGCCTCCAGCTCACTACCTACCACCCCTATGCCACAACCTTTTGGCTTTGCTATTGTTTATTTTAACACAACTGGTTGTTGTGCTTACTTTCCTAAAAGTGCACTAAGTGAGGCAAGGAGGGTCAATGTCGTTGATATATTTATGAGAGAAGAGTGTGACATTGATGGAAAATATAGTTTCCATCACGTGCCACCAGTTCTGGTGCATGCATCAGGATGCGGCTACGGGTCATGGCACTGTGAAGAGAGTTGGTAAGCCTGGTAGTATGATGGCAGGGTTAGGAGTAGAGTGTTGCAGTACTCAAGCCGGGTGCGTAGACGGCTGTGGATAAGGTTCAAACCTCTTGACCAAGTGGAAAGACACATATGGACGGAAGCTGCGGAAGGTAAATTTAGACACCAGTGACACTGAAGGCTCTGTAGGAGGAGAGGGACACGGCATCTGCGGGCTTTCAAAAATGGTCTAAACATCTCCTCTTTAACCTTTACTTCTTTTCCCCTCAGTCTAACTACTTGGCTTGTATATGCTGATTTGAGGAAGCTGTTATATTTCTGTTTCAGCAATCTTTCCTCCTCCTCTCCCTTCAGCTCTCTACCACCATCCTATTCCGCACCGTTTGGCTTTGCTCTTTGTTGTAATGAAAGATCCTTTGTTAGTAAGTAGGAGACAGGTAGCCAGTTCACATAGGAAAGAGGTCGAAGATTTATTTAAAAGGTTACAGGATAAGTTACTTAATAAGGAAACCCCACCAGGAGCAGCATCCTCTCTGCTCAGCCCAATCTCTGTCACACTTCTCCAGTCCCTCACCAACATTCCATGGCATCAAACACTGGCTGAACAGAGCAGGGAACAACTGGAGGTGTGCACAGACTGCATTAAAGCATAGCAGATTCTAACACCATTGTTTATGTTTCTTTTCCTTGTACTTGAATTTACAATCTATAAAAATCACTGAGTGGGCCAGGGAGGGGCAAGGTTGAGAATATATTTCAATACAAGAGTAAGAAGTTGCTGGAGGTGTGCACTTTTCCATTTGTGCCATCAGTCTTGGTGTATGCACCAGAATAAAACTATGGGTTGGGTGGTTGGAATAGATTTGGTAAGCGGTGATATATTGCAGGGGTTACTCTGTTCATATTCTTTATCATATTCTATGTAAAGAGCATTGATGATTGATCTAAGGCCACAACTCTGTTTACTTGTTTTGCTTCTGCTTAACTGAAGCACTGTTGAACTCGAGTCCCTTGGGCACTTAAGTTTACTAACTTTGCTTCGGTTTAATGTTACTTCGTCCTCCTTCGCTCAGTAGATGCAAAAACCTCCCCTTAATGGTTTCTTCTCAGTGCTAGTAATTTTCCCCATAACCTCTAACTAAATCTTCCTGTTTCTTGAGTCTTGTGGTGACTAAATTCATGTTAATTGTATTCACATTATGTGAAGTAATGGGAATACTAGGAATAGGTGGAAAGGATGACTCAATCTACACCTATATCCCCTGTTTAGGGTGGTGTTTGGTATTAATCTGACAATGGAAATAGTCCTTCTCCTAAAAACCAATGCAAGATCCCCTTGCACAAGTTCCTGGAATCAGCTAAAGAAGCTAGGATTGTGAACAGGTTGAAGCTCTTGTGGGCTTATTTACAAGCCCTGTGAACCACTGGTGCATCATTTCTTGTTATGCACCAGCGGAGCATAGTGTAGGGCCATATCTGCAATGCCACGCAAAGGCACTTTGCATGGCTTTTCATGGCCTTGTAGATATGGTTTAAGTCAACTCAGCGCAAGTTGTCAAAATGTTATGCCTCCCCAGGAGAGGTGCAACGAGGAGAAATATCTTTATTTCTTCTCATTTTTTTCTCCATGTGTGTTGCATTCTGCAATACACATAGAAAAAGGAAAAAGCCTCTTGGGATTATTTTTGTGCAAGAAGGTGCTCCTTCCTGCACAAAAATAATTCAGCTGACAATGCAGACAACCTTGCACCATGGTGCAAGGGTGCCTACATAGGCACTAGGCAGCCGATTGTGTGCCAGCGCAGGGGAAAAGGACAGGAATGCACTTTACCTTGTAGATATGGCATATTCTACCCATTCCCTTTGGTTCCGGGCAGGGCAGCGAGCAAGGTGATTTGCTGCACTGCCCTGCACCATAAGGCTTGTAAATAAGCCTCTTGGGCAATTAGAGAGGCCAAATTAAGAGCATGAGAAGAAGTTGAGAGCGGAAACACCCCCACATATCATAGATAAGATGCATTTGAAGGACCTGGGTAGGGAACACATGGGGTGTAATTAACTATTGGGGAAGTGACAGTGACAAAGTGCAACATGCAATCTACCGTTGACCCAACTCTTGCCCTAATGCAGTGACGATTGATTACTGTCACCCCATGTAGAGCAGGAAAAGGGCGCTCTAAGTAAAACCATGACTCAGCTGAGTCTACTGAAGGAAGGAGAGTTGGGTGGTTCTCCTTATTGCTGGTTATTCCACTCTGGTAAATATAAACGAATGGAAATGCGTAAACAGAAGAAAATAAAATACAAATAAAAAATCGATATGGGTAGAAAATGAAAAGAAAGGAACAAGGAAACATACGGAAACAGTAAACAACTAAAGGAGATAACACAAGAAATACATGAAGTGGGGGGCATGGGCACAATGGATAGAGTGGGTGAGTGAAAGGAAAGCGGAAGAATGGAAGAAAACACATGAGTGGGAGGCCAATGAGAGTGGGTAACAAGAGCAGAATGAAGAGAAAACATTACAGATAGCATGAGAAGCATGGAGTATAGGGCAGTGAGAGAAGAAGGACAAAGATGCAACAGAATGAAATAAAAGCAATCATTGAGGGAAAAAGAGATAGAAGGGTGATGGGGACAGATAAACGAAATCTAATTTAAAAGGGAGCTGGGTAAAGGTAGATTCAAGAATGTGATTTAGCTTAGGGGGAAACTTGGAAAGATAGAGATGAGAGTCAAATGGGGAGAAATCAACTATGCATGACAGAGGAAGATCCAAGATTGAAACTGAATCAGTGAGTTAGACATGAACTCCACAAGAGATACAGGTCGGAGAGTAATAGCGATAGAGGTAAAGCTCTGGGAAGACATGGAGGTGTGATGATTGGAATAGTTGAGATGAAGGTTAGAGTGACAGCGAGTGATGGGAAAGTAAATGCGGTTGAATGAAAGTGGAAGAGTTAAAGGCAACTGGCAAATGGGTAGAAATACAATTATTAAATGAGAGATGTGCAGGTGCAAAGGAAGCATAGGAAGCAAAGGCAAATAGAGGAGAGAGTAGAACGGACAGGAACAAAGCAAGAGAATGTGAGATAGGGTGTGATAAAAGAATGTAAGAGAGTGGGCCAACTGTGATAGAGGTGTAAAAATGAGAGAGCAAATTGGAAGGTGAACTAGAAACAGGAAGTAATGGATTTATGCGAATTAAGAGGGGAACTGGGTTTGAGAGGAGAGCAGGAAAGGGTCAATATTTAACAGTGGCATTAAGAGAGATATATCTGTGAAAGGGTGACAAGTAGAAATAGTGAAAGAACGAAAACTGAGATGGAATGACAAAGACAAAAACGAGAAGCAGTGTCCAGAGCGTCACTGCTAGAATCAAAAGCAAGACAGGAAAGAAAGTTAGAAAGAATCTCTTAAAAGATGTATTATGCATTGGAAATATACTTTGGAAAGGGGAAACACTTTGAAGAGCACAGATCAGAGCAAAAATCACATTGAGGAAATAAACCGTTGCTATGTCCATAATCACATTTAGGAGCAAAAACACAATTTGTGCAACATCACCAGGTGTGTGGAAACACTTTTAAGAGCATAAGTCACATTTAGGTCGCAAATACAACAAGGCGTGAAATCACATTTTGGTTTGCAATGACCACTGGTGCAGCATCAATAGGATTGTGGAAACACTTTTAAAAGCATAAACCCTCCTCTGCAGTGAATTATTGTTTCATTTCACTATCCATGCGTTGCAATTGGAAGCACTCTTTAGGTATGTGGACTCACAAATCCAATGGCCAGGAGCTAATGGTAAAACTCAAATATTCCCCTGACCTCATCCTAAGCTTGAATAACACGTTCTGAAAGCAATGACTCAAGAAGGTGTGAGTCAAGTCAACTGATAGCTGATGGGAGCTGACGCAAACAAACAAAGGCTGAAAGGGGCTAAACCCGGTCTCTCTGTATGTTTTTTTTTTTTTTTTAGAGGTTTTTTCTTGAGTCAAATACAAGAACATTAACTTAACATTGCCAGGACAGAGATATGCAGTTGTGAATATATATGCATAAGGAATATTGTACTTGTAAATGCATATTTAAACATGTACATGAATTAGGCATATACAGCAATATAGTATCAAAGACTCCAAGTTTGAATAAAGAAAGAAGAAAGAAAGAGGGAGAAGAGCTTTAGGGATAGAAAAGGGAATCAAGTGATAGCCATGTAGAGAGAGAGGCAATAGGCATTAGTTACAGCGAATTTAAGATGAAATAAGTATATATAAGAAGAAAAACAGGAAATATATTGACATTTTTTAAAAAGGAGAAGAAAAATCAATTTCCTTCGCAGTGCGTGAGAGACAGTTACTTAATGGCAAACATAGCTGATGACGTTTGAAGAAAGTTCCTGTTGAATCAAGCTTGTAGCTGTCAAGTCTATGATGATAACATACAGAATTCCACCACTGTCTGAGAGTAATGTTCTCCGAAGATTTCCAGTTAGAAGTAATAATAGAGATTGCAATAGAAAGCAAAAGGTCCACCAATTTTCCAAGAGGCCTGAATGAACTCCAGATATCGTGTACGCCTCCCAAAAACAGCAATTCATATGACATTGGTAAGGAGATCTGAGTTATTGCTGAAATGTGAGACCATATTGAGGACCAAAAAGTAGATAGGGATGGACAGGAAAAAAACATGTGAAAGTCAGTACCCTGATGAGTGTGGCAGCGCCAACAATTGTCATTTTGTGCAAGTTTGAATTTGTAAAGGCGTACAGGAGTGTAGAAAAGTCTATTATAAAAAAAATATAGGGTCTGTGTGAGGCTTGCAGTGCGTGCAGTGGAATGTATCTTATACCATATTCTATCCCATAAAGAAGTTGGCCAAACAACACCAAGATCTGATTCCCACAATGTCTCAATAGGTGATTTGAGTCTAGGTGAAACAGACGTTCTTAAAAGTTTATAAATTCCAGCTGCCCTAGGATAATGAGAAGTTACAATTGGGTGTGGAGATGATGCAAGAGAGGAATGATTATGATGTATAAGTCTATTGAGGGCCTCTTGGACTAGAGTAGAAAGAATAATATATTGGGATTTCATGCGAATAGGGAGATTGTAAATTGCTTAGAGAGTAGTAAAAGGGATGATAGAGCCTTTATGATATAATTGGGAAATGAGAAGAATACCTTTAGTCATCCAAGCCTTCCAACACAAGGTTTTACCTTGTTTCCTAAGCGAACTATTGTGCCAAATAGGACTGTTAAAGAATTGATTAATGGGGGTAAGATGCAAAATAAAAAAAGGTTTCAGTAAGTTGACTGAATGGGAGATAGTGCTGGGCAACCAGAATTTTGGGGGGTTAAACATAAATATAATGTGTTTATGGGAAAAGGGAGAAATAAATGTTTCTTCCAAAGAGAACCATAGCTTTTTAGGGGCATCATTGAGTGTAGATAAATAGGGATGTATTTGCTTAATGCCAAAAGATTTGTGATAAGTTATAAAGTCAGGGAAATTAACTCCACCTTGTACTTTAGGAAGTTTTAATTTCAAGAGAGGGATTCTGGATTGTTTAAACTTGGATATAATTTTATCAATTGAACTAAAAAATAGTTTAGGTATCTTAATAGGAAGCATTATAAGGAAGAAGTTAATGATAGGGAGAAGCATCATCTTAATGGTGTCCAAGAGGCCCCACCACGTGAGATATAACGGAGACCATTTCTGTGTGAGATCTACAAACTTTGCCGATAGGATTTCTAAAGTAGTCCTTAATGTATCCTTGAGAGTAGTGCAGTACCATACCCCCAGGCATTTAATCTTAGAAGAATTCCAAGATAATCCTGCATCGAGGAATACAGAGCCAGTGCATTGAGCATTAAGTGGTAAGACCACTGTTTTGTCTATATTAAGTTTATAGCCAGATACATCAGAATATAAGTTGAGCTCATGCAGGAATGCAGGAAGAGAAGTGTCAGGGTGAGACATGAACAAAAGAATATCATCAGCATATGCCATAAATTTGATGTGTGCATTATTAATTTGAAACCCCGTAAATTGTTCAGACGTTTTTAATTGGTATAGAAAAGGTTCGAGAGCCAAAATAAATAGTAAAGGAGATAATGGGCATCCCTGACGAGTACCCCTTTTAAGAGGGAAAAAAGGAGATCGGATACCGTTTGTTATAACCGAGGAACATGGTGAGGAATAAAGAATGGATATAAAATGTCGGAATTTAGTACCTAGTCCATGCCATTCCAATGCTTTCGACAAGAAACCCCAGTAGACCCTATCAAAGGCCTTTTCTGCATCCAATGATAAAGCTGCCAGAGGAATCTTAAGTTTAGATGCCTTGTTAATAATATTTAAAAAGGTACGGGAATTATCTGCTACATTTCTATTAGGGATAAAACCAGATTGATGAGAATCAATAAGGGCAGGTATATATGGGAGTAAACGGAGAGCTAAAACTTTGGCATAGAGTTTACAATCAGTATTAATTAAAGATATGGGTCTATAATTTTTACAGTCAGTCGCATCCCGATCTTTTTTGGGAATAAGACAAATCATGGCCTCCGTAAATGAGCCAGATGCAGAACCTGACATTATAAAATGATTAAGTAATTGAAAGAGTTTGGGGAAAAGAGACTTAGCAAACTGAATAAAGAATTCTACTGTGAAGCCATCTGGGCCTGGAGCCTTACCCTTGGGGAGAGATTGTAAAGCTGTATATAGTTCGGTAAGTTGTAGGGGTTGGTCTAAAGATGAGAGGTCAATCTTCAATGGGTCCCTTGGTTTGAGATTAGAGAAATATTGGTTGAGAGATTCAACTGTTGGTATGTGTTCTGGAGTGTACAGGTCCTTATAGTAAGAAGCAAAACACAATGCTATATCTTTATCTCTAAAGTGTTTAACACCATTGTTATCTGTGATAGATTTAATAGCTGTTTTTTCTTTTCTTTGTTTCAAATATCGAGCTAGAAGAGAACCAGCTTTATTGTTACCACCATAATATCTGGCATTTATTTTCAGGAGGGTGCCGCATGCTTGTTCACTGGTATATTGGTTAAACTCCATTTTAGCTGAGACAAGTGCTTCAAGATGTGATTTACTAGTTTTGTGAGTATTGTATTCATGTTCTAGGGACTTTATATTTTCAAGGATGGAAGTCGATTTTTGTTGAGCAGACTTTTTTTTTGAGTGAGCGTAACTTATGATGAAACCCCTAGAGGCTGCTTTGAATGCATCCCACACAAAATGAAATGATAGTTGATCACTATCGTTGATGGGAAAGTATTCTTCTATAAACTTACTGTAGGAAGCGATAAAAGTAGCATCTGAAAGGAGAGAGTTATTAAACCTCCATGAAGATGTTTTAGAACCATTAAGAAAAAGATCAAGGTCAGTAATCACAGGTGCGTGATCTGAGATCAAAATAGCACCGATTTCAGAGTTGACCATATGTTGCAATAAACCTTTACTCAGAAAGATATAATCAAGCCTGGAATGGAAATGGTGGGTAGGAGAATAAAAAGAGTATTCCAAGAGGTCGGGATTGCATAGTCTCCAGGAATCAGAGAGAGAATGGTGTAAAATAAAGTTTTTAAAAGCTTTGTGGGAGGCATGTGGAATGAAACTTGACGTGGAACGTCTGTCCAAAAATGGATTGAGAATTTGGTTGCAGTCACCACCTATTAGTAAATTGTTTGAGGAATGTTCAGAGACAATATGTGAAAGATTCTTCCAAAAATTTGGATCTGGATGTGTGGGGCCGTATATATTAAGGATAGTAAGAGAAATATTGTCAATTGTAAATGTAACAAGTACCCAGCGACCTTCTGTATCTTGATGCTGTGAAATTATGGTAGGTTTGAGAGATTTATGACAGAGTATAATTACCCCATTTTTGTTTGTGATGGAAGGGGAGTAGAAAACGTCCCCCACCCATTGTTTTTTAAGCTTAATTGCCTCAGAGTCGTTGAGGTGAGTCTCTTGCAACAAAGCAATGTGGCCTTTCAAACGAGCTAGGTGAGATAAGACACGCTGACGTTTAATGGGGTGTTTAAGCCCCTTAACATTCCAAGTAACAGTTCTAAGTTGCATAACAAGAAGTATTAATAAACAACTGCTGTAACAATGAACAAACTAGGCATATCAATATTGCAAAAGCAAAGAAATGAGGAAGAAACAAGATAGTAAAGAAAAAGAAAAGGAGGAAGATGACCTCCAGAAGTTGTATATACATGGATGTGGCAATACAGGGACTAAAGTCCACGAAAGCTAAAAAAAACAAGATAGAAAGTGAATACCCCGAAAGGTAGAGGGACAGCGGAAAACCTGAAAAGACAGGCAAGAGTGGCTTCAGCACAAGAAAAGTGATATTAGATATTAAAACATATGAAGGCGAGTTTCATGGAAGAAAAAAAAAAACCATACAAACGAAAAATGTACCATTCAGGAGACCAAATAACGTAATAACTACAGTAAAGGACTGTGACATGAAAAACAATAAAAATCAAAGCTTAACAGCGGAACGTGTAGGAGAACAGTTTGGATGGTGAGAAAGGGATACGGTTGGGAGAGGAACATGAGGATTGCACAAAGAACACTATCTAAAAAAAATATATATATATATATAAGAAAATAAGAAGATGCAGAGATGGAAAACCATGGATATAAATATTAAACATAACCATTACTATAAAACTGTCCAGAAATAAAAAAAAGAAGAACATTAAACACAAATTAAATTATATCTTCAAGTAATTGCAGATTCTCCTAGTTCCATTGCTTCTGTTTTGTGTTGGTTAATAAACGTTTGTAGTGCTGAAGGTTCCTCAAACGAGTAAGATTTATCCTTGAATGTAATTTTGAAAAGGCATGGGTGAAGAAGACCATATCGAATATTCAAGGATTTGAGTTGTGGACGCAAGTTCAAAAACTGTTTGCGACGTGCAGCTGTAGCAGGAGAGAAGTCTTGTGTGAAAAATACTTTATGACCTGACCATAGCAAAGAGCCCATCTTTTTGGCTTCCGAGAGTATTTGCATCAAGTCAGTAAATTGGAGAAAGAGAATAATAATTCCTCTAGGATGTGCACAAGGGCCAGTTGAAGTCTGTGGACCTAAACGATGTGCCCGTTGGATAGAGAGGGGAGAGGTAGGAGGCAAGCGAAGAATTGAAGGTATTGCTTTTTGAAGGAATGCAATCATGTTAGAGCCTTCAGAACCTTCTGGAATCCCAAAAAGGCGAAGATTATTTCTCCTATTTCTGTTTTCTAAGCTTTCAGTAAGCCTTTTAAGTTGAGCAATCTCTTTAGAGATCTGAGGATTGACAGTGTTACAATCTTCAAGGCTACTGACTCTCTGTTCCAGAGTACAAATTTGTTGTTCGTGTTGGGACCATTGCTCCTCAATACGTTGCAAAGAGGCATTAGTGTCCATCATAAAGGGCTTTAGTGCACGCAATTCCTCCATGACATCATCTAGAGTAAGATGTGTAGGTGATTTTGAGGGAGAATCAAGGTCTTTTTTTGGGCGCTTGACGGAGGAGGTGTTAGATGTTTTTTTCGCAACTGCACCAGCAGCATGAGATGAAGAGGCGCCATCCTTTAAAAAGACTGCAGCAATATCCATTGTTAAAGTTGATGGTAGAGAAGATTTAGTTATATGTGTGCGCACCACTCGAAGACGATTATTAGACTTGGAGAAAGATGATGACTGGCAACTCTGAGAATTATGTGGTCTCCCCATAAAAGCCAGCAGCAATTTGGTAATAGGAAGCCAGCAATGTGAGGTGTTGATGAAATTATATTACAATGAGAAGCTGCTGACAGAAGTTTCCAACAACATAGCAAAATATAATAAAAAATATATAAATAGAAAATCCTAAATTATTCTCTCATAACAGGCATGACAGAATACCACAAGAGCAAAGCACTTTACTGCACGTAGTCAAACAATTGGTGACTAGTTTTAAGGGAACCTTCTGAAAAGGAAAAAAATCCCCTCCGTCAAAGGAAAGCATTTACCATGTTATGAAGAGCAATTTGAAAGAGCTCCTTGACAAGAGCTGCCAGTGAATACTGAAAGTTGAAAAACTCAGCTAAATGTGTTTGAAGAGAGAGGTCAAAAGTTCAGCTGGCTGTCAGACGGTAATACATATTCCATTGCAGAGGAAACTAGATTTGTAGAATCACATCCAGGCAAGCAGTTAAAAGTCAAATAGAAACATTTCTGTGAAAGTTTAGGTTTGTGCAGAGGCTTGATAAATAATTACCTCAGGCACTCACATGAAGTCTCTGAAATGACTTCAGAACTCAATGTCTCTGTAAGATAAAGGCATATTTATGCGGCTGCAGTGCTTCGGTGCTCAAAAATGCTGAAGAAATTAATAATTTTGATGTGAAAACATCTCCTTCTTTCCAGGAAGTGCTGAAGCCTCACGGAGCTCTAAAAAGCAGCGGCCATCTTTCGTGACCTCCAGCCACGCCCCCGTCTCTCTGTATGTTTTTGATGTAGGTGAGAGGTGCTCTGGCAGACTGCTGATGCTTGTCTTTAGGTAGACCTAAACATGATGTGCATCTTAGTAGCTTGATAAACCATGTTCTTCTATCAGGAAGTAGGATATGAGCCTTCATTTCAGAGTGGACGATAGGGTTTATCTGACCTCTGGTGTCTTGCTAGGAATAGCAGGGTCAGTCTTAATGGCATCCATATTGGGTACTAATGGGGCTAGGCACGAATCCCATAGGGGAATTGGAATATTGACTTTTGAAGCCCCATTATGAGTGCTGCATTAGTTGCTGCGTTAATACGGTGTCGACAAAAAACAATTTTACTGGATGTAGTATTTACCAGGGGCAGCATTGCCTCCTCGTTCCAGTTTTCTCTTCTTCAAATCAGGGATAATGCACATTTCTTCAAGACACTCAAACATAGAACTCATGAAAAATCAGCGTGAGTACGTTTTTCCAAGGAGTTTATTACTTCTTTCAGTGTTAAACACCACTATCAAACCATCCAAGAGCACTGGAGAAGTAGAAACTAATTACAAATAATTAAAAACACTGTGATGTTTTAAGGGACATAGTATATCTGGTCACACTATATTTGAAGTCTCTAACAATCACCTTGCTGCAATGATGAAAATGTTATGGCAAACCTTTGGGCATGTGTCAATGTATTGAAGCCCTTTGGCATCCACTGCTAGTAATGAAAGTCAAGAAAGATCCTAGGAAGCAAATGTACTAATATTTGGTGCTACTGATATACATTGCATTCTTGCTCTCCCTCTGTGCTGGTGCACTTGTGGCTGCCAAGTTACAGCCAGGATTTTGTGCAGGAAGGTGTCCCTTCCCAATCCTCTGAGGCATCTTCCTTTTTCTACATGTGCTGCAGGATGCCAACACATGTAGAAAGAGCTAAAAATAGAAGAAATAAATATATTTATCCTCATTTTGCCTCCCCTTGGAAGGCGTACCATTTTGACGCATTCCCATGTTTACTAGTGTTCGAAAATCTGGAAATGCAACAAAATCCATGGGTGCTTGTGTGGGAACACCCATGCTCCACCCGTGGAACGCCTCCCCAGGGCAGAGTAATGTAAGCAACCACTGGTTCTGCTTTGCGTTACTTCTGGTTTACTATGCGATGCAGAGCCACACAAGGTGGCTCTGCCTGGCATAGTAGATCTCATTTGAGGCTTGCGCTGTTCTTGCGTTACCTTGCATGATGCAAAGGGGATCAAGCAATGACAAATCTGGCCCTAGGTGTTTGGCAAGTCAACGGGAATGGAACACTTAATAGGATGGATTAGTGTCTGATCTAAATTCTGTATACCAGGGAACATGAAACAAGAGTTTGAGTTTCACGGATGCTATTGTGTAGCTTGAGGCATCCAGATACGAAGATTTAAACTTTCTTGTGGGCTCATGTCGAAGGATTCTCATTTTAAATGTATATCAGTCATGTTTGCTACCCACAAGAGACAAAGGCGAGGAGGGGTGCCTTTAACTTTTTTTTAAAGTGCGTGAAGGATGGTGAATTACAAACATGGTTTATATGCACACTGTGGCATTGAGGTGTAAAATGCTAAGTAGGGGTTTACTTCATTCTTGAATTAGAATTCCCTATGTTACCTGATGACGCAGAAATGAAGGTTTTACATTTATTAGTGCATAAACGTAGTGCTTCAATCATGTGTGACTTTAACTGAACTAATAAAGATTGTACGGGGACAAAATGTGCCCTCAGAGTAGTTTGCCAACATTTATAAGCGTGCTTTATATAACGTGATGTATTAGAATTGCACTAATCCGACATAATCGTAAACGTGTGCTATGATTTGCTTGTTTGAAATGTTTTAGCTTAGCATAACTTTAGTGGAGGCTTTGGCCTAGTTGCCTTGTCTCACGGTTTAGATGCTCGTATTTTTCCAATGTGCTAATAAACGTGTATTCTTGCTTGAAGCTGTACTTTTCCAGTGAGATCGGTTCACAAGCTTATCTTAAGGTTTCGTGCCAGCCTGGCATCTTCTTCTTTGCTCCAAGGTCAATCTGCAGGTGCGGACAATGGAAGCTCTGAAAGTGAGTTAATTGGTAAAATATGTTGCAACTTACGTTCCCGACTCCAAGGATAATGTATGCTTAGGTAAAAGCTTGAGAACTGTTTTTTTTGATTGGACAATTTGAAGCCAACCTATGAACCCTCCAATGGAAGACCCTACTGGATTTGAACTGTTGTCTATTTAAACCAGGTGCACAAGGAGAAAACAGCCATTACCCGGACATCACTGCCATTATAGCCATTGCAGCATTGCCCGCCATTTTGAGAGACATTACGAGAGACATCGCCCATACCCGCCATTTTGCAGGACGTTGGCCATTATGGCCCATCTTGCTGACTTCGTCATTCTGCCGTCTTCTAGAGACTTTTAAGTAATTCTCGCCCTAGAGACTTTAACTTTGATTTGTCCCTTTGCATGAAGTAGTAGTTTTATCTTGCCGCCGTGAGGCAATTGCCCCGTCCACCCTGCCCCTTTGCCCCGTCCCATGCTGTTCGAAATCGGTACCTATGAGACGAAGACTTCCTTGAACGCTGATTGAATTTGGTAAATATGAAAGGAAAATTGTACAATTGCATTGTGTTTCTTTTTAGGTAACCAACTGCTGATTTTTGATAAGAGCCTTAGTTAGGAGTTTTCTAAATTAATGTTGCTAAATTGTTTTTGCATGAAGTCCCACATGCCGATGCTAATTTGAGGTTAGATGAGGATTCATTTGATGCACGATGCAATTTGAGACCTTGTTATGCTGACTAAATGTATGCAATTAGCCCATTACAGATTGTAGTTTTAGTGGTTTGCGTTGCCATCATAGAAGGCATTGTTATTCAAATGCTGCATAGATTGCATCTGTTTCGCCGTTATGGACAGCTATTAATGTTCATTTACATATATCATTTGGTGTTGAGACACATCTACATTGTGCTAGCTTTGTTAATATAGGGAAATAAATGCATTAACTTTGAATAAACTGGTGTGGTTATTCATGACCGAAAGGTCATGGTTCGCCGAAATGTTTTCCGGATTAATTGTGAAGTGTTATGTTGATCAGGGCATTGCTTATGTTCGTTATTGATTATTGATTGTTGATTTTGATTGATTACTCTCGGGTGAAGAGAGCCCCACTTGGTCAAAAGATTCATCGACCCAAGAGCATCCAGATACAGGTAAATTATTAGGCACGGAACGCTCTATCAGTAGATAGTAGCAGAGGACGGTTTCGACTTTTGGGACCCCGCTCGAGACATACATGGTGTTGAATTAACGGTTTCGACTTTTGGGACCCCACTCGAGACATACATGGTGTTGAATTAATGGTTACGACTTTTGAGACCCCACTCGAGAAGTTGAATTAGATTTTCTTGGATAAAACAGATTGAGAGAATGATGATGGGCTAAGTCCCCCGCGACTTTCCCGGGATCTCGGAGCTTGCGAATGGAAAGAATGGAGGTGTGGAATCAGCGTTGGTGGTACTAGTGACGGTAAGAGTGAAGTTAGGATTTTGCGCTTGCACAGCTTATTGCCGCAGATTGTGTGAAAAGGTTGCGAGGATTTTAGAGAATAGCGGAGGTGCGACTCCGAGTGTAGAAGTAGGGAAGTCGTCGAACTTCATAGAAATAGCGGAGGTGCGACTCCGAGTGTGAGAGTAGGGAAGTCGTCGAACTTCACGTGTATGTGGCGCTTTGTGCAGAAAAAGGTCCACGTGGTTGTTGTTGTTGAGACGGGCCCTGCGAGGTCAAGAGACTCCGGAGTATGTTGAAAAGTGTATGAGACACTTGTTTTATGTTGTGGTCTGGTCGGTTTAGTAGGTTGATCGGGCGTGGTCAACGAGTCGGTACGTGTGTAAAGGGAGTGAAAGAAACTTCGACTTCAGGCTTTAAAAAATTCTAAGTGCACTAGAATAGATCACTGACAAGTTGAGAGCAGAGTCTGCGGGTCAGATTTGCTTGCGAAAGTGGGGACCGAGAAAGATGGAATAACTGCCGAGGCTAGCGAAAAATCCCTAAGGTCCTAAAGCGATTGTGTTACCCTTCCTGTAGTAAACCGACAGATCTGTTTTATATTTTTGGTTGCTCGCGATATATGCTAGAAGTTGTTACGAGAGGAGCTGAGTGAAGGAGGATGAGCCGCGAGGCTTTGTCAGCCGCAGTGTGTGTGAGTGTGACGTCACTAGGAGCCGTGCTGGGATAGGTTGGTTGCAGAGAAGGGTCGCGCACGGATTGGACGCAGTCCGTGGGGCTCGGTTGGAAGGGGAAAGGCAAGCGAAGAGTATTCCGGGAATAAAAGTCACCCTATTGATTACAAATTTTGTGAAATAAAAGACGAGAAAATGAAATTTTTTAAAGCGTTAAAGAGTGCGATGCAGGGAGAGTCTTACATTAAAGCGAGCGTAGGAGAGGAGACGCCACCCGAAGGTACACCAGCTTACATTGTAATGGAGGAAAAAGGGGTAGCTCCGTGCCTTTGGCTAAAGCAATGGCACAAGCTGACAGAGAAACATGGGAGCGTAGCGTTCCCGATCCATGGGACATTCAATATAAGGATCCTAGAGAATTTGAGATTCGCGATGTACGACATGAAGGTACCTCCAAGGCCAGCACAGTTTGAGGCTCTAGCGATTTGGGAACTAATGGCTAGACAGCAACAGCAAAAGAAGTTCGAGACCAGGATAAGAAAAGTAGAAAAGACACTAGCGGACGCTAGGTGGGACAATGCACAGAAGGTGTGGAGGTCAGATGTATTGCAGGGGATAAAATTGTTTCCCGCAATTACTAAGGAAGAAGAGGCGACAGGCAAGAAAGCTACCTGTAAGACAAACAGGAGGTGTTCCAAAGATAGAGAAGACGAGTCAGATGATGAGGAGTTCATCATGCAATTGCTGAACGACCGTCCACCACCCTATGCAGAGAGTGGACGAGGTCCAAGTACCAGTTCTGCCCCTCCGGCACCGGTACAGAATAATGAAACTCCGAATTCAGAAATGCCATCGGGATCTAAGGACCCGAGCCTACTGTTCACCCCGCAGATACCGCAGGTTAGGAGAATATATCCAGATGTGCCTATATTGAAACCAGCAGAAAATTATCAGCCGCAGGTCCCAAGGTACTACAGCAGTGACAACAGTGCAGGAATGATTCTAGATCCAACCGTAATGGGAGTACAGAATGGTTGCAACCCAACATTGGCACAAGCTGAATCAACTCAGTTTTTGATGCCTCAAAAACAGATGCAGGGGGGAACCGCACATGCTCAGATGACGGGGAGTCAGATGGGCATGCCGGCAATGATGACCCATAGTGTGGGAATGAACATGCCTCAGAACATGAGGAATGGACAGAACCCAGATGCGATAACCCTACCCATTACTGTAGGTCCACCGGTACCTTTGTACACCCAGCCTAACTTAGGTATGAGTGGTCAGGGATCAATGCTGCAGAATGGGACGGAGAGGAGGTGCATAGAAAACACTCCAGAGACAACTCCGATAACGGCTCTGCCAACTGGATCAGGGTCCTTGATGGAGTTTAGTCCCATATGTGCTCAGTCAACAGTGGTGAGGTCGAGTCCCCCACTGATGATACCGCTATCATCGAACACTGAAAAGTTGCCGCAACCATCAATGGCAGTCGATGTGAATGCTACACTGATGGGGTTGAATGCGCAACAGCTGACACAGTGGTTCAACAGTCTGAATTCCACACAAAGCTCAGCCAGTGGGAAGGGAGAAGACTATCTGAATAGGGTCAGGTTGAACATGGAAGCACAAGAATTGGTGGAAGGGACTATGGGTTTGAACAGGTTAGAGTCTTACTCGGAAGAAGAGCTGAGGTATCTATGTCCCAGGATTACGAGAGAAGTGAACAAGGTACACAGAAGGTTGCAAGAAATAGCTGACAAAAACGGGATTGAGATAGACAAAACAAAACACTTGAGCAGGAGCTATAGATTGGATTTCGGGACCACAGACTTTGAACACATGAGGTCAGCAGGCATGAAAACGCACCTTAGAGAATTGCTGCAGAGTGCACATGTGTGGGGGTGCCTAGACAAATGGGAGAGCAGATGGGCAAGGAAAAAGGAGAAGAAGAAAGACAGTGTCCCAGAGCATAAGGAGAAAAGACCACAGAGTAGTGATGCAATAGCCATGTTACCAATGAGGGAAACAGCAGGGGGAAAATTAGTACATGTACCGTGGCACAGGAGCGACATTCAGTCTTTTACGGATGATTTTCCCAAACTGAGAGAGAAACCGATTGAATGGTATCAACAGACTGATAGGTTTGTGAAGCTTGCAAAATGTCTTTGGGAAGACCTGAACACCCTCTTTGAGATTGTGGTTCCGGCAGATTTGTGGGAAGAATGCAAAAGGGCTGTAGGTTGGCCGACAAGTGAACCAGAGAGGGACAGGGATACGGGTGCACCATCACCTATAGTGATGAGCTTGTACCACAAGGTGATTGAGCACTTGAAGACGAAGGTTGCCGCGAAAAATGTGGATTGGCAGAAGATTGATCGAACTGCCCAAGAGGCTAAAGAGTCGATTCATGGTTACTATGAGAGGCTGTTGAAGGCGTTCAAGAACCTCAGTGGCACGGAAACAATAGAGGCGAAGGACATGCTTCATTTTGTGTTTAGATTTGTGGAAGGGCTGAGACCAGAGATAAGTCAGATGATAAAGACGCATTTGATTTGTTGGCAGTCGAAACCGATTGATGAAGTGTTGAATTATGCGAAATACTGTAGCGACGAAATTGAAGTGAAACAGAAAAGGTTGAAAGAGAAAGTGATGATGATGCAGCTTAAAGCAGCTCAGACAGGTTTGCAAGGGTTGCAAGGGTTCCAACAGCAGGTACCGCAGCCGCAGCCGCAGGGAAATATGGTGTTCCAGCCACAGGCGAGAGGCAGAGGCAGAAGAGGTTTTGTAAATAATGGTCCGGATTTGAACACTGTTGTGACTTCGAATGGTGTGCAGGCAATGAAAAGGGTGATGCCGTGTCACGTGTGCGGAATCGTCGGACATTGGAAACGCGAGTGCCCAATGATGGTGCAGGAAGGTGCAGGTGTTGGTCAGCAAAACAATGATGTCAATGCATTCCAGACAATGAGGGGACCGAAAATGAGAGGTCCAAACCCAAATTTTCAGACCATAAATCAGCTGCAAGGATTACAGCCTATGCAGCCGCAGCAGATGCAAATGCCCCGTATGCAGATGACGCAAATGCAGCCGATGCAACAGCAGTTTCCCATGGTACCTAATCAGCAAATGCAAATACCTTTGGCACCAATGAATCAGCAGCAAGTGATGGTTCCTCCACAGGTCTCGAGTCAGGTGATGAGTACAAATGACACAGTACAACAGTTTCCATTACACAGTGAGAGTGGAATAAACAATGTATGGGAGAGTGAAAGTTCAGATGAGGAGGGAAATTGTGTGCTTGCAGCATCCTTGGAAGTTGATCAAAAGGGTCCATATGTAGAGGGAAGAGTCATGGGTCATCGTGTTTCATTCTTGGTTGACACAGGAGCCACACGTTCAACTGTTAGGAGCATTGAAGTACCAAATTTGCCACTCTCAGGGAGAACAGTTCAAGTGGTGGGAGTAGCAAACAGGTACCTGACGAACCCAATCACAGATCCAGTACCAGTCAGCATTGGTAACTATCAAGGGTTACATAAATTTGTGGTATGTGACTCAAGCCCGATAGCACTGTTAGGGAGAGACCTATTGTGCAAATTGGGATGTTCGATTATGTGTTCGGACGATGGAATTAGAATTCAGACGAGCAGTGATGGGGAAGAAGAGGACAGTGTAGAAGGGGATGAGATGGAAGCTGTCGATAAAAATTATCCTCTGATTACCCTTTTTCCGATGATAACTGAAGAAGATATTCCAGCTGAGTTACGGGAAACGGTCGGAAAAGAAGTGTGGGATATGACAGGAAAGGAAGTGGGATTGGTGAAAGGAGTGGAACCAGTGAAAGTGACAGTAAAACCCAATGCAACCTTTCCCCAGACCCCACAATACCACATGGCACAAGACACCCTCATGAAAGTCGCCCAACTCATTGACGAGTTTGTAAAACAGGGAGTACTGAAAGAAGTGTTAAGCAGTCCCTGTAATTCACCAATTATGGGACTAATAAAGCCGAGTGGAAAGGTCCGAATAGTGCAGGACTTGAGGAAAATAAATGACATCATAGTCAAATGCTGCCCTGTAGTACCGAATCCAGCTGTGATAATGTTTCAAATCCCTTGCGATGCCGAGTGGTTCTCAGTCATCGACTTGTCACAAGCCTTCTTTTCGGTGCCTCTTCATGAGGACAGCCAATTTCTCTTTTGTTTCAAATTCTTAGACAGAGTCTACAGTTGGTGTCGAATTCCTCAAGGGTTTTCTGAGTCACAGTCAATATTCAATCAGATTCTAAAGAAAGACTTGGAAGCGTTAGAATTGCCATTCGAGTCAACCCTAGTGCAGTACATTGATGACTTACTTATTGCAGCTAAGACAGAAAGTGGCTGCACAGCTGATACCATTGCCCTACTGAACCATTTGGGAAGGAATGGACACAAGGTGTCTCCTTCAAAGTTGCAGTTCTGTCAGAAGAAAGTGAAATACTTGGGTCACCAAATAGAGAAAGGGTCACGGAGAATAATGAAGGAAAGAATAACAAGTGTACTTCAAATGAGTCCACCAAAGACAAGGAGGGAGGTGAGGAAGTTTTTGGGGATGGTGAGCTACTGTCGCCAGTGGATTCCCAACTTCTCGACTCTAGCAAAGCCTTTACTGAAACTGACCCAGAAGGATGCTTTGGATGAAATTGAGCTGAAAGGAGATGAGCTGGATGCTTTTATTTAATTGAAAGAATGCATGTGCAGGGCTCCAGCTTTAGGTATGCCTGATTACACAAAGCCTTTCACATTGTTCTGTCATGAACGTGATGCATGTTCTTTGTCTGTCTTGACCCAAGCCCATGGTGGCGTAAACAGACCAGTAGCGTATTTTTCAGCTACTTTGGATCCGGTCGCAGCAGCACTTCCAGGGTGTTTGCGCGCCGTAGCAGCAGTTGGTATCAGCCTCACTCAGAGTGAAGGAATAGTGATGGGACATCCAGTAACAGTCATGGTCCCTCACTCAGTTGAGATACTTTTGACCCGCTCCCGAACGCAACACATGACTGGAGCAAGACTCACAAGGTATGAAACAATAATTCTGGGCTCACCGAATGTGCAGCTGAAAAGGTGCACTACGTTGAATCCAGCAACCTTGCTTCCCGGAGAAAATGCTGAAATTGAGAACGCTGAAGACGTCGAGCATGACTGCCTTCAGGTGACTGAATTTTGCACAAAACCCCGACCTGACATTAAGGATACTAAGCTTGATGAAAATGACCAAATTAATTTTGTTGATGGGTCATGTTTAAGAGATGCAATGGGAATTTTGAAAGCAGGATATGCTGTATGTACTGTAACAGGTGTCTTGGAAGCGTCCTGGCTTCAAGGAGTCTATTCTGCACAAGTAGCAGAGCTTGTAGCCCTTACAAGAGCATGCCAACTGTCCACATTGATGAAGGTTACCATTTACACTGATAGTCAGTACAGGTTTGGAATTGTGCACGACTTTGGGCAACTATGGTCACAGAGAGGTTTCCTGACCTCTTCAGGGTCCCCAGTGAAAAACGGGGAGAGAATAAGGGAATTGTTACCCGCCATTCAGATGCCAGCCGAAATTGCAGTGGTAAAGTGTAGTGCTCATACAAAAGGACAGGACTATGGCGGTCATTCTGACCCTGGCGGTCTTTGACCGCCAGGGCGGAGGACCGCGGGAGCACCGCCGACAGGCCGGCGGTGCTCCAATGGGGATTCCGACCGCGGCGGTAAAGCCGCGGTCGGACCGGCACCGCTGGCGGGCTCCCGCCAGTGTACCGCCGCCCCATTGAATCCTCCACGGCGGCGCAGCTTGCTGCACCGCCGCGGGGATTCCGACCCCCCCTACCGCCATCCAGATCCCGGCGGTCCGACCGCCGGGATCCGGATGGCGGTAGGGGGGGTCGCGGGGCCCCTGGGGGCCCCTGCAGTGCCCATGCCACTGGCATGGGCATTGCAGGGGCCCCCGTAAGAGGGCCCCTACATGTATTTCACTGTCTGCTGCGCAGACAGTGAAATACGCGACGGGTGCAACTGCACCCGTCGCACAGCTTCCACTCCGCCGGCTCAATTCCGAGCCGGCTTCATCGTGGAAGCCTCTTTCCCGCTGGGCTGGCGGGCGGTCTGAAGGCGACCGCCCGCCAGCCCAGCGGGAAAGTCAGAATTACCGCCGCGGTCTTTCGACCGCGGAACGGTAATCTGACGGCGGGACTTTGGCGGGCGGCCTCCGCCGCCCGCCAAGGTCAGAATGAGGGCCTATGTTTCCTAGGGAAATGCATATGCGGATCAAGTCGCAAGATTTTGTGCCTTGAACTGTATATTGCTCAGGGATGAATGGAATTCGATAAGTGAGCCAGAGCTTGAACCAGCTGAAGCATTTGCCTTAAAGGTCGTGGATACAATGGATGAACTAAAAGCATTGCAGAATAGCGTCAGGGAGGAGGAAAGAGTTTCCTGGATTAAGTCACAATGCACCAAGAGACCAGATAAGTTATGGGTTTCAATTGAGGGAAAATATGTTTTACCAAATTGTCTTTTATCGCAGCTAGCGCGGTTCTATCATGGGCAGGCTCACCTAGGGAGAGATGCCATGATAAGATTGTTCAAAACTGATTGGTTTAACCCCAGATTTCGTCAAGCTGCAGAAGCAGTTTGCCATCGTTGTGTCATTTGCCAGCAGATGAACCCAGGAAAGGGAACAGTTGTGAACGCGAGCCACATTGGCAGGGCGAGTGGCCCGTTCAGCAGAATGCAGATGGACTTCATTGAGATGCCTGTGCATGGAGGTCTGAAGTATGTGTTGGTGATTGTGTGCATTTTTAGTCACTGGATTGAAGCATACCCTACACGTAGAAATGACAGCCTTACAGTTGCAAAACTATTGTTGAGGGAGTTAATACCACGTTTCGGATTCCCGATCTCTTTAGAATCAGATAGGGGAAGTCACTTCAATAACGAGGTGATAAAGTTACTTTGCGCAGCGCTGAACATTGAGCAAAAACTGCATTGTAGCTATCGCCCAGAAGCCTCAGGACTGGTGGAGCAAATGAATGGTACACTGAAATCAAGAATGGCGAAAATATGTGCATCGACAAATTTGAAATGGCCTGACGCATTGCCCTTGGTGTTAATGTCAATGAGAAACACCCCTGACAGAAAGACTGGACTGTCTCCGCACGAAATTCTCATGGGCAGGGCCATGAGACTTCCTGCAGTTCCCGCAAACGCGCTTTTGAATATTACAGATGATATGGTGTTAGACTACTGCAAAGGTCTGGCTGACGTGGTTCGCTCTTTCTCTCACCAGGTGGAAGCAACCACCTTGCCACCGATCCAAGGTCCAGGACACACACTGAAAGCAGGTGACTGGGTCGTGATAAAGAAGCATGTGAGGAAGTCGTGTCTGGAACCCCGTTGGAAAGGCCCTTTCCAAGTGATCCTGACGACAACTACCGCTGTGAAGTGTGCGGGAGTTCCCAACTGGATTCACGCCAGTCACACAAAGAAAGTGTTGTGTCCCACAGATGAGGAAGTTGAAGCGCTGAAACTGCCAGTACCTGATAACAAAGTGCCGAGCGCTGAGACAGAGCAAAACAGAACTGGAAGTGAACAGGCAGACATAGAGGAGAGAGAAATATTCTCTGAGGACGAAACTGATTCACTTGGGGAAGACCAAGGAGAAACCTCAGACAGCGACGAAGCAGCTGAAGGTGACAAAGAGCCTGAAGCAGCTGAAGGTAACAAAGAGCCTGAAGCAGCTGAAAGTGACACAGAGCCTGAAGAAAGTAACGGTGACAAAGGGCTCGAAAGAAGTGAAGAAGCAGGAGAGCCTGATCAGAGGAGGGCTTTCCCAGAAGCAGACGGTACAGAAAAAGAAAAGGAAAACCTGCTTGACTCCCCAGAAGGAGGGGATAAGGCAGAACAGAACAAAACTGTTCAAACTCCTTCAGAAGAGATCGCAGGTCCATCAAATGGACACAGTGCAAAGAAAAGACAAAGTATATCGCCAGTAAAAGTAAGAACTAGAGAAAAATTGAATGACGAAGGGCCAAAAGTGAAAGAGAAAAGAAAGGAAGTGTCTGTCGTGGTACCAACCTCAAGTGAAGAAAAAGGCTTGACCAAAGAGGAAAGTACCAGTGAGGCAGAATCAAAGAGAGAGGCAAAATTGAAAAGGAAAAGGATACCAAACAGGAGATATTCCGGTCCAGAATGGGCATATGTAGTCAATGACGATTGGACTGACGAATTTGTATCTCTTAGCCTCGAGAACGAAGAAGAAGAGATACCAATAGAAAAGAAAAGTTTTATGGACACTGTTGATTGAAAAGCTGATAAATGACATTGCTGCTATAATATAACGTGATACAACTAGCTGAGACATTGCTAAAACCGGATGAGACATTTGCTAACCTGATAAGACTTTGATAACCTGATTGACTCTTAAACCCGATTTGAGACAACATTGCTAACTGAAAGAGACTGAGTTCTGAGTTATTGCCGAATTGAGACAAATGCTGCTAACCGATAAGTGACTGGGCTTCTGAAGAAAACTGTGTGAACATTGCGCTCGTTAAGCTTTGTAACTGAATTGCTAAATAGTTTCTTTTACAGGTGCTTCTAGCTCTCTGATTCTATACAGATCATGACGCAAAACAGTAGAAAGAAATATTGTAAAAATGTGTGTATAGGCTTGGTAATTGCATGTGTACTAATAATAATAGCATTAGTGCTTGGAATGCATGGTAAGAGTGAGAATGAGAAAATCGATGCTTCTACCTATGCTCCTGTTACTGTCACTGAACTAACCGCACTGAAAAGACTAGAATTAGATGAGAGACACTTGCATGATAAAAAGGAGCTTTCGTATAATGTTTTCTATCGCTTGCTAACAGAATATGTTGAGACTATGGATGCGAAAGATTGTTATGTGTGTACACAGATACCGACATCGGTAACCGAAGGGGTGACTTATCATCACATGCCTCTTACATATGGGATTACATGTAGTATAGTAACTTCTAGATTTTATGGTCAGACTAACATACAGTATTTTTACTCAAATTATGATGTTACCTTTGCATATGTTCCTATAATCACGCAGCTAAGCCAGATTGCTAAAGATTGGGATGCAAAAATAATGAGGGAATTTTTCGAGCCAATGCAACCTTTTGAAACAGCTCACGCACATAGGGAAAATCTTACCTGCTCGCTATCTGCAGTAGAAATAAGCTTTTTAGATCGCACAGATGATAGAAGGGCACAAAATGAATGCGAAATTAGAAAAAGAGCTACATAAGAGGACGTCAGTAGATAATTATGCTTTTGCTGCAATAAAAACACAAGGGAGAATAGCTTTAGATGCTTGGCATGTAGGGAAATTTTGTATATATCGTGGTGAATCTTATTATGATAACATTTTTGTAGGAGCGAGTGAATGTAAACATACGTTTATCTTTAAGGCCAAATGGACATTCATGCTGAACGGACTAGATCCTGTCATACCTGGTGTATATTACATTTGTGGGCATAATGCCTATTATCGTCTTCCAAAGGGATGGTGGGGGAGATGTTATTTGGGTATAGTGTTCCCAAAGGTTTATCAACTGGATGACTTATCGATGATTCCAAAGACATCTGGATCCCATCGTATCCAGAAAAGAGAGACCGCAGCTGCTGTGGTAGGAGATATATTTGGAGCCATGATTCCTTCATTGGGAGTTGTGTTGAATTCCATCAAAATAAGAAAGTTGTCTACTATAGTGGATAACATGTTGACAAAGTTTTCAGGTGCTATAATCCTGATAGATGCTGAACTTGCAGCGGAAAGAGCTATGACTCTTCAAATTAGGCTTGCCTTAGACATTCTTTTAGCAAAGGATGGCGGCGTTTGCAAAATGCTTGGTGCGCGACACTGTTGTACGTATATTCCAGACAACAGTGCAAAGATTAAAACAATGCTTGCTAATTTAACAAAAGAGAGTGCAGATTTGAAGGAATTGAAAGAACCAGGAGTGTGGGAGAAGGTTGGAAAGGGACTTGCTTCAGTGGGAAATTGGCTTGGTGGCATTTGGAATGGAATATTGCTAAAAATAATACAGGGAATATTAATAGTGCTGATTTGCATTTTTGGGATTTGGGGAATAAAAAGAGGAATATTAATGATCATGGCAAGAATTAAAAGAAGGAAGGAAGAGAAAATGATGAAAAGAATGGGAGAAGAATACAAAGCAAGGACAAGGGGAACTAAAAGGCAAAGAGAACTGACAGAATTTTAATGGAATAAAATTTGTGGGATTAGTTTTGTGTGATGACAAGTAGTCATCAGAGGAGGGATTGATGACGCAGAAATGAAGGTTTTACATTTATTAGTGCATAAACGTAGTACTGCAATCATGTGTGACTTTAACCGAACTAATAAAGATTGTACGGGGACAAAATGTGCCCTCAGAGTAGTTTGCCAACATTTATAAGCGTGCTTTATATAACGTGATGTATTAGAATTGCACTAATCCGACATAATCGTAAACGTGTGCTATGATTTGCTTGTTTGAAATGTTTTAGCTTAGCATAACTTTAGTGGAGGCTTTGGCCTAGTTGCCTTGTCTCACGGTTTAGATGCTCGTATTTTTCCAATGTGCTAATAAACGTGTATTCTTGCTTGAAGCTGTACTTTTCCAGTGAGATCGGTTCACATGCTTATCTTAAGGTTTCGTGCCAGCCTGGCATCTTCTTCTTTGCTCCAAGGTCAATCTGCAGGTGCGGACAATGGAAGCTCTGAAAGTGAGTTAATTGGTAAAATATGTTGCAACTTCTGTTCCCGACTCCAAGGATAATGTATGCTTAGGTAAAAGCTTGAGAACTGTTGTTTTTGATTGGACAATTTGAAGCCAACCTATGAACCCTCCAATGGAAGACCCTACTGGATTTGAACTGTTGTCTATTTAAACCAGGTGCACAAGGAGAAAACAGCCATTACCCGGACATCACTGCCATTATAGCCATTGCAGCATTGCCCGCCATTTTGAGAGACATTACGAGAGACATCGCCCATACCCGCCATTTTGCAGGACGTTGGCCATTATGGCCCATCTTGCTGACTTTGTCATTCTGCCGTCTTCTAGAGACTTTTAAGTAATTCTCGCCCTAGAGACTTTAACTTTGATTTGTCCCTTTGCATGAAGTAGTAGTTTTATCTTGCCGCCGTGAGGCAATTGCCCCGTCCACCCTGCCCCTTTGCCCCGTCCCATGCTGTTCGAAATCGGTACCTATGAGACGAAGACTTCCTTGAACGCTGATTGAATTTGGTAAATATGAAAGGAAAATTGTACAATTGCATTGTGTTTCTTTTTAGGTAACCAACTGCTGATTTTTGATAAGAGCCTTAGTTAGGAGTTTTCTAAATTAATGTTGCTAAATTGTTTTTGCATGAAGTCCCACATGCTGATGCTAATTTGAGGTTAGATGAGGATTCATTTGATGCACGATGCAATTTGAGACCTTGTTATGCTGACTAAATGTATGCAATTAGCCCATTACAGATTGTAGTTTTAGTGGTTTGCGTTGCCATCATAGAAGGCATTGTTATTCAAATGCTGCATAGATTGCATCTGTTTCGCCGTTATGGACAGCTATTAATGTTCATTTACATATATCATTTGGTGTTGAGACACATCTACATTGTGCTAGCTTTGTTAATATAGGGAAATAAATGCATTAACTTTGAATAAACTGGTGTGGTTATTCATGACCGAAAGGTCATGGTTCGCCGAAATGTTTTCCAGATTAATTGTGAAGTGTTATGTTGATCAGGGCATTGCTTATGTTCGTTATTGATTATTGATTGTTGATTTTGATTGATTACTCTCGGGTGAAGAGAGCCCCACTTGGTCAAAAGATTCATCGACCCAAGAGCGTCCAGATACAGGTAAATTATTAGGCACGGAACGCTCTATCATACCTTGGTGTAACAATTACAATTCACTTTGTTACTGTGGTACAAGTCGTTTGAGAAAAGTGAGTATTATTCTCACAGTTACTTTAATCATCGAGAATAGGTTGTACATGGGGACATGGACGCGGGTGACCATTGCTAGTAAAAATTAGTAAAGCCATCAGATCTTGCTTGTATTTTGAGTCCCAATTAAAACATTAAAACATTAATATTAAAAAAGCCTACTGAGGATGTGGAAGGATGGGATACACCAAACAGACAGTAGTATGAGGTCAGAGGGAAATCCTCCTCTAAGTGAATCCAAGGAACACTCTTTGTATTTCTTAAACCATTAGTAACAAAAGGTCCAGCAGACAGCTGCACAGTCAAAACAGACCTAAAAATGATTGTTTTCTGTATACAAGGTACCAATGAGATAATGAATTCTATGTAGGATGTTCCAATGTACTTTTAAGAAGCAAAGTACTCCCTAAGGCATTGCAATGCAAGCAATCGACAGGAGATAGAATAATACCCCAAACAACCAATGGTATCAGGTGGGTGAGAAAAACTCCATTGGGTGCAGCCAAAGCCTATCCTATGTATCTTTTAAACAGCCGATAACATAAGGTCACCTTACAGCCGTGCTGCCAAGCCAGATCTAAAAAGGAGCAAAGGAAAATTGGAAGGGAGTATTTGCTCCTTTCCCAAAGGAATTCAATAATACGGACCAGTTAAGACATTTACTACTACCGCACGTAAAACATACTTCTGCTTCAGCTTTACAACTTAACATGACAGAAACAACCCCAAAAAAGTGGCACAGCCCGTGCTTTAATACTTCACAAGTCTGCTTTGTATTATCAGAATCACAGTGTTTTAAATTGCGCTGAGTCATTGATTGCGAGCCTACATTAGGCACAGGCATGATGCAAACAAACCCATTAGTCCAAATGTCTGCTTAGAAGCGTGGTTTTGTGCTCTTTCAAGTCTTATATTGGTCTTTCTTGACAGCCCTATGTATAATAAGTTGGAATAGTGCAAGTGCAATTCAACTACAGTGAGTACTGATTCTACCTTGTGGAAGGCTTGCAGGAAGCTTGCAGTGGACGGGAGACTCTGAAAAGTAAGCTATACATTATATAGTGCACTACTGATACACCGCTGACACTCAGCACTCTTCATTTAGAAATCTGTATACTAGTGGATAGGGGTTGAACAGGTCAGACCAGTCTAATGGAAAAGTTGATTGGCGGTGTTGTAGAGACTTGGGGAAGATTTATCAACACTTTGAGCGAGTGCCAAATCACAAAAAGTGACAACCAGAGCAAAGTATTTACTTTTCAACACAAAACTTTAATTGTGCTGAATAGTAGTCTTAAAGTGACACTTTTTTTCCAATTCCTTTGCATCCAGATGTCGTGGCCTGGGAGTACCAGGTCCTTCCTAACCTGCCACTCAAGGTTTTTGATGCAAAGTCCTATTTACTAAAATGGTGGACAGGGCTTCATGCCAAACAATAAGGTCTCCTCAAGGCAGGGGGAGAAATCTTTTCATTCCTTCTACCCTTTATCACATTGTAAGTGTGCTTCACACATACATATAATGTGGGGAAAGTTGTAAAGTTTTAAAGTTAGTATCAGCATAGTAATTTGCACTGGACACACACCCTTCCAGCATAAAACCTATGCTTTGATGCACATTATGGTGTTATCAGCATACAGCTGATGGATGATAATTTAGAATTGAACAAGAGTTGACAGTGCTTCAGCACCTTCCGGTTGATGTTATCAAATGACTCAGAGAGGTCCAACGTTATCAGTGCATGAACACAGAGCAGGCCTTCTAAGAGGAGGAGGTTGCAGCTTCATTCCCTCTTTCTGGGTGGAAACCTGACCGGAATGGACTTAATTATTATGCTGTTAGCTTTGGGGTCCGAGGAAAGTTAAGCAGCTCTAGCAGTTTCCACTGACTTTGCACTGCAGGGAAGGCTGGAGATTAGCCTGTGTACGGAAGTGATGTGAGGG
Source organism: Pleurodeles waltl (assembly GCF_031143425.1). Classification (NCBI taxonomy): domain Eukaryota; kingdom Metazoa; phylum Chordata; class Amphibia; order Caudata; family Salamandridae; genus Pleurodeles; species Pleurodeles waltl. The sequence goes on from NC_090448.1 coordinate 1,129,770,681, forward strand.
TCTTCCTTAGGTTTCCTCACGAGTGGCGTACCAATTGCATGTTAACATTTTTGGAGAGCTACCCTGATGTTTAACTATGCATTGATAAATTTGAGGCTAACTGGGGCCAACTTGCTGAAACCATGGGCAATGACCTTCGTTCTGCTTTAGTAAGGAAATGTGATTTCTTGAAGGTGGATCAGATTTTTGAGAATGAATTATGTAAATTTCAGCAGCTGGACTTGACATGCATGTCCAAGGGGTGGGTCATATAGGCAGGTGAAAGTACTAATGCAATGTTTGTTCTGATGATATCAATTTCGTTTTGGAATTATGTTAGGAGAACAATGAGCAAATTGCGTAGAAGCAGACTAGAGTAAGTTAAATGGATTCAGAAGCCACTCGTTCCTTAAAGTTTGGAAAAGTTCTATGTAGCAAACTTTATGGGAAAACGTGAGGAAGACAGCACAGGAGAAAAACAGGAAGCGCTTCTTGGCCCAACTACCGTGTTTTTAGGGGTGGGATAAACAAGCAAAAAAGTTATATCAATGTCCAGTCTTGAGCGAAGCACTTCAATACTCTCTAATACTCTAGTGTGGATTTTTCTTGCCCAAAAGTGAAGAGTAGGTTACTACTGCTTGGGCAGCTTACTATTATTCGTCCACAAACAGAAAGAGCGATTGTAGGGCAGAGGGCTAAAAAAGCACCGGACCCCATCTTTGTTCCAGTTGACATGTTTTCCTCCGACCCTAAGCTTTGGTCAGTGACTCTGACTAAGTTCTTGGCTACTAATTCCACCCTCTCTTCGTGGAGGTCTGCTGTAATTGTCCTGTTACACAAAAAGGGCAGTAAGCGTATTCCATGCAACTATAGCCTGATATCACTCTTGGACAGTGTGGGTAAAGTCTTTGGCCGGCTTCTAGTAATTAGGTTGCAGGCCTGGGTCAACCAATAATCAATATTAATTCATGCCCAGGTAGGGTTCCTTAAAGGAATTAGCACCATCGATCAAGCTACCAAACTTGATATCATCTGTGTAAAATATGCCAAAGCTTTTAAGACTCCATTACACCTTTTCTTTATATAGATCTTAAATCGACGCTCAATCTGGTAAACAGATCTAAACATGAAAAACTTTGGATGTCGTGAGGATGGAAAAACCATTGCTACAAGCTAGTACAAGCTTACAAGAGGAGACAAATGCTTGTGTCAGTTATGGAACCATGGGAGAATGTAGCTATTATTTTTACTTCCCATCTAGAGTGACAGGGGTGTGTCCTTGCCCCAGCACTATTTCCTCTCTTCATGAACGACATTGGAGCGTTTTAGGGAAGGATGGCCCTAATGTCCCAAAAATGGTCAACCAAAAAGTAGTTATACTACTTTTTTTGCAGATACTGCAGTTATTTTATCATGCACTCAAAACAAAATGTGCAGATCTCGTGCGAAATTCGAGAGCTTTGGTGATCGCAAGGCTCTGCACAGTAACCTTTTCATAAAAAACATTGGCCCAGATTTTTTAAAAATGGCGCCTCATTACATAAAGCGCCACTTTTCTTTCACCCCCACTATACCCCCCTGGTGCCACCATGTGTGTGCCGTATTAATGATATAGCGCACCACGGCGCACAATAGGATCAATAGAATCATAATTTCTGATGCTATTGTGGTACTTTGCAGGATTAGTGCCAAAAATGTTGGTGCTAATACTACAAAGCACATAGAAACTCATTATAAACAATGGTGTGCATCAAGTTAATGCCTGCTTTGATCAGATGTTACAAATGACACTAAAATGGCTCAGTGTAATCTCAGAGATTCCACTGCTCCATTTTTCTGGGCCTCCTAACGGAGAAACACCCCCGTTGCATACATTATTCCTGGTGCAGGCATATTGTGGTGCAAGGGTTTACAAAGTGGCATTGCACCACTTTGTGAATTTGGTGCTGCGTTTTTGCCAGCCTAGTTCCACATTAGCTTAAACAATATGACACTAATGTGGCGCTAAGTCCTTCTTAAATTTGGCCCATTATGACTATGACTATTACCAACCATTAAAGGCATCCAATGGTAGGAAGACACCTTCTTGAAAAAGTCCGGGCCTATGAATATTTGAGGATCCGGTTCAACCATACGCTAAGTTGGTCAGATCATATTGACAAAGTATTAACTAACTTGAAAAGTTCATTGAAAACCATCTTGCAACTCAGATACAAAATTGGCTGCCAAATATTGAGGCCCAGATTCTCAAAGATTTAGCTAAACGTTTTTTGACATTACCAAACCAACGCAAATAGGCTTTTTGTTTTGGTTTGAGTGGCAAAGTATGGCAATGCAGTGCAAAATGCTGCTTTGTATTACTTTGCATCAAGGTGGCGTATCCGTGCTACCACTTATGCTTTTTGACGCTAAACCCTATTCTGAAACATCAGAAGAAAGGGTTTAGCACCAAAAATTAACGCCTTCGAGAAGCAGGTGTTAAACGGAGATTTTTTTTTATTTGTTTCTGCTTTTCTGCCTTTGCATGTGTGTTGCACTGTACAGCACATGTACAAAGTAGGAAAGCATTTCCACCTGTCTCGGCATAGTATAAATCCATGCTAGACTCACGCATACACCCTAGCACTATGGTGCTAAGGTGGGTGCATGGCGCATGGCAGCTGAAATCAGCGCGTGTGCTAGAGAGAGGGGAGGAGAGTGCTATTCCTCTGTGAATATGGTGCTCTCTCGCTCTCTCCTTGTCACTCAGCGCAGCACTTTTGACTGCTGCACTACGCTGCCTGACACCTTTAAGAATCTGGGTTTGAGTGTTATTCTCCAAGTTTGTAGGCAAAAAACTGTCTCGTCAGAATCATATGGTGCTGTGTGATGGGGCCACAGCAATACTAAACAGTTGCAAATTATTGAGAGTAACTTTCTTAAATTCCTGGGCTCCTCTAACACTGTTGTACATGGATTTAGAACTACATCTTATTTCTGATATGATCGTTATTGCTCCTACTATGTACTGGTTGTGTCTAAATAGTAATCAATATGGAGCATCCTACCTAAAAGCTGTGATTGAAGCATCAGAGGCTTCTGACTTTCAAACAATGCATTGTCTCTTTGTTTTAAAAGAACACTCACCGAATTGGTTTACAGGGATCTCTGGATAAAAACAGCAGCAATTCATACTGAAATTATATGCAGGGTTAAGGATATTTTTTTTTACTTTAAACTTAAAGCACAATTGACATCTGCACAACTGTCCACCTTACCTGCTAACTACAATCATGGGGGTTGGAAAAGTATCTTAATGGTAATTTATATATTACATTTCGTTTAGGTGTTTTACTACTAGATCTTATCTGTTTAAGTTTTAGATGATCGTAAGGTGTTGTATATATTTTAGCTCATGCTTATTATTTTAAGCTTTGTCTTAACAATGTCACTTTTAGTATTAGGTAATTGTTTATGGTTTGTGCTGAAAACAATAAAGGATTGTTGTTGAAAAGTTCCGAAGTAGTGGATGATATCTATAATTCAGGACAGATCACGAGATGTTTTTGCTCTAATGCTTGTAGTTTAGAGAACGGAGGTCTTCTCTTTGTTGGGAATCAGATCATTATCATTCCAGAGTTCTCCCTTTTTAAGCCTTGTTAGAAAGAAAAATATGTTTTAGCCAGCAAGAGTCACTCACGCCTGTTGTAGTATTTTGCATTATGTTGCCTAAAAGGGTGACCACATCCATTGAGGTTGTTATAGGCACTATTTAAGTCCTGGACGTTTGTGCAAACCTAATGCATTCTGGGTGTTGTAGTCTCGTTTATCTTACATTGAACTAATTAGACACTGAAAATCAATGGTTTGCGGTGAACATTTCATGACATGTCCATAATGGAAACCACTTGGTCAATGATTGTGGTTAGCTTGCTTTCCAGATAAAGGAGGATTGTAGTACAACAGGGCAAACTAAGATCTTTCAGCAGCAGCTTGGATTGCTTCAAATAAAAGTGGCTTGATTTTGTCAAGATTCTTTTTGAGACACCAAGGAATACTTGTAATGTACCTTGGTTGGTGCATTAAGTAGTGCACACAAAGAGCGTTACTGGGTAAAAGGGTGCAAGTGATGGCTTACCGTCAGTCTACTTTAACATGCACTCCTGGGAGAAGTTCTAGATACCATGCTGCACAAGTGGGATGTCTTCTAAAGAGGCAGAGGTGAAAAAGAGGCTTAGGTGAAGAAGGTATTTTCATGTGACTATGGCCAGGTTTTGGCAGTGAGCATGAACAAGAATGACTACGAATGAATGAAGCAAGATACGACGTCTGACTAGTGAGGACCCGATTTCCCACGGTGGCAGGGAAAATGAGCTGAAAACCACTATAAACAGTGGTTTCTCAGCTAATTTTAGAAGTGTTGAACTGCTAACTACTAATAATTGATGTAAAAAAAAACCTAGGACATCATCCACACCCTCAGCAAGCTTTTTTTTTGAGGAGGAGGAGGGAACTTGGGGGCGAGGCGGGGCAGAAGGGCCTCTTAAGTTATTCTCGGCAAAAGGCCCCGCCCCTCCAAGGCCCTGCCTCCTCCTCCTCACACAGTGGGACTTTTGTTCAAGCTGGCAGATCTGTGACCTTTTTTTATGATTCTGAGGGTATTAGTTGATTTATTTTTCTGAAGATTTAACTTGTAGTCTTAGGGAGCGCAATTATAGTGATTTTACTGAATCGTTACCCCCCAGGCTGGATAAACATCCAACACTGGCATGCCTTCACTACCTTTGTCATTCAGGACTCGGTTCTTTTAAGGTTTTGTTAACTTTTGGGACATATTCAATTGCCTACTGTTAGAAATGGGGTTTTTGGTTGGCAGTCAGGTTACCCCCTGTCCAAGCAAAAGCCCTCACTCTAGTCAGGGTAAGTCACACACAATCCAAGATTATCCTGTGCCCACCCTCTGGTAGCTTGGCACGAGCAGTCAGGCTTAACTTAGAAGGCAATGTGTAAAGTATTTGTGCAATAAACCATACAATACCACCATATAGCACCACAAAAATACACCACACAGTGTTTAGAAAAATATATAATATTTATCAGGATAATTGTAGGTCAAAAAGAATAACGTTGCAATGGAAAATTGTAGAAATATCACAGGGAAGTGATATAAAGTGTCTTAAGTATTTAGAATATAAACAAAGTCTCTTTTAAGCACAAAGTACCTGGTTTCTGGTGGAAAATCTCCTCAGAGGGCCACAAAAGAAGAGGTGCGTGGAAAACGGGTGTGTGCGTCGATTTCTCCCCAGCACACACGGACTTGCGTCGTTATTTTCCACGCGGGGAAGTCGGGCGTCGTTTTCCGGCGCACGGACAGTCTCTTTCTGTGGATCGCGGGGATTACCAGATGTCCCGGGTCTGTGCGTGGATTTTCCTGCTTGTTCTCCGGCTGCGCGTCGGTCTGCGGGGCTGCGCGTCGAAATTACGATCTCACAGCAGGCGTCGCGTCGATTTCTCCTCTAGAGGTCGGGCGTCGTTGTCCTTGCGAGGCCGTGCGTCGGATCTTCGATCATCCCAAGAGCGTCGCGTCGATCAGCGTCGGAGTGCGGCGTTTTTCTCGCCGCGAAACAAGCTGTGCGTCGAATTTTTCGGCGCACGGAGCGTCCAAGTAAAAGAGAGAAGTCTTTTTGGTCCTGAGACTTCAGGGAACAGGAGGCAAGCTCTATCCAAGCCCTTGGAGAGCACTTTCACAGCCAGACAAGAGTTCAGCAAGGCAGCAGGGCAACAGCAAGGCAGCAGTCCTTTGTAGAAAGCAGACAGGTGAGTCCTTTGAGCAGCCAGGCAGTTCTTCTTGGCAGGATGTAGTTTCTGGTTCAGGTTTCTTCTCCAGCAAGTGTCTGATGAGGTAGGGCAGAGGCCCTGTTTTATACCCAAATGTGCCTTTGAAGTGGGGGAGACTTCAAAGAGTGGCTAAGAAGTGCACCAGGTCCCCTTTCAGTTCAATCCTGTCTGCCAGGGTCCCAGTAGGGGGTGTGGCAGTCCTTTGTGTGAGAGCAGGCCCTCCACCCTCCCAGCCCAGGAAGACCCATTCAAAATGCAGATGTATGCAAGTGAGGCTGAGTACCCTGTGTTTGGGGTGTGTCTGAGTGAATGCACAAGGAGCTGTCAACCAAGCCCAGCCAGACGTGGATTGTAAGGCACAGAAGGATTTAAGTGCAAAGAAATGCTCACTTTCTAAAAGTGACATTTCTAGAATAGTAATATTAAATCCGACTTCACCAGTCAGCAGGACTTTGTATTACCATTCTGGCCATACTAAATATGACACTCCTGCTCCTTTCAAATCAGCAGCTGCCACTTCAACAGTGTATGAGGGCAGCCCCAATGTTAGCCTATGAAGGGAGCAGGCCTCACAGTAGTGTAAAAACGAATTTAGGAGTTTTACACTACCAGGACATATAACTACACAGGTACATGTCCTGCCTTTTACCCACACAGCACCCTGCTCTAGGGGTTACCTAGGGCACACATTAAGGGTGACTTATATGTAGAAAAAGGGGAGTTCTAGGCTTGGCAAGTAGCTTTAAATGCCAAGTCGAGGTGGCAGTGAAACTGCACACACAGGCCTTGCAATGGCAGGCCTGAGACAAGGAAAAAGGGGCTACTTAAGTGGGTGGCACAACCAGTGCTGCAGGCCCACTAGTAGCATTTAACTTACCAGCCCTATGCACATGAAGTGCACTTTACTAGGGACTTATAAGTAAATTAATAGTCTAATCAGGTATGATTCAAGGTTACCATGTTTTAAGGGAGAGAGCATATGCACTTTAGCACTGGTTAGCAGTGGTAAAGTGCGCAGAGTCTAAAAACCAGCAAAAACAGTGTCCAAAAAGTGGAGGGAGGCAGGCAAAAAGTTAGGGGTGACTACCCTAAGGCTGTCAGGTCTAACATGTGTCCCCCCCAGCTGAAAGTGGGGAGAGCTACCCGATCTCCTGGGAGCTCTCATCGCTAAGGCGGAAGTACCTGGAGAGACCATCAGCATTGGCGTGGTCAACCCCTGGGCGATGTTCCACCGTAAAGTCCATCCCCTGTAGGGAAATGGACCACCTCAAGAGTTTTGGATTCTCACCCCTTGTTGGACTTTTGCTTCTGCAGGGTCATCCCCAGACTTTTTTGCCTCCTGCCTCCTATATTTTTCTGACATGTTGCTGTTGGCTTTTCAACTCTGAGCACTTTACCACTGCTAATCAGTGCTAAAGTGCATATGCTCTCCTGTTTAAATTGTATGTAAGTGGTTCATCCATGATTGGCATATTTGAATTACTAGTAAGTCCCTAGTAATGTGCACTAGAGGTGCCAGGGCCTGTAAATCAAATGCTACTAGTGGGCCTGCAGCACTGGTTGTGCCACCCACATAAGTAGCTCTGTAATCATGTCTCAGACCTGCCCCTGAAGTGTCTGTATGTGTATTCTTACACTGTAAATTCGACTTGGCAAGTGTACCCACTTGCCAGGCCTAAACCTTCCCTTTTCTTACATGTAAGGCACCCCTAAGGTAGGCCCTAGGTAGCCCCAAGGGCAGGGTGCAGTGTATGGATAAGGTAGGACATATAGTAATGTGGTTTATATGTCCTGACAGTGAAATACTGCCAATTTCGTTTTCACTGTTGCAAGGTCTGTCTCTCTCTCATAGGATAATATGGGGGCTACCTTTAAATATGATTAAAGTGTAGATTCCCCTAGAGAGTAGATGGACATGTGGAGTTTGGGATCCCTGAACTCACAATTTAAAAATACATCTTTTAGTAAAGTTGATTTTAAGATTGTGCGTTTGGAAATGCCACTTTTAGAAAGTGAGCATTTTCTTGCTTAAACCATTCTGTGACTCTGCCTTGTTTGTGGATTCCCTGTCTGGGTCAGTTTGACAGTTGGGTTGTTTTTCACCTCACACCAGACAGTGACACAAAGGGAGCTGGGGTGTAATCTGCATTTCCTGATTAGCCATCTCTGCTAGGAGGGAGGGGTGGAGTGGTCACTCTCATCTGAAAGGACTGTGCCTGCCTCTGACAATGCTGTCTCCAGCCCCCTGGTGTGTGTCTGAGGCCTTGCCTGGGCAAGGCAGGATTTCACAAGAAGGTGTGAGTCCCCTTTGAAGAAAGGTGACTTCAAAGACTAAAATGGGTATAAGAAGGGCACCCAAACTTACAAACTTTAGAAACACTTCTGGAATCAAGGGGAACCTCTGCCTGGAGAAGAGCTGATCGCTGAGGAACAAGTGCTGCCCTGCCTGTGACTGTGCTTTGTGGAGCTTTCCTGCAGTGCTGCTTCTGCCAGAGTAAGAGGGCAAAGACTGGACTTTGTGTGCCTTCCATCTTGAAGAAGAAATCTCCAAGGGCTTGATGTAGAGCTTGCCTCCTGTTATTGAAGTCTCAGGGATAGCAAAGACTTCTTCCTGCCAGCACCTGGAGTCTCTGGAGAGACCCCTACTCTGCTCTGTGGTGCCCTTCCAGTTCCTGGGACCCTGAAAGGAGAGGCTGGCAGCCTAAGGACAAAAATACACGCACCGAGCGCCGTGCGGAGAAAAGATCGACGCGAATCCGATCGCGGCTGAGAAAACGACGCGACGCCGGTTCCGCAGCTGAGAAACGACGCCGCAGGAAACGCGACCGAAAAACCGACGCCCGGAGCAGGAGAAACGACGCGCAGCATCGCTGACGGAGGCTGAGAGATCGCACCCTGCGCCGCGGGACTTTCGGATCGTCGTATGGCTGGCTTTGTCAACGCGCACCGCCGTGCCGAGTTGTTTTCGACGCACACAGCCGTGCAGGGTTACTTTCGACGCACACCGCCCGTGCGGGGTTATTTTTGACGCAAACCAGGTACATTTTTCACGCTAGCAGCGCTAGTGTGGTGTTACAACTACCTAAAGACTCTTCTTATTTTAAACCTTAAAAAAATCATAACTTGACTAGTGTATGTTGGATTTTTGTCGTTTTGGTCTTGTTTTGTCTAGATAAATATTTCCTATTTTTCTAAACTGGTGTTGTGTCATTTTGTAGTGTTTTCATTAAGTTACTGTGTGTGTTGGTACAAATACTTTACGCCCAGCACTCTGAGGTTAAGCCTACTGCTCTGCCAAGCTACCAAGGGGGTAAGCAGGGGTTAGCTGAGGGTGATTCTCTTTTATCCTAACTAGAGTGAGGGTCCTTGCTTGAACAGGGGGTAACCTGACTGTCAACCAAAGACCCCATTTCTAACATTGGTGACCAGCGGTCGGGATTGGACTTGTATTTGTACTTGACATACAGTAATTAAGTGTACACTACTGTTTTGATCTCAGACCACTACGTGACCACATACTACTTGTTTGGTGATCTTTTGATTTTTCTCTTAAGGACTCTTTTTGTTCTACTTCCATGATTTTGCTGATCCCTTGACTGATTCTTTTTACTTCATTGGGAACTTATTTTCTGCCTTTGGAACTTTGCACTTGTGACCATCATGTCTCAATCTGGAGATGCAACAGCTGGAGCTGTGTTTGAAATGGAGAAACTGAAGGAGTACTCAGTTGCTCAATTGAAACAGTTCCTTAAAGATCTTGACTGTCCCACTAAGAGCTCCACCAGGGAGGGGGAGCTGCAAAAGGCACAGAGGGCCGGGGTGACAATCAAGAAGGCTGGAGGGCACACAGAGGAGGAGAATGGGGGTGGGAAGTGCAGAGGATACACAGTGGTGTAGTGGAAGAACCTGTTACGCCTGGGGGGAGGGTCCCCAGGAGGGATGGCAGGGTGTCACCCAAGGGTCTGACTCCTGAAGAGTTACAGGACAGACAGGCAGAAAGGGTTCGCCGGTTGGAGGCAGAAAAGTTGAGGATGCAAAGGGAGTATGACAAGTGGGAAGAGTTGGAAGAAAGGAGGAGGAACTTAGAGATTAAAAAAATGATTTATGCTTACGAGCTTAAATTGAAAGAGCTGGAAGTCATGAGGGCTGAGTCCAGCTGGAATGGTGGCAGCAACAATTGTATATCCAGTGATGCTGCAGAAGTGCACATGCCCAGAGAGGTGGTGCCCTACTTGAAGGAGGGAGTTAACACACGCCAGGAGGTTCAGGGGTATGAGGTAGCTCCAGTGATGCACAGGGTCCCTGAGGTGGATTGGGGAACTGGCATGGGGAGTCATATTCCTACTGGTGGGAGGGACACTCTACTGACTCTAGGTGAGAGTGACAGGGAGAGGGGTTCCCCCCAGGTAGAAGTCCTGGTTATGGAGTGTGAAAACATCCCAGAAGAGTGTGGGTTGAGTGTCAGGGACAGTCAGGTACTGTCTCACCAGTCTCAGGAGGGTGATGTGGGGTGCTTTGTCAAAGCAGAGTCACTGGATGGTTGGGTGAAGGGTACTTTGGTTAATTCATGTGAGGGGCTGAGTGATGTAATTGCTGGAGAGCATATGTCTAGTCCTTATTTTCCAGAGCTATGCCAACACCAGGTGGAGTGTGAGTTCTCTGACCCCAGGGAGCTTACAATGGAGGCAGACTTCTGGGTGAGTACCAGAGAGTCTGAAGAGGCATTTGGGGGTGCTCCTGAGAGGAGTGGTCTAGGTAGTTCCCAACCAGGTGAGGTAGGGAAGGATTGTAGTGTCCCAGGTAGGTCCCAGTGTAGTGGGATGGGTGAGGGACCCCATGTCCAGTCTCAGAGGAGAGGGAATGGGGATGGGTTGAGGCCCAAGGTGCCCGAGATCCGGTCCCAGGTCCTGGAGGGTTCCCTGCGGGAACACCAGGAAGGGAGCCTAGCCTGTACCATAGGGCCATCTGTTGAGGGAGACCCCACAGTGTCAGGAGAACTTGGGGTGGCGGCTGTAGCCAGCGTCCCACCAGTTCTGGTGTCTGGCAGTACCACTCCTAGTGAGGGGGTGCAGAAGTCCAGACAGAGGGTTGAGAGGGGGTTGCGGACCCCAGTGGAGAACCTGGAGGGTCAGGGGTCAGCTCTGAGAGCAGAGCCCCCCATGAATGACCTTGGTGAGACCATTTCTGGGTTGGGGGGAATCCAGACTCTGTCAGATGGGCAGAGGTCAGGAGACCTGCGCCAGCCAGACTCTTGTGTGGCCCTTCGGGACAGTGTGTCCCTTGAGGGGGGTAAGTGTGCCCCCCTGGAAGTCCTGGTGTGCCAGGCAATGGTTCAACCGCAGGGTGGTGACTCTGGGTTGAATGATCAGGTTCAGGGGGTAAACTCTGACCTGATGGGGGGTAAGTGTGCTCCCAAGGAAGTCCTGGTGTGCCAGGCAGTGGTTCAACCGCAGGGTGGTGACCCTGGGTTGGATGACCAGGTTCAGAGGGTAAACTCTGACCTGGTAGGGGGTAGGTATGCCCCCCAGGAAGTCCTGGTTTGCCAGGCAGTGATCCAGTCTGTGGGTACAGACCCTGGATTGGGAGGCCAGGTTAAGGGTGTCCCCCCTGACCTGGAGGAAGGGGCTACTGCTAACAGTGCCCCTACCATGTTGTCTTCTGGGGGGGCCACTCCTAGTTGGGTGGTTCAGGACCCCAGAAGAGAGGGCAGGGGGAGGGAAGCCTCACCCCTGGCCCTGGTCCAACCTGAAGGTACAGACCCCAGGTTGGAGGATCAGTTGCAGGTTAACATCCCTGCACTGATGGAAGAATTGTGCAGGACTGCTTCTACAAGCACCCTGACAGTTTTTGACTCTGGGGGTGCCGCTTCTGTAGGGAGGTTACAGAGCCCCAGAGGGGAGGACCAGGGTCAGGTTGTCATCCCTGACCTGGTGGAAGAGAGAGTGGTCAAAGGGTGCCAGGCACCTGGGGCTACCACCCCCCACTCTCCACAGTCACAGTGGTTAGAGAGGCCTGAGGTCGGGCTCTCATCCCTGACAGTTGTCTGGGGCCACTGTGGCTTGCTGTCCTGGTGGACAGAGTTGCCCCTGGGGGGGGGAGGACGAGAGTCACACCCCGGGGGTGGAGTGGGCAACACCACTGTGTTGGCCCTGGTGGTACTATCTGCCCATTGCAATACATCTGTGAGCAAAGTAAAGTTAGGTGTTGCACAGATGGTGTCTGTAGATGTGGAGAAGGGTTCCCCATGGGTTAGCTTAGTGGGCCCTGAGAGTATGGACAGAGGGATCCAACTGGAGTCAGGAAGGCGTAGAACTGGAACATGCCCCTGCTGTTGTGGGCCTGGGTCCCTGTTCTATCGCCCCAATCAGGGAAGTACATCAAGGTATTGATTGTTCTCCCCTGACTTTAGGCTGGTAGGGGGTCGTGTTGGACTTTTGCTTCTGCAGGGTCATCCCCAGACTTTTTTGCCTCCTGCCTCCTATATTTTTCTGACATGTTGCTGTTGGCTTTTCAACTCTGAGCACTTTACCACTGCTAATCAGTGCTAAAGTGCATATGCTCTCCTGTTTAAATTGTATGTAAGTGGTTCATCCATGATTGGCATATTTGAATTACTAGTAAGTCCCTAGTAATGTGCACTAGAGGTGCCAGGGCCTGTAAATCAAATGCTACTAGTGGGCCTGCAGCACTGGTTGTGCCACCCACATAAGTAGCTCTGTAATCATGTCTCAGACCTGCCCCTGCAGTGTCTGTATGTGTATTCTTACACTGTAAATTCGACTTGGCAAGTGTACCCACTTGCCAGGCCTAAACCTTCCCTTTTCTTACATGTAAGGCACCCCTAAGGTAGGCCCTAGGTAGCCCCAAGGGCAGGGTGCAGTGTATGGATAAGGTAGGACATATAGGCCCTCATTCTGACCTTGGCGGGCGGCGGAGGCCGCCCGCCAAAGTCCCGCCGTCAGGTTACCGTTCCGCGGTCGAAAGACCGCGGCGGTAATTCTGACTTTCCCGCTGGGCTGGCGGGCGGTCTCCTTCAGACCGCCAGCCAGCCCAGCGGGAAAGAGGCTTCCACGATGAAGCCGGCTCGGAATCGAGCCGGCGGAGTGGAAGCTGTGCGACGGGTGCAGTTGCACCCGTCGCGTATTTCACTGTCTGCGCAGCAGACAGTGAAATACATGTAGGGGCCCTCTTACGGGGGCCCCTGCAATGCCCATGCCAGTGGCATGGGCACTGCAGGGGCCCCCAGGGGCCCCGCGACCCCCCCTACCGCCATCCGGATCTCGGCGGTCCGACCGCCGGGATCTGGATGGCGGTAGGGGGGGTCAGAATCCCCGCGGCGGTGCAGCAAGCTGCGCCGCCGCGGAGGATTCAATGGGGCCGCGGTATACTGGCGGGACCCCGCCAGTGGTGCCGGTCCGACCGCGGCTTTACCGCCGCGGTCGGAATCCCCATTGGAGCACCGCCGGCTTGTCGGCGGTGCTCCCGCGGTCCTCCGCCCTGGCGGTCAAAGACCGCCAGGGCCAGAATGAGGGCCATAGTAATGTGGTTTATATGTCCTGACAGTGAAATACTGCCAATTTCGTTTTCACTGTTGCAAGGTCTGTCTCTCTCTCATAGGATAATATGGGGGCTACCTTTAAATATGATTAAAGTGTAGATTCCCCTAGAGAGTAGATGGACATGTGGAGTTTGGGATCCCTGAACTCACAATTTAAAAATACATCTTTTAGTAAAGTTGATTTTAAGATTGTGCGTTTGGAAATGCCACTTTTAGAAAGTGAGCATTTTCTTGCTTAAACCATTCTGTGACTCTGCCTTGTTTGTGGATTCCCTGTCTGGGTCAGTTTGACAGTTGGGTTGTTTTTCACCTCACACCAGACAGTGACACAAAGGGAGCTGGGGTGTAATCTGCATTTCCTGATTAGCCATCTCTGCTAGGAGGGAGGGGTGGAGTGGTCACTCTCATCTGAAAGGACTGTGCCTGCCTCTGACAATGCTGTCTCCAGCCCCCTGGTGTGTGTCTGAGGCCTTGCCTGGGCAAGGCAGGATTTCACAAGAAGGTGTGAGTCCCCTTTGAAGAAAGGTGACTTCAAAGACTAAAATGGGTATAAGAAGGGCACCCAAACTTACAAACTTTAGAAACACTTCTGGAATCAAGGGGAACCTCTGCCTGGAGAAGAGCTGATCGCTGAGGAACAAGTGCTGCCCTGCCTGTGACTGTGCTTTGTGGAGCTTTCCTGCAGTGCTGCTTCTGCCAGAGTAAGAGGGCAAAGACTGGACTTTGTGTGCCTTCCATCTTGAAGAAGAAATCTCCAAGGGCTTGATGTAGAGCTTGCCTCCTGTTATTGAAGTCTCAGGGATAGCAAAGACTTCTTCCTGCCAGCACCTGGAGTCTCTGGAGAGACCCCTACTCTGCTCTGTGGTGCCCTTCCAGTTCCTGGGACCCTGAAAGGAGAGGCTGGCAGCCTAAGGACAAAAATACACGCACCGAGCGCCGTGCGGAGAAAAGATCGACGCGAATCCGATCGCGGCTGAGAAAACGACGCGACGCCGGTTCCGCAGCTGAGAAACGACGCCGCAGGAAACGCGACCGAAAAACCGACGCCCGGAGCAGGAGAAACGACGCGCAGCATCGCTGACGGAGGCTGAGAGATCGCACCCTGCGCCGCGGGACTTTCGGATCGTCGTGTGGCTGGCTTTGTCAACGCGCACCGCCGTGCCGAGTTGTTTTCGACGCACACAGCCGTGCAGGGTTACTTTCGACGCACACCGCCCGTGCGGGGTTATTTTTGACGCAAACCAGGTACATTTTTCACGCTAGCAGCGCTAGTGTGGTGTTACAACTACCTAAAGACTCTTCTTATTTTAAACCTTAAAAAAATCATAACTTGACTAGTGTATGTTGGATTTTTGTCGTTTTGGTCTTGTTTTGTCTAGATAAATATTTCCTATTTTTCTAAACTGGTGTTGTGTCATTTTGTAGTGTTTTCATTAAGTTACTGTGTGTGTTGGTACAAATACTTTACGCCCAGCACTCTGAGGTTAAGCCTACTGCTCTGCCAAGCTACCAAGGGGGTAAGCAGGGGTTAGCTGAGGGTGATTCTCTTTTATCCTAACTAGAGTGAGGGTCCTTGCTTGAACAGGGGGTAACCTGACTGTCAACCAAAGACCCCATTTCTAACACCCCTCATCTGCATGAGCCATCTGAGGGGCCTGTGGTCTGTCTGAACCCGGAAGTGAGTCCCAAACAGGTAGGGTCTCAGCTTCTTCAGTGCCCCGACCACAGCAAAAGCTTCTCTCTCAATAGCACTCCACCTCTGTTCCCGTGGTAATAGCCTTCTGCTAATAAAGACTACCGGTTGATCTTGGCCCTCCTCATTTAGCTGCGCTAGGACTGCCCCTATGCCATGCTGTGAAGCGTCTGTCTGCACAATAAATTCCTGGGAGTAGTCAGGGGCCTTGAGCACGGGGGCCTTGCACATGGCTTCCTTCAGGGTGTCAAAGGCTTTCTGACAAGCCTCTGTCCAATTCACCAACCTAGGTTGTTTCTTGGAAGTGAGTTCTGTCAAGGGTGACACAATGGTACCATAGCCCTTGACAAACCTGCGGTAATATCCGGTGAGGCCTAAAAAGGCTCTCACCTCAGTCTGCGTTCGTGGTGGTTGCCAGGCCTTGATAGTTTCAATCTTGGCCTGGAGTGGCTGCACCTTGCCACCACCCACCAGGTGTCCCAAGTACACCACGGAACCCTGCCCAATCTGGCACTTACTAGCCTTGATGGTAAGGCCTGCCTGTTGCAGGGCCTGAAGCACCTCCTTGAGGTGAAGCAGGTGTTCCTCCCAGCTGGAACTGTAGACAGCTATGTCATCCAGGTAGGCTGCACAGAAGGCATCCTTGCCAGCTAGGACCCCGTTAACCAACCGTTGGAAGGTAGCGGGGGCATTTTTCAGCCCAAACGGCATCACCCGGAACTGGTAATGGCCATCAGGGGTTGAAAATGCGGACCTTTCCTTAGCCCCCTCAGTCAGGGCGATCTGCCAGTACCCTGAAGTAAGATCAAACGTACTCAGGAATTTGGCAGCGCCTAGTCTGTCCACGAGCTCATCAGCTCGGGGGATGGGGTGAGCATCAGTCCGTGTAACTGAGTTGAGACCCCGGTAGTCCACACAGAACCGGAGTTCTGGCTTCGCACCTGGGGCAGTAGCCTTAGTGACCAACACCACTGGGCTGGCCCAGGGACTACTGGATTTTTCAATAACCCCTAGAGTCAACATCTTGGAGACCTCCTCCTTGATGCTGGCCTTCACCTTATCCGACAACCTGTAAATTTTGTTTTTCACAGGGAGACTATCACCAGTGTCAATATCATGAACACAGAGGTGGGTCAGTCCAGGAGTAAGGGAGAACAGGGGGGAGAACTGCTCCAACAGCTCATAGCAGTCTCCTTTCTGATTTAGAGTCAGGGAGTCAGACAGAATGACCCCGCTTACTGACCCATCACCTTCTTGGGCAGAGAGGAGGTCGGGGACAGGTTCACTCTCCTCTTCCGTTCCTTCATCTGTGACCAGAAGCATGTTGATCTCCGACCTCTCAAAATGAGCTTTTAGTCGGTTCACATGGAGCACCCTTAGGGGATTCCTAGGGGTTTGGAGGTCCACTAGGTAAGAGGCCTCCCCTTTCCGCTCCTTTATTTCAAATGGGCCAGACCAGCGGTCCTGGAGAGCTCTGGGCTCTACTGGCTCCATTACCCACACTTTGTCTCCAGGTTGAAACTCTACCAGGGTGGCCTTCTGGTCATACCATTGTTTCATCACCTCTTGACTGGCCTCAAGGTTATCTTGGGCTTCTTTCCAGAAGCGGTCATCTGGTTGCGGAGGGCCAACATATAGCTGACCACATCCTGCGGGGGTGTCTTTGGAGCTTTCTCCAATCCCTCCTGGACAATGCTTAAGGGTCCCCTGACAGGGTACCCGTAGAGAAGTTCAAAGGGGCTGAACCCTACCCCCCTCTGGGGGACCTCTCTGTAAGCAAAGAGAAGGCATGGTAAGAGGACGTCCCACTTACGCCTCATGGCCTCAGGGAGGCCACCAATCATGCCTTTCAGGGTCTTGTTGAATCTCTCCACAAGACCATTAGACTGGGGGTGATAGGGTGTGGTGAACTTGTAAGTCACACCACACGCATCCCACAGAGACTTCATGTATGCAGACATGAAGTTAGTGCCTCTGTCAGACACTATTTCCTTGGGGAATCCCACACGGGTAAATATCCCCATCAGGGTTCTGGCCACCACTTGTGCAGTTACGGTCCTCAGAGGGATTGCCTCTGGGTAACGGGTGGCATGGTCCACCAAAACCAGGATGAACCTGTTGCCTAAGGCAGTTTTGGGGTCCAAGGGACCAACAATGTCGATGCCCACCCTTTCAAAGGGGGTGCCAACGACAGGAAGTGGGATCAGGGGGGTTTTAACCCTTTTTCCTGCTTTACCACTGGCCTGGCAGGTAGGACAAGATCTGCAGAACTTATCTGAGTGTGTCCTCATTTTGGGCCAATAAAAGTGGGTGACAAGCCTGTTAAAGGTCTTGTCCTGCCCCAAATGTCCTGCCAGGGGAATGTCGTGAGCCAGACCCAGTAGGAAGGTTCGGTAACATTGGGGGACCACCAGCATACGTGCTGCCCCAAAGCCCGGAGCCTTAGGCTCACTGTAGAGGAGATCATTCTCCCAATATAGGTGGTGATCGCCAGAGGCGTCGCCTGCTGCCTGGTTTGAGGCTTGTTTCATCAAACCTTCCAGAGTGGGACATTCTTTCTGCGCCTTGCAGAATTCCTCCCTGGTGGGTCCACCCTCAACTTGCCAGCCAGCAAGCTCAGGTAAGTCATCTAGGGCGGCAATGTCTTCCCCAGTTGGCTCGGGAGCATCCTCCTCAGGAGCCCCGTCAGCTACTGTGGGAACTTCTGGGGCCGGTTTCCCGCACACCTGGTCCCTCCTCCTGGCAGCCCTCTGGGCCATCGTTCCAGGCTCCAGATGCCCTTGACTTCCCTCGCGGTCAGCCATGGACCGTGTGGTCATGCAGACCCACTCAGGTAACCCTAACATCTCCAGGTGAGACCTGAGCTCCACTTCTTTCCAAGCAGTGTGCTCAAGATCATTGCCTAACAGACAATCTACAGGCATGGCAGGACTCACAGCTACTTTCAGAGTACCAGAGACCCCCCCCCACTCAAAGGGAACCAGAGCCACCGGTAGGTGACTCTCGCGATTGTCAGCGACTCTGACCTGGTGGAATGTATTAGGTACTATCTGCTCTGTTGACACCAGCTGACTCTTGATAGTAGTCATACTGGCTCCTGTGTCACGCAGAGCCTCCTCCTTCTGCCCATCAATGGTGACCCACTGCCGGTACTTCGAAGTATTTCTGGGCATGTGGGCCTTGGGCACCATTTCTCCTTCTCCCAGGGACACTAGGGAAATCTCTACCTGCTCCCCAAAGCTACTTGGGTCCATCTCCCCCCCGAGCGCTACACTAGTCAACCCAGGTGCCTGTCCAGTAGTGGACGGTGCCCTCTTGGGGCACTGTGGATCGCCTTTGTAGTGACCATACTGGTAACACTCCATGCATTTGGGGCTAGATTTCCCTGACTTGTCATATGTCCCTGGCTTTTTCCCAAATTTGGAAAAGGAAGGGTTGCCACCCCTTCCCTGGGAATTCTTTTGGGGGTCTTTAGAGAGTTCCTTATCTGCAAGTTTATCTCCCCCCTCTTTCTTCTGTTGGGAACCCTGACCACCTTTGTGGGAGTCCCCCCCAGGTACCTTCTTGGACACTCTGGTGCTAACCCAGAGGTCCGCCTCCTCAGCAAGCTTCCTGGGATCAGTCAGCTTACTATCCACTAGGTGCTGGCGCAAATCTGTATAAGTAACATTAAGCATATGCTCTCTCAGAATCAAGTCATATAAACCTTTATAATCTGCTACTTTGTTGCCCCGCACCCATCCATTCAGTGCCTTACTGGAGAAATCAAAGAAATCTACCCATGTTTGTGTGGTTTGTTTGGTGCTGTCCCTGAACCTCTGACGGTATCCCTCAGGGGTCAGCCCAAACTTGGCAAGTAAAATGGCTTTCTGAAGTGGGTATGTGTTTTGATCAGGTTGATCCAATGTGAGAAGTGTATCCCTCCCCAATGGCGGCACATAACCCCACATAGCTACCCCCCATTGCCCTTCAGGAACCTCATGAGCCCTTAGTGCAACTTCATAAGCAGCTAACCATTTATCTATGTCATCTCCCACCACAAAACTGGGCACCACATTTTTGGGTATACGAACCTTCTTTTCTCCAGCCGGTCCTGTCTGTATGCTGCCACCATTATTGCTGGATTCAGACTGTCTCGCCTTGATCTCCAGCTCCTTGAGACTCAGTTCATGAGCCAGCAATAGTTTCTTTTCAGCCAAAGCTCTTTCAGCTTCCACTTGTTTGGCTGCTCTTTCAGCTTCTGCTTGTTTGGCTGCTCTTTCAGCTTCTGGTTGCTTGGCTGTTCTTTCAGCTTCAGCTTGTTTGGCTTCTCCCTCTGCCCTTCTCTCCTCCTGTTGAGCCTCAATTTTCAGTTTTTCCATTTGCAATTGGAACTCCCTTTCCTCTGCGGTCAGGCTTTGCCTAGAGACACTGCTCCCTGGTCTGGAAGGGGGCACAATTGCAGTGGTAACACCATCCACAGATAGTGAAAATTCCTCTGAGGTGCCATTTTCTGGCTCCTCTTCCTCATCATCCTCTAAATGGGCTTCTGCCCAGGCCCTCAGCGCCACTTGAAAGTCCTCCTTTCTGGAGGCCCCTTGGGTGGGTACCCTCAGTGCCCTGCAGAATCCTCTTAGTTGTTTGACCGTATATGTATCCAACTGGACTAGGTCAAAGTCCCCTGTCTGAGACCCAGTCAGAGACATGTTGAGTGAGGATTTAGTTTTTGAAAATTGTCAGGAAAAAAATCAGGTTTTCAAAAAGAGATAAAAACCAAGTTGACCTTCAACTCTGGGTAGGTAGTGAAATACTTAGCTACTGTATGTCACTGCACAAATACAAGTCCTATCCTCACCGCTGATCACCAATGTTAGAAATGGGGTTTTTGGTTGGCAGTCAGGTTACCCCCTGTCCAAGCAAAAGCCCTCACTCTAGTCAGGGTAAGTCACACACAATCCAAGATTATCCTGTGCCCACCCTCTGGTAGCTTGGCACGAGCAGTCAGGCTTAACTTAGAAGGCAATGTGTAAAGTATTTGTTCAATAAACCATACAATACCACCATATAGCACCACAAAAATACACCACACAGTGTTTAGAAAAATATATAATATTTATCAGGATAATTGTAGGTCAAAAAGAATAACGTTGCAATGGAAAATTGTAGAAATATCACAGGGAAGTGATATAAAGTGTCTTAAGTCTTTAGAATATAAACAAAGTCTCTTTTAAGCACAAAGTACCTGGTTTCTGGTGGAAAATCTCCTCAGAGGGCCACAAAAGAAGAGGTGCGTGGAAAACGGGTGTGTGCGTCGATTTCTCCCCAGCACACACGGACTTGCGTCGTTATTTTCCACGCGGGGAAGTCGGGCGTCGTTTTCCGGTGCGCGGACAGTCTCTTTCTGTGGATCGCGGGGATTACCAGATGTCCCGGGTGTGTGCGTGGATTTTCCTGCTTGTTCTCCGGCTGCGCGTCGGTCTGCGGGGCTGCGCGTCGAAATTACAATCTCACGGCAGGCGTTGCATCGATTTCTCCTCTAGACTTCGATCTGCGGGGCTGCGCGTTGAAATTACGATCTCACGGCAGGCGTCGCGTCGATTTCTCCGCTAGAGGTCGGGCGGCGTTGTCCTTGCGAGGCTGTGCGTCGGATCTTCGATCGTCCCAAGAGCGTCGCGTCGATCAGCGTCGGAGTGCGGCGTTTTTCTCGCCGCGAAACAAGCTGTGCGTCGAATTTTTCGCCGCACGGAGCGTCCAAGTAAAAGAGAGAAGTCTTTTTGGTCCTGAGACTTCAGGGAACAGGAGGCAAGCTCTATCCAAGCCCTTGGAGAGCACTTTCACAGCCAGACAAGAGTTCAGCAAGGCAGCAGGGCAACAGCAAGGCAGCAGTCCTTTGTAGAAAGCAGACAGGTGAGTCCTTTGAGCAGCCAGGCAGTTCTTCTTGGCAGGATGTAGTTTCTGGTTCAGGTTTCTTCTCCAGCAAGTGTCTGATGAGGTAGGGCAGAGGCCCTGTTTTATACC
This sequence comes from Pleurodeles waltl, assembly GCF_031143425.1. Lineage (NCBI taxonomy): Eukaryota > Metazoa > Chordata > Amphibia > Caudata > Salamandridae > Pleurodeles > Pleurodeles waltl. The sequence goes on from NC_090448.1 coordinate 1,129,791,725, forward strand.
CAAATGTGCCTTTGAAGTGGGGGAGACTTCAAAGAGTGGCTAAGAAGTGCACCAGGTCCCCTTTCAGTTCAATCCTGTCTGCCAGGGTCCCAGTAGGGGGTGTGGCAGTCCTTTGTGTGAGAGCAGGCCCTCCACCCTCCCAGCCCAGGAAGACCCATTCAAAATGCAGATGTATGCAAGTGAGGCTGAGTACCCTGTGTTTGGGGTGTGTCTGAGTGAATGCACAAGGAGCTGTCAACCAAGCCCAGCCAGACGTGGATTGTAAGGCACAGAAGGATTTAAGTGCAAAGAAATGCTCACTTTCTAAAAGTGGCATTTCTAGAATAGTAATATTAAATCCGACTTCACCAGTCAGCAGGACTTTGTATTACCATTCTGGCCATACTAAATATGACACTCCTGCTCCTTTCAAATCAGCAGCTGCCACTTCAACAGTGTATGAGGGCAGCCCCAATGTTAGCCTACGAAGGGAGCAGGCCTCACAGTAGGGTAAAAACGAATTTAGGAGTTTTACACTACCAGGACATATAACTACACAGGTACATGTCCTGCCTTTTACCCACACAGCACCCTGCTCTAGGGGTTACCTAGGGCACACATTAAGGGTGACTTATATGTAGAAAAATGGGAGTTCTAGGCTTGGCAAGTAGCTTTAAATGCCAAGTCGAGGTGGCAGTGAAACTGCACACACAGGCCTTGCAATGGCATGCCTGAGACAAGGAAAAAGGGGCTACTTAAGTGGGTGGCACAACCAGTGCTGCAGGCCCACTAGTAGCATTTAACTTACCAGCCCTATGCACATGAAGTGCACTTTACTAGGGACTTATAAGTAAATTAATAGTCTAATCAGGTATGATTCAAGGTTACCATGTTTTAAGGGAGAGAGCATATGAACTTTAGCACTGGTTAGCAGTGGTAAAGTGTGCAGAGTCTAAAAACCAGCAAAAACAGTGTCCAAAAAGTGGAGGGAGGCAGGCAAAAAGTTAGGGGTGACTACCCTTAGGCTGTCAGGTCTAACACCTACGTTCCTGCATGCACAGCGTTTACCTAACAGATTACTTAGTTTCACATCACCTGGCTTTATAAAGTAATATAATGAGATCTGCTCATCTTTTTATACTCTCCGCTTCCAAGGTGCACATGTGCCACCTGGATGTGGTTGGTAGCACACTATAAAAACCATAAACCATTGTGCTACACTTCTGTGGAGAAGTGTGGCACAATGGTTAGAGCGGCAGACCCTGATGCAGAGATCTGGCCCGGGACTAGGGCTCAATTCCCACCTCGGTGGGTCTTGGGCTCAATTCCCTTGGACCAGATCATTCTCGCCTCAGTGCCTAATCTAATTAATGGGTCCCACTCTGGACAATAGCTTGCTTAATCTCTACAACGGCCCTCACAGTGCTTGGGTGTCTGACTTCACCTTGGGGCTGTCCAGGAGTGGGTGCCTCACATGGAAAAGCCAGGAGGGGTTCCACAGCGCCTTGAGACCCTAACGGTGAGTAGTGTGCTATACAAGTGCGAAGTTTACAGTTTATAAATAACATAAAGTACTCTTCCACTTCCTAACCATGGGCCAGATGTAGCAAAATAACATTTTGCGACTTGCAAATAGCGAGTCATTGCGACTCGCTGTTTGCAAGTCGCAAAATGTTATGCAGAACTGTGTCTCAGACACCGTCTGCAAGTCGGTATGGGGTCGCAATGACCCACCTCATGAATATTCATGAGGTGGGTCGCAAATTGCGGCCCCATACCGACTATGGGCACTCGCAAACATGGAGGCCTGCTGTAGTCAGCAGACCTCCGTGTTCGTGACTGCTTTAAATAAAGCAGTTTTTTTTTTTTTAAGTGTAGCCCGTTTTCCTTAAAGGAAAACGAGCTGCACTTTAAAAAAAAACCGAAACCTTTAGTTTCGGTATTTTTTCAGGGCAGGGAGTGGTCCCTTGGACCACTCCCTGCCCTGAAAAAATGTTTTTGGGTCCAGTCACAAACTGGAAGGGGTCCCATGGGGACCCCTTCCAATTTGCGAGTGGGTTACCATCCACTTGAAGTGGATGGTAACTGCAACACCATTTGCGACCGCATATGCGGTCGCAAATGGTATTGCATACCACTAGGAATCGCAAATAGGAAGGGGACACCCCTTCCTATTTGCGATTCTGAAATGCATTTTGCGAGTCGGTCCGACTCGCAGAATGCATTTCTGCATAGGAATATGTGATTTGCAACTCGCAAACGGCAGTTTTTGCCATTTGCGAGTTGCAATTCCTTTCCTACATCTGGCCCCATGTTTGTAGTGATGAGGGTGTGGATAAACAAGATGAGTACATTTTAGATCGGTTTTATCTGGGAGAAAAGAAAACCCTGCCTGAAAGTTATGACCTAAGAGGAGGGATGCACTGTATAGAATAGGAGGTTGCGAGTGTTTGGGCTTTCTATAGGACCAGTGCTTTAAATGGGCAGGTACTGTCCGGTACCGAGCACCTGCACTTTGAAAGAGAGAGTACCTGCGCTTCTCAGCACTGATGCAGTAAATGCTATGGTTAAAGTACAGGCACTTCTCAGGAGCAAACAGGTACTCTAAATAGTGACTACCTGCACTTCTATATTTTCATTTAAAGCCCTGTATAGGACAGTGATATTAGTTCAATATCGGTGTCTCAGGGTTTAGTATAGTTTAGGGTGAATTCTCGTTTTTTTCTGCTACGTTGGAGCAGGAAATGCTACCACGAGTTGACCTGATGTTCCTGAAAAGATTACTCTTTGTTACTTAACCACATCAAAGTTCAGGAAGTGATGTCAGTTTCCAGTTTGAGAGATTGATGACAGTAGGGCAGTTTCCTTATCACAGCCTATAATTGGGCTGCTCCTGGAAGGCTACAACTTCCAAATATTTGCATGAGCATGCCTAGGATTCCTTGTCATTGCCATACCCATGTAAAACGTCCAAAAAACGTAGGAGCAATCCTACGGGAGTAGATTGTTGGCATTTCAGACCGAACTGGGAATGCATCTGATAGTGCCACCTCACAAGAAATATCATTCTTTCCCTTGTGTGTCTATGTTTCTAAGCTTTTAATCCACCAGTGAAACATTTACTAGCAGGTGAACAAACATTGATTCTAAAATGCTAGAAGAAATTGCTTTCTGATGAGGAGTTGAGCAACCTGAAGGACATGGTCATTTAGGGGTCGCCAGGGGTCTCAGCTGCGCCCATCCCAGCTTGCCCCTGGCGAACCAGCGGTACGGCGTTTGCGACCCCTGGCTTCAGAGGTGGCAAAATCAGTGCCATTAACAAAGGGACAACTTGTACTTCCGGACGTTGCTTGGGGTTCCACTTCCTTGTTTTTAATTACGGTTTTTATTTCATTAATAGTAAATAATAATTCATTATTCACTATTAATGTAATAAAAAATATAGTGCGGTTAGCTGGAATATGACCCTCCTTGGTAGCTGAGGTAAGTAAAAAACACATTTAAATGTATGAATAGTGCATGCTTGCGGGAGAGAGTGTGCTTATGTTAAAGAGAGTCTGTGTATGTGTGAATATGTGTATGTGTAAGCATGTGTGTGTGATTAAAAGTAAACATGAAATGGCGTGTGATGTCACTTCCGGTACCCCTGGCATTTTGATGAATTGACGTCCATGCTGAAGGAATCTGTAACGCGTCTAGTCTTGGCACCAGGAGTGAGTTTTGGGCTGCACAGTGAAAGACAGAGCTGTCCCACGCTGCTGATCCTCAGAAATGACTGCTGAGCGCCATTACATCAAATCTAGTGCTTCACTGAAACCGAAGACAGGCTACAAATCTCCGTAGCAGGAGCACACCACTCACAGTACATTGATTACAAATTAGTTAATTCTGAATGGAAATTATGCGCCATGAATTGTGGCATAAATCTGCAAATTTTGCATGCATTACTGCCACTGAGCTAAAAGATATATTTATAATTTTCTGGCTCATGACTTTGGTGGGTTGATTTAGCTTCTTCTGATCAATGCGGGCACATCTGAAAAAAACAGGGAAATATACTGCAGAGTAAATCTGCCGATTACAATTTAAACGAAATCAGTTGGCTCCGTTTATGTAGATGTACTATGTTCGTTTGATTTGAAGACGTCCTTCTTCTGCATCAGTTTTAAACTACTTTGAGTTATTTTGCTAATTCATTAATTTTATGTTAGAGCAATGGATTGAACATCAGCTTTTTAGAAAAGCAGTGGCAAAGCCAACATGTATGGCTTGTATTTGAGTCCGGCCTAAAACAATAAGGTCCAGATTTAAGAGGGCCTAGTGCCTCCTTGCGCCACATTAGCGTCATTTTTATGACGCTAATGTGGCCCAACGTGGCCAAATTCACAGCACCATATTTACAAAGTAGAGCAATGCATGCACTGTGGCACTTTATAACTCCTTGCTCCACGTTATGCCTGAGGTAGGCACATGGTGTGCAAGGGGGTGTTCCCCCGTTAGTGGGACCGAAAAAATGGTGAAGTGAAATCCAAGAGATTCCATTGCACTATTTTTAATGGCTATTTTTAATGCCTGCACAGAGCAGGCGTTGAAAAGGGGCATACTATTGTTTTCAGTGGGCCCCTATGTACTCTGCAGGATTGGTGCTAATCTTGCACAGTACATAGATAGCGTCAAAAAGTTTTATGCCAAGGCCCCTACCCTGCGCCATGGTGCGCCGTATGTTAAATACGGCACACACATGGTGGCGGTAGAAGGGCGCTAAAGGTTGCATGAAAAGTTGTGCTGCATTGGATGCAGTGCCACTTTTCTTAAATACAGGCCTAAAAGTGTTCTTACTTGAAAACAACAAAACAAAAACAAGTATTGGCAAAGCCAATGAGTCCAGCATTGGCTGCAACTCTTGTTAGGCATTGGATTGGCTAAAGGCAAAAATTTTGTTTTGGTCTGAAAAAATTGCAAATTGCCAAATAACTCTTTGGTACTGAATGGAACTACGTGGTGTGTGAACGTGCTCCTTTTGAAAAGATGATTCTTAGGCCTGGCCCTCTGCAGTGTCACCCTCAAACTTACTGCCTCCATCCACCTGTTTTCTGAACCCGTTTTTCTTGCCCTTTAGAATTCTGCAACTGTACCACTGTTAACCAGTGCTAAAGTGCTTCTGCTCTCTCCTTTAAACATGGTAACATTGGTTTACACCCAACTGGGACATTTTCTTCACTTGTCAATCAATCAATCAATCAAAACACTTTATTTGGTTTGAAAATTATCAACCATAAAAATACATAAGCAACACATCACATAACACTGGCAATTAATATTCAAGAAAAAAGAATAAAAATCACTACCAAAATTACAATCGAGCAGCTATCCTGCCCAATAAATACTTTTAAACAGAATTTAAAAAGAATTTCATTAAATCGAATAATTTATCACCTCATAACCTACTAATAATTTTAGCCCATGTAAGAATTACATAAAAAAAATTCATTACCAGAATAGTATTTCGAAAATCTCAGGAGAATTAAAGAAAATCGTGAGGGGGTTATGGTCAATAAAGTGCTTCTCTACCACCTCAACGTACATGACCAAGTTTTTTAAAGATGGGGACCCAAAAATATAATTGATTGTTGTTCCAGCCCCTCTGCTTACAAAGGTTGGGGCCTGATGTGAACCCATAACTTCCATGTCGCAAGTATTCAGAAGAACCTATCTTGGCATTAAAATCCCCTGACACAACTGCATAAAACTCCAAGCCGAACCCCTCCAATCTACACTTCAAAATCTGAAGAACTGAAAAAAGGACCCTAATTTGACATCCAGAGTCCCAGACAGCAGTGTAAAAGTTTACCAGCAGGACATTAAATTTATTAGGAAAGACTACCCATACAATCAATATACCATGATGGTTGCAGGTAATTTGGTACACTTTTGCTATTTTAGAGAATCGGATTAGAGTAACTAGACCTCCTTTAGGACGACCTCCTTGAGGCCGAGTGGCCGGGACTGCAAACCTTTGATATCCATACCAGGCTGCCAGCCCATCCGACCAGGTTTCTTGAAGTAGAATGAAATCATACTGAACCAGAAATCTTATCCATTCACGATCTAATAGCCTAGTGTCAAACCCAGCTACATTCCATGAAATAAGACAGCACTTTGTAGTCTTTCCACCCTGATCTTTCCTGTTCATAATAGCTTTAGGGGATTCTACCGTGCCCTCTGGAGATCTCCATGCATAGCGTCATTCCACCCCCTCCAGATCAGAAATAGAAATGGGGTCATTCCCCATACTGGTTGGCTGTAAAACACCCTGCCCTAAGATGGAATCCCTAGGATTCCCAGTAGGAAAATCGACAGTCTGCTGAGTATGATTATAAAAGAAGCCCAAAGGGATCATAGCAGTCCTTCCCTTCCTTTGGGAAGTCAAATTGTGTGTCATTAGGAGCCGCTGGGCCAGACCTGGATGTCTGCAATATACAATAATACAATCCCCGATTCCCAATTTTGCTTGAGGCCCAATCCAATCAATTCTTCTGACAAACAGAATATCCCTAAGGTCCTTGCAAGCAAATCACAGTTTTTACTCAGCCTTATTTTTTAATTGGTCCGTGGATTCACTGATACCTGGTGCTAGAGAAGGAACATCTGTAAGCACCACCACATAGGCAGCACAGGCTGGAGGGAACTCCAAACAAACAAGTGGAGAACTTTTCTTTAAATGCGGATCCAGAACTTTACCACTTTGTTGAGACTCCCTTTCATTCTCCATGTGCCTACTATCAGATGGCCTTTCAACTCTCAGCATGTTATTTCCCCTTACATCTGTCAATGAAAAAACTTGGACAGCCGAGGGACCCTCCACACAGTTTCCAAGAGCCCTCACATTTGAAAGACTTGTGGATTGCCGTATGTCTCTATCCAGGGCCCTAGGATGTCCCTCACATAGGAACATCCCCTCTGATGGTAGTCTTTGACGACTGAAATCCAAGTGGTCACCCTCAGCTGTGACTGGGCTAGACCTCTCTTGCCCACACAACAGGGAAACTGCATTTTCAAGCACCTGCAATTTCTCCAAAACCGGGGCCAAACTAGCCTCAATCCTCTCCCTGAACCTCATCAGTATATTTCCAACATTGAGACCCGGGGACTGACTGAGGCCAGTGCCATCCATTACACCCCTAGGATCCAAATTTACAGACGGAGTTTAGATTTTTTCCCAGCTTTCTTCAATGCCTTTATCTTTTTTAAAAGGGGGCAGCTGCTATCCGGGGGAGAAACCATCAGAAGCCTCTTACTCTTCCTTATTGTCCCAGTCATACCATTTGCCCCTATTTTTCCTGGCAGTGGGGCTTCAGGCAAACCTCCCTGCTCTCTCCGTAGGGGCCCATCCTCATCTTCTGATGATCCCAGAGCGTCATTGTCTAAAGAGACTTGTTGCTATCACCCATCTCCAGTGAATGTCTCCTCTCCGCCAAATCAATCTCCTTGGTAACTACCCCCATTGCTCTGGCAAGAAAGGAGTCCAGCCTTGTATTTGAACGTCCCTTCCCTCCTCCACACTGGTCCCCAATTTACTTGTAAGTACCTTTAAAATGGTACTACATGTTCACAGGACTTGTAAATTAAATGCTACTAGTGGACATGCAGCACATATTGTGCCAGTCACTGAAGTAGCTCTTTTAAACATGTATCAAGTCTTCAATTGCAGCCATGGGTACAGTTCTAAACTGCCATTTGTACCTGTACCCTTTACCACATCTAAACCTCAGTTTTTTATGTATATAAATCACCCCTTGGGATTGCCCTCAACAGCCCGTAGGGCAGGTTACAGAGTAGTTAAATAGTTGGCCACGTATTCTAAATGTAAAAGTCTAAATTTGATATTCATTAGTGTGAGGCCTCCCTCTCCCATAGGATAACATTGGAATACCTTGTTACATTTAATAAGTGCTAATGTTCATTTAGGAGTTGGTATGTGTTTGAGTTTGGTCTCAAAATAATTGTAATTTAAAATCCTCTTTAATGGTAAAGTTGGATTTTAAGTCACAATTCTGAAAATGCCTCTTTTAGAAAGCTGGCATTTTCTTGAATCCCGGACCACCAGAGGAACTTCCAGGGCTAGTTGACTTGGATCTTGATCAAAGCTTTGGGGACAATCACCTTGTACCCTACACATGACCTCTGCCTGCTATGAGTCCTGCCCCCCAAATGGTGCCGGCAATAAAAATATCATTAATGCCTCTCAGCTCCTGGATTCAGAAACATTGTGTCTTGATCAGGATGGACAAAATTATGGCCAAAACATTGGTGAACGAACAGGGGGGATGAGGTCTTGGGCACTGGGCAGGATATTGGACAAGATATTCAAGTGGGTTCAATTATCTGTCCTCTTCATGTCAGTAAAGAGACTTCCCCTTCGCTCCATGTTTCTCTTTACCCATTCATTTCCAGTCAGTTGATGGACAAATGGTTGATGCTGAGTGTGGATCTTATTGTATCAGAGAGTGTTAGACTTTTCATCCTTGGTGTGGTCTCCCTTAACTTTTTGCCTCTGTTCTCTAGGTTGTTGATGTGTGCTGGACTCTGATTTTGCTGTTTTTGTTACTCTGGGCACTTTACCACTGCTAACCAGTGCTAAAGTGCAAGTGCTCCTTTACAAAATGTGTATGTGATTGGTTTATCCATGATTGGCATATTTGATTTACTAGTAAGTCCCTAGTAAAGTGCACTAGAGGTGCCAGGGCCTGTAAATCAAATGCTACTAATGGGCCTGCAGCACTGGTTGTCCCACCCACATAAGTAGCTCTGTAATCATGACTCAGACCTGCCACTGCAGTGTCTGTGTGTACAGTTTTACCTGTAAATTCGACTTGGCAAGTGTACCCACTTGCCAGGCCTAAACCTTCTCTTTTCTTACATGTCAGACATCCCTAAGGTAGGCCCTATGTAGCCCCAAGGGCAGGGTGCAGTGTATGGTTAAGGTAGAACATATAGTAATGTGTTTTATATGTCCTGACAGTGAAATATTGCTAAATTCGTTTTTCACTGTTGCAAGGCCTGTCCCTCTCATAGGTTAACATGGGGGCTACCTTTAAATCTGATTATAGTGTAGATTCCCTTTGGGGGCGGATGGACATGTGGAGTTTGGGGTCTCTGAGCTCACAATTAAAAAATATATCCTTTAGTAAAGTTGATTTTAAGATTGTGCTTTTGAAAATGCCACTTTTAGAAAGTGAGCATTTTCTTGCTTATACCATTTCTGTGACTCTGCCTGTTTGTGGATTCCCTGTCTGGGTCAGTTTGACAGTTGGGCTGGTTGCACCTCACACTAGACAGTGACAGAAAGGGAGCTGGGTGTAGCCTGCATTTCCTGATGAGCCATCTGTGGTAGGAGGGGGGAGGAGTGGCCACTTACATCTGAAAGGGCTGTGCCTGCCCTCAAACAATGCAGTCTCCAACCCCCTGGTGAGTGTCTGGGGCCTGGCCTGGGCATGGCAGGATTTCATATTCACTGGGTATAAGAAGGGCACCCAAAACCACAGACTTTAAAACACTTCTGGAAACAAGAGGAACCTCTGCCTGGAGAAGAGCTGAAGAGCTGAGGAGAAGTGCTGCCCTGCTGTGACTGTGCTTTGTGGAGCTATTCTGCAGTTGCTGCTTCTGCCAGAGTAAGAGGGCAAAGACTGGACTTTGTGTGCCTTCCATCTTGTGAAGAAATCTCCAAGGGCTTGATTTAGAGCTTGCCTCCTGTTGTTTGAAGTCTCAGGGACAGCAAAGACTTCTCTCTGCCAGCACCTGGAGTCTCTGGAGAGACTCCTCCTCTGACAAGTGGTGCCTTATCCAGTCCCTGGGCCCTTGAAAGGAAAGCTGGTGGAAATCCAAGAAAATCGACTTCGGACGACTTCGGACCGACGCCGCTGCTGAATCCGGCGACGCCGCCTGCACCCGACGCCGTGACCTTCGCTGGAACGCAATGCTCTTCGCAGGCCCGACGCCGCTGCAGCCCTGCTGAAGTCCGCGACTCCGTGGAAGTCGCCGCACCACGCCGTGACCGACGCCGCTCGAAGTGCGTGGATTCAAAGTTGCGCACCGACGCCACGATCCCCGACTTCGCGCATGGACTTGTTTTCACTCTTCACCAAAGGTACTGTACTTGGGGGTCTACGTGACTCCGTGTCCGGCACCGCTGGTGTCGACTTGTTCGGAACGACTCCGTCACGACGCCGTGTTAACACCTCATCAAAGCATTTTGTGTTTCTAAGCGCTATTTTTCAGTTTAATCTTTAACAATTCATAATTTGACTCGTGTATGTTGGAGTTTTGTCATTTTGGTCTTCTTTTGTTTAGATAAATATTTCCTATTTTTCTAAACTGGTGTTGTGTCATTTTGTAGTGTTTTCATTAAGTTACTGTGTGTTTTGGTACAAATACTTTACACCTAGCACTCTGAAGTTAAGCCTACTGCTCTGCCAAGCTACCAAGGGGGTAAGCAGGGGTTAGCTGAGGGTGATTCTCGTTTACCCTGACTTGAGTGAGGGTCCTTGCTTGAACAGGGGGTAACCTGACTGTCAACCAAAGACCCCATTTCTAACAATGAGCAATGCAAAAGTTCACAGATTTTGTTCCGGGAGGGCATAGGGAAAAGCATGGGTGGTAGATGCTATATCCTGCAGGTGGCTAGCGGTTCTTCTTTATGCCTTCTTCATTTCCTATTATCTGAGCATTTCTGGTGAGACTGAGGAGCGAGAGAGCCAAGGTTTTGATGATAGCTCCAATAATCTTCACTCCAATTGGCTTCCTCTGCTGAGGTGTCTGATGGTGACTGAAGAGTGGAGATTCTTTATCACCCCTCTCCTCTCTTATTTCCAGTGATTTTCAAAGTGTCCCTGAGGAAGATAAATTTGACCGCTTGGAAGTTGAATGGAGGGAATTAAAGAGAATGGATCTTTCAGATGATCTGGCTATTACACTGCAGGCTTCTTGGGGATGATTTACCCACAGATCCTATCCTGGGCATTGGAGATTCTTTAGCAGGTGGTGCATTACTAAGGAATAAGATCCCACTCTGGCAGATCTAGGTCACATTTTACAGTTTCTCAGAGAGGTGTTTTGATTGGATTGAAGATTCCAACCTTCCATTTCAGTAGCTGAGCTGAGTTGCGGAGAGCCTCTATCCTTGAAATATTTAGGGCAGCAACTCGGGCTTCGCCTTTGACTTTTGATAATCACTATTATAAAGATGAAATGAGCCCTCTGGATGATGCATTTTGTTCTATTGGGTTGTGTTCTATAATGCATTGGAAGGCGATGCTACTCTGCATTTTGCTATTCTTTTTGTTGAATAAACACTTGGAAATGGGGTGGTTTGCATAATCCTCAATTGTCTGGTTGTTCTTATTGCTTGGTAAATCTCAAACTGAAATGACTTTGAATGAGGGAGTGATGCTAGAGTAATGCTTCTATTACTTACCAGGTAATTACTCAGAGTCCTACTTCCCCGCTTCAAGTCATAGACCCCCTCCCAATTTGTGCCAGACCAACTGAGGCTTTGCCTGGGTAGTGCTTGGTAACTTAACAGGAGGACTAGTGTGGCCGGGGTTTTCATGCACAATATGGGCCTGTGGTGTATACAGGCAATTCTGCCTCATACTACAATGAATTGAAGTGAGGGAGTAGGACTCAGAGTGATGCATTTACCAGGTGAGTAATTGAAGCAATATAGGGGGGTGGCTATTTGCTCAATTCGAAACTATCTTTAGATTCTGAGTTTAGACCCTTGCAGCAGGAAATAGCCTTGTTCTGCTTCGATTTCTACAGCTGCATTTTAACCAATGCACATTTTGACGAGTCTGAACATGCAGAAAAGGTGCGTGGGGTAAGAAAACCAACACTGTGCCTTCAATTCATAAATTGGTTTTCCAGTGCAGGCAGGAACACCTGCTTTCAACCTCATTGGATTTACAATAATGTCCCTAATGGTGGCCTTTTTGTACATATAAGTCCTAAAATAACAAGATCTTCTGCTGTTTGCACAGACTCTCAGTGAATGATGAGTCAGTCCTATAAAAATAAAAGGTGAAAGTTGGTGGGAAGTATAGCTCACCGTGCTGTCTCTTTGGAAAATTGCGTGAAAAGCCCTCAAAAGATACAGTAAGACCTAACATGCCTACCATATCTACGAAAAAGAAAATAAGTCAATTTATATCATAAAAGCAATCACAAAGGTCCGAGCACATTAGCATACGCCAAATTAAAAATGAATGACTTTTTATGCATATTCTCACATTGAGCCATCTATGTACCAAGGACTACATATAATTAAGGTACTAAAAGTCTCCCGCCTCGCTAGCAGAGTGGCCTTGAGCTGCAAGGGAAAGTACTAAAATTAAAGGTAAGCTATAATTGAACAGATCAGTAAATTAATGTATATCACTTTACTTAAACATATGGTTAAATAAAGCATTATATCAGTCATTAAAATAACTATTTGAAAAATGAAGATATAGTGCTGAAATGAAATAAGATATATAGGGCCAAATCTAAGAAAAGTGGCGCTGCATCCAATGCAGTGCAACTTTTCTTGCGCCCCCCGCGACCCTGTAACACCACCATGTGTGTGTCGTATTTTGTAATATGGCACATCATGGCAGTATTAGTAACAATAGCGTCAACATTTTTGACGCTATTGTGGCGCTTTGCAAAATTTTGACGCTCATGGATCAAAGTGCAAGGATGCCCATTGATTACAATGGGTGCGTCCTTTTAACGCCTGCTGAAAGTAGGCATTAAAAATGATGCCAAAAATGGTGCAATTAAATCTTGTAGATTTCATTGTGCCATTTTTGCGGGTCTCCTTTCGCCAGAAAGCCCACTTTGCATGACACATGCACATGCGTAATGTGGCACTAAGGGTTACAAAGTAGCGCAATGCATGCATTGCGCCACTTTGTAGATATGGTGCGGGAAAAAGGCCACCTTAGCGAGAAAAAAAAGACGCTAGTGGCGCAAGGAGCTCTTAAATCTGCCCCAGAATCTTGTGTGACTAATCTAGAACAGGAGGAAAATATTGAAATAAGAATGATTGATCATTATGGTCCTTATTTCCATTGGCCTCTTATTTACAAAAAGCGTGTTACTTTCATACAGACATGTTGACTGCTGAAAACAGCCAACATCTCTCTGTGGAAGTTGGTAGACAAATAGGGAAGTTACTGAAAGAACTGGAACTAGAATTACCAATTCCTCTGGTTATTCCACATTTCTTATTGGACCCTTGAGATGCAAATCAGAATGAGCCATATCTTCCCCAAGCCCAGAATTACGGATACCTCTGTTATCTATAACTCAACTCTGGGTCATTTTTTAGGCCACTCGTAATGAGGGAATAACAGCTCCCTCCTCAGATAAGAATTCATACATGTATTTACTTCTGTTTCAAAAACGTCGTGAAAGTAAATGTGAAGAAATAACACAAACTTGCTAATATAGTCAGCAAGAAATGTAATAGATGGGTGTTGCACGTGTGTACTGTTTAGTGTGTGTAGAGGATGCATTCACAGAGTGTGTGGACATTGCACACTGGACTCCTTTTTATGCGTGAGCCCAAAGCGCTCCGTCCATAAAGTAATCTCTCTTTGGGCTTCAAACCACGCCCAGGTCACATCAGTCTCTTTCATTGGTTCCCGGGCTTGCTCTTTAAAATCTGCTTGCTTTCATTTGTGAAAGGCATGCATACGTCATGCCTTTTCCGTGTGTTTAGCCCGCCTACACAGCACCGGTAAACTACTAGAAACATACGAGGCTCGATGTTTTGAGTCTGGTTTCTGGACTACTTTATCTGTTAATTTTCCCCGCAGCGCAATCGCGCTGGGGTTTACATAGCGCGATCGCGCTCTGTTTTGACGTTTTCAATTTCAGCGCGCTGTTTTTTTTTCTTTTAATTTGTGTGGCAAGAAAAGTTAGGTTAGGAGTTTACAACGCAAATAGCTCCAACTCAAACAAATGCGAGCCCCATTGCAATGAAAATGCTTGTTGTATTTGCTACATTTTAGTGGGACCTAAGATAGAGGGGAAGCCCAGAAAGCAGATGTTGATTGCAAGGCTCCCCTAGAACATTCTAGAGTTGATTTACAGTAATTCAGATGAACAGTATCAAGGAAAAACAGACAGAGGTCCCCTTTGAAGCTAGGATGTTTTCACCTGCTCACTCGTGGCCCATTGTTCTCCGGAACTGCTACCCCTTACAAGTTAAAAGTGGGCCTGGCTGAAATTTTAACTACGCTGGAGTAATCTGAATAATGTTGGTAATTTTGCTTTACTCTTTTGATGCAAAATTACAGAAAAATTACACGATTAAGCCAGCTCACATAATTATGCATAATTTGGCAAAAATCTAACCGCAGGAGCACAAGAAAAGCAGACTTAGGGGGTGATTCTGACCTCGGCGGTAAAATGCCCTTACCGCCGGTCATAAGACCGCCATAACACCGCCGCGGCCGCGGTCAACCGCCACGGTCATTCTGACCCACAACGGCCAAACCTCCAAAAATCCGTCCTCCACTGCAGCCCGCCACATCGGCGGGCAGCGATAAACTGGAGATGACCAAACCTCCACCGTCACGCCAACAGAAATACGCCCATGCCATTACGACCCACGAATCCACACGGCGGTCATTCAAACGCGGTATTCCATTGGCGGTACACACCGCCGCGGTCAGAATACACACACATCACCAAAACACAGCCACATTGGACAATTTGAAATACACACACCTGATACACATACACACACCACTCCCACACAATCAACCAACTATAAAACACACACCCACATCACCCACAAACCCCTGCAACCATAATTACTGAGAGAAGGAGAGAGAGACACAGCAGACAATCCATAGCAAGACACACTGAGGCACACTACACCATCACACACACCACATAGTAGCACAAAGCACCACTCACCAACACACTCCTCATCACATACACCACCCCACACCTCACCCACACCACCCCATGGCACCCCAAAGGCACCCACGCTTTTCGGACCAAGAACTCCCGGTCATGGTGGAGGAAATCCTAAGAGTGGAACCCCAGCTCTTCGGCTCGCAGGTGCAGCACACCAGTATAGCCAGGAAGGCGGAGCTATGGCAGCGGATCGTGGACAGGGTCAACGCGGTGGGACAGCATCCCAGGAATAGGGAGGACATCCGCAAAAGATGGAACGACCTACGGGGGAAGGTCCGATCGATGGTCTCCAGGCACAACATCGCGGTCCAGAAGACTGGCGGCGGACCCCCACCCACCCCTCCCGAATTTACATCGTGGGAGCAAGAGGTCTTGACCATCCTGCATCCTCAGGGCCTCGCTGGAGTAGCCGGAGGAATGGACTCTGGTAAGTCCCATCTCAACTACTATATCCCCCCCACCCCACCAGCATGCCAACCCACACCCCCACCCTCACCCCCAACCCCCCAGCACACATCCTCCCTGACAATGTCTCACCAGCACAACCCACCCATCCCAACACCAACTCCTGCATGCCAACACAAATCATGGGCACCCATCACCTAAGCATGACCACTGCACCAACCCCTCCCCCCCACTAACTACCCTCACAACACCTCCCTCCAGGGAATGCCTGCACTGGGGGACAAGGGCACCCATAACACGCATGCTATTGCACACACAGAAACAATAACCAAACTCTCTTACCCCATGCAGGACCCGAACGACAACACACCAGCCAGGAGGGTCCAGAAGTGTCCATCCCACCACCGGAACAGGCCCACACTGAGGATAGCAGCTCTGTCGACAGTGAACCTGATGACCAGCCCGGACCATCGGGGACCTCTGGGCAGTCGGTTCCCCTCAGGCAGCCACAGGCCACACCAGACCCGACCCCCTCTGCCGACACCAGCACAGCTCCCACCCAGCGGGCCCATGCCTCTGTCTCTAGGACAGCTCAATCAGCGGTGTGTCTGCCACTACAGGGCACCCAGGCTAACCCAACACCCCAACAACAACAGGGACCTGGGGGCAGTGGTAGCGGGCACACCGTCCAGGGGACAGAGGCCGGGGGAAACCGGGCAGCTCGGAGGGCTGCTGTGCGACAGGGGGGGGAGGAGAGGCCCAGGGAACCCACTCTCCAAGAGGCCCTCACCACCATCATGGGGGCATACCACCACTCCCAAGAGACGATGGCGACGGTACTGACCAGGTTCACGGAGATCCAGGCACAGCAGGAGGAACGCTACATGGGGTTCAGGGAGGAGCTGAGAATCATCGGGACCGCAATGGGGACCATCGTCCTGGCCCTCAACAGGATAGAAGAGGCGTTGCGGGACCATGTGGCACCACACAGGGCCCCTGTCACTAGCCCGGACCAGGAACAGACTACCACCTCCGCCGGCGCTAGTGGACAGGAGGCCCCAACACCACGGCAGGCCTCCAGAACCCCACCTCCTGCTGAAGAACAACCACCCCGTAAGAGGAGCCTGAGATCCAAAAAAAAGACAGAGTAGGATGTCAAGACCCCCGCCAGCAGGACATACCCCCTGAACTCTTCCCACTGTCCCACATTGCCACCCTGTCCAACCATGAACTGCCTCTGCTCCATCCTTCCACAGGCAAAAGGACAATGCACCTGTGAGACTGAGAACTGGACTCTGCCATGGACATTACTCCACCCCCCACCCATCACCCTTATAATCACATGTACCAATATCTAGCCCTGTAAATAAATCACATATTGCACACAAATCAGTTTGGAGTCATGCTGTATTATTAGCAAATGTATTACATATTACTGTTCAATATCTGTTCTGTCAATTAGTGATGACAACATACCAATGTCAATACGCTGTAGTTCATGGGCAAACCAAGCAGAAGTCAGGCACTGCGTCATACAGCACTGAGAAGGGAAGGGAAAATCAAAAATTACCCAAAAATATCTGGTGGGAACTACAGAAAGTACAGATGCAGGAGGCTAGAAGCAATTGGGAAATGGCGTGGGTGATTCTTACCTGGGTGTTACTGGAAATACTGTTGTATCACTCTGTCCCTATTGTCTGTGTCGTCCTCTGAGTCTTCCTCCTCTTCACTCTCCACAGGCTCCACAGCTTCTACAACACCACCATCTGGACCATCCTCCTGCAGGAAAGGCACCTGGCGTCGCAAAGCCAGGTTGTGAAGCATACAGCACGCCACGATGATATGGCACACCTTCTTTGGTGAGTACATTAGGGATCCACCTGTCATATGCAGGCACCTAAACCTGGCCTTCAGGAGGCCAAAGGTTCGCTCAATCACCCTCCTAGTACGCCCATGGGCCTCATTGTAGCGTTCCTCTGCCCTTGTCTGGGGATTCCTTACTGGGGTCAGTAGCCACGGCAGGTTGGGGTAACCAGAGTCACCTATTAGCCACACACGTTGTCTCTGTAGCTGCTCCATCACATAGGGGATGCTGCTATTTCGCATCACATACGCGTCATGCACTGACCCTGGGAACTTGGCATTTACATGGGAGATGTACTGGTCAGCCAAACAGACCACCTGGACATTCATCGAATGATAATTGTTTCTGTTTCGGTACACCTGCTCATCGTCTTTTGGGGGTACCAAAGCCACATGGGTCCCATCAATGGCACCAATGATGTTGGGGATATGTCCAAAGGCATAGAAATCACCCTTCACTGTAGGCAAGTCACCCTCCTCGGGGAAAATGATGTAGCTCCGCATGAGTTTCATCAGGGCAGACAACACTCTGCTCAAAATCTTAGAAAACATAGGCTGAGACATTCCAGATGACATGGCCACTGTGGTCTGGAATGACCCACTGGCCAAAAAATGGAGGACTGACAAAACCTGCACCAGAGGGGGAATCCCTGTGGGTTGGCGGATGGGGGACATCAGGGCTGGCTCCAGCTGGGCACACAGTTCATGGATAGTGGCACGGTCAAGTCTGTATCGAAGTATTATATGGCGTTCTTCCATTGTCGACAGGTCCACCAGCGGTCGGTACACGCGAGGATTCCTCCTTCTCATCGCAAGTCCCAGCGGACGGTGCCTAGGAAGGACAACATGGAGCACAGAGTCAGCCAAACCACAGGTACGTACAGACAGCTTGCACAGTTAAAGAATGGCAATGGGTTGAAAGGCGTGTATGTGTGGCAATGCAAGGCCTAGGCCTGTGTGTCGCAGTCAAAATTAAGCCATGTAGGCCCTTGAAATGGCGGCTGCCTGACCTGTGAAGTGGGACAATGGGATGTGAGGTCAATGCGCTGGCGGGGCACACCGTGGCGGTAGGCGGTCGAAGACCGCGGCGCAAAGCCGCATTGGTTAACATTGAAGCCTATGGGTTTCAGGAGCCAATAACGAAGTGCGCCGGCGGTCGCGGTACGCACCGCCGCGGTACGCACCGCCGCGGGCGTGACCGCCATTTTCTATCTGCTTAATCACTCGAGACCTGATCATCCACAGGAGAGGACCTATACTGCAAGTGCTGCTGTGACCTCGGTCTGGAAGATACAATGGCTGCTGCGACTGGGGAAAGGGCCCCTGCCTTCACGTCTGAAGAGTTGGACAAGCTTGTGGATGGGGTCCTCCCCCAGTATGCGCTACTCTACGGTCCTCCAGACCAACAAGTGAGTACACCGGGTGCACATGGAATGGACTATGCCTGTGTGGATTGGGGTGGATGTAAGTTGGTGGGGTGGGGGGCGAATGAGGAGTGCAACGCCCGACAGATGAGAGCATGTGCCATATGGCAAAGTGGGTGGGGGGGGGGCAATTACATCTAACATGCAGGTCATTGATGATTTCCTCCTTTCCACCCTGTACATGTCTAATAGGTCAGCGCCCATCAGAAGATCGAGATTTGGAGTGCCATCGCCAAGGAAGTCCGGACCTTGGGGGTCCACAACAGACGGGGCACCCACTGCCGCAAGAGGTGGGAGGACATCCGCCGCGGAACAAGGAAGACCGCAGAAACACTGCTGGGGATGGCCTCCCAACCTAGGAGGGGTGCCAGTCGCACCATGACCCCCCTGATGTCCCGGATCCTGGCGGTGGCCTACCCTGAATTGGATGGGCGCTTTAAGACATCACAGCAGACACAAGGGGGTGAGTATCAGCACATTCTCCTATCTTTCTGCGCAGTGGAGGCGTCTGGGTGGGGGAGGAGGGCTGTGGGTGACATTAGGCCAGGGCGCTTTCTGTAGTGTAGTCCTCTCCCTTAGGCATGGCCCTGTGCCCCCGGCCCCCACCTCTGTAGGGTGACAAGTACAACCATTGAAGGTCCAGCATCTCCCATGTGCGCGTTTGACGTCTCTTGGCCTTTTGTCTTAGTCAGTAGTACTGAGTAGTGTACCCCGAATGCGCGGCTTAGTGCATTAGGCACCTGTGTCTGTCCTCTCCGCCAACGGTGTTGACATTGCATGCACTCAACCTGGTCTTCTTTTTTCTCCCCCCACCCTTTCTCTTCATCTTCTTGTGCATGTGTGCATTAGCATCATCAGGCGGAGGAGATATTGCATCGGAGCACGAGGGAGCTGCAGGACACAAGGCCCCGGTGGGCCCAGGAACAGACACCGAGGGCACCAGTGATCCGGAGGGCGAGGGGAGCACCACGACGGGGACCGTTGGTGAGAGCAGCGAAAGCGACACGTCCTCGGATGGGAGCTCCCTAGGGGTGGCGGCCACCCAGCGCACCAGCCCCGCCCTCCCAGCAGCCCCTCAGTCTTCGCTCCGTGCCGGTTCGCCCAGGAAGGCGCGCGTCTCCTTCGCCCCAGGCACCTCAGCCCCTGCCCCTGTTGCCCCTGCTGCCCTCAGTGCGGAGCTCATTGACCTGGTAAGGACGCTCATTGTTGGGCAGACGACCCTTTTGAATGCCATCCAGGGTGTGCAAAGGGAGGTGCAACAGAGCAATGCGTACCTGGAGGGCATTCATTCGGGTCAGGCTGCCCATCAACGAGCGTTCACTGCTCTGGCCTCAGCACTGACGGCAGCCATTGTCCCTGTTTCCAGCCTCCCTCTTCTGACTGCCTCCAGCCTGTCTCTGTCTCCTGTTCCTCAGCCTATCCCATCCACACCATCAGACCAGCCTGCACACACCTCAACACCCAAGAGCAGCTCATCCAAACACAAGCACCACAGATCCCGCAAACACTCACCCGAGCAACACCCAGATGCAGACATGCCAACAGCCACTGCCACCCCTGTGTCCCCCTCCTCCTCGTCTCCCTCCTCCCTCCCTGTGACGTCTACACTCACACCTGCATGCACCCCAACATCAGCCAGTGCTTCCATCACCACCTCACCCTCCAGTACAGTCCACACTCATGCAGTCACCACCCCCACTGCCATGTACACGTCCCCTGTGTCCTCTCCCACTGTGTCTGTCACCCCCTCTTCCAAGACACACAAACGCAGGCAGCCACCCACCCAACAGCCATCCACCTCACGACAGCCTACAGCACCAGCACCTTCACCCAATGACAGCACACCTGACTCTCCTACAACCACCTCCTCTACCTCCACTTCCATCTCCACTTCTCCTACCCTTTACCTTGGCCCTAAAAAACTTTTCCTGGCTAACCTTAACCTCTTTCCCCCCGATGACCTCCCCCATCCATCTTCAAAGAGTCCCAAGAGCACCGCAGCCACCACCAGCCCAGCTTCGGGTGTCACTGTTGTGCCTGGGTTCTGGAGCCCACCCTTTGCCAGCAGTGACACATCGATCAGCAGCAAGGACACGTCCAGCCCCCCCCCCGGCAAGAGGACCCGCAAAAACAAGGACCGCCGTGCGAGGACCGACAGGGCTGCCCCCAAGGAGCAATGTGCGGCCACTTCACCACCCACACCATCTAGGGGAGGCAAGGGCCCGAGAGCCCCATCAAAGGAGCGGAAGGGCAGCAGGAGCGCGGAGAAGGTGGACCCCACATGCCACATCCCAGCTGGGAAGGAGGACACTAAGGAGGCCAGGAGTCCGTCCCCGAAGGGTCCAGAAACGTCACGGTCTGAGGGCGACTGAGCAGGGAGTCGAGGCCAGGTCTGGCTCCCTTGACCTGCTGGATGAGCACCACTGAACAGGGCCCGCAGTGCAGAAGAGCACCGCTGAACAGGGCCCCGCCGTGGAGAAGAGCACCGCTGAACAGGGCCCGCGGTGCAGAAGAGCACCGCTGAACAGGGCCCCGCCGTGGAGAAGAGCACCGCTGAACAAGGCCCCGCCGTGGAGATAGGCACCGCTGAACCGGGCCCGCGGTGCAGAAGAGCACCGCTGAACAGGGCCCCGCCGTGGAGAAGAGCACCGCTGAACAGGGCCCGCGGTGCAGAAGAGCACTGCTGAACAGGGCCCCGCCGTGGAGAAGAGCACCGCTGAACAGGGCCCCGCCGTGGAGAAGAGCACCGCTGAACAGGGCCCGCGGTGCAGAAGAGCACCGCTGAACAGGGCCCGCCGTGGAGATAGGTACCGCTGAACAGGGCCCCGCCGTGGAGAAGAGCACCACTGAACAGGGCCCCGCCATGGAGAAGAGCACCGCTGAACAGGGCCCCGCCGTGGAGATAGGCACCGCTGAACCGGGCCCGCGGTGCAGAAGAGCACCGCTGAACAGGGCCCGCCGTGGAGATAGGCACCGCTGAACCGGGCCCCACCGTGGAGAAGAGCACCGCTGAACAGGGCCCCGCCGTGGAGAAGAGCACCGCTGAACAGGGCCCGCGGTGCAGAAGAGCACCGCTGAACAGGGCCCGCCGTGGAGATAGGCACCGCTGAACAGGGCCCCGCCGTGGAGAAGAGCACCGCTGAACAGGGCCCCGCCATCTCAAGCACCGCTCCGCTGGGCCCTTCCTCTCAAGCACCGCTCCGCTGGGCACCGCCGTCTCAAGCACCGCTCCGCTGGGCACCGCCGTCTCAAGCACCGCTCCGCTGGGCCCTTCCTCTCAAGCACCGCTCCGCTGGGCACCGCCGTCTCAAGCACCGCTCCGCTGGGCACCGCCGTCTCAAGCACCGCTCCGCTGGGCCCTTCCTCTGAGACACCGCTCCGCTGGGCCCTTCCTCTCAAGCACCGCTCCGCTGGGCCCTTCCTCTCAAGCACCGCTCCGCTGGGCACCGCCGTCTCAAGCACCGCTCCGCTGGGCACCGCCGTCTCAAGCACCGCTCCGCTGGGCCCTTCCTCTCAAGCACCGCTCCGCTGGGCACCGCCGTCTCAAGCACCGCTCCGCTGGGCCCTTCCTCTCAAGCACCGCTCCGCTGGGCCCTTCCTCTGAGGCACCGCTCCGCTGGGCCCTTCCTCTCAAGCACCGCTCCACTGGGCCCTTCCTCTCAAGCACCGCTCCGCTGGGCACCGCCGTCTCAAGCACCGCTCCGCTGGGCCCTTCCTCTGAGGCACCGCTCCGCTGGGCCCTTCCTCTCAAGCACCGCTCCGCTGGGCCCTTCCTCTGAGGCACCGCTCCGCTGGGCCCTTCCTCTCAAGCACCGCTCCGCTGGGCACCGCTGTCTCAAGCACCGCTCCGCTGGGCCCTTCCTCTGAGGCACCGCTCCGCTGGGCCCTTCCTCTCAAGCACCGCTCCGCTGGGCCCTTCCTCTCAAGCACCGCTCCGCTGGGCACCGCCGTCTCAAGCACCGCTCCTCTGGGCCCTTCCTCTGAGGCACCGCTCCGCTGGGCCCTTCCTCTCAAGCACCGCTCCGCTGGGCCCTTCCTCTGAGGCACCGCTCCGCTGGGCCCTTCCTCTCAAGCACCGCTCCGCTGGGCCCTTCCTCTCAAGCACCGCTCCGCTGGGCACCGCCGTCTCAAGCACCGCTCTGCTGGGCCCTTCCTCTGAGGCACCGCTCCGCTGGGCCC
This sequence comes from Pleurodeles waltl, assembly GCF_031143425.1. Taxonomy (NCBI): domain Eukaryota; kingdom Metazoa; phylum Chordata; class Amphibia; order Caudata; family Salamandridae; genus Pleurodeles; species Pleurodeles waltl. Next base: position 1,129,814,545 of record NC_090448.1, read on the forward strand.
TTCCTCTCAAGCACCGCTCCGCTGGGCCCTTCCTCTGAGGCACCGCTCCGCTGGGCCCTTCCTCTCAAGCACCGCTCCGCTGGGCACCGCCGTCTCAAGCACCGCTCCGCTGGGCCCTTCTCCTGAGGCACCGCTCCGCTGGGCCCTTCCTCTCAAGCACCGCTCCGCTGGGCCCTTCCTCTCAAGCACCGCTCCGCTGGGCACCGCCGTCTCAAGCACCGCTCCGCTGGGCCCTTCCTCTGAGGCACCGCTCCGCTGGGCCCTTCCTCTCAAGCACCGCTCCGCTGGGCCCTTCCTCTGAGGCACCGCTCCGCTGGGCCCTTCCTCTCAAGCACCGCTCCGCTGGGCACCGCCGTCTCAAGCACCGCTCCGCTGGGCCCTTCCTCTCAAGCACCGCTCCGCTGGGCACCGCCGTCTCAAGCACCGTTTATGGTTCACTGTGCCCACCATGCCTCCTCCTTGACCAGTGGAGACTGTCATCCACCTGATGGACTGTGGCTTTGCACTCCCCAGGATGGTCCAGTGGGCAGCCCACCCACTGTAGAGACTTGAGAGACTGTGGCTTTGCACTCCCCAGGATGGTCCAGTGGGCAGCCCACCCACTGTAGAGACATTGAGAGACTGTGGTTTTGCACTCCCCAGGATGGTCCAGTGGGCAGCCCACCCACTGTAGAGACATTGAGAGACTGTGGCTTTGCACTCCCCAGGATGGTCCAGTGGGCAATCCACCCACTGCAGAGACTTGAGAGACTGTGGCTTTGCACTCCCCAGGATGGTCCAGTGGGCAGCCCACCCACTGTAGAGACATTGAGAGACTGTGGCTTTGCACTCCCCAGGATGGTCCAGTGGGCAGCCCACCCACTGTAGAGACATTGAGAGACTGTGGCTTTGCACTCCCCAGGATGGTCCAGTTGGCAATCCACCCACTGCAGAGACTTGAGAGACTGTGGCTTTGCACTCCCCAGGATGGTCCAGTGGGCAGCCCACCCACTGTAGAGACATTGAGAGACTGTGGCTTTGCACTCCCCAGGATGGTCCAGTGGGCAATCCACCCACTGCAGAGACATTGAGAGACTGTGGCTTTGCACTCCCCAGGATGGTCCAGTGGGCAGCCCACCCACTGTAGAGACATTGAGAGACTGTGGCTTTGCACTCCCCAGGATGGTCCAGTGGGCATGGTGGCTCCTCGTGGATCTGGCGTCGTGGACTCATGTGGCTGTGGTGCCCCCCCCTTCCCTTCCCCCTGAGGTGCCTGTAGTTTTTACATCTGATGCCCCTGCAGTGTTCTCTCCAAAGGACTCAGGTCTCCTGTGTGGGCTTTGCCCTTGTTTCTCAAGACTTTGGCCCACGGACATGCTGAATTCGTAGGATGTGCAGGACTTGGTACTTCAGTTATACACTGATGTGTATGTCATTAGTTTTGTTGTGAATATCTTTCATGGTTGTACGCTAATTTTCTGGAGCTTTTTGGTACATAAATATTTATTCAAATATGATTATGTCCTAGTATTTTTCAGGGGTGTTTGGGTGGTGTCACTGTGACTTGGTGCTCTGCATTGGTGAGTACATAGTTTGGGGGGGGGGGTCGCATATGTGTGTGCCCGTAACCTTTCGTCCTCCCCCTCCCGTGTGTCGTAGGTGCAGTACTCACCGTTGTCGTCTGCGCCGGACTTCGTACTCGTGGTAGATGAGAAGGTAGACGAGAGCAGGTAGGATGTTTAATTCGGGTGCCATGCTGTCCTCCTTCCTCCTGGAGTGCGTAGTGGTGAGCGTTTTCCCGTCCGTAGTCTGTTTCCGCCGTGTTTTTATCGGCGGTGCTCCCGCCCCGGAAAAGGTGGCGGATTGGTGAGTTGGAATAGTGTGGGCGGTACGTTGGCTGCCGCCTGGCTGTTGGCGGTGACCGCCGCGCTGTTTGTTTGTACCGCCATGGCGGTCGGAGTGTTAAGGTGGCTGTCTGTGTTGGCGGTTCCCGCCAGGCTCAGAATCCCATTTTTTTTACCGCCAGCCTGTTGGCGGGTTGGCCGCCGCTTTAACACCGACCGCCAGGGTTAGAATCACCCCCTTAGTGAGCACAAGCGGCTGATTGCTGCTGCTGTTTCATAGTGTAAAATGCGTCCTCTGGACCACACAAAATGCTAGGAAGGCTCCTGCCTAATTCAACATAAGATAATGTAAATTTGCTGTAATTTTGCGAAGTTATGCTACAGCAAATTGTATGAATTATGCCCACCCCTAGTTAAACGGTAGTTAAATGGGGAAGTCTCCCCTGCCTTTGTGCCCTTGTCACGTGTTTCTTGTAAGAAGGGCTTTGAGCTCCAAATCATCATTCTGCGCACACCCTTTTACAAATTATTTGTCTGGTGCAATCTAGATTGAATAAGGAGGCCAGAACTGTCAAGAGCAAGTCTGAGAGTAAACTGTTGGAATACACAACTACTGTCTGCAATTTAATAAAAAATGGGCGTAAACCTCTAGACAGGGTGCCAATATTTTCTGTAACAGAAGTTGGGGACCCCAGTGGTGACCCTAAAACTCTTATATGCTCCAGAATTTGGGAAACATTACCAACTTTCTTTTGCCAGGTTTGGGCCTTATAGTAGGAAAACATGACAGACTTCCAAGAAAAGCTGCTGTGGAGCCTGCCTTGAAGGAAGGAGCTAATTAACATATGAGGAGGGGCATATGAAGTTCCCCAGCATGAGGAAGGCATTGCCTAGAAATTATGTTGCTTTATGGGTGAGGTCTGGGTGACCCGAGCGTGGCTGCATCACTTCCTGTCCTGAGAAAGAGCCTGAGAGCCAAGGGGCTATCTGAAGATGAACAATGTGCTTACTGAGCAAACCCACTACTGAAACCTCCCAGAATCATGAGGTACTGATCAGCCTGTGACCACAATTGGCAGCTTCACCAGACTAAATTGTGAAAAGAAGGTCGTCTTTGGGTTTCGTCTGACTCACCTCTGCACCCAAGGTGGGATCGTAGAATCTTTTGGATAGGGGGCTTGTATCTGGGCCTAAGGAAAAACTCAAGGAATATAACTCTCTTTAACTGCAAGCCCCCTGCACAACCACCTCTATGTTCCTACTGTCATGGCATATGGTTACCCAATTGAGCATACTGCTGCATGTCAGCCGTAGACCGTGTCAGAATACCTTTCAGAAGGACACAGGGCACGCAGGGACTACTGGGCCCAATGGTGGTGGTTAAAGTCTTTCACTTTTGATGTCCTAGGAGCAGGAACTACTATGAATTCCACTCAACTGAGCCAAGTATCCCTTCTGCACTTAACTCTCATTGGTAGCTGTGGTCGAGCAGTCAAGACTCCTTCAGGGGGAAGGTAGATACAGTCAGAGAACATCAGCTCATAACTCAAAATACAAGCAGTATGAAAAATAAATCAATGTCCATCCAAATTCTGGTTTTTAGAAGAAAAAGTAGTATTTTATTTCTAATTCTACACATGCACAGAGATGCAAAATTCAAATGCAGTAACATATTCCCTTTTGAGGCCAGGGCTCTAGTAGTTCTCAGGCAAATCCCTGTACCACTCTCCTTTGTGTAACATGTTTAGGGTTATTCCCATTCACTGGCCTTTTAGAAACTTATGCAAAGTGTCTATGGTGCTGCAGCACCATTAGCAGCAAGTTCCCCGGGCCCCAAAGGCCTGGCTTCATTATTACCCACTCCAGTGGTATGGCAGTGTTCAGTGGTGCAGTGAGTACCATCCCCTCGGGTCCTCCCAAGTACAGATCCTGTACAATGAATCTGCACCACTCGTGATGGATGCAACAGTTTTTGGTGGTGCAGGCTCTTCTTGTTGAGCATCGGAGGCGGTCAGTTTTAAGGGATTCGAGTGAGGTCCTCAGTGGCATCCCAGTGAACCTCGGGCCTTTATCAGGTGCAGATCATGGCATGCAGGATATGCCCCCTGGTCAAATCAGTTCTCCTTCAGTTTGTGGCGATGGCCTGAAGTCTAGGCAAAAGTGGTACTAGCAGCCCCTCGTGGCGTATAAACAATCAGGATGCAAACTCTTCTTAGGCGATTGCCCTCACTGTGGTGGCCCCTCCTGGCCCATTGTTTTGCCACTGCACAGTGGTGTGGCTTGGTGCTTCCTGCCCAGCACTTCTGAAACAGCTGAGAACAACGCAGTTGTCTCCTTGCATACAAGGGTCACAGAGCCGATGCTGCACACAGGCAACAGCCCAATCAGTGCACAGCCTCACATCTCACTCAGGGAATCCTTGTGCAGGACTCCCCATTGGCCCTTGCTCCCTCCAAAGCTCTCACCTGCTGGCTTGCCACGGCCAGTGTAGGACACAGTGGTCCTGACAAGCCGGCAGGTGATGGTGCTCTGCAGTAGGTGATTTTGGTGTCCTGGGGATATCACCATTAAGACTTGCATGTCTTTTGCCCCCAGTCCTGGTCACAGGCAGATGTCTTGCAGAGCTTCCACTTCTCACAAAGCCCATCTGGCTACTTGGTAGATGACAAATATTTTGGGGACTCAACTTCCCCTCCTTATAATCTTTTTCCTTGTCATTGACGTTTTGTATTGGGGCTCTGCTTCATTTGAAGTGGGTACATTTCCATTTCATTTTCCTTCATGAAAGATGACTGCCATAGCAGGCACGACTCCGAAGTTGATTGTCCACAAAATAATTCATGGGAGTGACCAGAGATCACACAAGGATGTCAGCCACAGTGATATGAGCTTGAAAGCATTATCCCAGACACCCAGTCCTACTCTTTATGATCCACTTATCAGTCCCTTCTTTGTTCCTGAGATGTGTCCAGGCCCTTCCTTGTGATCTATTACTGAATCAAAGAGAAGTCTGTTGAGATGGAAACGTAGTCTCTTCCTTTCCTCTAGTATGTCCCCACCCAGCTCACAAGAATGTAGCAGTACACAAATATGTCTGGTGGAATTCCTCTACTCCTCATTTCTTCAGCAGGCAGGTATGGGCTTCCCAAAATGGAACCCAGGGTCCTCCATATAATGTTCTATTCCAGGCACACTCATTCTGTGTATATTCATAAAACAGCTGCTGTTCAGCACTAACAACGCTATGCATTGTTTCCTCACATGTACCCATTCATCCAGCACACACACTCATTCTGCATGCACTGTTTCCTTTCCTTTGTTAAACCAGGGTGTGATCGTTTGAAACACACACACTGGGACTAATTCACAAAGGGCCTCCACAGTCACAGCAGAAGTCCCTCAGTCACAGCGGGATTCCCCGAGTCATGGTGGAACCTCTGTACAGCATTTTCCCATTGTGAAGGTCCTGCCACTAGTGCGGGACCCCGCCGCGACTCGGGGCCTCCACCACATCTGTGGAGGGCCTTTGTGAATTAGGGCCTCAGTATGCGTGTGCTCCTCAACTCTTTGCCCTTCTTGTCTTGGACTTCACGCAAGCACACTTATACCCACTACTTGTGGTCCCTGTGCATGCACTGCACAGCACTGCATCTTACATGTCCTGTGTTCCTCTCAGGCATACATACACTTTTAGACCTGTCAGCCTTTGGATGGTCTTCCTCTAAGCTTTTTGCCTCACTCCTTCATTGTTTACTGATCTCGTTTTTGCTGGCCTTAGGATCCTGCACACTTTACCACTTCTAACCAGTGCTAAAGTGCTTGTGCTCTGTGCTTAAAACATGGTAAATTTAGCTTATACCCAGGTGACATTTTTAATTTAATATTATATTCCTAGTAAAGTGCATTAAATGTGCCCAGGAACCGAACATTAACCGAACATCGTGCCACTCACTTAAATAATCCTTTAAACATGTCTCAGGACTGCCATTGCAGAACCTGCATGTGCACTTTAAACTGATATGTGCACCTGGCAAAATAAACCTTTTGCCAGACACAAACCTTCCCTTTTTATACACACATGTCACCCCCAGGGTAGGCCATTGATAGCCAAGTTGGCAGAGTGCAGTATATTTAAAAGGTAGGACGTTCTTTTAAGTGTTACGTGCCCAGATAGTGAAAAACTCTTAAATTCATTTTTCACTACTGCAAGGCTTATCTCTCCCCTAGGATGACATGCTTGTTACATTTTATAACTCTAGTTTCCAAATAGGAAGAGATGACCCCTTCGTGTTTGGTGTCTCTGGAATCACAATTTAAAATCCTAACTTGTGGTGAAGTTGGTTTTTAAATTGCAGTTCCGAAAATGTCACTTATAGAAAGTTAGCATTTTCTTGCCCCAGCCATCTGGTGCCTGCAGCCTGTCTCGACTCACAAGACTGGGTGTAGTTGGCAGTTTGGCTTTGTATATTCGTCCTAGACAGCCACACACACTGAGAGCCTAGGTGTGAATTAACTGGCTATCACTGGTAGGGTGGGAGGGAGGAGCTGGGCTTAATCTCACTTACACTTGAATAGGCTGTGTCCTATCTCCACACAAAGGGCTTCATGATCCTGCATAGTCACTTCAGCCAGCTGGGAGCAAGGGGGGGAGGTAGGGAATTCTATGTACTTCAATGACACTGCCTAGAAGCACCTCCAGAACCTGGACACCAGTGTATGGAAGAAGAACCTCAGACACTACAACTTCAGTACACTTATGGATATGTGGATACTCTGCCAGAAAGAGAGAAGGACTGCTGTGCAGCTGAAAAGACTACCACTCTACTAGACGTGGAACCTTTCTTGAACACAGGACCACAGAGTGACTCAAAGGGCTGGCTTCCTGATCCGAGCCTCATGGACATAACAGGCACCCCAATAGCTCTTGGATCCTTCTTCAACAAGTTCCTAATTCCCAAGAGGTGCCTCTCAGGTTCTGGGCCGTTGGTGTGGCTCTTGAGTTCTTTATTTCAGGCTTTTGAGCTCTTGGTGACTGCAAACAGCCCCATTCACACTGGAACCATGCCACTTGCACTGAAAATCAGCACGAGCCCCCAAGAGCCTGTTTCTTTGCAGAGCAAGCATCATCAGCCCATGGAGGATTGCCAGAACAAAGTACCACCCTGCCCATCCACGATACCCAACCTGCTCCTCGTGCCAGGCAGACCACCGCCAGTGACTCTCCTTTCTCCATGAGAACATCTTCAACGTGAACAGGACTCGTTGAACAAAACTGAAAAGGTAAATCTTCAGCTGGACTAACCTGGGACTGTATCTGACCCATTCTCCATGGTGGTCAGCCTGAACTTTTGACTTTGACCCAGTCCACTGCGCCCAGATAGCCATGGTTGGAGCTTTAAGCTTTTAGATGCTCTTTTTATTCTTTAAAAATTCATAACTCCTGTTAAACCAATTGGATTTTTGTCATCTTGGTATTGTTTTATTTATTAAATTAACCTCTATTATTCTAACCTGGGATGAGATACTTTATTATGGTGTTTTCACTGTTTGAGATTTTGCACAAATATTGTACACATTGCCTCTAAGTTAAGCTTCACTGCTCTGTGTCAAGCTACCAGGATGTTGAGCACAGATTAATTTGGGGTTTTCTTGTGCCTTACTCTGTTTAGAATCATGGTTGCTGCTTGACCAGGGCTCACACCCCAGTCAGCCATAAAATGTATTTCCAACAGCCTGGAACACTATGATTCATATGTAAAGGAACCCGGCCTTCTGCCGCATTCTCTAGTATCGTAACAGAATTAGTCAGTGGCTTGCAGTATCCTTATTATGTACGACAAGAGATAAGTCTGTTGGCCTGAAAAGCAATGATTTACGGGTAAAGGTACCCAGCCTTCTGCCTCATTCTTCAGTACGGTTACAGAATTCCTCAGTGACTTGCAGTATCCTTATAATGTACGACAAGTGGTACTTCAGTTGGCCTGAAATGTGATGATTCATGTGTAAAGGAACCTGGCCTCTAGTCTCATTCTCTAGTATGGTAACAGAATTTCTCAGTAACTTTCAGCATCCTTATAATGTGTACAAAGTGGTTCTTCAGTTGGCTTGAAGCACTGGGATGCACATGCCTGACAGAGTCTGGTTGAAGGATTTGGCAAGACAATTCTGATCTATCAAATCACGTAGCTCTATAGAGCATTTGCTGATTCCCTGGTATTTCATTTCACCTCTGGCAACAAGTCAACAGCATTTTCCACTGAAAACGAATTTGATTTTAAGGGATTATGGGCTATAAATTGTTTAAATGGTTATCTTTATGAAAATGACAGTCTGAAAGATGTAAATGATTTTAGTGAATTTACTGTTTTTTTTTTTTAAGGCATTATTTGAGAGCAAAACGGCTGTATTTTCTGAAAAGTACAAGCTGATCTCTGGTACAATTTGTTTTGCAAAAATCAAAAGTTGGTATTTGGGAACATAAATAAAAGGAGGATACATGAGAGCAAACTGAGTGCATATTTTCAGAAAAAGGGATAATAAATCACTCATTTAAAAATAAAAACGGGACTCTGGGGACAAAAAGTATATTTTCAGCTAGCAAGGTTATTGTTTGGAAATAATTAGATTTCTTATGCAGAAATGCAAGTCTGGTATAGGACTGGGACGCTAATGAGTTTGTTTCCTCAAATTGGTAAGCTTAAATATTGGCTCTGCCAAATGTTTCAAGATGATGTTTGAAGGTTAATTCATTTGAAGTTGGAATACTCATTTCTGATAGTATTTCATAGTTTGCCAGGCACCAAGATGGAACTGACTTGCTGCTATGACATCTATTTTATAAGTAAGGGGGATGCATTCCAGGATCTAAACTGACAGCTGTTGATTCACTCACTATTCTTTTTAAAACCATCTCCCAAAACTCTTAATTGAAGAGTCAATGAAATACACATGCGGGGTTCATCTTGTCGTGGGATGGGAAGGGAATTTCCTTTACGGACTAGGTGGTCTCACACACTCAATGGTGTCATGCTTCATCATATGACCACCTAGCCCCACCCAGGTAGGATAATGCCACCTGGGCGGACTCAACCTCACTGTTAAAGGAACAGGAGGGAGTGCGTAAATCAATTCTGGTTCTGGAAAAGGTGATCCAGCTAGACTAGGAAATAAAAACACCTAAACAGATACCTGTGTATGTGTTTTAATAGGAGGTTCTGTTTGGTGTGATTAAAAAGAAGACTGGGACTCCAAGTGAGAGCAAAGACTCACTGGGTCTCCTATCTAAATGGAAAAAGCCGACATGTTTCTGCCCACAACAAGGAGCTGGAGGGTCTCGGGGCATTCATCAGGGCGAAGGATCCCTGCTATACATGCTTAGTGAGCGTTGCATAATTAATAGTAATCAAGTAAAAATAATAAGTGTCACCCGAATGGGTGGGGGGGCCTACCTTGCCGAGGGAATACCTGGGGGGACCCTATCACTAGAGGCTACTAGCCTCTGGTGTCCTAGAAAGGGAGCGTCCCCTTATAGTCAGACTTGCGTCAAAGGCGGGCGCTCGCTATGCGCCTAGACCGACCTCTCAACAGGACCGCTTAATGCATTCCCTCGGCAAGGTAGGCCCCCCCGCCCATTCGGGTGACACTTATTATTTTTACTTGATTACTATTAATTATTCAACGCTCACTAAGCATGTATAGCAGGGATCCTTCGCCCTGATGAATGCCCCGAGCCCCTCCAGCTCCTTGTTGTGGGCAGAAACATGTCGGCTTCTTCCATTTAGATAGGAGACCCAGTGAGTCATTGCTCTCACTTGGAGTCCCAGTCTTCTTTTTAATCACACCAAACAGAACCTCCTATTAAAACACATACACAGGTATCTGTTTAGGTGTTTTTGTTTCCTAGTCTAGCTGGATCCCCTTTTCCAGAACCAGAATTGATTTACGCACTCCCTCCTGTTCCTTTAACAGTGAGGTTGAGTCCGCCCAGGTGGCATTATCCTACCTGGGTGGGGCTAGGTGGTCATATGATGAAGCATGACACCATTGAGTGTGTGAGACCACCTAGTCCGTAAAGGAAATTCCCTTCCCATCCCATACACCAGAATCCACTATTGTCCCACCTCTAGTTGAGGATTACGAGGGGCGTAGTGCTACAAGTGATACACTACTGACCTGCCCCTGTTACAAGAACCCCGTACTCTCAATTGTGTTTCTGTGTTGGCTTTTGGGAGTTGAGTACGGTTGTGTTCTCCATCTACCCCCCCACTCCCACAATTTCTCTCTCTGTGTGCTTTGGTTGGATTCATCTTGTCACCCTTTTTGCACAGTGCTGGTATAAACGAAGACGTTTTGGAAAATCCTTTGCCTCTTTGGACAACTTTACTTGGAGTGGTACCCAGAGATCTTTACGCAGCCTGGCAATCTATTTTTGAGGCATCTTTTTACTTTGTCTTCTTTTATTTTGAGGGATTTGGTCAGCTCGCAAGGGTTCACTCAGACCACCAGCTGCAAGAGAACAGCCAGAACTGGATAAGAAGGAGAAAGGCAATGCAAATCTCAGCTGTTATAACTTATGTGGCTGCCTCGATGGCTGGGTAAATATGACTCAGATAGATCTATCTGTCAGTATTTTCCAGAAGGAAGAAGTGTCTCTTGAAATCCTCCAAAATTATTTTGCATCCATTAGCGTTAACTTAATGTAATCCTTTCTTCAGCAATCTTTTTTGCTGCATTTACCAAAAGATACTTTCTCGAAGTAGACTTGATAGCCTTTTGGCTGTCCTGCACTGGCTGTTAAACCACAGGAGGCTATTACACATTTTCTGAGCACCTCCATTCCTGACCAAATACAAACATGTGAATCTACAGTTAGTGGATTTTATTCACTCTTCTTAACCTGTGTACAAAAGGGGTGGTAAAGTGAATCCGGTACTGTCCCTCATTGACCCATCTTAGAAGATTTTTGGAAGGACTTTATCAGAGGGAATTCAGGAACTGGATAAAGGGAAGCTATACTGTCGGAGGGATAGTTAGGCTTTACTGAAGGCTTTGCAAATGTGAGCAATGTTTAAACCTGTATCTTTTGGTTTCATAATATACAGCGACTAAAAAGGGAGTAATCCATCTGGCTTTTATGGATGTGTCAACTGTATTTGATACAGTAGAAAGGTCAAAGTTTTGGGACACTTTATGCAGAATGTTGATGGAGGAACCTGCATTGCCCCTAATCTGTAGTTGACATGCTCTATAACCCGAGCCATAGCTGTCATTTAAACCTAAATATTGATATGTAATTTAGAATGTAGAACTTCCTGCATCTACATGTACAGATGCACATGGTCAATACTTTGTATATGCTTCAGTCTGACGATTGGTGGCAGTTGGCTTGTGACTGCGTCCAGCTGCTCCACTCACTGTAATAATAAATGTGCTATACATTTTATGCTGCATGAGTTGTGCCATCTTTACATTGGTGATGAGTCCGGGATCATCCTGAGGTGTGAAGTGTGCCGCACTTTGCAGTTGGCGAGGAACACAGTATGTCAAGACTCGCTTTGATAGGGGAAAACATTATTTTTGCTTATACATGCCGCCTTTTCCATCTATGCACTCAGGATCCGAAACAACATTCCTATATCCATCAGGAGTGCCCCACAGTTGCTCCAATATAGGAAAGAGCAGAAGACACCTCTTTAGAGAACATTGCATCACCGTTCATCATGGCCTACAATCCAGCTACATTTTCTTCCACTTACTGACTTCATGCTTGTCTTTGACTCTCTACAGTACTCTGTGCCCTTTGGGTAGGTTTGTGGTACATACATACATGCACACATACATACATACACACATACATGCATGCATGAAAGCTGCCAGGCCTGTTGTGCACCGGCCTGCCCTGTGTGCAGTGCACATGCGACAGGCCAGTGCACAAGAGGCCTGAATTCAGGCCAGGGCCGTAGGCAGCGAAAGCTACAGTTTCAGTCCTTGTTTGTGCACCAGTGTGCACAAACAACGACAACCAAAGAGACGAGGACTTACCTGGGGGTTCTCCCAGGGGGTGCTTCTCTCCTTTTCGTCCAATGGCGACAAGTCCTCTTCAGCTGCTGCTTCCCTTCTCTGCGCCAGTTATGTGCTGCACAGCGCAAGCACAGACTGGCCTCTTTAAGTGCCTCTTTCTGCTCTCTTTGAGTGCCCAGGACAAACTGTTGTGAAGATTCACACATCATGTCCTATTGACTCTGAAGCGTGTATGCATTTCTAACACAAAGTGCAACACTCATGAAGTTACTGAGTCTGCAATACTCACGTAATGTATATGGTGTTATAGAAAGCACAAGTATGAGCAGGTTAGATTGGCTTAGAGTTCTCTGTATGCCACCAGTAACTATGTATCACTCCAACTGCATCCCTTGGTTGATTGTATGATCACAATGCTTGGAAGGGGACTGTGAGGGCTCTCTTCCTCCAGAACCTAGTCGTTAAGCATCTGAAATGTCTTGTGTAGGCATAATGACCAAGCTCGGACACCTATAACACTCAGGGACCAGAGCGCCGCCATAATGTGTGCAGCTGGCTCAGAAATGCATCTGCAGAATATGACATTCTAAGAAAACAGTGACATGTTGCCTAGTAGCGCTCAGGTCCCTGGAAAGACCATATCAAATGTAATGGCTGATGTGTGCATACGAGTACCAGGCCTGCCGCCACTGCAGCGGTCTGTGAGCACACATTGATTTATATTAATTTGCCCCAATCTCCCCTCTCGGGTAATTTAGGCCTTGAGTGAGGTAGAAACCGACTGTCCTATGTTGATGGGACACCTTTTATCAAGGATTTTGTCAGGTCGAAATACAAGAAATTGTCATAGTGAATCCAAACAGAAATGAGCGGCAGAAGCTTTCCACAAGGACCAGATTTAAAAAAAGATTCCAGAGAAGTTAAGAAATGTAAAGAAAGTGGACCCCTTGGTGTCACATTGAATTAAATCGCCAAGGAAAGGTCCTGGTCAAACAGGAACACAAGAAACACCCCACACTAATCTAGAAAAATTGAGTCATCTTTAATAAATAAAATACCAGAACAACAAAAATCCACTTAGTAAAACTGGAAATATGCGATTTCAAAGTGCTAGGAAAAAATAGGACAAAAAAGCACAAAATGCTCACTGTTGTTATCTGGTTGTGTTGAACCAGGAAAAAGTCACAAGTTCAAGCCAACTGCAGTGGAGCACGGATTGGGTAAAGTTCTGATTTGAACCTGTTGGACAGTGTACCTGGTTTTACTTTGATGGCGATGTGAGGTATTGTGTCAGGCTGCATCGGGTTGCATAAGTTTTAATCAGGCTGCCGATCGGGAGCTGTGAGGTGCTGTGTTGTTTCATGGTGCTGCATAGATTCGATGAGATCAGAAGCTACAAGGGGTGGCGATACGAGGTTCTGCATTAAGATGCATCAGTTCCAAAGGGGCTGCCAATCAGGTGCTGTGAGTTGCTGCAGTGAGAAGTCCTGCGTCAAGATGCCTTGCACTGCATCGGCTTGGATGAGGCCCCCAATGTTATGCAGATTTGTAGTGCGCACTATGTCCCTGGGTGGAATCCTTGCGCTGAGCAGGTGTGAGTCTAGGCACACCTGGGGCCTAATGAGATTACTCGAAAATCTAGGTCTTTAGTTTTTTGCGGAATTCAAGAAGTGAGGAGGGCGCTCTTATGTGTGGTGCCAGGTGGTTCCATGCTTTAGGAGCAATGAAGGAGAAGTCTCGACTGCCATCCCTGGCTTTCTGTATGTGTGGGATTTATGCAGGTCAGTGTCTGGATGAGTGGAGGTGGCTGGAAAGTTAGTGAAAGCTAAAGCGAATGTTGAGGTGTGTCAGGACAGTGTTATGTAGTGCCTTGAAAGTGTGGATGTTGATTTTAAATTATGCTAATTTTTTAATATGGTCAGTCGAGCTCCTTTATGTGTGGAGTTGGAGGTTAAGAGTGATTCTTGATGCTACGTTCTGAATGGTCTTCAGCCCTCTGGAGAGTTCTTTTTTAATCAGGACCTAGAGGGTGTTCCCGTAGATGAGCTTGCTTGAGACCAGGGTGTGCATGACAATTTCCAGGTGGTAATTGGTAGCCATTTTGAAAGTTTTTCTTTGCATTTTCAGGGTATGGAAGCATGATGGCATTGACTTGGGTCGTCATGTCGAATCTGATGTTGATGATAATCCTGATGTTCTTTGCGAGGGTGGTTGGGGCAGATGTCTGACTTACCTTTGTTGGCCACCAGGTGGAGACCTACAGTGATATGCTCTTCCTCGAAGATCATAAATTCTGCAATGTCTGTGTTCAGCTTTAAACAGTTGGTGTTAGACCTCACAGCTTTAGGGTGCTCTTCCCTAAATCATTTTGCCCGCTTCTCTCCAATTTCGCTGAATTCATTTTTGTTGACCTTAGGACTCTGTGCACTTTCGCACTGGTAATCAGTGCTAAAGTGCTTGTGCTCTCTCCCTAAGACATGGTTTGATTGGTATATACCTAATTGGCATATTTAATTTACTTATTTGATCCTAGTAAAGTGCATCACTTGTGCCCAGGCAAATTAAATGCTACAATTGACCTGCAGCACTAATTGTGCCGCCCACTTGAGTACTTTAAAACATGTCACAGAACTTCTATTGTACCCAGATTGCAGTGTTACACTGCCATGTCGATTTGGCATTTACTGCCCCTAGCCAAGCCCTAAACTGCAATTTTATTACATATAAATCACCCCTAAGGTAGGCCCTAGTTAGCCCATGGGGCAGAGTGCAGTGTAAATAAAATGCAGCAGATATACTTTTATGTTTTACATGCCCTGGTAATGAAAAACTCCCAAATTAATTTTCACTACTGTGAGGCCTACCCCTCTCGTTGGATAACATTGGGTATTCCTTATTACATTAATAAGCTGCAGTTCCTGATTGAGAGGTGGTAGATGTATCATTTTTAGTATCTATGCAATTGTAATAATAAATCCTCTTTAATGGTAAAGACGGATTTATTGTTACAATTTTCAAAATTCCACTTTTAGAAAGCTGGCATTTTTCTGTGTGCCTGCAGTCTGTCTTCAATACACGTCTAGAGTTGGTGAGAGCTGGGCTTTGTGCATTCCCTCTAGATAGCAACGCACAAAGGGCACTTAGGTGTGTCTGATGGGCCCTTCATATCCTGATGGGTCATCCTAGGAAGGATGGAAGGGAGGAGTTGGGCACAGCCTCACACTTACACTTGAATAGACTGTGCCCTATACCCATACAAAAGGCTGCTTAACCCCCTTCATGAGCTTGGGGCCAGGGCAGGAAAGGAGTGCCTGTGTGCCCCTTCAAAGTCCTTCTTTGAAGTCTTCCCCCTTCAAAGGCACCACTTAGTATAAGAACTGGACTTCTGACCCTACCAACTCAGTACACTTCTGGACACTTGGATACTCTGCCAGGAAGAAGGACTGCTGTGTAGAAGGACTGGTACTTTGCTTGACTGCTTCCCTGGAAGAACTGCTTTCCTGCTGTGCTGACCTGCTGCCTGCTGGCCCCTCTGCATGGATGAGGAGGACTGGACCCAGATCACTTGAATTTAGCACCCAGAGTGACTCCAAGGGCTAGCTGATTGGTCTCCTGTTTTCTGAAGACTCTGGTACACAAATGACTTTCAACTTACCTGCAACATCCCCTGGACTCTGCCATCTAGGAGTTGTGCCAGGTGATGCCAATCCAGTTCTGGGCCCTTGGAAGTGGGTATAAAGTGCTGCTTCAGGAAGAATCCCTGCATTGGTGCCATTGTGCTGCTTGGACCCGGTGCATCTCCATTGATGCTGAAGCACCACTGCTGCTGTCAAGATTGAGTGCATCGCTGACGGTGTGGTGCATTGCCTCCATTTCTGACACATCTCTGACCTTGTGCAGCTCGGAGCTGATGCATCACCTCCATATTAAGGATCAGCAATGGAGCATTGCCTCCTCAGCTCCTCGTTTCTCCCTCGATGTTGATGCAAACAAGGTACTTAGCAGCAGGCTAAGGCTGGTTCCGGTATCTGACTGCACTCCATCGTGGCCAGCTTGAACTTTAAGATTTGACCCAGTCTAGACCAGACAGCCTCAGTTGGCGCTTTATGTTTTGAAGCACTACATTTCAGTTTATTATTTGAAAATTCATATCTGAGTTCTACTTATTGGATTTTTGCCATTTTGCTCTCGGTTTGTTCATTAAATGTAGCCCTGTTCATCTAACTAGGTGTGATACATTTTAAAGTTATGTTTTCACTGTTTTACTGTTTGAAGTATTGCACAAATAGTTTTCACACTACCTCTTAAGTTAAGCCTGACTGCTCTGTGCTAAGCTACCAATGGATGAGCACAGGTTAATTTAGGGTGTGTTTGTGACTTAACCTGACTAAGATTTTGGTTCCTGCTTGTATAGGGTGCATACCTCTGCCAACTAAATGCCCAGTTTCTAACAGTTGAACTCAATCCAGTGGGTAATTTCAGTAATGCAGGCTTTGAGCTAGATCTGTGTACTAGGCGTCATGTCCATGAGGAAGAGATTGAATTGAGTCATTGGCATAGAAGAGTATGTTGATATTGTGTAAGCGGATTATGCTGGCCACATGGCTCATGTATGTATTCAAGAAAGTAGGGCTCAAAGGAGGATCTTTGAGGAACTTCACAGTTTAAGTTGCGGGCATCCAATAGGTATGGTTATAAACTGAGCGACTGCATGCCTCACAGTCAGGAAGGAGCATGTCCATGGGAGTGTTTGTCCTTGGAGTATGTTGTCATGTAGGCATTGGATAAGGAGAGGGTGGGAGACTTCCAAATGCTGCAGAGAGGTCCAGGAGGATGAGGGCCACTGTCTTTCCTCTGTCCAGAGTCATGCTGATGTAATAAGTGGAAACAATGAGGGGGCGGTTTCCATGCTTTATTTGGGTCTGAAACCAGACTGAGTGGTGTTAAGTGGTTGGTGATCATTGAGTTATATGGTGATGTGTCTATTGATGATTTTTTTCCAAGACCTTGGCTGGGAATGTTAGCAGGGAGATAAGTCTGTGGTTGGTGAGCTTTGAATAGTCCACAAAGGGTTTCTTTAACTCGCTTCATGTTTCCAAGCATTTGGGAAGGTTGCGAAGAGGTGGAGGCATTCAGAGTGGGTGTGAGCATTGAGTTGATGGGTTGCAGTCACTGGAGTAGGCATGGTGGGAGTGGGTTCCCAATAGGGTCCATGAGTGAATGTACTCCATGGTGGAGGTGGTTTCTTTTGGGGTGATAATGGGCCATATGTTTAGCATTGGTTCTTTGGATAGGATTGGAAGGCATTTAATTAGGTCTATCAGGTCCATTTGTGAGCTGAAGTTGATGTAGATGGTGGTGATTTTGTTACTGAAGAATTGAGAGGCACTGTTGCAGAGATCCTGTGAGCCGGTGATCAAATTTGACGCGGCTAATGGTGAGGTGAAATCTTTCACAATGGCAACAATTTATTTGCTTTTGTTGGTGCTCGCATCGATGCGGTCTGCCAGAGTGGTGCATTTGGTGGCCCGGATCATTGGGTGGTAGCGCTGTAGGGCAGATTTGAACATGATCCTGTTTGCATTCTTCTGGCTCATTCTCCATTTGTGCTCTTGTTTTTTCTAGTGGGTTTTCATCAGTCTGAGATGCTCTGTGTACCTCTGTGTACCAACTAGCCTGTGGTCTGGATCTTGTTGTATTGCTGTGTTTGAGGGGTCAGAGAGTTGACACAGCATATGATCCAAATGTTGAAATTCATGGTGGCTTTTGGTATGTTGTTGCTATGTTAACATCGGTGGGTGTTGACAGAGGTGTTCCAATCCTTCTCTGTGTTGCTGTACCAGTTTAGGCAAGCTGGTCTAACTGTGGTGAATGTGCATTGGATCCAGATGGGGATGCTGAACTTACAAATGGCGTGGTCTGTCCATTGGACTGGTGTGGGCTCTTCGACTCAGGTGTTGCTGATGTTGGCAAAAATAGGGTCCATGAGCTATCCAGTGACATGAGTAGGTCTCATTACTTGCTATGTGAGGCTCAGGCTTCCAAGGTCTTCAATTAGAGTTCTTGGGTTGGGGTCAGTGTGGTCTTCCAAGTGGAAGTATAGGTCAGCAAGTAGGATGTAAGTGCTGCAATCAAGGGTGACAAAGTCCATGATTGTGTTGGTGAAATTGGTGCATAGTCCTGGTGGTCTGTAGATGAATGCACCACACAGGGGGAAGATGGCTGCGAGAGTACGAACTATAGGTGTTCCATGTGGAGGATGATGTGTCCTTGGATGTGGATGATAGTGATTCTGCCTCCGGGCTTGTGAAGTCTTAATTGTCTGTCAATCTTTTAGATGGGGTGGATGGCTGTGGAGATGTCAGGTGCCAATGCAGGGATCAGCCAGTTTTCAATGAGGAAAAGCAGGTTGGGACATTGTTGTGCAGCAGGTATCAGATCTTTGCAGCATGTTTAGTAAGTCAGTGGGTGTTGGGAAGCATGCATGCAAGTGTGGAGCATTGATGGTTGCAGAACTGTGTAAGTGTGAAAGAATGGGGTCTTGGGTGCTGTTGGTGCCGTCAGGGTTGGGTGTGGGTAAGTGCATGGACATCTGCAGGAAGTGCAGGAGAATGCTCCCTTGGTGTTGTGTAGTGCAGTGAGGTAGCAGCGTATGAAGCAGTGGCTAGGATTGAGGACGTGGAATGTTGCAGCATGGTCACAGCAGGAGGGTGGAGGACCTGGGCTCCTGCCGCTAGGGACGGTCCAGGCGTGGACAGATTTGCCTTTGACATACCTTGGGCATGTTAGTGGCAAACCCATTGCAGTGTCCACTGCACATCCAACCTGTGGCAGCCATTAAGTAGGTCCTGGGAGGGGAGAGGGTCAGGTGCTGCAAGATGCTGCAATGTGAGGTCCTGCATTGCGATGCGTCATGCTGCGTTGGTTCTGAGGAAAGCTACTGTTGGGTCAGGAGGATTACAATCTGTTGCCAGCCAAGAAGGGCAGCAATTGGTAATTTGAACTCACTCCTGCAGATGCCAGTAGCAGGGTACATGCAGGCCCAATTGGGTCTGGTCCACTGAGCAGATGTAGATTAGGTCTCTGGACCTTGTTATGTCCCTGTGGGTCAGAACAGAAGGCCAGTCATTTAGCCCTTGGAGTCACTCTGTTGGTTCTGGGCTCAAGGAGCAGATCCAGTCTTCCTTCCTCAGGCTGCAGGGATGCCGGACCATTTTTTTCTTGCAGCACGGCAGTCCTTCCAGCAGCAGTGCAGCAGAGCAGTCCTTCTTCTGAGTTTTCCACAGATTCAGAAGTGATCTGACGAGTGGTTCAAGAAGTCCAGCAGGATTTATACCTGGTGCTAACTTTTGAAGTAGGTTTAAGTACCTATAACACCCTAACATCTGGTTCTGGAAACTTCCTTCCTTCTCCTGCCCAGGCTCCTAATGTTCTGGGATCACAATAGGCTGGTGTCAAGTCCCTTTGTGTGTGTGCTGGGGCAGCCCTTTCGAAAGTAATAGAGGCAGGGACCAGCTCCAACCACAACCATCTTGGCAGGATGGCCTATCCTGCCAACATTTAGTCCCACTGTGTTTCACTGCCTGGGAGGAATACACAAAAGTCAACTGTCAGCTACATCTAGTCATATGACCCAGGACACAGGCAGCAGGCACCAAAGGATTAAGACAAGAAAATGACAACTTTCTAGAAGTGGCATTTTCAGAATTGTGACTTAAAATTTGACTTTACTATTAAAGAGGGGTTTAAATTACACTTAATTTGAATATAAGCATAATTGTCCAGCTACTCCCAAACCTAGATTATCAGTTATTAAGTGTAATAAGGTAGTCCAGTGTTATTCAGTGGGGTACATTTGCCTTGCAATAGTGACTTTAGGAGCTATCACTAGCAGGACATGTAAAACTTGAACCCATATGTTCTACTTTTTAAAATACAACGCGTTCTGCCTTATGACCCGTGAAGGCCTACCTTAGATGTGACTTCTATGTATTAAAAAAGAAGGTTTAGTCCTGTCTAGAGGTTTATCTTTCCATGTTGAAATAGAAATTTTAAAATGCACACATAGGCTGCAATGACAGGCTTGAGACATGTTTAAAAGGGCTACTATAGTGGGTGGCACATTGAGCGCTGCAGGACCATTAGTAGCATTTAACTTACAGGCACTGGATACATGGAGCACCACTTTACTGGGGACTTACAAGTAAATGATATGTGCTAATCAAGTGTAAGCCAATTGACCATGTTTTAGGGAGAATGCACAACCAATTTAGCACTTTGTTGCAGTCGTAAAGTGCACAATACTAAAGCCAAAAAAATCGAATTCAGCGAAACCTGAGGGGTGAGAAAAACATTTGGGGGGACTACCACCCAAGGGTGCTAGGTTTAGCAATATGCATGTGCGATGAGGCAAAATGCTACTGTTCAGAGTGCAACAGAGCAAATGGCTAAATTGGGCTGTCCCATTGACCCATACTGTGTAGTGCAAAATGTGAATGTCAGTCAAACTGTCCAATGGATTGAAAAATCAGATCCAAACCCCTCTGCATATATATATATACATGCCTGTATTACATGTGGCTGGCCGGAAAATGGAATTCTAAGGGTTGAATCGAGTCTACAATACACGCATCATCTAAATTAGACAAATTTGGACTAATGGCCGAGCCAGGGCCGGACTGGGGACCCAAATCAGCCCCCGCACAAAGGATGAAAAGGAAAGTGACTGGAAGATGCTGGCTTGCTGCTTTTGTTACTTGGGGCCAATATTGTGGCACCATTGCAAAACCGACCCCTAGCAACAAAACTGGCACCCAACTTCCAGCCTCCGGGGAAAAGCCCGATGCACAGTATGGGCAGTCCGACCCTGGGCTGAGCCTAGAGGAACACCACCGCCAAGATATGAAAAAAATGGGGGTAGAGTTACTGCCTAAACGTCTCCCAAAATAAATGAAGCAAGCCATCTCAAAAAAGGGTCTCTAATGCCATTCTCTTTCTATCTAGTGCTCAAGTCAAAATTGTTTGATGCAATACAGGTCTTTCAAAGGCAAGCATGTCTTTGGATTTTTGCTACCTTTAGGAGCTGGTTTAAATTGTGCTTAATAATAATGTTTTTAATTTGTTAAAGGGATTTATTCTCAAGCTTTGAATTTAACAAAACCTACAATGGCCAATCCTTGTTAAAGATTGTGTGATCTTGTAAGGACCACAATCTAGAGATGACTTTATCATCTATTCCTTTCCCAGAATTATTTTATCACTTCATGAAGCTGACCTGTATTTTTTATTCCTGGTTGCGTTTGTGGTTCTCATAGTACTAGACTTATAAAACATTAATTATGTACATCTCATGGGCGCCCTTGTTATATCCAAAGACTGAGGAAACTGTAAATCCTTTCTACCCAATCAACACTCCCCGACCCATACATTCTAGGTCGTGGTTGGTGACAGCAATCCAATACTTTTGAGAATCAACATGCCCTAGTGATTTACGCCTACCAAACTGTGTTTATTAAGTCTATATCATCAAAGCCTAACAAAAGTAAATGTAAATAACAAATTGAAACATAAACTTTTGAAAGATTAGTTGTTCGGTGAGGACAACGACTGGGGAAAAATCACAACTTTGTATTTACTCATAAACATTCACAAACGCCCTTAATATGTTTTCATATCGAACTTGCACTCATAACCTTAGCGGTAAAATGCTGACCGGGGTGTTTTAATTGGGTCTGAAAATCCCTAAAACGTCCAATGTTTCAGGGTACATAAGGGAAGGTTTTTTCCTCCATATTTTCTGTATGGTAAAAAATTCACTCTCTCTTCTACAGATTGTCAGCAATGCAAAACAATCCCCGGCGGCATGCGAGTGGGAGTAACAGCATGCCTATCAACCTATATTTTACATAGAATTGCAAGGTGTAATTCTTGTCATCCCGTGAATACTGAACAAGAGGATGTCTAAACAAATCGTATGTGTAATTCTACAAGCCTTCAATTTCCTCTTTTATGATAATTTTTACCCCAGGGGATAATTTCTTGCCTACTCTCAAAAACTTTTTACAAAAATTCTAGAAACCAACAAGGCATAAAGGAAGGTTCTGGAAGGCATTATAGTGTGGGTGAAACATGCTGGCACTGCCAGTGCTCATTGTAATTTAAAATCTCAGTGACGCTTTGTTCTTAACACTGATATAAAATGTATGGAGCTGTTTAACATGCACAGATCGGAAGGCTAAACGTCACGACGCATATTTAATGACTTTCCACAATGAGCCCATTTTGTGCTCCATATTATGTGAATAGGATTGCCTCTTCCTGCCACCTATTATGGGCAATTACTCCCAGCATCACAGAATGGTCCGAACCATGGATAATTGTGAGTTTCACAGAATGCATCATCAGGAAGGTGATGAGATTAGTCCAGGGTTCAGGATTGTTACTGTGTGACACAGTAAAGACTTGGCTGCCATGGTTTTGAGAGATGAAGGAGAGGGAGCTTTGCTGAATCCCACAGCAGCCATCTTCCTCCACCATCATGTGGACACTGTGCATCTTGTCTGCCGTGGAAAAGGCCTCGTGATGCAAACATACATGCGTAAGTGAACCTGCCCACACTACTGTTGATGGGATATTTACTTTTAATTTGTCGTTGCACAGTAAAGAAAAAGGAATTGACAAAGCCAATAAGTCTCGGTTTTGTAGAAAATTAGTGGGGCGTAGGAGGTGGTATGTTTGTAAAAGTGTTCAAATGCCACATTTTTGTACTGTACAAGATCACATTTCTGAAGTCGAGAACGTCAATCCAAGTAGAGAGAACTAAAGTATAAATGGCGAAGGGTTAGTGTACAAGTTGTGCCCATTTATGGGTTGATTAACAAAGGTATCTTATACCTTTCAGTAATCTACCTATTTCATTAAGTTTAGTCCTTCTTGGCTATCCAATAACCAAGTGCAAGTTTACTCCAAAAGTGAAGCTTACATAGCTCCACCAAATTGAAGGGCCAGGGATCTATTCCCAAACTCCTTGGGCTATTAACAAGGGTACCTTGCGTTAATGAGTAATTGTATTTTACCAGTATACTTTTCAGTGACATTACACTTCGACTTTGTGAATAGCCAAAAGATATAGAGTAACTCAAAGGTGTTAGAGTAAATTACACATGTATTTTACTCAAAAGTGCAAGAGTGGCAGCTGTGACCCTTGGCGACCTCTAAATGAACTCCATGTCCCAGATCATTTATTTCACATTCATTTGCATATGTGCTTAGAGAAAGTGTTGTGTTCTAGTTTTATTCTTAGAATGCTCGTGATGCTGACTTGGGGAGATTCCACGTTCTATCTCGTGCAGTCTCCTGAAGTCAGTTGATCCAGAGCCTGTCCCTGAACGGACCTGTTCTTCCGTCCTTATTTCTTAAATAAAGGATTGTACCTACCTGGCTTGTGAGAAGCAATTACTTCAATTTGGCGACGAGGATCCAAACCGTCAGCGTCTTTGTCAGCGTTTTCATCTTTTGGATGCTTCTCCACCGCCTTTTTGTACCTTGCCGCTGTCTTGGGGGCTGTCGACCTGGGACGGAACCTCAATGTAATTATCTTCGCTATATTTGTTTTGGGGGAAATTTGGAAATTCTTCCTCTGTGCGCTTAATCCTTCCTCCGTGCGCGTTTGTGCCATCCCGGCCGTTGGTGTGCGCGCGTGCAGAGCAGCGCGAGCAGGACAGCGCGAGCGTCCTCCTTTCAAGACGCGCAGGCACTACACGCGTTGCCTGGGCAACGCGACGCTTCCTCTTCAGCGAGTCTCCTTAGCTACGAGCACGCTAAGGAGACTAACACAGCTTCCGCTTGTGTCTCCTTCGATCTCCAAGGCAGGTTACCTGTAATACATAAAGTGTATTATTTTGAATCTTGTGGATCTCTGCTGACCTCTGCATGTACTGTTTCTTCTGCCATCGTTGTGTTTTCATGGGATTCTACAAACTGCACTTTCAAACATCGTTAGTCTTTGAACATTATTAGCAAAGGAGGAGTCTTCGATATTTAAAAAGATAAAAATAAAATAAAAAAAATAAAAAAAAAAATAAAGAGGAATAAATAAAATAAACAAGAAGGAGGGAAGGAAGAAAACAACAGTTTTGAAGGCATTTTTCTTTAATTGCAAAACAACATTCTATTGTAAAGGGTTGGAACAGGTCCGAGAAGGGAAGGATATTATTATTTGTTTTTTTATTTAATTAGTATTATTTGGTGGCATTGGAGGTCATTGCGTGTACATTATAATTGGCCACTAACATGGCGCAGGCCAATTTTACAATTGTTCCCCCGCAAATTTTTTGGGCAATGGGCAATTCACCACCTATCAAGTGGTTAGAATGGAAAGACTATTTTTTAAATTATTTAGCTGCCATTGATATGGATAACAAAATGCCTGCAGAACAGAAAAAGAGGATCCTGTTGCATTCTTTGGGTCCTATGGGTCTAAAAACTTTTAATAAGATGCCCAAAAATGCCATAAGCGGTGATATTTGTGTTTTTAATGCCGCTATGCTGGACCTTGACAAGTATTTTTCTCCGAAAGTTTGTATGGGAATTGTCCGCTATAAATTTTTCCAACGAAAACAGGAAAAAAATGAGCTTGTGGATGACTATGTTGCGGACTTAAAGAAACTTGCTCTGGACTGTAGATTTGGAACAATTCATGATGAACTTATTAGGGATCAAGTAGTCATGCATTGCGGTAATCAATCGATTCAAGAAAGACTTTGGATAAATGGTGATTCGCCTCTGGAAGACATCTTAGCCATTGTAAGGAAAGCAGAGATCTCGGAAAGAAGTTTAAATGAAATAAAATCTACAGGGAAAAATGAGGACGGCATTTACAAAGTGTTTAACCGCAAACCTGGAAAAAGTTTTCAGAGTGGGGAAACTGAAAGGAAATGTTATAGATGTGATAACAAGGATCATTTGGCTCACTCTAAGTTGTGCCCAGCGTTAAAAGTAAAATGCAATAAATGTGGAATGGGGGGCCATTTTGCCAAAGTATGTAGAAGTAAAAAGAAAATAGTTAAGTGTATTTATGAAGGTGATTATACGGCAAAGAGTGATACGGAGGAGAAAAATATGGACTCCAGGGTAATGGATGAGGATAAGAGTTTCGTACTCAATATAACAGAAGTACACACTAAGGAAAAACCAATATGTAATATGGAAATTGGTGGAGTACCAGTTACAATGTATGCTGACTCTGGATCACCATTCACAATTGTGAATGAGGATGTGTGGAACAAGTCCTTTGTAGTGAAGATTGGCAAGCAACTTACCCCGCCAGATATTCAACCAGAGAGCTACACAGGAGAGAAGATCGACTTGTTAGGTTTTAGATGGTTGGCATTCTCGTTCAAGAACAGGAGTGCCAGAGGAAAGTTATATGTTGCTAAGAGGGGACCGTCTGGTCTTGGGTGGAAGGATCAAGGACAGTTACAGATGATCCTAGATCCTAACAGTAAAGAAAAAGTGTTAATGGTAAATGAAGAATGCTCCGTGACCGCTGTGATGGAGGTCAAATTTTCCAAAGTTTTTCACAAGGGTTTGGGAAAACTTACCGGTTTCGAGCACAAGATCATTTTAAAGAAGGAAGCTTTACCAAAAATTCATAAGGCCAGAACTGTGCCGATCATGATCAGAGAAGAAGTCTCCAAGGAGCTGGACAAGTTGATTTCAATGGATGTGATTGAACCAATTGAGAGTTCGGAATGGATTTCGCCTGTAGTAATAGCTCGGCGCAGTAACGGGAAAATCCGTTTATGTGTAGACTTAAGATACTTAAATAATAATATCCTGATTGACCGTTTCCCTCTATCCAAGATTACAGAAATGGTTTCTAGTCTTGAGGGAGCGCGTTGGATTTCTACTATTGACTTGTCATCTGCGTATCACCAGATTCCCTTATCCGAGGGTTCCAAAAGATTAACAGCCTTCATCACACCCTTCGGATGCTTCCAATACAAGAGGATGCCTTTCGGTCTAGCGTCTGCAGCAGCTGTTTTTCAACGTCTAATGCATAAACTGTTTGGGAAGGTTAAAGGGGTTATGTGCTTCCAAGATGACATTTGAATTTTTGGAAAGGATAAGTGCATGCATGATGAGCGTTTGGAACATGTATTGGAAGTTTTGGGTGAGAAGGGGTTAACAGTGGAATTAAGTAAATGCAAATTTGCGAAAAGAAGTGTGGAGTATTTGGGACATGAGATTAGTGGTGAGGGTGTTAGACCAAAAACTGCTTTGGTGAATGCTATAATCGAGGTATCTCCTCCTGTGTCTAAAGATGAGGTAAGATCTTTTTTGGGTATGGCTGAGTTTTGTGCAAAATTTATTCCGAACTTTGCCAGTAAGGTTTACAATTTAAGATCTTTGCTAAAAAAGAATTCACCTTTCGCGTGGAGTGAAGCATGTAATCAGGAGTTTGAGTGTATTAAAAGGGAGTTAAGTAAGGCTGCATGTTTAGAAAGTTTTGACCCTAATTTGGATACATTTGTTACCACAGATGCAAGTAATAAAGGTTTAGGTGCTGTTTTGTCTCAAAGGAATTGTAAGGGTAAGGAAAGGATTATACTTTTTGCTTCCAGATCGTTATCTCCTTCAGAAGAGAGATACTCTGTTATAGAGAAGGAAGTCTTAGCCTGCGCTTGGGCTTTATAGCACTTCCGTGCATTTGTGTGGGGTAAGGACATAACCATTCGCTGTGACCACAAGCCTTTGATTGAACTTCTTACAAGTGAAGGAAGTGTAATGGCTTCTGCTAGAATCTTAAGGTTGTCTATGCGTTTAAAGGACTACACTTATCGTATGATGTATGTACCAGGCAAGAGTAATGTATTAGCGGATGGCCTTTCTAGATTACCTAATTTGTTGGAGAAATGTGTTGATGACCCGTGGCATGAATGGAATGTGGCGCTTATACATGACTTTGGCAACCCTGCACTGAATGAGGATAGTTGGAGGAAGGAAATGCAGGTAGATGTTAGTTTACAGTCCGTCTTAAATTTCGTTTTGAATGGATGGCCTAGGAAGGATCTATTACCTGAACTGTGCAGAAATGTTTGGGAGGTAAGGAACAAACTTTCTGTTGTGAACAATGTTCTTTGGAGAGGTGATAAGATAGTTCCTCCTTCTGGTATAAGGGAGGTGATCTTAGAATTATGTCATGAGGGACATTTCGGCATCGTTAGAACCAAATCTGTGGTAAAGGAGCTGTTCTGGTGGCCTGGTGTTGATAGATCGGTGGAAAGATTTGTTAGAACTTGTCATATATGTTCTACAGCTGACAAAAGCTTGTGTACCCTTAGGCCTTCCATGCAGCAAACATTCATTCCGAGACAACCATGGGAATATGTTGCTATTGATCTCTTGGGTCCGGTGGGTGATTCTCAAGAGTTTGTAATAGTCCTTATTGATTTGTTTTCCAAATGGCCAGAAGTTGGCATTTTAGAAAAAGCAGACACTGTAAGCGTGTTGGAGTTTTTGGATAAGATTTTCCTTGCAGAAGGTATCCCTTCTAAATTGTTGAGTGATAATGGGGTACAGTTTATGTCAGATGCTGCAAGAAACTATTTTAGGAGAGTGGGAATTGAACATAAAACTACTTCTTTGTACAATCCCAGTGGAAATGGAGCGGTAGAAAGATTCAATAGAGTAGTTAAAGGTATAATTCAAGGTGCTATGAATGGTGGAGAGGATTGGCACATTGCCATCTTTAAAGCTGTGTGGGCGTATAGGATAACAGAGAATGTTACTACGGGTCTCAGCCCTTTCATTATTATGAGGGGAAGAAGACCAAGATGCAAACATAACCCTGCTTGGTTGAGCGAGACTGGTTTTCAACACTGGTCTGTGGAGAATGTAAGGGATTGTTTGAATAAATCTCTTGAGAAATCGAAGTCCTATTATGATAAGCTCCATCATGTTAAGTCTGTTGATATTAATATTGGTGATTTGGTTAGAGTTAAGAAACCCTACAAGGTTAAGAAGGGCGAGAGCCAGTACTTTAATCCTGAACATGTCATGGAAGTTTTGCATAATGCGGTAAAACTGAGTGATGGCAAGGTGTGGAATCTTAAACGTATTGTCTTACTTCGTAACGGACAGGAATTGGGATGTGGTGGAGTTCACACTAACGATAAGGAGGGTGGAAAGGCTGAATGGCTGGAAGATGAAGTTATGAGTCACAATGTGTTTAATAAGGAAGCACCTCCACCTGTTTTGTGCGAGGAGGAAGATGTGATAAGGGATTCGGTTGTCGAGTCGGAAATTGGGAGTGGTGGTATCTCTGGTGGTGTGCATCAGGGTGAGTCTGTGGAAAGGACAAGGAAAGTGAGTGGTGGTATATCTGGTGGTGTGCAACAGGGTGAGTCTGTGGAAAGGACAAGGAAAGTGATTCCTCCTGGTTGGTTGAAGGATTACGTGTTAGGATACTTAACTGACGTTTCTGACGACGTTTCTGATTTTCATGTTTAAGTTCTTTTTATCTATTGTTATGTTAATTTTTTTTTTCTTGTTCCATATTTTCTTGTTATATGAAAAGAAGGAGGATGTGTAGTGTTCTAGTTTTATTCTTAGAATGCTCGTGATGCTGACTTGGGGAGATTCCACGTTCTATCTCGTGTAGTCTCCTGAAGTCAGTTGATCCAGAGCCTGTCCCTGAACGGACCTGTTCTTCCGTCCTTATTTCTTAAATAAAGGATTGTACCTACCTGGCTTGTGAGAAGCAATTACTTCAGAAAGCTTTATTGTTAGCCTAAGATGGGTCCATTGCTGACTCTAACTTGGTCCTTCCAAACGTTTTTTCTTTGTAAGATCGAATCATGTTTCTTAACTTACAATAGTATTCTTACGCAATAACCAAAGCAATTTTGTATGTAAAATGTAGTGCCCCCAAAGTGTGCAACTAGGGTAACTTATGAAATTGTTACATGTTTAGTTAAAGTCCACAATTTTCAAAAAGTCTATGAGATATTATTTGAAGCCTGTGTGCTACAGGACAAGAATAGATGATAACCACAGCTACTCCCTTTTACTATCGTCCTCATTGCGTAGTCCCTATAGTTGCAGGGATCTCCGATTCCAGCCAATATCCCCTCACCTAAATCCGTTAATTATAGGTTATAGCCCCCAGACAAGGAATAACATGTGAGCATGGGAACACTATATCCAAACTAAACAGATTTAGAAGCAGGTGGAAAATAGATGGAGGGGCAATGTTTAGGGCCGTGTTGCAGGGAATGTAGGTGGGTGGGCACAGGAGGCCATATTGATCTAAGGCACAATTGGGCAAGGTACTTGCTGATCCCTTATTGCTGCCGTAAGAGGACTGACAGGGGCCAGGCACAGCAGGAGCCATAACAATTGCAGATCTGCGCTAAAGACTATGGGCCTCATTACGACTTTGGCGTTCTTTT
This sequence comes from Pleurodeles waltl, assembly GCF_031143425.1. NCBI lineage: Eukaryota > Metazoa > Chordata > Amphibia > Caudata > Salamandridae > Pleurodeles > Pleurodeles waltl. Next base: position 1,129,843,841 of record NC_090448.1, read on the forward strand.
GGCAAGACAGCTGCGGTGGCGGCCGCCAAAAGACCGCCTTGTTGGTGGTCATCTGACCGCCATATTAAGAGTCACACACTGAAGACTGCCAAAAAACAGCCAAAAAATAGAGAACGCCAGGACCCTAGATGGCAAGAAAGGAGTAATTCCACCACCAGCACCGCCAGCCCAACACAGATCTGCCCACCAGATTACAAGTCACAAATCACCACAGCAGTTCTTTCATGGTGGAAAACCATTGGCTGTGCAAACCGCTGTGGTCAGAACCCACCACTGTGAGAACACAACACCACATTGGACAGTTATAATACCCCACACTTGACACACATCCACACACCCAAAACACCTACTCACAGCACTATAATACACATCCTGATACAACCCACAATCCTTTGCAACAAAAATGACACATACCCTTAAGAGCAGGCAACCACAGAGAGAGAGCATCCTCACACCATAGGCACACACACACACACACACACACACCACACGCATCACACACCACACACCAGCACAATTAACACACAACACACATAACCAACACACAAATCACGACAAGCGTCAGTCACACACAATGCACCACCCACACCCCATCAATCACACAACACTGCCCCCGTACACACACACAGGACACCCCCTGTCAACACAACCGCAACCATATCCCCACAAAAGCACCCACGGTTCATAGACTACGAGTTGAGGGTCATGGTGGATAAAATTATCAGGGTAGAGCCACAACTATTTGGAGCACAGGTCCAACAAACATCGATTGTCAGGAAAATGGAACTGTGGCTAAGAATCGTCGGCATGCAACCATCCATCCACAAGGGAGTACATCAGGAAGAGGTGGAAGGACCTACGGGGGAAGGTACGTTCCATGGCATCACAACACCAGATCGCTGAGCACATGACAGGCAGTGGGCCCCCACCCCCTCCCCCACAGTTCATGTCTTGGGAGGAGAAGGTCTTGGACATACTGCATACAGAGGGCCTGACTGGAATACCTGGAGGACTGGACTCTGGTAAGTACCCAAAACATCCATGTCACAAATTTGTTGTGTCCTGCATGCTTCCTCACCATCAAAATACTCCCCATTTCACTGTATGCCTCACTACTCCTCCCACCTAATCACCTAATGCCCCTCTCCTGCATAACACACCTCCACCTAAACCAACTGGCCACACACTCCTTGCCAAGGGCACGGATAGCAGTAGCTAATACTATCACTACGACTCCCACAATGCACTAGCCCATCTACGATAAAACCAGGAATGAGCACATCACTTCGACAACTCTTGCATGTATGACTATTGCCCTCATCAGGATGAAGACCCCAGTGAGACCAAAACGCCTGGATGTTTGGACAGTGACGACCTACCTGGCCCATCTGGGACATCTGGTCAGTCTATGACTCCCAGCCTCACCCTGCCCACATGAATCCTCCTGTTGCTACAACATCACAGCCAACACTTCGTTCCCAAACCTGTGTCCCAAGGACTGTTCAAACTATTGTGTGCCCCACAGTACAGGGACCTGAGTTGATCCACGACACCCCAAACAATAAGGGTCCTGCTAACACTGGGAGTGGGCACACCGTACCAGGGGCACAGGCACCTGGGGGCTGTGGGCATGGGAGGGAAGCTGTGGGCATACCAAACTTCCCAGGATGGATGGGCCAGATTATTATAATGTTGGGGGAATACCATGGGCTGCAGAGGGAATACCATCAGGAGGACATACAGCAGTGGCAGGCCCACAATGCCACCATGGCCTCAATTGCAGGGGTGCTGAGGAACATCAACACCACTGTTGGACCTGGCCCTTTTTGCTGGGTCATCCCCAAACTTTTTGCCTCCTTCCTCCTATTTTTCCTGACCTACTTTTGTTGGCTTTAGGACTCTGAGCACTTTACCACTGCTAACCAGTGCTAAAGTGCATATGCTCTCTGTGTAAATTGTACTGTTGATTGGTTTATCCATGATTGGCATATTTGATTTGGACTAGAGGTGCCCAGGGCCTGTAAATCAAATGCTACTAGTGGGCCTGCAGCACTGGTTGTGCCACCCACATACGTAGCCCTGTAATCATGTCTCAGACCTGCCAATGCAGTGTCTGTGTGTGCAGTTTTCAACTGTAAATTCGACTTGGCAAGTGTACCCACTTGCCAGGCCAAACCCTTCCCTTTTCCTTCATGTAAGACACCCCTAAGGTAGCCCCTAGGTAGCCCCAGGGACAGGGTTAAGGTAGGACATATACTAATGTGTTTTATATGTCCTAACAGTGAAATGTGAAATACTGCCAAATTCGTTTTTCACTGTTGCAAGGCCTATCTCCCTCACAGGTTAACCTGGGGCTGCCTTTAAACATGATTAAAGCGTAGATTCCCTTTTGGAGCAGATAGACATGTGGAGTTTGGGATCTCCAAACTCACAATTTAAAAATACATCTTTTAGTAAAGTTGGTTTTAAGATTGTGTGTTTGAAAATGCCACTTTTAGAAAGTGGGCATTTTCTTTCTTAACCAGTCTGTGACTCTGCCTGGTTGTGGATTCCCTGTCTGGGTTAGTATGACAGTTGGGCTGTTTGCACCTCTCTCTAGACAGTGACTCAAAGGGAGCTGGGGTGTAGCCTGCATATCCTGATGAGCCGTCTGTGCTAGGTGGGAGGGGAGGAGTGGTCACTCACACCTCAAAGGGCTGTGCCTACCCTCACACAATGCAGTCTCCAACCCCCTGATGTGTGTCTGAGGCCTTGGCTAGGCAAGGCAGGATTTCACAAACAAGTGAGACTTTTCTTTGAAGTAAGCCTACTTCAAAGGCCAGAATGGTTATAAGAAGAGCACCCAAAACCAAAGACTTTAGACCCGTCTTGGGGTAGACACTCTACCTCACAGACACTTCAGGACAAGAAACCTGCTGGTGAAGAATCCTTGAACCAGACCTGCCAGGCGGAACTGCCTGGCTGCCCAAAGAACTCACCTGGACTGCTTTTCTGAGAGGGACTGCTGGCTTGCTGTTGCCCTGCTGCCTTGCTGCTCTCTGGCTGTGCTAAGAAGTGCTCTCCAAGGGCTTGGATAGAGCTTGCCTCCTGTTCCCTAAAGTCTCAGGACCGAAAAGACTTCACTCCTGCAACTTGACTCATTGTGCAGCAAAAATTAGACGCACAGCCTGCCCTGCGGTGAAAAATTCACTGCACTCCGAAGATCGACGCAGCGCCAGCCCAGGATTCCACGCATCGACCCTGGGGCGTCTGAAAACCCCACATCTCAAAGAGGATCCAAGTCCGTACACCGGAAATTGACGCAAAGCCGTGGGTGAAAAATAACGAAACAAGTCTGTGTGCGAAGGGGCGAAACCGACGCACACATCCCTGTTATCCACACACCGCCTCCTCTGCGGTCCCCTGAAGAGATTTTGAATGCAAACCAGGTATTTTGTGCTTGCAAGAGACATTTATTGTTTTTAAAATACTAAAGACACTTTATATCACATTTACAGTGCATTTTAATCGTTTTGCATCTTATCAGATAAATATTATATATTTTTCTAAACACTGTGTGGTGTATTTTTGACGTGCTTTACTGTGTTATTGCATGATTTTTTGCACAAATGCTTTACACATTGCCTTCTAAGTTAAGTCTGACTGCTCAGTGCCAAGCTACCAGAGAGTGGGCACAGGATAATTTAGATTGTGTATGACTTACCCTGACTAGAGTGAGGGTCCTTGCTTGGACAGGGGGTAACCTTACTGCCAACCAAAGACCCCATTTCTAACAACCACCCTGTGTGCTTCCTTGACCCACCAGCAGGCCTCTTCCATTAGCAACCTTACATCTGTCCCATATACATCAGTGGCAGCTAGTGGGATGGAAGCCCTGGCAGGGGAAATACAAGCCTCAGACACCCCTCCCTCTATAGCAGAAGAACCCCCCGCAAAGATGGATGTCCACCCAGACATCCGGCTGGAGCAGATGCCAAGACCAAACCCACTGCTAGGAAGTGAACCTCACCTGATTTGTTTCCCTTGTGTGCCACTGAGCCACCCTGTTGACTGCTCTGAGACACTACTCCATTTTCCCACTGCACTTGGACACTGGACTCATGCAACCAACTGCTGTAGCAGCTACTGTGATGATTCCATCTACCATGAACTCACTCATCACCCTCATTTCTATTTATGCACCTTATTTTTATTTTCATAATCATGATATGCACAATAAATCACCATTGAACACAGCTACTGTATATGTGTCTTTAATAAAACATCTACAATTGTCATGTTTGCCAACTGTTGTCTGGTTATGCCCTCCTACATCGGGCAGGCAGCGTAGTGAACAGCATAGGGAGGCACCCTCTGCAGGAGACTAAAAAAATACTTATATGACCCAGAGCAACTGTCAGAGAGGGAGTAATCCAGGGCCACACAAGAGTAAAGACAGTATTCCAACCTGCAAAAAAGCCCATGACAGAGAGTACCTTCAGGATGAAAGGCATGCACCCACACAAAACACACATGCAAGTAATAGATGCCGGCCCAGTGTAGAACACCTCATAGGCAGGGCCCCCCAGATATTACCATTCATCACTAGTCACAGACTTATCACACAAATCATTTACCTGCCATCTGTCATGTACAACCCTCATCTTTGGAATCATTTAGCAATGGATAATGACTATGAATGACTCAAGCCGTAGGTAGCAGAGGCACAGATTAGAAACAGTCAGTGAGTGGAATGACATGAGTACAGGAGAATGTAGCAAACATAACTCAAAACTGGTCTGTTCATTTGAGAAATGAATGTAGGTAACTGTATTGTACACTCGTTAGAGATCAACGACTGTTACTGTGCACCTTACAACCTTTCAGTCAGTTTCCACAACTCACACATAGGGATAGGACCACATTACACCACCACTGAAGAATCATGTCAGGAGGACAATTATCACCAAGTCACCTCTGATATTGGACATACATGACTTAGTAAACCCCACTCCACATACATGTATGTCATTGGAAGTACTGATTGGTGAGCTCTGTCCTGGGGTATGCTGCACCTTCTTCCTTTGGCTCCTCATCACTTGCCTTTTCAGCATTTGAAGCCACTGGTTCAGCTGCCTCACCTTTATCAGCTAGCAAAAGTATCTGACGTTTCAGGGCTAGATTATGAATTATGCAGCAGGCAACAATGATTTGGCATACCTTTTGGGTTGAGTAGAGGAGGGCACCTCCAGATATGTCCAGGCACCTGAATCTTGCCTTCAGGAGGCCGAAAGTATGCTCAATGATACGCCTTGTCCTCCCATGGGCCTCATTGAAATGGAGTTCCCCAGTCAACAGCCAAGGAAGGTTTGGATACCCAGAGTCACATGTGTGCACAAATGTAGGACTTTTAAAAAAATAGGTACAGTGACTGGGCAGATTGTGATGACAGGTGCCATAACAGTTAAATATATATATACATATGCATACATACCAAGGAGCTATGCCCTCTCAGTGTGTAGCCGTGCCATCATGTGTGGGACACTGCTGTTCCTCAAAATGTAGAAGTCATGCACTGATCCTGGAAACTTGGCTGTCACTTGAGAGATGTACTGGTCTGCCAGAAACACCACCTGAACATTTATGGAGTTGTAGTTCTTCCTGTTCCTATACACCTGTTCATTGGCACTGGGAGGGACCAGGGCTACATGGGTGCCATCAATGGCCTCTATCACATGAGGAATGTGTCCCAAATCATAAAAGTCTACCTACACATGGGCTAAGTCTGCACGTTGGGGGAACCTGATGTAGCTGTCCAGGTGCTTTAACAGAGCACACAGTACATCCTTCAAGACAAGACTGCACATGGTCAAGGACATCCCTACTGTTAAGACCACTGTATTCTGAAAGGAGCCTGTGGCCACATAGTGTAGCACTGGCAAAACCTGTACAATGGGAGGGAAGCAATAGGGATTGCGTATGGCTGGCAAGAGTTCTGGCTCCAACTGTGTACAGAGATCCATGATGGTGTAACGATGTAGATGATATATCTGGATTACATGCCTGTCCTCCATGGTTGCAAGGTCAAATAGTGAATGGTACACTGATGGTTGCCTCAATCTCCTCATAGCAGGATATCTATGTTGAGAGGAGAGAATGTACAATGAGTAAAACAGTTGGCACATGTTAGCACCACAAGGTATATTAGCTCACACCTAACACTATAGGAGATGCGTTTCACTTCTGCCATATACAATACCGACCATGGTAATTTGCATGTTACACCCTCATTGCTGCACACTGGCTGACATTTAGGACGTATAAGACACGTCACATATGTAATAGTACATCTGTGGCTGACTGAGCTGTGCTGCACTGATCATACTTATATTATTGGAATCGACCCATATATAACCCTCGCCTATGTGCCTCCAAGTATCTAAACATAGCTATCAACATTCCTACAGCCTCAACACGTCATTGTGTCAATAATGTCACAATTTGAAGCACTACCATGATGGCACAACATAGGGTCACACCACCAAATGGCCGAGTATTTGTATGGCACACTTAATTAGGCTCATCCATGGATTACGTGTGCACAAAATAGCAGTCACCTGTCCTGCTGTAGTGGCCATTTGGAAGTGACCTAAGTCCACCAGCGGGAGACGTTATGGCGGTAGGCAGTCGCAACCGCTGTGCAAATTGCCATTGGTTAACACTGCTGCCTCTGGTTGACTTGGACCAATGGCGATGACTGCTGGCGGTGATGGTCCTGTACGTGGTGGCCGTGACCACCATTTTCTGCAGCCTTCTGCAGCCTTGCTGCTGTTGACTCCTGACACTGTTGCTAGCAAGACCTCCACGAAGTGAGCTACTGTGTACTGCCTCTGGGAGAAATCATGCCACATCCTGCAGGTGATAGGGCCCCTGTCTTCAAGCCCTGTATGGACAGCTATATGGGGCACCATAGGAGCAGGTGAGTCCAATGTGTGTTAGGGGTTCCGTGTGACGCTGATTACTGGTGGGGGTGTATATGCATGCAGAGGCCATATAGTGAAGGCGTGTGAGCAGAGAGGATGTGAAGGTGTGGCCACATGCTGTGACGGATGTGTAGTGTCCACTCCTGATGGTATGGTGCATGTGTACATTACTTTCTCCTGTCTCATCCCTGCAGGTGAACGCCCATCAGAAGAAAGGGATCTGGTGTGCCATTGGCAAGCAAGTGCAGACCCTGGGGGTCCCCGGCCGGCGGAGCACTGGGTTGTTGCAAGCGGTGGGAGTTCCGGAGGCGATGGGCCCAGGAAACCCTGAAGGTCAGCTGGGGATGTCCTCCCAACAAGGGAGGGGTGCCCATTGGAACGTGATCCCCCTGAAGGCCAGCATTTTGGCAGTGGCCTACCTTGAGGTGGATGGGCATTTGAGGGCAGCATAGAAGCCACAAGGGGGTGAGTACTGGCTGTATCCAGATACTTGGCTCCGGTTGTATGATATTTGCTGCCCCACTATAGCTTTTGTGACAATGTAGTAAGTGCAACATGTATGTATACTAGTAGACATGTGGAGTTCCCACCTTGCCTGAGTAATAGATGTGGCTTCAGCGTTTGCTATCGGTCAATAACATCACCTGTATCAAGACATCTCCATGTCTGCATGTGGAGATGATCAAATTACAACTCCATCCTGCCTTTTCCACAGATGGGAGCTTGTGTAGCACCCTACCCATTGAGTTTGACCTTGTCCATCTATCAGCATATAAGCATTAGTGGCTCTAAGTTGTCTGTCCACTCCCATATGTATTGATCACATGTATTTGCAACTGTCTGACTCTCATCTTTTGTACAGGGACTATAGACATCTAGATCTGGTACAGGTGTAGACTCCATATGAGGCAGCTATCTTATTTACACCACAGATATGGCCTGTACAGTACTGTACTGATGGCTTTGTAGCGGGATCCCCACTGTAAGTTTATCTTCAATCTATGGGTTTGTGAAGGTAGCAACTGTAGGCTAATATTTTTAGGGTGTCTGATTAGGTATATTCTGACTCATCATGCATGTCCGTGTGCTTGACTGGTGGGGATATATCTTTGAACCCAAAGGGTTTGCTGTAGAGGAGGTAAGTGGCTAGGCAGATTTCAACACTGACAATATGCTATGGAAATGGCATGTGTGCCAATGCCCTACTAATTACACTGCAACATAGTTCATGTGCAGCCTACATCATGTCTCACTGGTTATTTGGGGGCACATCTGAGAAAGTGGGACAATGACTGCTTGCACCTTGCCCTAGTAGATGTGGGTAATTTTGACTGGATAAGGTTTCTACAGACTTATAATATGGTGCTATGTTCTTTACGTTCCATCATCATTCCTGTAGCTGTCCCATGTAGTAGTGGAATATGTTGTCAGTGCAATGGCAGTCGTGTAGGGCCATGTGTGCATGATGCATACATGTCATTTTTGTCACGCGTGTGTGTTGTCTGGAATTAGGTACAGGTACAGACAAGTCAGGAATGGTGTTAGTGATGTAGGTCTGCTTATGTTGTGAAGTAGTACTACTGTAACTGCATGTCTGGTGGAATGATAGGTGTCCTATGATGTAATATGTAGTTGTGACACAACACTCATTGATTTTCTGTGAATGTGTCTTGTGTGCCATGTATGCCATTGTAGATGCACATTGATGTATGATTTGTTGTGGTGTATAAGTGTTAGGTGTCTGCTGATCCTCCTCTGTGAATGAGTCAAACTAATCACATGGTTGTACCCCAGACTTATATTCTACACATCAGATGTGACCTGTATTGGAGTCCAACTTGTAGTGGCTACATCACTTAATGGCATGTGTTGTGTGATCTGAGAGTGGAGTAGTCATAACTAACAAGGGACTTTACAGGTGGTCATGGACTGATCAGGTGTAGTTCCAGTTGAGTCACCTGATCTTCCAATATGTGGTAGGAGTATAGGGAGGTCTGTTCAGGGATCAGGTAGTCATTGATACTTCATCCAGGGTATGATGTGCATGCATAAATGAATTAGCTGGTGATCATGTGGATTACTCCAGTCGTGCCAACTATTTTGAAAATTGATGTGGGTGTGAGTCTTGACAAACATGGGCGGCTAGTAGTGACATGTTGTGACATGATGTAGGATATGTGTAATGCCAACACAAATAACATAGCCAGAAGATGTTTACTTACAGATTTGCATGTTTAAATGTGAGTATATGAGGATTTTGTTAACCCTCTCTCTGCCTCTCACTCTCTCTCCCCCCCCCCTCTTGCTCTGTATTTGTGTGTATCAGCATCAGGAGGTGAAGGAGATGAGGCACACGTGAGTGGGGATGCTGCAGACCACAGAAACTTAACTGCTGCAACCAGTGGCAGCAAGGGACCCAGTGGCTCGGAGGGCGAGGGGAGTGCCAAAGGGGAGACTGGATCTTCCACTTCATCTTTGGAATCCTCCTCCAGTGGACACTCACTGGTGGAGTCTTCTGGGACCAACCCAGAAACATCTTTGTCTGCCACCCCCCTTTCTACCACCGGCCTCCCTGTAGCTCCCCAAATAGTTGTCCATGCCCGCTTACCCAGGAGGGTGGGTGTCTCCTTTGCCTCAGGCACCTATGACCTTGCCCCAGTCAGCCTTGCTGCCCTCAGTGAGGAGGCTTGTGACCTCCTGAGGTCGATCTCTGTGGGTCAGTTGACCATCATGAATGCCATCCAGAAACTAGCAACTCAAGTGCAACAGAGTAATGCGTTCCTGGAGGGCATTTATGTGCACTGGCTGGCCTACAGAGATCCTTTCAGGCTCTGGCCTCCACACTAACGGCAGCCAGTCAGCCTTTGCCTTTCGTCCCACCGCCATCTTCCCAATCCCAGACCTCTCTTTCCCATCCCAGCCAGAGCACACAGACAAAGAAACTTGCACCCATCTCAACACAGACAGACGCAAGCACCGCAAGACTCACCACTGGCATGTTCACAAACAACACCCACCTGCATACACACCAATACCCACTACCTGCATAGACTCCCCACCACCCCCACCTTCACAGACACTACACCAGACACACCTTCAGACACTACACCAACATTCTCCGATACAGACAACACTCCAATCCTACCCACAGTCAGCACAATAGCAGACCCGCAGACATCCACCCCAGTCACCACTGCGGCAGCAACCACAGCCACTGACACACCTACATGCAGCACTTTGTTCATACCTGAAGACACCACTGCAACAGACAGTCACCCATTCACCATGGCATCTCCCAGCACCTCCTCCCAAAACACATAACTGCCCACATTCACCCACCCAACAGACACCCAGCACCCACAAGCACTCCTCGCACACATGCACCAAAGACATCAACCAAGACACCTCCGACTACCAGTCCCTCTCCTTCCACTCCCAAACCCCTTTGCCATGACCATCTCCGTGTGTCCAAAAAGATGTTCCTCTTAGTGTTTTCCCACTTCCACACTTCTCTCCCACCCTGTGATACACCCAAACGCACGTGTCCCTCCCTAAGTCCAGCCCTTCCACCTCCAAGTCCTCCACTGCGCCCCTGCCACTACCCATGCCTCCCTGCTAAGAAGTCAATCCCTCCCAAGTGTTCTTAGCCCACCCCTAAACCTCACCCTAAGCCTCCCTCCCAAGCCCAAGCCCCTGCCCAAAGAGCCCCCTTTCAAGCCAAAGCCCAAATCCCCCCACCGTCCACCCTCTTCCCTGAGGTGCCTGCCTGCCCTCTTGATGCCTCTACCCTGTGGTGGTCATGTAGCAGTCTGGAGTCATGTAGGGGCACACTGAAGACCCGTATGTGCATTGTGCACATTATTCTATGGACTGGCATATGGCCTTTTAATTTGTACATACTTACATATTTATTCACTTTTTTATTAATCTAGTATATCTGGGCTAACCAGGTGTTGGTCCCATGGTCACATATTTGTCCTGCCGTTCTTTCAACATGGCTATTTTGGTCTTGCATGCTTTGGTGTATGTGAGTGAGTATCTTTTGTGTGTGTGTTGGTTGTGCTACCAGTGTCTTGGCAGCATGTGTGGGTGTGGGCTTGGCGTTTTCCCTGCAGTAATGGCTGTGTATTGTTTGTAGGACATGTTTGTGTTTGGGACATGCATGTATGTTGATCTGGTGTGTGTTGTTTGTGTTGACATGTGTTATTCACGGTGTGGCCTTGTGTGGTTGTACTGTGTGCGTGGTAATTTGTATATCAGTAGCGTTGTGTGGTGTGTTTGCGTGGTATGACATATTCTTCGTTGCATGGTTGTATGGCTGTGCTTTGGTTGTCAGGTGTTGTGAGTGTTGTATGTATGTAAGGTCAGCTGGAAGTGTGTATTTTGGTTGCTTGTTGATGCGTTTATGATGTTGCGGCTGTGGTGTAGTTGTGTGAATTGCTGGAGTTGTGTATTGTGGTGTTCGACTGTGCCAGTGCTGTGTATCTGTGGGTTGTGTCGTGTTTTGGAAGTGTGTGTTGGCCGTGGAGTGTGTAGTATGTGTGTGCGTATGTGTATGTGGCTGCGTGTGAATTTGCGTAACAGTGTGAGGGTGCATGTGTGTGTCGGCCTCTCCGCCTGTCCCGATGTGTATGTTGTGTGTGCCTCTGTACTTACGGTTGTTGTTGTTGTTCGTGGTTCCGTTGTAGGAGCATGAACAGTGGGAAGATGTGTAGTTCAGGTTTCTTGGCGGCTACAGACAGGTATGTGTTCCTGAAGGTGACTGTCTCCTTTTATAAAGTTAGTTTCCGCCCGGGTTTCCGTGGTGATGTGACTGCGGCAGAAAGCTTGGTGGTGTGCAGCCTTGTAATTTGTCCGGCAGAAACATGGTCTCCCCTGGCCTGAAGGTGGGAACCGTTGTCTATGGCAGGCTGACCGCAGTCAAGTAGCTGGAAGTGGGTTGGCTGTATTCAGTTGGGAAGACCGCCATGCTCATAATTCAATGGTCTTCTCCGCTGGCCTATTGGTGGTATGACTGCCGCCGCCAACATGGCGCTCCTGTGACTGCCAGACTCGTAATGACCCCCTGTGTCCAGTGTCTCCTGTCCCAAAACTATCACCTCTGAAGTTTGTATTAGTAGTAAACTGGAGGTCAAAACCGTGAGAAACCTGGTTTGACCCAGAGGGATGTGCTTTACTGGATCCTGTACTGAGACTGGCTAATCAGAATCAGCATGCCATCCCTGCTGAAGTGCAAGTGCTTTCTGTACTCCATTTCTTGGCTACGGGCTCATTTCAGGTGACAGTGGGCATGGGTGCAGGGTTCTCACAGCCAATGTTTAGCCTCGTCTTGTTCAAATTCCTGGATGCATTTGTACAACACATGCAGACATATGTTGAGTTTCCACCAAAGGGCTGAATTTTCAAGTCTGAATGTTATGCCTTTGCTAACATTCCCCATGTGATAGGTGCCATCGATGGCACCCACATAGCTCTCATCCCCCCAAGAGTGAATGAACAGGTGTACAGAAACAGAAAGAACTTCCACACAATGAATATACAATTGGTGTGTACTGCTGACCAGTACATCTCACATGTAAATGCCAGGTTTCCAGGATCAGTTAATGATTCCTTTGTCCTGAGGAACAGCAGTGTGCCGCACATGATGAAACAACTACAAGGGGACAGAGGATGGCTCATAGGTGAGTGTGTATGACACTGGATCAGTACAAAGCTGACAGCCAGGCTGTATGCAGGTAAGGGCAGTTTAGGACAGTCCTGCTTCAACCATTTTTGCAGATGATTCTGGCTACCCCAATTTGCAATGGCTTCTGACACCAGTGAGAAGTCCCAGGACAGATGCAGAGAGGAATTATAATGAGGCCCATGGAAGTACTAGGAGGGTGATTGAGCGCACTATAGGTCACCTGAAGGCTAGATTTCGTTGCCTCCATCTCTCTGGGGGATCCCTGTGCTATGGCCCTGACAAGGTGTGTAGAATAGTGGTGGCCTGATAAATGATGCACAACGTGGCTGTGAGGAGAGCTGTCCCCCTACTAGATGAGGAGGGTGATGTACATCCAGACCTGCTACCTCTGAGAGGGGTTGAGAGTGATAGTGAGGATGAAGAGGGGGAAGATGTCCACTCCAGGAACCACTGATCCAACTATAAGTCCAGTGACTATGAGGTACTGTTCACTGATGCTGTTGTCTGCACTGCATATTGTTGGTCGGACTCATTTGTTTGGGGATGCGGTGTTTGTAGTCAATGACACTGTTACCTGAAGGCTAAGGTGGCATGTGCCATGGAAACAAACATGGTGTACATTTTGGTTTACTCCAGACGTTGTTGTGCGCGGGGTACCATTCCTGCAATAAAGGTATCAATATGGAATTTACCGGCAAATGCATTCACACTTACATTTAAATTTTCCTAATGACAGGGGACATACAAATTGGTGTAAATGTGTTGTATTACGTGTCATAATTGCATAGATGCGCTGTACAGTGATAGGGAGCGGGCCCATGGTGGATGTCCATACCGGGTGCATGGGCTCAGTGATTGGTGGCAGTGGGTATTGGTCCATGTGTCCCTTGCTAGTTGTTATGTTGCTATTAGCGGATGAGGATGGTAGCACAGTGGCACACTTGGGAGACAGTTCAGGTCAAAGTCACTTCTTAGTGGGGGCCTTGGTCTTGGCAGGTGTTCCAGTGCCATACCTGGGTCTAAGGGCACGTTTGAGTGTCTGGTGCTGGGCTGCACGGGTAGGGGTGCAGGTCTCTTGTGTGTCCTCTGCCAGTGCCACCAGTCCAGTTGCTGCTGCAGATGTAGAGGGCAGCTCTGTCTCCAAGGCAGTGGTAGGGGCTTCCAGGTTTGTGGGGGTCTCAGGCTGGCTTGGGTAGTGGTGCTGCAGCACCCCTGCAATAGTGGCCATGGTGGCATTGAGTTATTTCTACTGCTTCATGGTCTCTTGGTGTTGGGCTATCTGCAGCCCTTGACTCTGCCCCCGGGTGGCCAGGATCTGGCCCATCCTGTCTTGGGTAAGGTGCTATGCTCCCAGGACCTCAGAGAGCACCTCCTGGGTTGCAGCATTCATCCTTTGGCCACCCCCTGGGCCACTGATGCCCTCCCACTGGGCCTAGCCCCCTGTGCCTTTGTCCCATGCACAGGTCTTGCTGTCCCACTTGCACTGGGGCCACCTGTTAGTTGGTGGTGACTCTGGCCTCTGTACATGTGGTCCGCCAGTCTGTGGCCTGGAAACACTGGTGTGGGGGTCATTTGGCCTGAGCTGATGGTGGTGGCTGGGTGGCAGGGGTATCGGTGGTATTCTGGGTGGGGCTGCTGGAAGGGGACAGGCCATGACTGTGTGGTGGGCCAGAGTGATCCTCACTGTCCATACATCCCTCTCCAGTCTCCTGAGTGAGGCCTCTGTCTCCATGTGGGGCACTAGCACTCCTTGGCCTTTCCGTCAGGGTGGCATGGGTGGTGGTGCCTGTGGGTGGAAATGTACATGTATGTTACATGTACTAATTCAAATAAGGATGCACAGCTCTGCCCTGTTTTGTGCTGTTTATTCCCCTGTCGGGCCATGCAGGGACCTATTGTGGGGTTATCTTTACATTTTGCATGGGATGTGGAAGTGCATTTTGGGTGCTGTAGTGCCATTGTGATTCCTTGCAGGGGTAGGTGGCTGTACATAAGGGGAGGGATGTGGGCCTGTGAGTGGGTTTGTGGGCATGCAGGGTGACTGGATGTAGTGATTGTGGCCTGGGTGGGGTAGTGGTCCTGGTGGTAGTTGGAGGGGTGGGGTGGTACATGCATTACAGGTGTGGTGGATATGAAGAAATTGTAGATGACTTACCTGAGTCCAGTCCTCTGCTGAGTCCAGTGAGGGCCTCAGGGTAAAGGATAGCCAGTACCTTCTCCTCCCAGTTGGAATAGTCAGGGTGTAGGTGGGGTTCCTCCTCCAGTCTTCTGGACGGCAATGTTGTGCCTGGATGCCATTAACCGTACCTACCCACGCAGGTCGTTCCATCTCTTGCGGATGTCATCCCTTGTGCGTGGATGTTTTCCTACCTCGTTGACCTTGTTTACAATTGTCTGCCATAACTCCATCTTCCTGGTGATGGGTGTGCGCTGGACCTGTGCCCTGAAGATTTGTGGCTTGACCTTTAGTATTTCGTCCACCATTGTCCTTAGATCCCTATCTGTGAAGCGAGGGTGCTTAGGGGGTGCCATGGTGTGTGTTGTTGGTGGTGTGTTGTAGGATTATTGGTGAGGGTGCTGTTGTGAGGTTGGGTGTGTGACTTGTGTGATGTTGAGTTCAGTGTATGAGTGTTGTGTTGTCAATATCTCTCGTACTATTGGCATTGCAAAGGATTGTTAGGGTGTGTATGTGAGTGTTTTGTAGTGTTGTGGATGTGTGTCAGGTGTGTGGGTTTCAAACTTGCCAATGTGTACATTTCTTGCTGTTGGGTCCCAGTGCTGGCCGTGGCGGTCCGTACCACCAATGGTCGTTTGACAGCCACTATCTGCCACAGTGATTTGTGCATCATTATTTGGAGGGAGGAGGATTTGTCTGCTTGGAGGTGGCGGGTAGGGTGTACAGCCTTTCCGCCATCAAGGGTCCTGGTAGTGGGTGGAGGTAGCAGAATTTTTGGAGATTTCTGTTTTTGGCATCATTATAGGGCGGTTTGCTGTTCACTGCCAATGGCGGTCTTCTGTTCATCGTCTCCACTGCGGTCGGCGGTGTTTCCCGCCATGTTCATAATGACCACCTAAGTACCTGATTTAGAGATTGGCAGATCGGGTTACTTCGTCACAAATGTGACGGATATCCTGCATGCCGTATTATAATTCCATTGTAGCCTATATAAATTGTAATATGGCCTGCACATTAAGCTGTGCATCAGAAATATTGGAAAACAACCCTCCCCTAGATACAACACATGTGGGCCTGCACACAGTGGTCACTTCCATGAGCCCAACTTTTGCACCAAATAACTTTGTAGAGGCCACATGAGACCAATGTGGCACAGCCATCAAAACCTAATGGGCAACGGCCCTGGGTTCCCACATTCCCAACTGTTGAGACAAGCACTAATGCTACCCCTTCTGGCATTGACCCAACCAACAGGCCATCCTTCCTCAAAGGCCCTCCTGGTCTCGCAAGGAGCAACTAAAACACCTGCTGGCCCCATGCCTCTTTGCCTAGCAATTTAGCACACGTGATTATACAACATGGGATAAATGATAACCTTGAACAGGTCTATCCAATTAGTGGGCCCACCCTACTCCTGGCGACAGCAGAGATTATGACAACCAGCCACAACCAAGACCAACTGCCCAATGACTGGAGGCTAAGTGGAACGACAATCAGACAAGAACAACATCAAGATCAACTGCTCAGCAATAGGAGGCTAAACGGCCCAATAACTAAGCTCTCACCTCCATACACAAGCAGTCACCGAGGTGCACTTAGGTCCCCAACCTTCCAACTCCAACGGGCACGGACTTTCAACCTACCAGACTTGGAAAAGCCACACACGTAGGCACCAAGGAAGAGTTTGAATTGCAATCATTCCACATCACACTCCGAGGGGTGCCCACAACATGCTAAACAGATGCAATTTGCTACATCTGTTCCAACAAATTCCAACACTGAAGGACCT
Organism: Pleurodeles waltl; assembly: GCF_031143425.1. Classification (NCBI taxonomy): domain Eukaryota; kingdom Metazoa; phylum Chordata; class Amphibia; order Caudata; family Salamandridae; genus Pleurodeles; species Pleurodeles waltl. The sequence goes on from NC_090448.1 coordinate 1,129,860,454, forward strand.
GACCTCAGCCGAATTAACTTCTGTAAGGTTCACTCTAATCCCAGGAAAAGGAAGCATGGACGCCACTATAACTACATGGCAATGAAGGGGCCTCAGAGATGCCATTCTGAGCAAATCAAGGACCTTTGAGGAATGGGGAATTGAGCTGTTAAAGCTACACCCACCGAAATACCACTTGTCTTTCTGCCACAGAAGCCCCTCAGGGTGCCCGGGAGCATCCTGAGAGGGGCACTACCCACGACTGGCTTCCAAGTGCGTCAAAAGCTGCAAACTCCTTAGAAGTATTATGTGGCCATAATCAAAGAAATGTAAGGTATATGACAAGAAGTAACAACAATGACAGGTGGAGCCAGTTGGGTAACTTTCACTGCGGCATCCGAGAGGATTATTCTTAGCCATGATCAACCAATCTTCTGAGTACCTTCAAACTAATCTCTGCTGACCAAGCATTCAAGGCTCAAGGACCCCACCACCACCTCCCCTCACTTTCAAAAGAATCTCATTGATTGACAAGACTTCCAACTCCAAGAGTTCCCATGGGTTCCAAATATCTGGCAGTGGGCTCCTCTACACGAGCTGAAGCTACAAAGTTAGTCAGGACTATCAAATGGGGGGCCACATACACCTTAAAGTGACTAAGGGTTTGCAAGGTGACCATTGACCCTACAATCACTCAAGGGGACACGAAAAACAAGTGGGGTAGGCAGACCACAGAGCTTATGGACTCTTTATTAGCAACCGGGGGCAGTAAGCAACTCTCAAGGACAACAGGGACGGATCAGTTTAACCAGCAGTTCAGCACGGTCATTGTCACCATGAGGAGAATGTTAAGAAGGTCCTTGCATTACCGCAAGCACAACCTCACCATTAAAACTGTAACGGTTACCATCAAATTGTGCAAAGAACATAAAAAAGCAGTGGGGGAAGGTAAGAAAGCTGCAGAAGAAAAGAACTGGCTAAACATACATCAAATGCTCCAGGAAAGAAGCCTAGTCTGCTTTTGGAATCACATTATCATGCTAAAAGCCCCAAATTCAACTACAGAAAAAGGAGTCACATATGAGTCATGGAACAGAGCTATATTCTAGCCACCCAGCAGCACCATTCTACTCGGATATATGGGAGCCTTTGGACCAGTCAACATGGAACCAGCAGGATTTAATTACACTGGCCCAGGTTCGTAAAACTATTAAGGGAATGAAAAATGATGGGGTGCCAGAACCCAATGGCCTTCTTACTGGGGCTTTTAAATCTGCTTTGGAGGACTGGGCAAAGATCTTAACTCCCTCTTTTAACCAAGCTCTCTTTTCCACCCAAGTTCCAGATGCATAGAGGGGCTCCATACTGTGCCCTATAAATTGAAGAAGGGGAACCCAACAAAGCCATCTAATTACTGCTGGATATCCTTTCAAACCAAAAGGCCAAAGCCTATGCTGAACTGCTACAGCTAATAGTGTGGGTTCTGGACAATGATATTCTCCCATTCTTTCAGACAGGCTTTCAAGCAGCAGCGTCAACTATAGACAACATTCCCACACTTGCTTTCCTGAGTCATCATGCAGCCCAAAGAAAACAGCTTCCACTCTTTTGCTCTTTTATTGATTACAGCGCTGCCTTTGATAAAGTAGACTGGCCCACATTGTGGAGAAAACTAAGCTTGTGGAGCATTCCCTCTAATCTCTTATGAATTATAATTTATCTTTATTCAGACACATGGGTCCACGTAAGAACTGGGCCACACACTGTCACTTCCAAAATCAGCACCAAGAGTGGTCTGAAGCAAGGCTGCGTCATCACACCCATGTTTTTTAACCTATACACAGCAGACCTGGGTAAAGCTCTGGTGAGCAGCTGTCTGACCCGACCACGACTTGGCCACTGGGACTTTACAAATTCTTCAATATGCAGATGATATTGTATTAATGGATCACACCAAAGTGGGCATATAGAGAGCACTGAGTACCCTCCATACATACAATAACAAAACTGTCTTATGATAAATCTGGACAAGACCAAAGTAAGAAACGTATTAATGGCATATGGGGACCATGATCATTAAAATGGTAACAAAATATAATTACTTTAGGGTTGCTAAAAAAGAAAGCTGCAGCCATTATGTACAGCATTGCCTGCCTTAATAAGAAATTAGAAAGTGCCCCAGCACTACCCAACGGGCATCAGGCTTTTTCTGAGACCTGCACTTTCATTCTAGACCACGGGCAGTGCTCAGGTTATAAGAAAGTAATTCAACTGCCTAGGTATCTTCATAGTTCTAGTATTCGCATGGAATTCGGGTTGTCAAATTAAATGGTAACTTGTGAGTCTGCTATCCTGAAATACTATGAACACATAATGAAAGCGCCGGGGAATTCACTCAGGGTTTGCCTGAAGGATACATGTGAGAGTCCAGGGAACCCATGGCATCAGCAACTACAGAAGGCAATAACATCTTTCCAGTTATATGCACCAGCACTAACCCTCAATACCATCTCTTTTGTGACTTGGAAAAAATAATCACCAGGCAGCTGCGACTTACTTAATTTCAGCAAGACACTGCTTCCCTAAAGTCCTCAGGGGTTTCACCTCCTCTGAACACTTCATATCTGGTAGGAAAACCCCAGCCTTACCTCTCAGAGGCCATTAACTGCTGAGCGTGGAAAGAAGATTGCTTGGCCTGCCAGTAGATGACTTTAACCCGGCACGGGCCATCCCAAGAAAGTAGGGGGTATGCAAACTGTGCAACTGCAAGCGTGAATTATGGCTCCGCCTCCTGTGCTGCTGCCCCTCCCGTGACACCATCAGGAGGACCTTACTGCAACCACATCTTTTGATGAAGAGGGCCCGCACCTGTCAGGAGGCCTCCTCCATATGCTTTTCCAGTCCGACACAAAATCTTTATCAAACTGTGGTAAATATGTCAAAGAACGCAGAGGTCCCCTTCGACTCGAACCACTGACTCTCAATCTGTTAATTATAACCAAAAGCTCATAACGGACTACTGTACTCTGAAATCTGAAAATGCATAATCTGCATGGCAAATGACCTACAGGCCACTTATGACACGCAGCATTTTATAACTGCCAGTGATGCTTAAAACCACTGCTTTTATTGCCACATTTTAACCACTCAGATTCTGGGTTTTATCATTGTTTGTCTCACTTTTTAGCAGTCTATATGATTTTATTTCAACTAATCTTATTCTTTGGGTGTCACAAGGTTACAATTGTTTTAGAAATAATTTTACTGGTTGCTTGAATATACACAAATATTGTTATAGTTTCTATTAACTAAACAGTAAACTGATTCTGATATTGATCCACAGCAGTTGGCACTCCAGGGTAAGTCATAGATTACGTTTTTCCTCATGAGGCCAGAAAGAGCCCAGCAACCCTGGTCCACTGAATCCACTACAGACAGGGAAAAAATGGTGGAGTGTCAAATCCTGAGGACCTACTCAACTGCTGCCTCCATTGTTCGAGGAAGAACATCCCTCATACAGATCCACGCACAGACCATCCGGCCAATAGGTCCTGAAAACTGCAGCAATAAAAGAAGAACCAACTGCATGAAGTAGCCACCACCACGCTCAAGCTACAATTGTGGAACACTGACCTAATGCAAAACAGAGGTTAACTTAATAAGTAGAGCTTGTTCTCGGACATTGTGACAGCCATAACAGAGGATGCTGTCATAATGAACTCCCTTATGGACAAACCCTTAAAACAAAAGCCTTCAACAAATATACTCATTTACAGCTTCTATGGTGATGCTCTTACGGTGTAAACAGAGTTTTGCAACCATAACTCCTGCCAGACTCATAGTCAACATAATCATAATCCTGCCTTTCGCCCTAATAATATTACACTATATTTAGACTTCATGTTATTGTAAAAATAAGCCTCGCCAGAGTGCTAAAGCTAACTCTAACCCTTGCCCCAACCGTAAACAGAAGTGGTGCATATTCAGAACTGGTCATTCTTTATGAAGCTACAAACAACAGGTGCAGAGAATCGGAGTGAACTACATCCTGGGACAGAAGAGGAAATCACATTGATGCCACAGATAAAATCACCCTCTCACAAACCTGCCGAGGTTAATGCTACTGACAGTCATCGTGTCTGAGACATATTTTCATGCAGCGCCTCAAGGAGACCACGGCGATCCATCCTCTTGGGACATTTCTCAAGCTACATCCTAAGACCTGCACCTCAACAGCCAATCCACCTCTGAGGTGGTTAATGCCCCTTTACACTGCTCAACGTTAAAATTGTTTTGAAGGTCTAGGTGGATGCTGGCTACGTTGAATCTGTATTTTAATATGGGAGGGATGTTGGACTCCTTTGTGTCAAAGACATTTAGATGATTTGGGACACTGCACCGTAAAGCAAAGCCAGTAAGCTGCCATTACATTCAGAAGTTGGAGGTCCGCAGACATTTAAAACATATTTAGGTCTCTTTAATAATAACAGAATCCATTACAATTCATAATGCCCAATTCAGAAAATAATTTTCAGACCATCAAATGTTAACAATGTAATACAGTTAACATACCGTTCACAGCAGCGAAAACATGGCACACCTTAAAAAATATAACATTATTTGGAAGAAATAAAATTTCCTTCTTTCTTGTGTTCTAAACCTACACACATTTTCACAATTTAAAGAGATAAGAAAATAATAAAAATCCTTTTTAATGTTGAAATAAAATGATAATAGAATGTATTATGAAACAAATTAGTTTAAGTGCTGATATTGTGTTTTTCATGTTTTCTCAGATGTCTTCATAAACATTTTTCCAAAATAAACTTGCAAATCCTGCCATCACTTAGGAGCACAGACGTGACAAAACAAGAAAAAAATGTAGGAGAAATTCAGTGCATACAGTATTACATATATAGCAGGCCTTAAATAGAATTTCTTGTTGTTTAGGTGTAATGAAGTCAAATTTCTTCTAGCTCTCGATGAAATATGCTGTTATAAGGAGCATGATCTTAGTTGCGCCAAGAAGTCATTGAAGTAGAGCATGGCCGCTATCCATGTTTGAGAGGATCACAACTCACACTGTTGTTCTGAAGCCTGTGATTGGAAGGAAGAGTTTTTTACTTTTTCAGAAGGAACAGCTGGGACCAAGCTGTCTTCATGTTCCTAATGATCTGTTATGTAAGGCTATGCTTGGAGCCGTGGTTGTTTAGAGCTATTACCGAATAATAGTGTAGCAAAAAACACAAACACCATTATAATTGTGTAGAGGCTTTACTGGAGCCCCCATTCCTCAAAGTAAGAGCAAAACAACTGAACTCTCCTGGAATTTAGAATCTGCATTGAAGCTAAACATACATTGACCAATAACATCAAAAGTAAACAACTGTAGTTAGTCTGACTTTGTGACTACACCTAAATTTTGATAGAATATGAAGAGGTAAAGTTTTGAAGCATTCCAAAGCATTCTAACTTACCACAAAGAGGAACTTTGTTTTTGATTGGTTGAACTTTATGTCGGTACACACATCCACTTGATGATTAGCCTGAGGTAGTCACAAGAGGCCAAATGTTGATTATAAGGTAAAATAGTGCTGTTGGCATATTGATGGATTTTGATATTGCTGCCAGTAATAAGACATAAAACAAGTTCCTTGCAGAACCTGTTCATGCTCTACGTGTAACTTTCTACTTTATGTTTGAAGCACATACTACACTATTGGGTTAAGATAAATAGATGAGGCTGTTGATTTTGTTCTGAGGACATTTTTATTTTTTTACTAAGAAACAGGTGCTTGCAACATGTGGAGCCCACAAATGTTTCGACACGGACCCTGCAAACACACCTGACATGTTTCTATGCTGTCTCTTGCCATTGTATGCCTTGTCAAGGTAACAACCTGAGTGTGACATAACAGGGACAGCAGGAAAACTGTCACTCTCCGCTGAGGTCGAAATTCTGTGCTTGCTGAGGCAAAGATTTACTTACCTTACTTATCCTCTCTGTAATGCTAGTAGTAATGTGGAAGAAATTGTGCTATTACATGAGGGTTGGTGAAAGCCCCACTCAGGCAACCATCACAGTCTGTGTCAGGGTGAACCACAAATCCAATCATTAGAACCGGAAATATGCAATTTTAAACTTTTAGATGAAAATTGTGCCCACTGTCATCTGATTGTGCTAGACCATGGAAAATTCATAAGTTCAGGTCAACTACGATGGAGCGTAGGTTGGATACAGAGACCAGGTTAGTTCCGCTGAAAAGCTACCTTGAAACTCCAGCACAAAAAGTTCTGTTCTCAGTATAGGAGGCGAGAGGAGCAGGTAGAGTGTCACAGATAGTTGTTGCTGTAGTGTGAAGAGCAAATTGAATTCGCAAAAGGTTGTTTTTGGAGCTTCGCGTTGATGGTCACTGCTGGCTGTCGTTGCTGTAGCGCAAAATGTAGTTTTGACATTGTCAGTTGCAGCTGGCTGTTGCTGTAGTATGAAGAGCAGGTCTCACCAGAGCTTTGTGTTGGTGGTCGCTGCGGGAGGCAGAGGCTCAGTGCAAATTAGTCCATTTGCAGTCATAAGGAGCCCAAATGTCAGGTTTTCACTTTTTCTTGCAGAGGAGTACATTTTGATGCCAGCCCAGGGTCCAGGACCAGGGAATACACGTCATGTTGATCAGGGATTTCCTTCAGCAGAGGCAAGCAGGATTTAGGCAGGTCCATTTGCAAGTCCAGGCAGGCACAGCTACAGCTGGTCAGGTAGGAAGTTGCAGAGAGCCCTCTGAAGCTTTTTGTGTCCCTGTAGCTCACACAGGAGGTCAGCTAACTGACCATTGGAGTCACTCTTGTTGGCCTAGGATGTGGGTAAGCAAGTCCAGCCTTCTTATCAGACAGGAAGGTGAACCTGTGGCTGCAAGGGCAGTCTTCTATATCTTCCACAGGTCCAAGAGTGTTCTGATGAGTGACTCTGGAAGTCCGATATTTATATCTGGTGCCAACTTTTGTGTGGGTAGATTCCCTGTCCTATCCCCACATCTGGCTCTGAAAAGTTCTTCCCCTTCCACTTTCAAGATCTGGTGTCAGATTTCTTTGTGCAGGAGGCAAAGCCCTTTGAAGTGCAAGTGGGGCTGGATGTAGCACCTCTCAGTCATCCTGCAAAGATGGCCGATCCTGTCCAACCTTTTGTGTTACTGTCTGGAGCCGTATACAGACCCCCACAGCAGAGCATTCACGGTCATGTGACCCACAACCCTGGGAGAAGGTACAAATGGTTGGGACAGGAAGATGAAAACTTTCTAAAAGAGACATCTTCAGAACTGTCACTTACAATCTGACTTTACCATAAAATAGGGTTTTAAATTACAATTAATTGGAGTCTAAACAGCATCTCTTTCTCTGCTCCCAATCCAAAATTAGCACTTATGAAATGTATTCAAGTAACCCAGTGTTAACTAATGGGAGAGATAGGTTTTGCACCACTGAAAAATGACTTTAGGAGCTTCTCACTGCTAGGATATGTAATACCTAAACATATGTCATCTTTTTAAAATACCATGCACCCTGCGCTTTGAGACTTTAGGGCCTACCATATGTGTTACTATTGAGTATTAAAAAAGAATATTTAGGCATGGCAAAGGTTTACTTAGCCTGACTGAAGTGCCAGATAACAATAGTACCATAGGCTGCAGTGGCATGCCTGAGACATGTTTAGAAAGTCTAGTGCAGTGGGTGGCACAATGGGTGTTGCATGCCCATTAGATACATTTCATTCACAGACTCTGGGTACAACGCATGCCATTTACTAGGGACCTAAATATTCAAATTAGGTGTAGTCAAGTGTTACCATATTTGAAGGAGAGAGCACAAGCAGTGGTTAGCACTAGTTAGCAGTGGTAAAGTGCACAGAGTCCTAAAGCCAACAAAAACGAATCCAGCAAAGCAGTAGTGAATGCAAAAGGTTTGGGGGAATACCAGGCCAAAGATGTCAGATCTTACATACTGCTCTAGGTGTTTCTTATGGAGGATTTTCACATCCTTGATGTATGACTTCACACTTTCAAGCTGTGTTTAATGTGTGCCATATCTTCTCTGACCATGGCCCTTTCCAGGAGTTCATAAGTGTGAGCATTCGGTAGGTCAGTGCTTAATTTGTGCCAGTGTCTGCCAATGTTTGGAACTGGCATTAAATTCTTAACACAAGCATTTATTTATTAGTCTGCTACATGGTGGCACAGCCTATTTATATTTGGGCAGATCACATCAGTTTAACAATTATACAATTAAAGAAATAACTCTAGTGTGTCCAGGCCAATTTTACAGCTTTAGTTGGTGGGAGTCGTCCAAACTGTCACATCCTGGCATTTAGCAGTAATGGCAGGTCTAGTTGGTAGTGCAAACTTCAGGGACCTTCTGCCTTCTGGACAATGCATTCGGCCAAGCCCTTATTTTATTGTAAATTAAGCAGTGCAGGGGCCATCTTAGAGTCTGGCATGTCTTTTCTCTTGCCTGACTGAGATGTTACATTGTAGCTATGCTAAAATGTTCGGTCTAGGAACCTGCTCCCCCTTAACATGTTTTTGACACCCTTTGGAGGGATTTCCCCACAATTTGAAAACTACTGACCTGGAGGCTGTCAGTTATTTGAAGGTGTTCTAAATAACAAACAACATAACACTATGGCCCTCATTCTGACCTTGGCGGGCGGCGGAGGCCGCCCGCCAAAGTCCCGCCGTCAGGTTACCGTTCCGCGGTCGAAAGACCGCGGCGGTAATTCTGACTTTCCCGCTGGGCTGGCGGGCGGTCGCCTTCAGACCGCCAGCCAGCCCAGCGGGAAAGAGGCTTCCACGATGAAGCCGGCTCGGAATCGAGCCGGCGGAGTGGAAGCTGTGCGACGGGTGCAGTTGCACCCGTCGCGTATTTCACTGTCTGCGCAGCAGACAGTGAAATACATGTAGGGGCCCTCTTACGGGGGCCCCTGCAATGCCCATGCCAGTGGCATGGGCACTGCAGGGGCCCCCAGGGGCCCCGCGACCCCCCCTACCACCATCCGGATCCCGGCGGTCCGACCGCCGGGATCTGGATGGCGGTAGGGGGGGTCGGAATCCCCGCGGCGGTGCAGCAAGCTGCGCCGCCGCGGAGGATTCAATGGGGCGGCGGTACACTGGCGGGACCCCGCCAGTGGTGCCGGTCCGACCGCGGCTTTACCGCCGCGGTCGGAATCCCCATTGGAGCACCGCCGGCCTGTCGGCGGTGCTCCCGCGGTCCTCCGCCCTGGCGGTCAAAGTCCGCCAGGGTCAGAATGACCACCTATGTGCACAGCAAAATCAGTGCACTATTTCTTTATGATAAGTATTTAATAAACTATTTATCCTGTGAATTAACATAATCACATTAGGGTTGACATTCAGTCCTTAAAGCAACATCAGTTCCACAACATGAGAGCCCCATGCAGCAATCAAATCACCTTTCCTATTGCTCTGCATGTTCTTTCAATTCAAATTCTACTCAATCGTATTATAATTGCAAAACTCCATGAAATATATCAGAGTGCATAAGGGCCATGCATATGAAGCATCCTAATTAGTCTGGGCCAGGAGAGGTAAACCCATAAAAGAGAAATAACACCATTCTTTATAAAAATGCTTTAATTATGGTTGTGATTAAACCTATTTATCTTCTATGTCTCTGTATCATGCTGGATCCAGCTGCACAATTACAAGTTAATTATTTAGAACCTATTAACAGTACTTCAATTTTGTTTAATTAGAGCATGAGAAGGCGGCAATAGGCATGGAATATCGTTTACAAAGGAAAGAGATAATGCAGCTCTTTTCCCATTCGTTCCCCAAACAAATTTGTTCTGATGCTCTTGAATCATGTCCAATGTAAGTACAACATTATCATTTGTAATGGTTCACATTGTTTTGGCAGACACCTTGAGGCAGGCAGGAGGTCATTTGAGAGCAAAGGATAGCATTAGAACTTTGGCATCATCATTTCAAAGGTTTTGTTGACCATAGGTAAATTATTTACAACATTAATATGTCAAAACTCTGCAGTAGCAATCGTTGCGTAAATTCATCAAAATACAACACAAGGGAAAAGACATCAATAAAGTGAAAAAAAGTGTAAAGCAATTAAGAGAGAAACGAGCCTGAATAAGTTACCAGCCACAATCTAGCACAAGCATTTTACCACTAAACTCAGCCACCACATGGCCAGAGACAACCATCATATTGCCAGGCACAACTGTCCATACTGAAACAAAACCACTAAAAGCATAGTCACAAACACCATACTCCTAGGCAAAGCCTAATTTTCCCTGGTGCAGTGACTGTTAGACTTTTCATCCTTGGTGTGGTCTCCCTTAACTTTTTGCCTCTGTTTCCCAGGTTGTTGATGTTTGCTAGACTCTGTTTTTGCTGTTTTTGTTACTCTGGGCACTTTACCACTGCTAACCAGTCCTAAAGTGCAAGTGCTCCTATACAAAATGTGTATGTAATTGGCTTATCCATGATTGGCATATCTGATTTACTAGTAAGTCCCTAATAAAGTGCACTAGAGGTGCCCGGGCCTGTAAATCAAATGCTACTAGTGGGCCTGCAGCACTGGTTGTGCCACCCACATGAGTAGCTCTGTATTCATGTCTCAGACCTGCCACTGCAGTGTCTGTGTGTGCAGTTTTAAATGTAAATTCGACTTGGCAAGTGTACCCACTTGCCAGGCCTAAACCTTCCCTTTTCTTACATGTAAGACACCCCTAAGGTAGGCCTTAGGTAGCCTCAAAGGCAGGATGCAGTGTATGGTTAAGGTAGGACATATAGGGCCTCATTATGACCCTGGCGGGCGGCGGAGGCCGCCAGCCAGGATGCCGCCCTCCAAAATACCGCGCCGCGGTCAAAAGACCGCGGCGGGTATTACGAGTTTTCCCCTGGGCTGGCGGGCGGTTGCTGAAAAACCGCCCGCCAGCCCAGGGGAAAACGACCTTCCCACGAGGATGCCGGCTCGTAATCGAGCCGGCGGAGTGGGAAGGTCCGACGGGTGCAGTGGCACCCGTCGCGTATTTCAGTGTCTGCAAGGCAGACACTGAAATACTTTGCGGGGCCCTCTTACGGGGGCCCGCGACCCCCCCTACCGCCATCCTGTTCATGGCGGCTTTCCCGCCATGAACAGGATGGCGGTAGGGGGGGTCAGAATTCTCATGGCTGCGGAGCGCGCTCCGCAGCCATGGAGGATTCAAACGAGCAGCGGAAAGTCAGCGGGAGACCGCTGACTTTCCGCTTCTGACCGCGGCTGAACCGCCGCGGTCAGAATGCTCGTTGGAGCACCGCCAGCCTGTTGGCGGTGCTCCCGTGGTCGGTGGCCCTGGCGGCCACCGGCCGCCAGGGTTAGAATGACCCTCATAGTAATGTGTTTTAAATGTCCTGACAGTAAAATGTTGCTAAATTCGTTTTTCACGGTTGCAAGGCCTGTCCCTCTCATAGGTTAACATGGGGGCTTCCTTTAAATCTGATTAAAGTGTAGGTTCCCTTTGGGAGCGGATGGAAATGTGGAGTTTGGGGTCTCTGAGCTCACAATTTAAGAATACATCTTTTAGTAAAGTTGATTTTAAGATTGTATGTTTGAAAATGGCACTTTTAGAAAAGTGAGCATTTTCTTGCTTAAACCATTTTTGTAACTCTGCCTGTTTGTGGATTCCCTGTCTGGGTCAGTTTGACAGTTGGGCTGGCTGCACCTCTCACTAGACAGTGACACAAAGGGAGCAGGGGTGTAGTTTGCATTTCATGATGAGCCATCTGTGCTGGGAGGGAGGGAAGGAGTGGTCACTCACACCTGAAAGGGCTGTGCCTGCCCTCACACAATGCAGTCTCCAACCCCCTGGTGTGCGTCTGGAGCCTGGCCTGAGCAAGGCACCATTTCACAAACAAGAGTAAGCCTACTTCAAAGGGCAAAATGGGTATAATGAGGGCACCCAAAACCAAAGACTTTAGAACACTTCTGGAAAGCAAGAGGAACCTCTGCCTGGAGAAGAGCTGAAGAGCTGAGGAAGAAGAGCTGCCCTGCCTGTTACTGTGCTTTTTGGAGCTATCCTGCAGTTGCTGCTTCTGCCTGAGCTAGAGGACAGACTGGACTTTGTTTTGCCTTCCTTCTTGTGAAGAACTCTCCAAGCGGTTAATTTAGAGCTTGCCTCCTGTTATTGAAGTCTCAGGGACAGCAAAGACTTCTCTCTGCCAAGACCTGGAGCTTCTGCTGAGACTCCTACTCAAGTGGTGCCCATCCAGTTCCTGGGACCCTGAAAGGAGAAGTTGGCAGCCCAAGAGTGAGAAATCCACACACCGACCGCCGTGTGGGGAAAAGATCGACGTGACTCCGATCTGCAGCTGAAAAATCAACGCGCCGCCAGCTTCGTAGCTGAAAATCAACGCTCGCCTGCAATGCGAACGGAAGATCGACGCCCCGTGGCTGGAGAAATGACACGCAGCATCGCTGACGGAGGCTGGTGAGATCGCAACCCGCGCTGTGTGGTTTTTGGACCATTGTGCAGCTGAATTTCTGACGCAAACACTGCCGGGTGTGTAAACATGACACAAGGCCTGCCCAGAACCGAGAGTGCTGACCAGATCGACGCATCGCTCTCCTGGGGAGAGAAGAAATGACGCACGCCGAACCAACTGAAGGAGAAACGACGTAAGGTCTCTCTCATGAGTGAAATCGATGCATCACAAACCCTATTTGATGCATACTCTCTGCCAGTGCGGGGTTATTTTTGATGTGCCCAAGGTACATTTTGATGCTATCAGCGTTTTTGTGTGTTTAAAATTACATGAAGACTCTTTTTGCATTTTTAGTGATAACCTGACTTGTGTATTGTGGATTTTTGTCATTTTGGTCTTGTTTTGTTTAGATACATATTCTCTATTTTTCTAAACCTGTGTTGTGTCATTTTGTAGTGTTTTCATTAAGAAACTGTGTGTGTTGGTACAAATACTTTACACCTAGCACTCTGAAGTTAAGCCTACTGCTCGTGCCAAGCTACCAAGGGGGTAAGCAGGGGTTAGCTGGGGCTGATTGTCTTTTACTCTGACTAGAGTGAGGGTCCTTTCTTGGACAGGGGGTAACCTGACTGCCGACCCAAGACCCCATTTCTAACTGTGACCATACACATTAATGGGGTTCTGCCATAATACACCATGGTGGCAGCAAAATGCTACAGCAGTACAACCCGGAGATGCAAGCGGTACAGTATTGCTATGCCTATTGTACCACTGAATATTGACACCAACAATATTGTGGCACACTAATAAGGATAACAGAATATCTAGGGAATAAGGTCCACATGTACGTATGTTAGGAATTGCGATTCCTAAGTGCGACTTCATGCAAATCACAATTAGGAAATCACAATTCCAAATGTACGTAACTTCATTGAGGTTTTTTTGCGATTCCCAGGGGGTCACAAATGGACCTAACTCATTCATATTAATGAGGTACGTCACAATTAAATTTGCGACCCACTGAGAATTGAAAAAATCACAGGGATGGTGTCCTGCTGTGGTCATCACAGCCCCATGTTGTGATTGCTTTTAAATGAAGCAATCTTTTTTTTTTTAAATAAAAAAATTATCTTTTCTGTTTCATTAGGTCGAGCGTGCAAATGCATAATATCTATCTGTGGGCTTTTAACCACGCCCAACGCACGCACATTACTATCACTTGTTCATTGGCTTGCCAATCAAAAACTCTTTGTTATCATTGGTAAATGCTTTAGGTTTGTCCCTCCTTGGGGTTTTGTTACCGCCTTGGCAACCGAACCTGTTACATGGATAATTGCACGTTTGCAGATGCGTTTTACTGCGAATTACCTTCTTTTTCCTTTTGTGTGTCTCCTTTGGGCTCATGGTCATGGCGGCCGTGGCGCTTTGAATTAACTTGCTTATGTCAACTGTTTTACTTTTCATTTCAATTTATGTGGCAAGAAAAGTACAGTTAGGAATTTACAGCCCTAATAGCTCTTACTCAAGCAAATGCAAGACACAGTACATTGCAAATGCTTGTTTTTTAAGAGTACACAGGGGTCTTTGAGACCACTGCCTGCTCTTAAAAAATGTTTTTGCATACATTCTTAAAGGGGAAGGGGTCCCTTAGGGACCACTTTCCCCTTTGCTAAGGCATTAGCACCAAGTTGAAATTGGTGTTAAAAAGCGAATGTTTTAAAAGCGCATTCCGGTCGCAAAACACTCGTACGTAGGGCTATTAGAAAGGGACGGACTTAACACGCCTCTTCCTAATACCGAACCGCTAATCCATTTTGCAATTCGTTAATATGTTAATGAATCGCAAAATAGGGCTTTGCACATAGGAAAATGCTTTTTTTTGGTTGCAAACAGCCCGATTCGTAGATTAAGGCTGTTTGCGACCAAAAAAAAGTTACATACATGTGGCCCAAAATATCGACAGGTAAGGGCATATATGGAAGTATTGATTTACTATTCCTGATGCCACACCTAGATACTTTGAATATATATGTACTGCACAGGTATATATAGGTAGAATTGGGCATAGAAAATCTGGATGTGCTAAACTGGTCATATTTAATTTTCGATATCCTGTCCCCGCTATTCTGTCCTTTCAATATTGTTGATTCAATGTTCCCCCAGCACAGCTGTCTTGGGCCAGTTGTTATTTATGCTGTTGTACTGCCTTAAATTTACAATTTATTTTCTGACTGAGACACTACAATCACATGGCCAGGCACAACCATTTTAAGCACAGGCACAAGCCCACATAAATCCTAATTTTCTCTGGTACCATATTGTACATAGGCACAATCTTCATGTGTGCAGGTTTGGTGGCATTTGACATAGTTGATCATAAAGGTGTATTGCACCTGGTTATGTTCATGATTCTAGCTAATGGACAAAATCAAAAGGTTGTAATGCCCCTAAACAATCAACTTTTGCATGCCTGACGATTGCCTATGAAGGGCCTGCAAGGTTCCCTTCTAGTCCAGGCTTAGGGGATTCATCTCCCCTTTGGCAAACTTGCTTCCATCACTCAGTTCGCAGGATTTTTGTTCTAAGCGGACAGAGCGGAAGTTGTGCCAGAATTGCCAGTACCATTTATTTCTGTCTTTTGACATCTGTAGATGGATGCAGACAAATGACTCATAACTAAATGCCTTTATAACATTGTTGAGGGAGAGCCAACTGGGCTGTAAGATGGTGTGGTGTACACTTTGGGTGTAATACATGAACACCTTTTTTGCCCGGCCTGGAGGCATACCAGAAACATTTTGTCACTGCAGAAGAGGACACATTGGCACACTACTGGGTGAGATGGAAGACTTCACTGCAACACCTAGAGTGGTGTGAGAGGTACCAGAATAGTCTTGGTTCCCCTTTGTCATCTAACTTCTGAAACATCAAAATGGGACCTGCAGTGCTAACGACCTGAAGAGATCCAAGCACGTTGTAATAGTATGAAGTTCCTCACCAGGGCCATGGATCCTGGAGAGAGGCTGAAAGTCACTAGAAAACCACACCTGACCTGGAATCACTGGTGCTCTGACATAGTTCTGTACACTTTAGCAATTCAAAGGTGGTTCTTGGAGCTGAGGTGCCTTCTACTTTGGATGGAGAAGGGGAAAGAATGGAGATCCTAGATAATGAAGGAAATGCAACAGGGAGTGTCAATGATATTAACATTCCTGGGTCCTGTTTTGCTTTTGTCATGATGTCTGATTTTTAAAGCATTATATGGACAAGTTGAGATGCATTTATTTTATTTGGCAAATACCTTAGCTGTTGAACTTATTCAGCATCCCTGGAGCTGCTTAATTTGTAAAAAATTCAGTGCCGGGGCCCAGCGTCCTGAATCAGTGAACTGCTCTTCCACCGCGTAGCTCCACCAGCAAGTGAATCCGCACTGACTTGAACTCTGACCTCGGTCAGACGTTCGAGGCCCTCCTCCACCGGTAGGCTTCTGCCTGCGCCTCATCCCTGGTGTCGAGTGGGAGAGCTCTGTTCTTCTACTGAGCTGCCATCTTTTCTCTTTTCTTTTTGTTTTTCGTTTAGTGTGCTGTTTTTGTGCCTCTCGCTTTCAGTGCTTTCCTCTATCTTTTCCTTGTTTTTCTCATCACTCCTCTCATTCTTGCTTCTCTTTATCTCTACCCTCTCTCTCCATGCCTAAAGCAAGACCATCTGCACCCATCCGTGACCTGACCGCAACCAGTGCCAGGACCCCTGGACCTGCCACCCGACCTCAGCTACACACCAGCAGCACTCATTGCACTCAACCCAGGACAGAACAACAACTGTAAGCAGGCACCACCAGCGGACACCCTCAGACTTTTCTGCCGAGCACAACCCGTTCACAACAACACACCGACTCTGAAAACTCTGAAGTGCATCCTCGTTAATGTTTACTCCCTCCACAAACAAGCCACCGAAATCTGGGACCTCCTTGACATCACCAACCTGGACATCGCTTTCCTCACTGAGACCTGGACCACCACCACCTCAGGCCCAGACATCGCCATTGCCATTCCCCAAGGATACAAGATCACCCGGAAGGACTGCCCCAGCCACACCGGGGAGGGGGGTATCGCCACTGCCCACAAATCCAACATCCCGCTGAGCACACACTCTGGAGACCCCACTAGCCTGATGGAACACCTCAATTTCAAACTACAGACCAGCCCGACATCCACCCTCAGAGGAACCCTCATCTACTGCCCACCGGGACCCCGAGCACTCTTCTCCGAATCCATCATGGGCTGCATCACAGCACAAGCCATCACAGCCA
Source organism: Pleurodeles waltl (assembly GCF_031143425.1). NCBI lineage: Eukaryota > Metazoa > Chordata > Amphibia > Caudata > Salamandridae > Pleurodeles > Pleurodeles waltl. The sequence continues at coordinate 1,129,877,227 of NC_090448.1, forward strand.
CCAACTACACCCTGCTAGGAGACCTGAACTTCCACCTCGACAACCTACAAGACCCCCAACACCACATCCCTCCTAGATAACATCCACAGCCTAGGGCTCTGACAGATTGTGACAGAACCAACGCACTCAGCAGGACACACCCTCAATCCCATTTTCCCAACAGGAACATCAATCACCTTCAGCCACACCTTCGAACTGCCGGCATGAGAGACAAGGCCCTCGACTGGATCCACTCCTTCCTTTCTGGCAGAACCCAACGAGTGAGACTCGCCCCCTTCATCTCAGATCCCACATCCACCACCTGTGGAGTCCCCCAGGGATCCTCCCTCAGACCTACTCTGTTCAACATCTACATGACTCCACTGGCCACCATCATCAGGGGCTACGGAATCAACATCATCTCCTACGCCGACAACACCCAACTCATCCTCTCCCTATCCAACGAACCCAACACAGCCAGACACAACTTCTGCGAAGGCACAGGAGCAGTAGCCAACTGGATAAAAAAACAGCTGCCTTCAACTCAATGTAAACGAGACAGAAGTTCTCATCATGGGCCCACAACCCGACGCATGGGGCGACTCATGGTGGCCACCCACCCTCGGAAAACCGCCCACTCCCACGAACCAAGCCAGAAACCTCTGGACCTTCCTGGATTCCAAACTCAACATGGACCACCAAATCAGCTCAGTCACATCCACCTGCTTCCACACCTTTCGCCTCCTATGCAAGACTTTCAAATGGATCCCCCTGGAACACAGAAAGACCATCACACATGTCCTTATCACCAGTAAACTGGACTACGGTAACGCGCTCTATGCCGAGATCAACAAGAAGCTCACCCGCAGACTACAGACCATCCAGTATGCTGCCACCAGATTGGTCCTCGACCTGCCCTAACACTGCCACATCTCTCAGCACCTGCGAACAGTTCACTGGCTTCCAATAGAAAAATAATCACCTTCAAGATCCTCATCCACATCCACAAAGCCCTCTCTGACACCAGACCAGCCTACCTGAACTAAACTTCCACGTACCCCACAGGACCCTCCGATCAGCCCAGCTCTCCCTCGCCGAAGTACCCCGCATCAGGAAATCAAGAACAGGGGGTCGCTCCTTCTCCCACATTGCAACCACGGCTTGGAACACCCTCCTGCTTCACCTCAAACAAACTACATTCCTCCTCAGCTTCATGAAGGAGCTGAATACATGGCTTTTTAGAGAACCACATCACTGATGGTAGCTACGCAGCCTCTCCTCCCCCAGCTCCTTGATATCCTTACGGGTGAGTAGCTGCGCTATAGAAGCAATGCCTGATTGATTGATTGATTAATTGATTGATTGATTCCACCTAATGCCTCTTTCTTCCATCACCCTACATTTCCTGACTCCTAATCTCACACGAGCAGTATCTTTGCCCATCCCTGCTCTCTCCCTTTCTCATTGCTTTCTATCTTTATTCTTCCTCCTACTTCCCCTCTTTTGTGTTTTCCTCTCTTTTGCTCTCACGCAAAGTCTTTCAGGGAAAATTAGTGCAGGTCCCCAAACATGATTGTCAGCTGGCCCCACCTAAAACCAACAGCTCAAATTAAGTACTGATCTGTCAGTCAAGGTTTGCGGAAAAAATAAAACGTTATACCTGGAAGCACCGAGATTCAAGACCTCTCAAGTACTGAATCAAACTTTTCCTAATGCTGGAACCTTGTCAGACTCTCTTTCAGCAGATCCAAGAACCAAACCCACACGCCTGACATGCAGGAAACAATTCATCACCCTCCTCTCCCGCCAATCCACGGTTCGGCATGATTTCTGTTAAATAGAGAGTCTCCCCCTCACGGTTACTGCTCTGAATGTGTTCATTAATATATAGTTGTTATCTCCGAATTGTCTTACTTAGTTTCATTTTATAAGTTACAGTGCAAGTGCGCTATATAAAACTGTTTATCCAACTAACTAACTATATAAATACAAAAAGAAAGGCTTTGGCCCTGGGCCGAGCTAATGAACAATGTGAATCCTATACTGGGACGTTCATGGTAAATGTAAGTTTCAATGTGCCATTGCTTTTTTCAGATACAAATTCAATGCATGCTCTTTCCCTGCATTCAGACTTGCAACCTTGAATTGCCTATGGCCAATTCCTTCTAGCTTAGACTACTTTGACACCAGCAGGGCCTTCCCAAACATCTGCTTTAATGCGTGCAGGATAGAGAAATGGGGCAGCCTGGTTTGTGACAGGCAGCACCTCTTCGGCGTTGGCCAAGCTGTCAGTTTATGAAATGATGAGGTTTAAGCCAGGTTGCCTGCTTGACTATCAAAGCCTCTCACAGCATTGATCCCTCCGTTTCGACATCCAGATGTTCTGTCATCTGCATGTTCCGGGCCATTCATTTCTCTCCTCAGATAAGCTGCATTGAATGTCAAATAGTCCAGAAAGAAAGTTTTTTAGATCACGGGCTCTGTGCAATGGATTCCATGACAGTGAATATCAGGAAAACTTAACATCACCTAGAGATGCACAAATGTTTCAATACCAGCCTGTTTCCTCAGTGCCCCTAGAATTATTTATTCTGTTAAAGACTTAGCATGACATGTTAGTTAGCAATCACTAACCCTTAGGTGGATAGGCGCTTATTAAACACATTTAACATAAAACTGACGTAATATATCCCCAAATCTAGATTCAAATGCCCTCATTAAGTTTTAAATGCCTGGCACAGCTGTCATTTGATCATGCACAAACATCACGTCCAGACACAGCCTTTAATGTCCAGGCATAACCATTATACAACCAGGCACAGACATCCTATACCCAGGAATAATAAAAAATGCCCAGAATTAAGCAGCCTCAGAGGCCAAGTAATTCGGCTTCTTATGTCCATTAAAACTATAATCCTAACAATGTGTCCTGCTGTCAAATCTGAAGAGGAGCAGAGGTAGAAGTACTTTCTGAGACCAATACAAGCACTTCTTCCAAGAAACTGCAGGGCAGCAAGAATAGCAAAGGGAATTACATTCATTGACCACCACAGGGTGCCTTGCTTGTTTTCCATCTGGATCTTCTTCCCAATTTAGAATTACTGTGGTTTTATGCCACTGAGAAGGTTTTCTCGGGCATCGTGGCTTTTGTAAGGCCATAACCCCTTTAATATATGTTTAATAGTACAAGTATTACATATATATTTTACATGCATGCCTTTCAAAACTCAACCCAACAAGTTTCTTTAGGTCGTGCTGCATTCAGTAATAAACTAGTGTCTTGCAGTTTGATCCCTTAACTTAACGATTTGTGTGTGCAGACAAGGGGAGGCACATTGGATCTTCCTGGACCCGTCACGATGAGATTAAAAATAAATCTTTACTGGCCTAGGTCTTTAACATGAATTGAACTAAGGTGTTACAACTCAGTGATGTACAACTTTGTTAATTCACAACCTTTACTGAAGGTCAAGCCTGAATGGGCCAGCCAAATATAATACCAAGGAACGCAGCATTATAACAAAGCAAACAGGCACCACTGGGCATTTAGTGTCCCGAACAAGCCTACAGTGAAATACGAGCCTCTGAAGGCCCAAAACTCTCGCCTTCTACCTCAAGGAATTCCAACTCGGGAACTGGGCACTCACTGTCAGACACCAAAGCCACTGGGACCCCGTTCGACCCGTTGGATGGCTATCCGACTTTGTGGTGTCATTTTGTGGGAGAGTGAATTTAATTGTTTTGTGTTTTCAGCTTATTAACTGTTTTGGTACTTCTAAATGCTTTACTGATTTTCTCAAGTTGAGCCTCTGTTCTCTGTGCTATAGCTAAGTAGGGTTGAGCTTAGGTATGAAGTATTGAAACCTTAACTGGACCTAACAAGAATGGTTATGGTATTACTTGTGGTGGACTACAATTCACCCCAACTAATAATACATTTTCTCACAACATGCATACATAAACAGGTTCACACCTACCCATTAAGAAGCACAGACATGCAGATACTTCACTTCCACACATTTACCAGCACATTCATGCTAATAGTCACACATTCACCAATACATACATGTAAGCACTGAAATATACAAACATTCAAATGAATGACTTACCTCATGGACAGCAGCGGTGAAAAGGGCTTCACAAAGAAAGCAGCAGTAGCAGGTGGCAGTAGATTGGCATGACACCCAGGAGGGTGCAGGAGACTTCAGACAGCCTCAGGTAGCAGAAACAAGAAGACACCATTGCCTAACCTTACCATGCATTAGCCAGTGCAAGTTAGACCTTTCCTAACTCTTCTTAAGGTGTGGTGGGGTCAGTTACTCTTGGTGATCCCAACTCACTTTGTGACAAGGAACCTGTGATGTGAGGCTTTTCTGATTGACAGTCAGCCCTGTACACATCGGGACTTAAACATAAAGTGCTCAGAGATGGCTTTATCAGTGGTGCTGTCCCTCGTCATCATGGGGATGTTGCTCAGATGGCTTTTGCAAGAATAAAGATTTCACTGGCCTCAGGGCTGTGAGATCTTCAGTCTGGCAAATCTTAGCATATAAAGCGCCAAGCTACCAGACCTACACGTATTGAGGGTCTGTCAGGCTAACCTTTACTCAGGCTGACAGACACACATCCTGAACTCAATATGGGGAACAGAGCTCTGACACCTGCTCTAATGGGCCGCCAGAGCATATGTGCGCATAAAAGTCCTTGAGTCCTGATTCTTTGAATAAGATCTGTCATGTTTAACCACCAAATAATTATGTTGCACAACTTGCCCTAATCCACTAATGATACTGTTCCGGGTGAGCACAAAATATGTCTGTGTGACATCTTTTATTGAAGAGCCCCCACAAGTGTCTGTGGTCCCTTCAGAAACATGGAAGCACCTTGTGACTGTTAAATTGGAAGCAAACACCTCTTGTAATCCGTGGGCATTTTGACTAATATGGCCCAGTCCTTACAAATAGGGAGTGAAGTCCTTAAAGCAATGTGATATAAGAGGCAGCTAAAATTGTGCTGTAGATGTCTAGGATGGACCTTGTAAATTCAGATAACAAATGGGCTGCAACAAAAAGAAGTGGACTTGTCTATTGAGAATTTGGTGACAGATTAAGTTGTAAAATTAGAAATTATCTTGCCTATTGCCTCTAGTGAAATTTCCAAGCAAAAACATTGTGGGAGAAATTTCTACCATAGGCCTATTAAAAGGATGCTTCACTTAATTCGATGGGAAACACCTTCAAAACGTTATGGGCCTGATTATAAGTCTGGTGGTCATTCGACTGCCAGACTCACGGTGGAGGTCTGGCCCACCGCTGCTGTTGCGGTCCGACCACCACATTATGACACTGGCAGTCGGGCTGCCAGTGTACTGCCATCTCCACCAGGATCAGTGATCCTGACGGATTGATGCCGGGTGAAGGTCGCAATCAGCTAGGGCAGTGCTGCATGCAGTGCCGCCCTGCTGATTATGACCTGGTTCTCTGTCAGCCGTTTCATGGTGGTTTTACCACCATTAAAAAGCTGGTGGAGAACAGATGCAGGGGACCACAAGGCTTCACTGCCCATGCACTTGGCAGGGGTCCCCCTGCCCAGCACCCTTAAAATGCTCACTGTCTGCTGTGCAGACAATGAGCATTACGAGGGTGCTGGTGCCCCCACCCCCTGGGCAGCAATATTACTGCCACCATTTTCCCGCTGGGCTGACAGGCAGAAACCTTGGTTTTTGCTCATCAGCTCAGGAGGAAGGTCATCATAGGTGCGGATGGGAGGTCGCCAGTAAGTCCTCTGAACATTTATTTAGGCCCAATATATTCTATTTAAATATTAGTGTGTGAACATTTAGATACCTCCTACTGAAAAACCTATTTTTGAAGTTTTTTTACTGCATGTGAAAAAGGGGTTGATTAAAATTCCTTCACACATGGTTGCCCACACCTACTCTACTAATTTGCACATTTAATTTAGACCTGACTAAGATGGGCTGATATGTATTGCAAAATATGTGTGAGAAGTTTCCTACAGCTAAGATATCCCATTACTGTGCCTTACTGGTACCTCACAAAGACATATCAATAAAGTTTAACTGCTATTTCTTGTACATGCATGTATTTAATGTGTGTATGTTGAGTGCATGTACTGTGCACTAAGCATCAGTAAGACACACACCTGTGGGCTGTAGGTGTCAGTGTCAGATATCTCATGATGTGACATATTGCAGGCTTCATTTGCTAGGAATGAAAGCTTTCAAGCTTTTTTTGAGATGTGCAAGTGGAAATTTTTGTTTTGGACCAAATGTACGGCGACAACTGTGTGTTTTGGTGCACATGTATCCTTCAATTAACATGCATTAATTGAAACAGAGGACCATATCGCATAAAGTAAGCACTGAAACTGCTAATTCAAGACAGGTCTCTCCAACAGTTTGAGACTGACTGTTGTCTTAAATAGTTGACAAGTTTGACCAACTGTATTTTTCTAACTTACACAGAGTGGTAAATGATTGTTTCTCACTGGATCTTTAAAGGAATGTGCTATCTTTGAATAAAATTAGGCACAGTGAGATGACATCTCTAAAGTAATTATAGGTTATAACAGAACACAACATAATAAAAAAACACAAAGCAAAATAACAAGATAGAACAACAGGGTGCATCACAACAAAACAGTCATAACGGAATATGTCACAACAACCACAGTACCACACTCAAATAAAACACTGAGATAAAATGACTCAGAAATAAAACAGAAGAAAACCAACACACCACATCACTATTACAACAAAATGTAACACAAAAAAGATGCATAAATATTTACTTTCAGAAATTTGCTTTCATAATATGGTGGTAGAAGTTGTTTACACCAAGCACAGACTCACTTACCAATAATAGCACCAGGCCAAAATTTTTGTGATCAGCCCTCAGGAGTAAATTTGGGCCTGATTATGACATTGGCGGTCCGAGGACCTCCAATCCCATGGTGGTGCAGTCCGAAAGCCACATTACGAGGTTCGCGGGCAGACCCTCCAACCTACTGCTGTCCTCACCAGGATCTTTGATCCTGATGGGCTGACGGCAGGTGCAGGCTGTGATCAGATAGGGTGGTGCTGACGTCAGCAACCTCCTGCTGTTTACAACCTTGTTCTCAGTACCACTGCCATGAAAAAGCTGGCAGAGAACAGGTGCAGGGGGCCACAGGGAGGCCCCTGCACTGTCCATGCCCATGCATTGGGAAGGGATAACCACAAGAAGTAACAGAATAGATTTAAAAAAAAAAAAATGGAAGCAAAATAGAGCCAGCTCTGTTCTGCCAGAGTCGTGCCCTGCTTACCTTGAGTAATTCTTAAAGAAATTGTTTTAATTACCATTTAGTTTTCATTTATTTTTAAAGTGGGTGATGTGTGAGAATCTGTACAGACATATTGCAGAGACATGAGTAGCCCGATTCACAAAGGTAAACTTAGACCGAAAGTCCAAGTTTAGACCAAAGGCCTAAGTTTAGACCTAAAGTCTAACTTTACCCATAGTAAAGTTAGACTTTTGGTCTCAGTTTTGAATTTTAGACTAAACTTATACTTTTGGTTTAAGTTTACCTTTGTGAATTTGGTCCTCTGTTTTTAGATTTCATGCAACATCCATAAAAAGTTTCATTTAGATCAAAACAGAACCTCACATATGAGAAATGGGAGGGTGTCTCAGAGATTATTAGCAAGAGTATTAGTGAGCTGCTGCTGTGTTAAGTATTGAAAACACAAGTCACTGACCATTAATATTAGATGTAAACACATTTACAATTTACATGAGTGTGCCTGTGCACTGTCAGTGGCCTGCTTTCTATATTCAACTTCAAAATCACATTATTGCTAACCATCCCCTGCAGGACTACCAGTCTGGGTATTTGGACAAAAGATAGAAAAAAATATTGTTCTACAAAAATGTTTTGTCAAGAATATCGGGACTTCAGAAATATTGTGTTAAAGGTGAAAATATCATATCCAGTGTTGTTTTCAATATTGTGTTTACTATCAATGTAGAAAATATAGTTATATATAATACCATATTTTTGTGTTAGTTAGTATGTAATACATTGTAATTGTTTTGATTTTGGTTTATTATTTTTTATTTGTATTTTTAGTATGATTTTGTTTATTTATAAAATTATTTGAATCTGTTTTTTATTGTGTTCATATTTATAAAATAATGATTGAATTTTTTTTATTAGTGTGATGTTGGGTTTTTAGGGGATGGGTGGGTAGACTTTTAAAAATCTATGGGGGTCATTCTGACCCTGGCGGTCATTGACCGCCAGGGTCAACGACCACGAGAGCACCGCCAACAGGCTGGCGGTGCTCTCAAGGGCATTCTGACCGCGGCGGTTTGGCCGCGGTCAGAAAGGGAAAACCGGCGGTCTCCCGCCGGTTTTCCGCTGCCCTCAGGAATCCTCCATGGCGGTGCAGCTTGCTGCGCCGCCCTGGGGATTGCGACACCCCATACCGCCATCCTGTTCCTGGCGGTTCGCCCGCCAGGAACAGGATGGCGGTATGGGGTGTCGTGGGGCCCTTGGGGGCCCCTGCAGTGCCCATGCCAATGGCATGGGCACTGCAGGGGCCCCCGTAAGAGGGCCCCACAAAGAATTTCAGTGTCTGCTTAGCAGACACTGAAATTCGCGACGGGTGCAACTGCACCCGTCGCACCTTCCCACTCCGCCGGCTCCATTCGGAGCCGGCTTCCTCGTGGGAAGGGGTTTCCCGCTGGGCTGGCGGGCGGTCGCCCACCAGCCCAGCGGGAAAGCCACAATGGCCTCCGCGGTCTTTCGACCGGGGAGCAGCCATATGGCGGTTCCCGCCAGGCGGGCGGCGACCGCCGCCCGCCGGCCTCAGAATGAGGCCCTATGTGTTTTAATTTTGAAATGTAATGTTAATAATTTTACAGGTACGCAAACTATTACCTCTGAATTGTAAAATGTATTTTATGGTGTGACGTTTTTATATTTTTAAATGTGATGTTAATTAAGAAATGTTTGAATGGTTCTTTTAAATATTTTTTTTTTTTTAGTTTTGTCATAAACTAGAATTTTTTGAACTAGTTTTATGTTAAGTTAAAAAATATTACATTATTTTAGCACATGTTTGAAATTGTATAAAAAGGTATTAAAAACAATTTTAATTTCAAAGGAAAATAAAAAATTGAAAATAGAAAAATTGAAAAACTATTTCTCAAAATTATGTATGTTAATTTGGGTTTCAGAATTTTACATAATTTTATTTTGTAAGTTTATTGATGATGTGAATATTTTGAACAATATTTTAAGTTTTATCAGTATTTAAAGTAATATTTCCAAATTTTAAAGTGTAAATATTCATATAAATGTTTGTAATTTAAGTGTGTTGTCACATAACATTTTATTTAACTTTCTATGTTTGATATGTGAGAACATGAAGTATTCATTGTGTATGTAATATTTTCAATTTTGTAATAGGGTAGGTAAAATGTTTAATTTTGATGTGGATATTGTAAAGTTGAAGACTTTCATGCCCAACACCTTCCCTCAAATTGGTTTAGAATGGAGTGAGTATAGTAAATATCTCCCCTTTATTGTTCAACACCTTATATAAGTTGGTTTAGATTGTAGTGGGAATAGTAAATGTCATCCCTTTAGTGTCCAACTCCCTCCCTCAAGTTGCTTTGGCTTGGAGTGGGAGTAGTAAATGTCACACTTTTAGTGTCCAACACTTCCCCCAAATTGGTTATGCTGGACTAGGAATAGTAAATTTCACATTTTTAGTGTCCAACACATTTCCCACTTTGATTTAGACTGAAGTGGGAATAGTAAGTGGCATCCATGTAGTGTCCAACACCTTCTCTTAAGTTGGTTTTGGTTGGAGTGGGAATAGTAAATGTCACCACTTTAGTGCTCAATGCCTCCCCCCCAAATTGGTTATGTTAGAGCAGGAATAGTAAATGTCCCCCCTTTAGTGTCCAACACCTTCCCCAAGTTGGTTTACACTGGAGTAAGAATATTAAATGTCACACTTTAGTGTCCAACAACTTCTCCCAAATTGTCATGTTGGAATGGGAATAGTTAATTTGACCCCCTTAGTGTCCAGCACTTTTCCTAAAACTAGTTTAGATTTGAGTGTGAATAGTAAATGGCAAACAACTTCCCTCAAATTGGTTTAGGTTGGAGTGGGAATAGTAAATGTCACCACTTTAGTGTTCTACACCTTCCCCCAAATTGGTTATGTTGGAGTGGGAATAGAAATGTTAATTCCTTTAGTATCCAACACCTTTCCAAAATAGGAATTGTGAATTGTAAATGTCTCCCCATTAGTGTCCAACATCTTCCTCAAGTTGGTTTAGATTGGAGTGGGAATGGTAAATATTATCTGTTTAGTATCAAAGACCTTCCTCAAAACTGGTTATGTTGGAGTGTGAATAGTAAATGTCCATCACTTTCCCCCAAATTGGTTTGGGTGGTTGTTGGAATAGTACATTTCATCCCTTTAGTGTTCAACACCTATCCTCAAATTGGTTTAGGTTGGAGTTGAAAAAATAAAGGTTACCCATTTCGTGTCAAACACCTTCCCCCAAATTGGATTTGATGTAGTGAGCATAGTAAATTTCAGCCTACTAGTGTCCAACACCAAGTCTCAAACTGGTTTAGGTTGGAGTGAAAATAGTAAGTATCCCCCTTTTAGTATCAAACTTCTTTCCACAAATTTGTTTTGGTTGTAGTGGAAATAGTTAGGATTACCCCTTTAGTGTCCAACACCTGCCCCCAAATTGATTTAGATTGGAATGGGTATAGTAAATATCACCCCTTTCGTGTCTAACACCTTTTCACAAATTGGTTTCGGGTGGAGTAGTGACAGTAAATGTCACCCTTTAGCATCGAACACCTTCCCCCAAATTGGTTTAAGTTTGAGTGGGAAAAGTATATACCACCCTTTAGTGTCCAACACCTTCCCCACATTTAATATAATAAAGAGGTGTCACACATTTTATTTATTTGTATTAAATGTTAATTTATTGTAAATGTTTACATTTTGAAAAATATATAGTTTGAGCAAGAATAAAAAACGTATAAGGTGAAGTAAATAAAACTTTTTAATAAAAGATTTAAACCCTATTTTAAATACATTTGTATGTTGTACCTTTCATTGTTAACAGTATTTTTACATTTCTTAACTGGTTTTACATTTTTTTTAACATTATCATTATTTCAACATACGTTTTATTAGTATATATTAAATGATTGTATATATTTTATACTAATTTTTAATTGAACCTTTACAATCTTTTACATTTTTATTAATTGTGTTTATGTGTTTAAACATTTATTAAACATTTTTGCAATATTGTCCATTCATTTCTATGGGGAAAGAGTCTGAGGGCCTCATTATGATTCTGGCGGTCCTAAGACTGCCAGACTCGCAGGTTGGACCGCCAGGAGACTGCCGTCACCACCAGGAACATGGTTATTTTGAAGGGGTAGCAGTGGTCAGAGTCATAGTCAGCCACAGAAAGGCTGAGTGCAGCGCTCACGTGCTGATCACGAGTCACCTTTCCATCAGCCTTTTCATGGCGGTGTCCCTGCCATGAAACAGCTGGCAGAAAGGCAGTGCTGGGAGCCACGGGGGCCCTCTGCACTACCCACGTACATGTAATAGGCAGTGCAAGGTTTCCCCTGGTATATTTGTGTTATTTTGAGATGATCTTCCCAGGCCCAGTTTGGGGTAAGTGCTGCTGTCGGAACAGGTATGCCCTTTTTTAAGGTTTATCTTAAGGGTTTTGAGAGTAGGGGGAATTTGGGGGGGATGGTTAAAAGTTGGCTATATTGTTGTTTGTGGTGCTTTGCTACATTTAAATGTATTGTTGTCAGTGATTCACACTAGTTTGTCGTTTTGCATGTTTTACATTGTTGAAGTAAAGAAGTATGAGCATTTTATCTTACATTATATGATGTTGCTTATATATTGATGATTAAATGTGATGTATATGTATAATTGGAAATGTAATGTGTTGTGCTGGTTAGTTTTTAACATGCATTTTACTATAATTTTTCTATGAATGCTTTCCATGGGTATTTGGAGTTTATGTTTTGTTCTAAGTAAATCAGTTTTGGTTTATTACAAACTATTAGACCTGACGTGCTAAGGTGGTATTTTCCCATTTTTTTGTGTGCTTTTTCTGCAGATTCCACCTCTAGTAGCTTTAGGGCCCTGGGCACCTCCCCACTGTAAGTACAGTGTAAAAGTGCAGGTGCGTGTTCTCACATATGTTGCGAAGTGGCACAGGCCTACCTGTGTGCACTAGCAACTATGGTGCTTTAAATATGTTCTCAGCCTGACTTGTAAGGCCTGTGTGCTCAGTTGCACCTTTGGTGCTTTTAAATATGTATTCAGCCTTCCAATGCAGGCTTGTATGTGTGCGAGGGCACACATGCTCAGAAAGTAAAGAATACCCATGTGTGTTTTCACTACATAGGAGAGCTGCTCTGCTCATAGGTTAGCATGGGAGAAGTTCTACAATTAAAGCCGCAACGGTGGTTTGCAGCAGAGCAGCCTCATGTTGTTTACTAACATTGGATGCATCTTGACACACCCCTTTCTATGGTAAACGTGGTCAGTCTAAGACTCCCTGTCTCACCCTGCCCACATCAACGCCCCTCCCATGTGGCTACAACATCACAGCCAACCCTTTGTCCCCAAACCTGTGTCCCAAGGACTGTTCAAACTATAGTGTGCCACACAGTACAGCGACCTGAGTCGATCCATGACACCCCAGACAATGAAGGTCCTGCTAAAACTGGGAGAGGGTACACCACGTAAGGGGCACAAGCACTTGGGGGCAGGAGGCATGGGAGGGAAGCTGTGGGCCAGAGGAGGGGTCCCCAAGTGAGTCGACTGACCAGGAAACCATCTCCCTAGTACTGGGAGCATACCAAAGTTCCCAGGACAGGATAAGCCAGATTATCATCATGTTGGGGGAAAACCAAAGGCTGCAGAGGCAATACCAGCAGGAGGTCATGCAGCAGTGGCAGTCCCACAATGCCACCATGGCCTCCATTGCAGGGTTGCTGAGGGATGTTAACACCATCCTGCGTGGTTCCTCGACCCACCATCAGGCCCCTTCCGCTAGCAACCTTACATCTTCCCCACCTAATCAGCGGCACCTAGTGGGATAGAGAACCTCCACCCAGGGGAACCACAGGCTTCAGACACCCCTCACTCTGTAGTAGAAGAACCTCCCGCAAACGTGGATGTCTACCCAGACATCCAGCTGGAGGAGATGCCAGGACCAAACGCACTGCCAGAAAGGGAACCTCACCTGATTTGTCTCCCTTGTGTGCCACTGAGACACCCAGTTGACTGTTCAGAGATATTACTCTATTTTCCCATGGCACATGGACACTGGACCTGTGCAAACAACTGCTGTAGCTGCTACTCTGATGATTGATTCCATCTACCATGACCTTACTCATCACCTTTATGTCAATGCATGCACCTTTATTTTTACTTTCAATATTATTATGCACAATAAATCATCTTGAACACAGCTACTGTATATGTGTCTTTGATAAAACATCAACAATTGCCATGCTTGCCAACTGTGGTCTGGTCTGGTGATGCCTCCCTACACCGAACAGGCAGTGTAATGGACAGCATAGGAAGGCACACTCAGCAGGAGACAAACAAATATGTCCCAGGTCAGAGAGGTAGAAATACACAAGAGTATAGACAGTATTCCAACCTGCAAAAAAGACCACGAAAGAGGACCATCAGGATGGAAGGGTGGTGTCACACAAAGCACATATGCAGGTCATAGATGTTGTGCCCAGTGTAGAAAACCTCCTAAGCAGGACCCCCCAGATATTACCACACATCACCAGTCACAGATCATTCACACATATCATTTACATGCCATCTGTCATGTAGAACCCTCATGTCTGTAATCATTTAGCAATGGCTTATGACTATAAATGCCTTAAGCCATAGGTAGCAGAGGCACAGATTAAAACCACAGTCAGTGGGTGGAATTTGAGAAGTGAATGTAGGTAACTGTAGTCAACACACACGTTAGAGCTGAACCACTGTTACAGTGTACCTTACATTCTATCAGTCAGGTTTCACAACTCACACATAGGGATAGGACCACATTACACCCTCACTGAGGAATCACATCAGGAGGACAATTGTCACCAATCTACCTCTGAATGTGGACACTCAAGACTTGGAAAACCCCACTCTACATACCCGTATGTCACTGGAAGTACTGATTGATGAGCTCTGTCCTAGAGTCGGCTGCACATTTTTCCTCCAGTGCCTCACCCTCATCATGTAGGATTGGTATCTGACGTCTCAAGGCTAGATTGTTGAGCATGCAGCAGGCAATGATGATTTGGCATACCTTTTGGGGCGGGTAGAGGAGGGTATCTCCAGATAGGTCCAGGCACCTGAATATTGCCTTCAGGAGGCCAAAAGTGCGCTTACTTACACGCCTTGTCCTCCAGTGGACCTCATTGAAATGGAGTTCCCCTTCCATGGCAGGGTACCTCACTGGTGTTAACAGCCAGGGATGGTTTGGACAGCCAGATTCACCTCTGTTCACAAATGTAGGAATTGTGAAATAATAGGTACAGAGACTGGCCAGAATATGATGACAGGTGCCATAACAGTGAACCACCTTTGTATGCATACATACCAAGGAGCCAGGCCCTCTCTGTGTGTAGTCGTGCCATCATGTGTGGGACATTACTGTTCTGCAAAATGTAGGAGTCATGCATGGATCCTTGAAACTTGGCTGTCACTTGTGAGATGTACTGGTCTGCTAGAAACACCACCTGAATATTTATGAAGTGGTGGTTCTTCCTGTTCCTATACACCTGTTTATTGGCACTAGGAGGGACCTGGTCTAAATGGGTGCCATCAATGGCCCCTATCACATGAGAAATGTGTCCCATATCACAAACGTCTGCCTTCACATGGGCTTAGTCCGCACGTTGGGGAAACCTGCTGTAGCTTTCCAGGTGCTTTAACATAGCACACAGTACACCCTTGAAGACAAGACTGAACATGGGCTCAGACATCCCTGCTGTTAAGGCCACTGTATTCTGAAAGGAGCCTGTGGCCAGGTAGTGTAGCACTGACAAGACTTGTACAATGGGAGGGATGCAATAGGGATTGCTTATGGCTGAGAAGAGTTCTGGCTCCAGCTGTGTACATAGATCTATGATGGTCTGATGATTCAGATGATATTTCTGGATTACATGCCTATCCTCCATGGTTGCAAGGTCAACTAGTGGACGGTATACTGGTGGTTGTCTCATTCTCCTCATGGCAGGATATCTATGTTCAGAGGAGAGAATGTACAGTTAGTAAAGCAGTAGGCACATGTAAGCATCACATGGTATATTTGCTCACACCTAACACTGTAGGGTATGCGTTGCACTGCTGACATATACTATAACAACCATGGTTATGCGCATGTTACACCCTCATTGCTGCACATTGGTTTACATGTAAGTTGTATAGGACATATGTCACATATGTAATTGAACATATGTGGCTGATGGACCTGTCCTGCACTGATCACACATTTATTATTAGAATGTACCAATATATAGCCATTGCCTATGTGCCTCTGAGTATCTAATCATAGCTATCAACAATTATACAGCCTCAATGCATCATTGTGTCAAGATTGTCACAATTTGAAGCACTACCATGATGGCATGAAATAGGGGTACACCGCCATTTGGGCGAGTATGTGTATGGCTCATCTAATTAGGCTCATCTATCGCTTAAATCTGCACAAAATGGAAGCCACCTGTCCTGCTGTAGTGGACAAATGGAAGTCACCATGGCGGTATGCGGTTGCAACCGCCGTGCAACTTGTCATTGGGTAACATTGCTGCCTGTGGTGGACTGGGGCCAATGGCGATGACCACCGGTGGAGACGGTCCTGTATGTTGTGGCCGTGACTGCCATTTTCTGCAGCCTTGCTCACTTGACTCCTGACACTGTTGCTAGCAAGACCTCCCTGATGTGAGCTGCTGTGTACTACTTCTGAGAGCCATCATGCCACGTCCTGCAGGTGTTAGGGCCTCTGCCTTCACCCCGGAAGAACTGGAGAAGCTAGTGGAGGAGGTCCTATCCCTGTATGGACAGCTATATGGGGCACCAGAGAAGCAGGTGAGTCCAATGGACCAGCCATGTGTGATAGGGGTTGAGTCTGACGTTGATTCAAGCACGTGTACTGGTGAAGGAGTATAAGAATGCAGAGGCCATTTAGTGAAGGTGTGTGAGCAGAGATAATGGGTATGTGTGGGCACTTGCTCTGACAGATGTGTAGTGTCCACTCCTGTTGATATGGTGCATGTGTACATGACTTTCTCCTTTTGTCTGTGTAATCTATGCCAGTGAACGTCCATCAGAAGAGAGGCATGTGGCATGCCATCGGCAAGCAATTGTTGACCCTGGGGTCCCACAGCCGGCGGTGCACCCATTGTCACAAGCGATGGGAGGACCTGAGATGCTCGGCCCGGAAGACTGCAGAGGCCCAGCTGGGGATGTCCTCCCAACGAGGGAGGGGTGTCTCCGGACCCTGATCCCCCCCTAATGACCCGTATTTTGGCGGTGGCCTACCTTGAGGTGGATGGGCATTTGAGGGCAGCACAACAGCCACAAGGGGGTGAGTACTGACTGTATCCAGGTACTTTGGTTGTATAATGTTTGCTGCCCCACTGTCACTTATGTGACAATGTAGTAAGTGCCACATGTATATAGACTAGTGGATATGTGTATTTCCCACCTTGCCTGAGCAATAGATGTGGCTTCATGGTTTGATATAAGTAAACTTACATCTCCTGTATCAAGAAATCTCCATGTCTGCATGTGGAGATGGTCAAATGGCAATGCCACATGTGTGACTCCATCCTGTATTTTATATGGATGTGAGCTTGTGTAGCACCTTACCCATTGAGCATGACTTGGTCCATCCATCAGCGTATGAGCATTAGTGGCTCTAAGGTATCTTTCCCCTTCCATATGTATTGGTCACATGTATTTGCAACTGGCTGAGTCTAATTTTTGGTACAGGACTATAGAAATCTAGTACTGGTACAGGTAGAGACTCCATGTGAGGCAGCCATCTCCTTTACACCACAGATATGGGCTGTATGAGACTGTATTTATGGCTTAGAAGTTGTATCCCTATTGTCTGTTCATCTTCAATCTATGGGGTGTGTGAAGGTAGCAACAGTAGGCTAATATGATTTGGGTGTCTGATTTGGTATAATTGGAGTCATCATGAATTTCAATGTGCTTGACTTGTGGGGATAATGGGTTTGTTCTAGAGGAGGTAAGTGCCTAGGCAGACCTCGCCTTTGACAATATGCTATGTCAATGCCATGTGTGCCAATGCCCTACAAATTACAGTGCAACATAGCTCAGTTACAGACTCCACCATGTCTCAATGGTTACTTGGGGGCACATCTCAAGAAGTGGGACAATCACTGCTAACCTTGGCCTAGCTGATGTGGGCAATTTTGAGAGAATAAAGTTTTCTATGACTTATGAAATGGTGATATGATCTTTATGTTGTATCATTATTCCTGTAGGTGCCCTATGTAGTAGTGGGATATATTGTCAGCGCAATGGCAGTCGTATATCATCCATGTGTGCATATTGTGTACATGTCATTTCTGTCTGACATGTGTGATGTCTGGACTTAGGTACAGGTAATGGAATGGTGTGAGGTATGTGGGTTTGCACATGTTGTCAAGTCGAAATGCTGTAACTGTATGTCAGGTGGAATGGTGGGTGTCCTATGATGTAATATGTGGCTTCCTGAATGTCATTAGTTGTGACACTGCACTCAGTGATTGTCTGTGGATGTATCATGTGTGCAATGTAGGCCATTGTAGATGCACGTAGATTTATGAATAGTTGTAGTGTTTATGTGTTTGGTGTCTTCAGATCTTCCTTTGTGATTGGGTCAAAATGATCACGTCTGTACCCCAGATTTGTATTCTACACATCAGATGTGAATTGTATGGGAGTCCAACTTGTAGTGGCTACATGAGTTAATGGATCCATATTGGCATTTCTGTACGGGGTGTTAGGTGAGCCATGTTATGTGACTGGCAGGCGTTGTGTGGTCTGTGAGTGGAGTAGTCTTCACTATCAAGGGACATTACAAATTGACATAAACTGATCAGGTGTAGTTCCAGTACAATCCTGATATGTTTTGTTCAGTCACTGCTCTTCCAATAGGTGGCAGGAGTTTGGAGAGGTATGTTCAGGAATCAGGTAGTCATTTGTACTTCAGCCAGGGCATGATGTACATGCAGACAAGCTGGTGACCATGTGGATTACTCCAGTTGTGCTAACTTACTTGGAATTTGATGTGGGTATGAGGCTTGACATACAGGAGTGGCTAGTAGTGACATGTTGTGACATGATGTAGGATATGAGTAATGCCAACAGAGATAGCCTAGCCAGGAGATGTTTACCTACAGATGTGCATGTTTAAATGTGTGTGTGCGTGTGAGGAATATGTTAACCCTCTCCCTCCCTCTAACTCTTTCTCCTTCCCTCCCTCTATTTGTGTGCATCAGCATCGGCAGGCGAAGGAGACAAGGCACAGGTGAGAGGGGATGCTGCTGGCCACGGGACCTGGAGTGCTGCAACCAGCGACAGCGAGGGACCCAGTGTCACGGAGGGTGAGGGGAGTGCCACGGGGGAGACCGGATCTTCCACTTCATCTTTGGAATCCTCCTCCAGTGGAGACTCCCTGGTGGCGGGCGGTCCCTTCTGGGACCAGTCCAGCACCATCTTTGTGCGCCACCCCTATACTACCACCTCCCTCCCTGTAGCTCCCCACCCAGTGCTTAATTTGTGCTTGTTGTTTCCGGTACGGAGCACCAGCACTTATTTTTGAGAGCTGGCACTTATTTTTTTGCCTCAAGCAAAAGACACATATGGAAAAAAACTGAGGAAGAGAAAAATGAAAAATTGTCAGAAAGGGGAAAAGAAGGAAGCTGCAAGAGTGAGGTGAAGGGGCAGGGAATGGCTGTAAATGGATTAATGAGGCCTGAGATGGCTTCAGGATTACGCTGCAGAGTATTCTGTGCTAGCACATTTAATTGCAGCAGCTGTGTGTTTAAGAGGAGAGCTTTGAGCACCAGCACATTTTTATTTACAAAGTAAGCACTGTCCCCACCCAGTTTTCCGTGCCGGCTCACCCAGGAGGATGGGTACTTCCTTCACCCCAGGCACCTCTGCCCCTGCCCCAGTCAGCCCCGCTGCCCTCAGTGAGGAGTCTATTGATCTCCTATGGTCCATCTCTGTGGGTCAGTTGACCATTGTGAATGCCATCCAGGGACTAGCAACTCAAGTGCAACAGAGCAATGCGTTCCTGGAGGGCATTCACAGTGCACTGGCTGGCCTACAGAGATCCTTTCAGGCTCTGGCCTCACACGGATGGCAGCCAGTCACCCTTTGTCTTCTGTCCCCCCCTCCACCTACCTCTTCTCAATCCCAGACCCCTCATCCCCCTCCCATGCAGAGCACACAGATAGGCAAGCTTGCACCCACCTAAACATCCAAGGCTACAGCTGACAGACACAAGCACCACAAGACCCACCACCAGCATGCACACAAACAACACCAACCTGCAGACACACCAACATCCACTACCTGCACAGACTCCCCAACCACCCCCACCTTCACAGACACTACACCGGACACACCTGCAGACACCACACCAACATTCTCCAATCCAGCCACCACTCCAGTCCTACCCACAGACAGCACAATAGAAGACCCACAGACATCCACCCCTGTCACCACATCCACAGACACACCCACATGCAGCACATCGTCCATACCTGCAGATACCACTCCAACAGTCACCCATCCACCATAGCATCTCCCAGCACCTCCTCCCCCACTTCTTCCAAGACACATAAATGCGCATAAATGCCCACACTTACCCACCCAACAGGCACCCACAAGCATTCCTCATGCAACCATGCACCCAAGACGTCCACTAAGACACCTCCTACAACCACTCCCTCTCCTTCCACTCCCAAACCGTTTTGCCATGATCATCCCTGTGTGTCCAAGAAGGTATTCCTCTCTGAGTTTTCCCTCTTCCCTACTCTTCTCCCATCCCGTGATATCCCCAAGCACCCTGTGTCCTTTCCCAAGTCCAGCTCTTCCACCTCCAAGTACTCCCCTGCCCCCGCTAGTACCCATGCCCCTCCCCCTGCCATTAAGTCAACCCCTCCTCAGTGTTCCCAGCTCTCCCCTAAACCTCACCCTAGGCCCCCAACCCAAGACCAAGCCCAAGTCCAAGCCCAAGCCCAAAGACCCCCCTCCCAAACCGAAGACCACCCCCTCCCCTCCAATCCCTGAGGTGCCTGTCTGCCCCCTTGATGCCCCTTCCCTGTGGAGGTCATATGGCAGTCAATAGTCATGTAGGGGTGCACTGATGTGCCACACGTGCATTGTGCACATTGTTGTTTGGACTGGCCTCTGGCCTTTTATTTTGTACATAGTTCCTTATTTATTTGCATATTTATGTTTATAATATGCCTGTACCAAACGGTTGTTAGTCCTATGATAACATATTTGTCCTGCCTTTCTTTCAACATGGCTGTTTTGCTCTTGACTGCTTTGGTTTGTCGGTGAATAATTTTTGTGTGTGTGTTGGCTGTGCTACCAGTTTTATCTGGGCAGCATGTGTGGGTGTGGCCTTAGCATTTGTCCCGCAGTAATGGCTGTGTATTGTTTGTAAGACATGTTTTGTGTTTGGAACATGCATGTGTCTTGATATTGGTGTATTTTTTTGTGTTGACATGTGTTATTCGTAGTGCTGTTGCCAGTGTGTGGTTGTACTGTGGGTCTACGCGTGTGGGGTGACTGGTATATCAGAACCATTGTATGGTGTGTTTGCATGGTATGACATATGCTTCATTGTATGCCTGTTTGATTGTGTGTATTGGTTGTCAGGTGTTGTTAGGTGTTGTAATTATGTAACGTCAGCTAGAGGTGTGTATTGTGGTTGCTTGATGATGCGTCTGAGGTGTTGCGGTTGTGGTTTAGTTGTGTGAATTGCTGGTGTTGTGTATTGTAGTGTTCGACTGTGCCGGTGCTGTGTGTCTGCAGGGTCGTGCGTGTTTTTGGAAGTATGTGTTGGCCATGGTGTGTGTATTATGTGTGTGTGTGTATGTATGTGCTGTGTGTGATTGTGTCAGTGAGAGGGTATGTGTGTGTGTCGCACTCGCCACCCGTCCTGGATGTGTATGTTGTGGGTGCGTAGATACTTTCACAAATTACAACAGTGACAGGTAAGGGTGTGTACTTACGCTTGGAGTAGTTGTCGCTGGTTCCGGAGTTGCTGGGCAAGCAGGAGCTTTGGGAGGACGTCAGTTCAGGTTCCATGGCGGCTCCAGACAGGTATGTGTTCCAGAAGGTGGGTGTCTTCTTTTATAGAGTCGGTTTCCGCTAGGGTTTCCATGGTGGTGTGACCGTGGCAGAAACCTTGGCAGTGTGGAGCATCGTAATCTGTCTAGCGGTACCATGGTCTCCGCCAGCCGGAAGGTGGCAACCGACATCTGTGGTGGGCTGACTGCAGTGGCAGTGCCAGCGGTGGATTTGCTGTAATCCGTTGTGAATGCCGCAGTGGTAATAATTTGGCGGTCCTCTCCTCTGGCCTTTTGGGGGTACAACCACCACCGCCAACATTGTGGTTGTGTGACTGCCAAACTTGTAATGACCTCCTTTGTTTGCCTTTTTAATTCCTCTTGAGTCCATACTGGGGATGGAGGCGCACATCTGTGCATTCCTCAGTTCCAGCTATAAAACTTGGGCACACAACTGGAACGAAGAACTGCCTAGATAGATTGGAGGGAGAGGTTCTGACAGTTGGCCTCCCGAAGCCAGATCATTGCTCCACTAAAGATTAAGATCTGCAATCCACAGCCCCAGGGCAGACAGGACTGAAATATAGGTAACCCTCTGAACCGTCCCCCATATTCAAAGGTACACTACAGTATAATTACTGCTGGCCCACTGCAGCAAAGTAGTGATACACTTGCAGGAATGTGGTGCACGCTGCAAGGAGAATCTGTTGTGCTTAAGGAGTAACTACTGCCCTATGAATGGACTTTGCACTCTTCCTGCATTGTGGTTGGCCTGGGCAACTGCTTGCGGCTGTCTGGCACTCTGAAGTGTGCTTTCCAAGGGCTTGTTAGCTTGGTCCCTGTTCTTGTTGGAGGTCTCAGGGACATTAAAGCTCTAAAGCGAGGGACCTACACCTTCTACCTGTGTCATCTGGAGAGCAGTGCCCTCTTAAGTGCCTACATCATCTGCTGGATATCACCTGGTAGCAGCAGTGTGGGCGTGGAACTAAGCACTGTACCTGGTAACTGGATTTGCTTGGTGCAGAGCCTTCAAAGTACTGCATTCAAGGAGTGTGGCCCTTCATCGTGGGGCCATGGCATGCATGAGCATCTGGTTGGTAGTGAGCGGATTCATCAGTTGCAGGACCCCGTGTGGCCCGCCTTTGTCCAGGGTGCATTTCTCTTGTGCAACACCTAACTAAATGCTCATTGGGTATGGTGTTCGAATCACTGGTTGCCACCCTTGGAGGTGGGGGTGTACCTGGAGCAGTGTCGCATTCTACCGTGTGCGGCACCACTGAACTTGGGTCTCTGTGTGTGTGACCAGATTTGTCTGGTGTGGCTCAAGTCATTGTGCACCAGACGTTGTGCCTCATTCCAGGGAGGTATGGCATTGGTAACTTTCGATGTGTGATCAGATCTGTCTGGTGTAACTCAAGCCATAGTGCACCTGATATTGTGCCTCATTCCGCTGAGGTACGGCATTGATAACTTTTGTGTGTGTCTGGAATTATCTGGTGCAACTCAAGTGATCGAGCACCAGATGTGGTGCCTCATTCCAGGTAGGTACATTATTCATAACTTTTCCTGTGTGTCCGGAATTGTCTAGTGCGACTCAAGACATCACGCCCCAGACATTGTCCCTCCTACCAGGGAGAAGCGGATTTGGTAACTATCTGTGTATCAGAGTGCCTGGTTGGGCCAGGCACCACTGTGAACAGCGTTAGTCCCAGAGTGACCCTCCCTCCATGCTTGACAGACCAAGGCACACGCTGGAAGGCACGGTACAGAGACTCCTGAGTGAACTCTCCGAGTGGTGGCCAGATCTCAATTTGTCAACTATTGTCTGAACAACCATCAGCTCTTTTCCTCCCCCATACCTTTACCCTGAGGTCCTGAATGAGTGTAATTCTGGCTGCAAATGGCCTAGTACCTGGGGAAAGGTTGCTATTGTCTCCAACTTGTGAGAGGGTGGGGTAGTAGGAAATAGTTGGATGGTGGAAGAAGGGTTGAACCCAAGGAAGGGTCTGCGAGTGCAGTGACCACTAGCTTGCTGGATATTAGTGCACCAGATTAGGGTGCTTGGAGTGAGTGTGAGTGAGTGCATGTTATATTGGCCTGCCTGGTATCCGCGGCACCCGTATTGCGGTGTGGAACAAGTGAGTGGGAGAGATGGCCTATAATGGACTACACCCACACAGTAGTGTGGTGTGCACATTGTTACTTGGTCTGAAGACTATCATGGTTGACACTGGCTTTTACCTGTGCGACCTAGGCAGCAGATTATCTAAAACTGCTGCTGTTCTCTGTATGTACACATTGCTGCTATCGTTGTGAACTCGAGTGCATCCTAGAATCCTGTGACGTTGAATTAGGGAAATCGCTAGGATGGGTCTCGTGCTGACAACGTGTTGGCACCACATGAGGGTGCTGGGAAGGAAAGTATTATTTTTCTCACATGTGCATACTGCTAATGTTGTTTTAACACAGTTGGGACTAGTATTACTAGTGATATTTCTATATGTGATTTATGCCCATATTTACCAGTTCATGTGGTGTTAATTAATGTGTATGTTGAATAAAACTTTTTTTACATACATTTCGTGTGAAGTCTCTTTTGTGACGCTCATTATATTTGTTGTGTGGTAGTGCTGTGGCAATGCTTTACTCATTGCCCCTCTGATAAACCTGACTGTTCTGGGCCAAGCTGCCCAATGATGAGCACAGGTTATACAGTGAGTGTAATCACCCACCCCTGATGGGAGTGGCAGGTCCTGCCTGGCATGGGCCCTGCCTCAGCCAACCAGAACATGCCACCTCCAACACAAACAAATGCTTTTTACCTAGATTTTCTTATTTTATGGTTTACTAGAGTGGTTCTTTTTTTTAAAAAAAGTTTTAGTTTTTTTTCTGGAACCTAAAGGCTGTGGAGTGCTTCAAGGGATTTTAATTGGTTTCCTTTTATTTTGGAATTGTTTGGGGGAGTTTTTCGAATTTATTTACTTCCTTTTTTGTGGGTTACTATTTTTTATTAAATGGAGATGGAGAAAGAGCTACAGAACAGTAAGTTGTATTTTTCTCTTCTATTTTTTATTATGTGGGAATCTTTGGACTAGGTGTTGTATTTATTTGATGTGATGTTTTGAGTTAACTTTTAAGTTTTTTGTTTGATGATTGTTTTTTTAAATAATTAACATACATATTTTTTAAATATCAGTGTTCATTAACATTGTGATTTCACATAATTGTTTCACTGATGTAATAAAATTTGATATTTATTACTTAAAAAAGGAATGATTTGATATGTCGGTTTAGTGTTTATTGTATTTATGAGGACTTTGGTAGATTTACATTTATTTTTCAGAATGGTTTTGGTTATCATGTCTAAATAGTCAACTACTTTATTATTTACGAAGAGTTTGACTTTAAATTGTAGCATGTGGTTTATTCTTTTAGTCTGTTTGCTAAGTTTAGGGCCAAATTGGTGAAAAGATTGCTCTACTCTTATTTCTTGATACCGTTGCTCTTTTTGTAATGTTTCAATAAATTTGTTTAGTGTAGGGTGAGTTGTGCCTAGTGGGGATTGGAAGCCATTGTGCAATCCTTACACTGTATTGTTTGTTTTGGCTTCCTGTGCTAGGGAGCTGTCATATACATTCCACCATGGAATCTGAAATTTGGAAATTGTTGTCTGTATCCTTAGTAATGCAGTCTGCCAACCCAAGCGTCTTCGAAATAGTCAATTAACAGACTGAATTTGTCTTCATTTTGTTTGAAGAAAGGATTTCTAATACTCAGTTGTAATGGTTGGTTACCTCTGTATAGGGAAATAGGGTAGTGCTATTTTTTATTTTATTTTTAAGCTGTATTGGCTGTTAGTGGAATATTATACACTTAGGGGCATATTTAGCACAGGGGTGCATCACTTTTGCATCACGCAATGGGATGCAAAAGCGGCACAACCCTTAAAATGCGATTTATCAAACCAAGCAAGGCCACCTTATATGGCCTTGTGTGGTTCTATAAATCCAGAGTAATGCAACACCGCACAAATCACTACACTGTGCTACTCTGACTTAGGGAGGCGTTCCACGGGTTGTGCGTGGGTGTTCCCTCGCAACACCTATGGATTTTGACGTATTTCCAGTTGAAGCATGATGAGGAGAAATATGTTTATTTCTCCTTGTTTCTACCTCTTTCGATGTGTGCTGCATTCTGCAGCACACATCGAAATAGGAAAATGCCTTAGGGGGTTGTTTTTGTACAGGTAGGTTTCTCTTCCTGCACAAAAGCAATCCTACTTATAATACAGGCACCCTTTTACCATGGTGCAAGAGTGTCTGTGTTGGGGCTTGGCAGCACACTGTGCACCAGCACAGGGAAAAGGCAGGAATGTGCCATATAATGTTAGATATGGTGCATGCATTCCTGCCGTTTCTCTGTCACGCCACACAGCACAGCAAGATGACTTGCTGCGCTGTGTGACTGGTGTATAAATGTGCACTTTGTGTAGATTGATTAAACTGATAGTAACAGCCATGATGTCAGTGTGGGGGTATATTTTTAGAACAGTTTGAAGCATGGGTAGCTCACAGTCTATGATTATTTTTTCGGGGTATTAGTTATTTGTTTGTTGTTTTATATAGTTTAAGAGTTGCAGTATGTGTTGCTTTGTTTATTTGGTAGTAAAGCAAACATGAAAGGAATATTGGTGTGTTGATATTCACCATGTATGGTCCATCTCTGAGTGAATGATTTGGGACATATTTTGAAGGTCCCATCCATCATCCAGGTTGGACATTAGCTAAGCTTCATTAAGGTGTTTGTTGTAGAGAATATCAGGATTAGGTTCTCATTATTTAGATTGTCTTTCAAAATGAAGGGTTCCTCATTATGTGCAATTGTTAAATGGTAAAGTATGTGTCTGTCTTGATATCTTCTAGGGGCAGGTGGGGTATAGCTGGTGTTTCTTCAGTTTGTGGAGTAAAACATTTAAACTGATAACAGGTGATAGTTGGTCATTTCTGTGTTCGTGGACTCTGGGTAGTATGTCTTTCAGAATTTTGCTTGTGGGTTCCTGTGAGCTAGTGCTTGCCTCTCTAATATCTTGCAAGATTACTCTAACTTCTATTTCTTTCACATTTGTGGGGTGGTTGTGCTCTTTTAAAAGAATTACATCATATTTTGTAGTTGCCCTCCCATGGCTTGGTTTGAAATACTATTTAGTACATTTACAGTATATAGGGCCTCATTGCGAGTGTGACTGTCTTCAGACCTCCACACTTACAGTGGCAGTGGGACCGCCACACTCCTGGTGGTCCCACCATCACCTTACGACCCTGGTGGTTGGCACTGCCTAAAGACCACTGTCACCACCAGGAACGTGGTACCTGATGGTTAGACAGCGGTCTGAGTTGTGGTCAGCCACGGCCTCACTGAATGCCGTGCTAATTATAACTCAGCTTTGGCCGAAAGGCAGAAAGCCAGTGCTGGGGGCTGCTTGCCCAGCACCCTCAGTTTGCAGACAGTGCACAGACAGTGCGCATTCCGAGGGTGCTGGTGTGGCCTCAGCTACCTTAAAGGAGCCAAGGCCAATACTGTAGCACTGTTCTCACCGGTCAGCCTGGCAGGTATGTCATAATACAATGTTCTCATCGGTCAGCCCAGTGGAAATATTGTAATACTATTGGCGGGGCACACTGCTAGCATGTAGGTGGCCTTCTCCCTGTGGCATTGGTGGTCCCGTGGGGGGACCACCAATATCGTAATAAAGCTGATAGTTTCTGTTAATTCACTTTCTTGGCTGCAGGTGTAGCCGATGTGGTTTAATAACTGTTTTCCTTTCTGTGAAGTGATATATTTGGCAGCTTTTGTAATTGTAGCTGTAAGTAGCTTAATTGAATAATGTATTTTATATTTTAAGTTCTTCACATTTGTTATTAACATCTTAAAAATTAAAATACTTGTATTGTTTACTTACTTGTATGTTTTGTTGAGATGCTTCGCATGTTTTAGTGGCTTTTTCCTTGACCTTGTTTTAAAGTGGAGCAGGTGCTCTATTTTCTGGGGAAAAAAGATAGCTTAACTGTAAATGGTATTTTGATGGTAGTTTGTCGAGGTTTAGGGTGTTACGTTTAATTTTGCTTGCCTTTTGGGTGGGTTTAGAATTTATTATTCAATTATAATTCTTTATTATATTTTTGTGCTGGCTCATTGATATTTGCTGGTAGTTTGTTCGCTTGGAAGTTGTCTTTTCTTTTAAGTAGTTTATGTAAAAAAGATAAAAGTTACAGAATGTGTTAATATTTTTCTTAAATTCTTAAGTTTATTAACACTTATGTATTAGTTTAAATATAAGTATTATTTACTTGATTATGTAGGAGTTCAGATTAATAAATTTATTTTTTAATCATTTGCTGAGACAATTTGGCAGAGTTTCCTCATCTGGCAGGGTTCGTCCTTTTTTTAAGTATTTAATTGTTTACATTAGTGTGCCTTTTATATTGTTGGCTTAATTGTTTCTTAGATTTCATTGGTGAAAGTTGTTTATGCTTTTATTTTATTGGTTGGTTTAGTGTAGTTTGAAATTTTTTATCAGTTAACTCCTATGGTAAACTCTAATTTAGATTTTATTTTTGATATGTAATATATAGTTTGCTTATTTTCGATGGAAATATATTTGTATATATATATATATATATATATATATATATATATATATATATATGTTAATTTTTATGTTTCTGTTTAATTGTTTATAGTTAATGGTCATGTTTTAGTAGTTTTATTGTATGCGCTTTATGCTCATAATGGTTTTAGGGTGAATGTTTAATATTTGACTGATGTAATATATTTGTATTTAATTTAATATGTGTATTCAAGGTTTTGGGTACATTTCAAGTAATTGTTTTATGTTGAAACTGGTTTTTATGTTTTTATTATTGAATATTAAGTTATGTTGTTAATAATATTGTAGCTGAGATTGTTTGAATCAATATGTTTGATGCATTATATGTTTATTTAAAGGTGACAATATTTTTGTTTCCGATATTTTTGTTATCGATAGATGTAAAAATCAGTATTTTGTCCAACAGTATTTGTGTACTCGACATTGGGAATTTTTACAGTTAGATATACAGAGTCGATATCTATGTTATGGATATTTAATTTCCTGTGTTTTATGTATTTAGATATTTATTGGATCGAAATTATATCAGGGATCCACAAGTCTAGGGGAAGCTAACACTGGAACATGGGAGTTACTATCTTACACAATGTAGACCATGCTTCCTAACCATTCACGGGGGTAATGCAGGCCCTGCAGCCCCTGCAGTACAAGGGGGACCCTAACCCTGTAGGGACCCCCAACCCTTCAGGGGGCCTCATTAAAACCAAGATTAATGAATATTTGTAAGATTTGGGCGACTCGGAGGCCCCTCATCGCTTTCAGCAGGGAGGACTTAATCATTTTCTGTTACACCATTGACCATTAGAGAGGATGACATCTAACTCTGGACATTGCTGGACCACTCAGCTGGCTTTGACAAAGTTGACCATGCCACCCTCATACATACCCTGGAGTCTTGAATGGGATTCACTGGGAATGTGCGTCACTGGTTCTCCTCCTACCTTTCCAAAAAGCTCCATTTTGTTTGCATGGGCACCTCCAAATTTCTAAAGATCCCTGTCATTTACGAAGTTCCACACCGTCCACTGTCATCTTCAACTTCTATTTGGAGACGATTGGTGCTTTCTCATGGATGACAGCATTAAGATTCACCAGTATGCCAATGATACCCAACTCTACTTGAGAGTCTTCTCTGCTTCATACATCCAACACTTCACACACACTTCAAACACTAACCTCACCTCATCCAGACCTAGATGTCCAGAATCTACCTGAAGCTCAGCCCATTCAAGAATTCCTATTGTTTGCCAAGAACAACAAACAAGCAACATCCAAGAAACAGTACAAACCTGGCACAATGACAAGACCCTTGATGGTTTTGAACCCCAGCTTTCATCAAAAGCCAGGTTACTTGGATTCACCCTGGACACCAGTCTTACCCTCAAGGAACAAAAACACACAGAAAGCCTGATACCAGCTCTCTTATCTAAAGAAAGTTAAGTACTTTCTTCCAGAAAACAACAATAGAAGTGTTGTTCATGACTGCTTTAAAGCACAATTAGTAATTGACAGGTCACAGATATTTGTATTTTATGTAGAAAACTGAGTCAGTTCCTGCCTATGCTGCTGGATCCTTGTGTTTCCTGTGAGTCAAATGTTATGAATCTTGTAACATAAGCTATAAACGAGCATCAAAGAAATATATGCAAATGGCAAGCTGTAAGTGTAGAACTTCACTGGTTGTGTCGCAATTATTTGTGTCATTTTAATATTGCTAAAAGGGTTTTGGTAATAAAAAAGGGCCTGATTATAAGTCTGGTGAACGGGAACACACATCCGCCAGACTTCTGACAGGGTGACTGCCGCAGTAGTGGAGACCATCCCACCAGACTTATTACATGTTTCCTGCTACGATGACGGGCGGAAACTGAGGTTTCCACCCAACGACCTAGCGGGAAACTGGCAGCAGCATTGTCTCCGTCTCAAAATAGAGCTGCGGCAATGCTGTCATCTGTAGGGTGCACCAGCACCTTCACAATGTTCACTGTATGCACTGCAGACAGTGAACATTGCAATGGTGCTGGGCTGGGGGACCTCTGCACTGCCCATGCCAAGAGCTTGGGCAGGCCAGTGGCCCCCCTGTAGACCCCTGCACCTGTTCTCTGCCAGTCTTTTCATTTGTATGAGGCCCAGCTGGAAATGAAAGTAGCACGCTATGTAGGTTGCTGCTCTGAATGCTGCTCTGAATGCAAAGCACACAAAGTACAAGTGCCAGTGTGTTAAGAGTGAAATCAGTAAATTTCACTGAGGGATGCAATGATCCACTTCTGGCTCAAGCTAGATGTGGTCAGTGGATGGATTGCCCTCATTTCTATTCCTTGGCAGGAATCCATTATTTCTTGTTGTTCCACTTCCCTGCGAAGAGGACTTACGTATTCTTTGTGGGGAAATAGAAAAATAAGAATTTCACCATTCATGGAGTTCTGCAAAATATTGGGCCTAATAAACAAAAATGGAAACTTAGACTAAAAGTCTAAGTTTAGACCAAAAGTCTAAGGGCCTCATTATGATTTAAGCGGTCAGACCACCAAACCACCATTTTGGCAGTCCTAAAAATACCGCCATGTTGGAGGCATCACAGACTGCCGTAGTACGACTTATACAGGGAGGACCGGCGACAGCTATTCAAAAAAGGCAAATCAGCAGTCGTGCTGAAGGTAGGCAATAGGCACTTCTAACTCTAGCACTGACAGCACAGCAACCGTCCACTGATCGTATTACAAATTCAAAGTCACAGTGGCAGGCACACATGGCAGTCGGTCACCAAAGTAATACACAACAGCCATTGGATAGATTTGAAAACAACACAGCTGACACACATTGCCATACTGGACAAACCAGCAAAGGGAACTATAAAACACACCCCTTCACACACCACAATTCTCTGCATTTACAATACCAAACACTGAAGCCAGTGCAAATTCCTCACCATATAGCACAGATAATAACCACCACATTTTTCTCATTGTCTCTTTTCACACCTAGCACACACTTTTGTCCAGTCACACACTTTTGCACTACCCCCGGTAGTAAGTCACAGTCACCTATATTTTTTTTTCCCACCATGGCACATATTAAAAATCCCTGTTTCACTGATGAAGGGTTAAGAGTCATGGAGGATGAAATCGGAAGAGTAGAGTCACAATTGTTCGGAGCACAAGTCCAGCACACTACTCTCAGTAGGAAAATGGAAATGTGGGACAGGATAGTTGATAGAGTCAATGTTGTAGGCACCATCCTGTGCACAAAGGAGGACATCAGGAAGAGGTGGAACGACCTCAGGGGCAAGGTCTGTTCCCTGGTCTCCAGGCACCAGCTACAGGCCAGAAAGACTGGCGGTTTCTGTAGGAAGCTGGCTTTGTATATACTATATAAAAATGAGATATAGTGTGCACAGAGTCCAGGGGTTCCCCAGAGGCTTAACAGAGGCTAAAGTAGATAATACTAATTCTCTCTTTTGTGGTAGTGTGGTTGAGCAGTTAGGGTAGTGCAAAGCATTTGTTGTACACACACAGCCAATAGAAGAAGCACACACTCAATGACTTAACTCCAGACCAATGGTTTTTACATAGCAAAAATATATTTTCTTAATTTATTTTTAGAACCTCAAGATTCAAGTTGCAGATAAGTACTTTTAAAGTTTCGTATTTTACACAGGCATCAACAGTACTTTGTTTGAAATCAGTAAGTAATACAGTTTTTGATATATTGTTAATAATATGTTTTACAAATGGACACTGTGATTTTCAGAAACAGTTCTTGGGGGGAAGAAAAGTTAGATTGGTTTACAGGTAAGTACAACACTTACAGTTTCAGTCTCAGGGTTTTAGGAAGTCCACAGGTCGGGGTTCAAGTTAACCCCAAACTCCCACCACCAGCAACACGGTGCCGGCCGGGTGCAGAAGTCAAAGATGAGCAATTTTAACGTGGGCTCCTATGGAGACAGGGGGTACTCAGAATCAGGCCTGCTTGCAGGTAAGTACCCCCGGCTCTGAGGGCAGACCAGGGGTGTTTGAAAGAGCACTGGAGGGGCCACAAGTAGGCATCAAACACACACGCTCAGGGGCACAGGGGCGACCATGTGCAGGGTGCAAACAGAATGTCGGGTTTCTAATGCTGGTCTATGAGAAGACCACGAGGTTCACTCAGAGGCTGCTGGCGAGGTTCAGGGGTGTGTCTCGGGCACACCACCAGTCGGACAGGGAGGAGGGCTGCCTGCTGAACGTAGCTGCACCAGGTGTCGATTTCTCCAAGGACTGGGGCTGCGGGTGCAGTGTGTCTTTAGGCATCGGATACCTTTGTCCGGAGCTTCGCGGTCAGGGGAGTCCTCGGGATTTTCTCTGCAAGCGTCATCATGGAGGGGTGGAGAGGTCAAACCAGGGTGGGCGCTTGCTCGCAATTGCCTAAGGACTCTCTATTGCTGGATTGACCACCTGGCACTGTTACTGTTAACCAAACTACCAGCATGGTGTTTCCTTCTCCAAATACCCTTGTATGTTAACTCCCGATTGTAGGTTATTCACCTGAGAGGATACCATTTGTCAAGTGTGTATAGTACAGGGACTGAAATGACTGCCAATGCCAGATAACACTGCTACTGTCACTCCACTCAGCCACCCCGGTGTCCTCTTCTCCAAATACCCTTGTTTGTCACCTACCAATTGAAGTGTTCCCACCTGGGAGGACAACATTTGTATAGTGTATAGTGTATGTAGTACAGGGATTGACCTGAGTGTAACTCTGAGCAGGCCCTGTTTCTGTACCTCCAAGCACTAGACCAGTTTTCATTTGCTCAAATACATCTGTTAGTGAACTCTCAATTGATGTGTGCTCACTAGGGCAGAGAATTGGTCGTGTGTGTACTAGAGTGAGTGACATAACAGCAACTCACAGCAGGCCCTGCATCTGTAACTCCAAACACCAGCACAGTGTTCTCTTCTCCAAAGACCACTGTATCAATTCCCAAATGAAGTTTAAACACCGGGGGAATAACATTTATCAAGTATTTGGGGGTAGAGAGAGACAGGATTGCAACTCCCAGGAGGCACTTTTTTTCTAACTCCAAACACCAGACCAGTATTCTCTCATCAAAAGAACCCTGTGTCTTAATTCTCTATTGAGGTGTACTTATCTGGGATGAAACCATTTGTATAGTGTATAGGGAATGACATGATTGTAACTCCCAGGAGGCGCTCGTACTGTCACTCCAACCACCAGTCCAGTGTCCCCTTCTCCAAAGGCTCATGTTTGGGAAATCACACATGAAGTGTACTCACCTGGTGGGGGCAGGGGGGTAACTTTATCAAGTGTATGAAGTAGAGGGAGTGACATGACTGGTAAAGCCAGGAGTCTGTCTCCTCAACTCCAAAAACAAGTCCAGTGTTCAGTTTTTCAAATACTCTTGTAAACTTGTAATGAAAGTGTACTCACCTGGGAGGATAACTTTTATATCCTGTGTGTAGTCCAGGGAGTAACATTACTGCATCTCCCAGTAAGGCGTGTCCCTGTGATTCTAATCACCAGCTCTGTGTGCACTTTCCCCGGTGCATCTGTTAGGGAATTCTCAAATTAGGTTTACTCACCTGGGAGGATAACATTTGTCTAGTGTTGGGAAGCAGAGGGAGTGACCTGAATGCAAAGCCCAATGGGCCCTGTTTTGCTAACTTCAATCACCAGATCAGTGTTCACTTGCCCAAGTGCATCTGTTAGTGAACTTTTAAATTAAATTTACACACCTGGGAGGATACTTTTTGCTAACTTTTGGGAACTAGAGGGAACGACCTGAATGCAACTCCCAGGAGGTTCTGTTCAAGTGATTCCAAATAGCAGAACAATGGTCACTTGTCCAAAGACCCATGCCTGCTCACTCTCAAATGATGTTTACTCACCTGGGCGGGACCAAGATACAGATAATACTCAATTCAGAGATCTGACTGGCCACCTAGCTCCATCTTGAAGTGATGAGCCAAGATAAATCTATTGAGGACAGAAAGGACAGCTCACCCAGTGTGCAACAAAAATGATCACCAAGTGGCACTGGCAGCAGACACATTCACAATGCAGTGACCGCAAGATGACTCATCACATATGCAACAAATTCCTGGGTATGCCTGCATAACAATCAACTGTGCCTCAATGCCACATCCTGCCCACCCACTGTTTTGCCTACACTGATGGCAAGATGTAATTCTCTGCCCATCCTCCAACGTGCTAATGGCCTGCTAAATTCAGCAGCTGCTTGACTTAAATGGAATTGGCATGCTTAACAAATGTCAGGTCAATACAAACAATTGCCTGGGTACCTCTTACAATAGGATAACCTGCAAATGAACTATGTACACAGGCAAAATGTCACTGTAAACCTTTGAAGG
The DNA here is from genome assembly GCF_031143425.1 of Pleurodeles waltl. Lineage (NCBI taxonomy): Eukaryota > Metazoa > Chordata > Amphibia > Caudata > Salamandridae > Pleurodeles > Pleurodeles waltl. The sequence goes on from NC_090448.1 coordinate 1,129,911,670, forward strand.
TAGATGTCACAAAACAACCTGTAACATTGTACTTTTCACATCAACAGGTTGAGCTGTCACTGGGTGCACAGAGGCCACAGACGAGACTGCCTCTACCCCCAATGCTAAAGCCCTCAGTGAAGAGGACACTCCGGGACATCTGGATGTGGAGGACAGTTCATGCCAATCTGGACAACCTGGTCAGACCCCAACAGTGAGTCTCACTTTCACCATGTCAAAACCTCCCAGCCCGGTTGCCTCAACGTCACAGGCAGACATACAACCCCCCAACCTGTGTCCCTAGGACAGTGGCAACCATCTTGTGCCCCCTAGTCCAGGATCCTGAGTCGCAGCACAACATCTCGGGCAATTATGGTCCTGGAACCAGTAATAGGGGGCACCCTGTGGCAAGGGCATAGGCCCTTGGGGGTAGGGTGTGTGGGAGGGATGTTGGTGGCCATCAGGGTGAGGCCACAGGGGACGCTCCTGGAATAAGTAAATGTCTACTCCATATGTCAGAACAGCATCAGATACCTGCCAGTGTCACAACTCTGAAATGCCCACATGAGTATGTCATGTTGAAAGTACCTGTATAAAGAAAAAACAAGGAGTATAGGCATGAAAAAATACCTATTACACAAATCAAATATTACACAAAGCAAGCATGTGGAAAGGAAATTACATTGCAATGAGACTGACAAAAACAAAGAAGCTACATTAAGGCTGTGGATATGTCAAAGGTTACCTCTTAAAGCACCCTTCGGCTAAATTTTGCAGAGCATTAGCTCCCCAGTTTTTCACCAAAACACTCTACTTCACACATTCTGACTACTATAGTTCTTCATACAATCACAGACTTTACATCCATGATATTCTTACACTCAAGAGATCTTCCCTCAAGTCAGCTCCTTCTTCTTCACAACTCTTATCCTCACTTAGCATTTCAGGAGGCTCATCTGGTGGTACTGCTGGATCCCCCTCCTCTGGGATGTATGGGATATTCCACTGCAGGGAAATGTTGTGGAGCATGCCCCAATGATCTGACACACTTTTCTTGGTGATTAGAGGAGGGCTCCACCAGTGCAGTTCCAACATCTAAATCTTGCCTTCAGGAGCCAAAAGCCAACTCCACTACTCACCTTATTCTTCTATGGACCTCCTTGATGGGGACTTCCCCAGGCATAGTTGGATTCCTTAGTGGCAGCAATGACCAAGGATGGTTTGGATATGCAGAGTTTCCTGTTAAGGAATGGGACATATGTGCAACAATGAGTCCCTCTAATCAGAATTATGGCACCAGACATTGCAAACACACAAACATGACAGATGTGACTTACCACCCAGACAGGCCCTCTCTAGGTACAGTTGTGACATCAGCTGGGGGATAGTGCTGTTCTCATTATAAATGAATCATGGACTCAACCTGGATAATGGGCACAGACCTGTAATATGTGTAGGTCCACCAAAGATACAACTTAGACGTTGAGGGAATAGAAGTTCTTTCTGTTGTGGTATACTTGTTCATTGGCATGGAGTAGAACCAAGCCAACACGTGTGCCATCAATAGCCCTCACCACATGTGGGATATGTGCAAAACCATAAAAGTCAGCCTTCACATGGGCTAAGTCCTCACTTCTGAGAAACTGGATGTAGCTGTCAACATTGCTGAAAAGACATCCTTTAACACCAGACTGAACATAGGTTGGGACATATCAGCAGATAGGGCCACTGTATGTTGGAAGGACCCTGTGCCTAGAAAGTGCAACACAGACATGACTTTTACAATGGAAGATATGCTAGTTGGATAACTAATAGCTTGCATCAGATTGGCTCCAACTGACGACATAAGTCCACTATTGTTTGCCAATTCAGACGGTAAAAGAGGGTTATGTGATGTTCTTCCATGGTCTGAAGGTCTGGCAGTGGATGATAGACAGGTGGTTCTTGCATCCTCCCTCTCCCTGGATATATGACAGAAAATTAGTTCTGACATTAGTCATTTAAGGCCAGATGTATCACATTTTTTTGCACTCGCAAACCGTGCGAATCGCAAAATTCGGCAGTTTGCGAGTGCAAAAAAGTGGTCTGCGATGCATGAAAGGCAATCGCAGACCACAAATAAGAAATCGCAAAAATTGTGATTTCTTGCATTGCGACCTGGTTTTGCGAGTCGCAATTTGCGATTCGCAAAATCCAAATCGCAAGGAGATGCTGCAAAAAATCGCAAATTGCGATTTTTCGCAGAATGGCATTTTGCACATGCAAAATACCATGAAAAGAAACCAGGTGGTAACCTGGTTCAAAATAAAAAAATGCACCCTGGGGTTTTGCATTTCCAAAATTGCGATTTCTGGTTCATAGCTGCGAATGGGGCCGGTATCGCAATTTGCGATTTGGTAATAGCATTTGCGATTTTTAAGAAATCGCTATTACCGAAACGCAAATGTGATACATGGCACTTTGCGAGTCGGAAATAGCGATTTCTTAAAAATTTATATTTCCGACTTGCAAAGGGCTGTGATGATACATCTGGCCCTCTGTCCCCAGCTACATACCAGATGCATGTCAATGATAACGTGTGACAAGACAATTTAGAAGGGATGGACATGCCAAACAGTACACATCACAGCTGCTAATAACAGAAGGGTCCATTGTGACCCTCTTGGTTTGCCACACATGCCACATCATGTATCTGGACCTAAATCAAAAATGTGAATCACAAATGCCCCTTGGAATGTGACTGGATAGCCTGACTGAATAAATGACCTTTGAGAGTAGTGGACTGTGTCCCACTGTAAATTGCCATCTGTGCCCTGCAACATACTACAATGGTGTTTGAGTAGTAGGACCACATGACTGCTTGACCTACTCCACTGGACATTAGGAACCACCCTCAACCCCCGGCAGAAGTCTCCATGGTGGTAGGCAGTTGCAACCCCAGCAGCCACAGCCATGGGCTAACATTATTGCCAGTTACAGTCGCAGACCAATGGCTGTGTCCGCCAGTGAAGACGACCACGTACTTGGTAGACGTGACCACCATATTCTGCAGATTCCCTCACTTGACTCCCGACACTGCTGCCAGCAACACTTGCACTACCGTGCTGCTGTGTACTGCCTCTGAGAGCAAGCATGACACGCATGCCAGCAGGTGCTAGGGCCCCAGCCGTCTCTCCAGATGAGCTGCAGACGTTAGTTAATTAGGTCCTACCTCTATATGAACAGCTCTATGGTGCACCAGAGGTTCAGGTAAGTGCCTCATGTGCACAGTTTTCCTTGTACTTCACAATCCTTTCACTCCTCAAGGGACTAGATTGTGCCCATGTGTGCCAGATTGAATACTTATGTGACTGTAGGTGGGGTCTGTGTGGCATCAATGGGAGTGTCAATGTGCAGGTATTGGTGGCCAGTGCCATATGTTGAGTTCATTCACATTATGGGGTGTATGTTTTTTGTGTTCCTAGATCCACTTTGTGTTGGATGCACATAACTAGGTGAGGTAACATTATAGCCATCCACTGACAGCTCTTTCCTCATGATTGCTGTATATGTGAAACAACATGTATGTGCCCAACAGCATAAGCTGAGTATGCATGTTGTATGTGTCAGTTGTTAGTAATGTGAGCTATATGTATGTTGCCACAGAGATTTCTTCACATATCTGCCCTTACCTTGTAAGGCATGTTATTACTTTCTTTGCCCTTCAGGTTGACACACACACTACGTGCCAATTTGCTGTTGGCTACATGATACACTGTAATGCATGGAACTGATGGGAATATAGTGTCATGTAGGTTATGTCTGTTCAGTTTGCAGGGACTAGGGACTGTCACATGTAACTCCCAGTATGGGTCCTCGTATAATATTCTGCCCATAATGCCTCATTCCTTTGATCCAATTAGGAATGGGTACCGGGGTGAGTTACTGATCTGTGACAGATGTGCACCTAGCATCATTGTCAATGTGTGTCTCAGACGTATGACAGGTCCCTTACTCCCACAGCCTTGTTGTTACCTTCACACACATCATATTTGTCCAGTACAGGTTTATTGCATAAATGACATTTCCATAGTGCAGACAGTGTGTTGATTCCTGGGAGACCATGATGTGTGACTCAGTAGCTTGGTCACATAGCAGAAACTAGACCAATACATGCCTTTGTTCATTGAATGTCATCTCTGTAGGATGGACACATATGTCCAAAAGCGTGTTCTCTGGTACAGATGCATAACACAGAACCACACTTCCTGAAGTGGCATGATTCTGCATTTGGTATTGCAAATGCCCACACATGGACAGGCTAGACACTTTGGCCCTCATTCTGACCTTGGCGGGCGGCGGAGGCCGCCCGCCAAAGTCCCGCCGTCAGGTTACCGTTCCGCGGTCGAAAGACCGCGGCGGTAATTCTGACTTTCCCGCTGGGCTGGCGGGCGGTCGCCTTCAGACCGCCAACCAGCCCAGCGGGAAAGAGGCTTCCACGATGAAGCCGGCTCGGAATCGAGCCGGCGGAGTGGAAGCTGTGCGACGGGTGCAGTTGCACCCGTCGCGTATTTCACTGTCTGCGCAGCAGACAGTGAAATACATGTAGGGGCCCTCTTACGGGGGCCCCTGCAATGCCCATGCCAGTGGCATGGGCACTGCAGGGCCCCCCAGGGGCCCCGCGACCCCCCCTACCGCCATCCGGATCTCGGCGGTCCGACCGCCGGGATCTGGATGGCGGTAGGGGGGGTCGGAATCCCCGCGGCGGTGCAGCAAGCTGCGCCGCCGCGGAGGATTCAATGGGGCCGCGGTACACTGGCGGGACCCCGCCAGTGGTGCCGGTCCGACCGCGGCTTTACCGCCGCGGTCGGAATCCCCATTGGAGCACCGCCGGCCTGTCGGCGGTGCTCCCGCGGTCCTCCGCCCTGGCGGTCAAAGACCGCCAGGGTCAGAATGACCACCTTTGTGTATCCACCATGCCAGTCCCTTCATTGTTACTCAAGTGTGACATTTGAACTTGTACTCTGGCAGTAGCTTGTAGGGTCTGTATGCAGAGAGTCGTCATTCTCACAGAGTGTGAATGTGTTGGTCATTTATGCCTTAGGAGTTCACCTTTCAGAAGCCACAGAAGTGTGATGTGTCTCACAGTGGCTCACATCTCAGTCTGGTTACTAGAGCGTGTCCCACATGATGTCAGTAAGCTTCCTTGGTCATTGTAGGGCTTCAGCAGGGTGGTGGGTTGGTCTGCAGATTGGGAAATGTATGTCTGTAGTCATGGCTGTGTACCTATTGGCTTGTATGTGTCACACTTGGGGAGTATTAACAAATAGGAATGTTCTAGATTGATGTTACTGACATCCTGGTCGGTGTCCGCTGCCCTCCCCAGCTCCTCTGGCTGCTGCTGCCTTCTTCCTTTCTCTTCTATCATCTGCCTTTTCTTTTTTCTCTCTGTCGCTCCTTCACTTTTGCATTTCTGCCTTTTTCTTCTATCACCCCTTGTTTTTCCCTAGTGCTTTTCCTTTCTCCCCTCTTCCTCTGCCCCGCCTCCCCCCACAAAGCATCCTTCCCACCCTCCCACCTCCCAGCTGACTGCTCCCCCCACCCCACTCCCCTTCTTAATGGCACACCTCCTGGTCAGTGTCTGCTGGCCTTCCCAGCTCCTCTAGCTGCTGCTGCTGCTGCCTTCTGCCTTTCTATTCTATCATCTGCCTTTTCTTTTCTCTGTCGCTCTATCACTTTTGCATTTTCTGAGTTTTTCTTCTATCACCCATCGTTTTTCCCTAGTGCTTTTTCCCTTCTTCCTCTGCCCCCTCGCTCCCGCAAAGCACCTTCCCACCCTCCCGCCTCCCAGATGACTGCTCCCCCACCCCCTCCCCTTCATCATGGCGGCCGCGCCGCTGGCGCACCAAAGGCAAGCTTGTCTGCACCTGGACCGCGTCCAGTGGCAGGAACCTGGGTGGGTTTCAGTTGACGTCCTTCCCCACCTCCCAACCCCTTCCCCAGCGCTTTGAGACCCTCACGGCTGAATAGCCGTGCTTTATAAGCATTGATTGATTGTATGTGACTCAACCATTTATGATTCAACTTGTGAATATGAACTCTTGATTTGTCTTTTGCATCTATGCAGGTCAATGTCCATCAAAAGAAGGGGAAATGGAGAGCCATTGCCAAGAAGGTGAGGACCCTGGAGGTCCACAGCCGGCGGAGAGCCCACTGCAGAAAAAGGTGGGAGGACCTGAGACACTGGGCCGAGAAGATTGCAGAGGCCCAGATGGGGAGTCCTCCCATCGGAACATGGCCCCCCTAATGGCCTGCATTCTGGCAGCGACCTATCCGGACCTTGATCAGCGTTTGAGGGTAGCCCAGGAGTCACAAGGGGGTGAGTACAGGGCATGTTCCTGCCTGTCCCATTGCCAAGTGATTGAGTGACGTTCTGACAGCTCCCCTGACAATTAGGGAGGAGCCATGTGTCACACAGTAGATGAGAGCATGTTCGTTTTGACATGTCGTGTGTTGTATACTGATGTGCCTTGCCTATTGGACCAGGGACCTAGACACAACTGGGTGGAATCCTCAAACCACTTGCTCTGCAGGGACCACATATGGCTGTGTACATTGATCAATTATGTACTGTTTGTTGTTGTAGTGTGTGCAATCTCTATGCAACAGACCACTACTCCTAAGGGTTCCAGGCAAAAGGCAAGTAGATGATGGATCACTGTCCTCTCCCATGTGTCGGGGTAAATGTGTTTTTTGACAACTGCCACCCAGAAGATGGTTTTCTTCAGTGTATGATGGGTGCTGCTGCCCCACTGCAGTCTGTAATGTGAAGGTGTCCAACATAAATGTGACTGGTCTTACTTTGTTCTTTGGATGCAGCTATAGATCACTACTTTCCCTTGGTAAGTGAGGAATGTCGATTGACAGATTTATGTGCCATCATTGTTGCCAACATCCCTTGTACCTACATGTCAGCATGTGTTCCTTTCTCTTTAGAACACATTTGTAAGCTGCACATCCAATCATGGTCTACCTGTGTTGATGGGATGATGTCTGTATTCCCTCACATATAGATGCATGGCAAACTTTGTGGAATAGTAAATTTACAATGGAGATACATTTCAGATTGTGCCACATATAGGAGTGTGTCACCATTGTTTATTGTCTGAAACATTCCCTCATTTGGCATAGCATGTCATTTGCCATGTGCAACTGAAGTAGCGATGAGGGACATTACAGGTAAGCCTAGAGTTTAGAGCCACAATGTGAATATCTATGCCCTTGATGTGGCATCAGATGGAAAAGTGCACTGCATATGTGTAACGGTTAAGGTTTGAACCCTGAATGCTGGCATGCATCATGGAGTGTTTAAAACACATGTGTCTGGGTACAGACATTCATCCACAGACAGAGATCTGGGTTTACATGATCACATTCGGAACAGAGTTGTGGCTTCCCTTTGGGCAACATGTTGAGGGCCTTCTACAAGACTTTGCAATTTCTATATCTCTCCTACATGGAAAGGACTAATGGCTTCTACTGAAAGACTCAGAGTATGTCATTGTAAGAGGTGGCAGACATTAGTCGTGATTACCCTGGGGCTTGCTGATTCATTGTGCTATGTATTTAGGGGACATCTTACCCTCATATCTCACACATGATGTCTACAGTGTTCATTTCCATGCCACATGCGTGGCCTATCTGAGAAACATTAATACTACCTCCTTGACTCTATTGGGACAAATATCAGTTGGTGAAGTGGACATTGATTTTGTCATCAACATGGCAGGATTTTGGAGCATAATTTCTTCTTGTTAGGTCATTATGTATGTGACAAAAGGAGGTGTGCGTGACCTTGTGTGGGATCTGTGGGAATGCATTTGGCATTGGCTTACTATTGTATGACAACAGGTAACTGAGGTCTGCTCCATGGGGCAAAGCTTTGATGTTGATAAAGTCTCCTACTTGTTCACTGGTTATTGTGATAGAACAACTTCAGCCATTCAATCGTAATTGTCTGAGATCCAGAATTTCCTATGGCCAACTGTTGACAGTTCAGATGACATGCATGCATATGGCATGGCACATGGATGGGCCACTTAGGTGGAGTTTGTTGCTGGGACCTACTTGAAATCATGGTAATGTTTGCTAATAAGGGCTGTTGTTCATGTGTGATCATGGACATGTGATGACCCCATTCATCTTTGTCTTTGCAACATCTGCGCTGGCAAGGAAAGGAGACGCGGCACAACTGAGTGGGGAAGTATCTGGCCATGGGAACTTGGGTCAAGACACCACTGACACAGAGTGACCTAGTGGCCCCCGTGGGTGAGGGGAGTCCAGAACATCATCCTCATCATCAGCAGATTCCTTCTCCAGTGGACACTCGTTAGTGGTGACAGACCCATTGGGGCAGCCCCCTGACCCATCCTTGGGCCCGATTCACAAAGATAAACTTAGACATTTGGAATAAACTTAGACCAAACATCTAGGTTTATGACATTGATAATTCACAAAGGGCATTTATGAGTAGCATCTTTAGGTCCGCACTCGGGGTGATCTCTACCCGAGTGCGGACGTAAAGATACTACTTGTAAAGTAGGGCACGCACCCATGACATCCACACCAACACAGTATACAACCACTCCATAGACCTCCAAATCTGGACCCCCTTCTGATGACCATCCCCGTGTCCATAAGAAAGTTTTTTTGTTTGACCTTGACCTTTCCCCTGTTCCCTCCTCCCCATCCGAAACCCAAGAGACCTCCACCCAGCTCTCTGCCCATCCTTCCTACCACAATGGCCTCCCCTGCCCCTCTGAAGCACCCACAACTCTCCTTCCCCAAGAAGAATCCCACCTCTCCCAAAACAAAAAGAAGATCACCCCTCCCAAACCTAAGCCCAACCCCCCTCCCAAATGCAAACCCCCGATAACCCCTGAGGTGCCTGCCTGCTCCCTTGATGCCCCTTCCTGTGGAGGTTCCCCGGCAGTAATGGGAGTCAATGAATGCGAATGCGCATGGACTATTAATTATGGGCTGGTCAGTGGCCTGGGACCATTGCCATTTGGGTTTGAAATAAACACAAAGAGTTGCTTTGTTTTGAGTACACATTTGTCCTGCAATTCCTTTACTACCATAATGTTGTTCCTGAGTGACTTGTGTTGTGTGCTTACAGTTGTGTGTGTTTCGGCCTGCATGCTGCTCCACTTGCTATTGTTCGCAGTGTCCAACTTTGTGGGCAGTGCTGGTGTCCCCCAAGACAAGGGTATATGTAGGCTGAATGGATATGTGGGTGTAAATTCAATGGTGGTGTCATGGAACTGTCAACTGTTTGGTATGGTATTTCATCTTGTGTTGTCCAATGTGAGCATGCATGATGTTAGACTTGTCCTCCTAATATGGCTTTGGAATTCATCTGATGTGTGTCGACTTGAGTTTTGTTTGTGCAGACATAGAGAGTGTAAAATTGTCCTAGCTTTGTTTGCATTAGTCTGTGTATGTGTCCATTTAGCTGTGTATCCCTTGCAGCTAGTTCCTGTAGAGGTATGTCCCATGCAGTTTGAGTTGTATGTGCTTTGTTGGCTTGCACTTCCACATTGTGCAGATGCGCATGACATTTGGGTCTAGCTTGGGTCTAGGGACTATTTATCCCTGAGACACATTTAGGGCCATTTTCTGTGCACATGTTGTTTGAGGGGCCTGAACAAAGTAATTTGTGTGCCAGTGCAGCCTCCTTCCCTGAGCGTTCCTGATGCCTCCATCCCTATTGTGCAGGTATTGTTAGCATAGTGCTCTTTGGGCCAGTTGTATCAAGAATCCATTTTGCAATTCTCAAATAGCGATTTTTAAGAAATCGCTATTTCAAAGTCGTAAAATGGTGTGTATCATATTTGCGATTCGGTAATAGCGATTTATTAAAAATCGCAAATGCTATTACCAAATTGCAAATAGCAATTCTGACCCCATTTGCACCTATGGGCCTGTAGGCCCATATTTGCGAACTTTTTGCATTTCCCAAATTGCGAATTCCTAACTGGAATTCGCAATTTCAGAAATGCAAACCTAGGGGTGCTGGGGGCCTAAGGCCCCCTCTGCTGCACCCCCAAAAATTATTTTAGGACATGTAAGGCACACACATGCCAAAGGGGCATGTGTACATTACATGTCAATTTTAATAATGCATTTTTAATGCATTTTTTAAATTTGCACATGGTTACCACCAAATTGTATTTGGTGGTAATTCCGATTCTTTAATGCCCAATTCGCATTAAGGAAAAGTTTGATGTATGTGCTTAAGAAATCGCAAATCAGGATTCCTTATTTGCGATTTCTTATTTAGAGAATCACAATTTGCGATTCTCTAAACGGGGTCGCAATTTTAAGGAATCACTATTTTAGCGATTCCTCAAAATTGCATAGCGAATGCCTTTCATACATACTGAAAGGCATTTTTTGCATTCGCAAACGGCCGTTCGTACCGTTTGCGAATGCAAAAACGCTTGATACATCTGGCCCTTTGTCTATTTGTCTCTCTGTCTATTGTGCATGCCATTATTCTTCCATTGTGCTGTGATGCGGGTAATGTGTGTGTCTGTTGCAGGGCTTTTTACTGGAGTGTTGTTTGTGTTTCATGCCACATTGATACATATGTGTGTTGTATGTGTCGATAGTCCCTAGCCTGTTTGAAATGTGAATGTGAATATGTGAGTTGTATTTGTATAAGTGATGTTGGTGTGCTGTTGGTGATGTGTGAGACAATGTTGTGTAGCCTTCACTGTTCCTTTACCTGAGATGTGTGGCCGTGTGTTTTTGTGCAGTGCTGCAGTGCAATGGAAGTCTGCTGCCTAAAGGGAGCGTATTGTGACTGTAAATGTGTCCATCTTCATGTATGATTTGATATGTACTTGATGCCTGTAGAGTGTCCCCATATGCTGTGGAAGACGGCCCTACAATATGTTTTTAAGGTTTATGATACTGGTAGATGTGTGTACTTTAGGTCGGTGGCGCCCACGGCGGTGTTGGTTTTGTGATCCTTCCATAAGTAGCAGCAGCGGTAGGATGTACGTGATGGGTTACATGGCGGCAGTGGACTTGTGAGGCTGTCTGCAGGTGAGTGTCTCCCTTTATACTGTCTGTTTTCGGCAGCTGATAGGTGGGGGCTGGACTGCCACAGTCACATTGGCGGTGTGAAACCTTGAAATGTGTCCAGCAGCAACACAGGCTCCGCCAGCTTTTTTGTGCTGCTCGTGACCATGGTGTGCTGTGCTGCCTGGCGGTGCCAGCGGAACCACTGCGGTCTTTACTTCATAGACCCTCATGACTTGTAATTCGGTGGTCACTGCCATGGCGGTCCACGGACAGCCAAACTCGTAATGAGGCCCTATGTTTAGACCTCGTAGTAAAAGTCTAAACTTAGACCAAAAGACTAACTTTACTATGGGTAAAGTTAGACTTTTGGTCTAAGTTTAGACTTTTGGTAAACGTTTAGACCAAAAGTCTAAATTTACTACAAGTACAGTTAGACTTTAGGTCTATACAGACTTTTGGTCTACACTTAGACTTTTAGTCTATGTTTAACTTTGTGAATCAGGCCCATTGTTTTTATACTGCTGAGCGTAAGTCATGAATGTATTTATTAAGGGAGCCCGATGTGCTAAGTAAAATAAACAAATATTGCTGGTCATTACCCCACTGTGGCCATAGATGGCGGCAGCGCACACTAGATCTAGTTGTTCTTGTACAGAGAATATTTTCACCGATATTGAGTTATTGAAATCAATGTGGTACTACAGTCCCAGAAAAAAATATCCTTAAAATCTAGTTGTTATTTTGGAATAGAAGGAGGAATTATACACATCTAGGCAACTAACGTTCGTTTACTATGTCAGGCATCTTTCTGCACCTCTGTTAAATACAAGGGTCACGCGGCGTGGTGTGTGAGCTACAGTCCATCTCAAGTTATCTGCATACAAGTAGCTGCTTTACCGACTTCCTCTCTTAATTCTCCAGCCAGCCCCCAGTTGCAACGGGCCACAAACCCTGTCAATTAGAGAAACAGCGCTCTGGCTAACAATGCTACAGGATAATTCTATAAACACGTTCTCGGGGGACAGCCCCGCGCGAGTTATTAATCATAACTTCAGACGATTATAGATTCCTAATATAAATGTTTGCTCTTCTGTCAGAACAACTTGCCTGCTCTGTGCCAAAGACTTGACAGGCCTTGAGACCAAGCACATTAAGTACTAATCAGGCGGAATAAAGCAGTTATGGAACAGAATACGAATTAATGAGAGACAACATATCTGCCTAAAACCATTGGAACGCCAGTGACCTAGCGCACTGAAGCCATTTCCAGGTGGCATTACCCTGGCATCTGGTTTTCATTAGGGAAACTAGAACACACCAGCAGTTAAGCACAACCGAAACAACGTCAGTATTTGCCGAATCAACACAAGAGGTCTCTGCAGAAAAGCAGAATGAAATGTTAATATAGGGGGCTGAAAAGCATCTCCTGTGATCGGGGTAATCCGGGCCATGTGTTTAATTGTTGCACTTGAACAGCCAAAGTTCTTTTTGGGACATACTGTATCCTTTCAGAGTATTTGACGAAGGTTGAATATGCGGCCTAAACTACTTTAAAACAAGGTCCAATATTTTGCACTTTTCCCCTCCTCCCTTCTGTACTCCCTCTCTCTTTCTCTCGCTCTTTCTCTCTCTCTGTAAGTATGCAAATGAGAAGTAGGGATCTCTGGGTAGGTGCAACCTAAAATGTAGGCACTACCTGCGGGGTTCTCAATTTTCCATTTGCATAACATATATATGTGTCACTCTAAGGATGAAAGTGTACCCTTAAGCAAATGTTATGTGCAACATTGACGCAATACCATACACTTCACGTGTAGCCAAGTTCACATTAAAAATCATCCACTGATATATGGGAAACCCTAATTGCACCCATGTGATCACATCCCACAGAACCATTCATTTTTTTAAAGGGAAGAGGGCTGTAAGGCCCCCCTCCCCTGCCTTCTCAGGCCCTGGGGAACCCATTCTCCTGGTTTGTCCATTTTTAAAAGGGGAAGGGGGCCATGCATCCCCCTTCCCACTCTCTTTCATCCTTTTCAAAAGAACACATGCAGCAAGCTCCTGGATACACACTCGGGTGACAAGCCACCCTACCCAAATAACACCTAATTGATTGATTGATTGATTGATTATCCCAGAGAACTCATCTCCTGGGGCCATATGTTTTTTAAAAGGGGGAGGAGGTCCCATGGCCCCCTCTCCAAGCCTTATTAGGTCTTGGGGCCACTATCCCCCGGGTCTCATCACCTTATAAAGGGGAGGGGGCTTTGTGGACCCCTTAGCCATGCCTTATTAGTTCCCGGGGAACCTATCTTGTTGGACTAGTTATAAAGAGAACTGTGGACCGAGGGTCCCCCTCTTTGAGCCTTGTAATGCCCCATGGACAGCACCACCTGGGGCCAAATAGTTCATAAAGGGAGCTGGACATGTGGACCCCCCTCCCGAGCCTGTTACGGGCAGGGACCCCATTCCCTGCGGCCAAAATTTAAATAAAAAGGAAGGGGTGCCTAGCTGGCCTCATCAACTCAATTTCAGCCCAGGGGACCCCATCCCCTAGGACACAATTTATATATTATGGGAAGGAGGCCCTGTAGGTCCCCTCGCTGAGTCATTACATGCCCTGGGGACCCCACCCCCGTGGCCCCATTTCGTAGGGGAGGGGGACCATGCACCCCTCTTCCTGAGCTATTATATGCCTCAGGGAGCCCAACCCTGGGGCCTAAATTTACTTAAAAAAGGGGAGGGGTCTATGCGACCCCCCTGCTCTTACTGAATGTGGCTCTGGGAGTGGGCTCTGTTGGGTCTGTAATAGCTCGGGAAGGGGCTGTGCTCCCCCTCCCCTTCCAGTTTTTTTTTTTTTGGATTCCACATGAGTCCCGTGGGATTTTGGCAAAAACTGCAGAATGTTTGACGCTAATGTGGTGTTGGAATGGCACTAGAGACTCCTAAATATGCCTCTTAATTTCTCAAAAAACTACACCAATCACAAAAAGCACAATCTGCTGCCCTTGATCTAGCTTCCTGTCAAATTTAGTGTAATTCATTTGAGCATTGTTGCTGTAGTCCTCTTTAAGAAGTCTATGGAAAATGCATGGGGATTTTGGACCACTGCTTGACAGATCACCCCAAAACTTTCCAGGGATGGGCTGAGTTTGGTGTACTTTTTTAAAGAAAGATTTGTGTAGATTTCATCAAACTGTGCCAAAGTTATCAGCAAACCAAAACATGCTGTTGCTATGGAAAAGCAGACCCCGCTTGACGGATCACCCCGAAATTGTATGTGTCCAACAAAAATCACCATGGCACTTTTTAGGAACATTTCATGAAGATTTGTTAAATGGTGCCAAAGATATAGGCCAGTCAAAAAATGCTGTTTTATGGAAACATGGTCCTACCTATAACTACCTAGTGGCGACTGCCACTTGGTAACACACCCATATATATATATATATATATGTATATATATATATATATATATATATATATGCATATATATAAATATATATATATATATATATATATATATATATATATATACATATATGAACACTTAGTCGGCCTTGCGTCTCCACTCCTGAATGTCGGTGGTGCCTGACAGGTGACCCGCACCATTGCTTCTATAAATAAACACTTTACTCCTACTGTTAGGAAGACCAGCACTCCGAGAGCGAGTGACAACAGTGCCCTTTCAGTCTGTAGTTGCAGGCTGGGAGCCATCTTGTACCTTGTCACACAAAGGGTGGCACAAACAATGCTGCAGCCTTGAGTGGCCACTCCGTCTTACATGCCCTGGGTACCATATACTAGTGACTTATAAGTATGCCATGTCTTGACAATTAGGTGTATCCATTTCGACATGCAATTTGTGTAGGGTTAAAACACTGGCACTGAGGACTGTTTAGCAGAGTCGAAAAACTAGCAGCATCAGTGCAAAAGTGTGGCTGTGAACATGTAAAAAGAGGCAGTTCCTCACACCCATGCAGTTTCCCATAGGGATTTTAGACACAACCACTAACTGAACCGCTGGAGGAAATTACATCAATTTTGTCAGAAAGCTAAATATTGGTCCAGAAAGAGTGTTTTTTTGTAATTTGAGGTAAATGTGTTAAGTAGTTTTGAAGTTATTAAAGTAAAAATATTTATGTGTAGTTAGAGATGCAGTTCCATCACAGTGGATCGGTGGATGCGCAAGCAAACAGCAATGCCGTGAGTATCTGGCCGCATCCTGAGTAAAAAGTTGCGGTTGCCATTTTGTGTATGGAACTTGGTCCCGGGGAAAGAAAGAAAAAATAAAACTGAAAAGTGATTGAAGGGGTCAGGGTAGAGGTACCCTGAACCCATGAGACTGATGGAGGGGTCTGTAAGGGAGCCCTCATGGGCAAGAAAGTGCCCACCATTTTTTACAGGGGTGAGCAAGGGTCATCAGTGGTGCTCAGCCCGCCAACTCCATGTGAATCCACAATGGATCTGTGGATCCAGACCCCAGTTAAAAAACATACACCCACTCACACACCCATTCACATACCCTCATAGCCACTCACATACCAACACATCCACTCAGACACTCACACAACCACTTGCACTCCCACACACACACACACATACAGTCACTGATATATCCCGTCAGAGACATAGGGAACCACTCACATGCCCACACAGGCACTCACACACCCACTCAAACACCCTTACAGCCACTCACACACCAACTCACAGACCCATACAGCCACTCACGCTCTCACTCATAGTCCCGCAAAACTACTTGCACGCCCACTCACAGACCCACACAGTCACTCATAAACCTACTCACACACAGACTCACACACCTACTTAAACACCCACACAACCACTCACACCCACTCACACACCCATACTGCCACTGACACACCCACTCACAGTCCCACAAAACCACTCACACAATCCCTCACAGACCCACAAAACCACTCATCATGCACTCACACACCCATTCATACATTCACACACCCACTCACACACCTACACAACCATATACTCCTAGTCACACATGCATAAAGCCACTCACACACCCACTTACAGACCCACAGCATGGGGTTAGTTGCACACAGGGTGTTGGTTGCAGGGGGTCGTGCACCGCAGTGGGTGGATTACTATATGGTAATTAAATATTACTTTACATTAAAACAAACTAGAAATTCGCTGAAAAAAAAACAAAGGTTACAGGGACTTTATAGTTAGGAAATAGAATTAAAAAACCTTAGAAATCCACTCAAAACAAAAGGTTACAGGAAAGTGTTAGATGTGGCATCATTGGCATGGTCTCCCATAACTTTTTGCCTCTACTTCCCCAGTTGTTTTCTGTGTGCTGGACTGTTTTTGCTGTTTTGTTTGCTCTGGACATTTTACCACTACCGACCAGTGCTAAAGTGTAAATGTTCCCTGTGTAACTTATATGGGCACATTGGCTTCTCCATGGTTAGCATATTTGATTTACTAGTAAGTCTCTAGTAAAGTGCACTAGAGGTGCTCAGGGCCTGTAAATCAAATGCTAATAGTGGGCCTGCAGCACTGGTTGTGCCACCCACATTAGTGTCTGTGTATGCAGTTTTAAACTGCTAATTCGACTTGGCAAGTGTACCCACTTGCCAGGCCTAAACATTCCCTTTTTATACATGTAAGGCACCCCTAAGGTAGGCCCTAGGTAGCCCCATGGGCCGGGGGCAGTGTCTGTTAAAAGTGGGACATGTACGTATGTGTTTTACATGTCCTGACAGTGAAATACTGCCAAATTCGTTATTCCCAGTTGCAAGGCCTATCTTTCTCATAGGTTAGCATGGGGACTGCCTTTAAATATTCTTAAAATGTAGATTTCATTTGGGAGCAGATAGACATTTCCCAGTTGCAAGGCCTATCTTTCTCATAGGTTAGCATGGGGACTGCCTTTAAATATTCTTAAAATGTAGATTTCATTTGGGAGCAGATAGACATGTGGAGTTTGGGGTCTCTGAACTCACAATTTAAAAATACATCTTTTAGTGGAGTTGGTTTTTAGATTGTGTGTTTGAAAATGCCACTTCTAGAAAATAGGCATTTTCTTGCTTAAACCATTCTGTCACTCTTCTTGTTTGATTGTTTGTGGATTCCCTGTCTGAGTCAGTTTGACAGTTGGGCTGTTTGCACAGCTCCTCTAGACAGTGACACAAAGGGAGCTGGGGGTAGCCTGCATATTATGATGGGCCATCTGGGCAGAGGGAAGGGGAGGAGTGGTCACCAATACCTGAAAGGGCTGTGCCTGCCCTCACACAATGCAGTCTCCAACCCTCTGGTGTGTGTCTGGGACTTGGCCTGGGCAAGGCAGGATCTTGAAAACCACAGAGACTTCTCTTTGAAGTATGCTTACTTCAAAGGCAGAAAGAGGTATAAGATGAGCACCCAAAACCCCTGAAAAGCAGATTACTTCTGGAACCAAGAGGAACCTCTGCCAAAGAGAAGAGATGGAGAAGCTGGAAGAGGTGTACTGCCCCTTTGCCTGTGACTGTGCTTTGCTGGGTTGGCTTGCAGTAGCTGCTTCTATCTGAGAGAGGGCAAAGACTGACGTTTATGTGACATCCCACTGGTGAAGAATGTCCAAGGGCTTGAAACTGAGCTTGCCTCCTGTTGTTGAAGTCTCACTTGGTCAATTTCTTTCATATACAGGAGGAAAAGAAGTTTTTTCCTCTTTTGATTTCAATCATTGTTATCTAGTCCCTCATATTCACATTCCCATAGTGAAATGCACTTGATCATATAATAATGTTGTAATTCATGCGAGAGAAGATGTACAGAAAGTTTTTAAAGGATAGTAGCTAATATGTCTCGTTCTACAGTTGTCATTACAATCAGATCAACTGCCCTCCCCATTGAGTCAGGCTGTCATCACATAATACTAATATTAATGTATTAAGTATAATCAAAAATACGATGACAACTCAACCCAACCAGGACATAGATCCCAGAAATAATTAATCAACAATCAATCTTAGTGGAAATAAAAATAATTCTGCTATATCCCATAATTTTAGTTGGGTAAAGTACCGATTTTGCCAAGACCACACTCACCATGCCCTCCACTCGGTGAGCTGTTAGTCTCATAACAATATATAAATTCATGATCATGTGCAACCTTTATGAAGCGTATAAACTAGAGATTGCAGGGACCCAGATGTTTCCTAACAGTATCAATATGACAATGGTCAATCCCTGAGATTATAGGAACGCAGATGTTCCAAATATTATCAATAAAACAATAGTCAGTCGCTGAGCAATAAATCTCTAGATCAAATAGACGATTCCTTCTCCATTTCTATCTTAAGTTCATAAATGTGCATACAGTTCGGCATTTGTGTTTAAACCCCAAGGTGTTTCTGTTCCAATTGTCGTAATCAACCTCGCCTCTGCCCTCCTGAGGGTCAGTTCATGATCTCCTCCTCTTACATTCATTTTTACATGATGGATCCTATGGTAGCGGTGATCCTTATATTCCCCTTTGAGCTGGTCCCAAATATGCTTGGCAATAACTTAGGGCCAGTGGTAGGAAGCATTTTTCTAGTTACAAATGAGCCAATTCGCAGAATCGGCCCGTTTGTGACTTGAAAAATGCTTTTTGGGATGTACAAAGCCCAAACTGCGATTCGGTATTAGGAAGGGGCGTGTCAAGGGCGTCCCTTCCTAATACCGAATCCAAATAGTATCTATGATTGTTTTGTGACCACAAATGCGGTTGCAAAACAACCGCAGTTAGCACCAGTTTCAAACTGGTGCTAACCCATTCGCAAACGGGAAGGGGTCCACATCGGACTCTTTCCCCTTTGTGAATGGCAGCGAAAATATTTTTAAAAAATATGAAAAGAAAACTTTTCATTTTTGTTTTTGAAATGCATCTCGTTTTCCTTTAAGGAAAAAGGGCTGCATTTAAAAAAAAAACTGCTTGTTTTACAAGCAGTCACAGACATGGTGGTCTGCTGTCTCCAGCAGGCCACCATCCCTGTGAGGGCGGCCATTCCCAATGGGGACCCAAATTGCGACCTACCTCATGAATATTCATGAGGTAGGTCATTTGTGACACCATTGGGAATCACAAACAGTGTAAACTACACTGTTGTACATTCGGTTTCGCGACTTCCAAATTGCGAGTCTCTAAGACTCGCAATTTGCGAGTCACAAAACGGATCTTTGTACATGTGGCCCATAGTCTTTATTGGCTATTGCTCTTAAATGTTTTAATATACATGACCTCAATTTATTTACAGTACTCCCTATGTATCTCTTGCCACAGCCACATTCCAGGGAGTAAACTACAAACGAGGTTTCACACGATATCCGTTCCCTGATCTTTCTGGTGGAACCATCCAAGCATTTAAACTCTGCCATATTTTTACCATGACGACATGCTTTACGTTTGGTGCTTTTAAAGAAACCCTCTATCTGGAGCCAATTTCTTGCCCCACTCCTTTGCAGAGGTAGGTAGCTTTTAACTAACAAATCATTTAAAGATTATGTTTTTTGTAAGTGATTCTAGGATGCTAAGCTACCTATTCTTTCAGCTCTTCAACTTTCTTTATGATTTTCCAATTCTTCCTCGGGGCTGTCTTAATTCCCTTGTCTGAGCAATTATAATCCATGATATCTGATAGTGTAATTTAGGTTACTTCCCTTTAACCTTTCATTCTTTGAGATTAACAGATCCTCCCTATCTTTTTCCAAAGCTCTTTTCATTGCATTATCCAATACGGATATCGGGTACCCTCTTTTTACAAACCTCTGAAACATCTTTCCACCTTGTAGTTTGGAGTCACTCAATCCAGAGCAATTTCTCCTAGCTCCTAAAAACTCTCCATATGGCACACTCTACTTAAGTGCTTTAGGATGTGAGCTGTTGGCAAATAGAATACTATTGCAACTGGTGGGTTTGCGATATAGCCTAGTGCAGATTTTGTCACATTCAATATACATTTCAATGTCCAAAAAATATATTTTTTCTTTGCTTATCTCAGATGTAAATTGTAATCCAAATGGATTATATTTTAGTGAGTTTAGGAACATCTCAAATTCACCTTGTTCACCTTCCCAGATTAGAAATAAATCGTCTATACACCGGACCCAAAGAATTACTTTATTTAAGACTTCCATACTTTCCTCTGTCCACACATGTTCAGCTTCCCAGTAGCTATCATGAGGTTTGAATGGGTTGGAGCAAAAGATGTTTCCATAGCTGCCCTCTCCTCTGAATATAATGTTCTTCCACAAAAATGAAGACGTTGTTAGTGAGACAGAACTCCAT
Source organism: Pleurodeles waltl (assembly GCF_031143425.1). Classification (NCBI taxonomy): domain Eukaryota; kingdom Metazoa; phylum Chordata; class Amphibia; order Caudata; family Salamandridae; genus Pleurodeles; species Pleurodeles waltl. The sequence continues at coordinate 1,129,932,011 of NC_090448.1, forward strand.
CATTTCCAACAGCATCTGTGTGTGCTCCCATAAACTTGATGACCTTCTGCGTAGAAAGTGTGCACAAGCTCTTAAACCATCCTCATGTTCTATTGAGGTATACAGTGACACCACATCTACTGTTGCCATTACATCTTCTTGTCTCCAGGGTATGCCCTTAATACGATTTAAAAATCCATGGAATCCCTAATGTAAGATGGAAGTGCCATATGTCACATATGGGAACAGGAAAATCTCTAAAAACCTTGATGCATTCTTCATGACCGAGTCACATAACCTCACTATTGGACGCCCTGGGGGATAAACCAGACTCTTGTGTATTTTAGGTATGTTAGAGTGTGGGTTGTATAATCAAGATTAACATGAAATGTTTATGAACTAATGCATAATAATGCCGCATAGAAAACGTATTAATGTGTTTTACTAAACGTGAGTCCGAAATGTGCCCACGGGGAGTGGCCATCATTATATACGATGATTAATTAAATTGACTAATAATGTAGTAATAATGTATTAATGTATGATTTTATACTAATATTAAGAGTTAGACGTTAAAGTTTTGCTAATTAATTCACTAGGCCTTAGTTAGCATGAGTCGAGGCCTAGCTGCCTGGTTTATATTAAATGTGTTTTTCTAACGTGCAGTGTGCTGACTTGCTGAAGGACATGTAGTTGTACTTTTCCAGAAGCTAGAAGATGAGTGTAACCGTAGTAGATTCATTCTCATGAAACTCGACTTGCTCAAGGAGACATTCTTGCCGAATGCAACAGTGTAAACTTGCAACAGGTACAAGGTCGCCTAAACTGTTATAGACAATGGAACTACTGACTGGGTCTGTGAGAGGACCACAAGACCATGAATTCATACCGGACATTTTACCCGCTGGAGACGTCAATCACAGGAGCCAATAAACTACGTGAGAACTGTTATGAGGTGACAAATTTGATGGGGTGATCAGTAAACTTTTGGATGGAGATGATGGTGCGCTAAAACTTGCCCAATTGGAAATTAGGGGACTGTACCACAAGATTGATATAAAATTCATGGACACGAGGAGAAAAGGGAGAGATTACAAGCCATTAGATGCCATTACGAGTTACTTTGCCATTGCATGCTGTCATTCTGCCTAAAGACTTTGCTGTGATTCCTCAAACCATCCTTACTTTGCCTTGCCCGTTTCTATACTTTTCCTCCTTATGAGGGAAGTATTCTCTTTTTCTCGATCTTGCTGAACTTTGCTGTATTTCCTGGCCGATGGTGAATCAACTGCTGTCCTGAGGACGAAGACTTACTCTGTATGCTGACCCATTACGGAGGGTAACTATATGATGATGAAATTGTGATTGTCTATTTGCCTTTTCTTTCTAGGTACCAACTGCTTCTTTTGACAGAGACCATAGATAGATGATTTCTAAATTTGTGTTGCCAAATTTGTTTTGCATGAACCCCAACATGCCAATGCTAATTCGAGGTTAGCTAAGGGGTTCATTAAACGGACGAAAATAGACAAATGACTGAATTTATGCTTTGTTGAATAATGCGCTGATGATACTCTGCTAAAGTTAATCCATGTTGACGTCGTGCTATGTTCTAATATTCATAATCTTTGCTTTGATGAAATCTTATTCAAGATGCCATATTATGACAATGTTGATGTGCTTCTTGGTTTTGAGACTAATAAACTTGCTAGTAGAGTGTAATCAATAGGGAATAAACATCATAAACTTGCTACAATCTGGCGTGGTTATTCATGACTGAAAGGTCATGGTGGTGCTGGAGTCTTATTCATGTCATTGATGAATTTGATTAAATTGCTACTGTGATTATTGATGAAGTTAATGATTATTAATTGACATGTTGACTAATTATCTCGTCATAAGGAGACTTCAATCAGAGTCAAAAGAGTCATCGGCCTAAAGCGAGTCCCAGAGTGAATAAATTATCTAGATTGGGACACATAATCAGGTAACACATATATAGTTAGTGTTGTCGGATATCTTTTTTCATATACATGAGTTCCTCATCTTCTAGCATGCCCCTTTCATGCCAAGTATTCAATTTATCATGAAACTTCCTCATAATTTCACTTTTTGGATTCTCCTGCAATTTCTCATAGTTGTCTTGAATTGATAGTTGCCTTCTAATTTCCTGACTAAATCCACTACGATCCATTACAACTATGTTACCCCCTTTATCCAAAGCCTTTATCAGCATATAATTGGCCTTTTGTAAATCCTGCAGTGCCGACCAGTCGTCTTTGGTTATATTGGATATACACCCATCAGGTTTTTGTTTTCCTTTCCTAACAATATCTCTCAGGTCAGCGGCCATCAATTCCTCGAACATATCAACTTTATTGCCTGGTGGTAGTTGGGGGCAGAATCTGGATTTCACTTTGCATCCACTCACTTCTGATTTATCAATGTCCACTCCCACTTCCAGCCATAACTACCTATCTACTAGAACTCCCTCATGTGCCGTGGGCATCATGCTTGCTTCCTGTTCTAACTCCCATAGAGCCCGCATTGGGATAATATCATTCATCATCAAATTAGACATAGGCTGAAATGGTCCTTCCAGACGGTCTATTTGCAAAACATGTCTTAAATTTTAATTTCCTGCAGAACTTATACAAATCAATCCTTGAAGTTGCCAAGTCCATTCCTGCACTAGGACAGAACGTCAAGCCCTTATTCAGAAGGTACACATGTTTCTCATTGAGGATGTTTGAGGACAAATTGATTACAAGATTGCCGTTCATCTCTGGATTTATTTCTCTGTGTTCCTGTTTCCTTTTCCTTTTCCTGCTCCGCCTTATTCTTTTCGGTTGATCTTATTTTCTGGCTTCATCTTTTGCTTTGCCTTTCTTTCGAGTTGACATCTGCAGCAACCTCATTTCCCCTGGAAAATCTAATCTGGTCTGTGCCATTGAGGCTCCCTCATCTCCGAACTCACATAGGAGCTTTCCACACTAGACAGTATTACGATCTTGTCTTGGATTCGATCCATTGCTTGTCTACTGTACATTGCAACAAATCGTCTTGCAAATGTATACAGTCTCCCTGCAATGTAATCATTCTTATCTCTATTGAATTTTTTTACCTTTTTTTGTTGCACTTCTTTTTCATGCTTGTCCAATCTCTTTTCTAGTTCCTCAAAGCCTCTTGTCCCCTCCTCGGTCATTTTATAATCTTCCAAGGCTTTTTCTAGATCTTTAATTTTGTCTGTAGCTTGTGCAAGCCTTCTACCTGCATGAGTAATGAGAGTGTTCATCAATTTATTTGAAAATTCAGCTGTATCCATTTGCCATTGTTTCAATAAATCAGGGTCCGTATTATTGAGTGATGGTAGGACAAATATTTGCAGTCCTCGTGGAATTCGATTGCATTCTATATATTTCTTTAAGGTGACACTCTCCCACCATTTGTTCACTTCCATGGTGCCTGCTTTCTCCAAATCCTTTAATAGTGTTTTGAAATCAGGTCCTCTTGCATTTCCCTGATTCTTCATCATCTGTGACATTTCACTATTATCATTGTCAAAATTTCTCTGATAAATTGAGGGTAATTTTATGGTTCAGTGTGGGTATGGGTTTTGGGTGGCAAGGGTAATTTTAGACTTTATGGAGAGTATAGCTTTTTGAGTGGCAAGGGTAATGTTAGTGATTAGTTTGGGTAGGGGTTTTTGAGTGGCAAAGTCAATTTTAGGGTTTAAGGTGCGTATCTTTTTTGGGTGGCAATGTTTTTTTAAGGTTTAGGGTGGGTATGGGTTTTTGGGTGGCAAGGGTACATTTTACAGTTTAGGGTGGGTATGTGTTTTGGCTGTCAAGGGAATTTTTAGGGCGTTGGGTCGGTATGGGTTTTTGGGTGACAAGGATAATTTTAGGATTTAGGGTGGGTATAGGTTTTTGAGTGACAAGTGTACTATAAGGGATTAGTGTGGGTATGGGTTTTGGGTGGCAATGGGTATTTTAGTGTTTAGGGTAGCTATCGGTTTTCGGGTGGTAAGGATAGATTTAGTTTCTAAGGTGGGCATGTCTTTTTGTGTTGCTATTGTACTTTTTAGGGTTTAGGGTGAGTTTGAGTTTTTGGGAAGCAAGGGCAATTTTACGGTTTGGGGTGGGTATGTAATTTTGGGTGGAAACTGATTTTTTAGGGTTTAGGGTGGCTATGGGCTTTTGGGTGGCAAGGATATTTTTAGGGCTTAGGGTGGGTATGGGTTTTTGGGTGGAAAGGGAATTTTTAGGCTTTAGCGTGGGTGTGGGGTTTAAGGTGTTTTAAGGTGTTTTAGGGTTAGGGTGGGTATTGTTTTTTGGGTGGTGAGGTGTGCTTAGGGTTTAGGCTGGGTATGAGAGGTGTTTGAATTCACGTATAGTAGATCAAGAGCAAAGAAAGCTTTATTTGGTTCAGTACAAAAGCCATTAAAGCACACATATAAATTCATATGCAAAATATAAAACATAGCTTTAACAATTCATAAAACTCATCAGACAATCGATAAAAACAAATAGTGCATAAATCACTTACTACATAAAATTTACAGTGTAATCTATATTCTAGCAAGCTTGTGCTATGTGCAGTTTGACTGCCTATCTGAATCTCACCTACCAATCTAAACATGCACATGTGCAATAAAAGCAAGATAACATAAAGTGTACTTATGTTCATTCTCATAATGTTCATGCACGGCTATACCTTCACTTACCAACAGTTCTCCTGCTTCTGACTACAGAAGCGAGAAAGCTATACACAGAATAGCATACTATGACAGTTTGGCATAGCTGTAGATGCTCTAGTGCTTTTTTGCAGCTTTGGATCTTTAAGCTGAGCAATAAAGGTCTGAAAATGTAGCTATGTTGGTCCCTGTACAGTCCACAAAAGAAAAACAAATGGAGTTGTGACTGCTGTGTCAAGAGGTCACAGGGAAACAGGAGTAAGTCCTTGCTCTTATATACTTTAGTGGGGTACGATAGTAAGAGTTGGGCTACCCCCGCCTAAATCTTGTAACGTAGAATCTTCAGTTATTTGATGTTTTAAGTAAATAAGTTTCAATAGCTAGGGTAGTAATTAATTGAAGATATGATTCTACAAACTTCTTCTTGATTTCAGCCTCCCACCTCTTTTCAGTTTGCAGCTTCTCCAGTTAGCCTTTCCCCTTATTTTTGTGGGATCAAGTAATCACAGATGGTTAGTCATACAGGTTTCTTCTGCCAATCAGGTACACACTTTCTCTGATATATAATAGCCATTCAATTTTAGAGACTCTTTCCTGTTTGAGACAGTCGGTGATTACAGCTTGTGTTTACACCATACAGACTGCCATAACAGGATAGGTGCCAACCTCAATATATCCCCTAAATATTGCAGCCCTAATTCCTCATGCACTAATACAGAAGGGACAGAGTTGGACAGGGACAAAGCCTTACAAAGAAATTTGTCTTCATAGGCCTGTGATTGGAAGATGTTGCCATAACCCCACACCCCGCACCATAGGTAACGATTGGTACAGGTCTGGATTTATGTATTGTGATGGTAGTTAGCAGGGGCATTGATCCTAGCTTTGATGCAAACTTAAACAAAGCGGCTGTCGCTTGCTCATGCTGATTTGCTCCCACATTCTTCAAGTACCTCCAGGTAATCTTGTTGTCAAACAGGATCCCCAGATATGAGAAGGTGGTCACGCATTTAAGAGTGTTCCCATTTACGTGAAAGCGAGTTTGTCGCCTTTTGGGACGTCCATAAACCATAGCATACGTTTTGGTTGTATTTGTTCTAAGCCTTAGATCGGACATAAAACTAACAAATGCTTCTGGAAGTTTTTTGAGTCCCAGGCCTGTTCGGGCCATAAGGATGCAGTCATCTGCGCACATCAGTACTGTTAGTGAGTGATTCCCTGACTTGGGGGATCAGCCGCAGCCCCTACCAGATGGTCATTGAGGTGGTTGATATAGATACCAAACAGGAAAGGGGCCAGCACACAACCCTGTCTGACCCCCTTCCTGATCTTAAAATAACAGGTTCACTGCCCTCCTGACCCAAATCTGACACAGCCTTCCACATCAGAATGCAGATGAGCTAGGAGATGGACAATACACGGGTTGGCACCCTTAACATATAGTAATTAAAGTTACTTTACATTTTAAAAAAACATGGAAATTCACTTAAAAAAACAAAGGTTACAGGGACGTTGTAGTTAGGAAAAAGAATTGAAAAAAGCATAGAAATTCACTTTAAAAAAACAAAGGTTACAGGGACATCATAGTTAGGCTCACATTTTAAACCTACAAAACCATAGAAATTCAGCTATTTTAGTTAGAGTCACGTCCTCGCCATGCACTGCTAATTACCCAAAATACTACAGCAGGCATTACATCTTTTAGAACACCATTGACAACGTTACTGTAACATTTGCAGTAAAATTATTGATGCAATAACTGTGCATGGCAAGGGTGCAAGTTATAGTTACCTTAGGGCCCGAGTTATAGTTTCTTGAAAGAACTATAATAGCTTAATTTGTATGGTTTTGTAAGTTTATAATGTGATCCTAACTATAACCTCCCTGTAACCTTTGTTTTTTTAAGTCAACAGATGTACATATGTATTTGTGTATATATAGACTGACAGACATTTCAGCCTCATCGGAGGAATTCAGCTGATCCTGGATTTTAGGTTTCCACCCAGGGTCCGAATCAAAGCCTATGTGCCAACCTGCCTGTTATAGCACGCGCTTACTTTATGCAAATACAATTGCAGTGATTGGCTAGGAGATACGCCAATTGTTTAATGGCTCCTGCCGGCGTTCACCGCGCGTTTTGAGGAGAATAAAGCACCAATCATGAACTATCGGGCACAATAATTTCTTTTAGGCTATTGTACATGAAAGTGTCGACGTTTACAATGCGAACACAGCAAAAGCAGTCTCAAATAGGTCACAGCAACGTGAGCGCATGGCAATGCCCATCACACTGCGCTGCATGAAATTAAATGTTACTTTGAAGGGAAAAGGAAGCGGATTGAGTCCTAAGGTAATACGCACGTGCCTTTGATAGCAACATTATGAAGGCTTTGGTAAATTAGATATTGTCTCGAACAGTGTTCTTCCTCGTTTTACACCGCTCCAATCAAACCCGAATGGGATTCATTCGCTGCAGACACATTAAACCACCATACATAATTTCTAAACAGGATTCATTATGGGGATTGCCACAAGCAGGCAGGCACTGGAGATTAAATAGTAATTTTTCAAACCTTGTACATCAAAGGATGTCAGATACAATTACTGTTCTCCAACGCATTCCGCACAGCCGGGCGGATCATTATCAGAGCGGCTGAGAAATATGCATGGAAGTCGTTTTTTGTATTTTTTTGTGTTGGAGTACTAGAACGTGGAGGTCGAAGAAAGGGTGATTTTTTTCCCCAAAGAGTGGACTCTGAAAAATAATGTTTTTTTTTTGTTGAGAATTCATATTTGACATTAATTGGCAATTGGCCTGTTTAGAGTCGAGCCTGCGAGTGCATGCACTTGCGCATGCGTCTCGCAGGCGAGACACTGTTGTTTTCAGTAAAGGGCTTGGTTCCGCCTGCCGCGCACCGTTTGTTGGTTTGCTTGGCACTCTTCTTTACAGCCTCGTAATTCGTCAAGGCATGTCTGGCATCATTTCTGTTCCTCTGTGTGGAGCAGGGATCAAGCACTAATTGATTTCAACTTAATTTGTGCCCTCTGCTGCTGAAGTGATTGAGGTACTATTTTGTTCTAACTTCCAGTACCCCGCAGACAGAAGGCTTGTGACTGGCAATAACGCACCCAGCATGACAAACAAAATTGCAAAGTTTTATTTTTTACAGCTAACTTTCTTTTATTTTAAGTCGTCTTTTCTCAGTTTCCACTCATATTTTTTTTGTTTTTGCTCATGGATGCTGTTGTCAAAAGATGACAATTAACTTGTAATTAGTTAAGCAGTCACTTTTAAGCCAGACAGCCTCTCGCTGAGACATCCTCCAGTCAGTTAGCTTTTCAGTGAGCCCCTCTGTGTGGGTGTCTTTCGGTTTGTAAGTATTTCTCTGACACTTTACAGTAAAGCTGCAGCATTCGGAAGTAGGACACCTAGATTTATATCCCAGCTTCTCCACTGGACAATACTGTGTGCTCTTGGACAAATCACTTTATCCCTCAAGATAACTTAATCTCTCAAGAGCCTTATGTGCTAAACATAGAGAGCCCCTGTGGATGAGATGTTGGGGGTGTAGATTGGTCAGTAAGAAGGGGGGTTGGGTGGACTGAGGACTACTAACAGAAAATGCTATATTTTGTAAAATAACCAATATATTTGAGGACTTTCAACACAGAGAGAGGGACATAGTGTCTGCGTTTTTCTCTGTGTCTATGTAAAAGGTCCTAGTGAAATCCGATTGACATCTCACCATACCCGACTGAAAGCACAAGTACCCAGTTATTTACCAGAAAATGCATAACTAGGGAGGTGCTACACCCCAAACAGCCCCACTGAAGCTACACCCCTGTCTGTGGGTGATGTAGTTTGTGGTATGTGCATTAAAAGAGCATTCACTAATTCTTTTTGTCAGCGACTGCCTTCTGCGTGTTTCTTTGGAAGTTATGAAGCGCATGATCCTGCCTGTCTATCTTGCCAACTATATATGTGTCCGTCACCTCATCTATCAAACAATTAATCAATCCGAGTGCTACTGCTGACATTCAGAGATGGCACGAGTGATAATTTAAGGAGTAAACTCTATAGTTGAGAGCGGGGCCAGAGGAATACAGAGTGAGGGGCACGTGTGCGTATGTCCTGAAAGTTCCCCACTCAATGTGAAGTCTGCTCTTTCTGGGTGGTACAGATAATCCAAGCCAAGGTGCAGCTCGGGCTGATGGCAGAAGGAGCAGGGTATGTAACATGGGAGCCTCATGTCATCAAGGAAAATGGGCCACCTAGCCACAGTTTGGTCGTGAAAGGCAGCCATAATTCTTGTCCAGAGATCCCCCAACAAACGTAGGTCTTCTGCACAACTATTGGCTACAGATCTGCATGGCACCTCAGCAGGGTCTCAGGTGGATGTTCAGGAGGTGTTGAGCTCACCTGGCCAGTAAGCAGCAACTAGGACTCACCTAGCAGCTCAGCAGCAGCTGGACCTCGCAAGGGAGCCACTGGCTTCCCGTAAGCCTCACTGAGGCAGCTAATCAGTAGACCGGTCTCATCAGGCAACTCAGCAGCACCTGGACCTCACCTTACAGACTGGCAGCAGCTGGACCTCACCTGACAACTCAGCAGCTGGTTTTCATCTGGCATCTCAGCAGTTCCAACATCAGCTGGCCAGAGGTTTCGTTCCATATTTACGCAGTAGATGCTCTGCTGCTTGCCTGGCTGCCTCGCACACCAGTGCTTTAAATGGGCCGGTACTCTCCGGTACTGAGTACCGGCACTTTTTTATTTTGAGAGGGAGAGTACCGGCACATCTCAGGAAAAACGTAATACTTTTAATTGGAGAGTACCGGCACTTCTCAGAAAGAAGCAGGTACTCGATTACAGAGTACCTGCACTTCTATTTTTCCATGTAAAGCACTGACTTAGACTGTGCAGGTGATGAGGTGGTCATTGTCTGGCGTAGATGGTCCAAAAAGGCAAACTCTTCAGATATATGACATGTCTTTTATTAGGCAGCTATCACCCAGTTGCACAACGATGCAAGAGGAAATATTAGGGGACCCTCTACCTTAACCTGTCCCCTGCACACTCATTTTCTGCTAGTATTCAGTAATTATCTTTAATGCCATACCTATTACAAAAATAACATTGTACAAACTACATTTCCCCAAAGTCTCTCAGAATGTATCAGCTCACTTTAAAACTGAAAACTGTAGGCACCGAGAGCATAGTTAATCTTGCACTGGTTTCTGCCCTCCAATTTGATATCCTTAATCCCCCATTCAGTTATCAATCCCTGGAATGTCAAGCGTAATTTTCATACGAAAACAAAAAAAATAAAAAAAATAAAGACTACTTGAATGCAGGCGAACCATATGTATGATCCACAAATGAAAGCAGATTTACTACTACATAACAAGTCTTTTGTGCGCACAGCTGGGACATCTTTCGCTAGAAAGTCATCAGTCTTGTAATGGAATTTACTTATTGCAAATGCAGCCACTAAAATGTTACCATTTCATGCACAGCCGCAAAAAATGGCCAGACACTTTTTTCTCGACACTCAGTTGTAGCATTCCAAACCCCGGTTCACTAAAGGTTGTAATCGGTTGCCTTTTCGCGCCTGATCAACAGAGCTTTTATTGGCTGTGTTCATTTTTGGCTGCAGATAGAGGAAGAAGGTAAAGGGAAGTGCTTTAGTTACATGCAGGGCCACTGGAATTATGTGGCAGGAAAAAGCCAAATTATGAGGCAGAGTTGACCAATTTATTTGGCAAGAAAAGTCCAGTTATAAATTTACAACGCCAATAGTTCCAACTCGAGCAAATGTAAGACCTATTGCATTGCAAATGCTTGTTTTGATGTTGTGGATATTTCACGCTTAATCCTTCATACCCTTTTCCCACAGAAGGTATCCAGACAATAGTTGCATCCCTTTCACCCCACATCACGGGGATTCTAATGGTACGCAGAGTGTTAGGACTTCCCTATAGAGAACAGAGAAAAAAGCCAAAATATTGCTACATGTTGCTTTTGTTTTGAAAAATAGGAAAAGGTATTATTCAATAAAACATATGTTTGTTTTCTAAAAGTAGCATCAATGAAAGGTTTGTAGTGCTAAAATCAAAAGCTTTCAGGAGGACGACTAGTTGAAAATATTTTTTTTTTATGACAGTTCTTGAATTTTTCTAAGTGGTTGTCCCTTTTCCCTTTTTCTTTCAGTTCCACTTACTTGCAGTTGATGTTGGAATTGTGTGTGAACTTGACCACAGGTGAAGAAAGCTATACATTTATGAAAAGTAGCTAAACATCTGAGTTCAGCAAGGGGTGATTTTTGTAGATAGCTCATTGTTTCCCCATAGAAACTAATTGGTCTGGGCGATACCCAGAGACAACAACTGAGCAGCAACTCATAGTGATATTCAATCAATCAATAAATTTGTTGAGGGCGCTACTCACCTGGTAGGGTCTCGGGGGGGGCTACTGCTTGAAGAGCCATGTCTTGAGGCGCTTTCTGAAGGACAGGAGGTCCCGGGTCTTGCATAGGTTGGTGGAAATGGAGATCCAGGCTTTGGCAGCGAGGTGGGAGAAAGACCTGCCGCCAGATGTGGTGCGTTGAATGCGAGGGTCTGTTGCGAGGGTGAGGTCGGCGGAGCGGAGATAGCGTGTCGGGATGTGGAAGTTGAGTCGGTCGTAGAGGTAGGCCAGTCCGGTGTCGTGGAGGGCTTTGTGAGCGTGGATTAGGATTTTGAAGACGATCCTTTTGTTGATGGGTAGCCAGTGTAGGGTTCTGAGGTGGGCAGAGATGTGTTCGTGGCGAGGGAGGTTGAGGATGAGACATGCTGAGGCATTCTGGATGCGCTGGAGTTTTCTCTGGAGCTTGGCTGTAGTTCCCGCGTAGAGGGCATTGCCGTAGTACAGTCTGCTGCTGATGAGGGCGTGGGTGACCGTTCTTCTGGTTTCTACAGTGTTAGAACTGGGGTCTTTGGTTGGCAGTCAGGTTACCCCCTGTCCAAGCAAGAACCCTCACTCTAGTCAGGGTAAGTCACACACATTCCAAATTATCCTGTGCCCACCCTCTGGTAGCTTGGCACTGAGCAGCCAGGCTTAACTTAGAAGGCAAGGTGTAAAGTATTTGTGCAATAAATCAAACAATAACCCAATATAGCACCACAAAAATACTCCACACAGTGTTTAGAAAAATATATAATGTTTATCTGAATAAATGCCGGTCAAAACGATTAAAGTATAAATAAGCAAATGTAGGGATATTACTGAAAGTGATATCAAGTGTCTTTAGAGTTCAAAGATTACTGTAAAAGCAATAAAAAGTGTCTTAAGTTCTCCTAGAAATAACAAGTGTCTCTTGCAGGGCAAAGTACCTGGTTCACGTTGAAAAAAATCCTTGCAAGGGACCGCAGAGGAGGCGATGCGTGGAAAACTTGCAGTGTTATTTTCCATGCAGGGAGAAGACATTGCGTCGATTTCCAGCATGTGGACTTGGATCCTCTTCGGGTTGCGGGGTTTTTCAGACGCCCCGGGGACGATGCGTGGAATTCTGGGCTTGCAGAGTGAAGTCCCAGCGGCTGCGTCGATTCCGGTAGGCGATGCGTGGAATTTTCTTCAGCATGGCAGGCGCTGCGGCGATTCCGTCGGGTGTCGTCGTTCTGAGTCGGCTTGCGTTGATCCAGTAGGGCTGCGCGTTTAAGTTGCTGGCACTGCATCGATCTTCTGTTGCGGAGTCGGGCTGGGTCGTTTCGGACTCGGTGTGCAGTGAAATTTTCACCGCAAGCAGGCTGTGCGTCGTTCTTGGCAGGCGGTGCGTCGAAGTTTCACCGCACGGGGATTTCAGCTGCAGGAGAAAAGTATTTTTGGTCCTGAGACTTCAGGGAACAGGAGGCAAGCTCTATCCAAGCCCTTGGAGAGCACTTCTGCAGCAAAGCAAGAGAGCAGCAAGACAGCAGGGCAACAGCAAGCCAGCAGTCCTCTTCAGAAAGCAGTCAGGTGAGTCCTTTTTCATACAGCCAGGTAGTTCTTCTTGTCAGGGTGAAGGTTCTGGTTCAGGTTTCTTCCCCAGGAAGTGTCTGAGGTGGTAGGGCAGAGGCCCTGATTTTATACCCAAAAGTGCCTTTGAAGTGGGGGAGACTTCAAAAAGTGGCTTAGAAGTGCACCAGGTCCCCTTTCAATTCAATCCTGTCTGCCAGGGTCACAGTAGGGGGTGTGGAAGTCCTTTGTGTGAGAGCAGGCCCTCCACCCTCCCAGCCCAGGAAGACCCATTCAAAATGCAGATGTATGCAAGTGAGGCTGAGTATCCTGTGTTTGGGGTGTGTCTGAGTGAATGCACAAGGAGCTGTCAGCTAAACCCAGCCTGAGGTAGATTGTAAGGCACAGAAAGATTTAAATGCAGAGAAATGCTCACTTTCTAAAAGTGGCATTTCTAAAATAGTAATATTAAATCCAACTTCACCAGTCATCAGGATTTTGTATTACCATTCTGGCCATACTAAATATGACCTTCCTACTCCTTTCAGATCAGCAGCTACTACTCCAACAATGTATGAGGGCAGCCCCAATGTTAGCCTATGAAGGGTGCAGGCCTCACAGTAGTGTAAAAACGAATTTAGGAGTTTTGCACTACCAGGACATGTAAACTACACAGGTACATGTCCTGCCTTTTACCCACACAGCACCATGCCCTAGGGGTTACCTAGGGCACCCCTTAGGGGTGACTTTTATGTAGAAAAAGGGGAGTTTTAGGCTTGAGCAAGTACTTTTAAATGCCAAGTCGAATTGGCAGTTTAACTGCACACACAGGCCTTGCAATGGCAGGCCAGAGACGAGGTTAAGGGGCTACTTAAGTGGGTGACACAAATAGTGCTGCATGCCCACTAGCAGCATTTAATCTACAAGCCCTGGGCACATATAGTGCATACTACTAGGGACTTATAAGTAAATTGGGTGTGATCCAATGTTACCATGTTTAAAGGGAGAGAGCATATGCACTTTAGCACTGGTTAGCAGTGGGAAAGTGCGCAGAGTCTAAAAACCAGCAAAAACAGACAGCACTTCACTTCCTCACATTGAAGTTAAGTGTACCAAATAAACATTTTTTACCATGAATTCCCGATTGTGATTCATAGAATAAAAATTTACTGAATTATATGCATGCAAAGTGTACTTCTAAATGTGAGAATTCTGTCTGTATTGCATATTTTCCAAGGTCTTTAGGTTAGTTTATAGGGGTATTATCAGCGTTTCTTGTTAGGTCTTCTTGAAAGAATCTGTGAATAGCAGAATCTCATTCGGTTGTTGTAACTACTGAAAATAGTTTAAAAGTTGCTGCACAGAATCACAACCAAAGATACAAGCAACAAGTGATTGGATGGTTGCTGGATTCTGAGAGTAAAAATTAACTGTTAATGTGATAAAGTGTTCTTCAAAGAGGTGTGCCTGCAGCTCTTTCCTAAAGTGGAGCATGTGTGTGGTGGGTCTGATGGATATGAGAGGTATAACAAGATTATCTAATACAATATAATTGACATGTGGCATGTAGAAAATGTTGCTTTCTCAGAACACAGAGTGGGATATAACCAAGATGTACTTGTGGATTTGAGATTCTGCAGAGGATATTCATTATTATTTCAGTTAAGAGAAAACAAGATCTGAACTCATTGATGGAGCTTTACTCCTAAATGTAGACTTAAATGTGTCCACCCTTCAAATGAAGGGGTAACGTGTTCTAGTAATGAACATATGGGTGTATAGTTACAACAAGTAACTTTTCACCTTTTGGTGGAGATGTACTAATAGGAAAGTATGGGGAAATGTAATACATATCATTTTTTCAAATAATGTTGAAATATGGTTTGATGTAAAGTGTGAAAGTAATTAGCATTAACCTGAAAATAATATAAAAAAGAGCACAGCACATTAACTCCTTAAATTAAATTAAATAATTGACATATGTTAATTTAATTAAAAACAATAATTGTTTGGCACATTTAATAATTTAAAACAAAAATTAGCAACTCTCACAAACATATATATTTGTATTCAATTTGTAGTAGACTTGGTTAAATATTATGAATTAGCTAGTCTATATACTTTTTTTTGTTTTTTAAATAAACCTAAAATGCCTAATTCATTTATTTAAAAATTAAGAGTATTATTAAATCTAAAACAAAAATAAAATTAACCAGTAATTATACTTAATTGTTATCACTAACCATATATGTAATTTAAATGTGTAACTCATCTAATTAATTATTAGAATCACAAGTTACATGTTGTGGTATGTAAAAATAGTACTCAAGAAGTACTACTTACTACAGAAAGCTATTCACAAACCTAAGGATGGAGATCTACAAGTCAGCCTCTTTTATGTTTTCTGTCTTGATATCTCTGCCCAAGGGAGAGAGATCTACACACAAGTAAGTATTCTATTTTGTAAGAAATGCAAAAGGGACCTCATGAAGCAGTAGGAAAATGGGGAATAGCAGCTCAAATGTGTGGGGTTAGGGAAAACTGAAACAAACTTCGCAAGAGACATGCTGAAGTGATGTAACAGTGTTTCTTTAGCATGAACTATCACCCAAGTAGGATTTGAGGTGCTGACCTGTAAATACTATTGAGTGAGGGCGGCAGCAGAAAGCAACAGCAAATGCTACAAACAAGGATACAGCAATGTGTCTAGTAGTTTTTGACAGACGCACATAGATTTTCTTTTCTCAAGTTGACAAGTATACTGTTCCCTAATTTGACAGCTCCTATGAAGAACATTCTTCCTCCCACAGTTGTATATTTCCATCTAGGGATATGAAGAAAGGACACTCCCTCTGATCTTGAGCTAAGACCAGGACTGTAAATTGAGAATGTTTTAGATAGTGAGTGTTGAAAATTGGGTTACTGGTTGAGAGGACTGAAATACTATTCAAGCAGGAACCACAACCTTTGTCAGTGTGAAACACAACCAACACCAAATTAACCTGTGCTTAACCCCCTGGTAGCTTGGCCCAAAAGCAGTCAGGCTTAAATTAGAAGCAATGTGTAAATCATTTATGCAGCACTTCAAACAGTAATAAAGTGAAAACACAAAACAAGGAAAGTTCCACACCAATTTAGAACAACCGGGTACAATCTAATAAGATATTTCAGATAAAACAAAAAAACTCCAATCAGTAGAACCTGAGAAATACAATTTTAAACTTCTAAGTGAAAATGGAGGCTAAAAGCACAAATCACCAACTGTGGGCATCTGGTCGCACCGGACTCGGACAAAGCCACAAGTTCAGGCTGACCACAATGGAGCACGGGCTGGATATAGTGACCAAGAAAGGCCCACTGAACATGAGTACACTAAATCCTGTTTGCACAGTGTTGCTACGTCACTCATCCCCTCATTGAGTATGTGTCATGCAGCCGAGGTGATGTGAGTTCCTGCATCGTTGTCGGCGATGTCATTGATATGGTACTTGTGATGTGAAGTCCTGAGTCAAAGATGCGGCATGCACTGGCTGGTTCCAAAGAAGTTGCGAGGCTTGTGATGTGGAATTCTGCTTTGTTGTCAAGGATGTCATCAGAAGGGTGGGGGAGCAGGATCTCAGTTGAGATATTGGTTCACAAGAATAAATGATCATTCCTCAGGAAGAAATCCCCACTGTTCTTTGCAGGGCGATTGATCTTTAACATTGACTGAGGTTTATCAGGAGTTATACATTACATTAAATTGCCATTACAATCTCATGTCTATTTTCAGTGAATAATAATAGTTTCGTATGAGTAAAAGAGTTTTATTAATCAAATCTTTTAGTATGTCACCTTAATTAGACTCATCAAATAAGTTCATCAACATCAGTCATTAGTTTTGTCAATATTCAAATTAAGCAATCAATAAATCATAATAAGTGCTTTAAACACATTCCATAAAGGAAAGAATTCTTATTCTAGGAGTGGGAATGAAAAGATGTCTGTCTTAGAAGCCAATAAAGAGTTCTAGGTTCGAGTAAGAGATCATAAGCATAAAACTTCAGCATCAAATATCAACTCAATAATTCAATACTCAATCAAAGCATTACTTTTTATGAAGAGATGTTCAAGAAACAAAGTAGAGTCTCAGCATGGAAAATGAGCAGCAAAGGAGAGTGCTCTATGAATAAAAGGGGCGAATGAATGTGATGGTCTACTTTAGAAACACACACTATTATAGATAACACATATTTCCAATGTTGCAGTTCATTGTTTCCTGTCTCTTGGGACAGCCAATCATCTTTCAGTGCTCTCATGGAACAGGACCATTTCTCATTTTCTCACCTGGAAAACAATGAACTAAAGCAGCAGTGTAAAATAAAACATTTCTTCATATACAATATTTAGGGGGTCATTCTGACCGCGGCGGTCGCCGCCCGCCAAGCGGTTCCCGCCGAAAGACTGCACTGCGGTCAAAAGACCGCGGCGGCCATTCCGGCTTTCCCGCTGGGCCGGCGGGCGACCGCCAGAAGACCGCCGGCCGGCCCAGCGGGACAGCCCCTTCAACAATGAAGCCGGCTCGGAATGGAGCCGGCGGAGTTGAAGGGGTGCGACGGGTGCAGTGGCACCTGTCGCGATTTTCACTGTCTGCTAAACAGACAGTGAAAATCTTTGTGGGGCCCTGTTAGGGGGCCCCACGGCACCCGTTCCCGCCATCCTGGTTCCGGCGGTGGACACTGACAGAAACAGGCTGGCGGGAAGGCGCTCAGAATCCCCATGGTGGTGCTGCAAGCAGCGCCGCCATGGCGGATTCCCTGGGCCAGCGGGAAACCGGCGGGAAACCGCCGGCTCCCCTTTTCTGACCGCAGCTTTACCGCCGCGGTCAGAATCGCCCAGGAAGCACTGCCAGCCTGTTGGCGGTGCTTCCGCCGCCCTCCGCCATGGCGGTCATGGACCGCCAAGGTCAGAATGACCCCCTTAATCTCTTAGACCATCACATAATTAATTTCTATTAGAAATACTGCATCTTCATGTGTGAAGGTCTTCATTACTGCAATAAATAACACAAATCTATTAATTAGTTAACAGTGATCTTTGTGTAAGTAGGAACATTTGCATAATTAAATGAAAACAATTATACAACTATTATTCATTATAAAAAACATGTAAATCAGAGGGTCAGGAAATAAACATTTCATGCTGGTTTAGCATTCTTTAAGGTTGCTTCAATTATTCAGGCCTAGTACAAGTAAATATGGTTGCCTAATACAATGTTTGCATTTAAACACACTTATTTTCATTAAAGCCTACATGATATTTCTGCACATTATTACACCCCTGACACCAGAACCTCAGTTCTGACCGACCAACTTCGAAGAAGGACAAAGAGGAGCTCTGCACCACCGACAACCAGACGCTACCCACTGCACCAAGGCAAAAGAAGGATACTCTGTCCCTGAGGTAACAGACTGGGAACTGAGTGAGCAACTCATCACTCCCAACCAAAGGGACCACTGTGGAAGCCAGAAGCAACCTCAGACTCCCCTGGACCGGTGGCACCAGTTCCCTGTGAACTGCAGGCACAAAGATGCTCTGGAACTGAAGAATCACCAGCCATCGAGCCTGCTGAGGGATCGACCTGATCAGTTGTTGAAGTGCATTGTGGGAGTCGTAGTCCGGCCTCCCAAAAAGTTACAGGCCACTAGCATACTTCCCTTGACCTCCAGACATCTCCAAAGCATTTTGCTGCACTTACTGCTACGAAGGCTTGTTGGTCACCAGCCCGGTAACAGACCCCTTAGCTCAACCCACCAACAGGAGGGCATTTCCCAGCACTTGTGACCGAAGTCAGCAACAACCACACAGCTGAGATTTTGCATCCCCTTTGTTGCAGCACCCTCCACATGATAAAATCAGCACCTGGGTGTACACTGTTCAGCACCTCGGACAGCCAGGACAACTCTGCACCTACACCCACGGACCAGGGAAACGTGGACTGACTAGTCCCAGGATGCACACTACCTTAACCCAGCAAGGGTTCCCCACAGCACGACCTCCGTTTGGTTGTTTGTCACCAGTGGCTTCCTGCCATTGACTTCAACGCAAGTCCCGTTCAGCACCACCGACAGCCAGGACAACACTGCATCCGGACGCACAGGCCAGATAAAACCAAACTTACTGTTGTGATCTGGCCCTAGGGACTTCACAACCTTAATCCAAAAAGGGTTCCATGCAGCTCACTTTATAAGAATGATTTTGCAGCCAGTGATATTTCATTTATAGATTTCAATTCAACATTTAAATGGCAGTTCTCCTGTGATTTAATATTTCTTCTAAAATCTATTACTTTGGACCTCTGTCCAGAGTGCGGACTTAAAAATAGTACTCGTAAATGCCCTTTGTAGCCCAATGTCTTCCAACTTTCTTCAAACCCGATATGTTGATAAGACTCAAGCAGTAATGAAGAAATTCTAGCATTGAGACCTCCCAGAATTATAAGTTCAGGTATTGATTCCTTAGCTCTTATTTCCTTCAAAGATTACATAATTTCCTTCAAGGTACTATTGTATTGACTGCAATGTGGCACATAAATAATGCAGGCTAGAAGAAATTTCCTGCTCTACTGCGGTAAGCATAGTAAAGAGATCCTTACACATTGCTAAAAAAGTTTTTTTAGGAGACTATTTTAACTTTTCAATAAAATTTTGTTGAAAGTAGCATTGCCAGACCTCCTTGTGCATAATCTCTATTTACCACTGATGCTGGAGAGGTGAAACAATATTAAGAGTCTAATGATAAATCTTTCGACAACCATCTTCCATGTAAAAATAACTAGATCCAGGTTTAAACCTTTAAGAAAGTTAGATTTCCTTTAATTTAATTTGTCACATTCCATGAGAGGGTGGAACTAGAAGTACAGCTAAACAAAGCAAGTGCTCAAAGAGATGGTATTACTGTCACTCAGAGACCCTGGGAGCCAGTACCATGAAATGGATTCCTGTTTATATTGATCTAACTGGCTCACTCATTATCCTCTTTCTTCTGGTAGAGCTTGTTTCCACTCTTAATGACGATGCTGGTTCACCGATGTCTGAGGAAATTGAATTTTAGCGGGCCAAAACCTTAGGAGAATTGGAGAATTTTCTGTTGGACCCTTCTTCTGGTTCCTGCAAAAATAACAGTGTATAGACATGATAACCATGATTCCTAAAAAAATCAATGTTTTGCAGGATAACTTCTGGAGCCAGGTTACACCAAAATTCTACCCTTGCTAAGTATATGTTGTTTTTGTCAGTCAAAGATGCTCTTCTTATGTCAGCTGAGGAGATGGTCTTCAGCGGAGTAAGTTTATAAATTTATAATCTTTCATTTATTCAGAGGTACCTCATCACTTGTGAACAAGGAGGAGATATCTTTTATATTTGAGATCTGCTGGTACCATATTATGAGATTCTTGAGGTTCCCAGGGACGTCAAAGAAATTAAAATCTTTTGTTCCCTGTTATACAAGTATCTTTCTGGTGGTCTTCCCCCCATCTTTTTGCCTGTCATCTCCTTTTTTCTGACCTTGTTTTTGCTAGTATGAGGATGCTGCACACTTTACCACCGATAACCAGTGCTGAGGTGCTTGCGCTCTCTGCTCTAAAACATGGTAATATTGGCTTATTCAGAATTGGATTATTTAATTTACTTATAAGTCCATGGTAAAGTACACTACATGTGTCTAGGGCCTGTAAATTAAATGTTACTAGTGAGCTTGCAGTACTAATTGTGCTAACCACTTACATAGCACTTTAAATATGTCTTAGGCCTTCCATTGCAGAGCCTATGTGAGCAGTTTTAATTAGCCATTCCGTCCTGGGAAAATAACCATTTTGTCAGCCGAAAATCTTCATTTTTAGTAAATATAAGTCACACCCAGGATAAGCCCCGGACAGCCCTGAGGAAAGGGTGCAGTGTATTTAAAAAGTAGAACATGTACATTTAAGTTTTACATGTTCTGGTAGTGAAAAACTCTTACATTTGTTATTCACTATTGCAAGGCCTGTCTCTCTGATAGGCTAACAATAGAGATGCCTTCTTATATTTTATAAAGCATAATTTCCAAATGGGAAGAGATAATCCCTTCACAATTGGTGTCTCTGGAATCACAATTTAAAAGCCTAACGTATGGTGAAGCCAGAATTTTTATTGCAATTCCGAAATTTTTGAAAGTTTGCATTTCCTTGCCCTAGCCCAGGGTTCTGCAAAGTCGGTCCTGGAGAGCCGGGTCCATGCCAGATTTTTAGCATATCCACATTTAGAAAAAAGATGTTTCAGAAATCTACATTTTTCTAAATGTGGATATGCTAAAAATCTGGCATGGACCCGGCTCTCCAGGACCGACTTTGCAGAACCCTGCCCTAGCCATTTGGTGCCTGCAGGCTGTCTCTGGTCACATGACTGGGTGTAGTTAGCAGCTGGACTTTGTGTATTCCTCCTAGACAGCCACACACAATGGGAGCTTAGGTTTGACTTGATGGGCCAGCCTGGCAATGGATCGCCGCATCCTAAACAAAATCAACACATTGCCGCTACTGTGTGGATTGGACCAGTTGCAAAAGACTCACATTGCTGCAGCAACATGCATCTTGGGACTGAAGCATCCCCTTTGGAAGTGCCACTGAGTAACCCTCTCCCCGGCGTAACTCCTCGCATCCCTCGTTGATGGAAGCCTTGAAGATTACATCAAAACTGGATTGCAGCTTTACCCCTCATCAGAACCGACGCATCGTCTTCACTCTGCAATTCATCCCTGACACTAGCCTTCAAAGCGCAAGTCCCAACAATGGGATCCTTGATGTTGATTCAACAGGATTGTGGACTGCAGCCTTGCTGCATCTCGGAAGCGATGCATCACCGCGACTGTGTGACGCAACCAGGATTTAAAGTACTTTGTTCCACAGAACTAACTGGTTTCTTGTAGCTGGCCCATGCTCCATTATGGCCGGCCTGAACTTGACACTTTCTCCCCAGTAGTGATTCTTGTCTTGTTGTGGTGCAATTCTTACTTAAAAGTTTAAGATACAATGGGGGTCATTATGAACCCGGCGGTGAGTGGAAATGTGGCGGTAGTACCACCAACAGGCTGGTGGTACATACCGCCACATTATGATAATGTGGCGGTATCAGCTGCCGGGCCGGAGAGGTCAATCTCCAGCCCAGCGCTGGCATAGTACCGCCGGCGGAATTATGAGCCTGCCTACCACCATGGTTTTCGTGGGGTTAGCAACGCCACAAAAACCAAGGCGGAAGGTCCTACCTGTGACAGGGAATTCATTCCCTATCACCAGTAGGCGGCTCCCTCACCCCCCCAACACTAACCAGATGTCCAAAACTCCACCCCACCCCCTCCCATCCTCACACTCAATACCATCAACACCCAATACACGCACACACCCGCAGATAGGCACCACGCATACACCCAATCACTCACACTGGCATACACACATTCATACATGCATACTTCCAGACATGCTTGCACACATTCTTACACACATTCACACTGACATGCAGACACGCACTCACTTCACCAATCTTACACACCTTCATTCACATACTCATACATTCATGCACACAACCAGACACACACACACACACACAACATCCCCCACCCCTCTCCCCTGTCAGAAACTCGACTTACCTTTGTAGAGGAGGTCTTCCGGCAGGGAATAGGAAGGGGCGCTGCTACTGCCAGCAGTGCCCGCCAGAAGAACAACGCCAGGCCCTATCACAGGTCATGATACCACTAGCGGCGTTCAACTGGCGTGGCGGTGCTGGTGGTAGCAGTGCCAGCTTCTCACTGTACGCCAGTATGATCATCGCTGGATTTCCACTCTTCTTGTGGCGGAAGTCTGGCAGTGATAATAATATGGCGGATGGATGGTAGCTGTGGTGACGGTATGCTGGCTTCCGTCACCTCAGCGGTGGGTGTTTTTTACCGCCATTGGTATAATGAGAGCCAATATCGTTGGTTCTACTAATTGGCTATTTGTTGTTTTAGTTTTGTTTTATTTATCAAAATCTATTCTATTTTTTTAACTCTGTTGTGGGCTCCTTTTGTGGTGTGTTTTCACTGTGTTGCTGTTTAAAGTGTTGCACAAATACTTTACCCATTGCCACAAAGGTAAGCCTGACTGCTCTGTGCCAAGCTACCAGGGGTTGAGCAGATGTTATTTTAGGGTTTGCTTGTGTCTTATCCCAATATGAATTGTGGTTGCTGCTTGACCAAGGTTCACACGCCATTCAACCAACAACCCAATTTCTTACATTTTTCTTTAATGAGTAGACTTATGCAAGGAGACCTAATCAGATAAACATTAGCTGCCAGCACATTAAGATAGGTTTTCACTTCTGTCCTAATTGTTTCTAAACCTTTACTTTCCACCTTCACCAAGTCCCCTTGGGTCTCTATAATCCTCTCCCTATGTTTGTTTAATTTGACAAAGAGACTCATTTTAGAGGTACCTAATCTTCAGGCTTCTTGCGCTGAGATTCACAGTAATGGGCCTGTCAGCCTTAGAGCGGTCCTCCCCAAAAGCTTTGGCCTGTTTTGCCTCACTTTTGCTGATTTGTTTTGGTTGGCCTTAGGACTCTGAGCCTTTTACCTCTGCCAAGAAGTGCTAACGTGCATGTGTTTAATCCAATAAAACATGGTGTTACAGGATTGGCACGAGTGATGGCACGTGAAGCGTTGAATAGAGGAATGAATATGATTTTATTGGTTGTAAACAATAGTCCAATGGCATGGGAATGCGTGTGGGGTTGCGGTTTCTCTTCAAGTCTCTTTGCCAACCAGGTATTCACTGTTTCTTCCTATTCTTCTGTTCTTCTTTAAGGTCTCTCGGGAAACACAAGTCGGAGGAAGAGAAAAAGTCTTTCATATTTCCTTTTCTTTCTCTGTTTTCTTCCTGCCTCTGTCTTTCCCTCTTCTCCTGCTGTTTACTTCCAGGTCTTTTGGACTCTTTTTGTCCTCTCTTTCTCTGCTTTTCTCTCTCTTTCTCAGTCCTTCATTCCCTGTTCACTTGTACACTTTGCAATATCTTCTCTAGTCAAATATCTACTCTTTCCATCTGGTTTGATCACTCTTCCTATGGTGCTCTGCCTCTTGTTATGCTTACTCTTGTTTTTTTTTTCTTTCTGCTTTTTGTTTCCTATTATTTCCCTTTCCTTTTCTGCAGTCCTTATTACCTCTTTTCCTTGTCTGTCCCGCGTTCCCTCTCTCTCTTTCTCTGTTCCCCCCCTTTTGTGCTTGCTACTGCTACTATGTGCCCTCCACCCTCCCCTTGTATGTTGTGCATATGGGTCTTTCTTCACCTTCCCCCTCCTTTTTAATAGTTTTCCTCTCCCTCCCGATCTCCCTAACCCTGTTCAGGAATTTGGCACGCACCTGCCAGTGCCACGCTCCTCCTGGAGCGTGGCGGGAAATCGCGTTCCGCTTCCCGGAGTCCGCACACCTCGTCTCTGATTGGGACTGTCAGCCTTCCGAACGTCTCCCTCCTCCCGTCTTCGGAAGGAGCAAGCTGCTCCGTGCAGCAAGGGGATTTCTCGGTCGCCTCCTCCGATGTGTTCTCGTCTTCTTCCTTTCTTGCCCTCACCGATGTCGTTCTCCTCTCGCTCCTCTCTTCCTCGTCGGCCTCCATCCTTTTAAAACCCGCAGCTCGGGTTTTAAAATGTCACTTTCCCCGCCGGGAAAGACGACGGACCTCACGATTAGCTGACCCCAGAGATGGGTCTGGGTCAGCAGGGGCAGAGTCGGCACAAGCGGGAACACAGTGCGGGTCGGACCAGGTCGGCCCGTCACATACACTCCCCCTAGAGAGCGGCAGATGATGCTGCTCCGGTGCCGGATAACGGGACAAGAAGTCAGCATTCCGCATGTGGCTGCCAGGTGAGTACACAACCTGAAAGGAGAAGGGTTGCAATGAGAGAAACCACTGCAGGACACGTGAATTAGAGTCTTTGTTGCGAGCCAGCCAGGTGAGAGGTGCATGATCCGTGATAAGGGTAAACAAGCGACCAGTGAGATAATACCGCAATGACTCGACCGCCCACTTAATTGCTAAACATTATTTTTCAATAGTGGGGTAGTGGACCTCTCTGGGAAGGAGCTTCCGACTGATATACAACAGGGGGTGTATTGACCCATCATCCTGTGTCTGAGAAAGAACTGCCCCAATTCCCTCATTGCAAGCGTCTGTTTGTAATATGAATGGTTTATGGAAGTCCGGACAACATAATACTGGATCCTCAGTGAGTACACTTTTTAGGTGTTCAAAACTGGTTTGGGCTGCTACAGGGAGGGTGCGCAGCTTATTGGGCCAGGATTTTGTTAGCATATCGGTGAGTGGGGCTGCTATGGTGGAAAACTGAGGAATAAATCGCCTGTAGTACCCCACCAAACCTAGGAAGGCTTTTACATCTTTCTTGGTGCGATGTAAGGGTATCTGTCTGATGGCGTCCACTTTTTCTACCTGTGGACGGACCAATCCTTCTCCTAAGACATACCCGAGATATCTGATATTCGTGTATCCTGACTTACATTTGTCTGGGTTTGCTGTCAGATGGGCTTCCCGTAATGTTTGTAACACTGACCCCAACTGTTCTAGGTGTTCCTCCTAGGTTGTACTATAGATGACTATATCATCCAGATATGCCGCCGCATATTGCTGATGGGGACGTAAAACCCTGTCCATCAGTCGTTGGAACGTGGCAGGGGCCCCATGTAGTCCAAAAGGAAGGACTGTAAAATTATAGCGTCCCGACGGTGCTGCAAACACAGTTTTTTCTTTGTCTTCTTTTTTCAACGGGATCTGCCAATATCCTTTTGTAAGGTCCAGTGTGGACATGAAACATGCTTGACCTAATCTCTCAAGGAGCTTGTCAATGCGTGGCATAGGATAGGCATCAAAGTAAGTTCAGTTGTTGACCCGTCTATAGTTGACGCAAAAACGAGTACTCCCATCCGGCTTCGGTACCAGGACCACTTGGGAGCTCCAGGGGCTATTAGAGGATTCTAAAATGCCAGCCTCTAGCATAGATTGAACCTCTCGCTCTATCACCTGTTTTTTTATTTCTGGGATACGATATGGGCGTTGTCGGGAAATAGCTTCATTTTTGGTTCGTATGGAATGTTCTACTAATTGTGTTCATCCACGATGTTTAGAAAATACATCATGGTATTTCTCGATTACCTGTATTAGTTGTCTGTGATGTGGCTCTGTGAGGGTGGAATTTGTTTGGGGATAAGGGTTCTCCGTGAGACACTGCGTGGGAAAAGACAGAAAGGGGATTTCGTGCGTGGCCACATTGGTGATATACCGAACGGATTGTGTGTTTGTTGGCTCCTACCATTTTTTTAAGAGGTTTATATGGTATATTTGTTCTCGGCCGTGGGGAAGAGCTAGCCGATATGTAGTGGGATTAACCTGTTCGAGGATTTCATAGGGACCTTGCCAGTGAGCCAGTAGTTTGTTTTCACAACTGGGAAGAAGGATTAAGGCCTTGCCCCCTACGTTCAGACTACGAAGTACACTTTTTGCATCATACCATTGTTTCGGTTTTTCTTGTGATTCTCGTAGGGAGTTGTGGGTTTCTTCCCACACTGTATGAAGGTTATCCCTCAACTCCTGCATGTAAGTCATCAGATCTTTGATCTCGTCTTCGGTCTCTTCCCATTGTTCGGCCAGCATCTCGAGGAGTGTACGAGGGGGCCTGCCAAACAACAATTCGAAAGGACTGTGTCCAAGAGAGGATTGTACGTGTGTACGTATAGCATAAAGTACAATGGGTAATTTCTTCTCCCAATCTCTACCTCCGTCGGAAATACTCTTTTTGAGTAAGGACTTAATGGTTCATTTTTTTATTTTTTTAAAATTTATTTTGGAAAGGAATCATACAGCAAATATATTCTTGAATCACTTTACACTGAATAAATGAAATTCTGAACAAAGAGAGAAAAACATCAGGAGAAAAGTACCACCTAACTAAATAATGAAAAGCACAACAGCCTGACTAATCCAGACGGGGAGGAATATCCAGATATTTAAATTAAATTGAAGGAGGATAGTCTGGTTTTAATTTTGAACGTTAATCATTATGAGCCAGAATCCAGTCCTGAAATGGCCCCCATATTGCCTTCCCTTTCCTTCTAGCATGTTTCCCCTTACGTTCATATAATGCCATCTCCAAATGGTATACAGACAGCAGTCTAGCCAACCACTGCTGCCAAGACGGGGGTCGTACATTCAACCATGCGGATGATATACATATTCAATACACTGCCATAGCCACAAAGATAAATGCTCTATGTGGACCGCCCGCTTCTCCAGCGACCCCTAAAACCATGATCTCGGGGGTAAGAGCAAAATCATATCCCAAAACCTCTTTCAAGACAGATTGGATACCCTCCCTCAAAGCCATTAGTTCCCCACATGTAGCCATCATGTGTACAATGTCTGTTTCATACATCCCACATCTTGGACAGTTTGTTTCTGACAAACTCCCCCATTTGGCGAGATGAGCTGGAGTATGATACAGGTCGAACATGGTCTTATAATGTTGCGCTTGCAGGGAAGAAGATAATAGGATAGTGTATCCCAGCTCTAATGACCTCATAAAGTTGTTACTCCCGTCCACCAGCTTCTCCCTCCACCTCTCCTTATTCTTCTCTAAATCATCAGGCTGTTCCGCCAGTATTAATGGGTAAACCAACCTGATTGCTATATTGGGGTTAGCCAGGATGTCGTTCAACAATTGATTACTTCTAAATCCCTGCACACCCCCTGTTTTCCTTGCAAGAAAATCCCGTATCTGTAAGTATTTAAAAAAGTCCCTTCGCTCTAAGCCATACTGCTCCTGTAGATCCCCGAACGCCTTAACCCCAAAGTTATCGAAAAAATTTCCTAACCTCACTATACCTAAAGAGGCCCAACTTGCCATACATTTATCCTTAAATATTTCGGGGAGCAATGGATTCTTCTCAATCATGGTATAATAATTATATCTACCAAGTCCTTTCTTCTTATACCATGATCGCCAACACTTATAGGCCGCTTCCAATACCTTATATCGAGTTTTCTTATAATATCCAGGCTCATGATATGTTACCAGACACCCATTGGCTGCTGCTCCTATCTGCAACTCGTATATGTTAGGGCAATCCTCTTCCGCGGTCCCTTCTTTCTTAGGACCCCATAATGGGCGCATATACTGAAAAGCTGCTGCCATTTGGTATACATTTATATTCGGTAAGGACCACCCCCCCTTTCTCGAGGGAGAGACATAAATTTACTTGCTCTTCTACACTTACCATATGCCCAGATAAATCTCATAACCACTCTATCTATCTCTTTAAATCTAACGTTAGTAAAGCTCAACGGTACAGCACGAAACAAATACAGCAGCTTAGGAAGGAAAATCATTTTCACCATATTACACCTCCCCATAATAGTCAGACGTAGATTATTCCATCTGCACATATCTTTTCTGGCTTTCACAAGTATGCGATCCAAATTCAAATGAACAATTTCTCCTACTTTTGGTGTGATATTTATACCTAGATATACTGCGTGATCCACCCTCCAAGTATCCTGGGTGTTTGTATATTGATTGGCCAATAACTGCGTTTTAGCTCTATTTAACAGGTATCCAGAAAATCTTCCAAATGTCATCGTCACCTCTTCAACCTCTCTCAGTGCCAAATCAGGGGTGGGCGTTAATATAGCTATGTCATCTGCATATGCTAGAACTTTTGTATTCCATCCCTGCCTGTGTATCGGTGGAATCTTGCTATTTTCTTCCAACTGTCTGAGCAGGGGGTCTATATATAAAGCAAACAGGACGGGATAACATGGGCATCCATGCCTAGTACCTCTCCTGACCTGGATACTCTCGGATTGTCCTCCCATTAATTGTATTTTCACTGCCGGTGATCTATATAGAGCCCTTACTGCTACAATAAATTTCTTCCCTAACCCGTAATACTCCATTACATGCCACAGGTAATTCCAGTTCACCCGGTCAAACGCCTTCTCTGCGTCTAATAATGTGACTGCCATAGGTTCCTCTGCTACTTCCGTAGCATCAAAGAGTGCAAGGACTCTCTGAATATGATTGGTAGTATCCCTTCCTGGGACAATCCCATGCTGCCTAGGGGAAACTAGCTTCCTAATCACCAGAGATAATCGAGCGGCCAGTATCTTTGAATATATTTTAACATCGCTGTTGATTAATGTAATCAGCCGGTATGAGGCCGGGTTTAACGGGGTTTTCCCTTACTTCAAGAACATTACTATATTGGCCATATCCCATGATGGGGAGTTTCCCCTCCATTCTGTACCTGAATAAATAGCTTTACCATTACCGGGAGTAATAATACTTTAAAAGTTTTATAAAATTCTAAGGGGATCGAGTCAGGACCTGCAGCTTTTCCGGTGGCAAGATCACTCATTGCCATATCGATTTCTGAGATATCTATCTGCTCTCCCATGTATAGATTATCACTCTCAGATAGCTTATCAACCTTAATGGGGTATAGAAACTCCAACATTTCCTCCTCCGGATATACAGATGTATCATTATATAGTTCCGTGTAATATCTATGAAACACCTTTCTAATTCCATCCACTTCTGATACTATCTGTCCTTGCCAATCTTTAATCTCTCTAATGACCTCGGATGCTGTTTTCTGACTTGCCCGTATCGCTAGCAAGCGCACGTTTTTTTCTCCATACTCATACCCTTGTGAGCGCTGTGCTAAATATTTCTCCGCTATTCTTTGAGCCATAGCCTCATTAATTGCTGCTTTAACTATAGCGACTTCCTCCTGAGCCCTCTTTTTATCCACCCCAGTTTCTATAGCTATGACCAGTTGTCTTTCTGCTGCCCTCAGCTTAATTTGGGAGTCTTTTATTCTGCCTTGGGCGTCTTTCTGCCTTTTAATACTGAAGCTCAACGTTTCACCTCGAATTCCTGCTTTCAAGGTATCCCAGACTATCTCTACTGAAGCTGACCCCTGGTTGAACCCCAAGAATTCAACTAGCCACTTTCTCATATGCTCACAGTATTCCGGGTCCTTGAGGAGCCCTCTTTCAAATGTCCATCTCCTAACCTTTGGTTCTAGCCCATCCAATTCTAAATCGAATACTAGGGGGTTATGATCTGATATAGTCCGTGTGTATGACTCAATCCTACCCCGCTTTAGAAGTACAGGAGAAATAAAAAAATAATTGAGTCGTGCTAATTTCGCATGGGGGGGCAGAATAATAAGTATATCCAGGATCTGATTTACATAATTTCACCCAGGCGTCCACTAGTCCTAATTCTTTCTGAATGGCGACCATTGCCTTTTATACCCGAGGTTTACGCCCCTGAT
This sequence comes from Pleurodeles waltl, assembly GCF_031143425.1. Taxonomy (NCBI): domain Eukaryota; kingdom Metazoa; phylum Chordata; class Amphibia; order Caudata; family Salamandridae; genus Pleurodeles; species Pleurodeles waltl. Next base: position 1,129,962,049 of record NC_090448.1, read on the forward strand.
ACTTTTTAGTTGTGGGTGCTAATAAATCCTGTAGTCGCTCCCAAGAACCATTGAAATTGAAGTCACCACATAGAATATAGGGAGGGGCCCTTCCTGTTAGCTCGATAGCGAGGGTATCTAAAACTACTGGGTCGTCCATGACTACCCCATATAGAGAACATAATGTGAAGCTACTATGCCCATAACTGCACTCTACGATTACCCATCTTTCGCCCCTGTCCGCCTTCTGCCTGATAAAATTTAATTTACTGGTCCGATCTAGTATTGCCACCCCTTTAGTTCTAGCCTCTTGTTCTGACCGGGCGATCACTTTCATGCCAAGTGAACCAAGAATTTCAGAATTTTTATATTCCACATGTGTCTCCTGTAGGCAATAAATATCTGCCTTAAAGGTTTTTAATTCTTCAACCACTCTCCTTCTTTTACGAGGGTCATTTAGTCCACATATATTAATTGAGGCAATTCGAAGTCTAGCCATTTACTATTTTTGTTTAATTTCTTTTCTCTTTCTGCCCCCCCAAATCTTCGCATCTAGCTGCATCTTCTCTTGAATTCTCTTCTCTCCTTGGTCCACTCTTCCTATTTTTCCCATTTCTCTCACTTCCCTTGATCCTTTCCTTTCCATTTTATTCCCTCGATTTTCCATCTCTCCCCCGCCGTCCCTTTCCTCCTCCCCGCTCCCCTCTCCCTCCACCCTTCCTCCACCCCGGACCAGTCTCCTCCATCCCCCTCCCAAGTTCCTTTCCTCCCTCCCCGGGACTGGCCCCCCACCCTGTTGAGCAACTAGACCACCGATGGCCTGAATATTGGTGTTGTGTATGTGTGGGCAAGCCCACCCACCAGTCTCCTAAGCACCTTTACCTTCCCTGTGTCTCTACACTCTATTGCTTGACCCCCATCAAATATTCTTTTGCTTTAATTTCTGAAGTAAATACTTTTACTTTTCCATTCATTACTGTTTTAAGTCGAGCAGGGGCCAACAAATATGCCTCCTCTCCTTTGTCTAAAAATGGCTTAATGAGCTGTCGAAGCCGTCATCTCCGCTCGACAGTGGCATGACAGAAATCGGGGCGAGTGAAGAAAGTAACCCCATCCACAGTACGTGGGGTATTAGGACGAGCTTTATCAGATATCTCCTGTCGTAATAAGTAATTCCCAAAATAAACTAAGATAGCTCTAGGGTATTTAGAATCTGCCCGCTGGCCCCCCTCCCGCTGGTTTGTCGGAAACCTGTGGACCCGCTCCAGCCCGTTCTCCCGATCCCAATTCCCCAGTTCCGGGAAGGCCCCACGCAAAAGGTTGACCATATAAGTCCGTATATTACTTCCCTCTAACCCTTCCGGGAAACACCCAGAAATCGAAGATTGTTCCTTCTCTGTCTATTCTCAAAATCTTCCATTTTCTACATTACATCCGTCAATTGTTCGTCTCTCGTAACGCTCTGCTCTTTAAGAGTATCAACATCCTCCTAAACTGCCACTATCCTTTCTTCCATTGAGCATAGCTTAGCTTCGATTTCTGTACACGATTTCACAATCTTACGGACCGTCCCCTGCAATCTCTTTGTAGCAATCCTTGCACGCCGACTTTCGATCCTAGTCTCTGTTTGCATCTCTTTAATTGAGCTATATATTGACTGCAGGATCCCTGCCTCAGTGCCCATCGCAGACGAATTACCAGCAGGAGCTCCTAGTCTGTTTCCATTTTACCATTAACTGTGTCCTGTTTACTTATGGTGGGAGTATCTGCTAGTCCAATACCGGAATAGTCCCACTTTAAAGTCCTACCACCCATAGATGTCGAGTTTTCAAAACCCTCCTGAGAACCAGGCCTTGTTTTTACAGGTTTCCGCTGTCGGCGCAGCTGCCGCACTGTAAGTTCATTGCTTGAAGATTTATTGCCAGCCTCAGATGTCTCGCTATCTTCAGACTCACCAAAGCTGCGATTGATGCTGCTGAGATTGGACTCCTCTGTCAAGGTGTAAAATTTATCACTACTATCTTTGCCCCAATCCATGAGTTGGGGTTCTTTTCCAGTTATTTTACCCCATCTTTTAGGACTTCCTAGAGGCTTATGTTAGTCCTCCCTTTCCGCTGCGGGTCTCAATGTACTTGCAGTTCCTTCCTTACTCTGACGCTCCGGCTGCTCGACTTGATCAGATTGTTGTGTTTGGGGTTGCCAGCTCCCAGGGGGGCCGAGCTCCTTCTCTCTTGTCTCCCTATTACTATCTTTGATCTCTGACAAGTTCTCGTTGCCTTGTATAGTTTTAATAAAGGATTCATTGCTTTCACTACACAACTTCTTGCTGCTGGTACTTGGGAGAGTAGGTTCTTTCCCTAGCGTATTGTTTTCCGAGGGGGGGGGGTTATATGTACAAAGAGGCTATCTTGTGCCTCGCCTGAAAGAAAAGTCGTAATAGTAGATTGGCTTTTGCCTTTCCCCTTGATTTCCAAAGGGAATCGCTCGTCTTAGCATCTTTCACCAATCCCAGCGTATTTTTCCCAACTGCTTTCCCTGCTATAGACGTCAGGAGTTTATTTACTCCTGCTGGCTCTCCTTTATCTCTTCCGATGCGTGTCATCTTAACTCCATCAGTCTTTTCTCCAGAATTCCGAGTAGCTTTGGGTGCCATATTTGTTTTTAACGCATGAGATAACAGCCTAAAAAGTCTTATTAGTCCCACCGCTGCTGATAGCACATCAGATATTGTTTGTTCAATCACACTCCTCAGAGGCCGTGAGGAAGTATATAGATGCCAAGATGAATTGACTTGTGTGCCCACCAGCATTAGAGCCCCCAAGTCTTTCAGTTCTCCTTTTATACCCCCTTTTTTTTATTTTTTATTTTAACCCCGCCTCCTCTATTTCCCAGCCGGGAAAAAAGGACAATATCAGATAATATTGAGTAGTATCAGACAATATAAGCTATATCAAACTGTTGTTGTTCTCCGCACCTTTACCTAAATAGTCTGTATTAGAATGTTTGGTTGATAGTCAAACACAAATCCCTAAATGTCTGTATCAGTGTTGAAGAGATTTTTAAACAAACATTCTACGCCTGTTTGATACTTTGTTTTTTTTAAAGTAAGAAGCAAGTTGGTTGCGATGCACATTATCAGAGAACTTTTCACTTGCCCTCCTCCCAGTACCTGGTTGCTGCAAGCTCAATGTGTAATCAGTTTGGGAGCCAGAAGAATAGCCCAGGCTCCTCGCACCCTCTACTCCTCTGGGTGAAGGAACAGCCAAAATGCACCCTTTTCTGTGAGTCCTGATGCCTCTACTCCTACCGTCCGGCACATCCACAAGTCCAGGGCCTCCTAGGGAACCAGCGCGTTCGCTAGCTCCAGGTAATTCCTCCGAAATTTGCCGCGCGGTGCTCGGCGTCCTCTATCCGAGCGCCGCAGCCAGCTCGTCTCTCCCTCTATGGGCGCCGACGACCGGGCAGCCGAGGTGGGTTCCCACCCCCCTCGTTCCCCTTAGACGGTGCAGGGCGATCCTCGTTATGACCGCACAACTGCGGACACAGCAGCAGCTGTGTGCTTGGTTCCTGGCAGGCGGGGCTTGCGAGCCTCGCTGTTAGGCCGACACCATGTTGCTCACCGCTTAATGGTACTAGTGTACCTTTCCACAAGGCCGTCTGTTTGTGGATGATATACGGATGTTCTGATCTGTTTTACCCCTAGTGTTTTACTAACTTCTTCCATGAGCCTAGACATAAAAGGAGTCCCCTGGTCTGGTAGGATTTCTTTGGGGAACCCCACCCTGGAAAAGAACTCGATCATTGCCTGTGCTATCACCTTAGTGTGTATACTAGGGAGGGGAATAGCTTCTGGGTAACGGGTGGCATAGTCTACCAATACTAATACATATTGTCGTCCCCTGCTGGACAGGGTGAGTGGTCCAATAATATCCATGCCCACCCAGGAAAAAGGGGTCTCTATGATTGGCAGGGGCTGTAGTGGAGCAGGTTGGTGTGGAGATGGATTAAACAATTGACATTTTGGGCAGTCAGAGCAGTGCCTCCGTATGTCCCCAAAAACCCCAGGCCAATAGAACCGCCGGAGGATCGCCTCCTCTGTTTTTTCTCTTCCGAGATTTCCCTCTCCATTGTCTCCGTGAGCTAGATGCAAAACCTGTTGCCTATGACTACTGGGAACTATCATTGCTTTTGCCGTCCCTCTTCTGTATGTGGTATTCAATATAGGAGTTGGTTTTGTATAAGGAATTTTGGACCTACCGCATGTTCCTCGGGGTTCAGTGCTTGGTGCCATGCATTTTTCAGTGAGGGGTCGTCCCGTTGACTCTGTCTGAAGTCCTCTGAGGCGGTATATACCTTGCTGGCTATGGCCTGTCTATCATTGGAGGCGGTATGGTTTCTCACATATAGTTGTCTCTGTACTCTTTTTTGTCTTCTACTGAGGGGTTCCTTTGGATTTCGGCTTATTCCCTCACCTGCTCCTAAGGGTACCTCCTCCCACCAAGCTTTAAGAGTGTGCTCCTGACCTGCTTTGGTTAATAAAATGGGAAAGTCCTTATAGTCGGTTCCGATGATAATGTCCTCTTCTAGGTGAGGATGTATGCCGACTTTGAGGGTTTCTTTTCCGTCCCTCCACTGTAAATGTACCAATGCTACCGGGTAATACTTTTGATCCCCATGGACACAAGTGATCAACACTTGTGATTGGGGTATTTTTTGTCCATGTTCTACTAATTCCTGACGTATCACACTCTGGCTACAACCGGAATCGATAAGTGCTGTCCTTTCCCTACCATTGAGCAGGATAGGGAGAGTGTAAGTAGGTCTGTCTCCACCGGCCCAGAATACTCTTCCTTTTGCTATTCCGATTTCCAGTGGGCTCTTCCATGTCCTTTTTGTGTGGACAGTATTGTGCTATATGACCCCACTCCGAGCAGTTGTAACACTGAGGACCCGTGGTAGGATAGGTGGGGTGAGAAAGGTGGGTCCCTAGAGCTCGCTCCTGCCCCTGTAACAACATCGGTCTTTGTGTTGTTCCTGTCCCCACAGGCGGACGCACCGGAACCGGGGCTGGGTGTCTACTAGGGGTGGCTTTGAAGTCAGTACCCCATTGATACGCACAAGCTAGATCGATTGCGGTTTCATTGGTCAGCCCAGGGTGTTGCCTAACCCAGTTACAGGTGGTACTGGGTAATGCATCCAAATACTGTTCTAGGACGATGGTATCAAACATTTCTTCTCGGGTTTTCTCAGTGGGGTGCAGCCATCGTCCTGCTGCATGTTGCACCCGATAGTACAGTGTGCGGGCATTCTCTTGTGATAACCACTTGGTCTGTCAGAATCTGGTATGGTAGCTTTCACTGTCTAACCCTACCCGTTCTAGTATGGTTTTCTTGATTTCTTTATATGGCAGAGTCCCCCTGGGATTGATAGCTTGATAGGTGGCTTGTAGCTGCCCTGACAGTAGGGGGGCGATATATTGTCCCCATTTCTCCTCTGGCCAACTCGCCGTGCTTGCGACCCTCTCAAAATTGGTGAAGAAGGAATCTGGGTCTACGTGTTCTTGGTACCGTTGTAGCACACTGCTTGGCACATTGGGATGCACCTTCGTGTGTGCAATGGTGTCTGTGAGCTTCCCCAAGGCGGTTTCATGTATCAGTTGATTGTTTGCCATGATTGTGGCCTGGCTCTTGAGGGGCGTCTGTAGGGCCTTTCTCTCTTCTTTAGCCTCCTTCATCTGCTGTTCCACATTAACTGCAGGTGTCTCTGCCCCTCCGCCAGCTGGGCAATTACGTCGGCCATGGTGTGTTTCTCCTCCATTGTGCCGGGTTTTGTCTGATCCCACTTCTGACACCACTTGTTACAGGATTGGCGCGAGTAATGGCACGCAAAACGTTGAATAGAGGAATGAATATGATTTTATTGGTTGTAAACAACAGTCCAATGGCATGGGAATTCGTGTGGGGTTGCGGTTTCTCTTCAAGTCTCTTTGCCAACCAGGTATTCACGGTTTCTTCCTATTCTTCTGTTCTTCTTTTAGGTCTCTCGGGAAACACATGTGGGAGGAAGAGAAATAGTCTTGGTAAGTATTTCACGTTTCCTTTTCTTTCTCTGTTTTCTTCCTGCATCTGTCTTTCCCTCTTCTCCTGCTGTTTACTTCCAGGTCTTTTAAACTCTTTTTGTTCTCTCTTTCTCTGCTTTTCTCTCTCTTTCTCAATCCTTCGTTCCCTGTTCTCTTGTACACTTTGCAATATCTTCTCTAGTCAAATATCTACTCTTTCCATCTGGTTTGATCACTCTTCTTATGGCGCTCTGCCTCTTGTTTTGCTTACTCTTGATTTATTTTTTCTTTCTGTTTTTTTTCTTCTATTACTTCCCTTTCTTTTTCTGCAGTCCTTATTACCTCTTTTCCTTGTCTGTCCCTCATTCTCTCTCTCTCTTTCTCTGTCCCCCCCCCCCTTTTGTGCTTGCTACTGTTACTACGTGCCCTCCACCCTCCCTGTGTATGTTGTCATGTGGGTCTTTCTTCACCTTCCCCCTCCTTTTTATTAGTTTTCCTTTCCCTCCCGACCTCCCTAACCCTGTTCAGGAATTTGCCACGCACCTGCCAGTGCCACACTCCTCCTGGAGCGTGGGGTGAGATCGCGTTCCGCTTTCCGGAGTCCGCACACCTCGTCTCTGGTTGAGACTGCCAGCCTTCCAGACGTCTCCCTCCTCCCGTCTTCAAAAAGAGCAGGCTGCTCCGTGCAGCAAGGGGATTTCTCGGTCGCCTCCTCCGATGCGTTTTCGTCTTCTTCCTTTCTTGCCCTCACCGATGTCGTTCTCCTCCCACTCCTCTCTTCCTTATCGGCCTCCATCCTTTTAAAACCAGCAGCTTGGGTTTTTAAATGTCCCTTTCCCCGCCAGGAAAGACGACGGACCTCACGATTGGCTGACCCCAGAGATGGATCCGGGTCAGCAGGGGCAAAGTCGGCAAAATTGGGAACACAGTGCGGGTCGGACCAGGTCGTCCCGTCACACCTGGTAACATTGTAATATCCACAATTGGCATATTTGATTTACTTTTAAGTCTCTAGTAAAGTGCACTACCTGCGCCCTGGGCCTGTAAATTAATTGCAACTCATGGGCCTGCAGCACTGATACTGTCATCCGCTTAAGGAGCTCTTTAAGCATGTCTCAGACATGCCACCGGAGAGCCTGTGTGTGCAGTTTGACTGCCATGTCGACCTGCCAAGTTAACACTCTTGCTAGGCCCAAACCTTCCTTTTTAATGCATATCAATGACCCCTAGTGTAATCATAACTTTTAAATTGTAATTCTGAAAATGGCACTTTTAAAAAGTTGGCATGTTACTTTAAATCATCTAGTGCCTTCTTCTTGTCTCAAAGTACATGTCTGGGTGCCTTCCCTCCAGGTAGCCACACACAAAGGGAGCTTAGGTGTGACTGAGTTGACATCTGCATGTTGATGGGCTATCCTAGGCAGCATGGGAGAGCTTAGCTGATACACCTGAATGGGCTGTGCCCTGAGCCCACAAAGGGCTGGATAATCCCATGTAGTGTGTCTGGAGCCAGGACAGGAAGGGTAGTCTTTAAAGTCTCCCCCACTTCACAGGAATCACTGGGTATAAAAATTGGACTTCTTATCCTACCAAATCAGTACACTTCTGGCCCTCAGGACATTCTGCCAGGAAGAAGGACTGCTATGCTGCTAAAGGAACTGTCACTCTGCAGGACTTTGCTGAATTCCTGCTCTGATGTGCCTGCTGCCGTCCTTACCTGGGAGTGAGAAGGTCCAGACATGCATCTCTACATCCCCAGAACCAAAGTGACTCCAAGGACTTGCTGGCTTGTCAGGGACATCAAAGACTTCCAACAACACTGCTGCAGCTCCTGGACTCTCATTGGCAGGGTTGTGAGTCCTGTCCTGCCAAGTGTTGCCAATCTAGTCCTGGGCCATTGGAAATGGGTTTGTGTAGGAGGCTGGCCTGGTTTGTAGTGGGTACCCTGGGTACTTATACCTTTTTAAAAGGCCAGGAATCCCTTATTAGTGAAGTAGTAGTGTTCTAGCAGCTTAGGCTGATAGAGGTAGCTATAGCAGAGCAGCTTAGGCTGAACTAGGAGACATGCAAAGCTCATGCAATACCACTTATAGTTACACAGCACGTATACACAAGTAAGACAATACTCAGTGTTACCAAAAATAAAGGTATTTATTTGGGTCACACAGTACCAAAAATATCTTAGAGACAATATTCCTTCTGAGGACAAGTAAATAGTCATAGAACAATGCAAACAGTAGGAAATCCTATAGAATGCAATGGGAGAAAATAGGTCTGGGGCAACACAAACCATATACTAAGAAAGTGGAATGTGAATCATGAATTCCACCCTAGACAAGTGTAGTGTGTGCAGAATCACTGAGAGAGTAAGAATACAGTAAAGGTAAGTAAATTACCCCACCCCAGAGCCCAGAAAAGCAGAAGTAAAGTACTGCAAGTTTCCTTAGGACACACTACACTTCGGTTTTGGGATTTTGCGCCAGCCAACCAAGTCTGCAAAGAACAACTGCTTAATTATTGGACCTGAAGACCTGCACAGGAAGGGGACCAAGTTCAGAAGTCGAAAGAAGTTCCAGGAAGGACAGGAGGAGCCCCTGCCAACCCAGAAGAGGGTGCAAAAGAAGAGTCCCTGGTTAGTCGAAGACTGCAGAAATGCACCCTAGGAAGATGCCAGCGGGTTCCTGCATGATGCAAAGGATGTCTCACGGTGTGAAGATTGTTGCAGATGAGATTTCGTGTCGGAAGTCGCCAACAAGCCTTGGATACTACAGAAAGTGCATTTTGCATCATAATGGCGCTGGCTGGACCCAGGAGGGACCTGGGGGCCTCAACTCTGTGTAAGGAGGAAGAGGGGGCTCGCAGCACTTTAGAGAGCCCTCAGGATGCCAGCCAGCACCCTCAGGAGTTGCAGGATCTGGGTACAAAGGAGGTGCAAAACAGTTGATGCAGCACAACAAAAGATCCCACACCGCCGGAGAACAACTCAGCGAGTTGAGCGTCACAGGATGGAGTGCTGGGGACCAGGCTGTGCATGAAGGAATTTTGCAAAGAGTGCACAGAGGCCTCAGGAGGTGAAGAAGACACAGTACACAGGGATACCATCGTTCTTGGGGAAGGCAAGGTCTTACCTCCTCCAAATTGCGTCAACAAGACCTCAGGACAGTATGGCGGTCATTCTGACCGCGGCGGTCGGCGGTCGCCGCCCGCCAAGCGGTTCCCGCCGAAAGACCGCACCGCGGTCAAAAGACCGCGGCGGCCATTCCGGCTTTCCCGCTGGGCCGGCGGGCGACCGCCAGAAGACCGCCGGCCGGCCCAGCGGGAAAGCCCCTTCAACAATGATGCCGGCTCCGAATGGTGCCGGCGGAGTTGCAGGGGTGCGACGGGTGCAGTGGCACCCGTCGCGATTTTCTGTGTCTGCAAAGCAGACACTGAAAATCTTTATGGGGCCCTGTTAGGGGGCCCCTGCACTGCCCATGCCACTGGCATGGGCAGTGCAGGGGCCCCCAGGGGCCCCACGGCACCCCTTCCCGCCATCCTGGTTCTGGCGGTGGACACCGCCAGAAACAGGCTGGCAGGAAGGGGGTCGGAATCCCCATGGCGGTGCTGCAAGCAGCGCCGCCATGGCGGATTCCCTGGGCCAGGAGAAAACCGGCGGGAAACCGCTGGTTCCCTTTTTCTGACCGCGGCTTTACCGCCGCGGTCAGAATAGCCCAGGAAGCACCGCCAGCCTGTTGGCGGTGCTTCCGCCGACCTCCGCCATGGCGGTCATGGACCGCCAGGGTCAGAATGACCCCCTATATGTCAATGATGTCCACCCTCTGTGTCCTTAGGAGCATGCTCGTTGTTGTGAGAGGAGTCCCAGGGTACCGGTTGTCGTCTTGGAAGGTGCCTGCTTGGAGCAGGGGAGTGACTCTGTCCCTCCAAAGGAGATTTCTTTGGTTCTTCTGGTGGAGGATGAAGACAGGGAGTCCCCAGAACATGCACACTGTGGAAACTGCTGCAGTTGCTGACTTGAAGCTGAGGTTGCTGAAGAAAAGTGTCTCTTGTAGACACTTTGTTGCAGTTACAACGTTTCTCGGAGCAGGCTGCGGTTGATACGAGGTCAGAAGAGTCTGAAGTTGTTGCAGAGGATTCCTGAAGGAAACCTTCAAGCAGAATCTGAAGAGAACCCACAGGAGAGACCATAAATAGCCTTGAGAGGGGGATTGGCTACCTTGTCAGGTATGGACCTATCAGGAGGGGTCTCTGACGTCACCTGCTGGCACTGGCCACTCAGAGCCCTCCAGAGTGGCCCCACACCTTGCAAAGCAAGATGGCTGAAGTCTGGGACACATTGGAGGAGCTCTGGGCACCACCCCTGGGGTGGTGATGGACAGGGGAGTGGTCACTCCCCTTTACTTTGTCCAGTTTCCCACCAGAGCAAGGGAGAAGGGGTCCCTGAATCGGTGTAGAATGGTTTATGCAAGGAGGGCACCATCTGTGCCATTCAAAGAATTTCCAGAGGCTGGGGAGGCTACCCTTCCCCAGCCTGTTACACCTATTTCCAAAGGGAGAGGATGTAACACCCTTAGGAAATGCTCTGTTCTGCCTTCCTGGGACTGGGCTGCCCAGACCCCAGGAGGGCAGAACCCTGTCTGTGAGGTGGCAGCAGCTGTAGCTGCAGTGCAAGACTCAGAGAGCTGGTTTGACAGTACTGTGGAGTCCATGATCTTAGACATGTTACATGGCCATATTTGGAGTTACCATTGCGAAGCTACAAATAGGTATTGACCTATATGTAGTGCACACGTGTAATGGCGTTCTCACACTCACAAAGTCTGGGGAAATGGCCCTGAACTATGTGGGGGCACCTTTGCTAGTGCAAGGGTGCCCTCACACTTAGTAACTCTGCACCTAACCTTCAGCAAGGGAAGGTTAGACATATAGGTAACTTATAAGTTACTTAAGTGCAGTGATAATGGCTGTGAAATAACGTGTGCGTTATTTCACGCAGGCTGCAATGGCAGTCCTGGGTAAGGGTTTGTCTGCGCTCCCTATAGGTGGAAAAAGAAATGCTGCAGCCCATATGGATCTCCTGGAACCCCAATGCCCTGGGTACCTAGGTACCACTGACTAGGGACTTATAAGGGGGCTCCAGTATGCCAATTGAAATTGGTAAATGAAGTAACTGGCCTACAGTGACAAATTTAAAAGCAGAGAGAGCATAAGCACTGAGGTTCCGGTTAGCAGAGCCTCAATGACACAGTTAGGCACTACACAGGCATACACATTAGGCCATGAATTATGAGCACTGGGGTCCTGACCAGCAGGATCCCAGTGAGACAGGCAAAAACATACTGACATACATGTGAAAAATGGGGGTAACATGCCAAGGAAGATAGTACTTTCTTACAGTTAGCTGTTTCTTACCAGAATCCACACTTCACTTTCCTTGTGCTAGTCAGAACCAGAGCATCTCCTTTGATGATGCTGGATTGCCGCCGCAGAAGACATCCATTACTGGCTGTGTGGCTCAATGGTGACGTATCACCTGCACCTAGGGGGTTCAACATTGATGCATGTCTGATTTTGCAGCTCGGAACTGATGCATCACCTACACAGCCAGAATCAATGATGATGCGTTGACACTGCTGCTCCTTGCATCACTTCTCAATGCTGATGGAACCCCGAACCCAGGTACTGATTTCAGCTGGACAATGTTGGTCCCTGTATACGACCTGTCCCCCATCATGGTCGACCCGACTTTTCAGATTTCATCCATTCTAGTGCGAATAACCCTGGTTGGCTCTTTATGCTTTTGAACACTAGTTTGGAGATATTCTTTAACAATTCATATCTTGGCCTCTACTTATTGTATATTTGTTGTTTTTGTTGTGTGTTGTTAACTTAAGCTCTATTTTTCTAACCAGGTGTGGTATCTTAGTGCGTGGTGTTTTCACTGTTTCACTGTTTCAAGTGTTGCCCAAATACTTTACACATTGCTTCCTGTGTTAAGCCTGTCTGCTCTGTGCCAAGCTACCAGAGGATGAATTAACCAAAAGGGGAACCCTTTAACTCAACCCAGCCTAGGGTAAATAAAGCATCAACAAAACAAGCATTGGCGGGTAGAGACAGATTTAACCTAAGTTATAAGCACAGTCTTGAATTCTGTTACTATTGAGTTTATTTCTTACTCAGAATTATTTCAAAACCAATTATAATAGTCAAAAAACGATAGGGAAATTAGAAAAATGAAAAGACTTGTATACAATACAATGACTGAAAACACATAACAAATTGTACTTTACTAGGTATAACAATCGACCTACACAAACACAGGACTTATACAATCACAATTAATGGTATTACAGGAGGACAGAAACACAAACATAAGCCCTATACATTTAAATAGTGGTCACCGTTAACATTTCACATGTAATCCACTTCTGCATGCTAAGGTACTGGGCTTCTGCGTACACTTACTAATCTAGTGTTAAATATTGCTTTCACACTAGTGTATTCTAGTGTACCTACACTCTTTATATTAATTGATGAGAATATAAAGAGTGTAGGTACACTAGAATACACTAGTGTGAAAGCAATATTTAACACTAGATTAGTAAGTGTACGCAGAAGCCCAGTACCTTAGCATGCAGAAGTGGATTACATGTGAAATGTTAACGGTGACCACTATTTAAATGTATAGGGCTTATGTTTGTGTTTCTGTCCTCCTGTAATACCATTAATTGTGATTGTATAAGTCCTGTGTTTGTGTAGGTCGATTGTTATACCTAGTAAAGTACAATTTGTTATGTGTTTTCAGTCATTGTATTGTATACAAGTCTTTTCATTTTTCTAATTTCCCTATCGTTTTTTGACTATTATAATTGGTTTTGAAATAATTCTGAGTAAGAAATAAACTCAATAGTAACAGAATTCAAGACTGTGCTTATAACTTAGGTTAAATCTGTCTCTACCCGCCAATGCTTGTTTTGTTGAAGCTACCAGAGGATGAGCACAGGTTAATTTATGGTGAGTAACTGACTTAGCCTGACTAGGTATGTATTCACTACTTGGACAAGTTGCATAACTCTGCCAATTAGAGGCCCAATTTCAGAAAATAATGTTCATCTTTCTCATTAGTAAATCATTTTTCTCTTACCTCCTCATTTTTTAACTTGTTTTTTGTTTTATTCTTTCTTCCCCTTTTGCTATTCTTCCAATCATCTTTGTTTTTTGAATTTGTTTTCATTTTCCATCTTTCCTGACACCCACCTCTTTACTCCTATCCAGTGATTCTGTCTGCAACTTTCTTATCAACTTTGCATGTTTTTTTATTTTTGTTTCTTTCTCTAACCCTAGTGTACCCTTTCTTCCCATTTTGACATTATTTTTATTGTGTCATTCGTCCTTTGTCTGTTTTCAGTTTCATTTCTTTCCATCACAAACTTTCTTTCCATCATCATCTTTATGACTTGTTCTTATATTCTTGCTTTCATCTTCCTCTTACTTCCCTCTCATCTTCTCATTTTTATGCGTGCCTTCCTTTCCTTGTCTACTACTTTCTTTTTCAATTTCTTCAAGTTTCCCCTTTCATTCTGTTTATCTGCCCTTAATTCCCTTTCTTTTCTTCTTTCCTTATTTCCTTTATTAGTTTATTGCTTCTTTCCGGAGTTTGTCTTTATTTGCATATTGTGTATTTCTTTCTTTTACCTTAACTTATTTACTTCTTCCTCTTTATGTCTTTCTTTCATCCCTTCATTCTCTGTATCTTTCTTTTATATTAACGTCTTTACTATTTCCCCTTTACGTCTTTCTTTCATGCCTTCTTTCTCTATGTCTGTCTTTCATTTTAACTTATGTACTGCTCCCCCTTTACTGCTTTCTTTCATCCATTCTTTCTCGACTTTCCTTCTTTCCTTGCTTCCTTCCTTCCTTCTTATTTCCACTTATTTTACATCACGCTGATTTTTCTGGTGCATTATTCACCCAACGTGTATCCTAGTTAAGCTTCATGTTGCATGACATTTTGGAACTTTGGCTCCTAGCTAAGGTAAGAAACAGCCTCACCTGTATGTGTTCCTGATCCTTAGGACTTGTACCGGATGGCTGCATTTGGGACATATACTCTCTGATGGAATTTAAGCTTAGGACAAACCTATAGAAAATTCACCTAATCTTCATGGAGACTCCAGAATGTTCACCTTTTTCTGAACCCTATTTGTGTTGGTATTTGGATTCTGTGAACTTTAACGATATTCAGTGCCACAGTGCTTATTCTCTGGCCTAAAATGGAAATGTAAAATTGGTTTTACCTAAATGATCTATTTAACTTTCAGGTATGGCCATGGTAGATGGTGAAGAAAATGGGGAAGTTTAATGTCATAAGTTGTTTGAAGTGTCAAATTACACCATACACATAGATGACAATGACGTATAGCTGCCAGAAGCACCAACATATTCTGGCTGTGCTGCATTTTAAAAGCACTACAGTGATCTATGGAAATGAACAGTGCCTTCTCCATATAGTAAAACCTATATTATATAATGTTCATTGTAAGCCCTCATGGGTGTGTGCTTAATATACTTAAGCACACTTACTACATATTTACTACATATTTGAAACAGTGAGCTTTCACAGTGATTGATTTCCCAAAAGATGTTTTACTGTTTAGTAAGGTAGTAGCCTAGGTAAGATTAAAACAATGAATTTAATTTCTACCTTCACCTGGGAAAATGCTAGCAGTGATTGTCAGATCATGTATTTGACATTTAGCAATTATATCTAAATTATTTATACTCAGAATGTACAATTACCTTTTTGGACTAACCCATGTCTTCTGACCAAAGGACATTGATATATGAGGCTAGGCCATCCACTCCCAACCATGCCCTCCAGAACTAGTGGAATGGACACTAATTCTTGGGTAACACCAAGGGCAATTGAGCGAATGGGACAAGAGAGAAGCAAGAGATTTTGTCAGTGCATTTCTTCACAACAGGCTAGTATTCTCAGTCATGCATCACCTGTCCTTATCTGGGACGATTGCATTGATACGATACTCTGTAAAGCAATTAGATAGTACATTCAATTCCTTCAAACAATGTATTTAATCATCTTTGTTTTCTTTTGCATAAAAAGTGTCAAAGTAAGGAAACAGCTACTGCTTTGATGTCCTGGGTGGCTTCACTGGAAAGTAGGTAGGTACCATGTTCTTGCTTCATCAAGCGTTCTTTTCCTAGCAACGGCATGGTATTTGGGGTGTGGTATTTATACTAAAATTGCCTTCAAGATTATGAAATATGGCGAGGCTAATTCTGGTGTATTATAAAGTCATTGCTTTTGACATGCATGTGCTTCTCGTGAAACTCCTGGTGCCTAAATCTATTATGTCTATATGACCTTTATTAATCCACTACATGATAATAAGTTCCATTCATGGTTGATCTTGGTGGCTAGACCTACTTATCACCATACAGTTTTGGGATAATTGGTCCGATCACTCTATGGTATCATGTTTTGGGGAGAGAACACAGGTACTTTAGCTCTGGTTAGCAGTGAAAAAGAGCAGATAGACTAATGTCAACTAAAAGTGAATATTCATCAACAGAGAGCAACAAAAAATGTGGAGACAGTGCAAAAAGGGTCAGGTCCAACACCTACTTTTCACATTAGCTAAGGACACAACCTGAGCACAATAATTATAGGCACAAGATGTTACAGATTTTTGTTCCTGCTGTAAAGGTCTGCTTAGGAATAAAAGTACTATTTTCCAAATGATGGGTGTGGGAAGGTCTAGAAATATATTTTATTTAATATTTATCAGAAATATAATTAATTGGTGAATGTGATTTTTTAAAAAATATGCCACAAAGAATCATGGTTTATGAAAAAGTTGGTCATCCCTTCCTCAAGCCTGGACAGTCACCAGGAAGTTTATCTCAGGCCTGGTCAGTTGTAGTGACAGTAATTTTATTCCTCAGCCCACTAAATAGGTGTAAAATGACTCTCAGGGAAAAATAACCCTGCTGGTAAGAAACCAATGATGTTGAATTTTTGAGGCCTCGAATAATTAAATTAATGCATTAACAGATCCTTTAACAAATGCAATTGCATTGTGGATTTATGTAATGCTATAATGCTTAAATATTGAAAGCAACCATTTCCTGCAGCTAGAGCTGACTGTGGGCCTGATTATGAGTTTGGCAGTCGGAAATCCCGAATGCCAGACCCGTGGTGAGGAGGCAATGTCATGGGCAGTGCAGGGGCCCCCCTGTGGCCCCCAGCACTTGTTCTCCACCAGCCTTTTCATGGCGGTTGAACTGCCATGAAAAGGCTGGTAGAGAAAATGGTTGTAATCAGCAGGGTGGCGCAGACTTTACGTCGCCCTGGCTGATCACAACCAAGATCGCCGTCAGCCCGTTGGGATCAGAGATACCGGTGGAGATGACGGTGTTTTGGTCGTCAGGCTTATAATATGGCAGTCGGACCGATACAGCTGTAGCGGTTCGACCGCCATCGTGAGTCTGGTGGTTTTAAAACTGCCAGGCTCGTAATCTGCCCCTTAGTGTAAAGAACCATGAATCAGCGGATTCCCCACCTGCCCTATTAGGAGTTTTCCACTAGGCAGACCAACAGAAACCGAGGTAGAAAATGTGCAGCGGCATTGGACTCGGCTCCACATGAAGCCAAGCTCAATGCCGTCACATAGGGGGCCTCACTAACACCCTCAGAATGCACACTGTCTGCAGTGGAGGGAGGGGCAATGCTTCTCACATCACAGTTACAGAGGTTGCTGGGCTACTTTAATTAGTCCCAATCAGCTTTGCAGATTAATTGAAGCTTCAGCAGATGACATATTTCAGGTTGCAGGCAATCCAAGGATGATTCAAAGCCAATTGCACCTCTATTGAACAGGTAATTATAAGACAGAGGGGCATTTTTAGTACCCTAGGTAACTTATACATGGAGAGCCAGTACTCCTCCAGTATTTGGTCAACATGGTTGACCTTGATAAACATAGAGTTTTCACAAAGACAACAAATTCCTAATTGAATAAGAGTGCTTGTTAAATTAAGGTAAATAGCCACCAGTGGATTCCTATGTAACCAAACCCAATCCAACATGAGGCAGAGCATCGTAATATGAGTTATAGGTGGTAATGTCAGTATATTTTCAATCTTTTGCGTCTTTCTGATATTGTCAAAGCTGCATAGTGCAGCTCCATAGAGAGCTGCTGACAATACCTTCACCCTGCAAACTTGCTAAATGATACTTAATGGTCCACCTCTTCTGTTTTCTGAACCAGTTTTTGTTGTTTTCAGGACTCTGTGCACTTTACCACAGCTAGCCAGTGCTAAAGTGTTTATGCCCCCCCCAAAAAAACATGGTAATATTGGTTTACACCCACTTGGCATATTTAATTCACTTAGGGCCAGATGTAGCAAATTTGGAAATTGCGACTTGCAATTTGCGAGTCGGAGCGACTCGCAAATTGCAAGTCGCAATTTCCAATGCAGAACGGTGTCTCAGACACCGTCTGCGAGTCGGTATGGGGTCGCAGAGACCCACCTCATTAATATTAATGAGGTGGGTCGCAAATTGCGGCCCCATACCGACTATATGCACTCGCAAACATGGAGGCCTGCTGTAGTCAGCAGACCTCCATGTTCGTGACTGCTTTTAAATAAAGCAGTTTCTTTTTTTTTAAGTGTAGCCCGTTTTCCTTAAAGGAAAACGAGCTGCACTTAAAAAAAAAAACGAAACCTTTAGTTTCGGTATTTTTTCAGGGCAGGCAGTGGTCCCTTAGACCACTGCCTGCCCTGAAAAAATTGTTTTGGGACATTCACAAAGTGGAAGGGGTCCCATGGGGACCCCTTCCAATTTGCGAGTGGGTTACCATCCACTTGAAGTGGATGGTAACTGCGACACCATATGCGGTCGCAAATGGTATTGCATGCCACTCCGAATCGCAAATAGGAAGGGAACACCCCTTCCTATTTGCGATTCTGAAATGCATATTGCGAGTCAGTCCCGACTCGCAATATGCATTTCTGCATAGGAAAATGCGATTTGCGAGTCGCAAACAGCAATTTTTGCCGTTTGCGACTCGCAAATCGTTTCCTGCATCTGGCCCTAGGTCCCTTGTAAAGCTGTACTACCTGTACCCAGGGCCTGTAAATTAAATGCTACTAGTGGGACAGCAGCACTTATTTTACCACTGACTTAAGCAGTCCTTTAAAACATATCTCAGGCCTGCTGTTGCAGCCTGTGTGCAGTTTAAAACTGAAATTCAACCTGGCAAAAACAAACCTATGCCTAAACTTTCCTTTTTAATACATGTAAGTGCCCTCTAAGGTAGGTAGGTTTCAAAGGTATATAAGATACAAACTTGCCTTTTTAATTTTTTTCTACTTCTATTTCCATCATGAACCCGATCGTCCAAGTCCATCCTTCGCAGCTGCTACCTTGACCACGAAGCAAATCAACTCCATCCTCACTGGAATCAAAGGTAAGCTTTTTTTCACTTCTTGTAATTTGAATTGTATGTTTACATTTGCTGTGGACCCATGCATTTACAAAAAAATCCTACAAGCTATTTTTTATTAACGTGTAGTGCATTTATGTGTAAAAAGACCCTGTATTTATGTTTATTTTTGTTACGTTGGAAAACATTTGTGCAAGCCTCTGTTATGATAATGGACACTTTCACAAAAGGTGACATAAATCAAAATACATAGGGGGTCATTCCAACCCTGGCGGTGCTTCCCTGCCCATTCTGACCGCGGCGGTCAGAAAAGGGGATCCGGCGGTTTCCCGCCGGATTTCCCCTGTCTGGGCTGAATCTCCATGGCGGCGCTGCAAGCAGCGCCGCCATGGAGATTCCGACCCCCTTCCCGCCACCCTGTTTCTGGCGGTTTTTACCGCCAGGAACAGGATGGCGGGAACGGGTGTCGTGGGGCCCCTGGGGGTCCCTGCACTGCCCATGCCACTGGCATGGGCAGTGCAGGGGCCCCCTAACAGGGCCTCAGCATGATTTTCACTGTCTGCTAAGCAGACAGTGAAAATCGCGACGGGTGCAACTGCACCCGTCGCACCCCTGCAACACCGCCGGCTCCATTCGGAGCCGGCTTCTGGGTTGCAGGGCCTTTCCCGCTGGGCCGGCGGGTGCCCGCCGGCCCAGCGGGAAAGCCAGAATGGCCTCCGCGGTCTTTTGACCGGGGAGCGGCCAATTGGCGGTTTCCGCTTGGCGGGCGGTGCCCGCCGCCCGCCAATATTGGAATGACCACCATAATGTGTTCACACAGGTGTGTTCAATTATTTATCATAAACTAACAAATTATAAACAGATGCTTTACATTTTTTTTTTAAAGTAACATAATTCAGTATTAGCACTAAACTAGGTTAAAAAAAAATCAAAATAAATATCAAATCAACATTACTTCTAAATTTAAATCAAAATTTGATGTATTCGTGCTACATTTTTCCTTGTATAGTGTATTTACTGAATTTTATCAAAATTAATTTTATTTGTATTTTTAATGTGTAATGCAAATGTATGTTTTTTACTTACTAAGTTAAAAATCACATCTGAACTAACACTTAAAAATAAAAATATCAATTGTATTTTTCGGTGGATGTGTCTATTGTCATGATGAATGCTTGCACCAGAATTTTAATGTCCATTACATTGTATTGTACAAATAGATCATTTAAAAAATATTTTGTATTTACTGTCATAAATGTAAGAATATGTATCCCACATTTTCATCAATACGATGTTTTTTTTTTTATACATTAATAATAATGGTAGGACAAACTTTATGAAAGTAAATCTTTTTAATACACGAGATACGTCTCTCATGTAAATTTATTTTGCAATGAAAAAAATAACAGAAATAAAGGAATGGACTAAACAATCTCGTCTATCTTTGTTGCCCATAATTTGCCTCCTAAAGATAGTCGAGGGTAACCTCCTCATGAAGGGACATCCATTGGGCACATAGCAGGCACCTCAATGCTTCTTCTTGAGATTGGTGGGTTTGGGTATGGTAGGAGCCAAGGACAGGTAAGATAAGAATAGGGACAAAGGAGTAAGGGAACGAGGGTTGTAAAGGATTGGCTGGTTGAGGTAGAAAGAGCTGGCGTAGGTGATGTGGTTGTGTTTGTACGTTTGGCTATTGCATGTGGGTCTGGTGTTTGTTGTGTATGTTTGGGTGTGTGTTTTGCTGGTGTGTGATATTCAGATAAGTGTGAGTGTTTGCTTTTTTGCTGGTGTTGTTTTGTGTGTAGGTGTGCTTCTGTGTGAGTGTGTTGGTTTAGATGGCTGTGGTGCTTTGGTGGTCGATGTGGTTATGGTGCTTGTGGGAGTGGTGGTGGTTTTGGGTGTGGTGGTTGTGGTGCCTGTGGATATGGTGGTGGTTGTGGATGTGGTGGTGGTTGTGATGGTTGAAGGTGTGTTGGTGGTTGTGGTGCTTGTGGGAGTGGTGGTGGTTGTGGTACTCGTGGGCGTTGTGCTTGTGATACTTGTGGGCATAGTGTCAATATGGTGTATATGTTTATTTATGTGTCTATGTTTATGTGTGTGTGATTGTGCTGCTTGTGTCTGTTGGAATGGATGCCTGCAAAGAAGTAAGTGTGCTTGGGATAGGGACGGGAGTTCGGATTTGGGTTGAGGAAGGGACCTGAATTGCGGCAGAAGGCTGGGAAGGTTGGGTGGCTGCAGTGATTGAGAAGGCTGCTATTTTTGTAAGCGATATCTGCATGCCTGCCATTGAACTGTGAATGAAATCCAGGTATGCAACCATTTGTCATATTTGGCAGCTGGGACCCTGGATGCCATTCACTTTCACAGTCTGGCCTACAGAGATGCTGAGTAGGAGGTTAATAGCCTCCTCACTCAGCTCAGCTGGGGTGACACAGGCAGGGGTGAGGTATCTGCAGCCCTTTTTTAGGGTGCAGGTTTAGTGAACTGCGGGGCAAGAGGGAGGATGGAGAAGTGTCTTTAGATAAGGTGTCAACAGGTCCAGTCGGGTCCACCACCACTAGGGACTGGTCACTTGTGGAGGCCTCTGATGATGCTGCCTTGGCCTCCGTTCCAGTCCCCTCACTCTCTATGCCAATGTGCTGATCGGTGTCTGATGTTTCTTCACCTGAAACACAGGGTCTAGCTGCTTCCCCACCTTCCTGGCGCCATGTCTCCCTCGCCTGCCCTTGAAGATGCTGTAAAGACATTTAGGGGGTCATTACGACCCTGGCGGTCAGGCTGGCGGTACGGAGGCCCTTATTAGCCCTGGCGGTGATAATCCGCCAGGGCAGCTCTGCAAGCAGCGCGGCCCTGGGGATTATGACACCCCTACCGCCAGCCTGTTTCTGGCGGTTTGCACCGCCAGGAAGAGGCTGGCGGTAAGGGGTGTCCTGGGGCCCTGTTAGGGGGCCCCTGCACTGCCCATGCCAGTGGCATAGCAGACAGTGAAAAGCGCAACGGGTGCTACTGCACCCGTCGCACGGCCGCAACACCGCCGTCTCCATTAGGAGCCGGCTCCTATGTTGCGGCCTCATCCCTGCTGGGCCGGCGGGCACAAACTTGGTTTGCGCCCGCCGGCCCAGCGGGGATGTCGTAATGGGGGCCGCGGGAGTGCGGCTGCATTGGCGGCCGCACGGCGGTTACCGCTGCCCGCCAATGTCGGAATGACCCCCTTAGTGTTATTGTTTCTGTGTAAATATAACTAATGGTGACGTGTGTCATCAAAACATTTTCCCAATTTTTAAATTTTCACCTTGTCAGAAGATTACCCATTAAATTCAACTTCCACAGGAGCAGATGCCTTTTACCCAACTCCCTCCAAGAGATGCGTGCTCAGACTTTAACTGAATATCTGAACCCTGCATCCGCTAGGGGGAAAGGGGAATGCGGATAGAAAAAGAGAGACCGCGTCCAGATCCAGTTACAGCCTGTGTTTCCCATTAGAAGATGGGATATTCAGTGTGTGTTTCTGAAAACCTGCACCTTTCTTCTAATTGGGATTTCTTTAAAGGAAGGATCTGCAGTCAGGTGAAAAGAGCCTAAATAAGTACATTCCTACTGCGCATTCAGCTGTTCAGCCATTCACCTTCACCCAATTCTATCGTTCTCCTAACCTGGATCTTTTGAGAGACTAGCCTCTCTCTAAGAGAACAATGTTAATTTAATATCTTCTTTTGTCGAAACAAAAACTCCTTCTCAAGGTTAGGTTTTCTCAATCACAGTCTCTAGGAATTAGTCTGAGCACTGAGGTTTGTCTCTAAGACTGACAAGTCTGCAAAGCAAAGAGTTTTGAATATATATGTACATATATATATTGGCAAGCCTGGAAATCATATAAAAGGATTCCTTACTGCAGTTCCTTGAAGTTCTGTTAAGCCAAAACGAATTCTCCTCAGAAAGCCGATAGCCAGTTGTTGAAAGAAGGAAAAAAATTCAGCTTCTTCAAATGGGAAAAAGTAGCTAGTGTGCACACTGCAACAAGAACAATAATTAATTACTCAAAACTGGAAGAATTCCCTATGATACAAAGCACCTCAGGAACACTGATTATTCTCCTCAGGATGACAGTTGGAGTGCAGGCCTCCCAGAGACATACAACTGGAGGGAAGCTTCAGCACGAGACTAAGGTAGAAACACGAGGATGCTGACCTCACAAGACTTTACGGCCACCATCTTGAGTGGCAGTTAACACTGAAGAAGCTAGTTCTAAGGACAGCCTCCGCAAGAGCCACTGGGAGTAAGGACACCGCTGCAACCAATGTGGGTACAAGGAAACAGGGAATTGTTTTTGCTGAGGAAAGAACTTAACAACACTGGCAATAGTTTTCCTGACACATCTGCTTCAAGCCATGTAAACTTAGGTTTATGTACATCTTTATCCCCTGCATGAAGGGAACATGTTCAGAAACCATTTGATCACAGTTTTGATATTTCTTGCTATTGGTCCTAATTCAATTCTGATGATATACCTTTTCTAGTTCATATTATTTCCAGGAACTGTTTTACACTTCTGAATGTTTCAGATTTCTTGTTTAGAATAGTTAACCTATGTTGCCAAAATTTCAGCTCAAACCAAAAATTAATTGTACATTGTTGGTACAAGGTGAAAAAAGACTGATTAGGCATTTAGGGCCTGATTGATGGAATATCTCGTCCATCATACTACGATCCCTATAGGATATAATGGGATCAAAATATGGCGGATAGGATATCCGCCACGTCTGTGACAGAGTATTCTCCTGCGCCGACATCTGAATCAGTCCCTTAATCTGGAAAAATAGCAATATGAATCAATGTGTATCAAAATTTACTGTACTGTTGTACCAATATTTGGATACATTGAAAGGCTGTTTTATTTTTTTAGGCCATATCACATTGGTAATATTTACTTTAATTGACTTAGGTATTTGTTCACAAGTGCAAACATTTTTTTTCAATCCTTTACTGAAACTGCTTATTAATGTATCACGTACTATGTATTTACCAATGCTGTTGAAAAAATCAAAAAAATACATTTGATTAATTTTTAAATTACTTCTACAGCATAAGTAAACACATAGGGATTGATACATTTTTAATCCACTTTAGTACAGCTAGGAATAGTTAAAAGATGTTTTCTGAAAATATCTACAATTAATAATAGTTTTAAAAACAATGTGAAAAAAGAAAAGGATACTTGATAGACTTTTCATCCTTGGTGTGGTCACCCTTAACTTTTTGCCTGTTTCCCAGGTTGTTGATGTGTGCTGGGCTCTATTTTTGCTGTTTTTGTTACTGTGGGCACGTTACCACTGCTAGCCAGTGCTATACAAAATGTGTATGTAATTGGCTTATCCATGATTGGCGTATTTGATTTAATAGTAAGTCCCTAGTAAAGTGCACTAGAGGTGCCCAGGGCCTGTAAACCAAATGCTACTAGTGGGCCTGCAGCACTGGTTGTACCACCTACATAAGTAGCTCTGTAATCATGTCTCAGACCTGCCACTGCAGTGTCTGTGTGTGCAGTTTTAACTGTAAATTCGACTTGGCAAGTGTACCCACTTGCCAGGCCTAAACCTTCCCTTTTCTTACATGTCAGACACCTCTAAGGTAGGCCCTAGGTAGCCCCAAGGGCAGGGTGCAGTGTATGGTTAAGGTAGGACATACAATAATGTGTTTTATATGTCCTGACAGTGAAATGTTGCTAAACTCGTTTTTCACTGTTGCAAGGCCTGTCCCTCTCATAGGTTAACATGGGGGCTACCTTTAAATCTGATTAAAGTGTAGATTCCCTTTGGGAGCGGATAGACATGTGGAGTTTGGGGTTTCTGAGTTCACAATTTAAAAATACATCTTTTAGTAAAGTTTATTTTAAGATTGTGTGTTTGAAAATGCAATTTTTAGAAAGTGAGCATTTTCTTGCTTAAACCATTTCTGTGACTCTGCCTGTTTGTGGATTCCCTGTCTGGGTCAGTTTGACAGTTCGGCTGGTTGCACCTCTCACTACACAGTGACACAAAGGGAGCTGGGGTGTAGTCTGCATTTCCTTTTGAGCCATCTGTGCTAGGAGGGAGGGGACGAGTGGTCACTCACACATGAAAGGGCTGTGCCTGCCCTCACACAATGCAGTCTCCAACCCCCTGGTGAATGTCTGGGGCCTGGCACGAGCAAGGCAGGATTTTGACAAACAAGAGAGACTTTACTTTGAAGTAGGCCTACTTCAAAAGGGAAAATGGGTATAAGAAGGGCACCCAAAACCACAGACTTTAGAACACTTCTGGAAACCAAGAGGAACTTCTGCCTGGAGAAGAGCTGAAGAGCTGAGGAAGAAGAGCTGCCCTGCCTGTGACTGTGATTTGTGGAGCTATCCTGCAGTTGCTGCCCCTATCTATGCTAGAGGCCAAATAATGGACTTTGTGTTGCCTTCCTTCTTGTGAAGGACTCTCCAAGGGCTTGATTTAGAGCTTGCCTCCTGTTGTCTCAGGAACAGCAAAGACTTCTCTCTTCCAGCACCTTGAGTCTCTGGAGAGACTCCTACTCTGCCAAGTGGTGCCCATCCAGTTCCTGGGGCCCTGAAAGGAGAAGCTGGCAGCCCAAGGGAGATAAATTCACGCACCGACCGCCGTGCAGGGAAAAGATCGACGTGACTCCGATCTGCAGCTGAAAAATTGACACGCCGCCGGCTTCGCGGCTGAAAATCAACGCTTGCCTGAATGCGACCGGAAGATCGACGCCCGAGCTGGAGAAACGACACACATCATTGCTGACGGAGGCTGGTGAAATCTCAACCCGCGCTGTGTGGTTTTCAGATCATCGTGCAGCTGGATTTCCGACGCAAACACCGCTGGGCATGTAAAAACGACGCAAGGCCTGCCCGGACCCAAGACTGCTGACCGGATCAACGCATCGCTCTTCTGCGGAGAGAAGAAACGACGCACGCCAACCCGACTAAAGGTGAAACGATGCAAGGTCTCTCTCGTGAGTGAAATCGAAGCATCACAAGCCATTTTCAAAGCACACTCGCCCGTGCTGGGTTATTTTTGATGTGCCCAAGGTACATTTTCATGCTAACTGCGTTAGTGTGTGTTTAAAATTACATGAAGAGTCTTTTTGTATTTTTAGTTATAACTTGACTTGTGTATTGTGGATTTTTGTCATTTTGGTCTTGTTCTATTTAGATAAATAGTCTTTATTTTTCTAAACCTGTGTTGTGTCATTTTGTAGTGTTTTCATTAAGTTACTGTGTTTTTTGGTACAAATACTTTACACCTAGCACTCTGAAGTTAAGCCTACTGCTCATGCCAAGCTACCAAGGGGGTAAGCAGGGGTTAGTTGAGGGTGATTCTCTATTACCCTGACTAGAGTGAGGGTCCTTGTTTGCACAGGGGGTAACCTGACTGCCAACCAAAGACCCCATTTCTAACATTGGCTGCAGCGTGGGATTGGACTTGTATTTGTATTTGACATACAGTAATTAAGTGTACTCCACTGTTTTGAGTTCAGACCACTACGTGGCCACATACTACTTGTCTTGTGATTTTTGCTTTTCTCTTGGGGACTTCTTTTTGTTCTATTTCTCGCTGATCCCTTGACTGACTTGTTTTGAAACTCCATTTGTGAACTAGTTTTTCTGCCTTTGGAACTTTGCACTTGTTTTTGACTCTTCATCATGTCTCAATCTTGAGATGCATCAGCTAGAGCTGCTTTTGACATAGAGAAATTGGAGAGCTACACAGTGGCTCAGTTGAAGCAGCTCTGTAAGGATTTGGCATGCCCCATTAAGAGCTCATCCAAGAAGGAGGAGCTGCAAAAGGCGCTGAGGGCCTGGGTGGCATCCAAAGAAGCTGAGGGGCATACAGGATGAGGAGGAGGAGAAGGAGGAGGAGGAGGTGCAATCCATCCATAATGGTATAGTGGGTGGGTCTGTTATGTCCAAGGAGAGAGTCTCCACGGCAGATAGCAGTGTGTCATCCAAGGGTCTGACTCCTGAAGAGTTACAGGACAGATAGGCAGAGAGAAAGTACCAATTAGAGCTGGAAAAGCTTAAGTTCAAGATGGAGAGGGAATGGGAGGACAGGAGTATGTTCATTGAGGAAAAGAAGATACTACTGGCTCATGAACTTAGCTTAAAGGAGTTAGATCAGAGGAGCCAGTATAGCAGAGGTGGTGGCAGCAACAGCACAGTGCAGCATGAAAGAAGGGTACATATCCTAAAAGACCTAGTGAAGGATTACAATAGGGAGGATGACATATACTTGTGTTTCAAGGGGTATGAGTCTGCTCTCCACATGAATCTGGTCCCTGATGCCCATTGGGGGGTGGGTCTGTGGAAGCACTTTGAGGTATAGTGGAGGGATACACTGAAAGCCTTAGGGGATGCTCAGAATCTCACCTACACTATCATGAAGGATGCCCTTCTCACAAGATATGGTCTTACCCCTGAGCAGCATAAGGATAAGTTTAGGTCCTATAAGAAGAAGGAATCCCAAACATGGTTGGAATGTGTTGATTCTTATTGCAGGTCACTGGATGGTTGGGTGAAGGGCAGTAAGGTAACTACAAATGAGGGGCTTTACAATCTGATTGCTTGGGAGCACTTGTACAGTTTATGTTTTCCAGAGCTGCACCAGTGCCTGATTGACAGCAAGCTGACTGATCCCAGGAAGCTTGCGCAGGAAGCGGACCCCTGGGAGAGCACCAGGGTCCAAATGAGGTATGGGGGAGACCATGCCAAGGGTTGGCAGGGTCCCTCTCAGAAGAAATGGGGGTAAGGGTAAACAGGGGGAGTACTCTAAAGGGCCCCAACCTGTTCCCAGGGTAAGGATTCCCAACCCCCCCAGTGAGAAGAGGCCATGGTTCTCCAAAGGGAAGCCCGTGGCAGGGGGACCACATAAGTGTTATGCATGTGACCATGTGGGTCATGTGAGGGGGGACCCCAAAAGTACACCGGCACCCACTGATGCGATGTCCCAGGGCTTGGCCAGTGTAGTGCTTGGGGAGGAGTTGGTTCCAGGTAGGTTGGAGCCAGCTGAAATGACCATGGTCTCACTAGCGGACAGTGAAATGGTCCAGAGAACCCTCGTGCCTGAGAACACTAAGAAGTACAGGCAGTGGGTGACCATCAATGGACAGAGGGTGGAGGCTCTGAGAGACACCGGAGCCAGTGTGACTACAGTGAGGAGTCAACTGGTGTCTGAAGAGCAGATTGATCCCCGGGTACTTCACCCAGTAGTTGCAGTGGACAACTTAGAGCGCCTGTGTAGAGTGGCGCAGGTTCCCTTTGAATGGGGGGGGAGGGTCTTAGGTTCCTTGAAAGTAGCTGTGAGTCCAGCCATGCCTGTTGATTGTTTGCTAGGCAATGGCCTGGAGGATTCCCCTTGGAAGGAGGAGGAACACAGGTCTCACTTGGAGATGTTGGGTCTTCCTGGGTGGGTATGCGTATCCACCTGGTCAATGGCAACCCCTCAGGGTGGTCAAGAGCCCCTTGAGCCTGAAACAGTGGCCCAGGGGACTGCCAAGAAGAGGAAGGGCAGGGGGCGTGGGAAACCGGCCCCAGACGTCCCCACTGTCCGGGAAGAGGCAGAGCCTGAGGGTGCCGCCCCTGAGCCTACAGGGGAACAGGTGGCTGAACTGGGTGAGGTTCCTGCGCTGTCACAGTGGCAGCAGAAAGGGGGGCCCACCAGGGAAGCATTCTGTGCAGCAAAGAGGACATGCCCTACTCTGGAGGATTTGCCAGAGCAGGCTGTACACCAGGCAGCTGGCAAGGAGCCAGGATCACACCTGATCTATTGGGAGGATGACCTCCTGTATAGTGAGCCTAAGGTTCGTGAGCCTGGGTCAGCCCGTGTGCTGGTGGTACCCCAGTGCTTCAGGGTCTTCCTACTGGGGTTGGTTCATGATGTACCTTTAGCTGGACATTTGGGGAAGGACAAGACCTTTGAGGGGGTTGTCACCCACTTTTACTGGCCCCTAATACGCAGGCACTCGGATGCACATTGCAGGTCTTGCCAGACTTGTCAGTCAAGTGGCAAGAGTGGAGGGAAATGTAAGGCTCCCCTCCAAGCTCTACCTGTTGTCAGTACTCCCTTTGAAAGGGAAGGGATTTACATGGGGGGGCCTCTGGATCCCAAGACAGCCATGGGCAACAGGTTTATCCTGGTCTTGGTGGACCATGCCACCTGGTACCCAGAAGCCATTCCTTTGAGATCAATCACTTCCCCTGTGGTGCGTCATGCTTTGATGGGGGTTTTACCCACATGGGGTTCCCCAAGGAAGTGGTATCTGATAGGGGTACCAACTTCATATCCACGTATATGAAGTCTCAGTGGAAGGAGTGTGGGGTAACCTACAAGTTTACCACCCCTTAGCAGCCCTAAAGTAATGGTCTGGGTGAGAGATTCAACCACACCTTGAAAGGCACGATCATGGGCCTATCAGAGCCTTTGAGGTGGAAGTGGGACCTCCTCTTGCCATACCTTCTGTTCGCATACAAGGAGGTGCCTCAAAAGGCACTTGGGTTTAATCCCTTTGAGCTCATCTATGGCCACCTTGTGAGGGGACCTTTAAGTCTGGTCAAGGAAGCTTTGGAAAAAGCTCCTAGTAGCCCCCCCCCAGGATGCATTCAATTGCATGCTGGCTCTGAGAAACCATACTGCCCACTTCAGGAGACTCACACAGGAGAACCTAGAAGCAAGCCAGGAGGACATGAAATGCTGGTATGACCAGAATGCCATTCTGATCAAGTTTCAACCTGGGAAAAAAGTGTGGGTGATGGCACCAGTGGAGCCTAGGGCGCTCCAGGACAAGTGGACTGGGCCATTTGAGGTGGGCGAGCGCAAGAGTGATGTCACCTACCTGGTGGACTTGCAGTCTCCAAGGAACCCTTTAAGGGTCCTGCCTGTCAACCACCTCAAGCCGCACTTTGAGCAGACTGAACTGTCCATGCTCCTTGCGACAGATGATGGGGTGGAGGAGGAGAGTGAGCCTCTTCCTGACCTCCTGTCTGCAGGAGAGAAAGATGGGTCATTGGCGGGAGTGATCCTCTCCCCCTCCCTGACTGCCGAGCAGCACGGTGACTGTCGCCACGTGTTGTGACATTTTGCCTCTGTTTTCCCTGATCCCAGGGGTCACACACTTGTGCACACATAATGTGGACACTGGGGGCAGTCCACCCATTAAAAGAAGGACAGATGCACACCCCATCCCCCAAGCTGATGAGCTCATTGACCGGTTGGGAGCTGTCAAGTACCTCTGTACGTTTGATTTAACATCCGGGTACTGGAAGATTGCCTTAACTGAGGGGGCCAAGGAGACGTCAGCATTTTCTACCCCAGATGGACATTTTCAATTTAAAGTGATGCCATTTGGGATGAAAAATGCCCCTGCCACCTTCAGAGGTTGGTCAACCAGGTGTTGGCTGGGCTGGATGACTTTAGTGGCGCCTACCTGGATGACATTGCTGTGTTTAGTTCCATATGGGAGGAACACCTGCAACACCTCTGGAGAGTGTTAGAGGCCCTGCAGAAGGCAGGCCTCACTATTAAGGCAAGCAAGTGCCAAATGGGGTGGTGCACTTGGGACACCAGGTGGGGAGTGGCCAGGTGGCACTCCTACAGCCCAAGATGGATACCATTACGGCTTGGGAGCCTCCCAAGGCCCAGACTGAAGTGAGAGCCTTCACTACAGTAAAACAACACAGATTGATTCATATGAAATTAAAAAAGAAAAGGATATTCAAAATTTAATTTACCACATTTAAAATGTTTATTTTGATACATTTCCAAAATTTCACAATGAGCCATTTTTTTTTTCTGAGTTGATTTTTTTGCAGATGGGACACTTTATCATATATATAATGTAATTTCCCTCCCTCAAATTCCAAGTGCATTGTAAAATATTGACCTTGGAATAGCTAGGACAAAATCTCTGTTTTTTATGTGACTGAACATTCAGGGCCCGATTACGAATTTGGGCGTCAGCTGTGTTGGCAGTCTGACTGCCGTATTATGATACATGTGGTTGCATAGATGAAAGACTGCTGTGTTCTCCCTGACATAGCTAATAACACTTGACTGCAGAGGTGGAGAAATAGGACAATACGCCTGAGTGCAGACCGCCAGTGTTCCTTTTGGACTAATTATGAAGTTGCTTTCCTTTTACACATTGTGAGTAATTACTGTAGGTCTACCTGTCATGTCCTTCATTGCTTCTGCAATTGTTCATGATAAATGACATGGAGTACTGGGTTAGGGTTGTGTGACCCAACAAACAATGTTGACACACTACTGTTTGTGGTGCCACATGAACTGTATCCCCATCATATAAAACTATTTTCCAGGAGATTTTGGCATGCGCACATATGTGATGGAATCAGACATCATCCCATGAAGCCAGGTAGATCCAATAGTGGAAATGATACCACAAAAGTGCAAGGTACACATGCTAACATGTAGGCACAAATACTGATGCCAACAGTGATGTTACCCAAATCATGTAACTGTACTCTCCCTACTTACCAAGGGCAAGTATTGCTCAGTGACTGCACACAAACCACAATGTATGCTATGTCACATGCATGATGGTCACCATCACATGACAGACAGTAGTGATACGTCAGCACTGTTGACACACTGAAGACAAGTGGCCTGCTGGGTACTGATGACAATATACTCTCTTGAGCAGCCACCTGGCTGAGTACAGTGATCTAGTACCTCATGTTGTTTGATATTGGGGCTGACACACTGAAGACAAGTGGACTGTTGGGTACAAATGCCACCCACAACATGAAAATAATCATGTGATGATTGACCAATCTACTCAGCCATGTGACTGCCTAATAGAGTATATTGGAAGTGGACTGTACTATGTTTTGTCCCTTGGACAATCGGCAAGGCACATCAAGCAAGCACCAATTACCATACCTACACAAACAATAACACATCTTGTGTATCACACAAACACCATCTCAAATATTCATGTGGAGATGGCTGCCTCTAACACAACCTGTCAATGTAACAGGTAGGAATCTGCCCAGGACTCACCCCCTTATAGCTGCTGTGCATCCCTCAAACGCCCATCAAGCTCTGGGTAGGCCACCTCCAGTATGTGGGCCATCGGGGGCCAAGGTTCAGCGTGCGCTCTACCCAAAATGAGAGGACAGCTCCAGCTGGACCGCTGTAATTTTCTGGGCCCCGCCTCTCAGGTCCTCACACCTTTTGTGACAGTGGACGCTCTGCCAACGACAGAGACCCCAGAGTCCGCACCTTCTCGGGGATGGCTCTCTAAATCCCTTGCTTCTGTTGGATGTTGACCTGTATGGATCCAATAGACAAATGTGGAGGTTACAATTGCACTTTTTTGCCCACCACGCGGTCGACATCTGGCAGTGGTGGGAGGTACATAAAGTTAAATGAACGAGGTCAGGCACCTGCCATCTTTGCAGCTGAAACTACAGTTTTGGTGACTGTTAAATGCATCACAACATCTATAAATGTGTAGTAACATATCAACATAGGTGAAGGTCCCTTGCTATGTAGATTCTCCTACACCATCATCAGTGTAGTGTGTCACTGGTCAGACGCCATCTAACTGCAGTGCACTGTAGCCCGCCTGTGACGGTATTTCTGGCGGTCAGAACATACCTTACAATATCAAGGGGCACAAGAGAAGCTGATGTGTGTGTTTTGTGCAGATATATGTTGTAAAAATGTCTAGACAACCATGGAGGTCATAGCTGGATCTTGAGTAGTAGTCAGTTTGTTTGTGTAATGGGTGTAATGTATTTCAAGTCAGTAATGTTTTATCACATGACTTTAGTCTTAATCATCAGTTATGTTAATGTGGACACAGTGACTAATGCTCTAACTCATTTCATTCCACAAATAGGTACCCTGGGAGAGGGAGTATGTGACAAGCTCCAGTCTACTATCCATTTCCAGACCACCAGACCATGGAAGAACGTGACGTAACTAAGCAGTTCCGTCTGTATAGGCAAACAATCCAAAATCTATGTCGTCAGTTGGAGCCAGATCTCATGCCTCAAAGCAATACACCTGACATTTATACCACCCATTGTGAGACTCATGGCAGTTTTACACTTCCTGACCACAGGGTCATTTAGGTATATATTGGCTATATCTGGTGGTATGTCACAATCTATGTTCAGTGGTGTTTTAAAAGATGTGTTATCAGCAATGATGAAAGACATTGAGCACTACATCACGTTCCCCAAAAGTGAGGATTTGGCCAATGTGAAGGTCGACTTCTATGGATTTGGTCACCTCCCTCATGTTGTGGGAGGCAGTGATGGCACCCATATTGCATGGGTGTCACCTCATGCCAGTGAACAAGTCTATCGAAACAGGAAGCACTTCCATTCTATGAATGTTCAATTTGTCTGCTTGTCAAATCTGTACATTTCAAACATCTAGGCCCAGTTCCCAAGTTCAGCCCAAGATTCCTTTGTCATGCAGAACATCACCACACCCCAGTTGATGTCACAACTGCAACCGGAGAGGGCTTGATGTGTTGGTAAGTTACATCTGCCGTGATCTTCTGTGTGCAATGTCAGGCACTACAATCAGGAAGAATGTGACTCATTGTGGCACTAATGTCTCGTTACAAAACAGGAGACTCAGCATATCCCTGCCGTCCTTGGTTGTGTACATCACTGAGGAAGCCAACTAAACCAGGGGAAGTCTGCTTCAGTGAGGGCCATTGAAGAACATGATGGCCAGTTGAGCAAGCATTTGGGCTCCTGAAGCCAGATTATTTATAATATGCTGCTATCCAAATTTTAAACCCTTTATTCAGATGTTTTTAGTCATTATGGCTCACATGTGTTGCACTGATTGTTTCAAATACTGACTCACAATTGTGAATTTTGAAACATCCACTGCATCATGCAATGCCACTTGTAATTGGGGGAACATAACAACCTCCACCCTTGTGAAGGAGTATGGCACCTGACATAAAATAGTTTGTGCCCTGTTTGGTACAACTGTCCTTTATAAAATGACACAAAAGATTGTTACATTTATTTTAACCAGGCCTACCTCTGCTCATAACAGTCCTTTGTAATTTAAAAAATATAATGGTATCCTTTTTAATACATTATTGCCAAAACATATCATAATACACCTTCTGCAAAACTTCCACCTTCAATAAAACTTCTTGTGTGCTGGTCATTTGTCACCCTTAATGTTGAAGCCACATTTTGCTTCTGTAACAAAAATTTGTAATTTGAAAAGACAATTAAAAAGGAAACGTACCCCCTTCATGCTGCTGTCTGACCTTCAACTGCCCATCAAGGTGGGGATGGGCCATTAGGGGGGTCAGTGTGCAGCACAAACACATCCCATGTTGGGAGAATTGGCCAGCTGGACTTCAGATGACTTTTTAATCCAGTGTTGGAGGGCCTCCCAGGATTTCCTGCAGTGAATGCTGTGCCACTTGTAGACCACCATGGTCGGTAACTTCTTGGTGAAGGCCTTCCCGAGCTCTCTTTTCTGATGGAAGTTAACCTGTATGGAGACAAAAAATGAAAGACGCAAACATTTTAGTGACTTCTACCTATTTATGTTTTTATGTAACACAAATTTGAGATATCAGTCACCAACATTCCTAAACATTAAATCACCATATTGTTTATTTATTTTGAGTTGTTTTTGCATTAATTTTACAAAATAAAAAAACACAAATTTGTAACCTGTTGAGTAACCTTATCACTTGTTATGCTCTTATCTATCTAATCCAGGTCAGTGACATCATCGAGGCCAGAGGTCTTCAAACTTTTTGATGCCGAGACCCCCTGTCAAACT
Organism: Pleurodeles waltl; assembly: GCF_031143425.1. Classification (NCBI taxonomy): domain Eukaryota; kingdom Metazoa; phylum Chordata; class Amphibia; order Caudata; family Salamandridae; genus Pleurodeles; species Pleurodeles waltl. The sequence continues at coordinate 1,129,996,389 of NC_090448.1, forward strand.
TTTTCAGGCATAAGGACCCCCTCCTCACAAAAATTTCTAGAACCTGGTACTCCTCATCATCAACAACCATAAATGCCCCCAATTCCCACAGCAAATAATTTTTACGGTAGAGAAAGAATATTAGCCAGTGGTTAGCAAACTAAAGTTTTGTGGGTGACTCCTAGTTATGTTAGTTTGCTGTTGTTGTTGGGTTCAGTCATGCTTGAGGGGGAGGCTGGAGAGCCTTGAGAGTATGAGCACTGAGAACCATGTGATAACTCTTCCGGACCCAGTGGTATGACATCCTGTGCTGTATCCCCCATGCACCATAGGGCTTAATTAATGTGTGCACCTGCGACATGGCATTCTTTTTCTGCTGCTGCCTGGGAGTGAGAGCTGGCGTAGGTGCAGGGGTGCAGCCATATGCTGAGGCAGGCACTGTCTGGAAGGGAGAACAGGTGTGGCAGCAGCTAGCACAGTACTGTAGGACAGTGCATGTCTGCACGACTTAAAGGTGAGATGCCCCTCACAATAAATAAAGACATATACAGGGTTCACTTTAGCCCAAAATTAAGTCAGTGGTTGCACATTGTCAATGAAACAAACACCAAACTGGAGGCACAGGCAGCAGCATGAAAAAGAAACATAAATGCTTGCCGCCTGGGCTGAGAGAGTCTCAGCTGTGGTCAGGCTGCTGCAGCCAGCCCAGTTGAGTCCCCAGGACAGCGTGACCAGTGCCAGCTATATTGTGATGAGTGAACTGTACTCACTGAGGCGTCAGTGCTGTGTGCAGTGCAGTGCTCCAATTCTTGCCAACCTCCCACCATCCGCACAGGAATGGGCAGCCAGGCCAACCAGATTATGAAGTGCATTAAAAAAACATACGAGAAGAGAGAGGATGCATGCAATAGGGGTGATGTCAGTGAGCATCGTGCGGGGTCAATGGTGTAGCCAAAAACAAATTATTCTTTAAATTTTTAGGTCTCTCACTATTGGTTAGCTACATATGAAATAACACACAGCTTAAAAGAAAATGAAATCTAAAAAATGTGTTACTTATTGAGAAATGCACAATTGTAGGTCATGCAGCCTTAATTAGTTAATGCACTGCAGTGGTGTGTGTGTAACTAGAGAGCCACACAATTAAATCTTGGGTGGTGCAGTGGAAAATAGTGACTTGTGTATTTTTAGTGCTACGAAGTCACAACCTGTGACAGAAAGCACTGTGAGTATGCAAGTCATTATTTTAAACTTGCGTTACACACGTTATGATAAAATGGTGCTTCCAAAGTATAGATTTGAGCAATACCCAGATTGTGAAATACAATTTTTTTACATACCTGCCCCCTTCAACACATACTCGTGGTAGTAAGCGCTATGTAAATACAATTACAATTGAAAGCACTCACATCAAAGCTGAGTTAACTGCACTACCACTAGAAAAAAAAAATCTTTGTTATCACAAAGATTCAATCAATTAAAGCCAGTACTGGCTCCTAAGCATCCTTTACCTTTGCAGATTAACTTTTACACTTGCATATTTACTCTTAGCGCACATTTGCATTTCTTTCAGGCAGCAGGCACCCTGGCAGGAAGTTGTTTATCTGTCTGCCTGGCTTTGGTTTCACAGTGCAGGACAATCCCTGAATGACACTTCAGCTGAAGTATTTACAATATCAGAATTAACTGTCCCTGTGACGGTTGTTTTACAAAAGATAGGAGGACAGTTTTTCATAAATCCTTTTTGTGCTGACAGTAAGGCTGGGGAATGCGCAACCCCCTTCTCATGACTCCGTGCCCCCCCCGGATGTTGGGCCCCACAGATTGAAGACCTCTGATCAAGGCTGAGTCATTTGTCAAAATCTCTAAAAGTTATCAATTTTTTGGGTATGTAAAAGCATATACGTTAATTCAAGTAATAAATATATATTCATGTTTGAACAAACATTTTTTAATTTTTCAAAGAATTATGAAAAAATCATTCAAAATACATAGATATCGAACTATACACCAAAATAAAATAAATCAAAACATACTAAAGTTGTGGTGTTGTATATTTAACATGTGTTTAAAAATACACACCATAAATGCCTATCTAAATAAAAATAAACAGAAACTTAATTTCAATCACAACACTTCACTCAGGACAAAACAAGACATTCTAGCCTGTGATTTTTTAAATGAATTAAAGTGACTCAAGATGAAATTGACATTTTAAACATGTACCTGTTCCTCTGGTGAGTCCTACAGCTTTCTGAACAGCAGGGGTTCCCAGCCTAGGGTGCCTGCACCCACAGGGGCTGCAAGATGGCATTTCAGGGGGTGCAACAAAAAGGGAAAGTATGACTTGAAGATTTGGTTGATGATGTTGGATTCATAACTCCTACTGTGCATGAAGAAACTGTGACTCCTTTGGAAATACTGTCAGAATCATGTGATGGCTATTTTGCCATTGGAGACCTGAAGATTTCAGAAGAATAAACCATGAATCAATATTCCTACAATTTGCTGAAAATGTCAGATGATGAAGAGCTGAAGCAAGATCTTATTGATTTGCGAACTAATCAAGCTTTTGAATACAATTTGAAAGCAAGACTTCGGAGGAGTTTTGGTGTTCAGCACTGGATATATTTCCATGACATAGGGGGTCATTCTGACCTCGGCGGTAAAAGCCGCTTACCGCCGGTCAGAAGGCCGCCACAATACCGCCGCGGCCGCGGTCAGCCGCCACGGACATTCTGACCCACAACTGCAAAACCTCTGAAAATCCGCCCTCCACTGCAGTCCGCCACATCAGCGGCCAGCGGTAAACTGGAGAAGACCAAACCTCCACCGCCACGCCAACAGAAATACGCCCATCCCATTATGACCCGCAAATCCACGCGGCGGTCATTCAACCGCGGTATTCCATTAGCGGTAGACCCCGCCGCGGTCAAAATACACACACCTTTACAAACCCCTACCACATTGGACAATTTGAAAGGCACACACCTGAAACCCATACACACACCACTCCCACACATCCAATACCATATAAAACACACACCCACATCACCCACAAACCCCTACCAACAAAAACCAGAGACGAAGGAGAGAGAGACACACATCAGAGAATAGATAGCCAGACACACAGAGGCACACCGCAACATCACACACACCACATAGAAGCACAAAGCACCACACACCAACACACACATCATCACATACACCACCCCACACCTCATACACCCCACCCCATGGCACCACAAAGGCACCCACGCTTTTCGGACCAAGAACTCCGGGTCATGGTGGAGGAGATCATAAGAGTGGAACCCCAGCTCTTGGGCTCACAGGTCCAGCACACCACCATAGCGAGGAAGGCGGAGCTCTGGCAGCGGATCGTGGACAGGGTCAACGCGGTGGGACAGCATCCCAGAAATAGAGAGGACATCCGCAAACGATGGAACGACCTACGGGGGAAGGTGCGCTCGATGGTCTCGCGACACAACATCGCAGTGCAGAAGACTGGCGGGGGACCCCCACCCACTCCACCCGAATTCACAACATGGGAGCAGGAGGTACTCAACATCCTGCATCCTGATGGCCTCTCTGGAGTACACGGAGGAATGGACTCTGGTAAGTACAAGGCCAACCACTTCACCCCACCCCCTGCATGCTAACCCCCACCCTCACCCCCAACCCCCCAGCACACATCCTCCCTGAGAATGTCTCCCCAGCACAACCCACCCAACACCAACCCCTGCATGCCACCCCCAAACTATGGACACCCATCACCTAAGCATGACCACTGCACATACCCATCACCCCCCCACCCCCACAAAACACCCTCACAACACCTCCCCCAAGGGAATGCCAGCACTGGGGTACAAGGGCACCTATAAAACGCAAGCTAATACACACACAGAAACAATAACCATACCCTCTTACCCCATGCAGGACCCGAACGACAACACACCGGTCAGGAGGGACCAGAAATGTCCATCCCACCCCCGGAACAGGCCACTAGTGATGACAGCAGCTCTGTCGACCTGGAACCTGACGACCAGCCCGGACCATCGGGGACCTCTGGGCAGTCGGTTCTCCTCACCCAGACACAGGCCACTGCAGACCCAACCCCCTCTGGGAACAACCACACAGCTCCCACCCAGCGGGCCCATGCCTCTGTCTCTAGGACAGGTCAAGCAGCGGTGTGTCTACCACTACAGGGCCCCCAGGGTAACCCACCAACCCAACAACAACAGGGACCTGGGGGCAGTGGGAGTGGGCACACCGTCCAGGGGACAGAGGCCCAGGGAAACAGGACAACTCGGAGGGCTGCTGTGCGACAGGGGGAGGAGGAGAGGCCCAGGGAACCCACTCTCCAAGAGGCCCTCACCACCATCATGGCTGCCTACCACCACTCACAAGAGACGATGGCGACGGTACTGGCCAGGTTCCAGGAGATCCAGGCACAGCAGGAGCAACGCTACATGGGGTTCAGCGACCAACTAACCAACATCTCAACCGCTATGGGGAGCATAGTCCAGGCCCTGAACCGCATAGAGGACACGTTTCGGGACCATGTGGCATCACACAGGGCCCCTGTCACTAGCCAGGAACAGGAACAGCCTACCACCTCCGCCGGCGCTAGTGGACAGGAGGCCCCACCACAACGACAGCCCCCCAGAACCCCACCTCCTGCTGAACAACAACCGCCCCGCAAAAGGAGCCTGAGATAAAAAAAAACGACAGAGTAGGATGTCAAGTCCCCCGCCAGCATCACATACCCCCTGAAGTCCTCCCACTGTCCCACATGGCCACCCTGTCAAACCTTGAACTGCCCCTGCTCCATCCTGCCACAGGCGTATGGACAATGCACCTGTGAGACTGAGAACTGGACTCCGCCATGGACATTACTCCACCCCCACCCATCACTGTTTCACCATCATGTACCAATATCTATGCACTAATAATAAATCACACATTGCACTGAAATCAATCAGGACTCAGGCTGTCTTATTTACAAATGTATGACACATTACATATCAATTACGTATTGTGAACATTGTGAATTACACATACCGAGGTAACTTAGCATTAGTCCATGGGCCAACCAAGCCGAGGTCACGCAGTGGCTCATACAGCACAGAAAAGGGAAGGGAAATTCAAACATCATGTCCATAGGTCTGGGGGAAACCGAAAAAGTTGAGATGCAGGAGGCTTTCAGGAAATGTAAAATGGCATGGGTGATCATTACCTGTGTGCTACTGGAAATACTGTGCTATTACTCTGTCCCTGTTGTCTGTGTCGTCCTCTGAGTCTTCCTCCTCTTCACTCTCCGCAGGCTCCACAGCTACTTCAACACCACCATCTGCACCATCCTCCTGCAGGAAAGGGACCTGACGTCGCAATGCCAGATTGTGAAGCATACAGCAGGCCACGATGATGTGGCACACCTTCTTTGGTGAGTACATCAGGGATCCCCCAGTCATATGCAGGCACCTAAACCTGGCCTTCAGGAGGCCAAAGGTCCTTTCGATGATCCTCCTAGTTCGCCCATGGGCCTCATTGTACCGTTCCTCTGCCCTGGTCCGGGGATTCCTTACTGGGGTCAGTAGCCAAGGCAGGTTGGGGTAACTAGAGTCACCTATTAGCCACACACGTTGTCTCTGTAGCTGCTCCATCACATAGGGGATGCTGCTATTTCGCATCACATACGCGTCATGCACTGACCCTGGGAACTTGGCATTTACATGGGAGATGTACTGGTCAGCCAAACAGACCACCTGGACATTCATCGAATGATAACTTTTTCTGTTTCGGTACACCTGCTCATCGTCTTTTGGGGGTACCAAAGCCACATGGGTCCCATCAATGGCACCAATGATGTTGGGGATATGTCCAAGGGCATAGAAATCACCCTTCACTGTAGGCAAGTCACCCTCCTCTGGGAAAATGATGTAGCTCCGCATGAGTTTCATCAGGGCAGACAACACTCTACTCAAAATCTTTGAAAACATAGGCTGAGACATTCCAGATGACATGGCCACTGTGGTCTGGAATGACCCACTTGCCAAAAAATGGAGGACTGACAAAACCTGCACCAGAGGGGGAATCCCTGTGGGTTGGCGGATGGGGGACATCAGGGCTGGCTCCAGCTGGGCACACAGTTCATGGATAGTGGCTCGGTCAAGTCGGTATCGTAGTATGATGTGGCGTTCTTCCATTGTCGACAGGTCCACCAGGGGTCGGTACACGTGAGGATTCCTCCTTCTCATCGCAAGTCCCAGCGGACGGTGCCTAGGAAGGACAACATGGAGCACAGAGTCAGCCAAACCACAGGTACGTACAGACAGCTTGCACAGTTAAAGAATGGCAATGGGTTGAAAGGCGTGTATGTGTGGCAATGCAAGGCCTAGGCCTGTGTGTCGCATTCAAAATTAAGCCATGGAGGCCCTTGAAATGGCGGCTGCCTGACCTGTGAAGTGGGACAATGGGATGTGAGGTCAATGCGCTGGCGGGGCACACCGTGGCGGTAGGCGGTCGAAGACCGCGGCGCAAAGCCGCATTGGTTAACATTGAAGCCTATGGGTTTCAGGAGCCAATGACGAAGTGCGCCGGCGGTCGCGGTACGCACCGCCGCGGTACACACCGCCGCGGGCGTGACCGCCATTTTCTATCTGCTTAATCACTCGAGACCTGATCATCCACAGGAGAGGACCTATACTGCAAGTGCTGCTGTGACCTCGGTCTGGAAGATACAATGGCTGCTGCAACTGGGGAAAGGGCCCCTGCCTTCACGTCTGAAGAGTTGGAGAAGCTCGTGGATGGGGTCCTCCCCCAGTATGCGGTACTCTACGGTCCTCCAGACCAACAAGTGAGTACACCGGGTGCATATGGAATGGGCTATGCCTGTGTGGATTGGGGTGGATGTAAGTTGGTGGGGTGGGGGGCGAATGAGGAGTGCAACGCCCGACACATGAGAGCATGTGCCATATGGCAAAGTTGGTGGGGGGGGCCAATCACATCTAACATGCAGGTCATTGATGAATTCCTCCTTTCCACCCTGTACATGTCAAATAGGTCAGCGCCCATCAGAAGATCGAGATTTGGCGTGCCATCGCCAAGGAAGTCCGGAACTTGGGGGTCCACAACAGACGGGGCACCCACTGCCGCAAGAGGTGGGAGGACATCCGCCGCGGAACAAGGAAGACCGCAGAAACACTGCTGGGGATGGCCTCCCAACCTAGGAGGGGTGCCAGTCGCACCATGACCCCCGTGATGTCCCGGATCCTGGCGGTGGCTTACCCAGAATTGGATGGGCGCTTTAAGACATCACAGCAGACACAAGGGGGTGAGTATCAGCACATTCTCCTATCTTTCTGCGCAGTGGAGGCGTCTGGGTGGGGGAGGAGGGCGGTGGGTGACATTAGGCCAGGGCGCTTTCTGTAGTGTAGTCCTCTCCCTTAGGCATGGCCCTGTGCCCCCGGCCCCCACCTCGGTAGGGTGACAAGTACAGCCATTGAAGGTCCAGCATCTCCCATGTGCGCGTTTGACGTCTCTTGGCCTGTTGTCCTAGTCAGTAGTACTGAGTAGTGTACCCCGAATGCGCGGCTTAGTGCATTAGGCTCCTGTGTCTGTCCTCTCCGCCAACGGTGTTGACATTGCATGCACTCAACCTGGTCTTCTTTTTTCTCCCCCCACCCTTTCTCTTCATCTTCTTGTGCATGCGTGCATTAGCATCATCAGGCGGAGGAGATTTGGCATCGGAGCACGAGGGAGCTGCAGGACACAAGGCCCCGGTGGGCCCAGGAACAGACACCGAGGGCACCAGTGATCCGGAGGGCGAGGGGAGCACCACGACGGGGACCGCTGGTGAGAGCAGCGAAAGCGACACGTCCTCGGACGGGAGCTCCCTAGCGGTGGCGGCAACATCCGTGCCCCCCGCCTCTACAGGTACAGCCGCTACCCAGCGCACCAGCCCCGCCCTCCCAGCAGCCCCTCAGTCTTCGCTCCGTGCCGGTTCGCCCAGGAAGGCGCGCGTCTCCTTCGCCCCAGGCACCTCAGCCCCTGCCCCTGTTGCCCCTGCTGCCCTCAGTGCGGAGCTCATTGACCTGGTAAGGACGCTCATTGTTGGGCAGACGACCCTTTTGAATGCCATCCAGGGTGTGCAAAGGGAGGTGCAACAGAGCAATGCGTACCTGGAGGGCATTCATTCGGGTCAGGCTGCCCATCAACGAGCGTTCACTGCTCTGGCCTCAGCACTGACGGCAGCCATTGTCCCTGTTTCCAGCCTCCCTCTTCTTACTGCCTCCAGCCTTTCTCTGTCTCCTGTCCCTCAGCCTATCCCATCCACACCATCAGACCAGCCTGCACACACCTCAACACCCAAGAGCAGCTCATCCAAACACAAGCACCACAGATCCCACAAACACTCACCCAAGCAACACCCAGAGGCAGACATGCCAACAGCCACTGCCACCCCTGTGTCCCCCTCCTCCTCGTCTCCCTCCTCCCTCCCTGTGACGTCTACACTCACACCTGCATACACCCCAACATCAGCCAGTGCTTCCATCACCACCTCACCCTCCAGTACAGTCCACACTTGTGCAGTCACCACCCCCACTGCCATTTACACGTCCCCTGTGTCCTCTCCCACTGTGTCTGTCACCCCCTCTTCCAAGACACACAAACGCAGGCAGCCACCCACCCAACAGCCATCCACCTCACGACAGCCTACAGCACCAGCACTTTTCACCCAATGACAGCACACCTGACTCTCCTACAACCACCTCCTCTACCTCCACTTCCATCTCCACTTCTCCTACCTTTTACCTTGGCCCTAAAAAACTTTTCCTGGCTAACCTTGACCTCTTTCCCCCCGATGAGCTCCCCCATCCATCTTCAAAGAGTCCCAAGAGCACCGCAGCCACCACCAGCCCAACTTCCAGGGGTCACTGTTGTGCATGGGCTCTGGAGCCCACCCTTTGCCAGCAGTGACACATCCATCAGCAGCAAGGACACGTCCAGCCCCCCCCGACAAGAGGACCCGCAAAAACAAGGGCCGCCGTGCGAGGACCGACAGGGCTGCCCCCAAGGAGCAATGTGCGGCCACTTCACCACCCACACCATCTAGGGGAGGCAAGGGCCCGAGAGCCCCATCAAAGGAGCGGAAGGGCAGCAGGAGCGCGGAGAAGGTGGACCCCACATGCCACATCCCAGCTGGGAAGGAGGACACTAAGGAGGCCAGGAGTCCGTCCCCGAAGGGTCCAGAAACGTCACGGTCCGAGGGCGACTGAGCCGGGAGTACAGGCCAGGTCTGGCTCCCTTGACCTGCTGGATGAGCACCGCTGAACCGGGCCCGCGGGGCAGAAGAGCACCGCTGAACAGGGCCCGCGGTGCAGAAGAGCACCGCTGAACAGGGCCCGCGGGGCAGAAGAGCACCGCTGAACAGGGCCCGCGGGGCAGAAGAGCACCGCTGAACAGGGCCCGCGGTGCAGAAGAGCACCGCTGAACAGGGCCCGCGGGGCAGAAGAGCACCGCTGAACAGGGCCCCGCCGTGGAGATAGGCACCGCTGAACAGGGCCCGCAGTGCAGAAGAGCACCGCTGAACAGGGCCCGTGGGGCAGAAGAGCACCGCTGAACAGGGCCCCGCCGTGGAGATAGGCACGCTGAACAGGGCCCGCGGTGCAGAAGAGCACCGCTGAACAGGGCCCGTGGGGCAGAAGAGCACCGCTGAACAGGGCCCGCGGTGCAGAAGAGCACCGCTGAACAGGGCCCGCGGGGCAGAAGAGCACCGCTGAACAGGGCCCCGCCGTGGAGATAGGCACCGCTGAACAGGGCCCGCGGTGCAGAAGAGCACCGCTGAACAGGGCCCCGCCGTGGAGATAGGCACCGCTGAACAGGGCCCGCGGTGCAGAAGAGCACCGCTGAACAGGGCCCCGCCGTGGAGATAGGCACCGCTGAACAGGGCCCACGGTGCAGAAGAGCACCGCTGAACAGGGCCCCGCCGTGGAGATAGGCACCGCTGAACAGGGCCCGCGGTGCAGAAGAGCACCGCTGAACAGGGCCCCGCCGTCTCAAGCACCGCTCCGCTGGGCCCTTCATCTCAAGCACCGCTCCGCTGGGCCCTTCATCTCAAGCACCGCTCCGCTGGGCCCTTCCTGTCATGCACCGCTCTGCTGGGCACCGCCGTCTCAAGCACCGCTCCGCTGGGCCCTTCTTCTCAAGCACGGCTCCGCTGGGCCCTTCATCTCAAGCACCGCTCCGCTGGGCCCTTCCTGTCATGCACCGCTCCGCTGGGCACCGCCGTCTCAAGCACCGCTCCGCTGGGCCCTTCATTTCAAGCACCGCTCCGCTGGGCCCTTCATCTCAAGCACCGCTCCGCTGGGCCCTTCCTGTCATGCACCGCTCCGCTGGGCACCGCCGTCTCAAGCATCGCTCCGCTGGGTCCTTCTTCTCAAGCACCGCTCCGCTGGGCACCGCTGTCTCAATCACTGTTTATGGTTCACTGTGCCCACCATGCCTCCTCCTTGACCAGTGGAGACTGTCATCCACCTGATGGACTGTGGCTTTGCACTCCCCAGGATGGTCCAGTGGGCAGCCCACCCACTGTAGAGACATTGAGAGACTGTGGCTTTGCACTCCCCAGGATGGTACAGTGGGCAGCCCACCCACTGTAGAGACATTGAGAGACTGTGGCTTTGCACTCCCCAGGATGGTACAGTGGGCAGCCCACCCACTGTAGAGACATTGAGAGACTGTGGCTTTGCACTCCCCAGGATGGTACAGTGGGCATGGTGGCTCCTCGTGGATCTGGCGTCGTGGACTCATGTGGCTGTGGTGCCCCCCCCTTCCCTTCCCCCTGAGGTGCCTGTAGTTTTTACATCTGATGCCCCTGCAGTGTTCTCTCCAAAGGACTCAGGTCTCCTGTGTGGGCTTTGCCCTTATTTCTCAAGACTTTGGCCCACGGACATGATGAATTCGTAGGATGTGCAGGACTTGGTACTTCAGTTATACACTGATGTGTATGTCATTAGTTTTGTTGTGAATATCTTTCATGGTTGTACGATAATTTTCTGGAGCTTTTTGGTACATAAATATTTATTCCAAATTTGATTATGTCCTAGCATTTTTCAGGGGTGTTTGGGTGGTGTCACTTTGACTTGTTGCTCTGCATTGGTGTGTACATAGTTGGGGGGGGGGGTCGCATATTTGTGTGCCCGTAACCTTTCGTCCTCCCACTCCCGTGTGTCGTAGGTGCAGTACTCACCGTTGTCGTCTGCGCCGGACTTCGTACTCGTGGTAGATGAGAAGGTAGACGAGAGCAGGTAGGATGTTTAAGTCGGGTTCCATGCTGTCCTCCTTCCTCCTGGAGTGCGTAGTGGTGAGCGTTTTCCCGTCCGTAGTCTGTTTCTGCCGTGTTTTTATCGGCGGTGCTCCCGCCCCGGAAAAGGTGTTGGAATAGTGTGGGCGGTACATTGGCTGCCGCCTGGCTGTTGGCGGTGACCGCCGCGCTGTTTGTTTGTACCGCCGTGGCGGTCGGAGTGTTAAAGTGGCTGTCTGTGTTGGCGGTTCCCGCCAGGGTCAGAATCCCATATTTTTTACCGCCAGCCTGTTGGCGGGTTGGCCGCCGCTTTAACACCGACCGCCAGGGTTAGAATCACCCCCATAGTGGAAAAGCACTCTGTGTGCTCATTACATTTGCAACAACTGACCTGTGTGATTCTGGATTCAGTTCTCTTTTGTTAATTAAGACAAAATATAGGAATCACCTGAACCTACAGGCAGACCTGCGGATTGCCACTAGCAAGAAAGTTCCACGTTTTGACAGAATCATGACTGAGATGTAGGAACAAAAAATACATTGAATTTTATGTTCACAATTGGGGTTGATTTCACTGTTTGCAATTTGTTCTAATTGCTCGATTTATATTTGCATTTTATGCACTGAATGAAATGCTTATTTTTTAGTTTAATCTGTTCTCATGCAGTACTGAATTTGGTTCAATCTGTGCTTTAAAATAATGACTATTCACCTTAAAATGTGATTTTACTTTTGCAGGGGGTGTGAACATTAATCAAACTTTTCCTGCATTCCGTTGCCAGAATTGTAAAATAAAATAAAATTAAAATATGTAATTAATTAATTTAAAATGTCTAATTTACACGTTTTTTTAAAATTAATAGACATCCCAAAATGAATGTGAAAATAGTATATTCACAAATAAGTGTTGTGTAAAATTATGCTAAAAAATAACATATTTGAAACATGAATTAATGTTAGGTTTTATTAAAACAAACATGTTTTCTAAAATTCTAAACATTTTTGACCTTTTAAATGCAGACATATGATCCCAGGGAGGGTGAGAAGACGATGGGATCAAGTTATGAGACCATTCCCAGACCTTGCCACCATGAACAATGTGATATAATAAAAGAATTAGGATTAAATAGGCAAAGTATTATTGATTTATGTCATCAGCTGGAGCCAGATCTTCTGCCTCACAATAGAAATCCCACATAAATAACAGCTATAGTGAAAATAATGGAAGTACTCCATTTTGCGGCCACAGGATCATTCCAATACGCCGTTGCAGTATCTTGTAAAATGTCTCAACCAACTCTCAGTGGTGTGCTGAAAAAAGTAGCACACCACTGAGCGGACTACCCTGCTGCTTGAGGCCTTCCTTCCTGCTTGATCCCAGGACTCCTAGAGTGACCTCAAGGGCTGGCCCCTTGTTCTGAGCTACAGGGACACAAAGAGCTCCAACAATCTTGAACCTGCACCTGGAGCCTGCCTGAAGTGATTCCTGCCCTCCAAGTGGTGCGCCACCAGTCCTGGACATCTTAGAAGTGGTGCTAAAGGTGCCCATATAGCCAAAAACAGAAACTTGGGACTTAGAACATTTTCCACCAAAAAGTGGCCTGAGAACCGACAGGAAACTGGTATCCACCAGCTCACTGCTCTGCCCAAGGTGCATTGCCAGTGGGCCTGACTTTGTGGTATCTCCCATAACGTTCTCCTCTGAAGCAGCAAATCCTGTTCAACGGCTCCACTCCAAAGGGATATATTTAGCCCTGTGGAGCCATCATTTACTACAGCTTGCAGCTTCTTCCAACTGTAGATTTTCGACTTCCAAAAAGTGACTAAGGGCCTGATTTAAAGTTTGGTAGAGGGATTAGTCCATCACAAACATGACTAATATCCCGTCTGCCATATTGCAATCTCCATATTTTATAATTGGATTGTAATATGCAGATGGTATAACCTTCATGTTTGTGATGGAGTTACCCCATTCGCCAAACTCTAAATCAATCCCTAAGTCTGAACGTAGAAATCTTCATTGCAACCGTGCCCAGTGTCTCACAGATGGCGACGCCTCCTCTTCAGACACCGCCGGCTAACTTACCCCACTGAATTTTACCTTCTCAGACATTTTTTTTCTTATTTCCTCAACATCTAAACGTAAGCTGACACTGGGCCAGATCCATGGCATGTATCCAAACCATGCTCCATTGAGGTCTACCATGACTTTTGACTTTGTCCCAGTCTCACCCAACTAGACGGTTGTGGTTGATAGTTCACTTTTTAGGCACTTGTTTTTACCAAAAACATAAAAAAATCATAGGTTCTACTGATTGGATTTTTTTTTTGTTTTGATGTCAAATAATGTATTGCGTTTTACTTTATTTTTCTAAATTGGTGTGGGAATTTTCTTGTGTTGTGTTTTCACTTTTTTACTGTGTGTGAGCTGCATAAATATTTCCACATTGTCTCTAAGTTAAGTCTGAATGCGTTTGTGTCATGCTAGTAGAGTTAAGCATAGGTTAATTTAATGGCTTTTGTGGTTATCCCTGACAAAGATTGTGGTAGTTGATTGAGAAGGGCTCACTCTCCCCTCAACCAACAACGCAGTGCTTTTGTTTGTTTAACAGTAAAATCTCATATAAATAATTTGTAACCAATTAAAATTTTGTCTAAAAATTTAATTGAGTGTCTTTTTGCCTTTTCCAAACTTACTATCATTCTACCTGACTGTCTGTGCCTGTTACCACAGGTGTGAGAATGGGGTTTGAGCTCAACAATCTAGAAAGCAACAGTGTAGCTTAGATCAATGAATTATTTAAGAAAAGAGGGCTTCCAGCGAAGGGGAGCACCAAGATGCCGGAGCTTCAGAAGGCTCTGAGGTCCTGGAAGGAGGCTGACACGTACCTGGAAACAACAAAAGACCAGGGTGAGGAGAAGGATATTGGGATATGGGGAGGGACCTGGGACATTGGTACTGACCTGCAGCACTGGAAGAGGAGGACACTCAGCCCTCTTGTGGTCTGTCCCCAGAGGAGCTGGAGTACAGAAAGGCTGCGATGGAGCTCAACTTGTAGCTTGCCAAGTTAAAATTGGAGCCAGAGGAGAGAAAGACCAAGGCCCTCATTATGAACATGGTGGTCCGTTCCGCTCCGCTGGCGATGGCGGTAGAAACCGCCAACAGAGGAGCGGTCCGGACCCTCGCATAATGATCCAAACGAAACACAGGCATCCCGCGAACCACCCACCGCCAGGAGAGGAGTGCCGCTGACGACGGCAGAGTCCACCCACAGGCTGTCGGAGAGGCCCAACCCGCCCATCAAATTATGAACCACCATTCCGCCGCGAGTTCCAAGGCGGGAACCACCGCCACACAAAGCCAGGCGGGAATGAACCAAATATAAGGACCCACGCACCGGAGTCCCACAGAACGCTCTGTGGCAGCTTTGGATAGAGAGCTGCAGATCATGCCAGCCCTGCTCCTTGCCATATACCTCCACGACCCAGAACGCCGAAGACGATGACGGTAAGTATCACAACCTACGACTAAAGGGAGGAAAGGGCACAGTTACATACCCACCCACTCCACCCATCCTGCAACGCCCCCCCAACCCTTCCCAGCAGCACAAGTCATACAACCCACAGCAAGAGGTACTTACCCGACACAAGGCCAATGCAACTTTGACCATAGTACATACAAAAGCCCCACACCCATAAAAAAGTGAAACAAATGACCAGGGTTTAACGGCGTGCAGCCCAAACACAGGTGTGAGAATGGGGTTTGAGCTCACCAATCTAGAAAGCAACACTGTAGCTGAGATCAATGAATTATTTAAGAAAAGAGGGCTTCCAGCGAAGGGGAGCACCAAGATGCCGGAGCTTCAGAAGGCTCTGAGGTCCTGGAAGGAGGCTGACACGTTCCTGGGAACAACAAAAGACCAGGGTGAGGAGAAGGATATTGGGAATTAGGGGAGGGACCTGGGACATTGGTACTGACCTGCAGCACTGGAAGAGGAGGACACTCAGCCCTCTTGTGGTCTGTCCCCAGAGGAGCTGGAGTACAGAAAGGCTGCGATGGAGCTCAACTTGTAGCTTGCCAAGTTAAAATTGGAGCCAGAGGAGAGAAAGACCAAGGCCCTCATTATGAACATGGTGGTCCGTTCCGCTCCGCTGGCGATGGCGGTAGAAACCGCCAACAGAGGAGCGGTCCGGACCTTCGCATAATGATCCAAACGAAACACAGGCATCCCGCGAACCACCCACCGCCAGGAGAGGAGTGCCGCTGACGACGGCAGAGTCCACCCACAGGCTGTCGGAGAGGCCCAACCCGCCAATCAAATTATGAACCACCATTCCGCCGCGAGTTCCAAGGCGGGAACCACTGCCACACAAAGCCAGGCGGGAATGAACCAAATATAAGGACCCACGCACCGGAGTCCCACAGAACGCTCTGTGGCAGCTTTGGATAGAGAGCTGCAGATCATGCCAGCCCTGCTCCTTGCCATATACCTCCACGACCCAGACCGCCGAAGACGATGACAGTAAGTATCACAACCTACGACTAAAGGGAGGAAAGGGCACAGTTACATACCCACCCACTCCACCCATCCTGCAACGCCCCCCCAACCCTTCCCAGCAGCACAAGTCATACAACCCACAGCAAGAGGTACTTACCCGACACAAGGCCAATGCAACTTTGACCATAGTACATACAAAAGCCCCACACCCATAAAAAAGTGAAACGGCGTGCAGCCCAAACACAGGCCACACAGAAACGTTATTCACAAGCTCACAGAGCCAAACAGTGCAAACAGGGCCAATGGCCAGTCTGCATTTTCACAATTGTCATGGGCCACAACGGGCCCCAACCTGACTCCCACAAGTGCTTGGTACTCCGCATAATGGGGCACCATATGGGCATCCAGGCACCTCACGGAAGGGGGGCAGGGGCTGGTGGGGGTGTGGATTTTCGATGGGGGTGGGCCTTTGACTTTCTTTTGGAAGGTGGAGGTGTGGTGGGCTTCTCCTTTGAAGGGGTTGGGGGCTGTTTGGCTCGGGTGGAGCTGGATGGCCTAGGCTCTGTCCGGGCCTTCTTATCTGAGAAAGGGGCACGGGAATGTGAAGGGCGGACAGGGGTGGGCTGTGATGTGGAAGGAGCGGAAAGGGCAAGGAGGTGGGCGCGTTTGGGGACAAGACGGGTGGGCCAGTGGGTTGGAAGAGGTCAGCACGGGAGAGGAAACTTGTTTTGGAGCAATTGGGGTGGGCGTGGATGAGGGTGTGGGAGTGGAGGCAGAGGGAGTGGATGTATGGGGTGTAGGGGTGCGTGTAGTGGGTGCAGGTGACTGCTCAGTATGCTGTGGTGTGGTGTATGTCTGATTGGTGGGTGTCTTGGTGAGTTTGTGTGTTTTGGGAGGTGGGGTGTGGGCACAGTGGGAGAAGACAGACAGCTCGTGTGGATGTATGTTGCGTGGGTGTCTGCAAGTCTGGCGAGTGTGCTGCATGTGTCAACTAAGTAGAGGTGGTGAGTGCAGGTGTGGTGTATGGGGTGCATGTATGGCTGTGTGCTATTGTGGTGAGTGCAGGAAGAGGAGCAGTAACAGTGAGTGAAGGTGCAGTGCAGGAGGGTGTGGATGTAGAGGGGACAGACAGGGAGGCGGAAGAGGTGGGCACACTGGGGGAAGTGGATGTTGTGTGTGCAGGTGTATGTTGGCTGTGTGAATGCTTGTGGTGGGAGGTGTGGTGCTTGTGTTTGGAAGTGTGCTTCTTGTGTGTTGATGTACGTGTCAGCATGTCTGAATGTGTGCTTTGGATGGGTGAAGGGAGTGAGGTGCTGGAAGGGGTAGAGGAGGTTGGAAGGGGGACGGAATGGCCAGGGAAACTGGCTGCCGTCCAAGAGGAGGCCAGAGCCTGAAAAGATCTCTGTAGGGCAGATACGGCACCATGAATGCCATCCAGACAGGCATTTGTCCGCTGCACCTCTGATGCTAGCACCTGGATGGCATTGACGATGGTTGTCTGCCCTACAGAGATGGTTCTCAGGAGGTCAATAGCCTCCTCTGTGAGGGCAGCAGGGCTGACTGGGGCAGGGGAGGAGGTGCCTGGGGCGAAGGAGACGGCCACCTTTCTGGGTGGAGGGGCACGGGCAACTCGGTGGGAAGCAGAAGGAGGCGGTGATGGAATGGGGGGTGGCAGAAGGTGTCGCGGTAGTGGTGTGTGCACTAGTGTCCGCCAACGCCGGGGGGCCCCCATCGGAGGAGGTCTCAGAGTCACTACCCCCTGTAGTAGTAGCCTCCCCCGTGGAAGTCCCCTCACCCTCCAACCCACTGGTCCCCTGGGCGTTGGTTGTCTCTGCCTCGGAGGATCCGTGGCCTGCTGCCTCCCCATGTGCCAGTGCCTCAGCTCCCTTCCCTGATGTTGATGCTGCACCAAACCAACACAAGAGAACAGGGATGGGGAGACAAAACAGGATAGACACTTGAAAATAGCTGAATGCAGGTACATAATGGTCAGACATACACCCACCCAGAAAACACACCCAACAGACAGTACCGTTCACTATGCCCAGGGCCATGCCCCTGACTACTGACCAGAATACTGCTCTACACCCATCCCCTGAAATACCTTAGGAGCAGAAGTAGGTGAAACCTGACAGGGACACCCCTGCACCCTTTGGGGAACATACAGTAGATGGACACCAGCCAATTTCCCTGCTTCTGAGCAGCATGAGCCCTATTGCACACCCAGACATCCTTCCAGACTGAAGTCTGGTCAATGAGTACTCATCCCCTTGTGACTGCTGTGTAGCCTTCAAGCGCCCATCCAGGTCTGGGTAGGCCAACGCCAGGATCCATCGCATGAGGGGGGTCAGTGCCCGATGGGCACTCCTTCCACGTTGGGAGGGCTTCCCCAGCTGGGCTTCAGTGATCTTTCGCGCCCAGCACCGCAGGTCCTCCCACCTCTTTCGACAGTGGGTGCTCTGCGGGTTGTAGACCCCCAGGGTCCGCACCTCCATGGCGATGGCATGCCAATGTGCCCTCCTCTGGTGGGCTCTGACCTAAAAGGGCGACAGAAATGTAACACAGAGGTCAGGCACTTGCACAATAGGAACAGCTGGCTAATCGTCCACTATAGGACGGACAGTACTCTCAGACTTACAGGACAGTCGCACGCAGCATGCCATGCACCATGGCCCATGCAGACTCAGAGGTGCACACATATGTCCAATCAACACAACCCATTACACAAACACAGTGCCCTCCCAACCCTGACTCACCTGTACCTCTGGCCGTCCGTACAGTTTTGTGTACATGGGCAGGAGCCCGTCCACTAGCCTCTCCAGTTCTTCCTGGGTGAAGGCCGGGGCCTTTTCCCCTACAACACGTGGCACATCCATAGCCAGAGGCAGTCCACAGCAACACACAGAGTGGAGTACCTGTCCGCACGAGATCAGGGAGTCAAGTGATCAAACGATGACGAACGTGCATACGTTCCGCTGCGGTGTGCACTGTCACCGCCAGCGGCAATCATGATACGCCAGGATTCCCCATTGGCATCCACGGTAACCAATGAGGGTGCGAACAGCGGTAAACACCGCCTTAGGCTGTGACGTCAACTGCTAGCGGTATGAGGTCATTTCCACAAGGAAAGGGGAGAACAACAGTAGGCAGACATTTTGCCTTTACCTACGCATCTACAATTAATTAATACTCGCAATGCAGGCCCTACTAGCCACATGAAGCACTGAGGCCTCTGTCCATTCAGTATTGTAGCCAACATGAAATACTCTATTCCCTCATTGTGATGTACATGTATATATGTCAGGTAGCAGTTATTGTAGAGACACCGCAACGAACAATGCAGTGCACATATGATGACAAGTGTGCCAATGTATGTGTTTTCATCACTCCCTTTTGTAACCCCTCGCAGGTACCGACCCTTGTGGCGAGGAAGGGCACCATCAGTGTACAGACCACTTGTGGATATGGGGACCATGGTGGAGCGTCAGATCATAATCACTTACAGACTCACACGTGCAACTATTCAGGACCTTTGTGCATTACTGGATCCCACACTAACTCCGGGAAATCGTAATCAGCATGACATTCCAACTGAAGTGCAGGTGCTCTTCGCACTCTATTTCCTGGCCACGGCTCATTTCAAGTGACAGTGGGCATGGGTGCTGGTTTCTCACAGCCAATGTTCAGCCAGGTACTGACAAGATTTCTGAATACATTTGTACAACATCTGCAATCCTATGTGAGGTTTCCCCAAAGTACTGACCTCCCTGCCATCAAGTCTGACTTGTATGCCTTTGCCAACATTCCCCATGTCATAGGTGCCATCGATGGCACAGATATAGCTATCATCCCCCCAAGAGTGAGTGAGCAGGTGTACAGAAACAGGAACTTTCACTCCATGAACATCCAATTGGTATGTACTGCAGACCAGTACATTTCCCATGTGAATGCCATGTTTCCAGGTTCAGTCCATGATTCATTTGTGTTGAGGAACAGTAGTGTGCCACAGAAGATGGAACAACTACAAGAGGACAGAGGGTGGATCATAGGTAAGTTTGCCCGTCACTAACTGACACATTGCAGAAAACCAGCCTGTCTGACTAAGGGACATTATAATGACGAGTCTGTATTGTACCATTTACTAGGTGATTCTGGCTATCCAAACTTGCGTTGGCTCCTGACACCAGTGAGGAATCCCAGGACAAATGCAGAGAGGAATTACAGTGAGGCCCATGGATGTACTAGGAGGGTAATAGAGCGAACTATAGGTCTCCTGATGGCTAGATTCCGGTTTCTATATATCTCTGGGGGTTCCCTGGCCTATGGGCCTGATAAAGTGTGTAGAATAGTGGTGGCCCGCTGCATGCTGCACAACGTGGCAGTGAGACATTCTATACCCCTCTTGGAGGTGGAGGGTGCTATAGGTCCTGATCAGCTACCTCAGAGAGGTGAGGAGAGTGATAGTGAGGATGAGGAAGGGGAAGATGTCAATTCCAGGAACCAACTGACACAACTCTACTTCCAATAGCTGTGTGGGACTTAAGCCTGTCATTGGGGTTGGTGACTAATACTGTCAGTGTGCTTTGTCATATGGTGGGGGGGGGGTCGGTCATGATAGGCAATACATGGCCCACTTCTGCATGGTACTGACTGAAAATATATGCATTTCCTCCTTGCCACCATTTGAGCACACAGGACTCCCATCATGCAGAAAATTGACAATAAAGTTTTTCTCTGCCAGAGGCATCCATACTCCACTTTGTTCACAATTTAAGACAGGGGACAGTGTTGCAGGTATGAAATGTGTTTTATTGGTAGAAGTGAGTGGATTGTGCTATTTACAGTGATGGGAGTCGTAAGGGTGGGGGGTTCTCAAAACCAACTTGGTGGCAGCCTTGTTGGATTGTATTGATGGGTCCATTTTGTTGAACGGTACTTTAAATTGCCCTCAGCTAAGTGTTGTTGGGGAGTGGGTGGGATGGTTGCTTTGCATTTGTAGCAGGGTCAATTGTTGGAGGGGGCCTTGTTCTTAGCTGGGTTTCCAGTGCCACATCTGGGCCTAAGAGTACGCTTGGGTGCCTGCTGTGGAGCTTCTTGGGTTGACATGGTTGGCCCTTGGGTTTCCTGGGAGGGTATTTCTTGGGATGTTTCTGCTGCTTGGGTCATCTGATTTTGGTTGTCCAGGGCTGTTGTGGGGGCCTCTTGTCCGGTGTGGGTGTCAGACTGGTTTTTGACCAACTGCAGCAGTGCTCCTGCTATGGTGGCCATTGTGGCATTGTGCTCTTTCCACTGCTCAATGGCCTGTTGGTGTTGTTCCTGCTGCAGCCTCTGACTTTGCTCCAGGGTGGACACAATCTGTGCCAACCTTTCTTGGGTATGTTGGTAAGCCCCAACACCTCTGAAATAACATCCTGGGCTGCTGCATCCATCCTGTGGCTTCCCCCCTGGCCCACTGAGACCCATGAACTTGTCCTAGCCCCCTGTGCCTGTGTCCCCTGCACAGATCTGGCAGTGCCACTTGTACTGGGGCCCTCTTCTTCCTGCATGTTGGGAGTGGGAGACTGTAGCCTCTGTAGCTGTGTTCCACCAGTCTGTGCCCTGGTTACAGTGGTGTGGGTACGCCTGCCCTGGGATGCTGGTCTTGGCTGGGTGATAGGCGGTGACAGGGGTTTCCTGGGTGGGGCGGCTGCATGGTGAGAGTCCAGGACTGTGTGAGGGGCCTGCCTGCTCATCAGTGTCCAGGGATCCTTCGCCAGTGTCTTGTGAGGTGCCTCTGTCTCCCTGGAGGGCAGTGGCACTCCTTGTCCCGTCCGTTAGGGTTGCATGGGTGGTGGTGCCTGTTGGGGGACATAGACATGTCTGTTACATATGCATGCAGGTTTGAGGTGTACAGGACTGGGCTATTTTGTGCTGGTGTTACTTTCAGTGGCCTTCCAGGGTGCCTTTGTGAGGTTGACATTGCATTTAGCGCCAATGTGGGGTTGCATTTTGGTGGGGGGTATTGTTCCATTGTGGGTACGTGCAGTGGTGGGTGGCTGTGCACAGCGCAAGTGATGTGGCCCTGTTAGTGGGTGTGAGGTCATGCAGGGGGGTGGATGTGGTGGGTAATGGCTGGGTGGGGTGTAGGTCCAGGTGGGTGTGGGTGGGGTGGGGTGGTGCATGCATTGCAGCTGTGGTGTATATGGGTTAATTGTAGATGACTTACACGAGTCCATTCCTCCAGTGAGTCCAGTGAGTCCCTCTGGGTGCAGGATGGTCAGTACCTTTTCCTCCCAGTCGGTTTAGTCGGGTAGTGTTGGTGGCGGTTCTCCCCAGTCTTCTGCACTGCGATGTGGTGCCTGGATGCCAATCCACGGACCTTCCCCCGCAGGTCATTCCATCTCTTCCGGATGTCGTCCCTGGTGAGTGGATGGTGTCCCACTGCATTCACCCTGTTCACAATGGTCTGCCACAGCTCCAATTTCCGGGTGATGCGTCTGTGCTGCACCTCGGACCCGAAGATTTGTGGCTCCACCTTCAGGATCTCCTCCACCATGGTCCTTAACTCCCTTTCGGTGAAGCGTTGATTTTTGGGGTGGGACATGGTGAGTGTGGTGTCGGGACTGGGAACGAGGTAGGGGTGCTATTCTGTGGGTTGGTGTGCGTCTCCTGTATGCTGTTGTTCGCTGTCTGGCTCTGGTGCTCTCCGTCTTCTTGTCCTGCTTTTATTGCAAGGGATTGTGGGGTGTTTCTGGGGGTGTTTTATGGGGTTCTGGATGTGTGTCAGGTGTGTGGGTGATACGATCATCCAATGTGTGCACTTCTTGCTGTTGAGTCCACTTGCCGCCCGTGGCGGTCGCAGCCACCAATGGTCGTCCGGCCTCCACTGTCCGCCGAGGTGATTTGTGCATCATTATTTGGAGGGCGGGATGTGAGTGTGCTTGGCGGTGGCGGGGTGGGGTGGGGTGGGCCGGGATTCCCTCGAACAGAGTCATGACGGGGAATGGTGGTCTGGGAATTTTTGGTGGGTTTGGGTTTGTCGTTCATCATATGGCGGGTTTCCATTCACTTCCAACAGCGGGATTCTGTTCACCGCCGACACAGTGGTCGGTGGTCTTTCCCGCCATGTTCATAATGACCGCCTAAGTCAGGGAGAGCCTTGGCGGGGGAAAAGGTTGAGGCTGAAAGGGCTTTGGATGAAAAGAAACTCTTATTGTCTCATGATGTACGCATGAAGGAGCTGGACATCAAAGCAAAAGAAGCCTCACAATCCAACAGAATTGTTGACAGCGATACCTCATGGTCCACTGGAGACAAAAGGGTCCACATCCCCAAGGATCTAATGGCGTAATGTTTGTGTTGGGGATGAAATAAACGAATGGTTTGAGGCCTATGAGATTGACCTGGAGATGCACAGAGACCTTGAGGGTGAATGCGGTGGCCAGTCTCCCTTCTGGTGAAGGGAGGGGTGCACTCTTGGCCCTAGGGAGATGGGATAGGATGAGGTATCTTATCATGAAGGACACTGTTACCAGGAAGAATGGGCTTATTCCAGAAAAGTGTAGGCAGATGTAAGTGAGGGTACAGCCAGACGTTGCCCTAATAGCCCTGAATGGATTATGTGGAATGCTTGTGTATGGCACTGGATGGTTGGGTTAAGGGATGTGATGTGAATAATTGCAAGGGGCTGTACAATTCATGTGCGAGGGAGCATATTTTCAGTAATTGATTTCCACAGCTGCACTAACACCTAGTAGATAATAAGCTCACTGACCCCAGGGAGCTTGCTAAGGAGGTGGACCACTAGCTCAGGACTAATGTCGATAAGAAGGTATGGAGGGGGACTCCCAAAAGTTCTCAAAAGGCCCCCAAAATAATTCCCAAGGGAACAGTAACCAGTCCGAACCTGATCAGAAGAAAGGTTTCTTTGATCACAAGACAGGGAGTCCCCCAGTGTCACAAATATGGGTACTCCAAGGGAAATGCCAAATGCCCCAAAAGGGTACAGCTCCCCATGGTTGGGCCGACACCAGAGTTGACTAGTGTAATGCTTAGTTAGGAGGTAGTCCCAGTTAGCTTGGGGGAGAGAGCGGAGGTTTCTCTAGTGTCCCTAGGGGATGAGGAGATAGAGCCAAAGCCCACATACTTTCAAAGGTATCTAGTTACAGGCAGTGGGTTACCATCAATGGGCAGAGGGTGGAGGCTAGGAGAGACACAGGAGCCTGTATGACTACTGTACTGTGTCATATTTTGTCTTCAGAGCAGGTGCTAGTCAATACATTCCACCAGGTCATAGTTGAAGACAACTCTGAAAGTGTCTTCTCAGTGGCTTTGGTTCCCTTTGAGGGGGGGTGAGGGTTGTTAGATTCTCTTAACGTAGCTGTGAGCTCTATTATGCCTGTAGATTGCCTGTTGGGCAACAACTTAGAGAACACTGTCTGGAAGGAAGTAGAGCTCAGGTTACACCTTCAAATTCGCTCTGTATGATCTGCCTGACCAAGAGGGGAGTCATGTAAGCCTGGAAGAATGGCCCAGGCAGTTGAGAAGAAGGGGAAGGGCAGAGGCAATGGGAAACAAGCACTAAAACTCCCACAATACTAGTTGATGCAGTGCCTGAGGAAGCCACCCAGACCCTACTGGAAAGGACATTGCTGTCCTGGGAGATTTGCATGAGTTTGCCAGATTGCAAGTTGAGGGTGGGCACATCCAGGGAAGAACTCTGTAAGACACAGAAAGAGTGCCCCAACCTAGAGTCCATGAGGTGGCAAGGGGAGACCCAGGAGATCATCTTATATATTGTGAGAATGATTTCCTATATAGTGAGCCTAAGGTTCCTAGACCTAGGGCAACCTATATGTTGGTGGTCCCTAAGTGGTACACGGCCTTCCTACTGGGACTGGCACATGGCACACTTGGTAAGACATCGAGGGCAGGGCAAGATCTTTGCCAGACTTGTCCCTCAGTTCTATTAGCCCTGATGAAAACACCCTCAGAAACATTCTGTAGGTCATGTCCCACCTGCACGGCCAGTGGAGAAGCAGGGAAAGCAGGGAAAAGGCTAAAGGGTCCATTGGTTCCCTTGCCTATCATTGGAACCCACATTGAGAGTGTGGACATCAACACTGTTGGACCCTCTGACCCCAAAACTTCCTCAAGCAACAGGATCCTGCTGGTTTTGGTGGACCATGCCATTAAATATGCATCTCTCTAAGGTCGGCAACTACACCTGCCGTGGGTTCCCCAAAGAAGTGGTGTCTGACAGGGACACCAACTTCATGGCAGCGTACATGAAGTCCATTTGGAATGAGTTTGGGGTAACCTACAAATTCTCCACACCCTATAGCCCTCAAATGGGTTTGTTCAATACTCTCAAAGGCATGATTAAGGGCCTGCCTTATCCAAGGTGATGAAAGTAGGACATCCTCTTGCAATCCCAACTCTTTGTTTAAGGGGAGTACCACACAAATGGGTTTGTTTAGCCCCTTTTCACTCCTGTATGGGTACCTTTTGAGGGGGCTTTTCAGTCTGGTGATGGAGGGGTGGGAGCAAGCTCCCAAGAAACTCCCCCAGGATCTGGTTAACTACACGCTGGCCCACAGAAACTAGAGTCAAAACCTCTGGTAGAAGGCTTCTGGGAATTTGGAGGCCACCCAGGGTGTGATGAAACTCTGGTATGACCAGAAGGCCATTTTGGAAGAGTTTCAGCCTGGCCAGAAGTTGTGGGTAAAGGAACCGGTGGAGCACAGGGCCCTCAAGACTGTTGCTCAGGGCCCATTGAGGTAGAGTAACAGAAAGGGAGATGTCACCTACCTGGTAGACAACAAGACCCCCAGAAACCCCTCAATGGGGTTCCATATCAATCACCTCAAACCACACTGAGAGGTCTGAGGTCACAATGCTCCTGGTGATAGATGATGGAGTGGAAGAGGGGAGTGAACCTCTGCATGACCTCCTATCCTCCAAGGAGCAAGATGAGTCAGTATAGGGTGTCAACCTCTTCCCTACTCTGACTCCAGAACAGCAGAGGGACTGTCCCCAACTGGTGGGTCAATTTTCTTCCCTGTTAATCCTCACCCCTGGGCTTACACACTTGTGTACCCATGATATAGATAATGGAGAAAGCATGCATGTGAAGAATATACTTTACAGGTGGTCGGACAGGGTAAAAACTGGCATAAAGGAGGAAGTCTCAGAAATGCTAGCATTAGGGATGATAGAGCCCTCTAATAGTCCTGGTCCAGCCCAGTAGTGCTGGTATCCAAGACTACCCCACTGGGCACTCCACCGGAATTTACAGAATGTAGGCTCTGTGTGGACCACAGGGGACCCGCTCAGTCACAAAGACCAATGCTCAGCCAGCCCGAACTGATGAGCTCATTGATAGTCTGGGAGCTGCCAAGTTCCTCTGTATCTTTCATCTCAGATCAGGTAACTGATAGATTGCTTTAACTGAGAGGGTGAAGCATAAATCAGCATTCTCGACCATACAAGGCCACTTCCAGTTCAGGGTTATTGCCACTTCTAGTTCAGGTATTGTCAGAGTCACCATATCCTTGGGGTCCATGCACGTTCCCAACACTTCCACCACAAGACAGCTCCAATACTCTGATTAGATTTATCACAGAGTCTAAGAGAGTCCAAGTGGGGAAAAGGGGATTAGGACGGGAACAGCTGGGAAGGAGACCTGTAGGAAGCAAAAGGTTAAAACACAACATCAAAATTACATCTCATGAAATCAGTACCATGCTACAACTCTAAGCTTCGTCTTTTCTGAAAAAACATGAACAACCCTGGAATAATCCTAAAACTGACTAGGCTTTAGATGACCGAATGCCTGAGGAGGAAACAGGAAAAGTTAAATAGGACTTTCAGATTCAAGTACTTTCTTTAGCATGAGAATCAGGAAACACTCTGAGCAATTTCTAAACAACCATATGAATCTCCTTTTATGAATACGTATCAGGAACACACAGCATTACATCTAAAATTCTGGTATTGTTGTGTTCATCTAAAAAAAAACATTTGGAAGTAAATTGCGCACATTGCAGATTTTTATATGAGTATTAAACACCATAAAGGTTTGTGCACCATGAAATCACACAACGTAGATTCAAGGAATAAATCACGCGACGTGTCAACTTGAAATGCTACCAATAAAATGTCTTAGAATAGTAGCGCACAGTAACTTACATTATTTATACACGAGGAAAGAATTGCACGTCTTGCCGATTCAAATGCCACCATACAAATGCCAAGAAATAGTAGCACACAATGAACAACATGAAAAGCACTCAGTGAAAGAATCGCGCGTCTTGTCGCTTCAAATGCCACCATACAAATGCCAAGAAATAGTAGCACACAATGAGCAACATGAAAAAACACTCAAGGAAAGAATCGCGCGTGTTGCCGATTCGAATGCCACCATGTAAATGCCAGAAAATGATAGCGCACAATGAACAGCATGAATTACACACGAGAAGTGAAACGCGCGTTTCGCCGATTCGAATGCCACCATGTAAATGTCAAGAAAAGATAGCACGCAATGAACAACAAAGTTAAATGCTCATGAAAAGAGTTGCACGTCTTGCCAACTCGTAAAACATCATGTAAATGTCAAGAAATATCAGCGCGCAATGAACAATAATGTAATAACGAAGTCAAATCTTTATGGAATAAATTGCGCGTCCTCCCTATTTGCAAACCACTATACAAATGTCAAAAAATGGCAGCGCACAAGTAATCTGTTATTCATTTAAGAATTAAAAGCAAGAATATGAAGATTCTCAATTACGGTGTTGGGAAATGTCCAAACACCGTCTTACCGCCTGGAAACAGTGATCACCAATGAGAGATGAGTGCAGAAGTCTGGAAAATCCAAATAGGCCGCCGGGACAGGAGCTCAGGAAGAAGCTGCTGCTCTGCACCGGGACCTCTGAATAGTGAGCACTGGAAGTTGGGCTGACTCTCTTTTATAGAGTCTTGGCCCAGCCTAGAACCACGCCCAGGCATGTTGCAGGGAAAGTCTCCAGAAGGCCCTGGAAAGGGACCACACCCTAACACACTCTGAATGTCTGCAGCACTACATTGTAAATGTACAGTATTTATAAGCACCTTAAAAATGAATCTTTTGGATGGAAATTCTGCAATGCAAAAGGTTAAACAATAACATATCATCACAATGCATAAATTACTTTATCTTGCAAGTGTAGGGTTTTTGCATTCTAGATGCCCGTAGAGTGCGCACTGTCCTGGTGTTGACAGGTATGGACTAAAGAATACCCCTACCACCTTCAAGGGGCTAGTGAACAGGGTCCAGGCTAAGAAGAAAGCCTTTTGTTCTGCCTACCTAGATGACTTAGCTGTCTTCAACTCAGCTGGGAAGAACACCACCTCCAGGAGGTGACTCAGGCCCTGCAACAGGCAGGTTTCACTGTCAAGGCAAGTAAGTTCCAGATAGGCCAGTAAACAGTGGTGTATCTGGGCCAGATGGTGGGTGGGAGCAAAGTGAATCCCTCCAGCTCAACATTGTGACCATCCTGTCCACGGACCCCCAAAACTCACAAAAGTGATCTGGACAGAGGCCTGCCAGAAAGCCTTTGATACACTCAGGGAGGCCATGTGTACAGCATCTGTACTCAAGGCCCCAATTTCTCCTATGTTAGACCTGTCAGCATTAAGGTAGTCTCCCCATAAATGATTTGCCTCACTTATCCTATTTTTTGTGGAAATTATTTTTGATAGAGTAAGGACTCTGCACACTTTACTACTGCTAACCAGTGCTCAAGTGATTGTGCTCACTCCCTCGAACATGGTGAAATTGGCTTTTTTTTTTAAATGTCCCTGGCTTGCCAGTGCAGCCTGTTTGTGCAGTTTCAAAACTGCAATTTCGATGTGCCAAAATAAACCTTTGGCTAGGCCTAAACCTTCCTTTTTAATACATATAATTCAACCCTAGATTAGGCCCTAAACAGCCATAGGGTAGGGTGCACTGTATGTAAAAAGGTTAGCCATGTACGTTCAAGTTTTGCATGTCCTGATAATGAAAAACTCCTAACTCAGTTTTTTACTTTCTTCTCCAATAGGATAACATTGGGTTACCTTATAAATGTATTAGGCAATGACATTTCATTGGGAGCAAGTAAGAAAATCATGTTTGGTGCTAAAGGAATTGGAGTTTGAAACCCTTTTTAAAGGTAAACTTGGATTTTAAGTCAGAATTCTGAAAATGCCCCTTTTAGAAAGTCAGCATTTTCTTGTCCTAACCATTTGGTGTCTGCAGTATGTACCTGTACCTGTGTAGTCGCCAGTAGGCCTTTGTTTATTCCTCCCAGACAGCATCATAATATAGGGTCTGGTAGAAGACAGGATGGGCCAACTCTGGTGGGGAGGGGGGTGGAGTTGTCACCTACTATACTTGCTTTTTAAAGGCCCTGACTCAGCTCACACACAAAGAAATTCACAATAGCCTATTGTGTCCCTAGACAGACTGTGACCATGGAAGGGAGGCAGGAGGTTTCCAGCACTTCTGCAAGGGGACAAATCTAGAGGCTTCTCCCACTTCAAAGTAGCACCTGGTATACATATTGGTCCCTCAGGCCCAACTCTTCAGTGTAGTCCTGAAACTGTAGATAATGCTGAAGAATGATGCTCTGTTGTCCTGCTGCTTTAGGCCTGACCTGCTTTTTCAGAAGGAAGACAGGACCTTTGTCCTTCATCCAAGGCTTAAGTGACTCCAAGGGTCTGCCTAGTGACCTCCTGTTCTGAACTACAAGGACATAACAAGCTCCAGAGGCCTCTCTGCAACTGTCCAGATGAATGGCTGCCTGGACCTGCAAGTGGACTTGCCTGAGCCCTGCTAGCCTCTGCTGGATCCCCAGGAGGTGCGCTTCAGGTCCTGAACCCTTAATGTGCCATTAGTTGAGCTCCCTCTTGAAGTAAAGGAATTTTAAGTTCTTGTGACTGAGAACTGTGCCAAGGTCTTGCCCCCCCATGCTGACTGCCAATGCAAAGCTCCTGTGAAGCTGACTCTGCACTACAGTGACCGACAACGATGACTGGCAATACGAGATCTGCACTTTGCATTGCAGCATCGACAGACCTGGTGATGGCCAGCGTGAATCTCTAGCAATGACCATTCATGACACACAATAGGTCAGGATCTTCTTGCTACAGTGATGACCGTTCCCATGCCCAGCCTGTTCTTCTCAATACAATGAAAACCCTCTATGATGCTCACCCTACCCCACACTACTTTCTCCACTGCAAACAAACCTCTTCAAGCCAGACTTGAGAAGGTACACTTTTGAGCAGGGCTAACCTGTTTCCAGCCCACACTACATTGCGGTCAGCCTGAATTTGTGACTGTCACCCCAAGTAGCACGATCAGGTAACCATGAGTGAGTGGCGCTTTATGCTTTTAAGCGCTATATTTACCTTAAATCTTTTTATATTTTGAGGTCTGCTGATTGGATTTTTGTCATTTTGGTGTCAAAAAATATATTAAAGTCTACTCTGTCATTCTAAATTTGTGTGGGATTTTTCTTGTATTGTGTTTTCATTTTGTTACTGCTTGTGTGATGCATAAGTACATTACACATTGCCTCTAACTTAAGCATGGCTGTTTTTCTACTGGCTGATAAGATTGGATTCATTTAGTGACTTTTGTGGTTACTCTGACCTGGATTGGTGCTGTTGCTTGATAGCGACTCACACCCACCTCAAGCAACAACTCAAATTCTGACATTCATGAAAAATAATAAGCAGGAGAATTTTGATGGCAGCCATCATGTTTGATGGTGCTGTCTGTGAAACATTTCCAACATTAACAGGAACCACTGTGACGGTAGTTCCTGCCAAGTGTGAAAATGTCTGTAGGACCGCAGACATTTCTAAATTTGGCAGGCAGGGTAAAGTCAGGATGGTTGCTGTAAAGTCCTCCACCATCCTGTCTCCCTTTACTCTATCCGCCAAATCCAAAACCAGGCCCTAAGTTGAGAAAAGCGTCACCCTAGTGCAGGCCTCAAATCTCATCAAGTGTAAAAAATTGTTTCTTCTTCTTTTGCAAATGAATATGTCCCTTCCAATAGGATTGCTCACCAAACATGCTGCTAAAATGGACACAGAATAAAGCCTGCTTTCCCTGTTTTCCTATGAGTCATTTGACCCATCTGCCAGTGAAGCTGAGTTCCAAGCCAACCTCATTAAATAATGTCTGTTTGATCTTGGTTCTGGTTCATTGCATGGACGAATGAGGTCAAATGAATCAGTGTAAATGTATTAAAATGCATTCCTTGTCACTGACGTCTGCTTCCTTTAGGCTTCTACAGACTGGTGAATTTCTTAAACAATCTTTTCTTTTAATGAAAAAATGAAATGTGGATGAATTTTGACATGCACTTTATTGAATTTCCATATTCTACTGATTATCTACAGCATTCTAGTAATTAAATAATCGCTATATAAAAATACTGCTTCAAATCCTATTATAGCTTTGCGTCTGACACATAAAGGGCCCCATTTTGAGTTTGGCGGATGGAAAACTCCATTTGGCAAACTCCAGACAGGGTTGCCATCGCCTGCACGGCGACCTCCCTGCCGGAGCTAGTGTGGCTTTCCTGCTAAGTCGACAGGCGGAAACTTAGGCTACAGCATTGTCTCTGACTCGTAATCGAGCCGGCAGCAATGCTGTCACCTGCAGGGTGCACCAGCATCCTTGCAATGTTCACTGTCTGCAAAGTGATTGCATTGTGATGGTGCTGGACGGGGGCCCCTGTACATGTTCTCCACCAGCCATTTAATGGAGGTGCTACTGGCAGAGAACAAGGTTGTAATCTCCAGGGCAGCACTGCATGGCGCGCTGCCCTGGCAGATTAAGACCGCCGCCAGACTGCCGGGATCCAAGATACCGGTGAAGCTGATGGTTTCCTGGCATCCGACGGTCAGAGCTGTAATGTGGCAGTCGTACCACCTCCACGAGTGTGGCAGTCTACAGACTGCCACACTCGTAATAAGGCCCAATGTGTTTGTGTATGTAGATTGATCTTAAATGTGAAGAAAAAAAAATCAATGCAAATATCCTTTGTTCGTTTAACATGTAAAGTTTGTACATTGTATTTGCAAATGTGGAAGTTCTACCTGCAGGAGAATTTGCTGCATCCACAAATTTACGGTTAGGGTGGGGAATGTTTCTGTCTGCGGTCATCTTCTTAAAACGTGATTTAGGATAGCAAGCACTCACAAACTCTTACCTTTGTAGCCCACTTAGGGATACACATACCAACCTATTTCTCCCAGGGGCAATCGTAAATGTGCTCAGCATGGCAAAGTGGAAAAACACTGACACACAGAAGGTTTAGAGCAATGGTTCCCAACCTTTTGACTTCTGTGGGCCCCCATTTTATAATTACTGAAACCTGGGACCCCCACTGAATCCTTATTGGAATCCCGGGACCTCCCCACCAAGTCATTACTGGAAGCCTTGGACCCTGGCCTAATCATTATGGATGATTTGAACCGCAAAACAATACACAACAAATAAGGAACTAACACACACACAAAATATAACACATTTTTTTCATTTGTAAATAAATATATAAAAAATAAAAATGTTAATTTTAATAGGAAGGATGGAACTTTTCTAAATGCTACATCTCTTACATAATATATTCTGTTTGATCCACCTGCAGTGCACCTACAAATCAATCTGAGGGTATTTATTTAATTTTTAGCCTCCAATTTCAAATTCTTTGATATTTACAGTAAAGTTTTAAATTTTCAACTGTACATCTAGCTACTTAATTTATGTACACTTTATTAATTGGTTGATATTATTTAATTTTCTAAGCAGTCGCCGACCACAGGTTGGGAACCACTGGTTTAGGGGCAAAAGTTTCTAGTCACAGTTTGAAGTTTGCATGACAATCTGGGTAAAAATAAACTTGATTACTCTGGGTTTATAGTTTTCAGACATTTTGGGGGTTGGCAAGCTTTCCTGTGTCCCAGTTGTCACCTGTGACCGCTTACAGCAATTATCTACCATGAAGATCACATGAACCTCACTTGGTTGCGGACCTGGACCTTTACTGTTTTGTGCTATTGTTAACAGGCTGCAGAAGGTGAATTCAGGATGATAGCACATTTGCCATTTGTAGGGTAATGTTGGTGTTCACCACTGTGCAAAAGTATTAAAATAGGGCTTTTCTCAAACATTCTATATGTGGCTAAGGTGATGCTGCATGATTTTCATGGGTCAAAGCTCCTGAGATTCTGAAGAGGGGATAAAACATGGTGGTGATGGTACGTTTTCTGTGTTACCATACAAACCTAGGTCCAAAAAATGCAGACATACTACTCATAAAATCTGAATGACAAACCACATAGCCACATTTTGTTCACAAGGATGAAGGTTTTATCACACATGTGTTGTGTGTGAAAGGAGGGTAGGGGCAGACAGTCTGACATTAGACCACAGTGCACATTCGCTGTAAATTCTACAGCTTATAGATAACAAATTATCACTTGTAGCTTCTGGGCCTCTGATCTTCTAGAGTTCCAGATAGGAGGTTGGTTCTCCCATTGGCTCCATCAGAGGATCTGAAATGCAGGTGATAGGGAAAGGTAAAAGAGTTGTACACCGTTGGCCTGGAAGCCCAGCTTCTCACTCTTTCCTTAATTTTTACTTGACCAAAAGATCCCTGGCATTCAGGGGGCATTTCAGAGTCGCAATGAGGGCAGAGGGATAGATAAGCCACTCAATCACTCTACTAGATGCTAGATGGATGGCCATCTGTAAACATAAGCTGAAGGAAGAAAAAACAAAAGTCATGCTGGTGGGTAAATATGGCCCACTCAAATCCCCTTCTTTACTCCCTGATGGGTTGGAAGGCCTGCCTCCACCAAGTGACAACATAAAGTCCTTGGGTTTCTGGCTGGACTCCCACCTTACTATGGACTATCAATCCAAAAAACTGGCAGTCAAAAATCTGGCAGTCACCTGTTTCAGAAATCTGGCAGTCAAAAATCTGGCACCTGTTTCAGCCTATCAAGACTTCTTAGAAAAGTCTTTAAGATACTTTCATTTCAAGCCAAAAGACTAATCACTCAGGCTCTCATAATTTCACGTCTGGACTATGGAAATATCCTCTAGCTAAGCTCACCTCGATATATACTAAAAAGACTTCAGGTGGTGCAGAACGCTGTGGCACACCTACTCATCAAGATCCCCAGACATCTGTCTACAAAACCTGCTCTAGTTTCCCTCACTGGCAGCCTGTGGAACATCGGATCAACTTCAATGCCCTCTGCACTTTGCACAGACCCCTTCCTTAAACAGTTTGGAATGCCTTACATCCCTCAAAGAGCTCTTAGAACCTCAACGGCCTCCCTAATTAACATCCCACGGATTAAGAAAGCTACATTGGGAGGTCAATCTTTAGCATTTTGAGCCTCAAATCTCTAGAATTCCATTCCCTTGGAGCTCCATCAGGATAGCCAAGAAATGTCCTTTTGCAAGAATCTGAAGACCGTTTTGTTCACAGCATAAGTTGGCTCCTTGTCGTTCTGCTTCCACTCTAGTGATGGGAGGCCTTTGGGTAGCCTTGCGCTTTACAAACTCCTAAACTAAACTAAACCTGAGAAGCTGAAATGCAGCTAGCCCATCTCCCTACCCTGTTTCTAGTTTTTTACCTTGATCACAAATTATTTATTGTGTCTATAGGGCATCTAATGACCCCTGGAATAGAGTGGCAAATCGGAGAGTCTATCTACTGCCCCAGGGGAGATGAAATGCTGATGGAGTTTAGTGATCAATGAGAAGCCTTCCTTGTACCAGGATGACCTGGTCCCTACTCTGGCCAGATTCTCAAAGATAAACTTAAACTTAGTAGTGCGTTTAGTAATTTTTGGTACTCCCAAACTACTTATGGAGTTTTATGACTCAACAATACCTATACTTATGTATGTGAAGTTCACCACTCCTGGGCACTCCACAGTGGGGGCGGAAAAGTCTGCACATATAAGTATAGGGAGTGCAGTGTCATAAACTGAGAACTGAATTTTGTAGTAGATTATGTAGCACTAAAAAATTTACCAAAAAAGTGAATTTTGAAAATCACCCCTCTGTTTTTAATTTAATGTTTATGAGGGATGACCAACTTGATATTATCACCCCACCTGAACTGCAGTAGGTGCGCAGAGACCAGACAGAGGAGTCCTGGCTTCCCACTCCTTTTCTATTAAACAGTTTTTAAGCAAGAGGCACTTGAGTTTCTCCAAATGTGGGAAGGTTGTAGTAGAGCGTCTCCTATCATCTCCCTAAGGTACATGAAATGCACATGGTTGTATATGTCAGTCAGAGGCACATATTCTACTAAGATTTGCCAAAATCAAATACACGGAAGTCATGTGTCATTTCATGTCCCTCAAGGGAAGTAGATCTGGATAATACATCCAACTGCTCCTTCTTGGGCTCTAAAATTCAGATGATGGTTAGAGACTACAGAGTAACTTGCCTTGTGCAGGAATACCAGCTCTGCATTTGCTTCTATTTTTCCACTTTGCCACATCATTCCAGGTGAACTGATGGCATTTCAGGTGTGCCCAGGGGGAGGCATGTCCATTGGTATCAACCTTCTCTGATTTCCCAGGGAAGCTGAAATTCAACTTGTGAACTTTGAGATAAACATGTATTGTGCCATGATGGATGGCCTCTCATTCCACTTCTATTTTACTACTCCTCAAAAGTCCTTGATATCCAGAATTGTGTAAAGTAGATCTCCCCAAGGTGAAGAAACATTTTCTGTCTGCACTCAGTTTATTTCAATGTTGTGTCATATGGGTGAAATTAAAATGTTAAATTTCATTGCATGCTCTACTGTAAACCGTCTGCAGTGCTATCTGCTGAGAAATCTGTGTCTCGACTTAAAAGTACAGATCAGTGTCCTGATAGGAACAGGCAAGTTAATGTATCATATTGAAATCAAATACTAGTATGACTCCTTATCTTTCTTTTAAATGTATTTTGTTCTCACGTCCAAAACAATGCTTGCACAAAAGATGCCATGTCCCTTTTGAGATATTTATTAATAACCTTCAGCTGCACCTCTTGGTATCTGCTTTGAGCTATGAAGCCCAGCTTCCTACTGTGCTTCTATTACTTTAATTCACATAAAATGATCCAAAAACATTTTTTCTTTAATTACTACAAAAAACACTGAATGGATTTACACCAAATAACAAAAAGGCTTTCTGGACCAAGAGCTACATTTCTTAGGGAAGATTTCTGGTGCCCAAAGAGGATAAGATCAGAAGAAAACAGTATAGCTTTCGCTTTAGGGAACAATAAAATGCAGGAGCCAGAGAAAGGCATCTCTTGTGTCAGGAAACCCCTATCTATCTCCATATTATTTTATTCTTTTCTTGGCCAAAATGATCCCTAGTGTCAAGCGGGAATTGGAAGTCTTATGAAAGGGATAATGGGTAGTAACAGTTCTGAGCAGCCTCTCCTATCTAGCAATGCACAAAATGGATCCCGTTATTGAATATGATATGCCATGCAGGGTACGAAAAACACATGCCTGATCTGGTACTGCAAGAGGGCCATACAACTGTGGCATACATTCTTCCAACTAGGAACTACCAAAAAGGGAATCAAACCCCTCCCCTCAGTACAGGATCCCACTAACAATAGTTCTACAGTCACACACAGCTTATCACTTCCTTGAGGTGGCAAACTGAGGTGTAAATGCCCCAATATAGCTCCTTGTACATGACATGAAAGTCAATTAGCTAGTTATTTTTGCTGCATTAACGTAGCAAAGAAAGGGACCGAAAGTGAAGCATTGATGCTAGGTAGGTGCCTACTTTGCTTTGATATTCCTGTGGGTAGGCAGATAAATGGGTACACACCTTGATATGCTGGTTCCAGAGAGGAGAAAGGCTGCTGAGGCCTACTTAATTTGGGAGCGTGAGACTTGAAGCCAGAGGGTATTGACTCCGGCTGTGTTTTTACATGGGGGAGTCTAATGGGTGTTCCCCTTATCCAGAGGCAGCATAGCATGGAGGTAACCTCCATGATCTATGTCAGTGTCGGCAAAAGGCTAAGCATGTTTGCAGCGAAGGGGGACTCAAGGTGTGCACTGGGGTGGAAAAATAAGCATCTGGGACAGGAGTGTTTCTTTGGAGACCATCACTCCTACAGCCAACAGCACTGATGCTTTCAACCCCCACATACTGGAGTTCTTTATAAACTATATTGGTCTCTTTACAATAGGGTTGGAACAAAAGTCAGACAGACTTGTTGCTTTTTTATGGTCCCATCTCTTACTCTCAAAGCCTAAACAAGAGCTTATCATTTTCATTAGCTGGAGAAAGGAGTATTGTTTGTTCTAGATTGCTGATAGTGAGGCCTAAAGTGAAGAACCTAGAACTGAGTGTGGAGACTAAATGGTGAGAAGAAGCCTCCTGTTCATCATGTACCGGGACCACCAGATGTTCAAGGTTGTAGTTACAGTGACAGTTTTGATGCAAAGGGAAATCTAAGGGATGTTGCAAATGCTTCTCCCAAGTAATGAATTGGCTTGTTCTTGGTACTGTGGGAAAAGAGAACGATGTTTCAGAATTTTCTGTTGTTTTAACTGGTGTTCACACAGGCAGAGCAGATTCCCTTTAGACTTGAGAGCTACAGACCTCTGTGATTTATCTATTTTTGTACGTGTCAAGCTTTAAGCTGGAAACTTAGGCCCACATTACAACATTGGCGGTAAATGCCACCTACCGCCACGGTGATGGCCGCCAACATACTGTCGCCGTGGCTACCAGCCGCCAACTGCATTATGACCGTAGTTGGAATCCCGCCAGAAGGCTGACGGTCTTCCTTCAACGGTCATGGCGGCGGACGGTGGTAAGGTGGCGCTGCTGCCTGCAGCTACGCCACGCCAGAAAAACACCGCCTACCGTATCATGAGCCGTGATACGGCCTAGCGGTGTTTTGCTGGCAGACGCCGCTGCCAGAATCCCGTCTCCTGCCGGTGTGTGCTACAATGTATGTTAGTGTGTGTTGCAGGGTGTGGGTATGTATGTGTGCGTGCGTGGGTGGATGTGGGTATGCATGTGTGTATGAGTGTGTATGTGTGCGCGTGTGGGTGTGTGAATGTCGGGGTAGGAGCGGGAGGGTGGCAGAGGGGCCTGGGGAGGGTGCGGGGGAGACCGCTATCAGTGCCAGGGAAGGAATTCCCTGGCACTGATAGTGCCTACCGCCATGGTTTTCGTGGCAGTAAGATTGCCACAAAAACCATGGTGGTAGGCGGGGTCATAATCCAGAAGGTGGGATTGTGAGGCTGTTACCACCCTGGTGGACGGAGTGGTACATTGGTGGTTTGGCTTGAGCCAAACCGCCAATGTCATAATTTGGGAAAAGATGCCGCCATACTGTTGGCAGTACCTTTCCCAAAATTAACACCGTCTGCCAGGGTCGTAATGAGGGCCTAAATTCCTTTTTCTAGACTTCTACAGAGGTCTATGCTATGCTGACTCTTTCTATGCTTCATAAATAAAAACCTTGCTCAGGTGATCCTATGGTTGATCTATGTTTGGAAAAGAGAAGAGGAGTTTCATTATTGCTGTGTCCATCACTATTCTATATCTCATCTTCTTATGACTAAACCTACTGAGATATTTCAGCTTTTGAACTTATTCTTGGTATGCCTATATACTGGATTGATGTATAATCTTAAATAAAACCCCTTTAACTATATTTGGTGATTCCTGATCCTTAATGTGAAGTCACATTGTCTTCTTAAGTGATAAAGGCATTGTTGATGTTTTCTCCATTTCAATGCTTTAAGTCAACCAAAAAAGGTCCATATGACCAATGGGGAAAAATGTTTGATGACTTTCCTAAAAGATTGAGGTGTAAGTACCAGCAAACTGTCAAACGCATAACACATTAACATGTAGTCCAGAACCACAAGTTCAATAAATCTGTGAGCTGCATATGTGGGAGCAAAACCCCAATATTTTACTGCACCCCAATATTTTGATAACCCCAAAATTTACTTCCAGCACCCTTGATCTTGCGATAAGAGTCTCAACCCTCCTTGACATCTGGCCCAACACAATAGCAGAATGATAGAAACAGTGACTGGGACCACTCAATAAATGTGTTCTAGATCAATAACAATTAAAGGGTTTTATTACAAAATCTCAAAATAGGCAAATCATAAAAATGCAAAATGTATGTCATAAAACCACAGATACAGAGTACATAGTCAGAAATCTGAATTATTCAAAGGCCTAATACGCAACAAAAGGTATAAGAAGAACAGGAAAACTCTCAGGGGGAATAGGAAAGTCAACTAAATAATCAGACATAGTACTATGAGGAAAAGAAAGCATCTCTAAATTGTAACAGGAGGAATCACAAGGAACACCAAATCATTTCTAAGGGAAAAGGAAAGCCTCACTGGCTCACCTCCAAAATTGGAGGTTTATATACACATTTTGTACGCAGGTAGCTAAAAAAACTGAAATTCAGCATGACATGACATATTAAGCAAATCAGAATGATGATTATCACAAAAATAATTAGAACACTAACCTAATTATACAGTAAATGAAAGCTACCATCAACTTCCTCAGCAACAACACAGTCCAGAGATGTACAACACCACATGAAACATTTTCAAATAAAAGACTCAAACATCAGTGTGCTAGTGAACCTACATCGGAACGTCCAGGCAAACTATCCTTCAGATTGTTACATTATATAGATGTAGAAATGTTAGTTCATAATACACGCTCTCTAAGGAAAAGAACCACTTGTACCACAGTATCCTCTGTGCTGGGAAGACCATGGGAAGAAAAAACAGGCAGAGGGACATAGAATGGGAGAGGTAATGAGATGGAGCAAAATGAACAGAATATCAAAACAGTATCCATTTTAATAAAATGGTATCACTTCAAAATTGTGGCACAACTGATTACATTAATAAACACACTTCAAAACCTCTAAATAAAATTGTAACAAGTGCAACATTAACAATTCATCGATTATGACTACGTTCATTATATAAATCATTAATGTGCAAGAATAATTTGTCACGCAAAATTGCACATTTATAAAAAGCTTTGACATAGACACTGGGCACAATCCCACTGACATCTACAGTGAGGATTTCATATAACTCTGTAGGAGTGAAGGAAATGATCAAGTAGTAGACAACAGAGGTACCATGCTAGGGTGGGGACTGCACAACCTTTCCATGCTGAGGACTGTAACGGAAAGTGGCAAAGGAAACTACATCGAGTTTAGTCAGCCTCAGGGAGGCATACATAGCTCTCAATTAAGTCACATTTTGGAGGTTTGTCCAATACATCAAACTCATTTATATCATAAAAAGCCATTTCCCTTTCGTCACTCTATAGAGATTTCCTTCAGCATAACACATAGCAGTAAAATCTGGAAGCTGGGACCAAATTGTGATGTCAGTGGACCCTGATTGGAAGCATGATTGGACTGGGGCTTCTTGAAGTAGTGATGAAAATGAAGGACACGTCATGCTAATCGCTTTCAGCAACAAAATGTGAGGAGAGGAGTGCAACAGATGGGCCATTAATCATAATTGGAAAATTGGGCTGTTGTAGCTTGGTTGAAGACATTGGCATGGCTCAAGGCCATTAATGGCTGGTGCAGACATCTGCTCCAACATTCCAATGCTTGGTTATCTATTTCTCCCTTTTTATTTTGGCCTGGGCATTGGAATTTCCAAATACCATCATAACCCTCTGCCTTGAGCTAAACCTTTAGTGTTGTTAAAGATCCTCTCCCTTCTTATAGACAGTCACTTGCAGTAAGGGCCTATAAATTGGGTTTGAGGCCTTTAGCAACCAGTATTGTTCTCAGCACCAGGCTACAGTGCTTAATAAGTGTGTCAAGAAGATTCACCATTCAAATGGTTACTTGCTAAAAAAGTGGAGCTCATGCAGCCATTTCAGGTGCAGCAGAATCTCAAAGGAGTCCCATAGTTTCCCACTCTTCTGCACAACACTGCCCAATATAAAAAGAGTGTCTCACTTAAAAATGCTTCTAGAGGAATTATTGAGATATAGTATTGGTACATATGTTCTAGTCTTCGATTAATGAGTAAGACCACTCCGTACTGTTAAAATCCAATATATCACTCAATAGGATTCAGAAAAATGAACAGCAATTTCAACAAATGTCCATTTCATAATCAACAACCTCTCTAGATCATAAGATTGAATCCCAACTGCAGATCCAGAAAGGGGTTATAACCCTCCTCATGACACAGTTCTGCACAATAATTGCCTGTTTTTCAGTCCCAGTTCAAGCAATATCATGGACTTTCAATTCAGCTTGTCAAATGAGTAGGTATTGTTGACGTTTGGGCCTGTAGTGGCAGTCAGAGGCCCATCAGACCATCATGTTGTTAAATAATACCTACACATAAGAAAAATTAATTTAAAAAACAGTACGTGTAATCTATTAAATCAAACCATGTGTATCGCCTGTTGAACCCAAAAAAACACCATAACTCAGGTGTGGATATTAGTGTAAGCCACCACCTATATGACAAGGAAAGTTTAAAAAATACTTTAAAAACATAGCAAACGTGCACCATAAAGTACACTGTGTCAGGCTCACAACTGGAATAGCTATATTCTGCTACTTACAACAGGTTGCAAAAATAGGCTCTGTAGCAACACACCAGGGGACTTCAACCTACAAGCCCAAGTAAACAAATCTACAAAGATTAAAATATTAGAATTGCTTAACCCTCATACAACATAAACTCTAGAAAAACTCTGCCTCCATTGCAGCTTACTCATACCTTTTAAATATGGGACCGCTTGCGTCTGTATCCATCCAAATCCGCTCAACACATGCAAGCCAGAATCAAACATTGCTTGCCTTCCTGGTGAGTTTAAATAAGGAATTGGAAGGTCATGTGACCATTCCAGTTATATGGAGGCCATCTTAAACTGGCAAAAATGCCTAACTAATACCCAGAGTTTGGTAACTGTTGTAATTACGGTAAGTATACTGTTGTGGACCTCAGTAAGTTATTAAATAAAATATCCATCTGGGTCATCAGCTCAGTCCATGTTAGTAAGATATACATCCTGT
This sequence comes from Pleurodeles waltl, assembly GCF_031143425.1. Lineage (NCBI taxonomy): Eukaryota > Metazoa > Chordata > Amphibia > Caudata > Salamandridae > Pleurodeles > Pleurodeles waltl. Next base: position 1,130,038,294 of record NC_090448.1, read on the forward strand.
CTGTCTCCCAGTTACAGAGCATTCAGGTAGTCACATGTCACATGACAAATGCAGTAACTGTGGCGGCCATCTTTAAATGTAATAATGGCCAATCTAAATACTCTCCAATACTAAATCTACTTTCACAACCCTGCTGTAGGTAGCCCCAGAGTCTAGCTTATCCATAGAACAGATATAAAAGACCCAACCAATTATTCTCAGCGCATTATTAGCCATCAACGACAACAACCAATACAACTAAATGTCAGAAATGAAAGTACAGATGAAGGGACTCACAGCCCTCATACAAACCATAAGAAAGAAAAGTTCACAATAGGAACTCGTGAAAGGGACCATACCCTCTCTAGAAGAGCTGCTAGGTGACGATTCAGTGTCCGCAGTTGCAGCCACAGAACCATGAAAGGCGGTTAGGATCCATAACTGTCTATGTGGACTACATCAAATAACTGTTCCGTTCAAGATAGTCTATCTATGACGTTGCTAGTATCTACCATTCCATCTGGTGATTCAGACCCTTTTTAACTGTATCTGCAACCCAAATCCATCAGTACTTTTTAATGGTCAACAGGCGATCCACATTTACACGTCTTTTCGAGGGATTTATACCATCAAGTACAAACCAGTGCATATCGTTGGGGGTATGTTTCATAAGACTGTAATGTTCAACCATAGGAGCATTCACAACATTACACCGTATTCGTGATTGATGTTGAATAATCCATTTTCGGACCCCCTGAGTTGTTTTACCAATGTAAAACACAGAACATGGGCATTGAATACAGTAATTAACATTTTTAGAGCCACAATTAGAAAAATGTTTCAGCTGCCAAGTTCTCTCATTTTGACCACATGTTTATACAATTTTAGTGGAAGCACATGCACTGCAATTCCCACATGGGTAATGTCCAACCCTTGGTGTTAGCTCCCAGATGTTACTCAGTGTGCGTGGTTCTGGTTCAATGTAGGCCCTCACTAGACTGTCTCTAAAGTTTTACCCCTTTTGAAGGCAAATAATGTTTTTTCAAGTGCAATATCGAGAGAGGCTAGTAAGTGCCAATTTATTTTAAAATAATCTTTTTAATTCCATTTAACTCTGAACCAAAAGTTGTAACACAAGTCATACAAGAGTGAACAGCTTTCTCTTTGCCCTGGAGTAAGGCTTGTCCATCGTAATAACAGGCACATTTCAGGGATCTTTTAACCAGTCTATAAGGATAGCCTCTTTTGATCAATTTGTACTTTAGAAACTTGGCTTCTACAAAATAGTCGTCTTTCTTGGTGCAATTACGTTTAATCCTTAAGAATTGCCCAAATGGTAAATTGCCCCTTAAATTCCTGGGATGATGGCTATTATATCTCAGAAGAGTATTTCTGGCAGTGAGTTTAGTATATAGGCCTACATACAGCTCACCCTCATCAACTTACATTTTTAAATCTAAAGAATAAATGGAATGGGTATCATACTCCAGGGTAAATTTTAATTTGGTATTTTGATTATTAATCCATTTGTGAAAATGTAGTAAGTCACCTATTGGGCAATGGCAAATAAAGAAGATGTCATCTATATACCAGAGCCATTTTGTGATGTAACTGCCACAAGGATTCTCCTTAAAAAAAAACAGAGCATCACTAAATTGAACATAAATATAGAAGTAGATTTTGACAAGGTAAGGAACCTCATACCAAACAAAGAGCTTGATGTACAAAGTATTCATTCACAAGAAGTAGTTGCAAGCAGTCATCCAACTTTCTTCGAATAGAATAGTATTTTGCTAACCGACCTATGTACAAATAGTTTAGTTCACAATACACAGAATCATAGTGGCTTGCATTCTGACCTACCTTAACAATATTCACGAGGTAGGTCTTGAATTGTGACTCACTATGATTGTACAGGAATGGTGGCCTGCAGTGGTCAGCAGACCACAATGCCTATGGATGTATTTAAATAAAGTTGTCTTTCTATAAATGCAGCCCATTTTCCTAACAGAAAACATGACTGCATTTAAAAATGTTTTTTTGTTCTTTTAATGTTTCCTACTCCCCAACAATTGTTTTTTATTATATTCACCAAGGTGAAGGGGGTCACAAGGAGGATATTTGTAAATGTGTTACTAAAGCCAGTTCTGGAGAAGGTAGCTTACCAGTATTTTGTAACTCGATCACTTTCTCAAAACATTAATACAACCCTTAAGGAATTGCTATTTGGAATGGATGCCCTAAACACACCCAATCCAAGTAACTATTTGTTATGGGTTTCGTACATGACAAATAGCTATTTTGTGATTTTGTAAGATGTAAGATTTGCAACTCCAAAATTGCTTTGTCTGTCAGGCGCACGTTCTCAGCCTAGTAAATGGGGAAAGATATGTATAGACAGTTTCTTTTTTTGAATTTAAACATTTTAGGCAAATGTTGCATTAAAAGACTTTGATGCAAAGGCATAGATATTGCCCATTTATCACAAATCTTCAAAGAAAAAACATGATACATGAATTTCACAGGCAAGCGCCTAAGGTGATAAAATTTAGTATGACAGATCTATGTGTAGAGCATCATGAAAAAAAGTATTTTGAATGCAGCAGTAAGGGTAATATTTACAAGGCCCATGGCACAGGGTCGATATGATGCATTTCTGTCCTGTTCTCCTGCACTGATGCACAAATTGCTGCTATGTGCCAATGCAGGCACCCTTGCACCTTGGTGCAAGGGTGCCTGCATTGTGGGGATGATTGTTATTGTGTTGGAAGGGGCACCATAATGCACATAGACAATCAATGGAGGCACTTTTCTCCTTCTATGTGTGCTGCTAAATTCAGCACACATAGGAAGAGGAAAAAACGGGGAGAAATAAATATATTTCTCACTGTTGTGTCACTCTCACGCCACCCCTGGGGAGACATAGGCTTTTGATGCATTCCCAAGTTTCTGAAACCTTGTAAATCTGGGAATGCTTCAAAATCCATAGATGTTGTGTGGGAACACCCACATAATATTCATGGAAATGCCTCCCTGATGCAAAGAAAGGCAATGCAGCAACTTGTGCTGCGTTGCCTTACTCCATATCTACAAGGCCATGTAACGCCACGCAAAGATACTCTGCGTGGTCTTGTAGATATGGGTGTGAAGCCTTCGCCGCCGCTGCGTCTCAGCCCACTTGTAAATATGGACCTAAGTACACATGGGGCCCATAAGAGACTGCGCTAAATGTTTACTTTAATTTACTTTCTATGCCAGTACTCAGAGAAATAATACTCACCACTGATAGAGCTGGTTGGCTGCTTTGTTTTAGCTTTTGATTTCAAATTGGATTTGCCTCTTTGAACTCTCTTTGTTTTTCACGTTGGACAGGGGCATGTGCATGTTTGTTTAGCAGACTTTTTTATTTTACTTAATTTATGTTTTTTGTGTGGCACAGATATAATTCAAGAAGATGTTAACAACTGTAATAAGAGTATGGCCATATCTAAGTGAGACAGTGGGGTCCCATGGTGACTGTCCGGTAACGTCTGGGAGGGTGGGAGTGTTTACCACAATGTGTTTGTGTGTTGTGCAGGCTGAGCCTAGAGCTTGAATCCGATTTAAAATTGAGCTCCTGCACAGGGGGAATTAGTTCACTGCCACTAGAATCCAGGCAGCATGACCCCCAGTAATCTGACATGCATTATGTGCATGCATAGCTGCAAATTTTCAGGCTGTTCATGTGTGACATTTCTATGATTTCAGTGTACCTATGAGTGACATTTTACTGCCAAATGTGTGACTCTCCAAGCGTCGCATACTATGTGTAATACAGTTTTAAAATAATGACTTGCATATTCACAGAACCTTCTTCATATCACGTCTGTGCACTCTAAGTAAACAATTCGGTATTAATCAATGCACCAAACAGGATTTAATTTTGTGCCTCTCTGACTCAACGAAATGCAGAAAACAGAGTTGAAATTATAGAAGGTAAATCACTTTCCATTTCCAAATCTTGTTGCTGTATGCAAGTATATTTTCTGACTAATGTACTGATGTATGCAACTCGATATGGTGGTCTATGGGAGGATTAAAAAGTTTAAAAAGTCATTTTAAAATATACATTTTGAGATGCTATCATGTCCATTTGAAGTTGGAACGCCAGGGCTGCATAATTAATGGAATTTAAGATTTGAACCTCGATACAGCAATCCCCTTAGGACTGAGGAACTGGTCAAGAAAGAGTAACTCGGGGTCCAATTCCCCAAATAATTTCTCATTCTACCTGCTTTTTCACACAGAGATTTTGACTGCTTTCCATTTTATTAAAAATTGGTCTTTAATTCTAGAAAAATACTGTAAAAAAAACAGGTGCTACTAAGAATTAGTAGCCTTTTTTGCTAAAGAACAAACCAGTTCCCAAAATGTGAAAATTGAGGAAAGCAGTAATGCCGGTACGCAGTTAAAACCAGGCTCTATGTATCAGTAAAGACCCAAGAACATCACCTTAAGCCAAAAATGCATGTATAATTCAACCAAAATCACTTCCTTGTTAGTCAATATTCTATGTGACAAGAGTCTTTACTTCTGCGCCCAATCCTATGATAGCATCAGGCCAGCCTATCCAGGCTGCCATTGAGTGTGAAGATAGAGGTGTTACTTTACTTTCAAGATGGAAATACAAAACAAAATATATTTAAAATCAAACATGCCACTTTCTGCTAAGCCATTAACAAGAGGAAGGGGTCACCAAGAGAAGCGGAGGTTCAGTGGATCATTGCCTACTCTTACAAAATGAAACTTGCACTTTAATTTTTTTAACACCCATTTCCCTTTAAGGAAACCAGGTTGCATTTTTTCAAAAAATGCTTTCTTTAAAACCTGATGTCAGCAAGCCACCATCCTTGTGATGGCTGAGATTCCAAGTGGGTCACAATTTGAGACCTGCCTCATTAATATTCATGAGGTAGGTTGATCTGCAACCCACTAGGAATTGGTAAATTGCAAATAGACCTATTGTATGTAGGTCAGTTCACATATTACCACACTGTCTACATAAATACTGGTCGCAAATTGTGCCAAGTGTTTTGCAATCAGTGCTATGTATATCTGGCACTAAGTTGTAAGTTCTTTAGTTACACACTTCTTCAAAAATACAGCTAGTGATTCGATCACTTGTGCTATTTACACTTCAACAGTGTTTCCAACCACCCTCCTGTCTGCCCGTTGCTTGAAGTATCTGTTAGCCTACTAGCATGCTCTCTCACCAGGCTATGCATCCCTCCCCTTTTATCCACTTGCCTGTGTAAAGTAATATGGCACTTCATTAGCTAGAAGCCTGGGCAGCATCACACTGCCCATTGGTCCTTTAACATTACGAGCCAGACTGGTTTCAAAATATTGGCTGCAATTTGTAACCATTGTCTTTGCAGCCAGTGTCATAATTTGCAAACCGACCTGTTAGAAATGGGGTCTTTGGTTGGCAGTCAGGTTACCCCCTGTCCAAGCAAGGACCCTCACTCTAGTCAGGGTAAATCACACACAATCCAAATTATCCTGTGCCCACCCTCTGGTAGCTTGGCACTGAGCAGTCAGGCTTAACTTTGAAGGCAATGTGTAAAGTATTTGTGCAATAAATCATGCAATAACACAGTATAGCACCACAAAAGTACACCACACAGTGTTTAGAAAAATATATAATATTTATCTGATAAGATGCAGGTCAAAACGATTAAAAAACAATAAGTATATGTTGTGATATAACTGTAAAAGTGATATAAAGGGGGTCATTACGACCTTGGCGGTTGACGGAGAAGTGGCGGTTTTACCGCCAACAGGCTGGTGGTAAAAAAATTGGAATTATGACCATGGCGGTACTTCTCCGATCAGACTGCCATGGCGGAGACGACCGCTGGGCTGGAGACTTGGGTCTCCAGCCTGGCGGCCGTCACAAGACCGCCGGCGGTGTCATGACCCGGCTTACCACCATGGATTTCATGGGGTTTGGAACCGCCATGAAATCCATGACGGTAAGCACTATCAGTTCCAGGGAATTCCTACATACTCACACGCACCCACACATCACACCACACCCCCCACCCCCCTCCCCTAACGGACGATCAACTTACCTTGTCCGTTGATCTTACGGGAGGGGACGGGATCCATGGGGGCTTCTCCGCCGCCACCACACCGTCAACAGAACACCGTGACGCCGAATCACAGAACGTGATTCGGAGGGCGGTGTTCTGTTGATGTGGCGGTGGAGCAACCTCCACTTCCCCACCGCCCGCCAGTATGGCTGCTGGTGGCTCTCTGTCCGGAAAAGGAAGGAGGGCTGCCAGCAGTCATAATACGCCGAGTAAAAAACTGCCACCACTGGTGGTCTTCAGCACGGCGGTCCCTCGGCGGTCTTGTTAAAAGACCGCTGAGGTCGAAATGACCCCCAAAGTGTCTTAAGTCTTTTAAAAGCAATAAATGTCTCTTTCAAGCACAAAGTACCTGGTTTGCATGCAAAATCTCCGCAACGAACCGCAGAGGAGGTAATGCGTGGAAACAAAGGGGTGTTCGCCGATTTCTCAGGCCGCACACGGCGATGCGTCATTTAGTTTTCACGCAGGAACGGCTGTGCTTTGATTTCCGGCGCTCGGTTGTGGATCCTCTTCGGACGCCTCGGGGACGATGCATGGATTTCCCACGCTGGCAGGATGAAGTCACAGGAGCTGCGTTGATTCGATGGCAGTTGCGTTGAAATTTCTACTGCACTGCGGGCGCTGCATCGATTCCTCTCTGGAAGTCGGGCGGTGGCTCAGCTGTGCGTCGATCCAGTAGGCCGTGCGTACAATTTTCATTCACTACGCAGGCGCTGCATCGATCTTCTCGATGCAAAGTCAGTCTACGTTGTTCCGGTTTGGTGTGCGGTAATTTTTTCACTGTGGTGCAGGCTGTGCATCGTTTCTGACAGGCTGTTTCGATTTTCACCGCACAAGGAGCCATTCTTGTAGAGAAGTCTTTTTGGTCCTGAGACTTCAGGGTACAGGAGGCAAGCTCTATCGAAGCGCTTGGAGAGCACTTCTTCACAACAGCCAGAGAGCAGCAAGGCAGCAGGGCAACATCAAGGAAGCAGTCCTTCACAGAAAGCAGACAGGTGAGTCCTTTGGACAGCCAGACAGTTCTTCTTGGCAGGATGCAAGTTCTACTTCAGGTTCTCTTCTCTAGGAAGTGTCTGAGTTGGTAGGGGCAGGGGCCCTGTTTAAATACCCAAATGTGCCTTTGAAGTGGGGGAGACTTCAAGGAGTGGCTGAGAAGTGCACAAGGTCCCCTTTCAGTTCAATCCAGTCTGCTGGGGTCCCAGTAGGGGGTGTGGCAGTCCTTTGTGTGAGGGCAGGCTACTGTCCTTTGAAATGCAATTGTCAGGCTCTCCACCCTCCCAGCCCAGGAAGACCCATTCAAAATGCAGATGAAGGTACGTGAGGCTGAGTATCCTGTGTTTGGGGTGCGTCTGAGTGAATGCACAAGGGAGCTGTTAACTAAACCCAACCAGACGTGGATTGTAACGCACAGACGAATTTAAGTGCAGAGAACTGCTCACTTTCTAAAAGTGGCATTTCTAAAATAATAATATTAAATCCAATTTCACCAGTCAGCAGGAATTTGTTTCACCATTCTGGCCATACTAAATATGACCTTCCTACTCCTTTCAGATCAGCAGCTACCATTCAAACAATATATGAGGACAGCTCCAATGTTAGCCTATGAAGGGAACACGCCTCACGGCAGTGTAAAAACGAATTTAGGAGTTTTACACTATCAGGACATGTAAACTACACAGGTACATGTCCTGCCTTTTGCCTACACAGCACCCTGCCCTATGGGTTACCTAGGGCATACCTTAGGGGTGACTTATATGTAGAAAAAGGGGAGTTTTTGGCTTGGCAAGTACTTTTAAATGCCAAGTCGATTTGGCAGTGAAACTGCACACACAGGCCTTGCAATGGCAGGCCCTGGGCACATATAGTGCACTTTACTAGGGACTTATAAGTAAATTAAGTAATCCAATTGGGTATGATCCAATGCTACCATGTTTAAAGGACGAGAGCATATGCGCTTAAGCACTGGTTAGCAGTGGTAAAGTGCGCAGAGTCTTAAAACCAGCAAAAACAGTATCTAAAAAGTGGAGGGAGGCAGGCAAAAAGTTAGGGGTGACCACCCTAAGGCTGCCAGGTCTAACACGACCTATATACTAATAGGTGGGTTTGTAAATTTCTGATTTGTAGTAGACCACAATTCGACCTACCACATGAATATTAATGAGGTAGCTCACATATTGCGACTCATTAAGAATCGCTGCCAGAGGGTTGGTGACCTGCTGGAATCAGTAGACCGCCATATCTGTGATTGAATTTTAATAATTTTCTAAATGCAGCCTGTTTCCCTTAAAGAAAACAGGACTGCATTTAAAAAGAAAACAGTCTTTTTTGTGTGCTTAAGAAGACACAGTGGTTTCATTGACCACTGCCTCCTCTTAAGTAAACTTTTTTTACATTCACAAAGATGATGGGGTGCCAATGGGATCCCTTTTCTTGTGAGAATGAGCTGCCATCACATGTTTGTAATCTGAAAAGTATTTACATTTTAAGACACAAATTCAGACACAAAACAATAATACATACCATTCCAATCTGGTATTTAGAAAGGACGCACTAAACACCTCCCTACAAACACCAAATTGGAATTTGGTCACAAACCAAAACTGAGACTCAGTAACGTGTCACTGAATTGCAGTTTGGGTCTCATACGTAACAAAATGTTTTTTTGCGGTTGCAGGTAGCCAATTCTGTGAATCATTCCATTTGGGAACGCAAAAAAGCTTACTACATCTGTCCCAAACTCCTCGCAGATGTGGGCAGTGGTAAAGGGAGGTAATATTTATGTATTTTTATATGTGTGTGTATGAGTATCCTTGGCATGGTCTCCCTTAACTTTTTGCCTCTGTTCCCGAGGTTGCTGATGTGTGCTGGACTCTGATTTTGCTGTTTTCGTTACTCTGGGCACTTTACCACTGCTAACCAGTGCTAAAGTGCAAGTGCTCCTTTACAAAATGTGTATGTGATTGGTTTATCCATGATTGGCATATTTGATTTACTAGTAAGTCCCTAGTAAAGTGCACTAGAGGTGCCAGGGCCTGTAAATCAAATGCTACTAGTGGGCCTGCAGCACTGGTTGTGCCACCCACATAAGTAGCTCTGTAATCATGACTCAGACCTGCCATTGCAGTGTCTGTGTGTGCAGTTTTACCTGTAAATTCGACTTGGCAAGTGTACCCACTTGCCAGGCCTAAACCTTCCCTTTTCTTACATGTCAGACAACCCTAAGGTAGGCCCTAGGTAGCCCCAAGGACAGGGTCAGTGTATGGTTAAGGTAGGACATATAGTAATGTGTTTTACATGTCCTGACAGTGAAATATTACTAAATTCGATTTTCACTGTTGCAAGGCCTGTCCCTCTCATAGGTTAACATGGGGGCTACCTTTAAATCTGATTAAAGTGTAGATTCCCTTTGGGAGCGGATGGACATGTGGAGTTTGGGGTCCCTGAGCTCACAATTTAAAAATACATCTTTTAGTAAAGTTGATTTGAAAATTGTGCGTTTGAAAATGCCACTTTTAGAAAGTGAGTATTTTCTTGCTTATACCATTTCTGTGACTCTGCCTGTTTGTGGATTCCCTGTCTGGGTCAGTTTGACAGTTGGGCTGGTTGCACCTCACACCAGACAGTGACACAAAGGGAGCTGGGGTGTAGCCTGCGTATCCTGATGAGCCATCTGTGCTAGAAGGGGGGGGAGGAGTGGTCACTCGCACCTGAAAGGGCTGTGCCTGCCCTCACACAATGCAGTCTCCAACCCCCTGGTGAGTGTCTGGGGCCTGGCCTGGGCAAGGCAGGATTTCACATTCCAAAGAGACTTTGCTTGAAGTAGACCTACTTCAAAGGATAAACTGGGTATAAGAAGGGCACCCAAAACCACAGACTTTAGAACACTTCTGGAAACAAGAGGAACCTCTGCCTGGAGAAGAGCTGAAGAGCTGAAGAGCTGAGGAGTAGTTCTGCCCTGCCAGTGAATGTGCTTTGTGGAGCTATCCTCCATTTGCTGCTTCTGCCAGAGTAAGAGGGCAAAGACTGGACTTTGTGTGCCTTACATCTTGTGAAGAAATCTCCAAGGGCTTGATTTAGAGCTTGCCTCCTGTTGTTTGAAGTCTCAGAGACAGCAAAGACTTCTCTCTGCCAGCACCTGGAGTCTCTGGCGAGACTCTTGCTCTGACAAGTGGTGCCCTATCCAGTCCCTGGGCCCTTGAAAGGAAAGCTGGTGGAAATCCAAGGAAATCGATTTCGGACGACTTCGAAACAATGCCGCTGCTGAATTCGGTGATGCCGCCTGCACCCGACGCCGTGGCCTTCGCTGGAACACAACGCTCTTTGCAGGCCTGACGCCGCAGCAGCCCCACTGAAATCCGCGACTCCGTGGAAGTCGCCGCACCACGTCGTGACCGATGCTACTCGAAGTGCGCGGATTCAACATTTTGCATCGACGCCGCAATCCCGGGCTTTGTGCATCGACTTGTTTTCACTCTTCACCAAAGGTACTGTACTTGGGGGTCTACACTACTCCGTGTTCAGTGCCGCTGGTGTCGGCTTGTTGGGAACGACTCCGTCACGACACTGTGTTAACACCTCATCCAAGCATTTTGGTTTCAAAGCACTATTTTTTAGTTTAATCTTTACAAATTAATAACTTGACTTGAGTATGTCGGATTTTTTACGTTTTGGTCTTGTTTTGTTTAGATAAATATTTCCTATTTTTCGCAACTTGTGTTGTGTCATTTTGTAGTGTTTTCGTTGAGTTACTGTGTGTGTTGGTACAAATACTTTACACCTAGTACTCTGAAGTTAAGCCCACTGCTCTGCCAAGCTACCAAGGGGGTAAGCAGGGGTTAGCTGAGGGTGATTCTCTTTTATCCTGACTAGAGTGAGGGTGCTTGCTTGAACAGGGGGTAACCTGACTGTCACCCAAAGACCCCATTTCTAACATTGGTGATCAGCAGTTGTGATTTGGACTTGTATTTGTACTTGACATACAGTAATTAAGTGTACACTACTGTTTTGAGTGCAGACCACTACGTGACCACATACTATATGTTTGGTGATCTTTTGATTTTTCTCTTTGGGACTGTTTTTATTCCACTCCATTTTTTTATCGCTGATTCCTTGATTTTGGGAACTTGTTTTTCTGCCTTTGGAACTTCACACTTGTTTTTGAATTTTCATCAAGTCCCAAGCTGGAGATGCATCAGTTGGAGCTGACTTTGACCTTGAGAAATTGGAGGGTTATATCAAGGCTCAGTTGAAGCAGTTCTGTAAAAGTTTTGACTGTCCCATTAAGAGCTCATCCAGGAAGGAGGAGCTGCAAAAGGTGCTGAGGGCCTGGGTGACAGCCAAGAGCACTGAAGGGCACACAGAGGATGAGGGAAATGAGGAGGAGGAGGAAGAGTGTTCAGTACACAATGGTATTGTGGGTGGGCCTCTTTTGTCCTGAGAGAAGGTCTCCAGGGCAGGTAGCAGTGTCCCATCCAAGGGTCTTACACCTGAAGATTTGCAAGACAGGCAGTCAGAAAGGGAGCACCAATTGTAGCAGAGAAGGCTGGCTCATGAGGAGAGGAAGATACAAATGGCTCACGAGCTTAGCTTGAAAGAGATGTATCATAGAAGCCAGTCCAGTAGAGATGGTGGTAGCAACCCTACAGTGCAGCCTGAGAGGAGGCTGCACATTCCGCAAGACCTTCTGAAAGATTACAAGAGGGAGGATTACATATACTTGTGGTTCAAGGGGTATGAGTCTGCTCTCCAGATGAATCTGGTCCATGAAGCTCATTGGGGGGAGGCTCTGTGGAAGCACTTTGAGGTAGAGGGGAGGGATACACTGACACCCTTAGAGAATGCTCAGAATCTCACCTACTCTAACATGAAGGATGCCTTGCTTAAAAGGTATGGTCTTACCCCTGAGCAGTACAAGGATAAGTTTAGGTCCTACAAGAAGAAGGAATCCCAAACATGGTTGGAATGTGTTGATTCTTATTGCAGGTCACTGGATGGTTGGGTGAAGGGCAGTAAGGTAACTACGTATGATGGGCTTTACAATCTGATTGCTTGGGAGCACTTGTACAGTTTATGTTTTCCAGAGCTGCGCCAGCACCTGATTGACAGCAAGCTGACTGACCCCAGGAAGCTTGTGCAGGAAGCGGACCGCTGGGAGAGCACCAGGGTCCTAAAGAGGTATGGGGGAGACCATGCCAAGGGTGGGCAGGGTCCCTCTCAGAAGAAAGGGGGGTAAGGGTAAACAGGGGGAGTTCTCTAAAGGGCCCCAAACTGATTCCCAGGGTAAGGATTCCCAACCCCCCAGTGAAAAGAAGCCATGGTTCTCCAAAGGGAAGCCAGTGGCAGGTGGTCCCCCACGTAAGTGCTATGTATGTGACCAGGTGGGTCATGTGAGGGGGGACCCCAAATGCCCCAAAAGTACACTGGCACCCACTGGTGCGCCTTCCCAGGGTTTGGCTAGTGTAGCGCTTGGGGAGGAGTTGGTTTCAGGTGGGTTGGAACCAGCTGAGATGACCCTTGTCTCACTAGGGGACAGTGAGATGGTCCAGAGAACCCTAGTGCCTGAAAACACTAAGAAATACAGGCAGTGGGTGACCATTAATGGACAGAGGGTGGAGGCTCTGAGAGAAACAGGAGCCAGTGTGACTACGGTGAGGAGTCCGCTGGTATCTGAAGAGCAGATTGATCCCCGGGTACTTCACCAAGTAGTTGCAGTGGACAACTCAGAGCGCCTGTGTAGAGTGGCGCAGGTTCCCTTTGAATGGGGGGGGTCTCAGGTTCCTTGAAGGTAGCTGTGAGTCCAAACATGCCTGTTGATTGTTTGCTAGGCAATGGCCTGGAGGATTCCCCTTGGAAGGAGGTGGAACACAGGTCTCACTTGGAAATGTTGGGTCTGCCTGGGTGGGTATGCGTATCCACCCGGTCAATGGCAGCCTGTCAGGGTAATCAAGAGCCCCTGGAGCCTGAAACAGTGGCCCAGGGGACCGCCAAGGAGAGGAAGGGCAGGGGGCGTGGGAAACCAGCCCCAGAAGTTCCCACAGTCTGGGAGGAGGCGGAGCCTGAGGGTGACTTCCTGGAGCCTACAGGGGAACAGGTGGCTGAACTGGGGGAGGTCCCTGAGCTGTCGCAGTGGCAGCAGGAAGGGGGGCCCACCAGGGAAGCATTCTGTGCAGCACAGAAGTCATGCCATACTTTGGAGGGTTTGCGGCAGCAGGCTGCAGACCAGGCAGCTGGCAAGGAGCCAGGATCACACCTGATTTATTGGGAGGATGACCTCCTGTATAGCGAGCCTAAGGTTCCTGAGCCTGGGTGAGCCTGTGTGCTGGTGGTACCCCAGTGCTTCAGGGCCTTACTACTGGGGTTGGCTCATGATGTGCCTTTAGCTGGACATTTGTGGCAGGACAAGACCTTTGAGAGGCTTGTCACCCACTTTTACAGGTCCCTAATGCGCAGGCACTCAGATGCACATTGCAGGTCTTGTCAGACTTGTCAGGCAAGTGGCAAGAGTGGGTGGAAATGTAAAGCTCCCCTCCAGCCTTTGCCTGTTGTCAGTACCCCCTTTGAGAGGGTAGGCATTGACATTGTGGGGCCTCTGGATCCCAAGACAGCCATGGGCAACAGGTTTATCCTGGTCTTGGTGGACCACGCCACCCGGTACCCAGAAGCCATTCCTTTGAGATCAATCCCTTCCCCTGTGGTGGGTTGTGCATTGATGGGGGTTTTTACCCACATGGGGTTCCCCCAAGGAAGTGGTATCTGATAGGGGTACCAACTTCATATCCACGTATATGAAGTCTCTATGGAAGGAGTGTGGGGTAACCTACAAGTTCACCACCTCTTACCACCCCCAAAGTAATGGGCTGGTTGAGAGATTCAACCGCGCCTTAAAAGGCATGATCATGGGCCTGTCAGAGCCCTTGAGGTGGAAGTGGGACGTCCTCTTGCCATGCCTTCTGTTCGCCTACAGGGAGGTGCCTCAAAACGGACTTGGGTTTAGCCCTTTTCAGCTGATTTATGGCCACCCTGTGAGGGGACCTTTGAGTCTGGTTAAGGAAGCTTTGGAGAAAGCTCCTAGTAAATCCCCCCAGGATGTATTCAGTTACATGCTGGCTTTGAGAAACCAGACTGCCCGCTTCAGGAGTCTCGCTCAGGAGAACCTGGAAGCAAGCCAGGAGGATATGAAACAGTGGTATGACCAGAATGCCACTCTGGTCGAGTTTCAACCTGGACAAAAAGTGTGGGTGATGGCACCAGTGGAGCCTAGGGCACTCCAGGATAAGTGGACTGGGCCATTTGAGGTGGTGGAGCGCAAGAGTAAAGTCACCTACCTGGTGGACCTGCGGTCTCCAAGGAACCCTTTAAGGGTCCTGCATATCAACCGCCTCAAACCTCACTTTGAGCGGACTGAACTGTCCATGCTCCTTGCGACAGATGATGGGGTAGAGGAGGAGAGTGAGCCTCTTCCTGACCTCCTGTGTGCAGGAGAAAAAGATGGGTCAGTGGAGGGAGTGATCCTCTCCCCCTCCCTGACTGAGGAGCAGCAAGGTGACTATTGCCACGTGTTGGAACAGTTTTCCTCACTGTTTTCCCTAATCCCAGGAGTTACACACTTGTGCACACATGATGTGGACACTGGGGACAGTACACCTATTAAACAGAAGGTTTACAGGGTGACTGACAGGGTCAGGGCATGCATTAAGGATGAGGTATCCAAAATGCGTACCCTAGGGGTTATTGAGCACTCCAGCAGTCCTTGGGCCAGCCCTGTGGTATTGGTCCCAAAGGCTGCTGCACCTGGTGCCACTCCAGAACTCAGGTTCTCTGTGGACTACCGGAGACTCAATGCGGTCAGCAAGACTGACGCACACCCCATCCCCCGAGCTGATGAGCTCATTGACCGGGTAGGAGCTGCCAAGTACCTCAGTACGTTTGATTTAACAACTGGGTACTGGCAGATTGCCTTAACTGAGGGGGCCAAGGAGAGGTCAGCATTATCTACACCAGATGGACACTTTCAATTTAAAGTGATGCCAATTTGGGATGAAGAATGCCCCTGCCACCTTTCAGAGGTTGGTCATCCAGGTGTTGGCTGGGCTGGATGAGTTCAGTGCTGCCTACCTGGATGACATTGCTGTGTTTAGTTTCACATGAGAGGAACACATGCAACACCTTTGGAGAGTGTTAAAGGCCCTGCAGAAGGCAGGCCTCACTATTAAGGCGAGCAAGTGCCAAATAGGGCAGGGTTCCGTGGTGTACTTAGGACACCAGGTGGGGAGTGGCCAGGTGGCACCCCCTACAGCCTAAGATTGACACAATTCTTGTTTGGGAGCCTCCCAAGACCCAGACTGAAGTGAGAGCCTTTTTAGGTCTCACAGGATATTACATGAGGTTTGTTAAGTGGTATGGTGCCATTGTTACCCCCTTAACTGAGTTGACTTCTAAGATTCAACCCAGGAAAGTGATCTGGACAGAGGCTTGCCAGAAGGCTTTTGATGCCCTGAAGGCTGCCATGTGCACAGCACCTGTGCTGAAGGCACCTGACTACTCCAAGGAGTTTGTTTTGCAAACAGACGCCTCAGAGCATGGTATTGGAGCAGTACTCTCACAGCTTAATGAAGAGGGCCTACATCAACTCGTAGCCTTCATTAGTAGGAGGTTACCACCCAGGGAACATAGGTGGAGTGCCATAGAACGTGAAGCATTTGCTGTGGTCTGGGCATTGAAGAAGCTAAGACCCTACTTGTTTGGGACTCACTTCCGAGTTCAGACCGACCACAAGCCCCTCAGATGGTTAATGCAGATGAGGGGTGAGAATCCAAAACTGTTGAGGTGGTCCATTTCCCTACAGGGGATGGACTTTACAGTGGAACACCATCCTGGTACAGAACACGCCAATGCTGATGGTCTGTCCAGGTTCTTCCGCCTTAGTGATGAGAACTCCCATGAGGTTGGGTAGTTGCTCCCCACTTTCAGCTGGGGGGGGACACGTGTTAGACTTTTCATCCTTGGCGTGGTCTCCCTTAACTTTTTGCCTCTGTTCCCCAGGTTGCTGATGTGTGCTGAACTCTGATTTTGCTGTTTTTGTTACTCTGGGCACTTTACAACTGCTAACCAGTGCTAAAGTGCAAGTGCTCCTTTACAAAATGTGTATGTGATTGGTTTATCCATGATTGGCATATTTGATTTACTAGTAAGCCCCTAGTTAAGTGCACTAGAGGTGCCAGGGCCTGTAAATCAAATGCTACCAGTGGGCCTGCAGCACTGGTTGTGCCACCCACATAAGTAGCTCTGTAATCATGACTCAGACCTGGCATTGCAGTGTCTGTGTGTGCAGTTTTACCTGTAAATTCGACTTGGCAAGTGTACCCACTTGCCAGGCCTAAACCTTCCTTTATCTTACATGTCAAACACACCTAAGGTAGGCCCTAGGTAGCGCCAATGGCAGGGTGTAGTAAATGGTTAAGGTAGGACATAAAGTAATGTGTTTTTATATGTCCTGACAGTGAAATATTGCTAAATTTGTTTTTCACTGTTGCAAGGCCTGTCCCTCTCATAGGTTAACATGGGGGCTACCTTTAAATCTGATTAAAGTGTAGATTCCCTTTGGGAGCGGATAGACATGTGGAGTTTGGGGTTTCTGAGTTCACAATTTAAAAATACATCTTTTAGTAAAGTTGATTTTAAGATTGTGCGTTTGAAAATGGCACTTTTAGAAAGTGAGCATTTTCTTGTTTATACCATTTCTGTGACTCTGCCTGTTTGTGGATTCCCTGTCTGGGTCAGTTTGACAGTTGGGCTGGTTGCACCTCACACTAGACAGTGACACAAAGGGAGCTGGGGTGTAGCCTGCATATCCTGATGAGCCATCTGTGCTAGGAGGGAGGGGAGGAGTGGATTTTTGTTGTTTTGGTCTTGTTTTGTTTAGATAAATATTTCCTATTTTTCTAAATCTGTGTTGTGTCATTTTGTAGTGTTTTCATTGAGTTACCGAGTGTGTTGGTACAAATACTTTACACCTAGCACTCTGAAGTTAAGCCTACTGCTCTGCCAAGCTACCAAGGGGGTAAGCAGGGGTTAGCTGAGGGTGATTCTCTTTTACCCTGACTAGAGTGATGGTCCTTGCTTGAACAGGGGGTAACCTGACTGTCAACCAAATACCCAATTTCTAACAACGAGCATTTTGGTGTTTTGCTAATAACTTTGGTGCTGTTTGACAAATCCTCAAAAAACTTTTAAAAACAATGTTCATCCACCTCAGCTAACTTCTGGAAAGTTTCTGTTAAGCGGCTGAGGAAAAGGGCAGCCCAAAAAACAAACCCTCCTATTTCCCCACCCTATTTGCAAAGGATCAGAAAGTCCTACCTCCCCAGTTTTCACCAACATGTTTTCAATTAAACTCAATCTCCCATCTTGAATCATGATTCAATTTTCCCATACATACTCCAATCATTTCTCAATGTTTTCTTGTCCAGACTTGAATCATCATTGTACAAGTATATCTTCTATGCATTTCATTAAAAGGCATTCTCCTTATCCAACTGTTAGGTGTTTGAAGTATGCCTCCAAAATAATTTCCATTTCCAGAGCATAGTCTTATAGTAGAGTCTATGCGGTCCTGAGAACTGGAAATGTTCCTTCAGCAATATGCTCTTTTCCATCTCTCGACTAGTTGATCGCTATATGGAAAACATTCACATGTTCTGTGGGGGTAGATAAGAATGTTTCATGACTAGGTCTTCATTTTGTCTTCTACTTATTACACATAATTGCCAATGACTACTGAACTAAGATATGATTTCCTCAGAAAAACATCATTTATAAATACAATTAATATGTCCAATTGGTGTTTCATGTGGAGAAGCAGTTGCAGATTTTCTTTTATGGAGCAAATCAGTAAGTGTCAGAGGTAAGTATTTCCTTTCAAACCAAACCACAATGCTGACCATACTGGCAACCAAACATCTAAACTCTCTCTTGTCTGCATACTACTCACTGTTCTGGTCTCAAAATGTGTTCTCTTAACTCAATAAGCATCACCAAAAGATTATTCCTGCACACCACATCATCATCACAACTTATCTCATCAGCTATCTCATAGCACTATGCTTCTTCTTCAGCCAATTGTCAGGGGAATAGCTTGGTCAATAAGATTAGGAGAGGTGTGAGCTTCAGATTTTCCATCAATCATGGAGGCATATAGGGTGTGATTCTAAGCTTGGCGGGCGGCGGTAGCCGCCCGCCAAGCGGGAACCGCCAGAAGACCGTACCGCGGTCAAAAGACCGCGGCGGTCATTCTGGGTTTCCCACTGGGCTGGCGGGCGACCGCCGAAAGTCCGCCCGCCAGCCCAGCGGGAAACACCCTTCCCACGAGGACGCCGGCTCAGAATGGAGCCGGCGGAGTGGGAAGGTGCGACGGGTGCAGTTGCACCCGTCGCAAATTTCAGTGTCTGCAAAGCAGACACTGAAATTCTTCGTGGGGCCCTCTTACGGGGGTCCCTGCAGTGCCCATGCCATTGGCATGGGCACTGCAGGGGCCCCCAGGGGCCCCGCGGCACCCCCTACCGCCATCCTGTTCCTGGCGGGTCTGGGTGTCAGAATCCCCATGGCGGCGGAGCGCGCTCTGCCGCCATGGAGGATTCTCAAGGGCAGCGGGAAGTCAGCGGTACACCGCCGACTTTCCGTTTCTGGCCGCGGCTGAACCGCCGCGGTCAGAATGCCCAGCGGTGCACCGCCAGCCTGTTGGCGGTGCTACCGCCGACCTCCGCCATGGCGGTAATTACCGCCAGGGTCAGAATGACCCCCATAATGTTAAAATACATTATAAGGAAAGCATGGCGCATGAAAGGGGCATAAGAGGCTGTGGAAAGGGAGAGGAATGTGGATTGGTATTGTCGCATAGGCTCTCATTATCCTAATGAGACTACTGGATTTTGAGCGGCAAGATCGTTCACAGTGTGGGGGACTAAGACTGACCCACGGTGGAGGACCCTTGTCCACCACCCTCCGGGTTTTGCTCCGGCTAACTAGCAGTGCCTCATCTCTCACGAATGGAAGAGACAATTGGGCAGCCGAGCGCATGACATCTTAGCACTTCCCAGGGAAATCGTGTTCACTCAGGTCACAACCGGTTCTCTCGTAACAAGTACGGTCTCATATATAAATGACAGAGGTAGTTTAAGTTTTTAAAGATTGGTTTAATAAAACAACTGCATTTTAGAAGGCAAAGCGTGAGCTGCAATAACCAGAACTACACAACACAGTAGGATTAAAATAGTAACGATGAGAGTGAAGCACAACAATAAGGTTATCATAGTGCTGCTAGATTATTTTCTCTCTAAGTTATATTTTGAGCACAGCATGTGAAGCTCTAAGCCTGCCTTTCAGGTTCCCCCGGGAAGACATCGACCCTCATACCTGAGCAAAGGCCTGTAATCTGCATCAGCATCTGCAACAGGGCAGTCAGCATCTAGTTGTAGGTGCCTGGCCGGAATCTCCCTCTGACCTGTACTAGGACTAGGAAGTGTTTTTATAACTAACACGCAGATATTCTAAGAAAATGTCCCTACGTAAGGATGTGTATTTTCTACGAATACTGGAGACTAAACTTCTACCACGTTTACCGGCAATGTACCAGACTGTAGCCTTGACTGAAGCACAGGGCGATGAAGAATGCATTATTTGAGAACACAGTGCTGAACTAAGCTAAACAGTGTGATAGAAGGAAATTAAAACAAGACTGTAAAACTGGTTATTGTAAAATAATAGTGTGAGGCTGAATAAAATGTATCTAGGGCAAAGTGCACAGCGGCCTAGTATGTTAAACTAACATGCATGAAGTTATATTAAAAATGGCTACACTACAGTAGGAGTACTAAGTGAGGGAAAATACAATATTTTGTTAACTAACTTAATTTTTAAGTACCTTCAAAACCCGGAGAGGGAAAGAGTGTGTTTGCGTTTTATCCCTGTGTATGTAAACATTTCTGGTAAAATACGACAGAAACCTTATCATATCGGACTGAATCCACCTGTGCTCAACTATTTACCAGAAAATAAATTTATTGTGGGGGGAGGAACACCCAAAAACATCCCCTGAAGCTACACCCCTGCCAATTGCCTTGTCTAAGCAAACATTTATCATGTATTGCATGACTCTTCTCAATATTCTGCTCTTCCTTGGTCAAACTGAACCATGTGCACGACTATGCATTAATCAACGTTATAACTCTCTGCAACGTGGTATTTTTGAGATCATGTTCCTAGACAGTTATCTGCAAAGTTATAAATGCTTGGAACATATTCTGCACAGAATGAGGATTTCTGAAGCCTCTAAATGCTCTTATTTGTGTTTTGGCCTCTTCGCTGCAGGTAACTCATTCAAATGTTTGAGTATAGACTGTGCCATTAATTTTTATCTCCACCCATTCTACTTATAATGCATCACAGACCACAGCATACCACTTCTTCCCTATTACTGAGTAATTAGTTTCTTAAATCCCCAATGACATAGCACACATACAAGTCTCACTTGAAACAGTATTAGCATCCTTTGATTTAAATGGTATGATAACCAGACTTTTAACATTTTCTCTCATCATTCAATCAAACTATTCCTGACAACCTCTACTCCATTGTGATATGTCACTGACTCTCAGATACATATGTGTTTTGTTGGAGAAAAGATTTACGAACTTGTCACATTTTCTGCAATCCCTAAAAAAATATTTCTTGTCCTTCGATCTAAAAATGGCATTTCAAAAATAGTAATATTAAATCCAACTTCACCAGTCAGCAAGATTTTGAATTACCATTCTGCCCATACTAAATATGACCTCGATACTCCTTTCAGATCAGCAGCTACCACTCAAACAATATATGAGGGCAGCCCCAATGTTAGCCTATGAAGGGAGCATGCTTCACAGCAGTGTAAAAACTAATTTAAGTGTTTAACACTACTAGTACATGTAAACGACACAGGTACATGTCTTGCCTTTTGCCTACATAGCACCCTGCCCTATGGGTTACCTAGGGCAAACCTTAGGGGTGACCTATATATAGAAAAAGGGGAGTTTTAGGCTTGGCACATACTTTTAAATGCCAAGTCGAATTTGGCAGTGAAACTGCACATCCAGGCCTAGGAATGGCAGGCCTGAAACAAGGTTAAGGAGCTACTTAAGTGGGTGGCACAATCAATGCTGCAGGCCCACTAGTTGCATTTAATCTACAGGCCCTGGGCACACATAGTGCACTTTACTGGGGACTTATAAGTAAATTAAAGAATCCAATTGGGTATGATCCAATTCTTACCATGTTTAAAGGGAGAGAGCATATGCACTTCAGCACTGGTTAGCAGTGGTAAAGTGTGCAGAGTCTTAACACCAGCAAAAACAGAACCTAAAAAGTGGAAGGAGGCAGGCAAAAAGTTAGGGGTGACCACCGTAAGGCTGTCAGGTCTAACACGTGTCCCCCCGAACTGAAAGTGGGGAGAGCTACCCAACCTCCTGGGAGCTCTCATTGCTAAGGCGGAAGTATCTGGAGAGACCATCAGCATTGGCATGGTCAATCCCCGGGTGATGCTCCACCGTAAAGTCCATCCCCTGTAGGAAAATGGACCACCTCAAAAGTTTAGGATTCTCACCCCTCATCTGCATGAGCCATCTGAGGGGCCTGTGGTCTGCCTGAACCTGGAAATGAGTCTCAAACAGGTATGGTCTCAGCTTCTTCAGTGCCCAGACCACAGCAAGTGCTTCTCTTTTAATAGCACTCCACCTCTGTTCCCGTGGGAATAGTCTTTTGCTAATAAAGACTACTGGTTGGTCTAGGCCCTCCTCATTTAGCTGTGCTAGAACTGCCCCTATGCCATGCTCTGAAGCGTCTGTCTGCACAATAAATTCCTGGGAGTAGTCAGGGGCCTTGAGCACGGGCCGTGCACATGGCTTCCTTCAGGGAGTCAAAGGCTTTCTGACAAGCCTCTGTCCAATTCACCAACCTAGGTTGCTTTTAGGAAGTAAGTTCTGTCAGGGGTGTCACAATGGAACCATAGCCCTTGACAAACCTATGCTAGTATCCAGTGAGGCCTAAGAAGGCTCTCACTTCTGTCTGAGTTCTAGATGGTTCCCAGGCCTTGATAGTTTCAATATTGGCCTGGATTGGCTGCACCTTGCCACCTTCTACTAGGTGTCCCAAGTGCACCACGGAACCCTGCCTAATCTGGCACTTACTAGCCTTGATGGTCAGGCCTGCCTGTTGCAGAGCCTGAAGCACCTCCTTGAGGTGGAGGAGGTGTTCCTACCAGCTGGAACTATAGACGGCTATGTCGTCTAGGTAGGCTGCGCAGAAGGCATCCTTGCAGCTAGGACCCCGTTAATCAATCGTTGGAAGGTAGAGCGGGTATTTTTCAACCCAAAGGTCATCACCCGGAACTGGTAATGGCCATCAGGTGTGGAAAATGTAGATCTCTCTTTAGTCCCCTCAGTCAAGGCGATCTGCCAGTAACCTGATGTGAGATCAAAAGTACTGAGGAATTTGGCAGCTCCATTGGCTCCCAGTTAAACGGAGGGTAGGGTTAAAAGCCCTATGCATAGTATAGTATAGTATTTAAAGCCCTTCAGGGCTCTAGCCCCCTGTATTTCCACAACAGTTTATGGAAATACACTCCAGAAGATGCTTAATTTCATCATTGGCTAATTTTGTATATACTGCTAAGTTTAAGAAGTTTCAGCAGGTAGACGTGCCTTCTCTGTTAAGGTAGCTCAACTCTAGGAACCAGCTCCCAGCTTCCATCAGACAACCACCTGATCTTCTTGGCTTACGAGGGCCTTGACAACTTGGCTGTTTCCTCAATAAGTCCCATCTTGCTGCCCTTTGGAGGGCTGGAATATCTAGTTTACTGACATATAGCACCAGTGTAACTTTCAGGTGACAGTTGTGCTCTATAAATTTCTAAATAAATACAATAAATAAATAAATAAATTGAATGACAGGGCAGTGTTACTGCTTTTTGTGTCTCTGTACCTGTGTGCACCAGGATATCTACATGTATTTACACTCCTATGCTGTTCTGCCTGTTTACTTGGATGCCTGTCAGGCCGTAGCTGTGGAACGCATGCCATGACTACAGTGATTCAAGCTATAAGAAAGAACTAGATCCAGCCTGCTGGTGAACATAATAGCTGATCCAAGAGCAGCAGACGTCACATTCTCTGCATCCAGGACAATGTGCCATCTCTGGAGTAATGGTGAGCAGCACTGTGAGTTAGTGCATTGGAACTAGACAACTTGGTTTGTTGTAGGTATTTGTGGCCCTTCAAAGAAAAATTGGGTACCCAGTGATGTGGCACGAGATTTGTGAGGTGTTTCATGAAAGAGGTTTTGTCCTCGAAGCCACCATTAAAATGACACATCCATCCTTTTGCAAGATATAATCCCATCTGTAGGGAAGTGGAGACACAGTAAAAGAAAAAATCTGTAGTACATTGTAGAAGGCTTAAAAAATGTATGCTTTCCAGAACTCAAAGTGCATGTCAGTTGGGCAGTGTTTCAATGAAGGCTTCTGTTGTGTCTGCTGTTGGCTCAAATGAGGTAGAGCTGTGTGCTGAGCCTGAAAGTGAAATGGAGGTAGTGTGTTGGCAAGAGAAAGAAGCACCACAACAAGAGGGATTGGTTGTGAGACGAAGGTTGGGAATTGTAAATGTAAATGTCGTACTTGTATAGCGCACTACTCACCCATTAGGGTCTCAAGGCGCTGTACGCATACCGCTGTGGAACCCCTCCTGGCTTTTCCCTGAGAGGTGCCCACTCGTGGGCAACCTCCAAGGTGAAGCCAGGCATCCCAGCGCTGTTGGGGCCATTGTGGAGATTAAGCAAGCTATTGCCCAGAATTACAGAGTGGGACCCATGAATTAGATTAGGCACCAATGCAAGAATTATCAGGTCCAAGGTAATTGAGCCCAAGACCCACTGAGGCGGGAATTGAACCCTGGTCCCAGGCCCGATCTCTGCATCAGGGTCTGCCTCTCTAACCATTGAGCCACACTTCTCCACTGGACTTAGACGGAAATGAAAGGTGACCAGAAACATTGGTCATGTATCCGTCCACATTTCTGATGTGAGACTGCCGCATAGAGTTATCCACCTATAAGCTGTTTTTTTGATGAACGCAAGAATGATGGCGTTAGAGGAGCTAGGAAGGCTTTTTGTATTCCAACTCTCATAAAATTCTCACAACAATACTAAACCCTTTTAGCAAAGGACAGTGACTGCAGAAGATATGTTTGAAAAGCAGCACACACCAGCACCACAGTCCAGCTCCTGCCTCTTGTAGAAGTGGAGAATGGTACTGAGGAGGAGGTCTGGGCCCATCACAGACAGCCAGCAGGATGCCAGGCAGAATGCAACACACTGCTGGGGCTTGCTATACCCACAATGAATGAGGAACAAGCTTTAAGATATATGTAATGTGCCAGCCTTGAGTACTGGCAGCATGGGTGCCTGGGTCACAGATAAGTAAGAGATAATAGTATGTGCTGATGCTTTTGGAAGGCAACATAGAGCAACATTTCTTCGTATTCTGGTTCTTGGTCCAATGTCTTCTGCTCCATTGTTTGAATTGTTCACTAGTTCTTTGGTAGCTATAGGGAAATGTAAATAATTGGAGGAAATCAGCACAATTAATATTGTTTACTTTCATTCATGAGAGGGGAGGAGATTGGAATGGTTGACTCAGTGGTAGATTGGCTAAAGTGAAAGATACCTAAGAGGTTGTTATTCATTACTCCAAAGTTCCCCCACCAAAATACCGCTCCGAGGTCGAAAGACCGCTGAGGGTATTTTGGGATTTGCCCTGGGCTGGCGGGCGGCCGCCAAAAGGCCGCCCGCCAGCCCAGGGCAAATCAACCTTCCCACGAGGACGCCGGCTCAGAATTGAGCCGGCGTAGTGGGAAGGTGCGACGGGTGCAGTGGCACCCGTCGCGTATTTCAGTGTCTGCATAGCAGACACTGAAATACTTTGTGGGGCCCTCTTACGGGGGCCCCTGCAGTGCCCATGCAATGGGCATGGGCACTGCCAGGGCCCCCAGGGGCCCCGTGGCACCCCCTACCGCCATCCTGTTCCTGGCGGGAGACCCGCCAGGAACAGGATGGCGGTAGGGGGTGTCAGAATCCCCATGGCGGCGGAGCGAGCTCCGCCGCCATGGAGGATTCTGCAGGGCAGCGGGAAACCGGTGGGAGACCGCCGGTTTCCCGCATCTGACCGCGCCCGAACCGCCGCGGTCAGAATGCCCTGCGGGGCACTGCCGGTCTGTCGTCGGTGCTCCCGCCGACCCTGGCCCCGGCGGTCTCTGACCGCCGGGGTCAGAATGACCCCCTAAGTTCCCATCGAAGATGGAGCCTGACATTTGACTTTGTTCTTTGATTGCACAGCAAATATGATGAGATAAGAACAAGACTTACAGCCTGTTTATAGAAAGGGAGCACTCAGCAGGATACTGTAAATAAGGTTTGGGCAAGGGAAGGGACGAATTCAAGCTGCATAGCCTCAAACAAATAAAGCCAGCAAATTGAAAGCAACAAAATGGGAGTTACAAACCACAAGGCCAATGGCAAGCAACAGGCGGAGTGCATTCCCAAGGAAGCTCTATGAATGTACCTAAAGTGACAGCCGTGGGATACTTTGTGAGTAAAGTCCAGTATTTTAGTCCAGTCCGTATCTTGCAGAGGTTTGGCCACATCAATCACCCAAGTAGTATGACGAGAAGACCTGGAGTGGTTTCCATGTTGCAGGAAAGGTCTGTACATCCATTCTATCAGTTTGCCACTAGTTCCTATGGTGTAGAGCTTCTGGCACACCTCCTGTAGGGTTAGTGCTAGGTGGCAGACATGAAATGGGGCATTTATTGATTATTTAAGGTGCTTGTAAGTAAGGAGTTGACTGGGGGGAAGATGGTAGTCTGCCACAGGCGTTTGGAAATTTAGTAGCTCGCTGTCCAGAAACAAATCCCCCAATCTTAAGACACTTGCAGCATGCCAATGATGGAGTTGCTCTGAGCACAGCCGTCCTGCGTGAGTGGGAAGGCTTAGCAAAGATAGTGCAGGAACACAGGGTTTCTTCGTGTCGGTGAGTTTACAGGTTCTAGCAAGGCCCGGATGGTGGTCTGTAGAATGGTCAGTAGGAAACAATGAGCAGTGCCTTAAGCCTTCCTTAAAGGTCTTTACTGATAAACCCCATCTCATGCAGGGAGGTGAGCAGAAAGCCAGCGAGCCACCCATTGGGCCTGTGCAGCTGAATAATACCATTCTAAGTCCAGAAGACCTAATCCACCGGCAGACACAGGTAACTTTCCAATGGAAAGAGGTACTGAACTGCGCCGTAGCGACCAAATCAGATGTGTGGCATGTCTGAAGAAGGAAGAAAGGATGAGCAGGAGAAAGTTTGCAAAATAATGCTTTCATTGGGGTAGCACATCATCTTCACCAGTGCCATGTAGCCCACTAAAGAAAGCAGAAGAGAAGACCAAAAAGCAAACTGGGTTTGGAGGAACAGTGACGCTCTGTCGAGATTTCCATCCTGCAAATCAGTGGGAAAATGGTAGATATTAATCACTAGATATCAAAAGATGACTGGTTCCCATCTGAGATCTAATTGTATATAAAGGGGAAAACAGTGCTATATGTTAAAGAAACACTAATTACATTTTAACATTTTTACTTTTTGTTTGTGCAATTTACATCCCAAATATTTTGAGGATTCTATATGTACTTGACACTTATGGAAAACCCAGATCACTAGTTTGGTTTTTGCTCAATTTCAAAACCATTTAAAGGCATGGACAAAGCGGGCAATTGCCTTACACAACCTTGCAAGGGGTCTGGCCCTGCTCACCCTTCACAAGCACGAACAGCGGACCATTGCACCAGAAGAGTTTGCCAAGGTGGATGGATGTTGCTTGTTCAACTGGTTGAACAAGCAACACCCATCCACCTTGGAAAGCTCTTTTGGTGCAATGGTCCGCTGCTCGTGCTTGTGAAAGGTGAGTCACAAGCATGAACAGCGGCTTCTTCTGTTTCTCTCCTGTGTGCAGACAACTCCCCAGGTATCCAATACATTCCGATAGTCTTGGTGGACCCATCTTATCTGATTTTAGGAATTGTCCCACCTTGTTCTTCTATTCCTTATTTATCCAGTTCTTAGCAGAAACCCTTTGAATCACTTGCCCTGGATCTCGCTTTTGAGCTCAATTTCATCCTCCTCTTTTATTATCTTTGACTGGTAGTCTGGGCTCCCAGTTCTGAGATAAATGTAAAGTCCCAAACATATACTCTAGTGCTGTGAGACTACAGATAAGTTGTGGGTACCTCACATCCTGACATTAGGTGTGAGACTGTCACCCACACCATCTGCCCTGCCTCATTACATTTATTTTAGGATGAAAGTCCATGGGTGGTTAGGGTGAGCCAAATATTTTTGTTCAATTTGTTTAAACTAGCATAAGGTTAATTACCTCCATGTTTTCCAAACTGTTTACAAGGGGTTTTAAAATGTTCAGAAACGTATTCAAAATGTGGCTGTTACTTTCTCTTAAAGAAAGATTGGGTAGGTTTGGGTAGGGGTGATGGCCTTGACACAGTGCTATAGGGCAATAATTTAGTACTGAACAAGGACGTAATGTGACACCTAAATGTAGCATACCAGGAGGCAATCACAAAAAAACCACATTGAATAAATAGTGCTATGTTAAAAAAGAATAAATAAATGCACTAACGTAGTGAGGGATGGCCTCTCTTGGGTGTGTCTGTAAAACTGACATTTGTCCTTGAATTTTTGCCTTGAATTTTGACTCTTTGACCTGATTTTTTACAGTCCTGGCCAGAATTTGCCTCAATGCCAGGTGGTCACTCTAGTGCCAGGTGGCAGCAGCAGGCTTGGTACGGTTGTCAGGCACTGCTGCTGCAGGGGGGTTGTTGATGGCAGGCACCAAGTGATGGGTAACGGGCGCCGGCAGCCGGCCAGAGCACCGAGACCTCCTCCGAGCATGAGAGCGCTCACCATCTTGCTTAGAACTTGTGCCCTATCCGAGTGTAAACATTGCACTTATTACAGCAGTTCTCAGCAGTGATGCGATATTTTTACCGGGAAAGCGCTAGCAAATCTTAGTAGCAAGTAGGTGTCCTAAATGAATATTTCGTTATGCATATTTCTGTGTGTGTCGGTGCTGTTTGCACAGTACCGACGCGTTCCCTTACCCCATTACCACTGCACCCGGACGTCTTTTATTCCAAGCCCCTACAGCCTGGTTTTGGCCCACAGGTACCGCTTCGCAGCTTCTCGAGCTGCGTCCCCGTCTCACGCCCTTTATGCTCTGGCTTCTAGTTCTCCCTATTGTGGCATCCTTTGTGGAGCTCCAACTGTTATTAGATTGTCTGGCACCAAAAACAGGCGATGCTTTTGGCCTCCACGCTCCGCTGGTTATTAGAAAAAGAAGGCCTATAGTCTCACCTACGCAAGCTCTAAACTCCAAGAAATATGTTGTATTCAGCGCTTTGACTGTGGATAAAAACTCTCATTACTTTTTCCTTCCAACTGTCTGCTCCATCCTTATTGACGTTTCTAATTTAGATTTTGACAATCCGCGTTCCTCTCTTTACATTAACATGTGGCGAAGCGGTGCTTCTGGTGAAGATGGGGTGGACCGCGCCTGCGCATTGGCTCGACAGCTATGGCATGCAGTTCAACAACTGAATTGTATGTAAATAAAGAACATATATGCACGTCGCTAGGTACGAACTGGCTAAGTGTTTGTTTAGGCGGGCACATTAAAGTGTTAGGCCAATGCTTCGCTGCAGAGTTTTTAGAAGGTGTCTTAGCACCCAGAGTGCATTGCACAGGACAAATTCAGTCCCAGACACTTCCACCTTTTCAGCTTTCATTGTGCTCAGCGGCTGAATACCTCAGTGCAAGATGGCGGTGGCATAGGCTCGCAAAGCTGACGAACGTCCCGTTACTTCATTCGTACTCCGATGTCCAGTTAGCACCTTCTGTCCCTGCGGCGTACGTCCACTCTAAACAGACTTTAAATAAGAGGTCAAGTTTAGGGGGAAACACTAGTTTGACTGGATACACGCCCAGGCATAGAACGTGTCTGCAGTTCCTTTGCAAGGAGGCAACCGTGCAATAAATGAAGCTGTACACAGCGATGCATCAAGTTAACCTCTTTCCATCTTAGTCCCCTAGACAGCGCCGCAGCTGCGTCTCGGTTCCCAGTGGTAATTCCTCATTCTTAGCCCCTTAGGGAGTGCTGCAGCTGTGTCTCGGTTCCCAGTGGTAATTCCTCATTCTTAGCCCCTTAGGGAGTGCTGCAGCTGTGCATCGGTTCCCAGTGGTAATTCCTCATTCTTAGCCCCCTACACAGCGCTGCAGCTGTTTCTCTGCTCCTGTTGGTAACTCGTCCCTTTTGAGTCATCTAGGCAGTGCTGCAGCTGTGTCTCGGTTCCCAGTGGTAATTCCTCATTCTTAGCCCCTTAGGGAGTGCTGCAGCTGTGCATCGGTTCCCAGTGGTAATTCCTCATTCTTAGCCCCCTACACAGCGCTGCAGCTGTTTCTCTGCTCCTGTTGGTAACTCGTCCCTTTTGAGTCCTCTAGGCAGTGCTGCAGCTGTGTCTCGGTTCCCAGTGGTAATTCCTCATTCTCAGCCCCTTAGGGAGTGCTGCAGCTGTGCATCGGTTCCCAGTGGTAATTCCTCATTCTTAGCCCCTTAGGGAGTGCTGCAGCTGTGCATCGGTTCCCAGTGGTAATTCCTCATTCTTAGCCCCCTACACAGCGCTGCAGCTGTTTCTCTGCTCCTGTTGGTAACTCGTCCCTTTTGAGTCATCTAGGCAGTGCTGCAGCTGTGTCTCGGTTCCCAGTGGTAATTCCTCATTCTTAGCCCGTTAGGGAGTGCTGCAGCTGTGTCTCAGTTCCCAGTGGTAATTCCTCATTCTTAGCCCCTTAGACAGAGCTGCAGCTGTGTCTCTGCTCCCATTGGTAACTCCTCCCTTCTCAGTCCTCTAGCCCGTGCTGCAGCTGTGCCTCTGCCCCCAGTGGTAATTGTCCACTCTTAGGCCCATATTTATACTTTTTGAGCCCTGCATTTGCGTCATTTTTTTACGCAAAAGCGGCGCAAACTTACAAAATACAATTATATTTTGTAAGTTTGTGCCGCTTTTGCGTAACAACAACACAAATGTGGTGCTAAAAAAGTATAAATATGGGCCTTAGTCCTCTAGACACTGCTGTAGCTGCATTTTTGTTCATACATCCGCTACCCTCCAAACCAAAACACATAGGTAAGATATTCTCATTTACAACGCCAATAGCTCTAGCTCTCACAAAGGTGAGACAAATTGTATTGCAAATGCTTGTTTACTTTGGGGGGTAAACAATTTCCTCAACTACCCTTTTCCTTTTTTGTTATCATCTCTCTTTTTGTATTAAGGGGGTGTAAACGCACCTGTCTCCTTTTTTCCTATCATTGGGGGGAACCCAATCCCAATTTTGTCTATATGTTAATGCAATTCCAGCGACCTAAACCCCTATATATGTACCTTAAGCACACATGAACTACAAATGCCTTACATGCACACATATATAAATATGCATATGCGCAATACATTTATATGCCTTAAACATATATATATATGTATATGAATATGTGAGCAAGGCCACTGTGACGGCTGAAACACGTTATGCAGGAATAAACATTTGTGTTTTTTCATCAGCACCTGAGTGAGTATTGACTTGGCATAACGACTCTGGATTTATTTGCCGGTGAGCTCAACCGGCTTTGTGCTACCCCCATGGGTACATTGTTCCGTTTTTCTTCTAGCATGATTTTTGTGATATATATAAATATATATATATATATATATATATATATATATATATACACACACACACACTCACAAAGACAGAAAGTAGGTAGATAGATAAGATAGATAGATAGATAGATAGATAGATAGATAGATAGATAGATAGATAGATAGATAGATAGATATCCATTCCTAAGTTCCATTTACTTTTCTTTTTTCATTTATTTTTTGCTTTAACCATATTTTAATTGTATTTTTCCTCAACATTACAAATATTAATATACATCTAATTAATACATTAGCATGATAAATATATTTTATTTGAATCTAATTAATATTATTTATAATATTTTTATTTAACATATTTCAAATAAATGTACCCAACCTCCGACCTTTAAATACAACTACATTTCCTTACTATGCTGTATATATGGTTTCTAATGTTCCAATGCTGGAGCTGGTTTTGGAAGAGCCAGTCCAACATTTCCCAAAAACATCCTTTATCTATTTTCATATGCATAATATGCTAACATCTCTAAGTATGTATAACTTTTATGTGTGGGCATGTAGCTCTATATATAACATTTTTCCACCTGCTGTGGAGGAAAAAAGAAATCTTTGCAACCCTCCTCATAACCACTACTCTGTGTGTCATCTTAAAGCTCTTTCGAACCTGCACTCTCTGACTCACCACAAACCTCTCATACTACTATTCCTTCCTTTATCCTATTCATTCAACTAACAGGTGCACGTGTGCATCACTCCCAACAACAATTTATATTTCCCTCCACTAATCCACCTTGGGTTCCGAAGTAGCGTGCTACCCACTGCAAAGCCAATGCCTCATGAGGGATTGTAAGCACTATATAAATACAACTGAAATTACAAAGTGCATTACCAGCATTGGTCGCTTGATGATAAACAGGTAAGTGCTCTTGATAAGGCACATATTGGTGAGATACGCTGGATGTCGTTGTGACAACACATGATGAGTTCCAGGTGAATTTCATGCTGATGCTTCTGATCCCTAGCTAAGGAAGCATCTTTCGGATATTTAGTGAAAGGCCACTGCAAATACGTGATTCTACATCTGTGGCATTTTCCACAGAATCATGGATTTGATGCATTTGCTACACAATTCATCATCTACCGCATAATCTACAGATTTTAACAATAAAAAACATTTTGTTTGTTGGATCAAACGTTGCTGAAAGCCGGGAGGCACCTTTTGCTGTGCAGTGGAAGGCCCTTCGCCGAGGTTGACTGGCCACCTTTCAGAAATGTATTACTGTATTTTCATGTTAAACTGCTGAAACCTTTGCCCAGATACTGTTAACATGTGTAAAGACAAAAAAACTACACCATCACAAATGTGCTGCATTATCAGCAGCCGCTACTCTGCTATGGTGGAAAATTGTCACCCTCCTGCCAGCGGCAACAGCTGCAAAACTTTAACAATAAAACGATAAAAAACAATGTTTATTATTGTTTTATTTTCATAGGGTCAGGGCCATGAGGGATGACAGGCAGGGAGGGGGAGTGGTGTGCACTCCCCTCAGTGCGCATGTATGTTTGGCCGGGCTGTCTCAGGACTGCCAAACACACATGCACACTGAGCTTTTTCCAATCCGAGCTGCATTGCCGGGTTGGAGACAGAAGGCACAGTCTGTTTGGGAGCACAAAGCCAGGGCGCTGAGGCCAATCCTGATGCTGCTCTCAAGCTGCCAGCAGCATGAGAGCAGCTTTAGGATTGGCCGCAGGGCATGCTGGGAGCCTGTGCCTGCCTGCAGCAGAGGCCTGAAGAGCGGTGGTGCAGTGATGCGTCAGCGATCGAGGTACGTTTATTTTTTTTATTATATATTTTTTGTTTTGTTCATCCGCTCCCTCTGCCCCTACCCCGCCAATTTGTCCTGCCAACAGCCACGACTGTGCATTACGCTGCATAATTTGTCTTTGCTGGTCACATAAGCTATTTAACTCTCATGCACCGAGGTATGCCTTGATAAGACCGTCTCAGGTGTCCTCTCGCACCCAAAGGTGACTGCACGACTGTCCTTTCAATTCTCTTATTTGCAGGATATGTACCGTTCCCCTCAGGAGCAGGTATGTGTACCTGTAATGATACTGTGCGCTGGTACACGGAGACTTCTCTCTAGAGCACCGTTCTTTGCAGGATATCCTGGAACTAAGAGTCAAGCGCTGCTTGCTCAGTGAAAATAAAGGCTGTCATTTCTCCTGCTAGTCTGTGGTCTCTGGCGAGCTTATTAGCAGTACCCTCTGTGTGTTTATTATTCCACTCAAAGAAAATCTGTTCGAAATTCACCTTCAGGCTGACATCATTCCGGGAAAGGGAAAGGTTTAGTTTTTTTACCCTGGGATTACTAGTCAAAAGGCTTTTCGTGCTGACCTTTTAGAATAGAAGAACTGATGATTAGGCGCCCCCTGACGTTTACACCTGGAGAAGCCGGGATTCGCGCGTAAGAGACATCTGCCACGAGCAGCCATTCCGCTGCTTGGAGGGCGACATCCTAATGACAGACTCGAAGCGGTGGCTTTCTACTGGGGACGTGGTCCCTTGATGAGCCTGCAGCAGGCAGCAGGAAGTAAATTCAAACACGAGCCGCTGTTTTGAGCAGCACGAACTTGAGAAACAATTTAAATGATGACTTAAATTAGAATCGGACTAGATGACTAAAGTGCCCAGCAATTGCAACACGTGCAGCCCTTTAAAAGTCGTCGCTTCAGAAAATATTTCTGTCGACAGCAGCAATAGACCAGCATAGCCGATCGCTGTCAGAATTTAAAATAATTCTTTTGGGGCTACCTGTCAAACAGGTGTGTGTGTGTGGTATGTACATCACCATGTCAAGATTTTTGGGGTACGTTTCAGAACTGTATTTTTGTACATTTATTTATTTCATTATTTATTTATTTATTTCATTATTTATTTATGAATGAATTAATGTATCCATTTCTGTATTTACTTTATAGTGTTCTCATCTGAAGTAATGCAGCCTTATATCCTGCTCTACTGGGCTATGCTCGTCTTAAAGACCTTCTCCGGCGTCAAAAGCCCGAACCGGATGCCTATAATGGAGCAGGGCATGGCTGTTTTCGTGTGCTACAGTGGGCGAGAAGGCTATTAGAACATTCTGTGTCATGAGGGCGACATTTCCTAATTAAAAAAAGCCTCTCATGAGACACTAGCTATTTAAATCATCCTATGGATTAAAACAGTGGTTCCCAACCTTTTGATTTCTGTGGACCCCCACTTTGTCATTATTGGAGCCCGGGGACCCCCACTGAATCATTTTTGGAATCCGGGGACCCCCCCACTGAGACAATACTGAAAGCTGAGGACCTAATCTGTTAATAATAATTAATTTTCTAAACAGTCCCGCCCCCCCTGAGGAGGGTTCGCGGACCCCTAGGGGTCCCCGGACCACAGTTTGAGAACCACTGGATTAAAAGATTCCCAGCCTTCCACCAGCTGCTTATGGTCAACAGTTGCTGCCATGCGCAGTGGCGTTACATTGGCCCCCACAGCCTCCGCGGTGTGAGGGGGCCCACAGAAAAGCCGGCACTGTGCAGGGGCCTGGCCGGATATTCCATGGCTGGATCTGGTGGGGGACAAAGTGAGGGCCCTGCATGTACTCTGTGGGGGATCTGACAATGAGCTTTTCTTCCTTTCAGGTGAGCTCAGGGAGACACAGGAGCTGAGGACATCCCGCCCCCTCCTTCCACGGTTCCAGTGTCACTGTGAACCACAGAAGGAGGGGAAGGCTTACTGCATGCCTTCACCCACAGCGCTAACTCTCTTTTTCCCTGCAATCCACATATCTTGAGAGTCAAGAGGGAGGGGGATTCAGGGGCTTTAAATAATAGTATTGCAGTGGGCGAATAGAAAATTGTATTGTGGTCTACTGCTCCATTGTCTTCAACAGACCTTGCAACATTCCAATGTTCCAATAAAACATCACAGTTTATATTGTGCCAAGATTGTAATAAAAGTACACAGATATAAAACAGTTGTGTCTCCCGAAGTGTGCATGTACAATAAAAGTACAACTATGTGGTGCATCATTCATCAAAGTTTCCAGTAATGTAACATCATTATTATGTTGATCATGCAGTGAGATACATTGTCAAATGTCTTAAATCATGCATGCACTGCTTCAAAAGAGACAGTCTTGTCACTCACTGGTATTGTTCATTCAAATTGTGTCAAAGGGCAGTGCTACATATTGCGTTGTGAGATATGTGTCTGGTGGGGCCCAAATGCCTCATGGATTTGGCTTGACTTCCTGAAGTTAGGAGTGTATCTTAAAAAGATTGTGACAGAGAGCACAGTCTGGCAACCAGTCCTGAAAAGTAAGGAGGAGACATTGTATCCAAGCCATGGCACTTAGCATTTCACTACTAACAACAGTATTGCTGTTAAGCACCTAACCTGTTTCTGTACATCATCAACAAACCCAAGTAAAGTCACCAGTGGAGAGAGCTGAAAATGGGTTAGTGTGACTTGGGCTATTGCGTAGCCCACTGTGTCCCAGAAGCACTAGACATCAGGCAGTGACAAAATCTTACCATAAAGGTATGGGCACCTCCAAATCATGGGCCATGGTTACCATGAGGAGGAAACAGGTAACCCAATCACTATGTATCAAATCTAATCCACTCATACTCTTTGACTTAATCAATTATGGGAAATTCAGTATATTGACTATTATATATATTTTTTATTTAATTCCAAAGGGCATAAAACATGGAACATAACTTGAATCCTCCTTTTTTTATAGACAATATCGTCTTCATATAGTCAGGTATGTTGTGTTGGGACAAAAAGTACCAGTAAGATTTAAAAATGTACCTGGGCTGCCAAACAAAACATCTCAAAGTCATGGACTGAAAAAAACTAATTTTTCTTAAGAGGGTTAAGAATTTCCCATATTGAGTCGGGTTGCATCCTTCCCATATTTATTCAGACTGCAATGATTGCAGTTCCAGGGAAAGGGCTTTGTCTAAAGATATAGAAATGTTCATTAATAAGTATAAATTTGGGCAAAATCGCCATTTTAATAATGCTTATTTCGCCTGCAGTGAGAAGGGGCTGTCAGGTCCAGTGATCTATTGTATCATCAGTGGGTCCATTACTGTTCCATAGTTGTTTAATACCAGAGTGTCTTTGTCCCTGTGTACGTAGACACATACAGAGCACACAGCTTAATCATGCTATTGTAGCAGTTATTCTAGTATTGGTTGTGTTGTTAGGGGAAAGCAGAAGGAAATGGGATTTATTGATCCGTGTATCTGAGTGAGGGTGAATTTGATCACTTCTTTGTGTAAGAAATCTGTTTTTCTATGTCTGATAACCAGCATAAGTCTGTCTGCATACAGCGAGATAATAAGGTTCCTTGTTGGGAATGCTAACCTCTTAGGGGAATGGTGTTTCATCAGCCATCAAGCTAGAGGTTCCCTCACCATGATAAAGAGTAGCAATGACAGGGGCATCCCTGGTGAGTTCCTTTGCTAATTGGCAATTTCCCAGATATACAAGTGCCACAATGTAATTTGTCTACAGGGTCTGAGTACCGGACTTTGATAAAGGATACTAGATCATTTCATATTTAATTCTCTGCAGCACCATCAACAGGAAGGACCACTCTAGAAAGCCATATGTCTTCTAGGGGTCTAGGAAAGGCAAAAACAACTTCTAGCTCAGGCCTGATCTGCTGTAGTATTGCCAGTATTGCAACTCTGCAGCTACAGCATTTCCTGTGGAACCATGAACTTGCCACATTCACCACACAATCCAACATCTGCTATGTAATCTGCAGATTTGAACAACAAAAATTGTTTCTAGCTCGAATTGATCAAAAGTTGCGAAAAACATGCGGCCATATGTATCATGCATCCTACTGGTCGCAAACGGCCCTTCAAAATGCACTTGGGTATCTTTGTAGGTATACCCTTAGACGCGCCTCGTGAAACACTAATCATTTTGATCAATTACTTCTGCGTTGTTTTGTAGGCGCTATTGAACGTTTAACTGGTCAGGTGATAACTCATTTATTTTGCAGCATTGCCTGTAAACTGTCAACTGAAGTGACCAACATATACAAGGTACAGAGATAACACTATGCATAACACTATGCATTTCATACGGATATTCTGCTGTTTCTCTATGTCTTAACAGGTAAAAGAGATGGAAAGGTTAATAAACTATTTAGAGCATCAAATTTAAACTAGTATGTAAGGGAAGCTAAATTAACACAGTTGGTATCCCTCTATGTGATTATTTTCTGGTAATGATTCTTAGACAAAGATGGTTATGTTCCCTCTCCTCTGGGGCTCGGAATGAGTACATTATTGTGTTTTGATCATGTATCTTTTCATCTTGCTCTTCAAGACCAAACGAGGATTTTTTCACATTTTAGGCACCTTAGCATGATCCAGTTGCTTGGTTTAGGAGGGTCTGGCTGGCAGCTGGAACAGCAGCTTTGCTTGGCAAGACTAGGGGAAGAGGAGCATTAGTGCACAGACTACTGTGGAGCGCTATCTCCGAGGCAGGCCAGGGAAAGACACACCGGCTCCCTTAGAGGCAAAAATAGAAACAAGGTGGTCAAATGGATGGCTTCACTCTCATAGGTGTCTCTCCTGTCAACCAACCATGTATATTAGAAAACCGTGACCCATACTGTGATGCCAAGAGAGGAGAGGATGTGGTCTTATAGCCACAGCTGCCGACTTCGGAACTGGGGAGCCAGGTTTGAGTTCCAGCTTCAGCCCAACATCCTGCGATTCAGAGCAAATTGCTGAATCGCACCGTTCCTAAACAAGCAAAAAAAAAAAAAAATGAACATAACATTGTGTCATGTAATGTCCCCGTGCCTAAATAAAAAAAATATGCATTTAATGCAATGTATCAGTGCCTAAATAAAATAAAAAAACAAAAACACGAATGTAAGGGTGGTCTTTGAAAGCGCTCAAGTACGCGCTATAAAACACTGTAAAAAAAGAAATAAAAGGAATAAAAAACACCGAAGAGGCAGCAACATTGAGAAAGGTGTAGGCGGGAGGGTAAAGAAGCACCAGGCCCCAAGAGGGTGTGTGTGTGGGGGGGGGGGGGAGGGGAATCACAGAGCACGCAGTCGACCGCCACTAATTAACTGGAATCAATCTGTACTTGGTCTGTGCTACAGGATCGGAATGGAAGTGATGGCTTAGCCTACGCTGGCCAATAGAGAGGCACCACAGATGAGTGACAAAGAAGCACACGAATGGCAAGCAATGGGCGGGCTGCAAGCCCCTTGTAATACACAACAGTGTCGAAAGCAAGAGCACATGTGCAAGCAGCACATGCGCAAGCAGCACATGCACAAGTAGAGCATGCGCTGTTGCAGGCTCGACCTAAAAATGTCAAAATAATGGAGTAATACCTTTACAAAATTTGTGGCATTACCATGCATAATTTGCCTCTCTTGCTGCATAATTTAGTCAATTCTGCCACATAATTTGGCCCTCACCTGCCACATAATTGCAGTGGCCCTGATTACCGCTAATAGTGAGCATCGACTGTACAATGCTGACTTGTTTTCTATTGGCAATACCTGTATTCAATATTTTATTGTCAGTATTCAAGGCTGAGGGTGCTAGCATTGACAGAGCTTAGCGTCTTTATTAGCTTTAACAATGCTGGGATAATTGTGTCTCTAGTGATGGGGGTATACTATTATACCTGTCACCAAGACCTCCCCATATGTTGCAAACAGATGCTGGCTATCAGGTCTTCAAATTATTTGTAGAATTTGAAGGTCAGGCCACACAAACCCAAAGCTTTTACACTCGATCTGTTTTGAATTGCCACCATGATCTAGCTAGGTTTAAGGGGTTCAGTCAGTAGGAGTCTAAATTCAGCATCTATCCATGCTAACACTAAATCATATAGATAGAATGTCATATAGATAGAACATCACAGTTTTTCTTGTGGTGCAGAGTCTGGAGTAAAGGCCTTCAAATATGCATAGGATGTCTTCATTAGTGATGATGATGTGTCTTTTTCTGTTTTTACTGTAATGTTGCATTGGGTTGTTGTGTGTTTTGAGAATCTAAGATAGTGTTCTACCTGGTTTCTCCCATTCACCATATTTGCTGGATTGCATTGCTTCTATGTATTAATTTCACCTCAGTATTGTTGGTTTCTCTGAACATCAGTAGGCTCTGATATCTACAAATATTGCATCATTATGCCTTGTAATCCATTGCTTCTCAATTGGTCGTATGTTAGTCTCCAGATTGTATAAATATCACCTGAGAGACTTTGGGACCACTAACATTTTGAAAATAGTGATCCCTTAAATATTGGCCGCTACTATCTTGAAATAATCAGCTATGGTGGTTCACTTCTCACTTTTAAATGCTCCGATGGGGCCTCTAAAGGACATTATAGGGTCTCTAAAGGGAATCTCCACTGTCAAGATCTCGGTATGCCCCACTAAGTGTCATCAACTCCGGGGAGGGATATTAAAATTTGCAAGGCAGGTAGGCTATGTTAGTGATTCTGTAAGAAAGCTGGTTAGACAATAGCCAATAGTATATGCTACAGAATTAATGTACTGAGGAGTAGGAGGAAAACCCACCAGGGAGGTGGGCTGAGCTTTTTTATTCCTTCTCTAAAGGAGGAATAGTTTTGTTACTTTGGCTCCATCTTTACATGAGTTGAAAATGTGCATTTTTCATTTATGTTGAAGACTTACCTTGCCTGGATAGAACATTTCACACTTAATATCCAGTTTATGACTCTGTCTTGTTACACCCCGCAAACCTTGCCAATGCTCGTGCACCACTCCCGTGAAGTCTGGGAATAAGGCCAGAGTGATGTTTTAATATTGCAGCCTCTCTTTGTCCCTAGGCAGTCTTAGTCCTCTATTGCAGTCTGGCATGTTCAAACATCTTGCTAGCATTAACCTTGAGGTCACCCTAGGAGGGGGGCTTGAGTGGCAGAGATCGATGTTCACATTTGATAACGTTCATTATGGAGAATAGATTTCTGCCAAATAAAATAATTTCACTGGACTTTTGATGAGTGTTGGACTTTTGCTTATGCAGGTCATCCTAAATCTTTTTGCCTCCTGCCTCCTATTTTTTCCTGACCTGTCGCTGTTGGCTTTTGAACTCTGAGCACTTTCCCACTGCTAACCAGTGCTAAAGTGCATATGCTCTCCGTGTAAATTGTATGTAATTGGTTTATCCATGATTGGCCTATTTGATTTACTAGTAAGTCCCTAGTAAGGTGCACTAGAGGTGCCAGGGCCTGTAAATCAAATGTTGCTAGTGGGCCTGCAGCACTGGTTGTGCCACCCACACAAGTAACCCTGTAATCATGTCTCAGACCTGCCACTGCAGTGTCTGTAAGTGTATTTTTACACTGTAAATTCGACTTGGCAAGTGTACCCAGGCCTAAACCTTCCCTTTTCTTACATGTAAGGCACCCCTAAGTTAGGCCCTAGGTAGCCCCAAGGGCAGGGTGCAGTGTATGGATAAGGTGGGACATATAGTAATGTGGTTTATATGTCCTGACAGTGAAATACTGCCAATTTCGTTTTTCACTGTTGCAAGGCCTGTCTCTCTCATAGGATAACATGGGGGCTACCTTTAAATATGATTAAAGTGTAGATTCCCCTAGAGAGTAGATGGACATGTGGAGTTTGGGGTCCCTGAACTCACAATTTAAAAATACATCTTTTAGTAAAGTTGATTTTGAGATTGTGCGTTTGAAAATGCCACTTTTAGAAAGTGGGCATTTTCTTGCTTAAACCATTCTGTGACTGCCGTGTTTGTGGATTCCCTGTCTGGGTCAGTTTGACAGTTGGGTTGTTTTTCACCTCACACCAGACAGTGACACAAAGGGAGCTGGGGTGTAACCTGCATTTCCTGATTAGCCATCTCTGCTAGGAGGGAGGGGTGGAGTGGTCACTCTCATCTGAAAGGACTGTGCCTGCCTCTGACAGTGCCGGCTCCAACCCCCTGCTGTGTGTCTGATGCCTTGCCTGGGCAAGGCAGGATTTCACAAGTAGGTGTGAGTCCCCTTTGAAGAAAGGTGACTTCAAAGACTAAAATGGGTATAAGAAGGGCACCCAAATCTACAGACTTTAGAAACACTTCTGGAACCAAGAGGAACCTCTGCCTGGAGAAGAGCTGATAGCTGAGGAAGGAGTGCTGCCCTGCCTGTGACTGTGCTTTGTGGAGCTTTCCTGCAGTGCTGCTTCTGCCAAAGTAAGAGGGCAAAGACTGGACTTTGTGTGCCTTCCATCTTGTGAAGAAATCTCCAAGGGCTTGATTTTAGAGCTTGCCTCCTGTTGTTTGAAGTCTCAGGGACAGCAAAGACTTCTCTCTGCCAGCACCTGGAGTCTCTGGAGAGACTCC
Source organism: Pleurodeles waltl (assembly GCF_031143425.1). NCBI lineage: Eukaryota > Metazoa > Chordata > Amphibia > Caudata > Salamandridae > Pleurodeles > Pleurodeles waltl. The sequence goes on from NC_090448.1 coordinate 1,130,079,669, forward strand.
TGCCCTTCAAGTGGTGCCCTATCCAGTCCCTGGGCCCTTGAAAGGAAAGCTGGTAGAATCCAAGGAAATCGACTTCGGACGACTTCGGACCGACACCGCTGCTGAATCTGGTAACGCCGCCTGCACCTGACGCTGTGACCTGCGCTGGAACGCAACGCTCTTCGCAGGCTCGACGCCGCAGCAGCCCCGCTGAAGTCCGCGACTCCGTGGAAGTCGCCGCACCACGTCGTGACCGACGCCGCTCGAAGTGCACGGATTCAACATTTCGCACAGACGCCGCGATTCCCGACTTCGCGCATCGGCTTGTTTTCACTCTTCACCAAAGGTACTGTACTTGGGGTCTACACGACTCCGTGTCCGGCGCCGCTGGTGTCGGCTTGTTGGGAACGACTCCGTCACGACCCCGTGTTAACATCTCATCGAAGCATTTTTGTTTCTAAGCGCTATTTTTGAGTTTAATCTCTACAAATTCATAACTTGACTTGTGTATGTCAGAGTTTTGTTGTTTTGGTCTTGTTCTGTTTAGATAAATATTTCCTATTTTTCTAAACTTCTGTTGTGTCATTTTGTAGTGTTTTCATTAAGTTGCTGTGTGTGTTGGTACAAATACTTTACACCTAGCGCTCTGAAGTTAAGCCTAGTGCTCTGCCAAGCTACCAAGGGGGTAAGCAGGGGTTAGCTGAGGGTGATTCTCTTTTACCCTGACTAGAGTGAGGGTCCTTGCTTTAACAGGGGGTAACCTGACTGTCAACCAAAGACCCCATTTCTAACATTGGTGATCAGCGGTTGGGATTTGGACTTGTATTTGTACTTGACATACAGTAATTAAGTGTACACTACTGTTTGAGTTCAGACCACTACGTGACCACATACTACTTGTTTGGTGATCTTTTTCTTTTTCTTTTAAGGACTCCTTTTTGTTCTACTTCCATGATTTTGCTGATCCCTTGACGGATTATTTTTACTTCATTGGGAACTTATTTTCTGCCTTTGGAACTTTGCACATGTGACCATCATGTCTCAATCTGGAGATGCAACAGCTGGAGCTGTGTTTGAAATAGAGAAACTGAAGGAGTACTCAGTTGCTCAATTGAAACAGTTCCTTAAAGATCTTGACTGTCCCACTGAGAGCTCCACCAGGGAGGGGGAGCTGCAAAAGGCACAGAGGGCCTGGGTGACAATCAAGAAGGCTGGAGGGCACACAGAGGAGGAGAATGTGGGTGGGGAAGTGCAGAGGATACACAGTGGTGTAGTGGAGGTACCTGTTACGCCTGGGGGGAGGGTCCCCAGGAGGGGTAGCAGGGTGTCATCCAAGGGTCTGACTCCTGAAGAGTTACAGGACAGACAGGCAGAGAGGGCTCGCCGGTTCAAGGAGTTGAGGATGCAAAGGGAGAAGGAGTTGGAAGAAAGGAGGAGGGACTTAGAGATCAAAAAGAGGATTTGGGCTTATGAGCTCAAAATGAAGGAGCTGGAAGTCATGAGGGCTGAATCCAGCTGGAATGGTGGCAGCAACAATTTTATATCTAGTGCTGCTGAAGAAGTGTACATGCCCAGAGATGTGGTGCCCTACTTGAAGGAGGGAGTTAACACACACCAGGAGGTTCAGGGGTATGAGGTAGCTCCAGTGATGCACAGGGTCCCTGAGGTGGATTGGGGATCTGGCATGGGGAGTCATATTCCTTCTGGTGGGAGGGACACTCTACTGACTCTAGGTGAGAGTGACAGGGAGAGGGGTTCTCCCCAGGTAGAAGTCCTGGTTATGGAGTGTGAAGACATCCCAGAAGAGTGTGGGTTGAGTGTCAGTGACAGTCAGGTACTGTCTCACCAGTCTCAGGAGGGTGATGTGGGGTGCTTGTTCAAAGCAGAGTCACTGGATGGTTGGGTGAAGGGTACTTTGGTTAATTCATGTGAGGGGCTGAGTGATGTAATTGCTGGAGAGCATATGTCTAGTCCTTATTTTCCAGAGCTATGCCAACACCAGGTGGAGTGTGAGTTCTCTGACCCCAGGGAGCTTACAATGGAGGCAGACTTCTGGGTGAGTACCAGAGAGTCTAAAGAGGCATTTGGGGGGGCACCTGAGAGGAGTGGTCTAGGTATTTTCCAACCAGGTGAGGTAGGGAAGGATTGTAGTGTCCCATGTAGGTCCCAGTGTAATGGGATGGGTGAGGGACCCCATGTCCAGTCTCTGAGGAGAGGGAATGGGGATGGACTGAGGTCCAAGGTGCCCGAGATCCGGTCCCAGGTCCTGGAGGGTTCCATGAGGGAACACCAGGAGGGGAGCCTAGCCTGTACCATAGGGCCATCTGTTGAGGGAGATCCCACAGTGTCAGGAGAACTTGGGGGGGCGGCTGTAGCCAGCGTCCCACCAGTTCTGGTGTCTGGCAGTACCACTCCTAGTGAGGGGGTGCAGAAGTCCAGACAGAGGGTTGAGAGGGGGTTGCGAGCCCCAGTGGAGAACCAGGAGGGTCAGGGGTCAGCTCTGAGAGCAGAGCCCCCCAGGAATGACCTTGGTGAGACCATTTCTGGGTTGGGGGAATCCAGACTCTGTCAGATGGGCAGAGGTCAGGAGACCTGCGCCAGCCAGACTCTTGTGTGGCCCTTGGGGACAGTGTGTCCCTTGAGGGGGGTAAGTGTGCCCCCCTGGAAGTCCTGGTGTGCCAGGCAGTGGTTCAACCGCAGGGTGGTGACTCTGGGTTGGATGACCAGGTTCAGAGGGTAAACTCTGACTTGGTGGGGGGTAGGTATGCCCCCCAGGAATTCCTGGGTTGCCAGGCAGTGGTCCAGTCTGTAGGTACAGACCCTGGACTTGAGGATCAGGTGCAAAGGATAAACCCTGACCTGAAGGGGGGGGGGGGCGGTTTGCCCAATCACCCCCCCTAGTGTGATTTCAAGGGGTACTCTCCCTGAGGGGTGGGTGCAGAACCCTAAGAGTAGGGGAATGGGAGAGAAAGACTCACCCCTGACCCCAGAGTAATCTAAGGGTACAGACCCTGGATTGGAAGGCCAGGTTCAGGGTGTCCCCCCTGACCTGGAGGAAGGGGCTACTGCTAACAGTGCCCCTACCATGTTGTCTTCTAGGGGGGCACTCCTAGTTGGGTGGTTCAGGACCCCAGAAGAGAGGGCAGGGGGAGGGAAGCCCCACCCCTGGCCCTGGTCCAACCTGAAGGTACAGACCCCAGGTTGGAGGATCAGTTGCAGGTTAACATCCCTGCACTGGTGGAAGAATTGTGCAGGACTGCTTCTACAAGCACCCTGACAATTTTTTACTCTGGGGGTGCCGCTCCTGGAGGGAGGGTACAGAGCCCCAGAGGGGAGGACCAGGTTCAGGTTATCTTCTCTGACCTGGTGGAAGGTAGAGTGGTCAAAGGGTGTCAGGCACCTGGGGCTACCGCCCCCCACTCTCCACAGTCACAGTGGTTGGAGAGGCCTGAGGTCAGGCTCTCATCCCTGACAGTTGTCAGGGGTCACTGTGGCTTGCTGTCCTGGTGGACAGAGCTGCCCCTGGGGGGGGAACGAGAGTCACACCGCAGGGGTGGAGTGGGCAACACCACTGTGTTGGCCCTGGTGGTACTATCTGCCCATTGCAATACATCTGTGAGCAAAGTAAAGTTAGGCGCTGCACAGATGGTGTCTGCAGATGTGGAGAAGGGTTCCCCATGGGTTAGCTTAGTGGGCCCTGAGAGTATGGACAGAGGGATCCAACTGGAGTCAGGAAGGCGTAGAACTGGAACATGCCCCTGCTGTTGTGGGCCTGGGTCCTTGTTCTATCGCCCCAATCAGGGAAGTACATCAAGGTATTGATTGTTCTCCCCTGGCTTTAGGCTGGTAGGGGGTCGTGTTGGACTTTTGCTTATGCAGGGTCATCCTGAATCTTTTTGCCTCCTGCCTCCTATTTTTTTTCTGACCTGTCGCTGTTGGCTTTTGAACTCTGAGCACATTCCCACTGCTAACCAGTGCTAAAGTGCATATGCTCTCCGTGTAAATTGTATGTAATTGGTTTATCCATGATTGGCCTATTTGATTTACTAGTAAGTCCCTAGTAAGGTGCACTAGAGGTGCCAGGGCCTGTAAATCAAATGTTACTAGTGGGCCTGCAGCACTGGTTGTGCCACCCACACAAGTAACCCTGTAATCATGTCTCAGACCTGCCACTGCAGTGTCTGTAAGTGTATTTTTACACTGTAAATTCGACTTGGCAAGTGTACCCACTTTCCAGGCCTAAACCGTCCCTTTTCTTACATGTAAGGCACCCCTAAGTTAGGCCCTAGGTAGCCCCAAGGGCAGGGTGCAGTGTATGGATAAGGTGGGACATATAGTAATGTGGTTTATATGTCCTGACAGTGAAATACTGCCAATTTCGTTTTTCACTGTTGCAAGGCCTGTCTCTCTCATAGGATAACATGGGGGCTACCTTTAAATATGATTAAAGTGTAGATTCCCCTAGAGAGTAGATGGACATGTGGAGTTTGGGGTCCCTGAACTCACAATTTAAAAATACATCTTTTAGTAAAGTTGATTTTGAGATTGTGCGTTTGAAAATGCCACTTTTAGAAAGTGGGCATTTTCTTGCTTAAACCATTCTGTGACTGCCGTGTTTGTGGATTCCCTGACTGGGTCAGTTTGACAGTTGGGTTGTTTTTCACCTCACACCAGACAGTGACACAAAGGGAGCTGGGGTGTAACCTGCATTTCCTGATTAGCCATATCTGCTAGGAGGGAGGGGTGGAGTGGTCACTCTCATCTGAAAGGACTGTGCCTGCCTCTGACAGTGCCGGCTCCAACCCCCTGCTGTGTGTCTGATGCCTTGCCTGGGCAAGGCAGGATTTCACAAGTAGGTGTGAGTCCCCTTTGAAGAAAGGTGACTTCAAAGACTAAAATGGGTATAAGAAGGGCACCCAAATCTACAGACTTTAGAAACACTTCTGGAACCAAGAGGAACCTCTGCCTGGAGAAGAGCTGATAGCTGAGGAAGGAGTGCTGCCCTGCCTGTGACTGTGCTTTGTGGAGCTTTCCTGCAGTGCTGCTTCTGCCAAAGTAAGAGGGCAAAGACTGGACTTTGTGTGCCTTCCATCTTGTGAAGAAATCTCCAAGGGCTTGATTTTAGAGCTTGCCTCCTGTTGTTTGAAGTCTCAGGGACAGCAAAGACTTCTCTCTGCCAGCACCTGGAGTCTCTGGAGAGACTCCTGCCCGACAAGTGGTGCCCTATCCAGTCCCTGGGCCCTTGAAAGGAAAGCTGGTAGAATCCAAGGAAATCGACTTCGGACGACTTCGGACCGACGCCGCTGCTGAATCTGGTAACGCCGCCTGCACCTGACGCTGTGACCTGCGCTGGAACGCAACGCTCTTTGCAGGCTCGACGCCGCAGCAGCCCCGCTGAAGTCCGCGACTCCGTGGAAGTCGCCGCACCACGTCGTGACCGACGCCGCTCAAAGTGCACGGATTCAACATTTCGCACAGACGCCGCGATTCCCGACTTCGCGCATCGGCTTGTTTTCACTCTTCACCAAAGGTACTGTACTTGGGGGTCTACACGACTCCGTGTCCGGCGCCGCTGGTGTCGGCTTGTTGGGAACGACTCCGTCACGACCCCGTGTTAACATCTCATCTAAGCATTTTTGTTTCTAAGCGCTATTTTTGAGTTTAATCTCTAAAAATTCATAACTTGACTTGTGTATGTCAGAGTTTTGTTGTTTTGGTCTTGTTCTGTTTAGATAAATATTTCCTATTTTTCTAAACTTCTGGTGTGTCATTTTGTAGTGTTTTCATTAAGTTGCTGTGTGTGTTGGTACAAATACTTTACACCTAGCGCTCTGAAGTTAAGCCTACTGCTCTGCCAAGCTACCAAGGGGGTAAGCAGGGGTTAGCTAAGGGTGATTCTCTTTTACCCTGACTAGAGTGAGGGTCCTTGCTTGAACAGGGGGTAACCTGACTGTCAACCAAAGACCCCATTTCTAACAATGAGCAACTCCTTTTTTTCATTAACAGTTCATGTTAGAAACTTCTATTTATTTTGGCCTGGAGATGATTTAGTGGCCAAAGTAGAGACCATTGCATAGATGGACACAATGAACATGAAGAACAATCCCTTTGCCTAAGACTCCTTTTGTAGTATCCTTCATGTAGGAAACCTGCTTTTGGGATAGTGTCAGAGAGTGCAAAAGTGGCACATTTTTGCTCTGTTTGGAACAACAAACTCATTGGTACATCACCATGAGTAAACTCCAACTGCATCGTTTAGAGTTACTAATGATGGGACGCCATTGCCATAGCAATCCATGTATACAGTTTCCCTTTGAGCACAGTAGGCTTTCACAGTCTAGTAGGGCTATTTGGAGGTAGAAAGGTAGAAAATATCCTTACTAAGTGCAAAGTTATCAGTCTTTGAAGGTTCACTCTGGATATCTAACTCAAATCAATAAGTATTTGAAACCAGGAACAAGTTGCGATCTCTGTGAGAGGCTACGTGCCTTCCATCTGAGAGCATTCATCTCCGTGACACAACTATTTCCATCACAGAAAGAGGCAAGGGGCTGAAACAGCTCTATGAGGTGTCCCTACTTTGTTCACTTATTGTACAGTGGCAAAGTACTAGTATTAACGCTGAATTTTACTTATGAATATTCATGTATTCTGAGTGTTGAATTTGCATGGAAGATGTATTAACTTAGAGAAAAATAATGCACGCACTTGATATTGCGTCCACTTGAAGTAGCCGCCAGTGTTCATGAAGTGTACTTATTAATGGCTTATTAATATGAAATGTTGAGCTTATGTTTGATTAGTGTAGTAATATGTCATATTAAGGGTTATGCGTTATGTATTAGCTTTATTAATCGTAGGCCTTAACTTAGCGAGGTCTTGGCCTAGTTGCACTTTCTGACGTCTTGCAAAATGGTTTGATTAGAGAATTAAATTGTGATTTTTCACTGTACTGACCATGTGCTCGTAGCTGAAATTCTTTCTCATGAGAAACTGCTTGCTAGGAGATTCTGTACAAGCTAGGGTTACATTGTATATCGTAGTATTTTTAAGAGTGACCTTCCCAGGAGAAGACAGTGGATGCACTGACTGGAGTATAAGTTGCAACAATATTGATACCTGACAAGCCGAATGATGGGAATAGGAGAAGAGGAGCCAATCATCGACATGTGAACCGTGTAGTAGTAAAACTTTAGATTTAGGGTTTTAATTTCATTGGACTAAATGTAAACATGCGATTCTTTGACCAATAAGGACGTGAAAAGTAGTTTTAGGAAATCTAACTTAGCCGGACGGCACCGAGAGAAGAGAAGCCATTCTGGCCATTCTCCCCCTTCTTTTCTGAAAGTTTAGTTATAATTCCTTTCCGACTGCATGAAGAGACTTTGCTATTTCTGAAATTTTATGCTGAATCCTGATGTCTTGCTGACCGAAATGATGTCCTATTGACGAAGACTGTCACAGGTTGCTGAACCATACTGAGGCAAGGTATAAGATGATGTTACTGATTGTTATGTCTATTTGCTTTTGTTTCTAGTTTCCACCCGCTATTTTGACAGACCCTTAGTTAAATGTTTTTCCAAATTTTTGTTGACTAAATTGCTTTGTATGAAGCCCAAACATTCTATGCTAATCTGATGTTAGTTAGGGTTCTCACTGATGAAGTTCGCTATATGTAATAACAGCTGATGCCTTTTCTTTGCTGAATTTAAAGGTATGCTATTTCGTTTGCACAGTTATTATTGCTCTTAATTTGTACTGTAGCCTTAGAATGTGTAGTGGCTCAAGCTTTGATTAGATTGCGATTCTTTCGCCGCTTTGGTCAGCCAGTATTGTTTTTGTATGTTCATCACTTGATATGGAGATTAAGTTATGTGACATTGGCATTGTTGATATAGGGAAATAAACATTCTAACTTTTATATAAAGGTGTGGTTATTCGTGACTGCAAGGTCATGGTGAGTGGAAATTACTGACTCATATTGACTATTGATGTCATTGATTGTTCTATGCTATTGATTTGTATTGGTACGGGGTTACATAGTGGGTACTTGAAGCGCAGTCAAAAGGTCCGTCAGCCTATAGGCGTCTCCCTTGTAAGTTTACTTAATAAGGTCTGATGCGCTAACACTAGTCAGTGCAAAACCATACCTAATAAGGGCACTATATATGAGTTACTCTTGGGTCTATTCTAACCTAGCAATAACCTGCATTTAATGAGAGGGAAACTGCCTACAGCATTGTCTCTGGCTTGTAATAGATCCAGCGGTAATGTTGTAGTGTGCATGGTGCACCAGCACTCTTGCAATGTTCACTGTCTGCTTTGCACTGCCCATGCGAAGTGCATGGGCCCCCCCTGGGCCCCTTGTACCTGTTCTCCACCAGCCTTTTCATGGCAGTGTTATCACTGGTGGAGAACAATAATCCCCAGGGCCTCGCTGCCTTGGTGGAATAGGACTGCCATGACTGCCAGACGGCCTGGCCACCAAGGTCGTAATAGGGAGCTCAGAACACCGCATTGGAGGCACTCTGACCGCCACTGAGAACCTGGTGATCATAAGACCGCCAGGTTTGAATGAGGGCCTATGTATTTGTGTAAATGGAAGGAAATTAATTACAACATGCCCAAACACTCTTTTTTACTGCCCACATTACATTTAGAACGTACATCTCTATGCTTTTATCCCCACCATCTGGCATAAATCTTGCATTTTTCCTGCTTATGTACCCCATTTCATATGTTTAGTAATCATTTATTTGATTGCACATTTCCCATGTATAAACGTGTGAATTTGGCTTGTGCACGTTGTAGTTATAAACATCTTCACCAAAGGCCACATACCTCTTGGAGCCTTATTGGCTTACTAAATGCAAATAGAGAAAGCAACCTTCTTGAAGTACAGAGCAACAGAACTGTTTTTCAGCTAAGACATGTGGACTGGAGGCAGCATCAAGAAACTCAGACAGGTACTTTTGGTGCTGAGATAGCTTAGGAAGGGGCTAAACTCCCATTTTTTTAATGTACATCTGGAAAATTATTTTTTAAATGGTGCTTATTAATTCCATTTATTGCCACTGTTTTGTTTGTTTTCATAGTTATATCTATATATATTGTACACTCCAACCACCCTGTCTCCATTCACAATGGTAGGGAAGTTGGTGCCATAATTAGTGGACAGGTAGGAGGGGTCTACTCACTACAATGGCCTCAAATTTGGATGGACCACAAACTGCTGCCAGGGGTAAAAAGTGCCAGCCATCTTGAGTTTTCATAAGAAAGGAACACATTTGGATAGGCTGCAGTGAAGCTAAGATGGTGCGCTGGAAAAAAGGGGAAGTTTGTCTTTGAGAATGTTTCCTGTGAGTATCTAATGGCACCTCACCTGCAGTTCCTCGAAGCTTATCTGGATCATAGAATGAACAGAAGAGGAAGAAATCTGCTGCTGTCTCAATGGATGAACCTCCTCTACTTGTACCCAGGACATAGAAGTGGTTTTCATGGGTCATTTGGATGACTTCCTGTGTAGCTGAAGGGACATTCCAAGCTGCAGAAGGCGATTCCTAGAAGTGACCAGATGAACAGTGGCAATTAGACCTTGACTGGACAGTGTTAGTAGCCTTAGTTGGAGAGAATGCTGGTCCCGTCCCCAAATTCCTGGGACCCTTAAGAGTGGCCAAGAGGAGGTGCATGAACAAGTTGCAACTTAGACATGTTTTGACTTCTGGGCAACTGGGTCTAACCACTAAGGCAATTCCAAGCAACTAGCAGACAAGAACATCAAGTTGACTCTGCTTGGAGCTTTATGCCACCCAAAAAAAAAACTTCAGCAAAGACGTGCAGTTAAGGTATCTGGCTTTCACTGCCTGCTAAAGTTTCCTGGATTGTCCCACTGCAGATTTTTGAGATTCAAAAATAACCTAAGTACCAGTGTAGAAGCCTTGCCTGAGTGAAGGTATTTCAGGTATCCAGCTGATGAACATATTTCGGTGGGCACAACATTTTCATATTCCCCCAAAACCAATGGCTTGGACAAGGCCTTGTCCAGAAATGAGCCGACTTAGGAGCACTTAATTGAATTGCAAGTTCAACATTTCACAGCTGGAAAATGTCGACTTACCGAAAAAAAGATTAAGGACAAAGATAAAAGGGATGCTATTCTGTTTCTAGGTATTTTGTGTCTTATAAACGTCCAAACTGTATCCTGTTCCCCCTGATGGGTTTGTATTTTTTATGTCATTTAGTCATTTAAATGTTATTCATTTTCAAACAATGGTTGTGTGATTTTCATCGTTGTGCATTTACTTCATCCTGGTTTCGCTCTGCCACCAGGGGCTGAACCCAGGTTTATTTCTTGAACTTTGTGTTGGACCTTCATCCTTACCAAGTAATAACCTACTTTTTTACAATATGTGCATTGGTTATTAGCTAGCCTGGAAGCTCAGTGGCTTCCATTCTGTCTGCTGTCTATAACAGCATCTGCTGAGAGCAAATATTATAGTAAACATTTGTACTGACCACCCACCAGGTGCTTGATCCTTCCATGTCAGAATGTACAAACCAAGCCAGCAGCCAGTGGGATAGTAAAAGGTGCCATGCGCCCTGAAGCATGCAAATAAATGTGCCCCATCCCCATTGCGAGTAGTGAAGGACAGCAAATAATTGAGGAGCAGTAGGTCCCTAATTCCTTGTACCCTGGTGCCACTGCACATACCCACCAGGAGTGCCAGCATCATGCCTTGGTATACAGGCACAAGTCCAGCTAGATGCCTGTGAATCACTTCGTTCACCCACTGATGCTCCTTCCCTCATCATAAGAGACCCATGTACTCTCCTGTAGTATGAGAGGTGTATAAAGAAGGCAAGGACGTGTGGGAAAAAGAGATATAAAGAAAAAGGAACTGACAATTATCGTAAAAGTAATGTTAGGAAGAAAATAAAAGGAGAGTTATTGAACCATCCCTAAGGCAGAAAGCAGTAAGTGATCTAAACTGCAAATATGTGGGGAGAAAGTACATTAAAAAAACTTTCCAGCTGATTTAAAGATTTAAAAAGTCATAACTTCAAAAGTGTCGAGCTACATTAAATTAGATGAAAATTAGGGAAAACATAAAACGTAAGCAGAAAATAATTATGCAAATTAAAAAGATGGCAAATTATCGTCCCTCCACTACTGCGGCTTTGGAATGAAAGCCAATTACCTAATTCACTATAGTAACATATTATCCTTGAACATAATGTAATTATAATCTTGTCCACATGATTCTGAGATATGAGAACATCAATTAAAAAGTACAAGAGTGAGATATCCCCAACAGCTGAGGACATACACTGAAGGACAGAACAAAAACTGGAAACAATCAACACATTCTCTTGACATCTCCTGTATCAGATCTCAGGTTTGCTACAGAAGACGTGAGGATGCAACAACCGCTCAGCGATCGTGTGTAATCAAAAATCAAGGGCCTCTTTTGTCCCTGAGGAAATACTGGTAAAACATGTCAGCAGTTACCGCCTCCCATCCGCCAGAAAATGGGTTGATGTGACTTCCGATTAAAGACACGCATGCTTACCTTTCATGCACACTGAATAATTAATTCACCCAGTTGGATATCTTGAATGTGCAAAGCTTGAATTCTACCATTTGCCTTAGAATTTCACCAGACAGATACTAACATAGTTAATCTAATACAGGACTCAAATAACAGCAGAGTTATCAGCTCCAGTTACTGCAGGGCCGCCAAGTTCTGCCAAGTCACACGGGACACCTTTGACTAGTCCTGGCTTTTTAGAAAGCCGGGACCTTTGATTATTTTTTCCTGTTATAAATACTATCTAGTGGCATCGAAGTGCAAGCTAACAAGGCAGGGCTGGCTGCAGTTGCACAAATGTCATTGTGACACCTTGTAGCTATGCAATCAAATAATTCAAACTTTTTTTGTATGAAGAGTCAACATTTCGATTGGCATGCATATTGTTTCCATGTATCAATATGGTTTTGTTCTGTTATGTTATAGTTTTGCCATTTGTTTAGCACACGTTCTTTAACTGGCCTTGATACGAATTTGGTGTCCTGGATGTGACTGTTGTGATGTCTCTAACTTTTATGTTCGATGAGAGAACATATGATTAGAGTGTGTAACTTGGAATGCTCACAGTGTTCGTGCGCACGGTGTTAATTTCGTCAGTTGCACTGAAACAGTTTATGGGTGAGGTGATCACGATTAAACCTGTTACCCCAACGTTTGGCTCATCCTGGAGAGTTATTTCTTTGAACTCTACAACTGTCTCTACGACTCTAGGCAAGAGTTTGAGTCTTCTTGTGATGACGTGCAGCAGGTGTTGAGCTCTGTTACTTTACTACATCTTATTCATTGAGCTATGATTAAATGATTTTGCTGTGTGAATGTTGAGAGATTATCTGTTGCTTATACATATTATAGTCCAAAAGATGTGCCTACTGACAAGCAAGAGACGTGTGTGATGTGATATAGTGGTTGTCGCTGTTGGTTAAGATGATAGTGATTTGTATAACACACCTGGCCTGTGTTGGATATGCGGTAGAGATCTGTTGAATGTGCTTTGTTGCATGGTAGGTGTAGGCGAAGTATGGAAATATGGTTTGGAAACTTGGCATGGTCTCCCCTAACATTTGCCTCTGTTTCCCAGGTTGTTGATGTGTGCTGGACTCTGTTTTTGCTGTTTTGTTTTACTCTGGGCACTTTACCACTGCTATCCAGTGCTAAAGTGCAAGTGCTCCTATGGAAAATATATGTGTAATTGGTTTTCCATCATTTGCATATTTGATTTACTGGTAAGTCCCTAGTAAAGTGCACTAGAGGTGCCCAGGGCCTGTAAATCAAATGCTACTTGTGGGCCTGCAGCACTGGTTGTGCCACCCACGAGTAGCCCTGTAATCATGTCTCAGACCTGCCACTGCAGTGTCTGTGTGTGCAGTTTTAAACTGCCAATTCGACTTGGCAAGTGTACCCATTTCCAAGGCCTAAACCTTCCCTTTTCTTACATGTAAGACACCCCTAAGATAGGCCCTGGGTAGCTCCATGGGCAGGGTGCAGTGTATGTTTAAGGTAGGACATATACTAATATATTTTATATGTCCTGACAGTGAAATACTGCCAAATTTGGTTTTCACTGTGCAAGGCCTACCTATCTCTTGAGGTTAACATGGGGGGGCTGCCTTTAAAAAAAATATGATTAAAGTGTTGATTCCCTTTGGGAGCAAATAGACACCTGGAGTTTGGGGTCTCTGAACTCACAATTTAAAATATATCTTTCAGTAAAGTTTGTTTTGGGATTGTGTGTTTGAAAAGTCCACATTTAGAAAATAGGTATTTTCCTGCTTAGTCCATTCTGTGACCCTGCCTGTTTGTGGATTCCCTGTCTGGGTTAGTTTGACAGTTGGGCTGTTTGCACATCTCTCTAGACAGTGACACCAAGGGAGCTAGGGTGTAGCCTGCATATCCTGATGTGCCATCTGTGCTAGGACGGAGGGGAGGAGTGGTCACTCACACCTGAAAGTGCTGTGCATGCCCTCACACAATGCAGTCTCCAACCCCCTAGTGTGTGTCTGGGGCCTGGCCTGGGGAAGGCAAGATCTCACCAACAAGAGAGACTTTCCTTTGAAGTAGGCCTACTTCAAAGGCAGAAAGGGGTATAAGAAGAGCACCCAAACCCCTGAAAATTAGATCACTTCTGAAATCAAGAGGAACCTCTGCCAAGAAGAAGAGCTGAAGAGCTGAGGAGAAGTGCTGCTCTGCCTGTGACGGTGCTTTGTGGAGCTATTCTGCAGTTGCTGCTTCTGTCTGTGAAAGGGGACAAAGACTGGACTTTGTTGTGCATTCCTGCTTGTGCAGAATCTCTAAAGGGCTTGAACTGAGCTTGCCTCCTGTTATTGAAGTCTCAGGGCCATCAAAGACTTCCCCTGCCAGCACCTGGACTCTCTGCTGAGACTCCTGCCCCGCCAAGTGGTGCCCTATCCAGTTCCTGGGCCCTTGAAAGGTGAAGCTGGCAAAGAATGAAAATCCACGCACAGACCGCCATGAGGGGAAATTTTCGACGCACCTTCCGAGACGCAGCTGAGAAACGATGCGCAGCCGGCTTCGCAGCTGAAATCAATGCTCCACCTGTATTTGGGCTGGAAGATCGACGCAACGTGGCTGGAGAAATGATGCGCAACACCCGCCGATGGAGGCTGATAATGTTGCAAACCCACACAGCATGGTTGTGTGACACCGTGCAACTGGATTTTCAATGCAACATCACTGGTTGCGGAAAAACAATGCAAAGCCTGCCCAGACCTGAGGGTGCCTGTCTGGATCTACGCATTGCTCTTCTGTGGCGAGGAAAAATGACGCACACTGACACGACCAGAGGAGGAATGATGCACAGTCTCGCTTGTGAGTGAGAAATCGACGCACCGCTGGCCTTTTCTGATGCACACTCGCCCGGGCGATGTTATTTTGAAGCAACCCAGGTACTTTTTCATGCTAACAGTGTTCTCACTGTTTTCTAAAGGATTTAAGACTCTTGTTCTTTAAAAATACATAACTTGACTTGTGTATGTGGGAGTTTTGTCGTTTTAGTCTTGTTTAAATAAATATTACCTATTTTTCCAAACCTGTGTTGTGTCATTTTGTAGAGCTTTCACTGAGTTATTGTGTGTGTTGGTACAAATACTTTACACATTGCTTCTGAAGTTAAGACTGCCTCCTCGTGCCATGCTACCAAGGGGGTGAGCCGGAGTTAACTGAGGGTGATTCTCCTTTAACCTGACTACAGTGAGGGTCCTTGCTTGAATAGGGTGCAACCTGACTGCCAACCAAAGACCCCATTTCTAACATTTGTGATCAGCAGTTGGGATTGGACTTGTATTTGTACCTGACATACAGTGATTAAGTGTACACTATTGTTTCCAGTGAAGACCACTACGTGACCACATACTACTTGTCTTGTGACTTTTGCTTTTCCTCTTTCGGGACTCTTTTTGTTCTATTTCCTTATTTTTGCTGATCCTCTGATTGACTTTTTGAACTTCACTGGGAACTTGTTTTTCTGCCTTTGGAACTTTGCACTTTTAACTCTTCATCATTTCTCAGTCTGGAGAGGCATCAGCTGGAGCTGCTTTTGATTTAGAAAAACTGGGGACCCATACAGTTTCCCAGTTAAAGCAGTTCTGCAAAAACCTTGCTTGTCTCATTAAGAGCTCCACCAGGAAAGAGGAGCTGGAAAAGGCTCTGAGGGCCTGGGTGACAGCCAAGGAAGCTGAATGGCACACAGAGGAGGAGGAGGAAGAGCAATCTGTACACAGTGGTATTGTGGGTGGGCCTGTTCTGTCCAGCAGGAGGGTCTCCAGGGCAGGTAGCAGCATCTCAACTAAGGGTCTGACTCCTGAAGAGTTGCAGGACAGACAGGCACAGAGGGGTCAACAGTTGGATTTGGAGAAGATGAGGATGGCCATGGAGGAGAAAAGGTTATTGTTCGCTCAAGGCAATGGAGTTACTGTAGAAATCAGTGGCAGATGTACTTGAAGAAGTGAAGGTGCTTAATTTCTATTTCTACCAGAACACTCAACCTGTTTCCTGATTCTGTGATAAGAGCATACTAGGAGGCTTTGTACTGCTTTTCAGCATTTTTTCAGAATCACAAATTCATGGCATTGTGTATCTCAGTGTGGTTGCCATCTTCTGGATTCACATGTGCTTGCACAAAGCTTTGCATAATTTCTTTAAAATTGTCAGAGTCTTTAACATATAAGCCACAATTCTATTTTTAGAATATAATTTTTCACGCCTATTTAGAAATAGCATATCAAGATTGGGGGGCTATTTAAGCATTTCATGATGTAATATACCCAAAGTTGACCATTTTTTAATGTGCTTTCGCTTCACTTTAGTTCATGATGAGTTATAATAGATTAAGTATTTCACCGGTGGCCCATTTTCTCGTGATTTGCTTTACCTTTGTTCTGGATTATTAACTCTTTGTATTTTTGTGAGACACAAACTGATTTACAGTACAATGAAAGATCTGCATTAGGCGTTTTACTCTTTTTCTAGAGCGACATTACTTTAACAATTTCAGTCCACTTATTGGTTATTTAAATACTGGAAATTGGATCTCGTCCTATCCATTTATAAGAAAATTTAAAAGGCTAATGTGTGACCAAAACCTTCTCATGCTTGAAAGAAATCACTCTCCTATCATGTCACTGTCTGATCTAATCAGTGAGCTACGTGTGGGCATCTTTTACTGATGCATAAAGCGTTTTGTGAATTCTAAAAAAATAATAAATTTACACAAAAGTGTAAGTTTACCTTTTTGAATCAGGCCCTCTGTACAAAGGTGTGGATTTCTAGGAAGTTTTGGGTGCGGCGTAAATCATAACTTTAAGCTAAAACTATAAGGCTATACCTAAAAGTTTGAATTTATAAGGTTAGTGTAGTTTAGGTTGGATTTGTACAGAACTAGAATTTGTTTTCCTAAGTTCTTTCTTTGAATTTATATGTTTTAAAAAAAAATTGTTCCTAATCATATAATGTTGTTTAATATGGTATTATTTATTGTGAATTTTTCATTTGGTACCGCTGTACTTTCGTGACAGATCAAAGTTCATTATGAACATCAGCGTCATCTGCATGATTGTTTTGCTTTATATAGTGGTTCCTCGATAATACCATGGTATGTCTGTAAAATGTTAAAATGATATTTACACCAAAGACTAATTTTTTATTTAAAATATGAATTCAGGATTTCATGGTTACTTTTGCTTTTTCGTGGTATATGTGTTTGTATTTTAACTGCAGGTTGTGTTTGTGAACTGAATGGGTACCACAATAGTGATGAGGTAGTAGCGTGATGCTACTGCAGTACTTTCTCCTTTGTAAAATGGCCTTTCATTGGTTTGGAATTCTGTCTCTTGTAGGAAACAGGATGTGTACCCCTTTTATCCCTATTCAATTTGATATCTTCAAAGGAGAAGGTTATGATTTTTGGAAGACGAAATATCTTTTTCCAAAAGCCACCTAGCAACGTTTGTATAACTGCAATGACTAAAGATGATGATCCTATTGCAAAAGGAGGAAAAAGAGATGGCACAGAGAAAAAAATTAAAGGAACCCATTATGTGGGATTCTTTTCTCCTTGTCGCCAACAGAAACAAAATAAATGCCAAACTTGCTAATGCAACCTATGTAACAAAGTTATTTACCATGGAAACATAAAACAATAATTCTTCGGTAACACTGGCATGAGAAAACACCTACAAGCAATTAATTCCATCCTGGCCTGGTTGCACGTGCAGAAATGAGGCATCAGAAGGAGATACAGGAGGCCGAAGCAGGACAGTTGGCAGTAGCCACTTCTCCGGTTACTGCAACATCTTCGATTCTTCAGCACCTCCTCCACCAGTCATTGCATCTGTCCCTCCAGTAACACCTTATGCTTCTTCTACTCAATCAGCGCCTCCATCTGTCCCTCCACCAGTACCTTCTCCTGGTACTGTGCTGTCAGTGCATCTTTTGAGCCAGAATCACAAGCTACTAGTGCAATATGGCAGTACAGTGACCTACTGTCTCCTTTGCCATACTGTAATTGTTGCGGGAGACAGAGAAATATTATCATCCATCATGAGCTTGTCACAGCTCACCAGTGTCCTTCCCAACAGTCTTATTTTTTTTTCCTTTGTTGTCCTCCTTTTTTCTGCTGAGGCTATTGTTTTGGTTGTTCATGTTGACCTTATAAAAAGTAAAAACATCCAGAAACATTTGTAAAACAAAAAAGAAGAAACACGTTATTTTCAGAACTAACTAAATGGCTCAAAAGACTTAGGGGATTATTACGAGTTTGGCAGACGTAAAAGGCCATCTGTCAAATTACCGCAGTCAGGTTACTGCAAGTTCGGTCCCCTTCTTGAGGGCCCCATTACGAGTTTCCCGATGGGTCAGTGGGTGGAAACAGAGTTTCTGCCCACTGGCCCAGCAGAAAACAGCCCACAACTTTGATGCTAGCACAATTATAATTGATCCGGCGGAAATGCTGCAGTGGTCAGGGCTCACCAGCATCCGTCACACTTTTCACTGTCTTCATCGCAGATAGTGGAAAGCATGACAGGCCTGGCCATGGGGTCCCTTGCTCTGCCCATACCAAGTTCATGGTCAGTGCAGGGGCCCCCCTAGGGCCCACTACACCCCATCTCTGCTAGCCTTTACATGGTGGGCGGAGAAGGGACTCGTAATCCCCAGGGCAGTGCTGCTTGCGGGGCTGCCCTGGCAGATTAGGACCCCCAGCACCGCCAGACCAACGCTTAGTAGTAATCTGGCGGTGCTGGCTGTCCGTCCTTGGCGCGACCACCACGGTAGTAATGTGGCTGCCAGACTGCCATATTGGCAACAGTCCGACTGCTACCACGACCGCCATGGCCATAATAACACCCAAAGAGCTTTTACCAATATTAGCCATATTTTGTCAGACATCAGAAATATTAAACTATAATTATTATAAAGAGAAATGGTAAATGTAAGGTAAGCTAAACATGTGTCATATGGCGGCTTTACAGTAGATCGTAAGTTAGTAATAGACTGCTAGAGTGATATCTGATTATATATTATAAACATAACACAAAGTCAATCAATTTTTGGTTTCCTTCTTATGTGTTTGCATACAAAACTACCATTTCTGCTATCCCATTAGGCCATCAAATAGAGTATTTAAGGCCAGATTTAAAAGGCCCCATTGCCACCGGAGCATTGCTTTTTGGAATGCTCCGGTGACGCAATGCCCTGTGCCGTATTTACAAGGTGGCATTAAGCCACTTTTTGTGGCTTAGCGCCACCTTGTAAATACGGACCCTTCACACGTAGCACTTTGTGTGGAAGAGGCGTGCAATGGGTGTTGCTGTGGGCGTGCCACAGCAACACCCATTGCATTTTGACGCTGCCTCTGATTTGCAAGTTTTTGTGAACCCGAGGCAGCGCCAAAATCTAACGCCACCCCAGGGGTGTGTTAGAGTGGCACAACAAGGAGAAATGCTTTCATTTCTCCTTGTTTTTTGCTCTTTCTATGTGTGTTGCATTCTGCACCCTCCACCCATGGAACTCCTCCCTGGGGCAGAGTAACGTAATGCAGCAATTTGCGCTGTGCAATATGCATTGCGCTATTCGAGATTTATCAAGCCACGCAGGGCCACGTAAGGTGGCCTTGTGTAGCTTAATAAATCTAATTTAGTAGTTGCATCGCCCTTGCACCCCTTTGCATGGCGTAAGGGCAATGCAACTGCTTGTTAAATATGACCTTAAATGCCTCCTGTCCGGGAATATTCAACCAGAGATATGATTCTGTGTAATCTGTCCAAGTGTTGCCTGGCATGACGTTTTCTCACTCTAATCCAACTCTCTTGTGCCTGACTTTTATAACATTGTTTTACTGTTATAGAATCTCTCATAATAAACAATAAACAAGGCAAATAGGTATCAACCTTTTAGAAACATCAATTTCAAAAAGGCAAGGTAGAACAATCAGCGCTTAAATATATACCAGAAATATATTCAATGAAACTTGATTATCATGTTGCAGAACATTATATAAACTAAATGTACATTCTATCAATGACTTGTAATTTTATTACATTCATTGACACATGTAATTCAAGCTGGGGAATACCCAGAAGAGAAAAGACATAGCATTCGGGCCATGATATCAGGTGCCTCTTTCGAAAGCAGTACCCTATTGTTAGTTACACGTTTACAGCTTTTGTAGCCATATATAGGTGCTCTACATTCATATTCATAAATTTGATTGGAATCTTACATGTATGATCAAATTTACCCTTTTTTACTAGGGATCTAGGAGGGATTCCAGAAGGGTGTAGATCAGTTTACTACTATGGATATCTCTGAAAAGACGCAGGACAAATCTGCAGTTATAAATCACACTCAAGGGGTGGGAAGTGAGCATTGGAAGTCCTGGCTCAAAGTTTACAAACACACATGTAAATTTAGAACTATTATCCAATTCCTTTCAATCAGAGAAATGGTCAGAGATTTACTTCAGACCAAGGTGGAAAGGGACCCAGATCACTCCCAGACTTGCTGGAGGTTTAAATGGATGCTTCCTCCACATGAGAAAACGCTTTCCTCACGGAAAAAAAATAAATACATAATAAGTGCATTTGCACAGGGGGCTTCTATTTCCTGTGTGGCGAACTAGACACATTGAGATTAAGAGAGTTTAGGGAAAGCCACATGGCTCTGCAAAACTGCCCCTTCAGCAGATTTCCGGGCATACTCAAGGGAACGTTGTGATAATCTCCCACAAAATTTGTTTAGTGGGTTTTATTTTCAGTGATAAGGGTGAAAACATCTGCTATTTTGTTCAATAAAAATATTTAGGAATGTTGTTAGAGGCCTTTATTTGTTTTAGAAAGTGTATTTTAGTGTATTATTTGCAGCTGAAGTGTGCAAACTCGCTAATTAGGTCAGAGATTTAATTGAATCTGATATGGAAGATTCCCAACTTGCTAACAGCAATAAAAAAGTTATCTTTGTACACGTACAAATAAGAAGAAAACTATTTTTTTCTGGTTTGAACAAATGAAAATTTTGCAACAGTTACAAAAAGTTGAAAATGTGTTATAACTTTGGAACTGGAATTCTTTTTACCGAGCACAATGGGGGAAAATGTCTCAGGTACTTGTTGAAACGTTTTATATTACTTTTCTGAAGAACAAAACACGCCTTGTGAGGTATTTTCTCTTCATTGACTATAACTTGAGGAAAGTGTCAAAGTATAATTTTATCTACGGCGCCTATTGTTATGAATATCGTAGAAGGTGCACTGTAGGAGCCCTACAAGGCAATATCTAACAGGTCAAAAAGTTCAATGCTATGTTAAAGGAGGCAGGAGAGTTTATTTTCAAGAATTGGACTCTCCAAAAGGAACACCTACATTTATGAAAAACATATCCTAATCCTGCAACTGATATTTACAAAATCTAGGTCCCTGTTAGGAGCATTTGTTCATGCCATTGGAGAAGAGGGGCAACTGTTACTCATCCTAAAATTGTGAGTACATTTTTTGCAATTTATAGGGCACCCTGGCCTGGTCCGACCTGGAAAATCCTGGAATTTCGTTATTCTGCTCCATACAACATGGACGTACATTGGGGATTACCTATTTAAGGATAGGTGTATTGTAAAAAATGAATTTAGCTACTGCAATTTGGTAAATGGATGTTCTATAGCAAATGTATATGTTGTAGCTGTGCTTTATAAATAATACATCGAGGAAACTGGTTTAAAAACAATGAATATGTGTTTGAAATATGATATAATATGCATGTAGTATATGTATATAATAAAATATACTAAATAGCATCACATAATGCTAATGTAAAACCAAATGTAGCAGAGCAATTCTCAAATGTCAGTTCTTTAATTTTTCAAGTGTGTACTACAGTGAGGCGAAGCAGCAGTGTTCTTGTTTTTATACAGTCATTCATATTCAAAATGCAATTTCTTGACACGTTTCTTTTTACAAATGTCATCAGGAACTCGAATCAGCATATGCAGTTATTTTTTCCTTCGCAGGTGCAGCTGGTTTGTATGCAAGCATCAACACTTTCACAGGCGCTTACCATACTGAAAGCACAGACCTGCGAGAGAGTTGCTTCCTATGGCTTAACCATAGGATCAAATGTGGTGACAAAAAGTAGTGTGATTGCACTGATCCAGATCAGTTCTCTCATTTTGGATGTTTGTACCCCAGTGAGTTGAGGAAAACAAAACAGAGATGAATGGAATGCTTGAACTAATCTCAGCTACTGGTAATTACTGTAGGCCATGATCCAGTGCTTTTTTGCCCAATGAGGCACCTTGGACAGGAAACAGACATAAGCAAATCAGCCCTGGTCCTTCTGCACAGAACCGTCCAGTCCAAACTGCCAGGCAAGGCCCCTTCCCAGCAGGAAACCAGTTTCAGCTTATTTCAGCATCCTAAGTATGATGCAGCTTGAGTCCTATGACACAGTGAGCAGAAGACCAATATCTGAACATACTTGTCGCACATACTGCATCACAGTTAGAAAAAACTAAAAAATTATGGGTGATGTGTTGGAATTAATCCCAGTCACTGGTAATTTCTCTGGGCTGCAATCTAGTCAAACACTTTTTTGCTCATTATGCTATCACAGAAAGGTGAGGCAGCTCTGGGTAGTCTAATGCTTGAGATCCTGATACTTGAAGTATGATTTCTTTTTAAAATGCAATTTCCTAACATGTTCTCTTTTAAGCAAATTTTCTGAGAGCAACCCTGCATATATGCATACACAGACCTTGGTTAAGTGCTGTTTGGGTTCAGGCCATGACAATTTCATAGCATGGTGGCATAGCGCCACTACAAGGGAACCCACCCAGCACTTACCATCACATCCCAGTGTCCCACCAAATAGCAGCACAACTCACGTGCTCACCCTCAAACCACTAGCCTTATTTTGCTGGCATGTTCCCCCAGTGTGGTGAGACAGCTGGCACCCGTAAAGTACAGAAACCCTTTTGTAGCTATCTGGTTATTGTAGTATAATCCATTACTAGTATGGAATTTCAGCATAAATACTTCACTTTTAGTACAAATCTTTTTCCATTTTTCTAATTAAATAGTAGAGTCATTACATACACAAAAATACAAAAAAGGCGCTAATAGGAATTCATACAAAAATATACATATATCTCTGAGGTAGGAGGTAAAAAAGAAATAGTAATAGAATCCTTCCCCTATCAGTTAACTACATGTTAATTAATTCTTGCACAACAATCAAGAATTATGATGGCAAGTTTTATGATGGCAAAGGCAGTATATTGCCATAGCTGAGAAGTTATACCAGGGAGGTAATTCCAGATCTCAAAACATTTTTGTGAAGCAACAATTTGTGCCGCATATAGACTTTCAAATAATTTGACCTGTTGAAGCTTGTTCAACCATAAAGTAAACAACGGTACCACCCTACTTGTCCAGTTTTGCAATATTAGTGAGTTTGCAACCAATAAGCCGATGAATGCAAACTGTTGCTGTTCTACAGAAATATTTAACCATGTGGTAATAACCCAAATAGGGCCTCACATAGGTCTGTTTGCAAATTTATCTGGAGCTGCTCCCTTAAAAACTCAAAAACCTATTCCCAAACATAGTGCAGAAAGGACAGGTAAAGCACTTATGAAGCTAATCACCCTTTAAATTGGAACATCTGAAGCAGTTATCTGAAGCTGCCAGATACATCTTGTGAATGTGTTCTTGCGTGTAGTAAAGCATCCACTTACTGAAGAAAGCCATTCTTTTAAAGTTTGTACAAATTTCTCTACAACCGATTTTATTATAAAAACTCCGACACTTGAGATCTATCTGTTCGTTAGTTACGGTACTGATACCATTCAATAAGGGCTTCGTCCGCCAGTTTCGAATGAAGCAAGCGATGCCAATTGCCTATACCCTTGAGATGGAGAGTAAAAAAGGCCTTGCAAATATCTTGTGCTAGCTAAGGAGAGTTCTGAAGGCTCTCACCAATGAAAATCCTAAATTGAATATAATTAAACCACAGATTAGGAGTAATATTGGGAAAATTTGTGACTATATGGTCCCATGATTTCACATATCGAGAACTGATTTTCTAGCGAAGGGCAGCCAGCATCTTCCTACCTTAAAGTTAAAGATTGATTTAATGGTAGGCCTATCTGCGTGGCATACTTTAGATGCAATGACTAATGGATCCAAGTTACCTTATATTCCTGCCAAATTCTAGTAAATCTAAAGTTAAAAGAATGTAGAATCTTATACCTAGTGAGCATAGAGAGCCTGGGTATTTTCAGAAACGTCGGAATCTCAATCGTTTCCTGTTTCTTACCAGGGCTTTTGCGAAGCCTCGCCCCAACCTGCTCCATCCGAATATACTGACATTATCTGATTCTCCTGAAATGGTCAGAAAGCCATGCAAAGTGATTAATTATCTGTGTCCCTTTAATTCAATTAATCCACCTTTGATACCAAATGCTATAGGTTAGACATTGGCTGATGATCTTTAGCGATTCCCAATTCCATTGAGTCAAAGTACTACATCATCATCATGATAAACCTTTCCATATAGTGCATAACAGCTAAAGGCATTGAAAAACTACTGGTTTGAGGCATAAAGCTGGAGACTAGGTGGGAGACGAGTGACATGTAACTGGGGATGCCAGGTATAAAAAAAAAACTACATATTCAGTCTCAGAAAGAGATCAGGTACACTTTGCAGGAATATAACCTCTTGTGGTACCCATTAGTGATTTGCAAGCAGTAAAACTCTCAGCGATGATGCACCCAAATTGTCTTTTACTACCGTGGCACCGAGTGCGCCAATTCCCTTCTTTGCATTAAGCCCTGTTGCGCTTTTGCTAAGTCACTGTTGGGTTGCACCCCCATTGTCTAGCTCTGAGTGAGCAATGAATGTGGTCCTGACCAGCCTATCTTCTACCCGAAAGTACAGAAATCGTCAGTCAAATGTGACATCGAAACCGTGGTTTGCCTGGGAACACAAAACCAGGAAACTCGTGAGTAGAACAGGACTGACAGTTAAGGCACTGATGCAATTTATTTTTTTCATTTTTTCACTTTATCTATAATGAAACAGAAAGCCTCAAGCACATCTCTAATTTGATCAGGTTTATTATACCGTTCCCATATCTTCAACCCTTGTATGTCTTTGATTCACTCAACCCACCCATCCCAACTCCCTAGGAAGCCCAAACCTCATTTGCCAACCTCAGTGTCTTAGGCAGCAGGCTACCACTTTCAAAGATATCCTAATACCAATTTCCTTCTTTCTACCTACCCAGTTTTCAAAGCTTGGGTATCACACAACAAGTCCTGCCGGACACAGGCGAAAACAAATTAAAACTCAGAACGCAGCAATATCTAGGCTGCCTTACACAGTGCAGGCTAAACACCCAATAGGATACCTTATCTGAGTTAGTTCATCCAATGCCCGAAAGGCCGTTCTAGCTCAGTAGCAAGGCCTAGTGTGCCTAGGTGACAATCAAGACCCTACCGCTAAAGGAATGTGATAGATCATGCAGGAAGTGGATGCAGATACTTCTAGACTCACTTTTTACGAGTGAAACTCAAACATTTTGAGGCTGATTTCAGCTCTTATTTTGATGAGGGAAAATTCCACTCATTTTGGGCAGGGCTAGAGCTTGACATCTAAATGCAGCAGCACTTATGAGGGAACCATTTTACACGCTCCTTCATCCTTCATTTGATGGGAGAAGCAGCTTTGGACACGGTCATAGTAGTCCTGCTCCATAACTTATAAAGGACATCGGTATACCTTAGATAGGTGTATATGTTGTTTCATTCATTTTACATTCATTTTTATTATTTTATCATTTAACCAATATCAGTTCCTATGTTCCTATCAGTTCCTATGATGTCAAATGTTTGGTGGCACCACTTCATGGAAGTCATAAAATATACTAATTAGTTCTCATGCCCACGAATTTCCTTCTTGGAACAGGGGCAGTGAGTAATCTCGAGGCCAGAGCTTCCGAGTGGTATTGTTGGTGAAATTTAGGGGAATATTTATACTCCGTTTGCGCCGAATGTGCATCAAAAAGTTTGACGCACATTCAGTGCAAACGTTGCCCCATATTTAAACCCTGACGCCCGAGCCGGCGCAAAAAGAAAATGCCGCTATGTGCGTCAGTTTCTGGAAGCGGCACCCCGCCCTGCGTTAATGACATGCGTCGTATTTATGCTTTCGGGCAAAAACGACTCCCGGCCGGTAGGCAGAGATAAAAAATGACGCAAAGCACGAATAGCGTCAAATTTTAACGCCTGGGTCAGGGCAGGCGTTAAAATGGGGCAAACACACCTGTACTTAATCAGAACACACAGAACAAACTACAGAGCAGCAGAGCAGCAGAGCAGCAACAGGGAGACATGGAGGTGCTTTTTCTTCAGCGTGCACGTAGACGCAGAGCCCTGCAGCAACAACAGCAGCTACAACAACAACAGCAGGGACCCCAAAGACAGCGCAGAAGGCAGGAGAGGATATTCCGCCCAAGAACAACACTGCATGGCCTCAGGGAACGGGACATCATCCAGAGGTACCGGTTGAACTGGCAGGCCATTCAGCAGCTGCTGAGAAATATTGAACAGCAGTTGGCCCCCACTTTAGTGACTCCCCGCACTATCCCAACAGAAACAAAGCTGCTTGCCATACTTCACCTGCTGGCAAGTGGCTCGTTTCAGACAACTGGTGCCCTGGTTGGTGGAATATCACAACCATCATTCTCCGCATTTCTGCCTAAAGTACTGGATGCCATCATTCGCCTCACACCCCTCCACATCTGCTTCCCTAACACACTGCAGAAGCAGCAGGAATCTAGACAGGGGTTCTACGCCATCAGTGGCTTCCCGCACGTCCTTGGTGCAATCGACTGCACACACGTACGCCTTGTGCCACCTGCTGCGAGTGAACACCTCTACCGCAACAGGAAGCACACACATTCAATCAACGTGCAGGCCATAGTCGATCACCAAGGATTGATCACCAACATTGTGGCAAAATATCCTGGGAGTGTACATGACGCATTCATCTTCCGTCACAGCACCATCAACCAACACTTCCAGGATGGACGGTATGGCAATGGACTACTTGTTGGTAAGTACAAAAACCAAACTGATATACACACAGCACAGAAACCCTCTAGGACAAACAACACATACACCACAATAGCAACACCTAGCCAGGAACACACTGAGGTACTCACATCACTAGCCATGTTCCAGAAGTCACCATTGAACCTGTCACACATTGGAATTTACTCTACAGCTTAATGTGAAGACATAAATGAGTGTGGTTGCCTAAATGTCACCTTGCAAATTGGAAGTCTCACAATAACCTGTACACTAATACATTGCATGAGTTTAAAGGTATGGGATGGCCTGGGTACTTTCACATGAACGTTTCAACTACACTTTCATGTTTCAACTCTGCATGGAACTATCATCTCACCCCCAGTGAAGACACACAGACACCTGTATGACAAGTCACAATGCTAGGGAGGGCACACTGTACTGGAAAAACAAATACATCCTGCTGACAAACGGTTAGCCAACAAACACTTGCTCAGCCAAGGAAAAAAACTCCATGCAAAAGTTCTCACCAACAACCATCGGTTGTCACATGAGTACACAAAAGAGTCACAGACAACACAAGACAACTACTGCCATCAAAGATCTGTACAACAGTGCCTCCTACATCTAATTGATCCCATTCTGTGTTTTTCTTTCAGCTGATCAGGGGTATGGCATCCAGCCTTGGATAATGACACCATTTGTGAACCCAAATACTGCTGCAGAGCGGGCATACAATGACGCCCACAAGAGGACACGCAGCATTGTGGAGCGGACCTTTGGGATCCTAAAGTCAAGGTTCCGTTGCCTTGACATGACTGGCGGTAGCCTACTCTATTCCCCAGAGATGGTCTGTAAGATCATACTCACTTGTGCCATATTTCACAATATTTGTGTAAAAAGGAACATTCCCCTCCTTGAACCAGACCCAGACATGCCTGAGGATGACGAAGAGGAGGATGCTGGCCTGCAACAGGAGGGGGAACAACCTAACACGGCAGCAGGAGTGCGTAGGCGCCAACAGCTTGTCAATAATTTTTTTTCTTAATTTATCATAATAACTCCTATTGCACAATTGTCAATAAACACAGATAACAAACACCACATCATGCTTTGGCCTATTCATTTCTGACCACCTTTAGTTTGAAATTGCTGAAGAAGAATGTCGTCTCATTGAGCAAGAATACTATAACAATCATCACACCAAAAATAAACATCACAAATGTATGCACAGAGGGTAGGATGTGACATGACACATTACCATACACAGAGGCCAACAGAAGTACAAATGTGGCAATTACACATGCCTGATCCAGACACCGGAGACAGTCTCTCACCCAGCCCAAAAATGTAGATCATTTGAAAGTCTCATCACACGTGTTCAGAGACAGGGTGGGACCATCCATGTATACGTGACCATGTCATCAATGGCTTCTCTCAAGTGTGTGATATGAGCAATACCCTATTGGAACAACATTAGCTGCCACTAACTCAGGAGGAGACCTTGAAGTGACAGTGACAACATACACCCAGACAGGTGATAGTGGATCCACATTCCCACACACATGTACACATATGTCATACACTCAACCTAATATTTGAAAGCAGCCCATCACAGTTGTGTCCCAGTTTGAACCTAGCAGGAAGAATGTAACATGCCACTAAACCAGGTAATGCAGAAAGGGCCACAGACAACAAGTAAATATGTTTCATCAGCACATGAGGAACGCTGAGAGTTTTGCAAACATAGTCATTGGAAAATGGTATGCAAGATTGCTCCAAATCATCAATACTGCAAACGTCAAATGGGCTAATGAGATGAATGAATGGTTAACAGTCATTCATACCATATGGCCTTACATTAGCCTGCTGCTGCAGGTTTGCCACAACATAATAAATAAAAGCCATGGATACATTAGCTAATCTGGATAGGCAAATCCTAGGGTGCTGGGGGCCTAAGTCCACCTCTACCGCCCCCCAAATATACAAGAATCTTGTACTTGTGAACTAAACACATGCATAAGGCACATGTGTGGGCTACATGTCAAAAGTCAAACACAAATCAGAAACACAAATTCATAATGGGACATGGTTAGCCCCATAAAAACTGTAAGTGACTATTGCACTCCCTGTTCGGACTATAGATAAAAGCATCACCATTATAATTGTGGACACATTTTGGAGAAGGAATACATCATGGTATTCCATCCATCATTTCTAAATAGCCATCAGCAATTACCCAAAATATGTGGTCAAATATGGTTAATACATTATTTAACGTATCCTAAATATTACAGTGTGAATGCCTTCTATACATACAACAACGGACATGTGTCATATCTAACCACAAATGTGTATCACATAGCACCGTTTGGCCATGACAAATCACCTTCCCCAAGTTTAAAACATGAAGACATTAAAAAAAAATTGCTCAAATTTCTACGCATACAGCATGGGTGTCATAATTTGTTCACGTACATGAGTGCACAGAATGCAAAGTCAAATATAAATTTTTCAAAAAGGTTCTCATATTGAGCCATCAAATTATAATTTACATCATATACATTTTTGACTCAGCATCATGTGCACTCCTGTACGTGGAAAAAATATGACGCCCATGATGTATGCGTGGTAAATTTGACGCAACATGGACAATATGTTGGACATCTCATGTACATCATTATATTATTAATATTCATATCATATTTTTTGACTCAGCATCATGTGCACTCCTGTACGTGGAAAAAATATGACGCCCATGATGTATGCGTGGTAAATTTGACGCAACATGGACAATATGTTGGACATCTCATGTACATTATTAAATTATTAATATTCATATCATATTTTTTGACTCAGCATCATGTGCACTCCTGTACGTGGAAAAAATATGACGCCCATGATGTATGCGTGTTAAATTTGACGCAACATGGACAATATGTTGGACATCTCATGTACATTATTAAATTATTAATATTCATATCATATTTTTTGACTCAGCATCATGTGCAATGTTATGCGTAAAAAAAAATGACGCACAATTGTGTATGCGTGAAAATATGACGCATAACGGGAAAATAAAAACGGCGGCCATTTTATGCAGGAAGTGATGTAATAGGATATCCTGTTTACTAAATCTGTACTGGGAGTTAACTTTCACTTTCACTTTGCAGTCTCAGATTTATCTAGACTGTGTGGTTGTGTGAAAGGTGTTGTCCTGTGTTTAACTGCTTTTGTGTCCTGTGTACCTTGTATTTTGTCTTTTTGTGATTCTATTCTTGTTGCATAATATTGTCTCAGTCTGTTTAGTCTAGTTTTGTCTAATCCTGTTTTTGTTTGTATTGTCTGTGGGAGTCTGTTGTGGGTAGCATAGTTTTTGGGGTTAGTTGGGCTATTTCTCTCTTTATTCTTTTTCCTTCACAACTCTACCTTTCCCCATTTCCCACTTTTACTTTATAATTTCATTTGTCTATATTACTTTCTGTCAATATGTCAGGTAGGCCTCGCCTGTCCAGGATGGGTGAGGATGAATTGGGGGGGTTCATTTGGCTAGTTTGCCATTTCCTCCCACTGATGCTGGAGGCTGGGGCCGTGTGATACAGGGGTATCACACGGAGGCAAGGAAAGTCCGGTGGGGGAAGGTGCGCCATCACCTGGTCCGGGTGTATGGGAGCATGCGCAATGTCCATCAATTGAAGCACCGCTGGGCAGATCTGATAACCAGGGAACAGGACCTGCTGGACCACCTGGGAATCAGGATTGGTGGCCATGTTGGTGAGTACAAATCAATTACATGGGAATAATAGAAATCTGTGTGGGGATATGTGATGATTGTTACCCAATCTGCTAGATAAGTAGCTGACTGTTTGTTATGCTAGGGAAACCTAGGCCCATGTTTATACATTTATATCCCCAATTTTGCGCAACATTTTCACGCAAAAACAGCAGCAACTTACAAAATATATTTGTATTTTGCTAGTTTGACCCGTCTCTGCGTCAACAAATGATGCAAATGCTGCGCTACAAAGGTATACATATGTGCCCTAATGTGTATTTGTTGCAAAATGTGTAGGAAGACCAATGCTAGCAGTCAGATGGCTCATGTTTTCAACACATACCAGATGCCTGTAGCTGTATGTAATGTAGTGTTGCATTTGTGTCAGACAAGCAACACGTTAATGCCTCTATTTGTACTCTACAGGTCTTATTGGCCAGTGAGTAAGTCATGTAGAAACAACATACCTACATATGTAGACGCCATAGCTAGACAGAAAATTAGAAACCCATGATGATGCTATAAATGTGTGTTGCCGTCACGTCACATGAAGTTAGACATGTTGTCCACACATATGTCACATGTGTGTGAGGTTGCTGTGTGTTGAACATGTCCACCTAGCCTGTTTGATTGTGAGTGGTCATGCAGTCCTCATGGAACCAGCTTTTGGATGTCTCTCTGGGATGCACATGCTGAGATGTATGGATTACATTATTGTTGGGGCAAACTAATGGAGGGGTAACTTTGACAACACCTGACTGTCCTGGCCACTGCATGTGTGTAGTAGGGTGTGTAACTGTAGCAGGAGACTCATCCAATGTTAATGTTGAATAGAAAGTCAGCCATGCAGTATGAGCATGTGGGAAAGTGTTTCATTACCATGTCATATTCACAGTGTCATTGTAACTGAAATTATTTGTCAGTTCACCCAGTCTGAGTATATTTTTCCTTTCATGCTTTACAGGTGGACCAGCCCGTACACCGTGGGAGAGGTGGCACATTTTGAGGACCCCGATACCTACAGTGAGTGTTGCCTGAGTGCTATTTTCATTGTTTGCTAGTGATGCATGATGGACTACTGTGTGTTCAAGAGAATTCTTGATTTGATGCGCTGGCCGTTCATTGGCATTGTTGCTTTAGTGTGATATCAAATAGGACTTCTGTTTCTGTAAAGCAATACCTAGCCATCTCTCAGATTTAGGGGCTGTAGGTCATTCCAGTTGGGCCGCAATGGGGAATGGGATGAGTCATTTGGAATACACTGGTCAATGTAAGACTTGGTCGGGGACTTGGCATGAACTGAGTCTGCATATCAGACTGACATTCTCCCATATAGCTTTGGCAAATGGCTTTGATGACAAGTGCATCTTCCTAGTTGAGGATGGACTGTGTACACTGTAGGTTGGATCTTCCGGGGGCATGTACTTCCACAAGGTGAACTAGAAGTGTGTGTGACTTGAGTGCAATGGCCTAGGTGTTCTGTCGACTCATGAGAATGGGTGTTCTAGCTCCTCTGTGTGTGTTGTAAAACATGCCTCACTGATAGTATGTGATGTTGGCCTAAGTCATAGCATTTTGACATGTGTGGACCTTGGATGTGAGAATGTTTGGCTGACTCCAACGTGTTGCTAGCCATTCATAGGTGTTGTGTGTGAAGGCACATACTTGTTGAACTTTCTATACACTCCTGGGTGTGCATTGAACATGGGATTGTTGGTTGTTCTTCCCACACCACCCTCAAAGACTGCCATGTTAATGTGAAACAGGGTACCTAGGACTGTAGCAACCAGTATGTTACATGTACTTGCAACCTTTTGCGACTTGAGTTAGAACCTAGGGCCAGATGTAGCAAACTGTTTACAAGTTGCAAATGTCATAAATTTCTGTTTGTGAGTTGCAAACGTCTGTTTCCTATGCAGAAATGTATTTAGTGATTCGGAACATATTTGCAAAATGCTTTTCCAAATCCCAAATAGGAAGGGGTTTTCCCGTCCTATTTGCGACTCGCAGTGGTATGCAATTCCATTTGCAACCGAGTACGTGGTCGCAAAGTGAGTCGCAGTTATCATCCACTTGCAGTGGATGGTAACCCACTTGCTAACTGAAAGGGGTCCCCATAGGAACCCTTCACCTTTGTGAGTGGACCTAAATAATCATGTACAAAACAGCCAGTGGTCCAAGGGACCACTAACTGCCCTGAAATAATCCAAGATTGAAGTTTTTGTATTTTTTTCTAAGTGCAGCTCATTTTCCGTTCAGGTAAACGGCCTACACTTGGGAAAAAATAACCTGCTTTATTTAAAAACAGTCACGGCCATGGAGGTCTGCTGTTCCCAGCAGGCCTCCATCCCCGTGAGTGGCCATAGTCACTAAGGGGGCGCAACTTGGAACCCACCTCATTGATGTTAATAAGGTGGGTCTTAGCGACCCCATAGCGACTCGCAGACGGTGTCGGAGACACCGTTCTGCATTGCAAATTGCTAGTCGCAATTTTCCATCTTCCTACATCTGGCCCCTAGTGTAGACATTTGGTTATGGCCCATGGGTTCATTCTTAGCACACAACTAATTACAAATGGCATTGAGTGAGGAGTGTGATAGTTATCACATAGAGTGACATATGTAGTGAAGTCAGTATGCGGAAGAGGTGCAGCCATAATGTCAGATGCCTTAGGTATGATTTGTATGAGTAGTTTAGGATGATGTCATCCATCATGTCGAGACATGGATATGCTAGGTGTGATATGCCCTTATGTATGCATGCTTCACATGTACTTCCTCTGAGCCTTTCCGTGAACTATGTTGTGACAATTGCTGCAACCAATACATTTCTAGTAATGTACAAATAACCCATTGTGCTATTCCACCCAATGCAATTCCAAAGGTAAATATTTGCCTTTTCTCTTCACAGCTGCAAACATGAGTGCCGCAGATCGCCACCATTTTGAGCGGCGTGCCATGAGATACAGGCACATCCTGCAGGTGCAGTGTGGGTACCGGAGGATGGCCCGCAAGTACCATTCCGATCGGGCCTCCGGGCCGTGGTGGGCCACACCACAGGTTCCCCTTACATTGCCACCAACAACCACCAACACCACATCCACCAGGTCTCCCCAAGTGGCCCCAGCAACGTCTGGAACAATGGACCCTGCCTCTTTCTCCAGACCTGGACCCAGCCGTGTTGTGGTAGCAGGACAGTCCCGTGCCCAACCAACTCCTGCCACAACCTCAACCTCTGCCAGCACACAAACCAGCTCAGACCCTCCTGTGGACCCAGCTGCCTTCCTGGCATTGACACGAAAAATGGACAAGCTGGTCAAGAAGGTGGACAACCTGAGGGAGGACATGAGCTACATTAAAAAGAGGGTCCGCTCCATCAGGCACACACTACGGAGGGCGAACCTGTAGCACTTTTGCCCTCTATAACTTTTACCCCTCCCCTCTCTCCTCTTTCCTATTTTCTACTGTTAGTTGGGTTTTGGGGATTAGTATTAGGATAAGTATAGGTAATTAGCTTAGTTAGTGTTAGGGAAGAGGGTGGGGGGTCCTTATTCTTTCTATCTTTTTTTTTTGTGTGGGTGGGTGGGTGGGAGGCAATGTTGGGATTCCTGTTAAAAAAAAAAAAAAAAAAAAAATAATTAAAATATAAAAAAAATACAAAAAAATATATGTTTGTTTAGGATAGTATAGTATGTGTGTAGGTTAGTAAGTGTTGTCCTGCATGTGTCCTGTCTCATAATGGTGGGTGGGGGGTTGATGTTTAGATCGTTTCGTTACATGTGTAGAGTATGTTTAGCTTAGGTTAGTTAGGGACAGTTGTGGGTTAGTAGTAGTCAGGTTAGATTAGTGTAGGTTTACCTTTCCCTTAGTTGCCTCTTGTATTACTCAATAGAAATAAATATATAGTTAACCCTTTACATGATGCGTTAGGTGCTACTTTATCATGGCCTTGACATCAGTGTACCAGAATGTTTTAGTATGACATTTGTGTCCTATGCTCGCCATCCCCAGGAAATTGAGGTTTAACATGCCAGCTACCCCTGTGCTAACTTGTTAAGTATCCACCATTTGGGAGACCCACCATTGGTAGTGTGCATTGTTCACCAAGGTTTTGTGTTGGTATGTATCCTACTTCACAAAGAGTGCTTCCAGACTTGTTATTGTGGGTAAATTGATAGGTCGGACAGCAGTGTGAAGTTCAGGGAGATCTTTGTAGATGAGGAGTTGTTCACACTCTTGTCTTGTTGCTTTCATTGCTGACCTACATCATGTGTGTACTGATTCTGCATGACTTTCCTTCATGGAAGTATACTCCGTAAGGGTGATTGATGCAGTGTAATTTGTTCATGATTCCTTACATTTTGCGGCATTATTTCTTATTTAAGTATTGCATGGTGCCTACATTTCTCAGCCACCATTAGTTGTCTAGAATAGCTATAGATGGTGCGTCATTCTGTCCAACACAGCATCATTGTGTGTGGTTACTCCCTTCATCAGTAATTTTCCTCAGTATGGTAAGGCTATGATGCAATCCTGCCCACTGCACAGATGTTTCAGTATACATGAAATCAGGACAGTAGTATAGATAATCTACATGGTTGCCACACAGCCACTTTGGAGTTAGGTACTGCACAGTTGAAGTGTGAAATGACACAGAGACACAATAGGTGTGCAAGTGCTATTTATTTATAGGTGGTGTAGTGCAAAATGTCCATTCACCATGTTTGCTGAGTCCGTTCTGGTGCATTCTTACATGGTGATCCTACTGAAGGGGTGTGGATGATGCTCCAGACATGCTGGGGTGATGTCGCAGACAGTGCAGAGGGACAGGAATTGGCAAAGAGTAGGAGAGAGACATTCACTGGCAATGGGGACAAGTCATACAGTGGATTGCCAAACAGTCATTGAGTGTAGTTGTAGTGAGACTGGCATTTGACAAAACGTAGGACCTTGGTCAAAGTAGGCCATGGTGCAGGGACTAGTGCTTCCGGGTACTCTTACATGTGAATGTTATCTGTTCCATGTCTTCTTCTTCTGATGTGTGTGTTGCCTGGTGTGTCCTTGTTGTTGTTGGTTGTGAAGGGGCAACACACACCTCAGTGATAGAAGACATGGAGGCAGACATCCCGGGGGCTGCTCCCTGTGGAGTTATGAAGGGCAGTACTGCAGCAAGGAGGGCCTGCTGGTTTTTCAGAATGGCAGCCACATCACGATGGTAGGCAGCCAGGTCTGCCCTGAGGGGTTCTATGTTGCATTCGTGCACACTTTGACTGGATTGCAGTTGTAGTTGTTGTGTCAACTGGATGACAGCTGTGCAGATTTCCTTCTGTGTTTTGACAAGTTCCTGCAAGAGAGATGTTCGGCCTTGCATAGCAGCTGCCTGATCAGCAGAAGACATCATGCACAAACGCACCCCCTCAAGGCTGGCTGCCATAGTTTGCATCCCCACCCGCACCTCCTTGGCCAGCTCCCGCTGTACCCCAACGACGGTTCTTTCGAAGCTGGTGCCAGTGTCGTCAGAGTCCTCAGCTGTGTTGGAGCTGGCAGGTCTTACAATTGGGGTGGCGGGTGGTTCTCCTGTGGTGGCTGCTTCTTCTGTGCTCCTCCTTGTGACTGAAGGTGGGGTTTGGAGGCTTTCAAGGACCATTTGGATGGTCTCCTGTGGGATGTTTATGGGCTCATCATCCATGTCATCAGGGAACTCAGGGACAGGCATATCGGCAGGAGATCCATGTTCCTCTGCAATGAAACAGGGTACAATTAGTGTGTCTGTGTTGTGACAATTTTGCACTAAGATACAATCCTTTGGATGCCTTAACTTTGTGCTCTGTGTTTGTCTTGGTATCTGCTGTCCGTCATAGGGCATTGTTGTAGGCCTATGGCCCACCTGTGTGTCACATGTATGATATGGAGCTATCAGACTTGTCTGCCTGATCGCCTCTAGGTGTTGCTTTGTAATTATTTAGGAATAGGCATGTTTTTGTCCTACTCCTCCCTCTGTGTTTAACTATTCTTATGGAGGGACATTTTGTTGGGTGGGCTCTCATTATCCTACATGAGATTACTGGCTTTCTAGGCAGCAGGATAGCTAATGGTGTGGGGGACTAAGTCTGACACACTTGTAAATAACTCTGTCACCCTGATTCATTCTTTTTGCTCTGGCTAACTAGCAGTGCCTCTGGTCTCCCACAGCAAAGGAATGTTTAGACATCCGAGCGCATGACATCTTTGGAAATTCTCAGGGAAGTCGTGGTCACTCAGATCCTACACAATTCTCTCTTTTCCGGTATGTTCTCATACACAAATGACAAAGACAGTAGTTGTTTAATATGATGTTTCATTGTACAACTGACTTGTAGATATTTAGGTGTGAGCCACAATAACCCAAACAATACAAACTGTTAGAATTGAAATAGTCAGCAGGAGAGTAATACATTAGTACACAGCTATCATGGTGCCTAACAGTTTCTACTCTCCCTCTGCTTGTTCTATTTATAGCACAGCATGTTAAGCTTGGAGCTTGCCTGTCTGAATCACTGGGGAGACATCATCCCTCATATCAGAGGAATGACCTGTGATCTGGTTGTGCATCAGCAGCAAGGCAGGCAGCATCTAGTTGTGGTTCTGTTTGGAAACTCCCTCTTGCGTGTCTTGGGACAAGGAAGTGATTTTAAAGTCATATGTCATCGTGATGACGAAGTGTCCCTACGCAGGAATGACAAATCTTAACCCCTACCACATCTATCGGCAAAGTCCCAGACTGTATCCTTGACTGGGGCACAGAGTGAATATGTTCTGGCAAACTCCAGTGCAGAAGTAGGCAAAACAGTGTGATTTGACTAATTAACAACACCGTAGGACTGGCTATTTGCTAAATTAACTGATAGGAAGGCCAATAATAAGCATTTAGTGCAAAGTGCTCTGAGGCGCTTAGATGTGAGCAAATGAGTAAAAGTACATTCAGGGTAAGGTGCACAAAGGCCTACAGCCTGAAGCTAATGCGCAAAGTATACGTGACACTTACAACACTACACTTTGACTGACTGTGGGTGTTGTGAATGCCCTGGCAGCACACTTGCCTCTCAGGACCTGCCCCATACACTTTTTATTCACATTGCCCGAAATGTACATGTGACGTGGCATTTCCTATGCATGTCAATGTTAGGATGTGGTATGGATGTAAACATTGTTGATGTTTGAAGATGATGTTGGGTCATGTGTGTTTAATTGGATTGGCCTGTTTATCGTATGAAGGTTCTATTTGGTTGTCAGACTTTGCAGGTGTGTTTCAGTGACCAGTTGCCTGTGTCCCCTCCTCAATGTTGTTGTCTGTGCAGTATGACATTAGTGATGTAGCCTTGTTAGCCAGGCACGTGAGGGACCCTGACGTATGCAGCATGTGTGTGTCCTTAGTGCTGTGTGGCTCCTATTGCTGTTTACTTTGGCTTATGTATGTGTCAGGTATGGACATTCAGCATTTGAGTGTACTGGTGCCTTTGTCTTATTGCTATGAATAGTTGCGGATGTCAGCCTCACCCCCTAATTTAGGTATGTATGTTCCATGGGGAGGTTCCTGCCATTTGGTACTATAGCTGCACAGAGATGAGAGGTGTTATTGTCAACTGTTGTGGCAGTTACATTGCAGTTGTTGTTTTGGCTACTGGATTACTGATAGGGACCTAGTTGATGTAGGATAGATTTTGCAAGACAAGTGCCTGGATGTGAGTTTGACGTAGTGGCCTTCCCACCTGTCGCTGCTTTCCCTTGGCTCTATTGTTGTACTTACAGGATGTCCCCATGGGACTGTTGTTGGTGCTGTATTTTGTCGTGCCCCAGCTTCAGTCTGTGCTGGCCATGCCCCCCTGCCGTGCCCCTTTACCCATGCCACTTCATATATGTGCAGACTTACATGCATTGTGTAGTAGGTATTTCCCCCCCTGTTACAGTTAACATTATTGCATTATAATTCCCCATGCGACTTACCCTGCATGTGCGTTGTGTCGTGGTAGTCTGCGCTGTCCTGTCCTTGAATCCCTGTGACGATCTCCTCCGGGATGACGGCTGCGACCATCTCCTCCATGTGGTCCAGGGCCTCCTGTTGTGCTGGACTCCCCCCTCCAGTCTGCATTGCTGCCTTCCTGTTCCTGGCCATTTTCTCTTTTGTCCTACGTTTTCAGTCATGCCAGCGTTTCTTACACTCAGTGACTGTGCGGCGTTCTTCAGCCACACTGTTGATCTTGTCCACAATTTGTTTCCATATGGCCTCTCTCCTACTGAGTGGCAATTTAGAGGTGATGAACAGTTGGTGCTGGTGTTCCGTCACCTCTTTCACCAGGATTTCCTGCTCCTCTTCACTGAAGCGACACTTTCTTTTTTTTCTAAACATGTCCTGGTTCCTGTATGGATCCTCCTGGCTGGTTCCTGGTCTGCTGTCATCCTCCTGGGGTCTGTAGTGGCATCTGGGATCCATTTTGGCTCTCCTATGCTGAAAGGGCAGTTTTCGCGCTAATATTTGACGCAATAGCGTGAAAAAAAACAACGCTTTCCGGGTTGCGCTGTCGTAAATCGACCCACAGTGATGTGCGTCGCGTTAACGTTGGTTTCCTTTACGACGGAACGCCGCTGTGTGCGTCACAAAATAATGACTCCCACCTGTTGGTTTCGCCGCCGTACGTCAAAGTATAAATTTGACGCCCGCACGGCGCTTCTAAATGGCGTTAGCCGGCGCTAATTTTTTTGACGCAAAACTGCATTAGCGCAGTTTTGCGTCAAAAAGTATAAATATGGCCCTTAATCTCTGATGGGCGATCAGCAGAACACACGTGTCCATTGCAATAACAATGAAATGCATGGCCAGTGGACTTTAAGACAAGTTCTCCAGTTACAAAGTGAGGTCAGAGTTTGGAAAAGAATGATACAAACAGTAAACAGTGCTTCACTGGAGATTTGCAAACAGGAAAACCTATTACATTTTGCTGTCAGTTTTGGAGAACTGGCAGGACCATAAAGTGGTTTGAGTCTAAACAGGATGAACTGCAGCTCTTAGCTCCTGACGCAGCGCTCAAAGGGTTAACTGCTCCACTCACCATCATAAAATCACTGTAATTGATGCTGTGTGAAAACTGTTCACCTAGGAAAGCACATTTATTTTTCAATGCTTTAACACCCAGTTGAAGTATCCTGCTGTTTCCTAAAATACCCACCCCACGATCCGGGCTTCCGTAGTGGGATTATTTCTACCAGAACAGGAAAAGCTTTCCTATCATGCTGCATAGTGTCAGTAGAAAATTTATTCGTTTCAAGTGGGAACAGCACACAATTCAATTCTTTAAATGTAATATTAGATGATGGTAGGTACGCATAGTACTGGAGAGGTGGCTGTGAGGTTAATCTAGGAGATCAGGCGCAATCCTCTGACCAAATATAACAATCTGCCCCCTACCGTGTAAACTCACACGATACACAGAGATTTAACCCCTTTGTATGATCTGCAATGATGTGAGCCTCCTCCTGTGTCAGATGCCCAATGAGATATCAGTGGTCAGAATCGGCAACCTAAGACAGCTCAGGCGTGCAGTCTAATGTGATGTCACTTCCGGTGATATTGTTACGTTAATCATTTTGAAACCTGAAAAAACATTGCAGATTTGAGGTCACAGAACGGTGGCAAGTATGGTCGAAGTAATTAAACCCACTCCAGTTACTTATTTTAACCACAGTCAGCTTATAAATACGGGTTTTGGCCCCTCCTTCCTCCTTGTTGTCTGTCAAAGTGCTTATTGCACTAATACTGAATATTTTCACATTATTCACTCTTACTGTAATAAACAAGCATTTGCATCTCATTTGCGAGAGTTAGAGCTATTGGTGTTGTAAATGAAAATACTTTTTACCCATGTGTTTTGGTTTGGAGTAAATGCCACTGACTAATCAGACCATTAGCGCCTCCCTGTTCCAACAGCACACTCCAAAACAAGCACTAGGACCACACTCCTCCAATACCGCACAATAAATATAAATATTACCCCTCCGTGGAGTGAGAATGGGTTGGTCAAATAGGTATTAGGATACTGCTAATGACAAAGTTTAAAAACGTCTGACATGTGGTATGAAGTGCTACATACCATAGCTAATAAAACAAGCAGCGGAAGGAGGAGGCAGCCACAGTCCAAGGAGAGGGAGCGAGCAGCAGTACCAGGGGAGCCTGAGAGAGCAAGGGAGGAGAGTAAGCATTGGTGAGCGCAGTAGTGGAACAATGGAAGTCCTTGTTAGAACAGAATCACATAGATCAGAAAACGAGCAGAGGCAGGAAAACATTGAAAAAAGAGTTCCTTCAAACAAAAGATAAACAACCAAAACGTAAGGAAACTGTACTTGGCCAGTGCTTCTCAGCCAAGAACGGAAGTGATGTGAACTAGTTAGAATGCAGCAAAGAAGAAGGACACTGCAGCCAGCCTATGGTAAGCAGCAGGCAGGTTCAAAGTCCTTTTACTGAATACAGCAGGTTGTGCAGAGAGTGCAACGAGCTGCCTAGGCTCAACCTAAAAAGTTGCACAGCTTCTTACTATCTCTTGAAAATCTATATATACCTCAGTATCTCTGCCACTGTTCAAAATGTTGAGGACTGCCAGTGAAGAACAGGTACAGGGCAACAGGTGTAAAAGCTATGATTACACACAGACGCCTGTGAATTCACACACTTGTACGGAAGCAGTTCAAGCTTCCGTTACGTACACAGAATCGTTACCCCAAATGCACCAAAAATGAAGGGGAACCTAACAGAAGGGAAAGATGTGGAGAGAGTCAAGGGTGAGGTGGAGTGAGAGGGGGTGAAGTGGAGAGAGGAGAAGGTGAAGCAGAGAGAGAGGAGGTTGATAGGTAGGGGAGATAGTGTTAGACCTGACAGCCTTAGGGTGGTCACCCCTAACTTTTTGCCTGTCTCCCTCCACTTTTTGGACACTGTTTTTGCTGGTTTTAAGACTATGCACACTTTACCATTGCTAACCAGTGCTAAAGTGCATATGCTCTCTCCCTTTAAACGTGGTAACTTTGGATCATGACCAATTGTATTACTTAATTTACTTATAAGTCCCTATTAGAGTGCACTATGTGTGCCCAGGGCCTGTAGATTAAATGCTACTAGTGGGCCTGCAGCACTGATTGTGCAACCCACCTAAGTAGCCCCTTAACCTTGTCTCAGGCCTGCCATTGCAAGGCCTGTGTGTGCAGTTTCACTGCCAATTCGACTTGGCATTTAAAAGTACTTGCCAAGCCTAAAACTCCCCTTTTTCTCGATATAGGACACCCCTAAGGTATGCCCTAGGTAACCCGTAGGGCAGAGTGCGGTGTAGGCATAAGGCAGGACATGTACCTATGTAGTTTACATGTCCTGGTAGTGTAAAACTCCTAAATTCGTTTTTACACTGCTGTGAGGCCTGCTCCCTTCATAGGCTAACATTGGGACTACCATCATAAATTGTTTGAGTGGTAGCTGCTGATCTGAAAGGAGTAGGAAGGTCATATTTAGTATGGCCAGATTGGTGACATTAAATCCTGCTGACTGGTGAAGTTGGATTTAATATTACTATTTTAGAAATGCCACTTTTAGAAAGTGAGCATTTCTCTGCACTTAAAACTTTCTGTGCCTTACAATCCACGTCTGGCTGTGTTTATTTGACAGCTCCTTGTGCATTCACTCAGACACACCCCAAACACAGGATACTCAGCCTCACTTGCATACACCTGCATTTTGAATGGATCTTCCTGGCTGGGAGGGTGGAGGGCCTGCTCTCACACAAAGGACTGCCACACCCCCTATTGGGACCCTGGCAGACAGGATTGAACTGAAAGGGGACCTGGTGCACTCCTAAGCCAC
Organism: Pleurodeles waltl; assembly: GCF_031143425.1. Classification (NCBI taxonomy): domain Eukaryota; kingdom Metazoa; phylum Chordata; class Amphibia; order Caudata; family Salamandridae; genus Pleurodeles; species Pleurodeles waltl. The sequence goes on from NC_090448.1 coordinate 1,130,121,976, forward strand.
TCTTTGAAGTCTCCCCCACTTCAAAGGCACATTTGATTATATAAACAGGGCCTCTGCCCCTTCCAACTCAGACACTTCCTGAAGAAGAAACTTGTAACCAGAACCTGCATCCTGCCAAGAAGAACTGCCCGGCTGACCAAAGGACTCACCTGACTGCTTTCTGTGAAGGACTGCTGCCTTGCTGTTGCCCTGCTTCCTTGCTGCTCTCTGGCTGAGGTGAAGAAGTGCTCTCAAAGGGCTTGGAATGAGCTTGCCTCCTGTTCCCTGAAGTCTCAGGACCAAAAAGACTTCATCTCTTCAAGAAGGATTCCTTGTGCAGCAAAATTCAACGCACAGCCTGCCAGAAACAACGCACAGCCTGCATCTTGGTGAAAATTTCACCGTACGCCTAATGGAACGACGCAGCCCGACTTCGCAAGAGAAGCTCAACGCAGCGCCAGCATAGCGATCAGAAATTCGACGCACGGCCCACTGGATCGACGCATAGCCGAGGCAGAACGACGCAGCCTGACTTCCAGAGAGGAATCGACGCAGCGCCTGCCGTGGTGTAGAAAATGTGACGCAACGGCCACCGGATTGACACAGCTTCTGTGACTTCATCCTGTCAGCACAGAAAATCCACGCACCGTCCCCGGGCCTTCTGAAAACCCCGCAACCCGAAGAGGATCCACGACAGAGCACCGGAAATCAACGCACAGCCGTCCCTGCGTGGAAACTAAACAACACATCGACAAGTGTGGCCTGAGAAATCGACGCACACCCCTTTGTTTCCACGCTTCTCCTCCTCTGCGGTTCTTTGTGGAAATTTTCCACGTGAACCAGGTACTTTGTGCTTGAAAGAGACTTTGTTTGCTTTCAAAAGACTTAAGACACTTTATATCACTTTTCAGTGATATCTCTACATTTACTTATTGCAACTTTGATCATTTTGACCTGCATTTATCCAGATAAATATCATATATTTTTTCTAAAAACTGTGTGGTGTATTTTTGTGGTGCTCTATGGTGGCATAGTATGATTTATTGCACAAATACTTTACACATTGCCTTCTAAGTTAAGCCTGACTGCTCAGTGCCAAACTACCAGAGGGTGGGCACAGAATAATTTAGATTGTGTGTGACTTACCCTGACTAGAGTGAGGGTCCTTGCTTGGACAGGGGGTAACCTGACTGCCAACCAAAGACCCCATTTCTAACAGATAGGATGAAAGGGATGAGGCAGAAAGTGGAAGATAGTGAGGCAATGAGAGGGAGGACAGTGAGGCAGAGAGTGAGAGGAGATAAATGCGGAGAGAGAAGAATGATGTGGAGAGGGGAGGAAAAGATCAGGTGAAGACAGAAGTTTGAGGTGGAGAGAGAGAGGGTGCACTGTGAGAGGATAGTGAGGATGGAGAGGTTGGAGAGAGATGAGAGTTAGGCAGAAAGAGAGGCGGGTGAGGTGAGAGAAAGATGAGGGTGGGATAGAGGGAGAAAACTACAGAAGGGCGTCGGCAGGGTGTAGTAGAGAGAGAAGAGGTTGAGGCAGAGAGACCAAGGATGGTGAGGTGGAGAGAGAGAGAGAAGCGTAAGGTGGAGAGAGAGAAGGTGAAATTAGGAGGAAGCAGAGATTGAGGTGGGCAGGAGAGCAGGGTAATGCAGAGGGTGACGCAGAGAGAAAGGAGGGCGAAGTAGGAACAGTGAAATAGTTACTGCCTCCCAGAAACACAGTGCAAAGCGAACAGGCATGACCCCGGCAGCAGGAAGAGTATGCTACTAATACCACTACAAGACCATCAAGTGTGCCAAGAGGCAGCTCTCAGACACCTGGGAGAAGCTAGTCAGCCCCATGCTTCCATATGGCCCTCCCAGATCTAGAATCCTGGGGGCAGGCCTGCTTACCACTTTACTTCTCTTAAGGGTGTCAATGACCAAGCACTAGCTGCTCCATCTAGGATTACAGCACTGTAGTGATATGGCACATTGAACTGAATTCTACTGTAGAGTAGCAGGTCAGAGCTTCAGAGCTTAGGCAGAAGGGGGAAGCGGTGCTCGCAACCAAGACAGATCTGGGTCTGTCACAGATGTGTCAAGGGAGGCCTGGTGCAGGGTGCTGAAAGCAAAGGTAGAAGCAGAAGATCACCTTAGCAATGTGCTCTAGAAATGTAATTCACAGATAAATTATAGCACCATCCCTGGGTATCCATGATATCCGAGCTGTAATAGGAGCACAAAGTGCTAGTCATTAAGGTAAGACACATAACTGAATATTGAAGAGTTTAGTGAAATAGACAAACTATGTTTCATCAATGAGAAAAATGAAAAGCGTCTAGCAGAGTGCATAAATTACCTAATGTTTAAATAACGCATGAGCCTGCCAGTAGTCACTAACAAAGACTTGCTCCCACCCAAGGCTCTGTACATAGTGGTGAAATGCCCCAACAGGGTTCTTGGTGTGAGTACACTGCCTAGACCCAGGTTGAGTTCTCCGGGCTCGGAAGGAGCGCCAGCACACACCTTAAGAGGGTGATGGGAAAAAAAACTCTAGGTATAGTGAGAAAGAGCCAAAACAATGTAACTTGTTTTCCATTCAGTGTTCCTTTTCGTGAACGATAAAATGGCTGTACTTCTAGGGGACAAACAGTGATTGAAAATCACATGATGGGAGGAAGGGATGAAATTATTTAAAAAATGCCAGCAAGTCACCCCGGTGGGGGAGCAGCGAAAACACGAGATTGCTCATCCACCCGAGCCAACAACATAGAAAATGGACTTGCATTGCTTGCTGTCCATACTGATGATTGATCACAGAGCAGCCATCTTTCAATGGAGTCATGAGAAATTTGTACAACATCAGTTGCAGAATTGTTCCAAAAAATTCCACAAGAGGCAACTGATAGAAATGGGGTCTCTAGGTGGCAGTGGTTTGCACCATGTCCAAGTAGGGCCCCTCACTCTAGTCAGAGTAAGGGAGACACACAGCTAAGATAACCCCTACTCACCCCCATGGTAGCTTGGCATGAACAGTCAGACATATCTCTGAGGCAATGTGTAAAGTATTTGTACACACTCACAGTAATACAGTGAAAGCACCACAAAAGTACTCTACCAGTTTAGAACAAAGACAATATTTATCTGAAAAAAACAAGACCAATATGACAAAAATCCAAGATATCACTTTTTAAAAGTGGAAATGAGTCTCAATCCATAGGAATCAATGTTTGTACCTTTTTAGCACAAAGTACCTGGGATGTGTCAAATCCTTACTGGCAGTGGAGGTGATGCGCCAATTCTTTCCTCTCAGGCAAGGCGATGCATTGATTTCTGGCCACGCAGCCTCGGTTTCTTACTGCGGTGTAGGAAACCTTGGGGACAATGTGTGGAAACCCCAGATGCATTGTGTTCATAAAGCCACAGTGAAACAGGTGCTGTGTCAATTTGGTAGCCACAAGACAGGCTTTATGTCGATTCTCCAGCTGCGGGACAGGTGCTGCATTGCTGTTTCTGCCGCGGTGTGTTGGTGCGTGGATTTCCTCCTTCAGGTCACCAGCTTACACTTCCAAGGGCACAGGGACTGGAGTTGGCACCACTTGGCAAGTCAGGACTGTTAGCTGAAGAGCCAAGGCACTGGCAGATGAAGTCTTTGATGTCCCTGAGACATCTTAACAGGAGGCACGCTCAGTTCAAGCCCTTGGAGATCCTTGGAAAGCAGGATGTAGAAAGCAAAGTGCAGTCCTTTCACTCCCAGGACAGAAGCAGCAGACCAGCACAACCAAGCAACAGGCAGAGTGGAACCCCCTCCTAAAGCATCCAGTTGTCAGGAATAAGGCCATGCACGGTCAGGGTCTCACCTGAAACTCCACTGCGCGACTCTGCGGCGCTTTATGCGTACCACTTACCATCCCCTCTTGTTCCAAAGGTGACCATCAGCGTCGTCTGCCCTGTGGCAAAGTTCATAGAGCTGCAGGTTCAGGACATTGGTGGACAAGATGCATTTATCAGTGCTATTCCATGAAGGGACTACAATTCCCATGTTTTTAGAGGCAGCAGCAATCCTGGAGTGTGGCAGGCCTATAAAGCCCGGCCACACCCAAGCACGTTGCTCACTATTTTGAAGACTTTGATGCAGCCAGACCTTGTGAGGGTTTCTCTGGAGAAGAGCAGAGTTCCTGAATGGCAGAGTGTCATCCAACCGAAGTATCCTTGTTTCCATGGTGCATTAAAAAACGAGTAGGTCGTACTCGTAGCGGTAAGGCCTTGCTGAATCCAAGTTTGGAGGAAGTTGTTACATCTAAAAGATAAAGCGCCCCTGAGCATAACGAGCAAGGCGTTTTCAGTTTCTAGAGTACAGCGGCCTTCGCGCAACTATCAAAGGCAATTCAAGTGATTTAGTTCACAGATGTAGAGCGCTCTTGGCACGACAATTCAAGCACTTCAGTTCACAGATATAAAGCGCTCTTGGCACGGCAATTCAAGCGCTTCAGTTCACAGATGTAAAGCGCTCTTGGCACGACAATTCAAGCGCTTCAGTTCACAGATGTAAAGCGTTCTTGGCACGACAATTCAAGCGATTCAGTTCACACATGTAAAGCGCTCTTGGCACGGCAATTCAAGCGATTCAGTTCATAGATGTAAAACGTTCTTGTCACAGCAAGTCAAGCGCTTCAGTTCACAGATGTAAAGCGATCTTGGCACGACAATTCAAAGTGCTTCAGTTCACAGGAGTAAAAGGTTCTTGGCACAACAATCAAAGTGATTTAGGCCACTTGAGTAAAAGCGCCCCCTTAGTATAAAGAGCGTAGTGCTTTAAGACAAGACACGTAAAAGCACTTCCTGGTATTATTAAGCAAAGCTTTTAAAGTTCTAGGAGTAAAAACCTTTTGGCCTTTATTGTTGTGAATGTGAAAGTATTTCTGAAGATAAACAAATCATAGTTTTGATTGTTCTTTGAAAAGCTTAAGATGTGAAAAGCATATTTAATTCTTTGAAATTTTCTAAGTCATGATCAAAGGTTTATGTTGTGAATACATAGATGTTACAGGATTGATATTCTGTTTATAATCATAGTTCAAAGCTCTTGCCATCTCTTGATTCTGAGGTCGTAATTTACTTTTGTTCCATGTTTCAAAGAAGGGGCTTTGCCCTCATTTCAAAAGGGGTCTCCACCTGATATCTCGGAGACGCATTTAGTCAAGAGTCTATTGATGAGTTACATTTCTATGAATGAGTAAATGCATATTTGTTCTAACCTTTACTTTTCAGATCTCTCTCCCTGCTGTTCCCTACCCTAATTCCCTTCCCTCCGACTGTCTGGCTTCATCATAATTCTGTGCTATAATAGCTTTCTGAGGTGGTGACACTGGAAGGTGGGCCTTTTGTTCAGCGACGTGCAGATCCCGAGGAAAGGACACTGTGACACAGTTCTTCTTCCTTACAGAATGTCCTCAGTCCAGAAGTGTTCTAACTTTGTGGGGTCAGAGGTCCAGTACTTATACCCATTTTTACCTTTAAAGTAGGCAACTTCAAAGAAAAGTCTTTTAAGTGCACATGACCCTGCCTTTCCTGCCCTGGTCCTAGACACAAACCAGGGGGGTTGGAGACTGCTTTGTGTCAGGTGCAGGTGTCGGCTCCTGCCACCACTCTAGCTCAGGAAGACCCATCAGGATATGCAGGAGACACGTCAGCTCCCTTTGTGTGACTGTCTAGAGTGGATTCTCAAACAGCCCAACTGTCAACCTGACACAGACCTGTATTCCACAGCCAGGCAGAGGCACAGAATGGTTAAGCAAGCAAATGCCCACTTTCTAAAAGTAGCATTTTCAAACTTACAATTCAAAAAACAACTTCACCAAAAGATGTATTTTTGAATTGTGAGTTCAGAGACCCCAAACTCCAAACCTCTATCTGCTCCCAATGGGAAATTACACTTAAAAGATATGTCTGGGCAATCCCCACGTTATCCTAGGGGGGAGATAGGTCTTGCAATAGTGAAAAACACAATTACTAGCATTTCAATATCAGAACATGTAAAACATCCCACTACATATCCTGCCTTTAAAATACACTGCACCCTGCCCTTGGGGCTGCCTTGGGCCTACCCTACGGGTGACATTTTAGCAAGTTAGATTTTGAATTGGTGTTTTCAATCGACTGTATTCTGTTGAAAACTCACATGGTTGGCTACAATATTAGTATTGTGTCGCAATGAGTAATAGTGAGGCCATCCATTTTTTTTCACAGAATCATGAGACGCCTGCCTTAGTGGTAAGCCATTCATAAAATGGCAGTTTCTTCTGACCAGGTATTTAGAATGGAATGTGCTATGGACAGACAGAGTGATGAAATCTGTTCCCACTTTTTCTTTTAGTAGTATGTGATTTTTTTTTGTAGTATATTTGATTTTCTTTTTTTTGTTAACAGTTGTGTTTTGGTGTTCTGTGTCCTGAAGCGAACCCTTGAATTCAGTGGGTTCGAAACACGTCAACAATAGGTAGCAGCGGCGAGCGCTACTAAAGAAGATATGGTCTTCAGGGAGAATTCAAAGCATTACCTTGTATTGCACATCATTCCTGTTTGAGCTACTACAAAGACTTGTAATTAGCGCCTCCGCGCCTTTCTGCTCTTTAAGGAGGAGCCTTAAAAATTCTGCGAATGAGTGAGGCTCTGTGTTCCCTCTCTTTCAAGTTGGTGCAGAACCTGAATTTTAGGTTGAGTTTTTGTGTCAATTTGTGTTCTTCAATTTGTATATTCTCATATGTTTTTAATGTATGTAATGTGTGTGCAGTGCCAAAAACCTTTTTTTATATGAGGTAATAGCTCACTTTTGTATTTGTTCTTCTGTGTGCGATAAATGTTATTCAATTACAATTGTTCTGGATAAATGTCATGTATTAATACTAGGGAGAGGTAATTGGTTTTGCCTTCTCATTGTAAATAATAATTTTTTCCAAGTCAATTACAGTGTTGGCTCTTGTTTCTTTTGTGTAGTTTGATTGACTTAGCCTCGCTGATTTATAGGCCATACCCCTTTTTTATTACAGCACTTTCTAAGAGTGGTGTTTTCAAACTTACAATTTAAAAACCAACTTCACCCAAAGATGTATTTTTAAATTGTAAGTTCACAGACCCCAAACTCCGCATCTCTTTCTGCTCCCAATGTGAAATTACACATGAAAGATATTTCAAGACAATCCCCATGTTACTCTATGGGACAGACAGGCCTTGCAATGGTATTTTGGCTTTGGACGTTGATTGTTTTGGAACCTAGATAGATTTATTATTGGGGATCATATTCTATATGTTTGCAACAACGCATTATGGCTCTCATTATGACATTAGCGGTGACTATTAAAGTGGTGGTAATACCGCAAACAGGCTGTCGGTAATTACCGCCAAATTAAGACCATGGCGGTGATAACTCCCATAGACAGCCAATGTACCACACCATCCGCCAGGGCATTAACACCACGCACCACGGCAGTAGCAATTAGGCAGACAAGGTACAGCCCACCATATCATGACACTGCAATCTGCCATAATTTCCGGGGCGGTACCAACGCCATCAAAAACCTGGTGGAAACACATCACAGAAGACCAAAGACTCACCAACAGAGACACAGAGAAGATCAACGTCGCCATGGAACCGGAACTTCAAGTCTTCCCGATGCTTTTCTATGCTAGGCTCCACCTGGAACACCAACTCCTACGAAGACGATGACGGTGATTACAGCCGCCTAGCGCACAAGGTAGGGAGGGAGGAAAAGGAGAATGACACACACACGCACAGCACACACCATTCACACACACCATACACACAACCAGCTGCAGACGTAAATCAATGGCACAGGACACACAGCATAATAATACAAGGAATACAGGTCGGCAGTACTGAAATTGTAATTTCAAGGCAAAAGCCACCATATGAACCAATTTTAGAACAGAGATACATAAACAATTGTCCAGAAAGCGCCACTGGCCAGTCCAAAGTCCATAAGGCCCACATGGCCACACAGCACAGTCCAAACCCCAACTTGATCCTGACAAACTATGCACAAAACTGTGCAGGGGCAACATGACTTAAGTGGACAGGCACTTCAGGGGGAAGGGAGTGGGGGGCACCTAGGCTGCAGTCAGGAACTTGCCCAATGGTTCTGGAGGGGGCTCCATGCCCATTTCCCAATGCTGGGGAGTGCAAGGTCACAGTCTCTGAGGTGTGGAACTTGCCCACTGATCCTGGAGGGGGCTCCTTGCACAACAGTCCCTGGAGGGTGGCCTACATGCCCTCTGCTGGAGGTAAGGGCTACTGTGTCTCAGCTGGAGGTGAGGGCTCTGTAACCAGTGGTGGTGGTACCCTGCTAGCTTCTGCTGGAGGTGAAGGCTGCTGTGTCTCAGCTGGGGAAGGTGCCTCCTAGGCAGCCTCTGCTAGAGGTGAGGGCTGCATTGTCTCTGCTGAGGGAGGTGTCTCATGAGCAGCCTCTGCTGGAGGTGAGAGCTGGTGTGTCCCAGCTGGAGGGGAGGGCTTCTTGCCTGTCATTGGTGGTTGAGTGGGAACCTTTCCTTGCATTGGTTGTTGAGTAGAAACCTTTTCTTGCATTGGTGGTTGAGTAGGAACCTTACCCCTCCTGGCTGGTGGAGTGGGATCCTTCCCTTCCCTGGCTGGTGGAGTGGGATCCTTAACTGTCTTGCCTCCACGACTAGGAGGTGCCTCCAGTGTCCCTATGGACTGTTTGGCTGAGGTGCTGGGCTGAATCATTGGGACCCTGCTCTTATGGGCAGGAAGGGGGGAGGGGGAGGGAAGAGCTCAAGTTGGGCAAGGAAAAGCTTCTTAGGGATGGTGGGGTGGGATGAGGGAGGAGGGATGGGACTGGAGGTTGAGGAAATGGTTGTTGGAGGAGTACGTCTGCTGGACTTGGGTGCAGGTGCATGGGCAGTGTGCTGATGTGAGGTGGATGGCTGTTGGTTGTCTGAGTGCCTGCTTTTGTGACTATTAGGGGTGGGGCCAGACAGGGTGGGAGAGGACACAGGGGATGATTGGATGGATGTTGTGGAGGTGTCTGCTAGTGAGGTGTGTGTGGGGTGATGCTGGTGGTGGCTGTTGAAGCAGTGCATGCAGTTGTGAGTGTGGACTTGACTGTGATGGAGGTGGAGGAGGAGGAGGAGGGGGAGACAGTGGAGGCAGTGGATGTGGATGTGTGTGCAACTGTCTAGTGTTTGTGTGAGTGCTTGTGGACTGAAGTGTGGTGCCTGTGTTTGACTGTGCCGCTCTTGTGTTATGTCTTGTGTGCATGCTTGTCTCTATGTGTGCATGGGGTGAGTTGGGGTTGAGGAGACTGGAACCAGCACTACAGATGGCATACACAGTACCGTCACCCACAGGAATCAGGAATGAGCACTATGCATTGCACTCAATTGGCTAGATGCCACAGCAATATGAGGGCCAACCACCGCCAACTGCACCCCTCCTGGGACCTACAAAGCCCTGACTGACATGGAATGAAAAAGAGCTAGGTTACCTGAATTTGCTAGAAACCCATTACCCTTGAGCTGGATCACGCTGCAAACTCTGACCTGGCATTAAGGGGCACCCACTAACTCACACCCACAACCCAGATACCACGCCACCTACCAATTGCTGTAGTAACGCCCACTGTACTCACCACTTTGTGGCTGCTGTGATGCCCTCAAGCGCCCATCCAGCTCTGGGTGGGCCACTGCCAGTATGCCGGTCATCAGGGGGGTCAGGTTCCGACTGGCACCCCTTCTTCGTTGGGAGGGCATCCCCAGTTGGGCCTCCGTGATCTTCAGTGCCCAGCGTCTCAGGTCCTCCACCCTTTCCTACAGTGGGTGCTCTGCCTGCTGTAGAGCCCCAGGGTCTGCACGTCCTTGGGGATGGCACGCCACAATCCCTTCTTTTAATGGGCGCTGACCTGCAGAGGTAATACAGGTAGGAGGACACCATTACACATACAATCCAGCCTGTCAAACATATGGCCCACAAATCCAGTTTCAAACTCTATTGGCACACACATCGCCGGGGGCCCACCATGTACACTACCAACAGATATCCCCCCAAATGACACAATGCCTGCACACACAGCTCCAATCTACCTTCCCACATGCATGGTGCCAAGGTGTACTCACCTGTTGGTCTGGAGGCCCATACAGCTGTCCATACTGGGGTAGGACCCCATCCGCCAAGCACTCCAACTCCTCTGAAGTGAAGCCAGGGGCCCTTTCCCTGGTCATGCGGGCCATGGTAGGTTCCAGACACAGGTCACAGCAGCACATGCAGTGTAGGTGTTCTCCTGTGGAAAGTCAGGAATCAAGTGAGGTTATAGACAGAAAATTGCACTCACGTCTGCGTCGGTGTATACCATCACCGCCACCGCTGATCCCTATTGGCCACTGTACTCCATAAAGCCCCATATTAGCCAGTGAGGAATTGCTCGCCTTCCGCCATGATGCCCAACATCAGCAGAGTTACCTCACTTCCACCTCTCCCTAGATACAGGACAGACAGTCACCATTTCATGGTGGTGGACAACATACAGATCTTCCATAACTGCGTCAATGCCGAACATTGCACATACATTGCCATTCCCACTGTCCCATCACAATAATGCTGTATTCACACTGAGGTGGTGGTTCCATTGTTCAAACTGTGACGGCCTACTCACTCTTGTGTCCCTTAGATACCTACCACTGCAGATGAATAGGAGGAGGAGGCAAACCCCAGACCTCTTGTGGACTTGGCTACTCTGGATGACAGGCACATTATACTCACCTATAGACTGGATAGGGCCACAATCACAGAGCTGTGTGCACACAATTGGAGCCTGACCTGATATCAGCTATCCGTCATCCCAATGGGGTCCCCCCTCTTGTGCAGGTTCTATCAGTGCTCCATTTCCTTGTTACTTGTTTCTTTCTAAGTGACAGTGGGCTTGGCAGCAGGAATGTCACAGCCAATGTTCTCAATCGTGCTGACAAGGGTATTGTCTGCCTTGATGAAACACATGTGCAGCTACATTTCTTTCCCCCAGGTGGCAGATTTGGCCACTGTGGAGGACAGATTCTATGCAATGGGACATATACCCAATATTATTGGGGCCATTGACGGTACACATATTGCATTTGTCCCCCTCTGCCAGAATGAACAGGTGTTCAGGAATCGAAAGAGTTTCCACTCACTGAATGTGCAGATGGTGTGCCTGGCGAACCAGTACATCTCCCACATCAGTGCCAAGTATCCTGGATCGGTGCATGACACCTTCATTCTGAGGAATAGCAGCATACCAAATCTGATGGCCCAACTACGGAGGCACAGGGTGTGGCTAATAGGTGAGCCAGAGTCCCCACCCATGGTATGTCAGTGTATGCCTTTAAGTGTTATCCCCATGTGATTGTGTAAGGCTGAATTTTGTACCTCAATATTTGCAGGTGACTCTGGCTAACCAAACCTATTGTGGCTCCTGACCCCTGAGGGAAATGCCAGGACTGGGGCTGAGAACTGTTATAATGATGCACATGGGTGAACCAGGAGGATAATTGAGAGGACCTTCAGCCTACTGAAGGCCAAGTTCAGATGCCTGCATCTATCAGGTGGATCCCTGTGCTACTCACCCGAGAAGGTCTGCCAGATAGTAGTGGCATGCTGCATGTTGCACAACCTGGCCCTCAGATGACATGTGCCTTTCCTGCAGGAGGAGGGGACTGGAGATGACCCTCTGGCAGCAGTGGACCCTGAGGACAGTGAGGATGAGGATGCAGAGGATGAGGATGTGGACAACAGAACATCAGCTACAGTACAATACTTCCAATGACACACAGGTGAGACAGTGCAACTAACCATTACTCTTGATGTTTTCTGTGTGGCTGCAGCATGAAGGCATTCACGTCCTTTGCATCTCAACTTACTGTCACCTATGGCTTGTCCTTTTACAGATGTTGGTGATATGACAACAGTGTCCTGATGTGTTTACTGCAGACAGCTACAGGTCATCATTTGTATGCTATCACAGTGTTGAGATCATTTGCACTAGATGTGACTGTTCCCATAAATGCACATTTTCAACACATAAAACAGTGTCACTCAAATTGTGTTCAAGGGTGTTTATTGTAGTGCAAATTATTTACTGAAAAGTGCAATGGAATGGGGTGATGGTAGTGGAAAGTCCTTGGTATTGTTCCAGTCTGTTTGTAGCACAGGTACAGTGTCCAAGGGGCCATAGGAAGGAGAGCAAAGGCAGTTTAAAGTGGACAAGGTGACAGGGTGGGACACAAGGGGGACAATCAGGAGAGTCTCATCTCCTGGCAGTGGTCTTGGTCTTGGCAAGTGTCTCTGGCTTCTGTCTGGGTTGCAGGGAATGTTTGCAGGGGTAGTTCACCTTCTGCAGGGGGGTGCTGGTGGCCTGTGGGTCCTGAGGTGGGGCCTCCTGCCCACTAGCTGCTGCAGCCGTGGAGGGCTGGTCAATAGACTGGCTAGTGGTAGGGGCCCACTAGAGTGCTGTCCATTCCCTCATGATGTTGGCCATGTCTGCCAGCACCCCTGCTATGGAGATCATGGTGGTGTTGAGAGCCTGCAAGTCCTCCCTGATCTCCTGATGGTGTTCCTCCAGCAGCCTCTTGTTCTTCTGCATGTTGTTAAGTATCTGGCCCATCGTTTCCTGGGATTGTTGGTAGGCCCCCAGGACATTGATGAGTGCCTCTTGGAGAGCCGGTTCCCTGGGCCTGTCCTCCCCCTGGCGCACAGTGGTCCTCCCAGTGTCCCTGTTGCCCTGTGCCCCTTGAACGGTGTGCCCACTGCCACTGACCCCAGGTCCCTGATTGTCTTGGGTGTAAGGTGTGGACTGGGGTCCATGTACAGGTGGGCCCACTGCTGATTGACGTGTCCTGGGAACAGAGGAGTGGGGACGCTGGGTGGGTGCTGTTGTGTTGGATATTGATGGGGGAGGCTCAGTGGTTGACTGGGAGTGGGCTGGGGTGACGATTGACCAATGGTCCCTGATGGACAAGGTTGTACATCCAGATCCTGAAGTCCAGAGTTACAGTCATCACTGGGGGCATCTTTTGTTGGGGGACTGGTTAGTCGTGGCACCTCCTCTCCACTGAGATTGGCTGGGGCACCTTTGGGGATGTAAGTGATGTATTATGCTTCAGGTCTGTGACATATTGTACATCCCTAGCTTCCCCTCTATTGTTGCTGTTGCCCTGCCACCTTTGTTTGTGCATGGTGAAGTATTGTGGGATTGTTAGTTCTCCATACTGTGCATGTGTTTGTGATAGGTGTCCATGCAGAGCTGGGAGGGCTGTCCGTGCACTGCTATGGCATGCAGGACTTGGCATTGAGGTTAGCTATATGTGTAGATGCAGTGTGGAATGGAGTGATGGGAGTGAGGGTAAGGGTGTGAGATGGCATGGAGGTATGGGGAGTGATAAGTACTAAATGTTGACTCACCAGTGTCCAGTCCTCCGGCAACTCCAGTGAGTCCCTGAGGATGCAGTAATGCCAAGACTTGCTCCTCCCCTGCTGTGAGCTGCAGGGGAGGAGGTGGGGGTCCACCGCCAGTCCTCTGTATGCCGAGCTGGTGCCTTGCTGCCACGGAACGTACCTCCCCCCATAGGTCGTTCCACCTCTTCCTCATGTCGTCCCTTGTTCTTGGATGCTGTCCCATGGCATTCACCCTCTCCACGATTCTCCGCCATAGCTCCATCTTCCTGGCAATGGCTATTGCTGTACCTGTGCTCCAAAATGCTGTGGCTCTACTCTGACTATTTCCCCTACCATGTCCCGCAACTCCTCATCTGTGAAACGGGGGTGCCTTTATGGGGACGTGGGTGTTGTGTGGTGTGTGTAAGTGTGTGGGTGTTGGGTACTGTGGTTGGGTATGTGAAGTGGGGTGCGTGAGGGATGTATGGGTGTTTATGTGGTGTGTGTGTCTAGTTGTCGCAGTGGTCTTGTGTCAGTCTGGTGGCAATACTTTGTATTCATAAAGGGTTGTGGGTAATGTGGGTGTGTGTTATATGGTGGTGTGGGTGTGGGTGTGTGGGAGTGGTGTGTGTATCAGTGTCAGGTGTGTGTATTTGGTATTGGCCAATGTTGCATAGTTTAGTATTTGGGTGGCCATTCTGAGCGCGCCGGTGCGTACCTCCAGTGGTTTACCAACATTGGATGTCCGCCGTGGTGATTCGTGGGTCATGATGCAACAGAGCCCTGGACTGGGTCACCTCCTTTCTCACCGGCAGAACCCAGAGACCGCTTCCCCCATTCCACTCGGAGGCCACCAAAATCATCTGCGTCATACACAAGGGTTCCTCCCTCAGCCCGACCATCTTCAACATCTACATGGGCCCTCTTGCTAACATCGCCCAAACCCACAACCTCAACATCATCTCATACGCCGATGACACCCAGCTGATTCTCTCCCTCACCAAGGACTCCGCCAAGACCTACCTCCACGAAGGAATGAAGGCCATTGCCAAATGGATGAAGAGCAGCTGCCTCAAACTCAATTCCGACAAGACGGAAGTCCTCATCTTCGGCTCCACCCCCTCTACATGGGATGACTCCTGGTGGCCTGCCACTCTCGAAACCGCTTCAACTCCCACCGACCACGCACCCAACCTAGGATTCATCTTGGACCCCTCATAATCCATGACCCAGCAAGTCAACGCAATCTCCTCCTCCTGCTTCAACACCCTCCGCATGCTCCGTAAGATCTACAAATGGATACCCACAGAAACCAGAACAGTCACCCAAGCCCTCGTAAGCAGCAAGCTGGACTACTACAATGCCCTCCATGCAGGAACCACGGCCAAACTGCAGAAGAGGCTGCAACGCATCTAGAAAGCCTCTGCATGCCTCATCCTGGACATCCCCCGCCACATCTCAGACTACCTCAAAAACCTGCACTGGCTCCCAGTCAACAAGAGAATCACCTTCAAACTCCTCACCCACGCTCACAAAGCACTGCACAAGACCGGACCAGAATACATCAACAGATGACTCTCCTTCTACACCCCGACCTGGCATCTCCGCTCTGCCGACTTCTCCCTCACAACCATCCCATGCATCCACAGAACTACAACCGGCGGTAGATCATTCTCGCACCTCGCCGCCAAAACGTGGAACACTCTTCCCACCCACCTGCGCCAGACCAAAGACCTCCTTACCTTACCTCAAGGCCTGGCTGTTCGAGCAGTAGCAGCACCTCCCACCCACCTTCTCCCCTCTCCCCTCCTCAGTGCCTTGTGACCCTCACGGGTGAGTAGTGCGCTTTACAAACCCCTGATTGATTGATTGTTAATGATGTGGTGTGGGCGTTGTTTTGTTGGCGTAACGGTATGGGTGTTGGTACTGACACTTTAGTACTGACCCTTGGGCTGGAGGATTTTTGTATGTGGCAGTATTCTGTCGGATTGCTGTGTGTGTGTCATAATATGGAGAACAGATATTCACCACTGTGGCAGTATGTTGGTGGCCGTCACTGCGGCGGTAAGTGGCATTTACAGCCAATGTCATAATGACCACCTATAATTTTGGCGTTATAGTAACAGAATTAAGGGGGTCATTCTGACCTCGGCGGTAAAAGGCGCTTACCGCCGGCCAGAAGTCCGCCATTCTACCGCCGCGGCCGCGGTAAACCGCCACGGTCATTCTGACCTCCACCTGGCAAACCGCCAAAAACCCGACATCCACGGAAGGCCGCCTCATCAGCGGGCAGCGATAAACTGGAGATGACCAAACCTCCACCGTCACATCAACACATACACGCCCATGCCATTCCGACCCACGAATCCAGGCGGCGGCCTTTCAACCGCGGTATTCCATTGGCGGTACACACCGCTGCGGTCAAAATACACACACACTTACAAAACACAGCCATATTTGACAATTCAAAATACACACACCTGAGACACATACACACACCACTCCCACACACCCAATACAATATAAAACACACACCCACATCACCTACAAACCCCCAAAAATCGAAAATCATAGACAAGGACCAATACACAGAGAGAGAGCACAGGGAACGCAAACCACAACACACACAGGAACCCAACTCCATCACCCACAATACATCTACGCACACTTCACCACACACCACCACTCACATCACCACAAACACCACCCAACACTTCATCCACACCACCCCATGGCACCCCAAAGACACCCCAGGTTCTCGGACCAAGAACTCAGGGTCATGGTGGAGGAAATAATTAGGGTAGAGCCCCAGCTCTTCGGCACACAGGTGCAGCACACCACAATAGCCAGGAAGGTGGAGCTATGGCAAAGGATCGTCGACACGGTCAACGCTGTGGGACAGCATCCCAGAAATCGGGAAGACATCCGAAAGCGCTGGAACGACCTACGGGGGAAGGTGTGCTCGATGGTGTCAAGACACAACATCGCAGTGCAGAAGACTGGCGGCGGACCCCCACCCACTCCACCCAAATTCACAGCATGGGAGCAAGAGGTCTTGAACATCCTGCATCCTGAGGGCCTCGCTGGAGTACCCGGAGGAATGGACTCTGGTAAGTCTAATCTCAACTACTTCACCCCCCCCCCCAACCACCAGCATGCCAACCCACACCCCCACCCTCACACCAACCCCCCAGCACACATCCTCCCTGCCAATGTCTCACCAGCACAACCCACCCAACCCAACACCAATCCCTGAATGCCAACACAAACCATGGACACCCATCACCTATGCATGACCACTGCACATACCCATCCACCCCCCCAAACCACCCTCACATCTCCTCCCACAAGGGAATGCCAGCACTGGGGGACAAGGGCACCCACAAATCGCACGACATGGCACACACAATTGCAATAACCATACTCCTTTACCCCTGCAGGGCCCGAACGCCAACACACCGGCCAGGAGGGTTCAGATTTGTCCATCCCACCCCCACAACAGGCCCCCAGTGATGACAGCAGCTCTGTCGACCTAGAACCTGATGACCAGCCCGGACCATCGGGGACCTCTGGACAGTCGGTTCCCCACACACAGACACAGGCCACAGCAGACCCAACCCCCTCTGGGAATATCAGCACAGCACCCACCCAGCGGGCCCATGCCTCTGTCTCCAGGAGAGGTCAAGCAGCAGTGTGTCTACCAGTGCAGGGCACCCAGGGTAACCCACCACCCCAACAACAACAGGGACCTGGGGGCAGTGGTAGTGGGCACACCGTCCAGGGGACAGAGGCCCGGGGAAACAGGGCAACTGGGAGGGCTGCTGTGCGACGGGGGGGAGGACAAGCCCAGGGAACCCACTCTCCAAGAGGCCCTCACCACCATCATGGGAGCATACCACCACTCCCAAGAGACGATGGCGACGGTACTGGCCAGGTTCCAGGAGATCGAGGCACAGCAGGAGGAACGCTACATGGGGTTCAGAGACGAACTCAGGAACATCGGGGCCGCAATGGGGACCATCGTCCTGGCCCTCAACCGGATAGAAACCACATTGCGGGACCATGTGGCACCACACAGGGCCCCTGTCACTAGCCAGGAACAGCCTACCACCTCCGCCGGCGCTAGTGGACAGGAGGCCCCCACACAACGACAGGCCACCAGAACCCCACCTCCTGCTGAAGAACAACCACCCCGCAAGAGGAACCTGAGATCACAAAAGAAGACAGAGTAGGATGCCAAGACCCCCGCCAGCATAAGATACCCCCTGATGTCATCCCACTGTCCCACATTGTCACCCTGTCCAACCTTTAACTGCCCCTGCTCCATCCTTCCACAGGCATATGGACAATGCACCTGTGAAACTGAGAACTGGACTCTGCCATGGACATTACTCCACCCCCTCCAATCACAGTTTTACTATCATGGACCAATATGTAGCACTTAAAATAAATCACTATTTGCACCGAAAATAATCTGGAGTCAGCTTGTATTCTTAACTAATGTATTACACATAACGGTTATATAATGTTCAGTTACATTGTGATGACAACATACCAATGTCAATAAGCTTTAGTCCATGGGCAAACAAAGCAGAAGTCACGCAGTGGGTCATACAGCTCTGAAAAGGGAAGGGAAAGTCACAAATCAGTTAAAAGGAACTGGGGGGAAACACAGAAAGTACAGATGCAGGAGGGTGTAAGCAACAGTACAATGGGGTGGTTGATTCTTACCTGTGTGCTACTGAAAATACTGTTGTATCACTGTGTCCCTGGTGTCTGTGTCGTCCCCGTCGTCTTCCTCCTCTTCACTCTCCACAGGCTCCACAGCTGCTACAACACCACCATCTGGACCATCCTCCTGCAGGAAAGGCACCTGGCGTCGCAATGCAAGATTGTGAAGCATACAGCAGGCCACGATGATATGGCACACCTTCTTTGGTGAGTACATTAGGGATCCACCTGTCATATGCAGGCACCTAAACCTGGCCTTCAGGAGGCCGAAGGTCCTTTCTATGATCCTCCTAGTTCGCCCATGGGCCTCATTGTACCATTCCTCTGCCCTGGTCCGGGGATTCCTCACTGGGGTCAATAGCCAAGGCAGGTTGGGGTAACCAGAGTCACCTATTAGCCACACACGGTGTCTCTGTAGCTGTTCCATCACATAGGGGATGCTGCTTTTTCGCATGATGTACGCGTCATGCACTGACCCAGGGAACTTGGCATTTACATGGGAGATGTACTGGTCAGCCAAACAGACCACCTGGACATTCATCGAATGGTAATTTTTCCGATTTCTGTACACCTGCTCATTGTCTTTTGGGGGGACTAAAGCCACATGGGTCCCATCAATGGCACCAATGATGTTGGGGATATGTCCAAGGGCATAAAAATCACCCTTCACAGTGGCCAAATCACCCTCCTCAGGGAAAACAATGTAGCTCCGCATGTATTGCATCAGGGCAGACAACGCTCTGGACAAAACCTTAGAAAACATAGGCTGAGACATCCCTGATGACATGGCCACTGTTGTATGAAAAGACCCACTTGCCAAAAAATGGAGTACTGACAGAACCTGCACCATAGGGGGAATTCCTGTGGGTTGGCGGATGGGGGACATCAGGGCTGGCTCCAGATGGGCACACAGTTGATGTATAGTGGCTCTGTCAAGTCGGTATCGGAGTATAATATGTCTTTCTTCCATTGTCGACAGGTCCACCAGCAGTCGGTACACGGGAGGATTCATCCTTCTCCTCACAAGTCCCAGCGGACGGTGCCTGGGAAGGACAACATGGAGTATAGAGTCAAGAAACCCACAGGTACGTAACCACAGCTTGCACAGTACAAGAATCGCTAGTCATTGAAAGGCTTGTATGATTGGCAATGCAAGGCCTAGGCCTGTGTGACGCAGTAGAAATTCAGCCATGTGGGCCCTTGAAATGGCGGCTGCCTGACCTGTGAAGTGTGACAGTGGGATGTGAGGTCAATGTGCTGGCGTGGCACACCGTGGCGGTAGGCGGTCGAAGACCGCTGTGCGAAGCCGCATTGGTTAACATTGAACCCTATGGGTTGCAGGAGCCAATGACGATGTGCGCCAGCGGTCGCGGTACGCACCGCCGCGGTACGCACCGCTGCGGGCGTGACCGCCATTTTCTATCTGCTTAATCACTCGAGACCTGATCATCCACAGGAGAGGACCTGTACTGCAAGTGCTGCTGTGACCTCGGTCTGGAAGAGACAATGGCTGCTGCGACTGGGGAAAGGGCCCCTGCCTTCACTTCTGAAGAGTTGGAGAAACTAGTGGATGGGGTCCTCCCCCAGTATGCGCTACTCTACGGTCCTCCAGACCAACAGGTAAGTACACAGGGTGCACGTTGAATGGGCTATGCCTGGGTTGAGTGGGGTGGATGTAAGATGGTGGGGTGGGGAGAGAATGACGAGTGCAAGGCACGACAGATGAGAGCATGTGCCACATGGCAAGGTTTGGGAGGGGGGGCCAATCACATCTAACATGCGGAAAAATGATGATATTTTATTTTCCCACCCTGTACATGTCAAATAGGTCAGCGCCCATCAGAAAGTCGACATTTGGCGTGCCATCGCCAAGGAAGTCCGGGACCTGGGGGTCCACAACAGACGGGGCACCCACTGCCGAAAGAGGTGGGAGGACATCCGCCGCGGGACCAGGAAGACCGCCGAGTCACTGCTAGGGATGGCCTCCCAACGTAGAAGGGGTGCCAGTCGTACCCTGACCCCCCTGATGTCCAGGATCCTGGCGGTGGCCTACCCCGAATTGGATGGGCGCGTGAGGACATCACAGCAGACACAAGGGGGTGAGTACCAGCACATTCTGCTATCTTTACACGCAGTGGAGGTGTCTGGGTGGGGGAGGAGGGCTGTGGGTGACATTAGGCCAGGGCGCTTTCTGTAGTGTAGTCCTCTCCTTTAGGCATGGCCCTGTGCCCCCGCCCCCCACCTCTGTAGGGTGACAAGTACAGCTATCCATGGTCCTGCATCACCCATGTGCACATTTGTTGTCCCTAGACCTGTTGGCCTAGTCACAAGTACTGAGTAGTGTTCCCCGATTGCGTGGCTTAGTGCATGAGGCTCCTGTGTCTGTCCTCTCCGCCAACGGTGTTGACAATGCATGCACTCAACCTGTTTTTATTTCTCCCCCCACCCTTTTTCTTTATCTACTTTTGCATGTGTGCATTAGCATCATCAGGCGGAGGAGAATTGGCATCGGAGCACGAGGGAGCTGCAACTCACAAGGCCCCGGTGGGCCATGGTACAGACACCGAGGGCACCAGTGATACGGAGGGCGAGGGGAGCACCACAACGGGGACCCGTGGTGACACCAGCGACACCGACACGTCCTCGGATGGGAGCTCCCTAGCGGTGGCGGCAACATCCGGGCCCCCGCCTCTACAGGTACAGCCACCACCCAGCGCACCAGCTCCGCCCTCCCAGCAGCCCCTCAGCCTTCGCTCCGTGCCCGCTCGCCCAAGAAGGCGGGCATCTCCTTCGCCCCAGGCACCTCAGGCCCTGCCCCTGTTACCCCTGCTGCCCTCAGTGAGGAGGTCATTGACCTCCTACAGACCATCATTGTTGGGCAGTCTACCCTCTTGAATGCCATCCAGGGGGTAGAGAGGGAGGTGCATCGTAGCAATGCATACCTGGAGGGCATTCATTCGGGTCAGGCTGCCCATCAACGATCGTTCAATTCTCTGGCCTCAGCGCTGACGGCAGCCATTGTCCCTGTTTCCAGCCTCCCTCTTCTAACTGCCTCCACCCTGTCTCTGTCTCCTGTTCCTCAGCCTATCCCATCCACACCTACAGACCAGCCTGCACACACCTCAACACCCAAGGCCAGCTCATCCAGACATAAGCACCACAGATCACACAAGCATTCACCCAAGTAACACCCAGATGCAGACATGCCAACAGCCACTATCACCTCTGTCCCCCCCTCCTCCTCGTCTCCCTCCTCCCTCCCTGTGACGTCTCCACTCACACCTGCATGCACACCACCAACAGCCAGTACTTCCATCACCAGCACACCCTCCAATACAGTCCGCACACGTGCAGTCACCACCCCCACTGCCATTTACACGTCCCCTGTGTCCTCTCCCACTGTGTCTGTCACCCCCTCTTCCAAGACACACAAACGCAGGCAGCCACCCACCCAACAGCCAACCACCTCACAACAGCCTCCAGCCCATGCACCTTCACCCAAAGACAGCACACCTGACTCTCCTACAACCACATCCTCTTCCTCCACTCCCATAACCACTACACCTACCCTTTACCTTGGTCCTAAAAAACTTTACCTCTCCAATCTTAACCTCTTTGCCACACCTGACCCACCCCCTGCATCTGCTAAGAGTCCCAAGAGCACCTCAGCCACCACCAGCCCGGCTTCAAGTGTCACCGTAGTGCATGGATTTTGGAGTCCACCCTTTGCCAGCAGTGACACATCGGTCAGCAGCAAGGGGACAGCCAGCCCCCCCCCTGGAAAGAGGACCCGTAAAGTCAGGGGCCGCCGCGAGAAGACTGACACGGCTGCCCCCAAGGAACAAAGTTCTGCCACTTCACCTGCCACAACATCCAGGGGAGGCAAGGCCAAGAGAGCCACATCGAAGGAGGGAAAGGGCAGCAGGGCGGAGAAGTCAGCCAGCAGGAGCGCGGACCAGGAGGGCCCCACAAGCCCCATCCCGGGTGTGAGGGAGGACACCCAAGGGCCCAGGACACCGTCACCAAAGGGACCAGCAACTGCACGGTCGGAGGGCGACTGAGCAGGGAGTCCTGGACAGGTCTGACTCCCTTGAATGACTGGACAAGCACCGCTGAAGAGGGCACCGCCGTGCAGGAAGGCACCGCTGAAGAGGGCCCCGCCGTGCAGGAAGGCAACGCTGAAGAGGGCCATTCCTGTCAAGCACCGCTCCGCTGGGCCCCTTCTGTCAAGCACCGCTCCGCTGGGCCCCGCCGTCTCAAGCACCGCTCCGCTGGGCCCCGCCGTCTCAAGCACCGCTCCGCTGGGCCCTTCCTGTCAAGCACCGCTCCGCTGGGCCCCGCCGTCTCAAGCACTGCTCCGCTGGGCCCCGCCATCTCAAGCACCGCTCCGCTGGGCCCTTCCTGTCAAACACCGCTCTGCTGGGCCCTTCCTGTCAAGCACCGCTCCGCTGGGCCCCGCCGTCTCAAGCACCGCTCCGCTGGGCCCCGCCATCTCAAGCACTGCTCCGCTGGGCCCCGCCGTCTCAAGCACCGCTCCGCTGGGCCCTTCCTGTCAAGCACCGCTCCGCTGGGCCCTTCCTGTCAAGCACCGCTCCGCTGGGCCCTTCCTGTCAAGCACCGCTCCGCTGGGCCCCGCCGTCTCAAGCACCGCTCCGCTGGGCCCCGCCATCTCAAGCACCGCTCCGCTGGGCCCTTCCTGTCAAGCACCGCTCCGCTGGGCCCTTCCTGTCAAGCACCGCTCTGCTGGGCCCCGCCATCTCAAGCACTGCTCCGCTGGGCCCCGCCGTCTCAAGCACCGCTCCTCTGGGCCCTTCCTGTCAAGCACCGGTCCGCTGGGCCCTTCCTGTCAAGCACCGCTCCGCTGGGCCCCGCCGGGCCCCGCCGTCTCAAGCACCGCTCCGCTGGGCCCTTCCTGTCAAGCACCGCTCCGCTGGGCCCCGCCGTCTCAAGCACCGCTCCGCTGGGCCCCGCCGTCTCAAGCACTGCTCCGCTGGGCCCTGCCGTCTCAAGCACCGCTCCGCTGGGCCCTTCCTGTCAAGCACCGCTCCGCTGGGCCCCGCCGTCTCAAGCACCGCTCCGCTGGGCCCTTCCTGTCAAGCACCGCTCCGCTGGGCCCCGATGTCTCAAGCACCACTCCGCTGGGCCCCGCCGTCTCAAGCACTGCTCCGCTGGGCCCGCCATCTCAAGCACCGCTCCGCTGGGCCCTTCCTATCAAGCACCGCTCCGCTGGGCCCTTCCTGTCAAGCACCGCTCCGCTGGGCCCCGCTGTCTCAAGCACCGCTCCGCTGGGCCCCACCGTCTCAAGCACTGCTCCGCTGGGCCCCGCCGTCTCAAGCACTGCTCCGCTGGGCCCTTCCTGTCAAGCACCGCTCCGCTGGGCCCTTCCTGTCAAGCACCGCTCCGCTGGGCCCCGCCGTCTCAAGCACCGCTCTGCTGTGCCCTTCCTGTCAAGCACCGCTCCGCTGGGCCTTTCCTGTCAAGCACCTCTCCGCTGGGCCCCGCCGTCTCAAGCACCGCTCCACTGGGCCCCGCCGTCTCAAGCACCGCTCCGCTGGGCCCTTCCTGTCAAGCACCACTCCGCTGGGCCCCGCCGTCTCAAGCACCGCTCCGCTGGGCCCTTCCTGTCGAGCACCGCTGGCCCAATGACAGTGCTGGTTCTGTGTCGAGCTACTGTTCACGCTTCACTCGGGCCACCCTGCGCCCTCCATTACCTGTGGAGACTGTTATCCACTTGATAGACTGTGGCTTTGCACTCCCCAGGATTGAACAGTGGGCAAGCCACCCACTGTAGAGACTTGAGAGACTGTGGCTTTGCACTCCCCAGGATGTAACAGTGGGCAAGCCACCCACTGTAGTGACTTGAGAGACTGTGGCTTTGCACTCCCCAGGATGTAACAGTGGGCAAGCCACCCACTGTAGAGACTTGAGAGACTGTGGGGGTTATTCTAACTTTGGAGGAGTGTTAATCCGTCCCAAAAGTGACGGTAAAGTGACGGATATACCACCAGCCGTATTACGAGTTCCATAGGATATAATGGACTCGTAATACGGCTGGTGGTAAATCCGTCACTTTTCCGTCACTTTTGGGACGGATTAACACCTCCTCCAAAGTTAGAATAACCCCCTGTGGCTTTGCACTCCCCAGCATGGTGGCCCCTTCGTGGATCTGGCGTCGTGGACTCATGTGGCTGTGGTGCCCCCCCTTCCCTTCCCCCTGAGGTGCCTGTAGTTTTATCATCTGATGCCCCTGTAGTGTTCTCTCCAACGGACTCAGGTCTCCTGTGTGGGCTTTGCCCATGTGTTGATACACTTTGGCCCACGGACAGTTGAAATTTAAGTGACTGTGCAGGACTTATTGCCTCTGTTTATCGGTTACGCAATCTTTTTACTTGTTTTTTTTCAAATCATTTTGCTATTTTACCATGACTTCAATGATCATATTTTATACTTAAATTTATTTTCACAATTTAATTTTGACTGTTCATTATTCCGGGGGGTTTGGGTGGTGTCACTGTGACTTGGTGCTCTGCATTGGTATGTAGATAGTTGGGGGGTGGGTGTATTGCGTATGTGTGTGCCCGTAACCCTTTCTCCTCCCCCCTCCCCTGTGTCGTAGGTGCACTACTCACCGTTGTCGTCCACGCCGGCGTTCGTACTCGTGGTAGATGAGCAGGTAGACGAGAGCAGGTAGGATGTTCAATTCGGGTTCCATGCTGTCCAGATTCCTTGTGGAGTGTGTAGAGGTGAGCGTTTTCCCGTTCGTAGTCTGTTTCCGCCGTGTTTTTATCGGCGGGGCTCCCGCCCCGGAAAAGGTGGCGGATTGGTGAGTTGTGATAGGGTGGGCGGTACGTTGTCTGCCGCCTGCCTGTTGGCGGTGACCGCCGCGCTGTTTGTTTGTCCCGCCGTGGCGGTCGGAGTGTTAAAGTGGCGGTCTGTGTTGGCGGTTCCCGCCAGGGTCAGAATTCCATTTTTTTGACCGCCTGCCTGTTGGCGGGTTGGCCGCCGCTTTATCACCGACCGCCAGGGTTGGAATCAGCCCCTAAGTCTGGAGAATATCAGACTAGTTTCTTTTTAGCTCATTTGTAATTCAATTCAAAAGATATCCGATAGAGTATTTTTGCCACAGGTACACAAAGGTGTGTCCGGACTTTACCAAGACATTTACTTTTTTCCAGGAGTGGGGTCCATTTATGTCTAATCTGGATTATCGCCGCTCCTACATTATGTTTTGTGCATGATATCAGATTTTTAACAATTACATTTGTTTAAAAGGGACCATATACTTCCCCTAGGCTCCAAATCAAGGGTTTTCACATGCATGAGCCAGTAATTTTTGAGATGGCAGCCGTTATAGTAAGTCAGAGATTGAGACACATCGAACTGATCGTTGGGCTGTTGTCCTTTTTTACATTTTGCCCCCGTTAAATATCTGCTAATCATGGTGCTCGCCAAACTTGAGTGTACTCTCTTGTGCGGATCAAGGATACGGTATGTTAGTTTCTGCATTTTTATGGCCAATTTACATAAAAGGAGAACACAGGGCCGCGTGTAAAGGATATGCTTTGGACTTATCTCTTATATTATAGTTATTTCATCATAGATACTTGAGCCTCGATACAAGTGGGAGGACAGAACATACTTACATAATACAGGAGACTTTGCTGGTTTTAATGGCATTAACAAGCACTTGTTGAGAGGCTGGTCGCCATTTACTTTTAGCAATAATAATCTGCTGAATGTGGTATATAATTCAATAGCACACTTCTACTGTATTTTATATAAAGGTTGGGGATATGCCGTTTGGCAAGGGACCAGTCTGTATGGAGATGTAATCCATGCACTGGGGATTTGTTTACATGGTAGATGGATTTGACAGGCATCGTGTATAAGTTTGACATAGGGAGCACGCTAAAGGACAAAGGGGGTTATTCCAACTTTGGAGGAGTGTTAATCCGTCCCAAAAGTGATGGTAAAGTGACGGATATACCACCAGCCGTATTACGAGTTCCATAGGATATAATGGACTCGTAATACGGCTGGTGGTATATCCGTCACTTTACCGTCACTTTTGGGATGGATTAACACCTCCTCCAAAGTTGGAATAACCCCCTAAATGTTTCTGTTGTAACTATGCATGGGTTTTCAAATGCACGATCTATGGTGCCATGAGATTTTACATGGATTTAGAAAATTGGTGATGGCATTACAGAGAGACCTTTTTATGTTGTATTAGAATGGTATTTGTTTTGTATTATTTCCAGCCCTGATGAAGTCATGGGGATACCCCCAGATGACGAAACACGTGTTGGCTGAGAATTGGCTGGGACTGTTGGTCACAAGAAGAGCCCAAATTGGCCAGGAATAAACTATCAAAAAGAAAACACCTGATTGCATAAAGACCATATATTATTTTGACGTGTGCCTTAAATTGTTTATGTTTGCTTGTCAATCTTCGCATTGCAATTGGGGGAGTTGGGTGTGTCTTCCTGTTTAAGAGCACCGCATTTTGAGATGTCAATTTGATAGGATTGTTTGTTGTGTTTTCTGTGAGCGCCTTTTTCCTATCAAATCACCCAATCTCCGTTCGAAAGACGCTCACAGATGTGAATGGGTGGGAAGGAGAGGCAGAGCAACGAGATATAGGACTCTGAGTGGTCAAATTTCATTGTTACTTGTGCAACCGCAAAGTCTGGGAGCATGGCAGGGCACTTACCTGTCTCTATGCAACGTTGACCTTGCAGGAGAGGAGAGTGAGCATCTGTGAGCACAGTAGTGGGGTAACGGATGTCCTTGTTTAGGCAGAAACATGTACATGAGACCACAAGCTGCAGCACGAACCAATTAAAATAAGAGTTCCCCCCTACCAACAGATAAACAGTTGAAGTGTAAGGAAACTGTACTTGGCCCAGAACAAAAGTGACGTATTGACTGCGCGAAACAGTTGAGAGGCAGCAGAGAAGAGCGACGCTGTAGTCAACCTATAGTAAGTAGCAGGCGGGATCAAAGTCCTTTTAATATATACAGCAGGTCTTGTAGACAGTGTATGCACGCTGCCAAGGCTCAACCTAAAAATTCGGACTCTCCCTGCTGTGAGTGAAAACTAAGCAGCAGTCTGAGGCAGAAAGGAAGCTGTCTAAAGGCAGTCGCAGGTCCGTCAAAGCCCCACTCTGCCATAACATAGATTCTTCCTTAGGCAGCTGCCACCACTCATTGCCTCCCAATTTGTTATGTGCTGCAGCATCATTGCCAAAGATAGCCCTAAGCAAATTAGGCTTAAGACCAACAGATTGCAGGGGTTGTACTAACCAACCCTTTCCATACCTGTTAGAGAGTTTGGAAAGGGTGTGGTGAAAAAGCAAGAGGGTGAACGATGGAGACATGGGGTTGTTAGTGCCCCCAAATCCTGCTTATCCACTTATAGTCCAAATTAATTGTAAATCTAACTGAATGTGGTTGGTGCATGTGTGCATCCCTTGTAGTCCTGAGTAAGGCCCTCATTCCCAGTGATTTCTAAACATACAAATACAAATATAAGATGCAACCACCAAAAGGGTAATGAAACGTACAATCATATCGAGTGTCATGGAATATTGCAGGTGTAAGATGTAACTTAAATATATTTTGTAGGTTGAAGATATTATGCAATTATTCCTTTTTAAGAATGTCTTTTATTCCAATTTTGGGGCCTTTAGTATTTTGGTTTGACAGTCATTTCCTGTTTCACCCCTTAGATAGCACATACAAATAGGGTTTCTTCAATGCTTAATTGCTAGGCATGTTAAGAATAGTATTGGAATCTCCACGGTATAATTAGTGGTCTTGTTAGGGAGGGCAGATTTTCATATGTGGGGGGTCCCTTTTAGTTAAGTAAAAGGCAGTAGTTGAACCGTATTATGCTGCTGATTTATGGTGCTCCCTGAGAACAGTGACCGTGGTTATGCTGTTTGGAAGAATGGAACACTGCATCAGGCACAACAGAGGTGCAGTGGAAGCACGCAGTGCAGCCGTCCATGTTTAGAAATAGTAGCATAGACTACAGGCTCTTGTGCTGCCTGTGCAGGCTATCAGTTTCTTGCTTTAATTCTGCATGAGGCGAGAGGAAGCTGTGCATCTTCGCCCAGTGTTGGTGGAAAACCATAGGGGTGATTCTGACCCCGGCGGTCAAGGACCGCCGGGGCCAGGGTCGGCGGGAGCACCGCCAACAGGCTGGCGGTGCCCCGCAGGGCATTCTGACTGCGGCGGTTTGGCCGCGGTCAGAACAGGAAAACCGGCGGTCTCCCGCCGGTTTTCCGCTGCCCTCATGAATCCTCCATGGCGGCGCAGCTTGCTGCGCCACCATGGGGATTCAGACACCCCATACCGCCATCCTGTTCCTGGCGGTTCGCCCGCCAGGAACAGGATGGCGGTATGGGGTGTCGTGGGGCCCCTGGGGGCCCCACAAAGAATTTCAGTGTCTGCTTAGCAGACACTGAAATTTGCGACGGGTGCAACTGCACCCGTCGCACCTTCCCACTCCGCCGGCTCCATTCGGAGCCGGCTTCCTCGTGGGAAGGGGGTTTCCCGCTGGGCTGGCGGGCGGCCTTCTGGCGGTCGCCCACCAGCACAGCGGGAAACACAGAATAACCGCAGCGGTCTTCTGACCGCGGAGCGGTATTCTGGAGGGGGGAACTCGGACGGGCGGCCTCCGCCGCCCGCCCGAGTTAGAATGACCTCCCATGTGTTGAAATCAGACCTGTGCAGGCAGATGTGCTAAGTAAAACATTTTTTCAAATATTGTGTGCATATTTGTGAGTGTGAATGTGTACGTGTGAGAGAGGGAATGAGTGAATGTGTAAGCATTTGTCTGCTGTGGTTTTGTGAGCGTCTGTGAGACTATGGGCCTCATTATGAGTTAGGCGGTCCCACCGTGGGACTGCCAAACTTACGGGGAGGACGCCACTGCCATGGCGATGATGTCCCCCCCAAGCGTATTACAATGTTGGTGGGAACATTATAGTACACGTTCCTGCCGGTCAGTCCAGCATAACAGTGCTACGGTATAGGACTTGGCTCCCTTAAGGGAGCTGAGCCCTATCCTGTAGCACAGAGGGGACTGACCAGCACCCGCAGAATGCACACTTTCTGCAAAGCATTGGCTGGGCAGTGCAGGGGCCCACATGTGGCCCCAGCACTGGTTTTCCACCAGCCTTATCATGGCGGAATCCCGGCCATTAAAAGGCTGGCACAAAGTGTGGTTGTAATCAGCCAGGTGCTGCTGAGTTTAGAGCTACCATGGATGAGTACAACCCCGACTGCCATCACCACATCCAGAATGATGTTCCAGACAGGGACAGTGGTATTTAGGTGGGTCCGCCCACCAGGGTTGTAATTTGGCAGTCAGACAACCTGGAGTGTGTCAGTCCAACTGCCACCACAAGGCTAGGATGACCAGCCTCGTAATGAGGCAATATGTGTGAGTGAGTGCATGAAAAAGGTAGTGAGTGAGAATAAGTGAGAGCAAGTCGCAGTGAGTAAATATGAATGAGTGAGAATGAGTGAAAATGAGTGTGAGACAGTGAGGGAGTGCGAGGGAATTTGAGGAAGTGAGAACGAGTGAAAGTGAGTTACAGTAAGTCAGCGCAACTGAGAGAGATTGTCAGAGTACATTTAGTGATAATGAGTAAGTGAGAGTAAGTGGGGATGGGTAAGTGAGAATAAGAATTAGTGTAGGTGAGTGAGAAAGTTGAGTGAGTGAGTGTAAAAGCGAGTACTAGTGAATTTATGTGAGAGTGAATGTGAATGAGTGAGTATAAGAGCGAGAAAAAGTGAGTAAGAATTAATGAGTGAGAGGGTGAGAGTCAGACTGAATGAGAGAGAAGGTATGGGTGAGAATTAATAGGAGTGAGGGTATGTAAGCAAGAATGAGTGAATAAAAATGCCATTTATGCTTGCAAATTTTGTATTGGCCCTCTCATACTGAATGTAGTTTTTGACTTACAAAAGCATCCATGGCAAAATGCTGAGGCTAGCATGCTGGAGGTAAATCTAGTATACCAGGCATGTGCTTCAAAACACTGTCACTTTCATACCATATGTAATGCTTGGCATATGGGATACCAGTTTAAAAATGCTGATGCTGGCATACTGGAGGAGATGCTTGGAATATGTGCAACTCGGGATGAAATGCATTCGCTGGCACATTGGAAGTAAGTCTTGCCCTGTTCAGAATGGCTACAAGAAGGGAGTTGGTCGGAGCATTAAAGATCGAAAGGAGGGATGGATATCAAACTTGGGATTCTTCTTCTCAGACTGAAACAATGTAAAAGTCCTGAAGAGGTTATCTGTGGCCAGCTTTCTGTAGGAACCCTTCCTTAAGTAGTGGCTTTTCCACAGATTGTTGTCTGAAGTTCACAAACCAAGATGGAGCTAATCTTTTTCCTGCAATATAATTTCCTGCTTAGACTAAGTAAAGGAGACACTGGCCCGAGATGGATACATAACAACAGATTTCTTTATTTTTTACTGTGCTCCTCATCCATTTACTATAATTTTTGTGCATGATTTTTGTTTCTATTTTTTCTGCAGCTAGATTTCATTAGTATTCTTTTTCTTGAATGAAGAATACTTAGCTATTTTCTCCTCCCAGATTTGGGGGTTGGGGAGGGAGTGTGAATGCCCTCCTTGTTTGGATTATATTACATACCTTTTTCAGTCAAGAACCATCAAGATTGAAAATCATGGGGTCTGACAGACCTTGAGAGCGTGCACTCCTCGCAGTGTCCAAAGCGAAAGATATATCGTTTTTTTCCCTGGTTTTCTTCATGAAGGGATCCTTCATCAGCCCTAAAAGGATTTTTTTTTTCGGCAGCCAATCAAGTGAAAGTTTAAAACACAACATTTTTCTTGAACGCATCTCAGTCCCACGACCAACGATGGAGACTCAATGTTATATAAACCTTATGCAGTAAAACAGCCTCCTCTTTCTTTGCACAAGACCCACTAAACAACAGGCCCTGCAACAACACGCTCAAACCAACTGGACAAACCACTTGAAGCTCCAATGGGAGCTCACCTCAATAACTTCAGATCAAAGACTCCAAGATAATTTCCGACTGGCACTGCAGACAGGATCAGACTTCGAGGAACTTGAAAGTAGGAAAAATGCATTACCAGACATTGTGAACATTGTAGCTACACGAATCACTTGTCTTCATTCCCTAAAAGGAAGGAAAAACACCAAAACACCAAAGCCGTAAACACTGGTCCCGAGTAGGGCATGATCAAATGTAACAGCAACAGGGTGGGAAAAATACAACAGAAATGAAAACAAAATTCAACCCATCTGTATATACAGAATTGGATGCAAAGCAATAAATGGGTGGGATAATCCTCGCCTCTGTATCCCTAATAGAATTGAAAATTCTTGTCACAAATGCTAGAAATGTTTTTATTCTATGTCAGGACCAGAAGCTCAGATTATGCTTGTTTAAAGCTGAGCCACCCCCACAGAAGCAGCACCCAAGATAGGTTTATAATAGAACTATTTAAACATGGACTCTGATGACCAATCAGCTGCCTTTAAAATATCATCTAGATGAGAACAAAAGGCAAAAGATTTTGAAGCCATGGCCCCTGTAGTGGAGTGGTCACCAAACTTGGAGGTATCAGTACCTGCTTCACTCAAAAGCCATCACATCCATCTGGCCAAGGTAGCCAATCTGACTGGATGAAAAGGCTTTCGTAAGGCAATCAACAATTGTCCACACATGTCAGTACAAAATTCAGCTGTGCTCACCTCGTATGCTTTCAAACACTGCACCATGCAAAGCTTGGAAGTATCTGGAAAACTGGGGTAGGATACTGACCTATATGAATACCCCTCAAAAGTTTACACACTATGGAGAGCTCCCCAACAGGTCTACCGTCAACGTTTAAATGCCCCACTGAAATGGCCAATCTAAAATTGTTCACCAATCTGTAGGCCATTCCTGAGGATGACAGAGATGACAAAAATGTTATGATTAAACTACAATCTGCTGTAGAGGATCTGAGTCCCATTCACAGCATCAATTATATCAATGTTTCCACGTGGAAGCATAGCATTTGTGAGTTTGGGAGGACCAGGCCCGTGAGATTAAGTCATTAGACTCCTTTGAAAGCCCCTAGAGACCCCATCTTTCCCAGAAACTCTCCAAGCTACCAGAGAGAGGTGTTCTGACATGATTAGTGGATGAGGAAAGCCCATGAGATCCAGAAGAAGATTCTAATGAAATGGAATCTGAATTGGACAGGCACAACTCATTTCCAGGATCACCGGAAACCAAGCTTGTGCCTTCCAAAGCAGTGTCACCAAAATCCATTCCACACTCTGATGTAATAATTGCACCAGGACTCTGGGAATCATCATGAAATAGGGAAAGGTATAACCCAGGAAAGGCGACTAATCATGAAGAAAAGCATCAGTGTCTTGGGCTTCCAGATCCGGACTCCAACTGAAAGATTTTGTAAGCTGCCGGTTGAGGCGTGAAGCAAACAGGTCTATAAAACAAAGTCCCCAAGGATGTTGGAGGAAATTAAAGCCGTTTGGATGAAGTCTCCTATTGCTGGAGTCCGAAAGATGATGAGACTACCAATCTGCCACAGTCCTGTTCCAGCCTAGGAGATATTCTGCTACCACTGAGATCTGGTGTTGGAGACAAAAGTGTCAGAAATTCTTGGCTATCTTCGCTAGAAGTCAGGACTTTATCCTGCTCAGCTTGTTCACATAACGCACTGCAGAGATGTTGTTCATACAAAGGAGTATGCAACAATCTGTCTTCTCTGGGGAGAGGCTCTGAATTGCATAGGAGCACGCTAGAAGCTCCAAATTGATGTGGAAGTCCAGTTCCGCTCTGGACCAGTGACCCGCTGTACATTTTGGGCCACATCGAGTTTCCGAACCCCACGGACTGGCGTTGAATTCAATCACTATTTCTGGGAAGAACCTCCCCATCTTTGCTTCCTCTGACAGGGGAATCAGTTCTAAGTAACTGACAGTCTTTTGGAGATGGTGAATTGTGAGCCTTTTGAGAGTATGATAATGGATGGGACCAGGAAATGTGGCCTGGATTGACGAGGTTAACAGGCCCACTATGCAGGCTAACGACCTCAAGGATACAGTCTGCTTGCACAACATCAACTCTTTCCTGATGTTGGGGACCTTATGTGGAGGATGAATCAGTTAAGACGAGGGAATCCACCTAAAACCCTAAGAATTCTATTTGTTGTAAGTGAGTCAGATCCTACTTTTGCAAATTCATGACAAAGCCAAGGTCCTGGAGAAGTGAAACTGTCCATTCCAGGTGGATAAGGATCAAGAGTGGGCATTGGGTCTTGATAATGATATTGTCTAGGTATATGATAAGATGAACCCTCCTTGTCCATAGGGACTCCGCTATTGGGTGCATCACTTTTGTGAAGCACCACCGAGCCGAGGATAGGACAAAGGGGAGGACTTTGTACTTGAAGCAATGCCCTTGCCAAAGGAATTGAAGAAACCGACGATGAGGCATAAAAATAGGAATGTTCAGGTATGCATCCTTTAAGTCTATCCAGACCATCCAGTCCCTCTCCCGCAGGATATCTCTCAACAAATAGATGCCCTCCATTTTGAAATGACGATGTATGACCCAACCATTGAATTCTTTCAGATCCAGGACCAAACAAGACTCTCCACACTTCTTTTTTCTTCCAAGAAAATTCAACTGAGCAAACCTTTTAGGTGTGGGTGCAACACTTCTATGTTTTCCTTGTGAAGGAGATCTCCCACCTCTGACGATATGAACTCCTGATTTTGTAGGGAAAAATACATTGTGGGAAGAGGAAAAGGTTGAACCGGGGAGTTGTAAAACTCCAACTTGTAACCTTGCACTGCTTGCAGAACCCAAGGATCTTGAGTTACCTTCAACCAGTTGTGAAGAAACAACCTGGTTCTGCCCCCCAGTATCACCTCTCAAATCAGAATTATTTTCATCTGTAAAGCCAGGCTCCTGGAAGGAAGCTTGAGTGCCTCTGGATCTTCCTTTCAGGAACTGGTTTCGATCTGCTTGGTGCAAGACAGCTAGAAGGTGGAGTTGGAGGAGAAATCATGGTAACTGCCCCTGTGTTGCTGGTAGAAGCCTCATTGAGGATCTTGGCAGTAACCTCTGCCGAAGCCTCACCCTCTGAAGCATTCAGCCTGGCTAAAAAGAGGGCGGAAGACTATTTTGATGGAACCCTGAGCATTATCCAGATTGCTGTATGTTGCTACAGATTTAAACAATTCTTTGAGGAAAGGGTTTCCAA
Source organism: Pleurodeles waltl (assembly GCF_031143425.1). Lineage (NCBI taxonomy): Eukaryota > Metazoa > Chordata > Amphibia > Caudata > Salamandridae > Pleurodeles > Pleurodeles waltl. The sequence goes on from NC_090448.1 coordinate 1,130,156,413, forward strand.
ACTGTAAGTACTGGGCTAGGGGACCATATTCTGATATTGCGAGGTCAGTGTTTTTGGGTCTAGTTTGATAAGGAAGGAACAGTGTTGCTCGCTTGATATGGTGCAGTTTGCGTTCCCTAAAAAACATATGGCCCTTTGGCGTTATAAGGGTCATGCCAATGTTTATAATGGGCCCTTATGTACTGTTCAGGGTTAGCTCCAAAACTTTTGCGCTACACCTGAACAGTGCATTAATAGTGTCAAAAATTCTGATGCTATTCCCCCTACCCTGCGCCATGGTGCACCGTATTTAAAATATGGCAAACACATGGTGGCGGTAGGGGGGGCGCTAAGTGGTGCAAGAAAAGTGGCACTGAACTGGGTGCTTTGCCACTTTTCTTAAATCTGCCCCGTAATTTTGACGTAACCACGTTTCAACCAATCACAATGGGTAAAATGTCTTCAAACTAAGAAAAATAAATTAGCTAATTGACACAAAACGATCTGGCCTATTACTTTATTAAGTTTCGCAAACCCTGCAATGCCCAACCACACCGTTTACAGAAAGATTACTGTATGCATGGCAAGAGCATTAAACATGCTTCACCTGGCTCCTCTCTCCCATACTACGCCTGGGTGACTGAGTAGGTTCTGTGCCCTTTGGCTAGTGAGAACCAAGGCAGTGGAGTATAATGTGGTCTGACGTCTGACAACGGGCAGAAAGAAAACATGAAAAAATACTTTTCAACTTCTCTGAGATGCTGTTGCTCTCTCCTAACATCACTTTGACACTTTCAGTGATCGATGTCTGCTCCACAACAGCCAGGGGCACTCTTGTAGATTCAGAAACTATCCCAGGCCCACCAGTGCCATCAATCACTGATGAGCAAAAATCCCAGAAGTGCTGGTTGCAGGTAAATGTGTGCCTGTTAATCTTCAGGTTTCATCTTTCCTTGGTTGACCTTAGACCACCACAGTAAAATCTTGAGTGCTTAAAACACACATCCACAAAATAAGGAGACAGCGCTTGCAGTGAGCAAGTTGTATTCTTTGAAAATACAACATTTGTTTTACTTTCTAGAAATTCAGATATGTTCTTTCAAACACATACATTCATCAATTTAAAGCATACACCTTTTTATTATCCTTATTAAAATTGATTCTTTAAATTAAACCAAATGTTTTTTTTTCAATTTTTCAAATTTGCAATCAGTACCACCATTTGCCCTCAAAAATCTACACAAATGTGTACGTGACGACACAAACACATGTACAGTAGTGGAATAAATACCATTTTTCGGAAGAATGGTCTATGCTTAAAAAATCTCTATACTATATGTGAGTTGTACTTTTCAAACACACCGGACTCGGTTTAATGGAATTTATGTATTTGAAACGGGTGCATTCTAAAATTCAGTTGCAAATCCACCAATGCTGATCCGGGATAGTTTGCTTGCCTGAACCATTCTTTAGTCCCCAGCAAAGTGTATGCCCTGGGCACTATCACCAGAACGGTCTAATTGAATCCGCAAAACTGGCATCACACTTTTGCCGCAAGTAGCCCACAAACATGAAGATGCAAAGACGTTGTAAGGCTTGGGCAAAGTGTGCAATTGCCCGGGGCCCCGATTTTTGAAGGGGCCCCCTAGTAAAATTTACTTTCTCTCTTTCTGACACTTGTCTATTCTGTTTTTCTATTTAAATTTCTCTTTGTCTGCCGCTTTCTCTTATTCTGTCTGTAACTCTGTCCCTCTGTCCAGTGTCATCTTATGGATTTTTGGGGTTCCAGGGAAGACCTATTTCAGCTTTTTTTGGGTGACCTTCCTAAAGTTTATCATGCTATTTGGAACTCAGCATCATGCAAGCTTGACATAGCATAGATTTTGCAAAAACGGTTCACATTTGTTCAATACCAGGGATACCCAAAATATGGCTTGCCCGGGGCTCCCAAAATCTTAAAGACGATGCTGTGGAGATGTAGCAGTAACGAACTTCCCAGAGTGCAGAGATCGATTTTGATCTTTCTTGCACTTTTATAACAAGGAGACGCATTTTTGGAAAGGCTTGCCTTAATGCTCCGGTAAGTGCAGAAGGACATACATTTTTTGTCAGGCCTGATCACTGGCATACAACAGTGGAGAGATGTTGGTGGCTGAGACAGTTCATTAAGCTGCTTCAAAAAAAGGCTGACAGACTTATTTTTATAAAACCTGTACGCCTGAAAGAATTCAAGGACTATTTTTTTACTTCTGAAATTAAACCAAAGGAATTGAGGGATAGGTTATAGATGGGTTGTCTGCTATTGATTGCTCTGTCAAAAAGAAAAAAGAAAGGGGGCTGAAAATTGTTTATTATTCATAACCACGAATGTGAGATAATTAAAAGGGCATTATCTTATATTTGTACTTTTTAGTTGATCTGGGATGACTACACAGAAGTACTCCGTCGTTAGTGGCCATGCTATACGTTGGGATATGGCTGGGGTTTCTTCTGGCGGTAGGGCGAGGGCAGCCTTTTGGAAGCCCAAGGGAAAATGCAGGTTATGGGTCTGGGTAGTGACACAGGGAGGGCATAGGTGAGAGGGTGGGCAAGCTGGGAAGGTTAATGGGATGGCCCAGCAGTTGATTTAGGCGAGGCGTAGGTGGGATGACTTGGATCTTTAGTGGTTGTTCCCCCAGGGGAAGAAAAATGCTTGAGGTGGATGGTACAATTTTTTTTCAGAATCGAAGTTGAAGAGAATTAATTGTTTACCAGTTATGGGCAGTATACAAAATATAACATAACAGGTCTGTGAGAAATTGGGCTGTTTGTTGAATCCACATCGGGGTGAAATAGAAAAGACATTAAATTAACCTGGGTCTAACCCTCTGGTAGCTTGGCATAAAAGCAGTCAGGCTTAACTTAGAGGCAATGTGTAAAGTATCTATGCAGCACACAAACAGTCATAAAGTTAACACACAACACAAGAAAAATCCTGCACCAATTCAGAACAGTGGAGCAAATCTTATTCAATTGATTGACACCAAAGTGGCAAAAAAACAGAGCAGTAGATATGGAGATATATAATTTCAAAGATTTAGGGAAAGATATTGCTTAGAAGCACAAAACACCAACTATGGTTATCTGGTTATGCCGAACCGGGAAAAAGTGACAAGTTTAGGCTGGCCACAGTGGAGCATGGGGTGGATACAGGGGTTCTGCTGCGGTTGTGTTGCGCTGTGCAGGTTCCGAAGAGCAGCTGCATGGTAAGATACATGTTGAGGTGCGTCGCACTGTGCTAGAGCTGATGGGGAGCAGCAAGGGTCGTGTCACAGTGGGTTGTTTCTAATAGGGACCTCAGCTGGGCTGGCAGAGCAACTCTACCCCACTTCTAAGGGTTCAGGACTGGGGAGGCACCACTTGGGGGGGGGGGGTTAGGACTCGAGTAGGCAGAGTCCAGGTGCAGGGTTCAAGGATGTTGAAGCCCTTGGAGTAATTCTGATTGTCCTGGGTTCAAGGTACAAGTCCAGTCCTTCCTCAGGTAGCATGACAGAAGAGCAGTCCTTGCAGGCAGAGCAGCTGGACAGTCCTTCTTGCAGCAAAGCAGCAGGACAGCTCCGCATACTGAAAAAAACATACAAATGGATCCCCACAGAGACCAGAAAGACTGTCACTCACGCACTCATCAGCAGCAGACTTGATTACGGAAACGCCCTCTACGCTGGCACCACTCTAAAACTCAAGCGCAAACTACAGCGCATCCAGAACTCAGCAGGACGACTCATCCTCGACCTCCCCCGACACAAACACATCTCTCCACACCTCAAATCCCTCCACTGGCTCCCCATAGACAAAAGGATCACATTTAAGATCCTCACCCTCGCACACAAATCACTCCACAACACAGGCCCTGCCTACCTCAACGAAAGAGTCACCTTCCACATCCCCACACGAAACCTCTGCTCAGCCGACCTCTCTCTTGCCTCTAAAGAGGTGTCTTGAATTTGGCACCTTGCTGCCCTGTTCTGTCTGGCACCACAATAGGCTAATGAATTCCTTTGTGAGTGTGCTGGGCCAGTGATTTTGAAGTAAAAGTTTGGTAGACGACGGCTTTGCCTGCCTTTAGGCCAGAGTGGCCCATTTTGCCAACATCTGGTCCCTCTATTTCCACAGTCTGGGAGGAATACACAAAGACCAACTGTCAACTACTCCTATTCATGTGAACCAGGAACATGTTGGAGGCACCAAATGATCAAGAAAATGCCAACTTTCTGAAAGTGGAATTTTCAGAGTTGTGATTTAAGTCTGACTTTATCATTAAAGAGGTTTTTAAATTACAATTCTTAAAGATCAAACTAGATATTCCTACCTACTCCCAATCAAAATGTATCACTTTTTGAACGTAATAAGGTAACCCATTGTTATCCTGTGGTAGAGGTAGGCCTTGCAATAGTGAAAAATGAACCTGAGAGTTTTTCACTACTAGAACATGTAAAATGTAGGAGTAAATGTCCAACTTTTTAAATACAGCACTGCTAGACTTTTCATCCTTGGCGTGGTTCCCCCTTAACTTTTTGCCTCTGTTCCCCAGGTTGTTGATGTGTGCTGGACTCTGATTTTACTGTTTTTGTTACTCTGGGCACTTCACCACTGCTAACCAGTGCTAAGGTGCAAGTGCTCCTTTACAAAATGTGTATGTAATTGGCTTATCCATGATTGGCATATTTGATTTCTTAGTAAGTCCCTGGTACAGTGCACTAGAGGTGCCCAGGGCCTGTAAATCAAATGCTACTAGTGGGCCTGCAGCACTGATTGTGCCACCCACATAACTAGCTCTGTAATCATGTCTCAGACCTGCACTGCAGTGTCTGTGTGTGCAGTTTTAACTGTAAATTCGACATGTCAGACACCCCTAAGGTAGGCCGTAGGTAGCCCCAAGGGCAGGGTGCAGTGTATGGTTAAGGTTGGGCATATAGTAATGTGTTTTATATGTCCTGACAGTGAAATATTGCTAAATTAGTTTTTCACTGTTGCAAGGCCTGTCCCTCTCATAGGTTAACATGGGGACTACCTTTAAATCTGATTAAAGTGTAGATTCCCATTGGGAGCGGATGGACATGTGGAGTTTGGGGTCTCTGAGCTCACAATTTAAAAATACATCTTTTAGTAAAGTTGATTTTGAGATTGTATGTTTGAAAATGCCACTTTTAGAAAGTGAGCATTTTCTTGCTTATACCATTTCTGTGACTATGCCTGTTTGTGGATTCCCTGTCTGGGCCAGTTTGACAGTTGGGCTGGTTGCACCTCACACTAGACAGTGACACAAAGGGAGCTGGGGTGTAGTCTGCATTTCCTGATGAGCCATCTGTGCTAGCAGGTAGGGGAGGAGTGGTCACTTACACCTGAAAGGGCTGTGCCTGTCCTCAAACAATGCAGTCTCCAACCCCCTTGTTTGTGTCTGGGGCCTGGCCTGGGCAAGGAAGGATTTCACATTCAAGAGAGACTTTACTTTGAAATAGGCCTACTTCAAAGGAGAAATTGGGTATAAGAAGGGCACCCAAAACCAGAGACTTTAGAAACCCTTCTGGAAACAAGAGGAACCTCTGCCTGGAGAAGAGCTGAAGAGCTGAGGAAGAAGAGCTGCCCTGCCTGTGACTGTGCTTTGTGGAGATATCCTGCAGTTGCTGCTTCTGCCAGAGTAAGATGGCAAAGACTGGACATTGTGTGCCTTCCATCTTGAGAAGTAATCTCCGAGGGCTTGATTTAGAGCTTGCCTCCTGTTGATTGAAGCCTCAGGGACAGCAAAGACTTCTCTCTGCCAGCACCTGGAGTCTCTGGAGAGACTCCTACTCTGCCCTGTAGTGCCCATCCAGTTCCTGGGACCCTGAAAGGAGAAGCTGGCAGCCTAAGAGGAAGAAATCCACGCACAGATCGCAGTGCGGGGAAAAGTTTGACGTGACTCCGATCTGCGGCTGAAGAAACGACGCGCCATCGGCTCCGCAGTTGAGAAACGACGCTCGCAGGAAACGCTACCGAAGAATCAACACATGGAGCAGGAGAAAATGATGCACAGCATCGTTGATGGAGGCTGGGAGATTACAACCCGCGCTGCAGGGTTTTCGGATCCTCGTGCAGCTGGATTTCCGACTCAAGTACCGCTGTGCGTGGAAAAACAATGTAAGGCGTGCCCGGACCCGAGAGTGCTGACCGGATCGACGCATCGCTCTCCTGCATAGAGAAGGAACGACGCGCCCGACCCGACGAAAGGAGAAATGGCGCACGGTCCCGCTCGTGAGTGGAATCGACGCATCACAAGCCCTTTTTGACACGCACTCGCGCGTGCAGGGTTATTTTTGACGCGCTCAAGGTACATTTTCACGCTGACAGCATTAGTGAGTGTTTGAAACTACTTAAAGACTCTTTTTGATTTTTAATTGATAACTTGACTTGTGGATTGTGGATGTTTGTTGTTTTGGTCTTGTTTTGTTTAGATAAATATTTCCTATTGCTCTAAACTGCTGTTGTGTCATTTTGTAGTGTTTTCTTTAAGTTACTGTGTGTTGGTAGAAATACTTTGCACCTAGCACTACTGCTCTGCGAAGCTACCAAGGGGGTAAGCAGGGGTTAGCTGAGGGTAATTCTCTTATACCCTGACTAGAGTGAGGGTCCTTGCTTGAACAAGGGGTAACCTTACTGTCAACCAAAGACCCCATTTCTAACAAGCACACTTTGCCGTATGGGCTGACTTGTAGGTATTACAATTGAAGGTTTGGTTTGTCAAAGGGTTTATTTTGCTAGGTCAAAATGACAATTTAAAACTGCATACACAGGCTGCAATGGCAGGCCTGAGACATGTTTAAAAGGTTACTTCAGTGGGTGGCACAATTAGTAATGCAGGCTCACTAGTTGATTTTAATTTACAGGCCCTTGATACATGTAGTACCACTTCACTAGGGTATTACAAACAAATTAAACATGACAATTGGGTGTAAGCCCATTTTACCATGTTTAAGGGAGAGAGCACATGCATTTAAGTACTGGTTAGCAGTGTTCAAGTGCACAGGTCTTAAAAGCCAATACATTTTTTTTAGAGAACAGGATGGTGAAAGCAAAACTTTTTAGGATGACTTTGCAGATAGAGTCAGGTTCAGGAAAAGCAAGGACAGGGCGCACAAAAAACGACTGAAAAAAACAAGGAGAAAGCAGGTGCAAGAGTGATGCAGCAGCACGGGGAGAACTGGGCCTTTAAAAAAAAAATCTGCTGCGATTTCCCACATCCACCGCGATTTAGCAGCAAGAACTAACAAAAAAAAACATGTTGGGACCCCACCACCAGATCTATGGGTCAGGGTTTTCCTATCCTGCCTTCTTCTGTGATTTTTATTTTACTTTTTTCTTGGGACTTGGGCTCAGTCCTAAGATGGCTGCCAACAACTCCTGATTGAAGTGCTGGCAGCCAATCAGATCTCAGCATGAGATCTGTTGGATCCATTGAGGATCCGGGTCACTAGATATGCAAACTTATTTTCCTATAATAACTCAAAAACTTCTGAATGTATTTACGTAAAATAACAAAAAGGGCTCTTTCTGGACCAAGAGCTACCTTTCTGCCAAAATGTAATTCCGTCCAGCGGTTCGGGTTGTAGTCATGTTCAAAACCCCTATGGGAAAATGCATGGGAATAATGCATTTTGGGACCCCCCATCTTTCTCAGATCACTGCCACCGTATTCCAATACGGGGCGGAACCCCTGCCACTAACAACATTAAATTAAGCCCAACGCAGCGTTATGACAAGTATTAGTCTCTTTGTGCCTACCCGAGCAAGAGCATACTGTTCTCAAAAAAATTCCCCTCATCTGATCCTCAGAAACCCCCTATGTATAATGGATCGGATTGCATCGATGGCGGCGGGAGCCAGGTCACGGAATACAAACACCCAGGTTGCAGCATCTCCCGGCCACCTCAACCATGGCAAAGTCGGTGCGAGTTGCTATTATGAGTGCTGTTATGATTTACGAACATTGGAATCATGGATCAAGTATATATTGGAGTTGGATGACTATTTCCACACAAGACCACTTGGCCTGGCCTTTTTGCTGACACTATGGACTGGGAATGATAACAACTACGTTTCATGTGTCCACTTTTGAAATGGATTCCTGCATTAGAACCAGGCGGCAAGCCCTAGTTGAGCTGAGTTTAATTTACAAACAAGTCTGTCAAATGTGAATTTAATGGAAGAGAATCAGACTGTAGCATGTCAGACTATAATACATTGTGATTTATCGGTTTTGCTTGATTTAATTTTGCAAATGTGTTTCTTCTTTTTTCCAAGGAATTGTGGCTATGGCATAATCTTTTTAGTATTTTTTTGCATGCAGTCTCACTGGTTTTGGTGGTGCGCTTTGTTTTTGTATAGAATGGGAAGAAGAAGATATTTTTCAGATCGAAACATGTTGCCATTAAATTTGTTTTGCAGTTAGATAACTCTAACTACAGCAGGCGAATTTCTATGGTTTTGTATGAGTAAACGCAGAACCTAACTATAATGTCCCTGTAACCTTTGTTTTTTTCACTAAATGTCTAAGGTTTTTGAATTTTATTTCCTAACTATACCTTCCCTCTAACTTTTGTTTTTTCGGGGAATTTCTATGTTTTTAAAAAATTCTATGTCCTAGCTATAATGTCCCTGTAACCTTTGGGTTTTTTCAGTGACTTTCTATGTTTTTTTAACATATAGTAATTTTCATTCCTATACGTTAATCCAACCACTTGGCTGTGAGTGGCGGCTTTCGGCCACAGGGCCTGGTCTGTGGCCAGAGCCTGAGGCCAACTCCCTATAAGCACCCAATCTTGCACCATGCACAGCCTTCGCCGTGCGCAGCAGGGGTTGCCTGCAAGGCCTGGCCTGCAGTCCGTCCCTGCAGCCATCCCCCCTGACTACCCAACCCTACAGTGTACACGGCCCTTTGGCCCTGCGTGGCAGGAGTTGGCCGCAGCATATCTCTCTGGTTGTGAGAATAGGTGTAAGAGGGTGTATCTGGAGGTGAGAGTGGCCATGAGAGTCTCTGTCTGGGTGAGAGAGTGTGTGCATGTCTTAGTGGGTGGGTAAGCGTCTGTGCAGGTCTGTGAGTGGGTGCATGAGGGTGTCTGTGAGTGGGTGTGTGAGAGTCTGAGTGGCACTGTGAGTAGGTGTACAAGTGTCTGAGTGGGTCTGTGAGAGGGGGCATAGGTTCTCAGTGGTGGTGTGAGAGGGAGAAAGAGAGTAAAAGAGAGAGAGAGAAAAAGAATGAGAGGGAGATAGAGAGTTTATTTGGGCTTTGATTGATGAAATACTTAGAATGAGATATTTCTGCACCAATTGAAAAGAAAAATGTATTTGTCAATTAACCCCTTCGCTGCCAGACCTTTTCCCCCTCCTGTGCCGGGCCTTTTTTTGCCTATTTGGGGCAGTTCGCGCTTAGGCCCTCATAACTTTTTGTCCACATAAGCTAACCAAGCCAAATTTGCGTCCTTTTTTTCCAACATCCTAGGGATTCTAGAGGTACCCAGACTTTGTGGGTTCCCTTGAAGGAGGCCAAGAAATTGGCCAAAATACAGTGAAAATTTCGTTTTTTTCAAAAAAATTGGAAAAAGTGGCTGCAGAAGAAGGCTTGTGGTTTTTCCCCTGAAAATGGCATCAACAAAGGGTTTGCGGTGCTAAACTCAGCAGCTTCCCAGCTTTCAGGAACAGGCAGACTTGAATCAGAAAACCCAATTTTTCAACACAATTTTGGCATTTTACTGGGGCATACCCCATTTGTGCAATTTTTTGTGCTTTCAGCCTCCTTCCAGTCAGTGACAGAAATGGTCATGAAACCAATGCTGGATCCCAGAAACCTAAACATTTCTGAAAAGTAGACAAAATTCTGAATTCAGCAAGGGGTCATTTGTGTAGATCCTACAAGGGTTTCCTACAGAAAATAACAGCTGAAAAAGAAAAATATTGAAATTGAGGTGAAAAAACCATAAATTTTTCTCTACGTTTTACTCTGTAACTTTTCCCTGCAATGTCAGATTATCGAAAGCAATATACCGTTACGTCTGCTGGACTCCTCTGGTTGCGGGGATATATAGGGCTTGTAGGTTCATCAAGAACCCGAGGAACCCAGAGCCAATAAATGAGCTGCACCCTGCAGTGCGTTTTCATTCTATACCGGGTATACAGCAATTCATTTGCTGAAATATAAGGAGTAAAAAATTGCTATCAAGAAAACCTTTGCATTTCCAAAAAGGGCACAAGATAAGGTGTTGAGGAGCAGTGGTTATTTGCACATCTCTGAATTCCGGGGTGACCATAGTAGCACGTGAATTACAGGGAATTTCTCAAATAGATGTCTTTTTTACACACACTCCTATATTTGGAAGGAAAAAATGTAGAGAAAGACAAGGGGCAATAGTACTTGTTTTGCTAATCTATGTTCCCCCAAGTCTCCCGATAAAAATGGTACCTCACTTGTGTGGGTAGGCCTAGCACCCGCGACAGGATATGCCCCAAAACACAACATGGACACATCACAGAAAACAGAGCTGTTTTTAGCAAAGTGACTACCTGTAGATTTTGGCCTCTAGCTCAGCCGCCACCTAGGGAAACCTACCAAACCTGTGCATTTCTGAAAACTAGAGACCTAGGGGAATCCAAGGAGGGGTGACTTGTGTGGCTCAGACCAGGTTCTGTTACCCAGAATCCTTTGCAAACCTCAAAATTTGGCTAAAAAAGCACATGTTCCTCACATTTCTGTGGCAGAAAGTTCTGGAATCTGAGAGGAGCCACAAATTTCCTTCCACCCAGCGTTCCCCCACGTCTCCCGATAAAAATGATACCTCACTTGTGTGGGTAGGCCTAGCGCCCGCGACAGGATATGCCCCAAAACACAACGTGGACATATCACAGAAAACAGAGCTGTTTTTAGCAAAGTGACTACCTGTAGATTTTGGCCTCTAGCTCAGCCGCCACCTAGGGAAACCTACCAAACCTGTGCATTTCTGAAAACTAGAGACCTAGGGGAATCCAAGGAGGGGTGACTTGCGGGGCTCGGACCAGGTTCTGTTACCCAGAATCCTTTGCAAACCTCAAAATGTGGCTAAAAAAACACATGTTCCTCACATTTCTGTGGCAGAAAGTTCTGGAATCTGAGAGGAGCCACAAATTTCCTTCCACCCAGCGTTCCCCCACGTCTCCCGATAAAAATGATACCTCACTTGTGTGGGTAGGCCTAGCGCCCGCGACAGGATATGCCCCAAAACACAACGTGGACATATCACAGAAAACAGAGCTGTTTTTAGCAAAGTGACTACCTGTAGATTTTGGCCTCTAGCTCAGCCGCCACCTAGGGAAACCTACCAAACCTGTGCATTTCTGAAAACTAGAGACCTAGGGGAATCCAAGGAGGGGTGACTTGCGGGGCTCGGACCAGGTTCTGTTACCCAGAATCCTTTGCAAATCTCAAAATTTGGCTAAAAAAACACATGTTCCTCACATTTCTGTGGCAGAAAGTTCTGGAATCTGAGAGGAGCCACAAATTTCCTTCCACCCAGCGTTCCCCCACGTCTCCCGATAAAAATGATACCTCACTTGTGTGGGTAGGCCTAGCGCCCGCGACAGGATATGCCCCAAAACACAACGTGGACATATCACAGAAAACAGAGCTGTTTTTAGCAAAGTGACTACCTGTAGATTTTGGCCTCTAGCTCAGCCGGCACCTAGGGAAACCTACCAAACCTGTACATTTCTGAAAACTAGAGACCTAGGGGAATCCAAGGAGGGGTGACTTGTGTGGCTCGGACCAGGTTCTGTTACCCAGAATCCTTTGCAAACCTCAAAATTTGGATAAAAAAACACATGTTCCTCACATTTCTGTGGCAGAAAGTTCTGGAATCTGAGAGGAGCCACAAATTTCCATCCACCCAGCGTTCCCCCACGTCTCCCGATAAAAATGATACCTCACTTGTGTGGGTAGGCCTAGCGCCCGCGACAGGATATGCCCCAAAACACAACGTGGACATATCACAGAAAACAGAGCTGTTTTTAGCAAAGTGACTACCTGTAGATTTTGGCCTCTAGCTCAGCCGCCACCTAGGGAAACCTACCAAACCTGTGCATTTCTGAAAACTAGAGACCTAGGGGAATCCAAGGAGGGGTGACTTGCGGGGCTTGGACCAGGTTCTGTTACCCAGAATCCTTTGCAAATCTCAAAATTTGGCTAAAAAAACACATGTTCCTCACATTTCTGTGGCAGAAAGTTCTGGAATCTGAGAGGAGCCACAAATTTCCTTCCACCCAGCGTTCCCCCACGTCTCCCGATAAAAATGATACCTCACTTGTGTGGGTAGGCCTAGCGCCCGCGACAGGATATGCCCCAAAACACAACGTGGACATATCACAGAAAACAGAGCTGTTTTTAGCAAAGTGACTACCTGTAGATTTTGGCCTCTAGCTCAGCCGCCACCTAGGGAAACCTACCAAACCTGTGCATTTCTGAAAACTAGTGACCTAGGGGAATCCAAGGAGGGGTGACTTGCGGGGCTCGGACCAGGTTCTGTTACCCAGAATCCTTTGCAAACCTCAAAATGTGGCTAAAAATACACATGTTACTCACATTTCTGTGGCAGAAAGTTCTGGAATCTGAGAGGAGCCACAAATTTCCTTCCACCCAGCGTTCCCCCACGTCTCCCGATAAAAATGATACCTCACTTGTGTGGGTAGGCCTAGCGCCCGCGACAGGATATGCCCCAAAACACAACGTGGACATATCACAGAAAACAGAGCTGTTTTTAGCAAAGTGACTACCTGTAGATTTTGGCCTCTAGCTCAGCCGCCACCTAGGGAAACCTACCAAACCTGTGCATTTCTGAAAACTAGAGACCTAGGGGAATCCAAGGAGGGGTGACTTGCGGGGCTCGGACCAGGTTCTGTTACCCAGAATCCTTTGCAAATCTCAAAATTTGGCTAAAAAAACACATGTTCCTCACATTTCTGTGGCAGAAAGTTCTGGAATCTGAGAGGAGCCACAAATTTCCTTCCACCCAGCGTTCCCCCACGTCTCCCGATAAAAATGATACCTCACTTGTGTGGGTAGGCCTAGCGCCCGCGACAGGATATGCCCCAAAACACAACGTGGACATATCACAGAAAACAGAGCTGTTTTTAGCAAAGTGACTACCTGTAGATTTTGGCCTCTAGCTCAGCCGGCACCTAGGGAAACCTACCAAACTTGTACATTTCTGAAAACTAGAGACCTAGGGGAATCCAAGGAGGGGTGACTTGTGTGGCTCGGACCAGGTTCTGTTACCCAGAATCCTTTGCAAACCTCAAAATTTGGCTAAAAAAACACATGTTCCTCACATTTCTGTGGCAGAAAGTTCTGGAATCTGAGAGGAGCCACAAATTTCCTTCCACCCAGCGTTCCCCCACGTCTCCCGATAAAAATGATACCTCACTTGTGTGGGTAGGCCTAGCGCCCGCGACAGGATATGCCCCAAAACACAACGTGGACATATCACAGAAAACAGAGCTGTTTTTAGCAAAGTGACTACCTGTAGATTTTGGCCTCTAGCTCAGCCGGCACCTAGGGAAACCTACCAAACCTGTACATTTCTGAAAACTAGAGACCTAGGGGAATCCAAGGAGGGGTGACTTGTGTGGCTCGGACCAGGTTCTGTTACCCAGAATCCTTTGCAAACCTCAAAATTTGGCTAAAAAAACACATGTTCCTCACATTTCTGTGGCAGAAAGTTCTGGAATCTGAGAGGAGCCACAAATTTCCTTCCACCCAGCGTTCCCCCACGTCTCCCGATAAAAATGATACCTCACTTGTGTGGGTAGGCCTAGCGCCCGCGACAGGATATGCCCCAAAACACAACGTGGACACATCACAGAAAACAGAGCTGTTTTTAGCAAAGTGACTACCTGGAGATTTTGGCCTCTAGCTCAGCCGCCACCTAGGGAAACCTACCAAACCTGTACATTTCTGAAAACTAGAGACCTAGGGGAATCCAAGGAGGGGTGACTTGTGTGGCTCGGACCAGGTTCTGTTACCCAGAATCCTTTGCAAATCTCAAAATTTGGCTAAAAAAACACATGTCCCTCACATTTCTGTGGCAGAAAGTTCTGGAATCTGAGAGGAGCTACAAATTTCCTTCCACCCAGCGTTCCCCCAAGTCTCCCGATAAAAATGATACCTCACTTGCGTGGGTAGGCCTAGCGCCGGCGACAGGAAACACCCCAAAGCGCAACGTGGACACATCCTAAATTTTGGAAAAAAACAGAGGTGTTTTTTGCAAAGTGCCTACCTGTAGATTTTGGCCTCTAGCTCAGCCGGCACCTAGGGAAACCTACCAAACCTGTGCATTTCTGAAAACTAGAGACCTAGGGGAATCCAAGGAGGGGTGACTTGCGGGGCTCTGACCAGGTTCTGTTACCCAGAATCCTTTGCAAACCTCAAAATTTGGCTAAAAATACACATGTTACTCACATTTCTGTGGCAGAAAGTTCTGGAATCTGAGAGGAGCCACAAATTTCCTTCTACCCAGCGTTCCCCCAAGTCTCCCGATAAAAATGATACCTCACTTGCGTGGGTAGGCCTAGCGCCGGCGACAGGAAACACCCCAAAGCGCAACGTGAACACATCCTAAATTTTGGAAAAAAACAGAGGTGTTTTTTGCAAAGTGCCTACCTGTAGATTTTGGCCTCTAGCCCAGCCGGCACCTAGGGAAACCTACCAAACCTGTGCATTTCTGAAAACTAGAGAGCTAGGGGAATCCAAGGAGGGGTGACTTGCGGGGCTCGGACCAGGTTCTGTTACCCAGAATCCTTTGCAAACCTCAAAATTTGGCTAAAAATACACATGTTACTCACATTTCTGTGGCAGAAAGTTCTGGAATCTGAGAGGAGCCACAAATTTCCTTCTACCCAGCGTTCCCCCAAGTCTCCCGATAAAAATGATACCTCACTTGCATGGGTAGGCTAAGCGCCGGCGACAGGAAACACCCCAAAGCGCAACGTGGACACATCCTACATTTTGGAAAAAAACAGAGGTGTTTTATGCGAAGTGCCTACCTGTAGATTTTGGCCTCTAGCTCAGCCGGCACCTAGGGAAACCTACCAAACCTGTGCATTTCTGAAAACTAGAGACCTAGGGGAATCCAGGGAGGGGTGACTTGCGGGGCTCGGACCAGGTTCTGTTACCCAGAATCCTTTGCAAACCTCAAAATTTGGCTAAAAAAACACATGTCCCTCACATTTCTGTGGCAGAAAGTTCTGGAATCTGAGAGGAGCTACAAATTTCCTTCCACCCAGCGTTCCCCCAAGTCTCCCGATAAAAATGATACCTCACTTGCGTGGGTAGGCCTAGCGCCGGCGACAGGAAACACCCCAAAGCGCAACGTGGACACATCCTAAATTTTGGAAAAAAACAGAGGTGTTTTTTGCGAAGTGCCTACCTGTAGATTTTGGCCTCTAGCTCAGCCGGCACCTAGGGAAACCTACCAAACCTGTGCATTTCTGAAAACTAGAGACCTAGGGGAATCCAAAGAGGGGTGACTTGCGGGGCTCGGACCAGGTTCTGTTACCCAGAATCCTTTGCAAACCTCAAAATTTGGCTAAAAATACACATGTTACTCACATTTCTGTGGCAGAAAGTTCTGGAATCTGAGAGGAGCCACAAATTTCCTTCTACCCAGCGTTCCCCCAAGTCTCCCGATAAAAATGATACCTCACTTGTGTGGGTAGGACTAGCGCCCACGAAAGGAAAGGGCCCAAAACACAACGTGGACACATCACATTTTTTTATAAAAAGCAGTGCCTACCTGTGGATTTTGGCCTGTAGCTCAGCCGACACCTGAGGAAACCTAGCAAACCAGTGCATTTTTGAAAACTAGAAACCCAGGGGAATCCAAGATGGGGTGACTTGCGGGGCTCTGACCAGGTTATGTTACCCAGAATCCTTTGCAAACATCAAAATTTGGCCCAAAAAACACTTTTTCCTCTCATTTCGGTGACAGAAAGTTCTGGAATCTGAGAGGAGCCACAAATTTCCTTCCACCCAGCGTTCCCCTAAGTCTCTCGATAAAAATGGTACATCACTTCTGTGGGTAGGCCTAGCGCCCACAAAAGGAAATGGCCCAAAACACAACGTGGACACAACATATTTTTTCACAGAAAACAGAGGTGTTTTTTGCAAGGTGCCTACCTGTGGTGTTTGGCCTGTAGCTCAGCCGGCCCCAGGGGGGGGGGGGCAGAAGTGCCCTAAAATAAATTTGCCTCCCCAACCCCCACCCACACCCGCCGGGAGCGACCCTTGCCTACGGGGTCGCTCCCCCTGCGTGACATTGGCACCAAAAAACAAATCCCCGGTGCCTAGTGGTTTCTGCCCCCTTGGGGGCAGGTTGACCTAAACTCAGCCAATCTGCCCCCAAGGGGGGCAGAAATGGCCTAAATACAATTTGTCCCCCAGGGGAGCGACTTTTGCCTGATGGGTCGCTCCCCATCTCTAAAAAAAAAAAACAAAGAAAAAAAAAAAGAAAAAAATGAAAAATTCCCCTGGCGCCTAGAGGTTTCTGCCCCCCCCCCGGGGGCAGTTCGGCCTAGTAATAGGCCGATCTGTCCCCCGGGGGGGCAGAAATGGCCTAAAATAAATTTGCCCCCCCAACCCCCATCACCCCCCCGGGAGCGACCCTTGCCTACGGGGTCGCTCCCCCTGCGTGACATTGGCGCCAAAAAACAAATCCCCGGTGCCTAGTGGTTTCTGCCCCTTTGGGGGCAGATTGACCTAAAATTGGCCAATCTGCCCCCAGGGGGGCAGAAATGGTCTAAATACAATTTGCCCCCCCAGGGGAGCGACCCTTGCCTGATGGGTCGCTCCCCATCTCTAAAAAAAGAAACAACAAAAAAAAAAAACACAAAAAAAAAATTGCCCTGGCGCCTAGAGTGTTCTGCCCCCCCCCCGGGGGCAGTTCGGCCTAATAATAGGCCGATCTGTCCCCCGGGGGGGCAGAAATGGCCTAAAATAAATTTGCCCCCCCAACCTCCACCCCCCCCCGGGAGCGACCCTTGCCTACGGGGTCGCTCCCCCTGCGTGACATTGGCGCCAAAAAACAAATCCCCGGTGCCTAGTGGTTTCTGCCCCCTAGGGGGCAGATTGACCTAAAATTGGCCAATCTGCCCCCAGGGGGGCAGAAATGGTCTAAATACAATTTGCCCCCCCAGGGGAGCGACCCTTGCCTGATGGGTCGCTCCCCATCTCTAAAAAAAGAAACAACAAAAAAAAAAAACACAAAAAAAAAATTGCCCTGGCGCCTAGAGTGTTCTGCCCCCCCCCGGGGGCAGTTCGGCCTAAAAATAGGCCGATCTGTCCCCCGGGGGGGCAGAAATGGCCTAAAATAAATTTGCCCCCCCAACCCCCACACCCCCCCCCCCCGGGAGGGACCCTTGCCTACGGGGTCGCTCCCCCTGCGTGACATTGGCGCCAAAAAACAAATCCCCGGTGCCTTGTGGTTTCTGCCCCCTTGGGGGCAGATTGACCCAAAATTGGCCAATCTGCCCCCAGGGGGGCAGAAATGGTCTAAATACAATTTGCCCCCCCAGGGGAGCGACCCTTGCCTGATGGGTCGCTCCCCATCTCTAAAAAAAGAAACAACAAAAAAAAAAACACAAAAAAAAAAATTGCCCTGGCGCCTAGAGTGTTCTGCCCCCCCCCGGGGGCAGTTCGGCCTAATAATAGGCCGATCTGTCCCCCGGGGGGGCAGAAATGGCCTAAAATAAATTTGCCCCCCCAACCCCCACACCCCCCCCCCCGGGAGCGACCCTTGCCTACGGGGTCGCTCCCCCTGCGTGACATTGGCGCCAAAAAACAAATCCCCGGTGCCTAGTGGTTTCTGCCCCCTTGGGGGCAGATTGACCTAAAATTGGCCAATCTGCCCCCAGGGGGGCAGAAATGGTCTAAATACAATTTGCCCCCCCAGGGGAGCGACCCTTGCCTGATGGGTCGCTCCCCATCTCTAAAAAAAGAAACAACAAAAAAAAAAACACAAAAAAAAAATTGCCCTGGCGCCTAGAGTGTTCTGCCCCCCCCCCGGGGGCAGTTCGGCCTAAAAATAGGCCGATCTGTCCCCCGGGGGGGCAGAAATGGCCTAAAATAAATTTGCCCCCCCAACCCCCACGCCCCCCCCCCCCCGGGAGCGACCCTTGCCTACGGGGTCGCTCCCCCTGCGTGACATTGGCGCCAAAAAACAAATCCCCGGTGCCTTGTGGTTTCTGTCCCCTTGGGGGCAGATTGACCTAAAATTGGCCAATCTGCCCCCGGGGGGGCAGAAATGGTCTAAATACAATTTGCCCCCCCAGGGGAGCGACCCTTGCCTGATGGGTCGCTCCCCATCTCTAAAAAAAGAAACAACAAAAAAAAAAAACACAAAAAAAAAATTGCCCTGGCGCCTAGAGTGTTCTGCCCCCCCCCCGGGGGCAGTTCGGCCTAAAAATAGGCCGATCTGTCCCCCGGGGGGGCAGAAATGGCCTAAAATAAATTTGCCCCCCCAACCGGCACACCCCCCCCCCCCGGGAGCGACCCTTGCCTACGGGGTCGCTCCCCCTGCGTGACATTGGCGCCAAAAAACAAATCCCCGGTGCCTTGTGGTTTCTGTCCCCTTGGGGGCAGATTGACCTAAAATTGGCCAATCTGCCCCCGGGGGGCAGAAATGGTCTAAATACAATTTGCCCCCCCAGGGGAGCGACCCTTGCCTGATGGGTCGCTCCCCATCTCTAAAAAAAGAAACAACAAAAAAAAAAACACAAAAAAAAAATTGCCCTGGCGCCTAGAGTGTTCTGCCCCCCCCCGGGGGCAGTTCGGCCTAATAATAGGCCGATCTGTCCCCCGGGGGGGCAGAAATGGCCTAAAATAAATTTGCCCCCCACCCCCCCCCCCGGGAGCGACCCTTGCCTACGGGGTCGCTCCCCCTGCGTGACATTGGCGCCAAAAAACAAATCCCCGGTGCCTAGTGGTTTCTGCCCCCTTGGGGGCAGATTGACCTAAAATCGGCCAATCTGCCCCCAGGGGGGCAGAAATGGTCTAAATACAATTTGCCCCCCAGGGGAGCGACCCTTGCCTGATGGGTCGCTCCCCATCTCTAAAAAAAAAAAAAGAACAAAAAAAAAAAACACAAAAAAAAAAATTGCCCTGGCGCCTAGAGGTTTCTTCCCCCCCTGGGGGCAGATCGGCCTAATAATAGACCGATCTGCCCCCAGGGGGGGCAGAAAAGGCCTTCCCAAAAAATTGCCCCCCCTGGGAGCGACCCTTGCCAAAGGGGTCGCTTTGTTGCGTGACATTCGCGCGCAAAAACAAACTCCCTGGTGTCTAATGGTTTCTGCCCCCCTTGGGGGCAGATTGGCCTTATCAAAATAGGCCAATCTGCCCCCAAGGGCCTAAATATATATTGGCCCGTAGGGGAGCGACCCTTGCCTAAGGGATCGCTCCCCACCTAAAAAAAAATAATTCATCACAAAAAAAAAAAAAAATATGGTCCCTGGTGCCTAGAGGGGGGGCAGAAAAGGCCTTCCTAAAAAAATGCCCCCCTGGGAGCGACCCTTGCCCAAGGGGTCGCTCCCTTTTGCCAATTTCAAGAAAAAAAAAAAATCCCTGGTGTCTAGTGGGGTTTCAAAAGCCGGATTGCAAGCAATCCGGCTTTTGAAACCTGTGAGAGACTTCAAAGGGAAGGAAATACATTTCCTTCCCTTTGAAGCCTCTCGGGGCCTCCCCCATGGGATTGAAAAAGAAATGCAAAAGCATTTCTTTTTCAATCGCGCTGGAAGCTCTGCTTCCAGCGCGATGGGGGAGACCCTGTGACTAATCAGGCTTCCCCTTCCATCCCTGACTTGGGGGGGTGGGGGGGAACCCCACAGAGGGAGCGAGAGCGCTCCCTCTGGGCTGTGTGACGAGGACGTAGTGGTTACGTCCTCGGCACAGCAGCACTGTGCCGCAGGACGTAACCACTACGTCCGCGGCACAGAAGGGGTTAAAAACAGTAAGATCGCCTTCCAGTATGAGGCTTAAACATCTGCAGTTGAAAATAAATTCAAAGAGGCAAATGACTAAGGACACACCAGGAGTCAAACCCTCAACCCTCAGTATGAAAGTCTGTGACCTTGACCATTAGGCCACAGCCTTTTTTAGTGATGTTTTTTCTTGCCTTTATTGGCTATCTAGGACCACTGGGGGAGAGCCTCAAGGCCTTCCCTGCGGTCCCTGCTCATTATAATTTTTAAATGATTTTTGGCCCTTTACAGGTTATCTGGGACCACACGGGGAGCCTCAGGGCCTCTCCCTCGTTTCTTTTGCTCCAACAAGCAGGCAGCTGTTTCTTACATCAGCTACCTGTTTGATAGAGCAATGGTTTCATCTGTCTTCTCTGCACGCATATTTGCGTGCAGGGAAGACATATGAAAACTGTGTTTTTTGACAGCGGGACCTGTTTGACAGGTTCCGCTGTCAGAAAGCAGAGTTATGTTTGCCTTGACATGGCTGCAACTGTCAGAGCTGCAGCCAAGCCACAGCAAACAGCTATGTCCAAAGGGTGGGCACCCCGGGACATAGCAGAAGCCGGAACTGGGGGCGGTGGTCCCCAGGGCAATCCGTGGCTCCTCAAGGGGGGGGCCGCTCTGCCCCCCCAACGTAAATAGTCCTGGAGAGGCGGTGGTCCCAGGGGCTATGGAGGGTCCGAAAAGGACCCCCTTTCCATTTATTATTATTTGCCCCAGGGAGGTGGTGGTCTCTGGGATGGTATGCCTCGGGCCTCCTCCACATAATAAAAGCATTTTTCCCCAGGGAGGTGGTGGTCCCTGGGGTGCAGGGGGCCTCGCATTATGTTAGTTTATCACAACGGGAAGTGGTGGTCTCTGGGGCTGTGGGGAAAGCCATAGGGCCTCCCCATACAATAAAAGCATTTTGCCTTGGGGAGGTGGTGGTGCTAGGACACGAGGGGGCCGTGCACTCCCGCACTCATTTGTCTGAATGCCCAAGGGAGGTGGTGGTCACCGGGGCTGCAGGTGGCAGAGCAGCCCCCTCGCATTCGATTTAACAATACTGTGGAGAGTTGTGGTCCCCAGGGTGTGGAGAGGTCACGCGCCTCCCGCAGATATATTAATATATCACCTCGGGGAGGTTGTGGTCCCAGGGGCTGTGGGGATAACATTCAAGCCTCCCCCACATAATATAAGTATTTTGCCCCGGGGAGGTTGTTGTGCCTGTGGCCGTGGCAAGGGCCAGGAGCCCCCCCAAATAAAAATCAAAATGCCCACAGAATCTAGCCCTCCCGGGGATTATGAAAGAACAAGTGCAGGGTCTGCGCTTGTTTTTCTGTATTTTTACCACAAATTTGCGATGTCATCACCATTTTGCAGTGAAATGTTTTTAAAAAAATGCTTTTTAGCACCACCAAAGCTAAGGGGTCAGGGTGTCCCTTCCCTGGCCCTTTTCTTTTTTTTGCATTTTTTTCTGGTTTGAAGTGTTGGCAGCCAATCAGAGCTGTAAATATCCCTGCACGTGCTTGTCATTATTTGCGAAGTCATCACGGCCAGTGATATCCAAATTTATTTTCCCTTTAATATCTCCAAAACAACTGATCAAATTTACACCCAATAAGCAAAAGCACAATCTGCATACCGAAAGCTTGCTTTCTGCCAAAATTGGTGTAATTCCGCCCAGTGGTTCGGGCTGTAGTCATGTCTAAAAGTCCTATGGGAATTAACATGGGGAAATGCAACTTTTTGGACCCCCCCTATTTCTCGGTCCTGCTTGATGGATCACCCCAAAACTTTGAGTGTCCAACAAGAATCACTAGGGCACTTTTTAAGAAAGTTTTGTGGCGACTCATCTCTATATCTGTATCTAGATAGATAGATAAATAGAAGAATAGGTATGAATCTCAAAAAAATCTCTAACAAAAATGCTCCTTTCTACTTGCATGGAAAAGTTTGGGGTGACGTGGCCTCCCTCCTCTTTAAAAATAATTAGGGCCCTATGGGATGGGTTCCCCAAAGCCTGCTGAGACACAGGGAGAGGGGCCACACAAACTCCCTTCCCAATAAAAAGATATGGCCCTGATCTTGAACTAATATGGCCAAGGGGCTGTGGTCCCCAGGGCCTCATGAGGCTCAGGGAGGGGGCCACACAGCCCACCTCCGCTTTAAAAAACAGCACCCCCTGGAGGATGTGTTTCTGGGGCTGTTAAAGTAAAGTTTTGGTTAAGTGGGATACAAATATTTTTTTTGTTTAAAAAACCTTAAAAAATTCACTGAAAAACTAAAGGTTAAAATAACGTGCTACATAGGTGAATATGTTGTTGACAACATTAACATTTTGAACTAAATAAGACACAGACATCCAGCAGTTATAGATAGTGGAGCTAACTATAACTTGCACCCCACTGTGCTCTGCATATTACCTCACATATAACATCACTAATAGGATGTTCTATGACATCATTTATGACTTCATTGTGGACATCTCAAATGAAATCATTGATGACATCACTGATGACATCGTTCATGGTTTTTTTGCACATATTACTCTATAAGCTACTATGACATTAAAAGCCTGAAAGTGAGCACAAAATAGCTTGGACTAATGTGAAGCACCATTAATGCCATTACAGATACAACTCCATTAGGTGCAGCAAGCATGTGTTATTTGCACAATGGATCTTATACCAGACTTCATGGGTAGCCTAGTTCACATTAACAATCAACCACATATATATGGGAATCCCTCATTATATATGGAGTGCAATATGTGGACAACTGTTCAGAGAAAGTTGAGTTCCTCAAGAAACTCAATGTCTGTTCCACTACTTCTCTGTATAGTAGGTGTAGCACAGGGATTGACAGCACTACAAATCCCAGCAGGCACTGTTCCAACATCACTAAAACCAGAACAATGCAGCCTACTCAAATGTTACATTTAGTACAAACTCCACATTGGAATGTACTTACCTGAGAGGATGGCATCTGTACAGTCTGTGTGTAGGGCAGGCCCTGAGAGCAATGCTAAGGCCAGGAGGCACTGTTCCTCTCACTCTACTCAGCCACAACACTGTCCTCTGTCACTATGAACCTTCTCACTCTACTCAACCATTAAACTGTACTCACCAGAGAGGATGGCATCTGTATAGTCTGTGTGTACGACAGGCTCTGACAACAATGCTAAGGCATGGAGGCACTGTATAACAAATGCCAAACATCAGCCACTGTGCATCTGTTCAAGTATCCCTGTATGTGAACTTGCTATGGAACTGTACTCACCTGAGAGGATGACCCATGTATATGGTGTGTACACCTAGAAGTAACATGACTGTATATACTACGAGGGCCTGTCCCTGTAACTGCAAAAACCTAGCCAGTGTCCATATGACAATGTGCACATGCCAGTGAACTCACAGATGAAGTTTACCCACCTGGGAGAGACCAAGATACAGATAATGGTACACTCTGTGATGTGGTTAATCACCTAGATTCATCTTGGGCAGCTATGCCAAGATGCCTAAAATGTGGACAGGAAGGACAGCTCAAACTGTGTGCCAAAACAAACTAAATACAGATCAATAATACAGCACCAAAATACATCATCTGATTGGTATTGGTAGCAAGCATGGTCCCAAAACACTGAGCACATGATGGCAACTATCACATATACAACAAGGTTCTGGAGCTGCCTAGTACTTAGGCTGACCTAAACCACATCCTGCCCAGCCACTGTCTTCACTGCACTGCTGGCAAGATATAGGTCTATGACCATTTGTACAAGTGCTAATAAGCTCAGACATCCTGAAGCTTGTTTTTTTTTTTTTTAAATCTGTTTATTAAACGTAACACTCACACAACAGTACATTGGCTGTTAATGATTCTGCGATCCGTTTACTTGCTTATATATACTTGCACAACATTACCACACATTAATGTAGCAGAAGAAGGGGAAGAGAATAAAAAAGGGCGGGAGAAAGGGGTGAGCAAAGAAAGCAAGTATAAAACAACATGCACATGCAAGGAAAAAGAAAATAAAACAGCATACAGCTTGGAAACTATGTGCTTAATTAATTGCTAATTAAAGATGCAGCTACCCGCTGTTAATGTCGTTGCTAGTGTAGGTGATCCCCGACAGGTGGAGGGGGAAGAGAGGATAGGGAATACAGCTATTGTGCATGATTAAAGCAGGGGTCATATCTAAGGTGCGACTTATGTTTTGCGGAGATTGATAGGATACCGGGCAGAAGCAATATTAAGTAATCTTGGTATGGGTTGCATGTAAATTTGACCGCGGAGAGAATAACCTAATGTGTTGTGAGATTGCATTGTGGAAAGGGGGGGAGGGCGTTGATGGCGTATGTGAGTGAGAATAAGAGAGGTTAGGGCAGAGGAATTGGCGTACTGACGGTGTCAGCCAGAAATATGGTAGACGTGTAGGCTGCCCTGCTCACGGGGGACACATGTCGTCCCTAGCTTTAATTGCCACCACAAAAGTGTCCCACACCTCGGGGCCCTCCTGAATGAGACCTTTGTGTTGCAATGAGTGGAGTGTCTGGGCTTCAGCCTGCATTCGTCAATGTAAGTCACGAAGCCAGGTCATGTGGGAAGGGGCGTGTGGGGCTTTCCAATGCGTTGCTATTAGCCGTTTAAAAACAATGAATGCTAAATCTATGAATCTGTGTATTTGTTTATCCTCTCTGGTGCGGCGGCGTATGCCAAGTAAGCAGGAGTCTGGTGTGGGCGACAGAGTGTGATCAAGTAAGCAGGAGTCTGGTGTGGGCGACAGAGTGTGAGATGAGATGACTGTTGTGACGTCCGTGACGCGGAGCCAAGCCGAGTTTATTGAGTGGCAGCTCCAAACCATATGGTAAAAGTCAGCTGCCGGAGTGGCGCATCTTGGGCATGTCGGAGTTGTGTTCGGGTATATTCTATGGATGCGGGCTGGGGACAAATATGAGTGGTGATTATAATTGAACTGGGTGTACCGCAGGCGAGGATTGCGGGATATTGATTTAATCATTGTGAGAGCTACGATCCAGGTCTTTTGAGGTAGTGGCGAGGGAAGGACAGAGTCCCATCGTGCCTTAGCTTGCGGCAGGGTGGTACAAACCGCCGCCAGAAGTACTTTGTATAATTTAGTTATAATGCCTTTTGTGCAACCTATGGTAAGGATGATGGTGGGTAATGGGGACCCGGGCGGCTCGGCGCCACCGACACCCCAAAGGTTATTTAGTAGCCGCTTAATGGCGCTGTATGTCAAGAAGGCCCCGTTGTGCAGCACTCCCACAGACACCAGTTCCGCGAAGGTGCTTATTACAGAGCTAGAATATAAATCGCCCAACTTCAGTGTGTTTATTTCCCTCGTGCCGTGATGCATTGAGAGGATTTGAGTGCCCGGCAATTGAAATAGCGGTAGCAAGGGTGAATAAGGGGGAGAGGAGGTCTTACCCTGGATGTATCCGCTCCAGCAGAACCGAACTGCTTCCACCAGTATTAGTTTTGGGAGTAGGGGGGGAGGGCCCCGACAGCATTATGAACAGCAATTTCTGCGGGGCTATATGTGTCTGCAACATTATGCTTTCAGCAGAAGGAGTCTCTTGGAGCCATGTGGACGATAATTGAGCTGCTGCGTAGTATCTTTCAAAATTAGGCATTCCTAGCCCGCCCGTCTCCTGCGAGTGTTGCGTTATAGTCAACACGACCCTGCGTCTGTCTTTGCCCCAGAGTAAATCAGTTAACATTGACTGCAGTTTGGTAAAGAACGAGCGTGGTAGACACAACGGGAGGGCAGTGAAGTAATATAAAAACCTTGGAAGGATAAGCATCTTGGCACTCGCCACTCGACCCATAGGGGATAAGGGGAGCGAGCTCCAAAAAGGTATTAAGCTGCGGGTGGAGCCGAGTACCCTGTCAATGTTGCCCTCTTTTAGATCTGTGATAGAGTGGTAGATCTGCACTCCGAGATATTTAAAGGTTGTATATGACCACGGTAATTCATATTGTGGAAGTGCCATATGGCGGTCAATCAGGATAGAGGTAAGAGGGAAGATACTTGACTTGGACCGATTAACGTGCAGACCAGTGGCGAGGGCGAAGGAGTCTAACAACTGCAGTACCTCTCCCATGGAGGCCGGGTGGTTGCGCATGTATATTAGAGCATCGTCTGCATATAAGGATATAATGTGGTAAGTGTTCGATTCCGGAATACCCCATATATGTGCGTAGCTGCGTAGTTTAATTGCTAATGGTTCAATGGCTATAGCGAATAGCAAAGGAGATAGTGGACATCCTTGTCTGGTGCCTCTGCCTATAGGGAATGCTTCGGAAATAGTGCGACCATTTTTGACACGGGCTATAGGCATGGAGTAGAGCGTTTTGATCCAGCTGATGAAGCCGGGACCGAAACCGAACGCTTTGAGTGTGTGTAGGAGATAATTCCAGCTTAGCGTATCAAACGCTTTTTCGATATCCAGGGAGAGGGCCACCGCTTCGATGTTTGTGTTGACATGTATTATATGTAAGAGCCTTCTGATATTTAAGAAGGTGTTTCTGCCAGGAATAAAGCCAGATTGGTCATGGTGTACCAAGCTTGGTAGGTAGGGGAGGAGCCTATTTGCAAGTACTTTCCCTAATAATTTGCAATCTGTATTGAGCAGGGAGAGCGGCCTGTACGATTTAACATCTAGAGGGTCTCGGCCCGCTTTTGGGAGGACGACTATCAGAGCCTCGCGCATAGAGTCTGGCAGCTGCAAACTGTGGCGTGCTTCGTTGAATACCTCTATGAGTGGGTGTAGGAGATGGATAGCATGGGAATTAAAGTATTCTACCGGTAGACCATCTGAGCCGGGAATTTTGCTACGTGCCATTTGGGATAGGGCTAAGCGCAGCTCTTCAATAGTGATAGGGCCATCTAGAGTGGCGGTGTTATCAAGGATGAGTTGCTTTTGAGAGACAAGGTGTAATATGTCAGTAAGGTGCTGCTCCGGAGGAGGGGGAGGGGATGTGTAAAGGGTGCGGTAGTATATTGAAAAGGCGTCGTTAATGCCCGCCTGAGTGTTCACGATGACATCAGGATTTAAATGTATCGCACCAATGGGTGTTGGGTGCGAGGGATGGTGGGTTAGCCAGGCCAAAAGCCTGCCCGACCTGTCTCCCTCAGCATGTTGTCTTGCCATGTAATGTCTATAGTCGTGTTTGCTTAATCTGTTGTCTGCTTCTTTATGAGCAGCTCTAAGCGAGTTCAATGTTGTTAGTGTGAACTCTCCGCTAGCTATCTCATTCTCCGCGCTGCGGAGTTTTACCTCCAAGTCTTGTAGTTCTTTGGTAAGTGTTTTTCTCACCCCGACCGTGGCCACAAGACAGTGTCCACGTATCACCGCCTTGTGGGCATCCCACCCTATGGCACAGGATGAAGTTGTATTTTTGTTCAATAGAAAGTAATCAGCTAGTCTTTTGGACATATCTATTTGGAAGGGGGGTCTAAAAGAGCCTCTGGCTGCAGTCGCCATGTTGGTATACGCGTGTGCATGTGGCCCCATGCCATTGTGACGCATAGAGGGTTATGGTCTGATATAGTGCGCGCTAGGTATTCAGTCATGCGTACTTTGTGAATTACGGTTGCAGATACAAAAATCATGTCTATTCTGGTGTGTAGCTTATGTACGGGGGAGTAGTAAGAGTATTCACGATGAACAGGATGGCTCGCCCTCCATACATCCCTCAGACCATTGTTTGATGCCCAGCTTCCAAGGGCTTGTGCGTCGCGATTGGTAGGGGCCGAGGAGAGTGGGGGAAACGAGCGGTCCATTTGAATGTCAAGGACACTGTTAAAGTCACCCCCCCATATGCACTCTAGTGTGGGATCGTTGAGACTACGGGTGGAAAGCGTGGATACAAAATCACGTTGATTTACATTTGGGGAGTACAATGCAACTAGGGCTAAGGGGGATCCATCAAGGGTACCTTCGAGTATCACGTATCTACCATTTGGGTCGCACTGTGTGCGAGATAAGGCAAATGGGACCCCAGGGGCAATCCAGATGGCAGCTCCATGGGCAAAAGAGGAGGAGATGGTGCCATGCAATTGACCTTTCCATTTTGAGCATGTGCTTTCTAGCGTGGATTTAGAGAGATGTGTCTCTTGTAATAGGGCTATGTGTATTTGATGTCTCTTGAGGAAGGCATGGACCCTTTGACGTTTCCGAGGGGTTGCCATGCCTCTAATATTCCATGTGAGCATCTTATATTTCAAGATATCTTGGTGCGTCTGGGTGGCCATATTGTTTTTGTGGTTTTCGTGTAACCGGAGGGGTGGATATCTGCTACCCCCAGTGTGAGAGTGTTGTGATGTCTACCCGCTAGGGCTTGGAAGTCAATGACTACTATATTGCGAACTGTGATCCTGTTACTATAATAGATATGACCTGCACATTTGCTGCTGCATGTACAGTTAACTAGCTTGTAACAAAACCAACCAATAAGTAGAAAGGTGCACTCTAAAATGAAATATAACAACCTTGAAATTACTAATAGATAGAAAACATTTCCGGCAATTGCTGGCTTGAAAGAATGGTCCATATGGAGAAAGGGGGTACCAGAGGGCATTTGTGTGGAGGCATGGATTTACCCTGCCCATATTACTCATGGTTCAAAGTGCGATGTACATCGCCCGGGGGACGTCCGCGAGTCGTCCGCCGCTGCCAGGAATACAGTAATAAGAACCGACTGCCGCAAGCAGCCAGAAAGAGGGGGAGTCATAACAATGTATCCAGACAGCGGAAGTAGGTGGCACTCGATTGCTTAGCAAATGTCGTCCGCTGCACGTGGTGTGAGAGAAGGTCCGCGCATGGAGTCAGCTGAGTCTGAGTTTACGTCCTGTTCATGGTCCATGTCCACTTGTGTGGATGAGGTAGTGGGTGATGCCTTTACGAAGCTGGATGTGGCCCGCAGGAGTCGGAAGCGTTCGAACTGTGCCTGTTCAGGTGAGGGTTTAGCCCCCCGTTTTTTGCGTTGCCTGCGGCCTGGAGTAGGGCAAGAGCTATTGTCGTCCAGAGTGCTTGTGTCTGGTGGGCCGGCTAGACCTTTAGCATGCAGCCAAGTCCAGGCATCTTCAGGTGGTGGTGTCATCCTGCACCCGGAGTCTGGCTGGGAACATCAGTGCATACTTAATACTGTGTTTGCGGAGACATGTCTTAACGCGGTAGAAATAGTTACGTTTCTTCTGTACTTCTACAGTGAAGTCTGGATAAGCTGAGATCTGCGCATTTTCGAAGCTAACTGGGCCAGATTTGTGGAATAACTGTAGGATGAGGTCTCTGTCGCGATAGTTAAGGAGTCTTACTATGATCGGCACGGTTGTGAGCCAGGTGAGGGGGGTCTGCCGGGGATCCTGTGAGCTCTCTCAACGGAGAAGAACTTCGGGATGTTGCCTTTGAAAATTGTGTCTGTGAGCCATTGCTCTATGAATAATTCAGTGCTTAGGGCCTCAACACGTTCAGGGAATTCCACCAGCCGAATGTTATTTCGGCGGGATCGGCTCTCTGCATCTTCGGCTCTGCGTTTTAGGGAGTCCACATCTAACGATAGGAGCGCTAGTTGCGATTGGAAATCAGTCACAGTGCGGGGTAGGGTTGCAGTGTCTTTTTCGAGTTCGGTCACCCTGTCTGCCAGAGCACGTTGATCTGTGCGAAGTATATTGAGGTCTTCTGTTACCGAGCCTATTTTAGCTTCCAGGGTGGATCTAGTATCTAGAATAGCTTGCAGTATCTTATCGAATTGCGATGTATGTGAGTGTAGGGTAAGTTCCAGCTTCTGCAAGGTTGCTTGCGTGGTGGTGTGGGCCTCTGAGGGAGATGAAGTAGTATAGTCCATTTTGCTAGGAGGTGCACGTGGGGTCTTTGGTTTGACCATTTGTTAAGTGCAGGAATACGTGGGCTTTAGCGCGACAGTGAGTGCACAGCAGTGTATATGGACGAGTCAGGCGTCACACCGGTACGGCCTGGACATTGAGGTCGAGTGAGGCAGAGGCAGAACAATGATATTAGAGATTAGTAGTCTAATGCGTTGACTACTACTTAGAGAGCCTAGGAGTTATGGTGCTGATATGGGTTTATGGTAGTAT
This sequence comes from Pleurodeles waltl, assembly GCF_031143425.1. Lineage (NCBI taxonomy): Eukaryota > Metazoa > Chordata > Amphibia > Caudata > Salamandridae > Pleurodeles > Pleurodeles waltl. Next base: position 1,130,186,540 of record NC_090448.1, read on the forward strand.
TGGGTTGAGGGCTAAACACTACGGAGTTTGTTGAAGGTTATAGCGGTTCCGGTTGCCTTAGGGTTCAGGGGGAGACTAACACCGCAGCGCTCGATAAAAGTCACCGAAAAGCTTACCTCTTATGAACATCCAGGTACGACGTGCTCACTGTTCCTGTCTTTGTTGCCTCACCCCTCCTGAGATGGAGCGCGACACGTCAGTATGAGGAAAACTAAATAATAGAGACTGCCGTGAAGCAGCTGCATATCGGCAAAACAGTCACTGACAGGGCAGCATATTTGGGCAATCACAGCAGGTAATCCACGAGTCCACGAGTCCAGGGCGCTTGACATTGGGAGCCAGCTCCCATGATCCACACCTCGCCAGGCGTGGGGACGCCGCTGAACAGTTCCACAGCGCGCTTGCGTCCTGATGTACCCCCGCTAGGGTGCGGTCTCAATACGGTGCAGTGCTTTTCAGGGTGCACTGCTTTGCTGCTGAAGACGGAAATTCAAAAATCGTGGAAGAGAAAAAAGAAAAAAAATGGCGGCCGCAGCCTGTTTGGGCGTGTGGCAATCTGTTGTGTGCGGTCTGGCCTCCGGGTCGGCCGCGGTGACTAGATTAGCCCTCGGTAAGCGGGGGAAGAGTCAAGGCACCGGCACCACTCTCTGCCGTCTCCCCTCGGTTGACGGAGCCCAGGCGATCCCGCTCCGGCAGGACGTGAGGGGAGAGGGGCGGCGCCGCCGCCAGGAAAGCCCAGCCAGCGCCGCTCTTACGAAGTGGGACCCCCAGGTCGGGTCGCGATCTCAGCGCCTCCGTTGAGGTCCAGATGCTGGCGGACCGCACAGCGAGTCCGAGCAGCAGCTGAGGGACTCAGGGGATCCCCGATGCGCACGCCGCACAAGCGTGCTGATTTGCGGGCAAGTGTGGATCGCGGCCGGCCAAACGCCCACCGCGCTCCTGGATGGTGGCAGATTCTGCGGTGCCACTCTGCTTCCCCTTTACTTTTCGGCCTCGGCCAACGGCTCAGCCCCCCGACGGAACCCCAGGCGACACTCGCTCCCCACGAATGGGGGGTAGGGACGCTTCAGACAGGATAATTGTGTGGGCTAGGGATCAGAGCTGCAGTTTATGCTGCCACACCGGTCTCCATCTTGGCCATGCCCCCCCATCCTGAAGCTTGTTGACTGAACTGTAATTAGTATGTTACCCAAATATCAGGTTGACACAGTTGATAGCATGTGTGTCTGTCACATAAGGCAATTCGGCAAATCCAATGTGTACATGGCCTTAGTCAAATGTCACTGTTAACTATTGGAGGTAAATGTCACAATACAACCAGTAACATTCTCTCTCTCACATCAACCGGTCTAACTGCTACTTGGAACAAAGAGACCACTCAAGTGACTGCAACTACCGCCATGGATGAAGCCCTCAGTGAGGACAACACTCCTGGATGTGTGAATGTTGAGGACAGTTCTGGCCCATCCGGGCAACCTGGTCAGACGACACCTGTCAATCTCACCGTGACCACATTGACTTCTCCCAGCCCGGTTGCGTCAACATCTCTGGCAACCAGTCGCCCCCAAACCTGTGTCCCAGGGATAGTGACAACAATCTTGTGCCGCCCAGTCCGGGATACTGAGTCACAGCAAGACACCCCAACAATGATTGTCCTGGAATCAGTAATAGGGGCAAGCTGCGCCAAGGGCGCAGGCACGTAGGGGTAAGGTGCGTGAGAGGGATGGTGTGGGCCAGCGGCATGTGGCTGCTGGGGATGGTTCTGGCCAGGACACCATCAACCAAGTCTTGGGAGCATACTAACAGTCCCAAGTGTGATGGGCCAGGTACTTGCCAAAATCAAGGAGATTAAGGAGCTACAGAGGGACTCCCATTGGGAAATTCATGAACAGTTGGAGACCCACAATACCAACATGGCCTCCCTAACCTGAGTGCTGAGAGACATCAACACCATCCTGAGCAGGGATCATCAACAACACCAGAGCCCTTCCACTGGCCAGTTTATTTCAGCCCCTTCTACAACTGCGGCTGCTACTGAAAGGGATTCCGTGTCAGGGGAAGGACCTGCCTCAGACACTCCCACCCCACTCAAGTGGAGACATCCACCCAAGCATCCAGGAGGTGCAGATGGCAAGAAACAAAACACTGCAAGGAAGTGAGCCCATCCTTATGACACTCCTTTGTGTGCCACTGATTCACCGCGTTGACTATTCTACAACCACTATCGATTTTCCATGATAGTAGGACACTGGACTTTGGACTTCAAATCTTTTGGCATCTACCATAATGATTATCTCCAACATGACTGATTCCTACACTGCAATTTGTTGGGGTTTTACCTTTATTTTGTGTGTACATGTAAATAAGCACACCTATCACTGATGCAATGCCTACTAGTAATTTGTCAGCATTGTGAGAATTGGAATGTTTAGCCTATGTGATGCCAATGATGAATACATAAGATGGTAATGAAAGGAGGGATATGTCACAAGTAGTGGCATGCAGAGGACAACTACTAACACAATGACACAAGTGACTAGTCACACCACACATATTATTGCACTGTACTGCACATAGGCTGCTAAAATTACTGGGCTGTCATAGACAAGAATGGCAGAACTATGTTGAGTTAGGCAATTTATCTCAAGGTACCATCCCCCATACCACAGAAGAAAGGGCTATGTCAGACCTTGTCCCGTAGAATAGGCTAACAGATTAGTGGATGTTGTCATCAGCTTGAGCCTTATCATGTACCAAAACCAGGTCTATCAACTTAACATACACCATGACACAGACAACAGTCCCTAATCATAGGTCCATCCAATTACAATGAACAAGCATCTCATGGTATGATACAAACCCAGGTCAGTGTTGTAGCACAGGCACTGTTGCCTGCAATGAGGAAACACTTCAACAGCTACATACAGGTAATACAGGATCACTATGAATATTATGTGAAGGGAGAATGCATGGATTGCACTGGATGACAACATGTATCAAGGCCATGTGATCACACACATGAGACAATTTGATCAACACACCACATCAAACAAGCCTATTGTGCACTTCAGATTTCCACCACCCAATTTCCTAACTGCTTTTGGCAAAGGACTTATACACTCCAAATTTGTGAATAACATTAGCTGGAACAATCCATGTCCACTTCATATGTTACGACAACAACATCTACATGCCAATGTCACAACTCTGAAATGCCCACATGAGGATTGTATGGTGAAGAGACCTGAATGAAACACAATGCAAGGGGTTTAGGCAGGATAAATAGTTACATATGACCATAACCTTATATTAAACTTCAGTAGATCGTTCACATTTCCATGAGACTGACACAAACAAAGAAGATAATGATGGTCTTTTCCGTCTGAATTTGCAATCACACCTTGGCTGTACACTGCATGGCGTGAGATCCCCTGGCCTTTGTGGAAAACATGCCCTAGTCAACACATCCTTTCAACTACAGTTTGCCGTACAATCTCCAGAAACACAGAGTAACACACACCTACACTCAAGTAAAGTATTGATCGATGAGATCTGCCTGCAAGTCTTCACCTTCCTCCTCATTACTGTCATACTCACTTGGCATTTCAGGATTCTCACCTGGTGGCACTGTTAGCTGCCCCTACCTTGTTATAGATGGGATGTTCCTCCTCAGGGCAAAGTTGTGGAGCATGCAGCAGGCCACTGTAATCATACATACTTTTTCGGGTGAGTAGAGGAAGGCTCTACCAGTCTTGTCTATGCTCCTAAATCTGTTTTTCAGGAGCCCAAAAGCTCTCTCCATGACACGCCATGTTCTTCCATGGGCATCGTTGAAGCAGACTTCCCCTGGCGTAGTTGGGTTCCTCAACAGTGTCAACAGCAGTGGATGGTTTGGGTAGGCACAGTCCCCTGCAATGGAATGGGACATATGTCCAACAATTTGTCCCTCTCATTGTTTCTTCACCAGCACACATTTGATAAAAACACACATCACATATGTGAATTACCAACCAGCCAGGCCCTCTCTGGGTACAGTTGTGACATCAGCTGATGAACTGTGCTGTTCCGCATGATGAAGGCATGAACCCGGATAAAGGGGCACAGACCTGTGAAACTTAGAGGTCCACCAAACAAACAACTTGGATATTGATGGAATGGAAGTTCTCCCTGTTAATTGACATTCGGTAGAACCAAGGAAACATGTGTACCATCAATGGCTCCCACTACATGTGAGATGTGTGCCTAACCATTCCTACGGCTAGGGGTAGGTTCCCCGCTTGGCTAAGGAGCATCTCAAAATGTTCACGTCCGCCCATTGGGCCCCCGCTGTCCCATGAAGCTCGTTCCTTTAACGGGAGGGGCAACAGTTAGGAATAGGACGTTCAAGCTACACACAATTAGTGTAAGTGACTGGAGTATTGATAACTGACAGTCTTAGTCTATAGGAGTTTTTTCAAGTGTATAGAAGGAGAAGTATTTTTCCACCTGGTCCTGAAGAAGCGTTGCTGGATCCATTTGGACCATTAAAGACGCGAAACATGTTGACCCTTGTTTCAGGGACGGTCTGATAACTCCACACCTTCCGTTCTCCATTATATGTGGTTGAGAGTGTTTTGACCATTATACTCATTTCACTCTCCTCATTATTTTTTATCTTGGCCTTCACCCTCCATGGTTAAATAAAATTGTTATCCCTAGGCTTTGGGTCTTGAGCCAATTTTAATCCTTACTGCTACTCTCTTTCTTTTTCTCCTCTTTCCAAGCTCACTTTTGGGGTCTTGGGGGGTGCCCGTCAGAAATTGCAGCGCCAGTCCGACGAGGAGCAATTCCGATGATGAAGCATGACACCCATTCGGGTGTGTGAGGATTCTTGCTCCTAGAATTAGGACTTCCCCCTCCTTCTTCCTTTTTGGAACAGTGTATTTTGTTGTTAAGTGCCTAACCATAGTAGTCAGCCTTCACATGGGTGAAATCCTCATGTTGGGGAAACTGGACATAGCTGCTAGGTGTTTCAACATTGCTGAGAGTACATTTTTCAATAAAAGACTGAACATAGGCTGGGAAATGGCAGCAGATAGAGCAACTCTATTTTGGAAGGACCCTGTGACCAGGAAGTACAACACTGCCATAACTTGTACAATGGATGGTATGCTATTTGGATGAGAAATGGCAGGCAGTAGATGAGGCGCCAACTGACAACAGAGATTTACAATTTTTTGCCTATTCAGACAGTAAATCTGGATGATGTGTCTTTCTTCCATGGCCTGAAGGTCTGGCAGTGGACGGTAGACAGGAGGATGTCTGATCCTTTCCCTTCCCGGGTACCTATGCGGGACATGAAATGAGTATAGCCATCATCCTAATTTTTTCTGGTAACACACATTATGCGTGTCGTTGACATACTGTGACAAGGCATGCCATGATTTAAAGGCCATGCTGCTCAGTTCATGTTCCGAATGTCAATTCCACAGTTGGAACATGTTTCCCCAGTGCTTTGCCACAAATGTCTATACATCACCTATCTGGACAGCAACTAATTTTTCCATAAACATGCTCCTAAGAATGTGACATAAGTTCCTGATCTTATATTACCATGGTGTGATGTCTGTGGCTAAATTACTCTTGCCGTATGAGCCTGGCAATGTATACAAATGCTGTCAACGTAGAAGGACATACATGACAGGACAAAACCAGCACTTCTCAGTTGTTTAGAGCATTATTCAGAGTTGTGATGCATTTATTATTAGCCAAATACCACATAACATGCTTTCAAAATGTCGAGTGCCTGACCTACTCCGCTGGACACTAGGAACCACCCACGTCCACCGGCAGAAGTGGTAATGGCAGTAAGCAGTTGCAACCATGCGGACACAGCCATAGGCTAACGATGTCACCAGTGGTGGTCTTGGTCCAATGGATGTGTTAGCTGGCGGACACGGCTGCATACGTGGCAGACGTGACCACCATATTCTGAATAATCCCTCACTTGACTCCTGACACTGCTGCCAGCAAGACCTTCACAACCTGAGGTGCTGTACCACCTCTGGGAGCAATCATGCCACGTCCAACAGGTGATAGGGCCCCTGCCTTCACCCTGGAGGAGCTGGAGAAGCTGGTGGAGGAGGTCCTACCCCTGGATGGACCGCTCAATGGTGCACAAGAGGAGCGGGTTGGTGCTTCATGTCCATTCTTTTTCCCTGTAATTCACCATATATTCTCTCCTCACAGGCTAGATTGTGCCCATGTGTGCCTACATTTGTAGTAAAGGCCATGGAGCTGCAGTCGCTGTAGCTGAGGAAGCCACAGAGTTGTGTTGTGTCCCATTCTTTGTTAAACCTCTTTCAGAATGCCAGGGCATATCACACAAGATGTCAGTTGACCAACCTAGTTAGTTGAGGGCCTGAGAAGGGTGATTGTTTGGTCTGCAGTTCCCAGTCCAAATCCCCCCTTCCCCTACCTACCCAAAGCACATAAACCGATCTTCAGGCAACCACCTCAATAGACAAATCTGGTGCACACAAACACAACCACCACAAGACACACCACCGGCAGGCACACAAACAACATCCACCTGCAGACACAGCAACAGTCACTACTTTCCCTGACATCCCCACCACCCCCAGCATCACACACATGACATCAAGCCTGCCTATAGACACCAAGACATCAGACACAGCCATCACCTCCATCCTATCCATAGACAGACACCAACCCAGCGGACCAGCAGACATCCACCCCAAACACCACATCTGCAGACACCACAGCCACTGACACACCTACATCCAGCAAATCCACCATACCTGCTGTCACCACTCCAACAGACAGCCTCCCACCCAGCACGGCATCCCCCAGCACCTCCACCTGCCCTAAGCCCAAGTCACATAAATGCCCTCACTCACCCACCCAACAGACACCCACCACACACAAGCATACCTCCCATAAGAATGCACTGAAGACATCCACAACTACACGTCAGACAACCACTCCTTCAACCTCCAAATCCCAACTCCCTTCTGATGACCGTCCCCGTGTATCTAAAATATTTTTCCTTTGTGACCTTGGCCTTACTCCTGCCCCCCGTACCACACCCAAAAGGTCTGCATCCATCCCCAAGGCCATCCCTTCCACCTCCGAGGCCTCCCCTGTCGCCTCTGCAAAGACCCATACTCCTCCCCCCAAGAAAAATACCCCCCTCCATTTATGTGTGTGTCCCTTGCAGCTAGGCTGTGTAGAGGTATGCCCCATGGTGTTGGAGCTGCATGTGCTTTGTTGACTTGCCCTTTCCCATTGTGGAGTTGTGCATGAAAATTGGTTTTAGCATTGTTTGCCCCTGAGATCCATGTAGGGCCATTTCCTGGGTGCATGTTGTTTGAGGGGCCTGTTCAACCTGACATGTGTCCCAGTGCAGCATCCTTCCATGTATGCTCCTGATGCTCACATCCCAACTGTACAGGTATTGTTGGTTTGGTGCACTTTGTGTATTTTAACTATTTGTCTCTCTGTCTATTGTGTATGCCATTGTGCTTCCATTGTTTTTGTGATGTGTGTGCCCATTGCAGTGTTGTTTCATGGTGGTGTTGTATATTCCATGCAACAGTGATCAATTTGTGTGTTGTATGTGTGGACACTTCCTGGCCAGTGTTGCATGTGACTGTGTGATTTGTATTTTTTATATGTGCTGTAGATGTGTTGTTGTTGCTGTGTGTGATTATGTTGTGTAGCATTTAGTGTCCCTGTGCCTGAGTTGTGTGGCCGTGTGTATTTGTGTATTGTTGTAGTGCACTGTGAGTGTGCTGGCCAAAGTGTGCATATTGTGAGTGTGTAGGTGTCCGTGCTGCTGGATGTCAGTGAGTGTGTGTGGTTTGAGATGTCTGCCTGCTGCCTGTGGCATTCCCCCTATGAGGTGTTTGGTGGTGCTACAAGCTGATTTTAAGGTAGATGATACAGGTAGGTGTGTGTACTTACGGTTGCTGTTATCCATGACGGAGATAATTTCGGTGAGCAGAGGCATGATGTTTGCGAAGGTCTCCATGGTGGGTCTGGATGTGTGAAGCTGTCTGCAGGTGAGAGTCTCCCTTTATACTGCCAGTTTTCGCCAGCTTGTCCCCTGTGGTTGGACAACCAGGGCAACATTGGTGGTGTGCAACCTCTTAATGACTCCGGGAGAAACACACGCTCCGCCAGCCTGTTTGTGGTTCCTGTTGACCATGGCGGTCTGTGTGGGCTGGTGGTGCTGGAGGACTGCTGGCGGTCTTCTATTTCTCCGCCTGCCATACTTGTAAGACGGGAGTCCACTCTGCCACATGGTTGTAAGTTGGACCGCCAACTTGGCAGTCACGGGATCCCCAAACTCGTAATAACGCACTAAGGCCCTCATTATGACATTGGCGGTAAATCCCACCTACCGCCATGCCGACTGGTGCCAATATAACGCGGCGGCGGTGGATAACCGGCAACCATACTATGACACACACATACCAATCTGTCACTATACAGCCAAACACAAAAGCCGGCCAGCCCAAAGGTCAGTGATAAACTGACGGTATCAAAACCCACACCGTTACGCCAACAGAACAACGCCCATCACATTATGACCCACGAATCACTGCAGCGGACATTCAATGGCGGTAAACCATTGGTGGTACATACCACTGCGCTCAAAATACACACACACATACAAAACAACACCACATTGGTCTATTCAAACTACACACACCTGACACCCATACACACACCACACACCCACACCACTATAAAACACCCACCCACATTACCCACAACCCTTTACAAATACAAACAATTGCTAACAGAAAGAGATACAGCAAGAGCACCCACACAACCAGAGCTACATACCACCATCACCTATAGACCACCCGCTCACCTTACATCACACACCCCAACACATCACCCTACACACCCTCACCCACACCACTCACACTACACCCATAGCACCACAATGACACTCCAGGTTCTCAGAGGAGGAGCTAAGGGTCATGGTGGAGGAAATCATCCAGGTAGAGCCACAGCTATTTGGATCACTGGTGCATCAGATATCCATTGCTAGGAAGATGGAGCTATGGCGGAGAATCATGGACAGGGTCAACGCCGTGGGACAGCACCCCAGAACAAGGGATGACATCAGGAAGAGGTGGAACGACCTATGGGGGAAGGTACGTTCCATTGCAGCTAGACACCAGCTCGCAGTACAGAGGACTGGTGGTGGACCCCTGCCTCCTCCCCCACAACTTACAACATGGGAGGAGCAAGTCTTGGCAATCATGCTGTGACCGGGCCCGCGTGGAAGGAATACTCAAACGCGCTGTTCCAGTGTACCAGAGTTTTATTGGATCAATGTGGTAACTGGTGAGTTAAGGTACAGGTATGTTTAAGGTTTTCTTCTTGGGCGGTGGGTGGAATGGTTGTTTCGGTTGTGGATTATTCTTCACTCGTCTCTCTCTTTGTTTTCTTGGCGTACAGGTGTCCCCGGGAAGTACATGTGGAGAGAACAGAGGAAATATGATAAGTGGTCAGGTTGCCTTTGTTTTGGTCTTTTTATTATCTTTCCTTCCAGTCTTTCTCTTTTCTTAACAGGGTTTTGTTATCTGTCTCTCTTCTGTTTTCTGTCTTTTCTATGCGCTGTCCTGGAACGGTCCGCTTGGCCTTATTCTATTGCTCAGTGCCTCTTTTCCTTTTCTTTGGTGCCTATGCCGTTTTGTGCACAGTGCCTTTGAAGTGCAATATTCTAATAAAAGTGCTTTATGGTGCTCAATTGGTGGTTTGTCTGTTCCCCCCCTCCTTTCAGTGCCCGTTTTGTTCCCCTTTTTGTTATCACCTCCTTTCTCTCTTCTCCCCCCCCTTTCCACACAGTTCTCTCACACTCTCTCTCGCTTTCTCACAGGGATGTGATCCCACGCACCTGGAGTTGCCACCCTTCTCCAGAAGGATGCGGCCGGTATCGTTACGTCCTCCCGGTTGCCTGTCTCTGCTGAACACGTCAGACGCCTCCGGTTGTCTTCCCGAGTAGAAGACGGGATTCGCTGTTTCCCTTGTCTCGAGGTGCCACCACTCTCCCTCTCCTTCGTCCTTCTGATGTGCGTTGTCCTTCTCTCGTGGTCGAGTTTCTTCCTCCTCCTGTGGTCGTTCGTCTGTGTCTTCCGAACCTCCGACATCTGCAAGTGCTGCCAGTGGCAGTTTTGACCTCTCAGCGGCCCACCATTCATGACCACCCCACCAATCACGGGACGGGAGGCGGGTCAGACTAAGAGCACCAGGGGCAGAGTCAGCACAAGTCAGGGCTGTGTGCGGGCGATCGCAATCCAGCCCATCACAAACACTCCCCCTAGAAAGCGGCCTGTTGAGATGCTTATGAGCAGGATACCGAGACAGAAAATCCGCAGTCACCATTTGGTTACCCGGGAGATGCTGGATCTGAAACGAAAAAGGCTGTAAGGAAAGGAACCAGCGCAGAACACGGGAATTGGTGTCCTTACTGTGGTCTAGCCAGGTGAGAGGAGCTTGATCGGTAACCAGGGTAAATGTTCTGCCAGACAGATAGTGCCTAAGAGATTCAATAGCCCATTTACTGGCCAAACATTCCTTCTCTATAGCCGGATAATGCCGTTCACGGGGAAGAAGTTTCCGGCTGATGTACAAAAGGGGGTGTAGGGAGCCAGCTTCCTGCGGTTGCGACAGCACAGCCCCAAGCCCCACCTCAGAGGCGTTGGTCAGTAATACAAAGGGTTTATCAAAATCAGGACAACAGAGAACTGGTGCAGAAGTGAGAGCGGTCTTGAGTTTGTCAAAACTACGTAACTCGGAGACTGAAGGAGGACCAAGAGTATTGGGACATGTCTTCCGCCACAAGTTAGAAAGGGGTTCACCCATCGTGGAAAAATGGGGAATAAAGCGTCTATAATAGCGAACTAGCCCCAAGAATGCCCTGATATCTTTTTTCTTCTTTGGATATGACAACTGGGAAATAACTTCTAGTTTTTCTACTTGGGGCCTGATCTTACCACCTCCTACAATGTAGCCTAGATATTTAATACTAGTTTGTCCCAGCCGACATTTTTCTGGATTGGCGGTTAACTGAGCTTTCCTAAGGGCACCTAAAATGGCCTCTAGGTGTGACATATGTTCTGCCCAAGTTTTGCTATAGATAACGATGTCATCAAGATAGGCCGCCGCATACTGCCTGTATGGTCGTAAGATTTCATCCATGAGTCTTTGGAAGGTGGCAGGGGCCCCGTGTAGCCCAAACGGCAGGACAGTGAAGTGGTACAAGCCCGAAGGGGTGGTAAAGGCTGTTTTTTCTTTATCTCCCCCCTCAAGGGTATTTGCCAATAAAACTTCGTGAGATCTAACGTGGATAGATATCTGGCTTGACCCAATCTTTCAACCAGCTCGTCAATTCTAGGCATGGGATAGGCATCAAAGTATGTTAAATTATTGACTCCCCTTTAATCAACACAAAATCGGGTGCTGCCGTCGGGCTTGGGAACCAGAACGACCGGTGAGCACCATGGGCTGGTTGAGGGCTCTATGATACTGGCTGCTAACATGGTTTGGACTTCTTTTTCTATAATTTTCTGTTTGGCTTCGGGGATACGGTACGGTCTCTGTCGGGATATTGTATTTTCTTTGAGGCGAATGGGATGCTGGACTAAGGTGGTTCTTCCCGGATATTTAGAAAACACATCTTGGTTTTGGGTAACCAGGTGGTTTAACTGGCTAAGATACGACCTGGTAAGGTCGGGATGGATCCATGGTTTTCCTGGGTTCGATACATCTTGATTAGAGAGGAACGGATAAGGGATGTCTTCAGGTGACATAATGGATGGCTTGTCCACCAGTGGGTTCTACCCATTTCTTAAGAAGGTTGATGTGGTATATCTGTTCTCTTCCGCCACTTTGGGACATGGCTAACCTATAAGTGGTGGGATTTATTTGGGCAGTTACTTCAAAGGGACCCTGCCATCAAGCCAATAATTTGTTTTCAGTGCTAGGGAGTAAGACCAATGCTTTATCTCCTACAGCTAATGTCCGAACCGTGCTGCGTGTGTCATATATTTGCTTTTGCTTGTGCTGGGCTTCACGCAAAGCAGTGTGGGCTTCTTCCCATACTGTATGGAGGTTTTCTCGCAAATCTCGGGTATAGGTTAACAAATCTTTTATTTCTTCTGCGGTGTCCTCCCACTGTTCTGATAACATATCTAGCAACGTACGAGGCTGTCGGCCAAACAACATTTCAAAGGGGCTATGACCTAAAGAGGATTGCACGTGAGTACGGATAGCGTATAGATCCAGAGGAAGTTTCTTCTCCCAATCCTTACCCGCCTCAGATATACTTTTTCTTAAGAGAGACTTAATGGTCTTGTTGTATCTTTCCACTGGTCCGTCTGTTTGGGGGTGGTATACTGAAGTACGGATTTGTTTCACACCTAGCAATCAACAAACATCAGTCATCAGTCTAGACATGAAAGGAGTCCCTTGATCCGTCAATATTTCTTTATGGAAACCCACCCTCAAAAAAAACTCTATCATTGCCTGGGCAATAGCTTTAGTATGCATACTAGGGAGGGCAATGGCTTCCGGATACGGCGTGGCATAATCCACTAACACTAAGACATATTGTCTACCTCGGGTAGAAGGGGTGAGAGGACCAATGCTATCCATCCCAACTCTGGTAAAGGGAATATCGATAACTGGAAGTGGTTGTAAGGGAACAGGTCTTGTATTAGAGGGATTATATAGCTGGCATTTGGAACACTCGGAGCAATGTTTGCGAATCTCTCCATAAACCCCAGGCCAATAGAACCGTCTAAGCACGGCTTCCTTGGTTTTCTCTCTTCCCAAGTGTCCTTCCCCGTTATCCCCATGTGCTAACTGTAACACCTGTTGGCGGTGGCTTCTGGGGACAACTAATTGTAGGTCATTTCCCCTTGTGTTGGTGGGTTTCCTATATAATAGATTATTATGTATCAGGAATCTGGGACCTACCCCTTGTGCTGCCCCGGATGCTGCCTGTTGCCTTGCGTGTTTCAACGAAGGGTCCTCATTCTGACTCCGTCGGAAGACACCTGTGTCCGTGCAAACTTTTCCGGTGTCTATAAGTACATCTGGGGAGGATTTATTCTGACCATAAGAACGCCGTTGCTCCCTTTTTTGTCTCCTACTGAGAGTATTTTGTACTAGTTTGGGATCCTCTATAACCACCCCACTGGGTGCCTCCTTCCACCAGTCCCTAAACAGGTGCTCTTGTCCAGCCTTCTCTAATAAAGAGGGAAAACCCTCATAGTCGGTCCCTAGTATAATGTCTTCATCTAATTTAGAGAGTACCCCGTCCTGTAGATTCTCGGTTTGGTCTCTCCACTTCAACCATATATTGGCAAGGGGGTAGTATCGTCGATCACCGTGTACACAGGCGATGAGGACTTGAGTTTCTGTATCTTCCTGGCCTGGTAATACTAGATCCCCCCTTATCACACTCTGGCTACAACCTGAATCAATTAGAGCTAATCTTTCTTTACCATTGACAATGATGGGGAGGGTATATTTGGGTTTTTCTCCTCCAGTCCAGAACACTCTCCCCTTTGTCAGACCTATCTCCATGGGTTCTTCTGCGTCTTTTCATTGAGGGCAATACCTGGCAATATGGCCCCATTCGGAGCAGTTATAACATTGTGGTCCGGTGCCGGGGTATCCGGAAGCGACCGGGCCCGTAGGTTGAGCGCGGTCATGGCCATGGATCGCCACTGGTCGATGTGTGACAGTTCTAGAGATAACCGGTTGGACAGGAGGGGGAGGAGCTCGTCTCCCGGTAGCACTGAAGTCCGGTCCCTTATGATAAGCACAGGCTAGATCCACAGCCGTTTCATTAGTGAGACAGGGATGTTGTCGTACCCAGTTGCGAGTGGTAGATGGTAAGGCATCCAGGTATTGCTCTAAGACTATGACATCAAACATTTCTTCCCTGGACTTTTCTGAGGGATGTAACCATCGGCCAGCTGCGTGTTGGACTCTGTAGTATAAAGTGCAGGGGTTCTCCTGGTGCTGCCATTTCGTTTGTCGGAATCTGGTGAGGTAGCTTTCGCTATCTAAGCCCACTCTTTCTAAAATGGTTTTCTTGATTTCTCTAAAAGGAAGAGTCCCACTTGGATTAATTGCTTGGTAAGTAGACTGCAGGTGACCAGTGAGAAGAGGGGCGATATACTGGCCCCATTTATCCTCAGGCCAATTAGCTGTACTGGCTACCCTCTCAAAGTTTGTGAAGAAAGAGTCGGGATCTTCCTGCTTCTGACAACGCTGCAACACACTGCTTGGTACATTAGGGTGTACTTTGGTATGGGTGATTGTGTCGGTAAGTTTTCCCAATGCGTTTTCATGCACCAGCAGGTTGTTGGCCATAATTGTGGCCTGACTTTTAAGAGCAGTTTGTAATGCCTCACGTTCCTCTTTAGCTTCTTTCATTTGTTGCTCCCATGTCAACTTTAGATGACGTTGCCCTTCAGCTAATTGAGCAATTACGTCGGCCATGGTTGCCTTTTCTTCCATGGTGGGGGATTCTTTAAATCCCACTTCTGACACCACTTGTGACTGGGCCCGCGTGGAAGGAATACTCAAACGCGCTGTTCCGGTGTACCAGAGTTTTATTGGATCAATGTGGTAATTGGTGAGTTGAGGTACAGGTATGTTTAAGGTTTTCTTCATGGGCGATGGGTGGAATGGCTGTTTCGGTTGTGGATTATTCTTCACTCGTCTCTCTCTTTGTTTTCTTGGCATACAGGTGTCCCCGGGAAGTACATGTGGAGAGAACAGAGGAAATATGGTAAGTGGTCAGGTTGCCTTTGTTTTGGTCTTTTTATTATGTTTCCTTCCTGTCTTTCTCTTTTCTTAACAGGGTTTTATTATCTGTCTCTCTTCTGTTTTCTTTCTTTTCTATGCGCTGTCCTGGAATAGTCCGCTTGGCCTTATTCTATTGCTCAGTGCCTCTTTTCCTTTTCTTTGGTGCCTATGCCGTTTTGTGCGCAGTGCCTTTGAAGTGCAATATTCTAATAAAAGTGCTTTATAGTGCTCAATTGGTGGTTTGTCTGTTCCCCCCCTCCTTTCAGTGCCCGTTTTGTTCCCCTTTTTGTTATCACCTCCTTTCTCTCTTCTCCCCCCCCCCTTTCCATACAGTTCTCTCACACTCTCTCTCTCTCTCTCTCTCGTTTTCTCACAGGGATGTGATCCCACGCACCTGGAGTTGCCACAGTTCTCCAGAAGCGTGGCGGGCGGTATCGTTCCGTCCTCCCGGTTGCCTGTCTCTGCTGAACACGTCAGACGCCTCCGGTTGTCTTCCCGAGTAGAAGACGGGATTCGCTGTTTCCCTTGTCTCGAGGCGCCACCACTCTCCCTCTCCTTCGTCCTTCTGATGTGCGTTGTCCTTCTCCTCTTGTGGTTGAGTTTCTTCCTCCTCCTGTGGTCGTTCGTCTGTGTCTTCCGAACCGCCGACATCTGCAAGTGCTGCCAGTGGCAGTTTTGACCTCTCAGCGGCCCGCCATTCATGACCATCCCACCAATCACGGGACGGGAGGCGGGTCAGACTAAGAGCACCAGGGGCAGAGTCAGCACAAGTCAGGACTGTGTGCGGGCGATCGCAATCCAGCCCGTCACACATGCATCCTGAGGGCCTGGCAGGAGTAGGAGGAGGACTGGACTCTGGTAAGTCAACTCTCTATTACCATCACCCTCCCCCCTACCTGCATGCCATCACATACCCCCACCCTCGCCCTCACTCCAATTACTCCACCACCTCCCACATGCCCTACCATCACAACCCACTCATCACAATACCAAGCCCTGCATGCACCACCAATGCATGCACACCCCTCACAGACCTGCATGGACACCTCTCACACACTGGAGAGAATCACCTAGCCCACCATATAACAACACACAGAAGGCAAAGCTGCCAGGGCAATAACAACCATAGAGGGCAACACATGTATGCACAATGTGTCACACGCAGAAACAATAACACTGCAATTACATCCCCACAAGTATCCCAGTCAATGTCACGAAGAGGTGCCAGCAACATCCGGTCCCCCCACAGAAGAGGCCCACAGTGATGACAGCAGCTCTGGTCGCCTAGATCTGGATGACCAACCTGGCCCATCAGGGACATCTGGACAGTTGGTTACCCAGGCACAGTCTCACACCACCACAGAGCCTCCCCCCTCAGGAAACACCACCACAGCAACCACCCAGCAGGCCCATATCTCTGACCCCAGGCCACCCCACAAACACAGGACAATCAGGGACCTGGGGTCAGTGGCAGCGGGCACACGGTTCAGGGGACAGAGGCACAGGACAACAGGGAAGCTGGGAGGACTGCTGTGCGACAGGGGAGGACAGGGCCAGGGAACCGACTCTGCAGGAGGCACTCACCACAATCCTGGGAGCTTACCAACATTCCCAGGATACGCTGGGCCAGATACTGGACAAGTTGCAGGAGAACAAGCGGCTGCAGAAGGGACAGTACCTGGGGGTCAGAGAGGACTTGAAGGATATCAACACTACCCTGGTCTCCATTGCAGGGGTGCTGGCATACATGGCCAACACTATGATGGAGGCAGTGGCACACCACCGGGCTGCTGACACTAGCCAAACCGCCGAACAGCCCTCCACCTCCGCTGCTGCTAGTGGACATAAGGCCCCACCACAGGGACAACAGGCCACCAGCACCCCTCCCCTGCAGAAGGAGCACCACCCAGCAAACGTTCCCTGCGATCCAGGCAGAAGCCAGAGACTATTGCCAAGACCCCCGCCAGGAAATAAGACTCTACTGATTGTCACTCTTGTGTCCCACTCAGTCACCTTGTCCACCTTGAACTGCCATTGCTCTCCTTTCTATGCCCTCTTGGACAATGCACCTGTGATACAAATAGACTGGACTCTATCCTGGACTTCCTCCATCATCACCCAAGCCCATTGCACTTCCCCCTCTACTTCTTAGCACTTAAATAAACACCCTTTGAAAAAATACAAGTATGGAGTATGACAAATGATTTAAGTATGTATTCGTTTAACAAGGTTTAAACATTGCAATTCAACTATACAGTAATGTATACATAGGAAAGACCTGTATTTGGCTGCAGTAAACACACCAGGAGCGATAGCTGGGCACCAACATCTGCAAAAAGAGTTGCCAAAGGGTACAGTGAGTGGCCATAGAAGTGGGAAATCACAGCCTTCCAGTGACAATGTCAAACACCAAACTGTTAATTAAATGTGAAGTTACACTGTCTTACCTGTATGTCATTGGAATTATTGACTAATAATTGCACTTCTGTTGTTCTCATCCTCATCTTCTGCCTCCTCATCCTCACTGTCCACTGGGTCCACTGCTGCCAATCGCCATCTCCATCCTCCTCCTCCTGCAGAAAAGGCACCTGGCGATGCAAGGCAAGGTTGTGCAACATACAGCATGCCACGATGATCTGGCAGACCTTCTTGGGTGAGTAGCACAGGGATCCACCTGTTAGATGGAGGCAATGAAACCTGGCCTTCAGGAGGCCAAAGGTCCTCTCTATAATTCTTCTTGTTCGCCCATGTTTCTCATTGTAACGTTCCTCTGCCCCTGTCCTGGGATTCCTCACAGGGGTCAGTAGCCATGAGAGGTTGGGGTAACCAGAGTCACTTGCAAATATCGAGGGACAACTGTTAGCCACACACTAACCCTTAGGGCCCACACCATACCCATACAGTAACATACAATGGGTGGGAACCAGGGCTCACCTATTAGCCACTCCCTGTGCCTCTGGAGTTGAGCCATCACATTTGGGATGCTGCTATTCCTCAGGATAAAGGCATCATGCACAGACCCACGATACTTTGCATTGGTGTGAGAGATGTACTGGTCCGCTATGCACACCATCTGCACATTCATGGAGTGAAAACTCGTTTGATTGTTGAACACCTGTTCATTTCGCCCGGGGGGGGGGGACAAATGCAATATGTGTTCCATCAATAGCCCCAATAATATTGGGGATGTGTCCCATTGCATAGAAATCAGCTTTCACTGTGGCCAGATTCTCCACCTGGGGGAAACAATGTAGCTGCACATGTGTTTAATCAGGGCAGACAACACTCTGGTCAGCACTATTGGGAACATTGGCTGAGACATTCCTGCTGCCAAGCCCACTGTCACTTGGAAGGAGCCATTTACAATGAAATGGAGCACTGATAGCACTTGCACAAGAGGGGGGATCTCAGTGGGGTGACGGATAGCAGAGATTAGGTCAGGCTCCAATTGGGCACACAGCTCCATGATTGTGGCCCTGTCAAGTCTATAGGTGAGGATAATGTGCCTGTTTTCCATTGTTGCCATGTCCACCCGGGGTCTGTACACGGGGGGATGTCTCCATCTCCAATTCATCCGCAGCAATTGCAAACTATGGGGTAAAATAGTAAGCAGCTGGTCATTATCTCAATATTTCAACCACTACAGTTCAATGCATGTTGTGATTGTAACAGTATTTTGTTGGAGATGTCCAAATGGTGCATTTGTGTACTGTGACGCAGTTAGGATGCATGGCTTGTAACCCCCCCCTGAAATGTCATCCGCCTGTCCTGCATGGAGGGACAGGTGGAAATGAGGTAATTCTGCTGATCTTGTGCGCTGTTGCGGGAGGCGTTCAAGAACCGCCGTGCAACTCCTCATTGGTTAACATTGGGCCCTATAGGGTACAGTGGCCATTGGTGATGTTCGCCAGTGGTGACAGTATGTACTACCACTGACGTCACTGCCATTTTCTATCTAATTCCTCACTTGCTACCTGACCTTCAACAGGAGAGGACCTACACTGCATGTGCTGCTGTGACCTGTGTCTGGAACTGATCATGGCTCGTGTGACTGGGGAAAGGGCGGAGTTGGAGTGACTGGTGGATGGGGTCCATACAGTCTGCTGTATGGGCATCCAGACAACAAGTGAGTACACCGTGAGTACGATGCATGGGGTGTGAATGCATGGAGTGCTGTGTGTGAAGGCTAACGTAGGGGGTGGGTGGTGGATAGGCCCTGGGCAGCGTGCAGCATGTATGGGAAGGGGCATGGTGGGCCATGAGTGTAACAGGCAGGACGGTCGGACTAATACCTTTCCCTGTGTCTATTTCCCTGCAGGTCAGTGCCCATCAAAAGAAGGGTATGTGGCGTGCCATCGCCAAAGGACGTGCGAACCCTGGGTGTCTACGGCAGGTGGAGCACCCACTGTCGCAAACAGTGGGAGGACCTGAGATGCTGGGAACGTAAGACGGCGGAGGCCCAGCTGGGGATGGCCTCCCAATGTGGAAGGGGTGCCCGTCGAACCCTAACTCCCCCTGATGGCCAGAATACTGGCAGTGGCCTATCTGGAGCTAGATGGGCCCTTGGGAGCATCACAGCAGCCACAAAGGGGTGAGTACAGTGCCCTAATATACAACTTGCGCCTGGTAGGGTGGTATTTGGGTGGGGGTGTGTGCCCTGTGGGTGCCCCTAGCCCAGGCCTGGCATTGCAGGTTAGGTCCCATGTTGGTCAGGGTTTCGATGTGAAAGTACTATAACCAAGCTAGTAGGCATCCTCTACTGGACAGGGGTCTGTGGGTCTCAGGTATGCTGCAATTGGCGTTAGGTGTCCCTATCCATGGGCTGGTGACTAGCATGATGACTGGTAGTGCATTGCCTAGTGCATAGGGCTGTTTCGTGTGTGTGAGTGTATTGTGTACGCCAACGGTGGTGTTGTTGGTGCCATTGACCAAGTGTATACTTTGTCTCTCTCCCCCCCTTTTTGTTTTGTCACCCTGTACTTATGTGCATTAGCATCATCTGGCGGAGGATCAGATGCACCGGTCATGGAGGGAGCTGCATCCCACAGGACCCAGGAGGCCAAATCTACAGATGGTGAGGGCACCAGTGGGAGGGAGGGCAAGGGGAGCATCATGGCAGAGACAGGAGGGGACAGTTCGGACACGGATATCTCCTCCGATGGGAGCTCCCTGGTGGTGGCACACATTTCTGTGACCACACCAGCTACAGGTACAGCAGCCACCACCATACCAGCACCGCCCTCCCAACAGCCCCTCAGCGAGTTTCCTGTGCCTGCTCACCCAGAAGAGTGGGCATCTCCTTCGCCCCAAGCACCTCAGGCCCTGCCTCAGTTAGCCCTGCTGCCCTGAGTGAGGAGGCTTTTGACCTCCTGCGAACCTGTTGGGCAGTCGACCATTGGGAATGCCATCCAGGGGCTGGCAGCCCAAATGCAACAGACAAATGCATTCCTGGAGGGCATTCACACTAGCTTGGCGGCCCAACATAGATCTATCCAGGCTCTGGCCTCATCTCTGATGGCAGCCATTGTCCCTGTTTCCAGCCTCTCCCCTCCAACTTCCTCTTCCCAATCCCATTCCCCTCAACCCCAACCTATCACAAGCCCACAGTCAGACGAGCATGCACCCAGGACAACACACAAGAATGGTAATGGCAAACACAAGCACCACACTTCATCCCACAGGCACTCACAGAATCACCAGCCAGAAGCAGACATACCAACATCCACTGCCTCCACTGTGGCCCCATTCCCCTCGTTGTCCACCTCCCTCCCAGTTTTCGTCTCCACTCACACCTGCATGCACTACATCCTCATCCACTACCACCATCACCAGCACACGTAACTGTCAACATCAGGACAGTGCGCGCTCTACAGGCGATGTAATGCAAAAAGCCAATCCTTATATAATGTAATAATTCATGCATTATGTGTTAATGCAGTATGTTAACCTTTTGCATTGCAGAGATTCATATTGAAACGTCATTAATGCTGTTTGCAATGTATTGCTAATTTTCAAGACTTTGCCCCAGGACTACAGGGTGTGATTAGGATGTGGTCCCTATTCTAAGCCTTTCTAGAAACCTTTCCTGCAGCCTGGCTGGGTGTGGCACGTGGGCGGGGCCTGGCTCTATTTAAGGGAGCCAGTCCAGCTCCACGTGCTCACTATTCAGAGGTCCCGGTGCAGAGCAGCAGCATTTTCCTGAGCTACTGTTCCGGAGGCCTACCTAGGATTTCCAGGTCCTGTCTTCATTTCCTTGATGATCTTCAAGCAGGGCGGTAAGGCAGAGGTCGGGTTAGGCCCCCGACTCCGTTTTCAGAAATACTTGAGTTTTGGGCCTTTTTGGTTAAATCGCGTGTGCAATGGTTTTCTTGGCATTTAACTCCTACAGTTCGGATCAGCAGTGTGCGCGATCGTATCTGGGCATTTAAACCTAGATGGTTGAATCGGCAACAGAGTGCACAATTTATTCTTGGCATTTAACTCTTACAGTTCGAATCGGCAGTGCGCGCGATCGTATCTTGGCATTTAAACCTTGATGGTTGAATCGGCAACAGAGTGCACGATTCATTCTTGGCCTGTAACTCTTACAGTTGGATATAGCAGGTTGCGCGATCGTATCTTGGCATTTAAACCTTGATGGTTGAATCGGCAGCAGTGTGCACGATTCATTCTTGGCATTTAACTGTTGTAGTTCGAATCAGCAGTGTGCGCGATCATATCCTGGCATTTAAACCTTGATGGTTGAATCGGCAGCAGTGTGCACGATTCATTCTTGGCATTTAACTCTTGTAGTTCGGGTCGGCAGTGTGCGCGATCATATCCTGGCATTTAAACCTTGATGGTTGAATCGGCAGCAGTGTGGACAATTCATTCTTGGCATTTAACTCTTGTAGGTCGGATCGGCAGTGTGCGCGATCATATCCTGGCATTTAAACCTTGATGGTTGAATCGACAGCAGGGTGCGCGATTCATTCTTGGCAATTAAAACTTGCAACTCAGATCGGCCGAGTGCGGGATCGTATTTTGGCATTTAAATCCTGATGGTTGAATCAATGGCAGAGTGCATGAGTCATTCTTGGCATTTAACTCTTGTTTTTCAGATCAGCAGATTGCGCGATCATTTCTAGACATTGAAATCTTGATGCACAGTTTGATATTCAAAGTATATAATAATTCCTAAGCAATTGAATCTTGAAAGTGTAGACAGAGTGTATCCTTGCAGTATCAGTCATGAGCTTATCACAGTTTATTCCTGAAAACCAATGTGTTCATTCCTGAGCTTATCACAGTTTATTCCTGAAAACCAACGTGTTCATTCATTACTGTTATAGTGTGTCCTTGCAGTATCATTCATGAGTCTAACGCAGTTTATTCCTGAAAACTAACATGTTTATTGATTACTATTATTAAGTAGTTCTATTCAAAGAAATAACTTGAGTCAGTCCAAGGTTCAGAGCATAAGATTGTATTCTACAAAACTCTCATAGGAAAGCTCGCATAATCCTTATTTATTTTCCAGGCAGTCAGAGCTAATAAGGTCATGATATAGGAAACTCTTGATCATTCATGTTATCAGTATATAGATATTATGAACCAAGTTTATGAAAGTCAATGTGAATAATCTGGCTATTGTGTTCTTAACTTTTACTTCCACAGGTCTCCTTCCCCGCTGTTCCCAACCTAAAACCCCAGCCCCCACTCGACCATTCTTTAACTCTGTGCTATAATGGCAAGTAGAGTTTGGAGCTGCCAAGACGTGGACCTATTGGGAACAGGCGCAAACCCAGAGGATCCGGACTCCCTGACACTAACAGTACACACCCCTCACTGGCAGTCACCACCCCCACATCCATGCACACGTCCCCTGTGTCCTCTCCCACTGTGTCTGTGCCCCCTCCTCCCAAAGTACACAAATGCAAGCACTCAGACACCCAAGAGCCATCCACCTCACAACAACATCCAGTCCATGCACCTGCACCCAAACACAGCAGACAGACACCTCCTACACCACTCCCTCTTCCTCCACTCCCAAAACATCTCCCTCTTCCCCCCCAATGTCCCTAAGAAGCTTTTCCTCTCCACCAATGACCTCTTCCCTACCCCTCCCCCCGTCCCTCACGTCATGCCAGGGTGGTAAAAACCCAGGCAAGCACCTCAGCCACCCAGTCCACGGGCACAGTAGGTTGCAAGCCCCAAGTGCATCAAGGAAGGGCAAGGAGTCAGCCCCAGCTGCAGGAAGGAAGGGCAAGGAAGCAGCTCCAGCTGCAGGACGTAAGGGCAAGGAGGCAGCCCCAGCTGCAGGACGGAAGGGCAAGCAGGCAGCCCCAGCTGCAGGAAAGAGGGGCAAGAGGCCTGCAACAGCAGGCAGTAGAGACAAGGGGCCTGTGGCAGGGACTCAGTCGGAGCCCCCACCACCAACCATGGTGGTGCCCCCTTCCGAGGCTGCAGGGGATGGGCTGGAGCTTCCCTCCACCACTTCCAGCACCGCCACCAACACCACTGCCAGCAGCAGCAGCCCCAGTGGGCAGCCGTCAGAGGCTGCAGGGGATGGCTAGAGCCTACCACCACCACTGCCGGCACCGCCACCAGCAGCAGCAGCCCCAGTGTGCAGCTGTCCGAGGCTGCAGGGGATGGGCTGGAGCCTCCCCCCACCACTGCCAGCACTGCCACCAGCACCAGTGGATGAAGCCATCCACTCACCCTATCCGCCGCAGGATGAAGCTCACTGGGCACAATGCCCCCTCCAGAACCAGTGGAGAAGCCATCCACTCACCCCATCCTCCACAGGATGAAGCTCAACTCCAGAACCAGTGGAAGAAGCCATCCACTCACCCCATCTGCTACAGGATGAAGCTCACTGGGCACAGTGCCCCTCCAGAACCAGTGGAAGAAGCCATCCACTTGATAGACTGTGGCCTTGCACTCCCCAGGACCAAGCACAAGGCATGTAGCCCCCTCCAGAGCCAGTGGGCAAGTGACCAACTTGAGGGACTGTGGCCTTTCACTCCCCAGGACAGAGTAATGGGCATGTTGCCCCTTCCAGGACCAGTGGCATTGTACCATCTTCCGGCTGAGGTGCCCCCCCATTCCCCGTCCCCCTGAGGTGCCTGCCTATTTTTGACCTGATGCCCCTGCAATGTTCTCTCTGTGTAGTTGAAGGAGTGAGGTAGGGCTTTGGAGTATGTGATGTGGCTCTGTGGCCCACGGACGTTGAGGACTGGGCAGTGTCCCTACATTTATAAATATGCATGACTTGTTGATTTGGATGCACGTATTTATACTATTTTATCTTATCACACTCACTTTAACCAATTCATGTTGTCCTTGCACTATTCCTCTATTCCTGAGGGGTACAGGGTGAATATGTAATGTTATTGCATCTGGTTATGTGCATGGTGTTGGGGGTGGGGGTGTTTCGTGTTGTGTGTGTGTGTCACTCTCTTTTTTCCTCCCCCCTCCTCTGTGTGCTAGGCGGCAGTACTCACCATGGTTGTCTTTGCTGGTGTTGGTGTTCGTAGTGGAGCAGAACATGGAAGAGCATGGGGATCACATGTAACTCGAGCTCCCTGGGGGCGTGGTTCCTCCTTGAGTCTCCATAGGTGAGTCGTGTCCAGTGTTTCCGCCAGGCTTTTGATGTTGCTGGTACCTCCCCGGAAAAGGTAGCAGATTGGTGTGTCATAATACAGTGGGCGGAACATTGTTTTCTGCCTGGCTGTAGGCGGTTACCGCCGTGGTGCCTGTTGATTTCGCCCTGGCGGTCGGTGTGTTAAAGTGGCTGTCTGTCTGAGCGGCTTCCGCCGTGGTCATTATTTCATATTTATTACCGCCAGCCTGTTGGCGGTATTACTGCCACTATATCACCGACCACCAGGGTTGTAATGAGGGCCTAAGTGTCTACTACATAGAATCTTTGCCCTGTTGGAAAGTTTTTCTAAAGAACCAAATACCTTGAGTGGAAGTAGCTGAACACATGTCATCAACTGTCACCTGCATACAGAGTTACTCTTCTAAACAAATATTTATGAGGTGTTCAATAACTCTGATGCATTCACCCATTAGCTGGACACATGCTGTACAAAGTTAGGTAGAAAAGTGACATGGTAGCTACTATCCACTGTGTAAACTAGAAAACAAACTAACACACTCATTGAGTGATATCATCAGTGATTGCACTAATGATGTCATAGAACGTCAGGAGTGATGTAATATGTGAGATCATAAACAGTGCATAGCAGGGCGCGAATCATATTGAGCTCTGCTAACTATAAAAGGTGAATTTCTGTGTTTTTTTAGTTCAAAACATTAATGTTGTCACTGACATATTCACCTAACTATAATTTTACTTTAACCTTTTTTTCAGTGAATATCTATCTATCTATCTATCTATCTATCTATCTATCTATCTATCTATCTATCTATCTGACTGTTCGTCTTCCTTCCTTCCTTCCATCTATCCATCCATCACCAAAGTATCAAATGTATACATACTTGTATACACTTACCTCAAGGATACTTTGGTTCTCTAGATTTTGGCCATGATTGCTTGGCACCACAACATTTAGAACTAGGTATTCTAGTGGTATACCCACTCAGATGCCCACCTGAAAACATCACAGACACAAAACGTTTTTGGTGAACTGACCCTTGACAATTTTATTATGTTTTTCCAAAGGAGGCTATATCCAGGCAGTGGGCTTTAATATCAAACAATTCGTACGGACGACCTGCTATTAAATGAAAATCACGTCAAAACAGAGATGCATAGAATTCTGTAAGCAAGAACAAAACTCAGACCATATAGTTTGATATGACATTATTAGTGTATGGGATTGTAAGTGCAAATGTTCATTCTAGACAGCTGGGGTCCTGCAAGACTGTTTTTCAGACCACTGCTCCGGAGGTCTTCAACCTGACCTGTAGAATCAGCTGATACGGGCTGCAATCAGGCTGGGAGATGATACAGCTGTGCTTTTCTAAACTTTTTCGTGAGTAAATAAACAGTAACAGTGCCGTATACACCCTAATTGTAATATTAGGAGCCAAATTAACGTGGATACAAAGAACAATAGAGCTAAGTATCTAGTGTGTTTTTACATAAAGGTAACTACAACCCCACTAGTAAGTAGTGGGTAATGACAGAAGCAAGGATTTTTCTCAACTGTTTTGCTCATGTTATCAAGATTACACACTTTTGTGCATGAGCAATTATCATTTCAAGTGAGTGGTAACTGACTATGCAACCGTCTAAAGTGGGGTTTGCACAAAGGATACTTGCACTTCTTTCAGCAGTACGAAGGAGATGTTTATGTGTATTGTTATTGACAAGATTAAATTGCCTAACCCATTTGAAGTAAACAACATACAGCTATGCAGTTACAAAACACCAGCATTTAACCTGTTTCAGGTAAAGGTCATATTTGCTCATGTAGGTCGGATAGCACCAGGTGCAGTATATACATTGCAGGTAATAAACACCCATTTATTCGTGTAGAGGTATATACAAGCGCTGAAGCAGCTCCACTCTGTAAATTGTTTTCCATCGCACTGGCTCTCAAGCAGAAAGAACAATCAGAGAAAAATTTCATCCTTTTTGGGACTTGTCACTGTGACAAATCTGGCCTGTTTTTGAGTCTGTGAAGCGGGGATGAAGTAATACATACTGCCCAGCAACAGAAGTTGAATGTTCTGAAGTATAAAACGAAACAGTGGAAAATACCACAACTATACAAATACCATATCTGCTCACAGGACACAATTAACATTATTCTTTTTCTCACTTATATTAGCCTATAGTCAACAATCTGTTTGGTTCCATTAAAAGTGTATGCTTTTATATGAGCATGTCAGTTTGCAATATTAGGGATGCCCGCAGTATAACATGACAGTACATACCAAAACACAACAGAACACAACAGAACAACACACTTTAAGGTAAGATGAGCTCGGATAAGCTAAAATGAGATAAGATGCAATATGATAAAATTCCACTCCATTTCCTATCATAGCAGTATTTGCAAAATTGCACCATCCTCTAGTATAACACAGCAAGCTATAACCTAGGGTAACAAAAATTTACATTGTATGACATAATGTATCATACTGGACCATCCCATATGGTACCATTCCATACAATGAGTGTAAGAAAATGCCCCTTTTGCAAGCCCTCCCAATTTCTGCTGTGGTAGCTAAACTCTTGCTCTGGGCAAGACTGCTGGTTTAGGGATGACAGCACTTTTGTTTGTAGGTGACTAGGCCAGTCCTACAACAAGTCGCAAATGTCAGCCCAACCCTTTCAGCTTACAAGCAGTACCACAGCAGAAACTCAAACAGTAAAAGGAGATTTCTGGCAGCCTTTACGCATGGACTCTAGAATGCAACATCTCAGGGGAGTTGTGGTTAAACGGAGATTAGCCTTTTCTCTCATGGACAACAAGTCTCATCTCACACAGGCAATAAAGTTTTCAATAGGTTTTATTAACAAGACTGCAATCTACTGTAAAATGCATGAGCTGAGTAGGATAATGCACAGTTCAAGAACCATGGTTGTGAATATAAAGACCTCCACCATCTTGCAATAAACATGAGATGTAAGTTACCCTAACACCCTAGCATGATGAACCTAATCTCTAACCTAAAGAGAGCTAGGTGTAACAAACCTAATCTGCCAGTACCGTGTCCATGAGAAGAGCCCCCCAACCCCTGTTACCTTGGAATGAGGTCTCCAGATCAGACTCTGTGGGACACAAAGGGTGGGTCTGCATCAAGGCGATCAGTAACATAGATAGCATCGATGGCATGTGGTAGGATCCCTCTTATAACCTTGTCTGTGTGAGATGGATTTATACAGATTTTATAGGACCCCTGACGCAGGTATGTTCCCTTATAATAGATAAGAAGGCATGCTGGGGGGCGGCAATTATATAAATAATTCCCTCCAAAAGTGCATTATGTTCCTGTCACCCGTAATTGAGAAAGGGACATGGTGTGAATACCTACGTGTATCACTTGTTTCACAGAATGGCACTGATAACAGGAAATCAAAACATTTTCCTAACTAGAAACATGGCAGCCATCTTAGAAGAAATAATTAAATAAATGTGCTAAAACAGAGCAAACTACGTAGGTTAAAAGTCAAGAGGTGACGGGGGCACAGACCTGCAAGCCAAAAAGCTAAGTGATCTCCTGGTTCCCAAAAAAACTAAATAGGATTCACTACACTGCTAAGTGGTACTAGCCCCTTGCATGCGTCGGACAGCTTGGAGCCATCCCACGCTGAGGTGGGTGTGTGCATAGGACGGTTCCAAGCCATCCTCACACCTACCACAGGGAACCACTAGCACCCCCTCATCAGCCACTTCTCCAGACCCCCCCCACCAGGAATGGCTGTGGAAGCATTTCTGCTGCTACCTTCGAACCCCCACTCTGTGATCTCATGTTTTCGGTGCACACAGCATGCCTACATCATCAAAACCCACCAGGACAGCCCTGGAAGCCATTTGCTTCCAGCACGGTTTGGAGGGGGTATGTTTTTTTCCCTCTGGGAAGGGGTGGGGGCAGCCAAAGAGGCATTGTAGGAAAGAAAAGGGGTTTCCTTTCCCCTCATGTCTATTTGTAGAGCATTCTTCCTACACCATCGCGCATGGGACCCCAATCGTGCAGCAGGAATGCCCAATAGGCCACCAGGAATTTATTTTTTTGAATCTAATGATGTTTTGAGGAGCAGCCCCTTGGGCAAGGGTTTCCTTCCTTTTGGGGGGTGAATGTTTTGACCATTTCTCCCCACGTTGGGGCATATCATCCATATATTTGTAGACCCATTTGTTCCAAAGGGGGCAGAAGCCATTAGACCACCATGGATTTTTAAAAAAAAGCTATTTTGTTGTTTTGGGGAGCTGTCCCTTTGGGCAAGGGTGACTCCCCTTTTGGGGGTGAAAGTTTTGGCCATTTCTGACTCCCTTGGGGCAGACTGGCCATATAATTTTAGGCCCGTCAACCCCTGAGGGGGGGGCAAAAACCACTAGACCACTAGACCACTATTGTTTTTAAAGAAGATTTGCTGGTTTTTAACGTGTCCCCTCGGGCTAGGGTGGCTCCCCATTTGGAATGTATGTTTTGGCCATTTCTGTCCCCCATGGGACAGAACAGTCATATATTTTAGGCACATCTGCCGCAAAGGGGGACAAAAGCCACTAGATCACCAGGGATTGTTTATAAAGAAAATTTGTTGTTTTGGGGAGTGGCCCATTGGGCAAGAGTCACTGCTCTTTTGGTGGTGTATGTTTTGTCTGTTTCTGCCCCCCTTGGGGGCAGACTGGCCACATATTTTTAGGCCCACTCTGTCCCCAGGTAGGAGAAGCACCTGGACCACCAGGGATTTTTTTTATAAAGCAGGTTTGCTGTTTTGGATAGCGGCCCCTTGGGCAAGGGTCTCTCCTCTTTTAGGGGTGTATGTTTAGCCATTTCTGCCGTATTGGGGGCAGTTTGGCCATATTTTTAGGGCCATCTGCCCCCAGTGAAAGTTTGTGTGTGTGTGTAAACTGGAGTTCTGTTGGGTGCCTGCGTGTGCTGGTATTTGGCTGGCTGTGTGTGTTCTGGCATTTGCCTTGCAGTGTGTGTGGACCAGTCCATGCCTGGCAGTGTGTGTAGACTGGCTCTTGCGTGGCAGTGTGTGTGGACTGGTGCTTGGCTCGCTGTGTGTGTGGACTGGAGATTGTCTGGCGGTATGCATTGACTGGCTTCTGGCTGGCAATGTGTGCGGCTGGCATTTGGATGGTGACATGCAGACTTCATAGTGTTTTATCATGCTAACTGTTTTATTCCTTCTCATCATTTTCATTTGTAATCATAATGTTTTATTTCTTCTTTTTATTCTAGTGCAAAGGTTTTGATTTCCTTTGCTGTGACTGCTTGCGGTTTTGGCACTGGTTTATCTGCAGTTTGTGTAGTTGCATTTGTTTGGTGAGAAAACCTTTTTGTACTGTTTACTCCAAATGAGTATCATTGACCTGCATGAATTGTTTTGGGGGAAAGGTGTAATAATAGCACCATATTTAGGTTCTCTTTTATTGTGTGAGGAATTCTCATTGGATGCATGCATGGTGTGTATTGTGTTGTCTTGTGGGTGATTTTCTTAGGTATTTCCTTGCTAGTGGGATATCATTGGTACTTGCTGTGTCTGTGCAGGGTAGGTGCACTTTATTTATTACTTATTTTACACAGTGTTGGTTATTGTTGACTTATTTATTGAGTTGCTTTTATTAGTGAGGATTATGGCTAGCCACAGGATTACGGCTCATCAGGTTGTTGGTATGGTTTTTGATTCTTTCTCTGACCATGATTATGAGACTAACTCTGCATCTGAGGCAGAGGAACAAGTCCAAGTTTATGGCAGTGAATTTTCTGTCTGAGAGGAACCATCTGATGATGAAGCCACTCTCAGTGCGGAGGGAGTGACTGTTTTAGAGGAGGACACTGATGTGACAATAGGGAAGCAAGAGGCTTCAAGATTGCAGCCTGGGGCTGAAAGACTTTCCATTGAAAGAGCTGAACTTTGTGTTGCCCCACGTATCGTGCAGCTTGTATTGACCTACTTTACTGATGTCGCAGGATGTTGAGTGTATACCGAAAACTTTTTACCTATAAATTTCTTTCAGTGGTTTATGACCGATGTATTTTTTGATGAGGTTGTTGACCAGACTAATTAGTATGCTGAACAGCATTTGAGGGACAGTAGTGGCAGACTTAAGCCCTGGTCTACAGCTGCCCAGTGGACTTCCATTAATCTGGATGTGTTGAAAATGTTCTTGGATTTAAAGTTGTTGATGGACTTGATAAGGAAGCTGCTGTTGTCGTCGTATTGGTCTACTAGTCACTTGATGGCAATGGCTATATTTCCTACAACATGAGACATGATCTGTATTTGCTTCAGCTTCAGATGCTGCATGTTATTGATACCGGTTCAGTGTTGCCATGAGATTGCCTGATTCTGACAACTTTTTAAGATTCGGCCTCTCCGTGATCACTTTTCAGAGATCTGTGTTCCAGAGAAAGAAATAGCTGTGGATGAGTCTTTGGTCCTGTTCAAGGTCAGTTTGGTTTTTAGGCAGTACTTTCTTTGCAAGAGGATACGTTATGGAATTAAGATGTATATGCTGTCTCAGAGTAGTACTGGATGTTTCTATAATTTCAGGGTGAACACTGGTAGGGATTCCACTATTGACCGCCCCCTGGTTGTCTGTTCACTTTCAGAGTTAGTGAGAAAATTGTTTGGGACTTGGGAGAGGACTTGTTAACAAAGGTTACAATTTATACGTAGATAACTTCTACAATGGTGTGCAATTGTTAAGGGAATTGTTCAAAGTGGACACTTTTGCTTGTGGCACAAACCGCTCTAATCGTAAAAGTTACCCTAAAGAGCTTGCTTGTAAAAACCTTGAGAGGGGCAGTGCATTGCAAAGTGATGAACTTCAAGATGTGAAATTTGCAGTCAGTAGAGATGTCTACATGGTGACAACCACCTGAGATGAAAGTACTTCACTGTGACTGATTGAGGTCAGGTTGCTGAAGCATGCAAATTTGTGTACATTTTAGACTGTGAGACTACAATAAACACCTGGGTGGTGTAAATAGAGAAGACCAGTCATGGTGGACTGAGGAACTTAACATGTATTGGGCTTACACTTTCACAAGTAAATGTGATCTGCAGAGAGCAAACCTCTATTTCTGCAGCGAGGCTGGCCCTAAATCCACGTGAGGAAAGCTACCTCAGAACCAGTTTTGATTGACTTCAAAGGAAGGGGTACTCATTTCCCAGAGCACACCTCTAGGCAGTTACATAGGCTCTGCACAAAAGAGAAAGGTTTCCCCATCTTGGAGTTTAGGAGTAAGGTGCACCATGGGATTATTCGTAGTAGGGAAAATAGGAATGGTTGAAAAAGTTGGTATGGTTGCCCCTTGGAACTTTTACCCCATGAGTTGAAGAGGAGTCAGGAATGACCCCCCTCACGAGCTACAGCCAACCATAAATGTGCCACTCCAAGGGACCAATCTAAGATCACTTTCTGGACCTGTGGGAGAATAGAAGAATGTCTGCATTTCTGTTTGAGAATTGTGAGGAGAATTGAAGAGCTGGACCTGCTCCCACTTGTCAAAGGACAAATAAATGGACTACAACATTTGGTTATCTGATATTCTGGGTAGCCATAGGGGAAAACAAGCTGCAATAGGCCTTTTTTCTGTCAGAAGTTGCCACCTCACAAGTTGCAACTGGACTTGGGCTGACCCTTCTGGTGGCTTCTTTTGGTGTGAGTCCTGACCCCTAAGTGCTGTTCCATTGGTCCTAGGACCCTCAACTGTGTCTAACTGGAGTTCTCTTAAGATACCTGAAAAGCTGTGGAACTTACAAAAATTCTGACTTTCAGCCTCAAACCAGGACCAACCACCTTAGCTGATTTGGTCATAGTGCAACTTTGCTGACTGTAAGAAGCAGCTTTTTCCCACTTAGAGATTTTCTGAAACAGCAAATCCCTTTCATTTGACCATCAGTGAGTAGGTATCTGGCCTGGTGGAACTCATCTTTGAATACAGCCTGTGACCTTGCCCTGCTGGAGAATTTGAACTTCCATTTCAGATACTAAGGGTCAGATTTAGAATTTGGTTGCCTGGTCGTCATCCGCCAGTTTAATGGAGAAAATTATCCACAAACGAATTTTGAAATGTTCTTGGGCCGGCGGACATTTCACGCATTGACAGGAACCACTGTCAAGGCGGTTCCTGCCAGCATATTACAACTTTGCTGTACAGCTCCATAAAACACGACAGAACCTTACTGCAAAGTTACTTTAAAAAAAAAATGTTTTTAAAAACAACCCCAAAGCAGGATTTTGTTTTTGAAAGTAAAAAAACACAATGTCACTGTCACCATTTGAGGCGATGGGGGCATTTCCCGGTTTTCAAAGACCCTTACTGCTAGTTTTCCTTGTGGTGAGGGCAGTGAAAACTTACCTGTGTGCCTGCCAATCCTCATTATATTTTGTTGGGCTGTTGTAAAGGTGCAGCCACTATGGAGAAAGATAGCCTCTGCTTTTGTTACACCAAAGGTCAACTGCATTCAAATTGCGCAGACATACCGTTATGTTGGCAGAAAGGATACTCCATCGCCACTGCAACAAGCTACCCTTTTTCCAACATATAAATCAGCCGCAAAGTCCTAGGTAGAATCTTTGACTGTGAGGAACCTGCTTGGCACGTCCGACCCCTCCAATATCCCAGTTACATTGCAACAGGAATTACTAGTTGTCACTTTCCTTGTTTTATACTTTGTCTCCTATTACTCTTAAAATGCATATCTCTGATTCTCATTAATGTCATTTTGGTGTCAGTTTGTTAAATTGAACTCTATTCACATAAATTGGAGTGGGATTTTTATCGGGGTTTGTTCTTGCTTTTTTAACTGCTTTGGTAAACATTTTCTCTAAGTTAAGCCTGTCTGCTTTGTGACATTGCTGCTGGGGTTAATTTCAGGGTTACAATACTGAAACCTTTGCCTCAAGCAAACAGCTTACTGACTTTATTACTTGTAGTGGACAACCATCCACTCCAACTTACAATTCATTGTCTTAAAGCCGGAGAAAACCGAGAACAAACAAGATAGTGCTATTCTACTCACAAAGAATGAAGTTTGGTTTTTTAAGCCCCATTGGTTAACCTGTGTCTTCATTGTATTCACGTCATCACCAGCGGTAGTGGAGACACAGTTAATTCAATGCAACATGCTGCATATTTTCCCTTAGTACATTATTCTGTAAACAGCATCACCCCTATTCTTCATGCTGGTCCTATGTTCCAGGAAGGGTTGTACTTCATTTCAAGAGACGCCTAACAGATGACATTGTAACATTCCACTTTAATACACGCGCTCTACACGGTTCTGAGAAACTGCATAAAATTGCCTACTGCAAAGAACAATGAAAAATGAGCTTATAATTGTCGGCTTACATGGATTTCATTTTTTTCCGGCATTCTTAATAAACAGGATGATGGAGTGTCAGTGATTAAAATATTTGTACACAAAAGTCGCAAAACATGCAAATATAGTTCTCTGGAAGTGAAACATAAATCTGAATTTATGAAATAAAACTTCTGACTCCCGCGCAAGGTAAAAACAATCTAACTGCTATTTTTAACAAGAGAGGACGTTGAAAAAATGACAGTGGTTGGTTATTTTTCTTTAACAATGAAATATGTTAGGTTGCGCTTTATTGTTGTAGCTGGCAGAGCTCCAGTAGAAAAGAATATCACCAGATTTATTTGTGTCTCTGTTCAGTGAACTTTACGTAGCATAGCAGACTTAAAAAAAGGAAAATTGCAGATAGAAAGTGTGGTATTTACACAGTAACTTTGGCCAAGCTATGCTATTCCTCACTTTCTACCACAACCACTACAATCATGAGCTTCCATTGAAAAGAGGGTGACTGAATGTGCTTTCCAATAGTGTTAGAAACGGAGTTATCAATTGAGAGGTGAAATGACTGCAAATTTATCTATACTGGGGCCCATGTACCCCATTGTTTCGGTTAATTCTCACAGAGTAGTGAAGCGGTGCTGTGCAAGGCCTGCTTAGGGGAGGTGACATGGGCCAGTTCCCCTAACTCATTGTTACATGATGAAAACAATCAATAAATCATTGTCCTGTCAGTGCTTTTTCCTATAAAAAGGAAATGTACTTAATTAAACAGACTTCTAAATTCTATGCATTAATTTACAACAGTCCACAAGGAAGCAGGTGGGAACGAATACCTTTATTATGTTACACCCTTAGAGAGTCTTGAATCCTACAACCACAATCCCTCTCACTCAAACCAGACACAATATGAGGGGGGTGTCATTAGCAAAACGTTAAGCCTACTGGATTTATCAGTGTCACCACATTAACAAAAACAGAAATATGGCACCCACAAAAACACCATTGACATCAATAGGGAGGGTACAACCCTAGTATGACATTTATTAAAGTCTGCCATGACTCATTGTTAACCTTGGAGTTGTCAATAAACCATTTCAAAAAATGTCACTGACCATACTTTAAACATGTAAAGCTTTACTGTTAACTTTGTGTTTATCAATACAATCTTTTTATGACCTTTAATATAGCCTTAGATCCCATTGTAGCAAGCTATACTGGCCATCAAAGGACTGCTCCATGGTTAAAGGACCGAGCCAAACACAAGGGCCTCTCTTTAATTGCAGGTATAGCTGTTGCTGTGAACAAAGAACATTGGAATGTTGAGGCTCCAGGTGTTTACCAGCATTAAAAGCCCAAAGCACTGCATTGTCTCCAGTGGCGCTCCCGACATTCCAATGTTCTAATATAGCCTTAGATTCTGCAGTAACGGGCTATACCGGCCATTAAAGGCCCGCTCCAGCGTTAAAGGCCCGAACCAAAGGCGAGGAACGCCCAAGCCGAAGGTGAGGGTCTTTAACAAGAGAATGGGACTTTTATTGCTGGTATAGCCCAGATACAAAGGACTATAAGGCTATTAGAAAATTCTGCCACTACAGGACAGAATGTTCTAATAAATAAAACAAAGACCTCACGGAGCCTGAGGGGATTGAAATCTCCTCTGGCTTTGCGAGGCCTCTGTTGCTCTGAACAAAGAACTTTGGAATGTTGACGCTCTGGGCTTTTACCAGCCAGTAATAGCCCTGAGCTCTCCACTGTTGCCAATGGAGCGCGCAACGTTCCAGTGTTCTAATGAATCATAAACCAATGTATTTCCAATATTGTCATTGGTCTTAAAGTAATACCAAAGCAATGAAAAGTGAACATGAGTTTTTATTCTACTTTTAACATGCTGCCTCTACAGCTTTAGGGTCAAGCAACAGAGGTCCCCACATTCCAGAACCTGTTGGCACAAGCACCAGCTCCAGGAGTGCTTAAAAACATTGAACAATTCTCCCAGAGTCATAAATATAATGTCCCTGCAGTAGAATTCGGGTGATATTTGTGAAAACATGTGCAGGGCTCTAGTTGGGGCTGCTGGGGCTTCCTTCCACCTGTGTGGAGCGATGACAGGCAAGGTTGCTGGGTACACCATCACCTCCCTCCTGACATGGTCAAAGGGGTGTTTGGAAAAGCACCAGCACTGCTCCTGGGTACCTGGGGATTAAATCCATTTAGACAATACTGACTGCTTCTGTCCTTGGTGGATGCAGTTCATGTAGACAGAAGTGTCTCTCAGGAAGGGTGGCCCATGTGTGCCCGCTCCCTATTTGAAAAACATTAGCCCTCCCCAGGGAAATTTGAAGACTCTGCAGAAGAGTGCTGCTTGCACCATTTGTCTGGGCCCAATCGGGCTGCTTTCTCTGATCCTGCGCTCATTTTATTTCTGGTGGCGAGCTCTAGTCATCAAGAGTACTTTCTTCAGACTTCCTGGCCTCTCCTTTTTGTTTTTTCATAGGCTTGATTTTCAAGAGTTCCTTCTCTTGCTTCTGATGCTCTATCCTGCTGGTGTATTTTTTCCTCAGCTCCTCTGAACCAAACCAGCAGGATACAGTCCCTACCACACTCCTTAGGTCCTGCAGCTTCCAGACAACTGGCAGAGCACTTGTATGCCCGTGCAGTCAGGAGAAAGTCCACAGATGTCCCATGGGAACAATCCAGGACTCCCAGCAGGTCCTTTCCCCCTGCAGTTCCTCGGAGAGCATAAGAGGGACACTGCCA
The DNA here is from genome assembly GCF_031143425.1 of Pleurodeles waltl. Classification (NCBI taxonomy): domain Eukaryota; kingdom Metazoa; phylum Chordata; class Amphibia; order Caudata; family Salamandridae; genus Pleurodeles; species Pleurodeles waltl. Next base: position 1,130,223,105 of record NC_090448.1, read on the forward strand.
CTGGCGCTGCAGAGGTCTATCCTACTGCTGGGCTCCAGTCCAAATCAAAGTCCTTCAGTCCATCTTCTCAGTGGGGTCAAAGGGCTTCTGCTTGCAGCTGAGCATTCTTTCTCTGTTGTCACTTCGAGGTCCAGTGTCTTCTGAAGTATATCTCCCTTGTGCAGGGTTTCTTAAAGTTGGGATGGAAAGTTCTGGAAGGTGAGCACTTCTGCCAACATGATCACTCTACTCCACCTCTGCCTCAACCCCCCTGCATAGCATTCTAGGACATTTCAACATGGGAGCTTCAAGTTGTCTATAGAAAGATCTTCCCTGAGAGCTTCAGCCCCACCACCGATACAGCTGCCTGATCCCTTCCCACCAAAACACGAAAGGGGAGCCCCTTCTGTGTTTGGCTCTAGTGGTAAGCCTTCCTCCTTTGTTTCTGTTTGTGTGTGTGTGCCTAGACCAGGTACAGTGTGAAGACCTAATTAGATGCACTACCTACCCTTTCCTTTCCCAGTACCTGGCCCAAGCACAATCAAATGGTTCTGTTGTATGGGGAGGCCTTGATCGTCATGCTGAACAGCCTCAAATCTGATGAAGGCTAAGCCAGGGAAGTATGATAATTCTTGAAGTGCCATGAGGAGTACAGTTATATTAAAAGTGACAGCGGAGCTGCCCTTGGCATTCAGGTTTATCCTAAAATTCATACCTGACTGGAATCGCCAGGTGTAGGTATGGCAAAACTCTGCAGTGGCGCAGATATCTCACATAAGGCGTAATGCAGTCAACACACAGGATTTCCATTAAAGCACTACATACTTTCACTATGAGTGTTCACCCATATTATAAGGCCTACACCTGGTCAGCCACAATCCCTGAAGGCTACCTGATCACCGTTCTTTAGAAGAACAGTTCCTAAGTGTAAAAACTGTTTAAATTGCATCTGCAATTTTGCTTTGTGACCTGCCTTTCCCCTCGCTTGGTGGTGCCGGCAGCTGGCATAATGATGTCACAATTCAACTGTAATCAATTATTACAGTTGAGCCACATCTTCGACTACAGGTGACCCAACTTGACAGTAATAGGGAAATTAGAGAGAGGTTTTATACTGGGATTTGCAAGTTCCTATGTGTTATATACTATATTTCAACACAATAACAAAAATTATTGTATGAGCAAGAACAGGTCTGCTCTAGAAGACTGAGACTTGAAAATGAATGTATGTGATTATAAAATGAGACGTGGATTAAGAATCAGCACATTCAAGATGCAACAGAATTTATTCGATGAAGATGAACATTCTATCCAACAGTTTTGATGAACGCAATGTAAGGCAGGTGCCTATCGAAAGAGGAGTAAAACTAAGATGTCAGTATGTGGGTTAATATCAGCTTGTGATGTGATAGGAGAAGTGATCGAAATTAGACTAGAAGGGGAGAGGCATTCATTATGACTTTGGACCGTACTTTCATTTGAAATTTAGATTATTGAATACTAGTGAAATGTTATATATATTCACATGTAAAAATCAATATTACGCTGGATGATTGGCTATTAGTCCTAAAACAGTTAGATAGAATGTTGGTAAGAATTAAGGTTACAGAGATTTGTTTTTTAATGAATAATTTATTGCCTTTATGAAATATGAGAAATTAATTGATTGAGATGTTGGTATCATGGATAGGTGTGGCAAACTGCCAAAGGTATCAAAGATTACCAAATGGCGCTTGAACCATCACAAAGAATATGAGACAAACTTGAGCATTTAGATATAGAATACTGTTCATTTACATCAAGGGTGTGTTATGGTTGCAAGTTTGCCTACCTACATATTAACTGGCCTGCATGTTCCTGTGGAGGTGGTCATTTGTGATGTCTCTACCACATCAGTGAGAGCAAAGTGTCACTTCTACATGCAGACCACCATCATTCATAGATACCCTCACTACTTTTAAGAAACTGCCTACGTTATCTGTTCTTGTACTCTCATAGTAAACCTAAGTTAAGGACACCTATGCTTTTTGTCAACAGGACACCCACAAGGCTCTTCTTACCTTACATATTCATTAGGCCTCTAAGCAAGTAATTCAGTCAAGTAGAATCATTCAGATATTCTCAACAACTAGGTGTCAGAGTGTGACAGTAATATTCTGTGGTAATATATAAGTCAAAGTTAAATGCCTTTGGTATGTATGTATCGGAATTTGGGGTTATACAAACAGCTGCATTTAGCTGAAATTTGAAGCAAACTTCCTGTTATGACTTCTGAAAGACCTCCTTGGACAGATGGCGACCTTTATTTAGAGTTCGTGTTTGTGGAAATTTGCGATTATGTGCCAAATCACAAACATTTTTGACTGTAGCTATTTTGTGTCCTTGAATGTAAGTTGAAGCAGTGCTTGCTCAAAACACCTTTTACAACTGAATTATGAACCAGGATCCTGGATCCTGGAGATGGTATTGAGTGTTAAGATCCCATACAAGGGGGGAGGCGGAAGAGTTGTATTATGCTAAATCATCTTCAGCTAAAACTGCAACCAATGTCACCCAAGTTATAGCCTAGTTTACAGAAGAAAACATTTTTGAAGTTTAAGGGATCAAGCCTATTTAGACTGATCCTATTGAAATCTGGTTTGAAACTATGGAGAGGTTTTTAGGACTTTCAGTCAATTCAGGGGTGATGACAGTAATAGCTGAATCAGTACTCTGCTTCCTTGGACTATAAGGACAGTCTTGTCTTTTCTCTTAATGGGCACATGGAAAGCCCCATCAGGAAGTACATCGTATGGAGCATATGTATGCATGAGTATATGCAGGCTGAGCATGTAGGTTGTTTGCACCATTAGGCTACAACTAGGCTCATAATCATAGAACAAATAGACTGAAGAAGACGACAAGTAAAAAGGCCGTAACATGTAGATCGACAAATTCCAGAGTAATGGTAGAAACCTTGCATCGCCACCTATGTTCTTAACTTTACCAAGGGATTCATAAATAAACATATTCCATAGGGTTGCGCATTAGAACATTTTATAAGTGATTTTCCTATAAAGTCCCTAAAACTAATATCAAGAGCTCTAGGTCTTAAGGTTCAGCCCTCCCACGTGCACAGTCACCCTGGGTATAGGACTCCACGACAAAGCTTGCCACATAGTTTATGGGTGTAAGTCTTAAAAAAACCTATCCATGGTTTCAAGTAGGGTTTTACTAGGATCAGTCATAATAGGCTCAATCCTTTAGATATAAAACTATATTTTCTTCTGCAACGTGGGCTACATCTTGGGTGACATTGATTGAGGGACAAGAACCTTTGTGCACATTTGTTGCTTGGTATATTGTTGTAGTGGTGATGTGTTCTATTGTGTTTGTGCTGCTGTGTTTTTGTGCTGCATTCTTACATTGTGATTTTGTTGTGTTATTCTGTGGTTGTTGTGTGGCGTTGTTCTGTTTCGAGTGTTTTGTTGTGATGTGCAGTGCTATGTTTTGTGTTGTGTTGCTTTGTGTATGTTTTTATGTTATGTTCTATTGCTTGCTTTAGGTATTCCAGCCAAAAGTAGCAGATAACTTGAAGGTTCCTGTGACAAGGAACCATTTATCACCGTATAACAGTCGCGGCTCGCTGCGCAGTGAAGGGGCGGGACTGCGCGTGTGGGGGTAAACATTAAATTATTTTAAAAAATGTAAAATGTACCTGCGTTGCTTCACCGCCGCACCGCTGCTCCTTCTTTCTGACAGGAGGCACAGGCTCCCAGCCTGCCCTGCATCCAATCCTGACACTGCTCAAAGCAGCATTAAGATTAGCAGGAACGTCCTGGATGGGCGCTCCATGGCAGACTGGGAGCCTGGGCTTGCTCTCTCCAACCCGGCAACACAGTGCCGGGCTGGAGAGAGCACAGTACGCATGTGTGTTTGGCCAGCCCGAGATAGCCGGCCAAACATATATGCACCCTGAAGGGAGTGCTCTGTGCACTCCCCCCATCCCCATCATTCCCAATGCCCCGCCCCGTTAATAACGACACGATAATAAACATGGTTTATTAACCCTTCGTTGTAAAAGGTTTGCAGCGGCTGCTGCTGGCGGGGGCCAACGCTGCAGTATAAGTTGGTAAAATAGTTTCTCCAGCTCTTCAATAACTTAAGATAGCATTCCAAAACTGTGGCAGAGACTCTGGCCCTGATTTAGATCTTGGCAGACAGGTTACTCTATCACAAATGTAACTGGTATTCCATAGGATATAATGGAATCGTAATACACAGGATGGGCTATCCGTCACGTTTGTGACAGCGTAACCCCTTCCGCCGAAATCTAAATCAGGCCCTGTGTCTTAACATAGCAAATGCATTCCCCACTAGTGCTTAATTTGTGCTTGTTGTTTCCAGTGCTGAGCACCGGTAGATATTTTTGGTGGCCGGGGCTTATTCTTCTGCCTCAAGCATTTGCTGCGAGCAAAAAACACATATGGGAAAGACGGATAAAGGGATAAAGGGAAAAACGAAAAAGTAGAAAGCTACAAGAGTGAGCTAAAGGGACAGGGAGTGGCTTTACATGGATTGAAGAGGCCCGAGATGGCTTCAGGATTACGCCGCCTCAATATTGCATGTTCACACATTTAATTGCAGCAGCCGCATGTTTAAAAGGAGGGCTTTGGGCACCGGCACCTTTTTATTTACAAATTAAACACTGGTCCTCACTTTATGTGACTGGCCAACGTGCTTTGTGTCTTAATGTGCTCATAGGTTGTGATGTAGTGTGACATAATGTTCTACTTATCCACGCCAAGTATCTCTTTTATAAACTTTGTTAGATCTGAATCAGGGTTCCATGGATCTGACAATTGTTCTGAAAAGTTAAATTAAGCAAATCCAGGAGAGATTTTCTTTTAGAAAAATCAACATGAATTGTCTGGGCAGAAATGGACAAACCGTCTTAAAGCATATGTGCTGGTTAAAACATAGATGGGAAAATTTTTAACCTACATCAAAAGTGCCTGGTGGGATCCACTCGTGACCCCTGCAGTTAACAGTCTAGACTGGGAGGGTTCGAATACATTTCTGTGATGATTTTGAACTAGAAAAAACAGACACGTGTTGTTTGTTAAATTTATGTTCATATCCAGAAACAAACTTTTTTTGCAGTTGTAAAATAGAGTGGATTCAGGGCTTGTTTTGCTGCATTGAGTTTGCTCATGTTATGGAACTACATTAGGTTTTTGGTCACTTGAGCACTTCCTACGTGTGGCCTGTGTGAGAGTGTGAATTTTTTAATATTAATGATTTTTATACTAAAATGTGTAATGAATTAACGTGCAAAAAGAGTGACTTTTGAAAACGTTCGCTTTTCAGTTCTTAGCTGAGTGAAATTCTGACTAAAAGCCGTAGTTATTTTCCATGATTCAAAAGGCTTACATTAAGGTGTTTTCGGAGTTTGTGTAGATGTGTTCATAGCTACCCCTAGTGGGTTGCTGCGTTATGTCTTACAAGGTCATGTTTTAACCTAGCATTGCCTAAGTTGAAATGTCCTGTTGTTCGAGAATGTTGCCAATATCTGGTCTTTCCTTGGGAATGGAAGTGAGTTGAAACAGTAAAAGTTTCTTCCTGAGACAAGATATTCGAGATGTGGTGAAACAATGGAGCTACAGACGAGACGGAAGAGGAAAAGTTATTCTTGAAGAAAATTTTATAGTTAGGGTAGATTTGTTGTGTTTTAGTTTATCAATTTAGTTGTTGATTGGCTGAAATGAAACCACCCCATAGACTGACCAATCATAAGCTTATTAGGATTTAGTATAACAACTTGGGTAGAATTCCTTAGGAGTTGGTATGATTATTATTTTAGAGTTTGGAGGGCAGACTAGAGCAGATAAGTTTGTATTGGCTGAGTGGGTTAGCTGTTGTTAGGCCATAACTGATGGTGTCCCCTGGCTGAAGCAAGCGACTTGCTGTTTCAACTTTTACCATTGGTAATGTATGTCATTGTAATGTAATATGTGTCTCTTTTGCTTTCTAGGTACCAGCTGCAACTTATGACTTAATTGCTGCATATTAAAAATATATTTTTAATCATTAACTGAGATAAAGAGGTTTTCCTAAATGTTTGTTACTAAATTCTTTTCACATGAAGCCCAACATGTTGATGCTAATTTGAGGTTAGTGAGGGAACTAATTTGAAATGCTCATGACTTATTTTGAAATCATTTGATTCTGAACTAATGTATACTTTGCCATTATTACCGGTCTTTGTATTATTATTAATAAGTGTGATTCTTTTGGAGATAATTTGTTTAATTGTCTTGATCAAATTGAGATATGTAAGACGCTTTAACCAACTGATATTGATCTCATATGCTTATCATTGGTGTTTGAGAGTTATTTTCGTGACATTAGCATTGTTAATATAGGGAAATAAATCTATGACTTCTTCTTAATAAACTGATGTGGTTATTGATTGAAGTTTGAAATATTGATTGTTATTAACTTTTGTTGATACTCACGACGTTCATTGATGACATCCCCTCAAACCTATGTTGCTTCGAACCATCGCCCTCTTGCGCAGAGTCCACTATTCACTATAGATGATAGCTAGTATTCCGGGGCGCGTTAGCACCTGCAACCTAAAATGAAATGTTAGGAAGTATAATGCTGACATTTAATTCCAGTAGTCACTTTCAGATGCATATGTTATTTCATGACTTTAAAACAGTTATCAGAATTATTATCTAAATTACTTGTTTTATCATGACTTGCATAGCATGAATTTCACTACTGTGCGAAGCTTTATGTATTGCATCAGAATTAAATTTGATTTTGACTCTTCCTCTTAGCTGGCTTTAATGCTTTGTTCCCTCGATTTACAATACTTAAACACCTTTTAGGTTTCTGAATCCAATATAAATACATATACTTAGAGTAGGCTTTTGGTCAGACCTTTGCTCACAAGTGGATGGCATAGTTGTCTATCTCAGGGGTCTGTTTTTTATTTCTTTTTTCACCCTATTTTTGTGTTTGTCCCACCCAAGAGCAATTCAGCCTCGCTGAGTTTCGATTGGATGAGTTGTATTTTTCCACTGATGGAACTCATCTTGTTTAGCATTTACCACTCTATGGCAGTGCACGCGTTTCCCTTCTCTCTCCAGTGCTTGTTTCTGTTTCCACTGCATGCTCATCATTGAACTTCTTTTATGTCATTTGAGAGCCCATCAGCCACAAAGTGCTAAGGAGCAGTTTGCTAACTGCTCGTTAATTGCTTATTTGTGCTTCTGCGCCCTTCATTTACCTTTCTTTAACATTCAATTTGCACTTCTAACATAGCTGTCAGCCATATTACAATGATAAAACACAAATGGCCACCATGTGTCCATATTAAAAGTGCCAGCCATCCGTGTGCATGCGTATTGATACATCCATCCACATGTGAGCTACAATAAAAAGGCATTGGTAAAGCCAGCATTTCAGCCATACACAGTCAAGACATTTTTGTTGCAATAAAATAGCTTAGTCAACTAAAGCAAATCTCTTCAAGGCATGGGCAAAGTGGGAAACTGACCTGGGCTCCATGGTTTTTCGGGCCCAGTAAAGTGTGCTGGTAAGGTGAATAGGAAACTCTCTCTAACGCTGTCTGTGCCTGCCTCTACACTATATCCATACACCCTGTGTCTTTGCCTCAGATCCCTCTGTCTACCATATCTCTTCTTCTTGCCTCACTGGTCTGTTTCCATTTGACCTTCCTGTACCGCGCCTCCATCTCCTCTATCTCACGTTAATTTCTCTCTTTACCTTACCTCTCCAGCGGCGGCTGCAAATGTCGAGAGGGTGTGGGGACGACGTGGGAATAATGGGGACCAAATAATAAAAATACACTTACTGTGAGACCTAGCATTCTCGGCGTGGTCTCCCCTGTCTTTTTGCCTCTGCTTCCATGTTTTGACTCTGTGCTGGACTTTGTTTTTGCTGGTTTTGGTTCTCTGGGCACTTTCCCACCGCTGACCACTTCTAAAGTGCAAGTGCTCCCTGTGTAAATTGTAGGTGCATTTGGCTTTTCCATGATTGTCATATTTGATTTGCTAGTAAGTCCCTAGTAAAGTGCACTAGAGGTGCCCTGGGCCTATAAATTAAATGCTACTAACGGGCCTGCAAACATGGCTCAGACCTGCCATTGCAGTGTCTGTAGTTCTAAGCTGCCGATTCGACCTGGCAAGTTAACCCACCTGCCAGGGCCAAACCTTCCCTTTTTATACATGTAAGGCACCCCCAAAGAAGGCCATAGGTAGCCCCATGGGCAGGGTGCAGTGTATGTTAAAGGTAGGACATTGGCTGATGTGTTTTACATGTCCTGACAGTGAAATACTGCCAAATTCAGTTTTCACTGTTACAAGGCCTATCTCTCTCTCATAGGTTAACATGGGGGCTGCCTTTAAATATCCTTTGAGTGCAGTTTCCCATTGGGAGCAGATACAGATCCGGATATTTGGGCCTCAGAACTCACAATTTAAAAATACATCTTTTGGTAAAGTTGGTTTTTAGATTGATTGTCAGTTTGAAAATGGCACTTTTAGAAAGTGGTCATTTTTTTACTTAAGCATTCTGTGCTTCTGCCTGCTTGTGGAATCAAAGTCTGGGCCAGACTGACAGTTGGGCTGTTTGTGAATTCCCTCTAGACAGTGACACAAGGGGAGCTGGGGTATAGCCTGCATATCCTGATGAGTCTCCTGGGCTTGAGTGGGGAGGGAATAGCTGACTCTTACACCTGCAAGGGCTGTGCTGCCTGACCTCACACAATGCAGTCTCCAACCCCCTGGTGTGTGTCTGGGGCCTGGCCTGGGCAAGGCAGGATCGTGTCAACAACAGAGACTTTCCTTTGAAGTTTGCCTATTACAAAGGCAGAAAGGGGTATAAGTACTTCAGTCCCTGGGCTCTTGAAAGGTGAAGCTGGTGAAACCAAGGCGGAAATCCACGCACAGAAGCCGTGTGGGGAACAATTTGACGCACTATCTGCAACGCGGCTGTAAAAATGATGCACCACCTGCATCGTGGCTGAGAAATTGATGCACCACCTTTAAAAATTCATAGCGTTACTTGGGTATGTTGGATTTTTGTCGTTTTGGTCTTGTTCGATTTAGATAAATATTGGCTATTTTTCTAAACTGGTGTTGTGCCCATTCTGTAGTGTTTTCATTGTATTACTATGTGTGTTGGTACAAATACTTTACACATTGCTTTTGAGATAAGCCTGACTGCTTGTGCCAAGCTACCAAGAGGGTGACCAGGGGTCATCTTAAGTTTGTATCTTCATTGCCATGACTAGAGTAAGGGTCCCTGCTTGGACAGAGCACAAACTGACTGCCAAACTTCCATTTCTAGCTCTTACCCTTCCCACCACTGCCATCTCCTGCCTCCTCGCTCCTGTGCTGTTTTGGTGTCCCAGCATTCACTGGGACATCAGCACATGCTCCCCAGCAATCCTGGCGCTGCTCTCATGCTAAACCTAGCATCGGAGCAGCCTCAGGATTGTCCTGGGTGGCTTGGACTGTTGCTCAGACACTGCCCTGGGGTCTGTGCAGTTGCTCGAGCCCCGCTGTTCAGCACAGCCGGGTTGGAGAAACCTAAGTGTGCATGTGTGTTTGGCCAGCATAAGACGGCCAGCCAAACACACATGTGCACATAGTGCACTCTATGTAGAAAAATAAAACAATAATGAAGTATTGTTTTATTTTTCTGCTGCTGGCTCTTAGCCGGGGCCGACACTCCTCCTCCATTGTGGAGGAGCCACCAGTGCCTCTCTCTCATGTCTCTATATCACACCTGTTTGTACCTCTCTCCCACCGCTCTCTCAACCTCAACATTCTGTACCTCACCTCTCTTTCTGCATCTCATTTTTCCACCCACTTATATCTCTGCCTCTTTCTCTCTCTGTCAATGCATCTCTCTTTTCTTTCTCTGTACTTCCTTCACTATTTCATCTTTCCTTTTCTACCTCACCTCTCCCTCTACCGATCTCTCTTTATAAGTTTCTCTGCATTCCCTGGTTGGTTCTGTTTACCTCAATCCTCTCTTTAAATCACCCTTTTTTTGCTGTATAAGCCTCACCTATTTCTTTTTCTCTACCTCACTTCTTTTATGTCCCCCATTCAACCCTATTTTCTACATTTCATCAGTCTATCTCTCTACATTTTCCTTTTCTATAACTCACTTCTCCTTTTACTCCTCTGTCTACCTCACCATTCTCTTTACCATTCACCTCTCTCTACTTTTCTCACTTCATCCCTTCTCTACCTGCCTAAATTTACCTCTCTCTTCCTCTAAGTATTTTATTTCCAACTTACCTTTCTCTATATCATCATGTTTGTAACTCACTCTTCTCTATTGCTCTATATTTCATTTTCCATATGCCTAGTTGCCTGCCTCCCTATCTTCCTACCTCAAAAACCTTTGCTGTCTCTCTCTCTCTCTCAACACGTCTTCCTCTTTCAACCTGTCTATATTTCTCTTTCATTCTTCTTTAACCTTTCCTATTTACCACATGTCCCTCCTTAACTCACCTATTGCTCTTCCACATCTCTACCTCTGCCTCCCTTCTCCATGTACTTTGCCTCTCTCAACTATACAATCCTGTTCACTTCTCCATCCTTCTCCTGTGTGCTGCCTCCTACATTTTCCATACTCAAAAGAGTTGGAGGCCACTCTCTACCTAGAGAATTGTACACTGAAAGAGGACAGAAACAACAAAGCAGGGGAAAGATTTTATTGAGAAAATTCTCACATTTTGCACGATGGATTAGTGAAAATCTACAGTGCCCTGATTTGATTCCTATTGTTGCAGCAAATATCCCAATTGAGAAGGGTGATATATTTGTCCTCACCAATACCCATCAATTAAAGCTACAAATTCAAGTGTTATTTGCATCTGTCATGTTTCGTGCATTCATCTACTTAACATCCACCAAGCCGCGTTTACCATTTTACTACTAGGGGAGGAACGTGCTGGTTAGACACTGAAATCCACATAAAATGTTGGTCTTGGAATACAAAAAACATTTAAGCCCAAACTCAAAAGCAATGGCTTTCTCAATTCATGCTAAGCTTTATTTTGGTGCTATTTGGTTGGTGGACACCAGGACTATTTATATACAATTCACTATTTTTTGGTATCATAAAGGCTTTAATTAGCTGAAAATGGGTAATACATTCAAAGTTGTTCTGAACAGGGAGCCCCAAAATATGTCATGCCTGGGGTCCTAAAAGTCAATGCCACAACTGGCAACAAAGGACAGTGTCAGATGATGTCCAGGGCTAAACAAAAAAGAAAGAGAGATAGAAATATACAAAATGCATATTCACATTGTGAGCAGATGGACAGGGACATAGTGAAAACCCCCTTTTTTGGGTACCCACAATCCTGTGTGACGTTCGCAGGAGCCAGCACGACCCCCTTTATCCTGCAAGAGTCCTGTTGGATTGAAAAATAATTGAAAAAAAAACAAGTGGGGTGGGGATACACATTTTGTGACAGGCCAGTCCCTGGGGCCAACCCCATGCAGCACCCCACAGCAAATTACATTTATGCATCTATCGACCATACAGCAAACTTAATTTTGAAGACTTAGAAACACAACTAACAGCCAACACAGATCTAGATACAAATAATTCTGTTCAAAAACTTTATGAGTGGCTACAGGAAGCTTTTGATATCCTAATACTACTCAGAAAAACTAAACAGGACAAAAGAAAACCAACACCTTAGAGAAACACTGAACTGAAATAGATAAGGTAACAAATCATAAGGTTGCAGCGAACCTGGCTTTAAACAAACACAATTCAAGACAAACTGCAGCTACACAAACTTAACAGAATATTCAAATTATCAATCAAAAAAACTAAAAAAAGGGTACTACTCAGACAGAATTCTAAATGCTAAATCTGCAACCAAGGAATTTTATAAAATTTTAAATAAATTTCAAAAACCTAAATGCATGGAAGGAAGTAATCCCACTACTCAAGATTTCACAAACAAACTGGCAACTCATTACACAACCAAGGCAGACACATTGGACTCCTATTTAAAACTGAAGAAAACCATCAGCAGCAACCCCTCTCCTAAAATCCCCTCCAAGAATAAACCAACCCAGCCTCTGCACTCCTTCAAACAAATATCACAATTTGAATTTATGGATTTGGTCAAAGCAAGAAGGCCTTCCGGTGCCCTTCTTACCCTTGTCCACCACACATCTTCAAGTACATTCTGTTATCTACTTCTGCTGCCACACCTGTAGGAAGAATCATCAATAACTCTTCAACTACAGGAACTTTTCCTGAAGACCTGAAAAAGGCATACATAAGTTTGTTATGAAAGAAAACAAACCTAGACCCGCAGGACCCCACCAAATACAGACCAATCACAAATGGACTTTTCCTGGGCAAACTGATAGAAAGAGCAGGATTTGCCCAGATGTCACAATTCATTGAAGACAATTCCATACTTTCAGACTACCAAACTGGATTCCACCCAGGAAGAGGCACTGAATCGGCACTCATAGCAATCTGGGATGATTTTAAAAACACAGTTGACAGCAATGGATTTGCTAGACTACGTCTCTTGCACCTCTCGGCTGCCTTTGATACTGTTGACCATGACACCCTAATTCAAAGACTCCACGAAGCCAGCATAGAAGGGACTACTCTCAACTGGAGTACATCCTACTTTCAAAACAGAACTAATATCATCTATTCTCCCCACTTCTCGTCCAAACCCTACCTCATAAAAGCAGTGGTCACCCAAGGATCAATCATCTCACCTTTGCTTTTCAACATCTACATGATATCATTATCAGATTTGATCAACGGTTTTCAACTCACATGCTACAACTATGCAGATGACACACATATACTACTTATATTGGAAAACCCCAAAGACATTGAAAACTCACAAATCTTCAGTTGCTTCAGAGCCGTTGATCAGTGGATGACCTGGAGCCATCTCAAACTAAATGCTTCCAAAACGGTGAATGTGGTGAATGGAAAAGTTTTGACCCACTATGCGCCTGGCCTGACGATCTCGGACCACCTCCTCAACTATCCAAGGAAGTTAAAAACCTTGGAATTGCCATGGACTCCAAGTTAATACTGAACACCAAAGTGGACAAATTAGCAAAAAGAAGCTTCATCACCTTGAAGTCTCTGCGATGCATCTTCCCCCACCTCTGATTTACACAGAAGGTGCAGGCTACTATCTCTCTTGCACTATCCAGACTGGATTATGCCAATGGCCTCTACCATGCATCATCTCTATCTAGAATGAAAAAACGACAACATATTCAGAACTCTGCTGCCAGGCTACTATTACATGTAAAGGCACAAGCCCACGTCTCCCCCGCCTTGAGAGCACTACACTGGTTACTGGTTCTCCGAAGATCCACCTTCAAGCTGCTTTGTATCACCCACAAAGCTATACAAGGAACAGGACCGCTTTTTTACAGAAACAAAATAACCAAATGCATTCAACAAAGAAACCTCCGATCAAGATTGGCACCCCGCCTTAGAACACCACCATACAAAAAAAAGACAATAGTTGGTACATCCTCTGTTCAGGCAGCCACACTATGGAATTCATTACCCCCAAATATATGATCCACGGATAACTATCTTGTCTTCAGAAGACTACTCATGAGTTGGCTCTTTACTTCATAACCACCATATTCAAACAGCAAAGAACTGCATATGCCTGTGTTGATAAATATTTTTAATCTGATTATGTGTATATTCTAGATATGTATAGTTATTTGGAAAATATGTATTGCTACTATGTCATAACAATAAATTAAACACATACTCTTTAAACCTGTGTAACAAATGTATATTTACTTATGGTAAAAAAAAAAATATATATATATATATATATATATATATATATATATATATATATATATAAAAATCACCAAACGTTGCCAGACATCCGAGGCTGCTAATTCAGTAGCGGTCCGGGCGTGGACCTAGCCATCCACAAGCACAAGTTATTTCCAAAATTACTCCTGTTACATACAGAAAGTTCCCGGACACCAAATGGAAGTCCAAAATGCTTTATTCACCAATGCTTCCTCCCAGTACAACGCCATTCAGCCGTAGCCTTGATCACATATCCATATATATATATATATATATATATATATATATATATATATATATATATATATATATATATATGTGTATATGTGTGTGTGTGCATGTGTGTATGTGTATATGTGTGTGTATATACATATATAAGTGCATGTTATTCTATGCTTAACATGTTCAGAGGTCATTGCATAGCTCATAGATAAGTTGTTATATTAGATACTTACGAATCCCTGCTCTCGTTTTTATCTCACACTGATCAAATGTTTTATTATCATAAGCTTTTCGCTATTCAAAAATTGAGGAAAGATAAATAAATGTTAGACAAATACACTTATTAATTAACTTCAAAAATTACAAATCTTGAAATCTGTGTTTATGCAATACTACTTTTCTTCTCATATTATTATACCCATTATTATATTCCTTGAACATATATTCCCTTACAATGTATTTACATATCTATTTATTTATTACTCTAGTCCTAACTGTACTAGAGAAAAATGAAATAAAAAAAAATCTATAAATAAAATTAAAATTATAAATAATTAAATTAAAGTACAAAAAAATAATAATATGGAATAAATAAACAAAAGAAAATGTAAAACAAAATAATGTAAAAAACGGTATGTATATATAGGGTATTGAACTGTGCTTTATTATTTTGTTTGGCTTCGGCAACTCACTTGGGATATAATTTTTAAATGTGCAGGACTACCCTTACCAGGATGCACTTTGCAGCTCACTCAAGGTCCACTGGGACAAAACTGGTATTCAACAGATATCAGGTGCCTGTAATTAAATCTGCTGAGCAGCCAGGCAGTTGGCCTTTGAAAAGGGAAGGAAATGTTTGTTCTGTGCTGTTGAAGGGATGCACCCAGAAACAGGTGTCCAGAGATGTTTGAAAACATAAGGCCTGAAATTATGAAACTGCCAAAGAGTTCTCTGTAAATTGCTGACTTTGCTACATTCCATAATGACCTGTTGTGAGTGCACTATTGGGCAAGACAACTCTTTTTGGTACACACTCTTGTAAGCTTTACCTTGTCTACCCATCACCCTGTTTCATGTCTCTATCAATCTACTCTCCAGCCCCACTTTTACTCATCCCAAACCCATTCTACTACTTCCATCTTGAAAATAACCCCACCTAAGCTCTTCTCTCCTCTTCCTCATCTAGCTCACCCCAAACCTCAGTTTACTACCATGATCTCCCAAACAACCCTACTAAATTCTACCTCATTAATCTCACATTTGACTAATCCAAAAGCTCTCCTGCTACTATGATCTCCCTAACCCTTTCCACAGATGCTTCCCTCCTCCATCTCTCCTTTACTCATCCCAAGCCTCATCCTATTACTATAAACTGCCAATTAACTATTCTGGATGCTTCCCTCCTCTATCCCTCCAATACTCTGGTCAATCCAACTAACAAACTCACATATCCTCTGCTCAAATTAACCCATAATAACACTCATACTGTACTCATATTTCCCTTTACTAATCCACCACTAATTCCGAAAAGCACTTCGACACCTCGTGAGGGGGGGTAAGGGCTATATAAATACTATTGCAATTACTATTACAATTATTCACTCAAGGGGGTTTGGATGACCCATGCCACATACGGCTGAAGCTTGTGCTTTACTGGGGGAGTCGGTGGCCCATGGGTGATGGACTCAGGGCTTGGTCCTGCAGCCAATTCCATGCAGCACAAGGCTAAAGAAGGGGTGGGAGGTGTAATAATATATCACTTTGCATTAATAAAAACTTAGAAATTCACTAATAAACAAAGATTAAAGTGACAATATAGTTTACAAAATTCTATCACTGAGAGTGCTTTCGTTATTTTAGACACACATCAGCTCTGCATAAAACTCTTTAAAGGTGGACATTGTCAAAGGCAGGGTTGAGCATTTTCTTGTCAGTGATGGCATAAAAAGAAAGCATGGCCAAAACGTAATTTCTACACAGCTCAGGTAAAGACTTACTTGAAAATGTTCCCACATTGGCACACAGGACAATCTCCTGATCACAAGTGATTGGGGACCATGAATAGTGAACATGTACCAGGGAAAACTAATATGAATCACTGGATGTGTGCAGGCTTTCATCTTCTAGGTCCCGGTTATTCAGGTTAGACCTATACTGCCATTCAGCAATGTGCAACTGCTTGACTGGTCTGCTACTGCAATGGGTAGATTTTAATGTAGGACTCGAACCGGCGCAAGTGAAGCGTTCAAGTTGTCCCACATGGAGCAAATATAAATAGATCCTCGGCTACAAATACCAGAATGAAAATCAAAAAACAGCACATGACAAGCAACTCACATTAGACATGGGACAACATTGGTTCAATCCTTCTCTGCAGAAATCTGAATGCTGCCTTTTAGAAACAAACAGCAAAATGCAGTATATACGCTGCCATTTCTTCTATGCTGCACATTCCTAGTTGGGGATCAGTGGTGTGCTGTACATTGCAGTGTGACTGCCAACTATCTATGGTCCTGATTTGGAGTTTAGTATACAAGGCACTTGTAAAAAAGTGGTGGAATATCTATCACATTTGTGATGAAGTACCACCTGCTAGTCTAACTAAAAGAACTTCAATGGTTGCTGTGGCCCGCATCAGTGGCGGCATTGCCCACCTCAGAATCTCTTTCAGTCCTGGAGATGGATGTTTTTTTAACAAATTAAGCACTGCAGATTAGAGATACAAGGTAGTAGTTAATATAAATTGACTTGGTACTACCAGAAGTTTACCATGTATTGCACACTATAACCCAACCGTGAGAACAACTGTGGTAGCCTCACACAATAAATAGCTATTATCCAGTCATCTGAGTAAACTACCAGGGACATTGATTTATTATCTATTGATTACCAACAAGTTTATCTTGCAGCAGCTGTTTGTTTTGCGGCCACTCATCACAATCTGCATTGTTTTTCTACGTTATTATGTTTTCTACACAAACCCATGACTCAGAATACGTGAACACTCATTAATAATTTTTATTAAAATACCTGCGCTAGCATAAGTGCCCCAAGTCTTCAAACAATGTACAGCATCATATAGCGCCAAGGCTTCAGGACCACTCAATTATATACACCATCCACGTCGCCAGCTGTGCTACGCTAAGCGCTTTGAAGTTTGATTAGTTTTGAAGGCTAAAATATACTCGTTATCATGCTAAAACAATGTTATAAATCATCTGGTATTCCTGTATATAGTTTCAGTGAATTGTAGGACCTGTTTTGCATTTGTCTGTTGTAAAGCATAGAGTTTCAGTTTCTCTGTTTAAGCGTCGGTAGCCCAATTTTCCATTTACAAATGCAAGGTGATAATTCTGAGAGTACAGTGACAGGAATGCACATATCATTTAATGTCTGTGCGCTACAGGTGGGCAGGAAAGTGTTAAACCTCGGCAGTCTGGCAGTTTCTTCGCTGCTTGTCCACTCTAGGGATTGTCATTTGTCTACACATATACCTGCAGGTCTTACCTCTTTTACTTCCATATGTGTTTTTAACTGCAACAGTGATGACACTTTGTTCCACGTGAGTAGTTCTGAGTGGCCAGGGAATTGTTTGTAAGTGTTGACAGATGCTGGATGGCACGAGTCTCCAGTGGATCGCCCGGAGTAACCAGAGGTTATACATCTTCAATGCTCTTTTTCAAAGGTGATAAAATAGGGATGTCTGTGAGTAATAGGCATAGGCGAGCGATCGGTCTTCCCCCACCTTTTTATTAAAGCAGGTGTTCTCTTAGCATTTCTGCAGCCGGGTCTTGGTCTGGTTGTCTGGAAGCTGCTGGTTGAAAATATTACAAGACATTAAATGGACTGATAATAGTTATTGGTGCATGTGTCTGGCCTGGAATTGCAGTAGCTTCTCTGATTCAATTTTTAGGTTTTTGTGAAGGGAAGGTTCTCTGTGGACGTGTTTTATGATTCGCCTGTGATACAGAAGTTGACTGTGATGGTTTAACCTTTAAATTTCATTTTTTACCCAACGCTCCATGCTGACATGTAGCAACGCTGCAACACCATGTTTAGAGCACATCTACAAACCTCTTTTATATCACCCAACAACCTCCCATAGGGGTCACCCCACAACAACCACCCTTTTCCATCAGCACCCTGAAAGGCACTCAAGAAACCATTGCTAACAGGAGGGTCTTGCGACTTGTCAGGGGAATAGAGCGCTATATAAATGCAGCAATACAATATCATGCAGAGGGTAAGGGAAGTGTGTCCTTTGGATACCAGTATCGCCCAATGGATTAGGATTGCTACAAATGCAAGAACCAAGGGCCACATGTACTATGGCATGGATTTGCGAGTTTCTAGTTGTGACTTTTTATGCCTCACAATTAGGAAATCACAAAATGAGATGTACAACAGTGTCCAAGACACTATTTGCGATTCCCAAATTGGTTGCAATGGACCTGCCTCATTAATATTCATGAGGCAGGTCGCAATTTGCGACTCATTGGGAATGGCCGGCACTCACAGGTATGGGATCACTGCCTGCTCTGAAATTTTTTTGGTGCCCCCATTCACAAAGGGGAAGGGGTCCCTAGGGGACCCTTGCTGTTTGCGAATGGCTTACCACCAATTCGAAATTGGTGGTAATTGGCAAATGTTTTGCTAGCACATTCCTGGTGCAAAAAAGTCATACATTGCCCTGCGAGTCAATATCAGGAAGGGATGCCCTTTACAAGCCCCTTCCTAGAACCGAATTGCAATCCCTATTTTGCGAGTCGGTAATAGATTACCAACTCGCAAAATATGGTTGTTGCATGTTAGATGGCCATTTCGGAGTTGCAAACTGCCCAATTAGCCGTTTGCGACCACTAAATCCTTTTGTACATGTGGCCCCAAGTGTTTCCAGTCGTGGTGACAAGACAAAGGCCGGCCTTCATTTCTACCAGCAATGAATGCTCACCTTACTGAATGGGATTCTGGACTGAACTTGTGTGCTTCTCTGAACAAGTGTCAACAAAGGCATGATTGACTCAATAATGGAATTGTGTTTTTTAAAAGGGGTATTTATGCTTCGTCATCCACTGTAGGCCAGATTTTCAAACTATCAGCAAAAAAAAATTGCATACAGTGAGTCTTTCACATGGTGGCTATCTTGAAAATCTAACCTGAATGCAAACGATATGGACCTATGTTGGACGTCTCTGTTTTAAAAGTACAGTGCAAGCAAGTTGCTGTTAGTTATGCCTTCCAATCGACCCTTCAAAATAAACTGATCATTTGCAAAGTAGAAAAACTTGGAAAAAATGAATATGCAAGTCATCTTTAAACGACAAAGGACAATTATGCTAATTGAAAACACCTCAATTTTTTTCAATGCTTTTTGGGACTTTGCAAGACAAACACAGAGAACCAAATTAGATGCTGTCTAGCCAGGTTTGTAGGTGCCTAAAATGGTGGAATGCACACATGTGTAATTTGCTGCATGCCTCTATTTTTACAAAACATTTGTTTGCCTATTTCCAATGTTTATTTACAAAAAATGCTTTGTGCCTCCTGATATCCAATATGCGGTAATTAAATAGGTTTTTTTCTTTACGTACATCTATTAAGCAATAAATTACATAATGGGTCACTGTTTAAGTGGTTGAATATTGCTACTAAGGGGTTCTGGAAGCATCCTAAATTGACTGAGTGAGTGAGTAATCAATTATAAAGCACAAGATACCTCACAAAGATTCTTGGCCCTGCAGCTGTAATGATGTCATGGGCCAGACAAAACTAAAAAAGGGATTAAGATAATTCTTAATGAGACAAAGATTCAAGTGTACCGTGTTTCACACTTGGAGACCTAAGGAGGAAGAAGTTTGGCTTCCAATCACTGAAAACTAGGCACCCGGAGTTGTCACAAGGAACTGAAATGCCAAGAGAGCATAGGGATGTATCTAATCAGTTTGTCCAGACAGATGTTTGGGCCCATGCCACAAAAGACACGTTTATTTCAGGGGTATGGCAATAGTACCCCCTGATCCCTCAACCTTGTGGGATGCCAAATTTGAAAAAAGAAACATTTGTGTGGGGTTTAAATGCTCATGTGCTATACTCGCAGGAGCCAGCACAACCCCCTTTCTCCTGTGAGAGTCATGAGGGATTGAAAAATAATTTTAAAAAAACACAAGTGGGGTGGGTGTTTCTCCTTTGTGGCAGGCCACTCCCTGGAGCCGACCCTATGCCGCACATGGTGTAGAGGTAAGCACTCACAGGGGCTCGGATGACCCATGCCACATACGGCTGAAGCCTGTGCGTTGTGGGGGTCAGTGGCCCATGGGTGATGGATACAGGGCCTGCCCGCAGGTTAGGTCAGCAGCCAACTCCATGCAGCACAAGGCTAAAGAAGGGGTGGGAGTGGTAATAATATATTACTTTACATTGAGAAAAATCACTAAAAACAACAATTACAGTGACGTTATAGTCAGGTATGGTAAAAATATCTTACATTTTTACATCCAAAAATCCTAGGAAACTGAGCAAACAAAGTGAAGGTTAGGATGATGGTATAGTTAGGTGAAAAAGTGAGTTAAAAGTAACATTATAAACTAAAATAAACACTGAAATTCACCAGTTATAGTTAAATGAAGTAATTGTAAGGTGTGCGCTCGCCATGTACTGCCTATAACCTTATATATTTCATCACTCATGAGATATTCTATGACCTCACTGACAACATCACATACTACATCTGAAATAAAATAAATGATGACAATACTGTGTATGGAGAGGGTGTGAGGTCTGGTTACTTCAGTTACCTGTAACTGGTGAATTTCTGTGTTTTTTTTTAGTTTACACTGGTACGTTTTTACAGACATTTATACGTAACTATAAAATCATTTAACCTTTGTTTTTGTCAGTGAAGTTCTGAAGTTTGGTTTTAATGTAAAGTAAGATGTTTATACCAGGTCTAACTAAAACGTACCTTTAACCTTTGGCTATATTATTACTATCTCCTAAATGCTGTTTTACTTTTCATCTTCTTACATACTACTTTTAAGTATATCAAACTATGGGGGTCATTACAACCCTGGCGGACGGTGTTAAAGCGGCGGTAATACCGCAAACAGGCCGGCGGAAAAAAGGGAATTTTGACCGTGGCGGAAACCGCCAGCATAGACAGCCACTTTAACACTCCGACTGCCACGGCGGTACAGAAAAGGAGCACGGCGGTCACCGCCAACAGACAGGCGGAAGACAAAGTACCGCCCACAGTATTACAACAGGCCAATCTGCCACCTTTTCCGGGGCGGATTCACCGTGGATAAAAACGCGGCGGAAACAGCCATTTAAATGGGAAAACGCTCACCTTAACACACTCCACGAGGAAGGAGGGCACCATGGAGCCGGAACTCCAAATACTCCCTGCGATAGTGTTCCTGCTCCTCTACGAACATCAGCAACGCCGGTGCCGAAGAAAACGGTGAGTACTGCATCTACGACATAGGGGAGGGGGAGGCAAAAGTCAGGGACACACACACGCAACACTCCCACCCCCACCCCGACCCTTGAACACTACAACACACACACCAATGCATTTCCAAACATCACAGTAACATTCCCCAACCCCCCCGGAAGAATGCAAAGACAAAAGGAAATTAGTACAACCATTGTAATGTATCAAAATACAGTAAGCTAATATATACAGAAATATATACACATTCCAAAAATATACATCACGATTA
The DNA here is from genome assembly GCF_031143425.1 of Pleurodeles waltl. Taxonomy (NCBI): domain Eukaryota; kingdom Metazoa; phylum Chordata; class Amphibia; order Caudata; family Salamandridae; genus Pleurodeles; species Pleurodeles waltl. Next base: position 1,130,244,908 of record NC_090448.1, read on the forward strand.
GTAGTGCAGGTATGCACCATTCAATGTCCGTGGACCACTGGGCCCAAAATGCATGGGCAAGGCCCACACACGATACCTGTCCAGAAGCACTGCAGGGGCAAGGGAAGGGGGGGCACCTCAGCCGGATGACAGCACCACGCCAGATCCACGACGGGGCTCCATGCCCATTGATGTATCCTGGGGAGTGCAAAGCCACAGTCTCACAAGTCTTTGCAGAGGGTGGTTTGCCCACTGTACCATCCTGGGAAGTGCAAAGCCACAGTCTCACAAGTCTTTGCAGTGGGTGGTTTGCCCACTGTACCATCCTGGGGAGTGCAAAGCCACAGTCTCACAAGTCTTTGCAGTGGATGGTTTGCCCACTGTACCATCCTGGGGAGTGCAAAGCCACAGTCTCACAAGTCTTTGCAGTGGGTGGTTTGCCCACTGTACCATCCTGGGGTGTGCAAAGCCACTGTCTCACAAGTCTTTGCAGTGGGTGGTTTGCCCACTGTACCATCCTGGGGAGTGCAAAGCCACAGACTCTCAAGTGGATAACAGTCTCCACTGGTTCTGGAAGGGGACTGGTGCCCAGAGTGCATCACTCTCCCCGTGACGGTCCCAGTTCCGTCACTGCCCCTGCCGCACATGGGCTAGCGATGCTTGAGTTGGCGGTGCTTGCCCTGTTCAGCGGTGTTTGCCATGGCGGTCTTTGCCCTGTTCAGCGGTGCTTGATTTTGCAGTTTCTGACCAGTTCAGTGGTGCTTGACTTTGCAGTTTCTGACCTGTTCAGTGGTGCTTGACTTTGCAGTTTCTGACCTGTTCAGCGGTGCTTGACTTTGCAGTTTCTGACCTGTTCAGCGGTGCTTGCCATGGCGGTCTTTGCCCTGTTCAGCGGTGCTTGCCCTGTTCAGCGGTGCTTGCCATGGCGGTCTTTGCCCTGTTCAGCGGTGCTAGACTTTGCAGTTTCTGACCTGTTCAGCGGTGCTTGACTTTGCAGTTTCTGACCTGTTCAGCAGTGCTTGCCATGGCGGTCTTTGCCCTGTTCAGCGGTGCTTGACTTTGCAGTTTCTGACCTGTTCAGCAGTGCTTGCCATGGCGGTCTTTGCCCTGTTCAGCGGTGCTTGACTTTGCAGTTTCTGACCTGTTCAGCGGTGCTTGACTTTGCAGTTTCTGACCTGTTTAGCGGTGCTTGCCATGGCGGTCTTTGCCGTGTTCAGCGGTGATTGCCCTGTTCAGCTGTGCTTGCCCTGTTCAGCGGTGCTTGCCATGGCGGTCTTTGCCCTGTTCAGCGGTGCTTGACTTTGCAGTTTCTGACCTGTTCAGCGGTGTCTGCCATGGCGGTCCCTCATTGCCCAGCGGGGCTGTGGCTGCGGGGGCCCTCCTGGGCACTGACTTTGGCGGTGGTCTCCTGACCAGTGATGATTGGGCTGCCCTCCTGGGCACTGACTCTGGCGGTGGTCTCCTGACCAGTGACGATGGGGCTGCCCTCGTGGGCACTGACTCTGGCGGTGGTTTTCTGACCAGTGATGATTGTGCTGCCCTCCTGGGCACTGACTCTGGCGGTAGTCTCCTGACCAGTGACGATGGGGCTGCCCTCCTGGGCAATGACTCTGGCGGTGGTCTCGTGACCAGTGACGATGGGGCTGGCGGTGGCATCCTGGGCAGCGGGGATGATGGCGGCCTTCTCCGCTGTGCTGCTCTTCCCAGACCTTGGCGCTTTCTTCTGCCCCTTCCCCACCTTGGGAGGAGTCACAGCTGACTCGATACTCCCCCCGGGACCCTTGTGAGCGGCTTTGCCGGCAGGAGTCTTCACCCTCTCCCGTCGGGCACTGTCCAACTTCTGGTGCTTCACAGGGGGGGGACTGGCTGTGCTTTGGCTCCGTGTCACACTGGCTGCCCTGGTGCCCGGTGCACTCCACATACCTCTAACAGGCACCACTGTACCGGACATTTTTTGGCTGAGGTGCTACTACGGGAGCTATGAATTAGGGGGGGTGGTGGGAAAGAGGTCAACGTTGCTCAGGAAAAGTTTCTGACGAACACTGGGACGGGTAGCTGGAGGGGGTCTGGGAGTGAAGGAAGAGGAGGTGGTTGTAGGAGGAGTAACGTTTGATGATTTGAGTGCAGGTGCATGTTCTGGAGGCTGTCGTGAGGTGGATGGATGTTGGGTGTGTGTGTGCCCGCGTTTGTGTAGTTTGGGAGGGGGCGTCACAGACACACTGGGAGAGGACACAGGGGACGTGTAAATGGTAGTGGGGGTGATGAGTGCAGGTGAGCGGAGTGTGGTGCTGGGTGTTCTGGTGCGAGTCCTAGTGGCTGTAGTGGTAGTGCATGCCGGTGAGAGTGTAGACGAGACTGGGAGGGAGGAGGGAGACGACAAGGAGGGGGACACAGTGGAGGCAGTGGATGTTGCTGTGTCTGTATGTGGGTGATGCTTGTGTGAGTGCCTGTGGGATGTGTGGTGCCTATGTTTGCCTGAGCTGCCCTTGTGTGTTGAGGTGTGTGCAGGCTGGTCTGATGGTGTGCTTGGGATAGGCTGAGGTACAGGGGATTGGGTCTGGGTGGAGAAAGTTGGAGGGGGGAGGCTAGACACAGGGACAATGGCTGCCATCAGTGCTGAGGCCAGAGATTGCAGGGTTCGATGATGGGCAGCCTGACCAGAATGAATGCCCTCCAGGAATGCATTAGTGTGTTGCAACTCCCTTTCGACACCCTGGATGGCATTCATAATGGTAGACTGCCCAACAGTGAGTGACCTGAGGAGGTCAATGGCCTCCTCACTGAGGGCAGCAGGGGTGACAGGGGCAGGAGCTGAGGTGCCTGGAGCGAAGGTGATGCCCACCCTCCTGGATGAGCGGGCACGGGGCGAAGGCTGAGGGGCTGCAGGGAGGGTGGTGCTGGTAGGGGGGGTGGCGGCTGTACCTGTAGAAGTGGGGGGCACAGATGGTGCCGCCACCACAAGGGAGCTCCCATCGGCGGACGAGTCCGTGTTGCTGGTTGCTGATCCGGAGACCGCCGTAAAGCTCCCCTCGCCCTCCTTCCCACTGGTGTATTCTGAGTCCGTGGTGTGGCACTCCATGGCCATGTGGGATGCAGCCCCCTCATGCTCTGGTGCCACTGTACCTCCGCCTGATGATGCTGATGCACAAAAGAACAGGGAGAGCACAAAAAGGGGTGGGGAAACAGAAGAAAGACAGGTTGAGTGCATGGCTTACCGCTACCGTTGGCGGACAATACAGACACAGCAGCCCCCTGCATACGCCACGCTCTTGGGCTCTACAGATGCAGTTCCTGGGATATGGCCTACATGGCTATGGTGGACATCTGCACACATAGATGACACAGGGGCATGTATACCTGTACTTGGCACTCTACAGAGGTAGGGTGGAGTGGCACATGGCCTGCATTACGGAGGGGCCTAGCCTACGGAACTCGCCCTGGCCTAGGGAAACCCACAGCCCTCCTCCCCCACCCAGACCCCTCCACTGCGCGCAAAGTCAGCAGAATGAGAGTGTACTCACCCCCTTGTGTCTACTGTGATGCCCTCATGCGCCCATTCAACTCAGGGTAGGCCACTGCCAGGATCCGGAACATCAGGGGGGTCATGGTGCGACGGGCACCCCTCCCACGTTGGGAGGCCATCCCCAGCTGAGCCTCCGCCGTCTTCTTGCTCCAGCGGCGAATGTCCTCCCATCTTTTATGGCAGTGGGTGCTCCGTCTGTGGTGGACCCCCAGGGTCCGGACGTCCTTGGCGATGGCACGCCAAATATCCTTCTTCTGGTGGGCGCTGACCTACATGACATGTACAAGGGAAGAAGAGAAGTCACTGACAACTGCACCGTCGAAGTGAGTGGCCCACATCCCTGCCCTTGCCATGTGGCACATGCATTCACACTCCTTCATGCTTGCAGAACTCTGCCCCCTTCCTTCTTACATCCAGCCCTCTCCACCCAGGCATAGCCCATACAACTTGCACCCTATGTACTCACCTGTTGGTCTGGAGTACCGTAGAGTAGTGTGTACTGGGGGAGGACCCCGTCCACGAGCTTCTCCAACTCCTGTGCAGTGAAGGCAGGGGCCCTTTCCCCAGACGCACGTGCCATTGTCTCTTCCAGACCGAGGTCACAGCAGCACTTGCAGTGTAGGTCCTCTCCTGTCGAAGATCAGGTATCGAGTGATTGAACAGATAGAAAATGGCAGTGACGTCTGCGGCAGTGCGTATCATCACCGCCGGCGCACTTTGTCATTGACTCCTGGGACCAATAGGGTCCAATGTTAACCAATGCAGCATTGCGCAGCGGTCTATGACCGCCTACCGCGATGGTGTACAACACCAACGCAGTTACCTCACATCCCATTGTCCCACTTTAGAGGTCAGGCATCTGAGGGGCCCACATGGCTTCATTTTCAACTGCATCACACATACCTAGGCCTGGACTCAATACACATACAGACAACTTTTTGGAGTTTGTTTCGTGTTCTGTGTAGCTGTGGGTACATACCTCTGAATTGCTTGACTCTGTGTTCGCTGTTGTCCTTCCTAGGCACCGTTAGCTGGGACATGTGAGGAGATGGCGGAATCCTCCGGTGTACCGACCGCTGGTGGACCTGTTGACAATGGAGGAGCGACATTTAATCATCACCTACAGGTTTGACCATGCCACAATCCAGGAACTGTGCACCCAGTTGGAGCCAGACCTTATGTCACCAATCCTCCATCCCACAGGAATCCCCCCTCAAGTGCAGGTGCCATCTGTGCTCCATTTCCTAGCAAGTGGGTCATTTCAAACGACAGTGGCCATGGCATCATGGATGTCCCAGCCTATGTTTTCCAATGTGTTGTCCAGAGTGTTGTCTGCCCTGCTGAAACACATGAGGAGCTACATCGTTTTCCCTCAGGTGGAGGATTTGGCTACAGTGAAAGGTGACTTCTATGCCCTGGGACATATCCCTAACATCATAGGTGCCATTGATGGGACCCATGTAGCTCTGGTCCCCCCCCACAGGAGTGAACAGGTGTACAGGAACCATAAGAGTTATCATTCCATGAATGTACAGATGGTCTGTTTGGCAGACCAGTACATCTCGCAGGTAAATGCTATGTTCCCTGGCTCAGTGCATGACGCCTACATCCTGCGGAATAGCAGCATCCCTTATGTGATGGGTCAACTCCAGAGGCACCGGGTGTGGCTATTAGGGGACTCTGGTTACCCCAACCTGTCATGGCTATTGACCCCAGTGAGGGATCCCAGGACCAGGGCAGAGGAACGCTACAATGAGGCCCATGGGCGGACTAGGAGGGTGATCGAACGCACCTTCGGCCTCCTGAAGGCCAGGTTCATGTGCCTCCGTATGACAGGTGGTTCCCTATTCTACTCACCAAGGAAGGTGTACCAGAGCATCATCGCCTGCTCTATGCTTCACAATCTTGCTTTGCGACGCCAGGTGCCTTTTCTGCATGAGGATGGTCCAGATGACGGTGTTGTGGCAGCTGTGGAGCCTGTGGACAGTGATGAGGAGGAAGCAGAGGAAGAAGACATTGACAACAGGGACTCAGTCATACAGCAATATTTTCATTGACACATCGTTGAGAACACTTTCTTTACTAATACATTTACTTTCACACTTCTACCTCTATCCTGTCTGTCAATTTCAAGCAGTATTTGGTAACTGAGTTGTACATTTACATTACGGTTTCACAGGTGTGGTTACCAACGTGTGTCATCTGCTTGCATCCTTCATGGACTGGTGATGTGTGACATAGGTATGTTGACATTACTATTGAGAACGGATTTTGTCATAGCTAATACACATTTTCAAAATCACAGACTGACTCCAGATTGTTTCGTGGTTCAAGGGTGTTTATTGTAGTGCTAATTATTGGAAGGGGTGGTAAAATGGTGATGGTGGAGGAATGTCCATGGCAGAGTCCAGTCTATTAGTCTCACGGGTGCACTGCCCATATGGGCATAGGAAGTGGAGCTGGGGCAGTTCCAATATGGACAGGGCTACAAAGTGGGACACTGGGATGACAATCAGGGTGGTCTCATTTCTTGGCGGGGGTCTTGCCATCGTGCTCTGTCCTGTTCCTGGATCTCAGGGACTGCTTGCGGGGTGGTTCCCCGTCTGCAGGTGGTGGGGTGCTGGTGTGGTGGTCCTGTGGCGGGGCGTCCTGTCCACTAGCGCCGGTGGAGGTGGTGGGCAGTTCATTGTCCAGGCTAGTGTCAGGGGCCCCTTGGAGTGCCACGGTGTCCCTCATGGTGTTCTGTATGTTATTCAGCACCCCTACGATGGTGCCCAGGGCGGAGCTGATGGTTCTGAGTTTCTCCCTGAACCCCAAATACTGTTCCTCCTGCAGGTGCTGGGTCTCCTGAAACTTGGCCAGGACCGTAGCCATCGTCTCCTGGGAGTGGTGGTATGCTCCCATGATGGAGGAGAGGGCCTTGTGGAGAGTGGGTTCCCTTGGCCTGTCCGCCACCTGTCACACAGCAGCCCTCCCAGTTCCCCTTTGTTCCTGTGCCTCCGTCCCCTGGACTGTGTGCCCACTACCACTGCCCCCAGGTCCCTGTTGTTGTTGGGGTGGTGGGTTATCCTGAGTTCCCTTTAGTGGTGGACACACAGCCCTGGGGACGGAGGTATGGACCCGCTGGGTGGGTGCTGTACTGGTGTTTCCAGAGGGTGGAAGGTCAGTGTTGGGCTGTGCCTGTGCGAGGGGAACCGACTGTCCCGGGGCCCACGATGGTCCGGGCTGGTCATCTGGATCCAGTTGGCCAGAGCTGCTGTTATCACTGTGGGCCTCTTCTGTGGGTGGGGTAGAGATGTCTGGACCCTCCTGTCTGGTGACGTTAGGTAGTGGTCCTGCAGGGGTATAAAAGCATGATTATTGCATCTGTGTGTGTGTCATGGTGTGCAATGGGTGGGTGACCGTGTACCCCAGTGCTGGTATTCCTGTGTGTGGGCTTGTGTGATGATGGTTGAGGGTATGTGCAGTGGGCATGCTTTAGTGATGGGTGTCCATGCTTTGTTGTGTCATGCAGGGCTTGGTGTTGGGATGTGTGGTTTGTGTTATTAGTACATTAGTGAGGAGTTGGAGTGATAGGGGAGGGGGTGAGGGTGAGGGTGGGGCTGTGTGATAGCATGCAGGTAAGGTGGGGGATATGATAGTTAAGATTTGACTTACCAGTGTCCATTCCTCCACCGACTCCTCCGAGGCCCTCAGGATGCATTATGGTCAAGACCTGCTCCCCCCATGTTGTTAGTTGTGGGGGAGGAGGTGGGGGTCCGCCGCCAGTCCGCTGAACCGCAATGTTGTGCCTGGAGACCACGAAACGCACCTTCCGCCGTAGGTCGTTCCACCTCTTCCTGATGTCCTCACGATTTCTTGGGTGCTGTCCCACTGCGTTGACCCTGTCCACGATTCTTCGCCATAGCTCCATCTTCCTAGCTATAGAGGTGTGCTGCACCTGTGATCCAAAGAGCTGTGGCTCTACCCGTACGATTTCCTCCACCATGACCCTGAGCTCCTCCTCCGAAAACCTGGGGTGTCTTTAGCGTTCCATTGGGTGGTGTAGATGATGTGTGGGGTGGTGTATGTGGTGATGAGTGTGGTGATGTGATGGTGTTGTGTGCCTCTGTGGGGTGGGGTTGTCTATTGCTGTGCTCTCTCTGTCGCCTTCGTCTCTATTTTTTGGTCGTAGGGGTTTGTGGGTGATGTGGGTGTGTTTTATATTGTGTTGTGTGTGTGGGAGTGGTGTTTGTATGTGTATCAGGTCTGTGTATTTTGAATTGTCCAATGTGGCGGTGTTTTGGAGATGTGTGTGTATTTTGAGCGTGGAGGTGTGTACCGCCAATGGAATACCGCGGTTGAAAGACCGCCGCGTGGATTCGTGGGTCGTAATAGCATGGGCGTGTTTCTGTTGGCGTGACGGTGGAGGATTTGTTTTCGCCAGTTTATCACTGACCTTTGGTGTGGCGGACTTGTGTGGGTGTCTGAATTTCGGCGGATTCTGAGATGTGTGTCATAATAGCTGTGGTGGAATTCCGCGGCCGCGGCGGTGTATTGGCGGTCTTCTGCACAGCGGTAAGCGGCTTTTACCGCCAATGTTGTAATGACCCCCTACATGTTTCAAACTGTTTTCTTTTCAAACTAAACAGTTAATCTAATTTAGTTACAAATGCTATAAGTTCAGTAGATTTGCTTTTACTTTTATGCCATGGATTGTACACGAATTGCGATAAAATGTAAAAAACTATTTTTTTTAGAAAAACTTGATTGATGCTAATTTATCTGTGCAATATATATCACTGCTCACTTTTATGCAGCACTGAGCTAACTTTAACATGCTGCTGTGAAAGATAAGGACTACTTGACTCAAGGGAAAAGGCACTTTTCAAAATTGATTGATATACTGAAATCATTTTGACGTACACCACTTGCAAAAGCCACCATACATGTCAACCTGGATCTATTGCATCCAAACTTTTGATGCATTGAATATTAGTTTTAATTTTTTGTTTTGTTATCATCATTGTTTTCACACAATTATGTGTAGGATTCTCTTTTAGTGTTTTAAGTGCTCTTACCTCCTTTTTTCTCCTATGCCACCTTTTTGCAAACAGCCTTTAATTCTTCTCTTGCCTGACTCTGAACACACGTACTATCCTCTTGTACTCAAGTATCCCAAATACATTTCCCATCTTGGGAAGGCTGAGTTTGTGATGTAGCTTAGTGTTAGAATCGCGCAAAATGTGATACCAACATGAAACTTTGCACAGTGCTTAATATTAAGGTAAAAATGAGTGATGACATAGACCTCAAAAATCGTATGGCTACTTTGCCTGTATAACATCATAAAATAAAAAGGCCACCACTATTATTTGCATAGTGATTATGAATCTAATGTTAAGCATCCATCACATCATTTCACATGTTTTTCTGGTCGAGAATTCCAAAAGTGGTACAAATTCTGCATTTTAGTTGACCCTTGATGAAATATGAGAACGTTTTAGTGGATCTAGTAAGTAAATACTTTATAATATAAATATAAAAGTACTTTGTACTGCCCTTGTAAACTAACAAATTGTTTTTTTTGTTGCAGGTTTCTGAAATTTTGAAAAGATTATTCGCTGTCAGTGAGTAAAAATGTCTACCAAAAGAAGATGTGAATATCAAAAGAAGATGTAAATATAAACAAAGGGTTTATATCTAGTACATAAAATGTTGGAACTGAGACTGATTGGGATCTGTGTGTATTGTGTCAACAAGATTTACCAGAAGTTTTAGTGTGTCCAGCTAATAGTAAACAGTCTGAGAAAAGAATTGGATACAAACGTTTGCTTGACGATCTCCTAGCTTTTGACAAAATAAAATGACTTCCTACATTCCTGCATATCTCATGATCAGATGCATGAACAGTGCAACAAGGATATTAAATCAAACTGCAGGGCAGTTAGTATTCATGATACTCTTAGTGCATTGATGAAATGGATGGAGTCTGCACCTGTAATTGCTGACTTACTGGGACAAATTGATGAAGAAATTTAATTCAATAAAACCAAAAATAATTGTGTTCACCATGAAGACAGCGTCTCTTGCAACACTCGATTTGTAAATGATGTTAAGGAACTTACACAAGTGTTTTCCCATGGTAACGGAAATCCTTATGCCTGTGGTATTGGCGAAAATCTTAGAATATTGCATCCAACTTAATCATGAGTGATAATGCAAATAAATATGTGTGCCTTGCTGAATACGTGGGGAGAACTCAATGTGGAATGTTTGTTCAAAAACGCCTGGTACGCTGTGAAAAGTATATTTTTGAACCTATTTCTAGAAACAAACTATGTTTATTTCATAATGTAGTCCCATAATCAGTGAACCACAAAGTATCTATATTAAAAAGTGACTGCTCACTTTTCACTAGTCTGTATATTGCTTGCCAAGATAAAGAAGGAGATTTAAAGGAATTTTTTTCCCATGAAAATCTTGATGATCCCCCTTCACATTCTAAAGGAGGATTGCTAAGAAAAGGGACAAAGTCTGACATCTTTTCTTGTTTGGAAAATTTAATGGTGCTGTAGCTGCCATGAATAACATTCCAGACACTGCAAGTTGTGTTATTATGGATGGCTCAGCAATAATCCACTTCTTAAAACCAGACAATGTACAAATGTTCAAGATTACAGCAACTACATATTCCAGCCTTATGTAATGACCATACTTAACAAATCAAAACGAGTAGGCATAGTATTTGACCATTACATAGAGGGGTCTCTGAAAAAGGAAGAAAGAAATAGACTATTCTGTAAAAGATTCAACAAATATACCAAAATACTGGGTGACTTTTCAACAAAATAAATTCTTGGCTTCTAACTTTTTGAGTCTTGAGTTACCAGAGGTTATAATTGTAGTACTGACAAAGGATGATAATACGGTGAATATTCCCAAAATTTGAATGCATCTGAACTCAGACCATGTTATCAAAAAGAAGCTGATATCAGAATACTATTACATGAAAAAAAGTGTCCAGAAGTCTATAACTATACGTACAGTTTATTCCGATGTAGCAGTAATTGCTCTTTATGCATTTAGCAGCTTTAACCTTTCACATTTGTGGATTAATTTTGGTATTGGGAAACATCTAAGTCTGCTGCCTATCCATGAGTATGTTAATAAAATTGGCAAAAGTGTTTGTGATGGTATTTTATTTCTCTGTGGAATTACAGGTTGTAACACTGTATCTGCATTTGCAGGTCGTGGGAAGAAAACAGGTTGGGAAACTTGACAACATTTTCAGGCTGTCACAGAAACATTTATTGAGCTCTCTCATTGCCCACTAGATATTTCAAATAACAGTTTCAGTCAGCTTCAGCAATTTGTAATAAGATTATGCAATAATAACATAAAAACAGTTTCTTTTAATGAGTGTCGAAGAATGATGGTGACCATACTTAATAACTCTCAAGAAGAGCTGCCAAGTGAGGCTGCTCTTTAACAGCACAGCTTACAGAGCTATTTTCCAAGTGGGTTATGTGTGGTCTCAGTGGTAGAATGTGTTTCCTGATATACCTGATCCAGCTCATTGGGGATAACAGAGGAAAGATTCTGGATATGAACCTCTGTGGTCACTTTTGCCTGATGCTTCAAAATACTGCAAGGAATTGATTAAATGTGGATGTAAAACATTGTGTACCCATGCTTGTAAATGTAAACAATTGTCTCTTCTATGTCTTGTCTGTGATGGACAATGCAATCAGGGGGACTGTTTTTGATGACTGACCAACAGTAACCTTTAAAAAAACTGTTGACTAAAATAACAATAAACATTAATAACAATATCATTTGTATCGTCATTCTTTTTCAATAAAAAATGTTTTAATGTATAAATGTTGCAAAATCAATTTTTATATTATAACGAAAAATATAGCAAAAATAAGCAGGGTGTCATTTAAAAATTTTGTGATAGACTTTTGGTACACCCTGTTTATGGGGCCCAAGTGCCTCTTAAATAGCAAAAACATAAACTAGACATTTTTTGATGAACCATGATTTTTGTTTGAAATTTCTATCTTTAGCCGCTCAAAAGTTAAGGGGGGGTGAGCAAGTTATGTGGAAGACCCTGTATATCTACCATATATATGTCTACATGCTTGTCACAGTGTACTATGAGTCAATTAAACTGCGACAATTTTGAAATCCTTGTAAAAAAAAAAAATACAATTATGTTCTGGAAGATTAAAATTACATTTATGATAATATACTGGCCCTTGTGGCGGGCTTTTTGTATTATGACATCACACACCTAAAATGGGGGGGGTCAGATTTTTGAGCCTATATCAAAAATCAATGTTCATATGACTACCTAACACCGTGCCAAGTGCCATATTAGTATCACATTTTACACAATTCTGGTGGGTTTTGACTCTAAGCTACCTCACTAAGTAGATTTTGGGATATAAAGAATTCAGAAAGCAATATGACTGAAGCCACTACACCATTCAGAAGGTCTTGCAAGCATGAATTGGGAACTTACCACAGCAAACAAGTCAGATGAAAGTTTCTTCACTTAGAGAACGACATCCCTAACAGGATAGCCATTTTGGAATTCCTCTACAGAAGTTCATGTTCATTCAGTGACATTCAAATTATGGTAAATATGTTGTAATAGTGTGCTAGTCAAGTGAATTACTTCATTTAAATGAATGGTAAGTAGCATGATATGGAACTGCAGGAATAACACAGTCGCTTGAGTATGGTGTCCAAGAGGTAAACAAAAAATCTCCATTACATGAGTTTCAGGTGTACTTTGAAAACAACATATTTAGAATAGTGGTTACATGCAAACCTAACTGGTCCCACATCCTAATACCAAAGCAATAAGTACTACCACATACAGCTACATCACCCGGAAGCATTTGCAATCTACTACTATGGACTGTTACTTTAAATTTATAAATTCAACTTTCCGTTATACACTAAACGGAGCAGCTACTATGTAGAAGTCAAAATGCACTGCATATATAAAGGTGGCTATGGCGTCGTCTTTGCACATACAGAGTAGTATGTGTCCTTACACACTCTGATACTACAGTAGAAGGACACAACTGCATCTCCAAATACTGAGTTGCATTTTTCTCTTCAAGTGGGGCCTTCTATCCTCACATTTCTGTAGTGACTATTCAGTAATGGTCCATGCTGTCACCTATGAGATAAAACAAATTTGGTGCAAACATTTAGCAGAGATGTGGAACCAGGACTCTCATATTTTGATATTAAGTACATGGAAGGTGACATTATCACTCAATTTATCAGGACCATGATAAAACTGCATCAATTACCAGGAATGCAATAGTGCCACAGAAGCTACTATGCCATTACCACATAGGTAATTCTACCATGCTATTTACCAGGAAGTCATTACTAGGTAAAAGACAGGAAAGAAAGTATCTGTAAGATCACTACACCTTTAATTATCAAGGGATACTAAAAGTACAAATGGACACAGGTTGTACAACATCATGACATAGAGACCACAAACAGTAACTCCAGCTTTGATTGCCAAATGTGAATCCACAAAATAAAAAGCACTAAAGTTAAGAATATTGACTGTTTCTCAATACAGCCAGCCCAAAAGGAAATACTACTAATGTGAAGGGAGTGGGCCAGAAAAAAATTAAATACTTGAAAGAGAGAAAGGCAAAAAATAAAAATAAACAGTTGAAGGCATAGGTAATTTAAGAAAAGTAGCAAAAATGAGTATGAACATCAGGCCTAGTCATAAATTGTGGTTTGTAGTACTTTTAATATTCACAAACCTATGTAAATTTGTAAGGGACAAGGGAGCAGCTGGTATGTCTATGACTAAAGGGAAATAGTTTTGTGAGGAGTAAGGAGGGGTTAAAGAAGGTGTAGGGAGGGCTTTAAGGAGTGATATACACCCACCCAAAAATAATCAATTTCCTCTTCACAATCTGTACTTCTTTAGTTACTCCAGCAAAAAAAGGCCACAAGCAGCTTAGAGGTGGAGTAAGACATGCACCACGTATGGCTCCTCACATATACTGCAACACCCTCTTGTGGGAAATAATGGAGGGAGGAACTTAAACTAAAATACCATGGAAAATAATGTGAAAAAATAATACTCTATTTAGACCTTAAAAAACATAAATATATAAGCATTGTAATGTTAACAGATATGAAAATTAGAAATAAATATTATAGATTTTAAAATAATTTCATTACTTTTTTTGTAATTTGAACATGATTGCAACTTTAAAGTTGTAAAAAAAAATTATTGGAATTAAATTAAATCACCTTGTTTTACTAGTGATTATAGGCACCTGTTCTCAAGTGAGCAACTAGTCTGGTAGCAGAACACCTTTCAAAGTTAAAAAAGAGATTTATGGTCACTATTGATTCCTTCCAATATCTCCATATCCTCTAAAGCAGGCTATAAACGTAGATTGAACATAATAAAGTTAATTCCTCTGCTACAGTTGTCGTGGTTGATGCATGTGCCCCTTTGATGTCCAAACGAGTTTGGCCTTTACAGGATCAAAGTCCACAGGTCAAAGTCAATGTTGCCAGCTGTAATGCTCTATGTGACCCATGTTTAACCAGAGCAGCCTCAAGGACTGGAATTCCCCATTCCAAATCTATATGAAAACTCACAGTATCGAGTGATTCAGTTGCACTGAAATCCCCCAGAGCTAGCAAAGGACAGGTGTGAATACTTTGACTCAGGTGGCTCTCAAATGTCTGCAGAACTGATGAATCTTTCTTCGAAGTGCTACTCACAAATACATTGTAAAAAGTAATGCTACTTATATAGCTGACTATGTAATATCAAGCAATTAAGCAAAATATTTATCTAGTAAGTCCTCCAGAAGGTCTACTGATATCTCTATACTATAGTTTGAGAAACCACATGTAAAAACTGAAACATCCAGCCGTGCAACATTCCATGATAAAATACTGTTACTAAATTGCGGCCATACACAGCCCACCATGATATTAGATTAGATTCATTCTCAATATCACCAAGTTCCACCAAGTTTATGGGGTACTTCATTTAATATCATGTAACTTAACGACTCCCCAATACCTCAAATGTATGCCTCCGTCAATCTATGTAATTCATATCAGAATCATAGACAATTGTGTGTTTAGAGAGTTACTTTGGTCCTTCTTTCAGGTGGTCATGTTGCATTACTGGCTGTGTGGGGATTATATTGAAAATGTATTCGAGACTCAGGGCCTGATTAGGAGTTTGGCAGATGGTTTTCACCATCCGCTGAACTTCTGACAGGGAGGTTGCCGCCACACTAGCTCCCTGCCCGCAGGACTCATTAAGAGCCTAGCGGGAAACAGGCTACAGCATTGTCTCTGGCTCATAATCAATCATTCAGGAATTTGTAAAGCTCACTACTCACCTGTGAGGGTCTCAAGGCACTGAGGAGGGGAGGGGAGGAAGGGGGGGTACTGCTACTGCTCAAACAGGAAGTTTCCTGAAAGTAAGGAGGTCTGTGGTCTGGGGCAGGTGGATGGGAAGAGTGCTCCACGTTTTGGCGGCGAGGTGCGAGAAGGATCTACCGCCGGTTGTAGTTCTGCAGGCGTGTGGGATGGTTGCAAGGGTGAGGTCGGTAGAGCGGAAATAGCGGGTCGGGTGTAGAAGGAGCGTCGTCTGTTGAGTTATTCAGGTCCGTGTGTTGTGCAGTGCTTTATGAGCGTGGGTGAGGAGTTTTAAGGTGATTCTTTTGTTGACTGAGAGCCAGTGCAGGTTTTTCAGGTGGTCTGTGAAGTGGCAGTGGCGGGGGATGTCCAGGATGAGGCGTGCAGAGGAGTTGTGGATGCGTTGCAGCCTCTTCTGGAGTTTGGCCGTGGTTCCTGCGTAGAGGGCATGACCGTAGTCCATCAATGCTGTCGCCAGCAGCGTGCACCAGCCTGCTTGCAACATTCACTGTCTGTATGGCTAAGAACAAGGTTGTAATCCGCAGGGAAGTGCTGCATGCAGCGCTTCCCTGGCGGTTTAGGATCTCCAGCACCTCCAGACCACTGCCACTGGCGAGTTCCGCCAAGATCCTGGCGGAACTGGCAGTCGGACTGCCAGGCTTGTTATGTGGTGGTCCAGACCCCCACTGCAAATGTGACCACCACACTTGTAATGAGGCCCTCAGTGTTTGGACTTGGGTGAAGGTCGAATGCTATAAGACCCTCTGCATATTTATCCTTTCTTAAAACATTTTATATGGGGGTATGGATTGATGCTGAAAGAACATGGCCACCTGCTGATTCAGCTCTGTGATGTCCAGGGATGAATTTTACAATAACAGCAATGAATTTATTTTCTATATACTAAAACTAGAAGATAACAATGCATGAGTCCCCCTTTCATTAATTCTGAAACTGAAACTGTTTTTCAGGGCTGTTTGTAAGTGAAAGGCCTAATGCATGAAACAACCAGCTGTCAAGTTGCAGCTTCCATTTATGCTTGTTTATGATGCATGGGGAGCTTGGAATATATTTCTGACTTTGTTGTTTGAAGTATTTCTGTTTTTCACCTACTTTGTTTGCCTTAGACATCCACATTAAAAGCTCCAACACTGCTTAGGTTAATGTGCCATGTATTTAAAAGGTACATACAGCTATAGAAAAAAAAATGCAATCTTCACAAGCTGTTGTCTAAAGGTCACAGGCAGGCCATAAATCTCAGCAGTGGGAGTCACATTTCTAGCCTCAAATGAAATAGGAATTGCAATGAGTTTATATTGAAAAAACAACTAGTAAAAAAGAGAATGCAATTCAATAGTCAGTTACTTGAGTGTCCTGTTGCCTTTATAAGGGGTCAACATATTTGTTACAGTACTTTCCTTTTTGTCTGGCAATATGGCAATTTATTTTTGCTTTTTGACTGGCAACTTGGCATTTCATTCACGCGAATGCAAGTAAAATGTCTCAAAATGAAGGACATATTGTTTAAGCATCACCTTTTTTACTCATATTTGTGTATAGTTGCAGCAAGTTTAGAGAATTACAAATGCCAAACGTTCTTTTCATTTTCTGCTATCACTTCAGTCATTCTTTGTATGAGGGATTATACTTGTTCACTTTTTGCTTTTTGACAACACATTTATTCATGTTAATGGATCAGCCTCAGGTAATTACCAACTGGCTTCTAGGTATTGCTTTCGGATAATTTAATTCAAGCTTAGATATCTTTTGTCATTAGTAGCCAGTGGTTTCTCAAATTCTGATATTTTTATCAGCATTTTGTCTGCCAGTATTCTGAATAGGCAGATAAAGAAAATTTAAACTAACTAACACTACTTGTTCTCATTCTTTTGGAAATACTTTGAATGCATGAGGATCTTCTCCATAAAAGTTTGGAGACCCTCATAACGTCAAGCAAAATGTAAATGCCCCTTCCTTGTTACCAACATTGCCTCCCACAGTAACATTTCCAGCTCCCTTATACCTAAAATGTCACTAAACCCTACCAGCATAAGTGACCTAGAAACAATCCTCTTTTACCTTTCAAAACACCTTTCTCCATAATAATGGATTAATTCCTAGAAGAGATCAGAGTATTGAAGAAACTAATAAGGGATTACAAACACTGGATGACAAATGGACTGACTTGAAAAAAGGAGTGACTGATGTTGAACAACCTGTGGTTCCCGACTTGTGGTCCGGAGACCCCTAGGGGTCCACAAAGGCTCCTTAGGAGATCCGTGACTGTTAGGGTTTGTGCACAGCAAAGAGCATGTCCCCTCTCACTGCACTAGTGGGTTCTGTAATAGCTCCCTTTTAAACTTACTATTCAAACCCTTTCTTGTTATCTCACCTTCCCCCCCCCTTAGGCTTCTGTGTATGTTGTTTAATGTGCTGTTTTGTTTACACATTGGGCCTTGCTTTTACCAAGGCTTCTTTAAAACACTCCTCCTTAGGCCATGTGTTAATTCAACTCATTTGCATAATAACTGAAACTCTGCACACCTTTCAAGAACATGTGCAGCATGTGAGGACCACACCCAGCCCTTCAAACCACACCCAGCTCTTCGAACCACACCCAGCCCTGTCTATAAAAGGCAGCCCCCGAGCCTCACCCAGTGCTTGTGCTCGTCTACCTCCCGCTTACCTGAGAACAGATCCCTCGGCGCTGGCACTCCTGCTCTCTACAGACTTTCATTGGCTTCAATGCGCGCAGCTGCTGGCTCTTCCTTCTTCTGGTTTCCGGTTCCTCCTTGCCTCAGCCTCTCTCCTACAAACAACCTGCAAAAGAGAAAGAAGACAAGGTTAGACTGATCAGTATCTCTTGCCAGCAACAAGTAAGTGCAAAACTTTTTATTACCTGAAGGAACTTTGACAACAATTTCTGGATTCGTGTGTGGACGGTTTGAAGCAAGATACCTTCCACGAACATTGTGATTCAGGCTCTTTGTTGCAAGAATACCTTGCGGAGCTTTGTGAAACAAACATTGTTTTTTTTTTATGGAACTTTTAAGAATCGAACAGTGGAAACCATTAACAGCAAGGCAAACAGTAAATCAAGGACTTGCACAAATTACATGCTGTATTTTGATGTAAAAGTACAGTATTTGTTTTCCAAAAGATTCTGGAGATATGGGAAAAGTGAGTCTGCTATTGGGAATTTAGGCTTTAGTTATATTAAGATGAATGTTTGATATTGGTAATTCTGATAACGGTATTTGTTTAATGTTTTAGAAGCTTTACAGTAATAGAAAGCACATCCCAGAGCAGTAACACATTCCAAACCTGGAAACTCAAGACCAGGATCCAAGAGGTACTTTTAGAAGAGAATTTCTAATAAATAAAGGGATAGTCAGGAACCCATTTAGGAATAGGTTGCACTTATCTGTTCTTTGTTTATGTTTCATTAGGCACCAGTTTCTACAGAAGTCAGAAAGGGCCGCAGATTTGTGCAGCACTTCAACAGTGGAAACGCAAGAACGGTGTTGTCTCTCTTTTTTTATTTTATCCACTTCCCCCCTACCCTTGAGCTTCTGTTCTTAGTGCACTGTGTTAAAAACTAGTGTGCTGGAACAAGCAGTTTCAGGGTGGGGTCGGATTGTCTTCAACCTCCATCAGAACTGAACAAGAACTCAGGTGAGCTGGGCTTTGACAGAAGCACAAGCCTTAAAAAAATTCAGTTCTGGTGGACGATGAATACCGGGGAAGAAATAGAGGGCATTGACGTCACGGATATGGCGCAGGCCCTAAATGAGGACTTGGCTCATAATGAATCAGTGTCTGGCATCTTACAACATATGCAAGAGGAAATAGAGAGATTAAAGATGGAGAATACCTCTTTAAAACAGGATTTAAGCAGGTATAAATTTAGGGGATCTCAGTGGAACACAGCTTTTACGCCTTTGTTTAAAACCACCTCAGAGACAGGGGCGCCATCAAAACATACAACTTTGCCTCCCCCAGTTGAGGTTACTGTTAATGTTCCTAATGCTGTGCCCTTAGCAGCACCTGAACGTTTTCATGGAGATAGTAACAAATTCCATGTTTTTATCCATCAATGTCAATTACACTTCGTTTGTAAGCCACAACAGTTCCCTACTGATGCTACGAAAGTGGCATTCGTCTTGTCTTATTTGGGTGGCACAGCAGCCAATTGGTCAATTCCTTTCGTGGATAGAGATGATCCCATCCTCCATAATTGGAATCAATTTAAACGTACCATGACCAGCCTTTTTGCAAAACACACTTTCATGCAGGCAAGTGATAATGAGCTTTTAAATCTTAAACAAGGTAACAAGGATTTATTGACCTATCTCACTAGTTTTAATCGTTTACTCACCGAGACACAGTGGCCAGAAGGAAAGCGTGTCTCCCTTTTTTATAAAGGTTTGAGAGACGAGTTAAAAGACGCGCTGGCTCATATCGTTGATTTGCCAGAAGACTATTCGGACTTTGTAGATTTAGTTGTGAAATTAGAACATAGACTAGGAGAAAGAAAGGGAGATAAATACAAACTGGAATCACGGTTAACTTTTATTAAACACGAGAAGAAAGACACAGATAATAAACTCCCTGAACCTGAGCCTATGCAAATAGGGACACTCAGAGGTCCACTCACATCAGAGGAAAAAGAAAGAAGGAGAAAACTTCAATTATGTTTATATTGTGGCAGGGCAGGTCACTTTGCCAGAGAATGTCCAGTAAAGCCTAAAACTCCACAAAAGGGTGCTGTTTCCTCCACCTCCTCAACTGAATCGGGAAACGATTAAGCTCGACAAGGGGAGAGGTTACTTGTTCGAGAAAACATCTTAATCAAACCTCTAATGCTGCAGCCTTCATGGTACCGCACATTCCTAGACATTTCATAATTCAGGTCGTTTTAATTGTTACTACCCAAGTGAGGCATTCTCTCCCTGTCCTACTGGACTCAGGCGCGACAGGAAATTTTGTGGATAATAAGTTAGCTGAAAACTTAGGACTTCCTATGTGCCTAAAGCCTTGTCCAGAAGCAGTATGTGCAGTGGATGGGTCAGAATTGACCTCTGGATTAATCACAAAACAAACAAGTCCACTTGTTATGGTCTGTCAGAACGGGCACACAGAGGTGATTAGCTTTGATCTGATAGATACTCCTAATTTTGGTTTGATTCTCGGGGTACCCTGGTTAACAACTCATAACCCAAAAATTGACTGGGTGAATAGAACTGTTACTTTGGATTCCTCTTTCTGTAGAACCAATTGCTATCAAGAAGCAGGTACAGAACAGAGCACAGTATTACACTGTGCTAGTGTTACACAAGATGAACCAAGTCTCCCTCCTGAATATTCTGACTTTAAAGACGTCTTTGATCCAGTAAAGGCTAGTGTGCTGCCCCCACATCGGTCTTATGACTGCCGTATAGATCTTATCCCAGGGGCCCCTTTACCTAATAACAGAGTATATGCTTTGACTGACGAAGAAACCAAATACTTAAGAACCTACCTAGATGACCTACTACAGTCTGGGTTCATCCGTCATTCCACATCTCCGGTATCATCTCCACTCTTTTTTATCCCGAAGCCGGATAAATCCCTGCGCGCGTGTATCGATTATAGAGGACTAAATAAGGCTACAATAAAGAATAAATATCCTCTTCCTCTAATACCTGTGTTGTTGGATCAATTAAGACATTCTACTGTATACACTAAACTAGATCTGCGGGGAGCTTACCACCTGGTCCGAGTAAAAGAGGGGGATGAGTGGAAGACAGCTTTCAAGACAAAGTTTGGTTTATTTGAGTACACAGTAATGCCCTTTGGGTTATGTAATGCCCCTGCGGCCTTTCAGTTCTTTATAAATGAGGTCCTACACGAATTCCTGGACGTTTGTGTCATAGTATACATAGACGACATCCTCATTTACTCTAAGAACTCAGAAGAACATACCCAACATGTTCGTGCAGTATTATCAAAGTTAAAAGAAAATCATCTTTTTGCTAAGTTAGAAAAGTGTACTTTTAATGTCAGCAAGGTGGACTTTTTAGGATACTGCCTGTCACCTCAAGGAATAACTATGGATGTAAAGAAAATCAGTGCTATTGCTGATTGGCCAGAACCATCCTCTGTAAAAGATATTCAGAAATTTCTGGGTTTCGCCAATTTTTATAGGAGGTTTATTGCACATTTTGCAGACATTGCGGCCCCAATAACTACCTTGTTGCGGAAAGGGCAACGATTTCTTTGGACTGATGAGGCGGCACACGCCTTTCAACTCCTAAAACAAAAGTTCACTTCAGCCCCAATTCTGAAACATCCTGATCCTGACTTGCCCTTTTTTGTTGAAGCGGATGCTTCACAAGTAGCTTTAGGAGGAGTTCTCTCTCAACGAGATATAGTAGATGGCCAGTTACATCCTATAGCCTTCTATTCCAAAAAGTTATTACCAGCTGAACAAAATTACACTGTGGCTGAAAGGGAACTACTAGCTATCAAAGTAGCCTTTTCAGAATGGAGGCATCATTTAATGGGAGCCAAGTACCCAGTTACAATCTTTTCTGACCATAAGAACCTACAGTTTTTTGGATCACTTAAAGCACTAACACCACGTCAGATGCGCTGGTTAAATTTTTTTAGCACATTTGACTTTGTTATAACCTATAGACCAGGTGCACAACAAATTCAATCTGATGTGTTATCTAGATACGGACATACCTCAGACATGAAACAAGATAAAATAGGAGAACCCATTATTCCTCCCCAAAAGTTTTTGGCACCAGTACAACAGAAGGATTTCATCACAGATCTATATAATGCACACATGCAAATAGCACCTCAGGATTGGTTAAAGGATTCCCATAACACAATACAACGAGGTTTATTGTATCACGACAACATGCTGTTAGTGCCCACCTCTGAATTACAAACACAGGTGATAATTTGGCATCACGCCTCACCATTGGCAGGTCATCCTGGTTGGGTAAAAACCCTGGAAAATGTGCAAAAACACTTTTGGTGGGACACTATAAGAAAGGACATTAAGCAATTTGTCACTACCTGTCCAATTTGTGCAAGACATAAATCTTCTCATAAGGCCCCTGACGGCTTGTTAATACCAATGCCAACACCCAAGCAACCTTGGCACACTGTGAGCGTAGACTTTATTGTAGGCTTACCACCTGTAAAATCCTTCACAACAGTGTTGGTTATAGTGGATTTTTTATCTAAAATGGCACATTTTGTACCATTACGGAAATTACCCACGGCGGCAGAATTTGCCGATATTTTTATAAGGGAAATTGTGCGTTTACATGGTTTGCCAAGCAAAGTGGTGTCAGATCGAGGGAGCCAGTTCAACTCTAGATTTTGGAAAAAATTATGTGAAAAACTGAAAATAGATGTGGCATTATCCACTGCTTTCCACCCAGAGACAGATGGACAGACTGAACGACTGAACCAAACCTTACTTCAAACGCTACGTTGTTTATTGGCTGATTATTCTAGTGAATGGTTGGAAGCTCTCCCTGTAGCGGAGTTTGTTTATAATAATACTGAGCATTCAGCTCTACTTTGCTCACCATTCTATTTCTTGCAGGGGTATCATCCAAGAGCTATACCCATTTTGTTAGAAGAGTCCCTGTTGCCTACAGTAACGGATAGACTAACGAGGTTAGGTGACATACAAGACAAAGCCAGGAAACATTTATTAAAGTACAAGGAAAGCATGAAAAGACAAGCAGACAAACACAGATCTGAGGCCCCAATGTATAAAATTGGTGACAAGGTATGGCTCTCCACAAAGAACCTAAACATAGAGGGATCCCGAAAGCTGCAACCACGTTTCATTGGACCCTTTAGTATAACTGCCATAGTAAACCCGGTAACAGTAAAATTAGATTTACCAAAAGAATATCCAGTACATACTACATTCCATGTGTCCTTGCTTAAGCCGTACAACCCAAAAACCCGACCTGAACCACCACCTCCACCCATACCAATTAAGGGAAATCTAGAATATGAAGTGAAAAGCATAAAAGACTCAAAAAGAATTAGTGGACGTCTGTTTTATTTAGTAGAATGGAAAGGATATGATGAATCTGAGAATTCATGGGAACCAGCATCATATGTACATGCCCCACAGCTGATTAGACGGTTTTATTTAAAAAACCCAGGAAAACCCCGTCCTGTAGGAGGGCCTTTGAGGGGGGCAACTGTTAGGGTTTGTGCACAGCAAAGAGCATGTCCCCTCTCACTGCACTAGTGGGTTCTGTAATAGCTCCCTTTTAAACTTACTATTCAAACCCTTTCTTGTTATCTCACCTTCCCCCCCCCTTAGGCTTCTGTGTATGTTGTTTAATGTGCTGTTTTGTTTACACATTGGGCCTTGCTTTTACCAAGGCTTCTTTAAAACACTCCTCCTTAGGCCATGTGTTAATTCAACTCATTTGCATAATAACTGAAACTCTGCACACCTTTCAAGAACATGTGCAGCATGTGAGGACCACACCCAGCCCTTCAAACCACACCCAGCTCTTCGAACCACACCCAGCCCTGTCTATAAAAGGCAGCCCCCGAGCCTCACCCAGTGCTTGTGCTCGTCTACCTCCCGCTTACCTGAGAACAGATCCCTCGGCGCTGGCACTCCTGCTCTCTACAGACTTTCATTGGCTTCAATGCGCGCAGCTGCTGGCTCTTCCTTCTTCTGGTTTCCGGTTCCTCCTTGCCTCAGCCTCTCTCCTACAAACAACCTGCAAAAGAGAAAGAAGACAAGGTTAGACTGATCAGTATCTCTTGCCAGCAACAAGTAAGTGCAAAACTTTTTATTACCTGAAGGAACTTTGACAACAATTTCTGGATTCGTGTGTGGACGGTTTGAAGCAAGATACCTTCCACGAACATTGTGATTCAGGCTCTTTGTTGCAAGAATACCTTGCGGAGCTTTGTGAAACAAACATTGTTTTTTTTTTATGGAACTTTTAAGAATCGAACAGTGGAAACCATTAACAGCAAGGCAAACAGTAAATCAAGGACTTGCACAAATTACATGCTGTATTTTGATGTAAAAGTACAGTATTTGTTTTCCAAAAGATTCTGGAGATATGGGAAAAGTGAGTCTGCTATTGGGAATTTAGGCTTTAGTTATATTAAGATGAATGTTTGATATTGGTAATTCTGATAACGGTATTTGTTTAATGTTTTAGAAGCTTTACAGTAATAGAAAGCACATCCCAGAGCAGTAACACATTCCAAACCTGGAAACTCAAGACCAGGATCCAAGAGGTACTTTTAGAAGAGAATTTCTAATAAATAAAGGGATAGTCAGGAACCCATTTAGGAATAGGTTGCACTTATCTGTTCTTTGTTTATGTTTCATTAGGCACCAGTTTCTACAGAAGTCAGAAAGGGCCGCAGATTTGTGCAGCACTTCAACAGTGGAAACGCAAGAACGGTGTTGTCTCTCTTTTTTTATTTTATCCACTTCCCCCCTACCCTTGAGCTTCTGTTCTTAGTGCACTGTGTTAAAAACTAGTGTGCTGGAACAAGCAGTTTCAGGGTGGGGTCGGATTGTCTTCAACCTCCATCAGAACTGAACAAGAACTCAGGTGAGCTGGGCTTTGACAGTGACTGCTGAGAAAATGTAATAATATTAACAGGTTAGGTCCCCAACTTTGAGTAATGACTCACTGAGGGGGGGTTTCTGGATTCCAATAATGATTCAGAGGGGGTCCTGGGGTTCCAGTACTGATTAAGTGGGGGTTCACAGAGGCCAAAAGGTTGGGAACCACTTGCCTAGAAGACTCTAATGCGAAGATCAATAGAACGCAGTCACAAATATCTCTTCCTCAATAAAAAGCAGAGGATTTGGAAAATCACAGCAGGAAGAATACACTTAGAATGTATGGCCTGCCAGAAAGATCAGAAGGGTTTGATGCTGCTCACTGTTTTAAAACCGTTATACCTAACATGTTAGACTTGCAATCATAAATATTCAAAGAACACATAGATTGGCGGAATAACCAAAGTTTGCTTCTCCGTCTAACCGACCTAGAGGTGTTATTAGCCTTTTTAGGGTCGAGCCTGCGTCGCATGTGCTTGCGCATGCGTTTCACTTGCGAGACGCTTTAGTAGATAGAAAAGGGCTCAGAGCCCAGTCATTGTCACGTCAGTGTCTTTCATTGGTTCATGGGCTTGCCTTTCAAAATCTGCTTGCTTTCATTAGTGGAAGGCACGCATACGTCACGCCTTTTCCGGTGGTTAGCCCTCCTCGAGCACAGAGACAAACTACTGAAAACATCTCAGGCTCGCTGTTTTCCGTCCGATTTGTGGACTACTTTTTATCTTTTTTTCACAGAATGATCTCGCTTGGCAGAAGTCGAACGCTTTGCATGACATTAACCCTGTTACATAGTTCATTGCACTTTTGCTGATAGGTTTCACTACGAGTGAACTGCAGCAGCGCTGTTTTTTTCCATTTAATGTGTCAATAAAAGTCCGGTTGGGCGTTTACAACTGCTAATAGCTGTAACTCGGAGAAATGCGAGACCCTATTGCATTGCAAATGCTTGTTCTCAAATATACTGATTCATGAAGGTCATTATGGCTGTGATAGCGATCCAATGTTAATAATACATTAGTGCCATAGAAGTTAGCATATGGTGACTTGCAAACCTTTAAAAGCCTAACAGATAAAATAAATGTGAAAATGTGCATGTTTGAATTATTGTGGACAATGTGGACTCCATTTGTATTTGACATGATGTTTCAACATGAAGATATTGTTCATTCATGTTTGAGTGAATTACTGAAATGAATTACTGTTCAAAGTATTATCTTTAAGAAGAAACAGTAGAAATGAAGTATGTTATGAGTACTAAATGAATATAATTTAATCATACTTATATTGAATGAAATGAATTTTATTGACGTGAGTTACATGTGTGTGTAGAAAAATAAATGCACATTCAAAACTGTTCTAATATGTCATAAATAATCTTTGCGGTAAAATAATTTGCTTTGATTGCTATGATTCAATTGTAAGGTGCGCAATAGGATATATGTCTATTAATTGCCTTAATGTGCATTTAGGCTTTCTTAGCTGGACTAGACCTGAAGGTTCATTCTTGCAGCAGTAGAAGAAAATTACTTGCTTATTCTGTTCTCTCTGACCCTAGTTTTTCTCTAGGTTGCTGACGTAATGTTGAATGTTCATAATATCTTGAAGATGAAGAAAATGTTTCAGTGTTAGCTTTGTAACAATATTTGTTCAAGCTGTCGAACAAGACAGGAAGCTTTAATAATTCTCATGTGAAAATTGTTTAGCTCATCCTGTGTATTGTGAGAAAGAATTTTGAAGTAACAAACAACTAGAAAATGTAATATTTTGGCGGAACTGTATGAAATCATTAAAATGACTAAATGCTTTCTCTGAAAAAATTGGGAAAACTGATGGTGTCAGCAGCTACCACTGGATGCTGAATCTTGTGCATAAGATGAGCTCACCCTAAGGACCAATTAAAAGGCCCATTGACAATTCTAATTAGTGAGAGACTTTGAAACTTTGAGTTAGTATGTCTAGTAGTCTGCCAGAGTCAATCTACCTCTGCCTTGAGTATTCTGCTGCCACCCCCTGTCCCTCTTCAAGTCTTCTGATGTGTTTCCTCTTAGTCCTAATTGCCCCACTTGCTTATGCTGTTCAGTATTAATATGCCCAAATTAATTCTGTACTGCTGACCTGTCCAATGTGCAGCCCGTGTACTGCACTTTCCTGATGTTGCTGTCTATTGATTCTTAGAGAAGGTGAGCACACTTCTGATGAAACTTTCCTGTCTGCTGTCCCATGAGGAGAGGTATAACTAGTGTGGTTTCTTGTTTCCTTTTCAGCTTATTTAATTACACCAGCATACTTTTGTAAAGAGCTGCCACAGTTAGATAATTTTTCTAAATTATTTTTGTTTTTCCATGTTTGCTTTTGCCCACATGTGTTAGCCCAGTCCCACACATGCAAGTGCAAATTCGTGTTAGAGATAAGGATAGCCCAGCTCTGAAATTGATTGCTAAAATTGTAATTTAATGACATATTGATGTCACCATCATCTGCTTTGAAGTCTGATATTACTGTGCACATTGTTGTTTTGCTGATTTATGTCATTCTTAAGCAGTGCTTAACAGTATCGATGTTAACTAGGCTAAATCTTTTTAGAATTTTTTGTTAACCTATGCTTTTCATGTTTGTTTATAATTTAGTTTAGTGCACCATATACGTTACTTTTATTTCGGCATTGTAATAAAGCTTTGAAACTTTATTCATTTTGGAGTTTGATTTGGAGTTTAAATTGTTCATGGTGTCTAGAGTTGTTTATAGTTCTTATGTTATTGATCTGTGTTGAACGAATCTCACTACTACACACCTCACTGAGTCCAAAGATGAAGGCGACTTCTGATGGTGGGATAAGGTATGGTGTCTCACCAGCGCGCTAGTGGTTTCTGAACCTGAGGCAGGAAGAAGACCGCCACGAGCACACCAAAAGATGCAAAGGCAAAGAAACAATTTTCATGGTCTGGTCATAACTTATGTTTCTCTCAAGATATTCCTAAAGTCAATGTTGATAGACAAAAGCAAATCTTAGAAATGCAAACAGAACAAAGAACTCTTAATGCCATATGTGGTCTTTTTCATCCATGCCTTTTCAAAGTTACACATAAAAAGATAATGTTGTGGGTTCTCCTTAGTGCCCGGGTTGGACACCCATATTTTAGCATTAGGCTCATTGCCTGTGACTTTTACATGTTTTTATTCAATTTTTGGCACAGCCAGCCTATAGCTCTTTTTTAATATATTTTAATCAGATGCTTCATTCTGAGAAGACATAAGGCCTGATTCTAAGCTCCCGCCGCCCGCCAAGCGGGAACTGCCAGAAGACCGTTCCGCGGTCAAAAGACCGCGGCGGTCATTCTGGGTTTCCCACTGGGCTGGCGGGTGACCGCCAAAAGTCCGCCCGCCAGCCCAGTGGGAAACACCCTTCCCACGAGGAAGCCGGCTCCGAATGGAGCCGGCGGAGTGGGAAGGTGCGACGGGTGCAGTTGCACCCGTCGCGAATTTCAGTGTCTGCAAAGCAGACACTGAAATTCTTTGTGGGGCCCTCTTACGGGGGCCCCTGCAGTGCCCATGCCATTGGCATGGGCACTGCAGGGGCCCCCATGGGCCCCACGACACCCCATACCGCCATCCTGTTCCTGGCAGGCGACCCGCCAGGAACAGGATGGCGGTATGGGGTGTCAGAATCCCCATGGCGGCGCAGCAAGCTGCGCCGCCATGGCGGATTCCCATGGGCAGCGGAAAGTCGGCGGTACACCGCCGGCTTTCCGCTTCTGGCCGCGGCTGTACCGCCGCGGTCAGAATGCCCGGCGGAGCACCGCCAGCCTGTTGGCGGTGCTACCGCCAACCACCGCCCTGGCGGTATTTACCGCCAGGGTCAGAATGACCCCCATAGTTATATGTGCTGCACATTATATCAGCCCTTTATTCACATTACACTTTGTGCCATGTACAGTGCTCTCATATTCAGTACATAATATTCTAACTCATATTCACACTCCAGGAGCTCAAGAGTCAGTCGGCAATTTCAAACACATTGGTACTGTAGATTATTATATAAACACCACATATGCCTAAAGGGGGCAGGAGGCTTTCCAGTCATGGATGTCCTGGGGTGCACAACATTTCATTCACAGCTTTGCTGATCCTAGCGGTGATTCTGCAGCTACACAAGAGGGTTGCCATCCAGACAACAAGCAGGCCCGTGCCATCCTTTTTAGGTATGGGGTTGAGGTCCCTCCCTTAGATCTGGACCGGCATAAGGGTTAACAGAACTATGCTCCCAGATTTTAGACATATTGTGTAGGTAGGAATCTTCAAGCTTTTAGCCTCATACAAAGATGGTGGGGTTGTCAATTCATCAAAATGTCAAGGGTAGCGAATGTAACAGCACATGTCATTTGATGACATCACAGATAATGGTGGTAAATTGCCTTTGGCCCACTGTTACTCTCCCCTTTTCGTCACACTGATTGTAGCAATAATCACTGTACTGTTTCATCTGCCTTGTTATCGCAGCTCATGCTTTTTTTACTCAAATGGAATTGCTTCAATAAATGCACTTAAATCTATTTTGTATTTCTTATTCTGCTTTGGCATATATGAGTCTCTGAGTAACTGAGTGAAAGGGGTATGCTCTGTTCACCACGACTTTCATGAGGAGCCAGAGTGTCAGGTTTAGGTTGCCACAAATCACCTTTCCTTTCTGTTGAGTGACACAGTATGGGCTAGCCAGGAGTTAGGCTGGCAGCTTCCAGTAGGTGTTGGACCAACTCAGTCACCCAAACTTGGTGGTGCTGCAGTCCAATAACATGTAGTCTTATTATCACAAGAAGAACCGCACAACAATGAGACAACAACATTTGAAGATCCTACTAAATTGAGGACATTTTTGGATGACTGTAAAGAAGATACCATGGATACTTCTATAGTTTCTCACTGACTGATAGCTATTTACTGACAATTGTATGAATTCTGTTGACACACATGATAATACAAATGCTTATTTTCACCTTTATTCTTGTAGGTTATTTAAGTCTCAACCTTTGTCATTGTGTCTTTGTGTTTCGTCATACATGGTCACATCCTGATCAGACTTGGAGTGCAGGGGTGTTGTCTTCTTCATGTGGCCTCACCAACCTCAACCTTTTGTTTTGTTTGTAAATATGTGCTTTTTCTTCTTGCGTTTGCTGTGACTCTTCAGCTTTCATTCTCTTTTCATTTATATCTCTCATTCTCATCTATTGTTCCAACCTCTCCTTTTCACCTCTAATGTAATCCGTCTTTGTTTTCTTTAGCAACATTATGAATTCATAATGGATATGTTTTTATGTTTATGATAGTTCTTTAATAATTCTTTAAAGTGTAGCCCTTTAGGTTTTAACTTATTGTTTCAGTATGGTAGTTTGAATGAATGGTAAGGGATTAGTTTCTCCAATTAAAAGTCAAAGGGGCAGATTTAAGAAAAGTGGCACTGCACCTTGTGCAGAACCACTTTCCTAGCGCCCCTCAGCACCCCCCTACTGCCACATTGTGTGCGCCGTATTTAAAAAGTGGGGCACCATGGTGCAAGGGAGAGGGCAATAGCATAATTTTGTTTTACACTGTTGATGAACTCTGCAGGAGTAGCACCAAAACTTTAGCACCACTCCTGCAGAATACATAGGGGGCATTATAAATAATGGAAGCCACCTTTTAACGCCTCCTCTAAGCAGGTGTCAAAAGTGCAGAAAAAAATTGCCCCATTTTTTTGGCACCCCTAACAGGGGAATTCCACCCTTGCATACATTATACCTGGAAGAGGCTTAATGTGGTGCAAGGGTTTACAAAGTGACACAATGCATGCATTGCACCACTTTGTAAATATGGCGTAGGAAAATGCCACTTTAGCGCCACCTTAGCATCTAAAAATGATGCTATGGCGATGCAGGGGTGGCACTAGGGGCCATTAAATCTGGCTAAAAAGGGTTTGAGCTCAAATTGCCAGTCTTAAAGCAAACATAGCATTAGTGCAGGGAACTAATCTTGTTGAAAAAGAAATATTGAAGCTTAAATAGTGGTGGGGAATGTTTTTTTGTCTCCAGGTTCGGGAAAAAGAAAGGAGTGATCATTCTATGTGATAAATATCTTGACATTCAACTTATATCTCAAGAGAGTGATGATGAGGGAAGACCAGTGGCTGTTAAATCATTTATTAAAAATGTTGCTTTCACCAATTTCAATGTATATGGTCCAACGCAAACAGACAAATTAACATTTCTTAAATGCTAAAATTTAGATGACACTTTAATCCTTGGCGGAGACTGTAGCCAGATATTTGATCCTTTTCTTGACTTTACTTTTTTCCCAAACAAAATGTATGAACAATTTGTCAGTCCAAAAACTCAGAGGTCACTTGTTGATGCAAGGAGACTGTGTAATCCTACTTTAAGGGAGTACACCTGTTTCTCTCCAGTTCATCATTCCCATTTTAGAATTATCATATATTTGTATCAAAGCAGTATTGTATCACAAATCTTAATCAATGCTGAGGTTGTAACAATTCTAATATGCAGTCATGCTCATATCAGCATTGATCTTGATTTGTTATGTGCACCAAATGCAAACTGACAATGGAGATTTAACAATGCTCTTTTAATGGATGAGTCCTTGACACACTCCTTTCAGAAATGTACTATTTTCTTCAGTCTTAACTCTACTAGTGATGTTTTTTATACAAGTGGTTTGGTACTCCTTCAAGGCGGCAGCTAAGGATTTCATAATCACCTATTTATCAAATAAAAGTAAAATAGAGAACTGTATAATATTATGCATAACATAAAAAATTAGAACATCATTATTATTCATCTAAATCCAAACCATGCTTAAATGAGGTTATGAAAGCGAAATTCCAATTTAATGAAAATGTCAACAGAAAATGCTTCTTCTTACCTTCTTAGGTCCATTGCTAAATATTATGATGGACAGAATAAAGCTGGGAACCTTTTGGCAAACTATCTCAAAATTAAAAAAGATAGAACTAAGGTGGAATATATTTTAAAGAATGATAAATACCATTTATTTAAGAATTATGATATTCTAAATTAATTTTCCCAATTTTATAAAGATTTATATACCCTGAATTTATACCTCAACATGAGCGTATTGTGGAATATTTTGCCTCCATACAACCAAACACTGGGAAGGATATCAGTGTTCATTCATTGGAAATGGACATCTCTTGTGAAGAGATTACTAAAGTACGTAATTTAATTACAATTACAAGCCAAAGCATTAGGTCCAGTTTTGTTTTCAATTGAATTGTATTCATTTAATTTCTCACATTTTATTCTTAAAATTGTATGATTTGTTTAATTACTTTTCTAACAGAGGGACAGTTCCGGGGACCTTTCAATATGCATTGATTTGTTTAATCTATAAAGGAGATGGATATCCGAGATTCTGTAAGAATTTTACACCAATATTCTAGTTTAATATTAATTGTAAGATCTTTGCAGAAATTACTGCTTTGCATTTAAATCTACTCCTGCCTGGAATGCTGAAATAAGATAATTATGGTATTGTTAAAAGTGGATTTATCTCTTGTGAGAAGGTAGCCTCTTTCTAGCCTTGTTACCCCCACTTTTGGCCTGTTTGTGAGTGTATGTCAGGGTGTTTGTCACTGTTTTCACTGTCTCACTGGGATCCTGATAGCCAGGCCTCAGTGCTCATAGTGAAAACACTATGTTTTCAGTATGGTTGTTATGTGTCACTGGGATCCTGCTGGTCAGGACCCCAGTGCTCATAGGTTTGTGGCCTATATGTATGTGTCACTGGGACCCTGTCACACAGGGCCCCACTGCTCATAGGTGTGCATGTATATGTTCCCTGTGTGGTGCCTAACTGTCTCACTGAGGCTCTGCTAACCAGAACCTCAGTGGTTATGCTCTCTCATTTCTTTCCAAATTGTCACTGACAGGCTAGTGACCATTTTTACCAATTTACATTGGCTTACTGGAACACCCTTATAATCCCCTAGTATATGGTACTGAGGTACCCAGGGTATTGGGGTTCCAGGAGATCCCTATGGGCTGCAGCATTTCTTTTGCCACCCATAGGGAGCTCTGACAATTATTACACAGGCCTGCCACTGCAGCCTGAGTGAAATAACGTCCACGTTATTTCACAGCCATTTTACACTGCACTTAAGTAACTTATAAGTCACCTATATGTCTAACCTTTACCTGGTAAAGGTTAGGTGCAAAGTTACTTAGTGTGAGGGCACCCTGGCACTAGCCAAGGTGCCCCCACATTGTTCAGAGCCAATTCACTGAACTTTGTGAGTGCGGGGACACCATTACACGCGTGCACTACATATAGGTCACTACCTATATGTAGCTTCACCATGGTAACTCCGAATATGGCCATGTAACATGTCTATGATCATGGAATTGCCCCCTCTATGCCATCCTGGCATTGTTGGTACAATTCCATGATCCCAGTGGTCTGTAGCACAGACCCTGGTACTGCCAAACTGCCCTTCCTGGGGTTTCTCTGCAGCTGCTGCTGCTGCCAACCCCTCAGACAGGCATCTGCCCTCCTGGGGTCCAGCCAGGCCTGGCCCAGGATGGCAGAACAAAGAACTTCCTCTGAGAAAGGGTGTAACACCCTCTCCCTTTGGAAAATGGTGTGAAGGCAGGGGAGGAGTAGCCTCCCCCAGCCTCTGGAAATGCTTTGTTGGGCACAGAGGTGCCCAATTCTGCATAAGCCAGTCTACACCGGTTCAGGGACCCCTTAGCCCCTGCTCTGGCGCGAAACTGGACAAAGGAAAGGGGAGTGACCACTCCCCTGACCTGCACCTCCCCTGGGAGGTGTCCAGAGCTCCTCCAGTGTGCTCCAGACCTCTGCCATCTTGGAAACAGAGGTGCTGCTGGCACACTGGACTGCTCTGAGTGGCCAGTGCCACCAGGTGACGTCAGAGACTCCTGCTGATAGGCTCCTTCAGGTGTTAGTAGCCTTTCCTCTCTCCTAGGTAGCCAAACCCTCTTTTCTGGCTATTTAGGGTCTCTGTCTCTGGGGAAACTTTAGATAACGAATGCATGAGCTCAGCCGAGTTCCTCTGCATCTCCCTCTTCACCTTCTGATAAGGAATCGACCGCTGACCGCGCTGGAAGCCTGCAAACCTGCAACATAGTAGCAAAGACGACTACTGCAACTCTGTAACGCTGATCCTGCCGCCTTCTCGACTGTTTTCCTGCTTGTGCATGCTGTGGGGGTAGTCTGCCTCCTCTCTGCACCAGAAGCCCCGAAGAAATCTCCCGTGGGTCGACGGAATCTTCCCCCTGCAACCGCAGGCACCAAAAAGCTGCATCTCCGGTCCCTTGGGTCTCCTCTCAGCACGACGAGCGAGGTCCCTCGAATCCAGCGACACCGTCCAAGTGACCCCCACAGTCCAGTGACTCTTCAGCCCAAGTTTGGTGGAGGTAAGTCCTTGCCTCACCTCGCTGGGCTGCATTGCTGGGAACCGCGACTTTGCAAGCTTCTCCGGCCCCTGTGCACTTCCGGCGGAAATCCTTCGTGCACAGCCAAGCCTGGGTCCACGGCACTCTAACCTGCATTGCACGACTTTCTAAGTTGGTCTCCGGCGACGTGGGACTCCTTTGTGCAACTTCGGCGAGCACCGTTTCACGCATCCTCGTAGTGCCTGTTTCTGGCACTTCTCCGGGTGCTACCTGCTTCAGTGAGGGCTCCTTGTCTTGCTCGACGTCCCCTCTCTCTGCAGGTCCAATTTGCGACCTCCTGGTCCCTCCTGGGCCCCAGCAGCGTCCAAAAACGCCAAACGCACGATTTGCGTGTAGCAAGGCTTGTTGGCGTCCATCCGGCGGGAAAACACTTCTGCACGACTCTCCAAGGCGTGGGGGATCCATCCTCCAAAGGGGAAGTCTCTAGCCCTTGTCGTTCCTGCAGTATTCACAGTTCTTCAGCCTAGTAAGAGCTTCTTTGCACCAACCGCTGGCATTTCTTGGGCATCTGCCCATCTCCGAGCTGCTTGTGACTTTTGGACTTGGTCCCCTTGTTCCACAGGTACCTTCAGACAGGAATCCATCGTTGTTGCATTGCTGATTTGTGTTTTCCTTGCATTCTCCCTCTAACACGACTATTTTGTCCTTAGGGGAACTTTGGTGCACTTTGCACTCACTTTTCAGGGTCTTGGGGAGGGTTATTTTTCTAACTCTCACTATTTTCTAATAGTCCCAGCGACCCTCTACAAGGTCACATAGGTTTGGGGTCCATTCGTGGTTCACATTCCACTTTTGGAGTATATGGTTTGTGTTGCCCCTATCCCTATGTTTCCCCATTGCATCCTATTGTAACTATACATTGTTTGCACTGTTTTCTAAGACTATACTGCATATTTTTGCTATTGTGTATATATATCTTGTGTATATTTCCTATCCTCTTACTGAGGGTACACTCTAAGATACTTTGGCATATTGTCATAAAAATAAAGTACCTTTATTTTTAGTATAACTGTGTATTGTGTTTTCTTATGATATTGTGCATATGACACTAAGTGGTACTGTAGTAGCTTCACACGTCTCCTAGTTCAGCCTGAGCTGCTTTGCTAAGCTACCATTATCTATCAGCCTAAGCTGCTAGACACCCTATACACTAATAAGGGATAACTGGGCCTGGTGCAAGGTGCAAGTACCCCTTGGTACTCACTACAAGCCAGTCCAGCCTCCTACATTGGTTGTGCAGTGGTGGGATAAGTGCTTTGAGACTACTTACCACTCTTGTCATTGTACTTTTCATAAGAGAAAAATATACAAAACAAGGTCAGTGTATATACACATAGCCAAAAAGTTTTGCATTTCCTCTTTTCACTCTTTTCTAAGTGCTGAAAAGTACTTCTAAACTTTCAAAAAAGTTCTTAAAAGTTTAAAAAGTTTTTTCTGTCTTTCCAAAAAGTTCTGAAAACTTTTTTTTTCTCTTTTGTCTATCACTTTAACTCTCTCTAAAAATGTCTGGCACAGGCCAAAAAGTTGAACTGTCCAAACTTGCATATGATCACCTTAGCTGGAAAGGAGCAAGGAGTCTCTGCATAGAGAGAGGTTTGAGTGTAGGGAAGAATCCTTCTTTAGAACTGTTAATTAATATGCTTAGAGTACAGGATAAGGCCATAAGTGCCCAATCTGTAGAAAAAGTAGCTAATGGTTCTCAATCTGATCCAGGGACTCCCCCAGGAAAAGGTTCAGGAAAGAAACTTCTCAGCCTGCCCATTACTAGACAGTCTAGCATAGTTGGTACAGAGGTTGAATCACATCATACTGATGATGTGCTCTCACATTATGCTGGTAGCCAAGCTGTTAGGGTGCCCTTGGTAAGGGACAGGTCTCCTTCTGTTCATTCCCATCACACCTCTGTATCTAGAAATGTCCCTCCCACCCACCCTGATGACAGATTGTTAGAAAGGGAGCTCAATAGATTGAGAGTGGAGCAAACCAGACTGAAGCTCAAGAAGCAACAGCTGGATTTGGATAGACAGTCTTTAGAAATAGAGAGGGAAAGACAGAAAATGGGTTTAGATACCCATGGTGGCAGCAGCAGTATTCCCCATAGTCATCCTGCAAAAGAGCATGATTCCAGGAATCTGCATAAGATAGTTCCCCCTTACAAGGAGGGGGATGACATTAACAAGTGGTTTGCTGCACTTGAGAGGGCCTGTGTTGTACAGGATGTCCCTCAAAAGCAGTGGGCTGCTATCCTATGGCTATCATTTACTGGAAAAGGTAGGGATAGGCTCCTTACTGTAAAAGAAAATGATGCTAATAATTTCCAAGTTCTTAAGAATGCACTCCTGGATGGTTATGGCTTAACCACTGAACAGTACAGGATAAAGTTCAGAGAGACCAAAAAGGAGTCTTCACAAGACTGGGTTGATTTCATTGACCAGGCAGTGAAGGCCTTGGAGGGGTGGTTACATGGCAGTAAAGTTACTGATTATGAAAGCCTGTATAACACAATCCTGAGAGAGCATATACTTAATAATTGTGTGTCTGATTTGTTGCACCAGTACCTGGTAGACTCTGATCTGACCTCTCCCCAAGAATTGGGAAAGAAGGCAGACAAATGGGTCAGAACAAGGGTGAACAGAAAAGTTCATACAGGGGGTGACAAAGATGGCAATAAGAAGAAAGATGGTGAAAAATCTCAAGATAAGCATGGGGATAAGGGTAAAACCAAAGATCCCACTTCAAATCTTAAACACTCTTCAGAGGGTGGGGATAAAACAAATTCTTCCTCTTCTTCCCAACCTGCACACATTAAAAAGCCTTGGTGCTTTGTGTGTAAAAACAGAGGCCATAGGCCAGGGGATAAGTCCTGTCCAGGTAAACCCCCTGAGCCTACCACCACTAATACATCAAGCTCTAGTGCCCCTAGCAGTAGTGGTACTAGTGGTGGGACTGCTGGCAACAGTCAAGCAAAGGGTGTAGTTGGGTTCACTTATGGGTCCATAGTGGAAACTGATGTAATCAGTCCCAAGACAGTTTCTGTCACACCTAGTGGCATTGGCCTTGCCACACTGGCTGCTTGTCCCCTTACAATGGATAAGTACAGGCAGACAGTTTCAATAAATGGTGTTGAGGCCTTGGCCTACAGGGACACAGGTGCCAGTTTCACTTTGGTGACTGAAAACCTAGTGCCTCCTGAACAACACATCATTGGACAACAGTATAAGATTATTGATGTCCATAACTCCACTAAGTTTCTTCCCTTAGCTATAATTCAGTTTAGTTGGGGTGGAGTTACTGGCCCTAAGCAGGTGGTGGTATCACCTAGCTTACCTGTAGACTGTCTCTTAGGTAATGACCTAGAGGCCTCAGGTTGGGCTGATGTAGAGTTTTATGCCCATGCAGCCATGCTGGGCATCCCTGAGGAATTGTTCCCTCTCATTTCAAGTGAAATGAAAAAGCAAAGGAGAGAAGGCCTGAAAACTCAGGATCCCTCTCCATCAACAGGTAAAAAGGGTATCACAGTATCCCCTAACCACCCTACCATTCAGGATACTATTCCTGTGGTGGGAGAAACCTCTCCTAGGGTGGCACCTGTTCCAAGGGAATCATCAGCTGGCAAAGCTGGACTCCCTGAGGTAGAAGTACCTCTCTGTGGGATAACTAACATTGGTGAGAAAAAGAGCACCATTTTAGTTAACATGGAGCATCCCTCCAACCCTCCCAGAGAAACTTTAGTGCAGAAACTCTGCACTGCCTCACAACACTTAGGACAGCATCCCTGCCCTAGTGTGGAGCTGATAGGACAGCATCCCTGCCCTGCTCCAACTCAAGAGAAACAGCATCCCTGTTCTCTCTTCCAGCCAGATGGACAAAGTTTTTGCCCAGCTATGGCTTTTCTGAGACAGCATCCCTGTCTGGCATTTCCATCACTACAAATAGGTTCAGTGGACAATTCCCACTGCTCTAAACTAAAACTTACTGATAGAAACTCTGAAAATACATCTTCACATTGTTGCTTAGCTAAAAAACTTCAAACAGGGTGGTTTACATCCCCACAGGGAAGTAACCATATAGTGGATGATAAAGGGAGTAACCAGTCTATTGCAGAGCTACTCTCTACTTATCACCACTTAGACAATAAAGTCTCAACTGGCCAAGGTTAGCCTTATTGTCCTTCGTTTGGGGGGGGGTTGTGTGAGAAGGTAGCCTCTTTCTAGCCTTGTTACCCCCACTTTTGGCCTGTTTGTGAGTGTATGTCAGGGTGTTTGTCACTGTTTTCACTGTCTCACTGGGATCCTGATAGCCAGGCCTCAGTGCTCATAGTGAAAACACTATGTTTTCAGTATGGTTGTTATGTGTCACTGGGATCCTGCTGGTCAGGACCCCAGTGCTCATAGGTTTGTGGCCTATATGTATGTGTCACTGGGACCCTGTCACACAGGGCCCCACTGCTCATAGGTGTGCATGTATATGTTCCCTGTGTGGTGCCTAACTGTCTCACTGAGGCTCTGCTAACCAGAACCTCAGTGGTTATGCTCTCTCATTTCTTTCCAAATTGTCACTGACAGGCTAGTGACCATTTTTACCAATTTACATTGGCTTACTGGAACACCCTTATAATCCCCTAGTATATGGTACTGAGGTACCCAGGGTATTGGGGTTCCAGGAGATCCCTATGGGCTGCAGCATTTCTTTTGCCACCCATAGGGAGCTCTGACAATTATTACACAGGCCTGCCACTGCAGCCTGAGTGAAATAACGTCCACGTTATTTCACAGCCATTTTACACTGCACTTAAGTAACTTATAAGTCACCTATATGTCTAACCTTTACCTGGTAAAGGTTAGGTGCAAAGTTACTTAGTGTGAGGGCACCCTGGCACTAGCCAAGGTGCCCCCACATTGTTCAGAGCCAATTCACTGAACTTTGTGAGTGCGGGGACACCATTACACGCGTGCACTACATATAGGTCACTACCTATATGTAGCTTCACCATGGTAACTCCGAATATGGCCATGTAACATGTCTATGATCATGGAATTGCCCCCTCTATGCCATCCTGGCATTGTTGGTACAATTCCATGATCCCAGTGGTCTGTAGCACAGACCCTGGTACTGCCAAACTGCCCTTCCTGGGGTTTCTCTGCAGCTGCTGCTGCTGCCAACCCCTCAGACAGGCATCTGCCCTCCTGGGGTCCAGCCAGGCCTGGCCCAGGATGGCAGAACAAAGAACTTCCTCTGAGAAAGGGTGTAACACCCTCTCCCTTTGGAAAATGGTGTGAAGGCAGGGGAGGAGTAGCCTCCCCCAGCCTCTGGAAATGCTTTGTTGGGCACAGAGGTGCCCAATTCTGCATAAGCCAGTCTACACCGGTTCAGGGACCCCTTAGCCCCTGCTCTGGCGCGAAACTGGACAAAGGAAAGGGGAGTGACCACTCCCCTGACCTGCACCTCCCCTGGGAGGTGTCCAGAGCTCCTCCAGTGTGCTCCAGACCTCTGCCATCTTGGAAACAGAGGTGCTGCTGGCACACTGGACTGCTCTGAGTGGCCAGTGCCACCAGGTGACGTCAGAGACTCCTGCTGATAGGCTCCTTCAGGTGTTAGTAGCCTTTCCTCTCTCCTAGGTAGCCAAACCCTCTTTTCTGGCTATTTAGGGTCTCTGTCTCTGGGGAAACTTTAGATAACGAATGCATGAGCTCAGCCGAGTTCCTCTGCATCTCCCTCTTCACCTTCTGATAAGGAATCGACCGCTGACCGCGCTGGAAGCCTGCAAACCTGCAACATAGTAGCAAAGACGACTACTGCAACTCTGTAACGCTGATCCTGCCGCCTTCTCGACTGTTTTCCTGCTTGTGCATGCTGTGGGGGTAGTCTGCCTCCTCTCTGCACCAGAAGCCCCGAAGAAATCTCCCGTGGGTCGACGGAATCTTCCCCCTGCAACCGCAGGCACCAAAAAGCTGCATCTCCGGTCCCTTGGGTCTCCTCTCAGCACGACGAGCGAGGTCCCTCGAATCCAGCGACACCGTCCAAGTGACCCCCACAGTCCAGTGACTCTTCAGCCCAAGTTTGGTGGAGGTAAGTCCTTGCCTCACCTCGCTGGGCTGCATTGCTGGGAACCGCGACTTTGCAAGCTTCTCCGGCCCCTGTGCACTTCCGGCGGAAATCCTTCGTGCACAGCCAAGCCTGGGTCCACGGCACTCTAACCTGCATTGCACGACTTTCTAAGTTGGTCTCCGGCGACGTGGGACTCCTTTGTGCAACTTCGGCGAGCACCGTTTCACGCATCCTCGTAGTGCCTGTTTCTGGCACTTCTCCGGGTGCTACCTGCTTCAGTGAGGGCTCCTTGTCTTGCTCGACGTCCCCTCTCTCTGCAGGTCCAATTTGCGACCTCCTGGTCCCTCCTGGGCCCCAGCAGCGTCCAAAAACGCCAAACGCACGATTTGCGTGTAGCAAGGCTTGTTGGCGTCCATCCGGCGGGAAAACACTTCTGCACGACTCTCCAAGGCGTGGGGGATCCATCCTCCAAAGGGGAAGTCTCTAGCCCTTGTCGTTCCTGCAGTATTCACAGTTCTTCAGCCTAGTAAGAGCTTCTTTGCACCAACCGCTGGCATTTCTTGGGCATCTGCCCATCTCCGAGCTGCTTGTGACTTTTGGACTTGGTCCCCTTGTTCCACAGGTACCTTCAGACAGGAATCCATCGTTGTTGCATTGCTGATTTGTGTTTTCCTTGCATTCTCCCTCTAACACGACTATTTTGTCCTTAGGGGAACTTTGGTGCACTTTGCACTCACTTTTCAGGGTCTTGGGGAGGGTTATTTTTCTAACTCTCACTATTTTCTAATAGTCCCAGCGACCCTCTACAAGGTCACATAGGTTTGGGGTCCATTCGTGGTTCACATTCCACTTTTGGAGTATATGGTTTGTGTTGCCCCTATCCCTATGTTTCCCCATTGCATCCTATTGTAACTATACATTGTTTGCACTGTTTTCTAAGACTATACTGCATATTTTTGCTATTGTGTATATATATCTTGTGTATATTTCCTATCCTCTTACTGAGGGTACACTCTAAGATACTTTGGCATATTGTCATAAAAATAAAGTACCTTTATTTTTAGTATAACTGTGTATTGTGTTTTCTTATGATATTGTGCATATGACACTAAGTGGTACTGTAGTAGCTTCACACGTCTCCTAGTTCAGCCTGAGCTGCTTTGCTAAGCTACCATTATCTATCAGCCTAAGCTGCTAGACACCCTATACACTAATAAGGGATAACTGGGCCTGGTGCAAGGTGCAAGTACCCCTTGGTACTCACTACAAGCCAGTCCAGCCTCCTACATCTCTGATAATGCAAGGTTGTTTTTTTATATTGTCACCAAATCGAATAGTTATAGGTCTTCCTTAGCAGCAGTTGCAGCAGTTGCACTCGATATTGAAAGCCCTTGATCGTATGAACTGGCCTCATATTTTTCAGGTTATAAACTGGGTTGGCTTTGGTCCCCAAATTATCAGTTTAATATCACTTTTATATTCCTCACCACTAGCTTTGATATTTGTTAATGGTTTAATTTCCCTAACTTTCAAGTAAAAAAAGGAGTTAGACAAGGGTGTACTTTATCTCATATACAATGTATATTGGCTTAAGAACCGTTTTTATCTAAAATAAGAGAAAATAATTATGTATAAGGTCTCATTTATGGTGAAAATCAAATCAAAATATCTGTGAATACAGATGTCATACTCCTATTCATTTCTAATCCAACTTTTTCACTTCCAGCTTTTCTTGATGAAGTGAACAATGATTCCCTAGTCTCAGGACACAAACTCAATATAAAAAAAATGTGAGATACTTCCTCTTGATAAATTGTGTTTAAAACATGATTTTATATTTTCTGGTTTTCACTGGAGCCCACATGAAATT
Source organism: Pleurodeles waltl (assembly GCF_031143425.1). Taxonomy (NCBI): domain Eukaryota; kingdom Metazoa; phylum Chordata; class Amphibia; order Caudata; family Salamandridae; genus Pleurodeles; species Pleurodeles waltl. Next base: position 1,130,286,865 of record NC_090448.1, read on the forward strand.
AATTATTAGGGTCTGTGGTTCTCCAATTCTGGAAAAGGATGGTCAAAAGGAACTTACAAGAAACTATCACTAAGCTAAGCTTATTAATAACAAGATGTGAACCATTATTTCTTTCCTGATGGGGTTGTCTTGATTCTATTAAAATTATGTTGGTTCCTGTAGTTTAGCTTGCTCTGTCTACAATTCCTACAAATATACCATCTTACTTTTAAGAAATCGTTATTTCCGAGTCGCAATTGGCCATGTAACAAAATTGCGAATCGGAATTAGCAATTTCTTAAAAATCACTATTTGTGGTTTGCGAGGCCCATTTACCGAATTGCAATTTGGATTTTCGCAAATTGCGATTTTTTTGTGATTCAGTAAAAAATCGCAAATTGCGAGACGTTTCGAAAATGCACACCTGGAGGAGCCTGATGACATCACAAGAAAGAAATGAGTCATCCCAGGCAGTTTCAGGTGCCACACCCAAACCAGCATCCTGAGAGAGAGCAGCCCAGCCACACAGAGCAGCACTCTGAAGGAGGCAGCACACCTGAGCAAGGATGGACACCTCAGCCCAAGCACAGGAGAAGGGAGAAAGAAAGCGCAAGCTAAAATTCAGCGAGCAGGAGCTTGAGGTGCTGACAGAGGAGGTGGTCAGGAGCCATCACCGCCTTTTTGGAAAAAGCTCACTCCAGGTGCCTGAGAGTGAGAAAAGGAGACTATGGGCGGATATCCAATCAAAAATCTGCGCAATTGGAGTGGCACAGCGCTCCACAGAAGAAATTAAGAAGAGGTGGTATGACCTGCGGTCCCGTGCGAAGGAGAGGGTGGCAAGGAGACTGCAGGAGGCCAGGGGCACAGGAGGCGGTCCATCCACAGAGGCACCATCCACTCCATTAGAGGACCTAGTCGAGTCCACACTCCTCCCTGAAGCTGTGACAGGGGTCACAGAGATAGACACCTCCGGCACACCAAGTACCAGCCAAGGTAAGTGCAATATTGATTTGTAACCCCATATGTGTATGCACAAAAGCCCCTTAAGAATTAGCAAGTAATGTTAAACATTGTGAGAAGTAGTCCAGTCCACATCTTTTATAGCAGCACAACAATGCATTATGGGAGTGGCAGTCCACAACCCAGAGCTGAAAGTAGCACATACAATGTATTTAAGTAGAGTGACACCCAGAGGAACACAACACACACAACACAGTGTAGAGAAGTACCTGTACCTTTATTACCATTGTGTGTCCGTAAATGTAACAAACATAACTGACATGCTGCATATTGTCGTTGCAGGTGGGCCAGGCCCAGCAGCCAGAGCATCAGCACATGTAGGCGAGACTGACACCCATCCGGCCTCTGATTCCAACACCAGTGGGTCTCTCACCATTGCGCCTGTCCGACGCAGGCCCAGGGCACTGCCACTGCCAGAGCTCAGCCAAGACTCAGATGAGCAGCAGGAAGTGCCCATTTCCCCATCACTAACAGGCAGGCGCAGCCAGATGCAGGAGGTCAGGTGTCAGCAGACCACAGCACCACGCAGGATGTCGACAAATTCTGGGGCACAGCTGCATGAGGCAGGTGAGGGTCCCTCCTTATTTGGTGGGCTGGAAGCTGCTATGTTGCAGCAGCAGTGCCTACAAAACAAGAGGATCCTTGGATTACAAAAGAATTTGCGCCAACATAACAGCAACATGGTGGGCCTGCATCGCCAGCTTGAGTCCCTCAATGCCAACATAGAACAGCTGCGTAAGGGACAGGTGCAGGCATCACAGGACACCAGAGACCTCACAAGTGCTGTCCTTGAACTCTGCCAGGAGCTGCGCCATGAGAGGGTGAGCCAGCGCAGACAGGAGCGCAGATTTAGGAACAGGTTTGGCAGCTTCTGTCGTTCTTCCAACAGAGTGGCAAATGCAACTGCACTGATTGCCCGTCGTGCAGTGGCTGCACAAGTGGAGGCAGCACACAGTAGCAGGGATGTTGTAAACGGACTGGTGCAGATCACCAATGTGATTGACCACATAATGGGACAGAGGTCAGCCACACCGAGTGAGCTTGCACTGGGGGACACTGAGGACAGTTCCAGCCTCAGCAGTGTAGCTGTACAAGCATTGGACACCAGACGGCACAGTGCCAGGCACAGCACTGCCAATGAGGCGGACAACAGAGGTGCCAGTAGGTAACTGGGCACCCGAGTGGTGTGCGTGGCCGCAAAAAATGACTGTAGCTGCCAGTGGACTTATGTTTTCACTATGACGTAATAGTGCATTACTCAGGTCCTTCATTGTTTCTAGTTTATCACTTAACCTTTTTTTGCTATTCCTCACACGAACATTACCTGACTTAAGGTAATACATTTATTTCACTACAGGTACAGTTGTCAGAGGATTTGTGTCATTTATACTCACGTCTGAAATGGTTGTGTGTGATGTCGGCACGCCTTTGCCTTCCCTCTACTGCACTGGTCCTGACTGCTGGATGTAGGGGTGGTATGGGATCATCATCCTCATCAGATTCAGTATCACATATTTCTACAGGTATGCCCCTGGTGGTAGCTATGTTGGGCAAGATAGCAAAAGTAGCCACTATTCTACATGTCGTCTCTGGACTGTACTGTAGTGCCCCTCCACTTTTGTGGAGGCACCGAAAGAGACTCTTCAGCAGTCCAAATGTGCGCTCCACCACATTGCGGGTTGCCCTGTGTGCTGCTTTGTATCTCCGTTCATCAGGTGTTGCAGGATTGAGGTAGGACGTCATCATGTAGGTGCGCACTGCTTAGGCACTGTCTCCTGGAAGGGACAGAGGGTATGATAAGAAGTGGGCCATCTGACATCAGCATGCCATCAATGCTCCATTGTATAGAGGGACAATACTTAGTAGATATCCTTCACCAAACTCCCCAGCTAGCAGTCTTGTGTGAATCCCGCTGTGGCGAAAGATGTACGAATCATGTGTGCTCCCTGGGTACCTGGCCACGAGATCAGTAATGATATAGGAGGCATTGCATATCACCTGTATATTCAATGAATGTTGGTATTTCCGGTTGCAGTACACATTCTCTGCGGCGGATAGTGGACAGATTGCCACATGTGTCCCATCTATGGCACCTAGGATGTGGGGGAACTGTGCTATCTGGTAAAAATCTATTTTTGTCTGCTGTATTTCCTATGGGGTGTGGGGGAATCTGATGAACTGGTGTAGTTTGCTCAGCATGGCGTTAATAAATGCACTGAAAAATCTGGAGAGGGTACTCTGTGATACCCCTCCAGCTGCTGCTATGACCCCTTGATAGCTCCCTGAGGTGAGTAGGTGGAGGGAGCATAATACCTGCACATGCTGTGAGTCCTTAGTGTTCTGCGCTGCAGTATGGGTTGTAGCTCAGCTATCAGATCAAGTATCATGGCTGAGTTCAACCTATGCCTCTCATATATTTCCTCCTCTGTCAGGTTAAAAAGTGTAATGCGCACTCTGAAACTGCGCTCCTGTCTCCTCCTCCCTCTCCTCAAACCTGCCAAGATCCTCATCCGCCATGACATAGAGTGCAGCCATTGTGGAAAAGAGTCTGAGGCATTGTGGGCCTCTTTTTATAGGTTGCACCTGGTTACCACCTGGTTTCAGTTAGTGGTATTTTGCATGTGCAAAATGCCATTCTGCGAAAAATTGCAATTTGCGATTTTTTGATGCATCTCATTGCGACTTGGATTTTGCGACTCCTACTGGAAATACCGAATCGCAAATTGAGACTCGCAAAACCAGGTCGCAATGCAAAAAATCGCAATTTTTGCGATTTCTTATTTTGGTCTGCAAATGCCTTTCATGCATCGCAGACCAATTTTTTATACTCGCAAACGGCCGATTTTTGCGATTCGCACCGTTTGCGAGTGCAAAAAAGTTTCATACATCTGGCCCTTAATTCCTTACTCAAATCCTTCTTGTGGAATAAAGGGAAACCACATATGTCCCTACTGAAGTTAAAAAGGGCTATGGAGATAACTTTCTGGATTTTCAAACTTATCACAGTGCTTGCTGACTGTTAGAAAACATTGATGATTATTGTCCTGTATGGTCTCAGGTAGAATTTTTTCTATTTCTCCTTGTCATTAAAATAATTTATATATTTTTTTCCAACGACCCTCATATATGTCGCAACCTATCCTTCAAAACACATGCAGATGAATATACCCCATAATATTTCCAAATCTCAACAATGGGGATGATTTCTTAAATTCATCTTTCTGGTACAATAAAATTATTAAAATTAAAACTAGAACACTTGTTTGGCAATCATGGAGAGCAAAAGGTTAATATGGAATCATCAGCTATTTAAGGACAATACAGTACTATATTTCTCTGATACACAACATATATTTTAGTTTTTGAATTCATTTAAATACAAATTCAACTCGTTAGCACAAATTGTATCTGCTACATATGCTACGTTTATGATCATTAATGCAGTCATGATATAGGATAATCACCTTGTTGATAATCTTGTGTCAAGACCACCAGCATACGTGCTATATAAACATATTAGATCTTCTGATACTGAGAAGCAAAAATCACAGGTAGAACTGAAGTGGGAAGAAGATTTCAGTGTTACCTGGTCTGTTAATCTATGTAATAAAATTTTGCCCAAGATTTGAAAATCTTTAAGTGTATCAAACACTGCCCAGTCCTTGTTTCATTTATATAGTAGATTTCTTATAACACCTCACATTTTGTGTAAGATAACTCCTAACATACCTACCACATGCTGGTCATGTGATGAATGCAACACAGACTACAAACACTTAGGGCCTGATTACGAGTATGGCGGTCTATAGACCGCCACACTCGGGGTGGCAGTCTGGACTGCCGTCAATGCGGCAATCTAACTGCCACATTGCAACTCTGGCGGTCGGGCCACCAGGGAACCGCCAGCTCTGGAGATTGGTGGCGGTCCTAATCCACCAGTGTAGCATGAAAGCAGCATTGCCCTGGGGATTATAACACCCTTCGCCAGAGGTTTAATGGCAGTAGCACCGCCATGAAAAGGCTGGCAGAGACCAGGTGCAGGGGGACCCAGGGGTGCCCCTGCACTGCCCATGCATTGCAGACAGTGAACATTGCGAGGATGCTGGTGCACTCTGAAGGCGACAGCATTGCTGCCGGCCTGATTACAAGCCAGAGACAATGCTATAGCCAGTTTCCCGCTAAGCCAGCAGGTGGAAACTCAGGTTTCAGCCCGCAGACCTAGCAGGAAACTCTTAATAACACCAGTGGGCGGACAGCCTGCCGGGAGGTTGGCAGACGGGCTTTCCCATCCACCAAACTCATAATAGGGCCCTTAATATTCAGTTGTCATTTTGCCCACCAGATTTGGATTAAGGTTTGGAAACAGATAAATACTGTTTTTCAATCAAAGTTCCTTTTTCTCATGCCAATTGGTTCCTAGGCAACTTATCCAAAGTCTGGAGTGATTGTATACTAAATGTTAAAATAATTGAGCTTATGTTAGCAGTTGCATTACAACAAATTACTAAAACCTGAAAGAACTAAAAAAACATGTTGTTTTAAGCTTGGTGGTATGGAATATGCTATAAGCATACAATTGATAGAGATTATATTGTACCTCTCTTACTTGCTCTCAAAAGGGAAGCTCTATGGTCTCCTGATACAATCCATTTAAATACTATTGCTATTTTGTATGCAACCTTTGACTGTGGAGGTGCCTAAACCACCTTAACACACTCCACGAAGAAGGAGGGCACCATGGAGCCAGAACTCCAAATACTCCCTGCGATTGTCTTCCTGCTCCTCTACGAACATCAGCAACGGCGGCGCCGAAGACAACGGTGAGTACTGCACCTACGACATAGGGGAGGGGAGGCAAAAGTCAGGGACACACACACGCAACACCCCCACCCGACCCTCACCCACTACAACACACACAACAATGCATATCCAAACATCACAGTAACAACCCCCAAATCCCCCGGAAGAATGCAAAGACAAAAGGAAATGAGTACAACCATTGTAATGTGTCAAAATAGAGTATGCTCATATCTACATAAATATATACACATTCCAAATATATACATCACGATTAGTAGTGCAGGTATGCACAATTCAATGTCCGTGGACCACTGGGCCCAAAATGCATGGGCGAGGCCCACACACGATACCTGTCCCGAAACGGAGAGAACACTGCAGGGGCATCAGATAGAAATACAACAGGCACCTCAGGGGGAAGGGAAGGGGGGGCACCTCAGCCGGATGACAGCACCACGCCAGATCCACGACGGGGCTCCATGCTCATTGATGTATCCTGGGGAGTGCAAAGCCACAGTCTCTCAAGTCTCTCCAGTGGGTGGTTTGCCCACTGCTTTATCCTGGGGAGTGCAAAGCCACAGTCTCTCAAGTCTCTCCAGTGGGTGGTTTGCCCACTGCTTTATCCTGGGGAGTGCAAAGCCACAGTCTTTCAAGTCTCACAAGTGGGTGGTTTGCCCACTGCTTTATCCTGGGGAGTGCAAAGCCACAGACTCTCAAGTGGATAACAGTCTCCACTGGTTCTGGAGGGGGACTGGCGCCCAGAGTGCTTCATCCTGTTAAGGACTCAGGTAGTGGATGCTGTTCTCCACTGGTTCTGGAGGGGGACTGGTGCCCAGAGTGCATCACGCTCCCCGTGACGGTCCCAGTTCCGTCACTGTCCCAGCCGCACATGGGCTAACGATGCTTAAGTTGGCGGTGCTTGCCCTGTTCAGTGGTGCTCGCCATGGCGGTCTTTGCCCTGTTCAGCGGTGCTTGCCCTGTTCAGCGGGGCTTGACTTTGCTGTCTCTGACCTGTGCAGTGGTGTGTGGCATGGCAGTACCTCATTGGCCAGCGGGGCTGTGGCTGCCGGGGCCCTCCTGGGCACTGACGCTGGCGGTGGTCTCCGGACCAGTGACGATAGTGCTGCCCTCCTGGGAACTGACTCTGGCGGTTGTCTCCGGACCAGTGACGATAGTGCTGCCCTCCTGGGCACTGACTCTGGCGGTGGTCTCCGGACCAGTGACGATAGTGCTGCCCTCCTGGGAACTGACTCTGGCGGTGGTCTCCGGACCAGTGACGATAGTGCTGCCCTCCTGGGCACTGACGCTGGCGGTGGTCTCCGGACCAGTGACGATAGTGATGCCCTCCTGGGAATTGACTCTGGCGGTGGTCTCCGGACCAGTGACGATAGTGCTGCCCTCCTGGGAACTGACTCTGGCAGTGGTCTCCGGACCAGTGACGATAGTGGTGCCCTCCTGGGCACTGACTCTGGCGGTGGTCTACGGACCAGTGACGATAGTGCTGGCGGTGGCGTCCTGGCCAGCGGGGAGGATGGCGGCCTTCTCCGCCGTGCTGCTCTTCCCAGACTTTGGAGACTTCTTCTGCCCCTTCCCCACCTTGGGAGGAGTCACAGCTGACTCAACACTCCCCCCGGGACCCTTGTGAGCGGCTTTGCCGGCAGAAGTCTTCCCCCTCTCCCGTCGGGCACTGTCCAACTTCTGGTGCTTCACAGGGGGTGGACTGGCAGTGCTTTGGCTCCGTGTCACACTGGCTGCCCTGGTGCCCGGTGCACTCCACATACCTCTAACAGGCACAACTGGTACGGGACTTTTTTTGGCTGAGGTGCTAGTACGGGACCTATGAATTGGAGGGGGAGTGGTGGGACAGAGGTCAAGGTTGCTCAGGAAAAGTTTCTGACGAACACTGGGACGGGTAGCTGGAGGGGGTCTGGGAGTGGAGGAAGAGGAGGTGGTTGTAGGAGGTGTAACTTTAGATGATTTGGGTGCAGGTGCATGTTCTGGAGGCTGTCGTGAGGTGGATGTGTGTTGGGTGTGTGTGTGCCCGCGTTTGTGTACTTTGGGAGGGGGCGTCACAGACACACTGGGAGAGGACATAGGGGACGTATAAATGGTAGTGGGGGTGGTGAGTGCAGGTGTGCAGGGTGTGGTGCTGGGTGTTCTGGTGCGAGTCCTAGTGGCTGTAGTGGTAGTGCATGCAGGTGAGAGTGTAGACGACAATGGGAGGGAGGAGGGAGACGACGAGGAGGGGGACACAGTGGAGGCAGTGGATGTTGCTGTGTCTGTATGTGGGTGATGCTTGTGTGAGTGCCTGTGGGATGTGTGGTGCCTATGTTTGCCTGAGCTGCCCTTGTGTGTTGACGTGTGTGCAGGCTGGTCTGATGGTGTGCTTGGGATAGGCTTGGGTACAGGGGATTGGGTCTGGGTGGAGGAAGTTGGAGGGGGGAGGCTAGACATAGGAACAATGGCTGCCATCAGTGCTGAGGCCAGAGATTGCAGGGTTCGATGATGGGCTGCTTGACCAGAATGAATGCCCTCCAGGAATGCGTTTGTGTGCTGCAACTCCCTTTCTACACCCTGGATGGCATTCACAATGGTAGACTGCTCAACAGTGAGTGACCTGAGGAGGTCAATGGCCTCCTCGCTGAGGGCTGCAGGGGTGACAGGGGTGACAGGGGCAACAGGGGCAGGGGCTGAGGTGCCTGGGGCGAAGGTGATGCCCACCCTCCTGGAGCGAAGGCTGAGGGGCTGCTGGGAGGGCGGTGCTGGTAGGGGGGGGTGGCGGCTGTACCTGTAGAAGTGGGGGGCACAGATGGTGCCACCACCACAAGGGAGCTCCCATCGGAGGACGAGTCTGTGTCGCTGGTTGCAGATCCGGTGACCGACGTGAAGCTCCCCTCGTCCTCCGTCCCACTGGTGTATTCAGAGTCCATGGTGTGGCCCTTCATGGCCATGTGGGATGCAGCCCCCTCGTGCTCCGGTGCCACTGTACCTCCGCCTGATGATGCTGATGCACACAAGAACAGGGAGAGCACAAAAAGGGGTGGGGAAACAGAAGAAAGACAGGTTGAGTGCACGGCTTACCACTACCGTTGGCGGACAATACAGACACAGCAGCCCCCTGCACTACGCCGTGCTCTTGGCCTCTACAGATGCAGTTCCTGGGATATGGCCTACATGGCTATGAGTGTCATCTGCCCACATAGACAACACAGGGGCATGTATACCTGTACTTGGCACTCTACAGAGGTGTGGTGGATTGGCACATGGCCTGCATTACGGAGGGGCCTATCCTTCGGAACTCGCCCTGGCCTAGGGAAACCCACAGCCCTCCTCCCCCACCCAGACCCCTTCACTGTGCGCAAAGTCAGCAGAATGAGAGTGTACTCACCCCCTTGTGTCTGCTGTGATGCCCTCATGCGCCCATCCAACTTAGGGTAGGCCACCGCCAGGATCCGGAACATCAGGGGGGTCATGGTGCGATGGGCACCCCTCCCACATTGGGAGGCCATCCCCAGCTGAGCCTCCGCCGTCTTCTTGCTCCAGCTGCGAATGTCCTCCCATCTTTTACGGCAGTGGGTGCTCCGTCTCTGGTGGACCCCCAGGGTCTGGACGTCCTTGGCGATGGCACGCCAAATATCCTTCTTCTGGTGGGCGTTGACCTACATGACATGTACAGGGTAAGAAGAGAAGTCATTAGCAACAGCACCGTCGAAGTGAGTGGCCCACATCCCTGCCCTTGCATGTGGCACATGCAATCACACTCCTTCATGCTCGCAGAACTCTGCCCCCTTCCTACTTACATCCAGCCCTCTCCACCCAGGCATAGCCCATACAACTTGCACCCTATGTACTCACCTGTTGGTCTGGAGGACCGTAGAGTAGCGTGTACTGGGGGAGGACCCCGTCCACGAGCTTTTCCAACTCCTGTGCAGTGAAGGCAGAGGCCCTTTCCCCAGACGCACGTGCTATTGTCTCTTCCAGACCGAGGTCACAGCAGCACTTGCAGTGTAGGTCCTCTCCTGTCGAAGATCAGGGTACGAGTGATTAAACAGATAGAAAACTGCGGTCACGTCCGCGGCGGTGCGTATCATCACTGCCGGCGCACTTCGTCATAGGGTCCAATGTTAACCAATGCAGCATTGCGCCACGGTGTACGCCCGCCTACCGCGACGGTGTCCAACGCCAGCGCAGTTACCTCACATCCCATTGTCCCACTTTAAAGGTCAGGCATCTGCCATTTCAGGGGCCCACATGGCTTCATTTACAACTGCATCACACATACCTAGGCCTGGACTCAACACACATAAAGGAAGATTTTTGTATTTTGTGTTGTGTTCTGTGTAGCTGTGGGTACATACATCTGAGTTGCTTGACTCTGTGGTCGCTGTTGTCCTTCCTAGGGCACCGTCAGCTGGGACATGTGAGGAGATGGCGGAATCCTCCGGTGTACCAACCGCTGGTGGACCTGTTGACAATGGAGGAGCGACATTTAATCATCACCTACAGGTTTGACCGTGCCACAATCCAGGAACTGTGTACCCAGTTGGAGCCAGACCTTATGTCACCAATCCGCCATCCCACAGGAATCCCCCCTCAAGTGCAGGTGCTATCAGTGCACCATTTCCTAGCAAGTGGGTCATTTCAAACAACAGTGGCCATGGCATCAGGGATGTCCCAGCCTATGTTTTTCAACGTGTTGTCCAGAGTGTTATCTGCCCTGCTGAAACACGTGAGGAGGTACATTGTTTTCCCTCAGGTGGAGGATTTGGCTACAGTTAAAGGTGACTTCTATGCCCTTGGACATATCCCTAACTTCATAGGTGCCATTAATGGGACCCATGTGGCTTTGGTCCCCCCCCCACAGGAGTGAACAGGTGTACAGGAACCGGAAGAGTTATCATTCGATGAATGTACAGATGGTATGTTTGGCAGACCAGTACATCTCCCAGGTAAATGCTATGTTCCTTGGCTCAGTGCATGACGCCTACATCCTGCGGAATGGCAGCATCCCTTATGTGATGGGTCAAATCCAGAGGCACCGGGTGTGCCTATTAGGGGACTCTGGTTACCCCAACCTGTCATGGCTATTGACCCCAGTGAGGAATCCCAGGACCAGGGCAGATGAACGCTACAATGAGGCCCATGGGAGGACTAGTAGGGTGATCGAACGCACCTTCGGCTTCCTGAAGGCCAGGTTCAGGTGCCCATATGACAGGTGGATCCCTATTCTACTCACCAAGGAAGGTGTGCCAGATCATCATCGCCTGCTCTATGCTTCACAATCTTGCTTTGCGACGCCAGGTGCCTTTTCTGCAGGAGGATGGTCCAGATGACGGTGTTGTGGCAGCTGTGGAGCCTGTGGACAGTGATGAGGAGGAAGCAGAGGAAGAAGACATTGACAACAGGGACTCTGTCATACAGCAATATTTCCAATGACACACAGGTGAGAATTTTTTTTTTACTATTACATTTACTTTCACACTTCTACCTCTATCCTGTCTGTCAATTTGCTGCAGTATTTGGTAACTGAGCTGTACATTTCCATTACGGTTTCACAGGTGTGGTTACCAACGAGTGCCATCTGCTTGCATCCTTCATGGGCTTGTGATGTGTGACATAGGTATGTTGACATTACATTTTTGAACGGATTTTGTCATTGTCGTAGATAATACACATTTTCAAAATCACAGACTGACTCCAGATTGTTTTGTGGTTCAAGGGTGTTTATTGAAGTGCTAATTATTGGAGGGGGTGGCAAAATGGTGAGGGGTGATGGTGGAGGAATGTCCATGGCAGAGTCCAGTCTATTAGTCTCACAGGTGCACTGCCCATATGGGCATCTGAAGTGGAGCTGGGGCAGTTCCAATATGGACAGGGTAACAAAGTGGGGCAGTGGGATGACAATCAGGGTGGTCTCATTTCCTGGCGGGGTCTTGCCATCTTGCTCTGTCCTGTTCCTGGATCTCAGGGAGTGCTTGCTGGGTGGTTCTCCGTCTGCAGGGGGTGGGGTGCTGGTGTGGTGGTCCTGTGGCGGGGCGTCCTGTCCACTAGCACCGGCGGAGGTGGTGGGCAGTTCATCGTCCAGGCTAGTGTCAGGGGCCCCTTGGAGTGCCACTGTGTCCCTCATGGTCTTCTGTATGTCCTTCAGCACCCCTACTATGGTGCCCAGGGCGGAGCTGATGCTTCTGAGCTCCTCCCTGAAGCCCAAATACTGTTCCTCCTGCAGGCGCTGGGTCTCCTGAAACTTGGCCAGGACCGTAGCCATCATCTCCTGGGAGTGGTGGTATGCTCCCATGATGTTGGAGAGGGCCTCATGGAGAGTGGGTTCCCTTGGCCTGTCCGCCCCCTGTCGCACAGCAGCCCTCCCAGTTCCCCTGTGTTCCTATGCCCACTACCACTGCCCCCAGGTCCCTGTTGTTGTTGGGGTGGTGGGTTATCCTGGGTTCCCTGTAGTGGTGGAAACACAGCTGATTGACGTGTCCTGGGTGCGGAGGTATGGGCCCGATGGGTGGGTGCTGTGCTGGTGTTACCTGAGGGTGGAAGGTCAGTGTTGGGCTGTGCATGTGCGAGGGGAACCGACTGTCCCGAGGCCCACGATGGTCCGGGCTGGTCATCTGGATCCAGTTGGCCAGAGCTGCTGTCACTGTGGGCCTCTTCTGTGGGTGGGGTAGACATGTCTGGACCCTCCTGTCTGGTGACGTTACGTAGTGGTCCTGCAGGGGTATAAAAGCATGATTATTGCATCTGTGTGTGTCATGGTGTGCAATGGGTGGGTGACCCTGTACCCCAGTGCTAGCATTCCTGTGTGGTGGCTTGTGTGATGATGGTTAGGGGTTGTTATGGGTATGTGCAGTGGGCATGCTTTAGTGCTGGGTGTCCATGCTTTGTTGTGTCATGCAGGGCTTGGTGTTGGGATGTGTGGTTTGTGTTATTAGTACATTAGTGAGGAGTTGGAGTGATAGGGGAGGGGGTGAAGGTGGGTGTGTGTGATAGCATGCAGGTAGGGTGGGGGATATGATAGTTAAGATTTGACTTACCAGTGTCCATTCCTCCACCGACTCCTCCGAGGCCCTCAGGATGAATAATGGTCAAGACCTGCTCCTTCCATGTTGTTAGTTGTGGGGGGGGAGGTGGGGGCCCGCCGCCAGTACACTGAATCGCGATGTTGTGCCTGGAGACCACGGAACGCACCTTCCCCTGTAGGTCGTTCCACCTCTTCCTGATGTCCTCACGATTTCTTGGGTGCTGTCCCACTGCGTTGACCCTGTCCACGATTCTTCGCCATAGCTCCATCTTCCTAGCTATAGAGGTGTGCTGCACCTGTGATCCGAATAGCTGTGGCTCTACCCGTACGATTTCCTCCACCATAACCCTGAGCTCCTCCTCCGAAAACCTGGGGTATCTTTGGCTTGCCATGGGGTGCTGTAGGTGATGTGTGGGGTGGTGTATGTGGTGATGAGTGTGGTGATGTGTAGTGGTGTGGGGTGTTTTGTGCGTGGATGTTGTGTGGGTGATGGTGTTGTGTGCCTCTGTGTGGTGGTGTTGTCTATTGCTGTGCTCTCTCTCTGTCGCCTTCGTCTCTAATTTTTGGTCGTAGGGGTTTGTGGGTGATGTGGGTGTGTGTTTTATATTGTGTTGGATGTGTGGGAGTGGTGTTTGTATGTGTATCAGGTGTGTGTTTTTTTAATTGTCCAATGTGGCGATGTTTTGGAGATGTGTGTGTATTTTGAGCGCGGCGTTGTGTACCGCCAATGGAATACCACAGTTGAAAGACCGCTGCGTGGATTTGTGGGTCTTAATAGCATGGGCGTGTTTCTGTTGGCGTGATGGTGGAGGTTTTGTTTTCGCCAGTTTATCACTGACCTTTTGTGTGGCGGACTTGTGTGGGTGTCTGAATTTCGGCGGATTCCGTGATGTGGGTCATAATAGCTGTGGCGGGATTCCGCGGCCACGGCGGTGTATTGCCGGTCTTCTGCATGGCGGTAAGCGGCTTTTACCGCCAATGTTGTAATGACCCCCATAATGTCCTATGTTTATTACATATGCTTCAATTTCATTTACTTCCTAAAATTTCTAACTTTCAATTAATTCCCCACTATTCATTACTTTTACTCTTTCGTTTTTTTCTCTTTTCTTTTATTCCCCTTTTACTTTTGCTTTCTAAATTCCTTATTGAGAATTCATGGACTTTTTGTACACATTCCTTTCATTAATGTTTTAAATCATTTATAGATCTACATGTATTATTCTAGATAGAAATTCTACTTTACACTATCTTCTATGGTAAAGCATCATTCTTTTGTTCATTATAAAATATTTAATATCTTATATTTTATGTAACTATGCACAATAAAGTCTTTCTAAAATAAAAAAAACTGTTTATATAATTGTAGAGTTAAGTTGACGAAAAATATTGCTTAACTGCCTTAACATCAGAGTGTACTAATGAATAACAATGCCTTGTGTGCCTGATCTAGTGAATCACCTTGTTTTGCAAATAATTATTGTCTTCTCTGGTGCGAGATGTGATCTTGGGAACATTTATCATATACACAATCCCTCCTTTTATAGTTGATAGTAACAAGCCTGCCTAAGGCATAGTTAGTTTTCCCAATGATCCCTGAGTTCCACGTCCTGTTCCATCATTACCATCCATATCGACGTAGTTAATTCTGTTTTTGAATGATTTCTTAGTTAACAATGGCAGCACTTTTATTTGATTTATATACCCATGTCCTTCAGCATTAAGACCATGGCTTGAGTATTTTGCTTTTCATTTAAATTCTCACTCATAGACTTTTATCTAGATGTATCTAGATGAATAGGGAGATTGAGGGTAGGTGGAAGGGGGTGCATGCTCATAACAACATACCTGTTACACTAAACAGTGTTGTCCCCATGAGTGTCATTTTCAATGTCTCCTACCAGTAACTCCTGTAATTTCTTGGATAATAACTAAGCCATGTTTTTAGAACATTGCTATACAATGCAAGTCATTCGATTTGCTGCATAAGAGCATCCTCATTTATAGATTCTTTAGTACTAATCTAATTCTTTCTTTCTATCAATCACATCATATATTTTTTTTTAACATATATATAGGCTGAGCAAAAGTTATCATTTCAAATAAAAAAGAAACATTCAATACATATACATTTTGACATATCAAAAGATAATTTTGAAGATACGTATTGCATAGCTAAAAAGGAAAAAGAATTACTGCTAACGTCCATCTAAAGTTCAAAAATGAATAATACAAGACAGACTACCATGGGACAAATATTCATGAATTAAAAAAACACACAACCAATGATGATAGTGAATTTTCAAATAAAGGGGCCGATTACGAGTTTGGTGACCCTAGCACAGGACCGCCAATCTTGCGTGGGAGGATGCTACTACGCCCAAGGCAGTGGCACCCCTTCCTGCCATATTACAACTTTTCCACCGGTCTGACAGGCGAAAACATTGTAATACAGCCTCCCTGCCCGTCCGACCGGCAGGTACAGAGGTACAAGATAGCATTCGTCTCCTTGAAGGAGCCGAATGATATCTCGTAGCACAGAGGGGGCCGACCAGCACCCTCAGCACACCCTCACTACCAGCCTTTCCATGGAGTTGAAACCGCCATTGAAAGCCTGGTGGTGAAGGGAGTTGTAATAAGCAAGGCAGCGCTGAGTTCAGCTTGCTGCCATGCCATTAGGAACCATGTTCCCAGCAGAGACGGTGGTCACCTGGTGGGTCCACCCACCAGGGTTGTAATTGGGTGGTCAGATTGCCCGGAGTGTGGTGGTCACACCATCAATGCAAGCATGTCGGTCCTCAGACTGCCACACTCATAATAAGGCCCAAAGTGTTTAAGTTCAAGGAGTGCAAAATGGCATTCTTAAGTGACATCCTAAAAATCACAAATACATCAGTGCTTTTTGACAAGATATAACAGAAATTGTTAAAAAGGCTGATACATGAGCAGGGACAAAAGTGCATATTAACGCTTAAAACCATGGTACTAATCAGTGCCATTAGCTGTGCCTAACATTAATAGGCGTAAAGTGCACTAGCCATTTTAAGGACCACAAAAACAGCTGTACTAAAGTGTCAGGTGCATAAATAAGTGCAGCTTACTAAAGCTTCAGTAGAAAAAGGTAAAACTTCTAACAACTGTATTCATCTTCAGTGCTACCCACTCCTTGACTCACTACATGTCTAGGTTACTGATGAATGTGACAAAAGGCATCCAAATATTGGCATGCCTCACCAGCATACCTATTCACTTAGCGTAAGCTTCCTCAAAAGTTGAGGTTTGCTTCAATTGTCCAGCGAAACGTTGACTGTGGGGACATTAGTGGACCTCCAACTTTGGAGGAGCAGGGACCGAGCAACAGAGAGAGATGCTGATACAAATTATTGTGCATGCACACCCAGTTTTCGAGTAGCTTGGGATGAAGAAAGCTGGCTTTGTAAATACTATACCAAAATGAGGTATAGTATGCACAGAGTTCCCCAAAGGCTTAGCAGAGGCTCAAGTAGATAATACTAATGCTCTCCTTTGTAGTAGTTTGTGGTAGTGTGGTCAAGCAGTTAGGTTTATCAGCGGATAGTGCAAACCAGTTGTTGTGCAGGCAAGAAACGAGGCACACACTCAACGACTAACTTCAGGCCAATTATTTTTATATAGTAAAAAAATATTTTGTTACTTTATTACTAGAACCAGAAGAACTTTGTTGTAGGTAAGCACAGTTGTCAATAGGTATCAAGCATATGTATGAAATGTACTTTGTTTGGTTTTTGTAGATAAAGCAGTTTACAAGTAAGTACCAATCTTCTATTCCTAGGGGGAAAAGTATTAGTACAGAAAATGGGTAAGTACACAACTTATGATTCCAGTCTTCAGGGGATAGGATGTCTACAGGTCAAAGTTTAGGCTGACCCCAAAAGTACACCACCAGCAACACGTGGGTGGCTGGGTGCAAAGGTCAAAATTGGCGTTGGGTTTACAATGGAGTCCTCTGAGTACTGGGGGGACTAGTAGAAAAGAGATTGCAGGTAAGCACCCAAGGTTCCAGGACACAGGCCTGGGGAGTTTAGGTCAGCACCGGCTGTCACAGGATCACACCAAACACACACCCTGAGTGGCACAGGGACGGCTGGGTGAAGGGTGCAAACACAGAGCTGGGCGCCAAATACTTTTCAGTTGGGGAAACCCAGGAGTCACAAAAGATTCTGCAGGCTAGGTCCAGGGGGTCGGTTCCAGGAAACCAAAGGCTGGGACTGCGGGTGCATGGGTCTCCTTGGGCATCGGGAATCTTTGTCAGATCTGGTCGCAGTTGGGGGGGATCCTCCGGATTCAGGCTGCAGGCATCGTTATGTTGGCCAGGAGGGGTCAACCCCTTGTGGACTTGAGGTCGGAATTGCCTTGGGACCTTCTCTGGTCTGGTGGGCCACCTGGACTCAGGCCGTGGCAGTTGAGTGCAGAGTGGGCAGGGCTCATGGATCTGGGGCAGTTCTGGAATCCTTTTTGGTGGTCTCTTCTGGACAGGTCTGCTGTCCTTGGGAGTTCTTGGTCCTCTGCTGGGCAGACAGTCTTCTTGGGGTTTGTAAAGGTTACCAGTCCCGCAGGATGCATCGCCTTCTCAGCGCAGGGGTCTTTGAAGCTAAAAACATATTTTGATCTTGTGAGGTGAATTGCTACCCCACCTATAGCACACCCTGCCAACGCAATTAAAGTATGGGATTTCCGGGCTGAATGAGGACAGCCATTTCATCATGGACCCATACTTCTGTTTATTCAGGACCCTATTGGCATTGCAAGAGATTACTCTGAGCTTGCAAACCATTTTTTAGAGTTTCAAAAGTGAATGCATAGGATGCCCATTCTCTGATGCCTCTGCTCAATTTTAGCAAACTTTGCAACTCAACCCTTCACCAAAAGTGCAAACCCCATTCTTGGTGACCTGACCACCCTGTGATGCAAACCACCCTCTTGGTGACCACACACCCTGAAAGGGAGAATTGCCCATCATAACCCATGTCACCTTCTACTTGTTTGGGGTGCCATGATACTGCACCAGGCAGCACTCCAAGAAGGAAAAATCCTGACCCTCCCTCCTGTGAAAATAGACCATTCAGCATTTTACTTGCACCAGAAGCCTCTGTGCTTAATCTACTGATATACATAGATAAACTTGGTTTTTATACAAAATCTTCAGTTTTGACTGCTGCACAATTGAGGCCTGGGCCCTGGGCTGCCTTGATTTGTCCAAATAAACCTATAAAGTCTCTCCGCCTATGTGCAGCGGACATGTCAGAAAACATACAAATCTGCACCTTATCATCTATTGTGAACACTTTTTTTTATAGCTTTTGAAAGAATGCATACTTTTATCCGATAGTCTGGGAAATTGAAAATAAATTGAAAATAATAGTACGGGGGAACTTTGAATTCATAGAATGTTGCTCAGGGACCCGGTGGGCCTGCAGAATGGAGAGATCTACAGGACTGAGTCAATAAATTGAAGCATGTCCTGTTGACCCCTGTGCTCTCTGCCCTTTCCAGTATGCCAACAAAGTGAAGATTAGACCTTCTAGCATAGTTTTCAATTTCACCAATCTTGTTTTGGGAATGAAGCAATTTGCTTTGAATATTGCATAAATATTTTTCCGAGCTAAGAGAGCGATCTAAACCTTTGCTCTGGTTCTTATGACCATGCTAGTATTTGCAGCATAATCTCCTCTATTTCATTCAACCAGGAATGATGAGCGGCTAACTCCTGAGTCCGGATAGAGTTTAACCTGTGAATTTCCAGTAGAACAGTATCTTAAAGGGACTGAGGGAAGTCTGGCGTAATCATCATGATCGTCTCTTCGATGCAGATGACCAGTAAGCTCTTACCCTCAACTTGCTGGGGATTTTGATCTCACTCTTTGCCTACCACCCCTTCTGGAGGCAGACTTGCTACTTCCCTTAGCTGTTGAGGTACCACTGATTCTTCAGGCATTTGTCTAAGGCTTGAGTTCAGGTTGCTGGGAGTGCGCTCCACTGCAAAGGAAATCATAGATCCCCCACTAGAGGCCCTATTTCTCTCACCTTGATCCATAGTGGCCAGGGGTGAGGGGTTAGCTAGGGTCTCCAACATCTCACTTTTAGAATGCTTTGTAAAAAGCAGATAGTCTCTCTGTCCCTTGGATGGTCTGGGTATTCTTACAGTGTCAAGAATGACTAGCCCAGCTTGCATTGTGGTAGCTCTGTCGTCTCCCAGGCTACTAAAATGCATGGCTGCTAGCCCACCCGAAGCATTGCCCAGCAGAGAAGTAAGGGGGCTGTTAATCAACTGTGTAGACATTCCTAGTGCCTTTTGTTCTAAATCCAAATTGGGAGAGGGGGTTAACTTGTCATTGGCCTGCCGCAGATGACGTAGAGACACCGAGACAAAAGCTGTTTTTACAATAGCAGCACACTTTTCACTTTCCTTTTGATGCTTCTCTCTGCGAGATGCAGAAGGATGAGACTGAGCTTGACATTTCTTGCCCTTATGAAGCAGAGGTGTTGCAACAGAGCCTGGGCCATTAGTCCCCCTAGAGTGTAGTTGACACATTTTGATCTACACATGGGCTTAGTGTGAACGTCAAAACGCCCACATACCAACAGTTACATGCATAATGTTCCTGGGAGTACAAGCGATGAGCACAGGAGACAGAGCAGGCTGTAGATAGAATTAATGAAGAGGAATAGCTAGCCAGAGACCCTCGACTGGACGGTAGAGAGCACCCGCTAATGATGACGGCAAGACACCTCACTTATACCATCTGCCCCCCCCCCGTGAGAAACCTGGAAGTGCCCCTGTCTTGTTCTGAAAAACACCACACTGCACCTTCTACTTTCATAAGCCGTCCTTCTAGCACAATAAGCAGCCAAGAACTAAGCCATGGGTAGTATCCACTGACACAATCCTGAAATGCTTGGACGCTAATCCGCTAATCTTGCCGAGCTTCATGCAGCAACACTTGCACCAGTAGCAGTCTTCTTCTGTGCCACTCCTGGCCTCCTGTAACCCGGAAGCACTCATGGCATGATGAGAGGGAGGTCCTTGGAGCACGCTAGCAGTGGCTCTTGTATGGTCTGCCCTACTCCCTGCTCCAATCACATCCTCATTATGCCATCTTGCTGTTCTACTCTAATTATACTATTGGCATGAATCTGGTGTGGCATATATTATTAGGCTCCAGATGCATTTGTGCATCATTTACTAGAATTAAAATGTTATCAGCAGGCGAAGAGTTTGTCATAGGTGTATTGGGAACTTCTGCTGCTACTTTGATGCAATCCTGATGGCAGCAGGTTTGAAAGACACTCTAGGTAGTGCTTGCTGGCAGCTTCAACTGCGAGCCTGTGTCACAAGAGGACCCTTGACACGCACCTCAGAAGCACAATGAGACTCTCCAGTATTGATGTATTTTATCAAGGCAAGGGGAGAATGATGGATGCTAGCTTTGTGCCCAACTTGGAAAATGTTTCATGGGCCATTTTGGATGCTACATAAATGTGCAAACTGGTAAATCCAGAAGTCCAACTGAGTAGCATAAATAGCAATTTTTATAACTTTTCTCCTCAATCAATCATTCTTGCTTCAATGTATGCTTTTCAGATATTAATTTATTTAATTTGAGAATAATACAAATATCATTCCAATTTCATTCAAAGTTCCAGGTCTGATAAATCAATGCATATGGCTTCTCTGAAAATCATAGAATGTTCACATCCCTGATACATTTCTGGTATAGCTATTGTTTGTGAGCAAACATCCAAAATGTGTAAACGCTGGACTTGGAATATGCAGCAGGTTAGCAGCTGTGAGAAACAACTCTTCATTATGGTGATAGTTCAGTAGTGAGGAATGGAAACTCCGTTAACTGAGTGACAAGCTGTAAAGTAATTATTCTGCAGCGGTTTACATCTAAAATGCTGCGTTCAAGTGGACAAAGCAGTCATATAAACAGAGAGAACCAACATAGGTCGTAGTAAATTTTAATACATAAATCTACACATGTTACTTTAGGTGGGTATCATTTGTTTAATAACCTTTAAGAAATAATTTACATTTCATTTTATATACTTAAATTAATTAAATATTTTATTTAACACTTAGTTAATAGATTGGCTTTTCAAAATGTGCCGTTATTTTACTCATTAAGGAGGTATCTGCCAAGTGTACAGAATGTCCACTATAAAGTCACTACTAGTAATAACTTCACGGTTGGATGTAAAGTTTTAACTGACTTCCCATCTTGTTTCAGGAGGTGGGCACGGCGTTGTCTACATATTTGAGTAACTTTACACAGTAAATAGTGAGTAATCAAAAGTAGCAACTTTACTCAAAAGTTTAAGAGTAACTTTACATTTGTGGAATTACTCACAAGTAAATTAACCTTTGTGAATAGGTCACTGAAGTTTATTAAAAAGTGTTAATAAATGTCATGAAACCAGTTTCTTGTCAATTTCTTTATTTAGGGTTGTAAATAATCCTTTGTTTTTTTGGGGACCAGTCCATAAAACACGAGCTGACGTAGCACGTTAAATCTAGTGGTGCAGATATTTTCATAACGGTGGTGGCTAATTAGCCAGTTCCAAGTAAACGGTGTATTTTCTCAGCTGTTATGGCAAAGCAAAGATAATATTGACTATAGTTTGCAAATAACAAGGGACTATTACAATTTAGCTGGCTGCACGCTAAATATTACAGATTACGCACTGCCTTATTGGTGGCTGTATGAATAGCAAAGAAACGTCCCTATGTACTTGGCAGCAGGGCAAATATCAGATGTTAGGTACTGTTTAGATAGTGGCCATGAAAATAGCAAAGCTTTTTGCTATCTACCTGGCTGCTGGTCAGGTGTAAGCACTGTTCAGTCAGTAGTCACACAATTATGAAGGAGTCTTCACTATTTCCCCAGATGGTGGTGAAATACCAGAGATTATGGAAGATTTGTCTGGTGGCTTTGTAAATAGCAATTATATTTCACTATTCATGGTGCTAGTAGCTATATAGTAGAGATGATATGCTGTCTGGCCAGTGCTGTGCAGGTTGTAAGGAAACTTTACTATTTACACTGCTACTGGCAATATAGCTAAACTAATGTAAGATGTATCTAATGACCTGGTAAATAACAAAGAAATGTAGTGTCAGATTTTATTTTTGGTGGACAGGGTACTCTCCATCAGTTTGGAGGAGGACTTAACCATCACAAGGCCACGGGTATTGCGCCTGCCAAATTTAGAAGCTGACAGTTATTTCAAAAGTATTGGTGATTCTTGTAAATGCCTTTTTAAGCTTGACGCAGAGCCACGTCCGTCAAACATAATTTTTTTTTCATTTTCAAAAATAAATTACCCAACATGGGATTTTCTTTTTGAAAGTAAAATGAATTACCCCCTCATCATGGGAGCTGTGATGCTGTGATGTGAGATCCTGCGTTGTCGTCATGGATTTCATCAACTAAGGCTCGTATTGCGAAGGCTGGCACTGAGGATGCATTGTGCAGCCGAGACGATGAGTCAGTTCTGTAAGGCTGTGATGTGGGGCCCGCGTCATCATCGAGGATCCCATCGAGGAGGGCTAGTGATGCAAAGTCCAGCATTGAGGATGCATCACGCAGCCAATGCAGTGTGTCGATTCTGAGCAGCTGTGAGACTGCAATGCCTGGAAAGTCTATGCAGCAGAGGTGAGGCAACAGTTCTGTTCAGGGTTCCGCCACGCAGCAGAGCAGATGCGTTGATTCTGCTGGATCCAAAGATGGGCTGGCTGACCACCTTCAGGCCCTCTTCTAAGGGTTGAGGCCTCAGGTGGCACCCTTGGCAAATATTGATTGGAGTCACTCTGGTGGTCCTGGGTACAAGTTTCAGGCCCGGTCTTTCTCACCCAGATGATGGGCAGCAGGTCAGCACAACAGGCAGCAGTCCTTCAATGTAGCAGTCCAGCAGAGTTGTAGTCCTTTTCGGGTGCTCAGCCATCCTTCTTCCTAGCAGTCTTCGAAAGGTCCAGAAATGGACGGACGAATTGGTGTCTGAGTTCCAATATTTATATCCTGTGCCTCCTTTGTAGTTGGAGAAGCTTCTAGAAGTTTCCCTTTGAAGTGTACAGACGTCCAGCCTCGCCTCGCCTGACTCCAGACGAACTATAGGGGATATGCAACCCTTTGTGTGAAGGCAATAACCAACCTATTCAGGTGTAAGTGGGGCTGTGCCTAACTCTGCCCTCCCATAGCTTCAGTGATGGTCCATCTAGGTATACCTAAGCTCTCTATTGTTTGTGGCTGTCTAGGGGGAAATCACAAAGACCAGCTGCTGACCACACCCAGTCATGTGACCCAGAGACAGGCTGCAGGCACTAAATGGCAAAGGCAGGTAAATGCCAAATTCCTAACAGTGGCATTTTAAGAATTGTAACCAAAAATCTGAATTCACCATAAAAGAGAATTTTTTTCATTATCACCCCAAAGACACCAAATGTGAATGGTTCCCGTTGGAAGTTATAACTTATTAAATGTAACAAGATAACTCCAATGTTATCCTATGGGAGAGGTAGGCCTTCCAATAGTGAAAAATACATTTTACTATTGCAAAATAGGAGTTTTTCACTATAAAGGCATGTAAAGCCTACCCTACTTTTTAAATACATTGCACCCTGCTCCGGAGGCTATTTAGGGCCTACTCTAGTGGTGACCTATATGAATTAATAAGGAAGGTTTGGGCCTGGCAAAAGGTTAATTTTGCCAGGTTGAAGTGGCAGTTTAAAACTGCACACGCAGGCTGCAGTGCCAGGCCCGAAAAGTGTTTAAAAGGGCTACTTAAGTTGGTAATACAATCAGTGCTGCAGGTCCACTAGTAGCATTTAATTTACAGGCCTTGAGCACATATAGGGCCTGATTCTAACTTTGGAGGACGGTGTTAAACCGTCCCAAAAGTGGCGGATATACCACCTACCGTATTACGAGTTCCATAGGATATAATGGACTCGTAATACGGTAGGTGGTATATCCGCCACTTTTGGGACGGTTTAACACCGTCCTCCAAAGTTAGAATCAGGCCCATAGTGCCATTTTACTAGGGATGTATAAGTAAATAAGTAAACGACTCCTAGTGGCCAACTACACTCGGACAACCCCCAGCACCCACCACCCACGCACGTAACCTTGGCATCATACTGGACTCATCCCTCTCCATGACCCAGCAAATCAACGCCATATCATCCTCCTGTTTCCACACCTTTCGCATGCTACGCAAGACTTTCAAATGGATACTCCTAGAAAAAAAGAAAAACAGTCACTCATGCCCTCATCAGCAGCAGACTGGTCTACGGCAACGCCCTCTACGCTGGGACCACAGCCAAACTTCAAAGAAAACTCCAGCAAATCCAGAACGTAGCCGCACAACTCATCCTCAACCTCCCTCGCCACGAACACATATCCACCCACCTCAGATCCCTACACTGGTTGCCCATCAACAAAAGGATAATTTTCAAAGTCCTCATCCACGGTCACAAGGCCCTCCACGACACTGGACCGGCCTACCTCAACGAACGAGTAAACTTCCACATACCTACTCGCCAGCTCTGTTCTGCTGACCTCGCCCTCGCCACAGGCCTCCGCATCCAACGCACCACCTCCGGTGGCAGATCCTTCTCCCACCTCGCCGCCAAGACCTGGAACTCCCTCCCCACCAACCTACGCAAGACCTAAGACCTACTAACTTTCATAAAGCACCTAAAAACATGGCTTTTCGAGCAGTAACCGACCACTAAACCCCCGCGCCTTGAGACCCTACCGGGTGAGTAGTGCGCTTAAGAAATTATTTGATTGATTGATTGAATTAAATATGCCTATTGGGGTTAAGTAGATATTCACTAATTACTCTTGAGATTTTTCATTCTGCCCATTTTCCTCCCAGCCTGACAGTTCTCCCACAAATTTGCCTGCTTTCATTTTAGCACTTCTACTTTCCACCAGTGTGCCCATTGTCCTCTCCAATTCTATTCACTTCCACTGCCCTCTGAGCCTGCTTGCTTTTCCCAGGTCTGCCTGCTTTCCTGTCATCCTGCCTGCTGTACCCCAGTCGGCCCTCTTTTTCCCCAGTTTTCCTGTTCTCTCTTTTTCTGCCTGCTTTCCTTCAGTCTTCTTGCCTACCCTGAGTCTGCCCCTAAGCCTGCCTGATTTCGTCCCAGCCTGTCTGGTCCTCCCATGAGTCTATCACTTTGCACTCTGTCTGCCTGTTCCCCTGAGTCTGCCCAGTCTCCCTGTGTCTACCCAAATTCCCTGCAGCCTATCTGCTTTCTTCTCTTTGTATCCCCTTCCCCTATTCTACTAATTGTCCTCTCGAGTCTGCCTGCTTCCCCTTATGTATCTGCCTTACCCCAGGATGCCTGATTCCCATAGAGTTCCCTATTTGTTCTCCAACTGACTTTGCATTATTTCCCCTCACACAAACTGATTTCCCTGATACGCTCTAGCCTTCTTTGCCCATTTTCAAACAGTCTTCCCATTTCACCCTGAGGCTGCATGCTTTCCAGCTTGTCTGCAAGCTTTCCCCCAAACCTGTTGGTTGTTCGTCAAGTTGACCTGTTTTACCCTTAGCCTGCTTGCTTTCCCATTCCGAAGCCAACCTACATTCCTTGTAGAATGCCTGTACGCCCCAGAGTTTGCTCTCTTTTCCCTCAGTCTGCTAGCTTTCCCACAGTCTTTCCAGTTTGCTTGTTCTCTCCACCCACCACCTTCCTTGATCTGACCACTTTCTACTCAGCTTCCACACTCCCCCCACCATTCTACACATTATACTCGCAAGTCTGCTTGCATTCCCCAATTTGGTTTTGTAGTGTCTTTCTGATTTCAGTTAGGATACCTTCTACCATCAGTCTGCCCACTCTCTACCAGGCTGTCCCATGGACTGTCTGCTTATACCCAATTTCTGTGCTCTCAGCACAGTCTGCCATTCCCTGCTTCAGCTGGTTCACTTTTATCCATGTTCTCTGATCCCTTCAGGATCTATCTGCTCTTCCTCAGTCTCTCTGATCTCGTCCCAGTCTGCCCTGTCTCCTCTCATCCATCAATCCATTCCACTCTGTCTACATTCTCTCCTGTCTATCCACTGTTGCTACCAGAACTTTGTTTTCCTCACCTATCTGCTCTCCCCTCCACTCTCTAAAACTGTCTTCTTGCTCTCTTCAAATGGCTCCATTCTCACTCTAACCTATTCATTATTGCCAGACTTTCTTCTCCCACCGATCAGTCTGCTTCCACCAACAGTTTATCTGTTCACACCCTATCAAACTGTCCTTCATAGCTTTAGCTTGCCTGCTATCCCTCCAGTCTCTCCTCGAAGAGTTCTAGTGTGTCCACTCCCCCATTACATCTGCTTTCCACCAAACTATCCTTCCAAGCCTATTTGTCCTCCACATTCTATATGCTCCTTCTAGTTTATGCCCTCTCCTTCCCGGACTGTCACCTCTCCATGCCTCTATCCGATGACCCAAATTTGCTGTCTCAATCAACTTTTTAATTCTCCATGTCTCTCTGCTGTCTTTCTCAAATCTGACCCCATCAATCCATTCTCACCATCAGCCCTCCCACTTTCCCCATCTGTATTCTTTCCTTTACAGTCCCTTCACTCTTCAGGCGAGTCTCTCTACTCTCTCTAAAATACTTCTACTCTTACCTCAATCTCTCTATTGTCCACAAGTCTCTCTGTCCTCCCCATTCGCTCCGTTGTCAGCAATAGTCTATCCGTTCCCTCCCTAAGGCTGCCCTTACTGGCTTCAACACATCCACTCTCCTTTCTGTCACTGCTCACCCTCATCCAGTTTCTCTTCTCTACGATCTATCTCCTCTCCCAGACTATCATCTCTCCCTGCCATTGTGTTGACTCTCTCCCACATTCTCTACTCTCCTCCGTCTGTCCAATATCGTTACTCTTCTCTAAGAGTGTCTGTCCTTCATTTTAGTCTCTGCTCTCTCATAATCTCTCTACTGTCTCCACCAGTTTTTTGTTCTCCCCAGTCCATGCTCTTCCTAAGATTTTCCTTTTGTACCTTTGATCCCTCTCCTTGAGAGGCTTCCTTTGACTCTCTACCCTTGCCCCAGATGATCTGCTCTGCTTCCATGTCTTGCAAATCTTTCTTTTTCTCTTCTCTAACTGACAGTTTGTCTGCTCTCCCTCATACTCAGTTCCAAACCTGGTTGCTCTTCTTGTCTGCCACTCTGCTCAATACAGTCTGTCTGCTCTACCTTCCTGTGTTGGCCTTATCCAAGCCAATCTCTTCTCTCTTTAACATCTTTGAACTCTCGCCTCCCAGACTGTCCTCTAATTCTCTAAGTATTTCCCCTCGTTCCATCTCTCCAAATTCCCTCTGACTGTCCGTTCTTTTACCCAGTCCTGCCAATCTCAGTGTCTCTCCCTTACAATCTGTCTACTTTAAAATCCAGTCAGTCTGCTTTGCCCCCAGCCTACCCTGCCTCAGATTTCCTGACCCGCCCCCCACCTCCTTCAATCAATCATAGATTTGTAGAGTACAGCTAATCACCCATAGGATCTCAAGGCACCATTTGTGGGTGTGCTGTTCAGTCAAAGAGACAGATCTTGAGGTCCTTCCTGAACTGCTTTAGCGATGCGATCTGCCTGAGCTTTGAGAGGTAGCGTGTTCTATGTCCGGGATGCCAGGAAGAAGAAGGATCTTCCTCCTGCTATGCTTTTTCTGGATCTTGGGGATGGCTGCAAGGGTGAGCTGGGAGAAGCAGAGATGTCTGTTGGGTACATAGAAGGCGGTGGTTGAGGCATGCTAGTCCTATGTTTTGCAGTGTCTTGTAAGTGTGGATCAGGAGTTTGTCTGTGATGCGCTTGTTGACTGAGAGCCAGTGTAGGTCTCTGAGGTGGGAGGAGATGCAGCTGTGTCGGGGGATGTCCAGGATGAGTCTGGTTGCTGCATTCTGGACTCTTTGGAGTCTTGGTTAAGGTTTCTTGGTGATGCCGGCATAGAGTGTGATGCCATAGTCCAGTTTGCTGGTGATGAGTGCGTGGATGACTGTCTTTCTTGTGTCAAAGGAAATGCACTTGAAAATCTTCTGCGGGAATCAGAGGATGTGAGAGCATGATGAGGAGAGGGCGTTGACTTGATGGGTCATGGAGAGAGAGGAGGCCATGATGATGCCCAGGTTGCGCGCGTGGTCCTTCGGGGCGGGGCGTTTCCCAGAGCGGTGGGTCACCAGGAATCATCCCAGGCAGAAGGGGTGAAGCCGATTACGAGGATCTCTGTCTTGTTTATATTGAGTTTGAGGCAGCTGGCCTCCATCCAGGTGGCGACTGCTCTCATCCCATTGTGGAAATTTCTCTTGGCCTTTGCAGAGTCCTCAGCCAGGATCAGTTAGGTGTCGTCGGCATAGGACACTATGTTTAGCCCATGTTGTTTGATAATCTTGGCAAGCGTGGCTATGTAGATGTTAAAAAGCATCGGGCTGAGTGAAGATCCTTAGGGCACTCCGCAGCATGTGTCTTTGGGTACTGGCATGAACGGCAGTAGTCTGACACTCTGTGTTCTTCTGGTGAGGAAGGACCTGATCCAATCAAGTGCTTTATCTCGGATGCTGGTGTCATGTAGTCTGTCACAGAGGGTGGAGAGGTCGAGGAGGATGAGTGCGGCCATGACTCTGCTGTCCACTATGATGCGTATGTCGTCGGTGGCTGCTAAGAGTGCAGTTTCAGTGCTGTGGTTGCTTCTGAATCCGAATTTGGATGGATCCAGGATGCAGTGTGTCTCAAAGGAATTCGGTGCATTGCTGGTTGATGGCCTTCTCAGTTACCTTGGTTGGGAACGGGAGCAAAAAGATGGGTCTGTGGTTCTTCAGCTCACTAGGGTCGGCGGTGGGTTTCTTGAGTAGTGGGTTGATTTCGGCGTGCTTCCAGTCTGAGGGGAAAGTGGCAGTCTCGAATGATTGGTTGAGAGTTCTGCAGAACTCCGATGCTATGGTAGTGCTGGCTAGCCTGAAGATATTATGAGGGCACGGATCCGCTCCTGAGTGAATGGAGTTCATCAGTCTTTGGGTGTCCTCTTTGGTGATGGGGGTCCAGGAGTTCATTATCTGGTGAGGTGCTAGGTCCATGGTGGTGAGCGATGCTGGTGGGTTTTAGTTCCTGAAGCCTTGTAGATGTAGTGAATTTTTCATTCTTGATGGAGGGATGGATGAGGAGTCTGTCCCGGGGTTTGTGAACTCTTTGACGATGACGAAGAGCTCTTTGCTGTTGTCAGTGCTGGTGTTGAGGCGTGCTTGAAAGGTGTTTTTTTTGGTGGATCTGATGTTATTTTGGTGCTTGGTGACTGCATTCTTGGAGGCTGTGTGGTCTTCGGTTAATTTGCTTATCCTCCATTTCCATTCTGGACCTGCAGGAGTGCTTGGATTCCTGTAGGTCTGCCATAAACCATTTAGGTGCTTTGCTCTGTTGATATCCTGCTGTTTCTTTTAGGGGGGCTATGTTGTTGGTGCAGTTTGATAGCCAGAGGTGTAGATTGCATGCAGCTTCATTGGTGTCCGGTGGGAGGGAGTAGTTGAGAGCGTTGGTGAGTTGTGCTTCCGTGACTTTGCCCCAGCGTCTGTCAGGGTTATGGGGGCGTAGTGGCATGCAGTGTTTTTTGTATAGGTAAAGTGGATGCACTTGTGGTCAGCCAATGGTGTTCGGAGGTGTGAGAGATGGTGGTGTTGTTCCCTGCTGAGAAAACGGAGTTGAGCTCTGTGGGTGGGGACATTGACGAGGTATTTGAGGCGGAGAGTTGTGCGGCTGTCCAGGAGGTTTGTGGTGTTGTGGTCATAGTGGCTATCAAGGTGGAAATTGAGGTAGCTGAGTAGGATGTAGTGGGATGACGTGATCTCTTGGGGGATGACGAGGGCGGCGATGTCTTCGCAGAACTGGGGTTGGGGTCCAGGCAGCCTGTAGATGAGGGTGCCCCAGAGGGAGTTGTTTAAATTGGTCTGAGTCTGGAAGTGTAGGTGCTCGTGGGTTGACTGAGACTGCGACTCATTGGTGGTTGTTAGGCAGAGGTTGTTTTTGTAGACTATGGAAATGCCTCCTCCAGGCCGGTTGGCTATGTCCTTGTGGATGATTTTATAGTTGTCTGGGATGGTCGTGGCAATGTCTGGAGCGGCGGTGTGGGTGATCCATGTCTCCGTGAATAAGGAGACATCTGGGGCTGTTGAGTTGAGGAGGTCTCAGACTTCTACAGCGTGCTTGACGAGGGAGCCTGAGTTGAGGAGTATGCACTTAAGGTGGCCGTGCTTGGTGCGGAATCATAAGGTGGTCCTTGGAGGGTGCTGGAGCAGGCGCAGCAAGAAAAAGGTCCATGAGTGTTCCTGGGGTCAGCTCAATGGCAGGCTTCCCGGGTTGAGGGCGCATAGAGTGCAGGTGTCAAACGGGCAGATGGGGCGAGAACTACGATTCGAGGCGGTGGGCGCCGTCCAGATCCGGACAGGTGCAGATGGGCTTGCGGAGAAGGGGAGGGAGGAAGGGGGTCCAATAAGCTGGGAGGTGGGAGGGCTGAAAAGCTCTTTACGGGGTGGGGCCACAGGGGCAGCAGCGGTGAGGGGAGAAACACAGAAAAAAAAACAAGGGGGAAAAATTGAATAAAAGACAGGAAAAAAACTGAAATAGAGGCAGAAGTCAAAGGCAGGAATAGAGAGAGATAGAAGATACTTGCAAATGGCCACTAGGCCACCAAGGATAAGGTGCAGACAGGAGTGTGTGGGTGGAGGTGGGCCTCAAACTGAGAGTCAAGCAGGCTCTCAGTTCACCCAAGGCAGCGGCAGCAGCAGCAACAGGAGGAGTTGATCAGGGGAGGGCAAGAGACACTGAACAGGAGGTAGGAGGAGTCACCTCCTTACTCTCCCTCCCAGTCAGATGACTCACCATCAGTCTCTCTGCTCTTCCTGCTGGTGCTCTGTCTTGGTCAATCTCCACTCCCCCAAGATGTCTCCCCAAAATCCTCTCTGCTTTCCCCAATTTGTCTGTCCTCCCTGCCAGTCCCTCCACAGTAACTGACAGTGCCTCCATGTCTCCACTTTTCTCAGTCGTTACACTTTTCCAACAGTCTTTATGCTCTCTTTCTCAGGCTCTCCTCTCTGCTCAGGCAGTCTGCTCTCTATTCTTTCCATCCTTTTCATTCTCTCCAGCCTCCTCTCCCCTCAATCTGTTCACTCTCCCAAACCATTTACTCTCCTTTCCTGGTTGCTTCAGTTCTCTTCTAGTCATTCCTCTCTCCCTCCTGGTTTATCTAGTTTTACTACGAGCATCTCTCTTCTCTCTCCAAACTGTCTGGCCCCACTACCAGTCAATTCACTCTCCAAACTATATTCTCTGCATTTACCCACATTTCTTCACTCTCCCCTAGACCGTCCGATCTCCTTACCAGTCTGTCTGCATTTTCTCCCAGTCTGCCAGCTTGCCTTGTTCTGCCTCAAATTGCACACTCTCCCACTTGTCTCTCTGCTCTCTCATCAGGGTTGTCTACTCTCTCCAGTTTCTCTGTTCACTCCAAACCTCTCTCTGCTCACTCAAGACTGTTTGCTCACACTCCCACTCTATCTGTTATCCCTTTGCCTACCCAGGTGTTCACTCTCCTTTAGTCTCTCTGTGTTAGAAATTGAATCTCTGGTTGGAAGTCAGTTTGCACTCTGTCCAAGGAGAGACCCTCACTCTAGTCAAGGAAATGGGGGTACACACTTAAGATAACCCCTGCTCAGACCCATGGTAGCTCGGCAAAAGCAGTCAGGCTTATCTCAAAGGCAATTTGTAAAGTATTTGTACCAACACACACAGTAATAAAGTGAAAACACTACAAAATGGACTACATACCAATTTAGAGAAATGGCAAATATTTATCTAAATCAAAGAAGACCAAAACAACAAAAGTACAACATACACAAGTAAAGTTATGAATTTTTTAACTAAAAGGAGCCTTACTCCATATAAAACAATGGATGTGTTGATGTTACACAAAGAACCTGATTTACGTCAAAAATAAAGAGCGTGTGTGCATCGGAAAAGTCAACAATGCTTTGATTACGTACTCGCAAGTGAGGCCGTGCGTTGTTTCTTCTCCAGTCGGGAAGGTGATGCGTCGCGCTTCTCTCCTGCAAGAGAGCGAAGCGTCATTTTCTGGACGAGCACCTCGGATCCGTGCAATGATGCATGCAAAATCATGAGGAATCATGCTGTTTAGGGGCCTGCGTCTATTTTAGCAGCCGCAAGCTGGTGTTGGGTTGTTTCTCTAGCCACAATGCAGGTGATTCTTCGATTTCCCAGCTGAGATGCAGGTGGTGCATTGATTTCTCAGCCACTTTGCAGGTGGTGCGTCATGTTATAGCCTCGTTGCAGGCGGTGCATCAACTTTTTCCCCGCACAGCTCCTATGCATGAATTTCCATCTTGGTTTCACTAGCTTCACCTTTCAAGGGCCCAGGGACTGGATAGGGTACCACTTGGCAGGGTAGGAGTCTCAGCAGATAGTCCAGGTGCTGGCAGAGGAAGTCTTTGATGGCCCTGAGACTTCAAAACAAGAGGCAAGCTCAGTCCAAGCCCTTGGAGACACTTCACAAGCAGGAATATACCACAAAGTCCAGTCTTTGTCAGGCAGAAGCAACAACTGCAGGCCAACCCAGCAAAGCACAGTCACAGGCAAAAGGGCAGTACTCCTTCTCCAGCTCTTCAGCTCTTCTCCTTGGCAGAGGTTCCTCTTGAGACCAGAAGTAATCTAAAGATCAGGGGTTTGGGGTCCACTACTTATATCCCTTTCTGCCTTTGATGTAGGCAAACTTCAAAGCAAAATCTCTGTTGTTCACAAGATCTTGCCCCAGACACACACCAGAGGGTTGGAGATTGCATTGTGTGAGGGCAGGCATAGTCCATTCAGGTGTAAGTGTCAGCTCCTCCATCCACTATAGCCCAGATGGCCCATCAGATTATGAAGGCTACTCCCCAGCTCCATTTATGTCAATGTCTAGTGGAGATTCACAAAAAGCCCAATTGTCAGTCAGACCCAGACAGGAAATACACAAGCAGGCAGAGTCACAGAAAGGTATAAGCAAGAAAATGCCCACTTTCTAAAAGTAGCATTTTTAAACTGACAATCTAAAAACCAACTTTACCAAAAGTTGTATTTTTAAATTGTAAGTTCAGAGACACCAAACTTCAGATCTCCATTTGCTCCCACAGGGAACCTCCACTCAAATTTATTTAAAGGCAGCCCCCTTGTTAACCTATGAGAGGGATAATACTTGCAATAGTGAATACAGACTGTGGCAGTATTTCAGTGTTAGGACATGTAAAAATACACCAGCCCATGTCCTACCTTTAACATGCACAACGCCCTGCCCATGGGGCTACCTAGGGCCTAGCTTAGGGATGCCTTACATGTATGAAAAGGAAAGGAGTTGGCCTGGTGAGTGGGTACACTTGCCCGGTTGAACTGGCAGTTTAAAACTGCTTACACAGACACTGCAGTGGCAGGTCTGAGCCATGTTTAAAGGGCTACTCATGTGGGTGACACAATCGGTGCTCTTGGCCCACTAGTAGCATTTGATTTACAGGCCTTGGGCACCTCAAGTGCACTTTACTAGGGACTTACCAGTAAAACAAATATGCCAATCATAGAAAGCCAACTACACATGCAATTTATACAGGGAGCACGTGCACTTAGCACTGGTCAGCAGTAGTAAAGTGCCCAGAGTACCAAAAAAAACCAAAACAAAGTCCAGCACACAGTCAAAACACAGGAAGCAGAGACAAAAATGACAGGGGGGGATCACGCCATGGATGCCAGGTCAAACACTCTGCAATCGCCATCCCTCCGCTGTTACACAGTCTGTCCACTCTCCCTCCTCACCTCTCTACTCCCTCCTGTTGCCCTTCTCTAGTCCCAGACTGCTCTCCCTCCAGTTTCCCTTCCAATGTGTCCACTGTCCCTCTCAATGTGCCCACTCTCTTTTCCAGTCTATCCGCTCTCCCTCCCAGCTTCTGCTTTTCCTTTCGTTCTCTCTGTTCTCCGCATCCCTCCAATCTCACCTCCATTTACTCTGCTTTCACTCTGTCTGCCTGCTCTCTCCCAGCCTGTTCTCTCTAACCTTGTTTCCCCCAGTCTTTTGTTCTTTCCTTCACTCTTTTAATCTCTCCAGCCTCCCCACTCACCCCGTCATGCTGCTGTTCTCTCTACTCCTTCTACCTTACCACCAGTCTCCCCACTCTTCATCCAGACCCTCTACTCTCCCCAACACTCTTCTTCCCCCTAGACTATCTGCTCTCCTTACCAGTCCTTTCACTCTCCCTGGTCTTTCTGCTCTCTCTTCTAATCGGTTTGCTCCATCATTGTATCCCAGCTACCTCTTATCTCTCAGGGTCAACTCCAGAGTTGTTGCCTAATTTTCTGAATTCATTTTTGCTAGCCTTAGGATTCTGTGCACTTTACCATTGATAGCCAGCGCTAATGTGCTTGTGTTCAATCCCTAAATTATGGATGGTAAAATTTCCTTACATCTGATTGGCACATGTAATTTACTTATGAGCCCATAATAAAGTGACACTATATGTGCCCAAGGCCTGTAAATTAAATGCTACTAATGAGCCTGCAACACTTATTGTGTGACCCACTTAAGTAGCCCTTTTAAACATGTCTCAGGTCTGCCATTGCAGCCTGTTGTCAATCTTAAATAGCTGATTTGACTTGGCAAAATAAACCACTTGCCAGGACTAAAACTTCCTTTTTAGTACATATGAGACACCCCTAAGGTAGGTAGGCCCTAGAGCCTATAAGACAGTGGGCAATGTATTTAAAAAGTTGGTAATGTACTTTTAAGTTTTACATATCCTTTAAGCAAAAACCTCCAAAAATAATGTTCCACTACTGTGAGGCCTACCTCTCCCATAGGATAACAATTAGTTATCTTGTTACTTTTAAAAAGTGGTTACCTCTTATTGGAGCAGGTAAGAAATTAATGTTTGGTGTC
The DNA here is from genome assembly GCF_031143425.1 of Pleurodeles waltl. Classification (NCBI taxonomy): domain Eukaryota; kingdom Metazoa; phylum Chordata; class Amphibia; order Caudata; family Salamandridae; genus Pleurodeles; species Pleurodeles waltl. Next base: position 1,130,321,688 of record NC_090448.1, read on the forward strand.
TGAGAAATTGTAATTGCAAATCCTCTTTAATGGTCAAATCAGATTTTTACTGCTGTGCTGGACCTGCCTGAACCTGCAAGTGGACCTGCCTGATTCCTGCTGACCTTTGCTGGAGTGAGTTCCTGATTCCCATGTGGTGCCTTCCCAGCTCCTGGGCCCTTGGCTGGAATCAGAGAGAGCTTTTCCTTGCCTAACTGAAGGTTCCCAAAAATCTGTCATGAAGCAACACAAAGCTCTGTAAAGCCTCACTGCACAGCTGCAAGCTTCATCGGAACTAATGCCAAGTGACGCAAATCCTCGCAAAGCCTTCCCACGCAGCTGCTAACCTCACTGGAATCGACGGCAAGCAATGTAAAGCCCAGCAAAGCCATTCTGAACAGCTGCCAGATTCATTGAAATGAAGCCAAACGACGCAAATCCTCATGCACAGCTCACTAGAACTGACACGGAGCGATACAAAGCCCTGCAAAGCCTTGCCACACAGCTTCATCGGATCTGATGCTGGACTAAGTGAAGCCTTGCAGACCAATGCCGCAAAGACCACACACCAAGGACATAGGGTACAATCCTCAGCAGGCCAAACTGGGTCATGTGCCTGGTCTCTGCTCCATTATGGTCAGCTGTAACTTGTGACTTTGTCTGGTTCCTGCGCAACCAGATACCTCAGTTGGTGCTTTGTTCCTTTTGCCACTACTTTTATCCAAATCTTTAAAATTACATATCTCCAGGACTAGTGATGGGATGTGTATTGCTTTAGAATTATACTATTTATTACATTTTAATCCATGTTTGTAAATTGGTGTGAGTTTTTTATTGTGATGTGGTTTCACTTTATTGCTATTTGTGTGCTGCATAAATACTTCACGCATTGCCTCTAAGTTAAGCCTGATTCGTTTTCGTGCCAATCTATCACAGAGTTAAACACAGGTTAATTTAGTGACTTTTTGTTTTTCCCCTGGTCAAGGATTGTCACTGTTGATTAAGTGGGTTTTCACCCCTTTAATTTAAAATCCAATGTCTCACAATGGGTGTCAAGCCCCTTTGAGATTGTGACCTTACCTACTGAGTACAGTAGGTTGCTAAAGTTAACTGCAATGAAGGTTTTGCAAACGACTTTGAAGATGATGCAGGCAAATGGAACTATGGAAGTTTTCTCAGGAGGAGGGTGGTTCTGTCACAATTTCTTTGATACTTTGACAATGAGGCCACAGACAGAAGGGTGTATTCTCCGAAAAGATGTGACAGACATTACATCTTAAATGTGATTTTGAGAGTAATTTAGAGAAGCAGGAAGTTTGATGCTATGCAGTATGCATCTTAACAAAGAGGTTTCTCAGAGTTGAGAATGTTATTGACATAGTATGTGTGAAATCTGGTTTTGATGATAGCATCTAAGCTAAAGTTTTGATTTGTTTTTGCTTTTCATCACTGGTGATGAGTACAACCTCTGTTTTCTTGGGTTGAGCTTGTGGTAGGCTGTCAACGTCCAAGTTTGAGTTATAGTAAGGCAATCTTTCATACAACCAATGTCAGTCCCAGGTAAGACTGTCCTTCAAATAGAACTTGTACCATCCATATACAGATGACTTTTGTTGTTCTTGTTAACCAGAGGGCTTTGACCCTTCATGTATAGAGGGAAGATCATTGGCAACAGAAGGCATCATTGGGGAACACCAGAGGTTTTAGAGAAAGTTGGAGAAGTTCATCTTGAACAGCTAGGATTTGTTCATCTGGTAGAAAGATTTGAACACAGCTTGATCGTCAACGGTGTCATAGACTGCTGAGAGGTTGAGAAGGATGAAAAGACATTGCTTGCCGTTGTCAGTGATTTTGAGAGAATTATTGACTACTTGAATTGGTGTCGCTGTGCTAAAAAATCTGGCTGAAATCAGATTGGAAGTGTTGGACCAAGGCATTGTTCTTGATTTTCTTGTGATGCCGGGTGATCTAAAAACAAAAGTGAAAACGTAATTATTTGTAAAACAAAAAACACATTTCTTTGAAGAAAGGATGATGAAACTGGCAAAAACTTTCAAAAATTCCTTTCAAATGTAATTCCTGAAGTGTGTTGAGCAAGGTATCAAAGCATAATAGTAACTTAGATTGGCTAAATAAATATTTTAAGATTGAGATCCTGATTCAGAATTTCACGGATGGGTTTACTCATTCACAAATGTGACGGATATTCTTTCTGCCCCATTAAAAATCCTATAGGATATTATGCACTTGTATTCAATTCAATCCAATTCAAAATCTTTATTCGGTCTCATTAAAAATGGATCATAAAAGAGAAGTAACACATATATGTATGTTTAAAACTATAAATATGTGCAAAGCAGATTGAAAAACAATAAAAATATGAAAAAGTAGCAGCTCCTAAACAGACCAGGAAGAATAGATATGACAAATACAATAATATATCATAGCAGCATTTCAGCATATGGAAAAGAACAGTTGCACCACTCGAAAATTAAACAGATTCGGGGGGTACATGTAATTGGCATTTATCATTAACGACTACAAAACTGTACTAACGGCACATCAAAACAACATATTTTCCACTGCGCTATAATAATTTTCAAAAAGCTCCCAACCCGAAAACATGTCTCATAATCATTCAGTTGTAGAAGATAAAACAGAGCTGCCTTACATTTAAAAAACAGGGGAAACTTTGTTGTATACAGGCAATAAAACGTACAAAAAAAGACTAATTGGAATAAGGTCTGTAACAAATTCTCATCGCATGGGCAAATACAAATATCAGATGGAGAATATTGCCCAAGCGGAAAACAAAGTAACCAACATATCAAGTCCAGTCTGAATCTGGTTAACAATGTTTGTTCATAGACATTATGTACAAGGGACAAGCATGGAGCAGTTCCATCAGTCGTCTGGATATACAGTAATCTCCGACAGTCGGCTTGTGCAGCTCCACCACTGCCTTGCAGGCCAGTTTGGGAAGCAATCCCAAGTCAAGGCTTTAACTTTTTTGGTTATTGCCTCCGAGGTTTTAGATATATGCCCACAACTAATTGCCAGTGATGTATCCCTGATATACTTTATCCACTGGATTTTTAACCCCTGGCCACAAGACAAGCAGTCACGAATTGTGTCCTGATTAAACTTGGCTTCTCTGTTTGTCCATAGTGAACACCAAAGAGTTAGAGGGGATACATTAATACAATCTTGGACATAGTCCAATCCCAATTCCATATGTCAACAATGATGGGGAGACGATGGAGGCACCCCCCAACAAATGTCAGCAGAATCTGTTTTTTTCCATCTGGATGGCCCAACATCTCTGTAACCCCAAACTCCCATCCCATAGGTTACAACAGGTATGCACTTCTTCTTATAGATCTCCAACATCACGGCCACAGGTCTGCTACCAATACAGGTAGCTAAAAGAAAGAAATGTTGAATGCATGCAGATAACATACTATTCTGCTTGTAAGACAGAGAGACCAAGAGCAGCAGTCATAAAATTCCATCCCAAGATAAGGAAACGAGGACACCCTATTTAATTTCCTACCCCTGATGGTCTTGGTATTTCTAGGGCCACATGTCATAGTAAAGGTTTTGGTCAAGTATGTCTACAGGTCCAAGCCCTCCATAAAAGACACAAAACTGACAATTAAAGTCTTAAGCCCATTTGCCGTCCTGGCAAGAAGTACTGCATCGTCCACACATAGTAGGGTGGGCACAACCTTTTTCTCAAACCAAGGGACATCCACCCTAGCAGAGGCCAACACATTACCTAAGGCATTGGTGTATAGCAAAAACAAAATAGGGGTAAGTACACTACCTTGTTTTACTCTGCGATTCACTTTAAAGGAAGGACTACAATCCCTGGCCTTCCCATACCTGACAGAAGCTGTAAGATCCTGATGTAAAAGTCTGAGAAGAGAGACCAACCCATCAAGGCCCATAGACACAAGAATTGCCCATAGTCAGGACAAGTTGTTGCAATCAAATGCGCTCCACAGGTCCATAAACGAAGGATGAATGGGAGCACCTTTCACAAACTTATACTTGGCCACATTGAGATGCAAATTCTTACACTGTTCAATTGTCCCCAAACCCTTCCTAAAGCTGTATTAGAACTGGGCTAAATTATTTCTCTTCCTGACCCAGGAAAGAAGGCGCTTCATAATCACGCGGCCAATGACTTTAGTAGAAGAGTCAAGAAAAGATATTGGGCGGTAATACCTCAGGCCAGACCAATTACCCTTTTTAAAAATGGGGACAACTGTTGACTTATGCACGAGATATCTGCCACGTATGTGACAGAGTGACCTGTCCACCAAACTCTAATTCAGGGCCTAAATCTGAAACTTGTGCTTCACAGAATTAAATTCTGGTCTTTTGACTCTGTCTTTACCTTACATCCTGGTCATTTCAACCACCCACAGATATGTATGTGAAGCAGTAACGAAACTTTCTCATGTTTTGCAAGGGAGTTTCCTTTAAATAACCCTCACACATTAACATATTCAATCACAAGTATTTTTCTAACCAGAAATCCTATCTCAGCAGGAAATCTCACTGCAGCTTTTGCCCAATGTTGACAACTTCAGGGGATCTTCTATCATAGGCTGGCCATCATCTCAATTCCATCCTCAGTTCAGTTAGAATCATACCACTGGGTTTGGATAACCTACCCTAATAAAATGCAAAGGCCCTCATACCTAGCTCTGTTGTTATTTCTTGGAGTTAGGGTTCAAAGTCTATGATCCTCCACTGACATTTCCTTTAAAAAAGCCAGATATGAATATTGAAGATTTGATTCAGTCTTTCCTGTTTCTTATATAAATTAACAATAAAGTTGCATGTCAGTAATACCTGTCAATTATTTGCATGAAAGCTCATGGAACGTTTGCACTCAATTACTTGAAGACACAATAAATAATTTGCCATGATTACTTTCTTCCTTTAATTTGTTTTAGGTAAAGGATTAATATGAAGGATTTGGGACTACAAGAAGGTTATCACATCCAATCACACTAATGCTTTCAAGCAAAATATTTAAACTAATGTAGAGTGTTAAAGATGGCTGAGGAATGGCGGGCTAATGCAGGTATGAGGGGAGGCACATTATGAAATTTCCTGCAAAGGGCCTGATTCATAAATGTCAAGGAGGAAAAGATGGATTTCTGAAGGGACATTCTTTAGGTTAGAATCAATTTTGGACTTTTAAGGACTCCCAGGAACAGACCTGTAAATCTATATGTAAATCAGTGATTGACAGTCACAGATCTCGAGGTGTACTCGCAGTGTACAATTCCACAAGTAGAAATGTAGCTGCAAAGAGGATTTTTCTGTTGGAGTAGTAACCCCCCTTCACCTACTTCCCCTTTGAACATGGTGGCTTTCCCTCCCCTCTGCATCCCATGATACTATCTGTGACATGGAGATGCTTCTTTGCAAATCAAGTACAAGAAGCAGGCACATCCATAGAGAATGCACTCAAACAGATCTATTCAAAAGATTCATAAATCATCAAAATCAACATTTGTATCCAGTCACAAACATGTATAGGTTTACTTGTGTACACTGCATTTTCCAGACCCAATTCTTCAAAGTTACATACTTTCTCTCCACAGCCTATAAATGTGGGAATGCAGTAAATCTTGTCACAAACACCCTGGTTAGGAGTATATGTTGGCGGTGGGCGAGTGGGGGGGGGGGGGTGTCCAATTCTCCTGCACAGCTATGAGTTTCCGAGTTTTACGATAATGATCACATTGCCACATTTTTTTCTGACCTATTTTGTCAGGGCACACCTACAAACATTTATCAGGGAAAGGGCCTGGGAAAAAAAGTGTTTCTGCCACCTTAAACGCTGATTCTGCGTGGTACACCTCATTTGCAAGTGATAAACTTGGAACATAAATATTAACTGCTCCTAATAAATACCTCACTCATAGTTGTGCTATTTCGCAGGTGATGTAAATACCTCATCCTTTTCCGACCTCCTCAGAATCATGGCCATAGTGTTTATCTTTTAAATTTTGGAGAAACAATTGTCATATATAGAGATGAATGCTCAAGGGGTTTTAATGTTTAAATGAAAGCTAGCTCTGTTGGTTTCAGTCATAAATCGGAGACCGCCTGCTGAGTTCTACATAGGGAATCGGATTCCTAATCCCTCGTCCTAAAACCTCACCTCACGAAGTGCATAAAGGAAGGCATGTGAGGAGGAATGGGTGAGGGGGTAATGAAGCAGTAACATGGACAGAAAGTAAATGGGGGCCCCAGAGCCATGTTTACTTTCTGTAATCCCCATCTCTGACCTTCATCTATCAGATCATTGCAGTGGCTGTAACGAAATTTGAAAGGGCCCCCCTGTAAAGTACCTGGGGGGGGCTCCCCCGATGAACCCAGTCAGGAGCCTGCCGCAGGTGCACTGTGTGCTGTGCTGAGGGGGCCCGTGGAGGTCGGCCCCCCTAAAACCCACTACACATATCGCGGGGGCTGCGGGAGCTTTTGTTACGCCACTGGCTCATTAGGGATTCAAAGGGTGTATGATGTAATTTCCACTGCCCCAGACAATTTAGTGAAGTGAGGCTCTTGGACTAAACTCATTGATTGATGTACAACTCATTGATTAATGTATTATTTCGGCTTGAGACACAACTATATTAAGATCTCTCTCTAAAATGGGGAATATTCATTTTAAGTTGATTAAACTATTTGAACTTTTTATATGACTTTTGAATATTTTTCTAGATAATTAAAATTTACCGTGTGCAGAACTGCATTTTACCTAGGACTGCGCTAAAGAAATAGTAGCATGCACTCTCTTAAAAAAGGGTAAAACCAAAAGACTTGTACGCAAGTGAGAAACACACCTTAAGAGCTAAAGCATTTGAAACACTTTGCCATGATAATGTTTGATCAGCTAAGATGGTACAATCATTTTGCTTACACGCTATGAAAAAAAGCATGATGACACGGTTCGCGAATTTATAATTTTCAGAAAAATATTCTGAAAATGTACACTTCAAAAGTTTTGAACCCATATTTTTCGCCTTCATAGCCCGCGGCATTTATTGTTCTATGCCGCAAATTCTTTCCTTATACTTACAAGTAATCTATGTAGTTGACGTCTTGCTTCTAAAAGCCCCAATTTCCTCGGAAACATGCGAGTGCTAAAATAGGGAAATAAATACATAAAAAGCTTTCACATAACTCCTCTGCTAAGGTTCTGAAAGCGGATGATAAGTGGGGATGTTTTCCAGGTGTTTAAGTAGAAAATTAACATAGAATTTTCTGGTCTTTGCTTTATAAAGCAAATTACAGGCTTCACTTAAATCTTGTTTCTTACTAAGTTAAGTTTTTGAAGTACAAAATATGTAACACGTGACTTTATCCTGTGGGGAGGCTTAGAGGCGCGTGGGAGGCTGGTAAAGGTCAAGCCGCGCTGCACTATCGCTCGTGAAATTTCCGGATGGCTTTTTATTTCATAATTTGTCTCAGTAGTTCAGGTCAGTCCCGGAAGTACACGAAAGTGCCTGTGATTACATCGGGAGAGGCAATCTGTCCGGCACGGATTGATCTTTCTCGTGCTGCAAGTGACCTCCTTTGGGCAAACTGTGGGCCAGATGTATCAAGCGAATTTGCATTCGCAAACGGTGCGAGTGGCCGTTTGCGAATGCAAAAATACCTTTCATTATGTATGAAAGGCATTTGCTATGCAATGTTAAGAAATCGCTAAAATAGCGACTCCTTAAAATTGCGAGGCCATTTAGAGAATCGCAAATTACAATTCTCTAAATAAGAAATCGCAAATAAGGAATCCTTATTTGCGATTTCTTAAGCACATGTATCAAGCTTTTCCTTAATGCGAATTGGGCATTAAGGAATCGCAATTACCACCAAGTAAAACTTGGTGGTAACCATGTGCAAATTTAAAAAATGCATTAAAAATGCATTTTTATAATTTACATGTAACACACACATGCCCCTTTGGCATGTGTGTGCCTTACATGTCCTCGAATATTTTTTTGATGTGCAGCAGAGGGGGCCTTAGGCCCCCAGCAGCCTGGGGTTTTGCATTTCCTAAATTGCGAATTCCAGTTAGGAATTCACAATTTGGGAAATGCAAGAAATTCGCAGTTATGGGACTACAGGCCCATAAGTGCGAATGGGCTCAGAATCGCTATTTGCGATTCGGTAATAGCATTTGCGATTTTTAAGAAATCGCTATTACCGAATCGCAAATATGATACATACCATTTTGCGAATCAGAAATAGCGATTTCTTAAAAATCGCAATTAAAGATTCACAAAGTGGTTTCTTCATACATCTGGCCCAAAGTCTCAAGGACAAATAATTCGACCATACCGTTAGGGGTAATGGATCTTTGATTTACTAATCGGTTTTCTTTTTGGCTTTCAGGTGATTATTGATTTATTAGAGGTGGGAGTTGCTCATCTCCGTAGAAATTATTTTCCTTATTTTCTTCTTACAAGGGCTTTTTCACCTCAGCACAATATGGCACTAAAGACTAGTAATAACTTGTTGCAAACGACCAATGACATAATTCACTTGCTGTTTCCGGTGGTTTTAGGGCTAGCCTTCTCCTTGGGTTTTCTATTTGTATTAGAAGTATTTCGTAATTTGTATTATATGAAAACCAGAAAAACATTTCTGAACAAATTTCTCAAATTGTCTTGCTCTGTTTGGGTAAGTAAAATCGAAAACATATGATTCAAAACCTGGTTATTCACTAGTTGACATAAGAGCAATGAAAATAAACAAGTTTTGTTCTGCAATTCCTTGATTTAAGACCAGTGGGAAATCGGGCTCGGAAAACTCATTTGATGTCTACCTTGGATCTCCCACGTATCTTCAGATACCTGAGGATGATGGACGAGTGGTGATTGATAGCATGCCTTCTCGTCTACCTGTCTAGGATCTTCCAAGCCACAATAGAGGCAGAGGAATATGTAGTGTGGGTGGGAGTTGTACTGATGGAATGTATCGTGTACACCCACTCCTTAAGTTGCAGCACATTTACCATCCACTCTTTACTATGCAGGTGAGTACCACACATTACTTTTTATATATTTGTAATCGCATATATAGATATATATTACTTAGTAGTTATAGCTAGGACCATATTTCCATAGAAAAAGCGTTTTTTGACTTGCCTATATCTTTGGCACCGTTTGACGAATCTTCACAAAATTTTCCAAAAAAAGTGCTGCACCGGGATCCAAGGCCAGGCCCTGTACTGGATTGCCTCCTTCCTCTCAAACCGATCTCAAAGAGTTTACCTCCCACTGTTTCGCTCAGACCCCACCGAGATCATCTGCGGCGTACCTCAAGGCTCATCGCTCAGCCCGACACTCTTCAATGTCTACATGAGCCCCCTCGCCGACATCGTATGCAAGCACGACATCATCATCACCTCCTACGCCGACAACACCCAACTTATACTCTCCCTCACCAAGGACCCCGCCAGCGCCAAGACCAACCTACAAGAGGGCATGAAGGACGTTGCAGATTGGATGAGGCTCAGCCGCCTAAAGCTGAACTCTGACAAAATGGAAGTCCTCATCCTCGGCAACACCCCATCCGCTTGGGACGACTCCTGGTGGCCCACGGCCCTCGGCACCGCACCGACCCCCTCAGACCACGCCCGCAACCTCGGCTTCATATTGGACCCTCTTCTCACCATGACTAAGCAAGTCAACGGCGTGTCCTCCGCCTGCTTCCTCACCCTCCGCATGCTCCGCAAGATCTTCCGCTGGATCCCCGGCGACACTAGAAAAACCGTGACCCACGCCCTCATCACGAGCCGCCTGGACTACGGCAACACCCTCTATGCTGGGACCACCGCTAAACTCCAAAAACGCCTGCAACGTATTCAAAATGCCTCGGCCCGCCTCATCCTCGACGTACCCAGCAACAGCCACATCTCCACACACCTGAGACACCTGCATTGGCTCCCAGTCAGCAAAAGGATCACCTTCCGACTTCTCACCCACGCACACAAAGCCCTCCACAACAAGGGACCGGAATACCTCAACCGTCGCCTCAGCTTCTACGCCCCCACCCGTCTCCTCCGTTCCTCTGGCCTCGCGCTCGCTGCCGTCCCTCGCATCCGCCGCTCCACGGCGGGTGGGAGGTCCTTCTCCTTCATGGCAGCCAAGACCTGGAAAACCCTCCCCACCAGCCTCAGGACCACCCAGGACCATTCCGCATTCCGGAGACTCCTCAAAACCTGGCTTTTCGAGCAGCAGTAACCCCCCCTTCCCCCTAGCGCCTTGAGACCCGCACGGGTGAGTAGCACGCTTTATAAATGATAATGATTTGATTTGATTTGATCTGCAGTGAGTCTTGTTGTGCATTGAAAGTTTCGGGGTGATTCGTCAAGCGGGGACTGAGAAAAAGGGGGTTAAAAAAACATTGCATGTTAATTCCGATGGGATCCTTTAGACACGACTACAGGCCGAACCACAAGACGGAATTACACCAAATATTTGATGTAAATCCATTCAGCCCATTTTGAAAAATTTAGGGAAATTCAAATTTGTATATCTCAAGCCGTGAAGTACAAAGACAAGTTCATGCACAGAAATGCACAGCTATGATTGGCTGCCAACACTTTAAACCAGGAAGTGTTGGTAGCCATCTTGGGACTCCGCTTGAGCCGACTGCCAAAAAAAAGAAAAAAAATAAGAAAAGGGGCCTGGGTAGGGACACCCTGACCCTTTAGTACTGAGGAACCCACACCCAGAGCAAAAATGCATTTTTTAAATTCTTTTTTGCCTAGAGTGGTGGGGACCGCCACCTCCCCAGAGCTGTGTTAATTATAATCTGTGAGGGGGACTGCCCGGTCCCCTCCCGCTGCCCAGGGGACTAGCACCCCTGGGGTGATAAATGTGATTAATGTAGGGGGCCTGTGGCCCCCCGCTGCTCCAGGGACCACCACCCCAGGGGCAAATATTTAAAAAAGAAAGGGGTTCCCTTTGAAACCCCCAATCCCCAGGGACCACCACCCCCCTGGGCTATTTTGTTTGGTGGAGGGCCGTGTGGGACCCCTCATGGAGCTGCTAATGGCCCTGGGGACCGCCACCCCCAGGGTCTGCTCCTGCTATGTCCTGGGGTGCACACCCCCGGAACATAGTTGTTTGCTGTGGCTTTACTGGAGCTCTGCAGTTACAGCCAAGCCACAGCAAACACTTCAGGTTGCAAGCAGGTCCCTCTGTTAAAATCCAAAGCTTTCATCTCTGTCCCCTGCACGCATGGAGGTGCTTCAGCAAACAGTGTCAAACCAGCTGCATGCTTGCTGAAACAATGGCACTGCCACAGTGCTAGGTAGCCCGCAAAGGTTTTTTTATTAAAAATAAATAAATGAACATAAATAAATAAATAAAATAGGAGGGACCGACAGATAGCGCATAAAGGGCTGAAAAAAATAAAAATGAAAAAAGCCCATATCTCAGTGTGAAGGTCACAGACCCTCACACTGACCTTTGGGGGTTCTAGTCCAGCTGGACTCATTTCAATTTAAAAAAAAATATTTGTTTAAAAAAAATTATTCTATTTAAAAAAATACAAATACATTTTTATTTCAAATTGGAGACAAATAACTAATTCTAAGTATATCCGACATCAAAGCCGTCAGACCCTAACGCATCCACTCACAGACCCACTGACATCCTGATGCACCCACTCACAGACCAACGCACATACTGACACACCCACTAAAACACTGATGTATGCACTGTCACACCAAGATAGATACTCTGACAGCACTCTTACCCCCAGATACAGTCTCTCACACCCAGAGAGGCAGCGGGCAACTTCCGCCATGCATGCACAAAGGGCTGTGCACAGCATTGGGTTGGGTGGTTGGGGGAGTTGGCCGCAGGGACTGGCTGCAGGCCACCCCTTGCGGGCAACCCCTATTGCGCAAAGGAGAAGAACGTGCACGGTGCAAGGTTGGGTGCTTATAGGGGTCTGGCTCTGTGGCCAACAACCGCTCCGCATGGCTAAAAGCTGTGCGTGGCGTTGGTTGAATTCATGTATAGCAATGAAAATTACTATACGTTAGAAAAACGTAGACATTCACTGAAAAAAACAAAGGTTAGAGGCACAATATAGTTAGGTTCTGAATTTACTCATTGAAAACCATAGAAATTCAGCAGTTATAGTTAGAGTTCTTCCAAGTAACTAAAACTCATGGCCTAGGGTAACTATAACTTGCCCCTTCGCCAAGCACCACTAATTAATCCACATATTATATCATTGATGACATATTCTATGCCATCTTTCATATTCCAACTGCAACATTTGCAATACAAAATATTGATGTGACAACTGAGCATGGCGAGGACCAGAAAGATGTGGCTGCCATTTTAGGTAATGAGAAAAATAAAATGCAAAATGGCATACGGGGTCAGGGTGGAGGTACCCTCACCTCAGGGCTGTGATTTAGGGATGAAATTATGGCCTTAAAAATATCTTTGTTCATGGCATGTGATATTCATGAATACGTCACGATGTTCAGCGCAGCCACCCGTGTAACGCTGCGACAGATCTGCGAATATCGGCAAAAAATTGAAAAAAAAACATTCACAGACTCATTCATACTTAAATTCATTGACTCATAATAGCACTCATGCAGCTACTGACAGCCACTCACACACGCACTAGCAGACCCACACAAACACTCAGGCATCCACTCACACACCCACTCAGACTCTTACGTGTCCACTCACAGACCCACTCAAACCTTGATGCACCCACTCACAGACCCACTCAGACTCTGATGCACCCACTCGCACAGACATTCATGCACCCACTGTCAAAGCCCAGCTCACCTGAGTTCTTGTTCAGTTCTGATGGAGGTTGAAGACAATCCGACCCCACCCTGAAACTGCTTGTTCCAGCACACTAGTTTTTAAAACAGTGCACTAAGAACAGAAGCTCAAGGGAAGGGGGGAAGTGTATAAAATAAAAAAAAGAGAGACAACACCGTTCTTGCGTTTCCACTGTTGAAGTGCTGCACAAATCTGCGGCCCTTTCTGACTTCTGTAGAAACTGGTGCCTCTTGGATCCTGGTCTCTAGTTTCCAGGTTTGGAATGTGTTACTGCTCTGGGATGTGTTTTCTATTACTGTAAAACTTTTTTCCCATATTTCCAGAATCTTTTATAAAACAAATACTGTACTTTTACATCAAAATACAGCATGTAATTTGTGCAAGTCCTTGATTTACTGTTTGCCTTGCTGTTAATGGTTTCCACTGTTCGATTCTTAAAAGTTCCATGAGAAAAAACAATGTTTGCTTCACAAAGTTCTGCAAAATATTCTTGTAACAAAGAGTTTGAATCACAATGTTCGTGGAAGGTATTTCGTTTCAAATTGTCTATACACGAATCCAGAAATTGTTGTCAAAGTTCTTTCAGGTAATAAAAGGTTTTGCACTTACTTGTTGCTGGCAAGAGATACTGATCAGTCTAACCTTGTCTTCTTTCTCTTTTGCAGGTTACTCATAGGAGAGAGGCTGAAGCAAGGAGGAACCGGAAACCGGAAGAAGGAAGAGCCAGAAGCTGTGCCCATTGAAGTCAATGAAAGTCTGTAAAGAGCAGGAGTGCCAGCGCCGAGGGATCTGTTCTCAGGTAAGCGGGAGGTAGACGAGCACAAGCACTGGGTGAGGCTCGGGAGATGCCTTTTATAGACAGGGCTGGGTGTGGTTTGAAGGGCTGGGTGTGGTCCTCACATGCTGCACATGTTCTTGGAAGGTGTGCAGAGCTGGGTGTGGTTTGAAGAGCTGGGTGTGGTCCTCACATGCTGCACATGTTCTTGAAAGGTGTGCAGAGTTTCAGTTATTATGCAAATGAGTTGGATTAACACATGGCCTAGGGAGGAGTGTTTTAAAGAAGCCTTGGTAAAAGCAAGGCCCAATGTGTAAACAAAACAGCACATTAAACAACATACACAGAAGCCTAAGGGGGGGGGAAGGTGAGATAACAAGAAAGGCTTTCAATAGTAAGTTTAAAAGGGAGCTATTACAGAACCCACTAGTGCAGTGAGAGGGGACATGCTCTTTGCTGTGTACAAACCCTAACAGTTGCCCCCCTCAAAGGCCCTCCTACAGGACGGGGTTTTCCTGGATTTTTTAAATAAAACCATCTAATCAGCTGTGGGGCATGTACATATGATGCTGGTTCCCATGAATTCTCAGATTCATCATATCCTTTCCATTCTACTAAATAAAACAGACGTCCACTAATTCTTTTTGAGTCTTTTATGCTTTTCACTTCATATTCCAGATTTCCCTTAATTGGTATGGGTGGAGGTGGTGGTTCAGGTCGGGTTTTTGAGTTGTACGGCTTAAGCAAGGACACATGGAATGTAGTATGTACTGGATATTCTTTTGGTAAATCTAATTTTACTGTTACCGGGTTTACTATGGCAGTTATACTAAAGGGTCCAATGAAACTTGGTTGCAGCTTTCGGGATCCCTCTATGTTTAAGTTCTTTGTGGAGAGCCATACCTTGTCACCAATTTTATACATTGGGGCCTCAGACCTGTGTTTGTCTGCTTGTCTTTTCCTGCTTTCCTTGTACTTTAATAAATGTTTCCTGGCTTTGTCTTATATGTCACCTAACCTCGTTAGTCTATCCGTTACTGTAGGCAACAGGGAATCTTCTAACAAAATGGGTATAGCTCTTGGATGATACCCCTGCAAGAAATAGAATGGTGAGCAAAGTAGAGCTGAATGCTCAGTATTATTATAAACAAACTCTGCTACAGGGAGAGCTTCCAACCATTCACTAGAATAATCAGCCAATAAACAACGTAGCGTTTGAAGTAAGGTTTGGTTCAGTCGTTCAGTCTGTCCATCTGTCTCTGGGTGGAAAGCAGTGGATAGGGCCACATCTATTTTCAGTTTTTCACATAATTTTTTCCAAAATCTGGAGTTGAACTGGCTCCCTCGGTCTGAAACCACTTTGCTTGGCAAACCATGTAAACGCACAATTTCCCTTATAAAAATATCGGCAAATTCTGCCGCCGTGGGTAATTTCCATAATGGTACAAAATGTGCCATTTTAGATAAAAAATCCACTATAACCAACACTGTTGTGAAGGATTTTACAGGTGGTAAACCTACAATAAAGTCTACGCTCACAGTGTGCCAAGGTTGTTTGCGTGTTGGCATTGGTATTAACAAGCCGTCAGGAGCCTTATGAGAAGATTTATGTCTTGCACAAATTGGACAGGTAGTGACAAATTGCTTAATGTCCGTTCTTATAGTGTCCCACCAAAAGTGTTTTTGCACATTTTCCAGGGTTTTTACCCAACCAGGATGACCTGCCAACGGTGAGGCGTGATGCCAAATTATCACCTGTGTTTGTAATTCAGAGGTGGGCACTAACAGCATGTTGTCATGATACAATAAACCTCGTTGTATTGTGTTATGGGAATCCTTTAACCAATCCTGGGGTGCTATTTGCATGTGTGCCTTATATAGATCTGTGATGAAATCCTTCTGTTGTACTGGTGCCTACACCTTTTGGGGAGGAATAATGGGTTCTCCTATTTTATCTTGTTTCATGTCGGAGGTATGTCCGTATCTAGATAACACATCAGATTGAATTTGTTGTGCACCTGGTCTATAGGTTATAACAAAGTCAAATGTGCTAAAAAAATTTAACCAGCGCATCTGACGTGGTGTTAGTGCTTTAAGTGATCCAAAAAACTGTAGGTTCTTATGGTCAGAAAAGATTGTAACTGGGTACTTGGCTCCCATTAAATGGTGCCTCCATTCTGAAAAGGCTACTTTGATAGCTAGTAGTTCCCTTTCAGCCACAGTGTAATTTTGTTCAGCTGGCAATAACTTTTTGGAATAGAAGGCTATAGGATGTAACTGGCCATCTACTGCATCTCGTTGAGAGAGAACTCCTCCTAAAGCTACTTGTGAAGCATCCGCTTCAACAAAAAAGGGCAAGTCAGGATCAGGATGTTTCAGAATTGGGGCTGAAGTGAACTTTTGTTTTAGGAGTTGAAAGGCGTGTGCCGCCTTATCAGTCCAAAGAAATCGTTGCCCTTTCCGCAACAAGGTAGTTATTGGGGCCGCAATGTCTGCAAAATGTGCAATAAACCTCCTATAAAAATTGGCGAAACCCAGACATTTCTGAATATCTTTTACAGAGGATGGTTCTGGCCAATCAGCAATAGCACTGATTTTCTTTACATCCATAGTTATTCCTTGAGGTGACAGGCAGTATCCTAAAAAGTCCACCTTGTTGACATTAAAAGTACACTTTTCTAACTTAGCAAAAAGATGATTTTCTTTTAACTTTGATAATACTGCACGAACATGTTGGGTATGTTCTTCTGAGTTCTTGAAGTAAATGAGGATGTCGTCTATGTATACTATGACACAAACGTCCAGGAATTCGTGTAGGACCTCATTTATAAAGAACTGAAAGGCCGCAGGGGCATTACATAACCCAAAGGGCATTACTGTGTACTCAAATAAACCAAACTTTGTCTTGAAAGCTGTCTCCCACTCATCCCCCTCTTTTACTCGGACCAGGTGGTAAGCTCCCCGCAGATCTAGTTTAGTGTATACAGTAGAATGTCTTAATTGATCCAACAACACAGGTATTAGAGGAAGAGGATATTTATTCTTTATTGTAGCCTTATTTAGTCCTCTATAATCGATACACGCGCACAGGGATTTATCCGGCCTCGGGATAAAAAAGAGTGGAGATGACACCGGAGATGTGGAATGACGGATGAACCCAGACTGTAGTAGGTCATCTAGGTAGGTTCTTAAGTATTTGGTTTCTTCGTCAGTCAAAGCATATACTCTGTTATTAGGTAAAGGGGCCCCTGGGATAAGATCTATACGGCAGTCATAAGACCGATGTGGGGGCAGCACACTAGCCTTTACTGGATCAAAGACGTCTTTAAAGTCAGAATATTCAGGAGGGAGACTTGGTTCATCTTGTGTAACACTAGCACAGTGTAATACTGTGCTCTGTTCTGTACCTGCTTCTTGATAGCAATTGGTTCTACAGAAAGAGGAATCCAAAGTAACAGTTCTATTCACCCAATCAATTTTTGGGTTATGAGTTGTTAACCAGGGTACCCCGAGAATCAAACCAAAATTAGGAGTATCTATCAGATCAAAGCTAATCACCTCTGTGTGCCCGTTCTGACAGACCATAACAAGTGGACTTGTTTGTTTTGTGATTAATCCAGAGGTCAATTCTGACCCATCCACTGCACATACTGCTTCTGGACAAGGCTTTAGGCACATAGGAAGTCCTAAGATTTCAGCTAACTTATTATCCACAAAATTTCCGGTCGCGCCTGAGTCCAGTAGGACAGGGAGAGAATGCCTCACTTGGGTAGTAACAATTAAAACGACCTGAATTATGAAATGTCTAGGTATGTGCGGTACCCTGAAGGCTGCAGCATTAGAGGTTTGATTAAGATGTTTTCTCGAACAAGTAACCTCTCCCCTTGTCGAGCTTAATCGTTTCCCGATTCAGTTGAGGAGGTGGAGGAAACAGCACCCTTTCGTGGAGTTTTAGGCTTTACTGGACATTCTCTGGCAAAGTGACCTGCCCTGCCACAATATAAACATAATTGAAATTTTCTCCTTCTTTCTTTTTCCTCTGATGTGAGTGGACCTCTGAGTGTCCCTATTTGCATAGGCTCTGGTTCAGGGAGTTTATTATCTGTGTCTTTCTTCTCGTGTCTAATAAAAGTTAACCGTGATTCCAGTTTGTATTTATCTCCCTTTCTTTCTCCTTGTCTATGTTCTAATTTCACAAATAAATCTACAAAGTCTGAATAGTCTTTTGGCAAATCAACGATATGAGCCAGCGCGTCTTTTAACTCGTCTCTCAAACCTTTATAAAAAAGGGAGACACGCTTTTCTTCTGGCCACTGTGTCTCGGTGAGTAAACGATTAAAACTAGTGAGATAGGTCAATAAATCCTTGTTACCTTGTTTAAGATTTAAAAGCTCATTATCACTTGCCTGCATGAAAGTGTGTTTTGCAAAAAGGCTGGTCATGGTACGTTTAAATTGATTCCAATTATGGAGGATGGGATCATCTCTATCCACGAAAGGAATTGACCAATTGGCTGCTGTGCCACCCAAATAAGACAAGACGAATGCCACTTTCGTATCATCAGTAGGGAACTGTTGTGGCTTACAAATGAAGTGTAATTGACATTGATTGATAAAAACATGGAATTTGTTACTATCTCCATGAAAACGTTCAGGTGCTGCTAAGGGCACAACATTAGGAACAGTAACCTCAACTGGGGGAGGCAAAGTTTTATGTTTTGATGGCGCCCCTGTCTCTGAGGAGGTTTTCAACAAAGGCGTAAAAGCTGTGTTCCACTGAGATCCCCTAAATTTATACCTGCTTAAATCCTGTTTTAAAGAGGTATTCTCCATCTTTAATCTCTCTATTTCCTCTTGCATATGTTGCAAGATGCCAGACACTGATTCATTATGATCCAAGTCCTCATTTAGGGCCTGCGCCATATCCGTGACGTCAGTGCCCTCTATTACTTCCCCGGTATTCATCGTCCACCAGAACTGAAATATATATTTTTTTTAAGACTTGTGCTTCTGTCAAAGCCCAGCTCACCTGAGTTCTTGTTCAGTTCTGATGGAGGTTGAAGACAATCCGACCCCACCCTGAAACTGCTTGTTCCAGCACACTAGTTTTTAAAACAGTGCACTAAGAACAGAAGCTCAAGGGAAGGGGGGAAGTGTATAAAATAAAAAAAAGAGAGACAACACCGTTCTTGCGTTTCCACTGTTGAAGTGCTGCACAAATCTGCGGCCCTTTCTGACTTCTGTAGAAACTGGTGCCTCTTGGATCCTGGTCTCTAGTTTCCAGGTTTGGAATGTGTTACTGCTCTGGGATGTGTTTTCTATTACTGTAAAACTTTTTTCCCATATTTCCAGAATCTTTTATAAAACAAATACTGTACTTTTACATCAAAATACAGCATGTAATTTGTGCAAGTCCTTGATTTACTGT
Organism: Pleurodeles waltl; assembly: GCF_031143425.1. Taxonomy (NCBI): domain Eukaryota; kingdom Metazoa; phylum Chordata; class Amphibia; order Caudata; family Salamandridae; genus Pleurodeles; species Pleurodeles waltl. The sequence continues at coordinate 1,130,340,726 of NC_090448.1, forward strand.
TTGCCTTGCTGTTAATGGTTTCCACTGTTCGATTCTTAAAAGTTCCATGAGAAAAAACAATGTTTGCTTCACAAAGTTCTGCAAAATATTCTTGTAACAAAGAGTTTGAATCACAATGTTCGTGGAAGGTATTTTGTTTCAAATTGTCTATACACGAATCCAGAAATTGTTGTCAAAGTTCTTTCAGGTAATAAAAGGTTTTGCACTTACTTGTTGCTGGCAAGAGATACTGATCAGTCTAACCTCGTCTTCTTTCTCTTTTGCAGGTTACTCATAGGAGAGAGGCTGAAGCAAGGAGGAACCGGAAACCGGAAGAAGGAAGAGCCAGAAGCTGCGCCCATTGAAGTCAATGAAAGTCTGTAAAGAGCAGGAGTGCCAGTGCCGAGGGATCTGTTCTCAGGTAAGCGGGAGGTAGACGAGCACAAGCACTGGGTGAGGCTCGGGGGATGCCTTTTATAGACAGGGCTGGGTGTGGTTTGAAGGGCTGGGTGTGGTCCTCACATGCTGCACATGTTCTTGGAAGGTGTGCAGAGCTGGGTGTGGTTTGAAGAGCTGGGTGTGGTCCTCACATGCTGCACATGTTCTTGAAAGGTGTGCAGAGTTTCAGTTATTATGCAAATGAGTTGGATTAACACATGGCCTAGGGAGGAGTGGTTTAAAGAAGCCTTGGTAAAAGCAAGGCCCAATGTGTAAACAAAACAGCACATTAAACAACATACACAGAAGCCTAGGGGGGGGGGGGAGGTGAGATAACAAGAAAGGCTTTCAATAGTAAGTTTAAAAGGGAGCTATTACAGAACCCACTAGTGCAGTGAGAGGGGACATGCTCTTTGCTGTGTACAAACCCTAACACCCACTCACAGACACACTCAGACACTCACACACCCATTCACAGACCCACTCAGACCCTCAAACACCCACTCACAGACCCACTCAGACACTCAGGCACTCACTCACAGACTCACTCAGACCCTCACGCAGCAACACACAGACCCACTCAGACACTGATACACCCACTCACAGACTTACTCAGACACTGATGCACCCAATCACAGACCCACTCAGACCATCACACACCACTCACAGAATCTCTCAGACCCTCACTCACCCACTCTCCTTCGCACACAGACACTATCACACCCAGAGACACCCTCTCACACCTATTTTCACACCCAGAGAGACAGACCCTCCAGCCATGCATTACTGGGGTTGGGTGGTCATAGGGTGTTGACCACAGGTTGGATTAATGTACAGTTTTTTAAAATGAGCCCCTAATTTATTTCCTTTCTAAATTAAATGTTTTAAGTTTTACCACTTTGATTCAATCAAGATGGCTTTAGGTGTGTCACACTTATCAACCAACACTATCTTCGTCAGAGCCAATTCTATTTGTGGAACCTACTGCCATTTTTTAAAGGCACACAAGCACCTTATGTGCAGTAAACATAAACAAATTAAGTATGTTTCATTCTATTGCCCATTGACAAATATACTTGCAACAATGTATCACAATATATCCCTGAAACAAAATGTTGCAGTGAATAAACAAATACATTCCATTTCGTCATTTTCAACAGTGGTTACATACTGGCACAAAATATTTCACATACAGCTACTAGCCAATAGCATTAAGAAGCCAAGTGGCTTAGAAGTGTGCCATGCTCGTCAAATCACATTTCCAGCAGGAGCCAGTATTGCTCCTGCTCGCAGGGAGCAGCTAAAAATGCTTCAGTGGGGTGCTGTGCAGGATTAACATTCATAATTTATGCAGCTAGTCCTGCAAAGTGCCGGACTAGCGTCACAAAATATGATGCTAGTCACCCTAACTACTTCCATGGTGCGCTGTATTCTAAATACGGCGCTACCATGGTGGTGTTAGGGGGCGCTAAGGGGTGCAAGAAAAGTGACGCTAAACTAGGTGCAGCACCACTTTTCATAAATATGCCCTTTACTGTTCTTAACTCCACACCTGCGTGTTATAAATCTGTACATACTAGATATGTATGTACTGTGCCAATGTTCTGTCGGTTCTAGTTTAGGTCGCAACATTTTTGTAGGATGATACTTAGTGCAGAAAATTCCAGTATTATCCCACCTTGACTACTTTGCTTTTCTGTCCACGCAGCAGGTCAGGCTGAGAGAGAACGCCGTAAGCTAGACCTGGGAAAGTAGAGTTGCTCCAGGTCAGTAAAGTTTGAAACTACCAAGAATCTATTACTATGAGATGTATCGGCTGAGGAGGGAGAGGCAGCAAAAAGAAAGAGAGAGGATAAAGAAGAGAAAGGTAGAGGAGAAGGAGAGAGAAAGTAAGGGGAAAGACACACACATTTATTTATGAAAAGTATGGGTCACGGTCAGACGGTGATAAACAGAAACCGGACAGGCCTGAAAAGCCACATATTGAAAACGGGAAACCTAAAATGTTGCCATTATAGACAGGCAGATCAGCTCAAAAGAAGTAAATGAGACTGAGGGTACTAACACGATTTCTTGTGTCTCTGACATTGTACACAACTGGCTACAGTAAATTTCTACCTCCCCCAAAGAACAGACCCTACGGGACACATTCTAGCTAGCTCTTCTTTCAAACACAAGATCAAGGTGTTCCTGCTCCCCCACACATCTGAATCCCCTCTTTTCTGCAAATTCCTGCAAGGGTTCATCAGCTTTCCCTTTATCTTACAGACTTGCATATTCTTGTTTGGAGGGTAGTTGGTTGTTAAGAGCTTGAACACTCTTCATCATAGAAATGACATATCACCACCTAAAAAGCATGGACAATCTTCAACGATTAGTCAAATAGTTAATTGGTAACCAAACAGTTTTCAAACCACAACAACGACAAATTGACCCCAGTCGTCATAAACCAATGCCTTTAAATTGAAATGTATCTTCTCTCACACCCTGGAAATAGGCCCTGGGAAAATACAATGGAAAACCTGCTCTGGTACCTTAAATCTGTTTTTCAGCGTCAATCCACTACTGTCCACTGCTTCCCACTATGACATGATGACTGCTGCTGAAATGATGATTCTTTCCTTACTGAAGCTGTTCACAAAAAAATGGCCACTTTCTCTACTTCAACGTTACAAAGCCTCAGCTATTTATACGAAATGTTGTGCACTACACATTACACGTGTTCTCTTCTGCATAAGCTAAGAATACATTCTATCATGGGTCTAGGACTGAGCTACCTGCATTTAATAGAGCATAAACTCATATACCCATCCATCAAGCCTCACTCTGTCATTAATGAGAGGCAAAGATATTTGTGCACATAAACTAGCTCTGACCGAACATCTCAGCGGACATTTTGAAATGCTTCAAAAGAGTTCAAACCTTGGAAAGATTGATTGTGTCACAAGTGTCCTGGGAGAGCACGAACATCTGAGACAGGCTCTTGAACGAGACCTCTTTCTAAAAGAAGACTCTAAAATGAATGAATTCCTTTGAGCCGCATTGCATCTCTCCAGCGGCCTATCACTTCAGTCAACCCCGGAGGAGAGTAATGGACATGGAGGGGAATGAGGTAGAGAAATGGACAAATTCGACTAGAAGAATAGCTTTGAAAATTGCACCTGGGAGTTGAGAACATTACTTCATTTAATTTCATCTCCTGGAAGGTGGAGACCTTGGAAGGTGATTGATGTGTCATGATTTGCTCTTCCTAAATTCAGGGGACAAAAGAGAGCGATCTAGCCTCATACTGAAAAAAAAACACAAGATCGCTTCAGGTGCGAATGCATCTTCCTAAGAGGTGATCTAGGTTAGAACTAATTGTAATGTAAAAAAGTAAAATAGAGCACCATAGTTAAGCACCATAGTTAAGTGCTATTTTTTTACATTTGGGGATTTTGTACTGCAATGTTACTACTAAATGTTTTTATACATTGTATTAATTTGTACTGTGAAGCAGTGGGGTGACTAAATTTCCTATTGGTTATACTACTGAGGTAGCCAAGTACGAATGTATGGGTTATGCATGGTAAGCAAAATAGAGTGCTTAAGTCTGTAGCACTTCCCCAGCCTTGAGTAGTGGCTGTGCATGCAGTACGCCCCTAGCATCTGTCTGAACTTGGTAAGTATCTATTTCTATCGCTTATTTTAGATTGTCATCCAGCCCAACCTATTTCAATTTCCCAACTTGATCATTGTTAGCCTCGCCCATTGTTAGGGTTGGATTGGTCAATTATCACATCAGCCATTGGAGACTGGTTTTAAAGGTTGGGGGGGGGGCATCTTTGACCCTCAACCCCCTTCCGGGTTTATGGCAGTATGCACATCAGAGGCAAAATGAAAGTGAGAGTGCAAGAGAGAGAGAGGGAGAAAGAAAGTAAGAGAGAAAAATTAAAGAATGGAAAGAAAGAGGAAGGGAGGTGGGCTGGTTGAACATGTTTTGCCACGGCTGCTTCGGGCCGCATACTGGCCCTGCTGATTTGTAACACCTTCCACATGGAGTGTGGCCTGATCCTGCTTTCTCCAAGAATGCTTAACCAAGTGCTAAACTTCACCCTCTGCCTGGCCATTCTCACTTGATTTGACCATCCTCTCTACTCCCTCCCCCTTTTGTCTACTCCCCCCAGGGTTCATCTTTGTCTAGTTGTCCATTCTCAACAACTTCCAGACTTTTCCCTTTATATTCCCTCCAATCTATTTAGATTCTTGTTCTCAAATTCGCCTCATTTTCTGCTCCCCTTTAACTGGAAATCATACTTCGCACCTGTCTCCCTACCACTCTGCCCCCTCACAACATTACCATATACTATATCACCCCCGCCACGATCCATGTCTCTTCACAGTTCTCATATTGTCCTCTTCCTCACGGTGAAAATGCACCTACATTACCATAAAACACTTTGCTCCTCAAGGGTTCCCTTTGGACCTTATTCAGTTCTACTGTAAGCTGGAAGTCCTACTGTTTTTTATGTACAACACACTGATACCCATACTATGCTTTGGAAATTAAATCAAAATAAATAACATGTTGCCCTTTATGTTGGTTCGCTCTACTCTCTCATGTGTTGCCCTCAACCACGCTTCTGGATCTGTGCCCTGAGGTTTTTTACATTAGGGGCCAGATGTAGCAAGGGTTTTGCGACTCGCAAACGGAGAAAAACGCCGTTTGCGAGTCGCAAAAGCCTCACCGTAATGCAGAAATGCATTTTGCGAGACGGATCCGACTCGCAAAATGCATTTCCGACTCGCAAATAGGAAGGGGTGTTCCCTTCCTATTTGCGACTAGCAATGCTATTCATTTTCATTTGCGACCGCAAAAGCGGTCGCAAATGAAAGCGCAGTTACCATCCACTTGAAGTGGATGGTAACCCAGGCGCAAACGGGAAGGGGTCCCCAGGGGACCCCTTCCCCTTTGTGTCTGGAAAAAAAAATAGTTTTTCAGAGCAGGCCCATGGACCACTACCTGCCCTGAAAAATACCGAAACTAAAGGTTTCGTTTTTTTTTTCAAAGTGCAGCTCGTTTTCCTTTAAGGAAAACGGGTTGCACTTTGAAAAAAAAAAACTGCTTTATTCAAAAGCAGTCACGGACATGGTGGTCTGCTGTCTCCAGCAGGCCACCATCCCCTTGAGTGCCCCTACTCGCAATGAGGTCGCAAAGTGCGACCCACCTCATTAATGTTAATGAGGTGGGCCTTCGCGACCCCATTGCGAGTTGCAGAAGGTGTCTGAGACACCTTTCTGCATTCCAAATTGCGACTTGCTATTTGCGAGTCACAGGGACTCGCAAATTGCACGTCGCAATTTGGAATCTTCCTACATCTGGCCCTAGGTGCGTCTTCTGAAAATACAGAAATAAGTCAGAAAAAGTGAGCACTAAACGAAAGTGTGCATTAATTTTCAGTGTTTCGGAATGTAAATAACAGGCGGATATACGAAATGGCTGCCACCAAATAGAATGTAAGCAATACATTCAATAGACAAAAACATAGCTCTTCTATGATGCCAGCAAAGGACATCATGACCACACGGAGGAGCACAACATTACGTCACAACTACTTCCAGAAAACTCTTTGTGATTTAGAGGCATGTTCAGAAAAATGATCGTTGTGAACGAACCACTTACCAGCAGCCCGGCATTTTGTGGATTTTAATCAATTCTAAGAAGTCTGTGTTGTTATTGAGTGATAGTTTCTGTTGTATGCCAACAAGGCCATCTGAGGTGACCAAAACTGTTTCTTCTGAGCAGATTGTAGAAGCTGAGGCAATTGCTGAGAAGGGAAGAGTGGGTGAGTTTTCCTTTCGTGTGTTTGCGAAGTCAAAGGCAGACATCTTTGGGTTGTAATAGGTCCCCAAAACTGCTGGGCCTGTATGCCACTTCACCTGCTGTACCAGTGATGTACTGCAGAGCTAGAGTTATCTTGGCTCACTAGGTCCAAGAGAAGTCCACATTAAGAATGGGTGTCTGTGGGCTTGGCTCGTGGACTTGAAGAGAAAGAAATGGAAAAAGGTTGCCTAGATATGATGGTTGTGCCTTGCACCACTCCTTTCCAATTCATGCAATTTAAATACTAGCAAAGGCCATACCTACAATATGGTGAAGATATTATATAAGATAAACCCTGATATTCAAATGGGATACCCTAGATGGAGGAAAGATGTATTGCCTTCCTTCAAGTTATGTGATCACTGCCAGAGTCTATACCATTTTGGGCAAAATTGTTGTTTTGCTTGGAAGACACAACAGCTTTGGCCGATAGTGGTCAACCCTATATCTTGGCAATTAGTTGGGTTTCTGTTCCATAATACCAGGATTTGGGGCCATATCTATGAACACATTTTCCCAAAGACACAGAATGGGTAAAACCCTTTGCTACATCTGGCCCTTGGACACAGTAGGCAGAAAAGGAATGTTTTTCTGTTACCCAAATGAATGGTATTAATTTCATCAGTGTTGCAAGAGGCTTGTCAGAAAAGATACAGATGGGCTAATTATTCTCCAGGCACACTCGTTTACATGGTTCCATGCTAGTTCCACTTCACATTTATCAATACATTTTAAAGCAAACCTTCCCTATTTATTAATGACAAGGCAGCTACCAAGGCTAGTACCTCTAAGTGGCAGTAAATGCTGGCTAGCTGTACTGTCTCTTCCCCAGCAGGACCTATTTTTTTAAACTTTGAAAGAGATTGTCCTATGAAGGGTACCACTTCAGTTTGTTGACCCGAGCCCCGCAAAAACGTCTGGCATGCTTACTAGTATCTCAACCTTTGACTATTGGGTGAAATTGAAATCTATGCACTGGATGCATTTGCCAACTGAGCCACAAACACAGCAGGTGCCACTGTGACTGCTGCTGGTGAAGAGGCGAATAACACCACATTGAAATCTCCAACATCTACTAACAGATCTCTATGTCTCAGGCGCCCCTTGAAATGGGCTTCTGCACAATGTTATTTGTGTGAGTGTGAGCTATGCACATAGAGTTTTACCAAATAGTGAATGTCAGAGATAGATATCTGGATCTGGTAAATTAACTCACTGATACGGTTACCAGAATAGTACACGTCACCGTCACCGGGTACACATTTTCCATGTCTGGAGTTATGGCATTTTGGGAGTTGGATTGGATTAATGCACCTGAAAACTTTGAAAAAGGAAATTCCGTGGTATCTCTGAAGACAAGGCGACACCTGGAAACGTTAGCCTCAGATGATGTCTCCACCTAAGAAAGCCTGGGTTAGGATGCCAAGTGTTTCTGAGTGTAAACAGAAATATGTGGTGTGAGGCAGTCAGGCAACATCTGGTCATGTCGCACCACGAGTGCTGAGCAACCCACTGAGTGAAACAAAAACCACCACACGGGGTGTCTTGAAGTTCTGTGCTGCCTCCTTTTTGTCCATTTGGAGAATCTTGTTGTTTGAACTCGATTATTATGAACACATTTGTGCACCTCCTCATATCCACGGTCAGTGTATTTTTTCTAAAATGCTGTTAGGTGTACTTAACACACTGATACTGTCATCAGAGCTGGGTCTTAAGTGAAGTAAAGGTTTATTTATATTTCTTCTTATTGTAGTAATAATAATACTAATGGCAATAATAATAATAATAATGCTGATAATAAATTACTCTAGGAGCAATTATGTTTTTTACAAATTAGCATTACCTAGTTGTTTTCGAGTAGAGATGAATGTTCCACTTATTCTCTACACTTTCTGAGTGGATCAGCCTTTTGGGGGCTTTAGGGAGCTGGGGTCTGTTCCTGCTTTGTAAGGTTACACAACAGCCTGCACTTAATAGTTTTTCTAAACTTCCCCTGAGCTGGCCCCTGCTGGCCTGAGTGGTACAAATGACTTCTTATGCACACAGGATGCTATTTCGTTCTTTCAGGGGCAATCCATCATGTACTAAGTTATCAATTGCCAATTTATTCCAAGCATGCAGCGCAGGTGTGCTACCAAGCTGAATGCTGGTTTCCAGAATTGATTTTAAAAGGCCTCTCGAGAAGAGCAGCTCTCACTGTTTCCAAATTCAGCAATGTGTGCTTATTCTCAGACACAAAGGCTGGTTCAAGAGAATGTGCCTGGAACCAAGGTACATGTTTCATAAACACTTGAAAAATGCACAACAATCAGTGCTTTGATTTAGCAAGGTGTGACGCAAATACGAATGGTTCTGGTTTACAATTGCTTCACTTCAGATGTCACCTCATGTAATTTGTATATTTTCATACTGAGTCCCATTGAGTAAGATGCATAAATTCAGCGTAAACACGTAATCATAACAACTATCAATGCTCTAGATGACAAAATTAAAATGCAGTTGGTAAAATAAGGAATTCAAAGGGGCAACAATAACATGTGAATGGTGCAGAAAAACAACCTACCTCAATGTATGAAAAGTCTATTAGCAAATCTAAAGCCACTGTGGATCAATTGTTGGTAGGTAAGTGAACAGAACTGCTGTATCCCACAGAATCAGTCTGCGGCAAAAGTTCACCCATGGATCAAACATTATGCATTATAATATTAATGATAACTATAATAATAGCAATAATACAAATAATAATAATCTTAATTATAGTAATAACAATAATGAGACCTGACAACCTTGGTGTGGTCTTTCCACAAACCTTTTGCCTTTCCTTCTCCCCTCCTGCTGCCTCAACTTCATTTTTGTTGCCTTTAGGACTGTGCACTTTAGCACTACTAACCAGTGCCAAAATGCCTGTTCTCTCCCCTTTAAATGTGGCACAAATGACTTACATACAAATGACACATTCAATTTACTGATAGGTCCCTAATAAGGTGGTACTTCCTGTACCCAGGCCAGTGAATTAAATGCTACTGGTGGGCCTGCAGCACTTGTTGTGTAGAGTAGCCCTTTAAAACACGTCTCAGGCCTGCCTTTGCAGCCTGTAGTAAGGTTTTAACTTCCATTTCAACCTGGCAAAATAATCCTTTTGCAAGGCCCAAACCTTAATGTTTAAAATATTAGAGTCAACCCTAAGGTAGGGCCTGAACAGCCCACAGGGAATGCTGCATTGTATTTAAAAAGCAGGACATGGGGTTTTATATTTTAAACTTCTAAATTTGTTTTTCACTATTGTAAGGCCAATTTCCCTCCTAGAACAACATTTTGCTACCTTATTAAATTTAATAATTGCTAACTTTCAATTTGGAACAGGTAGAAATGCCATATTTCATCTCAAATGAATTGTAATGTAAAATATTCTTTAATGGTAAAGTCGTATTTTAAGTCCATATTCTGAAAAAAACACTTTTAGAAAGTTGTCATTTTCTTATCTTAACCATTTGGTGACTGCAGTCTCTGTACTGGATTTCATGACTGTGAATAGCTTGGCATTTGGCCATTGTGTATTCCTCCCAGACAGAAAGACACAGGGAGTCTAGGTGTTGACAGGATGGGCCATCCTGCCAGGATAGCAGGAAGCCAAGATGTTTCCTGCACCCACTTACATTTCAATGGGCTGCCTCCAGAACACTCCCAAAAGAACTTAACACCAGACTACTTGGGTAAGGGAAAGGAAAGGATGTAACTTTCCAGAATCAGATGAGGGACAGCCTAGAAGTTTCCTCCATTTCAAAGGATGGCACCAGGTGTTAATATTGAACCCTCAGACCAACACTTCTGTTCATTCCTGGATCTGTGGAGGACACCAGAAGGACTGCCTTGTACTTCAGAAGGCTGCCATGCTGCTTGACGCCCGCTTTGTACCTCAGATGCCTTCCAAGGCTTGCCTTGTTCCCCAAAGGACTGCCCAGCCACTTGAGGACTGCCATGTTTTCCAGAGGACTGCCCTGCTGCTTGAGGCGTGCCTTTTTCCTCAGCAGACTGCTCTGCTACTTGAGGCCTGGCTTGTATTTCAGAGTACTGCCCTTCTGCTTAAGGGTTGACCTTTACTTTGCAAAGGAATTTTGGACCTGCTCCCTTCATACCAGGCTACCCGAGTGACTCCAAGTGTCAGTTGTCTGACCTCCTGTTCTGAACTATAGAGTTGCAACAAACTGAACAGGCCTCTCTTCAACTGCCCAGCTGACCTGCTGCAACGTGAACTGTCTGGGCCCGCAACTGGACCTGCCTGAACCCTCCTGGCCTCTATTAGAGTGAGTCCCTGGCCCCTAAGAGACGTTTCCCGAGGTCCTGGAGCATTGGCTGGCATTAGAGCCCACTTCTCTACAAGAGAAGGTGAAATCGTAAATTTCAGGACTCTTTATGCTGGACTCTTAGGAGTTACTTTTTTCAGTGGGACTAACCTTGTCATGGTCAGCCTGAACATGTGACTTTTCCCTGGTCTAGCACGACCAGATGACTGTGAGTGGCATTTCATTTTTTAAAGCGATATACTTACATAAAACTTACAAAATTGCATATCTGCTGTTCTAATGATTGGATTATTGACATTTGCATGTAATTTTATTTATTAAAATGTATGCCACTTTTAAAAATTGCTTTGGATTTTTTCTTGTGTTGTGTTTTCACTTTATTACTATCTGTGAGTTGGATAAATACTTAAAACAGTGCCTCTAGGTTAAGCCTGACTATTTTTGTGCCAAGCACCAGACGGTTAAGCAAGGTTGATTTAGTGACTTTTGTGGTTCACCCTAAGGATTGTGGTTGTTGCTTGAAAAGGGTTTACACCCACCCAACCAATTTATAACCCAATTTCTTACATACTATTCATATTAATGGTGTAATCAAAACTACAGAACTAGAACATTACCATCACTAAATCACAATGTGTAAAGCTACACAGGCTAAGATGGACCCCCATGAAAATGTACTGGACAGCGAGGCACACACCTCATACTTAGTGTAAAAAAACAAGCACATCCACCACTAGGACAGATTGTTCATGGGCATGTGCAACTAATTTATTCATCGAGATGTTGCATGTTTGCACATTATTTTGTGCTTTGCATTAATGTCTATAAAGACCTGGCTATTCATTGCTAATTTTGAATGATTTTATTGCATAATGCAGTGGTGTAGCAAAACCTTAGGAGCCCTGCCCTGTGATGTATTTTGAGAGGACCTCCCACCACATCCTATTTCATTGCACCTCCTATCTTATGGAGTTTCACAGAGCTGAGCTATTAAACATGTTACACATTCCCACGGGCTCTCAATTTTAGCTACAAAGATATGTTTCAGGCAAGACTTTCCTCCCAGGCTCAGGCCTCGTATTCTTGAGCTATATGTTAGGATACACAGATTCGACAGTCTGAGGACTTAGACAGCAGCCTATCCCTAGAGGTTAAACTGCTACTGTTGCATGACTGCTTAAACAACATATAGTGCAAAATTTGCAAGATATGCATATTCCATCACCCACCACCATCTGCCCCCCAATCTTTGATGCATGCTCAGTTAGAGGTCTTCAATAGTGAGATCTTGCTTGGGTTCTTTTGATGACTTGTAATAGTTTCAATTGTGCAGCAAATCTGGATATGTGGTGCATTTACTATAAGGTAATTATCATGAATTCCACAATAATCCAGGATGCAGTCATTTCAACCTGGGAAATTATGATAATGGTCTGCTGCTTGACAGAACCAGCCTTGTAATGCCGGCAACAATGATTCTATGCACGTTGCAGCTGCCAAAGCATGTGTTAATAGGGAGGTCTGATTGCCTCCCATTGACATTCTAAATGAAAATTATTGCGAATGGTTGCTTGCATCCCAAGCATTAGGACTTAGAGCCTGGTCAAACATAATCATCGTAGAGGATATCCTGACCATTCCATAGGTGAGCGAGGGGCAGTTCAAACTTCTGCAACCTCTGTATTGACAGGTACGTCTTTGTGATGATAGATGATTACACCAACTATAATGAGACTGCAACCATCCAGACCATGTCTGCCATTAAAGTAATTTCTAAAATGTAAGAGTGATGGCCATTTTCGGGCTTTTTAAGCCCTGGTACCTTGATATGGCCCAAGTTTCCAGGGTTTGAAATTCATACAATACCTGTAGTCCTCTGAAATAAACACCTCAACATCGATGATGTGGTATGCACACTAAACAAGGTCATGTACAGTACAAGAGCAGAAAATGACTTGCTGGATTGGGCAATCCACTTGTTGAAGATGAAACGCAGGAACATGTCCCATGCATCCGCCCACTATACCCCAGTGTTCAAGAGATCAAGAGCGCATAGGATGCTTTGTAAATGATTCTGTACCTTATCACCTCTTCTCACTATCTGTCTCCACAAATTCTTTGGACCTCCAATGAGTAATGAGAAAGAAAAACAGACAGATCAGTTGAAAGTGTCCCGCCTGTCAAGCATGTCTCCAAATTTGACACTTCATATTAGTACATGACCTTCCCATAGAAGCAACATTTAGATGCCCTTCGAACCACTGATGTGGGTCATTAGTGCATGAAATGTTAAACAGGTCCCGCCCAGATAAACGGAGTGTGTACTCCAAAAGGATGCATGACTACACTCTGTGCATTCCAATGCCTTCTACATGTCCGTAAGAATTTAGGCCATAGTTCCATTGGAAAAAAATCCTTGACAGGGTGGATCACAACAGTCATTGAACAACCATGTGCTTAATCCTCAGGTAGTTTGCCTCAAAAGCAGTCATGTTTAACTCACAGGCAATGTGAAATGTTTTTGCTATTGGATAGTTCATATCATTGTTTTAGTCGCCCATAGGTGTTCCCGTATACATTTTTCCAGAATACATGTAGTATTTCCAATTATAGCATGTTGCAAGGGCAATTAATAATATATATTGCATTGGTACTCTTGCAAGTGATGTTTTTGTGTGATCGAATATTGATTCCCAGTAATTAAATACTCATTTGTAGAAATTCCCTTGTTACAGGCTTCACATTTCAAACATTTCCAAACCCCATTTCTCTTATTTCTTCCCATGTTATTGTTTGGTACTTGATCGAAGCAACTGCTTGCTAGGATCATGGACAGAGGGTGCCTTCTTGAATGTTAATTTGGATAATGTGCCATTCTGTTCTTTCATATCCTGACAGCTTCTAAGTACCTTCCAGTGGTTTTACATGGAGACCTTGATCTTGTTGATTTCTTTATTGTAGGAAATTATCAATCTGATATTGTCATTGTCAGTTGTCTTGTTTTTCCAGGTATTAGTTTGTAAATTCTACCCTTTAAAGCAACTTGGTCTGCTTTTCTGCTTTTCCCAATACTCTTCTTTAGGATAACCATGTTACTCCAATCGTTTTCTTGCTTTGCTTAGGTTTATATATTTAGCTCTTGCTCGGTGGAGAAATTCCTTTTGACCCTTGGCATTTCTCTGTATGGTATATTCCATTCTAGTTTCTGATCATGGTGTCTTGAGGTATGTAGCAAACTATTTATTGCAGTAGTTTTCCTAAAGACAGTATTGTCAATTTTGTCATTCTCTACACTAGCCAACGTATCCAAAAAGTATATTATTTTTTTATGCACTGATGTGATATGGCAGGTGGATACATAATATAAGCATTATTGTTAAGACTCAGAAAGTATTCCTTGAACTCCACCTTGCTACCATTCCATATCAGAAAGAGATCTTCAATATAGTGTAGCTATATGATGATATCATCCAAATATTTTTAGTGATTCCATGAACATGCAAATGTCTTCTCCCATCACCCCATGGTGAGATCCACATAACTCTGGGCAAATGAATTCCCCATAGCTGGGCCATCTCTAAACCCTAATAATCCCTCACTATGCCCTACCCTTACCCATCCCTGAATCTTAAAAACCCCTTACAGACCCATACTTTTACCCATGTCTGAACCCTAGAATCCTGTTATTACTCCTTACAGCCCCTAAACCCTAATAACCCCTACAACCCCATGCCCTTATCCATGCCTATCCCGTTAAAATCCTTTCACTCCTTACTTCCCTTTAATTCCCTTAAAAACACACTTACCTGTGTGGTAAAGTCTTGCATTGTAAATTGCCAGAAAATGTCCAGAGGCGTAACAAAGGCCCCTATAGCCCCCGTGAAGTGCGGGGGCGAGCTCCAGGGGGCTCTTTCAGCACAGTATCCTGTGCACAGGTGGCAGGCCCCTGAATGGGTTCAAGGGTTGAGGGGGCCCCTCCAGGTACATTGCAGGGTGGGCCCTCATGTTTCATTACACCGCTGCATTATAAAGACTGTATACCCAGAATAGTAATATTAGCTTTGAACTTAATAGACGGGTTAATAGTATTCTCACACTGAAGATGATCAAAACAGACATTCCCATTTGCAGGATTTATTATAGGCAGGCAAAATTTAATATTTTAAAGGGTTAAGTTTCAAAACATTTTTAAACATCCACATACAAGTTGCCCCAAGAGCTATAAGGAGAAAAGAGGGAGAATCAATGGTGGCATCTTGCAGATGAAAAAGTAAGTTGAGTATCAACTGCACAAAATGTTTTAACATGGTTCTGAAGAATGTCTGCTAAAGGTCGCAAGGAGACAAATTATTGACCCATGTGCTATCCCCCTCCCAGAGAGGTTTGGGCAAAGAAGGAAAGGAACCTTGGTGGACCAATTAGGACCTACCGGATAAGAATGGATTATTCAATGTCAAAACATGTCCTTGAATATCTAATAAAGACAGCCAGTGTGATACAATAGTGTGGTTAACGGCAGTGGAGAGATCGAAAAGAATTAGGAGTCTAACGTTTCCTCTGCCAACATCATCTGAAGATCATCTTCCACTGAGGTAACAACAAATTCTGTCCCCAATCCAGGTCAA
The DNA here is from genome assembly GCF_031143425.1 of Pleurodeles waltl. Classification (NCBI taxonomy): domain Eukaryota; kingdom Metazoa; phylum Chordata; class Amphibia; order Caudata; family Salamandridae; genus Pleurodeles; species Pleurodeles waltl. Next base: position 1,130,355,935 of record NC_090448.1, read on the forward strand.
GACCAACTTGCAAGGTGGAATATGGGGTTCATGCTTGACACCTTGTCTTCCTCACTGAGCCTTTTGTGTCTAGATAGTGGATATATCACTACAGAGGCATGGCAGCTGGCGACCACAGTATTCTTATCACCACATTTACTTCTAAGCAGGCAGAAGAATGCCACTCTCAGCACTGCCAAAGTCAGCTTTCTTGTTACTATAATACCACAATTTTTCCTGGAGCTACTTCCTGACGGGAAGAGGCTATGAAAAGCCTGAATATCAGGATACTTCATGACTAGAACCCAATAATGCTGCATTTACATTCTGCCACGTACAGTTATCCTGCTGTTATGCAATCACCTGACAGTGACATTATGCACTTTCTTTGGTCCTGCCCTACGTACACTGTTACTGTGTGTCGATTTCATAAGTTATTACTTCAGTGCCTGGATACCCTCACAGGTGACGAGCAACACTCTTCAAATTCACCTTATATTACATTGCATTACTATTGCCACTGGTTACATGGTCTGGCTATCTGCAACACTTACCCTCCATCATGATTCTTTGGACATTGCAGCAATAACACCTCACAGCCATAGACGAACTGTCACCTTATTTTCGGTGACAAATTACAAATCAGGGGACACTGGAGAACTGTAAATGCACCTGTGCCTTATACATGGCTTTCTGAACTTATGCAAATAGTGGTGCATGAGAGGCTGTTGTAGAGGGTTCACAATCAGCTACCCAATTCCACCGGATCTGGGACCAGTTATTGGAGCCAAGCCATATAGACTAGGCAACCATTCAGATAGGTATGCCATTATTGAGTTTGGAATGCCTTTTGTATCCTCTGCATTTCTGTACCACGTGCAGCAGGTCTACAGCTGTGATCTTTGTTGACTGACCACCTTCTCATTCTTACACCTACTGGGATCAATATCACCTAGATTGTGACACCTAACCATTGATGCTGGAGGGTGAGTCCTTCATCAAATTTCTTCTACCGTTGAGTGATTTCTTTTTTTTTTTCCTTCAATCCGAGAGGATGCGAAACTTTAGGCAGTTCCACAATTTTCCACAAGCTTTACATCTGCCTGCTCTGCGGCACAAGAAACCCTCATTCTGTGAAGCAAGGAATTCATTGAATCAGGATGTTTTGTGCCATCGAGCATTGTCAGGGGCCAGGCAATGTAATCCCATAATAGTAATTGCATTAGGTGATGACACTGTCTGGCCCCAGACATTACCTCAAAGTAAGTTCTCCAGTGAAGGAGCCTGGGCATGGTACCTGCCCCGTAGAAGGGCCCTGGAGAGAGGTGCTGCACACAGTCTTCCCAATAGTGAAATTGCTCAAAGAGCAGTGTCAGGTGTCCGGGCAAGTAACGTACCTTAATACAATTATCATAAAGTTACATTAAATACCTGGTCATCTACATTTCTCCTAGAAGCAACTTTGTTGTATTTTTCTCACCCATCAAAGATTCGACTCTGCATAAGGAAAGAAACACATACAAATGATGCAAGTTTCAGAAATCATCTGACTATTTTGCCTAACCCTACTTTCTACTTACACATCTTGCTCAATGCCCCTTGATTGGTACAATGGTGATGATTGATAACTGTTTTATTTTTACAGTAGTGACACCTGTATTTTGATATCTTCTTTTCTTCCCTTCACCGACCCTTTCTTTTGCTCTTCCCTGGACACCATGTAAATCCAGTTTAGGACGATGTTAGTGTCCTTCCTGGTTGTGATGTTTTTGGCTTTATTACTTTTCTTACTCCTTGTCTAGTTACAATTAAAGTATTTGAAAAAGAGAAACTTCAATGACTTAAAAATGTATGAGCTGATTGGGTTCTATTAAAAGCTTTTTAGCCATGACTAGAAATTCCAAACTTGGGCTTAGCTATATTTTCATGGTGGAGGTGACTTTTTCTAAGGCTGAAGGTGTTCTCTATCTTTCAAAAGTAATTATTTTATATTTTTCAGGTTTATCATAGATGAAAGGGAATTTACTCAACACTGCCTTTCCTTTGTTGAATGTATTACTTGAGGCCTTCTTTCCTGCAGGCAGAATATATTGACTCAATGTCCACATCAGTGCAAGAAGATATTCTTTCCTGTAGAAATAAGAGTCTTCCAAACCTCTACGAGATCGCACACCAAAATATACCTCAAATGACAGCAACTATGAAACTCATGTGTGAGTACCAAACCCAACAAATCCATGTAGAAAACATTGCTACATAACTCTTAGTAGACTAATGGCACACCAAAGACCTACTTTTGTAACTTAAGACCACCAAAACAAAACAAAAGATTGAGTAAAGTACTAGATAACATTTGAAGTTTTCCTAATGACCAAATCAGATAAAAAATGTTTGTGTGATACTTGAAGTGCAATGGTTCCTTTCTGTGACATATTGAGGATTCTGTCATCCGGCCACTAGGTGGCACTCATATAGGACCTGATAGGCCCTGTCTTCAGACCTGATCATGTGAGTAGACCCTTCAGCATACTGCACAGCTTGCTGCACATTACGTTACAGTCCTGATTTCTACTTTACCATCTGGGTGCATTCTATTATGTATATTGTATTTACATTGAATTGTGGTACATATAGTTTATTTTGATCCCAACCTCGTGGGATCGTGTCCTGGTAGTTAGTGGTACTGAGTTTAACATCATGGTTCCTGGCTCCCACTGATACACTGACTCATGAAGACATTCTTCTTTGACTAGTCATGCTCTCAAATCCATTCTGTTCTCTGTTTCTGGTTCCCCCATTTCCTTTTTTGTGGCAGGTGAATTCCATAGTCCTGTATTCTGCAAGTTCTTCTGTAGCATTCCCATTATTGGTGGATCCCCGATTCTAAACACCTGGTTGACCATTCACATCTGGCTCACTCCCTGCTCCTTTGCTCCTTCTGTGAGCTTCCAACTATTTAATCCCTGCGGGCTCAGTGTGCAGTGGCTTGCAACAGTCTTAGCTGCCGAAGACCCACTTATTCTTGCTCTGCCTTGCAGTCCTACTCCAGGCTTGCTCTATAAATCGTTGGAGCCTGGCTTTCCTTCTGTTTCTTGCTGCCCACTCCAAGCTTTGTTACTTGGTCTTCCCTTTTTCTGCTCCTTGTAGTTGAGCATTTTGTTTCCTCCTTTTACCTGTGGTTCTAGTTCTGTCTGCACACTTCCTTTCCTGCTCTTACTGATGTGCACTTTCTTACTCTTGGATTTTTGTTTCTTGCCCAGTGCGCTTTGTCCCAATGCTGTCCCTGTTTGTATCTTAATAATGTTATAATCTGTTTGTTTGCATCTTCCCGTTCTTGGATTTCTGTGTTCCCCTTTCCATGGACTTTCAGTTCAGTCCTGTCCTGTTCTTCCGGTCTGGTCATGCTTTTCTCTGAACCCAGTTCCTCTTCTCAGTGGTTCTTGCTCTATTTACTTTTGCCTCCTCTTGTAATGGTGCTGATACATTGATTCTCATCATCAAAGGTTCCAGTGTGTGTACAAGACTCGGTGTCTCTTGCCCAGACTCACTCATCACTCTTCTCCCACAAGAGCGCAGACTCACTCAGCACTCTTCTCCCACAAGAGTGGCAGATTCACTCAGCACTCTTCTCCCACAAGAGCGCAGACTCACTCAGCACTCTTCTCCCACAAGAGTGGCAGACTCACTCAGAACTCTTCTCCCACAAGAGCGGCAGACTCACTCAGCACTCTTCTCCCACAAGAGCGCAGACTCACTCAGCACTCTTCTCCCACAAGAGCAACTGGATGTGTTCCCAGACTTGTTGAGAGTAAAAGATCCTTGACTTTTGTGTTATTGTTTCCTCTCGCAGGGAGATCACTTTCCAAAGAGCAGTCTACTGGGACAAATCCCCAGAAATTACAAAGGTACTGGGAAACTTTACTTTGGTGCTCTGCAAATGTTCACTAGTGTTGAACATTAACAGAGAGTTGACTGGCGAACTGTGCGAAATACCATTTTGGCAAAGTTCTGCCAGTGTAAATGTAATTTGTGAAATGGGTATTACTTCAAATGACACTGCAAAATCGTCCAGAATTCATGTGGCATGACCTGAGGTGCTGTGTATGATCAGAATTTTGCATGTTGGGACAGGTGAAAACCAGATTAGAGAAGCCGGCCTGTGTGAGGAACATGGAATGGGGACACTGGAACGGCACGTTCAATTTTCTCATCAAAAAGTTTACGATTTTAGGCACAGGCAAATAAAGTGACTTTGCTAGACCTTTGCTGGACTTTTGGTCAATTGTTAATGCCAAAAATAAAACCCAGGTCTGCGAAGCACCTGCCCCCCCATACACACACTCCACCTCCGGTAGTACTCCTACGAATGATGTGCAGATACATCATTTTAAGGAATTCCACATTGCCATTGTGCCAAAAGCAGGTTTTCACGTGTTCTACTGGGAATGTAATGTCACTTGTTCCCTAGACTCCCATTTCTCCAATTCACAATTGACCATAATGTACAATTCCACCTTGTGGAAATGTAGTTCGATGTGCAGTTGCTCAGTGGTCTATTTTTTTTTGTTCACTAGAAACCATATCCGTAAGGAGAAATTACTTCTCTACAACCCTTAGGTTTGGAATGATCTGTCTCCTTCCCATCCTTGAAAGTTGAGTTATCCCAGCACATTGCAAGAGTAAAACTCTAACCATTTCCAGATTGTGAAAAAGTTGGATCAGAGTTTATGAATACCCACATGCTCGTAGGCTTTTGGACTTTCATCGACCTCCAAGGTAAACCACACTCACATCCAGCCATTCCCTTCCTTTTCCAAATAATTTACTGCTGTACGTTTGTCCACACTAGTGAAGACGAAATCCTCAGTTTTAAATCCATTTATGCCTGTCCGGTATCCGTCTGTGAATTCCTGGCTCGTGCACACGAATCCTTCTTTGTTGGCTAAAAGGGCATTTGGGGGTGGGACCAAATTCTCTGCCCACTAAGAAAGAATATTCCGTCTCTGAAAGGTCAGGCAAAGTTTAATTCTTACCATTACCTTGCATTAAAACTGTGAATGGTGCAACAGCAGGTCACTCCAGTGGATTTTTAAATTGTTGTTTGCAGACAATACAGAGAAGCATTCAAAACTGAGAGGCTTGAGTAGAAGCTAAACAACTCTAGCATGCTGTACAGCAAATGACCACATTAAAAATACATAACACCGAAAGTGGTGCTCATTAGGAAGCAAATTAGCCGCCTCACAGTATTTAAGCCTGGCAAAGAAAGATGCTTCTATTGTTGAGAAAATTAATTTACACATTTCCCATTTGGCTGCAGCTGCACATTTGAAATGGAATGGTCACATAAAAGACATATAGATTTATGGATGGCTAATGGGGGTAGCTTTTACTCTGGGTGACTGAAAACAAAGCAGACCACAGATTTCTGCTGCAAGATCTCAGAAGCAGCAATTACTTGCAATCCAAAATAGGCACAGTAATTCAGAAATTCAGAACTGTGAATAGTGGAGGCCACCATGGGGCACAGGTGTCCAAGCCCTGCTTGTCCAATGGCTGATCAATGCCTTCTTCAGAGGTATGGTGGAGTACTGAATTTCAAGTGAAGGTCATTTAAAAAATGTCAGATATTAGTATCTTCTTCCTTTGCCAAACCCTATTTTGTAATTAGTTATCCGTGTCCCAAAAATATCTAACCTTTCATTCATTCATTCATTCATGCGGTATAAAGCTTACTAAGCAAGGACCATGCGAATTCATACCTTTGAAGGCTGTCCAGAATAGGTGGGTCTGTTTGAAACCATTTCAAATTAGCAGTAGAGATTTTGTTTCAAGGCTTAAATTAAATAGGCTTTAACTATGTGTGGTTACATACAAACAATAAATTAGGCTTCTGTGTGTATTCCCTGACAGAGTACAATTTAACAATGTTATTAAAAATCATATATTTTGTTGCTTTTGTAATGAACTTTGTTTACATGGTGGTATATGTATCAGTTCTTTCATCAGAGTGAGTGCAGAAGCACATTTGTTGTCTGCTCAGCCACATTCTAATGTATTTGCACATTGTAATTGTGGTAATTTTCCTGACTGTAAAAGCAACTAGCTGACATGTATTTCGTTCAAAGTAGAGTTAAGCCTCAAATGATCTCACAGTGGTTCCTAACCTTTTGACACCTGTGGACCCCCACTTTATCATTACTGGAACCTGGGGACCAAAACTGAATCATTATTGGAATCTGGGGACCTAATTTGCTAATATTATTTGATTTTCTAAGCAGTCCCGCACCCTCTGAGGAAGCTTTGCAGACCCCGAGGGGTACCCAGACCACAGGTTGGGAACAACTGATCTACTGCCACTTATTATACTTTAATTGTACTTAAACACTTGGACAGAAATGGGCAAGTGACCGAATGATCTGCTTATCTGTGATAAAGGAGAGCATCAGGGCTGGTCCACTCCTCTTTAATCCGTGGTAGACCTCTATCAAAATTTGAAGAAGGTATATCAAAGTCTGGACCTAGATTCTTCTCTTTGTATTAGTATGCTAGTGATTGAGGGCCACATGTAGCAAGCTTTTTGCACATCGCAAAAAGGCACATCACAATGCACAAACCCCATTTTGCGATTCGGTAACCTGGTTACCGAATCACAAAACAGGTTTGCGAGTCGCAATTAGGAAGGGGTGTTCCCTTCCTAATTGTGAGTCGCAGTGTAATGTAGGATTGGTTTGTGACCCCGAAAGCGGTCGCAAACCAATCGCATTTTACACCCATTTCAAATGGGTGGTAAACCATTCGCAAAAGGGAAGGGCTCCCCATGGGACTCCTTCCCCATTGTGAATGGCACTGCAAACTTTTTTTTAGAGCAGGCAGTGGTCCTATGGACCACTGCCTGCTCTGAAAAAATGACGCGAAAACGTTTCATTTTTTGTTTTTGTAATGCATCTCGTTTTCCTTTATTAAAAAGCAGTCACAGACATGGTGGTCTAGTGTCCACAACAGGCCACCATCCCTGTGAGGGCCGCCATTCGCAAGGGGGTCGCAAATTGCAACTCTCCTCATGAATATTCATGAGGTGGGCATTTGCGACCCCCTTGCGAATCGTATATGGTGTCAGGGACACCATTCAACATTCAGAATTGCGACTCGCAAATTGCAAGTTGCTCTGACTCGCAATTTGCGGGTCGCGATTCTGTATGTTGTTACGTGTGGCCCATAGTTCTTTGTAATTTATTACTAGTTGGGTAGCAACATGTGCTAAACATAGTGCCTATATTTACTTCTGCCAGGGCACTAGCAATTAATCTGATAAAAAATTGGGAAACCAGAATTTAGAAGGGGATGTTTTCTCTTTGGTAACTAGTTGGTTTACAGGTGACGTAAACCTAGAATGAGATTTACCAAACCAAGCTAAGCCATCTTGTGTAGCACTGCGAGTCTTGGTAAATCTGGAGAAACACAAAGCAGCGCAGGTTGCTGCCTTGTGTTGCTCTGCCCCAGGGAGGCAAAACCTGGGTGAATCATAGGCATTCTCCCACATCCACCCATGGATTTGGCTGCATTTCCATGTTTACCATGAGTAGTAGGCCTGGGAACCATCAAAATGCTATGCCTGCCCAGGTGAGGCATAAAAAGGAGAAATATTTGCATTTCTCCTTGTATTTCCTCTCTATGTGTGCTGTATCCTGCAGGACACATAGAAAGAGAAAAACGCCTCAGAGGATAGTTTTTGTGCAGGAAGGTGTCTCTTCCTGCACATAAACAACCCTGACTGCAATGCAAGAACCTTTGCACCATGGTGCAAGGATATCTGCTTTGGTGCTAGGTAGCACATAGTGCACCAGCGCAAGGAGAGGATAGGAATGTGCCATATAATGTTAAATATGGTGCATTCCTTCCCTCTTCCTGTCACTCAATGCAGCATAGCATGGTGCATTGTAGCACTGTGTTGCGGGGCATTTTGATAAATCTTCCCCTAAATCCTCTTGAAATCATTAATTAGTTACCTATTGCAGGTGTTAACGCGTCCGTCTATGTTAAATTATACACATCAGGACTCGTTTTAGGTCGATGAACCTTTTGACCCAGTGGTGGGTCTCCGTAAGACGAAATTACCAACCATCAACATATATTTCACAAAACCATTAAAGAATCTTCGACGGATTCAATTGTTTTCTGACTCAAATAACCACACCTTAAAGGAAGATTTTGTGAATTTATTCCCTATTGCTTACAATCTAATAATAAACGTATTATTCTTAAAACCAAGAAGCATATAAGCATAATCACAAAGTGGCAATCATGATGAACTTTCAACAATGCGATGATCAGAATCATAGAATAGACATGTTAGAAGAGAATAGACCATAGTGCATGATAAACAACAGAATATCAGTTCAGCATAGCTACATGTCAGTAAAGTCAGTTCCGTCCGTCAAATGAATACCTCATCTAACTTCAGATTAGCATTAGCATGTTGGGCTTCATGCAAAAACAATTTAGAACATCAATTTGGAAAACATCTAACTAAGATACCTAATTAAATATACAGCAGTTGGTACCTAGAAAGAAAGGCATATAGATTCTGTTAGCATTTATAATTACCCTCCTCGAGTTAAGTCAGCATACAAGATCAGTCTTCGTCTTCAGGACATCAGATGGTTCACCGTCAATCTATCTAAATGGAATCAAGGGACACTCTCCTCATATGGAGGAAAGTATAATAGGGCGGGTTATAGGCTATGATAATTTTGTCTAAGTCTCAAATCACCAAAAAGAGTGACAGAGTTTCTGGATGCAATTGATGTCATCCCTTCCTAACTGCTCTTCGTCTCTTGTGTCATGAGTTTTTATCCCTTTTCCCATAATACATTCCCCTAAAATTCTATTGGTTATTAACTACACCCCATCATTGGTAACCAATCAAATTATTCATTAAGTAATGCATTTGTTATTTCTTGATATTGAATTGTCTTTCAATTCGTCTTCATAATCAGCATTTTTCGTAGGTGGTACGTCCGGGGTTACTTCACCATCTTGGCACACGTCTCGGGTCAGGAGTTCTTTTCCCCTCGTCTCATCGTCCTTGAGAGTGTCCATTACTGTTTCGAAGCACATATCTTTTATACTAAAACTGCTAGCATGCGGATGGGAAGATTCCTCCATGTTTCAAGTTAATACAGAAAGAACAATAGCTGGGTCATAGTTATTTGCGAGTCCGCACACAGAAAAGCAGGAAAAATAAGCTTTAAATGAGAGTTACACGGCTAGTTCGCAACTCATGCTAACTTAAGACATACACGTTTTAATGAATACAGTTTTGATTGTAATAATGCATATACCTTATTATTATTATTATTATTAGTCAACATTAGTGTTCATAAATGAGTAAATCTTCACGTTTTTTAATGCATTTTAATTATTATTTATTAATATTGCTTTGTCAAGTGTAAGTGTTTCACTTCTATAATATATGATATTTATACTACGCTCTCTCACAGGCTTCTCTTGAGTACCAAAGTCATTGGAGAATATGCTGATCCAACCTTTACAATTACTTGAATCTACATTACACGTGGGATGGCCTTTTCTATTGTGAATGACCACTCATTTTCCTTTATCTATCAGTCGCCCTTGAATTAATAGAACTGATTGGACAGCTGCAGGGTAAGATTGGTGTCACAGATTTGTGTTTAGTCTTTTTTAACAAAAGGCATCTGAGGGTGAGGTGTGGGACCTGGTCTATCTCTTTAGTTATTGTTTATGGGGTATCAGTGAGCTACTGATTGTTGTCCATCTTGTTATACATCTATAATACAACTTGAGTAAGTCTGTGGGAGTTGATGTTATCTTTCACCCCAATTCTGATGATAGACAGGCATATCTGTGAAGTGTTGGGCGGGATAACCCATTCACAATCATGTCAGTGGTTTGGGGGATTAGAAAAAGGATGTTGGATGAAAATTCACAGCTTACAGATTCCAAGACAGTCATTCTGGCATTAGGATCCACACATGTGCTCAAAGAAACTGGACTGCATCCAACCTTACACCGTTTTCAGACATACAATGCCCATTTAAACAGGTAGTTTGGATACATGCAGTCTAAGCATGACTGCTTATTAGGTTGCAGTGGTAGAAACTATCATTTTACTAGTTGAAATTCTACTAGGTGAGTGGCATGCATATGGTCCTGTCCAGGGAAATGGTTGACAGTTGTCCCACTCTAAATAGTGTGGTGCAACCATCATCATGACCTGGGGACCCAGTGGTGTGTAGGCTGTCAATGTTAGGGTTTCTGAGGGCAGAACAACCTGAAAATTGTCTATCAGAAATGCTGAATTTCCTCCGCCCCCTGCCGCCCCTGTTTTGGGGGGGGGGGGCATGAATTTGGAGGGCCAGGGTGGGAGAATCACCAATTATTGACATTGCTCCCACATGGCAAAATCAATATGGCAAGTCTTTTAAAAAAACCTCTTATTGAATAAAGACCTAAATATGTGAATCAACTACGCAGATTAAGTCATAGGATATTTCATTTCCTATGATTTTTGTTGCTAAGTGTTACCCATGTAAATATGTAGGCCATAGTGGTCATTTTATGTAGTAATTCTTAAACTATGCAACTCTACCATATGTCAGAGTTATAACTTTACTAGGTATTCTTCCTAACCTTCAAAAAGGTTCCATCCTTTAGGATGGTTGTTCTTTAATCTGAATAGTTTGAGATTGCAAAAGACTTTTACTTGTAATGTGTGAAGTTGGGTTTTTGTTTTCTTGTGTATTACATTTAATTTTCACAAAATAAACATAAGGTTTAAGTGTGCTATGGGAGTTGGGTGGCACGTGGGAAAATTGGATCTTTTGTAATGCATCTCATGATGAGAGCCCTAATGTCACTATCTTGTCTCAGGAATAAATAATCTTCCCTTGCGACTGTTGATTGTCACAAGACATTTTTTGCCCTAACAAGCTCTCCAGTGAAGAAAGCTATGTTGTTTGAAGGTTAAGGAATCACAGAATTAAATAACCTTTAGGTAGCTTATTAAAAGGCATCTACGAGAAATTATGTAAGCATAATAAAAACGATTCAAGGTCTTACCTTTTTCATGCAGTGCTCATTGTAAATTTAGGGAATGAATAACACATTTTACAACTCAATGTACGCAAACATTATGCCTGCTGCTAACTGTGTATTACTATTCATTTTAAATTGAAAGGACAACCTTTTTATTTTGATTATTACATACTCATTTCACTTTGGCCCTTTAGGTATTGAATGTGTGACCTGTGGTTGGCCCTATGTGTGTAATAAAGGAAATCGGGATATGGTATATGAATTGTTTGCTCTATTAGAAAACATAGCACTTGACACAGGCTGGTGGTTATTCATATGAAGATGACTACCTTTGGGCACACACTTATGAAAACGTACAGTGGTTTCTGAGATGCAGTTCACATTCTGCCCCGAGTCCTGTCCTGAGACTGGCAGACACCAGTTTGCCTCTCTGGACAGTCCGGTGCACTGGTTTGTCTAGCAACAGTTCACCTCAGTTGGAATATTTTGCCTTTGACTTCTCCATTACTGTAGGGCACCTTCCTCAAAGCCCACCCCTAGCTACATTTACCCTTTGGTCTTTAATACCAGTGAATCTGATCACCTAGATGTCATCCTTACAGTCCCACCGCAAAGCAGAATGTTCACCAGAATGAACTATAATGTTTACTCACAAGTACTTCCGCTTTGCCCCCAGAGCCTTTTACAGAATGGTAGCAGAATAGCATTGTCAGAATATACACTGACATACATATATGTTCTAACATATTGCTCACACAAATATCACCCCTTTGAAGTTAATAATAGAAAAAAGTTAATAAAGAAGGGAAGAACCTGTGACTGTAAGAAAGATGTAAATTAGCTTCACATATAAACATACAGATGTATAATACTATGAAAAACTTAGTTGGATTCAGTTCCAAAGCTTGGGTCCTATCACCCTGGAAGCTCTACCACCAGTTTTTGCATGCTTGAACCAGGGCATGGGTAGTGTAGAGAGACACTCAACTGTGAGATCTGATTGTTCCATATTGTGGTACTGTGAGTCAAGCAGAGTGCTTTCAGGTGAATAATCTATTTCATGGGTAGCCAGTTCAGTGGCGAATATCCCATCCGCCGAAAGGGATTTAGATTTCGGCAGACGGGCTATCTGTAACCGTTGTGATGAAGTGACCCATCTGCCAAGTTCAAAATCATGCCTTTAGCTCGAAACATGCTCTTTGATACTTGATATTGAGGAGATGACTGAATTTTACTTCTCCAAAAACGGACTGGGGTGGTTATAGCTACATTTGATTAATTGAGTTCACATTTAGATAGTATCCTACTATTCCAAGTCTCTCCTGACACGATGAAAAGTAGCAACCAATCCTACAGAGTAACATACCACAAAGGTTATCTAAGATTCAGAATCTAAGACTAACTAATACATGTGCTCACAAACATACCTCTCATTTACTCTATACATTCTCAAATTGCTACTTATCAGTCTACCTTATGGCACCATTCTTCCTACAGTACCATAGGGAATCCTGCAAGTCCATCTGTGATTATGTAACCATGAAATTTACCTCGTAACAGTTTCTTCAGTTGTAAGTGCAGGGTGACTCAGCCGTTTGGACCACTAATGTGGGAGCTTCAGTAGCTTCTGAAGGGCCCAGGTAGAACATTATGTACTCTTGGCTTTTTCCAAGCCTGGAACATCCACAGGGTACTTGACAGGGTTCAGCATCCATGCTCCTGTTGGTTTCCAAGCTAGAAAGCACATGCATTCTTGGAGAAATTAATCTGGGCCTTTCATCCTGCCAGTACTCCGATTTCTGAATCTGGTTTGATATTGTTACCAATTATTTAATATATAGGTAGTGTGGGTTTTGGTCCACTCAGAAGAAAATTACTCTTCAACCTCAGGCTGCTGGCTATTTGATGCATCATTCTGCCTCCAATGCAGAGCCTGCCTTGCAAAGCATGAGGGAATATTTTATGCATCAATCTGTGTTTTTGATTCACCTTCTCATAGACCCCACACTAGAGCACCGGTTCAGCAAGCATGCATACTTAGTCAAGTCTCAAAGTATAAACACCTGAGATCTCTGCAATTTTTATTTATTTTAATAAAAAGGATGAAATATTTTTTTAGTTAGATATATGTACAAGGTTTACACGTCCTGCCGGCTTCCTCTCTTTATCACATAACTTCTTCATTTGACTTTCAATCATGCACTGAATGCAAGTGCATCAAGGATTCATGGTGGGGAAGTAACCGATTCATAATCCATGACATGGATTTACAAGTGACAATAGATTTGGCTTTAACGTGGTAATGCAAGCAAGCCAAGTCATGCACAAATGCTGCTTGCAAACGTTTACAACATTAAAATCATATCTTTTGTTTTGCTGATGCTTGTCAATGCTTTTTGAATAAATATTAGTCCTTTAGGGCCAGTGTCTTGCATCTGCCTAGTCGTCACCTTAAACCTCTGCATCACCAGCAGAGTGGAGAATAATATTCAGTGCATCTAGAGTTGTATTTTCCCTTGGTTGGAAAGAAACCTTAGACTATGGAGATGCACTAATGCTGTGCTCTTCCTGGAGGACAGGTAGCTGAGATGAATGTTACTGCTTTGACCCTGAAGAGAAAAACAAGGCTCAGCTTACTGAGACATGTGCTGACGATGATTCAGGGAGAGGGTCTACCATAGGAGTAAAGAGGAGCTGTCCAGCTGGCCTTGTCCAATTTGAGAATAAAAATCTGCATCGCAAGAGAGTAACAGACCCTTGTGGGGGAGCCTGCACTGTTCACTTGTGCACCTTAAGTGGTAGCAATCATTCTTGCCCATAACCCAGCGCTGGACAAGGAATGAGTCAGAAGAAATAAACATATCCCCTTTTCTCTTAGTGTGAGCCTATATTGTGCATTTATGAGCCTTATGGATCGTGGGAGTTCCCCCGTTCACCCTAGCCTCCTGCATTTGGATTTGGGTAGGGCTAGGTTCGCTTGAGCATGGTCTATTTATTTTTTGTTATGGCACCATGGGCATTGCAACAATAAATTCTGTTTATTGAAACAATTACACAGCATCTACTGGACATATTCAGCAGATAGAATGAAGACTTACAGGACATTTGGCTTGCTAGGTGATGCATTTTCAGTATTTGCATAATGGTACATGTATTTATCATAAATACCTTTTTATAAAGGCAAATATGGTGTGGGCGTTTGGTGGGGGGCAGATAATTAACACAATTTTTGCAGGCTGTGGTGGTCTTCAAAATTAGTGTAGAGATGGAGCGTATAAGAGGAGGAAGGGTATTCAAGTACTCCGGTCCCACCAGATAGATTGAGTGGAATCGTGATGCCAAATATGATGGTTTGGGTATGACTAGTAGATTACAATTGGCTGAGGACAGGTTAAAAGTTGGTCTGGATCATCTCACGAAAGAAGATAGATAACTTGGGGAGGCACTGTTTCTGCTTTGAAGACTAGGACAATTACCGGGAATATAGTTCAGTTCCTAATGGACAGCTTCAGTAGTTCAAGTTTCTAGAAAGATTGTAGATGTTATGCGTTTGCAAAGTTTTGGACCTTGTCAAAAGGTGAAGAGTAGATGGGAAAACCTACCATAGAACATCCTATGGATGATGAAGTCTTCCAACTTCACAATCTGTCATAGATTGCTGAAGCTACTAGTTATCTATGATGTTAACAACATATAGCTATTACTGCACATTGATGTTAATGTGGCGAGTACTTTGTGGTACTGTTTCTGAGGTTCAAAACATTCCAACAATCTTCCTATGCAAGCATTTTTACAGAAGTACTTTTTAAAAAAAACATAAAACATAAAAGTGACAATAATCCATTAATCAACGAAAATGTGCGCTATACTGGAATAAAACATAACCAAATATCCTGATTTCTTACACCCTAAAGTTTTCCCAGTTGTACTGCCGACTTCCTAATCCTAAAGACGACCCACTTACAAAAAACATAGCTACCACCCAAAATAAATCATATGGACCAAAGACAAAAGACAATGGGGGTGATTCTAACCCTGGCGGTCGGTGTTAAAGCGGAGGCCAACCCGCCAACAGGCTGGCGGTCAAAAAAATGGAATTCTGACCCTGGCGGGAACCGCCAACACAGACAGCCACTTTAACACTCCGACCGCCACGGCGGTACAAACAAACAGCACGGCGGTCACCGCCAACAGCCAGGCGGCAGACAATGTACCGCCCACACTATCACAACTCACCAATCCGCCACCTTTTCCGGGGCGGGAGCACCGCCGATAAAAACATGGCGGAAACAGACTACGAACGGGAAAACGCACACCACTACGCACTCCAGGAGGAAGGAGGACAGCATGGAACCCGAATTAAACATCCTACCTGCTCTCGTCTACCTTCTCATCTACCACGAGTACAAAGTCCGGCGCAAACGACAACGGTGAGTACTGCACCTACGACACACGGGAGGGGGAGGACGAAAGGTTACGGCCACACACATATGCGACCCCCCCCCCCAACTATGTACACACCAATGCAGAGCAACAAGTCACAGTGACACCACCCAAACACCCCTGAAAAATGCTATGACATAATCAAATTTGGAATAAATATTTATGTACCAAAAAGCTCCTGAAAATTATCGTACAACCATGAAAGATATTTACAAGAAAACAAATGATATACACATCAGTGTATAACTGAAGTAACAAGTCCTGCACATCCTACTAATTCATTATGTCCGTGGGCCAAAGTTTTGAGAAACAAGGGCAAAGCCCACACAGGAGACCTGAGTCCTTTGGAGAGAACACTGCAGGGGCATCAGATGTAAAAACTACAGGCACCTCAGGGGGAAGGGAAGGGGGGGCACCACAGCCACATGAGTCCACGACGCCAGATCCACGAGGAGCCACCATGCCCACTGTACCATCCTGGGGAGTGCAAAGCCACAGTCTCTCAATGTCTCTACAGTGGGTGGGCTGCCCACTGTACCATCCTGGGGAGTGCCAAGCCACAGTCTCTCAATGTCTCTATAGTGGGTGGGCTGCGCACTGTACCATCCTGGGGAGTGCAAAGCCACAGTCTCTCAATGTCTCTACAGTGGGTGGGCTGCCCACTGTACCATCCTGGGGAGTGCCAAGCCACAGTCTCTCAATGTCTCTACAGTGGGTGGGCTGCCCACTGTACCATCCTGGGGAGTGCAAAGCCACAGTCTCTCAATGTCTCTACAGTGGGTGGGCTGCCCACTGTACCATCCTGGGGAGTGCCAAGCCACAGTCTCTCAATGTCTCTACAGTGGGTGGGCTGCCCACTGTACCATCCTGGGGAGTGCAAAGCCACAGTCTCTCAATGTCTCTACAGTGGGTGGGCTGCCCACTGTACTATCCTGGGGAGTGCAAAGCCACAGTCCATCAGGTGGATGACAGTCTCCACTGGTCAAGGAGGAGGCATGGTGGGCACAGTGAACCATAAATAGTGCTTGAGACGCGGTGCCCAGCGGAGCGGTGCTTGAGAAGAAGGGCCCAGCGGAGCGGTGCTTGAGATGAAGGGCCCAGCGGAGCGGTGCTTGAGACGGCGGTGCCCAGCGGAGCGGTGCGTGAGATGAAGGGCCCAGCGGAGCGGTGCTTGAGATGGCGGTGCCCAGCGGAGCGGTGCTTGAGAAGAAGGGCCCAGCCGAGCGGTGCTTGAGAAGAAGGGCCCAGCGGAGCGGTGCTTGAGATGAAGGGCCCAGCGGAGCGGTGCTTGAGACGGCGGTGCCCAGCGGAGCGGTGCGTGAGATGAAGGGCCCAGCGGAGCGGTGCTTGAGATGGCGGTGCCCAGCGGAGTGGTGCTTGAGAAGAAGGGCCCAGCGGAGCGGTGCTTGAGAAGAAGGGCCCAGCGGAGCGGTGCTTGAGAAGAAGGGCCCAGCGGAGCGGTGCTTGAGATGAAGGGCCCAGCGGAGCGGTGCTTGAGACGGCGGTGCCCAGCGGAGCGGTGCGTGAGATGAAGGGCCCAGCGGAGCGGTGCTTGAGATGGCGGTGCCCAGCGGAGCGGTGCTTGAGAAGAAGGGCCCAGCGGAGCAGTGCTTGAGAAGAAGGGCCCAGCGGAGCGGTGCTTGAGATGGCGGTGCCCAGCGGAGCGGTGCTTGAGAAGAAGGGCCCAGCGGAGCGGTGCTTGAGAAGAAGGGCCCAGCGGAGCGGTGCTTGAGACGGCGGTGCCCAGCGGAGCGGTGCGTGAGATGAAGGGCCCAGCGGAGCGGTGCTTGAGATGGCGGTGCCCAGCGGAGCGGTGCTTGAGAAGAAGGGCCCAGCGGAGCGGTGCTTGAGAAGAAGGGCCCAGCGGAGCGGTGCTTGAGACGGCGGTGCCCAGCGGAGCGGTGCGTGAGATGAAGGGCCCAGCGGAGCGGTGCTTGAGATGGCGGGCCCTCTTCAGCGGTGCTCTTCTGCACGGCGGGGCCCTCTTCAGCGGTGCTCTTCTGCACGGCGGGCCCTCTTCAGCGGTGCTCTTCTGCACCGCGGGCCCTCTTCAGCGGTGCTCATCCAGCAGGTCAAGGGAGCCAGACCTGTGCTGCACTCCCTGCTCAGTCGCCCTCGGACCGTGACGTTTCTGGACCCTTCGGGGACGGACTCCTGGCCTCTTTAGTGTCCTCCTTACCAGCTGGGATGTGACATGTGGGGTCCACCTTCTCCGCGCTCCTGCTGCCCTTCCGCTCCTTTGATGGGGCTCTCGGGCCCTTGCCTCCCCTAGATGGTGTGGCTGGTGAAGTGGCCGCACATTGCTCCTTGGGGGCAGCCCTGTCAGTCCTCGCACGGCGGCCCTTGTTTTTGCGGGTCCTCTTGCCGGGGGGGGGCTGGACGTGTCCTTGCTGCTGATCGATGTGTCACTGCTGACAAAGGGTGGACTCCAGAACCCATGCACAACAGTGACACTCGAAGCTGGGCTGGTGGTGGCTGCGGTGCTCTTGGGACTCTTTGCAGATGGAGGGGGGAGCTCATCGGAGGGAAAGAGGTTAAGATTAGCCAGGAAAAGCTTTTTAGGTCCAAGGTAAAGGGTAGGAGAAGTGGTGATGGGAGTGGAGGAAGAGGATGTGGTTGTAGGAGAGTCAGGTGTGCTGTCATTGGGTGAAGGTGCTGGTGCTGTAGGCTGACGTGAGGTGGATGGCTGTTGGGTGGGTGTCTGCCTGCGTTTGTGTGTCTTGGAAGAGGGGGTGACAGACACAGTGGGAGAGGACACAGGGGACGTGTAAATGGCAGTGGGGGTGGTGACTGCACGAGTGTGGACTGTACTGGAGGGTGAGGTGGTGATGGAAGCACTGGCTGATGTTGGGGTGCATGCAGTTGTGAGTGTAGACGTCACAGGGAGGGAGGAGGGAGACGAGGAGGAGGGGGACACAGAGGTGGTTGTGACTGCTGGAATGTCTGCATCTGTGTGTTGCTTGGGTGAGTGTTTGTGGGATCTGTGGTGCTTGTGTCTGGATGAGCTGCTCTTGGGTGTTGAGGTGTGTGCAGGCTGGTCTGATGGTGTGGATGGGATAGGCTGAGGAACAGGAGACAGAGACAGGCTGGAGGCAGTAAGAAGAGGGAGGCTGGAAACAGGGACAATGGCTGCCGTCAGTGTTGAGGCCAGAGCAGTGAACGCTCGTTGATGGGCAGCCTGACCCAAATGAATGCCCTCCAGGTATGCATTGCTCTGTTGCACCTCCCTTTGCACACCCTGGATGGCATTCAAAAGGGTCGTCTGCCCAACAATGAGCGTCCTCACCAGGTCAATGAGCTCCGCACTGAGGGCAGCAGGGGCAACAGGGGCAGGGGCTGAGGTGCCTGGGGCGAAGGAGACGCGCGCCTTCCTGGGCGAGCGGGCACGGAGCGTAGGCTGAGGGGCTGCTGTGAGGGCGGTGCTGGTGCGCTGGGTGGCGGCTGTACCTGTAGAGGCGGGGGGCCCGGATGTTGCCGCCACCGCTAGGGAGCTCCCATCCGAGGACGTGTCTGAGTCGCTGGTGTCACCACCGGTCTCCGTTGTGGTGCTCCCCTCGCCCTCCGGATCACTGGTGCCCTCGGTGTCTGTTCCTGGGCCCACCGGGGCCTTGTGTCCTGCAGCTCCCTCGTGCTCCGATGCCAAATCTCCTCCGCCTGATGATGCTAATGCACACATGCACAAGAAGATGAAGAGAAAGGGTGGGGGGAGAAAAAAGAAGTCCAGGTTGAGTGCATGCAATGTCAACACCGTTGGCAGAGAGGACAGACACAGGAGCCTCATGCACTAAGCCGCGCATTCGGGGTACACTACTCAGTACTACCGACTAGGACAACAGGCCAAGAGACGTCAAACGCGCACATGGGTGATGCTGGACCATCAATGGCTGTACTTGTCACCCTCCAGAGGTGGGGGCCAGGGGCACAGGGCCATGCCTAAGGGAGAGGACTACACTACAGAAAGCGCCCTGGCCTAATGTCACCCACAGCCCTCCTCCCCCACCCAGACGCCTCCACTGCGCAGAAAGATAGGGGAATGTGCTGATACTCACCCCCTTGTGTCTGCTGTGATGTCTTAAAGCGCCCATCCAATTCAGGGTAGGCCACCGCCAGGATCCGGGACATCAGGGGTGTCATGGTGCGACTGGCACCCCTCCTAGGTTGGGAGGCCATCCCCAGCAGTGTTTCTGCGGTCTTCCTTGTTCCGCGGCGGATGTCCTCCCACCTCTTGCGGCAGTGGGTGCCCCGTCTGTTGTGGACCCCCAAGTTCCGGACTTCCTTGGCGATGGCACGCCAAATCTCGATCTTCTGATGGGCGCTGACCTATTTGACATGTACAGGGTGGAAAGGAGGAAATCATCAATGACCTGCATGTTAGATGTGATTGGCCCCCCCCACCAACTTTGCCATATGGCACATGCTCTCATCTGTCGTGCGTTGCACTCCTCATTCGCCCCCCACCCCACCAACTTACATCCACCCCAATCCACACAGGCATAGCCCATTCCATGTGCACCCGGTGTACTCACTTGTTGGTCTGGAGGACCGTAGAGTAGCGCATACTGGGGGAGGACCCCATCCACGAGCTTCTCCAACTCTTCAGACGTGAAGGCAGGGGCCCTTTCCCCAGTCGCAGCAGCCATTGTCACTTCCAGACCGAGGTCACAGCAGCACTTGCAGTATAGGTCCTCTCCTGTGGATGATCAGGTCTCGAGTGATCAATCAGCTAGGAAATGGCGGTCACGCACGCGCGGTGCGTACCGCGGCGGTGCGTACCGCGACCGCCGGCGCACATCGTCATTGGCTCCTGAAACCCATAGGGTTCAATGTTAACCAATGCGGCTTTGCGCCGCGGTCTTCGACCGCCTACCGCCACGGTGTGCCCCGCCAGCGCATTGACCTCACATCCCATTGTCCCACTTCACAGGTCAGGCAGCCGCCATTTCAAGGGCCTACATGGCTTAATTTTGACTGCGACACACAGGCCTAGGCCTTGCATTGCCACACATACACGCCTTTCAACCCATTGCCATTCTTTAACTGTGCAAGCTGTCTGTACGTACCTGTGGTTTGCCTGACTCTGTGCTCCATGTTGTCCTTCCTAGGCACCGTCCGCTGGGACTTGCGAGGAGAAGGACGAATCCTCGCGTGTACCGACCGCTGGTGGACCTGTCGACAATGGAAGAACGCCATATAATACTTCGATACAGACTTGACCGTGTCACTATCCATGAACTGTGTGCCCAGCTGGAGCCAGCCCTGATGTCCCCCATCCGCCAACCCACAGGGATTCCCCCTCTGGTGCAGGTTTTGTCAGTCCTCCATTTTTTGGCAAGTGGGTCATTCCAGACAACAGTGGCCATGTCATCTGGAATGTCTCAGCCTATGTTTTCAAAGGTTTTGAGCAGAGTGTTGTCTGCCCTGATGAAACTCATGCGGAGCTACATCATTTTCCCAGAGGAGTGTGACTTGCCTACAGTGAAGGGTGATTTCTATGCCCTTGGACATATCCCCAACATTATTGGTGCCATTGATGGGACCCATGTGGCTTTGGTACCCCAAAAGACGATGAGCAAGTGTACAGAAACAGAAAAAGTTATCATTCGATGAATGTCCAGGTGGTCTGTTTGGCTGACCAGTACATCTCCCATGTAAATGCCAAGTTCCCAGAGTCAGTGCATGACGCGTATGTTATGCGAAATAGCAGCATCCCCTATGTGATGGAGCAGCTACAGAGACAACGTGTGTGGCTAATTGGTGACTCTGGTTACCCCAACCTGCCTTGGCTACTGACCCCAGTGAGGAATCCCCGGACCAGGGCAGAGGAACGGTACAATGAGGCCCATGGGCGAACTAGGAGGATCATCGAAAGGACCTTTGGCCTCCTGAAGGCCAGGTTTAGGTGCCTGCATATGACAGGGGGATCCCTGATGTACTCACCAAAGAAGGTGTGCCATATCATCGTGGCCTGCTGTATGCTTCACAATCTGGCATTGCGACGTCAGGTTCCTTTCCTGCAGGAGGATGGTGCAGATGGTGGTGTTGAAGCAGCTGTAGTGCCTGCGGAGAGTGAAGAGGAGGAAGACTCAGAGGACGACGCAGACAACAGGGACAGAGTAATAGAACAGTATTTTCAGTAGCACACAGGTAATAATCACCCATGCCATTTTACATTTCCTGAAAGCCTCCTGCATTTCAACTTTGTCGATTTCCCCCCAGAACTATAAACATGATGTTTGATTTTCCCTTCCCTTTTCTGTGCTGTATGAGCCACTGCGTGACCTCGGCTTGGTTGGCCCATGGACTAATGCTAAGTTACCTCGGTATGTGTAATTCACAATGTTAAAAATACGTAATTGATATGTAATGTGTCATACATTTGTAAATAAGACAGGCTGAGTCCTGATTGATTTCAGTGCAATGTGTGATTTATTATTAGTGCATAGATATTGGTACATGATAGTGAAACAGTGATGGGTGGGGGTGGAGTAATGTCCATGGCAGAGTCCAGTTCTCAGTCTCACAGGTGCATTGTCCATATGCCTGTGGCAGGATGGAGCAGGGTCAGTTCAAGGTTTGACAGGGTGGCAATGTTGAACAGTGGGAGGACTTCAGGGGGTATGTGATGCTGGCGGGGGTCTTGACATCCTACTCTGTCGGTATTTTTGATCTCAGGCTCCTTTTGCGGGGTAGTTGTTGTTCAGCAGGAGGTGGGGTTTTTGTGGGCTGTCGTTGTGGTGGGGCCTCCTGTCCACTAGCGCCGGCGGAGGTGGTAGGCTGTTCCTGGCTAGTGACAGGGGCCCTGTGTGATGCCACATGGTCCCGAAACGTGTCCTCTATACGGTTCAGGGCCTGGACTATGCTCCCCATAGCGGTTGAGATGTTGCTGAGTTGGTCGCTGAACCCCATGTAGCGTTGCTCCTGCTGTGCCTGGATCTCCTGGAACCTGGCCAGTACCGTCGCTATCGTCTCTTGTGAGTGGTGGTAGGCTGCCATGATGGTGGTGAGGGCCTCTTGGAGAGTGGGTTCCCTGGGCCTCTCCTCCCCCCCCCTGTCGCACAGCAGCCCTCCGAGTTGCCCTGTTTCCCTGGGCCTCTGTCCCCTGGACGGTGTGCCCACTCCCACTGCCCCCAGGTCCCTGTTGTTGTTGGGTTGGTGGGTTACCCTGGGGGCCCTGTAGTGGTAGACACACCGCTGCTTGACCTGTCCTAGAGACAGAGGCATGGGCCCGCTGGGTGGGAGCTGTGCTGTTGTTCCCAGAGGGGGTTGGGTCTGCAGTGGCCTGTGTCTGGGTGAGGGGAACCGACTGCCCAGAGGTCCCCGATGGTCCGGGCTGGTCATCAGGGTCCAGGTCGACAGAGCTGCTGTCATCACTAGGGGCCTGTTCCGGGGGTGGGATGGACATTTCTGGTCCCTCCTGACCGGTGTGTTGTCGTTCGGGTCCTGCATGGGGTAAGAGGGTATGGTTATTGTTTCTGTGTGTGCATTAGCTTGCGTTTTATGGGTGCCCTTGTCCCCCAGTGCTAGCATTCCCTTGGGGGAGGTGTTGTGAGGGTGTTTTGTGGGGGGGGGGATGGGTATGTGCAGTGGTCATGCTTAGGTGATGGGTGTCCATTGTTTGGGGATGGCATGCAGGGGTTGGTGTTGGGTGGGTTGTGCTGGAGAGACATTCTCAGGGAGGATGTGTGCTGGGGGGTTGGGGGTGAGGGTGGGGGTTAGCATGCTGGGGGGGGGGGTGAAGTGGTTGGCCTTGTACTTACCAGAGTCCATTCCTCCGTGTACTCCAGCGAGGCCATCAGGATGCAGGATGTTTAGTACCTCTTGCTCCCATGCTGTGAATTCGGGTGGCGTGGGTGGGGGTCCCCCGCCAGTCTTCTGCTCTGCGATGTTGTGTCGCGAGACCATCGATCGCACCTTCCCCCGTAGGTCGTTCCATCGTTTGCGGATGTCGTCCCTATTTCTGGGATGCTGTCCCACCGCGTTGACCCTGTCCATGATCCGCTGCCAGAGCTCCGCCTTCCTTGCTATGGTGGTGTGCTGAACCTGTGAGCCGAAGAGCTGGGGTTCCACTCTTATGATTTCCTCCACCATGACCCGGAGTTCTTGGTCCGAAAAGCGTGGGTGCCTTTGTGGTGCCATGGGGTGGTGTGTATGAGGTGTGGGGTGGTGTATGTGATGATGTGTGTGTTGGTGTGTGGTGCTTTGTGCTTCTATGTGGTGTGTGTGATGTTGTGGTGTGCCTCTGTGTGTCTGGCTATCTATTCTCTGATGTGTCTCTCTCTCCTTCGTCTCTGGTTTTTGTTGGTAGGGGTTTGTGGGTGACGTGGGTGTGTGTTTTATATGGTATTGAATGTGTGGGAGTGGTGAGTGTATGTGTTTCAGGTGTGTGCCTTTCAAATTGTCCAATGTGGTAGGGGTTTGTAAAGGTGTGTGTATTTTGACCGCGGCGGTGTGTACCGCCAATGGAATACCGCGGTTGAATGACCGCCGCATGGATTTGCAGGTCATAATGGGATGGGCGTATTTCTGTTGGCGTGGCGGTGGAGGTTTGGTCTTCTCCAGTTTACCGCTGGCCGCTGATGTGGCGGACTGCAGTGGAGGGCGGATTTTTGGAGGTTTTGCAGTTGTGGGTCAGAATGTCCGTGGCGGCTGACCGCGGCCGCGGCGGTATTGTGGCGGCCTTCTGACCGGCGGTAAGCGGCTTTTACCGCCGAGGTCAGAATGACCCCCAATATCTCAAGCATGCATGCAGAAAATTAAATATTCTTTCTGTGATGTTTATCTGCAGTGAACGCTTCTTTGCTCAATGAATGAATGCCACGAAGTTTTTATCATTTAGATTGAAAAAGACTGGCAAAAAAACACATTTTCGTAATGACTGACATCTTGAAATATAAACCCAAAGATCTTGACAATGTTGAACAAAGGATGTTTTATTTGTATTTATAAGTAAATTAGACATTTAATGAGAATGTTATGCTAATTGCAAAATGAACACCTACGCTGCTTTTTGTGCTTGATTAATTGGATAATTACCTTTATAAATTAGGAAATTATTGGTGTATAAAGAGAATGATGTGTGCCGGATTTTCATTAAACCTCCACTCCTCCATGACTAAATCAAAATGGTATTGGTGGCTGGCTAGGCATCTGTATACCCTGTAATTTTGTGCATTCATGTTTCAAAAGGCACCTTTTAAAAATCAAAGAGTTGGCATGACAACCATTCTCTGTTTTTTTTCATCCAGGTCTAACACCATGCAAGACGTTCTGTGCAGCTGAGTGCAGCAGGGGTAGTCGCGCCCTGGTGACAGACTGAAATCATATGTAGTTGTTGCTTACTCAGCTCAAGGAGCGCTCGATAATTGAAACACTATTTGCAAAGATGGTCTTTTTCAAAATGAAAACCTAGTGCAAGTGTCAGAAACTTTCTACTTTCTGTGTGAGTTCGCTAATACTTCACATTCAAGACAAATCTTGCTAGTACCTGAAAGTACTCATTTTCTTATCCTTTCAAGTATGACATGCCGAGGTTCTCATATTGAGAGCTGAAAAAAATGTTGTAATTGTTTAGTAATCACACATTTAGAAAAACTCCTTTTACTGATAAATTATTAAAATATGGTGTAGCTGCATTACATCACAGAAAGCCCAAGACCAAAACACATAGGGGGTTATTCTAACTTTGGAGGAGGTGTTAATCCGTCCCAAAAGTGACGGAAAAATGACGGATTTACCACCAGCCGTATTACGAGTCCATTATATCCTATGGAACTCGTAATACGGCTGGTGGTATATCCGTCACTTTACCGTCACTTTTGGGACGGATTAACACTCCTCCAAAGTTAGAATAACCCCCATAATTTCAGAAAACTAGTGGTAACTACCCCACACTTGAATGCAGAAAAAGTGAGGTAAACTTGGTGATGATACATTATTTCCTATTTGTGGACTTCATTATAATGTCTGTTCTAACTCTGATGGGGGTAGTACCAGAAATTACCAGCTACATTGGATATGAGATCTGCAGGATCATCGCAGATATGTTTTGTTTTATTGACAAATAGAGGAAATCACAGGGTGAAACTCCAGGGTATAAAGAGAAATTAGTAGAAGAACTGGACAGAAAGTTACCAATTTATCCCACAATTACCTATTTCTAAGTTCAAAAGACTTTATTGAGTGTAATGTAATAATAATAATATTAGTCATCATCATCATTGTACAAAACGTAGTGCAGAAAATTGTATTAGGTTTAATGTAATAATAATCCTCATCATGATCATACAAAAAAAGTACAGAAAAAAAATGAACGAAAATACTCTGTTTTCCATGGTATCTGCCCTTCCTGGTAGGGCCTTGTTATAAAAAAATACGCTTTGGTTTTCTGCGGGCACTTACCCTCCGCTGTAGAGTTTTTATAATAAATCATTCTGCCTCTTGTCGCGCATCGTGAACTCACACAAATGTTTGTGTGAGCCATACAAATCCCAATTAACCTAAAATTTGGTTGAATATATAAAGCCAAGACTACGGGTAAAACATTTCAGTTAATGGCTACCTGTTTTCTTATTCCTCCAGGTAAGTGTCCAAAGACCCAGCTGGAGCTTCCTAAAGTTAAAGAGTCTAGACTGGCCTACCACCTGTGGCGGCTGCCACCTAAAGGGGGTGGTGGAGCTGGGGTAATAAAAAAAAAACTTTTTAAAAAAGTACTTACCTGATTCATCGGGAGACGCATTTGTCTCCTCTGTCCTCTTCCTGAGCAGCCTTGTATACTTCCGGGAAGCACACAGGCTTCCTCATTCCCCTCAGCCAATCATGACACTGCTGTCACCAGCATGATAGCAGCATTGTAATTGGTGTGAGTGGCCTCATTCAGCGCTCACAAAGGGAGTGAGATCCTGTGCACTTTCTCCTCCCAGCTGTGCAATAAGGCCAGGTGGAGAAATGCTAAGTGCACATGTCTGCTTGGCCAGCCCAACATGGCCAGCCAAACAGACATGCACACTTATGGTTGATATACCACTCCTTCACCAGCCCTCCTCCAGCCCCCTCCAGTCCACCCCACCCTAACCTGGCTGCAGATAACAATAAAATGATAACATTCCGTTATTATGATTTTATTTTTTGTTCTCCCCACAAGCAGTGGGGCGATGCTTCTCCAACCTTAGTGGAGGAGCCACCGCTGCTTACCACACATTTATGTGGATTGCGCTAGCGGCTTCCCTGTCCATCCACCCTTAGTTCAGTCACATTTCTGCATGTTCTTAGCTTTCTTTAAATACCAAACCGATTTCATATTTGTAAAGTGTGCCGTACGCTCAAAGGCGTATTGGCGCTAAGCGTCTGCAATCTGATCCTCCTCACCAGCGGTGATCAAACTACAGTGGGCGAGCAAAGAGCCAGATTTTCTATGACTAGTAAAACAATTCCTAATTTCTAAGGGGACCCTCAGTGTCCTACTAGCAATCCCCCTGTAACTCTTCCATGCCCTTTAGAGCTGTTGGTACAGCAAGCATCAGAAACTATAAGAAGGGCAAATTTATCAGGAGGATTACCAGTGCATTCGGTTTGATGCCACAAAAAATGCCATAATAAGATAATTACCATTGACCTCAATGAGTAATTACCTCATCTCGCTTCCACTCTGATTAGCTCACTGAACCAGCTGATCAGCAAGCATTTTGGAATATCAAGTTAACTTGTTTCTTTTTTGCACGCTGATTGGGAACACCACAAGCATATGGAAGTTTATTTATCAGAATGAATCTTATGGTGTATCTTCTAAGTTTTTAAATTAAATAACCCCACTAGTGTGTCAAATAATAGCAATGTTAGTGTTTCTGATTCTACAAATACTCATAACATTGTATATAAAATACTATTTTACATAGCATTTAATAAGTGAGAAGTAAAACTGTGTAATTAGTAGTACCATTTTTAATAACAACAATAATAATAATAATAATAATAATGTATTTGCATCAGTTAATTAAAACCATAAAAAAGAGAAAACACAAATTTCACAAAATATCCTACAAATACACAGCTAAAAGAGAACATAGACAAGCATTGACAAAGTCAATAGGTCTCGCCTTTAGTATCTACTGGCGTTTGCCAATGGGTTTTAGCCTTGATGTACACCAACGCTGATGCTGTGCATCATAGCTATAAAACTGAAGTAAATGTTTAAAAAATAAAAGCAAAAGTTATGTTGTGTGCATGCTTAGTGAGAGTGTGCTTACGTAATAGAAAAAGAGAGTGTGACTGTGTGTGAATGACAGTTAAGGTGAAAGGGCATGTGCTGTCACTTCCGCTACCCCAGGCAATTTAGTGAATTGACGCCCATGGTCACCAGGTAGATAGCAGCCCAGTACTGTGCCTTAAAGAACTGAAATCCTTTGAAGTTAACCAGGACTGCAGATCCCCGTATGCAGTGGTGTGTTAATATGCAACAACTGCAATATGTATTCGCGTAGACGTGCAGCAAGCCTTAATACCTGAGGCAGAGCAGGTGAATGGTGTTCACGGCAGGGATATCTTTAACACATAAACAATAAGTTACATGTGGGTGTCCTGGCCTGTAGTCTTCATGCACGCCTCTGTTTGCCAACAGCCAGTACTGGGGAATCGCAGAGGGAGGGATATTTACCTTCAGTCCACTGCTAACAGCAGACTGTGTACAGACGGAGAAATCAACAGGTACGTTCTGTGCAAAATAAGTGCACTTTAAATTAAAAACAGCGAGGGGAGGTACCTACGCTCACCTACCCGTCGGGTTTTTTGCAGCGGGAGTGGCGCAGGATCGATGAAGGGCACCCAGGCGGGCTTGTTGCGGGCCCGGCACCCTGGGATGAAGAGAAGGCGGGGCCCAGTACGGCTGGCTGGATGGAACTGCAGTGCGGTGGAGAGTCAGTGCGGGCCAAGGCAGTAGTGCAGCGGCGCAGGACCGGATCAGGTTTTGCACCCACCGGTAAGTCGGGGAGCAGTGTTACACGGCCTGACCACGCACCACAACGGGGAGGGCCACGGGCGGCCCCTTGGCGACCGCAGTCGGCGGCGGCGCAGCGGAGGACATTATTAAGAAGGCGCATTTTGGGGAGGGATGGGGGTACGGTGACGATGGGACCGACATGGATCAGGAGATACTGGACTATGATGAAGACAGCGCGGAGGAAGGGGAAATACGGGAGGAGGAGGATGCATGGTGGACTGCGGGGGGGAGTCTAATAGTGTGGGTCAGTCTTTGCAGGTGCCAGCGCAAAAGGCAGACTTGGAGGCGAACAGAGCGGCAGGGCGGAAGGTTCCGAAGAGGCCCCCGTCATTGCAAAAAGGTAATGAGGCCAGAGCGTTGACGCATGTTGGCGTGGGGGTTGCCATGGAGACTAGCATGGGGGGGTGGGAGTGATCGCCTGCACAAGGGAGTGTACGTAGCAGATGTGGGAGTGGGCACAGAGGTGTCAAAGGATACGGTGAGTACAGAGGAGGAAAATGATACGGTGAGTACCGGCGGGACGGGAAGCAACAAAAAGACACCGAGGAGCATGGACTTGGTAAGGTGAGTGGTAAGTGCAAACGTTTGCTGTATATGGGCACGGCCAAGCCTTTGGGGGCTCACCTTATGTTGGCCACAAAGGAAAAGATTTGGAAAGGTGAGTATGTGGAAATGCTAAAATTGTTGCATAGGGAGGTACGGGCAAAAGAGGGTTCTAAAGAGGAGGAATATGAGTTGGTGAAGTGGCCTAGGGTACCGGTGACCATCGAAAATTGGACGGCGGCGTTTCTAATCTTCGCCAGCGTGTATTTCGAGCGTTTTCCGGAGTGGGCGGTGGCTTTATTCAAAAATATGGATGTTTTTAGGAAAGCGTACCTTAACTACGGAGGCTACGCTCGGGCGCAGTACAATGAGGAATTTCGGGCTCGCATGGCGGCCGACGAAGAAGCGCAGTGGGGCGAGATCGATGCGGATTTGTGGCAACACACAATGGGGCCGGCGAAGTTCGGGAAAACTGTTTTCACAGCAAGCGGGTTACTGATTATTTATCGCCCCTTTCGGGATCGCCCCACCCAGGGTGGGGCCGTTTCGGGAACTAATTCAAGTGAAAAAGGGGGGTCCGGCGGTCCAAACGCGCGGAAGTCTGGAGCATGCTGGGATTTTAACAAGGGGTTATGTACCAGAGAGTACTGTAAGTTCAAACACGAGTGCTCGAAGTGTGGGGGAAAGCATGCCCTTACGACCTGTTCCGGGGGCAGCGCTGGTGGGAAGCAGGGCGCGACATCGGGGGACAATATTCAGGGGACCCAGGGACAGACCAGGTCCAGGGGGCAGGGCAGTTTGGGAAAGGGCTATTACACCAATTAAAGTGGACAGGATTCGTTTTTAGGCTAATCAATATGGCATAGAGCGTCAGGGACAGTTGTTGCTGCAGGGCTTTTTGGAGAGGTTCGAGTTGGGGTACGTTGGTCCGCGTGAGCGACAGTGGGCGGAGAACTTGCGTTCAATTCACGGGAAAGAGGAGCTTATGCGGCTCAAGCTTGAGAAGGAGGTGGCTGAGGGGAGACTGGAAGGCCCTTTTAAGGATTGGCCTTTGGAGAATCTGATTGTATCCCCTATTGGAGTGGTGCCCAAGAAAGAGCCTGGGCAATATAATTTGATACACCACCTATCATGGCCGGAAGGGGCCACCGTTAACGATTTTATCCCGGAGGAACTAACAAGGGTGTCATATGCCTCAGTGGACGTGGCAATGGCATTGGTGGAGGCACTGGGGCCCGGCGCCCTCATGGCAAAAACGGATATCAAATCGGCTTTTCAGCTCTTGCCGGTGCACCCTGGGGATTTTGAGCTGTTGGGGATCCAATTCCAGGGCAGTTGGTATGTTGACAAAGCGCTTCCTTTGGGTTGCTGCATTTCTTGTGCGTTGTTTGAATGCTTCAGTACCTTTCTGCAATGGAGTTTTGTACAGGTAACTGGGCATACGTTGGTCACTCATTATTTGGATGATTTCTTCCTGGCGGGGGTGAAAGAGTCCGATGCCTGTAAGGTTGCATTGGAGAGTTTTCAGTCTATCATGGGGGACCTGGGTGTGCCCCTGGCTCCCGAGAAAACAGTGGGGCCTTGCACAGCTTTGTCCTTCCTGGGCATCAAGTTGGATACAGTGGACATGGTGGCCCGATTGTCAGGGGAAAAGAAGCAGATCATGTTGGAGACGGTGTGGTCCATGATCCGGAAGCGGAAGGTGACGGTGAGAGAGATTCAAGTTCTATTGGGTCATCTAAATTTTGCATGTATGGTAGTGCGGGCCGGATGCACTTTCTGCAGGCGGGTAGGCATGTCATTGGCGGGTCACACTATACCACATCACCACGTGCGTCTTAGTGCTGGCGTAAAAGAGGATTTGAAGATGTGGTGCATTTTCCTGGAGTCCTTTAACGGGATCCCAATCCGAGCGTGGCCTCTGTGCGAATGGGACGTGCAGATTTATTCGGATGCGTCGGGGGCGTCGGGATTCGGAATCTATTGGCAGGGAAAATTTTGCGTGGAGGAATGGCCACCGGCGTGGCGTGCGGGAGGGCGGAGCATTGCATTCTTGGAGCTGTTTCCTTTGGTGGTTGCGGTGTGTGTGTGGGGCCAATGGCTGATGCACAAACGAGTACTGTTTCGGGTGGACAATATGGCGGTGGTGCAGGTAATCAATCGACAGTCAGCTAGAGAAGCGCAGGTGTTGCAGCTGCTTCGGGTGTTTGTGTTAGAATGTTTGCTCGCGATACCTATTTCAGGGCGAGACATGTGCCGGGGTGAATAATGACATTTCGGATGCGTTGTCTCGTTCGCAGTGGGAGAGGTTCCGTGGGTTGGTTGCGGACGAACTGTTGAGCCGAACTACTATGCCGGCGGAGCTATGGAACATAGGCGACGGAGGATTCTGCGACTGGTTGTGAATTAGTTGGCTCCTTCTACGCAGAGAACGTATGTACGAGCATGGCGGGCATTTTTGGCGTCGGGAGCTTGGCGTTGCCGGTGGGACCAGGACAGAGTGGGTGACGTACTCAATTTCATTATGGATATGGTCGATGTTGGATTATCTATGGTCTCCATTACTGGGAAGCTGGCTGGGATAGCGTTTATGGGCAAGTTATTGTGGGGTTATGTGCCGTAGGTGGGGGAGCTGGGGCAACGCATTTTAGAAGGATGGGCCAGGGAAAGAGGAGCCAGAGTGCAGCGGAGGCAGCTGATGACATTGGGCCTGTTAAAGCAGCTTATGGGGGCGGCAGAGCTGATTTGTAAAGGGGAGATGGAATGCATTCTATTTAGAACGCTTATGTCATGGATGTTTTTTGGGGCCTTTCGGGTATCAGAGCTGTTAGGAGCGAGGGGCTTGGCGGGGCTTCGATGGGAGGCAGTGTGTCTTTCTTCGCGGGGAGTTGGGGTATATTTGCGACACTCTAAGACGGATCAGCAAGGTAAGGGGCGGCAGGTGTTCATGAGGGCCTACCCTGTAGAGGACATTGTCCGGTGCAATTGGCGCTGCGCCTAAAGGGGATATTGGATACGGGTGGGGGTGAGGTTTTCCGGCATGTGCACGGCTCTGCGGTTTTGGCGTATCAGCTGCTATCTGTGCTGAGGGCATGCTTGACGGCACTGGGTTTGGAGGCGTCACGGTTTGGGACACATTCCTTTAGGATCGGCATGGCCACAGAGGTGAGCCGTCGAGGGTGGAGGAAAGCAGCGGTGCTAGAGTTGGGGCGTTGGAGATCGAGTGCGTACAAGGCGTATGTGCGGCAAGTTTGTGTGGCATCGAAATAGTAACATATGTATTTTCTTACTGCAGTTTCTGTTCCGGGTCCAGCAGTGCAGTTCATGTCCATTTGGGTAGTTGGCCATTCTTTCGTAAAGTGGGCATGGAGACAGGCGAGGTCGACAGCGTGTGGAGATAACTTAGGATTGGATGGGCATCGATATTGTGTACGGTGGGAGGGAAAAGGGGGTATGTGCTGGACAGAATTTTTGGGGACTTTGCAGAGGCTAAGAGGCAAGGGCTTTTGCCCGGATGTTTTGTTGGCCCATCTGGGGGAGAATGATTTAGTCAGGAGGACGGGTTTGGATATCCTGCGACATATGAAGTGGGATTTAGGTACGGTGCGGCAGCAGTGGCAAGGTTCCCATGTAGTTTGGACGGCGTTTGTTCCTCGGCAGGTATGGAAGGGAGCGAAGCAGCCAGGGGCAATTGAAAGAGCAAGGAGAAAGGAGATGCGTGCGTTTTGTGCTGACCAGGGTTTCACATTCGGATATTAGTTTTGAAGACAAGGAATTCTTCAGGGGCGACTGCATACACATGTCCTTCGTGGGCATGGAATTGTACCTGCTCCAGCTAAGAGAGGTTTTACGGACACTATTTAAGGAGTTGTAGACTCTAGTGCGGACCGGAGACCGTCACGGCAGGGGGGGCAGAAAAGAAGAGGGGGTTTTCCCTAGTGGTGGCCCCCCTCTCCTTTTCTGGTGGCGGAGACAGAGAACGGGCACATGACAGACGAGAACGGATGGGAAGAAAATATGACAAGACAATTGCAGATTGGACGAAGGTGGACAGTAGCAGGGCTACGAAGATAACATGGATTTTTAGGGGATGGAGACTTGCACGCTCAAGACGGTAGCAACTGACTGGTAAGTTACTAGCCTGATTAAACAGGAGCAGGAGGAAAGGAGGACTTGACTAATGAGCGGCAAGTTCAAGGTTGGGAAGGGAGGGGGGAGTGGTTTAGTAGGAGTGATTATGTATAGAGAGGCTTTAGTTTTGTAAGGCGCAAGGCCAAGGGCAATAAATTGTGAGTGCACCTGTTTCCAATAAAGCGGCCTTTTACACATACAAAAGGGAGTAATGGTGCTGATTTATTCTCCTGCAAGGGGGTCTTGGGGGGAGCGCCAAAATTGTCAGTCTCCCCCCCCGGAAGTTTGCAGGAGATGGGTCAGCCCATTGGCGGCATTTTGGGCGCCGTTTTGGGCTACTTGGGCGGTAGGTTGTAGCCCGGTGGGCTACTCTATATATGGGCCGGACATTTTGTTCCGGCACCATTTTGCGGTAACGCAGTGTAGGTGAGGGTCGGTTTTTGCCCTCCCTCCCGCCCTGGGTGGTTACTTGGTGGAGAAGGGTTTTTGGGAATTCAATGGGTTTTTATATTGCGTGGGCCGTGTTGGAAAGGGGTGCACGGGGGGAGATATGTATTGTCGCTTGGAACAGGTGCGAGCGGAGACAGAGAATGGGCACATGACAGACGAGAACGGATGGGAAGAAAATATGACAAGACAATTGCAGATTGGGCGAAGGTGGACAGTAGCAGGGCTACGAAGACAACATGGAGTTTTAGGGGATGGAGACTTGCACGCTCAGGACGGTAGCAACTGACTGGTAAGGTACTAGACTAATTAAACAGGAGCAGGAGGAAAGGAGGACTGGACTAATGAGTGGCAAGTTCAAGGTTGGGAAGGGAGGGGGGAGGATGGGGTAGGGGAGGGGGAAGTGGTTTAGTAGGAGTGATTATGTATAGAGAGGCTTTACTTTTGTAAGGCGCAAGGCCAAGGGTAATAAATTGTGAGTGCACCTGTTTCCAATAAAGCGGCCCTTTACACACACAAAAGGGAGTAATGGTGCTGATTTATTCTCCTGCAAACTTCTATTTGTGATGTTACATACAGTATATGCGACATGTGTAGGGAAGAACCACAGCATCACTTTACATGTTACGGAGATTGTAGTCAATGCAGGTATTGGATATTTATGAAAGCGCTTTATGCCACCTGAAACCAAACTGCACTTTGGAACGTTGCAGAGGAATTTACACAGTTTACAACACAACTGGAGAGTACCAGTATCAATGCAACAAAATAAAAAAGGGGGAAAACAAGAAGTGTGAATAAATAAAAACTGGTAAATACATTTCAGTACTAAATATCACTCAGTAAATGAAACGCAGAGCTCTACCACCTCTCTATTATTTCGCTTCTAACAAAGTTTTGTAATAGACCAAGGGCTTTATGTGTTTCAGTTTGTCAGCCACTTTATTTCACAATGCTGCATCTCAATTTTTTAAGTATAAAAAGTACAACAATCTGTAAAAATAAAATGGCATGTTGTTTTCCATGCTGAAGCACTGACTGTTCTGACTGCAATGGACGCGGGGCCAGTGGGATTTGGAATCATCATGTGATTAGCGTTCATACACCCGTGAAGTCAAGATCACCTCCCCTGCAGCCAATGCTCCACATGGAAAAGAAAACAAAAGATTTGGCTCAATCTGAAAAGAGTTGTGTACTCAAGTCTGCTTTTACAATTTTTACCCCTCCCTTTGAGTCAGTCTAATAGCTGCTGAAAATTATGTGTTTTTATGAGGCGAGACTGTGCTGTAAATAACACTCAATGAGGGCATTTCATCCATCCTGAAGCCAATGTGGAACTAACAGCCACATGCATTACTGGGTTGACTGCTTTTGAGTCAAGAACTCAACAATTTAATGTAAATCAACACCATCACCTTTCTTTGGAGGTACCTGGAGGAACAATTATATCATGCTTCATCAGCAGTAAACACTTACAATAACAAATGCATATGAAACATTGCAGGTTACAGTGTCCTTACTAAAACGACATGTGGAAAATCTATAAGCTATCAATCACAAATCTGTCCCCAAAAGGAAAAGTAGAGGGACATTAGTAAACAAAACCAGAAAATAGAAAAATATGCAGGGTGTGGGTGCTGGTCTACTCACGAAGAATGTGGCCTGCAGTTCTTCATTTAAAGGTTAGTGCCCAGTGCCCTTCACCACATTCATTAGAAAAGCACTATATAGGACATCTACAGTATGTCAACTACTGCCCAAGAGCATTGGGGTGACTTTACACCTGTCCTGGCTTTGCAGCCTTCTGTTCCAAGCATGCTGGGACATGTAGCTTCATTTTACCCATTGTACGTGTGGCCTAAAAGCCTAAGGATGCTAATGTTGGTGGTTCAAAAGACAGGCTGGAAGTCATTTGTTTATTTCCTTCTATACCTATGTGACATAGGCCCTCATTACAACATTGGTGGTAAATCCCACTTACCGCTGTGCAGAAAACCGCCAACACACCGCCGTGGCCGCGGAAATCCGCTACAGCTATTACGACCCACAGCTTGGAATCCGCCAAAATCCAGACACCCACACAAGTCGACCACACCAAAGGTCAGTGATAAACTGGTGATAACAAAACCTCCACCGTCACGCCAACAAGAATACGCCCACACTATCACGACCCATGAATCCATGCGGCGGTCTTTCAACCACGGTAAACCATTGGCGGTACACACTGCTGCGCTCAAAATACACACACATTTACAAAACACAACAACATTGGACAATTCAAAATACACACACCCGATACACATACAAACACCACTCCCACACACCCAATACAATATAAAACACACACCCACATTACCCACAAACCCTTACAATGAAAAGTTTGGAAGAAGCAGAGAGACAGAAAAGCAAAGATCACACCAGCATACAGAGGCACACAACACCATCACTCATACACATCCACGCTTAAAACACCACACACACCAAAACATCACCCCACACATCACAACAGACACCACCTCACACATCACCCACACCACCCCATGGCACCGCAAAGACACCCCAGGTTTTCTGAGGAGGAGCTCAGGGTCATGGTGGAGGAAATCATCCAGGTAGAGCCACAGCTATTCGGATCACAGGTGCAGCACACCACCATAGCTAGGAAGATAGAGCTATGGCGCAGCATCATGGACAGGGTCAACGCAGTGGGACAGCATCCAAGAACAAGGGATGACATCAGGAAGTGGTGGAACGACCTATGGGGGAAGGTGCGTTCCATGGTCTCAAGACACCACATTGCAGTGCAGAGGACTGGCGGTGGACCCCCACCTCCTCCCCTGCAACTAACAACATGGGAGGAGCAGGTCTTGGCTATACTGCATCCTGAGGGCCTCGCAGGAGTAGCAGGAGGAATGGACTCTGGTAAGTCAAATCTTTAACTACCATATCCTTCACCCTACCTGCATGCCAACACATACCACCACCCTCGCCCTCACCCCCATTACTCCAACTCCTCACATATGTCCTATTATCACAAACCACCCATCCCAACACCAAGCCCTGCATGCAACACCAAAGCATGGACACCCATCACCAAAGCATGTCCACTACACATACCCACACAGACCCCAAAACAATTATCACACAAGCCCCTACACAAGAATGTAAGCACTGGGGTACAGGCTCACCCACC
Source organism: Pleurodeles waltl (assembly GCF_031143425.1). NCBI lineage: Eukaryota > Metazoa > Chordata > Amphibia > Caudata > Salamandridae > Pleurodeles > Pleurodeles waltl. Next base: position 1,130,392,738 of record NC_090448.1, read on the forward strand.
CATTGCACACCATGGCACACACAGATGCAATAATCATGCCTTTACACCCCTGCAGGACCCCTACCCAACGTCACCGGACAGGAGGTTCCAGACATGTCCACCCCCCCACAGAAAAGGCCCACAGTGATGACAGCAGATCTGTCCAACTGGATCTAGATGACTAGCCCGGCCCATCTGGGACCTCGGGACAGTCGGTTCCCCTGACACAGTCACAGGCCACCACAGAGCCTCCCCCCTCAGGAAACACCAGCACAGCACCCACCCAGCGGGCCCATACCTCTGTCTCCAGCACACGTCAAGCACCAGTGTGTCCACCACTACAGGGAACCCAGGCAAACCCAAAAACCCAAGAACAGCAGGGACCTGGGGGCAGTGGCAGTGGGCACACGGTTTAGGGGACAGAGGCCCAGGAAAACCGGGGAACTGGGAGGTCTGCTGTGCGACAGTGGGAGGACAGACCCAGGGAACCCACTCTCCACAAGGCCCTCTCCAACATCATGGGAGCGTACCATCATTCCCAGGAGACAATGGCAACGGTACTGGCCAAGTTTCAGGAGACCCAGCGGCTGCAAGAGGAACAGTATTTGTGGTTCAGGGAGGAACTCAAGTCGATCAATACCATCCTGGGCACCATTTTAGGGGTGCTGAAGGACCTTGTGAACACAAGGAGGGAGACTGTGGCACAACAAGGGGCCCCTGACACTAGCCTGGACGATGAACTTCCCACCACCTCCGCCGGCGCTAGTGGACAGGAGGCACCGCCACAGGACCCCACCCCCTGCAGACGGAGAACCACCCCGCAAGCGGTCCCTGAGATCCAGGACAAAGACAGAGAAAAATGCCAAACCCCCCGCCAAGAAATGAGACCACCTTGAATGTCATCCTTCTGTCCCACTTTGTCACCCTGTCCATCCTTAAAGTGCCCTAGCTCCACCTCCTATGCCCCTTTGGACAATGCACCTGTGGGACTAATAACTGGACTCTGCCATGGACATTCCTCCACCATCACCCCTGACCATTTTACAACCCCCTCCACTATTTAGCACTTAAATAAACACCCTTGAATCACAAAACAATCTGGAGTCAGTCTGTGCATTCACAAATGTGTATTTGCAATAACTGAGGAAAATAGCAATGTCCATTCTATTGTCAACATACCTATGTCGCACAGCTCTAGTCCATGAGGTAACATAGCAGAGGTCACACAGTGGGACCCACATCTGTGAAATGGAAAGGCAAAGTGACAGGTCAGGGTCCATACACTGGATGAAAGTGACAGACAGATGCTAGGTCTAACAATTTTATCAGATGTAGGAGGCAGTGATGTCTTCTTACCTGTGTCTCACTGGAAGTATTGCTGGATCACTTTGTTTCTGTTATCTATGTCCTCTTCTTCTGCCTCCTCTTCTTCACTGTCCACAGGCTCCACAGCTGCCACAAGCCCTCCTTCTGAACCATCCTCCTGCAGAAAAGGCACCTGGTGTTGCAAAGCCAAGTTGTGCAGCATACAGTAGGCCACGATGATCTGGCACACCTTCTTTGGTGAGTAGTACAGAGAACCACCTGTCATATGGAGGCACCGGAACCTGGCCTTCAGGAGGCCGAAAGTTCTTTCAATAATCCTCTTAGTTCGCCCATGTGCCTCATTGTAGCGTTCCCCTACCCTTGTCCTGGGATTTCTCACTGGGGTCAGTAGCCATGACAGGTTGGGGTGCCCAGAGTCACCTGCAAATGTCGAGGGACAACTGTTAGACACACACTAACCCTTAGGGACAACCCCAGACCTAGACAACTATTCACAAGGTATAGGGTCCTTGTCCTCACCTATTAGCCACACACGGTGCCTCTGGAGTTGCCCCATCACATAAGGGATGCTGCTATTCCTCAAAATGTAAGCGTCATGCACTGAGCCTGGAAACTTGGCGTTCACATGGGAGATGTACTGGTTGGCCAAACACACTGAATGGTAGCTCTTCCTGTTTCTGTACACCTGTTCACTCCTGCGGGGGGGGGGTACCAAGGCCACATGTGTCCCATCAATGGCACCTATGATGTTGGGGATATGTCCCAGGGCATAGAAGTCATTTTTCACTGTAGGCAAATCCTCCACCGGAGGGAACACGATGTAACTGCGCATGTGTTTCAGCAGGGCAGACAACACTCTGGACAACACATTAGAGAACATAGGCTGGGACATCCCTGATGCAATGGCCCCTGTTGTTTGAAAAGACCCACTTGCCAGGAAATGGAGTACAGACAGGACCTGCACTAGAGGGGGGATTCCTGTGGGATGGCGGATAGTTGACATCAGGTCTGGCTCCAACTGGGCACACAGTTCATGGATTGTGGCATGATCAAGTCTGTAGGTGACTATTACATGTCTCTCTTCCATTATCGACAGGTCCACCAGCGGTCTGTACACCTGAGGATACCGCCATCTCCTCACCTGCCCCGGCGGACGTGACCTATGGAGGAGAACAGCGAGCACAAAGTCGGTCAACACTGAGGTAGTAAGACAATAATTTTATTGCACACATTTGTTAATACGCTATGTGCCTGTCTCTGTGCATATGCAGGGCCTATATATGTGTGACGGATTAAAAATTGATGCCATGTGGCCCCCTGAAATGGCGGCTGCCTGACCTGTAATGTGGGACAAGGGGATATGAGGTAACTGCGCTGGCGTTGTACACCATCGCAGTAGGCGGTCAAAGACCGCGATGCAATTCTGCATTGGTTAACATTGGGCCCTATGGGTTCCAGGAGCCATTGACGATGTACTCCCGCGGTGACGGTATGCACCGCCGTGGACGTGACTGCCATTTTCTCTCTGTTCACTCACTTGATACCTGACCTACACTGCAAGTGCTGCTGTGACCTCGGTCTGGAAGAAACGATGGCTCATGTGTCTGGGGAAAGTGCCCCTGCCTTCACATCGGAGGTGTTGGAGAAACCAGTGGATGGGGTCCTCCCCCAGTACACGCTACTCTACGGTCCTCCAGACAAACAGGTGAGTACACTGTGAGCATGCTGTATGGGCAATGCCTGTTTGGAGTGGTGTGGATGGAAGACACGGGGGAAGATGAGGCCTGCATGATCGGACGGTGAGTGTATGTGCGTCAGGGCAAGGGTGGGAACATGGGACAATGACTGTGACGGTCTGGACGGTAAAAGTTTTAAATTTTCCCCTGTACTCTTCCTGTAGGTCAGCGCCCGCCAGAAGAAGGATATTTGGCGTGCCATTGCCAAGGATGTCCGGACCCTGGGGGTCCACCACAGACGGAGAACCCACTGCCGAAAAAGATGGGAGGACCTTCACCGCTGGAGCAAGAAGACGGTGGAGGCTTAGCTGGGGATGGCCTCCCAACGTGGGAGGGGTGCCCGTCGCACCATGACCCCGCTGGTGTTCCGGATCCTGGCGGTGGCGTATCCGAAGTTGGATGGGCGCTTGAGGGCATCACAGCAGCCACAAGGGGGTGAGTACACTCTCATTCAGCTGACTCTGCGAGCATTGGAGGTGTCTGGGTGGGGGAGGTGGGCAGTGGGTTCCCCTAGGGTAGTTTGAGCTTTGTAGGCAAGGACCCTTTGTGAGGCAGGCTAAGTGACACTCCATCCACACCAGTGGTAAGAGCCATCTACACCTAGTCAGGCTCCTGTGACTTCCATGTGTGCAGCTATCGGGCTTAGGCCATGTACCCCATGTCCCTGTGATTAATTCGGGAACTCTAAGTGCATGGCGTAGTGCAGAGGGCTGCTGTGTCTGTAGTGTTCGCCGACGGTAGCGGAATTGTATGCACTGAACGTGTCTTTCTTCTTTCTCCCCCCCCTTTTTGTGGTCTCCCTGTTCTTGTGTGCATTAGCATCATCAGGCGGAGGAGCTGTGCCACCGGAGCAGGAGGGAGCTGCATACCACATGGCCCTGGAGGGCCAGACAACGAAGTCTGAATTCACCAGTGGTACGGAGGGCGAGGGGAGCTCCACGGCGGGGAGAGGAGCAGAGACCAGCAACACCGACTCCTACTCTGATGGGAGCTCCCTTGCGGTAGCTGGCCCCTCTGTGCCCACCGCATCTACAGGTACAGCCGCCACCCCCCTTACCAGCACCACCCTCCCAGCAGCCCCTCAGCGTGTGTCCCGTGGCCGCTCACCCAGGATGGTGGGCATCTCCTTCGCCCCAGGCACCTCAGGCCGTGCCCCAGTCAGCCCTGCTGCCCTCAGTGAGACAGCTATTGACCTTCTGAGATCCCTCACTGTTGGGCAGTCTACCATTCTGAACGCCATCCAGGGTGTAGAGAGGCAGTTGCAACAGACAAATGCATACCTGGAGGGCATTCATTCTGGCCAGGCAGCCCAACAGCGAGCATTTCAGGCTCTGGCCTCTGCACTGATGGCAGCCATTGTCCCTGTGTCCAGCCTCCCCCTCCAACTTCCTCCACCCAGACCCAATCCCCAGTACCTCAGCCTATCCCAAGAACACTATCAGACCTGCAGGCACACACCTCAACACACAAGGGTGGCTCTGGCAAACATAAGCACCACACATCCCACAATCACTCACACAAGCATCATACCCATGCACACATACCAACATCCACTGCCTCCACTGTGTCCCCCTCCTCCACGTCTCCCTCCTCCCTCGCCTGACACGTCTCCACTCACACCTGCATGCACTACATCTTCAGCCACTATCTCCATCACCAACACGCCCATCACCACACACCGCTCAGGTGCACTCATCACCCCCACTACCATTCACACATCCCCTGTGTCCTCTACCAGTATGTCTGTGAGCTCTCCTCCCAAAGTACACAAATGCAGTCACACACCGACCCAAGAGCCATCCACCTCACAACAGCCTCCAGCCCATGCACCTTCACCCAAAGCCAGCAAACGAACACCTCCTACAACCACTACCTCTTCCTCCACTCCCAAACACCCTCCATCTAACCGTCCCAGTGTGTCTAAAAAACTTTTCCTCTTAAACGTTGACCTCTTCCCTACACCTCCCCCCCGTCCGTCCCCTAGGGCCTGCCTTTCCAGGTCCCAACCCAGCACCTCAGCCACCACATCATCGGACACAGTGGTGCCAGCAATACCTGGATTTTGGGGTGCGCCAAGCAACAGGGCTGCCAGTGTCCCAAGGAGCGAGGCCAAGGACATTCCCCCACCTCCAAAACAGAAAAAGTTGCCCACATCCCGGAGGGAGAAGGCCAAAACACCTGCCACCAAGGGCTCAGGCAAGACAATTGTGGGAAGTGGCAAGACAGCTGCGCCACCATCCAAGGTGGGGAAGGGCCTGAAGAATAAAGGCAAGTCAACGTCGCCGCCAACCTGCACCGCGGACAAGACCCTCACCGGCACTGCCACATGCACTGCCACCACGGACACCGCCCCCAGCAGCCCACATATTGAGCCCTTCACCAGCACCGCAGACACTGTGCCCTTCAGCAGCACCGCAGTCAGTGAGCCCACCACCAGCACCGCCGCTACTGACACCGCTGCCAGCACCGCAGTCAGTGAGCCCGCCACCAGCAGAGCCACTACTGATACTGCAGCCAGCACTGCGGTCAGTGAGCCAGCCACTAGCACGGCAGTCAGGGAGCCAGCCACCAGCACCGCAGTCAGTGAGGCCGCCACCAGCACCGATGCAACAATGACCGCCGCAAGCACCACCGCTAATGACACCGCCGCCAGTCCCGCCAGCAGACCCGCAACAACCTGAGACAGTGGCACCACCGCAGACATGGCTGCCATCCCCAGTGGTCATCCGTACGTGGCTAGTGGTCAATTCCAGAGGCCTGGGCAGCTTCCATGTTGCCCCACCGTCAGTGGACTGTCACATCCACTACCTCAGTCCTTGGCAGGATGAAGCACTCTGGGCACCAAGCCCCCTCCAGAACCAGTGGAGAGATACATCCACTACCTCAGTCCTTGACAGGATGAAGCACTCTGGGCACAAAGCCCCCTCCAGAACCAGTGGAGAGATACATCCACTACCTCAGTCCTTGGCAGGATGAAGCACTCTGGCCACAAAGCCCCCTCCAGAACCAGTGGAGACTGTTATCCACTTGAGAGACTGTGGCTCTGCACTCCCCAGGATAAAGCAGTGGGCAACCCACCCACTGGAGAGACTTGAGAGACTGTGGCTTTGCACTCCCCAGGATAAAGCAGTGGGCAACCCACCCACCAGAGAGACTTGAGAGACTGTGGCTTTGCACCCCACCAGGATACATCAATGGGCATGGAGCCCCCTCGTGGAGCTGGCGTTGTGCACTCATCCGGCTGAGGTGCCTCCCCTTCCCTTCCCCCTGAGGTGCCTGTTTTATTTCGATCTGATGCCCCTGCAGTGTTCTCTCCGTTTCAATCGGGGATCTTGTGTGGGCCTCGCCCATGCATTTTGGTCCCAGTGGTCCCCGGACTATATAGGTGCAGTACCTGGACTTGAATTCTTGGTCTACATATTTGTTTATAGTGTATATACATTTTGGACTAATGGATGTTTATTGATTACAACGGTTACAATGAATTCATTTTGTCCTTGTGTTCTTCCAGGGGTGGTTGGGGGGCGTAAATGTAATGTTTCAGCATGTATTTGTGTGTGTGTTGTAGTGGGTGAGGGTGGGAGTGGGGGTGTTGCGTGTTGCATGTGTGTGTCACTCTCTTTTCCCTCCCCCCTCCCCTGTGTGGTAGGTGCAGTGTTCACCGCGGTCGTCGCCGCTGTCGGTCGTGCTCCTGGTAGAGGAGCAGGAAGACTGTCGCAGGGAGTATTTGGAGTTCTGGCTTCATGGCATCCTGGTTCCTCGCGGGTTGTGTAGAGGTGAGTGTTTCCCCTTCCAAGTCCTGTTTCTGCTGTGTTTTTGTTTGCGTTGAATCCACCCCGGAAAAGGTGGTGGAATGCAGTATGGCCCATGTCTCAAGAAACTCTGGGCCTCATTACAACATTGGCGGGCGGCAACCGCTGCCCACCAAGTTTTAACCGCTGTGCGACCGCCAATGCGGCCGCACTCCTGCGGTGCTCATTTTGACATCCCCGCTGGGCCGCAACATGGGAGCCGGCTCCAAATGGAGCCGGCGGTGTTTCAGCCGTGCAACGGGTGCAGTTGCACCCGTTGCACTTTTCACAGTTTGCAGAGCAGACAGTGAAAAGCCGCATGGGGCCCTGTCAGGGGGCCCTTGCACTGCCCATGCCAGTGGCATGGGCAGTGCAGGGGCCCCCAGGGGCCCGAGACTCCCCCTACCGCCAGCCTTTTCTTGGCGGTTCAAACCCGCAGGAAAAGGCTGGCGGTAGGGGGACTCGTAATCCCCTGGGCAGCGCTGCTAGCAAGGGTTGAAATGACCCCCTCTGTATATTGAGCCTATTATGCAAAGTTCAAAGTTCACAAGCCTTCCCTTAGTCTTTCAACATTACCTATATGGAAAAAACATGGTTACAGAGCAGGAATCAAGCAAAGTAAATTTTTATACTTTTGTTTGAATACAAGGCAAAACTCAAAGCTTTGTTTAGGTGCTGCCTGCACAAAAAACCACCCCAAATCAGTCAACCAAGCTGTGTACTAAAGAAACACGAAAAACACACAGAGAAGACATGGTGGTATAATGGATAGCGCTGCCAACTTTGGCCCTGGGGAACCAGTTTGATTTTCCGCATATGCACTATGTAAACTGCAAGAAAAAAAAAATAACACTAACAACATAAAGAAACACGAGTAACTGAAAGAAACACTAATAACTGGTGGGAAAAGAAGGGGATAAAGGAAGAAGGACAAACAGCATTTGAATCACAGCGTCGTTAGCAAAGGAACACTAATCACAATAAAGAAACCTGTGTTAGGCCCTGCTCCCCAGACAAAACAAGATGTGATGCCAAAAAACATGCTGGCCAAGTAGGAGACAGTATAGAAGAGTGACAAAGGGACTAATGAATGGTAAACAATGGGTGGGCTGCAAGCCCTTTACTGTACATAACAGCATCTCGCAAGTGAGAGTACATGCGGTAGCGCATGCTGCTCAGGCAGGCTTGACCCTAAAATAGGAAATAGGCCCTCATTACTAGTATGGCAGTCTCAACAGCCCTATGGTCTGACCGCCAACACCGTCAGACTGCAGGCTGTTTACACCGCCATGGAAAGGCTGAATGCGGGTGTTGGGGGTCCTCTGCACTGCCCACGCACTTGGCATGAGCAGTTCAGGGGCCCGATGCACAGCCCCATCACGCATTCCACTGCTAGAATTATGGGCACTGGAATGCGCAATGGGTGCTTTTGCACCCGCCGCACCGTCATATTGCGGCTGGCTCGATTACGAACCGGCTGCAATGTTACGGCCCTTCCGCCCACCGGCCCAGCGGGAAAACCCATAGTGTTTAGTATGGTTACTGATTGTGCAGTATGTGAGGGTCAATTTTAACATAGAATCAACAATGGAATGTGATCCTAGGTCTAGTTGCGAACTATACTAGCATCCTATGTTATCAGGGGCTGTATTGCACAAATGCCCGAAGTGCCCTGGGGGTGCAACAGGCATATGCGCCCACTTGTATGGCCCATTCTGTAATCCAGACAGTGCTGGCCACATACAGCACCGGCGCTATCATTAGAGGGCATTCCCTCATTTGCATGGGGGTGTGGCCCTATGCAATTGAGGGAATCTCTTTGCCTTTGTACCCGCTTTGCATTACCACTGTGGGAGCAGGGGCAAACATGCCCTTAGAAGGCACACTGAAAGTGCATCACACAAAAAGTAGTGCACTTTCAGTGCACCTTGTAAAGGCAGCTCTATAAAGGGATGAGCAGGGGTCCTATGGAGAATGCAGACACTCTGGGGTCATCACATTCACGAGAAATACGGAGGTGTTATAAAAGCTGATCAGTGTTCTCTGTGCAGGCAGCACCCACCTGTAGAGGGATTAAAGATTCCCTTGCAGGAGAGTGCAGCAAGTCACTGCATCGGCCTGCAAGGGGATGTTTGTTGTTTCATGGGATCCCTTTCATCCCTCCAGAGGGCTGTCTTTAGAGGCACACTGTCAGCGCACCAACTTTCCTGGCACATTTTCAGTGCGCCTTCTAAAGGCCACACCTGGGGTCTGATCACAAGTGGCCCAGTTAATTGTGATATGTGTGGGAACTCATGTTACTGAACATACTAGAATTAGAAGCTTGTCATAAAACACCATTGATACAATTTTTTCCAGGTAAATATCTACAGGTCACAACTGCTGGCATTTGCCAAAGTAAAAAGGCCTGGAAAATTCTTGGACATGAGGATTGGGCTGTGATAAGCACCAAAATTAGCATGTTATGCTCTATTGCTGCAAATGTTCTTGTAAATTAAGGTATTTATAGCATGAAATAAATAATGATCCCCAGGGTATCATTATTTATCGGAGTTGATAAATGACCATGCAGAAAATGGGCACTCATAATAAGCCCTTGGTGTTTTACCATTTCATTGGTAGCAACTTTATTTTTCAGGCTTGGATACATTAAACAATTCAAGTTCAAAATGTAAAGAGTGTGTAGAAGAAAAGTGTTTTATGTTTTTTTGTTAAATGTACAGTTTTGTATTTATATGTTATATATAGTATGAGAGCATTCAAGGTCCTTATGAAGGGTTGTAACTGGCTCAGTACTTAGAGCTGGATTTCACCAGTTTTAACAGAAAAAAGAAAAATATCTTTGGTTCAATTAATTCTTATATACAACTGTTAAGATAACTGTATTTAATGAATACGATATTGTCAAATGGTAATTAGATGAATTTAATTGCTTTATTTATGGACCAGTGAAGGGCACCTGAGACCAATGCTAGAATGTATCTTCTTTAGGAGGGATGTCCCACAACTGTTTTCTAAGCAGTTTAGTGCCTTGTTAGTGAAAGTGAAGCTTATCTTAGTACTTGAGGTCAAGTCACTAATGTGTTGATTGTTTTATTTCTTCCAAGGGAGAATGAGTTTGCTTTGTCCTTACGGAACCCATTAACTCAGTGGTGCCTGATCTAGTGGGCATTGACCTACAAATGTATCCCTTCGTGGTATATCTCTATTTTGCGCACAGTGTCAATGTGAATTTGTAGTCCGAGGCTCCTTCTCATCTTGGAAAGAAGCTGTTACTTTTCAGGTTTACAAAAGCGATGACCGAGCTCTTAAAGTTTATATCGTCCAATATTAATTCTTAGTGCGCATGTCACATTATATGCCACACCTATTCTGGCTCATGTTCAAGAATGAGTGTAAGAGAAAGCTGCTTCAGATGATCTTTTGGTTGGCATCTTTTAGGATATTGCTCCCATAAAGATGACAGTATGCTTATTTGAGTACATACTTTCCAGGGAAACAAGCTTAATGGTATCATGGTACCCTTATTATTTCAATTTGGGCACAGCATGCAGGGAAAGGTGTGTGCTTGGTATGTCTCCTATAGTGAATTGTGTTAACCTTTATACCTAGAGAACAGGCTCCACTGGAAAGGTACCCTGGCACTCTTAGTCTTTAATCTTTATTGTAAGAAATTACCAGAAAGCCATGAGTAAGTGCGAGCCTTTATGCCTTGAGATGGGGAAAGAAGTATTCTAACATGTTTCGTCATGGACAATGCTACAATTTTGGCTGTTCTGCTTAGGTTGAGAGTGTTCTTTTAACCAATATTAAGCAATTGTGTAATTAAAGTTCAATGAGCACTGATGCCCAACCTCCCTCCATGTTTGTTGGACTTGATGAATGGGTGGTCTGTATGAGCAAAATTATCTCATTACTTTATCGCAAGGTGGTAACCTTAGCCAAGATATGTTGGATTCTTCTAGTTGGTGGATGTGTATGCCCTTCTACAAACAATGGTTTCATTCATGGTCATGCTGCATCAGCTTTCTGATTACAGGCTAATAAAAGACTTCAAGGTAGGCGTTATGTTTGTTTGAAACATGTCAGTTTACCTGATGCCGGTGATATCAATGATGTGTTTTCGGCATTAAACCCACAAGTCACTTCAGGATAATCCCTGGCACAAGAAACACTAGTGGAAGAGGAACAGAGAGTCATCTGAAGTCGATTTTGGAGGATTACTAGAGTCCAGAAGCACAATGAGTGGTTAAGGAAGTGAGATTCAATAAGAAATCAGGGAGTGGGATGCAGCAAAATCAGAAAAGTAGAGCAGATAAGGGTAATAAATTCCTTAAAATGTGTAATAATTAGACCACTGCTGAAAGACTCTTCCTTGGCTCTGATACGCAGTGAAATGTTTAGAAACATTGGCACTCAGACAACTTCACAGCTTTGAATCTAATAATGTTTTTAACTCATTCCAAGCAGCAGGTTTTAGTCGAGGTCTAAGTACAGAGCTGGTAGCATTATTGTGGCCAGATGATACATGCAGATCGACCAACAATGGTGAGGTTGCGTTGATCTTAGTAGATCAATTTGTGGCATTTGCATCCATTGATCATTTTCTTCTTCTTAAGAAAGGCCAGACATTTGGCTTTAATGTTGATGCAATTAATTGAATTAGCTCATTCTATTCAGATTACTTTCCATCAAGGCTATTCACTTTTGCTGCTCCTCCACATCCCCAGGCAACTGGAAAGAACTTCAGGTGTGAATTTTATCTCAGATACTGCTTAATATATACCTCCCCCTCCCCTGCCCATGCACTGCAACATTTGGGTGATCAATTTTATATTTGCGCAGATGATACTATTATTCTTTTAAAATTATGCATCCTAATACCTTTAGCCCCAAAATTCTCAATTTCATGCAATTTTGGATGGCCACAATTTTTTGAAACTGAATCCCACCATGACAGAACAGAGATTGAACACATACCGGGAACCCTGAGTACTGAACTTCTTTACTGGATCCTCACACTCATCTTAAACAGTGTCAAAATCCTTGGTAAATTTGTAGATGCATATTTTTCTTTTGAACTCAAAATAGCAAAGGTTTCTAAGTCCTCTTTCTGGCAGCTAAATTGGGTAAAAGGGATAACAATTTTTATCCCTAAAGTTTCCACACAGATGTGGTAACCACTTTAGTTCTACAGAGTCGGACTGATTTATAGGACAAGCAGGCAGTGCAAAAAGGGTTGGTTTGAGAGGTCAGTGTCTGTGTAAGGCAATCTTTGCTTGTTTTTGGACCTGTTTTGTGGTTTGTTAAACAGGTTTTTACAGTTGATTTCTCTGACATGAACATAAACATTGCCGTTGAAATAGCTGTTTTGCTGATGTTTCATGCTTTGCGTTTGTGAAAACTTGAACTCTGGCAAACGTAAAGAATTTGGGGCCCGATTTAGATCTTGGTGGAACTCCATCGTCCATCTGTAGCAGCGTCTACAAGTACCCCGTCAAGCTGATAGATTCCCACCCGTCCAACTTAGATGTGGGCTAGCTGATTCTCCATCTGCATTGACAGAGTATTTTCCATCACATAAGTGGTTCACCTCTGACAATGCAGCATACTCCTCTGCTGGCTAACATTATTCCATCACTGTCAAGGTGGTGGGATTTCAACAAGCGTATTTAGATTTCACAGTTGTGCTGATGTTGTCCTATGGGTGGATTCCTGATGGCAGGATCTATTACAGGACACGTTCAACATTGTACTATTCTTGTGGCTTTTTGACGGATGCTAGCATCACACACCTGGTGTGTTTTGGCTAATTCTTTTCACCTGCATGCCACACTATAAAACACATTACATTTCAGGCCATGATCCTTTGCCATTCCACTGTAGCAGAACATTGTCCAGGAGCTCTCTTTTCAGTAAAGTCAGGTTTTTATTGTGTTTTCTCTGTTGCTTGTCCATTTTTTCTTTTTGGAATCTTTTTTCTTTTGGGATGTAATTTAAGGTAATTACATGACAATGAAGGGGAGGAGAAATCCCCATTTTACTGAGGGAGAATTGACAGTCATTGTGGATAATATTATCAGAGTAGAGCCACAATTGTTTGGAGCCCAAGAACAAAATAAAACAATAGCTCAGAAAAAGCAAATATGGGCGACAATAGTTGACAGAGTGAATGCTGTAGGAAGCAACCTTCGCACACAGGAGGAAATTAGGAAGAGGTGGAATGACCTGTAGGGGAGCATGCATTACCGGCCTTTAAAGCATCACCTGGAGGCCCAGCGCATTGGCTTGACAGGAATTATTGTCGGAGTGGAGACTGGTAAGTTTTACTTCTGAATGTGTCAGTAAACCTAAATGTTGTTTTTGCTTTTAATTTAGCTGTTGCTAATGTGTTTGCATCTTTTAAAACATATAAACATATATATAATACTTTTTATGCTTTTGTTTGGAAATTTGTTGCATTATTATTGTTTCACTTGTTTTACTAATTGTGAAAATGTTTTGTCAATATGTGTATTTTCCTCCATGTGTTATATTTTTCCATTGTTTGTTTGAATGTATCTTGTTGAATGTAAGATCACAGGTTTGAATCTCAATTTTACTTTCCATGATGTTATGGTGCTTGTAAGTTTTTTTTCACCTAATACATTTCATATATGTGTTCTATATTGTTAATGTCTGTTTATTTCTACTGCATAATTCAACTACTTATGTTTAAATTACAATTTTGCAACTGCTGGTAATGTGTAATTGAAATGACTACAACTACCATGATGCCTTGTTTATTTCTGTTTAAATAATATTGTAATATTGCAATGTTAGTTTGGTAATTCTCAATTTTCTTTCATATTTTCACATATCTCAGAGTGTTATGTATTTATTAATCTCTATGTTATGCTATGTATAGTTTTTTTTTGTTTAACTTTGAATGTTGTTATTTTCTTGCTATTTCATTGAATTGATGTTATTTGTCTCACAAATCAAAGTTTGTTGGCTTAAAATATTTAGGGCCTCATTATGAGTTTGGCGGTCCTTTGACCGCCATGTTGGCGGTGGCGTGCCGACCGCCAAAGGTCTGGCGGTTGTACCCACAGAAGACTGCCAGCGGTCTGTTGTCACCGCCAGGAAGCACAGACTGCCACAGTCACAAACAAGCATAACCAAGCTTGTGGAGCCTGTATTTCCGCTGGACTCACTACGAGGCTGGACACCGCCAATATGACCGTGGCGGTTTAACCACCAAGTACAAGCTGGTAGAAACAGACAGCGTAATGGGAGACACTCACCTGCAGACAGCTTCACACATCCAGAGTTGCCGTGGAGCCCTTTGTAAATGCCATGCCACTGCTCATGCTTGCTGAAAGACAACGAAATCAACGCCGCAGTGGACGACAGCAACCGTAGGTACACACACCTACCTGTATCATTAACCTTAAAAACAGCTTGTGGCGCTGGCAGACACATCTTAGGGGGTATGCCATGGCAGCAGGTACATGTTTCAACCCACACACACTCACTGACATAAAGCAACACAGACACCTACACACTCACAATACTCACACTTTGTCCAGCACACTCACACTGCACTGTAACAATACACTAATACATTCGGTCACAGAGCTCAGGCACATGGACACTGAAGGATGCACAACATTGTCACACAGCAAGAACAACACACCTACAGCACATATACAAATACAAGTCACACACTTACATTCAACACTGGCCATGCACTGTCCACACATACAACACACATATCTATCGATGTGGCATGGAATACAGACAAGACCACCATGAAACAAACCTGCAATTGACACACACATCACACACATTCACTCCACAATGGAAGCACAAAGGCAAACACAACAGACAGAGAGACAAATAGACAAAATAAACAAAGAGCACCAGGCCAGCAATACCTGCACAGTTGAGATGGGAGCATCAGGGGCATACATGGAAGGAGGCTGCACTGAGACACATGTCACGTTGAACAGGCCCCTCAAACAACTTGTGCACAGGAAATGGGCCTACATGGATTTCAGGGAAAAACAATACCAAGACTAATTGTCATGCACAGCTACACAATGGGGAGAAGCAAGTCAACAAAGCACATACAATTCCTACACCATGGGACACACCTCTACACAAACTATCTCAAGGGACACACACCTAAATGGATGCAAGCACACCCAAATGCAAAGCAACCTAGCACAACTGAACACACTCCATGTCTGCAAACAAAACTCAAGAATATACACATCACATGTATACAATAGCCATATCAGGGGGACAAGGGTACATCATATATACACTAAAGGGGTCGCATGGAAGCTATTGGCATGGAGAATGGTATTCCCCGCTGTGGGTTTTCTGTAATTCATAGTCTCCAACCTTTATTCCCCCACCCTTACTTGTACATCCAAAAATACAATTGCGGTATTGCTCATTTTGCCTACAATTTGCAAATTAGGATCATTCTTATTAATTTCAGATATAAATTGCTTTGCTTCCTCCTCCGTGCCTTTCCATAGCATGAATATGTTTTATTTGTATATAATTTGGAGAGATAAACAAATGTATAATTGAAACACGAAAGGAAGCATACATTTGTATGTTATAACCAATGGGATTGTTTATTATGAAGTATATTGTTATACCTGAAAATATCAATGATTCTCCGTAATAATATACAAATAATATAGAGAATGAGGGTAGAGAAAATGATGATTCTCGTGTTAAAACCAAGCGAATTCAATTGGTAATTATGTTTAAAGCAATGCCCATGATATGATGAATCAAATTTGGAAATATGTGGATGGGTTTAATATTGTGAATATCAATGATTATTAATAGGGGAAATGTTATATATGCTAATTGAGAAAATGTGACTTATATTGTGTGTAATGAACTGTTGATAGTTTGCATTAAGTGATTTTCAAAATATCTAAGTTGAAGAATATTATACACCACAAGATGGCGATTGATTCAAATAGATTATTATTATCTTTCACCCGTCATCTGTTCCATGAACTGAGAAGTTAGATGCATAAATGGAAAAGAAACAGTGGCGGCCGATGTCATGAACAAAGTTGCAAGGGAGCAACAGTAACGTGTTGACAGTGTTTTTTTTTTTGCTCATTGAAATGAATAAATCAATTTTGGGATCGCAAGAGGATTGCTGTTCTTTGTTTTTGTAAAAGGAAGAGACGTGCATATACATATTTTGACATACTAAAGAAATGAAATCTTGGATATTTAGAGAATATGACAAAGAACTCAGACTAGATGATATAATTGGCCTGAGTAGTAAAATAAGCACAAAAGGAGGGATAGGGTTACTGAACAAGTCACTACAAAAGTTGTTTTTTATAAAAATACAAATAAATAAAGACAAAAAAGCTAATCTGTTTTAATGTTCTAGAATGTTTGTGACTGATCAATTTCGTGTTACATCACAACAAAGAAAAAATAAGTCATACCAATTTTTTTTATTTAGTTTTTTTGTATCCATACAGGTGAACTCCCATCAAACAAGGAGATTTGGAAGGCCATCGCAAAGAAGATGCCGCCTCTGGGGGTCTACAAGTGGCGCAGCATCCTCTATAGAGAGAGATGGGAAGATCTACGGCACTAGACCAAGAAAACAATAGAAGTCCAGCTCTACCTGTTCTCCCAACATTCCAAGCAGGTTCGCTGTACCCTGACCCCTCTAATGGACTGCATACTTGGGTGGCCTATCCCCAGCTTGATGGGCAGTTGAAGGACAGACACCAGCATGAAGGGGCTAAATAGTTTTGTGTTTTTCATTTTAAATAACTATTTTGTGTTACAGCAACAACATTTGGATTCAACATAAAGATTGACACATGACCAACACACAAGAAGAATTCATGAAGGTGTAAGATTTGCTCATGTGTTTTTGGAAATATTTTTTTAAGATGATACTGTTAGATTTGTGTTCAACTACAAAGGACTGTTTCGAGCAGACACATGCCTGCCTAAAATACATTGACCAGAATTTTGTTTGATTTTATAAGGGACAGTTGTACCAAACAGGCAAATGCTTAATTTGTGTCATGTGTGATACACCGTCATAATTGTGAAGGTTGTTACAAGTGCACTTATGGTGCAGTAGATGTTCCAAAATTCACATTTGTGAGTAAGTATTATAAACAATCAATATTAAACATGCATGTCAAAATGACTAGAAACATAAGAATAAATGGTTGAAATTGTTATTGTTAACATATTGAAAATATGTTTTTTATTAAAAAAGATATTACTTTATGCTAAAGATGACAATTTTGCATGATGTCTCTCTCACTCACAAATTTGCACATTGGCCTGTCTGTTTATCGAAAAATGAATTCTATTGGCATAATTTGTAGAATAAAAAAAGGCAGGAATGAAAACACATTAGTGACTGGGTCACACATACAAAAAACACATTAATTTTATGTCCTTTGTTAAGTCTGGATGAAAAATCAACATTCAAAAAAGGTAGATTCCTGAAAGGGACTTTTTCATATGTAATGTTCTGTCACAAACAAAACAGATAATTTGTCCAACCTTTTCAAGGGCATTATTTTATAATGCACTTGGAAATTGACGGATGGAAATTTGTTGCATATATGTTGTAGATTCCCATTTGCAAAACTCAAAATCAGGCATATAAAAGTTTGAAATATTTGAAGTGCATCAAAATTAAAAGTAATACTATGGTGTTTTGCCTTTAGATTTTTATTTAAAAAAATATATGAATCAATGTGTTTTAAAATTTACTGTAATGGTAATGTTGTACCAATATTTAACTAACCAGTAAGCCAGCAGTTTCTTTTATTTTTGTTATCTTCACAATGGTAAAACAAACTAAAATTAAATTAAGATATTGTATCTGTACTAAAGTGGATTAAAAATGTATCAAGCCCTGTGTATTTACTCATGCTGTAGAAGTGATTTAAAACTAAACCAATATTTTGGGGATTTCATCTACTAGGGACGTATAGGTAAACTAAATGTGCCAATCAGGTGTAGGCAAATATTACTATGTTTTAGGGAGAGAGCACAAGTACCTTGGCATTGGCTAGCGGTGATAAAGTGCACAGAGTCCTAATGACAACAAAAATGAATATCTGAAAGCAGGTAAGGTGAAGGCAAAATGTTTGGGGGTGACCCTACAGAGAGGACCAAGTCTAACGCAGGCAGATTAGTTGTGTCCATGCTTATGTTTTTGCTTTATTTGAATGCACTTTCCCACCATGATGATGTTTCCAGGTGACCCTATCAGGCTGAAACAAACAACCTTATAAAACTAATATTTGTGGAATTAAGCATTGATGTTTCACGTTTTATAAAACATTTCAACTGGAGTAAGCAAGTGCAGGGCCTCACTTTTAATATAAAACATAAAGAAATCACTCAAAGAACTAGCACCTGGCGACACCAACCTTTGCTGTGAAATGTTTTTTTAGTAGGGGCACTGGAAAGAGGGGTGCTGGAGGTGCTGCAGCACCCCCATAAAATTTGAAAGAGGTTAAGTGGAGAATAAACAATAATTGGGCCCTTCAAACATTTTTCTTCTACCACAATTTTTTGTGTTTTCAAATACAGACTGAGACATGCCCCCTAGTACATTGATGAGGTGATGTTACTGTCTAACACCAGCCACTCTAAAATTGTTCCAGTACCACTGCTTCATGAGTTATTAGCTCCATAGTGAGGTATTTGTTCTGTGATGGTGTATCAAGGCCTAGTGTTCAACTTCAAGGGGGAGCCTGGACACACTCTTCGATCAGGAGGATGATAGGGTCTCAGGTAGGGGTGAAGCAGCCATAAAATATTAAATCAAATACTGATATTGAGATCCTAGGCTGGCAAGCACCAGCTTCCCAACTGAATAGCAAAAAAGGTCTCATCAATCTGATGTCGAGATATGGCCAGTGCATTTTAAAAGTCAGGGGTTCAGTGCAATATTGGACGGAGTGTGGCACTGTATCCTTTGATTGCCTCCAACACTCCAAACCTCACTTCAGCCTCTGGCATAGCAAGGAACAGGCAAACAGACCTTCCTGCGCCAAGGAAGCTGCCCTTCTACCTACATAGTGACACTGCAATTCTGCCTTGGTGCACCTCATTGTACCTGGTTTGTGTCCAAATATGCAGTGACATCAGTTGCAAACTAAGCAATCAAGTCAACAGGCAGTTTGGAAAGATAATGTGGAGGGTCTGAAGGCTTTCCTGTACCATTACAATCTTCCTTCATTCTGATGCCTCAGGGAGGATGGGGGTAAATGGCCATCAAGCCTTCCAGGGGATATGTTGTGTGTATTTGTATAGTACGCTGTCACCCGCAAAGGTATCCTTGCGATGAGCCAGTGTGAGTCTAACCTTACCTAGAGCAGAGTCGAATAGCCAGGTTTTTAGATTCTTACAGAATTAAAAAAGAAAGGAGGAGGCTCTGACATGGAGTAGGAGGTCATTCCATGCTGTATGAATGATGTAGGAAAATGCCTGTCTTCCGGATCTAGTACTCAGTATGTGTGGAATGTGTGCTTGTAGAAAGCCTTTGGAGCATAGTTGGCTGGGTGGATGGTGGAAGAAGATGCAGCTGTTCAGGTAGGTAGGGATGACGTTTTGTAGCACCTTGAACTTGAGGGTGAGGAGTTTGAACTGGGAACACTGTGTATCGCCAGCCAGTGGAGTTCACTGAGGTGTGGTGTGGTATGATGTGGGTTCTGCATGGGAGGTTGAGGATGAGTCTGGCTGCCTCATTCCGGATGGTTGTAGTTGTCTGGTGAGTTGTTTGGTGATGCCGGTGTAGAGGTTCTTCCCATAGTCCAGCTTACTGGTGATGAGGGATTGAGTGATGTTCTTTCTACTGTTGCATGGATCATTTAAAATCTTTTTGAGCATCTTCAGGGTGTGGAGGCAAAATGCAGTCACAGTGCTGACTTGTGCAATCATGCCCAGTGTGCAGTCGATAATGACCCCAAGGTTCCTGGTGTGGGTGCTTTCCAAGTTTTGCTGGCTGCCAGTTGATATTCCAGGGTTGAGGTGCGCTAGACTTGTCTTGTTGGTGTTTAGCTTGAGACAGTTGGCTTTCATCCAGTTAGTGAGTTTGGTTATGCAGGGGGTGAACTTGATTCTTGTGTTGGACCACTTGTCCAAGAAGGAGAGTATGAGTTGTATTGAAAAGGGTGGGGCTGGGTAATGAATCTTGAGGCAATTATTGAGGCAGAGTGTTTTGCTGCATTCAGAAGGAGGAGTATGTCTGGTTGCAGAGGTGTGCACCATCTTGAAGTAAGGATCACAATTCTAGTCAGGGTAAGTCATAACACAACTTAAATTATCCTCTGCTCACCCTCGGGTAGCTTGGCACAGAGCAGGCAGGCTTAACTTAGAAGGCAATGTGTAAAGCTTTTGTGCAATAACCCCTACAGTAACACCGTGAAAAATCCATAAAAAGATTCCATACCAGGTTAGAAAAATAGATCATTATTTTATCAATTTATTAAGCCCAGAACGACAAAAATCCAATGTGTAGAAGTTGAGTAATGAATTTTAAAGAATAAATGCAAAGTACCACGTAGAATCAATCCAATAGCGCTCTTAGGGTTTACTTTAGGTCATGCTGGACCAGGGCAAAGTTAAAGTTCAGGCTGACCATGATGGAGAGCAGGCTCGCTACAGGACCCACTCAGGCCCAGGGAACAAAGTACCTTTCCTAGTTGCAGCAATGAGCTACATTGCGAGATGCATTAATCGGTTCCACGCAGTGGTGGTGATGCGTTGGTTCCGAAGTCATACTCTGAGGCAGAGATGCATTGGTTTTGAGGAGTGATGCCCTGGGATTTCCCAAGCAGTTGGGGGATCTGTTGCATTGGAAAACCAGGGTTCCAAAATGGCAGGCTCTCAAGACAATATGCTGCATCTCAAAGCGATGCATTGATTTTATTTCCGCAACTGGGTCGATGCTCCAGTTCCACTACACACAGACAGGAGCTTTGTCGATTTCCATGTTGCAAGTCTCTGGGTCCACTTTCAGAGAACCAGGCAGAGGAGCAGGGATAGAGACTTTGATGTCCCTGAGACTCAAGCAACTGGAGGCAAGCCAACAAACCCTTGGAGATTACTTGTGGTGCATGGCAGAGTGCAACTCTCCCTAAGCAGAGTTAGAGGGCAGCAGATAGCAGGGCATTACAGCAGAAAAGCAGTCCTTTCGGGTCAGTGTTAGAAATGGGGTCTTTGGTTGGCAGTCAGGTTACCCCCTGTCCAAGCAAGGACCCTCACTCTAGTCAAGGTAAGTCACACACAATCCAAATTATCCTGCCCACCCTCTGGTAGTTTGGCACTGAGCAGTCAGACTTAACTTAGAAGGCAATGTATAAAGTATTTGTGCAATAAATCATGCAATAACACAGTAGAACACTACAAAAATACACCACACAGAGTTTAGAAAAATATATAATATTTATCTGATAAGATACAGGTCAAAACAATTAAAATTCAAAAAGTGTATTTTGAGAGATCACTGTAAAAATGATATAAAGTGTCTTTAGTCTCTTAAAAGCAATAAAAGTCTTATGCAAACAAAAAGTACCTGGTTTGCGTTCAAAATCTCTGCAAAGAACCGCAGAGGTGGAGATGCATGAAAAACAGGGAGGTGTGCGTTGATTTCCCGGGCCTCACACAGTGATGCGTCATTTATTTTTCGCACAGGGAAGGCTTTGCATCAATTTTCGGGGCTCGGTCTTGGATCCTCTTCGGGTTGCGGGGTTTTTGGACACCCCGGGGACGATGTGTGAATTTCTAGCACTGACAGGATGAAGTCATAGGGACTGCGTCGATCCGGTGGGTGTTGCGTGGAAATTTCTACTGCACGCAATTCCTCACTGGGAGTCAGGCTGCATCTGGCTCAGCTGTGCGTCGATCCAATGGGCCGTGTGATGAATTTCCAGTCGCTACGATGGTGCTGCATCGATCTTCTTGTTGCGAAGTCGGGCTGTGTCGCTCCGGTTCGTCATGCGGTGAATTGTTCACCGCAATGCAGGCTGTGCGTCTTTTTATGGCAGGCTGTGCGGCGATTTTCACCGCAAAAGCAGTCCTTCTTGCAGAGATTAAGTCTTTTTGGTCCTGAGACTTCAGAGAACAAGAGGCAAGCTCTAGCTAAGCCCTTGGAGAGCACTTCTCAGCACAGCCAGAGAGCAGCAAGGCAGCAGGGCAACAGCAAGGCAGCAGTCCGGTTCAGAAAGCAGTCCAGTGAGTCCTGTGGGCAGTCAGGCAGTTTTTCTTGGCAGGTTGCAGTTTCTGGTTTAGGTTATCTTCTTCAGGAAGTGTCTGAGTTGGTAGGGGCAGAGGCCCTGTTTAAATACCCAAATGTGCCTTTGAAGTGGGGGAGACTTCAAAGAGTGGCTTAGAAGTGCACAAGGTCCCCTTTCAGTTCAATCCTGTCTGCCAGGGTCCCAGTAGGGGGTGTGGCAGTCCTTTGTGTGAGGGCAGGCTACTGTCCTTTGACATGTAAGTGTCAGGCCGTCCACCCTCCAACCCATTCAAAATGCAGATGTATGCAAGTGAGGCTGAGCATCCTGTGTTTGGGGTTTGTCTGAGTGAATGCACAAGGGAGCTGTCAACTGAACCTAGCCAGAAGAGGATTGTAAGGCACAGAAGGATTTAAGTGCAGAGAAATGTTCACTTTCTAAAAGAGGCATTTATAAAATAGTAATAATAAATCCAACTTCACCAGTCAGCAGGATTTTGTATTACCATTGTGGCCATACTAAATATGATATTCCTACTCCTTTTAGATCAGCAGCTACCACTCAAACAGTATATGAGGGTAGCTCCATTGTTAGCCTATGAAATGAGCAGGCTTCACAGCAGTGTACAAACGAATTTAGGAGTTTTACACTACCAGGACATGTAAACTACACGGGAACATGTCCTGCCTTTTGTCTACACAGCACACTGCCCTATGGGTTACCTACAGCCTAAGTTAGGGGTGACTTATATGTAGAAAAAGGGGAGTTTTAAGGTTGGCAAGTACTTTTAAGTGCCAAGTCGAATTGGCAGTGAAACTGCACACACAGTCCTTGCACTGGCAGGGCTGAGACATGGTTAAAGAGCTACTAAAGTGGGTGGCACAATCAGTGCTGCAAGCCCACTAGTAGCATTTAATCTACAGGTCCTGGGCACACATAGTGCACTTTACTAGGGATTTATAAGTAACTTAAATAATCCAATTGGGTATGATCCAATGTTCTCATGTTTAAAGGGAGAGAGCATATGCACTTTAGCACTGGTTAGCAGTGGTAAAGTGTGCAGAGTCTTAAAACCACCAAAAACAGTATCCAAAAAGTGGAGGGAGGCAGGCAAAAAGTTAGGGGTGACCACCCTAAGGCTATCAGGTCTAACAGTCAGCAACCCAGCAGAATAACAGTCCTTGGTGGGGCACAGCAGTTCTTCTAACAGAATCCAGTTGTTGGTCCAGAAATGTCTGATTTGGTGGGGTCAGAGACCCAGTACTTGTACCCAAATATGTATTTAAAGTGGAGGAGACTTCAAAGAATGTCTTTGAAGTGCACCAGTATCCCTTTCAACCAGTCCTGTATGCTAGGCTATCTGTAGGAGGTAATGAGTCCTTTGTGTGAGGGGTGGCCACTGACCTTTGAAGTGTAAGTGTGAGCCCCCTCCCCCTGTTCAGCCCAAGAAGGGCTGTTAGAATGTGATGCATGTAGATGGGCACTCACACACACCTAGCCTTCCTGTGTTTGTGGCTGTCTGGAGGGCATGCACAATGCGTAACTGTCATCCAGCCCAGACGTGTATTGGAGACAGGCTGTAAAGCACATAGAGCAGAGAAATGCTCACTTTCCAAAAGTGGCCTTCCTAAAATAGTACTGTCTAATCCAACGTTACCAGTACATTTAACGTTACCATTCCAAAGATATGAAATATGATGCTGCTACTTCCTTCTAATTAGGAATTACAGCTTAAAAGTAATTTCCAATGCTGGCATATAATGCCTCACATTAGTGAGAAACAATTTTGGAAGTTTTCACTACAACAACAGGTAAAACTTACAAGTACATGTCCTGCCTTTTACTTACACAGCACCCTGCCCTATGAGCTATCTAAGACCTACCTTAGGGTTGATGTACATGTAATGAAAAGGGAGTTTAAGGCTTGGCAAGAGGTTTTAAATGAAGAGGGAGTCAAACTGCACACATAGATTCTGCAATGGCAAGCCTGAAACATGGTTAAGGGGCTACTTATGCGGATGGCGTAACCAGTGCTGCAGGCCCATTTGCAGCATTTAATACACCGGCCCGGGGCACATATATAGCACTTTACTAGGGACTTATCAGTAAATTAAATATTCCAATTGGGTATGAACCACTATTACCATGCTTAGGGGAGAGAGCACATGCACATTAGCAGTGGTCAACAGTGGTAAAGTGCTCAGAGTCCTAAAAGCAGCAAAAACAAGGTCAGAAAAATGGAGGAAGGTAGGCAAAAAGTTGGGGGAAGACCACCCTATGGTTTACAGGTTTAACAAAAGATGGAAATTAACCCTTTCTAAAGTTTACCTGCAGAGCAAAATCTAATTTGATATTGTTCCTTAGGCCAAAAGTTGAATATCGTTCCGTAGGCCAATTTTATATTTAGAATTAAGTTTCTTGTACCACCATAAGTGATACAGGACAATTCATGTCAAAATCTATCCCCATTAAAGGCTCCAGCTTTCAATGTAACAATTGTTAATAGAAATTAAATGTCTACTCTTCTGTCTCTGTCCACACCTCACAGTGCTTTAATTAGAAACTATTTCAGTTTAGCCGGAAGACTATAGCTTGTGCTTCCCCAGGAAATGCGCTGAAAAGTATGCTGCTGTGAAAGTACAACAAGGTCCTCTGTTCTGTTATCATCATTGCCTGGTCCCTGATATGGGGACTGGGCAATGGGAATTACATTTCTGAGGACCATGATTCTAAACCACCCCCAAGCTCCTGTCCCACAACCTATTACTTTTTTTCACTTTTCACCTACAGACAGAAAATACTTTTTGTGGAAAGTAGCAAAGCAGTGGGCTTTCCATTAGCTGGCATCTCTACCTCATTTGCTTGTTTCTTTCATAAATTCTTTCCTTTCTCTTCTTGTGTTTGTCCCTGCCCTGGTGCAAAGGTTCTTTACTATTCTGTTGATTGGATTGATTATATATTTCTATTGATCACAATTCTGAAGCTACTTTTTTTCAGCATTCCAGGGAAGTGCAAGTGTATTTTTGCTATCCTTTGTATGCTGCTTCTCACCTCAAACTATGCCTCCACTTGAGGTCCGTGTTTCTCCCTCCTCCTACTCCTCAGCTTATTCATTGCTTCAGGCATCCCACACCTGTCATCTTTTTCCCTTTTTTTTTATTCACCCCACCCATGCCTCAATCTTCTCTGTCTCTCCCCTGCACCCTGTCATTGTCTTAGATTTTCTGGCCCCTTACTCTCCTTTGTTGATTACTCCCCGACCCACTCTTCCACTGTCCTTCTCATCACAGTGTTTAACATTTAAAAAAACACTTTCTTTTACATTTTGTGTAGAGGCTGCCAGCTGCACTTTGATACTGGACCACTCTTTTGGAAAACCACTCTTTTGTACACATTTAAATATTGTTTTATATTTATTGCTATTAAATTGGCTTCTTAGAACAATTAAAAAAACTTCTGCAACATGAGACATTGTTTTTGTAAGGTCACTCATTACACATTTAAGTTGAGAGTGTTTTTGACTGCAGGGACTAATCCCTTTCTCTGAAATTAAAATACAGATGTTGGTCAGTGGTATTTTAGCTCTCAGGTTGGACGCTAAGGGCAAATTACACACTGAGTAGTGATGACTTCTACACCATTGAGTGGTGAACTTCATTGGAATACTGCAGGGTACACCAGATTGTACATTTACTAGTGATATTAATTCTTAAGGAATGACAGCCAAATGTGTGATGCTATAGAAAGCAGGAGAGATAAATAAATTCACTGACCATAGAAAAGGAGCACTTTCCACTAATTGTGAAACTATCTAAAAAATTGGTTCTTAACATGTATAAAGATGGGGATAATTAACAGCTGCTATTACATCCCTGGTAGGAATAAGGAGTCTGCACCCTGTCTAAGAAGGGAGAGCTATTTTGTGAGGGAGCACTATCTCACCAGAAGCAGAGGGGACAGAAAATACAGCACACAGACATTGAAAAATAGCTTTTCTGCACACTGCACGGCTCAGAATCTCTGCAGGAGCGAAGGTCACAATGCTGGTCTTCGGTCATGTCCGCAGTCTGTCACTGCTACAAGTTGCTTCGCTGGTGAGGAATGTAAGAAACAGAACCACAGTTTATGTTTCTTCCAATAGCTTTTTGGCATTATTGTTTGCTTTCTTCCCAGCAAACCGAGGAATAGAGCCGGCACACTATGGTGGCAAAAGGAGGGCTTAGTCGCAAAGTAGATGCCATTATGAACTCACAAATTCAATTTTACTTTGATATGTGTTAGATCTGTCATCCTTGGGTGATTTTCCCTTATCCTTTTGCCTTCAACCCTCTTTGTTTTGCCGACTTTGTCTTTGCTGGCTTTAGGACTCTGCACACTTCACTACTGATAACCATTGCTGAAGTGCTTGTGATCGCTTCCTAAAACATGGTAGAATTGGTATATACCCAATTGTCATATTTAATTTTCTTGTAAGACCCTAGTAAAGTGGCACTACCTATGCCCAGGGCAAGTAAATTAAATGCTACTAGTGGGCCTGCAGCACTTCTTGTGCCACTCACCTAAGCAGCACTTTAAACATGTCTCAGGTCTGCCATTGCAGCCTGTGTGTGCAGTTTTTAAACTGCCCTGTGGACCTGGCAGAATAAACCTTTTGCCAAGCCAAAACCTTTTTTTTAAATGGGTACAGGTCACTCCTAGGGTAGGCTCTGAACAGCCCAGAGGGCAAGGTGCAATGCATTCTAAAGGTTGGACGTGTACTTTTTAGTTTTATATGTCCTGGTAAAGAAAACTCTTACATTTATATTTCACTACTGGAAGGCCTGTCTCTCCCATAGGATAACATTGGAGTTACCATATTACATCTAATAGGTGATTATTTCCAAATGAGAACAGGTAACCAGTTCAGATTCCTGCCTTTGGACTTGTCATATTAAAGTCAGATTTTGAGTTACAATTTTGAAAATGCCACTTTTTGAATGTTGACATTTTCCTGTCTTAGTCATTTAGGGGGCCATTATGACCCTGGCGGCCTTCAAACCACTAGGGTAAATGTAGCGGTTGTACTGCCAACAGGCTGGCGGTGAAGAGGCGGGTTGGCCTCTGCCAACCCGCCACATCTCCACTCATACCTCCAGGGCAGTCAGAGCCGCTGGGCGGGAGATGAGTATCTCCGACCCGGTGGTCCACAGAAGACCGCCAGTGGTATTAGGAGCCGCCTTTCCACCAGGGTTTCCGCAACGGTAGCACCACCACGAAAACCCTGGCGCAAAGGATACCTGTGACAAGGAATTTCTTCCCTGTCACCGGTAGATGACTCCCCTACCCCTCAACAATCACAACACAGCACCCCCCGTCCCCACCTTTCCACCCCTCTCTCCATCCAGACACAGCGCTCCCCTCCAGACATAGCACCCCCTCCCCGCATACATGCACACGCACTCAGACACCCACACACACCACGCATACACTCAATCACCTACACTTATATAAACACATTCGCTCACACGCATCCATACTCGCATTCACTTCAGCATTCATACAGGCATTCAATGACACATACTCACACCCACCCAAACATGCATACACACACCTATCCAAACACGCATACAAACACCCATCCAACACGCATACACATACCCATCCAAACACGCAAACACACACCCATCCAAACACACACACTCACATGCAGACAAAAATGGATTCACCACAACCCTCATACTCTCATACCCACATGCATACACACTTACATGCACTCACTTCTACATTCAGAAACGCATACAGCCACGCATACACACATTCATGCACACACACACACACACACACCACACACTCACACACATACACACAACACCCCCACCCTCCACCCCCCCTCCCCTGTCGGACAATCAACTTACCTGGCCTTTTTGTCCGGCAGGAAACGGGAAGGGGTACTTCCACCTCTGGCAGCGCCCCGCCAGCAGGACACTGTCAGGCTGTATTATTGCACATAATACAGCGGCCGGTGTCCTACTGGTGGGGCGAGGCTGGTGGTGGAACCGCCCAAACGCCTCCGCCAGCCAGCACAACTACTGCTGGATTTCCATCCATAGTGTGATGGAAATCCATCAGTACCAGTGATATGGTGGGTGGAAGACCACTGGCAGTCTTCTGGCGCCTGTGGCTTTGGCGGTCTTCATTGAAGACCGCCAAAGTCATAATGAGGGCCTTAGTGACTACAACCTATTTCTGGGTCACATGACTTGGTATAGCTTATGGTTGGACTTTGTGTATTTCTCCCAGACAGCCACACACAATAGAGAAAAGAGGGTGGCATACCCTCTGTAGTTATTCTGCAGCCAGGAAAGGGAACGAATAAGTCTGTGGCACCTCTAGTTGAAACCCCTAGAAGCTTCTCCCATTTGAAAGGAGGCTCCAGGTGTAAATATTGGGCCCCAGACATCAACTCTTCAGTACACTTCGGGGCATGCCAGGAAGAAGGACCGTTGTGTTGTGGAAAGGACTACCACTCTGTTGGACTGCTGCTCTGAAGGACTGCTGTCTGGTGTGTTGACCTACTGCCTGCTGCCCTCATACTTGGGTGAAAAGGAATTGGGCTGCATCCGTTGAACCCTGGACCCCAGAGTGACTCCAAGGGCTAGTTGGTTGGCCTACAGACTCAGGAACAGAAGGCTACACCCACTTTCAACCCAGCACCTGAACTCTGTCATCTGTGAGTCCTACCCTGCCAAATAGTGCCACCCCAGTACTGGACCTTTAGAAGTGGGCCTGAAGGGCTCTGCCAGCCCAACAGTGGATCTAACAAAATCAATGCATCACCTCTGTTGTATGGTGCAATCCTGTCAAAGCAGCTCTGTGCTTGCTGAAGCAATGGCATTGCAGGGGAAGCCTTAAGGCTTCCCCTGCCATGTCAGGTAGCCCATAAAGGGCTTTTTAGTATATAAAATCAAATAATAAGAATAATTTTAAAAAGTATGTAAAGGGCTCCCCTGCGGTCCGAGATAGCCCATGAAGGGCTAAAAAATGTTTAAAAATAATTAAACCCGCATAGTTCAGTGTGAAGGTCGCAGTGTGGGGTTCGATTCCAGCTGGACAAAGTTTCTTTCTTTTTTGGTTTATTAAAAAAAACATATTTTTTAAGAAAACAAATACATTTTTTATTTTAAATTGGAGACAAATAACTCATTCTAAGTATATCAGACATCAAAACCTAAAAAACTCTATCTCTCTCCTTTTCACTTTCTCTCTCTCTGTCTGTCTTGCAACCAATTCTCCAACTCACACACCCACTCAGACACGTGTGTACCCACTCACAGACCCACTCACGCACCCACTCAAAGACCCACTCACACACTCACGTACCCACTCACAGACCCACTCAGACCTCTTGCACTCACTCAGATCCTTTGTCAGACCCTTACGCACCCAGTCAGACCTACTCAGACAGTAATGCACTCGCTCACACACCCACTCAGACATCACACACCCATTCACAGACCCACTGACATCCTGATGCACCCACTCACAGATGCACGCACATACTGATGCACCCATCAAACACTGATGTAGGCACTCTCACACCCAGACAGCCACTCTGACAGCCACTCATCCAAGGATACAGCCTCTCACACCTATTCTCACACCCAGAGAGGCTGTGGCCAACTCCTGTTGTGCATTTGCAAAGGGCACAACATTTGGTTGGGTGGTTAGGGGGGGTTGGCCGCAGGACCTGGCTGCAGGCCAGCCCTTGTGTGCCGGCAACCCCTAATGCACACAGGAGAAAGACGTGCACATTGCAAGGTTGGCAGCTTATAGGTGGTTGGCCTAAGGGCATGGCCGCAGACCAGCCCTTGTGGACAACTGCTGTCATGCACGGCCAAAGGCCGTGCGCAGCTGTGGTTGGATTCATGTATAGCAATTAAAATTACTATACATTAAAAAAAGACATAGAAATTCACTGAAAAAACAAAGGTTACAGGGACGTTACAGTGAGATTCAGAATTTACTTGTACAAAACCATAGAAATTCAGCAGTTAGAGTTCTTTCAAGTCATGCGTCATTTCATAAATATGGTGCACAGGTGTCTTCAAGGAATGGCGTTAGCTGGCGTTAAAAACAATTACGCACAACTGCATTTTTCATAAATACGGGCCTACATTTCTGGAAACTCGCAATAATTAGGCCATTGCTCAATACCTAGTGAAACGTACAGAAACATCTGTACTCAGACAACTTTACACCTTCTCAGAACCTACTAAGGTTTTTAACTAATTCCAAGCAGGTTTTAGATCAGGTCTAAGTATAGAGCTGGTAGTATCATTGTTGTTAGTTCATCTATGCTGCTCGACCAACAATGGCAATGTGTTGTTTCTACAAGATCAATATTTGGTGTTTGATATAGTTGATCATTTTCTTCTTCTTAAGAAAGACCGAACATTTGGCCTTAGTGTGGATGCAATTAATTGGATTAGTTAATAAGATTACTTACCTCAGGTGTCAATATTGACTCTGTTACTATTTAATATGTATACTACCCCTCTTGCCCAGACATTCAAAATCAGTGTACTCAAATTTATATTTACACATATGATACTGAAATTCTTTTCAAAATGTCTTTGCCAATGAGCACTTTACAAATCCTTATACCTCTAGCCACAAGATACTCATCCAACATATTAACAATTGTTCTGAAATTGAATCCCATTGGTGGAGGGGTGGAGCTTGAAGTGGACCGAGCTGGCTCTGTGCTTTGTCAGCCTTCCTACCCCATTCAGTTGGCCCCGGGGCTTTGCCACATACAGCAATAGTGGAGGGTCGGGACTCTGGCACAGTCTTGCTAGGCTTCTTATGGCTCCTCCTGAACGTGGCTCCTGGACCTGTGCCTGACATAACGCAGACCCTAGGGTGTGCAGAGGGAGAAGTGGAGCAGCTTGTTACAGGAGTGCCCACCAACCTGACAAGCTGCAGCTTTGCGATGCAGCCGCCTGAGGCAACTTCTCTATGCTATCGGCAGCCATGTGGCCGGAAACCTAAGGCCCTGAGAAGCAGGGCAGGAGAAGTGGGCTCAGTATAGGGCTGGACATTGGACTAAGGCGAGCACTCCCTCACTGTTCTACTATCACTTGCCCTGACATCCCTCTGGCTTTGCGCTTCATAGGCTGACAGAGGAGCTCTTCAGCAGGTTGCCTTTTGGTGTGGCCAGGGCCTGTCCCTACTTCCAACAGGACTATCAGTTTGACTACCCCATCCCTCACTCCTGACCTTGGGTGCTCCTGGGAGGGTGCCTAGCCTGCCTCTCCCCTGAATTTGGGGTCTGACCAATAGCCACCACCCAGCTCTGGAAGCTGCATCGCTACATAGTGGGCTCCTGGGCACTTGTTTCAATCCACCAGGCATGCCTGAGCACCATGGGGTGCACCTATGACCTAGACTGCACTACACTACTGCTGGGGAACTCTGGTTCATAGCCAGACCTGGCCTGTTTGGCACCCTGCTCACTCTCCAGCATGAATAGTGGCCCACAATGAGAAAGAACCTTCACTTCCCCCTTATTTGATCAGCAAGGCGTCACTCTGGACCTGTTGGCACCCTGAATACTGACTTGCTTCCTCCTACTGGCTTCCCCTCCGGCCTGTGTACAATAGGAACATGAGACCAGGCATCCTCTCGCTCTACCCACAACTGTTTTCTCTTGCATGTCCACCTGCCAGCAACCTGGCCCCTATGTGCTCTTCTTGGAGGAACTGAAGAAATCCTTCCTTCCAGACTTCAAAGCTGACCTTTCAGGCATCTCTTTCACCATCTGAGTCAGATATGAAGGGACCCCTCCTCCCCTTGGATGTCCCTCATGTACCAGCCTCAGCACATACATGTTGTTGGGGGGAATCAGATAGGGCCAGGCTACATCAAGTGTTGATGATGCTACACAAGGTTAGAGACAAAGACATATCCCAACCTCTGCTGAAACAACTCGCCTGGCCAGCCTGAGAGACTGTGGAGGGTTGAATGTATCTTTCTTTTCAGATTGAATTGTGCTCTGAGTGTTTTAAGCTTTTTGTCACATGAGGCCTTGACAGGAGCAACTTCATCCTCTCCGTGCCCCTCCTTGTGGCCATGTCCCTCTGTTGTCACATTGCTTTACCTGCTCTTGTGTTTATTCCTGAGCTCCCACGCAACTCTCACACAATGGGCTGCATTATTTGGCACATACTTCGCAGACAGTGACTTGTAACAGTAATCTGCAATCAAGTCACAGCCCCCCAACAGGTAGGTTCGCACACAAGGTAGGTGACAGTAAATCACACATTACACACCCTTAATGAATTATGTCGCACATAAGTAGACATAGTGGCACACATATGTACATTATGCCCACTTGTATGCGTGACATCCAGGGCCAATGTAAGAGAGTGCAAGGTGAGTTTTTCACCTTTTGACACTCTATACATTGGCCTCTATACAGTAGGCTACTTGCGTCAGTCAAAACTAACACTGCCCCTTTTTTGACGTGTTGCTACAGTTGCATCAGTTTTATGGCCAGCTGCAGCAACATGCCACTTTTGGGCTGGATGCCTTGCAGCATTCTTCCCACAGATACGTCAGAACTTCTGATGCATCCTTGGGACCTTGTGCCATGGAGCTGCATACTGTAAATATGACGTATCTATGGCGTCCTAAGGATTTTTCATGCAGGTGCAAGAAATTTTGACACATTGCTGCCTTGGCGCAGCAATGCGTCATTTCTTGTAAATATGGACCTGAGTTCAAAATCATCACTTATCCAATTCGGAAACTAACTCAAATTTTAGGGTCTGATTTTAAAATTGAGTAAACCGTTTACTCCTAGTAGCACTTGTAATATGGCGAATGGGATAATCGTCATGTTTATGAGTTAACAGTCCACCCGCCGAACTCTAAATCAGCCCGTGGTTATTTAAATATGTATTCAATGTGTCTTAACTCATTTAAAGCTGTGAACCTAGTTCACAATGGAGTACTGTTGCTTTAAGCACCATGAAGCTCCTGCATATGCTGCGCTTTAAAAAATAATATATAAAACGAATCATTTGTGAATGCGTTTATTTAAATTCTTTGGCACTTCAAAGGCAGACCTATTGGCTGTGCCCAGGCTTGTTTTCTTTATTTTAAATTAACATTCCCTTCATCACAACGTTGCCAGGTGATCCTATCAGGCAGAAACTCAGGGGCAGATTTAAGAAAAGTGGTGCTGCATGCAGTGCAGCACCATTTTTCTTGCCCCCTCCTTAGTGCCTCCTTATCTCTACCATGTGTGCGCCGTATTTAAAATACGGCGCACCATGGTGCAGTGTAGGGGGCAATAGCATAAAACTTTTTGATGCAATTCATGTACTGTTCAGGGTTAGCACCAAAATATTGGCTCTAACTCTGAACAGTACATAGAGAACCAATGGTGTGCCTGCAGGCATTAAAAGTAGCCGCAAGAAATGACGCAGTGGAATCTGCATTATGCATGGTGCATGCATAATGTGGCGCAAAAGGGTTGCAAAGTGACGCAATGCATGCACTGCGCCACTTTGTAAATATGGCGCAATTTTTTAAGCTTAATGCCACTTTAGTGTTAGAAAAACGATGCTAATGTGGCGCTAGTGCTTCTGGGCCAAACAATCATATAAAGCAAATATTTGTGAAATTAAGCATTGCTATTGTATGTATAAAATACTTCAGTTGGAGTCAGCAAGGCGGACACATCAGGGACGTTTTTTTAACGGACACCATTAAGGGGAGACTAAAGCCTTTGGACACCAATCTTCGCTCTGAAAGGTTTCTTGGCAGTGTCACTGGAAATAGGGTTGCTAAAGGTCCTGCAGCAATTTAGATGGAGAATAAACAATAGATTGGCCCTTCAAATGTTTTTCTTCTGGCACTATTTGTGTTTTCAAGTACCAACTGTGACATCTTCCATAGACCAGTGCTTTTCAAATCTTTTAGAACCACAATACAAGTTTTAGAATGCCAAAACTTTGCGTCCCACCTACTTTTAATGGATATGAGGTGGACGATGGTTTAATGTATTTAAAGCATTGTGTGGTAGCACACTGTCATTTATCATATGTGCATCACAAAGTAAAGTGTTTGTTTTGTTTTGATCCGATTAAAACCTTTGTTTTCGATCACACTTCAAAATTACCAAAAAATGTGCTTCATTTTAGCTTTCCTAAGTGCTGAATGTGAATAGCTAATTTACATGTGTTTCCATTTTGTTGTGTATTACAAAAAATTACATCCTTAGGCCTTTTATTTCAATTCACTGTACCACACTTAAATGTCACATAATTCACTTTACTTTTCTTTCTCTGAGTGCAAAGTGAGACAAGTTTGTAAACACCACTTACCATGGTAAAAAACATAAGTTTGAAAACATATTCTGCCATTTGAGCTCTGTATTTGAAGCACAGCAACTGTGACAAGATAAATACAGAATTTAAAGAAACCTTTATTTAGTGCTTGGACTTTTCAGCCCCATGAAAAATCGACTTGTTATTTATCAGGGGGTTGTGACCCACAGTTTGGGAGGCGCAGCTCTAGACCATTAGTGAGGTGATGTTACTGTTCAGCCCCCGGACTCTAAATATTGTTCCAGCACCACTGTTTCATGGGTTATCAGTGCCACAGCGAGACTCTGTTCTATGATTGTGTATCACAGAGTCACAGAGCCCAGTGCTTAACTTTAAGGGGGAGACTGGACAGACTCCTCTTTCATCAGGATGATAGGGTCTCAGGCAGGTGTAAAACGGCAGACCTCGAGCTAGTACAATGTTAAATCCGATACTGGTATTGAGACTTAAGCTAAGCTGGCAAGCACCTACTTCTCAAATGAATAGCAAACAAGAGATCATCAATCTGATATAGTGTGGCCAGCCATTTTAAAAGTATAGGTCTCAGTGGCATAATGAATAGAGTATGGCACTGCACCTTTTGAATGCCTCCAGCACTCAAAATCTCACTGCAGCCAGGAGTATAGCACAGAACAAGCAAACAGGCCTTCCTGAACCATGAAAGCTGAGCTTCCACTGATTCTGTGACAATGGAAACCTGCCCTTGTGCTCTCCATTGAAGCTGATTTGTGACCATGTGCAGTGAAATCAGAGGCAAACTAAGCAATCATGTCAACAGGCAGCTTGCAAAGATGATGTGGAAGGTCTGAAGGCTTTACTGTACCGCTTACCATCTGCCGTCATCCTAATACTTTTGAGAGGCCTCAGGAAGGGTGATACAGCCATTTGAAAACCTTTCTGAGCATCTTCAGTGTGTGGAAGCAAAATGCATTCACAGCGTTGACTTGTGTATTCATGCCCAGTTTGCAGTTGATGATGATCCTGAGGTTTCAGGTGTGAGTGCAGGTTCGAGTTTGGCTGGCCACCAGTTGAAATCCTATTGTGAGGTGCTCTTGCAGAAGTCACTACTTCTGTCTTGTTGGTGTCTAGCTTGAGGTATTTAGCTTTCATCCATTTAGTGATGGTAAACCTGATTCTTGTATTGGATGACGTGTCCAAAAGGGAGAGTATGAGTTGAGTAGAAGCAGCATTGGAGAGGACCTTGATGTAATGTGCGTGGATGACATTGGGAGTGGTATCCTGTATGTGTTATAAGAGGGGGGGGCTGAGGGTCGAATCTTGAGGCAATCCACAGATAAGTTTCTGGGCTTCTGAAGACTAAGATGCCTGGCTGGCAGCTTGTGTATGATCTGTTAAAAATGAGCAAATCTAGAGGTGAGTGAGTTTAGATACAAATCTCGTGTAGGAGTCTGTTGAGGGTGGAGTCTGCAAATGTTTTTAATTGCTGTAGAAAGGTCCTGGAGGATGAGGGCTGCCACGTCTCATCTGTCTTGGATTATGGGGATGCCATCTGTGGTGGTGAAGAGCACTGTTTCTGTGCTGTGGTGCAGAAGGAGAAGTAGGGCTGGCTAAAAAAATAAAATTAAAAAAAGCGAAAAACATGGAAATGTAGCCTTTTCTAAGTTTTTCTGAGGAGCAAAATCTAAGTTGGATATCACTACATAGGTGAATGTTCGATTAAACGTTAAAGTTCACGACCATTAGTGATACAACAAAATTAATGTCAAAAGCTTTCGCTGTTACAAACTCTAGCCTTGAATGTGACGATTGTTAATAAAAGCACTGTGGGGTTGTTGACTAAGAAGAAACTGAGGGATTGATTTAGATTCCAGCAGATGGGTTACTGCGTCACAACTGCGATGAATAGCCCGTCCGCCGAAATATACATTCCTTAGGATGTAATGGGATTTATATTACAGCAGACAGGTCTGTCCGTCACCATTATGATGGAGTAACCCATCTCCTGAAATCTAAGTCAGGCCCATAATACCTAATCGTCACCACACAGTGCTTTAATTAACAGCTTTTGCAATTAGGTCTGAAGACTGTAGCTTGCGCTTACGCAGTAACTGCATTGAAAAGTATGCTGCTGGGAAAGCACAACAAGGGTCCCTGTTCTTTAACCATCACCACCTGGGCTCTGGTAGAGTGGCTGGGAAATGGTAGCTGTCCATGGTTCCAAACAGCCCCCATCAGTCTATTGCCCTTTTTTACTTCTCGCCTACCGAAAGCTTTTGTTGAAAAGGCCTTTTGTGGGCAGTAGCAAAACTTACAGTAAGCTTTCCATTACCGGACTTGTCTATCTCAGTTGCTTGTTTTTTATTTGAGTTCTTTCCCTTCTTTTCTCTTACTTGTCCCTGCCCTGCAGCATAGCTTCCTTACCATTCTTTTGATTGAATTAATTGTATCCTTCTATTGCTCACATTCAGGGAGCTACTTTGTTCTTTCAGAATGTGTTTTCTTGCTCTGTCCCGCTTGTGCTGCTTCTCACCTCAAATAGCTGCCTCCCCTTGAGGTCTGTGTTGCTGTCGCCTCCTACTCCCTAGCTTATTAACTGCTTCCCTGCCATCCCTGCAAGTCATTTTTTCCCTTTTTATTTTTTTATTCACCCCGCCCCTGCCTCAATCCCCTCTGTTTTTCCCCCTCATCCAGTCATAGCCTTTTATTTCACAGTTTTTTTAACCTCTGCTCCCCTGATTTGATTACCCCTGACCCACTCATCGCCTTTTCTTTACATCACAGTGTTTACAAAAAAAAAAAAAAAACTTTTGTGAAGGGCCCAGCAGCCACAGTTTGTTGCTGGACCACTTTGTTTTTAGAACCATTCTTTTTCACACATTTAAATATTTTGTGGCATCTTGCAACAGTAAAAAGAAAAATAACTTCTGCAACATGAGACATTCTTTTTATACCGTTACTCATTACACTCTCAAAGTGAGAGGCAGAAGTGTATTTGACTTCAGGGACTCTATACCTTCCTCTGAAACTAAAATACAAGTGTTGGTCAGTGATATTTTTGCGCTCAGGTGGTACGTTTTTCTCGGAGGTGACTGTTGTTCATTGGACAGAAGGGGCGTTGCCCTACTGCCATCAGAGTAGAGGCAAGAACAGGGAAAATAAACACAGAGCAGCTGAAAAGAAATTATTGCTCCAAGACAGTGTTCTAAATCTCCTGGGTGAACTCTAGTGAACTTTGCAGATGTCCTACTGCGCAAGTGTCAGCCAGACGAGGCTTTCTTCGACCTGCAGGCACAACTTACAGCTGAGACATCACAGGAGAGGGAGTGTTGAATTAGAAAGCCATGGATCCAGTTGTTTTTGGGGTGAATAAGTGGTGGCCCTGGGAGGAGTTACAAAGCTCCATTCACTTCAATGGCTGGGGGTGGAGCAGGCCAAGAGGACAATGAGGGGGTGGGTGGCAACCATTTGTTGATCATCACAGAGGGGCAGGCTGTAGGAGGGGTCAGAGGGCTGCTCTCCTGGCAGTAACACATGTTTTGTACTGCATTTGGTTTTACTTTAAAAAAAAACATTATGGAGTTATCTCACTAGAGGTCCAAAATAGGGAAGGAACTAGCTCGAAAATAATTGCACTAGTGGACTAAGAGGGGTGGATGGGTAAGTAAATGGAGGAGTGAAAGGATCGATTGATGGATGATTAGAGAAAGGATGGTGGGAAGAATGAGTTAAACAATGGATGAGTGGAAGTGTAAAAGGATAGAAGAGTGGATGAATGGATGGAGTGAAAATATGGATGGATGAGCGAAAGGATGGATGGGTGGATGAATGGATGAAATGGTGGACTTATAGATGCATGGCTGAATGAGTGAAAGGATGATTGGAAGAATGGAAAAGGGAAAGGGAGAGAGGGTGTATGAGTGAAAGAGAGAATGGATGGATAGATAGATAGATAGATAGATAGATAGATAGATAGATAGATAGATAGATAGATAGATAGATAGATGAATAGATAGATAGATAGGTAGATAGATAGATGGATTGATGATGAGAGAAAGGACAGATGGAAGAATGAGTGAAAGGATGGATGGATGAGTAAAATTTAACTGGATTGATGAATGGATGGAATGAGGGAGCAAAAATATGAATGGATAAGCAAAAGGATGAATGAATGAAAGGATGTATGTGAAGATGGATTAGTAAAACAATTGATGGATGAGTGAAAGACAGGGTAAATGATGTCCGGATGAAAGGGTAGATGGATGAGTGAAAAGGTGAATTGATGTATGGATGAATAGATGGATAGATGGATGAGGGAGTGAAAGGGTAAATGGAAAAATGTATGAGTGGATGGATGGATGGATGAATGGGTGAAAGGGTGAATGATGTGATAGTGAAAGGATGGATGGATGAATGATGAGCGAAAGAATGGATGGATGAGTAGAAGTGTAAATGGATGGAATGAAAATATGGATAGATGAGTGAAGATGTATGTAAAGATGGATTAGTGAAACAATAAATGGGAGAGTGAAAGGCAGGGTAGCTGAATGTCTGGATGAAAGGATGGATGGATGCATGATTGAAAGGGTGAATTGATGGATGGATTAATAGATGGAAGGATTGATGAGTGACTGAAATCATGGATGGATAGATGGATGGATGGACCGATGGATGGATGGCAGGGTGAATGGATGGAGGAGTGAAAGGATTGATGGAAGAGAGGAGGCATAAATGGACGAATGGAGTGAAAATATGGATGGATGAGTGAAAGGATAAATGTAAAGATGGATGAGTAAAACAATGGATGGATGAGTGAAACACAGGGTAGATGGGTGTCTGGATAAAAGGATGGATGGATGAGTGAAAGGCTGAATTGATGGCTGAATAGATTGATAGATGGATGAGTGAGTGAAAGAATGAATGGCTGAGTGAAAGGGTAAATGGAAGGTTGGATGATGGAAGGATGGATGGATGGTACGAAGGGTGGATGGATGGGTGTAAGGATGAATGCAGTGAAAGGATGGATAGATGGAGCGAAAGGGTGCATGGATGAGTGTAAGGATGGATGGATGAGTGAAAGGGTGCATGGATGAGTGAAAGGATGGATGAATGGACGGATAAAGGGGGTGAATAAGTGAAAGGTTGAATGATTGAGTGGATGGATCTATTTGATGGATTGGTATCCCTGGACAAGTGGCGGCTCTCCTTTATGGGCTCCACAGTTACACTACACCCTCCTTGTTTTGCAGCCCATTTTTATTGTATCAAGAGTGAATAATTATTCACTGTTGGTGTAATAAAAATAATTAGCATCAGACCTGCTTTGGGTCCAGCAACAAACTGAGGCAGCTAGTAACATTGTCTGATTGCTGACACAGGTGCATGAAGTTGCCTGCACCATTGCAGCACTGTGATCATGTCTGTGTGACTATGTTCGTGGGTTAAAGTGTGAGAGAGTCAGTGAAGGAGTGAGTGAGAATAAGTGAGAATGAGTGACAGTAAGGACAAGTATGTGTGAGAATGAATGCGAGTCAGTGAGTGTAACTGAGTGTTACTGTGAATGAGACACAGTGAGACTGAGGAATTCAAAATGAGTGAGAAAGAGGGGGACTGAGTGAGACAGAATGGGTCGGAGTAGAATGAGTGACACTGTGTGAATTAGTGAGATTGAGTGAGACTGAGTGAGTCAAAGTGAGACAGTAGACTTAGTGCAAGATAGTGTGAGAGAACATCTTCAACAAAAAGCTCACTGGAATTCGAGCCAGGGATGACTCCCCACCCCTTTTAAAGGTCACCAGCTGGCTTTACTGTGTAATGTCAAATTACACACACGGAATAGTGGTTACTTCTGCACCACTGAGCGGTGGACGTCATTGTAATACTGCAGGGTACACTCAAAATCCGAAGATCGTGCATTCACTAATGATAATTATTCTTAAGGAATGACAGTCACATGTTTGACGCTATAGAAACCAGTTAAATCCCATTGGCCACAGAAAATGAGCACTTCCTAGTAATTAAGTAAATAGCTAAATAAATAAAAAACTGTTTTGGACAGGTTCCTGGAGGAAAGCATGTTGAACGGTATTTCTCACCCCTCCTAAATATGACTTGGATTCCACACTATAATAGAAGGCAATAATGTTTACTAGCATGCAGAATGCAATATTGCGAGCTGGACAGCCAATCAGACTGCTTTATTTGAGGGCAATAAATACTGATATATGCCTGCTTATGGAGTACCCCATAAGCCCCCTGCCAGTGACAGGGTACCTTAGACCCATCCACCAAGGGAGCACACCACTGCTAGCGCAGGTGTTTTAATAAAAATTAATAATGAGTGTTCTTGTACGATTAGTGTAGAAAATGTAATAACCTAGAAAAATAATGCACACATTTGAAAATGTGATCACGATGAGTGGCCACCAGTGTCCATGAAGTGTACTTACTAATGGTTTATTAATATGAAATGTCGAGTATATGTTTGACTAATGTAGTAATATGTCATATTAAGGGTTATGCAATAGGTATTAGATTTATTAATTGTAGGCCTTAGGTCTTGGCCTAGTTGAACGGCATCATGTCAAGCTGTATTTCTTAATGTTTAATAAGATGGCTGTTCAGAGAATTAAACTGTGATTTTCCATTGTACTGTCTAAATGTGCTCATACCCAAAAGTCTTTCTCATGAGAACCGCTGGCTAGAAGATGCTGTTCTTGATAAAATGTAACATTATGAGTGTAATGTGTGTAAGGCTGACTTTCCCAAGAGGAGAACAATGAAGACACTGACTGGAGTATAAGCTGCAACAATATTGTTACCTGACGAATCGGATGATGAGGACATTACAGGAGAAGCCAATCAGCGACATGTGAACGGAGTAGTCGTAGAATTCACAGATTTGAAGTTTTAGTTTTATTGGACAAAGTGTGAACATTTGATCCCTTGACCAATAGGGACTTGGTAAGTCGTTTTAGGAAATTTAACTTAACAGGACTTCATCAGGGGAAAACAAGCCATTCTCTCTATTCTTCTTGAGGGTTTACCTCTATTCTTTCGAGCTGCTTAAAGACTTTGGGGGTCATTCTGACCCTGGCGGCCGGTGGCCGCCAGGGCCACCGACCACGGGAGCACCGCCAACAGGCTGGCGGTGCTCCCACGAGCATTCTGACCGCGGCGGTTCAGCCGCGGTCAGAAGCGGCAAGTCGGCGGGCTCCCGCCGACTTACCGCTGCTCGGGGGAATCCTTCATGGCGGCGGAGCGCGCTCCGCCGCCATGAGGATTCTGACAGCCCCTACCGCCATCCTGTTCATGGCGGGAAACCCGCCATGAACAGGATGGCGGTAGGGGGTGCCGTGGGGCCCCTGGGGGCCCCTGCCGTGCCCATGCCAATGGCATGGGCACGGCAGGGGCCCCCGTAAGAGGGCCCGCAAAGTATTTCAGTGTCTGCCTTGCAGACACTGAAATACGCGACGGGTGCAACTGCACCCGTCGCACCCCTGCAACTACGCCGGCTCAATTCTGAGCCGGCGTCCTCGTTGCAGGGGCATTTCCTCTGGGCCGGCGGGCGCTCTTTTGGAGAGCGCCCGCCGGCCCAGAGGAAATGTCTGAATGGCCGCCGCGGTCTTTTGACCGCGGTGCGGTCATTTGGCGGCGGTACTGCTGAACTTTGATGCTGAATCCTGATGCCTTGCTGACTGAACTGATGTCCTGATGATGAAGACTATCTTACTGTGCTGATGCAATTAAGGAGAGGTATTCTTGTACCCTTGTGTTTGTTATGCCTATTTGCTTTTTCTTTCTAGGTACCAACCGCACGGTTTTGATAGAGCCATAGTTAGATGTTTTCCAAATTTGTGTTTGCTATATTGTTTTGCTTGAAGCCCAACATGCTGATGCTAATCTGGTGTTAGTTAAGGATTCTTAGTAATGAAAGCCTGTGATAGGGACTAACGTTTGATACTTTTCTTTGCTGAATCTAAATGTAAGTGATATCGTTTATGCAATTGTTCTTATTATTGATTTGCACTGTAACCTTAGAATGTGTAGCAGTTCAAGCTTTGATTAGATTGTGTTTCTTTCGCAGGTTTGGACAGCCAGTGTTGTTTTTGTATGTGTTTCATTTGATATTGAGATTATCTTATGCAACTTTAGCTTGGTTAATATAGGGAAATAAATATTCTAACTTTTACTAAAGGTGTGGTTATTCATGACTGAGAGGTCATGGTGTGTGACAGTTACTGACTCCATTGATTACTAGTGTTATGGAATGTCATTGATTATTGATGACATTGATTAATTATTGATTATTGATCTGCATGTAGTGGATCTATGGTGGGAACATCTTAATTGTGAGTCAAAAGGTTTATCAACCTATACGCGTCCCCTTCTAAGTTTACTTATTGAGGTCAGATGCTCAAACAGAGATGGTAGTGAAGACGGATGGTTTGTCTCTTTAAGAACCCATCATAGACGTCCGGTACAGAGTAACAGGTACTAACAGAGACGATAGCAGAGACTGATGGTCTGTCTCCTTCAGAGCCCATCATAGGTGTTCCCAGAGATGGTAGTAGCTTGATGATTTGGTCTTAGGAGAATTCATTCTTACTGAGATTTGGATTTTATTTTCAAGGATGTTAATTGGAGAGAAACTGTTCCCCTAGGTCAGAAATTACTTTCCCATAATCTTGGAGC
Organism: Pleurodeles waltl; assembly: GCF_031143425.1. NCBI lineage: Eukaryota > Metazoa > Chordata > Amphibia > Caudata > Salamandridae > Pleurodeles > Pleurodeles waltl. The sequence continues at coordinate 1,130,435,853 of NC_090448.1, forward strand.
CTGCTAATAGTTGTTTGAGGATGTTCTCAGTGTTCTAGTGATAGTGTGAATGAAGTAGGGTTTTGCGCTTGCACAGATCACGCAAATCGCAGGTGAGTTGTGAGGTTTGTGAGGGTTTAGGGAGTTTGCGTACTCTAAATGAAGTGGTAGAAGGAGTGTGCGTACTCCACAGTGTGAGAGTAGGGAAGTCACTTGTGTGTGGCACTTTGTGCCTAAAAATTGTCCACGTGGTTGTTGATGTACGGACCCTGTGTGGTCTAAGACTCCAGAGTATATTGAAAAGTATATGAGACACTTGGTTTGATGTTGTAATTTGTCTGGTTTAATAGGTCGATCAGGCGTGGTCAACAAGTCAGAGTGTGAGTCAAAGTGAGTGAAATTATTTTTCGACTGAGATCTGGTGAGTTCTTTGTGCACCAAGATAGACCCACTGATCAGTTGAGAGTAAAATGTGCGGGTCGAATTTTGCTTGCGAATCAGGGAAATTGAGAAAGGAGTAGTAGCTGCAAGAGCCATCAGTGAAAAATCCATAAAGTTTCTGAAGCAATTGTTTTACCTTTCCTGTAGTAAACCAGCAGATTTGGTTTCTGATTTTTGGTTTAGTGCTCGCAATTTTTTGCATTAGTTTTGTGGTAATCGAAGTTTGGGAGTGCAAGCCGCAAGACTTTGCCAGCCGCAGTACGTGTGAGTGTGACGTCAATGGAGCCATGCTGGGATAGGTCGGTTAGTGAGAAGGGTCGCGCACGGATTGGCAGCCAACTGTGAGAGTCAATTGGTTGAGAACGTGGGTGAAGAGAATTCTGGGATTAAAAGTCACTTCCTAACTTGATTTTGAATAACAAAAAGGTCGAAAAATGACATTTTTCTAAGCTTTAAAGAGGGCTTTAAGGGGAGATACGTACATTACAGTGAGTATAGGCAAGGCTACACCACCAGGAGGTACACCAGCTTACATTGTAATGGAAGAGAAGGGTGTCACACCATGTCTTTGGCTAAAGCAATGGTGCAAAGTGACAGAGAAAGATGGGAGCTTAGCATTTCCTACAAATGGAACATTCAATTTGAGGGTTTTAGAGCATTTAAGGATGGTGCTCTATGAATCGAAGCCCCTTCCGAGACCAGCACAGGATGGGGCATTAGTGGTCTGGGAGCTAGTAGCCAGACAGTAACAGCAACAGAAATTCAAGAGGAGAATGTGAAAGGCAGAAATGACTTTAACAGAGGCTAGGTGGGACAGTGCTCAGAGAGTTTGGAGGATGGAGACTTTGCATGGAATTAAGTTGTTTCCAGTGATTCCGACAATGAAAAGGAAGGAAGGAAAGCTACTAGAAAGACTAACAGAAGCCCGTCCGAAAGTAGGGAGGCTAGAAAGTCTTCAACAGTGGAGGAAGAAACAGATGATGATGAGTTCATTTTACAGTTATTGAGAAATCGCCCACCATCATATGCAGCACATGAGAGTGATCCGAGCACCAGTGCTGATCCTTCAGCTCCGACACAGGTTAATGGGATAGTGAGTCTGATGCAGGTTAATGCTACCCTGACACAGAGTCCGATGAGGGGTAGTCTTAATGCGCCTACTACTCCGGTAGTGCAAATCAGGTGCAAACACCACAGGTTCAGAGAATTTACCCTGATGTGCCCCTTATGGAAACCACTTTGAAATTAATGGTGCCTGTGGAACAGGTTTACCTGAGACCGATGTTGGTTAGACAGAACCAACTCCACTTTTACTCCGGCCCAAGTGCAGCCACAAGTCATGCCGAGATTCACTCCAGTAACAGGGACACGATCAGATAAGTCTTCAGTGATGAATCAGAACATGGGAGTTACTCTCCCACAGAACCTAAGTGCCAGACCAACCCCAGATGCTATATCTCTACCTATTACTGTTGGTCCACCCGTCCCCTTATTTGCACAGAAGAAACCTCATGTAAGTGAACAGGGTGTCATGACACAGCATGTAGTGGGGCGAGGACATACCGAAAATGCTTGAGCAGTCTCTGCTGTAGGATAGGCTTTTGATGGATCAAGATCACTGTTGGACCTTAGTCCATTCAAGGTACTTCCGGATACCATGGTAGGGTCAAACATTAGCCAGTGTTTGAAATTGTTGACACCGCAGACCCCGAATGCAGTTGCACCTACAGGTGCCACCAGTCCAAGCCAGTAACATCTTGTTGCAAGGGTTGACAGCTCAGCAGTTGACTGAATGGTTAGACAAGCTGCTCCTAAGGGAGAGGAGTATTTGAACTATGCTAGTCCAAGCATGGAAGCAGATGAGCGCATTGAGGGAATTATGGGTATGACCAGGTTAAAATCCTGAAGCAGAGTTGAGATATCTGTGCCCGAAGATTACAAGGGAAGTGGACAAGGTGCATCAGAAGCTAGCAGACCTGGCAGGAGAGTACGGCATAGAAATAGAGAAAACAAAGCATTTGAAAAGGAGTTACAGATTAGATTTTTAGACTAAAGATTTTGAACACATGAGATCTGATGGAATGATGGCACACCTTAAGGAATTGCTCCAAAGTGCCCAGACTTGGGGAGCATTAGACAAATGGGAAGGCAGATGGGTAAAGAAAAGAGACAAAAGAAAAAGGGATTCTGTGGAGCTGACCACAAATGTGCAGCAAGGCCAAGATCCAGTGAAGATTTTACCAATGAGAGAGGTTCCAGGAGGCAATTTTATTGATGTCCCTTGGAGCAGAAGTGACATTCTATCATTTACAAATGATTATCCAAAATTGAGAGAGAATCCAGTGGAGTGGTATCAGCAGACAGACAGGTTTGTGAAACTTGCAAAGTTCCTGTGGGAGGACTTGAATACCTTAATAAAGATAGTGGTCCTAGCTGATTAAGAGTCATTTGATTTGCTGGCAAGCAAAGCCGATTGATGAGGTATTGCAGAATGCAAAGTACTGCAGTAATGAAATTGAGTTGAAGCAGAGGAAGCTGAAAGAGAAGGCGATGGTGAGGCAGATTAAAGCTGCACAAACAGGGATGCAGGGAAATGTTCAACAACCGCTAAGACAGCAGCAGCAGGGTAACATGGTATTTCAGCCACAGAAGAGAGGTAGAGGTTGCGGAGGTAATATGCATCGTGGTCTAGACTTAGGTACTGTAGGGGTTCAGAATGATGTGCAGGGAATGAAGAAATTATTGTTGTTCCACGTTTGCGGAGCCGCTGGACATTGGAAACGGGAGTGTCCGATGATTGTGCAGGAAGGTGTTGTTCAGCAAAGTAATTCATCAATTCATTCCAGAAAATGAGAGGACTGAGACTGAGAGGTCCTAGTCCAAATTTCCAAAATAATGCGAATCAAATGCAAGGTTTTCAACCTATGTAGCAGGTGCAAATGCCACGTGTACAAGTGACACAGTTGCAGGCAAATGCAGGCGCAGGTTCCCATGGTACCCAGAGAGCAAATTCAAATACCTCAAGCCCCAATGGAACAGCAGCAAATGAAGCTTTCTCAACAGGTCACAGATCAGAGGCTTAACCAAAGTAATAACCCAGTACACCAATTCCCATTACACAGTGAGAATGGAATAAACGATTATTGGGGGAGTGAAAGTTCAGATGAGGAGCCATGTGTGCTTGCAACCTCCTTAGAAGTAGATCAGAGAGGCCCCTATGTAAAGGGAAAAGTAATGGGTCACAGAGTTTCATTGTTAGTTGACACAGGAGCCACACACACTGGAGTGAGAAGTGCAGAAGTTCCAAACTTGCCCCTTTCAGGCAAAACAGTTCAGATTGTAGAAGTAGCGAATCAGTATTTGACCAACCTGATTACAGAACCAGTTCAGGTTAACATTGCCAACTTTCAGGGATTACACAAATTCGTAGTCTGAGATTCAAGTCCAGTATCCCTATTGGGAAGAGACTTGCTGTGTAAAACCAAATGCTCAATTACTTGTTCAAATGATGGAATTGAGATTCAGACGAATAGCGATGATGAAGATGACCAAACCCCAGAAATGAAGTTTGAGACTACAAATGAGGAATACCCTCTGATTGAATTTTTCCCAATGTTCCCAGTGAAGGAGCTTCATCCTGATTTGCAGTGAACGGTTAAGGAGAAGGTGTGGGATTTGACAGGAAAAGAAATAGGTCTGATAAAGGGAGTTGAGCCAGTTAAAGTTACTGTAAAGCCGAATGCAGTTTTTCCTCAAATTCCCCAGTATCAGATATCACAAGATGTCCTTATGAAGGTCGCCCAAAAAATGCTGACTTTGTGAAACAAGGGGTTTTGAAGGAAGCATTGAGCAGCCTATGTAATTCACCGATCCTGGGTTTGCAAAAGCCCTGTGGGAAAGTTCGAATTGTCCAGGATTTGAGAAAGATAAATGAGATTGTGGTCAAATGTTGTCCTATGGTGCCAAATCCAGCTGTGATAATGTTTCAGATTCCACGTGATGCTGAATGGTTCACTGTCATTGATTTGTCACAAGCCTTCTTTTCTGTGCCTCTTCATAAGGACAGCCAATTTCTCTTTTGTTTCAAATTTTTGGACCGAGTTTATTGTTGGTGCAGAATTCCTAAAGGGTTTGCAGAGTCACCTTCCATATTCAATCAGATCTTGAAAAAGAATTTGGAGTCATTGGAATTGCCTTTCCAATCGACCTTGGCACAGCATATTAATGACTTACTGATTGCGTCTAAAACAAGGGATGAGTGCAAGTATGGCACGATTGCCTTGCTGAACCATTTAGGAAGGAATGGTTATAAACTGTCTCCACTTAAATTGCAACTACTTAGGTCATCAGATTGAGAAAGGATCAAGAAAGTTATCCAGAGAAAGGCTTATGACCATATTGCAGATGAATCCCCAGACCACTGAGAGAGATATCAGTTTTTTTTAGGGATGGTAGGTTACTGTCGCCAATGGATTCCAAAGTTTTCAGTCATTTTGAGACCATTGCAGAAGCTGACTCATCAGGAAGTCACTGATCCCATGGTGTTAGACCAGGCTGGAATGAAAGCATTCACTGAATTGAGAGAGAGTCTGTGCAAGGCTCTGGCTTTGGGTATGCTTGACTACACAAAACCTTTCATTTTGTTTTGTCATGAGCGTGATGCATGTTCTTTGTCTGTCTTGACACAGGTACATGGAGGTGTAAACCACCCAGTAGCATATTTTTCAGCTACTTTGTACCCAGTTGCAGCAGCCTTACTAGGTTGTTTGCATGCAGTTGCATCGCTTGGTCAGAGCCTTACACAATGTGAAGGCATTGAGATGGGATATTCTTTGACTATAATGGTCCCTCATTCTATTGAGATCTACTTATGAGAACAAAACCCCAATATTTGATTGACCAGTTATGAAACAAGTATTCTAGGGGCACCAAATGTGTCATTGAAAAGATGTACAGTGCTGAACCTGGCAACCTTACTTCCCAATGAAAATGTTGAAATGCAAAAGATGGAAGATGTTGAGTATGATTGTCTTGTAGTAACTGACTTGTGCACGAAACCGAGACCTGACATCAGAGATACCCAATTGGAAGAGAATGACCAAATTATCTTTGTTGATGGTTCTTGTCTGAGAGACAATACAGGGACACTGATAGCAGGATGTGCTGTGTGTACAATTACTGGTATTTTTTAAGCTTCCTGGCTTTGAGGAGTATATTCTGCCCAAGTAGCAGAACTGGTAGCCCTTACTAGAGCGTGCCATGATTCTTCTCAGCTGAAAGTTACAATCCATACGGATAGCCAGTATGGATTTGGAATAATCCATGATTTCGGGCTGTTACGATCACAGAGAGGTTTCATGACCTCTTTTGGTTCATCAGTAAGAAATGGTGAAAGGATTAAAGAACTGTTACATGCTATCCAAATGCCTGAAAAGATTGCCGTGGTGAAATGCAGTGCACATCTGAAGTCGCAGGACTTTGTGTCATTGGGAAATGGATATGCGGATCAAGTCGCAAGGTTTTGTGCATTGAACTGTATATCGTTCAAAGATAAATGGGAACTGTTGCCTGAAGAAGAAGAAACATACCCAAGCTTTGCATTGAAAGTAATTGACACCTTGGAGGAATTGAAAATGTTACAGAACAATGCTGAGAGGGAGGAATAACGTTTATGGAGTAAAATGAAATGTGTGCAAAGACAAGATGAATTGTGGGTTTCAGAAGAGGGTCAATTGGTTTTGCCCAATAGTCTGTTGTCTCAAATGGCTAGGTATTATCATGGTCAAGCACATGTTGGGAGGGATGCCATAATTTGGTTGTTTAAACATGTTTGGTTCAACCCAAGGTTTAGGCAGGTTGCTGAAGCAGTTTGCCATTGTTGTATCATTTGCCAGCAAATGAACGCTGGGAAAGGGACAGTGGTTAATTTGAGCCACATTGGAAGAGCAGAAGGTCCATTCATCAGAATGCAGATGGATTTTATTGAGATGCCTATGTGTGGAGGTTTGAGGTATGTATTGGTGATTGTTTGTATCTTTAGTCACTGGATTGAAGCTTATCCTACACGGAGAAATGACAGCCTCACAGTAGCAAAACTACTGCTTAGGGAACTGATACCACGTTTCGGGTTTCCGATGTCTTTAGAATCAGATAGGGGAAGTAACTTCAACAACGAAGTAATGAAATTACTGTGTGCAGCATTGAACATTGAGCAGAAGTTGCATTATAGTTACCATCCTGAAGCATCAGGACTAGTGGAGCAAATGAATGGTACCATGAAGTCAAGAGTTGCAAAGATGTGTGCGTCCACATATTTGAAATGGCCTGACGCATTGCCTTTAGTTCTGATGACAACAAGAAACGCACCCGACAGGAAGACAGGATTGTCGCTGCATGAGATCCTTATGGGCCGAGCCATGAGGTTGCCAGTGGTGCCTGATATATGGTGTTAGACAACTGCAAAGGTCTGTCTGATGTGGTTTGCTCTTTCTCTCAGCAGATGAAAGCCACCACACTGCCACCGATCCATGACCCAGGGCACAATCTGAGGGCTGGTGACTGGGTTGTGGTCCGGAAACATGAGGAAAATGTGTTTGGAGCCTCGTTGGAAAGGACCTTTCCAGGTAGTTCTGACAACTACCACAACTATGAAGTGCGCTGGAGTTCCAAACTGGATCCATGCCAGTCACACAAAGAAAGTGGCATGTCCACTGGATCATGAAGAAGAGTTGTTGAGAGTACCAACAACAGCAGAGCAAGTCTCAGGGCCGGAAGAAGAACAAAGAGGAACTGAGACCGGATCTGAGCCCATTGAGGACGGTTCATTCACTCTTGTGAGAGACGAAGGAGAAGACCTCCAGGAGGGTGACAGAGAGCCTATCTCAAATGAGGCATCAGGAGAGCCTAGTCAGAGTAGGGCTTTCCCAGAATCAAACAATCTTGAGAGACAAACAGAGCAATTGCCAGACCCCGAAGGGGAAGGAGTTGAGGCGGATCGAAGTCACTGTGGTCTGACTCCCCCTGAACCAGTTACAAGTCCGTCAAGAGAAAATACCACAGAGCAAGAAGAAGTCACAAGTACAACATTGAAGAGAGCACTGACAAAGGGTCCACTGAAAGGAGAGAAGGGCCAGAGTCACAAGGAAAGGGAAAGGAAGTGGTTGTTGGAACAACAATCGAAGAAGAAATAGACATAACAAGGAGAGAAGATCTAAGTGAAGGAGAATTGAATGGTGATCAAAAGTTGAAAAGAAAGATAATAGCAAGTCGAAGATACGCAGGTCCTGATTGGTCGTATGCAACTACAAGTGAATGACAGCAAGAATCTTTGTCTTTTTGTTTTGATAGAGACATTCCATCTCAATATTTTGGCACTTGAAGGAAGCTGATGAACTTAACTGTCGAAGCAATTTGGAACATTTTTGAGAAAGAGACTGTTGAAAAGTAAGTGGAAAAGACTTGGATAACCTGATTTGACTTTTGATACCTGATCTTGACAAGCTGCTTACCGATTTTGACAAGGGATCCTGGAAGTGAAACTGAGAGCTGTAAATAATTGCTGAAAGAAGAATTTTTTTGGATTTTTGCTGCAGTTTCCTAAATTTCTCTTCTGCTTTCTGATTCTTTACAGATCATGAGTAATATTAGCCAGCAGGGTAGGAAAAATAGGTGCTGTAAATATATGAGTATTGGTTTGACGATTGTATGTGGCATATTGTTTGTGGTATTTATTGTGAGAATGTCTATTCTTGATAAGAGTGAAGCCAACCATACTTCTGCTTTTGAGACGACAACTGTATTAACAGAAATAGAGAAGTTTAGGTTAGATGAGAAGTATTTGCATGAGGGTACTAATGCGCAAGGAGAACTTTCTTCTAATGTCTTCTATCACTTGCTGAGTGAGTATGTTGAGACGATGGATGTGAGGAATTGTTATGTGTGTATGCAGATTCATCAGTTGAGGAAGGAGTTACTTACCATAGTCTGCCTCTAACATATGGTTAAGTTGTAGTCTGCTACTAACAAGATTTTATAACCTAGAGTACATTCAGTGTTTCTACTCCAATTATGATATGGTGTTTTCATTTGTCCCTATATTTTTTTTTTATAACTCTGTTTTTATTGAGTTTGAAAACCTGACCAACAAAAATACAGTGCAATGCATTTCAATGCAAGATATTACAGTATCATTGTGTCACATTTCTGGAGGACAAAGTTGAAATAAAATCCAAGGCAAGGGTCGACGGCACCAACTGCATAGTACATTTTCCCTTTTGCACCCCCACCATAAAGGATGCAAATGGAACCAGTCATTACACATATTGTAAATAACAAAGACCTAGCCTACTACAGTTAGTCGTCACTGAAGCACAGTGTACTTATTCAGCCCTCATCATCTATACTTTGAGCAGAGTTTAGATCCTCCACCCAGTGAACCGTTCCAATAGTGGTTCCCATGCAATCACGTCTTTCAGCGCTCCCTCCTCCCTTCGTGTAATCCGCATATATTGTTCCTCAGCTGCACCCCATTCTTTTAAATCTCGAATCCAGCAAAGGATAGAAGGGTTCCGGGCACTCATTCAGTCAATAGCCACCCAACACTTGGCAAACACCAAAGCCAGCTGTGTGAGCTTATATGGGATACTCCTACTCCGAGGTCTCTGCACTACACCTAGGAGGCATGTCAATGGTGTGGCCACCAGCCCCACTCCCGTAACTTCATCTACTCTCTCCATCACCTCCCGACAAAAATTGTGCACTGTCCTGCAGCATCAAGCTAAGTGTAGGAAGGAGGCATAGAAAGCGCCACATCTGGGACACCCATCCCCTCGTTCAGGATCAATCTTATTGAGACAACTAGGTGTGATGTATGTCTATGTACAAAATTAAAGTGTAACAGTTTAAACCTATTGTTGCATGACACCCTGCGCACCAACAACAACGCCATTGCCCAGTCAGCATCCTCAATGTGGTCTCCCAGTTCATGCTCCCAAGCCCGACGCGCCACACTTATCGCGCCCGGCTGATCATCCCAAAGTGCTTTATAGAACCAAGTGATCAAATGAGTCCCCTCGCCCCAATTAATCAGTCCACTCATACCGCCGATGCTTGAGGAGCCACCGGAAAACAACACCAGATCTTGCAAGCCACACTCTACAATCTGGCATATTGCAAGAACTGACCGGGACCCAGACCGAACGTGTCCCGGGCATCAGTGAAGGAGATGAACTCACCATTGCCAAATCACACCCTCCAAGCCTCCAACACTCCAACCCTCCAACCCTCCATGGACATTAGGTTGTCCATGTCCCTGAAGGGTGCTAAGTCCCAAATCCTCAGTTCTCTGTCAAACGGGGCCTGTTGTAACACATTCATTACAGTCTATTCCAAGATTCAGGCAGTGGTTCTGACCAAATAGGGGCCGACAGATTCCGACTGACCGCCCGACATAAATAAATGCACCAACATCCTCCCACCCAGCATCCTTGCAAACAGTCTCTTCTCCCAATTGTCAGAGTTAGTCATCCACTTAGCAGCATGTTGTAGATGCGCCGCATAAAAATAATGTCTAATGTTGGGAATCACCAGCTCTCCCTCTTCCATATCCCTCTGCAGCACGGACAATGCCACCCTACTGCACCACCCAGCACACACCAATGAAATCAGCAAGCTATCTAGCCGGCTAAAGAGCCGAGCGGATAACAGAAACAGAGAGTTCTGAACCAGGTAAAGACACAGTGGCAGGAACACCATCTTCGCCACAGCTACCCTCCCCATCACTGAAAAAGGTAATCTGTTCCAGAACAAAACCGAGCATTCCAGACCGATCTCCCACCTGAACCCCACTCTCAGTAGATCCTCCAGTGGCACCACCACAGAGTGATCCCAAAGGAAACATAAGCAATTGTTTCCTGTTCACCTGGAGGCCAAACACAAATCCGAAGGCTTCCAACAACCGCAGCACAGAGGCACCGGGACTAGACTCCCGGAGATATACCAACGCATCATTTGCATATAGAGAAACAATGTGACTAGTCTGCCCCACCCGAATGCCCCAAGGCTCCAGCTCCTGTCGGAGCCAGACCACCAGCAGCTCCACAGCCAATGCGAAAAGTAGCGGCGAAAGTGGGCAACCCTGCCAGGTTCCCCTGCCAATCTCCCAGGATTCCGAGAGCTCTCCTCCCACCTGAACACATGCTGAGGGCGCAGTACACAACAGTCTCACCCAGGCTCGAAAGTGGGGGCCGAACCCCATGCCCCGTAGTCTCTCCAGAAGATAGCCCCACTCTACTGTGTCAAAGGCCTTCTCCAGATCCAATGACACTAGCACCAGTTTGTCCTCTTCGCCCTCGGTTTCATGCAGAACATGTGCCAAGCGACACATGTTGTAGGTCGTGCTACGACCAGGGATAAAACCTCATTGACCGTCATGCACCAAGCTCCAGATTAACCCACAAAGCTGAGTAGCCAATACCTTGCACAGGATCTTTACATCATTGTTCAGCATAATAAGCAGGCGATAGGAGGAAGGATCACCAGGATCCCCTCCAGGCTTGAGCATCAAGCCCATAACGCCTTGGAGCATGGTTTCCAGCAACATGCCTTGCAGCCAGGCCTCCTCAAATATCACCAGCAGCCTCTATTGCAGGAGGGAGGAGAACCTCTGGTACATCTCGACTGAGAACCTGTCACCCCCCTAGACCTAGATTTCGACAGTGCCTCCACCGCCTCACTCACTTCCTCCATAGTTATCGCATCCTCTAGTGGATCCCTACTCTCTGGTTCCAACCGAGGGAGCCGCATACGCTGCAGAAACTCCCCTAACTCGTATTCTGGGACTGGAGCACCAGCCCTTGATACTCTCTGCAGATGTTCCACCAACACGTGAAGGATATCCTTGCGATTTGTAACCGTCTCACCCTTGGCATTTCTTATATGCACGATAGGGGCACCTCCACTTCCCGTTTTAGTATCCACGCCAATAATCTCTCAGATTTATCCCCCTCCCTGTGCAAGCACTGCCTGTATGCTCTAATTGTTACCCTACTTAGCATGTCCCAGCAGCTGTTAACTGACTTATACAACGTTACTCCCTTTCAACCTCTCTTGTGATTGGTGTCTGATGTTGCAGGTCCACCAATTTATCCTTCGCACTAGTGAATTCTTGTTCAATTTGTTTGCGTACCCCACAAGCAATGCCTATGCAGACCCACCTCACTACGGCATCATTACTTATGAATAGGACACTTGTTTGTGGCCAACATGGACATTCTTTGGAATACATAATTTATACCTGACGATCCGGATGATAAAGACATTACAGGAGAAGCCAATCAGCGACATGTGAACGGAGTAGTGGTAGAATTCATAGATTTGAATTTTAGTTTTATTGGACAAAGTGTGAAAATGTGATCCCTTGACCAAAAGGGACTTGGGAAGTCGTTTTAGGAAATTTAGCAGGACTGCACCAAGAGAAGACAAGCCATTCTCTCTATTCTTCTTGAGGGTTTACCTCTATCCTTTCGAGCTGCTTAAAGACTGCATTTTCTGAACTTTGATGCTGAATCCTAAATCCTTGCTGACTGAACTGATGTCCTGATGACAAAGACTATCTTATCTTGCCGATCCAATTAAGGAGAGGTATCCTTGTACCCATGAGTTTGTTATGCCTCTTTGCTTTTTCTTTCTAGGTACCAACCGCACTGTTTTGATAGAGCCATAGGTAGACGTTTTCCAAATTTGTGTTTGATAAATTGTTTTGCATGAAGCCCAACATGCTGATGCTAATTTGGTGTTAGTTAAGGATTCTCACTAATGAAAGTCTGCGATAATGAATAACGTTTGATGTTTTTCTTTGCTGAATCTAAATGAATGTGTTATTTTTTGCGCAAATTGTTCTTATTATTGATTTGCACTGTAACCTTAGAATGTGTAGTAGTTCAAGCTTTGATTAGATTGCGTTTCTTTCACAGGTTTGGACAGCCAGTGTTGTTGAAGTATGTGTACCATTTGATTTTGAGATTATTTTACGTGACCTTAGCATTGTTACTATAGGGAAATAAATATTCTAACTTTAACTAAAGGTGTGGTTATTCATGACTGAGAGGCCATGGTGTGTGACAATCACTGACTCCATTGATTACTAGTGATATTGAATGTTATTGATTATTGATGTTATTGATTAATTATTGACTATTGATCTGGATGTACTGGATCTAGGGTGGGAACATCTTAATTGTGAGTCAAAAGGTTCATCAACCTATTTGCGTCCCCTTGTAAGTTTACTTATTAAGGTCAGACACGCTAACACTGTCTAGAGCACACAATGTCTGGCAACAAAAAATATACTTTTTTTGTGCTGTTGTGCAGCCTCGCCTGTTTCTTGGGATGTACAGCTCAGAGTAAACCTACTCTCCCTTCACTGCTATGGGCGGCCGGCTCCATCCTTTCTTTGCTAGGAAGGAAGCAAACGCTAAAGCCAAGAAGCTGCTATATTTCTCATCAGCGAACCAGTGGGTGGAACTAGCAGACTGTGGACCGGAGAACAGCGCTGTGACCTTCGCATCTGCAGAGATCCTGAGCTGTGCAGTGGTGCAGAAGAGCCATTTTTCAATGTCAGATACTGTGTGCTGCATTTTCCTTCCCCGCTGCTTCTGGAGAGATAGAGCTTATCCCAAAGCAGCTCTCCCTTTTTAGACAGGGTGCTAACATCCTTATTTCTAACAGGGTGGTAATAACAGCTGTCAGTTTTGGCCATCCTAATTGGCCCTATGAACATGTTCAGGCCTCTTATTGCAGCAATGGGTAATTGACAACTATTATTGCTTGCAGGTGCAGGCACAATAATTATCCTGAAAGTTACAAAATAGTTGTGCAGGCTAGTAACTTCTCAGGGATGGCCTGGGGCAGAAAATAGCCACAGACACCAAACAGAAGTGGCTCCAATTAGTGAAACAGATAGCTAAACAAGCATTGGCAAAGTTAGTAGGTCTCGCCTATGCTAGAGCGATTGTCTTTGCCAATGGCCTTTAGATATATTGTACAGCAGTGCGACTGCTGTGCAGCTTGGCTGAAAGTTAGTGAAAAAAACACTATGATGCTCCCAGCGGCGCCTGCATCATAGTTTTTGCGTTTACTGAGAGGGGTGGGGCAAGCAATACAAGATGGGGGCAGGGCAAGCAAAACAACATAGGAGTTGGGTCTAAGGGACAGGGCAAGCAACACAGTGCAGGAGGGGATGACATGCAACACAACGTGGGAGGAGGACAGGAGGGATAAGGCAAGCAACGACAACTGGGCAACAACAACACCACAGAAGAAAGGGTGAATGTGAGAGAGAGGTGACCTATAAACACATGCGGTCTTATGGAGTGCTGCAACTAAAAGAAAAAAGTAGCTTCAAAAGAGCGAGCAGTGGCAGGATACTGGGCTAGGAAGAGGTACTTGGGCCATGCTCTAGGGCAGGGGTCTTCACACTGGGGGGTGGGGCCCCCTATGGGGGCCTCAAGCAATCCCAGGGAGGGCACCAGTCTCTGGCCAAAAGAAGCATTACACAGAGAACAGTGTTTTGTTTTAAGCAGAAACATGCTATTGCATTTTTAAAAAGGCAACAGTAATTAACTGCAATGTTTAAATACGTCTAGACAGATTTAAACATTGCCATCTTTATACAAATAATTGTGAAACATTCTGAGGAGGGGGCCCAATGATTTTTATTTTTCAACTGAGGGAGGGCACGGCATTACAAAGTTAGGAGACCACTGCTTTAGGGGAAGGGAAAATACACAAAGAGGAAATTAAACTGACATGCTCTGACCACAGAGAAGCAAGGAAATAAGAGTGACTATGAAGCCATTCAATGGTACATAATGGGCAAGCTCTAAACTCCCTGTAAGTAAACAAAATGTGTAGCAAACAACAGCAAATATGCTGCCTCAGGTGAGACCTAAAATTGGCCCACATTCTGCAAATCAGGGCAATGTTAAACATGTAAAGACATTCTGGGGCAGATTTAAGAGCCCCTAGCACCTCCTTGCATCACATTAGCATAATTTTGTTTGTGCTAATGTGGCCCAATAAGGCCAAAATTGCTGTTCCTAATTTACAAAGTGCTGTAATGCATGCGTTCCGGCACTTTGTAACCCTTTGTGCTGCATTATGCCTGCGCCAGCCATAAAAGGTTTCTTTGTGTCATTTTTATGGCACTTTTAACGTCTGCTCAGAGCAGGCGTTAAAAGAGGCACACCATTGTTTACAATGGGCTTTCCAGGATTAGCATCAACATTTTTTATGCTAATCCTGCACAGCTCCGAACTATCGTCAGAAATGTTGACCCTAGTTCCACTAACTACCGCCGTGGTGCGCAGTATCTTAGATATGGCGCATACATGGCGGCGTTAGGCACAAAAAAAGTGGCACTGCACTGGGTGCAGTGCCAGTTTTCTAAAATCAGGACCTCTGTATGGGAGGTTTTCAAGGTAAGGGTGACTGCATGCATTTGTGCTTGCTGCATATAATGTTTGTGGCTACATCTGGGAAACAAACAGTAAAAACCGGCCCAGCAGACTGTAAAACAGGCCCACAAACAGCCACAAAAAAGCCAATGCATTGACTTTTCAGATCAGCCCTTCTGGCACGGTCAGATTGCTTTATAGGCAGACTGACTTAGCTTCCTCCACTTTTCTCTGTCCATCTACGCAAAGTCCTCTCAATCTGATCAAATGCCCAAAGCAAAGGTAGCCCCTTAATTGGTTATCTTTGCTCTAAATTCAATAGTCTATTAATTCACTGCTTCTACAGTACATCTACAAAATAGGGGTTGTGAGCCTGCCAGGAAGACGTTCTCTGATGTTAGGTTAGAAAGCAGTGCATAATGCTCAGTTTCAATATTGTAGTACTTACTATCAACTTAGTTAGCCATGCTGTATGTAGTCTGATAGTGATGTTCTAAGCGTCATGAAGCCAGCTTTACAAAATGCCAATTTTTACTTTTCAAGAGTTCATTGGTGTCACATTGTTGGACTTGGCCCTTTCTGTTGGGTCATCGCAAAACCTTTTGCCTTCACTCTCCTGTTTTCTGAACCCATTTTTGTTGGCCTTTAGGACTCTGCACGCTTTCCATCTGCTAGCCAGTGCTTAGGTTCTTGTGCTCTCTACTCTATGGTAAAATGGATTTACACCCAATTGACACATTTAATTTATTTGTAAGTACTAGGTAAAGTGGTACTACATGTATCCATGTTTAAATGTTACTAATGGGCCAGTAGCACTGATTGTACAACCTACTTAAGTAGCCTTCTAAATGTGTTTCATGCCTGCTAATGCAGCCTATGTGTGAAGTTTTAAACTACCATTTCGACCTGGCAAGATAAACCTCTTGCCCAGCCCAACCCCTCTTTTTTACTACATATAAGTCACCCCAAGGGTAAGCCCTAAACAGCCCATAGGGCAAGGTGCTGTGTATTTAAAAAGTTAGACATGTACTTTTAAGTTTTACATGTCTTGGTACTACTGCAAGGCGTACCTCTCCCACAGGATAACATTGGGTTACCTTATCACACTGAATAAGTAATAACTTTCAATTCGGTGCAGATAGGGATGCCGAGTTTGGTGTCTAAAGAATTATAATTTTAAACCCTCCCTAATGGTAAAGTCGGATTTTAAGTCACAATTCTGAAAAAGCCACTTTCAGAAAATTGGCACTTTCTTGTCCTAATCATTTGGTGCTTGCAGCCTGTATCTTGAGTTAAATGGCTAGGTGTAGCTGACAGGTGGTGTTTGTGTATTGCTCACAGTGTGAAAAAGGGCAATAGGTGTTGGCAGGATGGCCCATCACTGACTTGATGAAGGAGAAGAGCTGTCATCTACCACACTTGAACATCACAAAGGCTCTGTCTAAGCATACTAGCAAAGGGTTTGACACTAGTCTTTTGTAACCCTAGAGAAGATGGGGCCAGGGCAGGGATTCAGTAAACTCTGTGCACCTCTGGGAGTGGAACCTCCAAAACCTTCTCATACTACTGAAGCGGGCACCAGGTATAAATATTGGGCCCTCAGACCCAACTCTTTTGTACATCTCTGGAACTGTGGAAGACTTTCCTACTGCCTGAATGGAAATGGAAGGACTGCACCTGCATCCTTAACCCAGGATCACCAGAGTGACTCCATGGGTTAATTGGCTGGCCTCCTGATCGGAGCCTCAGGGACAGAAAAAGCTCCAATCATTTTGATCCCAGCACCAGGATCTACTTGCTCCCAAGTGGTGCCACCCCAGTCCTGATCCCTAGAAAGGGGGCGTGGAGGTGCTCTGCCAGCCCAGCTGTGGTCTTGTAAGCAGAACAGACACTGTGCAATGCATCTCCTCGTAGCTGCATAGGAACCAAAGCAGCGCCACACATTCCCCAAAGCTGGATCTAGCATCACATTTGCAGCCAGAGTCTCCTTGGAACAACGCTGCATGGTGCATCCTCAATGCAGGTATTGCATCCCAAGCCTCCGTTTGTGACATCCTCAATAACATTGCTGGACTTCATATCTTAACCCCTCAGCTTCTTCAGAACTGCTGGTGTGTGATGCTGCTGGTGTGTGATGTTCCTTCAACCCAGGACCTCACATCGCAAGCCCCTTGATGACCGCATCCCTGACAACGACTCAGGACTCTGCCTTGCAGCCCCAGAGCTTCCTCAGAACTGTCGCTGAGCAATGCATCTTCAACACGGGATCTTGTAAATCTCTGCAACCAGGATTTAAGGTGCTTTGTTCAGCAGGCCTGACTTGGTCCTGGTTTCCAGCCCACTCTCCATTGTGATCAACCTGAACTTGTGACTTTGTCCCGGTCTGGCATGTCCAGACAGCCACAGTTGTCACTTTGTGCTTCTAGGCACTATTTTTACCTAAATCTTTAAAACTGCACATCTCCGGGTTCTACTGATTGGATTTTTGAAGTTTTGGTGTTTTGTTGGATTTTTCTGGTTTTGTTTTTTCTCTTTATTACTGTATGATGTGCTGCATAAATACTTTACTCATTGCCTCTCAGTTAAGCCTGACTGCTTTGTGCCAAGCTGCTAGATCACATGTTAATTTGGGGTTTACTTGTGACTTCTACTTGACAGAAATCGTGGTTGCAGCTTGAATAGGGTTTAACCTCCCTAAACCAGCAACCAAATTTCCAACACACTTGCATCAGTGCAACTGTGGTTACAGAGCACTGTGTCCTGCAATCCTCACTTTAATTAAGGATCTATGGGTAGCAACTCATGCATGAACCTGGCCTGAAACATGCAGAACAGACGAGTGATGGGACCACTTGAATGGATGCAATAGACAAAGGACTTTTATGTATACTTAGACACCATTAGGAACTCACAAAATTTACTTTGATAAGCCACTTTGATATGCCATAAATTATAAGAGGTTTTAAACATTTGCTAAATATTGACATTACAGGAGGAGTAGGAGAGGTGGATGAGTATGCCACAGCAATTACAATGTTTTATTCCAGGTTCAATCCTATCTACTGGTACTATTCATTGTATAGGTCAGTAGAGCACTTTTTAAGAAAGTATGGGGCACATTACAACATTGGCGGTAAGTGCCGCCTACCACCGCGGCGACGGCCGCCAAAAGACCATCGCCGCGGCTAACATCCGTCCGCCAAAATATGATCACAGCTGGATTTCCGCCACAAGAAGGACAGAAATGTGGCTGTGGCCATACTAGCGGACGATGTTAAGGTGGCACTGCTACGACCATCAGCGCCACGCCAGTAGACCGCCACCAGCCGTATTATGTCAAATAATACAGCCTGGCAGTGTTCTGCTGGCGGGCGCTGCTAGCGGTAGCAGCGCCCCGTCTCCTGCTGGAAGACCCATGGATGCAGTTAAGTCGGGTTTTCCGACAGGGTAGGGGGTTGAGGGGTGTTGTGTGTGTATGGGGGTGTGTGGGCAGGAATGTGTGAGGGAGTGCGTGAATGTGAATGCGTGTCTAGTGTTGCTTGCGTGTGTGTGTGTGCATGTGTGAGAATGCGTGTATGAATGGAAATGTGAATGCATGTCTGCGTGTCAGTATGAATGTGTGTACGTATGCGTGCGTGAATGAATGGATGCATGCGTGTATGCCTGTGTGAGTGAGTGTGTGCCTGGGAGTGTGAGTGTATGGGGGTGGGATTGGAAGGGGGGAGCGTGGATGGAGGGTAGGGTGGGGGGCATCTGGGGAGTGTTGGGGGTGGTTGGGCCTCCTGCCAGTGATGGTGGTAGGCAGAGTTAAAATGCCGCCAGCAGTACGGTAGCGGCCGCCGGGTTGGAGATTGTTATCTCCAGCCCGGCAGGTGCTACCGCCATGGCGGTCGGTGTGGTATATTGGTGGGTTGGCTTCAGCCAACCCACCAATATCATAATGTGGCAGTATGTACAGCCAACCTGTTGGCGGTACTACCACCAGATTTACACTGACCGCCGGGATCATAATGACCCCCTATGTGCCAAATGTATGAAATTTTTTATCACTTCAATTCACTATATTTGTTGGTGTGCTACAGCTGTTTTGTACTATGCACTAAATTATTTTGAGAAGTCTGCAAGGTTGCCTCTTAATATTGGTTTAGAAATTAATTACGAATCATATTTTGGGTGTGGCATTATTTTGGGCTTCCCTTCCAAATTGCAATTCCTTTCCATGTGTATCAATGGTTTGTGACCGTAATAACAATTGCAAATAATTGAAGAGTTACTGATCCCAATGTTAGTGTGATAGTTGTTTTGCAAAAGGGAATGGGTCTCATTTGGACCGCTTCCTCTTTATGAATTGTAGAAAAAGTTCTCCTGGCTTGTAGGCAGTGGTCCAGGAGACATCTGGCAACTCTCAGAGAAGCTTTTTAAAAAAAAAAGAAATCATAAAAAACAGCAACATTTTCTTCAAGGAAATTGGGCTGCACATAAAAAAGTTTATTTATTTAAATTCATCAACAGGCATGGTGGTCTGCTAATCCTTGCAGTTACCCAATTGAAGGAAGACACAATTTGTGACATACTTAATGAATATGTGAATATTCTTTAGGTAGGTTAGGTTGTGATTCATGCTGGTTTAAATTTTTAAAACTGACCTATTAGTACAAAGTGTACATTCAGCACTGGTCACAAAAATATCGGTTGCAATTGGCAACCAATTTTTGGGACCAGTATGATACATTGGTCACTAAATTACTTGTGTTGTCATTGAAAAATACAAAGTGATGTTTCATATTCAGGATTCTCCTTTCGAAGTTCTAGGCCCAGACCCAGAGGTGTAACTTCATGAGGAAGAGTTTAGGGTGTTACACCCCCTCCCAAGAAATTTGTTTCTGGTAAATAGTTGAGTACAGGTGCTTTCCACAGGGTATAGTGAGGTGGCCATTGGATTTCACCAGGAATTGTGACATAAACACAGACAAAACCTATACACGCTCTTTCCCTCTTGCTTTGAAAGTCTTCAAAACGGTGATTATATTACAAGATATTGGCCCTCATTATAACATTGGCGGTATTGACCGCCTACCAATGTGGCGACAGCCGGCAAAACACTGTTGCCTTGGCTACCCACCGTCCACCATATTATGACAGTGGCCGAAATTCCACCAGAAGGATGGTGGAATTCCAGCTACGGTCATGGCGGTGGAGGGCGCCAGCAGTGCCACACCAGTAAAACGCTGCTGACTGCATCATGACACATGATACAGCCTGGCGATGTTCTGCTGGCTGATGCTGCTGCTGGCAGCAGCGCCACATCTCGTCTCCTGCCGGAGGACCCCCTGCAAACAGGTAAGTCGGGTTCTCCGAAAGGGAAGAGGGTGGGAGTGTTGTGTGTGTGTGGGGAATGTTTGTATGAGGGTGTGAGTCGTGTGGAATGCGTGTGTGCAGGAATGGGTGTGAGTGTGCGTGTATGTTGTGTCATGTGAATGCGTGTGTGCTTGTATGTTTGTCAGTGTATGTTGCTGAGTGTGTGTATGAATGTATGCATGCATGGGTGAATGTGGGTATGCGTGTGTGTGTCTGTGCATGTAGGTGTGTGTTTAATGGGGCGGGAGTGGGAGGGGGAGTGTGGGGGAGGGCTCTGGAGAGGGGTGCGGGGAAGGCCTCTATCAGTGCCAGGGAAGGAATTCCATGGCACTTATAGTGCCTACCGCCATGGTTTTCGTGGTGGTGAGTTTGCCACAAACACCATGGTGGTAGTCGGGTCAAAATCCTGAGGGTGGGATTGTGACGGCCACCTGGCTGGAGACCGAAGTCTCCAGCCTGGCAACTGTTACCACCCTGGGGGATGAGTGGTAAATTGGCGGTTTGGCTTGAGCCAAAACCTCCAATGTCATATTTTGGGAAAGGTACTGCCTGCCTGTTGGCAGTACCTTTCTCCAAAATAACACCGTCCACCAGGGTTCTAATGAGGGCCATTTTGTTTTCTCTCACTGTTTTCTTACCCCTACCAATCTGCAGTTGTCTCCGTTTCCACAGCCCTGCTTTTCGTAGAATATATTTTAACATTACATGGCAGCATGATTGTTGGAAAATCTAAAGCTTACACTCCCCCAATCATACTTATCAAGCTATGCCCCTGCCAGCACCAATCATGTTATCTATGAAAATTGCTGATCCACTTACAGTTTAGGGAGGTCAGGCTAAGACTGTGTTTGTGAGGATGAATTAATTCTTGAAGGGGATGGAGACATTTTTCACAGAGAGTATTGCATTATTAAAAGTAATGGTGGAGTTTATGGCGGATATGTTTGGTAGGGAAAGTACTTTTTATGAGATTCTGACAGACAACAAGTTACAATTTGGATTTTGCAAATATTCTAGGTAGGAAAGTCCTCATTTTATTAAAGGCATTAAGGCAAGCATTATGTTATATTATCTGTATTTTTATAGCATGCTAATCACCTGTGAGGGCATCCCAGTGCTTATAGCAGGTGTATGGGGGCAGCCTTGTGAGCTTATTCAAAAAGCCAAGTCTTTAGCATCTTGCAGAAGTCAAGAAGAGGGAAGGAGGCTCTGATGAGTTGTGGGAGGTCGTTCAAGGTGTTAGAAGTCAACTATGAGAAAATACGATCCCCTGCTGCTGCTTTTTTGTATGCACAGGGTGTATGCTAGTAAAAGTTTGGCAGAACAGAGGAGTCTGGTCTGAAAGATTGATGGAAATTATTGTGGCTCTGTAGGTAAGCAGGGCTGGTGTTGTGAAGTGCTTTGGAGGTGTGGGTCAGGAGTTTGAAGTGCTCATGCTTATGTGCCGGGAACCAGTAGAGTTCCCTAAGGTGTGGTGTGATGTGGGCTCGGTGTGGGAGGTTGAGGACTAGTTTAGCTGCTGCATTCTGGACTTTCTGAAGTCTTCTTATGAGCTGGTTGGTCATTCCTGCATACAGAGTATCACCATAGTCCAGTCTGCTAGTGATCAAGGCTTGTGTGACCATTTTCCTAGGGTTGTTCAGTAGCTGCTTGAAGATTTTCTTTCTCATCCATAGGGTGTTAAAGCAGGAGGAGACAACTGCGCATGTCCAGTGTGTGGTCTATGATTTCAAGGTTTCTTTCTTGTGAGCTGGGTGTGGGTGGTTCCAAAAAACAGTACAGTGCCAGGTGGAGTCCCATGGCGAGGTGTCCTCCCAAAGACCACCACTTCTGTCTTGTCCATGTTTAGCTTGCAGTAATTGGACTTCATCCAGATGGCCACTTTGTTCATGCATGCGGTGAACTTGTTTCTGGTGTTGGGTATTTTGTCCGAGAGGGACAGTATCAGTTCTGTGTTGTCAGCATATGTGAGGACGTTTATGTTGAGTTCGGATGATGTCTACCAGTGGGATCATGTATAGGTTGAAGAACATTGGGCTGAGTGATTAGCCCTGTGGGACTCTGCAAATGAGCCCCATGCTTCTGAGGAGTAGGATGGCATGATAAAGGTTAGGTTTTTCCACTCAAGGGCATGTCCACTTCATGGAATAGTCAGATCACAATGGGATGGGAGACATGTTGAAGGCCTCTGATAGGTCTAGGGCTGCAGTTTCCCCTGTGCCGAGAATCTGCTATGTAGGTGGTATCTGTGCTGTGATTGGATCTGAATCCCGATTGTGTGGTGTTAAGAAACCAGAATTTGGTGAGGTGGTCTGACAGGCAAGTGTTGATGGCTTTTTCCTGTACCGGGTAGGGAAGGAGAGATATTGGTCGGTTGTTGGTGAGTTTGCTCTGGTCAACTGACGGCTTCTTTAGGATACGTTAGGCATTTCCCTCTTGCTGTTTATTCACCTTAGCAGCCAGAAACAATACGAAAAGCAAAACAAACTTCAGAAGAGAAAATGACAACACCCAGTAAACATACATCCAATAAGCATACATCTAAGGTGCTTTATTAATACATTATGAATAGTCCATGTTTAAGCAGGCTTCCCTCTTTCCGGTTCTTAGACCTGACAGTCTTAGGGTGGTCATCCTCCAACTTTTTTCCTCCCACCCTCCACTTTTCTGACACTGTTTTAGCTTGTTTTAGGACTCTGGGGACTTTAAAACTGCTAACCAGTGCTAAAGTGCATATGCTCTCTCCCTTAAACATGGTAGCATTGGTTCATACCCAGTTGCCATATTTGATTTACTTGTAAGTCCCTCGTAAAGTGAACTACATGTGCCCAGGGTCTGTAAAATAAATGCTACTAGTGGGCCTGCAGCACTGATTGTGCCACCCACATAAGCAGCCCCTTAACCATGTCTCAGGTCTGCCATTGCAAGGCCTGTGTGTGCAGTTTCCCCTAAAGTGCTCTCCTAGGTCTTGGATTGAGCATGCCTCCTGTTCCAAAGTCTCACGGACAGCTAAGACTTCATCTACTGGCTTTTTGCTAGTTTTTTGACTTCAGCGATGTCTAGAACGACTTCAGCGCAGCGAGCACCGACCCTTCAGCCTGCTGCCGCTTCGTGGACACCTCTGCACGCAATGACCGCGGTCTGCAATGCAAGTCTGATGTTGCTGTGACACTGCTGATGTCACGTAGGGTCATCTCAACACTACAAAGTCAACACATCATGTCTTGACCCACCTGATCCAGCGACCCCGCCGGGTCAACAAGAATTGACGCATCGTTACCGACACCGCATCAGCTACCCCTGCAACCGGACAGAACCGACGCCTTGCCTCACCTGCCTCACGATGCAGAACTGATCCCTCATCTCCTCAGAAGCTGAAAGTGACTGACGCCGCACTGGCTCCAGTGACGCCTCTTCTCCCGACTCTGTGCAACATCCTTGTTTTTCGTTTTGCAAAGGTACTGTACCTGGGGGTCCGTGTGACCCTGTGATCGTCACTGGTGGTGTCGAATTATGGGTGTTAGACCTGATAGCCTTAGGGTGGTTACCACTAACTTTTTGCCTGCCTCCCTCTATTTTTTTAGATACTGTTTTTGCTGGTTTTAAGACTCTGCACACGTTACCACTGCCAACCAGTGCTAAAGTCCATATGGTCTCCCCCTATAAACATGATAACATTGGATCATACCCACTTGGACTATTTAAATTACCTATAAGTCCCCAGTAAAGTGCACTATATGTGCTCGGGCCTATAGATTAAATGCTACTAGTGGGCCTGCAGCACTGATTATGACATCCACTTAAGTAGCTCCTTAACCTTGTTTCAGGCTTGCCATTGCAAGGCCTGTGTGTGCAGTTTCACTGCCAATTAAACTTGGCATTTAAAAGTACTTGCCAAGCATAAAGCTCCCCTTTTTCTACATATAAGACACCCCTCAGGTATGCCCTAGGTAACCCATAGGACAGGGTGCTGAGTAGGCAAAAGGCAGGACGTGTACCTGTGTAGTTTACATGTCCTGGTAGTGTAAAACTCCTAAATTTGTTTTTTACACTGCTGTGAGGCCTTATCCCTTCATAGGCTAACATTGGGGCTACCCTCATATACTGTTTGAGAAGAAGCAGCTGATCTGAAAGGAGTAGGAAGGTCATATTTAGTATCGCCAGAATGGTGATACAAAATCCTGCTGACTGGTGAATTTGGATTTAATATTACTATTTTAGAAATGCCACTTTTAGAAAGTGAGCATTTCTCTGCACTTAGATCCTTCTGTGCTTTACAATCCATGTCTGGCTGGGTTCAATTGTCAGCTCCCTTGTGCAGTCACTCAGACACACCCCAAACACAGGATACTCAGCCTCACTTGCATACATCTGCATTTTGAATGGGCCTTCCTGGGCTGGAAGGGTGGAGGGGATGACACTTACATGTCAAAGGATAGTAGCCTGCCCTCACACAAAGGACTGCCACACCCCCTACTGGGACCCTGGTAGACAGGATTGAACTGAAAGGGGACTGTGCGCACTTCAAAGCCACTCTTTGAAGTCTCCCCCACCTCAAAGGCACATTTGGGTATTTAAACAGGGCCTCTGCCCCTACCAACTCCGACACTTCTGAGTTAGACACTCTACCTGACAAGGCACTTCCTGAAGAAGAGAACCTGAACCAGAATCTGCAACCTGCCCAAAAGAACTGCCTGGCTGCCCAAAGGACTCACCTGATTGCTTCCCATGAAGGACTGCTGCCTTGCTGTTGCCCTGCTGCCTAGCTGCTCTCTGGCTGTTCTGAGAAGTGCTCTCCAAGGGCTTGGATAGAGCTTGCCTCCTGTTTCCTGAAGTCTCAGGAAGAAAAAGACTTCATCTCTACAAGAAGGTCTCCTTGTGCGGCGAAAATCGATGCACAGCCTTCCAGAAACGATGCAAAGCCTGCATTGCGGTGAAAACTTCACTGCACGCTGAACTGGAACAAAGCAGCCCGACTTCGCAATGAGAAGATCGACCCAGCACCAGCATAGCAACTTGAAATTCACTGCACGGCCCACAGGATCGACGCACAGCCGAGTCAGAATGACGCAGAATGACGCAGCCCGACTTCCAGAGAGGAATCGATGCAGCGCCTGCCATGCGGTAGAAATTTCCACGCAAAGCCGACCGGATCTACGCAGCTCCTCAGACTTCATCCTGTCAGTGCCGGAAATCCACGCATCGTCCCCTGGGCATCTGAAAACCCCGCAACCCGAAGAGGATCCACGACCGAGCCCTGGAAATTGACGCACAGCAGTCCCTGCGTGAAAACTAAATGATGCATCGCCCTGTGCAGCTCGAGAAATCGACGCACACCTCTCTGTTTTCCACACATCTGCTCCTCTGCGGTTCTTTGCCGAGATTTTGAACGCAAACCAGGTACTTTGTTCTTGAAAGAGACATTTATTAAAAGACTAAAGACACTTTAATTAACTTTTACAGTAATATCTCAACATATGCTTATTGCATTTTAATCATTTTGACCTGCATCTTATCAGATAAATATTATATATTATTCTAAACATTGTGTGGTGTATTTTTGTGGTGCTATACTGTGTTATTGCATGATTTATTGCACAAATACTTTACACATTGTCTTCTAAGTTAAGCCTAACTGCTCAGTGCCAAGCTGCCAGAGGGTGGGCACAGGATAATTTAGATTGTGTGTGACTTACCCTGACTAGAGTGAGGGTCCTTGCTTGGACAGGGGTTAACTGACTGCCAACCAAAGACCCCATTTCTAACATTGGTAGCAGCGGTGGGATAGGACTTGTATTTGTGCAGTGACATACAATAGGTCAGTGTTCACTACCTACCCACAGTTGAAGGTCAACTTGATTTTTATCTGTTTTTCTGCAACCTCATTTTTCTAATTGACATTGTTTAACTAAAATCCTCACTCAACATGTGTCTGGCTGGGTCTCAAGCAGGAGATGAAGATTTTGATTTAGCCATGCTGGAGACCTACACTGTTAAGCAGCTAAAAGGATTCTGCAAGGATATGGCAGTACCCGCCCAATGTGACTCCAGAAAGGAGGAATTCCAAATAGTACAGAGGGCCTAGGCAGAATCCCAATCAGAGGAGGAGATTGAGGAAGAGGGTCCAGAGGCCCCTCAGAGTATTTTTTGCCATCAGTGGAGGATGTTACCACTGTAATTGTGCCCCCTGCCAAACCAGGGAGCAGTGTCTCTGACTGTAGCCTGACCGCAGAGGGAAGGAGGGAGAAAAGAGAATTTTGGTTGCAATTGGCAAAGCTAAACATGGAAGCAGAGGAGAGGAAAGCTCAAAGAGCAGCAGAGGAGAGGAGAGCTGAGGCTGCAGCTGAGAGAGCCTTAGCTGAAAAGAACATTTTGTTGGCTCATGAACTGAGTCTCAAGGAGCTGGATATCAAGGCAAGACAGTCTGAGTCCAGCAGTGATGGTGGGAGCATACATGCAGGACCTTTTGGGTGGAGAAAGGTTTGTATACCCAAGAATGTGGTGCCAAGTTATGTGGTGAGAGTTGACATTGATAAATGGTTGGCTGCCTATGAAGTTGCACTGAGGGCTCATGGGACCCAGAGGTTTAGTGACAGCACCAAACTTTCCACACAGACTTGGGTAGACTGTTTTGGTTTCTCCAATAAGGCACTGAATGAATGGGTGCGGGTCAACAAAGTAAATGATTACAAAGGATTATATGATTTGATTCTGAGAGAGCAGACTCTCACTATTTTTTTTACATAGTTGTGCCAGCACTTAGTAGACGGTAAGCTGACTGATCCCAGGAAGCTTGCTGAGGAGGCGGACCTCTGGGTTAGCACCAGAGTTTCCAAAAAGGTATCTGGGGGGAACACTCACAAAGGTGGTCAGGGTTCCCAGCAGAAAAAAGAGGGGGGAGAAAAAATTAAAGACAAGGAACTCTCAAAAGGCCCCCTAAACAATTCCCAAGGGGGGGTGGTAACCATTCCTCATCTAAATTTGGGGAGAAACCAGGGTACTTCGATAAGAAGATAGGGAAGTTAATTCCCAAATGCTTAAAGTGGTACCAGCATGGACACTCTAAGGGCGACTCCCAGTGTTCCAAGAGAGCACAGCCCACCAGCGTAGGGCAGACACCTGGGTTAGCTAGTGTAGCGCTCGGGGGGGAGACAGTCCCAGTTAGCTTTGGGGGACAGAATGAGGTGTTCCTAGTATCCCTGGGAGATAAGGAGATGGTGCCATAAGTCCACATGCCTGCCAATACTTCCAAGTATAGGCAGTGGGTCACCTTTGATGGGCAAAGGGTGGAGGCTCTGCATGACACAGGAGCCAGTATGACTACTGCCAAGAGTCAGCTGGTGCCAGAGCAGATAGTCCCTAATACATTCCACCAGGTCATAGTCGCTGACATTCGTGAGAGTCACCTACCGGTGGCTCTGGTTTCCTTTGAGTGGGGGGGGGGGTCTCTGGTACTCTGAAAGTAGATGTGAGTCCTGCCATGCCTGTAGATTGTCTGTTAGGCAATGATCTTGAGCATACTGCCTGGAAAGAGGTAGAGCTCAGATCCCACCTGGAGATGTTAGGTTTGCCTGAGTGGGTCTGCATGACCACAAGATCCATGGCTGCCCGGGAAGGGAGTCAAGGGCGTCTGGAGCCTGGAACAATGGCCCAGACAGCTGCAAAGAGGAAGGGCAAGAGCCACGGGAAACCCGCCTCAGATATTCCCACAGTGGTCGACGGGGTCCCTGAGGAGGAGGCCCCTGAGCCAACCCAGAGAGGATATTGGTGACCTGGGCAGCCTGCCTGAACTTGCTGGCTGGCAAGTAGAGGGTGAGTCAACCAGGGAAGAGTTCTGCAAGGTGCAGAAAGAATGCCCCACCCTTGAGGGTCTGAGGCAACAGGCCTCAGCCCAAGCAGCTGGTGATGCCTCTGGCGATCACCATATCTACTGGGAGAATGATCTCCTTTACAAGTGAGCCTATTGCTCCGGCCATTGAGGCAGCACGTGTGCTGGTGTTCCCCCAGTGTTACCGGGCCTTCCTCCTGGGTCTGGTTCACAACATCCCCCTGGCAGGACATCTGGGCCAAGACAAGACCTTTGCCAGGCTTGTCACCGACTTCCATTGGCCTAGAATGCGGGTAGCCTCAGATGCCCTGAAGGAAATATTTACCTGTGTGGGATTCCCTAAGGAAGTTGTGTCTGACAGAGGCACACACTTCATGTCTGCGTACACGAATTACATGTGGGATGAGTGTGGGGTGACCTACCAGTTTACCACCTCTTATCATCCTCAATCCAATGGGCTTGTTGAGAGATTCAACAAGACCCTTAAAGGCATGATCACTGGCCTACCTGAGGCCATGAGGCGTAAGTGGGAAGTCCTCTTGCCATACCTTCTCTTTGCTTATACGGCGGTGCCCCATAAAGGGGTGGGGTTCAGCTCCTTTGAGCTTCTCTATGGTCACCCTGTCAGGGGACCGCTAAGCATTGTGAAAGAGGGCTGCGAGAAAGCTCCCAAGACACCTCCCCAGGATGTGGTCAGCTACATGCTGGCCCTCTGCAACCAAACCCAACGCTTCTGGAAGCAGGCCAAAAGTAACCTTGAGGCCAGTCTAGAGGTGATGAATGAGTGGTATGACCGGAAGGCCACTCTGGTCGAATTCTCACCTGGAGACAAGGTTTGGATAATGGAGCCAGTACAGCCCAGAGCTCTCCGGGACAGCTGGACTGGCCCATTTTGAAATCAAGGAGCAGAAGGGTGAGGTCCCTTACCTAGTGGACCTCAAGACCCCCAGACACCCCCTAAGGGTTCTCCACCATAACCGACTCAAGCCTCATTTTGAGAGGTCTGAGGTCAGTATGCTCCTTGTGACAGATGGGGGCATGGAAGAGTAGTGTGAACCTCTCCCTGACCTCCTTGCTGCCAGTGGAGGGTGTCAATCTCTCTGACTCCCTGACTCTAAATCAGAGAGGAAACTGCTACGAGTTGTTGAAGCAGTTCTCTTCCCTGTTTTCCCTTACTCCTGGACTCACCCACTTGTGTGTCCATGATATTGCCACGGGAGACAGTCCCCCCTGTAAAAAACAAAATTTACAGGTTGTCAGATAAGGTGAAGGCCAGCATCAAGGAGGAAGTTGCCAAGATGGTGGTCCTAGGGGTTATTGAGAAGTCCAGCAGTCCCTGTGCCAGCCCTTTGGTGCTGATACCCAAGGCTGCTGCACACGGTGCCAAGCCAGAACTCCGGTTCAGTGTGGACTACCGGGGTCTCAAGTCAGTCACATGGACTGACGCTCACCCCATCCCCTGAGCTGATGAGGTCGTAGAGACAGACTAGGCGCAGCCAAATTCCTCAGTACTTTTGATCTCACATCAGGGTACTGGCAGATCGCCTTGATTGAGGGGGCAAAAGAGAGATCTGCATTTTCCACACCTGAAGGCCATTACCAGTTCCGGGTGATGCCCTTTGGGTTGAAAAATGCCCGCTACCTTCCAACAGTTGGTTACTGGGGTCCTAGCTGGCAAGAATGCCTTCTGTGCAGCCTACCTGGACGACATAGCTGTCTATAGTTCCAGCTGGGAGGAACACCTGCTCCACCTCAAGGAGGTGCTTCAGGCTCTGCAACAGGCAGGCCTCACCATCAAGGCTAGTAAGTGCCAGATTGGACAGGGTTCCGTGGTGTACTTGGGACACCTAGTAGGTGGTGGCAAGGTGCAGCCACTCCAGGCCAAGATTGAAACATTCAAGGGCTGGCATCCGCCTAGAACACAGACTGAAGTGAGAGCCTTCTTAGGCCTCACTGGATACTACCATAGGTTTGTCAGGGGCTATGGAGCCATTGTGACACCCTTGACAGAACTTATTTCCAAAAAGCAACCTAGGTTGTTGAATTGGACAGAGGCTTGTCAGAAAGCCTTTGACTCCCTGAAGGAAGCCATGTGTACGGCCCCCTTGCTCAAGGCCCCTGACTACTCCCGGGACTTTATTGTGCAGACAGCTGCTTCAGAGCATGGCATAGGGGCTCTTCTAGCACAGCTAAATGAGGAGGGCCTAGACAAACCATTAGTCTTTATTAGCAGAATACTATTACCACAGGAACAGAGGTGGAGTGCTATTAAGAGAGAAGCATTTGCTGTGGTCTGGGCACTGAAGAAGCTGAGACCATATCTGTTTGAGACTCACTTCCGGGCTCAAACAGACCACAGGCCCCTCAGATGGCTCATGCAGATGGGGGGTGAGAATCCTAAAGTCTTGAGGTGGTCCATTTCCCTACAGGGGATGGACTTTACAGTGGAGCATCGCACGGGGATTGACCACGCTAACGCTGATGGTCTCTCCAGATACTTCTGCCTTAGCAATGAGCATTCCCAGGAGGTTGGGTTGTTCTCCCCACTTTCAGCTGGGGGGGAACACATGTTAGATTTGACAGCCTTAGGGTGGTCACTCCTAACTTTTTGCCTGCCTCCCTCCATTTTTTTAGATACTGTTTTTTCTGGTTTTAAGACTCTGCACACTTTAAACTGCTAACCAATGCTAAAGGGCATATGCTCTCTCCCTTTAAACATGATGACATTGGATCATACCCACTTGGACTTTTTAATTTACCTATAAGTCCCCAGTAAAGTGCAGTACATGTGCTCGGGCCTGTAGATTAAATGCTACTAGTAGGCCTGCAGCACTGATTGTGTCACCCACTGAAGTAGCTCCTTAACCTTGTCTCAGGCCTGCCACTGCAAGGCCTGTGTGTGCAGTTTCACTGCCAATTCGACTTGGCATTTAAAAGTACTTACCAAGCCTAACACTCCCCTTTTTCTACATATAAGACACCCCTAGGTATGCCCTAGGTAACCCATTGGGCAGGGTGCTGTGTAGGCAAAAAGCAGGACATGTACCTGTTTAGTTTACATGTCCTGGTAGTATAATACTCCTAAATTCATTTTTTTACACTCCTGTGAGGCCTGCTCCATTCATAGGCTAACACTGGTGCTACCCCCATATACTGTTTGAGTAGTAGCTGCTGATCTGAAAGGAGTAGGAAGGTCATATTTAAAAATCCTGCTGACTGGTGAAGTTGGATGTAATATCACTATTTTAGAAATGCCACTTTTAGAAAGTGAGCATTTCTCTGTGCCTTACAATCCGCGTCTGGCTGAGTTCAGTTGACAACCAAAGACCCCATTTCTAACACTGGGGAACAAGTCCGTCCACGAAGCCATGATAGCCCCAGTTGGAGCTATTGTGTTTCTAAGCGCTTTAGTTGGATTTAATCTTTAAAATCTCATAACTCTGCTTGTGTACATTGGATTTTCATTGTTTCAACAGTATTTTATTCAGATAAATATTCTCTATTTTTCTAAACCTGTGTGGTGCCTTTTTGTGGTATTTTCACTGTGTTATTGTGTAAGTTCTGCACTAATACTTTGCACATTGTCTTCTAAATTAAGCCTGACAGCTCAGTGCCAAGCTACAGGAGGGTGGGCACAGGATAATTTGGATTGTGTTGTGACTTACTCTGACTAGGACTGTGGTCCCTACTTGGACAACTACTCTGCCAACTAGAGACCCCATTTCTAATACTTGTTCTGACCAAAATTTATTGAGATTATGCAAAAACAGTAAACGATGAAGAAGAAACAGATGATGCAGAGAAAACTGGTGATAATCCCTTTTTTATTGTCTGATGAATACTTCGGTAGATTGAGGTAGAATAAACTGTGGAACTACAGAAAGGCAGAACAAAGTAAACAAAAAAATGTTACTATGAAAGGCAAAGAAGATGTTTCAGAACAGACTAGTGTCAATACTTTTGAGGAGGGATAACACTCACCTTCGTTTTCTTAAAAATAAAATAGATTATTTGGAAAATCTGCATTTTATATCAAGATCAAACGCTCCTAAACCATATTAACCAAGAGAATGTAGCATGAGATACAGGTTTGCAATAAAAACTCAAAATGTTTATGGAGAGGAATCACCAGCTGCTCTCTGAATGTTCTCCAAGCCACCTCCTACCCAGAAACATTTGAAAGCCATAACTCTTCTGGAGGAATGGGCACCAAAAACAAACAATTTAATACTAGCTTGGACCATAACTCACTTAACTCATCTAGTTAGAGTGGAGCAGTAGACAGTGGAATGTGGTTGAATTAATGAAATTAGGAGCTGGTCTGAAGATGTTCTAAGAGAAGAGGTGTGCTGCTAGTATTACTTGATACAGCTCTTAAATCAAAGTTTTGAAAGATCAGGAAAAGTGGGATACTTCACTAAGAACAAAATAGTCTTTGTTGTCCTGTAAATGAAAAAAGTCTCTGACAGAAGCAAACTACCTAGCTGAGAAATCCAAAGCTCTAACATTCAAAACCAGCTTAGCTGATAAGGCTTTTAAAGTCAGGGATGAAATTATCAGGTCATGAATAAAAGAGGTTCAATACCAATTAAATCTCCCATAATGAAAAACATTTAGTAGAAGGAGGAATACTCATTATTATCCTTAAAAACTGTAGATCAACGGATGTTCCTCACCTTGATTTCCGACAATGTACTGATGATTTAAATAAATCATTGATCTATGAGTATTGCAAACCCTATATGACATACCTTAGAAAGCTAAATGACTTTTTCTATAGTTGGGGTAGCTGATGGAAAGCAATCAGAATTTGATTCTGAACACCAGTGAGACCTGGCTGATCATGCAGATTTGAAAACTCCTGATGTTGAGGGAATGCAGGCATATTGAATGAATCTGCAAAATTCATTCAAAAGTCCGGGACACACCTGCGAGGAATGATACCTTCTTTGCCACCGGCTGCAGGTTGCTCAATAGGATTAGCTTGTGAAGCTGACCTGTTGTACCTCAAAGTAAGAAGGTGAAGGTGAGAAGGGAAATTGGGATGACTACTGACATTTCCAGGAGATGTGGAAACCAAGGCCAAAATGGAGTTATAATTAGTGTTGAACTAGATTCCTGATTTTTGACATATGGAAATCATGAGAAACAAAGGAAAAGCATAAGCAAGCATGTGATTCCAAGAATGGATCCAGTCTTCAACTGTAGAAAAGAGGGAAATGGGTATTGAGCCTGTATGTCAAGAGATCTATTGATAGAGGACCCCATGTCATGTGAAGATGTAGGTATACTTATATGAGTAGTTGCCAATCACTGCAATCTTCGAGCTGCATAAGTGCCAATCCACATTAATGTTCATTTGAGCTGGAAGATATTCTGCTATCACTGAAAAGTAAAGTAATGAAGAAGATGGTACTCCCAAAACTATTTCACAAGCATTCATAGAATCTTTGAGTGTGTAACCTCTAAAAGATTGATATAGTTTGCATTGGTGAGACTGTCCATTTCCAGTGTGACTGAACAGCTGTCAGGAATAAGGCAATCCCCGGTCCAGGTCCCACCCGAGCACGTTGCTCACTATTTTGAAGACTTCGATGCAGTCAGACCTCGTGGGGAATTCTCTGGAGAAGAGCAGAGTTCCTGCATGGCAGAGTGGCATCCAATCGAAGTATCCTTGTTTCCATGGTGAATTAAAAAACAAGTAGGTCGTACTTGTAGCGGTAAGGCCTTGATGACTTCAATTTTGGAGGAAGTAATTTCTTCCAGAAGTAAAGCGCCCCTTAGCACAACGAGCAAATCGTTTTCAGTTTCCAGAGTACAGCAGCCTTGGCGCGATGATCAAAGGCATTTCAGAGCACAGGTGTAAAGCGCTCTTTGCACAACAATTCAAGTGCTTCAGTTCACAGATGTAAAGCGCTCTTGGCACGGCAATTCAAGCTCTTCAGTCCACAGGTGTAAAGCGCTCTTGGCACGACAATTCAAGCGCTTCAGTCCACAGGTGTAAAGAGCTCTTGGCACGGCAATTCAAGCGCTTCAGTCCACAGGTGTAAAGCGCTCTTGGCACGGCAATTCAAGCGATTCAGTCCACAGATGTAAAGCGCTCTTGGCAGGGCAAATCAAGCACTTCAGTCCACAGGTGCAAAGTGCTCATGGCACGGCAAATCAAGTGCTTCAGTCCACAGATGTACAGCGCTCTTGGCACAGCAATTCAAGCGCTTCAGTCCACAGATGTAAACCGCTCTTGGCACAGCAATCAAAGCGCTTCAATCCACAGGAGTAAAAGGCTCTTGGCACAACTATCAAAGTGATTCAGGCCACATGAGTAAAGCGCCCCCTTAGAATAATGAGCGTAGCGCTTCAGGAAAGATAAGTAAAAGCGCGTCCTGGTATTATAAGTAAAGCGCTTCAAGTTTAATGAGTAAAAACTTTTTGTCCTTTATAGTTGTGAATGTGAAAGTATTTTTGGAGATAAGCAAATCATAGTTTTCATTGTTTTTTGGAAAGCATAATATGTGCAAAGCATATTTAATTCTTTGAGATTTTCTAGGTCATGATCAAAGGTTTATGTTATGAATGCATAGATGTTACAGGATTGATATTCTGAGTAGAATCATAATCCAAAGCTCTTGCCATCTCTTGGTTCTAAGGTCGTAGTTTATTCTTGTTCCATGATGATCATAGTCCAAAGTTCTTGCCATCTCTTGGTTCTGAGGTCGTAGTTTATTCTTGTTCCATGATTCAAAGAAGGGGCTTTGCCCTCATTTCAAAAGGGGTCTCCATCTGATATCGGAGACGCATTTAGTCAAGAGTCTGTTGATGAGTTATATTTCTATGAACGAGTAAATGCATATTTGTTCTAAACTTTTCTTTTCAGATCTCTCTCCCTGCTGTTCCCTACCCTAATTCCCTTCCCCCGACTGGCTTCATCATAACTCTGTGCTATAATAGCTTTCTGAGTTGGTGACGCCGGAAGGTGGGCCTTTTTGTTCAGCAACGTGCAGATCCCGATGAAAGGACACTGTAACAACAGCAAACCAGGTTTTTGAGACAGACTGGATTGCAAAGGACCAAGGAAGAAGTTCTAAACAATTTATGTACAATAATGGCTCCTCCTGAGATCATTCACCGGCAGTAGTCAATTGCCCTCAATAAGGTCCACACTCTGATGAGCTTGCATTTGACTTTAACAGAAGATCCCAGGTAGATTTGAGAATGGGCTTTAAATTCTATGCATGAAGACGTTCCAACCACCAGTTTGCTTCTCTTCTTCCTTTTTCTCTTAATCTAAAGGAATCATGTCTGAGTAACTGAGACCTTTTGGGAATCAACGCATCTTTCGGTGTTGAGGAGCTTGGTAATAGAGAGGTCCCAGGAAAACTCTAGGAATACATGAAGCTAAAAGACTCACTTTTTACACTAGGTGGTGAAGGAATATAGTGGAAATAGTCAACTCCTTTATGATTGTGCTTATTTTTGATTCTTGGAGCAGCAGAGTGCAGGATGTTGAATTCACTAAGAAACTCAGAAGTTCCAATGATTTTTACCTCCACAACAAAGGATTTATGACAAACCCCATAATTTACAGCAAATGAACGTGAATGGCAATTTGTAGATGAGAACAGGGAGACAGAGCAGATTGATTCCGGGCCAATAGTAGGATATCACTGAGATAAACCAGCAAATCAATATCCAGGGAGCATAGGTGAGACACTTGTTGGTTGAGCATTTATGTGAAACATCATGATTTTTAAGAAAAACCGAAAAGCAGAGCTGTGAGTTGAAATATCTTGTCTTTCTATTTGAACAGGATACATTTTTGATGAGGAGGAATAATAGAAACAGACAAATAAGTTTTACTTCGATCTAAATGATTCATTCACTCTAGGGGCCAGAGATAATAGTGCTTATAATGACTTCGGCGGATGGAAAAGTCCGTCTGTCGAAGTCCTGATGGGTAGGTTGCTGCCAGTTTGGCAGCCTCCCTGCCAGGCCCATTACAAGTTTCCCACTAGGTCAGTAGGTGGAAACAAAGTTTATGCTTGCTTGCCCAGAGGGAAACGGGCTTCAGCATTGTCTCCCGCTCATAACAAAGCTGGCGGCAATGCTGTAGTGCGTAGGGTGCACCAGCACCCATTGCAATGTTCACTGTCTGCAAGGCAGACAGTGAACATTGCGACAGGGCTGGCCAGGGAGGCCTCTACACTGCCCATGCCAAGTGCATGGGCAGTGCGGGGCCCCCCTGGGGCACCCTGCACCCCGTCTCCACCAGCCTTTTCATGGAGAGGTTACCACCATGAAATTGCTGGAGGAGAAGGGGGTTGTTATCTCCAGGGCAGAGCAGCTTGCATCGCTGCCCTGGCGGATTAGGACCTCCAGCACCGCCAGGCCGACGAGTTTCATAAGGGCACCAAGGGGTTTGCAGTGCACTACAATGGTTTAAACAGGGCTAAAAGTTTGTATAACATAGTCACTTATAGGGGCTTTTAGCCAGACTTCATCAATCAGTCTGTGGTCGTGACATTCACATTTTTCTTCTACCCACTCTAGCATGCATCAAAGGGCAATGTTAGCCCACATCAGCCATTGACTGACTTCAATAGGAGTTACAGCATGCTGCCCTTTCACAAGGAGCACATCCACACACAAGGCAGTTCCCTTCGGTGCCAGGTATACCATGGTAATGTGTATTTTGTGTGACCAGAAAAACACTTTTGTTTTTAGCCATTGGTTTTTACAGATTTAATGAGGGTCCAGCAGCTTACTGAACAATACAGTTTTGCAACAACTTAGCAAAACAAGATAGGAATTGCCAAAGGTTGGCTGCCAAAGCCAGACCTACTGATTTTGCCAATGCTTGTTTTTTTGGGCAGCAGGAAATTGTTGATTTGTCCAGAGTCCCAGGCTGTTGAGCCAATACTGAGACTAAAACCTGCTTCCCCAGTTTGAAAATCAGAAACTATGGGTGTAACCCCACATCCTCTTCATAGATTGTTTTTATTGTTAAACATATTCTGTACCCTGGGTACTCAATCCCACTAGACCTTGTTTAGCACGCTAGTGCTTTATCCAATTTGCTGCTGATGCTGCAGAGAAAAAAGCAAACTGGAGAATCAGACGCACTCAGACACCGAACACACCCTGAGGAGTTTCAGGTGATGGAAGCACAGGCATTGTTGTTGCATGTACGGTAGCCCAAATGGGACCCAACACAAGCATAGAAGCCATCACCAATCCCATGGACAAAGCCAGCCAGGAGCAAAATGTATCCTTACACAATCAAGGATTCAAAAATAAACAAGACACAAATAATGCATGATTTGAGACAAGCAACTATTTAAATAAAGCTCTTACCTGTCTGCAGGAGCATTAAGAAAGAAAAACTGCTGAGGCATGGGCTCTTTATAATGTGTTATTGAAGCTTCTGTGTGGTATGCATTAGAGCTTCTATCCCAGGGCCTAACAGGTATTGTAGATTTCTTCTGAGGTTTATATTATTGTTTCTGGATGCTATGGATACTAAACAGCAAGAGGAAACGCATAATATTACTCTCCAGTATGTATACAAAATTGACCTCATTGGTGGTCCACTTGAAAACCGTTTATGTTCTCAGGAAAGTGGGACCTCTCTCAGGGTAAGTCTGAGAGAGACCCCTGCTAGCACTCTAGCCTTAAGATCTACCCAAGTGTTCTCTTAAGGGTCACTGACGGCAGTGATGTAGTTCCTGGCCTCCATCCCTTCTGTCTTCAATGTATCTCTCTCAACTCCTGTCATGCGCAGTTCTCTGTGTTGCCTTACTCTGCCCTGGGAAGGCATTCCATGGGTGCTGCATGGGTGTTCCCACACAATTCCCTTGGATTTTGACATATTCCCAGATTTACTAGAATTGGTAAACCTGGGAATGCGCCAAAATGCTATGCCTTCCCAGGGGAGGCGTAACGAGGAGAAATATCTTTATTTACCCTTGTTACTCCCTCTTTCTATGGGTGCTGCATTTTGCAGAACACATAGGGGAATATGCTGGGGATTGCTTTTATGTGGAAAGGTGACCAGACCTGCACAAAAATAATCCTGCATGCAACACAGACACCCATCTACCATGGTGGAATGGTGCCTGCATTGGCATTAGGCAGCCAAGAGGGTGCCAGTGCAGGGGAAATGGCAGAAATGTGCTGTATTGACTTAAGTACGGCGCATTCCTGTCCTTTCCCCAGTGCTTAATTTGTAAATAAAAAGGTGCTGGTGCTCAAAGCCCTCCTCTTAAACACGCGGCTGCTGCAATTAAATGTATGAACATGGAATACTGAGGTTGCGTAATCCTGAATCCATCTCGGACCTCTTCGATCCATATAAAGCCACTCCCTGCCCCTTCAGCTCACTCTTGCAGCTTTCTACTCTCTCCCATTGAGACGCTTTTTCGTTTTTCCCTTCCTCCGTCTTTCCCATATGTCTTTTGCTCGCAGCAAATGCTTGAAGCAGAAGAATAAGCCCTGGCCCTCAAAAATAAGTGCCGTGCTCATCACCGGAAACAACGAGCACAAATTAAGCACTGCCTTTCCCTATCACGCAGTGCATCACAGCAACGTGACTCGTTGCGCTGAAAGGCGTGACAAACGCGTAAATATGCCCCTCACAGTGGAAACCATGGCGAACTGTGCAGCCAGTCATTCAAGAAAAATGCGACTTCGAATTCTGCTCAGACTCAAAGACACTCAAAACAGTGTACAGTACAGAAGCCTCACCTCATGGGCACTATATGGACACCTCTCAGCATGCTTACATTTTGCACCACTCTGGTGAAAAGAGGGGCAGAAGGATCCTTACGGGGCACATCACCGAGACAGGACTTTGGGTGTCTCTCAAATATTCGCCAGATTGTCCTTGCGCAAAGCCAAATTGTACTGCTGTAGAAGCGCAGCCTGACTTTGCGCCAGAACATCTACACCCACAGACTAAAGATGAACGTTGGCACCCCCAGAAAAGTGTGTGCAGTCTTTGACTGCCTCTATACTCGTGAATGCACACGAGATGGTGCACATGGCTTGATGTTAAGGAACTTCTGAAGCCCGCCCCTGCGATTTCAGGCAAACCCTATCTTTGGAGGAAACAGAGGCTAATAAAAGAGGATTTTAGTTGTGCCTACAGCTGTCTTTGCAGGGTGGGTTTATTTAGTGTTAGGGTCAATGTTATTTGGGAGGTGAGTGTGAATAGGCGAGAGAGCTACCTTGTAACACAGAATTTACATTATAACAAGAACCATTTCTTCTAATGGAAAGAGGTAAACAATTGCTTCATAAAAACATGCCTCCAGTTTTTTTATTACAGTGTAATTGTTTTCTTATTACAGTCTAATTGTTACATCGCTCCTCAACCTTAACAAAACTGACATCACTACCACACTGTCATTACGTATTACATTTGAATTGTAATGTCACAATGCCTTCCCGCAAGATCCAGGAATCAGTGTGAAAAGCAGCATCCTGATCACAATAAATCCAAATACCACCCATATAATTAAACGGAAAAGCAGCTTTTCAGTTTCCATTTTTTTCCCTGAGAGCTCGGTCATTACTTAATGTAGATAGATTTTGGCACTGCACTTCTTTGTTACACAAGAGAAGAGTATTTACAGAGAAGATGAATCTATCTACTTGGTATGACACATCCTTAACCACAAAGGTGCCTTGACAACCATCAAAAATACTTCAAATACATTTTGCAACACATTACACGCTGCATATCGTTGTGTACGTAGGCTACCAAGTACACTTATCTGCAGTTTTGCAATTCTTGGATGGAATGAAACAAAATATGAGGCATGTAATAGTTTGAGAGAGATGGTTGAACCATACATTAGTAGAAATAACATGTAGTCTTTTATTTAAAGGTTATTACAGCTCACCTCAGAGTGCCATGACCTTTTAAAGACCACATCTTTTGTCCCATTCCTCTGTATGGCCACAGGCCTCGTTGATGACTTGCAGTGTTCTGACTATGCACAGTGAATAACTTTAACCCACATATTGCAGTACAATATTTTTTGTTTAGACCATCAGAGAAAGCATTCAGGAGTTAGACAATTCGTTCAGAAGCCCTAAGGGCAAGCAGAACTTATAAAACAGAAAGCTTGCAATTTAAGTGCAACCGACAGGCTAATGTCTTGAAAGCACTTTCCATTTCAAAACTTGTAAGCTACCGAGTGAAACCTTAAAAAGTGAAAAGATATACAGATACATTTCGGAATAATCAAAGAATAAAAAGTCTCTCCTTACTTCTGCTTCCTTGACTTGTCATCATATGAAAACGTAAGTTGAATTCAACGTTAAATACAACAGGCATCTCTCTGATGGGCAGCAATGCTTTTTTTGTTCTGTTACACTGACTTCGAAATAAAAGAACCCTTGAGGTAAAACTTTTGGAAAACATTTCTCCACCTTTAAATTCTTATCCCCCTGGATTGCCCTGACACTGCCGATAATTGGCTATCAAAATACTTTGTGAAAGAGATATGGTATTCCCTCAAAAGATTTTGTTAAAGGTAAGTTATGGTTACCTTTTCTCGTATTAAACATTTATTTATAAAATTCGCAAATTGGCCATAGTTAGTGCGACATTGTAGTTAGAATGCAAAACTTGAAACATACTGAAAAACCTTAATTATAGTAAGTGGTGCAAATGATAACTCAAGTGCTGGCATATTCTGCTCTTGATATCATAAAAGAAATCACATGACAACTTCACTGATTGCCTTTCAAATAATATCTCAAATTACATCACCAATGATGTTGATGACAAAGGAAAATAAGAAGAATGTGTAGTGTAAAGTTCACAATGGTCTAGTCATGTGTCAGCCTCCTCCATCCTACCATACCAAACTGTGCATGGTATTCGGCAAAAGCTGCAAGGTCTGGGTGGAAGCTCTGATTCTCCATCAGCCATTGCTTAACTTAACCCAACTGCACATGGTCTTCAGGTGTCAATAGGAGGTAATGGATGCTGGGCCTGCCCTGTGCTCTGTCCCTACACCCAGAAGATGGTGCATGGCCTTCGGTCTCCATTTTAGATTCACGTTTCTAGCATGACATTTTTTCTGATGGTGACTTTTCACCTAGTTTTCTACTAACACGAGAATGTGCTGCACACACATTTATTTTCGGTAAGCATTGTGGCCGTTTAGTCTGCTCATTCAGTCTAGGTAAGTACAATCAGAATGCTATGCCTTTTTTCACTTTTCTGTGATCTTTAAGAGGCAACCAATTTGTGCTAGACAAACCACAGTAGCTGGTATGCACCTCTTTCACAGTGTTTTAAGAAGAGTGTTATTATATAAACAGTGTCCATGCTACTCTCATTGAGAGGAGCACCTCTTACTGGGCTCATCATGGAACTCTGTAACTATGGCTGTGAAATGTGACTGAGATGCAGATCTGCTGACTTCTACCTTCATGCTGCAAAGGAATATAGGGGGTCATTCAGACCCTGGCGGTAGACTACCGCCAGGGCCGGGGACCGCGGATGCACTGCCAACAGGCTGGCGGTGCATCCTTGGGCATTCTGACCGCGGCGGTACAGCCGCGGTCAGAAACGGGAAACCGGCGGTGTCCCGCCGGTTTCCCGCCGCCCTAGGGAATCCTCCATGGCGGCGCTGCAGGCAGCGCCGCCATGGGGATTCCGACCCCCTTACCGCCAGCCTGGCTCTGGCGGTTGACCGCCAGAACCTGGCTGGCGGTAACGGGTGTCGTGGGGCCCCTTGGGGCCCCTGCAGTGCCCATGCCAATGGCATGGGCACTGCAGGGGCCCCCTAACAGGGCTCCACTAAGATTTTCAGTGTCTGCCAAGCAGACACTGAAAATCGCTACGGGTGCAACTGCACCCGTCGCACCCCTTCCACTCCGCCGGCTCCATTCGGAGCCGGCATCCTCATGGAAGGGGGTTTCCCGCTGGGCTGGCGGGTGGCCTTCTGGCGGTCGCCCGCCAGCCCAACAGGAAACTCAGAATTACTGCGGCGGTCTTTTGACCGCGCAGCAGTATTCTGACGGCGGGACTTTGGCGGGCGGCCTCCGCCGCCCGCCAAAGTCAGAATGACCGCCATAGTCTGCACAAACTTAGACCAGCTTCCTGACATAATATCAAGATATAGGGGTTAGGCTGTCCACACAGATCTGGCAGAGGGTACCCCCATATAGGCTCTCTTTAGTATAGTATTAGATACAGATAGGAGTGAACCAACTTTAGTTACAAGTAACATGGTTGAACTGTTTATATTGTTCACCATACTAATAATGTTGTTTGCAATAACATGGATCACCTTTATAATAACCAGAGCTTATTCTTTTTGTAAGATTATGATCATTTCAATAAGTGTTTTGAAAATGCATTTTCGTACATTTCTTCTGTTTATCTTGG
This sequence comes from Pleurodeles waltl, assembly GCF_031143425.1. Taxonomy (NCBI): domain Eukaryota; kingdom Metazoa; phylum Chordata; class Amphibia; order Caudata; family Salamandridae; genus Pleurodeles; species Pleurodeles waltl. The sequence goes on from NC_090448.1 coordinate 1,130,478,316, forward strand.
GCATGCAGGGGAGACCAAACAAAAGGGTAGCTCTGTTTCCATGCATTCCTGAGGAGTAAGAGGGGTTGTGTTTGAGGTTATCAATAACATCTGTTACCCTGGTCAGTTTAGAGGTTTGGATGTGATAGTGTGAGCTAACCAAAACACAGCAACATTTACCAATAATATATGCAGACTAGGCTGACGGTCTATAGACCACCAGCCTTAAGGTTGCGGTTGGACCGCAGCACTCCATTCTGTCCGACCACCACATTACGACCCTGACGGTCGGAACATCATCCTCACCAGGAACATGGTTCCTGACGGGCTGGTGCCGGTCTGACTTGACCATTGAAAGGCTGTTGGAAAGGCTGTGCTGGGGGCCACTAGGGGGCTCCTTCACTGCACTGCCCATGCCCTGCAGACAGTGCACATTCCAAGGGTGCTGGTGTGCTACAGTATTGGTCTTGGCTCCTGAGCAGAGACCAGTGCTGTAGCACTGTTCCCACAGGTCTGACTAGTGGGAGTGCCATAATGCAAGGTTCCCACCTGGATGACCGGGGGACACATCGTAATATGACTGGGGGAGGCCTGACAGCTGCCTCCTCCCTGCAAGTTTGGTGGTCGGGTGTTTCCGACTGCCAAACTTGTAATGAGGCTCTAAGTCTCTATATTGTGAAGTCCTTCTTGCTATGTACACAGTCCTACTAATCTCGTAGGAATAGTATAACAAACCTATCACATCCAGTCTAGCTATGTATAGCTTTTATCAATGGAGAGTGGGCTCTTGGCTCAAAGCTTTGCATAGGACATACCATTTTCTGTCTCCATCTCCGTGAACCCTGCTGTGCACTGATTCCAGCCCTACCCATTGACCACCACACCAGTGTGCCCAGCACTCACGTGCTGTACCATAGATTGGATGCAGAGCCTTCCTTTGTACAGACCCTGTGCCAACATTATGTATCTAGAAAACCCACTAGGTATGTCCTTTGGCTATGCACAGTGGGGGTTGGCCACAAGTCTTGGCCTCTGTCAAGAATCCATGCCCAACGGATCAGTCCATAAAGCCAGCTACACACTATTGGTTTATTTCATTTTGTTTGTTCTACATGGTATTTTCATGTTTGCAGATTCTAAGTGAAGTCCAAATATCCAAAATAGCACTGTGAGTCTTTAAGTGTGATCATTTCCCTACTGCAAATGACCTGCCAATGCTTTCATGCGTTAATGACTGTATCTTCATAGCACTTCACATTTGAAAAGGGATAAAGACATAATTTGAACTGTCAAAACAGCCCTTTGATAAGTGAGAACTAATCATAATTTGGGGAACAATATTGAGGTGGGGGTTAATTTTCCTTGAATGATAATCTTGATGGGTTTTATGTGACATTTCACAGAATTTGTGGTTGCCATTAATTCTCATGGGACACTTCAGGGCTATCTCATGGATCCCCTAAAGCTAAAATAAATTTCTTCAAAAGTCGAACATAAAACAAAGTGTGCTTGATTAAAAGTTTCGCCTTCTTATCAAAGATCTGGGAAAGATGTGTGGTCATCCATGTAGTTACAAATTTGTGGAATATGCTTTTGCATAATTGCATGACATTGTGGCAAAATTACAGGAAGGAAGCGAGGACACATAAGGTCCTAAAATATAGTGCAAAAACAATTGCATTGTGAACAACAGCTGTACTCCAACATGCATTTCCAATAAATATATGCCATGAACAAAGTGTTTGCTGTAAAACTATACAGAAAACTATGCAACATTGCGTAATGACACAATTTCATGAATTGTGTGTAGTAAGTAGTGGAACATTATGCTAAATATGCTGCATGCCTAGTAACGACTATCTCCTAGGTGATTTCTAGTCTTTGTCCTCAGACAGTGGATGATGAAAGAATTTCTTGCCCCCGGTCCTCCTTCACCTATTGGGAGCCTTTGATACCATTGATCATGACACAATCCTTCTAGTCTTATGAATTACTATGGAGGGAACTCATCAAAATGGGAAATTATTTCTCTAATCCTCTTCAAATCCAGTTTAGAGCCTACGAAGGCTCAATCCATGTTCCCTGCTCTTCAGTCTCTAAGTAGATCTGCCTGGTGCTGTTCTAACAAAACCTCTACTATCATAAGCAGATGATACTGAAATATATAGTGAAACTGAAAGTTCCATCATAGCAGGATGAAAAACATGAAAATAAAATTGAACCTCCAGGAGATTGAATGTCTCGTTCTCTCCCCAAACAAAGAACAAGAGCTTCCTTCAAAGAGGATGAATAAACTCAGGGACATTGGACTCTTGACGAAAAAGAGCACTTCAGCAAAATCTCATATTCCAATCAAACATTCTTCACAATAGTTTCATACCGTACCTGTTAGATCTGGGGTTTCTGGTTGTCAGAGTATGCACCCTGTACAAGCGGGAACCACCACCCTAGTTAGGGCACGCTAGATACACACATGAATTATGGTCACCTTTTGGTACCTTGCCAGAGAGCATACCTTGCCAGAGAGCATTCAGGCCTACCTAAAGAGGTAATGCATAAACACACACATCCACACACACACACAGTAACACAATGAAAACACACACACACTCACACACAGAGTAACACAATGAAAGCACAAAAAAAAGACTCCACAGAGGTTTAGAATAGTAGAAATAATCTTATAACTCAATCGGGACCAATATGACAAAAATCCAATTAGTAGAAGTCGAGATATGAATTTTTCGATAAACCAAAAACAATCTTTAGAAGTCAATAACGCTAAAAGGTCAATTGAGGTCGCACTAGACCAGGGTGAATCCAAAATGCAGGGCAACCACTATAGAGGGAAGGCCAGCTACAGAACCCATGAAAGGTCCGCTGAGAAAGAACCTTGGATGCAAGAAGTGTCGACGTCGTGGACTTGATGCGTGGAGCAGAGGAGGAGATATGTCACTGTCGATCGCGGAGATGTAGATGATGCATTGGTTCTGAGCTACTCAGAGTCGAGGATGCATCGAGTGAGAGCGTTTAGGAGCTGCATTGTCATCGAACTCCTGGGTTAGAGCAATGTGTAACCGGCGAGCCACATAAGGTCGAAGATGCGTCGAAATCTGGGGACTATGCGTCAATGCAGGGTCCGCGACTCGGGCAGCAGTGCTAATGCATAATCGTTGGCTGGAAATAAGCTGGGTCTGATCAGCGCAACATATCTTGGGTTGAAGCACAGCCACTCATTCCCATGAACCCAATACTGGATTGGCCCCACTTGGCAGAAGAGGACTCTCAGCAGACAAATTTAAGGTGCTGGATGCAGGTTACAGAGAGTCTATTTGTCTCTGACACTGCAGGAGGCCAGGAGAAAAGCCAGCAAGCCCTTGGAGTCACTCTGGGTTTATATAAGAGGGGTGCAGTACCTCCTTAGCAGGACAGAGATCAGCAGGGTAACCCACAAAGCAGAGAGCAGGCCTTCCTGAAAAGCAGTCCAGCAGAGTGACACTCCTTGTAGCACAGCAGTCCTTGCTCCTGACAGAGATCTTCACAGGTCCAGTAGTGGATTGTCTTGGTAGGGTCAGAGACCCAGTTCTTATACCCAAATGTGCCTTTGAAATGGGGCTGACTTCAAAGAAGGGTCTTTGAAGTGCACAGAAGTCCTTTCTTCCTCAGCCCTGGCTCTATCAGTAGGGGGTAATCAGCCTTTTGTGTGGGGACAGGTACTGCATATACAAATGTAAGTGTCAGCACCCTCCTCCCTTCCTACCCATGGAGACCCATCAGAATGCCGATGAATGCAGGCGAGTGCTCAGACACATCCAACTTTCCTATATTTGTGACTGTCTAGAGGGAATGCACAAAGGGTAGCTGTCACCCACCTCTGACATGTATTGGAGACAGACTGCTGGCACACGGAGCAGTAGGAGCAGTGAAATGCGGACTTTCTAAATGTGGCATTTCTAAAATAGTAAGTTTAAAACTGACTTTACCAGTCAAGAGGATTTAACATTGCCAATCCAATGATATGAAACATGATGCAGCTTAAAAGTATTTTAAGGAATTCTCAATGCTGGCCTATTAGAGGAGTAGGCCTCACAGTACTGAACAATGGGTTTTCGAGTTTTCACTACCAGGACATATAAAAATGAAAGGTCTATTACCTACATTTTAGTTAGTTACATAGCACCCTTCCCTATGGGCTACCTATGGCTTACCTTAGGGGTGACATGTAATAAAAGAGGAGTTTAAGGCTTGGAAAGGGGTTTTAAATGCTAAGTTGAAGTGGCAGTGAAACTGCACACACAGGCTCTGCAGTGGCAGGCCTGAGACATGCTTAAAGGGCTAGTTAAGTGGATGGCACAATCACATTAATTCCCAGTGCTGGGCTATGAGAGGATTAGGCCTCACAGTAGTGAACAATGAGTTTGGGAGTTTTTCACTGCCAAGACATGTAAAACTTACATGTACATGTCCTACTTTTTAGTTACATACCACCCTGTCCTATGGGCTACCGAAGGCCTACCTTAGGGGTGACATATATAAAAAAGGGGAGTTTAAGGCATGGAAAGGGATTTTATATGCCAAGTCGAGGTGGCAGTGAAACTGCACACACGGGCTCTGCAGTGGCAGGCCTAAGACATGTTTAAAGAGCTAGTTAAGTGGATGGCACAATCAGGGCTGTAGGCCCACTAGTAGAATTTAATTTACAGGCACTGAGCACACGGTATACTACTTTGTAAGGGACTTGCAAGTAAATCAAATATGGCAGTTGTGGAAACACCAAAGTCACCATGCGCAGGGGATAGATAAAAAGGTAAAAAAAGCATGGACTGCAATAATGAGGATAATGAAACATAATAATAACAGTGCAGTGACAAAGAAAGTGAAACATAATATACTAGAGCACAGCAGTGTTAGCCCTAATCCACCATGCAGGACCACTGGGAAGACACTATCCCCCATACCTCAACTTCGTAGTAGCAAAGAGTGCTGTTGGTCTACCGAGATTCTTCTTCCATGTAGGCGGAAAAGCTGCTTAGTCTCAGCAGACAGCTGCAATGAATCGAACAGCATGCAGTGGCAACTTCTGGCTGGAATTTCCCTCCATTGCCCTATAGGGGGCAGATAGATGTTTTAAAAATCTGATGTTCTAGGAAGACTGCCCTAACGTAAAAACACATATGCTGCCATGAATTGAAAGGGCATGTGAATTTCTACTTCGTATCAACAACTCATCGTGTACAGCCTTGAGCAAGCATAGTGTGAAGATGTTGTGCTAAGAAATGAAAACAATTCCTAAGCAAAGTGAGCAACAGATAAAAGAATAAAATCATCACCGCAAAATGAGCCTTCTGATAAAATAATAAAATGAATTATTTTCTAGACTAAAGGGCACCGACTGCAGGCCTATGGCTAAATTAACGTGCCCATAAAATGATGCTAAAATAACCTCACTGCAGCACATGCACTTTGCACTGATCAGCATTAGTAAAGTGCTCAGAGTCCTAAAGCCAACAGAAAAATACAGCAAAAATGTGAGGTAAACAGACAAAAACGTGTGGGGGAAGAAAACCCAAAGGCTGACAGGTCCAACAGTTCCCCCGCATGCAAGACCTTAACCTGGTCTTCAAAGACCTTAACCTAGTCGGTTAAGCACCACTCAATACACGCACAGGCTTTGGAAATGCATTACTGACTGACCTGCCCAAGTCAGGAAAATCTCCCTTCAAAGTTGTCCTCTGTTGGAATTGGGTTTCTGGTTGGTAGAGGTATGCACCCTGTCCAAGCAGGAAACAATATTCAAGTGTTGATAAGTCAGATACACACCTTAAATTAACCTGTGCTCACCCTTTGATAGCTTGGCACAGAGCAGGCAGTCTTAACATAAGAAGCAATGTATAAAGTATTTGTGCAACGCTTAAAACAATAACACAGTCAAAACGCCATGACAAGACTCCACACCAAGTTAGACAAATAGATCACATTTCTAGGAATAAAACAAACCCTAAAATGACAAACATCCAATAAGTAGAAGTCGAGATATGAATTTTTAAAGAATATCTGCAAATGAGGTGATTAGAAACTTAAAGTGCCAATGGGAGCTATCTGGTCGAGCTAGACCAGGTTAAACCCAAAGTTCAGGTTGACCGCAATGGAGTGCGGGCTGGCTACAGGGAACAACCTTGTCCTGCTTAAAGAGTACCTTGTATGCAGGGTTGTGTTGATGTTGAAGATCCAATGCGACTAGTAGGAGGGCCAATGCGAAGGAAATGAGTTGGTTCTGATCTGCGCAGCTGGGGGTACATCATTGTCGAGCTGCGCAGTTGTTGATGTGATGTCCTTGAGGTGCAGCATCAAACCCTTTGTGATGAGATGATGAGTCATTGTTGAGCCGTGCAGCAGGCACTGCAAAAGTGATGCACAGAGTCTGATCGTGATGCGCAGAGGTTGACCGTGATGCTTTGATCCAGAGCTGTGTAGTCAGCGATGCAAAGTCCCCATCCTCCATGCCAGTGGTGATGTGTTGGCATTGAGGAGAAATGTGGCGGTTTAAGTTCGGTGCAGTGATGACGATGAGTGGATTTTCGTAGAACACAGCTGCAGACCCCACTTCCAAGGGCTGAGGACTGGATTGGCATCTCTTGTTAGGGTAGGACTCCCAGTAGGCAGAGTCCAGAAGCTGTAGCAGAGGTAGAAAAAGTATTTGATGTCCGTGAGACTTCAGAACAGGAGGTAAGCCAGCAAGCCCTTGGAGTCACTTTGGTCCTGGGGATGTAGAAAATCAGGTCTAGCCCGTCCTACTCCCAGGCAAGGAGGGCAGCAGGGCAGGAACAGCAAAGAAGGAGTCCAGCAAAGTCCAGCAGAGTTCCAGTCGAGTGACACTCCCTTTAGCAGCACAGCTGTCGTTCTTCCTGGTAGAATGTCCTCAGGTCGAGAAGTATACTGACTTGGTGGGGCTTGGGGTCCGATACTTATACTCATTTGTGCCTTCAAAAAAATGGACACTTCAAAAAGAGACCTTTAAAGTGCACATAATCCCTGCAATTCCTTCCCTGGGTCTAGATACACTGCAGCGGGTCATGCAGCTCTTTTTGTGTGGAGAGGCATAAACCTATTCAGGTGCAAGTGCCAGCTCCTCCCTCCCCTCCAGTCCAGGAAGACCCATCAGCCTGGTGATGGATCAACAGGATGTGAATGGCACGCCTTAGCTTACTTTGTGTGTGACTACCCAGCTGTCACCCACCAAGACATGAATTCAGGGATGGGTGGAAGCAGAGAATGGTTAAAGTAGGAAAATGCCAGCTTTCTAAAAGTGGCATTTGCTGACTTGCATTTAAAATCCAACTGCACCATAAAGTGGGGCTCTAAATTGTGAGTCCAGAGACACCAACATCAAAATGTCTATCTGGTCCCAATTGTAAAAGGTAATAAGATAATCCCAATGTTAACCTATGGGAGAGAAAGGCCTTGCAGCAGTGAAAATGAATTTAAGTGTTTTTCACCACTTGGACATGTAAAACTTAAAAGTATATGTCCAACTTTTTAAATACACTGCACCCAGTGTCATAACAAAGGCCTCCTGAGCCCCCACTGTGGGGGGACCCTGAGCTCCAGGGGGCACCCTCAGTCCTGGACCTGGTCTGAGTGAGTCCAGAGAGGGGCCTCCTCCATGTTCTTTGCAGGGAGGGCCCCCTCCAGCTTTGATACACCAGTGACTGCACCCTGGCCTTGGAGCTGCCCAGGGGCTACCTTAAGGGTGACATATATATTAAAAAGGAAGATTTGGGTCTGGCAGGTGGATTAACCTGCCAGATAGACATGGCAGTTTAAAGCTAAACAAACAGGCAATGGCAAGGTCTGAGCCATGTTTGAAGGGCTACTGGAGTGCATGGCACAATCAGTGTTGCAGGTTCACTAGTAGCATTTAGTTTACAGGCCCTGGGCACATATAGTGCACTTTACTTGGAACTTATAAGTAAATTGAATATGCCAATTGTGGATAAGCCAATATTACTGTATTTTAAGTAGAAAGCACATGCATTTTAGCACTAGTCAGCAGTAGTAAAGTGTCCAGAATCTTAAAGCCAGCAAAACAGGAGGTTAGAAAGCAAAAAGTCAGGGAAAATCATGGGGATGATGCTAGGTCTATCACCCTTCATTTGGCAGCTTGATTGCTCTCCACAAGAAAATAATTCAGGACCTCAACCTTCAATTGCTAGGTTAATTACCCAAGGATCGCCACTGGCCCTACAAAGCAGCATGTATTGCCTGAAAGAGGAAAAAAACTAAACATACTCAAATGCCTATCTCGAAGCTTCAAATGTGTTACTCTCTCCCCAAAGATCTGGTTTTATGATTTACAACTTGTTTCTATTCCTTGTTGTATTATGCCATACTGTGAAGCACTTTTCTACCTTGTGCCCAGGAGCTTGACACATTTTATCAAGAACCTCTGTGAATAAATATGTGAATGTTTTTAATGTAAACTGAACAGTAATATGACTACTTAGCACAGCAGGGGTGATGGTCATTGCTGGACATTTGGTTACTGGTTGAGAGGGGTGAAATCTTACCAGGCATCAACCACAATTCCTATCAGGGTGAAGTCACAAGCAAACACCAAATTACCCTGTGCTTAATCCTTTGGTAGCTTGGCACAAAGCAATCAGACTTAACTCAGAGGCAATGTGTAACACATTCATGCAGCACTTGAAACGGTAAAAAGTGAAACACAAGAAAAATACCACACCAATTTAGAATACTAGAGTAAAATGTAATAAATGTAATCAATTATTTGAGAACCAGAAAGACAAAAATCCAATCAGTAGAACCTGGAATATGCAATTTTAAAGACTGAGGTAGAAATAGTGCTTAAAAGCAGAGAGTGCTAACTGTGGTTTTCTGGTTGCAATGGACTGGATGGAAGTCACAAGTTCAGGATGGCCACAATAGAGCACATATATACCAAAAAATGGGGCAAACTGCAATCCGTGGACTCTGATAGTGAATCTAAATAAAAAATCTTGGTCTGTGCCAGGGAAGTGTAAGCCTAGACTCCCACAGCAAAGAAAAATATTCCTTCCAAAAGTTATTGTTTCACTTCAACTGATTATAATAGAGGAGTGCTTCTTTATTCTTTAGGAAGTCAGACTCTTTCTTAATTCAATATTACAAGAAGAACTTCAGTGCTCCTACAAAGTGACAGCTCAGTGAAGTGAGATTAAAGTGCACCAGTGATATTTGCAAATATATACAGTCAAAAACATGTGGCTGTATGAATGCAATGATTTCACATTACAACACCCAAAATTTGAAATATCATATATCCTCTAAGCTGCTGTTAGCAACAGTCCACATTTAGGGGCATATTTATACTTTTGGCGCAAAACTGCAGAAACGCAGTTTTGCTGCAAAACGTATAGTGCCGGCTTGAACCATTCCACAGCTCCAGCCGGGTGCCATATTAAGGGAATGATGCAAGCCAGCACTAAACTTTGGCTAGCGTCTTCAAAAAAGACGCTAGCCAGGTGGGGGTGGAGGTCGGGAAGGAGGGGGGTTGTACGTCAAAAAATGACGCTTGCCTTGTTAGAGGCACAAAAATGCCTCTAAGCAGACTAGCGCCATTTCCTGGCGCACAACCACCAAAAACATGACTCCTGTCTTAGGAAAGACAGGAGTTATGCCCACCACCCCAATGGCCAGCAAAGGGGACAAGTGTCCCCTGGGCATGGCCATTGTACCCTGTGCCATGCAGGGGGCCCTAAGTGTGGGCTCCCAATGGCACTTAAATTAAAAGTTAAGTACTACTTACCAATACTTACCCTACTTACCTGGGATGGGGCCCCCCATCCTCTGGTGTCCCTCTGGTGTGGGTTGGGGTATTCCTGGAGCTTGGGGAGGGCACCTATGGACCCATTCGATGGTGTTTAACCATGGAAATGGATCCACAGGTCGCCTAAGGCCTGGTCTGGCCCAGGTGTTAAATAATAGTGCAAAGCAAGCTTTGCCCCATTATTTAGCTCCTCCTCCCACCCGTGTGTCATTTTAGCACCGGGGGATAAATATGGGGCCATGGGGATAGCACCATTTTTTAGATGGGAACGCCTACCTTGTATCTCATTTACGCAAGGTAGGTTCACACATCCAAAAAATGGCGCAAACTCCAATATTTTGACACTAGAAAGCAAAGAAAGAATGAGAGAATGGCATGGATGTTGAGGAGAGGAGTAGAAAAGGATGTGGAGAGAAACATAGTGAAAAAGGAAGAATGACAAAAAAGAAAAAGAGGGAAGAGTGGAAGGGAAGGATAAAACCAGACAGGAGGTTGGATACAGAGGCAAAAAAAGTGAGAAAGGGAGAAAAGGAGAAAAGTAGAGAGAGAAGGACTGTGGGGAGAATGAAGAGAAAAGCATAAAAGAAGAGGAAAAATAAAGCAGGGGTGAAAGAGGGATTTTTAGAGAGAAAAGCCTGTAGTGGTGACGGAGTATGAGGGGTAAGACAAGGGGAGTAGACCAGGGAGGAAAAAGACAGCAGTGATGAGGACAGGGATACTGAAATGTAAAGACAAGTATGTGACAAAGAGAGAAAGACAGAGAAAGAGAGAGAGAGAGAGAGAGAGAGAGAGAGAGAGAGAGAGAGAGAGAGAGAGAGAGAGAGAGAGAGAGAGAGAGAGAGAGAGAGAGAGAGAGAAAGAGAAGATGGTTAGGGACATGGAAATACACACACAAAGAGACAGCGCAAATGTTGAACCAAATTGCAATTTTTCAAAACATATCACCATATTTTACAGTATATATTACAATTAATCTACTGGCACACTGAGCAGAGTGAGCCTCACACAAATATACATCTTCTTTCCAACCCCACTGCAAAAAAGCTTTCAAATCCGAAACGAAACAATAAACAGCTGTGATGAGATGCATTCTGGAATGAATACAATATATTTTGGACTTGGATATAAACACATTAACAGTTGCTGCCAGTTTTCACAGAAAATTTGGAGTGATTTGCACTCGAAGCACACGTATGTCTGAGTCCTGAAAGGTATCAAAGTAGACCTGGAAATGTCAGCCTCGGTGCCAGTGGTGATCTGCCTGTGATGAGTCCCACCTTCCACCCTCTTTGGTAATGGTGCCAATTAGGAGTGGTGCCGTAAGAGAACTAGCAGTGGACTCCTCAGAGCATGTAGTGAGGTTGATTGAAAGAATGTTGCCCCTGTCACTCACCAGTGACCCTTCAGGGCATACATTACAGCTGCTTGTATATTTCCCATTCCTATAGGCTGCTCTTTGCAACACCTGGATGGATTCCACAGACATATACTATGCCAACCTAATCTATTTAAAGCCTTCGCTTCTACTCCTATGGTGAAATGAAAAATACATTGTTAAAAAACGTTATCCTTTAAACAAACCTTGGTCGCTCCATATTTGATGAACTCCCCTGCAAACCTTCCATAGCTGCAAAACAACTATGCAACTTCTAGTCTCCATTATTCAGCTAAACTGCTAGAGGGAGCAGCAGTTATGGAACTACGAGCATTCACAGAAACCATTAGCATTGTACATTCAGGCCAGTCACGGGGAAGCATTCTACATCTCCACATTTGATGACGTAAGACTGTAGGTTGATTGTAGGTTGATTGTTGAATGATGGCCCTTTCTCACTATTACCATTAACGGTGAATTCTCCTTGAAAGGAGAGAAGATAGAGGCCTGTGACCTGGTGCCACTGCACCTGCGATACTATTGACCAGCACCCCTACACTGTGAAAAGGTTGATATCCGTTAAAAGGCACTGGACTGGATTAAGGGCCATATGTACGAACACTTTTTCCCATAGACACAGAATGGGTAAAAACCTTTGCTACATATGGCCCTAAGTTCTGTCTCTCAGACACCAAGTAAGCCATGGCAGCTTGTGTGTTATGGTGACACACTGCTGTTACTGAAATTTGTACAATACCATGAAAAGAGCTGTGCACATTGAAAGTGAATGCCTGCTGCACTGAAATCCTAATATTTATATTGCCGGGGTGCAAATTGACTTCAAGCTAAAACACCTCTTCAGTTTGGTTCCCCAATCCCCACACCACTGAAGGCCCTGTGCATTCAGTTCAATGCAGACCTGACTACGGCATCACAAATTACAAGATTCACTAAAACAGGCTGAACATTCCCCTACTGAGCCTCACTTCTCACATTGCATCTACCTCAGTCTACTGTTCTACCTGATTAAACCCTAACAGTCTATCTAATCCTACATTGTGGGGACAACAACCATAGCTCACCACCATCAGAACAATCCAGTGGTTCTCGGAGTAGATGAATAACTTGTGAGGATTTTGCGTGGTGCATCCACTGTCACACATGTCCCACTCACCCTCTAATTGCTATCTCTTTTTTTAGTTTTCACCCACCAGACAGTGCAAGCGGTTGGGTAGCTCTGACCACAACAGAAAAGACTTGTTGTGGGCTTACCAAGAGCTTACAGTTTGGCTTACAGCCTGCTTATTGCTTTTGATGTATTGCCTTTATTGTCTCTCTTCTTTGCTAGCTCCCTACTTGATGGATTTCCTTGTTCCATTGTGTTTGTCTCTCCCTTGAAGCTTAGCCTCCTTCCTATCATTTTACGTGGTTGACTCGTATCCTTACCCTGCTCAGTTTTAGGGAACTCATTTGTTTTTGTTTTCAGTTAAACAGTGTCTGAGAGTGGATTTGTTTTCCAGCTCTCTCCCTCATGTACCTTTTCCTGTCTATACCCCTGTCCATGTGCTATGTGTTGCTAGCTCCTTAGTATGCTTCCCCCATGGTCCATGTTGCTCTCTCCCTCATGTGCCTCTCCCCCTGCAAAACCCCCTGCCTCATGCTCTCTGTTGCTCTCTCTGCTATGTGATTCTACTCCCAAAAATCAACCTGCCCCATGCTCTGGGTGGGGCTCTCCCTTTTCTGCTTTGGCCGCCTCCTGCTCTTCATGTTGCCCTCTCTCACTCTCTGTGTTGCTCTTTCCCTTGTGTGATCTTCCTCCAAACTCCCCCATACTTCATGTTGCCCTTTCCTTGGTGTGCTTCTCCCCCTAAGTAAACATCCTGTGCTTCCTGTTTCTCATTGCATCGTGTGCTTCCCCTTTGCAACTCCCAACCCAACTGTGGTTCGTGTTCCTCTCTCCATCGCAAATGTTTCCCCAGAAAACACCCCTGCACTTTCATGCTCCGTACTGCTCTCTCACCAGCAACATCAAACAAGCTCCCGCCACCCCTCATGCAGCAGTGGCAAAACCAAGAGCTCCACAAGGCACCAGAAACAGGACGAGAAAAAGAAAGCAATCCTAGGAGCAGAAGAGATACTGCAAGGAGAATGAAGAGGAAGACGATGCAGCTGAAAAGAGATAACGAGACCTAGGCAGGAGCACATAGGATTATCCTTAACATCAAAAACTACTTTCGGTCTCTCTCTGTTTCTTTGGCAATATTCACTATTGTTCGGGCACACTTCAACTATTGTGTTTTTCACCACAACCATAAAGATAGAGCCATGCCCCTCTAAATACAACTGTAACATGTTATAAGTAGATATGCTGGGGTTATGAAACAGATTGAAAAATGTACTGGTGGGATTCCCACAAAACGCAATCCAGAGTAATGACATAGCACAAATCAGAAAATGCTTATAATGGCCTCTGTAGATACAATTTGCAGGCTGTAAAGAGAGAGTTATCCAACTCAGAAAGTTAGAGTTTCCTGGACTAAGGCCCAGATTTATTAGAGCCCAGCGCCATTCTAGCGCCACATTAGCGTCATTTTTTTAACGCAAATGTAACATTGGAAGGCCAAAAACGCTGCGCCATATTTACAAAGTGGTGCAGCGCTTGCATTGCGCTACTTTGTAATCTCTTGCACCACATTATGCCTGCGCCAACCATAATGTCTGCAAGTGGGGGTTCTGTTGCTAGGGGGCCTGAAAACATGGCGCAAACAAATCTAAGAGATTTCTTTGCATCATTTTTATCTCCATTTTTAAAAAGAAGCTCCCATTGATTTCAAAGGGCCTCTGGATGCTTTGCTGGATTAGCGTTACAATTGTTGACGCTAATCCTGCAAAGCACCGGACTAGTGTAAAAAATGATGATGGTAGTCCCCCTGACGGCGCACACATGGTGGCGTTTGGGGGTGCTAAGGGGTGCAAGAAAAGTGGTGCTGCACTAGGTGTTGCGCCACTTTTCATAAACCTGTCCCTGAATATGTGAAATGGAGGGAACAATCTGTCCAATGATTAGCCTAGAGAAGCTGGTATAACCATGGCAAGGAAATGACCTGCGAGGCGGCATCCATCAGAAATTTCTCCAGGTGAATCAGTGACTCCAAACAGTAGTTTCCTCTGATGGAAAATGAGGACAATAAAAAAAAATGATGAGACATTCAGCCTGATCTGTTTATCAACAAAGGGATTGGTTAGAGCAGAGGTTCTTAAGCTGGGGTCTATGGACGCCTAGTGAAAGGGTTTCTTTAAAAACATAAACAACATTGGCAAGTTAAAAAAGTATATATACATAAACAGTTAAATGTAATGTTGAAAATGTTAAAGCAGTCTGTAAATGTGACGAAATTTTAAACTGCAAACTAAAAAGTAAGGGCTTGATTCACAAAGGTAAACTTACACTTTTGTGTAAGTTTACGTTTTTTTTAGCATTCACAAACTACAAGTTAATAGTAACTTCAGGACTCTGGAGAGTCCAAAGTCAAGACAGAGAACTCTGCACATAAAAAGATAGGGCAGGCCAATATTTTTGTGTGCGGTGTTCTCTGCCCTGAGTTGTTATCCTTGATATGTGGGAAAGATTAAGTTCTGTGAACAGTAGTATAAATAATCAGTTACCCCAACTGAAACACTAACATGCAATGAGAGAAACATACATTAGAAGCAAAAAGGGCAAAGAGATATGCTAGAGTCTATCATATTGCTTTATCTTTTAGAAGTAATGGAAGTTTTGAAACACTCCAACCTTTATATTAAAATAAAACAGCCTGTGTATAAAACTAAATATTTAATATTGTATGTATTTATTTAATGTAGGTTTGTGTATTGTTTTGAGGTTCAAATCATAGAAATTGTTTAGATGGGGGTGCCTAGGGGCCCAGTAGTCATTCATTGGGTCCCAGAACTCAAAATGTTAAGAACCACTAGGATAGAGGGTTATATCAATGACTCATGGAGGGAGCCATTATCATCAGCCTCATTATGTTTTAGACACTCTCACAGTTGGCTTGAATCACAAAGAGCCTCCGCAGTCCTGCAGGAGGCTCCACAGTTGTGGTGGAGTTTCCACACTCGTGGTAGTATCTCTGCCATGAAAGTTCTCTCTGTGGAGATTTTGCAATTAGTGCAGAGATTCTGTCACGACTGGGAAGCCTCTGCCACAACTGAGGAAGCTCTTTATGAATCAGGCCTTCAAGGCCAGACTTGCAAAGGGACTTTTGACTCTTAAAGTTATGAGTGCAGAGTCTCTGCACTCGTGGTGAAATCCCACTGCAGTGCTTGGTGCGAAGATTCCACCCTCAAAGAGGAGACTCCGCACTCATAACTTTCTGAGTGGTAAGACCCTTCGGGACAGATTTAAGAGCCCCTAGCGCCTCCTTGCACCACATTAGTATCATTGTTTTTTACGCTAATGTGGCTCAAGGCCAAAATCACCATGTCAAATTTACAAGGTAGAGCAATGCATTCATTGCGCCACTTTGTAACCCTTTGCGCTACATTATGACCGCGCCAGGCATGATGTATGCAAAGGGACGTTCCCCTGTGAGGGGGCCAAAAAAATGGCCAAAAAATGTGTCATTTTTTTTGCACTTGTAACGCCTGCTCAGAGCAAGCGTTAAAAGGAGGTACACCATTCTTTACAATGGGCCTCAATGGGCTTTGCTATATTAGTGTCAACATTTTTTACGCTAGTCCTGCAAAGCTCCAAACTAGCATAAAAAATACTGACGCTAGTTCCCTAACTACCGCCATGGTGTTCCGTATCTTAGATACGGAACACAAATGGTGGCGTTAGGGGAGCAGTAAGGGGTGCAAGAAAAGTGTGCTGCTCTAGGTGCAGCACCACTTTTCTTAAATCAGGCCCTTCGTCAATAGGCCCCTGAGATTGCATCTTCAGGACCGACTTCAACAAGCTTCAATTAGATATGAAACTATCCCAAGGTTATTAGAGTGCTCGAAGGATGCTCCAAAGATGAGACTGCTGTATTAGTCCAGAGGTGTCTCCCTAGCCTCCAACCAGAAAACATGTTATCCAATCGGGTACAAATGGTACCAGTAACAGCACTGAACACATAGGGCCATATGTACGAACACTTTTTCCCATAGACACAGAATGGGTAAAAACCTTTGCTACATCTGGCCCATAGTGCCCTCTGTACATGATGCATCTTTCGCTCGCATCCCTCTGAGATGTGTTTCAAAAAATATAAGGTTATAAAGAATGATACTAAAAGTGACAGGATATTTTTAGGTGATAGCGATTGAAAATACATACTGTGCTGCAAGCTGTAGTAAATCAAGGTCATATATGGGCAAAGTGGGTGAGAAAAGCCTTTCTTTGTGGTTTATATTGCTATATTTCATTTTACTGCACATTTTACAGGCAGGGACTTGTATTGCCGTAGCTATAATATTTATGATAGTACTAAAAGGCAGTGTGTGTAAACAGTTCCTATAACATTGTATTGATGTCTCGGTTTTATTTTTCTGTACCCGGCATAAAGTATGCCAATGCAACGCTTGCCCGAACCTGTCGAGTGGAGTGCAGTTTTATGTACTCCAACTATGGCACATTAAGAGAGCAGAGTAAAGAATTAAAACAATGTTAAATACTGCCAAGCATATGTCTGGGTCCATAAAAGAGTTCTCGTGAAAACAGCAATGACTAGCTATTTTTTTATCCCTAATAAAAAACACAATTATTTTGTAATCACCACGAGTTAGAGTAAGTATTTTGTGATGCTAAGTTTTCCTTGCAGTTCATTCATGTAAGACCGAAAGACAACTCATCGTTATTGGTTGTATCTTATTTGATTCAAAGAAACCAGAGTTGGCAGATTAATTTAGCTTGATGGAATGGAGCAATGGAGGCTCCTGAATTTGAACGGTAAATGAGTAAGGTGTCAGCTTCCTTGCTTTTTCTCTTGGGAAACATGTGAATGCTATGGATCGGCAAGGTATTCATTCCACTGGCAAAATAGTTCAAATTTCATGGCACCATGAGCTGGGAAGAGAGTTATCAAGAGATGAGCAATAAACCTGATGAGGAAACACCTGTTTTCAGCCGCTTGAATTTGCTTGCTGCTGCAAGTTTATACCGAAAGTAGTTTTTTCTGTTATTTTTATTTAAACAGGGAAAACCAATAAGAAAGATTTTTAAAAAGTTCATGATGTTTGTTGCCAATTTTTTGAATTTTGTTACAAAGTAAGCGCCTGTGAATATTTTCCTTTAAAAATATGTGAACAATATATGCTAAACGGTCAATATGTGTTTTTTTCAGCAAACTAAGGGACAGTTTGAGAGGCTGACGACCAGACCGACATTCTATCACCATGGTGGGACATATCTGTTGATCAGGCTGATGCTTTTGAAGGTTGTACCTACACCGGCCTTGGTGGAGGAAGGACAGTCGACACTCCATCAGTCCCCAGCGTCTGTTTCCTTGTCCTTCATCAATGCACACCCCTCCACCATCAATGGTAGGGTAGACATTTGACTGGCATATTCAGAGGTGTCCCTCATAAGAGTGAGGCGTATCCTCCTCAAGGACGAGGGCAGCCATGGTGGATGGGCTTTATGATGGCTGACAAAACACACCTGGTCATAATCAATTAATCAACAACACCTGCAAAACCCACTACAAAACAGGCTCTTGAAACCACACAAACGTTTTACCACTCACAACAGACAGCACTTTCCAAGCTCCTCTTCTCCATCTTCCTGAACCATGGCTGGCAAAATACAACCCAGATTTTAGAAAATGAACTGACTGTGATGGTGTGTAATGAGTGAGGGGTAATGCTGCACCAGCACCATGTATCTTGCCTAATAGTGCGTGCACGACAAAGGGGAGTGAGATGATTCACAGGGAATTAGCACTCATAGATGTCTTCGTCTCACTCCTGCATACTGGCCATTTGCTATTGTTTGTAGTTTGTGTGTAATTATGTTTTATGCTTACATATTGTTTTTACTGAAACTGAAGCACTGGGGTGAGCAATTACTTTAATTCTCTCTTGAGTGTATGTTGCTACCTGATTCTGCCGTACGCCTACAGTAAGCTCCCTGAGAAACCTATGATTGCTCACTTTCGCTCCACTGCCAGTCAAGGATTGGACTTGGTCAGTTTTGCTAAAATGTAGCAGGATGGACCTTGGTACAGGAGAAACAAGCAGCCTTGACTTCGCATGAATGAGGTCCAACAGCTTGTACCTGCCCTCTGGACCCAAAACTCAGATCTCACAATGGGCAACAGAAGAAGCAGCAAAGTATATGAAATGTTAACAATCCACACAAGCTTCATTAAGAATTAAAATGTAGGGCATGATATATTTTTCAAGGCCATGCATCTCATAACACTATAGGGGCCTTTCACAAACTGCATTTTGTAGTATGTATAGCAGTACTGCACTAATACTACCCAAGTACTGCAAAATGCTATGTGTAGAGGTCTATGCTGTTCCTCTCCCATCTGTTCTGTGAGGAAATTTCCATCTCAAATATGGAGGTCTCGGCTCATGTGTGCTTACATTTTAGTAGACAATGGGGGAGATATGGGAGGAGTTTATGGAAAATGGGTAATACTGACTATTAAATGGGAGTGGTTCTGGGAGGATCAAGGAGGGGTTAAGAGAAGAGAAGGGATGGGCTTCGGAATAAACACGCATCCAACTCCTTAAGAGTAAGCTAGTCCTATTCACAAACTGCACTTTTATAGTTAGCACAAATACAAAGCACACAAAACAGTTGTAAACATACTCCAGCTCTGGATTAGATCCACCACTTCCTATGGCCAACCACTGGTACTGCAACACCTTTCCATATAACATAGTGGAGATAGGGAATTAAAATAAATCACCATAGGAAATAATGATAAATTACATTATTTATGTTAACTTTTCAAATATATAGATTTATATATAAATTGAATTAAATGATAACAATTGTAAATACATTAAAAAAAAACTTTGTTTCATCACAAATGTGAAGGACATCTCATCTACCTTATTACAAGTGCCATTGTCAATAATGCACTTGTAATACACTGGATGGGATATCGTTACATTAGTGATGGAGTAGCCTGTCCACCAAACTGTATACCAGCCCCCATTTTCTCATTTAAAAAAGGATGTAAGCTTATTTTAAAGAATAAATACATTAAAAACAATTCTGTATATAACTTTTAGTATTTTAATACACAATAAATGTCAGAGTCACCAGATCCTCGGGTTCTGCGCACGTTCCCAACATGTCCACCACAAGACAGCTCCAATACTCTGATTAGAATGTCATAGAGTCTAAGAGAGTCCAAGTGGTGAAAAGGGGATTAGGTAGGTATCAGCTGGGAAGGAGACCTATAGGAAGCAAAAGGTTAAACAACACAACATCAGAATAAAATCACATTTAGGTTCATAAAAACTCTCTGTTGACTCTAGGGTTTAATTATACTCAGAACATGGAATAACACTCTGTTGAGTCTAGAGTTCAATGATAATCGGAAAATGAAATAACACTCTGTTGAGTCTAGAGTTCAATGATACTCAGAACATGAAATAACACTCTGTTGAGTCTAGAGTTCAATGATACTCGGAACATGAAATAACACTCTTTTGAGTCTAGAGTTCTATGATACTCGGAACATGAAATAACACTTAGACTGAGGAAACAAGAATGGCCTAGAACTAGACTCTAATTAGGCATCAAGAAAATATAGGTACCTGGAAAAAATCAAGAATGGTTAGTACAATGTTTCATATGGATTTTTCATGAGTTGTAACATACTGTCTAGGAATACAAGAACCTTCTAGAACAATGTCCCAGAACCAACTCTGCCTCATTACATGAGGACAAAAGGCAATCCAAAAATTCCCTGGAAAACTATAGGGATTGTACTAAAGACTTAACATGCACATAGAAGGTAACATCTTGAATTGTAACACTTAGTTTTAAATGTAGAAACATGAATTGCGCACATTGCTGCTTTCAACAAGAATATGCAAATGCCATGAAATGATCGCGCACACTACAAGCGATCTGAAACATCAAGTTTTAATTGCAGGAGTGAATCGTGCGTCTTGCTAATTCGAATGTCACCTTGTAAATGCCAACAAAATGGTTGCGCACAATGGGTATCAAGAGTTAAACACAAGGAATGAATTGCGCGTCTTGCCGATTCAAATGTCACCATGTAAATGCCAAGAAATGCTTGCACACAATGCGTATCAAGAGTTAAATGCAAGGAAAATGAATTGCGCGTTTTGTCGATTCAAAAGCCACCATGTAAATGTCAAGAAATGGTTGCGGACAATGAGTATCAAGAGTTAAACACGAGGAATGAATCGCGGGTCTTGCCGATTCGAATGCCACCATGTAACTGCCAAGAAATGGTAGCGCACAATGAATATCAAGAGTTAAACACGAGGAATGAATCACGCGTCTTGCCGATTCGAATGACACCATGTAACTGCGAAGAAATGGTAGCGCACAATGAATATCAAGAGGTAAACACGAGGAACGAATCGCACATCTTGCCGATTCGAATATCAACATGCAAATGCCAGAAAAACCACGAGCACATTCACATGCACAAGGTAAAATCTCTCAATATGAAAATTAGGCCCAAGAACTCGAATGCCTTCGAAAACGGGATCGGGGGCCCAGCCCGACCTCCGTCTTACCGCACTGATCAAGGATCACCAAGGTAATAAAGGGCAAAGGCCTGGAAGATCAAAGTAGGCATCCGGAACAGGAGCTCAGGAAATTGCTGCTGCTCTGCACCTGGACCTCTGAATAGTGAGCACGTGGAGCTGGGCTGGCTCCCTTATATAGAGTCTGGCCCAGTCCACAAACCACACCCAGTCATGCTGCAGAGAAAGCTTCTAGAAAGCCCTGGAAAGGGACCACACCCTGACACACTCTGAAAGCTTGCAGCAATACATTGCAAATGAACAGTATTTATAAGCACCTTGAATATAAGTCTTCAGGATTAAACTCTGCAATGCAAAAGGTTAAACAACAGAATATCAGCATAATGCATGAATTAAGTTATCTCATAAGTGCTGGGTTTTTGCATTCCAGTCTCCCGTAGAGCGCGCATTGCCCTGATGTTGACAATAAATAAGTATTAAAATGTCACTTAAGGTGGGAATTGTTTTCTTAATCAATCTTTAAAAAATATTTTTGTTTAATCTAATATATTAAAATTCATGAAATATTTATTTCAAATTATGTTAGGAGTAGAATAGCATTTTTTATTTTGTCCTACATTTAAAATAGTTATATTACATTAATCTATGTTAATAGTTAGCATACTTTTTACTACATTTTTGGAGTTTAATGCATTAATTTAGTTTTCTCTATACTTTACTATGAGGAGAGCTCCCCACCGGTGTTAGAGATCTCTGTCTACTCTTGAAAAGTTACTAGTAGTAACTTTACACTCATAAAATAGGCTCCACCCTCTGAATTTAGGATTTGAAGACCTGCAAGTCTACCAGTGGCAGCTTGTGATCTTTGAAACTGGTGGAGGGTAATACTTGTTAGGAGTTTATCCCATTTTTTTCAACATTTGCAGTGAGAGAATTACCTTCATTGTTCCAATCCTGCAATTCCATTATGCATATCCTCTTAGGTCAAGAATTACATACAATATTCCTGCACCAGAATTTTGCTGTTGATACTACTTATATGCCATGAATTGTACATATAGCTAAAATTAGCTCCAGTATTTCACATCCAGCATTTTATTATGGTTTGCTTCCCCCAACTCATCCCCTGAGCCCCAGAATACCATGGCTATCCTCTTGAAGGCAAAGAATGACCTCCAGTGTGCCAACACCAGTGTTTTGCCGTAGGTGATCTCTTATGCCAAGTATTACTTACTTCCAGTACTTCAGGGTCTGCATTTTTCCGTAGGTGTCCTCCCCTATGGCAAGAATTCTCTCCAATATCCCAGTGTCAGCATTTTGCCATGAGTGCCACCATGCCCAGACTTTTCTCCAGTATGCAAGCCTTTTTTCTACAGGAGCCAGTTTGTCAGGAAATTGCTTCTAATGTGACAGGGCATGCGTTTTGCCCTGTGTGCCCTTCTTTAAGCCAAGAATTATCTCCAGAATACCAGAGGAAGCATACTACCTTAGGTGGCCATGGCATACTCAAATATATTGATTATGCTGTGGCCAGTAGAAGACCCACATTTATAAAACAAGCTAACACACACATTCTTACTCACTCAAACTCTCTCACTTATACTCACTTCCTGTCTCAATCAGTCTCTTCCACACAATCTAACTCACACCCACTTAATCATTTTCATTCTTCATCACTTCCAGTCAAATTTACTTACACACAAACATACTTAAATTCATTGGGTCTCACTTTTACTTTCACTTACAAAATATTCTTACAAACAGACACTCACCCTTTCATACTCACTGTTTCTGGACCCTAGTGGAACTGCACCTGCTGCACCACTGGTAGCTACATTGACTCACTTCCACTTCCTTTCAGAATCTGAAATCACTCACTCCTAACACATTCTCACTCCCTCACTTTCAATTATTCATACGCTCTCTAAAACTCAGATTCTCACCTATTTTAACTCTCATTGACTCTGTCAAACTCACGCACACTCACTCAATCACCTTCATACTCAATCACTCAGAGACATACTCACAAACGTATACACATGCATGCACAGAGTAACAACATTTTCTCCTTACCTTTTTTTACCTTTACTCTCAACCTGGAGGCACTCATGGAAGTAGCAGAGTAGGAATCCGACACTAAACATTGGAACCATCAAGCCATGATTCCCAGTGAAGAGCCAGAGAGAATATCAAGGCCAGATGTAAAAAAGGGAAGACCTTCCTCTCCTCATTTCTTGATAGGACTGAAAGTACATTCCTATAAGAAGCTGCTAGGATGGTGCTGTGGATCCAGGCACACTCTCCTGTATGGGTTCTCACTGGCCTCGGGGATGCACTGATGTGTGCCCTGACAGCCAATCTCCAGCATATATACTGTGCTGCCTACGGCATGTGCAGTATATCTGCTAAATAAAATGGATTGTGAATTTGAATTATGGGGCCCATATGGATGCAACACAGATATCCACCTACAGAGTACTGTGTTTTTGAACACACCACTCACAACAGACAACACTACCCAAGCTCCTGTTCTCTATCTTCCTGAACCTTGGCTGTCAAAAGACAATCTAGGTTTTAGAAAATGAACTGACTGTGGTGGTGTGTAATACGTGAGAGATAATGCTGCACCTGCACTGCATTTTTTGCTTAATAGAGTCTACACTACAAAGGGGTATGAGAAGAGTCACAGGGGACCAGCAATCATAGATACCTTTGACTCACCCCTGCTTACTGGCTATGTGTTATTGTTTGTAGTTTGTGTGTAAATGTGTTTTATCGTTACATCATTTTTTTACTGAATTGGACTCACTGAGCTGAACCATTACTTTAATTCTGTCTTGAGTGTATGTTGCTATCTGACTCTGCTGTACGCCTACACTAACTTCTCTGAGGAGCCTATGATTGCTCACTATCGCTACCACTGACAGTCAAGTGCTAAGATGTAGCAGGATGGACCTCAGGACAGGCGAGACAAGCAACCGTGGCCTCCCATGGCTGAGGTCTAACATGCCAAGATTGTCCTGTGGACCCAAAGCCCAGAACTCACAATGGGTAACACAAGAAGCTGTAAAGGATATAAAATGTTAACCATCCAAACATTTCATCAAAAGATACAAATGTAGGGCATGACTTCTTTGTCAAGGCTATGCAACTCATAACACTACGTGATCTTTCACTGCATTTTGTAGTATGTTTAGTAATACTGCAATAGTACTACTTAAGTCTACAAAATGTGATTTACCTTCCTATGAGTAGAAGTCTATGCCTTTCCTCTCCTATCTTTTCTGTGAGAAAAGTTCCACCTCAACTTTGGGGGTGGAACTTTCCTCACAGAGCTCTGTAACTGGATTGTGCCTACGCCTTCTCAGCCCTCCTCCTCCTCATGTCATCAGGAGCATGGAGACAAGGCCAAGAGGGCTGGCTTGTGCACTGGTAGTATTCATAAGAACACAAAAGTTGTGATTTCATGAATGCTGTTTAGTTAAATAAGTAGCAGTTGTGGCAAGAGGCAGGAAATGGTGCCTTATCTGTGGCAGGGCTACACCCTGGATCCCCCTAAGGAAGCTGCCACTGAAGCGTATGCTTTGTAGTAAATTTACATTTGAAAATGGCAAATAGCTAAGTGTAGTAAATTTGCTACAATGTATTAGACTAAATTTACTTGTGTAGATTTACTCACCTTTAAATTTAACTTTATGAATATGCCTTGATATCTACGACACAATACACTCAACTAGAAAAAAACCTCATGGATACTATCATTTATTTTTATGTATCTATTTTATTACTTCCAATACATATTGTCAGTCACAAATACAAAAACTGGGTCAATGCATACCATATTCCATAGGTTAACAGAGCATCTGTTTGCTGATTCATAGTACAGAATTATCAGTAGACAACAAGCGATATAGTCAAGAGATAGCTACGTGGTTCATTGCGATATCATGTGTCACCCCTGAGTGCTCTGGATGCATCCAATCTATTTCACCTCTCACCCATTGGCTTAGTTTTAATAGCATATTACAAGCATGGAGTCACGTATATCTAGTCCAATTTTCTACTGGTCACAGATGGCGGTTCGAACAGTTAGGCAAAATCAGTTTTGTTGTCATTCGTGTGCGCTCATTACTAACACATCCATGTAAACAAGGTTCTCTCCCAGCCTCCCAGTGCCCCCTCTTATCACTGGAAAGCTCCAGAGCTTAATACCTTACGGATATGGCTCCCGTAACTCCGTGAGTCACGGCAGGCTCTCATTGTTTTTAATTTCAGCTTAGTAACAAGCTCCTCCGAAGTGTCATAACATGTGCTTGTCTGTCCCTTATCCCGCAAGGCTCGTACCACTCACGTCTCCGTCCGTGCCCATCGCAATGTCATAGCACGCCACTTATGCAGCTCCGGCACCCTGGGCGCCTTCCAGTTCATAGCAATCCGTAGCTTGTACATAATGAATCCCAGGTCAGCAAACCTGTGAATGTGTATATGTTGCTTGGCTCTGATTCGTATCCCCAAAAGACAAGATTCTGGTGCCAATGGGAACGCATGTTCCGTGATGTCAGTGATATCTGTTACTATACCATGCCAAACTTTCTGCAGGGGCCTACAATCCCACACCATATGGTAAAAGTGTGCTGCTTGAAGCCCACATTGGGGGCATGCCAGATTAGATGTAGGGTACATGCGCTGAATACAAGATGGGGACAGGTATGTCTGGTGCACAAAGTTAAACTGAGGATAACGGAACCTAGGATTTTGCAATACTCGCTGCACCTGTTGAAGGGCCACAGACCATGTCTCAGGGGTCAGAGGCACATGGAGAACTGCATTCCATCCCTGCCTTTCTACCTCAAGACAATTGTCATCCACTTTAGTTAGGGCTTTATATAAATTTGTAATCACTTTTATCAGGCCACTATCTGAAAGCAAAAACTGTAGTGTGGGAGAAGTTATGGGCTCCTGGTCTCCCTCCACCCATGCTTTTTTAATCAAATGACATATGGTATAGTACGACATAAAGTAGCCCGATCCCACCGAAGCAAGGTCCCTAATAGTTTCAAACGACATCAAAACCCCATCGTCAAAACAATCCCCCACTGTCTCTATCCCTGCTTCCACCCATGGTGTTAGGGAGTAAGCTTTGAGCAGTTGTGTACCTCCTGGTATCTGGGCCAGGGGAATGAGGGGTGAGTATGGGGAACCAGATCCTCCCCTTTGTACGTATCGTCACCAGCAGGCATGTGCTGCTATCAGCAAATAATTACCAGTGGTACACTTGACTGTGCAATCCGTTAGCCATGTGTAAATAGGAACACTTTTCAGCTGTGTATGCACCCACACTGCCTCTGACGACTCAGGTCTGTATATCCAGTGTAGCGGCCATTGTAGCTGTGCTACTGCATAGTAATGTTCGAAATTCAGTGTGCCCAACCCCCCTCGTGCAGCGGGCGCTGCAAAGTGGTGAGTGCCACCCGGGGCCTATCATTCCCCCAGATAAGTCCCAACAATAATCTATTCAGCTCAAGGAAAAAACTCCTGGGCACAACCACGGCCAATGCTGCCAAATAGTAAAGGAGCCTTGGGAGCACCAGCATGTTTGCCACTGCCACCCTGCCCAGGGGAGAAAGAGGAAGCGAGCACCAAAACCAAAGCGAGCCCTTCATTGATCCAAGCGCACGTCCCAGATTTCCATCCCACACATCTTCAGTTTTGTGGTAAATTTGTACTTCTCATTATTTAAATGTGTCCAAACACCACTTCACCCTTCCCAGAGGAAGCGACTCCCTCATCCTTACAGGCAGGTCAACTAAGTGAAACAGGCAAAATTAAGACCAGTTGACCCTCAACCCCGAGATCTCTCCATATGCATCCAACAAGGACATCACTGCAGGCAGTGTGGGCCAACCATTCTCAAAGTAAATTAATGCATCATCAGCAAATTATGATATATTATGGTGTGTCCCCATCCGGTATATCCCCCACTGCTCGGCCAGCGCACGCAACCGAACCGCAGGCGGCTCTATTGCAATAGCAAATAGCAGAGGTGATAGTGGGCACCCCTGTCTGGTCCCTCTACCAACAGTGAAACTGTCTGATATTACTCCTCCCGTTTTCACCCTAGCTGTGGGCTCAGCATACAAGGACTGCATCCATCCCACAAAACCCCAACCATATCCCTTGCGATGCAGAGTGGCAAACAAAAAATCCCAGCCTAATGTGTCAAATGCCTTTTCTATACCCAATGACATTGCCACATTTCTATATGCCTCTGTCGGAGTATTGGCAATAATGTTTAATAGTCTATGGATATTGAAGAACGTGTTCTGCCGTGGCATAAAGCCATTTTGATCTTCATGAATCCAAGTGTGTATTACAGGGGCGATGTCTATTTGCTAACACCTTGCCTAAAATTTTGCAGTCTAGAATAAGAAGAGATAACGGCCTATAAGACTTCACATCTGTGGGATCATGGCCAGGTTTGGGGAGTACCACAATTAGCGCCTCTCTCTGAGATAGTGGGAGTAACCCGTAGGTCCATGCTTCTTCAAACACTGACAACAAGTGCCGCGACAAGTGCTGCGCATAAGTTGCATAGTACTCTATCAGCAGGCCATCCATGCCTGGGGTTTTATTGCGGGCTATTTGTGCTATGGCTACACCAATTTCCTCTAATTTGAGGGGTTCATCCAGTGCTGCCATATTCATTGCTGATAACTTCGGGAAGGGCACTCCACAAAGGAAGGACTCCAATCGTTGAGTGCCGCAGATCGCTTGCCCACGATACAGCACATATAATATTCCTTGAAAGCATTGTTAATTGCTTCCTGCGAGGTGACCATAGTTCCATCACCAGACGTATAGCCCCGGTTGGGGTATGTTGCTGGTCTTCTCGCAACAACCATGCCAAAAGTCTCCCCGTTCGGTCACCCTCTGCCTGGAATCGCATGAGATGATGATTGTAATCATGACGACGGAGGCGTTGATCCGCCTCCTCATACAACTCACGCTTAACACAAAGGGATTCAAATGTCACCCCATGCTGTGCAACTGCTATTTCCAAGGCTTGCATATCTTTTTCCACAGTGACAACCTCAACATGCAGCGACCGACGCGCCCCCCAGGAGGCCGAGAGACAATGTCCCCTCACTACAACTTTATGTGCAGCCCATTCTGTAACCCTCTAGTCAGTGGACCCGTTGTTTAATTCCCAATATTGCTTAATGCAGGTGTTTAATTCCTCTCTAAAGTGATGATCCAACAGTGCTTCCCTTCGTAGATGCCAGGTGGGTATTGCGGAACGTTTTCCACCCCACTTCACAGTCAGCAGCAATGGGGAGTGATCGGACAACGTCCTAGCTAGGTACCCCGAATCCTTAATCATAGAGCACACAGTTAGAGTTCCCCACAGCAAGTCTATTCTAGTGTGTATTTTGTGTAGTGAGGAGTAGAAGGAATATTCCCCATGTGTCGGGTGACCCATGTGCCACATGTTTTACACCCTGATGTCCCCAGCCCAGGATGTTAACAAATTAGAGTTGCGTCTACTCATTGCAGCCTGCAAAGGCAATGCTGAACGATCCACCAGTACATCTGAGACACAATTAAAGTCCCCACCCCAAATGGCAGGCACAGCAGGGTCAGTCAACAGCACAGGGTCAACACTTGAAGGAATTCACTTAACTTGCTATTGGGGGCATAGACTCCCTCTATAGTTAATGGTTTACCATTGAGCTGTCCTTCTAACACTAGATATCTGCCCCTCTCATCTATCATGTGCGTGCGCTGAATGTATGGTACCCCAGGCGCTATCCACACAAGTACTCCCCTTGCGTATGCTGAGAAAGACGTACCATATATCTGTCCCCGCCAGCGTTTCCTCACAACCTGCAAATCACCACTCATCAAGGGTGTTTCCTGTAGTATGGCAAAATGTACCCTCTGTCGTTTGAGGTAATTGTATATACGATGCCTCTTACCCAGCGCAGCCATCCTGCGCTTGTTCCATGTTATGATATTATATTCCTGCATACTGTATGGTTTGTGTGAACCTGTAACACGATAAACAATACATGTGTGCTTGTTTTGTCTTGTGCCTAACCCCTGGAGAGGGTATGCAGCTGCAATCTTGGAGAAAGTATCTGCCTGGCAATTGTGAGAGCATGCATTGTGACCCAGTTAAACATGTTGAACAGAACCCCACACCCCCCAACAATACCCGCAACCCCCAAAAATGATGAGGCGCTTGCACATCTCTAGTCACCTCGAATAATAAAAAAAAAAGAAAATATACGTTGATTGCAAAAAAACTTTGTCCATTTGGATACCCTGGGGGGAGCATGGTAACTGTCTTTGGAAGCCCGTTTTTAGGGCCCCTATTGCAGGATAAAAGATATTCATAATAACGCCTCCATCAGCCACAGCCACATTACCATGAGGACTCTTTGACTCTGTGGAACAACAGGCATCCTCCACCAGTACACAATGCCAAAAACCATCACGATGTCATGGACTCCAGGCATAGGCCAACTGAGAGGCATTCCTATCCGCATGCCTCCTGGTCACATGTCCCAGAACACACATCATGGCACCGCAAAAACAATCAGAGTCCCATAGCAAATCACCACAGGATCAAGAAGTGACTGTTCAGGTATTATAGCTCATCTGCAGTCCTGGGTGGAATCGCCGGTCCTTTCATCACAGCTGTGATGGTCGAGTCAGATCCACCACAGTCCGAGTTTGTTTGCTCCCGTGAAGTGGGCTGAAGCATAGTGAAAGAATTCTGAGTGTTCAGCGTCGTGTCCCTCAGTACCCTTGCCCTCTCTGCAGCTGCTTGTGTTTTTGTAGGCTGCACTTTTGATCTCTTCTTGGGTCTCCTGAGAGCCGGCGAGGTCAGCCATTCTCCATGTTCCCCATCTTCCTCTGATGACTGGGCAATACCCTTGGCATGCATCCACGTCCAGCCATCAGCTGGCGTAGTAAA
This sequence comes from Pleurodeles waltl, assembly GCF_031143425.1. Classification (NCBI taxonomy): domain Eukaryota; kingdom Metazoa; phylum Chordata; class Amphibia; order Caudata; family Salamandridae; genus Pleurodeles; species Pleurodeles waltl. Next base: position 1,130,508,172 of record NC_090448.1, read on the forward strand.
GACATGAGTGCGGTCTTCAGCGATCACCCGGAGCTTAGCAGGGAACACCAGGGCGTATTTGAGATTGTGTTCACAGAGACGCTGTTTTATCTTCATGTAGGAGTAGCACTGGTGCTGCACCTCTGCTGTAAAGTCTGGATAGGCCGTGATGGAAGCCCTCTCATGTCTTATCGGGCCATTATTCTGAAAGTACTGCAGTATTGTGTCACAGTCTCTGTAGTTGAGAAAATACGCAATTAGCGGACGGGGTGGAAGCTCCAGAGCCGGCTGCTTACCCAGAATTCTGTGTGCCCTTTCCACAGAAAAGAATTTTGGTGCTGTGCCATTCAGCACCTCTTTGATGAGCCATTGCTCCAGGAACAATTTCGTGCTGTGCTCCTCCACTCTCTCTGGAAACCCCAGAAACCACACATTGTTTCAAAAAGATCTTCCTTCATCATCCTCAGCACGTCTGTGTAGGGCTTTCACTTCCAAGTCCAGCCGTTGTATCTGCCTCTGGTTTTCAGATGTGATAGGATCCATGACGCCTAGGGTGGTTTCCGCCGCCCCAACCCTCTCCGCCAGGTTGTGATGATCCAATCTAAGTAGGTTAAGGTCTTGGGAGATCGTGTCTATTCTGTTTTCAAGAGACAGTTTAGTGTCCATGATTGCCTGCAAAATCTTCTCGAATTGACCTGAATGTGACTGTAAAGTACTTTCCAGAGAGCTATATGTCCAGATCATTCCTGGGGCTTAGGTGTCTTAGACTTCCCCATCATTCTATCCGCACAGTATGTCACTCCTGCAGGGTGGGCTGCCTACACCCAGTGAACTCTCCACTCCACCACCATGTCAAAAGGACCACTCGACTCACCTCTGCCAAATGGGCCAATGTCCTCCTGCTAGTAATATGAGTAGCATCAGTTCCACATGAATACTCTGGAAAACTAGTACCATCACCGGCTCCAGGGGCAAGCACCCCACAATCAGTCGACAATCAAGCGCAGGTTTGTTCAGTGTATTAGTATTATTGTGCAGTACGCTTCAGTTCACCCCTTGAGTGCTCAAATCCCCCCTGCCGATAGTCAGTGGGGCTCACTACACTTAGAGCAATACCTCTGGGCTTTCCAGCAACGGTACCCCCTCGTGAATTGTCTCTGCCGCATCCGATCAGCCTCGACCATATGCAATCACCAGGCACAGCACAATGGATCTGTATTCATTGCCACCTTTCGCTTCCTGGACGCGATGTGCCCCGGGGATGGACCCCCGTGGCTGGTCGCATATCAATATTGTAGGGCAAGGCCTAGGGGACAAACGGGAGGGGAAATGGGCCCCGCTGCCAGAGCACCCACCTGAAGCGTCCAGCGCTCCATAGGCCCGCAAAACGCACACCTCATTTTTCACGGCCTCCTTCTCCAGCCGTGCGCGCAGGGCAGCACCAGACAGGTGGAAGAACGCCCGTACAGCCGCCACAGCACACCGTTGCGTCTCCGAGGCACCAATCCCCCTTCAGCGCCGCTCCGTCTCTCAGCCCGACTCCAGCGAAGCACGCCTCTCCGGCAGGCCATGCCCACGTTTCCTGGCCCTCGGATCCCCGCCCAGGGGAAGGCCTCGCTCACCTCGGCAAGTGTATCACCTGATGGTCCCGGCCACCCCTCCGATCACCGTGCGCGGTACCAACCGCTCCGGGCACCTCCAGGTTGCTTCTGCCACCGTTTATATTGTGTGGCTGGTGTCGTGAAAGCATCAAACAGGATAATTACAAGGGCCCGAAGCAGAGCTTGATTTCAAGCGTCCGCCACGGCCGCCATCTTGACCACGCCCCCTATGGATACTATCATAGAAATCAAATTTAATTTATTTCAGTACATTTTGGCTCCAAAAACCACATATGGAAGGTACCGAAAGAGAGATCAGCCACGTAGGTAACATCACAAAAAACACTCCTAGCTCAGCAAATGGAAGTAGCACAGTAGGCCACAGCCAAGGTGGTACCATAAGTCTCTCAAGTTCAAAACAAGTGTGCCATAGCAATACATTACAAATACAGTATAAAATTACACATATAACACATGAAAAACCCAGTATCAGGATGTAAACAATTGAAAGTATTATCTGGAAACTCTGGTTCAGTTAGTCTTAAGTGCCTGATTAAAAGTTGTTTGAAACTTAGCCAGATTCAAGGCCATCAGTTAGACCAGGCTTCTCTAACAAGTAGCTTGTGAGCTACTGGTATCTCTCTAGCTACCTGTAAGTAGCTCTCCTGTGTGCAGCCCGGACTAATAAATTAGAAGCTTTTGCTTGGCTGAATTAATGTAGGACTACCAACATTTTAGACAAAATGTATTCATTACCTGAACTCATATGTTGATTTTTGTAGACAAATGGTTGAATTTCAAAAATGTATTTAAAGCTGATATTTGAATGATAAATCATGTGGTGATGAGAGACGTATTTCTAATATTATTCACTTGACACCTGGAGGTCTTGCAGCTATAGCTGTTCTGTATGGCCCATGTAAAGGCATCCCAAACCAACAAAGCCTTTTTTACATTATTGCCGGCAAGCTTCCTAATGCACTGAGATAATCACTGCTGGTAATGTGGCACAGGGTGGTCATTCTCTTATGCTGTCATTACTACAACCCCAATATAAGAAGCTCAGGAAGAGTTTTCTGAACAAAAGCAGCTCTATTACAGAAAAGATTGGAGACCTCTGAGTTAAACTATGAATGAACATGTAACTCAGAACAAATTTGGTGTAAGATAATATGTACAAACACTACACTATATTGACTACATCTGCTTCTACAAAGAATAAATGGATATTGAAAGAGAGGACATTAAGTTACAAGAGTTCCCTCTGCATCCATAGTGCACTGCTGATATCTTAGATAAGGTACTTTACACAAAACAGAGGCCATACCATTCCATCAGTAGTGTGAGGTAAACAATTGATGAGGTGTCTGACCTAACAAACATCATCAAAGGGCCAATGTTCAATAGCATACTGTTTCAACACCTAAGATGACAATTATCAATACCAAACAATTACAACATTATGCATTTGTTTTCTTCTTTCCCGGTGATGCTGAAAGATTGCAGTCATCTCCCTCTATAGCGTTGTCCACTCTATCTGAGACTATAACATCTAAATTCTTCAGTGGGAGCAGCACTACTTCTGCCAACAACTAACATCTTCAAAAGCAACTTAGCCTATCAGGTTTGGATGGCAAGCACCTTAGACCTCTCCCTCTTGCCAAGGATACAATAACCGGAACATACAGCAGAGTCTTGTCATCATTACCTACATCAGTGCCCACTAAATCCCCCTGTGGCTTCTTTGCACCTGATACTCTGTCACAAATGCGGGGGATATCTTGTCTGCTGTGTTATAAGATCTCTATATCAGATATCATATGTAATCTGGAGGATGAGCTGTTCATGATGTTTTGAGAGGAGTATCCCAAATACCAAACTCTAATGAAGGTATTTGTTTAAATTTCATTAAAACAATAAACCACTTTGGAAGTTTATTTCTAAGAAATACCCACGTTTGGAGACCATCCACCTGACAGCAGGCGTCCACCAAACTTGTAGTGCCTTCAGAGGAGCCGCTTCAACAGTAGTATCTCCATCGGAAATATTACTGACCACTCACCTCTCACTCAAGTGAGTGGGCTTACAGTCTGTTTGACAGGGTAATCCATCTCGTTTGACATATTAGTGTGGTGGCCTACCCTGATTTTGATGAGAAGCTGAAGGCTATAGTGCAAGATGTGAGCTTGATCAGCTTTCTAACAATCAATGTTGGTTATGTATCTGGACAATGGTCTCGGTTTTAATATTAATGATGTTTAACTCATTATCTGTATTTAGTTGTATATTTTCATGATGCTTAGCTCTATATAGCTTTGCATGTTAATCTGTTGTAAATTTAATATATGTGCTAAAATGTATGCTTATGTAGCAAGCATGTACCAAAATAATAACTTTATTGTAGTTTTTGTGTAACATTGAGCATAAAACAATTGTATGCATTATTTAGAGACTGGTAGACAGGAAAATCTGTCAATACCTGTCATAAAGGCTATGGCGCATGTAAAATAGCAGATGAGATAGCCAGCATGTTTTGACAGAGTATTTCCTCTATCAATCTACAAAGAAGGCTTTTAATTTCTAAGTGGAGCCTGTCTTTTGTTTGCCCAATGCAGTATGCAGGTTTCCCTCCCTCCATCTTCTTGAATATTAGCAGTACTCTTCCAGTAAACAACCTCTACTTGAATTTGTATATAGGGGCAGGCAATAGTATCGGAAAGCTAAACCACAGGCCTATGTGACTCTGATTCACTCATACCAGCATACACTGTGTGATTCCATATTCAAACACCACGGTCTGTAGGGTTTGGCGGATGGTACAATCTGCCACAAATGTCCTGTCCATCTTGTTACAAGTGGTTTGTAGTATGACAGATGCACTATCTGCCACATTTCTGACGAGTATCTCATCTTCGACACTTTGAAGAAGGCCCACAGTGTGTTTAAATATAGGTATTCATTGCATGAAGCATACCCATTGACAAACATGACAGTGGGCATAATCTATAGTTTGAAGGACTTGATACTCCATCACAAATGTAACAGATATCCCGACCGTCGTATTACAGTGCCTTAGTATATAAGGTACTTCTAATACAGGAGACTGGATACACATCACATTTGTGACACAGGGCCTGATTTAAATATCGGCAGATGGGTTACCCCGTAACAAAGGTGACGGATATCCGGTCAGCCAAAATATAAATGCCATAGGGAGTTGTGGGATTTATATTTCAGCAGACGGGATATCCCTCACTGTTGTGACAGAGTGACCCGTCTGCCGATATCTAAATCAGGCCCAGAGTATCGCATTCACCAAACTCTAATTCAGTGTTTATATGTCCACACAAATTCAATTTAAATTGTCAATGTTAGCTTTACCTGGAACCTGTGACTTGACATGTTTTGTGATGTCACAGTATTTGTTCTTTTTTCATACTGTTAATATTGGGAAGAATCATTCATGACATGTATACTGTGTGTTCATTTTAAAGCCACTTGTAGTCTAAAGGTGGACACACAGACACAGAAAGACCCAGTTGCACAGAGGGAGAGGGCTGGTCAGGAACCTGCAGCTCAATCTGAGTCAGAGGAATTCGACTCTGCCAGCCCCGTGGGTTGATGGCTGAGACATTGGCAGCTGCCATCCCTACCAATACCAGCATCACCGCCATCACTGTGGGACTGATGGAATTATTGGGTGCCATCCTGGATGTTGAGTGGCATCCTGAAAAACATCCTCTCTGACTTGTCTGCCAAACAGAGAGGTCCTGATGGTGGTAGCAGCTCATCAAGGCACCTGTGGTTTTGGAACATCAGCTCCACTTCCTCAAACTGCCCCAATTCATTCACCAGCCTCAATTCCTGAATTCTACCCAATCCCTCTAACTTCCTCAATTTGTCAACCTGACCCAGTACCTCCACCTACCTCAATTTCCCAACCTGACCTAATACCTTCACCTGCTCAAACTTCTCCAACCGCCCCAAGATGTCAACATGTCTCACAACCTTACCATCACCCAAGGCGCTGCTATGTACCAAGACCTCACTGTGCCTAAGGCCTATTTAGGATCTCACTATACATCAAGATCTATCTCCCCAGAATTCCAAGACCCTGTTGAATCTATTCCTTGCTGTTTTTGGAACTCCCTCCCTTTTCAAAAAGCAAGTTAGCATGTGCTTGGCAAAGAAGAAAATCCAGTGAGGGGGAACAATGTTAGGAGGAAAGCACAGACTTAAGCCCTGGATAAAAACTTTTAAAACGTTTGAACTGAGATAGGACAATATTCTATCCCTTCCTTAGATTTTTACTTTTAAGATTTGTTTATACATTTTGATTTTTTAACACTTTTGTTAGATTTCCCAGAGCTGAATTTATTTGAAATGTGTCTGCTTTTTCGTGGTATTGGATGTAATTGAAAATGTTATAATTTATGCCATATGCCATTGGGTATTTCAACATGTTGCTTAAGTTAACTATTTGTAAGAACACCGGCTTTTCGCAGGTTTTCCCCCAATTTTCGGCCTCATTTTGGACAACAAGCTGCTGGTTTTCGACTCTGAGAGTGCACTGAGGCCTGCTGTCCAGACCTCAATGACAGTGTTCTTTCCCCTTTCAAATGATATATTTACTTGGGTACCCCCAATTGGCATGTGCTGACTTACTTATAATTCCCTATTATATGGTACCCAGGTACCATGGGCATGTAAGGCTGCCTACCCACACAATAGCTGTAGCACTAGTTGTGCCACTCTGTGTGTGACAAAGTGAAAACATGACTTTTAGCTGCCTTTGGAGACTGATAAGGCTGTGATTGCACTGCACACCCGACTTTGCCATTACTCCTAATGTCAAGGTCCCTGAAGTCCCTTAACTGTATATATAAGTCTCCTCTAAGGCAGGCCTAGGAAGCTCTATGGGAAGGAGCTGTACATTATTAGGATAGACATATATTTTTGATATGTCTATCCAGCAAAGCCTTAAAGGTCTGTGTATAAGGTTATAGCAGAGTTAACGGTTGCCACTCCAATATGTCTAACGTCTAACAGAGGCTACCTTACTATGTCATGTAAGGCATCAAATTAAACAGGACATCAAATGTGACTCAATGGTACAGTCAATGTTTATGTCCAATTTAATGCTAGCCACTTTTGTGAAAGTTGCCATACTTTGACCCAGCTAGTCCAGTGAATTTAAAGAGTCACAGGGACTGAGGCAGGTTTCTGCCTGCCCGGGGAGACGTGTGAATGACTTCCAGGTCATGGACAAAGGCTGTTGCTGTACTAGAGGTGTGACCCCCCCACCCACAGGACGGGCATCAAAGGATTTAGCCCAAAAGGCAAGTATCAAAGGGTGATGCCATCATTGAAGGGCTGCTTTGACAACACTCATGTGCAGGAAACCTTTTTTTCCCCTAGACAGGGTGGAGCCAGGGCCAAGGAAGTGAAAACCATTTTCAGAACCAGTTTTCCATGGTTGTGCTGCCCATGGTAGCGCCCACCCAGCCAGGAGTGAGTTACCAAGGTTCTCACACATGAGGAAAACTTCAGCCATGTTGGTTGTGGTATGCAAGATGCATTCTGGGATAGCTGGATGCCACACATCAAGGGGACTGTGTCACCAGTTAGGAGGAGCCCACTGGTTAGTGACTGCGTTGTCTCTTCGGGGCACTTAACTGGGATATAATGGTCAACCCTGGCATTGGATATAGTAAAACTCATTCGATTTGAACTAAGGATGAGAGGAGACCACTCTGCACCCGTTAGAAGTGCACAAGAAGAAGCTGTGACACCGGAGCAACTGCACCTTCTACACTTTGGGCTAATGGAGTTTGGACCCTGTTCTGCATGCCTGGCTCGGGGAAAAGTTGATTCACAACCTCAATCCAAAGCATAGATTCTAAGGGTCAGTTGCCTGCCCCCCACCAGAACAGCTCTGGGGACATTAAAGCTGGAAGAGCCAAAACTGCATTCCAGGTAGTCACCACAGTAGTTTTGCAGCTATTGGACGCCAGGCCCTTCGACAAACAATTTGGAAATAGCCAGAAGTTACGCTCAAGTCTGCTGAACCTGTGGATGTTGGTTGTGGCTGAATTCGTCCACCCAAAGGGACACTAGCCCCTACCAAAGGCTTGCACTGGAACCACTGTGTTGCAAGAACTAAAGGTTTGCATTAGCAGTCCTTTGTCCCCTGCATAGAGGACCTTTTGGGACCCTGAGATCTGTGGTTGAGGTTGCCCCAGTCCCCTGTGGACAGAGGACTCCACCAGACTTCACCCCTGTGGGCCGTACAGCATCTGGAGCATTCTTTGAGCATCCTTAGACCTGTGTCCCTCCGCATCAGGACGACTCCATAGAAGTCAATAGCGGTTGTCCTGTAGAGTTTGGAACACCCTTTAAAAATGCTCTGGTGGCCAGGTAACTGTACAAGGTTTTCTCTTAAGACCCCTAGGCCCCTATCCTGTAGAATTTGGCTGCCCAGCCCGGGTCACAGTCGCCAAACTCAGTGTTTCAAACTTTTCCAAGGTTTTCAAAAGTTTGCAAAGTGTTGACTTGCCAATGCTTGTTTGTGCTTGATGTTAAAGTTTTTAAATGCTTTAAAAATCATATCTTTGGAACCCTCAGGTGGATTCTAGCCATCAATGGCTGTAATAATTCATACAAATATGCTCTATTTTAAAAATTGTTGCTGTGTCTCTTTCTTGTTTGGTGACTTTCTTATTCCGTTGTTTGGTGCTTTTAAATGCTTTACACATTGCTACTTTCCTAAGCCTTGCTGCTCTGTGCCATAACTACCAAAGGGTTGAGCTGATGGTTAAGTAAATCACTCTGACTTGACCAAAGAAGATAAATGTGCGTGTACTGCAAGAAGAGACCCAACCTTACCATATAGTACATCCATTTCCTACACTATTTGATTCAATTTCTAAGTCTTGAGATTTCCTACATGATGCATCGTGGGACATGTACTTCATTTCCTTTCCTATGTGTGTTAATAGGATTGGGAGTTGTGGTGTTAGGGGACAGAGTGTGTAGCATGCAGAGGTAGGGTGTATGGCTTTGTTTTATGTTGTTACCTGTGTGATAAAATGTTAGTTCACTGTGTGTGCATGCACCTAGGTCCCCTATTTTTATGCAATCTCTGCTAGGGGGGTGTGTAGCCTGACTTTGCTTTTATATGTAATATTTAAACATGTAACATTGCAGTGAGTTGGGTGTAGTAACGTGTATTTGAGGGACATGGTTCATTTCCAATGTTAGGAGGTGTGAGTTGACAGGGATTAAGGGAAGTTTCACATTAGGTTTGGATTTTTTTTAAAGCTTCAGCTTATAGTTACTACATTTCTACATATACTTTATTAAAAATGAAAAAAGTTGGTTATAGTGTGTTTAACTTATCAGTTTGGCTACAAATGTACGTTGCACACAAATGTGCATTATCTTACATATTTGTTATGGGTAGTGGTAGTGAAATTGTGTTACATGAATGAGGCATGTGGGCAAACATGGAGATACAGAATTTTGTTGACAGAAATACTTTGTTGTATATAAACCCATGTTCATATTTAGTCACATTAAAAGTTAATATAGTGCTTTAAAAAAATGTGCTCACCTTGTTGAGTTTTGTGCTCTTACTTCACCATTGCCTCATAAAGTCTTCGGGCCTGAAGTAGAAGGAAAATGCTGTTTCATTGTTATAAGAAAGGGGATTATAAGTTGGGGTGGATGGTAAACCACCACAAAAAAAATTAGTCACTGTTCCTAGTAAGTCCAGTAATGGGCAGTAAAGGTTTCTGTAATTTAAGCATGAGCTGAACCCCGGGAGCTATGGCACCTAGCGAATAGGCTTAACTTAAGAATATGTGTAAAGCATTTAGAAGCACTAAAACAGATAAAAAGTTGAAAACACAACACAATAGAAATCCCACAGCAATTTAATAAACTATAGAATAACTTATTGAACACAAAGACACCAAAATGACAAGAATCCAGCCAGGGCATATGAATTGTTAGAATTTTGGATAAAAATCTCCCAAAAAGCGGTAAACAGAACTTATTGTCATCTAGTTGCTCTTGACCTGGACCTAGGCCCAATTTAAGGTCAACCACAATGGAGTGTCCCAGAGATGACATACACTGTTGGTTTGAAAGTTCTGAGTGATTGGAATTCAGAATGCACACCCAAGTAAGGTCCTTCACATGCCAGATACTTTTGGCACCTTTGCCCAGTATTTTCTTGCAGTACGGATTCCTCAGGCGGGGAAGGACTGCAAGCTGTAGTCAAAGTGGGCTCCACAGGTGCTGGCTACCCTCTCTGTGATGTCAAACCAATTTGCTGCTGTGGAAAAGCTTTGGTTGCAGCAACTTGAATCTATGGCCAAGCAGCATCACACCATCATTAGTTTGACTTGGCAGGTTTGTCCTGGTCCTCCAGAGGTCTTTTTAGTCCCATGTTTTTCAGAATGTTAAAAGGAATACACTTTGACAAAGCCAAGGGTCCCACGACCTCAGAAACAGAAAATGGTGGTCAAAACTCACTCCAGCAGAACCATCAGAAGGGTCCAGGGCAATTACAGTTGTAACTGGTGAGCTGGGCTCTTTGGGAAAAGGGCTAATAGCAGTTTGTTGTGTCCATGTTGTGTCCTTAGCGGGAGATAGGTCAATTGACCCTTGCTGTCCACTTCTTTGGCCTAGGTGCAAATGTTGCAATGCAAAACAATGGCCCTCATACATATAAATGCAGCAATGCTTGTTGCATTCATATGTCTAGGACCCATTTTTTGCGTTAAAGCTTTACCCAAGGTTTTTGACAGCTCTCGGGTTCTCTTGTTATGTAGAATAGTACAAGTGGGAGCACGTTCAGCCTGTAATAGCTACTCACAAGTCTCAACAGAAGGTGAAGTCCTTATTCTATCTTCCACGGGTCCAGTGGTGTCCTAAAGAGTTTGCCCTGGGGTGCCACATCTATGCTTGGCACTAGCCTGTGGGTGGAGTGACTCCTTGCCCCTTCCTAATCACCAGGGAACATTTTATCAGGGGTAACCCTAACCAATTTTGCAACATGTCCTGCCTGTCCTACTGTAAACAATCCCACAGTGCCCCTCTCTACCTAAACCTAAGATGGATGAAACTTTCTTGCATTGTGCCGAGCACCTGTCCATACCCAGATGTGTTGCTGGAGAAATGAGCATCCCCTACTCTCTGGTAACTTCAAATAAATTCTGGGGCAGTTCCCATCTCACTGGCATGGGTGCTTACTTGGCTAGGTGGACAAAAGAGTGCCCTGCCAAGGTGTCATCTAATATTTGCCTGTGACAGTGAGGCCTCATTGAAGTTAGTTAAGATCCTAGGCCCAGCCCAGATGGATATCCTGTCAGAAAAACAAAACACTTCTCTACTCCCAAGGCTTTGTCTCGGCTATGAGAGCCAGTTCACACATCATAAAGGGGCCTATTCTTTCCTTGGTAATAGAAGGGAGCTCATGAAAATTGGCTTCTAGGTGCTTTAGGAAGGGAAAAGGTAACTTTCTGAAGGACCTCTTCCAAACGAGTCATTAAAAATCTGACTTTACCAGTGAATTAGGCGTTTAATAAATATTTTAAAAAGTCCAAGAATTGATGTTGTAGGTGTTTCTTAGGCAGAGATAACATTACTAAACTTAATATTGTATCCCAATGAGTTCTGATGGAACAGCTAACCCTGATACAGTAAAAATTGCATTAAGGCATTTTTACTGGAAGAATATGTTTAACACTAAAATTGTCCATGTTGTACTTTTAAGTTCTATGCACCCTGCCTTATCAGCATTAAGGCCTACTTAGGAGTGCCTTATTAATATTTAAAAAGAGGGTTTAGGGCTGTAAAAAAGTTATTTTAACAGGTCAACTTTACAGTTTTTAAATTTTACAAACAGGGTCCAGTGATAGGCCTACAGTCCTGTTTGTACTGTCACTGTTGTCATTGTTCTGAGTGTCACAGTACAGAGACAGGCCAAGCAGCTCGGGAGAAATGTTACACATTTCACGATACTTAGGGCCTGATTTATATTTTAGCAGACGGGTTACTCCGTCACAACGGTGAGGGATATCCCACCCGCAAAAATATAAATTCCATGGAAAATAATGAGACTAACCCAGCTAAGTACCTTGCCATACAACACATAAACAATATTAGCACTAATTAGTAGAGTTGTTATGTCAACAATGAACAGTTCACACATTTCTCAGAAAGGCTGTTGCATGTGTTGTGGAGCTGTACAAGCTCTTCCCTGCAAGAATGATGTAGTTGCAACAGCCAGTTTCAACACTTCTTAGCAGATCTCCTACACTAGTAATGCACAGTATCAACAGTTCTCATCAAGGCTGCTGTACCTAAAATTGACAATGGGACACTTCTGACCAGGGCATCAACACTTGTAATTCAATTTCACAGTACTTCTCAGCATGCTAGCTTTACTTCTTTTTACAGTATTACTGGTTGCAGTAGCACTATCATACTTTTAACAGACAGTACGATCGCTTTTCTTTGAAACACTGTCTGCACTATTCTGCAGTTCTGTTGTTCCTTAGTGGGGCAGCACCAGCACATTTCTACAAGACTCACTAAACTGAGGGCCAGATTTAGAGTTTGGCGGGTTGGAGGGCCCGTCAAAGATATTTGTTTTCCCATCAGCTGCTGTGGCAGTCAATCTATCTTATTTGGAGACTGGCGGTTTGATGGACGAACATCCATCATCCATATGCAACCTCAGCTGCATTTCTCTCATTATATTGATGGCGCTATGCCCTAAAATGGTGAACAGACTGACGAAAAGTCTATACTCTGGCATCTATATTTAAAGTATATTTGCTTTTTACAGAAACATGGCTGTTTATCCTCCACACCTGTGCTGGAGGGAATAAAGGATAAATAGGCAAACCCTGCCTACAAACCCAACAGAAGCAACATGTAGATAAATGCCTCTTTTCGAATGCTCAGCCCATTCTTTTTTGGACTTATACTGCTAGTTTTTTTACTCTGCACCCTGGGACCCTGGTAATTAGGCTCCAGTGTGCGTGCTCTGACATCTAAAACATGTACAAATTTGTTATACTTTTAATTGATATATTTTGTACTCCTATAAGTCCCTCACATATGGTAGAAAGTATACTCAGGACCTGTAAGGTAAATGTCACTAGTGGAATGCAGCACATACACTGCTAATATCAAGTGCCAAGTGCATGGGCAGTGCAGGGGCCCCCTGTCCCCCTGCACCTGTTCTCAGCCAGCCTTTTCATGTCGTTGTTATGAGGCCCTGGTGGATTATGGTCTCTGCCACCGCCAGGTTGCCGGGATCATGGATCCTGGCCGAGCTGGCCATTCTCTGGCAGTCTGACTACCAGGGTTGAAATGTGGCGGTCGGACCGCCGAAAAAGCGGCGGTCCTGACAGCCACCGCGAATGTGGCAGTCTATTGACCGCCACACTCATAATGAGGCCCATAGTCTGTAAAATTCTGAGAATTCCATGTTAATAATGAACAGTCCTGTTCTCTAGCCCCTAAATGCCTGTCATTTACCCAGGTGCATTCAGTACACAAACAATGACTTTCTTATCATAAAGTAAGCCCTCTGCTGTATGGCACATGATTTAACCACATAGTGAAAACCCTTCTCCACTGCAATGCCAGTGTCATTCAGGTAATTTCAAACATTTTGTGTTGTTAAATTCCGGAAAAAACACCACTATGTCACTGAAATAGCTATATATAAAACCAGTGGCGTCACCGCTAGATTGTTATAGTTAGGACCTAGTTTCTGTAGAAAATGCGTTTTTTGACTTGCCTATGTCTTTGGCGCCGCTTGATGAATCTTGACAAAAGTTTCCCAAATATTCGACAGTCACGTCAGCTGCTTTCTGGAAAGTTTTGGGGTGATTGTGAAATAGGGGCGTAGAAAAAGGAGGGAGGGGTCAAAGGTTTGTTTCCAATGTTAGTTCCCATAAGGATGTTGAACAGTTCTACAGCCGGAACCACTGAATGGAATTAAACCAAATTTACAGAAAGGTAGCTCTTGGTCTTTTTGTTTTGGTGTAAATCCATTCAGTAGTTTTTGAGAAATCAAAGAAAATCTAAATTTGGATGTATAGGGACGTGAAGCTTCCTTGAACCCTTCCAATCTTGTGCTGCGATCTGATTGGCTGCCAACACTTCAACAAGGACTTGGCTTCAGGTAAGTCCCAGACAAAAATGTGAAAAGTACGAGAAGGGGCCAGGGTAGGGTCCCAGTGCTGGGGTCCTAGAGAGATCACCCCAGAGCAAAAAAACATTTAAAAACATTTTCAGCTACAATCGCGGCAGATCTGCCAAAAAGTTTAAAAAACAAGTGTGGGCTACCTCACTTGTGTCACTAAAGCCCCCAGGTGGGCCAGGTCCCAGGGACATTTAAAATTTGAAAGGGGGGGGGCTGCCTGACCCCTCTGAAGCCCCAAAACTGTCACCTCCCCAGGACCAAATTTAAATCCAATGTAAGGGGAACACCTGCCCCCCTCACAGCCTTGGGGACGCCCAAACTCCCCGGGCTAAAATACAATAATGAGGAGGGGTCTGTTTTGGATTCCAGGCTCCAGGCTCCACCAACTCCCTGGGGCAATAGTCATTAGAGGGGGGCCACATGGCCCCCCTTGAGGAGCCAATGATAGCTCTGGGGACTGCCAAACCCCAGTGCCGGCTCCAGCTATTTCCTGGGGTGTCCACCCCAAGGACATAGCTGTTTGCTTTTGCTTGGGGGGGCTGACAGCTCCCACCAAGCAAAAGCAAACAAAGTCTGCTCTCTGACAGCAGAAGCTGTCAAACAGCTCCCACTGGCAGAAAGCAGAGTTTTCATCTGTTTCCCTGCACGCAACCTTGCTTGCAACAGATGAAAACATAGCTCCTGCAAGCAGGGAGCTGCTATTTCAAGCAGCTACCTGCTTGCGGGAGCAATGCCAGCTCCTGGACGACACAGGGCGCTAACTAGGACTGCAGGGTCCTTCCGGCTCCCCTGCGGTTCTGTCACTCTCACCTGAGAGAGAGAGATTGTCATTGCAATGGTCTTGTCATACAATTACTTCAAAGAGGAGTAAGACTACCAAGATGTTTGCTACCAATGTGATAGTTACGTTTGGATGCAGAGCAGAACAGAGTCACTTCTGACCTAATGGTCAAGGTATTGTGCTGTCACTCAGTAGGCCGAAGGCTCAAATCCCAGGATCGATTGGCAGTGTGTTTGTTTATTTACTAGTGTTTTGACTCGTGCCCCAAGATAACTATAACTCGCGCCCTCACCATGCACTGCTAATTACCCCACATAATACATCTCTCATGACATCTTTGATAACATCATTGATAATATCAATGTAACATTTGCAGTAAAATTATTTATCAGAAGACTGTACATGGCTGGGGCGCTAGTTAACTTAGGGCACCAGTTATAGTTACTTGGGATAACTCTAACAGGTGAATTTCAATGGTTTTGTACTTTTAAAATGTCAGCCTAACTATAACGTCCCTGTAATTTTTTTTTAAGTATATATACATATATATATACATATATATATACATATATATACATATTATATATATATATATATATATATATATATATATATATATATATATATATATATATATATATATATATATATTATGTCGGATAAAATATCCTTAAAAACACATAATCATATTATAGTCAATTTAAAACGAAATGCAACCAAAGTCTGATAATGCAAGAAATATCCAAACCCAACAATGGTAAAAATGGACAGCTTGTTAAACAATTAATTCATAAAAGCAATTCATTCACTATTACCATTCCAATATTTAAACTCTAGCATTAAATACCCTTCTCATTCACATCATCGGATATTTTTCAAATATATATAATCAATTCATCAGTTCACCATCCAGGTTACATTGTGCTATATCACAAAATGTATTTCTCAAAATCCATACAGAAGTTACTAATTTCACATACCATAAACAATTACCCCACCAGTGCTAGCCCTTCCATATTCACAATGATTCTACATACCATCTGAATCCTAGTATACTGCTAACATGTAGAAAACAATTATGTGTTGAGCAAAAAACAACAACTGTGCAAGCCACTCAATCTCGATTTTGCAAGATGGGCAACTATTATTAGCACAATATTTTCTGCCCCATTGTATACAGAAGCTATTGGTAGGTAGGACCTTATTTGATTTGACCTAGCCATAGGACATGTAATGTTATCGAAAGGGGCTCAAATGCTGGTATGCATTTATGGTAAAAAAAACAGTTTGTCACATTTGCCAGGTACGCATTTGCAAAGCTCTTATTCCCATAAAAATGACCAACATTTTTCTTTGATGACAGTCTTGGACACCCAGTGAATGTCAGCAGAAGACTTCCAAAGGGCAGCCAAACTTAAAAGACGTGGGGCCAGATTGCCACACCAATTTTGAAAAAAGGATAAATTATAATAAATTATTTGACATAAAAATGACAAAAATCCAATCCAATCAGTAGAACCAGAGTTATGACTATTTAAAGTTTTGGTAAAATATAGCACCTATAAGATAAAAGCGCCAATAGTGGGCATCTGATCGAATGAGATCTGGTCAAAGAGAAAAAATATAGCCAACCATGTTGGAGCACGGTTTGGATTCAGGAAGTGAATTAGGCCTGGCCTGTGCTTTCCTTTGGACATAGATGAAGTTTTGAAGAAAAAGATCTGAGAGGGTAACATTCAGTAGGGGAAGGCTGCAGGTGGTGTCCGAAGAAGAGGCATCATTGTCAGGCAGCCACAGAATGAAGTTGTGATGAAGATTTTTGTGTTCAGATTACAACCCTGGCAGGCAGACTTGCCTAAAGACCGCCATTCTTTGCCAGGAACATACAGCCAAAGCGGCACTGAACTCAGTGCTGCTGTGATGATTACAATTCAGCTTTCCGTCAGCATTTCTATGGCGGAGACCCCAGCATGAAATGGCTAGTGGAAAGCCAAAGCTGGGGGCCACAGGGGAGCCCCAGCAGTGCCCATTCCGATGGCATGGGCAGTGCAGGGGCCCCCCTGCCCAGCACCCTCGGAATGCACATTGTCTGCTTTGCTTTGCAGGCAGTGCGCTTTCCAATGGTGCTGGTGTGCTACGGTATTGGCCTCGGCTCCCTTAAGGGAGCCGAGGCCAATACCATAGCACTGTTCACGCCAGTCAGCCCAGCAGGAACGCGTAATACAATGTTCCGGTCAGGCCGGCGGGAACATTGTAATATGCTAGGGTGTGACGACACTGGTATAGCAGTGGTGTCTTCCACTCAAGTTTGGAGGTCGGCTCGTCCTCCCACCAAACTCGTAATGAGGCCCTAGGTCTCTTTTCTGGAAGTCAAAAATCTCCTGCGGGATGAGGCAGGAGGCTGTAGCTAATGAGAATTCCACAAGGCTGGATACCCTTTTGATGAAGGACTGCTGAACATGATTTGCATCTGCGGAGAAGAACGTAATGGGAGATACAGTGAAGCAATGCCGACCGGCGATGAACCATGGGCGTATAAATGAGCAAGTTGGACTTGGTTTTCTCTCAGTTCTCAGAGCAGTTTTTAGCTAGAAAATCCCAGGGACGACCAGGACTGAGGGGCACCCGTTGGGTGTTCAGGAATCTACCATGCTGGGTCCAGATATAGAAGCCTTTTATGTCCCTGAGTCTCTGATCAGGAGGCCAGCAAATTAGTCCTTGGAGTAACTCAGTTTCTTCTGGGTTCAAGTGATGAAACACTCAAATGCACTCTGTGCATCTCTACATAAAAAGAATCTACTACACTCTGTGACACTATACCACACTGTACTCAACTCTATACCCCTACAATACACTCTTTAACCCTCTATTCCTCTCTATGCCCCAGCACTCCACTATACAACACTCGACTCCACTCTACAGCACGCTCCAAAACTCAATGACACAACACTCCACTGTGCTGCACAATACGCCAGTGCAATTTATGACAGTTTACTCAATTCTAAGCTACGCCTGTCCACTTTAATGTACTCCGTGCCACTGCAGTATACAACACACCACTTCACTCTGACACTTTAGTCCACTGTATGCCATGCCACTCCACTCTACTCGACTCTATGACACTCCACTCAACAAAACTATACTTTACGTCATTCCCATCCACTCTGCTGTATGACACTCTTCTTAACGACACTGAGCTGTACAATTTTTTTTTTTTTAAACCCATTACAATTCACTGAAAAAAAACAAAGGTTAAACCTTTGTTATGGTTAGGAAAACTTGATTTATTCTTTCTCTACAAATCAAACATAAACTACACCAGCATTAGAAATTCTAAAGTTGCAGCTAAAGCTTAAATTTATACTGTACACACTACCTTTAAACTACTATAACTTTAATAATTCTTACTATACAAGCTAAACATAAGCTGCACAAAATTCTAAAGTTATACTTAAACTTTTAATGTATAATTCACACGATACCTTCAGATTATTATTACTCACACACTGCCATAAACACTGTATTCATCTTCGTACTCACAAAACTTAGCCTAGCCTGGTCCTTGAATGTTATGCTGCTAACAAATGTGGTTGGCAATACCTACTGTGCTCCACCGATGAGCTCCTTAAGAGCAAAACATGTGTCTGTGTCTAAGAAAAATAAAATATTTGACAGAAATTACCAGTTTTAAGCTTTACTCCATTGGAAGAACTGCACCTTTGCAAAGACCAACCACGTTGACTAGAATGCTCTGCAGGGCTACTGAGTCTGGTTTCACTCACAGCTTAAGGCTATTGATATTGGTAATCGCCTGTCTTGGTCTATCTAGCTATCTTGTTTTAGTTTGGGATTTTGAATTATACATTAATTATGAATTCAAATGTAAACCTTTTATTAAAAAATAAATTAACTTCACAAAAAATAAGAAACATTAATCTAAATCTCCCATCTAAATCCCTACAAAACCCATCATCCTGAAAAATACATAACCTCAAACTTAAAAAAGTAAATTTTAAAAATGTCATTAAAATGTAAAACACTAATACAATACTTTAATAAACATACTTTTAATGCAAGAAGGTAAAACACTGCTCACCTAAAAGCCCCATGAAACTACCAACCCAATACAAATGCATCCCCAATGTAATTAAAATAAAAAATGAAAAATAATAAAATTAAAAGAGATTTAAAAAAAATCTAATAGAGGAAAACATTTAAAAAACAAAGAATAACTAGAAAAAACAATAAAACTATTAATTAAACATTGTTAACATAAACACCTAAAACAATATTAAATCCACAATATTAAAGTAAGAGATATTTAAAATGTCAATATTTAAAAAGAAAAGAAAAACAACAATACACTTATCACAGACTTTTGCTATAATGATCCCTCATGATGTTTTGATGTCAATTTTAGGTACCATTGATATTTTCTTGTAGATAATAGAGATCCACACCATGCTCACTGACGCAGTGGGAGCACAATCCTCTTGTCGTCCTGCCTGGGGTGACCTGCCAAGATGAAGGACTTTTAGAGTAGGAGATTCTCTCCATGTTTTCAGTAGTGAGCATTATGGCGTAATGGAGCTTTGGCACAAAACTATTTTCTCTCAGATGCTGCGGATGACATAAATATACTGATGAGTCCATGGACATGGTGCTGTGTGATGTTGGTAGATTGCCATTATTGCAAACATGACATTAGATGAGTTGTTGAGTTCTCATGGGAGACATGATTTCATTATTACACAGACAATAAGCTTGCCACTCTGACAGTGAGTTGGTGTAACAATAATAATAATAATAATAATAATAATAATAATAATAATAATGATACTGATCATAATAATATTCATAATAATAATAATAATAACTTGTTTTCATATAGCACTTCATAACATATTCTGCAGTTTCAAAGCACTGCAAATAAGAAATATTGCTGTTTCCTAATCTTTGGTTCTCAATTTGCCAACCTTCAGGTGGAGTTAAGGATGAGTTGGCCTTGCTGGGAATTAAGTTTGTAACCTGCTGATCAGTGAACATTCAATTCATTTAGCTATGTGTAAGTTCTTTAACTCAGGTATTTGGTCCATATTTTTAGCATACCAGACAGTGCTACAGGTGGGCTTTGTGTGGGTGGTCACCGTGACGTGCATTTCTCTTTCTCTGTGGTTCCATGTGGCTTAGAACCATTGAATTGGAAGATGCAGTTGTTGGTGACAAAAATGAAACAATACAAATAACCTGGCAAAAGGCATGATTAGACTCAAACTAGTCACATAGAATTTTAAGGCAAGTATGTCTTACACTTATATATTGGTAAGATCTAAGATATGCCTTGCACAATCTACATGTGGCAAACATGCATAAGTATGTTAATGCACATATTGTGTTGTGTCAGTGCTTATAATGTGTATTTATGGGGATGGAGATGAACATTTATCTGACAAATGATAATTACATGGTTCCATGCTTACTGAGAGCAGCCCACAAAACAGGGCGGTGGGTCTCAAGACACATTGGGCCTCATTCTGAGGCCGGCGGTCGCCGCCCGCCTGGCGGGAAACGCCATATGGCCGCTCCGCGGTCGAAAGACCGCGGAGGCCATTCTGGCTTTCCCGCTGGGCTGGCCGGCGACCGCCAGAAGGCCGCCCGCCAGCCCAGCGGGAAACCCCTTCCCACGAGGAAGCCGGCTCCGAATGGAGCCGGCGGAGTGGGAAGGTGCGACGGGTGCAGTTGCACCCGTCGCGAATTTCAGTGTCTGATAAGCAGAAAATTCTTTGTGGGGCCCTCTTACGGGGCGAACCGCCAGGAACAGGATGGCGGTATGGGGTGTCGGAATCCCCATGGCGGCGCAGGATTCCTGAGGGCAGCGGAAAACCGGCAGGAGACCGCCGGTTTTCCCTTTCTGACCGCGGCCAAACCGCCGCGGTCAGAATGCCCTTGAGAGCACCGCCAGCCTGTTGGTGGTGCTCTCGTGGTCGTTGACCCTGGCGGTCAATGACCGCCAGGGTCAGAATGACCCCCATTGTGTGACAGCAGCTGCAGACACACACACATTGAAACAGTAGATGTTACAAGGCTATGCTTTAAAGGTATAAATGTACTGTGGACAACAGTTAGGCCATGTCACATTAGCATGTTTTGTTCATCCTCATTTGTATTGACACAACAATGCCATGCCACTGTGAAGCTACAATGTTACATATCAAACTGTCACATTGGTAAAAAATAATTACAGTCAGCTGTGACAACAGGTACAAAAACATCAGATTACATGATGGATATTGTTGTATATTCACTGGATATACACATTCTTTGATAGAACTTTTGGAAAATGCAAACATCTACAGGAATAATTTCTCATGGTACTATACTCTGGCTAACACATGGTTGCAAGCTGTTAATATAGATACATTGTAAGAGACTGGGGTATTACTTGAGGGGGTAAGTACTCACCTCAAATAATAAGCACAAGCCTTGGAAGGGTGAACAACTAAAGTAACTAATTTAAACTGAGCTAAATCCCCTGATAGTTATGGAACAGAGCAGAAAGGCTTAAATTAGAGGCAACATGTAAAGTATTTATACAGTGCTCAAACAGTAATAAAGTCAGAACAAACACAATAAAAATGCCAAATCAATTTAGAAGGATAGAGTACATTTCAATACATACAGTGACACCAAAACAACACAAATCCAATCAAGGAAATAGAAGTTATGATTTTTTTAAAGTTTAAGGTTAAAAATAGACCTAAAAAGGTTATGCGTCCACCACTGTTCTGGCTGAGCTTGACTGGTAACTAGGCACAAGTTAAGGCTGACTGCGATGGAGAGCAGCCCAGATACTAAAACCGGGTTCGGCCCGGTCGGACGTTTTATGTTCGGACATAGGGCCTGATTTAGATATTGTCGGACGGGTTACTCCGTCACAAAGGTAACGGATATCCCATCAACCAATATTTACATCCCGTAGGAAATAATGGGATTTACATTTTGGCAGACAAGATATTCTTCACCGTTTTGGCAGAGTAACCCGTCCACCAATATCTAAATTGGTCCCTGAGTCTCTAGAATGAAAGTCAAAAATTCACAGCAAGCAGGGCAGTAGGCTTTTGCTGAAGAGTGATCCACACTGTTGAATAGTCTTGGGACGATGTCTTGGTGAAGCTGTTCACTTTTAGCGGGCATACTGTAAGCATAAGAAATTTGAATATTGTGCCCAAGGAAGGTCCCTCACCGGCCAGATACTTTTTGCACCTTTGGCTTTGAAGATTCCTACCTTTGGACTTAGTCGCCTTTTTGGAGCTTGGATTCTTCCAGTGGTACAAGGCTGCAGGCTATATCCTAACAGGGATTTACAAGGCCAGATACCTTCTCTTCGAATTTCAGTTAAAACAGATTTGCTGCTGTGAAAAAGCTCTGAGCGGGATCAACCCAAATCTTTAGCCTAGTGGCTATGCGTGTTTGCTGGTTTGGCTTGGGAGGTTGGTCCCAGTCCCCCGAAGGTCTTTGGAGCAAAATGCTTCTAATTCCCAGGTTTCAGGATTGGTAAGAGTGACTCCAACCAAGGGTCCAGAACCAATAGGTCGTTAAGACGCACTCCAGCAGAGGCCAGCAGTTTTCACGGGCAGGTTTAGTTAGAACTGGTCAGCTGGGAAATTAGAGGAAAGACCTTTTGTAGCTTATTCCACCTCAATAGCTGGACCAGGTAACCAGATTTATGGCCCTTGAAGTGCACTTGCATGTCCTGGGTACGAGAGGGTGAGCAGGTCTAGTCCTTAAAGATCTTCTCAGGACACAGACAGTAGGTTCAGTCCTCTTCTGTCTTCCATGGGTCCAGAAAGTGTTCTGAGGAGGGGACTGTGGGTACCACCTTCATGTCTGGCACCGGTCTGGGGTTGGGGGTGACTCTTGACAAACACTTCCCTGTGGTCACTCAAGACCAGTTCTAGGGGCAGCTCCTCTCCCACTGGGAATGGTGACTGGCAGAATGAATGGACAAAGGAGAGGACTGGGTCAGGTGTTATTTATGTCTGCCTGTGACAGGGTAGCACAGCCCAAATGATCACAGCCAGCCAGAGGAACAATACATCTCCCCACACCCAAGGCCTTTGACTGAGCTCTCCAATCATTTGCACACCTCATCAGGGGAGATCTTCAGCTGGCGTAACAGTTGGGTGTATGTGAAGTGGCATCCATCTGCTTTAGGCAGAGAAATGGGTGACTTTTTTCAAAAGTCCAATTCCAAAAGTATTAATGAAAAGTCTGACTTCAACAATGAATTGAGCTTGGAATAAATATTTCAAAAAAGTTCAAAAATGAATTTTCTAGTTGTTTTTTAGCTAAGGATAACTTTTATCAAATTTATTATGATATTCCAAGACTTTCCAATAAAACATCCAACCCTACTATACTCAAAATAGCTATTAGGGCCTTTTCACACTGTGAAAATGTTGTACTTGAAACTCTTGAATTTCCTACTCTCAAATAGCATGCACCCTGCATTATGAGCAGTATGGTCTTCTAGGGGTGACTTATTCATATTTAAAAGGTAAGTTTATGACTGTCAAAAGGGCCACTATAACAGGTGACAATTACAGGTTAAACCTACCTGCTGGTGGCAGGCCTAGAGTCATGTTTACACTATGACTGTAGTTGATTGGCACTATTGGTGCTGCAGTCCACTCCTGACATTTAACTTACAGACCTTGGGTACACTTTAGAGTATAAGTAAGTTAAATATGCCAATCAAGGGTATCCATCACGTTGAAAGAGGAAGCACAGGCCCTTTACCACTAGCTAGCAGGGGTAAAATGCACAGAATTCTACAGCCAGCAGAAGCAGTCAAGGCGGATATATAGGTTTGTACCACCGAAACGTAATTTCCAACATAGATCATCACACAACATATTTGTAGGTGCTGATATGCATTTTTCATGGCAACAATGCTCTAGAAGCATGCTCAATACAAAAGTAGATGTGGGAAGACAAGGTAAGCATGACACTTGTGACAAACTTATACATGGTTGGGGGAAACATGAATTCTATATAACAGTTTATAAGGAGCAGTGTGGCCGATATGTAGGTGTCTATGATCTATCCATGACAGAGATGCCCAGCATCAGATATCATGGACAACACTTTCCAAACTACATGGTCACCAGTGAAATATATGTGGCCAGTTCCTATGGCAGCACTGCAGGGAGCACACCAGTGGAAGTGGTGGGAGATGTCAAGAGTGCTGACAACACAGGTCCCACAATGAAATGGTCTATATGCCAGTGAGATCAGACATGTAGTTATGTTGGGTTTACCCAAGATGTTTGATCTCTGCTGACAGTCATGGGTAAAAGGATGTGATAAGATGGTAGACATAGAGTACATGTGGCTGAGTGGCATTTACTAGGGTATTGACTTGCTAGACATATTTGTTGTGGAGGGGTGCGACAAAGGTTACATGTAGACCTACCTGACTCACGGGCAGGGTTGGGCTTGTGGCCAATCCACAGTGAGTCCCTGCCACACAATAGATGTTTGCTGGTAATGACCAGTCAAGCAGGCTTAGATCTGGGTAAGGGAAGCCCTTGTGATCTTTTCATCTTTGAACAATGTAGGAATGATAGGTAACAGTGTGATATGCAAGTGACAAAGAAAATGAGTGCAGAAATATTGCCACTGTGTAAACTGTAACTGACCAGGACCAACACCATCAATGACTCTGTACCTCTATGCAGTTCAAAACCAACTACTTAATCTCTACATGCAGGCATGAGTGAAAGGATGTGATTTGCTTAGTCAGAGAACTCCATGTGACCCTACAAGTTGCTAGGAAAAGAGAAGTTGCCCATAGAGATGAAGACTGCCACGTTATTGAGTGGTGCAATACCTGTAGAGGATCATGTCCTGTACTCTGTGAGATAATCTGCAATGTCCCATAGATCATGTCACTGCATAGTGAGTTGTTATTATTGTGCTGAATGGAAATTAAGTATATTGCAGACAGGAAAATGAAAGAAAGCAGCATCAGCCTAAATGCATGTTTGCAAGGTGCTGGCTTTGGGCTTGACCTTTGTTAGGGGATGTTATCAGGGGTTCAGCTATAATTATCCTCAAACCTTTCCATACAGAAATGTATATCTTTAAAGTAGGAGATGTGGAATTAAGAATAGTAGATCTATACTTACCTATATATTCTTACTTTCACAATACTTTCCCCTCAATATACCTATGTTGCTGCTTGCTGTGTGGTTGCAGAAAATGTAGATTTAAGCTACCAAGTCTAGAGCTGAAGAACTGATTTATGGAGTAGCTAGCAAATATCTGTATGTCTGCCCAAGGCCTCAAAGAAAATGGAAAATTTATATAATATTGGGTTTTGTGGCATGTCAAATCCCTGTGAGGCTGGGGTGTTCGTACTCCCAGCTTAAGTGCAGGGAGGGCTTGGGTTTAGATCCGTAGCAATAAACAGAACAAGCATTTGCAATGCAATGGGTCTCGCGTTTGCTCGAGTTAGAGCTATTAGCGTTGCAAATTCCTAACTGGACTTTTCTTGCTACATCAATTGAAAATTAAAACTAAAACAGTCGACATCAGTGAGCTGATTCAAAGGGCCATGGCTGGCATGAGCATGATTGCGAAGGAGAGACATACAAGAAGTTCAGATCGGCAAATGTGCAATTATCCAGGTAACAGGGTCGGTGTCCAAGACAGTAACAAAACTGCACCAAGGAGGGACAAACACCCCAAGACGGAACCAATAATCACAAAGAATTTTTTAAAAGCAAGCCCATGAACCAGTGATAGTGATGGGCGTGCGGTGGGCGTGGTTAAAAGCCCACAGATAGAATACAACAGGTCAAAGCACTTGCGCGTTCGACGTAGAAATCCGATCTTTGGACTTCAACGCTATTAGTTACGAGCAAGGGCACGAGACGGAGAGCGCAGTGGCCTCTGGGGAGCAAATATACTTCAGCACAGGGTTCCAAAGGGTCGAGGTCTATACAAACATAGCAGTTCCACCCAGGCGCGTATTCATAGACGAAACACTCTTTACAGCCATTTCTTAGTAAACTCTCTGTCCCTCGGTAACACTTTTTAAAGGGTGTTAGACTTTTCATCCTTGGCGTGGTCTCCCTTAACTTTTTGCCTCTGTTTCCCAGGTTGTTGATGTGTGCTGGACTCTGTTTTTGCTGTTTTTGTTACTCTGGGCACTTTACCACTGTTAACCGGTGCTAAAATGCAAGTGCTCTTACACCAAATGTGTATGTAATTGGCTTATGCATGATTGGCATATTTGATTTACTAGAAAGTCCCTAGTAAAGTGCACTAGAGGTGCCAAGGGCCTGTAAACAAAATGCTATTAATGTGCCTGCAGCACCGGTTGTGCCACCCACATGAGTAGCTCTGTAATCATGTCTCAGACCTGCCACTGCAGTGTCTGTGTGTGCAGTTTCAAACTGTAAATTCGACTTGGCAAGTGTACCCACTTGGCAGGCCTAAACCTTCCCTTTTCTCACATGTAAGGCACCCCTAAGTTAGGACCTAGGTAGCCCCAAGTGCAGGGTGCAGTGTATGGTTAAGGTAGGACATATAGGCCCTCATTACAACCTCAATGGTCTTTTCAAAAGACCGGCGAGGCTGCGGGAGCCAGAATACCGCTAGTGCTGGTGGTATTTCTGGCTCCCTATTATGACTTGTCCACTGGTCCAGCGGACGGTAACACTGTTACCGTCCGCTGGCCCAGCAGAAAAGTCACATCAACATTGCTGCCTGCTCGTAATAGAGCCGGCGGCAATGCTGATGTGCAGCGGGTGCAGTAGCACCCGTCGCGCATTTCACTGCCAATGCGCAACGGGGCTGTGCCTGGGGGCCCCTGCACTGCCCATGCCAAATGTAGGGGCAGTTCAGGAGCCCCCAGGAGCACCCCAAGTTCCCCTTACCACCAGCCTTTCCATGGCGATGTTTACCACCGTGGCTAGGCTGGTGGTCGGGGACTCATAGCACTGCTGCCCTGGGGATTATGGTCGCCAGGCGGAAGCCTGGCAGTATAATGGAGGGGCCGGAGGTATGGCCGTGGCTATTGCGCCACAGTCATAATAGCTGGCGGAACACCGCAAGCCTGTTGGTGCTGTTACCGCCAGCTTACCGCCGGCCTCCAGGGTCATAATGAGGCCCATAGTAATGTGTTTTATATGTCCTGACAGTGAAATATTGCTAAATAGTTTTTCACTGTTGCAAGGCCTGTCCCTCTCATAGGTTATCATGGGGGCTACCTTTAAATCAGATTAAAATGTATATTCCCTTTGGGAGCGGATGGACATGAGGTGTTTGGGGTCTCTGAGCTCACAATTTAAAAATACATCTTTTAGTAAAGTTGATTTTAAGATTGTGTGTTTGAAAATGCCACTTTTAGAAAGTGGGCATTTTCTTGCTTAAACCATTTCTGTGACTATGCCTGTTTGTGGATTCCCTCTCTGGGTCAGTTTGACAGTTGGGCTGGTGGCACCTCACACTAGATAGTTATATAAAAGGAGCTGGGGTGTAGTCTACATTTCCTGATGAGCCATCTGTGCTAGGAGGGAGGGGAGGAGTGGTCACTCACACCTGAAAGGGCTGTGTCTGCCCTCACACAATGCAGTCTTCAACCCCCTGGTGTGTGTCTGGGGCCTGGCCGGGGCAAGGCAGGATTTCACAATCAAGAGAGACTTTACTTTGAAGTAGGCCTACTTCAAAGGAGAAAATGGGTATACAAAGGGCACCCAAAACCACAGACTTTAGAACACTTCTGAAAACCAAGAGGAACCTCTGCCTGGAGAAGAGCTGAAGAGCTGAGGAAGAAGAGCTGCTCTGCCTGTGACTGTGCTTTGTGGAGCTATCCTGCAGTTGCTGCTTCTGCCAGACTAAGAGGGCAAAGACTGGACTTTGTGTGCCTTCCTTCTTGTGAAGATCTCCAAGTGCTTGATTTAGAACTTGCCTCCTGTTGTTTGAAGTCTCAGGGACAGGAAAGATTTCTCTCTGCCAGCACCTGGAGTCTCTGGAGAGATGCCTACTCAGCCAAGTGGTGCCCATCCGGTTCCTGGGACCCTGAAAGGAGAAGCTGGCAGCCCAAGAGTAAGAAATCCCCGCACAGAACGCCGCGCGGGGAAAAGGTCGATGCAAATCCGATCTGCGGCTGAAAAATCGGCACAAACCAGCTTTGCGGCTAAAAATCAACACTCGTCTGCAACGCGACCCGAAGATCGACGCCCGGAGCTGGAGAAACACCGCACAGCATTGCTGACGGAGGCTGGTGAGATCGCAAACCGTGTTGTGTGGTTTTCGGATCATCGTGCGGCTGGATTTCTGATGCAAACACCACTGGGCGTGCAAAAACAACGCATGGCCTGCCCGGACCCGAGAGTGCTGACCGGATCGATGCATCGCTCTCCTGTGGAGAGAAGAAACGCCGCACGCCGACCTGACTAAAGGAGAAATGACGGAAGGTCTCGCTTGTGAATGATATTGACGCATCACAAACCCTTTTTGACGCACACTCACCCATGCGGGGTTATTTTTGACGCACCCAAGGTACATATTCACGCTAACAGTGGTAGTGTGTGTTTAAAATTACATGAAGCCTCTTTTTGCATTTTTAGTGCTAACTTGACTTGTGTATTGTGGATTTTTGTCATTTTGGTCTTGTTTTGCTTAGATAAATATTTCCTATTTTTCTAAACCTGTGTTGTGTCATTTTGTAGTGTTTTCATTGAATTGCTGTGTGTGTTGGTACAAATACTTTACACCTAGGACTCTGAAGTTAAGCCTACTGCTCGTGCCAAGCTACCAAGGGGATAAACAGGGATTAGCTGAGGGTGATTCTCTGTTACCCTGACTAGAGTGAGGGACCTTGCTTGGACGGGGGTAACCTGACTGCCAACCAAAAACACCATTTCTAACGGAGGGTTTCATGAAATCCCAGCCATTTAAATTGAGATTGCTTGTAATAAACTGGTGGCATCTTTTATAGAGCAGTTTGTGACGCTTGGGTGATTCACTTTTGCTGGCGCTGCACTCTGGGGAAAGATGAGCTGAATAATTAAGACATCAACAAAAAAAGGATCTCTTCTAAGAATGGAGTAAACAAGCCCAGGCTCCCAGTCTGATAAAGCAGTCTTATTGGTATGATTAATAAATGTGTCTGTTTTTCTGAAGATTTGAGGCTGTAAGATCTTGTAGGATACTGGTTTTTGAGAAGACGTGCGTTTTGAGTTCTGTCTCTTTTCCTTTCCTGACCTACAACTACAGATGTGCTGGGAGCTGTTGTGCTGTTCAGGTACAGGATCACTGATGTAAAGCAAGCTGAATCTGTCTCTCTGAACACAATGACAGGGAGTTCTGTTTCACCTTTAATGAAAACCAGGCTTGCCTAAAGTACATTAATGCTGACTGGACCAGGAATGTGTTGCAAGAGGACCCATACATAATGGGAAAGTGCAGATGTGATCCTGACAATGCTAATTGTAGTGAAAACACCTCTATATTTTAGGTACTCAGGTGTTGTGCTTTGGGACTGTGCTTGGTTTATATTAGCTCATTATGCATAATGAGATACCTTCTTACATTCTCTGCCCAGGCCACTAAAACCATGAGCATGAACCAGTTGTTTTTGTGAAAGGAAGTAAGCACCAGGAGGCCTCTGTTGTTCCAATGACATCAGTGAATTGCACATTAAAAGCCACAATCCCTGTGCCTAACCTGAGGTAGTGTGGCACACAAAGCAGTCAGGCTGAACTTAGAGGCAATGTGTTAGTATTTATGCAGTACACAAACATCAATACAGTGAATACACAACACAATAAAAATTCCAAAACAATATAGAAAATTAGAGTACATTTTAAACAATATTTGATGCCACAATCATCAAACTACAATTAGTAAAAACGGAGTTTTGAATGTTTAAATTTGAATGTTCAAAATAGCAAGTCCTCAGCTTTGGGAAATGGCCACCTGGGCCCCTTTAGCACCACAATCAAGGGCCCAGGATTGAATGTAGACCTCTTGGGGATTCAGGACTCACTCAGGCTGGGTCCAGGTGCAGAGTCAAGATGGTGGCAGCCTCTTATGTCCCTGTGGCTCTGAACAGGAGGCCAGCTAAACTAGCCCTTGGAGTCACTTCTGAAGTCCTGGGTTCAGGTGAAGGTGCAGGGCTCCACAGCAGGGCTGGCCTCTAAACATTCAAGGCAGGCTCAAGGCAGAAAAGTAGTCCTTCCAAGTACAACAGCAGTCTGGTAGAATGCACAGCAGGTCACAGCAGCAGGCAGTCCTCTGAGAATCCTTCCACAGGCCCAGTAGTGAACTGAAGAGTTTTTATACTTAGGAGCCTTGCTTCTAGAAGTTGAGAGAAATTTCCACAAGGGTTCATGTAGTTTCATGAGTTCCTTGCTCCCCCCCACACCCCTGCCCTGTCTCTTAGCTGGCTGCACTGACACTACAGGGTCGTTAAGCTTCTTGTGTGATTGCAGAGCCCAGCCTATTGAGGTGCAAGTGGAGCTGTGCTTAACTCCGACCCTCCCATCAAGTCAGTTATTGGCTCATTCAGGAACTACTAATCCCACTATTGTGTGTCTGTCTGGGGTGAATTTGCAAGGTCTTAACTGTCAGTTACAGTCAGTCACTTGACCTAAGGCAGGGTGCAAGCACAGAGGGTTAAGAGCAGCAAAATGCCAACTTTCTAAAAGTGCCATTTTCAATCTTGTAATGATAAATCTGACTATCATTAAAGAGTGTTTATCATTACAAGTTCATAGATACCAAACCTGACATGTCAAACATCTCTGGTTTAAGAATTAAAGACTATTTAATATGATAAGTAATCCCGAATGTCATTTTATGGGTGGGGTAGGCCTCAAAGTAGTAAAAATGAATTTGGAAGTGTTTCACCACTAGGACACGCAAAAATGAAAAGTACATGTCCTATCTTTTAATTACATGGCATTCTGCCCTATGGGCTACCTGGGGCCTAACTTAGGGGTAACTTAAATGTAGGGGTTTTAAATGCCAAGTCGATATGGCAGTGGGACAATGCCTTCAGGCTGAAATGGCAGGTGTGTAACACATTTTAAGGAGCTACTTAAGAGAGTGGCACAATAAGTGAAGCAGGCCCACAGGTAGCATTTAATTTACAGGCCCTGAGTATATGGTCTACCACTCTACAAGGGACTTGCATGTAAATTAAATATGCCAATCAGATATATACCAAACAAACTATGTTTCGGGGAGAGAGCACAAGCACTTTAGCACTAGTTAGCAGTGGCAAAGTGCATAGAGTGCCAAGGTCAACAAGCAGAAATCAAGCAAAATTTAGTAGGCGGTATCTCAAAGTGTTTGGGAGTGACTCTATGGAGCAGTGTCCATTAGGAAGCTTTTAGCTTGAACACCAAAAGGAAATTGTTTTCAAGACAGATTTAAGACAATATTATGACAGATTAATCTGGTTTACCACTGGATTTCCCAAATTTAGAACAGACATAAGACTGTCTTTAAGGACTCAAGATAGTCCTAAAATGTTCCTAAGTCATGGCAAAGTCATTGCTTCTTACTGGCTCAAAATAGTCTTCTGACTTTCTTAAGTCTGGATTTTTTCCTAGAATTGCCTCATTATGACTCAGTATTAAGGGGGTCATTATGAGTTTGGCGGACGGAAAAGGCCACCCGCCAAACTTCCACGGTCAGGTTACCCCCAGTGTGGCCCCCCTTCCTGCGGGCCCCATTGAGAGTTTCCCGCTGGGTCAACAGGGGGGAACAGGGTTTCCGCCACTGTTCCAGTGGGAAACAGCCTACAACATTGACGCCGGCTCATAATGGAGCCAGCTGCAATTCTGTAGTGTATAGGGTGCACCAGGACCCATCGCGATTTTCCCTGTCTGTCCAAGGGCATGGGCGGTACAGGGGTGCCCCTGGGCACCCTGCACCCCGCCCGCCAGCCTTTACATAGCGGGGCTATCGCAATGTATTCGCCGGTGGAGAAGGAACTCGTAATCCTCAGGGCAGCGCTGCCTTGGCGGATTAGGACTGCCAGCACCGCAAGCCCGTTCAGTGGTGGCGGGCCGAACACCACAGCCACCTTGGCGGTCTTAAGACTGCCAGGGTCGTAATGAGGCCCTAAGTGGTTTCTGGCTGCTTTTTTGCTGTTCCTTACACACTCAGGACTGTGACGCCTCAGAACCAAAACAGGAGGCAAGACAGTGTTTAGGCATGTTAGTGAACACCTGACCATTAAGACACAGCTGAGTGGAATCAGATGATCACAGCCGAAAAGGTCTCCGGAAAAGAGGTTACATACACAGGGGTGTGGGGAAACCACTATCACTTATCCTCCAGAGTAAAGAAGGCTGAACATCTTGAAAGTCGAGTTGCAATTAACTGTGTCTATCAGGGTATCCCTTGTGGGTGCCTCATGTTCCTAAACATCAGGGCAATGATTTCAGAGTTATTGATTGGAAAAAAAAGTCAACACGTTCCACTTATCTTCAGGGCAAAATCGTCCAAACAATTCAGCGATCAGACCTTGGGGTTTGAATCCCAGATTGACACAAATGTCTCACTATGTGATCTTGATCAAAGATCTGGAGAGGGTATAAGTTCAGTTCTTGGTCTGGAATAATCCAAAGCTTGGGAGTTTGTCCCTGTCCAGCGGAGCAGAGCTAATGAGGTGCCATAAAAGGCACTGGTGCAAACGAAGGCCACCTAAATTTAAGAATTGCCTCATCAGGTACAAGGTAGTCAGCTGTACTGTCCTTTCTATGACATCAACCGGGACACAATTGTGTGTATACCTGCAGGTTTCATGA
Organism: Pleurodeles waltl; assembly: GCF_031143425.1. NCBI lineage: Eukaryota > Metazoa > Chordata > Amphibia > Caudata > Salamandridae > Pleurodeles > Pleurodeles waltl. The sequence goes on from NC_090448.1 coordinate 1,130,540,596, forward strand.
TATATTCCTTGTTTCAGTATTAATAGATGTTACATGTTTTAATGAAGGGTTATTCAAATTGTTAATGATTTAGGAGTAGACTCCGGCAAATGTAATGTTATGTTATGTTTTGTTATGTTAATGTGATGTTAATGTTATTTTTTATATTTGTTTATTAGATTATAGTTAACATCAAAAATATCAGGTACAATCGCCACAGCAGGAGATGTCATTCCACCACATATGGTTCTGGCAATATGCAGGAGAACAGGAGTCATTTGAACAACTTCTGGATGCGATTATGGCAACAGATATATGCACATCAACAATAAACAGCTTATAACAAGCAAATATAAATTAAATTAACATGCTCATGGACCCACATATAGTGTAAGGAAACACAGCCAGACAAAGAAAAAAGGGGGACCACATTCTGTCTCAGGATATAGAAAGGGTCCATTAGGAGGAAGAAAGTGAGTGGCCGGTGGTTGAGGAGTGGGAGGCGTAAGCGTGAACATGAGTGTCTGATCATGTATGTAGGAGTATGTGTTGTGGGTTAGCTTAGTCATCATCATGGAGGGCAGAGGTCATTCTTAGCTTCTACATTTAACAAAAAGACCTCCCAGCATTCTTCCCCAGAGCAGATAGTTCTGCGTGCTTGTAGCGACTATACGTGTGTGCCTTTGCACAAGTTCATGTCAGCAACTCACAGAGCCACTGCTGAATGTCCGGGGGGGGGCTGGTTATTTCTACAACATAGCAACTCTGCAGTTAAACAATACAAAAGCAAGGTCTATGAATCTATGGAGATATTTATCACACCTTTTTCAAGGACAAAGACCCAATAATCTTGAAGCAGGTGTAGGCAGAAGAGGATGTGCAATCAGTTCTGCTAAACTTCCAGTCACTATGTGCCACATGGTTTGTAATAACAGGCAATCCCACACCATGTGATAAAAACTCGCTGATGGTAATTTACAGCAAGGGCACCCAGGGGAAAGCAGGGGAAGCATGCACTTGATATGATGGGGGTCCAAATAAGACAGATGGATATATTTAAATTGTTTGACTCTAACCCTAAGGTTTCGGGATACACCCTTCACCAACTGGAGCACCTTAATCCACTCCGAGTCTGATAACGGTTGCGTAACGCTTCATCCCATTTATTTCATGCAGTTGCTAGGAGATTCGGCGTGGGTACATGCAAGGCTGTGTAAAGAGTGGTGATAGTGTGTTGTGTGCCCCCAGCCAAGAGTATGGCATGTAGTACCAGTGATGTGGGAGGCTCCTCATCCGCAACTTTCCAGGAATTACGCATTGCATGCCGCAATATGTAGTAGTTGAGAAATTGTCCAGGTGGGATGTTGTATGCCTCGGTGGTGTCCTAAAATGTCATAAGATTGCTGACTAAGTAAAGATCCCTTGCATGTGTGACTCCTGCGGTCTTCCACAGATCCCGGTCAGTAGCTCGGGGCAACCCCTTCAGGTTAGGTCAATCCCATCTGGGGATTTCCGATGAGTATGGGAGGCAGGGGCCTTTACGATGAACAAAGCAACACCAGCATGTGTAGGCTACCTTCATCTGGTGCGAGACATGCCAATAGAGTTTGGGTGAATCCGATAGTCAGGTATAGACACAAACATCAACCAGCAGGGCCTTGACCAGAGGCAGTCCCAGGCAGTTAGCAGAGCACAGCCAGGCCAATGGCCACTGTCATTGCGCCGCAGCATAATATAGCTCGAAGTTGGGAGCTCCCAGCCCGCCTTCCGATAGTGGTCTCTGAAATTTCAGGTAAAGCCACTCGACTGCGGCCATCGCTCCAGATAAGCTCAAGCAGAAGGCCATTGAGCAACCGAAAGAAGGCATGCAAAATCACCATGGGCAGTGCTGCAAAGAAGTATAACAGTCTGGGCAATACCAGCATTTTGGACACAGCAACACGGTCCAGTGGTGACAGGGGCAACAACTGCCAAAAGGGGAGGGAGCAGCAGGTGGCGGCAACTTCTCTGTCAAGATTGCCTTCCCAGAGGTCTTTCACTTTGTGGTAAGTACGAACCCCCAAATACTAAAAGGAGTCATAACTCCACTGGAGGCGCATGTCAGTCTCCGCATCCCTGCACAATGGAGGGTGCGTTTGCAAAGGGAACAGGAATGATTTGGGTCAGGCTTGGGCAAGACCACTATTAAGGCTTCGCGGAGCGAGTCTGGTAAGCGACCCCGATCATGTGCTTCTTGGAACACCTCTGAGAGGTACTGCGTGACAGTGCCAGAAAAGACAGTATAGTACTCAATCAGAAAACCGTCTCCCCCCGGGGTTTTATTGTGAGCAATCTGGTATATGGCCACACGAATCTCATCAACTTGGAGGGACTTCCGTTGAGAGATAGAAAGTTGGGGGAGTGATGTCCCAGAGAAAAACTCACAGACAAAATCAAAGTTTGGGGGAACAGGCTGCGTATACAGTTCCTGATAGCAAGTGTGAAACGCATCATTAATGGTTGATTGAGAAGTGGCTGTAGTGCCGTCAGCAAGTCAAATCGCCATAATGGAGGTACTTTGTTGCTCACCCAGCAGAAGCCAAGAAAGCAATCTGACCACGTGGTCCCCATGGGCATGCTGCATGGCCATCCATTTCCGAAAATCATGGCGGCTCAAGGAGGAATCTGCTTCATTGCAACGCTTGCGCAGCTAGTAAAGTCAGGATGGCGAATCCTGTTGGTTCGCAACCCAAGTTTCCATGGGCCTCAGATCCCGCTCAAGAGCAGTGAGGTCTCTAGTTAGTTGGCATTGGATAGACCAAGAGGATGCCATACAATGTCCATCAATCACCATTTTGTGAGCATTCCATTCTAAGGCTCGGGATGAGGCAGAACCAGAGTTTGTTTCAAAGCAACTAGTAAGACATTGTGACAAAGCTTTACAAAAAAGGAGGATCCGAGAGTGACTCGTTGGAGTGGTCACATAGGCATGGCGGTGCATTGTTTGCCCCAGGTCAATGTTAACAGCAAAGGGCAGTGATCAGATAGTGATGGAGAGAGATATTCTAACCGGGTTATTAAAGGGCCAATCTGACCAGTGCATAGAATGAGATCTATCCTAGTGTGTAGGTCATGAACTGCTGAGTAGAACAAGTACTCACAGTCAGATGGCTGCCTTGCGCGCCATAAATCATCTAAGTGCATACATTTATGCCAATGAGCTAAGTAACGGATTGTGCGGGAACTCGTGGTTGTAGATAAAGGGGGGTAGGAATGGACAAGTTTTAACTCTGGAACAAAATCAAACCCCCCTCCCATCTCTCCTGTAGCGCAGGATACAGTGGCTCGCGGAATAGTGCTGGTGAGAGAAGATCCAGAAGCCAGCCTGATTAGGGGCATATATATGCCACCATGCTGATGGGGGTGCCATCTAAGAGGCCCTTCAAAATGACATAGCGGCCATCCATGTCCACCCTTTGAGCGGTAAAGGCAAAGGGGACTCCCTTCGCTACCCAAACCAGCACGCCTCAGGCGTATGCAGATGTACTAGTGCCATACACTTGACCTGAAGACGGTCCAGCTCAGAAGCCGTGAGGGATGTTATCTTAATGTTATGTTATGTTGTGTTATGTTAATGTTATATTATGTTGTGTTAAGTGTTTTTCTAAAAAAACAAATGACAAAAGTTGCTGTTCTTTGGAAGGCTGCACAAATTACAAAAACCAGGTTGACTCTAGTCCAACTACAACCACTCAACTCTGATCTCAACATGAACTAACTTATCTTGCAAGGTCGAGCTCCACACAGAAATTGCATATTTTATTCAAAGCAAATGCTGCAAGAAAATATTTCACCTTTAATGAATTGCGGCTTACGTTTTTATGGGATATCTGAGAGCTGAACAAATTCTATCTGCCATGGTTATTAAAAAAATACAAACACATTGCATTGCAGTCAGCCAAAGTAGGACTACAGCTGGGCCACCATAAAATACACAGTTTTGCTAGGCGGGTCTCGGCCTTGAACATACACGTTTCAGCATTTAGTGCATGAATGGCCTCTATAAAACAGCTTAATATGTCATCGTTTCCTGTATCACTGACTTTTCTCTATTACAGGCCAGTCTTGACACACACCAGCACATTAACGGAAGAAAGGTAACACTGACAAGCTTTGGGCTACAGAGTTACCCATCAACAAACATAACCCAAGAAAGGTTCTCATTTGTAGCAAGCAAAGGCAATGCTCCTTTTCAGGCATAATCTCCACCATCACCCCTCCATTGCCCTCTGCAATACTTTCTCTTAATAACAAGGGAATGCAGTCCAAGTTGGGTGAATTTATGCACTTCCCTGGAAAGACATAGGCATGGGGTCCGCCAGTTAAGGAATGAGCTGAAGACACACCTCAATAAAGAACACTACCTCACGGTAAAGGCTAGCCACCACTCTAGTCACTCATTAACTTCTTATTTTCCAAATACACCACTCTGCTATCTTTCGGCTAGGTTTGTACTAAATACATACTGCATACATGTGTATATATATATATATATATATATATATATATATATATATATATATATATAATATATACATACATACATACAGACATACACTTAATTGGCCCTCAGTAGCATGCACTGACTTGCTGATCACCATATTCTGCCTTCCAGAAACCACACCTGACAACATCCTCAGTCTTGGAGGTCCAATGGTACCATGGTAATCACCAGTATTACCATCTCAGGGGTAAAGAAACACTTCACAACCTGGCAAAGGGGATCCCTAAGGAATGCCCTTACCAGTATTGCTTGCCAGACAGTAGTGCTCACAAAAATCTTCTCATGCTCAACCCTTCATGGGGATTCAAGGAATTCCTGGGTATCCTGCCTACATACCAATGGGCATGTGCAATAGGCTAGCGGATCCCTGGAGATTTCACAAACCCTAGAGCTTGAAGGGGATTACTACTAGGATAGATAGACTGACAGACAGACAGACAGACAGACAGACAGACAGACAGACAGACAGACAGACAGACAGACAGACAGACAGATAGATAGATAGATAGATAGATAGATAGATAGATAGATAGATAGATAGATAGATAGATAGATAGATAGATAGATAGATAGAATAAAGAGAAATATTGGATTTTTGCCATCACCCTCCTCAAGGAGCGTCTCCATGACCATGATTTCAAGAGACTATTATGGACCAGTTCTTTCCAGGCCACCTATTTTAGGGTAGGGGGGCACTGTATCAAGTGATGTGTGACCGGTTACTGGAGTTCCACCAGGTCCAGACAGGCCATTTCAACACACTGATAATTTCCTGCTTGGCTGCTTGGCCTGCTTTCAGAGCAGGAATGGTTTGCATGATCCAAACATGCCCATAGAGGAGTAGTGCTGGAACAATTTTCAGAGTAGGGTGTTTCAGTCACTGTTACATCACTGAAGTCTTAGGGATTATGAAAAATCAAAACGTCAGACAAAGAAATAGCACAGCAAATGAGGCATGAACATTCAGTGGTAAGGGAATGGCACGTAGCCGATGGTGCATTTTAGAACACAAAAATATATCACTAAAGCATGGTGTGGTAGTACATCACTATTTATAGACAGCGCATTTCCCATTAAAATGGCCCCTATATGTTTACAGACATGCAGATTTTCTGATAAAACTATACATCGCACAAGACAAGCGCTGGAAATCAGGTTTCAGAGAATTTTAATTATTTGCACATGGCTAAGTAAAGTGACTTGATTTGTTTTGATTCTATTAAAATCTTTGTTTTCATCACTCTTCAAAATTACAAAAAAGTGCTTCATTTGAGCTTTTCCATTTGCTGGTACATTTTGCCGTATTTGTACAGTACAGTTACAGACATATAATTTTTCTTTAAAACATGTAGCCTACAACCTTTAATTTCACAGTCCCTTATCCCAATAAGATTGCCACATACTTCACTTTACAAAGCCCTCAAACTTTGTACTCAGAGGTAGAAAAGAAAACACAAAGGATTCAGCAACAATTTGTCAGAAGACATAGCCTGACATTTAGCCTCTGGCCTTGAAAGCACAGCAAATGTAACAAGACAAAGAACACAATTTCTAGGCATAGTTATTGCCCATTTATCCTCTGAACTGTGGCATAGTTATTTCTGGGGTGCTGCAGCATCCCCCACAGCACCCCTATTTCCAGAACCTAGGCCATAGAGTGGCTTTTGAATCATTGCCTCCTGCATTGTGAGGCTGGTTTGAACAGTGTTGCCATGGCTGACTTTGGTGTTTGGCCAGGACCTCAATACCCACCCTTCTGTCAGTCAATACACAGGCCATCTGAAAGCTAAAGATCTAAAACCTTGAGCATAGAGGCACATTCATTTAAGTACAGGGTCAAAAGCCCTGGAACGCTTAATCATACCTCTCGAGGGTGCAGCTGAACTATTTAGGCCCTAGATCCCATGTCATGTCTACTTAGAATGATCATTACAAACTCTGCTTCAAAAACAGGGACAGGGAGATTAATGGTCCAGTGTACAAGCTCCCAAGTATAATCTTCAGAAAAGCAAGGTACACTGTTCCAAACCTGAAAGAACAAGAAGAAAGAGGACACAGGGTAACCCTTCTGTTAGAAGCAAAAGCCCTCACACATCCGATTGGATGTCATGCTTCATCATTAGGCATGCTCCTCGTCAGACCGGCGCTGCAATGTCTGACGGGCTCCCCATTGAGGGGGTCCCTATCCAGAGATATTTTTCCCAATGGCTCTGTGCCGTGAGAGGTGGTGTAACGGACAATGCCGCCTTACAAGCACAAAATGGATAGGAGAGCAGAGAAAGAATAAAATTGTTCAAAACCAATCAATTGTCATAAATTTATTTGATCAGTAAAGGGTTTGATCAGGTCATTATTTTTCCACAGGGCGACCCCTTTTTTCTAGACTAGCCTGATGCGCAGTTTGATTAAGTAAGTGACCGGAGCCTAGTAGAATGACGATTCAAGACACATTGAGGTCTTTTTGTTATATAAAGGAGAAGTGTTTTGATTGTTTTGGTCCTGATGAAGTGTTGTTGGGTCCTTTTGGACCCTTGAGACGCAAAACATGTCGACCTATCGATATAGGGTTTAAGATTGTGTCCTTCCCCTCCTTTATCCTGATTGAGAGAGTGGATGAGAATTATCTCTACTTTAACTTTCCTCATGTTTTTTAATCTTGGCCTTAACCCTTTACTGATCAAATAAGTTTATGACGATTGATTGGTTTTGAGCCAATTTTATTCTTTCTCTGCTCTCCTAACCTTTTTGTGCTTGTAGAGCGGCATTGTCCATTACACCACCTCTCACAGCACAGAGCCATTGGGAAAAAGATCTCCGGCAAGGAGCCCCCTCAATGGGGAGCCCGTCAGACAGTGCAGCACCAGTCTGACGAGGAGCATGCCCAATGATGAAGCATGACATGCAATCGAATGTGTGAGGGTTTTGCTTCTAAAAGAAGGGTTACCCTCTGTCCTCTTTCTTCTTGTTCTTTCAGATTTGAGACAGTGTACCTTACTTTTGTGAACATTACAAACTCTGACCCATCATTTCATAGGAATTGGGTTTATAACCTACCACTAATAAGCAAATGTTCTCTAACTCTGTTGAACGTAATGAGACGACATAAAAAATAACATTCTGCTGTTTGGAGGTTCCTTTTATATACCAACATGACCACTTTTGGGCTGTAATGCTGCAGCCTACTGTTGCCTAAATGTAGCAGCAGCTTTAGCTTAAAAACTTGTTATCCTCTTTCATAGCAGATAGCTATCTAATTTATAACCATCAACATTGTTTTGTGCTATTCGTGGCACTTCGAAGCGGGCAACAGGCAAACAAGAATTCTCAGTGAGTTTACTCTCTTCTCTGGCATTTGCTGTCATATCCAGATAATAGGTTCAATTCCTGGTACTCACACCACTTCACCATCATTCCCCAGCACTTCCTCCTGACAGCGCAGCACTATAAAATCACACAGCATCACACCAAAGGTCTACAACACTGCCTATTCTGCATCACCATAACTATTCCTTACATCCATCTTCATGCTCAACACACAGTTGTTTTGTACTATATATACATTTGACCTATTGGCTTTGTCAAACCTTATTTCTCTGACTGCGTTTGTGAATTGATCTTCAGTAATGAAAGGAGGAACATGATATCAGGACTGTTTACTTTTCAGGTTCTGACAATGTCGTACAAACCTCATGGAAATCACAGGTTTAGGGTTGGGGTGGGTGGCAGAGCTCCACTCCGCTGGAGAAGCTAACTGAGTTTTGGGCACTCCGCGCTTCGCTTGGAGCGTGAAGTCCATTCAAAAACTCTGCTAGCCCTACCAGCAGAGTGGAGCTCACCGCATGTGCACGGCAGCCCAGTTATGGGCCATGCAGAGCAAGTACAGACAGTCTGCACTTGTGCTGTGTGGCCCATAACTTGACTGTAGTGAGCAGACGTCGGCAGAGCTGCTTCCAGGCCTCCTTCCGAGGTTCCATCAGTGACAGAGGGAGGCAGAGAGCCAGGCCACTGGAAACGAGGGCCCCCTTGGAGAACCCAGGTAAGACTTTGTTCTTTTTTATTTGTTGTGCACACTGGTTCACCAGAGACCTGAAACAGCAGTTTTTGCTGCCTACAGCCCAGGCCTGAATTAAGGCCAGGGACGTTTCAGGCCTCTTGTGCACCAGCCTGCCCAGGTCTCTTGTGCACCAGTCTCGCCTGTGTGCAGCGTACATGGGGCAGGCCGGTGCACAAGATGCCTGAAAGTTTCAGGCGTCTTGTGCACCAGCCTGCCCCGTGTGCACTGACTGCACACGGGGCAGGCCGGTGCACAAGAGGCCTGAAAATGTCAGCTTTTGCTGCCGCCTGCCCTGGCCTGAATGCACCCGATCTCGGAAGCTCTAAGCAGGGCTGACCCTGCTTAGCACTTTTGAGATTGGGCACATTAAGGACAGAGCAGGCGGCACTACGCTGAGCGCAGAATTCTGTGAGGTAGAGCTCCGTGATCTCTGTTCACCTTTAGTTTCGGGCTGAGGTGGGTGAACTCCTTTCATTCGGTTTAGGGTGTGCAAATCTTCATATTGTTCATATTTAAAGCTTCCCAATGAACAAAGAACTCATTCTGTCAAGACCTATGCCTAGAAACTGGCCCAAATTTCAGATAGGCCAGTGTGCCTCTGATTCAAAATGCTATGGCCCTTATTAAGAGAAGCTTGATTAATTGTGGGTTGTGTGATAACTGCTATTATACTTGTTAAATGAGATTCCCAAAAAGATGCCATTACGCCTCCTATAATTTATTCCATGCCCTTCATAGCACGATTTTATCACGAGTGCTCAGGAGCAACACGAATGGCCAAAGTGCAAGCACCCAGGAGCGTAGCATGTTCAGTAACATTGGGGGGTGCGAACTCCAGATTTTCCATTAATCACACTTGCATATTTTGTTAAAGTACTTTATATGAGAAGCAGGGCATAAGGGGGGTTTAAGGGATAGTGTGTATTTTTCGAAGTACTTAAAACACAATGCGCCAGATGTAGGTACAAAAAAATTAGCGACTCGCAAATTGCGTGTCGCTAATAGAAATGCAGGTACAATGTCAGTGTACAATTTGCGACTCGCACCCGGAGTCGCAACGCATATAGCGAGTCCGCTGTTTGCGAGGTCGCTTTTTGCGACAGTGCAAAAAACGAACTCGCAATTTGCGAGTGGGTGTCGCAAATTGCAAGTACCATGTAAATTGATTGCAGGTGCTGCAGAACACTCCAGAAACCACTCCAGAACACTCTGGAAACACTTCCTGGCACATGATGATGACATCACAGCCAGGAAGTTTACAAATACACCTGGGAGGAGGGAGGACCACACCCATTTTAAACTGCTGAACTGCAAACAGGAGGAACAGCAGCTACAATGGAAGAAACTCCTAGAAAAAGAAAACTAAAATTCTCAGAGAAGGAGCTGGAGGTGCTGACAGACGAATGCTGTCAGCACTATGATGAACTATTCGGAAAGGCAGCCCTCAATGTGCCAGAAGCCACCAAAAAACAACTCTGGCATGAGATCCAAGAAACAATTAACTCCCTGGGGGTGAGCCACAGGAGTGTGGAAGAGATAAAAAAACGGTGGTATGACCTCCGCTCCCGGACCAAGAAGAGGGTGGCTGAAAGGCTCCGGGAGATGAGAGGCACAGGAGGGGGACCATCATCTGTACCATCACCCACACCCCTGGAAGAAAGGGTGGAGGAGACCCTGGAGCAGGAGGCAGTGTCAGGATTTGGAGATCTGGACACCTCTGAGCCCACTACATCAACCGGTGAGTACCATGTGATATGCCTGTACCCCTATCAATGCCATACCCCCACCCACCATGTACACAGGGGCATGCTCAACCAAGATAGCTCCATTTCAGGGTAGCAAACACCAGAATGATACATTATGGGAAATGTAGTCAAGTAGGCAGTTCATAGGCAATTGTTTATTAGGAAGTGTGCAACAGATAGTAGACACTGACAGTCTGTTCCCGATGTCCCACAGGTCTCCCACAAGACACCACCACAACCCACAGCAGCCAGCCCCATGAGGACAGCACAGGAGCTGCCACCACTCCCACCTGCATGAACAACACCATCCCTGTGATGTCCACACCTGCTGCAACTGTGTTTCAGGAGGCTGCGCCAGCAACAGGCAGGAGTGGCACAGTAGAGCACACAGGTCAGCCACCGCTGCGCAGGCGACGCAGGTACAGGAGAGCAGGGCTGCAGGCTGCGTCCGGCCGTCCATCTACCACCAACAGCGAGGCACAGCTGCTCCGTGGTCAGCGCCTGCAAAACAATATATTAGGGTGGATTAGTGGTGTGCTGCACCGCTTTGTCAGAAACAACGAGGCCAGCATGCAGCAGCTAAATTCCCGAATAGACGTTATTGCCACAAACACTGGGGACCTAGCCCTGTCCATGAGGGATCTGGTGGCAGGACTACTGGCACAGGGCGAGGGTGGGCGGCGCAGGGACCGTCAGCTGCTACAGAGGCTTGACAGGATGGCCACATCAATTGGCAGACTGGCTGTGAACACCACTGGCCTGTCGAGAAGGACAGTTGGCCTCCAAGTCGAAATGGGCCATTTTGCAGGAGATGTGGCTAGGGGCCTGGGCCGGATCACACACGTGATTGACTTAATGGAGGCACGGCATCTGTCCAGGGGCACAGGGGACACACCCCAGGACAGCGAGGAGGGCTCTACAGTGAGCAGTGTCTCTGCCAGTGACACTAGGGTGCTCCGGAGTGGGAGTACCAGGCAGAGCACTGCAGAACCACCAGGGACCAGCCAGGCTGGCAGGGGCCGCCGTAGGACATAGACATAACCCTGTCCCTGATGATATGGCACACAACAGCAATGTGCCCCATGCATGGTTTGCATTTAGATGACCATGAACAGTTAGTAATTGTAAATAGTTGTATTTCTGCACATATTAAATAGTTTTTTTGTTCCACTTAACAAATGGAGTTTTTGGTCAGTAGGTGAGTATGGTTGGAGTTGACACGTACCTTCCAAAGTGTTGGTTTGCGATGTGTTCCCGTCTCAGTCTGCCTTGATTAGCTATACTCCGATCCTCATGATGGCGATGTGGTTGCTCTTGCTCTTCATCCTCAGGATCTGGGTCTGCAGGGGTGAGAGGTAGCCCACGTCGGGTGGCAATATTGTGCAGGATGGCGCATGCGACAACACTTTTTAATGCTGTAATGGGGGTATACTGGAGGGCACCTCCACTGCGGTGGAGGCATCTGAATCTTGCTTTCAGTAATCCGAAGGTGCGTTCAATAAGGTTCATGGTCCTCTTATGTGCACTGTTGTATCGCCTCTCTGAATCATTGCTGGGTGTTAAGAACGGAGTCATTATTCATGGCCATAGAGCATATGCACTGTCACCTGTTGGGCACAAACATTACACTGTTAGAAAGTCCTGGTTGGTGTGCACCTGTGTGTATGTCTGCAAGGTGTATCCAGCTCTACCTAGTGGAGAAGTGTGGCTCAATGGTTAGAGCGGCAGACCCTGAAGCAGAGATCTGGCTCAAGACCAGGGTTCAAGTCCCGCTTCGGCAGGTCTTGGGCTCAATTCCCCTTGACCAGATAATTCTCGCCTCGGTGCCTAATCTAATTCATGGGTCCCACTCTGCAACTCTGGGCAATAGCTTGCTTAATCTCCACAACGGCCCCAACAGTGCTTGGATGCCTGGCTTCACCCTGGGGGTGCTCAGGAGTGGGTGCCTCACAGGGAAAAGCCAGGAGGGGTTCCATAGCGGTATGAGTACAGCGCCTTGAGACCCTAACGGGTGAGTAGTGCGCTATACAAGTGCTAATTTACATTTACCTAGGAGGTATCCGTCTCCAAACTCCCCACGTTCCAGGCGTTGGTGTATCCCACTGTGAATAAAAATGTAGGAGTCATGGGTACTGCCTGGAAATTTTGCAACAATGTCAGTGATGACATAATGGGCGTCACAAACAACCTGAATATTGAGTGAGTGGGTACACTTTCTGTTGCGGAACAGATGTTCCAGGTTTGCAGGGGGGCATATTTGAATATGTGTCCCATCTACACATCCTATGACATGGGGAAAGTTGGCAATCCGGTAAAAGTCCAGCTTGGTGCTGTTAATTTCTGCCTCATTCCTGGGTAGGTATATGAAGTGAGACATGTGTGTGAGTATGGCATCTAGGAAGGCCCTGAGGAACCTTGACACTGCACTTTGAGATACCCCACCTGCCACAGCAATGACCCCCTGATAGCTCCCTGAGGCCAAGAGGTGCAGTGAGCATAGCACTTGCACATGCGTAGGGATGGCGCACCCGCGCAGAGTCTGGTGTTCTAGCTGTGGTTTTAGTAATTCAATTAATTCTAGTATGGCTGCGCTGCTAAGGCGGTATTTATCGTATATCTCTTCCTCAGTTTGCTGGAACAGAGTCTGCCTTGTTCTATAAATCTTCTCCTGTCTCTGGCTCCTCCTCCTCCTCTGGGCTGCGTGGACTCTCCTCCTCACTGCTATCAGGTATATCTCCGCCATCTTGAGTAACCCAGATGCCTTCTGGGTCTCCTTTTATACTTTGGTAATGATTACCACCTGCTCTGAGTTAGTGGTAAATAGGACATGCAAACTGGGCTTTTTGCGACTAGTCGCAATTTGCGAGTTGTAATTGCATATGGTTTGCGACTCACAAATTGCGACGTGCTATTTGCAGGTCGCAAAATGGGGTCGCACATTTTGCGAGTCGGTAACGGCTCGCATCGCTTTTTGCGAGTCGGAAATGGGATTTTTGCATCCCATTTCCGATTTTGCACAGTCGCAAATAGCGATTCGGGCCATTTGCGACTCGCAAAACTTTGCTACATCTGGCCCAATATTTTTCAAACTAACCAACATTTTTTAAGACCTTCAAAACAGAGATAAGAGAACTTCTGTGTGTGCGTTTTTGTTTGTGTGCATGTAAAAATCTCAGGTGAAATCCAACAGACATCACTAGACCCGACTGAAAGCACTTGTACCTAACTGCTTATTACATAACACACTTTTTAAGGGGGTGTAGCACCCCAAACACTATCCCCAGAAGCTTTACCCTCTGCAAGTAGTAGCTGCTCACTACAGTTGTTTTTTGCCTCATTTCTTTGGGTGAAATGTGTCCTTGTGTACGAAATTGATGCAAGGACACATTTCATGATAAATTATAGTACTAAATGATGGTTTTGTATTTCACACACTTATGTACAATTACACATCATTTTGCTAACTTTTTGTATAATTACACAAAATCAAAATTGGGTTGGGTGTTAAATTCCGCTCCACCGTGGGAGATGGCTGGATTTTGGCTACTCTCCATTACGCTTGTAGCACAGAGTTCTGGCCAAATTCAGCCAATCACTACATGGTAGAGTTTTTTTGGCAAGGGAAAGCAAAATTTTGCATCCCGAAGCACAAATTTCGGTCTTTAAGAAGGCATTGGGTGAGGATTCCCCAGCGTTGGTGGTTGCGGGCGGTCGTGACCGTTCAGAGTGAAAAATATGCTGTTTGAGAAGAAAATCTACTCGAACTAGCACCACAATCAACTCGAGAAGCAGCGCCCTCCGGCCTTCCATGTTTTGCTGGTCATGCTGTTTTTTCTGCAAAATGAGCTCCCGGCACTAAAAATAAGGGCAAGCAGTGCAACATGCCTATTTCCACCCATTCGCAGAAATTCGCTGAATCTCACAGTTTTCATATAACTCCACAATTTCCACCTACCCCTAAAAATACATACATTAAGCACACCCCTAATGTTATTTCCCAAAATCCCATAATTGAGAGGAATTTATTGCACTTGATAAATTCCAGCTGAGCAGGGTATTTATCAGGTGTGATAAATATCTCACTAATTACTGGGCGACAGGTAATGAGGGCCTAATTGTGGGTCTTCTGTCTAATTCAAAGTCAGACCTCCAGTTACGCTAGACCTGAAGCTCTGCAGAATTTCAGGCCTTTCTTGCAGTCTACAAGGCTCACTTATCGCCGTCCTTTGGTACCGCGCTCTGCACTAAATGAGCATCGCATTCTCCTGTCAAGGTATGCATTATATATGATGTAATTCATCATGTTTGCATTGCATCCGTCACATCTGATGTGCTGCGAGGCAATACCTGACACGGCATCTGCCTGCAAACGTGCCAATATCCCTTGCTGAGAAAGTACCTAATCAAACACACCGCACACAGACTGTCACTCCTTTAATCACTCGTCACAGCAACGCCTCAGTGTTTTTGGCACTACAGTGAAAGATTTTTCTTGCAGACCCAGATCCGGTTAGGGAGGGAGGGAGGGGTCTCCACCGCCAGCAACATGGCTTCTTTGGGAGAGTTGTGATAAGATATATTGCAAACATTGCATCAGGAATAAAACCTAATCTTTCACATAACTGGAAAATTAGAAGAGATAGAATCATCTCTTTTTAAAAAAAATTTAAATCTAGACATAATGGGCAAAATTGTCCAGACGGTGGCAGAACACTTTACATAGAAAGGCGAGTTACGTGCCAGACCACGAGGTGGTAGCTTGCACGCGACGATGTTTATGTAAAAGGTAAACATATTTACATGCTAACAATTTAAGGCATTTTAAGCATTTTAAGCATGGACTTGTGTGACGTGTCTCAAAACGTGCAGTAATCTGAAATATCGTGTAGGTAAATCTGACATATCAGAAAACCGTTGCCAAAATATCGATATTATAGTTGAAATTGTAAATGCTTTTATTTTACACAGCATGAGTAATATAAAAGGGTACAATCAGTGCATGGAGAGTTATAGTTAATTTATTGTGGTTACTGAATCGAGTACACTGTGTGGAGGTGTGTGTTTTATAATATTTTGAAGGTGTTGCATAAATTAAAGGTATGCATACAACTTTAAAATTTCTAAATTTTGTGTAGGTTAAGTTTTGTTTGTATAGAATGAATAAATATTGTTTTCTCATCTATAACAAATGGTCTACCTTTGTTTTTGTTATTGAATATATATATATATGTATATATATATATATATATGTGTGTGTGTGTGTGTGTATATATATATATATATATATATATATATATATATACATATTCACTAAAAAAACAGAGGTTACAGGGATGTTATAGTTAGGAAACAGAATTAAAAAATCCTTGGAAATTCATTTAACAAACCAAAGATTACAGGGACGTTATAGGTTCTGAATTTACTGGCACAAAACCAGAGAAATTCAGCAGTTATAGTTATTTCAAGTAACTATAATTTGTGGCCTAAAGTAACCATAACTCGGGCCCCCGCCTTGCACAGTTTTTTTTTCAATAATTTAACTTCTATTGTTTCATTGTTATTTTTATTGATGTTAAAAAAGTTGTTATAAAAGTTGTCATGAATGCTGTAATATCTGGGGTAACTAGCAGTGCATTGAGAGGGCAGCAAAACATGCAGCTCCCTTTCTGCAAAAGCAATTGTTCCCTTTGTTTCCCTGCCCTGCCTGTTTCCCAATCAAATAGCCTGATCAAACAGACGCTCACTCACCCATCTCCTACTTATACAGCCAGTCATTCACTTATTCAGCCATTCAGACACCCACTCACTCACCCATACAGCCACTCACACAGCCACTCACTCACACATACTGTAATTGACACACCTTCTCACTCACCAATATAGTCACTCACACAGCCACTCATTCACCCACACAGTTACTCGGATACCTTCTTCTACACCCATACAGGCACTCACATACCAATACAGGCACTAAAACACCCACTCACACTCGGATACACACAACCTCTCACCTAATATGTGTTAGAAATAGAATCACTCATTAGTAGTGAAGAATGTATACTATTTCAAATTTTGAAATACCTTGGTATACATGCTTAAAACTCATAATGTTTGAGATAACACTCACTGGATGATGTCATCAGTGATGTAATTTGAGATGCCATCAGTCTTATCACTGAACATGCAATTAGTGATGCAATATGTGATGCCATAAGCAGTGCATTGCGGGGGGGATAAGTGATAGTTAGCTCAGGTAGCTATAACTGCTGAATGTCTTTGTTCTGTACGAGTGAATTGTGAGAATAACTATAATATCCCTGTAACCTTTAATAAAATAAAAATATCAATGAAAAATTAGAATTCAAATTATTGAAGGAAAAACTGTGCATGGCTGTGTGGCCCCACCTCTGCAGCATATTTTGGCCCCAGGGACAACATTCTGCGGGACCCACCTCTATTCAATGAAGCAGGGGGGGTTTCAGCCCCCCACCCTCCCTTGGCCAATCTCGGCTTTGGGGCCCCATCCCCTGGGGCCTGGCCATCTGTCCTGGTTGCCCGAGGGCACCCAGTGTACAATTTGGCCCCGGGGGAGCCTGAAGGCCCCGCGGTTCCAGCCAGCTCCCCACCTCATGCGAAAGCCAGCATTGCTTTTGCACACAGGGAGCTGCTAAACATGCAGCTCCCTGTCTGCGAAAGCAATTGTGTCCTCTGTTTCCCAGCCCGCATGTCAGTGGGTAGGGATACAGACAAAACCTCCACTTCTAGCAAGTGAGAGCTCTTTGACAGCTCTCACTCACTGAAATTGGAGTGTTTGCCATGACTTGGCAAGGACTGTCAAAGTTCTTGCCAAGTCACAGTAAACAGCTATGTCCCGGGAGTGGGCACCCCTGGAAATAGCAGGAGCGGGCCCTGTTGGGGCGGCATTCCCCAGGGCCATTTGTGGCTCCACGAGGATGGCCATGCGGCGCCCCTCCAATGTTGAATTTGCTCCGGGGAGGTAGTGGCCCCCAGGGCTGGGGTCCACAATGAACCCCATTCATTATTTTATTGTAGCCCAGGGGAGGGGACAGTCCCCAGGACTGTGGGGGGCTGCGTGGCCCTCCACCCAAACTTGTTATTTAGCCCCGGGGATGTGGTGGTCCCTGGGGCACAAGGGGCATGCATTTCTTTCAAAGTTTCCCCTTCATAAAGTTTAACATGACAAAAAAGCTACAGAGGGGGTATTTAATTTTGACAGGGTGTCCAGAATAAACTGCTGGCACCAGAGGAGCCCATACAAGCTTGTTCGTCTTTGTGTACTGGGAGGCTGCCCAGCCATTCAAAGCCTGCTCCTGGAATTGTCTCTTACTTGAAAGTACAGCCACCATGAAACCTCAGTGTAAAAATGCAAATATTCTAGTGGCCTTGACCTCCCCTTTATATTATGGGGCGTTTTCAGCACAAGAGACATCTCAGTGAATATTTGCAGCCCCATGCAAGCCGCCCGACCCTGGAATGGCCCCAAGGCCTAGTTACTGGCGTATTCAGTATCTGTCCAGGGTAGGCCCTGGATGTGAAGTGTTTTACAGTACTGCTGCTCGGGGTGTACAATGGAAGCCTGATCCAGTGCCTCAGCCTTGTCGGTAGATGGTCAGGACACTAGACCTTTCTTCATCTGCCTGTGCAGGGTGCTTACTCGTTCTGGGTGAAGCTGGTTCACAGTGGGTGCATTGGAAAGACCAGAAGATTTGGAACAGGAGACCATGGGGTTGTGGAAGAAGCATATATGTGTCTGTACAGTAGGCTGGTGCTTTTGAGAGGTCTGACCCTGTTGAGTTGGTTTTGGAATTGGGCGAGCCAACAGGTTAACATGGAGAACAGACTAGAGCAGGGTCAAAGGTCTTCCTTGGCTCTAAGAGCCCATGTATGATGAGCCTTAAAAAATTTTGGAATCTATATTGTGCAACATCATCTAAAAATATGATAAAGGGTCTTCACAATCAAAACAAGTATTTCTTTAATATACCGAAGCAGTTCACCTTATTAAATCAAATGAAATCACTGCAATATAAGTGAATTTAAAACTCCCAATGCCTTATGTTGTGCCACTAGAGAACTGAGAGACATATTTAAGAGAAAGTGGGGTATCGGTCCCGATGCGCTACTTCTCATGGGTCGCCCTTGCCCCACCTGACACCATAGTTGCACCGTATTTACAATACAGTGCACCAAGGCGGTTGTTACCCCAGCAGCTTCACAAACGTCGACGCTAGTGCAGCAAAGCACAGGGAGGCTCATCGATTTTAATGAGTGCGTCATTTTAACACCTGACTTGAGCAGGCATTAAAATGATAGAAAAAATGGTGCAGCGAAATGTAGTAAATTTTAGAATGCACCCCCCCCTTGCATACATTATATCTGGCACAGGCATAATGTGGCGCAAGGGGTTGCAAAGTGGGGCAATGCATGCATTGCACCATTTTGTGAATCTGCCACGGGGGAAAAGGCCACCTTAATGCTGCCTTACCATAAAAAAATAATACTATGGCAGCGCTATGACGGCACAAGGGGCATGTAAATATGCCCCTAAGAGACAAGTCAGTTGTCATGTGTACCATATATGAAGGCTAAATTCTTATTTTTAGTGGAGCAACATTATAGTCTATTAAATCAAACATAGAAGGTTGTTGTTCAGCGCACATCCTGAACTCACATATTTGAAGGTGCTCTCATATATGGTGAAGAAAATGGATGATCAATGAAATAAAATATTTGTCTGTGGTCACAAATGCGGTCACGCGAGAAAACCAGGACTGGTTCCAGGTTTTGTGGTTTCACGTTGTGCTATTCAGCCCCTAGATTGGTATCTTTTTCTCTCTTTTCTTTTACATCAAAATTAAATGTCAGTAGCGTAGCAAAGATGCGAAGGGCCCAGGTACAAGCAAGGAAAATGTCCCTTCTGACTGCTGTTGGGGGTGTTAAAAATCCAGCAATTATAAGGGGTTAATATTCCCCCCAGGTCTCTGGGCCGCAGTGAAATTGCATCTGATGTGCTGATGGTCGCTGTGCCCCTCCTTAATGCCTTGTCTTCAGTTCTTGGACCATGACTAGGTCAGAGTGTCGGTGAAAGACAGAAACCACACAAAGTCTGGGCTTGTTTTCGGCTCAAGGCTCAAGAGGCCCTCGAGCTGAGCCAGAGCCGGGAATGTGGCTCCTGCCTTCAGTGGCTGGCCCACCTCTAGCAGCAATAGGAGCGTATTGTGGCTGTCGACAGCTCTGTTTCTGAAAGGTAGAAAATACAGAGACACTCACTTCCACACACGTCGTTGTCTCTGAAAGGCTGCATCTCAATGAATTCCTGAAAAATCTGAAATCTACTCAAAAGGTAGGCACTAGGCCAGGCGAGAAAATGTCCAGTTCGAAGAGACGTTTTGTCATTCATTTGCTCCCAGCTGCTGCTAGGGCTAAACCTTTTGATTTAGCATACTGAGGAAGTAGGAATTAGAAAGATGAGTGCCCATTGGCTGTGATTAGTGCATATGGACCCAGAATGAATAATATTTTGTGCCGCAGCAAAGTGAGCAGTCATGCAAAGCAGCAGAGAGGCTACATCGGTATTTACTTTCCAAGCCAAAGGGTATTTTGCACTCGAAGGATGTTTCTGTTCCGGCACAAAAAACGCTTTGCACTGTTTAGGTAACTTTGCCTCGAGGGGGCGTTACAGAGGAATTACAGTGCAGCACCTTCCCATGATGTAAATCGTGACCTACTAAGATAGCCAAACTGACCTTGGCATCAAAAACTAGCGCCTCCTCGAAGCAGGCGCTAAACTTGAGAAATGGATTTATTTTTCAAAAAAGCCTCCCATTGCACATGTGCTAGACAGTGCACATTTAATAGCATAACACAGCCATTAACAATATTGGAAGAGAGCGGTTGCTGGTCAATTTAATAGATATGGCTCTGCTCTGCTTTTTTCTCCTTGTGCAAAGCAGCAAATGGGGCTGTTGCCCTGCATTGCATTAAAAATCAGTAGCTCTGCCCATGAGTGTTCTGTTTTACCAACAACTGGTGTTAAACCACATTTCAGACTGCTATGCATCCCCCCTAGTCACATCATGCTATATCCAAATACACGCAGGCATACCGTGGGTAATTCCATGTAAGGGCTTAAGCTGTTTGTGGTAGTACCAGTGCTTGCTGGATTTCAGTGCCCATTTCTGAGATCAGCCTGTAACCTGCACCTGGCAGGGCTGGCTCATCCTTAATCCTAACGGAGTCGGTAGACTGTGGCATCACGGAGTTAGATAATTATACCGATTCAGGAGGTACCTACAGATTTACCTGGCCGTACATAAATGATCAGAGTCATTGTTATGGCCACTCTTTCGAACCCGTCCTTTGTATCTATCAGCCGTACTGCGCTCGTGCATGCCATGGGACCAGATAAAAAGAGGCCGCGTATCAAATTATACTGGTTTTAAGAAGCAACAAAGCGATATAAAGTCAGCGCTCGCCAAGAAACCTTCGGCAGTTTATTCACGGTTCTTCCTTGTCAGCATAAAAGATCAGCTAAGTGCAGCGGTGGCAAAAACGCTCCCACCCCTAAAAGCCAACATGTATGTGAAGTGACAGGGCTGTCTCTCGAAGTCTCATTAACTTCTGGAATAACTTCTGAAAAAGCTCACATGTGGCTTCACCTTAATTCTCCGTGACAGCAGCGAGATTGAAAGCCTGTAAATGTTTAATGAGACTTCTTTCTTGATGTGCATTAACCTGCATTAACATTTAACGTCCGTGTTAGGTAACCCCGTCGCCCCCTGGCGTCGGCCGGTAAGTGATCGCCGCGGGTTGTTGATTCGCACAGATACATCTCGCGCCTCGCCGCGTGCCCTCCGCCTCACCCACACGAGACCACCGCAGTTATCTCTGCCGTGGCGCGAGCTGACAATCACAACCTCTGATTGTGTACTTAAGAGAGCCCCATGCGTGGCAGCCAGGGTCAACATGCAATTAAAGACTGTCAGAAACGACTGCTGCACACTTACAGCATGATTAATGCTACCCGCTTGCGCTTGGTTACCAAAAGCGTCCGTTCCACGAATGGGGAAAATTCATTTCTTATTACCACTGTATAGTCATCACAAGGATTGGGGAATGTTCCATTGCTTGATGTCTGGCTTGGCTTTGATATCTCCTGCCACGCAGGTTACTAGGTATACTCAGAAGTGACCATGGGTGTGCTGGTTTTAAAATAACAATAGGCCTGGTACTAGGAGGCGGAAACAGGATCAGATCCCAGCCGCCACCTCTTCTGCAGTGTCCTATATGTCAGTGGTTTTTCACCTTTTAACTTCAGTGGGTCTCCACTTATTCATTACTGTAATCCAAGACCCCCACTGAATAATTATTGGAATTTAAGACCCCCACTGAGTCATTACTGAAATTGGGTAGAGGGGGCATTTTGACGATTCCACCAAACAATACACAACTGTTAGACCTGACAGCCTTAAGGTGGCCACCCCCCAACTTTTTGCTTGCCTCCCTCCACTTTTACTGTTTTTGGTGGTTTTAGGACTCTGCACACTTTACTACTGCTAACTAGTGCTCATTGCATATGCTCTCCCGCTTAAACATGATAACATTGGTTCATCCCTAATTGGCATATTTGATTTACTTATAAGTCCCTAGTAAAGTGCATTACATGTGCCCAGGGCCTGTAAATCAAATGCTACTAGTGGGCCTGCAGCACTGATTGTGCCACCCACATAAGTAGCCCCTTAACCATGTCTCAGGCCTGCAATGGCAAGGCCTGTATGTGCAGTCTCACTGCCACTTCGACTTGGCATTTAAAAGTACTTGCCAAGCCTTAAACTCCCCTTTTTCTACAGATAACTCACCCCTAAGGTAGGCCCTAGGTAAACCATAGGGCAGGTTGCTATGTAGGTAAAAGGCAGGACATGTACATATGTGTTTTACATGTCTTGGTAGGGGAAAACTCCTAGATTCTTTTTCCACTACTGTGAGGCCTGCTCCTTTCTTAGACTAGCATCAGGGATGCCCTCATATACTTTTTGAGTGGTAGATACTGATCTGAAAGGGGTAACCAGGTCATATTTAGTATGTAGTATGGCCAGAATGGTAATAGAAAATCCTGCTTATTGGCGAGGTTGGATTTTATATTACTATTTTAGAAATGCACTTAAAAGACGTCTGTGCCTTGCAGACTCCAATCAACGTCTGGGCTGGGCTGGTTGACAGCTCCCTTGTGCATTTCACCCAGACATCAAATCACAGGACACTCAGTCACACCAGCACTCATCTGCATATTGAATGGGTCTTCCTGGACTGGAAGGGTGGAGGGCCTGACACCTACATTTCAAAGGCTAGTGGCCTGCCCTCTCACAATGGACTGCCAAACAACGTACTGGGACCCTGGCAGACAGGATTGCACTGAAAGGGGAACTTGGGCACTTCAAAACCACTCTTTGAAGTCTCCCCCACTTCAAAGGCATTTTTGGGTGTATAAACTGGGTTTCTGACCTCACCAATTTAGACACTTCAATGCACCGCCTGCCAAAATCAACGCAAAGCCTGAATTGCGACCGAAAAATTGCCGCTCAACTGACCGGAACAACGCAACCCGACTATCTGAGTGGAAATTTGATGCAGCGCCTGCCTTGCAATGGAAAATTTGACGCATTGCCTACCAGATTGACGCAGCACCCGTGCCTTCTTCCAGCACATCAAGGATTTTCCCCACATCGTCCCTGGACATCAAAATATTCCCGCATCGCAGTGAGGAACTAAGACCGCAGGCCAAAAAACAACTCGAGCCCCTTGCAGCGTGGAAAGAAACAACGCATCATATGTGCTGCATCAGAAAAGCCAACGCACACTTTAATTTTCCACGCATCTCCTCTTCTGCGGTGTCCATGTGTTGTTATTTTTGACGCATACCAGGTACTGTGTGTAACAAAGAGACAACTTGTTAGTTTTAAGAATTAAGATTCTTTTTAACCTTTTAGAAGTCATATTTCAACTTGTGCTTATTGGATCTTTGTCGTTTTGACCTTATTTTATTCAGATAACTATTATCTATTTTTCTAAACCTGTGTGGTGTATTTTTGTGGTGTTTTCACTGTGTTACTGAATTATTTTTTGCATAAATACTTAACACATGACCTTCTAAGTTAAGCCTGACTGCTCAGTGCCAAGCTACCAGAGGGTGGGCACAGGGTAATTTGGATTGTGTGTGACTGACCCTGCCCATGATTGTGGTCCCTACTTGGACAAGGGTGAATACCTCTGCCAACCAGATACCCCATTTCTAACAACAATAGTATGGAAACAAGCATTCACCAAACAAATGCACAAATTATGAAATGTTTTACTTAAGTCACTAACAAAAATACTAATCAAAATGTTAATTTTTGTGGAAAGGTTGGAGCGTTCCTTAATTCAACGGAGGCCACCTATCCTTCATACTGTTTCTGAGTGATGCCCTCGCACTGCTTCCATGAATGAATCTGAGGACCCCAACTTACTTTTTAGCCTCCAATTTCAAATTTGCTGTTTTTGTTACTCTGGGCACTTTACCACTGCTAACCAGTGCTAAAGTGCAAGTGCTCCTTTGCAAAATGTGTATGTAATTGGCTTATCCATGATTGGGATATTTGAATTACTAGTAAGTCCCTAGTAAAGTGCACTATAGGTGCCAGGCCCTATAAATCAAATGCTACTAGTGGGCCTGCAGCACTGGTTGTGCCACCCACATAAGTAGCTCTGTAATCATGTCTCAGACCTGTCATTGCAGAGTCTGTGTGCACAGTTTTAACTGTAAATTCGACTTGGCAAGTGTACCCACTTGCCATGCCTATACCTTCCCTTTTCTTACATGTCAGACACCCCTAAGGTAGGCCCTAGGTAGCCCCAAGGGCAGGGTGCAGTGTTTGGTTAAGGTAGGACATATAGTAATGTGTTTTATATGTCCTGACAGTGAAATATTGCTAAATTCATTTTTCACTGTTGCAAGGCCTGTCCCTCTCATAGGTTAACATGGGGGCTACCTTTAAATCTGATTAAAGTGTAGATTCCCTTTGGGAGCGGATGGACATGTGGAGTTTGGGGTCTTTGAGCTCACAATTTCAAAATACATCTTTTAGTAAAGTTGATTTTAAGATTATGGGTTTGAAAATGCCACTTTTAGAAAGTGAACATTTTCTTACTTATACCATTTCTGTAACTCTGCCTGTTTGTGGATTCCCTGTCTGGGTCATTTTGACAGTTGGGCTGGTTGCACCTCACACTAGACAGTGACACAAAGGGAGCTGGGTGCAGTCTGAATTTCCTGATGAGCCATCTGTGCTAGGAGGGCGGGGAAGAGTGGTCACTCACACCTGAAAGGGCTGTGCCTGCCCTCACACAATGCAGTCTCCAACCCCGTGGTGAGTGTCTGGGGCCTGGCCTGGGCAAGGCAGGATTTCACATTCAAAAGAGACTTTACTTTGAAGTAGGCCAACTTCAAAGGAGAAAATGGGTATAAGAAGGACACCCAAAACCACAGACTTTGGAAAACTTCTGGAAACCAAGAGGAACCTCTGCCTGGAGAAGAGCTGAAGAGCTGAGGAAGAAGAGCTGCCCTGCCTGTGACTGTGCTTTGTGGAGCTATCCTGCAGTTGCTGCTTCTGCCAGAGTAAGAGGGCAAAGACTGGACTTTGTGTGCCTTCCATCTTGAGAAGAAATCTCCAAGTGCTTGATTCAGAGCTTGCCTCCTGTTGTTTGAAGTCTCAGGGACAGCAAAGACTTCTCTATGCCAGCACCTGGAGTCTCTGGAGAGACTCCTACTCTGCCCTGTGGTGCCCATCCAGTTCCTGGGACCCTGAAAGGAGAAGCTAGCAGCCCAAGAGTGAGAAATCCATGCACAGAGCGCCATGCGGGGAAAACATCGACACAACTCTGATCTGTGGCTGAAAAAACGACGTGCTGCCGGCTCTGCGGCTGAAAATCGACGCTCGACGGAAACGCGACTGAAGAATTGACGCACGGAGCTGGAGAAACGACATGCAGTATCGCTGACAGAGACTCGGAGATTGAAACCCGCGCTGCGTGGTTTTCGAATCATCGTTCAGCTGGATTTCCGACGGAAGTACCACTAAGCGTGTAAAAACAACGCAAGGCCGGCCCGGACCCAAGAGTACTGACTGGATTGACGCATCATTCTCCTGCGGAGAGAAGGAATGACATGCCCCAACCTGACAAAAGGAGAAACGACGCAAGGTCCCGCTCGTGAGTGGAATCGACGCATTGCAAGCC
The DNA here is from genome assembly GCF_031143425.1 of Pleurodeles waltl. Classification (NCBI taxonomy): domain Eukaryota; kingdom Metazoa; phylum Chordata; class Amphibia; order Caudata; family Salamandridae; genus Pleurodeles; species Pleurodeles waltl. Next base: position 1,130,566,211 of record NC_090448.1, read on the forward strand.
CTTTTTGACGCACTCTCACCCGTGCGGGGTTATTTTTGACGCACCCAAGGTACATTTTCACGCTAACAGTGTTAGTGTGTGTTTTAAACTACATAAATACTCTTTTTGCTTTTTAATTGATAACTTGACTTGTGTATTGTGGATTTTTGTCTTTTTGGTCTTGTTTTGTTTAGATAAACATTTTCTATTTTTCTAAACCTGTGCTGTCTCATTTTGTAGTGTTTTCATTAAGTTATTGTGTGTGTTGGTACAAATATTTTACACCTAGCACTCTGAATTTAAGCCTACTGCTCTGCCAAGCTACCAAGGGGGTAAGCAGGGGTTAGCTGACGGTGTTTCTCTTTTACCCTGATTAGAGTGAGGGTCCTTGCTTGAACAGGGGGAAACCTGACTGTCAACCAAAGACCCCATTTCTAATAGTAATCATCCATACTGTTGCCATTAATGTAATCTTATATGATGAGGTTACTATTAATACACTAATAATATTAGTAGCACAGGATAGTTTTCAGTAAACATAAGTAGTTTTTATTACCGAAAGGGTTGTAGAACTCTGTTGTAGACCAGTCTACAGCACAGCAATAAAAATGCAAACATCCAAGTCACGGACTGCACCCTTCTCATCATACATGACCCCTGCCCATGGCCCCTCACCCTCCTTGATCTGTCACCTTCTTTAAATATGCCTGACCACTAACCCCAGTCCCAGATCTTATACATTAGAATGAAGGGCAGGGCTTTACACTGTTTCTCTTTCTATCTTCACAAGTATCATCAGCTCATCAATAAAGGCCCCTCCAGAACTCACAATCTCCCATTGACCCGAGAAGTACCCCAATAGTGTGAGCACCGTTATCCTTGATCACACATATAACAGGTAGAGCGAAGGCAGCATGACGCACAGTGATATTAAATCACAGGGACAATTCCATCAAGGAGCACATTCTCCATAAGTTGCATTTCTGTGTCCCAATCTATTCAGTGTGGAGCTTATGGCACAAGGTAGCGCTTCTTGGTATACTTTGGCTATTTAGAGCATATGGTGGGGGTTTTGCCACCAGCCAGTCTAATGATTTTGCATGATTTTCTATTTTTCCCCTATTCCTCCTGCAGGGGGTAAAAATGCAGGGTCTTTGGCTATGGCCCACTTTACTCATGTCTTAAGGCCTCTCTGAAAGCAGGCAGGAATACCTGTGCGAGAACTGCTAATTGCATTGTCAGCATGTGTGAGGAGGTTGTCTGAGATGGGCACACAATGGTGTGCAAGAATACAAGGCTGCACGTGTGTGTATTGGAGAAGACACAGATGTGGAGTGAGAAGGAAAGTTAGGTTGCACCCCCGTGACAAAAAGAAGAGAGGAGTTACTGTTGAGCATGTATCTCTGTTATTACTAATGAGGTCTAGCAAAGCAGTGAGAGGATTAAAATGACCACTTTTTGCACATGAGAGTTAGGTGACAAATGGAGGAGCCTGTAGGCGCTTAAAAGTCCTAGATTAAACAGTAGAGCAGAGCATCCAAGGTTGCCTAGACTGGAGCTATTCAGTTCCTACCAGCTTTAAGACATGGCCCAGGATCATTGAGCTCCCTAACTGTATGGAGGTGCAAAATGTGACAACCTTAACTAATGTCAAATCAGTCATGTGAGCTGTTGGGCTTAAGATACAAAGAAGTAGGAGTGTAAATATATGTGACGCCATGTAAATGTTCAACAAGCCAGACCAGCATTTCTACTTGGGGTAATTCCAATACACTGACACAAAATCCCCAAACTGACATTTATTTACTGGATGGTGAGCCCCCAGCTGGCAAACTTTTACTTGCCAGCCGTGTTTATAATCTTTTCACTGTGTGTGCCACCAAGATAATATGTAACAAACTACTTCTCGGATTAAAAGTATACTAAACAGCAAATCTTTTACTATAAAAGTATTTAAGGATGCATTTGTATGTCATCATGCAGTCGTATAGAAAGTCAAAAATTACCATATACATAAACTGAATTATTATGTAAAGGAACTGGAACATTTTGTGTAGTTACTACTTCACCAAGAACCAAACAAAGGTGTTAGGAAAATGTGAGGTTCTCGTACAGAAGTTTGTGACTCATGATCTGCCATCAGGAGTCACACACATCTTTCCAGCACATGATGGGTCCATCTCTCATTTCATGCCCTCTTTCTTTTCTTTTTAAACCACATTCTTCTTCGCCGTTCATTTTGAGAAATAATTATATTTTGCACTATGTGGAGCTTCTGGTCTTTCATTAAAATATGACCTCTGTATTTTGACTTCAGCTGCCTACCTCAGCTGTTTCTTTTGCACAGCAAAAGTATTGACTTAAGAAGATAGAGGGAGGAGTTGGTGAATGCAACGACCTCCCTTGCACATGCATTCGGTCCGCCCCTACATCTTCTGCAGGTCTGACTCTGATAATCCTGACTGCAGACTGAAATGTACGCGCTTCGGCTTAGTTGCTGAACATGCACACTTAGGGTCTCATTTATGAGGAAATGACGCAGCGTGGTGCTGCAAGCCAGCTTGCTGTGCCACTTCATTTTGAAAGTGCAGGGATGCAACATATTTAGAGAAATATGACACATCCCTGTACTTTCCTCAGCGCTGGTGTACAAACTGTTGCCTAGCGCCAAAGCAGGCACCCTCACACTATGGTGCAAGGGTGCCTGCTTTGCAGGGATGATTGTTTATGTGCAGGAAGGGACACTTTCCTGCACATAAACAATAATTTATGGCATTTTCCTCCTTCTATGTGTGCAGCAAAATGCACATAGAAAGAGGAAAAATAATGTTATTCCTCCCCGTTGCGCAGAGGTATGCATGAAAAGAGCCAAATTGACAAGGCCATGAAAAGCCACGTAAGGTGGCTTTGTGTGGCTTTGCAAATATGGGCCGGGACACTGTGCCACCGGAGCATCAAAGAAAATGACGCTCTGGTGGCTCAGTGTGCTGCTAGGGCCTAGTAATTGAGACCCTCAGAACGGTAGTGTGCACACCAGCCCTGGCTTGAAGCACTTACCCTTGTGATGTTCTCACAACAAAAAAGCTCCGGCTACAAATGTCAGTGGAACATTTTTTGGTCTCTTTTTACTTAAAGCTGCTGCAGTGCATGAAATTAATTTAAAAGTTGATATGTTTTTATTACATCATTAGTGCGCTGTGTTCTCCTTATCATTTACCAGGGGTCCCACAGAAATGGGTGTTTGCCTTCTTTGCCCCTACCTCAACATGTTTCTGCCTGAAATACCCCCAACGTTTCTTTTTGCTCACCTCCCTATCTCATTCATTGCTTTCCCACCCTTCCCAAAGTTACTTTTTTTATTTTACTTATTTCTATCCCCCTCAAACTCTTCCGTTGTCCCCCGCCTCGCCACTCCCTGTCGCTGCCTACCAATGACACGTATTTCTATGCCACGCTTAATTTATGCACATTGTCTTTACAACGCAATGCCTTACCACACCGCTAAAGTAGGCATTACCAGTCCTAAGGCATTCCTACTTTAGCGGTGTGGTAAAGGCATTGCGTTTTAAAGACAATGCACAATAAATGATGCAGGGTATTGGCATGCGTGGTAAAAGCAGTGGGCAATGGAAGGACTTGTGATGGATACGGGTTACGTCAGGTCAAGCAGTCCGTTTCCAGAAAGATACATGCCAACACTCTCCTCTGCTGGCACTGCACCAAAATAACTGGGGCCACATGTACGAAGATCAGGTTTTGCAACTCACATATTGCAAGACATAGCAGCTCGCAATCTGCAAGTCGCAAAGCCTGATGTACAACAGTGTTGACACTGTTTGCGATTCGCAATGGGGTCGCAAATTACCCACCTCATGAATATTCATGAGGTAGGTCACAATTTGCGACCCCATTGGGAATGGCGGCACTCACAGGGATGGTGGTCTGCTGGGGACAGCAGACCACCATGTCTGTGACTGCTTTTAAATAAAGCAGTATTTTTTTTTAAATGCAGCCTGTTTTCCTTAAAGGAAAACGGAATGCATTTCTAAAACAAAAATGAAAAGTTTTCTTTTCATTTTTTCAGAGCAGTCAGTGGTCCGTGAGACCACTGCCTGCTCTGAAAAAATGGTTTCAAATGCATTCACAAAGGGGAAGGGGTCCCATAGGGACCCTTTCCCTTTGGTAAATGGGTTAGCACCAATTTGAGACTGGTGCTAACTGCGATTGTTTTGTGACCGCATTCGTGGTCACAAAACAATCATACATCAGACTGCGACTCGCAATTAGGAAGGGGACGCCCCTTCCTAATTGCGACTCGCACACACTTTTCGCGATTCGGTAAATAGATTAGTGAATCGCAAAAATGGGTCTGCACATACCAAAATGCTTTTTTCTCATCGCAAATGGCCCAATCCTGCAAATCAGGCCATTTGCAACGAAAAAAAAGGTACATACACGTGGCCCTAAAAGCTCTGCAGCAAAAGGAAAAGGCCAGTAGATCCATGGGCTTAAAAAACTGAGGGAGAGGAGTGTATGTTAGGGGACTCTTTACTGAATGTGCTCGAAGCAACAGCACAATGCAGGCACTGGATGAAGTGAGAAAACAGGTAGTCATTAAAAACAAACAGATCGAGCTGAAACATGCAGGCTTTGCGTAGCAAGCGCATTGGGTGAAGCCAGGAGACGTAAGAGTGCCTGAGACTGGACTGGAGAGAGAGCAAGTGAATAGGGGAGAGAACACAAGCTAGTGAAGACCAGCCAGACTGGGATGGGTGCAGGCAGTCGGAGCTGAGGGCAGGCAGAGCCAGTGCTTAATGTGAGCTGGTGGTTGCCGGTCGGGGCCATCTGCACTCATTTTGGGGGATAGGCACTTATTATTCTCATCAGACATATCCCTGAGAGCAAAAGAGGGAAAATTATGCAAATGGCACAGAAGGAGGAAGAGAATAATGTAAAACATGCACAAAGGGAGAAAGCAGAATCCTGCAAGAGTGAGATAAAGGGGCAGAGAACGCCTGGCAGTGGATTTAAGTGGCCTGTGGAGTATTCAGGACTATGCAGCCTTGGTTATTGTCATGCCGACATTTACCAGTGCTTCAGGCACCAGCACTCTTTGTTTTTCACAGTAACCACTGGGCTGAGCAGACCCATTTAAGAGAATATGTACCAAAGACAGCAGGCAGACAAGTAAGCAACGGTGAGCAGAATGGAGAAGAGCGGGCCACCCGGGACAATGAACAGGCGCAGGCGAACGCAGGAAGATGAGGGATCTTGTAGGGAGGACGTGCAGGCAGACCATAAAGGGAGTAGGAACACTGGAGAGTGAGAACTCAGGGAAAGAGAACACACTGGCGGAGACTGACACATTGAGGTGAGACAACATGAGGAGGGAGGGCATGCTACGAGAGCAGGGATTCTTACATACCAGGGCATCCGGCACACTAGAGAGGGCTGTAGCATTCCAGGGAGAGGAGAGAGACTGCAGATGGTACAGACCGACTGTGGGGGGTGCAGACAGACTTTGCTGGAAGACTGTAGTGAAAACAAACAGGCTGTGGGAGAATTGATCTCACACAGGGAAAGCAAGCAAGATGGCGTGAGAGGTATGAGACCGGAGGAGAATGGCTTTACTGTGAGAAGAATGGAGGCTGGGTGAGAAAGCAGAATAAGGGAATGCAGGGAGAGGAAGATAGGGAATAGGTGGGAAAATTGGGAGAGACAGCAGGCTTGGGCAGTCACCGGGCAGGTAGAATGGCCCTATTAGGGACTCTGCTGCTACATCTGCGGCAGCAACGTACCCTCATACCCAACTTCCTGTAGTAACCAGACTGCTGCTTTTGTAATGTAAGATGGATTTCTCGAGTGCTGCTTGTCACCCTTGAGTTTGTCCAGGCAAAATGTCAAATGGCACAGTGCATCCATTGGGAACAGATAGGGCACAGTGCAAAAGCATCATCCTAACCTCTACTCACCAGCTTCTGACAACAAACATGGCCTGAACTACACCAGACCTGCTTCCTAGAGTCCTGGTACATCTTACCTAAGTATTGAGGATTGGGCTTTCCCAATAGATTCGGCAAAGAGTGTTCCCACTATGCTCTCAGCAGTGTAGGTAGTTACAGATAGGAGTTTACCAACACAATCACAGAACCATGGTTGAACTGTTTATCTTTTTCATCATCTTTTGTAATGCTGGTTACCAAGCTCTGGCTCATTTGCCTAATAATCACAGCTCATGTTTTCTATGCAAGAATACAAGTATTACAAAAAATTATCTAAAATACATTTTCACATCTTTTTTTGTGTGGTTGTGTTTGAGATTGCAAAACCCATCTGGTAACGGGTGTGTTTAGGGTTTCAGACAGGGCACTGTGAGCTAGCTTGAAGTCATTTTTAACATTTCCTGATAGTGTATATATATACTGAGTCCCTATGCTTTGATATTTATGTTTACCAAATACACAGTCCTTTATTCATATTCAACGTACAACAGATGCATCAGCTCATCCCCCAAAGCCAGATGAGCCTTTTCCGACCTGTCAAATGACTTGACCACTGTGGCTCATCCCCCAAACTTTATCCCTGATCCCTGTCCAGCAACGATCTGGTTTTAGGGCACCCCACCAACTCACTTCCATTGACTAAACACCTACAATACACTTTTCTTCTCCTCTCCCCTTCACCCCTTGAAAAAGCACATAATGATCAGGTTCTGCAGTATTACAGTGCAGCACTTACGACAGCAGGAATAGCGCAGGCAGATGACAGTCATGCCTTGTTAACAGTCAGGCTTGGACTCGGACACAAAATAAACTCAGATCTCAAGATAAAAGTGTCCCCCAACAATGATTCAGATTGCTAAAAAGGGGCCCTTGTTTAAAAATTGGAGCAATTTTGATCTTCAAAGGCACGCTGTATAAGTTGTTTGCAAGGTATGCAATATTGCATGCATTTGTGCTTGCTGCAGGCAATGCTTGCTTCAACATTTGGTAACACAACAGTAAAAACTGACCCAGCAGACCATAAAACAGGCCCACAAATAGCCAAAAATACAGCCCACACTCTGATATGTCAGACTAGTTCGTAGCCCTGCCTGATTGCCCTATGGGCAAGTCTGACCCTGCCGATATGCTTGGTGAAGGGGCAGTGCTCCTAAGGTGGGGGGGATGTAGTGGTTGGGAGAGTTGATGGACATGATTGTTCCTGATCGGGTAGACTTGAAAGAAAGTGACCAAGCATTGAAGGTGAGCAGGCACAGGGCAACAGGCATACCAAAGTCATAGCTCTCAAGTATTTCCTTTCTGTGCATGAGCAGTTCTTCCAATCCAGTTTTTATGTTTGTTTTTGGCATGATCTTATATTAGGATATATATGAGAACAATTACCTGAACTTGGCAAGAGCAGTCAGACTAGAGAGATCAGTCAGAGCTGACAGAGAGTGACTGTGAGAAAAGCGGGTAAAGTGGGCAGAGTGTAAGGAGAGCAGGCACACGGGTAGAGAATGGCCACATTGAGGGCATGCGATCTCAACAAGAGTGGGGTGAGGGTGTTACCTGACTGGGAAAGACAGCCACTCTTAGGGTAGACTTGACATACCAGACGATGAATGGTACTGCAGGACTGGACAGGCAGTGGTGGCATAATGCAAAATAATGGGCCCTCCCTGTTTAATGTGATGAGGGGACCTTGAGTCTCCATAACTAATAGACATTCATTAGCCTTAGGATAAACCACTGAAAGGTTGTTGGCCCACTGAAGGGTTGTTGGCCTATTGAAGAGTTCAGGGCCCCCCTGAGCCATAGGGACTACAGTGGTCTGAGTTATGCCCTGAGTAGGCACACTGGAGGAGGGGTAAGCAGACTTTGCGAGTGTATGGAGTGTGCGAGAGCCGACAGACAGGGAGAGCAGACACCCCAAGAGAGTAGGCAGTCCAGAAGAAGAGTCACCTGGAAGCTGTCCTTACCATCACTCCCCACCGCAGAGATGTCGCAATGGGATGTGTGGCCGGGGCTAGCTGAGCTGGTCCCACTCTGGAGATGGCCCAGCAGTTCAGCAATATACGAGCAGATGATCAGCGACTCACAGGAGAATAAACTTCTAGGGCCTTGGAGTGACCTTGTGATTTCTCCCATTAAAAAAGAGGTACATTCCTTTTGCATTGAAGCCAGTGTGAGGAACCTTGCTTGCAGACAGCATTACTGCAGAATAAGCACAGTTTGAAAGTTACACACCAGTGTATCGCTGCCTCCTCTAATTAATAAAACACATCCTGCACCATGCTGCACATTTACCTAAAGTGTCCAAGAGGGGAGGGGTGGAAGGAATAGGTACAAGGAGCAGGAACAAAAGAAAGAAGCATTTGTTTGAAATGTGCAAGGCCAGATATTATAGAGTAAACCAACCGAAAAACCTAAATTACTGTTTGTTGATCAATGCATGGGTGGTTTATCAGTTCATCAGGAAAACTGTTTAGTGCTGTTGTGGGATTATTTTATATTGAATTATTGTAACTCGCCTCTGACCCAACCTGCACTGTCAAAGAAGAGAGGGATTCAGTAATGTAGCAGCATGGGGTTACGTCTGGACAGTGTTTAGGTGCTTTGGTAGAGAACTGTTGGTTCTTTGACCTGGAAGTGTAAGTTTGTTACCTCTGAGTACTTAGGCGCATTAATGCACTTGTATGTAGATGTCGATTGATGAATTCCCCACATGCAATGACAAAGCCAATAGGTCTGGCTTAAGAACGTTAGTGCCCTTGGCCTTTGTGACACTGATGGATTTAGGCACCCAGTAAGTCATCAGATATGTACTCCATCTCTCACTTGTGCATTCATTCTTGCATTCATCCTCTGATGTCACCACAATAATACACACACAAACTGAAGAATATATGCACAATAAATTAAAAGAATACAGGTAGGAAAAAGAAAACATGTAGTCATCTAAATACAGCAGGCTTATGCTTGCAATAACAGAACTAAACTTAGCAGCAGGTTTCTGTCTTCCAGAAGCATTATAGATAGTCCATCTTTGTTTTAAAGGTCCAGCATGACTTCCACATTTAGAACTGGGGTACCGAACATCTTGGAATAGTAAAACAATGATACACTGTGGACAACAGCATTTTATAATGGTTTCTAGATTAAAGGAAGTGGTTGTGTGGGGTGTGGTACACTGCAGATAAAATGAGTGGCAAGCAAGTGACCTATTAGCCTTGTTTGGGGAACTGTAGTATTGTCTTAAGAACTATTAAAATGAAAGGAGGAAAAGCAAAGAAGCGAAAGGCAAACTTCAAATCGGAAAAATTGAAAACTAAAGGACTAGACAGCTAGCCCTGATGCATACTCATTTTGAGTTGAATGAACACATATAATCAGAAAATGCTGTAATTTGCAGGGCAAGAAAGCCAATGACTGAACCATTACTCCATGCATATGCTATCAGGGATGGAAGCAGAGTGTAAATGACTATCAAACAGATCAATGGCAGAACAGAGCTGAACTAAAGGCCTTCTATATACTTACATAAATGATTCTATGTATTATTTAATGACTTTCTTAGTTACAAGATGCTAGCAGACTGCTAAAATAAGATTCTAGCAAAAATTATTAGAATGCAAATCTTCTCCCCCTAGGGTTTGTCAGAGGCGGTAACTAACAGCAAATTCCTTCCTCACAAAGGTAAGCTATCGCATTTCATGTAACAAAATACCTATCAGTAGGCTTTAATAGAGAGAAAGAACAATCCACCCTTAAATGCCTTCAAAATCAATATGCCAGGCCTATTGCATTTATTATAAGTTTTCCTAATAAACCATTAGGCTTATAGCCTTTACAATTGGCAAGTCACCATAATCAACTCACTCAAGCCTACTGTACTGAGCCTAAGCTTTCTACAGGGCAACATAAGAAATTGGTTTACTGGATGAGGGGAGTGAAACCATTCTCAAGCAGCAACCACATTTCTTCTCATGGTGAAGTCACAAGTAAACCTTAAATTAACCTGTGCTCAGCCCTTGGGTAGCTTGGCACAGAGCAGTCAGACTTAGCTCAGAGGAAATGTGTAAAGTATTTGGCAAACACTTAAAACAGTAGTAAAATGAAAAACAACTTAGATAAATAGAGTTAATTTTAATAAATACAACAAGACCAAAACAATAAAAATCCAATTAGTAGAACTGGAGATATGCAGGCTTTAAGATTTCAGTGAAAATAGCCCCAAAAAGCGCAAAGCGCCAACTGCGAATATCTAGTTGCGCTGACTGGAATAAAGATACAAGTGTGGGCTGAGGTGACGTTGGGGATGCGGCGCGCAGTTGGAGGATGTGTTGGTTTTGAAGAACTCTTAGCCAGTGAAGCGAAGTCTGGCATTGTCATCTAGGCTGTCGCTGGCAAGGGATGCAAGGGCCTGTGCCGATGATGCGTCACGCAGCAGTGGTTCCAATGAGTCAGCATGCAACAACAATGCCAAGTGGGTCTTTGCAACTGAACCAGTCTCCTCAGCAGCAGCGATGCGTCGGTTCTCCTTTTGGCTGCGACACACATTAGTGGAGATGAGTTGAATCCGCTGGACCCACAGAGACTGGAAGAGCACCACAGGCCCACTTCCAAAGGTTCAGTACTGGCATGGCACCACTTGGCACGGTAGACGCACAGATGACAGAGTACAAGTGTTAGGTTCAAGGTAGTTGGAGCCTTCTTTCCTTGAGGCTCTCATTAGGAGGCCAGCCAACTAGTCCTTTTAATCACTTTGGAGTCCTGGGTTCAGCAGATGCAAGTCAAGATCTTCTCACCCAGGCAGGAGGTCTGCAGGTCAGCACAGCAGGGCAGCAGTCTTTCAGAGCAGCAGTCCAGCAGAGTCCTTCAGCAGTCCTTCTTCCTGGCCGAGTATCCACAGGTCCAGAAGTGCACTGAACAGGTAGTTTCTGAGGTTCAATATTTATAGTTGATGCCTTTCGCTGGAAGTTGGTAGAAGCTTCTAGAAGCTTCCCTTTAAAGTTCCGAGGCATCCTGCCTTCCTGCCTTCCCTGGCCTGGATCCAGACTAACTGAGGGAGGTATGCAGCCATTTGGGTGCAGGCAGCATACAGTCTATTCTAGTGTAAGTAGGGCTTGGCCCAGCTCTGTCGTTCCATCCTACCACTGATGTTCATTTAGGCACACCTATGCTCTCCATGATGTGTGTCTGTCTAGGAGGAATAAACAAGGTCCAACTATCATCCACTTCCCAGACATGTGACTCAGGGACAGTCTTCAGGCACTGAGTGACTAAGGCAGGAAAATACCAACTTTCTAAATTTTCAAAACTTGAATTTAAAATCCAATTTTACCATTGGTGTAGTGGCTGCCGCCGCACTTACCAGTATCAGCCACGCGGCACAGCCGAGATAGCCTCCAGGGTAAGACAGGGTAAAGTGTAGGATGTGCTCTAGATCTCCTTGGCCTCCTGCGTCCCACCCTACCCCTTCTGGGAAGTTGTGCTAGGTGCACTATGGACTCCTGAGTACAAGATAAAAAGTGTGCTCAGAAGCCTGTGCTTGCCTGCAATTATATGGATATCCAGGCATGTTATCAGTTTGTTATCCAATTTACCCAACAATACACATTACATTACTTACCTTTTGTATTTAGTTTTGGCCAATCCTGCTTTTTGGACCCATTTGTTGTGGTCATTTCTTGCTGCGGTAAGCGGCTATAGGCAACTACTTTCTTCCTGGATCCTGTGGTTTTTTACAGCTGTGTCTTGCAAGACAAAAGTAAGGGATAACATTCACAATTGGCAAAGCTTCCCTCCAACCCTGTGTGAGATGTACATTTCATTTTTTTTTTTACAAAAAGGTACTTACTGTCCATTTAGTCTGTACTGGAATTTCTTGGTAGTTATCAGCTCTGGAGTTACATCACTTGCATATTTGAATCTAAAAGAACAAAACAGAAAAAAGAGACTTTACATTGGTAAAGAGACCGTTGAACATGAACTAATATTAAGAGACATTTTGTGCGAGGAACATTTATTTCTAACGTTTTCGTTGTGCCTTTTGGATACCCCTAAGAACCAATGTTTGTTTAATCAGTTTTGCTTAGTCTTTTACTATATTTTTAGGAATGAAGTAATTCCTTGTGAGTGAAGACTTATCAAGGTACTATAATTTTGGGAAGGGATGGGCTTGCAGAGGACAAACATATACTATAAATGTATATATAATAGGATTGTCCTTAACTTCTGTTTCTTAGGGTCATCACCCTTGAGTGTGCTGGGCATGCTACTTTTTGAGTGCTCAGTGTTGTCAGAGGGGAAAGAGGGAACTTCTGGGAAGGAGTTTATGATAGTGTGGGAACCATTTAACAAATGAATAACAGAGATGTTAGGGAAGAGTAACGTTTAATTGTTTTAGTATTTTCCAGAATACTGATGCTTGGGAGGTTGTGAACCCAATCTGGTTTTGTGATGACATTCTGCATGGACCCTGATTCTTTATATGTGTCTTTTCTTTTATGCAATTCCCCTTTCCCTGAGTGCAGTTGTGACTTGGCAAGTGGAAAATTCCTCCTGATTATGACAGGGCCTGGGAGACACAGAAAGTTGGCTACTGGGTACTCATCTCGCTCCCACAAGATTTAACGCTACCACTCATTTTCTGGGTTGTGTATAACCGTGACAATGAGAGACAATTTTTCATTACAATTCCAAAGACAACAAAAGATTAACTGATTACCTTCTCCCCTTTGGAAATTACAGTTTATTGAATGTAATAAGGCAACTCCAATGTTATCCTGTGGGAGAGGTAGGTCTGTATTAGTGAAAACAAATTGAATAGTTTTTCACTACAAGGACATTTAAAATTACAAGTCCTACTTTTTAAATGCATTGGACCCTGCGCAGAGGGCAATCTAGGGCCTTCCTTTAGGGGTGACTAATCTGTATTAAAAGGAAGGTTTGGACCTGACAAAAGGTCTATTATGCCAAGTCAAAATATTTGTTGGAAACTTGCGCACACAGGCTGCAATGGCAGGCCTGAGACATGCTTAAAGGGCTAATTAAGTGGATGGCACAATCTGTGCTGCAGGCCCATTAGTAGCATTTCATTTAACTGCCCTGAGTGCATGTATTACAACTTTACTTGGGACTTCCAAGTAAATTAAATATAACAATTGGGGTTAAACCAATATTACCATGGTTTAAGGAGTGAGCACACACATTTTAGCACTGGTTAGCAGTAGTAAAGTACACAGAGTCGCAAGGCCAGCAAAAAATAATTCAGCGAAAAGGGAGGGTAAAGGCAAAATGTTTGGTGGTGACTGTGTGGACAGGACCAGGTCCAACAGTAACCACTGAGCATCTAGTCTTAAAAGCACATACTTATGCACAATTAAAGTTGGAAAAGCAAAATACTTTTGCTAAAGAGGGTCTAAGAAGAGTTATTGTACTGCATATCTTCTGTCCCCGCAGTTCGTTCAAGTGAATCACCAGCATCCAGCCCCTTGCCTACTATGAAATTTCATGTAACAAAATATCTGCCTATAGCATTTAGCACAGCGTAAGAACAATCCATCCTTAAAAGCCTCTTGCCTTGAACACAGGCTTTTCACAATAAGTAGGGGAGGCCTACTGGCTTAGAATTTCATAATAAGCAGATCTAACATCTGAAATGTGTCAGGACCGAAACAACTATGCCCTTACACAGTACCATTGTCTTTATATCTTACCCAACGATGGCCTATTCATTGAAGTGCACCTAAACTGGCAACAATTTTATATACTTGTACCATAAGGTAACTATAACTTTCGCCCTCGCCATGCACTGCTTATTACTCCTCAAATTACAATAATCATGACATTTTTGATAACATAATTGGTAATGTCACTGTTGGACCTGACAGCCTTAGGGTGGTCGTCCCCAAATTTTTGCCTGCCTCCCTTCACTTTTCTGACACTGTTCTTTCTGGTTCAAAGACTCTGCGTACTTTACTGCTGCTAACCAGTGTTAAAGTGCATATGCTCTCTCCCTTGAATATGGTAACATTGGTTCATTCCCAACTGGCATATTTGATTTACTTGTAAGTCCCTAGTAAAGTGCACTACATGTGTCCAGGGCCTGTAAATTGAATGCTACTAGTGGGCCTGCAGCACTGGTTGTGCCACCCACATAAGTAGCCCCTTAACTATGTCTCAGGCCTGCCACTTCGAATTGGCCTTTAAAAGTACTTACCAAGCCTTAAACTCCCATGTACGTCACCCTGAAGGTAGGCCCTAAGTAACACACAGGGCAGGGTGCAATGTAGGTAAAAGGCAGGACATATACAGGTGTGTTTTACATGTCCTGGTAGTGGAAAGTTCCTAAATTTGTTTTCCACTACTGTGAGGCCTGCTTGTTTCATAGGCTAGCATTAGGTCTGCCCCCCACATATTGGTTGAGTGGTAAATGCTGATCAGAAAGAGGTAAACACGTCATATTTAATATGGCCAGATTGATAATAGAAAATCCTGCTTATTAGTGAGGTGGGATTTTATAGTACTATTTTAGAAATGCCACTTTTAGAAAGTGAGCATTTCTCTGCACTTAAAATCCATCTGCGACTTACAGCCTGTCTCCAATCAATGTCTGGGCTGGTTGACAGCTCCCTTGTACATTCCACCCAGACAACCACAAACACAGGACACTCTGACGCATCTGCATTCATCTGCATAATGAATGGGTCTTCCTGGGCTGGAAAGGTGGAGGGCCTGACACTTACATTTCAAAGGCTAGTGGCCTGCCCTCACACAATGGACTGCCAAGCCCCCTACTGGGACGTTGTGCACTTCAAAGCTACTCCGTGAAATCTCCCCCACTTTAAAGGCATTTTTGGGTATATAAACTGGGTTCCTGACCCCACCAAATCAGACACTTCTGGACCTGAACCAGCAGCCTTTCAAGAGGAACTACCAGGCTGCCCAAAGGACTCATCTGGACTGCTTTGCTGAGAAGGACTGCTGCCCTGCTGTTGCCCTGCTGCCTTGCTGCACTCTGACCTTGCTGAGAAGTGCTCTCGAAGGGCTTGGATTGAGCTTGCCTCCTGTTTTCTGAAGTCTCAGGGCCAAAAAAGACTTAATCTCTTGAAGGATCTCCTTGTGCGCTGAAAATCGACACACAGCCTGCTGGAAACGATGCACAGCCTGCCTTGCGATGAGAAAATCATGTTACAGCTGAACCAGAATGACACAGCCCGACTTCCCGACTGAAGATTCAACGGCGCATCTGTCTTGCAGCCGGAAATTAGAAAGCACAGCCCTACTGGATCGATGTACAGCTGAACCGGAACAAAGGATCGATGCAATGCCTGTGACTTTGTCCTGCTCGCCCAGAATTTCCATGCATCACCCCTGGGTGTCAAAAAGATCCCCTCATCGCAGTGAGGAACCAAGACTGTGGGCTGGAAATCGACGCAAAGCCCCTTGCAGCGTGGAAAAAAGTACACACTGTCTGTGGTGTGCTGGACATTCCGACGCACACCCTATTTTTCCACCTATCTCCTCCTCCGCTATCTCTGTGCATGTTTTTGTTTTTACGCAAACCAGGAACTTTGTATGATCAAGAGACAATTGTTGATTTCTAAGATTTAGGACTCTTTTTAATCTTGCAAAAGTGATATCTCAACTCAGGCTTATTGAATCTTTATCGTTTTGACCTTACTTTAACCAGATAAATACTCTATATTTTTCTAAACCTGTGTGATGTATTTTTGTGGTGTTTTCACTGTGTTACTATATGATGTATTGCACAAATACTTTACACTTTGCCTTCTAAATTAAGCCTGACTGCTCAGTGCCAAGCTACCAGAGGTTGGGCACAGGATAATTTGGATTTTGAGTGACTTACCCTGACTAGGATCGTCGTCCCTATTTGGACAAAGGTCAAAACCTCTGCCAATTAGAGACCCAATTTCTAACAGTCACCATAACATCTGCAGTAAAATTATTGATCAGATAACTGTGCATGGCAGGGGAGCGAGTTATAGTTACCTTAAGGCACAAGTTATAATTACTTGAGATAATTTTAACTATAATGGGTGAATTTCTATGGTTTGATAAGTTTAAAATGTGAGCGTAACTAAAACGTCCCTATAACCATTGTTTTTTTAAGTGAATATATACTTCAGCTGCTGTCTTAAAAGTTTTGGAGTGATCCATCAAGCAAAGGCCAAGGAAAGGGGGGGTCCCAAAACGAGGTTTGACATGCATTTTCATATGGGGTCTTTAACATGACTACTGTCGGAACCACTGAAAGGAGTTACCCGAAATTTGGCAGGAAGGTAGATCTTGGTATGCAAATCGTGCTTTTCATGATTTAGTGTAAATCTGTCCAGTAGTATTAGAGATATTAAAGGGAAAAGAAATATAGCTATATAGGCATTTACCACAACGAAAGGCCCTGATTGGCTGGTCCCAATCGGACAGAAAAGTTGCGGCTACCATTTTGTTTGTCAGGTTGGTGTGTTGTGGGAAGAATAACAGTGAAAAGAGAGATAAGGGATCAATATAGTGGTATCCTGATGCCATAAGACAGATGGAAGAGTCCCTAAGGTAGCCCCATCGACAAACAATTTCCCACATTTTTTGTTCGGCTGAAGAGCCCTGGATTCTCCACTGGGCTCAACATGACCTCCATGTAAATCTGTGATGAAACCGCAAATCTGGTGTGGGTCTGTGAATCCAGAGCTCAAGGGGAAAAAATCTACAAGCACTCACTCAATTAATCCTGTGTGGGGTTGGTGGCATGTGGGGAGTTGGATGTAGGGCCTGGGGGCAGGCCGAAGGCCTCTGGTTGGTAGTACCTAGGGGGATTGGCAGTATGTGAGTGGGTTGGGTGCAGGGCCTGTCCCCTGGCCAGGCACTGCAGCCAAACTCCCGCTGTGCACGGTCTTTGGCCTTGCATGGCATGGGGTTGGCAAGACATGGAGGGTTGTGCGCAGGGTCTGCCTGCTGGCCTGTTGCGTGGGGGTGGCAGTGCATTAGGCCCCCGCTGTGTTGAAAGATAACTTTAACTTATACCATAAGGTAACTATAACTTGCACCATCACCATGCACTGCTACTTACCCCACATATTACATCAATAATAGCATCTTCTATAAAATCATTTAAATTATAACCGCAATATTTGCAAAAAAAGTTATAGTTACCTTATGGCAGGAGCTATAGTTACTTGAGATAAATGTAACTATTACAGCTGAATTTCTTTGGTTTTGTGCGAGTAAATTCAGAGCCTAACTATAACGGCCCTGTAACTTTTTTTTTTTTTTTCATTTAATTTCTATGGTTTTTTAAATGCTAGTTCCAAACTATAACATCCCTGTAACCTTCGTTTTTTCTGTGAATATATACATACATTAGGGATGGTTTCGGTTTATCATAATATAATGAGCTGAGATTAAGTTGTGATTCTATGCACGCATCATCTCACTTTTGCCATGCAGTGTGATTTACAAGTGAACAGTTTCAATTGCTGTTATTTGATTCATTTCACGAAAAGCCCTCCATTTTACCCATTCGCTGAAATGTACAGTTCTTGCATTTTTCATATGATGATGGCATCATAACTGATCACTCACAGCTTTTATATTCATTTTAGAGAGCAGGCTTCAAACTAATAATAATTCATCACACATTTCTCAAAAAGTGACGCTAATAGGAGCTGATACAATTTTACTACCCACCTTTTATAAAAACATTGCTGACACTCCTGTTTTTCTGAGCGATGTAGAAAAGCAGCTATTACTGTTTCCAACACCAAATAAATACATTTTATCCTCGTTGTAATGCAAACCTGAAGTCTTCAGAGTGCAAATAGACAACTACCTGCTCTGAAAACATTTTGGCGCCCCCATTCACAAGGGGTCCCCTAGGGGACCCCTTCCCTTTTGAGAATGGGTTACCACCAATTTGAAATTGATGGTAACTGCAACTGTTTTGCAACTGCATTCACGGTCGCAAAACAATCATACATGCCACTGCGACTCGCTATTTGGAAGGGACACCCTTGGCATGCCCCTTCCTAATAGCGACTTGAAAACCCATTTTGCAATTCGGTAAATAGATTACGGAATCGCAAAATTGGGTTTGTACATTGGAAAATGCTTTTTTTGGTAGCAAATGCCCTTATTCTGTGAATTGGGCCGTTTGCAACCAAGAAAAAGCCACATACATCTGGTCCTTAGGTCCTAATTTAAAGGAAGGCGTCAACAAAACACCAGCTAATAGTTGGTAGACGCCCTTACCCCCCTCCTCTGTGTCCATCGCCCTCATTTAGAGGCTAGGTGAGTGTTGATTACCAGTAGTGGTTGTACAGTGTGGGAAATGTTTACACACATCCACCATCAGCTGGAACGGGGGTAGCCGAGTCTCTACCTGCATTGGCCCCATTCAGCTTGCTATGTCAACCCCAGTGGCGTAACAAAGGCCCCTGCAACCCCCGCGGTGCGGTGGGGGCCCTGAGCTCCAGAGGTCCTCTTCAACACAGTATACTGTGTAGAAGCGGCAGGCCGCTCACTGGGTCTAGGGGGAGGGAGGACCCTACAGATACTTTTCTGGGGGGGGTTGGGCCTTAAGTTTTGTTGCTGCATTGGACAACTCATGACAATCCCAGACCTCCATGCTAAAACAGTGGCTGTAAAGTAAAGCTAATTTACTGTTGAAAAGAACATGTAATTCATTCAAAGGTTATATTTTGAAAAAAAATAGTTAAAGTACATAATTTTGTATGTGCTTATAGTTAAACACATGCAAGGATTTATTTTAATTACAGGCTTAATATTTTGATAGCCACCTGCAATATGCTTGGAATTTGAGACAATCCTGTTATAGCATCCCAATGGAGCTTTATGCAAAGGTCTGGGGTCAAACTTAACAACACATACACAGTGTTGATTTGGGGAAACAAGTTTGCATGGAAAGTTGCCTAAAAGTAATACAAAGTATCCAGAGCTTTGCACTCCTTTGTGTTACATTATGTCTCTGAAGTAGTCCTATGGGTGGTGCATGTACATCTACAGACAGTTTTATGCCAAACATCTGCCTTCCCAAGGCAGAAGGAGAAAATATTTTGTTTTCTCCTAAATTTTCCAGCCTTGTAAATGTGTTCTAATGTATAGCACACAAAGTGGGTCTAAGCATAGTATTTTGTACTGGAAGGGTATTTTTGCAGTTCGAAACTTATGGTAGCCTCATGTAGACATGTCGCCGCGTTATCTAGAGCTCCGACAGCGCCCGTCTGCTACTACACGGGAACGCTGGTCGGAGGGTAGGTTCAAAAAGAGGGCCACTGGCACAATTGTAAGTGTTTTTAACCGTCATATCGAGGGTCGAGTGTTTACCAACCCCGTTGCTTCATTACTATAATATTGGTATTTGGAGGCTAATCATAACACTGGCGAACCGGTCCTTATGTTGAGATTAGTCTATCACAGCTGCATCTTGTGGTAGTCGTTTAAGAATTTCAATAGCATCTAGGACAGTAGTGTTTTTCATGAGCATATGGTCTTTATTTGAAAATACAACGCATGATGGGCTATTCACCTGTATTTATTTGGTTTATCTGTGCCATCTTTTTGCATGACTTTTTATACCTAAAGTGTAATATCCAGCTCATCACATGTGACTCTGAATGTTATCTAGTACCAATCTTGACCTTTTTTATGACTATTACTATATACAGTGTCAGCTTTTGTCCCTGACATGCGATTCCCAAGGAGCTTTTTCCTGAATCTGGGGATGGTAAGCTTCATTTTTAATATTTATGTGTGATCATTCACCATTCACTTCGCTCACGTGTGCACATTATATCACTATATATTGGTCACCTCTGACACGCATGATTTAGATTTTCTTTTCCAGGGCAACCTTTTATTGTTGTAGCCAGTTGACTTAACGTAAGTGACTGTCTTTTTTCATCTCCCACATTAGGGTTTCCTTTAGTTAAGATTTTTTGGAGAAGATGTTATATTCTTTTTGGTCCTGATGAAGCATCGTAGGATCCGGTTGGACCGTTAGACGCAAAACATGTTGACCCACGATTAGAGGCACTTTTATAGTCTTAGTCCTCATCATTTTACTTTCACTTTGGTTTTTAATCTTGGTCTTCATCTCACCTATACTGATTAAATTTATGATGTGTTTTCGAGATGGATAACCAATTTTATTCTTTTTCTACTCTCTCTGATTTGCTTTGGGACCTATAATAGGGTTCCTCATCCATATGACCTGGATTTATAAGCTACTAAAAGAGCAATAAGGTTAAGAGCCCCCTCAGGGGAGCCCGCCAGGCACTGCAGTGCCGGCCTGGTGAGGGGCGTGCCCGATGATGAAGCCAGTCATCCATTGTGATGCATGAGGGCTCTTGCTCCTGTAGAATTAGGTCTCTTGGTTTTCATTTTTGGAACAGTGTACCCTTTGACTTTGCATTGCAGAAGGCATCCACATTGTGTGCCAGCACTTAGGAAGAGAGCAGCAGCCCCTGATTCGAGTAGGTATAGAGTCACCCTGCTCTCTCCCTCTCACACACTAAAGAGCAGCAACTTAGGTTACTCCCTGGTGGCAACACTTGAGTTACTGGAGATTGAAGCATCCTGGCAAGCTTGAGGGGCAGTAGGTGATTAGAGCTCTTAGACTGAACTTGAGCTTTGTGTCTCTGTGAAAATAGGCCTAGGAAATTACAGAGAGCAGATGGAGCTGCCGAAGCTTTGTAACAGAAAGAGAAGAAAGTATTTTTTCTTTAACTACAAGCTTTAAGTAAATCTTAATTATATTTTCAGCACTGCTGAAGTCTGTTGATGGATAGTAACCCTACCCAGATTTCCCAGTGAATAAAAAAACCTATGGACATAAAAGCATTGGCAAGACCTTTCTATGCAGCACGGATGTGTTTTGTCTTACATTTGCTTCAGTAATGTGCCCACAGGTATTAAAGCAACAGAATTGTGAAGAGATACATATACATTTTCACTGAATCTCATTCAAATCCCACTTCATAAATAAAAGAAACCATAAGTGCCCTATCCCTCCTGGAGCACCCTCCTCCCACATAAAATCTTGTAGCATTGCGGAGAAAAAGTATACATACCCAAAAGGTGTTGGGCCCAACTATGGGTTTGCTCTTTACCCACCGCGAGTAAGTCAACAATGT
The DNA here is from genome assembly GCF_031143425.1 of Pleurodeles waltl. Classification (NCBI taxonomy): domain Eukaryota; kingdom Metazoa; phylum Chordata; class Amphibia; order Caudata; family Salamandridae; genus Pleurodeles; species Pleurodeles waltl. Next base: position 1,130,587,347 of record NC_090448.1, read on the forward strand.
TAGAAAAAGACATAAGGCCTAATTATGAGGCTAGCAGTACAAGGACCGCCAGCCTTGCGGTGATGGTTGGACCGCAACTGTTGAGGTTCGACCTCCACATTACAACTGGTTTTTGACGGGGTGACGTTGGTAGGAGTTTTACTCACCCAGGGCGGCTCTGAACTCAGTGCCGCCAGGCTGATTACAATTCAGCTTTCTGCCAGCCTTTCCATGGCGGGGACCCCCCACGGAAAAGCTGGCGGAAAGCCAGTGGTGCCCCCCGCCTAGCATCCTCGGAATGCCCACTGTCTGCTTAGCACACAGTGCCCATTCTGATGTTGCTGGTGTGCTATGGTATTGGCCTTGGCTCCCAAAGGTGCTGAGGCCATTATCGTAGCACTGTTTCTGCCTGTCAACCTGGCAGGAACACGTTATACAATGACCCCGCCGGTCAGCCCGGTGGGAACATTATAATACGCTTGGGGGGGATGCCACCAGTATGACGTGGCGTCCTCCCTGCGACTTTGGGGGTCGGCCTGTCCAACCGCCAAATTCCTAAGATGGCCCATAAACTTAAAAAATGCCTCAACTGCAAACAGCCAACAACAATAATCCATCCGAAATATTTTTAAGAGTTGCAGAAAAAACACAATAATCGATCATCTCACATATACACAAATTCACAAAAATTTGAACAACCACATGTGGAAGAAGGTAGCTGAGAACAAATGAAAATGTCTGCTTCGTGGACTCGGATGCCAAGAGTCTCCCTAACCTTCACTACCAACAGGCACAGGCAGATAAAAAATAACCAACATTTTGCATGCAGACGGTGCCATCCATAAGCCCCTAAAGTGATAAAAAAAATACCTATAGCACAGCAACAGGTTGAATGTGAGCAAAACAGTAAAAAATACGGCACATGCCTAATTGCAGGGCAAAGCAGGACCCAAACAGTGAAACAACAATGTAGTAAAATCACTAGAAATCTATAGGAAAATCACAAAAACACAAGGAAATTGAGAAATGTTATATTATAACACAAAGCTTTCACCTTCCTAAACTATTATCCCTCAAAAAACCTTAATCCCACAAGCACCCCTACTCTAAACTTCAGCCCACCATATAACAAAAAGAAAAATAATCAAAAAAGGAATAAAAGTAGCGGTGCCTGTCTGCCCTTCCTCACAAACTAACGATTTTAAGGGAGTGAGTGCAGCAGAGATTGCAGAAAAAAAAAATGATGCCCACCCCTAAAAGTAAGATTATTGTTTATAATAAGTAATTATGTTTTAGCTAGATTTAACTTGACAAATCTGGTTGCCACCCTCCACATGACCAGTGGCGGTTTATTCTATTAGGGCTCAAGGGCTATGCCCCCCTGGTTATTAAACCAAGAGTGAATATGAATCTTTTCTTCACTCTTGGTATAAAAGAAAATACCTTCTAGCACCCGAAGCCTTAGCTCTGCTAGTGATAATGGCTGCTGTTTGGCGCAGGCGCACAAAGGCACCTGCGCCAGCCATCAGAGACTGTCCAGGGCTGGTGAAACCCCCAGCCATGCCCTCCGACATCTGGCATTCCTCAGTGCCTCCCAATCTGTGACATGTTGAAGCGTCACAGATAAACTTAACCACGGGCGTTGCAGGCTTAAGCCCTGCAGTGCCCGTGGTTACATGTCACTCAGCCAGTTACCCCACCGTTTCACAACTCGTCACAGAGTTGGGAAAGGGTGGGGCGAATGAGCAGAGACTGAAAACTCAAATCTGCATCTGTGCAGGTTTGAGGTTTCAGTTTCAAGTGTACGAAGCTGAGAACGTTTTTTTCAAAGCTGACAGTATCAGCAGCAAACGGGGCCTGTACAGACAGCAACGGAAGTAAAAACTGCTCTTCAATACTGTGTATGTATGTGTGATATTGTGTGCCCATGAGAGCGTGTGTTTATATGTGAGCAAGTTTTTATGTTGGTTGTGTGTATGTGAGAGTAAAGCTGAACGCAGGATTAAGTCAAAATGAGGACAATGAGTGATGAGAAGTGCGAGTACAATTGAGAATGAATGAGTGTGAATGAATGATGGAATGTAACTGAATGCAACTGTGTGTGAGACTGAGTGAGTCAAGTCTGAGTGAGTCTTAGTGAGTCAGAGAATGAGTGAGAATGAGTCAGTGTGAGAGTGAGTGAGACAAACTGAGTCAGAGAGAGTGGTAATGATTGAGTCTGAGTGAGTTTGAGTCAGAATGAGTGTGATTTAGTGCATCTAAATCAGAATGAGTGTGAATAAGTGAGTCTGAGTAACTTGGAGTAAATCAGAGTGAATCAAAATGAGTATGATTGAGTGAATCAATGCGAATGAGTGAGATTGAGTGAGAATGACTGAGGCTGGCTATGAATGAGTAACACTGAGTCATAGTGAGACTGAGTAAGTCAGAAATAGGAAGACTGAGTGGGACTAAATGTGAATGAGTGAGACTGATTGCATAAGAGTGAGCGACAGTGAGATTAAATTAGTATGAGTTGAACTCAGTGAATCAGGGAGGACGAGTGAGTTAAGGGGAGACTCATGCAAACTAGGTGATAATGAGTGAGATTGAGTAGGAATGAGTGAGTCAGAGTGAGACAGAGGTAAACTGGGTGAGTCAGAGTCACATTGTATGAGTCAGAATTAGATAGACTGAGTGGGACTGAGTGAGAATGAGTGGGACTGATTGAGTCAGTCATAATGCCATTGAGTGAATCAGAATTAGTGGGGCTGAGTGAATCAAGAAGACTAAGGGACACTGGAAGATAATGAGTGAGACTGAGTGGGAATGAGTGAGTCAGAGTGAGAAAGAGCGAGACTAAGTAAGACTAAGTGAATCAGAGTGAGACTGAGTCAATCAGAATGACTTGGATTGAGAGGGATTAAGTGAGAGTAATTGAGAATAAGTGAGACTGAGTGGGTCAAAGAGAGAGTGCTTGAGACTGCATGAGTCAGCGGAATGGAGTCAGAATAGGTAAAAGGGACTGCAAGTGCGAATGCAAGTAAATGACTAAGATCGAGAGAGAATAAGGGCCATATTTATACTTTTTGACGCAAAACTGCGCTATCGCAGTTTTGCGCCAAAAAGATTAGCGCCGGCTAACGCCATTCTGAAGCGCCATGCGGGCGCCGTATTTATAGAATGGCGTTAGCCGGCGCTAGCAGACCGGCGCTGCCTGATGTGCGCGGAAAAAAACCACGGGCCGTATTTATACTCCGTTTGCGCCAAATTTGCATCGTTTTATTCGACGCAAATTCGGCGCAAAACTAACGCCATATTTATACTTTGGCATTAGACGCGTCTAGCGCCAAAGTATGGGGAATGAGCGTAATTCTTTTGCGTGAACGCCTTCCTTGCGTTAATGAGATGCAAGGTAGGCGTTCCCGTCTAAAAAAATGACTGCGACGCAAATGCGTCGTATTTATACTCCCGGGCAAAAATCGTGCCCGGGAGTGGTCGGGGCAAAAAACCCCGCATTTGCGCCAGATTTTAACGCCTGGGTCAGGGCAGGCGTTAAGGGACCTGTGGGCTCAAAATGAGCCCACAGCTGCCCTCCCATGCCCCCAGCGACCCCCCCTGCCACCCTTGCCCACCCCAGGAGGACACCCAAGGATGGAGGGACCCATCCCAGGGACATTCAGGTAAGTTCAGGTAAGTAATTTTTTTTTATTTTTTTTATTTTTTTGGGGGCATAGGGGGGCCTGATTTGTGCCCCCCTACATGCCACAATGCCCAATGACCATGCCCACGGGACATAAGTCCCCTGGGCATGGCCATTGGGCAAGGGGGCATGACTCCTGTCTTTACTAAGACAGGAGTCATGGAAATGGCGTCTGGGCGTCGTTAAATATGGCGCAAGTCGGGTTAAGACGTTTTTTTTGCCTCAACCTGACTTGCCCCATTTTAAGACGCCCTAACGCCATTTTTCCCTACGCCGGCGCTGCCTGGTGTACGTGGTTTTTTTCCGCGCACATCAGGCAGCGCCGGTCTGCTAGCGCCGGCTAACGCCATTCTATAAATACGGCGCCCGCATGGTGCTTCAGAATGGCGTTAGCCGGCGCTAATCTTTTTGGCGCAAAACTGCGATAGCGCAGTTTTGCGTCAAAAAGTATAAATATGGCCCCACGTACACCAGGCAGCGCCGGCGTAGGGAAAAATGGCGTTAGGGCGTCTTAAAATGGGGCAAGTCAGGTTGAGGCAAAAAAAACGTCTTAACCCGACTTGCGCCATATTTAACGACGCAAACGGAGTATAAATACGGGCCTAAGTGAGCAAATAAGACTGGCTGCATGCGAGTGTGAGCGAACCACCCCACCAAAACTTCCAGTTAAGTGAGTCTGTCTCGCTCACTAGAATTCAGGATTATGCCCCACCACTCTTAAGGGTCACCAGCCGCCGCTACAGTTGACTGTTTTGAAGGGTGAAGACATCTGTTTAGATTTGAATTTGTTGGATTTTAAAAAAATCAGTTTGATGTTGTCAGCACAGGTGTACAATTTTACATCAGATTGTTTTAGTAGTTTTGCCAATTGAAATATAAAGATGTCAAAAAGAATGAATGATAAAACCTAACCATGATTGATACCACAATTGACTGTTTTAGGGCAGAATCTGTAATGTGGGAGGTAAACTGCTTACTTGCTCACTTCTAGAATGGACTTCAGCTATTCCATGACCTGTCCTGTGATGAAAACCTATTTAAGGGCCTGATTATGAGTTTGGCGGTCCAGCAACCACCATGGCAGGGTGGCAGATCTGCTGCCGCAGCATTGGCAGTCCGACCGTCATATTATGATGCAGGTAGCTTCATTGCCAGAGGACTGCTGTGGTCCCACAGGCACCGCCAGCCTGTTGCAGCCCGCCTTATTGGCAGTCAGGGAATTTCAGCTAACATAGGGCGATAGAGGTAAGATCACAAAGGGCCTGATTATGACTTTGGAGGAGGGGATTATTCCGTCCCAAATGTGACGGATATCCCGCCCTCCCGCCGTATTGCCTGCCATATTACGAGTTCCATAGGATATAATGGACTCATAATTCGGTGGACGGATATTCATCACATTTGGGATGGAGTAATCCCTGTCTTCCCGTCGACCCGACTGTAGTGGTGGGCGCGCCAGCCTTCAGCTAGCAGGAAAGAGGGAAATGGGTTGTTTGCACACCCAATATCTTTTTGTCACATCAGTCCCCAACGTGGCCCGCTTCATCCATGAAGGCCCCCCAATCTCTTTAGGAACTCTACCCCCCAAAACAGACAGGTAAAAATGTGACAATGTAAAACTGTCACATTTCCTGCCACTGACTAGAATGGACATGTATGGTCCAATCTTCAGCAATGGCATTGGAGCATGTTTAAAATATTTTTCCACATGTCATGCATATGTGTATTTTTTACACAAAATGTACACACCTGCATCAACACCTATGGAAAAATATGCATTGTTTACTTGACCGCATCCTCCGCAGGGCTACCGCATCATCAACACTGCCACTGGGCTGGCCGGAACATCATAATATGGCAGGTGTAGGACTGCCTGCGCAGAGGGATTTCTAAGACTGCTGCTATAGTGGTCTAGAGGTCTGACTTCCAAACTCATAATTGGGCCCGAAGGGCCTGGTTGTGACTTTGGCAGAGGGGATTACTCTATCACAAACACGACTGATATTCTGTCCGCCGTATTAGAAGTACCATGGGATATAATGAAACTTTTAATATGGCAGGCAGGATAGCCATCATGTGTGTGACTGAATAATTCCCTCCGCCACAGGAGATAAGGGTCTAATTACAAGTCTGGCGGCCACTAGACCACTAGACTCGCAGTGACAGTCCGGACCACCGTGACTTTGATGGATGGACTGCCAAAAGACTACCATCTCCGCCAGGATCAGTGATCCTGACAGGATGACGGCGGTCATGGTTGTAAATAGCCACGGTGGCACTGAAGTCAGCGCCACCGTGTTGATTACAACCTTGTTCTTCATCAGCATGGTCTGACCACCATGAAAAGGCTGGTGCAGAACAAGTGCAGGGGGCACCAGGGGGGCCCTGCATTGCCCATGCCAATAGCATATGCAAAAAGAAGAGATGATGGACGGAATACGGAAAAATCAAACATTCACCCTCAGTCACAGATCTGTGTTGTTTTGCTTGCCATGCCTTTCCACTTTGGACCCAGCCATAAGCAGATCAGTCTTGATCCTGCTCCCAGTGGGAACAGTCCAGCCCGAACTGCCAGGCAGGTCCTTTCTGGACCAGAAACAAGCATCCTGCGACCGGTTCCAGAGTATAACCTCTCATCAGCCAGGCTAGCTTGAGTCTGGTGACATAGCGAGCACGGGACCCACATCTGGGCATACCCTTCCCATTTAGTTTGACAAATGCAAAAGAGATGATGGACAGAATGTGGAATAAATCAATGGCAATGGGCAATGCAGGGGTCCCCCTGCCCCACACCCTTGAAATGCACACTGTCTAATGTGCAGACAGTGTGCATTTCAAGGGTGCTGGTGCACCATGCGTGTGGCAGCATTGCCACATGCTCAATTATGAACCAGGGATAATGCTGCCACACCTTTCCTACTGGGCTGACAGGTTTTCGCCGGTCAGCCCAGTGGGAGAGTTGTAATGGGGCTGTTGGAGAGACCGCCAGCACCGTGGCGGTCTCCTCATCAGGAGTTTGGCAGACGCATGTTTCCGTCCTCCAAACTCCTAATGTCCCCCTAGATCTTTTAATGAGGATTTTGTGGTTAAAGGCATTAAAAATAAAGAATGATCTAGCAGCACAAGGACCCCAACATTGCAAGCATTAACTGAACTCCTAGGGTCATCCAGCACTGAGATGACTGTCTGCTCTGTCTACTCTGTACTGAAGGAAACAATGCACAAATTGTCTATGTCAATTCGGGCATGCCTGTATTATATATATAAATACTTTAAAGCCAGCCCTGTTGGCTTTGCCAATGCTTGCTTGTTTTTCTCAGTGAGATCACATAAGTGCAATGAGTATGCCCAGATATGGGTACTAGAGGCGCTCTAAGGAAACCTCAAACTGATTGGTGAAATGCTTGCAAATGTCTAATCTACTGACAATCACTCAAAGTTGCATCCCCTTCATTGGTTGTTGCCTACTATACCACTTTAGGAAGAACCTAGCCATATCCAAATCAGAATTGGTTCTGCTCCAACAGAAACAGCCCAGCCAGAACTACCAGAGCAGGTTTCCTCCGAACAGGAACACAAGCATCCCCAGACCATGCTTATTGTGCCATGATACTTAAGCTGTACCTCAGTTATGAGACCCAACAAGGCTAGTATAGGTTTGCTTGTGTTTCTGTTTAAAGAGGACGCGGGTTAGTAATTCTGGCAGAACCGGTCCCTGCTGTGATTTTTGCAGTGGTCACTGCTATGGTCTCTGCTGTTGTTATGACTCCCATTATTGATGCTGTGGTCCTTACTGTGTTAGATGTTAATGTTGCTGCTATTGTCCCTGGAACTACAACCATTGTTACTCCTGTTGTTTCTGTCAAGTTGGAAGTTGTGTGAAGGTACAGTTGTGGTTACTCCTATGATTCCTGTCAGGTTAAAAGCTTTGCTCATTTCTGCGGTTAAAGATGTGGTCCCTGCTATGATGGCAGCTGCTGTCACGCCCGTAGCCAAAGGTATATTTTTCAGGGGGATAGTCCCATCAACAACAAACGATATATCAATGAAACCTGGGTGGATAATACGTATTCTTGTGTTCTGAAAATAATGTTAAATTATTGTAATCATTCTACCAATTGGAATATTTAGGATTCTAAGAAAAAGGAGGTATGGTACTAGAATATCAGGTTTTAGGTGTTGTAATGGCAAAATATTATGACCTTCATATCACAACTATAAGTATTGTGAAGATGAGGGCATATAGGGGTGTTTGGTGAAAGTATTGAAGAAAAATATTATGATACAAAATATTGTGTCAAGAATATTGGGATGTCAAAAAAATCATCAACAGGAATATCAAAAGTGAGAATATCATTTAAAGTGTTATATTTAATATTGTATACTTTTGTTTTATGTCTTATTTTGTATTTTTAGTATGTTTTATTCAGTTGTTTGGTATTTTTTGTTAGTGTGTTCTGTAAATAATTGATTTATTTCCATAGAACTTGATTGTCTTAAATGTGTGCATTACTAATGTTTCTATTGTTATGTTATAGGAGTGGTGATGCTGGGTGTTTACAGGATAAGAGTGGGGAAATTCTTATAATGGGAATATTTTAATTTGATTTTAAGTTACATATTTACAAATATGTACGTTTTATTTTAATGTTTGTAAATGATGCTCTATATTTTTGAATATAATTCATTTAAAATAATGACTAGTTAAAATTTACATATTATGAAAATGTACTAAATTCAAAAAAGAAATCTATTTGTGTGTTTGTGTGTTTTTATTTTACATTTTAAAAATATTTAGAAAGAGTTCATTTTGAAATTGAAATAATGTAAATATGTGTGTAAATTTTTCCTATCTAATTATTTATTATTTTACATTTTGTTAAATTAATACATTTTCTGAATATGTTATTGCTTTTCTTTAAATAATTAAAAATATTTAATAGGTTAATGTTAAATGACAAATATATAGAGATTTTTTATTTGGTAACAATCATTTTTTTCATTTATTTTAAAATTAAAAAAATATATATGTTTGACTTTGGAGTATCTAGAGCTTATATAACGCATTTAGGACCAGATTTACAAGGCCATACGCCTCTTAGCTCCACAGCAGCGTCATTTTTTTAATGCTAATGTGGTATTAAGGAGGCCATTTTCCTTCGCCTTATTTACAAAGTGGAGCAATGCATGCAGTGCAACACTTTGAAAACCCTTGCGCAACATTATGCCTGCTCCACGCATAATGTATGCAAGGGGGCATTCCCACACAGGAAGTCCTGTACAAATGGTGCAGTGAAATTCACATTTTACTGCACCATTTTTAGCATCATTTTTAATGCTTGCCTGTAAATATTGCCCTTAAAGTCAACCAACTTATAATGTAGATTGGAGTTGGAGTTGGAGTTGGAGTTGGAATAGTACATGTAATCCATTTAGTGTCCAACACCTTCCCCAAAATGGTTTAGATTGGATTGGATATATATATGTATTGAGGTTTATGATTTTGGGTGACATACATTTAATGTAATCATATAAAAGGATTATAAGGTTGCACTTATATATATTTTCTTAATGATTATCATGATAAACATGTTGTTATTTTTTACGTGTTGTAATTATAATTTATTTGTTTTGGTGATCTTAATGTACTCAATATTGTGTTGGGTGATATTTTTGATTATTAATATGTTTATTTAAAGGTTACTGTATTTTTTGTTTCTGATATTTTTTTCATTGATATTAGAGAAAATTTATATTTTTAACAGCAATATTTAGATATTTGTTTTCTCAACACTTTGGTTTTTATTAGTTAAGTATAGGAAGGCAATATTTATTTTTCAATATTTTTGTGAATTGATATTTTGTGCATCGATAATATTTGGTTGATCCGTATTTAGGTAATCTACATTCAGGGAACTACATTTTGGCACCACAATATTTTTGTACTCCATATAGTTACAAACAACCTCAGTGGATGGTGATAACTTCTTAAAAGGTTCTCTAAAAATTACATACATTTTTTACACAAGACATCTGCAATTTTAATAGAGGACTTTTTGGAAGAATTAATGGAAATGTTGTCTTTAAATGTGCAAAAGGTGGGATAATTATCAAAACTGCACGTGATTTTAACACAACTTTACTCAAATTTGACAATCCACCTTAGATATAACATGCTACAAAATGGGTCCAAATGGCCATATCTAAGTACATTATTACGAAACAACCCTGTTAAAATTATTTTTAAAGGCGCTTACAATAGAAGTATCAACAAATTCCCAAAGCAGGATTTTGTTTTTCAGAAAGCGAAAACTAATGACCACCACACCCTAGGAGTTGTCTCCCATGATGTGGGGATAATTATGTTTATGTTTTTTTACTGCCCGACTTCCAGGGTGAGAAACAGCAAAAAAACACATTTAACACTGTCTCAATAGGGTGGGCGTTGGTATTTGTAAACCTCTAATGGCCAGTACTATGTCAGGCCGTCAGAGAAGTATGACATACTTAAGGTAAACCCACCTGTAAATCAGGCCACCGGACCTTTGGTTTGGCAGTGAGGTTACTTTGTTGCAATTGAGACAGAGTACATTCTCTGCCAAACTGTAAATCAAGGCCCACATACTCTAAGCATGGAGTAAGAGACAGTGCACTAATGTATCATGTGTATTCACATCTACACTTTGTGGCTATGAAGTAAATTTCAAAGGCGAAGGTGGGAGTTAAGCATTGTTCGAGCCATAATTGTGTATACATTTTAAATTGGTTCCAGTGGCTAGACACAGGGCTGCTTTCAAGGCTAAAATGTCTCAGGGATGCTCACCCATTAAGGCCTAAAATCAACTTTGTGAGCACCCCTGGATTGATGTTGTACTTTCCCAGATCTCAAAGTGTTGGAAATATTTATGACATTTTCACCTTTTTTCATCTTTTTTGCTAAAGTACTGATAAATTTGTGCTGTAAAGTGAATCACTTCTCAACATTTCTTTAAAACCTTTATTGCAGCAGAGTGCCTGAAACCAGTTGACGGATGGTTAGACTTGCTGGCTGCACCTGTTATCCTTATGTAGCTGTAATGAAACATTTTCCAGGGTTGCACTTAGATCGCAGTACAGCCTTTTGGCCCAGTGAGAAAGTGACAGCAGCACTGTCGCCGGCTCATAATTGAGCCGGCGGTAATGCTGCCACATGCAGGGGGCAGACAGTGCTCAATTTGAGGGTGCTAAGCAGGGAGACACTTGCACTGGCCAGGCCACAGGTGGTACCACCAAGGAAAGGCTGACAGAGGACAAGGTTGTAATCAGCAGGTATCGAAGATAGTGGCGGGGACGGCGGTAGGGTGGCGGGTCTGCCCGCCAACCTCATTAAGTGACCGCCACACCCATGGCAGTCCAACCAACAGTGTAGCATTTGCACTCCTTGGACTGACACTGTTGTAATTGGACCACTAATGTCCCTGCCTCATTCTCATTTTGACAAGGGATTACAAAGATGCTTCTTAACTAATGCTTTTAATGTAGTTATACAGGAGAAAATATTATTTTCTCTTTAAATGTTAATTTGGGAATGCCCTTCATAACCTTCACTGCGGCTTTCCTTTTGTTTATGTTACGAAATGAAGGGGGTCATTAAGAGTTTGGTGGGTGGAAACATCCGACCGCCAAACTCCCAACGAGGAGACTGCCACAGTGCTTGAGGTCTCCCCACAGGCTCTATTACAACTTTCCCACTGGGCTGATGGGTGGGATCGTTGGTTCCCACCCATCAGCCCAGTGGGAAAGGTGCCAAACATTGCTCCCAGCTCATAATTGAGTCGGCAGAGGCTGCTGTGCAGACACTGCGCATTTCAAGGGTGCAGGGCTGGGCAGTGCAGGGGGCCCCTCCTATAGTCCCCTGTGCTTGTTCTCTGCCAGTCTTTTCATGGCGGTCAGACCTCCATGAAAAGGCTGATGGAGGACAAGATTGTAATCAGTAGTGCGGCGCTGACTTCAGCACCTCCCTGGATGACCACAACCAATACTGCCGTCATCCTGTCGGGATCAGAGATCCTGGTGGAGATGGCGGTCAAACTGCCAGGGTAGTAATGTGCAAGTTAGACTGCCACCGAGGCCCGATTGCCAATGCGAGGCTGGCGGTCTTCAGACCACCAGACTCATAATCAGGCCAGAAGTGAGGAGATACATTTAAAAGCACAATCTCCCAGCACTGCTTGCCCTCAGAGGTGTTTGGCGGGGGCGAGGTAATGGTCTATGCTGGCCTGGCCATGTAAGGACCCTTCGTAGCTACAACCCTGAAAAGAGAACAAAAGGAAAGAAAGGACAGAAAGAGATCAGACAGAGAGAAAAGAGTGAAAATGAGAGAGACATATTGGAGGGATACTTTTCATTGTCACTCCTCCCCTCCATACCTTTAAATGAATACCACAGCAGTTGGGTGGTCATACACTTAACATAGGACTGAGTTTGGTGGACTCTGTTTGCTCCATCAGGGAGATGAATACAATTTTGAGAAGTCCGCCGTCCCAGTAGACATTTCAAGCATCAGCAGAAGCTGCCGTTATTGTGATAACTGTCAATGCATTGTAAGTTTGACAGTCATGTTGACAGTACTGCACGGAAACTTACAATGATTTCATTATTTTCCAGAACAAAAACTGAAAGTGAGATTTTGTTTTAGAAAATTAAAGAAACAATGTCCCCTCACCAAGAGGGGCATTTTGCAGTTCTGACTGCCCCTTGCCGCCAGGTGTTACCAGTGAAAACTGGCCATGTGTTCACCCACTCTAAATTGGGTGGGTGGACACATTGCCAAACCTTTCACAGCCCGTACTCCTTCGGGCCATCAGAGGTTTATCTCGGCAGCAGAGACATAATGAAGGTCTGCCTGACCCTAAAGGCTTGATTACGAGGCAGGCAGTCTTCAGACCGCCAGCATCACCATGGTGGTCAGGACTGCCGCTGTTGTGGCGATCTGACTGCCACATTATGACCCTGGTGGTCAGACCGCCAAGTTTCTGCCAGCACCGCCAGGATCCATGATCCCGAAGGCCTGGCAGTGGCGGAGGTTGTAATCTACCAGGGCAACGCTGCATGCAGCACTGCCCTGCTAATTACAACCTTGTAATCCGCCAACCTTTTCATGGCAATGTTACCGCCATGAAAAGGCTGGCAGTGAACATTTGAAGGGGGCCACAGGGGACACCTGCACTGCCCATGCACTTGGCATGGGCACTGCAGGGGCCTGAGTGCCCAACACCGTTGCAATGTTCACTGTCTGCCTTACATACAGTGAACATTGCGAGGGCGCTGGTGTATCCTGTGGGCTACAGCATTGCCGCCGGCTCCAATACGAGCCGGAGACAATGCTGTAGCCTGTTTCCTGATAGGCCAGCAGGCGAAACCAAGGTTTCTCCGGCAGAGTAGTCGCCACATAGGCAGTGGCCACCCTCCCGGGAGTTTGGCGGATGGGCTTTCCCATTCGCCACACTCTTGATGAGGTCCTAAATGTGGTTGGCGGATCTTTAGTTTGGTATAGAGGGCGCACTGTAGCCATTGCAATGCAGTACCCTCTTTGCCAAACTCTAACTTGCACTTTTAGTTTTCGCTTACTGATGCACTTTCACTTTAATTTTCAATAATTATTAGCTACAAATCAGCATTCTATGTTTGTGACAACTTAATACTGGCCCTTGTTACCGACCATTAAATAAAGTGGTAGAGGTAGAAAACATGCTGCCCTTTTTGGTAAATCAATAGCCAGGGTGCCATGGCCCACCAAGTTTCTGATGACACAGACCACTACTCATGATGTTCCTCAAAGGCTGTAATGGCCTGCTGTGCTTAATAATGAGATAAGCTGCTTGACACATTCACATCTGAAACACAGCAGATTAAGGTCAGAGTTCAATCTCTTAGGCAAGCTAAGTAAATGGAGGTTGGGGTTCTTCCCTATTGCCAACATCTCAGCTGTGATTCATTGTTTATAAAAGAGAATTAAGAAACTGTGTTGAAACAGAAGTACAATGATACCATGTTAGAGGCACACTGTATCTTGCAGAAATTGACAGGAATTCATAAATATGTTCACATTTTCAATTGCAGGCAAAAGTAACTATACTGTTTGCAAGGATGAAAGTGCTTTTTCTAAACTGGAAGTGCAGATGAGGCATAGACCAGCAGGTCTGGGACACGTCTTGTTCTTCTACAGTTATAACTATTTTTCACTGACAATATGCATTTAGGCCCGTATTTATACTCCGTTTGCGCCAAATTTGCGTCGTTTTATTCGACGCAAATTCAGCGCAAAACTAACGCCATATTTATACTTTAGCGTTAGACGCGTCTAGCGCCAAAGTATGGGGAATGAGCGTAATTTTTTTGCGTGAACGCCTTCCTTGCGTTAATGAGATGCAAGGTAGGCGTTCCCGTCTAAAAAAATTACTGCGACGCAAATGCGTCGTATTTATACTCCCGGGCAAAAATCGCGCCCGGGAGTGGTCGGGGCAAAAAACCCTGCATTTGCGCCAGATTTTAACGCCTGGGTCAGGGCAGGCGTTAAGGGACCTGTGGGCTAAAAATTAGCCCACAGCTGCCCTCCCATGCCCCCAGGGACCCCCCCTGCCACCCTTGCCCACCCCAGGAGGACACCCAAGGATGGAGGGACCCATCCCAGGGACATTCAGGTAAGTTCAGGTAAGTAATTTTTTTAATTTATTTTTATTTTTTTGGGGGCATAGGGGGGCCTGATTTGTGCCCCCCTACATGCCACAATGCCCAATGACCATGCCCAGGGGACATAAGTCCCCTGGGCATGGCCATTGGGCAAGGGGGCATGACTCCTGTCTTTACTAAGACAGGAGTCATGGAAATGGCGTCTGGGCGTCGTTAAATATGGCGCAAGTCGGGTTAAGACGTTTTTTTTGCCTCAACCTGACTTGCCCCATTTTAAGACGCCCTAACGCCATTTTTCCCTACGCCGGCGCTGCCTGGTGTACGTGTTTTTTTTCCGCGCACATCAGGCAGCGCCAGTCTGCTAGCGCCGGCTAACGCCATTCTATAAATACGGCGCCCGCATGGCGCTTCAGAATGGCGTTAGCCGGCGCTAATCTTTTTGGCGCAAAACTGCGATAGCGCAGTTTTGCGTCAAAAAGTATAAATATGGCCCACATTTTTTAATGTTATCTTTTTTCGGGAAGATCTGTGCACAAGGGAAGCGAGCAAGACCGATTTTCTTGCACTGGGGTTTCTTGGTTTTCTTGTTCAAATAGAAATTTCAGAAAAACAATAAAGGCCACATTGTTCATTTCACAGCACAAAGTTCAAAATAATTATCCAAATGGATGCAAGTTTTAAAGTAATCGCTGAAAGGATTCTCAATATTTCAGTATTTTCATGGTATGCTAAAAAAAGCCCTAACTTCCTCATGGTGCTGAAGGAATGCATCAGGAAATCCAGTGCTCAGTTTGAGACAGTAGTTTCCAGAGCTAAACCTTGGCACTAAATTGTCAGCACTGGCTGGCGCTATTTATTTAAATGGAGACAAGCACAACACCAGTTGTTTATTATTTAACTATACATTAAGAATGACTAATAACTGGTGCCTAAGACATTCCTTCAGCTCTGGGGGCTCAGCATTGTCAGAACTGTCACACTTGAAGAAGTGTGATGGTTATTAGTTGTGTCCTTAGTGTAACTTGCAGCAATAACCGACAATAGGCCTCCTGACTAGGGCCTACGAACTTATTTGTTTTACAAATTAAGCACTGAGGAACCCCAAATACGGTGGCATAACACTACATTTATCAGAAAATAAATCATAACAATCGTATTAAAAGGCATCTCAAATATTTGGGTGTGGTATTTGACATGGAAGTCTATATATGTTCAGGAAGTAGCTCTTTCTCCACTCCTAGCTTGTACACTCATATTTTAGATACAGCATCACTGAAAACCTACCAGGAAGCAGAAGGGAGAAACGTAAGGCTACACAGCTATCCCTCTCCTGCATCTCAGGCTGCAGACACATCTCAGGCTGCAGACAGCAGAGCTATCCTTCAGACATGTCAGAGCTCACACTATCAGATACTTGAGCTTAGATACTACGGATTGAGACAGAAGATACCTAATGTTCACCTGTTTTACATGCTCAGGCCACAAGAAGCAGCAGTGATGATAATACAATAACTTAATCAAAATAAAAAATAAAAAAGAACAGCAGTACAACAGTTGGCATCACAACTGAGAACCCAACTATCCTAGAAATATTGCACGAGCATCAAATGTATTAGGATAATTCAATCATTCTGTCCGAAATATAAGCTTTTTTCCTTAAGTACACACTGTTCAAACTGTACAATGTGTTATCTCGTTTCTAAATAATCTACTTTAGCCTTCAGACTAGCTTTTCTGTGTTTTGTAACAACTCACGTTGTGTTCCCAATTTCCAGCATTCTATCGTGGGTACATAAAGTGAATTTTCCCAAACAGAAATGTGTTATTCTGCACAATTAACCCCTTGTCCTCAAATATGAGTTTGAGGTTTTTCTGAAATACATAATTGTTGGCTCCAAATATAAACCTGGACTCAAATATCAACCTGGCATTTTCATCAAGTACTCCACATGCACTACTGCCATATGGGCAGGTTCAGCCAATCATGCCATTGTAGATGCAGAGAACCCCTAAAATGTTACAACCCAAAATATTACCTCAGTAGCACACTCACAGGTGGATGAATCGGAGATAGCGTAAAACCTTAGCCAATGTGTCCCCAAGATAAGGCACTGCACAACATGTAAAAAAACAGTCTATTGAATAAGGACAGACTCAATACTTGATTTCTTTAGCACAAATAACATTTTTAAAGACATATTTCAAACATATCAAAAGGTGAGGTACAGATACCATAAATGCAAAGGCATAAAATCAGTTGCCCTAAAGGCACTCAGTAAATAGGTCAACACAGAATAAAGTGCAAAATCTGAAACCTTCTGTGCCCCAAGGAAGCAGGAAAATCAAAAAGAAAATGGACAGCATTCCTTGTACTATAAGAAAGTCTTCTGGTTCACCTCCAAAAGTGGGGGCTTCTATACAGTTTTCTTGCACAGGAAGTCATCAAATTCTGCTAAATAATCATGGTGTGACCAAACTACTATTGGCAAATCAGATTTTATGAATTGTCATGTTGCCACTACATGAATATTTATTCTGCCTAAAGTCATCCGGAGAGGGCAGTGCAAACTGGTTACATGAACAACCTTTTGCTATTGTGAATGAATACAGTACAGTGAGCTAGCGGAAAGGCTTTGGGAAATGCAACATTATTATGTTTGTATTGAAAGGTTTTTCTTCAAGTATAGCAGGAACAACAAAGGAATAAACAAACGTGACTGTGCGCTGCAGAAATGATGAACAGTGAACATGCAGGGAAGACATCCATTTTGAACAAGATAGTGTCTAGGCCTAAATTGAGGACTGGTTAACATAAGCCAGAAAAACACACTTCTATAAGTCATACGAAATTTGTTTCAGGTACATTAGCATCATGTCAGTGCGCACATGTAAATTTGAGCGTAAATCCGTATTCTGCATGTTGTTAATAACGCACAAAAATATAAAATGTACAAAACTTCAACACCGTGTTCCACTGGTTTAGCATACTTGGTATTCTAGTATATTATGGTGACCTGAACACAATGGTGCCCACCATTGACATGTGGCAGAAATCTTGACTTCTGATGGGCATACCAGATATCTGGTGGCTAAAAATACACTTGTGATTGGCATTCCGGGCTATGTCACTATTAATGCCAAATTTTGCCGCAATATATGGTCCAAAGAAACTCATTTCACTTTCAAGAAACTACCAAAATACCAATGCTGATAATATCTATGGCAGTGGTTGGAGTTGACATTGCTGGCATGTTTTTCGCCCAACATTTTGCCTTTTAGCTTCTTATTTTTTTCTGACTTTGTTTTTGCTGGCTTTAGGACTCCAATAATCAGTGCTAATGTGATTGTGCTCTCTTTTCTAAACATGGTAACATTGGCTTACACACAATTGGCACATTTAGTTTACTTGTAAGTCCCTCGTAGGGTGGTACCACATGTCCCCGGGGTCTGAATATTAAATGCTACTAATGGGCCTGCAGCACTTATTGTGCCACACACCTAATGAGCCTTTAAACATTGCAGCCCGTGTGTGCAGTTTTAAACTTCCATTTCGACCTGACAAAGTATACCATTTGCCAGACCCAAGCCTTCATTTTTAATACTTATAAGTCACCCCTAGCTTAGGCCCTAAGCAGTCCATAGGGAAGGGTGCAATGTATTTAGTTTTTTTTATTTAGGGAAAATAAAGGGAAATAATTACATTAATACACCAATTTAAACCATAACATAAGATATCAAAAATAGATACATAGTCTAATTGAAAACAAAATTTCCATTATATTGAAGGAGCAAAAACAAAATGTAACCACAGCTATCCGTTAATGAGCCAAGATCCATTCTTGAAATTGTCCCCATAATACTTTCCCTTTTCTCCTAGCCGATCTCCCCTTCCGATCATACAGAGCAACCTCAAAATGGTACACGGATAAGAATTTGCCCAACCACTGTTGCCACGATGGGGGTAGTGGGTCCAACCATGCAGAGGCAATGCACAATCGATAGACCGCCATGGCCAAGAAAATGAAGGCTCTATGCTGTTCCCCCACTTTCTCTGCAACCCCCAACACCATAATCTCAGGGGTAAGATCGACTTCAACACAAGTTGCATACTATCTTTCAATGCCATCAGTTCGCCACGAGTGGCAAACATATGAATAATGTTGGTTCCAAACATCCCACATCTTGGGCAATTTGTCCCTTGTAGTCTACCCCATTTAGCGAGATGAGCTAGTGTATAGTATAAATTGAACACCATCTTGTAGTGTTGTGCTTGTAGTGAGGAAGTGGCATGGTGTATCCTAGTTCTAATGACTTAAGGAAATTAATACCCCCATCTACAAACTTACCCTCCCACTTCTCAATGTGCTTCGCAAGATCGTTGGGCTGTTCTAACATCAGTGATGAGTAGATTAATGTTATTGTTATATTAGATTTTTCCGATATATCCTCCAACAAGGGATTACTTTTAAATCCCTGTGCCCCTCCCGTTTTTCTACTAAAAAAATCTCTTATCTGTAAATGTTTGAAAAAATCCCTTCGCTCAAGTCCAAACTGTTCTTGAAGACTCTCAAACGTCTTAACCCCAAATTCATCAACAAAAAATCCCCTAGCCTTCTTATGCCTAGAGAGACCCATTTTACGGCATGATTATCTTTAAATATTTCAGGCAAAGACGGGTTATTATTTATTGTAGTATAATAATTAAATCTTCCCAGCCCATTCTTCTTCCGCCATGGTCGCCAACATCTATAGGCCGCCTCCAGTACCTTATATCGTACTTTCTTGTAATACCCAGGCTCATGAAAGGTTAACAAACATTCATTCGCTATTGATCCTACTAGCAGCTCATAGATGTTTGGACAGTACTCTGCCCCAGTCTTATCCACCTTCCCCCCAGTAGTGGGCGCATATGCTGAAAAGCTGCTGCGAGTTGATATAATTTCATATTTGGGAGGGACCACCACCCCTTTTCCCGAGGTAAAGACATAAACCTACCCACCCTTCTACACTTACCATATGCCCATATAAATCTCATTACCAATCGATCTGTCTCCTCAAACCGGGAATTCAAGAAACTCAATGGAATAGCACGGTAAATATACAGCAATTTAGGAAGAAGAATCATTTTGACCATACTACACCTTACCATTATGGTCATTTGTAAGTTATTCCATCTATTCATATCATATTTAGCTTTTACCAATATCGGGTCGAGATTCAGATTGACAATCTCTCCTACCCTTGGAGTGATGTCGATGCCTAGGTATACTGCGTGGTCGACCCTCCGATTGTCCAGTGTTCTCACATGTCTATTGGTCAGCAACTGCGTTTTGGCTCTATTTAACAAATAGCCAGGGAACATCCCAAATTTGCTCGTCACCTCTTCAATTTCTTTCAGTGCTACATCTGGATTGGAAATTATAATGGCTATATCATCTGCATATGCCAAACCTTTTGTATCCCAGCCAAACCTGCAAACTGGCGATATCATATTATTCCCTTCTAGCTGCCTGAGCAGGGGATCTATATAGATAGCAAACAACAATGGGGAGCATGGACACCCCTGTCTAGTACCCCGCCTCACTTGAATATACTCAGATTGCCCTCCCATTAACTGTATTCTCACCCCAGGGGACCTAAATATAGCTTTTATTGCTAGGATAAATTTCTTCCCGAACCCATGTTTCCAAGACCTGCCACAGATACTTCCAATTTACCCTATCAAACGATTTCTCAGCATCTGGCAGCGCAACTGCCATTGGTTCTTCCGCCACCTCTGTAGCATCGAAATGTGTTTGATGGTGTCTCTCCCCGGAAATAACCCATGTTGCCTGGGTGTTACCAGTTTCTTAATAACCGAAGATAATCGGGCAGCAAGAATTTTTGAATACATTTTTACATTACTATTTATCAATGTGATTGGCCGATATGAGCCTGGAGTTTTCCCTTTCTTCAAAAAGACCACCATATTGGCTAAATCCCAAGAAGCCGGGGTTTTACTACCATTTTGCATCTGAGTAAATAGTTCCATCATCAGAGGGAACAACAGTGCTTTGAAGCTTTTATAAAATTCTAGGGGGATTGCATCAAGACCAGAGGCTTTTCCTGAGGAGAGATCGTTCATTGCCATTTCTTATTCCGAACCGTCAATGTGTCCCTCCAAATTCAAATAGTCTTCATCTGACAGTTTGCTAATCCTAATAGAGCTAAGAAACTCCAACATCTTTACCTCTGTATGCGAAGGTGTGGTGCTGTATAGCTCCATGTAATACCTCTAAAACACTTCCCTAATACTATTGCATCTACTACTATTCGTCCTTGTTGATCCCTAATTTCTCTAACAACCCCAGCTGCTGTTCTATGGCGAGCTCTTACAGCCAACACGTGTCCAGACCTCTCTCCGAATTCGCACCCTTCAGAGTGTTTAGCCAGGTATTTTTCTGCTATTCTCTTTGCCGTAGCCTCATTTATAGCTGCTTTTACAATAGCAATCTGCTCCTGAATATTATTTATATCCTCCCCCTTTTCTATAGCTATAATCAGCTGCCTTTCTACAGCTCTAAGCTTTATGTGTGTGTCCTTCATTGTAGCTTGGGTACTTTTTTGTTGACTAATTCTAAAACTTGAGGTTTCCACCCGCACTCCCGCTTTTAAGGTGTCCCAAACCGTTTTTAGCGGGGCGGTCCCCTGATTCATCTCCAGAAATTCGGTTATCCAGCTTTTCATATGGACACAATAATCCGGGTCCTTGAGAAGCCCTCTTTCAAAGGTCCAACTCCTAACTTTATGTTCGAGACCATCTAGATCCAGATCCAATACTGTTGGGTTATGATCTGACATAAACCACGAATACAATTTCATACTAGCATGCATTAGCAACTCTGGGGATGTCAAAAAAAAAATCCAGCCGAGCCAACTTCGCACAAGGGGCCGAGAAATAAGTATACCCGGGATCTGGTTTACATAGCTTTACCCAGGCATCCACCAACCCAAACTCCTTCTGTAGCCCGACCATTGCTCTATGTACCCGAGGTTTACGCCCCTGCTATCCCTTAGATGTAGTAGCTAGTAGATCCTGCAGACCGTCCCAGGAACCATTAAAATTGAAATCCCCGCAAAGGATACACGGGGAGGGCCATCCTGCTAATTCCACTACCAGAAAATCCATTACGACCGGGTCATCTGTTACTGCCCCATATATGGAACATAGAGTAAAACATCCTTTTCCATAGTGACATTCTACTATCGCCCATCTTCCATTTCTTTCTGCCCTCTGTCTTCCATATTTTAATCTATTACTCAGATGCAATATTGCCACCCCTTTAGTCTTAACTTCTTGTTCTGAACAAACCTCCATTCTCATGCCCAGGGAGCCAAAAATTCCACTATTATTATGTTCCACATGGGTCTCTTGTAAACAACAGATGTCGGCCCTAAGGACTTTTAGATCTTCTGCAATTTTACACCTTTTTCGGGGATCATTTAATCCACAAATATTAATTGATGCTATGCGAAGCCTAGTCATTTATTCTTTTTTTTTTCCTTTTTCTCCAAATACTTCCCTATCTGCTTGAATCATACCTCGGGTATCCTTCTTCTCTCTTTCTACTCCATTAATCCTGCAAATCATATTATCCCTTCCTTTCCCGCTTTTTTCTTTCGAACCACCCTTCTGGGCCCCTTTTCCACCCCCCTCCAGTACCACTCCCACCTGCCCCACTCCCCCCCACAAGGTCTGGTCGGAACCTCCCTCTCCCAACCAGCCACCCCCCAACCTGTTGAGCAATCAGACCATCATTAGCCTGAATGTTGGTGTCATGTAGATGTGAGCAGCCCGCCCGCCCCGAACTGCCATATTAATTTCACGTATCTGCCCCTAGGATTATGCTACCGAAAGTTTCCCCCCTCACTTTTTAACATCTTTGATCCCCATTAAATACTCTTTTGCTTGAACCTCTGATGTGAACACTCGTCCTTTCCCATTCACCACTGTTTTTAAGCGAGCAGGGGCCAAAAAATAGGCCTCCCCTCCCTTATCCTGAAATGGTTTAATCAACTCTCGAAGCTGCCATCTTCACTCCACAGTTGCATGGCAAAAATCTGGCAGAGTAAAAAAAGTAACCCCTTCCACACTGCGTGGGGCATTTGGATGTGCTTTGTCGAATATGGCCTGCCGTCACAAGTAGTTTCATAAAAAGACTAAGATGGCTCTAGGATATTTGGGTTCTGCTAAGTGTCCTCCCTCATGTCGGGCTACCGGAAACCTATGAGCATGCTGGACCTCAGTTTCCCAGTCCCAATTGACCAGTTCCGGAAAAGTCCCCCGTAAGAGCTTAATCATGTAAGCCCGAATATCGCTCCCTTCCACCCCTTCGTTGATATCCAAGAAGTGCAAGTTATTTCTTCTCTGCCGATTCTCGTGATCTTCTAACTTCCACATTATATCAGTCAGTTGTCCATCTTGTGTTACACACTGTTCTCTTAGGACCTCGACATCCGCTTCAACCGCCGCTATCCTTTCCTCTATTGTATTCAATTTAGTTTCAATTTCAGTATATGACTTAGCAACTTTACGAACTGTTCCTTGCAGATGCTTTGTAGCAACCCTTGCGTGGCGATTTTCTATCCTAGTCTCTGTTTGGAGTTCCTTGATTGAGTTACATATCGACTGCAACATCCCTGACTCAGCGCTAACAGTACATGTGCTGCTTGCTGGGCCACCTACATTCCCTTCCATATTGTTGTTAGCCATCTGTTTACCATTTGCAGTAGGTATATCTGTTAGTCCGATACCAGAATAATCCCATTTAAGTGTCTTGCTGCCACTAAATGTAGAAAGTTCAGTGCCCTCACTAGGGCCAGACCGCATTTTTGTGCACTTACGATGTCGCTGCTGCTGCCGTACTGTGGGCTCATTGCTTGATGATATGTTTCCTGTCTCGGAGGACATTCTGCTGCCGGATTCGCTTAGATTGTGCTCACTGCTAGTGAGATCAGACTCCTCTGTTAAAGAATAAAATGTATCACTGCCATCTTTAGCCCATTCTGGGGGTTTTAGGCCCCTTTCAGTTTCCTTATCTCCTCCCGTCGAATTTGGTGACATATATTGGAGAACTTCAGTACTCAGTGTAGCGGTTGTATCATACAAATCACCCGCCGCCTCTCCCCCAGTTAGGATCTTAGTCTGCTGTGCTTGAAGTCCATTTTTACTGATAGGGAATCCGCTCCTCTTCTTTTTTGTCACCACACTGCTGTCCAGAACACTTGGTAGGCCATCATCGCCTTGTGAAGCTTTTATGAGGAGTTCATTAGCTTCAATAAGAACCCTCTCCCTGCTGGTTCCTGAGGGTGCAGCTTCCATTACAGCTTCTATTATAGATTGCCTGTTTGCTGGGGGGGGGCACTGAATGTCCAGCGTAACTTTCTTGTACTCCCACTGCGAGAAAGGATTCAATTGTCTTTTCCCCTAACATCCAAAAGGGGAGTGGTACTGTCATCATTCTTGGCGTCTCTACCAAGACCAGTAGTATTTTTCCCAATTGGTTTTGCCATTTTCGAGGTAGGGCACCTGACTACTCCAGCTGGGCCCCCTTTATCCTTCCCTGTGCGTGTTGTTTTAGTTCCCTCAGTTTTATCGCCCGAGTTCCGGGCAGTTTTTGGTGCCATGTTTATTTTCAAGGCACTAGGAAGTGTTTTCACCTACCCGGCTAATCCTATTGCTACCTTTATCACGTTCTGTATCACCCTCTTTAAAACACACCTCACAGTCTGACGAGGAGTGCGAGGATGACCAGCTATACCAAGCTGGGTGACAAGTAGGATTAGAGCCCCCCCACTGCCATTACCAAACGCTTGTTTAAAATACTAACATTAGTCTTGGGAAGGGCATGTTCCAACTTGAAACTTCGCCTGCGATTGCTTAAAATAACAAACTGATGAAATTGTAGCAGGAGAAGAGTGCAACTTCAGGCTGTACCCAGTTATAGTTCACTTATTAACCACTTTAGCGTTTTAGCGTTTTTAGTAAATTTAGCATATTCTTTAAAAAAATCAGTTCAGGTGAGTAACGTCTTAGAGTGTCTCTAAATAATATCCATTAATATCCATTAAAGCACCTAGTGCTTTTTATTGGGCCCAGCAAGTCCAGCCACCTTCCTCCCCTCCTCTTACTTGCTTTTTAAATTTGTGAAGACCAGGGAGGCTGTCAATAATTGTAGCGCTCCCCGCTAACCGCTCCAATTGCCGAGGGAGAAGACGCGCTCGATAAGTCCCACGATGTAGCGGCAGTCGGGGCACACTGCTCCGTGCATCCGCCTGGATCCTATCTGGTTCTCGGGGCCCTGTGTCATTAAAATCGGCAACTCCAATTACTCCGGTCAGAGTAAATCCATCTCAGGTCGAGAAATGCCAGAGGGCCCGATGCTAGAAGAGCGGCTTCTCATCAGCCGCACCACGTCCCGCACTCTGCACACTGACGGCGTCCGGGGTGGGCGGGCAAAGCAGGCCTTCAGCTACACGGCATCCATCTTGCTAGTAGGAAGAGTGCAATGTAGTTAAGGATTTGGACATGTACTTTAAATTTTATATGTCCTGGTAGTGAAAAATCCTGCAATTCGTCCTTTCACTACTGGATTACCTTATTATTTTTAATGGGTGATAACTTTCAATTGGGAGAAGGTAGGAATGTCAGGTTTGGTGTCTAGAGTTGTAATTTATAAAACCCTCTTCAATGGTGAAGTCAGATTTTAAGTCAGAGTGCACAGTTGGCATTTTCTTGTCCTGCTCATTTGGCGCCTGTAACCTGGGTCTTGTGATTAGGTGTAGCTGGCAGTTGGTCTTTGTGTATTGCTTGCAGACAGTGAGACAAAGGGGGAATAAGTGTTGACAGGGTGGGCCATTTCTGACTTGATATGGGGTAGACCTCTCAACTACTACACTTTCACATCACAAAGGGCCTTCCTCAATACGCTCACAAAGCATTTGACATTAGTCTTTTGTGACCCTATGAAAGCTGGGGCCAGGGCAGCATGACATTCCAAACACCTCTTGAGGTGGAAACCTCCAGAACCTTCTCCTACTTTGCTGGCACCAGGTACAAACATTGGACTCTCAGACCTAACTCTTCAGTACACATCTGGACCTGTGAAAGACTCAGAAACACTGGTGTGCTGCTCTGCTACAAGAGGGACTGCTAATCTGCTGACCTTGTACTCTGCTGTCCTGCTGCCTTCATACTTTGCTATCCTGCTGCCATAGTGAAAAGAAATGGACCTGCATTGTAAACCCAGGGCTGCCAGAGTGATTCCAAGGACTGGTTGGCTGGCCTCCTGATCAGAGTCCCAGGGACACCTCCCAATTGGTGCCAGCCCTGTCCTTGACCCTTGGAAGTGGACTTGAAGGTGCTCTGCCAGAACGGCTGTGGTATTTTGGGCAGAACGACAAAGCGTGATGATTCGCCTAGCTGTCCCACATCAGAACTGCTGCTGCATGGCTCATCGCCAATGCAGGGCCTTGCAATCTAGCCTACATTTTTTGTGACCTCTGCATCCACGACAAAGGTCTTTGCATTGTAAGCTTCAGTTGACGGCATTCTCAAAGACGACGCAGGACCTCACCTCGCAAGCCTCATCAAGAACTTAATCAGAACTGCTGCTGTATGACGCATCCTCAATGCAGTACTATACACAGTGTCCACAGCTCATCAGAACTGGTGCTGCACAACACATCCTCAACGCGGGATATTCCACCACTCCTCAAACAGGAATTTAGGTACTTTGTTCAGCTGGCATAAATGGTTCCCTGTATCTGGCCCAAGCTCCATCACATTTGGCCTGAAATTGTGACTTAGGGCCTTATTATGAGTTAGGACAGCCAGACGAGTGATGGCTGTGGGACAACGCACTCCAGGAGGTCCACCACATTACAACCCTGGTGGTCAGACCACCAGGGGACTGTTGTCACAGCCGGGAACATGGTTCCCGATGGGCTGATGGTAGTTGGGCACCGCCATGCTGATCACAGCTTCTGGGGGCCACGGGGCATGGGCAGTGTAGGAGCCCCGCCGCCCACCACACTCAGAATGCACACTGTCTACTTTGCAGACAGTATGCATTCAAAAGGTGCTGTTGTGCTACGGTATTGGTCTTGGCTCCCTTAAGGACTGTTCCCACCGGGCTTACCGGCGGGAATGCTGTAATATGTAATATTTAATATGATGTTTCTGCCAGTCAGTCCGGTGGAAACATTGTAATATGACAGGGGTGAGGCAGCCGGGTTAATGGCCGCCTCAACCCCACAAGTTTAGTAGTTGGCTAGTCTGACCACCGAACTCGTAATGAGCCCCTTAGTCCTCGTTGGGCATGACCATAAAACACAGTTGACACTTTATACTTCTAGAAACTCTTTTAATTACATCTTTAAAATAGCATATCTATGCTTCTGTTGATTGGATTTTTGTAATTTTCGTGCCAAACAATTTCTTAAAATTCACTCAATGTTTCTAAATTGATGTGGGATTTTTCTTGTGTTGTGTTTTCACTTTATTTTTTTCTTAAGTGCTGCATAAATTATTTATACATTGCCTCTAAATTAGGCCTAAATAATTTGTGCCAAGCTACCGAAGGGTTAAGCACAGGTTAATTTGGTGTTTCCTTGTGTTTCACCCTGACAAGAACTGTGGCTGCTGCTTGAATAGGATTTCACCTCTCTCAGCCAGTAATCCAATTGCAGCAGCAATAAACTGTAGTATTGTGCTAGGTGTGGCCATAACCAAACCTCCTATGACCACATTTACCCCATGGTGGCCACTGTCATGCCATCGTCATCTCCATATTTGTCCAGACATTGATTCCTCATTCAGAAGTGCATGCATTTGCGCTCTGAAAAATAATAACACACAAGCACACATATACACACACTCACAGCAGCATGCAATCCATTATTCACCCCCCTCACCAAAATGCATAATACCGGAAAGTGTGAGGCAGCAGCTGGTGACTGCAGTGTTTCTGATGGGTATGGCAACTTCACTACTACACCTCCATCCCTTCATTCAGTCAGCACAGGGGACTGGCAGTATGCTGTGTCCAGCAGAACAAGGCACTTGGCATGATGCAAAATTCTGTAAAGACAATTGTCAGAGAATGTTGGTGTGCAGATTTCTGTCCCCAGAGCCAGGGGAGGCCTTTCCATCAAAACTCAAAGAGGCAGGCAGACCCAGGGAGCAGACAGTTATATTGATTGGGTCTCCGTCAGTGCTGGAAATGAAGGGGATCTTGCCAGATTCTACTTACAGCAGTCATTCCTGAGCCATATCTGGCAAAGCCTGGCCTAGTGAAATAGGCATAATTAGTTCTAGTATCAATTTCG
The DNA here is from genome assembly GCF_031143425.1 of Pleurodeles waltl. Classification (NCBI taxonomy): domain Eukaryota; kingdom Metazoa; phylum Chordata; class Amphibia; order Caudata; family Salamandridae; genus Pleurodeles; species Pleurodeles waltl. Next base: position 1,130,615,047 of record NC_090448.1, read on the forward strand.
AACAACTCAACACAATCCCGCAGTGCCTGCACTTTGTCTGTTTTCTGTTTGGAACAGGAACCTGCAGGCACTGAGCATTCCTATTTTCACTTCCAGCTGGGCCTAAATCTAAGGTCTGATTAAAAAGGCATTTTTTCAAGTCTCAGCCTGGCTGATGTGGGAGCATAAATGTGATACTGAGCAACTGTTTTTCATGTTATGTCTGCCCCTTGATTTCATGAACCTTGCAACTGTACAAACCCTGTTTTGTGCACTAAAGCTGAAAAGGGTAAAAGTCCATGAACAGTTTATTTTTGGTAGCTTCCTCTTTGTTTTCAAGAACTGATGGATCAGGTAGATAGAAGGTAGATAAGAAAGGATTGCAAACAGAAGCTGTTGAAACCGCACCTGGCCGGAGCACCTCAAGAATGTATTCATATTTTCATAATATTTCTATTAGTGTTTGGATTACGCTTAACTTATTAAATCTACTATGTGCACACATGTCTGACTCACCTATTTCAATATATTTCAATGACGTTCAAACAGTATAAAAAGATTTCATAAGCTGCATCTGGCATAGCATTCTTAGAAGCCAACTGCTTTGTATTTCTCAAACTTAAGCTTAAATAAATATACCTCCATGATTGGGTTATGATTTCTGTCTGTCTTTAACAGACAAGTCTACTTGATTTGTGCGTTCAACAACTGGGGGCTCGCCCAGGATCCAACAAGTCAATCCAGATGGACCAGAAGAAGCAGAGGTCAAGAGACTGGTTAAAGAACTGACTGACTTCGAAGTACGTACCTCAATGGGACTGCATTTCCCTCGGTTGAAGTCTGAGGAGAGCACTGGTACCCCAAAACACAATGTTGACTTGGCTGGATCCAAAGAACTCAGAGACAACACAGTCATCGAGACCTGGTAAGAAGTACCATGAATGTGTGTAATGCTGTGAAAATAATATGAGAGACGACTAATGATAAATGGTCAGAGGGACAGTACAGTGGTTGTACTTTTTTATGTGATTGTTCCATATGATTTTTAGTGGCTAGTGGAATGACAGAAAGTATTTGTATTATGACAGAGAAGACTCACAATTACTGCACTAAAATAATTACTTTATAGAAGTAGTGAAAAATGGGCAGCTGTTGTAGCACACTGTGCGTTGTACATAAACCTTATGTAGATAAAGTATAGTCATGTCTAGTAGAAGAAACTCCAGCATGGAAGATGATGACTAAATAAGGGTTGGAGACTGGATTGTTTTTGCCTTTATGGCATGAATATACTGAAAATAATCCCTTATTACACTTTCCATTAAATGGCACTTTTGATTATGGTAAATTGAATTATCTAAGGGAATGTATTTTTGAGAAAGGTAAGAGAAAAGTGATGAAGAAAGTAAAGGAGAAAGCAAGGCAATATGACAGAAACGAAAGGGCTGATTTATTTGCTGCAGAGATGAGGGAACATCATATGAAGGAGAGTAAGACATTTTGTTATATAAACCAGAACAGATGGCCTTGGCTCTTTTCAATTTGAAGGACCCTATAACTCAACACATTTTCACTAAAAGACCACCCCCACCACCTTATCAAGTGCTCACTGATCAGTTAAGACAAACACAGGTCTTATCAGAAACCTCTGGTTACGTTATGCCTGCATTAAATAAATGGGAAGGCTCAATTTAATATGACCCTCCTTTTCCTCCTCCTCCCCCCAATTTGCCATCTACAGGGGGGCCTGCACCAGTACTAAATTATTAAGAAGAACCCCACCACCAGAAATGCAAGATCAAAGTAAAATATTTGTTCAGAACTGCACGAAACATAACACTAAGCAATATGCAGATAAGGAGGATAGGAATTTTAACACCTGTGAAAATGGAGTGAAATACTCTATAATACAAGAAATGGGAAAGGCTATACATCTCTTATGTATTAGTTGTAATTCAGTAAGGTTTAAACAGGGTCAGCCACAAGACTTGATGCTGACCAATACTTTCACCCATTATGTCAGCGAATGTGATACTTTTGGCCTGATGAACGCTGAATGTGGTACTGCGTTTGCCCTAAATCTTGAATGGTCTGACATATACCAATCCTTACGTGCCTCTATGATGGCCCCATGCATGAAGTACCAGGTTTTGACACCAATAACCCTTATCATGCACATGTCTCCTGGACTAAAACAGAACTCATTGCCTTTTCTAAAGACTATCCCTATATAAAAGAAAGCCCTGATGAATTGTATACTAGGACAGAAATAGTATTTCGCATAGGCAAATTAACATTGAATAACATTGACCACATGTTTTCCTGCATTCTCTCAACTGATATATATGGAAGAAGTGCAGGAAAGAAAACTTTGAAGATGTCAACAGAACCAAAATTAATACTACAGGAGATGCCCATAAAGCTGATGGTCAAATGACTGAGGAACAGAACAGCCCGGCCAGGCAAATTAATGGTAAGACTGCAAGAATCAGTGCTCGTTAGATACTGGATTGGACAAAATTGAACAACTGTAAACAAGAAAAGGACAAAAATGTAGCAGTCTTGTTCTCCCGAATACAAAAGGGTTTCTCTGCCCATAGTGGGATGGATGCTGCTGACGAGCCCTCACCAGTTGTTTTGTTAATGCACTCCAAGAGTGCATAAGATTATCCTTCCATACCTATGAGCCAGCATGGGTAGTAAAGCCACTAACAGTATTATTGGCTATTGCCCAGTACTACGCTGATAGGCAGGCACATGAAGAACCCAAATAAGGATAAGAAGCACAAGGAGTTAAAGAGTAAAGTGTTGCTTCAGCAACTGCAGCAAGGGAGAGGCAGGTCCACAGTTAAAGAGTAAAGTGTTGCTTCAGCAACTACAGCAAGGGAGAGGCAGGTCCACATTTTGGTGACAATGAGAGGAACAAGGGGATACTGTGCACCAACCTACAGATTTCAGAATGCCCAAATAGATAATGGATGCCATAACTGCAAAACTCCTAGTCACTGGATTAGAGTGCACGCATTACTATAGAAAACTGACAGCAGGCACCCCATGTTACAATTAAGTGCTCAGGGGGGATATATACATTCTTTTAACTGAGGGTTAATGATATTCTAAAACTGGCCTCTATGCCAAATACTATGCCAATGACACCAATTATCTGGGAAACCAGCAAAACTACTTTGACAGACAGGTTTTCCGGACCTAGGTGGTAACTGTCTTTTTCACTGATTATGATTTTGTCCAATAGGGTGGCTCCGGATGGAGAAAGGAACAGCTGGAAATTCCAATGGATCCCAGAGGGCCATATGTTGAAGCAATGGTAAAAGGATAGAAGGTGAAATTACTCCTGGACACTGGAGCCCCTAATTCCTCCATCATCCCACATGCACCTCTCTCGGGAAAATATACTACATCTGTGGGATTTTCTAATGTACCTGTGCACAGTCCTGTCTCCGCCACACCGACAAATACCATTGTCCCAATAACTGATAAACATTGTTTTATATTGACAGAGAAATACACCCTTAACATTTTGGGCAGAAACTGACATCACAAATTACACACTACAATAAAATGCACAGCAAATGGCATCTGTCTTGAATGTATCAAAAACTCTCCTTTTCCCACTAATGACTGCTGCTCCAGACCCAAAATGCAGAACCTGAATGGGTGTTTGACAAAGTAGACATCAGTGTTTGGGCCTCCGTTGAGAAAGATGTGGGACGTATGGCAATAGTACCTGTACAGATAACTGAAACAAAAGTTCCTCTTCCTTGAGTGTAACACTACAAAATATCAACAGAAGGAAAACAAGGAATGGAAATAATGGTACAAGACTTACTTAGGATAAGAGAGATACAGGGTTTCCCATGCAGTAGCCCAATCTTCCCTGTATTAAAGGAGAGTGAAGACGCTACTAAGGGTGATGTCTGGAGGTTTATGGTGACCTCTGGGTGATTAACAACACAGTGGAACTATGTTTTTCCAGCTGTACCTAATATTTCCACTGTATTAGCTGACATTCCTCCTGATGCATGTTATTTTTCTGTTGTTGATTTTAAAAATACTTTCTTTTCCATTCCAGTGCATGAAGTCTCTGAATACCTATTCAATTTTTGCATTTAGAAATCCCTGTTACTGTTTTACACGTATCCCACAGGGCTTCACTGAAAGTCTCTCCATTTATTCACAGGTACTAAAAGCAGAACTAGACACTTTTCAGTTGACACCAACCACAACTCTTTTTAAATACATAGTTGATATATTATTGGGCAGCACCAGCGAAACAGACAGTGCTTCTGCCACCATTGTATTACTAAATGTTCTTGCTGCACATGGTCACAAGGTATCTCCCACTAAATTCCAATTTATCCTGTCACAGGGAGAAAGGAGACTTGACCCTCAAAGAGTGAAAGCTATATTGAATATCTATCCCCCTACAACGCAACAACAAGTCTGAGCCTTCCTGGGTACAGCAGGTGATTGCAGACAATGGAGCCCTAGCTTTTCCCTTCATTCCAAACCCTTACTAAATCTGATGACTTAAGACACTCAACAACATGTACCATGGTTAACTGACCACCAGAATAGTTTTCTGCAAATGAAATAGGCACTTTGTGATGCTCCTGCTCTTGGAATGCCCGACTATACTACAGAATTTCATCTTTTGTACATGAACAAGATACGTGTGCACTTGCTGTTCTTACACAACAGCAGAGCAACTGGAAAAGACCCTGGGGCTTACTTACAAAGCCCTCTGAACAGGCGGTGCATCACATTTTATGATGCAACGGCGGCACATAGAGCAGGCCATATCTACAAGGCCACCTAAAGCGACTTTGCATGGGTTTTCATGGCCTTGTAGATATGGTGTAAAGCAACACAGAGAAGGCGCTGCGTTACCTTCATCTGCATCAAGGAGCCATTTGATTGGCATTGCAATGGGGTTTCCCGTGCAACACCCATGGGTTTGGAGCATTCCCAGACTTACAAGAATCTGTAAAGCTGGGAACACATCAAAATCTTACGCCTCCCAGAGGAGATGCAACAAGAAGGAATATTGTTATTTCACATTATTACCTCTTTCTATGTGTGTCGTGTTCTGTAGCATACATAGAATGAGGGAAAATACTCCATGGATTGTTTTTGTGCTTCTTGCACAAAAACAATCCTATCTGTAGCCATGGTGCAAGGGTGGTTGCACCCGCACTAGGCAGCCCAGTGTGCACGAGCGCAGAGGGAGAGGACAGAAAAGCATTGTATCTTGTAGATACGTCACATTTCTACCCTTTCCCCTTGGCGCAGGGCAGTGCAGCATGGTCACTTGCTGCACCTCCCTGTGCCACGAGGCTTCCAAATAAGCCCCCTGCTCTTATTGTTCCACCACCTTAGACATATTAGCTCAAAGCTTACCAGCATGCCTTTATGCAACTGCAGCAGCAGCTGTTTCCCTCAAACAAGCAGAGATACTGATTCTAGGACACAAAGTATATCTGTATGTACCTCACTCTCTAGATATATTGTTAAACAAAAACAAACTCAACATTTGACAAATGCCAGACTAATACATTGTTATGTTTGTTCAGTCCCCATATTACCATACATCGATGTAACATACTTAATCCAGCAACCAACTTGCCCCTAGTCCAGAATGATACTGCCATGTCCCATGATTATGTACTGATCACAAAAGAACAGTCCAAAGAGAGAATAGATTTACAGGACACACTTATGGAAGAAAGAGATGGTGACTTATGGGTTGATGTCTCTTGCTTTAAGCTCAAGAATGGGACAACTACTGCAGCCTATGTTGTTACCACCTTAGACAATGTCATTGAAACTGGTAGATTATTAGAATTATTGGCACAAGCAGCCTGTGAGCAGAACACTGGATTAACTTTGAATATACATAGTGATAGCCAAAATGCATTTGGAGTTGTACATAATTTTGGAAGTCTCAAAGAATAAAAATACAACATGGTCCACTGTTAATTCACTGAATGCTATAAGATTGCCACAAAGAGTAGCTATTGCCAAATGTAATGCAACCAAAAAGATAATTGATGACATAGGCAAAGGGAATATTTTTTCTGACTAGAAAACCAAAGAGACTGTAAAGAATGTTGTGTCATTAACATATGTTTCCCATTGAATGTTTATTGAAGAGAAAGAAAGTGCATATGAGTTCAGTGGTAGGCACATAGCAGATCTGCAAAACCAAACAACAAGCAACGAAAGAAGAGATACAAAATGGCAGCAATACAGTACTCTGGTTAATGGCTGTTGGAAGGATCAAACTGGCTATTGATTCAAGCTACCTTACAAATTGTTATATCCTATGACATGATATTGTTATATCCCCATTTGGGAAGAGATGGAATTGTAAACAGCATGAAACTGTTTTTTGGAAAATGCTATTCTACAGAAATTTGCTAACAAAATATGTAAAAATCACATGGTGTGCACACCTTGCAATGCTGGTAAAGGAATTCCTACTCTTAATGGCATGTTGCACCTGCTGAGGCAACCTTTGAACATTTGCAAATGGACTTTATTGAGCTGCTTCCTACAAATAGGTATCGGTATAACTGATTATGGTATGTATGTCCAATAAGTGGATTTAAGGCTAACCTACTATGCGATGCATGCTATGACCACAGCTGTATGCTTGCTGAAAGAATTATTTCCAGGCTTTGATTTTCCCTGGATTATTTCAAGTGATATCGGGATGCACTTTGTCAATAAGTTAATAGAATTGGTCTACAAGGCAATGGGAGTACAACAGAAGTTTCATTGGGTATATCATGACGGAACAGCTAGGCCGTTGAAAGGAGAAATTACATTTTGAAGGCCAAGATAACCCAAATATGTGTAGAGTTGACCTTGACTTGTGTGGATGCCATCCCACTTGCCCTTATGAGTATGCAAACTACCCCAAATACTGTCAAATATCTCAGCCCACTTTAAATAGTGAGTGGACTGTCCCTCCACTGTTGGGGGCCTCAAAAAGATTGCTAACTATACAAACTGATACAATGCTCTGAGAGTTATGTGTTGAGATGACAAAACATGTTTCTGCCATTAATAAACAGGTGAAATATGCCTTGTCATGACCTCTGCAGGGACCTGGACAGAATGTTCAACCTAGCGAATGGGTGATGTTTAAGAACTTTCAGATATCTAACTGTCTACAACCATGTTGGAAGTGCCATGTATAAGTCCTGCTGGCAACACAAACAGGTGTGAAGTGTACAGGATATAAGAATTGGATTTATAGCTCACATGTGAAAAGAGCTTCTTTGCCTCAGACCTTGTAGCCAGCTGCAGCACACATGGTTTGCCCCAGTGGCTACATCAAGGGCGGTGGCCCTGCGAGACAACCTGTGCCCACGCTCTGGAGTAAGTCTATCTTCTTGACCCAATCAACAATAGTTTACTATTGGGTCCGGAGCTGGAACGTATTTTTGATCTCTCACAGCTTAGTGATTGTGACGAACAGAGAACGAAGGGGCCCAACTGCGAGGGGAATAATTAGGATGGAAAGGAACAATTCTGACAAACAAATTGTGCATATCATTGGTAAGTAGATTACTACCCTAAAAGCCATCGTCCTCTACTTGCATGATCTATACTTCCTGAAATTACTGGGTTCAAACAACTACACCCTTACTGAAGATCTGCATGTCCACCATTCCAAAGAGTACATGAAAAAATTGCCATGCAAATGATAAATGCCTATCACAAGGAATTTAATGTCCCAGATTGTTGGATTTGTCTAAAACTTCCTTCAGTAACACAACATGGGATGCCTTTGCTGTCTTTGAGTTTGCCACTTTATCATTCTTGTTATATTTTCTTTAAAGCATTGATCACCTGGTTTCCTGGACCGAAACCTACTGACGTCAGACGCAAATACAGAGATGAAATAGTGGCATCATTGGGTTGTTCTGTCAGAAGAGAAGGTTCACCCTACAGGAACACCTTCAATTATAGTGTCATGAGTAAAAGATATAAGCAATTTGTCCTAGGGATGAACAGTTTTATTCCTAACACCTTTGCTTTATTTAACAATCCCTCTGCTTTATGGGTAGCAAGAGGACATGGGCAGTTATGACTTGCATCAAATGGATCGCGAGAGACTGGGGGGAGTAACTGCACCAATGTATTCATTCTGGCCAATGCTTATTGGCCCTCATCATCAGAAGCAGCAGAAAAGGACATTTATTTCATCTGTGGACAAAAGCATACCCTTGGGTACACAACGGTTAGGGAAGGTCTTGTTATTTGGGTTAGTGCTTCTCTGTATTAGACACCTTTCTAAGGAACGTTAGCAAATATCAGCCAACAAACAAGGTAGCAGAGAAAAAAGGGAAGTAGATCAGACGGATATGTCAGCCCAGTAATTTGGTGAGTTGGGTTAGGAATACTACCTATCCTAGGGGTAGCAATGAATTATAGAAGAATAGGACAATTACGCCACTTATTGAAATCAACAATAAATGAAACAACATGTGATCAAGGTAACTTTACAGTAGAAATGGTAGACCTGAGACAGGCAATTCTCCAAAATCACATGGCACTTGATATGCTCTTCACTGAGAAAGAGGTGGTTTGTAGAATGAAACAAGCTTTATGTTGCATGTTTCTCCCCGATAATGCCCAGAATGTTTATAAGACTGGAGACATTACATAGGGATACAAGTGCATAATTTTGCTGTGCAATGATATTTCTTCACTAGTTGGAGCTTGGAGTTGAACTATATTAAATGAAATAATAGTTATAATTATTGCAATATTAGCTGTTTGTTTATGTGTAAATATACTTTCTGTTTGCTGTCAGGCATGTACTACATTGTAAATTACCCCACCAAGAAATGTTTGTGTTTCAAGCGTCATGATACAGTGGGGAGAAGAAGTGGCCAAATTAATGCAAATTAATATTGAATGGCAAAATTGTAACACAATGTTAAACAGTTGTTCAATGGGCAGTTTGTGGAAGGATAAATGGGATATTGAACAACTGGTCTCCATTTTGAATCTGCACTGTGATTGCATGAACCCTACAGCTGTACAAACCCTGGCTTTTGCAATTAGACCGGGGGGAGTAAGAGTCTATTAACTGTTTATCATGATTAGCCACCCTTTTGTTTTTAGGAACAGAAAGATCAGGTAGATAAGAGGTGGATAACAAAAGTTGACAAACACCAGGGCCCATATTTATACTTTTTGACGCTAAACTGCGCTAACGCAGTTTAGCGTCAAAAAATTTAGCGCCGTCTAACGCCATTCTGAAGCGCCATGCGGGCGCCGTATTTATGGAATGGCGTTAGCCGGCGCTAGCAGACCGGCGCTGCCTGGTGTGCGTGGAAAAAAAACACGTAGACCAGGCAGCGCCGGCGTAGGGGGAAAATGGCGTTAGGGCGTCTTAAAATGGGGCAAGTCAGGTTGAGGCAAAAAAATCGCCTCAACCCGATTTGCGCCATTTTTTTCGACGCCCAGACGCCATTTAAATGACTCCTGTCTTAGTAAAGACAGGAGTCATGCCCCCTTGCCCAATGGCCATGCCCAGGGGACTTATGTCCCCTGGGCATGGTCATTGGGCATAGTGGCATGTAGGGGGGCACAAATAAGGCCCCCCTATGCCACCAAAAAAAATTAAAAAATATAAAAAATTATACTTACCTGAACTTACCTGAATGTCCCTGGGGTGGGTCCCTCCATCCTTGGGTGTCCTCCTGGGGTGGGCAGGGGTGGCAGGGGGGGTCCCTGGGGGCAGGGGAGGGCACCTGTGGGCTCATTTTGAGCCCACAGGCCCCTTAACGCCTACCCTGACCCAGGCGTTAAATAGTGGCGCAAATGCAGGGTTTTTTGACCCGCCAACTCCCGGGCGTGATTTTTGCCCGGCAGTATAAATACGACGAATTTGCGTCGCCGTCATTTTTTTAGACGGGAACGCCTTCCTTGCATCTCATTAACGCAAGGAAGGCGTTCACGCAAAAAAATGACGCTATTTGCCCATACTTTGGCGCTAGACGCGTCTAACGCCAAAGTATAAATATGGCGTTCGTTTTGCGCCGAATTTGCGTCGAAAAAAACGATGCTAATTCGGCGCAAACGGAGTATAAATACGGGCCCAGATGTCACAACTGCACCTGTTCTCAGAGAGAATGTATTCATGCTTTGATAAGATTCCTGTTAGTGTTTGGTTTAAACTTAACTTACAAAATCTATTATGTGGAAACATGTGTGACTCAGCTATTTCATTACATGTCAATAAAGTTCAAACAGAATAGAAACACTGCCCCAGTGTTGTGCGTACACTAGCACATCCAAGAGCTCTATTACAGTAAGATGATGTTGCCTGCAACATTCAGGCCCGTATTTATACTCCGTTTGCGCCGAATTAGCGTCGTTTTTTTCGACGCAAATTCGGCGCAAAACGAACTCCATATTTATACTTTGGCGTTAGGCGCGTCTAGCGCCAAAGTATGGGCAAATAGCGTCATTTTTTTGCGTGAACGCCTTCCTTGCGTTAATGAGATGCAAGGAAGGCGTTCCCGTCTAAAAAAATGACGGCGACGCAAATGCGTCGTATTTATACTCCCGGGCAAAAATCACGCCCGGGAGTTGGCGGGTCAAAAAACCCCGCATTTGCGCCACTATTTAACGCCTGGGTCAGGGTAGGCGTTAAGGGGCCTGTGGGCTCAAAATGAGCCCACAGGTGCCCTCCCCTGCCCCCAGGGACCCCCCCTGCCACCCCTGCCCACCCCAGGAGGACACCCAAGGATGGAGGGACCCACCCCAGGGACATTCAGGTAAGTTCAGGTAAGTATAATTTTTTATATTTTTTAATTTTTTTTGGTGGCATAGGGGGGCCTTATTTGTGCCCCCCTACATGCCACTATGCCCAATGACCATGCCCAGGGGACATAAGTCCCCTGGGCTTGGCCATTGGGCACGGGGGCATGACTCCTGTCTTTACTAAGACAGGAGTCATTTAAATGGCGTCTGGGCGTCGAAAAAAATGGCGCAAATCGGGTTGAGGCGATTTTTTTGCCTCAACCTGACTTGCCCCATTTTAAGACGCCCTAACGCCATTTTCCCCCTACGCCGGCGCTGCCTGGTCTACGTGGTTTTTTTCCACGCACACCAGGCAGCGCCGGTCTGCTAGCGCCGGCTAACGCCATTCCATAAATACGGTGCCCGCATGGCGCTTCAAAATGGCGTTAGACGGCGCAAAATTTTTTGGCGCTAAACTGCGTTAGCGCAGTTTAGCGTCAAAAAGTATAAATATGGGCCTCAGGCCCGTATTTATACTCCGTTTGCGCCGAATTAGCGTCGTTTTTTCGACGCAAATTTGGCGCAAAACGAACGCCATATTTATACTTTGGCATTAGACGCGTCTAGCGCCAAAGTATGGGCAAATAGCGTCATTTTTTTGCGTGAACGCCTTCCTTGCGTTAATGAGATGCAAGGAAGGCGTTCCCGTCTAAAAAAATGACAGCGACGCAAATGCGTTGTATTTATACTCCCGGGCAAAAATCACGCCCGGGAGTTGGCGGGTCAAAAAACCCCGCATTTGCGCCACTATTTAACGCCTGGGTCAGGGTAGGCGTTAAGGGGCCTGTGGGCTCAAAATGAGCCCACAGGTGCCCTCCCCTGCCCCCAGGGACCCCCCCTGCCACCCCTGCCCACCCCAGGAGGACACCCAAGGATGGAGGGACCCACCCCAGGGACATTCAGGTAAGTTCAGGTAAGTATAATTGTTTATATTTTTTAATTTTTTTTGGTGGCATAGGGGGGCCTTATTTGTGCCCCCCTACATGCCACTATGCCCAATGACCATGCCCAGGGGACATAAGTCCCCTGGGCATGGCCATTGGGCAAGGGGGCATGACTCCTGTCTTTACTAAGACAGAAGTCATTTAAATGGCGTCTGGGCGTCGAAAAAAATGGCGCAAATCGGGTTGAGGCGATTTTTTTGCCTCAACCTGACTTGCCCCATTTTAAGACGCCCTAACGCCATTTTCCCCCTACGCCGGCGCTGCCTGGTCTACGTGGTTTTTTTCCACGCACCAGGCAGCGCCGGTCTGCTAGCGCCGGCTAACGCCATTCCATAAATACGGCGCCCGCATGGCGCTTCAGAATGGCGTTAGACGGCGCTAAATTTTTTTACGCTAAACTGCGTTAGCGCAGTTTAGCGTCAAAAAGTATAAATATGGGCCTCAGATTTATTTGGGTATATTCATTACATCCTTGAATATCAAGTTTGAAATAACTAATGCTTGTTAAATGTCTCATTTATTATATCCAGTGCTTGTTGATTATGCTGATTGTATTCCAACTGCTCCAACTATAACTGCAAAAACATGTACTCTTCACCATGCGATCTGTATTGAACATGTGCCACAATCAGGAGGATAATTGGTCATTTCCATAGCAAGCAAACAACTATGTTTCCACCTGCTCCAACTGTAACCGCCAAAACATGTGTTCTTCACAATGTGATCTGTATTGAACATGTGCCACAATGAGGAGGTTAATTGGTAATTTCCTTAACAAGCAATCAACTGCCAAAAGTCACACGTGCACATTTGAGTATTTAAGGATGCCTGTGAGTCTGAGGCCTTGCTTGGCTTTGTACCTGTTGTTCTCCACCTGTTTCCAGTCAAGTCAAGTTTCTTGTCCTCCAGCCTACCTCTAGACAAGTTCCAGTGGAAGTCAAGTTCCTTGTTCTCCAGCCTGCCTCCAGTCGAGTTCCAGTGTTCCTCGTTCTCTGACCAGCTTCCAGTCGAGTTCCAGCATTCCTCGTCCTCTGGACAGCCTCCAATCGAGTTCTGGCAATCCTCAGCCTCCGGTCAGCTTCCTGCTGAGTCCCGGCTCTCCTCTTTTGTCTTCTGCCGACGATCCCTTATTTTCTGTAAAAGAGAGAAAGAAAGAAAGGTGAAAAAATCCAGTTTGGGTTCTTCTGAAATTTCAAAGCATGTAACTTCATTTCAAGGTAAAGAAAGATTAATCACTTACATGAAACAAAACAGAGCTCTGTCTTTTAAATAATTTATGACAATAAGAACTAGCATGATTTGTCATTTTGGTGGGAATTCAAGATACTACTAAACAGACAATAAGGAAAGACGTATTTCCTGTAAAAAGCGCTCCCCGGAGAATTATGAGTTTGGAAATAGAGCAAGTTTATCGAAACTATTGTTGGCAAGAGATTACGACAAAACACAGAGAAGCCCTTTAGTCAAGTTGATTGTTTTTGAGTTTGGACATCGCTTCAGAGACTCTGAAAGTATTGTAAAAAGAGGAAGAGACTTGTTCAGCCTTACAGAAACGTATGAACAATGTGTCAACAATGTATAATTTTGCAATAGTTTATGCAAGTTCAAAGTATTAATGGAATAATTTTATGGCAAGACAGGAGGCTAGCATTATGCATTAATCCTTTATTCACTACTTCATTTGCAGCCCAGAATCCTAAAAAACAAGAACCCAGTATTTTGAGAAATCAGAAGTCCTGATGCTCAACACAACATGCAGTCCAGGGTCCCGCAATCTGATCCTGCAGTCCACAAAGCAGAAGCTGGTATTTTTTCATTTTCTCCTCCCAAACCCCACTTTCCCTTAAGGACTTGCAAAATAGCAATGTACTCTTCATAACAGTAACATTAGTCTTCACTGGGCTTGGGGAATTGTCATCGCCCCATCAGAATGTCTGGAATTCAGATGCATGACTCACACAGAACAGCCAGCATCTGGCAGAGCATACTCGGAAGTCAACTGCTATTAACTGTCAAGCTTAAGTTTACATAAATATACCTCCACAACTGTTTTTGATTGCTGTCTCTCATTAATAGACAAACATACCTGATTTGTGATTTCACACTGGGAGTCATCTGTAGGCTTGCACCTAGACACCAATGCAATGGAAGGAAACAAAGGTACAAAACTTATCACTTCACAAAGTACTTTAAAGAAACTATGATATGGAGTCAGGTTTTTGACTTTGTTCAATCCCCTTATGTAAGAGTTGTGCATGCACTGTATGAATTGCAGATGTATCTGTGCGTGTGAATTATTACACAAATAACAATTTAAGTGGCAGTTACTAATTTACTTGTATTTAATACTTTTGTATAGCTTCTCATTGCAGTACAGGGTGCAGAGCACTTTACATTACATACAGAGAGACACAAAATCATACAGGTATGTAAATCAATGTGCAGGAAACGTTAAGTGAGACAATGAGGGTTATAAAGTGTAGGAGTCATATTTCACTTCATACAAGTAGCTCATGTTAAGAGTGTGTGTTCGGTACATAATGATTGGAATTGTCTGTACTAACAAGATGTTATTAGTACCCAATTGGAACTTAGAATAACAACAGATCGAGAAAAAACAGTTCGGATCTAAACCTATGACTTGCTATCCGAATGTAGATGCTCAATGCTGGTTCATAGCTCACTGTGCTATTGTGGGCTGCAGCTTATGACATGGAAGTAACACAAAGATTTCTGTGTCAAAAGCAAGTTTGTGAACTACATGTTATACGGTGTGCTTTGCAGCAGGATCATTAACATTTGGTACTGTGTCAAAACTACGACTGGCAAAACCACTGAACTCTACTGGTGCTATATTAACCACCAGAGTTATTTTGCTGTTAATATTCCTTTCTTTCCCTCAAGTTGATCCCCACTTTATGAGTTTTCAGAGTACATTTTTTCCCAATTCCAGCACTGGTCTGAGTGTAAAGAAATGGACGGGTAGAAGTGAAGACAAAGGTGGGCGGCAGCAATCATGGCGTCTGTATACCAATAGTGTCAAGTTAAGTCAAGTTTATTAAGTGCATAATTAATTAAAACCAAAACATCATACATTTAAAAATACTAACTCACTCCATGCAAATAAAAACCCTCCATTATAGTTTAAAGTCCTTCACAATAAATGATTCCATAAAATCTCAGTATGAATAACATTATATAAAATATGAGCCACTATTAATTGTCATTGCTGAACAATATCCTTCTAAATTGGAGTGTATACTTTATAATTATGACTCTCATAAATGTAGCAATAAAGTGCAACAAATTCTTACTCCCCTAGTCCTATATATGTGAATCCAAGTGTGTTATAGAAATATCATTAAAATACTGAAGTTTTTCATCGTCATCCTTTCATAATTTTTGAATATTGTATTATAAAATCATTAGCAGTTAAGTTAGTGCTTGAAGATACAATAGTACTTCAATGGATACTATACAGGGGAGCCATAATCGGCAATGATCTTCAGAGTTTCACAGCTTATAAACCAGCAAGGACTGTTAAATTAAAAGGCCTTACCTATTAAAAGATAAAAACAATTTAGCTTATATCACCTAGAAGCGTTCCCCTTAGTAGTTAACAATGTCTGTCGATCCCTAAACCTTTCAAGAGTGTGGAAAATAATATTTTGGCCTATAGCTTAATTATTTTACGCATGACCATCTAGCTGACCGACTTCATAAGATGGGAATCATAGGTCATCTTCTGCTGAGATAAATCAGTTATTTAGCGTCCCCATATTTTATTTAACCTAAGTGATGAGCAAAGGATAGCTTTTTAGATGTCAAACGTAAAAACGTTGTAAATCTGGCATTCAAAGTATTGTCAGAAGGGTTAAAACAAGCGATCACTGCTTCTCTACAGTACTGTATGCCTTTGATAGAGTCTAGTGCTCATTCAATAGGCTGTTACAGATACAAATCAAATGGGTGACATCTTCCACTCCACAGCCACACAGCCTGCACTGGAGGATTGATGCAGTACGTTCCCAAGGGGCTTCAAATGCGCCACCTGGAATAAGGCTGAATCAATGTTTGACAAATAGGTCTTTGTCAGCTTCTGACCACCCAGTCTCCAAATATGGCTGATATTTTTTGGTTTTGTACTCATTCATTACCATCCATGAGTGCGACGGGTTTGCTAACAGGCTCTTATCCATGAGTACTGATTTCTTCTTCGCTATATGGTTTAAGATTTTTTTAAAGGCATGAGAGGAGAGATTTACATCCCACAGTTCATGTACCTCCAAATCTTACAGAGCCTGGTCTAACTACTGTCTAGATTTAGCTGTGGGATTAGAACTGATCTCCTTCCAGAGTGCCTGGCAAACTTGATTCCCCCCTGTTGACTGTATGTGTTTCCATGTTTTAATGTAACTGCACTTCCTGGCTATGTTTTGATTTAAATAACCATACTCCAGCCTACTTTGAGTTTGGGAGGTACTCACTGGTAGTAGGAATAAGGACCTAAACACTTTCCCAATTATTCCATTCAAGATGTCGGCGTCTTGTCCTCACAGAGCTTCACTACCGTACACTATAGTTGAAAATAGTTTAGCCACAATCACTTGTAGCAGGGGACGATAGCTAGGTCCGTTAAGCGACCTTGTGAGAGTGCGAAAAGCAAGCAGTAGAGCATTTCCTTTTCTATGTAAGTCCTGCTTCTAAGGGAGAAAGGAACCCCACTTATCAAATAAAACACCCAGGTATCTATAATGGTTGACTGGTTCTAGTACCTCCCCTTATGTATACCACTTATTGTCTCAAAAAATGTTTTTACTAACTCCCATCACTTTTTTTTTTTCTGATTGATTTTCATTCCATTTTGCTCAGCAAATTCAATTAAATTAATGATAAAACGACATAATCCTACTTTAGCTTGACTCAGAAGTACTACATCATCGTTGTAGACTAGATTAGAAATGAGCATCTCACTGACCTTAGGAGAATTTGCGTTCACCTTATTAAGCTTAAAAGTCAAATCTGATAGGAAGAGATTAAAAAGGTACGGAGCCAATATGCAGCCCTGTTTCAATCCTTGTTTTATCTCAATTTTTCTTGGAAGAAAAGATCCATCCCCTATCTTTACTCTAGTCCATGTATCTGTATATAACTGCTGAATAGCTTTTAGTAATTGCTCAGGTATGGCCCAGGTGGCTAGCTTTTCCCATAGGTGGCTTTGCTGTACCAAGTCGAAGGCTGATTTAAAGTCTACAAAACACAAATACAAAGATTGATTTTTTTGTTTGCATTTGCCAATGATGATCGAAAGAGTTAAAAAATTTGTAGCCATTCCAGGGCCCTTTACAAAGCCCGACTGATTGGGAGGTGTTAGAAACTGTGTCTTTGATTGACAGTCAGGTTACCCCCTGTTCAAGCAAGGTTCCTCACTCTAGTCAGGGTAAAAGAGAATCACCCTCAGCTAACCCCTGCTTACTCCCTTGGTAGCTTGGCAGAGCAGTAGGTTTAACTTCAGAGTTCTAGGTGTAAAGTATTTGTAACAACACACATAGTAACGTAATGAAAACACTACAAAATGACACAACACAGGTTTAGAAAAATAGGAAATATTTATGTAAATAAAACAAGACCAAAACGATAAAAATCCACAATACATAAGTCAAGTTATCAATTAAAAAGTAAAAAGAGTCTTTCTGTAGGTTAAAAAACACACTAACACTGTTAGCGTGAAAATTTACATTGGGTGCGTCAAAAATAACACCGCACGGGCAAGGGTTCATCAAAAAGGGTGTGCGGTGCGTCAATTCCACTCACAAGCTGCACCTTGCGTCGTTTCTCCTTTCGTTGGGTCGGGCGTGTCATTCCTTCTCTCCGCGGGAGAGCAACGCGTTGATCCGGTCAGCACTTTCGGGTCCGGGCAGGCTTGTGTTGTTTTTACACGTCTAGCGGCGCTTGCGTCGGAAATCCAGCCGCAGGGTGATCCGAAAAACACGCAGCGTGGGTTGAGATCTCCCAGCCTCCGTCAGCGATGCTGCGCATCGTTTCTCCATCTCTTTGCGTCAATTCTTCAGTCGCATTTCCAGCGAGTGTCGATTTTCAGCCACGGAGCCGACGGCGTGTCGTTTCTTCAGCCGCAGATCTGAGTTGCGTCAATCTTTTCCCCGCACGACTCTCTGTGCGTGGATTTCCTCCTCTTAGGCTGCCAGCTTCTCCTTCCTGGGTCTCAGGAACTGGATGGGCACCATGGGTCAGAGTAGGAGTCTCTCCAGAGAATCCAGATGCTGGCAGAGAGAAGTCTTTGCTGTCCCTGAGACTTCAAACAACAGGAGGCAAGGTCTAAATCAAGCCCTTGGAGAGTTCTTCTCAAGATGGAAGGCACACAAAGTCCAGCCTTTGCCCTCTTACTCTGGCAGAAGCAGCAACTGCAGGATAGCTCAACAAAGCACAGTCACAGGCAGGGCAGCTCTTCTTCCTCAGCTCTTCTCCAGGCAGAGGTTCCTCTTGTTTCCAGAAGTGTTCTAAAGTCTATGGTTTTGGGTGCCCTTCTTATACCCAATTTCTCCTTTACAGTAGGCCTACTTCAAAGTAAAGTCTCTTTTGAATGTGAAATCCTGCCTTGCCCAGGCCAGGCCCCAGACACTCACCACGGGGTTGGAGACTGCATTGTGTGAGGGCAGGCACAGCCCTTTCAGGTGTGAGTGACCACTCCTCCCCTCCCTCCTAGCACAGATAGTTCATCAGGATATGCAGGCTACACCCCAGCTCCCTTTGTGTCACTGTCTAGTGTGAGGTGCAAACAGCCCAACTGTCAAACTGACCCAGACAGGGAATCCACAAACAGGCAGAGTCACAGAAATGGTATAAGCAAGAAAATGCTCACTTTCTAAAAGTGGCATTTTCAAACACACAATCTTAAAATCAACTTTACTAAAAGAGGTATTTGGAAATTGTGAGCTCAGAGACCCCAAACTCCACATGTCCATCCGCTCCCAAAGGGAATCTACACTTTAATCAGATTTACAGGTAGCCCCCATGTTAACCTGTGAGAGGGACAGGCCTTGCAACAGTGAAAAACGAATTTGGCAATATTTCACTGTCAGGACATATAAAACACATTACTACATGTCCTACCTTAACCATACACTGCACTCTGCCCTTGGGGCTACCTAGGGCCTACCTTAGGGGTGCCTTTCATGTACGAAAAGGGAAGGTTTAGGCCTGGCAAGTGGGTACACTTGCCAAGTCGAATTTACAGTTATAACTGCACACACAGACACTGCAATGGCAGGCCTGAGACATGATTACAGAGCTACCTATGTGGGTGGCACAACAAGTGCTGCAGTCCCACTAGTAACATTTGATTTACAGGCCCTGGTACCTCTAGTGCACTTTACTAGGGACTTACTAGTGAATCAAATATGCCAATCCTGAATAAGCCAATTACATACACATTTTGTAAAGGAGCACTTGCACTTTAGCACTGGTTAGCAGTGCTAAAGTGCCCAGAGTATCAAAAACAGCAAAAGAAGAGTCCAGCACACACAACAACCTGTGGAGCACAGGCAAAAAGTTAAGGGAGACCACGCCAAGGATGAAAAAGTCTAACAGGAGGAATAATATTATTCCAGGTACGAAGATGCTCTAGTAATAAACCAGAAGAGTGTTTGGCCTTTGCCTCCATTAAGGTAATCAGACGATAATTCTCTGGGTCAAATTTGCTGCCTCCTTCGAACATTGGATGGATTATTGCACCTCTCCAACAGTTTGGAATGCTTCCTAGTTCTACACAGTGGTTACAAATCGGGACAAATCTTTCTGACCAGAGTACTGAGTTCATTTTAAACAATGCATTTGTGATCCCATTTGGACCATGGGCCCCGGCACTCCTGCTGTACTTTATTAGATTGGCAACCTCCGCCACTGAGAAGATTAAATTAGCGGCTTCCTTTTGGACAATTGGGGGCTTAGATATAACTCCTTCTGGGCATAACTCATTTCACTTCCAAGTTGTTAGTGTCTTCCTTATTTTCACTACATCCATTGAAATGATGAGCTAATTAATCACTCCATGAAGATTCTGAAATATTTGAACTAGTTAGGTTTTTTACTTAGGAATAATGCCTTTGCCCAAAAGTCTTGACTTTTCTGTAATTTATAGTCCGATATTAGTTTCCAATAGATATTATTGATGGTTTTTAGATCAACCTTAATTTGACAGTCAGTTGGATTTTGCATCATGAGGGCTGAAATTTTTATTTTATTTTTTGTCTTAACCCGCCCCTGGTTCTGCAAGGTCTTTTGTGGTCGGTCCTGTTTCGGGAGAGGGAGAAGAGCTTGTCTTTATAATTGGGGGGGGTCCATTAAGACATCTTTTAATTTATTCCTGGCTTTCTGTTTAAAAAAAATAAAAAAATTTAGTAACCGGCTTTTCTAAGTGAATGGGGTGCACCACCAGTTTGGGAGAGGGGGAGGGATTTAATGAATTTGAATCTCGGAATGACGACCTTTCTCGCTCTCAGAAGGTCTCAATAGACATGCATTTTAGGTGGGTTCTCCCCCTGACCATACCCCAGCTCAAAGGCCACCTCAGATACTGTGGTGCAGGGAGCCCCGGGCTTCAGTGGCCCCCCTCAGCATAGTACTCTGGTCTCAGAGCTCCTGAACGAGTCTAAAAGGGGGACCCTTCATGTACTGTGCAGGGGTACCCCCCTCAAGTTCCCTTAGCCACTGCTGCATATTAACTGTCTCTCCAAAGAACACACCTCACTCTCCCATAGGCTGAATGTGCTGAGGCCAGCCAATGAGACAGAGAAAGGGGGAGTGGCCTGGTGTTGCACTGAGCCTGGTGAAAGCTTCAGGCAATAATCTTTCACACCATGATCCCTGACAAAATTGACAAATGTAGCTCAGAATCTCTGATCATAGGTTTGTCTCAAACACAACTTCCTCTCCTTCCCCCACACACACACACGACTGCCCACCACCCTGATTCTGTCAAATATCGATCAGCCCGTCGTTTTGTAAAGTACATTATGGAGCAGGTATGGTTATGGGGCAGTTGGGGATTTACATGAAGAATTATGTATGGCTTGTTTGTGCAGATGGTGGAATTCACAGCACTTGCAGTTTGCAAAAATATATATTGCGTGTTTACAGTACTACTTGTTTCCCATAGCTTTAGAAATATTATTTTGAACATTAAAGTTGCAATACACAATACTTTAATTTCCTGTAGCATATTACGCATATGATTTATAAATGGCCCACTTCCTGCTGCTAGAATGAGACATGATAATTCATAGTGGAGTAGATCTAATTTCGTAAGGTAGTTACTCAAATAAATGCTTCATAACACTAGAGAGGGTATTGGTTCACCATAATGTAAGGTATTAGGCAATGCATTAAGCTTGGAGTCAATGCATGACTGAGCTGGCATTGTATAAGGTAGCCTATGCGCTGCTTTAATATGCACTGTGATTTACAAGTGGGCAATTTGAACGGACTGTTATTTGACTAACTTTATGAAAAGTACTCCCTTTCACCCAATGACTGAACATTACAGCCCTGGCGTTTTCCTATGGCGGGACCTGTCTGTCATGTTAACATGCCTTGTTGCTCTGCAGTGCCCTGCGAGTGTGCACAGAGCTCCCTACTAGCCATGCTACGGACAATTTAAGCTCGAGGTTATCTGGAAATTGGAGATTTTAGTCATGGGCATGTTGTTTTTTAGCGTGAAGCTCTGCCGTCCCTTTTCTCTTCCCCTCTTTCTGCGCTGCAAGGTGACTTAAGCAACATGTTGGCGCTTTATAGCTTACTTATGTAAATACCTAAATGTATTTTAATGCAGCGAATTTACCTTTCACATTTGGATCGAAAATATTTCAACTACAGAGCGGAGCACCCGTGGATGGAATGCTTTGTTTGAAAACTGTTTTTTGAAGATACAGTTAATCTTTCCCCAACAATACGCTTGCACTTGACAAGTTAAGAGTTGAACTCTTGCCCTAAAATATTAGGGGTGAGAAGCCAGTCACATATCTTTGTCACCTCACCAATAGTGGCTCGCGCATGAGGTCATCCGAGCAGAACTCATCAGAAATATTCCCTGCACTCCAAGGGTCTGGAGCTGGCAGTGCCGCCTCGTAGTGGTGGTGCCACACAGCAATGACAGGGAAATATTTCGAAAGTTCATGGGTGATGGGCGAGCTTTTTTTGTTTTTTCAAGTGGTTTAATAGTTTTCTGCTAGAGAGATGGGTCGTGGTGCTGTGGCCATGAACTGTTGATAACGCGTCCAGTCCTAATAAATTACTTATACCTGGACAGTCGGAGGTCGGTGAACCTTTTAGCCGAGTTGGGCTCTCCTCATCCTAGAATAGTCGGATCTCTCAAATCAATAATCAATAACCATTTTAATCAATACCCGATGCTCAATTTACTAAATCAAACAACACATTACAATCAATAACAATCGGCATTTTGACACAACATGTCCTTTCAGTCATGAATAACCACACCAGTTTATTTGAAGTTAATGAATTTGCTCCCTATATTAACAAAGCTAAAACAATATATATGAGTCTCAAAATCAAATGATATATGTATACGAACATTACTAGCTGTCCATAACGGCGGAAGAAACGCAATCTACGCAAAATCTGAATTATAATACACTCGGTTATAGCAATGCAAATCACTAATATGAGTAATTGAATTTGACTAATTGCATACATCGGATACCTCGACTAACGTCTAATTAGCATTGGCATGTGGGGCTTCATGCAAAACGAATTTAGTCAACACAAATTTGGAAAACTTCTAGCTTGGGCCCTGTCAAAATAGCAGTTGGTACCTAAGAAGGAAAACACAATGCATAATACAGTTATCCTTTCATAATTACCAAATACAATCAGCATTCAAGAAAGTCTTCGTCCTTCAGGTACCGGTTCGATCAGCATGGGGCAGATTTCAAAGGGGCAGAGTTAAGGGCAAGTTTCCTTGCAGCAGCAAGGAGAATGGGGTAAAGTTACTGCATGGGCAAGACGGGGCAAATTAAAGTTAAAGTCTCTAGGGTGAGAATTCTTAAAGTCTCTTTCTCTGGAACAGAGAAAAGGGCATTAAGATGTCGTCTAAGATGGCGTCTGGCATTTGGCTTCAAAGATGGCATCAAGGAAAAATGGCTGACTTCTCTTTGTCCGGTGGGTTTAAGTAAGAAACATTCCAAATTCTTCAGGTTCTTCCATTGGATGGTTCATAGGGTGGCTTCAATTTGACCAATGAATAGTGTCTTTCTCCTAGTACTCATTTATGCATACATTGTCCTTGGGGCCTTGGAACACAAGTTGCAACAAAGTTTGCCAATTAATTTTATCTTAAAGCCTTTATTGTCTGCACCTGCAGGAGCTGACCTTGTATCAAAGGGGATGAAACCGTCCTAGCACGAAACCTTGGAGATAAGTGCATTAGTAATTTCTACTGGAAAAATACAACCTTTAAAGTGAAATAATATATCTTTGTTAGGGCAAGTGAAAACCATGCAGTTAAATTTGAGACCAGGCGACTAGGCCAAAGCCTCTACTAAATTTAAGCTAAGCATAAAACAGTTTCAACAAGAAAATCATAGAACACAACTGCAATTATGACGGATTACTACATTTGTCAATTCTTCATGATTAATTAAGCTTGTTTATATTAATGGCGAACTACTCCGTGGGCACAATTTCCCACGTACATTAGTTTTCTTTGCTAAAATCACACTACCTTATACGATTTTGTTACATGATATATGAATATATGTTGGTCCTTCTTTTCTGCGTCATCATTGTCCAGCTGAACCCCGACTGTGCGTGCTTCAGAGGCACGTGATGAATGCAGTTGACAGTGTGCTGCATGTAATGCAGTCAATGAACATGAGATCACAGTGCGAGGCACCCCCTACCAGGCTGTAGCACAGGTGTATAGTGGAGAGACAACTTTGGGAGGCTCCTTGGTGAGACAGAGTTCTCCAGGAGTCTTTTTCAGTCCTCAGACTTCTTGGAATGCTCATAGTCCTTTGGCTCGGTTGTGTGTCCAGAACAGATGGGCTCCTCATCCTCGTTCAGTCTTTCTTTGGTCAGTGCAGCTCTGCTCCTGCAAGCTTTGCCCAGATTCTCACCCTTCCAACCCCCGGAGTTTACAGTCCCCCAACACCCTGGAGTTTCCAGCATCTTTAGCTCTCTACTCTGGTCCTTGGGTTAGTCCCAGCATTGGGGCGGCAGATAGCAGCAGAGGCCTGCCCTGTGTTCATCATCTTCTCTCAGGTAATGCTGTAGAAACTCTGGGCCCTGGAAGCAAGGCAGGCACCAATCAGACCGTACCAGTATTAAACCTGCTGGCCAATCAAGGCAGAGATCATCTTACCAGGATTTATTCCAAGCATCTACAGTGGAGGGAGAGGGGACACAACTGCTGGCGTTTTCCAGGAGTACTCTGGAATTCTTAGTGAATTCCATGAATGTTGAAATCTTCCTGTACATGCTGGAGTACAGGAGTACAATTTCTACTTACCTAGCTTGCCTTGTGAATCAGACTGCTGGGGAACATGCTCCTGCTGCTGACTACATCACAACAAAACATAGACAGTGGTGGCAATAGTTTATACAATGTCTGTTTACAACAGCCATCACATGAAAAGTTACCAATTTACTTTTGCAAATTACCCAGAGCTGAACCACATTCTTCGTGCTGGCTTTTAATAACTTTGATTCGCTATATCAGAAAGCAACTTTGATTGGAATATGGATATAAAGGATGGATTATGGGTGGATGTTGTGGCAAGTATGTCAATTCAATAATTATTATATCATATTTTATTCCAGAAGCCCGGTTTAAGGGGTTCACAATATTAATGCCAATTAAAATGGTGATCATCCAAATTCCTTGCTAATGTTTTTTTAACCCGTGCACATTTGCTGGGGCTCTAAAGGTGTTGCGTTTGCGCTCATCGAATAAAAGTGCTGTGGTGCCTCTGGTAACTTTACTAACAGCTTTGGGTCTGTGATGCTTCTCTCTGAAGGAAACAAATGCATTCGCACAGTACAGCGGCAGCGAGAGTAGATGTACCAAGTGGTTAATTTGAGCCAGTCTTTGCAGGATGGGACCGCCAGCACCCTTTTCATTAAACAGACTCCTTGTTATTTTACCTCATCAGAGCAAGAATGAGACCGGGAAATAGGGAGGAAGAGAAAGACGTAAAAAGTGTGACAAAGGAAGAAAGCAGGGACCTGAAATAGCGAGATTAAGGGGGAGGGTGTGTTTGTTAGTTGATTTTTTTGGCATGAGGTGGAATCAAAACTATATTGCCTTGGTATTCGGAACAGCAACATTCAATAGTGCCTAGCAAAGTTTGGGCCCCAACGCTTAGCCTCATCACCTCTCTCCCACATACTTCTCTTGTTCAAAATCCTCTGGTCACTCCCCTCAAGTAGATGTGCAAACTGCCCCATCATATGGTGAAATGTAGAAAGCAACTCCCCTAGTTTTCTTGGACAAAGTTTTCTTTGCCAATTGTTTCGTTTATTTTTGTTAAAGGGAGAGCCAACTCAGGGATTTGCCCCTTTCTGTCTCCAATTAAGGTGATTCCCTATGGTGAGCCAAATGAACCGGTCCTGCCTTCATAGCTCTTTAAGTTACACTATATCCATTTCTTTTGGGCATTCTTGTGCATGCACACATGGCACACAAAATGTATTGCAACAGAGGAATTGTCAAAGCCAACATTGGTCTGACTTGCAGGGTATTTCCTGGCTATACATCATGCCTTTGCCTGTGAGTGCCTCTTCAATGGATGAGTTCCCTTTAAAAACCAAAGGATCATCCCTTCTTGGCAACATACTGTGGCATCTTGGCATGCTAAAAAAATCATCATCACCATAATCAAATTCATAACTAAATTTTAAAGGCCACAACACAGTAGACGAAGAACACTTCGATTGTCCAATTCAAAGTGTTGTGTACCACATGCCTGTGATAGATCTTTACTCATTTTGGATCACAGCGTCACCAATAATTATTTGCAAATTCAAAACAATAACGGACATAGAGGTCTGGCCAGAACACTAATTTTCTTACTGGAAAAATTCCCGCAGAAAAACTTAGACCTACCTCCATTCCTACAGGAATTTCAAAATGAAAACAATTGTCACTTAAAAATTAACATATATACATATAGTGGGCTTTTGGTCAGAGGCTTGTCATTGAACTGATAGATTTCTCGTTTATCAATTTTCTTTGCTTGTTATTTTTTGACTTTCCTCTGTTTACTGTTTGTCCAGCCTCTTAAACATTTCTTCTTTGCTTTTTTTCTAATTTGATGACTTGTTCACTTCCACTGCTTGCATTAAGGGAACTGCTTTTTTTAAAGTTTTCTCTAGGACTCCAGGTGAATGCATTTGTTTTCTTGCTCTCTTCCGTATGTGGAGGTTTCCTCCTTTAAGTCCAGCCAGCTCTCCTGCTAGGTTTAACAAAATGTTTAATCCCTCCACTCCTCTGTTGTTTCTCCGCCCCCCCCCTCCCAATCATGTCATGCGTGGTGTTGACTTCCTTCTCCAGTCCCCACCCAGTCCTTTATTGTTCCCTGCCCCTCTCTGTTGTATTTATTTTTCTTTTTGTTTGGAGGTCCTGGCAGCTACAATTTGATGCAGGACATTCCTTTCTTATCGCGTACTTGTGCACTTGCTGCACATTTTTTTATTACGTTTTATGGAAAAGTATGTGGAATTTGGATCCACTTTCCATTGATATATGCTTCCATTACAGTTTTTCTAGAGTTATTCTATCAAAAAATATTTGTGAAAAAACTCGCCCAGAGAATTCAATTATCTGTACTCAAATGATGTTATTTCTTTTCTATCTAAATCAGTTGATGCCATTTAACTATTATTCATATATTAATGTTAAAAATACCCTTTCTTCAAAAGTATTTTTATTTTATTTTTAATTGCTGACTTTAACCTTTAATATTTAGTCCCATTAAAAACTCCCAATAACATGCCTTACTTTTAAATTGATAACTCTGAAATGTTATAACACTCTTACTATTTTTTTTAATTAGCAATTGTAACTAGAATTAAACTAACACTTTATTCATTTATTTAATTTAGTATATAAAAATATTGCAAAGTACAACTACATTGAGTGAATAATAAAAGTTTGGTATGGTTTCAATACTGAAGAAAATTTTATTACACTTTACAACACAACACTTTACAGTTGTAATAGTTTAAGAACTTTTAATAGCTAAAGTTTTAAATGATGTTTTTTAGACTGTCAATCAGAAGACATCACTGTATTGACAATCAGAAAGCTTAAATGTAGTAGGCAAGATGTTACCCATCAGTAGAAGGGATCTCTTTTAAGGCGAATGTTACAGATTTCTAAATTACTAATCATTGCATGTTATTCCAATCTGAATTAGTCATTTGCTGTAAAGATAGCTAAAATACAAAAGTAAAGTCTAACAAAAAACAGTACATTTAAAATGTCACAAATGCTCCTCAAGTGGTGGCACCTGAGCTTTCCATACAGTTGGGAATTAATCAGTAGACTTAAGAGTAATTGATTTGGGCTAACGTGCAGGCTGTGGGGGTTCATTAAGGGTGACAGTTTTCTCTCGGATTCTAATTCCATGGGCTGACATATGCATGAGCAAAATTAGACCTAGACTTTGGGGGCTAACACTTCAACACTGAGGTTGGCGGGAGGAAGGAGGTGATAATAGCTTTACTGCTCGCATATGCAGGTAAAATAGGATATTAATTAACCTTCCTTCGCTGTTATGCGCACTCCCGAGTGGTCCAGGCTCATAATTGTGGGCGATGAGGGTAATTAAAACAATAACACATAATTATGTCTGTGCAGTGAAGTCGAAATAGCTCACCATTTTTTGTTTAACTTTGGTGCACATGTCTAATGTGATGATCACAGGATCTGTCTTTCCAAACAAGTAGAACCAAAGATAGGGTGAACAAGAAAGGGTTCCAATAACGATACCTAAGTGAGGAGATCAAAATGAAGGGGATATTGTGTGTGCATGTGTTTCTCAGAGAGGAAGAGAGGATGCTGATTCCCATGTGACACCTATTCTCTGTGTGCGTACAAGGGAAACATCACTGATGATGCTCATGTGGTAGATAGTTCATGTGTGGGAAGTTTGCACTGCTTGTTCTGTACTTCTGTGTGTGTGTTGGGGAAAACCTGAATTGCTGATGGCGGCCAAGCGGTAGCTGTGGTTTGTGTTTTTGGGTGGGTGTGTGCTACTGCGGACTCTATACTAAATGTTGCACACGTGTGCAAGCACGTTGGATGTTTGCATTGCTGACACATATATGATGCCTCTGTAGTGTGTCTGCATATATGTAATTAACATACACTGCAGTTGCCTATCCTATAGACTTTGGATCAAATGTAAGAAAAGTGGTTCTGCATTCTATGCAGCACCATTTTTCATGAGCCCCTTAGCGCCCCCCTAATGCCACCATGTGTGCGCCGTATTAGACATACGGCGCACCATGGCATAGGTTAGGGACAATAGCGTCATCATTTTTGACGCTATTGTAGTACATTGCAGGATTAATCCTGAAAGGTAAATAGGGGCCCATTAAGAACAATGGTGTGCCCCCTTTTAACACCTGCTTTGGGCAGCCATTAAAAATTGCCGTTAAAAATGGCACAGTGGAATCTCGTAGATTCCACTGCACCATTTATGCGGTCCCCCTAACAGGGGAATACCCCCCTTGCATACATTATACCTGTTGCAGGTATATTAAGGCGCAAGGGGTTACCAAGTGGCGTAATGCATGCATTGCACCACTTTGTAAATCAGGTGCAGCTAATTTGGCCTCGTAGAGCCACATTAGCGTCATAAAAAATGAAGCTAAAGTGGTGCAAGGAGGCGCTAAGCCTTCTTAAATCTGGGCCATTGAGTATAAGAGGGAAATTTCCACTACCTATGACCATATGGAACTTGTCCTATGTGTAGAGGAATCTTGCACACCCTAGTATCCTGCTCTCATACTTGCAGCCGGAGCTCTGTTGCCCTTTGCAACCTTTGCTACCCCCTTCTTAGTTCCAGTCATTTTATTAAGTGAAAAGTTGATCCGCGTGGTTTCAAATGTACAGCACACATCGCAAGGGGTACAAGTGTGCAGCACTACAAGAAACATTCTGTGTGGGAAGGAAACATCTGGTGTAGCAACCCAGGTGCTTTCTGTGTTTTGCGGAAACGTAAAACATATTTTCAAATACAACAGTCAAAATGATTGGCATTCCAAGTCTTGTTTATCGCTGCATTAATTCAAAATTGTCTGTTTCTTTCCATGAACAATGATACATTGTTCAGAAGGCTATAATGGGAAAGAGCCAGAACGTACTAAAGATTCCAGCAAGATCCAGACATTAATCTGTGGTGTTTCAGATAATGATAAGTGTATCCAAATTATATCACATTATTGGGCACAGTCAGCTGTATTTGGTAAGGATGATCCAGTGGCCGCTACCACTGAATGGGGGTGGCGGGGTGAGGAGGGGGAGATGGATATTAAAAAAAAAAAAGAAAGAAAAGAAAACCACTTACCTCAGCTACTGAAATGGGTTTATCTCCTCCATCCTCTTCCCGGAGGAGCACACAGGCTTTAAAACTCCCCTCCAATCACGACGCTGCTGTCATGAGCATGACAGCAGTGCCGTGATTAGTGTGAGCACCCTGCTTCGGCGCTCACACAGGGAGTAGGACTCTGTGCACTTTCTCGTCCAGGCTGTTCAATACAACTAGGTGGAGAAATGCAAAGTGCGCATGACTGTTTGGCGGCCCAACAAGGCTGGACAAAGCGTCATGCATACTTCTGTGCACCAACCACGCCTCCTTCCAGCCCCGCCCCACCCTAACCTAGCTCACAGAAAAAATTAAATGGTAATGCTTCGTTATTATCATTTTACTTTTCCTTCCCCTTCTGCTGGAAGCAGGGGGGGGGACGCTCCTCCGCCTTTGCGAAGGAGCCACCCCTGGGAGAATCAGCATGAGTGATGGATTATGATTTCAGGTCCTTGACAGTCCATGACACCCTGTAGTTTCCCTCTTCGTAAAGCCCTGCATGTGGTCTGCCTGTGCTGAAACAATGAACAGTGAGTGACAAGTACGGCAGTACGAATAGAAAATGGGAGGCACCTATCCTCGTGCCATACTTATCCTCAAGAGTATGTGTTCCTTTTTGTGTGCAAAGTTTATCAATGTTATCGATGTTCTCTCACTGCCAAGATTTTTTCGCACTTAGAAGTAATTTTGGCCACACAGTGGGGCATATTTACAAGAAAGTGGTGCATCTTTTGTCGCCCCTGCCCCACCTAACACCATGGTTGCGCCATATTTACAATACGTCACACCATCGCGGTCAGTAAGACAACAGCATCAAAATTATTGACACTTTTGTGGAGTTTTGCTGCACTAGAAATTTTTTTTTATGCTAGTGCGGCAAAGCACAGGGAGGCTCCTTGATTAAAATGGGTGCGTCATTTTAACGCCCTCTCTGAACAGGGGTTAAAAATGATGGCAAAATGCCTCCCTGCATTGGACCACCCCCCTTGCATAAGATATGCCTGGCACAGGCAAAATGTAGCGTATGGATTTACAAAGTGGTGCAATGTAAGCATTGTGCCACTTTGTAAATACAAGGTGGGAGATAGACCTCCTTAATGCCACCTTAGTGTAAAAAAAATGACTAGGGACCTGTAAATATGCCCCAGTGAGTTAAATTTTACCCTACAAACTGGATCATGTTTGCTGATTTTCTCCATGCTTTTTAATGCAACATGTTATTGCGGCAGAAGAACAATAGACGTCGATTCTGAAAGCTATTAAAGCATGTCGATACAGCTTAAGCAATCATAAAACAGTACTTTTGATGCATAAATATATTTACTTGTACTCAGATTTTCTCATGAGTAAATCTCCCATGAGGAGAAGGGCTGTACTTTAACAATGTAGCACCAAAACACTTGTTCATGACCTACTTCAAACACAAATTGCCAGAGGGTTTGGGGGCAAAGGGGATCTCTATGAGGCAATATATTTTACCTGTGAAGAAGGAAAGCAAAAATAAAAGCTTCACTCTCAGATGTTTTTATACCAGTTTCCCTGCCTTTCTACTGATGTAAATGTGAACCACTCTGAATATCCAGGCCCCATCCACACATAAAATTATGCACTGTATTGAGAGGAAGGCATGGAAAACAGAGCCACCATACCTCTGTTTAGGAGAAAGAGCGTGATGCTCATGAGTGACAAAACTCCATCCCTCACTGCTGTGTCCTGCCTGTAGACGACTCCACCACCGCCACTACAGAGAAAAGAACAAGGGGCATATTTAAGAAAAGTGGTGCTGCAATACCATAGCAGTATTTAGGGAACTACCATCAAAACTTTTGATGATAGTTTGGTGCTTTGCCGGATAAGCGTAAAGAATGTTGACTCTAATTCTGCAAAGCACCTAGTGGCCCATTGAAAACAATGGGAGCCTCATTTTAATGCCTGCTTAGTGCAGGCTTTAAAAATGCCGAAACAAATGCTGCAATAAAATGTTTTAGATTTCTGTGCGGCACTTTTTCATCTCCCCTAACGCCCCCTTGCATACATTATGCCTGGCACAGGCACATTGTGGCGCAATGGGTTACAAAGTGGCTCATTGCATGCATTGCACCACTTTGTAAATATGGTGTGTGGAAAAAGCCACTTTAACGCAGCCTTTAAGCGTAAACAAAATGATGCTATGGTGGCGCTGGGGGCTATTAAATATGTCCCTAAGAGTGCCAATAAATCTAATATCTACTACATTTGCAGAACCAGCCCGAGGGTAGCTCTACTGCTGTTCTGTTTGAACAAGAAACACCCATGTGCTAAAGTTCACTAGTCTTGGCCAGTATTCACTTCGGAAGAAATGACAACTGCTTCCCTCTCCTGTTTGTGTTTTGCTGTGACTTAAGTTTGCAGAAATGGAATACGCAAGGAATGCCGTCACAGTAGATTGTTTAAACATGCCTTGTGATTATTGTTTACCAATATCAAGTCAGCATGATATGCTTTACTATGTCTCAACATCACCACTTTCTCGACAGATCATCGCTTCTGCATCCAGGGGTTCATGGGATGCCTTCAGCCAAGAATCTTGAGATCCTGACTGATCACCCATCTGCACCACAATGGGATCTTCGTTATCCTGTGGCACAGGTCAATAATTCTTCAGTGTTTTCCACTTCTATCTTCTGCACTTTCAGCAGCAAAATTCATCATGCATTTTCATACTCACACCCAAGTTACTGTCTGCTTCTCAATTCTCACAGGATTTTGTGACTGAAGGTCAGCTATTTAATTAGGCTAGTCAAAACAAAGGTATTTCAAAAGGTACAGATTTTTTAAATCTGAAATTGAAACATATTTCCTGCTTTCTCCAGTTTACATGGTAAAAAACCTGTCTGATAAAATTGAAAGTGCAGTGTTTTCCTTACTGAAGTCAGTTTCCAAAGTCTATCTTTGACCCTTTAAATTGCTGAATATTTCCCAATTGTATTTTTAGGAATATGATGTGTGAAAGAAAGTAAACGTGTTATTTTTTTAGTTCATAAAGTATTAACATCTTTAATATCACATTTGAGGGCATATTAATAGGCCCCTAGCACCACCTTGCGCCACATTAATGTCATTTATTTTGACGTTAATGTGCCCAACGAGGCCAAAATCCCTGCGCCGTATTTACAGAGTGGTGCAATGCATGCATTGCGCAACTCTGTAACCCTTTGTGCTACATTATGCCTGCGCCAGGCATAACGTATGCAAAGATAGCATTCCCCATTAGGGGAGCCAGAAAAATGTCACAAGGAAATCTATGAAATTTCCTTGCGCCATTTATTACGACACTTTTAACGCCTGCTCAAGAGCAGGCGCTAAAAGGGGGCTTCCATTCTTTAGAATGGGCCCCTATGTACTCTGCAGGAGTAGTGCCAATATTTTGGTGCTATTCCTGCAGAGTACATCAATAGCGTCATAAAAAATGACACTATTGCCCCTACCCTGCGCCATGGTGCGCCGTATTTTAAATACAGAGCACATATGGTGGCAGTAGGTGGGTACTAAGGGGCTCGATGCAGCACCACTTTCCATAAATCTGCCCCTAGATGTGTACATACATTTTATAATATGTTCTTATTTTTTTAAATAACATGTATGCGATGTGTTAACACTTGAAGAAAATGTTTTTTGCACTCCATTGATAGTTAGTCATTGTATTGAATAGGTTCTACTACATTTTGGCAGCATTGCGGGTGAATCTCTGAATGCCCTGCACAATGGCTGGGCCATTGGGATGAGTGGATCCTTGAAACCGGTGAGGTGAGGAAAATGGAACCAGATCTCCAGTCTGACTCCACAGAAAAGGCCCATGGTTTTCCTGAGTGCAGGCTCATTTTAGACCCTATGCATATGTGGAACTGCTAATTGGGATCTACCTCATTTACAAGTCTTGTAAACGTGTTAGAGTATGTGTTGCAAAATGGGTTCTGCCCATTTAGTACTCCTGGATTTGCTTTCTTTTTAACACCCGTTCTTGGACTTTTTGCTGTGGGTGAGTCTCACTACTTGTCTCTCACCAACAGTTATCACAAGGTAAACTGACTGTGCTTGTTACTGCCAGTGTTTACTTTTTAAGATAAGGCAATTGTAATGCAGCTAGGGTAAGGGACACTTTGCTGCATGTGGACACGTGTGTGGCTACTGTTGTGTGTAGCCCAGTAAAGTCAGTATGATTTATTGTTTTGTCGATAGTGACTGTCTTGGAGTGCAATTTCACTTTCCTTTGGCCTACAAAGTTCAGCAAGATATCAGAATGGGGTGAAAAGTGTGCACCCTGTTCAAATATGCAAGTCCCAAGCAGATATATTTCTGTGGCTTTGCTTAGGATCAGAGTTCAGTCCTTTTGTTTCCTGCTGGGCCATATTATTTACTCTTTTCTTCAGCAGAGGGAACAATGGCCACCCCACACAAAAGGAGTCATTAACAGTGCTTCTCTCAGCTCCTCAGCAGCAAGAGTGGGGAAGAAAATCTGCATCTGTTAATTAGCTGTTACATTCTATCAGGGCTGGTGTCAGCCCAGGCACACTGAACAAAGGAGGAAGGCCAGACAACTGGAACCAAAACAGGATAGGGCTCCTCTTTGATGTTTTGGTGAGACAGACCCTGGCAGTGATGTCAGCAAGGGGCACAACTGAGGCTCCCAGAGGAGATGTGACCAGTGACTTCTGGACAGTGCCTTCATGAACTGTTCCAGCATCCTGTGCAGGAGGTGTGAGACAGGGGTGGAGAGGTGATGTGGCACCCTAGGAGTGACCAGGTATGTCTGGCATCTACAGCCTTCCAACCCAAGTTTAGAAGTGTTGCACAAAAGAAATAAAATACTTTTTACTGGAACTGGACAGTGGCAACAGGCATGGACAACTGGAAGGATAAGCCCCCTCATGTGCTAAGACTAAAGACTGCCCACAGCTGAGCCCAGGAAGAGTGGGTCTCTCCAAGGGCCAGTGAAGCAGTGGCGGCCCGTCCTTTAGGGCGGAGGGGCCACGCCCCCCCACCCCATGAAGAGTGTCTGTCAGGCTGAACAAAGGTCAGCCTGACAGACACTCTTCATGTTCAGGTCAGGCAGCCAGGAGCAGACATGCGCGATTTGCGCAGACTCCTGGCTGCCTGAGCTGAACTTTGCTGGGCTGAGGAGATCACGACCCTTATGGGCGTGACCTCCTCGGCCCAGCAAAGGTGCCTCGAGGCCCTCCCCTGGGTGACGAGGAAAGCGTCACCCATTGACACTCTCCCTGGGCGCTTCAGGTTTAAGCCCTGAAGTGCCCAGGGCGAGTGTCAATCAGTGACACTTCGTCACAGAGTGGGGTGGGGTCAGCAGTCTCACTGACCCCATCCCACTCTGTGACGAGGCTGGGACTGCTGCCTTCCCTCATTGGCTGACCTCAGGTCAGCCAGTGAGGGAAGGCAGCAGTCCCAAACCTCCTGGGACCCGGAGGCTAAAGGTAAGTGTGTGTGTGTGTATATGTATGTGTGTATGTGTGTTATGTTTTACATTGAATGTTTGGTGCGCGCGTGCATGTTTGAGTGTTATGAGTGTTATTAATGGATGTGAGTGCGTGCGTGCGTGTGTGAGTGAAAGAATGAATGTGTGTGATCTTGTAAAATGAATGTTTGGTGCGTGCATGTATGTTTGAATGGAATGAGTGTTGTTTGTGGATGAGCGTGCGTGCGTGTCTGTGTGTGAAAGAATGAGCCTGTGTGTGTGTGTTTGTGTGTGTGTGTGTGTGTGTGTGTGTTTGTGCCCCGCCCGCCCCCCTCCCAAAGCTGCCGGCCGCCACTGCAGTGAAGCTGCCCTTTTCCAATCCCTGAGGACCAGTTAGGGGAAGATCTGGATGTCTGCACCCCAAAAGGAGAAGAGGAGCGTCAGAGACAGAGACCAGAAGGAAATCTGGCACAGGGAGCCAGCAGAACCAGCTCCCTGCAAAGTACATCACCTTTGAGACCTGGTGGACTGCAGGAGCTCACCATCAGGATTAAAATGAGCCCAGGACTGTTCAAATTGGCTCAATGGAGCTCAAGGTATGGTCTTTATAAGGTTGGTGACCTTTGACCCCCAGCGAATCACATTCGGGTCTGCCACATCTTTAAAAATTACCCCCGAGCTGGGGCAGGGCCTGAGGTTCGGTACGAGATGTACTGAATTATTTGCAAAGAGAGGCCCCCTTCCTGCTCCAATTCTTGCCCCCCAGGGGCCCCATCTTCCTCGCGGCTGATGCAAGATGAAGGGAAGTGCCATTGCACCTCTCAACAAAGAGGAAAGGGGCCTTTGATTCCACCACTAGGTCCCTGACGCAAAGGAGAGAGAGGAGACTGCTTTTTGGTTAACAGCACCACATAGTGCCTCTGGAGAGGCTTATTTGCATATTTGTCTTGTGGTGGCTCCGGGAGGACAGAGGCACCACCAAAGAATTCAGAAAGTGTTGTGGGGGGCTGTAGGGGCAACAAGAGGCCACCCAGAATTAACTTTTGAACATTGATCCTTTGCATGTGTATTATGATCCCCCTCCACCCGCCTTTTCAGGCTCAATATAAGCACTCCAAGACCGAAGCTTTTTTTCAACTGAGAGTACAGCAGTTTTTAGAAGCTGTTTTAGGGTTGCATTTTATGTTGCCTCAATGCTATAAAAAAGACACATACTCATGTTATGTTTATTTTTAATGCTTAACGTTCATGCAGACTGTGATTGTTGAGCAATAATAAAATGATTTAGTGACAGTGATTATTGTGTTTACTCATTATTTTTATTGATCTTGTTTTTGCACACAGTTTTTTTTTATTATTGCATTTACAAATTAAATGATGGTGTTGTTTTTTAACATGTGGTTTGTTGGTCTTTTAATATGGTGAACATTTGACAAAGTCAATAGGCTTGCTTTATATGTTGTGATGACCCTTAATAAAACCATTAGGCTTGGTTTATTTAAAGTGAGATTTTGTGATGTGTGTATTGTATGTGTGAGGGGGTACTATGATGTTGAGGGTTGTGACCCTTTAGGGGTCGAATATGCATGGCCTAAGGCTGTGTGCAGTTGGGATTGCCAATAAATAGGAGTTTAGTGCAAGGAATAACTGAATATGGTATCTGATCAAACATCCAATAAAGTAACTGTGAAAAAAATATTAAAATTAATACTTTTATTAGCTTTGAGTATACATATGTTTAAAAAATATTTGCAATGCAATGAAAAAAGTGCAGTGACAGTGAACTTATGGTTACAAAATGAATCTAGAAAACTGATGAAGTTTGTCATTTATGGTTAAATTAAACAAATAAGACCTTGCTGCTTTCAGATGTTTTGAGGATGCAACGTCAAACCTATGTCATAAATGGACAGCGTGGTGAAGCTTGCTAACCATTTCGAGATTCTACATACCACACTCAAGTTCCCAGGTTGATAGCTCACTCAATACATGATTTTGCTTTGCATTCTGCAGATTGTAATCCTGATTATCACATTATAAAGTTGAGATTACACATTCAAAGCTACATAGCACAAATCCTGTACAAGATGAGCTGCTCACGCATGAATCTGTGAAACCTCAGAGTTCTGTATTCTGTGCTGGTTTTTTATCTGCTTTGTGAGAAAGCTGGGCTGATTGCAGATGCTTCTGTACTTTTTGCCCCCATTTTTAGCTGATACTGGTGTTTTCTGACTCTGACTGTGCCCTGGGAAGCTGCTAACCAGTCCCAGAGCCAGTGCTCTGTATAAAATTGCATATGCAAATTAGACATAATTATAATTGGCTCTGACAACCTACCCATAAGTCCCTAGTATAGGGTAGGGCATGTAGGTTGGGGGACCACAGGGTAGACAGGGAATCCATGAGTGCATTTCCCAGGGGTGTCATTATAAAGGCAGGCCTGCCTTGCTGGCTGCTGTTAAGTTAAAATTAACCCAAAATTCCACTTTGGAATTAAAAGTACTTCCAAAGTCTCCAACTACCTTATTTTTACATATAAGTCACTCCTAAGGTCTGCCCTAGGTGCCTCAAGGGTTGGGGGCAGTGTAAATATAAGTAGGGACTTTATAAAAGATGTTTTAGAAGCCCTAGTGAGGGAAAAACAGCCAAATACAGTTTTCCCCATTGTAGTCAATAAGCTCTATAGTTCAACATTGGGAGACTTTATTTTAAAATAATAAAGTTTTATTTCAAATAGAGTTGAGCTACATATATGTGGTACCAAATTAAACGTTATAATAAATTCATCAACTTGCGAATGTTGAATTTAATATAACTAGTACAGGAAAAGAGTTTTAGAACTCTTTCTGAAAGTTACCAAATTCAGCCTTGTTGTGCCCTTTCCTAATTGGTTAGCCTCTAGCAGCCTGAGCCAGGCTACCTTAATGAGGTGTGAAGTGGCCTGTGCTGAGACAAAGGAGGCATCTGGCGGGAGGAGAACTGCTGCATCAGATGACAAAGCAGGATGAGGGAAGAGTAGCCAAACTGGTCTTCAAAGGAGGGAAAGCCACTTGGGACAGAAACTAGACCTCCCACATTTCTTGCTGTCCCATACAGATGGGAGTCCCAGTAATTAGATTAGGAGAGGGGCTGGAAGTGATGTGTTAAGGGAGACTTAGCCATGTCAGCTAGATCTAACCTCCAAAGATGAATTTTCTCCATGTTGGTTTTTTAGACAATGTTGCTATCTGGGATTGATTTTTGACACTCTTCACAGGAAGTGGTCACTCCAGAGGGTGGTGGCATGCACCCCATTGGACAGAAGCACCCCCCTGCCTCCCCATCAAGGAGCAAGGATAAATATGGCAGAGCTGCCCCTCGGATCCCCGCTGGAAGAAGATACTGGAGAAGAAGGACTTCCCTGCTGGACCCTGGGCCTGCATCTGGGGATTGCACTTACAAGGACTGCACCAGCTGCACACTTTGGGCTTAACCAAGAAAAGGACTTTACCTTGCTTCTGCAACTTCAGGAGTGGACTCCCTGTAAGCTACAAGTACAAAGGAGCTGACCAGGGTCCTCTGTATCAAGTCCCCTGTATCAAGAAGAGCCCTGCTGAGTTTCTGGCCATGTGAGTATTCTGACCAGGTGCATTCTGGAAACTTTAGTCCCAACTTCCAAGGAGCAACTCAGAGCTTCTGGAACCTTGGATCATGTTTGTGGACACTTCAAGAACCCACAAAGGACTTCTGGAAGAAGATTCAGAAGTTTGGAGAAGTTTGGAGCAATCTTGAAGAAAAGCTCCATAAGTGGTCTGACCTGTCGTCGAGAGTCAAGCCCGCTACCTTCAACCTCGACTCGACCTGAACTTCAGGTTCGTCCTGCTGAAAGCTCCGGAGCTCCAGACTTCCAGGATTTGATCAGGGGCTCACCGAAAGGAAATCTGACAACGTTGCATCAAAATTGGCCTGCTGAGGAGAACCTCACGACGTCGAAGAAGAAATGCTCTAGAACAGTTTCTAAGTGTGAAGGTAAAACTTTGACTGAGGCCTCCCACTCAGTGTATCCGAGCAGTCTCCATCACGGTCGGCCTCAACTTTTCACTTTGCCCCGGTCGAGTGCAACCAGATGTCCCTGGTGTCACTTTTGATTTTTAGGTGCTCAAAAGCTTTTTTTGCCGTTTGGTCTTTAAAAATTCATATCTCCGGTTCCCTACATTGGATTTTTGTTGTTTTGGTGTCATTTTAAAGATACAAATATTTCCTAGTTTCATAAATTGGTGTTGGACTTTTGTTGTGTGATTTGTTTTGCTCATTTACTGTTTTATTGATATTAAATGCTTTACACACCTGGCTCCAAAGTTATGCCTAACTGCTCATGGGCCAAGCTACCAAGGGTTGAGCATGAATTATTTTACTGAGACCTTAAATGGACCTAGTGGGGGGGGTTGTGGCATATTGCTAAGTGTAGGTACGTACCTGCCCTTAGCAATAATCTTCTTTCCAACATGTTGCTTTTTTCTTCACAGAGGACCGGATTCACAAAGGCAAATTTAGTCGGACTGTGGACCTTAAGATACTACTGGTAAATGCCCTTAGTGAATTCCCAAAGTCGTAAACTTAGGTCTTTGGTCTAAGTTTAGAGCAAACGTCTAAGTTTATCTTTGTGAATCGGACCCCCTTATATTTGGCTGTGTGTACAAGGAAGTATGATCAATGGATTCACCAACCTAGGCCCAGCCAAACCTTGAAAATACCAATAAACTAATACAATATTTGTTTAATGTGCCTGTATTTCTTTTCGATGTGGTGTCCCAGATTTAGTTATTGCTATGTTGAAATTATAAAGCTGTCCTCAAGAAAAAAAGTCTTATTCTACTCATCAGAGTGAAAGAAATGTGCATATTTTGATTGTGTGAACCTTCCTCTAATTTTGAAGGGGCATTGGTCTTGCAGGCCCCTTTTCCTCCCTGCAGGAAAGTAGAGGTAGCTGGAATTTTGGGCACAGATATTTTCTTGACTGAGCTGTGATAGCTTTCCATTTTAAAGAGATATCTTTCTGCATTTCTAGTGAGTCGACTAATGAAATTCTAGGTTGAAAGTAAAAAATGTACTCAACTAGGTGAAACTGCAAACGTCACATATTTGGCAGAACACAAACATGCATCACCTTTTAAGACTGTGGAAATGTCCATGTCTAGTTTTTTAACTCTGGAAATGTCACACTGAGGTGCATTTGTACTTGCCTATTTTTTGGGGGGGTTTCTTCATGGGGTCAATGCTTTTCCTACAAAGGAACTACAGCCTTAGAAAATGTGTGGGTTCTTCTTTCCCATACACACACTGAAAATGATGTATTCCTACCCACAACAGTAGTAACTCACTAACATTTTAGGGTGGAAAACTACCTCAAAATGTTTCAAAGGGACCCACTTTGGAATGTCCACAAACCAATGCTTGATTGAAGAGTTTCCTTACAAAGAAATTCCACCATGCTGGGACACAATTCTCTTTGGCAAATCCCATTCATAAAGGATAATTCACACAGCTCATGAAATGTGAAGGAAGAATGGGCATCTCTATTCTGTAGTTGAATTTCTTATCAACAATAAAGAAGTGACACAATTCTAGTAATAATTGAGTATTTATAAGCAAAATAAAATACTGTTGGGAGTACAGCACCGTTCTGCAACTGAAGCCACACTCAACTCAGCTCTTACACACGGTGATTTTTATACACTTGGTGGGCACTTAAAATCCACCTCCTTCATAACACTTATAATTAACAAAACAATAATTCTTTAAACGCTATCTGACTGCTTGTTACAAAAATACATCTATGGCAGATTTATTATGTACATATTATCTAACATACACAATGTCCTTGAATCCTGCCCTGTGACCTCTACCAATATGTTCTCCCTACACGTCTACCAGTCTCTAAAGTTTTATGTCCTGTCTCCTCCTTTCTGCCAGCCTTGAAACACAAACATCTAACACTGTGTCCCTTTCAAGTCTGTCATGATTTACCCTTCTCCTTTCGTGCTATCAGAAAGTATCTCAGACTCTCCCTTGTGTGTGCGCGTCCTTCTAAGTCATCTGTGGTATCCTAAGCTGAATCGTAACTGCTTTACCCTGCACCTGGCCTCTTTTCTCATTCTCCTTTCTGTCCCTGCGTTCCTTCTTGACCATTATGTTCAAACCAAGGCCTGTACTTTTCCCGTATAATATAGACTTCTGAACGTTTGTTTTCTAATTCGTGTGTTGACCAGAGTAGGCCCGCTTTAGTTTTCTTAAGGCCTATTACAATTTCCAAATGAAAGTATTTGTGTACCTAGGTGAAAATGTATGAGTTGGGCCCATCACTCTTGGTGGTGGATGCTACGTATTGTATCTCTTCTTAAACTTGCCTCAGCGAATTCTGAGTGGAAGTGGAGTGGAGAAGATGGAGTCATGTTGTTGTCTCTCACCCTTGGAGCCATGGTAGGAATTGGGATCTGGGAGCCATGGTTCAGCACAGGAGTTTGAACTGCTTGTCTACAAGCAAACCACCAGTAGTAAAGAAGGTGAGCCTTGTCACATTAGGTGCAGCAATGGCAAAGGGTAGATCCTGCTGGTGCGTGCAAGCATCCGGCCCAGGTGCCTGTTTGTCCTGTGCACCTCAGTGCTCCTCCCCCACCTCTCAGTCCCCCTGAGCTTCCGGAGCCTCTCTAAGCTTCCCTGTGGTCTTCTTGCCAAACTGTCAGCAAGTTCTGGGGGGAGAGTGTGTGTGGGAGTGAGAGAGGGAAATGCTTTTACTCAGTCAATGGT
Organism: Pleurodeles waltl; assembly: GCF_031143425.1. Lineage (NCBI taxonomy): Eukaryota > Metazoa > Chordata > Amphibia > Caudata > Salamandridae > Pleurodeles > Pleurodeles waltl. The sequence continues at coordinate 1,130,656,677 of NC_090448.1, forward strand.
ACAGTTCACAGCAGCCGCCAAGCGTAAAATCTGCAGCTCAAACCTCTTACTTTCAAAAGGGAAAAACTCATGGCACAGTTGTTCTCAAGAAGTGTGACTAGAATCTGGAACTCACTGCCTATAAACCTTCGCACCTCCACCTCCTTCAGAACCTTCAAAACAGACCTCAGAACCTTTCTCTTCCAAAGATATTTTTCACAATAACACCACTGTCAAGAAAAATACTAGGCCTTCACCCCACCCTTCATTGGCATATCCCTAACTGCTATTTAACTATTTTGAGAGCTATAACTCCTATTTTAAGTTATCCTGGATTTAATTCTGTAAATATGTATTATTCTTCTGTATAACCTTGTATTTCTATTGTTATTTCTCTAAATATATTTTATGTAATTAATAGGTATGATGTAAATAAGTAACTTGTCATGAGCAGTGGCGTAGCGTGGGTTGTCAGCACCCGGGGCAAGGCAAGTAATTTGCGCCCCCTAACCCGGGGCAAGGCAAGTAATTTGCGCCCCCTAACCCGTGGATTTAGTCTCTTCCAAGATGTTGCGCCCGGTGCGGCCGCCCCCCCCCCTGCACCCCCCACGCTACGCCACTGGTCATGAGTAACCACAGTACCTATACATTTTGTTTCCTACTACTGTGTAACTCTCGATTTCTCTTGTAATGTTCTTTGTTCTGTTGTAAAGTGTTCCGAAACCCTTGGGTAAGGTTCGCACAATATAAAATTGCAGAAGTAAATAAATAAATTAATAAATTAGCCCACCAACCCTGCGGAGCTACCCTTAGGCTGACATTTCACTCCAGGAGGTTGGCCCCTCTGTCAGCCTTGCTGTTTCAGCATTCCCCATTGCAGCAATTTGGGCTTTCAGCGAGCCAACGGAAGAGGTGGAAGGGGGCTAAATTCCGGTCCAATATTTGGCCTTGTAAAACAGTAACTCAGTCAAGGGTGGCACGAGGTATGGGCACAATGTTGGTTTTCCACTGCATAGACATCTTTCAGATAGCTCTCCAGCCCCCAGACCCCGTAAACTCTTATTGTGAAACCTGCAAAGCACCATACAAGGAACCTCAATGTCACTTGCCAAATTAAAAATCCAAGGACAAAAAAGTTGGTATGTGCTTCCTGTTATCTGGAATAAAAGATGTTGTGTGGTAGAACAAAAAAAAAACACAATGCCGGGAGGTCCCAAAAGAAAGAAGCGTTTGAGAGGAACTGACCAGAGTAAAATTCAAAAGTACTTAATATAAACATCTTCTGAAGGCCTGCACATTAGGTCAGTGTTGGGTGTCTCACTAGAGCTAGAAATATATAAACCTTTTTCCTTTAGTACACTAGGCCAGGTCTCCCTTGTGGCCTCGAACCAAACATCATTACAAGGCATAGGCTCTCAGCCTCAACCAACCTGCAATATCTAAGAAATGTAGCAGCCCATCTGTCCACTTTGAGTTCAAATCAGCTATACGTTGCACCCACCATATAGCACTCCTGTCAACAATATCTGAGCCCATTCCTATAACAGACAGTCCCATTCCTTTGATTCATAAAAACCAACCAACCAAGCCAGAGCACCTGCCCAACCAGCTTTAAATCACTAAAAATAGTTTACGGCTAAGGAAACACCCTCATTGAAATTAATGCAAGGGTAGGTGTTGAACTTCTATGCTTCCCCTCAGTTACAAGACACTTAACTGTGCAAGTTGCCCACAACAAGACAACACAAGCTCCGAGGTTACAGATCTTAAAGTTAGTAAATTCCCCTCAAAGAAAGGGTGCTTCGACAGATTAGATGTAGACTTAATGCAGAGAATGGGATTTAGGGGAATATTTGCAAGAAGAATATTTGCATCAGCTCTGATGCACCACTTTTCTTGCGTCACCCTGTGGCCCCCTAAAGTCACCATGGTAGCGCTGTATTTACTATACAGCGCACCATGGTGCACGTTAGCACAATAGCCTCATAATTTATGACGCTATTGTGGTGCTTTGCTGGATTAGTGGCATAAATTATGGCGGTAGTGCAGCAAAGCACAGGGAGGCCCACAGGTTATTATGGGAGCATCACTTTAACGCCTGCCCTGAGCAAGGGGTTACAGGCATTGCACCACTTTGTAAAAGAAAATGACGCTAGGGCAGCGCAAGGAGCTTGTAAATATGTCCAAGAAAAATGTGACTCAGTCACGTCAAGAGGACAATTATTGGTTCTCTCTTTTAGACATGTTTCAAACCACCACTGATGCTCTAAACTTCAACACAGCGTCGCTTGTCACAGACGTGGACCTGGTAAATATGTTGCAGTTATACATCACTTAGTTCATTCCTGAATTAACACCAATAATGGAACCTGAAACAGAGTTAAAGTCATGCACGTGAGTACCTGTAGTCGACAAGCTAAGCATCCTTCCTAGTGCCCTGCGATCCTTGATTTATGAATTAAAAAACAACCTGATGTACCCATTTCCAAGCCTAACAGTCTGGAAGTATGGAACCAGACCTACTAACCTACCAAATACTGTATCCAATCAGCACAAGTGCAAGCCATCAGTCTGTTCTGTAATTTAATATCAAACATTTCCTCTAACGTAACAGTCACATCTAAAGGCAGTAGAAGGGAAGAAGGCTGCCCCAATTGCTCAAGATAATAAAAAGACCTAAACGCCCACGCTACGGTTGATCTCTGCGAACAAGACCTAGAAGACAAGTCACTGCTGAAAACCCCAAAATCACCTGAAAAAAATCGAAATCAAAGCAAATGGAGTAAGTCCAGAACAAAACACGTCAGACACACGACCTCAGGGCTCCGAACTTGAGGGTCCGCAGGAAACGGGTATTTCCCAAATTCATATGTTTAGTTGCATCTTACAAAGTAACTCTACAGAGATCTGTCATTGCAGTTTGTTAGCTCCAGTGAAACTGATGAAAAATCGAGGGCTCTGTTCCTCGTGAAATTGATGGAGAGGTAACGCAATAAAAATGATATAGAGAAATATAGGTTCCCAGCCTTGATGAGCCTCCGATGATGACGCCAAAAATACAAAATATTAATTATTACCTGATTTATCAGAAGGATGCACCGGTGGAAAATTATAAGAGCTCAGGGAAAACAAAGAGTTTATGTAGTGAAAAGAATTTTCAATCAATAGATTCAAAATTAGAAATTCAACGTCCAGATTTAATTGAATCTAGCAAAGAAACTTCCCCAGTGACCAACTGGCAAATGAGAGTAGTTTGCGTTCAAGAATCCATTGTGATACAACACATCAATGTTTCGTGCCGCGCAGCAAGCTCCAGGATTGGGAAGGAATGCGCTGTATTTAACATAATACGGAGCATTCCTGTCCTTTCCAAGCGTTGGCACCCATTGGCTGCCTAGCGCCAACGCAGACACCCTTTCCCTGCGGTGGAACAGTGCCTGTGTTGCAGATAGGATTATTTTTGTGCTGGAAGGTGTACCTTCTTGCACGAAAACCATCCTCTGAAGTATTTTCCTACACATCTGCTGCAGAGTGCAGCATACATAGAAAGAGAAAAAAACAAGGAGAAATTAAGATATTTCTCCTCGTTACGCCCCACCTGGGAAGTTTTACATTTTGACGCATTCCCAGGTCTACCACTCATGGTAAATCTAGAAATGCACCATAATCTATGCCTGGATGCATGGGAACACCCAAGCTCCACCCATGGAACACCTTCCCGTGGCAGGGTAATACAAGGCAGCGATTTGCGCTGTGTTGTGTTACTCTAAATTTATCAAGCCAATCAGGGCCGTGCAAGGTGGCCTTGCATAACTTGATAAATCTAGCTTACTAGTTGTGTCGCCTTTGCGCTTCTTTGCATGGCGCAAGGGGGATGCAACTACCTGATCAATATTCCCCTCAATGTCTTTGCCCCAAACCGATAAGTTAAGCATAAGCTCGAAGGATGAGCAACCAGTCAATGAAGAAATTTACAAAGCAGCTGTGATCAAAGATCAAAGAAAACAGAGGATGAAACTGCAAGACACAACATACCTAGCAGAACTACACCAACTGGTTTGACATGGCAGGTGCAGATAAAGTTGTCATTTCCTTACAACCACACTCCAATTAACACCAACCAAACTTTGTCAACCTCAATAGTTATCACAAGGCAGGTGAAAACTTAAGTATCACCAGGTCCGAATTTTTAACGAAAAAATAGGAACGAACTGTCACCAATATCCAATTTTCTAACTACGTATAACGAATCAATAAGTAAGGAAAGAAACTCATTGTTATTACATGCACAAAGATGTGCCTCCAGGGGGCTCCATGACATACTGAATCAAAGGAACATGCTCACATTGATTACGAGCCTCCCAATATTACAGCGCATGGACTCAACGGATATCGAATCCATACAATTTGCCCCCATATGGGGGTCTCAAAAAGCTGAATCAACACTAGTCACCTGGCACACAGAGGAACATTGCTAATGTTGTCCTGGCAACAAATTCCCATTTTGATGCTTGGGGCATATCAATATGTGAGCACTCAGGGAAAGCCTATGCCCACATATTGATGAGGGATACTTCACAACATGCACCCCAAACGTCACAAATGATTGGGTTAGGACGAACTCTGTATTCAATCTTGAATAACCCTGTAGGCAAAATTATGTCATACACCATAGCTAAGTTTATCTGGCCAGACAGCCCGATTCTGAAGCATGATCTCCCGGCAACCCCAAAACCAGCATGGAACTGGCTGCCAGCAGCCTTTCTATGTTAGGCCCCAGAATCAAATAAGGCCATTTCCCCAGGCAGGATCGGTGACAATTTTACTCCTCAAATGGAGGGGTGAGTTTGAAAAATGTACTTGAAAATGCTACAATCATAAACTATTGTAAGGTGCTTCATATCACACTATTGCACGAAACCTGGGCCCAACACAATATTAGGTTCATTGGACTCAGTATTAATATTAACATTAATTTTGCAGTGGAACACAAGTTAAAGGGGCAGCCTAAGGAGCACTAATTAACCTACACTGCTAATGACCTAATGGTAAAGTCATCCCAATTGCACACAGATTTCCCATGGATCCTGGTTATGAAACTAGAAAACTGGTCTGTGGTCACAAGTAATCCCCTACTTACTGAACATACACGTAAACCGTGTAGTCAAGGAAAAGCTAGAAGTGGAGGTGAAATTGTTGATATCAACAGATTAGAAACTGGCCCACAATAATGATGAAATTGTTCCTTCTGGGATTTTAATGCAAATTTTCTTTATTCCTCAGAAGACAGTGAATATCTTTCATTGCAAGGTCTTATATGGCAAGTTCCCGATTAGCAGGTTATCACATGAAGGAGCTGTAATAAAATAGATGAAACTCGGGTGGCTGCATGCTCTTCTATGGGACTAAGGATACTAAGGTGACAATTTCATACTGACCAACCATCAGTAAAAACACGAATAATTCCCAAAATGAGTTCAACCACTGATTTCACTCTGGTCTCTCTTCGGTTGATTAACCAGATTGCTTTTTATAAGATTGGTTTATGGCCAGAAAGTGACCATTGCCCACAGACAATGAGTGTGGACAGAAACACTACCACACCGGCAAGGTCCAACTTTACTAATATCCTCTGAAAACCTAAAAAGATAAAAATGGAAAAATCAATTTTTAAATGAGACAATGGCTTTGTGTTCAGCATTTCTGGCATTAGTGAAACATCACACCATCAATCGCGCTCATGCTTACGGCTCAGTTGTTGAAAAGCTGCTAAAAAAGTATCTGAATTTGGGTTTCCACAGACGAAAACAGTTATGTCCCCCAAAAGGGAAGAAAGAGTGACATTCACTGGACTTGAGACAGGTGAAAAATATCAACAAGGAGTGGTAAGAAAAGTCCAACATGATAGTAAGGATTAAAACTCTATGCAAATTTGGAGAACCATTAATAATCTGGAAAGAGGACTACATTCTGCAAACAACGCAAAAAGCGAATCAGCTTGGATACAGTACCTTACTGCCCCTTAGACTTCTTCATTGGCTGAAATCCTTAAATTTGAATAAAGGCAACCCATCATTTTCAGATCCACGCAGGTGGAAAGTTTTCGATCTGGGCAAAACATTTGTAACCCAAGATAATTAGACAAATTGATCATCTGAGTGAATCTGAGGGGCCCCCTGGCCCTAATGGCCGTCTGACAAGCCCTTTTTAAATTGTATTCAGCAAGTTGCGCAAACCATCTAACTTCAATATTTAATTAGAGCCTCACACATGATACGATACCCAATTCTTGTCGAGGAGTGATCATCCCCCATATGTACAAAGGCAGCAATAATTGTGATCCTGCAAATTATTGTCTCATTGTATTACTGGATATTGAGGGAAAATAATATGCATGACTCATACTACACAATCTGAATTAATGGGCTGAGGAGCGGCAGCTAATACCTTACAACAGTGGTTCCCAACCTTTTAACTTCTGTGGACCCATACTTTACCACTACTGGAACCCAGGGACCCCCACTGAATTATTATTGGAATCAGGGGACCACTCCCCACTGAGTAATTACTGAAATCTGGGGACATAATATTTTAATATTATTTCATTTTCTAAGGAGTCGTGGACCCCCTGAGGACGCTTTGCAGACCCCTAGGAGTACCCGAACTACAGGTTGGGGACCATTGCCTTTCAACCAGACAGGCTTTCACCCTGAGATGTGAACGCTGTCCAAACTGACAGCTTTAAGCATGATGACAAGCAGAGCATTCCAATCCAAAACCACATAAATGCAAGTTTTGTTGACTTGAAGGCTGCGTTCGATTGAGTTGATAGGTCAAGACTTAGGCTTAGGCTTCATAGAGACCTATGGAAGGTAATTCAACTGCTATACACAGAAACATGGATACAGGTAAAGTTTTTGATGGAAAGAGAGTCTAAAGCAAGATTGATATGACCGCAGGCCTCAAGCAGAGCTCTGTGCTTGCACCTGATTTTTTTTAAATATCTTTATTGCAGGCCTCCCAATAGAGCTTGATAAAATCAATGCATATGCACCTATATTAGGGGGATCATTTACAACTAGTATGCCTTAACGTGGGTGATGACTTACTGAGTCGAACTAAAGTTGGTCTATGAATACTGGTACTAAATAAAGCAACTATACAGACTTAAATAAGCTTGAAATCGATCTTAACACTAAAGTGCTCACGTTCACAAAAGGCTGAAGAAAACAGGCCAGTGTTATGGAAATAAACGTAAATTAGCTCAAGAGCAAGAATATGAATATTTTCGAATCATTACAGAAACAAATTGATCCTACTAGAGCATAAGGCCCAAATGAAATGAAAGCAGGGACATTACTTGCAGCCTTTGTGTCACTCCAAAAGCTTTGTGGGAGGAGCCTAGTGAAATAAAGCATTGCTAGACAAGGTGCTTTAGCAAAACTTTGTTTAAAGATAAAAGATTTCGGGGAGGGCTCGCTCGATCATCTGCTCTGGTTAGAATTGTCCAGTAGCGCTCAGAAGTCTTTTTTTTAGAGTTCACCTACAAAGAGGTATAAGGAATCACCAACCTGTGGTATCTTCCAATTTCATTCTTGGTTGTTAAGAAACATACTACTAGAATCATGCTGAAGTTTTAATTTTTGGATATCAAAAATGCGTTCACAAAGCGTTCACAGGTGATAGAGCGTTCCGTACCTAATAAATTACCTGTATTTGGACGCTCTTGGGTCGATGAATCTTTTGACCAAGTGGGGCTCTCTTTACCCGAGAGTAATCAATTTAATCAAATCAATAATCAATAACGAACATAAGCAATGCCCTGATCAACATAACACTTCACAATTAATCCAGAAAACATTTCGGCGAACCATGACCTTTCGGCCATGAATAACCACACCAGTTCATTCAAAGTTAATGAATTTATTTCCCTATATTAACAAAGCTAGCACGATATAAATGTGTCTCAACACCAAATGGTATATGTAAATGAACATTAATAGCTGTCCATGACGGCGAAAAAGATGCAATCTATGCAGCATTTGAATAACAATACATTCGATAATAGCGACGCAAACCACTAAAACTATAATCTGTAATGGGCTAATTGCATACATTAGTCAGCATAACAAGGTCTCAAATTGCATCATGCAACAAATGAATCCTCATCTAACCTCAAATTAGCATCTGCATGTGGGATTTCATGCAAAAACAATTTAGGAACATTAATTTAGAAAACTCCTAACTAGGGCTCTTATCAAAAATCAGCAGTTGGTTACCTAAAAAGAAACACAATGCAATTGTACATTTTCCTTTCATATTTACCAAATTCAATCAGCATTCAAGGAAGTCTTCGTCTCCCAGGTACCGGTTTCGATCAGCATGGGACGGGGGCAAAGGGGCAGGGTGGACGGGGCAATTGCCTCACAGCGGCAAGATAAAAGGACAAACTACTACTTCATGCAAAGGGGCAAATCAAAGTTAAAGTCTCTAGGGCGAGAATTACTTAAAGTCTCTTTCTCTCGATTAGAGAAAGCATCAAAGTCTCATCGAATATCAATTGGCAGCGTAGAAGATGGCAAAATGACGAAGTCAGCAAGATGGGCCATAATGGCTGCAATGTCCTGCAAAATGGCGGGTAATGGGCGATGGCAAATGTCAAATGTCTAATGGCTAATGGCGAAATGTCCGGTAATGGCTAATGGCCGATGGGTAATGTCCGGGTAATGGCTGGTAATGGCAAAATGGCTGCTTTCCTTTCGTGCACCAGGTTTAAATAAACAACAGTTCAAATCCAGTAGGGTCTTCCATTGGAGGGTTCATAGGTTGGCTTCAAATTGTCCAATCAAAAACAACAATTCACAAGCTTCTACCTAGGCATACATTATCCTTGGAGTCGGGAACGTAAGTTGCAACATATTTTACCAATTAACTCACTTTCAGAGCGTCCATTGTCTGCACCTGCAGATTGACCTTGGAGCAAAGAAGAAGATGCCAGGCTGGCACGAAACCTTAAAGATAAGCATGTGAACCGATCTCACTGGAAAAGTACAGCTTCAAGCAAGAATACACGTTTTATTAGCACATTGGAAAAACATGGGCATCTAAACCGTGAGACAAGGCAACTAGGCCGAAGCCTCTGCTAAAGTTATGCTAAGTTAAAACATTTCAAACAAGCGAATCATAGCACACGTTTACGGTTATATCAGATTAGTACAATTCTAATACATCACGTTATATAAAGCACGCTTATAAATGTTGGCGAACTACTCTGAGGGCACATTTGTCCCCGTACAATCTTTATTAGTTCGGTTAAAGTCACACTTGATTATTGCAGCACTACGTTTATGTGCTAATAAATGTAAAACCTTCATTTCTGCGTCATCAATCCCTCCTCTGATGACTACTTGTCATCACACAAACTATTCCCACAAATTTTATTCCATTAAAATTCTGTCAGTTCTCTCTGCCTTTTAGTTCCCCTTGTTCTTGCCTTGTATTCTTCTGCCATTCTTTTCATCATTTTCTCTTCCTTCCTTCTCTTAATTCTTGCCATGATCATTAGTATTCCCCTCTTTATTCCCCAAATCCCAAAGATGCAAATTAGTACTATTAGTATTCCCTGTATTATTTTTAGTAATATTCCATTCCAAATGCCACCAAGCCAATTTCCCACTGAAGCAATTCCCTTTCCAACCTTCTCCCAAACTCCTGGTTCTTTCAATTCCTTCAAGTCTGCACTTTCTTTTGTTAGATTTGCAAGCATTGTTTTAATCTTCACACTGTTGTCTGTTATATACGTGCAACAGTGATGCGCACCAAGCATTTTGCAAACGCCGCCATCCTTTGCTAAAAGAATGTCTAGGGCAAGCCTGTTTTGAAGAGTCATAGCTCTTTCTGCTGCAAGTTCAGCATCCATCAGGATTATAGCACCTGAAAACTTTGTCAACATGTTATCCACTATAGTAGACAACTTTCTTATTTTGATGGAATTCAACACAACTCCCAATGAAAGAATCATGGCTCCAAATATATCTCCTACCACAGCAGCTGCGGTCTCTCTTTTCTGGATACGATGAGATCCAGGCATCTTTGGAATCACCGATAGGTCATCCAGTTGATAAACCTTTGGGAACACTATACCCAAATAACATCTCCCCCACAATCCCTTTGGAAGACGATAATAGGCATTATGCCCACAAATGTAATATACACCAGGTATGACAGGGTCAAGTCCGTTCAGCATGAATGTCCATTTGGCCTTAAAGATAAACGTATGTTTACATTCACTCGCTCCCACGAAAATGTTATCATAATAAGATTCACCACGATATATACAAAATTTCCCTACATGCCAAGCGTCTAAAGCTATTCTCCCTTGTGTTTTTATTGCGGCAAAAGCATAATTATCCACTGAAGTCCTCTTACTTAGCTCTTTTTCTAATTTCGCATTCATTTGTGCCCTTCTATCATCTGTACGATCTAAAAAGCTTATTTCTACTGCAGAGAGCGAGCAGGTAAGATTTTCCCTATGAGCGTGAGCTGCTTCAAAAGGTTGCATTGGCTCGAAAAATTCCCTCATTATTTTAGCATCCCAATCTTTAGCAATCTGGCTTAGTTGCGTTATTATAGGAACATATGCAAAGGTAACATCATAATTTGAGTAAAAATACTGTATGTTAGTTTGACCATAAAATCTAGAAGTTACTATGCTACATGTAATCCCATATGTAAGAGGCATGTGGTGATAAGTCACCCCTTCCGTTACCGATGTCGGTATCTGTGTACACACATAACAATCTTTCGCATCCATAGTCTCAACATATTCTGTTAGTAGGCGATAGAAAACATTATACGAAAGTTCCTTCTTATCATGCAAGTGTCTCTCATCTAATTCTAGTCTTTTCAATGCGGTTAGTTCAGTGACAGTAACAGGAGCAGAAGTAGAAGCATCAATTTTCTCATTCTCACCCTTACCACGCGTTGCAAGCACTATTGCCATTATTATTAGTACACATGCAGTTATCAAGCCTATACACGCATATTTACAATACTTCACTCTACTGTTTTGTGTAGCGTACCTAGTCATGATCTGTATAGAATCAGAGAGCTAGAAGCACTTATAAAAAAAAAACGATTTAGCAATTAGTTACAAAGCTGAACGAGCGCAATGTTCACACAGTTTTCTTCAGGAGCTCAGTCACTTATTGGTTAGCAGCATTTGTCTCAATTCGGCAATAACTCAGTCTTTTATCAGTTCAATAACTCAGTCTTTTATCAGCTAGCAACGTTGTCTCAAATCAGGTTTAAGAGTCAATCAGGTTATCAAAGTCTTATCAAGTTAGCAAATGTCTCATCCGGTTTAGCAATGTCTCAGCTGGTTGTATCACGTTAGATTATAGCAAGCAATGTCATTTATCTGTTTTTTTTTTTTTTTTTTTTTTTCAGTCAATAGTGTCCATATAACTTTTCTTTTCTATTGGTATCTCTTCTTCTTCGTTCTCGAGGCTAAGAGATACAAATTTGTCGGTCCAATCGTCATTGACTACATATGCCCATTCTGGACCCGAATATCTCCTGTTTGGTATCCTTTTCCTTTTCAATTTTGCATCTCTCTTTGATTCTGCCTCACTGGTACTTTCCTCTTTGGCCAAGTCTTTTTCATCACTTGATGTTGGTACCACGACAGACACTTCCTTTCTTTTCTCTTTCACTCTTGGCCCTTCACTGTCATTCAACGGTTCTCTAGTTCTTAGTTTTACTGGTGATATACTTGGTCTTCTCTTTGCACTGTGTCCACTTGATGGACCTGCGATCTCTTCTGAAGAAGTTTGAACAGTTTCGTTCTGTTCTGCCTTGTCCCCTCCTTCTGGGGAGTCAATCAGGTTTTCCTTTTCTTTTTCTGTACCGTCTGCTTCTGGGAAAGCCCTCCTCTGATCAGGCTCTCCTGCTTCTTCACCTCTTTCGAGCCCTTTGTCACCGTTACTTTCTTCAGGCTCTTTGTCACTTTCAGCTGCTTCAGGCTCTTTGTTACCTTCAGCTGCTTCGTCACTGTCTGAGGTTTCTCCTTGGTCTTCCCCAAGTGAATCGGTTGTTTCGTCCTCAGAGAATATTTCTCTCTCCTCTATTTCTGCCTGTTCGCTTCTAGTTCTGTTTTGCTCTGTCTCAGCGCTCGGCACTTTGTTATCAGGTACTGGCAGTTTCAGCGCTTCAACTTCCTCATCTGTGGGACACAACACTTTCTTTGTATGACTGGCGTGGATCCAGTTGGGAACTCCTGCACACTTCACAGCGGTAGTGGTCGTCAGGATCACTTGGAAAGGGCCTTTCCAACGGGGTTCCAGACACGACTTCCTCACGTGCTTCTTTATCACGACCCAGTCACCTGCTTTCAGTGTGTGTCCTGGACCTTGGATCGGTGGCAAGGTGGTTGCTTTCACCTGGTGAGAGAAAGAGCGAACTACGTCAGCCAGACCTTTGCAGTAGTCTAACACCATATCATCTGTAATATTCAAAAGCGCGTTTGCGGGAACTGCAGGAAGTCTCATGGCCCTGCACATGAGAATTTCGTGCGGGGACAATCCAGTCTTTCTGTCAGGGGTGTTTCTCATTGACATTAACACCAAAGGCAATGCGTCAGGCCATTTCAAATTTGTCGATGCACATATTTTTGCCATTCTTGATTTCAGTGTACCATTCATTTGTTCCACCAGTCCTGAGGCTTCAGGGCGATAGCTACAATGCAGTTTTTGCTCAATGTTCAGCGCTGCGCAAAGTAACTTTATCACCTCGTTATTGAAGTGACTTCCTCTATCTGATTCTAAAGAGATCGGGAATCCGAAACGTGCTATCAACTCCCTCAACAATAGTTTTGCAACTGTAAGGCTGTCATTTCTACGTGTAGGGTATGCTTCAATCCAGTGACTAAAAATGCACACAATCACCAACACATACTTCAGACCTCCATGCACAGGCATCTCAATAAAGTCCATCTGCATTCTGCTGAACGGGCCGCTCGCCCTGCCAATGTGGCTCATGTTCACAACCGTTCCCTTTCCTGGTTTCATCTGCTGACAAATGACACAACGATGGCAAACTGCTTCTGCAGCTTGACGGAATCTGGGGTTAAACCAATCAGTTTTGAACAATCTTATCATGGCATCTCTCCCTAGGTGAGCCTGCCCATGATAGAACCGCGCTAGCTGCGATAAGAGACAATTTGGTAAAACAAATTTTCCTTCATTTGAAACCCATAACTCATCTGGTCTCCTTGTACATTGTGACTTAATCCAGGAAGCTCTTTCATCCTCCCTGACGCTATTCTGTAATGCTTTTAGTTCGTCCATTGTATCCACGACCTTCAAGGCAAATGCTTCAGCTGGTTCGAGTTCTGGCTCACTTATCAAATTCCATTCATCCCTGAGCAATATACAGTTCAAGGCACAAAATCTTGCGACTTGATCCGCATATGCATTTCCCAGAGAAACATAGTCCTGTCCTTTTGTATGAGCACTACACTTTACCACTGCAATTTCGGCTGGCATCTGAATGGCGTGTAACAATTCCCTTATTCTCTCCCCGTTTTTCACTGGTGACCCTGAAGAGGTCAGGAAACCTCTCTGTGACCATAATTGCCCAAAGTCGTGCACAATTCCAAACCCGTACTGACTATCAGTGTAAATGGTAACCTTCATCAATGTAGACAGTTGGCATGCTCTTGTAAGGGCTACAAGCTCTGCTACTTGTGCGGAATAGACTCCTTGAAGCCAGGACGCTTCCAAGACACCTGTTACAGTACATACAGCATATCCTGCTTTCAATATTCCCAATGCATCTCTTAAACATGACCCATCAACAAAAACAATTTGGTAATTTTCATCAAGCTTAGTATCCTTAATGTCAGGTCGGGGTTTTGTGCAAAATTCAGTCACCTGAAGGCAGTCGTGCTCGACGTCTTCAGCGTTCTCAATTTCAGCATTTTCACCGGGAAGCAAGGTTGCTGGATTCAACGTAGTGCACCTTTTCAGCTGCACGTTCGGTGAGCCCAGAATTATTGTTTCATACCTTGTGAGTCTTGCTCCAGTCATGTGTTGCGTTCGGGAGCGGGTCAAAAGTATCTCAACTAAGTGAGGGACCATGACTGTTAATGGGTGTCCCATCACTATTCCTTCACTCTGAGTGAGGCTGATACCAACTGCTGCCACGGCGCGCAAACACCCTGGCAGTGCTGCTGCGACCGGATCCAAAGTAGCTGAAAAATACACTACTGGTCTGTTTATGCCACCATGGGCTTGGGTCAAGACAGACAAAGAACATGCATCACGTTCATGACAAAACAATGTGAAAGGCTTTGTGTAATCAGGCATACCTAAAGCTGGAGCCCTGCACATGCATTCCTTCAATTCAATAAAAGCATCCATCTCATCTCCTTTCAGCTCAATTTCATCCAAGGCATCCTTCTGGGTCAGTTTCAGTAAAGGCTTTGCTAGAGTTGAGAAGTTGGGAATCCACTGGCGACAGTAGCTCACCATCCCCAAAAACTTCCTCACCTCCCTCCTTGTCTTTGGTGGACTCATTTGAAGTACACTTGTTATTCTTTCCTTCATTATTCTCCGTGACCCTTTCTCTATTTGATGACCCAAGTATTTCACTTTCTTCTGACAGAACTGCAACTTTGAAGGAGACACCTTGTGTCCATTCCTTCCCAAATGGTTCAGTAGAGCAATGGTGTCGGCTGTGCAGCCACTTTCTGTCTTAGATGCAATCAGTAAGTCATCAATGTACTGTACTAGGGTTGACTCGAATGGCCATTCTAACGCTTCCAAGTCTTTCTTTAGAATCTGATTGAAAATTGACGGTGACTCAGAAAACCCTTGAGGAATTCGACACCAACTGTAAACTCTGTCTAAGAATTTGAAACAAAAGAGAAATTGGCTGTCCTCATGAAGAGGCACCGAAAAGAATGCTTGTGACAAGTCGATGACTGAGAACCACTCGTCATCGCAAGGGATTTGAAACATTATCACAGCTGGATTCGGTACTACAGGGCAACATTTAACTATGATATCATTTATTTTCCTCAAGTCCTGCACGATTTGGACTTTTCCACTCGGCTTTATTAGTCCCATGATTGGTGAATTACATGGACTGCTTAACACTTCTTTCAGCACTCCCTGTTTTACAAACTCGTCAATGAGTTGGGCGACTTTCATGAGGGTGTCTTGTGCCATGTGGTATTGTGGGGTCTGGGGAAAGGTTACATTGGGTTTTATGGTCACTTTCACTGGTTCCACTCCTTTCACCAATCCCACCTCTTTTCCCGTCATATCCCACACTTCCTTTCCGACTGTTTCCCGTAATTCAGCTGGAATATCTTCTTCAGTTATCATCGGAAAAAGGCTAATCAGAGGATATTCTTCATGGACAGTTTCCATCTCATCCCCTTCTACACTTTCCTCTTCTTCCCCATCACTGCTCGTCTGTATTCTGATTCCATCGTCCGAACACATGATCGAACATCCCAATTTGCACAATAGGTCTCTCCCTAACAGCGCTATCGGGCTTGAGTCACATACCACAAAACTATGTGTCCCTTGATAGTTACCAATACTGACTTGTACTGGATCTGTGATTGGGTTCGTCAGGTACCTGTTTGCTACTCCCACTACCTGAACTGTTCTCCCTGAGAGTGGCAAATTTGGTACTTCAATGCTCCTAACAGTTGAACGTGTGGCTCCTGTGTCAACCAAGAATGAAACACGATGACCCATAACTCTTCCCTCTACATATGGACCCTTTTGATCAACTTCCAAGGATGCTGCTAGCACACAATTTCCCTCCTCATCTGAACTTTCACTCTCCCATACATTGTTTATTCCATTCTCACTGTGTAATGGGAACTGTTGTACTGTGCCATTTGTATTCATCACCTGACCCGAGACCTGTGGAGGAACCATCACTTGCTGCTGACTCACTGGTGCCAAAGGTATTTGCATTTGCTGATTAGGTACCATGGGAAACTGCTGTTGCATTGGCTGCATTTGCGTCATCTGCATACGGGGCATCTGCATCTGCTGCGGCTGCATGGGCTGTAATCCCTGCAGCTGATTTATGGTCTGAAAATTTGGGTTTGGACCTCTCATTTTCGGTCCCCTCATTGTCTGGAATGCATTGACATCATTGTTTTGCTGACCAACACCTGCACCTTCCTGCACCACCATCGGGCACTCGCGTTTCCAATGTCCGACGATTCTGCACACGTGACACGGCATCACCCTTTTCATTGCCTGCACACCATTCGGAATTGCAACAGTGTTCAAATCCGGACCATTACTCCCAAAGCCTCCTCTGCCTCTGCCTCTCGCCTGTGGCTGAAACACCATATTTCCCTGCGGCTGCGGCTGCGGCTGCGGTATCTGCTGTTGGAACCCTTGCAACCCTTGCAAACCTGTCTGAGCTGCTTTAAGTTGCATCATCATCACTTTCTCTTTCAACCTTTTCTGTTTCACTTCAATTTCGTCGCTACAGTATTTCGCATAATTCAACACCTCATCAATAGGTTTCGACTGCCAACAAATCAAATGCGTCTTTATCATCTGACTTATCTCTGGTCTCAGCCCTTCCACAAATCTAAACACAAAATGAAGCATGTCCTTCGCCTCTATTGTTTCCGTGCCACTGTAGTTCTTGAACGCCTTCAACAACCTCTCATAGTAACCATGAATCGACTCTTTTGCCTCTTGGGCAGTTCGATCAATCTTCTGCCAATCCACATTTTTCGCGGCAACCTTCGTCTTCAAATGCTCAATCACCTTATAGTACAAGCTCATTACCATAGGTGATGGTGCACCCGTATCCCTGTCTCTCTCTGGTTCACTTGTCGGCCAACCTACAGCCCTTTTGCAGTCTTCCCACAAATCTGCCGGAACCACAATCTCAAAGAGGGTGTTCAGGTCTTCCCAAAGACACTTTGCAAGCTTCACAAACCTATCAGTCTGTTGATACCATTCAATCGGTTTCTCTCTCAGTTTGGGAAAATCATCCGTAAAAGACTGAATGTCGCTTCTGTGCCACGGTACATGTATTAATTTTCCCCCTGCTGTCTCCCTCATTGGTAACATGGTTATTGCATCACTACTCTGTGGTCTTTTCTCCTTATGCTCTGGGACACTATCTTTCTTCTTTTCCTTTTTCTTTGCCCACCTGCTTTCCCATTTGTCTAAGCACCTCCACACTTGTGCACTCTGCAGCAATTCTCTAAGGTGCGTTTTCATGCCTGCTGACCTCATGTGTTCAAAGTCTGTGGTCCCGAAATCCAACCTATAGCTCCTGCTCAAGTGTTTTGTCTTGTCTATCTCAACCCCGTTTTTGTCAGCTATTTCTTGCAACCTTCTATGTACCTTATTCACTTCTCTCGTAATCCTGGGACATAGATACCTCAGCTCTTCTTCCGAGTAGGACTCTAACCTATTCAAACCCATTGTCCCTTCCACCAATTCTTCTGCTTCCATGTTCAACCTGACCCGATAGTCTTCTCCCTTCCCACTGACTGAGCTTTGTGTGGAATTCAGACTGTTGAACCACTGTGTCAGCTGTTGCGCATTCAACCCCATCAGTGTAGCATTCACATCGACTGCCATTGATGGTTGCGGCAACTTTTCAGTGTTCGATGATAGCGGTATCATCAGTGGGGGACTCGACCTCACCACTGTTGACTGAGCACATATGGGACTAAACTCCATCAAGGACCCAGATCCAGTTGGCAGAGCCGCTATCGGAGTTGTCTCTGGAGTGTTTTCTATGCACCTCCTTTCCGTCCCATTCTGCACCATTGATCCTTGACCGCTCATACCTGAGTTAGGCTGAACGTACAGAGGTACCGGTGGACCTACAGTAATGGGTAGGGATATCGCATCTGGGTTCTGTCCATTCCCCAGGTTCTGAGGCATGTTCATTCCCACACTATGGGTCATCATTGCCGGCATGCCCGTCTGACTCCCCGTCATCTGAGCATGTGCGGTTCCCCCCTGCATCTGCTTTTGAGGCATCAAAAACTGGGTTGATTCAGCTTGTGCCAATGTTGGGTTGCGACCATTCTGTACTCCCATTACGGTTGGATCTAGAATCATTCCCGTACTGTTGTCATTGCTGTAATACCTTGGGACCTGCGGCTGATAATTTTCTGCTGTTTTCAATATAGGCACATCTGGATATATTCTCCTAACCTGCGGTATCTGCGGGGTGAACAGTAAATTTGGGTCCTTAGATCCCGATGGCGTTTCTGAATTCGGAATTTCATTATTCTGTACCGGTGCTGGAGGGGCAGAACTGGTACTTGGACGTTGTTCACTCTCTGCATAAGGTGGTGGACGTTCGTTCAGCAATTGCATGATGAACTCCTCATCCTCTGACTCGTCTTCTCTATCTTTGGAACACCTCCTGTTTGTCTTACAGGTAGCTTTCTTGCCTGTCGCCTCTTCTTCCTTAGCAATTGCGGGAAACAATTTTATCCCCTGCAATATATCTGACCTCCACACCTTCTGTGCATTATCCCACCTAGCATCCGCTAGTGTCTTTTCTACCTTTCTTATCCTGTTCTCGAACTTCTTTTGCTGTTGCTGTCTAGCCATTAGTTCCCAAATCGCTAGAGCCTCAAACTGTGCTGGCCTTGGAGGTACCTTCATGTCGTACATCGCAAATCTCAAATTCTCTAGGATCCTTATATTGAATGTCCCATGGATCGGGAACGCTACGCTCCCATGTTTCTCTGTCAGCTTGTGCCATTGCTTTAGCCAAAGGCACGGAGCTACCCCCTTTTCCTCCATTACA
Organism: Pleurodeles waltl; assembly: GCF_031143425.1. Taxonomy (NCBI): domain Eukaryota; kingdom Metazoa; phylum Chordata; class Amphibia; order Caudata; family Salamandridae; genus Pleurodeles; species Pleurodeles waltl. The sequence continues at coordinate 1,130,675,484 of NC_090448.1, forward strand.
ATGTAAGCTGGTGTACCTTCGGGTGGCGTCTCCTCTCCGACGCTCGCTTTAATGTAAGACTCCCCCTTCATCGCACTCTTTAATGCTTTAAAAAATTTCATTTTCTCATCTTTTATTTCACAAAGTTTGTAATCAATAAGTGACTTTAATTCCCGGAATACTCTTCGCTTGCCTTTCCCCTTCCAATCGAGCCCCACGGACTGCGTCCAATCCGTGCGCGGCCCTTCTCTGCAACCAACCTATCCCAGCGCGGCTCCTAGTGACGTCACACTCACACACACTGCGGCTGACAAAGCCTCGCGGCTTGTCCTCCTTCACTCAGCTCCTCTCGTAACAACTTCTAGCATGTATCGCGAGCAACCAAATAATAATAAAACAGATCTGTCGGTTTACTACAGGAAGGGTAACACAATCGCTTCAGGACCTTAGGGATTTTTCACTAGCCTCGGCAGTTATTCCATCTTTCTCGGTCCCCACTTTCGCAAGCAAATCTGACCCGCAGACTCTGCTCTCAACTTGTCAATGATCTATTCTAGTGCACTTAGAATTTGTCAAAGCCCGAAGTCGAAGTCGAAGTTTTCTTTCACTCCCTTAACACACGTACCGACTCGTTGACCACGCCCGGTCAACCTATTAAACCGACCAGACCACAACATAAAACAAGTGTCTCATACACTTTTCAACATACTCCGGAGTCTCTTGACCTCGCAGGGCCCGTCTCAACAACAACAACCACGTGGACCTTTTTCTGCACAAAGCGCCACATGCACATGAAGTTCGACGACTTCCCTACTCTCACACTCGGAGTCGCACCTCCGCTATTCCCTAAAATCCTCGCAACCTTTTCAAACAATCTGCGGCAATAAGCTGTGCAAGCGCAAAATCCTAACTTCACTCATACCATCACTAGTATCGCCAACGCCGATTTCCACACCTCCATTCTCTCCATTCGCAAGCTCCGAGATCCCGGGAAAGTCGCGGGGGACTTAGGGCATCATCATTCTCTCAATCTGTTTTACCCAAGAAAAATCTAATTCAACACCATATACTTCTTGAGTGGGTCTCAAAGGGCGTAACCGTTACCTCTCGAGCGGGGTCCCAAAGGGCGAAACCGTTACCTCTCGAGCGGGGTCCCAAAGGGCGAAACCGTTTCCTCTCGAGCGGGGTCCCAAAGGGCGAAACCATCCTCTGCTACCATCTACTGATAGAGCGTTCCGTACCTAATAAATTACCTGTATTTGGACGCTCTTGGGTCGATGAATCTTTTGACCAAGTGGGGCTCTCTTCACCCGAGAGTAATCAATTTAATCAAATCAATAATCAATAACGAACATAAGCAATGCCCTGATCAACATAACACTTCACAATTAATCCAGAAAACATTTCGGCGAACCATGACCTTTCGGCCATGAATAACCACACCAGTTCATTCAAAGTTAATGAATTTATTTCCCTATATTAACAAAGCTAGCACGATATAAATGTGTCTCAACACCAAATGGTATATGTAAATGAACATTAATAGCTGTCCATGACGGCGAAAAAGATGCAATCTATGCAGCATTTGAATAACAATACATTCGATAATAGCGACGCAAACCACTAAAACTATAATCTGTAATGGGCTAATTGCATACATTAGTCAGCATAACAAGGTCTCAAATTGCATCATGCAACAAATGAATCCTCATCTAACCTCAAATTAGCATCTGCATGTGGGATTTCATGCAAAAACAATTTAGCAACATTAATTTAGAAAACTCCTAACTAGGGCTCTTATCAAAAATCAGCAGTTGGTTACCTAAAAAGAAACACAATGTGTTAGAAATGGGGTCTTTGGTTGACAGTCAGGTTACCCCCTGTTCAAGCAAGGACCCTCACTCTAGTTAGGATAAAAGAGAATCACCCTCAGCTAACCCCTGCTTACCCCCTTGGTAGCTTGGCAGAGCAGTAGGCTTAACCTCAGAGTGCTGGGCGTAAAGTATTTGTACCAACACACACAGTAACTTAATGAAAACACTACAAAATGACACAACACCAGTTTAGAAAAATAGGAAATATTTATCTAGACAAAACAAGACCAAAACGATAAAAATCCAACATACACAAGTCAAGTTAAGATTTTTTAAAGGTTTAAAGTAAAAAGAGTCTTTAGGTAGTTGTAACAACACACTAGCGCTGCTAGCGTGTAAATGTACCTGGTTTGCGTCAAAAATAACCCCGCACGGGCGGTGTGCGTCGAAAATAACCCTGCACGGTTATATGCGTCGAAAACAACTCGGCACGGCGATGCGCGTCGAAAAAGCCAGCCACGCGACGGTCCGAAAGTCCCGCGGCGCAGGTTGCGATCTCTCAGCCTTCGTCAGCGATGCTGCGCGTCGTTTCTCCTGCTCCGGGCGTCGATTCTCCGGTCGCGTTTCCTGCGGCGTCGTTTCTCAGCTGCGGAGCCGGCGTCGCGTCGTTTTCTCAGCCGCGATCGGATTCGCGTCGATCTTTTCTCCGCACGGCGCTCGGTGCGTGTATTTTTGTCCTTAGGCTGCCAGCCTCTCCTTTCAGGGTCCCAGGAACTGGAAGGGCACCACAGAGCAGAGTAGGGGTCTCTCCAGAGACTCCAGGTGCTGGCAGGAAGAAGTCTTTGCTATCCCTGAGACGTCAACAACAGGAGGCAAGCTCTACATCAAGCCCTTGGAGATTTCTTCTTCAAGATGGAAGGCACACAAAGTCCAGTCTTTGCCCTCTTACTCTGGCAGAAGCAGCACTGCAGGAAAGCTCCACAAAGCACAGTCACAGGCAGGGCAGCACTTGTTCCTCAGCGATCAGCTCTTCTCCAGGCAGAGGTTCCCCTTGATTCCAGAAGTGTTTCTAAAGTTTGTAAGTTTGGGTGCCCTTCTTATACCCATTTTAGTCTTTGAAGTCACCTTCCTTCAAAGGGGACTCACACCTTCTTGTGAAATCCTGCCTTGCCCAGGCAAGGCCTCAGACACACACCAGGGGGCTGGAGACAGCATTGTCAGAGGCAGGCACAGTCCTTTCAGATGAGAGTGACCACTCCACCCCTCCCTCCTAGCAGAGATGGCTAATCAGGAAATGCAGATCACACCCCAGCTCCCTTTGTGTCACTGTCTGGTGTGAGGTGAAAAACAACCCAACTGTCAAACTGACCCAGACAGGGAATCCACAAACAAGGCAGAGTCACAGAATGGTTTAAGCAAGAAAATGCTCACTTTCTAAAAGTGGCATTTCCAAACTCACAATCTTAAAATCAACTTTACTAAAAGATGTATTTTTAAATTGTGAGTTCAGGGATCCCAAACTCCACATGTCCATCTACTCTCTAGGGGAATCTACACTTTAATCATATTTAAAGGTAGCCCCCATATTATCCTATGAGAGAGAGACAGACCTTGCAACAGTGAAAACGAAATTGGCAGTATTTCACTGTCAGGACATATAAACCACATTACTATATGTCCTACCTTATCCATACACTGCACCCTGCCCTTGGGGCTACCTAGGGCCTACCTTAGGGGTGCCTTACATGTAAGAAAAGGGAAGGTTTAGGCCTGGCAAGTGGGTACACTTGCCAAGTCGAATTTACAGTGTAAGAATACACATACAGACACTGCAGTGGCAGGTCTGAGACATGATTACAGAGCTACTTATGTGGGTGGCACAACCAGTGCTGCAGGCCCACTAGTAGCATTTGATTTACAGGCCCTGGCACCTCTAGTGCACCTTACTAGGGACTTACTAGTAAATCAAATATGCCAATCATGGATAAACCACTTACATACAATTCAAACAGGAGAGCATATGCACTTTAGCACTGGTTAGCAGTGGTAAAGTGCTCAGAGTTGAAAAGCCAACAGCAACATGTCAGAAAAAAATAGGAGGCAGGAGGCAAAAAAGTCTGGGGATGACCCTGCATAAGCAAAAGTCCAACACGACCCCCTACCAGCCTAAAGCCAGGGGAGAACAATCAATACCTTGATGTACTTCCCTGATTGGGGCGATAGAACAGGGACCCAGGCCCACAACAGCAGGGGCATGTTCCAGTTCTACGCCTTCCTGACTCCAGTTGGATCCCTCTGTCCATACTCTCAGGGCCCACTAAGCTAACCCATGGGGAACCCTTCTCCACATCTACAGACACCATCTGTGCAACACCTAACTTTACTTTGCTCACAGATGTATTGCAATGGGCAGATAGTACCACCAGGGCCAACACAGTGGTGTTGCCCACTCCACCCCCGGGGTGTGACTCTCGTCCTCCCCCCCCCAGGGGCAACTCTGTCCACCAGGACAGCAAGCCACAGTGGCCCCAGACAACTGTCAGGGATGAGAGCCCGACCTCAGGCCTCTCTAACCACTGTGACTGTGGAGAGTGGGGGGTGGTAGCCCCAGGTGCCTGGCACCCTTTGACCACTCTCTCTTCCACCAGGTCAGGGATGACAACCTGACCCTGGTCCTCCCCTCTGGGGCTCTGTAACCTCCCAGCAGAGGCGGCACCCCCAGAGTCAAAAACTGTCAGGGTGCTTGTAGAAGCAGTCCTGCACAATTCTTCCACCAGTGCAGGGATGTTAACCTGCAACTGATCCTCCAACCTGGGGTCTGTACCTTCAGGTTGGACCAGGGCCAGGGGTGAGGCTTCCCTCCCCCTGCCCTCTCTTCTGGGGTCCTGAACCACCCAACTAGGAGTGGCCCCCCCAGAAGACAACATGGCAGGGGCACTGTTAGCAGTAGCCCCTTCCTCCAGGTCAGGGGGGACACCCTTAACCTGGCCTCCCAATCCAGGGTCTGTACCCACAGACTGGATCACTGCCTGGCAAACCAGGACTTCTTGGGGGGCATACCTACCCCCTACCAGGTCAGAGTTTACCCTCTGAACCTGGTCATCCAACCCAGGGTCACCACCCTGCAGTTGAACCACTGCCTGGCACACCAGGACTTCCTTGGGAGCACACTTACCCCCCATCAGGTCAGAGTTTACCCCCTGAACCTGATCATTCAACCCAGAGTCACCACCCTGCGGTTGAACCATTGCCTGGCACACCAGGACTTCCAGGGGGGCACACTTACCCCCCTCAAGGGACACACTGTCCCGAAGGGCCACACAAGAGTCTGGCTGGCGCAGGTCTCCTGACCTCTGCCCATCTGACAGAGTCTGGATTCCCCCCAACCCAGAAATGGTCTCACCAAGGTCATTCGTGGGGGGCTCTGCTCTCAGAGCTGACCCCTGACCCTCCAGGTTCTCCACTGGGGTCCGCAACCCCCTCTCAACCCTCTGTCTGGACTTCTGCACCCCCTCACTAGGAGTGGTACTGCCAGACACCAGAACTGGTGGGACGCTGGCTACAGCCACCCCCCCAAGTTCTCCTGACACTGTGGGGTCTCCCTCAACAGATGGCCCTATGGTACAGGCTAGGCTCCCCTCCTGGTGTTCCCGCAGGGAACCCTCCAGGACCTGGGACCGGATCTCGGGCACCTTGGGCCTCAACCCATCCCCATTCCCTCTCCTCTGAGACTGGACATGGGGTCCCTCACCCATCCCACTACACTGGGACCTACCTGGGACACTACAATCCTTCCCTACCTCACCTGGTTGGGAACTACCTAGACCACTCCTCTCAGGAGCACCCCCAAATGCCTCTTCAGACTCTCTGGTACTCACCCAGAAGTCTGCCTCCATTGTAAGCTCCCTGGGGTCAGAGAACTCACACTCCACCTGGTGTTGGCATAGCTCTGGAAAATAAGGACTAGACATATGCTCTCCAGCAATTACATCACTCAGCCCCTCACATGAATTAACCAAAGTACCCTTCACCCAACCATCCAGTGACTCTGCTTTGAACAAGCACCCCACATCACCCTCCTGAGACTGGTGAGACAGTACCTGACGGTCCCTGACACTCAACCCACACTCTTCTGGGATGTCTTCACACTCCATAACCAGGACTTCTACCTGGGGGGAACCCCTCTCCCTGTCACTCTCAACTAGAGTCAGTAGAGTGTCCCTCCCACCAGTAGGAATATGACTCCCCATGCCAGTTCCCCAATCTACCTCAGAGACCCTGTGCATCACTGGAGCTACCTCATACCCCTGAACCTCATGGCGTGTGTTAACTCCCTCCTTCAAGTAGGGCACCACCTCTCTGGGCATGTGCACTTCTTCAGCAGTACTGGATACAAGATTTTTGCTGCCACCATCTGAACTGGATTCAGCCCTCATGGCCTCCAGCTTCAGCTCTTCACAGCTCAGCTCTTGAGCTGCAATCCTTTCTTTTTCCAGGACTAAGGCTCTCTGCTCCTCAGCCCTCTCAAGCTCTGCATCTAGCTCTTCCAGACTCCGGATTCGAGCTAGGAGCCAATCATCTCTTTCTGTTCCCTCCTCAGAGCCGCTGCCCTCCTCTTCGGAGTAGTCCTCCTCCTCAGAGTCATTTGGTGGTGTTGCCTGACAACGTTTCAATTCATACTGAAACAGGGCTGACTCAAGATCCTCCCTTCTGGATTTCTTGTTCACAGCCAGTCCCCTTTCCATGCAGAATGCTTTAAGCTGCCACTTTTTATACATAAATAGGTGCCAGAAATTGACTTCCATTCTGCAAAGGCTTCACAACCAAAAACCAAAGTCCAAAAATATTAGCAATACTTCCAGGAGGACATCAGAGAACAAAAAGCAGAATCACAAGACAAGTAGTATGTGGTCACGTAGTGGTCTGAGATCAAAACAGTAGTGTACACTTAATTACTGTATGTCAAGTACAAATACAAGTCCAAATCCCGACCGCTGGTCACCAATGTTAGAAATGGGGTCTTTGGTTGACAGTCAGGTTACCCCCTGTTCAAGCAAGGACCCTCACTCTAGTTAGGATAAAAGAGAATCACCCTCAGCTAACCCCTGCTTACCCCCTTGGTAGCTTGGCAGAGCAGTAGGCTTAACCTCAGAGTGCTGGGCGTAAAGTATTTGTACCAACACACACAGTAACTTAATGAAAACACTACAAAATGACACAACACCAGTTTAGAAAAATAGGAAATATTTATCTAGACAAAACAAGACCAAAACGATAAAAATCCAACATACACAAGTCAAGTTATGATTTTTTAAAGGTTTAAAGTAAAAAGAGTCTTTAGGTAGTTGTAACACCACACTAGCGCTGCTAGTGTGTAAATGTACCTGGTTTGCGTCAAAAATAACCCCGCACGGGCGGTGTGCGTCGAAAATAACCCTGCACGGTTATATGCGTCGAAAACAACTCGGCACGGCGATGCGCGTCGAAAAAGCCAGCCACGCGACGGTCCGAAAGTCCCGCGGCGCAGGTTGCGATCTCTCAGCCTTCGTCAGCGATGCTGCGCGTCGTTTCTCCTGCTCCGGGCGTCGATTCTCCGGTCGCGTTTCCTGCGGCGTCGTTTCTCAGCTGCGGAGCCGGCGTCGCGTCGTTTTCTCAGCCGCGATCGGATTCGCGTCGATCTTTTCTCCGCACGGCGCTCGGTGCGTGTATTTTTGTCCTTAGGCTGCCAGCCTCTCCTTTCAGGGTCCCAGGAACTGGAAGGGCACCACAGAGCAGAGTAGGGGTCTCTCCAGAGACTCCAGGTGCTGGCAGGAAGAAGTCTTTGCTATCCCTGAGACTTCAACAACAGGAGGCAAGCTCTACATCAAGCCCTTGGAGATTTCTTCTTCAAGATGGAAGGCACACAAAGTCCAGTCTTTGCCCTCTTACTCTGGCAGAAGCAGCACTGCAGGAAAGCTCCACAAAGCACAGTCACAGGCAGGGCAGCACTTGTTCCTCAGCGATCAGCTCTTCTCCAGGCAGAGGTTCCCCTTGATTCCAGAAGTGTTTCTAAAGTTTGTAAGTTTGGGTGCCCTTCTTATACCCATTTTAGTCTTTGAAGTCACCTTCCTTCAAAGGGGACTCACACCTTCTTGTGAAATCCTGCCTTGCCCAGGCAAGGCCTCAGACACACACCAGGGGGCTGGAGACAGCATTGTCAGAGGCAGGCACAGTCCTTTCAGATGAGAGTGACCACTCCACCCCTCCCTCCTAGCAGAGATGGCTAATCAGGAAATGCAGATCACACCCCAGCTCCCTTTGTGTCACTGTCTGGTGTGAGGTGAAAAACAACCCAACTGTCAAACTGACCCAGACAGGGAATCCACAAACAAGGCAGAGTCACAGAATGGTTTAAGCAAGAAAATGCTCACTTTCTAAAAGTGGCATTTCCAAACTCACAATCTTAAAATCAACTTTACTAAAAGATGTATTTTTAAATTGTGAGTTCAGGGATCCCAAACTCCACATGTCCATCTACTCTCTAGGGGAATCTACACTTTAATCATATTTAAAGGTAGCCCCCATATTATCCTATGAGAGAGAGACAGACCTTGCAACAGTGAAAACGAAATTGGCAGTATTTCACTGTCAGGACATATAAACCACATTACTATATGTCCTACCTTATCCATACACTGCACCCTGCCCTTGGGGCTACCTAGGGCCTACCTTAGGGGTGCCTTACATGTAAGAAAAGGGAAGGTTTAGGCCTGGCAAGTGGGTACACTTGCCAAGTCGAATTTACAGTGTAAGAATACACATACAGACACTGCAGTGGCAGGTCTGAGACATGATTACAGAGCTACTTATGTGGGTGGCACAACCAGTGCTGCAGGCCCACTAGTAGCATTTGATTTACAGGCCCTGGCACCTCTAGTGCACCTTACTAGGGACTTACTAGTAAATCAAATATGCCAATCATGGATAAACCACTTACATACAATTCAAACAGGAGAGCATATGCACTTTAGCACTGGTTAGCAGTGGTAAAGTGCTCAGAGTTGAAAAGCCAACAGCAACATGTCAGAAAAAAATAGGAGGCAGGAGGCAAAAAAGTCTGGGGATGACCCTGCATAAGCAAAAGTCCAACACAATGCAATTGTACATTTTCCTTTCATATTTACCAAATTCAATCAGCATTCAAGGAAGTCTTCGTCTCACAGGTACCGGTTTCGATCAGCATGGGACGGGGGCAAAGGGGCAGGGTGGACGGGGCAATTGCCTCACAGCGGCAAGATAAAAGGACAAACTACTACTTCATGCAAAGGGGCAAATCAAAGTTAAAGTCTCTAGGGCGAGAATTACTTAAAGTCTCTTTCTCTCGATTAGAGAAAGCATCAAAGTCTCATCGAATATCAATTGGCAGCGTAGAAGATGGCAAAATGACGAAGTCAGCAAGATGGGCCATAATGGCTGCAATGTCCTGCAAAATGGCGGGTAATGGGCGATGGCAAATGTCAAATGTCTAATGGCTAATGGCGAAATGTCCGGTAATGGCTAATGGCCGATGGGTAATGTCCGGGTAATGGCTGGTAATGGCAAAATGGCTGCTTTCCTTTCGTGCACCAGGTTTAAATAAACAACAGTTCAAATCCAGTAGGGTCTTCCATTGGAGGGTTCATAGGTTGGCTTCAAATTGTCCAATCAAAAACAACAATTCACAAGCTTCTACCTAGGCATACATTATCCTTGGAGTCGGGAACGTAAGTTGCAACATATTTTACCAATTAACTCACTTTCAGAGCGTCCATTGTCTGCACCTGCAGATTGACCTTGGAGCAAAGAAGAAGATGCCAGGCTGGCACGAAACCTTAAAGATAAGCATGTGAACCGATCTCACTGGAAAAGTACAGCTTCAAGCAAGAATACACGTTTTATTAGCACATTGGAAAAACACGGGCATCTAAACCGTGAGACAAGGCAACTAGGCCGAAGCCTCTGCTAAAGTTATGCTAAGTTAAAACATTTCAAACAAGCGAATCATAGCACACGTTATATAAAGCAGTTATATCAGTTATATCAGTTATATCTGGTTATATCAGATTAGTACAATTCTAATACATCACGTTATATAAAGCACGCTTATAAATGTTGGCGAACTACTCTGAGGGCACATTTGTCCCCGTACAATCTTTATTAGTTCGGTTAAAGTCACACTTGATTATTGCAGCACTACGTTTATGCGCTAATAAATGTAAAACCTTCATTTCTGCGTCATCACAGGGATGGTTTATGATAAACTCCTTTTAAGTTTCAGTGCAAGAGCCCTATTTGGGCACTTGTTATTCCTACATCACGAAAATGAATTTTATGACTCCTCGCTTAGGAGGTCTTCTCACTCAAGACCTTTGCCCAAAATGGTTTTACACAGGCAACAATACAGTCTGCAGATGCTGTTGTTCACCAATCAATCAATCAATCAATCAATCAGGATTTGAAAAGCAAAGCTCATCACCGAAGAGGGTATCCAGGCACTCGCAGATCCTGAAGAAAGCAGTGAAAACTTAGGAAAAGCAAGAAGTCACATAAAACAGGGGAAAAAACTAAGAGAAAGCAGTGAAAACTAGGGAAAAGATAGGAGAAGGCACACAAAAAAGGAGGCAGAACAAGGAGAAAGCAGTGAGAATGAGGAAAAAGCAAGGAGAGAACACACAAAATTGGGCAAAAAGCAAGGAGAAAGCAGTGACAATTTAGGAAAAGCAAGGAGAAGGCATACTAAAAAAGGGGAGCAAGGAGAAAGCAGTGAAAACTGTGGAAAAGCGAGGGGAAGGCACACACAAAAAGAGAGGAAGCAAGAAGAAAGTAGTGAGAATGAGGGAAAATCAAGGAAAGGCAAGAAAAAAATAGGGAAAAAGCAAGAAGAATGTGAATATGATGGAAAAGCAAGGAGAACACACACACAAAACAGAGGAAAAAGGAAGGAGAAAACAGTAAAAATGAGGAAAAGCAAGAAGAAGGCATTCAATAAACAGGGGAAAAGCAGAAGAGACCAGTGAAATGAGGGAAAAGCAAGGAGAGGCACACAAAAAAGCAAGAAAAGAGCGGTGAAAGGGGAAAAAATCAAGAAAAAAGCAGTGAAATGAGGGAAAGCAAGAAGCGGGCACACAAAAAACAGGAAAAGCAAGGAGAAACCAGCGAAAATGAGGGAAAAGCGCAGAGAGGACACAGAAAACAAGGGAAAAAGCAAGGAGAAAGTATTAGGAATGAGGGAAAAGCAAGGAGAAGGCATTCAAGAAAAAGGTAAAAGCAAGGAGAAGACAGATGTAAGAGCTATGCAGCAGCACTGAAAGAGGTGGGCCTGGGGCCTGCTTAATGAGACCGTACTGTGGCCTCCGTGAAGTAGGTCCTTGGAGGAGGGAGTGGCGCTGGGAAGCGGTGGGTGGGGCTGGGTGGGAAATAACAGGCGGCAGGCAAGAGCGGCAATGAGGGGAAAAAACAAGGACAAAGAAGTGAAAACAAGACAAAAGCAAGGAGAAAGCACACAAAAGACAATGAAAAAAGCTAGGAAAAAGCAGTGAAAATGAGGGAAAAGCAAGGCGAGAGCACACAAAAAAACAGGTGAAAAGCAAGGTGAAAGCAGTGAGAACAAGGGAAACGCAAAGACAGAGCACACAAAAGACAGTGGGAAAAGCAAGGAGAAAGCAGTAAAAACAAGGGAAAAGTAAGCAGAGGGCATGCAAAAAACAGGCAATAGCAAGGAGAAATCAGTAAGAACAAGGGCAAAGCAAGGAGAGGGCACACAAAAAACAGTGAAAAAAGCAATGCGAAAGCAGTGAAAATGAGGGAAAAGCAAGGAGAGGACACACAAAAAACTGGGAGAAAAGCAAGGAGAAAGCAGTGAGAATAAAATTAAAGCAAGGAGAAGGCACTCAAAAAATGGCGGACAAAGCATGGATAAGACAGGAGTAAGAGCGATGCTACAGCACAGGAAAAGTTGGGCCTGGGACCAGAACACTATAGTGCATATCATCTTCTTATGTCCGGGACTTCTCTACGAATGAAGAGTCATATAATGTCAATCTTTTAACAGCTGGCAATGCTATCCTTTTGGCAAGCTGTTATTGCATGCAACAAAGGGGACAATGTAAGACTTTGGGGGTCATTCTGACCCTGGAATGACGGAAGCACCGCCAACAGGCTGGCGGTGCTTCCATGCCCATTCTGACCGCGGCAGTAAAGCCGCGGTCAGAAAACCGGGACCGGCGGTTTCCTGTCGGTTTTCCCCCGGCTGGGCAAATCCGCCAGGGCAGCGCTGCAAGCAGCGCTGCCATGGGGATTCTGACCCCCTTCCCGGCAGCCTGTTTCTGGCGGTTGTCACCGCCAGGAAGAGGCTGGCGGGAACGGGTGTCTTGGGGCCCCTGGGGGCCCCTGCACTGCCCATGCCACCGGCATGGGCAGTGCAGGGGCCCCCTAACAGGGCCCCATGAAGCTTTTCACTGTCTGCCTAGCAGACAGTGAAAAGCGCGACGGGTGCAACTGCACCCGTCGCACGCCCGCAACACCGCCGGCTCCATTCGGAGCCGGCTTCTGTGTTGCAGGCCTCCTTCCCGCTGGGCCGGCCGGCGCTACCATGGGTAGCGCCGGCTGGCCCAGCGGGAAGGTTGGAATGCCGGCAGCGGTCTTTTGACCGCGTAGCGCCCAAATGGCGGTTCCCGCCTGGCGGGCGGCAACCGCCGCCCGCCAGGGTCAGAATGACCGCCTAAATGTGCAAAAAGTGTGTTTTTTCCCATGGCTGTGAAAAAAATAGCAACTGCAATACAATGAGTGTTGCATGTGCTTGAGTTAGAGCTATTGGCATTGTGAAGTAATAACTGGAGTTTTCTTGCCACCTAACTTGGTCAACCATGCCTCATAATTTGGTCTTTTACTGCCACATAATCCCAGTGGGCCTACATATAACTAAAGCACTTCCATTTACCTTCTTCCTCTGTCTGCAGACAAAAATGGAAATGTTGTGAACTATCGAGGGTCCCTGGTGTGATAAGTAGCTCATCCAGGGAAATATACTTGAGTACGAACAAGGAGAAAATGAGCTACAATTAATATTCAACCTTTCTGAACGAATACAAAACAAAAACTCACAAAGGTAAATTCAAAGATAATATTTATTAAATGTGTATGTACAAAAAGAAAACAAAATGTCTTAATTCTTATAGATATACACATACAAACAGGAAATTTAAGCAAAAAGAAGCCTGACCCATATATAAACATTCCATAAACAATATAATGCAATAAGAACAAATAAACAGATATAAAACAACGGTAACTCACAAAAACCAGGTGCCACAAAAGACAAGACAACACAAAAGTGATAACAAGACATTAAACATGTATAACTTTTACAAACTCACAAAGATATTTGATTGCAATTAAATATAAACATTTCTTCTTTCGGCAATAGCCGTAAGGCAACTCAAAATGACAAAATCCTATTGTCTAAATAACAATTCTCACTCAGTCTGGTATGATAATAGTCAAAACATAAATCCTCTGCACCAACAAAAGTAGGACACGCGTTTTGGCGGAAAACCTCTAATTTGGGGGGCCCAAAATATAAAATATACCAGGATTGTTCACAGAAATACGAACATTTTTAGAGAAATGGTCTCTAATTTGGAATAGATGTGGTGAACATTTTGACCACCTCAGGCTGAGTTATGAGCAAAAACGTTTTGTAAGCGAATGCCCTGCAAAGCATTATGGGATGACCAAGTGCATCAAATATTGCAGTAGGTTAACTGTAGCAATGCTCAGAACAGTCGCTAGAAGACAAAACAATAAAAGTATCATTCATAAGAAACATGGTTATGTAACCATACAATTAGCCCCTAGAGGACATAACCACATGAAAATAGAATGGCACAAATTAATGTAGTGTAGCTATATATTTAGCCCCTAGAGGGCGTACTGTCTTACACATTTTCAGGCCTAGCAGGCCTACTGCAATACTAAGGCCCTTAGAACACAAACTACTCAAAATTGTAAAACAAACATTTCAGCCATAAGAGAGTATTAAAAAGGACCTAAGGGTGGAAGGGGTTAATATTTTGCGGTCCCCACTTGCATAGTGTAGGGACCCAGACATGACCTTAACAAACAGAGTGTGTTATGCTGAATGTTTTGATGGTGGTCCCATTGTGCCAGAACCACCACAGGCTGAGTTACAGGCAAAAATGTTTTGAAAAAGAATGTTTGCTAAGCATTATGGGGTGACTTTTCCCGAGTGCAGTGAATATTGTAGTATTGGCTCTCCCACTGTGCCGGGAGAGCCAAATTAGGGATTTCGGTGTTTTTTACATCACGCATTTATCAATTATAAGTGCTTTTAGGAAAGCTATGGAGCATGAAGGTGAGAGCCAAAAGAAATGACTTTAATTAGGTAACAGTGTAAACAATGTGACCAGTGCTCCAATACTGCCAATGGAGTTTGTCCTGTTGGGGCTGTTGGCACTGTGAGCACTGTGAGGGCCATGGCTGCCTTGGAGCATGAAGGGGAGAGGCAAAAGACAAAGAATTCACCCACACTGAAGTATATTGGCAATCATGCAATTATCCATGTAACAGGGTCAGTCTGCAAGGCAGTAACAGAACCGCACCAAGGAGGACAAATGTAAACCAATTACCAATGTTATCAAGGGATTTTTGAAAGGCAAGCCCACAAATGAGTGAAAGTGATGGGTGTGAGGTGGGCATAGTTAAAAGCTCACAATACTGACAACAGGTTGAAGCGCTTGCGCGCTCGACCTAGTTAAACCAATAACAACATTTAATGAAGGCCACAATATTCAAACTTCCAGTTCTCACTAGTTTTAAACCTATTAAAGATATTTTTTATGGTATTTGTTGGAAAGTGGTTATTGGTAGGGGTAAATATGCACCTAGCACTGGCAATAAGGCCACTAACACAATACAGGGTCAGTAAAGGTCTCAATAAATTAGACCCTTGCTCAATCCTTGGTAGCTGTAACTGAGCAGACAGGCCTAATTTAGAAGACAAGTGTTTAAAGCATTCAAAAACACCACTACAGTAAATAAGTAAGACACTACACACAATAAAAATCCCACACCAATTTATAAAAATAGGTTATATTGTTACAAGTAAATAGACACCAAAATTACAAACATTCAATGTAGGGACCAGCAACAGAATCAACACTTTCTAGTGCTTAGAAACACAAAGCGACAAAAATTGGGACATGTGGTCGTGGTAGACTGTGCGAAAGTCAGAATTTGAGGACGACTGCAAAGGAGCCTTGGTTGGATACACTATGTGGTAGACCTCGGACACAATTTTACCTTCACACTTAAAAATGTTTCTGGAGCTTTTTCTTCCGAGGGCTTTCGATGCTCTTCACCGGGCCAGATTTGGTGAAGGTTTGCCAGCTTGATTTTCAGGGAGCTCTCGGTCAAATCCTGCAAGTCAGATGTCTGAAGCTTTTCAGCAGGACAAACTTGAAATCCAGGCGGGGTCGCAGTGAGGGTTCGCCAGCTTGACTTCCTAGGTTGAGTCTGCCACCTCTTGGAGCTATTTTACCAAAATTCTCCAAACTTTAGGAGGTGATTCCTGAAGTCCTCCTTGCAATGTCAAAGGGTCCAAAACACAGATCCAAGGGTCTGGAATCTCCTGGATGGTCCTTGGAAAGTTGGGACACCAATTCCCACAATGCACCTAGCCAAATCATTAAAATTTCATTGGATGTCCTCCAGGCTGGGACTCTTGCAGGAGATGATTAGTCCACTCCTGAGTCCTTCTTGAAGCAAGGCACAGTCCCCAGGGCGGAAGTACCAGATTGTGCAGAAGACACAGCCAAGGGTCTAGATCCAGATTACAGCAGGACAGTCCTTCTTTCTCTTGTAGTTTCAGGCAGCAGAACTGAGAGGCTATGCACCTCTCACATATGTATTCACAGCTCCTGGACGTCAGAAAGGGGGGCACCCCTGACCAATAGAATGCAGGGTGAACCAGGTGTGGTATATTCCTGTCCCAGAAAGCACCAACTTTCCAAAATGCACAATGGCGGAAATTTCATCAGAGCAGTCAGAGCTAACTAAACCAACTCCTAGTGTGGCTCATTTCCATAGCTCTCCTCCACCTAAGATCTGCAAATTCATTCCTTAAGTCTGTTACCTGGCTGAGGGGCACAGGATGTGGGGGTAGGTGGCCTGGCATTCCCTGTCTGTCCGGCTCTCCTTTGAAGCTGGATGTTTTATTACCCTTCCCCCTGCTCTGGCATTCCTGTGCAGCTGCAGAGCTCCCTTCAACAGATAGGTTCTCCCCTGGACAGCCACTTGTCACCTAATCAAAGCAGCCTTGATAATCCTGTTTGCGCTGACCAATCAGAGTTTTGAATTACAGAAAGAAAAGACTCATAACTTATTTTCTGTACAAGTTATGATAATGTCATCAATGGTAAATTGCTGGATTCATCAAAACACATCTTTTAAGTCCCGGAATGACATGTCTACACCTTTCCTAACAATATTTACAATCAAAAACAATATTGCAATGTTAGCCTATGGAGCCCAGTATCTACAATGGGGGAAATTAAATGGGCAGTTTTCCCTCACCAGGGCTTATAGAAAATCTTTTATAAAGACCCTGCTTATAGCTACATGACTCCCACCCAATGGACACCTAGGGGAAACCTGGGGGTATCTCATATGTGAAGATAATGTAGATTATCACTTTTAAAGTGCCCATAGCACCAGAGTCGAATTGGGACACCATTTCCATTTTAATACAGTCTGCATAGTCAGGCTGCATTTAAAAATGACAGAAAACCTCCAGCAGTGCCCACATGCACAGGGCAGCAAATTTGCTGGGCCTCTAACTTTCATGACACATTACCTATTAGGGCCTTACAGGTAGTTAGCACCTCACTGCTCTATTCTCTACTAGGGACTTATAGGGGCCGTCATGCAAGCGTAAGAGTACCCTACTACATAGTGTACTCTACTAAGAGGGTGTATTTCAACATAGCACTAGCCTGAGTCTGGCTAGCAGAGCCCACAGCACAGTCAGAGTCAGTTACCATCAGTACCAGTCAGAAACAAAAAAATGGGGGTGAACAGGGCAAACAGATTACTTGGCAACAGTATTTATATAATTTTTTAATGAAGTGTGCATTAATACATCTGATTTCATTTGATGAATTGGGCTAAACGTATTTAACTGTTATCAATGAGGCTTGCCAAACTCTTCTTCAATATGGGTGTGCGAAATTGTATGGTTTTTAGATTACATTAAATTATGCTTTTAACACAAAGTACGCTTTGCTGGTACTTCAGGTGACTTTTTCACATAAAGGCATGGGTGTTAAACATTCATGGGAAATGTTCTCTGGAGGGTGCTTCCAGCACCTATCTTACTCAGCAAAACAGTTTCTCTGCAAAACAGTCTGCCATGGGTGAAAATTATGTAAAATCATGTAATGCAAAAGTAATTTTGCGAATTTTGAATATGGAATTTCATGAATTTTAGCTGCATGATTAAAATTTCACACAAAACAATAGAATCTAATATAGAAAGAAAGACTAAAATGAAAGCAATGTTAATATTCTCCTGGGTACTACAGTAAAGGCAATTCTTACGAGTTTAATAATTCATCTGCATGCAGGAGGTCTCAACACTACACCATTCATCACTGCATTGGATCAGAGGAACATGCTGTAATATTTAAAAACTGTTCACCCCATTTTTCAAGTGCTGGGCCCACAGAGATGGCGTCAGCTGTCTCTATGATTAAGCATCATCTGAAATGTGACTAGTCTCCAGAGGGCCCAAGGTGCTGCGGTGTTCAGGGTTTACAAAATATTCCTTCAATTTTGAAATCACCCTTTATTCCAGTGGGAACCTCACCAGCTACCGCTCCTAGGTTTTATGCGACCGCTGGTGCTAAAAGCATTTAAAAACCTGGCATGCGGGACTGTCTCATGACTCAATTAACCAAGTGTGCTTCATTGGAAGTTGACCTTGAATGTTGCCCGTACATTGAGTCCCCTCGAGACAGGAGCACACACGTTTGATGATAAAGGCGCTCCACAGTAACCTCTAAACCAAGCATAGTAAAAGCCCTGACGCTGCATTTATGGCATACTGAGAGGATATGATGTGTGCCTGAAAGTTACCCTCTAAATTAATTTATTAATAACCCCTTCGGGCACGGAATAAGCGAGCATTACAAGTTACTCATCCCGATGATCATTGGTTTGGTGGAGTTCTCTACCAGATTTTTTTTTAAAGTGGGATCCATGAATCCATTTTAAGGTGTGGAACCAGAATATCGAGGTCAAAATAACATCTGACATTAATATTTGTCCTAAATATTATTGATGAAAACATTAACCCCAATCATAGAAGAAAAAAAATGGGATGACATGTTTGCAAATAATATGCAGTACATGTGATATCTTGTACTACGATATTCTTTTTTATTTAAGCCCTCCTATTCAGACCCTGGGGAGGTAAGCATTTGGTACAGAGCGGGAGTGTCGCTTTGAGGAAAGTGTGACAACAAGCACACACCCCTCCCGGAGGAGCTATGATAAGAGAGTCCAAATGCGACCGAGTATCAATGACGGACACCATAAACGATAGGTATCATCTTATGACACCACCTTAGTAAGGTGAATTGCACCATATCACTGAGCATGTATTATTTATGCTTTCATTAGAGGTAGTCAAACTAGGAGTGACACCAGAGAATCCACCTTGGTCCTGAAGAGGAGCCTAGGGGTAAGGCTCTGAAACATGTAGACTAGGAAGTCAGGTACATTACATCTCCTACTTCTGCGGCCCCCTTTTTAATCATACCGCCTCCAAGAGATCTATTAAATCATTGGAATTACTAGGAGACAGGTATTTTTAACTCTCCCAAGACCCCACCACTCCTATTCCTCCTGTGATTCACATTGACGAGACTACATCAGTGCTCCCATGTATCACGTGGGTCGTAGCACGCCTCGCTCCGTAGAGGAACTGGAAGAAACCCAATGATGAATCATGCCACCAAGGGGTAACCCTGGTGGGTGAGGGTTTTTCTAACAGGAAACTCCTTTTTCGTATCCATCCAGTAGTAGTTTTTTTAGCTGGGCCTCTGATGTAATGTGAAATAGGCTATAAGGAGGACAGACCCAGCCCCACAACCTCCTTCTCCCTCTTTGTTTTTGTAAGCCCTCCTATCACCAGCGGCGGCTCCTCCATTAGGGCGGAGGAGCATCACCCCCCACCAGCAGCAGCCGATGCAAATCCTTTAACAAACTGAACAATAATAAACCATGTTTATTATAATTTTGTTTGTTAAAGGGGTGGGGCATTGGGGATGACGAGGAAGAGGGGAGTGCACTATGATCTCCCCTCAGTGTGCATGTAGGTTTGCCGGCCGTCTCGGGTCGGCCAAACACACATGCGCAGTAGGCTCTCTCAAGCTGGGCATTGTGTTGCCAGGCAGGAGAGAGCAGGCACAGGCTCTCAGTCAGGATTGGCCACAGGGCAAGCTAGGAGCCTTCAGCGACGGGAGAAAGAAGAGCGGCATGGTGGCAGATCAGGTAAGTTTTTTTAAAATTATTTAATTACATTTTACCCCCCCACACACCCCATGTGCTGCCCCAGCCCCGCCCCTTGTGAGCACTGCAAGCCACGCTGCCTATCACCCCAGATGTATTGATGATTCATTACCGACCCTCGTAAAAGTGAGTTAATTTGTACTGATGCTTCCAAGAGAGAGCGCCCATACTAGACATTTGCTTGGTCTAATCTTCAGGCTTCATAAATTTGTGCCCTTGCTGTCTCACCAATTTTTATAGCATTGCAAGGATAATTAGAATCTTTGAAGGTGCGTTCCTTAATTAATTGCCTTAAGCCATTAATGCGCCACAGGGGCATTAGGTGACAGACATTGTTTACAGATTTCACGCCTTGGCATAGAATCGAATAGAAGTTTCTTGTGTGAAAATTGTTGATAGGCATTTATGGTTTCGTTGATCTCAAATATTATTAAATGGAGGCTTTCCCTGATGCTTTGGGTCATGTTTAAGAGCTTCTAGCGCAACCTTGCACCGCCATAGCATCATTGTTTTAAAGCTTAGGCGGCGCTAAAGTATAATTTTCCCTATGCCATATTTACAAAGTGGCACAATGCATGCATTGCACTTCTTTGTAAACCCTTGCGCCACATTATGCCTGCACCAGGCATAATGTATGCAAGGGAGCATTCCCCTGTTAGGGGGGGCCAAAAAAATGGTGCAAGGAAAGGTGCAAGAAAATCTAAGAGATTTCCTTGTGCTATTTTTTCTGCACTTTTAATGCCTGCTCAGAGCAGGCATTTAAAGGGGGCTTCCATTATTTATAATGGGCCCCTATGTACTGTGTATGAGTAGCGCCAACATTCTGGCGCTACTCCTGCAGAGTACATCAAAAGCATAGATAAAATGAAGCTATTGCCCCCTACCTTGCACCATAGTGCGCTGTATGGCGGTAGGGGGTGCTAAGGGGCACAAGGAAAGTGGCGCTGCACTAAGTGCAACTCCACTTTTCTTAAATCTGTCCATTCATTACTTACTTCGTCGCAGCCCATAAATAGCATATGTATCTCACTGGCATCCAGCATGCAACATCTCTTTCTTCTGGGTGCTTCTCCATAAAGAAATGTAGCCAATGTGTGTGAGGCTTAGTAAATCCTTTACGGAGGGCAGACGTGATTTCTTTAAAGTAGCTGTTTTCACGGAGGAGTGAGAGTGATTAAAGATACTTGCTATAAGTTTTTCAACTCTGTCGTAAGCAAGCATTCTTCCAAGGGACTGTAAGCTACTTTATGTTTCACATACTCTGCCATGACTAACCACTAGGAGGCTTCCTGCAGCCCCTCCTCATGTTGCCACAGATTTTGTCTAAGCCAGTCTTGTGTGGCCCACCACAATTACACTTGAGCATATTTGAGTTAGATATAGCCCCACAGTCATTTCTGTTTTAAAGCTCCAAGGTAGCAGATGAGGGCCCTTACACAACTGCCCCTTATAAGTTATTACCAGCTCCAATGAGGAGGGGGGCACAGCCTGTCTTGCATACATGGTGGCTTGCCTAAAGAGATCTAGATTGGTGCGAAGCCACTGTGATATTGTAATCCCAATATTTGTTTAATGTTGAATCAGAAATTAGCACTGGCTCTCACAAATTTCAGGCAAATGCTTTTGAAAACTAGGGGGCTGATTTGCGCCCATCTACCGTCACCATGTGTGCGCCGTCTTTAAAAAACAGCACACCATGGCAAAGGGTAGGGGCCAATAGCGTCAGAATTCCTGACACTATTGATGTACTCTGCAGGAGTAGTTCCTAAATTTGGCCTCTACTCCTGCAGAGTACATAGGGTCCCATTGTATTCAATGGCATGCCCCCTTTTAACGCCTGCTCTGAGCAGGAGTAAAAAGTGCCAAACAAAATGGCGCAAGGAAATCTCTTAGATTTCCTTGCGCCACTTTTTCGACCCCCCCTAACGGGGAAACGCCTCCCTTGCATACATTGTGCTTGGCGCAGGCATAATGTGGCGCATGCATTTAAAATGCATGCATTGCGCCACTTTATAAATATGGTGCGTGTAAAAAGCCACATTAGTGCTACATTAGCGCCAACTTAGTGCCCAAAAAATTACACTGTGGAGGTGCTAAGGTGGCGCTAGGGCCTCTTGAGTCAAGCCCTTAGGTACTTCAAAGCTATATAGTAATTTTTCCAGGCCAATGTCTTTTAGCATTGCATGAAATTATGCATCTCTACATTAATGATCTGAGTGAGAGAGCAGCATTCTGCAATTCTTGAACTGAAAAGCATAGCAGTAGAGTTACAGGTCTCGATGTGCTAGAACTCTGCATGTCCTACTTTTTTCTGAGTCTTTTTTTCAATCTTTTCAATCGAGATGAAGCTACTAATTTTACTTTGAATACGGGAAATACTTATCTTTGCAAAAATGAGTGCATTGGTGTTGAAAAGAAACATTAATTTAGGTAAAATAGACATTTTAACTAAATTCACCCACCCATAAATGTCTATAGGAAGATGTTTCCACTTACCCAGCAGGGTCTCAATATCTCTTAAAGCTTTGTTTAGGTTTTTCACCAGAATCCTGTCCAAATCTTCTGTGATGGTAACTGTCAGCTATCTTATCATTTACAGCTTTCTCTTTCCTCGTGTTTTAAAGTTCAAGTCATAATTTCTACTTTGGATTCATCTGATATATCCCGAGAAGGCAATGAATGCCCCTACAAAACTCCTTGATGACTGAATTGGGTTTAAAAGGATTTGCTTTAAGCAAAATTAACTTGTCAGCATTTTTTAACAACGTTATTTTATTGATTTTGCAATAAACCAACAAACCACACAGGAGCGGAATACAGCTTAGAAGTCAGGGTACACAGTCTTGAAGGGACTTTCATTATACCTGAGATAACACAATACAGAGAACACAAATGATAACATAACCGCAATGCATCAGAGCTGAGTTTGGATTCAGTTGGCCATCCCAATAGTCATGAAGCTACCAGCCAAACTAACAAGTCACTGTTCATCCTCAATGCTAGTCACAGACTCAACAATGAAGTTATCGAACAGTTGCCTCAAGGCCAGTATTGCCTCTACAGCTCCCTCTTCCATGCATGCTATACACATATGTTGTTCCTCAGCCACTCCTCACTCCAACAAGTGAGTTCCAGTGGTCTATCAGCGGAGATTAGGACCCCAGCCACCCTCCTGGCCACCCTTCATTTGGCTTCTAGAAGAGCAAGTTGTGCAAGCCTGTATGAGATCTTCTATCCCCCGTGCCAAGCCACCACCCCTAAAAGACAGGCTGCCGGTGATAAAGGATTTGTCATTCTGGTAGCCTCCTCTATCATTGGAACCAGTGCTTCCCAAAAATGCTAGACATCAGTACACTGCCAGGCTAAATGCAAAAAAGTAGCATTCGGCTCCCCACAGCACAGCCAAAGGGCTCCCATGAAATCATCTATTCTGTTAATTCAGTACAGAGTCATATAGGTTTGTTGTACTATTATTGCAGGAGACAGCATGCACTAGCTCAAGGGCATCGGCCCATTCATTATCCGACATTGGTCCCTCCAAGTCCCACTCCCAGGTGCGCCGCACCATACAAGAGGTTTCTGCACACCCCCTCAAAGTGCTGTATGAAACAGAGTGATCAAATGATGCCCCTCTTCCTATCGAAGCTGCCCCCAAACACTCCAGACTCCAGAGGTGCAGCCAGGAAGTCACTCCAGATCTTCTGTGCCACACTCTCCAATTTGGCATGGTGGAGAAAATGACCCAGACCAACTCCAAAAGTGTCTTGCACCTCCGGAAACGAGATGAGGTGCCCCCATAGCATAAATCCCTGCCCATTTGGCAACTCCCTGCCCTCCACGACTCCATAGACATATTGACATCAATAGTCCTAAATGGTGCAAGAACCCAGATAGGTAGTTCCCTAATGAAAGGGGCTCTGCACAGCACCTCCTTCACCACTGTTCCCAGAGGGCTGCGGTAGTCCTGACAAGATTTGGAAAATTGAGAGCATATAAGGTAAACTGTAAGAAACTGTATCATTATTATTTAGGATGGGTGACTACCCACCTCAAGGAATAATAATAACCCTTGTCAGGGTGAACCCTTAAAGTCGCGAAATTAACCTGAGTGCAGCTCCCTGGTAGCTATGGCACAGAGCAGGCAGGCTTATCTTATGGCAATTTATAAAGTTTTGATGTAGCACCAAAACAGTAAATGCAAAACAATAAACATCCCAACCAAATTAGAATGCTACAGTAAAATGTAATAAACAAAATTACATCAAAATGAAACACATCTAATAAGAGGAACCAGATATATGAATTTTTGAAGTCTGCCTACTGGGCATGTACTAACCGATGGGGTAAAAGGTCCCAGGGACAACCCTGTCCACTTTGGGCATTTTGAGATAGCAAAAGCCTTCATCCACACTAAACTTGAGCTCTGAGGTTGTGTGTGTTGGGGGGGAGAGCACAGTATGGTAAACCAAGGGGGTTATTACAACTTTGGAGGAGGTGTTAATCCGTCCCAAAAGTGACGGTAAAGTGACGGATATATTATACCACCAGCCGTATTACGAGTTCCATAGGATATACCACCAGCCGTATTACGAGTTCCATAGGATATAATGGACTCATAATACGGCTGGTGGTATATCCGTCACTTTACCGTCACTTTTGGGACGGATTAACACCTCCTCCAAAGTTGTAATAACCCCCCTAGTGTTTCCTCACATCTAAAACTTAAATCCAATTTGGGGCAGTCACTGAACCCACAATTAAGCTAGAGACAGAAGTCTGCCAGAACAAAACAAGGTTTGTCAGCAACCAGACAATGGATTCACAGGAACTGTCTTGCAATTCAGTTCCCATCCTTTCAAGACCTACTCATCCCCTACATGATGGTACTAGCTATTCTGATTATGAACCTATGTACTTTTGTATAAATCAAAAGCATTCTGATACCCTAGGATAATGTTTGTGCTATATAAAATCTTCTAATAAATAAAAAATGAATGTCAAGGCCTACACAGAGGTGACCTATTCATATTTAAAAGGGAGGTTTTTCACATCTCAAAAGGGTTTAGCTTCACATGTCGAATTGCAATCGTCACACTGCTACATTCAGGCTACAATGATGAGTCGGAAGCAATGTTTTACACTGTCAATGTAGTGGATAACACAATAGGTGCTGTAGTCCCCTAGTGACATTTAACTTACAGGCCCTTAGTACATTTTTTCCATATACTTAGGTCTTATATCTAAGGAAAATATGCCTAATAGGAATATGCCAATGGGACCAGTTTAAAGGAGGAATACAGAGACTTTACCACTGGTTAAAAGGCAGAGAGATCTATTGCCAGCAAAAATAGGATCCAGCAAAAGGCGAAGAATATGGGGTAACCAGACAGAAAAGGCGAATTTCCTACAGCAATTTTATTTACAAATCCTTGGGATGCAAAAGGGCTAGTATAATTCTCAGATCTAATCAACTGAACTAGGTGTTGTATATGTGTATCAACTAGCAGAAGGGATAATGGTCCTCCCTGTTTTGTTCCCCTAGAGATTTTAAACTTTTTTATTAAATTTCGATTTAGCACAATCTGAGCACTGGGTGATCCATATAGCACCTTCAAAGTGTTGATGAACTCTGAAGTTAGCCAGTATATTGCCAGAATTCCCTACAGATAGGATCTGTTGTCTGAGACAAATATTGTAGCTGAGTTGAGTGTTATTATGGCTGGTGGATTTCTGTAAGTGACATCCATATTAGTGGAACCTATCAATAAATGGGTTACATCATTCAACTGTATAAAATGTAAAACCCTTAAGTATGATAATTTCTACTACTTGATTAGATACATGTGTTGTTTGACAGTTCAAAACTCTGGCATAGGTCTGCTGGAAACTAAAATCAGACACCTTAGGCAGATAGGTAATTGTTAAGCATAGGTGTCGTTAGACAATAGCTGCATGGGATGATCCAAAATCCTTCATTTCTCTCTTTAGAAATCTATTGGAGTATCCCTCCCCAGTATTAATTGGAGGGGACTTAAATACCTCATTGGTTAATCATCTTGATGGAGCTACCAAATGCTCTTTCATTAACACAGCAGGAGTCACCAATAGTTCAAAAAGCATGATGCAGGACTTTGGGCTATGCGATCTATGACACAAGAAGGTTGGGAAGCACAGATGGTATACATTCTACAGCAAAGAAAACTATTTCCTCAGGTTAGACTACTTCCTCCTTGACAAATCAACATTAAATAGTGTAAAAGAGATCAGACATATCCTGCCACACTGCTCAGACCCCTCCACCATGTTGCTGAATCTGGGGTTCCCAGAAATAAAAATACAGAGTCGGTGGACTTGGAATCATACACTTTTACTACTGGTTACACAAGAACCCATTAACAAAACAAAGGCATATTTTGATCTAAATATAGGTGACGCTTCCTTTACTATAGTTTGAGACTCGTACAAAGTGTTTGGAAGAGGCATTATAATAAGGGGTGTACAGAACTCACTGAGTTTCAATCCACGGAATTCCATGGGGTTACATAAAAAGTCTGTGAGATTGCACAGAGTTCAGTGAGTGGGCAGAAATTAGTATTGTGTTCTGCTCGTGCTGACTTTTAGCGCTGGAAGCTTGTTCCACACTGAGAAATCAGCACGAACGACACTATGCGGCACACCAGAGGGTGCTGCTGCTTAAATTGGTTTTACTGCTACTCGAGTAGATTTTCTACTCAAGCGACAGCTTTTTCAACACGAAGAGTCATGACTGCCCGCAACCAACCACACTGGGAAAATCCTACTGCCCACACTCCTACCACCCAAAAATCACGCTAGGGGACACCAATTCTCGCTTGTGTTCACCAATTTACTGTTGGTAAGCTGCAAGCGAGAAAAATCTCCACCATGCAGTGGTGTGCAGAATTTCGCCGGAACGCTGCATTTTTTTGGGGCCTCATTTTAAGTTTGCCAGACGGAAAAGCCTGTCTGCCAAACTCCCAACAGGGTAGCCGCTGCCTTCATGGGACCAACCCATTAGACCTTTTAGGAGTTTTCCCACTAGGTCGGCAGGCGGAAACCTCGGTTCAGGAAACAGGCTACAACATTAAAGGGCCTAATTGAGCCGGCAGCAGTGCTGTAGCCCACAGGGTGCACCAGAACCCTCGCAATGTTCACTGCCTGGCAGGCAGGCAGTGAACATTGCGATGGTGCTGGGCAGGGGGACGTCTGCACTGCCCATTCCAACGGCATGGGCAGTGTAGGGGCCCCCCTGTGGCCCTCTGCCCCTGTTCTCCACCAGTCTTTTCATGGCGGTGTTACTGCCATGAAAAGGCTGGCAGAGAACGAGGTTGTAATCCCCAGGGCAGCACTGCATGCGTTCTCCATCACCATCAAGCCATCAGGATCATGGATCCTGGCGTTGCTGGCAGAACCCTGGTGGTCTGACCACCAAGGTCTTATGGTGGCAGTCCGACCGCCAGCCTCGTAATCAGGAACTACATGTGTAATGCGGGGTGACCATAACTCGGCAAACTTTGCCGGTGAAGTGGAATTTTCAGCCCGCCCCTAAATATAATTAAAATTTCACATAATAAGGTTGCAGAAGCCCAGAATCAAGTAAGATAAGCAGAACAGATTATATGCATTAATGAAAGGATGTTATAAGATCCATGGACACATGAAGACAGACATACATTAAAACATGACTTAGAGAAAGCACAGCATACCTTTAACGCAATACTTTAGGAAAACATAGAAATTAGTGGAAGGCAAGCAGATTGCAAAATTATGAATAAGGAGAGAGCTGTGGGGCACGCCTATCTTAGAAAACAAAAGAAGAAGCATCTAGAAAACAAAACACACTAAAAAACACACCTTAGTAGATTTCGAAACATGAAAGGAACTAAGCAGAGCAGAGGAAATCGTAGAGAACATGTATTAGTTTCTTTGCATGAAGAAACTCCAAACCCCTTAAGGATGAAAGAAAGGCAACTTCCTGCTCTTTCCAAAAAGCAGTCTCGTACTGTCCCAAGAGATATCAGAATCAGACATATCTGACCAAATTAAGAAACTGGAGAGGGAAAGCATCTGGCTTGGATAGCATTGCTGTGTAGCTTTATAAGTGATTAGAGAAGATAGTAATTTGAGTCTAGGAAGAGATATATATCTCATATTATTTAAACAATACTGAGATACTGCCTTCATGAAATTAAGCTACAATAGGACTAACCCTTAAGCCTATCAACGATCTTAAAAAAAGCGACTCATACAGGACTATCCTCACTTAAAATTATCGCTGTGAGGTTTTCTCTGGTAACCTATTTGAACTATTAGCAGTCATTGCTCCCTGTCTCATCCACATAGAGCAGAAAGGTTTCAATCTAGGTGAACTACGATATTCTGCCAAATAGCCTTGCACTATGGCTCAAATTTCCAAACATATTGACAGAAAAGTCATAGGCAAAATAGGAAGTTCTTTTCTCTGAAAGTAGCTGTTAGAAATGGGGTTTTTGGTTGGCAGTCAGGTTACCCTCTGTCCAAGCAAGAACCCTCACTCTAGTCAGGGTAAGTCACACACAATCCAAATTATCCTGTGCCCACCCTCTGGTAGCTTGGCACTGAGCAGTCAGGCTTAACTTAAAAGGCAATGTGTAATGTATTTGTGCAATAAATCATACAATAACACAATATAGCACCACACAAAATATAGCTTGGCACTGAGCAGTCAGGCTTAACTTAAAAGGCAATGTGTAATGTATTTGTGCAATACATCATACAATAACACAATATAGCACCACACAAAATACACCACAGTGTTTAGAAAAATATATAATATTTATCTGGATAATTGCAGGTCAGAACGAATAAAGATGCAATGTGAAATTGTAGAGATATCACTGAAAAGAGATATTAAGGGGGTCATTACAACCCTGGCGGATGGTGTTAAAGCGGCGGTAAGCCCGACAACAGGCTGGCGGTCTTTTTTTCCGTATTATGACCATGGCGGTTACCGCCATGGTCATCCGCCGCTTCACCGTTCCGCCAGCCAGGGCGGAGACGACCGCTGGGCTGGAGACCTGGGTCTCCAGCCCGGCGGGCATCACAATACCGCCGCCGGTATTTCGACCCGGCTTACCGCTGTGGATTTCCAGCGGTAGGAACCGCCATGAAATCCATGGCGGTAAGCCCTATCAGTGCCAGGGAATTCCTTCCCTGGCACTAATAGGGGTCTCCCCCACCCCCCACCCCCACCCGACTCCCTCCCCTACACCCCCCACCACCCCTGCCACCCCCCAAAGGTGGCAGGGCCCCCCTCCCCACCCCGACCCCCAACATCACATAACTCACACACACACGACACGCACGCAGGCACCATCAACACACAAACACGCACACACACCAACATACATGTCTACATCCACACACTCAGTCAGACACGCACACCCATATACAGACATACACGCACACATCCATACAGACATACATTCAGACATACACGCACTCATTCCCAGCACATGCAACACACCCACAAGCATACACGCACTCACACCCACCCTCTACATACACAGACGCACACCCCCATGCACCCACACAACACCCCCGCACCCCCCTCCCCTAACGGACGATCGACTTACCTTGTCCGTCGATCCTCCGGGAGGGAACGGGTGCCATGGGGGCTGCACCGCCGACACCACACCGCCAACAGAACACCACTGCGCCGAATCACAGGACGTGATTCGCTGGGCGGTGTTCTGTTGGCGTGGCGGTGGAGGTGGAGCAACCTCCACTTCCCCGCCGCCCGCCAGTATGGCTGTTGGCGGCTCTCCGTCGTAAAAAGGACGGAGAGCAGCCAACAGTCATAATACGCCGAGCGGCAAACCGCCACTACTGGCGGTCTTCCGCACGGCGGTCCCTCGGCAGTCTTGTTAGAAGACCGCTGAGGTTGTAATGACCCCCTAAGTGTCTTAAGTCTTTAACCCCTTAAATGCGGGCGACGGCCACTGGCCGACGCCCGCACTACCTCCCTGGTGCGGGTCACGACCAGTGGCCGACACCAGGGAGGGTGTTAATAAATCCTCGGGTGCGTTGCACCCGAGGATTATTTTTTTTTTTTTACTTTTCCCGGGAGACACGGAAGCTTCCGTGTCTCCCCCCCGCCCCCCACCCGCCCCGGCTCGCTGACGTTACAAAGTTGTTTTCCCCATCGAAGCAGGAAGCAGCCTTGCGGCTGCTTCCTGCTTCGATGGGGAAAACGGCCTTCCCCACGTTCGGGAGTCTCCCCTTTCTTACGAGGCCTACCTGAAAGTGTTTCCAGGCCCCCGATCGCAGCACAGGAAACACCACTAGATGCCAGGGATTTCACTTTGGGGGGGCGGCCCCCTCGGAAAACGGGCCGCCCCCCCTGGGGCATATTTGTTATAAAAAAAAAAAGGTAGGTGCCCCCAGGGGAATTTTTTTTTTCCCCCCAAAAATAAAATAAAAAAATAAAAAATAAAATAAAATGACAGGGGGTCGCCCATGGGCAGGGTGACCCCCTGTGGGGGCAATTTTTTTTTTTTAGATGTTGTAGGGTTTCCCTGGGGGCCATTTTGGCCCCCAAGGAAACCATACAACAACTAAAAAAAATAGATCTATATATAGATCTATATATATATATCTATGTAGATAGATATATCTATGTACATGGATATATCTATAGATATATCCATGTACATGGATATATCTATAGATATATCTATGTAGATAGATATATATATATATAGAGGTAGATCTATATATATCAATCAAAGAGATTTATAAAGCGCGCTACTCACCAGTGAGGGTCTCAAGCGCTGGGGGGGGGGGAGAGGGAAAGGGGCTGGGAGGTTCATTGTTCGAAAAGCCAGGTTTTGAGGCCCTTCCTGCAAAGAAGTAGGTTTTGGGTCTTGCGAAGGTGGGTTGTGAGGGCGTTCCAGGTTTTGGGTGCAAGGTAGGAGAAGGATCTACCCCCGGTGGTGGTGTGTTTGATGCGGGGGACAGAGGCGCGAGAGAGGTCAGCTGAGCGGACGTTTCGTGTGGGGGTGTGGAAGGTGACTCTCGTTGAGGTAGGCAGGGCCTGTGTTGTGGAGTGATTTGTGTGCGAGGATGAGGATCTTGAAGGTGATCCTTTTGTCAATGTGGAGCCAGTGGAGGGATTTGAGGTGTGGAGAGATGTGTTTGTGTCGGGGGAGGTCGAGGATGAGTCGTGCTGCTGAGTTCTGGATGCGTGTAGTTTGCGCTTGAGTTTTAGAGTGGTGCCGGCATACAGGGCGTTTCCGTAATCAAGCCTGCTGCTGATGAGTGCGTGAGTGACAGTTTTTCTGGTCTCTGTGGGGATCCATTTGAATGTTTTTCAGTATACGGAGTGTGTTGAAGCATGAGGAGGTGAGAGCGTTGATTTGTTGGGTCATCGAGAGGGAGGAGTCTAGGATGATGCTGAGGTTGCGTGCGTGGTTGGCGGGGGTGGGTGCAGGGCCTAGCGTGGTGGGCCACCATGAGGGGTCCCAGGTGTTTTTGTGTGGGCCAAAGACGATTATTTCGGTTTTGCTTGAGTTAAGTTTCAGGTGGTTGGCTGTCATATATATATCACTTTTGTCATTATGTGTGTGGTTTCCCTGGGGGGAAAAGGGTCTGACTTGTCTAGTGGCAGTTTTAGTGCCATAAAGAAGCCCAGAAGGTTTATATGCCTACTGCAAAGAGCAAATCTTTATTTTTATGTAAATAGCTGAGTACATTAGTAAAGTCAGCCATTACCTGCGCTATAATACCAATGAAATGTATGTGCAGGGTGGAGGGCGGCTATGGAGAGATGAAGGGCACTTTTGCTGGGTGGTAATGAGGGAATCCGAGGAGGAGGGAGTGGGAGCACCAATAATGATTGTTGGACTGGGAGCAGGAGGTGCTAAAGACTGTGACGAATGGTATGTGACAAGGTGTTTTTTGAGTGTCTTGAAAGTACGTGCTGATTGAGGGAAGAAGCGCAGGTAAGGTGGCCTCTACTGTTGCACGTATCTCACACAAACCATCGATTTTGTGACTGTCTACGTAGGCTAGTGTTTTAGAGCAACAATTTAGCCAATAGCAGAGATGGCATCTTGATGGATGACTACTGCCTGCACTCGGGTTATAGAGGACCGCTCTGACATAGGATCAGAGACTGAGACATCAGA
Organism: Pleurodeles waltl; assembly: GCF_031143425.1. NCBI lineage: Eukaryota > Metazoa > Chordata > Amphibia > Caudata > Salamandridae > Pleurodeles > Pleurodeles waltl. Next base: position 1,130,707,069 of record NC_090448.1, read on the forward strand.
TACTGAGACAACATCTGAGGGATAGGACAATGGCGCAGACTCTGGGAGTGATTTTTCAGTCAGAGGAGTCCCATTCGATAACTCCTCTTCCAGTACATTATGAGGGAGGTGATGAGGACAGTCCTGCTGTCCCTTCGCAAGCTGTTCGTGCAACTGGGTAATAGTGGGTTAGGCCAACCCAGAGAGCAGGTGAATGCGGCGGCAAGCAGAGAGAGAGAGAGAGAGAGTGCTCTCTTGGGAGCTCCCCAATTTAGTTCAGCCCCAAATTCCACCACCCAAATCATATTGTGGAGACATCAAAATTATCTATGGCAAAACAAACTGGTTTTGTAAGGCAGGCACCTGTGTTTTTGGTCCTGGATTCGGGGGCCATATAGAGAAACACACTAAACCCAAACATTTCTGGAAACTAGACATTCGGGGGAGTCCACAGAGGTGTGACTTGTGTGGATTCCCCAAAGTTTTCTTACCCAGAATACCCTGCAAAGCTGAAATGTTGAAAAAAAACTCAATTTTTCTCGCATTTCTGTCACACAAACTACAGGAATATGCTGGGATCCACAACATTCCTACCACCCAGTGACTCCTCACCTGTCCTGATAAAAACACTACCCCACTTGAGTGCCTACACCTAGTGACTGTGTCAGGAATGGATCACCCCAGGGTCAACAGCTGCCTCATGTAAGGACCAACATTGACCGTTGTGTGATCTATTCCTGTCACGGGCACCAGGCCTAACCACACAAGTGAGGTATCATATTTATCTGGAGACTTGGGGGAACGCTGGGTGGAAGGAAATTTGTGGCTCCTCTCAGATTCCAGAACTTTCTGTCACCGAAATGTGAGGAAAACGTGTTATTTTAGCCACATTTTGAGGTTTGCAAAGGATTCTGGGTAACAGAACCTGGTCAGAGCCCCACAAGTCACTTCATCTTGGATTCCCCTGGGTTTCTAGTTTTCAAAAATGTGCTGGTTTGCTAGGTTTCCCCAGGTGCCAGCTGAGCTAGAGGCCAAAATCCACAGGTAGGCACTGTTTTCTATAAAAAAATGTGATGTGTCCACGTTGTGTTTTGGGGCATTTCCTGTCGCGGGCTCTAGGCCTACCCACACAAGTGAGGTATCATTTTTATTGGGAAACTTGGGGGAACGCTGGGTGGAAGGAAATTTGTGGCTCCTCTCAGAATCCAGAATTTTCTGTCACCGAAATGTGAGGAAAACTTGTTTTTTTAGCCACTTTTTGAGGTTTGCAAAGGATTCTGGGTAACAGAACCTGGTCAGAGCCCCACAAGTCACCCCATCTTGGATTCCCCTAGGTCTCTAGTTTTCAAAAATGCACAGGTTTGGTAGGTTTCCCTATGTGCCGGCTGAGCTAGAGGCCAAAATCTACAGGTAGGCACTTTGCAAAAAACAGCTCTGTATTTTGTCAAAAAATGGGATGTGTCCACGTTGTGTTTTGAGGCATTTCCTGTCACAGGCGCTAGGCCTACCCACACAAGTGAGGTATCATTTTTATCGGGAGAATTGGGGGACCGCTGGTTGGAAGGAAATTTGTGGCTCCTCTCAGATTCCAGAACATTCTATCACCGAAATGTGAGGAAAACTTGTTTTTTTAGCCACTTTTTGAGGTTTGCAAAGGATTCTGGGTAACAGAACCTGGTCAGAGCCCCACAAGTCACCCCATCTTGGATTCCCCTAGGTCTCTAGTTTTCAAAAATGCACAGGTGTGGTAGGTTTCCCTATGTGCCGGCTGATCTAGAGGCCAAAATCTACAGGTAGACACTTTGCAAAAAACAGCTCTGTATTTTGTCAAAAAATGGGATGTGTCCACGTTGTGTTTTGGGGCATTTCCTGTCGCGGGTGCTAGGCCTACCCACACAAGTGAGGTATCATTGTTATCGGGAGACTTGGGGGAACGCTGGGTGGAAGGAAATTTGTGGCTCCTCTCAGATTCCAGAACTTTCTGTCACCGAAATGTGAGGAAAACTTGTTTTTTTAGCCACTTTTTGAGGTTTGCAAAGGATTCTGGGTAACAGAACCTGGTCAGAGCCCCACAAGTCACCCCATCTTTGATTCCCCTGGGTCTCTAGTTTTAAAAAATGCACTGGTTTGGTAGGGTTCCCTATGTGCCGGCTGAGCTAGAGGCCAAAATCTACAGGTAGGCACTTTGCAAAAAACAGCTCTGTATTTTGTCAAAAAATGGGATGTGGCCACGTTGTGTTTTGGGGCATTTCCTGTCGCGGGCGCTAGGCCTACCCACACAAGTGAGGTATCATTTTTATCGGGAGACATGGGGGAACGCTGGGTGGAAGGAAATTTGTGGCTCCTCTCAGATTCCAGAACTTTCTGTCACCGAAATGTGAGGAAAACTTGTTTTTTTAGCCACTTTTTGTGGTTTGCAAAGGATTCTGGGTAACAGAACCTGGTCAGAGCCCCACAAGTCACCCCATCTTGGATTCCCCTGGGTCTCTAGTTTTCAAAAATGCACAGGTTTGGTAGGTTTCCCTATGTGTCGGCTGAGCTAGAGGCCAAAATCTACAGGTAGGCACTTTGCAAAAAACAGCTCTGTATTTTGTCAAAAAATGGGATGTGTCCACGTTGTGTTTTGGGGCATTTCCTGTTGCAGGCGCTAGGCCTACCCACACAAGTGAGGTATCATTTTTATCGGGAGACTTGGGGGAACGCTGGGTGGAAGGAAATTTGTGGCTCCTCTCAGATTCCAGAACTTTCTGTCACCGAAATGTGAGGAAAACTTGTTTTTTTAGCCACTTTTTGAGGTTTGCAAAGGATTCTGGGTAACAGAACCTGGTCAGAGCCCCACAAGTCACTCCATCTTGGATTCCCCTATGTCTCTAGTTTTCAAAAATGCACAGGTTTGGTAGGTTTCACTATGTGCCGGCTGAGCTAGAGGCCAAAATCTACAGGTAGGCACTTTGGAAAAAACAGCTGTGTTTTCTATCAAAAAATGGGATGTGTCCATGTTGTGTTTTGGGGCATTTCCTGTCGCGGGCACTAGGCCTACCCACACAAGTGAGGTATCATTTTTATCGGGAGACTTGGGGGAACATAGAATAGCAAAACAAGTGTTATTGCCCCTTATCTTTCTCTACATTTTTTCCTTCCAAATATAAGAGAGTGTGTAAAAAAGACGTCTATTTGAGAAATGCCCTGCAATTCACATGCTAGTATGGGCACCTCGGAATTCAGAGATGTGCAAATAACCACTGCTCCTCAAAACCTTATCTTGATCCCATTTTGGAAATGCAAAGGTTTTCTTGATACCTCTTTTTCACTCTTCATATTTCAGCAAATGAATTGCTGTATACCCAGTATAGAATGAAAACCAACTGCAGGGTGCAGCTCATTTATTGGCTCTGGGTACCTAGGGTTCTTGATGAACCTACAAGCCCTTTATATCCCCGCAACCAGAACAGTCCAGCAGACAAAACGGTATATTGCTTTCAGAAATCTGACATCGCAGGAAAAAGTTACAGAGTAAAACATAAAGAAAAATGGCTGTTGTTTTCAGCTCAATTTCAATATTTTTTTATTTCAGCTGTTATTTTCTGTAGGAAAACCTTGTAGGATCTACACAAATGACCCCTTGCTGAATTCAGAATTTTGCCTAGTTTTCAGAAATGTTTAGCTTTCCGGGATCCAGCATTGGTTTCACACCCATTCCTGTCACTAACTGGAAGGAGGTTGAAAGCACCAAAAATAGTAAAAATGGGGTATGTCCCAGTAAAATGCCGAATTTGTGTTGGAAAATGTGGTTTTCTGATTCAAGTCTGCCTGTTCCTGAAAGGTGGGAAGATAGTGATTTCAGCACCAGAAACCCTTTGTTGATGGCATTTTCAGGGAAAAAACCACAAGCCTTCTTCGGCAGCCCTTTTTTCCCATTTTTTTGGAAAAAACGAAATTTTCACTGTATTTTGGCTATTTTCTTGGTCTCCTCCAGGGGAAACCACAAACTCTGGGTACCATTAGAATCCCTAGGATGTTGGAAAAAAAGGACGCAAATTTGGCGTGGATAGCTTATGTGGACAAAAAGTTATGAAGGCCTAAGCGCAAACTATCCCAAATAGCCAAAAAAGGGCTCAGCACTGGGGGGGGAAAAGGCCCAGCAGCTAAGAGGTTAAAAAGCAAACAAAGTCTCTTTCAAGCACAAAGTACCTGGTTTAAAGTGGAAAATGTCCGCAAAGGGCCGGAAAGAAGAGATACGTGGAAAAATGGTGTGTGCGTCGATTTCTCCCCTGCACACAAGGACTTGCGTCGTTATTTTTCACGCGGGGAAGTCGTGCGTCGTTTTCCGGCGTGCGGACAGTCTCTTTCTGTGGTTCGTGGGATTACCAGATGTCCCTTGGTCTGTGTGTGGATTCTTCGGTTGTTTTCCGGCTGCTCGTCGTTCCGGGAGGCTGTGCGTGGAATTTTCTTTCTCACGGCAGGCGGCGCGTTGATTTCCCCTCTGGAAGTCGGGCGGCGTTGTCCTTGCGAGGCCGTGCATCGAAGTTCCGGTCGCCCCGTAGGCGTCACGTCGAGCAGCGTCGGTGTGTGGCGATTTTCTCACTGTGTAGCAAGCTGTGCGTCGAATTTTTTGGCGCACGAAGTGTCCAAATGAAAAAGAGAAGCCTTTTTGGTCCTGAGACTTCAGGGAACAGGAGGCAAGCTCTATCCAAGCCCTTGGAGAGCACTTTTACAGCCAGCCAAGAGTTCAGCAAGGCAGCAGGCCAACAGCAAGGCAGCAGTCCTTTGTAGAAAGCAGACAGGGGAGTCCTTTGAGCAGCCAGGAAGTTCTTCTTGGCAGGATGTAGTTTCTGGTTCAGATTTCTTCTCCAGCACGTGTCTGAGGTGGTAGGGCAGAGGCCCTGTTTTATACCCAAATGTGCCTTTGAAATGGGGGAGACTTCAAAGAGTGGCTTAGAAGTGCACCAGGTCCCCTTTCAGTTCAATCCTGTCTGCTAGGGTCCCAGTAGGGGGTGTGGCAGTCCTTTGTGTCAGAGCAGGCCCTCCACCCTCCCAGCCCAGGAAGACCCATTCAAAATGCAGATGTATGCAAGTGAGGCTGAGTACCCAGTGTTTGGGGTGTGTCTGAGTGAATGCACAAGGAGCTGTTAACTAAACCTAGCCAGACGTGGATTGTAAGGCACAGAAAGATTTAAGTGCAGAGAAATTATCACTTTCTAAAAGTGGCATTTCTAAAATAGCAATATTAAATCCAACTTCATCAGTCAGCAGGATTTTGTATTACCATTCTGGCCATACTAAATATGACCTTCCTACTCCCTTCAGATCAGAAGCTGCCACTTCAACAATGTGTGAGGGCAGCCCCAATGTTAATGAAGGGAGCAGGCCTCACAGTGGTGTAAAAACGAATTTAGGAGTTTTACACTACCAGGACATGTAACTACACAGGTACATGTCCTGCCTTTTACCCACACAGCACCCTGCTCTAGGGGTTACCTAGGGCAAACATTAGAGGTGACTTATGTGTAGAAAAAGGGGAGCTTGAGGCTTGGCAAGTACGTTTAAATGTCAAGTCGAAGTGGCAGTGAAACTGCACACACAGGCCTTGCAATGGCAGGCCTGGGACAAGGTAAAGGGGCTACTTGAGTGGGTGGCACAACCAGTGCTGCAGGCCCACTAGTAGCATTTAATCTACAGGCCCTAGGCACATACAGTGCACATTACTAGGGACTTAAAAGTATATTAAATAGTCCAATTGGGTATGATCCAAGGTTACCATGTTTAAAGGGAGAGAGCATATGCACTTTAGAACTGGTTAGCAGTGGGAAAGTGTGCAGAGTCTAAGAGCCAGCAAAAACAGAGTCCAAAAAGTGGAGGGAGGCAGGCAAAAAGTTAGGGGTGACCACCCTAAAGCATGTCAGGTCTAACAGTAGCCCAAAGTCTGAAGCCTGCAGAGCAGTTTCCCATTGTCACATAGAGGGTCATTCTGACCTCGGCGGTAAAAGGCGCTTACCGCCGGTCAGAAGGCCGCCACAACACCGCCGCGGTCGCGGTAAACCGCCACGGTCATTCTGACCCTCAAGAGCCAAACCGCCAAAAACCCGACATCCACAAAAGTCCGCCACACCAACGGCCAGCGTTAAACTGGCGAAGACCAAACCTCCACCGCCACGCCAACAGAAATACACCCATGCCATTACGACCCACGAATCCACGCGGCGGTCTTTCAACCGCGGTATTCTATTGGCGGTACACACCGCCGCGCTCAAAATACACATACAGCTCCAAAACACAGCCACATTGGACAATTTGAAATACACACACCTGAGACACATACACACAACACTCCCACACACCCAATTAACTATAAAACACACACCCACATCACCCACAAACCCCTACGACCACAAATCAGAGACAAAGACCAGAGAGAGACAGCACAGAATAGAGAACACCATCACACAGAGGCACACTACACCATCACCCACACAACAACCACGCACAAAACACCACACACCACTACACTCACCACACTCATCACCGCAAACACCACCCCACACCTCATCCACACCACCCCATGGCACCCCCAAGACACCCCAGGTTCTCAGACGCAGAACTCAGGGTCATGGTGGAGGAAATAGTTCGGGTAGAGCCCCAGCTCTTCGGGACACAGGTGCAGCACACCACCATTGCCAGGAAGATGGAGCTATGGCAAAGAATAGTGGACAGGGTCAACGCTGTGGGACAGCATCCACGAAATTGGGACGACATCAGGAAGCGGTGGAACGACCTACGGGGGAAGGTGCGTTCCATGGTATCCAGGCACAACATCGCGGCGCAGAGGACTGGCGGCGGACCCCCACCTCAACCCCCAGAATTTACAACATGGGAGGAACAGGTCTTGAACATCCTGCATCCTGAGGGCCTCGCAGGAGTATCTGGAGGAATGGACTCTGGTAAGTCTAATCTCAACTACTTCATCCCTCCCACCCACCAGCATGCCAACTCATACCCCCACCCTCCCCCCCACCACCATCACACATCCTCCTTGCTAATGTCTCACCATCACAACCCACCCATCCCAACACCAAACCCTGCATGCCACCACAAACCATCGACAGCCATCACCTAAGCATGCCCACTGCACATACCCATCTCCCCCACAAACCGCCGTCACAACAGCCCCCACAAAGGAATGCCAGCACTGGGGTACACGGGCACCCACCCATTGCACGCTATGGCACACACAGAAGCAATAACCATACTCTTATACCCCTGCAGGACCCGAACGCCACCACACCGCCCAGGAGGGTCCAGAAATGTCCATCCCACCCCCAGAAGAGGCCCCCAGTGATGACAGCAGCTCTGTCTCCCTGGACCCAGATGACCAGCCCGGCCCATCGGGGACCTCGGGAAAGTCGGTTCCCCTCAGACAGCCACAGGCTACAGCAGACCTACCCCCCTCTGGGAACACCAGCACAGCACCCACCCAGCGGGCCCATGCCTCTGTCTCCAGGACACGTCAATCAGCGGTGTGTCCACCACTACAGGGCACCCAGGTTAACCCACCACCCCAACAACAACAGGGACCTGGGGGCAGTGGTAGTGGGCACACAGTCCAGGGGACAGAGGCCCAGGGAAACAGGGGAACTGGGAGGGCTGCTGTGCGACGGGGGGGGACAGGCCCAGGGAACCCACTCTCCACGAGGCCCTCACCTCCATCATGGGAGCATACCACCACTCCCAGGAGACGATGGCGACGGTCCTGGCCAGGTTCCAGGAGATCCAGGTACTGCAGGAGGAACAGTTTATGGGGTTCAGGGAAGAACTGAGAAACATTAGTTCCGCAATGGGCACCATCGTTGTGGCTCTCAACCAGATTGTCACCACATTGCGGGACCATGTGGCACCACAAAGGGCCCCTGTCACTAGCATGGACCAGGAACAGGCTACCACCTCTGCCGGCGCTAGTGGACAGGAGGCCCCGACACAGGAACAACCGGCCACCAGAACCCCACCTCCTGCAGAAGAAGAACCACCCCGCAAGCGGGGCCTGAGATCTAGGAAGAAGACAGAGTAGGATGCCAAGACCCCCCCCAGGAAAGGATACCCCCTGATGTCATCCCACTGTCCCACATTGTCACCCTGTCCAACCTTAAACTGCCCCTGCTCCACCTTCCACAGGCATATGGACAATGCACCTGTGAGACTGAGAATCTGGACTCTGCCATGGACATTCCTCCACCATCACCCATCACCGATTTTCAACCATGTCCCAAAATTGAGCACTTTAATAAACACACTTATTGCACACAAATAATCTGGAGTCTGCCTGTATTCTTGAAAATATGTATTAGACATAAACGTGCCAAAATGACCAGTTACATTGTGATGACAACATACCACTGTCACACAGCTGTAGTCCATGGGCAAACAAAGCAGAGGTCACGCAGTGGGGCCCACATCTCTGAAATTGGAAGGGAAAGTCACAACTCTGTTAGCATACACTGGGTGAAAAGGACAGACAGTAGAGAGGCAGGAGACTGTAAGTAAATGTAAAATGCCGGTGTTGATTCTTACCTGTGTGTTATTGAAAATACTGCTGTATCACTGTGTCCCTGTTGTCTGTGTCGTCCTCTTCGTCTTCCTCCTCTTCACTCTCCGCAGGCTCCACAGCTGCTACAACACCACCATCTGGACCATCCTCCTGCAGAAAAGGCACCTGGCGTCGCAAAGCCAGGTTGTGAAGCATACAGCAGGCCACGATGATCTGGCACACCTTCTTTGGTGAGTACATTAGGGATCCACCTGTCATATGCAGGCACCTAAACCTGGCCTTCAGGAGGCCGAAGGTCCGCTCGATCACCCTCCTAGTACGCCCATGTGCCTCATTGTACCGTTCCTCTGCCCTTGTCCTGGGATTCCTCACTGGGGTCAGTAACCACGACAGGTTGGGGTAACCTGAGTCACCAATTAGCCACACACGGTGTCTCTGTAGTTGTTCCATCACATAAGGGATGCTGCTATTTCGCATGATGTAGGCGTCATGCACTGACCCAGGGAACTTGGCATTTACATGGGAGATGTACTGGTCAGCCAAACAGACCACCTGGACATTCATGGAATGATAACTTTTTCTGTTCCTGTACACTTGTTCACTTTCTCTGGGGGGTACCAAAGCCACATGTGTCCCATCAATGGCACCAATGATGTTGGGAATATGTCCAAAGGCATAGAAATCACCCTTCACTGTAGGCAAATCCCCCACCTCAGGGAAAACGATGTATCTCCGCATGTGTTTGAGCAGGGCAGACAACACTCTGGACAACACCTTTGAAAACATAGGCTGAGACATCCCTGATGAAATGGCCACTGTTGTTTGAAATGACCACTTGCCAAAAAATGGAGTACTGACAGCACCTGCACTAGAGGGGGGATCCCTGTGGGTTGGCGGATGGGTGACATCAGGTCTGGCTCCAGCTGGGCACACAGTTCCTGTATAGTGGCTCGGTCAAGCCTGTATGTCAGAATGACATGTCGTTCCTCCATTGTCGACAGGTCCACCAGCGGTCTGTACACGGGAACATTCCTCCATCTCCTCGCAAGTCCCAGCGGACGGTGCCTAGGAAGGACAACAGCGAGCACAGAGTCAATCAACCCACAGGTACGTTCCCACAGCTTGCACAGTACACGATTCTCTATGCATTGAATGGCTTGTATGAGTGTCGATGCAAGGCCTAGGCATGTGTGACGCAGTAGAAATTAAGCCATGTGGGCCCTTGAAATGGCGGCTGCCTAAACTGTGAAGTGCGACAATGGGATGTGAGGTCAATGCGCTGGCGTGGCACACCGTGGCTGTAGGCGGTCGAAGACCGCAGCGCAAAGCCGCATTGGTTAACATTGAACCCTATGCGTTTCAGGAGCCAATGACGAAGTGCGCCGGCGGTCGTGGTACGCACCGCCGCGGCACGCACCGCCGCGGACGTGACCGCCATTTTCTATCTGCTTAATCACTCGAGACCTGATCATCCACAGGAGAGGACCTATACTGCAAGTGCTGCTGTGACCTCGGTCTGGAAGATACAATGGCTGCTGCGACTGGGGAAAGGGCCCCTGCCTTCACTTCTGAAGAATTGGAGAAACTCGTGGATGGGGTCCTCCCCCAGTATGCGCTACTCTACGGTCCTCCAGACCAACAGGTAAGTACACTGGGAGCATGCTTTGGGGGCAATGCCTGTGTTGAGTCGGGTGGATGAAAGATGGTGGGGAGGGGAGCGATTGAGGCATGCATCAAACGACGGATGAGAGCATGTGCCACATGGCAAGGGTGGGGATGGGGGGCCACTCACATCGAGCATGCAGAAAATTATGACAATGTTATTTCTCCCCCTGTACATGTGACATAGGTCAGCGCCCATCAGAAAATCGACATTTGGCGTGCCATCGCCAAGGACGTCCGGACCCTGGGGGTCCACAACAGACGGGGCACCCACTGCCGCAAGAGGTGGGAGGACATCCGCCGCGGGAGCAGGAAGACCGCAGAGGCTCTGCTGGGGATGGCCTCCCAACGTAGGAGGGGTGCCACTCGTCAATTGACCCCCCTGATGTCTCAGATCCTGGCGGTGGCCTACCCAGATTTGGATGGGCGCGTGAGGACATCACAGCAGACACAAGGGGGTGAGTACCAGCACATTCTGCTATCTTAGCGCGCAGTGGAGGTGTCTGGGTGGGGGAGGAGGGCTGTGGGTATCCCTAGGCCAGGGCGATTTCTGTAGGCTAAGCCCCTCCGTAAGGCATGGCCCTGTGCCCCCGCCCCCCACCTCTGAAGGGTGCCAAGTACAGCTATCCATGGCCCTGTGTCACCTATGTGTGCAGTTGTCATCCATAGGCTTGTAGGCCAAGTCCCAATGATTGAGTAGTGTACCCCAAGTGCGCAGCATAGTGCAGGGGGCTTCTGTGTCTGTCCTCTCCGCCAACTGTGTTGCCAATGCATGCACTCAACATGTCTTTATTTCCCCCCCCTTTTTTGCTGCTCTTCCTGTTCATGTGTGCATTAGCATCATCAGGCGGAGGAGAAGTGGCATCGGAGCACGAGGGAGCTGCATCTCACATGGCCCTGGAGGGCCATGCAACCGACTCAGAGTTCACCAGTGAGACGGAGGGCGAGGGGAGCTCCAAAACGGGGACACATGGAGACATCAGCGACACAGACACGTCATCGGAAGGGAGCTCCCTTGTGGTGGCGGCAACATCCGTGCCCACCGCAACAACAGGTACAGCCGCCACCCAGTGCACCAGCTCCGCCCTCCAAGCAGCCCCTCAGTGTTCGCCCCGTGCCCGCTCGCACACGAAGGCGGGCATCTCCTTCGCCCCAGGCACCTCAGGGCCTGCCCCAGTTACCCCTGCTGCCCTCAGTGAGGAGGTCATTGACCTCCTCAGGACGCTCATTGTTGGGCAGTCTACCCTTTTGAATGCCATCCAGGGGGTAGAAATGGAGGTGCACTGGAGCAATGCATACATGGAGGGCATTCATTCGGGTCAGGCTGCCCATCAGCGATCGTTCAACGCTCTGGCCTCAGCACTGACGGCAGCCATTGCCCCTGTCTCCTGCCTCTCTCCTCCAACTTTCTCCACCCAGTCCCACTCCCGTGTTCCTCTGCCTATCCCAGACACACCTACAGACCAGCCTGCACACACCTCAACACCCAAGGGCAGCTCATCCAGACATAAGCACCACACATCACACAAGCATTCACACAAGCAACAGCCACATGCAGACATGCCAACAGCCACTGCCTCCTCTGTGTCCCCCTCCTCCTCGTCTCCCTCCTCCCTCCCTGTGACGTCTCCACTCACACTTGCATGCACAACATCATCAGCCACTACGTCCATCACCAGCACACCCACCAGAACACTCCGCACACATGCAGTCACCACCCCCACTGCCATTTACACGTCCCCTGTGTCCTCTCCCAGTGTGTCTGTCACCCCCTCTTCCAAACCACACAAACGCAGGCAGCCACCCACCCAACAGCCATCCACCTCACGACAGCCTCCGTCACAAGCACCTGCACCCAAAGACACCACACTTGACTCTCCTACAACCACATCCTCTTCCTCCACTCCCATACCAACTGCACCTACCCTTCCCACTGCTCCTAAAAAGTTTTTCCTGTCCAAAATTAACCTCTTTCCATCACCTGACCCACCCCCTCCATCTCGTAAGAGTCCAATCAGCACCTCAGCCACCACAACCCCTGGACCTACAAGGACCATAGTACAAGGATATTGGAGTCCACCACCTTCAAGGGCAGCTACATCGGCCAGCAGTAAAGGGACAGCCAGCCCACCCCCTGGGAAAAAATCCAAGAAAGGCAAGGCCCGGCGCGAGAGGCCAGAGACGGCAGCCTCCAAAGGCACTACCCTGGCACTGTCAGGAAGTGGGGTGCCACCTGGCACATCTACAAAGGGAAGCAAGGGCCACAGAGAATCACGGAAGGATGGCAAGGGCAGCACGGCCGACAAGTCCGGCAGCAGGCGAGCTGCCTAGGAGGGCCCCACCAGCCCCATTCCGGGTGTGAAGGAGGACACCCACGGGCCCGGGACTCCAGCACAGGAGGGCCCCGCAAGCGAGAAGTCGGATGGCGAGTGAACTCCATATATTGGCCGGATATGGTGCCCTGGAGACACATGTCAAGAACCGCTGAACAGGGCCCTTCAAGACAAGCACCGCTGAACAGGGCACCGCCGTCTCAAGAACCGCTGAACAGGGCCCTTCAAGACAAGCACCGCTGAACAGGGCACCGCCGTCTCAAGAACCGCTGAACAGGGCCCTTCAAGACAAGCACCGCTGAACAGGGCACTGCCGTCTCAAGAACCGCTGAACAGCGCCCTTCAAGACAAGCACCGCTGAACAGGGCACTTCAAGACAAGCACCGCTCCGCTGGGCCCTTCATCTCTGCACCGCTCTGCTGGGCCCTTCATCTCAAGCACCGCTCCGCTGGGCACCGCCGTCTCAAGCACCGCTCCGCTGGGCCCTTCATCTCTGCACCGCTCCGCTGGGCCCTTCATCTCAAGCACCGCTCCGCTGGGCACTCCGTCTCAAGCACCGCTCCGCTGGGCCCTTCATCTCTGCACCGCTCCGCTGGGCACCGCCGTCTCAAGCACCGCTCCGCTGGGCCCTTCATCTCTGCACCGCTCCACTGGGCCCTTCATCTCTGCACCGCTCCGCTGGGCCCTTCATCTCAAGCACCGCTCCGCTGGGCACCGCCGCCTCAAGCACCGCTCCGCTGGGCCCTTCATCTCTGCACCGCTCCGCTGGGCCCTTCATCTCCGCACCGCTCCGCTGGGCCCTTCATCTCAAGCACCGCTCCGCTGGGCCCTTCATCTCTGCACCGCTCCGCTGGGCCCTTCATCTCAAGCACCGCTCCGCTGGGCCCTTCATCTCAAGCACCGCTCCGCTGGGCCCTTCAAGTCAAGCACCGCTGGCCCATTGGCAGAAGGGGCAGGCCCGGATCTGTGTCGGGCAGGGCTGCACGATGCACTCTGGGCACCATGCCTCCTCCAGTACCAGTGGAGTCTGTAATCAACTTGAGAGACTGTGGCTTTGCACTCCCCAGGATGTAACAGTGGGCAAGCCACCCACTGTAGAGACTTGTGAGACTGTGGCTTTGCACTCCCCAGGATGTAACAGTGGGCAAGCCACCCACTGTAGAGACTTGTGAGACTGTGGCTTTGCACTCCCCAGGATGTCACAGTGGGCAAGCCACCCACTGTAGAGACTTGTGAGACTGTGGCTTTGCACTCCCCAGGATGTAACAGTGGGCAAGCCACCCACTGTAGAGACTTGTGAGACTGTGGCTTTGCACTCCCCAGGATGGGACAGTGGCCATGGAGGCCCCTCGTGGATCTGGCGTTGTGGACTCATGTGGCTGAGGTGCCTCCCCTTCCCTTCCCCCTGAGGTGCCTGTAGTTTTTCTATCTGATGCCCCTGCAGTGTTCTCTCCAATGGATTCGGGTCTCCTGTGTGGGCTTTGCCCATGTGTTGAGGCCCATTGGCCCACGTACAATGACTGAAACCCAATTTGGACAGGACAATTTACAAATGTGTATATAGTTATAGATGTTGGAAATAATTTTTTACTTAGCCTTACAATATATTTGAATTTCATGATCATTTTATTTTGTCTTGGCATTCTTCAGGGGGGCTTGGGGGGTGTCACTCTGAGTTGTTGCTCTGCATTGATGTGTAGGTAGTTGTGGGTGAGGGTGGGTGTGTCGCGTATGTGTGTGCCCGTAATCTTTTCTCCTCCCCCCTCCCCTGTGTCGTAGGTGAAGTACTCACCGTTGTCTTCTGCGCCGGCGTTCGTGCTCCTGGTAGAGGAGCAGGTAGACAATAGCTGGTAGGATGTGTAGTTCTGGTTCCATGCTGTCCAGATTCCTCGTGGAGTGTGTAGAGGTGAGCGTTTTCCCGTCCGTAGTCTGTTTCCGCCGTGTTTTTATCGGCGGGGCTCCCGCCCCGGAAAAGGTGGCAGATTGGTGAGTTGTGATAGGGTGGGCGGTACATTGTCTCCCGCCTGTCTGTTGGCGGTCACCGCCGCGCTGTTTGTTTGTCCCGCCGTGGCGGTCGGAGTGTTAAAGTGGCGGTATGTGTTGGCGGTTTCCGCCAGGGTCAGAATTCCATTTTTTGGACCGCCTGCCTGTTGGCGGGTTGGCCACCGCTTTAACACCGACCGCCAGGGTTGGAATGACCCCCTTAGTCAGTTCAGCCTAAAGTTCTTATTTCATTTTCATTTCTATAGTTTACATGCTAATTAGTTCTTAGGCAAGGGAAAAAAGGCCCAGATGTACAAAACATTTTTGAGGTCACACACTGCCCGATTCACAGAATTAGGCCATTTAAGAGCATAAAAAGGCCTTTTCTGATCAATCGAACCCACACTGTGATTCAATAACTTGTTATGGAATTACAATTTGGTTTGTGTCCAAATTTCGATTCATTATTTGGAAGGGGGTGTTATAGCATCCATTCCAATTACCAAATTCCAGTCACAAAATATTAATATTTTACCACCTCCTCAAAGGAGCTGGCAAGCTTTTTGCAAATTGGAAGGGGTCCCTATGGGACCCTTCCCCTTTGAGACTATTCCCCTGCTATATACATTTAACAGCACCACACCCTTTGCATGTCACCCCATGGTTATACACAGTTATTCTCCTAGGGCATTCAGTGAGATGTTTCATAAACACAATATTCTGGATCATTTTAGCCAGAAAAGCATTTTGCTAGCAAGACCCCACTGTATGCAACTGCACCAATTCTTCGGTGGACAGTGATATGCAGTGAGTAACCTCGTGTCTGTTGCTACCAGAAATGTTTTGTTATTAAAAAGTGCCTTTTCCGTAGCGTCATTACCCTCTTTTGTAATGGATCCCTCCCGGGCAAGGTCACAGATGCTGGCAATTGGAAGACATTTCAATTCAATGATGGTGTCTATGTCTTCCTCCAATTCTATTAACGTTGTACCCATGATGAAGTAGAGAAATCTTATGGTCGTATGCTGTTGCACCTGTATCAAGCTTTTCACAATAGTCCATCGATTTATAAAAACAAGGATGATCACCTACAAGGAAGAGCTTTTAAACTTCTGAGTGATGTAAGGGGGTGTAGAAGAAACTTGTCACACCTGAGGTGCACTTTACAGGGCTGAGGTCAGGAATGAAAATGTATTTAAACTCAACCCCCTACTCACTCAGGGATATTAATCTAACGTCCAAAAGTCAACCGAGTTTTAACTTGGAACTGAATTGAGCGTAAATTTGTGAATAAGGGTACTCTTAATAACAGCAAACACATACTGGATCTACAAATGCTTCAATTAAATATTACAATAGTCACTGCTAATAAGTGAAAGTGCCTCGTCAATAAATAGTGAGTTTGTCCTGCCCCTTTGCCCCGTCCCATGCCGATCGAAACGGTACCCATGCTGATCGAGAAACGGTACCTGTGAGACGAAGGCTTCCTTGTATGCTGATCGTAATTGGTAAATATGAAAGGAAATTGTACAATTGCATTGTGTTTCTTTTAGGTAACCAACTGCTGATTTTTGATAAGAGCCCTAGCTAGGAGTTTTCTAAATTAATGTTGCTAAATTGTTTTTGCATGAAGTCCCACATGCCGATGCTAATTTGAGGTTAGACGAGGATTCCTTATGTCGCACGATGCAATTTGAGATCTTGTTATGCTGACTAAATGTATGCAATTAGTTCATTACAGATTATCGTATTAGTGATTTGCATTGCCATTATCGAATGCCTTGTGATTCAAATGCTACATAGATTACACTTGTTTCGCCGTTATGGACAGCTATTAATGTTCATTTATGTTTAGCATTTGGTGTTGAGACACATCTATATCGTGCTAGCTTTGTTAATATAGGGAAATAAATTTACTAACTTTGAATAAACTGGTGTGGTTATTCCTGACTGAAAGGTCAGGGTTCGCCGAAATGTATTCTGGATTAATTGTTAAGTGTTATGTTGATCAGGGTATTGCTTATGTTCGTTATTGATTATTGATTTGATTAAAGTGACCGATTAAGAGTACGGAGAGTCCCACTTAGCCAAAAGATTCATCGGCCTAAAGAGCGTCCGAATACAGGTAAATTATTAGTACGGAAGGCTCTATCAGGACCGAGGTGATGGTAAATGTGATTTTATCATCACCATGCAGAAAATCCACATCAATATTGCGCAATTAGGACTATCGCCCTACGGATTGAGGAATTACTGCATGAGACACATTTTTCCAGTTGTCAAGCCACAGAGAATTCCCAATTGTATTTTGTTTTAATGCACACATCTACCAGCTGCTACGAGCAGGTCCCCCTGGTCCCTGTGACTTTTCATTATATTTGTTAAGGTTTTAGGGCTTCCAGCTGCGCGGCCATGTCCGCACAGGGACAACCTATGGAATGAGGGCGAGCTGTGAACAGTATTGGTACATAAAAGACGTGTTCGCACACGTCGATCAAGGAGGTCCGTTTAACATTCTTGCTAACTTTTTAGAGCTTTCCTGGCTGTTTCTTTCACCGACCGGGAACTAAAAAAAAAACATGAATTTGTAAAGGGATCGATAGAGTTTCGGGGAAGCGTGCAGTGGAACATGGAAACCTTCATTCCGCGCACTAGCTGCTGATGGGGAGCAATAATGCACCGACCCTGAGAAGCTTTGGCAGCCTAATAGCTTGTTGTGACCCCCCACCCAAGGCTGTTAGAGTGCACTCGGTACCTACGATTCCTGGCAGTGCGACTATTGCTACAAGTAAAACACAGAACTGAAAGCAACGCGTTTCCTAGTCCACTAGGAAAGTAAGAAAAACACATTTTATACGATGCTTTACGTAGTAATAACTCTAGTTCTACTTTCCTTGCAAAGCTTTATGATCTCGTAGCACCTCAAACGTTTTCCAACCTTATTTGCTAGGAAATAGTGTCAAACAAATGTTTCAACATTTCCCTACCTTCATGTTACTGCGAATTCCAAAAATCGAAAATTGTTATTAAAACGTTCTGGTGACCTTTCCATGCAGTGCTCGGTGCCTGAAGCTAGCAATTCTTAGGGGGTCAGTATGAACATGCGGGATTCCCTTTGAGACCCCGCTGGCCGTATAAATAACATTCCACTGGGCCGGCCGGCAGAAACAGTGTTTCTGCCAGCCGGCCTAGCGGAATGCTGAGCCAAGACACTGCCGACTGCTCCACATGGAGCCGTCGTCAATGCCGCAGTGCAGGAAGTGCAGCAGCACCCGTCACGCCGATCACTGCCCGTAAATCGGGCAGTGACCTGCGCGACGGGGCTGTGCACGGGGGCCCTGCACTGCCCATGCCAAGTTCATGGGCAGAAGGGGCCCCAGGGGGGGCCCCGGAGCACCCCTTCCTCTAGCCTTTCCCTGGTGGGGAGAACTGCCAGGGGAAGGCTGGAGGAACTAGGGTTCTCTATCCAGAGGGCGGTTCTGCTTGCAGCGCTGCCCTGTGCCTGTGGCGGTCTTCCCTTGTTTATATGGTGGTGTGGACCGCCATGTTGATAATAAGGCCATTAGAGCCTGCTGTGAGCACCGCCCAGAGCCTTTTGTGGCACTGTCCATGGGTTGATGGTCAGGTGATGACAGGAGACTGCTTTTAGCCCGATGTTGACATCACTTGGGCCTTTGTTGACATACGCTAGGCCGTGGTGTTGCCACTACTAAGAGCTTGATGTTCGCACTGCTTTCAGCTAGGCTCTGTGCTGATACTTTTAAAGCACATGCAGGTGACAGAATGGTATCCTCACCACTGTGTGGTCTAGCAATCTGAGCCCGCTCATTACCTCCATGTCCATCTTCAACGATCCAGTCCTTACACGTGAGATCTCATCTCCTTCTGGCAGACCCTATTCCCTAGGCAACTCAAAATACTTCCCCCAACATGGCCGATATTACTGAAGGGCTACTATTAAGGGGAAGTAGTCAATCCACACATCTTGTAGTACCAAGCAAACCAAAGAAAAAAATAACCACTTATAATCAGCCCCTCTCCCCAGGGGATGGGGGGGAAATGCCAGGACTGTATCTGGGAAGACTTGGACCTGGAGTAATGAAGATTACCAGTAAGTAACCAGAGCATTCACAGCAGAGGCATAACAAGGAAGAAGAAAGTGAGAGATGACTGAGATGACTGTATTGTCTTTGGTATTATGTGCCCTAGGACCCTCACAGTCCTGGGTAGACTGTAGACAGGAATGATGTAATCAGATGGGAGGTGCTAAAGTGTCATTTTATAAGTTATAAGGAAATGCACGGAGAGAACGATAGTATGTGGAAGAATAAAGGCATCTCTTACCTGTCCTGGGCTGGGGAGGGCACTGCAGTGACAGCAGAGGGGAGGGAAAGGAAGCTCAGAAACACCCTTGTGGCAAGTTGGTTAAAGTGGTAGCTTGTAGGGAGGGGAGAAGTTGTTCTGGCCTATTCCAACTGCTCTTGCACCAGGATGGTTTGTTACGGCCAGATTTGCAGACTTTGAAATTGGGGAACCAGGTTTGAGTTCGAGTGTTGGCCCAACTTACTGTGTTTCTGGGCAAATTACTTAGGTCTTCATTATGACATTGATGGTAAATTCCACTTACTGCAATGCTGACTACTGCCAACATACCGCTGCTGCAGCAGATATCCGCTAACCATATTATGACACACACACACCAATCCATCACTATACAGCCACACACACAAATCCGCCAGCCCAAATGTCAGTGATAAAGTGGCGGTAGCAAAACCCACACCGTTACGCCAACAGAACAACAGCCACAATATTATGACCCACGAATCACCACGGCGGACATTCAGCGGCGGTAAATCATGGGTGGTACATACCGCTGCGCACAAAATAGACACACACAAACAAAACAGCACCACATTGGACAATTCAAATTAAACACACCTGACACCCATACATATACCACACCCACACACCCACACCACTATAAAACACACACCCACATTACCCACAACCCTTTACGAATACTAATAATTGCCACCAGAGAGAGATAGCAAGAGCACACACACAACCAGAGCCACATACCACCATCACCTATACACCACCCACACACCTTACATCACACACCCCAACACATCACCCTACACATCCTCACACACAACACTCATACTACACCCATGGCACCACAACAACACCCCAGATTCTCTGAGGAGGAACTTAGGGTCATGGTGGAGGAAATCATCCGGGTGGAGTCACAGCTAATTGGATCACAGGTGCAGCAGATATCCATTGCAAGAAAGATGGAGCTGTGGCGGAGAATCATGGAGAGGGTCAACACCGTGGGACAGCATCCCAGAACAAGGAATGACATCAGGAAGAGGTGGAACGACCTATGGGGGAAGGTGCATTCCATTTCAGCAAGACACCAGTTCGCAGTACAGAGGACTGGCGGTGGACCCGCACCTCCTTCCCCACAACTAACAACATGGAAGGAGTAAGTCTTGGCAATCATGAATCCTGAGGGCCTGGCAGGAGTAGGAGGAGGACTGGACTCTGGTAAGTCAACTATCAAACTACTTCTTCCCCTACTACCTGCATGCCATCACATATCCCCACACTCACTCCCATCACTCCACCACCTCCCACACACCCCACCATCACAACCCACTCATCCCAATGGCAAGCCCTGCATGCACCACCAATGCATGGACACCACCCACAGCTCTGCATGGACACCTATCTCGACAGCATGCACACTAGAGACAATCAGCTAGCAAACCAAATAACAACTCACACAAGGCAAAGCTGCCAGGGCAATAACAACCATAGAGGGCAACACACCCATGCACAATATGCCACACACAGAAACAATAACACTACATTTACATAACCACAGGAATCCCAGACAATGCACAGGAGAAGAGGTGGCAGCAACATCCAGTCCCCCAACAGAAGAGGCACACAGTGATGACAGCAGCTCTGCTTGCCTGGATCTGGGTGACCACCCTGGCCCATCAGGGAACTCCGGACAGTCGGTTATCCAGGCACAGTCTCCCACCACCACAGATCCTCCCCCCTCAGGAAACACCACCACAGCACCCACCCAATGGGCCCATACCTCTGTCCCCAGGACACATCAATCAGCAGTGTGTCCACCACTACAGGGACCCCATTGCACCCCACAAACCAAGGACAGTCAGGGACCTGGGGTCAGAGGCAGTGGGCACACGGTTCAGGGGACAGAGGCTAAGGTCAACAGGGAAACAGAGACTATTGCCAAGACCCCCATCAGGAAATGAGACTCTCCTGATTGTCACCCTTGTGTCCCACTCTTTCACCCTGTCCACCTTGAACTGCCATTGCTCCCCTTCCAATGTCCCCTTGGACAATGCACCTGTGCTACAATTAGACTAGACTTTAACCAGGACTTTCCTCCATCCCCCCAGCCCATTTCACTTCCCCCTTTTTGTTAGAGCACTGCAATAAACACACTTTGAAAACATACAAGTATGGAGTATGTCAAATGATTTAAGTGTGTATTTGTTTAGCTTGCTTTAAACATTGCAATTCAACTGTTAAGTAATGTATACATAGTAATGACCTGTAGGTGGCTGCAGTGAACACACCAGGAGCAATAGTGGGGCACCAACATCTGCAAAAAGAGATGCCAATGGGTACAGTGAGTGGGCATAGAAGTAGAAATTCACAGCCTGCCAGTGACAATGTCACACATCAAACTGTCAATGAAAAGTGAAATAACACTGTCTTACCTGTGTGCCATTGGAAATATTGACGAATGGCTGCACTTCTGTTGTCCTCATCCTCATCCTCTGCCTCCTCATCTTCACTGTCTACAGGGTCCACTGCTGCCACACGGCCATCTCCAGCCTCCTTCTCCTGCAGAAAAGGCACATGGCATCTCAATGCAAGGTTGTGCAACATGCAGCATGCCACGATTATCTGGCAGACCTTCCTGGGTGAGAAGCACAGGGATACACTTGTTAGATGAAGGCACTGAAACCTGGCCTTCTGGAGTCCGAAGGTACATTCTATTATCCTTCTTGTTCGCACATGTACCTCATTGTAACGTTCCTCAGCCCTTGGCCTGGGATTCCTCACAGGGGTCAGTAGCCATGATAGGTTTAGGTAACCTGAGTCAGCTGCAAATATCGAGGGACAACTGTTAGCCACACACTAACCCTTATGTCCCACACCATACCCATACACCAACATCCACTGTGTGGGAACCAGGGCTCACCTATTAGCCACACCCTTTGCCTCTGGAGTTGGGGCATCACGTTTGGGATGTTGCTATTCCTCAGGATAAAAGCATCATGCACCCACCCAGGATACTTATCATTGACATGGGAGGTGTACTGGTCCACCAAACACACCATCCGCACATTCATCGAGTGATAACTTTTTCGATTTCTGAAGATTTGTTCATTGCGCCGGGGGGAGACAAATGCAATATGTGTCCCATCAATCGCACCAATGATGTTGGGGATATGTCCATTTGCATAGAAGCCAGCCTTCACTATGGCCAAATCCTCCACCTGGGGGAAAACAATGTAGCTGCACATGTGTTTAATCAGGGCACCCAACACTCTGGCTGTGACATTCCTGCTGCCAAGCCCATTGTCACTTGGAAAGAACCTGTTGCCAGAAAATAGAGCACTGATAGCACTTTCACAAGAGGAGGGATCCCAGTGGGGTGACGAATAGTAGATATAAGGTCAGGCTCCAGTTGGGCACACTGTTCTGTGATTGTGGCCCTGTCAAGTCTGTAGGTGAGGATAATGTACCTGTCCTCCATTGTTGCCAAGTCCACAAGGGGTCTGTACATGGGGGATGTCTCCATCTCCTATTCATCTGCAGCAGTTGCAATCTATGGGGCAAAAGAGTGAGGAGCTGGTCATTATCTCTACATTGTAACCACTGCAGTAAACTGCATTTTGTGATTGTTACAATATTTTGGTGGCATATGTCATATGTCCAGAATGTGAAATTGTGAATTGTGATGCAGCTAGGATCCATGGCCTGCCTCCCACTGAAATGGCGTCTGCCTGTCCTGTATGGAGGGACAGGTGGAAATGAGGTAATTCCGCTGATGTTGTGCGCCTTTGCCGAAGGCGGTCGGGAACCACCGTGCAACTCCTCATCGGTTATCATTGGGTCCTATGGGGTACAGTGGCCAATGGTGATGTACGCCAGCGGTGACGGTATGCACCGCCACGGACGTCACCATTATTTTCTATCTGTTCACTCACTTGCTACCTGACCTTGAACAGGAGTGGACCTACACTGTATGTGCTGCTGTGACCTGTGTCTGGAACCTACCATGGCTCGTGTGACTGGGGAAAGGGCCCCTGCCTTCACCTCAGTGGAGTTGGAGTGACTGGTGGATGGGGTCCTACCCCAGTACCGACTGCTGTATGGGCCTCCAGACCAACAGGTGAGTTCACTGTGAGCACAATTCATGGGGCATGAATGCATGGAGTGGTGTGTGTGAAGGCCTTGTGTAGGGTGGGTTGGTGGATGGGCCCTGGTCAGCATGCAGCATGTATGCTGGGGCATGTCTGTGCTAATGGGGATGGTAAGGGGTATGGTGGGCCATGAGTGTAACAGGCAGGATGGTCTGACTAATACCTTTCCCTGTGTCTATTTCTATTTCCGTTGCAGGTCATCGCCCATCAAAAGAAGGGTATATGGCGTGCCATCGCCAAGTACGTGTGGACCCTGGGGGTATATGGCAGGCGGAGCACCCACTGTCGCAAACAGTGGGAGAACCTGAGACGCTGGGCACAGAAGACAGCGGAGGCCCAGCTGGGGATGGCCTCCCAACGAGGAAGGGGTGCCCATCGAACCCTGACCCCCCTGATGGCCTGCATACTGGTGGTGGCCTATCGGGAGCTGGATGCACTTGAGGGCCAGGAGGGTGGGCATCTCCTTTGCTCCAGGCACCTCAGGCCCTGCCCCAGTTAGTCTGCTGCCCTGAGTGAGGAGGCTATTGACCTCCTGTGAGCCATTTCTGTTGGGCAGTCAACCATTGTGAATGCCATCCAGGGGCTGGCAGCCCAAATGCAACGGTCCAATGCATTTCTGGAGGGTATTCACACTGGTTTGGCAGCCCAACAGAGATCAATCCAGGCTCCGGCCTCCTCTCTGATGGCAGCCTTTGTCCCTGTTTCCACCCTCCCCCCTCCAACTTCCTCTTCCCAGTCCCATTCCCCTCAACCCACCCTATCCCAGGCACACAGGCAGACGAGCATGCACACACGACAACACACAAGAGTGGACATGGCAAACACAAGCACCACAGTTTATCCCACAGGCACTCACACAAACACCATCCAGATGCAGACATACCAACATCCACTGCCTCCACTGTGGCCCACCTCCTCCTCCACCTCTCTCCCAGCTGCATCTACACTCACACCTGCATGCACTACATCCTCATCCACTACCCCCATCACCAGCACACGTATCAGAACACACACCTCACTGGCAGACACCACCCCCACATCCATGCACATGTCCCCTGTGTCCTCTCTCACTGTGTCTGTGCCCCCAGACTCAGACAAGCACTCAGACACCCAACAGCCATCTACCTCACAACAGCATCCAGCCCATGCACCTGCACCAAACACAGCAAACGGACACCTCCTACAACCACTCCCTCTTCCTCCACTCCCAGACCTTCTCCCTCTTCCCGCCCGAATGTCCCTAAGAAGCTTCTCTTGTCCACCGTTGACCTCTTCCCTACCACTCCTCCCCCCCGTCCTCACGTCGGGCCAGGGTGGTCAGAAGCCAGGCAAGCACCTAAGCCACCCAATCCACGGTCACAGTAGTGTCCCCAGCAACTCCAGGTGGGAAAGGGTTCTGGCTACCAGCCAGCCAGATGGAAAGGGTGCCTGCCCTAAGTGCTTCAAGGAAGGGCAAGGAGCCAACCCCATCTGCAGGAAAAGGGCAAGGAGCCACCCCCAGCTGCGTCAAAAGGAGCAAGGAGCCATCCCCAGCTGCTGCCAAAGGAGCAAGGAGCGATCCCCAGCTGCTGCCAAAAGGAGCAAGGAGCCATCTCCAGCTGCTGCCAAAAGGAGCAAGGAGCCATCCCCAGCTGCTGGCAGTAAGGACAAGGGCCTGGTGCTGGGACTCTGTCGGAGCCCACACCACCAACCATGGTGGTGCAGCCGTCCGAGGCTGCAGGGGATGGGCTGGAGCCTCCCCCCACCACTACCACCAGCTTCACCAGCAGCATGGCCACCAGCACCACCACCAGCAGAAGCACCAGTGGGCAGCCGTCCGAGGCTGCAGGGGATGGGCTGGAGCCTCCCCCACCACTACCACCAGCTCCGCCAGCAGAACCGCCACCAGAACCACCACCAGCAGTAGCAGCACCAGTGGGCAGCCGTCTGAGGCTGCAGGGGATGGGCTGGAGCCTCCCCCCGCCACTACCACCACCAGCCCCACCAGCAGCACCAGTGGGCAGCCGTCCGAGGCTGCAGGGGATGGGCTGGAGCCTCCCCCCCACAACCAGCTCCACCAGCAGCACCAGTGGGCAGCCATCCGAGGCTGTAGGGGATGGGCTGGAGCCTCCCCCGCACTACTACCAGCAGCAGCAGCAGCACCACTGCCACCGCTGAACAGCCGTCACCGCTGGCAGACATTCTGTAAACCTGCCTCCAAGGGCTGTTGTGCGGTCTGCCCATTGCAAATCCTGTGGGTATGACTCCCAGCTGAGAGACTGTGACCTTGTACTCCCCAAGATCTGCATCACAGGGCACGATGCCCCATCCAGAACCAGCTGGGAAGCCATCCACTCACCCCATGCTCCCAGGATGAAGCTCACAAGGCACGATGCCCCCTCCAGAACCAGTGGAGAAGCCATCCACTCACCACATCCTCCCCAGGATGAAGATCACAGGGCACGATGCCCCCTCCAGAACCAGTGCCATCCACTCACCCCATCCTCCCCAGGATGAAGATCACAGGGCACTATGCCCTCTCCAGAACCATTGGAGAAGCCATCCACTCAACCCATCCCCCCCAGGATGTAGAATACTGGGCACAATGCCCCCTCCAGAATCATTGGAGAAGCCATCCACTCACCCCATCCTCCCCAGGATGAAGATCACTGGGCACAATGCCCCCCCCAGAGCCAGTGGGCAAGTCACCCACTTGAGAGTCTGTGGCCTTGCACTCCCTAGGACAAAGCACAGGGCATGTTGCCCCCTCCAGAGCCAGTGGGCAAGTCACCCACTTGAGAGATTGTGGCCTTGCACTCCCCAGGACCAAGCACAGGGCATGTTGCCCCCTCCAGGACCAGTGGTGTTGTTCCATCTTCCATCTGAGGTGCCCTCCATTCCCTGTCCCCATGAGGTGCCTGTCTATTTTCGACCTGATGCCCCTGCAGTGTTCTCTTCGTATTTTTGCAGGAGTCAAGTGTGGCCTTAGACTTTGTAATGTAGCCCCGTGGCCCACGAACATTGAGGACTGGGCAGTGTCCCTTCATTTGTAAATATGTATATACCTTTTTATTTTGATGCACGTATTGCTACTATTTTATCTTATTACACTCACTTTTATCTATTGGAGTTGGCCTTGCATTATTCCTAAGGGGTACGGGGTAACTATGTTATGTTACTGCACCTGCTTGTGTGTATGGTGTTGGGGGTGGAGGTGTTGCGTGTGTGTGCCACTCTCTTTTTCCTCCCCCCCGTGTGCTAGGTGGCTGTACTCACCATGGTCATCTTCGCCGTCTTTGGTGTTCGTAGTGGAGCAGGACATAAATCAACATTGGGAATATGTCCAGCTCAGGCTCCATGGTGGCGTGGTTGTTCCCTGAGTCTCCACAGGTGAGTCATTTGACTTCTGAGATCTGTTTCCGCCAGGATTTTGATGTCGTTGGTATCGCCCAAGAAAAAGTGGCAGTTTCCTGTGTCTTAATACGGTGGGCCGAACATTGGCTTCCGCCTGGTTGCTGCCGAGGTGCCTGTTGATTCCTATCTGGTGGTCGGTGTGTTAAAGTGTCTGTCTGCCTGAGCTGTTTCCTCCATGGTCATAATTTAGCAGTATTTACTGCCAGCCTGTTAGCGGTATTACCGACACTTTATCACCAACCGCCAGGGTTGTAATGAGGGCCTTAATGTTCCTGCGCCTAAAAAAATTTATCTGACCTTATGAAATGTAATTGTTGCTCATGTAAAGTGCACCAATGCTCTTGGGCCTAGTTAGTGCTATATAAAATTGAAAAACAAAAGTACTGAGGGTGAGATCACCAGAATTGGTTTTATATGGCGCGGATGAGCAGTGCACCTGGTAAAACCTATGGGTGAAGACGTCAGGGGTTGTGGTTACAGATGAAGCCTGTCCCCAGTCCTTCCCCTCCATGCCCATGCAAGGAATAAACAATGCTACTCACTGAGAGGTCAGATCCTTCCTTTGCACCTTGATGCCCTCCTCACCGAAAACTGACACCTCTCGATGAACAGCAGCTGCCCACTGATGTTTACCACATGTCTAACGCAAGTGGGAAATATAAATAGATTTGTCCCCAGAATTAGGAAACAAATGCGGCAAAGGACCAGGCGAATCTTTTGCATGGTTGTTCCCATTTCAGAGGCAAAATCTCATAATAACTTTGATTAGGGGAAGGGATCAATCAGAGTCAGGGCCACTGGTATCCCTCACCTTAATCCAGGCAAATTGCATTGAGAGCTGTGATGAAGTGATTTGTTAGTTGGGGTGGATAGTTGTCTGCCACAAGAAATAGAGTCACTGTCTTGTTAAGTCCAAAGGTTTCTGTAATTTAAACCTAAGTTCAAAATCTGGTAACTATGGGACAGTAAACACAGGCTTAACTCAACAAAAATGTGTAAAGCATTTAGAAGTACCAAAACAGTTCACAGCAGAATAAAGTAATCCAATAAACCCCCCACTACAATTCAAGAAAATTGGAGGAAAATTAATTAAGCAAAATAAATCCAAAAATTCAATAAGGGGAACGGGAGATATGCTTGTTTTTCAAGGAATTAAGAGAAAATAGCACCAACAAGCACAAACACCACTTGTGTGCAATGGATGCAGTAGACAGAGACATAGCTGCGTTTTGAGGACAAGCACAATGTGGTGTGGTCCAACAGGAGTGCCGAAGAATTGAGAAGAAGTGGCGCCACGAACAAACAGAGAGCAACCACACCACCCTCAAGACAGCCATCCTCAAGCACCTCCAACTAATCCGGACCACCAAGAGAGCCTTCTACAAGGATCACATCGACAACAACACGCACGACAGCAAAGAACTCTTCAGCATCGTCAAGGAACTCGCCTACCCCAGGACCTGCTCCATTGACACCCCCACCTCGCAATACTTCTGCGACTCCCTCTCCACCTTCTTCCACCCCAAGATCACGGACATCCACGACAGCTTCAACACCTCGACCCCCTACTACCACCACAGCCACCACAAACCCCAACGCACCCAGCCGCTCCAACCTCCAGCTCTCCTGGACGCATATCAACAACAAGGACACCATCAAAACCGTGAGCACCATCCACTCCGGGTCACCTTCCGATCCCTGCCCCCACCACGTATTCAACAAAGCAAGCCCCATAATCGCCCCCCCAACTCCGTATGACCATCAACAGCTTCTTCGAGACCGCCACCTTTCCGGAGAGTTGGAAGCACGCTGAAGTCAACGCCCCGCTAAAGAAACCCAAAGAGGACCCCGAAGATCTCAAGAACTACCAACCCATCTCCCCCCTTCCCAGCGAAGGTCATCGAGAAGATCGTCAACGACCAACAGACTCGCTTCATGGAAGACAACAATACGCTGGACACCTCTCAATCTGGATTCCGGAAGAACCACAGCACTGAGACCGCCCTCATCGCCGCAACTGACGACATCAGGACCATGCTCGACAAAGGCGAAACTGCGGCCCTCATCATCCTGGACCTCTCGGCCGTCTTCAACACCGTCTGTCAACACAACCTCTGTACACGCCTCCACGATGCAGGAATCCGCCACAAAGCCCTGGACTGGATCACATCCTTCCTCTCAAGCAGAACACAGAGAGTCTGCCTCCCTCCCTTCCTCTCTGAAGCAACCAAGACCATCTGCGGCGTTCCCCAAGGATCCTCGCTCAGCCCAACCCTTTTTAACATCGACATGGCACCACTCACCAACATCATCCGATCCCACAACCTCAACATCATCTCCTACGTCGACAACACCCAGCTGATCCTCTCACTCACCAAGGACCCCGCAACCGCCAAAACCAAACTCCACGACGGAATAAAGGCCATCGCCAACTGGATGGAGAGGAGCTGCCTAAAACTGAACTCGGACAAGATGGAGATCCTCATCCTCGGCTCCAACCGCCCCGCATGGGATGACTCCTGGTGGCCAGCCACCCTTGGAACCGCACCAGCGCCCACCAACCATGCACGCAACTTAGGTTTCATCCTAGACTCAGCACTCACCATGACCCAACAAGTCAACGCCGTCTCATCCTCTTGCTTTAACACCTTCCGCATGTTCTGCAAGATGTTCAGATGGATCCCCACCGAAACAAGAAGGACAATCACCCACGCCCTCGTCAGCAGCAGACTGGACTACGGCAACGCACTCTACGTGGGAACCACGACCAAGCTCCAGAAAAAACTGCAGCGTATGCCGAACGCCTCCGCACGTCTCATCCTCGACATCCCATGCCGCAACTACATCTCAGCCCACCTGAGAGACATACACTGGCTCCCCATCAGCAAGAGGATCACCTTTAAACTCCTCATCCACGCTCACAAAGTCCTCCACAACGCTGGTCCTGCCTACCTCAACGTGCGACTCACCTTCCACACTCCCAACCGGCAACTCCGCTCCGCCAACATCGCTCTCGCCACCGTCTCTCACATCCACTGACCTACAGCCGGCAGCAGATCTTTCTCCTACCTCGGCGCCAAGACCTGGAACTCCCTCCCCATCCACCTACGACAGACCAGGAACCTGCTGACCTTCAGGAAATGCCTCAAGACCTGGCTGTTTGAGCAGTAGCGCTTCTCCCTCCCCCCTCCTCTCAGTGCCTTGAGACCCTTGCGGGTGAGTAGCACGCTTTACAAATAATTGATTGATTGATACACCATGTAGATTGGCCCTGATATAGCCTAAAGCAGGGATTTTCAAAGTTGGCTTACCAACCTTTGCAGTATTCCTATTTGCTTCACTGCAAATAGGTCCAAAATGCAATGTGTCAGGGCGAGTCCAAGATGGAGAAGTCCTTTGGCTAGACAAAACCTGGGCTCTGAGGCAGGGGGAGTGAGTATGATATGTACTATGGTGATCCTAGTGTCCCCTGTTAGAAATGGCATCTCTAGTTGACAATTGGATTATATTCTGTCCAAGTAGGGACCTTCACTCTAGTCAGGACAAGGGAGAACCCCAGCTAGATAACCCCTGCTCGCCTCCTTGGTAGCTTAGCACAGGCAGTCAGGCTTATCTCAGAAGCAATGTGTAAAGCATTTGCACATAACACACGGTAATACAGTGAAAACACTACAAAAGGACACCACACCAGTTTTAGAAAAATAGCCAATATTTATCTATGTAAAGCAAGACCAAAACGAGAAAAATGCAACATACAATAAGAAAGATATGAAATTAGGAAGAATGACTTAAAATACAGTCCCTTGAAATCGCTAGCTCCACCTGGGGCTATCACGGCGTTGTGATCAACAAAACCAACAGTCAGGCCTGCAGCAGTGTCGCGGGCCAGCTACAGTGTCAAGAAGACCCCAAAACAGTACCTTAGAAATGCAGGGCATTGTGATCCTCGTGATGAGATCTGGAGAGCGGTGTCACTGGAGTCACAGGCGTCGGTTCTGGAAGTCGTAGCGGGGACTGTCAGGCCCTTGAAGTCACACACTTGGTGGATCGAACTCCGGGCTGATGAAGTCAGGAGTCCTGGCGTGGATGGTGTTGGGGCTGCGGTGCAAAGTGGGACGATGCGACCTGTGGTGGCCACAGGTCCCAGTGCAGGCAGTGGCTTGATGACGGCATCCAGTGGCGTCGGTGAGACCAGGGCTGCGGAGTGAAGTGAGGCGGTGCGACATGTGGTGCCACCAGGTAACGGTGCAGTCACCGGCAGTGGCATTGCTGAAGCACTATCCTCGGTAGGCCCAAGTCGGTGGTGCAGCACGGGACAGGCTCTGTACAACATCCAAAGATCACAGTGCAGACAGGCATGCCTGGTGACGACACTGGTGTCGATGGTGCTGACGTTGGTGGACCGGAACTGCATGAGAGGTGCATTCGTGTACCTCATGAGAGGTGTCCACAGGCAACGGTGCAGGCAGCAGCACCGCTGTCAGCAGGAGCGTTGTCTTCGGGATGCCCAGGCTGCGGTGTGAGCAAGGTGATGCTGGAGTGCGGTACCCACAGGTCTCGGTGCAAGCAGCGGCTCGGTGGCGGCGTGAGATGTTGTCGTCAGTGAGACCAGAGTTGCAGTGTGAAGCGGGGTGGTGTGAATCCATGAGGGGTCAGCAGGTCACGGTGCAGGCCAGCAACGTCATTGGTGGCATAGCTGTTGTTTTTCTTCCTGAACAGCACAAAAGACACAGTTCCCAGTGCTGTAGGCAGATGAAACTGAAGTCTTTGGTGTCCCTGAGACTTCCAACAGGAGGCAAGCTCTATTCCAAGCCCTTGGAGAAATCTCTCAAGCAGGAAACACAGTAAAGTTCACCCTTTGCTTTCTTTTAAGGCAGAAGCAGTAACTGCAGGTCAACCCAGCAAAGCAACACAGCAAAGGGGCAGTACTCCTCCTCCAGCCCTTTGGCTCTTCTCCTTGGCACAGGTTACTCTTGATCCAGAAAGATTCTAAAAGTCTGGGGTTTTATTTACCTGTACCCCTTTCTTCCTTTGAAGTAGGCACACTTCAAAGGAAAGTCTCTGTTGTTGACAAGATCCTGCCTTGCCCAGGCCTGGCCCCAGACACACACCAGAGGGTCGGAGACTGCATTGTGTGAGGGCAGGCATAGCCCTTTCAGGTATAAGTAACCACTCCGCCCTCCACTCTCGTCCAGATGGCCCATCAGGATATGCAGGCTACACCCCAGCTCTCTTTGTGTCATTGTCTAGAGGGAATTCACAACAGCCCAATTGTCAGTCTGACACAGACATGGAATACACAAACAGGCAGAGGGACAGATTGGTTTAGGTAAGAAAATGCCCATTTCTAAAAGTGGCATTTTCAAACAAACATTTTAAAAACCACCTTTTCCAAAAGATGTATTTTTAAATTGTGAATTCCAATACCCCCAAATCCATATCTCTATATGCTCTCAAAGGGAAACTGCACTTTAAGGATAATTAAAGGCAGTCCCCAGGTTAACCTATGAGAGAGATAGGCCTCACAACAGTGAAAACCAAATTTGTCAGTATTTCACTGTTAGGACATGTAAAACACATCAGGACATGTCCCCCCTGTAACATACACTGCACCCTGCCCTTAGGGCTACCTGGGACCTACCTTAGGGGCGCCTTACATGTAGTAAAAAGGGAAGGTTTTGGCAAATTGGTAGTTTAAAACTTCACACACAGACACTGCAGTGTTCACAGGGCTACTAATGTGGGTGGCACAATCAGTGCTGCAGGCCCACTAGTAGCATTCGATTTACAGGCCCCAGGATCCTCTGGTGCACTTTACTAGGGACTTACCAGTAAATGAAATATGCCAATCATGGATAAACCAATCACCAATACAATTTACATAGGGAGCACTTGCACTTTAGTACTGATTAGCAGTGGCAAAGTGCGCAGAGACAATAAACCAGCAAAAACAAATAAGAAAAAATATAAGTAAGAAGGTGAAAAATTTGGGCACAACCCTGAAAAAAGGGCCATTTCCAACACCCCCCACATCTAACACTAAAATTCAGTTTGAATCACAACTATACCCACACTAAACCGAGTCTGGTAGGACAAAAGCAGAGTCCTTCAGCAACCAGACAGGGGATACACAAGATTTATATAGTGATGCTGTTCTCTCACTTTCAAGTGTGCCAAAGTGTTAAAGATGGCTCAACAGACAGTAAGGAAGGACTTGGCACTGTGGTTTCAAAGGAATGGCCTCAGCCCCTACCATACATATTCTATAGAGCTTGACAGGGTCATCGCTGCCATTCAGGTCAGCCTACTGGGTGCTCCTGAGAGGAATTTCATGCCACTTTCACACCTCTTCCTGGGTTAAGCCTATCTAGGAAGTTGCTGGAGAGTTAATGCAAATTAGCTTCCAAGAATTTTGAGGCAGACGAAAGGTACCTTTTTAAAGGTTACTTTTCCTAATAATCATTAAAAATCAGACTTCATCATTGAAGTGTGTTTTTCATAACTATGAAAAATAGTAGTTTAATTATTTTTCTATGGTTTATAGTATCATGTTATAGGAGAGGTATCAACGCTAATCAGGGATTTTCTACATGTTTTAGGAGTGACATGCATACATATTGGAACAGTGAAGAGCAGTGCCCCACTGTGTAGAGTCTAAAAACCAGCAATAACTATAAATAAAATGGGTGTGCCCACACCAAAAGGGATATTTTGTCGCATGGGCCTAAGGGAAAGGGATGAGGGCTAACTGGGCATGGCTGAGTGCCATAGACAATGGAATGGAAAATGGAAGCCGGGGGGTATTGCCTATGGTTCCTTAATATCAAATCTGAAACATTGTTGGACCACAATATTATGGTAAGAAGAATATGGACGTAATCAACTTGTAGGACATTATGGCAACAGTAAGTACATATATTTCTTGTTTGTTAAAAATATTGTGAAATCATTGTGAACACCAATTGAATGAAAAATACAAGTCTTTAGTGTTCACTAATTTGTTTAAAAAATGACCAGAGAAAAAAAGGTTAGCCTGATATCTTTAACAGAGTATGGTGATTGTGTAAACTTCTACATACACCTCAGTGGACAACTTTCTTTGGGACCAGATATTTATCATTCATGTTAGTAATTTGTATTTTACTTTGACCAGACTAAGCTACATGTTGATCAGTCCCACCATGATATGTACTTTGATCAATCTTTCTGTCTTACACCAATTTGTAACTTCCACACTTAGGGGCCGATTACAAGTCTGGCGGTCACAAGACCACCAGACTCACAGTGATGGTCAGACCACCGTGGCTGTGGTGGTCCGCTCACCACTTTACGAGGTTAGCAGGCAGACTCGCCAACCTGCAGTTGTCTCTGCCAGAATCCAAGATCCCGACGGGCTGATGGCAGTCCTGGTTGTAATCGATTGGTTACACCATGTTCTCTGCCAGTCTTTTCATGGCGGTTTCACCACCATGAAAAAGGTGGTGGAGAGCAAGTGCAGGGGGCCACAGGGTGGCATCTTCACTGCCCATGGCCGAGGCCTGGGCAGTGCAAGGTTCCCCCTGCCCAGCACCCTTGAAATGCATGCTGTGCAGACCGTGAACATTTTAAGGGTGCTGTTGCACCCTGCGTGCAGCAGCATTGCCGCCAGCTCAAGAGCCGGGAACAATGGTGCCA
This sequence comes from Pleurodeles waltl, assembly GCF_031143425.1. Lineage (NCBI taxonomy): Eukaryota > Metazoa > Chordata > Amphibia > Caudata > Salamandridae > Pleurodeles > Pleurodeles waltl. The sequence continues at coordinate 1,130,741,112 of NC_090448.1, forward strand.
CACCTTTCCCACTGGGCTTACCGGTGGATTCCTTGGTTTCCATCAGTCAGTCCAGTAGGAAAGTTGTGATGGGGCATGTGGGGAGACCACCAGCACTGCAGCGGTCTCCTCGTCTGGAGTTTGGTGGAAGAATGTTTCCGTCCACCAAACTCCTAATGACCCCCAAAGTCCTTGTTAATGGACAATGCTCTTTAGCATTAGGCCTGGGCAGAATTCATGTAGCAGCGATATGATGAGCCACGCAGAGTCGGAAAAAAACGTTGTCGCACTATGCAGAGCTCCGCTAGCGAGCGGAGGTTCTTGACGCACCCTTTTGTGTGACATTTAACGCCACTGGCAATGCAAAGTTGTACATTGTATTGGAATTCTCAAGCGAACTGCACTACGTGTTTCGCATGGGAGCGGTCTTCTTGTGTTTTGCTTGTTATGATGCTGGGGCCTAGTTTTATCTTGTTAGACCTGACATGCCTTAGGGTGGTCACCCCTAACTTTTTGCCTGCCTCCCTCCACTTTTTGGACCCTGTTTTGCTGGCTTTTAGACTCTGCGCACTTTACCACTGCTAACCAGTGCTAAAGTGCATATGCTCTCTTCCTTTTTAAACATGGTAACTCTGGCTCATACCTGATTGGACTATTTAATCTACTTATAAGTCCCTAGTAATGTGCACTACATGTGCCTAGGGCCTGTAGATTAAATGCTACTAGTGGACCTGCAGCACTGGTTGTGCCACCCACTTAAGTAGCCCCCTTAACCTTGTCTCAGGCTTGCCATTGCAAGGCCTGTGTGTGCAGTTTCACTGCCACCTCGACTTGGCATTTAAAAGTACTTGCCAAGCCTAGAACTCCCCTTTTTCTACATATAAGTCACCCTTAATGTGTGCCCTAGGTAAACCCTAGGGCTGGGTGCTGTGTAGGTAAAAGGCAGGACATGTACCTGTGTAGTTATATGTCCTGGTAGTGTAAAACTCCTAAATTCGTTTTTACACTAATGTGAGGCCTGCTCCCTTCATAGGCTAACATTGGGGCTGCCCTCATACACTGTTGAAGTGGCAGCTGCTGATCTGAAAGGAGCAGGAAGGTCATATTTAGTATGGCCAGAATGGTAATATAAAATCCTGCTGACTGGTGAAGTCGGATTTAATATTCCTCTTCTAGAAATGCCACTTTTAGAAAGTGAGCATTTCTTTGCACTTAAATCTTTCTGTGCCTTACAATCCACGTCTGGCTGGGCTTGGTTGACAGCTCCTTGTGCATTCACTCAGACACACCCCAAACACAGGGTACTCAGCCTCACTTGCATACATCTGCATTTTGAATGGGTCTTCCTGGGCTGGGAGGGTGGAGGGCCTGCTCTCACACAAAGGACTGCCACACCCCCTACTGGGACCCTGGCAGACAGGATTGAACTGAAAGGGGACCTGGTGCACTTCTTAGCCACTCTTTGAAGTCTCCCCCACTTCAAAGGCACATTTGGGTATAAAACAGGGCCTCTGCCCTACCTCATCAGACACTTGCTGGAGAAGAAACCTGAACCAGAAACTACATCCTGCCAAGAAGAACTGCCTGGCTGCTCAAAGGACTCACCTGTCTGCTTTCTACAAAGGACTGCTGCCTTGCTGTTGCCCTGCTGCCTTGCTGAACTCTTGTCTGGCTGTGAAAGTGCTCTCCAAGGGATTGGATAGAGCTTGCCTCCTGTTCCCTGAAGTCTCAGGACCAAAAAGACTTCTCTTTTTCACTTGGACGCTCCGTGCGCCGAAAATTTTGACGCACAGCTTGTTCCGCGGCGAGAAAAACGCCGCACACCGACGCTGATCGACGCGACGCTCTTGGGACGACCGAAAATCCGATGCACGGCTTCGCAAGGACAACGCCGCCCGACCTCTAGAGGAGAAATCGACGCAACGCCTGCCGTGAGATCGTAATTTCAACGCGCAGCCCCGCAGACTGACGTCTAGAGGAGAAATCGACGTGACGCCTGCCGTGAGATCGTAATTTCGACGCGCAGCCCCGCAGACCGACGCGCAGCCGGAGAACAAGCAGGAAAATCCACGCACAGACCCGGGACATCTGGTAATCCCCGCGATCCACAGAAAGAGACTGTCCGCGCGCCGGAAAACGACGCACAACTTCCCCGTGTGGAAAATAACGACGCAAGTCCGTGTGTGCTGGGGAGAAATCGACACACACCTCCTTTTTCCACGCACCTCTTCCTCTGTGGCCCTCTGAGGAGATGTTTCCACTCTAAACCAGGTACTTGTGCTTGAAAGAGACTTTGTTTATATTCTAAAGACTTAAGACACTGTATATCACTTTTCAGTGATATCTCTACAATTTCCCATTGCAACTTTATTCTTTTTGACCTACAATTATCCTGATAAATATTATATATTTTTCTAAACACTGTGTGGTGTATTTTTGTGGTGCTATATGGTGGTATTGTATGATTTATTGCACAAATACTTTACACATTGCCTTCTAAGTTAAGCCTGACTGCTCGTGCCAAGCTACCAGAGGGTGGGCACAGGATAATCTTGGATTGTGTGTGACTTACCCTGACTAGAGTGAGGGCTTTTGCTTGGACAGGGGGTAGCCTGACTGCCAACCAAAAACCCCATTTCTAACATATCTTCTCTATATCTCTCCCATCCCCCACTTTTAAAATCTTTTTTCACCCAGTTTCTTTTTATTAGATTACCTTTTCTGTTTCTCTTTTTATATTTGAACTTTTCTCCAACTTTTTGTGTTTTTTGTGACTTTTTAAGTTTTTAAAAAACTTTTTTCCTTCTTTTTTCTTAATCCTTCCTCCCTTATCTCTTCTGCCACCCCCCCCCCAAGTCCCCAGCGCCGTGGCAGAGCATGGGAGCGCCAGGCCCCTATCTGCAAGCCGCGTTCCTTGCAGAAGGCTGCAACGTCAAGGAGTGCAGCCTGCTGCATATTTTCTGGGGTGGAGGTGGCTGCCTTGGTGTTTCATGTGCAGCGCCACCTGCCCTCGACCTTGGCAGCAGGTGGCCTCCAGGAGCACCAGCAGCACTGGGAGAGGGTGCACCGATCTGTGCGCCACAGCTCTGGGGTCTGGTGCACCCAGCAACAGCTGTTGAACAAGTGGGCCGTACATCTTTGATTGTGGGATGGATCTGCTTGACCTGCTAGCCATTGAGTTTGCGGGGCTTGGTGAGTAAAAATCTATTATTATTAGTTGTGCTTTACGCTAATAGTATATTCCCAAATAACAAGCATGCTGCCCATTCTCACGCAGGTAAGTTAACTTTATGTTACAAATACAATACTGTGTGATCGTCATCTAGACAGGTGCTCAGCGCTACCTAATTGTACTTCTTTTTGGCGTTTGCCTGGGCTGATTAAGAAGTAGTGACTCCTCCTTAGTCCTGTGTCCTGTCAAAGATAGTCATCGTAAATATATTAGTATTTCTGATTTTGCATGTTCTCTCACTTCTTTGTGCCTTTCTTTTTTGTAGCTCGTACAGTGCCAATTGACAATCAACTTCCCACTGATGTGTAGTAGTTTTGCATGCATTCAATCTAATGCATTGAGAGATTGATATTAAGATGAGAACTGTAGAAATCATTCACTGCAAGTTATTAATAATTCCAAAATGTAGTTTAGGAAATTAGGAATAGGGTTAGGAAATTTGAAATAGGAGGATGATCCTTGACACTAATATTATTATTATACAGGCCCCCTGAACCTCTGATGTAGAAATGTTACTGGGTTTGCCTTTTCCTTTAAAAAGAGTAGTATTCTTGGAGAGATTGTTTATTAACAGTACCACTAATCTTTTCAAATTATTTTTCTTACGTCATCCAGCATCCAGGGGCAGGAGGAAGGCTGTTGTTGAGGAGGGTGAGGCAGCTGAAGGTGGCCCCTCCACAAGTGCCGGGGCAGATATGTCTCCTGGCCCCATTAAGTCCTCCTGTTGTTGTTAATATTAATATTTATTTCCCTAACATTTACCGCTCCACACTTAGAATTATTTTCTACCTTTTTACTCCACTTTGATTTATCTGTTTCGTAAAATCTTCTCATCCCTGCATTGCCCTATTTACTTCAAACTTTCTGGCTATGATTGTCTGTTGCTTTCTTTCTTCTGCTTTGTCAGTGAGCTTTCCCTCTCCCCATATGAATCTCCTCTTGCGGAGTGGTGGTAAGGCTCAGAGAACACATGTACTGAAGATTGCATGCCCATGTAAGATATTCTGCACATGTTTTATGAGAAAGCATTCTTTATCTTGCTCCAGCTCAATCATTAAACACATTTTTTAAAGGGTGTTTTTGAACATGCTCATGTAATTGTTTGTACCCTACAATGCTGTGTATGTTTTAGGATGCCAGCAGTTGATGAGCATGCACCATGGATGGAAGTATGAGGAAGATGGCCTCATTGCATTAGCCAACCAAGACCATGTGTCCTTCATTGACCAATTCTTGCACCTTTTTATTTCTCTTGAAAAAATCATAATCAATAGCTAGTTCAGCACCCCCATTACTATTTTTTTGTTATTTGAAAACTTGGCTTAACAAATTTCCAAACAACAAATTGCTCATCTGAAATTTTGATAGAAGAGAATCCGTACCCAAAATATAATGATGTATTTTTGGTTGTATTGTGACATTTGAAAAAAAAATTAGGGGGAGGCGTATGTGGGGGTCTAAATTATGTCACTTTTTTTCTAGATCACAAGTGCAGGGGCTAGCAGTGCCAGCGCCAGTGCTGACGTAGCTGCGGGAGCAGATCGGGGGGAGTCTCTGCAGCGCCAGTGGCAGCAGTGGTAAGTCCTATTGCTTGCTTATTGACAATTAGTAATATTGTCACTACAAGGGTGTCCTAGTGTTGTTGACTCACTCGTCAACACCCTGCTTTTGCAAATGCAGTGGGAGGTAAGTAAGTATTGAGCTCTTCTACCTGAAACTCAGCAGACTAAGAATTCTAAAATGAACTTGAACTCTGATGTGTTTCGGAAAATTGAAAAAGGATGGAAGTAGAATGGATGGGTAAAATATAATATGAGTGAGAGGATGTGTGTGTGTGGATGAAAGGTGGTATAATAATAATCATATAGGTGGGGGATAAGGAGGGTGATAGGATGCATGTGTGGGTGAAGGACGGATGAAAGGGTATACGGGTGAACAATGACAGCCAGATGGGTAAAAGGGTATGGGTGAAAGGATTCCATTCCTAGATGGGTGAACGGGCTACTCAGGTGGGCTAGATCTCTTGGATGGGTGAATGGGTGAAAGGATGAATGGGTGAAAGGATGAATGGGTGGTTATTGGGTAAATGCATGTTGGTGGAAGGTTAGTAGAGAGCCATGTTTGGAATTTGGAAAATGATGAAGGACTGGGTGAGAGAATGTATAGCTTATCTGAAATGGTGTGTATCAAAGCGTAAGGTGAAGAAGAATAAGAGTACTAGAAGAAGACATTAGCAATGATGATGAAAACATAAATGCCTTGAGTGAAGAAACAAGGGAGCTCCTCTAGATAGGGGCATTCTTCTCACCTACTATACTTGCTTAGAATGTTTTACATTCTACCAGCCCCAGTGAGACACAAGTTGTATACATCTAAAAATGTTCGGTCGGCTACATTTGCAAAATAGTACATATAATTAATCTTGGGGTGAAGGTAACACACACTGTTCTAAAAACTTCTAAAAAAGGAATACTGAAAGAAAAATGATACTAGTCTGTATTGCGAAATTAGGTGGTGCATCTTCAATCTTCTGGGATTGCCCCATCAATCTTCTTGGGTGCCTGTCTGAATTGGTCCGATAAGGTAAGCATTTGTGTTATGGTGAAGGAGAAGAGAAGGCCTGTGGATTGTAAAACAGAAATGATGATCATCATGATATTGTAGAATAAAGAAGTATGGAATGGAAGTTAGGCTTCATGAGGAGTAGTGTACCAAGAAGACTCAGAGGTGGCAGAGCAAGAGCAAAGGCCATTGCAATCATCTAGCAACAATCACAGACATGCGTCAGCATGTATCGGGATGATCTAACTCGCAACTGTCATGCTCATCATAGCATGTAGCCTACAGCCCTGCATAATGTGATATTATCATTCATCACATGTCTGTCTCTTCCAGATTCCCACACCAGGCCCCCACCCAACTACATAATTTCAAGTTTGAGCCAGCCAGCAGACATACACAATAGCATTGCATTTCCCAAATCAAATAGTTGATGCACCTCTTACCACCAGTCCAGAGATTGGAGTAGGCCTCTTAGACTCCTCCGCACATCACCCCTGTTGATTTCCATGAAGTTGATAATTTCCTTCTTCTAGCAGCTGTTTAAGTTGTCAAATCATGCTCTCATTCCTTCCATCTTACTCCAGTCCAGAGTCTCATTAAAGATTATTATGTCAAACTTCATACAAACTGCTCCAGAGAGTCACAGTCTCAGTCACGACCCAATTGAGATAGAGCGACCTGTAACTGTTGAACAACAAGAGAAACATAGAGTATTTTTTTATTTTCTGGACTAGAATAGCTAAATGGGCTGGTCTGGTCTTCTTTGACAAATGTGAACCTGAAAGCAGAGCAGCAGAAAGCAAAGCAGTGTGAAAACACCGGCCAACAAATTTCGATAAGTGTGAAACGGGGAGGGGAAAAAATTCACCTTCAGGAAAAAAATATAACCAATTATAATTTTTATGCCCCCAATACTGTAAAGCGATCACAACATAAACACAAGCCAACTTAATATATTTTAAAAATATAAACACCCACTCCCACTATCTGCCACCACTAGACATGATGAGTCACACCAACTATCTCAACATTGAAACAAGAATCCCTCATATTAATCGTTGAGGCATATACAACATTACTTACCTGTCAAGCATAGATGCACATTGCTGATCCTCTTCAATTCAGGAAATGAAACACACATTGGCCTGTAAGTTGTAAATCAAATATCTGGGGCAGTCCTAATAGGGGACACAAGAAAGAATAGGCAAAGATGGAGACAGGCATTGTCTCTCAAATACCCTTGAAGTGATTTTAGTTGGTTTGGGGGCTTCTTCAATGCTCACTGGTCCAACTACAATTCAGGACCCACGGTCCCATGTGCCTTAAACAGTTGCGGTTCATTAGTCATTTTTAGACAGAACCAAACAATATATACTAATAAGGTTCCCACAGCTAGCAATTTTTTTTCTCATAGCTGTTCATAGTAGAAAGTAGACAGCTCTATGGTCTAATTAGGGAAGTAGAGTTTGTCCTCAAACTCAGGTGGTTCACCCAGAAGTTGATCAACTAACACACTACCATGACCTGAGTCTGACCGACCATCAACCTCATCCACCTCCTGTTGGACTTCAGGTATGCTGTATTTTGGTGGTATAAAGTGCTGATTCATTTTTATCAAGGTCAATCTCTCAACATTCATTTTGGGATGAGAGACTGGTCCTTCCCACTGTCACAGCCTCACCAGCTGCACTGAACCCACACTCAGCAGACACACTGGCTACAGGGCAAGCCAGATAATGTATTGCCAGTCTGCTGAGCATTGTCCATTGGTTCATCTTCCCATACCAATAAACCAATGGGTTTTGATCCAGATAGGCCTCCTTTGGGTCATTCAGGTAGGCGTGGACTATCTGCTCAATAGTCATGGTGCTCCACTTTGCTCGAGCTCTGTTGCCTTCACCTCTGCAGTGGACTTAAACCGTGGCTTTAGAAACCAGTCCAATACAGATTTTGGGGCTGCTGATCCTGTTTTTGTTGTTGTTGCTGGTGTTGATTTTGGCTGCTATGAGCCAACAGTACTGTCTGCAGGCTCTATGGAAGTTGTAGGCTGCACCACAGAACTTCTGCCCGTGAGTGGGCCTCCAATTTCCAGCCGTTATTTTTCTAGGTCTCTGGCTTGCTCAGCAATCCATGTTTTGTATGTTGAAATATTCTCAACAGAAAAAAGAATGAAAGTGGGCAGTAATTGCTTGTACCGTGGGTCAAGAATTGTGGCACAGATGTAATGTTTAGATGACACAATGTCTCTTTGAAGCCTTGTATTAACGGATAAGCGAAGGATTCAGTTTTCCAACAACTCTTGCACATCTATTTTTTCATCTACACCTGCGTAGGTTTTAGACACCTCCTTTAGCTGTTTCTGCAGCATATGCACCAATGGGATAGCTTCACTCATGGTACAGTCCTCCTTGTTGACATACTGTGTAAAAATTTCAAAGGGAAGCAACATCCTTGTCAGGCATTTGACCATATGCAAGAAATAACCGCAAAGAAATCCCAAACTGGGGAGGTCAACTTTCTGATACAGGTGGCACTGCCAATGTCTGAAGAAGTGGCAGTAGGTGGATGTTGTTTTGATGATGTTTGCCTCTCTGTGGTGCCTCCTTCCACTGAGATGCGTGTAAATGTAGGTTGCACCTGGGTCCTTGTAAATATGGAATCTGGTGGAGGTGGTGATATTGCTGCCACATCCCTCAGAGCAGGATGAGAAGATGGGGTAATGTTTGACTCCACTGGTGATGGGCTAACATCCATCATGACTGGCTCATCGTCAGACTTGTCTTCCTCCTCTTATCCATCCATAACTCTGAGGCTTTCAGGAACCTTTCTTTTCACTACTTGCCTCTCCCGGCGTGTCTCAGACTGAGGTGTCAGGTGGGGGGCTTGAGGGAGAAGATGATGGAGATCTGGAAGACAGTGGATCTTGTGTAATAGGGACTTCTTCAGCTTTCTCTGCATGAAGCTCATCATCCTGATGTGCTCCTACTTCAGGAGGGACTGCTATTGCTGGATGTGGTTATTGTTGTTCACAGGCCTGAGTTTCCAACAACAACTCGGTACTGCTTTGAGGAAGAGATAAGTCCAGTTCAACGTCACTGCTCATCGGTGTTCCTGTGATTAGAGAGGCTGCCTCTGTGCCAGACATGGGCTTGGGCCTACTTTGGAATGGGGCCTCTGATGCGGGAGTGGTACTCACAGCTTGCTTCCCAGAGGCTGTTGCAGCAGGCACACGTCTTTGCCCAAAAAAGGTCTGGGGCAACATACTAGTGGTGGGAAGCTCCTTCGTTTCATTGGCCGCTTTCTTGGTAGCAGCTTTCTTTGGGGCCATCTTGAAGCTGTCAGTGGTGGTAGCACTTAGCTTTAGTGAGTGTGGCCATGCGTAAGGTCAAGCACAGGCAAACTGTCTGGCAGTACTGTGGGTGATGTCTCTTTCTCATTGTGTACTTAAAAGCAAACATGCAAGAAGGATCAGTGAAACGTGGCATTGGTTTTGCAGTGGCATTTGTAGTAGAAACAAACAATCTCATAGAATATTTACTTAAATAAACATTTAAATAATTATGAAATACAGTGTATCCATTTGTAAAAACAACACACCAACATTAGCTTTCATTAGCATGTGTCATGAAGGATAAGAAAGAGCAACAACTACAACATATAGAATGTAACTGTTAGCTTTATCTGTCTGCATCAAGTTGACATGTGGCACTCAGGGAGGTGCTGGTGACATATGGAATAATAATAACCCTTGAGTAATGTAATGTTATGAAATGTAGTGCAACTGTATGCCTATGGCAGACGGGTTAATGGGGAAAATTGAAAAAAAAAACTATGTAAAAACAAATTGAAAAGCAAGGAAAAAAGTTACAAATATTATTATTAAACTGATATTATAAAATTAAATTAAATAAAGGTTGTGGAAAAAAATAGAAGTAAAGTAATTGCAATTGCTGATATACTAGGGGAAGGGGCTAGCATGAAAAACCACAGGGATTTAGGAGGCAAGGAGTGGGAGAGGTGAAAAATGCTAAAAAAGTATATAATAAAATATAAAAACTGTCCATACACCACATTTAGTAATAAGCATCATTGACCGACTAGGTCTGCATAAACAACAGGCAAAATGGCCACCAGTCACATGGTGAAAAACAGCCAGCAAAGAGGCATGGCCACCAACAAATGCAACCCAAAAGCACACTGGCTGCCTACACAAAATGGCCACCAGCCACATGGTCAAACAACAACCACCTACGAGGCATGGCCACCACAACAAAGAAGACCACATGTGGGCCGAAAGCACATTTCATTTCTCTTTTATCTTTCCTCTTTCTATGTGTGCTGCATTTTTCAGCACATAGCAAAATATGAAAATGCCTCTAAGGATTGATTTTGTACAGGAAAGTGTCCCTTTCCTGCCTGTAATGCAGGCACATTTGCACAATGGCACAAGAGTTACTGCATGGGTGCTAGGCAGCACTCAATCCGCCAGCCCAGAGAGAGAGCAAGAATGCATCATACCTTAGTAGATATTAGGCACATTCCTGCTGTCTCCCTGTCACATAGCATAGCTCAGCAAATTGTCTTGCTGAATTTTGATAAATCTGCCCCTATGTTTCCAAGTTACTTTGATTTATTGCAAATCTGTAAACATCAGGCTTTCTTTTAGCCTCATGTAGCACATCTCGCTTCTTACCAGGTATGCCTGCCTTCCGCTTTTGATTGGCCATAACTCTGCCTTACCTCCTTCTTTATTAACCTTTGAAACCTGAAGGAGAAAAGCCTTTACTACACAGGCTTTACAATATAATGCTTTACCACGCATTGCAGTTACCACAAATGTTTTTAGCATGCATATGCATTTACCATGTATGCCTTTAAATTCATAAATTCCTCTCTGCCAGCAGAGTTTGCGGAGTTTTACTAGTTCCCAAAAATTCTGTGGAGTGGTGCAGAGCGTAAAAAATCAAATAATAGACCACCTCCCAGCGAGATTTCTCAACACCAGCAGTCACGGCAGGTCGCTAATGCTCCTGCTGAGAAACCTACAGCCCGCATTGAGGAAGCTGCAGTTTGAGTAGAACATCTACTCGAGCGGCAAAAAAGAATCAGCACCCTCTTGCGCTGTGCATTGTGCCGCTCATGCTGATTTCACAGCTAGGGAAAAACTCCTGGCATTAAACATCAGCAGCGCTTACCTCACTGTGCTGCTTGTGGAACTCTTTAAAAAAAAAATATATATATATATATATATATATACATATATATATATATATATTTTTTTCAAAGCAACCGGTCATGAATTAGACACAGTGCACACAAAATGCCGGTGCTAGTGGTAGGAGGTAGACCAATCCTTCTCAAATTATAATTCCAAGGAAAGAAACCAGTGCACTCCGTTTCTCCTGAAAACCACAGTATTTATTCCATGCCAACAAACACCAACGCGTTTCAACTCTGAAGAGTCTTGTTCAAGGCTGATGAGTCCTTTTTCAGTATTCATTAAATACTACTACCACAGTGAGCCCATAATGAGGCATTCTGGGACATGTAGTGTGACAAAATTAAAATACAATCACAGGAGAATCAAGAAAGTTAAACTCAAATGCCATAATAAATCAAACTAAATAGGTGAAACCATATATCATTCCAATAATACAATCTTTTGCACTATACGATCTAATTAGACAAAATTGCAATGTATCTTCGGATAAAAAAAATGGTTTACATTTTCCATCAACCCATAAGTCAGTCATTTATGTATCTTGTTAATATATATAGTTCACATTGTGTATATATCCTTCTATAGTACAATAAGTGTGAATAGTAATGAGTAATGGTTTAGTGCCATCTTACCTTATTCATTCCGTTGATCCCGTTGCCCATTTATTATCACTGTATATGTATATAGACTTGTCTAGTCACCAACCAGTAGTCCATGGTATCAATTATATAACTATTACAGATGAACATGAAGTTCCTGATGGGTATTGAGTCCTTCTGGAATCTTAGTATATAATCTAATGAGATACCTACTTTCCAGTCTGCGCAGTAGTAGAGTCCAATCCCCTCCTCGTTTATTCAAAGGTACATGTGTCAAACCCTAATATCGAAGGGATTGTCAGTCTGCATACCGTTAAGTGCTTGGCCACATCGTAGCTTGCATCGCTGTGTTTCACTGCACGTAAATGTTCCAAGATACGTTTCTTAACTGGACAAGTTGTACTTCCAATATAATTCAGACCGCGTTTGCATTCGATGGCATAGACCACATCAGTAGTCTTGTATGTAATCCTCTGTTTAATCATTATCTGTTTACTTTAAGATCATTGCTATTTTTGATATTTTTCAATCTTGCATGCTTTGCAATTGAGGCACTTGACAAATCCTTTATTTTGTGTCCGTAGCCATGTAGTAGATTGTTTGTCTACAAAATTACTTCTAAACTGTTTATCTTTAAGAGAAGGAGCCTTCCTGAATGTAATTTGTGGTCTAGGTCCTATCATCTTTGAGATGTCTCCATCACTCAAACGAATATGCCAGATTCTCCGAAAGACTTGTATGATATAATTACTCTCCTTACTGTAAGTAGTTCTCATCCTTACAAACATATGAGTTATCAGACGTCAATGACGATTTATCCATCAGAATGTCTGTACGTGATAAGCTACTGGCTCTGACTGCTCCCTGTTCAATAAACCTTGCTGGATAACCTCACTTGTAGAATATTTTCTTGACTTCTTTAAACTGAAGGTCCTCATCAGTTTCCAAGAAGCAATTTCTTTTGGTATGTATTCACCATATGGAATGTTCTTAATTAAAGCTCTAGAGTGAAAAATTGCGCCATGTAAGACACTATTTGTAGCTGTTGGCTTTCTATATAAAGTTGTTTCAAGTTTGTTGTCATGTACAAACACACGAATGCCCAAAAAGTAAATTTGTTGCTTGCTTATGTTGTAAGTGAATTTTGAACCAAAATCATTTGAGTTATTCTCTTTAAAATATTCCAAAAAGAGATTTTCTGTACCTTTCTAAATTAGGAATAAGTTGTCAATGTACGTCAACCAAATAATGACATTGGACAAAAGTTAATTGTATTTTTCTTGCCAAGCGACTTCCTTCTCCCACCATCCCATTGTCAGATTAGCATAGCTGGGAGAAAAGGAAATCCCCATTGCTGTCCCACATGTCTGTTGATATTCTTCACGGTTAAAAAGAAAAACATGAATGCACAGACATATCTCAATCATCTCCACTAGCATGTCTGAATGTTTAGACTCTTTTAGTTTTCACTGTCTCAAAAAATACTTAACAGCATTAAGGCCAATGTCATGCCTGATAGATGTATATAAAGACACCACATCATTCATGACTATATGAAATCCTCTTGCCATTCAATGTCAGAGATCCATCTCAGGAAATCCTCAGAATTTTTAACATAGGATGATAATGTTTAACCATTGGAAACATGTAATAATCAACATATTTCAACAGGTTTTCAAAGGCTGAACCGCACCCCGATACAATAGGTCGACCAGAAGGCTTATGTATCGTTTCATGAATCTTTGGCAGAAAATAAATGGTTGGCATCACTGGGTGTGTATCAGTAAGGAATTTTAGTTCATCCTTATTTAGTAATCATTGGTTATGCCATTCTTTGAGTTTCTTGTTGAGATTATCCGTGATCACCTTAATGGGACTGTATGATAGCCTTTTGTAATTTTTCACATCCTTGAGTTGTCTGTAAGCTTCATTTAGGTAGTCTGATTTGTTTTGAATAACAAAATTCCTGCCCTTGTCGGCTGGTTTGAATATGATTGAATTTTTGGACATAAGATTGTTCAAAGTCTCTCTTTCTTGTTTTGTCAAGTTTTCATTGGTCTTCCCATTGTATGTATTAGACATCCTGTTGAGATCCCTTATGACAGCCTCATAGAAGACATCCACTTTGTTACCAGGTGGTAAAACTGGACAGAAATTGGACTTTAATATACTATATTCATGATCATTGATATCAAACCCTAGATGTTCTATTTGTGATTTCTCATCATTTAGGTTATGCATGAGGTCAAACATTGTTTTGATATTACTCTTTTGTTCTATATTTAAGTGACATTCTACATCAGCACTGACTGGTGTTCTACTAGAACCTTTATCTGTTAAATTTGCAAAGTATTTGGCTAGTTTCACTTTTCTTATAAACTTGTAGACGTCAATTTTTGTTTGTACCATATTGTGATGTTGTTTAGAACAGAAAGATAATCCTTTACTCAGTACCGTTAGTTCCATATTTGTCAATGGGTGATCAGATAAATTAACCACCAAGGGCCAGATGTAGCAAACTTTTGCGAGTCGCAAATGGCCCGAATCACAATTTGCGACCCCGCAAAATCAGAAATGGGATGCAAAAATCCAATTTCCGACTCGCAAAATGCGACGCGAGCCATTACCGACTCGCAAAATTTGCGACCCCATTTTGCGACCTGCAAATAGCAAGTCGCAATTTGCGAGACGCAAACCATATGCAATAGCAACTCGCAAATTGCGACTGGTCGCAAAAAGCCCATTTTGCACTTCCAATTTACCACTAACTCAGAGTAGTTGGTAACCATTACCAAAGTATAAATGGAGACCCAGAAGGCATCTGGGTTACTCAAGATGGCGGAGATATACCTGATAACAGTGAGGAGGAGAGCCCACGCCGCCCAGCAGAGGAGGAGGAGCCAGAGACAGGAGAAGATATACAGAACAAGGCAGACACTCTTCCAGCAAACTGAGGAGGAAATATATGATAAATATAGACGTAGCAGCGCAGCTATACTAGATTTAATAGAATGACTCAAACCACAGCTAGAACGCCAGACTGTGCGTGGCTGTGCCATCCCTACGCATGTGCAAGTGCTATGCTTACTGCACCTCTTGGCCTCGGGTAGCTATCAGGGGGTCATTGCTGTGGCAGGTGGGGTATCCCAAAGTGCACTCTCACGGTTCTTTAGGGCATTCCTAGACGCCTTACTCACACACATGTCCCAATACGTATACCTACCCAGGAATGAGGCAGAAATCAACAGCACCAAGTTGGAATTTTACAGGATTGCCAACTTCCCCCATGTCATAGGGTGTGTAGACAGGACACATATACAAATATGCCCTCCTGCAAACCTGGAATATCTGTTCTGCAATAGGAAGTGTACCCACTCACTCAATATTCAGGTGGTATGTGACGCCCATTATGTCATCACTGACATGGTTGCTAAATTTCCAGGCAGTACTCATGACTCCTACATTTTTAGGCACAGTGGGATACACCAACGCCTGGAACGTGGGGAGATGGAGACGGATACCTCCTAGATAGAGCTGAATACACCTTGCAGACATACACACAGGTCAATGTGCAAACCACCCATGCCTTGCTAACATTGTACTTTTTGTGCCAAACAGGTGACAGTGCATATGCACTACGACCATGGATACTAACTCCATACCTAACACCCAGTAATGATTGCGAGAGGCGATACAACAGTGCACATAAGAGGACCAGGAACATCATCGAACGTACCTTTGGACTGCTGAAAGCAAGGTTCAGATGCCTCCACCGAAGTGGAGGTGCCCTCCAGTATACCCCAATAACAGCTTTCAAAATAGTTGTTGCATGCGCTATACTGCACAACATTGCCACCAGACGTGGGCTACCTCTCACCCCTGAAGACCCAGATTCTGAGGATGAAGAGCAAGAGCTACCACATCGCCATCATGGGGATAGGAGCATCGCAAATCAAGGCAGACTGAGACAGGAACACATTGCAAACCAATACTTTGGAAGGTACGTGCTCACTTTTACCATACTCACCAATGGAACACACAAAGAGTCCATGTGTTAAGTGGAAAGAACAAGTGATTTAATAAGTGCAAACAAAAAAACTATGTACAATAGGAACAGTTCAGGGGCTTCAATAGTCCACCTGGCATGGGACACATTGACGTCATGTGCCCCAACCCCAGGACTGTGTGGAGCTCAGACCCTACGGCGGGCTCGGCCAGCATGGCTGGTACTAGGGGGGTCAGCAGTGCCCTGCCTTGTGCTTCCACTGCGAAGCACCCTGGTGTCACCGGCAGAGACACTGCTGACAGTGGAGCCCTCCTCACTGTCCTGTGGCATGTCGCCTTTGCCCCTGGCCACCTGCCGTGCCTCCATGAGGTCTATAGCATGGCTGAGACGGCCCAGTCCCCGTGCCACATCATTAGCAAAGTGGCCCATGTCCACCTGGAGGCTGACTGTGCGCCTGGACAGACCTGTTGTGTTCACAGCCAGCCTTACTATTGAGGACATCCTGTCCAGGCGGTTCAGCAGCTGGCGGTCCCTGCGCCGTGCACTCTCAGTCTGCGTTAGCAGTCCTTCCACTAGTTGCCGCATGGGGAGTGCAAGGTCACCCATGTTGGAACTGATCACCTGCAACTCTGAATGTACCAGCTGCATCCTGTTGCCATGATTGCACTCCATGCGCCGCAATGCCCCACTAATCCTCCTTAATTCCTGTGTTTGCAGGCGCTGACCCCGTAGGAGTGCGGCCTCGGTTTGTGATGTGGAGGCATCCCCTGACTCTGCCTGCCGCTCTGAGGATGGTGTTCCACGTCGCCTGCGATGCGGTGGAGGCCCTGTGATGTCTCCCGTGGCACTCTGGTTCGTACCTGGTGCAGGCTCACACACCACTACTGCAACAGGTGTTTCCTGAGGGGACATGGTGTCGGTGGTGCAGGTCGCTGTGGTGGCTGGTCCTGTTCCCTCATGTGCCTGCTGGCTGACCAGTGGCTCCTGGCTGCTTGGGCTGGTGGGGGTGTCTTGTGGGAGACCTGTGGGACATAGGGAACACACTGTCAGTATCTACTATCTGTTATCAACTTCCTAATAAACTATTGCCTATGAACTGCCTACTTGATTACATTGCCCATAATGCATCATTCTGGTGTTTGCTACTCTGAAATGGAGCTATTTTGTTTGTGCATGCTCCTGTGTACAAGGTGGGTGGGGTATGGCATTAATGAGGGTACATGCATGTCACATGGTACTCACCGGTTGATGGTCCTGCCTCAGAGGTGTCCAGATCTCCCATCCCGCTTACACCCTCAGGCTCTAGGGTCTCTTCTACCCTTTCCTCCAGGGGTGTGGGTGGTGGTACTGTCGATGGTCCCCCTCCTGTGCCTCTCATCTCCCGGAGCCGCTCTGCCACCCTCTCCTTGGTCCGGGAGCGCAGGTCGTACCACCTTTTTTTCAATTCTTCCACACTCCGGTGGCTGACCCCCAGGGAGTTGACTTTGTCCTGGATCTCCTGCCAGAGTCTTCTCTGTCTCTGCCACGGTGAGTGCTGCCCTGCCAAACAACTGGTCATGGTGCTGACAGCACTCCTCAGTCAGCACCTCCAACTCTTTTTCAGCAAACTTAAGTTTCCTCTTCCTTGGGTTTTCAGCCATGGTTGCAGGAGCACTGTTTGTTTGCTGTGCTGAAGTTTAAATGGGTGTGGTCCTCCCTCCTCCCAGGTGTATTTGTAAACTTCCTGGCTGTGATGTCATCATATGTGCCAGTAAGTGTTTTCCAGGGTGTTCTGCAGCACCTGCATTAAATTTTCTGCACAGTCACAATTTGTGACACCCACTCGCAAATTGCGTGTCTTTTTTTGCGCGATCGCAAAAAGCGACCTCGCAAACAGCGGACTCCCTATCTGCGGTGCGACTCCGTGTGCGAGTCGCAAACTGTCCTCGCATTTTCTACCTGCATTGCAGTTAGCGAGTCGGAAATTGCGAGTCGCAAAGAATCGCAATTTGCAAGTCGCTAATTTTTCCCTACCTACATCTGGCCCCAAATTATTCTCCATTTTTGATGGTTCTACCTCTTCTGTCTGTTGCGGAGAGGATATTCTCTTTTTCCCACACCCTCGTCTATATCTTTTTCTGTTCTTTTGGACCATTTGATGTTATATGGCCTCTGCCCATATTGCATCCTCGGCCCCTGATTTTTGATGTTTGGTGGTCCAAGTACAATAATTACATTTCTTCCATTATCGTAGTTTTTGTTCGTTCATCTCTAATATTTTCCCCTTCACTTAATTCGATATCAGATTCACTGATGCTTTCTGACGTCATGGGGAACTTAATCTTGGATTCTGTTGCCTACTGTTTTTTCAAAGCATTGAATCATCTAGCAAAAGTATATACTGTGCCACTTTGATAGTGATGTTCATCGCTAATAAATTTCAGCTGTTTCCTAGTCTCAATATCTGATTTATGTGTTTTTTAACTCCAATTCCATTCTTTTTCTCTATTTTTCACACTCATCCTTTTGAGTATGTGTTGATATTTTTTCCTCAATTACTTGGATGTTTTTTTGTAAGTTCTTGCACACTTTGTTTTGCATACTTAAAACCAACATCATATTTTCAGAGCACATCATGTTGTTTTTGCTCCATTCTATTAGTATTTGTGATGGTGCATCAGGATGGTTTGGAATAGTGAGGATACGTAAACCACGAGGTACCCTTCCTACCTCAATATATTTTTCCAGGGCACACATCTCTTTATTTATTTATTTGCATGATTAATTAAAATCTTAGCAAAATAGTCAACTATTTACATAATTATTACAGCTAGACATTTAAAAGCTGCCCTTATGTTGCTGGTCTAACAACATATGGGGGATAGCAATATTTGATAAAACTATACACAATTAAGATTCCATAGCCACTATAAAATTCTTGAATTTATGCTAAAACAATAAGAGTGACTAAACAATTATTAAAAAGTGCAAACTTTTCAAAATGCCTGGTTCTGCATTTTTCAAGGGCATAAACTAAATCTTTCTGAATTTCTAACAGTCACAGGCCACAAGTTTAGGCATTTGGGCTGTACAGACAGAAATTTAACAAGTCTACAGTTTATCTGAGGGTCAGTCAAATCAAACATTTTCATTGCTGCTGGCTGACAGCGTATCCCATTTGTACTAAAAACTGATTTCAGCAGTTGGCGACGTGCTTCTCTTAGGGCTGGGCAGATACAGATCAGATGGACCATGTCCTCCATTTATTTATAGCAGTGAGTCTCTTCAAGGCTAATGCCGCCTAACTTAGTTTTATTTACAGAGTTAGAGAGGTATCCTATAGACATGTTTTTTTGTCTTCGTAGTAATGATTTCTAATTTATATGACGTTGCAAAATTGCCCAGGGTGCTAACTAGCCGCTGTAGCCCTATTTTCGTGTGGCTCAATAAAACAATGTCATCAGCATATAAGAGGTGTGATATGAGCAGGTTCCCCATCCTCGGAGAGTGTGAGTTGGTTGCATCTAGCTTTGGGCAGAGGTCAGCCATAAAAAGGTAAAAAAGGTGTGGGGACAGAACGCGTTCTTGTTTTAAGCCTATATTAGTTGGAATCCTCCTTGAAACTTTCATACCATCTGCTACCTTGATCTGCACCCAGGTTTTATCATGTAGCATTTCTATGCTGCGGAGAAGCTGTTCCTGCAGGCCCCAACTTAGCAATTAGCACTAAAGAATTGCTCTGTCCACCTGATCAAAGGCGCTTTTAAAGTGTACAAAGCATATATGTAGCTTTTTATTTAGGCGTTTTGCTTTGTCGGCAATGTCACTTACTGCTAGAATATTGATCATTGTGCCGTAACCCTTTCGGAAGCCGGTTTGGTTCAGGGGGACGAGGTTGTTAGAATTGGACCAGTGGAGCTGATCATCCAAGATCAGCAAGGCAAAGAATTTGGCCTCACTGTCAATTAAAGCAATCAGTCTGTAGTTGGCCGGATTTGTTCTGTCACCCCCTTTAAATATGGGATTGATAATAGATCTTCTCCAACTGTCAGGGATGGTTATGTTGCGCTCTACTTCAGTGTTAAGGATTGCCAGTGAAGTTGACCAGTACTCCGGATGGGCCTTAAATATTGCCTTTGGAAAGCCATTGGGCACAATCCCTACGCCCCCTCCTAATTACTTGGCAGACTGCCTTAGCGCTGTATCCAATGTTGATCTGACAGAGGTCCTGAGGACTTGCAGGCTCCTTCAGGTGTGAATTTGCTCAAGGTGAGTCTTGTTTAAAAAAGATGTTTGCCAGGTAATCCGCCCACTTATTTATGGGAATTGTTGAACAATTAATTACTCTTGACTGCTGTTCAGTGCCTATGACTGTTGCCCAAAAGGCCCTGCAATTTGCTATTTTTGTGCTATAGAGCAAGTTAAGCCAGAAGTTGTCCCCCATCTTAATGCACTCACACCATACCTGACTTTCATAGTTTTTTCAAAAGGCCTTTATTTGGACACATGTAGATTCTGTGAAAGGACCTTTTTTTTATTACTCTGAGTTTGTGCCTCAGTTCCTTTCTTAATTTAAAGTTTTCTCCGATAGACTTGAGGACACCATCCGATTTTGTGTTGGTGACTGGCGCATAGCAGAGTTGAGTGAAGATAACAAAATTAGAAAGGTGGCCCACACTTCCAATGCAGGCGAGTCCTGGAGTGTTGCAGATTGAAACAGACTCTGACCAAATCAGACGTTTTAAGTTTGTAGATGCAATACTTCCTAGTTCAGCGATGACAGCAAGAAATGTGGGGCATTCAAGTCCAGTTCTATATGTTGGTATGAGTGGTCACTGTGGAGAGTAGTTTTGATTTTAAATTTCATGTGTCTCTTCCCTTGCATGATAGCAGGAGAAGAGACACAGCTGTGTAGTCTATTATGGTTGCAGCCTTTGTGCTATAGTGGGTGTAGCTAGGCGTCATATCATCTTTGGTCCTGCCATTTAAAATCCTCATACTCAAATTCTCTAATTCCTGGATCATTTGCTTCCTCATTGCGTCTGATGTCTTCTGTATTGATGGAAGTTGAGGCAGAACTGACCATAGAGCGTTTTTAGCTGCCAATTGCTCATCGGGTTCAGGAGTGTGGATTAAGTGGGCATTGAAGTCGCCTGTCACTAGAATGTCCCATGTTGGGTGAGAGCATCTTATCTCTTTTGCTTTATTCAATAATTTCTCAAAAAGCAGGGTTTTCCGACGTTTCTGTGGATAAGCATAAACATTAAAAGTTACAAGAGGAGTTTGTAGGTTGTCACTGAAGATGAGTTTGAGGGCGTGCAGATAATCTTTTGAGAATGCCAGTTGCTCTGTTGTAGCGTGTAGCGCCGTGGAGACCAGGTCTATTAGCCATGTTTCGTGCAATATGATTATAATGTAGTTGCAACTGTTTACTAATGCAAATCCGTCTATAATAATGGTTTTTGCTCTGGCGATATTCCAGGACATGATTGTAACAGCAGATCCCTGATCCATATTTTCTGCGTTGTAATTGTTAAGTCAGTTGCTCCTTCTTGAGTTTAAGATGTGAGCCATCCACCTCCATTCATCCTGAGCATCATTCTACTGTATTGATTCTTCTCCGACTCCCTTATAATCATCTACATTGCGTATACGTGAGCCTTTAAGTCCGATTGATTATTTGATTTTTCCATAGAACTGGACAGCAGGGGGAAAGGGTAGCGTGGTCTGGACGGTTCTGACAGCAATATTCCCCATGCTTCAAATTGCATTTTTTCATCCATGATCGATGTAACGATTTCCCTTGTTCTCCAAGTAGTGGATGTTTGCTCTGGCCCATACTAGTTGCTACTGGAAAGGAATTTCACCATCATTAAGTCTGTAGATACAATCTTCTGAGATAATGGCAACTCAGCCAGCAGCCTTAGGATGAGGATGTTACCCCTGTTCAAGCAGTCTTGTTGGCCCCTTGATGTATATTTTGGAGTTAGAATGATCTGCCTTGATTCCCAGCCATTATCTGAGTAATGACTGTGCTGAGGTTGGAGGGAGTAATCCGTGATTCTGTATGGCGCTGGCTTTCTTAACTGATCGCCCTCTCGCTGTTTGTTATTTGGGCCCGTCATAGGCCTATCCACGTAAATGGTCAAGGAAGTCTTATTTTGTACTTCGGTCGTAAGACTTTGTGTATTCTGAAACAGAACTTTTGTGTTTGTTAGCTCCTGTTCATTACTGTTACCACCCTGGAGGGATAGTTGATATTTAGGCTTGTTTGCGAAATATTTTCCCAACAAGTGATCTTAGTGCTGGACTGTGGATGATTTGCTGAGGGGGATGGTTTGCTGGACTGATGAATAGGCTGTATTTGTTCCGCATCGTTGTTGTTCCGTGAGTGTGACTTGGCTCTTGGTGAATTGCCCATTGTGGCAGCTGGGCAGAGAGTTATGAGTTGTAAGAAGTCACCTTGTGTGGGTGGCCTTGGATGCACCGACTGCCTCGGATTCCCGAGACACACATTGGCCCCCAATGCCACTGTCTGCGAAGCATCCTTTAATTTCTGTACTAATGCCACTGGCATCCCTGGAAGGTCCTGCGCGTATAGGTGGCTAACTGGTTGAACCTCAGGTTTTTCGCTACCTATATGTGCTAACATGTTTTCTAGTGCTGACATTGTACACCCCTGACCTGAAGTCGGATCCATGAGCTCCGCATCCCTCAAGTCTGGACGGTGTAAATTAACGTAAAGTTGTTCCGTCGACCGGTGCACTTTGTGGAGAGGCAGCAGATTGTATGTTGTCGGAGATCAACTGAACTGAACCATTGGCTGCCCCTGCCCTTGTAATTTTTGCATAATTTTTTACCTGGAGATTACTTGAGGAACCAGAGATCCATGTTTGTGGCTTTGATTGTGCTGAAAATATGGGGTAAAAATTACCACTACTGTCTTTACTATATGCTTTTTCCTTGCCTTTCTGGCTCGTTTTTTTTGCCTTGTAGATGGACATTTGGGTGTTGGTGCTGTAAGTTCGTCTGTACAATTTGGATTTGTCAACGCTGTTTTTCCCATCTGTGTAAATTTGTCTGTACAATTTGAGTTTATCAACACTGATTTTTTCCATCTGTGTCCCCATTGCATTGGCATGAACAACATCTGGAATGCCTGAGGCTATAGGTGGCCCACTTCGTGCTTTTGGGTCATCATTTGCTCAGAAGGTTGTGCCCTGAGCATTTGCCCCATTTTTTACTGAACAATCTTTCGTTGGCACTGCTCCTAGTTTTTTTTGCAGAAGCGCTGAGTGGGATAGTCCTTGTTTAGGATTTTTGGGAATAAAAATGTTACTCTTATTTATTTTTAATTTTTCTAACATGTCTGTTAACATATTTGATAGTGTACTCAATTTGTCGATGATCGGTCCACATTTACAGGGATCTTGCTGTTGATCCACATTAGCCTTTGGAACAGGTGGCCAGATGGCCAACATATCCAGTTTTCGATTAACATCTGCAATGTGAGTGGCTACAACATTCATTAGGTCAATTTGTACATCTAGTTTGTCTGATTGCATGTTGAGGACTGTCGTTGAAGTGCTGAGGTTGTTTAGAAGTGAGGCATGTAGCCAGGCAAGATCCCCCAACTTGCAGCTAGAGAATTCAGCTGGAAGATGGCTTCTATGGAGACTTTCTCTGTTTCTATTGCTGCCGTCTGGAGGGCTGTTGTTAGTGGCTGGAGTATCCAAGTTGCTAAATTTCATTGCTGCTATGTCTTGTTGTAATTCGCTCATGTCACTTGAGACTTCAATGATCTGGTTGGAAACTCTTTCTTGTAGTACGGACGGACTTTGATTAGCCTTCTCCGACAGTTGTGGTTGACTCGGGTAATGGTCTTTAGTGTTTGACAAATCAAAAGCTTTCAGGTTCAATACCTCGACTAGGGCTTTGTCATTTGTTATGGAGAGTGACTGCAACCAAGTGTCTTCCATTTTTCCTGTAGATGCATTAATGCAGATGTCCATCCTCTCTTTAGCCCCCTGTATGGCAGGGCTTGACCATAACATGGGTGACGACTGTTGGCAAGTTCCGGCAAACACAGGGTCACTGAATACCTCTGTCAGGTTTCCGAGAGTGATTGGAAACTGAGTGTTGCATAGATTGACATTCAAGCTCTGTTGCCAGTCGCCTTGAGGAATTTTTTGCACCGGAGCATGAACCTGAGCCTTGATCAAGGTGCTACACACCTGAAAGTTCTTATGCACTGTTGCATTACTCATATCCTGGGGCTATTCGGTTGCCCGCAGACTAAGTTTACATTGTGTCCTACAGCAGTTTGCTCCTCTGAAGCATCCTGATGGGGGGATTCCAGCTCCAAATGCTGGATTGAGGCTGTCAGGAAAGTGAAAGTTCTTGGTAACTTTTTATTGCCTGATGCATCCTGCCACATCTGCACTGAACCCAATATTTGCGGGACCAGTGGGCTTGGAAGGCCCTCAATGTTGTCAGAATTTGAAAAAATGGCAGCAGTTGGATCTTTTAAAAATGAAAACTTATTAATGCTTCCTGGCTTCTTAAGGTAGACCTGAAGAGGAGTAAGAGGTAGTGCCAGTTGGTCGAGTCCCATATTTTGTGCTCCCGTTGCAGAACATTTCCCTTTCCTTTGCGCCCTCCTCTGGGGCCTAGTTTTGCACTCCGTACGAACCCTAACTCAACCAGATCTCATGATGATTTGGGGAATCGGTCTCAGGTTTCTCTGGTAACTCACACTCCGCTTGTGCCTGGTATATTGAGGTTATTGAAGACAAAAGACAGAGAGATCTTTAGCTCGGGGACAGGAGGTGAGTGGGCACTCAGGTCACTCACAAGCCACACCCAGACCTAGCTGGGCCGCTTCTGTGTGGACCTGGTGCACTCGCTCTGCGGCTGTTAACTTGAACAAAAATGCTCACCTCTGATGGATGGGCCAGTTGAGGGATCCCCTGTTGCAAGGTCTCCTGCTGAATTGGTCTGCTTATGGTCCGGGGGAGCGATGCGATGACCAGGGATGGAGTGTGCGGCTCAGGTCTCCTAAACTTCCAGGAACTACCCCAAGTGGTGCAGCAACGAAATGGGGTAGCAGAAGGTGGGGAAGTGGAACAGATGGACACCAACACAGAGAGGGAAGAGGGGGAGGAAAGGAGTGGGAGACAGGGCAATATAGGGCAGGACAGGGCAGAAAGCAAAGCTGGGGTGGTAGGTGTGCGGCGCAGGCATGGCTCGAGGCGTGTGGTGTGTGACAAGTGGCACATGGTGGGCAGTGCGAAGGCAGCAGATGGGGGTCGAAGGCGAAGCAAAGCAAAGGTGAAGCAGAGAGTAAATCAGCGAGCAAGGCCATTGGTAGAGAGGCACAGGGAGAAAGGGCTACTGTGTGGGAAATATGTGACCCGGTCGAGAGCCTGGGCTCTCAGAGGGCACACAGAGCAGTGGATGTGTGGTGGATGTGGTGGAGTATCCACACAACCTGCTCCAACGCACTCTAAAAGCACGCTCAAGACCTACTGAGCCCACAAATCCTGCACACTGCGCCGCTCCACACAGCTCCGCACAAATGAACCCGCGGTCGACCTCTGCTGACCTGTGCCACCTCCACCACCCCACTCACCACACCATACCACACTTTGCCCTCGCTACCACACAACGCCACCACCGGACAGACTGCTCAGCCCAGCCAGCCAGCCACTGACACCCAACCCCCCAACCACTTGTCATCCT
This sequence comes from Pleurodeles waltl, assembly GCF_031143425.1. Taxonomy (NCBI): domain Eukaryota; kingdom Metazoa; phylum Chordata; class Amphibia; order Caudata; family Salamandridae; genus Pleurodeles; species Pleurodeles waltl. The sequence continues at coordinate 1,130,766,431 of NC_090448.1, forward strand.
GAGGCGCCCTCCTGATTCCGCGCCCCAACCCCGCAATTTCCCCCACTCTCCCCATTCACCGATACTGCTGCCACCGCCTGCCCTGCTCCCATCCCGCATCCTCCTCACTCCCTCCGAACCAGCGTCCGACTCCTCCTCCGTTTCCTCTGGCGTCTCCTACATCCTACGTCGGACATCCCTGGTTGGGCCTCTCATTCTCCAACAAGGCCGCCACCTCGGCCGCCTGGTCGGATGCTATCACCAGGGTAATTATTTCCCAACTTTTGGTAATCTCTATACGGTCTACAGTAAAGATTTTCAACTTGAAAAAATTTTTTTTGTAAGTTATAGGTTGTATTCGCTGTTTGTGGTTTCTCTTATTATAAACAGCAAATACAACCTCTAGTTTACAAACGCTCATAGAAGGGAGCAAAAACAACATGATGTGCTCCAAAAATATTGGCTAAAATTTTAGATTAGATCTTGACCTCACTATTGAGAAAGGAGATCAGTCTGAAGGCAGCACAAGAGGAGGGTTGTTGACCGGGTTTGGGCAGGACTACTATTGAGGCATGATCAACCACAGGGGGAAGACGACTCCTAGTGATTGCCTCACCAAAAAGCTCTAGGAGGGGCAGGGCGATGTCAACGCTGAGCTTAAGGTAAAACTCCATCAGCTACCCGCCGGGCCCTGGTGTCTTGCGTGGATTAAAGTCCGACAAGGCTGCTCCAATGTCCTCCATCATAATTGTACTCTCCAGTGCTTCCCTCTGTGAGGCCAACAAGCGGGGCAAGGGTAACTCTGCCACCAGGGGAGACTCTAGTTCTTGGGCCGGGTGAGGTCGGGGTGCATACAGGACCTGAAAATATTGAGCAAACACTGCTGCAATTTCTGTAGGCCCTGTCTACGCCGTTGAGTTCCTCCCTTCGGGCTAAACCAGTCCCTGCTGTCCATTATATCATTAAAGTTATAATGGTCCTCCCTGGGGAAAGCGCTGCAGTCAACTCCTTTACAACCACCATTGTGGAGTGGCACAGGGCAGGTGGGACATAGAGGTTAACAACATTATGGACGATGCCCTCCATGGTGCCCTCTATCACAAGGTATATCTTTAGAGGATCTCTCACCACCCTCGTGACCACCAATGGAAGGGACTTACAAAGAAGGAGCGCCACTCCCATGGACCCCTAGTGTATCCTGTGTAGAACACCCAGTCATAACTCTTGTGGGCCAGGAAATGGCAATTTTGACCCTGTAAATGTGTTTCTTGCAGCAGTAGCAGCCTTGGTGTGTATCTGTTTAAGAATTGAAAAACAACCCCCCCTCTTGACACAGTCCAGAAGACTGTTGACGTTCCATGTCATTACTGTAAGGTCATGCAGCATGGATGGATTGGAGTGGTCAAAGACAAAGACCCACAGCGGGGGACCATCACAGTTTGCAGGGGATCCAGGTTATCCCACTTTAAGGGGAAAGTAAGACACAGGCGTAAAGGTTGCTTGTGGGGCCTAAAGAGGAATCTCTTTATAGGTGGCTGAGCAGAGCAATAAAGTTGAAACGAAAAAAACCAAGCAAACAAGAAAAGTACAACCCCACCCCTAAACCCCCCTCCCTACAATTCCCCCTGGAAGAAGCATCTGCCGCCCATTCTCAACAGAACCACAGAGCTTACTATGAACCTTGGGGCAAGTGTGCGTAAGGATTCAGACGCTATAGGAACAGTCAACCGGAGGGCCTGGGGGCCGGTTGATCCATCACTGGTATGGCCTCTGAGACCCTGATCTTATCACCACTGTCTTCTGGTCCATCTGAGTCAGAGGCCGAACCCATTTCTCTGGACCCCACCGGCCACAGGGGAAACTTCTTCCGATGCTTGGAGCTGCGCTGTGGTTTTGGGTCATGGTTAGTTGCTCCCTGTGAGTCCGAGGACCTCCACAGGGTGGGAAGGGGGGCAGCCTTCAGTGGGCACTACTCAGTCAGTCATGTCCAAGCATCTTTCAGGGAGTAAAAGAAAACGGTCCAGGACTGGTGGATGATCCATAATTTGGTGGTTGACAGCAGCATGTACGAGATATGCATAGGGTGTAGTTTTGTCTTGACTTTGTCAAAGGATTTTAGCCTGGTCTGCACCCTATGAATGTATTCAGGACCAATTAAGATACAGCCCAGTTGAAACAAAAGTTATTTGGCAAGACGAGCTTCTCAGAGAATTGCATCTCATCCATGCTGCACCCTGGGAGCAGAGGAGCGAAGAGCTGGCTTGACAACACGGCAGGACTGCTCACTTAGGTTCCATTAGTTAGGAGACTGTCAGACTGCCTTGTCTCAGAGTCAGTTGCGCCTGGCTAACTAGGCCCACATTTGGCACATTGGGAATTTGGCACAGGACAGCACAGCAAGTAACCTTGCTGCACTGCCCTGTGTCAAAGTGAAAGGGCAGGAATGCACTCTATCTATTGCATACAGTGCATTCTTGTCCTTTACCCCTGCTCGGGTGCCTTTTTGGCAGCCTAGCACCAATGCAGGCACCCTTACACCACAGTGTAAGCATGTCTGTGTTGTAGGCAGGATGTTTTTTATACAGGAAGGTGCTCAATCCTGGGAGGCTTTTTCCTCTTTCAAGGTGTTCTGTAGATTTCGCCACATATAGAAAGAGGAAACAATTTGGATAAATAAAGATATTCCTCCTCTTTGCTCCTCACCTTGGGAGGCATAAGGTTTTGGTGCATCCCAAGGTTTACAGACTCTTGTAAATCTGGGGATGCGTCAAATTCCATCGGTGTTGCATGGGAAAACACACTGCAAAGCCCAAGAAACTCCTCACTAGCGCAGAGTAAGGCAATGCAATGATTTGCACTGCCTTGCCTTAATCCATACCTAAGAGGTCATTCATAGACACAGAAAGTGGTTTTGTTTGGCCTGATAGATATTGGTGAGAGGTTTGCGCTGCCACTGAATCACTAAAAGTAATGCAGTTGTGGCACACAACTCTCATAAATATGCCTCCTAGTTGATATCTACAATGGGAAGGGCAACTGTTTACCCAGAATTTACAGTCAAGATGTCTATTTTGCCTACAATTTATTGGAATTGTTCCACAATCATTATGAATATTTCTGGAGCTCTTTCTTAATGCTGTTTCTTTATATAAAAGAAGTGCTTTTCTTGACATTTAGAAAATATAGGCGTGAAATCTTTGTCAACAAACTGGTGGGATCACATGCAACTCCCAGTTGCCATTGTAGATTCACAGGATCCAACACCATCAATCAAACTGAAGGGACAGAAAACGTAATGCAAATGTAATACAGTAATTAAATGAAATAAATGAAATGATGTGTATGCAACAGCAAACAAACACAAATAAAGGCATTTCACCAGATAAACAGTAGAATCCTTCCCAGTTCCACTATATCCCCATTAGCATTAATGCCTTTGGTCTCAGTGCCCTTGCGCCCCTGCTGTACATAATAACTCTCTGAGCCCAATGTGGAATAACTAAGCCTCATGGCTAATATATGGTCCTTCTGTGTCCCTGGGGTGGTCCAAGGTGGAGCTCTGGAATCATGTAGATGTTCCCAATAATTTGGGTAATTTACCTGGGCCCCAGGCGGATCTTCCCTATTCTTTAATGTACATGCCAAAGGGTTTGCACAATAGTTTCGAATTTCTGTATTTAGGAGGATCATTTTTCCATTGAGTATATTGACCACAACTTGGTCATACAAATCTTTGTTGGGGGACAAAAAGGGAATTTCCAGAATTGGTACAATGAGGGCTTATTCACAGAGTAAACTTAAACTTATGTTTTTTCCTATTCATAAAGGTATTTCACAAGTAGTATCTTTACAAGTGCGCACTCTGCACATAAAATAAGATAGGTCTTTCCCCGCAGTCATAGAGATACTACTCTTGAAATACCTTTGTGAACAGGAAAAAATTGTAAACTTAAACAGAAGTGTAAATTTACCTTTGAGAATATGGCCATGTGATTCATGTTGCAATGCCTAAGTGGGTAATTAATTTCTCACTCAGAGTTACTATTCCTGCCTTTTCTAATGTTAGTCTTGGGGTTTAGACATCTTTTTTAGGGCCTCTTTTACAAGACATGATGCATTGCTACACTGCAGCAGTGAGACATCAAAATAACTTGTGCTTTGGTACGTCAGAATCGTACGCCATGGATGCGTCATATTTCCAACATGGCACACCATGGCGTAAGGTTCTGGGAGCATAAAAAAAAGAGACATCCCTGGGTGTCATGCCATGAGGAAATCTGATGTTTCTGCTGCAATAGTGACACAGGGCTGATTTGCGGCACGTAAACTAACGCAAATGGGCCTTGCATCACTTTTGAGTGTAGAATGCATCAGAAATCCTATGAAAATTAACGCTTTGCAAACAAAACTTTTCCCCATTGCAACAAATGGAGCAGCCAGGGTAACAACCTCAACAACCCCAGCACCAACCAGGAGGTCCAAGCAGAGCGCCAGAGGAAGAGGAAGATGAATTTCAGTGAGGAGGAGAACCAAATACTAGTAACAGAGGTAACAAGGTGGGAACATTAACTTTTTGTCACCTCTAAATTGCCACTGGGGAAGAAAGAGGCCACATAGAAGTTCATAGTGGATTGAATCAACAGTATAAGGCAAGTCAAGAGGACTGTAATATATTGCAAGAAGTGCTGGCACGACAACAAGCACAGGACAACAGAGAAACTGGCCAGCAACTTGAAGGTAGTCATGCACACCGGAGGAGGAGGACCTGAGGTTAAGGAGGAGCCTACGGCCTTGGAGGAGCAGGTGGCATCAGTCATGCCAGATGATTTGGTGACAGGAGTGGAAGGATAGGACAGTGCAGATCACTATAACCAACAAGACACACAGGGTAAGTGGCAACAAAGGACAAATATGTCAGGTTATGTAGTGCAGCATACTACCTGTCTGAGCATCAGTGTGCTGAGTGTAAGGATCAGAGATGGAAGGGACCACATACCCAGTCATACATCTGAGAAATGTAACTTAAAAAAACACACACACATGTCACACAGCCAAGTCAAATTCAGTCACACATCTGAGAAATGTAGCTTAAAAAAACACACACATGTCACACAGCCAAGTCCACAGCCGTCATGTGTGTCCAGTCCATGTGTGATGTGCTGCACCAGTCCAGCTCTACCATTGGGTCCTTGGGATTTTTGTGCAATTTATAACATCAGTGTCCAGGACTACAAGTTACCAATACCAATACCAAGCAAAAGATCTGGGCCATATGTAAAATGTGATTACGCCACTGGTGCATCACCTTTTCTGATGCACCTGCAGTGCATGGTGCAGACCCATATCTACAAGGCCACGCAAAGCCACTTTGCATGGCTTTACACGTTCTCACAGATATGGTGCAAGGCAAAGCAGTGCAAGTCACTGCGTTGCCTCACACTGTGTTAGGGAGGTGTATCATGGGTTTTGTGGTGGGGGTTCACATGGAACACCCATGGGTTTTGACTCCTTCCCATATTTACAAGAATCTGAAAACCTGGGAATGAGCCAAAACTGTATGCCTCTCCCAGACAGGAGCATTGAAGACAAATATCTTTATTTCTCCTAGTTGTTTTCCTATGCAGCACATATAGAAAGAGGGAAAGGACAGAAATACACCCAATCTCATAATTATGGTGCATTTCTGCCCTTGCAATTCAGTGTAGGGCAGGGCAGCATAAATGCCTGCGGCACTGCTCTATGCAAAGTTCTAGTAAATATGCCCACCGGACTGTAACACCACAACATGGCAGGACACAGCAACCATCACCACCCAGACTTGGATAATGCATGCCCCCTTGCACCATAACATGAGTGGGTTTCCCCTGGGGTCATGCAGCCAAATCTGGACTGTAAAGAAATAAATGGAATGTGGGTGGCAGAGGATCAAGTCCTCACATTAGAGGAGAGTCAGGTGTTGGGCATGTGCAGAGCCATGCCCAGAGGGGCACAAGTGCAATTACACAGGCCCAGGGCAGCACATTAAGGAACCATGCAGTGCTGCCCTGCGCCACAGATGAAGGGCACAAATGCTATGCATGTTCATAAAACTGAGCGTTCCCGTTCCTTCCCCCCATGCTGCCACCCCAATGGCTGCCTGGTTTCAAGGCTGGCACACGTGCAACATGTTGCAAGGGTACCTGCGTTGCATGCATGAATGTCTGTGCAGGAAGGTACACCTACCTGCACAATAAAAACACATGGAGGCATTTACCTTTTCCCATTTGAGCAGCAAAACACAGCACGCATGGAAAAAGGAAAAAAGGAGTAGAAATAAACTTAATTGTCTTCGGTAGGCCTTCCCTGGGTAGGCATAAATGTATGTACGCATGTCCTGTTTGACCCCTGATGCAGACTGAGGCAACACAGCAATTTTACAATGCCATGTCGTACTCAATATCTATGAGGCCATCCAAAGGCATGCAAATAGTCTTTGTGTGGCTTCATAGGTATGCAATTTTTGTTGTTGGTGTGTCTCCATAAGTGTAGCACCAGGGGTGCATGCAGATTGTAAATATGTCCCTTAGTCACCAGTAATAAACTATATTGCAAACAGATGCCATGATATGTGGGGTGTAAGCATGCAGGTGTAGCCTGCCATAGTAGCCAACACCATCAATTCTGGTATGTTACATATCTCATGGGGGGTGAAACAAGTGATGCAGACACAATTAAGCTGTGTGTTTTGTAAACCAATAGATGGTGTGTAAGACAGGTCTTTCCCTGGTAGTGCTCTTTAGTGTAAGTGTGGCTGAGGACATTGAACTGTTTCTGTGTTTCAATGGGGGCAAATTGCATAGCATGGAGGTCAAAAGTGTCATGTGTACGGCAAGGTAGCCTGAGCTGTACACACACAGTGCTGTGTTTGACATTGTCACACATCTGTTGCTGCTGGGAAGGGATGACATAGCAGAGGTCATATGTGTACTACATCCAACATGTTATGTGCACTAGGACAAAGATGTAGCACGTGCCAGGAAGGTGAAGGAAGAAGAAAACTCAGACCACAATACACATTCCAAAGCAGGAGGATGACAAACACTGAAATCAGAAGTGACAGGATGAGCTAGGTAGCCATAGCTATGGCTAGAAATCTGTGATGTTTTGAGGCTCAGAAGTATGGGTAAAGGTGTGTGCCAAACCAGGGTAGGTACATGTCACGCATAACCAAAAATACTAGCATGTGTGGGTCGTGCCAGATACATAGGTCAGAAAAACATGCAGCCATGTCTGGCAATTGGTAGTGGTGCATGTAAATGTATGCTTTGGAGTCACATGGGAGCCAATATATGATCAGGCTTCCATCTCTGTGTTACAGTAAGCGGAATCAGTAAGCCCACATGAGGATTGCCAGAGTCATATACATTGTTGAAGTGAGTAGGGATGAGTCTAACAATATGTGCTTCTCAGCAGATATTCAACTCTGGCAACAACGAAATTGGGTGAGCGTCAGTGCCAGCTAGCTACCTAGTTTCAATGTGTATATCCCGCAGAGTTCACACACACAGGCCAATGTTTAGACAATTAGCACACACATGGCAAGAACAAGAATCTACACATTTCTGCAGGGTGGCAGGTTTCTAGTTGTGTAACGTGGATGCATGACCATTATGCACCTTGGCAAGATAAATTTGCAACCTTCATGCCAGACAGCACAACAAGGCAGACTGCCATGATGTAGCGTGTGTAAGGCTGACAGCAGGATAAAATCAAATACATCAAGAAATACTGTTTACTATTGTAGGAAATGTGTAAGTAGTGGCCCCGTGGAATGACAGGAACACTGCTGAGCTGGAACAATGTTTGAGCAATCTGCACAGTAGTGTTGCAAATACATGAAAAAACGTTAGACACACACATTATTAAAAGATGTGCCAATCACCAAACTGGATGTGTACCTTAGCTCAACCTATCTGCACTGGCAGGGCAGCCCAGCAAGCTGTGTAACTCTGTTGTAAAGTGTGGTATGACACAAACAAACACCCTTGTCTCAGAGTGTCATGTGAAGAATGCAAAGAACCTGCCACCTGAAAGGCAAATACATTGCTACTTCCCCTCAATACATACAAGTCACATACGTACTACACATCAATGTTGAGTTGAAAGTGAAAGAGTTCTAATACTGTATGTCAGCCAGATAACTACTGTCAACATCTAGCACTGAACAACATTAACATATATTCATTTTATTGCAGACGGAGAAACTACTCCTACTGACCAGCTGTCTGTCCAGAAAGACCAACCACCTGCTGATGCCATCCTGCCCCCCTATGGATGATGACACCTTCCTTCAATTCCTGGAATTTCATTGTCTCACCTTATCTGGGAGTGGGAGGGGCTGACAGTGTCAATGGGTCTCCAGAGGAACTGCCTCAACCCAACCTACCACATCAGCAAGTCCCAGGCCAGCTCTGGACTCTGAGGACCCACGGGTTGTATTTCAATGCCAAGGGATAGGAGTCCAGCAGCAGATGTTGAATGAAGTGCAGGCAAGGATGGAGACCATCGCGGGCACCCTAGAGGGAGTATATAGGTGCCTCTGTCTTGATAATGATACCTCTGATGCAATTAGAGGCACCTACACTCTGCTCCAGAGAAGTCCCTGGCTGACATCCCTGGTGTCATGAGGCAAAGGCAGCAAAAACAATCCTGTCAATGTGATGCCCGTGAGGTTGCCACCCAGCTGGGGACTATATGCAACATTCTACAATCCATGGAGAGGAAGCATGACTCCTAACTAACAATAAGGGGTGCCTTCCACTGTGAAGTTGTAGCTGTGCTGACAAGCCAGCAGGCCCTTCTCAGCGCTATGCTGCCTTCTTTGTTGGCACAGGCAAATGCTGCTGAGGACAGGGGAGCCACTTCTTCAGCCCCTGATGTTTATGTCTCAGAAGCCCCAGGCAAAAAACACCATCACCCACAGGGGAGTCACAACACACAACAGAGGAGGAAGAATTGGATTTCTCTGCTTTCGGGGGGAAAACTTTCTAGTAACATATGTCTGTAGCCCTTGGCCAGTTTACCATTGGCCATGTGTTGAGTAACATGCCATCGCACTGGTCATCTGGCACTGTCTACTTTGTGAGTGCCCACCTGATGCTTTTATCCATCTGTGGACTGTTAATGTGGCCCCCCTTCTCTAATGACACTTTGGACCTCCACCTCACTGGAATACTCCTCTGCTCTACGTGTCTCATTACATGTATCTCCAATGGACTCTGTCTGGACATCCTATAGCTCAAAAACATTGTTGGGATTGTTGCAGAAAGAATTGTGCATGTGATCCTGCATATGTATACACATGTAAATACATGCACTGACTTCAACCTGTGTGTTGTATGTCTGTTGGTGACTGGACTAAGTACACCCTAAAGACACTAACTACTACCCAAATGGACATGTGTCATAGAGCCATGGACAGGGCTACACAGGCCGAGGGAAATATTTTTGATGAACCCTATGTAGACTAAAAAGTAGTTACTCAAGGTCACAAGCTTGAAGTGCAACAAGTAGCATGCAGTCAATGGTAATGGTGAATGAAGTCACAGCACTGGTGGGGAGCACATCCAAGGATTCTAGCCAGCAAACAACACTACTGTGACAATCAAATGATGCAAGGGTGAGTGTGTAAGAGGCTGGCATCAGTGTGTGAGCCAAAACCGCCCAGAATACTGACAACTGCTTGAAAAGATCAACCATATAATATATGTAGCTGTTAGATCTGCCATCCTTTGCATGGTATCCCCTGTCTTTTTCCTCTGCTTCCTGTATTTTTAACTGCATGCTGGATTTTGTTTTTGCTGGTTTTGATACTCTGGGCACTTTACAACTGTTGATCAGTGCTTAAGAGTAAGTGCTCCCTGTGTAAATTGTGACTATGATTGGTTTTTCACGATTGGCATATTTGATTTACTAGTAAGTCCTTAGTATAGTGAACCATGTGTACCCAGGACCTGTAAATCAAATGCTAATAGTGGGCCTGCAGTACTGATTGTGCCACCCACATAGGTAGCCCTGCAAACATGTCTCAGACCTGCCATTGCAGTGTCTATGTGTGCAGTTTTAAACTGCCATGACAACCTGGCAAGTGTACCCACTTGCCAGGCCCAAACCTTTAACTACATGTAAGTCACCCCTAAGGTAGGCCCATGGGCAGGGTGCAGTGTATTTAAAAGGTAGGATATGTACTAGTGCGTTTTACATGCCCTGATAGTGAAATACTGCCAAATTCAGTTTTCACAATTGCTAGGCCTATCTCGCCCATATGCTAACATAGGATTTCCTTGAAATATCTTCGAAATGTAATTTCCCAATGGGAGCAGGGAGAGATGGAGTTTGGGGTCTCCGAACTCACAATTTAAAAATACATATTTTGGTAAAGTTGGTTTTTAGGTTTTAAGTTTGAAAATGTTTAGAAAGGATAACATTGGGATTGCCTTGAAATATCCAGTGGAGATTTCCATTGGGAGCAAATAAAGGTATGGAGTTTGACGGTCTCTTTACTCATGATTTAACAATACATCTTTTGTTAAAGTTGGTTTTTAGATTGGAAGTTTGAAAATGCCACTTTTAGAAAGTGGGCATTTTCTTGCTAAACCATTCTGTGCCACTGCCTGGATGTGGAATACATGTCTGGGTCAGGCTGACAGTTGGGCTGTTTGTGAATTCACTCTAGACAGTCACCCAAACGGAGCCGAGGTGTTTCCTGCATATCCTGATGTGTCTTCCTGGACTATAGTGGTGGGAGGAGTTGACACCTTCACCTCAATAGAGCTGAGCCTGTCCTCACACAATACAGTCTCCACCCCCCTAGAGTGGGTCTGGGGCCTGGACAGGGAGAGGCAGGGTTCTGTGCACTAAAAAGACTTTCCTTAGAAGTTTGCCTACTTGTGAGAGAGGCCTCTGAGCCATAGCAAGCACATGTGCTGAACACTGGTCAAAATGAGTTTCCCAGGTACATGATGGCTACTCTGAACTCTGGGTTGTTTGGTATCAAACAGCTCAAGATAATAAATCCTCACTGTTACCAGTGCTGGATGTATAATACCATGTACAAAGGGGCTACCTTAAACGTGCCTCTGCAAAACCTACAACACCCTGTCACAGTTGCTGGCTAGTCCAAACCAGCCTGCCACCACAACACATGATTCTGGATCCCTGGGGTGAGAGCTCCTGCTCTCTGGGACCAGAGGACAAAGCCTTCCTGGGTGGAGGTGTTACACCTCCTCCCCCAAGAATGTGCCCTGCTCTGACAGGAAGCTTCAAAGGGCATGCCGCCTTTGAAGCACCCTCAGCCTGCACCACCCCTCGGGTGCAGCAGATGAGGTGACCAGTCCATTTCACTTTCCTCCACCTTGAATGGCAGAAATATAGCCAACCAGGGTTAGGGATGTGACCTCTTCCCACAGGAAGTGGTCACAAAGTGGGTGTAGCCACCCAAAGGTAAGTGGTCCATTGGCCACTACCAGGAACTCCCTCTAATGCCCACTAAGTACAGTATTTAATGGGCATCCTGAGGCCTGCAGATCAGATTTGATGGACACAAGAAGGACAGCGACAAAGAAGACCCAAGGCTAGAGAACAGAAGTCCTATTGGCAGAAGATAAAAGCGTCTGAACCCTGCCTGCTGCACCCAGGACTCAACAATCACCGCTGAGGGGTCGCCTGGACATCAGATGGACTCTAACACACCCCAGAGGACCTCAAACCTTCTAAAAATTGCCAAGAACCTTCTCTGAGTGAAGGCTTCACTCCCTGCACCCTGCAGGCAAGAAGCCTGTGAAGTCCAATTCACTGGCCCGGCCACTGACCAATGAACCAGACATAGCACCCTGACCAAATTCCACCCAACAGAGTCAGAGTACAAGCCCTGCAAGCATGCCAAGTTTGGTGACACTGTGACTGCCAGTGGCAGAGACGTACCATAGCCAGGTGTACTAGATCCTCAACAACAGATACCCATAAAAAAGTCCACACCAGATTTTCTGAGGACCAGAAGCAAGTACTTAGTGAGGGACTTCCAGACATCCAAACACTACCCCCCAGAGTGGCCCTGCTGACCTGCAATCCACCCTCAAAGTGACCTGTACCTGGCTCCAATGGCTCCTTGTTGCACAACCCTTGGCTGACCTATCTGCTCTGTACCCAGCCTACATGGCCCTTACATCGGGGAACCAGATGTGCTCTAGGGGTCCCTAACCCCTTGCAACCTCTACCCTCCAAGGGAACCCACCTGTGCAGTGTGTTTCCAAGTGGTTCCCTTCCCGGTGGCCACCAGCTCCAAGACTTTCAGCCGCTGCCCCAGCCGGAACTGGGAGTCACCTGACATTTTCCAGCTTGCCCACAGGACATCTTGACGACCTCAACCTAGAAACAAATGTGACACTTGTGAGAGCATTGCCTGATTTTATATGCAATTTTAAAGTTTTCTCCCACTGATTCCTATGGTACGTAATTATGCACAGAAAAGCAACATTTTCTAAACTTTGAAAACTCATAACTTGGAAAATACCTACCCGATTTTGAGTATCTTGGTCTTAAAACATTTTTTAAAATCTGAAGTATTTTTGTGAATTGGTTTCGAGTTATTCTTCTGAGTGCGTGTCTACATTTATTGATACTGTGAGTACAACAAATACTTAGCCTAACTGCTCGACCAAGTTACCACAAAAAAAGCATTATGTGATCTATTTTAGCCTCTGGAAACCAATGTGTAGTTGCTCAGACTCCCTGCACAGTGTACATCATTTTGGAACACCCTATAGAGAGCCAGCCTCCTATACTACTTCAAGGGCAGAAATGAGTATAAGTATTGGACTGCTGACCACACAATTTGGGGACACTTCTGGATTAAGAGGAGCCTCTGGCAAGGAGAAAAGCTGAAGAGCTGTGAGGAGGAGTACTGCCCTTTTGTTGTGTGTGCTTTGCTGGGTTGGCCAGCAGTTGTTGCTTCTGCTTTGGAGAGGACAAAGACTGGACTTTGCTGTGCATTCTGCTTGTGAAGTTTCTCCAAGGGCTTGGACTGAGCTTGCCTCCTGTTAAGAAGTCTCCGGGACATCAAAGACTTCAGCTACCAGCCTCTGGGCTCACTTGCTGAGCACCCTGACTTACCAGGTGGTGCCCATTCCTGTTCCTAAGCCCTTGGGAGTAAAAGCTGGCCAAAAATCAAGAAGAACCAGGCACACTGACTCCGGATTACTCCAGAACCAGAGCCACTGCCCGACTCCACACCGCTGGCTGCACCAGAAGCCGTGGTCCCTGCTGAAGTGACACAAACACGACTAACACAGCAATCCTGATGCCGCCGCAGCACCGCTGAAGTCCAACAGCATCGTGAGTCCTAAGTGCCATGACAACCAACTCTGCAGTGGTGCTGGTGACCCCGTGGTGTGACTGCAACCCCGAGAGGTTGTCTCATCACGTCTTGACACGTTGGCCTCATCGACCTCACAGGATTGTAAGGAACGGATGCCTCGCCACCACCGACCTCCGCTGCCTCCGTCAAGAACTGACACCTCACCTCCGTAAGGAACTGATGCCTCACCTCCTGCATAGCAGCATAGAACTGATGCCACACCGGCTCCAGCGACATCTCACCTCCTTGACCTCATTTGTAAGGTACTGTACCTTGGGTCCGTGCAACTCCGTGACCAGCGCCACCCTCCCTTCTGAGTGGCATCCAACTGTTGGAAACAACTCTGTCAACTACTTTATGATAGCCCTTATTGGGGCTATTGTGTTTCTAAGTGCTTTTATTTGGATTTAATCTTTTAAAATTCATATCTTTGCTTGTGTATGTTGGATTTGTTGTTGTTTAGAGCTTGTTTCATTTGGATAAATATTGGCAATTTTCTAAACTGGTGTGGTGCCAATTTGAAGTGTTTTCACTGTGTTACTGTGTGTGTGGGCACAAATAATTTACACATTGCCTCTGAGATAAGCCTGACTGCTCATGCCAAGCTATCAAGGGGTGAGCAGGGGTTAACTTAGGTTTGTGACTCCCTTACCCTGAGGGAGGGTCCCTACTTCGATAGGATGGCCACCATTGTGAACTAGATACCCCATTTCTAACAGTAGCACAACTCACACACACACACTACAACAGTATGGAAATACATGTTGTGACCTGTGTGCCCATTTACAGCAGAAGTGCCACTTATATTATCCAATCATATGCAAGGATCCCTTATGTGAATCAATAGCAAACCTCATAGGTTTGGTTTCGTAGATATTCCACCTAGTCACACATGTAAAGAACACAGGGGGTTATTCTAACCCTGACGGTCCAAGACCGCCAGGGCTAAAATGACGGGGGCACCGCCAACAGGCTGGCGGTGCCCCGCTGGGCATTCTGACCGCGGCGGTTCGGCCGCGGTCAGACAAGGAAAACCGGCGGTCTCCCGCCGGTTTTCCGCTGCCCCTGTGAATCCTCCATGGCGGCGGAGCGCGCTCCGCCGCCATGGAGATTCTGACACCCCCTACCGCCATCCTGTTCCTGGCGGGTCTCCCGCCAGGAACAGGATGGCGGTAGGGGGTGCCGCGGGGCCCCTGGGGGCCCCTGCAGTGCCCATGCCAAAGGCATGGGCACTGCAGGGGCCCCCGTAAGAGGGCCCCACTTTGTATTTCAGTGTCTGCTTTGCAGACACTGAAATACGCGACGGGTGCCACTGCACCCGTCGCACCTTCCCACTACGCCGGCTCAATTCTGACCCGGCGTCATCGTGGGAAGGTTGATTTGCCCTGGGCTGGCGGGCGGCCTTTTGGCGGTCGCCCGCCAGCCCAGGGCAAATCCCAAAATATCTTTCGACCCTGGAGTGGTATTTTGGTGGGGGAAGTCTGGCGGGCGGCCTCCGCCGCCCGCCAGACTTAGAATCACCCCCACAGTGTGGAAACCCCTCAGCGTGTGTCTAACACCACCTAACAATATATGTCAAGTCCTATGCAGTTAATCACAAAGCAGCTGCTAAAGTAGAAAGCATATTCAATTCATATCTAATTCCAGCATGTTTAATCTAAACCTAACTACTCTAACTTATCTTGCCATTCTAACTAAAATTATTCTAAAGTAACTTACCATATTTAACCAACACTAACCTATCTAAAAGGTAGCTTAATATAACCAAACGTAACTTATTTAATTCTACACATATACCACAATAGACATGTTACACATCAACGCCCCACTCCACTTAAGACACATTTTTACACTTTAACAACATGAACTACTCCTATACACAAACTAACTAAACATTTAAAGATAAACAAATATATATTTTTCATATTTATTTAAAAATGTGAATTAAAAAAAACTACATACAATAAACATTAAACCCCCCCTTAACAAACTACCCAACCATATCCCCATCTGACAAGATACAAATTATAAAATGTAAAACATCACTAACACTAATCTATACCAAACTATCCCCATGCTATTGTTGAAACTACTGTATGCTATTGTACAAAGAATAAAAAGTACATAAATTAAATGGGGAAGGGCAGGGTGAAAAAGAGTGCCTCAAATTTGGGCAGCCATCTGGTCCAATACCTGCTGTAAATTGTTAATGCTCTGCATGATAATTTCCATTCCAGCAACACTTCTTTTTAGTCCAGCCAGGTTGTTCAGGGCCTGCTGCTCAAAGCCAAATGGCTGCCCTAGGGTTGTTGATTGTGGGTCTGTTACAAATGTTGTTGGGCCCGTAGATGTGCTGGGACCTGATCCATCTCCTTCACCATGGGGAACATTGGCTGCATGGCTGGGTCCTGCCGTGGCTGCTCCTCGGTGAGCCTGTTAATCTGCAGCCCATTTGCCAGCGGCCCTTTTGTCCACATATCTGTGGCCCATCCTCTGCTATGCCCGGGCAACATGCCTGAGGTGGCAGTAAAATTCAAGCCTGATCACATGGGCCCTGGCCTGGTCTGGCATCATCTTGTCTGTTGCAGAGAATGGAAATATGTATCAGACAAAGCTGATGCTCTGCCGGTTTGATTCAACGTTAGGCTTTAGTCAACACAAAAAGTGCCATGTCCTGGCCACTAATTTACATTTTGGGTAGTAAAAATTACAAGGACTCTTTTGAAATATATACTTCTACAAATGTAATGATGCAAAGGTACTCATGTTTCAAGATTGTAGGTATATAAAATGGCAGGTCATGCCCAGATACACCCAGTACACATAATATTACTGAGATTGCTTTGAAAATGTGATGTGGTGTCCATAAGGAATGACACACATGCTCACTCATGCTACTGCTTGGGGTAATTCGACCAGCATGCAATAGTGTTGAGACCTGGATGGAGGGGAGACTAGCTACCCTCCCTTCATGCTGGCCTGTTGGACATGCCTACAGTCTTGATGTGTAAATACATGGAACCTTTGACAGGCTCCAAGTACTGAAATACAAGCAACATCATGTGGCCCTATATATACCCTAGTGTCTGCCCCTAAAAGTCAGTTTGGATTGCAACCTTGATGTACATAACCTCAGCCAACAGCCATGTGGGGGGTGTATGCATGAAGGCTTAGTTCTCATCTTTATGAGCATTTTGTGCTGTACCTTGCATGTCTTCCTAGAGTTCATCAAGGATGACATTTTTTATGCTGACCCAGAATGGGTACAGCAATTTGTAACTGAAGTGGTCTGTATGCTGGCCAAACAGAGCAGACATGTACGTTGTTGTACACAATGTACTTTCAATTCCAAAAAATATTAGAAGTGTGGTCACATGTTGCTTATAGGTCATTGGGCACAAGAGGACAAGAGGTCAGGCCTTTAACTGCATTACCCTTGGTGGACGGGTGACATGTGACTCATCTAGTCATACCCAATTTGTCTGCACTGAGGTGGAATCCTCAAATCCTGTGTGGCCCAGACTTAGAAAATGACGATACAATTCCATGTGTACAACTACACTAGCAACATGCAACAGATAGACGGATTGCAGTTGACCCATCCAAAGGCAGGTTCACATGGTCTTTGGATAGAACACCATTCAAAAACAAAGGCATGCTGGACATTCATCCTCTGTGTTCCCTTCTTACACGTCAATGATATGTACTAGTCTGAGGGATGCTCGGGTACCCATGATGCAGGATGACAGTTCATCAGGATACATGTAGTCTAAGAC
The DNA here is from genome assembly GCF_031143425.1 of Pleurodeles waltl. NCBI lineage: Eukaryota > Metazoa > Chordata > Amphibia > Caudata > Salamandridae > Pleurodeles > Pleurodeles waltl. The sequence goes on from NC_090448.1 coordinate 1,130,783,579, forward strand.
ATGTTTCCAAGTACATGTTCACCATGGACAATCACACATAATCTGTACCGAGCACAGAATTTTCTTTAGATGTCTCTCACTGGTAACATTGAGATCCCAGACTGTTTCCACCTTAGCCACTGTGTATGGCTCATGCTCACCTACAACACAAAAACATGGAACAATGTTCTGTGAATTTAGGACAAGTACAGTGTACAAATGATGTGCATTACATTTACGTCACATATGTCTCTTAAAATCTGCACATCAGACATGTAATATATGGCAAAGTTAATATGGTCTAATGATGACCATAGGTATGTCATGTTGGGTGATAACAGGGAAATAACGGCTTAGCTGCAGGGAGTGCATACCCAGTTCAAAAAATTCACTCATTGGTACATGGTGCAAGGGTGCCTGCCTTAGACTGTTATGTGATCAATATGAATGGACAAACCACACACTGCAGGCTAACTATTTTTCAGACACTTTGTCAAAGCAATATGGGTAATATACTATGCTACACACACCAGACAGTAGCCATGCTACTTCGCTCATTACATGTCACTACCTACAGTAAATGAACATTGCCCATTATGGCCCAGTAGAGTTGGCCCAGTAGAGTCTCATTAAGGAATATTAAGAATTTTCAAGCTGATGTATGTCAAACTGTCAGGGGTGCAATGAACAACCTGTCCAACATGTGACCTGATGACACATGAGTGTGCTTCCCTGCAACATACATGGAGGGTGGGCTACACAGTTCAGACTGTAATTACCTGGCAGGGCAGGTGACAACATTCCATACACAGTGCCGGATGGGCCCCCACGTACCTTGGGCGTCCCCTGCACTGCATTGTCTGTTTGTGATAGTGCTAGGACACAGTGAACATCGCTCTGTGGCATCGTTTTTGCCTAACAGAGTTGGCTGTAGCATGGCATACTAACCCCAAAACATATCTGATACTCAAATCATAACATCAATGACAGATTTTTGTCAAGGTGACAGATCTACGAGCCGACAGGCCTGCTAACTTGCATGCCAAGATGAGCAATAAGCTCAACATCCCGGCTGATGACATCTGTCCATCTGTGTTTAATTTGATGGATGGTCCGGTCAACACCAAAGATACGGTTCAGTTGGTATAGCACCTTCAACAAATTCTCCTTCCTCTCACAGGTAGGGTACCCATGGCTTACCCTACCCCCGTGGCTACCATAATTGGCAGTAAGTGAACAATCAGCCACGGGAGGCCCCTAAACATCCTCAGACAGATTATGGGAACTGCCATTCCCCAACAAGTCACTATAAAAAAAACAACCTACCAACACACTGCCTAAAACTTCAAGGACTTCCTACCACTAAAAGTATAAACCATTATTTACACAAACACCCGACAATACACTACACAAAACAATACAAAATACAATTACAAGACAGACATTACACTTTTTGGACACAACAGGAACAGCACAGACACCAACAAGACCAAGAGACAGTATCAAACTCTCCAGCAATCAACAAACAAAACCTGCAGCCTGCACAGACAAATGTACTGTAATGGGAAACTGAAAGTAACTTCACACTTCCTGGTCTGCACCATGGCAGAGGCATTTAATAATTTCTTGGGTGGAGGCATCACGTTTTCTCCAAATGCATCATTTTTTCTGGTGCATCTATGAAAAATTAGCCAATGTGTGATTTCTGCACAGCACATGTTAATACACAATGCTTAATTTGTGATGTGTTGGCACGGATGCGTGTCTTCCGGATAACACAAAGGGTTCAATGCATCATGCGTTAGGCAAATGTGTCTCTTTAAATTGACATAATTGGACGATTGGCCAATTATGTGTTTTATAGTGTAGTGTATTGTGCAATGCATGAAAACAATCCCTGTGATCAGTGATTTGACTGTAAATTTCTGAGCCGACGTGTGATGACTTGGAATATGTTGCAATGGTATGTTGACAGTGTGCATATGTGTGACTGATTGCATGAATGGTGTGGAGGCTGGAATACATGTATCAATGTGAAATTGTGTGACATATTGTGTGTTCTTGAGAGGTTAATACTAGATTTGTCTTTCTGTCATTATCATGCTTGGGTGATGTCAGAAATGGGGTCTCTAGTTGGCAGAGGTATACATGCTTGTCCAAGTAGGGACCACAATCCTAGTGAGGGTGAGTAACACACAATCCAAATTATCCAGTGCCCACCCTCTTTCTTCTGATGGGAATCCTGACCACCTTTGTGAGTGTCCCCCCAGATATCCTTTTGCACACTCTGGCGCTAACCCAGAGGTTCGCCTCCTCAGCAAGCTTCCTAGGATCAGTCAGCTTACTGTCAACTAGGTGCTGGCACAACTCTGTAAAGCAAACACTGAGCATATGATCTTTCAGGATCAAATTATACAACCCCACATAGTCATCTACTTTACTGCCCCGCACCCATCCATTCAGTGTCTTACTAGAACAATCAAAAAAGTCTACAAAAGTTTGTGTAGAGAGTTTGGTGCTATCCCCGAACCTCTGACGGTACTTCTCAGGGGTCATCCCAAACTTTGCAATCAAAAAGACTTTCATGAGCACGTATGTCTTCTGATCCTTTGGGTCTAATGTGAGGAGTGTGTCCCTCCCAATAGCTGGAACATGACCAGCCCCTCATTGATCTTCAGAAACCCCATGGGCCCTTAGTGCAACTTCATATGCAACAAACCATTTATCAATGTCATCTCCTACCACATTACCTGGCACTACTTCTTTGTGGATACAAACCTTCCTTTCTCCAGCAGGTCCTGCATGTATGCTGCGACCATCACTGCTGGACTCAGACTGCCTAGACCTAAGGTCCAGCTCTTTGAGACTCAGTTTGTGAGCCTGAAGAAGTTTCTTCTCAGCCAAGGCCCTTTCCAGCCTCAACTTGCGTGGCTTCTCTCTCAGCCTTCCTCTCCCCTGCCTCCATGTTTAACCATGCCATTTGCAGTTGAAAACCTCTCTCCTCCCTCCTTTCCTCTGCGGTCAGGCCATGGCCAGAGACACTGCTCCCTGGTTTAGCAGGGGGCACAATTCAAGTGGTAACTTCCCCTACTGCTGGTGTCAAATCCTCTGAGGGGCCATCCTCTGGCTCCTCCACCTCAACATTCTCTTGTGAACGGACTTCTGCCCAGTGCCTTTTGGTACTCCTCCTTCTTGGAGGCACCCTGGTTAGGTACTCCCATCCTCTTGCAGAACCCTTTCAGCTGGCTGACAGTGTATGTCTCCAGCTTGGCTAGGTCAAACTCTCCAGCTCCTCCTTGAGATCTAGCAAGAGACATGTTGTCTGAGGATTAGGTTAAAATATCAAGCAGGAAAAAGAATTGCAGCAAAAAGAGAAAAAATCAAGTTGACCTTTAACTGTGGGTAGGTAATGTACACTTATCTATTGTATCTTACTGCACAAATACAAGTCCTATCCTACTACTGCCACCAATATTAGAAATGGGGTCTCTAGTTTGAAGGACTATACACCCTTGTCCAAGTAGGGACCACAATCCTAGTCAGGGTAAGTCACACACAATCCAAATTATCCTGTGCCCCTCCTCTGGTAGCTTGGCACTGAGCAGTCAGGCTTAACTTAGAAGGCAATGTGTAAAGTATGTGTGCAATAAATCATGCAGTAACACAGTGAAAACACTAAAAAATTGCACCATACAGGTTTACACAAATATAAGATATTTATCTGAGTGAATTAAGGTCAAAACGATCAAGATTTGATAAGGACAAGTTGAAATATCACTTTTGCAATGATAAGAAGAGTCTTAAGTCTTTAAAAAGCAACAAATGTCTCTTGCAAGAACAAAGTACCTTATATGCGTCAAAATGACACACACGGAGACCATAGAGGAGGATATGCGCGGAAAAACAAATGGTGTTCGTCGGATTTACGGGCGCACAAAGACGAAGCGTCAATTCTTTTCCATGTGGCAAGGACTTCGTGTCAAATTCTGGCACGCAGGCTTGAATCCTCTTTGCGATGCGGGGTCTTTTGATGCCCAGGGACGATGCATGGAAATCCTGGGCATGCATGACGAAGTCACAGGGGCTGCGTCGATCTGGCCGCCGATGGGTCAGATTTTCTGTCGCACAGCAGGCACTGCATCGATTCCTCCCACAGGAAGTCGGGCTGCGTTGTTCCGGCTCGCAATGTGTTGATCCAGTGGGCGGTGCGTCGAAGTTCTGGTCGTAATGATGGCACTGCGTCAATCTCCATTCGGGGAAAATGAATTTAGGAGTTTTCCACTACCAGGACATATAAAACACACGGTACATGTCCTGCCATTTGCCTACACAGCAACCTGCCCTATGGGTTAACTAGGGCCTACCTTAGGGGTGACTTATATAATTAGAAAAAGGGAAGTTTAAGGATTGGCAAGTACTTTTAAATGCCAAGTCGAAGTGGCAGTGAAACTGCACACACAGGCCTTGCAATGGCAGGCCTGAGACATGGTTAAGGAGCTACTTGTGTGGGTGGCACAATCAGTGCTGCAGGCCCACTAGTAGCATTCAATCTACAGGCCCTGGGCACATGTAGTGCACTTTAGTAGGGACTTAGGAGTAGATCAAATATGCCAATTGGATATGAACTAATGTTACCATGTTTTAAGGGAGAGAGCATAGGCACTTTAGCACTGGTTAGCAGTGGTAAAGTGCTCAGAGTCCTAAAACCAGCAAAAACAGTGTCAAAAAAGTGGAGGGAGGCAGGCAAAAAGTTGGGGTGATCACCCTAAGGCTGTCAGGTCTAACAGGTGAACATGGCTAGCTGAGTTGCGGTTTCCTAATTTACGTAGATATAGCTGTTGTATGCAAATGTTATGCACCTTGCAACACATGACAATGGCCAAAATTCTGTGACTTAGTATAGCCCATTTTTATGGGTAATTTGCGTAGTATTGTGCCACACGTCTTCTTACTGTGCTGCATTATGCAGATGTGAATGTGGAAGGAAAGCACCATTGTTATGAACTCCAGTGCATTCCTGTCCTTTACCACTTTGTCAACACAGGCACCCTTGCACAGGACTGTTGTCCTCTTTGTATGTGTGCTGTATAATGTAGCACAAATGGAACATGGTGGAAATGGTGAATCAATCAATCAATCATTTGTTAAGTGCGCTACTCAACCGGTAGGGTATCGAGGCCCGGGGGTGCTACTGCTCGAAAAGCCAGGTCTTGAGACGCTTCCTGAAGGTCAGAAGGTCCTGGGTCAGATGTAGGTTGACGGGGAGGGAGTTCCAGGTCTTGGCGGTGAGGTGGGAGAAAGATCTGCTGCCGGTTCTGGTATGGTGGATGCGGGGGACGGTGGTGAGGGAGAGGTTGGCGGAGTGGAGCTGGCGTGTCAGGACGTGGAAGTTGAGACACTCATTGAGGTAGGCAGGGTCGGCGTCGTGGAGAGCCTTGTGAGCATGGATCAGGAGTTTGAAGATGATCCTTTTGTTGACGGGGAGTCAGTGGACGTCTCTGAGGTGGGCTGAGATGTGTTCGTGGTGAGGTAGGTTAAGGATGAGTCGTGCTGAGGCGCTCTGAATGGGCTGAACTTTTCTTTGGAGCTTGGTCGTTGTTCCTGCTTAGAGTGCGTTGCCGTAGTCCAGTCTACTGCTAACAAGGGCGTGGGTGACCATTCTTCTGGTTTCAATGGGGATCCTTCTGAAGGTCTTGCGAAGCATGCGGAGGGTGTTGAAACATGAGGATGAGATGGTGTTGATTTGCTGGGTCATAGTGAGCGATGAGTCCTGTATGAAGTCGAGGTTGCGTGCATGGGTGGTGGGAGTTGGAGCGGCTCCTAGAGTGGCAGGCCACCAGGAGTCATCCCATGCTGATTTGTTGGAGCCGAAGATGACGATCTTGGTCTTATCCGAGTTCAGTTTGAGGCAGCTTACCTCCATCCAGTTGCCGATGGCATGAAGTCTGTTGTGGAGATTGGTCTTGGCGGAGGCGGGGTCCTTCATGACTGAGAGGATCACATGTGTGTCGTCCGCGTAGGAGACAATGTTAAGGCCGTGGGATCAGACGATGCTGGCGAGTGGCGCCATGTAGATGTTGAAAAGGGTGGGGCTGAGAGAGAATCCTTGGGGTACTCCTCAGAGGGTCTTGGTGGCTTTTGACAGGAACGGAGGGAGGCAGACTCTCTGAGTTCTGCTGGAGAGGAAGGATGGGATCCAGTCCAGGGTCTTGTGGTGGATTCCCGCATCGTGGAGGCATGTGCAAAGTGTGTGGGGACAGACAGTGTCGAAGGCTGCCGAGAGGTCAAGGAGGAGGAGGGCCACGGTTTCACCTTTGTAGAGCATGATCCTGATGTTGTCGGTAGCAGCGATGAGAGCGGTCTCAGTGCTATGGTTCTTGCGGAAGCCGGATTGGGAGATGTCGAGCAGGCTGTTGTCCTCTAGGAAGCGTGATAGTTGGCTGTTGACTATCTTCTCGATGACCTTCGCTGGGAAGGGGAGTAGGGTGATGGATCGGTAATTCTTGAGGTCTTCGGGGTTGGCCTTGGGTTTTTTGAGCAAGGCATTGACTTCGGCGTGTTTCCAGGTGTCCGGGAAAGTGGCTGTCTCAAAGGAGTTGTTGATGATGGTATGGAGCAGGGGGGCGATGATTTGGCTGGCTTTATTGAAGACATGGTCAGTGCAGGGGTCGGCGGGTGATCCGGATTGGATGGTGCTCATGGTCTTGGTGGTTTCCCCATCATTGGTGTTGGGCCAAGCACTCAGGAGGTTGGTGTGGTTGGGTGCGTTGGGGTTGGCGTTGGCAGCGGTGGTCGTGGGGATCGAGGAGGCAAAACTGCTGTGGATGTCCGTGATCATGCGGTGAAAAAAGGTGGTGAGGGAGTCGCAGAGGTCTTGAGAGCGGGGGGTTCAGCGGAGCAGGACTCGGGGTTGGTGAGTTCTTTGATGATGCTGAAGAGATCCTTGCTGTTGTGTGCGTTGTTGTCAATTCGTTCTTTGTAGAATGATCTTTTGGTAGTCCGGATGAGCTGGTGATGCTTGCGGATGGCAGTCTTGAGGGCGGTGTAGTTGCTCTCTGTTTGTTCTTGGCACCAGGTCTTCTCGGTTTTACGGCACTCCCGCTTGGAGGTCTGAAGGTCAGCGGTGAACCAGGGTACTTTCTTGCTGGTGCGGGTGTTGGTTGATTTCTTAAGTGGGGAGAGGGTGTTGGCGCAGTCGCCTAGCCATTGTTTGAGGTTGAGGACGGCGGTATTGGGGTCATAGGTGTTGGGTGGCGGGGCGTGCGCGAGGTTGAAGATCAGTTGGTCCTTTGAGATCTTGTTCCATCTTCGGGGAGGAGTCCGTTGCTGGTGGTGGTGAGCGGTGGGTTTCTGGAAGGAGAAGTGGACACAGCAGTGGTCGGTCAAGTGGAGTTCGGTGGTATGGGTGAAGGTGATGTGGCTGCTGCTGGAGAAGATGGGGTTGAGTGTGTGGCCAGCTAAGTGGGTGGGTGTTGTGACGAGTTGCTTGAGACCCAGGTTGGTGAGGTTGCCGAGCAGGGCTGCGGAGTTGCTGTCGTCGGTGTTCTCCAGGTGAAAATTCAGGTCGCCAAGGAGCATGTAGTCTGTGGAGGCGAGGACGTGGGTGCTGATTGTGTCAGCGATGGCGTCGCAGAATTGTGGATGGGGGTCTGTTTAGAAGGGTTCCTCTCAGGGTGGTGTTAGCATTGACATAAATCTGGAAGTGCAGGTGTTCGGCGGCATCAAAGGTGTCATGGGTGTTGGCTGAGATCCTGATGGTGCTCCTGTGGACTATGGCGATTCCTCCTCCTGGTTTGTTTGTGTGGTCTCTTCGGGTGATTTTGAAGACTTCAGGGATAGCTATGGTGATGTTGGGTTCCGAGGAGGGGTTCATCCAGGTTTTGGTGAGGAAGTCGATGTCTGGGGAGGTTGAGGTGAGCAGGTCCCAGAGTTCGACGGCATGCTTGTGGACGGAGCGGGTGACAAAACTATTACATTACGTTTTGCCTGCTCCGTGGAGGCATAGGTTTTTGTCACATTACCAGGTTTACATCATTAAGTAAATCGGAGGCAGGGTAACTAACCTTGGGTGATTTCTTGAGAAACGCCACCGCAAGACCCCAGGAATGCCCCCTGGCACAGAGTAAGCCAGCGAATAGCATTGTCTTGCCAAACTCTATACCTATAAAGCCAGGAGGAGCCACACAAAGTAGCTTAGTGTGGCCTAAGTGATATGGTTGAGAGGCTGGTGTCACCTGAGGTACAAAAGTAGTGAGGCACTGGCGGCATAAGCCTCTGGTAAGTATTACCATATCTGGCTGAAATGCTAACTCAAGATGTGGTATGGATGCATTACCAAGACTGGCACAATTGTGACATGGTGAATTTGTGGCTGAATTTCCTGTGAGATGTGCTTTGTGCATGAGGGGATTCCTTCCTGCACAGGCTGTACCCTCCTAGGCAAGATAGTTTATGTCTGTGTGCCACAAAATGCACCACACATAGATGGCAAGAGTGTTTAGGATCAGTGAAGTTAAATTTCCATGCTACACATGACCTGGGGAGGGCAATTGGTGTGAGACATTTCACAGTTTAGATGCTTTGGATCCATGACATGCCTTATGACCATGGGAGTTAAATGTGGACTTGCTGACAACAGACATGAAGGCCCTTCCTTGCACAAAGTGTTACAGCACAGCAGTTCTGAAAGCATTACATTGTTCATGATCTTTCCACCATTGAAAGGCACACACAGTTGCTTAGCGGGTCTTATCATGTGTGACTTGCAAGTTTGCATTACACATGTGCCATGGTATGCTTCAAGTGGGAGCACACCACTCCTACATATGCACTGACTCATTCACCACACACAGAAATAAATATATTATCATACATTATTAATGTTTTTCTTCCGCCATGCAATTCAGAACCACTTACCAACAAGTAGGCCATTCCCAAAAGTCCCATTCTGGAAGCACTCGATGATGGAGTACCTAAAGATGTAGGCACTCCCAGGGTACTTTGCCAGCACACCAAATTGAAAAACATCCCCAGATTGGGGTATATTCCAGTGGGGTAGATTGGAATGGAATAGATAGGAGTGGGGTGGATTGGGGCAGAGTGGAGTGGGATATATTGGGATAGAATGGAGTGGGGTGGATTGGGATAGATTGGACTGGAGTGGGGTGTGTTAGCCTAGTTTAAAGTGGAGTGGGGTAGATTGGAGTGGAGTGGGGTAGATTGGAGTGGGGTAGATTGAGTGGATTATAGTAGGATAGATTGGGATGAGGGGTTAGACTGGGGTAGTTTAGATTAGGGTAACGCTGTAGTCTGGAGAGGTGTATGGTAGATTGGGATGGGGAGGGGTAGATTGAAGTGGAATGGCGTAGATTAGGGTAGACTGGAGTGAGGTTGAAGTGGGGTACATTGTAGTGGATAGATAAGAGTGAGGATGTTTAGAGTGGGGTACATTAGAGTGGACTGGGGTACATTGGAATGGAGTTGGATAGAGTGCTGTGGAGTAGATGGGATGGGGTAGATTGGAGTGGAGTGGAGTGGGGTAGATTGAAGTGAATGTGATTATATTGTGGTAGATTGAAGTAGGGTGGATTGGGATGGGATGGGTTGGGGTAGATTGAGGTAGGGTAATTTGGGGTGGGGTGGGGGAGTATATTGAAGTGGAGTGAAGTGGGGTGGACTGGGATGGAGTGGGTTGGATTGGGCTGGAGTGGAGTGGGGTTGATTTGAGTGGCGTGTGGGAGATTGGAGTGAAGTGGGGTAGATTGGATAGAGTGGTAGACTGAGGTAGAGTGGAGTGGGGCAGATTGAGTGTGGTAGATTGAAGAAGATTTGGATAGACTGGAGTGCAGTGGAGTGAGCTAGTTTTGGGAAGAGTGGGGTAGATTGGGAGTGGAGTGAAGTAGGGCAGATTACAGTGGAGTGGGTTGGATGAATTAGAATAGGGTAGATTGGAATGGAGTGGGGTAGAATGAGTGGGGTAGATTGGAGTGTGGTAGATTGGAGGGGTATAGATTGGACTGGAGTGGGGTAGATTGGAGTAGAATGGAGTAGATTTGAGCTGAATGGGGTAGATTGGAGTGGGGTGGATTGGGGTCGGGTAGAGTGGAGTGGGGTAGATTGAAGTGGAATTGGATGGAGTGGAGTAGATTGGAGTGGAGTAGATGGGTTAAGTTAGGCAGGGGTAGATTGGGGTGGAGTGGGGTAGGGTGGAGAGTGGTGGAGTGGTTTAGAGTGCATTGGGATAGATTTAAGTGGACTGTGGTAGATTGGAGTGAAGTGTGGTAGACTGAAGTGAGTACATTGGAATTAAGTGGAGTGGGGTAGATTTGGGTAGAGTGAAGCGCGGTAGAGTGGAGTGGGGTAGATCAGGTCGAATGGAGTGTGGTCGATTTGAGAAGAGTGGGGTAGATTGTGGGAGACTGGAGTGGAGTGGATTGAAGTGGAGTTGGGTGGATTGGAGTAGAGTTGGGTAGATTAGAGTGGAGAGCAGTTGGATAGATTGCAGTGGAATTTGGAGTGAAGTGGAGTAAATTGGAGTGGAGTGTGGTAAATTGGACTGAGGTAGATTGACGTGGAGTATGGTAAATTGGAGAAGAGTCAGGTAGATTGAAGTGGAGTAGATAGGGGTAGGTTGGAGTGAAGCAGATTGGAGAGGAATTGGGCAGATTGGAGTGAAGTAGGGTGGGTTGGATCGGGGTAGATTAGAGTGAACTGGAGTGGAGTGGGGTAGACCGGAGTAGATTAGAGCATATTGGGGTAGATTTGAGTGATGAGGGGTAGATTGAGGTGGAGTGGGGTAGATTGCAGTGGGGTGGGGTTGATTGGGTTAGAATGAGTGGAGTTTGGTAAATTGGAGTGCAGTAGAGTGGGGTAGAATAGGGGTGGAGTGGGGAAGATTGTAGTGAGTTTGGTAGTTTGTAGTGGGGTAGATTGGAGTGGAATTGGTAGAACGGATCGCAGATTGAAGTGGGGTAGATTGGGTAGAGTGGGGCAGATTGAATTGAGGTACATTGAACTGGGGTAGATTGGATTGTGGTGGAGTAGATCAGAGTGAGTGAATTGGGGTGGGGCAGACTGGAGAGGAGTGAGGTATATTTAGCAGAGTGGGGTAGATTGGAGTGGTGTAGATTATAAGGAAGTAGAATGGGATAGATTGTAGTGGAATGGGGTAGATTGCTGTGGAGTGGAGTGGAGTAGACTGGAGTTGAGTCATTCAATCAATCAAGGATTTATAGAGCGCACTAATCACCCATTAGGGTCTCAAGGCGCTAGGGGGGAGCTACTGGTCATAGAGCCATGTCTTGAGGCGTTTTTCTGAATGTCAAGAGGTCTTGGGTCTGGCGAAGGTGGAGCGGTAGGGAGTTCCAGGTCTTGGCCGCTAGGTGAGAGAAGGATCTTCCTCCGGCGGTGGTGCGGCAGATGCGGGGGATGGAGGCGAGGCTGGCGGAGAGAAGATTGCGGGTGAGGGTGTGGAAGGTGAGTCTGTCGTTGAGGTAGGCTGGGCCTGTGTCCTGGAGGGCCTTGTGTGCGTGGTTGAGGAGTTTGAAGGTGATCATCTTTGATACTGGTAGCCAGTGAAGGTCTCTGAGGTGGGGGGAAATGTGGTCGCAGCGTGGGATGTCCAGAATGAGGCAGGCGGATGCGTTCTGGATTCTTTGCAGATTTGTTAGGAGTTTGGTTGTTATTCCTGCATATAGCGCGTTTCCGTAGTCCAATCGGCTGCTGACCAGGGCGTGGGTGACAGTTTTCCTGGTATCGACGGGAATCCACTTGAAGATTTTGCGGAGCATGCGGAGAGTGTTGTAGCAGGAAGAGGAGATGGCATTGACCTGCTGAGTCATGCGGAGTGTGGAGTCCAAGATAAAGCCTAGGTTGCGTGCGTGGGGGGTGGGTGAGGGCGCGGTTCCTAGGGAGGTGGGCCACCAGGAGTCATTCCAAGTTGAGGGGTTGGTGCCAAAGATGAGGATTTCTGTCTTGTCTGTGTTTAACTTGAGGTGGCTTGATTCCATCCAGCTGGCGATGGCTTGAAGTCCATTGTGGAGGTTGTTCTTTGCAGTTGTAGGGTCTTTCGTGAGGGAGAGGATGAGCTGAGTGTCATCTGCGTAGGAAACTATGTTGATGTGGTGGGTTCGTGTGATGCTGGCGAGGGGGGCCATGTAAACGTTGAAGAGCGTGGGGCTGAGCGAAGATCCTTGGGGAACGCCACAGATGATTCTGGAGGCTTCTGACAGGAACAGTGTGAGGCGGACTCTCCGGGTTCTGCCTGATAGAAATGACGAGATCCAGTTGAGTGCCTTGTTGCGGGTTCCAGCATTGTGGAGGCTTGTGTGGAGAGTGTGATGACATACCGTGTCGAAAGCTGCGGAGAGGCCCAGGAGGATGAGTGCTGCTGTTTCTCCTTCGTCAAGCATGGTCCTAATGTCATCTGTGGCAGCAATGAGTGCAGTCTCGGTGCTGTGGTTTCTATGGAATCCGGATTGGTAGGTGTCGAGTTCCTTGCTGTCTTCAAGGAACCGGGATAGTTGGCTGTTTACGATTTTTTCGATGACCTTGGCTGGGAAGGGGAGGAGGGAGATCGGGCGGTAGTTCTTGGGGTCGTCTGGGTCTGCCTTCTTCAGCAGGGCGTTGATTTCTGCGTGCTTCCATCTTTCTGGGAAGATGACTGACTCAAAGGAGCTGTTGATGGTTTTGCAGAGGTGGGGGGCGATGATGATGTTTGCCTTATTGAAGATATGGTGTAGGCAGGGGTCCGATGGTGATTCGGAGTGGATGGAGGCCATGGTGGTGGCGGTGTCGTCTATGTTGATGGGGGTCCAGGTGTGGAGGAGGTGGGTGTTGCTTGGAGCGTTGGGTTCTTGGGTGTTTGTAGTCAGCTGGTGGGTCTGGGGTTTGAAGCTATTGTGTATTTCTTCTATCTTTCGACGGAAGTGGGTTGCCAGTGAGTTGCAGAAGTCCTGTGATGGCGGGGGTTCTTTGGAGCAGGTCCTGGTGGTGGAGAGCTCATTGACGATGCCGAAGAGCTCTTTTTTTTTAAGTGGGCCCTTTTGGTGGTGCAGATCAGGTGGTGATGTTTGCGTAGGGCACCCTTGAAAGCGATGTGGTTGGAGTTGGTAGGGTCAAGGTGCCAGGTTTTTTCCATTCTGCGACATAGCCGTTTGGATTCCTGTAGTTCTGGGGTGAACCAGCTGGCCTTGATTCTGTGGGAGGTGTTTTTTTTTTTTTTGGAGCGGTGCGAGGGTGTTGGCGCAATCTTCTATCCAGCGATGCAGGATGGCGGTGGCTGTGTTGGGGTCCGGGGTCCCAGGGGGTGGGGCCCGGGCAAGAGTGGAGATCAGTTGATCCGTTGATATTTTGCTCCAGTTGCGTTGGGGGGGTTGAGTGCGGTGGTGGTGAGTGACTGGTTTTTGGTAGGAGAAGTGGATGCAGCAGTGGTCTGTCCAGCTGAGTTCGGTGGTGTGGCTGAAAGAGACGTGGTTGCTGGCTGAGAAGATGGGGTCGAGTGTGTGGCCTGCGGAGTGGGTGGGTGCAGTGACGAGTTGCTTGAGGCCGAAGTTGGCGAGGTTGTCGATTAGGTTGGTGGTGTTGATATCGTTGTTATTTTCTAGGTGGACATTTAGGTCACCGAGGAGGATGCAGTCTGTTGAGGCAAGGGCTTGGGAGCTGATGGCGTCCGCGATATCGTCGCAGAACTGCGGTCTGGGTCCATGGGGTCTGTAGACCAGTGTTCCTCTGAGTGTGTTGTTGGCGTTGATGTGGATTTTGAAGTGGAGGTGCTCGGCAGAGTTGATGGTGTCGTGGGAGTTGGTGGAGACTCTTATGGTGTTTTTGTGGACTATGGTGATTCCTCCTCCTGGTCTGTTGATTCGGTCTCTTCTGGTGATCTTGTAGTTTTCTGGTATGGCTATGGCTACGCCTGGTTCTGAGGCCGAATTCATCCAGGTTTAGGTGAGGAATGCGACGTCGGTCGAGTATGTGGTCAGGAGGTCTCAGAGTTCAATTGCATGTTTGTGGACGGAGCGGGTGTTAAGTGGGATGCATCTAAGGCAGATGTCTGTTTTGATTTGGAGTTTGGAGGTTAGGTTGCAGGTGAAATTGCAGTCTTTGCAGGAGAAGGGTCCTTTGGTGCGCGTCGGTATGGACTGGAAGCAGATGGAGGAGCGTCCTGGATTAAGGGCGTGGAGTTCGTTGGCAGTGTAAAGGTGTTCGGTGGCACGGGAGGTGTGTTGACCAGGGGGTCTGGCGCTGGGCGCGGTCTTGCCACGGACGGGCACAGACAGGCTTGCCTTTGGTGCGCCAGCGGCGTGCCTGCTGCGCACGTCCGTTGCGCGTCCACGCTGCGGCCGGCATAAGAGGGGAGGAGGGAGGAAGTAGCAGCTGGGAGGAGGGAGGAAAACCTCCAATGGGATTGCGGGGGTGGGGGCAGCAGGAGTCAGGAGCGGGAAGAGGTCCGAGGAGGAGGGAGGGGGGCGGGGCCTTCCGGGAGAGGAGAAGGCAAGAAGCCCAAACAAGCCCAAACAAGCCCAAACAAGCCCAAAACAATTGCAGCACTTATTGGAGCAGTGGCGAGGAGGAAGCGACCTGCCTGCAAGGATGCAGGGTCATCCTTGTGTGGTAGATTGAGTGTGGTAGATTGTAGTAAAATGGGTTAAGTGGTGTGGAGTGGAGGGGCATAAAGTGGGGGCATGAAGCGGAGGGGTGTAGAGTGGAGAGGTGTAGAGGGGAGGGGTGTGTTCTGTCATGAAGTGAGTGTTGTGGATCGGAGTGTCATTGAATAGAGTGGAGTGGCATAAAGTAGTGCAGTGTGGAGTAAGCATGGTGTGATAGCGCACTGCTATTAAAGACAACACATTTTCAATTGAAATCACTATTACATTTGTAGCGAAGTACGCTTTTACTACATATAAACTATAATGTGTGCAAATGTCATCACTTAGGGGGTCATTACGACCCTGGCGGAACAAGTCCGCCAGGGCCGTGGGACGCGGTGGCACCGCCGACAGGCCGGCGGTGCCCCGCGGGGCATTCTGACCGCGGCGGCTCAGCCGCGGTCAGAGAAGGGAAACCGGCGGTCTCCCGCCGGTTTCCCGCTGCCCCAAAGGAATCCTCCAAGCCGGCGCAGCATGCTGCGCCGGCATGGGGATTCCGACTCCCCCTCCCGCCATCCAGTTCCTGGCGGTTCTCCCGCCGGGAACCGGATGGCGGGAGGGGGAGTCGCGGGGCCCCTGGGGCATGGGCACGGCAGGGGCCCCCTTAAGAGGGCCCCTAAAAGTATTTCAGTGTCTGCAAAGCAGACACTGAAATACGCGACGGGTGCAACTGCACCCGTCGCACCTTCCCACTCCGCCGGCTCTATTACGAGCCGGCGTCATCGTGGGAAGGGAGTTTTCCCCTGGGCTGGCGGGCGGTCTTGTGAAGACCGCCCGCCAGCCCAGGGGAAAACTCGGAATACCCTCCGCGGTCTTACGACCGCGGAGCGGCATTTCGGAGGGGGGAAGCCTGGCGGGCGGCCTCCGCCGCCCGCCAGGCTCGGAATGAGGGCCTTAGTGTACTGATTTGTTTTTATCATCTTCAAATGCTTGTTTCCACCACACTTCAGAATTCCCCAAAAATGTGCTTCATGGTACTAATTCTGATATATTCTGAAATATCAGCACAGTTCATTTTTTTGTGTGCAAAAAAAAAATCCTACACGCTTGCCTCACACATGGGTACTTAGAAGGATTGTCACATAAATTCTCAAACTTTGAAGTCAGAAAAAGAAAAGTAAACACACAATCCCTCAGAAGATGGAGTTTGCTGACATTTCATCTTTGTTTTTTTAATGTGCAGCAAAATAAGAACAAGATTTTAAGACCTGTTTACAGAAAACAGTTTTGTGTAAGAATACAGTCAATACGTTTTGGGAAACAGGAGGATTGAATTGAAGCTGAAGAGCCTAAAACAAAAAAGCCAGCAAGTAGAAAACCAGAAATGTGAGTTACAGATCAGAAAGCTAATAATTAGTAAGGTATGGGATGCATTCACAGGGAAGCTTTAAGAATGCCCCAAGATGTTACAAGCAAACCAGACAGCCCTCTGTCTGGTAGGCTTCAACCTAAAAAATGTATGCACTTTCTGCAGTGACCTTAAGGACCCTGCATCCATAAATGAAGTGTTCTAGTTCAAAGTAAGCAAATAAACCTATTATCAATATAAATATTTGTTAGTTACTAACCCAGCATAGATTTCACTAAAATCTGGCATTGAATTTAAACCATCTGATCCACAAGAATGTGCCATCTTACCAGAGGTGAGAAGATGTCTCTTCTGCAGTCCTATTTTCCTTGTAGTAAATTATGAACAGTCCTCTGACCAAGATTATATAAAATATCTTTTGATATTTTTGCTGTTTTGAGCTCCTGTCCAAAAGTATGTAGCCCCTATTTCACCACCACGTTTTATTTTTTTCCCACCTTCTTGCTGTGATATGATTTAATGCTCTACTTCTGTCAATAGAGCTCCTGCATCGTGTGATTCTCTCAGCAGATGATCTGCAGTGTTTGATTGCTTCTTTAATGGTGCTGCTCCATAGTTAATGTCTGCCACCTGTTCTTAATTTCATTTAATGTCGTTGGAATGTAACTTAGAGCAGGTGTTGTCATTTGTTTTGTGTTTGCAGGTCATTGCATGCTTGCCAGGCATACTACAGCATAACTTGGCAGTGTGTATCTCTTCATTTGTGTTATAATAAAGCTCAGAAAGTGTAAAACACTACCACTGAGAGGTGATACATATGTTAGTTCACTATCTCATTTCCGGTGTACCTTGTACACCTCCTAGTATAGTTCAGGTCAGAAATGGGGTCTCAGCCTTAGTTACTGATCTTTGAACTGAGAGAACTGCATTCTGAACCTGGATTCAGCGTTGAAAGATAAATCATTTATAGCTGTGCAAGTCACTTAGGCACTCATTATGACATTGGCGGTAAATCCCACTTACTGCCATGCTGACTGCCGCCAACATACTGCCTCTGTGGCGTATATCCGTTCACCATATTATGACACACACACACCAATCTGTCATTATTCAGCCACAGACACAACTCCGCCACACCAAAGGTCAGTCATAAACTGGCGGCATCAAAACCCAGACGTTACGCCAACAGAACTACGCCCACCACATTGTGACCCACGAATCACCACAGCGGACATTCAATGGTGGTAAACTATTGGCGGTACATACTGCCGTGCTCAAAATACACACACACATACAAAACAACACCACATTGGTCGAATTTTAATAACATACACCTGACACACATACACACCACACCACTATAAAACACCCACAGCCCTTTACGACTACAAACCATTGGCACGAGATAGACACCACGACCACAGACAAGACCAGAGACACACACCACCATCACCTATACACCACCCACGCCCCCACATCACACATCCCAACACATCACCCCACATACCCTCACCCACACTACTCACACAACACCATGGTACCACAATGACACCCCAGGTTCTCTGAGGAGGAGCTAAGGGTCATGGTGGAGGAAATCATCCGGGTAGAGTCACAGCTATTTGGAGCTCAGGTGCAGCAGATATCCATTGCTAGGAAGATGGAGTTATGGTGGAGGATCGTGGACAGGGTCAACGCTGTGGGACAGCACCCCAGAACAAGGGATGACATCAGGAAGAGGTGGAACGACCTACAGGGGAAGCTACGTTCTATTGCAGCAAGACACCAGCTTGCAGGACAGAGGACTGGCGGTGGACCCCCACCTCCTCTCCCACAACTAACAACATGGGAGGAGCAAGTCTTGGCAATCATGAGGGCCTGGCAGGAGTTGCATGAGGACTGGACTCTGGTAAGTCTACTCTTTACTACTTTCACCCCCCTACCTACGTGCCATCACATCCCCCCACCCTCACCCTCACTCCCATCACTACACCACCTCCCACACACCCCACCATCACTTTTCACTCATAACAATACCAAGCCCTGCATGCACCACCAATGCATGGACACCCCTCAAAGACATGCATGGACACCTATCACTAAAGCATGCACACGAGAGAATCAGCTAGCCCACCACATAACTCACACAAGGTAAAGCTGCCAGGACAATAAAAACCAAAGAGGGCAACCCACCCATGCACAAAATGTCACACACAGAAACAATAACACTGCATTTACATCCCCACAGGTATCCCAGCCAAGTCACCGGAGAAGAGATGCCAGCAACATCCAGTCCCCCCACAGAAGAGGCCCACAGTGATGACAGCAACTCTGTTCGCCTGGATGTCCAACCTGGCCCATCAGGGGCCTCAAGACAGTCGGTTACCCAGGCACAGTCACACACCACCACAGACCCTCCCCTTCAGGAAACACCACCACCTCACCCACCCAGCGTGCACATACCTCTATCCCCAGGACAAGTCAATCAGCAGTGTCCACCACTACAGGGACCCCAGGGCACACCACAAACCCAAGACAATTCTGGGGTCAGTGGCAGTGGGCACACGGTTCAGCGGACAGAGGCACAGGACAACAGGGAAGTGGGAGGACTGCTGTGCGCCAGGGGGAGGACAGGCCCAGGGAACCGACTCTCCAGGAGGCACTCACTGAGATCCTAGGAGCATACCAACATTTCCAGGACGCTGGACCACTTCCTGGACAATGTGCAGGAGACCAGGCGGCTGCAGGAGGGACAGTACCAGGGGATCAGTGAGGACTTGAAGGCCATTAACACCACCCTAGTCTCCATTGCAGGGGTGCTGGCAGATATGTTTACTCTCCATTAACATAGCAAACATAGGAATGGAAATCTTAAATTCAAATATACAACATACAATATATTTCAATTTAGATATTTATTATAGCTAATTAAACATTCAGTTCGCACATAATATAATCAACATAGAATCAACCCAAAAAATATAATACAACCCCCTAACCTAAACAACGATGCAAGACCAGTGACCGGCTAGCCTGTGTGATTCACCATTCTACCCTGAATAATCAAATCAGGGATATTATTAACAAAGAATGGCACATTTTGAATTCCAATACTGAAGCGGATAAACTTGAGAAACCATTGTTCGCTTTCAGGAGGAACAAAAACCTACGGAACCATTTGGTGAAATCAGCTACCAATTTTGTATCTACTTTTGGCCAAAAGTCACTAACAGGATCTAATCCAGTTACGGGCAATTACAAATGTGGCCAATGCCACGCCTGTGACTCAGCCATTGTTGCAAAAGAGTTTACATTCAATGACAAGACTATCCCATTTGTGGACATGACTAATTGTAGATCTAAAAATGTAATTTACTTGATTATTTGCCCCTGCAACCTGGGATATATAGGTGAGACCTCCAGGGAATTTAGAACTAGGCTATCGGAACATAAATCTGCGATTAGGACACAAAAGATCAACGCCCCCCTAGTTGCTCATTGGTTATCTTTAAACCACAAGGAGGTAGATATCAAGTGGATTATTCTTGAGAAAGTACTGACAAGAAACGATGTGGAACCTGAAAAACAAAGGAAAAAGAAAGAAGTGTTTTGGATTTTTTCTTTAAACACATATGAGAATGGTCTGAACGAAGATCTCCCTTGGAGCAATGCCATCTGAGTACGTATGTACAGGATTGCCTGAGGGGTCAATATTTTTCCAGGTGCCTACCACGGGGCTGCTTTGTGCTCTCCTGTGGTGCCCCTTTATCTTACTTTGAAGTGAATTCTTTACTTTATACGATAAAACTGTTTTCTGTTCCTTCTTATAAAACCTTATGTTATCGATTTGTATTATATACACGATACGTATTGTATTTCACTAACCCATTTTGTGCCTACCCTTGGGACATTGAGTACCCTGTACTTTGATGTTCCAAGATGGCGCCCACTGTTTTGGGCGTGCTGGTAAGTGATATCTACTCTTTGGTTTGATTTAGAACTGGCCATTATTTTTTATTTTTTATCTTTGGTTATTTCGTTTTGCCACTACTATATGGCTATGACTCTACAGTATGATTGTACCTCTTATTCTCTGTAGATTTGGGCATATTTCATGCTGTTTTGACGGTTCTAAGATGGCGCATGTTTGACCATTTTCTTAGATGGCCCCTACGGGCCTGTTTCTATGTTCATCACATCACCTGTAGTGATTTGGTTTAAATAGGAGGCAGCTGGGGAAGTACGGGTTATTGCTCCTCGAGAGATCATCGTGCTGGTCATATGTCCTGGATCCTGCTGATACTGGTAGGTTAGCCTTGCTGAACCTTTGTGGATTGAATTATTTTATACCGTCTGGATTGTGTCATTTCTATCTGGCTCATGACTCCCCCCTGTTTCTTTGCAGTTAGCTGTTCCCTACAAGTTTGGTATCCTTGTGGGTTTCCCCTGTGGATTACGTTTTTTAAACCATGTGAACTTGTAGGTAAGTCTGTAGTTAGCGATTGCACATATGAGCAGATTTTTTCTTTTCTATCCTGTGGACTTTCCTGCCCTGTGCAAGCTAATTATTTCATTATGTTTGCTTTTAGAGTGAGAAAGCATAGCTTCATTTAGCTATATCCATGTGTTAGTCCTTCATTTTGGACTACAAATTTGAAGTTGGAGAGTGTTTAATCCAGCCTGTAAGGGATATCTAAGTTCTTTCATATCTAAGGTATTTTATCTTATTTTAATATAAACAAACTAGTCTTTTACTATTCTTGAGTAGATTCTCTCGGTGGTAATCCAACACTTTTATGCTATAGGTGATTCTATTTCTGCACTTTATCTTGCATTTTGCTGGACACTAATGGTGCTTTCCTTGGATCTTTAGATTTATTTACCTTTATTAAGCATTGGTTTTATAGATTTTGATCTTGGGCACTTTATCGGTGTTTTTTCTTAATTAAGTCACTTGAGTTGGTCTGGTTGCAAATCTGACATGATTCGAGCCTTCCCCCTATGCAAAGAACTGTAATGAATAATTTTGATGTTTCTTTGATAGGCAGATTACAAGATGTACGTATGCCAATTATACTGAATCATAAAGTCCTGATGAAGGTGTATTTATATTTTTCTTCACTCACTGAAACGCGCGTCGGCTTGTAAATTGGCATGTCTTGAACATTGGCATGAAGTGTTTGAAATTGGCAAATTTGAAGCCCTGACTACCATCAGGCCTGTAACACGAGAATTTGAATCAGGAAATTAGAACCTAGAATTGGCTGTTATTATGTTGAATTTTATACAATCCAAACTACAACGCATAATTGTAGCATAAAAGCAGTAACTTTATTGTGCTGTTTAAATATCCTCTCATGTATGAGGCGGTTGTAAATTTGTATGTATACTATTTTGTGATTTTGTTGGTTCTGTGTTTTTTGTTTATTTTTGCGTATCTACTGGTATGTTATTTATGTTCTCATATATGTATGTTTCATTTAGGTTAGGGGGTTGTATTATATTTTTTTGGTTGATTCTATGTTGATTATATTATGTGCGAACTGAATGTTTAATTAGCTATAATAAATATCTAAATTGAAATATATTGTATGTTGTATATTTGAATTTAAGATTTCCATTCCTATGTTTGCTATGTTAATGGAGAGTAAACTACGTTATACTCATAGTATTGCTTCCCTGTGTGTTACTCTCTGTATCTAGCTCAGGGACCCTGTTTAGATACGAGGATTTGCTTACTTACAGCTCTGCTGTCAGGGTTTGTTCGTTTGATTACTTTATTTATCTTGGGTCTTTCGGTGCACCAGACCTTCTTTCTTTTTTTCATTTGGGATTACATTGTTTTTGGGCCAATTTTTTGTTTTATTTTATATTCTTTTCTCTCTTTTAATAAGTTCCTTAGAGTTAGTTTAATCTGTTTTCTTTGATGGAGAGTATTAAAACCTTTGGGTTTACCGAGGAGGATTTTTCAAGAATAGTGGGCACCAGTACCAATTCGAGTTCAGAGTCCTTATTTTCCAACAGCCTGAACAATGACGGGCTTAATTTACTCAATTTAAAAAAGAAAGCCCGCAGGACTGAAGCACACGCTGAATTTCTTTTAGAATATCTTAAGGCTGGCACTATCCCAAACGGCCTAAGAATAAGAAACATTCCAGGCCTCTTTGTTGAGATCAAACAATTCCTCGAAAAGTGGTTGCTTATTTCTAATAGATGCTCTCGTGATCACATGCTGTTGATTATAGAAACAGTCAGAGAAGTAGCTTCTTCTCTGTTTTCTGAGATTCAGGAACTTGAAAGCAAGCTCAGGCAGGCAGTATCTGTGGAGGAAGCCAAAAGAAAGCTAGAGGAGATAAATACGGATTTGGAATAATTTAATATATATTTGATAAAGAGGAAATCAGACAAATTGAAAAAAGATATCAGGTATTTCACCCGGGAGAGGACATATCCTTATCTTGCTGACCAGTACTACAAACAATCCTCCATACCACAGGAAAGACAGGAGCGGGTTCCTAAGAAAGTGGTGACGTTTTCCGATACTTCTGAATCTGAAGGGGAGGGTAGTTCATTTCAATTCGATGAATATGGCAATAGACTGAATCATTCGGAACAGTACCAACAGAATCCCCGTTTTTTAGGTCACCGCAGATTCAATCACAGATCAAGATTCAGACAAAATCGGGGAAATCGTCCCCCGAACTCAGAACAATCTCACCACACATTACAAACAAGACGCAATCAGTATTGGAGGGACTGAAGGAGATTCCGATCTTTAATCTGAGTCAAATTACCTTGGATGACCATTGCATTAGCTTGTTATCGAAAGGCTTGTCCTTTGTACCGAATTCAGACATAAATAAATTTGAATTGATGAGAAACCTTCAGCCATTCTTCAGACGAGTGAGACTAAAAAGGTTTTTTTCATCGTCTCCCCCTACTACCACTGTTAGCAGATCAGGACTCAAATTGCCATCTACGTTTACTCCCCCGTTAGAAGCTTTGGGTCCCGAAATAGCTATATTTGAGAGGACAGTGACTAGTAAAATTAAGAAAATGCTTCTACATGCCCCAAGATCCAGGTACAATCTTAGCAAAGATGAAAGCATGGCCCTAAAAAGTCTTAAAAATACCAGGACTATCACTGTTAAACCATGTGATAAAGGGGGTGGTATAGCTATTCTAGACACCAATTTGTATATGGACAACATGGAAAACATGCTGCAGTGTCCGGTCTTTTATAAATCTATACCAGGCCACCCTGAAATCAAATTGAAGAGATCAATCAAAACTACGAATCTAGAAGCCTTAGAAGCGGGCCTTATTTGTAAGAAAGAATTTGATTTTTTGACTCCAGTCCATACTAGAATCCCGATTATCTATGGTCTACCTAAGATTCACAAGGACGCCAGTAATCCCTGTGTGTTACTCTCTGTATCTAGCTCAGGGACCCTGTTTAGATACGAGGAAGTGCTGGCAGACATGGCCAACATTATGAGGGAGGCAGCCTCACAACAGCAGGCCCCTGCCACTGGTCAGACTACTGAACAGCCCTCCACCTCTGCTGCCGCTAATGGACAGGAGGCCCCGCCACAGGACCAACAGGCCACCAGCACCCCTCCCCCTGCAGAAGGAGAACCACCCTGCAAACGTTCCCTGCGATCCAGGCAGGAGCTAGAGACTATTGCACAGACCCCCCCCCCCAAGGAAATGAGATTCTCCTGATTGTCACCCTTGTGTCCCACCTTGAACTGGCATTGCTCCCATGGCCCCATGGACACTGCACCTGTGCAACAAATAGAGTGGAACTATACCATGGACTATCCTCCATCATCACTCCAGCCCCTTGCACTTCTCCCTTCTCTTCATAGCACAGCAATAAACACACTTTAAAAATATAAACAAGTATGGAGTATGTCAAATGATTTCAGTATGTATTTGTTTAACAAGGTTTAAACATTGCAATTCAACTGTACAGTAATGTTTACATAGGAAAGACCTGTATTTGGCTGCAGTGAACACACCAGGAGCGATAGTGGGGCACCAACATCTGCAAAAAGAGTTGCCAAAGGGTACAGAGAGTGGCCATAGAAGTGGGAAATCACAGCCTGCCAGTTACAATGTGAAACAAAAAACTGACAATGAAATGTGAAGTTACACTGTCTTACCTGTGTGTAACTGGAAGTATTGACGTATCACTGCAGTTCTGTTGTCCTCATCCTCTGCGTCCTCATCTTCTAAAGACCTGGGGGGGGGGCAAATGCAATATGTGCTCCATCAATTGCCCCAATGATGTTGGGGATATGTCCCATTGCATAGAAGTCAGCCTTCACTGTGGCCAAATCCTTCACCTGGGGGAAAACAATGTAGCTGCACATGTGTTTAATCAGGGCAGACAACACTCTTGTCGGCACGTTTGAGAACATTGGCTCTGACATTCCTGCTGCCAAGCCCACTGTCACTTGGAAAGAACGTGTTGCCAGAAAATGGAGCACCAATAGCACTTGCACAAGAGGGGGGATCCTAGTGGGGTGACGGATAGCAGATATTAGGTCAAGCTCCAATTGGGCACACAACTCCGTGATTGTGGCCCTGTCAAGTCTTTAGGTGAGGATAATGTGCCTGTCCTCCATTGTTGTCAAGTCCACCAGGGGTCTGTACATGGGGGATGTCTCCATCTCCTATTCATCCACTGCAGTTGCAGTCTAAGGGACAAAATAGTGAGGAGCCTGTCATAAACTGTACTTTGTGGCCACTACAGTTCAATGCATGATTTGAATTTTAAGTGTATTTTAAGTGTATTAGTGGCATATGTCCTATATGTACAATTGTGATCTGTGATGCAGTTGTGATCCATGCACTGCCCCCCCCCCCCGAAATGGCCTCCTGTATGGAGGGAAATGTGGAAGTGAGGTAATTCCGCTGATGTTGCGTAGCGAGAGACGGTCAGGATCCGCTGTGCAATGCCTCATTGGATAATATTGGGCCCTATGGGGTACAGTGGCCAATGGTGATGTACGCCGGCGGTGACGGTATGCACCGCCGTGGACGTCACTACCATTTTCTATCTGTTCACTCACTTGCTACCTGACCTTCAACAGGAGAGGACCTACACTGCATGTGCTGCTGTGACCTGTGTCTGGAACCTACCAAGGCCCATGTGACTGGGGAAAGGGCCCCTGCCTTAACTTCGGATGAGTTGGAGAGACTAGTGGTACACAACAGGTGAGTACACTGTGAGCACGATGCATGGGGCATGAATGCATGGAGTGCTGTGTGTGAAGGCCTCATGTAGGGGTGGGATGGTGGATGGGCCCTGGGCAGCATGCAGCATGTATGCTGGGCAATGTCTGTGTGTAAGGGGATGGGAAAGGCTTTGGTGGGCCAGGACGGTCTAACTAATACCTTTCCCTGTGTATATTTCGTCTGCAGGTCAGCGCCCATCAAAAGAAGTGTATATGGCGTGCCATCGCCAAGGACGTGCGGACCCTGGGGGTCTACGGCAGGCTGAGCACCCACTTTTGGAAACAGTGGGAGAACCTGAGACGCTGGGCAACTAAAGATGGCGAAGGCCCAGCTGGGGATGGCCTCCCAATGAGGAAGGTGTGCCCTTCGAACCCTGACCCCTCTGATGGCCCTCATACTGCCAGTGGCCTATCCGGAGCTGGATGGGTGCTTGAGGGCATCACAGCAGCCACAAGGGGGTGAGAACAGTGCCCATCATTACTACTTACGCATGGTGGGGTGGTATCCGGGTGGGAGATGTGTGTCTGTGTGTGCTCCTCGGCCAGGCCTGACATTGCCGATTAGGTTCCATGTGGGGCATGTATCTGATATGAAATTCTTCCAACCAAGCTAGTAGGCATCCACTACTGGCAGGGCTGTGTGGGTCCCAGGTATGCTGCAATTGGTGCTATGTCTCCCTTCCCATGCCCTGGTGACTAGCATTGTTACTGGTAGTGCATTGCATAGTGCATAGGGCTGTTCCATGTGTATGAGGGTGATGTGTATGCCAACAGTGGTGTAGGTGCAGCCATTGACCCAGTGTATCCTTTGTCCCTCCCCCCGTTTTTTTGTTTCGTCATCCTGTCCTCATGTGCATTAGCATCATCTGGCGGAGGAGCAGAGGCACAGGACCCAGGAGGCAGAGTCCACCGACGGTGAGGGCACTAGCGGGATGGAGGGTGAGGGGAGCACCACAACGGAGTCAGGAGGGGACAGTTCGGACACAGATACCTCCTCCGATGGAAGCTCCCTGGTGGTGGCGGACACCTCTGTGCCCACCGCAGCTACAGGTACAGCCGCCACCCCCCATACCAGCACCGCCCTCCCAGCAGCCCCTCATTGAGTTGCCCGTGCCCGATCACCCAGGAGAGTGGGCATCTCCTTCACCCCAGGCACCTCAGGCCCTGCCCCAGTGAGCCCTGCTGCCTGAGCGAGGAGGCTAATTACCTCCTGCGATCCATCTCTGTTGGGCAGTCAACCATTGTGAATGCCATCCAGGGGCTGGCAGCCCAAATGCAACAGACCAATGCATTTCTGGAGGGCATTCACACTGGCTTGGCGGTCCAACAGAGATCGATCCAGGCTCTGGCCTCCTCTCTGATGGCAGCCACTGTCCCTGTTTCCATCCTCCAACTTCCTCTACCCAATCCCATTCCCCGCAACCCCAACCTATCCCAAGCACACAGGCAGACCAGCATGCACACATGATAAAACACAAGAGTGGCACAGGCAAACACAGGCACCACACTTCATCCCACAGGCACTCACACAAACACCATCCCTATGAGGACATACCAATATCCACTGCCTCCACTGTGGACCCCTTCTCATCCTCCTCCATCTCCCTTCCAGTTGCATCAACACCCACACCTGCATGCACTACATCCTCATCCACTACCTCCATCACCAGCACACCTATCAGAACACACACCTCACTGGAAGTCACCACCCCAACATCCATGCACACATCCCCTGTGTCCTCTCCCACTGTGTCTGCCCCCCCGGTACACAAACGCAAGCAATCAGACACCAAACAGCCATCCACCTCACAGCAGCATCCAGCCCATGCACCTGCACCTGCACCCAAACACAGCAGACAAACACCTCCTACAACCACTCCCTCTTCCTCCACTCCCAAACCTTCTTCCTCTTTCCGCCCCAATGTCCCTAAGAAGCTTGTCCTCCCTGCCTTTGACCTCTTCCCTACCCCTCCCCTCTATCCTTCACGTCTGGCCAGGGTGGGTAAAACCCAGGCAAGCACCTCAGCCACCCAGTCCAAGGGCCCAGTAGTGTCCACAGCAACTCGTGGTGAGAAAGGATCCTGGGCACCAGGCAGCCACATGGAAAGGGTGCCTACCCCAAGTGCTGCCAGGAAGGGCAAGCAGCCACCCCCAGCTGCTGCAAGGAAGGGCAAGGTGCCACCCCCAGCTGCTGAAAGGAAGGGCAAGGAGCCACCCCCAGCTGCTGAAAGGAAGGGCAAGGAGCCACCCCCAGCTGCTGAAAGGAAGGGCAAGGAGCAATCCGCAGCTGCTGCCAGGAAGGGCAACGGGCCTGCACCAGCAGGCGGAAAGGACAAGGGGTCTGGTGCTGGTACTCAGTCGGAGCCCCTACCACCAACCATGGTGGTGCAGCTGTCCCGCTGAGGTGCCTGCCTATTTTCGAACTGATGCCCCTGCAGTGTTCTCTCCATGTTGTTGCTGTCGTCAAGTGGGGTCTTGGACTTTGGGATGTGGCCCTGTGGCCCACGCACATTGAGGACTGGGTAGTGTCCCTTGTTTGTACATATGTATATACATTTTGATTGCATTTTCGTATTTCTACTTTATTTATATTATTACATTCACTTACATCTATTCCTGTGGTCCTTGCACTATTCCTGAGAGGTACGGAGTATATCTGTTATGTTACTGCATCTGTTTGTGTGCATGGTGTTGGGGATGGGGGTGTTGCGTGTTGTGTGTGTGTGTCACTCTCTTTTTCCTCTCCCCCACCCCTTTGTGCAAGGTGGCTGTACTCAACGTGGTTGTCGTCGCCATCGTTGGTGTTCGTGGTGGAGCAGGACGTAGAAAAGCATTGGGAGGATCTGCAGTTGGGGCTCCATGGTGGCGTGGTTTTTCCTTGAGTCTCCAAAGGTGAGTTGTTTCCCTTCTGTGCAGTGTTTCCTTCAATCTTTTGATGTCAGTGGTACCGCCCCGGAAAAGGTGGTGGATTGGCTGTCATAATACAGTGGGCGGAACATTAGCTTCCACCTGGCTGTTGGCGGCAACCGCTGTGGTGCCTGTTGATTCTGCCCTGGCGGTCGGTGTGATAAAGTGCCTGTCTGTCTGAGCTCTTTCCGCCATAGTCATAATTTGGCAGTATTTACCGACAGCCTGTTGGCGGTATTACCGTCGCTTTATCACCGACTGTCAGGGTTGTAATGAGGGCCTTAATCTGCCTGTGCTCAAATTGTAAATATGAATGTTGCTAAAATGTTTAGTGCAAACATGCCAAGTAATGCACAACATCCCATGGGACTCCTTTGAGTAAAGAAGCCTATTATAGTAAATAGAGGATTCTATACAGCAATTGAAATCATTCAGTTTCAACTTAATTGATCAATAACAGCTCTGCATGTCCACTCTTAAAAGAACAAACTTAATGTAACTTCAAAGCAGGAGTACACAGATGAAAAAGCTGGACCAAAAAAGGTTTCAATGATACACGTATTACATTCATACATGAATATCTCAAGGTGTGACAGTGTGAATCAGTAGTGCAGACAACGCAGAATACATTAAACTGTTTCAACGGACTGCAATCCTTTTAAAACAAACACTGTGAGTTCCCAAAGGTTGTATGTATCTCAGAGTTCAAACGAAAGTGATGGGGCTCAAGGAGTTTAGCCACTGTTGCATTTCCATTAGGGATGGCAACCAATTGGGAACATTGTCGACATTTCAACCCCAACCTATCTCCTCAGGACGTCGTCATCTAACGACCACACCAAAGATGGTCTTGTTTGCGGTGTCTGATTTCACCAGATGGCTAGGGCTAGGGATGGTGATATCGGGCTTGCACTGAAAAGTCGCCACGTCTTTCACTAAGACTGGGAACTCAACATGCTCCTTTCATTGATGTGCTCCAAGCACCTGCATACAGGGACCAAGTTAGGCCCACTGAAAAAGAGTACATTAAGGGCCAGATGTAGGAAGCCTTTCGCGCCTCGCAAACTGCTAAAAACGCAGTTTGCGAGGCGCAAAAGGCTGAACGCGATGAAGAATCACATTTTGCGAGTCAGTACCGACTCGCAAAATGTGATTCAGACTCTCAAATAGGAAGGGGTGTTCCCTTCCTATTTGCGACCGCATCACGATGTAGAGTTGCTTTGTGACCGTGAAAGCGGTCGCAAACCAACTCGCAGTTTCCATCCACTTGAAGTGGATGGTAACTCATTCGCAAAAGGGAAGGGGACCCCTTCTCCTTTGTGAATGCACACAAAAATATTTTTTCAGAGCAGGCAGTGGTCCTATGGACCACTGCCTACTCTGAAAAAACCGAAACAAAAAGGTTTCGGTATTTTTTCTTTTTGCAGCTCGTTTTCCTTTAAGGAAAATGGTCTGCAAAGAAAAAAAAAAACTGCTTTATTTAAAAGCAGTCACGGGCATGGTGGTCTGCTGTCTAGACTCGCTATGGGGTCGCAAACTGTGACCCACCTCATAAATATTCATGAGGTGGGTCTTTGCAACCCCATAGCGAGTTGCAGAAGGTGTCTGAGACACCTTTCTGCATACCAGTTTGCGAGTTGCAATTTGCGAGTCGGAAGGACTCGCAATTTACAAGTCGCAAATTGGTTTGTAACTACATCTGGCCCAAAATCCTGATTTCGGAGCATTGCAAGATTCCACATCGAGGATGCATCACACAGTGGCGGCTCTGACAAGCTTCGAGGCTTAGATGCAAAGTCTTGCTTCATCATCAAGGATACAGTCGACGAGGTCCTTGTGAAACAAAATCCTACATCAAATATGCATCGCACACCAGTGATTCTGAAGAAGCTGCGGGGCTGTGATGTGGAGTTCTGCGTCATTGCAGAGGATGCCATCACCAAGGTACTTGTGATTTGAAACCTTGTGTCAAGTAGGCATCGCTGCGGTTCCTTGGAAACTGCAGGCTGTGTTGTCAAGTCCTGCACCAGGGATGCATTGCACAGTGGTGTTTCAGAAACAGAGCTGCAAGGAGGTGCGCTGTGGTGTTCTTCCCACAGGACCACAGCTACTCTGGCAGAGAATCTTCAGGTCCACTTCCAATGGTCCAGAATGAGGGAGGCACCACTTGGGGGCAGGACTCACAGCAGACAGAGTCCAGGTGCTAGGTTCAAGGTGGTTGGAGCCTTTCTCGTCCCTGAAGCTTCAGATCAGGAGGCAAGACAACTATGCCTTGGGGTAGCTCTGGTGGTCCTCGGATCAAGATGCAGGTCCACTTCTTCTTAATGAGGCAGCAGGGCAACAGAATAGCAGTCCTTCTGGCACAGCAGCTCAGCAGTTTTTCTGAGTATTCCACAGGTCCAGCAGTATACTGAAGAGTTGGGTCTGAGGGTCCAATATTTATACCAAGTTCCAGCTTTGAAGTAGGAGAATGCTCTGGAGGTTTTTACCCCCAGAGGTGTTTAGAATTTTCTTACTCCCTGTCCTGGTCCCAGCTTGTTTGAGGTCACAAAAGGCAAGTGGCAAATCCTTTGTGAGTGTGCCCATGCAGAGCCCATGCAATGTGCAAGTGTGGCAGGTGACAACTCACCCCCCTCTTCATATCAGAGATAGCCCATCCTGCCAACACCTAATGCTCTTTATTTCACTGTCTGGGAGCAATACACAAAGACTGCCAGCTACAGATAGCTAGTTGACACAGGATGCAGGCTGCAGACGCCAAATGGTTGGGACAAGAAAATGCCAACTTTCCAAAAGTGACTTCAAATCTAACTTTACCATTAAAGAAGACTTTACTTTACAGCTCTTTAGACACCAAACAGAAAAGTAAATCTTAAAAGTAAATATTCCACTTTTTTAGCACACTACACCATGCCTTATGGCTGTTTATGGCCTGCCCTAAGGATGGCTTATATGTATTGAGAAGGATGGATTATGCCTGGCAAAGGCTTTTTGCCTGTCCGAAATGGCAGCTTAAAACTGCACACACAGCCTGCAATGGCAGGCCTGAGACATGTTTAAAGGGCTACTTACGTAGGTGGCACAATGTGTGAAGCAGGCCGACTACTAGCATTTAATTTACAGGTCCTGGGTATATGTAGTAACAGTTTACTAGGGACTTACTTGTAAATTAAATGTACCAATTGGTGGTAAGCCAATATCACCATGTTTAGACGAGCAAGCACAAGCACTTTAGCACTGGTTGGCAGTGGTAAAGTGCACAGAGTCCTAAGGCCAACAAAATCGTGATCAGCAAAATTGGAGAAGTAAGGCAAAAAGTATGGGGGAAGGCCACCCTAAGGCTGACAGGTCTAACACCTAGTTGATTAGTAATAGTTGAATTTTCAGAGTGAACAGATACATATTTAAGGTTAATTTAAATCGTATCAAACTTGTGCTCTCTCTTATCAGTGCTATAGTTCTACATTCTCAATCTAATGATTTCAAGCTTGCTTCTCATACTTCTGAAGTTCCAGGCAAGAAATAGGATTACAGAATCTCAAATGAACCTTTATAAGTACTAATGGTATTGATCCACAATTGGTGTTACCTTGGCAGTCCTTAGGTAGTACACTGTGAGTCGGAAGGGTATATGGGAACAATGCCTGACTCGATAGTGCTTTAGTCATGTTTTGGTTGGTTCCAAAGGTGTGGATAGCTGATGCCTTGAAAACATATGAATGTATTGTTATGCCTTTCATCTCCATGTTGGGTAATATGGATTTAAGGCTATTCCATTGTTCATTTCACTGTAATTCCATCCAGGAAGAGTGGCGATTCTTTCTGGAACTTTCTTGACCTTTTCACAGCAGTAAGACATGGCTAAAGCCATCTATCTTGACAAGGCCTTTCAGGATGATAAGGGTGACCTTCCCCAAACTCCACCTTACCGGTTCTCAAACTAACTGAAAGCAAGCAGAATGAAGCTGGAAATTGGTGCCACATTTACTAATCATCAAAGATAAGTTCAGACTTTAAAGCAAACAGCTAGAATGCTGCAACCTAGTAAAAAAACCCAGCCTTAAAAATATCCTCTTACCAAATGACAGTGTTAAGCAACAACAGCAACAGAATACAAGAAAGAAGAACACATGAAAGAGACAAGGGTATGACGTGATACATGAGGATAAATGCAACATAGGCAGCTTACTGGAAGTGTTGTGGTGTAGCTCTTACACGTTTTATTCAGCTTATTTATTACATTGGGCAGTTTACTACCACAACCTGTGAGTACGTTTACTCCATCTTGACTTGACTGAATAACATAGTGAATATTAGAGTGTAAGAAAAATGTCTCCTTTTTATGAATACTTTCATGAATACTTCCATTACTTTTTTTGATCATTAAAAAATAATCATAAAAGCACAAGCCATACATTAAAAATACAAATACATTTAAAAAATAAAATTACATCTGTGTAGTGTCATCCGACTATGTGCATTAGGACCCCTGTGGTTCTAGGCAAACTCAGCAAATGAATTATATAACCTGCTGGGAGATGTTAATCATTTATTAATGGTTATGCCATAACCAAAGTGCAGTGTGTGATCATATTCTGAGGGATAAGGACATCTGTTATGGAGCTCTGTGTTTGGCATGTTTATTTGCATGATCCCAGACTGGGGAGGACGCTACAACTGGAGACGAGTAGGGAATACGTGCCCTGAATAAATAGGACTGCTCCCCCTGAGAATTTGCAATGATACAGCAAACTGCTTGGATGAGAAGCAGTTCAAAGTTGGCGTATGTGGGGTCAAAGCCCTGATCCAGCCCATATATAGCCCTCAAAGAGGTTAAAGGAGGGCAGCATTCGAAAAGCCTACCAGAATCTGCTGGTAAGGCTGAAAAACTGTGTTGTGCTATAACACAGAGCCATCATCGATACAAAGAGAAACGCTAAAGGCAGTGACAACCACGAATGATGCAAAAAGCTAAATGCAACAATGATCAAGTTTCAGAAATGGAACTGTTACCCACCCTCAAGAAACAAGACAATGATCTGCGACCTCAGAGCAGGCATGATGACCCAAGTGTGAGCACCTTCTGCAGGCAGGTCGCTCCCCGCTCCTCCGCCCAGCGCCACCTCCTCACCGTCCTTTCCCTTTTCTCTTTTCTCCTTCCAAATTTCCTGCCACTGCGTCCCCTGCGGCCCCTCCCGCCTCCCCCCCTCCTCCTCACCGTCCGTTTTCTGATTTCCCAAAGGAATCCCCTGCTGCTGCGTCCCCTGCGGCCCCTCCCGCCTCCTCCTCACCATCCGTTTTCTGATTTCCCAAAGGAATCCCCTGCCGCTGCGTCCCCTGTGGCCCCTCCCACCTCCTCCTCACCGTCCGTTTTCTGATTTCCCAAAGGACTTCCCTGCCGCTGCGTCCCCTGCTGCCCCCCACCCTCCCCAGCCTTCCCATTTGTCCAGCCCTCCCTCCTCCCAGCTGCCACTCCCTCCCCCCCATTTATGACAGCCACGGCGCGGATGCGCCGCTGGCGCGCCAAAGGCAAGCCCATCTGCGCCCCTCCGCGCCAAGACCGCGCCCAGCGCCAGTCCCCCTGGCCTTCTCAAATAAACCTTCTCCCCCCTCACCCTCCACTCACTCAACCCAGGCCCTTGCCCCACCTGCACCCTTTCCAGCCCCACACACACTCACGGCCCCTTCACCTGCCTCACCTGTCATTTCTCCTGCTCCTCACCCCTCACACCACACACCAAACATAGCGACCCCCGACAACAAACACAACACCCCAACACAATACACACCTACTCTGCCCCCACCCCACCAACCAGCCCAGCCACACACCACCCCACAACCAGAACACACCCCACAACAACACCCTCATGCACCACACCAACACCACCCACCTCAACTGCCTGCTCCTCAACACCAGCTCCCTTCTCAAACATGCCATAGAACTCTGGGTCCTCATCACATCACACTCACCTGACATCATCTTCCTCACGGAAACCTGGGCCAACCCCTCCTCGGAACCCGACATAGCCATCGCCACCCCCAAGGGATACAAACTCCAACGCAAAGACCGCCTCAACAGGCCAGGGGGTGGCATTGCCATCCTACACAGGGACACCATCAAGGTCACCACCAGCTCCCAAGACACTATTGACAACACAGAACACATACACTTCCTAATCCACATTAACAACAACTCCACCCTCAGAGGTACACTAATCTACAGACCACCAGGACCACGCCCGCCTTCTGCGACACCATCACCGACACCATTAGCTCGCTCGCCCTCACCTCCACAGACTACATCCTCCTCGGTGATTTCAACTTTCACTTGGAGAACCTACAAGACAACAACTCAACATCCCTCATAGACAACCTCACCAACCTCGGACTCAAACAACTGGTCACCACACCCACCCACTCAGCAGGACAC
The DNA here is from genome assembly GCF_031143425.1 of Pleurodeles waltl. Classification (NCBI taxonomy): domain Eukaryota; kingdom Metazoa; phylum Chordata; class Amphibia; order Caudata; family Salamandridae; genus Pleurodeles; species Pleurodeles waltl. Next base: position 1,130,818,091 of record NC_090448.1, read on the forward strand.
ATGCTCAACGCAATTTTCATCTCAAGCCAACACATAGCCTACACCCACACCACCGAACTCCTCTGGACTGACCACCTGTGCATCCACTTTGCCTTCACCAAAGCCCCCACACACCACCATCAACACACCACACCCTACCGCATGTGGGACAAGATCCCCACAGAACGCCTGAACTCCCAACTGGCTCACAACCCCCCCCACACCAACAACCCCAACACAGGAGCACACAACCTCTCGAAATGGATCACTTCCTGCACAGACACACTAGCCCCCGTCAGAAAACACATCGCCACCCGCAACATCAAGAACGCCCCATGGATAACCCCTGAACTCCAAGACTCCAAGCACAAATGCCGCAAAGCGGAGAAAATATGGCGACAAGAACCCTCTACAACCAACTTCTCCACCCTCAAAGCCACCATTCGCACCCATCTCCAACTCATACGCACCGTCAAAAGAGACCACTACAAGACACTCCTTGACAACAACTCTCAAAACAGCAAAGAACTCTTCACCATCATTAATGAACTAGCCAAACCCAAAGCCAGCAACATAGACCCTTCACACACACAGCCCCAATGTGACGCCCTCTCCAACCACTTCCACCACAAAATCCTGGACATCCACAACAGCTTCATACCACACACACCCACCACACCCACCCCTCACTCACCCAACTCAACCCCCACTCATGATCCCCCCACCACACTCACCACCTGGGCCCCCACCACACACGAAGAAACCAAAAAAAACATGAACTCCATCCACTCCGGATCCCCCTCCGACCACTGTCCACATCGCATCTACAACAAAGCCAGCCCAACCATCGCCCCTATACTCCACGACATAATCAACTCCTCCTTCGACTCCGCCACCTACCCAGACCCCTGGAAGCACTCTGAAATCACCGGTCTCCTAAAAAAAAAAACAAAGCCGACCCAGAGATCCTCTCCAACTATCGCCCCATCTCCCTCCTCCCTTTCACCGCCAAGGTTGCCGAGAAACTAATCAACACCTGCCTATCCCACTACCTCAAAGAAAACAACACTCCTGACCCCTCACAATCTGGGTTCCGCAAGAACCACAGCATGGAAACCGCCATCATCGCATGCACTGACGACATTAGGACCAAAGTCGACAAAGGCGAGTCCGTCGCACTCATCCTCCTGGACCTCTCCGCAGCCTTTGACACTGTCTCCCACCACACACTCCGCACACGCCTCCACAACATAGGAATTTGCCATAAAGCCTTAGACTGGCTCACCTCCTTCATCACTGACCAGACCCGGAGAGTCCGCCTCCCACCTTTCCACTCCACCACCACCAAGCTCAGCTGCGGAGTCCCCCAAGGGTCCTCTCTCAGCCCCACACTCTTCAACATTTACATGATCCCCCTAGCCAACAACCTCCGATCACACGGAATCACTATCCTCTCCCACGCAGATGACACCCAACTCATCCTCTCCCTCACCCGCAACCCCACCACCGCCAAAACCAACCTACACGCAGCTCTCCTCGACATTGCCAACTGGATGACAACTAACCACCTCAAGCTTAACTCCAACAAAACCGAGATCATCATCTTCGGCCCCAACAAAACCGTTGGGACGACTCCTGGTGGACCACCACCCTAGGACCCGCACCCTCCCCAGCAAGCCACGGACGCAACCTCGGCATCATCCTGGACCTCTCCCTCTCCATGACACAGCAAATCAATTCTCTAACCTCCTCCTGCTTCCACACACTCCGCACTCTTAAAAAATCCTTCAAATGGATTCCCCCAAAGACCAGGAAGACAGTCACCCATGCACTCATCAGCAGCAGACTAGACTACGGTAACGCCCTCTATGCTGGCACCACACTCAAACTCACATGCAAACTCCAGAGAATCCAGAACACAGCCGCACGCCTCGTCCTTGGCCTCCCCCGCCACGAACGAATCGCACCACACCTCAAAACCCTTCACTGGCTCCCCATAAACAAGAGAATCACATTTAAGATCCTCATCCATGCACACAAATCCCTCCACAACACCGGCCGTACATACCTCAACGAAAGAGTGAACTTCCACACTCCCACCCGCAACCTCCGATCATCCAACCTCGCTCTAACCACAGTCCCCCGCATCCAATGCACCACCACAGGAGACAGGTCCTTCTCCTACCTCGCCCCCAAAACCTGGAACTCCCTCCCCATCAACCTCCGCAAAACCAAAGACCTCCTGCTCTTCAGAAAGAACCTCAAAACATGGTTGTTCGAACAGTGAGCCTCCTACACCCTCCCCCAAGCGCCTTGAGACGCTCATGGGTGAGTAGCGCGCTTTACAAATTTTTTTGATTGATTGATTGATTGAGTGCTTGCAGAACTCACAGATCCAGGTAAATAGCGGCAGCCATCTGAACAGCGAATACTCTCAACGGTAGCAGAAAAGAGTGCAAAGTACAATGAACTATGTTTCTGAAACCACCACCACCATTCAACACTGCAAAGAAGCAAAATATTGGAACCAGATGTACTGCATGGTTCAAGATGTTCAATTATTTCTTAGATGCCCTATAAGAAGTAGATGATAAGAAAATCATTAAGTATTTAAAGAACATTGCCAGTGATGGAGTGAAGGATGTGCTGAAGAAAATTTCACGGACTGATGCAATGATGCTGATCACAACAGATCAAAGAGGCATTGGGTACTAAATTCAATCCGATGAAGAATGTTGACTATGAAAAGTAAATTTGTAATGAAGTGAAACAGCAAGCTGGTGAAACGATGGATGAGTTTGTTGAAAGACTTGATGTGATTATTAAACACTGTAAGTTTAGTGAATGTAATGTTGAAGAAGCCATACAGCTCAGAGTCATTGATGGCTGTCTTTCAGACTCTTTCAGAAGACGCATGTTGAGAGAGACAGTCAGATTAGAGAAATTATTAATTAGATGAAAGAACAGATGGACAAGCTGCTAATATGGAAGCTGGAACAGTGAATAAGGAATCAGCGTTGGTCATGAAAAGTAAGCAAAAGTACAAGGTAGATGGTAGATGCATGCAAGTCGACGCCTTCAAAGAAGAAAACGTTGTCTTTCCGATGTGGATTTTCATTTTACCATGAACGTAAATGTGTAGCCATATGACAGACGTGCAAAGGTAGTGGGAAAGAAAACCACTTCAGTTTGCAAAATGAAAGAGAATCCAAATACATTACAGTGAGAAGAGAAAATGGATGCAAGAAGGTTCCCGAAGCATTCTAGCCAGGCCCACAAGGCCAAAACAACAGCACCAGTTACGACAAGTAGAAACCAGACAAAGTCAATAGTCGGTAAGCTCATCCTACAAAGGCTCTTCAACATCATCATCAAGCACCAGTGAAGAAAAGGGATGTGCGATGATGATATTGACCAAGGAATGAGAGGCGCCTGTCAGTTTGGCTGCTTGCAAGGAAGAACAAAAGACAAAGGCAAACAATCAAATGAAAAAACTGAATTCAATTGGACACTGACCAAAGATTACAATACAAGTCAACGGTTGCTGTACAACCTTTATTATAGACAGTGGTGTGTCGAATAACATCATGCCAGTTAAGAAATTCAATAGCCTGTCTCCTGTGCCACACCTCAAACCATCAAACATGAAGGTGTACACGTAGACTTCTTCTAAACCTTTGCAGAGTCAAAAGTAATTCACAGTGACAATGCAACAGTATCAGTGCAAGCACCAAGCCATGTTCTTTAAGGAACTTCGTCCAGTGCATGCCTACTCAGTTTTGCCACTGCAGCTAACATGGGACTGATATCTCTCAATTACAACCTCCTCACACAATCTGAAATTGTGAGTCAGTTTCCATTATTGTTTCATGGGCTAGGAAGAAACAAGACAATGAAAGTGCAACTTCACATTAATGAGGACATTTGCCCTGTTGCCCATTGGCACCACTTGCAAGAAGCTGTTGAGAAAGAAGTAAAAATGCTGCTGAAGCATGACATAATTGAGTGCTCCGCGGTCGTAGACCATGGGGTTTACCCATAGTGGGGATGCTAAAAAAGGACAGTAGAGGTGCAATGACCATCTGTGTTGAAATGCACCAGGCCAACAAAGCAATCGACAGAGAAAGATATCCTGGTGCACACATTGTGGACATGATCATGCAACTGAATGGTGCTAAAGTCCTCTTCCATCTTGACCTGAAGGAGGGATGTTATCAACTTAAGTTGGAAGAGAACTGCAGCTACATCACTACTTTTGTGACTTATGTTGGTTTGTTCAGAAACAAAAAGTTGAGTTTTGGAGTGTCGTCAGGTGCAGAAATAATTCAGGCTGTTATACGATGAATAATTCAACCTGTCACTCATGCTTTTAATTACAGTTATGACATACTGATATTTGGAGAAATGAAAAAGAGCATGAGAAGGGCCTTGCATAAATGTGCCAGTTACTCGCTGATGCAGTTCTCACTCTGAACACAGATCAAACTTAAATTCTTTGGGCACATATTCACTGATGTGGGAATGACTTCTGACCCAGATAAGGTGCAAGCACACTCAGCTACTTGCCCCCCACAAGATGTCACCAGGCTGAAAACCTTCTTAAGCATGGCCAGGTATGCTCATGGTACATTTGCAACCTTGCTAGACTTGACAAAATGAAATGTCCCTTTCCAGTGGTCTGCTGAATGTGATCAAAGCTTCAAAGCATAAAACATGTGATTGAGAATGCAACAGAGATAGCCTATTTTGACCATGTGTTACATACTGAGATCATAGTAGATGCAAGCCTGGTGGGGCTGGGGGAAATCCTCACTCAACATTATGGTCATCCGAATATTCAGAGACACATTGTGGCCTTTGCCAGTTGAAGCATGTCTGACATAAAAATGTGCCTATTCTCAGCTTGAGAAGGAAAGCTTGGCTATAGTGTGGCCTATGAACACTTTCATGTGCTTTGATACAGAAAACGTTTCACTGTCATTATAGATCACCAGGCGCTGCTCACTATTTTTGGAGACCCAAAAGCTAAGATGGCCCCTCGCATTGAGAGTTGGAGGTTGCGACTGCAAGAGTATGACTATGCAATTGTAAACAAGCATAGTAAAGATTAGAACCATGCTGATCACTTTTCACGAGTACTACTACATCATCACAGTGCGACAGCCAAAATGACTGAAGAGTACTTCAACTTCATTGGGAGATTGAGCACACCAGCAGCCCTATCCACTGAACAGATTATTGCTGCAACCATTGCCGGAAGAGGATCACTCATCCTTTTGCTGCCAATGTTAAATTTAAAAAAATCAAAAATGTACCAGATGAACTGTCTCTGACCAAGGAAGGTGTTGTATTGAGAGGCTTGAGAATCGTCATACATGAGAGCATAAGATAGCAAGTCATTGAACTAGCCGATGAAGGACATCATGGCATTGTGGACACCAAAAGAGCACTAAGAGCCCGAGTGTGATTCCCGTGGCTAGACAAGTGAGTTGGAGGGAACTAAAAGAGTGCCATATTTGCAACTGCCTTTCCTTCAAATTGACACATCCATTGACAATGTGTGACCTTCCTAAACAGTTTTGAAAAGAGTTGCAGTTGACTTCTTTGTGCCCTTAGGAAATGGACATCATCTCATGGTAATCACTGATAAATAGTCATGCATTCCTATAGTAGTGGAGCTATCATCAACAATCCATGACAAGGTCATTGAGCAGCTGGATGATATCTTTGCAGCGTTGGATATCCCTGTTGTTCTCAAATCTGACAATGTCCAGAGTTCATTAGTAAAGAATTCAAGGAGATTCTAGGCAAACTAAATGCCAAGCATCACAAGAGTACACCTCTGTGGCCCGAGCCAATGGCGTTGTGGAATGATTCATGGGTACCCTCAATATAGTCTTACAAAGAGCATTGATTGAGGGGGTCAATTTAAACTAAGTCCTGTGTCAACCCCTCCGTGCTTATCATTCAGCTCCTCACTCCACAACTGGTGAGAGTCCTATCACTTTGCTATTAGGGAGAGCAACCGGAACCACACTGCCACAGTGGACAGTGGACTGACCCTTGAATGTTGATAAGGTTTGTGTCACAGACTCTTCTTGAAAGTGCAAAATGAAAACATATAACGATCAACATCAGGAAACAGTCTTCGATGGAGGTGACTGGGTCCTGGTCAAGCAGAAATAAAAGTGAAAAACAGACACTCTGTTTGCTGTTGATCTTCAGAGGGTGGTGATATGCAAAGGGCACATGGTGACGGTGCATCTTCCTAGAAAGACCATGACACGGGACTCATCACACTTTAAGCAGCTACCTTGTCGTTCATCAGCTCATGCAATTATGGGTGAGACGATCCCGCCTGTCAGTCCAGATCAGGAATCAGAACCTGTGCCATCGATGCACAACCAAACTGCATCTCAACCACTTCAAACCACTCAAACTGGCTGACTAGTGCAAGTGGCTCAGCGAAGTATTGAAGGAATTTAATGTTACTGTTGTTTATACTTTTTATTTAACAAAGGGGGAGATGTAGTGTTGTGAGACTATGTGCACTGCCACCCTTGTAGTTCTAGGTGGACTCAACAGAGGAACTACGTAGCCCTTTGGGAGGTGTTCAGGTGTGGTGATTAATGTTTATGACATGATCAAAGTGCAGTGCATGATTGTATACTGAGGAAGAAAGACATCTGTGATAGAGCTCTGTGAGTGACGTGTTCATTTGCCTGCTCCTGGGAAGCGGAGGACGCTACAATCTGATCAATAGTATATACAACTGGTGGCTTTAAAACATGAGTGATTATCTTTCACACAGGGCTTATACTTAAGAAAAGAACGTACACTAAAACAGACCACAGGTGAATTGAGCTGTGTAAAAAAAAGCAACGCACGCTTGCATCAAGGCAGCTCAGAGTCTCTCAGAACACAGAAATTAAATATCTTTTCATGTAAAGTTGCTAATAATTTCTAGAGAACATAAAATGCAGTAAACTCAGGGCAGTATACTTGTCAGAAGGACAAGTCAAAATGAAGCAGGAACTGTAATGGCCAAGAGGGAAACATAAAAAAACATCTGAGAATCCCTAATCTAAATCTAGTTAGGATTATTCTATTCCAACTGTTACACACCAAATCGATTCTAGATATGGCAGCACCTCCACTCTTTCCAGGAGATCGAATCAGGACATATTGAGCTCTGATAGGTTTAACTACTTCCGTAGCTTCCTTCCTGCCACATGGATGCCAAACATCGTCTTTCTTCACCAGCTACGATCCAAACCATTTAAATCATTTGGATTTGGGAAAATTGAATATCTGCCTTACCTATTATAGACCTGTCCAATGTAACAAAGCCACAAGATCTGTGGGCCCCATCACAGGACAAACAGTCCTTTATGACCTCTGGTAACGCGTCCAGCCCTTATAAATTACCTGTACCTGGACACGTTGGAGGTCAGTGAATCTTTTAACCGAGTCGGGCTCTCCTCATCCTAAAATAGTCGAGTCACTCAGATCAATAATCAATAACTACTGTAATCGGTAATCAATACCCAATTAATAGGTCAATATAGCACATCAGAAATCAATAACAGTTTGTATTTCGGCGCACCATGACCTTTCAGTCATGAATAACTACACCAGTTTATTAAAAGTTAGTGAATTTATTTCCCTATATTAACAAAGCTAGCACGATATATATATGTCTCAACACCAATTGATATATGTATATGAACATTACTAGCTGTCCATAACGGTGGAAGAAACGCAATCTACGCAAAATCTGGATGATGATACACTCTGTTATAGCAATGCAAATCACCAATGTGACTAACTGTATTTGACTAATTGCATACATTCGGTCAGCATAACAAGATTTCAATTCTTCATGATACATTGAATGAATACCTCGACTAACCTCTAATTAGCATTGGCATGTGGGGCTTCATGCGAAACGAATTTAGTCAACACAAATTTGGAAAACTTCTAGCTAGGGCCCTGTCAAAATAGCAGTTGGTACCTAAAAGGAAAAACACAATGCATAATACATTTATCCTTTCATATTTACCAAATACAATCAGCATTCAAGAAAAGTCTTCGTCCTTCAGGTACCGGTTGATCAGCATAGGGCAAGTTTCGAAGGGGCAAAGTTAAGGGCAAGTTTCCTTGCAGCGGCAAGGAGAATGGGGCAAAGTTACTGCATAGGCAAGACGGGGCAAATCAAAGTTAAAGTCTCTAGGGTGAGAATTCTTAAGTCTCTTTCTCTCGAATAGAGAAAAGGGTATCAGGGTGTCGTCCAAAATGGAGTCTGGCATCAGGCTTCAAACTGGCATCGAGGAAAATGGCTGACTTCTCTTGGTCCGGTGGGTTTAAGTAAGAAACATTCCAAATTCTGCAGGGTCTTCCATTGGAGGGTTCATAGGTTGGCTTCAAATTGTCCAATGAAAAATTGCCTTTTACTAGAACTTATTTGTGCATACATTAGCCTTGGAGCCTTGGAACACAAATTGTCTCATGGTTTGCCAATTATTTTACTATCTGTACCTTCATTGTCCGCACCTGCAGAGACTGACCTTGTCTCAAAGGGGATGTAACCGGCCTAGCACGAAACCTTGGAGATAAGTGTACCAGCCAGTTTCTACTGGAAAAATACAACTTCAAGCAAGACTATATGTTTCATTAATTCAAGGAAAAAAAGAATCACGCAGTTAGAATTTGAAGCCAAGCAACTAGGCCAAAGCCTATACTAAATTTAAGCTAAGCAAAACAGTTTTCAAACAAGAAATCATGGCATACATTTGCGATTATGACTGATTACTACATTTTCAATACTTCATGATTAATAAAGCTCGTTTACAATGATGGCGAACTACCCCGAGGGCACATTTTCCCTTGTATATTATTTCTTTTACTAACATCACTCTATATTATATGTTTGATTATGCAATATGTATGAATATATGTAGGACCCTCTTTTTCTGCGTCATCAATCCCTCCTCTGATGACTAATTATGTCATCACATCAAGTCTACCCACAAATTTTATTCCATTAAAATTCTGTATAGTAATTTGGCACTTCGGTCAATTCCCTTTTTCTTTTAGTCCCTTTTGATTTTTCTCTATAAATTTCCACCATTTTGTTTTCTATCTTCTCCTCTCTCTTTCTTTTGTTCCTTGCTTTTATTATTTTAATAACTTTCCTTATTCCCCAAGGACCTAATAAACAAATTAATACTATTAATATTCCCTTTACTATCTTTAATAACAATCCGTTCCAAACGTTGCTGAGCCAATTTCCCACAGAAGCAAATCCCTTTCCAACCTTCTCCCAAACTCCGGGCTCTTTCAATTCCTTCAAATCTACGCTTTCTTTGGTTAAGTTCGTAAGCATTTTTCTAATTTTTCCACTACTGTCTGGTATATAAGTACAGCAGTGACGTGTACCAAGCATTTTGCAAACGCCGCCATCCTTTGCTAAAAGAATGTCTAAGGCAAGCCGATTTTGAAGAGTCATAGCTCTTTCTGCAGCAAGTTCAGCATCCATCAGGATTATAGCTCCTGAAAACTTTGTCAGCATGTTATCCACAATAGTAGACAACTTTCGTATTTTGATTGAATTCAATATGACTCCTACTGAAGGAATCAATGCTCCAAATATGTCTCCTACCACACCAGAAGCTGTCTCCCTTTTCCGAACACGATGTGATTCAGACAGCTTTGGAAATTTCTTTAAGTCATCTAGTTGGTAAACCTTTGGGAACACTATTCCCAAATAACACCTCCCATACCATCCTTTGGGAAGACGATAATCGGCGTTGAGTCCACAAATATAATATACTCCAGGAATAACTGGATCTTGTCCATTCAGCATGAACGTCCACTTAGACTGAAATGCATATGTATGTTTACATTCTCTCGTTCCCACAAAAACTGTGTCATAATATGATGGAAATCTATGTATACAAAATCTGCCTACATGCAATGTATCTAAAGCTATTTTCCCTTGTGTTTTTATTGCAGCAAAAGCATAATTATCCACAGACGTCCTTTCGTGTAATTCCCTCTCTAATTTCTCCTTCATTTCATTCTTCCTATCATCAGTGCGATCTAAAAATTCTATTTCTACTGGTGAAAGCAAGCATGTAAGGTTCTCTCTATGTGCGTGAGCTGTGTGAAAAGGTGACATTGGTTCAAAGAATTCCCTCATTAATTTGGCATACCAATCTCTAGCTATTTTACTCAAATGCCCTATTATGGGGACATATGCAAAAGTAACATCATAATTAGTGTAGAAATAATGAATATCCTTTTGACCATAAAATCTGGAAGCTATAATACTACATGTAATTCCATATGTAAGAGGCATGCTGTGATATGTTACCCCTTCCACTACTGAGGTAGGTATTTGCGTACACACATAACAATCTTTCGCATCCATGGTCTCAACATACTCACTCAGCAAGCGATAGAAAACGTTAGATGAAAGTTCCTTTTTATCATGCAAGTGTCTCTCGTCTTGTTCGAGTCTTTTCAGAGCGGTTAATTCAGTAACAATAGTAGGTTTAGAAGTAGTAGCATCATTCGTCTCTTTCTCATTCTTCCCATGCATTCCAAGAGCTATTACTACGATGATTAGTACGCATGCAATTAATAAACCTATACACATGTATTTACAATACTTCATTTTACGCCCCTGTGTAGTGTAACTAGTCATGATCTGTAAAGAATCAGAAAGTTGAAGGCACTCTATCAAAGCGGTTTCGCAGATATTTACAAAGCTGAACGAGTTCAATGTTCACACAGTTTTCTTTAGCAGCTTAGTCTCTTATCGGTTAGCAGCGTTGTCTCAAAATCGGTTTCAAAGTCAATCAGGTTAACAATGTCTTAGCCGGTTGAAAAGTCAATCAGGTGACCAATGTCTTCAATCAACAGAGTCCATAGAACTTTTGTTTCCAAAGTGTAGTTCTGCTTCTTCGTTCTCGAGACTAAGGGATACGAATTCGTCTGACCAGTCGTTATTGGCTATGTATGCCCACTCCGGACCGGAATACCTTCTGCTCGGTATCCTTTTTCTTTTCAATTTTGCATCTCTCTTTGATTCTTTCTCACTGGTACTTTCCTCTTTGGCCAAGTCCTTTTCTTCACTTGGTGTTGGTACTACGACAGACACTTCCTTTCTTTTCTCTTTCACTCTTGGCCCTTCACTGTCGTTCAACGCTTCTCTAGTTCTTAATTTTACTGGCGATATGCTTGGTCTTCTTTTCGCACTGGGTCCACTTGATGGACCTGCAATCTCTTCTGAAGGATTTTGAGCAGTTTTGTTCTGTTCTGCCTTGTCCCCTCCTTCTGGGGAGTCAATCAGGTTTTCCTTTTCTTTTTCTGTATCGTCTGCTTCTGGGAAAGCCCTCCTCTGATCAGGCTCTCCTGCTTCTTCACCTGTTTCGAGCCCTTTGTCACCGTTACTTTCTTCAGGCTCTTTGTCACTTTCAGCTGCTTCAGGCTCTTTGTTACCTTCAGCTGCTTCGTCGCTTTCTGAGGCTCCTCCTTGGTCTTCCCCAAGGGAATCAGTTGCTTCGTCCTCAGAGAATATTTCTCCCTCCTCTATTTCTGCCTGTTCGCTTTTAGTTCTTTGTCGCTCTGTCTCAGCGCTTGGCACTTTGTTATCAGGTACTGGTAACTTCAGCGCTTCAACTTCCTCGTCTGTGGGACACAATACCCTCTTTGTGTGACTGGTGTGAATCCAATTGGGAACTCCCGCACACTTCACAGCAGTGGTAGTCGTCAGAATCACTTGGAAAGGTCCTTTCCAACGGGGTTCCAAACACGACTTCCTCACGTGCTTCTTTATCACGACCCAGTCACCTGCTTTCAGGGTGTGTCCTGGACCTTGGATCGGTGGCAAGGTGGTTGCCTCCACCTGGTGAGAGAACCACATCAGCTAGACCTTTGCAGTAGTCTAACACCATATCATCTGTAATATTCAAAAGTGCATTTGCAGGAACTACTGGAAGTCTCATAGCTCTGCCCATGAGAATCTCGTGTGGAGACAGTCCAGTCTTTCGGTCAGGGGTGTTTCTCATTGACATTAACACCAAAGGCAATGCGTCGGGCCATTTCAAGTTTGTTGATGCGCATATTTTCGCCATTCTTGATTTCAATGTGCCATTCATTTGCTCCACTAGACCTGATGCTTCAGGGCGGTAGCTACAATGCAGCTTTTGCTCAATGTTCAGTGCTGCACAAAGCAATTTTATTACTTCATTATTGAAGTGACTTCCCCTATCTGATTCTAAAGAGATCGGGAATCCAAAACGTGGTATTAGCTCTCTCAAGAGTAGTTTTGCAACTGTGAGACTATCATTTCTGCGTGTAGGGTATGCTTCAATCCAGTGACTAAAAATGCACACAATCACCAACACATACTTCAAGCCTCCATGCACAGGCATCTCAAAGAAGTCCATTTGCATCCTGCTGAATGGACCCCCTGCTCTTCCAATGTGACTCAAATTTACTACGGTTCCCTTCCCTGCGTTCATCTGTTGGCAAATGACGCAACGGTGGCAAACTGCTTCAGCAACTTGACGGAATTTGGGGTTAAACCAATCAGTTTTAAACAACCTAATCATGGCATCCCTCCCAAGATGAGCTTGTCCATGGTAAAATCTGGCTATCTGTGTCAAAAGGCTATTTGAAAGAACGAATTTCCCTTCACTTGAAACCCATAATTCATCTAGTCTCTTTACACATTGTGATTTGGTCCACGAGAGTTTCTCATCCTCACTGACATCATTCTGTAAGGATTTCAATTCGTCCATTGTATCTATAACCTTTAGAGCAAATATTTCGCTTTGTTCAAGTTCTGGTTCACTTATCAAATTCCATTCATCCCTGAGCAATATACAGTTCAATGCGCAAAACCTTGCGACTTGATCCGCATATCCATTTCCCAGGGAAACATAGTCTTGTCCCTTCGAGTGTGCACTGCATTTCACCACTGCTACTTCCCCTGGTAACTGAATGGCATGTAACAATTCTCTTATTCTTTCACCATTTTTCACTGGTGACCCTGAAGAGGTTATGAAGCCTCTCTGTGACCACAATTGTCCAAAATCATGCACTATTCCAAACCCGTATTGGCTGTCAGTGTAAATAGTAACTTTCATCAATGCAGAAAGTTGGCAAGCTCTAGTAAGGGCTACCAATTCTGCTACCTGTGCTGAGTAAACCCCTTGAAGCCAAGAGGCTTCCAGAACACCTGTTACAGTACATACAGCGTACCCTGCTTTCAATACACCCAGTGCATCTCTTAAACATGAACCATCAACAAAAATTATTTGATCATTTTCTTCTAATCTGGTATCTTTGATATCAGGCCTTGGTTTGGTGCAAAATTCAGTCACCTGAAGACAGTCGTGCTCGATGTCTTCAGCGTTCTCAATTTCAGCATTTTCACTGGGAAACAAGGTTGCTGGATTCAACGTAGTGCACCTTTTCAGCTGCACATTAGGTGATCCCAGAATTATTGTTTCGTACCTTGTGAGTCTAGCACCAGTCATGTGCTGTGTTCGGGAACGTGTCAAAAGTATCTCGACTGAGTGAGGGACCATGACTGTTAAAGGGTGTCCCATCCCTATTCCTTCACTCTGAGTGAGGCTGATACCAACTGCGGCTACGGCGCGCAAGCACCCTGGCAGTGCTGCTGCGACCGGATCCAAAGTAGCTGAAAAATATGCTACTGGTCTGTTTACGCCACCATGGGCTTGGGTCAAGACAGACAAGGAACATGCATCACGTTCATGACAAAACAATGTGAAAGGTTTTGTGTAGTCAGGCATACCTAAAGCTGGAGCCCTGCACATGCATTCTTTCAATTCAATAAACGCATCCATCTCCTCTCCTTTCAGTTCAATTTCATCCAATGCATCCTTCTGGGTCAGTTTCAGTAAAGGTTTTGCTAGAGTTGAGAAGTTGGGAATCCATTGGCGACAATAACTCACCATTCCCAAAAACTTCCTCACCTCCCTCCTCGTCTTTGGGGGACTCATTTGAAGTACACTTGTTATTCTTTCTTTCATTATTCTCCGTGACCCTTTCTCTATTTGGTGACCCAAATACTTCACTTTCTTCCGGCAGAATTGTAATTTTGAAGGAGACACCTTGTGTCCATTTCTTCCCAAATGGTTCAATAGGGCAATGGTGTCAGCTGTGCAGTCACTTTCTGTCCTGGATGCAATCAGTAAGTCGTCAATGTACTGTACTAGGGTTGACCCGAATGGTAATTCCAACGCTTCCAAATCTTTCTTTAGAATCTGATTGAAAATTGACGGTGACTCCGAAAACCCTTGAGGAATTCGACACCAACTGTAAACTCTGTCTAAGAATTTGAAACAAAAGAGAAATTGGCTGTCCTCATGAAGAGGCACCGAAAAGAATGCTTGTGACAAGTCGATGACTGAGAACCACTCGGCATCACAAGGGACTTGAAACATTATCACAGCTGGATTTGGTACTACAGGGCAACATTTTATTATTATGTCATTTATTTTCCTCAAGTCCTGCACAATTCGGACCTTTCCACTTGGCTTTATTAGTCCCATAATTGGTGAATTACATGGACTGCTTAACACTTCTTTCAGTACTCCCTGTTTCACAAACTCATCAATGAGTTGGGCGACTTTCATGAGGGTGTCTTGTGCCATATGGTACTGTGGGGTCTGGGGAAAGGTTACATTGGGTTTTACAGTCACTTTCACTGGTTCCACTCCTTTCACCAATCCTACCTCTTTTCCTGTCATATCCCACACTTCTTTTCCGACTGTTTCCTGTAACTCAGCTGGAATATCTGCTTCAGTGATCATCGGAAAAAGGGTAATCAGAGGATACTCTTCATCGACAGTCTCCATCTCATCCCCTTCTACACTGTCCTCCTCTTCCCCATCACTGCTCGTCTGAATTCTAATTCCATTGTTCGAACACATAATCGAACATCCCAATTTGCACAATAGGTCTCTCCCTAACAGTGATATCGGGCTCGAGTCACATACCACAAAATTATGTGACCCTTGATAGTTGCCAATTCTGACTTGTACTGGATCTGTGATTGGGTTTGTCAGGTACCTGTTTGCTACTCCCACTACTTGAACTGTTCTCCCTGAAAGTGGCAGATTTGGCACTTCAATGCTCCTAACAGTGGAACGTGTAGCTCCTGTGTCAACCAAGAATGAAACGCGATGACCCATAACTCTTCCCTCCACATACGGACCCTTTTGATCAACTTCCAAAGATGCTGCAAGCACACAATTTCCCTCCTCATCTGAACTTCCACTCTCACATACATTGTTTATTCCGTTCTCGCTGTGTAGTGGGAATTGGTGTACTGTGTCATTTTGACTCATTCCCTGACCCGTGACCTGTTGAGGAAGCATTGCTTGCTGCTGATTCATTGGTGCTAAGGGTATTTGCATTTGCTGATTAGGTACCATGGGAAACTGCTGTTGCATTGGCTGCAATTGTGTCATTTGCACACGGGGCATTTGCACCTGCTGCGGTTGCATGGGTTGTAGACCCTGCATCTGGTTCATATTGTTTTGAAAATTTGGGTTCGGACCTCTCAGTTTCGGTCCTCTCATAGTTTGAAATGCATTGACATCATTGTTTTGCTGACCTACACCTTCCTGCACCATCATTGGGCACTCCCGTTTCCAATGCCCGACAATTCCGCACGTGTGACATGGCATCACCTTCTTCATTGCCTGTATACCATTTGGAATCATAACGGTATTCAAATCAGGACCATTATTCACAAAACCTCCTCGGCCTCTGCCTCTCATCTGCGGCTGAAACATAGCATTTCCCTGTTGCTGCTGCTGCAGCATCTGTTGTTGAAAACCTTGCAAACCTTGTAAACCTGTCTGAGCTGCTCTGAGCTGCATCACCATCACCTTTTCCTTCAATCTTTTCTGCTTTGTCTCAATCTCATCACTGCAGTATTTTGCATAATTCAACACTTCATCGATCGACTTTGACTGCCAACAAATCAAATGCGATTTAATCATCTGGCTAATTTCAGGTCTCAGCCCTTCCACAAACCTGAACACAAAATGAAGCATGTCCTTTGGCTCAATCGTTTCCGTGCCACTGTAATTTTTAAACGCTTTCAACAACCTCTCATAATATGCGTGTATAGATTCTTTAATCTCTTGGGCGGTCCTGTCAATCCTTTGCCAATCCACATTTTTCGACGCAACCTTGGTTTTCAAGTGCTCGATCAACTTGTGGTACAAACTCATTACCGTAGGTGATGGCGCACCTGTGTCCCTATCTCTCTCTGGTTCACTCGTCGGCCAACCTACAGCCCTTTTACAATCTTCCCACAAATCAGCCGGAACCACAATCTCGAACAAGGTATTCAGGTCTTCCCAGAGACACTTCGCGAGTTTCACAAATCTATCTGTTTGTTGATACCACTCGATCGGTTTTTCTCTCAATTTGGGAAAGTCGTCCGTAAAGGATTGAATATCGCACCTGTGCCATGGTACATGCACAAGTTTTCCCCCTGCTGTCTCTCTCATTGGTAATATGGTTATCAGATCGTCATTCTGTTGTTTTTTCTCACTTCGTTCCGAAGTATTTTCCTTCTTTTTATCCTTTTTCTTGACCCACCTGCTTTCCCACTTGTCTAAACATCTCCAGACCTGTGCACTCTGCAGTATCTCTTTAAGGTGTGTTTTCATCCCTGCGGATCTCATGTGTTCAAAGTCTTTTGTGTCGAAGTCTAACCTGTAACTCATACTCAGGTGTTTAGTCTTACCTATATCAATCTCGTGTCTGTCTGCAATTTCTTGTAATTTCTTATGTATGCTGCTCACTTCTCTTGTAATCCTAGGGCACATGTATCTTAGTTCTTCCTCCGTGTATGATTCTAATCTGTTCAAACCCATTGTTCCCTCAACCAGTTCATCTGCCTCCATACCCAACCTTATTTTATTCAGGTATTCTTCTCCCTTCCCGCTGGATACACTCTGTGGGGAGTTCAAGCTGTTGAACCATTGTGTTAGCTGTTGCGCGTTCAGTCCCATCAGTGTAGCAGTTACATCAACTGCCACTGACGGTTTCTGTAATGTTTCAGTCTGTGAGGTTAATGGTACTAATAGTGGTGGATGTGACCTTATCACGGTTGACGGAGCACAAATTGGAATTGGGCTAAATTCCGACAAGGACCCAGATCCATTTGGCAGTGCCGCTATCGGAGTTGTCTCTGGAGTGGTTTCTATGCATCTTCTCCCTGTCCCATTCTGTATTATTAACCCTTGGTCGCTGGTGCTTGAATTTGCCTGTATATACAGTGGTACTGGTGGACCTACAGTGATAGGTAGGGATATTGCATCTGGATTCTGTCTGTTCCCCGAATTCTGTGGCATGTTAATCCCCACATTGTGGTTCATCATTGCTGGCATACCTAACTGGCTTTCTACTACTCGCACTTCTTGTGTCTGCTTTTGGGGCATCGAGAACTGTGTTGATTCAGCTTGAATCAATGTCGGTCTCTGATAGTTTTGTCCTCCCTGCGCCATTGAATCGGAAGTCATTCCCATGTTATGCTCATCACAACAGTGCCTTTGAACCTGTGGCTGATAGTTATCAGCAGGTTTCAATGCTGGCACGTCTGGGTACATCCTCTGGACCCGTGGTATTCGTGGTGAGAAAGGCATGTCAGAACTGTTCGGCCTCTGAGATCTTCTCAAATTTGGCGTTACATTACCCTGTATTGGTTCTGGAGGGGCAGTACTAATGCTTGAGCCTTTTTCGCTTTCCACATATGGCGGTGGGCGATCATTCAGCAATTGTATAATGAACTCCTCATCATCTGACTCGTCTCCCCTTTTCGAGTTTCTATTGCTCTCTCCCTCTCTGGACTGACTCCTGTTTGTCTTACAGGTGGCTTTCCTTCCTTCCGTCTCCGCTTCCTCGGCAATCGCTGGAAACAATTTAATTCCCTGCAATACATCTGATCTCCAAACCTTTTGTGTGCTGTCCCATCTAGCATCCGCTAGTGTCTTTTCTACTTTTCTTATTCTTGTCTCAAATTTCTTTTGTTGTTGGTTTCTAGCTATTAGCTCCCAAATTGCCAATGCCTCAAACTGTGCTGGCCTTGGGGGTACTTTCATGTCGTATAGCGCAAACCTCAGATTTTCTAAAACCCTTAGGTTAAACGACCCGTGGATAGGGAACGCTACACTTCCATGTTTTTCAGTTAATTTGCACCATTGCTTTAGCCAAAGACATGGCGCTACACCCTTTTCTTCAATGACAATGTAAGCTGGCGTACCCTGAGGCGGTGTTTCTTCTCCTACATTTGCTTTAATATAAACATCTCCCCTCATGGCACTCTTAAATGCTTTGAAAAATTTCATCTTTCCGTCTTTTGTTTTTCTAAAAATATGTAATCAATAAATGACTTTAATTCCCGGAATACTCTTCGCTTGCCTTTCCCCTTCCAATTGCGCTTCACGGACTGCGTCCAATCCGTGCGCGACCCTTCTCACCAACCGACCTATCCCAGCGCGGCTCCTAGTGACGTCACACTCACACACTGCGGCTGACAAAGTCCAGAGGCTTGTCCTCTTTTCATTCGGCTTCACTCATAAACTAATTTCTGCAATATAACGCGAGCACTTAACCAAAAGAATAAAACAGATCTGTCGGTTTACTACAGGAAGGGTAACACAATCGCTTCAGAAACCTTAGGGATTTTTCACTAGCCTCGGCAGTTATTCCATCTTTCTCGGTTTCCCACTTTCGCAAGCAAAATTTGACCCGCAAACTTTACTCTCAACTGATCAATGAACTATTCTAGTGCACTTTAGAATTCGTCAAATCTCAAAGTCGAAATTTTCTTTCACTCTGCAACATTCATACCAACTTGTTGACCACGCCCGATCAACCTATTAAACCGACCAGATCACAACATCAAACAAGTGTCACATACACTTTTCAACATACTCCGGAGTCTCTTGACCTCGCAGGGCCCGTCTCAACATCAACAACCACGTGGACAATTTTTCTCTGCTCAAAGCGCTACACACACGTGAAGTTCGACGACTTCCCTACTCTCACACCTTTGGAGGAATAGTCCTCTAATATCTTTTAACCCCTTAAATCCTCACAAACTTCTCAATTAATCTGCGGCGATAAACTGTGCAAGCGCGAAACCCTAACTTCACTCATACCGTCACTAGAAACGCCGAGACCATTCTCACACCTCCATGTCCTCCATTCGCAAGCTCCGAGATCCCGGGAAAGTCATTGGGGACTTAGGGCATCATCATCCCTCCGACTTCTTTTATCAAAGAAAATTCTAACTTGACTCTGTCTATTGTT
This sequence comes from Pleurodeles waltl, assembly GCF_031143425.1. Classification (NCBI taxonomy): domain Eukaryota; kingdom Metazoa; phylum Chordata; class Amphibia; order Caudata; family Salamandridae; genus Pleurodeles; species Pleurodeles waltl. Next base: position 1,130,837,444 of record NC_090448.1, read on the forward strand.
CGGATGGGGTCCCAAAGGGCAAAACCATCAATCTCTGCTACCATCTACTGGTAACGCGTCCAGCCCTTATAAATTACCTGTACCTGGACACGTTGGAGGTCGGTGAATCTTTTAACCGAGTCGGGCTCTCCTCATCCTAAAATAGTCGAGTCACTCAGATCAATAATCAATAACTACTGTAATCGGTAATCAATACCCAATTAATAGGTCAATATAGCACATCAGAAATCAATAACAGTTTGTATTTCGGCGCACCATGACCTTTCAGTCATGAATAACCACACCAGTTTATTAAAAGTTAGTGAATTTATTTCCCTATATTAACAAAGCTAGCACGATATATATATGTCTCAACACCAATTGATATATGTATATGAACATTACTAGCTGTCCATAACGGTGGAAGAAACGCAATCTACGCAAAATCTGGATGATGATACACTCTGTTATAGCAATGCAAATCACCAATGTGACTAACTGTATTTGACTAATTGCATACATTCGGTCAGCATAACAAGATTTCAATTCTTCATGATACATTGAATGAATACCTCGACTAACCTCTAATTAGCATTGGCATGTGGGGCTTCATGCGAAACGAATTTAGTCAACACAAATTTGGAAAACTTCTAGCTAGGGCCCTGTCAAAATAGCAGTTGGTACCTAAAAGGAAAAACACAATGCATAATACATTTATCCTTTCATATTTACCAAATACAATCAGCATTCAAGAAAAGTCTTCGTCCTTCAGGTACCGGTTGATCAGCATAGGGCAAGTTTCGAAGGGGCAAAGTTAAGGGCAAGTTTCCTTGCAGCGGCAAGGAGAATGGGGCAAAGTTACTGCATAGGCAAGACGGGGCAAATCAAAGTTAAAGTCTCTAGGGTGAGAATTCTTAAGTCTCTTTCTCTCGAATAGAGAAAAGGGTATCAGGGTGTCGTCCAAAATGGAGTCTGGCATCAGGCTTCAAACTGGCATCGAGGAAAATGGCTGACTTCTCTTTGTCCGGTGGGTTTAAGTAAGAAACATTCCAAATTCTGCAGGGTCTTCCATTGGAGGGTTCATAGGTTGGCTTCAAATTGTCCAATGAAAAATTGCCTTTTACTAGAACTTATTTGTGCATACATTAGCCTTGGAGCCTTGGAACACAAATTGTCTCATGGTTTGCCAATTATTTTACTATCTGTACCTTCATTGTCCTCACCTGCAGAGACTGACCTTGTATCAAAGGGGATGTAACCGGCCTAGCACAAAACCTTGGAGATAAGTGTACCAGCCAGTTTCTACTGGAAAAATACAACTTCAAGCAAGAATATATGTTTCATTAATTCAAGGAAAAAAAGAATCACGCAGTTAGAATTTGAAGCCAAGCAACTAGGCCAAAGCCTATACTAAATTTAAGCTAAGCAAAACAGTTTTCAAACAAGAAATCATGGCATACATTTGCGATTATGACGGATTACTACATTTTCAATACTTCATGATTAATAAAGCTCGTTTACAATGATGGTGAACTACCCCGAGGGCACATTTTCCCTCGTATATTATTTATTTTACTAACATCACTCTATATTATATGTTTGATTATGCAATATGTATGAATATATGTAGGACCCTCTTTTTCTGCGTCATCACCTCCCTGTTAAATGTGGCATGGGGTTTGTGCCAAAGTGAGCACCGTAACATTAAGGGAGCCAGGTTTCCGTAGTCTTCCCCACTTGGTAACCCAAGCTCCTCATCCATAGGAAAAGTGGAAGAACAAGCTGCGATAAACAAAATTTGTTTGCAGATTCTGTTTTCTGCTGTCTGCAGAGCACCAACCTTTTTACATCACCACACTGCCACATCATTTGTCAAAACTGGCAAACACTTCCTCTTATGCACTTCCAGTAGTGGCATAACAGGTTTCTTGCCAATCTTAGCTGTCGAATTAAACAAAAGGACAACAGGAGTATTACATTCCATCCTCCTCATCACTAATCACAGAGCCCAGGATCTCAGTGAATCAAAAATGACTCCCAAGCAGTGCTTAATTTGTGCTTGTTGTTTCCAGTGCTGAGCACCGGCACTTATATTTTAGGGCCGGGGCTTATTCTTCGGCCTCAAGCATTTGCTGCGAGCAAAAGACACATATGGGAAAGAAGGAAGAAGGGAAAAACGAAAATGCGTCACAAAGGAAGAAAGTAGAAAGCTGCAAGAGTGAGCTGAAGGGGCAGGGAGTAGCTTTAAATGGATTGAAGAGGCCCGATGTGTCTTCAGGATTACGCCGCCTCAGTACTCCCTGCTCACAGAATTAATTGCAGCAGCCGCATGTTTAAGATGAGGGCTTTGGGCACTGGAACGTCTTTATTTACAAATTAAGCACTGCTCCCAAGTAGGAAAATTTGTGGAATCTGACAGTCAATTTCCCCTAGATGGCGAAACAGCAGGATTTAAGGTTCCTTGGATCACACCATCATAAAAGATTTAGTAAAATTGTTTTTCAAACATAATTGATCCATAAAATCAACAAAAGCACCCAACAAAATGTTTTGCCCACTGGGACTTCTCGATAAAAGAACAGTGTTGTCTGCATATAATAAAACCAGCACCGGCCTGCTCCTAACTGTGCATATATCCTGACCCTGCGTAATCAAGGCTGCCCCAAGCTCATTAACATGCAATAAAATAATACTGTGGCGAGCTCACAGCCCTGGTGGACACATCAGGCGAGGCCAAAAAAGTAAGTACACTAGCCATTCTCCCCAAACCTAACAGAGGCATGTATATCATAATGGAGGGCTCTTAAGAATGAAACAGGAGCCTTGTCTGCCTCCTGGGTTTCCAGTATCCATCAGAGCTTGGACCTGACCACACTACTGAAAGCACAAAACAGGAACATGAAGGCCAGGTGGATGAAGCTACATTTTACAACAGTGTGTTTGCCTGTTATAAGATGCAAATTAAGGCACTGCTCCATCGTACCAAGCACATTTCTCTACTCATACTGCACAATTGACAACACAGAATTGTCAGATACCCATAGGGTCAATCTACAAGGACGGTCCTACCTACAATTTTTATCACCGAGTCTCAAAGGGAAATCAGGCATTGGCAGGTAGGACTTGACTGATTCCCTTTCTTTAAAATGGGAACAATAATATTTGATCTCCATGCCTGGGGAATTTTATTTCTGATGAGAAGTTATTATAGTTTGTCAGTAGTAGAGCCCACAGGCGTTTGCTTGTATAAATCTATAGGAACCCGTAAAGGACAGGTGCATTTCTAGCAGGGCTGTTATTTTATGCATCAGTCACCTTATCAAGGGAGAACACTATATCAACAAGACAAATGCTTGGTTCTCATTATGTTATTGGTCCCTGAACAGAAATCCTTTGTAAGTGGTCCACCCACGCATTTGGGGCACTACTCACACTCACGCACCTAACACCAGAACAAATTAGTTTATTATGGTTAAACATATGCCAGAAGATAGAAGTATCTCTGAGTCTACAGAAAACAACCAAGTTACCCTAAATATCAATCTGCAAATCAAGTTTCCTTTTCCTCAGGTCTAACTTGTATTCCCCTATACATTCTGCAACCGCCTCTCTATTGTTTCTGATTTGGCTCAGTTTTTGGGTGGGCAGAACTCATGGAGTTTCACTCCACAGAATTTCACAGAGTTACATAAAAACTTCACAGGAAACTGTGAAGTTCAGCCAACAGGCGGAAAATAAGCATGTCACACTGCAATTTAGTGTCGCTACTGCAAACAGCACTGAAAATTCAGCGTGAACGGCACCATGCGTTGCCCAGTAGTGTGCAGCCATTCCAGGTGATTTTACTGCCGCTCGAGTAGAAAATCTCCTCAAGCTGCAGCATATCTACTTGAGATGCAGTCCTCTGACTGCAACTGCCTTCGTTAGAAAATCGTCTTAGGGGATGCCAAATCTTGCTCACACTCGCCAGCTTGCATTTCTGGAGCCCCGCAGTAAAAAATTCCACCATGCGATCATTAGCAGAATTTGGCCAGTACTCTGCGTTACAAGAGTAATGTGGAATCGCCAAATTCCACCAATTCTGCAGGTGGAATGAAACATTCCACCCCCCATATATAATGCACTTACTTATAGTGTCTTTTAATCAGCCCCCTTCTTCCATTGACTTGTTGTGTCACTGAAACATTTCTTCTGCCCATTACTACGTACAATATGGCTCAATGTGCCGGACCACTTCAGCCATTGGCTAACTTCACTGTGAGTGATGGCATTTTGCATTTTCACAAAGAACACATTCACACAAATTAACTAACACACACACACACACACACACACACGCACACACACACACTTACAGTGACTCCTATGTCAAAGTGTGTTGTGTGAGGTCAAATGTATTTTTGCTTTTGGCCAATTTTTTATTTTTATATGGGCAAGAGACCTCAAAAATAAAGTTTTACAAACAACATGAGAAAATGAGCATTGATAAACCCCAAAAGCTAGTGGCCAATGTCAGTACTATTGGCTTTTCCAATGCTTCTTTCTTCATTCAGGATTAACATTGAGCTAGATGCTATTGGCGCTGGACAAATCTAACAGTCAAAATCCCAGATTCTCAAAGGTTTAGCATCGCTTTTGTAACGCTTTGCTTTTGTAACGCTAAACCGAAACCTGGCAAAGTAACACAAAGCAGTGCTAAATACTGGTTTGCATTATTAGCATCAAGGGAGCATTACAAGGGTGTACATGGCCGTACCTGTGCTACCACCCATGCTTTTTGACACTAAACCCTATTACAAAAATGAACACCTTTGAAAAGCAGGTGCTAAACCGACAAATGTTTTTATTTTTCCCTGGTTTTCCGACTTTGCATGTGTTAACGCTGATCGCAATAATTATATTACTAATGAATATTCATGTATTCTGAGTGTTGAAGTTGAACAGAAAATGAAGTAATATAGAGAAAAATAATACACGTATTTGAAAGTGTGACCACATGAGTGGCCGCCAATGTACACAAAGTGTACTTATTAATGGCTTATTAATATGAAATGTTGAGCTTTTGTTTGATTAATGTAGTAATATGTCATATATATAGCTTTATTAATTGAAAGTCTTAACTTAGCGGAGGTCTTGGCCTAGTTGCACGAACTCATGTCCAGCTGTATTTCTTAGGCGTTTAATAAAATGTCTGCTTAGAGAATTAAATTGTGATTTCACTGTGCTGACCTAATGTACTTGTAGCTAAAAGTCTTTCTCATGAGAACTGCTTGCTAGAAGATGTTATACTAGCTAATGCAACATTGTTTTTTATAATGTGTGTAAGACTGACTTTCTCAGGAGAACATAATGAAGACACTGACTGGTGTATAAGCTGCAACAATATTGTTACCTGAGGAGCCAGATGATGAGCACAGTACGAAAGGAAACAATCATCGAAATGTGAACAGTGAACTAGTAGAAATGTACATTTGAAGTTTTCGTTTTATTGGACAAAGTGTGAACATGCGATCCCTTGACCAATAGGGACTTGGGAATTAGTTTTAGGAAATCTAACTTAGCCGAACTGCACAGAGAAGAGACAGCCCATTTTGCCTATTTTTCGTCCTGAGAAGAGAAGTGATTAATTTTATTGCTTAAAGACTTTGCCGTTTCTGAACTTTGATGCTGAATCTTGATGCCTTGCTGACCAGACTGATGTCCTGAGGACGAAGGCTGTCATAGCTTGCTGACCGAAACTGAGGATAGGTATATCGACTATGATTCTGTTTGCTATGTCTGTTTGCTTTTGTTTCTAGGTACCAACCGCTATTTTTATAGAGCCATAGTTAGATGTTTTTCCAAATTTGTGTTGTCTAAATTGTTTTTGCATGAAGCCCAAACATGCTATTCTAATCTGGTGTTAGTTAGGATTTTCACTAATGAAGCTTAATACATGGAGCAACATGAATCTAAATGTATGTAATATAGTTTACGCAGTTATTCTTGCTATTAATTTGTACTGTAATTTTAAAATGTGTAGTAGCCCAAGCTTTGATTAGATTGCAATCTTTTCGTCGTTTCGGTCAGCCAGTGTTGTTCCTGTATGTTTATCAATTGATTTTGGGATTAACCTACATTAAATTAGCTTTGCTAATATAGGGAAATAAACATTCTAACTTTTACATAAAGGTGTGGTTATTCATGACTGCAAGGTCATGGTGTGTAACAATTACTGACTCCTATTGATTATTGTTATTGATTATTGATGTTAATGATTAATTATTTGTTATTGATTGGTGTTGGTACGGGGTTTATTTGGTGGGAACATCTTAAGCATAGTCAAAAGGTTCATCAACCTATTCACGTCCGCTTGTAAGTTTACTTATTAAAGTTAGATGCACTAACATGTGTGCTGTGCTGTACAGCACACATACAAAGTAGGAAAAGCATTTCCACTTGTCTTGGCATAGTATTTTGTATAGGAAGGTAACCCTTCCTGTACAAAACCTATGCTAGACTCACGCACATGCCCTAACACTGTGGAGCTAATGTGTGTGTGTGGCGCACAGCAGTTGAAATCAGCGCTGGCGCTAGGGAGAGGGGTGGAGAGCGCCATATCTATGTGAATATGCGTTCTCCTGCTCTCTCTTTGCCACGCAGCGCAGCACAGCTTTTTTGGCTGCTGCCCTGCGCTGCGTGACAGCTTTTAGAATCTTGGCCGAAGGGGTCTATTTACTAAGTTTCAGCACCATGTTTGCATCACAAAAGTGACAGAAAACGACGCAAAAGAATCCCGTAAAAGTAACGCAAAGCAGTGCATATCGCTGCTTTGAATTGCTTATCGTCAAAGGTTCGTTCCATGGGTGGTGCATGGGCGTTCCCACGCAAGCACCCAAGGTTTCTGATGCAAAACCTTATTTACTAAATGAAGGAGACAAGGGCTCAGATTCTCAAAGTTTTAGAGTTGGTTTAGCATCACAAAAATAACGCTAAACCAACGTTCGACTTTTTTTGAGATTCACAAATCAACACAAACTGGTGTCAGTGTTGGTTTGTGTGTGAAAGTAACACAAAGCAGTGCGAAATGCTGCTCTGCATTACTTTACATCAAGGGGGCATTACATGGGTGATACATGGGTGTACCCTTGCTAACCACCCATGCTTTTTGACGCTAAACCCTATTCTGAAACATCAAAACAAAGGTTTCAAAAAGTGGGCATTAATTGATGAAATGTTTCATTTCTCTGTGCTTTTCCGGTTTTGCATGTGTGCTGCACTGTACAGCACACATACAAATTAGGAAAAGCATTTCCACTCGTGTAGGCATAGTTTTTGTACATCAAGGATACCCTCCCTGTACAAAAGCTATGCAAAACTCACGCAGAAACACCCTAGCACTATGGCACTATGCTGGGTGCTAATGCGCGTTATTGGCGCACAGCAGCTGAAACCATACCCAACGCTATGGCGATGGGAGGAGAGTGCCATTTCTATGTGAATATGGCACGCTCCTGCTCCCTCCCTTTCACACAACACGGCGCAGTAACTTTGGGTTCTGCGCTGTGTTGCTTGTCACCTTCCAGAATCTGGGCCAGGGTTTTGCATCAAAAAATAGCGCCCATTCCATCTAGGTGCAATCACGGAGAAATACTTTCATTTCTATTTTCTTTTATGACGTTGCATGCGTGCTGCACTGTACAACACACATACAAAGTGGGAAAAGCTTTAAATGTGTCTAAGATAGTATTTTTGTTCAGGAAAGCTATGCTAGACCCACGCTTGCAGTATGGTGCAAAGGTGTGTGCGTGGCGCATGGCAGCAGAAAGGGGATCAGAGTGCCCTATTTGTGCAAATATGGCGCTCTCCTGTTCTCTCCTCGCGCAAAGGGGCACAGCGTTTTTGCCTGCTATGCTGCGTTGCATGAGATTTCAGTAAATCTGTCCCTAAATGTTAACTTCTAGAAGGCTGAACCTCACCCTATTAGAAAAGGAGTCACGGTGTTTGATATCAGATTGGGACTAGGTTATAAGCAATACTTTTTTGTATTTCAAATTTCAGTTGAAACGTGTTTTAATCAGGTAAACAGCAGGAGTGGCGATTTCCAGCGACCATCAACAGATTGTGATGTCGCCGCTCCACCGAATGAAGCCCCTCTCTACCGAATGCTGCTCTCATTTCCACATTTGTTTTCACCTAGACTAATGTGTATGCAGAGTTCTTCCCTATAGAGTGATTGCATTTCTGGGACCTCGAATGTCTCTCAGGGATACGCTCTTTATTGATTTATGCTGCGTGGCCCATTTAACCCTTTCGAGGCTTGTTTTCAATTTTGCACGTCAGATGGAAAAATACTGCGAGCAGGGGCCCCATTAGGACACTCGTTTATCAGTATCTCATTTGCATGCAAATGACACAGCTCAGTTGTTCAAGATAAACAGAATTGGCACAGAGGCAACACCTCACAATGCTGCAAATGTGTTTTTGCTTTTCATAATTACCACTTATGTATCTAGGTTTTCTTGCCATTATGCAGTGGTGGGAAACAGTTGACCTTCCGAGTATCTGATTGTGAGAGACGAATCTTTGCCAGCCTATCAGGTGGCTGCAGAGGGGCGGAGGGCAAGCAGCCAAATGGGCGTCCATTAACATCGCACGGAGAAATTGGACTGCCTGTTCGCCTATTGCAGTACGATGCCTGTTTTCAATTATTCAATGAAAATGATTATTTGCAGAAGGGGTAAACTTATGGAAATGTCCGCGCGCCGCTTTGGAACTCATTGTTTGGATTCATTATGCGTAGGTGAATCGGGTGCCTCAGCCTGGCTACCAGTGGCCCTGATGGAAATTCATAAACTCAGATTGTTCGCAGGTGAAGTTAATGAGAACGCTGGGTGGCAGTTTGCCCTGAGTGGCCATGACACATCATTAGAACAGAATCTGGCTTCAGTTTCATAATTACCCAATTATTTGTGTCATGTATGAGTTCTTCCTCCATCTAAACTCTCAAGTAGTGTTTTTTTATGGAAACACAAGAAAGCAGTGAGAAGAAGTGACTTTATTGTTGCATTCTGCTGTGAAGAAGAACATTTCAGAAAGCATGAGGAGGACGGGAGAAGGTTCCAGGTTTTGTTCATGAGCCCTAGATTAGTCATGGTGTTTAGAGATCACCACCAGCTACATGACTTAATCCCATTTAGATTTATTGTGTAAGGGAATCTAATTTGGTTATTCAGAAATTCTGGCTTAATTTGGCTTTTGGGTACTTCCTGTATTTCTCCTAGACAGCCACACAGAATAGAGAACTCAGGTGTGCCTGAATGAGGCATCACCGGCAGGATGGGAGGGCGGAGTACACTTCAATAGGCTGTGTCCTGCCTCTACACCAAGGGCCGTATACCCCCGTAGTTAGTCTGGAGCTAGGGCAAGGGAGGCTGAAAACCTATGCACTTCAAAGGAAATCCTCTTGAAGTTTCTCCCATTTCACAAGAGGCACCTGGTATGAATATTGAACCTTAGACACCAACTCTTCAGTGCACTTCTGAACCTTTGGAGACTATGAGGGTCATTCTGACCCTGGCGGCCGGTGGCCGCCAGGGCCACCGACCACGGGAGCACCGCCGACAGGCTGGCGGTGCTCCAATGAGCATTCTGACCGCGGCGGTTCAGCCGCGGTCAGAAGCGGAAAGTCAGCGGTCTCCCGCTGACTTTCCGCTGCTCATTGGAATCCTCCATGGCTGCGGAGCGCGCTCCGCAGCCATGAGGATTCTGACCCCCCCTACCGCCATCCAGTTCATGGCGGGAAAGCCGCCATGAACAGGATGGCGGTAGGGGGGGTCGCGGGGCCCCTGGGGGCCCCTGCTGTGCCCATGCCAATGGCATGGGCACGGCAGGGGCCCCCGTAAGAGGGCCCCAAAATGTATTTCACTGTCTGCCTTGCAGACAGTGAAATACGCGACGGGTGCAGTAGCACCCGTCGCACCTTCCCACTCCGCCGGCTCGATTACGAGCCGGCATCCTCGTGGGAAGGTCGTTTTCCCCTGGGCTGGCGGGTGGTTTAACTGGAACCGCCCGCCAGCCCAGGGGAAAACTCGTAATACCCGCCGCGGTCTTTTGACCGCGGCGCGGTAATTTGGAGGGCGGGATCCTGGCGGGCGGCCTCCGCCGCCCGCCAGGGTCATAATGAGGCCCTATGTGAGGAAGATGGACTGCTTTGTTGCTGAAAGGACTGCCACTCTGCTGGACTGCTACCTTGATGGAATACTACCTTGCTGGACTGCTGCTTTGCTGGATTGCTTCCCTGTTGTCCTTCTGCCTGAGTCAGAGGAATTCGGCCTGCGCCTGAACCCATGAGTCCCAGCGTGACTCCAAGGGCTAATCTTCTGGCCTCCTGTTCAGAGCCAGAGGGACATAAAAGCTCTCATCTACCTGAACCAGCACCCAGATAAAGTTGGAGCAAATCCCTGACCCCCCAATAGGGGCCCCTCAGGTCATGGAATACTGGTGTGGCCTCAGTGGAGCTGAGTTGAAGTTTTTGGTCTCCTTGCAACTACAAACCAGCCCGGTGGTGCTAAAAAATGTTGTCGCTCGTAAGGTCCACCAATGCAAAGTCCTGTCAGTCTGACTTTTTGCACTGCAGTGTTGACGGGGAGCGCCATCGTGAAGCTCCAGCCCAATAGCCTGTGATGACAAGAGGATCTTCATGCTTCAGCGGCGACCTTCCGCAATGTCAGGCCTACTCTTTACGCTACATTGACAAGTGTCCATAATGCTTCCCTGCTCCTCACGGCCCCCTCCACCATGAACAGGACTCTTTGCGCTGGACTGAGAAAGTAACTTTTCAGTGGGACTAACCTCGTCCCTCTATTCACCCAGCGCTTCATTGAGATCAGCCTGAACTTGTGACTTTCTCCCAGTCTCACGTGACCAGATAGCTGTGAATGACACCTTGGGATTTTTCAGGAAAGGAAGATGAAGTTGTTACTGTATGAACAGTAGCCTCCCAGTTTCTATGGCACTTTCTTCCTGTTTAAAAAAAAAAAAAAGAAAAAGTGCATTTGGTACTAAACAAAATACCCAAATGGTCGGCTCAGTTAAAATATCTACTTGAAAATGCATTTCGAGTTAATTTTTCAGTGTTTCGAGTAAAAAAGTCCCCCAAAAAGCTGATCGGCCATTGCCCAAGTTAAAGAACTGCCACTCATGTTCAAAATGACCGCTGAACATTCTGATTGTGCTGGCCAAAGAAGATGAATATGAGCCTTCATTCTAACATATTGTTTTAGTGCTTCTTTTGGTCCAATTTTCCCCAAATGGAGGAAGCAATTATGGATGTGGCATTATGGCATTAAAATTGGTATGTATGCATCACTACAGTAACACTACATTACCAAATTACTCCAATTACACCAGCATAATTAAAATTACGCCCAGGCCTAACACATCAACCCTGACACTCAAGACCCCGACAACTACATACCTATAGTAAAAGACAACTCCTGGATAAACTTATTGAATGAGCAGCCTTTGCCCATATGTAAAATTTAATTGAAAACAATTTCCTACTTTCTGAAACCCAAACTGGTTTCCGTCCAGGAAGAGGCACTGAATATGTGCTAACCACAGTTTGGGATCACCTTAAAACACATTAGACCAGAACGGGGTTGCTGCCCTTCCTCTTTTGGACATTTCATCTGCCTTTGACATAGTTGATGGTGACACAATAATCCAAAGGCTTAAGGAGCCCGAAATTGAGGGATCAACTTTGACTTAGATCACAATCTATCTACACAAGAGATCAAGGCCCTCATTACAACCCTGGCGGTCAGTGTTAAAGCAACGGTAATACCACCAACAGGCCGGTGGAAAAAAAAATGGAATCACGACCATTGCGGAAACCGCCAACATAGACAGCCACTTTAACACTCCGACCGCCACAGCGGTAGAAACAAACACTGTGGTGGTCACCGCCAACAGACAGGCGGAAGACAAAGTACCGCCCACTGTATTTCAAGACGCCTATCCGCCACCTTTTCCGGGGTGGAACCAACGCGATCCAAAGCACAGCGGAAACAGTACACAGAAGGGAAAACACTCACCTCTCGACACCCAACAAGGAACCAGGACGCCATGGAGCCCGAACTACAGGTGTTACCAATGTTGGTGTATCTTCTCATCTACCAGGAGTACGAACGGTGGTTGGTATGACCACGGTGAGTACTTCACCTACAACGCAGGGGAGGGGGGAAGAGAGTGACACACACATGCAACACGCAATACCCCCACCCCCACCCTCACCCTCACCCACAACTACATACACACAAATACATGCAGCAACATCACATATACACCCCCCTCCCCCACCCCCCTGGAAGAACGCAAGGACAAAAGGAAATTATTGTAACCAGTGTAATCATGCAAAATCAGATAGTCAAAATTCAAAGTTCAGTATATACAAATATGTACACCAACTACACAAGTCCGGATAGTGTACCAATCATTGTCTGTGGACCACTGGGCCCAAAATGCATGGGCGAAGCCCACACTAGATACCTGACTAGAAACGGAGAGAACACTGCTGGGGCATCAGGCCGAAAATATACAGGCACCTCAGGGGTAGGGGGAGGGGGGGCACCTCAGCCAGATGAAATCACGACACCACTGCTGCACGAGGGGGCTCCATGCCCATTGCTGTATCCTGGGGAGTGCAAAGCCGCAGTCTCACAAGTCTCTCCAGTGGGTGGTTTGCCCACTGCTTTATCCTGGGGAGTGCAAAGCCACAGTCTCTCAAGTCTTCCAGTGGGTGGTTTGCCCACTGCTTTATCCTGGGGAGTGCAAAGCCACAGTCTCTCAAGTCTCTCAAGTGGGTGGTTTGACCACTGCTTTATCCTGGGGGGTGCAAAGCCACAGTCTCTCAAGTCTTTTCAGTGGGTGGTTTGCCCACTGCTTTATCCTGGGGAGTGCAAAGCCACAGTCTCTCAAGTCTCTCCAGTGGGTGGTTTGTCCACTGCTTTATCCTGGGGAGTGCAAAGCCACAGTCTCTCAAGTCTTTCCAGTGGGTGGTTTGCCCACTGCTTTATCCTGGGGAGTGCAAAGCTACAGTCTCTCAAGTGGATAATAGTCTCCACTGGATTCTGGAGGGGGCTTGGTGCCAAGAGTGCTTCATCCTGCCAAGGACTGAGGTAGTGGATGTATCTCTCCACTGGTTCTGGAGGGGGCCTGGTGCCCAGAGTGCTTCATCTTGCCAAGGACTGAGGTAGTGGATGTCATTCTCCACTGGTTCTGGAGGGGGCATTGTGCCCAGAGTGCTTCATCCTGCCAAGGACTGAGGTAGTGGATATATCTTTCCACTGGTTCTGGAGGGGGCATTGTGCCCAGAGTGCTTTATCCTGCCAAGGACTGAGGTAATGAATGTATCTCTCCACTGGTTCTGGAGGGGGCATTGTGCCCAGAATGCTTCATCCTGAAAAGGACTGAGGTAGTGGATGTATCTCTCCACGGTTCTAGAGGGGGCCTGGTGCCCAGAGTGCTTCATCCTGCCAAGGACTGAGGTAGTGGATGTCATTCTCCACTGGTTCTGGAGGGGGCATTGTGCCCAGATTGCTTCATCCTGCCAAGGACTAAGGTAGTGGATGTGTCTTTCCACTGGTTCTGGAGGGGGCATTGTGCCAAGAGTGCTTCATCCTGCCAAGGACTGAGGTAGTGGATGTATCTATCCACTGAATCTGGAGGGGGCATTGAGCCCAGAGTGCTTCATCCTGCCAAGGACTGAGGTAGTGGATGTATCTCTCCACTGGTTCTGGAGCGGGCCTGGTGCCCAGAGTGCTCCACGTGCAGTGTGGCCAGTGCAATTCCCTCACCTGGGTGTGTGTGCCACAAGATTGGCGAGGTACAGGTAGCATGATACACCATGGAGCCAGAGACATACCCCACACTGCTGCGGCTTCGCCTTCCACCTGCAGGTGTAAACAGTGATGGAAGTCATGCCTCATGGAAGCTGCCCAGGGTCCAGGAGCTCTCCTCCAGCCTCGGATGACTGACCATTGGGGATGGTAGACATGTCAGCGGTGGTGCCACTGTCCGAGTACATCGCGGGGCCTGTGACGGTGCTTACGGCGGTGTCTGTGGCGGCGGTGCTGGCTGCGGTACATGGGTCAGCACCTGCTGAGGGACACAGCAGGATGTCCCCTGTAGCCTCGGACGGCTGCCCACTGGGGAAGAGGCTGGGGACTGTCGCTGAGGCCGTAGACGTGCCGGTGGTGGTGCAGGTGGCGGTGCAGGTGGCAGTTGTGGTGGCGGGGCAGCTAGCAGTGTTCGCCGCCGTACAGGTTGATGTGGTCGTGGACAGAAGTTGTGACACTGGTCCCTCAGTCGGTGCCAACATGCCCTCTCCTGACCTGCTCTTCTGCTTTTGGCCCTTCCCCACCTTTGATGGTGCCGCAGTTGTCTTGCCACTATCCCCTTTTATTTTTGCTGAGCCCTTGATGGCTGGTAGTTTCAGCTTCTTCTTCTTGGATGTGGGCACCTTTTTCACCTTGGCAGGTGACGGAATGTCCTTGCCCTCACTATGTGGCACACTGGCAGCCCTGATGGGTGGCGCACTTTATGACCCCGCAGTTGCTGGCACGACTATGCCTGAGGATTTTGTGGCTGAGATGCTGGGCTGGGGCATGGAAAGCCAGGCCCTAGGGGAAGGACGGGGGAGGAGGTGAAGGGAAGAGGTCAAAGTTTGCCAGGAAAAGTTTTTTAGACACATTGGGACGGGAAGATGGAGGGGGGTTTAGGAGTGGAGGAAGAGGTAGTGGTTGTAGGAGGTGTACGTCTGCTGAATTTGGGTGATGGTGCATGGGCCAGAGGCTGTTGTGAGGTGGATGGCTGTTGGGTGGGTGTGTGCCTGCGTTTGTGTAGTTTGGGAGGAGGGCTCACAGACACACTGGGAGAGGACACAGGGGATGTGTGAATGGTAGTGGGGTGGTGATTGCACGTGAGCGGTGTGTGGTGATGGACATGCTGGTGATGGAGGTAGTGGCTGAGGATGTAGTGCATGCAGGTGTGAGTGTAGACGAGACAGGGAGGGAGGAGGAGGACGTGGAGAGGGGACATAGTGGAGTCAGTGGATGTTGGTGTGCCTGCATGGAGATGGTGCTTGTGTGAGTGTCTGTGGGATGTGTGGGGCTTATGTTTGCCATGTCCACTCTTGTGTGTTGATGAGTGCGCATGTTGGTCTGATGGTGTGCGTAGGATAGGCTGAGGTACAGGGGACTGGGTCTGGGTGGAGGAAGTTGGAGGGGGGAGGCTGGACACAGGGACAATGGCTGCCATCAGTGCTGAGGCCAGAGCCTGAAATGCTCTCTGTTAGGCTGCCTGCCCAGAAGGAATGCCCTCCAGGTATGCATTTGTTTGTTGCAAATGCCTCTCAACACCCTGGATGGCATTCGAAATGGTAGATTGCCCAAAAGTGAGGGATCTCAGGAGGTCAATAGCCTCCTCACTGAGGGCAGCAGGGCTGACTGGGGCAGGGCCTGAGGTGCCCGGGGCGAAGGAGATGCCCACCCTCCTGGGTGAGCGGGCACGGGACACAGAGTGAGGGGCTGCTGGGAGGGCGGTGCTGGTGGGGGGGTGGCGGCTGTACCTGTTGATGCGGTTGGCACAGAGGTGCCCGCCACTGCAAGGGAGCTCCCATCAGAGGAGGAGTCGCTGTCACTGGTGTCTGCTTCTGTCCCCGCCGTGGAGCTCTCCTCGCCCTCCGTCCCACTGGTGGCCTCAGACTCCGTTGCTTCACCCTCCAGGGCCAAGTGGGTTGCAGCTCCCTCCTGCTCCGGTGCCAATGCTTCTCTGCCTGATTATGCTATTGCACACAAGAACAGGGAGACCACAACAAGGGGGGGGGGAGACAGAAGAAAAACATGTTCAGTGCATGCAACACCACTACCGTTGGCTGACACAACACACAGGGAGCAGCCCTCTGCACTACGCCATGCATTAACAGTTCCTAGAAATTTCACCTGACCATGGGGTACGAGGCCTAAGCCCAATTGCTGCACACCTGGAAGTCACAGGAGCCTGACTAGGTGTAGATGGCTCTTACCACCCATGGGGTTGGGGTACCACATAGCCTGCCTCACAAGGGACCTGGCCTACCAACTTCACCCTGGCCTAGGGGAACCCAGTGCCCACCTCCCCCACCCAGACACCTCGTTATGAGCGCAGTCAGCTGAATGAGAGTGTACTCACCCCCTTTTGGCTGCTGTGATGCCCTCAAGCTCCCATCCAACTCCGGATACGCCACCGCCAGGATCCGGGACATCAGGGGGGTCATGGTGCGACGGGCACCCCTTCCACATTGGGAGGCCATCCCCAGCTGGGCCTCCGCCGTCTTCTTGCTCCAGCGGTGCAGGTCCTCCCATCTTTTACGGCAGTGGGTGCTCCGTCTGTGCTAGACCCCGAGGGTCCTGACGTCCTTGGCGATGGCACGCCAAATACCCTCCCTCTGGTGGGCGCTGACCTAGAGGAATGGTACAGGGGGAAAGGAAATTACTCACCTGTCCGGACCGTCATAGTCATTGCTCACCAGTTCCCACCCATGCCCTGATGCACATACACTCACCATCCGCACATGCAGGCCTCAGCCCCCCATGTATCTTCCATCCACACCACTCAAAGCAGGCATTGCCCATGCAGCATGCTCACAGTGTACTCACCTGTTTGTCTGGAGAACCGTACAGTTGCGGGTACTGGGGGAGGGCCCCATCCACTAGTTTCTCCAACTCCTCCGAAGTGAGGCAGGGGCCCTTTCCCCAGACACTGTAGCCATCGTCGCTTCCAGACACAGATCACAGCAGCACTTGCAGTGTAGGTCCTCTCCTGTTGAAGGTCAGGTATCAAGTGAGTGAACTGACAGAAAATGGCGGTCACGTCCACGGCGGTGCGTACCATCACCGCCGGCGTACATCGTCATTGGCCCCTGGGACCCATAGGGCCCAATGTTCACCAATGCAGAATTGTGCTGAGGTCTTCGACCCCCCACTGCGACGGTGTACAACGCCAGCGCAGTTACCTCATAACCTCTTGTCCCAGCTTACAAGTCAGGCAGCTGGCATTTCAGGGGGACACATGGGATGGATAAAAACTGTGTCACACCTATCTAGGCCGGGAATACAGACAGATACCGGCACATAGCGGATTACTAACGTTTCTGCAAATAACACATTGTGATAGCTCAGTGTTGGATGAATCTCTGCTCGCTGTTCTCCTACATAGGGCACGTCTGCTGGGGCAGGTGATGAGATGGCGGCATCCTCCGGAGTACAGACCCCTGGTGGACCTGTCGACAATGGAACAGAGACACATCATAATCACATACAGACTTGATCGTGCAACAATCCTGGAACTGTGTGCCCAGTTGGAGCCAGACCTGATGTCAGCTATCCGCCATCCCACAGGGATTCCCCCTCTAGTGAAGGGCCTGTCTGTACTCCATTTCCTGGCCAGTGGGTCTTTTCAAACAACAGTGGCCATGGCATCAGGGATGTCCCAGCCAATGTTCTCTAACGTGTTGTCCAGAGTGTTGTGTGCCCTGCTGAAACACTTGCGCAGCTACATCGTTTTCCCTCATGTGGAGGATTTGCCCACAGTGAAAGGTGACTTCTATGCCCTGGAACATATCCCCAACATCATTGGTGCCATTGATGGTACACATGTGGCATTTGTCCCCCCCCGCAGGAATGAACAGGTGTTCAGAAACCAGAAGAGCTACCATTCGATGAATGTGCAGATGGTGGGGGTCATTCTGACCCTGGCGGTCACCGACCGCCAGGGCCAACGACCGCGGAAGCACCGCCAACAGGCTGGCGGCTTCCATGGGCATTCTGACCGCGGCGGTACAGCCGCGGTCAGAAACGGGAAACCGGCGGACCCGCTGCCCCAGGGAATCCTCCACGGGGATTCCAACCCCCTTACCGCCATCCTGTTCCTGGCGGCTTTCACCGCCAGGAACAGGATGGCGGTAACGGGTGTTGTGGGGCCCCTGGGGGCCCCTGCAGTGCCCATGCCAATGGCATGGGCACTGCAGGGGCCCCCTAACAGGGCCCCACATTGATTTTCAGTGTCTGCCAAGCAGACACTGAAAATCGCGACGGGTGCCACTGCACCCGTTGCACGCCTTCAACTCCGCCGGCTCCATTCGGAGCTGGCTTCCTCGTTGAAGGCGCTTTCCCGCTGGGCCGGCGGGCGGCCTTCTGGCGGTCGCCCGCTATCCCAGCGGGAAAGCCAGAATGGCCGCCGCGGTCATTTGACCGCGGTGCGGTCATTCGGCGTCTCCCGCCGGCCGTGCGGTTACCGCCGCCAGCGGGAGTCGGAATGACCCTTGTTTGTGTGTTTGGCAGACCAGTACATCTCCCATGTCAATGCCAAGTATCCTGGCTCTGTGCATGACGCTTACATTTTGAGAAATAGCAGCATCCCTTATGTGATGGGGCAACTCCTGAGGCACTGTGTGTGGCTAATACGTGAGGCCAAGGTCCCAATACAGTTGACATAGGTGTCTGGGTATGGGGTTGTCCCTAAGGGTTAGTGTGTGTCTAACAGTTGTCCCTCGACATTTGCAGGTGACTCTGGTTACCCCTACCTGTCATGGCTACTGACCCCAGTGAGGAATCCCAGGACAAGGGCAGAGGAACGCTACAATGAGGCATATGGGCGAACCAGGAGGATAATCGAGCGCACCTTCGGCCTCCTGAAGGCCAGATTCCGGTGCCTCCATCTGACAGGTGGTTCCCTATACTACTCACCGAAGAAGGTGTGCCAGATAATCGTGGCCTGCTGTATGCTGCACAACCTGGCTTTGAGACGCCAGGTGCCTTTTCTGCAGGAGGATGGGCCAGATGGTGGTCTTGTGGCAGCTGTGGAGCCTGTGGACAGTGAAGAAGAGGAGGCAGAAGAAGAGGATATCGACAACCAAAACAACATCATCATGCAATACTTCCAGTGAGCCACAGGTAAGAAGATGTAACTGCTTCCCACATCTCATACTATTGTTGGAGCTAGCATAAGTCTGTCATTTTCACTCAGTGTATGGACACTGATTTGACACTTTGACTTTACATTTAACAGATCTGGGTCCCACTTTGTGCCCTCTGCTATGTTTACTCCTGGTCTACAGCTGTGTTACATTGGCATGTGAACAAGTAAATTGACATTGCTATATTCCATAGATTTTGCAATTACACATTTGTGAAAGCACAGACTGACTCCAGATTGTTTTGTGATTGAAGTGTGTTTATTCCTGTGCAACTAAGTGGAGGGGGTAGTAAAATGGGCTGGGGTGATGGTGGAGGTATGTCCATGGCAGAGTCCAGTCTATTTGTTTCACAGGTGCATTGTCCAAAGGGGCATAGGAAGTGGAGCAATGGCAGTTTAAGGATGGACAGGGTGACATAGTGGGACAGAAGGGTGACATTCAGGGGGTTCTTATTTCCTGGCGGGGGACTTGGCAATGTTCTCTGTCTTGTTCCTGGATCTCAGGGACCGTTTGCGGGGTGGTTCTCCATCTGCAGGGGGTGGGATTCTGGTGTCCTGTTGTTCCTGTGGCGGTGCCTCCTGTCCACTCGCGCCGGCGGAGGTGGAGGGCTGATCATCGTCCAGGCTAGTGTCAGGGGCCCGTTGGTGTGCCACTGTGTCCCTCCTGGTGTTGAGGAAGTCTGCCAGCACCCCTGCAATGGTGACCAGGGTGGTGTTGATGGACTTCAAGTCCTCCCTGATCCCCAAGTAGTGTTCCTCCTACAGCCGCTGGGTCTCCTGAAACTTGGCCAGTACCGTGCCCATGGTCTCCTGGGAATGGTGGTATGCTCCCATGATGTTGGAGAGTGCCTCGTGGAGAGTGGGTTCCCTGGGCCTGTCCTCCCCCTGTCGCACAGCAGTCCTCCCAGCTTCCCTGTTATCCTGTGCCTATGTCCCCTGAACCGTGTGAACAATGCCACTGCCCCCAGGTCGCTGATCGTCCTGTGTTAGTGGGGTTGCCTGGGTTTCCTATAGGGGTGGACACACCGCTGATTGACGTGTCCTGGGGACAAAGGGATGGGCCCGCTGGGTGGGTGCTGTGCTTGTGTTTCCGGAGGGAGGAGGCTCTGTGGTGGTTTGTGACTGTGTCAGGGGAACCGACTGTCCCGAGGTCCCTGATGGGCCGGGCTGGTCATCTTGATCCAGGTGTGCAGAGCTGCTGTCATCACTGTGGGTCTCTTCTGTGGGGGAACTGGATATGTCTGGCACCTCCTGTCCGGCGATGTTAGGTATGGGTCCTGTTGGGGTGTAAATGCATAGTTATTGTATCTGTGTGTGCCATCTTGTGCAATGGGTGAGTGACCCTCTATTTCTGTGCTTGCATTATTGGCTTGGTCCTTGTGTGATTGGTGATTGTGGGGTATGAGTGAGTCTCTGTACTGGACATGCTTTGGTGATGGGTGTCCATGCATTGGTGTTACATGCAGGGCTTGATTTTGGGATGTGTGGGTTGTGTTAGTGGGGTATCTGTGGGTTGTTGGGGTGATGGGTGTGAGGGTAAGGGTGGCGGTATGTGATGGCATGCAGGTGGGGTGTCGGGGATTAAGTAGTAAAGATATGTCTTACCAGAGTCCAGTCCTCCTGCTACTCCTGCGAGGCCCTCAGGATGCATAATTGCCAAGACTTGCTCCTCCCATTTTGTTAGTTGTGGGGGAGGAGGTGGGGGTACACCGCCAGTCCTCTGTATAGCAATCTGGTGTCTGGATACCACAGAACGTACCTTCCCAGTAGGTCGTTCTACCTCTTCCTGATGTCATCCCGTGTTCTTGGATGCTGTCCCACTGCGTTGACCCTGTCGGCAATTCTGCGCCATAGCTCCATCTTCCTTGCAATGGATGTCTGCTGCACCTGTGATCCGAATAGCTGTGGCTCTACCCGGACGATTTCCTCCACCATGACCCTGAGCTCATCGTCAGAGAATCTGGGGTGCCATGATTTGGTGTGGGTGATGTGTGAGGTGGTGTCTGTTGTGAGGGGATGTGTTGGTGTGTGTTGTTTGAGGTGCGTGGATGTTGTGTAAGTGATGGTGTTGTGTGTCTGTGGAAGCTGGTGTTGTTTTAGGTAGTCTCTCTCTCTCTGACCTTCTTTCAAAATTTTGGTAGTAAGGGTTGATGGGTGATGTGGGTGTGGGCTTTATATTGGATTGGGTGTGTGGGAGTGGTGTGTGTATGTGTATCAGGTGTGTGTATTTCGAATTGTCCAATGTGGTTGTGTTTTGTAAATGTGTGTGTATTTTGAGCGCGGCGGTGTGTACCACCAATGGAATACCGCGTTTGAAAGACCGCTGCGTTGATTCGTGGGTCGTGATACTGTGGGCGTATTCCTGTTGGCGTGACGGTGTCGGTTTTGGTATCGCCAGTTTATCACTGACCTTTGGTGTGGCGGACTTTTGTGGGTGTCTGTATTGTGGCGCATTCCAAGCTGTGGGTCGTAATACCTGTAGCGGAATTCTGCAGCCGCAACGGTATGTTGGCGGTCTTCTGCACTGCAGAAAGCGGGATTTACCGCCAGGGTTGTAATGAGGGCCCAAATGTCATCCATACTCCTCCATTCTCTTCAAAACCACACAGCATGAAATCAAGAGTCCCTTGAGGCTTAATCATCTCACCCCTGGTTTTAACATCTACAGAAACTCATTACCAGATCTCCTCAATGGTTTTGAATTCAGCTTCTAGAACTACTCAGATGACACATAGATACTTCTGAAATTGGAAAGCCAAAAGGGTATTGGAACATCCAAAATGTTATCTTGCCACCAGTCCAGGGACCAATAGGTGACCTGGAGCCCCCTCAAATTGAATGCATCCATAACTGAAATACTCACCTGTGGTATCTGGAAAACCTTGGACCCCTTTTGCCCCTGGTCTGATGTTCTGAGAATACCACCAATAACCAATATCTAAGGAAGTAAGAAACTTCAGAATCGCCATGGACGCCAAGGTGTCTATGAATGCCCAAGTGGATAAAGGAGCCAAATCAAGATTTCTTATAATGAAACGACAATCTCTCTTGTCCTATCAAAACTGGATTACGCTAATAGTCTATATCACGGCTCACATTTATCAACTGCAAGAAGATTACAGAGAATTCAGAACTCTGCCACTAGACTACGTCTACATTTAAAGCAACAAGGACACATATCCCCTGCCTTGAGGGACCTACACTGGTTGCAAATTGCCAGAAGATCCACCTTCAAGCTGGTTTGCATCACCCACAAATCAATACATGGCAGATGACCAGTTCTCATTGAGAAGAAACACACCAAATACATACAACAAAGAAACCTATGCTCTGGGACGGCACTAGTCTATGTTAGGACATGTAGGTTTAGGGACCCCCAGCCTAGGTGGTGCACCAATAAGTGCCCTGCTGAAGTGCCCAATGTCATTTTAAAGGCAGGCCTTCCTTGCAGGCTGCTATTAAAGTAAAGTTCTATACAAATTTGACTTTGGAATTGAGAGTACTTCCAAAGTCTTAAACAACCTTATTTTAACATATGTCACCCCTAAGGTGTGCACTAGGTGCCCCCAGGGTTGGGTGCAGTGTAACTGTAAGCAGGGACCTTATAAAATATGTTTTATAAACCCAACCCTTGTGAGGAAAAATAGGTAAATTTGGTTTTCCCCCATTGGAGTGAATAGGCTCCATAGGCTAACATGGGGAGACTTTATTTTAATTAATAAAGTCTCCAAAGGAGCTAGATATGGTAAGTTTGGTAACAAACTGATTATTATGATAAATACAACAACTTGCCATTGTTGTCTTTAATATAACTAGTTCAGGGAAAGAGTTTTAGAACTCTTCCTAACAGTTACCAGTTTTAGCTCAGTAGTGCCGTTCTCTGATAGGTCATGCTCTAGCATAGTGGCCAGACTGCCTTGATGAGGTGTGATGTGGCCTCGGCTGAGCAAAGGAAGTGCCCGGAGGAGGAGGTCTGCCTCAACAGCTGGTGAAACAGGATGGGGGGAGAGCAGCCAAACTGGTCTTCAAAGGAGGGGAGGACATTTGGAGCAGCTCAGGACCTCCCCCATTTCCTGCAAACCCAGACAACCAGGTGCCCTCTTGATTAGATTAGGAGAGGGCAGGAGAAGGATGTGTTAAGATTTTTTAGCCACACAAGTGGGTGGGCTCAGCCAGACCTAACCTCCAAAATTCAGTTTCTGCCATTTTTGATTTTTAAGGAATGTTGCTCCCTAGGAATGATTGATGCCACACTTCCCAGGAAGTGGTCATCCAAGAGGGTAGTGGCCTACCTCTGATTGGACAGTTGCTCCCCCTGCTTTTCATCCCAGGAACAAGGATACATTTGGCAAAGCCACACCCATACCTCAGATCCCTACAAGGAACAACATCAGAAGAGCAAGGACTGCCCTGCTGGACCCTCAACCTGCGCCTCGACACTGCACTCTGAAGGACTGCACCGGCTGCACACTTGGGCTTCACCACTAAAAGGACTTTGCCTGTCTTCAACTGGTTCAAGAAGAAACTCCATTCTTGCTACAGTTGAAAGATATCTAACCAGAGTCCCCAGCATCAAAACCAGAAGGAACTGACCAGCTGACCAGTGGCTCGTGGTCATTTTTGGATCTGAAGCAGGTGCATTCTGGGAGTTGAAGTCCTAACCCTCAAGGAGCTACTCAGAGCTTCTGGAACCTTGGGGTGAGTTGTGGACTCCTAAAGGACCTTCTAAGACATTCTTTCAAGATGTTTGGAGATGTTTTGGAAAAAAGTGCCAGGAAGGGACTGAGCTGCCGTGGTAAGTCAAGCCGGCTTACTTCAACCGCGACCCAGCCTGACTTGCATGTTAGTCCCGCTAAAAAGCTCCAGAGGCCCAGACTTCCAGGATTTCACCAGAGGCTCTTCAAAAGATGATCCAATGACATTGCATCGAAATCAGCTTGCTGTGGAGGGTTGATGCCTGTCAGTAGGAAAAATCTCCAAGAAAGTGACAAAGTCCAAATGTAAAAAGTTCACCGGGACTTCCTGTACAGCGTATCTGAAGAGGGCTCCATGGATGATGGATCAAGATTCGGCTTTGGCCTGTACTAAGATTTCTGTCCTGAAAAATCGTCTAAGTCCGAAGGTAGAATTCTTCATGGAGGTCTCCTGCTATGCGCATCCGAAGAGGTAGGATTGGATTGGTGACTTTGTCCCGCTGAAGAAAATCTTCAACAAAAAGACTAAGGGGGTCATTATGATCCCCGGCGGTTCAGACCGCCATGCCGGCGGCGGGTGAAAAGACCGCCACCGTCATGGTGGTCTGAACCGCCAAATAAAGAACACAGTGAAGCGGCACTCCTCCACCACCAGGCTGCCTCCGACAGGCAGTCTGACGGTGGAAGGAATCATTATCCGACAGGGCAACGCTGCTGCCCCTCGGATAATGATCCCTTCTACCACTAGCCTTTCCCTGGCGGGTTCCCCCACCAGGGAAAGGCTGGTGGAAGGGGTGCTCCGGGGCACCTTGGCATGGGCAGTGCAGGGGCCCCTCTGCAGAAAACTATGTGCATTCTATGTGCTAGAAAACATTAATTCTTTAAAAATTCATATCTGTGGTTCCCCTTATCCAATTTTAATCACTTTGGTGTCATTTTAATGATAAAAATAGTTTTTTTTATCAATTGGTGTTGGATTTTTATTGTGTTTTGTGTTTTACTTATTTACTGTTTTGTGATTTTTAATTGCTTTACACACTTGTCTCTGAAGTTAAACCTTGACGCTTGTTGACAAGCTACCAAGGGTTGAGTTGGGTTTACTTTTATTGAGACCTAACTGGACCTAAGTGGGGGTTAGTGACCTATTGCTAAGTGGTAGGTGCCCTTACCAATAATCCACTTTCCAAAACACCAAATGTGGCAGAAAGGTATCTCTTGAACTCGAAAGTGCCCTTTTTGTTAGTTGATGTAAATCTGTTCAGTAGTTTTTGAGAAAATAAAGAAAATCCAAATGTGTATATATAGGGACACGAAGGCTTTGTGAACCCTTCTGATGTCATGTTGAGATCTGATTGGCTGCCAAACCTAGCCATGTTGGGACTCGGCCCCAGCCGAGTCCCAGAAAAAAGTGTAAAAAAAAAAAAAAAACAGGTCAGGGTAGAGTCACCTTGACCCCTTAGCTCTGATGCTGGGGTCCCCCCTCCGCCCACAACTAAAAAACATTAAAAAAAAAATGTTCACCATGATTTGCGGTGGATCCAGCACATTTAAAAAAAAAAAACAAGTGTGGGCTCCTACGCTTGTTTTGTAATAAGCCTCCGGGTGGGACAAGTCCCCAGGGCATTCCCATTTTAATGCCTGCTGCTCCTCCGCTGCCCCAGGGACCGCCACCTCCCGGAGCAATAAAAATTACATGTGTGGGGCCACCTGGGCCACCGCAGCCCTGTGGAGCCCTCCTCCCTGGATCTTTATGCTAATTTGATGCGAGGGGGGCCTCATGGCCCCCTTGCAGCCTCGGAACTGCCACCTCCCTGGGGCTTTAAAACAAAATGATGTGGGATGCGCACCTCCCCTCGTATCCCTGGGGACCACCACCTTCTGGGGCTACAGTATAAAAGTGAAAGGGGTCTGTTTTCAACCCGCAAGCCGCAAGGACCACCATCTCCCAGGGCTGTGCTTGATGGAGGGGGTTCAGGAGGCCCCTCTCGAGGAGCCACTGATGGCTCTCGGACCGCCACCACCACAGGGTTGGCTCCTGCTATGTCTCAAGGTGCCCACCCCCAGGAAATAGCGGTTTGCTTTTGCTTGGTGGGAGCTGACAGCTGCCACAAAAGCAAACAAAGTCTGGTTTCTGCAAGAGAGAGCTGTGAAATAGCTCTCCCTTGCAGAAAATCAAGTTTTCATCTGTCTTTCCTGCACGCAAATATGCATGCAGGGGAGATGGATGAAAACATTGCTCCCACAAGCAGGGAGCTGCTTTTAAAAGCAGCTTTCTTCTTGAGGGAACAATGCCAGCTCCCAGAGGACGCTGGGAGCCGGCTAGGACTGCGAGTGCCGTGAGGCTCCCCCCATGGTCTTTTACTCTCTCTCTCTCTCACACTCTCTCTCTCTCTCTCTCTCTCTCTCTCTCTCTCTCTCTCTCTCTCTCTCTCTCTCTCTCTCTCTCTTCCATCCCATAATAGGAGGGAAGAGAGAAAAAGTGTGAGAGAGAGAGAGCAGTAAGCAGTCACCTGTGACAAACTGGTTAAGGTCACAGATGCTCACACTGAAAGTTGAGGGTTCTAGTTCAGGTTAAATCCCTATTTTAATTCATTTTAAACTTTCAAAGTTTAACGTTCATACTGAAAGTTGATCTCACTCTTTTTAACTTGACAAATACATTTTCCTTTTCTATTTGTTCAGAAATATCTCATTCTAAGTATATCATTCACCAAAGCCTAAAAAAAACAATATCTCTCTCCCTCTCACTTTCCTTCTCTCCCTCAATTTCTCTTTCCCAATCGCTTTCTCCCACTCATACACCCACTCAGACCCTTACGTACCCACTCACAGACCCGCTCAGACACTCATGCACCCACTCACAGACCCACTCAGACCCTTGTGCACCCACTCATAGCGCAACTCACACTCTCACGCACCCACTCACAGACCCTTTTGCTCACTCACCCACTCACAGACCCACTCAGACTCTCACACACCCAGTCACAGAGCCACTGAAACCCCCAAGCACCCACTCACAGACCCACACAGACACTGACACACCCACTAAGGTAATGATGCACCCACTCTCACACCCAGCCAAACACTATCACAGCCACTGTCACCCCCAGATACACCCCCAGATACACCCTCTCACACCTATTCTCACACCCAGAAAGACAGGATGTGGCACTTCCGACCACACACGGCCAAAAGGCCGTGCACAGCATGGGGTTGGGGGGTTAGGGGGCTTTGCTGCAGGCCAAGCCCTGCGGCCAACCGGCGGTGTGCGACGGTGGTCGAGTTAAAGTATAGTAATGAAAGTTACTTTACGTTAGAAAAAACATAGAAATTCACTGAAAAAACAAACGTTACAGGGATGCTATAGTTAGGAAATTGAAACTCACCTGTTATAGTTAGTGTTATCTCAAGTAAATATAACTCGTGCCCTCGCCATGCACTGCTAATTACCCCACAAATGAAGACACTCATGACAACTTTCATAACATCACTGATAATATCAATTAAACATGTGCAGTAAAATTTATGATGAAAAACTGTGTATGGTTTTGTACTTTTAAAATGTGAGCCTAACTATAACATCCCTGTTTTTTAAGTGAATTTCCATGTTTTTTTAATTCAATTTCCCAACTATAATGTCCCTGTAACCTTTGTTTTTTTTCAGCAAATATATATATGAATAAATATATATATATATGTATATATAAACACACAAGAATGAATATAATAGAAATGTGTTGAGAGGCGTAACATGAAAATGGCTAGGGGCACTTAGCTGGGAGTTGTTCAGTTCATCAAATAGCATAATTGCTATAATTGTGATAAGCAAAATTGCATCTACATAAGATACATCTCCATGCAATTGAATTGCATTACCAACACATATGTTTTTTTTTAACAGATAGTACTTAGAAACCATGAGCCCATCATGATTAAGAGTTCATGGACTGAAACTTTGCATTCTGCTAAACGTTCTTAAGTTTGTCTGCATTTAGATTTTCTCGTAGTTTGTTTTTACTCACGACGATATCCAGAATGCCTCATGGTTGGCAGGATGGATGTTTTGTATATAAAGGAAAATAGAAAAGGGACTTACTAACCGTGAGCAAGACTTGCAAAAGTTGAAACGTGTTGGTGGTTGCTAAGGCTGAAATAAACACGTTTAAATTTGGACATTGTGGAGTGCGGTAAATTTCTCTTTGATTAAAAAATTATCCAGGGTGGTCTCCTTCATGACTGGCACCAGCATAGGAGTGGGCCACAGAGACTTAAATATATATATCTTTAAACCTTGCATCCTTGGCGTGGTCGTCCCTGTCTTTGTTGCCTCTGCTTTCCATGTTTTAACTGTGTGCTGGACTCTAATCTGGGCACTTACCCCTGCTGATCAGTGCTAAAGTGCAAGTGCTCCTGTGTAAATTGTATGTGTAATTGGCTTTTCCATGACTGGCATATTTGATATACTAGTAAGTCCCTAGTAAAATGCACTGGATGTGCCCAGGGCTTGTAAATCAAATGCTACTAGGGGGCCTGCAGCATTGGTCGTGCTACCTACATTAGTAGCCCTGTAAACCTGGCTCAGACCTACACTGCAGTGTCTGTGTGTGCAGTTTTAAACTGCCAATTCAACATGGCAAGTGTACCCACTTGCCAGGCCTAAACCTTCCCTTTTTATACATGTCAGGCACTCCTGAGGTAAGCCCTAGGTTGCCCCATGGGCAGGGTGCAGTGTATGTTACAGGTGGGACATGCACTGATGTGTGTTACATGTCCTGACAGTGAAATACTGCTAAATTAAGTTTTCACTGTTGCACGGCCTATCTCTCTCATAGGTTAGCGTGAGGGCTGCCTCTAAATATCCTTAAAGTGCAGATTCCCTTTGAGAGCGGATTGAAATGTGGAGTTTGGGGTCTCTGAACTCACAATTTAAAAATACATCTGTTAGTGAAGTTGTTTTTTAGATTGTTAGTTTGAAAATGCCACTGCTTTAACCAGTCTGTGACTCTGTCTGTTTGTGGATTCCCTGTCTGGGTCAGACTGACAGTTGGGCTGTTTGCCAATTTCCTCAAGACAGTGACACAAAGGGAACTGGTTGTGTAGCCTGCACATCCTGATGAGCCATCTGAGATAGAGTGGAGGGAGGAGTGGTCACTTACACCTGAATGGGCTGTGCCTGCCCTCACACAATGCAGTCTCCAACGCCCTGGTGTGTGTCTGGGGCTAGGCCTGGGCAAGGCAGTATCCTGTGAACAACAGAGGCTTTCCTTTGAAGGTTGCCTACTTCAAAGGCAAAAAGGGGTATAATTAGTGGACCCAATACCCCAGACTTTCGATTTTCTTCAAGATCACTTCTGGAACCAAGAGGAACCTCTGCCAAGGAGAAGAGCTGAAGAGCTGAGGAGAAGTGCTGCCCCTGCCTGTGACTGTGCTTTGTTGGCTATCCTGCAGTTGCTGCTTTTGCCTGTGAAAGGGGACAAAGACTGGACATTGTTGTGCATTCCTGGTTGAAGAAGAATCTCCAAGGGCTTGAACTGAGCCTGGCTGCCCTATGCAGTCCCTGGGCCCTTGAAAGGTGAAGTTGGCAGACAAAGAGCTGAAATCCATGCACAGAACGCCGTGTGGGGAAAGTTTCGACACACCATCTGCAAAGCAGCTTATAAATGACGCGTCACCTGCTTCACTGCTAAAATCGATGCTCCACCTGTATTGCAGCTGGGCGATTGCGCATTGCGGCTGGAGAAAACGCAACACCCGCTTGCCGCTGCTGATAGCGACGCAAACCTCACACAGCGCAGTTTTCTAACACCGTGCAACCGGATTTCTCACGCATCGTCCCTGAGTGTCAAAGTCATTGCGAATTGACGCGGAACCGACGTGCCCTGTCCAGAAATCAATGCATCGCTCTCTTGCGAGGGAGAAAAGGATGCACGGCCTCACTTGCGAGTAAGGAATCGACGCATTGCTGACTTTTCCGACCCATGCTCGCCCCTGAGGCTTTATTTTTGATGCAAACCAGGAACTTTTTGTAAAATCAACACTTCCACTGTTTTCCATGGAGCAAGACTCTTAGGGGGTCATTACAACCCTGGCGGTCGGCGGAGAAGCGGCTGTAAGACCGCGAACAGACCGGCGGCAAAAAAAAAAAGAATTTGGACCGCGCGGTTACTGCCGCGATCGACCGCCACTTCACCACTCCGACCGCCACAGCCGTAATGACCGCTGGGCTGGAGGTTGCGGTCTCTGGCCCGGCGGTCGTCACTAGACCGCCAACGGTATCAGGACCCTGCATACCGCCACGGTTTCTGGCAGTTGGGAACCGCCATGAGAACCATGGCGGTAGGCACTATCGGTGCTAGGGAATTCCTTCCCTGGCACTGATAGGGGTCTCCCCCACCCCCCACTACCCCCCACGAGTCCTCGCCCCACGCCCCCTGCCACCCCCCAGAGGTGGTACAAACCCCTCCCCACCCCCACCCCAACATGCACATACACGCACCCCTACACGCACACACCCCCAACATGCACATATACACACCCCAACACACACATACACAACGAGGACACATACCTGCACACATACATGCAGACATGCACACCGGCCGAACAGCACACATTTCCCATAGACACAGCAGCACCCCCCGCACGCATACACGCACTCACACACCCCCTCTACACACTCACACGCACACCCCATGCACACACACAACACACAACACCCCCCCACCCCCTCCCCTAACGGACGATCAACTTACCTTGTGCGTTGGTCCTCCGGGAGGCGACGGGATCCATGGGGATATCACCGCCACCAGCACACCGCCACCAGAACACCGCCACACAGAATCGTGGGATGTGATTCTGTGGGCGGTGTTGTGTTGGCGTGGCGGTGGAGGTTGAGCAGTCTCCACTTTCCCGCTGACCGCCAGTGTAGCTGCTGCCGGATTTCCGTACGGAAAACGTCGGTACGCTGCCAGCGGTCAAAATATGCAGAGCGGAAGACCGCCACGGCTGGCGGTCATCACCGCGGCGGTAATTTGGCGGTCTTGCGAAAAGACCGCCAATGTTGTAATGAGGGCCTTAGGCCCTCATTACGACATTGGCGGTCCTTTTACAAGACCTCAAAAGCTCGGGGCGCCGGAAGACTGCCAGTGCTGGCAGTCTTCCGACTACCATATTACGAGTACTGCAGAATTTCCATCACATTTTGGGTGGAAATCCTGCAGTAGTCGTGCTGGTGGTCGGAGGTGCATGGGTGGTTTCACCACCAGCCCCGCCCTCCGAAAAGACTCCACCAGCCGTATTATACCCTATAATATGGCCAGGCATGTCCTGATGGCGGGTCCTACCGCGATGGAAACCCTGGTGGAAAGCCGGCTCATAATACCACCAGTGGTCTTAATAGGACCGCCGGGTCAGATATGCTAATCTCCGGCCCGACGGATCAACTGCCCTGGCGGTACAGTGGGGATATGGCGGGTTGGCAGAGGACAACCCACCACACTCATAATGTGGAAAACTTCACTGACAGCCCGTCAGTGGTGAAACCGCCACAGTGGCCCTGGCAGTCAGAAGGCCACCAGTGTCATCATGAGGGCCTTATTTTTTTGAAAATTCATATCTTGAATTGTGTATGTTGGATTTTTGTTGTTTCAGTCTTGTTTGATTTAGATAAATATTACCTATTTTTCTAAACTGGTGTGGGGTCCATTTTGTAGTGTTTTCACTGTATTACTGTGTGTGTTGGTACAAATACTTTACACATAGATTCTGAGATAAGCCTGACTGCTTGTACACAGCTACCAAGGGGGTAAGCAGAGGTTATCTAAGTGTGTTTCTCCATTGCCCTGACTAGAGTGAGGGTCCCTGCTTGGACAGATTGCAAACTGACTGCCAACCAGAGACCCCATTTCTAACATATATATACACACATATATACATATATATTTATACACAGATCCTCTGGGAACAAATGATGCTCTCCCCAGAAACACAGACGTGCACTCCAGCAGCTTGTACTTGAAGTAAGTCTTTATTTTAGTTCCATCATAAAGTGGAGGGATGCAAACACCCTACCCATTTCGGCGCTACCAGTTCTTTTGTCACAGGGGACCTGCCTGCATGTGTATATTTTATAGATGTGCGCTGTTGGACCTGGCCCTTTTTGCAGGGCCATCCCCAAACTTTTTGCATCCTTCCTCCTACTTTTCCTGACCTGTGTTTGTTGGATTTTGAACTCTGAGCGCTTTACCACTGTAACTAGTGCTAAAGTGCATTTGCTCTCTGTGTAAATTGTATGTAATTGGTTTTTCCATGATTGGCATATTTGATTTACTAGTAAGTCCCTAGTAAAGTGCACTAGAGGTGCCCAGGGCCTGTAAATCAAATGGTACTAGTGGGCCTGCAGCACTGATTGTGCCACCCAACAGAGGAGCCCTGTAATCATGTCTCAGACCTGCCACTGCAGTGTCTGTGTGTACAGTTTTAAACTGTAAATTCGACTTGGCAAGTGCCCCCACTTGCCAGGCCTAACCCTTCCCTTTTTCTACATATAAGACACCCCCAAGGTAGGCCCTAGGTAGCCCCACGGGCAGGGTGCAGTGTATGGTTAAAGTAGGACATATACTTTTGTGTTTTATATGTCCTGACAGTGACATACTGCCAAATTCGTTTTTCACTGTTGCAAGGCCTATCTCTCTCACAGGCTAACCTGGAGGCTGCCTTTAAACATGATTAAAGCGTAGCTTCCCTTTGGGAGCAGATAGACATGTGGTGTTTGGGACCTCTGAACTCCCAATTTAAAAATACATTTTTAGTAAAGTTGGTTTTAAGACTGTGGGGGTCATTCCGACCCCGGCGGGCGGCGGGCACCGCCCGCCGGGCGGAAACCGCCCAAACACCGCCCCGCGGTCAAATGACCGCGGGGAGCATTCCAACTTTCCCGCTGGGCCGGCGGGCGATCTTCAAAAGATCGCCCGCTGGCCCAGCGGGAAAGCCCCAGCAAAGATGAAGCCGGCTCCGAATGGAGCCGGCGGATTTGCTGGGGTGCGAGGGGTGCAGTTGCACCCGTCGCGATTGTCAGTGTCTGCCAAGCAGACACTGAAAATCTTAATGGGGCCCTGTTAGGGGGCCCCTGCTGTGCCCATGCCAGTGGCATGGGCACTGCAGGGGCCCCACGACACCCGTTCCCGCCAGCCTCTTCCTGGCGGTGTAAACCGCCAGGAACAGGCTGGCGGGAAGGGGGTCGGAATCCCCATGCAGCGCCGCCATGGAGGATTCCCCGGGGCAGGGGAAAACCGGCGGGAAACCGCCGTTTCCCCTTTTCTGACCGCGGCTTTAACGCCGCGGTCAGAATTGCCCCGGAAGCACCGCCAGCCTGTTGGCGGTGCTTCCTCTGCCCTCTGCCCTGGCGGTTAGAAACCGCCAGGGTCAGAATGAGGGCCTGTGTGTTTGAAAATGTCACTTTTAGAAAGTGGACATTTTCTTGCTTGAACCTTTTTTGTGACGCTGCCTGTTTGTGGATTCCCTGTTTGGGTTAGTTTGACAGTTGGGCTGTTTGCACCTCTTTCCAGACCGTGACACGAAGGGGGCTGGGGTGTCGCCTGCATACTCCAATGAGCCATCTGTGCTATGAGGGAGGGGAAGAGTGGTCACTCGCACCTGAAAGGGCTGTGCCTGCCCTCCACAATGCAGACTCCAACCCCCCGGTGTGTGTCGGAGGCCTTGCCTGGGCAAGGCAGGATTTCACAATCAAGTGAGACTTTCCTTTGAAGTAAGCCTACTTCAAAGGCCAAAATGGGTATAAGAAGACCACCCAAACCCACAGACTTTAGACACTTCTTGGGGTAGATTCTCTACCTCACAGACACTTCTGGAGAAGAAACTTGTAACAAGGACCTGCATCCTGCCAAGAAGAACTGCCTGGCCGCCCAAAGGACTCACCTGACTGCTTTCTGTGAAGGACTGCTGCCTTGCTGTTGCCCTGCTGCCTTGCTGCTCTCTGGCTGAGGTAAAGAAGTGATCTCCAAGGGCTTGGATAGAGCTTACCTCCTGTTCCTTGAAGTCTCAGGACCAAAAAGACTTCATCTCTTCAAGAAGGACTCCTTGTGCGGCGAAATTCGACACACAGCCTGCCAGAAACGATGCACAGCCTGCACCGCGGTGAAAATTTCACTGCATGCTGAACCGGAACGACGCAGCCCGACTTCGCAATTAGAAGATCGACGCAGCGCCAGCGTAGCGACCGGAAATTCTACGCACAGCCCACTGGATCGACGCATAGCTGAGCCTAGAGCATAAAGCTCCGATCGGGGCTATCTGGTAGCACTAGCCCAGGTCAAATCAGAAAGTTCAGGCCAACCGATATGACGTGCGGGTCAGATACAGGGCCTAGCCTTGGCCTGCTGCAAAAGTACCTTGTTTGCGCCAACATCAAGGGAGATGCGAGGGTCAGAGGAGGAAATGCGTAGTCATAGATCCTTGGGATGGAGACGATGCATCGGTTTTGAGTCACACAAAGTCAGAGATGCATTGGAAATTGAGGCGATGCGTTGCTTAGTCAGCGATGTGCTGCACTTGATCCTTGCAGCAGAAGTGATGCCTAACATCAATGGAGATGCACCGGTTCTGAGCCATGCAATGGTGTCAATTTGGGGATTCTTGTTGAAGCAGTGCTTTATATCCAGTTCCAGGGGCCTAAGAGTGGATTGGCATCACTTGGCAGGGCAAACCTCACAGATGGTAGAGTCGAGGTGTGGTATCAGGTAAGTTGGAATTGTTTTGTGTCCCGAAGACTTCATTAAACAGGAGACCAGTCAGCTGGCCCTTGGAGTCACTGTGGGTGTTGGGCTCAAGTGATGTGGGCCCAGCCCTTTTCACCCAGGCAAGGATGGAAGCAGGCAGTAGGTCAGCCCACCAAGAATGCAGTTCTTCCAGAGGAGCAGTCCAGCAGAGTGGCAGTCCTTGTAGCAGCACAGAAGTCTTTTCCTGGCAGAGTATCCACAGGTCCAGAAGTGTACTGAAGTGGTAGTGTTTGAGGTCCAATATTTATAATTTGGTGGCCTGGTTCTGGAAGTTAGGAAAAGCTTCTAGACAGTGAAGTTGAAGTGCAGGGAATCTCATTCTCCTCTTGCCCTGGCTCCAAGCTGGCTGGAGTGATAATACATGGTTGTTAGGCCTATTGTGAGGCAACAGGGCACAGTCTATTCAGGTGCTAGTGGGGCTATGCCTAGCTCCAACCTCCTATTAAGCCAGTTAATGGCCCATCAAGGCCCATTAAGTCACACCTAAGCTCCCATTGTGTGTGGCTCTCTAAAGGGAATGCGCAAAGCTGATACGTGTACGGGGAGAGAGTTGAGTTGGAAAATGTCAACTTTCTAAAAGTGTAATTTTCAACATTGTAACAATAAATCCGACTTTACCATTAAATAGTATTTATCATTACCATTCCATAGGTACTGAACATGACAGGTCTACCCCTTGCCAATCAGGAATTACAGCTTATTAAATATGGTAAGGACTGAAAAATGAATGCGAGTTTTTTTCACTACTAGGACATGTAAAGCTTAAAAGTACATATCCTACCTTTTAACTACACAGCAGCCTGTCCTATGGGCAACCATGGGCCTACCTTAGAGGTGACATATGTAATAAAAGAGGTGTTTAACCTTTGGCATGGGGTTTTAAATGGCAAGTTAACATGTCTGGTGAATCTGCACACACATGCTCTGCAATGGCAGGCCTGAGACATGTACGAAGGGCTGCTTAAGTGGGTGGCACAATCAGTGCTGTAAGGCCAGTAGTAGCATTTAATTTACTGGCCCTGGGCCTAAATCGTGCACTCTACTAGGGACATATAAGTAAATTAAATATGCCAATTGTGGATAAGCCAAAGGAACCATGGTTTAAGCAGAGCACCCATGCACTCCAGCATTGGCTAGCAGTGGTAAAGTGTCCAGAGTCCGAAGGCCAATAAAAATAGGTCCAGCAAAAATGGAGGAGGAGAGGCAAAAAGTCGGGGGGAAGACCACCCTTAGTCTGACAGGTCTAATACAGGTTAAGTGTATTTCTTTATGGGGAATATATTTTTGCCTGTGGAAAAATCCATTCCTCTAAACCTATACGAAATACGAGGATTTTCCTTTCCAGTTTCCAATCTGGGAAGGCCCGTACTCCTGCATTTTAGAGGACTACATTTCCTTACTATTAGTGCCTCAAAAACATAACTGTTAAATGTATTTGACTATCTCTAAAAACATGGCATTGGTAGTGTTTACTGGATATTGCAAGTCATCTCTGTCTATAAGGCTCCTTTTCCTGCACCTAACGATAAATGTATGAGGGAGAAAATCCACCAAAATGGTGAGACTGACATCCTCATATGTGTAATTCACTCCCGAGAAATTCCACACTGTATGGACCTGGATCTGACGATCGCTGATTGCGGTCTTGCTTCATTAATTACCACTTAGTTGCTGAATAGTTTGATAATCTGGTCCAAAGAGAAGTTTAACTATTTTAAGGAAACACGAGAAAGCACATTTCAAAAGGTTTGAAGTCTCTTGTGTATGTCTGTTTAGTGCACATTGTCTAATGTAAACACTCCCAGGCATCAGAGTTTGGGGTAATTGAATTGTGGGCAGAACTTCAATTTGTTGGGCTGCTGTGAAACGGTGCTTCAGATAAACCACTTAAAAGCAAACACATTTGCTGCAGTTAGAGCTTCCCCCGAGTAAAACCTACCACATTTACCTAAACATAACAAGATAAATCTATGACCTGCTTCGGAGAACTCATGGCGAAAATGATGCAAATCTCTCTAGTTTTTGTTGACAGAGTGATAAAAGTAATTTGGCCAGAGTCTAGAGTACAACCTTTGGCACATCCATTTGTCTGGAGAATAAAGTATTTCAGTTTCCTCGGTGGGTTCATTTGTTCTCAAACCCACTAGACATGACATAATACATTTTACACAAAATGTCATTATTTTTCTGTATCATATCCCCTTTTAAAGAGCTGTTGGCCGGTGAAAAAAGCACATAAGTTATATTAATGTTCCATCCGAGTGCATCAACAGGACTCCGGGTACCATTTTGTATGAAAGATTACGTCCTATAAAATTGCAGTTTGAACACAGTATCAGGGTAAGCAAACACACTGCTGTCTGCACAGACTGCAACAGGTACACCATATCCTTTTGAACAGACAAGTAAACAGGATACAGTAGGCGTGGGTAGACATAAAGAATAACACAGAAAACTTTAAAAAATATTAAACATTCTCTAATATTGAATTCCAAAATGATGATCAGCCAGAGGGAACAAGCCCCAGGCTAAAAGTGCATTACAATATATAGAATGCATTTTTAAGTAAAATACGAAGGCCTTTATTTCATTTTAAAATACCGGAATATTGAGAGCTCAATTGAAGACAATGGAGTAGCTCAGGACATAACATGGTTAGTGAAGGCTTTCTGCTTTAAAATTCCATATTTGTCTTTCTGTTGATCTCTTTTTAATTTAAGGCATTCTACCAACAGTGAGTAAAATGTTCTAATAGCCATTGAGCCTTTCTCCTACAGGCAATACCAGTTGTAAAAGGCTCTCACCCTTGATGTAGAAGCTCTGTGTTTTCTTTATTTGTATTTGTATTTTGACTATTATAAAGCACGTTCCGGCCTTAGCATTGAAGCGCTGGAAAGAAAAGAGCCATCAGAGTCTGAGGGGAGGGACAAGGCCAGAGCAGAGAGAGTACGGCTTACGGGGAAACAACCAAGTTTTCACCAGCCTTCAGAAAAACAGAAAGTTGTCCTCCTTCCTAATATCCCCGGGGAGTGAATTCCAGTGCTTAGCTGCTGCCACTGTGAACGCTTTGTCTCCCCAGCTCGCCCTACGAGTATGACAAACTTGGATCAGGTTTGCATTTCTAGAACTCAGTTGCCAGCATGGATTGTACCATCGTAGTTTTCAAGCTAAGTAGTCTGCTCCACCTCCGTGCGCCACCTTAAATGTAAGACAAAGGGGGTCATTACAACACTGGCGGACGGTGTTAAATCGGCGGTAAGACCGCCAACAGGCTAGCAGTCTTTTTTTTAGTATTATGACCATGGTGGTTACCGCCATGGTCATCCGCCGCTTCACCGTTCCACCCACCAGGGCGGAGACGACTGCTGGGCTGGAGACCTGGGTCTCCAGGCCGGCGGCCGGCACAATACTGCCACCGGTATTTCGACCCGGCTTACCGCCGTGGATTTCCAGCGGTAGAAACCGCCATGAAATCCATGGCGGTAAGCCCTATCAGTGCCAGGGAATTCCTTCCCTGGCACTGATAGGGGTCTCCTCCACCCCCCACCCCCACCCCGACTCCCTCCCCTACACCCCCCACCACCCCTGCCACCCCCAAAGGTGGCAGAGCCCCCTCCCCACCCCGACCCCCAACATCACATAACACACACACACGACACGCACGCAGGCACCACCATCACACATACACGCACACACACCAACATACATGTCTACATCCACACACTCAGTCAGACACGCACACCCATATACATTCACGCACACATCCATACAGACATACATACAGACATACACGCATTCATTCCCAACACACGCAACACACCCGCAAGCATACACGCACTCACACCCCCCCTCTACATACACAGACGCACACCCCCATGCACCCACACAACACACAACACCCCCCCACCCCCCTCCCCTAACGGACAATCGACTTACCTTGTCTGTCGATCCTCTGGGAGGGGCCGGGAGCCATGGGGGCTGCTCTGCCGACACCACACCGCCAAAAGAACACCGCCGCGCCGAATCACAGGACGTGATTTGCTGGGCAGTGTTCTGTTGGCGTGGCGGTGGAGGTGGAGCAACCTCCACTTCCCCGCTGCCCGCCAGTATGGCTGTTGGCGCCTCTCCGTCGTAAAAAGGACGGAGAGCAGCCAACAGTCATAATACGCCGAGCGGCAAACCGCCACTACTGGCGGTCTTCCGCACGGCGGTCCCTCGGCGGTCTTGTTAAAAGACCGCCGAGGTTGTAATGACCCCATAGTGTCTTAAATATTATCCTTTTCGCAACCGGAAACAAGTGCAGTCGTTCAAGGCTCTTACTGGCGGATGCTGAGCGTGGGGGGTCAAGAACCAATCTGCCCGCGTTATTTTGGATTAATTGGAGCTTTCTCAGTGAAAGTTTGTCTAAGTCCAGCAATAGGGAGTTACAGTAGTCCAGCCTGGACATAACTAAAGCATAATAACCGTCACTCTTTCTTCCTGCTGCAAAAAAGGGAACATTTTTCTCAGCGTTTCAAAGTCCAGTAACTTGCTCTAACCATGCCATTTTCTTGAGGCTCAAAACTTAGGCAGTTATCAAAGATAACTCCCAAATATTTTGTAGCCGTGATAGGGACGGGAAGCTCTCCACATTCCATGGGCCACCAACGGGAGTTCCATAACTCACTACAAGCTCCGAACAGCACTATTTCAGTTTTATTACTGTTAAGCTTCAGCCAGTTCAGCGCCATCCAGCCATTAATCTCATGCATACAGAAACAAAACCCGTCAGCCACTTCCTCCCAATTCTAACCGGTATGATCCATTGGGTGTCATCCGCATAGGAGGTGGGCATGAAACCGTATGAGCGGATTAATTTGGCCAGAGGGGCAACATAGATATTAAACATTGTAGGACTGAGTGCTGAGCCCTGTGGGACTCCGCACGGTAAACAGAAGGCAGGAGCTTTAACATCGGCCCATCTCACCGTGATGGATCTGTCTCCTAAAAAGGATTCAAGAATCTTAAGGGCAGATTCTCTAATCCCTGATTGGTAGAGACGAGATACCATAATCTGAGGAGAGATGGCATCAAAGCTGCCGAAAGGTCTAACAGGACCAGAATAGCATCCTGCCCCTTATCCCGTAACCTGCAAATTTTCTGCCAGTGGGAAATCTCATTGAGAGTGGTAGACATCCTGCAGGGCACAGCACAATTCATGTGACATCCCAGGTACATGGTACTAATTTTCAGATGTATAAAAGGCTGATTTGACCCGGTGGGATTTGAACTTGTGAAGACAGACAACTGAAGTGGATGAATTAACCCGCTCATCCTCCGAATACATTCCCCATTCAGGACAACAAATTGCTCTTCTACATTGAGGCATGTTTGTCCTTGCAATCGTGATGTTGAGTGGAGGTATTTCATGTGTGTGGGTGGTGGCTTCATATTTGCATGGTGACGCATCATACAAATAATGACAATACTGACCAAGTGACAAGCTTCTGTGGCATTCATTTTATATACAAATTGCCCGCCCTGTTTGGAATTTGATAATTTGTCAGCAGAACCATCTATTGTAGGTTATGGGATTGGTCTCATTTCAAATCACTGAAACTGATTTGAAATACAATATTTGTAGACTTATGCTTCTTGCTTATGCTTATAGAAGAGAAAATGGGAAAGGTTTGTGAGGCGCGGGTCTCCTCAGCCGAGAACAACCCAGCCTAAAACACTGAACCACGACTACTTCAAGTGTAACAGTTACAGATTACACAAAAATGCTATTTATGTCACTCAGAAAGAGGCCTGTCTGATCTGAACAAACTGACAGAAAGCTCCACATCTGGCTTATGTGAGGCAAAGGATGATGAAATCCAATTCCTCGTCATGAAACACCCAGTACTTGATCTCTGTGAGGCTGCAAAAATGAGGTGCAAATTGGGAACCCACTAGTTTGCAATAGGGCAAGGTGCCCAAAATAGCCGGTGTGCATTTTGAGCCCAGTTGTGGGTTGAACACCTACAATGGTGAATAACACACCAATAGTGCATGGTATTCCCTCATTCTGAGCCGCTGTGCCATTTTCTCCGACGATTTGTGGCATGTTCCACCTGCAGGAGCCAAGCTATCATTGTGGAAGCTGATGCAATGGTACCAGAGTCCAGAGGGATGGAGGCTCTCCCTTCCTTGTATCAGCTGATGCTCTTAATACCTGCTGCTTTATGTGCTCTATAAGGTTTGGAGGGAAGCTGAGGATTTGCACAGTCACATTTGCACACAGTCAAAGGACTATTACAGGAGAGGCAAAAGTGATAAAGGATGGAAAAGAGATAATGGTCAAAGAATAAGGAGACAATAGGAATGATGGAAAGTGTAAGAATGTTGAGTTATTAGCTGTGAAGGATGTGAGTCCTTCACCAGTAACAGGGCCGTAATTGTCTTATTAGTGGGAACCAAGTACCTCATTGTAGCACTTAATCCTCTCAGTGTAGAGAAGAAGAGCCATCGAAGGCCTACTCAGGGGAAATGGTATAGGCTAGTGTTAGCCCTTGGCATGGTAATCTCCCAGACATTTCACCTTCACCCCCTATTTTTGCTAAAATTTGATTTTGTTGACATTAGGACTCTGTACTTTTTACCGCTGCTAACCAGAGGCAAAGTGCCTGTGCTGCCTTACTTACACATGGCAAAATTAGCATATGCACAGTTGGCACATTTTATTTACTTATATGCTGTTAGTAGATGGAACAGCTTGTATCCAGGGCCTGTATATTAAATGCTTATAGTGGCTGCAGCGCTCATTATGCCATCCACTAAATGAGCTTTAAAACATGTCTCAGGACTGTCACTGCAGCCTGCAGAACAGTTTTTAAACTGCAGCTTCGACCTGGCAAAATAAAGCTTTTGCCAGATCTTTTGCCAGACCTTTTGCCAGACCTACATTTTCAACACTTGTCAAACCACCCCAAGGTAGGCCCTAAAGGCTCACAGAGCAGAGTGCATGGTATTTAAAAAGTAGGTGTACTTAAGTTTTATATGTTCGGACAGTGAACAATCCCTAAAGTTGTTTCTCATTGTTGTAAGCCTATCGATTCCATAGACTAGCACCTTGTTACTCTTAATGAGTGACATCAGCAGTTTGGAAACTAATAGAGAAATGTTTCTTCTCCTCAAATGATTTGTAATTTGTATTCCTCTTTTTTCAAAGATTTGTATTGAAATTTATGAAACAAGGATATGTGAAATGATACAGGCAGTGAGCAATGCATCAGAAGACATATGGGGGGTCATTACAACCCTGGCGGTCGGCGGAGAAGCGGCGGTAAGACCGCAAACAGACCGGCGGCAAATAAAATGGAATTTGGACCGCGGCGGTTACCGCCGCAATCGACTGCCACTTCACCACTCAGACCGCCACGGCGGTAATGACCGCTGGGCTGGAGGTTGCGGTCTCCGGCCCGGCGGTCGTCACTAGACCGCCAACGATATCAGGACCCTGCATACCGCCACGGTTTCTGGCAGTTGGGAACCGCCATGAGAACCATGGCGGTAGGCACTATCGGTGCCAGGGAATTCCTTCCCTGGCACTGATAGGGGTCTCCCCCACCCCCCACCACCACCCATGAGTCCTCCCCCCACACCCCACACCGCCCTGCCACCCCCCAGAGGTGGTACAAACCCCCTCCCCACCCCAACATGCACATACACGCACCCCTACACGCACACACCCCCAACATGCACATATACACAGCCCTACACACACATTTACAACGAGGACACATACCCGCACACATACATGCAGACATGCACACCGGCCGAACCGCACACATTTCCCATAGACACAGCAGCACCCCCGCACGCATACACGCACTCACACACCCCCTCTACACACTCACACGCACACCCCCATGCACGCACACAACACACAACACCCCCCCACCCCCTCCCCTAACGAACGATCAACTTACCTTGTGCGTTGGTCCTCCGGGAGGCGACGGGATCCATGGGGACATCACCGCCACCAGCACACCGCCACCAGAACACCGACACACAGAATCGTGGGATGTGATTCTGTGGGCGGTGTTGTGTTGGCGTGGCCGTGGAGGTTGAGCAGCCTCCCCTTTCCCGCCGACCGCCAGTGTAGCTGCTGGTGGATTTCCGTATGGAAAACGTAGGTACGCTGCCAGCGGTCAAAATACGCGGAGCGGAAGACCGCCACGGCTGGCGGTCTTCACCGTGGCAGTAACTTGGCGGTCTTGCGAAAAGACCGCCAATGTTGTAATGAGGGCCATTATATATTACATCATATGAAATCAGAATAACTAAATTATTATGAAAGAGTATATATGTGAAAGGGAGACAATGCATGGCATAAGTGGATTAGATATAAGACAGGTG
The DNA here is from genome assembly GCF_031143425.1 of Pleurodeles waltl. Classification (NCBI taxonomy): domain Eukaryota; kingdom Metazoa; phylum Chordata; class Amphibia; order Caudata; family Salamandridae; genus Pleurodeles; species Pleurodeles waltl. The sequence continues at coordinate 1,130,880,291 of NC_090448.1, forward strand.
ACAAATAGAAGGGGAACAATAAAGAGGGGAGGTGATCATTGGCAACATAGTACGATGTGAACACATAGGGGGGTATTACAACTTTGGAGGAGGTGTTAATCTGGCCCAAAAGTGACGGTAAAGTGACGGATATACCACCAGCCGTATTACGAGTCCATTATATCCTATGGAACTCGTAATACGGCTGGTTGTATATCCGTCACTTTACTGTCACTTTTGGGACGGATTAACACCTCCTCCAAAGTTGTAATAACCCCCATAGTGAGGTACATTTATATAAGTAATCCTAGTGGGGGGTAGGAGTGTCGGGTAATGTGGAAATTGGAGTGGGAACAATCATGTTAATGGTTATAGACGTTTATAAGAGACTGGAGGAAGTGAAATGCTGTTCAATGCGGTATAGATTTTTTTTTTTAATAGGTCCAATTTGTTCTGTAACCTGCACAAGCTATGGATATTATGATTTATGTTAAAAACATTGTTGTCAGCATCTCTAATGAAGGACGCCCAAGCCAAGCATGTATGCTAAGAAAGATTCCTATAGGATTTCCGTTCACACAAACTGTTTTTCATTCCTATTGTTAGAAAGAGGTCTAGGCTGGAGCAGCATTCATGTAAAGTCATCTTTGATAATTTCTCGTGTAAGTCATCTCAAGTGACTTGCGGGATCCCAGTGGATACTCCCTTATCCTATTTGTTTTACATCTGTTTGACTTCTAACTATTGTGATATACTCCTCTGGTGTGTAATTCTACATCTAAACACTCAGTATCCAGCTTCTTTTTCGGCTGAACTGCCCTGCAGAGATATCTCAAGGATTTCTTCAAAGTCTATTAAAGATAATGCATAGGATGAGTAAAATTGTCTAAAACATCATTCTATTAAAACGGAAGTTCATATAGTAGGTAGACAACTTTCACCAACCTTCACTTTGGATTAATATCTTTTTGATTGCAGAACTAGGACACTTTCTAGCTGCTGCCCTTGTTGTAAAAAGCTTAGAAATTGGATATAGCCAGGTAAGTATCAGCATTGCTTGAAATTTTCAGAAGAGTAGATTATGCATGTTTATGCCTCTGCTTTCTATGGATGTCCATCATACTGTAGTATCTGCCCTGATTTGGCCTAAACTTGGTTATTGCAATTCAATCCATGCAAACATGAACTTTCATTTGATCCATCAGCTCCAATTTAAAAAATATCAGCCTGAGAGACTAGTTCCTCCAACCCCATGAGTTTTTAGAGTTTTCTCCCTACTCGATCTTCTTCAAGATTATCAGTCAGCTCCAGAATTCAATTAGAGATCCTATTTTTATCTCATAAACATTTTCTATTAGTCCTATGTCCTCAGCAACTTCATATATATGATCCATTTAATCTCTTTGCAAATCGTGTTCTATTAAAATCTCATCAAATTAGTAAAATAACTTTGGGAAGTAACTACTTTTCTTACCAAGTTTCTAATGCCTGGAACTCATTTCCTATACCCTAAAGATCTATTGTTTCCCATACAGAGTTCAGAAAGAAGCTAAGAATATTCCTGTCTAAAAATGGATGTTTGCTTAATTTTGCTTCCATGCGCATAACATCACCCATAGAATGACCATGCACTTTAAAAAAAACCTCTAACATAAATGAGATGGGTGAATAGAGAGGAGACCTGTTGATCTGTGCTCTGTTTTTCCAATAATGTTTTTAACATACTTACACCTTATGTGGACCTGCTGTGTTTTTTGTTTCTTTACGCGTTGTCGTTGGTTGTTGTTACACAGTCTGCACTACCCCTTTTCACTACGGATTATCTTCCACTCAAACTATTTCTGGTAAAGTAGAGCGAGGTTTTCCCTAGTTAAAACTGACTTACCTCTGAAACGGGATACTAGGTGGCCAGTGGAGAAGCCTTTGCGCAACCAGTGCCTAATTTCAGCCTGTGGTTGCCAGTGGGGGCCACCGGCACTCATTTTTGTAGACATGCACTTATCGGAAATTTACTGAGAGCAAAAGGGTACGTAGGAGTAAGAGAAAGACGGACAAAAGTCACAGAGGGAGAAAGCAGGGACCTACAGAAGTGAGATAAATAAGGCAGGCAGTGTCTGATAGTGAATTACAGAGTTGTGAGGTGGATTCAACACTAGGCAGCCTTGGTATTCGGAGAGCTGACATGCAATAGCGCCGGCCAGGCTTCTGAGCAGGGCTTTGGGCATCACCACTGATTCTTTTACAAATTAAGCACTGGGCAGAACTCACATCTAGGCTGTGACCCCTCCTCACCATTTCCTGCCAGGGCACTCCTTGACAAGGGCCCTCAGATCTCGTGTGGTAAGAAGGCCCGAGAGTTGATATACATTTTTCTGTTCATTCCATCGGAAGCCAACCCACAATTGTGGAATCCTTCATAGATGAACTTAGCTTGCGTTCCACACTAATGCTACTCCGGAAAAAAGGAAAACTAATTTCCTAACCAGGCTTTTACAACCACTTTCATTTTCCTTTGTCTGTGATGATACTTTTAATTTCTATCTGCTGCGATGTATAAATTAAATTTTTTATGGTACTTTGATGTGTTTCTTCTTGGTGACTTTTATTTTTAAAATCGAATTTGGTATTTGATTGTCTAGCCTAACTCTTTACATCGCCCCTTCTACATAGAGATTAAGACACTAATATATAAATCATAAAAATAAAATAAAAAAGCACAGTGTATACCGGAAGCAGAGAAATGAAGAGGGCAAAAACATGTTTTATATATGACGCTGAGCTGCGCTAAGAATCACCGAAGGTACAGAAAGAGTGAGAGGGACAGAGGAACACAAGCTGCTTTAGAATTAGGTGGCAGAGGAACACAAAAGGAACAGAGAAAGATGGGGGTCAGTCAGGTATGCACTCCAAAGAAGACTTTAAGAATCCTGGATGTACCTCCTGAGCTATTTATTAAGGGAGGGCTTGTGTAGTTACCCAGAATTCAGCATAGTTTTCTTCTGTTACAATCACAGCTCAAGAAAACTACTCAAAAAAATATTATTTTTTCATTCAGTCTCATCTAGAAGTGTAATTGTGTTTAAACTGATGCAATTCACAATATACAGACACAGTAAGACAGCTCAATGGGTTAATGTGTTTGCTACAAAAGCCCACACTTAAACTGTTGATCACTGATTCCAATCCTTCTATGATAGCTCAGTGTGTTAATATACTTTTTATCGAAAATGTATGTGTGGGCATGCCTGACTGTGTGTGTGCGCGTGTGCATGCTTGCATGTATTTGGGTGTGAGTGTGTAACTTCCAGGTCACAGGTTCCTATCTAAGTGAGACTCATCTGTTGCCTGTTTTGCTAATTGCAGATATCTGCATGTATCCTTTAGTCACAATTTCTTGCCCTGCAAATTAGGAGAATTAGGCAGATTGTATAAAACAAGACTATGACAGTGAAATGTCACAATCTTTAAAAGAACGGTTGGGAAGTCTCAGATCAGTGGAACTTGACATAGTTTTCATTCACTTAAACCATTCACACGTAGACACACAGGCAGAAAGACACACAAAAACATACGAAAAAATTACCCCCCACCTTTTGCCCCTCATGAAGAGTGTCTGTCAGGCTGAACAAAGGTCAGCCTGACAGACACTCTCCTTGTTCAGCTCAGGCAGCCAGGAGCGAGACATGCGCGATTTGCGCACACTCCTGGCTGCCTGAGCTGAACTTTGCTGGGCTGAGCAGGACACAGCTCCTATGGGCGTGACCTCCACGGCTCAGCAAAGGTGCCTCCAGGCCCTCCCCTGGGTGAGGAGGAAAGCGTCACCCATTGACACTCGCCCTGTACGCTTCAGGTTTAAGCCCTGAAGTGCCCAGGGCAAGTGTCAATCAGTGACACTTCGTCACAGAGTGGGGTGGGGTCAGCAGTCTCACTGACCCCATCCCACTCTGTGACGAGGCTGGGACTGCCTCCTTCCCTCACTGGCTGACCTAAGGTCAGCCAGTGAGGGAAGGCAGCAGACCCAACCCTCCTGGGACCTGGAGGCTGAAGGTAAGTGTGTGTGTGTATGTATGTGGTTTTAAATTGAATGTTTGGTGAGCGCGTGCATGTTTGAGTGTTATGAGTGTTGTTAAGGGATTTGTGTGCATGTGTGTGTGAAAGAATGAGTGTGTGCGATCTTTTAAAATGAATGTTTGGTGCGTGCGTGCATGTTTGAATGGTATGAGTGTTGTTAATGGATGTGCGTGCGTGTCTGTGTGTGGAAGAATGTGTGTGTGTGTGTGTGCTTCCCGCCGCCCCCTCCCTCCTAAAGCTGCCGGCCGCCACTGATTGACACACTTGTGCATGCGAGGAAAAGTTAGGTAAAAAGGAGCACACGGAATTTGCAGAGTCAGCAAGATAATAAAATAACTGTTCTTTCCATTAGGCATCTCAGGGCCTCTCTTTGAGTTTTACAGAGGGGCTGCATCAGTAACCTACACCAACTCTGGAAAACTCACAGCTCATCAGGGCCATTTTGTTTTTTTTAAAGAAACAAATCCTCGCTTCTGAAAATTGGGAAAGGTTGCTAAGAGGATCAAAACAAGTTGATCACTCCAGAGTCATCTGTGCAAAGGTTAACTAGTCAAAAAAATGGTGCAAAGAACAGGGCAGATCTAATTGTGCATTTTTTTCTGCATGTGTAGTATTGGAAGAAACAAACTGTATTTGCTGTGATTATATTTGCTGTGAGCTTGGGCAAAATGGACCAAACTGGCTTCAAACTCTTTTTGTCTGTGTTTACATGATAGGACATTTAGAAAACCTAAATCGTTGCAATTTTGAAATAAAAATGATGGGACTATGAGGCATAACCACCTTGTTCCATGTTTTATCAAGTTTACGTTTTAAGAAAAAGTATTCACGTAGAACGATTTCTTTGTTAATTGTTGTAACAAGCTGAAAATTAACTTTGGCAAATGCTTTAAATGTTTTAAATGTGGGTAGCACCACTTCCAGTTCATTTCCGCCACTTCATTCTAGGTACAAAAATATTTCCTAATTTGCCCAGACATCAGCCATGTGCAACTGGGGCTGGCCACACAAGGCGGATTGAGTGTAGGTCTGGCAAAGGGGTAGACCTGCCAGCAAACCCATATTCTGCACAGTCTCCAGCTTCAGTGGGCATACATGGGCAGTCTTACTGGACCTTGGAGGGACCCACTGGTCCCGGAGTGAACTGTAGGCAGAGTTCTTAGTCCTTTAGGTTATCAGGGGGCTTACCCTTCCAGTTGTCCATGGCTGTTGCTGCCATCCAGTTCCGGTAAAAGCACTTTCTCTCCCTTTTGCAAGAAATTTTAACTGGGGGTGGAAGGTTCTAAAAGCCAGACACATCTTGCTGTATCTTTGTCTTTGTAGGCCTAAGGGAAGTGAAACTGCATTCTTTTCCCATATGTATAATGCAGTGTTACACAGAGAAAACAGCAAACCACGCTGACTTTACCTATAAGTGGGCCCAATTTTATAAGGTCTACCCAGGTCAATATCTAATCCTGTGGAGTCCCCTCTGTGCCAGGCTACCTGTGTGCAGTTACTGCATTGGGCATGACAGTAGTCCCATATGTGCAACCTGCACACATGTGCACAATTGTGTGCACGTGTGTTCAAGTCTAACCAACCAAGTGCCACTTACCCTACCTGCATAGCAGCAGACTTCTCGTACAAGGCAGACACTGATGGTAAACAAGCACAGTCCATTTACCATGTGATTACTGTGGGTAAGACACAAGTAGTGAATCTCACTCATAACATATGGCATTTAACTTTCACGCCTTAGGTGCATATCTTGCACCATTTACCAACCCTCTACAGGAAAGTTAAATAGGCCGATTATATTAGTCCAATGAATACTACATATTTTTGTACTGGCATGGCAGGTTCTGTGAAAGAAGGGCACAGTTATATACTTCCTCCTCACCCTTATACAGCACCTGACACCCCAATAGTCAGCCTTAAGGTTGAAATGGTTGGGCCACAGAACAATAGTTTGTCCCAAGATTTCACTACTGCAAATCATGCTTTAAACAGGCAGTGCACCTTTCCCGCATACTCATATTATGGGCATGCCTTTCAGTTAAAGTGTTACTCTAAGGATATGGATTCTGACTCTGGTGATGAACTAAACACATTTTTACTGCAACCAGATTGTTTTAGTTTGGGATTTGTTGCCCCTACTCTTCACCAGTAATGGCCCTATATTAAGGCTTTCGTGGAGCCCTGGGGAGGAGTCCAGAACTTTATGTGCATACTCTGAGACTTTTGAATTGGTCTGCAGTGTCTCATCCACTGTGAAGGATGCTTATTTTTATTTTGAACCTGCTTTCTCTTTTTCAGGGCCTCAGAAGGCCTCCTCCTGTGGGTCTTTTAAGTTTAACTTCCTAACTTTAAAGACTTTTTCTTGGTGATGATCACTTCAAGCAGGTGGTTGGATGGACTTTGAAGGCCTCCTGACTTAGGCGTTTCCCTGATTGGTTGGTTTATGTATTGAGTCCTTCATTTCCTTCCAAAGTAACTCTGTCTTTCCATTTTGAGCAGGAACTTGTTCTTCACAATACCTTTTTCTGCTGCATGTTCTTCATTTTCTACTTTCTTCCTTGTTGCAGTCATTATGACACACCGTCTATCAACAATGGTTGTGGATCTGGGCCAGGCAGGGGGCAAGGGGACAGTGCAGGATGCCTTCTGGGTAGGTGGGCCTAATACATGTCTACTTGAGGACAGGAAAGGGGCTAAAGTTTTATTTGGGGTACTGGAATAGGAAAGGGGAGTGTCTGTCTGAGGAGGTGAGCTAGCTGAGTTAGTAAGGACTGGAACAAGTGAGAATAGACTCAGAGCAAAGGAATTAACAGTTTGTAATTTAAACATTGCAGATACCTCAGCTGTTGATGTGCACTTTAGCCCAGAGTTGTTTAAAAGTTCCTAAAGGTGTGCAATACTTACCCGTCTCTAACAGTGATGATGTTACAGCAATCTCAATCAATCAATCAATCAATCAAGGATTTATAGAGTGCACTAATCACCCGTTAGGGTCTCAAGGCGCTGGGGGGGTGGGGGCTACTGGTCGTAGAGCCATGTCTTGAGGTGTTTCCTGAATGGCAAGAGGTCTTGGGTCTGGCGAAGGTGGAGCAGTAGGGAGTTCCAGGTCTTGGCAGCTAGGTCAGAGAAGGATCTTCCTCCGGCGGTGGTGCGGCGGATGCGGGGGATGGAGGCGAGGGCGAGGCTGGCAGAGCGAAGATTGCGGGTGGGGGTGTGGAAGGTGAGTCTGTCGTTGAGGTAGGCTGGGCCTGTGTCGTGGAGGGCCTTGTGTGCATGAGCATTTTCTCCACCAGCAAACATCGATCTTTCCTGATATAAAAATTAAACAGTTTTGAATCAGAAAATTGAGAACTTGTATATTTTGTCTACAACAGACTGAATCACACCAATACAGATTATCATAGTGTTTAGAGGGCGAGCTTGGACTGTTTTTTTTAATTTACAGTAAATATTCGTTCTTTTCTCAATCTATTTTCTTTATTTCTGTCTTTCACTGCATGTATCTTAATCCGCAGGCTTTGTTTTCTTCTTTAGTTTCTCACCTCTCTTCATTCCTTATCAGTATTAATCTCTACCTTTAGTTCACTTCATGTTTGTGAGATATGTACCGCTCATTATCTCATAAACACCCACGCGCACACACACGCGCCCACACACTAGGCAGCGGGGGTGGGGGGCTGGGGGCCAAGCTTGCATCACTGCCTCCTATCCCATCTCTTTTTTCGTTCTACTGTCATTTGTTTCTCATTTTTCTGTCAATATTAGCCTGCATATCGCTCTAAAATAGTCTATCAAATAAAACCATCAAGCGAAGCCCTCCGTGGCCACTTTACTTTCCAATTGCATATTTGCTTCTCGCTCCTCTTAAAATGAACCGTGATGCCACGTGGGCGGTCCAGGGTCAAGGAGAGGCTGATAGCTGTTCTCTTAAGTACCATCATATCTGCTCAAATGCAGTTGTCTCGCGGATGATTGCTAAGCTACTATCTCAGCAGCCTTGCAAAAAAAAACATAATGAAAAATGCCTCGGAGCAGAACAGTTTTTGTCTGTTCATTCAGCAGTATGAACCACAAGTACAACTGTGATGATATCTGTTATCAGGAGTAGCTTTGTGACCTTCAAACTCTGCCAGCCCCATTGACCCTCTTATCTAGATCATCTTTCAGAAAGAGTCCCCAGGGATCTGGGATGTAGGCGTTCAGGGTGATTGCATGTGCGAGACGGGCCTTACCAGTGAATAGTCTGCAATTCTCCATAAATGTGTTGGTATTGTTTACATCAGTCTCAACCTTCATTAGTTTCATATGTTTTGTAGCTGCTGGGATGCTGTTTCAAGGCAAAATTAATTCAGATATTGCCATAAGGTAAATGGACGAATACAATGGTTACGTATGTATTTGTGTGTGCATATGCACACGTGCATACATGTGTGTATGTTTGTGTGTGTTTGAACATACATCAATGTGAGTGAATATGTGAGTGTATGTGTCATTCATATTAAGTAACTATGCAGCAGCAATGTATTGATCTATGGCTCAATTTGCTCTTTCCAGACCTTTGGCTGTCAGAGTCCGTTTTAGGAATGTCCCGGTCTGCACACCAATAATTATGTGCAGATACAGACCAGGAAAGTGCATGTGTTTACTAACAATGTCCCTGTCTGCACCATGGTGCAGCCTTGATTTGGTGCACTCAGCGCAAATCTGGACAGTTCACCCGATTTCCACAAAAATACACTTTCCCAACACTCTGACAGTCTGTGCTTACTTTAGAGACTGTGTATAAATGAAAGACTGGGGTGGTGTTGGTAACTGTGGCCCTGTGGGAGAACGCAATAACATTGTAGTTCAGATCCAGCAGGAGTGATGTATGCCTCCAAATGTCCCTAAACCCACCTCCAGCCATATATGAATCATATATTGGGAGCTAAGTAACCCGAAGCAAAGGCGAATAGGTTAAGAGAGAAAATAGAGGCACTAGATATCACACCTCTTCCTAGTTACACAGCGGTGCACTGCTTTCACCTGGTGCATGGTTGATATCTAAACCCAGGAGGACATCTCTACTGATACACTGATCTTGCTACAGCATCTGATGTTTTATATAGAGCATGATATACCTTTAAACAGTCTGTGTATTTCCAGCTGTTTCTGCAAAGAGTCTGTATTGCACACTTATGCTTCTCTGATTCATTTATGTTCTAAGCAACAGGTTCATAAATTGCAACATAAGAAATGTACATTAATATTATACCATTCACCAGACAAGAAGTAATCACTTTGCTTTCAAGTGTCTGTAACTTAATTCCTATGTGCTACCCACGTAGACATGCCAAGATGCACAATATCGGAGTTCATAATCCTAAAGGGATAATCCAGAATTTGAATTTATGAATATAATTGCAAATCCTTAAACATAAATAAATGCCAAGTACTTCTCTATTTCCATTTCAGTACTTTGTCCACTTACGTGTATAATTGCAGGCTACAAATTTTCAACATTCTGGCACAAAGGTCCCGGCTGCTGCAACTATGCAGCTGAATTGCCTAGCAAGGACATTCCACACCACAGGAAATTTATACTCTGAGGGTCGGATTCACTAAGGGAAACTTACACTTTTGTGTAAATTTACAAGTGTTTTATATTCACAACGATATTTTACAACTTATGTATTTTAAAACTTTACAACTGCAGAGTCTCCGCATATAAAAAGGTAGGACAATCGTATCTTATTATATATTCATTCCTTACTTTACATATATAATAATTACCAAGGTGCCATTTTGCAGATCATTGTAATACAGCACCTGTTGTTAGTCTGCTTCAACATTACCACAGTGTATAAACCTCACCTAGTTCAAAGCATGAATGGAGCAAGATACTTGTCTATTTTAAGAGTGTTTCAGCAGCTGGAAGATAGTTCAGCAAAAAAGAAAGAATGCTAAGACTTTCTTGAAGAAAGGTGAGTAGAAGCAGAAGTTAAGGGCAAGCCGTCGCGAGTGTATGGTTGCCATTACAAGTGCACAAATACTTGGGAATCATAAGGGACTTTGAGGAAGGCTTATGCATGGACAGAGTTTTATTTTTGTGTGTTGAACAGAGGATAATATACATGCAATATACATGCAATACAATTAAGAAAACAGTAAGCAGGATGTGCAGTGGCAAGTGATGGTAGTGTAGGCTTTACCAGGTCTAGGTGACATGATAAAATTCCCCTAATCTTCGGATGAGTCTCTCTGCAGGGTTCTGGATACGCTAGAGTTTGCTGGAAGTCCATTGGTAAAGTGGAGTACCACAAGCCATTCATGAGGATGTAAATGCATTGACTAACACCCCTTGAATATCACACAAAAGTAGTGGGAATATTATCTTCAGCATACACAGCTGATGGAAGGGGGAGGAAACAAGTGATTGATGTGATTAGTGCTCAAAACATCTTTATCCAGAAAGAAGGGTATGGTCTGCAGTTCAGTGAGTGGGGTTGAAGGAGGACTTGGTGACCATGTCCAAAATCATCAGTGGCTATAAACCTTCTCATTTGTCACAGCCAATATCTTGGATCCGTTAGATTTCAGCTTACGCTCTAGGTGACCTATTATAGACTAACAGGCAGACAGACAGGCAGAAAAACTGTGACTGGTATTACTCGAATTTTGATGAAGCTGGATAATGCTTTGTCTATCACGTGCATTGCAAACATATTTGAAACAGTAGGATCAGATAAGGTTTGTCAGTGTCTAGGCATGCACATTGAAGAGTAGGAGGAAGAGGGCAAGACCTAAAAAGGTCTAAGGATAAAACCTGTGACCAATCACTTGGGACAGAGCGAATCCAGTTTATCAATGTTCCTGTGAAAACCTGTCGCTACTAGACTTTCAGCCTGATTGGATTGGTTCACCATGTCAAATGCAGGGAATGAGTGAAGAGAATTTGAATTGTTGCAATACTAAAGTCTACAGTCAAGCACATGCCATCCGGTTCAGGAGCCAGCTCCTACTACTTCATTAGCAGTGCTGAAGCTAGCCTGAGGCGGGTCCAGTAGGGATGTGGATTTGATATGTTTGCACAGCCAGTGGGGCATGTCTCGTTTAGCCAGTTTGGCCCTGATTGAGGGGGATACGTGAATTTGAATGACAGCAGGTATAAGCCCCTAACAATAGAAATGGTGCAGGGATTATCTGGAGAACCGACCTTCAAAAGAGAGCGACAAGCCATCTGTGAAACACATGCTGATTTAGGTTATGTGAAATAAACAATAAATATAGCGGCACATTTACAAGAAAGTGGCGCATCGGTACGGATGCGACACTTTCTTGCGTCGCCCCTTACCCACCTAATGATATTATGCCTGTGCTGTATTTACAGTAAGGCACACCATGGTGGTTGTTAGGACAATAGCGTCAACATTTTTGGCGCTATTGTGGCACTCTGCTGCACTAGCGTAAAAAATGTTGACACTAGTGCAGCAAAGCACAGGTAGGTCATTAATTTAAATAGGTGCATCATTTTACTGCCTGATCTGGGCAGGCATTAAAAATGACGGAAAAAATGGCGCAATGAAATCTTGTAAATTTCACTGCAACATTTTTTTGGGCCTCCCTGCGCCGGAACGTACCCCTTGCATACATTATGCCTAGCACAGGCATAATGTGGCGCAAGGGTTTACAGAGTGTCATAACGCATGCATTGCACCCCTTTTTGAATATGGCGTGACAAAAATGCCCCCTTCACGCCACATTAGCATAAAAGATGATGCTCATGTGGCACAGCCAGGCGCTAGGGGCTTGTAAGTATGCCCCCTAGATTTTAATGACTTTTGTTTTGTCTAAGTTCAAGTGATATTGTTAGAGAGCAAATGTACTGGTATGATTTTATATAATTTGCACTTTTGTGATTTCCAGCTCATTCATGATCAAGAACAGTTCACTTTTACAATTAGAAGCAGCTCTAATCATGGGGGTAACTATAGGAGCTTTTCCATGTCAAGATGTTTTTGCATTTACGAAACTGGATTTTCCTGAGTAGAACCTTAGGTAAGCAGTTTTTCTGCTTAGACAAAGGTACTTGAAATTTTTCCTGCCGCTCCCAGTTTTCGTAAGACCCAGGGGATTTATGTTGAATGAAATCTGATCTTTGATTAAATCTGAAAGTAGGTCATGCCATGAGCCTTGAAGCTTGTCTCACAACTCATAGTAGGTCAGCGAAGACAGCTGTTAGGGCATGTTTTGGCACTCAACATTTGTGTAAATTCCTTTAGCATAAATACACAAAATTTTGGAAAAATTATGAAAAATTATCCTAAATGCAAACGGGAATTTTAGCACTATATTTTAGAGTGAACTGTGTCCTCGTCCGTTTTGGATGCAAGCACACATTTTGCGGTAAAAAAACAAACAAACAAAAAAAACAGTGGAACAAGTAAGTGCAGCGAAAAGCATCTCACATTCTGTAAGTTTGTGTTGTCCCCTGCTCCCGTGATAGAACCTATAGGCAAAATGGTTTGATTATCTTATGTAATGGTGTACATTGCACAAGTCTAACAAAAATTTTGCCAGGGTTCAGATTTAAAGGTAGCCCTTAACTGAAGGACTAGTTAACCTGGGTCGTGTTAAGCAGATGCTAATAGCAATGAAGAAATGAATGAAATAGTCATGTTTCCACACAAATGAAGAGGTCCTGTAGAATCTATCAAGAACAAAATCCAGAATTTCAGATCAAGAGACAACTTTTAGGAAGTAAGGAGGGCAACTTAAGTGGCTAGGCTTTCATGGCTAGGTTTTCATGGTTAGGACAAGAAATTTATTTTGGGCCAGTTGATCTGTACACCATGGTGAAAAAAGAGAGAGAAGAGAGGCGGAGAGGGAAGAGCAGCGACAGACCAGGGCTACAGCCATTGGCTGCATGTACTTTAGGCTCTTGGTGCTTCTCCTCCCTGATTTTCAGCCCGTTAACATGTTTTGCCTGTTTGCACACACACTTCAATGTCGTGCAGTACAATGATAGGGGTCTGGTAGCTTGGCACTGGCTGGTAGGTAAACATGCATGCTTGTAAGGAAAGGATTTCTCTTGCAGAAGCCATGTTTCACATAGGTGTAATTCTCCAGGTGCAATGATGCAATTTAGGCTGAACGTAATTTCAGGAATTTCATGTAACACGCGTCCTGTGAAATACCTGAAATTACTTAAATTACTCTGGTATAATTCGAATTTTTCCTGGACCTACACAAAACCTTCCTTGATTAATCAAATATTTAGCTGACTCAATGGCTACAACTGTACTCAGGGCACAAACCACCTCAAAATGAACAATGAATACTCTCCGTCTCTTCCAGTAGAACTTTAACAAAACAGCTTTCCATGCTATGTACAACTGTTCCATTCATTAACAAAAGAATAGCATTGCTGGAGGAGCGGCACTTGTGGAATGGGGCCCACTTTCCACTCCTGGATCACCACAAGCAGTTTGTTGCACCATCTAAATCTCCTCTCCTGTTCTATTGTGTACCTTACCCACGTATACTACAAGCTATGTCAAATTCTGGACTTTCGTTCCACTGCCTCTCACCTGGCTTCGGTTCCTGTGTCCGGAGCTGCACTCAGCTTCTGTCACTTCTGTGCTCCTTCTTCCCCTGCTGTGGAAATGAGCAGATCTCTGCAAATGATGCTCTCGCTGCGGGGTCTCACACCCGCTCTTCAAAGGGGGCATGCAGGTTCTGCCTGAAAGAGAAACTACTAAGTAATTTTTAGGGGTTGATGAAAAATTCTGCTCCGCCGGCAGAGTTCGCTGAGTTTTTTCCACTCCAGCCGGCAAAACTCTGCCAACCACTGAGTGGAGGAGTTTTTTCTCATGTGCAGCTCACCAGCGTTAACTTGGCGTGCGAGAATTTGTGTCATCTAAAGTGATTTTCGGGCACTAGAATACCTCCTTGCGAGATTTCTGAATGTTGGCAGTCATGGCAGGCCACGACTGCTCTATTCAAGCTGCAAAAAAAGCAGCGCCCTCTGGCATGTCAGGTGGTGTGGTTCAGGCTGATTTTGCAGCACAAGAGAAATTCCCGGCGATAACAACCAGAGTGAGTAGCCTGTTTCTCACGGTCACGGAACTCCGCAGAATCTTGCATAGTTTTTGTGTAACTCCGCAGAATTCCTTGGAGTGAAATACCCTTAGTTCCACCAACCCCTAGTTATCTTGTTTCTCTGCATGCATGGTCAGTGCAGTGCCACATGCTGCACGCTGCAGTTGAGTTCAAGACACACATACAGTAAGGCAAGTTTAGTAGACCTCTTTAAGGTGTGGGAGACTGGGGAATACCACACCACAGCGGCTGAGGGGGTCTGTGTTATGCCACGTCTAGCCATCTATATAAATCCACCCAACCTTCCGCAGCTTCTTTTGTAATTTTAAAGGGCCACAAAGGTGTAACAAACAGACTCAAATGGCAACAGTACTTATGTAATATGGCCCAGAAGATTGGCCCTGTACACAAGATTACATCTTCAGGGAACTGTCCTGGTCTTATCTGGAATACTAATATACTACTCAAGGACGGACATGAAGACTAATGATTCTGGAGGCTGAGACATGAACAATTGGTCTGATGTACAAAATAGCTGTATGCCTGTTTTAAGGCATGAGAAAAACAAAAAGGTGATTATGCAGTGCATAAATTAATCTCAACCCCTGTCACTATTGGAGCAGGTCCAATGTTGATTTGTATTTGGCTGGTCTTTGTCTAGAATGACACAATTGGAAAAAAATGGTGGACTTCAATGTTACCTGAATAATCATCAGTGGCTGCTATTTGTTAAAGCATTCCTTCCATCACTTTGTTGTTGTTTCAGTAGATGCCCAAAAGTGTGACGGGTACACCCAGGTGTGGCTCATGTACTTGCTGTGCTAAATGTCTCAAGTTATACTTCACTGATGAGGTCTAAGTAGGCCAGAGCCAATCTCAGATTGCTTGTAAACCCATTAAGAGGGAACCTGGTCTGGCAGTTCCCTCTGGATTATTCCTTTTGGAACAGGACCAAGACCTCTCTGGCGTGGCCCAACAAGAGAAATGTTTTGAATTGGAATGTGACCATTTAATCTATGAGTTGCAAACAGCACAGCTCAAAATATGGAGTGTTGGTTGTCTCTAATGTTTTCAGAGCTGTGCTCATGCGTAATGTCACCTAGGCACAGCTTCATATGATAAGCACCTACTGATGAAAAATGCAATATGCACATGTGGGCTAATCGCAAAAAAAGGGAGTGCACAACCCATTGATAATACATGTAACTGACACAAGTGTCTGCTTTGGTCTGAATAGACTTACATACACCAATGTTTGCACAGGTGCAGTTGTTCATGACATGGCCTTGTGTTTTCCAGATCTGCCACAAAGTTCACTTATAATCCTTACCCCTGCAAGGCACTCTGAGGCGACTGTCATCCATAAAAAAAAAGAACATAAATATATTAAGTAAAATGAGATACATAAGTAAACAATCATTAGTTGCTAAATACTGAAGCTGGGATTTGAAGCATATCTTAAAAGATGAAAAGGAATATATTTAAGAGCTTTGTAATGACGAGAATGCTGACTTTTTAAGGTAGAGCCTGCGTAAGCAGCATACGCTAGCGCAGGGGTTTCTAACCTTTTCTTAGTGAGAGATACTTCTGATCAGTGAGAATCATTGTGAGCTACTGAAGAATAAGAAACTTACGTATTGCCAACAGACACCACCATGTCCAGCTACATCCACTTCAACTCTAATGTCCATAGAGCTAAAGACTTTGGTTTGAACATAATATTTTCACTTGTGGCACTATGACAGGACTGCTGCGTGTGTCAGTGAGAACATGGTCTTTGAGGATGTATCAACATCTTTGTATATGAATGAGATATGTGTTTGACTGAGAGCCTGTGTCGTATGTATTTGTGGCACAGAATATGGAAAAGTTTTCTGCAGTTTAAATTTCCCTCACGTAAAATGATGGCTGTATTTTTTATTTATAAATATGGCACCGTGTCCACCAGCCACCAGGAGCAAGATGCTTGCTGTGTGTAAAGGCAACTCTTTGAAATGTGAAAACATTAAACTGAAGGGTTAACTTTGTTTGCATGAATTCCAAAAAACCCATCACTTAAATTTTCTCCCACTTCCAAGTGTGACATTGACAAATAGCAGGCCTCTTGCTCCCAGTGGCCTACAGATCCAGTATCATATCTACAGAGAAAAATGCAACCATTTCTTCAAATGGAAGGAATATAAAATGAAGAAGCATACTTCATGAAACATTGAAGGTGGAGAAAAACATTAAGACTTAATGTTTCATAGAAATATTGTTCTTCACTTGAAATTCTCCCATTTAAAGAAAAATGACTGCATTTTTCAGTTATAAATATGGCACAGTATCTACTGACCACTGGGAGCAAGAGGCCTGCTGTTTGAAACGTGACGCTTTGAAATGGGAAAAGATTAACAGTATTAATTAGGTAACTCTTCATTTAAATTTTCTCCCATGTAAACACATTCAGAAACATCATTTCGTTCTCAGGCTCCAATATTGAGTTGACAAGGACTTTTGTTTAAGAGGTAAATACCTCAGTGCTTCGGTTCTTTGCCTCTGTGCCCCAGCCTAGGTTATAAATCTGACTGAGCGCTGCTCATTATCAAGCCCAGTTATCTGCAGCCTGATGATAGTAATGTAAAATAAACATGCCTTCCCTTAACTTTAAAAGGAAAATTTGACACTTGTCTTATTTAAAAATGAACTCAAGACTGCAAGCTACTCTGAAGGTATCTGAGAGCTACTGGTAGCTTTGATGTATTGGTTGAAAACACCTGCCCTGGCTATCGCTTGCCAGACACTATTGTGTACACTTGTTTTGAGAGTATGAATACATATTAATAGGTTTGTGGTAGTCCAGTATCCTGCAGACATGCCTTAAGGATCTGTGATTTACTGTTGTCACATTCATCAGATGAATAAGGGGGTTGTTTAGAGAATTCTTGAGAATTTCATTAAAAGAAACAAATTTTACAAGATTCTCATGTAAAAAAGCAATGCTTCTACAGTCTTTGATTGTGAAGAATCTCAACACCACAAAGGATATTTCAGATGACAACACAGACATCATTGTGTCATAATTTATGTCATCACTTGTAACATCATCAATGATATCATTGCTTTCAGCATGAACTACATAGGAAAGAAACAGATTTGGAAATCAGGAAAAGCAAATTCAGGTAATCAGGAAGGCAAATCAAAGCAAGAACATTAGTTCCACCCCCCGTCTACTGCCGCCAAATCCCTCATGATTCCACATTGATACATTCATTTATCTCAGATTTGTGAGTATTTTTGTGGACAGCTCCGGGATGTGGAAATGTTCAGTTTTTTTAGTACATGTGAAGTGCTCAAGGTGCAAAAATATACTTTGCCTGACGGGCTTTTAAACAAAATCCACACACCTTTCATGGGCAGGGACACATCACCTCACAATGTGTTAATTTTCCATATCTTGAAACTTAGCCAAATGGGGAAGATGTACTAAGTGGTAGCTGTAATAGAAGCAGTATTGCCAGTCAAAGTACGAATTACAAGAAATAAGCAACTTATGACTCCGGATAATCCATCCACTGGCATTTCCCGAGTTGAAAATTGATTTTATTAGCTGGTGGCAATGGACCTATAATCGGGTATTACTCTGGCACGCAGGGCCAATATTCACTGTTCTGGTGATAATCCACAATTTTTTATAGGATTCTGAGGGGAAATTACTTATGCCACTGTCTCAGAAACGTAGGGTCTTGCTTTAACAATAAACCCATTACTCAAATCTCTTCCCTTGTATACAGGCCCACTGCTCCCCTTTCCTGCTTTAGTTACTATAGTCCTCTAGAGTACTGCAATTTGGGAACCAATACCTTGTCAATATCATGACAAGCCAAGGTAATGGTTGTGTTTATGTAGTAGGTTTGTCTATTTGATGGCTGTGCCATAATTGTCGATGCAATGCAACTTCTGTGGCTACGAAGAAAAACAATCTTCCCGAGCAGGGCCTCATGATATGAAGAGGACAGAAACCTAACATTATCCTAATTATGCACCTCTTTGCCATTAACACTCTTTCCCCTCCCGATTTGCCTTGATTGTTGACAGGGGCTCATGAATATGGATGAGACATAGGGCAATGTACTTTGATCTGCATCTGCTCACTAAAAGGCTAAGGTAGTCAGAGGGCTCTTGGTTTGGTGTGCTTGCACTGGCACTTCAAGCTGACAGAAGGTGGCAAAAAGGACAGTGTGGTTGTGTGCAGCCAGCACAGACGTGCAGTGAAGTGCAGTGCAAGTGCATTGAATATCTTGATCTTCGAGAAAGACCTATCCACGAAGATAAATCGAACTAACATAACTATTAAGACTTAATTTCATAAAAATATTGTTTTTCACTTTAACTTTCTCCAATTTAAAAAATGACTGTATTTTTCTCTTTAAGTATGGCACAGTGTATGTACTACCTAAAAGAACAACAAATACAACTATTCCCTACAGATGAGTACATTAAGGATCACCTTAATACAGAATCTTCGTGAGCCAACTATCAAGGCACCCAAAGGCAGGTGGCAGGTGTTCAGCTTAGAGGGTTCTATGGAATTGGACAAGAAAGAAGGATCAGATTGAGGTGACTGGTAAGTAATAGGTAAAGAAATAGTTTCCATCTCCTCTGAATATCAGACAGTGGTCTGACCACAACGTGGGGGAGATGTCTGAGCATACAGGCCAAGAACTTGGTAATACCGCAAAAAAGGAAGATGACCTTCACTGTTATGAATCACAATTGCAAGCGTACAAAGTGGTTCTGAAATAAGTTTAAAAAAACTACTTTGACTCATTAATAAAAGAAGCATCTGATGTGCCCAACCTATTTTCAAGATGTTTGGTAATCGTTTTGGTAATCATCAATGTCTAGTTAGCTCCTTTGTCCCAACTCCTACATTACATAGATTTACCAAAGCAGGTATGATCGCCATCGATCGTTCACCGAAGTATCCAGTCAGAAAAGGCAAAGTCCATACAGAAAACATAAAGGACCAACAAAGGAGATACACATATCTGTAAGTACTAGTGTGAAATCAAGTCATTAGGTTTTAGAAGATGAGATGCACATAGTACATTCATAGCAGCAGGTCCGCAAACACTGGGAAGCCCGCAAGAGGTGAGCTTCAGATATTAACATAAGAACCAAAGAAGTAAAAGTCATCTGGACATGGTACCCAACATGCACATCCAGTGATGAGGGACAGGTAAATTAAAAGGACTATTAGGCACCAGGAGGAAGACAGTAACTAAAGCCACCAAGCTGTGCATGTAGTGCAGGCAAAGCCTATACTGATGAGTGCAATCAAGAGAGACCAACATTGACATCAATCCAAAGATGTGGATTGAAAGATAAGAATTCAAAATGAGAAGGCCTGGGTGCAGCATCACCAATGGTAAAGCTTTCAAAAACAAACCAAGACCAATAAACTGGAAACCAATACAAAACAGGGCAGAGGAGCCATCCTAGAGTAAAGCTCAACTTTACTGCATCCCGGAAGCCAGAAAAAGAAGAAGAGACAGTATAGACCACACTCAAAACTCCGAGCCAAAAACAGGGATAGATTGGGCCAAAGGCTTTGTAGTAAACAGAACCACCACTCCTCCTCCATCAGGTGTAGACAAGTGGAAACTGAGGGTGGGTAAAAACTCCTCTCAATGTCCAAGTACAACATAGTAGAGAAGAGGAGACCTCACAAGAAAGCCAATCAATGCCCTAGTCCATATCAGGACAAAATCACTCAGCTGCTGCATCAAGGCTAAGCACAGTCTACAGTGTATTCCCTTCATGCTGTGACTCCATTGGGCACTGAGCCACCATATTTGAGCACTTAATGGCACAAATTTATTGACGCCCATAAAAAAGCCCTGTCTCATAAGTCAAAAAATTAGGAGGGGGATTGGACAGGTTACACTCACAACCCCAAGCCCAAAATAGAGGCCCAGCGCGCTAGAAATAAATTGGTATTTGAGATAGCTAGGTCCTTTCTGAGGCTAGAGTGGTTCTCTGACCGGTGGGGTCATACAAACATGCCACCATGTGGTCAGACCACTGTCTAAGATTCAGGGGAGATGAAAATTATGGCTTTACCAATTTTGAGTTTACAAACTGTGAAGAAGTCTTCATTAATAAAGGGACAAAACGTCTGAATTATTTTACAGACAATTAAACAGGAAAAGACAACACTGTACTACAGAAATAAAACTCTCTAATGTTTTTAAATAAGTGATTACACACACACACATATATATATGTACATATATATATATATATATATATATATATATATATATATATATATATATATATATATTAATATATATATATAATTATTGTTCAGTGTGCACAATTTAGTGAGGGGCACCTTTAATAACTAGCCGATAATGAAGAAAATAATGTAATTTCAGGCAAAGAAAGAGCAAAAATATAGCTTAACACCGTGGCCCAATACTGCCACATATTTTTCAAATGTGCAGGAGCCTCCTCTTCTCTTCAAAGGCAAAAAAACAGTGGAGTAACCAACGTTAATTGCAGTTTTGAGGTGAAAGCTTCTAAATCACCAGAAAAGGTCCACTCTAGTACACAATGTGAAATTCAAGCCCTTAATATATCTAATCTCAAACAGATAGGGATAGGTATTTTTTGATCCTATCCACTTTGCAAATTATTTTACAGACTTCTTGGTAGCTAGATAAGTAGCATCATGATGAAAACTTGCTAGTTACACTTCCTCCTTTAATAAATGGCTCAATTCAATTAAATTAAATAAACCTAATGGACAACACATATCAGTTAAAGAGTATCAGGGTCAACACTGGAGGGCAGTGAGTTCAGGGTAGACTTTACTTTAACATGTTTACCTGAAAGGGTCTCCTGAGAGTACAATATTTTATGTTTATTTGTGGAGTGCTCCAATTGATAACAAAATATGTATAGCTCAAGAATTAGCTAGTGGAGTATATGTGTCAAGGTGGCATCCTAAACAGATAGCCCTGATCATGGTAGTTGAGGTATTCCTACTTTTTTTCTGAGTTGGGCCCTCAAGGCAGCACTTTCTGCAATTCAATTCTACTTTTCAACCCTTCCTAACAATACTTGGAGAATTCATAACTTTCCCCAAAATATTCCAGGATCGGGGTTAGAAAAGTAAACAGGCCTCCTGGAATAATTGGGGGGAAGTTCCTATTTCCCCAAATATTCTAGGACTCTAGTTAAAATACAAAATTTGATCTTTCAGTGTCCTACACTCCCACTTCTGCCCCAAGTTCGCAGTTCGGGGCAAGAAACACCATCAAAGGGTATTTGAAGGAATGCAAGTAATCTTTTAATACACAAATTAAGAGGGCCCCAAATGCACCTCTGATTCAGTGTGAACCGGTCTGCTCCATGTAGGGCATGGGGTACTAACTTTCCACTAACTGCTCTCTAGAGCGGCTCTGGGAAATAGCTCCCATAGCTAACTTCAGATGTTCTTAGAATGTTAACAGTTTTCAGTTGTTCTGCTTGCAATAATCTCCCAAATATATGATATTTCTTTGCAAACCAAGCGGGAGTAATTCAGCAAAATTAAATCATCAGCATACAATAGTCATGCAGCATAATAATTGAATGGTGATAAGGAATGGCCTTGCTGTGAACCATTTGCAGCAGGGAACTTCCTCGTTAAAATACCCATCCCATTTAAATCAGTATGCAGCCAGTTGTGAGTGTGCAACCGCTGGATCATGTACAACTTTATTCAGGGCCTGGCATTTGCTCCAAACAATTTTACAGCTTACGGAGGTCAAAAACAGAACTGAAGTCCACAAAACAGCAATACAATTTACCCAAAGACCTTGTAGCTGTTTTTGCTAAAGACCACAAAACCAAACAATGATCATTCATGGAATGATTGGACAGAAATGAAATAAATGAATACAGGATTTATAAAGTATGACAAATTACCTGTGAGGGTCCCAAGGTGCTGAATTGTACGCATGGGGAGATTAAGCGATTTAGTCAGAATCACAGGATGTTGCGTAGATGCCAAGACGTGAACCTAGCTCCTCCGCTTTGAAGTTGGCTGCTCAGGACTTTATGCCATAACTTCCCTGCACCAAAGAAACAACATTTTTTTAGTAGCCCAACATTTTAAAAGAGCTTTTGCAAAGATTTGCTATATAATGTTCACCAGGAAGATCAATATATAATTGGATGGTAGTGAATTATCACCTTATTTGGGATCAGTTTTATGATCGAACCATGCCATGCGTCAGCAATATCACTCCCCTAATGGTGACCTATCTAAAAAAAAATCTTCAAATGGAGACCTGACAGCTAGAGACACCTGTAAAGATCACTTCTTGAAGGCAATCAAAGTCGCCTGCATGGGATGCTTTTAGGTCTGAAACTATTTTTGATAAGGGACCGACCTCCAATAATTCTAAAAGCCCAGCATTTGGGCTTATAAGGTCCTCTTGCCGGGTATCGGTTCATTTCAGGATTTGATTTGTGTAGTGCTAGGATGTAATTCTTCCAGGCTCCTTCTAGATTGACACTCACATAAATAACAAGGGAATTTGTTGATTTCCTTGTCATGAGGCACACTCATGGACTCACTATAGTTATGCCTCATTTATTAGCAGTCTAGTAATTATGATGTTTCTTCTCTGCAGTGTCGTACATTGCACATTCTTCTTTTGTGTTATTGTTTTGAAACACACTGTAATGTCAGTTGTGGTGCAGCCACTTTCCTGGGATTCTGTCTGTACATTCTCTGACTGCCTAGCGGGCACAATAGGTGCCAGGTGTTGTTTTCTGTCCGCCCAGCAACCGTTCCCAGGCTCCTATAGACATAACATGGTAGCTTTTCACTGTATCGAGCTAATGTTATAAATTAGGTCCCTTAGTGTTTAGAGAGGAGGATTATAGCAGAGCTGGCCTGTCTGTGGAACACATGCAGCCATTGTAAACTGGGTTTACTCTTCCCTATGCAAACAGAGGTATCAGGTTCACTGCTCCCAGAGATCACTAATAACAATAATAATAGTCTTCCTGCACATTCCATACCAGGATAGGCTAAGGCCACTAGATTTGCATTATGGTGGCACCACTGCTCTTCAGATGTTTGCAATTATTTCCAGTATTGTAACTGCATCTAATTTGATTAATTACAGACTATGTTAGTTATAATAATATATTGTGTACTTTCATTGTGTCTTTTTTGTGTTGCTATAGATATTTATGACTGAGATAATGTACGAAAAGGACTGGCCTGTTTCACCACGGGTTCCTTGAGAGGGGACTAGAATGTCATGCTTTTTGGGTTGCCACAATTGCTTGCCACTCTGTTAGGTTAAGAGTGCAAGTAAGGCACTATGAGTTAGCTAGGTAGTTTGGTATGACAGTACGGATTTCACAGAAGTGGGAATGCCCTGCATTCTGATGTTCTGTTGTCCCATGGAACAGTTTTAAAAAAGCAGAATCCCTACGACATCCTATTTACTAATGCCCAAAAATCACTTGAAATCCATGCTTTAAACATGGACTGCATGTTCTCACAATGAGCTTTAGAATAATTTTCTAGTGAAGGGTGAAATTCCTATGCTTGCTTTTAGACCTTTTCAGGACCCGAAGGAGAGAGGCACTGTTTCTATTCTTTATTTTCTGCCTAATTGTGTTGAGGCCCTTTCTAGTGTCCTAACAGCCAACGATCAGCATTGAACTATCCTCAACATGATTCTCTTTTGTATACACACTTTTATCTGGCCTACTAACACTATTTTTGAAGCATTCCATTATGCAGTCAATACGTTGCACATTCTACAAAAATCAGGTTCTCTCGATTGCAACATTTCCATTTTTCCCAACTTAACGTTCTTAAAAGCTTCAAGTTTGAGCTTGTTGAGACAGATTTTCTTCCTATGTGAGTAACTTGAGGAGACGACCAGATGGGACACACACACAGACACATTCACACTCACACTCATTCATTCACACACATGGGTGCACATACACACATCCACTCACAATGCTCATTACCAAATATTCAAATATACATGCACACACTCAGGCACCAAACATTCATAAAAAAAAAACACTTCTGCAGCTCAGTCTCAGAGGTCCCAGGACCTTAGGTCAGCCAATAAGGGAAGGCAGCAGCCCCAACCTCATCACAGAGTGGGATGTGGTTAGTGAGACTGCTGACCCCACCCAACTCTGTGATGATGTGTCACTGATTGGCACTTGGCCCTAGGTGCTTCAGGGCTTAAAGCTGAAGTGCCCAGGTTCGAGTCAATGAGTGACACTACCCCTTGTCCCTGAAGGGGAGGACCTCAAGGACCTATGTTGAGCTGAGGAGGTCACATGCAAGGTAGATGTGACCTCCGTAGCCCAGCAAACTTCAGCTCAGGCAGCCAGGAGCCTGAGCAAATATCGAAATGTCTAAATCCTGGCTGCCTGACCTGAAAATGAAGAGTGTTTGTCAGGCCAACATTTGCTCAGCCTGAGAGACACTCTTCCTCAGGGGCAAAAGGTGAGGGTGTGTGGCCCCTTAGCCCCAAAGCACAGGCAGCAACTGGAAGCTTGGAAACGTTTACACAGATTTCTTTAAACCCTATTTCTAAAGCCACATGGTAACTATTGCTCAAATCTAAATACAATCATACAAAGTTTTACATTTTTAAAATGTTCTATTGAAATCAGTTCACAGTCAGCTGGAAGGAGGCAGCTGCCAAATGTAAAGGTAGATCCACTAGAACTATCATCATTGAAGCGACCAATCAAACTAATAAAAATTATGCTGTCCCACTAAGTATAGTAAATACTCTGCTTTATCTACAAAACTATTTGATATTACATTAGATTTAGGAATCTCATTTATTATAAGCATTTCAGAGAGAACGTTCTCAGGGGCAGTTTCAAATTGAAGTTATCTGCAAAGATCAGAAACGAGAATGGAAACATAGATCCTAATTTTGACAAGTCACAATCACATTTTTTAGTTTCCAGTTTGAAGTTATTACTACTAAGGGAGTATATATATTTTAATACATATCATCTCCTTATTATGGAGCCATCCTCAATCAAATTACAAATATATTACTAGTGTCCAAATGTGGTAGGTTGGTAATTGCCATGCCCCTTTTGATTATAGTAACATCAGCCAGGTACAGTATGCCCCGAGATGAAAACATTTACAAAAGCCTGTAGATCATTACATGAGGGAGGGGCTTGCAAAAGACAGGTCTCTTGGAGTAGTAAAAGCTCTAAACTATTTGGACTTCCCTCCCTTATCCATTGTGTCAATCAGGCTAAACCCTCATCATCTTATTCTTGAGCTATCCTCATTAAATTCCAAATAACCTGCTGGCAGCTAGATGTAGTTGGTGGAAATAACCATGCCCCTTTTGATTATAGTAACATCAAACAGGGACAGTGTGCTCCCAGTTGGCCAGCCTTGACATAAGAACCACCACTAGAACCAACTAAACCAACTGCATGACCATGGTAGGAGACTGGATGAAAACCAAATGTCTGCAGCTCAACTCCTACAAGATGGAAGTACTGGTTTTCTGCAACAAGACCTCCCCATGGGACTCTGACAGAGGCTTTCAGAGCTAGGACACACACCTACAGGCCACTCAAGACAACTAGGAATCATCCTAGATCACACACTCAAAATGACGACTCAAGTCAACGCAGTGTGCACTTTCTGCTTCCACATTCTATGTGATGCTAAAAAATTTCAAATGATTGCCTCAGAACACCAGACAGACCATTACACAAGCACTCATCACCAGCAGGCTGGACTACAGCAAAAGTCTCTATGCGAAATCACCAAACAATTTCTACACAGACTACAGACCATCCACAAAACTGCTGCAAGACTCATACTAAATCTCCCAAGCTGCACCTACATCACACCACACCTTAGGAAACTTCAGTGGCTCACACACACATACAAAGCCCTACACAACACAGGGCCAGAATACCTGAACAGCCGTATACACTTTCACAAACCCACTAGACACCTACTTTCTGCCTCACTCTCACTCTCCCACATTCCCTACATCTGCAAAAGCAAAACTGGAGGTCACTCATTCTTTTACAGAGCACGTGTTAGACCGGGCATCCTTAGGGTGTCTCATCCCAGACTTTTTGCCTTTCACCTCCTGTCTTATTGCTGTATCTTTCTGTTGGACTTAGGACTCTGAGCACTTGGCCACTGCTAACCAGTGCTAAAGTGCATGTGCTTCTCCCCTAAACATAGTAACATTGATTTAATTTACTTGTAAGTCCATTGTGAAGTGGTATACCACATACCCAGGGTCTGTAAATGAAATGCTACTAGTTGGCCTTCAGAACTGATTGTGCCACCCACTTAAGTAGCCCTGAAAACATGTCTGAGGTGTGCCACTGCAGACCCTGTGTGTGCAGTTGCACTGCCACTTCGACTTGGCATTTAAAACCTCTTGACAAGCCTTAAACTTCCCTTTTATCACATACAAGTCACCCTAAGGTAGGGGCTAGGTATCCCGTAAGGCAGAATGCTATGTAGGTAAAAGGCAGGGCATGTACTTTAAAGTTTTACATGACCTGGTAATGAAAAACTTCCAAAGTCCATTTTCATTGCTGAGAGGCCTGCTCCTATCAGAGGTCAGCTTTCAGAATTCCTCAATATACTTTTAAACTGCAATTCCTGATCAGAAAGGAGCACCTGCATCATATTTCATATCATTTCATATCATTGGAATGTTATTGATAAATCCTTGTTACTGGTAAAGTCACATTTAACATTACTCTTTAAGAAATGCCACTTTTAGACAACCTGTCTCCAATACACCGTCTGGTCTGAGTGACAACTACATTTCTGCATTCCCTCCAGACACCCACAATACAGGACACTCAGCTGCATCTGCATTCATCTGCATACTCAGGAGCCTTCCTGGGCAAGGAGGATGGGAAGGGCTCACACTTACACTTCAACACATAGTGGCCTGAGTCCACACAAAGGGCAAATTGCCCCCAACTGAGAGTTTGGAGCTAGGGCTGGGATGAAGAGGGGACCTGTGCACTTCAGAGAGATCCTTTAATGTCATCCCCCATATCAAAGGCAATATGGGGTATATGTACTGGGTCTCCGATATCCTGAAATTGGTACAGTTCTGGACCGAAAAGAAACTCTGCTGCAGTAAAGGCTGCTGTGCTTGATGGATTGCCACCTTGCTGTGCTTGACTGATCCCAGGAGCTGCTGCCTTGCTTTGCTGAGCTGCCTCCTGCCTGATGACCTCTGCACCACCAATAGGAACTAAGGATTAAAACCAGACTGACTCCAAGGGATTGCTGGCTTGCCCTGTGTTCTTCCCCAAGGTCTCAGGGAAATCAAAGACCTCGTAAGCTGCCCAATTCTAGCTCACTGAAACGTTTGCCAAGCGCCACCACTGCTTTGTGGGAGCATTCCTGATTGCCAGCTGAATCCTGAGCATGGTGCTTATTTGCAACCCCTTCACCATTCTGCAAGAAGTGTACATTCACTGTGGGGCTCCCGGGCGAGTGCAGTGCTTTATTTCAATTTCCATGCTGCTAGAAGGAAGCCTTAATTTTGGATTGCCCAGTTGCTGTGGCAACTATGACACACTGGGCATTCATTCACCTGCCTCCACGAGTGCCATTGTTGGGGGTGCCCCTCCAGGTGGCCAATACAAATATGACATGCTGGGCACGCCTTCCCCAGCCTTCACAGAGCCGAGCTGCGGCATGCTATGCCATGCCATGTCTGCCATCTTTGAGCTGTGCTGGAGTACAACTCCTCTTCCAGTGTCGAGGCCCTCCAATCAGCCAGGCACTTCCCACAACCATGACTGTTTACTTAGTTGACTGACTTGGGCCATAGTAGTCTCAATGTTACTGTACTCTTCTCCTCGCAGTTGGGGACACACACTTGGTTAGTGCCTACAACACAGCCCCAGTGAGACTCTATTTGCCCTATGAGAAGGGCATCAACTTCTAGGGCTACGGTGAATAACTCTTGATCCACTTATTGGATTTTTGTTGTTGTGGCCTTAGTTTATTCCTATAAATATTTCTTATATTTTATTAAACCTATGTGGAGTCTTTTTGTGGTGCTCTCATTGTGTTATGTGTGTGTGTGTGTGCTGCACAAATACTTTACACATTCCCTCTTCAGTTAAGCCTGGCTGCTCTGTGCCAAGCTACCAGAGGGTGCACACAGGTTAATTTAGGAAGTGTAACAAACCATACCCTGAACTTGGCCTTCGCACCAAGGCTTCTGCCTCTGGGCACCCCAGTGACCCAGAGCGAGTGTATATTCCCTGTCAGAATAACCATTTTGAGGACTGAACCAGTCTCACCGTCAGGCAGTAACATCCACGGCCGATCCTACTTCCTCCCTCAGTCTGAATCATTCACTTCAATTTCCACCTTGCAGGGACAATAGAGATCATCCTGGTATTTGATTTCCTAAACTGCTCTATGGGGCCACCTCCTGGTCTCGGTCTTCTCTCTTAATAATCACTTGTGTGTCTGCTAACAACTTTGGCTCATGACAACTGTGTTTAATGATCCTCGCTGCAATAGCAGCACCAGTGGCAATACAAGAAACCTCTGCTAGCTCGCCCCACTTTCTTGGTGGCCAGCTGCCAAGACTCCACATCTGGAGACGAGTGGAAGCATAGGGATCCCGATGTGGATCCTTTGATGAAGAGGCACAACTGTATAACAGCACAGCATCACTGGCGCAAGGCACAGAAAGTTAATTTAATTTTCATCAAAGTGATTCTACACCTGATATTCCTTCTATTAAATATGGATCCTCCAATAAGGTATGCTCCACTAGAAAGCTTCCTATATTAGTGGGGATGGTTATCCTACTGATAACAGATATCCTCAACACTTCTTTCTGCTCCAGAAATATTCCTATGTTCTGGAAAGAAAGTGGAGGAAAACCACTTGCCCCCAGCTGGTTTCTTCTTATTTGAAGGATCACTGTTAAGCCTTGGTCTTAGGCCTGTTAGATTTCCCTCAGGTTTCCCCGTTATCTCCTATGTTTTCAACATTTTTGTCCATCCTTTGACACATTTAATCTGTTCCTACAGACTAGAGTACATGTCATATACTACCAACACCTAACTTCTTTTCAGCTTTGATCAGCCTTGGAAAGAAGTTCAACATTTCTTACAAAGCCTTATCCCCCCCGATATAATGACAGTTTTCTAGTACTCCTTTTGGAACTCCGAGAAGTTTACGCCCTTTATGAGGAGTGGACATAGGCCCTCATTCTGACCCTGGCGGTCGGTGATAAAGCGGCGGCCAAGCCGCCAACAGGCCGGCGGTCTAAAATATGCAATTCTGACCCTGGCGGGAACCGCCAACACAGCCCGCCGTATTAACACTCCGCCCGCCACGGCGGTACAAACAAACAGCGCGGCGGTCCCCGCCAACAGCCAGGCGGCAGACAATGTACCGCCCACCCTATCACGACCCACCAATCCGCCACCTTTTCCGGGACGGGAGCACCGCCGATAAGAACACGGCGGAAACAGACTACGAACGGGAAAACGCTCACCTCTACGCACTCCACGCGAGATTCCGGCAGTATGGAACCAGAGTTGCAGGTCATCCCCGCACTCCTATACCTGCTCATATACCAGGAGCACGCCCGGCGGCGCGGAAGACATCGGTGAGTACTGCACCTACGACACAGGGGAGGGAAAAGATTACCGGCACACCCACCCACCCACACCCACTACAACACACACATCAATGCATTCCCACAGATCACTGTCACAACCCACAAACCCCCCCCCTCCGAAATAATGCAAAGACCAAAAGAAGAGATCATAAATGGGCAGATATATTGAAATATGGACACCAGTAATCCCAATAAATAAATAAACTATGTACAAAATATACACAGCTACTAAATGTAGTCCAACCACTGTCCGTGGATCACAGGGGTCCTGTGCAAAGGGGCAAGGCCCAGTCCCACGACAAGAACTCCACGGAGAGAACACTGCAGGGGCATCAGAAAGAAAATAGGACAGGCACCTCAGGGGGAAGGGAAGGGGGGGCACCTCAGCCACTTGAGTACACGACGCCAGATCCACGAGGGGACTCCATGACCACTGGGCCATCCTGGGGAGTGCAAAGCCACTGTCCATACAGTCCATACAGTGGGTGGCCTGCCCACTGGGCCATCCTGGGGAGTGCAAAGCCACAGTCCAAACAGTCCATACAGTGGGTGGCCTGCCCACTGGGCCATCCTGGGGAGTGCAAAGCCACAGTCCAAACAGTCCATACAGTGGGTGGCCTGCCCACTGGGCCATCCTGGGGAGTGCAAAGCCACTGTCCATACAGTCCATACAGTGGGTGGCCTGCCCACTGGGCCATCCTGCGGAGTGCAAAGCCACAGTCCAAACAGTCCATACAGTGGGTGGCCTGCCCACTGGGCCATCCTGGGGAGTGCAAAGCCACAGTCCAAACAGTCCATACAGTGGGTGGCCTGCCCACTGGGCCATCCTGGGGAGTGCAAAGCCACTGTCCATACAGTCCATACAGTGGGTGGCCTGCCCACTGGGCCATCCTGGGGAGTGCAAAGCCACAGTCCAAACAGTCCATACAGTGGGTGGCCTGCCCACTGGGCCATCCTGGGGAGTGCAAAGCCACTGTCCATACAGTCCATACAGTGGGTGGCCTGCCCACTGGGCCATCCTGGGGAGTGCAAAGCCACAGTCCAAACAGTCCATACAGTGGGTGGCCTGCCCACTGGGCCATCCTGGGGAGTGCAAAGCCACAGTCCAAACAGTCCATACAGTGGGTGGCCTGCCCACTGGGCCATCCTGGGGAGTGCAAAGCCACTGTCCATACAGTCCATACAGTGGGTGGCCTGCCCACTGGGCCATCCTGGGGAGTGCAAAGCCACAGTCCAAACAGTCCATACAGTGGGTGGCCTGCCCACTGGGCCATCCTGGGGAGTGCAAAACCACAGTCCATACAGTCCATACAGTGGGTGGCCTGCCCACTGGGCCATCCTGGGGAGTGCAAAGCCACGGTCCATACAGTCCATAACAGACCCCACTGCCACTGGAGGAGGCAAGTTGGCCAGAGGACATCCTGCAGCCCTGCCCGAGATAGATCCTGCCCTGCCACGTCTGCCAAAGGGCCAGCGGTTCTTGCCTTGAAGGGCCCAGTTCAGCGGTTCTTGAGACGGCGGGGCCCAGCGGAGCAGTGCTTGAGACGGCGGGGCCCAGCGGAGCGGTGCTTGAGACGGCGGGGCCCAGTTCAGCGGTCCTTGCCTTGAAGGGCCCAGTTCAGCGGTTCTTGAGACGGCGGGGCCCAGTTCAGCGGTTCTTGAGACGGCGGGGCCCAGTTCAGCGGTTCTTGAGACGGCGGGGCCCAGCGGAGCGGTGCTTGAGACGGCGGGGCCCAGTTCAGCGGTTCTTGAGACGGCGGGGCCCAGCGGAGCGGTGCTTGAGACGGCGGGGCCCAGTTCAGCGGTCCTTGCCTTGAAGGACCCAGTTCAGCGGTTCTTGAGACGGCGGGCCCAGTTCAGCGGTGCTTGAGACGGCGGGGCCCAGTTCAGCGGTGCTTGAGACGGCGGGGCCCAGTTCAGCGGTTCTTGAGACGGCGGGGCCCAGTTCAGCGGTGCTTGAGACGGCGGGGCCCAGTTCAGCGGTTCTTGAGACGGCGGGCCCAGTTCAGCGGTGCTTGAGACGGCGGGGCCCAGTTCAGCGGTTCTTGAGACGGCGGGGCCCAGCGGAGCGGTGCTTGAGACGGCGGGGCCCAGTTCAGCGGTTCTTGAGACGGCGGGGCCCAGCGGAGCAGTGCTTGAGACGGCGGGGCCCAGTTCAGCGGTCCTTGCCTTGAAGGGCCCAGTTCAGCGGTTCTTGAGACGGCGGGGCCCAGTTCAGCGGTGCTTGAGACGGCGGGGCCCAGTTCAGCGGTGCTTGAGACGGCGGGCCCAGTTCAGCGGTTCTTGAGACGGCGGGGCCCAGTTCAGCGGTGCTTGAGACGGCGGGGCCCAGTTCAGCGGTTCTTGAGACGGCGGGGCCCAGTTCAGCGGTGCTTGAGACGGCGGGGCCCAGTTCAGCGGTTCTTGAGACGGCGGGGCCCAGTTCAGCGGTGCTTGAGACGGAGGGGCCCAGTTCAGCGGTTCTTGAGACGGCGGGGCCCAGCGGAGCGGTGCTTGAGACGGCGGGGCCCAGTTCAGCGGTCCTTGCCTTGAAGGGCCCAGTTCAGCGGTTCTTGAGACGGCGGGCCCAGTTCAGCGGTGCTTGAGACGGCGGGGCCCAGTTCAGCGGTGCTTGAGACGGCGGGGCCCAGTTCAGCGGTTCTTGAGACGGCGGGGCCCAGTTCAGCGGTGCTTGAGACGGTGGGGCCCAGTTCAGCGGTTCTTGAGACGGCGGGGCCCAGTTCAGCGGTGCTTGAGACGGCGGGGCCCAGTTCAGCGGTTCTTGAGACGGCGGGGCCCAGCGGAGCGGTGCTTGAGACGGCGGGGCCCAGTTCAGCGGTCCTTGCCTTGAAGGGCCCAGTTCAGCGGTTCTTGAGACGGCGGGGCCCAGTTCAGCGGTGCTTGAGACGGCGGGGCCCAGTTCAGCGGTGCTTGAGACGGCGGGGCCCAGTTCAGCGGTTCTTGAGACGGCGGGGCCCAGTTCAGTGGTGCTTGAGACGGCGGGGCCCAGTTCAGTGGTTCTTGAGACGGCGGGGCCCAGTTCAGCGGTGCTTGAGACGGCGGGGCCCAGTTCAGCGGTTCTTGAGACGGCGGGCCCAGTTCAGCGGTTCCTGAGACGGCGGGGCCCAGCAGAGCGGTTCTTGAGACGGCGGCCGGTCTATGGCCAACTGCTCATTGCCTGGTGGTGCCCTCCTGGGCAGCGGGGATGGTGCTCCTTCAATGCCCACCTGGGCTGTGGGTGGTGGGGCCCTCCTGGCCAGCTGGGATGGGTCCTCCCTGGGCAGCGGCTATGGGGGTGGTGGGCTCTCCCGGGGCAGCTGTGCCGGTTCCTCCCGGGGCAGCGGCTATGGGGGTTGTGGGCTCCTCCTGGGCAGCAGGCCTGCTGCCTGACCTCTCCGACTTGCTGCCCTTGCCCTCCTTAGTCGTGGGCCTGTGGCCCTTTCCTCCCTTTGGAGCTGTGGCTGGTGACTGTCTCTGGGTGGTGTCCGGGGGGGATGTAGAAGGCGGGCTCCTGCGGCGCCCCTTCCGCCTTCTGCTCCTCTTCCCAGGGGGTGGGCTGGCTGTCCCCTTGCTGCTGGGCGAAGATCCAGACATGCGGGCTGGCGGGCTCCAATACCCCTGCACCCTTGTCAAGGGGGCTGCAGGGCTGGTGGTGGCTGAGGTGCTCTTCTTACCCCGACGAGAAGGAGGGGGGGGCTCAGGGTCAGGAAAGAAGTTAGTAGTGGCGAGGAAGAGTTTCTTGGGACAATGGAGAGTGGTAGGTACAGTGGGAATGGGAGTGGAGGGAGAGGATGTGGTTGTAGGTGAGTCACGTTTGCTGTCTTTGGGTGCAGGTGCAGGAGGGATAGGCTGTCGTGAGGTGGATGGCTGTTGGGTGGGTGGGTGGCTGCGTTTGTGTGGTGTGGAAGAGGGGGTGACAGACACAGTGGGAGAGGACACAGGGGACGTGTAAATGGCAGTGGGGGTGGTGACTGCACGTGTGCGGACTGGAGTGGAGGGTGTGCTGGTGATGGAAACACTGGCTGATGGTGAGGTGAATGGAGGTGTGAGAAACTGGGGCTGATTGCAGAGGCCCCATAACTTTTTGCCCCCATTTTCCACTTTATGCTGGTGTTTTCCTGACTCTGATGGTGCCCTGGGTACTGCTAACCAGTCCCAGGGCCTGTGCTCTGTGTAAAATGGATATGCAAATTAGGCTAATTATAATTGGCTAAGTAAACCTACCTATAAGTCCCTAGTATACGGTAGGGCATGTAGGTTTAGGGACCACAGCATAGGTGGTGCACACCTAGGTGCATTGCTGAGGTGCCCAGTGTCATTTTAAAAGCAAGCCTGCCTTGCTGGCTGCTTTTAAATTAAAGTTATATGCAAATTCGACTTTGGAATTAAAGGTACTTCCAAAGTCTTAAACTACCTTATTTTTACATATAAGTCACCCCTAAGGTGTGCCCTATGTGCTCCTAGGGCTGGGTGCCATGTAACTATAAGCAGGGACTTTATAAAAATAGATTTATAAGCCCTGGTGAGGTAAAAACAGCCAAATTCGTTTTTCCCTCATTGAAGTAAATGGCCTTCATAGGCTAGAATGGGCAGACTTTATTTTAAATTTTAAAGTCTCCTTAAATGTTACATACCAAGAATTTGGTATCAAATTGATTGTTATAATAAATCCCACAACTTCCAGTTGTTGGATTTAATATAACTAGTGCAGGTAAAAAGTTTAGACTTTACCTAAAAAGTTGCCAATTTCAGCTCTGCATTGTTTTTGCTGCTGTGCTCTGATTGGCCAGCCTGCAGCAGCTTCTGCCAGGCCACTTTAATGAGGTGTGAAGTGGCCTGGCTTCACACAAAGGAATGTGCTTGGGGGAGAGAATCTCCCCTCAGCAGATGGGGAAGCAGGAAGGGGGAGGGCTGCCAAACTGGTCTTCAAAGGCAGAGAAGGACATCTGGAGCACCCAGCAACACCCCCACATCCTGCAACCCCAGACAGCTAGGTGCCCCCTTGATTAGATTAGGAGAGGGCAGGAGAGGGGTGTGTTTATGATTTTTAGCCACACCAGTGGGTGGGCTCAGCCAGATCTCTCCTCTAAAAATCAGATTCATCCATTTTGGATTTTTAGAGACTGTTGCCTTCTGGGATGGATTTTTGCCACACTTCCCAGGAAGTGGTCATCACAGGGGGACGACCCTGTCCCTGATTGGAGGACCAGGGCCCCCCTGCTTTTCACCCAGGAGCAAGGATAAAACTGGCAGACCTGCACCCACGCCTCAGATCCCCTCCAGAATTCCACAAGAAAGGAACTAAAGAAGAAGAAGGACTGCCCTGCTGGTCCCCTGGCCTGCACCTGGACCCTGCACTCAGAAGGACTGCACCAGCTGCACACTTGGGCTTCACCACAAGAAGGACTTTGCCTGGCTTCCACTGGTTCAAGGAGGGACTCCCTGTTTGCTACAGGTGAAAAATTGCTATCCAGAGTCCCCTGCACCAACTCCTGAAAAAGTGACCAGCTGACCACTGTCCAGTGGCCAAAAAGGAGTTTGCGCCAGGTGCATTCTGGGAGTTGAAGTCCGCACTTCCCAAGGACCATCACAGAACTTCTGGACCCTTGGGGTGAGCTGTGGACCCCAAAAGAACCTTGAAAGAACATCTGGGTGAAGCCCCAGAAGTTTGGAAAAGATTGGAGAATTTTTGAAAAAAAGCTCCATAAAGTGACCGACCCGACGCGGAAATTCTAGCCGGCTTGCCTCAACCGCGACTCGGCCTGACTTCGTGGTTCGTCCCGGTAAAGAAAAACATCCAAAAAAGAGACTAAGTCCGAACGTAAAAAGTTGACCGGGACCTTCCAGCCATCGTATCCGAGAAGGGCTCCACGGACGTCGGATCAAGATCCAGGTTTACCCCGGTCGAAGGATTTTCATCTCGAAAAAACGACTAAGTCCGAAGGTAAAAATCACCACCGAGGAAACCGACTTCGCGTATCCGGACAAGGGCTCCAGGAGGTCGGATCCAACTGGCAGGTTCGTCCCGGGGAAGAAAAACATCAAAAAAGAGACTAAGTCAGAAGGTAACTTTTTAACCGAGGCCTCCCGCGACTTGTAGCCGAGCAGGGCTCCATCGCGGTCGGCCTGAAAGTTTGACTTTGCCCCGGTCCTGGTGCAACCAGGTGACCCGATTGGCGCTTTTTGTTTCTAAGCGCTAGAAAATAATAATACTTTAAAAATTCATATCTCCGGTTCCCCTGAACCGATTTTAATCGTTTTTGTGTCATTTTAAAGATAAAAATATAAGCTATTTTAATAAATTGGTTTTGGATTTTTAAACTGTTTTCTGTGTTTTATTTAATTACTGTTTTGTGATATTTGAATGCTTTACACTTTGTCTCCTAAGTTAAGCCTTGACGCTCGATGCCAAGCTACCAAGGGTAGAGCTGGGATTAATTTACTGAGACCTAACTGTACTTATGTGGAGGTTTGTGGCTTGTTGCTAGGTGTAGGTACCTACCTGCCCTACCAATAACCCATTTTCCAACATAATTGGAAGCAGCGACGGGATCCTGTACTTGTGTTCAATATCACATTACACTTTTAGGTAAAACAAATTAAAAATCCTTTAAATTGTCCTAGTGCAAAAATTGTTTTTAATTTTTAATTTGGATTAATTTCAATTATTGAATTTTTGTAATTTTTCTAAATTCTTGTTTCCAATTTTTGCACAAAGTTTTTGTTGACACAAAACTAGGGAACCATGGAGCTTGATCTGGCTAGCCTACCCACACTGACAGTAGTCCAGCTTAGGGGGTTGTGTATTGAAAGAGGGTTGCCTGCAACCACTGATCTCAGGAAGCAAATCCTGATCACATCCCTGACAGCATGGGCTGAGGCCCAAGAGGTAGAGTCAGAAGAAGCTCCAGAGGAGGGAGAAAGTAGGGAGGATGCTAGCTCTAACCACTCAGGGGAGGGAAGGCATCTGAGCCTAAGTGAGGATGAGGAAGAAAGGTCCTCAGTAAATACAGTCACTAGGGGCAGATCCAAAGCTAGTGGTGGGAAGGGGGTCCTTTCAGGAGGAGAGAACCCATCCATCAGAGAAAGAGAGCTGGAGGCCCAGCTAGCATACATAGCTTTGGAAGCAGAGAAGCTGGCCCTAGAAAAGAAAAAGTGGGCATACAAAGAGAAAAGAGATGGAAGCAGCGATAAAGAAGCTGAGGTGTCCATGGGTGGGGAAGTTTGCCCCAGATTACCTAAGGGGGTAGTTCCTGCTTATGTAGAGGGGGATGACATAGATAAGTGGCTGGGGGCCTTTGAGAGGGCACTCCAAATGAGAAGGGTTAGGCCTCAATACTGGGGTTCCCTTTTGTGGGAGTTGGTCCCCAACTCAGGGAGGGATAGGCTTCTGACCTTAAGGGGGGAGGAGGCAGATTCATACCCTAGTATGAAGAGGTGCTTAGCCAAGAAGTTTGGTCTGACCCCAGAGCAATATAGAATGAAGTTCAGGGACACCAAGAAGGTCAGTACCCAGTCTTGGGTTGACTTTGTGGACATTTCACTAAAGGCACTAGAGGGCTGGATTATTGGCAACAAAGTAAATACTTATGAGGGGTTATACAATTTGATCATGAGAGAGCACATCTTGACCAATTGTATCCAAGAAAGGTTACGCCAGCATCTAGTGGACTCTAAGCAGACCAACCCTAGAGAGCTAGGGGAGGCAGCTGATGAGTGGTTGAGAACCAGGGTGGTTGTCAAGTCCCAGGGGGGAGACTCCAAGAAGGGGGGGACAGGTCCCCAAAAACCTAAGGAGGGAGGTGGTAAGCCCACCACAGAGACTCCCTCTGTACCCCAGAACCCTAAGAAGGAGGAGAGTAAATCCCACTCCCACTCTGACAAGCAGAGACAGGGAGACCCAGGGTTAAAAAAACTCTTGGACAGTAGGGCTTGCTTTGACTGTCAGCAGACAGGTCACTTCAGAGGAGATGCAGCCTGTCCAAGGAAGGTGGTTAGCACTGGGCTGTCCAGTGTAGCCATAGAGGAGGATTCCTCAGATGATGAAGTCCTCCTAGCATTGTGCTGGGAGACAGGACCAGATGGTAAGCTGGTGATCCCTGAGGGTGGGAGTAGGCACTTCCACCACATTCAAGTGAATGGGATCCCTACCACTGGCCTGAGGGACACCTGTGCCAGTCACACTATAGTGAGTGACCGGTTAGTGACCCCAGACATGTATGTCCCAGGAAAGACAAAGAAAGTCAGGATAGCCACATGGGAGGTCACCTC
Organism: Pleurodeles waltl; assembly: GCF_031143425.1. NCBI lineage: Eukaryota > Metazoa > Chordata > Amphibia > Caudata > Salamandridae > Pleurodeles > Pleurodeles waltl. Next base: position 1,130,918,378 of record NC_090448.1, read on the forward strand.
CAAACCTGTAGCCATAGTGCCCCTAGAGAGGGAGGGTATCCTTGATTGGATTAGGGTGGTAGTCAGTGCTGACCTTCCCCTAGATTGTATCCTGGGCAATGACCTCCCAGAGGTGAGTCTGGTCACAGATGGGGTGGTCGCCCAGGGTGCCCCCCCAACCCAAAGTCCTGGGGAGTCAGTCCCTACAGTTAGGAGACAGGGGTTCCCAAGAAAAGGAAAGAAGAAAAGGAAGGGTAGGCCACTCTTAAAGAGAGTTCCAGGGAGACAAAGGCCTTCTGCCCCAGTAGGGGGGGAGCCCAGAGTTGGCACTGGTGAGGCCTCACCTGACCCCAAGGAAGTCCTGAGTAGTCAGGCAGCTGTCCAGATGCAAGGTGTTGCCCCTGCACTGACAGAAGGGAGAGTGGAAGGAGGGTGTCTGCCACAGGAGGTGGTAGCCCCCCACTCTAGACAGCAAGAGGGGTGCCAGGACCCCAAAGAAGCCCCTAAAGCAGCTCAGCCACCTGTCAGTGGAGAGCTTAGGGTGTGGTTCTGGGTACTGACAGCTGTCAGTAGCCTCTGCTGGGTGCTAGCCTTCCTGGCAGCACTGTACTTGGCCTGGGAGGCAGACCCCAAGGCCAATAGCAAAGTAGGCCCCCTGACCCTGTTGGTCATGGTGGGGTTGCTCAAGTGTTGGGTGACCTCTTTGGGTAAGCTAGGTGTTGCCCTAGCAAAGTTAGGAGTAGGGGAGGTGGGCACCTCACTACCCAAGTTGGCAGAGAGAGAGGAGGAAGACCCCCCTAGAGGGAAGTTTCAGTTTGAGTTGGGTCCTTTTACTGTTGGGATGGCTTCACTACCCAGAGGGAGTGACCCTGACAGGGGGATGTAAGGCAGAGTAGGCCCTGCAAAGGGACAGCCAGTTTTCTTCACTGTCTTCCTCGCCTAACAAGCCAGGAAGACTCTCCCAGGGTTGGGCTGAGTCTCCTGGGCGTGTGGGCTGGGGGGGGTTGTGTGAGAAACTGGGGCTGATTGCAGAGGCCCCATAACTTTTTGCCCCCATTTTCCACTTTATGCTGGTGTTTTCCTGACTCTGATGGTGCCCTGGGTACTGCTAACCAGTCCCAGGGCCTGTGCTCTGTGTAAAATGGATATGCAAATTAGGCTAATTATAATTGGCTAAGTAAACCTACCTATAAGTCCCTAGTATATGGTAGGGCATGTAGGTTTAGGGACCACAGCATAGGTGGTGCACACCTAGGTGCATTGCTGAGGTGCCCAGTGTCATTTTAAAAGCAAGCCTGCCTTGCTGGCTGCTTTTAAATTAAAGTTATATGCAAATTCGACTTTGGAATTAAAGGTACTTCCAAAGTCTTAAACTACCTTATTTTTACATATAAGTCACCCCTAAGGTGTGCCCTATGTGCTCCTAGGGCTGGGTGCCATGTAACTATAAGCAGGGACTTTATAAAAATAGATTTATAAGCCCTGGTGAGGTAAAAACAGCCAGATTCGTTTTTCCCTCATTGAAGTAAATGGCCTTCATAGGCTAGAATGGGCAGACTTTATTTTAAATTTTAAAGTCTCCTTAAATGTTACATACCAAGAATTTGGTATCAAATTGATTGTTATAATAAATCCCACAACTTCCAGTTGTTGGATTTAATATAACTAGTGCAGGTAAAAAGTTTAGACTTTACCTAAAAAGTTGCCAATTTCAGCTCTGCATTGTTTTTGCTGCTGTGCTCTGATTGGCCAGCCTGCAGCAGCTTCTGCCAGGCCACTTTAATGAGGTGTGAAGTGGCCTGGCTTCACACAAAGGAATGTGCTTGGGGGAGAGAATCTCCCCTCAGCAGATGGGGAAGCAGGAAGGGGGAGGGCTGCCAAACGGGTCTTCAAAGGCAGAGAAGGACATCTGGAGCACCCAGCAACACCCCCACATCCTGCAACCCCAGACAGCTAGGTGCCCCCTTGATTAGATTAGGAGAGGGCAGGAGAGGGGTGTGTTTATGATTTTTAGCCACACCAGTGGGTGGGCTCAGCCAGATCTCTCCTCTAAAAATCAGATTCATCCATTTTGGATTTTTAGAGACTGTTGCCTTCTGGGATGGATTTTTGCCACACTTCCCAGGAAGTGGTCATCACAGGGAGACGACCCTGTCCCTGATTGGAGGACCAGGGCCCCCCTGCTTTTCACCCAGGAGCAAGGATAAAACTGGCAGACCTGCACCCACGCCTCAGATCCCCTCCAGAATTCCACAAGAAAGGAACTAAAGAAGAAGAAGGACTGCCCTGCTGGACCCCTGGCCTGCACCTGGACCCTGCACTCAGAAGGACTGCACCAGCTGCACACTTGGGCTTCACCACAAGAAGGACTTTGCCTGGCTTCCACTGGTTCAAGGAGGGACTCCCTGTTTGCTACAGGTGAAAAATTGCTATCCAGAGTCCCCTGCACCAACTCCTGAAAAAGTGACCAGCTGACCACTGTCCAGTGGCCAAAAAGGAGTTTGCGCCAGGTGCATTCTGGGAGTTGAAGTCCGCACTTCCCAAGGACCATCACAGAACTTCTGGACCCTTGGGGTGAGCTGTGGACCCCAAAAGAACCTTGAAAGAACATCTGGGTGAAGCCCCAGAAGTTTGGAAAAGATTGGAGAATTTTTGAAAAAAAGCTCCATAAAGTGACCGACCCGACGCGGAAATTCTAGCCGGCTTGCCTCAACCGCGACTCGGCCTGACTTCGTGGTTCGTCCCGGTAAAGAAAAACATCCAAAAAAGAGACTAAGTCCGAACGTAAAAAGTTGACCGGGACCTTCCAGCCATCGTATCCGAGAAGGGCTCCACGGACGTCGGATCAAGATCCAGGTTTACCCCGGTCGAAGGATTTTCATCTCGAAAAAACGACTAAGTCCGAAGGTAAAAATCACCACAGAGGAAACCGACTTCGCGTATCCGGACAAGGGCTCCAGGAGGTCGGATCCAACTGGCAGGTTCGTCCCGGGGAAGAAAAACATCAAAAAAGAGACTAAGTCAGAAGGTAACTTTTTAACCGAGGCCTCCCGCGACTTGTAGCCGAGCAGGGCTCCATCGCGGTCGGCCTGAAAGTTTGACTTTGCCCCGAACCTGGTGCAACCAGGTGACCCGATTGGCGCTTTTTGTTTCTAAGCGCTAGAAAATAATAATACTTTAAAAATTCATATCTCCGGTTCCCCTGAACCGATTTTAATCGTTTTTGTGTCATTTTAAAGATAAAAATATAAGCTATTTTTATAAATTGGTTTTGAATTTTTAAACTGTTTTCTGTGTTTTATTTAATTACTGTTTTGTGATATTTGAATGCTTTACACTTTGTCTCCTAAGTTAAGCCTTGACGCTCGATGCCAAGCTACCAAGGGTAGAGCTGGGATTAATTTACTGAGACCTAACTGTACTTATGTGGAGGTTTGTGGCTTGTTGCTAGGTGTAGGTACCTACCTGCCCTACCAATAACCCATTTTCCAACAGGAGGTGTGAGTGTAGACGTCACAGGGAGGGAGGAGGGAGACGAGGAGGTGGGGGTCACAGAGGTGGTAGTGACTGTTGGCATGTCTGCATCGGAATGTTGCGTGTGTGAATGTCTGCGTGATCTGTGGTGCTTATGTTTGGATGAGCTTCTCTTGGGTGTTGAGGTGTGTGCAGGCTGGTCTGATGGTGTGGGTGGGACAGGCAGAGGAACAGGAGACTGGGAGGAGGGAGTTAGTAGAGAGAGGCAGGAGACAGGGACAATGGCTGCCGTCAGTGCTGAGGCCAGAGCCTGGAACGATCGCTGATGGGCAGCCTGACCCGAATGAATGCCCTCCAGGTACGCATTGCTGCGATGAACCTCCCTCTCCACCCCCTGGATGGCATTCAAAAGGGTAGTCTGCCCAACAATGAGCGTTCGGAGGAGGTCAATGACCTCCTCACTGAGGGCAGCGGGGGTAACAGGGGCAGGGCCTGAGGTGCCTGGGGCGAAGGAGATGCCCGGCTTCCTGGCAGAGCGGGCACGGGGCGAACGCTGAGGGGCTGCTGGGAGGGCGGAGATGGGGCGCTCGGTGGCGGCTGTACCTGTAATGGCGGGGGGCACGGATGGTGCCACCCCCGCAAGGGAGCCCCCTTCCGAGGACGTGTCCGTGTCGCTGCAGGGTCCAGTCGTCCCCGTCGTGGAGCTCCCCTCGCCCTCCGTCTCACTGGTCCAGTCTGACTCTGTGGCATGGCCCTCCTGGGCCATGTGAGATGCAGCTCCCTCCTGCCCCGATGCCACTTCTCCTCCGCCTGATGATGCTGATGCACACAAGCACAGAAAGACAAACAAAAAGGGGGGGGGAGAGAGAAATAAAGGGATATTGAGTAGATGGATCTCCGGTACAGTTAGCGGACATGACAGACACAGATGCCCCCTGCACTAAGTTGCGCACTTGTGGTCCGCTACGCATTCCGTGGAACATGCCCTACACGCCTAGATTTGACAACTGCACCCATGGATGACACGGCCCAGGGATGGCTGTACTGACAAACTACTGAGGGTGGTGGCTGGGGACACAGGGGCTTACGGGGGTGCCCAGCCTACAGATATCGCCCTGGCCTAGGGGGACCCCCAGCCCTCCTCCCCCACCCAGACACCTCCACTGCGCGACAACAGAGTAGATAATGCTTGTACTCACCCCCTTGTGTCTGCTGTGCTGCCCTCACGCGCCCATCCAAATCAGGGTAGGCCACCGCCAGGATCCGGAACATCAGGGGGCTCAGTTGACGGCAGGCACCCCGCCTACGTTGGGAGGCCATCCCCAGCAGAGACTCGGCGGTCTTCTTGGTCCCGCGGCGGATGTCCTCCCACCTCTTGCGGCAGTGGGTGCCCCGTCGATGGTGGACCCCCAGGGTCCGGACTTCCTTGGCGATGGCACGCCAAATCCCGATCTTCTCATGGGCACGGACCTATGTGACACGTACAGGGAGGGAGAAATACCACGTTCAAGTTTGTCAGCATTTTCCTTGCCAGTGGCCCAACGCCCCCCATCCCCGCCAGGCCCCCCGCCATGCCCCCGCCAGGCCCAACATGCCCCCCATCCCCGCCAGGCCCCCCGCCATGCCCCCGCCAGGCCCAACATGCCCCCCATCCCCGCCATGCCCCCCACCATGCCCCCCGCCAGGCCCAACATGCCCCCCATCCCCGCCAGGCCCCCCGCCATGCCCCCCGCCAGCCCCAACATGCCCCCCATCCCCGCCAGGCCCCCCGCCATGCCCCCCGCCAGGCCCAACATGCCCCCCATCCCCGCCATGCCCCCCGCCATGCCCCCCGCCAGGCCCAACATGCCCCCCATCCCCGCCAGGCCCCCCGCCATGCCCCCCGCCAGCCCCAACATGCCCCCCATCCCCGCCAGGCCCCCCGCCATGCCCCCGCCAGGCCCAACATGCCCAGCATCCCCGCCAGGCCCCCCGCCATGCCCCCCGCCAGGCCCAACATGCCCCCCATCCCCGCCATGCCCCCGCCAGGCCCAACATGCCCCCCATCCCCGCCATGCCCCCCGCCATGCCCCCCGCCAGGCCCAACATGCCCCTCATCCCCGCCAGGCCCCCAAGCCAGCCAGTGGCCCCAAATCCAGATTGAATTAGACTCACTTGTTGGTCTGGAGGACCGTAGAGTAGCACATACTGGGGGAGGACCCCATCCACAAGTTTCTCCAACTCCTCTCCAGTGAAGGCAGGGGCCCTTTCCCCAGGCGCAGCAGCCATTGTCCCTTCCAGACCGAGGTCACAGCAACACTTGCAGTATAGGTCCTCTCCTGTGAAAGTTCAAGTCGCAAGTGGATAAGTAGATAGAAAATGGCGGTCACGTCCGCGGCGGTGCGTACCGCGGCGGTGCGTCCCGCCATCGCCGGCGCCCTTCGCCATTGGCTCCTGAAACCCATAGGCTTCAATGTTAACCAATGCGGCTTCGCGCCGCGGTCTTCGCCCGCCGCCCGCCGCGGTGTGCCACGCCAGCGCATTGACCTCACATCCCATTGTCACACTTCACAGGTCAGGCAGCCGCCATTTCCAGGGCCCACATGGCTCAATTTCAACTGCGTCACACAGGCCTAGGCCTTGCATAGCCACTCAGACACGCCATTCACTGCATAGAGAATCGTTTACTGTGCTAGCTGTGAGTACGTACCTGTGGGTTGCTTGACTGTGTGCTCCATGTTGTCCTTCCTAGGCACCGTCCGCTGGGTTGTGCGAGGAGACGGATGAATCCTCCCGTGTACCGACCGCTGGTGGACCTGTCGACAATGGAAGAACGCCACATTATCCTGACCTACCGTCTTAACCGTGCCACTATCCATGAACTGTGTGCCCAGCTGGAGCCCGACCTGATGTCCCCCATCCGCCAACCCACAGGGATTCCCCCTCTGGTACAGGTCATGTCAGTACTCCATTTCTTGGCAAGTGGGTCATTTCAGACAACAGTGGGAATTGCTTCTGGGATGTCTCAGCCCATGTTTTCGAAGGTGTTATCCAGAGTGTTGTCTGCCCTGATGAAATCCGTGAGGAGCTACATCATTTTCCCTGAGGTGGGCGAATTGGCTACAGTGAAGGGTGATTTCTACGCCCTTGGACATATTCCCAACGTCATTGGTGCCATTGATGGGACCCATGTGGCTTTGGTTCCCCCAAGAGACAGGGAGCAGGTGTACAGGAACAGAAAAAGTTACCATTCAATGAACATCCAGGTGGTGTGTTTGGCTGACCAGTACATCTCGCATGTAAATGCCAAATTCCCAGGGTCAGTGCATGACGCCTACATCCTAAGGAATAGCAGCATCCCTTACGTGATGGACCAGCTACAGAGACACCGTGTATGGCTAGTGGGGGACTCTGGGTACCCCAACCTGTCGTGGCTACTGACCCCAGTAAGGAATCCCCGGACCAGGGCAGAGGAACGGTACAATGAGGCCCATGGGCGTACTAGGAGGGTGATCGAACGCACCTTTGGCCTAATAAAGGCCAGGTTTCGGTGCCTGCATATGACAGGTGGATCCCTAATGTACTCACCTAAGAAGGTGTGTCACATCATCGTGGCCTGCTGCATGCTTCACAACCTGGCTTTGCGCCGCCAGGTGCCTTTCCTGCAGGAGGATGGTCGAGACGGTGGTGTTGTGGCAGCTGTGGAACCTGAGGAGAGTGACGAGGAGGAAGACGACGGGGCTGAAACAGACAACAGGGACAGAATCATTGAACAGTACTTCCAATAGGACACAGGTAACATTTCAAAGATAATTTAGTAAATGTGAACTACTCTCCTGCATCTCGGCTGCATGTCTATTTGCCCCAGTGTATGATGACTGAGTTGTGGCTTTTCCCTCCCTATTTCAGATCTGGGGTCCCCACTACGAGTCCTGTGCTTCGTTTCCCCATGGACTACAGCTTTGTGGCAGCTGTTTGTTGACTTCACCATGTACAAGGACATATTTGCACTGTCATGTCAATTACAATATATTGAAATCACAGCCAGACTCCAGATAGTTTTGTGCAAAATAGGTGTTTATTTAAGTGCTCAAAATGGGATGGGTGGTTTCAAGTGGGTGGGGGCTATGGTGAAGGAATGTCCATGGCAGAGTCCAGAGTAACAGTCACACAGGTGCATTGTCCAGAGGCCTGTGGAGAGATGGAGCATGGGCAGTTCAAGGATGGACAGGGTGACAATGTGGGACAGTGGGATGACATCAGGTGGTATCCATTGCTGGCGGGGGTCTTGACATCCTACTCTGTCTTCTTGCGAGATCTCAGGGCCCTCTTGCGGGGTGGTTCTTCTCCTGCAGGAGGTGGGGGTCTGGTGGGCTGCTGCTGTGCGGGGGCCTCCTGTCCACTAGCGCCGGCGGAGGTGGTTGGCTGTTCTTGGTCCAGGCTAGTGGCAGGGGCCCTTGGGTGTTGTTGAGTGTCCGCCCTGGTGTTGACGAGGTCCTGCAGCAGCCCTACCATGGTAACCAGGGTGGTGTTGATGGCTCTGATGTCCTCCCTGTACCCCCGATAGTGTTCCTCCTGCAGTACCTGGATCTCCTGGAACCGGGCCAGTACCGTCGCCATCGTCTCCTGGGAGCGGTTGTATGCTCCCATGATGGTGGTGAGGACCTCGTGGAGAGTGGGTTCCCTGGGCCCGTCCCCCCCCTGTCGCACAGCTGCCCTCCGAGTTGCCCTGTTTCCCTGGGCCTCTGCCCCCTGGCCGGTGTGCCCACTACCACTGCCCCCAGGTCCCTGTTGGTGTTGGGGTGGTGGGTTATCCTGGGTGCCCTGTAGTGGTAGACACACCGCAGATTGACGCGCCCTGGAGACAGAGGCATGGGCCCGCTGGGTGGGAGCTGTGCTGGTGTTCCCAGAGGGGTTTGGGTCTGTAGTGGCCTGGGCCTGTGTGAGGGGAACCGACTGTCCAGAGGTCCCCGATGGTCCGGGCTGGTCATCGGTGTCCAGGTCGACAGAGCTGCTGTCATCGCTGACGGCCTCTTGGGTGGGGGGTGTGGAGAATTCTGGCCCCTCCGCCGCGGTGTGTTGACGGTCGGGTCCTGCAGGGGTATAGAGGTATGGTTATAGTTTCAATGTGTGGCATATGGGTGTATCTATGGGTTCTCGTGTCCCCAAGTGCTGGCATTCGTGTGTGGGGGCTTTGGTGAGGGTGGCTTGTGGGGGGGATGGGTATATGCATTGGGCATGCTTTGGTGATGGGTGTCCATGCTTAGTGGACGCATGCAGGCCTAGGTTTTGGGATGTGTGGGTTGTGATGGTGAGACATTGGCGGGGAATTGGTGTGCTGGGGGTGGGGGTGAGGATGGTGGTGGGGGTGAGGATGGTGGTGGGGGTGAGGGTGGGGGTGAGGATGGGGGTGGGGGTGAGGGTGGGGTTCGAGGATGGGGGTGAGGGTTGGGGTATGATTTGGCATGCAGGTGGGGGGGTAGCAGTAGTGAAGCTTCAACTTACCAGTATCCATTCCTCCGCCGACTCCTGCGAGGCCGTCAGGATGCAGGATGTTCAAGACTTCCTCCTCCCATGATGTGAATTGTGGGGGTTGAGGTGGGGGTCCTCCGCCACTCTTCTGCACGGCGATGTTGTGCCTGGATACCATGGAACGCACCTTCCCCCGTAGGTCGTTCCATCGCTTCCTGATGTCTTCCCGATTTCTGGGGTGCTGTCCCACAGCGTTGACCCTGTCGACAATCCTCTGCCATAGCTCCGTCCTCCGGGCAATGCTGGTGTATTGTATCTGTGTGCCGAACAGCTGGGGCTCTACCCGAACGATTTCCTCCACCATGACCCTGAGTTCTTCGTCTGTGAAGCGGGGTTGTCTTTGGGGTGCCATGGGGTGGTGTGTATGATGTGTGGGGTGGAGTATGTGTAGTTAAGTGTGTTGAGTGTGGTGGTGTGTGTTGTTTTGTGTGTGGATAGTGTGTGGGTGATGGTGTTGAGTGGCTGTGGCTGTTAGTTTGTGGATGCTGGTGTCTCGCTCTGGCCTTCTTTCAGAATTTTTTTGCGTAGGGGTTTGTGGGTGATGTGGGTGGGTGTTTTATATTGTATTGTGTGTGTGGGAGTGGTGTGTGTATGTGTATCAGGTGTGTGGGATTCAAATCGTCCAATGTGGCTGAGTTTTGTTCGTTTGTGTGTATTCTGACCGCGGCGGTGTGTCCCGCCAATGGAATACCGCGTTTGAATGACCGCCGCGTGGATTCGTGGGTCGTAATGGCATGGGCGTATTTCTGTTGGCGTGGCGGTGGAGGTTTTGTCACCTCCACCTTTCCGCCGACCGCTGGTCTGGCGGTCGGTTGGGGCTGTCGGATTTTCGGAGGTTTGCCTTCTGCGGGTCAGAATGACCGTGGCGGGTTTCCGCGGCCGCGGCGGTGTTATGGCGGTCTTCTGACCGGCGGTAAGTGCATTTTACCGCCGGGGTCAGAATGACCACCATAGTGTGGGTATGACCAACTTTTCAAAATGCTCCTGGTTAAGAGAGCACACCGATAGTTGGTCCCCAAGTCGATACCTGGTGCTGCCAGATAGTGGAGAAACTTCAGGCATTGGAAATAAGAGAACAATGAGAACATTCAGTAACTATTTCAGACATGATTATGGGCTCTGATGTGCTCTTCCCAGCAAGCTGTAAGTCTTGCAAACAAGATGCTTAGATCTGCAATGGGGCGCTAAGTTAATTCTCCTCTAAGCTCATGTATATGGCACATTGGTTGTAGATGTAAGCAGATCTAAATATATACTAGATGCTACTCTGGCCAGACCTGAGATATAGTAAACCTCAATGGTTTGATTGTTATGAAAGGAATAATAAGGGCTATCACTGGGTAGTTGGGACCCAGTGTGGAAAGAGGGGAAGAAGACGGGTACGTGATCCCAGTCACTGCAGCGCTTGGTGGCAAAATAATACAGAAAAAATAAATGGAGGAAGATTTACATCAGACAAGAGCACAACTTATTGAGACACAAGTATGGAATTGGCTAGAGAACACTCTACTTGTGAGAGAACATGGCTGATTGCATAGGCCCCCTACTTTTTGCCCCCATTTTCCACTTTTTGCTGGTGTTTTCCTGACTCTGAAGGTGCCCTGGGTACTGCTAACCAGTCCCAGGGCCTGTGCTCTGTGTAAAATCAGTATGCAAATTAGGCTAATTATAATTGGCTAAGTCAACCTACCTATAAGTCCCTAGTATATGGTAGGGCATGTAAGTTTACGGACCCCAGCATAGGTAGTGCACCCATAGCTGCACTGCTGAGGTGCCCAGTGTCATTTTAAAGGCAGGCCTGCCTTGCTGGCTGCTTTTAAATTAACCGGTACTGTGCCGCGGACGAGGTGATCTTGTCCAAGGCACCGGTTCCCCGGTGCCTTGGACGAGATCACCGCGTCCTGCACCGACCCCCATTGGCCCCACACCTCCCGGTTGTGGATGGAAGGGGAATCCCTTCCCCTTCCACCCCCGACCCCCCTCGGCAATCTGATGACGTCAGCGCGCTCACAGCGCGCCGACGTCATCAAGTATTGCCGAGGACGCGCTGGAAGCCATTTGCTTCCAGAGGGTAGAGGGTAGAGGGAGAGGACACAAAGCAGGTGAGTCCTTCCCTTTTTGGGGGTTTTGGGGAGGAAAACAGACACGGGAGAAAGGAAAGGGTTTTTCCTTTCCCCCTGTGCCTGTTTTCAGTGGATTCCTACTCCACAATCGCGGGCGGGGCCTGCGATCGTGGAGCAGGAATTCCCACTAGGCACCAGGGATTTGTTTTTAGGCTTAGTTTTGGGAGCGACCCCTTGGGCAATGATCGCTCCCATTGGGGGCTATTTTTTTCCTATTTCGGCCCCCCCCCCCCCCTGAGGGCAGATCGGCCGATTTTTTGGCCGATCTGTCCCCAGGGGAGGCGAAAACCACTAGACACCAGGGAATTTATTTTCTTTATGTTTTTGGGAAGCTGCCCCGGGGGCTTTAATTGTTTATATGTTTCGGCCCCCCCTGGGGCTAGATCAGCCATGTTTTTGGCCGATCTGGCCCCCGGGGGGTTTGAAACCCACTAGGCGCCAGGGATTGTGTGGTGTGTGTGTGTGTTTTGTGTGTTTGGGGGCACCCCTTGGGCAAGGGTTGCTCCCCCAAAGGGGGGAAATTTCGTATTGGCCATCTCTGCCCCCCTTGGGGCAGATGGGCCTATTTTTTTTACTCCTATCTGCCCCCAAAGGGGGCAGAATCCACTTAGGCACCAGGGATCCTGTGTGTGTGTTTTGTGTGGGGGGGCGGCACCTTTGGCAAGGGTCACCCCCAAAGGGGGCACGTTAGTGATGGCCATTTCTGCCCACCTTGGAGGCAGATCAGCCTATTTTTTTAGGCCCATCTGCCCCAAAGGGGGCAGAAGGCACCAAGATGTCAGAGATTTCTTTTTTTTTGGTTCCCATTGTTTTTTGTGAGCTGAGGGCACCCTCATTCACCCCCTTTGGCAAGGGCCGCCCCCCAAACAGGGTACAGAGCTGTTGGCCATTTCTTCCCCACTTGGGGGCAGATCAGCCTGTTTTGTTTTTTAGCCATCTGCCTCCTAGTGGGGCAGAAGCCACTTAGGCACCAGGGACAATTTCTAAATTCTTGGTGGCGGGGTGTTTGTCAACTGGCGAAGTATTTGTATTTGTGATTATAACAGTTTATTTCTTCTCTTTGTTCTAGTTCAAAGCTTTTGCTTCCTTTGCTGTGGATCCTTGCGGTTTTGGTATAGTTGTCCTGCCGTTTGCATAGTTGCATGTTTTAGGTAAGTGAAAGCAATACACTCCAAAGGAGTTTTGTTGACATGCATGAATGACATGTTTGTAGGTGGTGTACTAAATGCATTATTGTGTGTGAAATTGTCCTTAGATTTGAGCACAATGATATTTGTGTTGTCATATGTCTAATTTGCTTTTTCTTTTTTCTTTTTAGTGGGATATCATTGGTGATTGCTGTGTCTGTGCAGAGTAGTTGCTGGTGAGTAGCTTTTTCAGGCAAGTGAGTGGTATATTTTTTTAGTACATAACTCTTTGTGATAAAGCTACACTTTGTTTATTACTTATTTTAGTGCTAGTTGTTTTTGGCAATCCATTTGTTGTTAGTGAGGATCATGACTAGTCACAGAGTGACCGCTCAGCAGGTTCTTGGCATGCTCTTTGAGTCGTCTTCAGACCATGATTACGAGACTGACTCTGCATCTGAGGCAGAGGAGGAAGTGAGAGATTCTGGCAGTGAGTTTTCTGTCCGAGAGTGTTCTTCTGATGAGGAAGCTACTCTCAGTGCAGATGAAGGGCCTGTGTCAGAGGAGGACATTGATGTGCCAAGAGTGCAGCAGCCTGGGGCTGAAGGGTTTCCCATTAGAAGACCTGACACCTGGATTGCCCCAAACATGGTGCAGCCACAGTTACCTGCATTTACTGGTCTCTCACGGTGTAGAGTCAATACGAAAACTTTTTGCCTGTCCATTTCTTTCATTTGTTTATGGACAATGTATTTTTGGAAGAGATTGTGGAGCAGACTAATTTGTATGCAGAGCAATATTTGAGGGACAACGCTGCCAGACTTAGGCTTCAGTCTAGAGCTACTCAGTGGGTTCCCACATATCTGGAAGAGATGAAAAAGTTTTTAGGTTTTACTTTTTTGATGGGGTTGATCAGGAAGCCGTCACTGGCTTCTTATTGGTCTACTAGTCCCTTGATGGCAACAGCTATATTTCCTGCAACTATGACACGTAATTGCTATTTGCTTCTTTTTTGTATGCTGCATTTTGTAGACAATGCTTTAGCCTTGCCACGAGATCACCCTGATTGTGACCGTCTTTTTAAGATTAGGCCTGTCCTTGATCATTTTGTAGATCGGTTTTCAGAGGTCTATGTTCCAGGCAAAGAGATAAGTGTGGACGAGTCTTTGGTCCTTTTCAAGGGGCATTTAGTTTTTAAGCAGTACATTGCTAGTAAGAGGGCACAGTATGGGATTAAATTGTATATGCTGCCAGAAAGCAGTACAGGATATGTGTGTAATTTCCGGGACTACACTGGTAGGGATTCCAGTATTGACCCTCCTGGTTGTCCGGCCACTTTTGGAGTTAGCAAAACAATTGTGTGGAAACTTGGTAGACAACTGTTTAACAAAGGTCACCATTTGTACGTAGAAATTTTCTACACTGGAGTGCAGTTGTTCAAGGAGTTGTTTAGAGTGGACACTGTTGCTTGTGGCACAATCCGTTCTAACCGGAAAAGCTATCCAAGGGAGCTTGTCTGTAAAAAATGTGAGAGGGGACAGTGCAGTGCCTTGCGGAATAATGAGCTGCTAGCTCTGAAATGTTCAGACAGGAGGGATCTGTACATGCTATCTACCATCCATGATGAGAGTACTTCCCCTGTGACTGTTTGGGGTCAGTTTGCGGAAGTGCGCAAACCTGCGTGCATTTTGGACTACAATAGGCACATGGATGGTGTTTATAGAGTAGATCAGAGGTTGGAACCTTACACTGCTCTTCGTAAGTCTTACGTGTGGTTTAAAAAGTTGGCCCTACATTTATTTCATTTGGCAACTTTTAATGCTTTTATTGTGTTCAAGGATTGTTCACCTGAGTCAAGGATGACATTTGTAAAATTTCAGGAGTCAGTGATAGAAAGCCTTATTGTGATGGAACAGGCAAGAGTTCCTAGAGTAGAAGTGGTGGAGGATGTGGCTAGATTGAAAGATCTGCACTTTCCAGATCACATTCCTCCCACTCCCAAAAAAGACTTGCCCACAAAGAAATGTAGAGTATGCGCCCGGAGAGCAATCCGGAGGGAGAGCCGGATGTACTGCCCCGATTGCCCTTCAAAGCCTGGGCTGTGTGTGCCCGGCTGTTTTAAAAGTGACCACACCAGGAAAAGAAATTGGGAAATACCATGAGCGTAAACTGCCTATTTTATATTTTCATATGTTCAGTTTCACGGTTGGTATTATTGTTATGTATTTAGTTAGAGCTTTTGTGTTTGTAGTTTTGTACTTATTTTATAATTAGTTAGTGGTTTCTTTGTTGTTTATAAACACAAAAAAAAGTGATGGCCGTGTGCGTGGGGTGGTGCTTGGCTGGCGGTGTGCATGGGGTGGCGCTTGGCTGGTGGTGTGCGTGGGGTGGCGCTTGGCTGGCGGTGTGCTTGGGGTGGCGCTTGGCTGGCGGTGTGCGTAGGGTGGCGCTTGGCTGGCGGTATGGGTGGGGTGGCGCTTGGCTAGCGGTGCCAGCCAAACACCAGTCCACATACTCATCAACTGGTGTCATTGCTGTATCAGGCATGTGGGCGTATGAAAGTGATGGGCCCTTGACTTGCGCTGTCTGTCGATGCGAGTGTTGAAATGTGCTGGGCCCGTGGCTGGCAGCGTCAATGGTCTTGTGCATGTCATGTATGAAAGGTGTGTGAATGGACTGTAAAGCGGTTGGTGCCTTCCCGTGGCTTTACAGCTCACGAGCTGTGAGTCATTGGTTCAGTATTTTGGCCTTTCAGTTATTAACAGTGCATTTCACTTTTGTGAAATCTCTTGTTAATAAAATTAGATCTACTGAACCATCACTCACCCTCGTGCCAAATCCAACCAGTATGTGTGGTAAAAACGTAAAAAACCTGCTCCGCTGTAATCAGGCGTCGCAGCACACTTGTGACACGCTACGGGGGTCATTCTGAGCTTGACGGGCGTCGGGAGCCGCCCGCCAAGCGGGAACCGCCAGAATACCGCTGCGCGGTCAAAAGACCACCGTGGTTATTCTGAGTTTCCCGCTGGGCTGGCGGGCGACCGCCAGAAGGCCGCCCGCCAGCCCAGCGGGAAACCCCCTTCCATGAGGATGCCGGCTCCGAATGGAGCCGGTGGAGTGGAAGGGGTGCGACGGGTGCAGTTGCACCCGTCGCGATTTTCAGTGTCTGCTTGGCAGACACTGAAAATCTTGGTGGGGCCCTGTTAGGGGGCCCCTGCAGTGCCCATGCCAGTGGCATGGGCACTGCAGGGGCCCCCAGGGGCCCCGCAACACCCGTTACCGCCAGCCAGGTTCTGGCGGTCAAAACCGCCAGAGCCAGGCTGGCGGTAAGGGGGTCGGAATCCCCAGGATTCCCCAGGGCAGCGGGAAACCGGCGGGACACCGCCGGTTTTCCGTTTCTGACCACGGCAGAATGCCCATGGGAGCACCGCCAGCCTGTTGGACCGCCAGGGTCAGAATGACCCCCTAGGTGTCTCCGGTGGGACCCCGATGATGAAGCATGCCACCAACTTGGTTGGTGGGTGAGGGGTCTTTTTCACATAACCTAAGTGTGTTTCTTTTCACAATTTTAGTGTTTGGCACATCACACACGTATGTGGACACATCAAAATTATATATTACAAAACTACCTGTGTTTGGGGGGGAGTGGGCACCTATGTTTTTGGTCCTGGGTGCGGCCTTCATCTAGGGAAACCTACCAAACCCAGACATTTTTTTAAACTAGACACCCCAAGGAGTCCAGGGAGGTGTAGCTTACGTGGATCCCCCAACCTTTTCTTACCCAGACTCCTCTGCAAACCTCAAAATTTGCTTAAAAAAGCATATTTTCCTGACTTTTGTTTGTACGATCACCGCTCCAGCACAAAACTGCTACTCCCCAGCGTTCCCCACAGTCTCCTATGTAAAATGACACCTCACTTGTGTGGGTCCCCAAAGCAGAGTCAGCCTAAAGATGTATAAAAGAAGAATATGTGCTTATCAACTCGCTGTGCTATCCCCATAATCTCTACAAGTTTGTGGCCTTTTTCTGTTGCAGGCACCTGGCCCACCCACACAAGTGAGGTTTCATTTTTATCGGGAGACTTGGGGGAACGCTGGGTGGAAGGAAATTTGTGGCTCCTCTCAGATTCCAGAACTTTCTGTCACCGAAATGTGAGGTAAATGTGTTTTTTTAGCCAAATTTTGAGGTTTGCAAAGGATTCTGGGTAACAGACCCTTTTGAGAGCCCCACAAGTCTCCCCATCTTGGACTCCCCTAGGTCTCTAGTTTTCATAAATGCACAGGTTTGGTAGGTTTCCCTAGGTGCCGGCTGAGCTAGAGGCCAAAATCTACATGTAGGCACTTTGCAAAAAACACCTCTGTTTTCTGTAGAGAAATGTGATGTGTCCACGTTGTGTTTTGGGGCATTTCCTGGCGCGGGCGCTACGCCTACCCACACAAGTGAGGTATCATTTTTATCGGGAGACTTGGGGGAACCCTGGGTGGAAGGAAATGTGTGCCTCCTCTCAGATTCCAGAACTTTCTGCCACCGAAATGTGAGGAAAACGTGTTTTTTTAGCCAAATTTTGAGGTTTGCAAAGGATTCTGGGTAACAGAACCTGGTGAGAGCCCCACAAGTCACCCCATCTTGGATTCCCCTAGGTCTCTAGTTTTAAAAAATGCACAGGTTTGGTAGGTTTTCCTAGGTGCCGGCTGAGCTAGACGCCAAAATCTACTGGTAGGCACTTTGCAAAAAACACCTCTGTTTTCTGTAGAAAAATGTGATGTGTCCACGTTGTGTTTTGGGGCATTTCCTGTTGCGGGCGCTAGGCCTACCCACACAAGTGAGGTATCATTTTTATCGGGAGACTTGGGGGAACCCTGGGTGGAAGGAAATGTGTGCCTCCTCTCAGATTCCAGAACTTTCTGCCACCGAATTGTGAGGAAAACGAGTTTTTTTAGCCAAATTTTGAGGTTTGCAAAGGATTCTGGGTAACAGAACCTGGTGAGAGCCCCACAAGTCACCCCATCTTGGATTCCCCGACGTCTCTAGTTTTAAAAAAACGCACAGATTTGGTAGGTTTCCCTAGGTGCCGGCTGAGCTAGAGGCAATAATCTACAGGTAGGCACTTTGCAAAAAACACCTCTGTTTTCTATAGAAAAATGTGATGTGTCCACATTGTGTTTTGGGGCATTTCCTGTCGCGGGCACTAGGCCTACCCACACAAGTGAGATACCATTTTTATCGGGAGACTTGGGGGAACATAGAATAGAAAACAAGTGTTATTGCCCCTTGTCTTTCTCTACATTTTTTCCTTCCAAATATAAAAGAGTGTGTAAAAAAGACGGTTATTTGAGAAATGCCCTGTAATTCACATGCTAGTATGGGCACCCCAGAATTCAGAGATGTGCAAATAACCACTGGTCCTCAACACTTTATCTTGTGCCCATTTTGGAAATACAAAGGTTTTCTTGATAGCTATTTTTCACTCTTTATATTTCAGCAAATGAATGGTGTATACCCGGTATAGATTGAAAACCCACTGCAGGGTGCAGCTCATTTATTGGCTCTGGGTACCTAGGGTTCTTGATGAACCTACAAGCCATATGGATCCCCGCAACTGGAGGGATCCAGCGGACGTAACAATATATTGCTTTCAAAAATCTGACATTGCAGGAAAAAGTTACAGAGTAAAACGTAGAGAAAAATTGATGTTTTTTTCACCTCAATTTCAATATTTTTTTTATTTAAGTTGTTATTATCTGCAGGAAACCCTTGTAGGATCTACACAAATTACCCCTTGCTGAATTCAGAATTTTGTCTACTTTACAGAAATGTTTAGGTTCCTGGGATCCAGCATTGGTTTCACGCCCATTTCTGTCACTGACTGGAAGGAGGCTGAAAGCACAAAAAATCGGAACAATTTGGTATGTCCCAGTAAAATGCCAAAATTGTGTTGAAATATTGGGTTTTCTGGTTCAACTCTGCCTGTTCCTGAAAGCTGGAAAGCTGGTGATTTTAGCCCTACAAACCCTTTGTTGATGCCATTTTCAGGGAAAAAAACACAAGCCTTCTTATGCAGCCCTTTTTTTCCCATTTAAAAAAAAAAAAACGAAATTGTCACTGTATTTTGGCTAATTTCTTGGCCTCCTTCAGGGGAACCCACAAAGTCTGGGTACCTCTAAAATCCCTAGGATGTTGGAAAAAAAGGACACAAATTTGGCGTGGATAGCTTATGTGGACAAAAAGTTATGAGGGCCTAAGCGAGAAATATTACAAATAGGCAAAAAAAGGCCTGGCACAGGAGGGGGAAAAGGCCTGGCAGCGAAGGGGTGAAAGTCATATGCAAATTCGACTTTGGAATTAAAAGAAGTTCCAAAGTCTCAAACTACCTTATGTTTACATATAAGTCACCCCTAAGGTGTGCCCTATGTGCCCCTAGGGCTGGGTGCCATGTAACTATAAGCAGGGACCTTATAAAAATAGTTTTATAAGCCCTGGTGAGATAAAACAGCCACATTCGTTTTTCTAGAATTGGGAGACTGTATTTTAATTTTAAAAGTCCCCTTAAGTAACAGATACAAAGAGTTTGGTATCAAATTAATTGTTATAATAAATCCCACAACTTCCACTTTACTTGTTCAGGTAAAGATTTTTAAACTTTACCTGAAAAGTCGCCAACTTCAGCCCTACAGTGTTTTTGCTGCTGTGCTCTGATTGGCCAGCCTCTGGTAGCCTGGCCAGGCTGCCTTGATGAGGTGTGAAGTGGCCTGGCTTCACACAAAGAGATGTGCCTGTGGGAGGAGATGTCCACTCAGCAGATGGAGAGGCAGGAAGGGGCAGGGCTGCCAAACTGGTCTTCAAAGGCAGAGAAGGACATTTGGAGCAACCCAGCAACACCCCCACATCCTGCAAACCCATACAAGTAGGGGCCCCCTTGATTAGATTAGGAGAGGGCAGGAGAGGGGTGTGTTTAGGATGTTAAGCCACACCAGTGGGTGGGCTCAGATAGATGTAACCTCCAAAAATCACTTTCAGCCATGATGGATTTTTGAGGAATGTTGCTCCCTGGGATTGATTTTTGCCACACTTCCCAGGAAGTGGTCATCACAGGGGGAAGGACCCTGCACCTGATTGGAGAACCAGGACCCCCCTGTTTTTCACCCAGGAGCAGGGATAAAACTGGCAGACCTGCACCCACACCTCAGATTCCAATAAGGAAGAACCACAATGAAGAAGGACTGCCCTGCTGGACCCCTGGCCTGCACCTGGACCCTGCACTCTGAAGGACTGCACCAGCTGCACACTTGGGCTTCACCACAAGAAGGACTTTGCCTGGCTTCAACTGGTTCAAGGAGGGACTCCCTGTTTGCTACAGGTGAAAAATTGCTAACCAGAGTCCCCCACACCAACTCCTGAAGAAATCAACCAGCTGACCATTGTCCAGTGGCCAAAAAGGAGTTTGCACCAGGTGCATTCTGGGAGTTGTAGTCCACACCCCCAAGTGTTATCTCAGAGCTTCTGAACCTTGGGGTGAGCTGTGGACCCCAAAAGAACCTTAAAGGAACATCTGGAAGAAGATCCAGAAGTTTGGAGGAGTTTGGAGAACTTTTGAAAAAAAGCTCCACAGAGGGACCGATCCACCACAGCGACTCTAGCTGGCTTGCCTCAACCGCGACCTGGCCTGATTTGCAGGTTCGTCCCCGTGAAGAAAATCTCCAAAAAAGAGACTAAGGCCCTCATTCTGACCTTGGCGGGCGGTGGAGGCCGCCCGCCAAAGTCCCGCCGTCAGGTTACCGTTCCGCGGTCGAAAGACCGCGGCGGTAATTCTGACTTTCCCGCTGGGCTGGCGGGCGGTCGCCTTCAGACCGCCCGCCAGCCCAGCGGGAAAGAGGCTTCCACGATGAAGCCGGCTCGGAATCGAGCCGGCGGAGTGGAAGCTGTGCGACGGGTGCAGTTGCACCCGTCGCGTATTTCACTGTCTGCGCAGCAGACAGTGAAATACATGTAGGGGCCCTCTTACGGGGCCCCTGCAATGCCCATGCCAGTGGCATGGGCACTGCAGGGGCCCCCAGGGGCCCCGCGACCCCCCCTACCGCCATCCGGATCCCGGCGGTCGGACCGCCGGGATCTGGATGGCGGTAGGGGGGGTCGGAATCCCCGCGGCGGTGCAGCAAGCTGCGCCGCCGTGGAGGATTCAATGGGGCGGCGGTACACTGGCGGGAGCCCGCCAGTGGTGCCGGTCCGACCGCGGCTTTACCGCCGCGGTCGGAATCCCCATTGGAGCACCGCCGGCCTGTCGGCGGTGCTCCCGCGGTCCTCCGCCCTGGCGGTCAAAGACCGCCAGGGTCAGAATGAGGGCCTAAGTCCGAACGTAGAAAGTTGACCGGGACCTCCCAGCCAGCATATCCGAGGAGGGCTCCAAGGACGTCGGATCAAGATCCAGGTTTACTCCGGTCGAAGGATTTTCACCTCGAAAAAACAACTAAGTCCGAAGGTAAAAATCTCCAATGAGGGCTCCCGCGACGCGTATCCGGAGAAGAGTTCCAGGAGGTCGGATTGGACTGGCAGGTTGTCCCGCTGAAGAAAATCTTCAGAAAAACGACCAAGTGCTAAGGTAAACTTTTAACCGAGGCCTCCAGCGGGCTGTAGCCGAGCAAGGCTCCATTGTGGTCGGCCTTAAACTTTGACTTTGCCCCGGTCGAGGTGCAACCAGATGACCCGATTGGCGCTTTTTGTTTCTAGGCGCTAAAAAAATAATAATTCTTTAAAAATGTATATCTCCGGTTCCCCTTATCCGATTTTATTCGTTTTTGTGTCATTTTAAAGATAAAAATATACTCTATTGTTATAAATTGGGTCTGGATTTTTAAACTGTTTCCTGTGTTTTATTTAAATACTGTTTTGTGATATTTGAATGCTTTACACTCTGTCTCCTAAGGTAAGCCTTGACGCTCGTTCACAAGCTACCTGGGGTTGAGCTGGGTTTAATTTACTGAGACCTAACTGGACCTAAGTGGAGGTTAGTGGCATGTTGCTAAATGTAGGTACTTACCTGCCCTTACCAATAGCCCATTTTCCAACATTTTTGGTGAGCAGTGGTGGGATCCTGTACTTGTGTTCGGTATCACGTTACAGTTTTAAGTAAAACAAATTAAAAATCCTTTAAATTGTCCTAGTGCAAAAACTGGTTTTAATTTTTATTTTGGATTAATTTCAATTATTGAATTTTTGTGATTTTTCTAAATTCTTGTTTCCAATTTTTGCAAAAAGTTTTTGTTGAAACAAAACTAGGGAACCATGGAGCTTGATCTGGCTAGCCTACCCTCACTGACAGTAGTCCAGCTTAGGGGGTTGTGTACTGAAAGAGGGTTGCCTGCAACCACTGACCTGAGGATGCATGTCCTGATCAAATCCCTGACAGCATGGACTGAGGCCCAAGAGGTAGACCCAGAGGAAGCTCCAGAGGAGGGAGAAGTAGGGGAGGATGCTAGCTCTAACCACTCAGGGGAGGGAGGGCATCTGAGCCTAAGTGAGGATGAGGAAGACCGGCCCTCATTACATACAGTCACTAGGGGCAGACCCAAAGCTAGTTGGGGGGAGGGGGTCCCTTCAGGAGGAGAGAACCTGTCCCTCAGGGAAAGAGAGCTGGAGGCCCAGCTAGCATTCATAGCTTTGTAGGCAGAGAAGCTGGCCCTAGAAAAGAAAAAGTGGGCAAGGGAAGAGAAAAGAGATGGTGGCAGCGACAAAGAAGCTGAGGTGTCCATGCGTGGGGGTTTTTGTACCAGATTACCCAAGGGGGTGGTTCCTGCTTATGTAGAGGGGGATGATATAGACAAGTGGTTGGAGGCCTTTGAGAGGGCAGTCCAAATGAGAAGGGTTAGGCCTCAATACTGGAGTTCACTTTTGTGGGAGTTGGTCCCCAACTCAGGGAGGGATAGGCTTCTGACCTTAAGGGGGGAGGAGGCAGATTCATACCCTAGTATGAAGAGGTGCTTAACCAAGAAGTTTGGTCTGACCCCAGAGCAGTATAGAATGAAGTTCAGGGACACCCAGAAGGTCAGTACCCAGTCTTGGGTTGACTTTGTAGACACCTCACTTAAGGCACTAGAGGGCTGGATTATTGGTAACAAAGTAAATACTTATGAGGGGTTATACAATCTGATCATGAGAGAGCACATCTTGACCAATTGTACCCAAGAAAGGTTACGCCAGCATCTAGTGGACTCTAAGCTGACCTACCCTAGAGAGCTAGGGGAGGCAGCTGATGAGTGGTTGAGAACCAGGGTGGTTGTCAAGTCCCAGGGGGGAGACTCCAAGAAGGGGGGGTCAGGTCCCCAAAAACCTAAGGAGGGAGGTGGTAAGCCCACCACAGAAACTCCCTCTGTACCCCAGAACCCTAAGAAGGAGGAGAGTAAATCCCACTCCCACTCTGACAAGCAGAGACAGGGAGACCCAGGGTTAAAAAAGCTCTTGGACAGTAGGGCTTGCTTTGACTGTCAGCAGACAGGTCATTTCAGAGGAGATGCAGCCTGTCCAAAGAAGGTGGTTAGCACTGGGCTGTCCAGTGTAGCCATGGAGGAGGACTCCTCAGATGATGAAATCCTCCTAGCAGTGAGCTGGGAGACAGGACCAGATGGTAAGCTGGTGATTCCTGAGGGTGGGAGTAGGCACTTACACCCCAGTCAGGTGAATGGGATCCCTACCACTGGCCTGAGAGACACCTGTGCCAGTCACACTATAGTGAGTGACCGGTTAGTGACCCAAGACATGTATGTCCCAGGAGAGACCAGGAAAGTCAGGATAGCCACAGGGGAGGTCACCTCCAAACCTGTAGCCATAGTGCCCCTAGAGAGGGAGGGTACCCTTGACTGGTTTAGGGTGGTAGTCAGTGCTGACCTCCCCCTAGATTGTATCCTGGGCAATGACCTCCCAGAGGTGAGTCTGGTCCCAGATGGGGCGGTCGCCCAGGGCACCCCCCAACCCAAAGTCCTGGGGAGTCAGTCCCTACAGTTAGGAGACAGGGGTCCCCCAGAAAAGGAAAGAAGAAAAGGAAGGGTGGGCCACTCTTAAAGAGAGTTCCAGGGATCCAAAGGCCTTCTGCCCCTGTAGGGGGGGAGCCCAGAGCTGGCACTGGTGAGGCCTCACCTGACCCCAAGGAAGTCCTGAGTAGTCAGGCAGCTGTCCAGATGCAGGATGTTGCCCCTGCACTGACAGAAGGGAGAGTGGAAGGAGGGTGTCTGCCACAGGAGGTGGTAGCCCCCCACTCTAGACAGCAAGAGGGGTGCCAGGACCCCACAGTTGCCCCTAAAGAAGCTCAGCCACCTGTCAGTGGAGAGCTTAGGGTGTGGTTCTGGGTACTGACAGCTGTCAGTAGCCTCTGCTGGGTGCCAGCCTTCCTGGCAGCACTGTACTTGGCCTGGGAGGCAGACCCCAGGGCCAATAGCAAAGTAGGCCCCCTGACCCTGTTGGTCATGGTGGGGTTGCTCAAGTGTTGGGTGACCTCTTTGGGTAAGCTAGGTGTTGCCCTAGCAAAGTTAGGAGTAGGGGAGGTGGGCACCTCACTACCCAAGTTGGCAGAGAGAGAGGAGGAAGACCCCCCTGAAGTGAAGTTTCAGTTTGAGATGGGTCCTTTCACTGTTGGGATGGATTCAATACCCAGAGGGAGTGACCATGACAGGAGGATGTAAGGCAGAGTAGGCCCTGCAAAGGGACAGGCAGTTTTCTTCACTGTCTTCCTCGCCTAACAAGCCAGGAAGACTCTCCCAGGGTTGGGCTGAGTCTCCTGGGCGTGTGGCCTGGGGGGGGGGGGCTTGTGTGAGAAAACAGGGCTGATTGCAGAGGCCCCCTAACTTTTTGTCCCCATTTTCCACTTTTTGCGGGTGTTTTCCTGACTCTGATAGTGCCCTGGGTACTGGTAACCAGTCCCAGGGCCTGTGCTCTGTGTAAAATGGATATGCAAATTAGGCTAATTATAATTGGCTAAGTTAACCTACCTATAAGTCCCTAGTATATGGTAGGGCATGTAGGTTTAGGGACCACAGCATAGGTAGTGCATAGGTGCACTGCTGAGGTGCCCAGTGTCATTTTAAAGGCAGGTCTGCCTTGCTGGCTGCTTTTAAATTAAAGTTATATGCAAATTCGACTTTGGAATTAAAAGTAGTTCCAAAGTCTTAAACTACCTAATTTTTACATATAAGACACCCCTAAGGTGTGCCCTATGTGCCCCTAGGGCTGGGTGCCATGTAACTATAAGCAGGGACCCTATAAAAATAGTTTTATAAGCCCTGGTGAGGTAAAAACAGCCCAATTTGTCATTCCTTCATTGTAGTGAATGGCCTCCATAGGCTAGAATGGGGAGACTTTATTTTAATTTTTAAAGTCCCCTTAAATGATGGATACCAAGAGTTTGGTATCAAATTAATTGTTCGAATAAATCCCACAACTTCCAGTTGTGGGATTTAATATAACTTGTTCAGGTAAAGAGTTTTAAACTTTACCTGAAAAGTTGCCAATTTCAGCCCTGCATTGTTTTTGCTGCTGTGCTCTGATTGGCCAGCCTCTAGCAGCCTGGCCAGGCTGCACTGATGAGGTGTGAAGTGGCCTGGCTTCACACAAAGGAATGTGCCTGTGGGCGGGAATCCCCCCTCACCAGATGGTGAGGCTGGAAGGGGGAGGGCTGCCAAACTGGTCTTCAAAGGCAGAGAAGGACATTTGGGGCAACCAGCAACACCCCCACATCCTGCAACCCCAGACAACTAGGTGCCCCCTTGATTAGATTAGTAGAGGGCAGGAGAGGGTTGTGTTTATGATTTTTAGCCACACCAGTGGGTGGGCTCAGCCAGATGTAACCTCCAAAAATCAGATTCAGCCATGATGGATTTTTAGAGAATGTTGCCTCCTGGGATTGATTTTTGCCACACTTCCCAGGAAGTGGTCAACACAGGGGGAAGGACCCTGCACCTCATTGGAGAACCAGGACCCCCCTGGTTTTCACCCAGGAGCAAGGATAAAACTGGCAGACCTGCACCCACACCTCAGTTCCCTACCACATCCAACAAGGAAGAACTACAGAAGAAGAAGGACTGCCCTGCTGGACCCCTGGCCTGCACCTGGAACCTGCACTCAAAAGGACTGCACCAGTTGCACACCTGGGCTCCACCACAAGAATGACTTTGCCTTGCTTCAACTGGTTCAAGGAGGGACTCCCTGTTTGCTACAGGTGAAAAATTGCTAATCAGAGTCCCCTGCACCAACTCCTGAAGAAAGCGACCAGCTGACCACTGTCCAGTGGCCAAAAAGGAGTTTGCGCAGGTGCATTCTGGGAGTTGTAGTCCGCACCCCCAAGGACCATCTCAGAACTTCTGGACCCTTGGGGTGAGGTGTGGACCTCAAAAGAACCTTAAAAGGACATCTGGGAGAAGCCCCAGAAGTTTGGAGACGTTTGGAGAACTTTTGAAAAAAAGCTTCATAGAGGGACCGACCCGCCACGGCAACTCTAGCCGGCTTGCCTAAACCGCGACCCGGCCTGATTTGCTGGTTCGTACCGGTAAAGAAAATCTCAGAAAAAGAGACTAAGGGGGTCATTACAACCTCAGTGGTCTTTTTACAAGACCGCCGAGGGACCGCCGTGCGGAAGACCACCAGTAGTGGCGGTTTGCCGCTCGACGTATTATGACTGTTGGCTGCTCTCCGTCCTTTTTCCGACGGAGAGCCGCCAACAGCCATACTGGCGGGCGGCGGGGAAGTGGAGGTTGCTCCACCTTCACCGCCATGCCAACAGAACCCCGCCTACCGAATCACGTCCTGTGATTCGGCGTGGCGGGGTTCTGTTGGCGGTGTGGTGTCGGCGGAGCAGCCCCCATGGCTCCCGTCCCCTCCCGGAGGATCGACGGAACAGGTAAGTCCATTAGGGGAGGGGGGTGGGGGGGTGTTGTGTGTTCTGTGGGTGCATGGGGGGGTGCGTCTGTGTATGTAGAGGGGGTGTGTGAGTGCGTGTATGCTTGCGGGGGTGTTGCGTGTTTTGGGAATGAGTGCGTGTATGTCTGTGGGTATGTCTGTATGGATGTGTGCGTGTATGTTTGTATGTGGGTGTGCGTGTCTGTGTGTGTGGATGTAGGCATGTATGTTGGTGTGTGTGCGTGTGTGTGTTGGTGGTGCCTGCGTGCGTGTTGTGTGTGTGTGAGTTCTATGATGTTGGGGGTCGGGGTGGGGAGGGGGCCCTGCCACCTTTGGGGGGTGGCGGGAGTGTAGGGGAGGGAGTCGGGGTGGGGGTGGGGGGGTGGGGGAGACCCCTATCAGTGCCAGGGAAGGAATTCCCTGGCACTGATAGTGCTTACCGCCATGGATTTCATGGCGGTTCCAACCGCAGGAAATCCACGGCGGTAAGCCGGGTCAAAATACCGCCAGCGGTATAGTGACGGCCGCCCGGCTGGAGACCCAGGTCTCCAGCCCAGCGGGCGGAACGGAGAACAGGCGGATGACCATGGCGGTAACCGCCATGGTCATAATACGAAAAAAAAGACCGCCAGCCTGTTGGCGGTCTTACCGCCGCTTCTCCGCCTTCCGCTAGGGTCATAATGACCCCCTAAGTCCGAAGGTAAAAAGTTGACTGGGACCTCCCAGCCAGCGTATCCGAGGAGGGCTCCAGGGACGTCGGATCAAGATCCAGGTTTACCCCGGCCGAAGGATTTTCACCTCGAAAAAACAACTAAGTCTGAAGGTAAAAATCTCCACCGAGGATTCCCGCGACACGTATCCAGAGAAGGGCTCCAGGAGGTCGGATTGGACTCGCAGGTTCGTCCCGCTGAAGAAAATCTTCGAAAAAGAGACTAAGGCGGTCATTCTGACCCTGGCGGTCTTTGACCGCCAGGGCGGAGGACCGCGGGAGCACCGCCGACAGGCCGGCGGTGCTCCAATGGGGATTCCGACCGCGGCGGTAAAGCCGCGGTCGGACCGGCACCACTGGCGGGCTCCCGCCAGTGTACCGCCGCCCCATTGAATCCTCCACGGCGGCGCAGCTTGCTGCAGCGCCGCGGGGATTCCGACCCCCCCTACCGCCATCCAGATCCCGGCGGTCCGATCTGGCATGGGCATTGCAGGGGCCCCCGTAAGAGGGCCCCTACATGTATTTCACTGTCTGCTGCGCAGACAGTGAAATACGCGACGGGTGCAACTGCACCCGTCGCACAGCTTCCACTCCGCCGGCTCGATTCCGAGCCGGCTTCATCGTGGAAGCCTCTTTCCCGCTGGGCTGGCGGGCGGTCTGAAGGCGACCGCCCGCCAGCCCAGCGGGAAAGTCAGAATTACCGCCGCGGTCTTTCGACCGCGGAACGGTAATCTGACGGCGGGACTTTGGCGGGCGGCCTCCGCCACCCGCCAAGGTCAGAATGAGGGCCTAAGTGTGAAGGTAAACTTTTAACCGAGGCCTCCTGCGGCCTGTAGCCGAGCAGGGCTGCATCGCGGCCGGCCTTAAACTTTGACTTTGCCCCAGTCGAGGTGCAACCAGATGACCCGATTGGCACTTTTTTTTTCTAGGCGCTAAAAAAATAATAATTCTTTAAAAATTCATATCTCCGGTTCCCCTTATCCGATTTTATTAGTTTTTGTGACATTTTAAAGATTAAAAAAAAAACTATTTTCGGAAATTGGTTTTGTATTTTTAAACTGTTTCCTGTGTTTTATTTAACCGGTTCTGTGCCTTGGACAAGATGATCTCGTCCAAGGCTACAGTTCCCCTGTGCCTTGGATGAGATCATCTCGTCCTAGGCACAGGGGAACTTGGGGGAGCGCTAGCGCGCCCCCCGTGCACCCCCCTCCCCCCCCAGGCGGGGATGGAAGGGGAAGACCTTCCCCTTCCACCCCCGCCCCCCCACGGCAATCCGATGACGTCAGCGCGCGCACAGCGCGCTGACGTCATCTAGTGTTGCCGGGCGCGCTGGAAGCCATTTGCTTCCAGCGCGTCTTCGGAGAAGGACGTCTCAGGTGAGTCCTCTCTGTTTTTGGGGGGCGGGGGTTGGTGAAAACAGACACGGGGGAAAGGAAAGGGTTTTTCCTTTCCCCCGGTGCCTGTTTTCATAAGATTCCTGCTCCACGATCGCGGGCAGGGCCCGCGATCGTGGAGCAGGAATCTCCACTAGCCACCAGGGATTTTCTTTTTTGTTTATTTTGGGGGCGACCCCTTGGGCAAGGGTCGCCCCCCCGGGGCAATTATTTTTAGTATTTCGCCCCCCCCCCCCCCGGAGGCAGATCCGCAGATTTTTTCGGCGGATCTGCCCCAAGGGGGGGCGAAAACCACTAGACACCAGGGATTTATTTTTATTGTAAAGTTTTTTTGGGGGGCGACCCCTTGGGCAAGGGGCGCCCCACTGGGGGGCTATTTTTTTGTATTTCGCCCCCCCCAACCCCTGGGGGCAGATTGCCAATTTTTGGGCTGATCTGCCGCCAGGGGGGGGGGGCGAAATCCACTAGACACCAGGGATTTTGTTTTTATTGTTTATTTTGGGGGCAACCCCTTGGGCAAGGGTCTCTCCCCTGGGGAGCTATTTTTTTTTTCTGTTTTGGCCCCCCGATGGCAGACCAGCCATTTTTTGGACGATCTGGCCCCGGGGGGGTGGAAGCACACTAGGCGCCAGGGATTGTGTGGTGTGTGTGTGTGTGTGTGTGTGTGTGGTATGTGTTTGGGGGCACCCCTTGGGCAACGGTCGCCCCCCTAAGGTGGGGAAAAATCGTATTGGCCATCTCTGCCCCTAATTTTGTAGGCCCATCTGCCCCCAAGGAGGGTAGAAACCACCAATACGGCAGGGATTTTTTTGTTTTGTGCTGGGGGTGCCCCCTTTGGGAAGGGTCGCCCCCTAAAAGGGGGCACAGAGGTGTTGCCCATTTCTGCCCCCCTTGGGGGCAGATTGGCCAATTGTTTTACGCCCATCTACCCCCGAGGGGGGCAGGATCCACTTAGGTACCAGGGACAACTTCTAAGTTCTTGGTGGTGGGGTGTTTGTCAACTGGCAAAGTATTTGTATTTGTGATTATAACAATTTATTTCTTCTTTTTCTTCTAGTTCAACGCTTTTGCTTCCTTTGCTGTGGATCTTTGCGGTTTTGGCAGTAGTTGTCCTGTGGTTTGCATAGTTGCATATTTTAGGTAAGTGAAAGCAATTTACTCCAAAGGAGTATTGTTGACATGCATGAATGACATGTTTGTAGGTGGTGTACTAAATGCAGTATTGTGTGTTTGACATTGTCTTTAGATTTGAGCACAGTGATGTATGTGTTGTCATATGTCTAATTTGCTTTTTTCTTTTTTCTTTTTAGTGGGATATCATTGGTGATTGCTTTGTCTGTGCAGAGTAGTTGCTTGGTGAGTAGCTATTTCAGGCAACTGAGTGGTATAGTTTTTTGTAGTACATAGCTCTTTGTGATAAAGCTACACTTTGTTTATTACTTATTTTAGTGCTAGTTGTTGTTGGCAATCCATTTGTTGTTAGGATCATGGCTAGCCCCAAAGTGACCGCTCAGCAGGTTGTTCGCATGCTCTTTGAGTCGTCTTCAGACCATGATTACGACACTGACTCTGCATCTGAGGCAGAGGAGGAAGCAGGAGATTCTGGAAGTGAGTTTTCTGTCCGAGAGTATTCTTCTGATGAGGAAGCTACTCTCAGTGCAGATGAAGGGCCTGTGTTAGAGGAGGACATTGATGTGCCAAGAGTGCAGCAGCCTGGGGCTGAAGGGTTTCCCATTGGAAGACCTGACACCTGGATTGCCCCAAACATGGAGCAGCCACAGTTACCTGCATTTACTGGTCTCCCAGGGTGTAGAGTTAATACGGAAAACTTTCTGCCTGTCCATTTCTTTCACTTGTTTATGGACGATGTATTTTTGGAAGAGATTGTGGAGCAGACAAATGTGTATGCAGAGCAATATTTGCGGGACAACGCTGCCAGACTTAAGCCTCAGTCTAGAGCTACTCATTGGGTTCCCACATATCTGGAAGAGATTAAAAGGTTTTTAGGTTTGTCTTTTTTGATGGGGTTGATCAGGAAGCCGTCACTGGCTTCTTATTGGTCTACTAGTCCCTTGATGGCAACTGCTATATTTCCTGCAACTATGACACGTAATCGGTATTTGCTTCTTCTTCGTACGCTGCATTTTGTAGACAATGCTTTAGCCTTGCCACGAGATCACCCTGATTGTGACCGCCTTTTTAAGATTAGGCCTGTCCTTGATCATTTTGTAGATCGGTTTTCAGAGGTCTATGTTCCAGGCAAAGAGATAAGTGTGGACGAGTCTTTGGTCCTTTTCAAGGGGCGTTTAGTTTTTAAGCAGTACATTCCTAGTAAGAGGGCATGGTATGGGATTAAATTGTATCTGCTGTCAGAAAGCAGTACAGGATATGTGTATAATTTCCGGGTCTACACTGGTAGGGATTCCAGTATTGACCCTCCTGGTTGTCCGGCCACTTTTGGAGTTAGCGAAAAAATTGTGTGGGAACTTGCTAGACGGCTGTTTAACAAAGGTCACCATTTGTACGTAGATAATTTCTACACTGGAGTGCAGTTGTTCAAGGAGTTGTTTAGGGTGGACACTGTAGCTTGTGGCACAATCCGTTCTAACCAGAAAGGCTATCCAAGGGAGCTTGTCTGTAAAAAACTTGAGAGGGGACAGTGCAGTGCCTTGCGGAATAATGAGCTGCTAGCTCTGAAATTTTCAGACAGGAGGGATGTGTACATGCTATCGACCATCCATGATGAGAGTACTTCCCCTGTGGCTGTTTGGGGTCAGGTTGCGGAAGTGCGCAAACCTGCATGCATTTTGGACTACAATAGGCACATGGGTGGTGTTGATAGAGTAGATCAGAGGTTGGAACCTTACACTGCTCTTCGTAAGTCTTATGTGTGGTATAAAAAGTTGGCCCTACATTTATTTCATTTGGCAACTTTTAATGCCTTTATTGTATACAAGGATTGTTCACCTGAGTCAAGGATGACATTTGTTAAATTTCAGGAGTCGGTGATAGAAAGCCTTATTGTGGTTGAACCGGCAAGAGTTCCTAGAGTAGAAGTGGTGGAGGATGTGGCTAGATTGAAAGATCGGCACTTTCCAGATCACATTCCTCCCACTCCAAAAAAAGACATGCCCACAAAGAAATGTAGAGTATGTGCCCGGAGATTAATCCGGATGGAGAGCCGGATGTACTGCCCCGAATGCCCTTCAAAGCCTGGGCTGTGTGTTCCCGGCTGTTACAGAAGTTACCATACCAAAAAAAAATTCTGGGAAATACCTCGAGTGTAAGCTGTCTGTTTTATATTTTCATATGTTTCACGGTTGGCATCTCTGTCATGTATTTAGTTAGAGCTTTTGTGTTTGTAGTTTTGTGCTTATTTTATAATTAGTGGTTTCTTTGTTGTTTATAAACAAAAAAAGTGATGGTGGTGTGCTTGGGGTGGCGCTTGACTGGCGGTGTGCTTGGGATGGCGCTTGGCTGGCGGTGTGCTTGGGGTGGCGCTTGGCTGGCGGTGTGCTTGGGGTGGCGCTTGGCTGGCGGTGTGCTTGGGGTGGCGCTTGGCTGGCGGTGTGCTAGGGGTGGCGCTTGGCTGGCGGTGTGCGTGGGGTGGCGCTTCGCTGGCGGTGTGCTTGGGGTGGCGCTTGGCTGGCGGTGTGCGTGGGGTGGCGCTTGGCTGGCGGTGTGCGTGGGGTGGCGCTTGGCTGGCGGTGCCAGCCAAACGCCAGTCCACACTTCCATCAGCTGGTGTGATTCTTCTATCAGGCATGTGGGCGTATGTAAGTGATGGGCCCTTGAGTGGCGCAGTCTGTCGATGTGAGTGTTGTAATGTGCTGGGCCCGTGGCTGGCAGTGTGAATGATCTTGTGCGTGTCATGTATGAAAGGTGTGTGAATGGACTGTAAAGCGGTTGGTGCCTTGTCGCGGCTTTACAGCTCACGAGCTGTGAGTCATTGGTTCAGTTTTTTGCCTTTCAGTTATTAGCAGTGCATTTCATTTTTGTGAAATCTCTTGTTAATAAAATTTGATCCACTGAACCATCACTCACCCTCGTGCCAAATCCAACCAGTATGTGTGGTAAAAATGACAAAACCTGCTCCGCTGTAATCAGGCGTCGCAGCACACCTGTGACACGCTAGGTGCCTCGGGTGGGACCCCAATGATGAAGCATGCCACCAACTTGGTTAGTGGGTGAGGGGTCTTCTTCACATAACCTAAGTGTGTTTCTTTTCACAATTTTAGTGTTTGGCACATCACGGACGTATGTGCACACATCAATATGATATATTACAAAAATACCTGTTTTTGGGGGGGGAGGGCCCACCTATGTTTTTGGTCCTGGGTGCGGCCTTCATCTAGGGAAACCTACAAAACCCAGAAATTTTTTAAAACTAGACACCCCAAGGAGTCCAGGGAGGTGTTGCTTGCATGGCTCCCCCAACATTTTCTTACCCAGACTCCTCTGTAAACCTCAAAATTTGCATAAAAAAGCATATTTTGCTGACTTTTCTTAGTAGGATCACCGCTCCAGCAGAAAATTCCTACTCCCCAGTTTTCCCCTCAGTCTCCCAAGTAAAATGACACCTCACTTATGTGGGTTCCCAAAGCAGAGTCCGTCTAAAGATGTATAAAAGAATATGCCCTTATAAACTCGCTGTGCTATCCCTTCTATCTCTTCAAGTTTTGGGCCTTATTCTGTTGCAGGCACCTGGCCCACCCACACAAGTGAGGTATCATTTTTATCGGGAGACTTGGGGGAATGCTGGGTGGAAGGAAATTTGTGGCTCCTCTCAGATTCCAGAACTTTCTGCCACAGAAATGTGAGGAACATGTGTTTTTTTAGCCAAATTTTGAGGTTTGCAAAGGATTCTGGGTAACAGAACCTGGTCCGAGCCCCACAAGTCACCCCATCTTGGATTCCCCAAGGTCTTTAGTTTTCAAAAATGCACAGGGTTGGTAGGTTTCCCTAGGTGCCGGCTGAGCTACAGGCCAAAATCCACAGGTAGGCACTGTTTTCTTTCAAAAAATGGGATGTGTCCACGGTGCGTTTTGGGGCATTTCCTGTCGCGGGGGCTAGGCCTACCCACACAAGTGAGGTATCATTTTTATGGGGAGACTTGGGGGAACGCTGGGCGGAAGGAAATTTGTGGCTCCTCACAGATTTCAGAACTTTCTGCCACAGAAATGTGAGGAACATGTGTTTTTTTAGCCAAATTTTTAGGTTTGCAAAGGATTCTGGGTAATAGAACCTGGCCCGAGCCCCGCAATTCACCCCTCCTTGGATTCCCCTAGGTCTCTAGTTTTCAGAAATGCACAGGTTTGGTAGGTTTCCCTAGGTGCCGGCTGAGCTAGAGGCCAAAATCTACAGGTAGGCACTTCACAAAAAACACCTCTGTTTTCTTCCAAAATTTTGGATGTGTCCACGTTGCGCTTTGGGGCATTTCCTGTCGCGGGCGCTAGGCCTACCCACACAAGTGAGGTATCATTTTTATCGGGAGACTTGGGGGAACGCTGGGTGGAAGGAAATTTGTGGCTCCTCTCAGATTCCAAAACTTTCTGCCACAGAAATGTGAGGAACATGTGTTTTTTTAGCCAAATTTTGAGGTTTGCAAAGGATTCTGGGTAACAGAACCTGGTCCGAACCCCGCAAGTCACCCCTCCTTGGATTCCCCTAGGTCTCTAGTTTTCAGAAATGCACAGGTTTGGTAGGTTTCCCTAGGTGCCGGCTGAGCTAGAGGCCAAAATCTACAGGTAGGCACTTCACAAAAAAACACCTTTGTTTTCTTCCAAAATTTTGGATGTGTCCACGTTGCGCTTTGGGGTGTTTCCTGTCGCGGGCGCTATGCCTACCCACACAAGTGAGGTATCATTTTTATTGGGAGACTTGGGGGAACGCTGGGTGGAAGGAAATTTGTGGCTCCTCTCAGATTCCAGAACTTTCTGCCACAGAAATGTGAGGAACATGTGTTTTTTTAGCTAAATTTTGAGGTTTGCAAAGGATTCTGGGTAACAGAACCTGGTCCGAACCCCGCAAGTCACCCCTCCTTGGATTCCACTAGGTCTCTAGTTTTCAGAAATGCACAGGTTTGGTAGGTTTCCCTAGGTGCCGGCTGAGCTAGAGGCCAAAATCTACAGGTAGGCACTTCACAAAAAACACCTCTGTTTTCTGCCAAAATTTTGGATGTGTCCACGTTGCGCTTTGGGGTGTTTCCTGTCGCGGGCGCTAGGCCTACCCACACAAGTGAGGTATCATTTTTATCGGGAGACTTGGGGGAACGCTGGGTGGAAGGAAATTTGTGGCTCCTCTCAGATTCCAGAACTTTCTGCCACAGAAATGTGAGGAACATGTGTTTTTTTTAGCCAAATTTTGAGGTTTGCAAAGGATTCTGGGTAACAGAACCTGGTCCGAGCCCCGCAAGTAACCCCTCCTTGGATTCCCCAAGGTCTCTAGTTTTCAGAAATGCACAGGTTTGGTAGGTTTCCCTAGGTGCCGGCTGAGCTAGAGGCCAAAATCTACAGGTAGGCACTTCGCAAAAAACACCTCTGTTTTCTTCCAAAATTTTGGATGTGTCCACGTTGCGCTTTGGGGCGTTTCCTGTCGCGGGCGCTAGGCCTACCCACACAAGTGAGGTATCATTTTTATCGGGAGACTTGGGGGAACGCTGGGTGGAAGGAAATTTGTGGCTCCTCTCAGATTCCAGATCTTTCTGCCACAGAAATGTGAGGAACATGTGTTTTTTTAGCCAAATTATGAGGTTTGCAAAGGATTCTGGGTAACAGAACCTGGTCCGAGCCCTGCAAGTCACCCCTCCTTGGATTCCCCTAGGTCTCTAGGTTTCGGAAATGCACAGGTTTGGTAGGTTTCCCTAGGTGCCGGCTGAGCTAGAGGCCAAAATCTACAGGTAGGCACTTCGCAAAAAACACCTCAGTTTTCTTCCAAAATTTTGGATGTGTCCACGTTGCGCTTTGGGGCGTTTCCTGTCGCGGGCGCTAGGCCTACCCACACAAGTGAGGTATCATTTTTATCGGGAGACTTGGGGGAACGCTGGGTGGAAGGAAATTTGTGGCTCCTCTCAGATTCCAGAACTTTCTGCCACAGAAATGTGAGGAACATGTGTTTTTTTAGCCAAATTTTGAGGTTTGCAAAGGATTCTGGGTAACAGAACCTGGTCCGAACCCCGCAAGTCACCCCTCCTTGGATTCCCCTAGGTCTCTAGTTTTCAGAAATGCACAGGTTTGGTAGGTTCCCTAGGTGCCGGCTGAGCTAGAGGCCAAAATCTACAGATAGGCACTTCACAAAAAACACCTCTATTTTCTTCCAAAATTTTGGATGTGTCCACGTTGCGCTTTGGGGTGTTTCCTGTCGCGGGCGCTAGGCCTACCCACACAAGTGAGGTATCATTTTTATCGGGAGACTTGGGGGAACGCTGGGTGGAAGGAAATTTGTGGCTCCTCTCAGATTCCAGAACTTTCTGCCACAGAAATGTGAGGAACATGTGTTTTTTTTAGCCAAATTTTGAGGTTTGCAAAGGATTCTGGGTAACAGAACCTGGTCCGAGCCCCGCAAGTAACCCCTCCTTGGATTTCCCTAGGTCTCTAGTTTTCAGAAATGCACTGGTTTGGTAGGTTTCCCTAGGTGCCGGCTGAGCTAGAGGCCAAAATCTACAGGTAGGCACTTCGCAAAAAACACCTCTGTTTTCTTTAAAAAAAATGGGATGTGTCCACGTTGCGTTTTGGGGCGTTTCCTGTCGCGGGCGCTAGGCCTACCCACACAAGTGAGGTATCATTTTTATCGGGAGACTTGGGGGAACGCTGGGTGGAAGGAAATTTGTGGCTCCTCTCAGATTCCAGAACTTTCTGCCACAGAAATGTGAGGAACATGTGTGTTTTTAGCCAAATTTTGAGGTTTGCAAAGGATTCTGGGTAACAGAACCTGGTCCGAGCCCCGCAAGTCACCCCTCCTTGGATTCCCCTAGGTCTCTAGTTTTCGGAAATGCACTGGTTTGGTAGGTTTCCCTAGGTGCCGGCTGAGCTAGAGGCCAAAATCTACAGGTAGGCACTTCGCAAAAAAACCTCTGTTTTCTTCCAAAATTTTGGATGTGTCCACGTTGCGCTTTGGGGTGTTTCCTGTCGCGGGCGCTAGGCCTACCCACACAAGTGAGGTATCATTTTTATCGGGAGACTTGGGGGAACGCTGGGTGGAAGGAAATTTGTGGCTCCTCTCAGATTCCAGAACTTTCTGCCACAGAAATGTGAGGAACATGTGTTTTTTTTAGCCAAATGTTGAGGTTTCCAAAGGATTCTGGGTAACAGAACCTGGTCCGAGCCCCGCAAGTAACCCCTCCTTGTATTCCCCTAGGTCTCTAGTTTTCAGAAATGCACAGGTTTGGTAGGTTTCCCTAGGTGCCGGCTGAGCTAGAGGCCAAAATCTACAGGTAGGCACTTCGCAAAAAACACCTCTGTTTTCTTCAAAAATTTTGGATGTGTCAACGTTGCGCTTTGGGGCGTTTCCTGTCGCGGGCGCTAGGCCTACCCACACAAGTGAGGTATCATTTTTATCGGGAGACTTAGGGGAACGCTGGGTGGAAGGAAATTTGTGGCTCCTCTCAGATTCCAGAACTTTCTGCCACAGAAATGTGAGGAACTTGTGTTTTTTTAGCCACATTTTGAGGTTTGCAAAGGATTCTGGGTAACAGAACCTTGTCGGAGCCCCGCAAGTCACCCCTCCTTGGATTCCCCTAGGTCTCTAGTTTTCGGAAATGCACAGGTTTGGTAGGTTTCCCTAGGTGCCGGCTGAGCTAGAGGCCAAAATCTACAGGTAGGCACTTCACAAAAAACACCTCTGTTTTCTTCCAAAATTTTGGATGTGTCCACGTTGCGCTTTGGGGCGTTTCCTGTCGCGGGCGCCAGGCCTACCCACACAAGTGAGGTATCATTTTTATCGGGAGACTTGGGGGAACGCTGGGTGGAAGGAAATTTGTGGCTCCTCTCAGATTCCAGAACTTTCTGAAACAGAAATGTGAGGAACATGTGTTTTTTTAGCCAAATTTTGAGGTTTGCAAAGGATTCTGGGTAACAGAACCTGGTCCGAGCCCCACAAGTCACCCCTCCTTGGATTCCCCTAGGTCTCTAGTTTTCAGAAATGCACAGGTTTGGTAGGTTTCCCTAGGTGCCGGCTGAGCTAGAGGCCAAAATCTACAGGTAGGCACTTCACAAAAAACACCTCTGTTTTCTTCCAAAATTTTGGATGTGTCCACGTTGCGCTTTGGGGTGTTTCCTGTCGCGGGCGCTAGGCCTACCCACACAAGTGAGGTATCATTTTTATCGGGAGACTTGGGGGAACGCTGGGTGGAAGGACATTTGTGGGTCCTCTCAGATTCCAGAACTTTCTGCCACAGAAATGTGAGGAACATGTGTTTTTTTAGCCAAATTTTTAGGTTTGCAAAGGATTCTGGGTAACAGAACCTGGTCCGAGCCCCGCAAGTCACCCCTTCTTGGATTCCCCTAGGTCTCTAGTTTTCAGAAATGCACAGGTTTGGTAGATTTCCCTAGGTGCCGGCTGAGCTAGAGGCCAAAATCTACAGGTAGGCACTTCGCAAAAAACACCTCTGTTTTCTTTAAAAAAAATGGGATGTGTCCACGTTGCGTTTTGGGGCGTTTCCTGTCGCGGGCGCTAGGCCTACCCACACAAGTGAGGTATCATTTTTATCGGGAGACTTGGGGGAACGCTGGGTGGAAGGAAATTTGTGGCTCCTCTCAGATTCCAGAACTTTCTGCCACAGAAATGTGAGAAACATGTGTTTTTTTAGCCAAATTTTTAGGTTTGCAAAGGATTCTGGGTAACAGAACCTGGTCCGAGCCCCGCAAGTCACCCCTTCTTGGATTCCCCTAGGTCTCTAGTTTTCAGAAATGCACAGGTTTGGTAGGTTTCCCTAGGTGCCGGCTGAGCTAGAGGCCAAAATCTACAGGTAGGCACTTCGCAAAAAACACCTCTGTTTTCTTTCCAAAAAATGGGATATGTCCACGTTGCTTTTTGGGGCGTTTCCTGCCGCGGGGGCTAGGCCTACCCACACAAGTGAGGTATCATTTTTATCGGGAGACTTGGGGGAACATAGATTAGCAAAACAAGTGCTATTGCCCCTTGTCTTTCTCTACATTTTTTCCTTCCAAATATATGAGAGTGTGTAAAAAAGACATCTATTTGAGAAATTCCCTGTAATTCACGTGCTAGTATGGTCACCCCGGAATTCAGAGATGTGCAAATAACCACTGCTCCTCAACACCTTATCTTGTGCCCTTTTTGGAAATGCAAAGGTTTTCTTGATAGCAATTTTTTACTCTTTATATTTCAGCAAATGAATTGCTGTATACCCGGTATAGAATGAAAACGCACTGCATGGTGCAGCTCATTTATTGGCTCTGGGTTCCTCGGGTTCTTGATGAACCTACAAACCCTATATATCCCCGCAACCAGAGGAGTCCAGCAGACGTAACGGTATATTGCTTTTGATAATCTGACGTTGCAGGGAAAAGTTACAGAGTAAAACGTAGAGAAAAATTGATGTTTTTTTCACCTCAATTTCAATATTTTTCTTTTTCAGCTGTTATTTTCTGTAGGAAACCCTTGTAGGACCTACACAAATGACCCCTTGCTGAATTCAGAATTTTGTCTACTTTTCAGAAATGTTTAGGTTTCTGGGATCCAGCATTGGTTTCATGCCCATTCCTGAAACGAAATTTTCACTGTATTTTGGCCAATTTCTTGGCCTCCTTCAGGGGAACCCACAAAGTCTGGGTACCTCTAGAATCCCTAGGATGTTGGAAAAAAAGGACGCAAATTTGGCTTGGTTAGCTTATGTGGACAAAAAGTTATGAGGGCCTAAGCGCGAACTGCCCCAAATAGGCAAAAAAAGGCCTAGCACAGGAGGCGGAAAAGGCCTGGCAGCGAAGGGGTTAAATACTGTTTTGTGATATTTGAATGCTTTACACTCTGTGTCCTAAGTTAAGCCTTGACGCTCATTGCCAAGCTGCCAAGGGTTGAGCTGGGTTTAATTTACTGAGACCTAACTGGACCTAAGTGGAGGTTAGTGGCCTGTTGCTAAGTGTAGGTACTTACCTGCCCTTACCAATAGCCAATTTTCCAACAACCTCACAATAGACAGTGACACAAAGGGGGCTGGGGTGTAGCCGGCATATCCTGATGAGCCATCTGTGCTAGGAGGGAGGGGAGGAGTGGTCACTCACACCTGAAAGGGCTGTGCCTGCCCTCACACAACGCAGTCTCCAACCCCCTGGTGAGTGTCTGGGGCCTTGCCTGGGCAAGGCAGGATTTCACTTTCAAAAGAGACTTTACTTTGAAGTAGGCCTACTTCAAAGGAGACATTGGGTATAAGAAGGGCACCCAAAACCACAGACTTTAGAAACACTTCTGGAACCAAAAGGAACCTCTGCCTGGAGAAGAGCTGAATAGCTGAGGAAGAAGAGCTGCCCTGCCTGTGACTGTGCTTTGTGGAGCTATCCTGCAGTTGCTGCTTCTGCCAGAGTAAGAGGGCAAAGACTGGACTTTGTGTGCCTTCCATCTTGAGAAGAAATCTCCAAGGGCTTGATTTAGAGCTTGCCTCCCTGTTGTTTGAAGTCTCAGGGACAGCAAAGACTTCTCTTTGCCAGCACCTGAAGTCTCTGGAGAGACTCCTACTCTGCCCTGTGGTGCCTATCCAGTTCCTGTGACACTGAAAAGAGAAGTTGGCAGCCTAAAGACAAGGAAATCCACGCACAGAGCGCCGTGCGGGGAAAAGATTGATGCAACTCCGATCTGCGGCTGAAAAAACGACGCGCCGCCGGCTCCACAGCTGAGAAACGACGCTCCCAGGAAAACAAAACCGAAGAATTGACACACAGAGCAGGAGAAACGACGCGTAGCATCGCTGGCGGAGGCTGGGAGATCACAACCTGTACTGCGGGGTTTTCGGATCATCGTGCGGCTGGAGTTCTGACTCACACCCACCCGTGCAGGGTTATTTTTGACACACACCCACCCGTGCGGGGTTATTTTTGACACAAACCAGGTACATTTTCACGCTAGCAGCGCTAGTGTGTGTTTAAAACTACTTAAAGACTCTTTTTGCATTTTTATTGATAACTTGACTTGTGTATGGTGGATTTTTATCGTTTTGGTCTTGTTTTGTTTAGATAAATATTTCCTATTTCTCTAAACCTGTGTTGTGTCATTTTGTAGTGTTTTCATTAAGTTACTGTGTCTGTTGGTACAAATACTTTACACCTAGCACTCTGAAGTTAAGCCTACTGCTCTGCCAAGCTACCAAGGGGTAAGCAGGGGTTAGATGAGGGTTATTCTCTTTTACCCTGACTAGAGTGAGGGTCCTTGCTTGAACAGGGGGTAACCTGACTGTCAACCAAAGACCCAATTTCTAACAGACACTTTAACATATGCTGGGGACTCTCCGATCAGTTGTTTGTTTCCTCTGTTCACAAGAAGTGGATTTGATGGTCAGGGCTGAGATGGTAAAGGGACAGTGGGGTCGTTAGACCTGTTGAATTATTGGTTACTTTTTAAAGTTTTGATATCCATGGCAGCTTGCCACAAAATGTTGGAAGAAGCATTGCTTCATATATTGCTTTTGCGTTTGAAAGCTATTAGAACGTCATTTAAGTGGAAGAGTGGTAAGAAACTGGAGTATAAATTGAGTGGGGCAAGTATTACCCTCAAGTAATAATCACAATCCCTGTCAGGGTGTACCACTAAAGTGACTAAATAAGCCTGATCTCAATCTCCTGGTAGCTATGGCACAGAGCAGACTGGCTTAACTTAGAAGCAATGTGTAAAGTATTCATGCAGTATCAAAACAGTAATAAACACAAGACAAGAAAACCCACACTAATTTAGAAACATACTGTTCATTGTAATAACTAATATTATGTACAAAAGGCAAAATTCCATTAATGGAATCTGGAGATATGGGTTTTTAAAGTTTTAAATAAAAATAGAGCCAAAAACCGTTAATCACCAACCAGGGTCAAATGGTTGCAGTAGATCGGGACCTAGGCACGATTTGAGACTGACAATGATAGAGCGTGGGTCAGCTACAGAAACCAGGTTTGACCTGGTCAGATGTTTAATCTTTAGACTTAGGGCCTGATTTAGATCTCGACAGAGAGGTTACTCTGTTGCAACAATGACAGATATCCCACCAGCCGAAATCTAAATACTATTGTTTTCTATGGTATTTAGATTTCAGCTGCCAGTATATCCTTCACCATTGCGGCGGATTAACCCCTCTGCAGGATCTAAATAAGGCCCTTATTGCCTGTTAAGGAATTCCAAACCTCCGACGGGGAGGTTGCCTCCACACTGGCTACCATCCTACCGGACCCATTAAGAGTTTCCCGCTAGGCTGGCAGGCGGATACCTAGGTTTCCGCCGCCAGCCTAATGGAAACAGGCTACAACATTGCCTCTGGCTCGTAATCAGGCCAGCAGCAATGCTGTAGCCAGCAGGGTGCACCAGCACTGTCTGCAAAGCAGACAGTAAACATTCAATGGTGCTGGGCAGGAGGGGGCCCTGCACCTATTCTCTGCCAGCCTTTTCATGGCGATATTACCGCCATTAAAAGCCTGGCTGAGAACGAGGTCGTGATCTGCAGGGCAGTGCTGCATGCAGTGCTGCTTTGGCGGATTAGGATCTCCACCACCGCCAAACTGCCGGGATCCAAGATCTTGGCAGAGCTGGTGGTTCCATGGCGGTTGGACCACCAGGGTTGCTATGTGGTGCTTGGACCGCCGTATAGGCGGGGATCCAGATTGCCACAGCGAGTTTGGCGGTTGTGAGGTCCCTAGTCT
Source organism: Pleurodeles waltl (assembly GCF_031143425.1). Taxonomy (NCBI): domain Eukaryota; kingdom Metazoa; phylum Chordata; class Amphibia; order Caudata; family Salamandridae; genus Pleurodeles; species Pleurodeles waltl. The sequence goes on from NC_090448.1 coordinate 1,130,960,427, forward strand.
CTGAAATGGAAGTCCAAAATCTTTAGTGGGGAGAGGCAGCAGGCTGTAGTGAAAGAACAGCTCCACAAGGTCAGATAGCTGTCGGACGACATACCGCTGAGGCAGCTGACTTTTGATGGGAAAGATCTGGGAGACATTCAAATTTACCACCCAAAGAAGGTCCGTCCCAGGCCACCTACTTTTGACACCTTTGCCTGGTCAAATGTTTATTTGTTTGCACTTTAACACTTTTTAGGAGCTCCTTGTCCTCCAGCAAAGCAAGGCCGCAGATTGTAGCCAGGGAGAGATCCAGGGTACATGCTACCTTCTCCACAAGGTCCTGCTGAATCAGATTTGCTGTTGCAGAAAGCTTTGAGTGGTGGATACTTGAATCTTCAGCCCAGCAGCCCAGCAGCAACGCACTTCGACGATTCATTGGGCAGCTGCGGTGCTCTGGAGGTTTTTGGAGCCAAAAAGTCACTATGTTTCAGTTTTCACAAGAAACAGCCCAGGGTTCCAGGATTCTAGGCACATCACTTGGGGGGTCAACACTCACACTAGCAGAGGCCAGCAGCAAGGTTCAGGGCACATTGAGTTGGTTCTAGTCAGCTGCACAGTTGCAGGAAAGGCCTCTTGTGTCACGGTAGCTAGAAGAGGAGATCAGGCTTATGACCCTTGGAGTCCACTTCTTTGTCCTGGGCACAAGAGGGAGAGAAGGTCCCGTCCTTCAGTGCTCAAACAAAAAGTTTGTCTCAGGGTTCAAACAATAGGTTCAGTCCTATTTAGATCTTTCACAAGTCAAGTTGTTTAAGAGGAGAGTACTGGCGATGCCATATTTATACCTGCACCAGAGAGTGCATGTGGATGACTCCTGTTCCCTCTCTACCTGATATTGTGGAAGTTCCCAAGGGAGTCCATACCCACCTCTAATGTATTCCCTGTGTGCGCACAATCTCATTATGCCTCTCTCTGTCTAGGTCCAAGATTGTGACAACCTTCTGTCCATGCGCAGAGCCTGAATGCCCACCACAGAGGTGTTGCCAGCAAAATAGATATCCTATCCTTTGTGGCCACTGCAAACTAGTTCTGGGGGCAGCTCCCTCCCCACTGTGACTGGCTGACTGGGGGAATAAAGAAGGGACCTGCGCAGGTGTCATCTGGCATCTGCCTGTAACAAGGGGACTCCTTCAAAAATAATTAGGTTCCTTGGCGCTGCTCAAATAGTCATCCTGCCAGAGGAACAGAAACACTTCCCCACACACAAGCCTTTGTCTCCTGCTCTGGGAGCAGTTATCACACCTCGTTCAGGGTTAAGCACTCAGAGAGATCTAGCTGGAGGCTAATGCAAAGTGGTTTGCAGAGGCTTTAGGCAGGGAAAAGGTTACTGTGATAAAGTACTGTTTTTCACCTTGAAGATAGTGCTAATAGAGACTCAGCAACACTGAAAGAGACCATGTCAATGCCTGGGATTGCCTCAGTTGTTTACAATACCCACCCATGCTGCTAGATATAACTTAGATGTTATCTTTTCTAATGATCCTGGAGGGTCATTTCAGACCATACTTCCCCTTAATTGGTCAGATCATGGAGCTGTCTCATTTTCACTTACAATTCCTCCTTTATGTGTGAGATGCTCCCTTTCTAACAGTAAAATAAGGGACTGGAATGGAGTGTTTGTGGAATATTTTGCTACACCTTTATGCACCATGCCCGTTGAGACTCAGGAGGATGTAGACAAGGGGACAGAGAATTTCCCAGCTTGGCTGTGTGTGTCAGCTGATAGTAGTTCCTATTGAGGAAGTTAGGCTGAGGTAGATTTACCCTATGGCCTTGTGGTTCAATGGTAGGCTAAGGGGCCTCAGGCAGGATAGTTACCGTCAAGAGAGAGCTTGAAGGAAAAATTACAAAAAGCAAGAAAAAGCTGCCCACAAGCTCAGGATTAGGGAATACAAACTAGCCCTTGAAGAAGAAAAATCCTTTTATTGTACCAACAAATTGAATCAGCTAAATCTTCTAAAGAGATCTTTCAGGTGGCGCAGCAGCTTTCTACTCTCTCGCCCTTGGGAGAACCTGAAGACGTGCAAGAATTATGCAGATGGCTGATTTGTTTCCACTTAAATTTATTAACAGCTATAATGAACTTGAAGCAACTAAATTAATAAAAAGACTAAGCAGCAATCTTTAAATAATTAGCCTTTGCCAGAAACTCCTAACATTCTAGAATCTAAGAATAAAGGAGTTAACTGTCTCACCGTATTTCCTCTTTTCACCTCTATTAAACAGCACCTCCTTAATACCAAGTCGGGTTTTCCCCCTTGAACCGTGTGGATCTGATTTTCTGCACATGGTGGATTGTTGCATAATGTTTTACATCCTTGTTGAATAAGTCTATTTCTTGTGGCTGCTATCCGTGGCTATGGAAGGGGAGAGTGGTGATGACTCTTCCTTAAAAAGCCCAACCTTGATATCGAAGACCTTAAAAACTATCATCTGAACTCGTTACTCCCATTTGCCTGGTAAGAACTTGGTGAGACCACTTAACTGCCATTTGATGGAGATTTTGTCCGAACAAGGATGGCTGGACGTATCATAGTTCGCTTTCCGGAAACATCATGGAACTGAAACTGCACCGGTGTCGGCCACAGACTGTATTAGGCGGCTATTGGATGAAGAGAAAAGCACAGCTCTAATCCTGCTGGATCTGTCTGTGGCCATTGACAGCATTCCCTCTTCTCTGCTGATTGAATGCCTACAATAACTGGACATCACAGACAGGGCCTTCTCATTACTGTCCTCTTTCCTCAAGGATAGAGGTCAGAGAGTGATGCTCAACCGATACCAGTGATGTTTGTTTTATTTGCCATGTGGAGTACCACAGGGCTCATCTTTGAGGCCTGGGTTATTTAATATTTACATTTCTCCACTCACCAGTATTGTCCGCTCCTATGGGCTACAAATGGTGTTGTATGCTGACGACACCCATATCATTGTGTCGATTCCAAAGAACATGGCATCTACTGCAGCTTCTCCTATTGTATGTCAGCTCTAACAGGATGGATGGAGAGCAACTTTCTGAAGCTCAATGGGGAGAAAACTGAGGTGTTGTTCTTTGGATTGCAAGCTTCCATTTGGAACAACAACTTGTGGCCGGACACTCTATGCACCTTGCCTGTTTCAGCAGAGAAGGTAAAGAATCTTGGGGTGATGTTGGACAGTGAGCTCTCTCTCTGAATGGACAGGGCAATTGTATAGTTGCGACTTGTTTCTGGCTTGCAAGAAGGCTAAAGAAAATCTTACCATTTATTCCCTTCTCAGCATGGAAACAGGTCGCCCTGGTTATGTCAAGAATCGGTTATTGTAACGCACTCTCGCTGGACACTAATAAAAGCACCCAGGCAAAATAGTGGGTAGCACAGAATGCATTAGCTAGGACAATGCTTGACATCCCCAGACATCAGTTGGTCTCCACAGGGCAACGTGAGCTGCACTGGCTTCCAATTACAAAATTCATCATGTTTAAAGCCCTCTGTATAGTACACAAGGCTTCTCATGAAATTAGCCCAGATGGGATCAGGGAGGTGTTCTATGGGCACAATCCAGGCAGAAATCCCTGCCTTCTGTGCAGTATGACTTCTTTGGGTGACTCACTAATTGTTAAAAGGAATGTTTAGACCTGTCAAAAGGACTTGTTTTGACAGGTCGAAATGCAGTTCAAAAGCTGCTTTAGTCAGGCTGTGTTGGTAGGCCAGAAGTCATGTTTCCACTGCCACTGTAGTGGAAGGCAGAATGGGCGAATCAGTCCAATATTGGCATTTAAATTACAGGCCCTGGGTACATTTTGTTCCATATACTGGGGAATTATAGGTAGGTTAAATATGCCAATCATAAGCATGCCAATTTCATCACATTGAAAGGAGGAGCGCAGGCACTTTATAACTGGTTAGCAGGGGTAAAGTACACAGTGTTCTATAGTCAGCAAAAACAGCCAAGAAAATAATCTAGAGGGAACACCATGAAAAAGATGGCCATTAACAGTAATCTAACATCAAGACATCCGTAAGGTTAAGCATTAACCACATCAGAATCATTTTAAGAATGCACACCAGTAAATGTAAAAAATAAAAGTCAGCCCTTCTCATTCCAGCCAAACTCTGCTGACACCTCCACTTCAAAGTAGAACTCAAGACGATGTTCCTCAAAAAACAGCTCAAGTCAGGCACCTGCATAAGCAAGAAGGTCCCTAATTCTGCCTACTGCACTCAAGCATCCGCTCTCTCCCTTTTGCCTCTATTTAGCCACAGTCACCCATGACTTCCATTACACTCTTCACCTCTTTTTACAGAAATGCTTTCAAGTCGCCAATAAGACCTCCCTCCTTCCCCGACTACTCTCAACGCCCAGTCAATTGCTTATTGCTGTACAATACCATGTGCAGAAATATATGCATACATTCATCCCCCTTCTCAATATGGAAGATCCCAGCCGTTCCCACACATTAAAGTGATAAATTCTTTACCTAAGCGTATTTCTCTGTTTTGATCCCGACATAGGCCCATATTTATACTTTTTGACGCACAACTGCGCCAACGCAGTTGTGCGTCAAAAATTTTACCGCCGGCTAGTGCCATTCCAACGCGCCATGCGGGCGCCTTATTTATGGAATGACGTTAGCCGGCGCTGCGGACTGGTGTGCGTAAAAAAAAATGACTCACACCAGGCAGCGCCGGCGTATGGGAAAATGAGGGTTGTGCGTCAAAAAATGGGGCAAGTCAGGTCTGAGGCAAAATTCAGGCCTCAAACCGGATTTGCGCCATTTTTTTTGACACCCAACCTCCATTGACATGACTCCTGTCTTAGCAAAGACAGGAGTCATGCCCCCTTGCCCAATGGCCATGCCCAGGGGACTTATGTCCCCTGGGCATGGTCATTGGGCATAGTGGCATGTAGGGGGGCCCAAATCTGGCCCCCCTATGACACTTAAAAAAAACGAAATAAAATACTTACCCCAACTTACCTCAACTTCCCTGGGATGGGTCTCTCCATCCTTGGGTGTCCTCCTGGGGTGGGCATGGGTGGCAGGGGGTGTCCCTGGGGGCAGGGGAGGGCACCTCTGGGCTCCTTCCGAGCCCACAGGTCCCTTAACGCCTGCCCTGACCCAGGCGTTAAAAAACGGCGCCCATCAGGCTGTGCGCCGTTTTTTAAGGCCCACCCCCTCCTGTGTGTCAAAATGACGTCAGGGTATAAATATGGGGCACAGGCCTTAAAGTCATTTTTTGGAAGGGAACGCCTACCTTGCATATAATTAACGCAAGGCTTGTTCCCCCTTCCCAAAAATGACGCACATGGTGGAATTTTGACACCCGCGGGGTCGGACGTCACAGTATAAATATGGGGCAGGGTTTGCGCTGATTGTGCGTCAAAATCTTTGGCGCACATTCCGCGCAAACGGAGTATAAATATGCCCCTCAGTGTTAGTGGTGGAAAATACAAACTCTCATCTTGGTATAGGTTGAATTATAGTCTCAAATTTTACCTTAGCAACCTTGTAAATTATTTTTATGGCTGGTCATGGAGCGCTGAGATTTCTTTTGTTGGCTTTCAGGCCAAGTTAGTTTGCATAACTCGACATTTTGTGCTATAGCAGTGTGGTGGAGTATTGTGCTCCAGGCTACTCTGTGGTCCTTGTGTTTTGTGTGGCCTGAGTTGCAGAGAAATGTGGTCATTCCACGCCTGATCGTGCTTATAGTTATCCAAGGATCCACTTCCTAAAAATACATTAGAGACACATTACTAGTTTCAGTAATTCGGTCCATAATTTTCTTTGAGAAACTTAGGGCCCGATTTATTTCTTTGTGGTAAGGATAGTCTGTCTCAATGGCAACGCTGTATCCTTACCGCCAATGTGGGTGGACCTTAGGGTAGATTGTGACAGAAACTACTCAACCATGATTAACCCCTCCCTGATGTCCCTGGGGCTTTCGAAGAAATGGCTAAATATTCGACCACCCAGTTTAGATGGGTGGATATGTGATAATTTTTTACTGTTCCTTACTTCCAGGTAAAACATGGCGATATGGAATAGTAAAACAATTATATTTCTCCCCCCACCATAGAAGAAGTCTCCCATGGTGAAGAGAGAATTACTTTTTGTTCTTTTAAAAAAGAAAATTAAATTTTTGGATTTTCTTTTTGAAAATAAAATAAAACGAATACTTCCAATGTGGCCCTGTAGCAAACAATTATAATGCTTTGAAAGGAATGGCCATGATGTCTGCCAGCTAGATAGTAATTTATAAATCTGGTGGGCAGGCTAGTCTCGGCCTGGCAGATGTAAATTCCTCCACCAGGCCAAGGGAGAATACTCCACCCATCAGGAAATAAATCGGTACCTCAGCTCCTTGAATCTCAGCTCCGCTTTTCTTATTAATGTTTTTAGAACCTAGTGTGAATACTCTTTTCTTTTGCAGATCATAGGGTATTGTTAGCACGCCTGGTCCTTAGTAAGTAAACTTACAAGAGGACGCGTATAGGCCGATTAACCTTTTGGATCGCATGGGGTATCCTAGCCATGTAGTGACCAATGTTATCAATATTCAATATACCCAATCAATAACCACTAAGAGAATTATTAATCGTTAGTCAATTATATCAACATTCCATGAATAACCACAACTCAATATACGTTTTAGCAATTTTATTTCCCTATTAGTTCAATTCTAATCCATATGGTTAATTCAAACTTTATTCAGTCAGCTCAGAATTAGTTCATTAATGACCACCAATGACATAATCTAGTCAGAACTTGAGAAAACCTATGCTCGAATGCTTCAGCATAAGCCAACAAAGATGAATATAACAACATTAATAGCAGAGTTCAGCAATCAGATTGTCAATCATTTGTCACCGTCAGCGTCACTAAAAGGAACCTTACCTAACCCAGATTAGCATTAGCATGTGGGACTTCATGCGAAAACAATTTAGAACATGAAGTTAGAAAACATCTAGCTAAAAAAAAAATATTTAAACAGCGCAGTAGGTACCTAGAAAGAAAGGCACAAAGTTAACAGTCACATTGTCATAGCTACCTATCCACGGTATGGATCAGCAACAAAGTCAGTCTTCGTCTTCAGGTCATCAATCGGTCAGCAACGCATCAGGCTCTCAAGAGCATAAGCCCAATGAAAGAATCTTGCATCAATTTTGGCAAAGTCTCTCCCCAATCATCTGACTCTTACTTCTCCCCAACAGTTCTGAAGTTTTTGCCCCTTGTCACAACATTATATCAAAGTTGCCCAGTCCATCCCCTAATTCCTAATTGGCCAGTTGATCACCAGTCATTTCCCTAATCAAGAACTTTAATTTTATAAATCTATGAATTCTAATATTCCGTCGTTCTCAAGGTGTTGATTGGTTCACTGTACGATGTCCTCATCATCCGGTTCATCAGGTACCGAAAATGTTGCATCTTCTTCTTCAGTCAGTGTCTCTATTTTTCAAGACCTGGGAAAGCACATCTTGTCTGCTCTGCACAACATATGTTGCGATTTGATTCCTTTATCTCCTGTCCGTCGGTACATTGCAGAAAATTCTAGATGAGCAGATTTCATAAACATGAGAAGTTCAGTGACAGTTCAGTACATTAGCTTCTCAAAACTAGGCCACAACCTCAGCTACTTTAGCTCTGCAATATAATGCAAAACATACATTATACATCATAATATGATATATTACTACATTATTATTGCACATTATCAATATTTCACACATTTTTTGTCATTTTAGGATAATTCGTGAATTCTGGTAATCACTCTTCGTGGGCACATTTTTCAAACGTGCACATTATTCTTCTACGTTTAATTTTTCTATCATTTCTTGTTAGTCATAATGCATAAACACTCATTAATAGTTTCTGATTGACATATCTGCTTCGACAGTCCCTCCTCTGATGACTAAATATGTCTCATCTAACTTAAACCTCTCTAAAGCCGTTAGTGTATTAGTCTCAGGAGCAGAAGTATAAGTGTCTCCCTTCACATCAAGAAGAGACATTCCTACAATCACCACAATAAACAAGATTTCACACATAATTGCCAATCCAACGCTCATGTATCTACAGCGCCTAGCATTCCTAGCTTGGTTATTTAACTCAGCCATGATCTGTAAAGAATCAGGAAGCAGAAGTAACTCTCATATAAAGTGCAGTAAAAAACAAAAATAAGGAAAAAATTCTTCTCTCACAGTTCAGTTTCACATCCAGGACCCCTTTTCCTTTGTCAAATCGATTAGCAGCTTGTCACATCCAGTTTTATGTCAAATCAGGTTATCAATGTCTCTGTCGGTTTTATTTTCAACAGTCTCTGTTAGGTTTTTCAGATTAGCTCAACAATTCATCTTCTTCTTCCCTTCAGGTTACATCAAAGTACTGACTCGGAACCTCTCTATCAAAACAAAAGGACATAAACTCATGTTGCCATTCGTTTGTAGTGGCATAAGCCCATTCAAGACCTGCGTAATGCTGACTTGCTATTCTCTTTCTTTTCAACTTTCGATCACCACTTAATTCACCTTCACTCAATTCTTCTTTTCTTGTGGTGTCTACTTCTTCCTCTATTGTGTCATTTATGACCAATTCTTTTCTCTTCCCTATCTGCGACTCAGGCCAATTATCTCCTTTTCTTGATCCTTCTGTCAATATTCTTCTCAGGAATGGACCCTTCTCCTTCTTCTCTTTCTCTATGGTGTTTTCTCTTGATGGACCTGCAACGAGCTCAGGAGGAGTCAAATCACTTTGACCTTGATTGGTCTCAACTCTTTCCCCCTCTTGGTCTGGCACTTGCTTTGTTTGCTTTTCAGCACCTTCTGCTTCTGGGAGAACCTCTGCTGAGCTAGGCTTTCTAGCTGTATCCGTTGAGATTGATTCTTCCGCACCCTCCTGTAATTCTTCACTCTTGTCTCTTACAGGGGTAATAGAACCATCTTCCACCAGCTCTGGTTCAACTTTAGGCTCTCTTGGCTCCTTTTCTGGTTCAGATGCGGCAACCTGTTTCGCTGTTGTTGGTGCTCTCAACAACGCTTCTTCATGATCCTGTGGACATACCACTCTCTTTGTATGGCTTGAGTGTATCCAGTTTGGAAGTCCTGCACACTTCACAGCTGTCAAAGTTGTTAGGACCACCTGGTATGGACCTCTCCAGCGTGGCTCTAAGCACGTCTTGCGAACATGTTTCAGACAACGACCCAGTCACCGGCTCTCAGATTGTGCCCTGGATCGTGAATGGGTGGCAGGGTGGTGGCCTGCACCTGCTGAGAGAAAGAGCGAACCACATCAGCCAGACCTTATTGCAGTAGACCAACACCATATCATCTGTAATATTTACAAGTGCATTGGCTGAAACTGCTGCTAATCTCATTGCTCTACCCATGAGGATCTCCTGGGGCGACAACCCTGTCTTCCTGTCAGGTATGTTTCTTATCGACATCAATACCAAAGGCAATGCATCTGGCCATTTCAGATTTGTAGCTGCACACATCTTTGCAATTCTTGATTTCAAGGTACCATTCATCTGTTCCACTAGTCCTGATGCTTCAGAGCGGTAACTACAATGCAATTTTGGTTCGATGTTTAGTGCTGCACATAAGAGTTGTTGTTGAAGTGAGTTCCCCTATCTGATTCTAAAGAGATCGGAAACCTGAAACGTGGTATCAACTCCTTAAGTAACAACTTTGCCACTGTGAGACTGTCATTCCTTCTTGTGGGGTATGCTTCAATCCAGGGACTAAAAACACACAAAATCACCAACACATACTTCAAACCTCCACACACAGGCATTTCAATGAAATCCAACTGCATTCTGCTGAATAAACCTCCTGCTCTTCCAATGTGGCTCAAATTCACCACTGTCCCTTTTCCCACATTTAGCTGCTGACAAATTATACAGCGATGGCATACTGCCTCTGCTGCCTGCCTAAATTTGGGATTAAAACAGTCAAATTTAACAAACGAACCATGGCATCCCTCCCAATGTGTGCATGGCCATGAAAATAATGGGCCATTTTTGACAATAAACTATTGGACAGGACCATCACTTGCTCCTGCTTGCTCTGGGGGATGTTTTATCCTTTTTCAGTCTGCCTCCTGGAATACGTTCTTCCTGGGCCTTCCATACCTGTGAGATCTGTCTGTAACTTGGAAGTTTTATTTATGGGAATACATGTTTCCCTCCTGTAGTCTGGGCAGTTCCCTAGTCTGCCTCCTGCCTCATTTTTCTGCTCCAGTCCATCCTTGCTTCCATTTTGGATCATGGCAAAACAGAAGGTAGCAGTAGGAGTAATCTTCACTAAAAGAAGATGCGAATGACTGTTGCCAAACAAACCTGCACTTGACATATCGACCATTCTTTGACATACCTTCCTGAGTCCCTTCTGGCTCTCTTACTCAACTTGGGATATTGATCACACCAACCAACAACGTAATTAGGGATGCATCTTAAATGTAAATAACAATATACTTTTGTAAACAAATTAGGAGTTGTGTGCCCATCGAAGAAGATAGATGGTAGAAGCATCTTGCGTCCCTTGTTGCGCCTTATTTTACCAACCCTGCAATTTCAATACGTAAATAAAGACATTCATTCAATATTGCTCTGGCTGGGCATTGGTTCTATGGTGAGTGATTACTGTGATATGCTTCTAAACGTTTCACTGGTGGTAAATCACATTGTTCACCACAAAAAAGCATTGTGGTCTAAAATATCAATGTTATAATATATACAGTTCGAAGTACAAAAATACTGAGATTAAAAATGCTGACTATACAAGTACACTAAATACAAAAATATCTACAGTAAAAGTAACTGCTACAAATACATATAGTTTTTTAAAAATAGCATTAAACTTTAGCAAAATATGAATTTCAAAAGTATAGTTTACAAAAAATGTAAAAAAATAAATAAATAAATAAAATTACTCCTAAACAATAGCAGATAAACTTTAAAAGTGTAATTACTTTCTTTAAAACATATGTAATACATTACTAGGCAGACGGACAGACAAATCTTTATTTGGTTATCAAAAATAATCATGAACCAGGGGTGGGCAGTAAACTCCGCTCCGTCCAACCATCTGCTGAGCGGAGCTTACCGGTGCAGTCCATATCATTAGGAGAGCGTATTTTACAGACAGGTTACGCTTGCTTTCCAAAGTGCGCCTGGCAACGATTGTTGTAACATTCCATCATTGCATTCTTGTCTTGATTATGTGCACTGCATGCGTTCTGCAACGCAATGTCATTTTATGCAGGTGGAACATGGGGGGGAGGGTTCAGAGTACGGGGAAAAATACTGAGGACAGATCTATGCTCTGGCTCCAAAAAGAGTGTGTCTGCTAGCTGCAGCTCCAACACACACTCCCATTGAGCACTCCCTCCAAGCACTGACCGTCGTACTGCTTCGGGCCCAGACACTGCTGGCGCAGAAGAAGAGGCAGGATTCAAACCTCAAGGCTTGTGGCTCAAGTGCTTGGATTTGGCAGAATTGCTGTTCTTTTGATGTCCCTGCATGGCATCAGTTTTCTCATTCCTGGACCAGCACCACTGCTTGTTGATGTCTCTCTGGGCAACTGAAAAGCTGCATCATCTCTGCAGGTTCCTGGGGCATGATGATGCCTGCCGAGGACCCCAACCTTCAGCCCCTTTTGGAGACCTAGGACCTGAAGGACGGATCGGCCTTACAGATGGAGAGGACGGATGCTTTCCATCCTCACACTGGCTAAGTGAATGTGAATTCACTTACATGATCTAAGAAGGAATAACTCTGAAGAAGAATAGCTATAATCTGGGGGTGACCCTACTGACAGAGCAAATTTCCACCGGGCAGGGTACATATGTATGGGGGTAAGGTTGGGAGCGCATTGAACCTGTCTACCAAATCCAAGAGTGGGCAGGCACAAAGGCAGGTATGTGTCATCGGACCTTGCTTTGCCCTTGAATGACACTGGTCAAAGGCCTTGCTTCTTCACGCTGCTCCGTTGCTATCATGAGAGGACAAAGCCTCCGCTTGCCTTTAATTCTATAGGGGGTCACACTTCTTGCAATGCATAGTACCACAGAAATGCTTGAGCGAGAGTCCTGTCCTGCCCAGGATCATCTCCCCTCAGGTGCTCACTAATCGCCAGCGCTGCTGTTCATCTTGGCCCAGCACTGCTACAGTGAACATCGGACCCTGCTGAGCTCGCATTTGGCATCCTAGCTTTTTTACACGTCTGTGTTACTCCCACTCTCCACCCAAAAGAATAGGCGTAGACATTCAGAGCAGTGGGCATTGAGGGTTCCATGCAGGTTAACATACCCAACCCTCAGTGCCCTTTATTGATTTCCTGTACCTCCTTTTATGAGTCCCACTTCCTACCCTCTGTTACCTGGGGTGTGGGCGTTCAGCCGAGGTGACTAGAAGTATAACACATGTTAATGATTAGTGCTGGCTGTTAATTAATTATGAAGTCTTCTCTGGACACGGCCTGAGTGAGGGCTCAATGAGAGGTGGTGTTAATGATCACAAGAGTGGAGGAGGAACGTTACCCTGTGTTACGGTGTGATGCCTTCTTGAAGGGGAGTTGTAGAGATACTTTCTTGTGAAGAGAAACCCTAATTGATCCAGTGCAGCTTCCTGCGATCGTGGCAAGCAATTCTCTGTCCGCTCACGGAATTCTGCAGAATTTGGCAGGGTTTTTTGGCAACTCCGCAGAATTCCACTAATCCGTGAATGAAAACACACTACTGGCTTAAATAGATATAATGAAATGTCACCTGTGGATTGCTGCACATATTGTGCCTTCCAATAGGCTGACAGGGAAAACATGACTTCAGGCCTACCTGTGTAGCCTGACTTCTGCAGCTTTTAAACATGAAGGTAGACATGTCAAAATAAACCTTTTAACAGGAGGGAAACCCTATGTTTAAACACTTAATATGCCACTGATAAGTAGGCCTACAAAGTAAGGTGTCTGGTACTTAAAAGATGGACATATAATAATTTTATGTTTGCATGTTCTTTTACTAGTCCCCAAAAGCTACTTTTGCTGTAAGGGCTGAAGATGGTTCTATGAAGGTTAATGTGTTAGTCCTGTATCTTAGGTTTAGAATAAGCTAAAGGAGTGATTCAAGCACTGTATTCAATATTTAATCAACGTCAATTCAATGTTGATTTTGGATTTATGATAACTATTTAGGAAAAGTAACTTACAAAATATAATTTTCCTGCTTCAAGCGCCCCTGAAAGCTTATCAGCTCTGGCCTGCCTACAGGTGGCCTTTCAGTACTGTTTCAATGAGATAATAGCTTGAGCCTGGCAGGAGTTGGGGGAGGAGAATGACCCGCCTTAACCAAGCAGGGAAGTATAGTGGTTCCTAGGAACATAACTAACTTAGAAGTGCCTGAGGGAGACTTGTATTTTCATAGTTTAGTGATAAGAGAAGCGCAGAACAGTGGAGACATTCGATCTCAAAGCACACTTTAACTTCCTGGCTTTAGTTTAATCAGAGGAGGGATCTAACTCCAGGACTAGTTTGGAGTAGTTTGTCACGTTGTAATAAATGGGATTGATGCACTGTAAGATAGTTTGTAGTGAGAAAATTCAATATGTTGCAAAAGTATGAAGGTTGGCCGTTGGAAACATTTTATCTATTGGTTGGAGAATAGCCAATTGTCACACCCACCAACTGTCTAGTGAATTGAACAAATGTAGCACCCCATCCCCAGCCCCTCAGAACACTTGATGAATTGAAGACAGAACAGAAGAGGACTGGACCTGCTGTTTGGAACCTATTTGGAGACCTGACGAGCTGGACTTGCTCCCACATGTACCCAGGGCTATAAAATAGACTCAAATGGTCAGTTGGCTAGCCCTCTATGTAGAACCAGGGTACACCAAGCAGCTACTGTCCTTTTACCCAGATGGATCAGTTGACCGGTTACAAATGGACTGGACCTTGCTGATGCTTGCTACTGTTGCTGAGGTCCTAGGAGCCTTAGAAGTGGCTAGGGGGAACTTTTGCAGGAAGTCTGTAAAGTTGAGACATAGCAAATTTCTTGACTTCTGAGCCCCCCAGAGGTTCAGTGGATCCTCGTGGCAAATATATCCGATTTTGGTAAGATATTGCTGGATATAGGTTCAGGATTGCCCTGTTGGAAGATTTTGAGATCTAAAAAAAGAGATGAAGGTGCATATTTACAAGCCCCGTGTGCCACTGGAACGTCTCTTTCAGCGACGTTCCGGTGGCGCAGTTCCCTGAGCCACATTTGCAAGGTGGCATTAAGCCTTGTAAATATGAACCCACCAATGCAGTTTTCTGTGGCAGAGGGGCGTGCAATGGGTGTTGCTGTGGGTGTACCTACACAACACCAATTGCTTTTTGATGTTGCCCCAGATTATGAGTAACAAGGGTTGAGGGGGTGCATGGACATGGTACTGGCAGATTAGGTTTAAGACACTTAGCTCTCCTAAGGTTAGAGATTAGGTTCATCATGCTAGGGTATGAGGGTTAATTTCACACATTATCACATCTTATGTTATTGCAAGATGGTGGGGTTCTTTGTATTCATGACACTCATTTTCACAATTCTGTTTCTTGCATTGTTCATTATCCTAATCATTGCAGTCCATGCATTCTACAGTAGATTGCAGTATTGTTAATAAAACCTATAGAAAACTTTACTGCATCTCCTTCGTTGCCTGTGTGTGATTGAGACTTGTTGCTCATGTGAGAAAAGGGTAATCTTTGTCTATCCACGACTCCCCTGAGATGTCGCACTCTTGAGTCCATGCGTAAAAGCTGCCACAAACAACCTTTTACTATTTGTGTTTAGTGAGGTACTGCTTGTGGGCCGGGAGGGTTGGGTCGACAGTTATGACTTGTTGTATGATTGGTCTAGTCTCCTACAAACAAAAGTGCTGTAATCCCTAAACCAGCAGTCTTTCCTAGGGGAAGAGTCCAACTACGACAACACGAGTGACAGTCCAGACCTCCACCGTGAGTCTGTTGGTCTAGTGACCGCCAGACTCGTAATGAGGTCCAAATTGCCAGACGTGCAGTCACAGAGCATACCTTTGGCATGCTGAAATCACACTTTTGATGTTTGGATCACTTAGGAGGTGCTTTGAAATAGTCACCTGAACCTGTCTGTAAGATTATTATGACCTGCTTTTTACTCAACAACATTAGCATAGGTGACTGGGTTTTTGATTGAGGGGGTGAAAAAAATTCTAAAGCCACAATCACAATCTTTGTCAGAGTGAACCAGCAGAGGCCAGCAGGGCATATGCAGGTCACGTTGCAGGTCCAAATTGTAGAGCAGTTGCAGGGCGGCCTTTGGACCTTGTACCTGTAGTTAAGAACAGAAGGTGCGCCACCTGACCTTTGGAGTCACTCTTTTAGTCCTGCGATCAAGCCATACAGCAGACCTAACACAGCAAGGCAGTCCTCTAAGGGATATAGCAGGTCTCAAGCAGCAGGGCAGTTCTCTGAAATTCAATGTAGTCTTTTTGTGGCTCCTACGCAGGTCAAGGAATGAACGGAAGAGTGGGTTTGAAGGTCCTATTTTTATACATGGTGTCGGCTTGGAAGTGGAAGAAACCTCTAGACTTCGCCCCACATCTGGGTCTGGAATTTCTTTCCTCCTCTGCCCACGATCTAAGGGATGTAGGGTGACAATCGACTGGTGTCAAGGTCTTAGTGAGTGTACTGAGGCAGCTTCTTTGAAATGTAAGTGTTGATGGGAACAGCCGTTCACTGACATAATATCAATACCATAAATATCGTACTACCAAAATATTGTGTTAAAAATATCAATCATAAAAATATCATTTCCTCATACATTTAAAGGTAACTACAAAAATATTGAAAAAAATATATCGTTTTACACCAATATTGAAAAAATATATGCAAAAATAGTTTTTTATTGTATAAATATTAATATATACATATATACACACATATATGTATACATAATTAAAAAATAGTGAATATTAAATATTTTAACTTATGACATTAATATGTTACTTAAATATCTTTAAATAATATTTGAAGCTATATATAAACATATACTTATTTAAACACTCACACACGTATATGTATGTGAGTATGATTATGTACACACTTAAAATATATACATGCATATAAACATTTTGAAAAATTATAACAAATAAGCCTGAAAAAACTTTCAAAACATTGCCAATTTAATATACATAAAAAGTAAGCAATAAAAACAAATATTTTTTTCCAAAAATATCTTAAAAATAACATATTCCCATATATTAAAAATATAAAATTAAATACACACATAGTTATAATATAATCTATATTTAAACAATATTAACAAAATTATTAAATGTTAGAAACAATAAATATAATATACCCACTCCAGTCGGTGCAACAGTATGGAAAGCGTTGGACTGCGGAGGGGAAACATTTACTACTCCGACTCCAGTCTGTGCAACAGTAGGGAATGAACTGGACTCAGGAGGGGTAAAATTTACTGTTCCCACTCCAATTGGTGCAACAGTAGGGAGAGCACTGGACTCAGGAGGGGTAAAATTTACTGTTCCCACTCCAGTACAACAGTAGGGAACGCGTTGGACTCAGAAGGGGTAACATTTACTATTCCTGCTCCAATCATTACAACAGTAAGGAAAGCATTGGACTCAGGAGGGGTAAAATGTACTATTCCAACTCCAGTCTGTGCAACAGTAGGGAAAGCATTGGACTCAGAAGGGGTAACATTTACTATTCCTGCTCCAATCAGTACAACAGTAAGGAAAGCATTGGACTCAGGAAGGGTAAAATGTACTATTGCAACTCCAGTCTGTGCAACAGTGGTGAAAGCGTTGGACTCAGGAGGGGTAAAATTCACTCCACTCAGTGCAAAAGTAGGGAACGGGTTGGACTGCAGAAGGGAAACATTTACTATTCCCACTCCAGTCTGTGCAACAGTAGGTAAAACGTTGGACTCAGGAGAGGTAAAATGTTCTATTCCCACTCAAGTTGGTGCAACAGTAGAGAAAGCGTTGGACTCGGAAGGGGTAAAATGTACTATTCACGCTCCAGTCGGTGCAACAGTAGGGAACATGTTGGACTGCGGAGGGGAAACATTTACTATTCCGATTTCAGTCTGTGCAACAGTAGGGAAAGCACTGGACTCAGGAGGGGTAAAATTTACTGTTCTCACTCCAGTTGGTGCAACAGTAGGGAAAGCATTGGACTGCAGAGGTATAAAATTTACTATTCCCACTCCGATCTGTGCAGAAGTAGGGAAAGCATTGGACTCAGGAAGGGTAAAGTTTCATATTCCCACTTCAGTCGGTGCAACAGGAGGGAAAGTGGGTGACTCAGGAGGGCAGAAATTTACTATTCCCACTCCAGTTAGTGAAACAGTAGGGAAAGCATTGTACTTAGGAGGGCTAAAATTTACTACGCCCACTCCAGTTGGTGCAACAATAGTTAAAGCATTGGACTCAGAAGGGGTAAAATTTACTATTCCTGCTCCAGTCAGTACAACAGTAAGGAAAGCATTGCACTCAGGAAGGGTTAAATATACTATTCCCACTCCAGTAGGTGCAACAGTAGGGAAAGCGTTGGACTCAGGAGGGGTAACATTTTCTATTCCCACTCCAATTGATGCAACATTAATGAATGCATTGAACTCAGGAGGGGTAAAATGTACTATTCTCACTCCAGTCTGAGCAACAGTAGGGAAAATGTTGCATTGTGGATGTGTAAAATTCACTATTTCCCCTCCAGTGAGTGCAACAGTAGGGAAAGCGTTGAACTCTGGAGGCTGGGCTGGGCCAGCCCTCTTTCATCTCATCCTCAGCTACCTGTGCAGTCCCTGTGCCTCCCCTGCCCTGCATCACTCCTCTTCCCTGCTTCGATCCTCGACCCTGCACCTCCCTTGCCCCTGCACCTTCCCTGCCGCTGCTTCTCCCCACCAATGCGCCCCCCAGGCTGCTGCGTCAGTCCCCTGCTCCTGCACCACCATGCACCTACATCACTCCTTGTCCCTGCAGCACTCCCTGCATTTACCTCGCTCCTTGCCCCTGCATTTTCCCTGCACAGCTCCTTGCCCATGTGCAGCTCCCTGATCCTGCATCGCTCCCCACTCCTGTGTTGCTCCTTGTCCCTGGTTCGCACCTTGCATCTGTGCCACTCCTTGCCTATGCGTCACTTTCAGCCCCTCCATCACTCCCAGCCCCTGTATTGCTCCCTGCCCTGCATTTCACTCCTTGCTCCTGCATCGCTCCCTGCCCCTGTGCCACCACTGCCCCTGCGCCTCCCCTGCAACTGCACCTCCCCTGCCACTGTGTCATTACTTACTCCTGCGCCTCTAACACTGGCCCACACTTGCCCATCACCACTCCTTTTCTCCCCTACAATGCCTGCTGCATGCCGTAACCACCCAGGACATCCATAGAGGCCGCCAGGCCAAGCAGCAGTCACAATCAGAGATCGCATCACCGGCGAACCTCCAGGTAGACCCACCCCCAGCCTCCATTACTCCACCAAGAAACTCCTGGACCTCGGATGTCAAAGCAGCTGCACCACTGCCACCCCATTCTCCACTAAAGGACCTTTCTCCTGCTGTCACTGCCTCTTCCCCTGGGATCCCGCCCACAAGAAGCTTCTCGCTACTCCAACCAAGAAGCCCAACACAGCCACGCACCTGCTACAATGCATCCTGCTCAATGCCAGCTCTCTCTGCAAACATGCCATAGAAGTCTGGTTCACCATCACAAGCCTTTCCACAGACATTGCCTTCATCACCAAAATGTGGTTAAAACCCTCTGGAAACCCCAATACTACCACCCCCACCCCCAATGGCTACAAGATGATACACTGCGACCACATCAGCAAACAAGGTGGATGAATTGCCATAATTTTCAAGGACACCATCAGATGCTCCACTCAACTTCCTATTCAAGCCTGACCCACAATAAGAGGCACCCTCGCATACAGACCTCCTGGAACCCGCATCACCTTCTGCATCGGCATCAACTCCTAACGCTACATCCTACTCGGTGACCTCCACATTGACGACCCAAGCAACACTAACTCCACCACCCTCCTGGAAAGCCTCAATAACATTGGCCTCACCCAACTTGTCACTAAACCCACTCATAACACTGGCCACACACTCAACACCATCTTCACCTCCAGTGACAAAATCAAGTTCAGCCACACCACCGAACTCATCTAAACCGACCACGCCATTGTGCACTTTAACATCGCAGAAGCCCAGCACACCAATTTCAACCAACAGATCCCCTCCCACAGCTCCTGGACCAAGGTCACCAAAACCAAATGGACAAAGATCCTCCCCTCCTCCCACCCAGATGCCACTCCTGACCTCAACAAAGCAGTGCAGAACCTCACCTCACTGACTGCTCCAACAGGGTGGCTCCACTGAAACCAGCAAAAACCAACAGGACCTCCAAACGAGCCAGTTGGTTCACCACAGAGCTCCGAACCATGAATCGCAAATGTTACCAACTCAACAAGTGATGGCGCTCCACCAAGAACCCCGGTGGCAGAGACACCCACAAAGCAACCCTCCCTTCCTACCACAACACATCAAATAGGCCAAGAAAGCAGCCCTCGCCACCCGCATCGACTCACCAGCCAACCACACCAAGGAAGGAGAAATTGCAGAGGCCTTCACTCCCTCTGTGAGCGCCGAAGCAGGGTGCTCACACCAATCATGACGATGCTGTTATGCTGCTGAGAGCAGCATCGTGATTGGCTGGGAGCCTGTGTGCTGCTGGGAAGAGGACAGGGGAGACGCAAAAAACTCCAAAAGAAACAGGTAAGTGTTTTTTTAATGCATTTTTTTTTTTATCCTCCCCTGCCCCACCACCACTGTTCAGTGGCAGAGCCACCACTGCAACTCACCACCTTCCTAGAACAGAGCTACCAGCTGGACCCCTCACAGTCAGGATTCCGCGCAAACCACAACACTGAGACGTGCTGATCGGCGCTACATACAGAAGACTCTTTGACCATGGAGAAACAGCTGTTCTGATCCTACTTGCAGATTTCGACACAGTTTCCCACAACACCCTCATCAACAGACTCCCCAACTTGGGAATACAAAAAGACACTTTCAAGTGGATCACCTCCTTCCTCACAGGATGCATCAAAAGCATGTGCATGCCCCCCCTTCACTTCAGCACCCAAAGATATCATCTGCGGCGTACCCCAAGGATCAAAACTTAGCCTGACCCTGTTCAACAACTACATGACCCCCCTCGCAAATCTTGTCAGATCCCATGGCATTAGCATTATCTCCTACGCCGACTCATGCTCTCCCTTACCGATGACTTGGCCAACACCAAAACCAACTTCTCTAATGCCATGACCAATGTAGCCAACTGGATGAGACCCATCTCAAGCTGACAAAACGTGAATACTCATTTTCGGGAGCAACACTGCTGCCTGGAATGACAGCTGGTGGCCGATCCAACTCGGACCCTAGCCCTACCCCTACAGACCACACTGCAACCTAGGGATCATCCTTGACAGTCAACTGACCACGAAACGTCAGGTCAAAACTATCACCTTCTCCTGTTTCCACACCCTCCGCACGCAGAATCTTCAAATGGATCCCCACCAAAACCAGGAAGACCTTCACTCAAGCCCTAGTCACCAGCCGCCCCTACTATGGCAATGCCCTCTGGTACCTCCACCCAGCTACTCATAAGACTGCAGACCGTCCAGAACACAGCAGACGATCTTGTCCTGGACCTCCCTAGATGCACTCACATCACCCCTCATCTGAGGAACCTCCACTGGCTCCCCATCCAGAAGAGATGCCAATTCAAGATCCTCACCCTCATCTCCCCCTGACTGACAGACTTCAGGGAGAAGCTTAAGATCTGACCCTTCGACTACACACAGTGCCGAAATACCCCGATGGGAGATAGCGTGCCCTATACAAATGCATGATTGATTTAATGATTGATTTGGGGTAAAAGTTACTATTCCCACTCCAGTCTATGCAGCAGTAGGGAAAGTAGGGAAAGTACTTCACTTCAAACACATACCATATTTTAATGCATGTATTAATTGAAAAAATATATATAAACTATTGATATCAAAATTATATATATATATATATGTATATTTATATGCATATTTTAAAAACAATTCAACATTTTACATAATTATATTTTTTAGATATTGTTTTTAATAATTAATATCAAATACAAAATGCTGTCAATCAGTTATTTAATTAAATACTCGCACCATACTCCCACATACCTAGCAGTCCAAATTTAAATGATAATTAAAATAAAAACGATAACACAAAAAATAGATATTAAGTGATAAATAAAAGTATTCACAATAAATTAATAATGCATTGATAATTAATTATTACTTAAATAATTTGACACCCTATCCCCCTAAAAACATAACACACCTAATACATACCATAATATACATATTTATTAAGTAACTCACATAATTATAAATACATTACATATTTTATTCAACATTAATAATTAATTAAAATCTAATATTTATTTAACTCGGTTCACACCCTCTTCCCCTACAAACCCAACAACCCGCATCTAAACAATAGATTAAAAAATAATAATTACACAATTTACAAAAGTAATTATCAATTCAATAATTAATTCTAAAATAATAATTAATAATCATTTATTAATAAACTATTACTTAACTTCCCACCCTATGCCCCTACAAGCCCAACAACCTTCAACTTAAAAAGATAGTTCCACATTTACATAATTAATTATCAATTAAATAATTCTTATTCATTAAAAAAATATTAACTAATTATATTTAATTAACATCCCACCTTGTACCCCTACAAGCCTCACAACCAGCTCCGACACTATAAATTACTATTAACAATTAAATTAAAGAACTTAAAATTACAAACTATGTTTAAAAACATTAACAACAATTATATAAGCAATATATAACATATATAACATATACAATTAATATATTATTTTCAAACATAAAGATCATTAAAAAACTATATTTTTTACAGCTATATTATTGAAAATGTTATTAACAACAACGATATTCTTGAAAACAATACTTACTTAAAAAAATTATATTTGCATCACAATATTTCTGTGACACGATTTTAAAAACTCCATGTTAGTGTAACTTGATATTTATGTCTCGATATTTTGTCCAAATACCGTGAGCAGCTTAGCCCCTTCCATCCTGCCAGAATAGCCCATCCTGCCTGTCTCACTGCCTAGGAAAAATACACAAAGGCCACCTGCCAACTACAACCAGCCATGTGACTCAGGGCACAGGCTGCAGGCACCAAATGGTTAGCATAAAAAAAAATCACCTTTCTGAAAGTCACATTTCCAGATTTGTCGCCTCAAATCCGACTTTACCTCTAAAGAGGGTTTTAAATTATAATTAATTTCTGTGTAAACATGACAGTCCTACCTGCTCCCAATCAAACATTATTACTGATTAAATGTAATAAGCTAACCCAATGTTATCCCATGGGAGAGGTAGGCCTCACAGTAGGAAAAAATGAATGTAAGAGTTTTTCACTACCAAGAACTGTAAAACTTAAAAGTACATGTACAACTTTTTAAATACACTGCAACCTGCCCTATGGGTTGTTTAGGGCCTAACCTAGGGGGGATTTATATGTATTAAAAAGGAATGTTTAGGTCTGCCAAAAGGTTTATTTTGCTAAGTCGAACTGACAGTTTTAAAATGCACGCAGATTGCAATGGCAGGGCAGAGACATGTTTTAAAAGGCTACTTAAGTGGCTGGTACAATATGTGCTGCAGGGCCACTAGTAACATTTAATTTACACACCATGGGGATACATGCAGTACCACATTACTAGGCACTTATAAATATAATGAAATGTGCCTATTGGGTGTAAGTGCATTTTATCATGTTTAAGGGGCTAGTACAGCACTTTAGCACTGGTTTTCAGTAGTAAAGAGGACATGGTTCTAAAAGTCAATTAAGTGAACACAAAATGTTTGAGAGTGACCCTGCAGAAAGGGTAAAGTCCAACAATTACCTTGCACAAAGGCTTTCAATTTTGAAATAACTTTAGGACTGCGGACACAGCCAGACCTCAGTCCAGCTGATACAGGTACAATCTAAAATCAATGAGTTCTTGACTGAAAACATGTTGTGAAGGTATTCTTTTAGTGATTGTGACCTGAATATTTTTTATTGAGCATACCTGTATATGTGTCAATGATGATGCTTATTGTATCACGGTTAATATACAGAAAGTACACTGTTCATTTTAAAGCAAATCACATTCTATATTGTAAGTTATGAATGGGATGGGTTGTGTCATGAGGCAAATGTTTACACTCAAATGTGAAAAGGGGCTACTTCCTTTGAAAAATATATGTTATTGTGTGATTACATAAAAAGGGCCTGATTATGAGTTTGGCGGACGGTTTACCCCACCTGCCGAACTTCCAATGGGGAGGTTGTCACCATACAGGCTGCCTCCTTGCCAGGCCCATTAAGAGTTTCCCCCTAGGTCAGCGGGCCGAAACCTGAGTTTCCGCCTGCTGGCCTAACGGGGAACAGCCTACGGCATTGTCTTCCGCGCATAATCGAGCTGGCGGAAATGCTGTAGGATGCAGGGTGCACTAGCACCCTTGCAATGTTCACTGTCTGCAAAGTGCTGCCCTGGCGGATTAGGACTGCCACCTACTGCCAGACCTCTGGGATCCCTGATCCTGGTGGTGCTGGCGGTCCCACCATGGCCTGACTGCCAGAGTTGAAATATGGCACCAAACTTGTAACAAGGGGCATAATGTTATTGAATATTCATAAATACATCCAAATAATGTAACTTTTGCAGGTACTTCATTTCCTTATGTATGTTGTCCTAGTATTGTGTAGCCATTGTAGCTATAGCTCCATGCACGTTATTTTAACACACTAGGCCAAGCTGCTGTGCACTCTAACCTAGATATATTTTATTCTGCTTTATTTTACTATTGTTACAATAGCCACTTTTACGGTCTTGTTTTATTTTCTGTTTATCTACCTGTTTTTGCCTGGGCCAGCACTCTGTTCTCAAACAAAACATTCTTGCTCACTCTGTGCTTCTTCAAAGGCTACAGCAAGGTACATTGACGGTGAACGTGGTATAAGTTTAGTCTCCAACATTCGTAGAAAATACACATCCTTACGTAGGAACATTTTATCAGAACATCAGCTGTTTTATTATAAAAACACTTCCTGATCCCTTACACGTTAGAGGGAGATTCCAGCCAGAGAACCACGACTGTATGATGATTGCTGAATGCTTTGCTACAGATGCTAATGCAGACCGCAGGCCCTTGCTCAGGTATGGGGGATGATGTCTTCCCGGGGGAACCTGAAGGGCAGAATTAGAGCTTAACATGCTGTGCTCTATCATAGCCTAGATAGGAGTTAGTCTATCAACCGTAGTGACAATATGATAGCGTTATTTTTATGCTTCACTCTCCTTGTCATAATTTTAATACTGTCATGCTATATCGTCCTGGTTATTGCAGCTCACGCTTTGCTATCTAAGATGCAGTTGTTTTATTAAAATCATTATTGAAACATATACTGCCTCTGTTTGTCATTGCATATATGAGACTAAGGTAACTGAGAAAAACGGATGAGACCTGAGTGAACACGGCTTCCCTGAGAAATCAATTATGTCATGCGCTTGGCTGCCCAGTCATCCCCGCCCTTGGGTGGAGATGAGGCACTGCTAGTTGGCCGGAGCAAAACCCGGATTGGAGCGACAGGTGTCACGGGTCAGACTTAGTCTCTCACACCACGGGCGATTCTGCTGCTCAAAGTCCAGTGGTCTCATTAGAATAATGAGAGCCTAAGTGACACTAGTGTCAAGAAAGGAATAACTCATTTCTCAAAGTGTAAATTTTACTCAAAGAAACAAAATCTAAGTGACAAATTATATAAATAAATAGTCAAAAAGTCTTATTTGAATACCGTGCCAATGTGTGGACCAAACCAAGAGTGTATTTACTAATACATGAATTTCAAATTTTATATGTGTTATTTTAAACTTAACTATGAATACTATTCTTAGAAATAACTTTCATTACGTAAATATTTAAACTCAAGTAGTGTACTATTTGGGCATCTGCACTATTCATTGGTGGAAGAGTAATTGAGTGATGTACTTGGTTTGTTCCTAGGAGGTTGGAATGTGTTCCTCTTTCTGTGATACATTTAAATATTCTCATTGACATCCTGGCTAATGTGAGAAACCCCTGACCTACCTTCAGCAGATCTGTCCTTGTGTTGCTGCTGATAGTGTCTATGCGCCTCTTTACGAGGCTGGCAGTCAGAAGACCGACATCCTCACATTGGCAGTTGGACCGCTGCGGCTGTGGAGGTCCGACTGCCACATTACAAGTTTGGCAGTCGGACCGCCATCCAACTGCCGTCTCCGCCAGGATCCTAGATCCCGACGGGGTGACGGCGGTCTTGGTTGCAATCAGCTAGGAAGGTGTTGAATTCAGTACTGACCTGCTGATCACAACATTGTATTCCGCCAGCTTTTTTTATGATGGTTTCCCCACCATGAAAAGGCTGGCAGAGAACAAGTGTTGAGGGCCACAGGGGGGCCTGCACTGCCATGCCATGGTTATCGGCAGTGCAGGGGCCCCATGTAGCCCCCTGAACTTGCTTTGCAGACAGTGCGCATTCCGAGGGTGCTGGATGGCTACCTCTTTGCTACAAGATAACACTCACTTCCTTTAAGGGAGCCACGTGCCATCTCACAGCACTGTTCCTGCTGGTCAGACTGGCAGGAACACTCTATTCCAAGGTTTCCACCAGTCAGCCAGGTTAGGCCGGCGGAAACCTTGAAATAGGGTGGGGGATGCCACACCATGGTGGTGGCGTCCTCCCCGCAAGTTTGGCATTCCTGTGTTGGAACCGCTAAACTCACACTGAGCCCCCAAGTCTGTTTATGGTAACTAACAACTGCTTGAATACCTGCATAAATTCAAGATATTTTTCTTCCTCAAGCTTTCGGTGAGCATAAAGGCATACAATACAATATTTACATTGCTCCTTTTGTATTTCTTGGAGATATTTAAAGTTTGGCAGTCCCAAAATCTCCTTTCTCACATCTTTTCTCTATATAAGCTTTACAGAAGTAGTCACGATACACGTTGTGTGACCTTCGCATGACTCCATTGTGGTTGTATACCGTAGCTGATTTCATGGCCTTAATAACTCAGTTATCTGCCACTGTTTCCATACACAGATTGTGCAAGTGTTGCAATCTAGATTGATTCAGTTAATGAAGCATTTTTGGGTTAGGTTCAGAACAATCATCCTCCTCCCCAAGTGTGACACAAACAAGCACTTTAGATATTGGTGGGATATGCTACTCTTTAAATGTGCACGCAGTTTTTAACTCAGGAGGGATCCTTTGATGGTTAATGTTTGATTGGGTAACTTACCGGATTCTTCAGCAGTGTCATAGAGCAATCATCTAAATCTGATTTTGCCTGAGGTGACAAATGTGCCTGTTATTCAGTAACTTTCTGCCCTCATGGCTGGCATCCAATCACTGGAATTACTTTGATGTGCATGTACGCTAATATTTCCTACATCTTATTCTGAAAGAAAGTTTAGTGTGTATTATAATCTTGTGCAAAATGCTGGATGATCTAAGTAAAAATTGGCAAAGACACATTCATAGATTTATATATATAAAATATTTAAATAGTTGTTATTTCAAATATCTAAATGATTTGGACTGTGTGAACTGTTTTACATATGCATACCATTAACAGTGTAATTTAACGATACATAAACATTAGTGTAACACACCATGTTTTGTATATGAAGTTACTAAATAATAATTTCATATGCAAGATCAATATCTATGCGGTTCACATGCCTAAGTGAAGTTCAGTTACACAAAAGGAAAAAACTGCCTTGCACAATAGTTGCAGTATCAAGCCTGAATACTCCTATGTTGGCCACAGCTGGAAAGAGTGTACAGATCATTTGCTCGCTTTTTGTAAATTTTACGTTCAACCCAAGTCCTCCTTCACAACATAATTGCTCAAATTTTTCTCTCACAATTTTATTCCTTCAAACAGTGCTTTTCATTCTACCGTTTCTTGACCATATCATGAACTGTTCATGACTCAATGCCTTTTGTTAGTGATTGTCACCCATATTGCATTTACGTTACAAAGCTCTCTTTCAAGCCATGTGTGCCAAAGAGCACTTCATGGTGCTTAACTACATAATGGTCTAGAATATCAATTTGTGTTTCATAGTAATTGCTCTTTTTCTTTTGCATTTTTGAAATAACAAAGCTCTCTTCCCTATCTTCCATGTTATTTATCTGTGACTTCAGTTGAAAAGTATCCCCTTTGACTTCTCTTCAATACTGGACCCAAAATTAAAAGCACCCTTCACAGCTACTTCCAGTTCCAAACTTTTGTTGAAGGAAAGGACTTCTCTTTAAATAATGTATTCATAGCTGTTTGATAGAGGATAGAAAGGTTAACACTTCCCTGGATGTATCCCAGTAAATTTATTTTCAAACAATACAGTGAATGACATATTTGGTTTGGTTAGTAAAAGTTAAACATAAATTGTAGCATGGATTTGTTAAATGAATACTATTAAAGGGAAAATAAAATATACAATATATCCCTGCTGAGTAATTGATAATGAATATTGTTTTGATATTTCTACATTTTAAGCATTATATTTCATCACTCTTTTTTCAATTTTAATTTGAAAGTAACACTTTGCCACTCAAGTTGTTATTAACAACCATTGAGGGAAGTAGTTGTCCTGGTTTTGTTTTCCAGTTTTTATGTACTCAAATAGAAATTGTGGTTTTCATTTAAGTAATAGAATTGTTAGACTTGACATCCCTAATGTGATCTTCCCCTACACTTTTTGGCTCCTTGCCTCATATTTTTGCTGATTTCTTTTTGTTGGCCTCAGGACTCTGGGCACTTTACCACTGATGACTAGTGCTAAAGTTCATGTGCTCACTCCATTAAACATGGTTTGAGGGCTACATACCCCCCTGTAGTGAGTCTGGAGCCAGGACAGGAAGGGTAGACCTTTGTGCACTTCAAATCCCTTCTATGAAGTCTCAATAACTTTAAAAGCACCACTGGGTATAGGAACTGGGCTTCTGACCCTACCTACTCAGTGCAGTTTTGGACCAAGCTGTGCTGCTATGAAGACTGCTACTCTGCTAGACTGCTGCTCTGGAAGAACTGCTTTCTTGCTGTCTTGCTGCCCTCCTTACCCGGGTGAGAAGGACTGGCCCCATATCACTTGGACCCAGAACCCGAGTGACACCAAGGACTTGCTGGCTTGCTTCCTGTTTTTCTGAAGTCTCAGAGACACAAAAGACTTCCACTTCAACACCTAAAGCACTTGGACGTGCTCTGCTAAATGGTGCCAATCCAGTCCTTGGATGTGGGTATAAATTGCTACAACTGCCAAAATCCACACATCAACACTATTGCACCGCTTGGAACCAGTGCATCTCCATCAATACCGAAGCATGGCGACTGCTGCGAGGATGGAGGACACAGCATTGCCAAAGGATCGACACCGATGCATGCTTTTCTCCACTCCTCGCATCAATGTTGATGCAACTAAGGTACTGTTTCAGGGACCAAGGCTGGTCCCTGTATCAGAGGCGTGCACCACTTCGGTTGTCCTGATTTTTCAGATTTGACCCAGTCCACTGTGACCAGATAGCCCTGATTGTCACTTCATGCTTTTAAGGACTACATCTCAGTCTGTTCTTTAAAAATGTATATCTTAATTAGTTTACCTAATAGGATGTTTGTTGTTTTGGTCTTGCTTTATTCAATAAATTACGCTGTAGGTGCGGTATCTTTTTGGGTGTTGTTTTCACTGTTTTACTCTTTGAGGTGTTGCACAAATACTTAACACATTGCCTCTTAAGTTAAGCCTGACTGCTTTGTGCCAAGCTACCAGGGGGTGAACACAGGTTAATTTAGGGTTTGTTTGTGACATACCTTGACTAAAATTGTGGTTTCTGCTTGGACAGGGTGGAAACCTCTGCCAACCAAAACTCCAATTTCTAATAACAATTACTAAAAAGTATTACCTTAAATATTTTAATAACAGTAAATGTGCATCAATATATAGATTGTAATCTGTTAAATTTAAAAAATGATTATACAACATAATTGACATGATTATTATTTTCAAATACATATATTTCAAAGAATGATTTGAAAAATGAAATCAAATGGAAAATTATCTTTGTCAAAAACATGTGAAATTTGTGCATAATACACACTCATTCATATATTACTCATTCATTCACATAATAAGAGGGAGACTTTTGATTATTTTGCACAGGTTTCTATTAGTGGTTTCCATTGAATGCATAACTTGCACATGTGTGCATAAATCATGCAAACAACTATTATTCATGTTTTTGAAATTGTAAAGAAGGGCCTAAAATATGTTAATATGTAGAGAACGGTCATACGCAGTATTCATGTTTTTTGCCGAATGCTGAAAATGATAATGTAAATGAAAAGAGATACATAGTTAAAATATGTTAATTTTTAGGAAACACTTGTGCTCTCTTAAAGTTAAAGTTAATAAAACTCAGCAAAAATCTTAACTTCATTTTAAAGAGTTAGTATCAGTCCTAGGTTAAGTGTACAAAATGGTGGATTAAATGGGGTGGGACTTGTGTGAAGAAAATAATTTTACTACAAGTGTCACAAGGGATATGGAGTTGATATAGGTGTCCTGGAAATATATTATTTTGGTGGGAAAATATTACAATTTCAACATTCAAATGTGTGAAAAAAGAGAAAATGAAATTACTGGTGTAAATTACACAACTGATGTAACTTATTCCAGTTCCCATTCAATAAAATTACATAAATTTACAATTGTTTATAAACAGCATGACGATTAGATTAAGGGCCTGATTACGAGCCTGACAGTCTCAAGACCACCAGACTTGCGTGGGCAGTCAGACTGCCGCAGCTGTGCGGGGTCTGACCGCCATGTTATGACCCTGGCAGTCCGACCGCCAGGGGACCACCGTCTCCGCCTGGATCTCTCATCTCGAACAGGATGATGGCGGTCTTGGTTGTGATCAGGAAGGGTGGTGCTGAAGCCAGCACAGCCCTGCTGATTACAACCTTGTTCTTCACCAGCCTTTTCATGGTGGCCTGACCGCCATGAAAAGGTCACCGAAGAACAAGTGCAGGGGGCTACGGGGGTCCTGCACTGTCCATGCCCATGGCATCTCCATAGAAAAAGAGAGGTGGGGATTTCCACTCATAAGCTTGGGAATTACAGTTAAGTTGCACTAATAAATGTGGTATTTGAACTGAGGCCCTGTTTTTGGGCTACAGTGTATGTCAAGAGAATCCTTAGAGTACATTATTATGGCATTACAAAACCGTAATGCATGGTTGGTCGCATTACGAGCGGTTTACCTGGTGAAAAATGCTGCTATCCTGCTTGGTGGTAAATCACGAAGACTGAGGGTTTTCAGACGGTGGAAGGGATGTTAACATGAGATGAATGGCCTGTTCCTGCATCAGCTCAGCCATTTTGGTTGATGGTCCATTATCAGGTGGAAAGTTTTTTGTTGGGAGAGGTTGGTTTTGAGATGCTCTTCCAAGGGGAGAATGTGTTCCTTTGGGATTTCCTCACCCACCTGTTTATTATAGGAATACCGAGCAGTGCTACTCATCCTTTATACACCATCCATAAGTGGACTCGTAAAATTTTGAATTAGTTCTGAACAGGTGCACCCTTCATTCGCTGCTGTTGTGATGCTTCTGTCCATCCATAATGCCAGGAAAGGCTTAAAACATCAGTGCTTTCATGCTGGTTGGAGAAGCCAGCCTTTTAATATTCGTCGGTGGCTCCTATAAAAAAAAAGTTTTGTCTATCTCCAGACTTGGACTACTGTAGCCAGTTTATATAATGAGGGTTCTGATGGTATGCCACATAAGAATATAAAGTGCTGCAATCATTTAACGCAAGGCACATTTCGTGTATAAATTTCCTTTAGCAATGCCAAGTTGTTAAATATTAAATTAAAGTTTTTGTGAATGCTTTAAAGATTCTATTGTCTGTGAACTTAATCAAGACTTTAATAGGTTTGAAGAATTTCTGAACTTTGAAATCGGAATATGTCAACTTAATGTTTAAATCAAAGGCTCATTTGACTTCTCGATAGAGCCACCTTGGTTTTTCAGGCTGAAAGTATACGAGGAGCGATAGAATGACCCTTGTCTGTGTTGTCAGGTGCAATGTATTTCTAGTTGAGAGTGTCTTTCAAAAATATGGCCTTAGTGGTATGAATAAATCAGAAAGCAAACATACTGTGGTTGTGAATTAATACTGGGGTTTCTTACATGAGGCTGCTGTGAAGGTATTTTCTCATCTGCTTTTACTGCACTGATATTTTAAAAATCTTCTATGATGTCAGAAATGTTGTAGAGTAAAATATGCATGATAATAGATGAAATATGCATTAAATATACATCAAAGTAAAATAGACATTGCGAAGTATGCACAATAAAAATAGGTCGCACATGAAAAGGTTGAACAATGGTTTTATTTCAATGTCCCAGGAACCCGCAGAGAATTAAAAGAAAATACATCTGAATATAAATCAGAGAAGAATATATAACAGGTGATTATCTACCATCCCCAAGGGCCAGACATAATTGCAAAGAAGGAGCTTGACATTTTAGCCTTTTCTTCTCAGCCAGTTTGATAAACTGCCCTCCTCCGAAGGATAAAAGAAATCTGAAAGTCTGCTCATAAGTACCTAGCTTGCATTATTACAATTTCTTACTACCTGAAACAACAGAGATGGGTCTTGGCGGTAATCTCCTAAATTAATGGAAGAAAAGACTGTGCAAAAGAAATTGGAGTCAATGTTCCTTAAAATATTTACCATAAATAGCTTTTCTCACTAGTCTCCAAAATCTCCACAGTAACTGGTATATGAATATTGTACAAACAGTTTTAGCTAGCCATGCCAGCAGAAGTGCTGTTCGTCATGACATGATACTCATCAGCTTTTAGTTGCATTCACCTCACATTGTTTTGCTCTTTTATTCCAGTTGCAAAGTCGCCTGCTGCGTGCACCCCACACTTGTAGACATTGGGAGCACAGTGAACATGGGTTTACCATTTGTATCCATCACAGTCATAGCCATTGTGTAGGCAGTAGTGCACAAATTACATTCTTCATGAGGGTCAAGAATGTCCTTTCAATTTGTGGGGAGAGGACGTGCTTTTTACATGAGGGTTGATGTATGCACTTTGTTCATTTTCATAAGGTGATATCAGACAGGAGCATTATATGTACTGCGTCTTCTGAACCTCTGCTTGTATATTAGCATCCCAGGCCCTCACTTGTTTTACTGATGTCTCGGGAATCTGGAGAAGAAGCACTGGATGTTTCCTGTCTGGATTCAAGGAGCTCTATGAGCCTGGTGCCTGGCACTCAGGCAGGTCCAATCACCCATTAACTAATCAGAATACCTGCAGTAGCCATTAGCAAGGGAGGAGTGGGTGAGCAAGCCCAACCTATGCCCTGGCACGAACCACACTTGTTGCCGAATTGGTTGCTTTACAACATAGCATCTGGTATCCCTCATTCAAGATCAGTGGGGAACGCTAACCCACTTCTGCAGGTCCTATAGCTACATGTATAGCCCCTCCCATTGTTACTGCATATATAATTAAGTATGTAAGACCAGTTTCGTGTGAGTGCTTAATAACTATTGAAGATATGTAACTGCTATTGGGTGTGTAAGCACAGAGCTTCTTCCCTGTACTTTTATTTGCAAGTTGTGTGTGGCCATCTTTAGAAAGTAAGGGACACGTTTATCAATATTTCACACAGTGCAGCACAGCAGAGTAATGCAAAGCAGCAATTTGTGCTTCAATGCACTACCCTAGACTTATCAAGCCACGCAGGGCCACACAAGGTGGCCTTGTATGGCTTAATAAATCTAACTTATTAGTTGCATCGCCACTTGCGCCCCTTTGTGTGCATCAAGGGTGACGCAGCTACTTAATAAATATGCCCCTAAGTCTGTGGAACGTTGTGGTCAAACCAATTGAGACAGATTTGTAACTGTGTCCAAATGATTTGAGAAGAGTTGATACTTTGACAATTTGGCCATTCAAAATTTAACTTTTTCACACAGCTCAGAGAACCAGCAGTGGAAAAGGCAAGGGCGGTGGGTCTTGCTTTAAGGTGCTAATCCATGCAAACATAGGCATATGCAAAGGTGCGCACACTATGTGCTGTGTCTTTGTGCAAATGCTTTCTTCTGTGTCTGCTATATCTGTGCCTTGCTTTGTACTCCCCAGGATTTTAGTGCAATAAAGGCAGAGGCATGGAAGGTACAGAAAGAAGAAGTTAGTAAAGAGACACAGCATAACTATTTTGCATGTAATTGTGCATGCCTTTGCATGCGTTAGCTCATTAAATCCAAATCTATTGGTTTGTTAATGCCTGTTCTTTCCTTTATTCTCTCCCTCTCTTTTTCACTCTGTGTTCCTGTAGTCTAGTTTGCTGGTAATGACGGCCTGGTTGACGGCTTTCCTGTAGTTGTTAGGTACACACTTGAATATCTTTTTCAGCATCTTCCAGGTGTGGAAGCAGGCTGTGGTGATGGCGTTGACCTTGGCAGACATGTCCAGCTTGCTGTTGATAATGATTCTGATGTTTCATGTTTGTGGGCTGGGGTGGGTCCTAGGCCCATAGGCCACCCGGTGCAGTAACACAGTGAGATATCCTTTCTGAAAATTACTACCTTGCTTTTATCTGAGTTTGAGGTGTTGGCATCCACTTCAGTCATGCACAAGTTTAAGTTGTTCCTGGTGTTGGGTTTTTTGTCCAAGAGGGACAAAATCAGTTGTGTGTCATCGGAGTTGGTAAGTGTATCAGTGTTGTATCTGCCAGTGGCATCATGTAAATGTTGAAAATGATTAGGCTGAGAGAGGAACCTTGCAGGAGCTTAAGGGATTTGAAGGAGTGAGGTGGTAAGTTGAATGTTTGTGTTCTTCAGGTAAGTAACATTCATATCCACAGGAGGGCAGGTCCTTGGAGGCCAACCTTGTGAAGTTGTCTGATCCTGATGGAATGGGAGACTGTGGCAAAGACTTCAAAGAGGTCGAGTAGAATGAGGGACCAGAGTAGAATCCGGATGTCGCCTGTTGCTGCTATGAGGGCTGTATCTGTGGTATGGTTACGTTTGAAGCCTGATTGTGTGGTGTTGTTGGTAAAGGAGTCAATGAGACATTTGTTGATGTCTTTTTCTAGGACTTTGGATGGATAAGGAAGGAGGGAGATTGGTCAGTAGCTCACAAGTTTGGATGGGTCTGCCAATGCCTTCTGCAGGAGGGCATTGACGGCTGCTTTCTTGCAGGCTTCTGAAAATATGGCTAGGTGAACAAAGCTGTTGAGAATGGGGTGAGAGCCATGTTAAAGTGTGCAGAAGTTTTATCGAAGGTGAGGTGGTGGCACAGGTCCTAAAGGGCCCCAGGGTTGATGGTCTTCATGATTGCTGTAGTTTCCTCTGTGGTGATGGGGCTCCATGTTGTCAGGGTGTTGCTTTTGCAGGATACTGGAAGGCTAGTTGCAAGTTTGATGGGGTCCAGTTTTGGGTTGAAATTGGTGTAGATGGCTGTGATTTTGTTGCAGAAGAGGTCTGAGAGGATGTTGCTCAGTTTTTAGGTTGGGGTGATATTTGCTGGTGGTTGCTGCTAGTGTGGTGAATTTCTTAATGATAGCAAACCATTCTTTGGTGTTGTTGGAGCTGATTTTCCCAGATTTGCTGGTGGTAGTTCTCTGGGCAAAATTGAAAACTTCCTTGTCTGATTCCACCTTGCTTGTTCTCCATCTCTGTTCCAGTTATTTGCAATGCTATTTGGCCCTCTGAGTTATTTTGTGTACCAGCTAGCCTGCTTATGTGTTCTTGGTGTTTGGTTTCTTTTCTAGGGGCTAGGGTATTAGCGCACAGAGAGATACAGTTGTTAAAGTTATTGATGTCATCTGAGTGGTGGCCTGTGTGCTCTAATTGTTTTTTTGCAGGGCACAGGCCCAGTCCATTTCAGATAGATTATTCTAGTGTTTGCAGTCAGAGCATTTCATGGTGGTTCTTTTGCGGTGGAGAGTGTTCATTGAGAAGCTGACAATGGTGTGGTCAGTCCAGGTGGCAGAGAGTGTGTTGACTGTGATGGTGTTGAATGAAGTGAAGACAGGGACCAGAAGATGTCTGGCTGCATGGGTGTAGGCTGCTATTTGTTGGGTGGGTCTGAGGTTTTCAAGGGTATCGAGCAGTGGAGCTGAGCTGGAGTCTGTCAGATCTTCTAAGTGAAAGCTGAGGTTTCCTAGAAAGGTATAGGCACTGGATTCGATGACTAGTGGGGTGACAAAGCCCTAGCTCTTGTTGGTGAAGTTCGCTTGCGGTCCTGGGTGTCGGCAAATCAGAGTTCTGCATAACGTGGAGTTGGCTGTGTAGTTTGAAACTGCGGTGCTCCATGCAGTCAATTCCGGTTTCTGAGTTGATGCTGCAGCTAACAGTGTATTTGAAAGTAATGCTGATTCCTTCACTGTGTCTTTGTGGCCAGTGCTGGAAGACTGTCTTGTATTCTACTGGGATTGCTGTGGTGATGTCTGGTGTTGGAGTAGTGGCTGTGGTGGTGCATTTGGAACAGCTGGTGGTGCAAGTGAAGGCTTCTTCTGTGTTGTGAGGTGCGGTGTGGCAGCAGCGCGGAATGAGGGAGTTTGGCTGGGCATCACCTGAATTACTCTAACATAAGTAGTGATTTTGAGAGTACTAGGGATACATGAAAGGGGGTGGGAAACCCTCATTGGGGATTCCAGTATTTGTAGCCCCTAAGACTGGCTGAGCGCTCAATATGCTTTTGTGGTAACAGATTTATTGTATCCTTTTTTCTCTGCTGACCCCATTAGCTGATCTCTCATTTTCTCCTTTCCTTTGTCTCTGAAAATGCAAAGTGCAAATGTCTAGGTTTAAAGTCATATGGAGCAGAAAGCATCCTCTGTGCTTTCTGATCCTGAAACAAGCCAGCTACAGCAAGTCAGGCTGTGGCCTCTGTGGATCAATACTTGAACAATGACTGTGTACAATAGTAAGCAAACGCTACACATCTTATATGAAGAGATGGGTGCGTTACACAACTGTCTCTAACAAACTGTGTTCTGTTCTCCTTGAGAAGAAAAGGTTCAGTGAAAAAGGAAATCTGCCCCCCAATCTACAAAAGCACAGTGACAGCCCCCCTGTAGCTTGGCTGTAAGTGAGGTGTCACAGTAATAGGAAAGGAGACAGAGGCCTCTTGAGTTGTGTAGTGCTACACCAAGAAGAAGAGGCTTTGCATGTTAGAGAAGGAGGAGCAGCACTGTCAAAGCAGGAGGGTGGAGAGGACATGATCTATCAAATGAAGTGGAACATGTCTCTGCATTAGTGCCAAAAAAGATGTGTGTGTGTGTGTTTTTGTCTGTGCGTGTGTGTGTGTTTGTGTGTCAGTCTGTTTTAATTGCCTTCATGACAGTGAAAATAAATGCTTCCCAAAATATAATTATTAATTATGTTATGATTATAAATTATTTATCCATTATTTAGAAAAATCATAGTAGAGTGCAACTGCCCTGGGAACTCACTGGTTATTGTCTTCTAGAGTGTTTGTTACACTGACTTTACAGATGAAGAGAACTTTGCTAATAGTCATTTGGCCTAACTGGTGTTATTTTATCTCAATTAATGATTTAACCCCTTGTATCCTGGCTCTAATGTATTAGCTCAGTTTATAACTGCTGCTCATAACAAAAGGGCATGGCATAAAACAAGTATGCAGATGTGCAGTGTGTAATATGCTAGCTATCATCATTGTTGAGGGAATGCAGGTGCAGCTTGACCCACTCAAGGCCTCATCTCTGGTGAGTAATGGCCTCTCCCTACATTTAACAATAATAATAAATGGTATACTATGGTAATGGACTCATCACAAGTATTCACTTAGACAAAACATTGCCTCTTGCGCAATGCCTCAGCAATTAATCTAGCACATGCGATTTCAATGTCAAAAAGTAGAAAATACATTCCCTGCACAAATGTAACTCCATGGGACCTCTTTTAAAGACATACATTGGTTACTACCAGCAGCAAAATCAAATTGAATGGAATTAACCCATTAAGTGTCAGGGTTAAGTGGCACTTATACCTTCAGAATACTTTACAGATCCATATATCCACATACCATCCTCCTTACCCAACTTTGGGCCTGATTTAGAACTCAGCACTAGGGTTACTTCATTACAGCGGTGACGGATATCCCATCCTCTGAAATCTAAAACCCAGTATATCCAATGGGATTTAGATTTCGGTGGACGGGATATCCATCACTGTTGTGACAGAGTAACCCATTGAGTTCTAAATCAGGCCCTTAATTCTTGTCATCATAAGCATGTGGGATGTGTAAGATTTCTAGAGAGGTTTGGTCTTGTCTGGCATTTATGTAGTATCTCTCTGGATTAGTTTTTCGGTCCACAGATCCTTCAACTAAATATAGACTTAGCTGCGGATATGCCCCGACCTTCCTCCAGCATACCTTGATAACAAGAGTCACAGATTAGGAAAGTTGATAACTTTGGATAAATAACTCTCTGTTCATGATTTTCAATATATAGCAGCAGTTTAAAATTTTGAGGCACTTGCAGTAAGTACGCTTTCCGTCCTGCCTTCCAAGATGTAAGGGAAAGTAGAATAAGCAAGTTACGTTTTTCATATGTTCTAAAAATGCAAATCATGTTTGACCAATACATGAGTACAAGGACAGACTGATAAAACATCTTTTCAGACCACATAGGTACATACTTCAGGAACATTCTTCTTCAGAACACATTTGAATAAGAGATGCAAGTGATCACAAAATGTAGGGTCTGATTTATGGTTTGGCGGTATGCACTCAGTCCTCCATGGTGCCGAACATTATGCCTGCCACCCTAATTGCCAGTGAACTACCATATTTAGAGATTACCACAATCATGTGTGATCTTTGTACCTTCAGAGGAACCACGGTCACAACAACTAACTAATGACTCCCACACTGAGGGAGTTTACTCCCTTTGTTTGGACTCATTATTTTAATTTTTCTGTTGGTGACAGACAGAAAAGAGATCAGACGTTCAACCCTAAATAGTGCTGGTGTGCTGACTGACTTCAATGTCCAGCACTCTGTCAGGCTGTTGGACTAAGCTTTCCATCGAGGGAGCTAAGTGGGAACTGCAGCCAGAAAGTTGGTGGTCTGGCTGACTCTACATAGGGCAGGTGGACCAAGAGGTTGGCAAACAGGGTACTCCATCATCTTTACTCCATAAGTAGATTTTTTTATTTGTCAAGTTCAAATATCATCCAGTACCAAGTACGGAATTCTTTTTGGACTACCACATCTTAAAAACAACCTCATTGATGACATAAATTATCAGGCACATGTATGTTATCTGTTATTATAAAGCATCACACAGTTATATGCAAGCATTGTAATATACTGAATAACACAAGATGAAAAATGACTTTTTGAATGAGGCTACAAATGGTATTTCCTCTCTCCAAAGAAACATCTTGGGAATTAACTCCACAAGGGAGTTTTCTGATAAATATTCAGTTCACATGAAAATCATATTAACTATTCATCAAATAATTGAACCTGGAAGTTTCTATCCCATATCTTCCATGTCAATGTACCAAAACAATGCTCTTTTATTCAAAGATATGCAGACATCCACTGAATGGGAAATCAAACCATGGGATTCTTAATTAAACCTAATTTTACCTCTGTATCGCCAGCCTTTCTAAGGGCAGTAAAAGTAAACCCAGCTAGATAAATAAGAACTTCTGTCAGAGTTTTAAGGACCCTGCTTTGAAGTGGCCTGGCCAGTGAGCAATGCGTTTGTTAATCTAACATCTCCAGGGATAAGGAAACTAAAATAAGTTTCATGAAAGGCCTATGGAATGGACATGAAAAAAGACTTATACTGATTCATTTGTCAGTATTTCTATCTTGTCAACTCCTGAATAGGGCAAAAGGAACCACGTGGGGGGCTCTGAGAGAAGTTCTGTTGTCACACATGAACAAGACCGATGAGGGCCAGAAACATAAATGTCAATCTTCTCAGGTTTTGTTCATGGGCCATAAGTTTAAAGGAAGACATCAGGTTTAAAATTTTCATGGAATCTCTGAAGGTTTTCTTCAATGTCTGAGATCACAGGGTGAAAGTTCCAGGGGGAAGAGCCATGAGTGTGGAGTGAGCGTTTCCTTGCTTACTTGTTTCTTGTTGGTTGGTGATCCAGGAATTGTTCAAGCCCATCTTGAGCCGACTGTCTAGCACTGATTTCACCCACGGTGCAATTGAGCTGGACATCCAAAATAGAGCAGGGCTTAACATTCTAGGGCCTAACTCTTATCCTTCTAATGCAGTTTTTAAAAGACAAAGAAAAGCTAAATGCTTTTCTTCTTCAAGGTTTACTTCTAATACCTTTTTAATTTGACACGGTCTTTATCATTTGTTTAAAGGACATGAAATGTTGCAAGTGGTCAGCAATTTATAACATTGCAAATATATAGCAGCGAAGAGCAACCGCAAGTACCACAGGGTGAATATTCGTGTAGGGAGGAATCCCCAAAACAAGTGTGAGTAGTATCTGACTGTCTCAATATTCCTGTTGACATGCAAGATGAAGGAAAAGTCGGAATCAAACAAGTCCCTTAAGTTCTTCCTTTTCTGTATGTGAAGTGGGCATGGGGAGATAAGCAAGATGGTGGTTCAATTAGCAGAATTCCAGCAATAGAAATACTAAGACAGAGCTTGTTTTGTACCACTTAGTCATGTTTCCTTGATAGGCGGGACAAAATTTGATGCCTTTCCAACCTTAGAAAACTTTATTATCTTCTGATCCTGTTCCGGCCATCATGCCCTATGAGACAAAGGGAAGTATAGTGAGGGACAGGGGTACTGAAAGGCAGGACAGGGTGGTAGGTACCACCCCTAATTGATGCCCTTGTGGATCTGCAGCATTGAGTTCTATCCTGACATGAGGACCACTTGGTTGTCCATTCTGATGAGGACTGAAGAGATGTCCATAAGTACCAGGATGCCGGTCTCTGTCTGGTCCAAGGAGATGAGACGTTCTTCCCATATATTGAGCAGTGTAGCATCTATCCCACACTGTGGCTAGCAATTAATTGGAATGGAAATCACTGATATTGCAGTATGACCCCTCATCTTGATTATTTGTTACTCCTAACCACACAGAGTATAAATGGAGTTTAGGGCAGGGAATGGTTAAAAAGATTGAATTTTATAAAGGTAAAGAGAAACGTCATTTTTCTGAAAGAAGGAGTGTGGCAGCAAAATGTAAGTAAGAGCATTTTGAAATCCCTTCTACATAGATACAAATAAAAGTGGCCCAATTTTTTTTTTAATTCAACATTACATTGAGACCGACTTCTAGACTAAAATGAGCCATGTACAATAGCCACACCCGTCCATAGTACAAAGCACTCTGATAAATTATGAGGATTATTGGCGCCTTAAAAAAAAGACTCCACACAAGGTATGAGAAATAGTCAATGAATGTGAGAAATAGTCAATGAATGTGACAGATGGGTAAGAGTGTAGTGAAGAAGTATACTGGTGGAGTTCCTGTCCTTAAGATAAAGAAGGAGAAAAGCAGGTCAGCCTTAACAAACATAGCTAAAAAATAACAATGATATTCTATTAGCTTTCTTCAAGGTCGTGCTGATAGACCCCTATTCACAAAGGCATTTTGGCGTACGGAAAGGTGTACGCTAGAGTGTGTAAAAGACTACTCCTATAGCACTACTTCTCCTACTCATAAATGCTTTTGTGAACCAGTCTCTTTGCAACAGTTCTCATTACAGATGACCTATTTTACAATTGTCCTTTTTCAATCCGCTTTTTGGTTACAATCCTAAACGCTTAACACTATGACAGACAACCGGTACTTAATTTATGCCGGTGTTTGGCAGTACTTAGGACAGGTAATAATTTCTAAACATTGGCACATATTTATGAGATCAGTGTCCACCACATGGTGGCACTGTGTCTAATATTTAGCAGAGCACATCAGTGGAGCATTTCACTATATAATATAGTTTTTCA
Organism: Pleurodeles waltl; assembly: GCF_031143425.1. NCBI lineage: Eukaryota > Metazoa > Chordata > Amphibia > Caudata > Salamandridae > Pleurodeles > Pleurodeles waltl. The sequence goes on from NC_090448.1 coordinate 1,131,001,682, forward strand.
AAAATGATAAAATTAGTACTTTCAGGCCATCCCTACTGATTGAGGTAACCTGAATCATCCAAAATGTCACACGCTTTTGAGTGTGAATATTAGTATGTATGGCTGGTGTTGGCATTGACATTTAGCAGCAGTGGGTGGTGCCAGCCGCTGTGGAATCCTTTGATATAAACGTGGATCCTGCCACTTAATATTTTACAATTTAAGAAATGCACACATCCTACCAGAATGTTAAATGAAGGACCCTGGCCACTGACTACATGGAAGGTGGGCTCTTCCCATGCTGAAGGAATGGGCATAATCACCATCAGTGTAGGAGATGCAGCCCAAAGGCATGTTTTTTTTAACTCTGCTTTCTCCCATTGGCACTCTTATCTTGCTTTTTCTTCATCCTTCTTTATCCTTTTCGTGCCGCTATTTCTTGCTCTAGGTCCAATTCTGATGATGAAAAGTAAGTACTTGTCCTATAAAAAGAGTGCTGGTGCCAACCATCTGCAAACACTGTCTCAGATTAACCATGGTTTAAGACACATTTGCTAAACCACTGAATACCTTGACAATTAATGCTGGTTTGTTTGAAAAAGGACAGATTTACTAACATATTGTAACTTTTTAAACTTATGATGAAGGGGAATTTGTGTTAGTTGAACTCTACCTACACCAATATGACTGACAAAATATATTGCTGCTCGAGTGCTCATGCAGAAGATTGCGTTTTGATGACTTTATGAGACATTTCTAACATCTCTGAAATATTTTTAGACCAGGACAAATCTTTGCATGTAGTAAGGTACGAAAGTAGGAGAGTGAAGTGCTATTTGACAGAGTAACTGACATCCAGGCTGAGGAATAACCAGCAGTTTATTCTGGTTGTGTTTCTAGATATCCTCTATTCAGTAAAAAAAATAAGAGATAGACTTCTAACAACTGGTATATCAACAACTGTAAAGAGCATTTAATTTTTGAAAACAACACTTCCCAGAGGAAAAGAAATACCCTGAGGCAGGACCTGGTACAGTGGTATCCTACTACCTTCAGGTCCACTGCATTGAAGTACAACTACATTAATGCCACTAGCTACTCTGTATCACTGAGGTGCATTTCACTGTATTTTAATACTACATCAACACCATTATGACAATCCTATCATTAAATCAACCTTTTTAAATTAGACTAAATGAAATTCATTGTATTTATTTAATTTAATTAGCAATGGCAACCCTCACCCTTAATGACTGTTCTTAAATTAAAAACCCTCCCGCACTGCTCACAAATACCACCAATGACCCAGCACCACACCAGATGCTGAAGTCCTGGACCCCCATCACCAAACAGGACACCAAAAGACTCATGAACTCCATCCACTTGGGAGCACCCTCAGATCCGTGACCTCAGCACATCTTCAACCTGGCCAGCATCACCATAGCACCTGAGCTCTGACGAACTATCAACCGATCCTACGAGACCGCCACATTCCCATCAGATTGGAAGCACGCCGAGATCAACCTGCTACTGAAGAAACCACTGCCGACCCAAGGGAGCTGAAGAATTACAGACCGATCTCTCTGCTCCCTTTCCCAGCCAAAGTAACGGAATAGGCCGTCAACCAGCAACTAACCGAATTCCTCGAGACACACCAAATCTTAGACCATTCCCAATCCGGATTCAGGAGCAACCACAGCACCGAAACAGCACTGCTAGCAGTCACCAACGACATACATGCCATACTAGACCATGGAGGTACGACCACACTCATCCTCCTTGACCTCTCTGCTGCATTCAACACCGATTCCCCACCCCACCCTCTGCGCCAGACTCCACAACGCTGGCATCCAAGTTAAAGCACTGGAATGGATCATATTCTTCCTCACCAGAAGAAAAGAGTGGTCGATTACGAATTGGGCGGACGGAAAAGCCCATCCCCCGGAGTTCGGACGGTCAGGTTGCCGCCAGTGCAGCTGCCTTCCTGTGCTCCCCATTAAGAGTTTGTCACTTGGTCAGCAGGTGGAAACAGTGTTTGTGCCCGCTGGCCCAGCAGGAAATGGCCTACAACATTGACGCCGGATCATCATAGAGCTGGCGGCAAAGCTGTAGTTCTTACGATGCAGCAGCACCTGTTATGATGTTCACTGTCTGCGAAGCAATGGGGCTGGCCAGGGGGGCCCCTGCACTGCCCATGCCAAGTGAATGGGGCACTCTACACCCTGTCTCCACCAGTCTTTACATGGCTGCTTGCAGCGCTGCCATGGCGGATTAGGACCGTCAGCACTGCCAGCCCCTCCTGTGGAGGTAAACTGGTGGTGCTGGCGGTCTGACTGATAACACAGTCGTATTGTGGCGGTCGGACTGCCATAGTGGAGCCGTCCGACTGCCACCAGGGTCGTAATGACCCCCAGAGTGTCACACTGACGTCGTTCACTTCAGAACCCAAAGATACATGCTGTGGAGTAACCCCAAGGATCATCACTGACACTTTCCAACATCTATATGGTCCCGCTAGCCAAGATCACCATACAAGGGCTAAACATCATCTCCTATTCTGATGATTGCCAACTGATCCTCTCCCTGCCCGACGACCCTGTGAAGGCCAAGAGAAGTTTCCACAATGAGATGAGAGCAGTCGCCGCCTGTATGAAAGCCAGTTGCTCAAACTCAACTCGAACAAGACAGGGATCCTCGTAATCAGCTCCACCCATTTCACCTGGAGCAACTCCTGGTGGCCCATCACACTGGAAAAATGCCCCCACCCCCATGGACCACGCACGCAATCTAGGCATCATCCTGGACTCCTCACTATCCATGACCCACCAAGTCAATTCCATCTCCTCGTCATGCTTCCACACCCTCCGCATCCTTCGAAAGATCTTCAGGTGGATCCCCTCCGACACAAGGAAGTCAGTCACCCATGCACTCATCACTAGCAAACTGGACTACAGCAACACACTCTATGCCGGCATCAACAAGAAATGGCAATCAAGGCTACAAAGAATCCAGAATGTAGTAGCCAGACTCATCCTGGACATTACCCGACACAGCCACATCTCCTCCCACCTCAGAGACCTACACTGGCTCCCAGTCAACAAGCGCATCACATACAAACTCCTGATCCACACCTACAAGGCACTACACAACATAGGACCAGCATACCTCAACCTCCACCTCGCCGTCTACGCACCCAATAGACAACTCCGTTCATTTTAGCTCTCCCTCGCATCTGTTCCTAAGATCCGGAAAAGCACAGCAGGAGGAAGATCCTTCTCCTATCTCGCAGCCTGGGCTTGGAGCATGCTACGCAAACTCAGGCTGACAGCATCACAAGCAGTTCAGGAAAGACTTCAAGACCTGGCTCTTTGATTGAGCAGCACGCCCACAAACAGTGCCTTGAGACCCTACGGGTGATTAGCTGCTCTTCAGAAATGATTGATTGATTGTTTGATTGATTGTTTTTATACATAACCCTATACCAAACTCTTAAAAAATTATATTAAATGAAAAACATTTAAATCAAGTATCTGTTAATTTAATACACAATGAATTTGCATCACATCAATGTAGAATAACAGTATACATTTTAAGTAATTATAAATAAACAAGTTAGTTTATTTGAATAATATCCATAACTTGATCCCAATATGAATCTTCTGCTATTCTGCAATTTGGCTGTAATTTGGCAGTAGTTTGTCTTACTTTAAATATAATATAACGTAAGCCTATCATTTATGTCACCCTTATTAGTCTATAGCAAATAATTTCAATAAATTTAAATTCGATTATTTTCAAATTAATTCAATAAGTAACTATAGTCTGCTTCATAAGTAATTGCGACTGATTTTATTCAAAATTAATTAAATTGTTAACCCTAATCCAATCTCTCAGTCTATTCCATATATATTTGAATTTAATGACATCAAAACAAAAATCTAACCTTAAGCTAACTGGGACATAGATCCAAAAAAGTAAGGAGTGTGGAGTAGTGCTTACCTGAAATCCACACTAGCACCTGAAGCAGGAAACAAAATAATTAATCAAAAATAAAAACAAAGAGAGGAAGAGACAGAACAAATACTTCTGTTCACCCCACTGGAGAAACCAATAGAAATAGAAAGAAAGGAATGACAGCAGAGGGAGGAAGAGGAGGCATGGCAAAAAGGAGGAAAAAGAGACATGGGGGAGCAACGAGGAAGCCCAAGAAAGGAGGAAAAAGAGATGTGAAGGGAGCAGCGAGGAAACTCATGGAAGGAGGAGAAAACAAATGAGACAGTGTATGGATGTATTGGCCTCAAACCCAATCAGCACCATGGACACAGGAGACAAACACCGAAGAGCCTCCTGCAGAGGAAATATTCCAGAGAGGTCCTCAGTACGGCCACACTCCAGGAGGAGAGTGGCTTACCCAGCTGAGTGCACAAAGGCAAAACTAAATAGGTGGCAATTAGAACAGACTGACAAAATAATAGCCAAAAGTGACAATCTTTTCTATAAGTTTGATGCTACATAGATTGCGAAGGCATAGAAAAGAAAGTGTATGCAAAGTGAGAAGACCCTACACAGAGAAGTCATAAAGCATACATCTACTACAGAAAAAGTGTTGACCTGAGATGCAGACAAAGAGACTCCTTTAGAGAAAAGGGAAAAACCTGCTCAGTTGTGAAATATGTGACTTTTTATTTTATTAAGGTAGGACCATGATGTTTTTTTGGTGAGACTGCAGAGTGGTTATACCGATGCTTATTTAAAGGAAGACTGGAAGACTAAAGGACCCCTTAGGTACCGCCCTTGCTAAGGGGATGAGAATCCACCTCCAATAATAACCACAATCCTTTTCAGGGTGAACACTCAGATGACTAAATGAACTTGAGATCAAATCCTTCATAGCCTGTGGCTTGAGGCAATGTGTACATTATTTATGCAGTATTCAAACACTGAGTCAAAACACAACACAAGAAAAATCCCAAATGAGTCACAAAAATAGAGTAGATTTTAATTAATAAAATGACACGAACACAACACAAATTCTATACGTAGAACTGGAGTTATGAATTTTTAGAGGTTAAAGTTCAAAATAGTGCCAAAAACTGTTAAGAACTAGCCACGATCATCTGTTTCTGACTGACCGTGAAAAGGACAAGGTTTAAGCTGCCTGCAGTGAAGCACAGGTTAGATAAGAAGCACCAGGTTTGTGAAAACTTCCACCTTTGGAATAGGGCCTACTTTACAGTTTAGCTGACGGGTTACTCCGTCACAAATGTGACATATATCCTGGCAGCTGTACTGCAATCTCAAAAGGTTATTATGGGATCGTAATATGGCGGACGGGATATCTGTCACGTTTGTGATGGACTAACCCCCTCTGTCAAACTCTAAATCAGGTTCTTAGTCTCTGGAATGAAAGTCAAAAATCCCCAGTGGGGCAAGGCAACAGGCTATGCCCGAAGAGGGTGTTTTTGAATAGCCAATGGTGAAGTCTCAGTGAAGAAGTGAATTTTGGCAAGATATCACTGAGTGCAAAAATTTGAATTTCTTTCCAAGAGAAAGTCGCTGCCCAGGTATAGACTATTCATGTCTTTGACAAGTAGAGATTTTTGCCTTTGTATTTAGGGTCTCATTACGAGTTTTGCTGTCCTAACACTGGCAAACTTGCAGTGGCGGCAGGGCTGCCTCAAACCTGGTGCTCCGACCATGAGATTACGATTGTAAATAGCCCCTTAGTCATTTGTTTTGGGGTGCAGATTCTTCTAGCGGGCAGGCTTTAGGTAAAGAGGGCTCCACAAGGCCGGACACCTTCTTAATGAGGTCCAGCTGATTCACATTTGCTGCTGTGGAAAGGAACACAGGAGGAACAACCAGAACCCTAGAACCAGTGATGATGCACATTCGTCAGATTGGCTTGGAAGAGTGGTCCTGGTCCCTCATTGGTTCTCAGAGGAAAAAGTTGACAAAAGGTTTTTAAGTCCCAGAATTCATGAAACTTTAGAAAGATCACATCAAGACTCACTCCAGCAGAAGCCAGCAGCAGGGTCCATGGCAGGTCTAATTGGAACTGGTAATTCGGGAATGCAGGAAACGGTCTCTTGGAGCTTGTTGTGTCCCTGTAGCTCAAACATAACATCAGAAGTACAGAAGGTCAGCCTTATGACCTTTGGAATTAACTTCTTAGTCCTGGGTACAAGAAGGAAAGCAAGTCCAAATTTTAAAACTCTTCTCAAGTCACCAACAGCAGGCCCAATCCTTTTTGGTTCTTCCACAGGTCAAGAAGTGATCTGGGGATGGTACTGTGGGTGCCACATTCAAGATGAGGATGGTACTGTTTGTGTCAGACTGTGGATAGGGAAAGCTCCTACCCACCTCCTGAACAGTGGAGTAAAAGTTCCCAGGGGTGACCAATCCCACTTTTGTACCACTTCCTGTGTGTTTTTTTATTATCACAATGAGTACTGGCCTGATTTAGATATTCGCAGATGGGTTACTCTATCACACCGTGACAGATATCCCGTCCTCCAAAATCTAAATCCCATAGGAAATAATGGGTCTTAGACTCTGGAGGACGGGATATCCGTCACCATCGTGATGGAGTAACCCATCTGCCAATATCTAAATCAGGCCCTAAGTGACTTAACATAAGCTCTGTGGAGGCCTCTGGAACAGAGAGGGAAGCTCACATTCTGTCTTGAGCAACCTCTTACGGTGTTTTGGGAGTGATTTTATACTTTTTATCATCATGTCCCCAGAGGAAAATCAAAAGGATGGTGGAGGAAGAAAGAAGATGCATTAGTTCAGTGAAAAGGAGTTGGATGTACTAACAGAAGAATTTGTTTCTCACAATGAAAAGTTCATTTAGCATTCAAAATTCCCCAAAAATGAAAATTTGGAAGGGATACAGGACAAAATTACATTAGCGAGAGGGATGCAGAGTACCACTGAGGAGATTAGGAAACAGTGCTATGATCTGTGTTACCAAAACAAGGAAAAGGTGGCAGAGAGGCTGCCAGAGGAACTGGAAGGTGGCCTCAATCCACCCACCACCCATACCTCTTCAATTCCACGTTTAGTCCACTTTGTAGCCAGAAAGCATTGTGAACCTAATTGACATACATTGACACAACTGCACCACCAGTACTTAAATTAGTAATACTAATTTTTTATCTTGTAGTTAGAAATGAATTAAATAGTAACTGACTAACAATTCAAAAATAACTCAGGAATAATTTGTTATGAAAAGATCTTTCGTATATCAGCAGTCAATAGCGAGTTTACAACTAGTTTACAACCAGCTACCAGATCACTAAACATTTGTACATCTCTACCCAAGTACCCCTTTTTAGCAGTTGAGTAGGAGGGTAACAATGCAGAGCAGACCAAGGCTTGATTAAGGTATACACTGTGGCCTGGAGAATTGGAACCCAGCAGTGCAATAAACAACACTTTATATATTTCGGTCTTGTCAGTATATTTAAAAAAAAAAAATACAAGTACTTCATTGGTTGCAAAACTAGATACTATGCGCAGATAAACAAATATGTACAGAACGGCAGGTGGAAATACCTATGGTGACACACTCTGAAGACCTTCACATCCTACAGGGACTGCTTACTAAAGATTGCAAATTATAAGACCTTTAGCCATAATTTGTTAACATTGAAAGTATTTCAAGATCATGCCAAGAAATAAGCCCCAAATGTGACTCACATTAACATGGGGGTTGTGCAGTGATTTAACCTCACATTTTTATCACTTTTTCCTTTGAGATAGAGCAACGCCCAAGAAAAATATCCAGTGATTGGACAAGAAACCCTGATTTGGTTTCCAGGTATGGCTGTACTGGTCATCGTATATTGCTTAAGACGGATAGGTTGTGGTCAGAATACTTGTACCTTGAGTAGTTGTTTATTTGTCACAATAAAATGGACCTTAAGCACACCTAAGAGAGATTTCACATTTAACTCATTTAACATTTGAAGTCACTGATAACCTAAGCGATTCCACGAGCTGCAATGTAGGGCTCCTTTCAATAACCATGAACAGGTAGCTTCTGGTAATTCTTTTTTTCAAATGTTCAAATATTTGAGTAATAAATAGCAGTGTTTCCTCATTGTTAAGCATGAAGTCTCTAGGGAAAAGCCCTGGTTTTATGTGAATGGGGGCAACTTCTATTTTTTCTCACGGAACTATGTCGGTTTGGACGAGACTTAAATTTTTTCCACTGACTCAGTCCAACTATTGACAGACTTCCTTTCTTGATTAGAAATGCTGTTCTTTATGAGCTTGACAATTATTGAAAATTTCAGATTTTGTATCTCTGTATCCATGCCTTCATGGAAAACTGCAAATATTTGTCTGTATTGCCTATTCTAATTTTTGTAAATAAAACTTTTAAATCTTCGTTGCTCTGAAACTCAGTTTTTGGGAGGTCTCAGTAACTATTTTTGATTTGCCCTGCTAGTTGGTTGGGCCTGATGTCGGATGGAGTGATGTTTCTCAATACAGAGGTAAATTAGGGGTATTTTCAAATATTGGGGTTCAGCTTATTATTGGGCTTCAGGCAACAGGTCTTGACTCTATTATGCCATTTAATAATATGAGAGGCAAGATCCCAGGATTACTATAAACAAAGTCTTCAAGGCCCACTCCCACAACTACACAGGCAAAGGCCACTCTGGGAATAATTCAGTACCCACAGTCCCCAAGTAGTAGCAAACTATCAAAGGGTCAATTGTGCATGGCATGTGTCACTGACACACATGCACCTATGTAATTTACAGTAATTTACGGCACCTACGAGAGTAGTATGAACCTTTACTGGTTACTACCACCTGTTGCATGGCCTTGGCTGTGCACTCTCATATGGATCATTCCCTCCACACACATAAATGTATCATTAGAATCTCTCATGCTCATAGAAACGTCTATAAGAATCTAAATGATGCTAGGCATGGGTGTACTCAGCACAGGGCTGCTCACACCAATAATCACATCCACTGCGGAAGCCGGGTGCAGGCGTTGGTAATAATGGTCACCAGTAGGCGCTCACTGCTAGAGGTGCTCAGGCAAGCAGTCCTACTGGGAAAATTCAGAGGCAAGGAGAGGAGAATTAAAAGTTGGCTGCTGTGTGTTTATGCTTTCAATAACCTTGGCACATATACCCACTGACTCACACTGGCGGTACTTGCCATTCTGCCATAGTAATGCCACTAGGCTCAGGTGCTGCATCTCCAATACTATCACCCAGATGTGAACTCTCAAAGCCAACTCATGCTTTGTGCTGTTTCCTGATGACTCATGGCAAACATACTCACTGGGCACTCAGCACCTGCTATGTCTGTAACATTGCACTTAATCCGTGCCCTTAACCATCCCATTGACTTTCCACAAATACATCAGAGATGTTTGTACCTAGTACACCCTGAGGCCCTCCCTTGGGACATTATCCTGTGATGTATCGGAATTTACCTTCCCTTCATCACGTGCATCCCTCATCCTCCTAACTCCCTCATTCAAATTGTCTATCGACAGAAGACGCACTTGTTTCAAAATCAACCATATGTCTCCTGGTGATAATACAAAGCTATCACATGCACTTTGTAGTGTGAAAGAAACTTTACCATCGGACATTGCCACTGACAGACCATAAATAGGGAGACGAATTAGCACATTTGAGAGTCTGTCATCATCATCTAGAGACATTCGTATTAAGTACATGTGTGATGACATCTATATCAGAATTGTAGTGCCCGGATAGAACTGGATACTGGCTTTGACAAATGTTGGCAGTCTCACAGGATAATCCTTCTGACGTACATATTTATCTGGGTCAATGATGTGGGTGATCAGGTTGCTGCGGCTTCAGCATGACCTCATCTCAATGGGCTTTCATACGGTGGGGACATGTGTGGCTTCAACACACTTTGAGGCCTTGAAGTGCCCAGGGCCGTGAGGCATAAGGTACATGAAAGTGATACTCACACAAACATACCTCTCCCTCCTTTTCATCAGAGTAGGTTCATCAAAAGCACAGACTTTGACCTGTTCTTCAAACTGATCATTATTGTAAAATGTTTTGGAAAATATCGCCAGAAAACGTATATAAATAGGCATACCTATAGGAGATAAAAACCCCTTTTCTAAATTGGAGTTAAAGTTTCATAAATAAAATACACATAAGCATGGAATCTGTAAATATTTGCTTAATAAACAGTGTGCCATTATTGCATTGTTAACAGGATTAGGGGTTCAGAAATGCAAGTGCTAAGATTTAAATAGGCCTAAACTACTGTTGAAACATTCGAAACTGACTTTTAGAACAGTAATTGAGAATATCTATTAGACTTCTCCTTTGGTTCCCGGATTGACATATATAATTGGTCACTGAGTATTGAATCTTCAATCCTTAAGTGCTTTGGCATATATAAAATGCCTCTCTTCTGGACACTACATTTAATTGTTTTAGAATGAGAGCACTCCAGCTGTTCTGTAACAGGACTAAAAGGGGCAAAAGGAACAAAATATGGCACTCATCTTCAGGTGTCTGATCACCACAAGGGCAACAGGTCTTGACTCCATTATGCCATTTAATAGCATGAGAAACAGGAGCATTCTAAATCCAAAGGTCATGTAACAAGGCTAAATACCTGTAGACTTCTCCTAATATCCAGGTAAATCTTCCTGCCACAGTTTCTTGTAGAATATACTGTAATTCAGGGGCACTATTCTGTTTCCGCCTTTAATTTTCAACCCATAGTTTGTGACATATAAATCCAAGCCTCTGCCTTTTGGTGGGTTGCCATATTATGGGCTTTACTGCAGTAAATTGCTCAAAAAACTACTGAACAGAATTACACCAGTTTCAGCGCTATTGCTGTTCAAAATCCCTATAGAAAAATGAATGGGGAAAACATGTTTTGGCACTCCCCCTTTTTCTCATCCCCCTCCCTGGATGGATCACTCCAAAACTTTCCAGACAGCAGCTGACGTGAGTAGCAAATTGTTTTGGAAAGTTTTGTGAAGATTTGTCAAGCGGCGCCAACGATATAGGCATGTAAAAAAACACTTTTTATATAGAAACTATGGCCCTCATTCTGACCCTGGCGGTCTTTGACCGCCAGGGCGGAGGACCGCGGGAGCACCGCCGACAAGCCGGCGGTGCTTCAATGGGGATTCCGACCGCGGCGGTAAAGCCGCGGTCGGACCGGCACCACTGGCGGGGTCCCGCCAGTGTACCGCGGCCCCATTGAATCCTCCGCGGCGGCGCAGCTTGCTGCACCGCCGCGGGGATTCTGACCCCCCCTACCGCCATCCAGATCCCGGCGGTCGGACCACTGGCATGGGCATTGCAGGGGCCCCCGTAAGAGGGCCCCTACATGTATTTCACTGTCTGCTGCGCAGACAGTGAAATACGCGACGGGTGCAACTGCACCCGTCGCACAGCTTCCACTCCGCCGGCTCGATTCCGAGCCGGCTTCATCGTGGAAGCCTCTTTCCCGCTGGGCTGGCTGGCGGTCTGAACGAGACCGCCCGCCAGCCCAGCGGGAAAGTCAGAATTACCGCCGCGGTCTTTCGACCGCGGAACGGTAACCTGACGGCGGGACTTTGGCGGGCGGCCTCCGCCGCCCGCCAAGGTCAGAATGAGGGCCTATGTCCTAACTATAACTAATATATATATATCTGGTATCTGGAGTTAACTTTGATAGGATAGCTGCAGAAAAGCCACCTGATTGTCAGTGACTGAGCCAAAGTGTTGTGCAGTTGACTGTGTAAGAGATTGAAAATGGTGGAAATAGTGTTAGTTTTCATGGTTAGAGTAGGAATGTGTCCTAATGTGCTTGAAGCCTTCTCTGAACATGTTAAAGACAGGTATGTGACTGCTGACAAAATACCTCTACTAAAGTGTTAAATTTAGAAGAGTCCACATGTGTTAGGAAAACATCCTCTATAAGAAATGGATATTGAAGGAGTTTCTGTTCAAGCATATGTTCTGCCTTACTAGCAGATGCAGCCTTTTGTGTTGAGAATACTAAACTACCCATGCATCTAAATTTACTAGAATATTAATCTTCATCTATGTTAAAAACGGGGTCTTTCTTTGGCAGTCAGGTTACCCCTGTCCAAGCAAGGACCCTCACTCTAGTCAGGGTAAGTCACACACAATCCAAATTATCCTGTGCCCACCCACTGGTAGCTTGGCACTGAATAGTCAGGCTTAACTTAGAAGGCAATGTGTAAAGTATTTGTAGAATAAATCATGCAATAACACAGCATAGCACCACAAAAATACACCACACAGTGTTTGGAAAAATATATAATATTTATCTGATAAGATGCAGGTCAAAACAATTAAAAGGCAATAAGTATATATTGAGATATCATTGTAAAAGTGATATAAAGTGTCTTTAGTTTTTAAAAAGCAATAAATGTCTCTTTCAAGCACAAAGTACCTGGTTCATGTGAAAACTCTAGGCAAAGAACCGCAGAGGAGGAGATGCGTGGAAACAAAGGAGGTGTGCATCAATTTCTAGGGCCACACATGGCGATGCAACGTTTAGTTTTCACACAGGGACGGCTGTGCGGCCATTTGTGGTGCTCTGTCGTGGATCCTTTTTTGGGGTTGCGGAGCTTTCGAACGCCCCGGGGATGCTGCGTGGATTTCTAGCACTGACAGGGCGAAGTCACAGGGTCTGCGTTGATCCGGTGGGCATTGCATAGAAGATTCTACTGCATGGCTGCGTCGATTTCTGTCTGGAAGTCACGCTGTGTTGTTCTGGCTCGGCTGTGGGTCAATCCAGTGGGCTGTGCATCGAATTTCCAGTCGCTACGCTGGCGCTGCATCGTTCAAGTTCGGCGTGCAGTGAATTTTTCACCGCAATGCAGGCTGTACGTCGTTTCTGGCAGGCTGTGCGTCTAATTTTCGCCGCACAAGGAGTTCTTTGCAGGATGAAGACTTTTTGGTCCTGAGACTTCAAGGAACAGGAGGCAAGCTCTATCGAAGCCCTTGGAGAGCACTTGTCAGCACAGCCAGAGAACAGCAAGGCAGCAGGGCAACAGCAAGGCAGCAGTCCTTCACAGAAAGCAGTCAGGTGAGTCCTTTGGGCAGCCAGGCACTTCTTCTTGGCAGGTTGCAGGTTCTGGTTCTCTTCTCCAGGAAGTGTCTGAGTTGGTAGGGGCAGAGGCCCTATTTAAATACCCAAATGTGCCTTTGGAGTAGGGGAGACTTCAAAGAGTGGCTTAGAAGTGCACAAGGTCCCCTTTCAGTTCAATCTTGTCTGTGAGGGTCCCAGTAGGTAGTGTTGCAGTCCTTTGTGTGAGGGCAGGTTACTGTCCTTTGACATGTAAGTGTCAGGCCCTCCACCCTCCAGCCCAGGAATACCCATTCAAAATGCAGATGTATGCTAGTGAGGGTGAGTCTACTGTGTTTGGGGTGTGTCTGAGTGAATTCACAAGAGAGCTGTCAACTAAACCCAGCCAGACGTGGATTGTAAGGCACAGAAAGATTTAAGTGCAGATAAATGCTCACTTTCTAAAGGTGGCATTTCTAAAATAGTAATATTAAATCCAGCTTCACCAGTCAGCTGGAGTTTATATCACCATTCTGGCCATACTAAATATGACCTTCCTACTACTTTCAGATCAGCAGCTACCACTCAAACAATGTATGAGGGCAGCCCCAATGTTAGCCTATGAAGGGAGCAGACCTCACAGCAGTGTAAAAACAAAGTTAGGCATTTTACACTACCAGGACATGTAAACTGCAAAGGTACATGTCCTGCCTTTTGCCTACATAGCACCCTGCCCTATGGGTTACCTAGGGCATACCTTAGGGGTGACTTATATGTAGAAAAAGGGGAATTTTAGGCTTGGCAAGTACTTGTAAATGCCAAGTCGAATTGGCAGTGAAACTGCACACACATGCCTTGCAATGGCAGGCCTGGGACAAGGTTAAGGGGCTACTTAAGTGGGTGGCACAATCAGTGCTGCAGGCTCACTAGTAGCATTTTAATCTACCGGCCCTGGGCACACATAGTGCACTCTACTAGGGACTTATAAATAAATTAAATAGTCCAATAGGGTATGATCCAATATTACCATGTTTAAAAGGGAGAGAGCATATGCACTTTAGTACTGGTTAGCAGTGGTAAAGTGCGCAGAGTCTTAAAATCAGCAAAAACAGTATCTAAAAAGTGGAGGGAGGCAGGCAAAAAGTTAGGGGTGACCACCTTAAGGCTGTCAGGTCTAACACTAACAGAGTGGAAATGCATCCACTTCCAAATTCTCTAAATAAGGGTAGCAGACCTCTAAGAATGTTAGCACTGGTGTAGAGAGAGCTTAAAAAAAAACCCAATGAATGTGCTTTATTGTGTTTGTTCCCTGTGCATACAACAATCCAGCAGCGTAACTTGATTAATTACCCCCAGCTCCTCCAATCAATTACACTACCATACACAATATATTTTAAGCCCTCTATCAGGGACCAAAGAATCAAAGTATATACTGGTAATCGACACAGGCATGTTTCACCTGATACAGTGCCTGGATACCCTCAGGGTGATAAAGTGCACCATACAGATCAACATAACATAACATAATATAACATCACATACATATTTTCACTTTATAGGTACAATTCTTTTAAAAGCGCAGCGGCGGCTGCCACAAATCCGAAGAGGAGGGGCAGGGGAGACAGAGACGGAGGGGGAAAAAATAATAATAATAATAAACTTACCTTACCGCAGTCTCCCGCCATCTCCTGCTGCCTCGCTCCTGTTCCCTCAATGTGGTGTACCAGCATTCACTGGGACATCACCAGCCGTTCCCCAGTGATCCTGGAGCTGCTTTCATGCTACACCTAGCATGAAAGCAGTACCAGAATTGGTCTGAGCAGCTTGGACTGCCACTCAGACACAACCCAGGGGCTTGTGATGTTTCTCCAGCCTAGCTGTTAAACAGAGCCGGACTGGAGAAACCTAAGTCCGCATGTGTGTTTGGCTGGTCAGAGATGGCCAACCAAACACACATGCTCACTTAGGTGCACTCTCTCCTCATCCACTCTCTCACCTCCCATGGCACAGCCCCACCCCTCCCTGCACTGCTGGCTGAGCCAGCAGCAGAAAAATAAAACGACTATGGTTTTATTTTTCTGCTGCTGGCTCAGCCAAGGAGGCAATGCTCCTTTGCCATAGCGAAGGAGCCTCCCCTGTAAGAGCGGTCACCATAGCATTGCTACCCCTAGCTCTTTGGGGTGTGAGGACCTTCAAATTACAACCGCCCAATGTATTCAACATAATAAATGACAGTGACACTCTCTGTGGGTAAAATTCAAGTTTATTGAATTACACAGGTTGGGCTAGCTTACAGGTGATCCAGGTGTCGATTGTGAGTTCCTTGAGCTGATGATACCACTCCTGAGAAAGCTAGAGCTGTCTTGTTGGTGTTCCAGCACCTACACACTTAGAATCTTTCCAGCTCATTCATTTACCATGGATTCCCCACCCACATCTCACTTATATGTCATGTTCCTGACGAGTCAGAGCGAGACCCCTGCCAGTCTCCACAGTTGCTCAGGATTCAACTGTCCCTTGAGGGATTAAGGAGCGTCGTCGCGTCATCCCAGGCCCCGCCGTAAAGACTCCCAGTGACCTGAGGGATTGTTTTGGCTCCAAGATCCACTATCTGGGGGCCCTTTAGTTGTTTTATAGCTTAAGGATTGCCCTGTAACTCCGCCAAACACCCCACAATAACTGAGGCCCCCCACCTGTGCTCCCCTCTAATACCTCCTAAGTACACCCCACACCCTCCAGAGCATCCTTAATGTTCAAGACGAAAATGTCTGTATCCACTTCAGTCAAGTGTACCCCGTCAGGAGCGAAATTACCGCTCAGATACCTACTAAGTAGGCTATGCCTGAAGAAACCCAAACCATTCAGCTTTGTGAATTTCTGCAGGCACAAGTTAATCAGACGCCTGGACATTTCAATGGCCGCCTGTGGTCTAGCTCCCTGCCACACCCTACGTGGGATGATTTCAGGCCATACTTCCTCACCACCCCCCATTAAAGTAGTGATCCTGGTCAGACCCTGTCGTATGGTCTGCAAAAGAAGGCCCATCCCACAGGATGTTAGATCGTTCCCCCCAGATGGATTATCAGAACGTCAGGCCTACTCTCTCTCTCCCCCAAAAGCTGGTGAAATTTGGGTTGCAGCGCGGCCCATCTCATTCCTGGGGTTCCCATCCAGGTCAATTCAATGTCACTGAAACCATGTTTCCAGCTCCTCTGTCTGACTCGCTGTTCTGCTCTGGCCACGAAGGAGTGACCTCTCACCCACACAGTTTTAAATCCTAAATAAAATGAGAATGCAGCCATTAGCCCACACTTTATTAGCATTCGTGTTCACACACAATTAGTCAGTTTCAATTACTGTTAACATGGCATAATCGATTATCTGGTTTCCCGTTACCACCTTTCTGACAAACTGTTATCGATATTACCCTTCATACCCCAAAAGTCAAGGTATCTCCCTTATGACAGGGGGTTGGGTGGGGTGTGGCTACCTTGACCCCCTCTCCCCCTCCTCGGTCAGAACATACAATTTGTATCTGTTTCACTGCCACCTTCCAATCTGCTTAATTGTCCATGGTGGCAAACCTTCCTTAAAAGCAGTTGTGGCAGCCCCAATTCTAAAGGAATGGGTTGACCATTTCTATCCCTTGTATCCTGCCTCCAAAAGTGCCCATATCAGTACACTTAGGTATTGAAATTGGGTGAGAGGTTGTCCATCCTGGTGAAGTAGTAAGTATCCTGGTAGTGTGGGACGGTAAGCTGTATACTTCCCAAGCAGCTCTGTCGGGCAGTACCTTGGGTCCCCCAATCTGGCCAACCTGACTACCGCACCTTTCCCTTTCTAGTCTGTTTTTGAATATCTCACTGTCAGTTCAACCAAATTCTGCCCCATTTTGACGTCCTCCACCCTTAGTGCCCCATATGCCATGTCATTCCTTGCTTTTGCTACTAGCTCAGAAGTCCTGAAGGCCCCGAAAAATGCTAGGGAAAATGTGGTGGAGAATAGTAGCTCCTCATACTGCGAGGTACAGATGTTGATGAGAGTCCCTATCAACCCCTTTAACAGATTGAAATCAATGGGTGCCTTTTGATCTGGTGTCTTTACCTCTTGCCTACCCCTAGCCATACAGTTCTGCCCTCAGTGGGAAACCTGCCGTTGGATCCTTTTCCACTTTCAGCTTAGTAAAGTGGGCTATTGCTACCAGATGTTGTTAGCCCCATGCATGCGATTCTCCACTATCTTTTGCCCAGAGTGCCAAACTGCAGTACTTTTCTGTCAGGCAGGCGGTCCTCCCCTGCTCCCAGGGACTGGGTTACAGCCAGAAACTTGTTGTACCACGCCCTGTACCTGACTCGGTCCCCGGGGCAAATGATAACTCTCCCAAGGCCCCTATCCTTTGCTCCACTGTACCAAATGCCAGCATTCCGCCTTGAAGGGTGTCATCTCTTCCATCGCCTGGGGATAAGCCACCCGGAATTTTGCCCACTGAAAACGAGAGTGTCGCTGGCCCCTTATGATCTCTCCTGGCCTACTCCTCCCCTCCTGACACCCTGAGCAATAAAGAGGGGTGGACCTCACTCACTACCTATGGTGGCTCCACTAGCTCAGCTTTTTTTCCCTCTTAGCAAGGGAGCAATACTAGCATGCTATCCCCTTTATCTCGCCCTGCGTGCGATGTGTCCAGCCACATATCCCCTAGACAAAATGTCAGTGTTTAATGGAAACAGCACATAAAAAGTAAACAGCCATTGCTCAGTCAGTAAGACAAACAGAAAGAGAAGCAGCTGAATTGTTCTGGTGTCTAACACACTTACAAGCTGCTCAGTGCCTGAGGCCAAACGCGGTTCTGGGCCATAAACTCTGATGAGCCGGTCGCTTTCTGGCAGTGTCTTCCGTTTTACTGCCTGTCTTGCTTGCTTACAGCAAAGACCTCCTGGAGCCTGAATAAATCTGCTCTCCTGCCACTATTTGCGGATCTGTTTTTACTTTTTCCTCTCAACGGCATTTACCTCTGTGTTGTTTTCTCTCTGCAGGACAAGATTCAGTCTTTGAATGCTTGGCTCTCGCTGTAGTTGGCAGCTGAGGATGCACAAACTCATTGAAAGGAAGAATTTGAAACTATCTCAAAACATCTCTGACATCTAGAAGGGAGTTAATACTGTGGACAAGTGCCCTGAACCGTTTAAGGAGCTCTCTCGCTCATCTTTAAGCTGTACAAAATGAACACGTTGAAAGGCCACTTTGCCAGAAGATGTGGCCTAACATCCGGATCCGACCTCTTTAAACTGTGGAACCAGGTTTGATTCCCGGCTTTGCCTCAAAATTCTGTGATTCTGGGCAAATCTGGTTTACAAGTTTACAAAGTGCGTGTGTCATGTCTGCAACACACAAGTTGCAAAGTGGCAAACTTATTTGTATTACTTTTCAGCACTTGCATGCACAAGGTGTGCGTTGTGGCACATTGTGTCACAACAGTAATAATGTATGCAACGTAAGTGTTGCAATGCAAAACCATTGCAAAACAATGCATTGAGATTTAGGGCCATATGTACGAGCACATTTTCCCATTGACACAGAATGGGAAAAACCCTTTGCTACATCTGGCCCTTACTGATTTGTTGCAGACTTATGCAGTGTAACATAAAGATCAAATTGTGAGAAAAAAAACAATGCCTGATCCTAGCAGGCGTCACAATTTTCACAATAATTATAGAATAATGACATAGTTCATTACATATTCATTTGCATCTCTGGGAATTGTCATTTTGAGAACCAGCCAGCACCTGCAACATTGCAGTCTTGAGGATGAGGGAGCTGTTCTGTGGACAAAGGAACATCCAAAAGCAAAGAATTATAATAAATTATTACAGACTGAGAAAAATAACATCTTTGCTTTACTGAACAAACTTGGACCATCTCTGCAATCTAACATTGAATGTTCTCTTGCCATTCCACCACATGTGAAGCTCCTGGGTGCACTCCATCTAATTGTCTAATTCCAAAAGCACTTGTGACAGGATGGCTGGTATTTTCTAGAGTCAATCAATCAATCAATCAATCAAGGCATTTACAGAGCGCGCTACTCACCCGTGAGGGTCTCAAGGCGCTAAAGGGGGGGGGCGGGTTACTGCTGTTCGAAGAGCCAGGTCTTGAGGCGCTTCCTGAAGGCGAGGTGGTCCTGGGTAGTCCTGAGGTGGACAGGAAGGGAGTTCCATGTCTTGGCTGCCAGGTAGGAGAAGGATTTACCTCCGGCTGTGGTTCTGCAGATGCTAGGGACGGTGGCGAGAGCGAGGCTGGTAGAGCGAAGTTGACGGGTGGGAGTGTAGAAGGCGAGGCAACTGTTGAGGTATTCAGGGCCCTTATTGTGGAGGGCTTTGTGTGCGTGGGTGAGGAGTCTGAAGGTGATCCTTTCGTTGATGGGGAGCCAGTACAGGTGTTTCAGGTGGGCGGATATGTGGTTGTGGCGGGGTACGTCGAGGATGAGGCATGCAGAGGCGTTTTGTATGTGCTGAAGACGTTTCTGAAGTTTTGCGGTGGTTCCTGCATATAGGGTGTTCCCGTAGTCCAGGCGGCTTGTGACAAGGGCGTGGGTAACAGTCTTTCTGGTATCGGCGGGGATCCAGCGGAAGATCTTCCGGAGCATTCGAAGGGTGTGGAAGCAAGAGGATGAGACGGCGTTGACTTGCTTGGTCATGGTGAGAAGGGGGTCCAGGATGAATCTGAGGTTGCGTGCATGGTCTGAGGGGGCGGGTGCGGTGCCCAGGGCCGTGGCCACCACGAGTCGTCCCAGGCGGACGGGGAGTTACCGAGGATGAGGACCTCCGTTTTGTCTGAGTTCAGTTTCAGGCGGCTGAGCTTCATCCATTGTGCGACGTCTTTCATTCCATCCTGCAGGTTGGCTTTGGCGGTGGCTGGGTCTTTGGTGAGGGAGAGTATCAGCTCGGTGTCGTCGGCGTAGGAGATGATGTTGATGTTGTGTTTGCGAGCGATGGTGGCGAGGGGGCTCATGTAGATGTTGAAGAGAGTGGGGCTGAGTGAGGAGCCTTGTGGGACGCCGCAGATGATCTCGGTGGGTTCTGAGCGAAAGGGCGGGAGGTAGACTCTCTGTGTTCAGTCCGAGAGGAACGAGATGATCCAGTTCAGGGCCTGTCCTTGGATACCAGTGGAGCGGAGGCGTGCTATTAGGGTGCAGTGGCAGACGGTGTCGAAGGCGGCCGAGAGGTCAAGGAGGATGAGGGCGGTTGTTTCACCGTTGTCCATCAGGGTTCTGATGTCGTCGGTGACTGCGAGGAGGGCGGTTTCCGTGCTGTGGTTGGCCCTAAAGCCCGACTGGGAGGGGTCGAGCAAGTTGTTGTCTTCGAGGAAGTTGGTCAGTTGCTTGTTGACGGCCTTCTCGATGACCTTGACTGGGAAGGGGAGGAGCGAGATGGGGCGGAAATTCTTCAGGTCGTTGGGGTCCGCTGTAGGTTTCTTCAGGGGCGCGTTGACTTCTGCATGTTTCCAGCTCTCGGGGAAGGTGGCCGTGGCGAGCCAGCTGTTGATGATGCTCTGGAGATAGGGGGCGATGATGGGACATCAGCTTTGTTGAAGATGTGATGGGGGCATGGGTCCGATGGGGCGCCGGAGTGGATGGTGTTCATGGTGGTTCTTGTCTCTTCGGGGCCGATGGGGGTCCAAGCGTTGAGGGTGATGGTTGGGGCTGTGAGTTCAGTGGTGGTCGGCGGGATCTGGGGTCCGAAGCTGTTGTGTAGGTCGGTGATCTTTCGATGGAAGAAAGTGGCGAGGGAGTTGCAGAGGTCTTGTGAGGGTATGATGGTGTTGGAGCTGGCGTTGGGATTGGAGAGCTCTTTGACGATGTTGAAGAGTTCTTTGCTGTTGTGGGTGTTCTTGTCCAGTCTCTCTTTGAAGGATGCCCTTTTGGTGGAGCGGATCAGCTGGTGGTGTTTGTGGGTGGCGGTCTTGAGGGCTGACATGTTCTCTGCGGTGTGTTCTTTGCGCCAGGTCTTTTTGAGGGTGCGGCAGGTTTTCTTGGTTTCTCTGAGGGCGTCTGTGAACCAAGGGGGTTTCCTGTTGTTCTGTCTTGGGAGGTTTCTGAGGGGGGTGAGGTTGTCGGCGCAGTTGGTGTTCCACTGTGTGAGGCGGAGGGCTGCGTTGTTGGCGTCGGGGGTGATGGCGGGTTGGTTGTGGTTGAGAGTGGAAAGTAGCTGTTCTGTGGAGATTTTGTTCCAGGGTCTGCAGGAGATTAGTTGTGTGCGAAGGTGGTGGGTCTTGCGTCTGAAAGTGAAGTGTACACATCGGTGGTCGGTCCAGTGTATCTCGGAGGAGTAGTTGAAGGCTACGTGGTTGCTGGCGGAGAAGATGGGGTCGAGCGTGTGGCCGGTGGTGTGGGTGGGGGTGTTCACCAGTTGCTTGAGTCTGAGGTTGGTAAGGTTGTCGAGCAAGGTGGCGGTGTTGCTGTCATTGTTCTTCTCCAGGTGGAAGCTCAGGTCCCCGAGGAGGATGTAGTCAGGCGAGGCTAGGGCGTTCGGGGTGATGAAGTCTGTGATGGATTCGCTGAATGGGGCGCGTGGGCCAGGGGGCCTGTAGACGAGAGTGCCTCTGAGGGTGGTCCTGGGGTCGGTGTGGATCTGGAAGTGCATGTGTTCGGCGGCGAGGGGGGTATCTTCGGTGGAGGTGGTGACGTTGATGGAGCTTTTGTAGATGATGGCGATTCCTCCTCCGGTTTGGTTGGTGCGGTCTTTCCTGGCTATTTTGTAGCCGTGAGGTATGGCTAGGGCGATGTCGGGAGTTGATGAGGCATTCATCCAGGTTTCTGTGATGAAGGCAACGTCGGGTGCGGTAGAGTCCAGGAGGTCCCATAGTTCAATGGCGTATCTGTGGACAGAGCGTGCGTTGAGGAGGATGCACTTGAGGTGGTTGTTGGGGCGTGGGCCGGTGGACGGATTGTCGTCGCAGTGGAAGGTATACTTGCAGGTTTGGCAGGTGAAGGGTCCCTGGGTGCGTTTGGGGCTGGCTTGGAAGCAGGTGGTGGTGCGTCCAGGGTTGAGTGCGTGGAGGGACGCGGCGTTGTAGCTGACCTGGGGGTTTTGGGAGCGCTGGGGGCCAGGGGTTCTGGTGCTGGGCGCGGTCCAGGCGCGGACAGGCTTGCCTTTGGCGCGCCTTTGGCGTGCCCGCTGCGCTCCCCACGCAGCGGCCGCCATAAGAGAGAAGGGGGGGAGGAAGGGTTAGCTGGGAGGCGGAAGGGGGGACAACGAATGGGAGCAGGGGGGGCAGGCCGCACGGGGGCAGCGGCGGGAAAGCAGGAGGTGGGAGGGCGGGAAGGCGGGAGAGTGGAAAACGGGAGGGAAAGGCAACCGGAGGAAAATGGGCCAAAAGCGAGGAAGGCAACAAGAACGAAGGATAAAAGGAGAGAAAAGGCAGCAAGACCGAAGGATAAAAGGAGAGAAAGGGCAGCAAGAACGAAGGATAAAAGGAGAGAAAAGGCAGCAAGAACGAAGGATAAAAGGAGAGAAAAGGCAACAAGAACGAGAGATCAAGGAGACAGAAGGCAGAAAGAGCGAGAGATCAAGGAGAGAAAAGGCAAAAAGAGCAAGAGATCAAGGAGAGAAAAGGCAGAAAGAGCGAGAGATCAAGGAGAGAAAAGGTAAATAGAGCGAGAGATCAAGGAGAGAAATGGCAAAAAGAGCGAGAGATCAAGGAGAGAAAAGGCAAAAAGAGCGAGAGATCAAGGAGAGAAAAGGCAACAAGAGCGATAGGGCAAGAGATAAAGACGAGAGAGAGCAGGTAAGGCACCAAGGGAAAAACTGGCAGCTTAGAAGCAAGTCCAGAGGTGGAGTGCAGGTGGAGCTGCAGCGGCGGGGGAGCGACCTACCCTAGGGTCAAGGGTCGCTGAGTCCGCCACGCAGCAGCTGCCATAAGAGGGAAGGGGCGGAGGAGGGGTTAGCTGGGAGGCGGGAGACGGGAGGGGGGACAACGAATGGGAGCAGGGGGGGTGGGGCCGCACGGGGGCAGCGGCGGGAAAGAGGGAGGCGGGAGGGCGGGAAGGCGGGAGAGCGGAAAACGGGAGGGAAAGGCAACCGGAGGAAAATGGGCCATTTTCTTCTTCTATTTCAAGTGAGCTAGATCATCAAAATTACCCCTTACTTTCTTTATTTTCACAGTACTATTGCAGGACAAATTCAGACTAAGCAAAGATAGACTACACACATCCAATTAGTATCACCAGCACAACCGACACATGTATAGGGACAGGAAGCAGAATTACTCCATAAATGTCAAGTTATATTGGATTCTGAATA
The DNA here is from genome assembly GCF_031143425.1 of Pleurodeles waltl. NCBI lineage: Eukaryota > Metazoa > Chordata > Amphibia > Caudata > Salamandridae > Pleurodeles > Pleurodeles waltl. The sequence goes on from NC_090448.1 coordinate 1,131,025,023, forward strand.
TTATTTCACAAATATTATAGCAAAATATCATTGATAATGCCCATTTCCATGCATCCTCAAGCACTCTACAATTAATTGTCACTTCCAGAATGGAATAGATGGAAATTCTCAAAGGAAAATACCCTCACCCAACCTTTCATATTCTAGGGTATTAAACCCATAAACAGTTATTAAACGAAGCAGGACGCAGTAGTTACCCAATGATTACTCATGTATTTCATCTCTTCATGTTAATTTATTATATCCACATTTTTTATTATAAGTTACATACATTTATTTGTTTAAAAAAATGTTTTTTTAAATCAAACAGCTAACAAAATAACATCTCTCGACACTATACAATCCTTTTTATGAGTCACAATCTCATGCGTATCTATCAGTCATGTCCACTAACTCATATGCTACATCAAACCAACCAATCACAAACAAAAAAAGACTAACATTCTATATTAAACATTCTACATGGACAGTGTAGATCAGCATCCACCTTATTTGCAGCACCTTACTTAGATTGCAGATGTACAATAAAATTTCCTTTCCTAACACAATTTTTTCCTAGTGCTTCATTATAATTCAATGTAAAGCATGACTTTTTAAATCTGAAACGTTGTTTGCTAGCCCCCTCATGTAGAATAATATGTGTCAGCACCAGAAATAATCATGGCACATATATTTGAAATAACTTCAAAGTATACTTTAGTTGGTTCAATGTTCATTTATAACTTAACAATTCTGCAATGCGATCCATAGCCAAATGCGGCTTGTTGAATATAAGTCTGTGCGTCTTTTGGCTAGACGCCTTGTTCAGTATTGCCACATTCAGCGACCATTTAGATCGAACCACAACCTTTTGCAATATATCCTCATTCTATTTTGATGATGTAGAGAATGCCTCACAAAGATAATGCTAAAACTGGTCAAATCTTATTAAGGCTCTCACGTCTCACCTTTTTTTGTACACACAGAGCAGGTCTGACCTGTGTTAGAAGATATCAGAAGGCCGGCGCGAGGTTGGACGGGGGTTTTTCCTTAAAATTTGTTTCAAGAAATGCACAGTGTAATACTGCTGCACGATGGGTCATATTCTATATTTTTATTTGCGTATGGTTGAAGTAGGTGCAGCCAGTGTATGCTGTGTTGTTAGAAGGTTCAGAGTTCTTACTACATTCTACAGGATGTCTAGAAAGCACTTTTGTTGGACAGGTTACATAATATGTTATGAAAACCTAAGAATCAGATATTAAAAACATATATTTGGTCAGTTGTGTGATAGTACATAAATGATCATTAAAAAATAAAAAATGTAACTATCATGTTTGTAATTTATTTGGTGATCAAGGTTATGCTCTCCACCCTTGGCTAATTACATCAATTCAGATCTAACAAAATGAAGGTCAAAATAAATACATTCTGGAATTTAAAACATACAGAATATCATTGAACTGACAGTTGGTGTTTTTTGGTTTAAATGTTTGGATCAATCAGCGGGTCATCCATTGTGCATGCCGGAGATGGCCTGTAAAATGATTGTTGTATGTACCACTCTTTCAATATTTCTACCAGATCTTTCATTGATTGGGAAAAATAGTTGTCCTGTGTCAACAAAGATTTGTCTAATTCTGAAAATCACATGGCTTCTCAGAAGAGATGTGTGGGAAGAAATGACAGAATTGCACATTTTTTAGATGCATAAAAAAATATAATTTCAATGACAAATTCTGTATATTTCCTTTACCAAATGTGTACTGAAATATGATATGAATATTCATGATAAAACATTTGTTCAATATTTGTGTCCAATTTGATCCCGATTTCAATTTTGTGCCCATGTGACAGAAGCATAGCTTGTTGATTTTAAATTCAGCCTTACTGTCTTCTTTTTTTGTCAACCATTTTTACAATAATATGTTTTGTGCTAAAAACATACATATCTGATTATGTACTACTAAACATTACTCAGTATATAAATGTAATGTTAATAATGAAGAAGATATTTTAAAATAAAGCACAATTTTATTTAAAAGTATATATATAATTACTGAATACTTAATTCTAGACAATCTACATTACTAAAAATCTAAATAACTGTAATCTAAGTTATCTCACTTCGCATTAACTACTCTAAACTATAACTGACTGTGCCTATTTTTGCACAATCACCCCAATGTTTTCAGATAGATTCTGCTGGATGCATCACTCTGTGCACTAAGCCTGTGCTAACCACACCCCTGTGAATGTGGTCTGACTCCTAAAAAGTGAGAAAATATGTTATATTTCTAATTGGGACATTTAATTTACCTATAACCCCTAGTATATGATACACTGTGTACCCTGAGCCTGTAAGTTAATTATCACTACTTGGCTGCAGAAACCATTGTGTTCCAACTCCACCCTACAGTGCAACCATGACTGCACCTGCTGAGTTTTTCAATTACATTTTTACTCTAAAAAAACATGTTGCCTACACTTCATACATGGGGATTTCACTAAGACACTTCTGAGGCTCCAGAGCATGAAGTCATTGTTCTAACATCTATATTGTCTGTGGTCTGTGACCCTCACCTTTGCTACTTTGAGGATGTGCTGCTTCCCTGCCATGTTAGCTGTAACAAAAGTCCTCTTGTTGTGAGCTATGTGTGCTAGAAAGAGAAAACAGAAAGCTGATCTTTGACTTGGGCTTCCCATGAAACTGAAGTAACAACAACGGATCTCAGGTGACTTTCTTGAAAAGTTACTCATATTTTCAAATTGCAAAAGGTTGATTTTCAAAGAGGCAAACAATTTGCACACAAATTTATGCCCCATCCACAAAAAGCAGAAACCCTTAGGAACAATGAATAATCCTCTTCCATAAAAATCAATATTCATTATACCGTCAAAGGTAATGTTCGATAAAACCATTGCAAGATGGCCATCAGAGTAGCAGCACTATCCAAAGGATCGCACCCATCCTCCTTCTAACTGCTTTTTCAATGTCCACCTTTAATCTTTTACTCTCTATGTCACTCGTAAGTGCTGTTTCTGTATTTCTTGGACAGCACATCAGACCTTCTCCCTGGCAGAGTATCTACAGGTCCAGAAGTGTACTGAAGTGGTGGTGTCAGAGGTCCAGTACTTATAACCATTTGACCTTTGAAGTAGGGGAAACTTCAAAGACATGCCTTAGAAGTTCAGAGAATCCCTGCCTTTGCTGACTTGGCTCCAGACTCACTACAGAGGGATATGCATCCCTTTGTGTGTGGGCATGGCACTGCCTATTAAGGTGTAAGTTAGGTTGTTCCCAACTCCTCCATCCTATCGTACATAGAATGGCCCCTCAAGGCCATTCAGGTCACACCTAAGCTGATATTGTGTGTGGCTGTTTAGCAAGGATACACAAAGCCCAGCTGTCACCCCATCACAGACATGAACAGAGACAGGCAGTAGGCACTAAACAGCTAAAGTTAGAAAATGCCAACTTTCTAAAAATGCCATTTTTAGAATTGCAATTTTAAATCCAACTTTACCATAAGTTATGATTTTAGATTGTGATTTCAGAGACACCAAGTTCAAAAATTCTATCTCTTCCAGATAGTAAATTACACTTATAAAATTTAATAAGGTAATCCTAATGTTAACCTACAGGAGAGATACGCCTTGCAGTAGTGATGAACGAATTCAAGAATTTAGGCTACCAAGACATTTAAAATTGAAAAGTACTTGTCCATCTTTTTGAATACACTCCACCTTGCCCATGGGGCTGTCTAAGGCCTGCCTCAGGGGTGACTTATATGTATTAAAAAGGAAGGTTTGGGGTTGGCAAACAGTTTACTTTGCCAGGGTGACAATGCAGTTCAAAACTGCACACACAGCCTCTGCAGTGGCAGGCCTGAGACATGTTTAAAGGGCTACTTAAGTGTGTGGCACAATCAGTGCTGCAGGCCTACTATTAGTATTTATTTTACAGGCCCTGGGAAAATGTAGTCCACTATACTAGGGACTTTTTTCAATTTTTAAGGCAAGAGTACATGCACTTTATCATTGTTTAGCAGTAGTAAAGTGTCCAGAGTCCAAAAGCCTATAAAAACCAAATTCAGCAAAAAGGAAAAGAAAAAGGCAAAATGTCTGGGGATGACTGTGCAGAGAGGGTCATTTCCAGCACTAAATTGCTACCATAGTAGTGGTAACTATATGAAAAGAATGGACAATGCTAGCATTAGGCTGACCCTGGTATTCATCACATGAAGATAATGCCTTCTGTGTAATGCCAACCCAGGAGTTATATTGCCAGTTGTTGACATATTGTGCCCATTAATTCACATGTACTACCTGTTGAATGCACGTGGAGCAATCAGACTAATTTCAGTAATTCAGTTTTACTCTTTAACCTGGAATTACCAGTAAAAAGTTGATTACTCCAGCTCACGTGATTAAGTGTGAATTAGAAGGAAAATCCTCCTCCAAGAGCATATTTAGAGAGTGTGAATGGCTGCTCACACTGCTATTCATGTTCAGTTGCATTTGACACTACTACTTACCACAAATTAAATCCTTCCATTCATTTTATCAAAATAGCGCTAAATGCAGAATTATTCTACTCGTGTAATTCTGCATAATATCACTGCATTTATAGTTAATTCCACATGATTACACTACACAGATTTACATCAATTACACCCGCCCCTTTTAAAGATATGGATAGAACAATATTTTATGGGTTTAGGAATGGAGGGCCCTTTCATCTTAGTTGGTTGATGTTAAGTTATTCTACCAAAATATGTAAACTTTTCTAACAAGCCTCATAGATGCATACATCAATGTACTGACAGGCTAACATATCCATCCATGCATTTATCTATCATCCATGCATTACCCCGTCGTCTCCTCTGAAGCAGCAGCAATCTCTATCCCTTCTGAGGAGCTGCTGGCAAATCAGTTTGTCCAACACAAGTGAAAGTTTACTGAGCAACTGCTGTATTTGATGCTGCCACTCAGCAAACTTTTATGTTTTTCAAAAACAAATTCCCAAGGTTGGAGTTTGTTTCTAAAAATCAAAACAAATAGTGGCTTTGACACACAACTTGGGGTGTTTCTCCTTGGGTATAAGTGGAATTTGTGTTTCTGTTTGTGACTGCTAGACTTTTCCTCATGGTCCAGAACAGAAAAAACATACATCAGGACATCCTCCTTAAATAAGACAGTCTAAGGCATAAGCAGAGCTGTATGTGGGTTCCAATAAATGAGTAGTGCCACTACAGGTCAGGGTGTGTGGTTTGCTTCAGTGGAATAGCAGGTGATGTTGCTAGTCATGTGTAGATCCCACCAACAGTTTAACAATTGGTGTTGGAGGTCAGGATCATGGTGTATTGTCAGTTAGCTTTGGTCTGGTTCAACAATGGAATCACAGTTTCTATCACAGAACATAAATGAGATTCACAGGTAAAGATATATGAAGTTTAAGGGAGTACAGCCATTAAACATTTGACCGACAGAATGGTGGAACTTGGAATGTAGGGGATCAGGCGCAAAGAAGAAATCATTTGTCTGTTGCAAAAGGCAGACAGATTGTATTTAAAAGTCCTGCAGGAAAAAACAATAAAAAATGGCAAATTCACTCAGAAATATCAGCTTACATTTAATAGCCTTCAGTAAAATGCGAACAGCTGTGGGAGCCTGTCAACTTTCACCAGCGACAGCTTTCTAGTCCACTCCAGACCCAGACAGGTCTATACATCACATGACTCACATGGATGTGAAAGGAGACTAAACATGATTGTAACGTAATTGTAATTGCATTTACATGATGCATACCACCCCTGACATGGCGTAGAAGTGCTTTATGTCGGTCAGCATTCTGCTCCAAAACCCAAGGATAATGGCTAGTCCTGTGTTATTGGTTACAGTTAGTTATTGGGCTTAATCTTGTGTCCTCAAAGCAAACCATTCCCTGCAGTAACTCCAGATCCTTTGTGGTGGACTAAATTAATAAGCTGCAAACATTAGTGGGGGGGGGGTGAGCTCATGCTGGGGTGGTGTGCTCATGCATATGGTTGGTGGGATTAATATATAAATTAGTGAAGATTAAGTATTCTTTGGTTGCATAGGTAGGATTCTTAGAGGAAGTGGGAGAGACTGTGATCTTGTACATGGTATGTGGGAAATTTGCCAAAATACAACAATAGAGAATAGGCTAATCATGCATGAGTTAGAGGAGATTGTGCTGAGAGGGCAGAGGCACGCAGAGCTTTGAAGGGAAGGACAGAGACATTTGAAAGTGAACAGAGAAAAAAGAGAGATGACAAATAGTAGTTTTAATTAAAGGTCAGTTTTTAACGCTGAATTAAAAAAATGTAATGAATATTCTAGAGATAGCATATCCTTTAGGAATGCAAAGGAATAACATAATTTACTTGTGAAGATTGTGCTACATTAGGAGTTTTTGATTGGTACTAGAATCAGATAAAGCTAGGCTACTGCTAGACCACCTATACAGCTAGGTCAGTTGATCAACTCAGTGGTTGAAAGTAAAAAAATAATCACTGGACGGATTTGTCATGAAATATCAAGACCTTTCTGCTGTACATGAGGAAGCAATGTTTTCAATACCGTAGCAATTTGATAATATGTATGGGAAAAGACATACACATTGAAAAGGTGATTCTACAAAGGCTGGTGTTTGTTTCTTTATTCCTGAGCCATTTCATTTGGTATCTGTCTGGCTCAAGTTGTCTTTGAAGGTCTATGGACATATCTTCTAATAACGTTACCAGAGGTTGGTCCAGCAGTGTTAATCAATGCACTCATATATTTGGTGCAAGGTTGAGAAGTGTGTAAGTAGATGACAGTGGGTGATAGTAGGGCTAAGTGTCACCCAGACCCAAGTCTCACAACTGGGTCTTTCCTTCTATTGGAAGTTCAGGCATCCCTCCTCAGTTAAATTTAATTGTACTCAATTATCTCCTGTACGGTGTATAACAAGAATTTAACCTGCCCTTGACTGGAGCATATACTATGTCTAAGGTGACTGCGTACCCTGCCCCCTGACGGTTAATTGTCAATCATCTCCCTGCCTTATCTGACGGGGTACTGTGCTTCACAAACCTATGTCTGGATCACAGTAAAATGGCCACACCTGCTATGTAGGAGGGTTGTGAGGCACAATAATGTTAGGCAAAGACAAGCATGGTAGACAATATTGCTTTGTCCAGAGAAGGTGAATCTGCTACAGGAAGCAGATATCTGCTTCAATGTCTTGCAGTTCTTCTTGGAGTTTGGTTGGTTTGTGGAGGCCTTTAATGTCATGGGTTACAAGTGTCATCTTAAAGGAATTATGTGACCTCAAAAACGCGTGAGGAATTGCTACATTGTTTAGGGTCACCGTAACGGCACATAACTAAGGTTTTGGGCTAATCTGCTGGAACAGTCAGGTCCCCTCTCCACCCCCACCTCTGCAGATTTGAAACATTCAGAGCCTATAACAAGCTAGGTTGGGTAACTGAACTTATTTACATTGTGACTTACATCTTTAAATCAGTTTTGAGTGACTTCCCTTTCCCATCTCCTGACTCAACCCCCAAGTAGTGCAGGTTATCTACAGTAAGAGAGGCTATAGGTTCTGACAGCCATAGTCAGGGATACTAAACCCCACCATCTACACAGCCCCCAGGCTCCAGAAACATTGTCATGATAGTCTTCTGCTGAAACACCTATACTTACAGATAGATAGTATCCAAGATAGTTTCCCTAGGAATAACTCTGTTAGATTTGTTCCCACCTTTTTCATCCCTGGTGACTTTTTGCAGACACTGCTGTGCCTTCTATGTCTACCTGAATCATCTCTGAGCCAGTATGACTTTTTTGTGACAACTGCCCATCCTCCTCCTTTTCTCCCTTTTGGGATTTGGCCCACCACACCAGTCTCAAAACCCAGATATTTGTAGCCTTCCCTGAGTGAGGCCAGGGAAAGAAGTTTACCTTCCACTGGAAAATCACCATAAAGGTGGTCCGCAATGGTGTGAATCAGACATTAAAATGTATTTATCTTCATTTCAAAAGTGGTGCCTTGTTGCCTACATGTTTGTGTCTGTAGCACACTGTGCCGAGTGGCATCATGCCTGCCTCTTACTCACCGCTCGCCATGTCCTCTAACCCATAAACTCTGGACTGTCGAAACATAGAGCCAAGTAGAGAATGCTGCAATGTACAATGGAAAACATATTGCCAAAATACAGCTGTTAAAAAGAATTCAAGGAAAATGTATTGCAGCAGGCATCTTATGCTTCATGTAAACCTTGCAAAGCTCAGCCTTCCTATTTCCAAAATGGGACTGCATCTATTTGTTTTAGTGGGAAAAAAAGAAATAGTGTTTGAGTAAAGTCCTCTGTAGTAAAGTGGTTGATTTGTTGAAAGGCAAGACTGGTTCCATGAATAAGTGGCTCATACCATACTTTGTCAGGAAAGATTTTCACTTACCTAGAAGTAGAAAAGGCATAGCACCCATTAAGGCTGATGGTGTGCGTTTCTAGCCACTACCACTGAAAATACATATTTATTCGGATACTGGTCACTATCAGTCAACTCATCATCACAGTGGTCTTCTTTTCAATTGCAATTGTTAAGACCTTTCTTAGATGTGAATGGTTTGGTGGGCACTATACTTACTGGACATGTTAGTAAAGACATATTTAGGCAGAGAGATAGCCTTTCACATCGGTGAACACGCTGCAGAAATGTATGAGCGTACCGCCACGCAATGATTTAAATCCAGATTGAGCACAAGTAGCCTTTCATTCTTTAGCAAGAGTGAAGTTGACTTGGACAAGTGTAACAGCGTAACTGATTGGGTGCTGAAGAGCAAACGTGAGTATTCTGAAGCTGCATTGGACAGTTAAGATTTTATGTATGCCTAATAAGTCTACTTTCTTATGTGCATAGGATGGGCTTGTTCACGTATGACTGTTCCTCGGAAAAAGGACAGGGTTGTGCTAAAGAATTTGGGACTGCACGCAGTCATTTGTCACTGATCTTGGCCATTTCCAGGTGTGCTGGGCATTACAGAGTTAAGGATTGAGACTATGCCACAGCATTTAGGGTTGAAGATGAATTTTTAGAAGATACATTGTCCCCAACATTTGAGGGTGTAATTGGAATATAGTTGTACTTATGCAACATATGATGGTTGTACCTGTGTGTAGGTACTAGGTGCTTGTGTGCCTTGTGGGACTCCATCAGTCAAACCTGACTTTTCTCCTGCACCTGTTTGCACCGTAATATTTTAAGGGCATACCTGGAGTGCTAAACGTGATAGTGGAACTAAAATTACTAACATGCAACACTCAAAAATCCAGGATTCACTGAATGAGTCACATATAACATTGTTGCAAGGGTGCCTGCTATATAGTGGTGATTGCTGCCTTCCTGGCATTTCTGAGGAGCACCCTAGTTTTTATATGCATGGAAGTCAAACTATGTGTCCTTTAAGTGATTTGATGTTATTTTATTAGCCATAGTTCTACTGTAATTTGTTGTGACCTTTAATTACATCAGGTTCTGTGATGTCATGCTGGAGTGCCAAAGTTCATGTGCTGTCACATCCTATGATGTCAGCTGGATCAAAGGGCATGAAATGTCATTTCAACTAACTGGCATTTTACTGAATTGACACTCATGTCTGATGGAACCAGTGCATCACCTGTATTCCCTCACCTCAGTCTGCATTGGCAAGTGGGTAGAGCGCTGTAGCTCATCAGTCAATACACCACTTTATTTTAGATTTCTGAAGATCAGGAGAGGCAGCCGATCTGTCCAGCCCTCCAAGCTTCAGAACCAGGTTTTCACTCTTTTGACTTCACAATAGTGAAAATCAAGGGTTCAAATTGAGTTCGTTGTAATGGTGTTCTTGGAAGCTTAACCTAACAAAAATATGGGGAAAATTCATAAAGAAAGTAGATAAACTTCACTTGATGATTTTCTCCTTCATACAAATGTAGATTTACTACTTTCTGTAACTGACAAAGCTTCCCAAGAATATCGAAAAAAGCTGCCATCCATAGGTTTCAAAGCAGATTCTCTGGAAGGTCATGTGATGCTTCAATTGGGATCATATTCTTGCTGTTTGGAATTATTCACAGAGGAGAACTCTGCAACGGGAAAATAGTAGCCCACGTGACAAATCAAATTTTTCCTCTGAAGGTTAATTAATTTCACATCCAAAGGAACCCCTTCTCCTACACCCTCAGTAAATCTGGGGGCCATTCATGCGCCTTCACTCTCTTGAAAGAGATTTACACCAAAAGTGTTTGGAGTCAAAATCCAACGCTTTCCAAGCTGAAAAGGGCAATTAAAGGAACCTGTGAATTCCCACAAATCTAGTTTGTGCATGTTACCAAAATTCCAAGGATAACCATGCATTAGATTTTCAGTGTTCCCACCACTCGAGTGGGAATTATGGGTACAGAGACTCTGCACACATAGTGGAGCTCTCCAATAGGCCTGGGCAAAGTTTGCCAGGTTCCACAAGAGGCGAAATGCATTATGTCTTGCTGTTTGTGATGATTTTTAGCACTGGGTGTTTCTCCCACACTGAAAAATCTGCATAAATGGCACCACATGCAGTGCAAGAGGGTGCTGCTTCTTTTCTGCCGCTCGAGTAGATTTTCTACTCGAACTGCAACTTCCTCAATGCGAATGGAAGATTTCTCAATGCTGGGTGTAACACCCATCTACAAATGCCTGCATTGAGAAATCACGCTGGGAGGTGGTGATTTTCCTCGCTCGCCAACTTAACATTGGCGAGCGCGAATGAGGAAAAAACTAAATGCAGTGGTCTTTTTCTGAACTCCATGCTCTACGCAGAACAGGAAAAACTCTGCAAACTGCACATCCGTACTCTCCACACCCAAAAATGGGCTGACACCTGCCAGGGATCCCTTTGTAAAATCCATGCGGGTGTAAGAAAGGTAAGTACAGACATAAACCTACTTTTACATATGAATGTAACGTTGTTAATCGGCTTCATGAGCATATACATTAGAAACAATCATAAATGTCATTTTTTATTATACAGTGTACAATTGCACCTTCATGAAATCCTCCGTTTCTTACAGTTTGAAATGACTTGAGGATGGTGGACCGAGCATTTGTACACAACATTCAAAATCGTCCTGCTGCTAAACATCAGAAATATTTTTAAATGGCTGCAAGGAAAAGCAAAAAAGAACATTTCCTTTTCACTGGCATCTGCAGATGCCACACTGATTCTCACTGCCAATGGCGGTGAGTGCCAAGAATCAATGTCTTGCATCTTGTCATGCACAGAACGAAACCAGCATGGAACTAATACTTTGGCTTGGCGAAAACACAAGCAATTCAGCAACACATGAATGCAGTGCATGTAGGAGTCCAGGTTTATTGAAGCTGCAAGGGATTATGCTGTGAACAAGCAAGACAGGCATTCATACAGAAAACACCACCAGGCAGTGACCAGATCATCAGAGTTTATGCCAGTCTTTGACACAAACACTGTATGCATCTCTTATGTTTATAGGATGGTGCATGGTCACTCGGCTACTTCCCTTTCTCTTGGTCTTGTCTGAATACAGCATCTGCCCCTGGTGCACAGATCACAGATCTCCAAAACAGAACAGGTACAGCTGTCGCCTCAAGGCAGCGCAAAATGTTTACAAAAAATTAACAAAAAAACATAAGTGGATTGGACCATAATTTCCATTCTGCAGAATGCTGGGGTGGCTGAATAGCGACACTCCTACGGCTCCATTCACAGAGGTAAGTTTAAATGTAAATGTATATCTGCTCATGTACAGATCTACTCCTACATCTAGGTATAAATATCCACTTTTTTGCTGTACACCATTTCCAGGTTGAGATTTACACCTAGCTATAGACTTAAGAGTCTACATCCACTCAAGTGTGGAGGTGGAGACCCCTATGACTGAATTTACAAGTGTAAACTTTCCACCTCTTCGAGGAGGTCGCTCCCATTCGGGCAGAGATCTCCCTATAAAAAGCAATAGGCTACTTAAAGAAAATTCATTTCAAATAAATAAAGCATGAACATTTTTAAATCAAAAATAATTAAATACATTTCCCTAAGTTCTGTTCACCTTAGGGATATGTAAAGTTTGCTCATTTGCTTTTGTGTACTAATGCGAAGTTTCAGCAAAGTTTCACAAAATTGTGCAAAATGCAAATCCATCATTCCATGCTACATTTTAACAAAAATGCATCCTATGCATGCACTATAATTTGTTTTACAACAAATGTCGTACTTGTGATATTTTTTTGTGAATGGCATTTAATAACGGAAAGTAGTATGAGGGCATAAGTTAGGAATTTTTGCATAAGATGTGTAATGCAAAATTCCTCAAATTATGCCATTGCAATTTAATTTTCACTTGCGGCCTAGATCACATAGGGCTCCCACATTTACAGGGAACAACACATCTGCACTAAAACCTAAGATATGAATGGATTTTAAATTGTTTTTAATTTTGTTATTAAAAATATTGATGGTGTGAAATTGATTAACATGTAAATATTCTCTAATCCACCAATAGGGTACCATTTGTGTTTAATGTGCCATAATCTTAGATGCATGCAATGTATAACTTTATTTGTAACTTTATTTCTTCTAAAAAAATAGTATTTACCTATTGTATTAAAATGTTTCATGTATGTATAAATCATCAAAAGTCAGCATTTTTTAGTTTACAAAATTACTTTTTGTGTATTATTTAAAAAGTTATTTCATTTACTTTATATATTCCCCTCTGTGTCATTCTTATTCCCTGCCTACAATTGATTTCTGTTTCAGTATGATGCTCTACCAGTGGTTAGCCTTTTCTGTTGCTTGACTTATTCAAAGGCTTGGATTGAGTATGATTTACCATCTTCTGTCAGTATTATTACCGTAGTAAATTTAAATGTGAACTTATTGAATTGCATTTGTCATACTCTTATGTAGGTGTGTGTTTTGTATTCGCATGTCCCTCTACACATCCCTCATTCAATTTCTACTATTCTCCCTTTTTGTGGTATTTATTCCTCGTTTTCCCATCACTCCCTTGTCCCTCTCACATTCACTACTAAATCACTTACTTCCATGAACACAGATCTTCGCCACCAAGGTGGAAACCTGTGGAGAAGAGGAGGCTAAGATCTTCTGCATTTATTTTTGGAGTGTGTAAAGCAGTACTTTGCAAAACAGTAGCTTTTGTGGGTAGAACCCCAATGTCTTGATTCAACCTCATGCCTCTTTCTTCTACCACTGTACACACAGGGAGCCCTGTATTTCCTGGTGGACGGCTGATGACGCAGAAAAAGAAGATCCGACATATATTCATACATATCGAGTAATCAAAATATAATGAAGTGTGATTTTAGTAAAGAAAATAATGTACAAGGGAAATTGTCCCCTCGGGGTAGTTTGCCATCATTGTAAACGAGCTTTATTAATCATGAAGTATTGAAAATGTAGTAATCCGTCATAATTGCAAATGTATGCCGTGATTTCTTGTTTGAAACCTGTTTTGCTTAGCTTAAATTTAGTACAGGCTTTGGCCTAGTTGCCTGGTTTCAAATTCTAACTGCGTGGTTTTTCCTTGAACTAATGAAACATATATTCTTGCTTGAAGTTGTATTTTTCCAGTAGAGCTGACTGATACACTTATCTCCAAGGTTTCGTACTAGGCCGGTTTCATCCCCTTTGATACAAGGTCAGTCTGCAGGTGCGGACAATGAAGGTACAGATAGTAAAATAATTGGCAAACCATGTTACAATTTGTGTTCCAAGGCTCCAAGGACAGTGTATGCATAAATGAGCGCTAGTAAAAGACAATTTTCATTGGACAATTTGAAGCCAACCTATGAACCCTCCAATGGAAGACCCTGCAGAATTTGGAATGTTTCTTACTTAAACCCACTGGACAAAGAGAAGTCAGCCATTTTCCTCGATGCCAGTTTGAAGCCAGATGCCAGACTCCATTTTGGACGACACCCTGATGCCCTTTTCTCTATCTGAGAGAAAGAGACTTTAAGAATTCTCACCCTAGAGACTTTAACTTTGATTTGCCCCATCTTGCCCACGCAGTAACTTTGCCCCATTCTCCTTGCCGCTGCAAGGAAGCTTGCCCTTAACTTTGCCCCTTTGAAATTTGCCCCATGCTGATCAACCGGTACCTGAAGGACGAAGACTTTTCTTGAATGCTGATTGTATTTGGTAAATATGAAAGGATAAATGTATTATGCATTGTGTTTTTCCTTTTAGGTACCAACTGCTATTTTGATAGGGTCCTAGTTAGAAGTTTTCCAAATTTGTGTTGACTAAATTCGTTTTGCATGAAGCCCCACATGCCAATGCTAATTAGAGATTAGTCGAGGTATTCATTCAATGTATCATGCTAAATTTAAATCTTGTTATGCTGACAAATGTATGAAATTAGTCAAATACAGTTAGTCATATTAGTGATTTGCATTGCGATAACTGAGTGTATCATCATCCAGATTTTGCGTGGATTGCGTTTCTTCCGCCGTTATGGACAGCTAGTAATGTTCATATACATATATCATTTGGTTTTGAGACTTATATACATCGTGTTAGCTTTGTTAATATAGAGAAATAAATTCACGAACTTTTACTAAACTGGTGTGGTTATTCATGACTGAAAAGTCATGGTGCGCCGAAATACCAACTGTTATTGATTTCTGATGTGCTATATTGATCTATTAATTGAGTATTGATTACCGATTACAATAGTTATTGATTATTGATCTGAGTGACTCAACTATTTTAGGATGAGGAGAGCCCGACTCGGTTAAAAGATTCACCGACCTCCAACGTGTCCAGGTACAGGTAATTTATAAGGGCTGGACGCGTTAACAGTAGATGGTAGCAGAGATTGATGGTTTAGCCCTTTGGGACCCCATCCGAACAATAGACAGAGTCAAGTTAGAATTTTCTTTGATAAAACAAGTTGGAGAGATGATGATGCCCTAAGTCCCCAATGACTTTCCCGGAATCTCGGAGCTTGCGAATGAGGAACATGGAGGTATGAGAATGGTCTCAGCGTTTCTAGTGACGGTATGAGTGAAGTTAGGGTTTCGCGCATGCACAGCTTATCGCCGCAGATTAATTGAAAAGTTTGTGAGGATTTTAAGGGGGGTTAAAAGATATTAGAGGAGTGTTACTCCAAAGGTGTGAGAGTAGGGAAGTCGGCGAACTTCACGTGTGTGTAGCGCTTTGAGCAGAAAAAAAAATTGTCCACGTGGTTGTTGATGTTGAGACGGGCCCTGCGAGGTCAAGAGACTCCGGAGTATGTTGAAAAGTGTATGTGACACTTGTTTGATGTTGTGATCTGGTCAGGTTTAATAGGTTGATCGGGCGTGGTCAACAAGTCAGTATGAATGTTGCGGAGTGAAAGAAAACTTCGACTTTGAGATTTGACGAATTCTAAAGTGCACTAGAATAGTTCATTGATCAGTTGAGAGTAAAGTTTGCGGGTCAAATTTTGCTTGCGAAAGTGGGAAACCGAGAAAGATGGAATAACTGCTGAGGCTAGTGAAAAATCCCTAAGGTTTCTGAAGCGATTGTATTACCTTTCCTGTAGTAAACCGACAGATCTGTTTTATTCTTTTGGTTAAGTGCTCGCGTTATATTGCAGAAATTAGTTTATGAGTGAAGCCGAATGAAAAGAGGACAAGCCGCGGGACTTTGTCAGCCGCAGTGTGTGAGTGTGACGTCACTAGGAGCCGCGCTGGGATAGGTCGGTTGGTGAGAAGGGTCGCGCACGGATTGGACACAGTCCGTGAAGCGCAATTGGAAGGGGAAAGGCAAGCGAAGAGTATTCCGGGAATTAAAGTCACTTATTGATTACATATTTTAGAAAAACAAAAGACGGAAAGATGAAATTTTTCAAAGCATTTAAGAGTGCCATGAGGGGAGATGTTTATATTAAAGCAAATGTAGGAGAAGAAACACCGCCTGAGGGTACACCAGCTTACATTGTCATTGAAGAAAAGGGTGTAGCACCATGTCCTTGGTTAAAACAATGGTGCAAATTAACAGAGAAACATGGAAGTGTAGCGTTCCCTATCCACGGGTCGTTTAATCTAAGAATTCTAGAAAATTTGAGATTTGCGCTATATGACATGAAAGTACCTCCAAGACCAGCACAGTTTGAGGCACTAGCAATTTGGGAGCTAATAGCTAGAAACCAACAACAAAAGAAATTTGAGACAAGAATAAGAAAAGTAGAAAAGACACTAGCGGATGCTAGATGGGACAGCACACAAAAGGTTTGGAGATCAGACGTATTGCAGGGGATTAAATTGTTTCCAGCGATTACTGATGAAGCGGAGACGGAAGGAAGGAAAGCCACCTATAAGACAAACAGGAGTCAGTCCAGAGAGAGAGAGAACAATAGAAACTCGAAAAGGGGGAGACGAGTCAGATGATGAAGAGTTCATTATACAATTTTGAATGATCGCCCACCACCATATGTGGAAAGTGAAAAAGGCTCAAGCATTAGTACTGCCCCTCCAGAACCAATACAGGGTAATGTAACACCAAATTTGAGAATATCTCAGAGGCCGAGCAGCTCCGACATGCCTTTCTCACCACAAATACCACAGATTCAGAGAATATACCCAGACGTGCCGACATTGAAACCTGCTGATAACTATCAGCCACAGGTTCAAAGGCACTGTTGTGATGAGCATAACATGGGAATGACTTCTGATTCAATGGCGCAGGGAGGACAAAACTGTCAGAGACCGACATTGATTCAAGCTGAATCAACACAGTTCTCGATGCCCCAAAAGCAGACACAAGAAGTGCGAGTAATAGAAAGCCAGTTAGGTATGCCAGCAATGATGAACCACAATGTGGGGATTAACATGCCACAGAATTCGGGGAACAGACAGAATCCAGACGCGATATCTCTACCTATCACTGTAGGTCCACCAGTACCACTGTACATACAGGCAAATTCAAGCACAAGCGACCAAGGGTTAATGATACAGAATGGGACAGGGAGAAGATGCATAGAAACCACTCCAGAGACAACTCCGATAGCGGCACTGCGAAATGGATCTGGGTCCTTGTCGGAATTTGGTCCAATTCCAATTTGTGCTCCGTCAACCGTGGTAAGGTCACATCCACCACTATTAGTACCGTTAACCTCACAGACTGAAACATTACAGAAACCGTCAGTGGCAGTTGATGTAACTGCTACACTGATGGGACTGAACGCGCAACAGTTAACACAATGGTTCAACAGCCTGAACTCCCCACAGAGTGCATCTAGCGGGAAGGGAGAAGAATACCTGAATAAAATAAGGTTGGGTATGGAGGCAGATGAACTGGTTGAGGGAACAATGGGTTTGAACAGATTAGAATCATACACAGAGGAAGAACTAAGATACATGTGCCCTAGGATTACAAGAGAAGTAAGCAGCATACATAAGAAGTTACAAGAAATTGCAGACAGAAACGAGATCGATATAAGTAAGAATAAACACCTGAGCAGAAGTTACAGGTTAGACTTTGAGACAAAAGATTTTGAACACTTGAGATCCACAGGGATGAAAACACACCTTAAAGAGATACTGCAGAGTGCACAGGTCTGGAGATGTTTAGACAAGTGGGAAAGCAGGTGGGTTAAGAAAAAGGACAAAAAGAAAGAAAATACTCCAGAGCGGAATGAGAAAAAACAACAGAATGACGATCTGATAACCATGTTACCAATGAGAGAGACAGCAGGGGGAAAACTTGTACATGTACCATGGCACAGGTGCGATATTCAATCCTTTACGGATGACTTTCCCAAATTGAGAGAGAAGCCGATTGAATGGTATCAACAATCAGATAGATTTGTGAAACTCGCGAAGTGTCTCTGGGAAGACCTGAATACTTTGTTTGAAATTGTGGTTCCGGCGGATTTGTGGGAAGATTGTAAAAGGGCTGTAGGTTGGCCGACGAGTGAACCAGAGAGAGATAGGGACACAGGTGCACCATCACCTACGGTAATGAGTTTGTACCACAAGGTGATCGAGCACTTGAAAACCAAGGTTGCGTCGAAAAATGTGGATTGGCAGGGGATTGACAGGACCGCCCAAGAGGTTAAAGAGTCTATACATGCGTATTATGAGAGGTTGTTGAAAGCGTTTAAAAATTATAGTGGCACAGAAACGATTGAGGCAAAGGACATGCTCCATTTTGTGTTCAGGTTTGTGGAAGGGTTGAGACCCGAAATCAGCCAGATGATTAAAACGCATTTGATTTGTTGGCAGTCGAAGTCGATCGATGAAGTGTTGAATTATGCGAAATACTGCAGTGATGAGATTGAGACCAAACAGAAAAGATTGAAAGAAAAGGTGATGGTGATGCATCTCAGAGCAGCTCAGACAGGTTTACAAGGTTTGCAAGGTTTTCAACAACAAATGCCGCAGCAGCAGGGAAATGCTATGTTTCAGCCGCAGATGAGAGGCAGAGGCCGAGGAGGTTTTGTGAATAATGGTCCTGATTTGAATACCGTTATGATTCCAAATGGTATACAGGCAATGAAGAAGGTGATGCCATGTCACACGTGCGGAATTGTCGGGCATTGGAAACGGGAGTGCCCAATGATGGTGCAGGAAGGTGTAGGTCAGCAAAACAATGATGTCAATGCATTCCAGACTATGAGAGGACCGAAACTGAGAGGTCCAAACCCAAATTTCCAAAACAATATAAACCAGCTGCAGGGTTTACAACCCATGCAACCGCAACAGGTGCAAATGCCCTGTGTGCAAATGACACCATTGCAGCCAATGCATCAGCAGTTTCCTATGGTACCTAATCAGCAAATGCAAATACCCTTAGCACCAATGAATCAGCAGCAAGCAATGCTTCCTCAACAGGTCACGGGTCAGGGAATGAGTCAAAATGACACAGTACACCAATTCCCACTACACAGCGAGAATGGAATAAACGATGTATGGGAGAGTGAAAGTTCAGAGGAGGAGGGAAATTGTGTGCTTGCAGCATCCTTGGAAGTTGATCAAAAGGGTCCGTATGTGGAGGGAAGAGTTATGGGTCATCGCGTTTCATTCTTGGTTGACACAGGAGCTACACGTTCCACTGTTAGGAGCATTGAAGTACCAAATTTGCCACTTTCAGGGAGAACAGTTCAAGTAGTGGGAGTAGCAAACAGGTACCTGACTAACCCAATCACAGATCCAGTACAAGTCAGAATTGGTAACTATCAAGGGACACATAATTTTGTGGTATGTGACTCAAGCCCGATATCACTGTTAGGGAGAGACCTATTGTGCAAATTGGGATGTTCGATTATGTGTTCGAACGATGGAATTAGAATTCAGACGATCAGTGATGGGGAAGAAGAGGACAGTGTAGAAGGGGATGAGATGGAGACTGTCGATGAAGAGTATCCCCTGATTACCCTTTATCCGATGATCACTGAAGCAGATATTCCTGCTGAGTTACAGGAAACAGTCGGAAAAGAAGTGTGGGATATGACAGGAAAAGAGGTGGGATTGGTGAAAGGAGTGGAACCAGTGAAAGTGACTGTAAAACCCAATGTAACCTTTCCCCAGACCCCACAGTACCATATGGCACAAGACACCCTCATGAAAGTCGCCCAACTCATTGATGAGTTTGTAAAACAGGGAGTACTGAAAGAAGTGTTAAGCAGTCCATGTAATTCACCAATTATGGGACTAATAAAGCCAAGTGGAAAGGTCCGAATTGTGCAGGACTTAAGGAAAATAAATGACATAATAATAAAATGTTGCCCTGTAGTACCAAATCCAGCTGTGAAAATGTTTCAAGTCCCTTGTGATGCTGAGTGGTTCTCAGTCATCGACTTGTCACAAGCATTCTTTTCGGTGCCTCTTCATGAGGACAGCCAATTTCTCTTTTGTTTCAAATTCTTAGACAGAGTTTACAGTTGGTGTCGAATTCCTCAAGGGTTTTCGGAGTCACCGTCAATTTTCAATCAGATTCTAAAGAAAGATTTGGAAGCGTTAGAATTGCCATTCGAGTCAATCCTAGTACAGTACATTGACGACTTACTGATTGCATCCAAGACAGAAAGTGACTGCACAGCCGACACCATTGCCCTATTGAACCATTTGGGAAGGAATGGACACAAGGTGTCTCCTTCAAAATTACAGTTCTGTCAGAAGAAAGTGAAATATTTGGGTCACCAAATAGAGAAAGGGTCACGGAGAATAATGAAGGAAAGAATAACAAGTGTACTTCAAATGAGTCCCCCAAAGACGAGGAGGGAGGTGAGGAAGTTTTTGGGAATGGTGAGCTACTGTCGCCAATGGATCCCCAACTTCTCAACTCTAGCAAAACCTTTACTGAAATTGACCCAGAAGGATGCATTGGATGAAATTGAGCTGAAAGGAGATGAGATGGATGCTTTTATTGAATTGAAAGAATGCATGTGCAGGGCTCCAGCTTTAGGTATGCCTGACTACACAAAGCCTTTCACATTGTTTTGTCATGAACGTAATGCATGTTCCTTGTCTGTCTTGACCCAAGCCCAGGGTGGCGTAAACAGACCAGTAGCATATTTTTCAGCTACTTTGGATCCGGTCGCAGCAGCACTGCCAGGGTGTTTGCGCGCCGTAGCCGCAGTTGGTATCAGCCTCACTCAGAGTGAAGGAATAGTGATGGGACACCCTTTAACAGTCATGGTCCCTCACAAAGTCGAGATACTTTTGACACGTTCCCGAACACAGCACATGACTGGTGCTAGACTCACAAGGTATGAAACAATAATTCTGGGATCACCTAACGTGCAGCTGAAACGGTGCACTACGTTGAATCCAGCTACCTTGTTTCCCAGTGAAAATGCTGAAATTGAGAACGCTGAAGACATCAATCACAACTGTCTTCAAGTGACTGAATTTTGCACCAAACCAAGACCTGATATCAAAGATACCCGATTGGAAGAAAATGATCAAATTATTTTTGTTGATGGTTCATGTTTAAGAGATGCACTGGGTATATTGAAAGCAGGGTACGCTGTATGTACAGTAACAGGTGTTTTGGAAGCATCTTGGCTTCAAGGAGTTTACTCTGCACAGGTAGCAGAATTGGTAGCCCTTACTAGAGCTTGCCAACTCTCTGCATTAATGAAAGTTACCATTTACACTGACAGCCAGTACGGGTTTGGAATAGTGCATGATTTTGGACAATTGTGGTCACAGAGAGGCTTCATGACCTCTTCAGGATCACCAGTGAAAAATGGTGAAAGAATAAGAGAATTGTTACATGCCATCCAACTACCAGGAGAAGTAGCAGTGGTAAAATGCAGTGCACACTCGAAGGGACAAGATTATGTTTCTCTGGGAAATGGATATGCGGATCAAGTCGCAAGGTTTTGCGCATTGAACTGTATATTGCTTAGGGATGAATGGAATTTGATAAGTGAACCAGAACTCGAACCAAGCGAAATATTTGCTCTAAAGGTGGTAGATACGATGGACGAATTGAAATCCTTACAGAATGATGTCAGTGAGGATGAGAAACTCTCGTGGACCAAATCACAATGTGTAAAGAGACTAGATGAATTATGGGTTTCAAGTGAAGGGAAATTCGTTCTTTCAAACAGCCTTTTGACACAGATAGCCAGATTTTACCATGGACAAGCTCATCTTGGGAGGGATGCCATGATTAGGTTGTTTAAAACTGATTGGTTTAACCCCAAATTCCGTCAAGTTGCTGAAGCAGTTTGCCACCGTTGCGTCATTTGCCAAAAGATGAACGCAGGGAAGGGAACCGTAGTAAATTTGAGCCACATTGGAAGAGCAGGGGGTCCATTCAGCAGGATGCAAATGGACTTCATTGAGATGCCTGTGCATGGAGGCTTGAAGTATGTGTTGGTGGTTGTGTGCATTTTTTGTCACTGGATTGAAGCATACCCTACACGCAGAAATGACAGTCTCACAGTTGCAAAACTACTCTTGAGAGAGATAATACCACGTTTTGGATTCCCGATCTCTTTAGAATCAGATAGGGGAAGTCACTTCAATAATGAAGTAATTAAATTGCTTTGTGCAGCACTGAACATTGAGCAAAAGCTGCATTGTAGCTACCGCCCTGAAGCATCAGGTCTAGTGGAGCAAATGAATGGCACATTGAAATCAAGAATGGCGAAAATATGCGCATCAACAAACTTGAAATGGCCTGACGCATTGCCTTTGGTACTAATGTCAATGAGAAACACCCCTGACAGAAAGACTGGGCTGTCCCCACACGAGATTCTCATGGGCAGAGCTATGAGACTTCCAGCAGTTCCTGCAAATGCGCTTTTGAATATTACGGATGATATGGTGTTAGACTACTGCAAAGGTCTAGCTGATGTGGTTCGCTCTTTCTCTCACCAGGTGGAGGCAACCACCTTGCCACCGATCCAAGGTCCAGGACACGCCCTGAACGCAGGTGACTGGGTCGTGATAAAGAAGCACGTGAGGAAGTCGTGTTTGGAACCCCGTTGGAAAGGACCTTTTCAAGTGATTTTGACGACTACCACCGCTGTGAAGTGTGCGGGAGTTCCCAACTGGATTCACGCCAGTCACACAAAGAGGGTATTGTGTCCCACAGACGAGGAAGTTGAAGCGCTGAAGTTACCAGTACCTGATAACAAAGTGCCAAGCGCTGAGACAGAGCGAAAAAGAACTAGAAGCGAACAGGCAGAAATAGAGGAGGGAGAAATATTCTCTGAGGACAAAGCAACTGATTCACTTGGGGAAGACCAAGGAGGAGCCTCAGAAAGCGACGAAGCAGCTGAAGGTAACAAAGAGCCTGAAGCAGCTGAAAGTGATAAAGAGCCTGAAGAAAGTAACGGTGACAAAGGGCTCGAAACAGGTGAAGAAGCAGGAGAGCCTGATCAGAGGAGGGCTTTCCCAGAAGCAGACGATACAGAAAAAGAAAAGGAAAACCTGATTGACTCCCCAGAAGGAGGGGACAAGGCAGAACAGAACGAAACTGCTCAAACTCCTTCAGAAGAGATTGCAGGTCCATCAAGTGGACACAGTGCAAAAAGAAGACCAAGCATATCGCCAGTAAAATTAAGAACTAGAGAAACGTTGAACGACAGTGAAGGGCCAAGAGTGAAAGAGAAAAGAAAGGAAGTGTCTGTCGTAGTACCAACACCAAGTGAAGAAAAGGACTTGGCCAAAGAGGAAAGTACCAGTGAGAAAGAATCAAAGAGAGATGCAAAATTGAAAAGAAAAGGGATACCGAGCAGGAGGTATTCCGGTCCGGAGTGGGCATACGTAGCCAATAACGATTGGTCAGACGAATTCGTATCCCTCAGTCTTGAGAACGAAGAGGCAGAACTTCATTTTGGAAATAAAAACTTTATGGACTCTGTTGATTGAAGACATTGATCACCTGATTGACTTTTCAACCGGCTAAGACATTGCTAACTTGATTGACTTTGAAACCGATTTTGAGACAACGCTGCTAACCGATAAGAGACTAAGCTGCTAAAGAAAACTGTGTGAACATTGAACTCGTTCAGCTTTGTAAATATCTGCAAATCCACTTTGATAAAGTGTCTTCAACTTTCTGATTCTATACAGATCATGACTAGCTTCACTACACAGGGGCGTAAGATGAAGTGTTGTAAATACATGTGTATCGGTCTAATAACCGCATGCGTACTAATCATTGTAGCAATAGTTCTTGGAATGCATGGTAAAAATGAGAGTGAGACGAATGATGCTTCTACTTCTAAACCTATTATCGTTACTGAACTAACAGCTCTGAAGAGACTCGAGCAAGACGAGAGGCACTTGCATGATAAGAAGGAACTTTCATCTAACGTTTTCTATCGCTTACTGAGTGAGTATGTTGAGACCATGGATGCGAAAGATTGTTATGTGTGTACACAAATACCTACCTCAGTAGTGGAAGGGGTAACGTATCACAGCATGCCTCTTACGTATGGAATTACATGTAGTATAATAGCGTCCAGATTTTATGGTCAAAAGGACATTCATTATTTCTACACTAATTATGATGTTACTTTTGCATATGTCCCCATAATAGGGCACCTAAGTAAAATAGCTAGAGATTATTATGCCAAATTAATGAGGGAATTCTTCGAACCAATGTCACCTTTTCACACAGCTCACGCACATAGAGAGAACCTTACATGCTTGCTTTCACCAGTAGAAATACATTTTTTAGACCGCACTGATGATAGGAAGAATGAAATGAAGGAGAAATTAGAGAGGGAATTACACGAAAGAACATCTGTAGATAATTATGCTTTTGCTGCAATAAAGACACAAGGGAAAATAGCTTTAGATACATTGCACGTAGGGAGATTTTGTATATATAGAGCTGAATCATATTATGACACAGTTTTTGTGGGAACGAGTGAATGCAAACATACGTATGCATTTAAACCTAAGTGGACGTTCATGCTGAATGAACAAGACCCAGTTATTCCTGGAATATATTATATTTGTGGACTCAACGCCTATTATCGTCTTCCTAAAGGATGGTATGGGAGGTGTTATTTGGGAATAGTGTTCCCAAAGGTTTACCAACTAGATGACTTAAAGAAATTTCCAAGGCTGTCTGAATCACATCATGTTCAGAAAAGGGAGACAGCTTCTGGTGTGGTAGGAGATATATTTGGAGCATTGATTCCTTCAGTAGGAGTCATATTGAATTCAATCAAAATACGAAAGTTGTCTACTATTGTGGATAACATGCTGACAAAGTTTTCAGGAGCTATAATCCTGATGGATGCTGAACTTGCTGCAGAAAGAGCTATGACTCTTCAAAATCGGCTTGCCTTAGACATTCTTTTAGCAAAGGATGGCGGCGTTTGCAAAATGCTTGGTACACGTCACTGTTGTACATATATACCAGACAGCAGTGGAAAAATTAGAACGATGCTTACAAATTTAACTAAATAAAGTGTAGATTTAAAGGAATTGAAAGAATCCGGAGTTTGGGAGAAAGTTGGAAAAGGATTTGCTTCTGTGGGAAATTGGCTCAGCAACGTTTGGAACGGATTGTTACTAAAAATAGTAAAGGGAATATTAATAATATTAATTTGTCTATTAGGTTCTTGGGGAACATGGAAAGCTTTCAAAATGTTAAAACCAAGGAACAAAAGAAAAAGAGAAGAGAAAATAGAGAACAAAATGGTGGAAATATATAGAGAAAAATCAAAAGGGACTAAAAGAAAAAGGGAATTGACTGAAGTGCCAAATTACTATACCGAATTTTAATGGAATAAAATTTGTGGGTAGATTTGATGTGATGACATAATTAGTCATCAGAGGAGGAATTGATGACGCAGAAAAAGAAGGTCCGACATATATTCATACATATCGAGTAATCAAAATATAATAAAGTGTGATTTTAGTAAAGAAAATAATGTACGAGGGAAATTGTGCCCTCGGGGTAGTTCGCCATCATTGTAAACGAGCTTTATTAATCATGAAGTATTGAAAATGTAGTAATCCGTCATAATTGCAAATGTATGCCATGATTTTTTGTTTGAAAACTGTTTTGCTTAGCTTAAATTTAGTACAGGCTTTGGCCTAGTTGCCTGGTTTCAAATTCTAACTGCGTGGTTTTTCCTTGAACTAATGAAACATATTCTTGCTTGAAGTTGTATTTTTCCAGTAGAGCTGACTGATACACTTATCTCCAGGGTTTCGTACTAGGCCGGTTTCATCCCCTTTGATACAAGGTCAGTCTGCAGGTGCGGACAATGAAGGTACAGATAGTAAAATAATTGGCAAACCATGTTACAATTTGTGTTCCAAGGCTCCAAGGACAGTGTATGCATAAATGAGCGCTAGTAAAAGACAATTTTCATTGGACAATTTGAAGCCAACCTATGAACCCTCCAATGGAAGACCCTGCAGAATTTGGAATGTTTCTTACTTAAACCCACTGGACAAAGAGAAGTCAGCCATTTTCCTCGATGCCAGTTTGAAGCCAGATGCCAGACTCCATTTTGGACGACACCCTGATGCCCTTTTCTCTATCTGAGAGAAAGAGACTTTAAGAATTCTCACCCTAGAGACTTTAACTTTGATTTGCCCCGTCTTGCCCATGCAGTAACTTTGCCCCATTCTCCTTGCCGCTGCAAGGAAGCTTGCCCTTAACTTTGCCCCTTTGAAATTTGCCCCATGCTGATCAACCGGTACCTGAAGGACGAAGACTTTTCTTGAATGCTGATTGTATTTGGTAAATATGAAAGGATAAATGTATTATGCATTGTGTTTTTCCTTTTAGGTACCAACTGCTATTTTGATAGGGTCCTAGTTAGAAGTTTTCCAAATTTGTTTGACTAAATTCGTTTTGCATGAAGCCCCACATGCCAATGCTAATTAGAGATTAGTCGAGGTATTCATTCAATGTATCATGCTAAATTGAAATCTTGTTATGCTGACAAATGTATGAAATTAGTCAAATACAGTTAGTCATATTAGTGATTTGCATTGCGATAACTGAGTGTATCATCATCCAGATTTTGCGTGGATTGCGTTTCTTCCGCCGTTATGGACAGCTAGTAATGTTCATATACATATATCATTTGGTTTTGAGACTTATATACATCGTGTTAGCTTTGTTAATATAGAGAAATACATTCACTAACTTTTACTAAACTGGTGTGGTTATTCATGACTGAAAAGTCATGGTGCGCCGAAATACCAACTGTTATTGATTTCTGATGTGCTATATTGATCTATTAATTGAGTATTGATTACCGATTACAATAGTTATTGATTATTGATCTGAGTGACTCGACTATTTTAGGATGAGGAGAGCCAGACTCGGTTAAAAGATTCACCGACCTCCAACATGTCCAGGTACAGGTAATTTATAAGGGCTGGACGCGTTAACACGGCCTGGACAACTGAGTAAATTACTCTGTTGATCTGGTGGAGAGAACTCCTGCCAGAATATTAATTACTGCCAGGCTGGTGGTCATTTATAAAAAATTGCCAGAAACTGCTTTCATGGTGGTTCCTGTCAATGCATTTTGTATGTTTGGTGCAGGGCTCTATCAACTGGACGAAAGCCCGCACCAAACAGTTTAATTATGTATTTTCAAAAAGAAAAATCTGACACAGCATTGATTTTCTTTTTGAAAATATGTTAGACTTGGCATCCTGAGCGTTGTCTTCCCTAACTGTTTGCCTCTGCTTCCCAGGTTGTTGATGTGTGCTGGACTCAGTTTTTGCTGTTTTTGATACTCTGGGCACTTTACCACTGCTAACTAGTGCTGAAGAGCAAGTGCTCCTATGTAAAATGCATGTGTAAATTGGCTTATCTGTGACTGGCAAATTTATTTTCTAGTAAGTCCCTAGAAAAAAGTGCAGAGGTGCCCAGGGCCTGATTATCAAATGCTACTAGTGGGCCTGCAGCACTGGTTGTGCCACCCACATAAGTAGCCCTATAAACATGGCTCAGACCTGTCATTGCAGTGTCTGTGTTTACAGTTTTAAACTGCTAATTCGACTTGGCAAGTGTACCCACTTCCCAGGCCTAAACCTTCCCTTTTCATACATGTAAGGCACCCCTAAGGTAGGCCTTAGGTAGCCCCATAGGCACGGTGCAGTGTATGGTAAAGGTGGGACATGTACTGATGTGTGTTACATGTCCTAACAGTGAAATACTGCCAAATTCGGGTTTCACTTTTACATGGGGCTCCCTTTAAATTCTAATAAAGTGCAGATTCCCATTGCAAGCAAATAGAAATATGAGTTTGGTGTCTATGAACTCACAATGTAAAAGTACATCTTTTAATGAAGTTGTTTTTTAGATTGTTAGTATGAAAATGCCACTTTTGGAAAGTAGGCATTTTCTTGCTTAAACCACTCTGTGATTCTGCCTGTTTGTGGATTGCCTGTCTGGGTCAGTTCGACAGTTGGGCTGTTTGTGAATCCCCTCTAGACAGTGAGACAAAGAGAGCTGGGGTGTAGCCTGCATATCCTGATGAGCCAACTGTGCTAGATTGGAGGGAGGAGTGGTCACTTACACCTGAATGGGCTGTGCCTGCCCTCTCACAATGCAGTGTGCAACCCCCTGGTGTGTGCCTGGGGCCTGGCCTGGGTAAGGCAGAATCTTGAGAACAACAGAGACTTTCCTTTGAAGTAGGCCAACTTCAAAGGCACAAAGGGGTATAAGTATTGGACCCAAAACCCATGAAAATTAGATCACTCTTGGAACCAAGAGGAACCTCTGCCAAGGAGAAAGCTGAAGAGCTGAGGAGGGGTGCTGCCCCTGCCTGTGCTTTGTTGGGCTATCCTGCAGTTGCTGCTTCTGCCTGTGAAAGGGGACAAAGACTGGACTTTGTGGTATATTCCGGCTGGTGAAGAATCTCCAAGGGTTTGAACGGACATCTGCTAACATCTGGACTCTCTACTCAAACTCCTGCCCTGCCAAGTGGTGTCCTATCCAGGCCCTGGGCACTTGAAAGGTGAAGTTGGCAGACAAGAGCTGCAAATCCATGAACAGAACGCCGTGTGGGGAAATTTTCGATTCACAATTGTAAAGAAATGGCTCCCTGTTGCAGTTACCCCCCCACTTTTTGCCTGATACTGATGCTGACTTGACTGAGAAGTGTGCTGGGACCCGTGCTAACCAGGCCCCAGCACCAGTGTTCCTTCACCTAAAATGTACCATTGTATCCACAATTGGCACACCCTGGCATTCAGATAAGTCCCTTGTAACTGGTACTTCTAGTACCAAGGGCCCTGATGCCAAGAAAGGTCTCTAAGAACTGCAGCATGTCTTATGCCACCCTAGAGACCCCTCACTCAGCACAGACACACTGCTTACAAGCCTGTGTGTGCTAGTGAGAACAAAATGAGTAAGTCGACATGGCACTCCCCTCAGGGTGCCATGCCAGCCTCTCACTGCCTATGCAGTATAGGTAAGACACCCCTCTAGCAGGCCTTACAGCTTTTGAGAGGGCTTGTGTAACCAGAAAAGTGAACAGATCTCACTGGGGTGCTCTCCTTTGGGAAATGTTCACTGGAAAGTGTAGGGATAGACTCCTCACACTCTCTGGAAAAGATGCAGAATCTTATGACCTCATGAAGGGTACCCTGATTGAGGGCTTTGGATTCTCCACTGAGGAGTATAGAATTAGATTCAGGGGGGCTCAAAAATCCTCGAGCCAGACCTGGGTTGATTTTGTAGACTACTCAGTAAAAACACTAGATGGTTGGTTAACTGGAAATGAAGTGTGTGACTATGTTGGGCTTTATAATTTGTTTATGAAAGAACACATTTTAAGTAACTGCTTCAATGAAAAGTTGCATCAGTATCTGGTAGACCTAGGTCCAATTTCTCCCCAAGAATTGGGAAAGAAGGCAGACCACTGGGTCAAGACTAGGGTAACCAAAACTTCCACTGGGGGTGACCAAAAGAAAGGGGTTACAAAAACTCCCCAGGAGAAAGTGGGTGACACTAGAAACAAAGAAAAAGAGTCCTCTGTAGGCCCTCAAAAACCAGAACAGGTGGGTGGGCCCCAAGACACAACCCAAAACAAAGGTGGGTACCAGGGTAAGAACTGGGATGCCACTAAGGCATGGTGCCACAACTGTAAACAGTCTGGGCACCACACCAAGGACACTTCTTGTCCCAAAAACAAACCCCAGAACAAAATTCCAGGGGTAACCAGTGTAGCCATGGGAGATGACTCCTCAGATGAGGAGGTCTTCATAGCCTTCAACTGGAAACAGGGCCCAACAGGTGAGTTGGAGATTCCAGAGGGAAGTAGACACTTCCACCACCTACTGGTGAATGGAATCCCAACCACTGCCCTGAGAGACACTTGTGCCAGTCACACTATTGTGCATGACAGGCTGGTGCTCTCAAACCAGTACATCCCAGGTGAGACTGCCAGAGTAAGAGTTAGCCTAGACAGGGTCACTAAGAGGCCTGTGGCTTTAGTGCCCATAGAAGTGGGTGGCACTCTTAGCTGGAGAAGGGTAGTAGTCAGTACAGACCTCCCCCTTGATTGTCTCCTTGGAAATGACTACCCAGAGGTTAGTCAGAGCCCAAGAGAGGAACTGGTCCAGTGCCAGTCCTCTCCCAAGGATTCTGGAAGTCCTGCCTCTGCAGTAAATGCAAGCAGGCCCCAGAAGAAGAAGAAAAGAAAACAGAGTAGGAAGGGTGGACAACCTTTAGCCAAGGTTACAGCAAGCCAAGGAGATTCTGCTCCAGTAGGGGAGAACTCCAAAAATGGCCCTGATAAAGTCCAACCTGACCCACAAGAAGTCCTGGCTAGTCAGGCAACTGTTAAACCTGAGTGGGTGGCTCCTCAGCTAACAGAAGAAAGAGTGGAAGAAGGGTGTTTACTACAAGATGTGGTAACCCCCCACTCTAATACAGCAGACAGGCAACCTGAACCCAAAGAGGCCTGTAACTTAGCCCCTTCCCTTTTAGGTGAAGAGCTAAAGGTGTGGTTCTGGGCACTGACAGCTGTCAGTGGCCTCTGCTGGGTGTTAGCCTTTATGGCTGCACTATCCTTAGCATGGTGGTCTGACCCCATGCCAAATAGCAAGTTAGGCCCCCTGACCCTATTGGTCATGGTGGGGTTACTCCAGCTCTGGGTAACCTCTCTGGGTAAGCTAGGGGTGACCCTGGCCAAGATAAGGTTAGCAGAGGTGGACACCTCTAAGACCAAAATAGAAAGAATGGGTGGAGACATTGAAGAGGCAGACAAGAGGCAATTCAGACTAGGTCCTATCACTGTGGAAGTGGGTCAGTTCCCCAAAGGGAATGACCTGAACAGAAGGATGTAAGGCAGAGTAGGCCCTGCAACTAACCAGCCTATTTCTCCTACTCTTCCTCGCCTGACAGCCTAGGAAGACTCTCCCAGCTTGGGCTGAGTCTCCTGGCCTGTGGGCTGGGGGGGGCTTGTGTAAAGAAATGGCTCCCTGTTGCAGTTACCCCCCCACTTTTTGCCTGATACTGATGCTGACTTGACTGAGAAGTGTGCTGGGACCCTGCTAACCAGGCCCCAGCACCAGTGTTCCTTCACCTAAAATGTACCATTGTATCCACAATTGGCACACCCTGGCATTCAGATAAGTCCCTTGTAACTGGTACTTCTAGGACCAAGGGCCCTGATGCCAAGAAAGGTCTCTAAGGGCTGCAGCATGTCTTATGCCACCCTAGAGACCCCTCACTCAGCACAGACACACTGCTTACAAGCCTGTGTGTGCTAGTGAGAACAAAATGAGTAAGTCGACATGGCACTCCCCTCAGGGTGCCATGCCAGCCTCTCACTGCCTATGCAGTATAGGTAAGACACCCCTCTAGCAGGCCTTACAGCCCTAAGGCAGGGTGCACTATACCATAGGTGAGGGTACCAGTGCATGAGCACTGTGCCCCTACAGTGTCTAAACAAAACCTTAGACATTGTAAGTGCAGGGTAGCCATAAGAGTATATGGTCTGGGAGTCTGTTTTACACGAACTCCACAGCACCATAATGGCTACACTGAAAACTGGGAAGTTTGGTATCAAACTTCTCAGCACAATAAATGCACACTGATGCCAGTGTACATTTTATTGTAAAATACACCACAGAGGGCACCTTAGAGGTGCCCCCTGAAACTTAACCGACTGTCTGTGTAGGCTGACTAGTTCCAGCAGCCTGCCACACCAGAGACATGTTGCTGGCCCCATGGGGAGAGTGCCTTTGTCACTCTGAGGCCAGTAACAAAGCCTGCACTGGGTGGAGATGCTAACACCTCCCCCAGGCAGGAGCTGTGACACCTGGCGGTGAGCCTCAAAGGCTCACCCCTTTGTCACAGCCCAGCAGGGCACTCCAGCTTAGTGGAGTTGCCCGCCCCCTCCGGCCACGGCCCCCACTTTTGGCGGCAAGGCTGGAGGGAACAAAGAAAGCAACAAGGAGGAGTCACTGGCCAGTCAGGACAGCCCCTAAGGTGTCCTGAGCTGAAGTGACTCTAACTTTTAGAAATCCTCCATCTTGCAGATGGAGGATTCCCCCAATAGGGTTAGGATTGTGACCCCCTCCCCTTGGGAGGAGGCACAAAGAGGGTGTACCCACCCTCAGGGCTAGTAGCCATTGGCTACTAACCCCCCAGACCTAAACACGCCCTTAAATTTAGTATTTAAGGGCTACCCTGAACCCTAGAAAATTAGATTCCTGCAACTACAAGAAGAAGGACTGCCCAGCTGAAAACCCCTGCAGCGGAAGACCAGAAGACGACAACTGCCTTGGCTCCAGAAACTCACCGGCCTGTCTCCTGCCTTCCAAAGATCCTGCTCCAGCGACGCCTTCCAAAGGGACCAGCGACCTCGACATCCTCTGAGGACTGCCCCTGCTTCGAAAAGACCAGAAACTCCCGAGGACAGCGGACCTGCTCCAAGAAAAGCTGCAACTTTGTTTCCAGCAGCTTTAAAGAACCCTGCAAGCTCCCCGCAAGAAGCGTGAGACTTGCAACACTGCACCCGGCGACCCCGACTCGGCTGGTGGAGACCCGACACCTCAGGAGGGACCCCAGGACTACTCTGATACTGTGAGTACCAAAACCTGTCCCCCCTGAGCCCCCACAGCGCCGCCTGCAGAGGGAATCCCGAGGCTTCCCCTGACCGCGACTCTTTGAATCCAAAATCCCGACACCTGGGAGAGACCCTGCACCCGCAGCCCCCAGGACCTGAAGGACCGGACTTTCACTGGAGAAGTGACCCCCAGGAGTCCCTCTCCCTTGCCCAAGTGGAGGTTTCCCCGAGGAACCCCCCCCTTGCCTGCCTGCAGCGCTGAAGAGATCCCGAGATCTCTCATAGACTAACATTGCGAACCCGACGCTTGTTTCTACACTGCACCCGGCCGCCCCCGCGCCGCTGAGGGTGAAATTTCTGTGTGGGCTTGTGTCCCCCCCGGTGCCCTACAAAACCCCCCTGGTCTGCCCTCCGAAGACGCGGGTACTTACCTACAAGCAGACCGGAACCGGGGCACCCCCTTCTCTCCATTCTAGCCTATGTGTTTTGGGCACCACTTTGAACTCTGCACCTGACCGGCCCTGAGCTGCTGGTGTGGTGACTTTGGGGTTGCTCTGAACCCCCAACGGTGGGCTACCTTGGACCAAGAACTGAACCCTGTAAGTGTCTTACTTACCTGGTAAAACTAACAAAAACTTACCTCCCCCAGGAACTGTGAAAATTGCACTGTGTCCACTTTTAAAACAGCTATTTGTCAATAACTTGTAAAGTATACATGCAATTTTTATGATTTGAAGTTCCTAAAGTACTTACCTGCAATACCTTTCGAATGAGATATTACATGTAGAATTTGAACCTGTGGTTCTTAAAATAAACTAAGAAAAGATATTTTTCTATATAAAAACCTATTGGCTGGATTTGTCTCTGAGTGTGTGTACCTCATTTATTGTCTATGTGTATGTACAACAAATGCTTAACACTACTCCTTGGGTAAGCCTACTGCTCGACCACACTACCACAAAATAGAGCATTAGTATTATCTCTTTTTACCACTATTTTACCTCTAAGGGGAACCCTTGGACTCTGTGCATGCTATTCCTTACTTTGAAATAGCACATACAGAGCCAACTTCCTACAACAATCTGAAACACGGCTGATTAACGATGCGCCGCTGGCTTCGCGGGCAAAATCAACACTCCACCTGCATCGCGGCTGGGAAATTGAGGAATTGCGGATGGAGAAACTATGCGCAGCACCTGCTTGTGGCTGCTGATAACGACACAAACCCCACACAGCGCAGTTTTCTGACACCGTGCAACATGATTTTCCACACATCGTCCCTGGGCATCAAAGTCAACCCAACTCTACACGGATCTG
Organism: Pleurodeles waltl; assembly: GCF_031143425.1. Classification (NCBI taxonomy): domain Eukaryota; kingdom Metazoa; phylum Chordata; class Amphibia; order Caudata; family Salamandridae; genus Pleurodeles; species Pleurodeles waltl. Next base: position 1,131,058,874 of record NC_090448.1, read on the forward strand.
AGGTGCCCCGTCCGGAAATTGCCGCATTGCTCTCTTGTGAGGGAAAAAAACAACCCATCACCGACCCGACTGGAGAAGAAACGATACACGGTCTCCCTTGCGAGGAAGGAATTGACACATCACTGACTTTTTCAGACGCACGTTCGCCCGTGCGGCTTTAGTTTTGACACCAACCAGATACTTTGTACAAAATCATTATTTCCATTGTTTTCTATGGAGTAGGAGTCTTATTCTTTTGAAAATTCATATTTTAACCTGTGTATGTTGAATTTTTGTCATTTTGGTCTTGTTTGATTTAGATAAATATTACCTATTTTTCTAAACTGGCGTGGTGTCCATTTTGTAGTGTTTTCACTGCATCACTGTGTGTGTTGGTACAAATACTTCACACATTGCTTCTGAGATAAGCCTGACTGCTTGTTCCAAGCTACCAAGGGGGTAAGCAGGGGCTATCTAAGTGTGTTTCTCCATTGGCGTGACTAGAGTGAGGGTCCTTGCTTGGACAGAGGGTAACCTGAATGCTAACGAAATACCTTATTTCTAACAAAACATAAAAGAAAATGCACCCCCTTTTCATGGGAGCCATCTCCCACAGTGAAGGAAACATTAAGCAGTTTCCAATGCCCCTTAACACCAGGGTTTTCCTGGCAGTGACGGGTAGTGAAAACGGACCTGTAATTCCAGTCATCTAATTTAAGAGAGTGGAATTACAGGTCTGCCTCCGATGGCTCTTACTCCACAGGGCCATCAGAGGGGTTCACTCACGGCAGAAATGGGATGGTCTCTGTCATTCTCAAACCTATCGTCCACCTACATCTATATGCGGTGGGCAGACCATTATCTTGGCAGTATAGATACTCAGTCGCAATTGGTCTGGAGTATCTATACTGCCAAGATATCAATCGGCCCCTTTCTGTCTCTTCATCTCTCTAGTGCAGTTTCTTTCTCATTCCAGCTATCTCACTTTGTCTCTTTTTTCATATCTTTCACTTCCTTCTCTTCATCCTTTTTCTATCTTTCTCTTCCTCACTCTGGCTTAAAGTTTGATAATTAAAATTAAGTCCCAGTCCTGAGAAATGAGTGGTGGTTTCCTCCATCTGCACCCACTGTCACCAACTGACTACTGACCACTACCAATGGTTCGTGGTCAAAACGGTCAAAGGGTGCGGAACACTGTTTCAAAATTCAACAAGTTATATTTATTTTACAAATATCATAATCCATTTTTTTGTTTCTTTTTCATGAGATGAGGAGTCTTAAGAATGCTGTGTTGAAATTTAACAAATTATTTGCTATATTCTTTAATAGGGCACAATTTGACCTCTAAAGTCAAATTAGGTCCAACTGATAATAGAGTGTATTTCTTTTCTGGGGCACCTTTGTAATCAGCAAAATTAACACATTTTGTGTAAGCTTTATGGAAACTGTTGTGTTATGCGCCATATACAAACAGGTTAATCGTTATTGTTTTCCCGTTAATTTTTATTTTTTGCCGCTTGTTTTTCTTGCCATCACTTTAAAAGTGTTTGATACTGCTCAATAAAAGTTTCATTATTGTTGAAGCAGGTCAGCCACATCACACTGACAAACCCTTGAGTGAAGGGTTGGTTGTCTATTGGTAAACCTGTGGAATAATTCATGCTCGTTCTCTTTTAGGAATTTAGATAAGTTCTGTTGGACTTTTTTGCTTATGCAGGGTCATCCCCAATCTTTTTGCCTCCTGCCTCCTATTTTTTCTAAGCTGTTGCTGTTGGCTTATGAACTCTGAGCACTTTACCACTGCTAACCAGTGCTAAAGTGCATATGCTTTCTGTGTAAATTGTATTGTTGATTGGTTTATCCATGATTGGCATATTTGATTTACTAGTAAGTCCCTAGTAAAGTGTACAAGAGGTGCCCATGGCCTTTCAATCAAATGCTACTAGTGGGCCTGCAGCACTGGTTGTGCCACCCACATAAGTAGCTCTGTAATCATGTCTCCGACCTGCCACTGCAGTGTCTGTGTGTGCAGTTTTTAACTGTAAATTCAACTTGGCCAGTGTACCCACTTGCCAGGCCTAAACCTTCCCCTTTCTTACATGTCAGACACCCCTGTGGTAGGCCCTAGGTAGCCCCAAGACCAGGGTGCAGTGTATGGTTAAGGTAGGATATATAGTGATGTGTTTTATATGTCCTGACAGTGAAATATTGCTAAATTTGTTTTTCACTGTTGCAAGGCCTGTCACTCTCATAGGTTAATATGGGGGCTACCTTTAAATCTTATTAAAGTGTAGATTCCCTTTGGCAGCGGATGGGCATGTTGAGTTTGGGATCCCTGAGCTCACAATTTAAAATACATTGTTTAGTAAAGTTGATTTTAGGATTGTGTGTTTGAAAATGCCACTTTTAGAAAGTGAGCATTTTCTTGCTTATACCATTTCTGCGACTCTGCCTGTTTGTGGATTCCCTGTCTGGGTCAGTTTGACAGTTGGGCTGGTTGCACCTCACACTAGACAGTGACACAAATGGAGCTGGGGTGTAGTCTGCATTTCCTGATGAGCCATCTGTGCTAGGAGGGAGGGGATGAGTGGTCACTTACACCTGAAAGGGCTGTGCAGTCTCCGGCCCCCTGGTAAGTGTCTGGACCCTAGCCTGGGCAAGGCAGGATTTCACATTCAAAAGAGACTTTACTTTGAAGTAGGCCTACTTCAGAGAGAAATTGGGTATGAGAAGGTCACCCAAAACCACAGACTTTAGAAGTCCTTCTGGAAACAGGAGGAACCTCTCCCTGGAGAAGAGCTGAAGAGCTGAGGAAGAAGAGCTGCCCTGTCTGTGACTGTGCTTTGTGGAGCTATCCTGCAGTTTCTGCTTCTGCCAGAGTAAGAGGGCAAAGACTGGACTTTGTGTGCCTTCCATCTTGAAAAGAAATCTCCAAGGGCTTGATTTAGAGCTTGCCTCCTGTTGTTTGATGTCTCAGGGACAGCAAAGACATCTCTCTGCCAGCAACTGGAGTCTCTGGAGAGACTCCTACTCTGCCCTGTGGTTACAATCCAGTTCCTGGGACCCTGAAAGGAGAAGCTTGCATCCTAAAGACAAGGAAATCCACGCACAGAGCATCGTGCGGGGAAAAGATTGACTCAACTCCGATCTGCGGCTGAAGAAACGACGCGCCGCCGGCTCCGCAGGTGAAAATTGCCGCTCGCCGGAAATGCGATGCACGGAGCAGGAAAAACGATGCGCAGCATCACTGACGAAGGCTGGGAGATTGCAAACCCCGCTGCATGGTTTACGGATCATCATGTGGCTGGATTTCTGACTCAAGTACTGCTGGGCATGTAAAAACAACGCAAGGCCTGCCCAGACCTGAGAGTGCTGACCCGATGGACGCATCGCTCTCCTGCGGAGAGAAGAAACAACGCTCCCCGACCTGGCGAAAGGAGAAACGATGCAAGGTCGCGCTCGTCAGTGGATTCAACGCATCACAAGCCCTTTTTGACAAGAACTCGCTCATGCCTGGTTATTATTGACGCACCCAAGGCACTTTTTCACGCTAACGGTGTTAGTGTGTGTTTAAAGCTACTTAAAGACTCTTTGTGCATTTTTATTGATAACTTGACTTGTGCACTGTGGAATTTCGTCGTTTTGGTCTTGTTTTGTTTAGATAAATATTTCCTATTTTTCTAAATCTGTGTTGTGTCATTTTGTAGTGTTTTCATTAAGTTACTGTGTGTATTGGTACAAATACTTTACACCTAGCACTCTGAAGTTACGCCTACTGCTCTGCCAAGCTACCAAAGGGGTAAGCAGGGGTTAGCTGAGGGTGATTCTCTTTTACCCTGACTAGAGTGAGGGTCCTTGCTTGAACAGGGGGTAACCTGACTGTCAACCAAAGACCCCATTTCTAACAAGTTCCAAATGTGTTTTTCTGTTGTAAAATTGCTCTGAGAGATTCTGGTGAGATGGTTATGCATGAAGTGTGTACTGCACCCTTCAATGTCCGGGAGCAGTTCAAGTCTGAACGTGTAGGTTGTGCAAGGACGGTGTGATCAAGATGACTGAAGTCTGGAAGTGGTTTGTTAAAAAGGAAGTGAAGGGGGATAGTGGTATCTGAATGCATTGGGGCCTCTGTGACCTAAACAAGTGCATTTTGATTCATCAGAACCCTTAATCAAAGTTCCCACAAAAGGTTCAGCTTCATGGTGCTCGCAAATTGGTCTAGGGCACTAGGGGCCTGATGTACGATGCAATATTGTAATCAAAAACCTGTGATTCAAATAATCCTAGAGTTTTTTACTCTAAAATGTATTTTACTATCTTCTAAGCCCTTTATGCTATATGGTAAAACATTTTTGAATTGCAAATGTATTTACCCACTTGCTCCAAATCGCAATGAGAAGGGGCATGAACGGGGACTTCCATTCTAACTGTGATTCACAATGAGCTTATCAATGGTTTGCAAGCGCAATTATAGTTACACACAATTGAAAAATTACCAACACCACCCAGAACATGAAAAAGGGTTTGCAAAAGAGAAGCTGCCCCTGTAGACAGCTTTTCCTTTCGGAATTGTGTCTGGCAAGCAGTCCAATAGGACCATTGTCTATCTCATCTTCCCCTAGCCCCCATGTGTAACCTAACCTATTTTTTTTAAAGCACCACCAGTGTCTGCAAGGAACATAGTGCCAGATGGACAAAGTTATTTAGCACTCACAAATGGCGAAATTTGCCATTGTTAACCGTTAACTGGCCTTGTACCATGTACCAACCCTATTTTGTGAGTCAGTAACCTATTACCAAATCACAAATTAGGGTTTGTGGCTCACTGTTAGGAAGGGGCGTGTTAAGGGAGTAGCTTCTTAATTGCGAGTCGCAAGGGGATGTATGAATCTTTTGCGACTTGGAACTCGGTTGCAAAATAATCGCAGTTACCACCAATTTCTAATTGGTGGTAACCCATTCGCAAACGGGAAGGGGTCCCCAAGGTCCCAGGGACCAATGCCTACTCTGAAAAAATTAAAAGGAGACTTTTCATTTTTTTTGTGTTACTTCCCATTTTCCTTTAAGAAAAATGGGCTGCATTTTAAAAATAAATAGTTTTATTTAAAATGCAATCACAGACATGGCTATCTGCTGACATCAGCAGGCCACCATCCCTGTGAGTATACCCTTTCACAATGGGTTGCAAATTGCAACCTGCCTCATTAATATTGATGAGGCAGGTCCCTTGCGACCCATTTGCGAATACCATACAGTGTTGAAGACACTGTTGTACATTAGGGACTGCGACTCACAATTTGCAAATCTCTAAAATTCACAATTAGCGAGTTGCAATCCATAGTGGTCATACATCTGCCCCTTAGACTGCTTTAAAAAAAAGTTTGCCATTTGAAAATGGAAGCACAGAGACGACGGCATACTGTCCCTTGAAGGCAACCTTGCCTATGTTTGTAGCCAATCACAAGGGGTTGCAATTAGCAACTTGCCTAATTAATATTCATTAGTCATCTCTTTCTGCAACATCCTGTGAATATAAAGTCAATCGTTACAAAGGTTGCATCACAAAATGGTTGGTGTACAATTTACAACCACTTTTTTATGATCACACTTTTTTCACAACAGCTCTTAGATCTTTAGTCCACCTAGTATCATATCATGTTGCATGCCTCTTAGTATACTTTGTGACACCTTCTGCTTCTTATTGATTCCAGTGTATGCTGTTTGTTTTAGCATAGGCATCAGTAATATTTGAGAGAGTCATGCAGGGCTATTTTGGGTACACAGGGTATCAGGTTTTAACAGGCTTTTATGTTGATATATGGAAAATTGCGGTTGGAATGTATGAGCAGATGAGGGAGGTGTTAGATATATTATTTAAGAATGGATTGACCATTTGCAAGGTTAAGTGCCACTATAAGTTGAGAAACATCGGACCTCACTTATGAGGCCCTAGGGGAATACTGCGCCACCAAAGTGTCGGTTTTTTTGTGCTTTGGTGGTGCAGTGTGCCAGCTCACATTTATAAGGCCACACAAAGCCACCTTGCGTGGCTTTTCATGGCCTTGTAAATATGGACCCCTTTTATGCATAACACTGCGTGAAAGCGGCGTTTCGTGGGTGTTGCTTGGGGTGTTCCAACACAACACCCATGGAACCTAAAAGGATCTGACACATTCCTAGAATTACAAGTCTGGAAATGTGTAAGATTCCTACGCCATCTTAGGGATGATGGAAGAATGATGCAATAGGGGAAAAAATATATGTATTTCCCCTCGTTTTTTCCTGCACAAAAACAATCATTCCCACAATTCAAGCACCCTTGCACCATGGTGCAAGAGTGCTTGCGTTGGTGCTAGGCAGCAATTTGTGCGCCAGTGCAGGAAGAGAGCACAAAAATGTGCCATATCTTGTAGATACAACACATTTCTGTCCTTTCCCAGTAGTGCAGGGTGGCACAGCCCTGCACCACAGATCTCATAAACGAGGCCCATTATCTTTTTGTGTCACGGCGTAGCAACACCAGAATTGTAAAGTTGTTATTTGGGACCAAAACACCCAAGAACAAATTGGAAGTCAGATCCTTCCCAAGCCTGGCCAAATATTATGGTAAGTTCATACTCATGTCTTTTGAGAGGACTAGAGTGTTAATAATTCATAAAAAATGGCTCTTCTTATTCAGATCACTGTTAATGAGTCTTTTGATGAGTTAAAACATTTGGGAACCTCAGTGCAGTTATGTGGCTGAGGCACAGGTTATTTTGTCAGTTAATGCCAGTGGGAAGGGGCTACCTGCTGTGTCGTGTCAAGTGCAGGATGCAAATACAGAGACAACATCTTGTAAACTTTGCAAGATGCTGTGTGCCATTAGTTGGTAATTGAATAAGAGGTGTTGGTATGCTTCTGTGGTTCACTGAAGTAAATAAAATATTTTGGGGTGTACTGTATGTGATTAGTGCTGATCAGAAGTCTTTGGTGAATCTTATTATGTTGCATGGAGGATGACTTGCCTGGAGGATCACCGGGTGGTTGGTGAATTTTCTGGAGCACCATTATGGCATGGGGGATGTTCCTGGCAAGAAACATGTTGTTTCAGATTGTCGATTGGCAGCAGTTGTTGAAAGTAACAAGGAGGTTGTTGATGATAATGAGTTGGGGAGTTATGGTTTGCTGCTATGTATCTAAATGGAAAGCTTTGCACACAGGTGAATAGGGTAGGTCAATGAGAGATGATTTGGCAGGTTAAGGATAGCATTTTAAGTGCATGTTGCATGTTGGATGCTGCTAATTATATCATTGAGTGTACATGGGTTAAGAGTGACCCAATGTTTAAAGTGTGCGGCAGGGTGATTCGTAGGTTCTTCCTCTTTTGCAACATGCTTACATTATGGATTTGAAGACAAAATGAGTAACAGTGAGTTTCTGGTGGCTGGGAATGAAATACTATGTTGGCCAGGTAATCAGAGATTTTCAGAGTTACAGGTTGAGTGATACAAATCATTACATTCTGGGATTTAGAGGCTATCATTGCAGTTTGAAGTTCAGAGAAAGTGTGTTAGGGGTTCAGTCCACTCTTGGGGCAATAAGGTATTGCGTTGGTGGATTTATTTTCACTATAGTTGTAGAGTAATTATTTTTGAGGTGTGGCATATAGAGTAAGTGTTTTGTTGTTCAATATTCTTAAAAGAGATGGGTTACCAAAATACCTAGCAGCTAATGATGGACTGCAGTTTACTTTTGACAAATGTCAGGGATTTTCAGCAGTGCTTGATATGAGCCAGTGGATGCCGGTGGGGGCACCAGCACTTATGTTTGAGGACTGGCCCTTTTTTTTCTGCATCAGGCAATGACTGCCAGATAAACACTAATGGGAAAGACAGAATAAGAGAAAGACTGTAAAAGCGTCACAAAGGGAGAAAGCAGAAAACTTCCAGAGTGAGCTGAACGGGTAGGGAGTGGCTGTAAATGGACTAAAGAGGCCTGAGATAGCTTTAGGATTTTGTTGACTCAGTATTCTGTACTCGCACATTTAATTGCAGCAGTCGCATGTTTCGGAGGGGAGCATTAGGCACTGGCAAGTTTTTATTTACAACTTAACCCCTGATTTTCAGGCATGGGCCAGTTTAATTGTATCATACTTCATATCAACAAATGGTTTGGTGTAGTGTGTGAGTTTTTTTACTAGGGGTGTCAGGATGCATATAGCCGGGTATGGCTAATTATTTGGATGTGCTTGAGGTGGTCAGAAAAACACTGAGTCCAGATAGATTTCTTCCCAAGGTCTTAACCCCATAGGTGTTGGACCTTTTACCCTCTCCAGAGCTGAACCCTTTTTTGGCTATTTGGGGAAGTTTGTGTGTAGACCTCCATAAAGTTTTGTCCACATAAGGTATCCATGGAAAATGTATGTCCTTTTTTTCCAATATCCTGGGGATTCTAAAGGTACACATGGTTTGTGGATTCCTCTGGAGGAGACTGATGAAATAGCCAAAGTATGGTTACATTTAAAATGTTGGGGGGGGGGGGAAATAGGAAAAATGTGCTCTGAATAAAAGTGTCAGGTTTATTTTCATAAAAATAGCATCATCGACTGGTTTGCTGTAGAAAAGTCACCATCTTCCTAACTTTCAGAAACATGCAGAGCTGAACAAAGAAGCCTATTATTTACCACAGTTTTAGCAGTTTTCACAGAGGTAGTCCATTTTCTATGCTTTAAACCTACTACCAGTTTATAGTGGAAACCAGTGTGAAACCAATGAGTGACCCAGGAAAGATCCATATTTCTGAAAATGAACACAACTATGAATTCATTAAGGGGTCATATGTGCAGATCCATCAAGGTTTTCTCAATTAAACTTAGGGTCTCCCCCAGCCCAATTACGATGTTTCCACTGGGCTGACTGGTGGACACCTCCGTATTAGGTGGTTTCTGCTGGTCAGACCAGTGGAAACAGTGAGGCGACATTGGCCTAGGCTCCTCATGGAGCTGAGGCCAATGTTGTCACACAGAGGGCTCCCCCAGCACTCTCGGAATGCGCACTGTCTGAGTGCCTATTTCGTGGTCAGTGCAGGGACCCTCCTGTGGCCCCCAGCACTACCTTTCCACCAGCCTTTTCAAGGCGGGGACTCCGCCATGATGCCATGAAAAGGCTGGCAGAAAGGGGACTCATGATCAGCCTGGCTGACTACGACTCCGACCACCACCACCCCACCGGGATCCATGATCCTGGCTGTGGCGGCAGTCAGACTGCCAGCTTTCTAATCTTTTGGTCGAACCACCAGGAATGCAGTGGTCCAACCCCCTAATGAGGGCCTAAATTTTGAAATTAAAAAAATATCAAACACAAGTAGAAATAAACAGCCATTTGTGACAATGTTTTCATCTGTAACTTCTTGCCATGATGGCCAATTTACAAAAGCATTAAGGTGGTCATTACGCCCTGGCGGTCAGAGACCGCCAGGGGTAATGTGGCGTCCATACCGCCAACAGGCTGGCGGTACGGAGACCAGTATTATGGCGTTTTAGCCCCGGCTGTGATAATCCGCCAGGGCAGTGCTGCAAGCAGCGCTGCCCTGGGGATTATGACCCCCCTACCGCCAGCCTGTTTCTGGCGGTTTGCACCGCCAGGAAGAGGCTGGCGGTAAGGGGTGTCCTGGGGCCCCTGGGGGCCCCTGGACTGCCCATGCCACTGGCATGGGCAGTGCAGGGGCCCCCTAACAGGGCCCCGGCCAGCTTTTCACTGTCTGCATAGCAGACAGTGAAAAGCGCAACAGGTGCTACTGTAGTGTGGTTAGTTTTACGTATACTTTACGCATTAGCTTCAGGCTTTAGGCCTTTGTACACTTTGCCCTGAATGTATTTTATTCATTTGCTGACAGCTTAGAGCCTCTGTGCACTTTGCTCTACATGCTTTTTATTAGGCTTCGTACTGTTATTTTTCAAATAGCCAGTTCTACGGTATTGTTTTTTATTCATATCACACTGTTTTGCCCACTTCAGCACTGGAGTTCTTCATAACATATTCACTCTGTTCTTCAGTCAAGGATACAGTCTGGTACATTGCCGATAGACGTGGTAGGAGTTTAGATTTGGCATTCCTGCGCAGGGACATTTTGTGATCACGATGACATGTTAGTTATAAAATCACTTCCTTGTCCCAATACATGCAAGAGGGAGATTCCGACCAGAGACCCACAGCTAGACGCTGATTGCCTCGTTGCAGATGCTGAACCAGCTCACAGGCCTTTGCTCAGGTATGAGGGCTTATGTCTCCCCGGTGATTCGGAAAGGCAAGCTAGAAGCTTAACATGCTGTGCTCTAAATAGAACAAGCAGAGGGAGAGTAGAAACTGTTAGGAAATATGATAGCTTTGTTCTTATGTTTTACTCTCCTGGTGACTATTTCAATCCTACTGTGTTGTATTGTTCTGGTTATTGCGGCTCACGCCTTATTATCTAAAATACAGTTGTTTTATTAAAACATTATATAAAACCTATACTGTCTTTGTCATTTGTATAAGAGACCATATTGTAAATGAGAGAGTTGGTTTGGATCTGAGTGACCACGATTTCCCTGAGAAGTTCCAAAGATGTCATGCTCTCGGCTGCCTAATCATTTCTTCCCCGTGGGAGAAATGAGGCACTGCTAGTTAGCCAGAGCAAAAACCGGATTTAGGGTGACAGAGTTCCTTACACGTGGGTCAGACTCAGTCCCCCACACCGTTATCGATCCTGCTGCCTAGAAATCCAGTAGTCTCATTTAGGATAATGAGAGCCCACGCGACATGGCGCCGCCAACGATTGGTCGGCTCTAATGTTTAGGTCCGACTGACTCTCTCGGTCTCATATATATTTTGACTCCTCGGTTCCGTACATGGAGACGTCCGTGGGGCTGAGGGTTTCCGCCACCACGGGATAGGTACGTCCTATTGCTTAGTGGTTGGTTGTCCAAGCTTGAACTTTGAAAGGAAAGACCCCGATATTGGTGTGCCTTCTCTGCCCTAGAGCTATTTTTTACAAATGGCGAATCCTAATGTAGTGAATATAGCAATCAATATGCGTCACCCGCTCACAGGACATCTGATAGCACATGGACTGACAGTCCAGGGGGGTCCAGTCACTTTTGTGGTGGACGCCCATGCAGCCTGTAGAACAGAACTTTTTTATTCTTGGGTCATATTTCCAGCAGCTGAAGGGGGTACAAATACTTTTCACGAATACACTGTTGCGAATGTCCCTGGACAATACCGGGCTTACGCTTAGTTAGAGATACCTCTATCTTATCAAGAACACCATAATTGGCTTGATGGCGCCCTCCCACAGACAGTAGCACAAGTGAGGTTAGGTCCGTTGAGTAATGATGGTCCGACCTGGCCTTTATTGGCTACTTACACACCATATCCTGCGGTTGCCAATTTGACAGTGGCTGATGTGCGTCGTTTATATATAGACTTAGCTACAACATACAGAAGACTGGTTCAGTTTGTGATGCAGACATTAAATACTAATGCAGCGCGTGCTGCTCCGGCGCACCCACAAGCAGTGGTTCCGGGAATCAATCCGGCCACTGTACACTCAGTTATGGGCAAGGTACCGGCTAAACGTGAGGAGACTCCATTTTGGCTGGCGCCAAAAATTAATACGCTGGAAGCAGTATTTCCCCATACGGGACCTCAGGATAAACATAGAATTTTGACGATGTGTTTGCCGTATGGGATGGTTCCTCCGGTGGACCTTTGTAATACCTGGGGCACGGTATTTGCCGCGCTCTACACTACAGCACACGGTACGCCGACTTTAGCTAATTTACCGGACGTGCTTAAACAAATTCAAGATGAATATGGGGCTGCCCCTGCCTTAGATTTGGGCATGCAGTTGATGGGCAATTTTGCCGCAGTTTCTTCTTTTATTTTGAGTAATCTCAAGGGAGAGGCAGTAGCACTAGCAGTGCAAATGCGTCTTCGGGATGTTCCGCAGATTGATCAAGAGCGGGAACTTCCGAGAATAATAGCTGAGACATATTCAAGTATTGGTCGCGATAGCCTAGGGGCTAGACCGCCAAAACCCCAATTGCAGGGTAAAAATAATAAGGATAATGCTAAGCAACAGCAACCTGAGGGTACAAAAAAGCGCTGGGAAAAGAAACAGCAAACACCTAAAAAAGATGGGGGACAGTCTCCGCAACCAGAGACCCCGCAGAATAGGTATAATCTCAGAAATAGGGATAATTTGAAGACGCCTGATAGATATCAGTATACTGATACACGCCAATCTTGTTCCTTTCAGGACTCCCCGGAGAAGAGAAGTGAGAGAGGTGGGCGGTCAGAGCGGAGGACGGAGTACGTGAAACCGAGACAGGATTCACAACGCTCAGCGGAGGTTTCTGTTAAACAAGAAGAGAAACCGCTGCAACAAAAACAGCAATTTAAAAAGAAAAAAGTGGCAGCAGTCTCAGTTAGACATGCCGCTCAAGAAGAGAGTTCTCTTGACGAACAAGACATGGGCGTTAGCACTGTTAGACAGCGCGGCAGAGGTCACAATAGTTCGCCGAAGTCTTCTAGAGCATCTGGAGGTGAAAGCAACTGATGACTTCATACAAGTCGAAACGGCGGACATGCGTGTCTCTGATCCTGATAGAGTATATCAGGTGACTCTACGATTAGAAGGGGACATTGACCGCATTGTACACGCCATCTTTTGGGACCATGTGGTAAAATCATATGATGTTCTGTTGGCCGAACAGGATTGGCCACCTGACTTTGTTCGCGACTGTCCGGTTGGGGAGGATGTTATTGTACCTTCCTTCTCACCACTTGTTCCGAGAGAGCTAGCGGAGTCCTATGGTAAAACATGGGCTCTAGCACAGGCTCCCGCCCTATATAGAAATAATGTGGGGAGGGATAGACAATCACCTTATCATGTAATTCCAATAAAGGGCACACCTCAGCCACAGCCGCAGTATCCTATTAAATTTGAGGCAAGGGCATCGGTTCGGAAAATTCTTACGCAATTGGAGTACCAGGGTGTAATTGAGCCCTGTGTCTCGCCGATGAATAATCCCTTATTTCCGGTTGCTAAACCGGACCATTCATATAGGATAGTGGTGGATTACAGACATTTGAATAGTCACACACGCACATATGCAATACAGAATTCACATAGCGCAGCGCTTATGAACAATATAGTGCGTAAAAAATACAAAACAACGTTGGATATCTCGAATGGATTTTTCTGCCAAAATATAGCGCCCGAAAGTCGGGACTATACCAGTTTCAGTGCGTTTGGCTCTCAGAAAATTTTTTGTCGTTTGCCTCAGGGGTATAAGAATAGCCCAGGACTGTTTTCGGCTCGTGTGACAGAAATGCTGCACGAGTTGGACCCTGAAGCGTTATCATATGTTGATGACATATATTTGACAGACGATGAGATTCTGCAACATCTAAGGCGCGTATCGCGCATTGTTGTGGAATTTGCTGATATTGGCTATAAGTTTAATTTTAAGAAATCAGAGATTGCCTTCCTCAGCGTCATTTTCCTGGGATATGAGTTATCGAGTGAGGGCAAGAGCCTAGCACCACATTTTTTGGAGAAATGTGCTTTATTGCAGCCTCCTAATACGGTTCGGAAGCTCCAGTCATTGTTGGGGTTTCTGAATTTTGGCAGAACTTACATTCCCGACTATGCTATGTGTATAAAACCCTTATACGAACTGATTCGCCCGAATTTTTCGAGTAGATTTTGGACGATTGAGCATACACACATACTGCGAGAGTTACAGACTGATCTCTTAGCAGTTAAACACTTACACACACGGGACAATAAGACACATTTAGTCATCAGGGTGATACCTGGGGCTGTTGGGTTTACGTATGTCACCTTTAATGAGGGTGAGACAGTCCCGATTGCATACAAGTCCCACTTGTATTCTGCTGCAGAACAACGATTTGCACAGACTGAGAAAATACTCACTGCAGTACAGATGGCTGTGATCAAAGAAAGACCGCTTGCCCAGGGCCAACGCATCATTGTCGTTTCCCCAATTCCGGCCTTAGAGGCTGTTACAAAAGCGAGTGTTCCTAATTCGAAAGCTTTACACCCGCGATGGATACAATGGGCTACGTCTTTGACAGCCACTGATGTAGATTACATATTTGACCCTAAACTGCAGACTCAAGAATTTCTTCAATATGAAATAGAGTACCCAGTTCCTGCTGGCACATTGCCTATTGACCAATATCAAGTGGTCATGTATACCGATGGCTCTGCGCAACCAGCGGTTGGGACTAAACAGCAGTATTCTGCTGCATGTACGGTGGTGAGTGGCACTATGGAGGGGGAAGTGTTCTGCCCCCGACATACTTCTACTAAAACCTTGGGAGATTGCACAGCACAGCTGGCTGAGCTCAAAGCTCTATTGTTAGCGTTGGAGCACGTGGATCCGGCGATTTTGACCTTGCTGGTCTGTGACTCCTACTACTGTGTTCAGTCTTTCAATGAATATCTGCACTATTGGAAGTTGAATGGGTTCAGAGATTCTAAAGGCAACACCATTAAACATAAATTGTTGTGGGGTAAGGTTGAGGATCTGAAAGAAACGCTTCCTAAGGTCCATGTTGTGCATACACTTGGACACCAGCGCGTTGGAATACACGTTGCTGGGAATACTTTGGCTGATGAAGCCGCAAAGTCGGCAGTGGCTGTCGCCACTGTGGCCGCAGTGACTCGTTCGAGTTCCAAACCAGACACAGAGATTTCGGCTGCTATAAAAGCTACGGCTGATGGCACGCCGTTTCCTAAAGGATTTCCTTCTAAATATAGTTACTGCTTGAGTAGTGCGCTAAATGCTGTTGTTAATATTCCAGGCATTGGTGTACGTGAACTTCCCAATAGAATTGAGAGACCTCGATTAATTTCTGCAGCACATGAGGGGGTGGCATCTGCACATGCTGGTGTGGCAGCCACGATTTCACTTTTACAGGCTCGTTACTGGTGGCCTGGTCTCTATAAAGAGACAAAGCAGTATGTCCTTTGTTGTGACGTCTGTCAACAAATTAAAGCATCGTCGGCTAGACGCCCGCAGCAGACACCCCTTCTGATTTCGAACAAACCGTTACAGTGTGTGTACTTGGATCATTGTGGTCCGCTGACACCAGATAGTGCATACAAATATATATTGGTTGCTGTAGATTCGTGCTCCAGATTTGTGTGGGTATGGCCACAATGCTCGGCTGACGCTCAGACTGTTATTAAAGATTTGCGCATCTTTGTCGATACATTTGCAGTTGCGGCTTTTCATTCGGACCAGGGCCCTGCTTTTGCCTCTAAGGCATTCAGGGACACCATGGGTTCGTTGGGGGTCCAACTCCAATTCTCGTCTCCATTTCATCCCGAGGGAAATTCTGTCGTGGAGCGTTTAAATCGTGATTTAAAGCAATCCTTAACGGCCAGAGTTATAGGTACGGGTCGTAGTTGGTTAGCCCACCTATATGGAGTACAGAGAGCACTTAATAACTTGCCTAGACGGTCACTGGGGGGTCGTACTTCATATGAGTGCCTGTTTGGAACACAAATGTATGTTCCTGATCTGGATGGTCCTGGTGTGGAGGCGGCAGTTACGCCCTTTGACATAAATGATCGTGTCACTGTTTTGCAGGATTTACAACAATTCCCTGAAGATAACTCTTCTGCAAGTGCTGCCTCCTCAGGAATTAAGGATGAGCCAGTAACACCTACTGGTTGGATTCCCAGGATTGGGGATCTAGTGCGTGAAAAGGTCGCAGTAAAGAAAGAATTTGGTCCTTCTTATCGAGCACCTGTCCCTGTGTTAGGGGTGAGCGGCACGAGAACTGTGATTTTACCGCCGCTGCAAGGGGCCAAAGGAAATCGCTTTGTTTCTATTGATAATGTCAAGTTACAACATGTAGCCGATTCTGCACAGCAGACCAAGAGGGACACCCAGTAGTTCCGGCATCCCTCTCACTACTGGGGAAGAAGTCCCGCTGCAGGTGATTTACACCGACGCTGTTTCCTCTCCGAGCTTGGGGAGGGTGGAAGATGATCTTGCGATTGTTCCACAGACATCGATTAATATGGAATCTTTTGATCAAGTTGCTGTACGTTCTACTGATGTTTCTGAACATGTGGTTTATAGCGTGCCTAGGAGAGAGCCTCCATCTGCTTCTTTGTTCACAATTGCACCTTTTGCAAGAACTGCCTCTGGCTGCTTCAATGACGCTGATGAAGCAGTGTCCAGCTCCTCGTCCTCGATGTCTTCTGTCTGAGGTCCACGTAAGCTGCTGAGTTGGCTTAAACGCACATATTTTGTTTTTCCTTGGAACTATTTATGGCTTTTTATGGCTGTAATGACTCTTTTTTTATGGTTGGGATTTGTAGTTACTTTTTTTCTAGTGATACATGGTCATTTTCTTCCTGATCGATCTGACATTGAGCACGTGGAGACTGTGTTGAGACCACATTTTTCGTCTCATATGGTTCGAAGAGACTTGTCCAATGTGAACATTTCTGCAATACCGATTCCGGATGGGATTGTATGGGATAAAGTAATGTTTGATATATATGGTCCCACTGAATTGATTCAAATACCGTATGTCCTCAAGTTATCAATGAATGATATTGTTATACCAGGCATTGTTTCTGATGATTGGGATGTGAAGACAGTAGATTCTATGCTAACAGATTTGCAATATTATACTGTCTATGACGATGAAGATGCTTACCAATTTAGAGATAATCATGGTGACATGTTTTGCTACAACTATTATGGACACCACTTTATTCATAAAGCTAGTAGCCCTAAGTCCATATTTAATTATGTGCAATGGGAACATTGCTCGACTCCTCCACAAGGGAGTTCAAAAACGTATTATGATAAATTTGCATATTTTTCTGGGCATGATCAGCGGAATGCTAAGTCTTACTATTTTAAAGTTGCACGTATTCTAATAAGCAAATTTTATTGACCGATACTAAATTACTATATTCAAATTTGTTTGTATCTAAACTTTCGGTCGAGGGATATGAATACTGGTTAAAGACTGTTGACTTGAAAAGTGTTTGGGGTACGAAAAATTGGCAGATGCAAGGCAGGGATACATTATTTAGAGCATGTCTTATCCCTGTGCAAATGATTTTCCTCAATGACACGGTACAACAGACTAGCTGTTTGGGCGTGGCGACGATTAGAGAGTTGACTTTGCCTAGTATACCTGTCCCTTCCAAATTAAACAACTGGCAGCACTATGTGAATGCTACTTTTAGTGAATTTACGCATTGGGTCCAGAATGGTACGCTTAACACTTCATCGTTACATCCGGGCGGGTGGTTATTATGGCCTGTAGACACTAATCAGTGTCATCAACGTTTTGTCACCTCTTCAGGGGGGTTCAGGACTAGTAGGGCAGACCCTCGTTACATTTCCCCAGAACATGCTGATATTATAACTACGTACAGCGTGGGGAAGCTTTGTCAACAATGGTTGAAGTCATCCACGCTGGATGCAGTTAAGTCACATCTCAAGTTACTGTCTAATGGTACTGATTTACAAGATTTTTTGTCAGGTCCCAAGGTACCACAGAAGAAAAGGTTTTTATATGAAGTTTATAATGAGATTTGGAAACTTTCACAACAGGAGGCTGCAGCCCGGTTGAGGCAGATTGATCAAGAAAATCTACTGCACACTTTGTCTGTTGTTGATAATGGCATGCATACCCTTTCTGACCGTGTTTACACGATTGACAGCATTGTTTCCTCTGCTATTGACATTATTAAATCAGACATGTCTTTTTTATATCATGGGCAGAGTCAGACACGGTCCATCATGCAGCTGGGTTGGACTCTTCAGACCTTGAAGGCGGGTCGCGTTCCATGGCAGCACATTCGTGCCAGAGAGATCTTTATCTCCTTTAATTTGACTCGTCAACAACAGTTGATGGCTAAAAAGGAAGCGACATATGTTATGTTGAATATTGAGAAATTGGAGAAACTGCCTTTCACGGTGGCTGAGATTCCGTCAGCTGAGTGGTTGATTCATGGGGTTATTAATTTGTCTATTTCCACTCTGCAATTTACTTCTTGTTTGAAGCACATTCCGGTGGGTAGATATGAACTATTGGGAGACAGTTACATACACGAGGTGTGGGAGCTTCCCTTTCAATACAGATGTGTTAATGGTTTGAGAGAGGTTTTTCTTAGCGGTAGCGAATGCGAAGCTTCTGTCAGCCATTCCATGGTTTGTAAACAGCTGTCCTTGCACGGAGCGTGTAACGCTTCGATTGCTAACTTAGCTTGTTATTTAAAGGGTGTTCCAGTCCTGGTTATTAAAAACACTTTCCAGGTGCTTTCTAACGGCAGTTACGTTGTTCTTAACAGCGAACGCTCCTGTGGCATGCATGCCGGAATAGTTTACGTTGTCGTTGTCAACAAGGCCGTTATGTGCTGCGGGAATGTGTTGTTTCCCCCCACTCAAATTAGGGAGGTAGCGGACATCTGGCCTCATATTGCTACTTCCAAGGTTGATTTCGACAAGTTGAGTCGGCTGAAAGCTTTATTGTTTCAAAAGCATGTGGCCCTTACATCTGCTAGCGAGACCTACGCACTTCAGGTGGCAAGGTCATCGGCGGAGATACAGTCCGTTTTGAATACTAACTTTCCAAGTCACTTCGGTGAACTTGTGGGACGTATATTTAATGCATCCAGCACTGCTGGTATTGCTCATTTTTTCAAAGCCGTTGGTGTTGGTTTCGCTCACACCTTCTCTTCCATATTCGGTTTGATACCTTCGGCTATACACTCTATTTTCGGAAGCATTTTTGGGGGTTTCCCTATTACTTTGGCTTTATTGGCTGGAGTCTTGCTATTGTTGCTATTTTTTCGCAATGGCTGTCCCGCCACGACGAGATCCTATATTGCTGCTCCCGTCAGCGAAGCTGTGTCGTGAACGCATGATGCAGCATTTTGGAGCTACACTCCTGGGACATTTGGAGTGTGACTGGTCTCTGTCATTCAGACAGGTTTTGGATTGTGTGCAACCCGTGTTTCGGTGCCTTTGGTGCTCATTTGAACATGCACTGGCTTTCTGTCTCTCACTGCAGCGCCCTCCAGTGGTCGATCCTGATCTGTTGATGTTCCCGATTAGTGCTCATTCCCAGACTTGTGCACTACGGTTGCGTTTGCTTCGTGAGGCGGTTTATGAGATTCCCTTCCTGGAGGAAGATGGTATTGTCTCTTTCATTGGCACTGCACGGGGTGCCGCCCTGAATGGTTTTGGGGCTTTGGAACACACCTGCTCCATGGTACTTTGTGGCGTGGATCTTCCGATATTAACATATAACGAAGTGGGGGAGCTCCTACTTTCTATTGCTTCTGTCTGACAATTGGATTTTTTTTTTCCTTCGGCAAAATTGACACTATATTGAATTTGCCCTTATCGTCACATGTTTCCTAAATTTATGACTTTATTGTCTTCTTACCTTGTCGAAATATATTGTTTATGTTTGGGGCCTGTTTTTATGTTATTGGAACCACTTGCTACCGACAAGGGGAGGGTGTAGTGTGGTTAGTTTTACGTATACTTTACACATTAGCTTCAGGCTTTAGGCCTTTGTGCACTTTGCCCTGAATGTATTTTATTCATTTGCTGACAGCTTA
Organism: Pleurodeles waltl; assembly: GCF_031143425.1. Taxonomy (NCBI): domain Eukaryota; kingdom Metazoa; phylum Chordata; class Amphibia; order Caudata; family Salamandridae; genus Pleurodeles; species Pleurodeles waltl. The sequence continues at coordinate 1,131,078,512 of NC_090448.1, forward strand.
GAGCCTCTGTGCACTTTGCTCTACATGCTTTTTATTAGGCTTCGTACTGTTATTTTTCAAATAGCCAGTTCTACGGTATTGTTTTTTATTCATATCACACTGTTTTGCCTACTTCAGCACTGGAGTTCTTCATAACATATTCACTCTGTTCTTCAGTCAAGGATACAGTCTGGTACATTGCCGATAGACGTGGTAGGAGTTTAGATTTGGCATTCCTGCGTAGGGACATTTTGTGATCACGATGACATGTTAGTTATAAAATCACTTCCTTCTCCCAATACATGCAAGAGGGAGATTCCGACCAGAGACCCACAGCTAGATGCTGATTGCCTCATTGCAGATGCTGAACCAGATCACAGGCCTTTGCTCAGGTATGAGGGCTTATGTCTCCCCGGTGATTCGAAAAGGCAAGCTAGAAGCTTAACATGCTGTGCTCTAAATAGAACAAGCAGAGGGAGAGTAGAAACTGTTAGGAAATATGATAGCTTTGTTCTTATGTTTTACTCTCCTGGTGACTATTTCAATCCTACTGTGTTGTATTGCTCTGGTTATTGCGGCTCTCGCCTTATTATCTAAAATACAGTCGTTTTATTAAAACATTATATAAAACCTATACTGTCTTTGTCACTTGTATATGAGACCATATTGTAAATGAGAGAGTTGGTTTGGATCTGAGTGACCACGATTTCCCTGAGAAGTTCCAAAGATGTCATGCGCTCGGCTGCCTAATCATTTCTTCCCCGTGGGAGAAATGAGGCACTGCTAGTTAGCCGGAGCAAAAACCGGATTTAGGGTGACAGAGTTCCTTACACGTGGGTCAGACTCAGTCCCCCACACCGTTATTGATCCTGCTGCCTAGAAATCCAGTAGTCTCATTTAGGATAATGAGAGCCCACGCGACACTACTGCACCCGTCGCACAGCCGCAACACCGCCGGCTCCATTAGGAGCCGGCTCCTATGTTGAGGCCTCATCCCCGCCGGCCCAGCGGGGATGTCGTAATGGGGTCCGCGGGAGTGCGGCCGCATTGGCGGCCGCACGGCGGTTACCGCCGCCCGCCAAGCTCGTAATGACCCCCTAAGTTTGCTAGACCCTTCTGGTTGTGCGGATATATTGGGTTTCTAGGTTTTCTAAGAATCTGAGGTACCCAGACCCAACAACTGACCTGTACCGTACTACGGTTTTTCATTTTGTATAGACTAATTCATATGGTAAAAAATAGGTACCAAAGTAACCTATGTATTTCTGAAGTGAGTACAAGATATGGAGTTTAGGAGCAGTGGTCATTTGTATATCTCTGAATTTGTGGGTACCTGTACCATGAGATGATTTTCAAAATGTCTTCTTTCTTACACACTGGCTTACATTTGGAAGGCACAAATGCAGCAATTACCAATTGGTAATAGCAAATATCCTACTATTCTACACTCCTACATGCCTTCTGATACAAATGGTACCCCAGTTGTGTGGGTGGGTCTACCACCTGTGACAGGAATTCGCCCAAAATTCAACATTGATACATCACATTTTTCTACTCATAATGGGCCAGTTTTTGCAAAGTAGGTAGCTCTGGATGTTGGGCTGTAGCTCAGCCTGCACCTAGAAAAAGCTAGAAAACCAGTACATTTTTTAAAACTAGACACCTAGGGGAATCCAGTATGGGGGAAACGTGTGTGTATCTCACCAGGTTGTTTTACCTAGAATCCTCTACAAACCTCAAACTTTGACTAAAAACACATTTTACTCATATTTCTGTGATGTAAAGTTTTGGAATCTGCAGGGAGTCAGAAACTTCCACCCACCATTCCCCTGAGTCTTTCGATAAAAATGGTACCTCACTTGTGCGGTTAGGCATAGTGCCTGCAGCAGGAGATGCAAAATGCAAAATGCAACCTGGATACATCACATTTTCCACTCAAAACTGACTCATTTTTTGCAAAGTGGATAGCTGTGTATTTTGGGCCATAGCTCAGCCAGCACCTGGGGAAACCTAGCAAACCTGTACATTTTTGAAAACTAAACACCTAGGGGAATCCAGGATGGGGTGACTTTGCGCGGATCCCCTGAGGTTTGTTTTACCCACACCGCCGTGCAAACCTCAAACTTTGCCTGAAATCAAACATTTTCCTTACATTTCTGTGATGGAAACTTCTAGAACCCAGAGAAATTCACAACATTCCTACCAACCATCATCACCAGTTGTGTTGGTAGAAAATGCAGCTCCACTTGTGTGGCGAGGACTAGTGCCCAAAACAGGAATGGATCAACTCAAGGTCAATGGGAGCCCTTGCGTGAGGACTTTAGGTGCCTCCACAATGCAGGACTAGTGTAAGTGTTGGCCATTGGGTTAATGAAAAGGTGCTATTTGTGTTACTGAGCGGCAGGGCACTTAGTGCACAGGTGTTGCTAACATGGATGAGTTAGAAAGAAGACACAATTGTTGGCTCGAAATATATGGTAACAAAGTGTATAACTACTATAATATTATGAAAGAATAAACAATGTTGCTTTGACATTGACCATGGTAACCTCTCACAGAAAAAATGAAAGTCATTTTTATGTAACTGGTAAAGGTATAATAGATAAGACAAAACAATATGGTCCTTGAGAGTAGTGGTATATGGAACAGATCCAGAAGAATATGTTTTGGATATGCTCATGACCAAATGTTCTTTAGTACTGTTGTTATCAATGTCTGATGGTGTTTTTGTCTGTGTGAGTTTGTGTGCATCTATATAGTTTTTTTTACGGTATGATCATTTGTGGATTTGGGTTTGAGTGGTTGTCTGTACAATATATTGTCTTGGTAACAGGAAATGTTTTACAGTGAACATTGCAGCACAGGAACATCATATGCTCTAAAGACTCTTGTTCATCTGTAGAATGTTATATTTACTCACAATGGCAGCCAAGAGTTGATCCTTTACAGACCTCTGGCTGGATGCTTGGAACAAAGTACCTAATGGACTGTCAATAAATGTATATGTACTCCTATCAGTAGAGTATAATGGTGAAGGTTACTTACTACCTTCAGGTTACTGATATCAATGTTACTGGTTTCATATGCTATTTATTCATCAGAATACTGACAAAACATGTATCTGTATTAAGCTAATATACTCTCATATAATTCTGCTTTAATTAAATTTAATTACCACACATGTAGACTAAAATGTATTAATCATTTGAGTCAAATATGCATGCTGTTTTTTATTAGTTCAAGGCTCCTGGTAATCCTGAATATGATTGCTAATTTTCATAACTCTAGTAGGACAGAGTCAGATCTTGTGCTCCAACTGCTCTGCCTCCTCCATTCCTATTTCCTATATCACTGAACCACAAGAGGAGAAAAGGAAATTGAGTATATTATCGAGAAGTATTAGTTGGACATGTTCCCTGAGTTGACCGGTTGGGGGAGTGCAGCTGGTAATGCATCTGGAAATGGAGCAGCACCTGAAGCACTGCTGGTGACTGGAGAACAATAAGTAATGTGCAAATGAGGGCTGCAATGTGATTGGTAGAGAGCAAATGGCCAGATTGGAAGCTGATTCCATTACTGTGGATTGTTCTAGGGCACATGCTCATTCTGTCCTGGGGCAGAGGGACCATTAAGAGATAAACTCCTGCAATCACTCTTGAAAGCTCAAGACTGCAAGGTGGCTGTCTAGATGACTTCCCTCTTATCCTCATCCAAGAGATGCTGGTGTTGAGGGTTTGTCCTCTTCCGCCCTTCTTCCTCTGAGGTACTACCCAGAGGTTACAGGTAGAGTGTGTTTGAGGTATATAGACTCACTTGGACAGATGTGAATAATTTATTGTGATTGATAGTGCCAAGTGAGGTGAGATAAAGACTGATGAAGCACAAAGGTCCAGAGTGGCCCCTGGGAATATTGGGCAGCAGACTGCACTGAAAAATACAATGTTGAATGTGATTCCAGTGATATGCCTGGTGATAATTGACTGGACAAAAAATTCCGATTGTAAGCAGTATAAGGCTGAGTCTTCAACCAATTATTTGGACATATTCACTGAAATGTTTGAAAGGTACTCAGGTATAGTCCATTCAATGCAGATGGCTCAGGAAACGACCAGTGCTACTTTTGTGCTGAGATTGTAGCTGAATGTTAAGAAGCAATTGACCGCGATCTGTTTTGGATGGCGGTCTAAGAGGTTAGCAGACTTAGGGCCTGATTTAGAACTTCTCAGAGGGGACTACTCCGTCACAAGCATGACGGATATCCTGTCCACCATATTACAATCCCATTATACCCTATGAGGCTAGTAATTCGGGGGCAGTATATTTGTCATGTTTGTGACGGAGTATTCCATCATCCAAATTCTAAATCAGACCTTTAGTAACTGTTGTGAACCATTGTGTCTCAGGAGAAGAGGAAAGAGAATGCTGACTTGAAATGGATGTCGCTGAAATATATATAGTGGGTGATTAAAAGTGTCTGACAAGGAGCTCAAGAAATGGGAAGAGCCTAGGAGGTCAGACAGGTGGTAGGATTGGAAGGAGAAATGGAAGGAGCTGAGCAGAGGCTGCAGAGGTAGGAGGTTCTTGCTGTGCATGTTGTCAGCTGGACATTGGAAGCATGGCTGCCCTGAGAATGCCTCCAAGTCTACATTGGCATCCTCAACGCCCTCCCTTTCCTTACCCCGAATGTTAGGGTTTCCCGAGATGTTATTTTATTTTTTGAAACTTGATACCTGTAAATCAAGAGGACCGTTCTGTGATTTCTATCATCAATGGTGAACACACCACTTTCCTTATTGGCACGGGTGCAAGCTGCACAGTTCTCAAAACCTGTGAATTTCCTTCCCTAACTCTCTTAGGCATGTCCATAGATGCAGTTGTTATTTCTAATAAAATAGTTCCCCACCATATTACTAACTCAGTGTTCATTTCTGTAGGGCCTCTCAGTGATAAGCACTCATTTTTTCTTATTCCAACTGACCTGAAAAACTTGCTAGGCAGGAGCACACTCTGGAAGTTAAAATGCATTGTGTTTTGTGTTGTGAGGTTTTCATGAATACCTCAATGACGACAGGTAAGGTTTTTGCATTATTCTATGAAAGTTTGAGTTGTGCAGAGGAAGCAAGCCCAGTTGGCATGTCCCCCGATTTAAAATAATTAATTTCATGTGGTATTCAGTGGCCAATAGTGTGGGAATCATCTACTCAATGGAACTAGTAAACATGAGGGTTAACCCACAAAAGACATTAGCCAGAATACTTCAAAACCTGTTAAAACCTGAAGCGAAGGTTGACGCTATCTGTCCTGTAATAGCTTAAGCATGGGATTCTAGTAACTATTGTTGGTAAATGTAACAACTCGATTCACTTGGTATGCAAGGTTAGAAAAGACAACATAAACAGATTTCTGCAAGACCTTAAGGTCAGTAATAACATGGTGAGAATCACATCACAGTTTCATTGTGGTCTCAAAGCAAGCTACCATTCTCTCCTTCATCCCTGCCAATGCCCACGGGTTCACCATGGTTGGCCTTTGGCTTGCTTTTTTTTACTATTCCTATACATGACAATAGTCAGTATCTATTCATGTTCACATTCTCAGGGCATAACCCTGAATTGTCATGAATGAAATGGATTTGAGCTTGGAGCATTGGAACAAAGCCATAGGGATCAGATTTTATTTTTCTTATTACGTCTCAGTTTTAGACCCCGTCATGCCTGGGTTCATCTCATTTATGATCTGTGGCAGCTGCTGCAACTCTAGTTGAGGCACCTGACATTAGTGTGCTAAGTTATTCTGCAACTTTTTCTGTACTTCAGTCTCTGGTTGTTCTCCTCCTCACTACAAAAAATCAGCTACTCTCTACTGCTTGCTTGTCTCAAAATGTTGAATGTTCTCGTCTGCCTTCCATATTACTTTGATGCACTGTCCTACACTGAACACTGATTCTCTAATACCTCCCAAGGAGGAAGGAGACCCACATGACCATGTTTTAACCACTCCCTGGGTTACTAAGCTGCCTCTTCATTTGGCTAATGCACCCCTCAATAAATGTGAGCTAACTTATGGAAGGATCATGGGGGTCATTCTGACCCCGGCGGGCGGCGGGAGCCGCCCGCCTGGAGGGAACCGCCGAATGACCGCACCGCGGTCAAAAGACCGCGGCGGCCATTCTGACTTTCCCGCTGGGCCGGCGGGCGACCGCCAGAAGGCCGCCCGCCAGCCCAGCGGGAAACACCCCTCAACAATGAAGCCAGCTCCGAATGGAGCCGGCGGAGTTGTAGGGGTGCGATGGGTGCAGTGGCACCCGTCGCGATTTTTAGTGTCTGCAAAGCAGACACTGAAAATCATTATGGGGCCCTGTTAGGGGGCCCCTGCACTGCCCATGCCAGTGGCATGGGCAGTGCAGGGGCCCCCAGGGGCCCCACGACACCGTTCCCGCCATCCTGTTCCTGGCGGTAAAAACCGCCAGGAACAGGATGGCGGGAAGGGGGTCGGAATCCCCATGGAGGATTCCCTGGGCCAGGGGTAAACCGGCGGGAAAAGGCCGGTTTCCCTTTTCTGACCGCGGCTTTACCGCCGCGGTCAGAATGGCCCAGGAAGCACCGCCAGCCTGATGGCGGTGCTTCCGCGGTCCCCGGCCCTGGCGGTCATGGACCGCCAGGGTCGGAATGACCCCCTATGTCTCTTAAATTGTAAATGTATTCTGGTTGCTGTTTATGTTATTTGCATTGTATACTAAGTTGTGGGAAGCTGTAGCTTACCCACAGTGAACTCAGTCCAGGTCTCAGAACTGATTGCTTTAACTAGGGCTGGCATCCTAGCAATAGAAAGGACTGTTACTATGTACACAGACTGAAGTTATGCTGAGGATGTTTAAAAGGGTAATGCCCCTGCTGATTTAGTTGGTAAGAATGGTGCATTGTCTAAATCTGCTGATGTTGTTATTTACTTTGTTGAACTGATGTATTCCCTTTCACTTTAAAGGATTTGTGTCAATTGCAGCAGCAAGCCTCCGTAAATGAAAAGGCCCGGAGGGTGTGTGGAGAGGTAACATTAGGCATGTAGTGGCACTGAAATTTCTGCTCCCCAACCTCGTCAGGGTATTTCATGGAGCATCCCAGATTACGAGGAGTGATGTGACTCATGCTACAGCAATCCATTAGTATGTGACCTGATGTTCTTCTATAGTCCAAAATGATTGCCAATCCTGTACCGCATGTACCGGAAAAGGGGGTTAGGCCACCCCCACTGCTCACCATACCACTTGGGACCCCTATGTTCACATCCAGATAGAGTTTATTCAGTTTCCTAAATGTGCAAATTACTCCTATGTCCTTATCATGGTTTATATGTTTTCAGGATGGGTAGAAGCAGACTTTGTTGCCCATGCAAATGCCATCATTGTAGCTAAGCAGTTACTCAGAAACATCATTCCATTGTTTGGGGTGCCAAGCCATATCAGTAGTGATTGAGGAACATACTTTGTCTCAGCAGTACTGCAGGCAATTTGTAAGGCCTATTTCCATTATGCCTAGCACCCGAATTCTACAGGTAAGGTAGTGAGGAATTATACTCCACTTAAGAATAAGATAGCTAAGTTATTGAAAGCTACCCAGCAAAAATCACCCAATGCTCTACCATTAGCCTTATGGCTCTTCAGTGTAATCCTTTCTGAAAAGGCAAAATTTGGCCCATATAAAATAGTATTGGGTTGACCCATGATATTCTCCCCCTTTGTTTGTTCTGCAACCTAGATTTACCGTTGCATTATGCATCACTGTTTTTTCACTATGGCAGAAATCCTATACAATGTCTTCACAGTTTCCACTCTCAGTTGTGAGTTACTCAACCTGAGTGTCCAACTGAGGCCTACCATTTTCTCAGGTCTGGATATTGGGTATAAATCCCTGTATACCAGCTGAAGCCCACTGTACCATCTAAACACAGCCATCAAATGCCATGGAAATGCCATGGCTTGGCAACTTGGATCCACACTTCTCACTGCAAACAGGTTGGAGCTCCAAAAGACAACAGTAATCTTACCAACTTCAGGGTATGTGTCCCCAGAACACCTGAAAAAATTGTTTCTGTTGCGGCTGCATCATCTAACGGTTGGTCAAAGTCCCTGTGGCCACCACCATTATGTAATGCTGCCCAAAAGCCTTTCTTCACTACTGTCTCCATTCCAGGTAGGCAGCATCCTCCTGCTGGATACCGGATTCCCTTGTGGCACAGGTCTGCTATCTTCCTTGTTGATTTGAGCACATGCTTGATGATGTCGGAGATGCATTCCTTTGAGTGTAGTGCCCATCAGTTTTATTGACACTTGCCTTCAACCTTTCTACTTCAGGCGTGAATGGTCAGAGTATTCCAGCATCCATTCTTTTTCATTCCCAGGCCTTTAAAAGTTTAAAAAATCCTTTACATGCAACATGCCAGAAGCGACCCCTCTTGAAATGGCTGCAAAGGATATAATTGTGTGCACCAAGGAGTACATTTCACAAGTACTTTTCTTGGACATGGTATATATTTGCAGTAGCAGTGGAGAACATATTGTTTGAGTTACCTGCTTGTGAGTATCACGCTCCCCGTAGATTGTTGATTCTTAAACGGAACTCACAAGGAGGTCACGCTTACTTTATTTATGGATCAGAGCCTTCCATTGACTGTATTGTTCTTACCACAAGACTCTTTTATGATAACCCCTTGGAAATTAAAAGTGATAGGTGGGCTGTTTCAACTACCTCTGGGTTTTTCTCTGCTTTGGTTCCCATGTATAGCATTACTGTTGCTTTAGATGAAAAAAGAAGTGCAGACATTTTGGAAGAAATCGCAAATTCTACTACAACAACTTTAGGATTAGTAACAGTACTATTAGATGCCCACGCTAACATGCTGATCTGAAACAGAATGGCTTTAGTTTACCTCTTAATAGTCAAAGGAGGAAAAGTCTGTGCAATCATGGGGATGGAATGTTGAGCTCCTCTTTGCAATACTTCCATAGAATCCACACACAGATAGATAACATTAAAGAAAGTGCAAGAAAATTGCAACTGGGTCTGAACTGAAGCCCAATGCCATCTGAACGTGCCTGAGGGAAGTTTCGGCCCTTCGTGTTTGAAGGTATTTGAATCCATTATTGGTTTAGATATGATTGAGTTTGTAATATATATACTGTGCATCCTAGAACTCTCTTGCAAAAATAAAGGCGCTGCCATTACTTTTACAAATGCTGCTTTCCAGGATGGCTAGGAAAGTGAGAATAATGAGAATATAAATACAATGGTGGGATTATATTCTATTGATCTATGTTAAACTGACATTTTTCCTCTCTGAAAAAAGGGTCTGTAAAACAAATTTTAAATTTTGAATGTATTATGCAAATACACTCGCAGAAAATGTGTTAATAACCACACATATACCCTTGAATGTATCAAACATGTCAAATATGGATGCATTTTTATATTAGTTTGAGGCTATGACTCAGGGTTGTACCTTGTACCTAGCAGCATAAAACTGCTTTCACCCTAGTGATGGCACCAAATAAAATTCCAGAATTGGTGGGATACTTAGAGGAGTACTGTGCTGGATCGCAGCATATGCCCCACAGGTGAGTCTTCAGTCTTCCCCTTGTGCCTTGGGTATAGGCATGTGGCACTGTCGGGAAGGCAGGATGACTAGGAGGCATTTGACAGTGACACCTTTTGACAGTGAGTCGTTCTGCAGTGACTATCATCACTGCGCTGGCCAGTGTAGCCAGTGAGATAGGGCCCACCTCATTGTTAAGGTGTTGCGTTCTTGTGCCACCTGGTGCAGAGCATCAGGGCGCTGGCAATGAGACCCGTACACATGGGTTGGTTGTCCAACACAGTCGCAAGGGACTGATCCTACATTACAGGTCCAACTTTATTTATCTTCTCTGCTGATGCACCACAAGGTGAAACCACTGCCAAGCAGCATTCAGGGGTCGCCTCATTGTGTATCAACAAATGAACTGGCCCATATATAAATATTCTAGGGCAGAGTGTTCAGATAAAGAGACGTCTCCCCCCGTGAGGATGAGAACAGTTCTTCCAGGGTACAGTACTCCATTACCAGTGGGGTATCGGGGGAGGGAAAAGGGGCGAGGCACCACGGCTCGTGGCGGGGACAACAACAACAAAACAAAAATCTATATATCATAATCAATTTTAAAGAAACTTACCTTTTGCGCCACGCTGAGCCTCACCGCCTGCCCTGCGTCCAATCCTAATGCTGCTTTCATGGTGCTGGCAGCATGAATGCAGTGTTAAGATTGGACAGAGCGCCCAGCCAGGGCGTTCCGAGGCAGAGTGGAAGGCTTTCTTGCTGTCTCCAACCCAGCAACGCAGTGCCTGCATTGCTGGGTTGGAGAGAGCCAAGTGTGCATGTGCGTTTGGCCTGCCCGAGACATTCAGCCAAACACACATGCGCACCCCCGCGTCCCCGTCACAGCCTTATGGTCGGCCCCTTTAACTATAAAACGATAATAAACTATGTTTATTATCGTTTTACAGTAAAAGTTTTGCAGCTACTACTGCTGGCGGGGGCGGTGCCCCCCATTACATTCAGCCTCATCAGAAACCTCGAATTAATATTTGACCGAGGACCTAGTGCTACTTGTCCAGAGTACTAAAAGTCAACCTGTTACTGAAAATCAGAGGTCTTTTAAAATATCCAGGAAGAAAACAAAAATGAACAACATTCCCTTTTAAATGGCACCTTCAGAGGTGACAGTGATTGCAGCTGCCAATGGCAGTGAGGGCCAGGAATCAAAGCGTTGAACCTCGTTTCGCACAATATAGGGAACAACATGTGCCAAAGACGTCCAGCACGGCAGCTCCGAACAGGTCACAGCAACATTATTTACCGGAGTCCGGATTTAGTCGGCGAGCAACGACCAATGCGGTGAACATTCACAGAACAGGACACAATGGCAGACAAGGACAACTTTTGTCAGAGCTCACGGCCTCTTGGCCCAGCTTCATTCTTGGCTTCGGTACATAGCATGTTTGTTACACACCCTGCTGTTAGCCCATCTGTACGTCTTAATGATCACAGCACTGGTCTCCAGCATGCATGGCACAGTCCCAAAAACATCCGGCACTAGCTGTACGGATATTTACGGCCCCTAGAGGGAGCTGTGGTCACCGGGCAAGTCGATTACATTAAACTGATTCACTGTAACAAAATTAGGAAAGTCATATATTTATGTTTCTAAATAATATACTCTTTCCTTCTGGTTCCGCATGACCTGATGGGTGTTTGTTCAGTTCCTCCTTAATCCTTTTGCCTTTTGCACAGTGATTTCAGTTATTATGTATGCTAATCCGTTTGCAAATGTAAAACATACTGCATTTAATTTTTGGTTTGAAAGGATAGAATTTGACCTTTGAAGACACATCAGATCACGTTGAGAATGAAGAATATTCCTCTTTGAAAGTACTTTTCCTTTTTTGCTTTTTTTCTCTAACGTCAATTTTCAGAAAGTACACAAACCCAATTACAATGCTTAAATCGTGCAGGTCAAAACGTGTCAATGAACGCTGAATGCCTTTGAGAGGTGTGAAGCTCACAATGCTGAGTACAGTGGATCTGTCCTACATTATGAACAGCTTTCAAAAAAATTGTGTCCGATAATAAATTGTCATTTGTCACATTGACTGCTTGTGCTTTTGAAACACTGTGCTTTTCATGCCCCCTGCTTCTCTTATAGTGCTGGGCCTTTTTGAAGCTGTAGAGGAGGAGAACTGCATTCTACATCTCTCTCCCTAGAAAAAGGTCCTGTGGCACTGTGCGGGCGCCCTCTCCCCCAATGCAACCAATGCTTGGAAAGCAAAGGATCTGCTGGTGAGAAATGTTTCATCAAGTGTGTGTGTATGTGTGCGTGTGTGTGTGCGTGTGTGTGTGTACATGTGTGTGTATTCGAGCATGCGTGTGCCTATGTGAGTGTGTATCTGTGTGAATGTGTGTGTATTCGAGCATGTGTGTGCCTATGTGCGTGTGTGTCTGTCTGAATGTGTTTACGCCTATTTCTGCGTGTGTGCTTGTGTATGCTTGTGTGTGTCCGCATGTGCACATACGTGTGAGGACTCGAGGGCACCGTGGAAATTGTTCTTCTGGTGCTTTTGAAGTATTTCTGCTCATAAAAGTCAATATCACAGTGTACTAGAATTGAAGTATGTCTTCGAGTCTCAGGTACCTCAACCAGCATCTGTCATATAGATTTTTCTACATCCAACAGCTCCCCAACCATGCACCTTCAAAATACCACCCATGAGCGACTGAGAGTCATAGCATTCGTGGCCTGATCATCGATGCGAAGTGCTATACAAATGGTACACCACCGTAGTCAATGGGGTTCAACTAAATATATGGTAGTCAACTGTTTCAATGTTATTTAGGGGTAGTAAATAAAATCACAAAAAACTTACTACGTCCCTTGGTGGCCATTTAGATCTACTTAGGCCTCAGGTGAAGCTACCCTACAAGCAATCGTGGTTAGACAGGTCAAGGTGCCAACGATAGGGAAAGATTTTACATGGTTAATTGATCTTTGAGTGGTGCCTAGACCTGTCCTGCTGGAGAAGACTGCAAGCTGTGACAGACCAGACTTGAATAAAGTGGATGATGTCCCAATTTCCCACACATGTTGTGAGTTTCACTGACAGATTTTTTTAATAAGCACTCTCCCTTAATTTGGTCTTATAGGGCTCTTCTACACTCGAACAATAATACAGTGTTTCATTCCGACCATCTTTTGTGCCTCATAGCCTCTCTCAACTTTTCTGCCTTGAGCAGGGAGTCAGCATTTAAGATCGCTGCCAAGGATGCACGTCAGCATGCAAAGACGTGGCCTAGTGAATCCGTTATCACCCTGAGGTTAAGACTGAGCATCTTCACCAGTTTGCACTCCAATCTGGTAAAGAGGAAATGACAGTATTTCATTACCTCGTGGCCCGATCACTTAGAGCCACTGAAGTAGCTTTCTTACCGGAGTGTGTGTGCTAGTGCACTTATTCCGAAGTTCTCCACCTGGAGTGCAGTTCTTCAAAGGATTTGTTGCTAATGTAACACCCAGTGGTTAAGCCTGAAAGTACAAGAGATGCCAACTACCTCAGCGATCTGAACCCCTTAGCCTAAGGTGACCTGTCAAGAGGCCCAGGAAAACTGCGGTGAGCAAGAGGGTCATTTCTTCCCGGGACAATAGGAGAAGGCTGGTTTTAAGAAGGGCACACATGGCCACAATATTATCTAAGTGTTGTGTTTCTCATTTGACTTTGAATAACAATTTTCTCCTTTCTGGGTGGTACCAACCTACTAACACTGAACCCTATATATATTTGGGCCATGTAATTATGGCTATTCTCACTTAGCCCCAGATGTCAGTGGTGGATAGCTAACTATCCACGGGTTGACTAGGTGTGTTCAAAGCCTGCAATCGCCTCCAGAGACTACAGCGCTAAATCCCAATTAGTAGAGAGGCAGATGAACAATGTAGGAGGTAATAAAAGTTAACCTTCTGGTAAAGCAAGCTTGACATGCAGATTGATACTTAGGGTACATTTGTTATTTTCTGTAGGCTCGGAGATTCTTCTATTTTCTGGCATACTATTTACCATAATGAACTAATTAGTTCTGGTACTAGGTGTGTGAGTGTGACCATTGCGCGAAAATTGTGGGAGGACCGCTTCCAAAGGATGCACTGTTCAAGGGTGAGTAATGCAATGTGAACTGTGCATTTGTCTCCAACTTTGATGTGGTGTTCTCGCTTGATAAGGTGACTGAGGCATTAAATCAGTTCTGCTAGAAAAGTCCTTAACCCTGATGGGGCTCTTGTGGCAAAATCCTATGGGCCCCACTATTGACCAACTATATTAACTCCAGGTGCAGAAATGGAATCCCCCAATCATGGCGATCACCAATATTGTTCATATTTTCAAGAAAGGGAATCAGCCAAGTCCTAGCTGCTACTGACAAATTTCCCTTTTTCATTCAGTAGAAAAAACTGTTGGCAGAACCATCTTTAATAGATTGACAGATGATTAGTGGACAACTCTGTGTGTGCAATGTGTAGTGTGGGTTTAGACCTGGGCTTGGTACAATGAAGCAGTGCCTTAATTTACTTCTTATAATAGGCAAATACACAGTCACAAGCTTAATTCAGCCCACCTGGCCTTTACGGACCTGTCTTGCACCTTTGATAGTGTGGTCAGTTCTAATATCTGGGGGTCATTGAAACCCCTAAGGGTAGACAAGGAACCTTTTACCTGTTGGCGCTGTCTCTTCTCCTGCAACACTGGAGCACCTACACGCACAATGATCCCCACCACGCCAACCACAACTGCTTCGGAACAACTCCACTGCCTCCTGCTGAATGCATGATCACTCTGCAAGCCTGCCACTGAGAGGTGGGACACCATCACCTCACTCACCCCCGACATCTTCCTGCTCACCGAGACCTGGCCTAATCCTGAATCCACTCTCAACATCGTCTCTGCAACAACTGATGGCTACAAGATAGTACACCGGGACCACTTCAACAAACACAGAGGTGGAATCACGATCATTGACAAAGAAACCCTTTACTGCACCACCAGTGCCATAGATAATACCACCCGATCATGGAACACTCAATTCCCAACTTCAACCTGATGGCAAAACTACCATCGGAGGCACACTTGCCTACAAATCTCCAGCACCATGCCCTAGTTTCTGTGACACCATTCCTGAATTTGTTGCCCCACTCGTCATCGTCTCCAAACAATACATCTTCCTCGAAAACCTCAATTTTCACCTCAACGACCTCAACAACACCAAAACCCTCCAACCTCCTCAAAACTCAAAAGCATGAACAACATTGTCCTCACCCAACTAGCACTGTCCCCACACATTACGAATGACACATCTTGGACCCCATCTTTGCGGAAAAGTGACAGAGTCAAGTACATGTTAGCTCACCTGAACAGACAAAGCCATCATCCACTTCACCATTGCATGATCCCCCGGCACCTCTGCCATGCCGCCCAGTCCTCAGACCACAGCTGGAACAAAGTATCAGAGAGAATGTGGACCAATGCCCTCAACATCTCCCACCTGCTATGACAACCAACCTAGAGCAGGCTGTCAAGAACTTCTCCACCACGATCAATGATTGCACTGACAGAGTCACCCTTGTCAAGTCCACCAAACTCAAGCGAAGTTGGTACATGTATTCTTAAATTGGGACAGTTAACATCTGAGCCCGCTTTGTTGTGGTTCTGAATTGTTGCAATTTGGTGGAAAGTCCTATATGTGCCAACATTGGCATTAAGGTATATCAAGCCAATGCATACAGGTGATTTGAGAGAAACTCAGCTTGTGTTCTTTCCTGCCATCATAAATGATGCCTCAAACTGGGCTATTGGATGTTGTGCGGTAGAAGACTCTGACGTACTATTTTCCTAACAATGCAAAATGACTGATGTCTACTCATCTTATTAAAGAGTATTCATTATTTTCTGATAGGCTGGCTGTGTACTAAAAACATCCTCCTCTATGTGCCAGAGAAATCAAATTTTGGTTGAACTGCTGTGCCAATTTCTATTTTCTTTTAGTAAGAGTGATAGGTTTTTAAATAGTTAACAGTTTGTGGTCATGGACTACTCTGCCTTTTTATTTTCATTATGCTGTGACCTCACAATATTAAAATCGTCCAAAACATGACATTGGTTCCTGGGAGATAGAGTTTATTCTGTAATGTGTAGTCGTGACCTACCTTGAACGTTCTCTCTGAAGTCAGTTGGGTGCAGACAGGGTATGAGATTGACAAATAAAGCTTACCTAATCCACCCATGCTTTGGTCTTTCAGTGCCATTTTAGACCAGGATTGCTGACTTTATGTCCTCCCTTTAATAACAAATGGACATGTTTCAGTGCTCATGTAGTCATTGCATCATGCGTTCTCGTCAAGACAGTTTACTCCCACATTGCTAACATATGAACAATACAATAGCAAACAGAGTGCCACTTATAGGCATCTGTTTCTCCATTGTGTATATTTTAATACAAGCGTATATCAAATGCAGTCACTCTCCTGTTTCCAGTTTTTTGTGTAATATTTATTGATGTCACCTCCTATTAGTAGTAAGTGGTCCCCCATTTGGAGTTACTGTTACAGTGCTATCTATCTTCCTCCTCACTTGCCTTCATCCTCAAGAATACACACATAATTAGTTAAATCAATCAATCAATCATACATTTATAGAGCATGGCAAATCACCCGTGAGGGTCTCGAGCAATGTGCCCTCCACAAGAACATCTTGAATGTGGCCCCAGTTAGGGCTCAAAACAAATAGGCCCTCATTACAACCCTGGCAGTCGGTGAGAAAGTGTCGGTAATACCGCCAACAGGGCGGCGGTAATTACCACCAAATTATGACCATGGCGAAAACAGCTCAGACAAACAGCCACTTTAACACACCGACGGCCAGAGCGGAAACAACAGGCACCACGGCGGTAACCGCCTACAGCCTGGCGGAAGACAGTGTTCCACCCACTGTATTAAGACATACCAGTCTGTCAACTTTTCCTGGGCGGTACCAACGACACCAAAAGCCTGGCGGAAACACTGCACAGAAGGGAAACGACTCACCTGTGGAGACTCAGGGAAGAACCACGCCGCCATGCAGCCTGAGTTGCATGTCTTCCACAATGCTCTTCTATGTGCTGCTCCACTACGAACACCACCGATGGTGAAGACGACCACGGTGAGTACAGTCACCTAGCACACAGGGGAGGGGGGGAGGAAAAAGAGAGTGATACACACACGCAACACCCCCACCCCCAACACCATACACACAAGCAGATGCAGTAACATAACATATTGACCCCGTACCCCTCAGGAATAATGCAAGGACATCATCAATAGATTAAAGTGAGTGTAATAAGATAAATATAGTAGGAATACGTGCATCCAAATAAAAAAGTATATACAAATCAAGGGACACGGCCCAGTCCTCAATGTTCGTGGGCCACAGGGCCACATCACAAAGTCCAAGGCCCCACCTCACTCCTGCAACAACAAGGAGAGAACACTGCAGGGGCATCAGGTCGAAAATAGCCAGGCACCTCAGGGGGACAGGGAATGGGGGGCACCTCAGCCAGAAGATGGTACAGCGCCACAAGTCATGAAGGGGGCAACATGACCATTACTCCGTCCTGGGGAATGCAAGGCCACAGTCTCTCATAGGGTGACTTGCCCACATGCTCTGGAGGGGGCAACATGCCCTGTGCTTGGTCCTGGGGAGTGCAAGGCCACAGTCTCTCGAGTGGGTGACTTGCCTACTGGCTCTGGAGGGGGCAACATGCCCATTGCTCTGTGCTCGGGAGTGCAAGGCCACAGTCTCTCAAGTGGATGGCTTCTCCGCTGGTTCTGGAGGGGGCATCGTGCCCAGTGAGCTTCATCCTGGGGAGGATGGGGTGAGTGGATGTCTTCTCCACTGGTTCTGGAGGGGGCATTGTGCCCTGTGATGCAGATCTTGGGGAGTGCAAAGACACAGTCTCTCAGCTGGGTGTTATACCCACAGGACTTGCAGGGGCCAGGCCGCACAATAGCCCAAGCACGCAGGACTGCACACTGTCCGCCGGCGGTGACAGCTGTTCAGTGGTGGCAGTGGTGGTGGTGCTGCTGCTGCTGGTAGTGCTGCTGGCATACCCTGTAGCCTCAGACGGCTGCCCACTGGGGTTGTTGCTGCTGATGGTGGTGCTGGTGGCGGTGCTGCTGGTGGTGGTGGGGTGAAGCTCCAGCACATCCCTTGCAGCCTTGGATGACTGCACCACCATGGTTGGTGGTGGGGGCTCTGACTGAGTCCCAGCACAGGCCCCTTGTCCTTACTGCCTGCTGGTGCAGGCCCCTTGCCCTTCCTGCCTGCAGCTGGGGATGACTCCTTGCCCCTTTTGGCAGCAGCTTGGGCTGTCTCCTTGCTCTTCCTTCCTGCAACTGGGGCTCGCCCCTTGCCGTTCCTTCTTGCAACTGGGGCTGGCTCCTTGCCCTTCCTTCCTGCAGCTGGGGCTGGCTCCTTGCCCTTCCTTCCTGCAGCTGGGGCTGGCTGCTTGCCCTTCCTGCAGCTGGGGCTGACTCCTTGCCCTTGCTTGAAGCACTTGGGGCAGGCACCCTTTCCGTCTGGCTGGCTGGTGGCGGGCATCCTTTCCCACCTGGAGTTGCTAGGGACACTACTGTGCCCATGTACTGGGTGGCTGAGGTGCTTGCTTGGGTTTTGACCACCCTGGCCTGACGTGACGGACAGGGAGGAGGGGTAGGGAAGAGGGCAAAGGTGGAGAGGAAAAGCTTCTTAGGGACATTGGGGCAGGAAGAGGGAGATGGTATGGGAGTGGGGGAAGAGGGAGTGGTTGTAGGAGGTGTCAGACTGCCGTGTTTGGGTGCAGGTGCATGGGCTGGATGCTGTTGAGAGGTGGATGGCTGTTGGGTGTCTGAGTGCTTGCGTTTGTGTACTTTAGGAGGAGTGGCACAGACACAGTGGGAGAAAACACAGGGTCCGTGTGAATGGATGTGGGGCTGGTGACTTCTAGTGAGGGGTGTGTACTGATAGGTGTGCTGGTGATGGTGGTAATGGATGAGGATGTAGTGCATGCAGGTGTGAGTGAAGATGCTACTGGGAGGGAGGTGGTCGAGGAGGAGGAGGGGGCCACAGTGGAGACAGTGAATGTTGGTATATCTGCATCTGGATGGTGTTTGTGTGAGTGCCTGTGGGATGAAGTGTGGTGCTTGTGTTTGCCATGCCCACTCTTGTGTGTTGTCTTGGGTGCCTGCTCGTCTGCCTGTGTGCTTGGGGTAGTTTGTGGTTGAGGGGAATGGGATTGGGTGGAGGAAGTTGGAGGGTGGAAACAAGGATAATGGCTGCCATTAGAGAGGAGGCCAGAGCCTGGATTGATCGCTGTTGGGCCGCCAAGCCAGTGTGAATGCCATCCAGAAATGCATTTGTCTGTTCAATTTGGGCTGCCAGCCCCTGGCTGGCATTCACAATGGTTGACTGCCCAACAGAGATGGATCGCAGGAGGTCAATAGCCTCCACACTCAGGGCAGCGGGGCTAACTGGGCAGGGCCTGAGGTGCCTGGGGCGAAGGAGATGTCCACCCTCCTGGGTGAGCGGGCACGGGAAACTCACTGAGGGGCTGCTGGGAGGGCGGTGCTGGTACGGGGGTGGCCGCTGTACCTGTAGCTGGGGTGGGCACAGGTGTCCGCCACCAACAGGGAGCTTCCATCGGAGGAGGTATCCATGTCTGAACTGTCCCCTCCAGTCTTCCCTGTGGTGCTCCCCTCGCCCGCCGTCCCACTGGGGCCCTCACCGTTGGTGGATTCGGCCTCCTGGGTCCTGTGGGATGCAGCTCCCTCCGTCGCCGGTGCCTCTGCTCCTCCGCTGGATGATGCTAATGCACATAAGGACTGGGTGACAAAACAAAAAGGGGGTGGAAGAGACAAAGGATACACTTGGTCAATGGCGGCACCAACACCACCGTTGGCCTACACAACACACTCACACACAGGGAACAGCCCTACGCACTAGGCAATGCACTACCAGTCACAATGCTAGTCACCAGAGGGAAACACCCGGAACAATGACTCCTAAACCACGAAGTCATGGAAAACGAAAACGAAACAAAGGTTTTGTTTTCCACGACTTCCTGGTTTTAGGGCCTTAACCACGCATGTGTGAACCAAGTACATGCGTGGTTAAGGTACAGAAGAAGGGAGTCGGCGCGGTGAAGGAGGAGGTAAGTTGGGCTGGGAGTGGGGCTCTTTTTTTGGGGGTCGGGTGGGGTTGGGGGCTCTGGTGATTAGGGTTAGGGGGAGGGGGGTCAGGGTTTAGGTTTTAGGGGTGGGTTGGGGTGCTTTAGGTTTTAGGGTTGGGTGGGGACTCGGGTATTTTTAGTTTTTGGGGGTGGGGGCTTAGGGTCATTAGGGTTTAGGGGGAGGGGGGTCAGGGTTTAGGTTTTAGGGGTGGGTTGGGGGTTGGGGTGCTTTCGGTTTTAGGGGCGGGTTTGGGGATTCAGGGTATTTTTTGTTTTTGGGGGTGGGGTGGAGGGATCGGGGTGATTGGTGTTTAGGGGTGGGGAGGGGGGTCAGGGTTTAGGTTTTAGGGGTGGGTTGGGGTGCTTTAGGTTTTAGGGGAGGGGGTTGGGGTTGTGGTAATTGTGGGGGTGGGGGTTTGGGGTAGTTGTAGGGGTGGGTGGGTCACAGTAATTTTTAGGGGTGGTGGTTAGGGGGGACGCATGCTGGAACCATGCAAGCTGATCACTAATGCCTTTACCAGGAATGCCTTTACAACAAAAAATAGTTGTAAAGGCATTCGTGGTAAAGGCATTAGAATACCAACGAGGTCGTTGTTCTGAACTCGTTGTTGAGCCATGGGTGGTTGAAGCACTCGTGGTTTCAACATATAACCGTCACCAGCCCATGGATAGGGACACCTAACGCCAATTGCAGCATACCTGAGACCCACTAACTCGGTTGGAGGACCTTCACATCAGAACCCTTCCCAGCATGGGATCTCCTCTGCAATGTCAGGCCTGGCTTATTGGCACCCACAAGGCCCACACCCCCACCCAGATACCACCCCACCAGGAGTAAGTTGTAATGAAGAGCACTGTACTTACCTCCTTGTTGCTGCTGTGATGCCCCCAAGCGCCCATCTAGCTCCGGATAGGCCACCACCAGTATGCAGGCCATCACGGGGGGTCAGGGTTCGACGGGCACCCCTTCCTCGTTGGGAGGCCATCCCCAACTGGGCCTCCGCCATCTTCCATGCCCAGCGTCTCAGGTCCTCCCACCGATTCCGACAGTGGGTGCTCTGCCTGCCGGATACCCCCAGGGTCCGCACGTCCTTGGTGATAGCACGCCATATAACCTTCGCTTGATGGGTGCTGACCTGCAGGGAAATACACACAGGGAAAGGTATTAGTCCGACCGTCCTGCCTGTTACACTTATGGCCCACCATGCCCCTTCCCATCCCCATTAGCACAGACATGGCCCACCATATAGGCTGCACGCTTCTCATGGCCCATCCACCAACCCCCCCACACAGGAGGCCTTCACAAACAGCACTTCATGCATTCACGCCCCATGCATCGTACTCATGGTGTATTCACCTGTTGGTCTGGAGGCCCACACAGCAGTCGGTACCGGGGTAGGACCCCATCCACCAGTCGCTCCAACTCTGCTGAGGAGAAGGCAGGGGCCCTTTCCCCAGTCACACGAGCCATGGTCAGTTCCAGACATAGGTCACAGCAGCACATGCAGCGTAGGTCCTCTCCTGTTGAAGGTCAGGTAGTAAGTGAGTGAACAGGTAGAAAATGGCAGTCACGTCTGCGGCAGTGCGTACCGTCACCACCGGCGTACATCACTATTGGCCACTGTACCCCATGGGGTCCAATGATAACCAATGAGGAGTTGAACTGCGGTGCTCGAACGCCTCCCGCAACGGTGCACAACGTCAGCGGAATTAACTCACTTCCACCTGTCCCTCCATACTGGACAGGGGGACGCCATTTCAGGGGGGGGGTGCAGGCCATGGATCCAAACTGCGTCACAGTACACATATTCACATTTTGGACCTATCACACCAAAATAATGTAAAAATCACAATATGCATTGAACTGTAGTGGTTACAATGTACAGATAATGACCAGCTGCTCACTCTTTTGCCACATAGATTGCAACCGCTGAAGATGAATAGGAAATGGAGACATCCCCCCATGTACAGACCCCTGGTGGACTTGGGAACAATGGAGGACAGGCACATTATCCTCACCTATAGACTTGACAGGGCCACAATCACGGAGCTGTGTGCCCAGTTGGATCCTGACCTAATATCTGCTATCCGTCACCCCACTGGGATCCCCCCTCATGTGCAAGTCCTATCTATGCTCCATTTCCTGGCAACTGGTTCTTTCCAAGTGGCAGTGGGCTTGGCAGCAGGAATGTCACAGTCAATGTTCTCAATAGGGCTGACTAGAGTGTTGGTTGCCTTGATTAAACACATGTGCAGCTACATCGTTTTCCCAAAGATGGAGGATTTTACCACAGTGAAAGCTGACTTCTATGCAATGGGACATATCCCCAGCATAATTGGGGCAATTGATTGAACACATCTTGCATTTGTCCCCCCCCCGGCAGAATGAACAGGTGTTCAGAAATCAAAAGAGTTTTCACTCCATGAATGTCCAGTGTGCCTGGCGGACCAGTACATCTCCCACGTCAATGCAAAGTATCCTGGGTCTTTGCATGATGCCTTTACCCTCAGGAATAGCAGCATCCCAAATGTGATAGCCCAACTCCGGAGGCACAGGGTGTGGCTAATAGGTGAGCCCTGTGGATGTTGGTGTATGGGTATGTTGTGGGCCCTAAGGGTGAGTGTGTGACTAACAGTTGTCTCTCTATAGTTGCAGGTGACTCTGGTTACCCCAACCTCTCATGGCTACTGACCCCTGTGAGGAATCCCAGGACAAAGGCAGAGGAACGTTAAAATGAGGCACATGGGCGAACAGAAGGATAATAGAAAGGAACTTCGGCCTCCTGAAGGCCAGGTTTTGTTGCCTCCATCTAACTGGTGGATCCCTGTGCTACTCACCCAAGAAGGTCTGCCAGATCATCGTGGCATGCTGTATGTTTCACAACCTTGTCTTGCGCCGCCATGTGCCTTTTCTGCAGGTGGAGGAGGCTGGAGATGGCCGTGCGGCAGCAGTGGACCATGTGGCCAGTGAAGATGAGGAGGCAGAGGATGAGGATGAGGACAACAGAAGTGCAGTCATTCGTCAATACTTCCAATGACACACAGGTAAGACAGTGTTATTTCACATTTCATTTACAGTTTGATATGTGACATTGTCACTGGCAGGCTGTGTATTCCTACTTCTATGCCCACTCACTGTACCTTTTGGCATCTCTTTTTGCAGATGTTGGTGCCCCACTATTGCTCCTGGTGTGTTCAGTGCAGCCAACTACAGGTCTTTCCTATGTAAACCTTACTGTACAGTTGAATTGCAATGTTTGAACCTTGTTAAACGAATACATTTTGAAATCATTTGACATACACCATACTTGTATTTTTTCAAAGTGTGTTTATTGCAGTGCTCTGAAGAAAAGGGGTAGTGCAATGGGCTGGGGAGATGATGGAGGAAAGTCCAGGTTAGAGTCCAGTCTATTTGTATCACAGGTGCAGTGTCCAAGGGGACGTAGTAAGGGGAGCAATGGCAGTTCAAGGTGGACAGGGTGATAGAGTGGAACACAAGAGTAACAATCAGGAGAGTCTTATTTCCTGGTGGGGTCTTGGCAATAGTCTCTGGCTTCTGCCTGGATCGCAGGGAACGTTTGCGGGGTGGTTCTCCTTCTGCGGGGGGAGGGGTGCTGGTGGCCTGATGGTCCTGTGGCGGGGCCTCCTGTCCACTAGCAGCAGCAGAGGTGGAGGGCTGTTCAGTAGTCAGGCAAGTGTCAGGGGCCCGGTGGTGTGCCACTGCCTCCCTCATACTGTTGGCCATGTCTGCCAGCACCCTTGCAATGGAGCCTAAGGTGGTTTTAATGGGCTTCAAGTCCTCCCTGGTCCTCAGGTACTGTCCCTCCTGCAGCCACATGTTCTCCTGCATCTTGTCCCGAATCTGGCCCAGCGTATCCTGGGAATGTTGGTATGCTCCCAGGATCGTGTGAGTGCCTCCTGGAGGGCCGGTTCACTGGGCCTGTCCTCCCCCTGTCGCACAGCATTCCTCCCATCTTCCCTGTTGTCCTGTGCCTCTGTCCCCTTATCTGTGTGCCCACTGCCACTGACCCCAGGTCCCTGATTGTCCTGGGATTGTGGTGTGCCCTGGGGTCCCTGCAGTGTTGGATACACTGCTGATTGACGTTTCCTGGGGACAGAGGTATGGGCCCGCTGGGTGGGTGCTGTGCTGGTGTTTCCTGAGTGGGGGGCTCTGTGGTGATATGAGAGTGTGCCTGGGTACCCGACGGTCGGAGGTCACTGATGGGCCAGGTTGGTCATCCAGATCCAGGCAACCAGAGCTGCTGTCATCACTGTGGGCCTCTTTTGTGGGGGGACTGGATGTTGCTGGCAGCACTTCTCTGGTGACACTAGCTGGGCTACCTGTGGGGATGTAAATGCAGTGTTATTGTTTCTGTGTGTGGCATCTTGTGCATGGGTGGGTTGCCCTCTATGGTTCTTATTGCCCTGGCAGCTTGGCCTTGTGTGAGTTGTTATTTGGTTGGCTAGCTGATTCTCTCCAGTGTGCATGCTGTAGTGATAAGGGTCCATGCATTGGTAGTGCATGCAGGGCTTGGCATTGGGATGAGCGATATGTGATGGTGGGGTGTGTGGGAGGTGGTGGGGTGATGGAAGTGAGGGTGAGGGTAAGTGATGGCATGCAGGTAGGGGGTTGATAGTAGTAACGAGTTGACTTACCAAAGTCCAGTCCTCCTGCTACTCCTGCCAGGCCCTCAGAATGAATGATTGCCAAGACTTGCTCCTCCCATGCTGTTAGTTGTGGGGTAGGAGGTGGGGGTCCACTGCCAGTCCTCTGTACAGCGAGTTGGTGTCTTGCTGCAATGGAACGTACCTTCCCCCATAGGTCGTTCCACCGCTTCCTGATATCATCCCTTGTTCTGGGGTGCTGTTCCACTGCGTTGACCCTGTCCACGATCCTCTGCCATAGCTCGAGCTACCTAGCAATGGAAATCTGCTGCACCTGTGCTCCAAATAGCTGTGGCTCTACCCAGATGATTTCCTTCACTATGACCCTTAGCTCCTCCTCAGAGAACCTGGGTGCTGTTGTGGTGCCATGAGTGTAGTGTGAGTGGGGTGGGTGAGGGTGTGTAGGGTAATGTGTTGGGTTGTGTGATGTAAGGTGCGTGGGTGATGTATAGGTGATGGTGGTATGTGGCTCTGGTTGTGTGAGTACTCTTGCTGTCTCTCTCTAGTGGCAATTGTTTGTAGTCATAAAGGGTTGTGGGTAATGTGTGTGTGTGTTTTATAGTGGTGTGGGTGTGTGGGTGTGGTGTGTGTATGGGTGTCAGTTGTGTGTAGTTTGAATTGTCCAATGTGCTGCTGTTTTGTTTGTGTGTGTGTGTATTTTGAGTGCAGCAGTATGGATGAGGCTGTGTAGGGTAATGTGTTGGGTTGTGTGATGTAAGGTGCGTGGGTGATGTATAGGTGATGGTGGTATGTGGCGCTGGTTGTGTGAGTACTCTTGCAGTCTCTCTCTAGTGGCAATTGTTTGTAGTCGTAAAGGGATGTGGGTAATGTGGGTGTGTGTTTCATAGTGGTGTGGGTGTGGTGTGTGTATGGGTGTCAGTTGTGTGTAGTTTGAATTGTCCAATGTGGTGCTGTTTTGTTTGTGTGTGTGTGTATTTTGAGTGCAGCGGTATGTACCGCCAATGGTTTACCGCCATTGAATGTCCGCGGTGGTGATTCGTGGGTCATAATGTGATGGGCATAGTTCGGTTGGCATAACGGTGTGGGTTTTGCTACCCCCAGTTTATCACTGTCCTTTAGGCTGGTAGATTTGTGTGTGTTGCTGAATAGTGATGGATTGGTGTGTGTGTGTCAGAATATGGTTAGCAGATATCCGCTGCGGCAGTGGTATGTTGGCGGCAGTCTGCATTGCGGTAAGTGGATTTACCACCAATTCCATAATGAGGGCCATAGTACCCTTGAATGTTCTTGGTTTCTAAATCCTTCAAGGATACCTGGCAAATCTTCAGGGCGTGGTACCCTAAAGGATTCTTTAGTTTTCTTGCATCTTCTCTCTTTCACAGCAACGCATCTACTCTGAACATTCCGCTGTGATATTGCAGATGCGTTAGAAAGGGGCCACCAGTAAATGATGTCAGAGTACTTCAGAAAACCTAGGCACACACCATCTAACAAAATAATATTCTAGGATGCTTATTGTTTGTAGATATCTCGCGGACCCAGGACTGGGTAAAAGAGATCTGCTTTTTTCCTTACAGTGGATCATGGCCCCTTTAAGCCTTCTGCTGTTGGCCACCTGATGAAGGCAGCTCCAATCAGACGCATAAAACACTAAACAAAAACAGTTTCGAAAAAAGATCGCTAATTAATGTTTTGATGAACGCACACAGTTTTCTGCGAAGCATGACTTGTGCTTCATCATTCACATTTTGCGGACAATGTAATGCAAACCCTGATTTTGAGATTTTCCAGCTCAAATTCGTCAGAAATTCAGCAGATTCCACGAATTTTATTAATTGTTTCACATATTTTCGTGGAATGTGCCGACACTTAGCATCTGCTGCCGTCAAACGCTGCAGCGAATCTAACGGGCAAAGAACCTTCCCCTGTGCTATTCTGGAGAAATGAAATGTTCAACATGACTCAATTTTAATACAAGGTCAAACTACTTAAAGGATATGATGTTCTTCAACAGAAAACGGCGCCAAACAGAAGGTATTATATTTTAAGAGGGCTCCCTGTACAAATGAACTGAGATCGCTGTGCAAATGACACAAGCTTACCAAGGCAATGTTGGCCTCTTTTCAGCTCCTGAAGAACAAACACCACGACTGAGTACATTATTTGGAATATAATCTAAATGTGCTGAATTCCGGGGCAGTATGAGGTAATCTTTTGTGCCAGTAACTAAACCTCCCTCTGTGTGGCAATGGGGTTCCTACGGGAATTACCTGACCTCCATGGGGCTGCCTAATAATGCTTCCTCAGTGAGTTTGTGTATCTTACTCGCACTCTAGGTGTGATTAACCTGTGTCTTTCCATGAGCAAGACACCCTTAGGGCCTGATTACGACATTGGCAGATGGGCTATACCGTCACAAAAGTGACAGATATCCCGCCCGCCGTTTATGAGTTCCATAGTATATTATGGAACTTGTAATGCAGCGGACGGGATACCCGTAACTTTTGTTACGGAGTAGCCCATCCGCCAAGGTAGTAATCAGGCCTTTAGTCTTGGAAGCAAGCTTTGTGATTTAGGCCCACAAAAAAGAAAGTGACTAGAGTTCCAGTTGGCAACACCTTTCCTTGAGTAGATCTGACTATTTCAATACATTTGAATTACTCCTGGATGCCCAGGCCCTATTAACAAACTATTTCACGTGGATAGTTGCGTCTTAACACAGGCTTACTTTTAATTTCCAAGAATAAAACATGGTTACCTACAAAGGAAAATGTTTAGAGATTGTCTAAAGGTAGCTCTATAAGCAGGTGTTGAAATACATTGATAAAACCTGAACATATAATAAGACACAACCACTCACATAATTGTTTTTTATCAATGGTGCACCATAATTCATGAGTAACTCAGCACTAATGGGCAAGCTAGATCTGCTAGAGGAAAAATGATGTGTGAATTGGCATCCCAGCCACTTAGTTTCCTATGGCATAATTCATGAAGCTCACTCCTTTAGTGGTGTCTTGAAACTTTGGGATTCAGGACTTACCTGGGCAGATACTGTCTAACAAATATACAAACTTCTTAGTGCCCTAAGAGGAAAGTGATTCTGACTCACAAACTCTGCTGGATATGTCCCTGCCTGGTGGTGTCTTCTGTTTTATTGCCTGTTTTGCATAGTCTTGATGCCTGAATATTTGATTTCTTTGTTGCTGGTGTGATTAAGTTTCTCCTTCTCAATATCCTCGGATAAATGTTGACTTTTCTTAACTGACGCGAACGCCATAACAAGGAAACCCTTATCCTTTTTTTTTCTTTGCTATCAAACTATGTTTGATATGTATCACCAGTCACCTATTCACTATCTGGACAAATCCTCGGAGGCTCACTGGGAAAGCTCTCTCTATCTACCTATATGCTAAATGTTCTAGGATTTGTGCAAAAACCCATTTCACCCATAGGAAATGAAAGATTCAAATTGTATAAGAAATATTCAATGTACCATAAGCAAATCATGTTAAGTTGCTTTCTTATCAATGTTGCCTGTATGTTCTTCTGAGCTCTCCTCTGCTGCCAATCAGAGTTGGACAGACCTTTTATTCCACACAGGATTTCTCTGGTGGGCTGAATCCCTTTGAGTGCGGTTTTGAACGCCTAAGACCATTCCTGGTGCCTCTGCTACTTTCCCGGGTCCCTAAGGTGAATTGCGCTAGTCTAGGCTTCAAAAGAGAGGAAGTGAGGGGAGATGTTGAAAGAAAGTGATCAGATGGGGAGACGAGAGAAGGGGAGTGAAAGAATAAATGGATGGAAAGAGAGAGGTTGTGCGGGGAGTCAAAAGGAGTAGGGCTAGTTTGAGCACGTTTTCCATGATTGCTTTTAGTCCCCAGTTCAGTCCTGTCACCAATTTCTGCCCATTGCCCAGGTCTAAAGTCCACAGTGACAGATGTAGGTAGGCTGGCACTTTCTTCTCAGCAGTTTGGGTTGAAGGACCATTATCATGCAGCCCCACCCCACTCAGTATTATACCGAGTTGGAACCTGTGCTTAATTTGAGCTTGTGTTTTTTGTTGCTTGCACCGGCATGCAATTGGCAACACAGGCATTTATTTTGTCCAAATTTAAGATGAACACAACAACAGTTGTTTATTACTTCAATATACATTGCAATGACTACTATCTGCTTCCCAAACCATTTTTTAGAGCTTTGGGGGCCTGGAATAGTTTGAATTATGACACTTGTAGGGTGTGATAGTAGTTGTCTTGGTTCTGTCACTGTTGGCGCGGGCAGGGGCAATGGCTGGTGCATGCTGCAGTGGCCTCCTGACAACTACCCAGGCACTTATGTGTTTTTTTTTTACAAATTAAGCACAGGTTGGAGCAATAGAGCAACTCCCCAGGCCCTTCCTTGTTTTTTTTGTCAGTGCCATGAGGAAAAAAGGAGAGTGTGGGAGGGGAACGCATGTATAGTTTATGACATGTCAATTAGATTATGACTTCACACTTCAATCCCTTGACTGCTGGTCCCTGAAGAGCTTGACGAGGGAAGGAAGGGATGCTTGTTTACTGCTTAGGAGGGCTGCGGCACAAGATCCGCTCAGTTGCTGGTATTGCAAGAAGGCCTTCCACGCTTGAACTCTCCACTTGACCTGCAGAGAATCGAGAGCTCTTCTTTTTAGGTCGAGCCCAGGCAGTGCATGCGCTGTCTAGGTGAGACAATGTTGTAATCAGTACAGGGGCTTAAACCTTGCCCACACACTTGTGATTGGTGGGTTCCATTGTCATTCTCGCTATCTTGCTTTATATTTGTTTATGGCATGCATTCGGCATGCCTCCTTTAGTGTTTATCCCTCCCTGAGCGCAGCGACCTAGTACAATATCCCTCCACTGGTTAGTAGTATAGCATGATATTGTGGAACTTCTTTTTTGTTGTTGTGAAAGGGATTATTATGCTTGTGTGTCTTCGCTTGTATCAGTTTGTGTTTCTGTTTTTTATTTATATTGCAGGTGTGTGTAAATGTATTTGTACAAGCACACAATCACTCGTGACTCTGCTCATGTTTGTTTTCAGGTTGCATTTGTTTTGTTTTGTTTATGTGGCGGTTGCACCAAAAGGTTGCTTCTAACATCAAGCGCTATTTTTTTTATTTTTTTCTTTTTTCTTAGCCTCTCCCGTATTTAATTTGCTCCGTACATTATTGGATGCCGTTGGGAAGGGCGGGAACAATGGGTCATGGCGGCAGTGTGGTTTCGGCGTGGTACTCTGTCTTATGCAATTTTTGTTTCATTGCACATAAAAGAAAAACAAAAGAAACAGAGAGTGATGTGTCAGCCCTGCCTGATCCCAGTTTTTCTTCGTGGCTGCGGCTACTAGTCAATTGTCTACGCAAAGAACTGGTGGCTCCGTGCTTTAAGCTTTATGTTTTTTTAGGGCACCCGCAGCCCTTTGGGTCACTCCCAGGCACAACTTGTTGCTGTCTCTATACACCGGGCAGAGGACGCAAGGGCAGCTGTGTGTCCACTGCCACAGCCGGGATTCACTGCAAAGGTAGGGCACCCCACTGTCAGTCTGATGGTGTGCTTCTGCTTTTCTGCCTACAACTGTAAGCTTCAAACATGTACCCGTCTTTTTCATGTAAACAGTTTGTTCTCCTACAGGAAAAGCTGAGGGCAAATGCATACCGACATCAAAGCAAGTCTTTTATGATCCTTCTTTTATGTTAGATTTTTAAAAAGCAGCAGACCGTGGTGCATTTAATGCTGGAGTTTACCACAGAACGAGGTCCTTGCTGTTTATTTTTCAAAATCTGATTTGCCTGGATCTGGAAACCCAAACGGGATTATGTGTGGGATGCATTTAAATACAGGGCCACAGGCAGGCAAAATCGATTGTAACTTTTGAAGACAATGTTGCTGTTTGTGTTGCGTTTTTTTTCTATTTTGTTTTTTGTCTGCAGCATGCTTTTGTTTCATGAGGAATGTTAGAGACTGCGTGTGACTCTCCTGATTAAGGGCCGACAAACTTCCAGTCACTCTTATTAAATTACTGCACCTTAAGAGTACCTAGACGAGCATGGGACCTACGACCAATATGCAGTTTATACTCTGGCTGCCTGGCATGAAGGAAGACATACCGTGCCCAATATGTGTTTTCTTGCTAACATCAAAGTATTGTTCTGAGCCCTTAGTGATCTGTGGTTTGTCAAAGACAAGATTGCTTTCTCACCCCTTCCATTAATATGCTCTTTTTTAAACCCACTGCATGTGTTGAAAAAAGGCTCCTGAGACAAAAAACAAAAATTAATAGATTCAAGAGTTTGGCCAAGTGGTTGTGATGCCTGGGATTAAGTAGGCATTGTGTCGCAAGTACACAGGCTTACTTCCCAGACAGCGGCATGTCACTGGCCTCAAAATGTAAAGTTACATGTGTTTGCATAATGCAGAGGTAGCTGCTGTGCATTCTTCTGAGGCAGGCTGCCCCTTGGGTTATAATCAGGGCCCCTTGAATTTTGCGATTGTGCAGCTGTGGTGATTTTCGCATAATTAGAGATTTGCCGCTTTTGCCACATAATCCATCATGTGATGCATAATCTGCAGATTTTAACAAAAAAATTGTTTCTAGCTCAAGCAGTTCAAAAGTTAATAAAAATGTACTGTTGCATTGTGGAAGGCCCTTCACAAAGCTGAACAGATTACCTTTCTGTTGTGTATTGTTATACTTGGACATTAAATTGGTACTAATGAGGTGCAACCAAGGCCCAGACAGTGTTGCCAAGTTTTAAAATGACTAAATAATGTAGTAATACCATATCAAAATGTGCCACATTATGCTGCATAATCTGCCTTTTCTTAATGCATAACTTATTCAGCCCAGTTGCATAATTTGGCCCTCTTGGTCCGCATAATTCCAGTTGCCCTGGTTATAATTCCACCCTTTGCACGAAACTGGCTATTCAGGTTGTATCCTCGCACGGCTTGTTACACGCACACCACATACTTACTATGAATGTGCACAACATATTTCCACATCATACTACAAAATGACCAGCACACCACATAAATAAACTCCACAGCTTGCCACTACACACACTACCATTCCACATATTTACACGTACTTAGCTATGTAACACACATTTTCACAGTACATAATAGAAAAAATTCTAGCTATCGCGTCAAGAATTTTCAATTCTATTAAGGACACGGAGGCGAGGATTATGCTTTCTCTTTCTTTACTGACTTAAAACAGCAGCCAATCAAATACAAGTAAAAGAAAAGACTACACATCCCAAGATGCCATAACATCCTATCAGATGGTCCAATCACTATCCATGTCCTCTGTAATAAGTCCTTTGACCCTCGATGTCACTTCCTCTTTCTTTGGTCAGAACAGATAAGATCAACTTGAAAACGAAACTTCTTACGCCATCCCGAAGCCTGGAGATATGGACATCTTCTTTTCCTGGATCTCCTTCTCCTGGATAACTCAACACTGGAGCCTCAACAGAGGTAAAAAATTACAACCAATCTTTTTCCCATAACGATAAGAATTTCAGGAATTCTTCTGATTAGAACCTTTAACAACAAACAGGCATGTAATATCTCAACGCAATTGAGAATGTCTCAAATAAACTTTATGTTTCTGTTATTGACACTAAAATGGGAGGGGTAATAACAATAATCAAAATATTCACAATAATTGATATTCCTTATTCATTGTGGTTTTTTAAGACAAAGGGTGGGATAATCCTCGCCTCTGTGTCCTTAATAGAATTGAAAATTCTTGACGCGATAGCTAGAATGTTTTTTATTCTATGTCAGGACCGGAGGCTCCGATTATGCTAGTTTAAAGCTGTTCTATTACCACAGTAGCTACATCCAATACAGGCTTGTGATAAAACTTACGAAAAGTATTTTCTGAAGACCAATCTGCTGCCTTCATAATGTCTTCCAACCATGAACCCAAGGCAAAAGATTTAGAAGCCATAGCTCCTCTAGCCGAATGGGCTCCAAATACAGAGGTATCAATACCTGCTTCACTCATCAACCATCTCATCCATCTAGCCAAAGTGGCTGAGGTAACTGGTTTAAAAGGTTTTTGTAACACAATTAATAATTGACGTTTAACATCTTGCCTAAATTCTTCCGTCACCGCCTCATAATCCTTTAAACATTGAACTACACATAGCTTTGAATTTTCAGTGTATATTGGATATGATACCGACCTGTAATTTGTTTTAGTCCTTCTTGTCATGGTAAAAGTGACATCCTCTGGAGAAAAAGTTCTACCAGCTAAATCCAGAGCTCTGACATCTGAAACTCTGTTGCAAGATATAAGACATAAGAGCATTGTCAGCTCAGCCAAAATCTGTTTACGGGACAAATACCTGTTAGAAGGCCAAGAATCTAAGAATTTTAGAACAATGTTAACATCCCATAAAGCAGAATATTGAGGTTTAGGAGGTTTAGTGAGACGAATACCTCTCAAAAGCTTGCAAATTAACGGATGTTCTCCAATAGGTTTACCTTCTATAAAAGAATGTCGAGCTGAAATAGCTGATCTAAAGTTATTAACCGTCCGATAAGCCAGACCAGAACTAGCTAGTTCTGCTAAAAAGTTAACAATCAGACCAAGATGCGCCTCCAATGGATTGGCGCCCCTTCCATCACACCAACTAGACCATCTGCGCCAGGCTGAGTCATATCTCTTATGGGTGCTACTGGCTCAGGCCTGTTTAATGAAGTCCGCAGCTTGCTTCGAAACATGTGGGGCACTCCATCTAGACCTGAGACTAACCAGGCTAGTAGAGTCAACTTCCCTGACAAGATCAGTGGATGTTGATGGCACTCCAGACTCAATAGAAGATTCTGACAAGGAGGAATTAGAAGAGGAGAGGCACAAGCTAAATTAAGAGCTATGGGGAACCAAGGCTGTGCTCTCCAAAAGGGGGTCACCAGAATAATCTCTGTCTTCTGTCTCCGGACCTGAGACAAGACCCTGGCAATCATCAGAAATGGAGGGAATGCATACCCTCGAAACTGGGACCAATCCTGAAGAAAAGCATCTGTCTTTATCGCACAAGGGTCTGGAAGCCAACTGTAGAATTTTGGAATTTGACAATTGAGACGTGATGCAAAAAGATCCACTTCGCAACTGCCCCATTCTCTGATTATCTGGGAAAATATCAGAGGGTCCAATTTCCAGTCGCTGGAATCCGACAGGTATCTGGAGTTCCAGTCCGCTACGATGTTCTGGTCTCCAGGAAGGTATTCTGCTATGACTACTAGACGTTGAGTGAGCCAAAAATGCCAAAAATCCTTTGCAATCTCTGCCAGAATCTGAGACTTCGTGCCCCCTAATTTGTTGACATACCTCACTGCTGACACATTGTCCATGCGCAGGAGTATGCAACAATCTGTCTTCTGCGGAGAGAGACTCTTTATGGCAAAAGATCCCGCTAGAAGTTCCAGGCAATTGATATGAAGGGATTGTTCCCATTCCAACCATCTGTCCCCCGTCACTAGGGAGTTGCAACGTGTCCCCCAGCCCCATCTGCTGGCATCGGATTCTATTACCACTTCTGGATGAGAGCCGAAAATCGTTCTGCCATTCCAAGCTTCCATATGATGAAGCCACCATTAAATCTCCTATTTCACTTCAACAGTCAATGGGATCTGTTCCGAATAACTCAGACCTTGTTGTAGATGTCTGATCTTGAGCCTCTGTAGTGCTCGATAATGTAGGGGTGCAGGGAAGATCGCCTGAATAGACGAAGCTAACAAGCCCACTATTCTGGCTATCTTCCTCAAGGAGACCGTGCAACTGGAAAGAGTCGATCTCAATTCCCTCTTGATGTTGCGAATCTTTTGAGAGGGAAGAAGAAGTAGACATAGAATAGAATTTATCTGGACCCCCAGGAACTCTATCACCTGAGAGGGTTTCAACAGTGACTTCTGCGCATTGATAATGAAACCTAAATCTTGCAGAAGACTGATGGTCCAATGTAAGTGATCTAGAAGGACTTGAGGGGATTGGGCCATCAGTAGAATGTCGTCCAGATATATTATTAATCTGACTCCCCTGGCTCGGAGCCATTCCATCACTGGCCTCAGGAGTTTCGTGAAGCACCAAGGGGCTGACGACAGACCGAACGGAAGGGCACGGAACTCTAAACAATGCCCTTTCCATTGGAATTGTAGGAATCTCCTGTGAGGGGGAAAAATTGGAATCAACAGATAGACATCTTTTAAGTCCAGCCTTACCATCCAATCTCCTTTGAGGAGAATATCTCTTAGCAGGTGGATGCCCTCCATCTTGAAATGCCTGTAGAGGATCCACTGATTGAATTCTTTGAGGTTCAAGACTAACCGGTGACCTCCTCCTTTCTTGTCTACAACGAAAATAGGACTGAGGAAACCGTAAGGATGAGGGGAAGTAAACTGGACTGCTCCCTTGTCTATGAGAGCCTGCACTTCTTTGTCTATAAAATTTTGATTTGTTAAGGAAAAACACATCTGTGTTGGAGGGGAGAGTTGAGAGGGGGTACGCATGAACTCTAGTCGAAACCCTTTTACCGTTTGAAGAACCCATGGATCTCCAGAGATCCGTTTCCAATGATCCAAGCATAATGCTACTCTGCCCCCAAGCTTTACCTGAGAGTAATGAATGATGCTCACCTGTGAAGTTTGAGTCTTCTATGGCTCCTTGCTGTCCTCTGCGGTGGCCCCTGCGGAATCGAGGACGTCCTCCTCTGGGGCGGGTGGGGTAGAAGGTAGAGTCTTGTTCCCCATACCAACCACCTCTGCCTCTCGGATAATAGTTTGTGGGACTAGTGTAGGAGCCGCGGCCGGGCATACGTCCTCCATAACGACCGGCCCTAACAAAAAGGCCTCTTTTGAAAACCTTCTTGAGTGACATTTGGGCTTTGTCAAGGGAAGAAAAAGTAGAGCAGAACTTGGCCAAGTCTTTAATAAAGGATGATCCGAAGAGTAGACCTTCCGCCGAAGGGCCCACTTCCGAGGATGCAAGATCCGACAATTTTGGATCTATGCGCATTAGTACAGACTTTCTGCGTTCTGCAGAAATAGCGCAATTAGAATTACCTAAAAGACAGATGGATCTTTGTGCCCAACCGATAAGGACATCCGTGTTCACAGGGGAGCCTGATTCTTTGGCCACATAGGCCATCTCCAAGATCTTGGTCAGCGGACCAGACAGATCCAGTAATTTGTCTTGGCAACTACGCCAGAATCGATCCAGGCCTTTTTTGGGATCTTTCGCTAATTTTTTCATAAAAGTGACCATGGTAGGGTCTATCTCTGGAGTGTCAGATACTTTGCCTTCTAGGTCCGGTCTGGGGCATTCAGCTTTTAATCGCGATCTGACTTCTTTATCGAAGCTCTTTCTTAAATTAGTTTGGACATATTGAGCCACTTCGGGTGGTGGGACCCAATTGGAAGCCCTGGGGTGTATTATTTCTGTGGGGTTGAAGTCAAAGACCTGGCAAGGAGGGGGTGCTTTCTTAACTTTTTTGCTAGGAATCGGGGAATCCGAGTCATCGGAGTCATCAGAAGAGGAATTCTTATCCGAGGAAGAAGGGGAGAAGGAGGCATCCTTCTTAGAGCTATAGTTATGCTCCCCACTACGTTTTTTGCGTAGTCTATCAAATGCGTCTGCATGAACATCGCTAATCCTGGCTCCAGATTCTATATTTTTAGATTTGTCCTTAACCTTCTTAGGTTCAGTTAGGGGTTGTTGTTGTTGCCCTTGCATCCAACCCTGCCAACGGGCATAGTCAAATAGTTGTCCCGAAAAGGGACCCAAAGCTCTGACCAGGGCGTCATTTACCGATTGTTGGACCCTGGTGTCAAGGGCTTCCACTAGATCTACCTCTAGTTGGTTGCCCAACTCCTCCGTATAATATTCTGTATCCTGGTCATCCCATTGAGCCATGCTGGGAGAGTTTTATGGTAAAATACCTTTAACAAGCCAAAATAACTTGTAGGCCAGGAATTATAAAAGGGGGGGATGCAAAAACCCCAAAATTCAGGCTAGGAGTGAAAAAGCCCTTATTTAGAATGTGGAGGGAGCTGCCTGAAG
This sequence comes from Pleurodeles waltl, assembly GCF_031143425.1. Lineage (NCBI taxonomy): Eukaryota > Metazoa > Chordata > Amphibia > Caudata > Salamandridae > Pleurodeles > Pleurodeles waltl. The sequence goes on from NC_090448.1 coordinate 1,131,115,013, forward strand.
GCACTCTAGGCTGCAGCCTAGTTTAATTTTACAACCCAGTCAGTTCAGAGACTGCTGGGCGTCAGGGAGCAAGCTAGAGAGGTTTGGGGGTCCCCGGTGCACTCGCGCTGCAAATCCACGAAGCCGATCTCGATTCAAAAGTGAAAGAGAGAATCGGCTCGTGGAAGCGCACGCGCGCTCGCGGAAATAGAAAGGAGACTGCAAAAGCAGCTCCGCTCCACTGAAAAATCGGGCATCAAAATTTTACGGCAAAAGCCAGAAATTCGACCGCGTACAATCGCTACATAACCTTCAACAATAGCGCGCTGAATCGCGACGCTCAAATAATTACGAAAACAGTATAAAATCAATATATATAACCAGAAAATATCGGAGAGAAATAAATCGTGTACTTATCTGCTGCGAAGCAGCAAAGAAAGAGGAAGTGACATCGAGGGTCAAAGGACTTATTACAGAGGACATGGATAGTGATTGGACCATGTGATAGGATGTTATGGCATCTTGGGATGTGTAGTCTTTTCTTTTACTTGTATTTAATTGGCTGCTGTTTTAAGTCAGTAAAGAAAGAGAAAGCAGAATCGGAGCCTCCGGTCCTGATATAGAATTCCAATACACTAAATACAATTGATTTACTACCCACACAGTTCCGCACCAGACATTTCCACAACAAACAATACAAATACAGCACATTTCTAACTTTCCCTTCTACCAACACTGTCATCTCCTCCCCATACACCAACTTGCCCCTCTTATTTCTCTCTCTCACAATGCCACTAACCCATCCCATCTCACAATACCACTACTCCTCTCATCGGTCCATCACATTATCTATCTCCTATGTATTACCTCCTAACACACACTACCTTCCTATACCTCCTAACGCTGTGCACTGATCCTCTTCTCCCCCCTCCATAAGCCCCTTCCACTTTTCCCTCTCTCTCTTATACTCTCTCACCTATCTATCTTGCTCTCTCATGCACTGTCCCCACCTCACTAATATGGTTAACTTCAGACCTTCACGCACTGTTTCTTTTCCGTCCCTTTTCAATGTTTCCATCCCTCAAACACACACTTTCCTACTCTTCTAAGGGTGTCTTCTACAAACACAAAAATTCCCTCTTTAAGCATCTGTGGCCTTCTCTCCCCTTCTTTCTCTTTTTCTCACACACAATTTCTGCTCTTCTCTCTCAGTGTCAATAACAACTACCTGCACCAACTACCTATACCTCTAATTCGTCCATTCTATATATTCTCTACAGCGCACACCACTATATAGTCACTATGCCGCATAATTCTACAACACGAATACACTACACAACACACAATTACAAACCACACAAATGAACAACTAACAATTCCAGTACAACGCACATAATTCCACTGCACACCACATACATCCACTACATTACAAAACACATAGGTAAAAGGCGTTATCATTTACAATTCCAATAGCTCTAACTCTCACAAAAGCGAGACCTATTGCATTGCAAATGCTTGGTATGCTAATGTTCTCAAATCCTCAGACAGAAGAGCAAGGGTGAGCAAGAATTGTTAAGGCCAGCAATGTTCGGAAAACCTAAGTCAGAGAAAGTATGGTCCTGACATTTTGACTGTTTATCAAGAGAACGTCTTTGTTTTCATCGCCAGGATCTGTTCTAATTATGTCTGATAATCCATCCGCCAGGAACATGGTTCCCGATGGAGTGGTGGAGGTCGGATTCGTGGTCAGCAACAGTGGTGCAAAGGTCAGCACAGCCATGCTGATCACAAGACCTCTTCCTGCCAGCCTTTTCTTGACGGGGTCCCCACCATGAAAAGGCTGGCATAAAGCTAGTGCTGGGGGCCACAGAGGCAATCCTGCACTGCCTATGCCCATGGCATGGACAGTACAGGGACACCGCTGCCAGCACCCTTGGAATGTGCACTGCCTGCACTGCAGAAAGTGTGCATTCCGAGGGTGATGTTGTGCCACGGCACTGGCCTAGGCTCCCTTAAGGGAGCCTAGGCCAATGCTGTAGCACTGATTCCGCCGATCGGACTGGCGGAGTGTTTGTAATACGATGTCTCCACCTGTCAGCCCAATGGAAACATTGTAATATGACTGGGGGAAGGCCGCCAGTATGAAAGCAGCCTCCTCCCCACAGCTTTGGCAGTCAGATAATTCCGACCGCCAAAGTCGTAATGAGGCCCAAAGTCCATTTGCACTTCATTGAAATATATACAGATTATATACACATATCAATCAATCAATCATACTTTATAGAGCGCAATTACTCATGCGTAAAGGTATCAAGACACTGACGATCGGTCCTCTGTGCTTCTGTCAAAGAGCCAGGCCTTAAGGTCCTTCCTGAAATGAGGCAACAATGGTGGCTTCCTGAGACGAAGAGGCAAGGTGTTCCAGTTCTTTGCCGTGAGGTAAGCAAAGAAGCTTGCTTCAGCCAAGGCCTTCCGTATGCGGGGTACGGTGGCTAGTGCCTGCTGAGCGGAGTGGAGCAGTCTGACGGGGGTGTAGAAGGTGATGCAGTAGTTGAGGTAGGTGGGTCCTAGGTTGTGGAGAGCCTTGTATGCGTGGACGAGGAGTTTGAAGTTGATCCTTTTCTCGAGGGGAAGCCAATGGAGGTCTCTTATGTGTCTAGTGATGTGTTCGCGATGGGGGGCTTCCAGGATGAGTCTGGAGGAGGTATTTTGGATGGGCTGCAGTTTCTTCAGGTTCTTCTGGGAGGTGCCGGCATAGAGGGCATTGCCATAGACAAGCCTACTTGTGACCAGGGCGTGGGTTACAATTTTGTGGCAGTCATTTGGGATCCATATGAAGATCTTTCAGAGAAGCTGGAGTGTGTGAAAACAGGAGGATTCAAGTGAGCTGACTTGGCAGGTCATGGTGAACGATGAATCCAGGATGAAGCTGAGGTTGCGTGCATCGTGTGTTGGGGTGGGGGTGTGTGCCGTGGGTAGCAAGCCACCAGGAGTCGTCCCAGGCTGATGTGGAGGGTCCCATGATGAGGTTCTCGGTCTTGTCAGAGTTGAGGCAGCTCTCCGTCATCCAGGTGGCGACAGCTTCCATCCCGTTGTGGAAATTTTTCTTGGCAGTTGTGGGTCAGTGAGATGATCAGCTGGGTGTAGTCAGCATAGGAGACAATGTTCAGTCCATGGTTCCTGACGATGGATGCAAGGGGGGCCATGTAAATGTTGAAGAGTGTGGGGCTCAGGGAGGAGCCCTGTGAAACTCCACAGCTGATCTTCATCGGTTCTGACAAGTAAGGCTGGAGTCTGACTCTCTGTGTTCTGCCCATCAGTAAGGAGTGTATCCATTGTAGGGCCTTTCTGCAGATGCCAGCTACGTGAAGTCTGGAGCAGAGGGTGTAATGCGAGACCATGTCGAAGGTGGCCAATAGGTCCAGTAGGATGAGGGCTGCTGTTTGGCCGCGGTCAACGAGTGAGCGGATGTCATCTGTGGCAGTGAGGAGGGCGGTCTCCGTACTGTGGTTGCTCCTGAAACCTGATTTGGAGATGTCCAGGATGCTGCTGTCCTCCATGTGTTTTCGGAGCTGTGCGTTGATGGCCTTTTCGATGACCTTGACTGGGAAGGGCAACAGAGAGATGGGGCGGTAGTTCTTGAGGTCCAGGGAGCCGTCTGTGGGTTTCTTCAGGAGCAGGCAGATCTTGGCATGCTTCCAGTTCTCGGGGAAAGTAGCCATCTGCATGGAACAGTCGAGAGTATAGCGGAGCTTTGGTGCGATGGAGGTGTTGGCTTTGTTGAAAATGTGGTGAGAACAGGGTTCAGTAGGGGCTCCAGAGTGAATGCCGCTCATGATTGAGTGGGTCTCGTCAGTAGTGAGGGTGGTCCAGCAGTGCAGGATTTATAAGGGGTTTCAAAGGTCCAAACTGGAGGGTTGTTGGTGGGCTCGGAGGGGCTTGGGGTCCGAAGCTATTGTAGATGTCTTTAATTTTTCGATGGAAGAGGGTGGCTAGTCTGTCACAGAGGTCCTGAGATGGAGGGATGTTTACCGTTTGGGGTGTGGAAAAGTCTTTGACCATGGCAAAGAGCTATTTGGTGTTGTGTGCAGTGGTGCTGATACGGTCCTGCAGGGCAGCTTTCCTGGTGGATCTGATGAGGTGGTGGTGGGATTTAATGGCAGATTTGAAGGCCATGAGGTCTTCCGGGAACTTGCTGTTTGTCCATCTTTTACTAGCAGTCAGCAGGTGCACCTGGAGTTCTGGAGTGTGAGGGAGAAGCAGCTGGCCTTCTTGAGGTTGTGTTTTGCTGAGGTCTTTTAGAGTGGTGCTAAGGTGTTGCTGCATTCAGAGATTTATTGGTTGAAGTTCACTGCTGAGATATTTGGGTCTGTGCCGAGGGGAGGAAGAGATTTGTTGAGGGTGTTAGTGAGCTGTTCCTCTGTGATCTGGTTTCATTTCCTGCATGGGGAGCGGAGTGTGTGGAGGTGGACAGTCTGTGTGGTGATGGAGAAATGAATGCAGTGGTGGTCAGTCCAGTGTAGCGTGGAGGTGTTGTTGATGGTAATTGTTAGAAATGGGGTCTTTGGTTGGCAGTCAGGATACCCCCTGTCCAAGCAAGGACCCTCACTCTAGTCAAGGTAAGTTACATACAATCCAAATTATCCTGTGCCCACCCTCTGGTAGCTTGGCACTGAGCAGTCAGGCTTAATTTAGAAGCCAATGTGTAAAGTATTTGTGCAATAAATCATGCAATAACACAGTATAAACACCACAAAAATACACCTCACAGGTTTAGAAAAATATAGAATATTTATCTGATTAAATGAAGGTCAGAACGATCAAGATTTGATAAGTACACATTGAAATAGCATTTTAGAAAATGATAAAAAGAGTCTTAAGTTCTTAAAAGCAATAAGTGTCTCTTGCAAATGCAAACTACCTGGTTTTGTCTAAATTATCCGCAAGGGACTGCAGAGGAGGAGATGCGTGGAAAACTGGGAGGTGTGCATCGGTTTCTCCGGGTGCTCACAGACAATGCGTAGATATTTTCCAAGCAGCAAGGACCTTGCCTTGATTTCCGGCGTGCGGACTTGGATCTTCTTCGGGTTGCGGGGTATTTGGACATTTTGCAGGATGATGCAGAGAAATCCTGGGCGTGCGGATCTGGTGGGTGATGCGGGGAAAGTTTTGTCACGCGGCAAGCACTGCGTTTATTCTTGTCGCAGGAAGGCAGGCTGAGTCGCTCCTGCTCGGCTATGTGTCAGTGGGCCGTGCGTCAAAGTTCTGGTCGCAACATTTGTGCTGCGTTGATCTCCACTCAGGGAGCCGGGCTGCGTCATTCCGGTTTGCCATGCAGTGATTTTCTCACTGCAATGCAGGCTGTGCGTCGATTCCAGCAGGCTGTGCATCGATTTTTCACCACACAAGGAGTTCTTTGCAGAGATAAAGGGGGTCATTACAACATTGGCTGTAAAAGGTGCTTACCGCCGTGCAGAAGACCGCCAACACACCACCGCGGCCGCGGAATTCCGCCACAGCTAATATGACCCACATCTCGGAATCCGACAAAATTCAGACACCCACAAAAGTCTGCCACACCAAAGGTCAGTGATAAACTGGCGAAAACAAAACCGACATCGTCACGCCAACAGAAATACGCCCACACTATAACGACACACGAATCCACGCGGCGGTCTTTCAACCGCGGTATACCATTGGCGGTACACACCGCCGCGCTCAAAATACACACACTGCTACAAAACACCGCCACATTGGACAATTCGAAATACACACACCTGATACACATACACACACCACTCCCACACACCCATTGCAATATAAAACACACACCCACATCACCCACAAACCCCTACGATCACTATTACAGAGAGAAGGCCCGAGAGAGACACCACCAGCCACACAACTTCCTCGCACAAAACACCACACACCACTACATATCACCACACTTATCACCACACACACCACCCCACACATCACCTACACCACCCCATGGCACGGCAAAGACACCCCAGGTTTTCGGAGGAGGAGCTCAGGGTCATGGTGGAGGAAATCGTCCGGGTAAAGCCACAGCTATTTGGAGCACAGGTGCAGTACACCTCAATTGCAAGGAAGATGGAGCTATGGCGAAGAATAGTCGACAGGGTCAACGCAGTGGGACAACACCCAAGAAATCGGGACGACATCAGGAAGGGGGAAGGTGCGTTCCGTGGTCTCAAGACACCACCAGGCGGTTCAGCGGACTGGCGGGTGACCCCCACCTCCTCTCCCACAACTAACAACATGGGAGGAGCAGGTCTTGGCGATTCTGCATCCTGAGGGCCTCGCAGGAGTCGGTGGAGGAATGGACTCTGGTAAGTCAAACCTTTAACAACCATATCCCCCACCCTACCTGCATGCTATCACATACCCCCACCCTCGCCCCCACCCCTATCACTCCAACTCCTCACAAATGTACCAATATCACAAACCACACATCCCAACACCAAGCCCTGCATGCAACAACAACGCATGGACACCCATCACTAAAGCATGCCCACTGCACATACCCAGACACCCCCCTAAACCATCATCACACAAGCCCCCACACAGGAATGCCAGCACTGGGATACACGGTCACCCACCCATTGCACACCATGACACACACAGATGCAATAATCATGCTTTTCCACCCCTGCAGGACCACTACCCAACGTCACCAGACAGGAGGGTCCAGACATCTCCACTCCACCCACAGAAGAGGCCCACAGTGATGACAGCACCTCTGTCCACCTGGATCTAGATGATCAGCCCGGACCATCGTGGGCATCGGGACAGTCGGTTCCCCTCACACAGGCACAGGCCACCACAGACCTTCCCCCCTCTGGTAACACCAGCACAGCACCCACCCAGCGGGCCCATACCTCCGTCCCCAGGACACGTCAATCAGCTGTGTGTCCACCACTACAGGGAACCCAGGATAACCCACCACCCCAACAACAACAGGGACCTGGGGGCAGTGGTAGTGGGCACACGGTCCAGGGGACGGAGGCCCAGGAACACAGGGGAAATGGGAGGGCTGCTTTGCGACAGGGGGTGGACAGGCCAAGGGAACCCACTCTCCACGAGGCCCTCTCCTCCATCATGGGAGCATACCACCACTCCCAGGAGACGATGGCAACGGTCCTGGCCAAGTTTCAGGAGACCCAGCGCATGCAGGAGGAACAGTATTTGGGGTTCAGGGAGGAATTCAGAACCATCAGTTCCGCCCTAGGCACCATCGTAGGGGTGCTGAAGGAAATACTCAATACCAGGAGGGACACTGTGGCACTACAAGGTGCCCCTGACACTAGCATGGACGATGAACTGCCTACCACCTCCGCCGGCGCTAGTTGACAGGAGGCACTGCAACAGGACCACCACACCAGCACCCCACCCCTGCAGACGGCGAACCACCCCGCAAACGGTCCCTGAGATCCAGGAACAAGACAGAGCACGATGCCAAGACCCCCGCCAAGAAATGAGACCACCCTGATTGTCAAGCCACTGTCCCACTTTGTCACCCTGTCCAGTTACAGCATTTCATGGAGCAGGCTGCGGTCGATCCGAGGTCAGAGGATGCTGAAGTTGTTGCAGAGGATTCCTGAAGGAAACTTGCAAGCTGAATCTGAAGAGAACCCACAGGAGAGACCCTAAATAGCCCTGAGAGGGGGATTGGCTACCTTATCAGGTATGGACCTATCAGGAGGGGTCTCTGATGTCAGCTGCTGGCACTGGCCACTCAGAGTCCTCCAGAGTGCCCCCACACCTTGCAAAGCAAGATGGCTGAAGTCTGGGATATCCTGGAGGAGCTCTGGGCACCACCCCTGGGGTGGTGATGGACAGGGGAGTGGTCACTCCCCTTTCCTTTGTCCAGTTTCCCACCAAAGCAGGGGAGAAGGGGTCCCTGAACCAGTGTAGACTGGTTTATGCAAGGAGGGCACCATCTGTGCCCTTCAAAGCATTTCCAGAGGCTGGGGAGGCTACCCCTCCCCAGCCTGTAACACCTATTTCCATAGGGAGAGGGTGTAACACCCTGCGCTCAGAGGAAATGCTTTGTTGTGCCTTCCTGGGACTGGGCTGCCCAGACCCCAGGAGGGCACAACCCTGTCTGTGAGGTGGCAGCAGCTGTACCTGCAGTACAAGTCTCAGAGAGCTGGTTTGGCAGTACTGGGGGTCTATGGTGGAGCCCCCAGGATGCATGGAATTGGCTCATTTGGAATGAGGGGACAATTCCATGATCTTAGACATGTTACATGGCCATATTCGGAGTTACCATTGTGAAGCTACATATAGATACTGGCCTATATGTAGTGCACATGTGTAATGGCGTCCCCGCACTCACAAAGTCTGCAAAAATGGCCCTGAACTATGTGGGGGCACCTTTGCTAGTGCAAGGGTGCCCTCACACTCAGTAACTTTGCACCTAACCTTCAGCAAGTGAAGGTTAGACATATGAGTGACTTATAAGTTACTTAAGTGGAGTGAAAATGGCTGTGAAATAGTGTGTGCACTATTTCACGCAGGCTGCAGTGGCAGTCCTGTGTAAGGGTTTGTCCGAGCTCGCTATGGGCGGCAAAATAAATTCTGCAGCCCATATGGATCTCCTGGATCCCCAATGCCCTGGGTACCTAGGTACCATATACTAGGGACTCATAAGGGGGGTCCAGTGTGCCAATTGAAATTGGTAAATGAAGTCACTGGCCAACAGTGACAAATTTTAAAAGCAGAGAGAGCATAAGCACTGAGGTTCTGATTAACAGAGCCTCAGTGACAGAGTTAGGCACTACACAGGCATACACATTAGACCACAAACTATGAGCACTGGGGTCCTGGCTAGCAGGATCCAAGTGAGACAGGCAAAACACACTGACATATAGGTTTTTATCTATGAGCACTGGGGTCCCGGCTAGCAGGATCCCAGTGATACAGTAAAAACACACTGACACACACTCACAAACAGGCCATAAGTGGGGGTAACCATGCTAGAAAGAGGCTACTTTCCTACAGTAGTCTCATTGGTTCTCAAATGTGTCACCTAAATAAGTACTGCATCACAATGATATGTAGCAACATCTTTGCTCCTTGAATCTTTTACACACAGCATTGACCATTCAGTAGTCATTCAACATTTCTAACATGTTCAAAAACAAGCAGCTCTTTTCATGTTCCTCTCTTCCCCTCTACAAATCATACCCTACCCGGACAAGCCAAGTCCCCATTACAAAGCTGGCTCTAGAAGCAGAACATCCAAAGAGGTTCTGGGCCTTTGGTAAGTCTTTTCCGAAAGTCCTTTGGCTCATGGAAAAGTAGTTCCCCTCAGGCTTTGCATGAGCGAGGTAGCTAGAGATGGACTTTTTGGCCTCCAAGCTCATGCCCTACACAGGCCCCCAATGATGCACAACTGAGGAGGATGCCATAGCTCCAGAAACTGCTCAGCTTTGCTTCTCCATTCTGGTGCTATACCAATAGCTCAACTGAGCTCAAGCCAGAGACTTGGCAAGCCCTGCTCTGTTTGCCCATCCCTGCTCAATATATTTCAGGAACCACCTACTACTTCAGTTTTGCTTATTTATAAACCAGTTTTGCAGCTGCACCTGTACCGCTCTCCATTTCCACTAATTTTGTGGTTGGAGCTGCTGGTACATTATGTAGTAGATGAGCAGAATGCCCTCAATACAATTAAGAGATGGTCCAAGATGGCTACCTCAGAAACCTATATCAAATGAAGGTTTTTGGTTTGCTGACTTCTCTATAACTATTTCTCTCTCTTGTCTCCCCATGTGTTTACCATCAGCCAAATATGTGTGTTTTATGTATACCAAGTGCAAACATAAAAGTCTGGGATTTTCCTCCTTTATGAAAAAATAACCAAGAGCCTCCATGGCATAATGCAAGGTGATTGGGCCCAGCCTGCAGAATATGAAGAGGGACTCCTGAGTCTACTGTATTGGACTTGGGCTGAATGATGGCCACTGATTGGTTGCCCCTCTCCCACACCACAGTGCCTGCAGAGGCCTGAGTTATTCCCATGAGTACCCTCCTGATAAGCTCAAACTACCTACAGAACAGAACATGTGTCAGGTCCTCTATAACCTAATACGTGGGTTAGCCCTCTTCTGTTTCACTGTCCACTCCTGCGAGCAAGAGTTCACAGGCACTTATTAATTGTTGGTGGCCCTCTCTAGAATTAGTTGCTCTTGACAAGATGCTTTCTTTGCTTTCATTGTCTTGTTTTAATTGAGAACTACCTACAGATCTCCTGTGCATTCCACAGAAGTCTGACAAGACACGATTCATTCTGGACTTTGCACCGGTTGAATTAAAAGGGACTTCAAAAGGAGACTGGGGGTGTGACTACTTTGAATGGGCTGTTTAATACGATAAAACCTTTGATCTCCGTGGCATCAACAGAAGTGGAAAATAACCTGCCACTCTGACGGAAATTATAAAAAGTTGGATTGGTTGGATAGCATCTCACAGATTGCAAATGTATCCACTTGCAACCCCTGCAATCCTTGTGCACTTCTTGCAACCCCTACAATAATTTTAACCAATCTGACTAAGGCTCATTTAGAGAAAGGACGACTACAGCTTTTGGCTGTGCCCATAGAGAACATAATATTGTTTAAAGATTTTTGCAAGCATGCAGCTCATATTAAAAGAAAGGCAAGAAGAAAACTTCGAAAGATGAGCCTCACTATCTTGTGCCAGGTAAATATGTTACTCAATAACTTATGTCTAATATTTTGAGGTAGTGAACTGAAGCAAACAAAAAAGTGATTGGTGAAATGTTTCAATTAGTCTCAATCACTGATAATTGCTTGAACCACATCCCAATCCATTGTTTTACTCCCACCACACCACCTCGGATTAGACCCAGAATATGCAAATCAGTTTTGGTCTTGCTATAATAGGACCAGTCTCTTGCAACCAGTCAGTTGCAGCTTGGTTCCAGTGGCATAGTGAGCAGAGAACCCAGTCCAGGCATATCCGTCACACTTAGAGTGTTGTATTGAAATAAATACAAAAGTGATGAGTGGAATGCTTTAATTAATGTCAGCCACCAGTAAATACTCCTTGATGCACACAATTCATAATTTACTTTGCCCACTATGCCACCTCAGATTAAGCCCATCCTCATGCAAATAAGTCTTGGTCCTGCTGCAATAGGAGCAGTCAACCCAAATTACCAAACCAGGTCCTCTCCAAATCAGAACACATGCAATCTAAGTCTGGTTAAGCCATAGTTGTGGCTCTTCAGTCATGTGAAAGCTTGGTCTCAGTGGCACAGTGAGCATGGCACTAAAATCTGGACATTCCCATCACACTTAGATGGTTGTACTGCAGAAGAAACAGTGATGGGTGGAATGCTCGACGTAATCTCAGCCATTGGTAATTACTCAGGCTACATCCCACTCCATTGTTTATTTGCCGATCATGCCGCCTCCAATTAGACCAAGACAAAAGCAAATCATTCTTGGTCCTGCTCCAATCGGAATAGTCCAGTCCGAATTGCCAAGACAGGTCCTTTCCGAACTGGATCCAAGCAAACCAAGCCCAGTTTTGGTCTAGTTGGGTGAATCTTGGTTTCATTTGACAGTAAACATGGGACCCACAAATGGGCTTACTTTTCGCACTTAGGGCCTCACACTGACATAAACTATACCCAGACTGAAACAGGTCTTGGATTGCTTGTGTTGTGGTCCCAGGAGGACCTGATCTAGCAGTTTGGGCTGGACTGTTCTTATTGGAGCAGGTTTGAGTCTGATATGCATATGTTTGGATCCCAACTGAGATGGCATGCTCTTTAAAGTAACAATGGTCCGGGGTGTTGCCCAGAGTAATTACCTGTATCTAAGATTAATTCAAGCATTCCACTCATCACTTTTTTTGTATTCTTCAGTACTCTTTTGGGGTAGCCTAGAGCACCCATAATTACATTGGTTCCATGCGATGTGTTACACCTTCATCCAGTTCCACATATAAAATTTAATTTTCCAAATTAGAAGTGGATCAATAGAAGGGTTTCTACTACAAAACGTATACTGAGACAGAGATAATATCATCCATCTGTGTTTGGGTCCCTCATCAAATGACAGAAAACAAGAATTTAGTTTGTTTTCTTTGTCTGCCCAGCTTTGCATATGCGCAATGTTTATCAAGACTTACATAAGAATTGCAATAGATTCCTTGTCCTTTATTGTGTCTCATTCTACTAATGCAAATTGTCATCATGTGTGTAACTTTTTAAATCATTTTAATTAATGTATTGAATTTGTATTTAAATGGCTTTTGTATTAAGATTAAAAGGATTATCATTTTTTATCTCTCATGAGCTCATGAACAAAATAAACTTGAATTTGAAATTTGAAACATGAATCCAGTGCCCATGCCCTGCAGAAACACAATCTGCACATTCCAGGTGATCACACAAGGAAGTTTACCTTATGTTTTTATGTCAAAGGCATGTGTATAGCACACACTCTGTCACTGATAAGCTTTCATTTGTTTTCTCTACAGACTCATTTTGTTGCCAATACCACAATGAAAATGATTGCAGTGACTCTGACACAGATGAGTGCAATTAAAATGAGTATGTCACTTAGTCAATTGCAGTCGTTTCAAAATTGAGACTGCAATACATGCTTAACATATTGTTTCCCCTGCTAAATCGGACAACAGAAAATGCAATGATTGACGAGGCACGGCAGCACTAAATCTTAAAGTTGCTTTGACAATGTGTAAAACATCATTTCATATTTTTAATATTGCCTGTCTGCTTCTCTTGTGCCCGCCAGCCTTTATTCACTTAGGGGCATATGTACAAAAGCGAGTCGCCAGCAAGCAGTTACCGACAGCAAAAATGCTTTTCCATATGTACAGAGCACAAATTGCAATTTGGTAACATGTTACCAAATCACAATTTGTCTTTTACCATTTGATATTTGGAAGGGGCATGTATAGGGAGTCCTTTCTAAATACCGAATTGCAGTGCTATGTATGAATGTTTTGCAACCGAATTATGTTTGCAACATTAATTTTTTTAGCAACACCTCAAGGGTGGTGGTGACCACTCCTTTATGAATGTTGAAACAGATGTTTTTTAAGAGCAGGCAGTGGTCCCGGGGACCAGTACCTGCTCTTTAATAAAGGAAAATGTAATGTTTCATTTTATTTTTTCAAACGTATCTCCAGGGACATCTTAAGGATTGTGTGGGCCCTGGGCCAAACATATTTGAGGGGCCCTTTTTGCAAACACCTTTGAAACTATGATTGAAAGTCAGCTCTTTCATGTCCTCTTTGGCCATGTCGCTGACCAGGCACAATCATTCTTGTCTGAATTCTAAATGTGTTTACATCTAATATTCAGGAATCGTGATGGATGTTTTCAGTATTTTATTTTCACACAGCAGCAGCTCACTAATATTACTGCAATTAATCTCCATGACACCTTCCCATTTCTTATTCGTGAGGTCCTGCTTAGATCTAATATTTTTTTCTGGATGTAGTATGAAACTTAAAAGCAATATTTCTCTGCACAATGTCTGTAAAAGTCTCTTGCAAATCACCCACATTAAACATAAATTAAAGAAAATCGGTATTTAAAACAATCTGTTTAAGAATTATTCTTGGTCTTCAGGGGCAAGACTCTGTAGAGGAGAGATAGCTATCTCAGGGACCCCCAGAGAGGCTGGGGCCCTGGATCAGAGACCACTTTGCCCATGCCTTTAAACGCTTGCTTTATTAAAATACAATTACAGATATCAGCAGGCCACCAATCCTGTGATGGCAGCAGTTCCTAACCTGTTGCGAATCGCTACCTACCTCATTAATATTAATGAGGTAGATCTATTTTGACACCATTAGACATCGTTATTACTAACTTGTACATTTTTGCATATTAGGAATTGTGATTTCCCAATTCCGATTCACAAAGAATTGCAATTAGGAACTCACAATCCCTAAATTCTGTACATATAGCCATAGTTAGAAACGTGCTACACAAAATACTATACAATACATTGCAAATATTGTGCTCTCCGAATTGTGTAAAATGTAATATTTGAGGAAATTTCAGCTTACTGCATCATTGTTTTACAATCAGGGTTTGACATTCAGTGTGTTTGTAAGTGAAACTTTAATTCGTCCTGCATATGTGTGTGTCCACACAGGTTTACCTTAAGCCACAACCACAGGATGAGGGATGTTGTCTCCAGGTAGACATTTTGATGGAACACATTCTTCCCTTCATGGCCCTGGTTTATGCTCCCCCACCTTAACTCTTCTAGAAAATGTAAATGACCTTGAATTACAGGGATGATTCAAACTGAAATAATGCCAATTTGGAAAGCAATTTCTTCAGAAAATTGTGAGAGTTGACTGTCTGCTGAGCAGTCAAAGTAATCTCCGACAGCCACAATGAGTGTCTGCAGTGCAAATTTTCATTATTCCTAGGAGGGTCAGAGCTCCGGGTACATTGTTCCTGAGGGTGATCATCCCTTGAGTGTCTACCAACTTAGCACTCTTGTCAGGCACACTGCTTCCACTTCCCTGTCCTTTCTTCCAGCTGTCCTGCACCTCCTCGCACCAACCACACCTTGACTCTAACCTTGCATCCTAGTCAACCCCGCTTCAGAGTCAATGTATATCCTCAACTTCCACTTATCCTAATTATATTGACAGGAACTATCTGACTTCATACCTTGCAGAGGTCTTGGGTCTTTTTTTGGGCCAGAGGAGGTGGAAATGACTGCAGTGGCTTCTGCACCATGAACATCAGATGGAGGTGGTTTCTTGAGAATGGCCATCATTCTCATGAGAACTTCCATCCTCATGAGATTAGCACCATTTGTGGCATGACTTGGTATTTAAGCCACTACCAGGCATTACTCTTAAAGGATCCCACATAGTTATGAGCGTCATCTCATTGCCCTCATGTCCTGCAACCATTCAGTTTAGTCAGCATCTTGGAGTTCCAGAATTTATTCTTGCATGGCTTCTGGCTTCTGACAAGAAAAGATAAGACAGCATATTATTGAGGTGAGATGCAGGTGCAGAGGCTTAACTACATTATGCCTCCATGACAGCTCACTACTTCGCATAGGCTGCCAACAAAGAGCATCTGGCAGGCCGCCATTTGGATTATATATGTGCAAGCTCCAGATGGATATCTAACTATTTTGTCAGTATTATGTGTACATATTTTATCATACATTAGGAACAGTAAACATTGCAGTAAATCATAGAAGACATGTTTTCAATACTTGGGGGCATTTGATGATACTACCCTTAACACTCATGCCTTTAAATGCTCGTACAGCTGAAAAATGAATCTGAGTTCAGCTCAGATCAGATAAGTGAAGATTGGAGATTACAGGTGATGGAACAGGTATGTGCTGACACTAATACAGGCATAAAAAGTATGATAGACAGAGTTGGTATTACTAACTATTCTTTCATCTATATTTGTATTGAGATGATTTGATCCTGAATCATACTTCACAACTCATTCTCAAAACTGTAAGCACTTTAGTGCTTCGTCAGGGGTAGTAAGCACTATATAGATAAAATTTACAATTTCCATTACAACATAAGAGCAGGTATGGAAAGCAAGACTCGAGGACACATGGGTGGTTACTGAATTGTATATGTTAACGTTTAGTTGTGTAATTTTGAATCAGCCCCTACTCACAAGCCCTTATCTGTTTATGCAGCATAGCACCAAAGCAGTATAGCAGTATATCAGCAAGAGTCCACAGTACTGGACCTCAAGAATCTCAATATTTCAAGTCACTAACAGGCCTGGGCAGTAAACTCTGCCCCGCTAGCAGGTTTTTCAGAATCCGGACACCCTGTACTATGTGGATTAGCATGGAGTTCCAAATTCTCCCATCCGGCGCACCCGTGGAATTCTTTTTTTCTTCATGCATTGAAAATTTGTTTTGACGGCACTATGTTCTCAGGCCAATAGCAACCATGCACAAGATTCCGCACCTGTTCGTGCGGCTCCCAGCTGCGACAACACCATTATAGTGCTGCTCATGAGAGTAAGAACACCTCGAGTAGATTCTCTACTTGAGAAGCAGGTAAATCTACTCGAAAATATATTTTCAAGTGGATTTTCGTCTCCAACAGACCTTTCAAGTTGCTTTTTAGTGCAAGAAGCCTTTTTTTCCCATCAGGACGGAAGAAAGTGGCCCAAAAATTCCACCTTCCTGTTCCTGTCCATCAGGCTCCTCCCAGGTCTTTGTCCACCTCCTGGTCACTTTTCACTCCAATTTTGAGGTGGAAGTCTCACTTTCTTTGTCTGCTGGGTATAAACCTTTGGAGTTAAGGGCTTTGTTTTTGTGATGTCACACAAGTAAGTTCACAAACTACTGTACAATGGTGTTGTTTGTTTGATACGGGATGCATCAGTATTTCTTTGTACTTGTGTTTGACTTTTAAATTTCATTGTGGTGGGTGGCCTGGAGTTTCAATTGGGGCCTCTGTATTTTATTGCTTTTTATTGTTCACCTTTTTTGTAAAGGGAAAATGTTGCACAGTTCAGTACCTTTTCACCATGTCTGTTACATTTGCAATATTCATTTATTTGACTATGTGGCCCAGTCTTCCAACGGGCCATCCATCCAGTAGGCCCAGTACTAGTCATCAGTGAATGAAACAACTCTTTATGTGGTACAAGTTTTTTGAAACATCATTTAGGGCAGGGATGGTACTGAATTAAATTAAAAACGTTGGAAGGTTGGCTATTGATTGTATTTCATGTTTTTTTCTGCAAAAATGTATTTGTGGGGCTATGTTTGATGCCTCATGAGGATGTGGTCGGAGGCCATTTTGTGTACCCAGCCAGTGCCCATCCAGTGTGTCTTTGCCATAGGCTTCCACCTGATTTTTGTTCTCCATGCCTTCTTGTTCTATGTTGTTGTTTGACTATGTGGCTGGAGGTCATTTTGTGCCTCCATCCAGTGTGCTTTTGCCATAGGCTTACACGTGTTCTTTGTTTTTGATGCCTCCTTGCTCATTGTTGTTGTTTGACCATGTGGCTGATAGCCATTTTGTGTATTCAGCCATTGTGCTTTTCTAATAGGCTTGCATGGATGTGATATCATCAGTTCAATAATATACTTGAGTATCATTTTAGTATATGCATATTATGAATATGATGATGAACACTGCTTTATATTACCTGCCTTTTTTTGCATTTTTCATCTGCACCTCTTTCCCCAGAATAGGTTTCTCATACTCCCATACAAACATCACCAATTCATTATCATTTGTTTATTTAAATGTTTTTATTTTAATTGTTTTTTTTACTTTTTACTTAATAGTTTTTTTTAAATGTGTTATTTTATTTTAATTTTTTTATATTCTTCTTTGGTTTTGCATTGTGGCTTGATCCGTCCACCATAGGTGCACAGCAGCATTAATTTTTTATGTATAATTCCATGTCCTCCTGGGCAGCTTGCCTGCCATAGAGTAGGTGCACTGTAGGCACATCCGCATTATTCATTTTTTTAATGATTATTCCATTTTCCCCTGGACTACCTTGCCTGCCATTGGCACTCTCTAACCTTCATTTTTTCCAAATGTATTCCACTTACCCATGCACCTACCTGACTGTCACAGGTTCTCCTTCAGAATAGATGCACATAAACCAAAGAGGTATATATCTGTATGCTGTGTGGTCCTGATTGGAGATGAAATTATATGGTATGGTGTTGTACTTTGACTTTAAAATCGCTGGATGAATTGTTGTTAATTATTAACCTAAGTAACCAACCACACTAAACTATATTTCTGTGTCTGTACTAATTTAAACTACAACAATGCCACTTTCTCACTAAATGTTTTCCTTGCTTGTTTCCATTTAGGTGCACAAGAGAAGAGAGACATCACTTACAGTACTGCCAAAAAGACGGCCTGTACAAAAAACATGTGACGTCAGTCCTCCAATCCCTTCCGCTTATGCAGCTTACAGCCACTGCCAACTAGGAGCTTTAATGGTGGTCCCAAAAAAGAGATGCTGCCAATAAAGTGGCCAGTGAGAAGAAGCAGCTTTCCGCCACTCCCTTTTTTTGGATACGTGTGCCTGCTGCGCCAGCCTCTGGGGAGGAACCTGAGAGCAGCACTCCTGCACCAACAGCACCACCCCAACCGAAGCCCAAGCCCATGTCTATCAGCGCTCATTGCAAACCCGACGAGCAGTGACGTTCAACTGGATTTGTCCCTTTCCCAAAAGTAGTAGCCAATCGTTTCAGGAAACAGAGCAAAGTGGACAGCAGCCGCAGCCAGCAATAGCCAATCTTCCTGAAGTCGGAGCAGTAAAAGAGGTTGAGCTTCCTGCCGAGCAAGAACCACCAAGAGGTCCAGCAAGAAAAAGGAAGGGTACTCCACCATCTTATTTCAGCATCACTTCTGATGATGGTAATGTGGACATGGGGTGGATCCTGGTAGAGTCTGGGAAATACCAGGAGAGGCAAGGGAAAAAAAATATGCCTGAAAGCCTTAGAATTATGGAAGAGGAGGATGAGGAGGATGATGACAATGAGCTAGTCATTGTGGAAGCAGGGACAGAGGAGTCCGACAGTACTCCTCTTATTAAACCTGCTCAGAGGATGTGGCACAAGTAGCACCACCAGTTCTCATATTTGTAAAGCCCCAGCTGAGATCTGCACCAAACCCTACCTCAGTAGAAATATGCACTGCAGAGAGGGAATCAATGACACACACACACCTACCTTCTTCTTCAGGCATTGGCACTAACCCGCCAAGAAAGTACTCCTCCCTAGTTTGGAACTTTTTTAGGCTTAGCAAATAGTAGAAGAACATTGCAATATGCTCCATTTGCAACACAAGTGTTCGTTGAGGTAAGCCTGTTCACATTATGGTACTGGAAGCCAAATGACCCATATGAAAAAACATTACACAATCAGGTGGGAGGAGCACTTCAAAAAAATTGCTGAACTTGGTTGTGGTGAAGATGAGAAGAGCCAGGAAACATCAGCTACAACTCCAATCACAGTGAGAGGTCATGAAGAAGAAGAGGCCTCAGTGACCTCAAAATGTCACAAGAGTCAGAGTCAGCTGGAGACACCATGGAATACAGTAACTGCCTCAAGACACACAGTGGGTCTACAACCACCTACTTCTTGAAAGCCACCAGCGTCAGTAACCCCAGATGAGAAGAAAATCTAAGCTACTTACAGGCAGGTTTAGGCTGGAGGGGTCCTACAACCGCAACCACCCAAGAGCACATTTGTACAATGAGTAGCTGGCAAAAGTGTTAGGGCTGGACCTCCTCCTTTTTTATTTTGTGGAAGGAGTTGGATTTTTAGACTTTTTTGGCAGCCATCTGCCCGAAATCAAAGGTTAAAAGTTGGAATTTTGTCAAAGTTGCTATTCCAACGCTGCTTCCCAATGTGCTGCAACTTGTTGGACAAGCATAACAGTAAGCTGCTGTTCACACTATCTACCTGCTGACAGACATGTGGACCAGTTGTCAGACGAATGATTACATGTGCATCACTGCACACTGGATTTCTTTTGTGGGCTTAAGTCAACAGCTATCTGCATCTCTTATCCCTGAAGAATGTTTTAAGAGCATTCAGTGGCATGCAACAGTACCCATGTTCGCCCTGGAGAAATAACATACACCTGCAAATAACTTGGATGAATTTAACAGCAAGGTGTCTGAATGGTTGTTACCCGGAGGTCTCCAAATTGGATTTGTTGCCACAGACAATGGAGGTCATAAAGTCAAGGCCATGGCAGATGGTGGCTATTTCAGGGTCCTGTGTTTGACACATTGCAGCAACCTGGTTGGGCAGGAGTTTCTCAAAACAGAAGACATAGTAAGCAACAGACTGATCACTCAGCCATTCTTTTAAAGCCCCGAAGCAGTTGTGATTTATTCAGCATGCTACTAGAGTACCAGTTAAAGCCCTGATACAGTAAGTGCCAACATGTTGGAATTTGACCTATTACATGTAATTTCTGTTTGAGCAGTATAGACAGATCAATGAGTATGTCATTCAAGGAGGCGAGGATGCAATTGGGAAAGCTATGATCATGGATGCTGATAAATGGGGCCCATTCAAATGCATGACACAGATGGTACTCCCTTTTAAGGTTTTCCTATGGGAAGTTAGGAAGGAGGACAGTAGGTTGTTGCATCTGCTACAGGAGCAGCTGAAGAAGGTATCTGAAAGGTTCACAGTCACAAACAAAAACCGAGAAGCAAATGCCATGGTTGAGAGCTTAATCCTTCGTTTGACTTGTAATGCAAGACTGCAAAACGACAACATGTTGTCCAAAGAGTACATCTGTGCCACACTACGTGATCCACTGTACAAAAAAATTCTGCCCATTTTCATTTTGTTTTTCTGAAGGGGATGTTTCAAAATAGAAGAGGTGGATTGTTGAGCAAGCTTTCAGACGTGGATGAAGAATGGCTGGAACTTAAGAGTCCCACTCCACAGTTCTGGGATGCCGCCCTCAACTTCCAGAGAGGGCATACTTGTCTCACAGCAGCCAACACCAGCAACAAGAAGACAGGCAGCAACAACAATAGAAGAATCAGACCCAACCTGTATAGTGGCCTGGTTTCAAGTGGCAGGTCTTAAGATCAGGTCAGAGGCAAAGACAAAAGAGGTCGAGCAAGTGGCAGCATCAATGACCATCCAGAAGATGTTCCAGGAGTAGATGGATGACCCAAAAAAGGTGTCTGTGGATCAAAATGCATTGGTGGATTGGTATGAGAAGATTCGCCAATGGCCACAGCTCAGCAGGTTGGCAGTAAAGTATCTGGCTTGTCCCATAGTCAGTGTGTCTGCAGAGTCTGTTCAGCACAGCTGGCACAGTTGTCACAGTGAGAAGGACCACTCTCTCACTTCAAAATCCGGAAAGATTGACCATGATCAAAATGAACAAACATTTCATACCACACAATTACACCGTTACTGAAACAGTACAGGAGAAGGAGAAGGATGATTAGTCAGAATCAAGTGTGTTAGCTGACCAACCTTTGGGCGAACCACTTAAGTTTGAGGACAAACTCTCCTTCCCTGACTGAGTATACCAGTGCCACCATGGAACTTTTTAATTATTTATAGTTGAACTTTTTTCTTTGCACAAAAAAGTAGCTAGTGAGCCAATATGTTTGTGTCTGATTTATGCTGCCCCACCATTTTTTAGTCACAGGTATGGCCGGATTGGAGTTGGACCAGTATGCAGTTAAGAAGCCTCCACAATTTCTTCAGGACATTGGAGACAACACCTGCCTCCCTCACAGTCCTATCATTTTTTGTATCACTTAGTAGGGCTGCCCCAGAAGATCATTGATTTACAAGACTGACAATACCAAATTCCAATGTGTTGCTTGTATCAAAGATACAATTGTGTACTTACCACCATGCTTGGATTGGAAGAGGTAACTATAACTATTGTACCAATGGGTGATGATATATTATTGAGTGATTGTAAGCGATGATTGGTGACGTATGTGATGGCAGACAGTGAGCAAGAGTTTTCAACTAATAACTTGACTTCAATGAATTGCAATGTTTGGTGCCTGATGAGTGATCATTTTTCCTGAAGGTAAATAGCTGGTTCAAACTTAGCGAAACATTTTCGGCAGGGTCCACCAGGGTTCCTCAGAGACCAGACTAGTCACTTTAGTTAACAAACACAAATCTATACAAAATACTACAATTCCGTTTCTCTCCTTGTTCTTCAACAGCAGTCCACTACAAGTCTATTTTGTTCGGGTCAGGACAGAGATGGAGTTACTCAGAGTCAAGAGGAAGATGGAAGGACTCAGGGTGGGACTACATCAACAGCTAGAAGAAGGAAGTTATTAACTTAAAAGTGAAATCGTGATGATGACGACTCTGAGGCCTAGTACTCAGCTGTGTGGAATGGAGAGAGGTGGGTTGATTTGGGAAATGCTGCTGAGTGTGTGTGCTGCACTGCTGGCAAAGGTGAAACTTCTCTTGTATTTGTTCTGACTCTGGGTTTTCTTGGTACACTCCTCATGAAGCTTACCTTCCTTTTGTCCTTCCCCTTGATACAGTAAAGTTTCTGTTTTACAATCTGCAGGCCTTCTCCTCTCCTGCACGAACAAAAGGTGGAAGCTGACCACAACACTCCTCTTTAACTACTGGACCGGTTCAGACAGGCACCTCAGAGTGGCAGACATTTCCAAGGAGAATGCATATGTACCCCCAACTTGGCAACACAGTATCATTTTTCTTTTAACAATCATATTTTTTTAGAACTTGGTGGGTTCGATGCACTCCTCCATAATTTGATTTTTTCAAACCTAGATGACGGAACATTTATATATCTAATAATTTGGGTCTCTGTGACAGAAGCACTGTTTGCAATGCATTTAACTGAACTGTCATACTCAGTCCTTTGTTTTCTGCCATAACAGATTGCTGATTATGTGCTGCTCATCGCCCTGAATATTGTTATTGTGTTGTGTTTGTCTTTGTCACACCTTCCCCAAATCCTCCTTGCCATCCAGTCATCAATCCCTTAACCCTCTTCCCCTGGGCTGTGCAGTTTATTGAGCTGTGACTTAATTTACACCAAATAGATCACACACTTGGTGGGGCGGATGTGGTTAAATGCGGCACCAACTCACTGCGGGATCTTCTATTACATATTACATGAGCAATGGCCCACACCAGCCCCACTTACCCAACCAGGAATAAGAATGTCATTCATCAACATCATCATTCAGGCCTTTGTTATGCGTAAACGCTTAATCTTGTCGACTCCAGAGTACCGATTTTAAAAACTTTTTTCCTGATTTAAGGATTTTGTAACTTTGTTTTTCATTAAATTCCATGGTCACCATTGCTCAGAAAAATTTACTATTGCTAGTTTTTGTTATAATATGTGGTATTGTTTGATGAATCATGGTGGTAGTAGTTTGTCCTCAGTCTTTGTAAAGTTATAATGCAAATGTATATGTATAACCCACTAGCCCTGTGCTTTTCTTTCAATTTAGTTGCCGGATACAGATAATCCTTTTGATTAATCCTACAGTTGGAGATAACCTAGGTGGGAGTGGGACCTCACTTGTTGTGATGCATTCCCTGGTAGCACTCTAACCTAATGTAAAAAAGGCACCTTGAGAAAGCCACCAGTAAGGTGTTGGAAGATTGATAGAGGGGGAAAAGGCTAGCCATCACTTCATCTACTCAGGTAAGAGAATCATGGAGTGAACTGAACTAGTTTAGATAGTAAGTAACTAACTTCTACAGCATATGAGATAAGTAATTGTTTTTCTAGGCTTCTGTAGGCAATATAGAGAAGAGCAGTTTTCCCTCCTAATGGTAAATATCGTTACAAAGTGTAGTAGCACAAGGGTATCATTAACTATAACTAACTGGCATACAGTTTGAGAAGTAGATTAAAACGAATGGCTGCACGAAAAGGCATCAGTGCAAAGTTGAAGTAAAACACAAAAAATTCTTCAAACATAAAGTAGGTTAGAAAGTTTTTCCCTTTACAAAACATCAAAAACAAAACCTACCCTTTTCACCCACAACAGCCACCCCTCCTTCAACAATATCTCTCCCCATATCTAACCAATGTCCAAAATAAATATAATGTCCAAAAGTTCGAAGAAAGGATGGCCTGCCCAAATTGCCATCCTCTAGACCCACAACAAAACTCCCTCCCACCAAAACAAAAAAAAATTTAGAAAAGGGTTAGAAGGTGCCATTCTTTATTAGGGTCTGCAGGTACTACATCTGGGCCTCACAGCGTGCCATCCTATGGCCCAAAGTGCCCCTGCTCACACAGTACTTGGTGAAAGAGTAGCCAGTCTGAAGGGGGGGGAGCGGCAACTGTGGTACAAGCAGCTCCAACTTGCCAGAGGTGCTAGCGTGGCCTGGAGACTGGAGGTACTGGCAGTTGGCTGGAGGAACTGGGGCCTGAAGCAGGGGCATGTGCTTCACCCTCCTTGTCCACCAGCCATTGGTACTGGGCCCTTGTGGCCTCCAACCTCTGCTGCTGGAGCTGGGCCACTTTCTCCTGACGGATTGGTGGTGGTGGTGTCAAGAAAGAAACAAAATGACAAAATGTATAGAATGCTCTGTGCAAACATTTGTTTAAAATGATTTAGTAGCACAGTATACGTAAGTACATTGCTGGTCCCATAGGGCCATTGGAATTTTTGATGTAAATAGGAAAGTCAAAAGAACATGATTTTGCCAACATGTGCGCGAGGCAGCATAATAACTAAAAAAAAGTGATTTTGTTTCCTTGTAAAGGAGTTCCTAAAAAAAGTAAACCACGCAGACTGTAGAAAAAAGAAAAAAACTCTGATTAGTGAGTAAGGCATCATCCACCATGGAGTACAAGTATTCTATATTCTTGTTTTTCTAAATGACTGGAGGCTGGTTAACTAATACATCGGGTAAAAATATACTGCTCTCTGCAGTCTGCAGCTGGGGTTGCTGCCATGTACAAAACAATTATCTTTGATACCAATGGCCCTGTTTTTCTCCAAATGCCTTACAATTTCCCCCTGACTCCAAAGAGGCAGATGAATAATGCGTCGCACACATCATGTATAACATGCGGATAATAGATATCCTTTCTGCCGTAAGTAGACGGTAGGAAACATTATGCGCTGCAGTACAGGGAAGGAATGGGATATAAAGATTTTATTGGACATGTTTATCACAGAGTATCCCACCTGCAAAACACAAAATCACCGACACTTAATACCACTTTACTTTCTGGTCTCTCCCTCAAACACAAATTTTTGCAATCAAACCATTCACTTGGCAGTAAGGGATGGAAACTTGGCACAGGGCCTGATTTAAAGTTTGGCAGACGGGTCACTCAATCACAAACGTGCCGGATATCCTGTCCTCCTTATTACGATTTCTATAGGATATTATGGAATCACAGTACAGCAGGCGGGATATACGTCATGTTTGTGATGGAGTAACCCCATTCACCAAACTCTAAATCAGGCGCATAGCCTGCTGCAGCAGGGTAAGGTACAGGGACAAGGCCAGGTAGGTAAAGTAGAGGTTTTGCTATGGAATATTGGGGAGGGAAAGACACTAATGATGATGATAAGCTTAGGCTTAGTCAGTCAGTGTAGTTAAAACTGAAATCTCAAAAGGGAAAAATCTGAACAGTCATATGTCCATTATGGAAGCCATATGAACCACTTGTACCATAACATGTGGCACATGGCAAAACAAAAATGTCAAAGCTTTTGGTAGGCTTCAACAGAACTTAAGAACGCATAAAGGAGTACTGTACTATGAAGTGAGTGAGCGGGTACTGGAAGGGTAGGGAAAGACACCTTGTTTTTGTTTCAGTTTGCAATCCATTGAAAGCTTTGTAAATGCTGCATTAACAGGAGCAGACACACACTGCACAGCCAACAATGCAGTGCCAAATTTAACCATGCTGCAGTTAGGTGGGATCATGGCCAATTGGTCGTTCAATGCCCTAAGCAGGGAGATCATGGATGAATGTAGGTGAGATCTGCCTCACCTAACAAATACAGTGGGTATACTAGTAATTGTCAATAGCCAAGCAAAATGATTTACCCCAGCACCTCGATACTGCCGCAGAGATCCCCCCTTCAGCTGCTGCTGCGTCGTGGCACACTGATGGTGGCCTTGGCACTGGTGGTCTGTGCGGCTAGAAAAAACATCACACATTTTAGGTGCCAGTTAGACCTCCCATTTGAATTTTTTGAACAAAATACAACCATGATACATGACTACAGTTCAGTTCACAGTATCTTCTCTCCCATCTAAAATATCACTTTGGGCTTTTGTTGTTGACAATGTTAAAAACGTCAGTAATCAAGCCAACCGTAATGGAGGGGTAGAATACATTGGTCAATGAAGAATATATGGTTTTGGTTGGCAAATGTAATGGGCCCGTTCTCATGCTACTTTCCTGCCACGCTGCACTACCATCGAAACTGCTGAGACACTGAAAAATGCACACAATACAACATTGGGGGGTCATCATAACCATGGCCACTCTCTTGTCATTTGAGCATGAGCAAGAAATAGAAAGCGTTCTCAACAAACAAGTGTAGAATAGCTTGCTTGGGTCTGCAAACTCTGCAATCATCATGGATGAGTACCTAGTCTATTGTCTTAGTCTTATAGTACCAGTCCACAGAGTATATAAGTTTGGGGAAAGGGAAAGCTTAATAACCAAGCAGAAGAAAGCTACAGATTAAAAAAAGTCACAGAGTAAACAAAAGAAGGAAAAATTATTCTAATGGGGAGAAATAAATAATATTAATAAGATCTTACTGAGGTCAGCAGAGCCATCAGCCGTGGTCACGGTGCAGGTGGTGGCAGCCATCTCGGCCCGACCCTCTGATGCCCACTTCTTGCCCTTGTATGCCGATGTACGAAATAAAGAAGATAACAAAAATAGATTAGCAGTACGGTTAATCTCCTAGAAAACATTTTGACGGGCAATACAGCAACATATTGACATTGTACTTTTCTAAATCAGATTGCCGATATTAGTAGATCTATGCCTAATTTCTGAAACCTCATCTAAGCCCTATTCCAAATTTTCTAAACTAAATTTGGAGATACTAATGCATTGCAATGAATGATGTTTGCTTTGCAACCCCCTTTGATGGGCCAACTTAGTCAGTTTCCCTTTTCAATGTATAGATTCATACTGCACATCACTGTGAGATTGCTTGGGACTGTACAAGTTACATAAAAAGAAAGACACAGAGAATGCTAACTGATATTACTACTACTACCACAGTACTACTTTCTTAGTGACAGGAGGACAGAGGAGTATGCATGACTTTTTGACTAATCAGCCCAAGTGAGTGCCTACAGCAAGGAGCACAACTAGGTAGCACTAAGGACTTGGCTCGCTCAAATTGGATCACATGATATTTGTGACATTATGTGAATTTAACTTACCTCTGAGTGTGAGCAGCATGCTATTTTTTAAATTCTGAGATAAATAATTTTTTAACTTATGCTACATGTAATAATCTTCATTTCCATGATTTGGAAGAGTTTTTTTTCGTGGAGACATAAAACAAAATGTCTGTACAGAAATGGTTCTTTTTTTATCACTTTATCATTTTCAAAAAACACATAGGAATTCAAGTACAGCTAAACTGATCCATGTGCAAGTGGATAATCATTGTTCCAGAACACAGATCTACCTTTTAATAGTGGAAACACGGTAGACAGGCTCATGGCATAAGGCGTATGGCAATGCAGAACAAGAACACGGATACTATCATAGAGAAATGGCACAGCAAGCACATTGAAGCAAATTTTTTAAGAATGAAGGCAGGGTTACAGGCAGATCATGCCTTTGTGGAGGACTGTGAGGTCAGAGGAGTAGTGTCCAGAGTGCGTTAGCAATCCCTCAATGGCTGCCAAGTACCCCAAAGTCTAGATGTTACAGGTTGTAGTGATGCATAAAGTTCACTGGTGTTATCACAATATGTGAGGCTTGTTAGCCATTTGGTAGCGGAAGGCGTATGTTTGGTGCCCCATAGAAGCGCTAGCTCACATTTGGCCAGTAAAAGTGAAATAGCTGTGCCTAATAGTTTTTGGTAAATCTCCAGGGGCAATCCCACAATACTTGACAGTTGGTCAAATTCATCACACCAAATGCGCCTGCTATTTGGACAAGTCATGTGTGGAAAGTCAACATGGTATTTGAGGCAGGTGGGGGAAAGGTTTGATTGATGCGGGCCGTGTCACTTGGTGTAATGTAATCTCTCCTCAAGAATTTGAAATGAATTAATTTATGATGATGGTTGAAGGAGACAAAATGACTGTGTGCGCAGCACGCAACCCAGATTGTCTGGGATGGGGTGGTCCCAGGTCTGTTTCCCAGGACTCTCAGATTCTTACGTCAGAGATAGGGAGGATGTCAATACATGCACAGTATAGTTTGGAAACCAATCGTGCTCCGGAATCCACTGTAGTGACCAAAGTGAGAGGGGAGAAATCAACCGGAGCCAGTGGATAAGTGGGGTAATGTGCACGCAAAGCCCTCTGTAAGCTACAAATCACAGTGTTGCAGGTGAGTGTCATTTGTGAAGCATGCATCCATTGTGTCCGAGAATATGTGGTCATTGGGAACGACATCATCGAGTGTCTGGAGATTGAGCAACTGTGGGGTTTTCTTGTGTGATAGGCAAAAAAGAGTTATTTATCAGTGTCAGTGCTGGAGAGTATAGTGCGTCGCCCTGAAGCAAGCAGACCAGTCTGCGCCCGCCCAGCTGGTGGTAGAGAGAATCTGAATATCTCTGCAGTGCAAGGGGACTCCCCGAGGCAGGAGGGCACGCAAAGGGACAGGGGCAGCCAGTTAAAGTTCTGGGATTGCATAGGGAATTCACGCATTGGGGTGGAACCAGTGGTACGAATAATGTCACTGTGCCACAAGATCCTCTCAGGGAGCATCCTATTGGAAAAAATCACATTCTAGGAACTGACAAAATCAGTAATTACTAGTACTCACCAAGATGTACACCCTGGATTCCCAGAAGGCCGAGGAGGTCTGCTCCCAGTTCGAGGATGTTGGCCCAGCAGTGGGGCAGCTGCTGCTAGGTGCACTGAAACCCAGTACATCTGTGCACGCAATGGCCCACCCACCCCCAGAGCAGCTGATGCTCCTACAGGCCGAACCCGCTCCCGGGCCTGCCATCTGCTGCCAGCATGGAGGGGAGATTGCGCTGCACAAAAAAAGTGTGCCCACCTTCTCCTCACTGAAAATGGTACGGGCCGCTCCCCTGGCAGCACTGGTGACCACAGAGTGTGCAGTTAGCTGGTGCACCCCTCTGCACTGGTGCCACCTCTCCCACACTCTACCATGGCACTGGATGGGAATGAAAAAAATGACAGGAAAAAGATGGAATAGAGAGGAAGAAATTAGGATGTTAGGGGAAAAGAAAAAAGAAACAAAAAGTCTCAGACAATCAAAAAAAGAGGCAAAAACGTAAAATACACAAACAAGTACTCACACTAATGAAATAAATGTAAAACAGGGGCGGGCAAGTGAGATAAAGTAGGATTGCTAAAATAGATATTGGATTAAAAAGTAGGCCCAGCACCATGCACAGAATAGGAAAAACATGATGGCCTCATGCGCATGCTACTGCATGGGGCATTTTGCACTTGCTTCGCAATGTGAAGCGCGCTACTTGCACCAATTGGCCTAACTCTGTGAACGAATAGAGTTGTGTTTGGTCATCTGTTTGCAAAGTTGTCTTTTTTGGGCACTCTGCAGAATTCCATGTAGCAGAACTCTGCAAGCTCCCCCCAGGCCTAGTGACTACCAATTGCAGCATGACCCCTGATGCAACTGGCAGTGGCAGCGCTTCTTCTCTCTCCCCCTTTTGCTGTCTCTCATCCCATTTCCACCCCCTGGATAACTGATGCCCTGTGTTTGCTGTGCGAGGGTTCAGAGAGATAGGAAAGGGAGCTGTGATTTTGCATTGCTCCTGAGGATTTCCTCAAAGTCCTGAGTAGTTTGAATAGTTTTTGTAAGTCTGTAACCTTAACATAGTGCTGAACCATCATTTTTATGGCCCACTTCTGACGTTTGAACCTCTTCCTCTCTTTCCCAGGGCCCACAGCTGCTTCCATGGCAAAAAGAGCATGCCTCATGACTTGGCTGTGTTTTCACAAGGAATCTGGGATCATTTTCGTGCTTCTCCTGGTTTAGTTTTCAAAGCTGTTGCTTCATATTATGTCTCTCACAACTCAAATGCTTTTTCCACAGCAGAGACACCTCCCCTCCAGGGGAGCTCTCTTTCCAGCCATCTCGTAAGTACTCTTTCATCATCCTGGCCATCTTGAGCGGTCTACTAGACTGAAGATGCCAAAGAGACTCCAGCATGAGAAAACTCTGCCATGCTGCCTCCTTGGGACGAATCACCAAACTAGCATTTGTGCACAGTGCTTTGAGGCTCTTTTCTCCATCCTGTGCTGCATGTTGGTCCTACTAGAAAAACAACTTGGTAGATAATGCAACTAATTTGAATTATGTTATTACTGCTCTGTCTCTTGAGTTTTAGGTCTATCTAGAGACAGCTATGGCTGTCTTACTACAGCTTCTACCACACACGCACACACACACACACACACACACACAAATAATGATATTAGCCAGAGGTAGTATCAGCTTCCTTCAGTCATTAGTTGTTATAAGTGTCATTCCCATGTTGGTCAGCCCACATTAAACGCTTTGGTTGCATTAAACGTAATACATAACACAAAGCATAGGTCATGTGCACTGGCATGTGTGCATTTAATTTAATTGGTATATTGGCCATACAGATGTGCATAAGAAGAGGCCCATATGGTGCCATTTTAGAAATGCAGGTGGACACCATGTTTGCTTCAAATGGTGTTTGGCTCTAATATTGGGTGAAACTATTTCATTTGGAATCACAGTCCAGAGAAAGTCCAAATCTGGATATTATTGAAGAATATTTAAGAACACCTGGAACGATAGCTATCAAACTCTACCCTACCAGCAACAACTCTGAGAGTGTCCTATACACCATAAAGAATAACTCTGACTAATATGTGAGCTCAATACAAGGACCACAACTCCTATTTTGGCTTCAGGTCTCACAGCACAGAGTCTGATGCTGAGAACTTTCTTTATGGTAAGAGTTCCTCATCAAAATCACCTGTTGACACAAACAAATGAAGTTACCACAAGACTTCAGAAGATTGAGTCATTGAAAATTGGTGGAAGCTTAGCTCCGGATAGCTATAATGACATAATGATGTAAACTAATTAGCATAGATGCTATTTCAGTGTGAGGACTCTGTACCCAACTTTAATCACAGGCATTGCCTGTTTCCACCCAAAGCCAGCATAGATCAAGCCTATCAAAGCGTGGTTAAACGTAGAAGAATTGATTCACCCTGCTCCCCCTATAGTGATCTGATCTGCAGTACAGGTTCTGCTATAAATGAAAGGAATTCTTTTTCAGAGGACACATCCTCCACAGATCGAGCATCACTGTATTGGCCTGGGTTGACCTACGTTTTGCTAATGAAAGCCTTAACGATGCCTTTTTTCGCTGAACATTTTCTGCTACTCCCAGCATCTAAAATAAACCTTTAGTTTAAGGCCATATTCCTAATTCCACTTGAATGATTAAGCACAATTCATCCCAGTCACTCCTATGTCATGTTATATTGCACGATTAAGATAAAGAATAGGATGAGTGCAGATGTAGATCTCTTCTTCAACCTGAACTTGTTGGCACCAATCCATATCACATTTGTGAGTACCGGAAGCAGCTCTAGAGGGGTACTCTTTTGCATAATCTTCCATGCCTTTGTGAATCATCCCTGAAATATCCAACTCCTTATTAGTAAAAGTAAAATGAGAGAGCAGTTCCTTCCAACTGTACTAATTGAACATCTATATTTCCTAAATAGACCCATATGATTCCCATTTTAGATGTTTTTAGACTGATTTACAAATTGTTCACAAAGAGACACGTTTGTGGGGTTTCATGGCAAACCACACTTTGAAACATTCCTCACTCTTTGGGAATTCCTGGCAGGTGTAAAAGAGATACATTTTATCTTTGTGAGTACGCTTCATGGTATTTCACTGGTATCTAGATAATATATTTTTGCTATTTTTGTATCACCTTTTGTCTGAAGGTTAAGGGGCATATTTATACTCTGTCTGCATCGAATGTACGTAAAAATTTTCAACGCACATTCAGTTTAACCTTGCACCATATTTAAACTTTGACGCCCGAGCCTGCGGACGTCAAAATCCCGCAGTGTGCGTAATTTTCTGGATGCGGCAACCCACCTTGCGTTAATCATATGCAAGGTAGGCGTTCCTGTCCAAAAAATGACTTAAATGACTGTGCTTCGTATTTATGCTTCCGGGCAAAAATGCTGCACGCCCGGGAGGCGGAGCCGGAAAATGACGCACAGCCCGATTTGCATCAAAAATGAACACCTGGGTCAGGTCAGGCGTTAAAATGGGGCAAACACACCTGTATTTAATCAGAACACACAGAAGCAACATCAGAGCAGCAGAGCAGCAAAAGGGAGACATGAAGGTGCTTCTCATCAAGCGTGCACGCAGACGCAGAGCCCAGCAACAACAACAGCAGCTTCCACAACACCAGCAGGGACCCCAAAGGCAGCGCAGAAGGCAGGAGAGGATATTCCGCACCAGAACAACCCTTCATGGCCTCAGGGAACATGACGTCATCCAGAGGTACAGGTTGAACTGGCAGGCCATTCAGCAGCTGCTGCGAAACATAGGGCCACAGTTGGCGCCCACCTTGCTGACACCCTGCACCATCCCAAGAGAAACCAAGCTGCTAGATGTAGTTCACATGCTGGCAAGTGGCTCCTTTCAAACAACTGGTGCCCTGGTTTCCGGAATATCACAGCCATAATTTTCTGCCTTTTGCCCAAAGTACTGGATGCCATCATTGGACTCACACCCCGCCACATCAGCTTCCCAAACACACTGCAGAAGCGGCAGGAGACAAAACAGGGGTTTTACCTCATTAGTGGCTTCCCACACGTTCTTGGTGCCATCGATTGCACACATGTACGACTTGTGCCACCTGCTGCAACTGAACACCTCTACCGCAACAGGAATCACACACATTCCATCAATGTGCAGGCCATTGTCGATCACCAAGGATTGATCACCAACATCGTGGCAAAATACCCTGGGAGTGTCCATGACTCATTCATCTTCCGACTACTTGTTGGTAAGTACAGAAACCTACTTATATACACATTGCACAGCAACCCTCTAAGACACACAACACATACACCACGACAGCAACATGTCGACAGGAACACACTGAGGTCGTGACATCGCTAGCCATGTTTCATAGGTCTGCATTGAACCTGTCACACATCTGAAAATAGTGTACAGTCTAATGTTAAGACGTCACTGATCACAACGTTTGGAGTGGTTTGCCTAATTGTCACCTTGTCAAATGTAAGTGTCTCACTGATGTTCAAATTAATCCATTGCATAAGTCTAAAGGTATGGGATGTCCAGGGTATATTGATGTGAACGTGTTAACAACACTGTCAAAATTAATCTGTGTATGGAACTATCATCTCAACCCCAGTGAAGATACAGGGACACCTGTATCACAAGTCACAATGCTAGGGAGTGCATACTGTACTGCAAATCCCAAAACATACTGCTGACAACAGGTCAGCAGCCAAACACTCATTCAGCCAAGGAAACAACACAATGCAGATGGTACATCCTACAAGCCTAAGAAGGAACACTATAATGCAAAAGAGTCACAGACAACACAAGACAACTACTGCCATGCAAGGTGATTTCAATGGGGCAAGCTACATCAACATGATCCCATTCATTTTCTTTTTCAGCTGATTAGGGTTATGGGATCCAGCCATGGATAATGACACCATTTGGCAACCCAAGCACTGCAGCAGAGCGTGCCTACAATGACACACATAGGAAGACACACAGCATAGTCGAGAGGACCTTCGGCATCCTCAAGTCGAGATTCAGGTGCCTCAACATCACTGGTGGCAGCCTCCTATATTCCCCTGAAATGGTCTATAAGATCATTCTAACATGTGCCATCCTGCACAACATTTGCATAAGAAGGAACATTCCCCTCTTGGAACCAGAGCCACACATGCCTGAAGAGGAGGAAGAGGAGGAAGGTGGCCTGCAACATGAGGGGGAACAACAAAACACGGCTGCTGTATTGCGTAGACGCCAACATATCGTGAACAATTTCTTTAAAAAAATAATCACCATCACCACTGTATTAACTAATGTAAATAAACACCGATAATAATCACCATATCATGGTATGGCCAATCATTTCTGCTCACCTTTATATCTAACTATCAGATTAAGAGTGTAGCCTCATGGAGCATTGCTGTTGTACCGATCAGGGCACAGAAAATCCAAGAGCAATTTTGATGCGTATCATACAACAGTCACATACACACACACTGTAAATGTGATATATCCTGTACATTTCACCTTTGAAGGGCAATAGCAGAGGACCATACCTATTTCACACATACATGTGGACAACATGGTTCAACGCACCATATGGCACACAACTAAGACACCATCACTCAATAAGGGGAAAACAAGCCTCATACACGAGGCAGTTGATGTGCTATTGCATTGGTAACAGGAATGTATGACCAGACCCTTGACAGCAGTAAGTCCAACTGCACCGATCTTTGCAAGGACTATCTGTGACTAGAGTTCCATATAAGCAGAACATAGACAGCACAAGTGCCACACCTATGACAAGCATTGCGCACATGACATTCCATGTACATGTCAGCCCATTTCCTAACTCCTGACACACCCATGCTCCTTGTCTCACCCCACCTGTCTGAAGAGATCCCTGGAATGGTAATATGTGTACCCATATATTCCCTCCTCTACACACACAGACAAACAATACTAATCCTGTGTGCTACACCCTTTCCTGTGTTATGCCATTGTCATAGTACATCTGACTGCATGGACGTCAGGTCAATTAATACACTGGCTTGTAGTTTCTAAGCCCTGGTATCACCTGTAGATTGCTTCCCGTGTGAAAGGTACTGTTGGCCATTTGAATTAAAATCTCACATACAGGACTTGTGAGAAACTGATGCAGCACACACCTGTGATCACCTCCATGCACACCACCCATTAGAACATGCACTGCCCCTGCTGATGCCTGGAACAGCATAGAAGTTTCCATTTTGTCAAATACACCGTTATCCATTGCTAATAATTAAGCCCTGTAACACAGCCCTTGGGTTTATGTGTCACCTTCAAAAACACAGGACATACACAGTTTTCCATGTCAACTGTCTTGTTCTTCCTCCGACCAGTCTTAGTCAAACCACTGATTACGTACTGTGAGAAACTAGGGCTGATTGCAGAGGCCCCATAACTTTTTGCCCCCATTTTCCACTTTATGCTGGTGTTTTCCTGACTCTGGTGGTGCCCTGGGTACTGCTAACCAGTCCCAGGGCCTGTGCTCTGTGTAAAATGGATATGCAAATTAGGCTAATTATAATTGGCTAAGTTAACCTACCTATAAGTCCCTAGTATATGGTAGGGCATGTAGGTTTAGGGACCACAGCATAGGTGGTGCACACCTAGGTGCATTGCTGAGGTGCCCAGTGTCATTTTAAAAGCAAGCCTGCCTTGCTGGCTGCTTTTAAATTAAAGTTAAATGCAAATTCGACTTTGGAATTAAAGGTACTTCCAAAGTCTTAAACTACCTTATTTTTACATATAAGTCACCCCTAAGGTGTGCCCTATGTGCCCCTAGGGCTGGGTGCCATGTAACTATAAGCAGGGACTTTATAAAAATAGATTTATAAGCCCTGGTGAGGTAAAAACAGCCAAATTCGTTTTTCCCTCATGGAAGTAAATGGCCTTCATAGGCTAGAATGGGCAGACTTTATTTAAAATTTTAAAGTCTCCTTAAATGTTACATACCAAGAATTTGGTATCAAATTGATTGTTGTAATAAATCCCACAACTTCCAGTTGTTGGATTTAATATAACTTGTCCAGGTAAAAAGTTTAGACTTTACCTAAAAAGTTGCCAATTTCAGCTCTGCATTGTTTTTGCTGCTGTGCTCTGATTGGCCAGCCTGCAGCAGCTTCTGCCAAGCTACTTTAATGAGGTGTGAAGTGGCCTGGCTTCACACAAAGGAATGTGCTTGGGGGAGAGAATCTCCCCTCAGCAGATGGTGAGGCAGGAAGGGGGAGGGCTGCCAAACTGGTCTTCAAAGGCAGAGAAGGACATCTGGAGCACCCAACAACACCCCCACATCCTGCAACCCCAGACAGCTAGGTGCCCCCTTGATTAGATTAGGAGAGGGCAGGAGAGGGGTGTGTTTATGATTTTTAGCCACACCAGTGGGTGGGCTCAGCCAGATCTCTCCTCCAAAAATCAGATTCATCCATTTTGGATTTTTAGAGACTGTTGCCTTCTGGGATGGATTTTTGCCACACTTCCCAGGAAGTGGTCATCACAGGGGGACGACCCTGTCCCTGATTGGAGAACCAGGGCCCCCCTGCTTTTCACCCAGGAGCAAGGATAAAACTGGCAGACCTGCACCCACGCCACAGATCCCCTCCAGAATTCAACAAGAAAGGAACTAAAGAAGAAGAAGGACTGCCCTGCTGGACCCCTGGCCTGCACCTGGACTCTGCACTCAGAAGGACTGCACCAGCTGCACACTTGGGCTTCACCACAAGAAGGACTTTGCCTGGCTTCAACTGGTTCAAGGAGGGACTCCCTGTTTGCTACAGGTGAAAAATTTCTAAACCAGAGTCCCCTGCACCAACTCCTGAAGAAAGCGACCAGCTGACCACTGTCCAGTGGCCAAAAAGGAGTTTGCGCCAGGTGCATTCTGGGAGTTGAAGTCCGCACCCCCCAAGGACCATCACAGAACTTCTGGACCCTTGGGGTGAGCTGTGGACCCCAAAAGAACCTTAAAAGAACATCTGGGTGAAGCCCCAGAAGTTTGGAAAAGATTGGAGAATTTTAAAAAAAAAGCTCCATAAAGTGACCGACCCGACGCGGAAATTCTAGCCGGCTTGCCTCAACCGCGACCCGGCCTGACTTCGTGGTTCGTCCCGGTAAAGAAAAACATCCAAAAAAGAGACTAAGTCCGAACGTAAAAAGTTGACCGGGACCTCCCAGCCATCGTATCCGAGAAGGGCTCCATGGACGTCGGATCAAGATCCAGGTTTACCCCGGTCGAAGGATTTTCATCTCGAAAAAACGACTAAGTCCGAAGGTAAAAATCACCACCGAGGAAACCGACTTCGCGTATCCGGACAAGGGTTCCAGGAGGTCGGATTCAACTGGCAGGTTCGTCCCGGTGAAGAAAAACTTCAAAATAAAGAGTAAGTCAGAAGGTAACTTTTTAACCGAGGCCTCACGCGACTTGTAGCCGAGCAGGGCTCCATCGCGGTCGGCCTGAAAGTTTGACTTTGCCCCGGTCCTGGTGCAACCAGATGACCCGATTGGCGCTTTTTGTTTCTAAGCGCTAGAAAATAATAATACTTTAAAAATTCATATCTCCGGTTCCCCTGAACCGATTTTAATCGTTTTTGTGTCATTTTAAAGATAAAAATATAAGCTATTTTTATAAATTGGTTTTGGATTTTTAAACTGTTTCCTGTGTTTTATTTCATTACTGTTTTGTGATATTTGAATGCTTTACACTTTGTCTCCTAAGTTAAGCCTTGACGCTCGATGCCAAGCTACCAAGGGTAGAGCTGGGATTAATTTACTGAGACCTAACTGTACCTATGTGGAGGTTAGTGGCTTGTTGCTAGGTGTAGGTACCTACCTGCCCTACCAATAACCCATTTTCCAACATAATTGGAAGCAGCGACGGGATCCTGTACTTGTGTTCAATATCACGTTACAGTTTTAGATAAAACAAATTAAAAATCCTTTAAATTGTCCTAGTGCAAAAATTGTTTTTAATTTTTTTTTTTTTTTTTTTTTTATTAATTTGGATTAATTTCAATTATTGATTTTTTGTAATTTTTCTAAATTCTTGTTACCAATTTTTGCAAAAAGTTTTTGTTGACACAAAACTAGGGAACCATGGAGCTTGATCTGGCTAGCCTACCCACACTGACAGTAGTCCAGCTTAGGGGGTTGTGTATTGAGAGAGGGTTGCCTGCAACCACTGATCTCATGAAGCAAATCCTGATTAAATCCCTGACAGCATGGGCTGAGGCCCAAGAGGTAGAGACAGAGGAAGCTCCAGAGGAGGAAGAAAAAGGGGAAGATGCTAACTCTAACCACTCAGGGGAGGGAAGGCATCCGAGCCTAAGTGAGGAAGAGGAAGAACGGTCCTCAGTAGATACAGTCACTAGGGGCAGACCCAAAGCTAGTGGTAGGAAGGGGGTCCCTTCAGGAGGAGAGAACCCATCCATCAGAGAAAGAGAGCTGGAGGCCCAGCTAGCATACATAGCTTTGGAAGCAGAGAAGCTGGCCCTAGAAAAGAAAAAGTGGGCATACAAAGAGAAAAGAGATGGAAACAGCGATAAAGAAGCTGAGTTGTCCATGGGTGGGGAAGCTTGCCCCAGATTACCCAAGGGGGTGGTTCCTGCTTATGTAGAGGGGGATGACATAGATAAGTGGCTGGGGGCCTTTGAGAGGGCACTCCAAATGAGAAGGGTTAGGCCTCAATACTGGGGTTCCCTTTTGTGGGAGTTGGTCCCCAACTCAGGGAGGGATAGGCTTCTGACCTTAAGGGGGGAGGAGGCAGATTCATACCCTAGTATGAAGAGGTGCTTAGCCAAGAAGTTTGGTCTGACCCCAGAGCAATATAGAATGAAGTTCAGGGACACCCAGAAGGTCAGTACCCAGTCTTGGGTTGACTTTGTGGACATTTCACTAAAGGCACTAGAGGGCTGGATTATTGGTAACAAGGTAGATACTTATGAGGGGTTATACAATCTGATCATGAGAGAGCACATCTTGACCAATTGTACCCAAGAAAGGTTACACCAGCATCTAGTGGACTCTAAGCAGACCAACCCTAGAGAGCTAGGGGAGGCAGCTGATGAGTGGTTGAGAACCAGGGTGGTTGTCAAGTCCCAGGGGGGAGACTCCAAGAAGGGGGGGACAGGTCCCCAAAAACCTAAGGAGGGAGGTGGTAAGCCCACCACAGAGACTCCCTCTGTCCCCCAGAACCCTAAGAAGGAGGAGAGTAAATCCCACTCCCACTCTGACAATCAGAGACAGGGAGACCCAGGGTTAAAAAAGCTCTTGGACAGTAGGGCTTGCTTTGACTGTCAGCAGACAGGTCACTTCAGAGGAGATGCAGCCTGTCCAAAGAAGGTGGTTAGCACTGGGCTGTCCAGTGTAGCCATAGAGGAGGACTCCTCAGATGATGAAGTCCTCCTAGCATTGTGCTGGGAGACAGGACCAGATGGTAAGCTGGTGATCCCTGAGGGTGGGAGTAGGCACTTCCACCACATTCAAGTGAATGGGAACCCTACCACTGGCCTGAGAGACACCGGTGCCAGTCACACTATAGTGAGTGACCGGTTAGTGACCCCAGACATTTATGTCCCAGGAAAGACAAAGAAAGTCAGGATAGCCACAGGGGAGGTCACCTCCAAACCTGTAGCCATAGTGCCCCTAGAGAGGGAGGGTATCCTTGACTGGATTAGGGTGGTAGTCAGTGCTGACCTCCCCCTAGATTGTATCCTGGGCAATGACCTCCCAGAGGTGAGTCTGGTCACAGATGGGGTGGTCGCCCAGGGCGCCCCCCCAACCCAAAGTCCTGGGGAGTCAGTCCCTACAGTTAGGAGACAGGGGTCCCCAAGAAAAGGAAAGAAGAAAAGGAAGGGTAGGCCACTCTTAAAGAGAGTTCCAGGGAGCCAAAGGCCTTCTGCCCCAGTAGGGGGGGAGCCCAGAGTTGGCACTGGTGAGGCCTCCCCTGACCCCAAGGAAGTCCTGAATAGTCAGGCAGCTGTCCAGATGCAAGGTGTTGCCCCTGCACTGACAGAAGGGAGAGTGGAAGGAGGGTGTCTGCCACAGGAGGTGGTAGCCCCCCACTCTTGACAGCAAGAGGGGTGCCAGGACCCCAAAGATGCCCCTAAAGCAGCTCAGCCACCTATCAGTGGAGAGCTTAGGGTGTGGTTCTGGGTACTGACAGCTGTCAGTAGCCTCTGCTGGGTGCTAGCCTTCCTGGCAGCACTGTACTTGGCCTGGGAGGCAGACCCCAGGGCCAATAGCAAAGTAGGCCCCCTGACCCTGTTGGTCATGGTGGGGTTGCTCAAGTGTTGGGTGACCTCTTTGGGTAAGCTAGGTGTTGCCCTAGCAAAGTTAGGAGTAGGGGAGGTGGGCACCTCACTACCCAAGTTGGCAGAGAGAGAGGAGGAAGACCCCCCTAGAGGGAAGTTTCAGTTTGAGTTGGGTCCTTTTACTGTTGGGATGGCTTCACTACCCAGAGGGAGTGACCCTGACAGGAGGATATAAGGCAGAGTAGGCCCTGCAAAGGGACAGCCAGTTTTCTTCACTGTCTTCCTCGCCTAACAAGCCAGGAAGACTCTCCCAGGGTTGGGATGAGTCTCCTGGGCGTGTGGGCTGGGGGGGGGTTGTGTGAGAAACTAGGGCTGATTGCAGAGGCCCCATAACTTTTTGCCCCCATTTTCCACTTTATGCTGGTGTTTTCCTGACTCTGATGGTGCCCTGGGTACTGCTAACCAGTCCCAGGGCCTGTGCTCTGTGTAAAATGGATATGCAAATTAGGCTAATTATAATTGGCTAAGTTAACCTACCTATAAGTCCCTAGTATATGGTAGGGCATGTAGGTTTAGGGACCACAGCATAGGTGGTGCACACCTAGGTGCATTGCTGAGGTGCCCAGTGTCATTTTAAAAGCAAGCCTGCCTTGCTGGCTGCTTTTAAATTAAAGTTATATGCAAATTCGACTTTGGAATTAAAGGTACTTCCAAAGTCTTAAACTACCTTATTTTTACATATAAGTCACCCCTAAGGTGTGCCCTATGTGCCCCTAGGGCTGGGTGCCATGTAACTATAAGCAGGGACTTTATAAAAATAGATTTATAAGCCCTGGTGAGGTAAAAACAGCCAAATTCGTTTTTCCCTCATGGAAGTAAATGGCCTTCATAGGCTAGAATGGGCAGACTTTATTTAAAATTTTAAAGTCTCCTTAAATGTTACATACCAAGAATTTGGTATCAAATTGATTGTTGTAATAAATCCCACAACTTCCAGTTGTTGGATTTAATATAACTTGTCCAGGTAAAAAGTTTAGACTTTACCTAAAAAGTTGCCAATTTCAGCTCTGCATTGTTTTTGCTGCTGTGCTCTGATTGGCCAGCCTGCAGCAGCTTCTGCCAGGCTACTTTAATGAGGTGTGAAGTGGCCTGGCTTCACACAAAGGAATGTGCTTGGGGGAGAGAATCTCCCCTCAGCAGATGGTGAGGCAGGAAGGGGGAGGGCTGCCAAACTGGTCTTCAAAGGCAGAGAAGGACATCTGGAGCACCCAACAACACCCCCACATCCTGCAACCCCAGACAGCTAGGTGCCCCCTTGATTAGATTAGGAGAGGGCAGGAGAGGGGTGTGTTTATGATTTTTAGCCACACCAGGGGGTGGGCTCAGCCAGATCTCTCCTCCAAAAATCAGATTCATCCATTTTGGATTTTTAGAGACTGTTGCCTTCTGGGATGGATTTTTGCCACACTTCCCAGGAAGTGGTCATCACAGGGGGACGACCCTGTCCCTGATTGGAGAACCAGGGCCCCCCTGCTTTTCACGCAGGAGCAAGGATAAAACTGGCAGACCTGCACCCACGCCACAGATCCCCTCCAGAATTCAACAAGAAAGGAACTAAAGAAGAAGAAGGACTGCCCTGCTGGACCCCTGGCCTGCACCTGGACTCTGCACTCAGAAGGACTGCACCAGCTGCACACTTGGGCTTCACCACAAGAAGGACTTTGCCTGGCTTCAACTGGTTCAAGGAGGGACTCCCTGTTTGCTACAGGTGAAAAATTTCTAAACCAGAGTCCCCTGCACCAACTCCTGAAGAAAGCGACCAGCTGACCACTGTCCAGTGGCCAAAAAGGAGTTTGCGCCAGGTGCATTCTGGGAGTTGAAGTCCGCACCCCCCAAGGACCATCACAGAACTTCTGGACCCTTGGGGTGAGCTGTGGACCCCAAAAGAACCTTAAAAGAACATCTGGGTGAAGCCCCAGAAGTTTGGAAAAGATTGGAGAATTTTTGAAAAAAAGCTCCATAAAGTGACTGACCCGACGCGGAAATTCTAGCCGGCTTGCCTCAACCGCGACCCGGCCTGACTTCGTGGTTCGTCCCGGTAAAGAAAAACATCCAAAAAAGAGACTAAGGCCCGTATTTATACTCCGTTTGCGCCGAATTAGCGTCGTTTTTTTCGACGCAAATTCGGCGCAAAACTAACGCCATATTTATACTTTGGCGTTAGACGCGTCTAGCGCCAAAGTATGGGCAAATAGCGTCATTTTTTTGCGTGAACGCCTTCCTTGCGTTAATGAGATGCAAGGAAGGCGTTCCCGTCTAAAAAAATGACGGCGACGCAAATGCGTCGTATTTATACTCCCGGGCAAAAATCACGCCCGGGAGTTGTCGGGTCAAAAAACCCCGCATTTGCGCCACTTTTTAACGCCTGGGTCAGGGTAGGCGTTAAGGGGCCTGTGGGCTCAAAATGAGCCCACAGGTGCCCTCCCATGCCCCCAGGGACCCCCCTGCCACCCTTGCCCACCCCAGGAGGACACCCAAGGATGGAGGGACCCATCCCAGGGACATTCAGGTAAGTTCAGGTAAGTATAATTTTTTATTTTTTTTAAAAAAAATTGGTGGCATAGGGGGGCCTTATTTGTGCCCCCCTACATGCCACTATGCCCAATGACCATGCCCAGGGGACATAAGTCCCCTGGGCATGGCCATTGGGCAAGGGGGCATGACTCCTGTCTTTACTAAGACAGGAGTCATTTAAATGGCGTCTGGGCGTCGAAAAA
The DNA here is from genome assembly GCF_031143425.1 of Pleurodeles waltl. Classification (NCBI taxonomy): domain Eukaryota; kingdom Metazoa; phylum Chordata; class Amphibia; order Caudata; family Salamandridae; genus Pleurodeles; species Pleurodeles waltl. The sequence goes on from NC_090448.1 coordinate 1,131,157,599, forward strand.
AATTGCGCAAATCGGGTTGAGGCGATTTTTTTGCCTCAACCTGACTTGCCCCATTTTAAGACGCCCTAACGCCATTTTCCCCCTACGCCGGCGCTGCCTGGTCTACGTGTTTTTTTTCCACGCACACCAGGCAGCGCCGGTCTGCTAGCGCCGGCTAACGCCATTCCATAAATACGGCGCCCGCATGGCGCTTCCGAATGGCGTTAGACGGCGCTAAATTTTTTTACGCTAAACTGCGTTAGCGCAGTTTAGCGTCAAAAAGTATAAATATGGGCCTAAGTCCGAACGTAAAAAGTTGACCGGGACCTCCCAGCCATCGTATCCGAGAAGGGCTCCATGGACGTCGGATCAAGATCCAGGTTTACCCCGGTCGAAGGATTTTCATCTCGAAAAAACGACTAAGTCCAAAGGTAAAAGTCTCCACCGAGGAAACCCACATCGCGTATCCGGACAAGGGCTCCAGGAGGTCGGATTCAACTGGCAGGTTCGTCCCGGTGAAGAAAAACTTCAAAATAAAGACTAAGTCAGAAGGTAACTTTTTAACCGAGGCCTCCCGCGACTTGTAGCCGAGCAGGGCTCCATCGCGGTCGGCCTGAAAGTTTGACTTTGCCCCGGTCCTGGTGCAACCAGATGACCCGATTGGCGCTTTTTGTTTCTAAGCGCTAGAAAATAATAATACTTTAAAAATTCATATCTCCGGTTCCCCTGAACCGATTTTAATCGTTTTTGTGTCATTTTAAAGATAAAAATATAAGCTATTTTTATAAATTGGTTTTGGATTTTTAAACTGTTTCCTGTGTTTTATTTAATTACTGTTTTGTGATATTTGAATGCTTTACACTTTGTCTCCTAAGTTAAGCCTTGACGTTTATGCCAAGCTACCAAGGGTAGAGCTGGGATTAATTTACTGAGACCTAACTGTACCTATGTGGAGGTTAGTGGCTTGTTGCTAGGTGTAGGTACCTACCTGCCCTACCAATAACCCATTTTCCAACACGTACCTTGTGAAATTGCTTGATCCAGATTGACCCTGCATCCTGTCAGCCTGACTGGCACCTGTCTGTGCGTCACCCTAAAGGTTCCTTGTGGCTACTTATGTACCACACTTGCTTTAGCAAACCTCTCATTCCTCAGAGGGTATTTTGTCATGTGCTTCATCAATGCATACCCAAATACATTGTACAGCATCATCTGCTTTTTAATTTACCATATTAGTAAAATTGTCTTTGAATACCAAAATCATGGCCCATCCCTTGTCTGGGTCTCATGTCTGCATGAAATACAAAGTGTGACAGTGTACCAGGGCCTTATGCAGGGATTGGGTATGGTGCCTCCTGCAGAACCAGCTACCTCTGATAATGTCCATGAAAAGTCCACAAATATTAGGACCCTGACAGTTCACATGCTGAATCACATTGCTCTCAACATATTGATGGCCTGTGCATGCTGAATAGCTGCTACATTCATCAACACAGAGGCTATGATGTTCCCAGATGCAGTGGGAACTTCACAGGCCAACCTGTGTACAACTGTTGTAATAACACCTGCCGGAACATGACACCTGAGACATTATCTCACTCAGCACACCAATGTTTCCCTCTTGACAGTCTCATTACACAGCTTCAGTGACACAGTGGGACCATCCCCATGTAGGTTCTCATGTCCTCATCCACTTTACTCACATTGATCTCCGAAGGTTACTCAGTAGATACAGGAATAGCTGCCACTGACTAACGATGAGACCTGGATGTAACTGTGACAACATACACCCCTAAAAATATACAGGATCAACATTGGACCACACACATGAACAAGACACCTCTGTGCAATTGATCACTGGAAATATGTGGACACGTGCTGCCTCATCTGCTAGTCCACCACTGCCACTGGAGTTGTGGCTCAGTCATTTGACCACAACTGTGGCGTCATATTACATTTGTGGTTCACCTTTGGCTGTCTAGGCCAATGACATGGTACCCACTTCGTCTATGCATGTGCCTGACTCACTGTTGGTTCACTAACAAGTGCCTAGGAAGCAGTTACCAAAATTCTAGGACATGGGATGGCCAACTTGTGGACCATTGACATGAACAAGCGTCTGCCATCTATCCGGTCCATGCTTTGTCATTTGTGGTGTCTAAGTTACCCAAAATCTTGAGAGTGCATACAACAGATGTTGCTATGTGTATGACTAACACATGTCCTCTCTCATTTCCACAATGCCTTGCATCTAAGGTTTAGACACATTGACTTCACATTCATACAAGCATAGTTTCAATAATGCATCTTGTGATGCACACACACACTGGGTCGACTAATACATTAGTAGCCACTGCACACACATTGAGCCATAGGCATTGAGGTATTGTACTCATGTGCGTCACCTTGCTATCCTCTCCTGATGCCAAACATGCCCAAATTGTGCAATACATATATGTAGGCCACACACATGGCCATCTAGTGCGTCAGCCAAGCATGAGAATCCTGTTAAGGGGGTAGCGGGTCATGGTCCGCAGCAGTATGATGTCTCACATGTGAACATACCCCATCAACACCAAAGTGGGTGCAATCAGCCTATCTCAGTTGTGTCCCAAATGTAACATTACAAAAAAATGGAAAAAATACCCAAAACCAGTTTTGCCCTGAAATTTTGACCCATACGCGTCAAAAAATGACGCACAAGAGTCAAAAAAATGACGCTTATGCCCGAAAAACAACGCATAATGCCCAGAAAATTGGTTAAGTGTCAAGACTATTTACAAATATATGGATGCGGCCTAATTTTTACTCCTGGGTGTCAGAATAAATGACGCACATACTGTATGAGTGAAAAAATATGACGCATAACGATAAAAACGGCGGCCATTTTATGCAGGAAGTGATGTAATATGATATCCTGTTTACAGATTATGTACAGTGGGTGTACTTTCACTTTCACTTTTCCGGCTGTGATTCTTCTAGACTGTGTGGCTGTGTTCTGGGTGTTGTCCAGTCAAATTGTGCTTTTGTCTCCTGTGTGCTCCATTACTTGTTAGTTTGCAAAATAAATATTGTTGTTGTATACTGTCTGAGTGTGTTTTGTGTACAATTGTCCAGTATTGTATTGTATTTGTTGTTTGAGGGAGTCTGTTGTGGGTAGTGCTAGTTTGGGGATAGTTTGGCTCTTTTAGTTGTTAAGTTTACTTTTTTGTACTTCTACTTTCCCCCTTTTCTCCTTTGTTCTTCTTTATCCCCTATTCCCGTTTTCAGTGCTGAGATGTTAGGTAGGCCACGTCTTGGCAGGATGGGTGAGGAGGAGCTTGGGGGGTTTATATGGCTGGTGTGCCATTTGCTCCCACTGATAATCGAGGCAGGAGGCAGGGTGATACAGGGGTATCACACCGAGGCGTGACGACTCCGGTGGGGAAAGTTCCTGCATCACTTGCAGCGCGTGTATGGGAGCCAGAGGAATGACCACCAGCTGAAGCACCACTGGGCTGACCTCATCACCAGGGAGCAAGATCTGATGGACCACCTGGGAATAGTGATTGATAGCCCTGTTGGTGAGTACAAATCATGTAAATGTGCACAATTAAAAGCTCTGCAGTGACATCAGATGATTTGTACAATATCTGCTGGCTAAGTTGCTGATTGTGTGGAATGCTTCGGAAACATACAGGGTCATTGATGGACTATGTGGAGGACCACAATTGCTAGCTGTCAGGAAGCACGTGCTCTGCAAACTTACAGAATACTTTTGCTTAATGTTATTTGGTGCCGCCTTTGTGTCAGACAGCAACACAAATTAGGAGCCAATCATGTCTATATAGGTCACATTTGGCAATGAAGTATAGATTTTCTAAAATATTGGCAACCTTTGTTGACGCAATGGCTGGACTGACTTTCTAAACACTACGTGATGCAGAAATTGAGTGCTGGCTTCACGTCAATTGATGATAGCAATGTGGCCCAGGCATATGTCTCATGTGTGTCTGGTGAGTGTGTAAGGAAAGCGTTTTTGGAAGTTCTATGAATGTTAGGGATTATTGTGGTCCTTCATCATTTTGGATACATGTCAGATCTGGATTTGGAAACATAGGGAAAAGGTGTAAGGTGCCCTCAGCTAACATCCTACACTGGTATTTGGTGTTCCACCTTTCGTTTAGGGATGGCAGGCCAAAGGTATGCACATGGGTTCATATCTCTATGGTTCGTGCAAATCACCATAGCTGGGCCACATCAAATGAAGAACCTGTAACAACATGAGGGCTTACAAAAGTCACTGCCCCTGTGTACATTGTACCTATGTGTCATAAATGGGTCATGGCCACATAGGCTGTTTGACTGGTAATGCAGTTCTCAAGTAACCAGGCTTTGGATGTCTCTCTTGGATGCACATGATGAGACGAATACACGCCATTATTATGTCTGCTCACTAATGACGGGGCATGTTTGCCACCACATGATAGTTAGGGCCACTGCATGTGTGCAGATATGTGTGTAATTGTCACAGGAGACCCATGCTATGTACATGTTAGCCGTGCTATATCGGGTGCAGTATCATCATGTCTGAGTGGATTTACTTACTTATGTCAACTTACACATAATTAATGTCTTTGGAATTGTTGGTCAGTGCACAGATTTTGAGCACATTTCTTCCTTCCATGCCTTACAGGTGGACCTGCACCCTACACTGCGGGTGAGGTGGATTCACTTCAGGACCCCGACAACTCCAGTAAGTGTTGATATGTCTGTTATGTGTTGTGTTTGCTAGTGATGTGTGATGGACTCATATGTGTTGAACACATAGCAAGGTATGATGCGCTGGCCCATCATTTGTCTTGTTCCATGAGTGGGATTTAATTTTCTAAGCATTTTGGAGTTTGCCAATGCTTATCCTATTGTCTTATATAGGGATTCTAGGTCATTCCTGTAGGCCCTGCAATGTGAACTGGGGTGAGTCATGTGGATAACACTTGTATCAACAAGAGTCGCACTGGAACTAATCTCAGATTTAGTCTGCCTGTCAGACCCACATTCTCCCAGAATGGGGCTGCAAAATGCTTACCCACAGACTTCTGCTTCCCTATTCACCAAAGTACTTATGAAACTATAGGGTGAACTTCCTAGCAGCATGCAGCTCCACATGTAGGGCTACAAGTATGTGGCACTTGAGTGCAATGGCCTAGGCGTGCATGCAAATCATGACCATTGATGTTCTTGCAACTCTGTGTCTGTTGTAAGTCAAGCCTTAATGGAAGTAGATGATGTGGACAAAGGTCTGCATTTCCAGACATGTATGGCGCTGGGATTGGTCAAGGGTTTTCTGTCTCCTATTTGTTGATAGACCTTACCTGTGGTGTGTGTGTTGAGCCAAACACATGTCCAGCTTTCTATAGCTTCCTGGGTGTCCATGTTGTTTGAAATTGTTAGTTGTTTATCCTCCCCACCACCCTCAAACACAGGCATGGGTTTGTGAATCGTGTACCTAGGACTGATGATACAAGTATGTTACACAGACATGTAAATCAGTGAATGTTTGGTCGGAACCTAGTATACACACTCAGGTATAGCACATGAGTACTATACTAGCAAGTCCATTTACAACTTGCAGATCATGTGGCCCTAGATTTCCATCCCGTACACTGACATTTGTAGCCCTGGCATTGGCGCAGGATGTGCTGCATAATTGTTAGCTGACAACTGTCAGAACTCTGATGCCAAATTAATGCCAGTTGTTACCCATCTTGTAGGGTTTGGATGTGCTATGTTGTGATACGACCTTTGTAGGCTGGCCTGCCATTTACTTCCTCAGGGACATTCAATGATCTATATGATGATAGGAGCTGTTACAAGTACAGTAGATGAACTGTCTGATTTACTTCTTGTGCCATTTCACACAATACAGTTCCTAATGTAAATGTTTTGCCTTTGTTTCCACAGCTGCAAACATGACACTCATCCAGGTCCGTGAGTTCCAGAGGCGGGCAATGCGTTACCAGCATATCCTGCTGGTAGAGTCGGGGTTCAGACGGATGGCCCGAAGATACCGGAATGAACGGGCCTCCGGAGCATGGAGGGCTTTCCCACAGGGTGGCCCTACTTTGCCCACCACAGCCACCACCAGCACAACGACCATTTCCACCCAGGTGGCACCACCCACAGCTGGGACTGTTGTCCCAACAACGTCTGCAGTTGCTCCAGGCCCTAGCAGTGGAACACCTTCAGGGCAGCCCACAGGCATAGACTCTACATGCCCACACACGTCCTCAGCTGGTACCCAGACCGCCCCAGCTGCTACAGTTGACCCTGCAGCTTTTCAGGAAATGGAACGCAAAATGGACCGTGTCCTAAGGAAAATTAGTCACCTGCAGCGGGATGTTCGCCATTGAACAGGCGTGTGCGGTCCATAAAGCGGACCCTCCGGAGGGCCAACCTCTAGACTTTTAAAATGGACATGGTTCCCTCCCCTCCCTCCTCTTTCCTTGTTCTTATACTTAGCGGGCTTAGGGGCCTTAGTGTTAGGTTAGTATAGGCTGTTAGTTTAGTTAGTGTTAGTGGGGGGGGTGGGGGCTCCTGATTATTTCTATTTTTTTCCTTTTGAGTGTGTGGGTGGGTAAGTGTCCGGCTATGTTGGGGTTCTTGTGTGTTTACAAAAAATATATATATATATAAAAAAATACAAAAATATATATATTTGTTTAGTATAGGATATTGTGTTTAGGTTAGTATCTGTTGTCCTCCATGTGTCCCGTCTTATAAGGGGGGTGGGGGGTTGATGTTTAGAACGTTTCGTTACATGTGATAAGTAAGTTTAGCTTAGGTTAGTTAGGGACAGTTGTGGGTAGTTAGGGTAGATTAGGGTAGGTAAGACTTTTCCCCGAGTTTCCTCTACTGTTATTACTATTTAATAAATATATAGTGAACCCTTTAGAGTATGTGTTAAATGCTTGTTGATCAGGGCCTTGGCATACGTGTACATGAATTTTGTTCTATTACATTTGTGTCCTATGCAACAAACAAATCCCAACTGAGCTGTAAGATTGGCAGCTACCCCAGAGCTACCTTGCAAAGATTCCACCATTCATTGCAACCACCAATCACAGTTAATATGGATCCCAACGTGTTTTTTTCAGTCAGTATGTTTTCAAAGTCACAAACAGTGCTTCCAGATTTGGTTTTGGGGAACTGTTTTTGGTCTGACTGCAGTGTGATATTCAAGGAAACCTTTATAGGTGAGTAGTCGTAAGCAATCTTGTAGTATCGTCTTCATGACTCACAGACATCATTTGTGACACTGTTCAGCATGATCACTTATTTCGATGGAAACTCAGACACCTTCATTTATGCATTTTTTGGAGTGTTTGCTTATATTTGTGGGCAGTGTTATATGTGTTAGTATTGCATGGTGACAACATTTAGCTGCCTCTATTTGATGACTTAGATATCCCTTGAGGAAGCATTATTCTGTCCAACACAGCATGATGGTGTATGTTTTCTCTCTTCATCAGATATTACCCTCCGGAAGAGCAGAGTATGATGCAATCCAGGCCACTGTGCAAAGTTATCTGACTACATAATTTCAGGACAGTTGTATTGACAAGCTACGTAATTTGACAGGAGGCACATTTCAGTTATCTACTGCACAGTTGATGTGTCACATTACACAGAGACAAATTTGTTGTGTAAGTGCTACTTACTGAAAAGTGCTGTAGTGCTATATGTACATTGTCCATGATTGTGAGTCCATTATAGTGACATCTTCCATTGTGATCCTACACAAGTGGTAAAGGAAAATGCTTTTGGCATGCTGGGGTGATGTGTCAGACAGTGCAGAGGGACAGGATTTGCCAATGAGTAAGTGAGAGACAATCACTGGGCAGGATGACAAGATAAACAGTGGTTTGCAGAACAGTCATTGAGTACAGTTGTTGTAAGACTGGCATGTTACAAAACGCTGGACCTTGGTAATAGTTGGCCATGTGGCAGGGACTAGTGCTTTCGGGTACTTTTCCGTGTGAAGGTAATCTGTTCCATATCTTCTTCTTCTGATGTGTGTGTTGCCTCCTCTTTTTTTGGTGGTGGTGGTTGTGAAGGGGCAACACACACCTCAGTGTTAGAAGACGTGGAGTCAGACATCCCGGTCGCTGCTACCTGTGAAGGTCTTAAGGGCAGTACTGCTGCAAGGAGGATCTGCTGATTCTTAAGAATAGCAGCAACATCACAATGGTAGGCAGCCAGGTCGGCCCTGAGGGGTTCAATGTTGCATTCGTACATGCACGCATTGACAGGATTGTTTTCCTGACTCTGATGGTGCCCTGGGTACTGCTAACCAGTCCCAGGGCCTGTGCTCTGTGTAAAATGGATATGCAAATTAGGCTAATTATAATTGGCTAAGTTAACCTACCTATAAGTCCCTAGTATATGGTAGGGCATGTAGGTTTAGGGACCACAGCATAGGTGGTGCACACCTAGGTGCATTGCTGAGGTGCCCAGTGTCATTTTAAAAGCAAGCCTGCCTTGCTGGCTGCTTTTAAATTAAAGTTATATGCAAATTCGACTTTGGAATTAAAGGTACTTCCAAAGTCTTAAACTACCTTATTTTTACATATAAGTCACCCCTAAGGTGTGCCCTATGTGCCCCTAGGGCTGGGTGCCATGTAACTATAAGCAGGGACTTTATAAAAATAGATTTATAAGCCCTGGTGAGGTAAAAACAGCCAAATTCGTTTTTCCCTCATGGAAGTAAATGGCCTTCATAGGCTAGAATGGGCAGACTTTATTTAAAATTTTAAAGTCTCCTTAAATGTTACATACCAAGAATTTGGTATCAAATTGATTGTTGTAATAAATCCCACAACTTCCAGTTGTTGGATTTAATATAACTTGTCCAGGTAAAAAGTTTAGACTTTACCTAAAAAGTTGCCAATTTCAGCTCTGCATTGTTTTTGCTGCTGTGCTCTGATTGGCCAGCCTGCAGCAGCTTCTGCCAGGCTACTTTAATGAGGTGTGAAGTGGCCTGGCTTCACACAAAGGAATGTGCTTGGGGGAGAGAATCTCCCCTCAGCAGATGGTGAGGCAGGAAGGGGGAGGGCTGCCAAACTGGTCTTCAAAGGCAGAGAAGGACATCTGGAGCACCCAACAACACCCCCACATCCTGCAACCCCAGACAGCTAGGTGCCCCCTTGATTAGATTAGGAGAGGGCAGGAGAGGGGTGTGTTTATGATTTTTAGCCACACCAGGGGGTGGGCTCAGCCAGATCTCTCCTCCAAAAATCAGATTCATCCATTTTGGATTTTTAGAGACTGTTGCCTTCTGGGATGGATTTTTGCCACACTTCCCAGGAAGTGGTCATCACAGGGGGACGACCCTGTCCCTGATTGGAGAACCAGGGCCCCCCTGCTTTTCACGCAGGAGCAAGGATAAAACTGGCAGACCTGCACCCACGCCACAGATCCCCTCCAGAATTCAACAAGAAAGGAACTAAAGAAGAAGAAGGACTGCCCTGCTGGACCCCTGGCCTGCACCTGGACTCTGCACTCAGAAGGACTGCACCAGCTGCACACTTGGGCTTCACCACAAGAAGGACTTTGCCTGGCTTCAACTGGTTCAAGGAGGGACTCCCTGTTTGCTACAGGTGAAAAATTTCTAAACCAGAGTCCCCTGCACCAACTCCTGAAGAAAGCGACCAGCTGACCACTGTCCAGTGGCCAAAAAGGAGTTTGCGCCAGGTGCATTCTGGGAGTTGAAGTCCGCACCCCCCAAGGACCATCACAGAACTTCTGGACCCTTGGGGTGAGCTGTGGACCCCAAAAGAACCTTAAAAGAACATCTGGGTGAAGCCCCAGAAGTTTGGAAAAGATTGGAGAATTTTTGAAAAAAAGCTCCATAAAGTGACTGACCCGACGCGGAAATTCTAGCCGGCTTGCCTCAACCGCGACCCGGCCTGACTTCGTGGTTCGTCCCGGTAAAGAAAAACATCCAAAAAAGAGACTAAGGCCCGTATTTATACTCCGTTTGCGCCGAATTAGCGTCGTTTTTTTCGACGCAAATTCGGCGCAAAACTAACGCCATATTTATACTTTGGCGTTAGACGCGTCTAGCACCAAAGTATGGGCAAATAGCGTCATTTTTTTGCGTGAACGCCTTCCTTGCGTTAATGAGATGCAAGGAAGGCGTTCCCGTCTAAAAAAATGACGGCGACGCAAATGCGTCGTATTTATACTCCCGGGCAAAAATCACGCCCGGGAGTTGTCGGGTCAAAAAACCCCGCATTTGCGCCACTTTTTAACGCCTGGGTCAGGGTAGGCGTTAAGGGGCCTGTGGGCTCAAAATGAGCCCACAGGTGCCCTCCCATGCCCCCAGGGACCCCCCTGCCACCCTTGCCCACCCCAGGAGGACACCCAAGGATGGAGGGACCCATCCCAGGGACATTCAGGTAAGTTCAGGTAAGTATAATTTTTTATTTTTTTAAAAAAAATGTGGTGGCATAGGGGGGCCTTATTTGTGCCCCCCTACATGCCACTATGCCCAATGACCATGCCCAGGGGACATAAGTCCCCTGGGCATGGCCATTGGGCAAGGGGGCATGACTCCTGTCTTTACTAAGACAGGAGTCATTTAAATGGCGTCTGGGCGTCGAAAAAAATTGCGCAAATCGGGTTGAGGCGATTTTTTTGCCTCAACCTGACTTGCCCCATTTTAAGACGCCCTAACGCCATTTTCCCCCTACGCCGGCGCTGCCTGGTCTACGTGTTTTTTTTCCACGCACACCAGGCAGCGCCGGTCTGCTAGCGCCGGCTAACGCCATTCCATAAATACGGCGCCCGCATGGCGCTTCCGAATGGCGTTAGACGGCGCTAAATTTTTTTACGCTAAACTGCGTTAGCGCAGTTTAGCGTCAAAAAGTATAAATATGGGCCTAAGTCCGAACGTAAAAAGTTGACCGGGACCTCCCAGCCATCGTATCCGAGAAGGGCTCCATGGACGTCGGATCAAGATCCAGGTTTACCCCGGTCGAAGGATTTTCATCTCGAAAAAACGACTAAGTCCAAAGGTAAAAGTCTCCACCGAGGAAACCCACATCGCGTATCCGGACAAGGGCTCCAGGAGGTCGGATTCAACTGGCAGGTTCGTCCCGGTGAAGAAAAACTTCAAAATAAAGACTAAGTCAGAAGGTAACTTTTTAACCGAGGCCTCCCGCGACTTGTAGCCGAGCAGGGCTCCATCGCGGTCGGCCTGAAAGTTTGACTTTGCCCCGGTCCTGGTGCAACCAGATGACCCGATTGGCGCTTTTTGTTTCTAAGCGCTAGAAAATAATAATACTTTAAAAATTCATATCTCCGGTTCCCCTGAACCGATTTTAATCGTTTTTGTGTCATTTTAAAGATAAAAATATAAGCTATTTTTATAAATTGGTTTTGGATTTTTAAACTGTTTCCTGTGTTTTATTTAATTACTGTTTTGTGATATTTGAATGCTTTACACTTTGTCTCCTAAGTTAAGCCTTGACGTTTATGCCAAGCTACCAAGGGTAGAGCTGGGATTAATTTACTGAGACCTAACTGTACCTATGTGGAGGTTAGTGGCTTGTTGCTAGGTGTAGGTACCTACCTGCCCTACCAATAACCCATTTTCCAACACGTACCTTGTGAAATTGCTTGATCCAGATTGACCCTGCATCCTGTCAGCCTGACTGGCACCTGTCTGTGCGTCACCCTAAAGGTTCCTTGTGGCTACTTATGTACCACACTTGCTTTAGCAAACCTCTCATTCCTCAGAGGGTATTTTGTCATGTGCTTCATCAATGCATACCCAAATACATTGTACAGCATCATCTGCTTTTTAATTTACCATATTAGTAAAATTGTCTTTGAATACCAAAATCATGGCCCATCCCTTGTCTGGGTCTCATGTCTGCATGAAATACAAAGTGTGACAGTGTACCAGGGCCTTATGCAGGGATTGGGTATGGTGCCTCCTGCAGAACCAGCTACCTCTGATAATGTCCATGAAAAGTCCACAAATATTAGGACCCTGACAGTTCACATGCTGAATCACATTGCTCTCAACATATTGATGGCCTGTGCATGCTGAATAGCTGCTACATTCATCAACACAGAGGCTATGATGTTCCCAGATGCAGTGGGAACTTCACAGGCCAACCTGTGTACAACTGTTGTAATAACACCTGCCGGAACATGACACCTGAGACATTATCTCACTCAGCACACCAATGTTTCCCTGTTGACAGTCTCATTACACAGCTTCAGTGACACAGTGGGACCATCCCCATGTAGGTTCTCATGTCCTCATCCACTTTACTCACATTGATCTCCGAAGGTTACTCAGTAGATACAGGAATAGCTGCCACTGACTAACGATGAGACCTGGATGTAACTGTGACAACATACACCCCTAAAAATATACAGGATCAACATTGGACCACACACATGAACAAGACACCTCTGTGCAATTGATCACTGGAAATATGTGGACACGTGCTGCCTCATCTGCTAGTCCACCACTGCCACTGGAGTTGTGGCTCAGTCATTTGACCACAACTGTGGCGTCATATTACATTTGTGGTTCACCTTTGGCTGTCTAGGCCAATGACATGGTACCCACTTCGTCTATGCATGTGCCTGACTCACTGTTGGTTCACTAACAAGTGCCTAGGAAGCAGTTACCAAAATTCTAGGACATGGGATGGCCAACTTGTGGACCATTGACATGAACAAGCGTCTGCCATCTATCCGGTCCATGCTTTGTCATTTGTGGTGTCTAAGTTACCCAAAATCTTGAGAGTGCATACAACAGATGTTGCTATGTGTATGACTAACACATGTCCTCTCTCATTTCCACAATGCCTTGCATCTAAGGTTTAGACACATTGACTTCACATTCATACAAGCATAGTTTCAATAATGCATCTTGTGATGCACACACACACTGGGTCGACTAATACATTAGTAGCCACTGCACACACATTGAGCCATAGGCATTGAGGTATTGTACTCATGTGCGTCACCTTGCTATCCTCTCCTGATGCCAAACATGCCCAAATTGTGCAATACATATATGTAGGCCACACACATGGCCATCTAGTGCGTCAGCCAAGCATGAGAATCCTGTTAAGGGGGTAGCGGGTCATGGTCCGCAGCAGTATGATGTCTCACATGTGAACATACCCCATCAACACCAAAGTGGGTGCAATCAGCCTATCTCAGTTGTGTCCCAAATGTAACATTACAAAAAAATGGAAAAAATACCCAAAACCAGTTTTGCCCTGAAATTTTGACCCATACGCGTCAAAAAATGACGCACAAGAGTCAAAAAAATGACGCTTATGCCCGAAAAACAACGCATAATGCCCAGAAAATTGGTTAAGTGTCAAGACTATTTACAAATATATGGATGCGGCCTAATTTTTACTCCTGGGTGTCAGAATAAATGACGCACATACTGTATGAGTGAAAAAATATGACGCATAACGATAAAAACGGCGGCCATTTTATGCAGGAAGTGATGTAATATGATATCCTGTTTACAGATTATGTACAGTGGGTGTACTTTCACTTTCACTTTTCCGGCTGTGATTCTTCTAGACTGTGTGGCTGTGTTCTGGGTGTTGTCCAGTCAAATTGTGCTTTTGTCTCCTGTGTGCTCCATTACTTGTTAGTTTGCAAAATAAATATTGTTGTTGTATACTGTCTGAGTGTGTTTTGTGTACAATTGTCCAGTATTGTATTGTATTTGTTGTTTGAGGGAGTCTGTTGTGGGTAGTGCTAGTTTGGGGATAGTTTGGCTCTTTTAGTTGTTAAGTTTACTTTTTTGTACTTCTACTTTCCCCCTTTTCTCCTTTGTTCTTCTTTATCCCCTATTCCCGTTTTCAGTGCTGAGATGTTAGGTAGGCCACGTCTTGGCAGGATGGGTGAGGAGGAGCTTGGGGGGTTTATATGGCTGGTGTGCCATTTGCTCCCACTGATAATCGAGGCAGGAGGCAGGGTGATACAGGGGTATCACACCGAGGCGTGACGACTCCGGTGGGGAAAGTTCCTGCATCACTTGCAGCGCGTGTATGGGAGCCAGAGGAATGACCACCAGCTGAAGCACCACTGGGCTGACCTCATCACCAGGGAGCAAGATCTGATGGACCACCTGGGAATAGTGATTGATAGCCCTGTTGGTGAGTACAAATCATGTAAATGTGCACAATTAAAAGCTCTGTAGTGACATCAGATGATTTGTACAATATCTGCTGGCTAAGTTGCTGATTGTGTGGAATGCTTCGGAAACATACAGGGTCATTGATGGACTATGTGGAGGACCACAATTGCTAGCTGTCAGGAAGCACGTGCTCTGCAAACTTACAGAATACTTTTGCTTAATGTTATTTGGTGCCGCCTTTGTGTCAGACAGCAACACAAATTAGGAGCCAATCATGTCTATATAGGTCACATTTGGCAATGAAGTATAGATTTTCTAAAATATTGGCAACCTTTGTTGACGCAATGGCTGGACTGACTTTCTAAACACTACGTGATGCAGAAATTGAGTGCTGGCTTCACGTCAATTGATGATAGCAATGTGGCCCAGGCATATGTCTCATGTGTGTCTGGTGAGTGTGTAAGGAAAGCGTTTTTGGAAGTTCTATGAATGTTAGGGATTATTGTGGTCCTTCATCATTTTGGATACATGTCAGATCTGGATTTGGAAACATAGGGAAAAGGTGTAAGGTGCCCTCAGCTAACATCCTACACTGGTATTTGGTGTTCCACCTTTCGTTTAGGGATGGCAGGCCAAAGGTATGCACATGGGTTCATATCTCTATGGTTCGTGCAAATCACCATAGCTGGGCCACATCAAATGAAGAACCTGTAACAACATGAGGGCTTACAAAAGTCACTGCCCCTGTGTACATTGTACCTATGTGTCATAAATGGGTCATGGCCACATAGGCTGTTTGACTGGTAATGCAGTTCTCAAGTAACCAGGCTTTGGATGTCTCTCTTGGATGCACATGATGAGACGAATACACGCCATTATTATGTCTGCTCACTAATGACGGGGCATGTTTGCCACCACATGATAGTTAGGGCCACTGCATGTGTGCAGATATGTGTGTAATTGTCACAGGAGACCCATGCTATGTACATGTTAGCCGTGCTATATCGGGTGCAGTATCATCATGTCTGAGTGGATTTACTTACTTATGTCAACTTACACATAATTAATGTCTTTGGAATTGTTGGTCAGTGCACAGATTTTGAGCACATTTCTTCCTTCCATGCCTTACAGGTGGACCTGCACCCTACACTGCGGGTGAGGTGGATTCACTTCAGGACCCCGACAACTCCAGTAAGTGTTGATATGTCTGTTATGTGTTGTGTTTGCTAGTGATGTGTGATGGACTCATATGTGTTGAACACATAGCAAGGTATGATGCGCTGGCCCATCATTTGTCTTGTTCCATGAGTGGGATTTAATTTTCTAAGCATTTTGGAGTTTGCCAATGCTTATCCTATTGTCTTATATAGGGATTCTAGGTCATTCCTGTAGGCCCTGCAATGTGAACTGGGGTGAGTCATGTGGATAACACTTGTATCAACAAGAGTCGCACTGGAACTAATCTCAGATTTAGTCTGCCTGTCAGACCCACATTCTCCCAGAATGGGGCTGCAAAATGCTTACCCACAGACTTCTGCTTCCCTATTCACCAAAGTACTTATGAAACTATAGGGTGAACTTCCTAGCAGCATGCAGCTCCACATGTAGGGCTACAAGTATGTGGCACTTGAGTGCAATGGCCTAGGCGTGCATGCAAATCATGACCATTGATGTTCTTGCAACTCTGTGTCTGTTGTAAGTCAAGCCTTAATGGAAGTAGATGATGTGGACAAAGGTCTGCATTTCCAGACATGTATGGCGCTGGGATTGGTCAAGGGTTTTCTGTCTCCTATTTGTTGATAGACCTTACCTGTGGTGTGTGTGTTGAGCCAAACACATGTCCAGCTTTCTATAGCTTCCTGGGTGTCCATGTTGTTTGAAATTGTTAGTTGTTTATCCTCCCCACCACCCTCAAACACAGGCATGGGTTTGTGAATCGTGTACCTAGGACTGATGATACAAGTATGTTACACAGACATGTAAATCAGTGAATGTTTGGTCGGAACCTAGTATACACACTCAGGTATAGCACATGAGTACTATACTAGCAAGTCCATTTACAACTTGCAGATCATGTGGCCCTAGATTTCCATCCCGTACACTGACATTTGTAGCCCTGGCATTGGCGCAGGATGTGCTGCATAATTGTTAGCTGACAACTGTCAGAACTCTGATGCCAAATTAATGCCAGTTGTTACCCATCTTGTAGGGTTTGGATGTGCTATGTTGTGATACGACCTTTGTAGGCTGGCCTGCCATTTACTTCCTCAGGGACATTCAATGATCTATATGATGATAGGAGCTGTTACAAGTACAGTAGATGAACTGTCTGATTTACTTCTTGTGCCATTTCACACAATACAGTTCCTAATGTAAATGTTTTGCCTTTGTTTCCACAGCTGCAAACATGACACTCATCCAGGTCCGTGAGTTCCAGAGGCGGGCAATGCGTTACCAGCATATCCTGCTGGTAGAGTCGGGGTTCAGACGGATGGCCCGAAGATACCGGAATGAACGGGCCTCCGGAGCATGGAGGGCTTTCCCACAGGGTGGCCCTACTTTGCCCACCACAGCCACCACCAGCACAACGACCATTTCCACCCAGGTGGCACCACCCACAGCTGGGACTGTTGTCCCAACAACGTCTGCAGTTGCTCCAGGCCCTAGCAGTGGAACACCTTCAGGGCAGCCCACAGGCATAGACTCTACATGCCCACACACGTCCTCAGCTGGTACCCAGACCGCCCCAGCTGCTACAGTTGACCCTGCAGCTTTTCAGGAAATGGAACGCAAAATGGACCGTGTCCTAAGGAAAATTAGTCACCTGCAGCGGGATGTTCGCCATTGAACAGGCGTGTGCGGTCCATAAAGCGGACCCTCCGGAGGGCCAACCTCTAGACTTTTAAAATGGACATGGTTCCCTCCCCTCCCTCCTCTTTCCTTGTTCTTATACTTAGCGGGCTTAGGGGCCTTAGTGTTAGGTTAGTATAGGCTGTTAGTTTAGTTAGTGTTAGTGGGGGGGGTGGGGGCTCCTGATTATTTCTATTTTTTTCCTTTTGAGTGTGTGGGTGGGTAAGTGTCCGGCTATGTTGGGGTTCTTGTGTGTTTACAAAAAATATATATATATATAAAAAAATACAAAAATATATATATTTGTTTAGTATAGGATATTGTGTTTAGGTTAGTATCTGTTGTCCTCCATGTGTCCCGTCTTATAAGGGGGGTGGGGGGTTGATGTTTAGAACGTTTCGTTACATGTGATAAGTAAGTTTAGCTTAGGTTAGTTAGGGACAGTTGTGGGTAGTTAGGGTAGATTAGGGTAGGTAAGACTTTTCCCCGAGTTTCCTCTACTGTTATTACTATTTAATAAATATATAGTGAACCCTTTAGAGTATGTGTTAAATGCTTGTTGATCAGGGCCTTGGCATACGTGTACATGAATTTTGTTCTATTACATTTGTGTCCTATGCAACAAACAAATCCCAACTGAGCTGTAAGATTGGCAGCTACCCCAGAGCTACCTTGCAAAGATTCCACCATTCATTGCAACCACCAATCACAGTTAATATGGATCCCAACGTGTTTTTTTCAGTCAGTATGTTTTCAAAGTCACAAACAGTGCTTCCAGATTTGGTTTTGGGGAACTGTTTTTGGTCTGACTGCAGTGTGATATTCAAGGAAACCTTTATAGGTGAGTAGTCGTAAGCAATCTTGTAGTATCGTCTTCATGACTCACAGACATCATTTGTGACACTGTTCAGCATGATCACTTATTTCGATGGAAACTCAGACACCTTCATTTATGCATTTTTTGGAGTGTTTGCTTATATTTGTGGGCAGTGTTATATGTGTTAGTATTGCATGGTGACAACATTTAGCTGCCTCTATTTGATGACTTAGATATCCCTTGAGGAAGCATTATTCTGTCCAACACAGCATGATGGTGTATGTTTTCTCTCTTCATCAGATATTACCCTCCGGAAGAGCAGAGTATGATGCAATCCAGGCCACTGTGCAAAGTTATCTGACTACATAATTTCAGGACAGTTGTATTGACAAGCTACGTAATTTGACAGGAGGCACATTTCAGTTATCTACTGCACAGTTGATGTGTCACATTACACAGAGACAAATTTGTTGTGTAAGTGCTACTTACTGAAAAGTGCTGTAGTGCTATATGTACATTGTCCATGATTGTGAGTCCATTATAGTGACATCTTCCATTGTGATCCTACACAAGTGGTAAAGGAAAATGCTTTTGGCATGCTGGGGTGATGTGTCAGACAGTGCAGAGGGACAGGATTTGCCAATGAGTAAGTGAGAGACAATCACTGGGCAGGATGACAAGATAAACAGTGGTTTGCAGAACAGTCATTGAGTACAGTTGTTGTAAGACTGGCATGTTACAAAACGCTGGACCTTGGTAATAGTTGGCCATGTGGCAGGGACTAGTGCTTTCGGGTACTTTTCCGTGTGAAGGTAATCTGTTCCATATCTTCTTCTTCTGATGTGTGTGTTGCCTCCTCTGTTTTTGGTGGTGGTGGTTGTGAAGGGGCAACACACACCTCAGTGTTAGAAGACGTGGAGTCAGACATCCCGGTCGCTGCTACCTGTGAAGGTCTTAAGGGCAGTACTGCTGCAAGGAGGATCTGCTGATTCTTAAGAATAGCAGCAACATCACAATGGTAGGCAGCCAGGTCGGCCCTGAGGGGTTCAATGTTGCATTCGTACATGCACGCATTGACAGGATTGCTGTTGTAGGTGTTGAGTCAAATGTAGTACAGCTGTGCTGATTTCCTTCAGCCTTTTTTCTACTTCCTGCAAGATAGTTGTTCACCCTTGCATAGCTGCTGCCTGATCTGCGGATGACATCATGCACGAACGTACCCCCTCTAGGCTGGCTGCCATAGTTTGCATCCCCACCCGCACCTCATTGGCTAGCTCCCGCTGTACTCCGACTACAGTTCTCTCAAAGCTGGTGCCTGTGTCGTCTTAATCCTCAGCTGTATTAGAGCTGGCAGGTCTTACAATTGGGGTGGTGGCTGGGTCCTCTGTGATGGCTGCTTGCTCTGAGCTCCTCCTTGTAACTGAAGGTGGGTTCTGGAGGGTTCCAAGGACATCTTGGATGGTCTGCTGGGTGATATCTGTCAGCTCGTCATCCATGTCATCAGGGTATTCCTGGACAGGCATATCCGCAGGAGATCCATCATCCTCTGCAATGAAATAGGGTACAATGAGTGTGTCTGTGTTATGGCATTGGTGATGTGACATGCCTGCCTTGTGATGAATTCACATTGTGATCTTGTTTCCTGTTCATTGCTCCAGTCTTTCAGATGGGCATTCTCCCAGGCCTATGGCCCACCTGCATGTCACATGTATTGTATTAAGTTATTAGACTTGTCGGCATCATCTCCTTTAGTGTTGTTTTAGGCCAAATAGTGATTTGCTACCTTCTTGCCCTACTCAAGCCTCCGTCTACCTCCATTCTCATGGTGAGGCCTTTCACTGGCTGTGGGTGCTCTGATGGCACTAGCAGCACACTTAACAATCTGGACTTGCCCCAGTCTCTGATCTTTCACATCTACTTATATGTAGTTGACATGTAGCGTATCCTATGCATAGCATTGTTATGGCACGATATGGATGTTAGCATTGGTAATGTGTACAGCTGATGTTGGGGAATGTGTGGAGATTGGATTGCCAAGATAGTCGTAGCAGTGTCCTATTTTCTCCTCTGACTGTGCAGGTGTATGTCAGTGAGCAGTTACACGTGTCCTCCCCATCAATGCTGTTGTCTGAGCAGTTTGACATTTGGGATGGTGCACTGTGACCCAGGCACAGGATGGACCCTGGCATATGCAGCATGGGTGTGTCCTTAGTGCTGTGTAGCTCCTAATGTTGATGACATTGGCTGATGTTTGCGGCAACTATGGGCATTCACATTTGACAGGACTGGAGCCTTTGTCTTGTTTCAGGGGATTGTTGAAGTTGTCATCCTCAACCCACTAATTTAGGTGTGTATGATCCATGGGGACGTTACTGCTATTGGCTACTTGACCAGCACACAGAGCGGAGGTGGTAGTGGCAACTGTTGTCACTGTTACATTCCAGTTGTCGGTATGGCTAGACGTTGTTAATTGGGCCCTAGTTAATGTAGGGGGTATAGTGGCTGATGTGTGACGGGATGTCAGTTTGACGTTGTGCCCTTCCCTCCTGGCGTAGCTTTACCTTTGCTCCATCGTTGGCATGGCAGCATGCCCCCATGGGACTGTTGTTGGTGTAGTGTAATGGTGTGCCCCAGCTTCTCTCTGTGCAGGCCATGCCCCCATGCCATACCCCTTTACCCATGCCACTCCATGTATATGATGACTTCCATGCATTTTGTGGTCCGTATCCCCCCCGCTTACAGTTGTCATTAGTACATTTTAATTCCCCATGCGACTTACCCTGCATGTGCGTTGTCCCCTGTTAGTCTGCGCTGTCCTGTCCTTGAATCCCTGTGACGATCTCCTCAGGGATGACGGCTGCAACCATCTCCTCCATGTAGTCCAGGGCCTCCTGGTGTGCTGGACTTCCACCTCCAGTCTGCATTGCTGCCTTCCTGTTCCTGGCCATCTTTTCCTTGGTCCTGCGCTTGCAGTCATGCCAGCGTTTCTTGCACTCAATGACTGTTCTGCGTACTTCTGCCACACTGTTAATCTTGTCAACAATTTGTTGCCATATTGCCTCTCTCCTACTGATTGGCAACTTTGAGGTGACAAACAGTTGGTGCTGGTGTTCCCTCATCTCTTTAACCAGAATTTCCTGCTCCTCTGCACTGAAGCAACACTTTCATTTCTTCTTAAAACTGTCCTGGGTCTTGTGTGGGCCTCCTGACTGGTTCCTGGTCTGTTGTCATCTTCCTGGGGTCTGTACAGGCATCTAGGATCCATTTTGGCTCTCCTCTGCTGAAATGGCTATGTTTGCGGGGAATTTTGATGTTATTGTGCCAAAAAACGCTGCATATCCAGTGTGCGGTGTCGTCAATCGATCCACAGTCATTTCAGCCGCGTTAACGTTATTTTGCTTTACGACTTGACGCTGCGTTGTGCGTAAAAAAAAAATTACTTACACCTGTGGTTTGAACCGCCGGGCGTGAAAGTATAACTTTGAGGCCCGCACGGCGCACAGAAATGGCATTAGCCAGCGGTAATAATTTTGACGCAAAACTGCGCGGCGCAGTTTTGCGTCAAAAAGTATAAATATGGGCCTAAGTTTTTATTTCGCTGCTCTGCATTGTGCTTGCCATTTCCTAAATTGCTAGCACTTCTTGTAGAAAAGAACCTTAGCAAAAAGAGCATAAAGACATCTTCGAGAGAAATAGCTCACATGTTTGTAAGCTGCTGAGGATGAGTGCTGAGAAAACTCTAGTAAATAGCATTATTCCTTTATTAGTGTTTCCACCTGGATCTGGACTGGATCTTTCCCTCTTTCTCTTTTTCTGACTTTTACTTTCTCTTGTTTTCTCTATCTTTCGCCCACACACACACACATTTATCTATCAATGCTCATATCATTTTGGTAGGGCATAATGTCTTATACAGCATCATAAATATATTCTTCACCTACTCCAGAAAACCTAGCAATCAAACATCCGGTGTTTCTGAGTGTTCTATTTACCATTAGTCAGTGTAGTATTGCCAACATTCCTATAGTTCTTCTACCTGATGGCCATCTTGCTAGGACTCTTCCTCATTTGGTAGATTCTCCATAGTTACTTCCTGGTGGCTGTTCTAGTAATAGGTATGTATGTTCTTATATTCATGTTCAATTCTTTTCTGAATATTACATTGTTGTGCAAAGCTGTGTACACATTTTGTGACATGTGATATTTTGAGAAACGTCAGCATGATAGGTGGTTCGCCAGTATATGGCATTACTTTTTTACACAAAGGCATATGTTGTGTAAAATAGTCTTGCAAAAAAACTACCTGTGTTTGGATTCAAGTTGAAAATTTCTCTGTGTAAGACATTTTCCGCAAGTGTCTGTCTATGGAGAGCAAAAATTGTTTGATGTTGTCTAAACCAAGCTTTTGAGAAATGTTCTGAATTTCCTATGACAAGATATTTGTTTTTTTTTTATTTCACTACTGTATTTAAAATTTCACCCAGCGCCACTTTATGGTTGTAATTGTATCATCAGTTATTCTAAAATTAATTTACTCCATTAGGTAGTGAGGATTGAAATCAGTAATCCAATAATTGTCATTTTGAATGGGAATTATGTTCCTAACAGCATCTTTTTGCAATGACTCTACTTGGTCAGTTATTTGAACATTAATGTTTGCTATTTTATACTTTGCTTCTTCCCACTGCCTTTCTACACAGGATATTAAACCACTTGAATGTAAGGTTTTCTTGTGGTGCGTTCTACATTTTCCATTTTGTTCCAATTCTGTTTTATATCCATGTAATTTTTAACTCCTTCTTTGGGCTGTTTCTGCTTTGATTAAAAACTATTTAAGATTGTTTTCTTCTTTGAACTGTAAATAAAAGTCTAAAGTCTTCTTGATTAGTGTACTACATTTTATCAACCATTCAAATATTTAATTATTTGCATCACAGCAAACTGCTCAATAAATGTATTTGCTTATTTATGAACATCTCCTATAGAGAATACGTAGACATTTCTATCAGTATAATGTCTAATGGTTTGCTTTATAATCTGTTGTTTCTATGTAAAAAATACGTTTATCTTTGATATAATTTCACATGGACGTTCTTGTTGATATAATTCCACATGGAAAAAATCTTAATTCACCTCTGAGCCATTAAACAGTCTAAATATGTAATAAATGAACCACTCCTACATGATTTAGTACTGTGCAGTATTTCAAATTACCTGGCAACTCTACGGAATATTTGCTGTTAAATGTAAAATAGCTGTAACACGGGAAATAAATTCCATTATTTCCCTGAAGAATGTGAGCATTACTTACCCTTATTTGTTACTGGTGTAATATCTGTCCCATGATATCAAGTCCTGTCTTGTGGGGTCTGGCGGCATGAAGAGAGCACATCTAATTTAAGTAAACATATTCCCTCATCTGGTAATTCTTGTAATCTTGGTTGACTCATGGAATCAGTTGTATCCTCTAAATAAGTGTCAAATATGTTAACCCCTGGTTTTAATTACAGGTCCACACAACAAAATAAAGGCTGAAAAATAAAGTTTATGCCTGCAATTATTGGTCTACCTGAGGGACTTCAGAGTTTTTCTGGACTTTCATTATGAGATACAATATTGCAATGGTGGGGTTTTCATTATGCAGCTGTGCTCTTATTTTTGAACAGCCTCGTCCCATTTGTCTAGGTTACGCAATACATTATCTATGATTTTTAAATACTCATGAGCTAGATGGTACTATAAATCCATGTAGGTATTTCTATCATTCAGTTGTCTGTTTTCTTCCATTACACATGTGGCTCTGCCCATTATAATGAGGGCTTATGCTTTGTCTGCCACATTGACCTCCAATGACCTATTGTTCAAAATTCATTGGTTGCGCCCAACAAACAGATCAAGCACATTGTCAAAATCATGAATAATGATTTGAATTCTAATGAGAAGTTTAAGTAATATACAAATTAAAATATGATAAAGAAGTTACATAATTAATACAATGTTTTTGAATACTGAATACTGAAAACCTATACACCTACATAGAGCAATAAGTTGAGCCTTCCTTGTCCCATGCCTACAATTTTCCTTCCCAGCCTGAATGGCTTATGTGCTTGAAAGTGGCATATAGATTTTTCCCCCTTCAACTTTTACCTTTGGGTAAAGTGTTATGAACTAGGAATATAAATTAATTACTGCACCCGGTAGATGCCACAACCTCTGTTATCAGTATTTACCAGGTGCAGTAAATATCTAACCCCATTCCAGCCCACTCATAATCAAGGATTCAGAGTCTGTTGAAGAAATCAAAGGGATGTGGGTGCTTATGAGATAAGCTGTGGTTCAATTGATTAACATAATGAAGAACTGAAAAAAGTTTATATAATTAAGTCTAATTGTTTCTGTTCTTTACTCAGGCCAGCACCTTTCCCCACAGTGTAGTGCTTTATCAATACAGATACACATGTTTGCTCTATTCCTTATCTTATAAATGACAGGTGCATTATCAAACTAATTTGAGGCATGCAGGCAACCCCACTACTCTAGAAAACTGACTAGGAATGCAAATTCCAAAAATCACAGCTGTTGTGGTTATGTCACATGAACAGTTGACAAGATGTTGCATTAAAACGTACACATAAAGGAGTCACATGTTCTGCCACTGTCAAAGCCAATCCAGCCATTCATACTTTCGAAATCAGTAAATTGAGTGACATTAAATTGGCTAATAGTTTCATATCGATCCACCAAAATACCAGGAGTAGCGGAAGTGATATAATTCACTCTTTGACACCTAATGACATCAGAGATGTAACCACTGTATCCTCTTTAGTCTCTTGATATCATATTTGAGACTGGCAGACAAGGGCAACAGGACTTTTGAAACCTTGTTAATGTGTTTTCTTGACACTACAATCATGGCCCCCTACACCTAAGGTAGAAAGGACAGTGCCCAGGGTGCTAACGGGGAAGCGATGGGTAGCAGCAGCTCACTCAGACCAGTACTTAATGTGTGCTTGCTGTTACCGGTGCGGGGCACCGGCACTTATTTTTGAGTGCCGGCTCTTATTTTTCTGCCTCAAGCAGTAACTGCGAGCAAAAGACATATGAGAAAGACAAAGGAAGAGAAAAACGAAAAAGCGTCACCATGGAAGAAAACATAAAGCTGCAAGAGGGAGATGAAGGGGCAGGAAGTGGTTGTAAATGGATTGAAGAGGCCCGATGTGGCTTCAGGATTACGCTGCCTTAGTATTCCGTGTTCCAACATTTAATTGCAGCAGCCGCGTGTTTAAGAGGAGGGCTTTGGACACCAGCACGTTTTTATTTACAAATGAAGCACTGACTCAGACTACCCCATATTGACACCCATGTCCTAACACCTGTTAATTATTGCACTTATATGGGCTATTACAAATCTTTTGTGGTGCAAAGTGCCACCTAAATTGCTTCGATTTACTTAACATTCCAAAGACCTATGGGTGCAGCCAAAATTGCCCTGCGCGAGCGCCCACAAAAGCTTCTTAAAACTCATGAACATAACCCCAAAATAGCTTTTTAAAGCCCTGTATTAAAAGTTGCTCTTCCTACGTCCATTTCGCAGGGTTTTGACGGATCTCCAGAAAATTAGTTTTCACTATGACCACACGTCAGATGTGTTTTTTATGATCATGAGTCCCACTTGAGTCACTTTTCATGCCAGGCGCGCGCAGGCGGGCGATGAAGCAGTGTCCATTGCACGTGATGGCTGCTTCGATGAATAGCTACCGTGGCATTTCTGTGCTCCAGCCTGGGGGAAGAGACAGCGCCATTATCTCGAGCTTGTCATGTTACATTTTGTATTGGGCAATAGAAATAATTTAGGGGGGAAGAAAATGGCGGTAAATATGCTACAGCGGTTTAACAACAGGAAGAGAAATGATAAGCAGATGGGAAGGCGTTTCAAATGGCCGGCTCTCCCGACACAGGGGCATGTGTCTTTGAAATGAAGCTCGCACAACTGTGTTCACAGACAAGGGTGGGAAAAGAGAATCGCTCTAAAATGCTCCTTTTATTACTGCAGCTAATGTAACAATTTTAATTGGGTTTTTTCTAATTTTGTAAATGTTGCGAGCGACTCTATTTACCAATTTACATTTGAAGGTCAGAAACATATCCTAAAAGCTAATTAAAAAACGTGAACGACTTGCTGTGTCAGGTCTAACCATCCTGTGTCTTAGTTTTCTGCTCTTAAATCTGAATTTGCAGGGCCACTGCAAGTGAGTGGCCAGAGAGGATCAAATTATGTTGCAGGTTCGGCTGAATTATCCAGGAAGAAAAGGCAAATTATGTGGTATAATTCGTCATTTATTTATCATTTTTACACATAAGAACACTGTCTTGGAAAAGGTTTCACCTCATTAGTACCAGTTTACACCCCAATTCCCCAATAAACAGCTAAAAACTGACTAGTCAACCTTTCCAATGGGGGTTCCACTGTGTAGCATAATATTTAGCCACATTTTTACTACTTTTGATCTGTCTGAGCTAAAAGATATTTTTTTTGTTAAAATCAGAAAATTATACTGCAGTTTATGGATTATGTGGGAAATAGAATAAATCCATTGCTATGTGGAAAATGCCATGGCCACAGAATCACATAATTCCAGTGGACAAAATCATAAGAGTAGAGTCACAATTGTTCGGCGTGCAAGTCCAGCACACTCCTCTCAGTAGGATATTAGAAATGTGGGACAGGATAGTCAACAGAGTTAATGCTGTAGGCACCACCATGTGCACAAGTCCAGCAAACTCCTCTCAGTAGGATATTAGAAATGTTGGACAGGATAGTCAACAGAGTTAATGCTGTAGGCACCACCGTATGCACAAAGGAGGACATCAGGAAGAGGTGGAACGACCTTGAGGGCAAGGTCCCCAGGCACCGACTGCAGGCCATAAAGACTGGCAGTGGCCTTTCCAGTGCCACATCACATCTCTTTCCCTGGGAGGAGAAGGTCTTGGCCGTCCTGCAACCTGAGGACTTGACAGGAATACCTGGGGGAGAGCAGTCTGGTAAGTTATTACACAAAAAATGTCACCAAAATGCATTACCATGCATGCTCACAGCTCACCTTTTGCCACTGTCTTGCCCATGTACGCCACCAACATTCAATATCTAGCGTATCTGAGTCTGAACCTTGTCAATCTGCATTGTTGGACCCAACAACACAGCTATCAAGGCCCATCACATGTCACAAGTCGAAATGGGGCCTGTACGTCTTTCTAAAAATAATAACAGGACCCATAGTTCGTCTCAAAAGGTAAATGTATGCCCAAACCCAAATAAAGTCTGCATACAGATATGTAATACACAAAATAGGTATAGTCTGTGTAGTACAGAGAGTTACCTGACTGCAACTCCCAGGAGGCACTGATTCTATAACTCCAAACACCAGACTATTTGTCAAATGTGGGAAGTAGAGAGAGTGACCTGACTGCAACTCCAAGGACACACTGTTTCCAAACACTAAACTTGTATACATACCCCTGTTTGGTAACTATCAATTGAAGTGTGCTCATCTGAGAGAATACCATTTGCCGAGCGTGGGAAATAGAGGGAGTGACATCACTGCTAAGGCCAGGAAGGTCCTGTATCTGTAAATCCAACCACCAGCCCAGTGTAGACTTGCCCAAATACCCCTTTTTGGTAACTCTCAATTGAAGTGTACTCCCCTGGGAGAATAACATGTGTATAGTGTGTGTACTAGAGAGAGTAACCAGACCACAACTCCCAGGAGGAACTGTTTCACTAACTCCAAATACCAGACCAGTGTTCACTTGTACCCATACCCCTGTATGGTGGTTCTCAATTGAAGTGTACTCATCTGGGAGGATGCCATTTGCCAAGTGTGGGAAGTAGATGGTGTGACATGACTGCTAAGGCCAGGAAAGGTCCTGTGTCAGTAAATCCAACCACCAGCCCAGTGTACACTTGCCCAGATACCCCTGTTTGGTAAACCACACATGGTGTACTCACCTGGGGAGATCACATTTGCATAGTGTATGCAGTACAGGGAGTGAGATGACTGCAAAGCCCTACAGGTCCTGTTACTATGTTCAAACATCAGCCCAGTGCCCACTTTTTCAAATACCCTTGCTTGTCAACTATCAAATGATGTATACTCACCTGGAACTAATCATGCACAGATCATGCCCAAATCACATACGCATCTGTCAATATAGATCAATTTTGACTTGCTACCCCAGATTAAATATTGGAGGACAGGAATGACAACTCAACCACTGTGCATAACAAGTATTCCTAAGGCTTCAACATGCATCACCGGATTGGTATTGGCCGCAGACACATTCACACAGCATTAGGCACATGATGACTTCAGTCACATATGCAACAAAATCCTGGGTCTGCCTGCATCACACTCATCTAGGTCTCCTAATGGGCATTTTTTGCCCATACCACTGTTCTGCCTGCACTGGTGGCAAGAGGTCTTTTCCAGGCCATCCTCCCAAGTGCCAGTGATCTGCACATTTCAGCAGCAGCTTGAGTCAAAATGAACTGGCATGCTTCACACATGGAATGTCAATACACCCAATACCATGGTTACTTGCTACAATTTTACTTTGTACAATGTCTCTGCTTACTGTAACACTCAACCGTTGGAAGTAGATGTTACAATACAACCAGTAACATTGTACTTTTTACATCAACAGGTGGAGCTGCCGCTCTGCACACCGAGGCCACAGAAGAGACTGCCACTACCGCCCTGGATGAAGCCCTCAGTAAAGAAGACATCCTGGATGTCTGGATGTGGAGGTCAGTTTTTCCGCGTCAGGGCAACCTGGTCAGATGACAACAGTGAGTCTCACTGTGGCCACTATATCACCTCCCAGCCCGGTTGCCTCAACAGTAAAGGCAGCCATACCTGTGTCCAGAGCACAGTGTCTACCATTTCATGCCCCCCAGTCCTGGATCCTGAGTTGCAGCGCAACACTTCCAACAATGAGGGTCCAGGAACAAGTTTGAGAGGGCACCCTGTGGCAAGTGCACAGGCCCGTAGGGGTAGGGGGCGTGGAAGGGATACCGTGGCCCAGCGGGGTGAGGCCACAGGGACTGATCTTGGCCAGATACCATCGGCTATATCTTGGGGGTCTATCAGGAGTTCCAAAGCGTGATGGTCCAGTTCTTGTGGGAACAGATGGAGGCCCACAGTACCAACATGGCTTCCCTAACTGGAAGGGCTTTTCAAAAATAGTCTATCCCTTACTTTGGCTCATCAACTACAGGCACATCAACATCGGTGTCAGCCACTGGAAGGGAGACCCTGCAAGAACCAGCCCCAGACACCTCTGCTTCTGTAGCAGCAGATTCCCCCACGCAAGTGGGGACACCCAGCAAAGAATCCAGGAGATACAGATGGAAAGACACCCACCACTGTCAGCAAGTGACCTCTTCCTTAAGGACCTCCTTTGTGTACCACACATTCACTCTGTTGACTGATCCTAAACCACCTACCAGTTATCATGGGAAGAGTACTCTAGACTTTGGACTGGTGTGACCTCTACTCCAATGATTTCATTCACATGACTGACCTTCACCTTACATCTTTTGTTTCGTTCTGTCCAAATTTTATTTTCAGAAATGGCATTGTAATAAATTTACTCATCACAAACTCATTGTCTGCTTGCTTAATTTTCACACTTCGCTATGTAGAGATGTAAGACCAAGTGAACCATATGATGAAGACACACGCTATTTGAGCCAGCAGGTATATTTTACAGGTACACAGTGTCCAGCTCAGGATTACATAAATTACACACCAACACATTAGTACGTCTGGTCAAACCAAAAATGTTACCACAGAAGGAAGGGCTTTGTCAGACTTTGTCCTGTAGAATAGGCAAATATTAAAGTGGTTGATGTCAGCAGCTTGAGCCTTATCACGTACCACACCAAAGTAATCCAACATCACATAATCCAAGATACAGACAGAAGGCAGTAAAACAGTCCCTTATCATAGGCCCATCTAGTTCCCATACTTCTGGTGCTATGCCACAAACATATGTAAGTTTTGGGGCACAGGCACTGTGGCCTGCAATGATGAATCACATATACAGCTATATATAGGTCATACAAAAAGAGTATTTAGCCAATGTGAAGGAAAATGATGATCAAAAGCTAGGACTACATACTTTCAGACCACATGATGACACAAATGATGCATCAGGCCAACTACAAGACACAAAACACGTGCAATGTGCACTTCTGTACCTCCACCCAAACACTGTGCAAACTGTCTTGGTACAGGTCTTGTACATCTAAACTCTGCAAACTATATTACCTGGAACAGTTCATTTCCACTTTGTATGTCAGAACAGCATCAGACACCTGCCAATGTCACAACTCTAAAATGCCCACATGAAGATGCAATGGTGAAGGTACCTGTACAAAGAACAAAACAAGGAGTATAAGCTTGAAACCATACCTATTACATAAGTCACATAGCAAGAAATGGAAAACAAAGACCATTGCATGGAAACGGGCACAAACAAAGCACAGTCATCATGGTGGGGATGTGTCAAAAGCTATCTTATCAAGCAGTCTTGGCTGACTATTGCAGAGTATAAGCTTTCTAGCTGTTTCTAAAAACCCCAACTCCACACATTCACACAATTACAGTTCATTGCTCAGGCACAGTCATTACATCACATGACATACTTACATTCATGAAAAGTAGCTGTTGATGAGATCTTCCAGCTGCTTCCTCTTCAGCACTGTCATCCTCACTTGGAATTTCAGGAGTCTCAGCCGGTGGCACTGCAGGCTCCCTCTCCTCTGAGCTGTTATGTGGCCTGTGGTGGCCCCAAGCCAACATGTGTGCTATTGATGGCCCCCACCACATGTGGGAGGCAGCCAAAACCATAAAAGTCAGCCTTCACATTGGCTAAATCCTCGCGCCAGAGGAACCTGATATAGCTGTCAATATGTTTCACCATTGCTGAGAGGAAATCCTTCAACACCTGACTGAACATAGGTTGGAACATACCAGCAGATAAGGCCACTGTATGTTGGAAGGACCCTGTCACTAGGAAGTGAAATACTGACATGATTTGTACAATGGGTGGTATGCTGGTGGATAACTAATAGCTGGTATTGGATCTGGCTCCAACTGACAGCATAAGTCCACTATTGTTTGCCTATTCAGACGGTAGAGCTGTATGACGTGGCATTCTTCCATGGTCTAAAGGTCTGACAGTGGACAGTAGGCAGGAGGTTGTTGCATCCTCCCTCTCCCAGGGTACCTTTGTGTGACAAGACATGATTTGTAACATTAGTCAGGTTATTCACAGCAACATACAGGATGTATGCCAACAATATCATGTGACAAAGCATTTCTGACTTGATAGACATGACACCCAGTACACATCTCAGCTGGCAACTACACAAGGGTCACATGTGACCCCCATGGTTTTCAAGACATGTTTCCACAGCATGGATTTTCACGAAGCTCAAAGATGTGCTCCACAATTGCCCCTCAAAATGGGACTGCATATTCCAACCTCTGTTAAATGCCATCTGTGCCCTGAAATAAACTACAATGGTGGTTGATTAGAAGGACCTGCATAACAAGACAGAATAAGGATGCGTGTGAAGCAACCAAACATATATTGTAGGTGTGACATAGTTTATGAAGCCAAATACAGCATTTCAGGCCACCAAAATGGTGGATGCCTGACTCACTCTACTGGACATTAGGAACCGCCGTGACTGCTGGCAGAAGTCATCAGAGCGGTAGGAGGTTGCAACTGCATCAGACACAGCCATAGGCTAAGTTTGTTGCCTGTGGCGGTCACAGCCCAATAGCTATGTCATCTGGTGGTGACAACTGCATACATGGCGGACGTGATCGCCATGTTGTGCACATTCACTCACTTGACTCCTGACACTGCTGCCAGAAACACCTCCATGACCTAAGCTGCTGTGTGCCACCTCTGGGAGCAATCATGCCACATCCAGCAGGTGATAGGGCACCTGCCTTCTCTCCAAAGTAACTGGAGAGGCTTGTAAATGAAGTCTTACCCCTAAATGAGCAGCTGTATGACTCAGCAGAGGAGCATATATGCATCTCATAGGCATAACTGATACTGTTCAACACCATCCTTTCCCTCTTCACAAGCTACAGTGTACCCCTGTGTGCCAGTTAGACATCTTGTGTGCCTGTTGTTGCAGTCTTTGTGGCATCAATTCAATGTACATGGTGCAGGTTTTGGTGGCTAGTACTAACTGTTAACTTCAGTCACATTGTGTTGTATGAGGTTTTTGGGGTCCTATATCCTGCTTGTATTGGATGCACATTACGAGGTAAGGAGATCTTTTTCTTTACAATATTTGTAAATGTTAGACAACATGTAGGTGCATGATAGCATGAGCTGTGCATGCATTTTGTATGAGTCATTTGAGGATCTTTTAAGCAACATGTATAGTACCACAGATATTTCAGCCCACATCTGGCCTTGCCAAACTGTAGTCTGGAAAGCATATGCTAACTCACTCTGCCCTTCAGGTTGCCACACACACCACATGCCAAATTGATGATGTCCACATGATGTACTGTCATGCATAGAAGTGATGGAAATGGAGTGCCATGCAGGTTCTGTATGCTCAGCCTGCAGAGACCAGGGCCTCTCAAATATATCTCCCAGTATGGGACATAGTCCACGCTATGGTAGAGTCACTGTGGTTATGCAAATGTGGCACTGTGCCCACTCCCTGTAAGTGCCCTTAATGCCTCAGTCCATTGACTAGATTTAGGAATGGGTACTGACGTGAAACCCTGAAGTAGTCCATATGAGCATTTAACATCATTGTCAATGTGTGTCTTGCCCCTTACTCCCACAGCTCTGTTGTCACCTTCACATAAGTCATATTTGTCCTGTACAGGCTTATTGCACTGATGACAGTCCCACAATGCTGATTCCTGGGAGGCCATGCCATGCGACTCAGTAGCTTGGTCACAAAGCAGAAATTGTACAATGCATACCTTTTTATGTTGGATGCCATCTCTGTGGGATAGTCACATATGCCCAAAGCAGTGTTCTGTGATATAGGTACATACCATGGAACCCATGCCCTGAAGTGGCATGAGTCTGCATTTGGTAGGGCATATGTCCACACATGCACAAAGAAGACACTTTCTGTACCCACCGTGCCAGCCCCTTTCTTGTCACTCAGGTGTAAGGGTGAAGTCTGTACTATGGCAGTTGCCTGTAGGGACTGTATGCAGTGAGTCAATCTCACAGAGTTGGTCCAGTCAGGTCTCAGGCGTTTACCCTTCAGAAGCCACATTTGTGTGTAGTGTTTTATTGTGGCGCACATCACAGTACATGTTGCTGGAGCATGGGCTGCCTGATGTGAGTAGGCTTGCCTAGTCACTGTAGGCCATGAACAGAGTAGCGGGATAGTCTGCAGATGGATACAAAAGAGTGTAGTCATGTCCCTGTACTTATTGGCTTGTGTGCTTTACACCTGTGGTGTGTTAACAAATAGACAATTTCTAGCTTTGTGGCTCTGACGTGTGTGTGACTCAACCATTTGTGTGAAAACTTGTGATTGTAATCTCTTAATTTGTCGCTTGCATCCATGCAAGTCAACGCCCATCAGAAGAAGGAGAAATGGAGAGCCATCACCAGAAAGGTGAGGACCTTGGAGGTCCACAGCCGGCAGAGCACCCACTGTTTCAAGAGGTGGGAGGACCTGAGACGCTGGGCCTGGAATATAACAGAGGTCCAGCTGGGGCTGTCCTCCCAATGTGGGTGGGGTGCACGTCAGACCATGACCACCTTAATGTCACACACCCTGGTCGTGGCGTACCCAGACCTTGATGGGCATTTGAGGGGAGCACAGCAGCCACAAGGGGGTCAGTACAGGTCATAATCCTGCCTATCACACTGCCATGTTAATGTGTTCAGTTCTGGCATCTCCCCCTGACAATTAGGGATGTGCCATGTGTGACAAAGTAGATGAATGACTGTTTGTGTACATATGTAATGTGATGCATAGTGATGTGCCTGGACACAACTGGGCACAATCCACAAAAATTTTCTCTCCAGGGACAACATATGGCTGTGTAAATTGGTCACTCAAGTACTGTTTGTTGTTGTAGTGGTTGTAAATTCTATGCAACAGACCACTACTCCTCAGTGTTACAGGCCAAAGGAAAGGAAGTGATGGATCACTGTCCTCAGCCAGGTGTCTGGTTAAATGAGTATATTGGCATGTGCCACCCAGAGGGTACTTTTCTTCAGTGTGTGATGGGTGTTGGTGCCTCACTACTGTCTGTAATGTGAAGATGGCCATCATACATTGACGTCATACATGTGACAGATCATACACTGTTCTTTGGGTGCTGCTACAGATCCATGTCCATGGGCATGATTTGTGTGCCATCACTGTTGCCAACATTCTTTGTGCCTACATGTTGGCATGTGTCCTTTTCTCTTTTGACAAAATGTGTTCACTGCTGTTTCATGTATGGTCTACCTGTGTTCATGGGATGATTCTTGTATTCCCTCACATACATGTGCATGCCAACCTGTGTTTGGAATATGACATTTGCGATGGGAGTACATTTCATGTGGTGCCACATACAGGAGTGTGTTACCATTGATTGTTGGCTCACACATACCCTCATCTGTCATTGCATGTCATTTGGCATGCACAACTGCAGTAGCAATGAGGGACAAGATGTGTATGTTTAGATTTTTCTAGCCACAATGTACATTTCCAGGCCATTGATGTGGCATCATGTAGCAACGTGCATTGCACATGTGTAATAAGTAAGGTTTTTTACCTGACTGTTGGCATGCATTATGGAATGTCTTGCAGTTATGTTGGAATCACATGTGTTTGGGTACAACCATTCACAGACATCTGGGTTTGCAGGACCAAAATGGAGACAGTGATATAGCTTCTTCTTATTGGGCAACATGTTGAAGGCCTCCTACAGGCACTTGCAAATATTTATGTCTCTCCAACATACAAAAGACTAATGGCTTCTACTGATGCAATCAGCGTATGTCATTGTAAGGGGTGCTAGACATTAGTGGTGATTAACCTGGGGCTTGCTAATTCATTGTGATGTGGATTTTAGGGACATATCTCCCTGACAATTTGCACATGATGGCTACAGTGTGCATTTCCATGATAAATGTGTAGCCTAGGAAAGCAACATTGGTACTGCCTTTATGACTCCATTGGGACACATTTCACTTGGAAAAGTGTGTGTTGTGGATATGATTCCAGTGTGACATGAGTATTTCCATGTCACCATCTCCAGGCTACTGTACTGTTGTCAGCAACATGGCATGTTCTGGAGCATAATTTCTTATTGCTGTGTTATTGTGTATGTTTCAAATAAATGTCTGCATGACCTTGTGTGGGATCTATGGAAATGCAGTTGGCATTTGCCTACTATTGTATGACAACATGTAAGTGAAGATTGCTCCATGATGCAAAGCATTGAAGGTGATGTGGTCTCCTAATTATTAAATGGTTACTGTGATTGCACAACTTCAGCCATGCAATTGGAGTTGTCTGAGATCTTGATTTTAATTTGGGCAACTGTTGACAGTCCACATGGCATGCATGCATATGGTATGGTACATGTGGGGACCACTTAGGTGGAGTTTGTTGCTGGGGCCTACTTGACATCATGGAAATGTTTGCTATTCAGAGCTGTTGTCCAAGTGTGTTGAGGGACATGTGGTGACCCTATTTTTATTTGTATTTGCAGCATCAGCCCAGGCAAGCAAAGTAGACAGGGAATCCAAGGCCATGTGGCAAGATGCTTCCACAATCATCTGGCCACAGGACCTCTGGTCAGAACACCACCAACAAAGAGGGACCCACTGGCCAAGAGGGTGAGGGGAGTGTCACAGAGGAGACCGGGTCTACATTATCATAATAGGATTCTTCCTCCAGTGGCCACTCCCTAGTGGTGGCAGACCCACTGGGACAAATCCAGTACCATCTTTGCCCACTACCCCAGCTCTCTCACCACCCTCCCTATTGCTCCCCACCCAGTTGGCTGTGCCCGCACACCAAAAAGGGTGGGCGTCTCCTTTGCCGAAGGCACCTTGCCCGAGCCCCTGTTTCCCTGAGTGAGGAGCCTATTGACCTCCTGATGAACATCTCTGTGGGTCATACTGTCTTTGTGAATGCCATCCGGGAGTTGGCCAGCCAACTTCAGCAGACCAAAGCTTCCTGGAAGGCAGTTATAGTGCCATGTCTGGCCTACAAAGAACTTTTCATGCTCTGACCTCCTCACTGATGGCAGCCAGTCACCCCACACATTCCATCCCACCTCCACCTCTCCCTTCTCAATCCAAATCCCCATTCCCCTACCTATCCCAAGCATACAGATAGATCCTCATGCACCCACCACAACACCCACAAGCAGCACACATACACACAAACACCACAAAACACACAAACATTCAACATACACCCACACACCACATCAGCCACCACTTTCTCAGACACTCCCATTACCCCCACCAGTCCACACACCACATCAAGCATACCCATAGGCACCACCACAACAGTGACACACCCACCATACCCACCATACCCACAGACACCACCCCAACAGACACACAGACATCCACCACACCCACCATACCCACAGACCCCACCCCAACAGACACGCAGACATCCACCACATCCACTATACCTGCACATACCACCCCAACAGACACACAAACATCCAGCACTCCCACATCACCCAGCACCCTCCAGCCCCCCAAGTCTTGCAAACACCCACACTCACACACACAACAGACACCATCCAAAAATAAGTATACCTCACACATGCACACTCCCAAGACATCAACACCGACACACCAGACAACCACTCCCTCAACCTCCAAATCCCCAACCCCATCTGATGACCATTCTCGTGTTCCAAAGGAAAGTTTGTTTTTCTACCTTGCCTTTTCCCCCTGTTCTCTCCACCCCGTCCCAAACCTGAGTCCCCGACCCACATCCTAACCCATCCCTTCCACATCCAAGACCTCCCCTGTCACACCTGCCCCGTGCAAGCACTAGGACCCCTCCCCCACCAAGAAGAACCCCACCCCTCATAAGAAAGAGTACACCCCTCCCAAACCCAAATCCAAATCCAAAACCACCCATCCCAAATATGACCTCAAAGGATGATCCCTGAGATGCTTGCCTGCTCACTTGATGCCCCTTCCTGTGAAGGTTCCCTGGCAGTAATAAGAGTCAAGTGCGGGTACAATACTGTACACTGAAAAACCGCTGGACTAGCCAATGGTCTTTGTCATTTTGTATTTGGTTCCAAAGAAACCCAAATTGTTGTTTTTGTGGGTAAACATTTGTCCTGCCATTGCTTTTCTACCTTTATGTTCTTCCTGAGGAACTTGTGCTGTCTGCCTACATTTGTGTGTGTTTCAGCGTGATTGCTGATCCATTTGTTGTTGTTTGCAATATCTGACTTTGTAGGCAGTGCTGGTGTCACCCAAGACAAAGGTAGATATTGTCTGTATGGATATGTGGGTGGTAATCCAATTGAGATGTCATTGCATTGTGCTCTGTTTGGTAGGGTAAGTATTTCATCTTGTGTTGTCCAATGCCAGAATGTATAATGGTAGACTTGCCCCCCTGACATGGATTTTATATTCTTCTCTTGTGTTGGGAGCTTGGGTTTTGTCTGTCCAGGCATGGATGGTGTTGCCTTTGTTTGCATTTGACTGTGCATGGGTCCCTTTTGCTGTGTGTACCTTGCAGCTACTACGTCTAGGTGTATGACCTATGCTGTTGGGGTTGTATGTGCTTTCTTGACTTGCACTTCCCCATTGTGCAGATAGGCATGTCACTTGATTCTAGTATTGTTTGGCCCAGAGATTCATGTAGGACCAGTTTCTGTGCAAATGTTGTTTTAGGGGCATGTGCAATGTGATATGTGTCCCATTGCAGCATCCTTCCCTGAGTGCTCCTGATGCTCCTATCCCTATTGTGCAGGTATTGTTTGCATAGTGAGCTTTGTATATGTGTCTCTCTGATTATTGTGCATCCAATTGTCCCTCCATTGTGTTGCAATTTGGGTGATGTGTGGGTCCATTGCAGGGCTGGCTCATGGGAGGGGTGTTTGTGTTCCATGACACATCCATACAAATGTGTATTGAATCTGACAACAGTCCATGGCATCTGTGCACTGTGAGTGTGTCAGTTGTATTTCTAGATGTGATGTTGCTGTGTTGTTGTGTAACATAGGGGGTCATTACAACATTGGCAGTAAAAGCCGCTTACCGCCGTGCAGAAGACCGCCAGCACACCGCCGCGGAATTCCGCCATGGTCATTATGACCCAAAGGCCGGAATCCGCCAAAATCTAGACACCCACACAAGTCCGCCACACCAAAGGTCAGTGATAAACTGGCGATAAGAAATCCTCCACCGTCACGCCAACAGGAATACGCCCACACTATCACGACCCACGAATCCACGCAGCGGTCTTTCAACCGCGGTATTCCATTGGCGGTACACACCGCGCACTCAAAATACACACACATTTACAAAACAATACCACTTTGGACAATTCAAAATACACACACCTGATACACATACACACACCACTCCCACACATCCAATACAATATAAAACACACACCCACATCACCCACAAACCCCTACGACAACAATTGTGACTGAAGGCCAGAGAGAGACACCACCATCTACAAACGATCATCCACAGACACTCAACACCATCACCCACATAACATCCACGCACCTTACACAACACACCACTAAATATCATCCCACACATCACAACACACACCACCCCACACATCACCCACACCACCCCATGGCACAGCAAAGACACCCCAGGTTCTCTGAGGAGGAGCTCAGGGTCATGGTGGAGGAAATCATCCGGGTAGAGCCACATCTGTTCGGATCACAGGTGCAGCACACCTCCATAGCTAGGAAGATGGAGCTATGGCGAAGAATCGTGGACAGGGTCAACGCAGTGGGACAGCACCCAAGAAATAGGGATGACATCAGGAAGAGGTGGAATGACCTACGGGGAAAGGTGCGTTCCATGGTCTTAAGACACCACCTTGCGGTACAGAGGACTGACGGCGGACCCTCACCTCCTCCCCCAACTAACAACATGGGAGGAACAGGTCTTGGCTATTCTGCATCCTGAGGGCCTCGCAGGAGTAGCAGGAGGAATGGACTCTGGTAAGTCAAATCTTTACTACTATATCCCCCACCCTACCTGCATGCCATCACATACCCCCACCCTCGCCCTCACCCCCATCACTCCTACTCCTCACACATGTCCCAACATCACAAGCCACCCATCCCAACACCAAGCCCTGCATGCAACACCAAAGCATGGACACCCATCACCAAAGCATGGCCACTGCACATACCCATACAACCCCCTAAACCATCATCACACAAGGTCCTACACAGGAATGCAAGCACTGGGGTACACGGTCACCCACCCATTGCACACCATAGAAAACACAGATGCAACAATCATGCTTTTACACCCCTGCAGGACCCCTACCCAACGTCACCGGACAGGAGAGTCCAGACATGTCCACTCCACCCACAGAAGAGGCCCACAGTAATGACAGCAGCTCTGTCCAACTGGATCTAGACGACCAGCCCGGCCCATCTGGAACCTCGGGACAGTCGGTTTCCCTCACACTGGCACAAGCCATTACAGGGCTTCCCCCCTCTGGAAACACCAGCACAGCACCCACCCAGCGGTGGACAAGGGGATATGAGGTAACTGCGCTGGCGTTGTACACCGTCGCGGTAGGCGGCCGAAGACCGCAGGCGCAATTCTGCATTGGTTAACATTGGACCCTATGGGTCTCAGGAGCCAATGACGATGTACGCCAGTGGTGACGGTACGCCATTTTCTATCTGTTCAATCACTCGATACCTGATCTTCGACAGGAGAGGACCTACACTGCAAGTGCTGCTGTGACCTCGGTCTGGAAGAGACAATGGCTCGTGTGTCTGGGGAAAGGGCCCCTGCCTTCAGCACGGAGGAGTTGGAGAAACTCATGGATGGGGTCCTACCCCAGTACATGCTACTCTACGGTCCTCCAGACAAACAGATAAGTACACTGTGAGCTTGCTGTACGGGCAATGCCTGTGTGGAGTGGGGTGGATGAAAGATGGGGGGTGAGAATGAGGCGTGCATGAAACAACTGTGAGTCCACGTGCGTCATGGCAATGGGATGCGCGCCAATGACTGTGACAGTGCAGTTGGTAATTACTTCTCTTTTTCCCCTGTACAATTCCTGTAGGTCAGCACCCTGGGGGTCTACCACAGACGGAGCACCCACTGCCGGAAAAGATGGGGGACATTCGCCACTGGAGCAAGAAGATGGCGGAGGCCCAGCTGGGGATGGCCTCCCAACATGGGAGGGGTGTCCGTCGCACCATGACCCCCCTGATATTCAGGATCCTGGCGGTGGCGTATCCGGAGTTGGATGGGCGCTTGAGGGCATCACAGCAGGAACAAGAGGGTGAGTACACTCTCATTCTGCTGATTCAGCATGCATTGTAGGTGTCTGGGTGGGGAAGGTGGGCTGTGGGTTCCCCTAGGCCAGGGCGAGTTTGGTAGTTAAGTTCCCTTCTTCATGCAGGCCCTGTGGCACCCTACCCCACTTGTGTACAGTGCCAACTACACCAAGTCAGGCTCCTGTGACATCCATGCGTGCAGAAATCAGCCATAGCCTTGTAAGCCATGTCCCAGGGATTGAATAGTGGACCCCAAGTGCACGGCGTAGTGCAGGGGGCTTCTGTGTCTGTTGTGTCCACCAACGGTAGCGGTATTGCATGCACTGAACATGTTTTACTTCTGTCTCCCCCCCCCCTTTTTGTGGTCTCCCTGTTCTTGTGTGCATTAGCATCATCAGGCAGAGGAGCAGTGGCACCGGAGCAGGAGGGAGCTGCATCCCACATGTCCCTTGAGGGTGAGACTACGGACTCCGAATTCACCAGTGGGACGGAGGGCGAGGGGAGCTCCACGGCGGGGACAGGAGCTGAGACCAGCGACACGGACTCCTCCTCTGATGGGAGCTCCCTTGCGGTGGCGGGCCCCTCTGTGCCCCCCGCATCTACAGGTACAACCGACACCCCCCCTATCAGCACCACCCTCCCAGCAGCCCCTCAGCGTTTGCCCCGTGCCCGCTCACCCAGGTGGGTGGGCATGACCTCTGCTCCAGGCACCTCAGGCCCTGCCCCAGTCACCCCTGCTGCCCTCAGTGAGGAGGCCATTGACCTCCTCAGGTCCCTCACTGTTGGGCAGTCTACCATTTTGAATACCATCCAGGGTGTTGAGAGGCAGTTGTAACAAACCAATGCATACCTGGAGGGCATTCACTCTGGTCAGGCAGCCCTTCAGTGAGCTTTTCAGACTCTGGCCTCAGCACTGATGGCAGCCATTGTCCCTGTCTCTAGCTTCCTCCCTCCAACTTCTAACACCCAGACCCACACCCCTGTACCTCAGCCTATCCCAAGCACACCATCAGACCAGCATGCACCCACCTCAACACACAAGGGAAGCTCTGGCAAACATAAGCACCACACATCCCACAGGCACTCACGCAAGCATCACACACATGCAGACACAACAACATCCACTGCCTCCACTGTGTCCCCCTCCTCCTCGTCTCCCTCCTCCCTCCCTGTCTCATCTCCACTCACACCTGCATGCATTACATCCTCAGCCACTACCTCCATCACCAGCACACACACCACCACACCCCCCTCACGTGCAGTCACCACCCCCACTACCATTCACACGTCCCCTGTGTCCTCTCCCAGTGTGTCTGTGAGACCACCTCCCAAGGTACACAAACGCAGACACACCCACCCAACAGCCATCCACCTCACGACAGCCTCCAGCCTATGCACCTTCACCCAAAGTCACCAAACGTACACCTCCTACAACCACAACCTCTTCCTCCACTCCCAAACCCCCTCCAGTTACGCATCCCAGTATTTCTAAGAAACTTTTTCTGGCCAGCCTTGACCTCTTTCACTCACCTCCCCCACCCCTTCAGTCTCCTAGGGCCTGACTCTCCAGGTCCCAACCTAGCACCTCAGCCACAACATCGGCGGGACCAGTGGTGCCAGTAGTCACCGGATTATGGAGTGCACCAGGTAGCAGGACAGCCAGTGTGGCACGGAGCCACAGCATGGACAGTCCCGCACCTGTCAAGCATAAAAATTTGGACAGTGCCCGGGGGATGAGGGGAAAGAAATCAGCCACCAAAGCCGCTCCCAGTGGTACAGTTGGGAGTGTGGAGACAGCTGCGACACCATCCAAGGTAGGGAAGGGGCACAGTAAAACCGCCAAGTCTGGGAAGATCAGCATTGCGGACAAGACCGCCAGCAGCCCCGCTGCCAAAGACAGGACTGCCAGCAGCAGCCCCACTGCCCAGGAGAAGACCGTCAGCAGCCCCGCTGCCAAAGACAGGACTGCCAGCAGCAGCCCCACTGCCCAGGAGAAGACCACCAGCAGCCCCGCTGCCAAAGACAGGACTGCCAGCAGCAGCCCCGCTGCCCAGGAGACGACCGCCAGCAGCCCCGCTGCCAAAGACAGGACTGCCAGCAGCAGCACGGCTGCTCAGTAAGCGACCGCCGCAAGCCCCGCTGCCCAGGAGATGACCGCCAGCAGCCCGCTGCCAAAGACAGGACTGCCAGCAGCAGCCCCACTGCCCAGGAGACGACCGCCAGCAGCCCGCTGCCAAAGACAGGACCGCCAGCAGCAGCCCCACTGCCCAGGAGACGACCGCCAGCAGCCCCGCTGCCAAAGACAGGACCGCCAGCAGCAGCCCCGCTGCCCAGGACACCGCCAGCAGCTAAACCACTGCCCCAAGACAGGACGGCCACCAACTGAACCGCTGCCCAGGGCACCGCCGCCAGCAGCACCGCAGGCCAGGACAAGACTGCCACCAGCTGAACTGCAGGCCAGGACACCGCCGCCAGCAGCACCGCAGGCCAGTACAAGACCGCCACCAGCTGAACCGCTGCCCAGGACACTGCAGCTATCAGCACCGCAGGCCAGGACAAGACCGCCACCAGCTGAACCGCTGCCCAGGACACCGCCGCCATCAGTACTGCTGGGCACTGAGCGCCAATGATTCCGACGCTACTGAGTCCGCCACGGGCAGGATGAAGCGCCCTGGGCACAAAGCCCCCTCCAGAACCAGTGGAGAATCACATCCACTACCTCAGTCCTTGGCAGGATGAAGCACTCTGGGCACAAAGACATCCACTACCTCAGTCCTTGGCAGGATGAAGCACTCTGGCCACAAAGCCCCCTCCAGAACCAGTGGAGAATCACATCCACTACATCAGTCCTTGGCAGGATGTAGCACTCTGGGCACAAAGCCCCCTCCAGAACCAGTGGAGAACTGTTATCCACTTGAGAGACTGTGGCTTTGCACTCCTCAGGATTGAACAGTGGGCAAACTACCCACTGTAGAGACTTGAGAGACTGTGGCTTTGCACTCCCCAGGATTGAACAGTGGGCAATCCACCCACTGTAGAGACTTGAGAGACTGTGGCTTTGCACTCCCCAGGATTGAACAGTGGGCATGGAGCCCCTTTGTGGATCTGGCATCATGCACTCAACCGGCTGAGGTGCCCCCCCTTCCCTTCCACCTGAGGTGCCTGTTTTATTTCTAACTGATGCCCCTGCAGTGTTCTCTCCGTCTTGTTCAGGTATCTTGTGTGGGCCTCGCCCATGCCTTTTGGGCCCAGTGATCCACGGACTATGATGGTGGAATCCCTTGGACTTGTGTTTTTGGTGTATATAATTGTATATAGAATAAATGTATATAATCGTAAATATTTTTGATGTATGTAAGTGAATATATCACAATTATTCGACTCATTTCCTTTTGTCCTTGCATTCTTCCGGGGGGGGGGGGGATGGGGCTTGTAACTGTTATGTATCAATATGTATTAGCGTGTGTGTTGTAGTGGGTGAGGGTGGGGGTGGAGGTGTTGCGTGTTGCGTGTGTGTGTCACTGTTTTTTCCCTCCCCTGTGTCGTAGGTGCAGTACTCACTGTGGTCTTTGCCGCCGGCGTTCGTGCTCCTGGTAGAGGAGCGGGAAGAGAAAGGCTGGCAGAATCTGGAGCTCGGGTTCCATGGCGTCCTGATTCCTAGTCGGGTGTGTAGAGGTGAGCGTTTT
This sequence comes from Pleurodeles waltl, assembly GCF_031143425.1. NCBI lineage: Eukaryota > Metazoa > Chordata > Amphibia > Caudata > Salamandridae > Pleurodeles > Pleurodeles waltl. The sequence goes on from NC_090448.1 coordinate 1,131,201,654, forward strand.
CCCTTCGAAAGTCCTGTTTCCGCCGTGTTTTTGTTCGCGGTGAATCCGCCCCAGAAAAGGTGGCGGATTGGTGGGTTGTAATCGTGTGGGCGGTACATTGTCCTCCGCCTGTCTGTTGGCGGTTACCGCCGCTGCGTTTGTTTGCACCGCTGTGGCGGTCGGAGTGTTAAAGTGGCTGTCTATGTTGGCGATTTCCGCCATGGTCGTGATTCCATTTTTTTTCTGCCGGGCTGTTGGCGGTTTTACCGCCGCTTTAACACCGACCGCCAGGGTTGTAATGACCACCATAATGTTGTGTACACTTCACTGTCCCTGTGCATAAGATGTGCAGACGTGTGTTTTTGTGTAGTTTTGCCGTGCAGTGTGAGTGACCTGCCCAAAGAGGGCGTTTTGTGGCGGTGAATGTGTCCCCTATATTATGTACATATCAGCGTGATGATCTGCTGTTGAGCGTAATGACACAGGTGTGTACTTACAGTCGGTTGCGTCCATGGCAGCGTGGATTTTGAGCTCCATCGATGAGCAGCAGCAGTGGCAAGGTGTATGTGATGGGTTCCATGGCGGCAAAGGCCCTGTAAAGATGTCTGCGGGTGAGTTGCTCCCTTTCTACTCTCCATTTCTGCCTACTGTGACGTGGTGGTTGGACCACCGTCAAATTGGTGGAGTGCAACCTCATAATGTAACTGGCAGAAACACTGACTCCGCCGGCTTGTTTGTGCTGCCTTGTGACCTCGACATTCTGCGCTGCCTGGCGATGCCAGTGGGACCACGGCAGTCTTTGCTCCACAGGCCTGCATGACTCGTAATACAGTGGTCCGAACACCAAGCCGATGGTGGTTGGACCACCACTGCCACCATGGCGGTGCACAGACCGTCAAACTCGTAATCAAGGCTCGTAGTTTGGTGCCATGTTATTTATGGAGTCAAATTCAAGAAAAACACATACACTAATTAAATGAACAACATTCAAGAACCCTACATTCATGGTTTGTCTTAGGTGTCTGTTTCTGGCAGTCCATGCATATTTGTATTTTTTAACTGCTGATCAGTGAGTGATTTAAAATATATTTCAAGACATTGACCTCCATCAGCCTTTGCATGCCAGCCCTACTTTGCACTGGGCAATCGTGAGTAGTGAGCAAGCCAAATCTCTTCATAAGTGTTTTGGATACTGTGAGGCCAGATGATGCATTTTACAGCATCGTTTTTCAGATATATTGGCAAAAAGCTGCAAGTCTGAGGGGCAGTTATGAAGTGAAATATACTGTACTTAGAGTTGGCTATGGTACCCAGCATTTTCTCGATTGCACCCAATCAGGCTTGTACCTGTGAGAAAGGTGTCAAAACAGTGCAAAACACTGGTTGCCAAAAAGCAAATGTAGTTCTGCCACTGGATAAACTGTGACCCACTGGAATGAACGGTGATGAAATGCTATGCCAAGAGAAATACTACCATTTTTATATATCCGCTATGAAGATAGAAAGATAATTGTACATTTTAATCTCTTGTGAGTATTTTAAAAAAGGTTGCGTGGAAATTTATGCTTCTCACATTGAAAATATGTACATAATAAATAGATCGAGGTTGTTCAGCAAACTAGTGAATCCTATAATAAGAATTTGAATTAGACGTTTTTGTGAATTTTAGGAATTGTTTTAATATAATGCCTAATGTTAGATTAAAGCTATTGCAAAATTGCAATACTAATGTTAAGAGCAGTACAATACTTTGTACTTGCTTTCATGGTTTGTATAAACCAATAATAAACTAATAAATAATGATAAAGAAACAATATAAATACATATACAGTGCTAGGAAAATTGTTCATCAATGTTCCAGCATTTCTGTTGCCAGAAAATAAAATGCCATGCAATCGTAGGGCAGAGTATTGCCATTACTCACCAGCCATGCCCACTCTACATAGGAATGATAGCAATGCTTAATTTGCAGGATTTTTTGGTCTTGGGATGCTGGCACTGCAGTAGTTCATACTTTTGGTGCAAAACGGCACTAACACAGTTTTGCATCAAAATGTTTTGCACCGGCTTGCACCATTCTTGAGCTCCAGCCGGGCACCACATTTCTGGAATGGTGAAAACCAGCGCAAAGGGTAGGCAAGCGTAAAAAAAATGACGTTAGCCGGGTGGGGGTGGCAGTATGGTAGAAGGGGGTTTTGCACCCAAAAATTACATTAGGCAGGTTAGAGTAAAAAAAAATGACTCTAACCAGCCTAGTGTCATTTTCTGACGCAAAACCATCCATACCACATGACTCCTGTCTTAGAAAAGACAGGAGTCATGTCCACCACCCGAATGGCCAGCACAGGGGAACAGGGCATGGCCATTGCACCCAGTACCATGTAGGGGGACCCATTTCAGGGCCCCCAATGGCACTTAAAAAAAAATACTTACCTGTACTTACCTATACTTACCCCTGGGATGGAGTCCCCCATCCTCCGCTGTCCCTCTGGTGTGGGTGTTGGTGTCCCTGGGGTCTGGGGAGGGAACCTGAGGGCTTGTTCCATGGTGTTCCACCATGGGAATATTCCCACAGGTCCCCTACCGGCTGCCCTGACCCAGGCGTTAAATAATGGTGCAAAGCATGCTTTGCACCATTATTTGACCTCCCCTGTGCGTGATTTTCGCACATGGGGATAAATATGGCGCTAAGGTCATAGAGTCATTTTTTGCATTGGAACGCCTACCTTGCATCTCATTAATGCAAAATAGGTTTCCAAGTCCCAAAATTTACTTTGACTCCATAACTTTGACGCTAGCTGGGTCTAGCGCCAAAGTATAAATATGGAGTTAGTTGTACACTAAATTTGCGTAAAAAAATGTCACAAATTCGGCACAAAACAAGTACAAATATGCACCTGAGAGTGCTCCAGTGTAACCACTACTGCTGCCAATTGCTGGCACTATACGCAGTGGCAGACACACTCTTATGTCCAGGTCACAGCATTATAAAACACCTTATGATTTCCTGTGCTGGCATCGGGCACTTAATTGTCAGCACCGGCACTTATGACAGTCTGTCAAATGCTGGCACTGTTTGGCTAATTTAGAGATGAGCACACCAGTTGCCTATTAATTAAATATCCATTATAAATGACTAACAAGAACAGCTTTGGGTGCCTGAAATAATCGGAATTATTACACTTGTAAGAGTGTGATGGTTAGCAGTTGTTTTGATACTGTCATCGGTAGAGCTGGAACTGGCAATGGGTGGTGCAAGCTTCAGTGGCCTCCCAACAAAGGCCCTGGCACTATTTTCTTTAATTAATAGCTCTAGTTGGCAGGGGTATTGCATCTGGTCCATATAGGGACTACTGCCCTAGTCAGGGTATGTCAGTTACACATCCTAAATTAACCTGTGCCCGCCCTCTAGTAGCTTGGCAAAGAGGAGGCAAGCTTAACCTGATAGGCAATGTGTAAATTATTTGTGCAACACTTCAACCACAGTAACACAATGAAAACACCTCGAAAAGACCCCACACCACTTTAGAAAAATAGGAAATATTTATCTGAATAGAATGAGACCCAAACAAGAAAAATAAAAATTACATTTGCATTTGTAGTATTGTAAATCACTGTGCTTAAAAAGATGCGGCTCCGCCCTTTCAGGGAGTTATGGTAAGTTCTCTTTAGAGGAGTGCTAGAAATGCATTCGCAATTATAGTTCCAATGCGGTCTCCCAGCCAGAATTGTTTGCAGGGGATCTCAGCTCCCCAGCCCCTCAAGATTGGAAGTCAATCCGGGTGAAAAAACACACAGCAAGCAGCCCAGAGCTGCGGTGCTGGGTCTCGCTGGGTATGCATGCAGGAAGGCTAAGCAGTCGGCCCACTCGCCTCACTCACAGTACTTTGTCGGTGTCTGGACGGCTGTGTGAAGACGAAGAAGTGCTGCATGTGTTGATTTGGTGAACGAAGAAGTGCTACATGGGCAGATTTGATGAATGAAGAATGCTAAACGTGCTGACTTGGTAAATGAAGAAGCACTCATCTCACGCTGACTTGGTAGGTGAAGAAGCGTTCGACTCATGCTGAATTGGTACAAAGAATTACTCGGCCAGCGCTGACTTGGTAGGTGAAGAAGCGCTCAACACGCACTGACTTGGTATGAAGAGTTGCTCGACATGCGCTGGTCAGATGGAGCGTGTTGCACACACAGAGCAGTCAGACACACTATTCCTTTTGAGACACACTGCTACTGGACTCATGGGTGACAGAGTCCGATGGCAGTGGTGCAAAGCTGAAATCTTTGATGGCCCTGAGATTTCCAACAGGGAACTAGCTAGCAAGCCCTTGGAGTTATGGAGATGTCCTTTAAGGTAGTAGAGCAGGAGTAGGCAGCAGGCTAACACAGCAAAGTATGTTACAAAGTGACAGTCCCTCCTAGCAGAGCAATTGGAAGGCAGCAGGCCAACACACAGAGCAGTTAGCAAAGTGGCAGTCCCTTATGGCAGCACTGCTCCTCTTCTGGGCGGTGCCTCCTCAGGACCCCAAAAGTGAACTGATTTTGTGGGGCTTGGGTTACTAGGTCCCTTCCCTTCCTTCCCTGGCTCCAGACACTCTACAGGGGGGTTTGCATCCCTGTGTGTGAGGAGAGATACAGCCCTATTCAGAAGTAGGAGGCAGATCCACCCTCCCACCTAGCCCAGGAAGACTCATCAGCCAGGTGATGGGCCATCAGTATTCAAATGTCACAACCAAGCTCCCTTTGCGTGACTGTTTAGAGAAAATGCACAAAGTCCAGCTGCCACCTACCCCAGACATGCATTGAGAGAAAGGCAGAGGCACGGAATGGTTAAAGTAAGAAAATGCTAACTTTCTAGAAGTGGCATTTTCAGACTTACAGTGTAAAATCCAACTTCCCCATAAGTTGTGATTTTGAATTGTAAATCCAGAGACACCAAACCCCATATTTCTATCTCTTCTCAATTCGAAATTACACTTAAAGGATGTTTAAGGCAATCCCAATGGTAAGCTATGGGAGAGATAAGACTTGCAGTTGTAGAAAATGACTTTAAGAATTTTCCACTACCTGTACATGTTAAACTAAAAGGTACATGCCCATCTCTTGAAATGCGTTGCACCTTGCCCTTGAGGCTAAACAGGGAGACCTTAGGGGTGACATATGTACTAAAAAGGAAAGTTTGGGCCTGGCAAGTGTGTATACTGGCCAGGTCGAAACGGCAGTTTAAAACTGCACTCACTGGTCCTGCAGAGGCAGGCCTGAGAAATATTTGAAGGCTGTTGCAGTGGGTGGCACAATCAGTGCTATTTCCCACTGGTAGCATTTACTTTACATGCCCTGGGCACAGATAGTGCACTTTAATCGGGATTTACAAGTAAATCAGATATCCAAATTGTGGATCAGCCAATGTTACCATGTTTAGAATTCAGAGCACCTGCACTTTAGGACTGGTCAGTAGTGGTAAAGTGCACAGAATCATAAAAGCCAGTAGAAATCAGGATGTTAGAGGGCAAGCAGATATGGGGCAGCTATGCCAAGAATGCCAGGTCTAACACTTAAAAACTCCCTAACACTCTACCACTCCTCTGTAGCATACAAGGATGGTTGAATAGAAAAAGAGCAGTGGGGTCTGGTTCATGAATTGTACAAGTGGTATCCTGAAGTAGTGGTTATCGCAGTAGCTTTTGATTCACCTATCTTGCCAAAGCTTTGGGAGATCTCAAACTCACACACATTATTTCGAAATTAAGGCCCGTATTTATACTTTTTTTGCGCCGCATTTGCGTCGTTTTTTTACGCAAAAACGGCGCAAACTTGCAAAATGCCATTGTATTTTGTAGGTTTGCGCCGTTTTGCGTCAAAAAGCGGCACAAATGCGGCGCTAAAAAAAGTATAAATACAGGCCTAAATAACAGGGATTTTACACATCAAATAAAGCTTTCATTTCTGGTCATTGGAAATGCCAGGATTGCTTTAACAAATACATTTCAGTGTGCAATCAAAGCAGCCCTTCTCATAAAGAGCATTTAAGGGTTCATTTTTTTTTTACAGTTGCTTGTTCTCTTAAAATGAAAACTTTCTATGTATCCAGATGTTGGTATTTTGTTGCTCCTGAATAATTTATTTCAGTAAACATTGGCTGTATATTCATACTGGTCTTAGACCGCTAAACTGGTGTATTATGTACTTTACTCCAAGGCTTAATACCCAGGATATAGTGTGCACAGTGTAAGGCAGGGTGCATTGGTCTTCTATTATTTCAGAGTTTCATTTACCTCCATCTTAGTTAAGCTGCTTGCCAATTCCTGTAACTTTTTACGTACTTTGGTTCAAGATCCCTGGTTAGCCTTCCATATCCTTTGTTCTGTATATATCTATATCATCGTTCTGCGTAATGGACCAAAGCTATTATTCTCTTGCTGGATGACTTGTAAGTCTATCACATCTGCCATGTCTAACAAGTCGTTCAAACTGAGGACCTGATTATGACCTTGGCGGAGGGGACAACTCCATCACAAACGTGACGAATTTCCGCCCACCGTACTACAAGTTCCATTATATCCTATGGAATTTGAAATACGGCGGCAGGATATCCGGCACTTTTGTGACAGAGTAATCCCCTCCTCCAAGGTTGTAATCAGGACCTAAGTCTTTGTAATTTCCTATTGTGAAGCAGTTGTTTACAATGTTGTTACAGCTAAACGTGAGTCTTTCTTCTAGGGTTGGGGGAAATGCTTTGTTCCACCTGGGGAATTGGCAGAAGTTTGGTCACTCCATGATACTCTTTAATGCAGAGTTCTGGCCAAATTTCACCCTTCCCTGTGCAGCTGATTTTTTTCCCACGAGGCTCCAGAAAATACAGCAGGGGACTGAGACTTGATGTTACCTAGCAAGATTTTCTAACCTGGGGCGTTGCTTGTGGTCACAAGCAGTTGCTGTCAGAGGGCTGCCTCTTGAGTAGATTTGCTGCAGCTCAAGTAGATTTTCCAGGCTGGGGTCTTCGAGAAACACCAGGAACCACTGGGGCCAATACGTGTTGGCACCTAGGAGATCCAGAAGCTGGGTTTCAGTAGGGTACTTTGAATCACCGCATACCATGGACACTGTGTGAAAAACATAATAAGAAGCTAGGTAATGATCTAATCAACTGATGCAGCCTGAAACATTAACAGAGACTTTCCTAGTGATCTGTGGTAGAAGTAATATAGACACTGAGCAAATAGTATTCAGCAGGTCAAGAGACCACTCAGCAAAAGGAGAAAGGTGCAGGGAGAGTGATCAATACCTATGGCAAGGATCTGGGAGATGTCTCAATGCATTAATGAGGAATAAGCCTCACATATGTTCTGACTACACTTCCATTCTACGGACGTCCCTGAAAATCTCTCAGCTTGATCACCTGTGTCTGCTTCCAGTAGGTTTGAACCTACCAAGAACTACTGTTAGTGGACTTGTGAGTAGTTTCTCAGGAAAAAATGGTTCTGTAAAAGAAACTTTTGTAAACATCACTTCTTTCTAATGTAATTTGGATGGTCCTTTGTAAAAAAGAAAGGCAAGAGAGGGGTTCAGGAGGAGCACTCGCCTGTGACAACATACCATCTATCTTCTTCCAATGACACTTAGGGCCTGATTACAACTTTGGAGAACGGTGTTAATCTGTCCCAAATGTGACGGATATACCACCTACCGTATTACGAGTCCATTATATCCTATGGAACTCGTAATACGGTAGGTGGTATATCCGTCACATTTGAGACGGATTAACACCGTCCTCCAAAGTTGTAATTAGGCCCTTAATGACTTGTCCTAGATTTACATAGAATGTGTGCAGACACTTGTGTGATGTAACGTGGTGGTGCATTTTGCAAAGCAGTGAGGCAGCAGCATTGATTACATTTACTGTGTAGTATAAATTACTACTCAAAACTTTGACATGACTGCAATAGGATTGGCTTTGCATCACATAGAGGCAACCCCCCATCAAAAGATATCAGACACAAGCAAATATTTAGGGGAATATCGATTGATATTCCCAAGCAGTACATATAGGCAAAAAAGTATATGTGTGAAGGGGACCACATTTGATTAGCAAATTAATAAATCCATCAGGATTTTTGGCAGGAAGAATTAACATTTACGAAATTGCACATTTAGCAAAATTACTGTGCATTTTTTCTAGCACTTTCCTTCTATGTAACATTAAGCTACTTCCGCAAGATGGATGTACTATGCTCAAATTATCACTGGCAATAACAAGAGATCCAGGAGTGTATATGAATTACTTCTTCCCTCCTGGGAGAGAGGAGGTTGGGCGCTTCCAGACTGGTGATTGTATTGTAGGCGGACTCTAAGAAAGAGGTTTTACCACCTGTCTTAAACTTAAGCCCCAGAGCCTGTCTTTTTTACATTTTTTTGTTAGAGAGGTTGACATTATATTTTGTTTAAATGTGAGAATCCATGTTTTTTTGAAGTAGTGAATTTTAAGCCCCTTAAATATTGTATTTAATACAGTTTAAATCAAGTGATACTGGAAAATACCCCTTACTACCTGACAATAGTATTTAATTGGGATATACTTAATCAATCAATCAAACATTTATAGAGCACAGCAAATCACTGGTGAGGGTCTCGAGGTGCTGGAGCTGTATGCTGCTGCAATGAGGAATGATGAATTGACATCCAGGTCTTTAGTTTTCTTCTGAATCGTTGGAGTGACAATTCAGTCCTGAGGTGCAGGGGAAGGTTGTTCTGAACCTTGGCGGGCAGGTGCAAGAAGGAACATCCTCCACTGCTGGCTCGATGGATCAGTGGGGTGTCTGCAAGGGAGAAGGAAGCTATTCGAAAGTGTTTGGTTGGTTGGTGGACGGTCAGGTGTTTGTTGATGTTTGCTGGTTCTTTGTTGTGCAGGGCCTTGTAGGTGTGGGTCAGCATCTCCTGAATTGGGAGCCAGTGCAGTTTTTAGAGATGGGAAGTGATGTGAAGGAGGTTGAGTATGAGTCTTGCCGCTGAGTTCTGTATTGTATGGAGTCTCTTCAGGAGACTGTAGTCCAGTCTGCTGGTGATGAGGGCCTGAATGACGATCCTTCTAGTGTCTGCTGGGAGCCACCACAAGATCTTGTGGAGCATGCAAAGTGTGTGGAAGCAGACGGATGAGACTGCGTCGACTTGTTTCTTCATGGATAGCTTGCCATCCAGTATGATGTTGAGGTTGCAGGCGTGGTCTGTTGGGGCAGGAGCGGGGGGAGTCCTGAGGGTCACCATGTGTCAGTCAATGGCGAGGTTTTGTTCCGAAAGATTTGGTGTTGAGTTTCAGACAGTTGTCCTTCATCCAGTCGCTACGTTCATCATGCATCTGTGGAAGTTAGCTTTTGTGCTGGAGGGATCTATGGACAGTGAGAGGATGAGCTTTGTGTTTTCGGTGTAGGAGATGATGTTGAGTCCATGTGATCTGATGGTGACGGCCAGGAGGATCATGTCGGTGCTGAAGAGGGGACTTCTCAAACGATCTTCTTGGGCTCTGAGGTGATTGGTGGGACACTGATCATTTGGGTTCAGCCGGTGAGGTATGAGGTGATCTGTTTGAGTGTGTTTCCTTGAATCCCAATGTGGTGGAGTCTGTTGATCAGGATGTGATGGGAGACGGTGTCAAATGTGGCAGACAGGTGTAGGAGGATGAGGGCTGCTGTTTCCCCAAGATCAAGAAGAGCTTTGATGTCATCTATGGCTGCAATCAGGACTGTCTCGGTGGTGTGGTTAGCTCGTAATCCAGATTGGGAGGAGTCCAGGAGGTTGTGGTCTTCTAGGTGTTGGGTGAGTTGCTGATTGATCGCTTTCTCAAGGACCTTTGCTGGATAGGGAAGCAGCGAGATGGGGCGATAGTTCTTCAATTTGGATAGGTAGGTTTTTTCAGGAGGGGCCTCACTTCAGCGTGTTTCCAGACCTCCGGGAAGCAGACAGCAGTGATGGATGTATTTAGGACTTTCCTGAGCTCATCATCAATTGTCTTGCTTATGAGGTTGAAGGTGTAGTGGGGGCAAGGGTCCGTGGGTGCTACCAAGTGTACGGAGTTCATGATGGAAACAGTGTCTTGAAAGGTGAGGAGTTCCCAGTGGGTGAGAAAGTGTTGGGGGTTCGTGGTTGTGCATGTGAGCTGGTTGATGCTGTCTGTGGTGGAGGGTTGGCATTAAAAGTTTTTGTACATAGTCTAGATCTTGTCGTTGAAGAAGTCAGTGAGGTTGTCACAAAGTTCCTGGGAGGGAGTGATGTTGTTCTCGGTTGCTGTGGGATTGGTGCACTCCTTCATGATGGCAAAGAGTTTTTCGCTGTGGTTTGTGTTGGCTTTGATGTGGTCTGCTAGTGCGTTCTTAATTGGTTGCTTTCAGGAGGCGGTGATACTGCTTGAGGGTAGTCCTGAAGGCAGTGCAGTTGCATTTAGAGGAGTGCAATTCCTCAGTGAACCAGCTTGCTCTTTTGCTTTGTTGTGTGACCTTGGCTGTCTTTGCGGGGGCTTTGGAATCAGCTCAGACTGTGATCCACTGGGACATATTCTGAGACCCAAGGAACCCATTTTGCAATCCTTAGCTAGAGCTACCAGATATTTTTAAAGTGAGAAATTTAAGTCTTTTGATGCACTAATGTGGCAAGGAAGACTTCTCAAATCAGTGTTTTTTAAATATCTACAGAATAGAAATTATTTTAATAGGGGATCTCTAAGTCAAAATCAGGCTACGCTATGAGGGACACCACTTCTCAAATCATGTTATCAGATACAACATTTAAATATAATAGATTTTAACAATATGTTACTGGAGGACAAGGCAAGCTGGCGTTGAAATGGACAGAGAAATATGCCAATTGAACTGGCATTCCATAAGTCCCAGAATGTGTACAAAGGGCCCTTTCAAAATTGCAAACAGTGTCAATGGAGGCTAAGGTATACACTCTGGCCAGGCAGAACCTATCACTCTAGTCAGGGTAAGCTAGATATAGAAATCAGATAACCTGTCCTCACCATTTAGTAGCTGGGCTCAGAACAGGCAGGCCTATCAAAAGAGACAATGTGTAAAGTATTTGTGCAACATACATACACACAGTAACACAATGAATACACCTCAAAAAGGCTCCACACAGGTTAATACAACTAACTTTCTGTATTGATAACAAAATGAGACCAAAACGATAAAAGAAACAGTCAACACTTTTCAGGATGTATGCATTCACAACAGCAGGTAAAATCACAGTGCAATAAGAATATTTGTTCTTTTAGGTGCTTTCCGGTAATACAAAAGAAAGACAATGGAACTTCTTCACAGTAGGAGTACCAGCATAGTACTTCCCCACGTTTTCAATGTTCTCCAGCCACCCGCCATGTGGCGTAGGCTGGGTGCAGCGACCTCATCGGTTTCGAGAATCACTGTACCTTTTCTCTGGGAAAACAAAAACTTTATTTCGGTGAGTTGTGCTGTGGCTCACTTTGTGGAAGTAGGCGGGTCCAACATTGCCCAGCAATGGTCCGCATTGTGGCTGATGAAACGGGAGGGTGTGGGATCGTCAAGCTGATGCAGACTGACAGGCCGTGAGTTGAGTTTGGAGTTTCTGGCTTGGGCGTTGCAACGTCTCATGTAAAAGCAGGCACTCGAGCTGGCAGAGCCTGGAATGCTCAATCTCAGGGTTTCATCGGAAGAACCTCCCTCAACACTGCAGTGCCAGTGGTAAAAACAGGGTGCACGCTCGGTTCACAAGGTAGGTTGAAGTTCCAACCTGCACTGATTGTTGTCACAAGAACAGTGGCCGGACTTACGAGTGGTAGAGTCCCCCGAGCAGCAGTACACAGATGAAGTCTTTGATGGCCCTATGATTTCAAAAACAGGAGGCAAGCCAGTAAACCCTTGGAGAGCACTTAGATTCATCAAAGCACAGCACAAAAGTAACAGGCAGCAGGACAGCACAGCAAGGCAGGTCGCAAAGTGTAGTTCCTCCTGCAGCTCAACAAGCAGTAGGCCAACACAGCAGAGCAGATAGCAAAGTGGCAGTCTCTCCTGGAAGCATAGCAGTTCCTTCTGGTAATGTGCAGATGTAGAGTCAGTGATGTCTGTTTACATGTAAAAAAAAGTATCTGATCTTTGGGGAACCGAGATCCAGTACCTATACCCAAAAGTGCCTTTGATGTAGGGAATGACATCAAAGGAACTCTCTGAAGGGCACAAGGATCCCTTTCAACCCTGCTCTGTCTGCCAGGCTATCAGTGGAGGTAATATGTCCTTTGTGTGGGGTCAGGTCTCTACCCTTTGAAGTGTGTGAGCCCCTCTCATCCTTCCTGCCCATGAAGAGCGATCAGTATGCAGATAAATTCAGATGCCCTTGATTGTCCTGTGTTGTGGCTGTCTAGAGGAAGTACACAAAGGTAGCTATTACCCATCCCAGCCATGTTTTGGTGACAGGCTGTCAGGAACACAGAGCAGTAAGCACAGAGAAATGCCCATTTTCTAAAAGTGGCATTTCTGAAACAGTAATGTTAAGTCCAACTTCACCAGTGAAGAGGATTCATCATTACCATTATAAAGATATGAAACATGACAAAGCTGCTTCTTTCTGATCAGGAATTACAGCTTAAAAGTATATTCAAGGATTCCTCGTGCTAGCCTGTGAGAGAAGCAGGCCTCACAGTAGTGAAAAACAAAATAGGCTTTTTGTCTTTACCAGGATATGTAAAACATAAATGTACTTGTCCTACCTTTTGCTCACATAGCACCCTGCCTTTAGGATTACTTAGGGCCTACCTTAGGAATGAAATATACATAATAAAAGGAGAGTTTAAGGCTTGGCAAGTAGTTTTAAATGCCAATTAAAAGTGGAAGTACACTGCACACATGCACCCTTCAATGGCACTAGTAGCATTTGAAGTACAGGCCCTGAGTACACGGTATACCACTTTACAAGAGCCTTATTAGTAATTTAAGTATGCCAATCAGGTATACACCAATGTCATCATGTTTAGGAGAGAATCACAAGCACTTTAGCACTGGTCAGCAATAGTAAAGTGTTCAAAGTCCTTAGGCCAACAAAAATGATCAGCAAAACGGAGATGCAAAAGGCAAAAAGTCAGGGGAAGGACCACCCTAAGGATGAAAGGTCTAACAGCAGTCCTTCTATATCACACTATATTTTACTTTCATGTATCTAAGGATCAAGGATTATGTCTCAGATGCTCAACCTAATCAGCTGGTAAGCTGCACATGTATGTATTTGACCTGCTAGAGCTTTGGACATATATAATGTGCTCAGTTTCATGCCAGAAAATGTATTTTACTTAGAAACCTACATAGTCATTTGCTAAAAAATGAATTAAGCGCCACATATGACATTATTATCAAGCTATTTTGACAAAAGGTTAGACAAAAGGGGTCTAAAATGTATATAAAGATAGAGATTTCTTAAGTGAGAGAAAAATACAAATTTGTCAGTAAACATTGGAATGCACAAAAAATTACAAAGCATATAGGGGCCTATTTACAAGCCCCTGTGGCACAGGGCAGCTCAGCAAGTGTCTTGCTGCATTGCCCTGAGCCACCGGGAAAGGGTATAGAATGCGCCATATCTCCAAGATACAGTGCATTTCTGTCCTCTCCCCCCACGCTGGTGCTAAATTTAGCTGCCTAGCACCAACGCAGGCACCCTTGCACCATAGTGCAAGGGTGCCTGCGTTGCAGGGAATGATTGTTTGTGTGTAGGAAGGTGTTCCTTCCTGCACAGAAACAATCAATAATGGCGATTATTTATTTCTATGTGTGCTGCAGAATGCAGCACACATAGAAGTAGCAATTCGCCATTATTTAAAGATTGTTCATGTGCAGCAAGGGACACCTTCCTGCACATAAACAATGGCTTAGGGCCTGATTACAACTTTGGCGGAGGGGGTTAATCCGTCCCAAATCAGACGGATATCCCTCCCACCCTATTACGAGTCCTTTATATCCTATGGAACTCGTAATATGGTGGGCGGGATATCTGTCACATTTGGGATGGATTAACCCCCTCTGCCAAAGTTGTAATCAGGCCCTTAATGGTGTTTTGCGTTTTCTATGTGTGCTGCAAAATGCAGCACACATAAAAAAGCAAAAATGAGAAGAAATAAAACTATTTCTCCTCCTTGCGTCAATCTAACGCCACCCATGGGGTGGCGTTAGTTTTTAGCGCTGCCTCAGATTTACGATTTCTCGAAAATCTGGGGCAGTGTCAAAAGCAATGGGTGTTGCTTGGAAACGCCCACAGCAACACCCATTGCACGCCCCTTCACCACAGAAAACTGCATCCGGGGGCCATGTTTACAAGGCAGTGTTAAGCCACGCCTTCTAAATGTGGAAATAGGCACAGCGCCACAGGAGCGTCGCTAAAAGTGATGGTCCGCTGGCATTTAGGGCTTGTAATTAAGCACCATAGTGTTGTAATTAAGAGAAACAAAACAACATGTACAGCTCCACCTAATGTTTTTGGAGAGGAAGTCAATCCACGTCTACAATGTCTGAAGTCTTTTCTACTGTTTTGGACTTCTAAATAGCTTCATACTATAAGGTAGTAAATGACTAGCAGGGCTAAAATAATCCATTACACATCATGTGTGTGTGGCGTTCTGTTATTTTATGAATTTTTTGGTTTGTTAATGTTGTATGCTTCGATAAAGCAACTTTCAAGTGTGGTTCTGAGTTCTGCGCAGTGGCACAACAAAGGCCCCCGCTGCCCCTGTGGTGCGAAGGAGGGCCTCAGAGCTCCAGGGGGCTGCTTCAGCACAATACCCTGGCCTGAGAGCTCCTGTGTGAGCCCGGGAGAGGGGGATTGGGGAGGGAGCCTCCATGTACTTTGCAGGGGGACCCATGACGTTTCCCACTGTCTCTGCGTTCTCGATCCCTAAAGCAGTTGCCTTGCAGGGCTGCAGACTGGGAAGCACGCTGGTCGTTCCTACATTACTGCTTTCAACTTGAATAAAGAAGATTTTCTATCGCAAGTCAGTTTCGATTGTTTACCATAAAAGTGTGCCCCTCAGAGCCCTCATTAACTAGGGGCTGCACACTAGCATTAAAAAAGAAACACAACATTTCCATGACAAATACAGCCTTCTTTCCCCCATTAAATGAGCCATCCAGTGAATGATGTCACTAAAATTCTCAAAACCGAAGCAGATATCATCACACAAAGCAACATTCTGAAATGTATTACTAGAGATGTAGAACTGGGTAAAGCCAACTGCTGTTTCGTCTGCGCCAGATAGGCCCTGTAAATTATATGAGTTCTAGGATTTTTGTTTTCCACCTCGGGCAAAAGTGCATCCTCAGCAGAAAAGTAACACCATCAGGGAGAAACACTCAGCTCTTAAATTGCTTAACACGGTGACTTGAATAAAGCAATCAACAGGTGAAAGGTGGACAGCTAATTTCTATTCTGCATGTTTCATTTTTATTAGATTTTGATCGAGTTGCAAATGATTTTGTTTGTTCAAATCTGTAATTTTTTTCAACAGGAAGTGGGTTGTGTGTGCAAATATGGCAAATACGCTGAAAACACTGCAGAATCCCATCATATCAGTGATCTGGCTAATTACATCTTTTTGAAATGCATGTACTTAAATTATATCTTTAGGACTTAGTTGTTTTAATGTAAGTTAATCTTTTCAAATTCAATCTCTTAGGGCCTCACTAAGAGTTTAGTGGACAGGGGACTCCACCACAAACGTGGCAGAATACCTAGTCTGCCAAATTGACAGTCTGTCCTCTCTCTTTATAGTCAGGCAGACCACCATGTTTTTGCCGACAGTCCCCCTCTGACTCCACTAGAGGAAACCTTTAATTGACAGCATGATGGACTTGGTGCAAGTACTTCAGACTGCCCACCCTATTTAGAGTGGACAGTCTGTGGTACTTTCTTTTCGGGCCATCCATGGTAAATCTGGCGGTCCTGAACAGAAACATAGAAAAATTACTCCCACACACTGGTAGAAAAGTCAGAGGGGGTAAATGTCAGTAGTAGTTTGGTTTGCACAAACAAACTCCCACTTTGTGAGTTTGTTTTTCTTAAAACAAGATAGCTTTCTGAGACATGATGGCTGCTCAGTAAATTTCAGTGCCTTCAGAGAAACCATCTAGGTTGCTGCTCCTTTGAAGGCACAGAGTTATCCATAAGGCCAGTGGAGATCTCTAAATATGGCATACATTAGTTCACCAGGGTAGCAATGATATTTACTTCCACCACCCTGGTGGCCAGCAGGACCTCTGCCAAACTCTAATGACGCCTTCAATTTTCTTATGAGTCCTTTAACCCTGCCTCCTACGTTCAGCATACCAGAGCTTTGATTACGACTCATTAATTCCATCTAAGGTAAAACATGGTATTGATGTTTTGATCCTATGATAAAGTGAATTCAAATTGTTACCTCGAAACAATTGCAGATGTGTTCCCCCACATCACGCATACCTTTATTAGACATTGAAGTTATATATCCTACCAAAGAACATAAGACTCATTCCTCATATCTTCTGAAAAGACCTAAGGACTCACCTCTTTGCAATAACTGTCCCAGACTAATTTATTCTTAATTTCTACCTCAATACGATGACTTCCTGTCAATCCGAAGGGAATTGTTCACTCTTATTTTTTATTGTAAATTGCTATGCTGCCCATGTCCCAGAACAGGGCTAAATAAATACATGTAATAAAGATTTAAAAAAATAATTACGAATTAGTGTTTAATTGCATCACTGAAGACCATGGGAAAATCAGACTGGAAACCATTCCATCATCTGTTGAGTTCAGACATCACTACTATCATAAGAAACTGCAGGAAGGGACTGTACATTCAAACTTACAACGTCAGTGACAGACTCGTAACTTTGAATTAGTTGTGTAACTATCTCAAATAATTATGTAAAAGGCTCATGGATCAAGTGTGGCTGTCAATGAACTGTAAATTCTTATTGGATATTTTCAAGTTTTAATTGTACTTGTCTTCATAGTTACGCCAATTTACAGTTTTGCAAAAACGAGCACAGGCAAGACATATAAAAAACGCAGGGCATTTAATGAGTTGAACAACCTGGGAAAATGTCACCTCAATAGGACAAATGTGCTAAAATTGATCTATTCCAGCTACAAAATAATGTTCACCATAATTAGGGACCTAATTAAAAAGCAGTGGGAGTAACACTGTCTATACAGTGTGTTAGGTGATACAACAAAGTTAGAATTGTTTTACTTTTAATTTCTGACTCACTTTGACATGTTTTCCTTTTTGAAGCTGTGGCTCATTTGCAAAGTTTGTCTTGGCTAACAAATATATCGGAGCAAACGCCCACATCAGTACTTTTTTAGTAAAATATCACACGTTTCCATGAGATTGTATTGTGCAATTGTACTCTATTCTCTTTATTTGAGATATCCTGAATAACACTCTTAAAGTTCTTTGCCTTATAACCTGGTTACTGGAGTTGATACTGAATTGAAGAATGAAATGATGGATGGATGAGTGGATGAATACATGAATGAATGAATGAATGACAAAATGGCCTTTCGCTGTTCATCATTGTTAAATTAATTTCTTCTAAGTGCTACCTTACATGCAATCTTGGAAAGGGGATTTTCCTGAGAACAGCAGGGCCCCTGTTCAGTTCCAATGCACTCTGAACACTTAAACATAGACCTCTAGAATCTGTATGTGGTGATCCGTGGCAGCTGGTGATGTTTGAAACCTGTGGGGCATAATACTTGCCAGGAGTTCACCTCTTATTCTCAAAATTAGCTTTGAGAGGTCCCCAAAGTCAGACTTTTGTTATGAGCTCACTCTTGCCAAAAATTACATACAATATTCCAGTACCAGAATATTGCCATTGATACTGCCCATATAACAGGGTTGGTCTGAATGGTTATGGTTGTTGCTATGAAACTTATAGATAACACGTTCACCCAAAGGTACCATGGTGCTAATACTCCAGGGAGAGTAGAAAAGACACCAACAGAAATGATGTGTCAGAGCTAAATGCTTTCCTGAACAGTCAAGTTTTAATTGTGAGTTGTGAATGAAGGCAAATCCAAATATGCAAGGGAAGGGAGTTCTAAGCTTTGAAGCCTAAAACAGAGAACCTATGCTCAACCATCCTGGCCTTATAAAACCCTGGAACTACTACAAAAGTGGCCTTAGAGAAGCACAGGGTTTTACTAGGAGTGTATCTGATAATACTCTCCACACAGAAATCCGGAGCTATTCCATGAGTGGCGTTAAAAACCAGACAACACAATTCAATGTGTTGTGCCACAGGGAGCCTAAGAAGTTGTTTTGGCATCAGAGGAGTATGTGTTATTAGAAGGTCACATTCTGGCACCCTCAAATGGATGCTGCTGACATATTCTAAGTGTTCCCCAATAAATGCCGTCATATTAATTTTCATGGCTTCCGCAGAAAAGTACGAATTAAGGTTCCTCACTGTCCAGTGGGTAAAACCCCTTTAGAGACCACACTGTGAGCTTGTGTTCTCAATAACAACTGCTGATCCTCCAGGATACGCAGACGTTTCACCATGTCCTTAGGTGTAGGAAAAAGGCCAAATTCACAGGGCCAGTATTGATTCGTCCAGGCTCTCAAGTCCCCATTGAAGACCACTATTTTAGTCTTCTCCACATTAAGCTTCAAAGAGTTGTCCTTCATCCTTCCATAGGTAAAAATGCATAAGTCTTTGAAACAGTGATTGTGACTCACTCTGGTTATTCAAACAAAGTAGAATCTGGGAGTCATCAATATAGTTAAAAATGTGAAAAACTTTTTTTACCAATTCCTTAATCAAAAGTTGCACATAGATATTAAACAAATGTAGTGAGAGAGCAGAACTTTGACATACTCCACAATCAGCATTTACTTCTGCCACTTTAAAGGGAGGTACATGTTCTGCTTGAGTTATACTGCAGAGAATCAAACTGAGCCAAGCATATGTTGTTTTTACAAAACCCACAGCTCATACATGTTGAAGAAGGCTCCCGTAGTCTACCATATCAAAAGCTGCAGATATGCCTAGTAATATCAGGCTCAAAATTACCATGTCAAAAATTACCTCCTGTATTTCAAAGCCAGAATTGTATCATGGTATGTTCCCTCCAACCTGCCCCCTCAGCCTCAATATGTCATGGCTGCCCTCCCAGAGGCAAATAATTAGCGCCTGTATTCCAGCACTAGTAATTTGCCTTGGGTGTCATCCCTTACACCAAAAACTACCTTCAGTGTACCGTGACAAGGATTTCCTCTAGTATGCAAGTGCCAACATTTTTGCACAGTGGCCCCTGTGCCAAGAATTACTTCTAGTATATGAATACCTGCAATTTCCCATGGTTGCCCTTTCTTAGGCCAAGAGATATCTCCAAAATTACAGTAGCAGCTTGTGACCTTGGGTGCCACCATCAGCCCAGAATAATATTGAGTATGCCCTGGCCAGTGGCAGACACACAATCATAACACACAAACAAGCAGACACACTCTTATTCACTCACACTCTCTCACTCACACTCACTCAATTTCTAATTTACTGTCTTCCTCCCCACTCTAACTCACACTCTCTCATGTACTCATTTTCACTGATACTCACTCCCTCACACATTCACTCTCTTCCTTAACTCACACATTCTCACTTACTCATGCCCACTCACGCTCACTCCCACCTACTGTTTCTCACACACAAACATACACATATTCATTGGTTCTCACTGTCACAAATCCACTGACACACACACCCTTTCACACTAACACCATTTATATGTACTGTCCTGACCCACTTCCACTCCCTCTTACAATCACCATTCACTCATTCTTTGTAATACACTTACACTCCTTCACTTTCTCCCTGCACTCACTTTCACTTATTCAGACAGCCTCTCAAACTCAGTTTCATTCACTTTTACTCTCTTCAACACTCTTAAATGTATAATCACACACACCCATTCACTCAATTTTGTTCACTCTCTATCATTCACAAACACACTCACAAATACATAAAGAAATAATGTATTTTTACTTACCCTTGCTTCCTTTACTGATAACTCAGAGGTTCCAAGGTAGCAGAAGAGCAGAAATCTGGCACTGGATAGGAACTAGCAAGCAATGATTCCCAACTGTGAGCCAGAGAGAGCAGCAAGGCATGGTTTGACTCGTCTCAAATCCTCACCCAGCTTCTTGGTAGGACTGGAAGCCCAGCCCTCTAGAGAAGCTGGGACAGTGCTGAGGATCGTGCCCCTGCTACTCTGTGTGGATTCTGATTGGCTTCAGGGACACACTAATGTGTGCCCTGGCAGCTATATTTTGGCAGATACATATAAAAACTTACCTCTGCTCCCACACCGCACTGAGCCAAGCTGCTCCTCTCCTCACCTTCATCCGGATGCTGCAGGCACAGGCTCCCAGCCTGCCCTGCAGCCAATCCTGATGCTGCTCAAAGCAGCAGCAGGATTGGCTGTGAGCACCCTGCCAGGGTGCTCCCAGGCAGACTGGAGACTGTGCAGGCTCTCTCAAGCCCGGCAACTGTGTTGTCGGGCTTAAGAGAGCCTACTGCGCATGTGAGTTTGGCCGTCCGGAGAATATATTTAGCTTGTCTCACTGTAGTGGCAGACATCTTGGTGTTGGACATTAGAGCACTAGTGTTCAAATCCCCTTCACCAAGAGACATAATGCCACGAGGCCTACTGATATACTCATGGATCCTCAGTACTGCAGCCTGCTCATCATTCAATCTACTGCTGTCTGCTGTACAATATCCACTGTTTCTGCAAGAACCTGACCTTTAGCTACACTGAGTAAGTGAACCTGCATCCCCTATTAGGTAACACCGCAAATAAACTGATTTGAAAAAGAAACCTTGTATCTGAAAGTGTTGCACTAAGCACCTATGAATCACAAATTTGTGTGCATGTCGTTTTATATATATTTTCAGCATTTCAGGAATGTAGTTGAAAAAGTAGCACTTTGTAAATCTTTAAGTAAAAATTACCTGTCGGTGGGAGAAGCACTAAACTGGACCCACCAGCAGA
Source organism: Pleurodeles waltl (assembly GCF_031143425.1). Taxonomy (NCBI): domain Eukaryota; kingdom Metazoa; phylum Chordata; class Amphibia; order Caudata; family Salamandridae; genus Pleurodeles; species Pleurodeles waltl. The sequence continues at coordinate 1,131,222,684 of NC_090448.1, forward strand.
ATCGATGAATATCAACCTCACCTCTGAACGCTCAGTGCACAACCAAGAAGTACATTACCTAGGAGCCATTCCCACTGTCAAGAGGAGTAGATAAGAGAGAAAGAGACTGGTCAGGATTGGAAATATAGCACCGCTTGAACAATTAGCTATCAATAGGCATGAGATAATGCCTAATGAATATTTTAAGACATGTTTAATGACAAACATGAACACACACATTTTCTATACATACGTTTGAAAGCAACCTCTCAACATGTAGTTCCTGGTGCCAGGCTCAAAGGGATGCTCTCTTGCCTGTTTGTTATTGGTCTTTTATTTATTTTTGTGCCCTTTTGGACCATATGGAACACATAAAAGCTGGTTAACATATGTTTTATGAAAATGAATGTTAATTTTCTATCCATTACAGTCATTTCATCTTACAGTTATTACCTCATTACCAGAGTAGATAACTTGCACATGACATATTAGCAGTATAGGAGTTTCTCATAATAAAAGAGGTTATATGTAGTATAGTTCAACTAAGTTAGTACAGTTCTATTAACCTTTGCCATCTCTTCTTTTGCCCATTCTAGTGGTTTAGAATCGCTATCTGCTATAGGTTATGTGCAGTGCAAGTGCAACAATGGCATTAGTGGTTTTCACAACATGCTTAGATGTACTTTTGAATGTGATCTAGGTCTTTCTCTATCTGACTCTACAAGATTGCTGCCGAAATTCAGTGTTCCCACAAGTCTTTGGAGCTCTTGGGTCTGAGAGAACTCTATCCGCCAGGTACTTGAACATCTGGAAGATGTAGTGAGTAGTAGCAGTAAGATGTGATGGGGATTCCATCATCTAATACCACCTGATCCCTTTGGCCTCCCCCATGTGTGACTGGTCTATACATATTTGCTTGACCTTGTCTGCAATCTGCTCTTACTACCTATATTCAGGTGTCATAAAGCTCCTGAACTGTGGTTTGCAGCATCAGCTGAACTCTCTGCCCTGGAGGGAGGACTCACATGTCTAAATCCTATATTGATTGACCTATTGATTTACTTATTAATGTAGCAAAGCATGTCCAACAGTCTGAGTGCACTTCACAATGAACCAAACAGATGCGAGCAAAAGAGCTCTAAAATACTGAACCACGTTGTTACACCTGGCATCCTTGACGTGGGTCCCCCCCCACTTTTTGCATTCTAACATCCTGTTTTTCTGACTTCATTTTTGCTGGCTTTAGGATTCTGTGCACTTTACCATACTAACCAGTGCTAAAGTGCAGGTGCCCTTTATTCTACAACATGGTGATATTGGCTTAGCCACAATTGACATATTTAATTTACTTGTAAATCCCTAGTAAAGCGCACTATATTTGCCCAGGGCCTGTACATTAAATGCTACTGGTGGGCCTTCAGCACTGATTGTGCCACCCAACATAGTAGCCCTGTAAACATGTCTCAGGCCTGCCACGGCAGAGTCTCTGTGTGCGTTTTAAAATTGCCATCTCGACCTGGCATGGGAACCCACTTGCCAGGCCGAAAACATCCTTTTTAGTAAATTTAAGTCACCCCTAAGGTAGGCCCTAGTTAGGCATAAGGACAGGGTGCAGTGTATTTAAAAGGTTAGACAAATACTTTAACATGTCCTCGTAGGAAAAAAATATTAAATTCGTTTTTCACTGCTACTGCAAGGCCTATCTCTCCTATTGGTTAACATTGGGGTTATCTTGAAGCAATTAAAGCAGCCTGTAAGTGTAACTTCCAATTGGGAAAATATACAAATTTGGAGTTTGGTATCTCTGGGCTCACAATTTAAAACCACAACTTATGGTGAAGTTGGATTTTAAATTGTAAGTCTGAAAATGCCACCTTTAGAAAGTTAGCCATTCTGTGGCCCTGACTGTCTCTGAATACACATCTAGGGCGAGTGACAGCTGGGCTTTGTGCATTCCCTCTAGACAGTCCCATGCAAAGGTAGCTGGGGTGTGACATTTACATACCGACGGCCCATCACCCGGATGGTGGGTCTTCCTGGGCTAGATGGGAGGAAGAAACTGACATTTACACATGAATAGGGCTGTGTCTGTCCACACACAAAGAGCTGCATAACCCCCTGTAGAGTGTCTGTAGCCAAGGAAGGAAGGGCAGGGACCCTGTACACTTCAAAGGAAGCTCTTTGAAGTCTCTCCACTTGAAAGGCTCAACTGGGTATAAGTACTGGACCCAAAACGCCACCAAATCATAACTCTGCTGGAACCAAGGACATTCTGCCAGAAGGAAGAGCTGCTGTACTTTATGAGGGACTGCCGCTTTTCTAACTGCATTGCTGTGTTGGCCTGCTGCCTGCTGATCGCTGTGCTGCAGGGGGTTCTGCCACTTTGCTACCTGCTCTGCTTCTTACCCGGGAGTGAGAAGGACTGGTCCTGTTGACTACATTCTTGAACCCAAAGGTTTGCTGGATTGCCTCCTGTTCTGGAAGGCTCAGGGCCATCAAAGACTTCCCTCAACCCTGCTTCAGCTGCTGGACTCTGTCACTGGGAGTCCTGCCCTGCCAAGAGGTGACAATCCGGTCCTGGGCCTTGAGTGTAGACTCTGCACCTGTTTTTCTTCAGAAATCAATGCATTTAAGCTGCTCGAACAGACACAGTATCCTCTGACACCAACGACGTGCCCCTTCGATGCCAACGCAGTGCTGATTTGATGATGATGCGGGTCCCACTTGCGAGGCTCAAAGATACGCAACACTGATCCAAAGACATCACTGCGCGGCTTGAAGATGACACATCACCTGCACCAAAAGGGGTTAGACAATGACAGAGGACCTGACTGAGAGGCTCGCCAAATGATCTATCTACCAGACTGCATGAATCAGAACCAACACATTGGTCCTCATTACGCCAAAGCTGTGGGCACCAAAAGACCGCCAGTGCTGGTTGTCTTAAGACCGCCGCATTACGACTGACAGCAGTCGTGATGGCGGCCGGCAGGGAAGAGCCGGCTCCACCGCCGGCACTGCCATGCCAAAAGGACGCCACACACCATATTACGACTCGTAATATGGCGTGGGGGTGCCATGATGGCGGGACGCTGCCAGCAGTAGAAGTGCCGGGACCCGTCCCCTCCCGGGCTACCTCTTTGACGGACGAAGTAAGTGATTGTCTGACAGGGGAGGAGTATGGAGGGGTGTGTGTGCGTGTGCGAGTGTCGTGAATGCGGGGGGAGGTGGGTGTGTGTATGTTGGTGAATGCTGATGGATGGGGTGAGTGCGTGTGTGGAGTGCGGAAGGGGGAGTGAATGGGTCTATGCGGTGCGGGGGTAAGGAGGTGTGAATGGATGCATGCGGGCAAGAGGGGAAAGGGGCGTGAATGTGGGTATGCACTGGATGGGAGAGGGGGAGTGAATGCGTGCGTGTCAGGGGTGTTTGTGTATGTATGTCAGTGTAAATGGGTGTGTATGTTGTGCTTGCGTGGGTGAGTGGGGGTGTGTTTGTTTGTAATTGTAAATTGTAATCGTATTTATATAGCGCTTACTACCCCTGACGAGGCGTCGAAGCGCTTTTCGATGAGTAGCACGCTACTCCGGTACCCAACAAGAATTAGTGATGGATTAGTATGATTTAAATAAGGAGTACAGTTTTAGTATTATTATGAGTTAATTTGAGTTGCGGATATGAGAGTTTGTTAGTTAGATTGACTGGAGTAATGGAGGGGTGGAGGAGGAAAGAAATCCAGAAGTGTTAGTTGGGAGTTTATCCTTCATTTACTCAATCCAAAGGCTTGAGATGAATAAAAGGGGAGCGGAGGAGAAAGAGGATGTGGAAGGGTTATGGAGAGCATAGTAGCAGGGTGAGATGAATGCAGGAGAATTTAGTAGGGTTGTGTGGGAGGTCACAGACGTAGAGTGAGGTTTGGTGAGTTAGATGTGGAGGTGGAGGGAAGAGCTTAGGCAGAGATATTTAGGAGATGAAAGTGGTCGAAGGGATTTGGGATGAGTCCGAGTGAGAATGGAGGATAGTTTGATAGAGACATGACATAAGAGTGATGAGTAGATAAGTGTGATAAAAAGAGAGCAGAAATTCATAGATATCTAGTATAACAACCCATGCAATGATCCACAAACATGCCAGGCACAGAAACAACATATACACATACATACACATATATATATATATATATATATATATATTTATACACACACACACACACATGAATACACACACATATGCACATACAATACATAATTAGAATCATGGGTAAAAAATACTTAGTCAGACAGGTTTAAAAGAGTGTGTGTGTATTTTATTGTTATTGGTTTAGTTTCTGTAAAATGAGCATCGTGGTCTACCCAACCGGAGTATTTTCTACGAGTATGTCAGTAATCGTTACCTGTCATGTTTTATACGCCCTGTTTATATTGTACACTAGGGGTACGTGATGGGCCACGGGGTAAACGTCTCCAGCAACCTTGTGTGCCTTTGGCAATGTTATTGTTACTAGTGCGTCTTTGTGGAGATGTCCTCGTGCTTCTGAGCATCAACAACGCACCACCGGAATCGGCGGTAAACGCATTGGGGTCGTTTTGGAAAGCTGTCCATCATCCTGGTAAAAGGCGGGAATTCCTTTACCTACTTCGAGGGTGGACGGGGCGTGGCTCAGCGGGCGGAGCTTACAGGTGCTTTATAAAGGGAGAACCTTCTACTCTGTGTCTCCAGCAGAAGAAGATAGAACCCGCGCGTCACAGTCAGATACAGATTACGCTCCAGTACATCATTAGTTCACCTCCAGGAAGGATTCTAGATCTTTTTCTGCTATGGGATCTCTGAGCGCACAGCCTTGCTTTATCTTTGCCAAGCCCAAGAGTTAGGGTGGCTTGTCCTTTCCAGAAGCTGACCTTCAACTGCGGCATCTGCTACGTTTATATTTCTAAGTGCTTCCTTTGAGGTTTAGTTTCTGTAAAATGAGCATCGTGGCCTACCCAACCGGAGTATTTTCTACGAGTATGTCAGTAGGCGTTTCCTAGCATGTTTTATATGCCCCGTTTATATTGTACACTAAGGGTACGTGATGGGCCACGGGGTAAACGTCTCCAGCAACCTTGTGTGCCTTTGGCTATGTGATTGTTACTAGTGCGTCTTTGTGGAGATGTCCTCGTGCTTCTGAGCATCAACAACGCACCACCGGAAATCGGCGGTAAACGCAGTGGGGTCGTTTTGGAAAGCTGTCCATCATCGTGGTAAAAGGCAGGAATTCCTTTACGTACTTTGAGGGTGGACGGCGCATGGCTCAGCGGGCGGAGCTTACAGGTGCTTTATAAAGGGAGAACCTTCTACTCTGTGTCTCCAGCAGAGGAAGATAGAACCTGCGCGTCACAGTCAGATACAGATTATGCTCCAGTACATCATCAGTTCACCTCCAGGATGGATTCTAGATCTTTTCTGCTATGGGATCTCTGAGCGCACAGCCTTGCTTTATCTTTGCCAAGCCCAAGAGTTAGGGTGGCTTGTCCTTTCCAGAAGCTGAGCTTCAACTGCGGCACCTGCTACGATTATATTTGTAAGTGCTTCCTTTGAGGTTTAGTTTCTGTAAAATGAGCATCCTGGCTTACCCAACCGGAGTATTTTCTACGAGTATGTCAGTAAGCGTAACCTAGCATGTTTTTATACGCCCCGTTTATATTGTACACTAAGGGTACGTGATGGGCCACGGGGTAAACGTCTCCAGCAACCTTGTGTTCCTTTGGCAATATGTTTGTTACTAGTGCGTCTTTGTGGAGATGTCCTCGTGTTTCTGAGCATCAACAACGCACCACCGGAATCGGCGGTAAAACGCATTGGGGTAGTTTTGGAAAGCTGTCCATCATCCTGGTAAAAAGGCGGGAATTCATTTACCTACTTCGAGGGTGGACGGGGCGTGGCTCAGCGGGCGGAGCTTACAGGTGCTTTATGAAGGGAGAAACCTTCTACTCTGTGTCTCCAGGAGAGGAAGATAGAAACCGTGCGTCACAGTCAGATACAGATTACGCTCCAGTGCATCATCAGTTCACCTCCAGGAAGGATTCTAGCTCTTTTCTGCTATGGGATCTCTGAGCGCACAGCTGTGCTTTATCTTTGCCAAGCCCAAGAGTTAGGGTGGCTTGTCCTTTCCAGAAGCTGAGCTTCAACTGCGGCACCTGCTACGATTATATTGTACACTAGGGGTACATGATGGGCCACGGGGTAAACGTCTCCAGCAACCTTGTGTGCCTTTGGCAATGTTATTGTTACTAGTGCGTCTTTGTGGAGATGTCCTCGTGCTTCTGCGCATCAACAACGCACCAAGTGAATCGGCGGTAAACGCAGTGGGGTCGTTTTGGAAAGCTGTCCATCATCCTGGTAAAAGGCGGGAATTCCTTTACCTACTTCGAGGGTGGACGGGGAGTGGCTCAGCGGGCGGAGCTTACAGGTGCTTTATAAAGTGAGAACCTTCTACTCTGTGTCTCCAGGAGAGGAAGATAGAAACTGCGCGTCACAGTCAGATACAGATTACGCTCCAGTACATCATCAGTTCACCTCCAGGAAAGATTCTAGATCTTTTTCTGCTATGGGATCTCTGAGCGCACAGCCTTGCTTTATCTTTGCCAAGTCCAAGAGTTAGGGTGGCTTGTCCTTTCCAGAAGCTGAGCTTCAACTGTGGCACCTGCTACGATTATATTTGTAAGTGCTTCCTTTGAGGTTTAGTTTCTGTAAAATGAGCATCGTGGCCTACCCAACCGGAGTATTTTCTACGAGTATGTCAGTAAGCATAACCTAGCATGTTTTATACGCCCCGTTTATATTGTGCACTAAGGGTACGTGATGGGCCACGGGGTAAAACGTCTCCAGCAACCTTGTGTTCCTTTGGCAATGTGATTGTTACTAGTGCGTCTTTGTGGAGATGTCCTCGTGCTTCTGAGCATCAACAACGCACCACCGGAATCGGCGGTAAAACGCAGTGGAGTCGTTTTGGAAAGCTGTCCATCATCCTGGTAAAAGGTGGGAATTCCTTTACCTACTTCGAGGGTGGACGGGGCGTGGCTCAGCGGGCGGAGCTTACAGGTGCTTTATAAAGGGAGAACCTTCTACTCTGTGTCTCCAGCAGAGGAAGATAGAAACCTGCGCGTCACAGTCAGATACAGATTACGCTCCAGTACATTATCAGTTCACCTCCAGTATGGATTCTAGATCTTTTTCTGCTATGGGATCTCTGAGCGCACAGCCTTGCTTTATCTTTGCCAAGCCCAAGAGTTAGGGTGGCTTGTCCTTTCCAGAAGCTGAGCTTCAACTGCGGCACCTGCTACGTTTATATTTGGAAGTGCTTCCTTTGAGGTTTAGTTTCTGTAAAATGAGCATCGTGGCCTACCCAACCGGAGTATTTTCTACGAGTATGTCAGTAAGCGTTACCTAGCATGTTTTATACGCCCCGTTTATATTGTACACTGAGGGTAAGTGATGGGCCACGGGGTAAACGTCTCCAGCAACCTTGTGTGCTTTTGGCAATGTGATTGTTACTAGAGCGTCTTTGTGGAGATGTCCTTGTGCTTCTGAGCATCAAACAAACGCACCACCGGAATCGGCGGTAAACGCATTGGGGTCGTTTTAGAAAGCTGTCCATCATCGTGGTAAGAGGCGGGAATTCCTTTACCTACTTCGAGGGTGGATGGGGCGTGGCTCAGCGGGCGGAGCTTACAGGTGCTTTATAAAGGGAGAACCTTCTACTCTACTCTGTGTCTCCAGCAGAGGAAGATAGAACCCGCGTGTCTCAGTCAGATACAGATTACGCTCCAGTACATCATCAGTTCACCTCCAGGATGGATTCTAGATCTTTTCTGCTATGGGATCTCTGAGCGCACAGCCTTGCTTTAGTTTCCAAAGAAACTATAAATAAATAGAAATATACATATAATCTGAAAAAAATAATTATCCACATAGGCATATGCAGTTCATAGTTGTTTGAAAAAGGTGGTTATGAAGGAAAGAGCCAACTCTTGAGTAGTTTCCTGAAAACAAGAAAGTTATCTGTGGCTCTTATAGTTGGGGGTAATGAATTCCATAGTTTGGCTGCTTGGACGGAGAAGGATGTACCACCTACAGTCTTTTTCTTGTATGGTGGTGTTCTAAGGCGGGGGGCCAGTCTTGAGCTGAGGGTTCTTTGTTGGATGTATTTGGTAATTTTCTTTCTGATGAAAAGCGGTCCTGTTCCATGTATAGCTTTGTGGGTGATACAAAGCAGCTTGAAAGTGCATCTTCTGGCAACGGGTAACCAGTGTAGTGCTCTCAAGGCAGGGGAGATGTGGGCTTGCGGCTTTATATGTAGTAGTAGCCTGGCTGCGGAATTCTGGATACGTTGTAGTTTTTTCATAACAGATAGAGATGATCCATGGTAGAGGCTATTGGCATAATCCAGTTTGGATAATACAAGTGAGATAGTAGCTTGCACCTTGTGTGGAAATCCGAGGTGAGGGAAAATGTGTCGTAAAGTCTTTAAGGTGATGAAGCTTGTGTGTGCTAATTTGTCTACTTGGGCATTCATAGTTAGTTTGGAATCCATGGTAATTCCTAGGTTTTTCACTTCCTTGGATAATTGAGGAGGTGGTCCGAGATCGTCAGGCCAGACGCACAGAGGGTCATAATGTTTCCAGTCACCACATATGAGTATTTCAGTTTTGGAGGTATTTAGTTTGAGATGGCTCCAGGTCATCCACTGATCAACGGCTCTGAGGCAACTGAAGATTTGAGAGTTTTCAATGTTTTTGGGGGTCTTCTAATTGAAGTAGTATTTGTGTGTCATCTGCATAGTTGTAGCATGTGAGATGGAAATCATTGATCAGTTCTGGTAAAGATATCATGTAGATGTTAAAAAGCAAAGGTGAGATGATTGACCCTTGGGGGACCCCTGTTTTTGTGAGGTAGGGTTCGGATGAGAAGGGGGGTGAGTGGATGATATTTGCTCTTTTTTGGAGATAGGAAGTAATCCAGTCGAGCGCAATCCTTTGTATGCCGGCTTCGTGGAGTCTTTGAGTTAGGGTGTCATGGTCAACCGTATCAAAGGCAGCTGAGAGGTCCAAGAGAAGTAGTGCAGCAACTCCATTTCGGTCAACTGTGTTTTTAAGATCGTCCCAGATTGCCATGAGTGCCGATTCAGTGCTTCTTCCTGGGCGGAATCCAGTTTGGAAGTCTGAAAGTATAGAATTGTCTTCAATGAATTGTGACATCTGGGCGAATGCTGCTCTTTCTATCAATTTGCCCAGGAAAGGTCCATTTGTGATAGGTCTGTAGTTGTTGGGGTCTTGCGGGTCTAGATTTGTTTTCTTTAATAATGGTCGTATTTATCCCTTTTTCAGGTCTGTAGGAAAAGTTCCTGAAGTTAAAGAGTTGTTGATGATTCTTCTTACAGGTGTGGCAGCGGAAGTAGATAGCAGGATGTTCTTGAATATCTGTGGTGGGCAAGGGTCAGAAGGGCAACCAGAAGGTCTGCTTGCTTTGACCAAATCCATAAATTCATCCTGGGATATTTGTTTGAAGGACTGTAGAGGTTGGGATGGTTTATTCTTAAAGGGTATTTTAGTAAAGGGGTTGGTGCTGATGGTTTTCTTCTGTTTTAAATAGGAGTCCAATGTCTCTGCCTTGGTTGTGTAGTGCGTTGCCAATTTGTTTGTGAAATCTTGAGTGGTGGGATGACTTCCTTCCATGCATGTGGGTTTTCGAAATTCATTGAGAATTTTGTAAAATTCCTTGGTTGTAGATTGAGCATTTAGAATTCTGTCTGAGTAGTATCTTTTTTTAGCTTTTTTGATTGATGATTTGTATATCCTGCTAAGTTTGTGTAGCTGCAGTTTGTCTTGACTGTTGTTTGTTTTGAGCCAGGTCCGCTGCAACTTTCTGATTTGGTTCTTTATCTTTTTAAGTTCTGTGTTTCTCCAAGGTGTTGGTTTTCTTTTGTCATGTTTAGTTTTTCTGAGTGGTATTAGGACATCAAAAGCTTCCTGTAGCCACTCATAAAGTTTAGGTACAGAATTGATTGTATCTAGATCTGTGTTTGCTGTTAGTTGTGTTTCTAAGTGATCCAAATTGAGTTTTCTCCATGGCCGATAGGTGTATGTATGTAAGTGGTTGTGGGGTGTGTTGATTTGTGGAGTTGTCTGTCGGAAAGTTATCAGATGGTGGTCTGACCAGGTGGTTGGTGTGATGCTATGAATAGTAACAAGTTCAGGCTTAGCAAAAATTACATCTAGGATGTGACCAGCGATGTGTGTGGGATTGTGTACAATCTGATGTAGATTCAATGCGAGTAGGCCAGCGGTGATAGCTTTTGGATGGGGCATATTGGGTTTGTCAAACCAAATGTTTAGATCCCCAAGAATGCATAGATTGGAGTATAGTGTAATAAGGTTTGAGATTATGTCAAGAAAGGCATCTGGGAAAGTGGAGTTGTTAGGTGGAGGTCTGTAAAGGAGGAGAAAGTTACAGGTGGAAGTTGGAGTAGGGTGGCATCTGGTAAGGAGGGCTTCACAACCTTGTATGGAGATGTTGTCTGTTTTACTGAGGATTATTGCCTGTTTGAATATAATAGCTAGTCCACCTCCTCTCTTGCCTATACGGTTTTGTGTGATGGTTTGATAGCCTGGAGGAAGGGCTTCGTGCAATACTGGTGCCATGTCATCTCCCAACCAGGTTTCCGTAATGAATAGTAAGTCAGGTTGTGTGTCTGTGAGAAGGTCGTAGATGTGGTGCTTGTTTTTTGAGAGTGATCGAGCATTTATGAGCTGGCAGTTTAGATAGGGTGTGTTTGTGGTAGTGTTGTTTTGTTTAGTAGAAGGGTAAGTAGTATAATGTGAGCTTGAAGCAGGAGAGTTGCTAGTTGTGTTAACTGTTTGAGGCTCACAATAGTCTTGCTTTTCAACATAGTGTTCCTCTTCCAGTAGGTTAAGGAGGCATTTTGTTGGGTCTGTGTGTGTGGGTGGTGAACTTGGTGGTTGAGAGAGCCATGAGGAGTGTAGTGTTTTTTGTAGGGTAGTTTTATTATGAAACAAACAAGGGGATGCGAGGTTGCTATGAGTGGCCTGTTTTTTATTTTGTTTGCGTTTGTTTAGTGTGGATGGAGTATGGGTTAGGGGTGGTGGCGGAGCATGTGGATCATGATGTAAGGCTCTAAATTGTGCAATGGAGGAGAGGCGACTGAATGAAGGTTGCTGGGATGGGGTGCTTGTGGTAGGTGTTTGTGAAGAGTGGGGGGGGGTAGGGGTGGAGATAGGATGGAATTTGTATCCTTTGTGTAGTCTTGGGGGTGAGAGTGGGTATGATGATGAGTGTAATGTAAGTTTGTGTTGCTTTGATGTGCTGATGTTTGTGGTTGGTATTGTTTTTGTGGAATAATGAGAGGGGCTATTGGTGTAGTTGTTTTTGGTGAGGGACTTGTATGTGAGTTAGTGCTGTTAAGTGGAATTTGAGTGTTAGATGGGGTGTTGATGTGTTTTGGAGATGAATGTATGAGGTGTATATGAGGTGATGGATGTGTGTCAGGGAGATAAGTATTAGTTGAGATGACTGGAGGAGGTAATATGTGTGGTGGAGTGAAATATGGGGATTGTATGGTTGTGTGTAATTGGTGAGCAGAGGGGAAGAGTGTGTGTAGAAGATGTGTTTGAAGGCAGGGTTTTGGCATTGTTATGAGTTCAGGCGGTCTGTGTGAAGCGAACAGCGGATAGTGTTTTTGGTTAGTATGTGTAGAGAGTGTGTATCTGGGAGACTGAAACTGAGAGAATTGTATGTTGTAGTTTTGTATTGTGTGGGCGGTGGCAGGTAGTGTTAGTGGGAGGGGACAGAGTAGTGTTTGCTGTGAGTATGAAGGTGTTGGACTGTAGTAGTTATGGGGTGTATGTGTATATGTGTTGTATGTAGGGTATTGTGTTGGGTGGTGGGGCAATGCAATATGTCTATGGTCAGTTTGTGATGCATGAGTTGGATATCTTTGCAGATAATGTGTTTGCATGTTGAGGGATGTGTTGGGGCAGAAACCATTCCTGGTGGAATGGGAATTGGGCAGCATTTCTGGCCCTAGTCCCTAGTCCCTACCTGTCCCGAACAGACCCAAACAGACAGCTGCCCTTGTCCTCTCCGCCCTACAGACCCAAACAGACAGCTGCCCTTGTCCTCTCCGCCCTACAGACCCAAACAGACAGCTGCCCTTGTCCTCTCCGCCCTTTGCCTCGACGCCCGGGCTGAGACGCCCTGAAATCTAGCCTTTTATAGCCCTACTGGCCAATAAGAAGCTGGTCCTAACCCTAGCCAATCCAATTTTAAACCCTGATTTAGCCAATTAATGGGAGGCCCAGTCCTAATCACCAGTCACAGCCCTATTTCCTGACCCCCAATCACAGCCCCAGCCCTAAAACCAACAGCCAATCAGAATCCTAGCCCTATCCACCAATCACAGCCCTAGAACCAACAGCCAATCACAATCCTAGCCCTGTCCACCAGTCACAACCCTAGAACCAACAGCCAATCAGAATCCCAGCCCTATCCACCAATCACAGCCCTAGAAACCAACAGCCAATCAGAATCCTAGCCCTATCCACCAATCACAACCCTAGAACCAACAGCCAATCAGAATCCTAGCCCTATCCACCAATCACAGCCCTAGAAACCAACAGCCAATCAGAATCCTAGCCCTATCCACCAATCACAGCCCTAGTACCAACAGCCAATCAGAATCCTAGCCCTATCCACCAATCACAACCCTAGAACCAACAGCCAATCAGAATCCCAGCCCTATCCACCAATCAAAATGCATCTCTGGAGCTAGCAACCAATAAAACACCATCTCCCAAAAAACAATCACAACAGCATATGCAACAACCACGAGGAACCTATATAAGGAGCAAGTTAACTAAAGTCCAGTCCCTGGGGCCTGGGGGGAGGCTATTGCTGCTCTATTCAGTATTTCCTTGGATACAGACAGGCTGAATCCACACTTCCAAGCTAGCAGAGTCTACTTTTCAGGTAAGGGGGAGATTGTTTAAGAGACAAACACTGCAATAGTTCTGGGCGCACACTCTAAAATCGGGCTTTTTTAAGGCAAAAAAGATACAGGGGGGCAGACAGCTTTTAAGCACAATTTAATTCACACAAACAGATTAAAACAGTCTCCTAAAACCACACTCTGAAAGATTTATGTAGTCTTTTTACTAAGAATAGGGGTGAAAAAAGGGGGGCAGGTGGGGGGTAAAAAGGGGGGGGGGGAAGCCACAAACTAGCAAGGGAATTCACACAGTCACAGCAAAAACGACTTTGAAACAAACACCACTTTAAAAGAGGCCAGGCTGCCTGAAAACACAGAGAGTCCACAGTAAAACAAACACTTTTTGAACAATTAATACTATTTGACTAGAAAATATCTTTGGGCTCCTTACCTAGGTCTCTTTGCAATCCTTGAACACTGGGCTGTATCAGGACACAGGAGAGATGCACAGAGGAACACAAAATGGAGGTGCCTGTCTTTGGCCTTCCCTCCACAAACTTAAGGAGCCAGAGCAGGTGGGGGGGGCGGGTCTCAGGTGCAGCAGAGACTCAGGGAGCCAATCAGCTAAGTCCAGTCCCTGGGGCCTGGGGGGAGGCTATTGCAGCTCTATTCAGTATCTCCTTGGATACAGACAGGCTGAATCCACACTTCCAAGCTAGCAGAGTCTACTTTTCAGGTAAGGGGGAGATTCTTTAAGAGACAAACACTGCAATAGTTCTGGGCGCACACTCTAAAATCGGGCTTTTTTAAAATACAGGGGGGCAGACAGCTTTTAAGCACAATTTAATTCACACAAACAGATTAAAAACAGTCTCCTTAAACCACACTCTGAAAGATTTATGTAGTCTTTTTACTAAGAATAGGGGTGAAAAAAGGGGGGCGGGGGGGGGGAAGGGGGGGGAGCCACAAACTAGCAAGGGAATTCACACAGTCACAGCAAAAACGATTTTGAAACAAACACCACTTTAAAAGAGGCCAGGCTGCCTGAAAACACAGAGAGTCCACAGTAAAACAAACACTTTTTGAACAATTAATACTATTTGACTAGAAAATATCTTTGGGCTCCTTACCTAGGTCTCTTTGCAATCCTTGAACACTGGACTGTATCAGGACACAGGAGAGATGCACAGAGGAACACAAAATGGAGGTGCCTGTCTTTGGCCTTCCCTCCACAAACTTAAGGAGCCAGAGCAGGTGGGGGGGCGGGTCTCAGGTGCAGCAGAGACTCAGGGAGCCAATCAGCTAAGTCCAGTCCCTGGGGGGAGGCTATTGCTGCTCTATTCAGTATCTCCTTGGATACAGACAGGCTGAATCCACACTTCCAAGCTAGCAGAGTCTACTTTTCAGGTAAGGGGGAGATTGTTTAAGAGACAAACACTGCAATAGTTCTGGGCGCACACTCTAAAATCGGGCTTTTTTAAGGCAACAAAATACAGGGGGGCAGACAGCTTTTAAGCACAATTTAATTCACACAAACAGATTAAAAACAGTCTCCTAAAACCACACTCTGAAAGATTTATGTAGTCTTTTTACTAAGAATAGGGGTGAAAAAAGGGGGGCGGGTGGGAAAAAAGGGGGGGGGGGGGAGCCACAAACTAGCGAGGGAATTCACACAGTCACAGCAAAAACGAATTTGAAACAAACACCACTTTAAAAGAGGCCAGGCTGCCTGAAAACACAGAGAGTCCACAGTAAAACAAACACTTTTTGAACAATTAATACTATTTGACTAGAAAATATCTTTGGGCTCCTTACCTAGGTCTCTTTGCAATCCTTGAACACTGGGCTGTATCAGGACACAGGAGAGATGCACAGAGGAACACAAAATGGAGGTGCCTGTCTTTGGCCTTCCCTCCACAAACTTAAGGAGCCAGAGCAGGTGGGGGGGGGCGGGTCTCAGGTGCAGCAGAGACTCAGGGAGTCAATCAGCTAAGTCCAGTCCCTGGGGCCTGGGGGGAGGCTATTGCTGCTCTATTCAGTATCTCCTTGGATACAGACAGGCTGAATCCACACTTCCAAGCTAGCAGAGTCTACTTTTCAGGTAAGGGGGAGATTGTTTAACAGACAAACACTGCAATAGTTCTGGGTGCACACTCTAAAATCGGGCTTTTTTAAGGCAAAAAAATACAGGGGGGCAGACAGCTTTTAAGCACAATTTAATTCACACAAACAGATTAAAAACAGTCTCCTAAAACCACACTCTGAAAGATTTATGTAGTCTTTTTACTAAGAATAGGGGTGAAAAAAGGGGGGGGGGGGAGCCACAAACTAGCAAGGGAATTCACACAGTCACAGCAAAAACGATTTTGAAACAAACACCACTTTAAAAGAGGCCAGGCTGCCTGAAAACACAGAGAGTCCACAGTAAAACAAACACTTTTTGAACAATTAATACTATTGGACTAGAAAATATCTTTGGGCTCCTTACCTAGGTCTCTTTGCAATCCTTGAACACTGGGCTGTATCAGGACACAGGAGAGATGCACAGAGGAACACAAAATGGAGGTGCCTGTCTTTGGCCTTCCCTCCACAAACTTAAGGAGCCAGAGCAGGTGGGGGGGGCGGGTCTCAGGTGCAGCAGAGACTCAGGGAGCCAATCAGCTAAGTCCAGTCCCTGGGGCCTGGGGGGAGGCTATTGCTGCTCTATTCAGTATCTCCTTGGATACAGACAGGCTGAATCCACACTTCCAAGCTAGCAGAGTCTACTTTTCATGTAAGGGGGAGATTGTTTAAGAGACAAACACTGCAATCGTTCTGGGCGCACACTCTAAAATCTGGCTTTTTTAAGGCAAAAAAACACAGGGGGGCAGACAGCTTTTAAGCACAATTTAATTCACACAAACAGATTAAAAACAGTCTCCTAAAACCACACTCTGAAAGATTGATGTAGTCTTTTTACTAAGAATAGGGGTGAAAAAAGGGGGGCGGGGAGGGAAAGGGGGGGGGGGAGCCACAAACTAGCAAGGGAATTCACACAGTCACAGCAAAAACGACTTTGAAACAAACACCACTTTAAAAGAGGCCAGGCTGTCTGAAAACACAGAGAGTCCACAGTAAAACAAACACTTTTTGAACAATTAATACTATTGGACTAGAAAATATCTTTGGGCTCCTTACCTAGGTCTCTTTGCAATCCTTGAACACTGGGCTGTATCAGGACACAGGAGAGATGCACAGAGGAACACAAAATGGAGGTGCCTGTCTTTGGCCTTCCCTCCACAAACTTAAGGAGCCAGAGCAGGTGGGGGGGGCGGGTCTCAGGTGCAGCAGAGACTCAGGGAGCCAATCAGCTAAGTCCAGTCCCTGGGGCCTGGGGGGAGGCTATTGCTGCTCTATTCAGTATCTCCTTGGATACAGACAGGCTGAATCCACACTTCCAAGCTAGCAGAGTCTACTTTTCATGTAAGGGGGAGATTGTTTAAGAGACAAACACTGCAATAGTTCTGGGCGCACACTCTAAAATCTGGCTTTTTTAAGGCAAAAAAACACAGGGGGGCAGACAGCTTTTAAGCACAATTTAATTCACACAAACAGATTAAAAACAGTCTCCTAAAACCACACTCTGAAAGATTGATGTAGTCTTTTTACTAAGAATAGGGGTGAAAAAAGGGGGGCGGGGAGGGAAAGGGGGGGGGGGAGCCACAAACTAGCAAGGGAATTCACACAGTCACAGCAAAAACGACTTTGAAACAAACACCACTTTAAAAGAGGCCAGGCTGCCTGAAAACACAGAGAGTCCACAGTAAAACAAACACTTTTTGAACAATTAATACTTTTTGACTAGAAAATATCTTTGGGCTCCTTACCTAGGTCTCTTTGCAATCCTTGAACACTGGGCTGTATCAGGACACAGGAGAGATGCACAGAGGAACACAAAATGGAGGTGCCTGTCTTTGGCCTTCCCTCCACAAACTTAAGGAGCCAGAGCAGGTGGGGGGGGGCGGGTCTCAGGTGCAGCAGAGACTCAGGGAGCCAATCAGCTAAGTCCAGTCCCTGGGGCCTGGGGGGAGGCTATTGCTGCTCTATTCAGTATCTCCTTGGATACAGACAGGCTGAATCCACACTTCCAAGCAAGCAGAGTCTACTTTTCAGGTAAGGGGGAGATTGTTTAAGAGACAAACACTGCAATAGTTCTGGGCGCACACTCTAAAATCGGGCTTTTTTAAAATACAGGGGGGCAGACAGCTTTTAAGCACAATTTAATTCACACAAACAGATTAAAAACAGTCTCCTAAAACCACACTCTGAAAGATTTATGTAGTCTTTTTACTAAGAATAGGGGAGAAAAAAGGGGGGCAGAGGGGGGAGCCACAAACTAGCAAGGGAATTGACACAGTCACAGCAAAAACGATTTTGAAACAAACACCACTTTAAAAGAGGCCAGGCTGCCTGAAAACACAGAGTCCACAGTAAAACAAACACTTTTTGAACAATTAATACTATTTGACTAGAAAATATCTTTGGGCTCCTTACCTAGGTCTCTTTGCAATCCTTGAACACTGGGCTGTATCAGGACACAGGAGAGATGCACAGAGGAACACAAAATGGAGGTGCCTGTCTTTGGCCTTCCCTCCACAAACTTAAGGAGCCAGAGCAGGTGGGGGGGGGGGGGGGCGGGTCTCAGGTGCAGCTGAGACTCAGGGAGCCAATCAGCTAAGTCCAGTCCCTGGGGCCTGGGGGGAGGCTATTGCTGCTCTATTCAGTATCTCCTTGGATACAGACAGGCTGAATCCACACTTCCAAGCTAGCAGAGTCTACTTTTCAGGTAAGGGGGAGATTGTTTAAGAGACAAACACTGCAATAGTTCTGGGCGCACACTCTAAAATCGGGCTTTTTTAAAATACAGGGGGGCAGACAGCTTTTAAGCACAATTTAATTCACACAAACAGATTAAAAACAGTCTCCTAAAACCACACTCTGAAATATTTATGTAGTCTTTTTACTAAGAATAGGGGTGAAAAAAGGGGGGCGGGGGGGAAAAGGGGGGGGGAGCCACAAACTAGCAAGGGAATTCACACAGTCACAGCAAAAACGATTTTGAAACAAACACCACTTTAAAAGAGGCCAGGCTGCCTGAAAACACAGAGAGTCCACAGTAAAACAAACACTTTTTGAACAATTAATACTATTGGACTAGAAAATATCTTTGGGCTCCTTACCTAGGTCTCTTTGCAATCCTTGAACACTGGGCTGTATCAGGACACAGGAGAGATGCACAGAGGAACACAAAATGGAGGTGCCTGTCTTTGGCCTTCCCTCCACAAACTTAAGGAGCCAGAGCAGGTGGGGGGGGCGGGTCTCAGGTGCAGCAGAGACTCAGGGAGCCAATCAGCTAAGTCCAGTCCCTGGGGCCTGGGGGAGGCTATTGCTGCTCTATTCAGTATCTCCTTGGATACAGACAGGCTGAATCCACACTTCCAAGCTAGCAGAGTCTACTTTTCATGTAAGGGGGAGATTGTTTAAGAGACAAACACTGCAATAGTTCTGGGCGCACACTCTAAAATCTGGCTTTTTTAAGGCAAAAAAACCCAGGGGGGCAGACAGCTTTTAAGCACAATTTAATTCACACAAACAGATTAAAAACAGTCTCCTAAAACCACACTCTGAAAGATTTATGTAGTCTTTTTACTAAGAATAGGGGTGAAAAAAGGGGGGCAGGGGGGGGAAAAGGGGGGGGGGAGCCACAAACTAGCAAGGGAATTCACACAGTCACAGCAAAAACGATTTTGAAACAAACACCCCTTTAAAAGAGGCCAGGCTGCCTGAAAACACAGAGAGTCCACAGTAAAACAAACACATTTTGAACAATTAATACTATTTGACTAGAAAATATCTTTGGGCTCCTTACCTAGGTCTCTTTGCAATCCTTGAACACTGGGCTGTATCAGGACACAGGAGAGATGCACAGAGGAACACAAAATGAAGGTGCCTGTCTTTGGCCTTCCCTCCACAAACTTAGGGAGCCAGAGCAGGTGGGGGGGGCGGGTCTCAGGTGCAGCAGAGACTCAGGGAGCCAATCAGCTAAGTCCAGTCCCTGGGGCCTGGGGGGAGGCTATTGCTGCTCTATTCAGTATCTCCTTGGATACAGACAGGCTGAATCCACACTTCCAAGCTAGCAGAGTCTACTTTTCAGGTAAGGGGGAGATTTTTTAAGAGACAAACACTGCAATAGTTCTGGGCGCACACTGTAAAATCTGGCTTTTTTAAGGCAAAAAAAATACAGGGGGGCAGACAGCTTTTAAGCACAATTTAATTCACACAAACAGATTAAAAACAGTCTCCTAAAACCACACTCTGAAAGATTTATGTAGTCTTTTTACTAAGAATAGGGGTGAAAAAAGGGGGGCAGGGGGGGGGAAAGGGGGGGGGGGGGAGCCACAAACTAGCAAGGGAATTCACACAGTCACAGCAAAAACGATTTTGAAGCAAACACCACTTTAAAAGAGGCCAGGCTGCCTGAAAACACAGAGAGTCCACAGTAAAACAAACACTTTTTGAACAATTAATACTATTTGACTAGAAAATATCTTTGGGCTCCT
This sequence comes from Pleurodeles waltl, assembly GCF_031143425.1. Lineage (NCBI taxonomy): Eukaryota > Metazoa > Chordata > Amphibia > Caudata > Salamandridae > Pleurodeles > Pleurodeles waltl. The sequence goes on from NC_090448.1 coordinate 1,131,242,241, forward strand.
TACCTAGGTCTCTTTGCAATCCTTGAACACTGGGCTGTATCAGGACACAGGAGAGATGCACAGAGGAACACAAAATGGAGGTGCCTGTCTTTGGCCTTCCCTCCACAAACTTAAGGAGCCAGAGCAGGTGGGGGGGGGGGGGGGCGGGTCTCAGGTGCAGCAGAGACTCAGGGAGTCAATCAGCTAAGTCCAGTCCCTGGGGCCTGGGGGGAGGCTATTGCTGCTCTATTCAATATCTCCTTGGATACAGACAGGCTGAATCCACACTTCCAAGCTAGCAGAGTCTACTTTTCAGGTAAGGGGGAGATTGTTTAAGAGACAAACACTGCAATAGTTCTGGGCGCACACTCTAAAATCGAGCTTTAAGCCAAAAAAATACAGGGGGGCAGACAGCTTTTAAGCACAATTTAATTCACACAAACAGATTAAAAACAGTCTCCTAAAACCACACTCTGAAAGATTTATGTAGTCTTTTTACTAAGAATAGGGGTGAAAAAAGGGGGGCAGGGGGGGGAAAGGGGGGGGGGGAGCCACAAACTAGCAAGGGAATTCACACAGTCACAGCAAAAACGATTTTGAAACAAACACCACTTTAAAAGAGGCCAGGCTGCCTGAAAACACAGAGAGTCCACAGTAAAACAAACACTTTTTGAACAATTAATACTATTTGACTAGAAAATATCTTTGGGCTCCTTACCTAGGTCTCTTTGCAATCCTTGAACACTGGGCTGTATCAGGACACAGGAGAGATGCACAGAGGAATACAAAATGGAGGTGCCTGTCTTTGGCCTTCCCTCCACAAACTTAAGGAGCCAGAGCAGGTGGGGGGGGGCGGGTCTCAGGTGCAGCAGAGACTCAGGGAGCCAATCAGCTAAGTCCAGTCCCTGGGGCCTGGGGGGAGGCTATTGCTGCTCTATTCAGTATCTCCTTGGATACAGACAGGCTGAATCCACACTTCCAAGCTAGCAGAGTCTACTTTTCAGGTAAGGGGGAGATTGTTTAAGAGACAAACACTGCAATAGTTCTGGGCGCACACTCTAAAATCGGGCTTTTTTAAAATACAGGGGGGCAGACAGCTTTTAAGCACAATTTAATTCACACAAACAGATTAAAAACAGTCTCCTAAAACCACACTCTGAAAGATTTATGTAGTCTTTTTACTAAGAATAGGGGTGAAAAAAGGGGGGCGGGGGGGAAAGGGGGGGGAGCCACAAACTAGCAAGGGAATTCACACAGTCACAGCAAAAACGACTTTGAAACAAACACCACTTTAAAAGAGGCCAGGCTGCCTGAAAACACAGAGAGTCCACAGTTAAACAAACACTTTTTGAACAATTAATACTATTTGACTAGAAAATATCTTTGGGCTCCTTACCTAGGTCTCTTTGCAATCCTTGAACACTGGGCTGTATCAGGACACAGGAGAGATGCACAGAGAAACACAAAATGGAGGTGCCTGTCTTTGGCCTTCCCTCCACAAACTTAAGGAGCCAGAGCAGGTGGGGGGGCGGGTCTCAGGTGCAGCAGAGACTCAGGGAGCCAATCAGCTAAGTCCAGTCCCTGGGGCCTGGGGGGAGGCTATTGCTGCTCTATTCAGTATCTCCTTGGATACAGACAGGCTGAATCCACACTTCCAAGCTAGCAGAGTCTACTTTTCAGGTAAGGGGGAGATTGTTTAAGAGACAAACACTGCAATAGTTCTGGGCGCACTCTAAAATCGGGCTTTTTTAAGGCAAAAAAATACAGGGGGGCAGACAGCTTTTAAGCGCAATTTAATTCACACAAACAGATTAAAAACAGTCTCCTAAAACCACACTCTGAAAGATTTATGTAGTCTTTTTACTAAGAATAGGGGTGAAAAAAGGGGGGGGGGGGGAGGGGGGGGGAAGCCACAAACTAGGAAGGGAATTCACACAGTCACAGCAAAAACGATTTTGAAACAAACACCACTTTAAAAGAGGCCAGGCTGCCTGAAAACACAGAGAGTCCACAGTAAAACAAACACGTTTTTGAACAATTAATACTATTTGACTAGAAAATATCTTTGGGCTCCTTACCTAGGTCTCTTTGCAATCCTTGAACACTGGGCTGTATCAGGACACAGGAGAGATGCACAGAGGAACACAAAATGGAGGGGCCTGACTTTGGCCTTCCCTCCATAAACTTAAGGAGCCAGAGCAGGTGGGGGGGGGGTGGGTCTCAGGTGCAGCAGAGACTCAGGGAGCCAATCAGCTAAGTCCAGTCCCTGGGGCCTGGGGGGAGGCTATTGCTGCTCTATTCAGTATCTCCTTGGATACAGACAGGCTGAATCCACACTTCCAAGCTAGCAGAGTCTACTTTTCAGGTAAGGGGGAGATTGTTTAAGAGACAAACACTGCAATAGTTCTGGGCTCACACTCTAAAATCGGGCTTTTTTAAGGCAAAAAAAATACAGGGGGGCAGACAGCTTTTAAGCACAATTTAATTCACACAAACAGATTAAAAACAGTCTCCTAAAACCACACTCTGAAAGATTTATGTAGTCTTTTTTACTAAGAATAGGGGTGAAAAAAGGGGGGCGGGGGAGGGGAAAGGGGGGGGGAGCCACAAACTAGCAAGGGAATTCACACAGTCACAGCAAAAACGATTTTGAAACAAACACCACTTTAAAAGAGGCCAGGCTGCCTGAAAACACAGAGAGTCCACAGTAAAACAAACACTTTTTGAACAATTAATACTATTTGACTAGAAAATATCTTTGGGCTCCTTACCTAGGTCTCTTTGCAATCCTTGAACACTGGGCTGTATCAGGACACAGGAGAGATGCACAGAGGAACACAAAATGGAGGTGCCTGTCTTTGGCCTTCCCTCCACAAACTTAAGGAGCCAGAGCAGTTGGGGGGGGACGGGTCTCAGGTGCAGCAGAGACTCAGGGAGCCAATCAGCTAAGTCCAGTCCCTGGGGCCTGGGGGGAGGCTATTGCTGCTCTATTCAGTATCTCCTTGGATACCGACAGGCTGAATGCACACTTCCAAGCTAGCAGAGTCTACTTTTCAGGTAAGGGGGAGATTGTTTAAGAGACAAACACTGCAATAGTTCTGGGCGCACACTCTAAAATCGGGCTTTTTTAAGGCAAAAAAATACAGGGGGGCAGACAGCTTTTAAGCACAATTTAATTCACACAAACAGATTAAAAACAGTCTCCTAAAACCACACTCTGAAAGATTTATGTAGTATTTTTACTAAGAATAGGGGTGAAAAAAGGGGGGCGGGGGAGGTGAAAAGGGGGAGGGGGAGCCACAAACTAGCAAGGGAATTCACACAGTCACAGCAAAAACGATTTTGAAACAAACACCACTTTAAAAGAGGCCAGGCTGCCTGAAAACACAGAGAGTCCACAGTAAAACAAACACTTTTTGAACAATTAATACTATTTGACTAGAAAATATCTTTGGGCTCCTTACCTAGGTCTCTTTGCAATCCTTGAACACTGGGCTGTATCAGGACACAGGAGAGATGCACAGAGGAACACAAAATGGAGGTGCCTGTCTTTGGCCTTCCCTCCACAAACTTAAGGAGCCAGAGCAGGTGGGGGGGGCGGGTCTCAGGTGCAGCAGAGACTCAGGAAACCAATCAGCTAAGTCCAGTCCCTGGGGCCTGGGGGGAGGCTATTGCTGCTCTATTCAGTATCTCCTTGGATACAGACAGGCTGAATCCACACTTCCAAGCTAGCAGAGTCTACTTTTCAGGTAAGGGGGAGATTGTTTAAGAGACAAACACTGCAATAGTTCTGGGCGCACTCTCTAAAATCGGGCTTTTTTAAGGCAAAAAAATACAGGGGGGGCAGACAGCTTTTAAGCACAATTTAATTCACACAAACAGATTAAAAACAGTCTCCTAAAACCACACTCTGAAAGATTTATGTAGTCTTTTTACTAAGAATAGGGGTGAAAAAAGGGGGCCGGGGGGGGGGGGGGGGAGCCACAAACTAGCAAGGGAATTCACACAGTCACAGCAAAAACGATTTTAAAACAAACACCACTTTAAAAGAGGCCAGGCTGCCTGAAAACACAGAGTCCACAGTAAAACAAACACGTTTTGAACAATTAATACTATTTGACTAGAAAATATCTTTGGGCTCCTTACCTAGGTCTCTTTGCAATCCTTGAACACTGGGCTGTATCAGGACACAGGAGAGATGCACAGAGGAACACAAAATGGAAGGGCCTGACTTTGGCCTTCCCTCCATAAACTTAAGGAGCCAGAGCAGGTGGGGGGGCGGGTTTCAGGGGCAGCAGAGACTCAGGGAGCCAATCAGCTAAGTCCAGTCCCTGGGGCCTTGGGGGAGGCTATTGCTGCTCTATTCAGTATCTCCTTGGATACAGACAGGCTGAATCCACACTTCCAAGCTAGCAGAGTCTTCTTTTCAGGTAAGGGGGAGATTGTTTAAGAGACAAACACTGCAATAGTTCTGGGCGCACACTCTAAAATCGGGCTTTTTTAAAATACAGGGGGACAGACAGCTTTTAAGCACAATTTAATTCACACAAACAGATTAAAAACAGTCTCCTAAAACCACACTCTGAAAGATTTATGTAGTCTTTTTACTAAGAATAGGGGTGAAAAAAGGGGGGCGGGGGGGAAAGGGGAGGGGGGGAGCCACAAACTAGTAAGGGAATTCACACAGTCACAGCAAAAACGATTTTGAAACAAACACCACTTTAAAAGAGGCCAGGCTGCCTGAAAACACAGAGAGTCCACAGTAAAACAAACACTTTTTGAACAATTAATACTATTTGACTAGAAAATATCTTTGGGCTCCTTACCTAGGTCTCTTTGCAATCCTTGAACACTGGGCTGTATCAGGACACAGGAGAGATGCACAGAGGAACACAAAATGGAGGTGCCTGTCTTTGGCCTTCCCTCCACAAACTTAAGGAGCCAGAGCAGGTGGGGGGGGGCGGGTCTCAGGTGCAGCAGAGACTCAGGGAGCCAATCAGCTAAGTCCAGTCCCTGGGGCCTGGAGGGAGGCTATTGCTGCTCTATTCAGTATCTCCTTGGATACAGACAGGCTGAATCCACACTTCCAAGCTAGCAGAGTCTACTTTTCAGGTAAGGGGGAGATTGTTTAAGAGACAAACACTGCAATAGTTCTGGGCGCACACTCTAAAATCGGGCTTTTTTAAAATACAGGGGGGCAGACATCTTTTAAGCACAATTTAATTCATACAAACAGATTAAAAACAGTCTCCTAAAACCACACTCTGAAAGATTTATGTAGTCTTTTTACTAAGAATAGGGGTGAAAAAAGGGGGGCAGGGGGGGGGGGAAAGGGGGGAGGGAGCCACAAACTAGCAAGGGAATTCACACAGTCACAGCAAAAACGATTTTGAAACAAACACCACTTTAAAAGAGGCCAGGCTGCCTGAAAACACAGAGAGTCCACAGTAAAACAAACACTTTTTGAACAATTAATACTATTTGACTAGAAAATATCTTTGGGCTCCTTACCTAGGTCTCTTTGCAATCCTTGAACACTGGGCTGTATCAGGACACAGGAGAGATGCACAGAGGAACACAAAATGGAGGTGCCTGTCTTTGGCCTTCCCTCCACAAACTTAAGGAGCCAGAGCAGGTGGGGGGGGCGGGTCTCAGGTGCAGCAGAGACTCAGTGAGCCAATCAGCTAAGTCCAGTCCCTGGGGCCTGGGGGGAGGCTATTGCTGCTCTATTCAGTATCTCATTGGATACAGACAGGCTGAATCCACACTTCCAAGCTAGCAGAGTCTACTTTTCAGGTAAGGGGGAGATTGTTTAAGAGACAAACACTGCAATAGTTCTTGGCGCACACTCTGAAATCGGGATTTTTTAAGGCAAAAAAATACAGGGGGGCAGACAGCTTTTAAGCACAATTTAATTCACACAAACAGATTAAAAACAGTCTCCTAAAACCACACTCTGAAAGATTTATGTAGTCTTTTTACTAAGAATAGGGGTGAAAAAAGGGGGGCAGGTGGGGGGTAAAAAGGGGGGGGGGGAGCCACAAACTAGCAAGGGAATTCACACAGTCACAGCAAAAACGATTTTGAAACAAACACCACTTTAAAAGAGGCCAGGCTGCCTGAAAACACAGAGAGTCCACAGTAAAACAAACACTTTTTGAACAATTAATACTATTTGACTAGAAAATATCTTTGGGCTCCTTACCTAGGTCTCTTTGCAATCCTTGAACACTGGGCTGTATCAGGACACAGGAGAGATGCACAGAGGAACACAAAATGGAGGTGCCTGTCTTTGGCCTTCCCTCCACAAACTTAAGGAGCCAGAGCAGGTGGGGGGGGCGGGGTCTCAGGTGCAGCAGAGACTCAGGGAGCCAATCAGCTAAGTCCAGTCCCTGGGGCCTTGGGGGAGGCTATTGCTGCTGTATTCAGTATCTCCTTGGATACAGACAGGCTGAATCCACACTTCCAAGCTAGCAGAGTCTACTTTTCAGGTAAGGGGGAGATTGTTTAAGAGACAAACACTGCAATAGTTCTGGGCGCACACTCTAAAATCGGGCTTTTTTAAGGCAAAAAAAATACAGGGGGGCAGACAGCTTTTAAGAACAATTTAATTCACACAAACAGATTAAAAACAGTCTCCTAAAACCACACTCTGAAAAATTCATGTAGTCTTTTTACTAAGAATAGGGGTGAAAAAAGGGGGGCAGGGGGGGGAAAGGGGGGAGGGAGCCACAAACTAGCAAGGGAATTCACACAGTCACAGCAAAAACGATTTTGAAACAAACACCACTTTAAAAGAGGCCAGGCTGCCTGAAAACACAGAGAGTCCACAGTAAAACAAACACTTTTTGAACAATTAATACTATTTGACTAGAAAATATCTTTGGGCTCCTTACCTAGGTCTCTTTGCAATCCTTGAACACTGGGCTGTATCAGGACACAGGAGAGATGCACAGAGGAACACAAAATGGAGGTGCCTGTCTTTGGCCTTCCCTCCACAAACTTAAGGAGCCAGAGCAGGTGGGGGGGCGGCTCTCAGGTGCAGCAGAGACTCAGGGAGCCAATCAGCTAAGTCCAGTCCCTGGGGCCTGGGGGGAGGCTATTGCTGCTCGATTCAGTGTCTCCTTGGATACAGAAAGGCTGAATCCACACTTCCAAGCTAGCAGAGTCTACTTTTCAGGTAAGGGGGAGATTGTTTAAGAGACAAACACTGCAATAGTTCTGGGCGCACACTCTAAAATCGGGCTTTTTTAATGCAAAAAAAATACAGGGGGGCAGACAGCTTTTAAGCACATTTTAATTCACACAAACAGATTAAAAACAGTCTCCTAAAAACCACACTCTGAAAGATTTATGTAGTCTTTTTACTAAGAATAGGGGTGAAAAAAGGGGGGCAGGGGGGGGGAAAGGGGGGGGGGAGCCACAAACTAGCAAGGGAATTCACACAGTCACAGCAAAAACGATTTTGAAACAAACACCACTTTAAAAGAGGCCAGGCTGCCTGAAAACACAGAGAGTCCACAGTAAAACAAACACTTTTTGAACAATTAATACTATTTGACTAGAAAATATCTTTGGGCTCCTTACCTAGGTCTCTTTGCAATCCTTGAACACTGGGCTGTATCAGGACACAGGAGAGATGCACAGAGGAACACAAAATGGAGGTGCCTGTCTTTGGCCTTCCCTCCACAAACTTAAGGAGCCAGAGCAGGTGGGGGGGCGGGTCTCAGGTGCAGCAGAGACTCAGGGAGCCAATCAGCTAAGTCCAGTCCCTGGGGCCTGGGGGGAGGCTATTGCTGCTCTATTCAGTATCTCCTTGGATACAGACAGGCTGAATCCACACTTCCAAGCTAGCAGAGTCTACTTTTCAGGTAAGGGGGAGATTGTTTAAGAGACAAACACTGCAATAGTTCTGGGCGCACACTCTAAAATCGGGCTTTTTTAAGGCAACAAAATACAGGGGGGCAGACAGCTTTTAAGAACAATTTAATTCACACAAACAGATTAAAAACAGGCTCCTAAAACCACACTCTGAAAGATTTATGTAGTCTTTTTACTAAGAATAGGGGTAAAAAAAGGGGGGCAGGGGGGGGAAAAAGGTGGGGGGGGAGCCACAAACTAGCAAGGGAATTCACACAGTCACAGCAAAAACGACTTTGAAACAAACACCACTTTAAAAGAGGCCAGGCTGCCTGAAAACACAGAGAGTCCACAGTAAAACAAACACTTTTTGAACAATTAATACTATTTGACTAGAAAATATCTTTGGGCTCCTTACCTAGGTCTCTTTGCAATCCTTGAACACTGGGCTGTATCAGGACACAGGAGAGATGCACAGAGAAACACAAAATGCAGGTGCCTGTCTTTGGCCTTCCCTCCACAAACTTAAGGAGCCAGAGCAGGTGGGGGGGGGCGGGTCTCAGGTGCAGCAGAGACTCAGGGAGCCAATCAGCTAAGTCCAGTCCCTGGGGCCTGGGGGGAGGCTATTGCTGCTCTATTCAGTATCTCCTTGGATACAGACAGGCTGAATCCACACTTCCAAGCTAGCAGAGTCTACTTTTCAGGTAAGGGGGAGATTGTTTAAGAGACAAACACTGCAATAGTTCTGGGCGCACACTCTAAAATCGGGCTTTAAGGCAAAAAAATACAGGGGGGCAGACAGCTTTTAAGCACAATTTAATTCACACAAACAGATTAAAAACAGTCTCCTAAAACCACACTCTGAAAGATTTATGTAGTCTTTTTACTAAGAATAGGGGTGAAAAAAGGGGGGCAGGGGGGGGAAAAGGGGGGGGGGGAGCCACAAACTAGCAAGGGAATTCACACAGTCACAGCAAAAACGATTTTGAAACAAACACCACTTTAAAAGAGGCCAGGCTGCCTGAAAACACAGAGAGTCCACAGTAAAACAAACACTTTTTGAACAATTAATACTGTTTGACTAGAAAATATCTTTGGGCTCCTTACCTAGGTCTCTTTGCAATCCTTGAACACTGGGCTGTATCAGGACACAGGAGAGATGCACAGAGGAACACAAAATGGAGGTGCCTGTCTTTGGCCTTCCCTCCACAAACTTAAGGAGCCAGAGCAGGTGGGGGGGGGGGCGGGTCTCAGGTGCAGCAGAGACTCAGGGAGCCAATCAGCTAAGTCCAGTCCCTGGGGCCTGGGGGGAGGCTATTGCTGCTCTATTCAGTATCTCCTTGGATACAGACAGGCTGAATCCACACTTCCAAGCTAGCAGAGTCTACTTTTCAGGTAAGGGGGAGATTGTTTAAGAGACAAACACTGCAATAATTCTGGGCGCACACTGTAAAATCGGGCTTTTTTAAGGCAAAAAAATACAGGGGGGCACACAGCTTTTAAGCACAATTTAATTCACACAAACAGATTAAAAACAGTCTCCTAAAACCACACTCTGAAAGATTTATGTAGTCTTTTTACTAAGAATAGGGGTGAAAAAAGGGGGGGGGGGAGGGGGGGAAGCCACAAACTAGGAAGGGAATTCACACAGTCACAGCAAAAACGATTTTGAAACAAACACCATTTTAAAAGAGGCCAGGCTGCCTGAAAACACAGAGAGTCCACAGTAAAACAAACACGTTTTGAACAATTAATACTATTTGACTAGAAAATATCTTTGGGCTCCTTACCTAGGTCTCTTTGCAATCCTTGAACACTGGGCTGTATCAGGACACAGGAGAGATGCACAGAGGAACACAAAATGGAGGTGCCTGTCTTTGGCCTTCCCTCCACAAACTTAAGGAGCCAGAGCAGGTGGGGGGGGGGGGGGGGGGGGGGGCGGGTCTCAGGTGCAGCAGAGACTCAGGGAGCCAATCAGCTAAGTCCAGTCCTTGGGGCCTGGGGGGAGGCTATTGCTGCTCTATTCAGTATCTCCTTGGATACAGACAGGCTGAATCCACACTTCCAAGCTAGCAGAGTCTACTATTCAGGTAAGGGGGAGATTGTTTAAGAGACAAACACTGCAATAGTTCTGGGCGCACTCTAAAATCGGGCTTTTTTAAGGCAAAAAAATACAGGGGGGCAGACAGCTTTTAAGCGCAATTTAATTCACACAAACAGATTAAAAACAGTCTCCTAAAACCACACTCTGAAAGATTTATGTAGTCTTTTTACTAAGAATAGGGGTGAAAAAAGGGGGGGGGAGGGGGGGGGAAGCCACAAACTAGGAAGGGAATTCACACAGTCACAGCAAAAACGATTTTGAAACAAACACCACTTTAAAAGAGGCCAGGCTGCCTGAAAACACAGAGAGTCCACAGTAAAACAAACACGTTTTTGAACAATTAATACTATTTGACTAGAAAATATCTTTGGGCTCCTTACCTAGGTCTCTTTGCAATCCTTGAACACTGGGCTGTATCAGGACACAGGAGAGATGCATAGAGGAACACAAAATGGAGGGGCCTGACTTTGGCCTTCCCTCCATAAACTTAAGGAGCCAGAGCAGGTGGGGGGGGTGGGTCTCAGGTGCAGCAGAGACTCAGGGAGCCAATCAGCTAAGTCCAGTCCCTGGGGCCTGGGGGGAGGCTATTGCTGCTCTATTCAGTATCTCCTTGGATACAGACAGGCTGAATCCACACTTCCAAGCTAGCAGAGTCTACTTTTCAGGTAAGGGGGAGATTGTTTAAGAGACAAACACTGCAATAGTTCTGGGCGCACACTCTAAAATCGGGCTTTTTTAAGGCAAAAAAAATACAGGGGGGCAGACAGCTTTTAAGCACAATTTAATTCACACAAACAGATTAAAAACAGTCTCCTAAAACCACACTCTGAAAGATTTATGTAGTCTTTTTTACTAAGAATAGGGGTGAAAAAAGGGGGGCGGGGTGGAGAAAGGGGGGGGGGGGGGGAGCCACAAACTAGCAAGGGAATTCACACAGTCACAGCAAAAACGATTTTGAAACAAACACCACTTTAAAAGAGGCCAGGCTGCCTGAAAACACAGAGAGTCCACAGTAAAACAAACACTTTTTGAACAATTAATACTGTTTGACTAGAAAATATCTTTGGGCTCCTTACCTAGGTCTCTTTGCAATCCTTGAACACTGGGCTGTATCAGGACACAGGAGAGATGCACAGAGGAACACAAAATGGAGGTGCCTGTCTTTGGCCTTCCCTCCACAAACTTAAGGAGCCAGAGCAGGTGGGGGGGGCGGGTCTCAGGTGCAGCAGAGACTCAGGGAGCCAATCAGCTAAGTCCAGTCCTGGGGCCTGGGGGGAGGCTATTGCTGCTCTATTCAGTATCTCCTTGGATACAGACAGGCTGAATCCACACTTCCAAGCTAGCAGAGTCTACTTTTCAGGTAAGGGGGAGATTGTTTAAGAGACAAACACTGCAATAGTTCTGGGCGCACACTCTAAAATCGGGCTTTTTTAAAATACAGGGGGGCAGACAGCTTTTAAGCACAATTTAATTCACACAAACAGATTAAAAACAGTCTCCTAAAACCACACTCTGAAAGATTTATGTAGTCTTTTTACTAAGAATAGGGGTGAAAAAAGGGGGGCGGGGGGGAAAGGGGGGGGGAGCCACAAACTAGCAAGGGAATTCACACAGTCACAGCAAAAACGACTTTGAAACAAACACCACTTTAAAAGAGGCCAGGCTGCCTGAAAACACAGAGAGTCCACAGTAAAACAAACACTTTTTGAACAATTAATACTATTTGACTAGAAAATATCTTTGGGCTCCTTACCTAGGTCTCTTTGCAATCCTTGAACACTGGGCTGTATCAGGATACAGGAGAGATGCACAGAGGAACACAAAATGGAGGTGCCTGTCTTTGGCCTTCCCTCCACAAACTTAAGGAGCCAGAGCAGGTGGGGGGGGGCGGGTCTCAGGTGCAGCAGAGACTCAGGGAGCCAATCAGCTAAGTCCAGTCCCTGGGGCCTGGGGGGAGGCTATTGCTGCTCTATTCAGTATCTCCTTGGATACAGACAGGCTGAATCCACACTTCCAAGCTAGCAGAGTCTACTTTTCAGGTAAGGGGGAGATTGTTTAAGAGACAAACACTGCAGTAGTTCTGGGCGCACACTCTAAAATCGGGCTTTTTTAAGGCAAAAAAATGCAGGGGGGCAGACAGCTTTTAAGCACAATTCAATTCACACAAACAGATTAAAAACAGTCTCCTAAAACCACACTCTGAAAGATTTATGTAGTCTTTTTACTAAGAATAGGGGTGAAAAAAGGGGGGCGGGGGGGGGGAAAGGGGGGGGAGCCACAAACTAGCAAGGGAATTCACACAGTCACAGCAAAAACGATTTTGAAACAAACACCACTTTAAAAGAGGCCAGGCTGCCGTAAAACACAGAGAGTCCACAGTAAAACAAACACTTTTTGAACAATTAATACTATTTGACTAGAAAATATCTTTGGGCTCCTTACCTAGGTCTCTTTGCAATCCTTGAACACTGGGCTGTATCAGGACACAGGAGAGATGCACAGAGGAACACAAAATGGAGGTGCCTGTCTTTGGCCTTCCCTCCACAAACTTAAGGAGCCAGAGCAGGTGGGGGGGCGGGTCTCAGGTGCAGCAGAGACTCAGGGAGCCAATCAGCTAAGTCCAGTCCCTGGGGCCTGGGGGGAGGCTATTGCTGCTCTATTCAGTATCTCCTTGGATACAGACAGGCTGAATCCACACTTCCAAGCTAGCAGAGTCTACTTTTCAGGTAAGGGGGAGATTGTTTAAGAGACAAACACTGCAATAGTTCTGGGCGCACACTCTAAAATCGGGCTTTTTTAAGGCAAAGAAATACAGGGGGGCAGACAGCTTTTAAGCACAATTTAATTCACACAAACAGATTAAAAACAGTCTCCTAAAACCACACTCTGAAAGATTTATGTAGTCTTTTTACTAAGAATAGGGGTGAAAAAAGGGGGGCGGGGGAGGGGAAAAGGGGGAGGGGGAGCCACAAACTAGCAAGGGAATTCACACAGTCACAGCAAAAACGATTTTGAAACAAACACCACTTTAAAAGAGGCCAGGCTGCCTGAAAACACAGAGAGTCCACAGTAAAACAAACACTTTTTGAACAATTAATACTATTTGACTAGAAAATATCTTTGGGCTCCTTACCTAGGTCTCTTTGCAATCCTTGAACACTGGGCTGTATCAGGACACAGGAGAGATGCACAGAGGAACACAAAATGGAGGTGCCTGTCTTTGGCCTTCCCTCCACAAACTTAAGGAGCCAGAGCAGGTGGGGGGGGGGGGGCGGGTCTCAGGTGCAGCAGAGACTCAGGGAGCCAAACAGCTAAGTCCAGTCCCTGGGGCCTGGGGGGAGGCTATTGCTGCTCTATTCAGTATCTCCTTGGATACAGACAGGCTGAATCCACACTTCCAAGCTAGCAGAGTCTACTTTTCAGGTAAGGGGGAGATTGTTTAAGAGACAAACACTGCAATAGTTCTGGGCGCACACTCTAAAATCGGGATTTTTTAAGGCAAAAAAAATACAGGGGGGCAGACAGCTTTTATGCACAATTTAATTCACACAAACAGATTAAAAACAGTCTCCTAAAACCACACTCTGAAAGATTGATGTAGTCTTTTTACTAAGAATAGGGGTGAAAAAAGGGGGGCAGGGGGGGGAAAATGGGGGGGGAGCCACAAACTAGCAAGGGAATTCACAGTCACAGCAAAAACGATTTTGAAACAAACACCACTTTAAAAGAGGCCAGGCTGCCTGAAAACACAGAGAGTCCACAGTAAAACAAACACTTTTTGAACAATTAATACTATTTGACTAGAAAATATCTTTGGGCTCCTTACCTAGGTCTCTTTGCAATCCTTGAACACTGGGCTGTATCAGGACACAGGAGAGATGCACAGAGGAACACAAAATGGAGGTGCCTGTCTTTGGCCTTCCCTCCACAAACTTAAGGAGCCAGAGCAGGTGGGGGGGGCGGGTCTCAGGTGCAGCAGAGACTCAGGGAGCCAATCAGCTAAGTCCAGTCCCTGGGGCCTGGGGGGAGGCTATTGCTGCTCTATTCAGTATCTCCTTGGATACAGACAGGCTGAATCCACACTTCCAAGCTGGCAGAGTCTACTTTTCAGGTAAGGGGAAGATTGTTTAAGAGACAAACACTGCAATAGTTCTGGGTGCACACTCTAAAATCTGGCTTTTTTAAGGCAAAAAAATACAGGGGGGCAGACAGCTTTTAAGCACAATTTAATTCACACAAACAGATTAAAAACAGTCTCCTAAAACCACACTCTGAAAGATTTATGTAGTCTTTTTACTAAGAATAGGGGTGAAAAAAGGGGGGCAGGGGGGGAGAAAAGGGGGGGGGGGGAGCCACAAACAAGCAAGGGAATACACACAGTCACAGCAAAAACGATTTTGAAACAAACACCACTTTAAAAGAGGCCAGGCTGCCTGAAAACACAGAGAGTCCACAGTAAAACAAACACTTTTTGAACAATTAATACTATTTGACTAGAAAATATCTTTGGGCTCCTTACCTAGGTCTCTTTGCAATCCTTGAACACTGGGCTGTATCAGGACACAGGAGAGATGCACAGAGGAACACAAAATGGAGGTGCCTATCTTTGGCCTTCCCTCCACAAACTTAAGGAGCCAGAGCAGGTGGGGGGGGGCGGGTCTCAGGTGCAGCAGAGACTCAGGGAGCCAATCAGCTAAGTCCAGTCCCTGGGGCCTGGGGGGAGGCTATTGCTGCTCTATTCAGTATCTCATTGGATACAGACAGGCTGAATCCACACTTCCAAGCTAGCAGAGTCTACTTTTCAGGTAAGGGGGAGATTGTTTAAGAGACAAACACTGCAATAGTTCTGGGCGCACACTCTAAAATCTGTCTTTTTTAAGGCAAAAAAATACAGGGGGGCAGACAGCTTTTAAGCACAATTTAATTCACACAAACAGATTAAAAACAGTCTCCTAAAACCACACTCTGAAAGATTGATGTAGTCTTTTTACTAAGAATAGGGGTGAAAAAAGGGGGGCGGGGAGGGAAAGGGGGGGGGGAGCCACAAACTAGCAAGGGAATTCACACAGTCACAGCAAAAACGACTTTGAAACAAACACCACTTTAAAAGAGGCCAGGCTGTCTGAAAACACAGAGAGTCCACAGTAAAACAAACACTTTTTGAACAATTAATACTATTGGACTAGAAAATATCTTTGGGCTCCTTACCTAGGTCTCTTTGCAATCCTTGAACACTGGGCTGTATCACGACACAGGAGAGATGCACAGAGGAACACAAAATGGAGGTGCCTGTCTTTGGCCTTCCCTCCACAAACTTAAGGAGCCAGAGCAGGTGGGGGGGGGGGGCGGGTCTCAGGTGCTGCAGAGACTCAGGGAGCCAATCAGCTAAGTCCAGTCCCTGGGGCCTGGGGGGAGGCTATTGCTGCTCTATTCAGTATCTCCTTGGATACAGACAGGCTGAATGCACACTTCCAAGCTAGCAGAGTCTACTTTTCAGGTAAGGGGGAGATTGTTTAAGAGACAAACACTGCAATAGTTCTGGGCGCACACTCTAAAATCGGGCTTTTTTAAGGCAAAAAAAATACAGGGGGGCAGACAGCTTTTAAGCACAATTTAATTCACACAAACAGATTAAAAACAGTCTCCTAAAACCACACTCTGAAAGATTTATGTAGTCTTTTTACTAAGAATAGGGGTGAAAAAAGGGGAGCGGGGGGGAAAGGGGGGGGGGAGCCACAAACTAGCAAGGGAATTCACACAGTCACAGCAAAAACGATTTTGAAGCAAACACCACTTTAAAAGAGGCCAGGCTGCCTGAAAACACAGAGAGTCCACAGTAAAACAAACACTTTTTGAACAATTAATACTATTTGACTAGAAAATATCTTTGGGCTCCTTACCTAGGTCTCTTTGCAATCCTTGAACACTGGGCTGTATCAGGACACAGGAGAGATGCACAGAGGAACACAAAATGGAGGTGCCTGTCTTTGGCCTTCCCTCCACAAACTTAAGGAGCCAGAGCAGGTGGGGGGGGGGGGGTCTCAGGTGCAGCAGAGACTCAGGGAGCCAATCAGCTAAGTCCAGTCCCTGGGGCCTGGGGGGAGGCTATTGCTGCTCTATTCAGTATCTCCTTGGATACAGACAGGCTGAATCCACACTTCCAAGCTAGCAGAGTCTACTTTTCAGGTAAGGGGGAGATTGTTTAAGAGACAAACACTGCAATAGTTCTGGGCGCACACTCTAAAATCGGGCTTTTTTAAGGCAAAAAAATACAGGGGGGCAGACAGCTTTTAAGCACAATTTAATTCACACAAACAGATTAAAAACAGTCTCCTAAAACCAAACTCTGAAAGATTTATGTAGTCTTTTTACTAAGAATAGGGGTGAAAAAAGGGGGGCAGGGGGGGAAAAGGGGGGGGGGAGCCACAAACTAGCAAGGGAATTCACACAGTCACAGCAAAAACGATTTTGAAACAAACACCCCTTTAAAAGAGGCCAGGCTGCCTGAAAACACAGAGAGTCCACAGTAAAACAAACACTTTTTGAACAATTAATACTATTTGACTAGAAAATATCTTTGGGCTCCTTACCTAGGTCTCTTTGCAATCCTTGAACACTGGGCTGTATCAGGACACAGGAGAGATGCACAGAGGAACACAAAATGGAGGTGCCTGTCTTTGGCCTTCCCTCCACAAACTTAAGGAGCCAGAGCAGGTGGGGGGGGGGGGGGCGGGTCTCAGGTGCAGCAGAGACTCAGGGAGTCAATCAGCTAAGTCCAGTCCCTGGGGCCTGGGGGGAGGCTATTGCTGCTCTATTCAGTATCTCCTTGGATACAGACAGGCTGAATCCACACTTCCAAGCTAGCAGAGTCTACTTTTCAGGTAAGGGGGAGATTGTTTAAGAGACAAACACTGCAATAGTTCTGGGCGCACACTCTAAAATCGGGCTTTAAGGCAAAAAAATACAGGGGGGCAGACAGCTTTTAAGCACAATTTAATTCACACAAACAGATTAAAAACAGTCTCCTAAAACCACACTCTGAAAGATTTATGTAGTCTTTTTACTAAGAATAGGGGTGAAAAAAGGGGGGCAGGGGGGGGGAGCCACAAACTAGCAAGGGAATTCACACAGTCACAGCAAAAACGATTTTGAAACAAACACCACTTTAAAAGAGGCCAGGCTGCCTGAAAACACAGAGAGTCCACAGTAAAACAAACACGTTTTGAACAATTAATACTATTTGACTAGAAAATATCTTTGGGCTCCTTACCTAGGTCTCTTTGCAATCCTTGAACACTGGGCTGTATCAGGACACAGGAGAGATGCACAGAGGAACACAAAATGGAGGTGCCTGTCTTTGGCCTTCCCTCCACAAACTTAAGGAGCCAGAGCAGGTGGGGGGGGGGGGGGGGGGCGGGTCTCAGGTGCAGCAGAGACTCAGGGAGCCAATCAGCTAAGTCCAGTCCCTGGGGCCTGGGGGGAGGCTATTGCTGCTCTATTCAGTATCTCCTTGGATACAGACAGGCTGAATCCACACTTCCAAGCTAGCAGAGTCTACTTTTCAGGTAAGGGGGAGATTGTTTAAGAGACAAACACTGCAATAGTTCTGGGCGCACTCTAAAATCGGGCTTTTTTAAGGCAAAAAAATACAGGGGGGCAGACAGCTTTTAAGCGCAATTTAATTCACACAAACAGATTAAAAACAGTCTCCTAAAACCACACTCTGAAAGATTTATGTAGTCTTTTTACTAAGAATAGGGGTGAAAAAAGGGGGGCGGGGGGGGAAAGGGGGGGGAGCCACAAACTAGCAAGGGAATTCACACAGTCACAGCAAAAACGATTTTGAAACAAACACCACTTTAAAAGAGGCCAGGCTGCCTGAAAACACAGAGAGTCCACAGTAAAACAAACACTTTTTGAACAATTAATACTATTTGACTAGAAAATATCTTTGGGCTCCTTACCTAGGTCTCTTTGCAATCCTTGAACACTGGGCTGTATCAGGACACAGGAGAGATGCACAGAGGAACACAAAATGGAGGTGCCTGTCTTTGGCCTTCCCTCCACAAACTTAAGGAGCCAGAGCAGGTGGGGGGGGGCGGGTCTCAGGTGCAGCAGAGACTCAGTGAGCCAATCAGCTAAGTCCAGTCCCTGGGGCCTGGGGGGAGGCTATTGCTGCTCTATTCAGTATCTCATTGGATACAGACAGGCTGAATCCACACTTCCAAGCTAGCAGAGTCTACTTTTCAGGTAAGGGGGAGATTGTTTAAGAGACAAACACTGCAATAGTTCTTGGCGCACACTCTGAAATCGGGATTTTTTAAGGCAAAAAAATACAGGGGGGCAGACAGCTTTTAAGCACAATTTAATTCACACAAACAGATTAAAAACAGTCTCCTAAAACCACACTCTGAAAGATTTATGTAGTCTTTTTACTAAGAATAGGGGTGAAAAAAGGGGGGCAGGTGGGGGGTAAAAAGGGGGGGGGGGAGCCACAAACTAGCAAGGGAATTCACACAGTCACAGCAAAAACGATTTTGAAACAAACACCACTTTAAAAGAGGCCAGGCTGCCTGAAAACACAGAGAGTCCACAGTAAAACAAACACTTTTTGAACAATTAATACTATTTGACTAGAAAATATCTTTGGGCTCCTTACCTAGGTCTCTTTGCAATCCTTGAACACTGGGCTGTATCAGGACACAGGAGAGATGCACAGAGGAACACAAAATGGAGGTGCCTGTCTTTGGCCTTCCCTCCACAAACTTAAGGAGCCAGAGCAGGTGGGGGGGGCGGGTCTCAGGTGCAGCAGAGACTCAGGGAGCCAATCAGCTAAGTCCAGTCCCTGGGGCCTTGGGGGAGGCTATTGCTGCTGTATTCAGTATCTCCTTGGATACAGACAGGCTGAATCCACACTTCCAAGCTAGCAGAGTCTACTTTTCAGGTAAGGGGGAGATTGTTTAAGAGACAAACACTGCAATAGTTCTGGGCGCACACTCTAAAATCGGGCTTTTTTAAGGCAAAAAAAATACAGGGGGGCAGACAGCTTTTAAGAACAATTTAATTCACACAAACAGATTAAAAACAGTCTCCTAAAACCACACTCTGAAAAATTCATGTAGTCTTTTTACTAAGAATAGGGGTGAAAAAAGGGGGGCAGGGGGGGGAAAGGGGGGAGGGAGCCACAAACTAGCAAGGGAATTCACACAGTCACAGCAAAAACGATTTTGAAACAAACACCACTTTAAAAGAGGCCAGGCTGCCTGAAAACACAGAGAGTCCACAGTAAAACAAACACTTTTTGAACAATTAATACTATTTGACTAGAAAATATCTTTGGGCTCCTTACCTAGGTCTCTTTGCAATCCTTGAACACTGGGCTGTATCAGGACACAGGAGAGATGCACAGAGGAACACAAAATGGAGGTGCCTATCTTTGGCCTTCCCTCCACAAACTTAAGGAGCCAGAGCAGGTGGGGGGGGCGGGTCTCAGGTGCAGCAGAGACTCAGGGAGCCAATCAGCTAAGTCCAGTCCCTGGGGCCTGGGGGGAGGCTATTGCTGCTCTATTCAGTATCTCCTTGGATACAGACAGGCTGAATCCACACTTCCAAGCTAGCAGAGTCTACTTTTCAGGTAAGGGGGAGATTGTTTAAGAGACAAACACTGCAATAGTTCTGGGCGCACACTCTAAAATCGGGCTTTTTTAAGGCAAAAAAATACAGGGGGGCAGACAGCTTTTAAGCACAATTTAATTCACACAAACAGATTAAAAACAGTCTCCTAAAACCACACTCTGAAAGATTTATGTAGTCTTTTTACTAAGAATAGGGGTGAAAAAAGGGGGGCAGGGGGGGGGAAAGGGGGGAGGGAGCCACAAACTAGCAAGGGAATTCACACAGTCACAGCAAAAACGATTTTGAAACAAACACCACTTTAAAAGAGGCCAGGCTGCCTGAAAACACAGAGAGTCCACAGTAAAACAAACACTTTTTGAACAATTAATACTATTTGACTAGAAAATATCTTTGGGCTCCTTACCTAGGTCTCTTTGCAATCCTTGAACACTGGGCTGTATCAGGACACAGGAGAGATGCACAGAGGAACACAAAATGGAGGTGCCTGTCTTTGGCCTTCCCTCCACAAACTTAAGGAGCCAGAGCAGGTGGGGGGGGCGGGTCTCAGGTGCAGAAGAGACTCAGGGAGCCAATCAGCTAAGTCCAGTCCCTGGGGCCTGGGGGGAGGCTATTGCTGCTCTATTCAGTATCTCCTTGGATACAGACAGGCTGAATCCACACTTCCAAGCTAGCAGAGTCTACTTTTCATGTAAGGGGGAGATTGTTTAAGAGACAAACACTGCAATAGTTCTGGGCGCACACTCTAAAATCTGTCTTTTTTAAGGCAAAAAAACACAGGGGGGCAGACAGCTTTTAAGCACAATTTAATTCACACAAACAGATTAAAAACAGTCTCCTAAAACCACACTCTGAAAGATTTATGTAGTATTTTTACTAAGAATAGGGGTGAAAAAAGGGGGGCGGGGGAGGTGAAAAGGGGGAGGGGGAGCCACAAACTAGCAAGGGAATTCACACAGTCACAGCAAAAACGATTTTGAAACAAACACCACTTTAAAAGAGGCCAGGCTGCCTGAAAACACAGAGAGTCCACAGTAAAACAAACACTTTTTGAACAATTAATACTATTTGACTAGAAAATATCTTTGGGCTCCTTACCTAGGTCTCTTTGCAATCCTTGAACACTGGGCTGTATCAGGA
This sequence comes from Pleurodeles waltl, assembly GCF_031143425.1. Taxonomy (NCBI): domain Eukaryota; kingdom Metazoa; phylum Chordata; class Amphibia; order Caudata; family Salamandridae; genus Pleurodeles; species Pleurodeles waltl. Next base: position 1,131,262,957 of record NC_090448.1, read on the forward strand.
CACAGGAGAGATGCACAGAGGAACACAAAATGGAGGTGCCTGTCTTTGGCCTTCCCTCCACAAACTTAAGGAGCCAGAGCAGGTGGGGGGGGCGGGTCTCAGGTGCAGCAGAGACTCAGGAAACCAATCAGCTAAGTCCAGTCCCTGGGGCCTGGGGGGAGGCTATTGCTGCTCTATTCAGTATCTCCTTGGATACAGACAGGCTGAATCCACACTTCCAAGCTAGCAGAGTCTACTTTTCAGGTAAGGGGGAGATTGTTTAAGAGACAAACACTGCAATAGTTCTGGGCGCACTCTCTAAAATCGGGCTTTTTTAAGGCAAAAAAATACAGGGGGGGCAGACAGCTTTTAAGCACAATTTAATTCACACAAACAGATTAAAAACAGTCTCCTAAAACCACACTCTGAAAGATTTATGTAGTCTTTTTACTAAGAATAGGGGTGAAAAAAGGGGGCCGGGGGGGGGGGGGGGAGCCACAAACTAGCAAGGGAATTCACACAGTCAAAGCAAAAACGATTTTAAAACAAACACCACTTTAAAAGAGGCCAGGCTGCCTGAAAACACAGAGTCCACAGTAAAACAAACACGTTTTGAACAATTAATACTATTTGACTAGAAAATATCTTTGGGCTCCTTACCTAGGTCTCTTTGCAATCCTTGAACACTGGGCTGTATCAGGACACAGGAGAGATGCACAGAGGAACACAAAATGGAAGGGCCTGACTTTGGCCTTCCCTCCATAAACTTAAGGAGCCAGAGCAGGTGGGGGGGCGGGTTTCAGAGGCAGCAGAGACTCAGGGAGCCAATCAGCTAAGTCCAGTCCCTGGGGCCTTGGGGGAGGCTATTGCTGCTCTATTCAGTATCTCCTTGGATACAGACAGGCTGAATCCACACTTCCAAGCTAGCAGAGTCTACTTTTCAGGTAAGGGGGAGATTGTTTAAGAGACAAACACTGCAATAGTTCTGGGCGCACACTCTAAAATCGGGCTTTTTTAAAATACAGGGGGGCAGACATCTTTTAAGCACAATTTAATTCATACAAACAGATTAAAAACAGTCTCCTAAAACCACACTCTGAAAGATTTATGTAGTCTTTTTACTAAGAATAGGGGTGAAAAAAGGGGGGCAGGGGGGGGGGGAAGGGGGGAGGGAGCCACAAACTAGCAAGGGAATTCACACAGTCACAGCAAAAACGATTTTGAAACAAACACCACTTTAAAAGAGGCCAGGCTGCCTGAAAACACAGAGAGTCCACAGTAAAACAAACACTTTTTGAACAATTAATACTATTTGACTAGAAAATATCTTTGGGCTCCTTACCTAGGTCTCTTTGCAATCCTTGAACACTGGGCTGTATCAGGACACAGGAGAGATGCACAGAGGAACACAAAATGGAGGTGCCTGTCTTTGGCCTTCCCTCCACAAACTTAAGGAGCCAGAGCAGGTGGGGGGGGCGGGTCTCAGGTGCAGCAGAGACTCAGTGAGCCAATCAGCTAAGTCCAGTCCCTGGGGCCTGGGGGGAGGCTATTGCTGCTCTATTCAGTATCTCATTGGATACAGACAGGCTGAATCCACACTTCCAAGCTAGCAGAGTCTACTTTTCAGGTAAGGGGGAGATTGTTTAAGAGACAAACACTGCAATAGTTCTAGGCGCACACTCTGAAATCGGGATTTTTTAAGGCAAAAAAATACAGGGGGGCAGACAGCTTTTAAGCACAATTTAATTCACACAAACAGATTAAAAACAGTCTCCTAAAACCACACTCTGAAAGATTTATGTAGTCTTTTTACTAAGAATAGGGGTGAAAAAAGGGGGGCAGGTGGGGGGTAAAAAGGGGGGGGGGGAGCCACAAACTAGCAAGGGAATTCACACAGTCACAGCAAAAACGATTTTGAAACAAACACCACTTTAAAAGAGGCCAGGCTGCCTGAAAACACAGAGAGTCCACAGTAAAACAAACACTTTTTGAACAATTAATACTATTTGACTAGAAAATATCTTTGGGCTCCTTACCTAGGTCTCTTTGCAATCCTTGAACACTGGGCTGTATCAGGACACAGGAGAGATGCACAGAGGAACACAAAATGGAGGTGCCTGTCTTTGGCCTTCCCTCCACAAACTTAAGGAGCCAGAGCAGGTGGGGGGGGCGGGTCTCAGGTGCAGCAGAGACTCAGGGAGCCAATCAGCTAAGTCCAGTCCCTGGGGCCTTGGGGGAGGCTATTGCTGCTGTATTCAGTATCTCCTTGGATACAGACAGGCTGAATCCACACTTCCAAGCTAGCAGAGTCTACTTTTCAGGTAAGGGGGAGATTGTTTAAGAGACAAACACTGCAATAGTTCTGGGCGCACACTCTAAAATCGGGCTTTTTTAAGGCCAAAAAAATACAGGGGGGCAGACAGCTTTTAAGAACAATTTAATTCACACAAACAGATTAAAAACAGTCTCCTAAAACCACACTCTGAAAAATTCATGTAGTCTTTTTACTAAGAATAGGGGTGAAAAAAGGGGGGCAGGGGGGGGAAAGGGGGGAGGGAGCCACAAACTAGCAAGGGAATTCACACAGTCACAGCAAAAACGATTTTGAAACAAACACCACTTTAAAAGAGGCCAGGCTGCCTGAAAACACAGAGAGTCCACAGTAAAACAAACACTTTTTGAACAATTAATACTATTTGACTAGAAAATATCTTTGGGCTCCTTACCTAGGTCTCTTTGCAATCCTTGAACACTGGGCTGTATCAGGACACAGGAGAGATGCACAGAGGAACACAAAATGGAGGTGCCTGTCTTTGGCCTTCCCTCCACAAACTTAAGGAGCCAGAGCAGGTGGGTGAGGCGGGTCTCAGGTGCAGCAGAGACTCAGGGAGCCAATCAGCTAAGTCCAGTCCCTGGGGCCTGGGGGGAGGCTATTGCTGCTCTATTCAGTATCTCCTTGGATACAGACAGGCTGAATCCACACTTCCAAGCTAGCAGAGTCTACTTTTCAGGTAAGGGGAAGATTGTTTAAGAGACAAACACTGCAATAGTTCTGGGCGCACACTCTAAAATCGGGCTTTTTTAAGGCAAAAAAATACAGGGGGGGCAGACAGCTTTTAAGCACAATTTAATTCACACAAACAGATTAAAAACAGTCTCCTAAAACCACACTCTGAAAGATTTATGTAGTCTTTTTACTAAGAATAGGGGTGAAAAAAGGGGGGCAGGGGGGAGAAAAGGGGGGGGGGTGCCACAAACAAGCAAGGGAATACACACAGTCACAGCAAAAACGATTTTGAAACAAACACCACTTTAAAAGAGGCCAGGCTGCCTGAAAACACAGAGAGTCCACTGTAAAACAAACACTTTTTGGACAATTAATACTATTTGATTAGAAAATATCTTTGGGCTCCTTACCTAGGTCTCTTTGCAATCCTTGAACACTGGGCTGTATCAGGACACATGAGAGATGCACAGAGGAACACAAAATGGAGGTGCCTGTCTTTGGCCTTCCCTCCACAAACTTAAGGAGCCAGAGCAGGTGGGGGGGCGGCTCTCAGGTGCAGCAGAGACTCAGGGAGCCAATCAGCTAAGTCCAGTCCCTGGGGCCTGGGGGGAGGCTATTGCTGCTCGATTCAGTGTCTCCTTGGATACAGAAAGGCTGAATCCACACTTCCAAGCTAGCAGAGTCTACTTTTCAGGTAAGGGGGAGATTGTTTAAGAGACAAACACTGCAATAGTTCTGGGCGCACACTCTAAAATCGGGCTTTTTTAATGCAAAAAAAATACAGGGGGGCAGACAGCTTTTAAGCACATTTTAATTCACACAAACAGATTAAAAACAGTCTCCTAAAAACCACACTCTGAAAGATTTATGTAGTCTTTTTACTAAGAATAGGGGTGAAAAAAGGGGGGCAGGGGGGGGGAAAGGGGGGGGGAGCCACAAACTAGCAAGGGAATTCACACAGTCACAGCAAAAACGATTTTGAAACAAACACCACTTTAAAAGAGGCCAGGCTGCCTGAAAACACAGAGAGTCCACAGTAAAACAAACACTTTTTGAACAATTAATACTATTTGACTAGAAAATATCTTTGGGCTCCTTACCTAGGTCTCTTTGCAATCCTTGAACACTGGGCTGTATCAGGACACAGGAGAGATGCACAGAGGAACACAAAATGGAGGTGCCTGTCTTTGGCCTTCCCTCCACAAACTTAAGGAGCCAGAGCAGGTGGGGGGGCGGGTCTCAGGTGCAGCAGAGACTCAGGGAGCCAATCAGCTAAGTCCAGTCCCTGGGGCCTGGGGGGAGGCTATTGCTGCTCTATTCAGTATCTCCTTGGATACAGACAGGCTGAATCCACACTTCCAAGCTAGCAGAGTCTACTTTTCAGGTAAGGGGGAGATTGTTTAAGAGACAAACACTGCAATAGTTCTGGGCGCACACTCTAAAATCGGGCTTTTTTAAGGCAACAAAATACAGGGGGGCAGACAGCTTTTAAGAACAATTTAATTCACACAAACAGATTAAAAACAGGCTCCTAAAACCACACTCTGAAAGATTTATGTAGTCTTTTTACTAAGAATAGGGGTAAAAAAAGGGGGGCAGGGGGGGGAAAAAGGTGGGGGGGGGAGCCACAAACTAGCAAGGGAATTCACACAGTCACAGCAAAAACGACTTTGAAACAAACACCACTTTAAAAGAGGCCAGGCTGCCTGAAAACACAGAGAGTCCACAGTAAAACAAACACTTTTTGAACAATTAATACTATTTGACTAGAAAATATCTTTGGGCTCCTTACCTAGGTCTCTTTGCAATCCTTGAACACTGGGCTGTATCAGGACACAGGAGAGATGCACAGAGAAACACAAAATGCAGGTGCCTGTCTTTGGCCTTCCCTCCACAAACTTAAGGAGCCAGAGCAGGTGGGGGGGGGGCGGGTCTCAGGTGCAGCAGAGACTCAGGGAGCCAATCAGCTAAGTCCAGTCCCTGGGGCCTGGGGGGGAGGCTATTGCTGCTCTATTCAGTATCTCCTTGGATACAGACAGGCTGAATCCACACTTCCAAGCTAGCAGAGTCTACTTTTCAGGTAAGGGGGAGATTGTTTAAGAGACAAACACTGCAATAGTTCTGGGCGCACACTCTAAAATCGGGCTTTAAGGCAAAAAAATACAGGGGGGCAGACAGCTTTTAAGCACAATTTAATTCACACAAACAGATTAAAAACAGTCTCCTAAAACCACACTCTGAAAGATTTATGTAGTCTTTTTACTAAGAATAGGGGTGAAAAAAGGGGGGCAGGGGGGGAAAAGGGGGGGGGGGAGCCACAAACTAGCAAGGGAATTCACACAGTCACAGCAAAAACGATTTTGAAACAAACACCACTTTAAAAGAGGCCAGGCTGCCTGAAAACACAGAGAGTCCACAGTAAAACAAACACGTTTTGAACAATTAATACTATTTGACTAGAAAATATCTTTGGGCTCCTTACCTAGGTCTCTTTGCAATCCTTGAACACTGGGCTGTATCAGGACACAGGAGAGATGCACAGAGGAACACAAAATGGAGGTGCCTGTCTTTGGCCTTCCCTCCACAAACTTAAGGAGCCAGAGCAGGTGGGGGGGGGGGGGGGGGGGGGGGCGGGTCTCAGGTGCAGCAGAGACTCAGGGAGCCAATCAGCTAAGTCCAGTCCTTGGGGCCTGGGGGGAGGCTATTGCTGCTCTATTCAGTATCTCCTTGGATACAGACAGGCTGAATCCACACTTCCAAGCTAGCAGAGTCTACTATTCAGGTAAGGGGGAGATTGTTTAAGAGACAAACACTGCAATAGTTCTGGGCGCACTCTAAAATCGGGCTTTTTTAAGGCAAAAAAATACAGGGGGGCAGACAGCTTTTAAGCGCAATTTAATTCACACAAACAGATTAAAAACAGTCTCCTAAAACCACACTCTGAAAGATTTATGTAGTCTTTTTACTAAGAATAGGGGTGAAAAAAGGGGGGGGGAGGGGGGGGGAAGCCACAAACTAGGAAGGGAATTCACACAGTCACAGCAAAAACGATTTTGAAACAAACACCACTTTAAAAGAGGCCAGGCTGCCTGAAAACACAGAGAGTCCACAGTAAAACAAACACGTTTTTGAACAATTAATACTATTTGACTAGAAAATATCTTTGGGCTCCTTACCTAGGTCTCTTTGCAATCCTTGAACACTGGGCTGTATCAGGACACAGGAGAGATGCATAGAGGAACACAAAATGGAGGGGCCTGACTTTGGCCTTCCCTCCATAAACTTAAGGAGCCAGAGCAGGTGGGGGGGGTGGGTCTCAGGTGCAGCAGAGACTCAGGGAGCCAATCAGCTAAGTCCAGTCCCTGGGGCCTGGGGGGAGGCTATTGCTGCTCTATTCAGTATCTCCTTGGATACAGACAGGCTGAATCCACACTTCCAAGCTAGCAGAGTCTACTTTTCAGGTAAGGGGGAGATTGTTTAAGAGACAAACACTGCAATAGTTCTGGGCGCACACTCTAAAATCGGGCTTTTTTAAGGCAAAAAAAATACAGGGGGGCAGACAGCTTTTAAGCACAATTTAATTCACACAAACAGATTAAAAACAGTCTCCTAAAACCACACTCTGAAAGATTTATGTAGTCTTTTTTACTAAGAATAGGGGTGAAAAAAGGGGGGCGGGGTGGAGAAAGGGGGGGGGGGGAGCCACAAACTAGCAAGGGAATTCACACAGTCACAGCAAAAACGATTTTGAAACAAACACCACTTTAAAAGAGGCCAGGCTGCCTGAAAACACAGAGAGTCCACAGTAAAACAAACACTTTTTGAACAATTAATACTGTTTGACTAGAAAATATCTTTGGGCTCCTTACCTAGGTCTCTTTGCAATCCTTGAACACTGGGCTGTATCAGGACACAGGAGAGATGCACAGAGGAACACAAAATGGAGGTGCCTGTCTTTGGCCTTCCCTCCACAAACTTAAGGAGCCAGAGCAGGTGGGGGGGGGCGGGTCTCAGGTGCAGCAGAGACTCAGGGAGCCAATCAGCTAAGTCCAGTCCTGGGGCCTGGGGGGAGGCTATTGCTGCTCTATTCAGTATCTCCTTGGATACAGACAGGCTGAATCCACACTTCCAAGCTAGCAGAGTCTACTTTTCAGGTAAGGGGGAGATTGTTTAAGAGACAAACACTGCAATAGTTCTGGGCGCACACTCTAAAATCGGGCTTTTTTAAAATACAGGGGGGCAGACAGCTTTTAAGCACAATTTAATTCACACAAACAGATTAAAAACAGTCTCCTAAAACCACACTCTGAAAGATTTATGTAGTCTTTTTACTAAGAATAGGGGTGAAAAAAGGGGGGCGGGGGGGAAAGGGGGGGGGAGCCACAAACTAGCAAGGGAATTCACACAGTCACAGCAAAAACGACTTTGAAACAAACACCACTTTAAAAGAGGCCAGGCTGCCTGAAAACACAGAGAGTCCACAGTAAAACAAACACTTTTTGAACAATTAATACTATTTGACTAGAAAATATCTTTGGGCTCCTTACCTAGGTCTCTTTGCAATCCTTGAACACTGGGCTGTATCAGGATACAGGAGAGATGCACAGAGGAACACAAAATGGAGGTGCCTGTCTTTGGCCTTCCCTCCACAAACTTAAGGAGCCAGAGCAGGTGGGGGGGGGCGGGTCTCAGGTGCAGCAGAGACTCAGGGAGCCAATCAGCTAAGTCCAGTCCCTGGGGCCTGGGGGGAGGCTATTGCTGCTCTATTCAGTATCTCCTTGGATACAGACAGGCTGAATCCACACTTCCAAGCTAGCAGAGTCTACTTTTCAGGTAAGGGGGAGATTGTTTAAGAGACAAACACTGCAGTAGTTCTGGGCGCACACTCTAAAATCGGGCTTTTTTAAGGCAAAAAAATGCAGGGGGGCAGACAGCTTTTAAGCACAATTCAATTCACACAAACAGATTAAAAACAGTCTCCTAAAACCACACTCTGAAAGATTTATGTAGTCTTTTTACTAAGAATAGGGGTGAAAAAAGGGGGGCGGGGGGGGGGAAAGGGGGGGGAGCCACAAACTAGCAAGGGAATTCACACAGTCACAGCAAAAACGATTTTGAAACAAACACCACTTTAAAAGAGGCCAGGCTGCCGTAAAACACAGAGAGTCCACAGTAAAACAAACACTTTTTGAACAATTAATACTATTTGACTAGAAAATATCTTTGGGCTCCTTACCTAGGTCTCTTTGCAATCCTTGAACACTGGGCTGTATCAGGACACAGGAGAGATGCACAGAGGAACACAAAATGGAGGTGCCTGTCTTTGGCCTTCCCTCCACAAACTTAAGGAGCCAGAGCAGGTGGGGGGGCGGGTCTCAGGTGCAGCAGAGACTCAGGGAGCCAATCAGCTAAGTCCAGTCCCTGGGGCCTGGGGGGAGGCTATTGCTGCTCTATTCAGTATCTCCTTGGATACAGACAGGCTGAATCCACACTTCCAAGCTAGCAGAGTCTACTTTTCAGGTAAGGGGGAGATTGTTTAAGAGACAAACACTGCAATAGTTCTGGGCGCACACTCTAAAATCGGGCTTTTTTAAGGCAAAGAAATACAGGGGGGCAGACAGCTTTTAAGCACAATTTAATTCACACAAACAGATTAAAAACAGTCTCCTAAAACCACACTCTGAAAGATTTATGTAGTCTTTTTACTAAGAATAGGGGTGAAAAAAGGGGGGCGGGGGAGGGGAAAAGGGGGAGGGGGAGCCACAAACTAGCAAGGGAATTCACACAGTCACAGCAAAAACGATTTTGAAACAAACACCACTTTAAAAGAGGCCAGGCTGCCTGAAAACACAGAGAGTCCACAGTAAAACAAACACTTTTTGAACAATTAATACTATTTGACTAGAAAATATCTTTGGGCTCCTTACCTAGGTCTCTTTGCAATCCTTGAACACTGGGCTGTATCAGGACACAGGAGAGATGCACAGAGGAACACAAAATGGAGGTGCCTGTCTTTGGCCTTCCCTCCACAAACTTAAGGAGCCAGAGCAGGTGGGGGGGGGGGGGCGGGTCTCAGGTGCAGCAGAGACTCAGGGAGCCAAACAGCTAAGTCCAGTCCCTGGGGCCTGGGGCCTGGGGGGAGGCTATTGCTGCTCTATTCAGTATCTCCTTGGATACAGACAGGCTGAATCCACACTTCCAAGCTAGCAGAGTCTACTTTTCAGGTAAGGGGGAGATTGTTTAAGAGACAAACACTGCAATAGTTCTGGGCGCACACTCTAAAATCGGGATTTTTTAAGGCAAAAAAAATACAGGGGGGCAGACAGCTTTTATGCACAATTTAATTCACACAAACAGATTAAAAACAGTCTCCTAAAACCACACTCTGAAAGATTGATGTAGTCTTTTTACTAAGAATAGGGGTGAAAAAAGGGGGGCAGGGGGGGAAAATGGGGGGGGGAGCCACAAACTAGCAAGGGAATTCACAGTCACAGCAAAAACGATTTTGAAACAAACACCACTTTAAAAGAGGCCAGGCTGCCTGAAAACACAGAGAGTCCACAGTAAAACAAACACTTTTTGAACAATTAATACTATTTGACTAGAAAATATCTTTGGGCTCCTTACCTAGGTCTCTTTGCAATCCTTGAACACTGGGCTGTATCAGGACACAGGAGAGATGCACAGAGGAACACAAAATGGAGGTGCCTGTCTTTGGCCTTCCCTCCACAAACTTAAGGAGCCAGAGCAGGTGGGGGGGGCGGGTCTCAGGTGCAGCAGAGACTCAGGGAGCCAATCAGCTAAGTCCAGTCCCTGGGGCCTGGGGGGAGGCTATTGCTGCTCTATTCAGTATCTCCTTGGATACAGACAGGCTGAATCCACACTTCCAAGCTGGCAGAGTCTACTTTTCAGGTAAGGGGAAGATTGTTTAAGAGACAAACACTGCAATAGTTCTGGGTGCACACTCTAAAATCTGGCTTTTTTAAGGCAAAAAAATACAGGGGGGCAGACAGCTTTTAAGCACAATTTAATTCACACAAACAGATTAAAAACAGTCTCCTAAAACCACACTCTGAAAGATTTATGTAGTCTTTTTACTAAGAATAGGGGTGAAAAAAGGGGGGCAGGGGGGGAGAAAAGGGGGGGGGGGGAGCCACAAACAAGCAAGGGAATACACACAGTCACAGCAAAAACGATTTTGAAACAAACACCACTTTAAAAGAGGCCAGGCTGCCTGAAAACACAGAGAGTCCACAGTAAAACAAACACTTTTTGAACAATTAATACTATTTGACTAGAAAATATCTTTGGGCTCCTTACCTAGGTCTCTTTGCAATCCTTGAACACTGGGCTGTATCAGGACACAGGAGAGATGCACAGAGGAACACAAAATGGAGGTGCCTATCTTTGGCCTTCCCTCCACAAACTTAAGGAGCCAGAGCAGGTGGGGGGGGGCGGGTCTCAGGTGCAGCAGAGACTCAGGGAGCCAATCAGCTAAGTCCAGTCCCTGGGGCCTGGGGGGAGGCTATTGCTGCTCTATTCAGTATCTCATTGGATACAGACAGGCTGAATCCACACTTCCAAGCTAGCAGAGTCTACTTTTCAGGTAAGGGGGAGATTGTTTAAGAGACAAACACTGCAATAGTTCTGGGCGCACACTCTAAAATCTGTCTTTTTTAAGGCAAAAAAAATACAGGGGGGCAGACAGCTTTTAAGCACAATTTAATTCACACAAACAGATTAAAAACAGTCTCCTAAAACCACACTCTGAAAGATTGATGTAGTCTTTTTACTAAGAATAGGGGTGAAAAAAGGGGGGCGGGGAGGGAAAGGGGGGGGGGAGCCACAAACTAGCAAGGGAATTCACACAGTCACAGCAAAAACGACTTTGAAACAAACACCACTTTAAAAGAGGCCAGGCTGCCTGAAAACACAGAGAGTCCACAGTAAAACAAACACTTTTTGAACAATTAATACTATTGGACTAGAAAATATCTTTGGGCTCCTTACCTAGGTCTCTTTGCAATCCTTGAACACTGGGCTGTATCACGACACAGGAGAGATGCACAGAGGAACACAAAATGGAGGTGCCTGTCTTTGGCCTTCCCTCCACAAACTTAAGGAGCCAGAGCAGGTGGGGGGGGGGGCGGGTCTCAGGTGCTGCAGAGACTCAGGGAGCCAATCAGCTAAGTCCAGTCCCTGGGGCCTGGGGGGAGGCTATTGCTGCTCTATTCAGTATCTCCTTGGATACAGACAGGCTGAATGCACACTTCCAAGCTAGCAGAGTCTACTTTTCAGGTAAGGGGGAGATTGTTTAAGAGACAAACACTGCAATAGTTCTGGGCGCACACTCTAAAATCGGGCTTTTTTAAGGCAAAAAAAATACAGGGGGGCAGACAGCTTTTAAGCACAATTTAATTCACACAAACAGATTAAAAACAGTCTCCTAAAACCACACTCTGAAAGATTTATGTAGTCTTTTTACTAAGAATAGGGGTGAAAAAAGGGGAGCGGGGGGGAAAGGGGGGGGGGAGCCACAAACTAGCAAGGGAATTCACACAGTCACAGCAAAAACGATTTTGAAGCAAACACCACTTTAAAAGAGGCCAGGCTGCCTGAAAACACAGAGAGTCCACAGTAAAACAAACACTTTTTGAACAATTAATACTATTTGACTAGAAAATATCTTTGGGCTCCTTACCTAGGTCTCTTTGCAATCCTTGAACACTGGGCTGTATCAGGACACAGGAGAGATGCACAGAGGAACACAAAATGGAGGTGCCTGTCTTTGGCCTTCCCTCCACAAACTTAAGGAGCCAGAGCAGGTGGGGGGGGGGGCGGGTCTCAGGTGCAGCAGAGACTCAGGGAGCCAATCAGCTAAGTCCAGTCCCTGGGGCCTGGGGGGAGGCTATTGCTGCTCTATTCAGTATCTCCTTGGATACAGACAGGCTGAATCCACACTTCCAAGCTAGCAGAGTCTACTTTTCAGGTAAGGGGGAGATTGTTTAAGAGACAAACACTGCAATAGTTCTGGGCGCACTCTAAAATCGGGCTTTTTTAAGGCAAAAAAATACAGGGGGGCAGACAGCTTTTAAGCGCAATTTAATTCACACAAACAGATTAAAAACAGTCTCCTAAAACCACACTCTGAAAGATTTATGTAGTCTTTTTACTAAGAATAGGGGTGAAAAAAGGGGGGCGGGGGGGGAAAGGGGGGGGAGCCACAAACTAGCAAGGGAATTCACACAGTCACAGCAAAAACGATTTTGAAACAAACACCACTTTAAAAGAGGCCAGGCTGCCTGAAAACACAGAGAGTCCACAGTAAAACAAACACTTTTTGAACAATTAATACTATTTGACTAGAAAATATCTTTGGGCTCCTTACCTAGGTCTCTTTGCAATCCTTGAACACTGGGCTGTATCAGGACACAGGAGAGATGCACAGAGGAACACAAAATGGAGGTGCCTGTCTTTGGCCTTCCCTCCACAAACTTAAGGAGCCAGAGCAGGTGGGGGGGGGGGGGCGGGTCTCAGGTGCAGCAGAGACTCAGGGAGCCAAACAGCTAAGTCCAGTCCCTGGGGCCTGGGGGGAGGCTATTGCTGCTCTATTCAGTATCTCCTTGGATACAGACAGGCTGAATCCACACTTCCAAGCTAGCAGAGTCTACTTTTCAGGTAAGGGGGAGATTGTTTAAGAGACAAACACTGCAATAGTTCTGGGCGCACACTCTAAAATCTGGCTTTTTTAAGGCAAAAAAAATACAGGGGGGCAGACAGCTTTTAAGCACAATTTAATTCACACAAACAGATTAAAAACAGTCTCCTAAAACCACACTCTGAAAGATTTATGTAGTCTTTTTACTAAGAATAGGGGTGAAAAAAGGGGGGCAGGGGGGGAGAAAAGGGGGGGGGAGCCACAAACAAGCAAGGGAATACACACAGTCACAGCAAAAACGACTTTGAAACAAACACCACTTTAAAAGAGGCCAGGCTGCCTGAAAACACAGAGTCCACAGTAAAACAAACACTTTTTGAACAATTAATACTATTTGACTAGAAAATATCTTTGGGCTCCTTACCTAGGTCTCTTTGCAATCCTTGAACACTGGGCTGTATCAGGACACAGGAGAGATGCACAGAGGAATACAAAATGGAGGTGCCTGTCTTTGGCCTTCCCTCCACAAACTTAAGGAGCCAGAGCAGGTGGGGGGGCGGGTCTCAGGTGCAGCAGAGACTCAGGGAGCCAATCAGCTAAGTCCAGTCCCTGGGGCCTGGGGGGAGGCTATTGCTGCTCTATTCAGTATCTCCTTGGATACAGACAGGCTGAATCCACACTTCCAAGCTAGCAGAGTCTACTTTTCAGGTAAGGGGGAGATTGTTTAAGAGACAAACACTGCAATAGTTCTGGGCGCACACTCTAAAATTGGGCTTTTTTAAGGCAAAAAAATACAGGGGGGCAGACAGCTTTTAAGCACAATTTAATTCACACAAACAGATTAAAAACAGTCTCCTAAAACCACACTCTGAAAGATTTATGTAGTATTTTTACTAAGAATAGGGGTGAAAAAAGGGGGGCGGGGGAGGGGAAAAGGGGGAGGGGGAGCCACAAACTAGCAAGGGAATTCACACAGTCACAGCAAAAACGATTTTGAAACAAACACCACTTTAAAAGAGGCCAGGCTGCCTGAAAACACAGAGAGTCCACAGTAAAACAAACACTTTTTGAACAATTAATACTATTTGACTAGAAAATATCTTTGGGCTCCTTACCTAGGTCTCTTTGCAATCCTTGAACACTGGGCTGTATCAGGACACAGGAGAGATGCACAGAGGAACACAAAATGGAGGTGCCTGTCTTTGGCCTTCCCTCCACAAACTTAAGGAGCCAGAGCAGGTGGGGGGGGCGGGTATCAGGTGCAGCAGAGACTCAGGAAACCAATCAGCTAAGTCCAGTCCCTGGGGCCTGGGGGGAGGCTATTGCTGCTCTATTCAGTATCTCCTTGGATACAGACAGGCTGAATCCACACTTCCAAGCTAGCAGAGTCTACTTTTCAGGTAAGGGGGAGATTGTTTAAGAGACAAACACTGCAATAGTTCTGGGCGCACTCTCTAAAATCGGGCTTTTTTAAGGCAAAAAAATACAGGGGGGCAGACAGCTTTTAAGCACAATTTAATTCACACAAACAGATTAAAAACAGTCTCCTAAAACCACACTCTGAAAGATTTATGTAGTCTTTTTACTAAGAATAGGGGTGAAGAAAGGGGGGCGGGGGGGGAAAGGGGGGGGGGAGCCACAAACTAGCAAGGGAATTCACACAGTCACAGCAAAAACGATTTTGAAACAAACACTACTTTAAAAGAGGCCAGGCTGCCTGAAAACACAGAGAGTCCACAGTAAAACAAACACTTTTTGAACAATTAATACTGTTTGACTAGAAAATATCTTTGGGCTCCTTACCTAGGTCTCTTTGCAATCCTTGAACACTGGGCTGTATCAGGACACAGGAGAGATGCACAGAGGAACACAAAATGGAGGTGCCTGTCTTTGGCCTTCCCTCCACAAACTTAAGGAGCCAGAGCAGGTAGGGGGGGGCGGGTCTCAGGTGCATGAGAGACTCAGGGAGCCAATCAGCTAAGTCCAGTCCCTGGGGCCTGGGGGGAGGCTATTGCTGCTCTATTCAGTATCTCCTTGGATACAGACAGGCTGAATCCACACTTCCAAGCTAGCAGAGTCTACTTTTCAGGTAAGGGGGAGATTGTTTAAGAGACAAACACTGCAATAGTTCTGGGCGCACACTCTAAAATTTGGCTTTTTTAAGGCAAAAAAATACAGGGGGACAGACAGCTTTTAAGCACAATTTAATTCACACAAACAGATTAAAAACAGTCTCCTAAAACCACACTCTGAAAGATTTATGTAGTCTTTTTACTAAGAATAGGGGTGAAAAAAGGGGGGAGGGGGGGAAAGGGGAGGGGGGGAGCCACAAACTAGTAAGGGAATTCACACAGTCACAGCAAAAACGATTTTGAAACAAACACCACTTTAAAAGAGGCCAGGCTGCCTGAAAACACAGAGAGTCCACAGTAAAACAAACACTTTTTGAACAATTAATACTATTTGACTAGAAAATATCTTTGGGCTCCTTACCTAGGTCTCTTTGCAATCCTTGAACACTGGGCTGTATCAGGACACAGGAGAGATGCACAGAGGAACACAAAATGGAGGTGCCTGTCTTTGGCCTTCCCTCCACAAACTTAAGGAGCCAGAGCAGGTGGGGGGGGGCGGGTCTCAGGTGCAGCAGAGACTCAGGGAGCCAATCAGCTAAGTCCAGTCCCTGGGGCCTGGAGGGAGGCTATTGATGCTCTATTCAGTATCTCCTTGGATACAGACAGGCTGAATCCACACTTCCAAGCTAGCAGAGTCTACTTTTCAGGTAAGGGGGAGATTGTTTAAGAGACAAACACTGCAATAGTTCTGGGCGCACACTCTAAAATCGGGCTTTAAGGCAAAAAAATACAGGGGGGCAGACAGCTTTTAAGCACAATTTAATTCACACAAACAGATTAAAAACAGTCTCCTAAAACCACACTCTGAAAGATTTATGTAGTCTTTTTACTAAGAATAGGGGTGAAAAAAGGGGGGCAGGGGGGGGGAGCCACAAACTAGCAAGGGAATTCACACAGTCACAGCAAAAACGATTTTGAAACAAACACCACTTTAAAAGAGGCCAGGCTGCCTGAAAACACAGAGAGTCCACAGTAAAACAAACACGTTTTGAACAATTAATACTATTTGACTAGAAAATATCTTTGGGCTCCTTACCTAGGTCTCTTTGCAATCCTTGAACACTGGGCTGTATCAGGACACAGGAGAGATGCACAGAGGAACACAAAATGGAGGTGCCTGTCTTTGGCCTTCCCTCCACAAACTTAAGGAGCCAGAGCAGGTGGGGGGGGGGGGGGGGCGGGTCTCAGGTGCAGCAGAGACTCAGGGAGCCAATCAGCTAAGTCCAGTCCCTGGGGCCTGGGGGGAGGCTATTGCTGCTCTATTCAGTATCTCCTTGGATACAGACAGGCTGAATCCACACTTCCAAGCTAGCAGAGTCTACTTTTCAGGTAAGGGGGAGATTGTTTAAGAGACAAACACTGCAATAGTTCTGGGCGCACTCTAAAATCGGGCTTTTTTAAGGCAAAAAAATACAGGGGGGCAGACAGCTTTTAAGCGCAATTTAATTCACACAAACAGATTAAAAACAGTCTCCTAAAACCACACTCTGAAAGATTTATGTAGTCTTTTTACTAAGAATAGGGGTGAAAAAAGTGGGGCGGGGGGGGAAAGGGGGGGGAGCCACAAACTAGCAAGGGAATTCACACAGTCACAGCAAAAACGATTTTGAAACAAACACCACTTTAAAAGAGGCCAGGCTGCCTGAAAACACAGAGAGTCCACAGTAAAACAAACACTTTTTGAACAATTAATACTATTTGACTAGAAAATATCTTTGGGCTCCTTACCTAGGTCTCTTTGCAATCCTTGAACACTGGGCTGTATCAGGACACAGGAGAGATGCACAGAGGAACACAAAATGGAGGTGCCTGTCTTTGGCCTTCCCTCCACAAACTTAAGGAGCCAGAGCAGGTGGGGGGGGGGGCGGGTCTCAGGTGCAGCAGAGACTCAGGGAGCCAAACAGCTAAGTCCAGTCCCTGGGGCCTGGGGGGAGGCTATTGCTGCTCTATTCAGTATCTCCTTGGATACAGACAGGCTGAATCCACACTTCCAAGCTAGCAGAGTCTACTTTTCAGGTAAGGGGGAGATTGTTTAAGAGACAAACACTGCAATAGTTCTGGGCGCACACTCTAAAATCGGGATTTTTTAAGGCAAAAAAAATACAGGGGGGCAGACAGCTTTTATGCACAATTTAATTCACACAAACAGATTAAAAACAGTCTCCTAAAACCACACTCTGAAAGATTGATGTAGTCTTTTTACTAAGAATAGGGGTGAAAAAAGGGGGGCAGGGGGGGGGGGGAGCCACAAACTAGCAAGGGAATTCACAGTCACAGCAAAAACGATTTTGAAACAAACACCACTTTAAAAGAGGCCAGGCTGCCTGAAAACACAGAGAGTCCACAGTAAAACAAACACTTTTTGAACAATTAATACTATTTGACTAGAAAATATCTTTGGGCTCCTTACCTAGGTCTCTTTGCAATCCTTGAACACTGGGCTGTATCAGGACACAGGAGAGATGCACAGAGGAACACAAAATGGAGGTGCCTGTCTTTGGCCTTCCCTCCACAAACTTAAGGAGCCAGAGCAGGTGGGGGGGGCGGGTCTCAGGTGCAGCAGAGACTCAGGGAGCCAATCAGCTAAGTCCAGTCCCTGGGGCCTGGGGGGAGGCTATTGCTGCTCTATTGAGTATCTCCTTGGATACAGACAGGCTGAATCCACACTTCCAAGCTAGCAGAGTCTACTTTTCAGGTAAGGGGAAGATTGTTTAAGAGACAAACACTGCAATAGTTCTGGGTGCACACTCTAAAATCTGGCTTTTTTAAGGCAAAAAAATACAGGGGGGCAGACAGCTTTTAAGCACAATTTAATTCACACAAACAGATTAAAAACAGTCTCCTAAAACCACACTCTGAAAGATTTATGTAGTCTTTTTACTAAGAATAGGGGTGAAAAAAGGGGGGCAGGGGGGGAGAAAAGGGGGGGGGGGGGAGCCACAAACAAGCAAGGGAATACACACAGTCACAGCAAAAACGATTTTGAAACAAACACCACTTTAAAAGAGGCCAGGCTGCCTGAAAACACAGAGAGTCCACAGTAAAACAAACACTTTTTGAACAATTAATACTATTTGACTAGAAAATATCTTTGGGCTCCTTACCTAGGTCTCTTTGCAATCCTTGAACACTGGGCTGTATCAGGACACAGGAGAGATGCACAGAGGAACACAAAATGGAGGTGCCTATCTTTGGCCTTCCCTCCACAAACTTAAGGAGCCAGAGCAGGTGGGGGGGGCGGGTCTCAGGTGCAGCAGAGACTCAGGGAGCCAATCAGCTAAGTCCAGTCCCTGGGGCCTGGGGGGAGGCTATTGCTGCTCTATTCAGTATCTCCTTGGATACAGACAGGCTGAATCCACACTTCCAAGCTAGCAGAGTCTACTTTTCAGGTAAGGGGGAGATTGTTTAAGAGACAAACACTGCAATAGTTCTGGGCGCACACTCTAAAATCGGGCTTTTTTAAGGCAAAAAAATACAGGGGGGCAGACAGCTTTTAAGCACAATTTAATTCACACAAACAGATTAAAAACAGTCTCCTAAAACCACACTCTGAAAGATTTATGTAGTCTTTTTACTAAGAATAGGGGTGAAAAAAGGGGGGCAGGGGGGGGGAAAGGGGGGAGGGAGCCACAAACTAGCAAGGGAATTCACACAGTCACAGCAAAAACGATTTTGAAACAAACACCACTTTAAAAGAGGCCAGGCTGCCTGAAAACACAGAGAGTCCACAGTAAAACAAACACTTTTTGAACAATTAATACTATTTGACTAGAAAATATCTTTGGGCTCCTTACCTAGGTCTCTTTGCAATCCTTGAACACTGGGCTGTATCAGGACACAGGAGAGATGCACAGAGGAACACAAAATGGAGGTGCCTGTCTTTGGCCTTCCCTCCACAAACTTAAGGAGCCAGAGCAGGTGGGGGGGGCGGGTCTCAGGTGCAGAAGAGACTCAGGGAGCCAATCAGCTAAGTCCAGTCCCTGGGGCCTGGGGGGAGGCTATTGCTGCTCTATTCAGTATCTCATTGGATACAGACAGGCTGAATCCACACTTCCAAGCTAGCAGAGTCTACTTTTCAGGTAAGGGGGAGATTGTTTAAGAGACAAACACTGCAATAGTTCTGGGCGCACACTCTAAAATCGGGCTTTTTTAAGGCAAAAAAATACAGGGGGGCAGACAGCTTTTAAGCACAATTTAATTCACACAAACAGATTAAAAACAGTCTCCTAAAACCACACTCTGAAAGATTTATGTAGTCTTTTTACTAAGAATAGGGGTGAAAAAAGGGGGGCAGGGGGGGAAAAGGGGGGGGGGAGCCACAAACTAGCAAGGGAATTCACACAGTCACAGCAAAAACGATTTTGAAACAAACACCACTTTAAAAGAGGCCAGGCTGCCTGAAAACACAGAGAATCCACAGTAAAACAAACACTTTTTGAACAATTAATACTATTGGACTAGAAAATATCTTTGGGCTCCTTACCTAGGTCTCTTTGCACTCCTTGAACACTGGGCTGTATCAGGACACAGGAGAGATGCACAGAGGAACACAAAATGGAGGTGCCTGTCTTTGGCCTTCCCTCCACAAACTTAAGGAGCCAGAGCAGGTGGGGGGGGCGGGTCTCAGGTGCAGCAGAGACTCAGGGAGCCAATCAGCTAAGTCCAGTCCCTGGGGCCTGGGGGGAGGCTATTGCTGCTCTATTCAGTATCTCCTTGGATACAGACAGGCTGAATCCACACTTCCAAGCTAGCAGAGTCTACTTTTCATGTAAGGGGGAGATTGTTTAAGAGACAAACACTGCAATAGTTCTGGGCGCACACTCTAAAATCTGTCTTTTTTAAGGCAAAAAAACACAGGGGGGCAGACAGCTTTTAAGCACAATTTAATTCACACAAACAGATTAAAAACAGTCTCCTAAAACCACACTCTGAAAGATTGATGTAGTCTTTTTACTAAGAATAGGGGTGAAAAAAGGGGGGCGGGGAGGGAAAGGGGGGTGGGAGCCACAAACTAGCAAGGGAATTCACACAGTCACAGCAAAAACGACTTTGAAACAAACACCACTTTAAAAGAGGCCAGGCTGCCTGAAAACACAGAGAGTCCACAGTAAAACAAACACTTTTTGAACAATTAATACTATTGGACTAGAAAATATCTTTGGGCTCCTTACCTAGGTCTCTTTGCAATCCTTGAACACTGGGCTGTATCACGACACAGGAGAGATGCACAGAGGAACACAAAATGGAGGTGCCTGTCTTTGGCCTTCCCTCCACAAACTTAAGGAGCCAGAGCAGGTGGGGGGGGGGCGGGTCTCAGGTGCAGCAGAGACTCAGGGAGCCAATCAGCTAAGTCCAGTCCCTGGGGCCTGGGGGGAGGCTATTGCTGCTCTATTCAGTATCTCCTTGGATACAGACAGGCTGAATCCACACTTCCAAGCTAGCAGAGTCTACTTTTCAGGTAAGGGGGAGATTGTTTAAGAGACAAACACTGCAATAGTTCTGGGCGCACACTCTAAAATCGGGCTTTTTTAAGGCAAAAAAATACAGGGGGGCAGACAGCTTTTAAGCACAATTTAATTCACACAAACAGATTAAAAACAGTCTCCTAAAACCAAACTCTGAAAGATTTATGTAGTCTTTTTACTAAGAATAGGGGTGAAAAAAGGGGGGCAGGGGGGGAAAAGGGGGGGGGGGGAGCCACAAACTAGCAAGGGAATTCACACAGTCACAGCAAAAACGATTTTGAAACAAACACCCCTTTAAAAGAGGCCAGGCTGCCTGAAAACACAGAGAGTCCACAGTAAAACAAACACTTTTTGAACAATTAATACTATTTGACTAGAAAATATCTGTGGGCTCCTTACCTAGGTCTCTTTGCAATCCTTGAACACTGGGCTGTATCAGGACACAGGAGAGATGCACAGAGGAACACAAAATGCAGGTGCCTGTCTTTGGCCTTCCCTCCACAAACTTAAGGAGCCAGAGCAGGTGGGGGGGGGGGGGGGGCGGGTCTCAGGTGCAGCAGAGACTCAGGGAGTCAATCAGCTAAGTCCAGTCCCTGGGGCCTGGGGGGAGGCTATTGCTGCTCTATTCAGTATCTCCTTGGATACAGACAGGCTGAATCCACACTTCCAAGCTAGCAGAGTCTACTTTTCAGGTAAGGGGGAGATTGTTTAAGAGACAAACACTGCAATAGTTCTGGGCGCACACTCTAAAATCGAGCTTTTTTAAGGCAAAAAAATACAGGGGGGCAGACAGCTTTTAAGCACAATTTAATTCACACAAACAGATTAAAAACAGTCTCCTAAAACCACACTCTGAAAGATTTATGTAGTCTTTTTACTAAGAATAGGGGTGAAGAAAGGGGGGCGGGGGGGGGGAAAGGGGGGGGGGAGCCACAAACTAGCAAGGGAATTCACACAGTCACAGCAAAAACGATTTTGAAACAAACACTACTTTAAAAGAGGCCAGGCTGCCTGAAAACACAGAGAGTCCACAGTAAAACAAACACTTTTTGAACAATTAATACTGTTTGACTAGAAAATATCTTTGGGCTCCTTACCTAGGTCTCTTTGCAATCCTTGAACACTGGGCTGTATCAGGACACAGGAGAGATGCACAGAGGAACACAAAATGGAGGTGCCTGTCTTTGGCCTTCCCTCCACAAACTTAAGGAGCCAGAGCAGGTAGGGGGGGCGGGTCTCAGGTGCATGAGAGACTCAGGGAGCCAATCAGCTAAGTCCAGTCCCTGGGGCCTGGGGGGAGGCTATTGCTGCTCTATTCAGTATCTCCTTGGATACAGACAGGCTGAATCCACACTTCCAAGCTAGCAGAGTCTACTTTTCAGGTAAGGGGGAGATTGTTTAAGAGACAAACACTGCAATAGTTCTGGGCGCACACTCTAAAATTTGGCTTTTTTAAGGCAAAAAAATACAGGGGGACAGACAGCTTTTAAGCACAATTTAATTCACACAAACAGATTAAAAACAGTCTCCTAAAACCACACTCTGAAAGATTTATGTAGTCTTTTTACTAAGAATAGGGGTGAAAAAAGGGGGGAGGGGGGTAAAGGGGAGGGGGGGAGCCACAAACTAGTAAGGGAATTCACACAGTCACAGCAAAAACGATTTTGAAACAAACACCACTTTAAAAGAGGCCAGGCTGCCTGAAAACACAGAGAGTCCACAGTAAAACAAACACTTTTTGAACAATTAATACTATTTGACTAGAAAATATCTTTGGGCTCCTTACCTAGGTCTCTTTGCAATCCTTGAACACTGGGCTGTATCAGGACACAGGAGAGATGCACAGAGGAACACAAAATGGAGGTGCCTGTCTTTGGCCTTCCCTCCACAAACTTAAGGAGCCAGAGCAGGTGGGGGGGGGCGGGTCTCAGGTGCAGCAGACACTCAGGGAGCCAATCAGCTAAGTCCAGTCCCTGGGGCCTGGAGGGAGGCTATTGCTGCTCTATTCAGTATCTCCTTGGATACAGACAGGCTGAATCCACACTTCCAAGCTAGCAGAGTCTACTTTTCAGGTAAGGGGGAGATTGTTTAAGAGACAAACACTGCAATAGTTCTGGGCGCACACTCTAAAATCGGGCTTTTTTAAAATACAGGGGGGCAGACAGCTTTTAAGCACAATTTAATTCACACAAACAGATTAAAAACAGTCTCCTAAAACCACACTCTGAAAGATTTATGTAGTCTTTTTACTAAGAATAGGGGTGAAAAAAGGGGGGCGGGGGGGGAGCCACAAACTAGCAAGGGAATTCACACAGTCACAGCAAAAACGATTTTGAAACAAACACCACTTTAAAAGAGGCCAGGCTGCCTGAAAACACAGAGAGTCCACAGTAAAACAAACACTTTTTGAACAATTAATACTATTTGACTAGAAAATATCTTTGGGCTCCTTACCTAGGTCTCTTTGCAATCCTTGAACACTGGGCTGTATCAGGACACAGGAGAGATGCACAGAGGAACACAAAATGGAGGTGCCTGTCTTTGGCCTTCCCTCCACAAACTTAAGGAGCCAGAGCAGGTGGGGGGGGCGGGTCTCAGGTGCAGCAGAGACTCAGGGAGCCAATCAGCTAAGTCCAGACCCTGGGGCCTGGGGGGAGGCTATTGCTGCTCTATTCAGTATCTCCTTGGATACAGACAGGCTGAATCCACACTTCCAAGCTAGCAGAGTCTACTTTTCAGGTAAGGGGGAGATTGTTTAAGAGACAAACACTGCAATAGTTCTGGGCGCACACTCTAAAATCGGGCTTTTTTAAGGCAAAGAAATACAGGGGGGCAGACAGCTTTTAAGCACAATTTAATTCACACAAACAGATTAAAAACAGTCTCCTAAAACCACACTCTGAAAGATTTATGTAGTCTTTTTACTAAGAATAGGGGTGAAAAAAGGGGGGCAGGGGGGGGGGGAAGGGGGGAGGGAGCCACAAACTAGCAAGGGAATTCACACAGTCACAGCAAAAACGATTTTGAAACAAACACCACTTTAAAAGAGGCCAGGCTGCCTGAAAACACAGAGAGTCCACAGTAAAACAAACACTTTTTGAACAATTAATACTATTTGACTAGAAAATATCTTTGGGCTCCTTACCTAGGTCTCTTTGCAATCCTTGAACACTGGGCTGTATCAGGACACAGGAGAGATGCACAGAGGAACACAAAATGGAGGTGCCTGTCTTTGGCCTTCCCTCCACAAACTTAAGGAGCCAGAGCAGGTGGGGGGGGGCGGGTCTCAGGTGCAGCAGAGACTCAGGGAGCCAATCAGCTAAGTCCAGTCCCTGGGGCCTGGGGGGAGGCTATTGCTGCTCTATTCAGTATCTCATTGGATACAGACAGGCTGAATCCACACTTCCAAGCTAGCAGAGTCTACTTTTCAGGTAAGGGGGAGATTGTTTAAGAGACAAACACTGCAATAGTTCTTGGCGCACACTCTGAAATCGGGATTTTTTAAGGCAAAAAAATACAGGGGGGCAGACAGCTTTTAAGCACAATTTAATTCACACAAACAGATTAAAAACAGTCTCCTAAAACCACACTCTGAAAGATTTATGTAGTCTTTTTACTAAGAATAGGGGTGAAAAAAGGGGGGCAGAGGGGGGGGGAAAGGGGGGAGGGAGCCACAAACTAGCAAGGGAATTCACACAGTCACAGCAAAAACGATTTTGAAACAAACACCACTTTAAAAGAGGCCAGGCTGCCTGAAAACACAGAGAGTCCACAGTAAAACAAACACTTTTTGAACAATTAATACTATTTGACTAGAAAATATCTTTGGGCTCCTTACCTAGGTCTCTTTGCAATCCTTGAACACTGGGCTGTATCAGGACACAGGAGAGATGCACAGAGGAACACAAAATGGAGGTGCCTGTCTTTGGCCTTCCCTCCACAAACTTAAGGAGCCAGAGCAGGTGGGTGGGGCGGGTCTCAGGTGCAGCAGAGACTCAGGGAGCCAATCAGCTAAGTCCAGTCCCTGGGGCCTGGGGGGAGGCTATTGCTGCTCTATTCAGTATCTCCTTGGATACAGACAGGCTGAATCCACACTTCCAAGCTAGCAGAGTCTACTTTTCAGGTAAGGGGAAGATTGTTTAAGAGACAAACACTGCAATAGTTCTGGGCGCACACTCTAAAATCGGGCTTTTTTAAGGCAAAAAAATACAGGGGGGCAGACAGCTTTTAAGCACAATTTAATTCACACAAACAGATTAAAAACAGTCTCCTAAAACCACACTCTGAAAGATTTATGTAGTCTTTTTACTAAGAATAGGGGTGAAAAAAGGGGGGCAGGGGGGGGGGAAAAAAGGGGGGGGGAGCCACAAACTAGCAAGGGAATTCACACAGTCACAGCAAAAACGATTTTGAAACAAACACCACTTTAAAAGAGGCCAGGCTGATTGAAAACACAGAGAGTCCACAGTAAAACAAACACTTTTTGAACAATTAATACTATTTGACTAGAAAATATCTTTGGGCTCCTTACCTAGGTCTCTTTGCAATCCTTGAACACTGGGCTGTATCAGGACACAGGAGAGATGCACAGAGGAACACAAAATGGAGGTGCCTGTCTTTGGCCTTCCCTCCACAAACTTAAGGAGCCAGAGCAGGTGGGTGGGGCGGGTCTCAGGTGCAGCAGAGACTCAGGGAGCCAATCAGCTAAGTCCAGTCCCTGGGGCCTGGGGGGAGGCTATTGCTGCTCTATTCAGTATCTCCTTGGATACAGACAGGCTGAATCCACACTTCCAAGCTAGCAGAGTCTACTTTTCAGGTAAGGGGAAGATTGTTTAAGAGACAAACACTGCAATAGTTCTGGGCGCACACTCTAAAATCGGGCTTTTTTAAGGCAAAAAAATACAGGGGGGCAGACAGCTTTTAAGCACAATTTAATTCACACAAACAGATTAAAAACAGTCTCCTAAAACCACACTCTGAAAGATTTATGTAGTCTTTTTACTAAGAATAGGGGTGAAAAAAGGGGGGCAGGGGGGACAAAAGGGGGGGGGGTGCCACAAACAAGCAAGGGAATACACAAAGTCACAGCAAAAACGATTTTGAAACAAACACCACTTTAAAAGAGGCCAGGCTGCCTGAAAACACAGAGAGTCCACTGTAAAACAAACACTTTTTGGACAATTAATACTATTTGATTAGAAAATATCTTTGGGCTCCTTACCTAGGTCTCTTTGCAATCCTTGAACACTGGGCTGTATCAGGACTGTATCAGGACACATGAGAGATGCACAGAGGAACACAAAATGGAGGTGCCTGTCTTTGGCCTTCCCTCCACAAACTTAAGGAGCCAGAGCAGGTGGGGGGGCGGCTCTCAGGTGCAGCAGAGACTCAGGGAGCCAATCAGCTAAGTCCAGTCCCTGGGGCCTGGGGGGAGGCTATTGCTGCTCGATTCAGTGTCTCCTTGGATACAGAAAGGCTGAATCCACACTTCCAAGCTAGCAGAGTCTACTTTTCAGGTAAGGGGGAGATTGTTTAAGAGACAAACACTGCAATAGTTCTGGGCGCACACTCTAAAATCGGGCTTTTTTAATGCAAAAAAAATACAGGGGGGCAGACAGCTTTTAAGCACATTTTAATTCACACAAACAGATTAAAAACAGTCTCCTAAAAACCACACTCTGAAAGATTTATGTAGTCTTTTTACTAAGAATAGGGGTGAAAAAAGGGGGGCAGGGGGGGGAGCCACAAACTAGCAAGGGAATTCACACAGTCACAGCAAAAACGATTTTGAAACAAACACCACTTTAAAAGAGGCCAGGCTGCCTGAAAACACAGAGAGTCCACAGTAAAACAAACACTTTTTGAACAATTAATACTATTTGACTAGAAAATATCTTTGGGCTCCTTACCTAGGTCTCTTTGCAATCCTTGAACACTGGGCTGTATCAGGACACAGGAGAGATGCACAGAGGAACACAAAATGGAGGTGCCTGTCTTTGGCCTTCCCTCCACAAACTTAAGGAGCCAGAGCAGGTGGGGGGGCGGGTCTCAGGTGCAGCAGAGACTCAGGGAGCCAATCAGCTAAGTCCAGTCCCTGGGGCCTGGGGGAGGCTATTGCTGCTCTATTCAGTATCTCCTTGGATACAGACAGGCTGAATCCACACTTCCAAGCTAGCAGAGTCTACTTTTCAGGTAAGGGGGAGATTGTTTAAGAGACAAACACTGCAATAGTTCTGGGCGCACACTCTAAAATCGGGCTTTTTTAAGGCAACAAAATACAGGGGGGCAGACAGCTTTTAAGAACAATTTAATTCACACAAACAGATTAAAAACAGGCTCCTAAAACCACACTCTGAAAGATTTATGTAGTCTTTTTACTAAGAATAGGGGTGAAAAAAGGGGGGCAGGGGGGGGGGGGAAAAGGTGGGGGGGGGAGCCACAAACTAGCAAGGGAATTCACACAGTCACAGCAAAAACCACTTTGAAACAAACACCACTTTAAAAGAGGCCAGGCTGCCTGAAAACACAGAGAGTCCACAGTAAAACAAACACTTTTTGAACAATTAATACTATTTGACTAGAAAATATCTTTGGGCTCCTTACCTAGGTCTCTTTGCAATCCTTGAACACTGGGCTGTATCAGGACACAGGAGAGATGCACAGAGAAACACAAAATGCAGGTGCCTGTCTTTGGCCTTCCCTCCACAAACTTAAGGAGCCAGAGCAGGTGGGGGGGGGGGCGGGTCTCAGGTGCAGCAGAGACTCAGGGAGCCAATCAGCTAAGTCCAGTCCCTGGGGCCTGGGGGAGGCTATTGCTGCTCTATTCAGTATCTCCTTGGATACAGACAGGCTGAATCCACACTTCCAAGCTAGCAGAGTCTACTTTTCAGGTAAGGGGGAGATTGTTTAAGAGACAAACACTGCAATAGTTCTGGGCGCACACTCTAAAATCGGGCTTTAAGGCAAAAAAATACAGGGGGGCAGACAGCTTTTAAGCACAATTTAATTCACACAAACAGATTAAAAACAGTCTCCTAAAACCACACTCTGAAAGATTTATGTAGTCTTTTTACTAAGAATAGGGGTGAAAAAAGGGGGGCAGGGGGGGGAAAGGGGGGGGGGGAGCCACAAACTAGCAAGGGAATTCACATAGTCACAGCAAAAACGATTTTGAAACAAACACCACTTTAAAAGAGGCCAGGCTGCCTGAAAACACAGAGAGTCCACAGTAAAACAAACACTTTTTGAACAATTAATACTATTTGACTAGAAAATATCTTTGGGCTCCTTACCTAGGTCTCTTTGCAATCCTTGAACACTGGGCTGTATCAGGACACAGGAGAGATGCACAGAGGAACACAAAATGGAGGTGCCTGTCTTTGGCCTTCCCTCCACAAACTTAAGGAGCCAGAGCAGGTGGGGGGGGGGGGGCGGGTCTCAGGTGCAGCAGAGACTCAGGGAGCCAATCAGCTAAGTCCAGTCCCTGGGGCCTGGGGGGAGGCTATTGCTGCTCTATTCAGTATCTCCTTGGATACAGACAGGCTGAATCCAAACTTCCAAGCTAGCAGAGTCTACTTTTCAGGTAAGGGGGAGATTGTTTAAGAGACAAACACTGCAATAATTCTGGGCGCACACTGTAAAATCGGCTTTTTAAGGCAAAAAAATACAGGGGGGCACACAGCTTTTAAGCACAATTTAATTCACACAAACAGATTAAAAACAGTCTCCTAAAACCACACTCTGAAAGATTTATGTAGTCTTTTTACTAAGAATAGGGGTGAAAAAAGGGGGGGGGGAGGGAGGGAATCCACAAACTAGGAAGGGAATTCACACAGTCACAGCAAAAACGATTTTGAAACAAACACCATTTTAAAA
Organism: Pleurodeles waltl; assembly: GCF_031143425.1. NCBI lineage: Eukaryota > Metazoa > Chordata > Amphibia > Caudata > Salamandridae > Pleurodeles > Pleurodeles waltl. The sequence continues at coordinate 1,131,291,073 of NC_090448.1, forward strand.
GAGGCCAGGCTGCCTGAAAACACAGAGAGTCCACAGTAAAACAAACACGTTTTGAACAATTAATACTATTTGACTAGAAAATATCTTTGGGCTCCTTACCTAGGTCTCTTTGCAATCCTTGAACACTGGCTGTATCAGGACACAGGAGAGATGCACAGAGGAACACAAAATGGAGGTGCCTGTCTTTGGCCTTCCCTCCACAAACTTAAGGAGCCAGAGCAGGTGGGGGGGGGGGGGACTCAGGTGCAGCAGAGACTCAGGGAGCCAATCAGCTAAGTCAGTCCCTGGGGCCTGGGGGGAGGCTATTGCTGCTCTATTCAGTATCTCCTTGGATACAGACAGGCTGAATCCACACTTCCAAGCTAGCAGAGTCTACTATTCAGGTAAGGGGGAGATTGTTTAAGAGACAAACACTGCAATAGTTCTGGGCGCACTCTAAAATCGGGCTTTTTTAAGGCAAAAAAATACAGGGGGGCAGACAGCTTTTAAGCGCAATTTAATTCACACAAACAGATTAAAAACAGTCTCCTAAAACCACACTCTGAAAGATTTATGTAGTCTTTTTACTAAGAATAGGGGTGAAAAAAGGGGGGGGGGGAGGGGGGGGGGAAGCCACAAACTAGGAAGGGAATTCACACAGTCACAGCAAAAACGATTTTGAAACAAACACCACTTTAAAAGAGGCCAGGCTGCCTGAAAACACAGAGTCCACAGTAAAACAAACACGTTTTTGAACAATTAATACTATTTGACTAGAAAATATCTTTGGGCTCCTTACCTAGGTCTCTTTGCAATCCTTGAACACTGGGCTGTATCAGGACACAGGAGAGATGCATAGAGGAACACAAAATGGAGGGGCCTGACTTTGGCCTTCCCTCCATAAACTTAAGGAGCCAGAGCAGGTGGGGGGGGTGGGTCTCAGGTGCAGCAGAGACTCAGGGAGCCAATCAGCTAAGTCCAGTCCCTGGGGGGAGGCTATTGCTGCTCTATTCAGTATCTCCTTGGATACAGACAGGCTGAACCACACTTCCAAGCTAGCAGAGTCTACTTTTCAGGTAAGGGGGAGATTGTTTAAGAGACAAACACTGCAATAGTTCTGGGCGCACACTCTAAAATCGGGCTTTTTTAAGGCAAAAAAAATACAGGGGGGCAGACAGCTTTTAAGCACAATTTAATTCACACAAAGAGATTAAAAACAGTCTCCTAAAACCACACTCTGAAAGATTTATGTAGTCTTTTTACTAAGAATAGGGGTGAAGAAAGGGGGGCGGGGGGGGGGGGAAAGGGGGGGGGGGAGCCACAAACTAGCAAAGGAATTCACACAGTCACAGCAAAAACGACTTTGAAACAAACACCACTTTAAAAGAGGCCAGGCTGCCTGAAAACACAGAGAGTCCACAGTAAAACAAACACTTTTTGAACAATTTATACTATTTGACTAGAAAATATCTTTGGGGTCCTTACCTAGGTCTCTTTGCAATCCTTGAACACTGGGCTGTATCAGGACACAGGAGAGATGCACAGAGGAATACAAAATGGAGGTGCCTGTCTTTGGCCTTCCCTCCACAAACTTAAGGAGCCAGAGCAGGTGGGGGGGGCGGGTCTCAGGTGCAGCAGAGACTCAGGGAGCCAATCAGCTAAGTCCAGTCCCTGGGGCCTGGGGGGAGGCTATTGCTGCTCTATTCAGTATCTCCTTGGATACAGACAGGCTGAATCCACACTTCCAAGCTAGCAGAGTCTACTTTTCAGGTAAGGGGGAGATTGTTTAAGAGACAAACACTGCAATAGTTCTGGGCGCACACTCTAAAATCGGGCTTTTTTAAGGCAAAAAAATACAGGGGGGCAGACAGCTTTTAAGCACAATTTAATTCACACAAACAGATTAAAAACAGTTTCCTAAAACCACACTCTGAAAGATTTATGTAGTCTTTTTACTAAGAATAGGGGTGAAAAAAGGGGGGCAGGGGGGAAAAAAAGGGGGGGGGGAGCCACAAACTAGCAAGGGAATTCACACAGTCACAGCAAAAACGACTTTGATACAAACACCACTTTAAAAGAGGCCAGGCTGCCTGAAAACACAGAGAGTCCACAGTAAAACAAACACTTTTTGAACAATTAATACTATTTGACTAGAAAATATCTTTGGGCTCCTTACCTAGGTCTCTTTGCAATCCTTGAACACTGGGCTGTATCAGGACACAGGAGAGATGCACAGAGGAACACAAAATGGAGGTGCCTGTCTTTGGCCTTCCCTCCACAAACTTAAGGAGCCAGAGCAGGTGGGGGGGGCGGGTCTCAGGTGCAGCAGAGACTCAGGGAGCCAATCAGCTAAGTCCAGTCCTGGGGCCTGGGGGGAGGCTATTGCTGCTCTATTCAGTATCTCCTTGGATACAGACAGGCTGAATCCACACTTCCAAGCTAGCAGAGTCTACTTTTCAGGTAAGGGGGAGATTGTTTAAGAGACAAACACTGCAATAGTTCTGGGCGCACACTCTAAAATCGGGCTTTTTTAAAATACAGGGGGGCAGACAGCTTTTAAGCACAATTTAATTCACACAAACAGATTAAAAACAGTCTCCTAAAACCACACTCTGAAAGATTTATGTAGTCTTTTTACTAAGAATAGGGGTGAAAAAAGGGGGGCGGGGGGGAAAGGGGGGGGGAGCCACAAACTAGCAAGGGAATTCACACAGTCACAGCAAAAACGACTTTGAAACAAACACCACTTTAAAAGAGGCCAGGCTGCCTGAAAACACAGAGAGTCCACAGTAAAACAAACACTTTTTGAACAATTAATACTATTTGACTAGAAAATATCTTTGGGCTCCTTACCTAGGTCTCTTTGCAATCCTTGAACACTGGGCTGTATCAGGACACAGGAGAGATGCACAGAGGAACACAAAATGGAGGTGCCTGTCTTTGGCCTTCCCTCCACAAACTTAAGGAGCCAGAGCAGGTGGGGGGGGCGGGTCTCAGGTGCAGCAGAGACTCAGGGAGCCAATCAGCTAAGTCCAGTCCCTGGGGCCTGGGGGGAGGCTATTGCTGCTCTATTCAGTATCTCCTTGGATACAGACAGGCTGAATCCACACTTCCAAGCTAGCAGAGTCTACTTTTCAGGTAAGGGGGAGATTGTTTAAGAGACAAACACTGCAGTAGTTCTGGGCGCACACTCTAAAATCGGGCTTTTTTAAGGCAAAAAAATGCAGGGGGGCAGACAGCTTTTAAGCACAATTCAATTCACACAAACAGATTAAAAACAGTCTCCTAAAACCACACTCTGAAAGATTTATGTAGTCTTTTTACTAAGAATAGGGGTGAAAAAAGGGGGGCGGGGGGGGAAAGGGGGGGGAGCCACAAACTAGCAAGGGAATTCACACAGTCACAGCAAAAACGATTTTGAAACAAACACCACTTTAAAAGAGGCCAGGCTGCCTGAAAACACAGAGAGTCCACAGTAAAACAAACACTTTTTGAACAATTAATACTATTTGACTAGAAAATATCTTTGGGCTCCTTACCTAGGTCTCTTTGCAATCCTTGAACACTGGGCTGTATCAGGACACAGGAGAGATGCACAGAGGAACACAAAATGGAGGTGCCTGTCTTTGGCCTTCCCTCCACAAACTTAAGGAGCCAGAGCAGGTGGGGGGGGGGGGGGGCGGGTCTCAGGTGCAGCAGAGACTCAGGGAGCCAAACAGCTAAGTCCAGTCCCTGGGGCCTGGGGGGAGGCTATTGCTGTTCTATTCAGTATCTCCTTGGATACAGACAGGCTGAATCCACACTTCCAAGCTAGCAGAGTCTACTTTTCAGGTAAGGGGGAGATTGTTTAAGAGACAAACACTGCAATAGTTCTGGGCGCACACTCTAAAATCGGGATTTTTTAAGGCAAAAAAAATACAGGGGGGCAGACAGCTTTTATGCACAATTTAATTCACACAAACAGATTAAAAACAGTCTCCTAAAACCACACTCTGAAAGATTGATGTAGTCTTTTTACTAAGAATAGGGGTGAAAAAAGGGGGGCAGGGGGGGGGGAAATGGGGGGGGGAGCCACAAACTAGCAAGGGAATTCACAGTCACAGCAAAAACGATTTTGAAACAAACACCACTTTAAAAGAGGCCAGGCTGCCTGAAAACACAGAGAGTCCACAGTAAAACAAACACTTTTTGAACAATTAATACTATTTGACTAGAAAATATCTTTGGGCTCCTTACCTAGGTCTCTTTGCAATCCTTGAACACTGGGCTGTATCAGGACACAGGAGAGATGCACAGAGGAACACAAAATGGAGGTGCCTGTCTTTGGCCTTCCCTCCACAAACTTAAGGAGCCAGAGCAGGTGGGGGGGGGGGGGGCGGGTCTCAGGTGCAGCAGAGACTCAGGGAGCCAATCAGCTAAGTCCAGTCCCTGGGGCCTGGGGGGAGGCTATTGCTGCTCTATTCAGTATCTCCTTGGATACAGACAGGCTGAATCCACACTTCCAAGCTAGCAGAGTCTACTTTTCAGGTAAGGGGAAGATTGTTTAAGAGACAAACACTGCAATAGTTCTGGGTGCACACTCTAAAATCTGGCTTTTTTAAGGCAAAAAAATACAGGGGGGCAGACAGCTTTTAAGCACAATTTAATTCACACAAACAGATTAAAAACAGTCTCCTAAAACCACACTCTGAAAGATTTATGTAGTCTTTTTACTAAGAATAGGGGTGAAAAAAGGGGGGCAGGGGGGGAGAAAAGGGGGGGGGGGAGCCACAAACAAGCAAGGGAATACACACAGTCACAGCAAAAATGATTTTGAAACAAACACCACTTTAAAAGAGGCCAGGCTGCCTGAAAACACAGAGAGTCCACAGTAAAACAAACACTTTTTGAACAATTAATACTATTTGACTAGAAAATATCTTTGGGCTCCTTACCTAGGTCTCTTTGCAATCCTTGAACACTGGGCTGTATCAGGACACAGGAGAGATGCACAGAGGAACACAAAATGGAGGTGCCTGTCTTTGGCCTTCCCTCCACAAACTTAAGGAGCCAGAGCAGGTGGGGGGGGGCGGGTCTCAGGTGCAGCAGAGACTCAGGGAGCCAATCAGCTAAGTCCAGTCCCTGGGGCCTGGGGGGAGGCTATTGCTGCTCTATTCAGTATCTCCTTGGATACAGACAGGCTGAATCCACACTTCCAAGCTAGCAGAGTCTACTTTTCAGGTAAGGGGGAGATTGTTTAAGAGACAAACACTACAATAGGTCTGGGCGCACACTCTAAAATCGGGCTTTTTTAAGGCAAAAAAATACAGGGGGGCAGACAGCTTTTAAGCACAATTTAATTCACACAAACAGATTAAAAACAGTCTCCTAAAACCACACTCTGAAAGATTTATGTAGTCTTTTTACTAAGAATAGGGGTGAAAAAAGGGGGGCAGGGGGGGGGGGGAAAGGGGGGAGGGAGCCACAAACTAGCAAGGGAATTCACACAGTCACAGCAAAAACGATTTTGAAACAAACACCACTTTAAAAGAGGCCAGGCTGCCTGAAAACACAGAGAGTCCACAGTAAAACAAACACTTTTTGAACAATTAATACTATTTGACTAGAAAATATATTTGGGCTCCTTACCTAGGTCTCTTTGCAATCCTTGAACACTGGGCTGTATCAGGACACAGGAGAGATGCACAGAGGAACACAAAATGGAGGTGCCTGTCTTTGGCCTTCCCTCCACAAACTTAAGGAGCCAGAGCAGGTGGGGGGGGCGGGTCTCAGGTGCAGCAGAGACTCAGGGAGCCAATCAGCTAAGTCCAGTCCCTGGGGCCTGGGGGGAGGCTATTGCTGCTCTATTCAGTATCTCATTGGATACAGACAGGCTGAATCCACACTTCCAAGCTAGCAGAGTCTACTTTTCAGGTAAGGGGGAGATTGTTTAAGAGACAAACACTGCAATAGTTCTGGGCGCACACTCTAAAATCGGGCTTTTTTAAGGCAAGAAAATACAGGGGGGCAGACAGCTTTTAAGCACAATTTAATTCACACAAACAGATTAAAAACAGTCTCCTAAAACCACACTCTGAAAGATTTATGTAGTCTTTTTACTAAGAATAGGGGTGAAAAAAGGGGGGAGGGGGGGTAAAAAGGGGGGGGGGAGCCACAAACTAGCAAGGGAATTCACACAGTCACAGCAAAAACGATTTTGAAACAAACACCACTTTAAAAGAGGCCAGGCTGCCTGAAAACACAGAGAGTCCACAGTAAAACAAACACTTTTTGGACAATTAATACTATTTGACTAGAAAATATCTTTGGGCTCCTTACCTAGGTCTCTTTGCAATCCTTGAACACTGGGCTGTATCAGGACACAGGAGAGATGCACAGAGGAACACAAAATGGAGGTGCCTGTCTTTGGCCTTCCCTCCACAAACTTAAGGAGCCAGAGCAGGTGGGGGGGCGGCTCTCAGGTGCAGCAGAGACTCAGGGAGCCAATCAGCTAAGTCCAGTCCCTGGGGCCTGGGTGGAGGCTATTGCTGCTCTATTCAGTATCTCCTTGGATACAGAAAGGCTGAATCCACACTTCCAAGCTAGCAGAGTCTACTTTTCAGGTAAGGGGAAGATTGTTTAAGAGACAAACACTGCAATAGTTCTGGGCGCACACTCTAAAATCGGGCTTTTTTAAGGCAAAAAAATACAGGGGGGCAGACAGCTTTTAAGCACAATTTAATTCACACAAACAGATTAAAAACAGTCTCCTAAAACCACACTCTGAAAGATTTATGTAGTCTTTTTACTAAGAATAGGGGTGAAAAAAGGGGGGCAGGGGGGACAAAAGGGGGGGGGGGTGCCACAAACAAGCAAGGGAATACACAAAGTCACAGCAAAAACGATTTTGAAACAAACACCACTTTAAAAGAGGCCAGGCTGCCTGAAAACACAGAGAGTCCACTGTAAAACAAACACTTTTTGGACAATTAATACTATTTGATTAGAAAATATCTTTGGGCTCCTTACCTAGGTCTCTTTGCAATCCTTGAACACTGGGCTGTATCAGGACACATGAGAGATGCACAGAGGAACACAAAATGGAGGTGCCTGTCTTTGGCCTTCCCTCCACAAACTTAAGGAGCCAGAGCAGGTGGGGGGGCGGCTCTCAGGTGCAGCAGAGACTCAGGGAGCCAATCAGCTAAGTCCAGTCCCTGGGGCCTGGGGGGAGGCTATTGCTGCTCGATTCAGTGTCTCCTTGGATACAGAAAGGCTGAATCCACACTTCCAAGCTAGCAGAGTCTACTTTTCAGGTAAGGGGGAGATTGTTTAAGAGACAAACACTGCAATAGTTCTGGGCGCACACTCTAAAATCGGGCTTTTTTAATGCAAAAAAAATACAGGCGGGCAGACAGCTTTTAAGCACATTTTAATTCACACAAACAGATTAAAAACAGTCTCCTAAAAACCACACTCTGAAAGATTTATGTAGTCTTTTTACTAAGAATAGGGGTGAAAAAAGGGGGGCAGGGGGGGGGAGCCACAAACTAGCAAGGGAATTCACACAGTCACAGCAAAAACGATTTTGAAACAAACACCACTTTAAAAGAGGCCAGGCTGCCTGAAAACACAGAGAGTCCACAGTAAAACAAACACTTTTTGAACAATTAATACTATTTGACTAGAAAATATCTTTGGGCTCCTTACCTAGGTCTCTTTGCAATCCTTGAACACTGGGCTGTATCAGGACACAGGAGAGATGCACAGAGGAACACAAAATGGAGGTGCCTGTCTTTGGCCTTCCCTCCACAAACTTAAGGAGCCAGAGCAGGTGGGGGGGCGGGTCTCAGGTGCAGCAGAGACTCAGGGAGCCAATCAGCTAAGTCCAGTCCCTGGGGCCTGGGGGGAGGCTATTGCTGCTCTATTCAGTATCTCCTTGGATACAGACAGGCTGAATCCACACTTCCAAGCTAGCAGAGTCTACTTTTCAGGTAAGGGGGAGATTGTTTAAGAGACAAACACTGCAATAGTTCTGGGCGCACACTCTAAAATCGGGCTTTTTTAAGGCAACAAAATACAGGGGGGCAGACAGCTTTTAAGAACAATTTAATTCACACAAACAGATTAAAAACAGGCTCCTAAAACCACACTCTGAAAGATTTATGTAGTCTTTTTACTAAGAATAGGGGTGAAAAAAGGGGGGCAGGGGGGGGGGAAAAGGTGGGGGGGGGGAGCCACAAACTAGCAAGGGAATTCACACAGTCACAGCAAAAACCACTTTGAAACAAACACCACTTTAAAAGAGGCCAGGCTGCCTGAAAACACAGAGAGTCCACAGTAAAACAAACACTTTTTGAACAATTAATACTATTTGACTAGAAAATATCTTTGGGCTCCTTACCTAGGTCTCTTTGCAATCCTTGAACACTGGGCTGTATCAGGACACAGGAGAGATGCACAGAGAAACACAAAATGCAGGTGCCTGTCTTTGGCCTTCCCTCCACAAACTTAAGGAGCCAGAGCAGGTGGGGGGGGGGGCGGGTCTCAGGTGCAGCAGAGACTCAGGGAGCCAATCAGCTAAGTCCAGTCCCTGGGGCCTGGGGGGAGGCTATTGCTGCTCTATTCAGTATCTCCTTGGATACAGACAGGCTGAATCCACACTTCCAAGCTAGCAGAGTCTACTTTTCAGGTAAGGGGGAGATTGTTTAAGAGACAAACACTGCAATAGGTCTGGGCGCACACTCTAAAATCGGGCTTTAAGGCAAAAAAATACAGGGGGGCAGACAGCTTTTAAGCACAATTTAATTCACACAAACAGATTAAAAACAGTCTCCTAAAACCACACTCTGAAAGATTTATGTAGTCTTTTTACTAAGAATAGGGGTGAAAAAAGGGGGGCAGGGGGGGGGAAAGGGGGGGGGGAGCCACAAACTAGCAAGGGAATTCACATAGTCACAGCAAAAACGATTTTGAAACAAACACCACTTTAAAAGAGGCCAGGCTGCCTGAAAACACAGAGAGTCCACAGTAAAACAAACACTTTTTGAACAATTAATACTATTTGACTAGAAAATATCTTTGGGCTCCTTACCTAGGTCTCTTTGCAATCCTTGAACACTGGGCTGTATCAGGACACAGGAGAGATGCACAGAGGAACACAAAATGGAGGTGCCTGTCTTTGGCCTTCCCTCCACAAACTTAAGGAGCCAGAGCAGGTGGGGGGGGGGGGGGGCGGGTCTCAGGTGCAGCAGAGACTCAGGGAGCCAATCAGCTAAGTCCAGTCCCTGGGGCCTGGGGGGAGGCTATTGCTGCTCTATTCAGTATCTCCTTGGATACAGACAGGCTGAATCCACACTTCCAAGCTAGCAGAGTCTACTTTTCAGGTAAGGGGGAGATTGTTTAAGAGACAAACACTGCAATAATTCTGGGCGCACACTGTAAAATCGGGCTTTTTTAAGGCAAAAAAATACAGGGGGGCACACAGCTTTTAAGCACAATTTAATTCACACAAACAGATTAAAAACAGTCTCCTAAAACCACACTCTGAAAGATTTATGTAGTCTTTTTACTAAGAATAGGGGTGAAAAAAGGGGGGGGGGAGGGGGGGAAGCCACAAACTAGGAAGGGAATTCACACAGTCACAGCAAAAACGATTTTGAAACAAACACCATTTTAAAAGAGGCCAGGCTGCCTGAAAACACAGAGAGTCCACAGTAAAACAAACACGTTTTGAACAATTAATACTATTTGACTAGAAAATATCTTTGGGCTCCTTACCTAGGTCTCTTTGCAATCCTTGAACACTGGGCTGTATCAGGACACAGGAGAGATGCACAGAGGAACACAAAATGGAGGTGCCTGTCTTTGGCCTTCCCTCCACAAACTTAAGGAGCCAGAGCAGGTGGGGGGGGGGGGGGGGACTCAGGTGCAGCAGAGACTCAGGGAGCCAATCAGCTAAGTCCAGTCCCTGGGGCCTGGGGGGAGGCTATTGCTGCTCTATTCAGTATCTCCTTGGATACAGACAGGCTGAATCCACACTTCCAAGCTAGCAGAGTCTACTATTCAGGTAAGGGGGAGATTGTTTAAGAGACAAACACTGCAATAGTTCTGGGCGCACTCTAAAATCGGGCTTTTTTAAGGCAAAAAAATACAGGGGGGCAGACAGCTTTTAAGCGCAATTTAATTCACACAAACAGATTAAAAACAGTCTCCTAAAACCACACTCTGAAAGATTTATGTAGTCTTTTTACTAAGAATAGGGGTGAAAAAAGGGGGGGGGGGAGGGGGGGGGAAGCCACAAACTAGGAAGGGAATTCACACAGTCACAGCAAAAACGATTTTGAAACAAACACCACTTTAAAAGAGGCCAGGCTGCCTGAAAACACAGAGTCCACAGTAAAACAAACACGTTTTTGAACAATTAATACTATTTGACTAGAAAATATCTTTGGGCTCCTTACCTAGGTCTCTTTGCAATCCTTGAACACTGGGCTGTATCAGGACACAGGAGAGATGCATAGAGGAACACAAAATGGAGGGGCCTGACTTTGGCCTTCCCTCCATAAACTTAAGGAGCCAGAGCAGGTGGGGGGGGTGGGTCTCAGGTGCAGCAGAGACTCAGGGAGCCAATCAGCTAAGTCCAGTCCCTGGGGGGAGGCTATTGCTGCTCTATTCAGTATCTCCTTGGATACAGACAGGCTGAATCCACACTTCCAAGCTAGCAGAGTCTACTTTTCAGGTAAGGGGGAGATTGTTTAAGAGACAAACACTGCAATAGTTCTGGGCGCACACTCTAAAATCGGGCTTTTTTAAGGCAAAAAAAATACAGGGGGGCAGACAGCTTTTAAGCACAATTTAATTCACACAAACAGATTAAAAACAGTCTCCTAAAACCACACTCTGAAAGATTTATGTAGTCTTTTTTACTAAGAATAGGGGTGAAAAAAGGGGGGCGGGGTGGGGAAAGGGGGGGGGGGGAGCCACAAACTAGCAAGGGAATTCACACAGTCACAGCAAAAACGATTTTGAAACAAACACCACTTTAAAAGAGGCCAGGCTGCCTGAAAACACAGAGAGTCCACAGTAAAACAAACACTTTTTGAACAATTAATACTATTTGACTAGAAAATATCTTTGGGCTCCTTACCTAGGTCTCTTTGCAATCCTTGAACACTGGGCTGTATCAGGACACAGGAGAGATGCACAGAGGAACACAAAATGGAGGTGCCTGTCTTTGGCCTTCCCTCCACAAACTTAAGGAGCCAGAGCAGTTGGGGGGGGACGGGTCTCAGGTGCAGCAGAGACTCAGGGAGCCAATCAGCTAAGTCCAGTCCCTGGGGCCTGGGGGGAGGCTATTGCTGCTCTATTCAGTATCTCCTTGGATACAGACAGGCTGAATCCACACTTCCAAGCTAGCAGAGTCTACTTTTCAGGTAAGGGGGAGATTGTTTAAGAGACAAACACTGCAATAGATCTGGGCGCACACTCTAAAATCGGGCTTTTTTAAAATACAGGGGGGCAGACAGCTTTTAAGCACAATTTAATTCACACAAAGAGATTAAAAACAGTCTCCTAAAACCACACTCTGAAAGATTTATGTAGTCTTTTTACTAAGAATAGGGGTGAAGAAAGGGGGGCGGGGGGGGGGAAAGGGGGGGGGGGAGCCACAAACTAGCAAAGGAATTCACACAGTCACAGCAAAAACGACTTTGAAACAAACACCACTTTAAAAGAGGCCAGGCTGCCTGAAAACACAGAGAGTCCACAGTAAAACAAACACTTTTTGGACAATTTATACTATTTGACTAGAAAATATCTTTGGGGTCCTTACCTAGGTCTCTTTGCAATCCTTGAACACTGGGCTGTATCAGGACACAGGAGAGATGCACAGAGGAATACAAAATGGAGGTGCCTGTCTTTGGCCTTCCCTCCACAAACTTAAGGAGCCAGAGCAGGTGGGGGGGGCGGGTCTCAGGTGCAGCAGAGACTCAGGGAGCCAATCAGCTAAGTCCAGTCCCTGGGGCCTGGGGGGAGGCTATTGCTGCTCTATTCAGTATCTCCTTGGATACAGACAGGCTGAATCCACACTTCCAAGCTAGCAGAGTCTACTTTTCAGGTAAGGGGGAGATTGTTTAAGAGACAAACACTGCAATAGTTCTGGGCGCACACTCTAAAATCGGGCTTTTTTAAGGCAAAAAAATACAGGGGGGCAGACAGCTTTTAAGCACAATTTAATTCACACAAACAGATTAAAAACAGTTTACTAAAACCACACTCTGAAAGATTTATGTAGTCTTTTTACTAAGAATAGGGGTGAAAAAAGGGGGGCAGGGGGGAAAAAAAGGGGGGGGGGAGCCACAAACTAGCAAGGGAATTCACACAGTCACAGCAAAAACGACTTTGATACAAACACCACTTTAAAAGAGGCCAGGCTGCCTGAAAACACAGAGAGTCCACAGTAAAACAAACACTTTTTGAACAATTAATACTATTTGACTAGAAAATATCTTTGGGCTCCTTACCTAGGTCTCTTTGCAATCCTTGAACACTGGGCTGTATCAGGACACAGGAGAGATGCACAGAGGAACACAAAATGGAGGTGCCTGTCTTTGGCCTTCCCTCCACAAACTTAAGGAGCCAGAGCAGGTGGGGGGGGGCGGGTCTCAGGTGCAGCAGAGACTCAGGGAGCCAATCAGCTAAGTCCAGTCCTGGGGCCTGGGGGGAGGCTATTGCTGCTCTATTCAGTATCTCCTTGGATACAGACAGGCTGAATCCACACTTCCAAGCTAGCAGAGTCTACTTTTCAGGTAAGGGGGAGATTGTTTAAGAGACAAACACTGCAATAGTTCTGGGCGCACACTCTAAAATCGGGCTTTTTTAAAATACAGGGGGGCAGACAGCTTTTAAGCACAATTTAATTCACACAAACAGATTAAAAACAGTCTCCTAAAACCACACTCTGAAAGATTTATGTAGTCTTTTTACTAAGAATAGGGGTGAAAAAAGGGGGGCGGGGGGGAAAGGGGGGGGGAGCCACAAACTAGCAAGGGAATTCACACAGTCACAGCAAAAACGACTTTGAAACAAACACCACTTTAAAAGAGGCCAGGCTGCCTGAAAACACAGAGAGTCCACAGTAAAACAAACACTTTTTGAACAATTAATACTATTTGACTAGAAAATATCTTTGGGCTCCTTACCTAGGTCTCTTTGCAATCCTTGAACACTGGGCTGTATCAGGACACAGGAGAGATGCACAGAGGAACACAAAATGGAGGTGCCTGTCTTTGGCCTTCCCTCCACAAACTTAAGGAGCCAGAGCAGGTGGGGGGGGCGGGTCTCAGGTGCAGCAGAGACTCAGGGAGCCAATCAGCTAAGTCCAGTCCCTGGGGCCTCGGGGGAGGCTATTGCTGCTCTATTCAGTATCTCCTTGGATACAGACAGGCTGAATCCACACTTCCAAGCTAGCAGAGTCTACTTTTCAGGTAAGGGGGAGATTGTTTAAGAGACAAACACTGCAGTAGTTCTGGGCGCACACTCTAAAATCGGGCTTTTTTAAGGCAAAAAAATGCAGGGGGGCAGACAGCTTTTAAGCACAATTCAATTCACACAAACAGATTAAAAACAGTCTCCTAAAACCACACTCTGAAAGATTTATGTAGTCTTTTTACTAAGAATAGGGGTGAAAAAAGGGGGGCGGGGGGGGAAAGGGGGGGGAGCCACAAACTAGCAAGGGAATTCACACAGTCACAGCAAAAACGATTTTGAAACAAACACCACTTTAAAAGAGGCCAGGCTGCCTGAAAACACAGAGAGTCCACAGTAAAACAAACACTTTTTGAACAATTAATACTATTTGACTAGAAAATATCTTTGGGCTCCTTACCTAGGTCTCTTTGCAATCCTTGAACACTGGGCTGTATCAGGACACAGGAGAGATGCACAGAGGAACACAAAATGGAGGTGCCTGTCTTTGGCCTTCCCTCCACAAACTTAAGGAGCCAGAGCAGGTGGGGGGGGCGGGTCTCAGGTGCAGCAGAGACTCAGGGAGCCAATCAGCTAAGTCCAGTCCCTGGGGCCTGGGGGGAGGCTATTGCTGTTCTATTCAGTATCTCCTTGGATACAGACAGGCTGAATCCACACTTCCAAGCTAGCAGAGTCTACTTTTCAGGTAAGGGGGAGATTGTTTAAGAGACAAACACTGCAATAGTTCTGGGCGCACACTCTAAAATCGGGATTTTTTAAGGCAAAAAAAATACAGGGGGGCAGACAGCTTTTATGCACAATTTAATTCACACAAACAGATTAAAAACAGTCTCCTAAAACCACACTCTGAAAGATTGATGTAGTCTTTTTACTAAGAATAGGGGTGAAAAAAGGGGGGCAGGGGGGGGGGAAATGGGGGGGGGAGCCACAAACTAGCAAGGGAATTCACAGTCACAGCAAAAACGATTTTGAAACAAACACCACTTTAAAAGAGGCCAGGCTGCCTGAAAACACAGAGAGTCCACAGTAAAACAAACAGTTTTTGAACAATTAATACTATTTGACTAGAAAATATCTTTGGGCTCCTTACCTAGGTCTCTTTGCAATCCTTGAACACTGGGCTGTATCAGGACACAGGAGAGATGCACAGAGGAACACAAAATGGAGGTGCCTGTCTTTGGCCTTCCCTCCACAAACTTAAGGAGCCAGAGCAGGTGGGGGGGGGGCGGGTCTCAGGTGCAGCAGAGACTCAGGGAGCCAATCAGCTAAGTCCAGTCCCTGGGGCCTGGGGGGAGGCTATTGCTGCTCTATTCAGTATCTCCTTGGATACAGACAGGCTGAATCCACACTTCCAAGCTAGCAGAGTCTACTTTTCAGGTAAGGGGAAGATTGTTTAAGAGACAAACACTGCAATAGTTCTGGGTGCACACTCTAAAATCTGGCTTTTTTAAGGCAAAAAAATACAGGGGGGCAGACAGCTTTTAAGCACAATTTAATTCACACAAACAGATTAAAAACAGTCTCCTAAAACCACACTCTGAAAGATTTATGTAGTCTTTTTACTAAGAATAGGGGTGAAAAAAGGGGGGCAGGGGGGGAGAAAAGGGGGGGGGGGGGAGCCACAAACAAGCAAGGGAATACACACAGTCACAGCAAAAACGATTTTGAAACAAACACCACTTTAAAAGAGGCCAGGCTGCCTGAAAACACAGAGAGTCCACAGTAAAACAAACACTTTTTGAACAATTAATACTATTTGACTAGAAAATATCTTTGGGCTCCTTACCTAGGTCTCTTTGCAATCCTTGAACACTGGGCTGTATCAGGACACAGGAGAGATGCACAGAGGAACACAAAATGGAGGTGCCTGTCTTTGGCCTTCCCTCCACAAACTTAAGGAGCCAGAGCAGGTGGGGGGGGCGGGTCTCAGGTGCAGCAGAGACTCAGGGAGCCAATCAGCTAAGTCCAGTCCCTGGGGCCTGGGGGGAGGCTATTGCTGCTCTATTCAGTATCTCCTTGGATACAGACAGGCTGAATCCACACTTCCAAGCTAGCAGAGTCTACTTTTCAGGTAAGGGGGAGATTGTTTAAGAGACAAACACTGCAATAGGTCTGGGCGCACACTCTAAAATCGGGCTTTTTTAAGGCAAAAAAATACAGGGGGGCAGACAGCTTTTAAGCACAATTTAATTCACACAAACAGATTAAAAACAGTCTCCTAAAACCACACTCTGAAAGATTTATGTAGTCTTTTTACTAAGAATAGGGGTGAAAAAAGGGGGGCAGGGGGGGGGAAAGGGGGGAGGGAGCCACAAACTAGCAAGGGAATTCACACAGTCACAGCAAAAACGATTTTGAAACAAACACCACTTTAAAAGAGGCCAGGCTGCCTGAAAACACAGAGAGTCCACAGTAAAACAAACACTTTTTGAACAATTAATACTATTTGACTAGAAAATATCTTTGGGCTCCTTACCTAGGTCTCTTTGCAATCCTTGAACACTGGGCTGTATCAGGACACAGGAGAGATGCACAGAGGAACACAAAATGGAGGTGCCTGTCTTTGGCCTTCCCTCCACAAACTTAAGGAGCCAGAGCAGGTGGGGGGGGCGGGTCTCAGGTGCAGCAGAGACTCAGGGAGCCAATCAGCTAAGTCCAGTCCCTGGGGCCTGGGGGGAGGCTATTGCTGCTCTATTCAGTATCTCATTGGATACAGACAGGCTGAATCCACACTTCCAAGCTAGCAGAGTCTACTTTTCAGGTAAGGGGGAGATTGTTTAAGAGACAAACACTGCAATAGTTCTGGGCGCACACTCTAAAATCGGGCTTTTTTAAGGCAAGAAAATACAGGGGGGCAGACAGCTTTTAAGCACAATTTAATTCACACAAACAGATTAAAAACAGTCTCCTAAAACCACACTCTGAAAGATTTATGTAGTCTTTTTACTAAGAATAGGGGTGAAAAAAGGGGGGAGGGGGGGTAAAAAGGGGGGGGGGAGCCACAAACTAGCAAGGGAATTCACACAGTCACAGCAAAAACGATTTTGAAACAAACACCACTTTAAAAGAGGCCAGGCTGCCTGAAAACACAGAGAGTCCACAGTAAAACAAACACTTTTTGGACAATTAATACTATTTGACTAGAAAATATCTTTGGGCTCCTTACCTAGGTCTCTTTGCAATCCTTGAACACTGGGCTGTATCAGGACACAGGAGAGATGCACAGAGGAACACAAAATGGAGGTGCCTGTCTTTGGCCTTCCCTCCACAAACTTAAGGAGCCAGAGCAGGTGGGGGGGCGGCTCTCAGGTGCAGCAGAGACTCAGGGAGCCAATCAGCTAAGTCCAGTCCCTGGGGCCTGGGTGGAGGCTATTGCTGCTCTATTCAGTATCTCCTTGGATACAGAAAGGCTGAATCCACACTTCCAAGCTAGCAGAGTCTACTTTTCAGGTAAGGGGGAGATTGTTTAAGAGACAAACACTGCAATAGTTCTGGGCGCACACTCTAAAATCGGGCTTTTTTAAGGCAAAAAAAATACAGGGGGCAGACAGCTTTTAAGCACATTTTAATTCACACAAACAGATTAAAAACAGTCTCCTAAAAACCACACTCTGAAAGATTTATGTAGTCTTTTTACTAAGAATAGGGGTGAAAAAAGGGGGGCAGGGGGGGAGAAAAAGGGGGGGGGGAGCCACAAACAAGCAAGGGAATACACACAGTCACAGCAAAAACGATTTTGAAACAAACACCACTTTAAAAGAGGCCAGGCTGCCTGAAAACACAGAGAGTCCACAGTAAAACAAACACTTTTTGAACAATTAATACTATTTGACTAGAAAATATCTTTGGGCTCCTTACCTAGGTCTCTTTGCAATCCTTGAACACTGGGCTGTATCAGGACACAGGAGAGATGCACAGAGGAACACAAAATGGAGGTGCCTGTCTTTGGCCTTCCCTCCACAAACTTAAGGAGCCAGAGCAGGTGGGTGGGGCGGGTCTCAGGTGCAGCAGAGACTCAGGGAGCCAATCAGCTAAGTCCAGTCCCTGGGGCCTGGGGGGAGGCTATTGCTGCTCTATTCAGTATCTCCTTGGATACAGACAGGCTGAATCCACACTTCCAAGCTAGCAGAGTCTACTTTTCAGGTAAGGGGAAGATTGTTTAAGAGACAAACACTGCAATAGTTCTGGGCGCACACTCTAAAATCGGGCTTTTTTAAGGCAAAAAAATACAGGGGGGCAGACAGCTTTTAAGCACAATTTAATTCACACAAACAGATTAAAAACAGTCTCCTAAAACCACACTCTTTGTGTGTAAAAGTATGTGAGTGCATGGGTGCAGGCATGTGGAAGTGTGTGCGAGTGTATCCTGGCAACAGGAATGCTTATTCCTGTCACCAGGATGCAAGACCGCCAGCTTTTTCTGGCTGTGCGACTGCCAGAAAAATGCTAGCGGTATTACGGAGTCCGCCGGGCTGTAAGTGCTCACCTCCAGCCTGGCAGACCGCGGAAAAGTGGCGGGATGGGGGGAGTTTACAGTTTGGCTTCGGCCAAACCGCTGAACTCATTATGTGACCGTCTTCACCGCCACCGCGGTCGTAATGAGGGCCATTGAGTCTTCAAGGCTGATGCTTCCTCCATCCAAGGTACTGTTTCAGTCAGCCCTGCTTAGGTCCTGTAAATAGCTTACCCTCCATCATGGTCGGCCTGAACTTTGGATTTACCCCAGTCTAGAGCAACCTCAAGTAAACTTTTAGCACGATTTACTTTGATGCACTACTTTGCAGTTTACACTTCAAAGTTCATATCTTGAGTTCTAATTTTGGGATTTTTGTTATTTTGGTCTTGATTTTGTCAGATAAATATTCTCTATTTTTCTAAACTGGTGTGGAGTCTTATTATGGTGTTTTCACTGTGTTACCGTAGTTTAAGTGTTGCACAAATACTTTACACATTTCCTCTTAAGTTGAGCCTGACTACTCTGTGCCAAGCTAACAGAGGGTGAGCACAGGTTAATTTACTGTGTGTATCTGACTTACCCTTACTAGAATTGTGGTCCCTACTTATACAAGGTGCATACTTCTGCCAACTAGAGATCCCAATTTCTAACACATATAAACAACAAGATAGCAAAACAGTGTTCAAGAGTAAATCAGACACTTCATTTACATCTCATACATGAGGTACAAGAGAAAATAGGTGAGAAAAAGGGAACACCAAATCAAATAATTCATGTTCCATTCTTCTGAAGAAATGGGGAAACTGCTTGGACGAACAAGGGCCTTAGGAGGACAGGATTAGAACATGAGAAGAGAACAAAAGGAGGTCTTATAAGGGAAGATGGAGTTTTGAAAAATCTCAGAGTCGTAGTGTCAGGCAGAAGTATTAGAGAGGAAAGGTAGGTATATTTGAGAATAATTAGAGAGGGAAGAGTGAAGAACGTAGGAGTGAAGAGAGGAGTATGAGAAACTTGTGATCGTGTACAGGGAACAATGAAAGAATAATAACACAGTGAAGGGAGAACAGAAATTTGTCAAGAATGCACAAAAAATGCCAGAAACTGTAAGACAGGTGAACAAAATCTCTTTCCACACCTGGTAGAAAGATGTGGAAATCTCATATGAGGAAATATCACACTTGCTTTACAATCCTAATCAATCAAGTAATAAATCAAATGAAAAAGTCTGATTTAAAATGTACTGCCTGATTCAGAAAGATTTTGTTGTAAGTGTGACTCACCCTTGGAGTACTTCTGATTTAAGCAACATCAAAAATAAGTCACAGCAAAATATTATGTGGATCTGCCACAAAGTCCTTAAGATCTGGGCCAATATATCATAGAAATAAGTGGTATCAACATCTCTGTTGATCCTTAACCATTATCTACAATGAATACGACTTTCTTTTGATGATCCTTGAGATAACTGGAGGAAGAAGCAATGCATCAACTGCAAGATTTTGCTGAAGCCACTAATACTCTACCTAGCAGACAATTATCTTTCAGACTCAGTAGAGGAACAGAGAGCAGAATTATGATTCCAGCCATGATGTGGGTTACCTTGAATAAAAAATCATTAGCATGAACCGCAATAGCCTATCAAGCACTAGTAGAATTCTAACTCTAAATATTTTAACTTAATTCAACAAATTAGAGTTGGCTCTTCGTCTTAGGCAATGGAAATCATCTTGTGCGGGTCTTCACATTGATCCCTTCTATCTCCCTTTGTTACAATATATACATGACACCATTATCACATCTCTACAATACCTTCACTACACTTATCCACAGGCCTAAGCCTTATCTATATCTGAGTGAACAATCTTAATGGTCAGAAAATAGACATTATCTCCTGCCTGAAACATTTATACGTCTGGATGATAAAGAATGACCTTTGTCTGACAAGAAAAAGACTAAGCATGGGAAGGGAAGAGTCTTCCCACATCATCTTGCCAATCAGGTGGCCAAAGAATAGAGCTGGAGCCTTTGGCAATTGCCATTTGGGAAGATCTACACAAACAAGTATATCTGCTGTACCTAAAATGTAATTATTTGCAGAAAGCATGCTGTTAATAACTCCCACTTCCGAGTGTTTGACCCCACCTTCGTTGCACTCACTTAAATGGTTTGGTTTTATTTCAAGAAATCACTTGGTCCCAATAGTCTTGATCCAATATCAAATTGATTAATAAAATACAATATGAAAATCTTCAGTTTTGATGGAAATCTAAAGAAACACAATATCTGGAAGATAGGTACAAAAATACTGAATCTATAATTATACTAACTATGAAGGAAATAAAAGAGTAAAATGGACTTGATATTGCAACATAAAGCAAATTGTGCTTCATTGTGCTACACTTAATGTTATTAAAATAAATTGTTCAGGATTCCTTATGTGATTACTGTTAGACTTTTCATCCTTGGTGTGGTCTCCCTTAACTTTTTGCCTCTGTTCCCCAGGTTGTTGATGTGTACTGGACCCTGATGTTGCTGTTTTTGTTACTCTGGGCACTTTACCAATGCTAACCAGTGCTAAAGTGCAAGTGCTCCTTTACAAAATGTGTATGTAATTGGCTTATCCATGATTGCCAGTTTTGATTTATTAGTAAGTCCCTAGTATAGCGCACTAGAAGTGCCCAGGGCCTGTAAATCAAATGCTACTAGTGGGCCTGCAGCACTGGTTGTGCCACCCACATAAGTAGCTCTGTGATCATGTCTCAGACCTGCCACTGCAGTGTCTGTGTGTGCAGTTTTAACTGTAAATTCGACTTAGCAAGTGTACCCCCTTGCCAGGCCTAAACCTTCAATTTTCCTACATGCCAGACACCCCTAAGGTAGGCCCTAGGTAGCCCCAAGGGCAGGGTGCAGTGTATGGTTAAAGTAGGACATCTAGTAATGTGTTTTATATGTCCTGACAGTGAAATATTGCTAAATTAGTTTTTCACTGTTGCGAGGCCTGTCCCTCTCATAGGTTAACATGGATGCTATCTTTAATTATGATTAAAGTGTAGTTGCCCTTTGGGAGCGGATGGACATGTGGAGTTTGGGGTCTCTGAGCTCACAATGTAAAAATACATCTTTTAGTAAAGTTGATTTAAGATTCTGTGTTTGAAAATGCCACTTTTAGAAAGTGAGCATTTTCTTTTTTACACCATTTCTGTGACTCTGCCTGTTTGTGGATTCCCTGTCTGGGTCCGTTTGACAGTTGGGCTGGTTGCACCTCACACTAGACAGTGACACAAAGGAAGCTGGGGTGTAGCATGCATATCCTGATGAGCCATCTGTTCTAGGATGGAGGGGAGGGGTGGTCACTCACACCTGAAAGGGCTGTGCCTGCCCTCACACAATACAGTCTCCAACTCCCTGGTGAGTGTCTGGGGCCTGGCCTGGGCAAGGCAGGATTTCACATTCAAAAGAGACTTTACTTTGAAGTAGGCCCACTTCAAAGGAGAAATTGGGTATAAGAAGGGCACCCAAAACCACAGACTTTAGAACACTTCTGGAAACAAGAGGTACCTCTGCGTGGAGAAGAGCTGAGGAAGAAGAGCTTCCCTGCCTGTGACTGCGCTTTGTGGAGTTATCCTACAGTTGCTGCTTCTGCCAGAGTAAGAGGGCAAAGACTGGACTTTGTGTGCCTTCCATCTTGAGAAGAACTCTCCAAGGGCTTGAATTAGAGCTTGCCTCCTTTTGTTTGAGGTCTCAGGGACAGCAAATACTTCTCTCTGCCAGCACCTGAAGTCTCTGGAAAGACTCCTACTCTGCCCTGTGGTGCCCATCCAGTTCCTGGGACCCTGAAAGGAGAAGCTGGCATCCTAAGAGGAGGAAATACACACACAGAGGGCTGTACGGGTAAAGATTGAAGCGACTCCGATCTGCGGCTGAAGAAGCGATGCGCTGCTGGCTCCGCGGCTAAAAGTCGACGCTCGCCGAAAACGCGACCGAAGAATCGCCGCACGGAGCGGGAGAAACGATAGGCAGCATCACTGACGGAGGCTGGGAGATCGCACTGCGTGGTTTTCAGATCATCGTGCAGCTGGATTTCTGATGCAAGTACCGCTGGACATGTAAAAACAATGCAAGGCCTGCCCGGACCCGAGAGTGCTGACTGGATCAACGCATCGCTCTCCTGTGGAGAGAAGAAACGACGTGCCCGACGAAAGTAGAAACAACGCAAGGTCCCGCTCGTGAGTGGAATCAATGCATCGCAAGCACTTTTTGATGCAAACTCGCCCGTGTGCGGTTATTTTTGATGCGCCCAAGGTACATTTTCATGCTAACAGTGTTAGTGTGTGTTTAAAACTACTTAAAGACTCTTTTTGATTTTTAATTGATAACTTGACTTGTGTATTGTGCATTTTTGTTGTTTTGGTCTTGTCTTGTTTAGATAAATATTTCCTATTTTTCTAAATATGTGTTGTGTCATTTTGTAGTATTTTCATTACGTTACTGTGTGTGTTGGTACAAATACTTTACACCTAGCACTCTGAAGTTAAGCCTACTGTTCTGCCAAGCTACCAGGGGGGCAAGCAGGGGTTAGCTGAGGGTGATTCTCTTTTACCCTGACTAGAGTTAGGGTCCTTGCTTGAACAGGGGGTAACCGGACTGTCAACCTAAGACCACATTTCTAACAATTATTAATGTCCAATACAAGATTGTGGATGACAATACATGACTATTGAATTCCATACTGGATCTTCTTGTCACTTACTCAGCTCTCTGCTGGTACACAGTTCCCCACTTCGGCTCCTTTGTTCTCCACCACATCCTCGTTAACTCTGTGCTTTTCTTCTGAGTTTTCCTTACAAGGTGAGATCTTTGTCTTACATGTGGAACTCAACTAAGAACTCATATTGTGTCTTGCAAAGGAGGAAGCAACAGCTTCTTCTCTCAGCTGATACAGACTGATGTGGTCAAAGTCCAATTATATTGATGCTCTCTCATGTTTGTACAGAACCTTATATTATTCTCAATATAATCTCAACAAAATGTCTTTGTAATGTGTTCTCTTATTAAAAGACTCCATTGGAATTTATGCTTTCTGAAAAGCATTTATCTTCAAGTCAAGTCGTTAGAGAAGATTCTGTTGTCTTTTGCAATGTTCTACAAAAATGTAATTCTTTCCCTAGAAGTGAAGTATTATATTAACCTAGGTGAGGTTTTGTTGCCCTTTATTGTCTTGATCTCACATTGTAGTAGACACTGGAAAGATACCTAACCTACACTGCCAAAATTGTTATGCATTTTTCCTTCTATGAAAGCTTGCTTCTAAGATACCTAGACATATTTTTAGGAGACTATGGCGGTCATTCTGACCGCGGCGGTCGGCGCCCGCCAAGCGGTTCCCGCCAAAAGACCGCGGCGGCCATTCTGGCTTTCCCGTGGGGCCGGCGGGCAACCGCCAGAAGACCGCCGGCTGGCCCAGCGGGAAAGCCCCTTCAACAATGAAGCCGTCGCGATTTTCACTGTCTGCAGAGCAGACAGTGAAAATCTTTGTGGGGCCCTTTTAGGGGGCCCCACGGCACCCGTTCCCGCTATCCTGGCTCTGGCGGTGGACACCGCCAGAAACAGGCTGGCGGGAAGGCGGTCGGAATCCCCATGGCGGTGCTGCAAGCAGCGCCGCCATGGCGGATACCCTGGGCCAGCGGGAAACCGGCGGGAAACCGGCGGGAAACCGCCGGCTCCCCTTTTCTGACCGCGGCTTTACCGCCGCGGTCAGAATCGCCCAGGAAGCACCGCCAGCCTGTTGGCGGTGCTTCCGCCGCCCTCCGCCATGGCGGTCATGGACCGCCAGGGTCAGATTATGATTTGAAGAAATAGGCTGGTGCTACAATCGCAGACACAGTTGTGTCTACCTATGTGGGAAACATCATACACTTTTGTCCAGACCTTAAAGTAAATTTCATACAACTAAGCAGAGTAATGATATTATGTTCAATAACTCAGAGGATGTAGAAATTGAATTTGAAAGAAACACATCTTACAGTACTGTTTTTCACAGGATAGTAGGACGTCATGTGGATGACTGACTTTGAGAGAATGTCTTAGAATGTACATCCTTGGTCTTGAGTGAGTAGATCAAATTGACTCAGTGAATGATTAATTTCAAGAATGTTTCTTCATTTCATGCACCAACTCCATTCCAAAAACTTGCTATTCTGGCAATCTAGTGCCTTCTACACAGAAGATGGAGGTCCTCATCAAATATATCATCTAATAACTGCCTAATGAAGATGTCATCACTTGAACTTTTGGAAGGAACCTTCTTTTGCATACCACGAACGGAAGATTTAGGAACATTACCTGGAAATCTAGAATACGTCCAAAAACTACAATGAACGTAATATTTACACCCTATCATCAATAATATGCAATATATAAATATTATGGGCTCATTTCACAAATTGCACTTGTAGTGTGTAATGTAGTATTACAGTACTACTACTTACTTACTGAAAAATGAAATTCTCAAACTTACAAGTGTAAATCTCCACGTCCACATCTCCTGTGTTTTTTTATGGGGAGATCCTCACACATGTAAGCTTACTACGTAGGCCGGCAGTACGAGTTTATGGGAATACAGTGGGGCATTTACAACGTGTAGTAAATACTAGTATGGCAGTGTGAGGTATTTAACATGTGTGGTAACTAATCCTATTTTGACATTTTAACAAGAAAATGGAGCATAACATAAGGAATATGGTTTGCCTTTTTCCAGGGCCTTCTCCCAAAACATTTTGGTAGGTTTAGCCTGCTGGAATTTATCAGGGTAAAACTGTAAAAGTGTGATAATGATCACACAAATCACAATCCAGATCCCTGTGCAAACCCCTGTCTCAATTCGGTTTTAACGGATGTTTTTGCAGTATGAGTGGTTGGCCATGTGTGGTGTTGGATTTACTCTTAGGTCCTTTTTTTTTCTTTAGTACTTTAACTCTTACATTTGGCTCCACCCCTTTTTATACTTGTTTTCCCCCCTGTGTAGTGAATTTACATTTGGAATGAGTAAATAGCCAAGTGTAGTTAATTCACTACAAATTGTAAGGGTAAATTTACACATGTGGATTCACTTGTGAAATTTACCTTTGTGAATAGGCACCCTTTGTATTAATAAAATGTAACATTTCATGTAATCATTTTTCATTCTGCTTTCAACAGTCATAATTTAAAAAATATAGTTTTGCTTCTGTTATGTTTGATATTATTTATAAACTTTTTTTGTCTTCCCTTATTTTGATTTGACATAATTTGCTTCACTGTGAGTTTGATGAATAACTTGCTTTTTACTAAAGAGTTTGTCAATAAAGGTTTGTCATTTAAAAAAAGCAACTGGCTAAAGGAACTAAAAGCCACTTCAAAGCTAACTCCTGTAGACTACAATCTAAGAGAGACGTCTGATAAAATCATTTGATAATCAAGTCACTGTGGTGGTTAAAAATACAAATTTCCACATTCTGGTGTTGAGAGGATCTTTCAAGCTGCTCCAGGGGTTTGGTACTGTTGAGATTAGACTACTGCAACACTGTAGAAAGAAATTGGTTCATATTACTCCAGCTCTCAAAGACGTAGTGGTTTCCTGTAGAACTGAGAATAAACTTCTAGCTACTCTGCACTGTCCTCATATAGTTTGGGGACATCATTACTAAATATATGAAGGCTTTAACACTTTCCAAAACTCAGCCTGGCAAATCCTGAAGAGGTAACTTGATTGAATATACGAGATTCAATATTAAGCCTCACATAGGTAAGTCTATCGAAGAATTAGGTACCCAACTCTGGAGCTTATAGTTTTCAAACCTATGTTTTTTTTTCATCTGACCGAGATTATTTACCCTGCCCAGGAACAAGGATTTCGACTACTACGTGCACTCCCTCATCTCTGCCACTGACTTTACAAAGTGTATATCTGTCACATGCGTGTACTTAACAAAATAATTAAACAGATGCCTGTTTGCTGAAGAACTTCCGTTTCTTTCTGAAGGGGAGGTAGTTTGCCTCAAAGAAGATGTTTAGCTGGAATACATTCAACATGTGTATGCCTTAGAATGTACAGCCTATCCTGTGTGCTTTGGGAAGTATTAGGTGGGTGAACATGTTGTGGTACAAAGGATATTATGTTGTTGCAGAGGAGTTTAGATGTGCTTGTTGATGAACCAAAGGGTGTTTCAAAATTACTATTGCCATGAACGTTGACCCTTTATAATGAAGCTTGAGGGAAGATGGTCTGCAGTTAAAGAATAGGTAGTAAGGAGATATAGAACAAATTGGAGAAAAAGGGAAGAGGTTGAATCAGACACAACATTGTGGATTATTCTTTGACTTTGGCTTCTGTGGGTAGTCAACACCAGGGTGAAATCCTGTGGCTTTTGGCAAAATGATGTCCAGTCCACCACAGAATGTAAAAAGGGGGTCTCTGTATCTCACAGATGTTCATTATCGTTTGGCTGAATAAGGCCCCCTGAAGCCACGGAAGCTGTAGAGACCTGTGGTACTCCTCTGGTGCTGCCTTATCAAATTCTGCTGAACATGTGGGAAGAGCCGTCCAACTGACCTCTCGTGCATCCACCTGCCACACGGCAGCTCTCACATTGGTGCATTGATGGCTCTGGTACTGCACGTGTTGGAACCACACCAATGCACATTTTGAGAGTCACATGCGTACCAATGTACATTTACTGTGGTGATGGTTATCATTATTTGAACAAGCACTGTGGCTTTCGGACAGCAGAAGAGCGCATCCTCCATACTGATATTGGCACTGTGAAGCTAATAAAGGGGCAGGAGGGTCATTGTTGGACTTATCAGATGTAATGACGTGTAGTGAGATTTCATTTAATATCATATCAAATAAGAGTTGATGTGCAGCTACTTGTTTTTTTTATAAGGCGGATATGGCATAGGTGCAAGGGCAGAAAAAGAACCAATAGTGGGATTGGTGCTGCATGCTATATCTGCTAACATGTCTGCCCTCACACAGAGTGCATGAAAATTCCAAGAGTGATATTGTGTCACTGTGTCTGCATCTTCCATTGTCTGCTTTAGATACACTCATTAATACAATTATCAGACATTTATATGCACCGTGGTGCTTTCTCTTTGCTTGCCTGGGTAATATTGCTAAAACAATATTTTATTCCACTAACTGTAATTAAATGTCAGAGTTAGTTAGATTTCAGCTGCACAGACTCCTTTATTATTTGACACTAAAAAGTATATAGTTTATTAGGATTAAAGCTACTGAGTTGGAGAAAGTGTTTCTGCGCACCTAAAAAAACATATGGATTAGAATTCACTTCGATGAAGGACTCGAAGTGAATTGGAAACTGTCAAAGAGGCTCACTTTGTCTAGAACCCCATCATTTCCATACACAGTCACAGTAAGTAGAATTGAGTTAACAAAAATGTGTTCAGGGCCAAGTTACAATCTCTGATAGGTCGGTTCGGTAGATCCCTTTTCAAATGAACCATGTAATGTTTTTTCAACTGATGGTGACTCTGTGGGCAGGGTATTGCAATGCCCCCATGAGCCTATTTTGCCTGTTCATAATGTGTGTTTTGTGGACCTCTGTTATTAGACACAGTCCAGTAGACCCTATGTCGGGAAGTAGCAAGGACGCCATGGGCCCCTGGTGCAAGTAAATGAAAATTGCTGCTTTTGCTACTGTTGGAGTAGTAAAATACAGCAATTACAAGGGTTCGGTGTGCCCCGGTGCCACTGCACGTACTGCACCAATAGTAGATATACCTGGTGCTGGGAAGCACATACTGTTGGAATTACAAAAAATAAAAGTGAAAATAGAAATACAGGAGCTGATGCTATATCCATGTGTTTTTCTAAAAATAAGACTTCTGTGTAAACAGTGTCTTCTGAAGGCCACGCATCCCAAAACTTCTGCATGTCTCAGGCGTGGCACTGCAGAGTCTGTGTGCAGTTTTACCACCACTTCGACTCGGCATTAAAAACCATTTGACAGGGGAGCGTGGTCTGGCCACGAAAGAAGATGGCCATTTGAATGGGAGCTCCGCCCACTTGTGGGGCTGTGAAGGTGGCAGTGGGGGGCAAACATCGAAGCTCCGGAGGTTCCCCATAGCCTGGGGCTGCAAGCGAGGGGCGGACTGATGGCCCTTAGGCCCAACATACTGCCCAAGCCATTGACTGTGGCGCTGGCCCGAGAGGATGAGCGGACTGGGGACAACTAGGCCTGTTGACAGCACTCTGCTCCGTTCCAAGAGAGATGATGCCCGCTTCTCGACCAGAGCCTACCACAGGTCAAAACTAGGATGACACAGGAAAACCAGTAGGAAGACCCAGGCCCTCTCGACAAGGTCCTCCTCCTTCTCCTTCTGGTAGGCCCGGCCTGAAGTTAAGGAGGTCTGGACCCCTGGGCCTATGGTCGCTCTTGGTAGACAAGGGGGTGCAACATCAACAACGTTCCCTCTCAGCATGAACTACTATGGCCCTCTCCACTCATGGCTTCCCCTCCTCAAGTGGGGCTGAAGGACTTGGGCAACTTTTTTGCCTCCCGCAGTGTGAGATGCGACTCTCTGGCTCGGAAGGCCCCACCTTTTCCCAGCCAACTTTGGCTTGACGGCACAGAGTCCTTCAATAGGGCCCTTCTCAAGCCTGTACCTATGCTCCTATGCATTATGAACTCTATGACATCTCTGCCCAGGAACTGGGAAGACATCAGTGTTTGAACATGTGTGGAGATTCATCCCCCCCTCCCACACCAGGAACACTCACCTGGCCGGGTGGGGTGATCTATTTTTCTCACTCTACTTCCCAGGGATCATATGCCTCTCAATGACAACCCATTCTGCTGCTGGCTGCACCCCGCTTCCAGAGGTTGGGATACCTGTGACCCACGTTGACTGAGTGGCCTGGACACCTGCGGGGGATACCAATGGTCCTGCAACGGGGGACCCCGGCTCGGGCTGGCTCGGCCCCTCCTTCTGGCCTTTTCTACAATGCCCTTCCAAGCAGCAGGAGCTGTCCCATACAACACCCTTTCTACTCCAGAGACAGGGTCAACAGGTGGTGAATCCCTGCAGAGTGCTTCTCCCAGGATATTTTGCTGTGTTCTGGAGGTCCAGTTGCTCCTGTGGGGGTAGTGGACGCAGAGAGAAATTGGGCATACCAAATCCAGAGGCAGACCAGCAACGCAACTCCTCTTCTTGAAAGAACTACTCCAATCCCACTCCTTGGCTACTTCCCAGGGTTCACTGGCAATGGTCATCCTGAGAACATACCTGACCAGACACCATGGAATGTATCCTCCAGGAAATCACGGCAGTCGGTCGCAGGCTGGAAGGCATGGACCCCAACATTTCTGCACTGACAGCCAAGACCAAACCCATCTGTTTAGACATAGCGAGATTCCAGATCCATATGGCAGGCCTAGAACAATGTGTTGGAGGATCGTCTCAACCCACTCCCGAACCGGGACCAGGTTCTCCTATACCTTCCCAGCAAGGCTGTGGACCTAGAAGACAGTAGTCACAAGGACAATGGCCACTTTTTCAGAATTCTGGAATGGATGGAGGTGTCAGACAGGAAGAGCTTCCTCAGGGACACCCTTCGAGCCCTCACTGGCCTCACATTGAATCTAATTTGGAGCTCCAGCAAGTGCATTGCATGGGCCCAGTGCGCCAAGGCCGCATGAAGTGGCCTTGCCCAATCATCGCTTGCTTCCTGCAACATGAACATGCATAGTAGCTCCTCACAGCAGCTTGCTCCCACGGTCCCTAAACACAGGTGGGACACAAAATATGCATTGCTGCAGTCTTTTCCCGGAAAACCAATGACTGTCTTAAGGTGTTTTGGTCCCTCTGTCCCTGTCTCCGTCAAGTGGATATTAAGTATGGCATGTTTGAACCCACCCAGATGTGGATAACCAAAGATGACATATCTAAGAACTTCCTTGACCCTGAGGATCTACTTCTTTTCTTGATAAACTCTCGGCCAAGAACATGAATGTAGTACCACCGGAACGCTCTGTGGTCTCGGTAGATCGCCCCCAGACATCACCATCTTCGCACATTCCTCAGGATAGTCATTGGTACAAGGATGGGGGGATGCACCACAGGGGTAGGGACCAGGGAAAGACAGCGTGACCTGCAGGAGATAGGGATCAGGTGCTCTAAGCAGTGGCACACCTCACCCACAACCAAGACAGGTGCAAGTCACAGTCCCCTTTGAAGACCGCCTCCTCTGCTGAAAAGTCAACTAGACACTGCTGAGACTTTCTGTATCCATCTCACAACTACATCCTGGCCCGAGATCCCAAGAAGTGAGATGTCTACCATCCGATAGCTGAGTATGTGATTGCTTGCTTATGTATGCTTGGGTCACTGAATGATGAGCATGACTTTGAACTGTTCTGCCAATGAGTTATGTCATGCTGAGTGTTGCATCGACTTATTCTTGACCTCCTATATTCCTGCAGCATCCCTCCTTCCCATACCCCCAATGCCAGGCAGCCATGCTAGTTAATGTTCTGTTTTGCAATGTTGTGTTTTGCTGCATTTTATGACATATATCAGTTCTAGTTATTGATAGTTACCTCTGCTTTACATTGTGGTGGCGCACAGCCTGTAACCCACACCTCGTGCTTATACTCTTTTCCCTCCTCACTATCGTCATCCTGGGGAACCACTATAGGACACTGGAACAACCATTAGAAGGACCGGGGTCACACGCAGGGCCAAAAAGTCCACTTGGCTTCTCCTGCTACTCCTTTGTCATCCCCTCGCATTCCCACGCCCCTTTTTGGACAGCTCATATGGGCCCCTGACTGCCCAGCTCATGCAACCCCCATCAAAAAGGGAGGCTCCTTAGTAGGTGTGAGATGCAGGAGCCACCCAGGCTCTCTACATCACCATGGGCTGAGATCTCACTGGCCCCCAAGGTTTTATGTCCCCCACCTCTTGCACAGGCCCTCCCCCCGCTCGCATCACAAGTCCATTCATCTTTACCATCCCCAATAATCTTTCTGCCTTCCTGAAGGGGCCCTCCCGGCATGCCGGATCCACAGGATTAAACCCAATGTTAACAGATCTAGGCCCTTGAGGTCTGCTCCAGCCTAGGCCAGGTTTCCAAACAACCTTGCCCATCCTATACTTGTTCTATTTGATCACCATTTCACAGACCCTATCCATCTCATTTTATTTTGTCTCCCTTTTGTCCTTGGTCTTCTTTTCTTGCCCTCCCACTGAGCGCACCACGATCCACCCCAGATCCGATCTGAAGAACCCCAGTTCCTTGTAATTTAACTGTTCTACTGCCCCCTTCTCTTCTGTCTTCTCATCTCCCTATCTGGTGTCCCTTCTCCCCACCCCAACATCCCCAGTCCCGCCGCCCTCGAGAGGAATCTACATCAACCCACTTACACTGCCTCACCATGTCTGCGACTGGTCTGTTGTCCTCCACCCCCTGCCTCCATGAATTTTCTTGTGGGATGTTAATGGGCTGACATATTAAGTGAAATGTAAAAAAGATACTCTCTTATTTACAACCAAAGAGAGAGGATGTGGCCCTTTGAAAGGTGACTCATGTCGATAGACTCGAATCTGACAAACTGAGACAGGATTGAGTGAGGATGGGTATAGACAGCAGCTGCCCAGACCATCCGGAAGCAGGTGGTGGGACCCTCCCGAAAGTGTGGTGTGGCGATTCTGCTAGGTAAGGCACTGCCCACCACTGATGTTAAAATGTGGACTTTCTCAGATGGTAGTTATGCATTCGCAAAGTTGAAGATCGCGGACCGTTCGCTCTGCGTGGACTCTGTATATGCCCCACGGGCTCCAAACATACCTTTTTCCTTTGCCTTAACTGCCCCCTGACAGAGATTGGGGTCTTGCAATACCTGATAGGGGGCGACTGAAACCTCGTTCGGGACGCAATACTAGACAGGGCTGGACCCTTAGACACAGGCAATAGCTCAGATAGAGCCCTTCCCAGGAATGTGGTCATGGACCATGGACTAGTGGACCACTGGAGTCTTCCCCACCCGACGGTTAAGGAATACACTTTCCTTTCACTGGCTCACAACACCTAATCTAGTTTCTCAGGAGGTAGGGGCACAGGTTTAGGACCCTTGGATCCTGGAAACAATGCTCTCTAACCACGCCGGTGTCCTGTTGACCATGGGTATGTGCCTGGTCTCCTCGGGCCGCAAATTGTGGTTCTTGGCTGTACACCGTTATTGAACCCTCAGGGTAAATCGCTCCTGTGATCACACGTCTCTACATACTTGAAGGACAATAAGGGCTCAGAGGGATCCCATAGTGTTCTCTGGGCAGCCGCAAGGGTAACCATTTGAGGACAAATGATGAGAAATACGACGATATCCAACAAACAGAAGATAGCCTGCCAAAAAAGCCTGGTGAGTGACATTGCTTCTCTTACCGGACAATAGGAGGCCCACCTTTCACCTCTGTGTGGTGTGATGCCTACTGTAATGGGCTCGTACAGCCCTCAATGACTTGAATATGTTCAAAGTAGAATATTCACTGCAGGGTCTCAAGGATCATCAACACTATGAGCAGGGGGAGAAGGCTGGACGGCTCTTGCCAGCTCAATTGGGGCAGCTAGAAGCAGCGCAAGCTGTTGCTGCCATACACTCCTCAAACAACGAGGTCCTTACCCAGCAGCAGGAGTCAATGAGTTTGCGAAGTTCTATATACAAACCAGAGACAGTGGCCTGTACCGATAGTGTGGAGACCTTGCTGGCCACGTCTCCCCCACCTGACTGATGAGGGATGGGCCATCTTGGATGGTAAAATCAGCAAGATCGAAATTGCTCAGGCAGTTTCCAAACTTCCATATGATGAAACCCCCGGAGAGGACAGCTTCCCTGCGGAGTTTTATGAATGGGCAAGGGAAGAGGTTGTAGACACTCTTCATGCTGCTTTTCAGGTGGCGGAACAATCAGGCTCCCTACCCACAATCTCGAACAGAGCAGTGATAGCAATTATCCATAAACTTAGGAGAGATTCCCTCCTGGGTGGCAGTTACAGGCCGATTTCTCTACTCAACTGGGACTTCATCCTCAATCCTCATCAGTGTTCTCGCAGCCCGTGCATACAAGGTCACCCCATCCCTGATACATAATACACAAGTGGAATTTGGGCCAGAGCGCACTTCCAGGAACCATCTTCGCATCCTCTCCCACACCCTCTGGAAAGCCAAGGATATGCTGGATGAGGCCTTGGCCCTGTCCCTTGACGCCGAAAAGATGTTTGACTGCATCGAATGGGGATACCTCTGCACAGCCTTGCGAAAGTTCAGACTGGGAGACCAATTCATTACCAAGGTTTGATCGTTATACATCAACCCCACAGCCAGCGGCTGCTCCTCTGCTATGGCGGTTGAGCATAAGCAGTGTTTATTATCATTTTATTGTTAAAGGAGCAGGCCATCGGGGATGACAGGGACATAGGGGAAGTACACAGCACTCCCCCTCAGTGCGCATGTATATTTGGTTGGTTGCCTCGGGCCGGTCAAACACACATACGCACTGTGCTCTCTCCAACCCGGCACTGTGTTGCCAGACTGGAGAGAGTAGGCACAGGTTCCCAATTTGCCTAGGAGCACCCAGCCAGGGCATTCCAGCCAATCCTAATGCTGCTTTCATGCGGTGATAGGATTGGCCACAGGGCAGGCTGGGAGCCAGTACCTCCAGTGACCAGGAAGGAGGAGCAGCTAGTCAGGTAATTTTTTTTTAATTGAATGTTTATTTTGTCCCCCACACCACATGCTGCCCCGCCCTTCACTGCGCAGCGAGCCATGACTGCCCACAGCCCAGGTCAATTGCCGGGGCTTCCTGTCTGATCCTATTGTGATTTGAAGGGGAACACGGCAGGGCTGTCTCTCCACTTCTGTTTCTATAGGATTTGGAACCACTGGTGGCAACAATTCGCCAATCCCCTTTTCTTACTAGGATACCACTTCATGGGGAGAGTCCAGGATCTATTTGTGCGTGGATGATATCCTGTTAACCATGAGCGACCTGAGACACTCCTTCCCAGCCTTACTGGAGGCCATTGACAATTTTGCAGCCTTGTCCGGCTATAGGGTGAATTAGGTCAAGAGTGAGGCTCTGCCCCTCTCGCACGTCACCACAGGTGCAGCTATTCAAGGCTACTCCTTCCAGTGGGTGCCATCACACCTCAAGCATCTGGGAATTCTCATCAATCGGGGCTTAGAATGAATGATTACTGATAACTTAGACCCCCTCGTCACCTGTATGAAACTGGACTTTGATAAATGGCCGCATTTGGGGTACTCCATGTGGGGCAGGGTACAAGCACTGAGAATGGTCACACTACCACACTTCACATATGTGTTGGGCATGCTCCCCCTTCAAGTGCCACTGACGACGCTGCGCCTCAGGGCCGCAAGGATCTGAACCTTCATATGGGGCTCCTTACGCCCATGTCTAGCATCTGCTAAACTCATGGCATGCTGTCCATGTGGGTGTGTGGCACTCCCATCAGTAGAGCACTATGCCCTTGCTCTCCACCTATCACAATTTGCATTTATGCTCCTGAGACACAGGACCCACCACAGTGGGTTCTCACTGAATGACTATTACTTTTAAGTAGACCCAGTCTCAGGCCTCTATACAAGAAAGATCCTTCCCAATCGTACTTTGGTAACCTGATGTTCCATGCCATGCACAAAGAATGTTACAGGGCACACAGACTCCTTGGTGTTCACCCATGCCTGCACGAGCATGCCCCCTTATGGGACAATAATTGCCTATGTGTTGGTGGGAAGACCCTCCATTGGGAACACTGGAGCATGGTGGGCATTATCAGCCTGGATCAAGTCCTGGCCTATGACGATCTCAAGCTTTTAGGACACCTATAGGAGGATTTTGGTCTGCTACCTTCACCAGAAGTGGCAGCAACTTCAGCTGCAGACCTGCCTGCGGTGCTGCATGAGGTCCCGACCATAGACCCTACAGACCTTGCCAGTGCTGTTTTTCCTTAGAATTCGTGTCTCTTCAAGGGAGTGATGTCAGGTTTTTATTCACTCATTATACGGCATCTTCCCTCACCAGCCTTCATATCAAATGGCAGTCCAGTCTCCAGACCGAAATAGAGGAGGAGGACTGGCCCAGTATCAAGGAAGCTCTGGACAGAGGCACTCGAGAAGCCTGCCTGAAGTTCTGCCTTTTTAGGATAATATATGACTGGCACTGGAGTCCAGCTAAACTGCACAAAGCAGGCCTCCTGCCTCATTTGAGTTGTTGACATTGCCGGCCACCCATTATGACCTATCCCACATACTCTGTGAATGTCCCTCGATCTAGCCCTTCTGGCTAGTGGTTGGACTACCATGCCACTGAAAACACCCCTTACCACAAAGGCGTGTCTTGCACACAGCACTACCAAGTGCCAAAATCTGCATTCGCCGACACTGGTGTTCCTCTGCCCCACCTTTGCCGGAAGACTGGATGGTGGCAATGATTCAGACGGCAGCCCATGAATGTATCATCTATAACTTACAAGACCACTCAGCAATATTCATACAGGTCTGGACACCCTTCCTCCAGGATTACTCTTGACATGTTACGCCCAACAATTCTTCATGCTGACTGCCTAAAAGTGATGATGAATCCCCGGTACTTCACACTTCACCCTCTCTTCTCCCTTCCTGATACCCCCTGTCTTTTCTCTTCTCCTTTCCCACCCACGTATTCTCCCTGCTAGCACCTTCCCCTGCCTTTCTCCTCTTAATCCCGGATCCCTGCATTCTCTCCTCTTTTGTCTTCCATCTTCCTACCCACCCAGGCCGCAGAACTATTATTATTATTCTTGTTGTCTCTCTCTACCCTCCCCCATTCCTTACCCTCTTTCCTCCTTTTCTTACTTTTCTTCATCTCTACTCCCCTCTCCTCATAACACCACTCCCCCCCATCCGGATGCGCTCCAATGTCATGGTATTCTGCACCTTGATGTATTGTACTTCTATACCACTAAATTGTCTTCTTAATGAAGAACTACAACACTAAGGGCCAGATGTATCAAAGATCCGTTTTGCATTTCTTAAATAGCGAATTTTAAGAAATCGCTATTTAAGAAATGCAAAATGGGATGTATGAAATTTGTGATTCGGTAATAGCATTTTTTTAAAATTTGCAAACGCTAGTACCGAATCGCAAATAGAGAATGCGACTCCATTCATCCCTTTGGGCCTGAAGGCCCATAGGTGCGAATGGTTTTGCATTTCCCAATTTGCGAATTCCAGTTAGGACTTCACAAATTAGGTATTGCAAACCCCAGGGTGCTGGGGGCCTAAGGCCCCCTCTGATGCACCCCAAAAATGTTTTTGCGGATATGTGAG
Source organism: Pleurodeles waltl (assembly GCF_031143425.1). Lineage (NCBI taxonomy): Eukaryota > Metazoa > Chordata > Amphibia > Caudata > Salamandridae > Pleurodeles > Pleurodeles waltl. The sequence goes on from NC_090448.1 coordinate 1,131,327,363, forward strand.
GCACACACATGCCCTAAGGGCATGTGTGCGCAACATGTCATTTTTTGAAAATGCATTTGTAATGCATTTTTTAAAATTGCACATGCCTACCACCAAACTTGAGTTTGTGATATTTGCATTTCCTAAATGCTCAATTCGCATTTAGGAAAAGCTTGGTACATGTGCTTTGGAAATCGTAAATATGAATTCCTTTTTTGTGATTTCCTATTTAGAGAATCATAATTTACGATTCTCTAAATGAAGTCGCAATTTTAAGTTAAGGAATCGTTATTTTTGCAATTCCTTAACATTGCACTATGAATGCCTTTCATACATTGTGAAAGGCATTTTTGCATTCGCAAACGGCCGAATTTTGCGATTCTCACCGTTTGTGAATGCAAAAACATTTGATACATCTGGCCCTAAATTCATTTGCAAGCCTTAAACTCCCCTTTTATTACCCATGTCACCACAAAGATGGGTTGTAGGCAGCCTATAGAGCAGGGTGCTGTGTAAGGAAAAGGTAGTACATGTACTTTCAAGTTTTGCATGCAGTGGCAGTAAAAACACCTAAATTAACTTTTCAGTACTGTAAGCCCTACTCATCTCCTCGATTAACATTGGAAATTCCTTATTACACTTTTAAGATGTAATTCTGATTGGGATGGAGTAGCTGATTCATGTTTCACAAGTTTGGAATGGTAATGATAAATTCTCTTTACTGGTAGAGTTGGATTTAACTTCCAGCTCTAGGTGCCTGCAGCCTGTCTCCAATAAACGTCTGGTGTGGGTGACAGCTACAGTTTGTGAATTTCCTCAAGACAGTAAAAAAACACAGGAAATCAACGCATTTCCTGCCTGCTGGAAGTGGAAACCGACACATTACACTGTTGCAGGAGTGAAATCAATGCATCGCACTCGAGGCCTGAGCAGCATCTATTGAACCGCTGTATCGAGTAACGCATTCCCTGTCTGCTGTAAGCAGCACGTGGCGCATCGCCATCGATGCAGCACTGAAACCACTGCATTATGGCATTGTTGAAGGATGATCGACACATCCCTTCGACAATGTGGAGAAACACAGTCCATTGGCTTCAGAATCAATATATCACATCTTTGACGCTTGCTCTCAGAAACCAACATATAGCCATCAATGTGTGGGAAAAATCAAGGCATCCCTCGACTGCTGGATTGACACTGTTGCACCGACCCCACATCTCGGTACTCTGTTCCCCGGGCCAACATGGCTCCTGCACCCTGCCTGCGCTCCATCAAAGTTGGCTTGAACTGTTGACTTTGCCCTGATCCAGCGTGACCTTGAGTAGCCCCTAAAGTGCTATTTGCTCCTGCGAGCTATGTTTACACGTATTCTTCTCAAATTCATAACTTAACTTATACTCATTAGATATTTGTCATTTTGGTCTTGATTGTTTTCTAAAATTATTGTCTGTTCTTCCTCTTGGCGGAGGGGACTTACTTTGTAACTCTGGGTGCTTAACTGATATGGTCATGGTTGAAGTTGTGGTGCAGGCCAGTCGACAAAAAGATATCACATTCTTAATTTCTGCTTTATGAAAATACAGGGACAAATGTGATGTTCAAGGCATGTATCCTGTGAGGAAACCTAATGCATGAGTGGGAAGCCTAGTATTTAAAAAATGCCATAGTTCTCACCAACAGTAATCTGTGCTTTAACCATTAAAGAATACTGCTCAATGCACCCTGAAGAGAGATAATCCACCTGAATCTTAGAATAGAAAGTATCACGCACTGCTTCACTGAAGGATTCCAGCTTGTCTGCCTACCACAAACAATTAGAAAGTTGTTTCTCCTGTGCTGTCTGATGTTCTGCTTTCCTTGAGGGCTAAATAGAAATGAGATCCTCCTATTGAAGCCTGCTTTTCCTTCCTTAGGTTAAAGGGTGCAGACTGTCCTGAGATGGGTTAAGCTGTAACCTGCCCAGAAGATTTCTTCTGGACCTATTGGAACTGGAGTTTTTCTTGTGCTCCTGAAAATGGAGCTATGGATACCCCTCCAAAATTGTATGAAGTGGATTACAGAATCAGTAGCAAGTTCTATTATTGGAGTATTTTTCATGAAAGTGGTGACTGTGCTTTCAGACCTTTCAGAAAAAAATTGCACCTTTAGGCCTTTGTTGAAAAATATCTTCCTGAGTACCGGGACAGCCTTCCAAACCTTTCTGAAAAAAGACAAAAGCTCGGAGGCTTCAAGTTTTTGGTGTTTCCAAAGCTGTAATTATGTCAAAAGGTTTAAGGCAACCAAGAGACTACATGATCATTGATCTACCCTTGTCAAATTCTTGACAATTACAGCTTTTGGGCCTGCCCCACTAATGATTTTCTTCCTCCAAAAACGTTTCTATAAACATTCAGCAGGCCGAACTCCAACTTGTTTTGATCACATCACCTCCTGGGTTGGCAAAAGAGGATGCTGTTATTCTGGCTGTTGGAAAATGGGTTATTGGTAAGGGCAGGTAGGTACCTACACCTAGCAACAAGCCACTAACCTCCACTTAGGTCCAGTTAGGTCTCAGTAAATTAACCCCAGCTCAACCCTTGGTAGCTTGGCAACGAGCGTCAAGGCTTAACTTAGGAGACAATGTGTAAAGCATTCAAATATCACAAAACAGTAATTAAATAAAACACAGGAAACAGTTTAAAAATCCAAAACCAATTTATGAAAATTGTTTATATTTTTATCTTTAAAATGACACAAAAACGAATAAAATCGGATAAGGGGAACCGGAGATATGAATTTTTAAAGAATTATTATTTTTCTAGCGCTTAGAAACAAAAAGCGCCAATCGGGTCATCTGGTTGCACCTCGACCGGGGCAAAGTCAAAGTTTCAGGCCGACCGCGATGGAGCCCCGCTCGGCTACAGGTCGCGGGAGGCCTCGGTTAAAAAGTTACCTTCTGCCTTAGTCTTTATTTTGAAGATTTTCTTCAGCGGGACGAGCCTGCAAGTTCAATCCGACCTCCTGGAGCCCTTCTCCGGATACGCGATGCTGGATTCCTCGGTGGAGATTTTTACCTTCGGACTTAGTCGTTTTTTCGAGGTGAAAATCCTTCGACCGGGGTAAACCTGGATCTTGATCCGACGTCCATGGAGCCCTTCTCGGATACAATGGCTGGGAGGTCCCGGTCAACTTTTTACCTTCGGACTTAGTCTCTTTTTCGGAGATTTTTCTTTACCGGGATGAACCACCAAGTCAGGCCGGGTCGCGGTTGAGGCAAGCCGGCTAGAATTTCCGCGGCAGGTCGGTCCCTCTATGGAACTTTTTTACAAAAATTCTCAAATCTTCTCCAAACTTCTGGGGCTTCACCCAGATGTTCTTTTAAGGTTCTTTTGGGGTCCACAGCTCACCCCAAGGGTCCAGAAGTTCTGAGATGGTCCTTGGGGGGTGCGGACTACAACTCCCAGAATGCACCTGGTGCAAACTCCTTTTTGGCCACTGGACAGTGGTCAGCTGGTCACTTTCTTCAGGAGTTTGTGTAGGGGACTCTGGATAGCAATTTTTCACCTGTAGCAAACAGGGAGTCCCTCCTTGAACCAGTTGAAGCCAGGCAAAGTCCTTCTTGTGGTGAAGCCCAAGTGTGCAGCTGGTGCAGTCCTTCTGAGTGCAGGTTCCAGGTGCAGGCCAGGGGTCCAGCAGGGCAGTCCTTCTTCTCCTTTAGTTCTTCCTTGTTGGAATCTGATGGGGATCTGAGGTGTGGGTGCAGGTCTGCCAGTTTTATCCTTGCTCCTGGGTGAAAAGCAGGGGGGTCCTGGTTCTCCAATCAGGTACAGGGTCGTCCCCCTGTGATGAATACTTCCTGGGAAGTGAGGCAAAAATCCATCCCAGAAGGCAACATTCTCTAAAAATCCAACATGGCTGAATCTGATTTTTGGAGGTTACATCTGGCTGAGCCCACCCACTGGTGTGTTTAAAATCATAAACACACCCCTCTCCTGCCCTCTCCTAATCTAATCAAGGGGGCACCTAGTTGTCTGGGGTTGCAGGATGTGGGGGTGTTGCTGGTTGCTCCAAATGTCCTTCTCTGCCTTTGAAGACCAGTTTGGCAGCCCTCCCCCTTCCTGCCTCACCATCTGCTGAGGGGAGATTCTCTCCCACAGGCACATTCCTTTGTGTGAAGCCAGGCCACTTCACACCTCATCAAGGCAGCTTGGCTAAGCTGCTGCAGGCTGGCCAATCAGAGCACAGCAGCAAAAACAATGCAGGGCTGAAATTGGCAACTTTTTAGGTAAAGTCTAAAACTTTTTACCTGAACAAGTTATATTAAATCCCACAACTGGAAGTTGTGGGATTTATTACAACAATTAATTTGATACCAAATTCTTGGTATGCAACATTTGAGGAGACTTTAAAATTTAAAATAAAGTCTCCAAATTCTAGCCTATGAAGGCCATTTACTTCAATGAGGGAAAAACGAATTTGGCTGTTTTTACCTCACCAGGGTTAATAAATCTATTTTTATAAAGTCCCTGCTTATAGTTACATGGCACCCAGCCCTAGGGGCACATAGGGCACACCTTAGGGGTGACTTATATGTAAAAATAAGGTAGTTTAAGACTTTGGAACTACTTTTAATTCCAAAGTCGAATTTGCATATAACTTTAATTTAAAACCAGCCAGCAAGGCAGGCCTGCCTTTAAAATGACACTGGGCACCTCAGCAGTGCACCTAGGTGTTCACCACCTATGCTGTGGTCCCTAAACCTATATGCCCTACCATATACTAGGGACTTATAGGTAGGTTAACTTAGCCAATTATAATTAGCCTAATTTGCATATCCATTTTACACAGAGCACTGGCCCTGGGACTGGTAAGCAGTACCCAGGGCACAGCCAAGAGTCAGTAACCACCAGTACCTGTCCAAAAAGTGTGGGGGTGACCAGGGCAAAAAGGAGGACTTTCTTACACTGGCCAACAACTTGGCATCTTGTTCTTCATTATGAATGCCAGTAACTGCAGTTACAGACAGAATCTGTGTTTCAAGAAATGCATGAACTTCTGCAACTTCCCACATTTTACCCAGCTATACGTGGTGAAATACGCCTGTGAAAAACTGCTTCGAATCTCAGAATACCATGTAGAAATTGGTATGTAAACACCAATTCCTGCAGTAACTTACCATTCCTATGAGAAAGTCTTCTACTAGTGTTGCAATTCCACATCCTTGAATTACCGGTTCCCTGCAGCATCACTTACCAAAATTAGGCCAGGGTTTCCTCATAGAAGCCAGTTCATATTTTTTGCTCAAATCATATGTCACATCATATCTGTGGTCTTTCTCTGCTCTTGCTTAATGTTCTAATTCCCTATAAAAAGCTACCATAGAAATCAACCATGCAATGCCTGTAAATGGTAAAACGTTAAAATGCTGAAACCATATTAATGTTGCTCTGAGAAAGTCTTATTGGCAACTAAAAGCCTAGCAAAATCAACTTACTTGTTCATGTGGCCACATTGAGTTTGGGTCAGTCAAGCATCATACCTTTTAAATAAAGAACTTTCCCAGAGGTGAAAAAAGTGCATGGGCCAAACAAGGATCATGTCAGACAGTACCTTTTTGTGTGATCACCCTCTTTTTATGAATTGATGCTGCTGTTTTGTCTACGCAGTGCATGGAGACACTAATAACCAACTCCCAGTATATGTGCTACGACCCCTAAATCATGTCAAAATGTGCATAGTCCTGATTGACATATTTACCTTTCCTATGAGGTCTTAGTATACAGTATCCCAATATACATCCACGTCATGGAAAGTTAAATGTCACCTTTGGACCACAGCACTACAGCTTGTGTGACCAGATAAACATGTCTCCAGACCTGCCACTGCAGCCTGGCACCTGCAGTTTAAACCTGTTGCCCAACTTGTCAGAATAAACCCTTTTCATTGGATAAAATATTCCTTTTAAATATTAGTAATTCACCTCCATGTAGGCCTTGCGTCTGACAAGCCAGAGTGTGTTGCATTTAAAAGTATTACATATAGAAATTTAAAGTTGACATGTCTTTACAGTAACCAGCACCCAAAAGCTATTTTCACTTTAGCAAGCCAGGGTGGCTCATAGAAATAAGAAAAAAATATTGATGTTGTTAGAATTATCCACTATTTTTTATATTTATTAAAGGCCCAACTGAGCGGTGAAGTCAGGTGTTGAATAAATATCATGGTGAAAGAAATTTTTAGAAAGTTACATTTTCTCTGCCTGGCGGTCCTGGGGGCTAATTTGTACTAATTCTCTAGGGAGTGCCTAAACCTGATGTGGGGAGATGTTTTTGTTTCTCTAACAAGAAGACCAGTTGAGCTGTGCCCAGTGAGAAATGGCCTAACCATAGATGAGTTCTGAATGACCACACAGGAGGCCTGCTTCTTACCCTGGCTACACCTCTGGGCAGGCACCCTCCGGCTTGGCACAAGGAGAGAAGGGATTCTCAATCTTGGATTTAGTGCGTGAAGGGCACTGTGGGATTGTTTGAAGTAGGGCAAGCAGGAGCTGCTGTAAAAGTGGCCACGGTTACCGCTAGAAAGGAGCCACTCACACTCACAGCCAGTGCCAAACATAAATGTGGAACCCCAAGATGCCTACTACAGAACACTACTGGATATGAGAAAGAACAGAAGAGAACTGGACCCGCTGTTTGTGACTTGAGAGGATCTCTGAAGAACTGGATTTGCTTTGTCTTATACCCCGAACAAAGACTCCAAGGTCAGAAGGATGATCTCCTGTCAAGCTACAATTACAAAAGAAGCTACAATTGGCCTTTCCAAAAGATTTGCAGGTGGAGAGTTCCAGCCGGACCTGACCTGGACCCTAATGGTGGCCCTGCAAGAGTAAGTTGTGACCTCCAAGTGCTGTTCATGAGATCCAGGAACTCTCTGCTGTGTCTGTCTGGAATTCACCCTTGAAAAGCTGGTACTGAGAAACTTTTTTTAACATTGAGACCCCTGGAGGACCGGGTCAAATCTGCCAAGCCGATCTATCCAAGGTGCGTTGCTACTGGCCAGAAGAATCAGTTTTCTCCCTCTGAGAGCTTCTGCACAGCAGCAAATCATTTTCAGGTGGACCCCATGGAGATGGTATCAGCCTTGTTAAGCCCTTGTCGCACAGAGCCTGCATCTGGAGGATTCTGAGCTTTGAAAAAGAAACTAAATCAAAGGTAGAAATCTTGACCAGGCAAACACACCAACAGTATCTGGCTAGTGGAAGGACTTCCCTGGGTGCGGAATTTGACTTTTTCTCACTCTGAGCTTTTCCCACAAAAACTAAACGTTTCACAGGACCTCATACAACACCCATCCAATGTCATGGAACCCGTCTCAGATACATTCTTGTCCGTTGAAGAATTCTGACTTCCAGTATACAGACCCTAAAAAAACTCCGACCGGGGTCAAACTTGATGTCTGTAGGGAACCCGCACTCCATCGTAGTTGGCCTGAAATCATGCCTTTGTCCAGGTCTAAGGTCACCAGTTAACCAGCATTGTTGCTTTCTGCTTTTTGGGGCTATTTTTGTTTAAAATTTCCTGTTTCCTTATTGGATTTTTGTTGTTTTGGTGCCATTTTATTTATTAAATTATTCTCTATTTTTATAAATAGGAGTGTGATTTTTGTTGTGTTGTGCATTTGGCTGTCTAGCTGTTTTGGTGCTTCTAAATTCTTTACATATTTTCTCTAAATTAAGCCTGCCTCCTCTTTGCTCTGTGCCATAGCTGGCAGGGGTTGAGCTCAAGTTTAAATTACTGAAACCTTTAACTCAGCCTAACGAGATAGTGCCTTTATTACTTGTAGTGACCTCAATTCACCCCAGCTAAAAAAACACTTTCTCACAGAACATATGTTCACAAGAATTGTTTTCACTGTTTAAATAGTTTGATTCCAATGAAGCATGTCTGCTTTACAATAACTCCAGTGGGTCTTCAAATGCTAAGCACAAGTCTAGATCTCCATCAGGTACTTCTCCAGACAACCTGGACAACTCCCATGGGCAATAACTTGTTCTAGAAACCTTCAATTTCAGGCATCTTCTGGTCCCAGGAACCAGGCTCCACAGTAGGTTGCAGTTTTCAATAAAAACTGCGCAATAAAGTATGTGTTCAGGAGACTTTCTTCATTAGTCTTGGAACTAATCCTTATACCAGGAGGTCCAAATGAGGGGTTGGACAACTCACCTGGAACTTCCAGCAGCAGGCAGGGCAAGACATTTTCCTTCTCCAGGAAAAGAACAGAATCGTCCTTCTGCTCTCTTGTTCCATCTTACACTAAGGAGCTGTGGGCACAATATGAATTAGTACAGATGACACACTATTAGGTTACTAATAGCTAACCCTAAACAAACCCCTAACATATTCCATATTCCCTTTGTGAAAATGTGATATACTTTCAGCACAGTGGCAAGTGTTTTTATTTCATTTGACAAAGACATTCAAGACTGTAAAGCCTGCTCTTGGTACTGGTACCTTTACTTTTAGTCATATTGTTGACTTAGGCCCTCAAAACAACCCTGGCGGTCAAAGACCTCCAGGGTTGAATTGGTGATCGTACCGCCAACAGGCCGGAGGTACAATTTGCCATATTTTGACCGTGGTGCACACCGCCGGGAACGGCGGTTTTCCGCCATCGTTGTCCTGGCGGTTATAATCTGCCAGGGCAGCGCTGCTTGCAACTGCCCTGGGGATTATGACTCCCCTTCCCGCCAGCCTGTCCATGGCAGTAGAGACCGCAATGGAAAGGCTGGTGGGAAGGGGAGTCGCTGGGCCCCTGGGGGCCCCTGCACTGCCCCTGCATTTGGCATGGGCAGTGCAGGGGCCCCCAGGCACAGCCCCACCCTGCTTTTCACTGTCTTCACAGTGCAGCTGCACCTGTCGCACGGCCGCTACACCGCCGACTCCATTAGGAGCCGGCTGCAATGTTACGGCCGACATCCCCGCTTGGCCGGCGGGGATGTTGAAATGCAGCTGGCGTGTTTGCGGTCACATAGGCGGCCGCCTGGCGGTTCAACCTTGGCGGGTTGTAATGAGGGCCTTAATCCCTTCTACCATGGAGACATTCTTATCTTCTTGACAGTGAACAAGCAGTATGCATTCTAAGGTGCAAGAAGACTGGATGTACTAAAAGGATCATTGGGGATGATGGACTGATGGGCTGCATTTTCTTAAGGGTCCACCTGTGGTAGTGTAGTTTAATACTTACATATGCAAAGTGTTATTCTTTACCTACCAGGATGTGTTTTAGCTTACATGGGCAAAGTGAAAGTTATCTCCGTTCAGCAATTCACACTGTTTACCTTTCAGGATATATGGTTAAATGGCTATTGCATATACCTGGTAATGTTATTTAGTAAATGCTAAAGGAAAATTGGCATAGCTTTGATCTGTATGAGGGATTATGGGTTTTCCATTGTCAATGTTTTTTTTAGGAATGAATTAGAAGAGTTCCAGGTATGAAATGAGGAACATTCAAATGGAAGATGGGCATTAAATGGCTATTCCATATACCTGGTACTGTTCTTTGGCAGATGTTGAAGGCAAATGGACATAGCCATGTTTTGCATTGGGAATTATGGGTGTTACGCAGTCATTGAAGATATTTGGGACTGTATTAGGGTTGTCCCAAGTAGGAAATGAGAATAGGGGTTTTCCACATTGAGGTGATGGATGTTAAATAGTTTTTACAAATACCTGAGACTGTATTTTCTTCATTTCAGTAAGGAAATGGTAATAGGAAGTACGATTTCTACATGGGGGATGGTCTGTGTTAAACATCTGTAACATATACCTGCCACTATAGTGTAGTGACGTAGTGGCGTGTGTTAAGGAAACAGGCATACATATTTTTTAAAAGGGGATGATGGGGGTTAAATGGCTGGTACATATACCCGGTATTGTTGTTTAGTAAATTTTGAAGGAGGTAAATGGGCATAGCTGTGTTCTGCATAGGGGGTTATGGACATTAAATGGCCATTGAATATATATGAAAATAGGATAGGGATTTTCTACATTGGGATGATGGGTGTTAAATGACTTTGATATATTCCTACAACTGTATTTTCATGATTCCTGTGTACTAGCGAGTGAGGTTTCCTGTGTTGAGACAAGTAAGCTGTAGGCTCCATTTCTGATGGTGCTCTTCTGTCAATTCCTTTAAGTTTCGGCTTTACAACCCTACCCCCCAGGAACCCAAAGACTTTAGTTTTCTGGAAGCTCCTCAGCAGGTTATGGGAATAACATTGCCAGATCGCCAGTTTGTTATCAGTTATGGATGGAATTATGATGGTATCTGATAGTCTTTGAAACTCTGACTTTTGTTCTAGATTAATGAAAACATTCTTGGGAAATAATATCACTTTGGTTTATCTTGCAATGGTCCGATAATTTCACCTCTCGCAGCAGAATTCGATTCCCCCCATCCTTCTTAATCTTGGCCCCAACTCCGAAAAACAACCAAATAAAACAGGAATCCTATTCTATTATTCCTAGCTGAAATATTCATGTTACCGGCCTGCTTTCAACACTCTAATTTAGTCAACATAAATGCTCCGACCCACAGAACACTCAGTAAAGAGCATCAAGGGGGTGCAGAGGTGCAGGGGCTTGCCAAGGTTGTAGCTTATTTTGCAGCAGACCACCAGCAGGTAAAGATCCAGAGGTTTTGGGATCTTTGCAACCACAAGCAAACTCTCCCCAGTAGCAACAACCTCCTGCTTCTCCCGACCATGTGAATCTCCAACAGTGACCTGCTATTCATGTCATCAGTGACCACCCATGTCTTCCAATAATGCGAAGCGGTAGCAGTGACCACCAATGCGAAGTTCAGGCTGCATTTCCTCATGTGGTCTTGGACTGTGTGAGAAGGTAAATATTGCCTGGACTTGTGTCCAACACAGCCAGATAATCACCAGTGGTGGTTTGTGATTTTGGTGCTATTTTCACATGAAATTTGAAACAAATCTTAACTCTGGTTTTAATTACTGATTTTTTTAATTTTTCTATCATTTTACTTTTTATACTTCACTCTATTTGTCAAATTGGTTTGAGATTTTTCTTGTGTTTTGTTTTCACTTTATCACTGTTTGAGTGCTGCATAAATACTATACACATTGTATCAAAGTTAAGCCTGAAGGCTTTTAGGGTACTGGGTTCTATTTGCCAATGCTCCACAAATTGCAGGAAGAACTCCCTTGGAGTGGAGAAGCTGCTCCCCTGCTTCCGCAGGCACCCAAGAAAGAACTGTGAGGACTGGAACCACCAAAAACCAGACACTGGACATCACCACTGAACCTGAGCTGCCTAGCCTGAGCTGAAGTGGACCAATGGTGTCAGCACAGCCCCCAGGCTCTCCAGGGACAAAGCCTAACCTGAGCTTGCCCTCTGTGGACTTCCTGACGGCATCTGCATCCTGTTTTTGCAGACCCCCTTTTACCGCAACAGCCTCCGGTGACGGTAAACTTGACGGTCCACACCACCTCTACACTCAGATGCCCCGGTCTGAGGAGAAGAGGACTACTGGTGTCCTACCCTCCTCCAGGCTTGTGAGACCCACCTGTTGGTTTGGCCGGACTGGCCCCTCAGTCCATGCCTGCAGTCTATTTCTGTGGGCCCCCCTGTATTGTGACCATTGGTAAATCTGATGGTCCAAACTGAATCCGGGCACCCAGACATCCTGGACCGAAGGGAACAGGACAACTAGTGTCCCTACCTCCCTGAGCATCGCAAGAGCTGACCCCCCTCAGTGGTTCACCAGGACTGAACTTTCAGTCCACCCCACAGCAACTTTGTGACTGGACCAATCCCCATTGACTTACACAGGGCACCCGACACTGAACTGCACCACTGCACCTGGCTGCCTCTGTGCCGCCTGAGGTGACCTGTTGGTGTGACCTTGAACTTTGCCCCATACTGACCCTAAGCCCAGGAGATGGGGCCTGAAAGTCACTGTACTATACCTGTATGCAGTGCTTGTTCTTCCTTCATATGATAACATTAGCACATCTGAAAAATGCACTGTCTACTTTTGAAAACTATGAAAATTCATAACTCAAAAAGTACTCACCTGATTTGAATGATCTTGGTATCTAAAATTATATAAAAGTACATGTTATTTTATAAATTGGTGTCGGATTTCTCTATTGAGTGTGTGTCTCACTTAATGCATGAGTGGGTGTTTTACATGTTTTTCACTACCCTCTGATATGCCTAACTGATCAACCACAAAACCCAAAAAGAGAGAATCTAGGATGTAATTTGTGCCTCTGTGATACCTCTGGGGATTGCTTGGACTCTTTGCACAGTGAACCTCATTTTGGTCCACAAGATAAGGAGCCTGTTTCCTACACTGCTTTTGTGCCCAGCTACCAGAGAGTTAAGCTGAGGTTTATTTAGTGACTTTTGTGGTTCACCCAGACAAAGATTGTGTATATTATTTGAATAGGGCTCTCATCCCTTTCAACTAATAACTAAGTAGTGACCCAATTTCTTACACTGCTGTTGAGTAACTGTTGAAATCTGTGTTTTTGTATACCTACACTACACTGCTCTATCACTTTCACTGAAGGGGTTGTATTTGGCCCAGTATTACAGAGGCAAAGTAGAACAAACACCGGACATCAGAGGTAAACAGCCAAAGCCCCCCTGATCCCTGGCTGAGGCCCTGAAACTCTACAACAGGGCCTTTCAGACGGTCTGATCACCTGACACATTTGGGTTAGTCCCATATTTATAAGGGGATCATTTGTGGTGATGAGTAAACCATTTGAATAGCGGGTGCAGTAGCCTAAGTATGTTTAGCAGGCTTCAGTGAGTAGAAGAGCAAAACATTCACAAGTTTATAACAAAGAAAGAAAAATATTCGGCAAATGGAACTTATTGCATTTTACAAGATGTCTTTTAGTGAATCATATATATGTTACATCATATTGTTCTAGTCAGACATTACCTGTATTGGCAACTTGGGCATTGAGCCCCAGGGATGGTTATGAGAAACTATTTAAATAATACCACCAGATCTTATCTTGATCTTCAGGGTGACTTAATTTTGGTAAACATAACCTGTAAGACCCAACAACATATGGAGTGCACACGCACTGTTCCAAAGGCCAAAACCATGTATTTCTTGGATAAACAACCAAATACCTTTTAGATTGCACACATGTGCTAAAGATAGGCCTCTTACTGATGCTTTCACATCTACTTTCCGCTCTTGCAAATTTTGAATAGCATGAAATACTCTTGAGTGCAAAAAGGGAGAAAGAAAATTAGAGGTAAAAAGTTGCGGTTAACATTTATGCATAAGGAACATTGAAAAATGTAGAGTAAAAAAGTCGCGTATTGTTACCATTACTATGTGTATACGCATACATTAACTCTTATCCTAATTCCTATTACTCGCACCATTGGCCTAACTTTAACTTTTTTTTTTCCTGGCACCATGTTCATCCTGTCATCTTATGGGGGGATAACCCCCATATTACTGTGCCACCCATCTCCGGCATCTATGATTTTTATTACCCCATCACTTACACCTTTCATTATAGTAACCATAATTTTGATCCTACCCCATCTCTTACCCAAACCTGCACACTTAATCCCAATCACTAGACCATATTTGACTCTAACAATAACACCTTCCTTTACCACCTATTTCATCATCCCTAAACCAATCCCTCATTTAAATGAACTCAAAAACTGTTTTTTTAAATGGGGTCTTTGGTTGGCAGTCAGGTTACCCACTGTTCAAGCAAGGACCCTCACTCTAGTCAGGGTAAAAGAGAATCACCCTCAGCTAACCCCTGCTTACCCCCTTGGTACCTTGGCACGAGCAGGAAGGCTTAACTTCAGAGTGCTAGGTGTAAATTATTTGTACCAGCACACACAGTAACTTACTGAAAACACTACAAAACGACACACCACAGGTTTAGAAAAATAGATAATATTCATTTAAACAAAACAAGACCAAAACGACAAAAATCCACAATACACAAGTCATCAATACAAATGTAAAAAGAGTCTTCCTGTAATTTAAACACAACGCTAATGCTGTTAGCCTGAAAATGTACCTGGGCACGTCAAAAATAACCCCGCACAGACGAGTGTGCGTCAAAAAGAGCTTGCGATGCGTCGATATCACTCACGAGCGAGACCTTGCATCGTTTCTCCTTCAGTCCAGTCTGCCTGTGTCGTTTCTTCTCTCCACAGGAGAGCAGGCCTTGTGTCGTTTTTACACACCCAGCAATGTTTGTGTCAGAAATGCTGCCGCATGATGACCTGAAAAACAGGCAGCGCGGGTTGCGATCTCACCAGCCTCCGTCAGCGATGCTGCTCATTGTTTCTCCAGCCGTGTGCATCAATCTCCCAGCCACACAACAGGCAAGTGTTGATTTCACCAGCGATGCCGGCTGTGCTTTGATTTTTCAGCCGCGGATCGGAGTTGCACCTATCGTTTCCCCGCACGGCGGTCTGTCCGTGGATTTCTCACTCTTGTCCTTCCAGCTTCTCCTTTCAGGGCCCCAGGAACTAGAAGGGCACCACTTGGCAGAGTAGGAGTCTCTCCAGAGACTCCAGGTGCTGGCAGAGAGACGTCTTTGCTGTCCCTCAGACTTCAAATAACAGGAGGCAAGCTCTAAATCAAGCCCTTGGAGAATTCTTCTCAAGATGGAAGGCACACAAAGTCCAGTCTTTGTCCTCTTGCACAGGCAGAAGCAGCAACTGCAGGATAGCTCCACAAATCATAGTCACAGGCAGGGCAGCTATTCTCCAGGCAGAGGTTCCTCTTGGTTTCCAGAAGTCTGTGGTTTTGGGTCCCTTATTATACCTATTTTGCCCTTTGAAGTAGGCTAACTTCAAAGGAAAGTCTCTCTTGTTTGTGAAATCTTGCCTTGCTCAGGCCAGGCCCCAGACACACACCAGGGGGTTGGAGACTGCATTGTGTGAGGGCAGGCACAGCCCTTCCAGGTGTGAGTGACCCCTCCTCCCCTCTCTCCTAGCACAGATGGTTCATAAGAATATGTAGACTACACCCCAGCTCCCTTTGTGTCACTGTCTAGTGAGAGGTGCAACCAGCCCAACTGTCAAACTGACCCAGAAAGGGAATCCACAAACAGGCAGAGTCACAGAAATGGTTTAAGCAGGAAAATGCTCACTTTCTAAAAGTGGCATTTTCAAACACACTCTTAAAATCAACTTTACTAAAAGATGTATTTTTAAATTGTGAGCTCAGAGACCCCAAACTCCACATATCTATCCGCTCCCAAAGGGAATCTACACTTTAATCATATTTAAACCTATGTTAACCTATGAGAGGGACAGGTCTTGCAACAGTGAAAAACGGATTTAGCAGTATTTCACTGTCTGGACATATAAAACACATTACTATATGCCCTACCTTAAACATACACTGCACCCTGCCCTTGGGGCTACCTAGGGCCTACCTTAGGGGTGTCTTACATGTAAGAAAAGGGAAGGTTTAGGCCTGGCAAGTGGGTACACTTGCCAAGTCGAATTGGCAGTTTACACCTGCACACAGAGACACTGCAGTGGCAGGTCTGAGCCATGTTTACAGAGCTACTATTGTGGGTGGCACAACCATTGCTGCAGGCCCACTAGTAGCATTTGATTCACAGGCCCTGGGCGCCTCTAGTGCACTTTACTAGGGACTTACCAGTAAATCAAATATGCCAATCGTGGATGAAGCAATTACATACACATTTTGTACAGGAGCACTTGCACTTTAGCACTGGTTAGCAGTGGTAAAGTTCCTAGAGTAACAAAAACAGCAAAAACAGAGTCTAGCACACATCAACAACCTGGGAAATCGAGGCAAAAAGTTAAGGGAGACCATGCCAAGGATGAAAAGTCTAACACTGTTCATTAACCCATCCTTAATCACTATCCCATGACTAAGACTAATGCCTACCCCTTCCCTTATCTGTACATTTTACCACACATCATCCCTCACTCCACACCTACCCTAAACACTAAACATAACCCAAGCCTACCACTCAATTACTCCCTCACCCCATCACTCTCTAATGCATTTTGTCACTGCTTCATATTTGTTTTTTGGATTATATTTTATCATGGTCAACTTTTTAACATTTCTATTTTTTTATCTATGCTCTTTGGTCACTCTACCTTGTTTCCATTTACTGAAAAGCAAGTAAACATGTTAACATATGGAGAGAAAATCCTATTAAGTTGTTTCTTTTGAAACACTGCATCTGCATGGCCAAATTGAATGACTTCAGCTGCATCCTTTGACAATGCCAATGATGATGACGGTTCAAAATAACATACGATACTTTAAGTGCTAGTTACAGGGAAAACAAAATCAGGATAGGCTTTCTGCCTGACTCACTGCCAGCAGAGGCACCATTTTGTCCATGAGAGCACCAAAGGCTGCTACCATTCCAGATACTAGGGATTGGGTTCTCTAGGGTAAATACATCTATGTAACTGCCCTGGGTTTTATTGTTGCCTATAGCCATTGGGATACAGAAACTGTTTAGGAACCAATTGGACCTTAGGAACATTTTCAGAGGGTGGCTAGTTATACATGAAGGTAAGTACCAGGTTTTTAAGGCATGACCAAAAGCTAAGAATGTGAACTTTCCTACACAATCCACAAAAATGCTGTAGATTTACCATCTTCGAAATTTACATGGACTTCTTGATTTGCCTCAATTATGGAGACATTTGAAAGTTCATTATCCCTGCATGTTGTGATTCATTAAATAATGTATTTTTTCAGAAAGCCAATTTCAGCAATTAGAAGTGGTGCATTGCCGCCGGTACATGCCCCAGGGAAGCCCCTAACCGCACAAGGAGAACAAATTGAATTTCTTTTTCACTTGTTGATAACATGATTTTAAGAATCCCATTTATAACCTAATTAAGAATGCTATAAATGCTAAGGAACATTGATCTGCCATTTAGCATCAGAATGGAATTCATTTACCTGCAGTAGGTCGCCAGAGGTGGCAAACCCGAAACCGCCAAAGGTGCACCGCATGTAATTAAGCCCAATGCGCACCTCCAGGTCTCTTTGCTCAGGGATCATGGTTTATTTGCTTTCCTTTCAGACCAGTAAGTGGATCATCATTTATCCAAAGCATACTCTGGAACTTTCTGAAAGGCAATTGCATTCTGGGCCCATTGAGGATTCTTTCTCCTACAGAAAAATAATTTATTAAATAATAGGATATTGATCCACCGACCAGCTTAATTCCTCAAGAGCAAACTCTGACATGCTCTCCTCTTTAAAGCCGCAGTTTTGCCAAGTACTTAATGAAGCACCCGTGACATTTATTTCGTCTTATTCAATTGTTTAGAGCTGAATTTGAAGGGAAGTTAAATGAGTGAGCCCCCTCCACCCGGGGGTGCCCACAGGGACCTGCTGCAGGCGGACAATGTCATTACTGTTAGTGCAAAGTTGAAACAGGTTGAGCGGTTTTTTTTAAGAGAAGTTCTCTTGGTTGTCCTGCCAATTGCTAACTTCTGATGAGGTGAGCTGCAGGCGGATGTGCCTGGGGAGCTAATATGGAGGGGGGAGGACGAGGTGCAAAGATAAGGGGAACACAAACTTCCGTTCCAAGGTGCCTTTAAAGACGGTGCCACCCACCCCCACAACGCGCATTTCTTAAAACAGCATCACATCGAAGTACAAGAAAGAAGATAAGTCCACAGTTTTTTTTCCACAGAACATTAAACATGCTTGCTTATAGCTCCATATCGCTGTCTTGTCATGAGTGTGACCTGCAGCCTGCCCTATTGTTTCTGCCCCAAGAGGGTGGTGTAGGTTCATTTTTGCCACCATAAACCCTGGCACGCCTGTGCATGCTTAGTGATGGGCCGGATAAAAAAGAAATAGTTGAAAGCCTCCCTCCTAGAAATGTGCCAGTAAACGGCTACACCTCTATGGTACTATGTACAAAACAATTAGCCAAGATCTGTCATTCTTGATGACTTTTTTTTTGTTTATGAGTCTCCTGTGCGACAGTCAACTTTTTGTTTCAGATTTTTGTCCATTATGCCCTTCTTGCAGGCTCAGAAGTATGTACAGCAAAAACAACAGTTTTAAATAAAGACGCGGCAGGAACATGACACGCTAGCACACATCACAGCACCACAAGGCCACTTCGAGGGGTTTGCAGTATTGTGATTTAGACTGATTGCAAGACTGCGCACAGTGGGAAATGTTTACTAGCATGGAATGGGCCTGACTGCTGACGTATGTGGGACTCACCAAGGAGATTGTACATGATTGGCAGTTAGGGGAAGCCTGGGCCGCATATGCTCACTGTGGATTGTCCACTCCCCGGCATTGTCTTTGTTTCCCCTGATTTCCTTGGCGTAACTCAAAATCATGGGGCTCGCGTGCAAAATATGAACAAGAGCCCTTAAGTATCCCATTCCTCACAGATATGCTTTAGCCTTGGCCTGAATGGGGGGCCCCTTGAAGCGTTGGAAGGGACCCTGCCTGCACCGCAGGGGTTGCATAGCCCTGCGTTATGCTCCTGGGGATTTCAAGGATCATAAAGGCAGACCCAGGAACAGAAGTAAACAAGCGTTTGCAATGCAATGGGTCTTGCATTTGCTCGAGTTAGAGCTATAAACGTTGTAAACTTCTAACTTGACATTTCTTGCCACACAACTTACAAGAAGAAAAACACAGCGCGATCGCGCCATGTAAAATGCAGCTAGATTGCGCTGAAATTGAAAACGGAAAAACCGAGCGCGATTGCGCTATGTAAACCCCAGCATGATCTCGCTGCGTGGAAAATGAAAAGATAAAGTGGTCCGGAAACCATGCTGAAAACATCGTGCCTCGAATAGTTTCAGTAGTTTACCGGTGGTGTGTAGGTGGGCTAAACACCAGAAAAGGCATGATGTATGCATGCCTTTCACAAATGAAAGCGGATTTTAAAAGGCAAGCCTACGAACCAATGAAAGTGACTGACGTAACATGGGCGTGGTTAGAAGCCCAAAGAAAGATTACAGCATGGGACGGAGGATTCATTTTGATTAATTACAATGGTTCTCCTTTATTTCCCTTACTTTTGCACCAGAACAACGTGTTACCTAATGGACTCAGGGCCTGATTTATGAAAAGTTAGCGCCACCTTTGCGTCATTTTTTTACACAAATAGACGCAAACTTACAAAATATAATTGTATTTTATAAGTTTATGCCACTTTTGCGTCAAAAAAGGACGCAAAGGCAGCGCTAACTTTTCATAAATCAGGCCTCAGTCTCTACATTCACTTAAACAAACAAAGGTTACATGGATGTTATAGTTAGGCTCACATTTTAAACATACAAAACCTTAGAAATTCACCAGTTATACTTAGAGTTTTCTCAAGTAACTATAACTCGTGCTCTAAGGTAACTATACCTCACGCCCTTGCACAAACATTTTGTGAAGATTCATCAAACGGTGCCAAAGTTATTAGCAAAACAAAAAACGCTCTTTCTATAGAAACTAGGTCCTACCTATTACTACCTAGTGGGGATCGTCACTAGGAAATACACTTTTCCACACAACTTACTTTTGTTTACTTTTACATGCTTTATGCACTACAGACAATTGCATGAGTGATACAATATGAGCATTCGGACAGTTGGTGCCCTCCTCACCCATATTAACCCTTTCATGCAACTAAATGGGGAGTAACATGAGAAAAGTTTTCACACTTATTTTGCAATAATGACTTAAACCCCTTTGCATACTCTATGACATAAACAATTTTGACCAATCTTCTCTGCAAATGTAACAGTAGGGCAATTTGTGCAGAGCTCCTAAAGGGAGGAAATGCTAAATCGGGGGATTCCAGTCAGGGCTCTAAAAGGGTGTATTCGCGGGCTGGAAGCCCCCAGTATATATCACTGCAGAATTATATTTTTCCAGGCTGCCACCACCCTCCTTGCTGCAAAGTTTACAAACAACAAAGGAAAGACAAATGTGTGTAATAACATTTTTGAAGCAAGCCCATTAAAATAAGAAACAGGCTATTTTCATTCATCCGAGCAACAGTGATACATTTGTGACAATTAAAAATGAGAAACAATGTTTAGGGCGAATTTATGCCCTGATTATAAGGGCCACATCATTTGCAGGTGGGGGACTAGAGTATACATTATGGACCAAGCTGAGAAAGGTTTGTGATCACATAAAGCGTTTTTGATCATCAGTCTCCTTTGTATACTATTTCCGCTTCCATTGTCAACCGCTAAACACTCTCAACCAATTCTTCACTTACGTTGGAATTTATGTACATAATGGGTCTGACAATCTTGGTGGGATACAGGGATTATGAAAGGAAAGGCTGTAGGACAAGGCTTAATTTGCAAATTAAAACGTGTCAGTGCCCAAATCTCTCCTCTGAAACATGTGGCTGCTGCAAATAAATGTGTGAGCATGGAATACTGAGGAAGCGTAATCCTGAAGCCATCTCGGGCTTCTTTAATCAGCTTGCAGCCACTCCCTGCCCCTTCAGCTCACTCTTGCAGCTTTCTGCTTTCTCCCTTTGTGATGCTTTTTCGTTTTTGTATTCCTCAGACTTTCCCATTTGTGTCATTTGCTTGCAGTAAATGCTTGAGGCAGAAAACTAGGTGCCAGCCCTAAAAAATAAGTACCAGTGCCTTGTACTGGAAACCACTGGCTTAAATTAGCACTGCTGTAGGATGTCAGTTGTTTTTTAATATAACCTTTATACCATCACCGATTAAGTACCTGTAAAAAACTCTGCAAACATTTCAAAACAGACAGATCCCACCATTAAAGAGAGTATGTAAACTACCAATATTTCAACAGTTTGCTAAAGTTGAAGATGCTTGGTTGTTTTCTGAGACGAGATGGCATTTTGTTCCATAACTGACTGGCAGTATGGGCAAACCCACATCCTCCCCTGGAGACTTTCTTTATATTGGAAGTCAACACAAGTCCAGCTGCTGTCGATCTCATATTGCGGTGTAGTCAATACTATCTAATTTTCCTTCCTAAGTAGCTGGGTTTGGTGCTGTACAGAGCCTTGTGTGCTAGGTAAAGTGCCTTGAACACCACCTGCTTCTTAACAGGAAGCCAATGTAGGTCTCATAAAACATTTGATACTGAGATGTACTTAAGTACTTTCACTAAGAGACATGCCGCTCCATCTGCAATGTCTATAACTTCTTGAGCACCCCTTAACGAGTGCCCATATATAAGGCATTACAATAATCAATCTTTGACAAAACCAATGCAATAATGACTGATTTTGGATGCTGAAACAGAATAAAAGGGAGCACCTTCTTTAACATCTTGAGCTGTAGAAAACAGGATGAACATGCTCCTTGAAAGATAAACAGTTATGAATTCACAATATAATACTGTAGTTTTTGTACTTCTGAAGTGTGATGAAAACAAAGATTTAATAGGATCAAAGCAAACCAAGAAACTTTGGGGGTCATTACAACATTGGCGGTAAAAGCCGCTTACCGCCGTGCAGAAGACCGCCAACACATCGCCGCGGCTGCGGAATTCCGCCACAGCTATTATGACCCACATCTCGGAATCCGACAAAATTCAGACACCTACAGAAGTTTGCTACACCAAAGGTCAGTGATAAACTGGCGATAACAAAACCGACACCGTCACGCCAACAGAAATATGCCCACACTATCACGACACACGAATCCACGTGGCGGTCTTTCAACAGCGGTATTCCATTGGCGGTACACACCGCCGCGCTCAAAATACACACACTCTTACAAAACACAGCCACATTGAACACTTTGAAATGCACACACCTGAGACACATACACACTCCACTCCCACACACCTAATACAATATAAAACACACACCCACATCACCCACAAACCCCTACAACCACAATTCATGACCGAAGGCCAGAGAGAGACACCACCATCAACAAACTAGCATCCACAGGCACACAACATCCATCACCCACACAACTTCCACGCACCTCACACAACACACCACTACATATCACCACGCTTATCACCACACACACCACCACACACATCACCTACACCACCCCATGGCACGGCAAAGACACCCCAGGTTCTCGGAGGAGGAGGTCAGGGTCATGGTGGAGGAAATTGTCCAGATAGAGCCACAGCTATTTGGATCCCAGGTACAGCACACCTCAATTGCAAGGAAGATGGAGCTATGGCGAAGAATAGTCGACAGGGTCAACGCACTGGGACAACACCCAAGAAATCGGGAGGACATCAGGAAAAGGTGGAACGACCTCCGGGGGAAAGTGCGTTCCGTGGTCTCAAGACACCACCAGGCGGTTCAGTGGACTGGCGGCGGACCCCCACCTCCTCACCCACAACTAGAAACATGGGAGGAGCAGGTCTTGGCGATTCTGCATCCTGAGGGCCTTGCAGGAGTCGGTGGAGGAATGGACTCTGGTAAGTCAAATCTTAACTATTACATCCCCCACCCGACCTGCATGCCATCACATACCCCCACCCTCGCCCTGACCCCTATCACTCCAACTCCTCACAAATGTACCAACATCACAAACCACACATCCCAACACCAAGCCCTGCATGCAACAACAATGCATGGACACCCATCACTGAAACATGCCCACTGCACATACCCATACACCCCCCCTAAACCATCATCACACAAGCTCACACACAGGAATGCCAGCACTGGGGTACACGGTCACCCACCCATTGCACACCATGCCACACACAGATGCAATAATCATGCCTTTCCACCCCTGCAGGACCACTACCCAACGTCACCAGACAGGAGGGTCCAGACATGTCCACTCCACCCACAGAAGAGGCCCACAGTGATGACAGCAACTCTGTCCAACTGGATCTAGATGACCAGCCCGGACCATTGTGGGCCTCGGGACAGTCGGTTCCCCTCACACAGGCACAGGCCATCACAGACCCTCCCCCCTCTGGAAACACCAGCACAGCACCCACCCAGCGGGCCCATACCTCCGTCCCCAGGACACGTCAATCAGCTGTGTGTCCACCACTACAGGGAACCCAGGATAACCCACCACCCCAACAACACCAGGGACCTGGGGGCAGTGGCAGTGGGCACACGGTCCAGGGGACAGAGGCCCAGGAACACAGGGGAACTGGGAGGGCTGCTGTGCAACAGGGGGCGGACAGGCCAAGGGAACCCACTCTCCACGAGGCCCTCTCCTCCATCATGGGAGCCTACCACCACTCCCAGGAGACGATGGCAACGGTACTGGCCAAGTTTCAGGAGACCCAGCGCCTGCAGGAGGAACAGTATTTGGGCTTCAGGTAGGAACTCAGAACCATCAGCTCCACCCTGGGCACCATCGTAGGGGTGCTGAAGGAAGTACTCAACACCAGGAGGGACACTGTGGCACTACAAGGGGCCCCTGACACTAGCATGGACGATGAACTGCCCACCACCTCCGCTGGCGCTAGTGGACAGGAGGCACCGCCACAGGACCACCAAACCAGCACCCCACCCCCTGCAGAGGGAGAACCACCACGCAAATGGTCCCTGAGATCCAGGAACAAGACAGAGAACGATGCCAAGACCCCCGCCAAGAAATGAGACCACCCTGATTGTCATCCCACTGTCCCACTTTGTCACCCTGTCCATATGGGCAATGCACCTGTGAGACTAATAGACTGGACTCTGCCATGGACACTCCTCCGCCATCACCCCTCACCATTTAACTTCCCCCTCCAATATTTTATATTTAAATAAACACACCTAAAGCACCAAAAGATCTGGAGTCTGTCTGTGATTTCGAAATAGTGTATTTGCAATTACAGTGACAAAACGTTCTTGAAATAGTAATGTCAACATACCTATGTCACACAGCTCTAGTCCATGAGGAATCTAAGCAGATGAGACACGTTGGGACCCACACCTGTGAAACCGTAAGGGAAAGTGACACTCAGTGACCATACACTGGGTGAAAACGACAGACAGGATAGAGGTAGAAGTGTAAAAGTACATGTAGTAGGCAGGAATGTATTCTCACCTGTGTTTCACTGGAAATATTGCTGGATAACTGAGTCCCTGTTCTGCATGTCTTCTTCCTCTGCTTCATCCTCATCACTGTCCACAGGCTCCACAGCTGCCACAACATCGCCATCTGGACCATCGTCCTGCAGAAAAGGCACCTGTCATCGCAAAGCCAAGTTGTGAAGCATACAGCAGACCACGATGATCTGGCACACCTTCTGGTGAGTAGAATAGGGATCCACCTGTCATATGCAGACACCTGAACCTGGCCTTCAGGAGGCCGAAGGTCCGCTCGATCACCCTCCTAGTTCGCCCATGGGCCCCATTGTAGCGTTCCTCTGCCCTTGTCCTGGGATTCCTCACTGGGGTCAGTAGCCATGACAGGTTGGGGTAACCAGAGTAACCTAATAGCCACACATGGTGCCTCTGGAGTTGACCCATCACATAAGGGATGCTGCTATTCCGCAGGATGTAGGCGTCATGCACTGAGTCAGAAAAAATGGCATTCACATGGGAGATGTAGTGGTCTGCCAAACATACCATCTGTACATTCATGGAATGATAACTCTTCCGGTTTCTGTACACCTGTTCACTCCTGTGGGGGGGGGGCCAAAGCCACATGGGTCCCATCAATGGCACCTATGATGTTGGGGATATGTCCAAGGGCATAGAAGTCACCTTTCACTGTAGGTAAATCCTCCACCTGAGGGAAAACGATGTAGCTCCGCATGTGTTTCAGAAGGGCAGACAACACTCTGGACAATACGTTGGAAAACATAGGCTGGGACATCCCTGATGCCATGGCCACAGTTGTTTGAAAAGACCCACTTGCAAGGAAATGGAGCACTGATAGCACCTGCACTTGAGGGGGAATTCCTGTGGGATGGTGGATTGCTGACATCAGGTCTGGCTCCAACTGGGTACACAGTTCCTGGGTTGTGGCACGGTCAAACCTGTAGGTGATAATCAAATTTCTTTCCTCCATTGTCGACAGATCCACCAGCGGTCGGTACACCGGAGGATTCCGCCATCTCCTCACATGTCCCAGCGGACGGTGCCTGTGAAGGACAACAGTGAGCACAGAGTCAAACAACTCAGAGGTATGTACCCACAGTCTACACGGAACACCAATCATACACAAAATGTGGCCTGTATGTGTGTTGAGACTAGGCCTAGGTATGTGTGACGCATTTGGAAATTAGGCCATGTGGGTCCCTGAAATGGCGGCTGCCTGACCTCTAAAGTGGGACAATGGGATGTGAGGTAACTGCGCTGGCGTTGTACACCGTCGCGGTAGGCGGTCAAAGACCGCAGTGCAATGCTGCATTGGTTAACATTGGACCCTATGGGTCCCAGGAGCCAATGACGATGTACGCCGGCGGTGATGGTATGCACCGCTGCGGACTTGACCGCCATTTTCTATCTATATAATCACTCGATAACTGATCTTCGACAGGAGAGGACCTACACTGCAAGTGCTGCTGTGACCTCGGTCTGGAAGAGACAATGGCTCGTGCGTCTGGGGAAAGAGCCCCTGCCTTCACATCGGAGGACTTGGAGAAGCTTGTCGATGGGGTCCTCCCCCAGTACACGCTACTCTACGGTCCTCCAGACCAACAGGTAAGTACACAGGGAGCATGTTGTATCGGCTATGCCTGTGTGGAGAGGGCTGGTTGTAAGAACGAAGGGGGTAGAGTTCTGCGTGCATGAAAGACGGTGGGTGCATGTGCCACATGGCAAGGGTAGGGATGGGGGCCACTCACTTTGATGGCGCAGTTGGTAATGACTTTTCTTCTTCCCCTGCACATTTCATGTAGGTCAGCGCCCACCAGAAGAAGGATATTTGGCGTGCCATCGCCAAGGATGTCCGGACCCTGGAGGTCCACCACAGACGGAGCACCCACTTCCGGAAAAGATGGGAGGACATTCGCCGCTGGAGCAAGAAGACGGCGGAGGCTCAGCTGGGGATGGCCTCCCAACGTGGGAGGGGTGCCCGTCGAACCATGACCCCCTTGATGTTCCGGATCCTGGCGGTGGCCTACCCGGAGTTGGATGGGCGCTTGAGGGCATCACAGCAGACACAAGTGGGTGAGAAGGGGGGCGTGGCCGAGCTGCCGAAAATGGCAGCCGCGTAAATCCTCAGCTCCGGAGGGGTCCTCGAGTTATCCGGTGATATAACTTCGACCCCGGAGCCATCCGTGCTGACGCCATGGGCGAGGGACAGTCGGCAGCGCGGGGAGCCGGGAACCCTGCATGAAACGCCCGAGAACCTCAGCCGAGGCAAGTGCGGGCGCAAGATAGCGGCGGCCCGGCCCCTCGTACGGAGACCGGGATCTGCCGTGACGGAGCGCGGCCGGGCTGGGCGCCCTGCATTACCGGGCGCGCTACCCGGGAGGTGGGCGGCTCCGGACGCACCGGAGAACGCACCAAGGAGGCAGCAAGGACACGCTGTACAGAAGAAGGGGAATCAAGAGGATCCCCCGTGCGCGGCCCTGGAGGCCCATAATAGGAAGCCTGTGCCCCGGCAGGGAAGAAAGAAATTGCCGGTGGCCCAGGTGAAACCCAGAGGGGCTGAGGAGGCCACACACTGCAACAAATGGAGCGCCCCTGACATCGGTCAGAAGGAGAAGGGGAGGAAAAAAGAAAGGTGGGAAAAATAAAACACAAACAAAACAAGGAAAAGCAATAAATATAACAAGAACAATAAAATAAAATAAAATAAAACAAAGAAGCAATAATATGGGCCACACGAGCAAACATGGAGGATAAGTCATCTCCCTGCCCACGCCACTGAGGGACTGGCGCTGCGTCAACTGCAGAACGCTAGGTGGAGGAACTGCTTGGCAACTGGAGGTGGAGATAGAGGAAAGGAGACGAGCATCCCCAGCACACCAGGAGGAGACTCCTCAGAGCGTAACCTCTTGCCCTGCGATGGCGGGGTGATGGTGGCGCGGAACACTTGGCTGATTAGGGGGACCGAGGAGAAGAGGCACTATAGATTTACATGGGCCTGATGGGAACATGTCTTGCTGACGACAGGGACCTGTGAACTTGGCATAGCGGCACCCGGTGAGAACAACGCCAAACGTGATGGGAAAGGGACCCCACAAACACCAAAACACCGGGCGAGAAAGGAACCGATGCAGACGTCAGTCCCTAGCTTTAGCCTTACCTGCCTGGGATACGGTACCCCCGATGTCTCCCAAGAACAAACACAGGAGGAAAGACACGGACCGAGCCCAGGCCATGGAACAAGAGGGGGTGGAACTCCAGGACCCTCAGCAATCTAAAGTTCAGGTCACCCTGGACAGAACTCTGAGCGCAATTGAGGACACAAAAACAGCGCTACAGCACGATATTAACCAAGTTGCAGTCGAAGTAGGACTCCTGAGGGCGGATCACCAAAAGTTAGCCGATAGAGTCAAGGAAACAGAGTCCACCCTCGCGGAATTAGCATCGGAACAGAAAGACTTAACTGCTACGGTGAAGAACCTAACAAACAGAGTATCACGACTAGAACAAAGAGCAGAAGATGCGGAGGGAAGAAACCGTAGGCATAATATACGTGTCGTAGGCCTCCCGGAGGGAGCGGAGGGCCAGAGCATGGTGGACTTCCTCGAGGAGTGGCTGCGCACAGTTGTGGCACCGGATAGACTGACCCCTTTCTTCGCGCTGGAGCGAGCCCACAGAGTGCCGCCGAGACCTTTAGCACCGGGCAGGCCACCTCGAGTGGTGATTGCTAGGCTGCTGCACTACAGGGACAGGGATACTCTGCTACAGCGGGCCAGAGAGGGAGGCCCCTTCAGGGTGGCGAATGGGGAAGTGACGCTGTTCCCGGATTTTACTCTCGAAGTCCAGTCTAAACGAGCCGCATTCATGGCGGTTAAGAGGGCCCTCAGAGGAGAGGGAATCCCATACTCACTCCCCTTCCCGGCCAAGCTGAGGGTGGTTACGGAAGACAAGACCACATTCTTCCAGACCCCTGAAGAGGTGTGGGAGTGGCTGGAGGCACGCGGATGCCGAACAGAGCAGCGTACGAGAGTGGACCGAGCTGAGAGCGGACCCCGTGGAGGCGCAAGGAGACGACGGAGCAGAAACCGCCGCAGCAGCGCGGCACCGACTCAGGCACAGAGGGAGATGGGAAAGAAAGTGGCCCTGGAGGCAGCGGCCTCCATGAGTGGAGAGGCGCCCCCCCATAGGGCTCTGGAGGAGAGTCAGATGACACAGTGGTATCCTCTGCAGTGGGCTCGGGGTGCTCGGCACAAGCCCCGAGAGTAACCCCGCAGACAGCAGACGAACTTTGATAGCGGAACCAAGAAAAAGTTGGCTCCGAGGTAAGAAGTCTGGCATGGGACGGGGGCCCCTCGGAGCAAGCCACCCCCAACCGGATTCTCGACCATTCCGTCAGACTGGCGAGAACTAACACTAAACTGTTGAACATATTGCACTGTTGCACAGTTATCTGGGCAACCTACCGTTGGAAAGGCGCCCTGGGGAGGGGGAGTTGGGTTTTAGGTTTACAAGTTTTGATGGTGCCTATGAAAGGGAGGTGTGACTATGCAAGCCGCGAGATAAGACGCAGGCGGGGTCTGACCTCCAGGGCGGGATGGATAGACTGCAATACCTATGGCATACCAGCATGGCGGGATATAACTTTATAACATGGAACATAAGGGGGATGGGATCACCGGCCAAAAGGCATAGAATACTGTCCTATTTAAAGAGAAGGGGTATCCAGGTGGCAATGCTACAGGAGACCCACCTAGCGGTAGGAGAAGCAGAGAAACTGAGACGTAGGTGGAGAGGGCAGGTGTTTGCCACAGAATATTTTGCATACGCACGGGGTGTGCTGATTTGGGTCCGGGCCGGGGTCCCTTTTGAGGTAGTTTCAACCAGTGTAGACCGTGAGGGCCGATTTGCGATAGTAGATGGGAAGCTTCATGGTACCCCGAATGTTCTTGGTAGTATCTACGCTCCCAATCAGGATCAGATCGCCTTCATGACACACCTATCGAGCCAACTTACCCGACAGCAAACGGGAGATCTGTTAATAGGGGGGGACTTTAATAGCATTCTAGATGTAGATTTGGATCGCTCCACCCCACCAGTATCAGGGGCGGCAACGCATAGGGTATCCAAGAAATTAGGAGAGTGGTTGGAATGCTGGGGACTAGTGGATGTGTGGCGAGAACAGCAACCCCTTGAGAGAGACTACTCATATTATTCAGGTCTCCACCGAGTACACACCAGGATAGATAGGGTGGTGTGCACAGCGAACTTGGTGCGGGGAGTGACCCACTCTGAATATGTTGGGCGTACCCTGTCTGATCATAACCCTTTGTTGATTACGTGGAGGGAGTCCGAAGACAGACCCCCCATCCCGACGTGGAGACTGTCTCCGGCCACGTTAGAAGTTCAAGCATACAGGGACGCTCTCCGTTCATACCTATCTGAACATATTAAAATTAACAAGTGGACTGCCTCATCTAGGTCCACAGAGTGGGAAACGCTTAAAGTGGTGACGAGAGGTTATTGTCTGGGACAAACAGAAGGGGTGAGACGCACACTAGAGAGGGAGTTGACAAAGCGTGAGAAGAAACTACACGAGGCAGAACAAAAAAGGGTTGGGGAAGGGCCAGAAATGGAGGAGTACGACCGACTACGGAGGTCCCATGCCCAGGTGGAGGAGCAGCTACGGTGCCATAATATGCAGAGATATTTAGCCTCACTGCAAGCTGAGGAGGGCAGGTCTGGCAAGATGCTGGCATGGATAGCATGGCCAGGAGGGGACAATGAACCCATCACGAGCGTCCGAGACAGGGAGGGGGTGCGGAGATGCAGACCGGGCTCTATAAATGACGCTTTTAAAGACTACTATACCCATCTGTATAGGAGTCCAGGTGAACTCAGGACAGGGGAGCTTGACAGTTTCTTGAGTCGGCTCCCTCTTATCGCCCTGACACAGGAGGATCGTGCCAGACTGGGAGGGCCGGTGACAGCGGAAGAAGTGCAGGAGGCCATCCTGCAACTGGCACCAGGGAAAACGCCAGGAACAGATGGCCTCCCAATGGACTTTTACAAAAGTACGCAATGCTGGTGACTCCACAATTGGTGGAGTTGTATGCGGAGGCTCTACATTGTGGTAGGTTACCAGACTCGCTAAGAGAGGCACTGGTGGTCCCCCTACTGAAAATTGAAATCCATAGAGGCAGCAGTTACTGACTTTCGCCCCTTATCAATGCTGAATAGCGATTTCAAAATCCTTAGTAAGGTCTTGGCCAACCGACTACTCCACTGTATACTCACTTTAGTGCACGCAGACCAGAACGGATTTGTTCCAAACCGCAGCACCTCCCTGAACCTCAGACGATTATTTGCCATCCTACATATGCCCATAGAGAGTAGACCCCCATCGGGAGTGTTGTTAGCAGTGGACTTTGAGAAAGCCTTTGACTCGGTTAGGTGGGACTACCTGAGGGCGGTGATGCAACGAATGGGCCTAGGGGAGGGATGGGTAAAATGGATGGACCTAATGTATGGGGCTCCGTTGGCAAGGGTCAAGACGGGAAGGATGGTGTCTGAGACTTACCCCATACATAGGGGAACCAGACAAGGATGCCCCTATCACCGCTTTTATTCGCCCTGGCCATTGAACTGCTGGCCGCCAGGATGCGGACTGACGGATTTGACAGAGGAGTGGAATGGGGGCAGTCAGAACAGATCATTTAGTTGTACGCTGACGATGTTCTCCTCTATCTTAGGGACGGAGAGTCCGGAATCCCCTGGGCCCTGCGACACCTGGAACATTTTGGAACCTTGTCGGGGCTGCACCTCAATAGGCGCAAAACATTTATCTTTCCCATGCTACCGGGCTGTGGGCGCCCTTCATCGTGCCCGGAGGACATGAGTTGGGCGCCCCGCACCTTCAAGTACCTGGGCATACAGGAGTTCCATGGGGCGGAGGACCTCCGGGACAGCAATATCGGGAGGGCACTCCGTTCCCTGAGGGCATCTGTTGGGTTTTGGCGTTCCCTGAAACTGTCAATAATGGCCAGAATATCATTAGCCAAAATGATCATGCTGCCTCGTCTCCTTTATTATTTTGCTAACTTGCCGCTACTGATTCCAGCAGTTTGGTTCCGCGAGCTAAAACCTTACTTCGGGAGCTCATTTGGGACAAAGGCCGCAGGCGCACGTCGCTCTCCATTCTTTGTAGGCCAGCACAATGAGGGGGCCTACGGGCTCCGGACTTCGAATCTTACTATCTGGCATCCCAGCTACAATGGGTAACCAGATGGTTCGCCGGAGAAGGACAGCTGGATAGATGGACCGTCAATGGAGTGAAGGGGATGGATCCGATTATTGCACGTCTGATAAACTGGAGGATGGCACACCAAACAGACAGTCCCATGACGAGAGTCGCCACGGCATGTTGGAAGAGATGCACGAGACGGGTGGGAGTGGGTCCTCCCTACACGCCTGCTCTGCCGTTGTCGGCATTGATATTGGGGGTCGAGGAGAGAAACTGGACGAGCACTGGGTTGGGAGCCTGGAAAAAAGCGGGAGTGGAGACGGTAGGAGACTTATTTAGAGACGGGGTGCTGAGATCCTTTGCTGAGCTAACGGAGGGTAATGGAGTCCCACAAGGGCAATTCCTCCATTATCAGAGATTGCTGCATAATCTGAGGGAACATTGGGGGACGGTAAATGTGGAGCCCCCTACCCACCTGGTGCTGCATCTCCTGTTGGTGTAAGGGGACGAAACCCACCTAATTACTAAATTATACCGGGCCCAAAATGAGCATGCTTTGGACCCACTTCAGTCACAAAGGGAGAAATGGGAAAAGACAGTAAGTAGGGACCTAACAGACGTGGAATGGAGGAGGGTACTGGCGCACCCATGGGCAGTATCCCGAAACACAAGACACATCCAATACAATTATATACACAGAACGTACCTAACACCACACCGCTTATCCTTAATATATGGTGGCGCCCCAAAGCCATGCCCCAGGTGCACAGATACAGACGCAGACTTCGATCATATGGAGTGGAGCTGTCCTGAGCTTCAGCAGTGTTGGGATGAGGTATTGACTGACCTGAATAAGTTATTTGACATGGGATTGACTTTGGACCCGTCTGTATGCCTCTTGGGTCTTGGAACGGGACTCCCACGTGGGAAGGTGAAGAGTTGTTTCTTGGACCTAACTATGGTCCTTTATAGGAGGTTGATTACATTGGGCTGGAAATCGCTTAAACGCCCCCCACTAAAGACATGGAGGCAGGATGTAACCAAATGGGCAAGGGCAGAGCTACAGGCTCTGATGGGCGAGGAGGCGCGTGGTCTCAGACAGACTCCTATCACGCCGGTACTATTGAAATGGAATCACATAGTGATGTGTAAAGAGTCACCAGCAACGGAGGGAGAAAGATTGGTAGGAATAGGAGAGTGATAGGAGAGAGGGCAGTAATAGTTTATCTCTCAGGGCACAACAGGTGGAAAAGGTGCAGGAACATCCCCGAGTCAGTACCCCCCTAGGAGGAAAGGCGAAAGCCCAACCTGCGAACTAATGGAGAAGTAAAGCGAACTTCTCCGGCACACGACCCCAGCTACTTGCAAGGGCACCATCAAGCAAAGTTATAGTTTATTGTTAATTAAAGACTGCCAAGTGGGCACAGTGATGTAAAATGGCAAAGCGGCACCCATACGAAAAGCAGTTATGCTCTTGTACCCCCAATAGACCGAGTTTGTGGCAAGGTAGACCCTGAAAGAATAGCAGGGGGCATGGTAAGAAGCAATTAATGCTATTAGCAGTAATTCGATAGGAAACACACAAGTGTGAGGGGGAGTAGAATTGTGTCCAACGTTAGGGCATGGCATGAATACCAAGTACACGGTGGCAAATTGCTAATGTTATTAAAAACGTTAATAAAGAAATATTTTTTTTTTAAAAGGGGGTGAGTACACTCTCATTCAGCTGACTTTGCGCGCAGTGGAGGTGTCTGGGTGGGGGAGGAGGGCTGTGGGTTTCCCTAGGCCAGAGCGAGTTCCGTAGGCTAGGCCCCTCCGTAAGGCATGGCCCTGTGGCCCCCACCCCACCTCTGTAGAGTGCTATTCATGCACCTGTGTCATCTATGTGTGCAGATGTCGTCCATAGCCTTGTAGGCCATTTCCCATGAATTGCACTGTAGAGCCCAAGACCGCGACGTAGTGCAGGGGGCTTCTGTGTCTGTCTTGTCCGCCAACGGTAGCGGTAATCCATGCACTCAACATGTCTTTCTTCTGTTTACCCCCCCCTTTTTTCTGGTCTCCTTGTTCTTGTGTGCATTAGCATCATCAGGCGGAGGAGCAGTGGCACCGGAGCATGAGGGAGCTGCATCCCACATGGCCATGGAGGGCCACACTACGGACTCAGAATTCACCAGTGGGACGGAGGGCGAGGGGAGCACCACGGCGGGGACAGGAGCTGAAACCAGCGACACGGACACATCCTGTGATGGGAGCTCCCTTGTGGTGGCGGCAACATCTGTGCCCCCCGCATCTACAGGTACAGCCGCCACCCCCCCTACCAGCACCACCCTCCCAGCAGCCCCTCAGCCTTTGCCCCGTGCCCGCTCACCCAGGAGGGTGGGCATCACCTTCGCCCCAGGCACCTCAGGCCTTGCCCCAGTCACCCCTGCTGCCCTCAGTGAGGAGGCCATTGACCTCCTCAGGTCACTCACTGTTGGGCAGTCTACCATTTTGAATGCCATCCAGGGTGTAGAAAGGCAGTTGCAACAAACTAATGCATTCCTGGAGGGCATTCATTCTGGTCAGGCGGCCCTTCACCGAGCCTTTCAAACTCTGGCCTCAGCACTGATGGCAGCCATTGTCCCTGTCTCTAGCCTCCCCCCTCCAACTTCCTTCACCCAGATCCAATCCCCTGTACCTCTGCCTATCCCAAGCACACCATCAGACCAGCCTGCACACACCTCACCACACAAGGGAAGCTCAGGCAAACATAAGCAGCACACATCCCACAGGCACTCATGCAAGCATCACACACATACAGACACACCAACATCCACTGCCTCCACTGTGTCCCCCTCCTCGTCATCTCCCTCCTCCCTCCCAGTCTCGTCTACACTCACACCTGCATGCACTACCTCTACAACCACTATGTCCCTCACCAGCACACCCACCAGCACACCCGGCTCACGTGCAGTCACCACCCCCACTACCATACACACGTCCCCTGTGTCCTCTCCCAGTGTGTCTGTGACGCCCCCTCCCAAGATACACAAACGCAGGCACACACCCACCCAACAGCCATCCACCTCACAACAGCCTCCAGCGCATGCACCTGCACCCAAAGCCACAAAACATACACCTACTACAACCACCACCTCTTCCTCCACTCCCAAACCCCCTCCAGCTACCCGTCCCAGTGTGTCAAAAAAATGTTTCCTGTCCAGCCTTGACCTATTCCCCCCCGTCCAACTCATAGGTCCCGAACTAGCACCTCAGCCACAACATCTTCGGGACCAGTGGTGCCTGTTGTCACAGGTATGTGGAGTGCACCAGCCACCAGGACAGCCAGTGTGGCACGGAGCCACAGCACAGCCAGTTCCCCCCCCGTGAAGCACCAGAAGTTGGCCAGTGCCCGGTGGGAGAGGGGGAAGACTCCAGCCACCCAAGCCACTCCCAGGGGCCCAGGTGGGAGTGTGGACTCAGCTGTGACTCCTCCCAAGATGGGGAAGGGCCACAAGAAAGCCGGCACGTCTGGGAGGAGCAGCACGGTGGAGAAGACCGCCATCATTACCACTGCCCAGGAGGGCCCCGCCAGCCGCATCCTCGCTGCCCAGGAGGCCACCGCCCGCCCCATCCTCCCTGCCCAGGAGGCCACCGCCAGCCCCATCCTCGCTGCCCAGGAGGCCACCGCCAGCCCCATCCTCGCTGCCCAGGAGGCCACCGCCAGCCACAGCCCAGCTGCCCAGGAGGGCCCCACCAGCCACAGCCCAGCTGACCAATGAAGGACCACCAGCCCCAGCCCAGCTGGGCAATGAAGGACCGCCAACTCAAGCACCGCTGAACAGGGCAAGCACCGCTGAACAGGGCAAGCACCGCCAACTCAAGCACCGCTGAACAGGGCAAGCACCGCTGAACAGGGCAAGCACCGCCAACTCAAGCACCGCTGAACAGGGCAAGCACCGCCAACTCAAGCACCGCTGAACAGGGCAAGCACCGCCAACTCAAGCACCGCTGAACAGGGCAATCACCGCTGAACAGGGCAAGCTCCGCCAACTCAAGCACCGCTGAACAGGGCAAGCACCGCCAACTCATGCACTGCTGAACAGGGCAAGCTCTGCCAACTCAAGCACCGCTGAACATGGCAAGCATCGCCAACTCAAGCACTGCTGAACAGGGCAAGCACCGCTGAACAGGGCAAGCTCCGCCAACTCAAGCACCGCTGAACAGGGCAAGCACCGCCAACTCAAGCACCGCTAGCCCATGAGCGGCAGAGGCACTGACGCAACAGGGACCCCGTCACGGGGTGAGTGATGCACTCTGGGCACCAGTCCCCCTCCAGAACCAGTGGAGACATGCATCCACTCTGTCTGTCCTTCCCAGGTTGGGCACCAGAGAGACTGTGGCTTTGCACTCCCCAGGATGGAACAGTGGGCAAACCACCCACTTGTTAGACTTGAGAGACTGTGGCTTTGCACTCCCCAAGAGACATCAATGGGCATGGAGCCCCCTCATTGATCTGGCGTCATACACTCATCCGGCTGAGGTGCCCCGCCTTCCCTTCCCCCTGAGGTGCCTGTTGTATTTCTATCTGATGCCCCTGCAGTGTTCTCTCTGTTTTGATTTGGTATCGTGTGTGGGCCTCGCCCATGCATTTTGGGCCCAGTGGTCCACGGACTATGAATGGTGCAATATCGGAGTGTTAAAGTGGCTATCTTTGTTGGCGGTTTCCACCACGGTCGTAATTCCAAAACATTTTCCGCAGGCCTGTTGGCGGAATACCGCCGCTTTAACACCGTCCGCCAGGGTTGTAATGACCACCTTTATTTGGTAATCCACAAAGGATAAATACTTGCTGAACCTCGATTTTCACACATTATTGTTTCTGCACTATATAGGTTGTCAGTAAAACTGCATGTCAGTGCAAATTTTATGCCATCTCAAAGGAAAAAGTGCTTTCTGCACTCCCACACCATGCTTTAGTAAAACATTTGCCACAGTGTGCTATAAAATACACCACTGTCTACATACCACACACATACCACCTTTCTGCTGAACTGGTGTGGCTTATTTGCTGAACTTGTTCTTGTTGTGACTCTTGGATTTCTCACAGTCCCTATGACTTCAGCAATGTAACAGGTTTGCCAGCACCCCCAGTCCAAACATTGTACCAGCACCAATGAGTACAAATGTTCCTATGTTAGATAAATGTGCCAACCTCAACAAATTGAGAATGGATGCTCTTGTTTGATGATAGGTGATACCGTAGTGATGTACCAAATTGCCTGTGCATCTTCTAGGATGGCAGACATGCCCATTGTCCTGCTGCAATGTGTGAGTGAAGGGCAAATGGTAGCAGTGGGTGCTGATGGGTGACATAATTGCCAATGTATGGTATATTTGACCTTTGTAGGATTTATGTTAGGAGTTGGGGTGTTGTCATATGTTCGGTTGAATGATAGTGCCTGGTGTATCTTGGTGTAGGTGGATGTTGTGACCGCAGCGATGCTCAATTATATCTTACTGTATGATACAGTAGTGATGCGTTACATAGGTTTGTGGCCTTCGGCCCCATTCCAAGTGGCCCATCCTTTTCCCATCCAAGCACAAACTTTTGTTTGCACAGTCATTGCAACTACAAGTTTTGTGATAAGTGGCACATTCCAGGCCGTCTTCTCCATGGAAAATTCAGCAAGTAAAACCTGACACATTTTACAAATGGAAAATGCATTGCAAATATCAGTACATGCAAGATTTGGGGCGCAAAGCATGGAAATCCACTAATTTCCATTTTAAAGGGTAACGCTTACGCTTTTAATAGGGGTTAATGATATCACCTGTTAAATTTCAGTCTCAGTGGAATCAGATCTGGCACTCGTACCGAGGGACTTAGGGGGATATTTATACTCCTTTTTCACCGAATTGGCATTATTTCTTTTACGCAAAATCATTGCAAACTCAACTCCATATTTATATTTTGATGTTCGACATGTCCAATGTCAAAATATAGGAGTTTGCACCACGGTTTGGATGAGTGAACCTACCTTGCGTCAATGAGATGCAAGGTAGACATTCCTATCCAAGAAATGGTGCCATACTCATAGATCCATATTTATCCCACTGAGCTAAAATGATGCATGGGTGGGAGGCTAGGCTAAATAATGGTGCAAAGCTTGCTTAGCACCATTATTTAACGCCTGGGTCAGATCAGGCGTTAGGGGACTTGTGGAGCCATTTCCATGATCAGACACCATGGAATAGGTCCACAGGTGCCCTCCCCAAGCCCCAAGAACACCTCACCCCCACCAGAGGGACACCAGAGGACGGGGGACCGCCATCCCATGTAAGTCCAAGTAAGTATTTTTAATTATTATTTCTTTGCCATCAGGGGTCCCATGCATGGCACAGGGTGCAATGGCCATGCCCAGGGGACACTTGTCCCCTGTGCTGGCCATTGGGGTGGTGGGCATGACTCCTGTCTTTCTTAAGACAGGAGTCATGTTTTTGTTGGTTGTGTGCGGGAAATGGCCTAATCTGGTTAGAGGCATTTTTTTGGCTCTAACCAGGCTAGCATAATTTTTTGAGGCACATCCTCCTCCTTCCCTACCGCCACCCCCACCAGGCTAGCATTGTTTTTCACAACACTAGCTGGGCCTTACCGCCTGCTTGCACCATTCTATTAATATGACACCTGGCATGCATGTGAGAATGACGCACGCTGGCGGTAAAGATTTTGGTGCAAAACTGCATTAGCGCAGTTTTGCTCTAAAAACTATAAATATGGGCCTGAGTGTATTGTATAACTGCACAAGTGGATGTTAGCAGGCGTGTCCTTTGAATATTTTCAGGTTATGTAAAAATGCTGATAGTTTGTGTGCTACAAGAACTTATTGATTAGGCTGACAACTAGTTGCGTCACTGATACTGTCAGTCAACAATTACGTTATGATCAAGTGCAAAGAATGAGCTGGGTTTCCATAAAACCCCAGGTTACAACAGCTAGCAGCTAGCTAGCTGCAATAAACTAATGGGCTTGTTGCAGTAAGGAATGACCTAAGAGCATAGTACCAGTGGGCACAGTTTTGTAAAATATACAGCCTTTGTATCACTGTTGTAGAGTAGGTTTAATAATCAAACAAGTTTCTTAGTTTCTCAAGGCTCCTTTGTTTATTGTCTGAGAATATGTCTCAAGCATACAGATTGTCATAAAAAATAGTTTGCAATCTCCACTAATTTATTGTGGTCTAATTTCTCTTCCTGCCATTACTGGTGTCTTCTCCTTCCAGGCAGCATCCCGTGGAAGGAACAGAACAATGTATCAGGTAAATTGACGTTCATAAGTAAATAATACGAATAGTCTTTTTTTCATTGTTAGACCTGGCACTGTTCAATGGCAGTCCACCAAACGTTTTGCCTTCACCTGTCCTGTTGTAAAGAATTTGTTTTTTTGGCTTTAGGACTCTGTGCACTTTACCACTGCTAACCTGTCCTAAAGAGCATGCGCTCTCTCCCTACAACATGGTAAAATTGGCTTACACCTGATTGGCACATTTAATTTACTTGTAAGTCTCTAATAAATTAATACTACACATGTCTACCACCTATACATTAAATGTTACTAGTGGGCCTACAGCACTGACTTTGCCACCCACTTAAGTAGCCTTTTTAAAAATTTCAGTCATGCTATTGCAACCTATGTGCAGTTAACTGCCATTTTGACCTGGCAAAATATCCCTTTTGCTGTTGTCAGCTTTCCTTTTTGATATATATGTCACCCCTGATGTAGGCCCTAAACAGCTCCCAGGGAACGGTGCGTTGTATTTAAAAAGTTGGACAAGTATTTTTTAATTTTACATGTCTTGGTAGTGAAAAACTCCTTATGTCCTTTTCACTGCTGCAAGGCCTACCTCTCCTGTAGGATAACACTGGGTTGTCTTATTACATTTGATATGTGATAAATGTTGATTGGGATCAGGTTGGAATGTTAAGTTTGATCTTACATTAATTGTAATGTAAAACCCTTTTTAATGGCAAAGTCCGATTTTAAATCACAATTCTAACAATGCCACTTTTAGAAAGCTGGCATTTCTGTATCCTAACCATATTGGGCCTGCAGCCTGTACCCTGTATCCTGTGTCACATGACGAGGTTTTAGCCTTTTTGTATTTAGGAGATGGCCTTTGTCTGTTTCTCCAAACAGTACCACAAATGGGAATGGGTGTTTGCAGGATGGGCCATCCTGATCTGATGGGAAGGGTGGAGTTGCCACTTACCACACTTGCACCTCAAGTATTCTTCCTCAGCACACTCACAAAGGACTTCACACTAGTCTATTATCACCCATATCACTCGGAGACAGAGCAGAGAAAGTAAGGAAAATCCAGAACCAGAGATGGGGGGAGTCAAGAAGCTTTTTCGACTTCAAAGCTGGCACCTAGTACAAATATTGGACCTCCAGACAAAATCTTCACATCATTTCTGGACCTGTGGAAGGCTCAGAAAAAAGATTATCTGCTGCTGGAAGGACTGGCCTGCTTCCCTGCTGCAAGAAGGACTGCCCTGCTGTACGTTCCCTCAGAACTGATGCACCTCAATGCAGCACAACTCAGGACCTCAGATCACACCACCTCATAGCTCTGGATCAGTGACCTCATTGGAACTGGTGAAGAATGATGCATTTTGATGCAGGGCCTCGCATCACAGCATCTCACAGCTCCCGATTGGTGGACCCGACGCAGCACCTTGCAGCTCCTTGCAGCACCTTGCAGCTCCTGATAAGAGGCCCCATGGTAACAGTCCAACACAGTGCAACACCAGACTTTTTCTCTCAGTCCAAGTACAACCAGCTATATTGTCCAGCGGCTCAAATCCAATCCTGTACATGGTTCATGCTCCATCATGGTCACCTTTAACTTGTGACTTTGTCCCAGTTCTGCACAACCAGATAACCGCATTTTGACACTACTTTTACCTAAGAATTTGAAATTGTATATTTACTGTTTTTTTTGTCATTCGGGTATTATTCTATTTATTAAAATGTACTTTTTTTATAGATTGGTGTGGAATTTCTTTTTTTTTGTCCACATTCACCTTAGGCTCCAGGTCTTCTCCGAGCCAACTTACTTTACACCGTTTCACTTTCAGAGTGAGACCTTAACCAGAGGGGTGGGCAATCCTCTCTCTCACCATGCCCCAATTGGGAGCTGCTACATTAACACAGCTACAAGAGCACAGGAAGGGTTTAATCATTGGACAAAACAGCAACTTATACTCTATGCTTCTCCAACCATTCCACCAAAGGAAGCCATCATTTCTTACCTTTGAAGATCCCTCTTGCCATATCCATTTTTTAAGCATGACAAAGCTCATCCAGCCAATCCAAGTATGAAGGGGATGAATCTACTAACCATTTCCAACATATCTCTCTCCTAGCCAACAGTATGGCATAGAAAATAATATCTGCGTTTCACTCTTCAAAACTCCAACCCTCTCCATGAATCCAAAGACTATTAGGGAGAGGCTCACCTTAATGTCAAACCCCACCACGTTAGATATCATTTTAACTACTTCCTACTAGAAAGAGTGTATTGCTGGGCATTCCATAAACATATGTATGTCTGTAGCCTTCTCTAAGCCACACTTTCCACAATTAGCCACTCCTTCTTTCATTTTTTTTGACAATTTGTACAGGGACAGGTAAGTTCTGTGGATAGAATACAGATGATTTCTTCTATGGGGGGCAGGTTTAACCGTGGCAAATAAAGTGCACATTGAAGCTTGCCATATGTCCTGTAATTGCACACCCGGTAAGTAGCTTCCCCACAGATCTTCTGCAAGCTTGACCCCATCCACCAAGTCCAATATTTCCCAATACCGAGTAAACACTTCTTTTGTGGATGAGAGTCTTCCCATTATTTTCTCTTCTAACTGATTCTTCAGACCTAAGCTCACTCGACTCCTCTGTGCCCACCCTCTCATCTGCAGGTACTTTAGTCTTGACAATTTACCCCCTGTCTCTTCAAATAGTTCATCCCGGGGGAGAAGGCTACCTTCTCTAAATAAATCTCCCCAATATTTAAAACCTGCCTTCTTAATTTGAATAACCACTATATCTCCAAAACACTCTGGAGTGCCTGGCGAGTCCCAGATACTCTGCATTAATTAGTCGCCCTATGCTGTACCAGATCTTTGCCATATCTTGCAGTACTTTTAATTTTTTTTTTTTTAAATATTTGAG
Organism: Pleurodeles waltl; assembly: GCF_031143425.1. Classification (NCBI taxonomy): domain Eukaryota; kingdom Metazoa; phylum Chordata; class Amphibia; order Caudata; family Salamandridae; genus Pleurodeles; species Pleurodeles waltl. The sequence continues at coordinate 1,131,368,817 of NC_090448.1, forward strand.
GTCACCAAACTTAAACAAAAAGTGATTTATTGCCCCATTTAACCCCTTACCATAGCCTTAAACATACATCCAACATAGGCCATGTCTGGAAAGGAGAAAAGCATCCCTGCATTCTTGAGTTGGAAAGCCCAAGCATTATATTGCAGATCTGGCTGTGCAAGTTCCTCCTTCTCCCTTCTTCTACCCAACTTATTCCAAGATATTCCAACCCCCTTTAAGTGTCCATATAAATGAGTTAATAGCTTGTTGGATTTTTTCCTAAATATGCCTTATTCATTGATAATGGAATTGTATTAAACAAAAAACTGACCTTGGGCAAAATCACCATCTTTACCAAGCTTACCGTTCCTAATATTGTGAAGGGGAGATGTATTCACCCTAGCAGCAGATTATTGTATTCTGTCAGTACTTTCTTAAATTGATCATGGGATCAGCCTAATGCCCTGTACATTCTTAAGGCCCAGATATCTCTGTCAAAAGACTTCATGGCGTCCAGTGTAATAACTGCAAGAGGGGAAGCATACGTTGTTGCCAAGTCCTAGGCCCTATTAAGTTGGACGTTAATTCATGAAGGAGTCTACCTTTGGGGAACCTTTTCTAAACCTTATGCAGGGGTCCTGCCACCACCCAGTTCAATCTATCTGCCAGCACTTGATGCAAAAATTATATAATCTCTGTTCAAAAGAGATAAAGGTCCGTATGACTCACAACTCGATGGGCTCTTTCCTGGCTTCAAGGTCAAAGTAATTATAGCATAATTAAATAACTTGGGTAGTGGAATCCCCTTCTGAGAAATCTCTCCAAACAGAGCTGTCATAATTGGCACTATGGATTCCCCCAACCGGGATACGTTCCTGCCCAGCAGCTTTGCCCTCCTTACCTACTTTAAGTGCTGACCTAATTTCTCCATGCAAGATTTGTTTTGTTCATATATGTCTGCTCTTTAACCTTTAATCTAGGTAGAATATCTGTACTCAACCAATTTCTCACCTCTTCCCTAGTTACTACCACATTGTCCTTATAAAGCTCTGAAAAGAAATCTTGAAAGGCCTTTCATGTGTTTGCACTGCTTGTCCATCTCTCTCCCGTTTGCACATAACAGATCTCTCTAATAGTATTTTTACCTTGTTCTGTTCTAGCTTTCCATACTAGCAGCTTTTCCCATCTTTTTCTCAATCTAACTTGCAGTACTTCCTCCACCTGCATCTTCAGTTGTCTCAGCCTTCCCTCCGACTTTCCTAATGGATCTGCCCCATCTTTTATTAACCGCTCACATTCAACCATTTCTGCTTTTAAAGCACTTATTTCCATCCTATATTTCTTATTTCTGAAACTTGTAAAACTAATAATTTTACCTCCTATAAATGCTTTGTAAGTGTCCCAAACCATATTCATGGGGGTTGATCACAGATTAGTTTTTAAGGAACTCTTCTGTCTCTGTATGTAGTTATGTTACTACAGCATTCGCCAGCAGCAAAGAACGATCAAATGTCCACCTTCTCATCTAATTTTTTAAGGTAAATTTAATTGTTAATACCACCGCCACATGATGTGACAAGTGTGCAGCCAAATAGACTATCTGATCAATCGCATCCACCAATGCTTAATCAATAGGTAAATATTCAATCCGGGAGGCGGTGGAATTTCTCTTGTGTTCTATTTTCACTTTTTGCTGATTGAGTTCTCTATAAGTATTTTACACATTGCCTTTAAGTTAAGCCTGACTGCTTTTGTGCCAAGTTAACAGAGCATTAGGCACAGGTTAATTTAGTGACTTTTCATGGTTCACCCTGACAAGGATTGTGGTTGTTGCTTGAGCAGGGTTTCACCCCTTCAACCAAAAACTCAAGATCTCACACTCTTTTTTTGTTTTCTTTGTTTACACAGTCCCCCTTTGAATGTTGACTTGGTGACAACTGAACTAAAGTGGAGTATCGAGGTGAGGATTGTGGTCTAAGCATTTTAAGTGTTCAGCTCCCTAATACCTTATGAACAAGACTGTTGCTTTTTCTTAAGCTGAGCAAAATTGCAAAAACAAAATAATACTAAGGGCTTGATTAAGATGTTGGTGGATGGAATACTTTGCCACAAATGTGATGGAGATCCAATCCACCGTACAATCCCCATAGGACATAATGGGATCACAATAGGGCAGATGGGATATCTGTCACATTCGTGGCAGGGTAATCCCCTCTGCCAAATACTAAATCAAGCCCTTAGGCAGGAGGCTCAAAGCATTGCTAGCCAGCTGTTAATCTCCCTAACTGCTCTCGGTGCTCCCCTGGTCTTCAACATCTATCTGGATGAGTTCATAAGCATCCAAGATTGTGGAAGATGCCTCTCTGTTGGGAACCCATGGAGGAGCCCACCACTCCTCAAATCAGATGTAGGGGACTTTGTGTGTTTCCTCCCCTTTTGTGTCATCCTCCTAGGCATTTGGCACTGCTGGCTGTTGACTCCCACTCTGAATTGCAGCTTCCATATTCTGCCAGTCAGGTGGCATTTTCTTGAGCTCTTCTCTCATCCTACATTTTGGTGTGTCCTGTCTTTTGCCCTATGTGTAGTTTCTAGGTCACGTCTCTCTTCTGTCCTCCTTCACTGCTGCTCCTCCTGTTTACAGAGCATCCCCCTTAATAGACTTTCCTTTGTGTATATTTTCTATTCCCGTCTTTCTTCTGGTAGTCTTTTTCCATTTTTACTAATGCAAGAAGGTCTTGTCTTCTCTCCCTTTCCTGATTCTCCGGACACATGTCTAGATCCAACTGCTTTGAACCCTCTTCTGGTGAAAAGTAACCCCTTCCCTGTCCCCTACAGCCACTTTTTTTGCAGAGCTTCCTCTAAATATCATCTCTGTAAGAAAGTGCTTGTATTTGCATGATCACCCTAAGTTTTTGGGATGATGCAGCTGTACTTTCAGCTCTGAAGGTGCATTGAGTCCTGCTATTGCCATTGTTCTGGCCACTAAAAGGTATATGTCTGTTTGGTTCACACACAATTTGCTTAGGTTAAGTTATAGTTCCCTAGTATATGGTACCAGGGGTACCCAGGGCCTGTCAGCTAAAGTGTCTCTTGTGGATCTCACCATTTATTGTGCCACCACGAGTGTGACAAAGCAAAGCAAGACTTCGAACCCTCCATTGCCGACTTGCAGGGCAGGTTTACACTACCTGCTCTGCTATTCCATTTAAAGTAATGGCAAGGCCCAAACCTTACTGTCATATCTTTGTAAGTCACTACGAAGGCAGGCCTACTGAGCCCTCAAAGGAGGGTATATTATATTAGGAAGTAAGACATGTTTTCTAACCTTACAGTAAAAACCCTGAATTGAAGTTCTTACTTTGGAAAGGATAGTAGCCCCAGTGGTGAGTACGGAGTTACACGCTGAAAACTCAGCAGTACTAACTTCTGACTGGATCTAGTAAATATGATCCTTCGGGGTACCAAAAGAATTGTCGCCTTAAACCTGACTTGATGCTCAAGTCAAATTTAATGTAAAGTTTGCACAAATGGCAACTTTTCAATGTTGCCCAAAATGTTTTTCAATAATTGTTCATGGTTACTGAACTCAAGACAGTACTGGCTTTTTAATGTGGTGATCCTGTGACAAAGCCAATAGGCTTGTCCTTATAGTTTGAAGTTGTGATCCGTTGACAAAGCCAATAGGCTTGCCTTATTTTTTTTTATTATTGCGATGACTCCGTGAAAAAAACAAAAGGTTTTCTTCGGATACTGACACGGTAACCCCTTGGGAAAGCCAGTAGGCTTGTCTTACATTGATGTTGTGATGACCCCTTGACAAGTCTGTAGGCTTGTCTTACATATTGATGTGGCTACCTTTGTTAAAGCCAATAAGCCTAGTTTATTTAAAATTATACTCCCTATGTTGTGATGTTGTATGTGGTATATGAGGGGAGTACTATGATTTTGGGGGTTAACATCTGGTTGCTATTAAGTTCCATGATGTGTATCTTTCTTTTATTCAGTAGAAAACTGTACCAGCAATATTAAATGATTTATTTTATATTTTCTGTTCCTATGTAAAATTGTTTTCCTTTCACAATTTTCGTGAAATACATTACCAAGCACCTGCAGGGTACTGCATGAACCAAATATATATCATTATGTTGCGGATAAGTGTAAGTCTGAAAGATGTTCTGAGAGACTTCATTGTGCAGTAGCTTGAGAAGAAAATAATGAACTAAGGTGTCCGCTGATTAGTTCTTCGTCTGAGAAACATGTGTAGGCGTAGTGAAAGAAGAATGCTATGGGAAGAAGAAGAAAGCACTGGATCATGTTTTTGACTTGATTCCTTTTCAGGGTGATGAGTTCATCCCAGTCCTTACTGTCTCCCACATTCTCCAATATTGATGTGTCACCAAATGGGGATACTGAAGCTAAAATTCTCTCTACTTCTTCAGCCCAGAAAGTAAGCCCTGTGATTTCTGCCATGTGTGCTGAAGGTCCTTCACGTGTTGGTGTTGTAAATGTACTTGCAACAAAAACTCCCGGTTTTATGGGGGGAATTAATTTGTGAACTAATTTCAGTGAATCATTTGCTATCACCATTGGTCCAAAAAAGGTTAAAACTTGAACTTTCCATCTGGGTGGTACGGAAATTCAAAAGGTCAAGACTTTTAATTATTTAGCCATTCTTCTCCAAAATTTAACTTGGTGCAGTCTATTTTCCAAAAGGGTTATCCAGTCCCTAAGAGCCGTGGAGGTGGTTTTCACATTTGCACACTGGCTAAGGCAGAAGCCGGTGCGCAAGATGATTAGCATTTACAAAAGTAAGTGCACTTCTATAGCTTCTTATGGAGCTGAAGTGTGGGGGTACAAAGGCGCTGGCCCCCTTGAGAAGGCCAAAAACAAGTTCCCAAGAATACTTCTTGCTGTTTCACAAGCCCCCTCTCTTTTATGTGCCATTTTTGGCGGTCTATACTCCCCTGGAGGATAGGATTAACTTGTCCTGTCTGTTACTCTGGGTAAGATTTTGGGACAAAAAGGGGGCTTCACTTTCAAAAGCTTTTCTGAAAGATTGTATATCCCAGAATCATGCTTTGGAGATCGCCTGGATTAATTAATTAATTGTGCTACAGGGTGATTTCTGACCTGGGTTTTGCAGATCTATATTCCAGCCCATGAGCTATAAAACCAACTATAACATCCATGGTTAAAGAGGCATTGAGGGAAGGACAGTGTTGCGTCAGCCAGGCAAAGTTTGACAAACTATGTAGTAGTGCCAACTATAACCCCATCAAAACATCCCTGGGTTGTGAATTTTATTTGATTTAAATCTTCGATGCAAAAAGCTGAGTTTTGCTTCCCAGGTTCCATTTTAATTGTCCTAATTTCTGTCGATTGGTGTACAACCTTGCCAAACGCCCCTTGTGATGACATATCATGCAAAGTAACATGCACTTTACTCTTGTCATTTATATTTTCAACCACGGAAGTGCTTCCTGGGACTAATTCCAAGATTATATCTCATAGAGAAGTGATCCTTTATTTGGCAAAACTGTGTGAGATGGATCTCTGTACAGCAGTGTTAAATTTTGTTTGCTACACAATAGGGATCAGAAACCTAAACGGGGCTGTATGATGAATGTTTATGACATATGAAGTTTTATGACCCTATGAATTGGAATTAATTCGCTTTAAACCATGTTTTTATTATTCATTTTATGTAGTTTTATTATTGTACTGTTTTATTTTGTGCTTTTATAACTTGAGATTACCTGAAAAAGATGTTTTGACTTGCTCTCAAGTCTGGAGTATGTGGTCACTGGTGGGGATGGTGAGAGATGGAAAAGAACATTGCGTCCATTGCATCATGCGTTTAAGATTAAAACAATCTGGCAGTATTGTGTAAGACCTAAAATAAGGATCAACAGTGGTACGGATGGGACAGACCTAGGGGTGGGTGAATTCGGATGATTTTTTTAAAACATTGCACAAAATTACACATAATTATGCAAAATAGAAAACTGTAATTTGGCACTGTATTGTGGTGTGAAATGTTTCTTTGAGTCCATGTTGGATGTGAGGATGAATTTTGTGCTTCTAAAAAATAATGCAAAAAAAAAAAAAAGAACCACAAGATACAGCTGCTCATGCTCTGTCATTCATGTTGTTATTATGCTTTTGTGGTAAAATTTTACTGTGAGCGGCACATTCATGATGACTTTTTACTGTGAACTGTGCTTAATTAGGCAATGTGGTGTAACAGCATAATTTCAGGAATTTAGCGTAACCAGAGTAATGTGAAATTACCAAAATTATGCTTATTACCCCCACGTAGTTAAAATTTTCCCTGGCACCGACTAAAGGATCAGAGATCTGCGAGATTGGAGACCATCACATCTGCTAACCAGGGAGACCTCCAGGCCACCCACCATTTCTGAATGACTGCAAATCTTCCTGCCTGTTGTAACTAGAATCGCCATGTGAGAGAGATAGCTTTATTGACGTTCTGAAGTGAAAATCTACATACCTAAATGTGGGGTATCCATGCATTTACATATTTAGGCCCAGATTTAAGAGGGGCTGGGCCATCTAATGACACATTAGCATCATTTTTTTTCATTGATGTAGCGTTAATTTGCCAAAAAAAGCAGCAACATATTTACAAAGTGGCGCAATGCATGCATTGCACCAGTTTGTAACCCCTTGCGCCACATTATGGGGGTTATTCTAACTTTGGAGGAGGTGTTAATCCGTCCCAAAAGTGACGGAAAAGTGACGGATTTACCACCAGCCGTATTACGAGTCCATTATATCCTATGGAACTCGTAATACGGCTGGTGGTATATCCGTCACTTTACCGTCACTTTTGGGACGGATTAACACTCCTCCAAAGTTAGAATAACCCTGTTGTAATCAAATGACACCAGGAACAACGATGTCCTTAAGCAAGTAACCTTTATTGGAGCACTCACACACGCTCCTAACGAACAAAACGCTTCTGATCGTAAGCCGACAGAAAACGTTCCATTCACAAGATTCTAAAATCTAAATTCACTATTACACATCTCCTTCTTTTCAAACAAACAAGATGAAATAAACAAGTGAATAAAACCAAACAAATAAAAAATAAAAACTGCCTTAAACTTTGTAATATACGTTCTTAAAAACTCGTAATATAATTTTTTTTTTTTTTTTTTTTTTTAAACCCTAAATAAAAGTTGTCTAATACATTAAGTCATCATTGTATTTGTTTGGCAATTTTTTATGTCTGCTGGCCCTGACACCAAACTCATTCATATTAACATTTGAAGAACTATATTCTTCACGATGACCCAACAAAGTATTGTCGGTATAACCTGTTCTACTGTTTGAATAAGCCTTGAATGATTCACACCCAAAATCAGGATCAGATAGATGACTTAACTTGTGACAGCCTTCAAAGTTTACACGTGCTAATCTGGAACAATGCCACCATGAACCATTACTCAACATAGCTGAAGACCTCCCAACCCTAATAACTTTCCAAGGTTTTGAATACTTTGATTCTCCCTTTCTGACATGTGTGGGAAGCTTGATCTTAACCCAATCATCAACATTTAAACTTAGACTCCTTTGTCCATTTTCCTTGCAATTATTTTTGTTCCTAAACTCAACATTCACCTTGGCCTCATTGTATATCCTATTCATATCATAAATCTGTACATTGTTTTGCAACCAAGATGGATTTAGACCTAGTCTTGGTTTCCTTCCTTTCAACATCAAAAACGGTGAAAATGTAGTTAAAGAATGAGGTGTACAGTGATAAGACCAAATCATTTGTGCAACATGTTCCTTAACATTAATCTTAGCATTTAGAGCCAGTTGCACTGCCTCTACTAAAGTTCTATTGAATCTTTCAACTAAACCGTTCATATTGGGTGCATATAAAGCAGTTCGTTTATGTTTAACCCCTAAATTAGACAAGAAATCTTGTAATTTAGAAGAAGTAAACTGTGTACCATTGTCAGTAGTGATACTATCAGGATAACCTTCTTTTCTGAAACAATTGTTTAGAAACTCAATTACCTCATCAGTACTGGGTCGCTCAATCCACTTATACTCAACCCATTTGGAGAAATAATCAATAATAACCAATATATACACTTTTTCCAAACTAATACCTTCATAAGGACCAAGTAAATCCATAGCTAAATCCTTCCATGGTTGTTCTGGAAAAGGTAATACATTAACCTCAGTTTTCTGTGTCTTCAAAACTTTATCAGAATCCTGACACAACAAACAATTCTTAATGAAAACAACTACCTCTGAATCCATGTACGGCCACCAAAACTGATCTCTCAATTTTTTAATAGTTCCAGATTGTCCTAAATGTCCAATATGAGCTATAGAAATCAACTTTCTTCTTATTTCTGTAGGAGGTACAAAACATTCACCCTTAAGTAACAAATCATTTTCTATGGACAATTCATTTCTAACTTTCCAGAAAACTTGTAAATCCTTTGTTAAAGATTTCTCTTGTGGCCAACCTTTTATGATAAAACCCTTCACAATTCCAAGAACTTCATCTTTGTCATATGCTGAAACCCATTCTTTTTCTGAAATGACTTCACAAATTGACACTACTGCATCTCTCACACTTGCAACAACACATTCTTCAATCACTTCAGAATCTGTAGACATTTCCTTACTGCCAGATAATCTCGAAAAACAATCCGCTCTGGTATTCCGTGTACCTGGCAAATAAGACACAGTAAAATTGTATTCATACAATTTTGCTAAAATACGTATGAGTCTTGAAGACGCTCTACCCATGCCATTTTTAGATAATAAAGAAATCAGTGGTTTATGATCAGTTCTCAATTTGAAATGTTTCCCCCATATATATATTTTAAAGTGTTCAACGGACCACGCACAGGCAAGTGCCTCACGTTCAATAGTTGAATACCTACACTCAGCTTCAGACAATGCCCTAGAACCAAAAGCAATGGTTTGTTCAACATTCCCTTTGACTTGAGTTAATACTGCTCCTAATCCTGTTGAACTTGCATCCACAGTAATAACATTTACTGCATCACCAGAATATGGAGAAAGTGGTTTCGAATTTACAATAGACTTCTTTAACTTGTTGAAAGCATCAACCTGATCATTAGACCACCTAAATGTTTCATTTTTCTTAAGTAATACACGTAAAGGCATAGCTAAATCGCTAAAATTTTTGACAAATTTAGCATAGTACTCACATAGGCCTAAAAAGGAATGAACCTGGTCTTTGTTTCTGGGTTCCTCAATGTTTTGTATCACCTGTAGAGAATTCTTAATAGGTGTGATACCTTTTCCTGAAATAGAATGACCTAAATAGTCTATTTCATTAGTTAACAATGTACACTTGTCGAATTGAATCGTCATACCCCTATCACTAAGGATTGACAACACCTTGTCCAACTTCGTATAGTGTTCCTCTTTTGTAGCTGTGTAGATCAAAATATCATCCTGAAAAGCAATGACATTCCCAACATCCTTAAATACACAATGCATCAATTTTTGAAAAACAGAAGCAGCTGATGCCAAACCAAAAGGCATGCGTTTATATTGAAAAGCACCATCTGGAGTAATAAAAGTGGTAATGCAACGAGATTCGGGAGTTAACTCTACTTGGTGGTATGCTGCCTTCAGATCAATCTTTGAAAAAAATTTAGAACCCTCTAACTTTGTGAAAAGCTCTTGAATGCGTGGAAGTGGAAAACAATCCACCAAAATTTGCTTGTTCACAGATCTTAAATCAGCACACAAACGCAAATCTCCTGATTTTTTCCGCACCAGAACAATTGGTGAAACCCATTCTGCAGCATCAACAGGCTCAATAATATCCTCCTTACACATTCTGACTAACATCTCAGATAACTCCTTACTGACCGAAAGTGGAACATGCCTTAATTTGTGTTTGATAGGAACAGCATTTTTTTTAAGTTGAATGTGATGTGAAAATCCTGTCACCTTACCTAACTCTTTGCTAAACAAATTTTTAAATTTGTCTAATAACAACTCCAACTTATCTGTACTTGTGTTCAAAACTTGGACAGACTGTATATTATCAGACAGATACACTGGGTTCTTGGCATTTGGATTGAGCACCATTCCCATTTTCTTTTGATGACGCCAACCAATAACATGTAACCCATCAATGGCAACATATACTTTTCCAATAATTGACCTGTTTAAAAATTTGATATCCGCTATGAAAAATCCAAGCATATCAATCTCTTTGCCCCCAAAACCATATACTTTGACATCATTTGGTTCTAACTTTTTATCATCCCAGTTTTCATTAAAAAACTGATCTGATAAGATAGTATATGGTGATCCAGAATCTGCCAAAACTTTCACATTCAATCCATCAATGACGATTTCACAATCAGGTGGAATATAGGGTTCTTTGTCAATTTTAGTGCAGTTAATACCCTTCCTGGTCTTTTCTGTATCAAACTTATTTGTGCATGAAACCTTTTCCTTAAGACTGAGAACGAAATGATCTTCCATCTCGTTATCACACTTTGATTCCTCCAGCGTGGATATTCTTCTGTTGGCTACCGATCTGCAAACATTGCCAAAATGACCAATCTTCTTGCACTTGAAACATTCTTTGCCTTTGGCTGGGCAAAACTTGAATTGAGATGCATGTGTTTTGGAACCACACTTATCACAAAATGTCTTACTAACATTGTATCCTGAAATTTGTTTGTTAATACTGACTTGTTTTCCTTTAGAAAATGTTCCTTTGTTACTAGCCTCATATTTCTCTGTATCATTTAAAGCTACAGCTGCAATCTCTTTGTTAATGTCATCCACATTAATGGCTTTGAAAGATTTTATTGTACATTCAACACTCTTAGCCGTGTCAATTGCTTCTCTCAAAGTGGGATTGCGTTGTCTAAGCAATTGTTCCTGAATCTTTTTATTCGAACAGAAAATAATTAACTGATCTCTAATATAAATATCCGCTGTTTCTCCAAATTCACAGTCTGCAGCCAAAATTCGTAAAGCAGAAATATAGGAGTCAACTGACTCATTAAGTTGTTGATGACGTGTGAAAAACTTATACCTTTCCATAACAATGTGTGGTTCCTCTGAAAACCTTTTTTTAAACCTATCTACAGCTTCTGAAAAACAGTCATAATCTCTAGCGTCTGTGCCAGATGGTGGTAAAACTGGAGGTAGATGCTCAAAGATGTCTTCAGCTTCCAAGCCAATTAAGTTGAGTAGTAACGCTTTTTTTCTGTGTGATTAAAAAGAATCTACATTAATTGCCAACATGTAGTTTTTAAAATGTCTGAACCATTTTTCCCATTTCATAGTAGCCTCATTAGCAGAGTTTAAAAATCGTGGAGGAGGATTACCACAAATGTTATTCATTATGACTGAATAGTCAAGGATAGAAAATATAAATGAGAGTTTTTCTTCTTGTTTTATTTTTAAACTGCGATAATGTGCCTTTAAATTCACTTTGAAATTGCAAAAAAAAAAAAAAAAAAACTTGTTAACCTAAGATGGCCGCCGATTCATGACGTTGTTCTCTTACTAATCTTTCATACGAACAACACTGTCTCTAAGATGGCTGCCAAACAACTGCCAATTCTGAGAAATAGTATGCAGTTCAGTCAAAAATAAAAAATAAAAAAAAATGTTCTGCCTCACCACTTCCAGTTCCTGAAAGTTTTGAATCTATCCTCCTAGAAATCCAACATCACCGGAATGCAGGAACACTCCTAAACACTCCTAAACCGTCTCCGTCTGCCATCTACAAATTGCTGAATATTGTGAAAATCCTCGAGTCTGTGGTGAGTGCTCCTGGTTTTTAAATCGTCGCCAAAATGTTGTAATCAAATGACACCAGGAACAACGATGTCCTTAAGCAAGTAACCTTTATTGGAGCACTCACACACGCTCCTAACGAACAAAACGCTTCTGATCGTAAGCCGGCATTCCCCCATTAGGAGGGCTGAAATAATGGTGTGAAGAAATCTAAGATATTTCTTTGTGTGATTTTCTTCCGGCATTTTGAATGCCTGCTCAGAGCAGGCATTAAAAGGGGGCACACCATTGTTTACAATGGGTGCCTATGTACTGTTCAGAGATAGCACCGAAATGTTGACACTATTGCCCCCTACCCTGTGCCATGGTGCGCTGTATTTTAAATATGGTGCACACATGGTGGCAGTATGGGGGCGCTAAGGGGCACAAGGAAAGTGGCGCTGCACTGGGTGCAGCGCCACTTTTCTTAAATATGCCCCTTGGGTTTTTTTGTGTTTCGAAGGAGAAAATAATTTCTGTGAAATGGACCAGTTATGAACATATGCAATAATAAATTTAGACATGTATATGGGTGTAATACATAATAGAATTAAAACATTTTGGGGGAAAAAACAGTGGATCAACAACAATTATGTAGCTTGTCAAAAGGCTATGAATGGGTGTTTCATTTTCATCTTTCTAAGTTCCATACAATGAGCATACTGTGCAGAAGCAATAAACATCTTCTATCACCGTCATTAAACATCCAAGCACTCTCTGAAACGTAACTTATCATACAAGAGAAATGAAAACTATAGATTTTAAATTATCACTACTTTAATGATCATTTATCTCTCCCTTTGAAAGAGAATGTAAAAAGCAGCACATAGACACTAAGCTCAATGCAAGGTACCCAAAAGCCATGTGTAAAAGTATAAAGTTAAAACTGTTAGGAAGGAATGCCCTTATCTAAGGTCTTTCAGAGCAGAGGTCAAACCCTGGGAAGCTTTGAGAAAAAGGGAACGAAAATGAAATAAAAGTGTAGCTTTTACTGCACAGAAAACTGGCATATGGGCCATGAAGAATATTTATAACTCAAATAAAATTCAGGGAAGTGAGATGTAACCAAGCTCTATTTTCTTAATGGTAGAGATAATGTCAGCCTGAGTTATTATGTTCATTTTAGCTCTGATGACAGCGCACGAAAAGGTATAAAATGAATAAAAGATAAATGGGAATACAGCTGTATTTTCTTACAAAAACCAGGAGCCGCTTTCAGCATTTTAAATGTGTTTGCAGCTCTCAATGCACGGTTGCTCTAGCAATGGTACAGGGCGGCTCCTTCGCAATGGCGAAAGAGCGTTGCCCCCTGGGTAAGCCAGGAACTGAAAGAAAACACTATGGTGGTCATTCTGACCTCGGCGGTAAAAGGCGCTTACCGCCGGTCAGAAGACCGCCATAACACCGCCGCGGTCACGGTAAACCGCCACGGTCATTCTGACCCGCAACTGGCAAACCGCCAAAAACCCGACATCAACAAAAGTCCGCCACAGCAACGGCCAGCGAAAAACTGGCGATGACCAAACCTCCACCGTCACGCCAACAGAAATGCGCCCATGCCATTCCGACCCACAAATCCCCGCAGCGGTCTTTCAACCGCGGTATTCCATTGGCGGTACACACCGCCGCGGTCAAAATACACACACCTTTACAAAACACTACCACATTGGACAATTCAAAATACACACACCTGAGACACATACACACACCACTCCCACACACCCAATTAAATATAAAACACACACCCACATCACCCACAAACCCTTACGACCACAATTGCGACTGAAGGACAGAGAGAGACAGCACAGCATAGAGTAGACCATCACACAGAGGCAAATCACAACATCACCCACACAATTTCCACGCACAAAACACCATACATCACCACACTCACCACACTCTACAACACATACACCACCCCTCACCTCATCCACACCACCCCATGGCACCCCAAAGACACCCCAGGTTCTCTGACGCCGAACTCAGGGTCATGGTGGAGGAAATAGTTTGTGTAGAGCCCCAGCTCTTCGGGGCACAGGTGCAGCACACCACCATTGCCAGGAAGATGGAGCTATGGAGCAGAATAGTGGACAGGGTCAACGCTGTGGGACAGCATCCACGCAATCGGGACGACATCAGGAAGCGGTGGAACGACCTACGGGGGAAGGTGCGTTCCATGGTATCAAGGCACAACATCGCGGTACAGCGGACTGGCGGCGGACCCCCACCTACTCCCCCAGAATTCACAGCATGGGAGGAAGAAGTCTTGCACATCCTGCATCCTGAGGGCCTTGCAGGAGTAGGCGGAGGAATGGACTCTGGTAAGTCAAATCTTCACTACTTCATTCCCCCCACCCCACCTGCATGCCAAATCATACCCCCACCCCCATCACACCAACTCCGTGCAAATGGCTCACCATCACAACCCACCCATCCCAAAACCTAGCCCTGCATGCCTCCCCAAAGCATGGACACCCATCACCAAAGCATGCCCACTGCACATACCCATCTCCCCCACAAGCCACCGTCACAAAAGCCCCCACAAGGGAATGCCAGCACTGGGGTACACGGCCACCCACCCATTACACGAAATGGCACACACAGAAGCAATAACCATACTCTTATACCCCTGCAGGACCCGAACGCCACCACACCGCCCAGGAGGGTCCAGAGATGTCCATCCCACCCCCAGAAGAGGCCCCCAGTGATGACAGCAGCTCTGTCTCCCTGGACCCAGATGACCAGCCCGGCCCATCGGGGACCTGGGGACAGTCGGTTCCCCTCACACAGCCACAGGCCACAGCAGACCTACCCCCCTCGGGGAACACCAGCACAGCTCCCACCCAGCGGGCCCATGCCTCTGTCTCCAGGACACGTCAATCAGCGGTGTGTCCACCACTACAGGGCACCCAGGTTGACCCACCACCCCAACAACAACAGGGACCTGGGGGCAGTGGTAGTGGGCACACGGTCCAGGGGACAGAGGCCCAGGGAAACAGGGGAACTGGGAGGGCTGCTGTGCGACAGGGGGTGTACAGGCCCAGGGAACCGACTCTCCAAGAGGCCCTCTCCTCCATCATGGGAGCATACCACCACTCCCAGGAGACGATGGCTACGGTACTGGCCAGGTTCCAGGAGATCCAGGTACTGCAGGAGGAACAGTACATGGGGTTCAGAGAGGAACTGAGAAACATTAGTTCCGCAATGGGGACCATCGTCGTGGCCCTTAACCAGATAGTCACCACATTGCGGGACCATGTGGCACCACAAAGGGCCCCTGTCACTAGCCTGGACCAGGAACAGCCTACCACCTCCGCCGGCGCTAGTGGACAGGAGGCCCCCACACAACGACAGGCCACCAGAACCCCACCTCCTGCAGAAGAAGAACCACCCCGCAAGCGGTACCTGAGATCTCACAAGAAGACAGAGTAGGATGCCAAGACCCCCGCCAGCAAACGATACCCCCTGATGTCATCCCACTGTCCCACATTGTCACCCTGTCCAAACTTAAACTGCCCCTGCTCCATCCTTCCAAAGGCATATGAACAATGCACCTGTGAGACTGAAAACTGGACTCTGCCATGGACATTACTCCACCATCACCCATCACCGTTTTACAATCATGTCCCTAAATTTAGCACTTTAATAAAATCACTTATTGCACTTAAAAAATCTGGAGTCTGCTTGTATTTTGAACAAATGTATTAGACATAACGGTGCCAAAATGTTCAGTTACATTGTGATGACAACATACCACTGTCACACAGCTGTAGTCCATGGGCAAACAAAGCAGAGGTCACGCAGTGGGGCCCACAGCTCTGAAAACGGAAGGGAAAGTCACAACTCAGTTAACAGGAACTGGGGGGAAACACAGACAGTAGAGAGGCAGGAGACTTTAAGTAAATGTAAAATGGCGGGGTTGATTCGTACCTGTGTGCTACTGAAAATACTGTTGTATCACTGTGTCCCTGTTGTCTGTGTCGTCCCCGTCGTCTT
The DNA here is from genome assembly GCF_031143425.1 of Pleurodeles waltl. Taxonomy (NCBI): domain Eukaryota; kingdom Metazoa; phylum Chordata; class Amphibia; order Caudata; family Salamandridae; genus Pleurodeles; species Pleurodeles waltl. The sequence continues at coordinate 1,131,384,624 of NC_090448.1, forward strand.
CCTCCTCTTCACTCTCCACAGGCTCCACAGCTGCTACAACACCACCATCTGGACCATCCTCCTGCAGGAAAGGCACCTGGCGTCGCAAAGCCAGGTTGTGAAGCATACAGCAGGCCACGATGATATGGCACACCTTCTTTGGTGAGTACATTAGGGATCCACCTGTCATATGCAGGCACCTAAACCTGGCCTTCAGGAGGCCAAAGGTCCGCTCGATCACCCTCCTAGTACGCCCATGGGCCTCATTGTACCGTTCCTCTGCCCTTGTCCTGGGATTCTTCACTGGGGTCAGTAGCCACGACAGGTTGGGGTAACCAGAGTCACCAATTCGCCACACACGGTGTCTCTGTAGCTGTTCCATCACGTAAGGGATGCTGCTATTTCGCATGATGTACGCGTCATGCACTGACCCAGGGAACTTTGCATTTACATGGGAGATGTACTGGTCAGCCAAACAGACCACCTGGACATTCATCGAATGATAACTTTTTCTGTTCCTGTACACCTGCTCACTTTCACTGGGGGGAACCAAAGCCACATGGGTCCCATCAGTGGCACCAATGATGTTGGGGATATGGCCAAGGGCATAGAAATCACCCTTCACTGTAGCCAAATCGCCCACCTCAGGGAAAACAATGTATCTCCGCATGTATTTCATCAGGGCAGACAACACTCTGGACAAAACCTTCGAAAACATAGGCTGAGACATCCCTGATGATATGGCCACTGTTGTTTGGAATGATCCACTTTCCAAAAAATGGAGTACTGACAGAACCTGCACCAGAGGGGGAATCCCTGTGGGTTGGCGAATGGGGGACATCTGGTCTGGCTCCAGCTGGGCACACAGTTCCTGTATAGTGGCTCGGTCAAGTCTGTATGTCAGTATGACATGTCTTTCTTCCATTGTCGACAGGTCCACCATCGGTCTGTACACGGGAACATTCCTCCATCTCCTCGCAAGTCCCAGCGGACGGTGCCTAGGAGGAACAACATGGAGCACAGAGTCAAGCAACCCACAGGTACGTAACAACAGCTTGCACAGAACACGATTCGCTATGCATTGAATGGCTTGTATGAGTGGCAATGCAAGGCCTAGGTCTGGAAGATACAATGGCTGCTGCGACTGGGGAAAGGGCCCCTGCCTTCACATCTGAGGAATTGGAGAAACTTGTTGATGGGGTCCTCCCACAGTATGCGCTACTCTACGGTCCTCCAGACCAACAAGTAAGTACACTGGGACCATGCTTTGTGGGCAATGCCTGTGTTGAGTGGGGTGGACGAAAGATGGTGGGGAGGGGAGCGAATGAGGCATGCATCGCACGACAGATGAGAGCATGTGCCATATGGCAAGGTTGGGGAGGGGGGGCCACTCACATCGACCATGCAGAAAATGATGATTTTTTTTTTTCCACCCTGTCCATGTCACATAGGTCAGCGCCCATCAGAAGATCGACATTTGGCGTGCCATCGCCAAGGACGTCCGGACCCTGGGGGTCCACAACAGACGGGACACCCACTGCCGCGAGAGGTGGGAGGACATCCGCCGCGGGAGCAGGAAGACTGCGGAGGCTCTGCTGGGGATGGCCTCCCAACGTAGGAGGGGTGGCTCCCGTCAATTGACCCCCCTGATGTCCCGGATCCTGGCGGTGGCCTACCCCGATTTGGATGGGCGCGTGAGGACATCACAGCAGACACAAGGGGGTGAGTACCAGCACATTCTGCTATGTTAGCGCACAGTGGAGGTGTCTTATTGGGGGAGGAGGGCTGTGGGTATCTCTAGGCCAGGGCGACTTCTGTAGGCTGGTCCCCTCCGTAAGGCATGGCCCTGTGCCCCCGCCCCCCACCTCTGTAGGGTGCTAAGTACAGCTATCCATGGCCCTGGGTCACCTATGTGTGCAGTTGTCGTCCATAGGCTTGTAGGCCAAGTCACAATAATTGAGTAGTGTACACCGAGTGCGCGGCGTAGTGCAGGGGGCTTCTGTGTCTGTCCTCTCCGCCAACGGTGTCGCCAATGCATGCACTCAACATGTCATTTTTTCTCCCCCCCCCCCTTTTTTGTGGTCTTCCTGTTCATGTGTGCATTAGCATCATCAGGCGGAGGAGAAGTGGCATCGGAGCACGAGGGAGCTGCATCTCACATGGCCCCGTAGGGCCATGCAACCGACTCCGAGTTCACCAGTGAGACGGAGGGCGAGGGGAGCTCCACAACGGGGACCTGTGGAGACGTCAGCGACACAGACACGTCCTCGGAAGGGAGCTCCCTTGTGGTGGCGGCAACATCCGTGCCCACCGCTACAACAGGTACAGCCGCCACCCCGCGCACCAAGCAGCCCCTCAGCATTCGCCCCATGCCCACTCGGCCAGGAAGGCGTGCATCTCCTTCGCCCCAGGCACCTCAGGCCCTGCCCCAGTTACCCCTGCTGCCCTCAGTGAGGAGATCATTGACCTCCTCCAGACGCTCATTGTTGGGCAGTCTACCCTTTTGAATGCCATCCAGGGTGTAGAAAGGGAGGTGCACCGGAGCAATGCATACCTGGAGGGCATTCATTCGGGTCAGGCTGCCCATCAGCGATCGTTCAACGCTCTGGCCTCAGCACTGACGGCAGCCATTGTCCCTGTCTCCTGCCTCCCCCCTCCAATTTCCTCATCCCAGTCCCACTCCCCTGTTCCTCTGCCTATCCCAGCCACACCTACAGACCAGCCTGCACACACATCAACACCCAAGGGCAGCTCATCCAGACATAAGCACCACAGATCACACAAGCATTCACACATGTAACATCCACATGCAGACATGCCAACAGCCACTGCCTCCTCTGTGTCCCCCTCCTCCTCGTCTCCCTCCTCCCTCCCTATGACGTCTCCACTCACACCTGCATGCACACCACCATCAGCCAGTACGTCCATCACCAGCACACCCACCAGAACACTCCGCACATGTGCAGTCACCACCCCCACTGCCATTTACACGTCCCCTGTGTCCTCTCCCAGTGTGTCTGTCACCCCCTCTTCCAAACCACACAAACGCAGGCAGCCACCCACCCAACAGCCATCCACCTCACGACAGCCTCTGTCACAAGCACCTGCACCCAAAGACAGCACACTTGACTCTCCTACAACCACATCCTCTTACTCCACTCCCATACCCACTGCACCTACCCTTCCCACTGCTCCTAAAAAGTTTTTCCTCTCCAAAATTAACCTCTTTGCATCACCTGACCCACCCCCTCCATCTCGTAAGAGTCCAAACAGCACCTCAGCCACCACAACCCCTGCACCTACAAGGACCATAGTCCAGGGCTATTGGAGTCCACCAGCTTCTAGGGCAGCAACATAGGACAGCAGCAAGGGGACAGCCAGCCCACCCCCTGGGAAAAAAACTAAAAAAGGGAAGGGCCGGCGCGAGAGGCCAGAGACGGCAGCCCCCAAAGGCAATACCCTGGCACCGTCACCTGGCACATCCACAAAGGGAGGCAAGGGCCCCAGAGAATTGGCGAAGGAGTGCAAGGGCAGCAGGTCAGACATTTCCGGCAGCAGGCGAGCTGCCCAGGAGGGCCCCACCAGCCCCATTTCGTGTGTGAAGGAGGACACCCACGGGCCCAGGACTCCAGCACAGGAGGGCCCCGCAAGCGAAAGGTCGGATGGCGACTGAGCGGAAAATATTGGCCCGATCTGGTTCCCTGGGAACACATGTCAAGCCCCGCTGAACAGGGCCCCGCTGTGACAAGCACCGCTGAACAGGGCCCCGCCGTGGCAGGCACCGCCGAACTGGGCCCCGCCGTGGCAGGCACCGCCGAACTGGGCCCCGCCGTGGCAAGCACCGCCGAACTGGGCCCCGCCGTGGCAAGCTCCGCTCCGCTGGGCCCTTCCTGTCAAGCACCGCTCCGCTGGGCCCTTCCTGTCAAGCACCGCTCCGCTGGGCCCTTCATCTCAAGCACCGCTCCGCTGGGCCCTTCATCTCAAGCACCGCTCCGCTGGGCCCTTCATCTCAAGCACCGCTCCGCTGGGCCCTTCCAGTCAAGCACCGCTCCGCTGGGCCCTTCATCTCAAGCACCGCTCCGCTGGGCCCTTCCTGTCAAGCACCGCTCCGCTGGGCCCTTCATCTCAAGCACCGCTCCGCTGGGCCCTTCATCTCAAGCACCGCTCGGCTGGGCCCTTCCTCTCAAGCACCGCTCCGCTGGGCCCTTCCTGTCAAGCACCGCTCCGCTGGGCCCTTCATCTCAAGCACCGCTCCGCTGGGCCCCGCCGTGGCAAGCACCGCTCCGCTGGGCCCTTCCTGTCAAGCACCGCTCTGCTGGGCCCTTCATCTCAAGCACTGCTCCGCTGGGCCCTTCATCTCAAGCACCGCTCCGCTGGGCCCTTCCTGTCAAGCACCGCTCCGCTGGGCCCTTCATCTCAAGCACCGCTCCGCTTGGCCCTTCCTGTCAAGCACAGCTCTGCTGGGCCCTTCATCTCAAGCACCGCTCCGCTGGGCCCTTCATCTCAAGCACCGCTCCGCTGGGCTCTTCATCTCAAGCACCGCTCCGCTGGGCCCTTCCTGTCAAGCACCGCTCCGCTGGGCCCTTCATCTCAAGCACCGTTCCGCTGGGCCATTCCTGTCAAGCACAGCTCCGCTGGGCCCTTCATCTCAAGCACCGCTCCGCTGGGCCCTTCCTGTCAAGCACCGATCCGCTGGGCCCTTCATCTCAAGCACCGCTCCGCTGGGCCCTTCCTGTCAAGCACTGCTCCGCTGGGCCCTTCATCTCAAGCACCGCTCCGCTGGGCCCTTCACCTCAAGCACCGCTCCGCTTGGCCCTTCATCTCAAGCACCGCTCCGCTTTGCCCTTCACCTCAAGCACCGCTCCGCTGGGCCCTTCACCTCAAGCACCGCTCCGCTGGGCCCTTCATCTCAAGCACCGCTTCGCTGGGCCCTTCCTGTCAAGCACCGCTCCGCTGGGCCCTTCCTGTCAAGCACCGCTCCGCTGGCCCATTGGCAGGGCCGGATCTGTGTCGGCCAGGGCTTCACGAAGCACTCTGGGCACCATGCCTCCTCCAGAACCAGTGGAGTCTGTAATCCACTTGATGGACTGTGGCTTTGCACTCCCCAGGATGGTACAGTGGGCAACCCACCCACTGTAGAGACTTGTGAGACTGTGGCTTTGCACTCCCCAGGATGGTACAGTGGGCATGGAGGCCCCTCGTGGATCTGGCGTCGTGGACTGAACTGGCTGAGGTGCCCCCTTCCCTTCCCCCTGAGGTGCCTGTCGTTTTACTATCTGATGCCCCTGCAGTGTTCTCTCCAATGGAATCGGGTCTCGTGTGTTGGCTTTGCCCATGTGTTTAGGTCCATTGGCCCACGAACAATGGATGATAGCCAATATGGGCCGGACTTTTGACCTATGTATATATTGTTCATGATGTAATATATTTTATTTATATTTTCATATTTCACTTAACTTCAATTATGTTATATTATACTCCATTTTTAATGATCATTTTATTTTGTCTTTGCATTCTTCCAGGGGGGTTGGGGGGTGTCACTCTGACTTGTTGCTCTGCATTGATGTGTGTGTTGTAGTGGGTGAGGGTGGGGGTGGGTGTGTGGCGTATGTGTGTCCCTGTAATTTTTTGCCTCCCCCCTCCCCTGTGTCGTAGGTGCAGTACTCACCGTTGTCTTCTGCGCCGGCGTTCGTGCTCCTGGTAGAGGAGCAGGTAGACAATAGCTGGTAGGATGTGTAGTTCGGGTTCCATGCTGTCCAGATTCCTCGTGGGGTGTATGGAGGTGAGCGTTTTCCCGTTCGAAGTCTGTTTCCGCCGTGTTTTTATCGGCGGGGCTCCCGCCCCGGAAAAGGTGGCGGATTGGTGAGTTGTGATAGGGTGGGCGGTACATTGTCTGCCGCCTGTCTGTTGGCGGTGACCACCGCGCTGCTTGTCTGTACCGCCGTGGTGGTCGGAGTGGTAAAGTGGCGGGCTGTGTTGGCGGTTCCCACCAGGGTTGGAATTCCATTTTTTGGGCCGCCTGCCTGTTTGCGGGTTGGCTGCCGCTTTAACACCGACCGCCAGGGTTGGAATGACCCCCAATATTTCTTTATCATTTTATCTTTCAGCTGCTGGCTCAGTGAGCAGCATGTGAAGGGAGGGGTGGGATAGGCCATGGGAGGTGGGAGGGAGGAGGAGGAGAGAGTGCACCGAAGTGCGCATGTGCGTTTGGCTGGCCGTCTCAGGGTGTGTTGAACTGCCGGGATGGAGAAACTGCACAGACCCCAGGGTTGTGTCTGAGCAGCTGTGCAAGCCACTCAGACCTATCCCGAAACGGTGTTCATGCTAGGTTTAGCATGAAAGCAGCTCTAGGACTGTTGGGGACCTTGTGCTGGTGTCCCAGTGGATGAGGATTGAGGCAGCAGGTGGCAGCGACGGAATGTGGTAAGTTTTTTAAAATGATTTTTGCCCCCCCCCATCCCTGTCCCTTCCACTGCCCGCCCCACCCATTGAGATTTGTGGCAGCCACCACTGAATGGTAAGAATACACATTTTAAACACAACTGAAACCAACAAAGGGCCTGATATAGATTTTGGCGGACACGTTGCTCCGTCACCGTTGTGATGGAGTAATCCGCCTGCTGAAATCGTAGGGCCAGATGTAGGAAAGTCTGAGTTTGCAACTTGCAAATTGCGAGTCTGAGCGACTCGCAATTTGCAAGTCGCAAACCCGGATGCAGGATGGTGTCCCAGACACCTTTTGTGAATTGCAAGAGGGTCGAAAAGACCCACCTCATTAATATTAATGAGGTGGGTCGCAATGTGTGACCCCCTTCCGATTCGCAGCACTCACAGGGATGGTGGCCTGCTGGAGACAGCAGACCACCATGTCTGTGACTGCTTTTGAATAAACCAGTTTTTTTGTGTGTGTATTGCAGCCCGTTTTCCTTAACCCCTTCGCTCCCAGTCCTTTTCCCCTTCCTGTGCCTGGCCTTTTTTTGCCTATTTGGAATAGTTCTCGCTTAGGCCCTCATAACTTTTTGTCCACATAAGCTACCCACGCCAAATTTGTGTCCTTTTTTCCAACATCCTAGGGATTCTAGAGGTACCCAGACTTTGTGGGTTCCCCTGAAGGAGGCCAAGAAATTAGCCAAAATACAGTGAAAATTTCGTTTTTTACAAAACAAATTGAAAAAGGGGCTGCAGAAGAAGGCTTGTGGTTTTTTCCCTGAAAATGGCATCAACAAAGGGTTTATGCTGCTAAAATCACTAGCTTCCCAGCTTTCAGGAACAGGCAGACTTGAATCAGAAAACCACATTTTTCAACACAATGTTGGCATTTTACTGGGACATACCCCATTTTTATGATTTTTTGTGCTTTCATCCTCCTTCCAGTCAGTGACAGAAATGGGCATGAAACCAATGCTGGATCCCAGAAACCTAAACATTTCTGAAAAGTAGACAAAATTCTGAATTCAGCAAGGGGTACTTTGTGTAGATACTACAAGGGTTTCCTACAGAAAATAACAACTGAAAAGAAAAAATATTGAAATTGTGGTGAAAAAAACAGCAATTGTTCTCTACGTTTTACTCTGTAACTTTTTCCTGCAATGTCAGATTTTTTAAAGCAATATACCGTTACATCTGCTGGACTCTTCTGGTTGCGGGGATATATTGGGCCTGTAGGTTCATCAAGAACCCTAGGTACGCAGAGCCAATAAATGAGCTGCACCCTGCAGCGGGTTTTCATTCGATACCAGGTATACAGCAATTCATTTGCTGAAATATAAAGAGTGAAAAATAGCTACCAAGAAAACCTTTGTATTTCCAAAATGGGCACAAGATAAGGTGTTGAGGAGTAGTGGTTATTTGCACATCTCAGAATTCCGGGGTGCCCATACTAGCATGTGAATTACAGGGCATTTCTCAAATAGACGTCTTTTTTACACACTCTTTTATATTTGGAAGGAAAAAATGTAGAGAAAGACAAGGGGCAATAACACTTGTTTTGCTATTCTATGTTCCCCAAGTCTCCCGATAAAATGATACCTCACTTGTGTGGGTAGGCCTAGCGCCCGCGACAGGAAATTCCCCAAAACACAACGTGGACACATCCCATTTTCTGACAGAAAACAGAGGTGTTTTTTGCAAAGTGCCTACCTGTAGATTTTGGCCTCTAGCTCAGCCGGCACCTAGGGAAACCTACCAAACCTGTGCATTTTTTAAAACTAGAGACCTAGGGGAATCCAAGATGAGGTGACTTGTGGGGCTCTGACCAGGTTCTGTCACCCAGAATCCTTTGCAAACCTCAAAATTTGCCTAAAAAAACAAATTTTCTTCACATTTTGGTGACAGAAAGTTCTGGAATCTGAGAGGAGGCACAAATTTCCTTCCACCCAGCGTTCCCCCAAGTCTCCCAATAAAAATGATACCTCACTTGTGTAGGTAGGCCTAGCGCCTGCGACAGGAAATGCCCCAAAACACAACTTGGACACATCCCATTTTTTGACAGAAAACAGAGGTGTTTTTTGCAAAGTGCCTACCTGTAGATTTTGGCCTCTAGCTCAGCCGGCACCTAGGGAAACCTACCAAACCTGTGCATTTTTTAAAACTAGAGACCTACGGAAATCCAAGATAGGGTGACTTGTGGGGCTCTGACCAGGTTCTGTTACCCAGAATCCTTTGCAAACCTCAAAAGTTGGTTAAAAAACAAGTTTTCCTCACATTTCGATGACAGAAAGTTCTGGAATCTGAGAGGAGCCACAAATTTCCTTCCACCCAGCGTTCCCCCAAGTCTCCCGATAAAAATGATACCTCACTTGTGTGGGTAGGCCTAGCGCCCGCAACAGGAAATGCCCCAAAACACAACATGAACACATCCCATTTTTTGACAGAAAACAGAGGTGTTTTTTTTGCAAAGTGCCTACCTGTAGATTTTGGCCTCTAGCTCAGCCGGCACCTAGGGAAACCTACCAAACCTGTGCATTTTTTAAAACTAGAGACCTAGGGGACTCCAAGATGGGGTGACTTGTGGGACTCTGACCAGGTTTGCAAACCTCAAAATTTGGCTAAAAAAACACGTTTTCCTCACATTTCGGTGACAGAAGGTTCTGGAATCTGAGAGGAGCCACAAATTTCCTTCTACCCAGCGTTCCCCCAAGTCACCCGATAAAAATGATGCTTCACTTGTGTGGGTAGGCCTAGCGCCTGCGACAGGAAATGCCCCAAAACACAACATGGACACATCCCATTTTTTGACAGAAAACAGAGGTGTTTTTTGCAAAGTGCCTACCTGTAGATTTTGGCCTCTAGCTCAGCCGGCAACTAGGGAAACCTACCAAACCTGAGCATTTTTGAAAACTAGAGACCTAGGGGAATCCAAGATGGGGTGACTTGTGAGGCTCTGACCAGGTTCTGTTACCCAGAATCCTTTGCAAACCTCAAAATTTGGCTAAAAAAACACGTTTTCCTCACATTTCGGTGACAGAAAGTTCTGGAATCTGAGAGGAGCCACAAATTTCCTTCCACCCAGCGTTCCCCCAAGTCTCCCGATAAAAATGATACCTCACTTGTGTGGGTAGGCCTAGTGCCCGTGACAGGAAATGCCCCAAAACATAACGTGGACACATACCATTTTTTTACAGAAAACAGATGTGGTGGTGGAAAGCATACGGGTGACAGGAATACTCATTCCTGTCACCTGTATGTGAGACGCCAGGCCCCCCCTTGCCACTACAAAAGCCCATAGACCTGCCCCACCCCCACCCCCCAAATTCTAAAAACCGACCCCCCAAAACTCTCCACCCCCAAAACCCCATGTAGGCCTCCAGCTCGACCCTCACCATCCCTCACCCCTACATACAGGTGCCCCCAAACCCCCACATCCTCATGCACCCATTCACCTATATGCACAACGCATATATACACTCAGACACACCCCTATGCACTCGCACACTCACACACACACATACTCCCCCCTTCCCTCTCGGACAGCACTTACCTCTTCCATCGCGCTGTTCCGGGATGGAACGGGCTCCATGGATGCTGTCCCACTGCCATCACCGCCTCTCCATACACCGCCATGCCTATGAATGCATCATCATAGGTGTGGCGCTGTCTGGACTAACGTGGCGGTGAGGGTGGAGCAGCATCCACCCCCGCCACTGACCGCCAGCATAGCGCATGGCGGCCCTCACCTCCATTATTGGCAGTGAGGCTCCATGTGTCATTACTTGGCGGGATGCCGGCCGCCGCCAGTGGCGGTCTTCCGTAGACCGCCAGCACGGTTAGCGGCGGGGCATCCCGCCAAATTCTAAATGACCCACATAGTCTTTAAAGGATTCACCCTCTTTTTGTACTCTTTTCTGGAAATGATACTGTTCTAGAATGGTACTTACTTTACGTAGATAATGTAAGTTTAATTTACTTATGCAGGTTTCATACTCATTAAGATCAATGTCTTCATTGTCAGGAACATAAGGAAGGTGATCAAACACTTCCTGTTCTTCTGTTCCAAGACAATGATGCAAAAGTGCTATCATTTTCTCTGCACTTAAAGAAGTGTCACAAACACTTACACATCAATCAAACACCTTCTTCCATTTAGCCCATTTGACGGGGGGATCCCCAGGACTAAACAAGAAGAATGGAGGAGCTGTGACATTCTGGATAATGTCAAGGGGTGATGATGTGCACCAAATCTTACGTACTCTATCTAAACTTAAATAATTTTTTTAGACAAAATTTAAGATGCACTAAAGATGACTTAGATAACCATATTAGTCAATGTCACCAGGTGACATAAAAAGTGTTCAATAGAACACAAACTCTGCACACAGTATCATTAGAAGAGGCATGCCTGTCACTGTGTAAAAACAAGTACAGGCACTCTGAATATTATATGAAGGTGTACTGTATGAATAGTGCAGAAGGAAAGCAAATTACAAATCCTGGTGTAATTATAATTGCTGACACCAGAAAAAGGCCCAGGTTCTCATTATATAAATGGAGTTATTCCTGGCTGAATCGAGATCTTTTAACAACCACTTGTTAAACCTTTATGACCATCTCAGGCTGCTAGAAATGTGAAACTTTATAGTAGTAGTAGATTGAAGATGAGGAAAATAAATTCATCTTTCCACCCCTCAGTGGGAACAACACAATTATTATGTATACGTTTGCCATAAGAACACTTATTCCCAACTTACAGTTCATTTGCAGATGCTATTCGTTTGTGGAAGCTTGGTGAGGTATTTGATAATCCTATGATTCAATAAGGGTGAAATCTGATTTGAATGCACATATTTGGTTTTGACCATAAATCACTACTCTACACAAGGTTTTGGAATTTGCTAGTTGCAATAAGAAAACACAACAGATGATTTTCAATCACAGAACAGTGACTTTCACCTCCCTTTCAGAAAAGTAAAGGAAAGGAAACGACTTCTTACCCTTTCAATTGTCTGTATAAGTCAGCACCTGAAATTTAATAACTCACTTACAATTAATATAACAAAGTCCTCAGCTGGCTTTTAACTTTAATGTGATTAGTAATCGAAATTGAACTGCAAATCATGTCAGACTCATGGTCACACTTTGTTTTTCAGTTACAAGCGAATACTTTATTCAGCAGCGCATGCATGCATGTATCACCATTTAGACCTGGGGTGAGATGTGCCACCACTCCACAGTTTTCATCAAATACAGTAACTGGTGTACATTTTCCTTTATTATAGGGCTGGTTTGGCTGTGCTAAGAGAATGGTACACCTTTTGTGCCTTGCTGGTGGCTTGGGTTTACCACGTGGGGGCACTGGAGGGCCAGAGCACTAAACTTAATCCTTGGGGATGTCTCCCAAGCAATAAGCATAACTTGTGAAATAGTCCTTAAGGCCCCCCTTTTGTCAAAGGTGCAGCATATTCCATTACCCCCAAGAAATGGTAATACTAAGGTTATTACAGCCAATCAATCAATCGAACAATTATCCAAGTGGATTTATAAAATTTGACTAATCACCCAAGAGGGTATCCAGGCGCTTAAGGGTCTTGATAGTTCAGGTGACTCAATTGAGCAGCCTGATCTTGAGTGCTCTCCGGAATTCCAGTAAAGCGGTGGAGGTCTGTAGCTGCAGAAGAAGGTCATTTCAGGATTTTCATTGCAAGGTGGAAGAAGAAGAAGCATCCTTTGCTGTTGCTTCACTGGATGCGGTGGGTGCGAATGAATGAGATGGAGGTGAAGAGTAGTTATCTTGTAGAGTAGTGGAAGTTCAGGCGACAGTTGATGTAGACTGGTCCTTGTTCATGCAGTGCTTTTTAGGCGTGGTTCATCAGCTTGAATTGGCATCTCTTCTTCATGAGGAGCCAGTGGTGTTTTCCTAGGTGGGAGGTGATGTGGGTCCTTCTGGGGAGGTCAAGGATGAGTTTGATAGCAGAGTTCTGTATGATCTGGAATCTCTGCAGAAGGGGTGTGATGATCTCAGCATGGAGTGTGTTGCTGTATTCTAAATGGCTGCTGATTAGAGCCTGATTGAGGGTATGTCTGGTGTTCAGGGGGAGTAATTTGAAGACTTCATAACATGTGAAGTGTGCGAAAACAGGCAGAGGCGACTGCATTGATCTGTGGCTTTATGGTCACTTTGCTGTACAGGATTATACTAACGTTTCTGGCATGGTCGGTCAGTTTGGGTGATGGTCCTAGTTCTTAGGGCCACCAGGAGTCGTTCCAAGGGGTGGTGCCATTGCTGAAGATCAGCACTTATGTTTTGTTCATGTTGAGCTTCAGGTAGCTATCGTTTATCCAGTTGGCGATGCTTGTCATACGTCAGTGGAAGTTGGCTCCTGTGCTGGCTGGATTTTCGGAGAGTGAGAGGATGAGTTGGGTGAAATCTGCATAGGATATGATGTATAGTCTGTGGGATCTGATGTTGTTCGCCAAGAGGGTCATGTAGGTGCTGAAGAGGGTGGGGCTGAGAGAGAATCCTTGAGGGACACCACAAATGATGTCCTTGGGTTCAGAGGTGAATGGAGGTAGGCAGACCTGCATTCTTTAAGTGAGGAAGGAAGCAGTCCACTTGAGGGCGTTTCCTTAGATACCAATGTGATGCAGTCACCTGATCAGGATGTGATTAGATAAAAGTGTCAAAGGCTGCTGAGTGGTCGAGGTGGATCATGGCCTTTGGTTCTCCCTAGTTGAGGAGGGCCCTAATGCCATTGGTGGCTGCAAACAAGACAGTCTTGGTGCTGTAGTTGGTGCAGAAAGCACATTGGGAGATGTATAGGAGAAGGTTCTGCTCCAGATATTTTGTGAGTTGTCAGATGATTGCTTTTTCCAGGACTTTGGTGGGGAAAGGGAGAAGGGAGATGGGGCAGTAATTTTTGAGTTTGCTCAGGTGATCAGATGGTCTCTTAAGGTGCTGTTTGCCTTCTGCATGTTTCCAGTCTTTGGGATAGGTGACCATGGCAAGTGAGGAGTTGAAGAGGGTGGTGAGCTTGGTGATCCTGAAGTGTATGATGGAGTTGTTGGTCCAAATGAGTTTGGTGATGTGGTTGTACTTGACTCTGTTGCTGGAGGTGAACATGGGGTCCAGCATGTGCCCTGCAATGTGGGTAAGGGCGGTGACGCGTTGGGTGGGTCTGATGTTATTGATGCTTTCGAAGAGAGTGGAGGTGTTAGTGTTCTTGAGGATGGCAAGGTCGGAATTCAGGTCTCCGAGAAAGATGTAGTCTTTGGAGTCAATGGCAAGAGTGGAAATGAAGTTCGGGATCACAGTGCAGAACCTGGGGTGTGGTCCAGGTGGTCAATAGGCAAGGGTGCCTCAGATAGTGGTTTTTCCATCTATTTAGAAATCGAAGTTGAGGTGTTCCATGGTGTGGAAGGTGTGTTCTATTTAGGTGATGCAGTCGATGTTTCCCTTGTGGATAATGACGTTCCCTCCTTCGTGTTTCTTGGTGCGGTCTCAGTGTATGCCCTAGTAGCCTTTGGGAGTTGCTGTGTCGATATTGGGAGCAGATGTGGGTGTGAGCCAGGTCTCAGTGAGGAAGACGACGTCTGGGTGAAGGTGATGAGGAGGTCCCAGATATTTGTGGTGTGTTTGCCTGGTGGTGGATGGCATATTTGTGGGTGAACTGGTGATTCTGGAAGAGCAGCTGATGCTGGATAAATGTCCTACCATGGATTGAGGGGAGGTGCGAAAGCAGCAGTTGTTGTAGCATCTGTGGTTCAGGGCTTAGAGGTCGGCAGAGGTGTAGCTGCAGGGTTTAGGAAAACCAGGGTTTCTGGCACTCGGTGCTGGTCAGGCGGCATAGACTGGCTTGCCTTTTGTGCACTTTCAGCATGCCATCAGCATGGCCATGCTGCAGCCTCCCTTAACCAGGTCCTGGGAGGTGGGAGGGGTGCTGGGTGGTAGTGAGCGTGGCAAGGGAGCTGCGGCAAAACGTGCAGGAGAAAAAAGAGGGAAAATGATGGGAGAAAAAGGAGGGGAAAAATGAGGTACAGGTAGGCACAAAAGGGAAAGGACCTAAGGCAAAGGAAAAAGACACAAAAGACAAAGACCAGAAGAAGGAAAAAATGAAGCACAAGGAGGGGAACAATCTGGCTGATTGTGGGCCGACCGTGAGAGCTGGGCCTGGGAACTGCTCAATGCTGTTGTGCTGGGGTCTCCATTCTGTAGGTCCTGGTAGGAGGCAGGGGTGCTAGGTGGCTTTGGGCGGGGCTAGTGGGAGGCAGAAAATAGTCAGAGGCAAAAAAAAGCAGAAAAAAAGGAGGGAGAAAAACAGCAGAAAAGGAGAGGGAAAAACAGGCATAGGCAGCCACAAAAGGGAAAGGCACTAAGGCAAAGGAAAAAGTCACAAAAGGCAAGGGAAGGGAAGAAGGAAAAAAATGAAGGAAGGCAAGAATCTGACTGATCACGGGCCAACTGCGAGAGAGATAGCTGGGCCTGGCACTTGCTCAATGGGGTTGTACTGCGGTCTCCATTAAGTAGGCCCTAGTAGGAGAAAGGGGTGCTGGGTGGCAACGGGCGGAGCTAGTGGGAGATGCAAAACAGGCAGCAGCAAAACAAGCAGGAGAAAAAGGAGGGCTAAAAAGAGGGAAAGGGAGTGAGAAAAAGGAGGGTGAAAACGAGGCACAGGCAGGCAACAAAAGGGAAAGGCACTAAGGCACATGAAAAAGGGACAAAAGGCAAAGACCAGTAGAAGGAAAAAATGAAGCACAAGTAGGGCAAGAATCTGGCTGATCAGGGCGAATGGCGAGAGAGAGAGCTGGGCCTGAGATCTGCACCGGACATTTCTATTGCTAGTAAATTAATAATTAAATCAAAGGAGCTGTAATTACAATCCACAGGTCACACCTCTGACACTAGAACTTAAAGTACCAAAGTTACTTCATATTTTTCTGTCTCCTTTATGGACATGGGTTTACCTAAACCTAGCATATGTTCTTTTTCAAGAAATCGTAAGTAACTTCAGTCTTCCATTGCTGGCGTGTTTGCTTCAGAATACCCTGCTTCAAATGTTTTATGTCTCATCCCACTTTCAAGTGCATAGGGGATGAATGCCTTAGCTCTGAAGTAGCCCCAAGACACAGTCTATGCTCCCCCCTTACCTATTGATACCCAGATTATTGCAGAGGATTCAAGACATGCGGAAAAAACAAGTCTGGGTAGTGGCACCTTGTTGGCCCAGTTGCCTCGTGCATCAAATGCTAATTCAATTGGCCGTTTTCCTTCTAAGGATATTTCCACTTGATTGGTCACCAGTACAAGCTCCAGATTGGTCATTACAGCTCGTGGTCAACTGTGATTGGGAGTCTAGAACTTGAAAAAGCTAGCTTTGGAGACACAGGACTGATTTATTGAGTTCACCCTTTGCACTCAACAGTCTCCTGGAACATTGAGGTTTTAAACTAAACAATGGTAAAAATGTATACTTGGAGCAATTCCAAGACCATTGTGCTTCTTCTTGCAACTCTAATGAGGTGTGCATATTTTGCATGATGTTGATTTGCTAGGATTGGCAGTATTTATCTAAAGAAGGCAGTGGGCAGTGATTGAGGCCTTCATGAGTTCTAATGTTTATTCTGAGAGAGTGAACTTACCAGCACAGGTGCCGCAATGCTTATGTTTTTATGAAAATGCTAATGCTCATGGATGCTTTAATGTGCACAGTTATGTTTTATTAATCATTTGCGATTTCGTTTTTGACCTGTTTTAAAGCCCATTAAAGCCTTAGAATCATTGAACTTTTAATACACATATTAAAGTATAGTGTTTCTTTATAACAATTTTTATTAGGTTTTTGCAACCATACAGAACATGCATAAATTCGGGTGGCATGAGTGACTTTACAGTCAAATGCTCAGTAGTTTGCACCAACCATACTGTGATATACAATGCACCTGTGAATACAGAAATAGTGTACCCTCTACATCTGCGGTCATCCCCTTCCATTCCAATCATAACTGCGTCCGGGCAGGTTCCCCTGCAAACTGAGTCCCTGAGTGTCAGATCTTTTTGTATTTCTGTTAAACTCCTCAGGTCTTATAGACCAATTTCTTCATAGCTACATCTTGGTACATCCCCCTTATCCATTCACAAAGTTGAGACACCCACTGGCCAGATCTCTTTTGGTCACCAGAAAGGCTATTGCTATGAGAGAGCGAGAGGCTCTGGAACTCCCAAGAGTATCCATAATACCTAAAAGGGTGAGCCTGGAGTCCATGACCAAGTTACCTTTGCAACTAGTTCACTGTTATCTTCGCAACTGGTTCATTGATTCACCTCAAGAAGCCTGCGCCCCTGAACATTCCCAAACCAGGTGATGAAAGGAGCTTGGGCCTAAGCCACACCTGAGACACTTAGGGCCAGGGATCTCCCCCTGCACCACAGCCAAGCAGGAGAATAATGCATTTGGCTGAAGTACTTAAATTGTATCAAGCCAAGTGCATGGAGATTGCCATCTGTCTGGAAGCCATCTTTGCCTCCACCCACCCATTGTCAAGAGCGCTCACATCCACCGCCCACCTCGACCTCAAGCTCATTACGGGATCAGAGATATAAGTGATTAGCGATAAGTAGAGACGTGAGATGACTCCTCGCCCCAATACATCCGTTATTAACTTGCATTCCAATGGATTATACTCTGGAAGCAGACATAACTGCTCCTTATTGCCCACCAGGGCATGACTAAGTTGAACATAATTGTATAACTGGAAAGAATAAAGGTGGAACTCAGGCCACAACTCCTGGAAGGATTTCATATGCCCATCCCCCAAACGCCCCCCAATGTAGAAATTCCAATGAGGTCTCAAACATGGAATCCCTGTAAGCCAGACGATTTGGACAGCCACATTCCACACCAAAGGGGGTCACCCTGGTGACTTTGCCAAAGCACTGCATATGATGAAGAGCTGTATACTAACAGGCATTGGGAACACACAAAACCGGAGGGAGTGAGCAAGGAGGGGATTTACTATACAGCAACATAAGAACACAATGTTCATGAAGCAAGTCTTATTCAAGGCCGTGAGCAGGGTCACCGCTATCTCTCCTATCCCAGTTGTTGATATTAACCAGCTAGAAGGTCCAGTAATACAGCTGTACCTCTGCCTGAGCCAGTCTCACCTCCTAAAGAGATAAATGGCATTTTATAAAGGACACATTGGGAATTTTCCCATCTCAAACAGAGCTTGTGATCTGTGCCTGCAGGACTGAGAAAAAAAGTGGATGGGAGTGAAAATGGATAATGCTGTGACACTTAAAGACAAAGATGTCATAGAAAGTGGGTGCACAGACCACTTCCTCGTGTCTCGCCATGCCTTAGCCAGCATCAGGGTAATATTTTGCTCCCATTACCTCTGTTGAGGTAGAGCCACCATCATGCCTCAATAGCGAAAACTGTCCCAGGCGACCCATAGTCTAGGGTCAATCACTTCCCAGTCCAGGTCTCCCCACAATGGAACCTGAGAATCTTTCCCATCATTTAATTTTGAGCCCAAAGACGTGTTGGTAGATTGTCAGGATTTTTAAGAGATGCAGGATCGAGACTTGCAGCCTCTGTACAAATAGGAGCATGTGATTGCCGTAGAGGGAAATGTTATACTCAAATCACCCTTCTCACCTAAAGCCACGGAGACAGCCATCTACTCTGATAAGGGCCACAAGGGGTTCCATCAGCAGCATGAATAGCAAAGGCAGGAGGCGACAGCCCAGTGACAGGATTCCGGTTACACAGATCTAGGCACAGGGCTGTGTGTATAGAAGAGACACCCAATGCCTGGTCCAAGTTGCCTTTTGGTAGGGATGTATGCATATAGGGCCAGTGCACTGTGTCAAATGGTCTTTCTATGTCAACTAAAAGATGTGTGGCCTCCTCTGATAATTCATCCCACCGAGCCAGGGCAAAACGCAGACGGCAGAGGTAGAGTTTAGTATTCTATTGGTCACAAAGCTGTTCTGATCGGCATGAACTACTGAATGCACTACCCTGCTGAGATGAGTGACCACCATCTTAGCAAGTATTTTGACTTCAAGGTTGATAAGGAACATGGAGCGAGAGGAATAGACTCCTCCAGGGCCTTGTTTCGTTTGAGCTGGACAGTGATGGTGGCCCTGCGCAGATCCTAGGACAGGGCCCTCTTCTCAAATGCATTATAATACAGCGGCAGGAGATGTGGAATTAAGAGAGAGGAGTATCCCTTCAATAGAGTTCGAGGGGTAGCCCATTTGGGCCCGGAGTCTTCCAAGAGGACTTGAGCAAGATTGCAAGCTGGATTTCTTCTGCCGAGATGGATAGGTCCAATTCTTTGCTCTCAGCGACCAAGAGGTATTTCAGGGGCACGTTCCTAGTGTTGGGGTTATCTCCCTCGGCAGGTGGAAGTACTCGCTGGGCATACATCACTCTAAAGTGTGAGGAAAACTTTCATGAACCTGTATTGTAGTCCCAGTTGGGGTTGTAATTCGGTCACTAGCCCACAGGGACAGTTAGAGGTCTTGAGCCAATATAGCAACTTACCTGCTTTGTCTCCAGACTCAAACATCCTACCTTGGGAATTAAGCCTAGTAAGATGGGTGGTATCAGGGAGCTTTTGCCTGAAAGCAAATCCGGCCTGATTAAGTCTGCATTGAGTGCAGGAGACTCCTACAACACTTGTTTGAGCCGTACAATTTAATTCAACCTATGTTCCCTGATATATATGATAATACCTGCTCTCTGAGAACTGCTTTAAAGCGCTCCCATATTGTAACTGGTGAGGAAGGTGTATCTGAGTTGAGTTACAAATAGTCAGAGATCACAGTGCATGGATGATACACAAACTCATCATCCAGGAAATATCATGCATTCAGAAGCCCGGACCGCACTCTCCCAACAGCCCGCCCCTACCATTGCCAGAACTGGAGAATGGTCCAATACACCCCCTGAAAGGATACATATCTGCTTAATGTCGCAGAGGTTCGCAGATAGGACCAGAAAATAATCGAAGTGGGATGAGGTATTGTGGGGTGGGGAATCTTACATATTCTGCTGTTCTGCCCTGTGGTGCACTAGCCAGACATCTACCAGACCCAGCACCTCAGCCCATGCATGGATCTAGGGGTCCTTGTAGTGGATTCTGTGTTGTGTCTATCACAGCATTGAAATCTCTCCATATTACCCTGAAGCCAGGTGCATCATAAGATAATAATAGTGATACCTCTACCAATGTTAAGTCTAAAATATTAGGTGAGGCATAGATGTGACTGACCAAGCTTGCCCATCAATGGTTCCAAATAATATTATGAACTGCCCTAGTGGATCAGTGTATGCTCTGTGCACCATTAAAGGGAAGATCCTCTTAAGTAGAATAGCAACCGTTTAAGAACCCCAGGTGTAACCCAAAAATACATCCTCAAATACCATGTCATCCGAGGAAGGAACATTCATTGCCAAGTAGTTGGGTCTCCTGGAATAGGAGAATCGCTGGATGGTGCCACTTCGTGTAATTGTCATTGAGTCCATTCGCATTTCATGCAATTACGCTGTGCCCACCCTGAGATTAAGTCAGCGGTCATCCAAACGGGTACTGCAGAGTTTGCATCCAAAGAGGGACCTCAGCTAGTCTTGCCACACCAAGCTTAATTCATACATCCCAAAGAAACAAACACAACCTCTCAAAATGTGCAGCAACTAGCTGCAGCCTAAGTCCCCACCCTCCCATCACCTGTCCAGACCAGTCAGTATCTTGGGCAGTTATCATGACATGATAAAGCTGTACTAAATATCTTATAGTTAAATGTTTAAATAACAGGGCTATATGCGTCACAAGAAAAAAACACCCCAAACTCCCCCTTCCCACACTTACTTCGCAGAAGAATCTGTTGCCCCAAACATCAGCAATACCCAACAAGAGTTATTACATAGGTAGGTAACTTGCCCCCTGGATTCCCAGAAAGAGCCCTATTGCTGTAGGATGTAGAGTTGCTGGCAATTTAGGTCCAATAATTATGGGCTGCAAGTTAGAGGGCATCACGACACCCCCTGGTACCATGAACAACTATTTAGACTCAAGTTCAGATATTGATGGTCCTGGCGCAAGCAAGACAATTGTCTGTTCCTTGTCTGCATCAAGACAGTGGTGGGATCAAGGCACCCCATGCCGTGCTTCAGGGTCAGGCCAACCACCACCGACCCGAGGATGCTGAGAATCCTCTGAAACAGTTACACTTCTCATGCAAGCCCCTGTCTTTGTTATGCCTGTGAGGGCACGCCTCAATTTTGTCTCTGCTATCCCCCTGGAGGGGGCTGTTGTGAGGTTATTTTAGGATCATTTACAGGAATGTTATTTTAGCTATAGGCCTACAGCTTGTTCTCTTTAGCCTAGAATATAATTAATTTTATTCTTTTAGCAGAAGATTCATTCTGCAGTGATGTTTTATATTCTTTTATCTATTACTCTTCTAGCCTAGAAACTGTTTTAAGTTCTTAGTACAACATCTTCACTCTGTCCTTGATTAAGGCTGTACACAATAATGTTACTGGTACAAAGTAGAACATCACATTTCCTGTCATTTTGCAGGAACATACATGTTTTTACATTAGGGCAGTTCTCTTAGAACATCAGATGTTTTATTATAAAACACTTCACAGCCCCCTATACGTCAGAGGGATATTCCAGCCAGAAATTGCCAACGTATGCTCATGCTTCATTGCAGCTGTCTGCTGAGACTAAACATATTTTCTGCCTACATGGGAGAAGACTCTCGGTAGACCAACGACCCTCTTCGCTACTACCATATTCAGCTATGGGGGATGGTGTCTTTCCAGGGGTCCTGAAGGGCAGATTAAGGCTAACACTGCTGTACTCTAGTATAGAACATTAGTGGTATAGGTAGGAGTTTGTGATACTTAGCATTGTGACTCTATGGTGGGACGTTTCTTATGTTTCACTTTCTTTGTCACTGCACTGCTATGATTATGTTTCATTATCCTTATTATTGCAGTACATTCCTATTTATCTAGGATGCAGCTGATTCAGTAAAATTCATTGACCCAAGTCCTGCTTCTGTTTGTCTTTGCAAAGAAAAGGGTAAGATCTGTTCCACCACGTTTTCCCCGGGAAATCAGAATGTCATGTGCGCCGCTGCCACAAATCACCTCTGCTCTTGGGTACTGGTGAGGTACTGCTAGCTGGCCAGAGGGTTAGGCCGACAGTTGTCTCACAGTGTGGGATTGGACTCAGTTCTATACAAACCTGCAGTGCTGCAGCCCAAATCCAGCAGTCTCATTGTTGCAGTGAGATCCAACACAATAGGGCGAGTGAGTCCACAGTACCTGCTGTTTCTCGGATCCCCTTTTCCGTGCTTCTTCAGGCATGACAAAGAAATAAGATTTGGCCTTATGGATGATCCAGAGCACGGCCAGGAATAGGAGCATGTATTGCATCTTCAAGGGCCCTTGTAGCTTTAACAGCATCAACTGATTTACATTGCTGCTGGACCCTATGGGTTGAATGAGGGAAGCCTAGAATTATGGAGGATGGAAAGTGCACATCTCTCACTCCCTGGCTGCCGTCACATCCCTGTTGTAGTATTTGAGCACTTTTACTATCACAGTATGAGGGGTGGGCCTGGGCGGAGGGACACACTTCCAGTGAGTAATGGGCACGCTTGATTATAAAACATGGGGATAACTTATACTTCAGATTCAAATTAAAATCCAGTGCTCAATAAACGTTTCAGACAATGCCGCCTCTACACCGTCTGGGAAGCCAATAAATCCGACATTATTTCAGCATGCCAGGTTTTCAGCATCCTCAGTGCAGTCTTCCAGAATGTGGGAGGCAGAGAACAGACGTGCTACCTCAGACTTCATTGTCATTACAGAGTCCTCTAGCTCAGAAATGGATCCTTCCACTTCCGATACTCTATCAGTAGTGTTCCACAGGTCTTGCCTCAAGAGCACCATGTTTATCACCATCTCCCTATTCTTTTGTCCCCATGGCTGTGCATGAGGCTTGGATGGTCTGCAGAACATCAACTGTTTCCTGAGTACTGGGGAATAGAACCTTGTTCATATCATCCCCTCCACTTTTGCCTGCTGGCAAAGGTGATCCCGCAAACTTGTCTATTTTGGATTGAGCCTGATACAGGGTGGCCCGCCCCTTCCCATAGTGAGTGAGTGTAGGAAAGTACCATCTTGCCTGGCATGTTACCCCCATTTTTCACTGTATATATGTTGTTTTAGTTGTATGTGTCACTGGGACCCTGTTCACCAGGGCCCCAGTGCTCATAAGTGTGCCTGAATGTGTTTCCTGTGTAGTGACTGTCTCACTGAGGCTCTGCTAATCAGAACCTCAGTGGTTATGCTCTCTCATTTCTTTCCAAATTGTCACTAACAGGCTAGTGACCAATTTTACCAATTTACATTGGCTTACTGGAACACCCTTATAATTCCCTAGTATATGGTACTGAGGTACCCAGGGTATTGGGGTTCCAGGAGATCCATATGGGCTGCAGCATTTCTTTTGCCACCCATAGGGAGCTCTGACAATTCTTACACAGGCCTGCCACTGCAGCCTGAGTGAAATAACGTCCACGTTATTTCACAGCCATTTTACACTGCACTTAAGTAACTTATAAGTCACCTATATGTCTAACCTTTACCTGGTAAAGGTTAGGTGCAAAGTTACTTAGTGTGAGGGCACCCTGGCACTAGCCAAGGTGCCCCCACATTGTTCAGAGCCAATTCCCTGACCTTTGTGAGTGCGGGGACACCATTACACGCGTGCACTACATATAGGTCACTACCTATATGTAGCTTCACAATGGTAACTCCGAATATGGCCATGTAACATGTCTAAGATCATGGAATTGCCCCCTCTATGCCATCCTGGCATTGTTGGCACAATTCGATGATCCCAGTGGTCTGTAGCACAGACCCTGGTACTGCCAAACTGCCTTTCCTGGGGTTTCACTGCAGCTGCTGCCAACCCCTCAGACAGGTTTCTGCCCTCCTGGGGTCAAGCCAGGCTTGTCCCAGGATGTCAGAACAAAGGACTTCCTCTGAGAGAGGGTGTTACACCCTCTCCCTTTGGAAAATGGTGTGAAGGCAGGGGAGGAGTAGCCTCCCCCAGCCTCTGGAAATGCTTTCTTGGGCACAGATGTGCCCAATTCTGCATAAGCCAGTCTACACCGGTTCAGGGACCCCTTAGCCCCTGCTCTGGTGCGAAACTGGACAAAGGAAAGGGGAGTGACCACTCCCCTGACCTGCACCTCCCCTGGGAGGTGTCCAGAGCTCCTCCAGTGTGCTCCAGACCTCTGCCATCTTGGAAACAGAGGTGCTGCTGGCACACTGGACTGCTCTGAGTGGCCAGTGCCACCAGGTGACGTCAGAGACTCCTTGTGATAGGCTCCTTCAGGTGTTGCTAGCCTATCCTCTCTCCTAAGTAGCCAAACCCTCTTTTCTGGCTATTTAGGGTCTCTGTCTCTGGGGAAACTTTAGATAACGAATGCAACAGCTCATCCGAGTTCCTCTGCATCTCTCTCTTCACCTTCTGCCAAGGAATCGACTGCTGACCGCGCTGGAAGCCTGCAACACTGCAACAAAGTAGCAAAGACGACTACTACAACTCTGTAACGCTGATCCTGCCGCCTTCTCGACTGTTTTCCTGGTGGTGCATGCTGTGGGGGTAGCCTGCCTCCTCTCTGCACTAGAAGCTCCGAAGAAATCTCCCGTGGGTCGACGGAATCTTCCCCCTGCAACCGCAGGCACCAAAAAGCTGTATTACCGGTCCCTTGGGTCTCCTCTCAGCACGACGAGCGAGGTCCCTCGAATCCAGCAACTCTGTCCAAGTGACTCCCACAGTCCAGTGACTCTTCAGTCCAAGTTTGGTGGAGGTAAGTCCTTGCCTCACCTCGCTGGGCTGCATTGCTGGGAACCGCGACTTTTGCAGCTACTCCGGCCTCCGTGCACTTCCGGCGGAAATCCTTTGTGCACAGTCCAGCCTGGGTCCACGGCACTCTAACCTGCATTGCACGACTTTCTAAGTTGGTCTCCGGCGACGTGGGACTCCTGTGTGTAACTTCGGGTGAGCACCGTTTCACACATCCTCGTAGTGCCTGTTTCTGGCACTTTTCTGGATGCTACCTGCTGCTGAGAGGGCTCCTTGTCTTGCTCGACGTCCCCTCTCTCTCCTGGTCTAATTTGCGACCTCCTGGTCCCTCCAGAGCCACAGCAGCGTCCAAAATGCTAACCACACGATTTGCAGCTAGCAAGGCTGGTTGGCGTTCTTTTGGCGGGAAAACACTTCTGCACAACTCTCCACGGCGAGTGAAATCCGTCCACCAAAGGGGAAGTCTCTAGCCCTTTTCGTTCCTGCAGAAACCTCAGCTTCTTCTGTCCAGTAGAAGCTTCTTTGCACCCACAGCTGGCATTTCCTGGGCATATGCCCATCTCCGACTTGCTTGTGACTTTTGGACTTGGTCCCCTTGTTCCACAGGTACCCTAGATTGGAAATCCACAGTTGTTGCATTGTTGGTTTGTGTCTTTCCTGCATTATTCCTCTATCACGACTTCTTTGTCTTTTGGGGAACTTTAGTGCACTTTGCACTCACTTTTCAGGGTCTTGGGGAGGGCTAATTTTCTAACTGTCACTATTTTCTAATAGTCCCAGCGACCCTCTACAGGGTCACATAGGTTTGGGGTCCATTCGTGGTTCGCATTCCACTTTTGGAGTATATGGTTTGTGTTGCCCCTATCCCTATGTGTCCCCATTGCATCCTATTGTAACTATACATTGTTCGCACTGTTTTCTAAGACTATATTGCATATTTTTGGTATTGTGTACATATAACTTGTGTATATTTGCTATCCTCACTCTGAGGGTACACTCTAAGATACTTTGGCATATTGTCATAAAAATAAAGTACCTTTATTTTTAGTATAACTGTGTATTGTGTTTTCTTATGATATTGTGCAAGTGACACTTGTGGTACTGTAGTAGCTTCACACGTCTCCTAGTTCAGCCTAAGCTGCTCTGCTAAGCTACCATTATCTATCAGCCTAAGCTGCTAGACACCCTATACACTAATAAGGGATTACTGGGCCTCGTGCAAGGTGCAAGTACCCCTTGGTACTCACTACAAGCCAGTCCAGCCTCCTACATTGGTTGTGCAGCGACGGGATAAGTGCTTTGAGACTACTTACCACTCTTGTCATTGTACTTTTCATAAGAGAAAAATATACAAAACAAGTTCAGTGTATATACACATAGCCAAAAAGTTTTGCATTTCCTCTTTTCACTCTTTTCTAAAGTGCTGAAAAGTACTTCTAAACTTTCAAAAAGTTCTTAAAAGTTTAAAAAGTTTTTTTCTGTCTTTCTAAAAAGTTCTGAAAACCTTTTTCTCTTTTTCTATCACTTTAACTCTCTCTAAAAATGTCTGGCACAGGCCAAAATGTTGATCTGTCCAAACTTGCATATGATCACCTTAGCTGGAAAGGAGCAAGGAGTCTCTGCATAGAGAGAGGTTTGAGTGTAGGGAAGAATCCTTCCTTGGAATTGTTGCTTAATATGCTTAGAGAACAAGATAAGGCCATAGGGGCCACATCTGTTGAAAAAGTAGCAAATGGTTCCCAATCTGATTCAGGGACTCCCCCAGAAAAAGATTCAGGAAATAAAGTTCCTAGCCTGCCCATTACAAGACAGTCTAGCATAGTTGGTAATGATGATGAGCCACACCATACAAATAGTGTTGTCTCACATCATAGCAAAAGCATTTATTCTCACCATACTGGTAGTGATGTTTCTGTCAGCCAAGCTGTTAGGGTGCCCTCTGTAAGGGACAGGTCTCCTTCTGTTCATTTCCATCATACCTCTGTATCTAGAAATGTCCCTCCCACCAACCCTGATGACAGATTGTTAGAAAGGGAACTCAATAAGTTGAGGGTGGAACAAACCAGACTGAAGCTTAAAAAGCAACAGCTGGATTTGGATAGACAGTCTTTAGAATTAGAGAAGGAAAGACAGAAGTTGGGTTTAGAAACCCATGGTGGCAGCAGCAGTATTCCCCATAGTCATCCTGTAAAAGAGCATGATTCCAGGAATCTGCACAAGATAGTTCCCCCTTATAAGGAGGGGGATGACATTAACAAGTGGTTTGCTGCACTTGAGAGGGCCTGTGTTGTACAGGATGTCCCTCAAAGGCAGTGGGCTGCTATCCTATGGCTATCATTTAGTGGAAAAGGTAGGGATAGGCTCCTTACTGTGAAAGAAAGTGATGCCAATAATTTTACAGTTCTTAAGAATGCACTCCTGGATGGTTATGGCTTAACCACTGAACAATACAGGATAAAGTTCAGAGAGACCAAAAAGGAGTCTTCACAAGACTGGGTTGATTTCATTGACCATTCAGTGAAGGCCTTGGAGGGGTGGTTACATGGCAGTAAAGTTACTGATAATGACAGCCTGTATAACTTGATCCTGAGAGAGCATATTCTTAATAATTGTGTGTCTGATTTGTTGCACCAGTACTTGGTGGACTCTGATCTGACCTCTCCCCAAGAATTGGGAAAGAAGGCAGACAAATGGGTCAGAACAAGAGTGAACAGAAAAGTTCATACAGGGGGTGACAAAGATGGCAACAAAAAGAAGGATGGTAAGTCTTCAGACAAGGGTGGGGACAAATCTAAAAATGAGTCTTCATCAGGCCCACAAAAACACTCTGGTGGGGGTGGTGGGTCCAAATCCTCCTTCAATCAAAACAAAGAAAAGAAACCAGGGTGCTATTTATGTAAAGTAAAAGGCCATTGGACAACAGATCCCAGTTGTCCAAAGAAAGGCACCAAGCCTCCTACCACTACAACCCCTACTGCTACACCTAGTGTCCCTACTAATAGCAGTGGTGGTGGGAGCAAACCTACTAATAGCCAATCCAAGGGCGTAGCTGGGCTCACTATTGGTAACTTAGTTGGGGTTGGCCTTGTTAGGGAGACCACAGAGGCTGTGTTAGTCTCTGAGGGGGCTATTGATTTAGCCACCTTAGTTGCTTGTCCCCTTAATATGGATAAGTACAAGCAGCTACCCCTAATAAATGGTGTTGAGGTTCAGGCCTACAGGGACACTGGTGCCAGTGTGACTATGGTCATAGAGAAACTGGTCCACCCTGAACAACACCTACTTGGACACCAGTACCAAGTAACCGATGCTCACAACAACACACTTAGCCACCCCATGGCTGTTGTTAATCTCAACTGGGGGGGGGGGGGTTACTGGTCCAAAGAAAGTTGTGGTAGCTTCAGATTTACCTGTAGACTATCTATTAGGGAATGATTTGGAGACATCAGCTTGGTCAGATGTGGAGTTGGAGGCCCATGCAGCAATGCTGGGCATCCCAGGGCATATTTTTGCTTTGACAAGGGCTCAGGCCAAAAAGCAAAAAGGACAGGGAAGCTTGGATCCTGGAACAATGGACCAAGTGCTCCCTAAAGCTAGGGCTAGTAGAAGCAAACCACTTCCTACTATCCCTCCCTCTACAGTGGATTCAACTTCAGAGGAAGAAGAATTCCCTCCCTGTGCAGAACCTTCACCAGAGGAGCTTCAAGCAGACACTGCTGAGCTTTTGGGTGAAGGGGGGCCTGCCAGGGAGGAGCTGAGTGTGGCACAGCAAACCTGTCCCACATTAGAGGGTCTAAGACAGCAAGCTGTCAAACAGGCTAATGGGGATGTCAGTGACTCTCACAGAGTTTACTGGGAGGACAACCTCTTGTACACTGAGCATAGGGATCCTAAACCTGGAGCTGCCAGGAGATTAGTGATTCCTCAGGAGTACAGAAAGTTCCTCCTAACTCTTGCACACGACATTCCCCTAGCTGGGCATCTAGGACAAATGAAAACTTGGGACAGACTTGTTCCCTTGTTTCATTGGCCTAGGATGTCTGAGGACACAAAAGATTTTTGTAAGTCCTGTGAAACCTGTCAAGCCAGTGGCAAGACAGGTGGCACCCCAAAGGCACCCCTTATTCCACTGCCTGTGGTTGGGGTTCCCTTTGAAAGGGTAGGGGTTGACATAGTTGGCCCCCTTGACCCTCCTACTGCTTCAGGCAATAGATTCATCTTGGTGGTAGTGGACCATGCCACAAGATATCCTGAAGCTATTCCTTTAAGGACCACTACAGCTCCTACAGTGGCAAAGGCCCTCCTGGGAATATTTTCCAGGGTGGGCTTCCCAAAGGAAGTAGTATCAGACAGAGGAAGCAATTTCATGTCTGCATACTTAAAGGCCATGTGGAAGGAGTGTGGTGTAACTTACAAGTTCACTACACCCTATCATCCACAAACTAATGGACTGGTGGAGAGATTTAACAAAACTCTCAAAGGCATGATTATGGGTCTCCCTGAAAAACTCCACAGGAGATGGGATATCCTTCTGCCATGCCTCCTTTTTGCCTACAGGGAGGTACCCCAGAAAGGAGTGGGCTTCAGCCCCTTTGAACTTCTTTTTGGACACCCTGTTAGGGGTCCACTCACACTTGTAAAGGAGGGTTGGGAACAACCTTTAAAAGCTCCTAAACAGGATATTGTGGATTATGTACTTGGCCTCAGATCAAGGATGGCTGAGTACATGAAAAAGGCCAGCAAAAACCTTCAGGCCAGCCAAGAGCTCCAGAAGCAATGGCATGATCAGAAGGCTGTTTTGGTTCAGTACCAACCAGGGCAGAAAGTGTGGGTCTTGGAGCCTGTGGCCCCAAGAGCACTCCAAGATAAATGGAGTGGCCCCCACACAATTGTTGAGAAAAAGGGTGAAGTCACCTATTTAGTTGACTTAGGCACTGCAAGGAGTGGCCTTAGGGTACTCAATGTAAACCGCCTGAAAACCTACTATGACAGGGCTGATCTCACCCTGCTCATGGCAACTGATGAGGGACAGGAAGAAGACAGTGATCCTCTACCTGATCTCTTCTCTTCCACAGAACAAGATGCTCTTGTGGAAGGTGTAGTTTTGGCTGATTGTCTTACTGCTGAGCAGAAAGACCATTGCATAAATCTCCTAGATCAATTCTCTGAACTCTTCTCTACTGTGCCAGGTACCACTTCTTGGTGTGAGCACACTATAGATACTGGAGACAGTTTACCTGTCAAAAGTAAGATCTATAGGCAGCCTGACCATGTCAGGGACTGCATAAAGCAAGAGGTGCAGAAAATGTTAGAACTAGGAGTGGTTGAACACTCTGAAAGTCCATGGGCTTCTACTGTGGTACTTGTACCAAAACCCCATTCCAAAGATGGAAAGAAAGAAATGCGTTTTTGTGTAGACTATAGAGGTCTCAACTTGGTAACCAAAACTGATGCTCACCCTATACCCAGGGCAGATGAGCTCATAGATACACTGGCATCTGCCAAGTATCTAAGCACTTTTGATTTGACTGCAGGGTATTGGCAGATCAAATTGTCAGAAGATGCTAAACCTAAGACTGCATTTTCAACCATTGGAGGCCATTACCAGTTTACTGTAATGCCTTTTGGTTTGAAGAATGCACCTGCCACTTTTCAGAGGTTGGTGAATACAGTCCTGCAAGGGCTGGAAGCTTTCAGTGCAGCATATTTGGACGATATAGCTGTATTTAGCTCCAGCTGGGATGATCACCTGGTCCACCTATGGAAAGTTTTGGAGGCCCTGCAAAAGGCAGGCCTCACTATCAAGGCCTCAAAGTGCCAGATAGGGCAGGGAAAGGTGGTTTATCTGGGACACCTTGTTGGTGGGGAACAGATTGCACCACTACAAAGGAAAATCCAAACAATTATTGATTGGGTTCCCCCTACCACTCAGACTCAGGTGAGAGCCTTCCTAGGCCTCACTGGGTATTACAGGAGGTTCATTAAGAACTATGGCTCCATTGCAGCCCCTCTTAATGACCTCACATCCAAGAAAATGCCTAAAAAGGTATTATGGACAGCAAACTGTCAGAAAGCTTTTGAGGAGCTGAAGCAGGCCATGTGCTCTGCACCTGTCCTGAAAAGCCCTTGTTACTCTAAAAAATTCTATGTCCAAACTGATGCATCTGAATTAGGAGTAGGGGCAGTCCTATCACAACTTAATTCTGAGGGCCAGGATCAACCTGTTGCTTTTATTAGTAGGAGGTTGACCCCTAGAGAAAAGCATTGGTCTGCCATAGAGAGGGAGGCCTTTGCTGTGGTCTGGGCTCTGAAGAAGTTGAGGCCATACCTGTTTGGCACTCACTTCATTGTTCAGACAGACCACAAACCTCTACTTTGGCTAAAACAAATGAAAGGGGAAAATCCTAAATTGTTGAGGTGGTCCATATCCCTACAGGGAATGGACTATACAGTGGAACATAGACCTGGGAGTAGCCACTCCAATGCAGATGGACTCTCCAGATATTTCTACTTAGACAATGAAGACTCATCAGGTCATGGCTAGTCTTATTGTCCTTCGTTTGGGGGGGGATTGTGTAGGAAAGTACCATCTTGCCTGGCATGTTACCCCCATTTTGCACTGTATATATGTTGTTTTAGTTGTATGTGTCACTGGGACTCTGTTCACCAGGGCCCCAGTGCTCATAAGTGTGCCTGAATGTGTTACCTGTGTAGTGACTAACTGTCTCACTGAGGCTCTGCTAATCAGAACCTCAGTGGTTATGCTCTCTCATTTCTTTCCAAATTACTAACAGGCTAGTGACCAATTTTACCAATTTACATTGGCTTACTGGAACACCCTTATAATTCCCTAGTATATGGTACTGAGGTACCCAGGGTATTGGGGTTCCAGGAGATCCATATGGGCTGCAGCATTTCTTTTGCCACCCATAGGGAGCTCTGACAATTCTTACACAGGCCTGCCACTGCAGCCTGAGTGAAATAACGTCCACGTTATTTCACAGCCATTTTACACTGCACTTAAGTAACTTATAAGTCACCTATATGTCTAACCTTTACCTGGTAAAGGTTAGGTGCAAAGTTACTTAGTGTGAGGGCACCCTGGCACTAGCCAAGGTGCCCCCACATTGTTCAGAGCCAATTCCCTGAACTTTGTGAGTGCGGGGACACCATTACACGCGTGCACTACATATAGGTCACTACCTATATGTAGCTTCACAATGGTAACTCCGAATATGGCCATGTAACATGTCTAAGATCATGGAATTGCCCCCTCTATGCCATCCTGGCATTGTTGGCACAATTCGATGATCCCAGTGGTCTGTAGCACAGACCCTGGTACTGCCAAACTGCCTTTCCTGGGGTTTCACTGCAGCTGCTGCTGCTGCTAACCCCTCAGACAGGTTTCTGCCCTCCTGGGGTCAAGCCAGGCTTGTCCCAGGATGGCAGAACAAAGGACTTCCTCTGAGAGAGGGTGTTACACCCTCTCCCTTTGGAAAATGGTGTGAAGGCAGGGGAGGAGTAGCCTCCCCCCAGCCTCTGGAAATGCTTTCTTGGGCACAGATGTGCCCAATTCTGCATAAGCCAGTCTACACCGGTTCAGGGACCCCTTAGCCCCTGCTCTGGCACGAAACTGGACAAAGGAAAGGGGAGTGACCACTCCCCTGACCTGCACCTCCCCTGGGAGGTGTCCAGAGCTCCTCCAGTGTGCTCCAGACCTCTGCCATCTTGGAAACAGAGGTGCTGCTGGCACACTGGACTGCTCTGAGTGGCCAGTGCCACCAGGTGACGTCAGAGACTCCTTGTGATAGGCTCCTTCAGGTGTTGCTAGCCTATCCTCTCTCCTAAGTAGCCAAACCCTCTTTTCTGGCTATTTAGGGTCTCTGTCTCTGGGGAAACTTTAGATAACGAATGCAAGAGCTCATCCGAGTTCCTCTGCATCTCTCTCTTCACCTTCTGCCAAGGAATCGACTGCTGACCGCGCTGGAAGCCTGCAACACTGCAACAAAGTAGCAAAGACGACTACTGCAACTCTGTAACGCTGATCCTGCCGCCTTCTCGACTGTTTTCCTGGTGGTGCATGCTGTGGGGGTAGCCTGCCTCCTCTCTGCACTAGAAGCTCCGAAGAAATCTCCCGTGGGTCGACGGAATCTTCCCCCTGCAACCGCAGGCACCAAAAAGCTGTATTACCGGTCCCTTGGGTCTCCTCTCAGCACGACGAGCGAGGTCCCTCGAATCCAGCAACTCTGTCCAAGTGACTCCCACAGTCCAGTGACCCTTCAGTCCAAGTTTGGTGGAGGTAAGTCCTTGCCTCACCTCGCTGGGCTGCATTGCTGGGAACCGCGACTTTTGCAGCTACTCCGGCCCCCGTGCACTTCCGGCAGAAATCCTTTGTGCACAGTCCAGCCTGGGTCCACGGCACTCTAACCTGCATTGCACGACTTTCTAAGTTGGTCTCCGGCGACGTGGGACTCCTGTGTGTAACTTCGGGTGAGCACCGTTTCACGCATCCTCGTAGTGCCTGTTTCTGGCACTTCTCTGGATGCTACCTGCTGCTGAGAGGGCTCCTTGTCTTGCTCGACGTCCTCTCTCTCTCCTGGTCCAATTTGCGACCTCCTGGTCCCTCCAGGGCCACAGCAGCGTCCAAAATGCTAACCACACGATTTGCAGCTAGCAAGGCTTGTTGGCGTTCTTTCGACGGGAAAACACTTCTGCACAACTCTCCACGGCGAGTGAAATCCGTCCACCAAAGGGGAAGTCTCTAGCCCTTTTCGTTCCTGCAGAAACCTCAGCTTCTTCTGTCCAGTAGAAGCTTCTTTGCACCCACAGCTGGCATTTCCTGGGCATATGCCCATCTCCGACTTGCTTGTGACTTTTGGACTTGGTCCCCTTGTTCCACAGGTACCCTAGATTGGAAATCCACTGTTGTTGCATTGTTGGTTTGTGTCTTTCCTGCATTATTCCTCTATCACGACTTCTTTGTCTTTTGGGGAACTTTAGTGCACTTTGCACTCACTTTTCAGGGTCTTGGGGAGGGCTAATTTTCTAACTGTCACTATTTTCTAATAGTCCCAGCGACCCTCTACAGGGTCACATAGGTTTGGGGTCCATTTGTGGTTCGCATTCCACTTTTGGAGTATATGGTTTGTGTTGCCCCTATCCCTATGTGTCCCCATTGCATCCTATTGTAACTATACATTGTTCGCACTGTTTTCTAAGACTATATTGCATATTTTTGGTATTGTGTACATATAACTTGTGTATATTTGCTATCCTCACTCTGAGGGTACACTCTAAGATACTTTGGCATATTGTCATAAAAATAAAGTACCTTTATTTTTAGTATAACTGTGTATTGTGTTTTCTTATGATATTGTGCAAGTGACACTTGTGGTACTGTATTAGCTTCACACGTCTCCTAGTTCAGCCTAAGCTGCTCTGCTAAGCTACCATTATCTATCAGCCTAAGCTGCTAGACACCCTATACACTAATAAGGGATAACTGGGCCTGGTGCAAGGTGCAAGTACCCCTTGGTACTCACTGCAAGCCAGTCCAGCCTCCTACAGTGAGCACACAAACAGTCTCCTGAGAAGGGATCTGGCTACAGGTTGTTTCCCCTAGGAGCACTGCCATGAGCACAGCACGTCCAAATGGGAAGGAGTGGTCTCCCAACAATGTACTGTGTGATCCCCCAAGCAGGGGCATAACTGCTTTAACTCAGGGGCAGCTGAGAAGCCAGTTTGATGGTCAGTGCCATCTCCCTATGGTACGTGTGCAGTGTGCCTCCCCTCATGGGAAAACGAGCACCCCTTCTTTGCTGCATGGGGAGAGGGCTGATGTTTCTACAGCCGACCCTGAACTTGTCACACTGTCCTGCTATAATCTCCTCTCTGTCCACATTGGGGGGTGCATGCCCGGAAGGACACCGGTTTTGTTGCTGCAATGGGGCACTGACCCACAAGCTCAAGGCTGCATGAGCAAGAAGGCCCAGGTGCCATGCCACTCCCCCAGCACAGGGCCCCCAGAAGTGTTGTTTGTGCAAAGGCACACAGGGTGCCTGGAGTCGGAGACATACGTTATCTCCTAAGTCACCAGGAAAGGAGCGACAGACAACCTCAGCCTGCTGAACTTACCTCAGAAACCAAGGCTGGAGAAGCGCGCCCCCATCAAAGCATTGTGAGGTCCCGATGTGGGCAGCCACCTCAAAGACACAGGCAAGTCAGCCGCTCCCTTGAGGGCCTCATCCTTGGCAACAGCTCACTGTGACTCTCCGTGGCCCAGGGCGCATGTGTTGCTGTCTCAACACATGCCCACCCATGTCACACCGGTGGGTTCATTCTTCCCAGTGGCACCATGCCAGTGCTGGGCCTCGCCCCGTTCCACACTTCATGGCTGCTATTTTGGAGTGGATGTCAATCCCCCGGCTGCTGTTGGCTGCCCCCTCTCAGCTACAATCCAGCACTTGTTGTCTGTCTGAAGGGTGTACCAAAACCTGGCAGACCCTTCCCGGCCATGATTGTGTGCCAGCAACATGTTGGACACATATTCTCAATCCAGAGAGCCGGGAGCTCATAGAGAGACATCCGCCATATTGGCTCTCGTGGCAGTGTCACTAGAAGTATAGTTGTGTTGGACATTTCTGCTGAACCATGACAGCAAAGCCTTGTGAAGTTGGTACACTGAAATGAGGATTTAGGAAAATAGAAGGATCAACACTTGTTAGTGTTAACTGTATCTCTCACCTAAGGTATTCACACATTCCTTCCAACAAGATCTTGACATCTGCTCAGCAGCTATCTGTAGGTTTCTCTGGCGGACTCTTGCTACCATTCACCAAGCTGAAAAATGTATGGATTTTAGCATTACATTCCACTACTGATTCTGATCAAAGGCAAATTTCTTGTCTGTTTTTTTAATTGCTTGTTGGCTATTTTATATTGAATGCATGTTATAAACCTGTGCACTAGCCAAATGTTATCCCAACCATCGTATAATTCCATAACTGATTTAGCCTCTCTGCTCCTTAAGAGTATCTTTTTAGGAATACTGATGGGTCACAGGCCTGCTACTTCCAGGGATTTAGAGATCCAAGCTTTGCAGGAGTTTAAGCCTCTTAAGACCATAGGGGGTAATTATGACCTCCAAAGTGGCAGTCCGGCCTCAACATCATGACCCTGGCGGCTCAGTTAAACCACCGACAGGCTGCCGCCAGCCTGCAGCCTGGCGGTCCCAATGGTTGTAATCTGCCAGGGCAGCACTGCAATCAGCGCTGCCCTGGGGTTAAGAGTCCCCATCCGCCAGCCTTTCCATGGCGGTGTTAGGCTGGCAAAATGAGGGACTGGAGGGACCCCTAGTGGCCCCTGCACTGCCCATGCACCTGGTATGGGTGGTGCAGGGGTCCCCATGCACAGCCCCATCACGCATTCCACTGCCCGAATTACGGGCAGTGGAACGCGCGACGGGTGCTCCTGCACCTGCTGCACCGCCACATTGCCATCGGTTCCATTAAGGCTGGCAGAGAGTTCAGGCCGCACAGGTGATCTGATAGCGGGCTTTCATTGGCGGGCGGCCTCTACCGCCTGCCAATGTCAAAATGAGAGCTTATAGATTTAAAACTTGTTTCACTCACAGTACTATTTTAGAGGCTATGTGTTCAGGGAAAAGAGTAAAACAAGTTGGAGCCTTTTAAAGCAGAGCAACATTTCTTTCCTTTTTATCTGATTAATTGGCCTTTCAACCTTCTCTGCTTTCTCCTTCAAAGGTAGTCGACTTTCTTACCCACTCCATCTTCTGAAGCTAGGAAATATTTACTTTCTGTGGATGTGTATAGAGCCCTTACCATCTATTTGATAGAATAGCTTCCTTCCTCGATACCACATCATTTTTTTCACCACCTTTGGCTTAGTGGATGAGAGCAAACATCAAAAATATTCTACTCATAATAGAGCAATCCATTTGGCAAGTTCCATAAATGGTGACACAAAGTGAGTTTCTTTAAGTGGAGCATTGCAAGGTTGCTCAAACAGAGGTATATCCACTTCCTAGGCTACTTTCAAAGAGTCACACTGAGGCACTGGTTACGAGTTTAGATATTATTTATCACACCTGCCAAATAACAATACCACAAGATAAGTTATTTATCAGGTGCGATAAATAACAGATATTACAAGCAGGTAGTGGATAACATGTGGATTTTGTAATTTAATGCAGCAAAATCCTCATGATATGGCACATACTGTATGCTTCTTCCCCATTACATTCAACAAAGGATGAAGTATTTAATTCATCTGATAGTTATTGAATGTATTAAAAACCTAACCACTTGTAATTCCAACCTGTTGGACTTTTTTGCTTATGCAGGGTCATCCCCAATCTTTGTGTCTGCCTCCTATTTATTCTGACCTGTTGCTGTTGGTTTTTGAACTCTGAGCACTTTACCACTGCTAACCACTGCTAAAGTGCATATGCTCTCTGTGTAAATTGTATTGTTGATTGGTTTATCCATGATTAGCATATTTGATTTACTAGTAAGTCCCTAGTAAAGTACACTGGAGGTGTCAGGGCCTGTAAATCAAATGCTACTAGTGGGCCTGCAGCACTGGTTGTGCCACCCACATAAGTAGCTCTGTAATCATGTCTCAGACCTGCCACTGCAGTGTCTGTGTGTGCAGTTTTAACTGTAAATTCAAAAACGTTCCCTTTTCTTACATGTAAGGCACCCCTAAGGTAGGCCCTAGGTAGCCCCAAGGGCAGGGTGCAGTGTATGGTTAAGGTAGGACATATAGGGGGTGATTCTAACCCTGGCGGTCGGTGTTAAAGCGGCGGCCAACCCGCCAACA
Organism: Pleurodeles waltl; assembly: GCF_031143425.1. Taxonomy (NCBI): domain Eukaryota; kingdom Metazoa; phylum Chordata; class Amphibia; order Caudata; family Salamandridae; genus Pleurodeles; species Pleurodeles waltl. The sequence continues at coordinate 1,131,421,785 of NC_090448.1, forward strand.
GGCTGGCGGTAAAAAATATGGAATTCTGACCCTCGCGGGAACCGCCAACACAGACAGCCACTTTAACACTCCGCCCGCCACGGCGGTACAAACAAACAGCGCGGCGGTCACCGCCAACAGCCAGGCGGCAGACAATGTACCGCCCACACTATCACAACTCACCAATCCGCCACCTTTTCCGGGGCGGGAGCACCGCCGATAAAAACACGGCGGAAACAGACTACGAACGGGAAAACGCTCACCACTACGCACTCCAGGAGGAAGGAGGACAGCATGGAACCCGAATTAAACATCCTACCTGCTCTCGTCTACCTTCTCATCTACCACGAGTACGAAGTCCGGTGCAGACGACAACGGTGAGTACTGCACCTACGACACACGGGAGGGGGGAGGACGAAAGGTTACGGGCACACACATATGCGACCCCCCCCCCCCCCAACTATGTACACACCAATGCAGAGCAACAAGTCACAGTGACACCACCCAAACACCCCAGAAAAATGCTAGGACATAATCAAATTTGGAATAAATATTTATGTACCAAAAAGCTCCTGAAAATTATCGTACAACCATGAAAGATATTCACAAGAAAACAAATGACATACACATCAGTGTATAACTGAAGTAACAAGTCCTGCACATCCTACGAATTCATCATGTCCGTGGGCCAAAGTTTTGAGAAACAAGGGCAAAGCCCACACAGGAGACCTGAGTCCTTTGGAGAGAACACTGCAGGGGCATCAGATGTAAAAACTACAGGCACCTCAGGGGGAAGGGAAGGGGGGGGCACCACAGCCACATGAGTCCACGACGCCAGATCCACGAGGAGCCACCATGCCCACTGTACCATCCTGGGGAGTGCAAAGCCACAGTCTCCCAATGTCACTACAGTGGGTGGGCTGCCCACTGTACCATCCTGGGGAGTGCAAAGCCACAGTCTCTCAATGTCACTACAGTGGGTGGGCTGCCCACTGTACCATCCTGGGGAGTGCAAAGCCACAGTATCTCAATGTCACTACAGTGGGTGGGCTGCCCACTGTACCATCCTGGGGAGTGCAAAGCCACAGTCTCTCAATGTCTGTACAGTGGGTGGGCTGCCCACTGTACCATCCTGGGGAGTGCAAAGCCACAGTCTCTCAATGTCTCTACAGTGGGTGGGCTGCCCACTGTACCTTCCTGGGGAGTGCAAAGCCACAGTCTCTCAATGTCTCTACAGTGGGTGGGCTGCCCACTGTACCATCCTGGGGAGTGCAAAGCCACAGTCCATCAGGTGGATGACAGTCTCCACTGGTCAAGGAGGAGGCATGGTGGGCACAGTGAACCATAAACAGTGATTGAGACGGCGGTGCCCAGCGGAGCGGTGCTTGAGAAGAAGGGCCCAGCGGAGCGGTGCTTGAGAAGAAGGGCCCAGCGGAGCGGTGCTTGAGAAGAAGGGCCCAGCGGAGCGGTGCTTGAGACGGCGGGGCCCAGCGGAGCGGTGCTTGAGATGAAGGGCCCAGCGGAGCGGTGCTTGAGAGGAAGGGCCCAGCGGAGCGGTCCTTGAGACGGCGGGGCCCAGCGGAGCGGTGCTTGAGAAGAAGGGCCCAGCGGAGCGGTGCTTGAGACGGCGGGGCCCAGCGGAGCGGTGCTTGAGATGAAGGGCCCAGCGGAGCGGTGCTTGAGAGGAAGGGCCCAGCGGAGCGGTGCTTGAGATGAAGGGCCCAGCGGAGAGGTGGAGAGACAGCGGGGCCCAGCGGAGCAGTGCTTGAGAGGAAGGGCCCAGCGGAGAGGTAGAGAGACAGCGGGGCCCAGCGGAGCGGTGCTTGAGATGAAGGGCCCAGCGGAGCGGTCCTTGAGACGGCGGGGCCCAGCGGAGCGGTGCTTGAGAAGAAGGGCCCAGCGGAGCGGTGCTTGAGACGGCGGGGCCCTCTTCAGCGGTGCCTATCCTCACGGCGGGGCCCTGTTCAGCGGTGCTCTTCTCCACGGCGGGCCCTGTTCAGCGGTGCCTATCTTCACGGCGGGGCCCTGTTCAGCGGTGCTCTTCTGCACCGCGGGCCCTGTTCAGCGGTGCTCTTCTCCACGGCGGGCCCTGTTCAGCGGTGCCTATCTTCACGGCAGGGCCCTGTTCAGCGGTGCTCTTCTCCACGGCGGGCCCTGTTCAGCGGTGCTCTTCTCCACGGCGGGCCCTGTTCAGCGGTGCTCTTCTGCACCGCGGGCCCTGTTCAGCGGTGCCTATCTTCACGGCGGGGCCCTGTTCAGCAGTGCTCTTCTCCACGGCGGGCCCTGTTCAGCGGTGCCCTTCTCCACGGCGGGCCCTGTTCAGCGGTGCCTATCTTCACGGCGGGGCCCTGTTCAGCGGTGCTCTTCTGCCCCGCGGGCCCTGTTCAGCGGTGCTCTTCTCCACGGCGGGCCCTGTTCAGCGGTGCCTATCTTCACGGCGGGCCCTGTTCAGCGGTGCTCTTCTCCACGGCGGGCCCTGTTCAGCGGTGCTCTTCTGCACCGCGGGCCCTGTTCAGCGGTGCTCTTCTAAACGGCGGGCCCTGTTCAGCAGTGCTCTTCTGCACCGCGGGCCCTGTTCAGCGGTGCATATCTTCACGGCGGGGCCCTGTTCAGCGGTGCTCTTCTCCACGGCGGGCCCTTTTCAGCGGTGCTCTTCTCCACGGCGGGCCCTGTTCAGCGGTGCTCTTCTGCACCGCGGGCTCTGTTCAGCGGTGCCTATCTTCACAGCGTGGCCCTGTTCAGCGGTGCTCTTCTCCACGGCGGGCCCTGTTCAGCGGTGCTCTTCTCCACGGCGGGCCCTGTTCAGCGGTGCTCTTCTCCACGGTGGGGCCCTGTTCAGCGGTGCTCTTCTCCACGGCGGGCCCTGTTCAGCGGTGCTCTTCTCCACGGCGGGCCCTGTTCAGCGGTGCTCTTCTCCACGGCGGGCCCTGTTCAGCGGTGCTCTTCTCCACGGCGGGCCCTGTTCAGCGGTGCTCTTCTGCACCGCGGGCCCTGTTCACCGGTGCTCTTCTGCCCCGCAGGCCCTGTTCAGCGGTGCTCATCCAGCAGGTCAAGGGAGCCAGACCTGGCCTGGACTCCCTGCTCAGTCGCCCTCGGACTGTGACGTTTCTGGACCCTTCGGGGACGGACTCCTGGCCTCCTTAGTGTCCTCCTTCCCAGCTGGGATGTGACATGTGGGGTCCACCTTCTCCGCGCTCCTGCTGCCCTTCCGCTCCTTTTATGGGGCTCTCGGGCCCTTGCCTCCCCTAGATGGTGTGGGTGGTGAAGTGGCCGCACATTGCTCCTTGGGGGCAGCCCTGTCGGTCCTCGCACGGCGGCCCTTGTTTTTGCGGGTCCTCTTGCCGGGGGGGGGGCTGGACGTGTCCTTGCTGCTGATCGATGTGTCACTGCTGGCAAAGGGTGGGCTCCAGAACCCATGCACAACAGTGACACCCGAAGCTGGGCTGGTGGTGGCTGCGGTGCTCTTGGGACTCTTTGAAGATGGAGGGGGGAGCTCATCGGAGGGAAAGAGGTCAAGGTTAGCCATGAAAAGTTTTTTAGGGCCAAGGTAAAGGGTAGGAGAAGTGGAGATGGAAGTGGAGGTAGAGGAGGTGGTTGTAGGAGAGTCAGGTGTCCTGTCATTGGGTGAAGGTGCTGGTGCTGTAGGCTGTCGTGAGGTGGATGGCTGTTGGGTGGGTGTCTGCCTGCGTTTGTGTGTCTTGGAAGAGGGGGTGACAGACACAGTGGGAGAGGACACAGGGGACGTGTAAATGGCAGTGGGGGTGGTGACTGCACGAGTGTGGACTGTACTGGAGGGTGAGGTGGTGATGGAAGCACTGGCTGATGTTGGGGTGCATGCAGGTGTGAGTGTAGACGTCACAGGGAGGGAGGAGGGAGACGAGGAGGAGGGGGACACAGGGGTGGCAGTGGCTGTTGGCATGTCTGCATCTGGGTGTTGCTTGGGTGAGTGTTTGTGGGATCTGTGGTGCTTGTGTTTGGATGAGCTGCTCTTGGGTGTTGAGGTGTGTGCAGGCTGGTCTGATGGTGTGGATGGGATAGGCTGAGGAACAGGAGACAGAGAAAGGCTGGAGGCTGTAAGAAGAGGGAGGCTGGAAACAGGGACAATGGCTGCCGTCAGTGCTGAGGCCAGAGCAGTGAGCGCTCGTTGATGGGCAGCCTGACCCGAATGAATGCCCTCCAGGTACGCATTGCTCTGTTGCACCTCCCTTTGCACACCCTGGATGGCATTCAAAAGGGTCGTCTGCCCAACAATGAGCGTCCTTACCAGGTCAATGAGCTCCGCACTGAGGGCAGCAGGGGCAACAGGGGCAGGGGCTGAGGTGCCTGGGGCGAAGGAGACGCGCGCCTTCCTGGGCGAATGGGCACGGAGCGAAGACTGAGGGGCTGCTGGGAGGGCGGGGCTGGTGCGCTGGGTGGCGGCTGTACCTGTAGAGGCGGGGGGCACGGATGTGGCCGCCACCGCTAGGGAGCTCCCATTCGAGGACGTGTCGCTGTCGCTGCTCTCACCAGCGGTCCCCGTCGTGGTGCTCCCCTCGCCCTCCGGATCACTGGTGCCCTCGGTGTCTGTTCCTGGGCCCACCGGGGCCTTGTGTCCTGCAGCTCCCTCGTGCTCCGATGCCAAATCTCCTCCGCCTGATGATGCTAATGCACACATGCACAAGAAGATGAAGAGAAAGGGTGGGGGGAGAAAAAAGAAGACCAGGTTGAGTGCATGCAATGTCAACACCGTTGGCGGAGAGAACAGACACAGGAGCCTAATGCACTAAGCCGCGCATTCGGGGTACACTACTCAGTACTACTGACTAGGACAACAGGCCAAGAGACGTCAAACGCGCACATGGGAGATGCTGGACCTTCAATGGCTGTACTTGTCACCCTACAGAGGTGGGGGCCGGGGGCACAGGGCCATGCCTAAGGGAGAGGACTACACTACAGAAAGCGCCCTGGCCTAATGTCACCCACAGCCCTCCTCCCCCACCCAGACGCCTCCACTGCGCAGAAAGATAGGAGAATGTGCTGATACTCACCCCCTTGTGTCTGCTGTGATGTCTTAAAGCGCCCATCCAATTCTGGGTAGGCCACCGCCAGGATCCGGGACATCAGGGGGGTCATGGTGCGACTGGCACCCCTCCTAGGTTGGGAGGCCATCCCCAGCAGTGTTTCTGCGGTCTTCCTTGTTCCGCGGCGGATGTCCTCCCACCTCTTGCGGCAGTGGGTGCCCCGTCTGTTGTGGACCCCCAAGTTCCGGACTTCCTTGGCGATGGCACGCCAAATCTCGATCTTCTGATGGGCGCTGACCTATTTGACATGTACAGGGTGGAAAGGAGGAAATCATCAATGACCTGCATGTTAGATGTGATTGGCCCCCCCCACCAACTTTGCCATATGGCACATGCTCTCATCTGTCGGGCGTTGCACTCCTCATTCGCCCCCCACCACACAAACTTACATCCACCCCAATCCACACAGGCATAGCCCATTCCATGTGCACCGGGTGTACTCACTTGTTGGTCTGGAGGACCGTAGAGTAGCGCATACTGGGGGAGGACCCCATCCACGAGCTTCTCCAACTCTTCAGACGTGAAGGCAGGGGCCCTTTCCCCAGTCGCAGCAGCCATTGTATCTCCCAGACCGAGGTCACAGCAGCACTTGCAGTATAGGTCCTCTCCTGTGGATGATCAGGTCTCGAGTGATTAAGCAGATAGAAAATGGCGGTCACGCCCGCGGCGGTGCGTACCGCGGTGGTGGGTACCGCGACCGCCGGCGCACATCGTCATTGGCTCCTGAAACCCATAGGCTTCAATGTTAACCAATGCGGCTTTGCGCCGCGGTCTTCGACTGCCTACCGCCACGGTGTGCCCCGCCAGCGCATTGACCTCACATCCCATTGTCCCACTTCACAGGTCAGGCAGCCGCCATTTCAAGGGCCTACATGGCTTAATTTTGACTGCGACACACAGGCCTAGGCCTTGCATTGCCACACATACACGCCTTTCAACCCATTGCCATTCTTTAACTGTGCAAGCTGTCTGTACGTACCTGTGGTTTGGCTGACTCTGTGCTCCATGTTGTCCTTCCTAGGCACCGTCCGCTGGGACTTGCGATGAGAAGGAGGAATCCTCGCGTGTACCGACCGCTGGTGGACCTGTCGACAATGGAAGAACGCCATATAATACTTCGATACAGACTTGACCGTGCCACTATCCATGAACTGTGTGCCCAGCTGGAGCCAGCCCTGATGTCCCCCATCCGCCAACCCACAGGGATTCCCCCTCTGGTGCAGGTTTTGTCAGTCCTCCATTTTTTGGCAACTGGGTCATTCCAGACCACAGTGGCCATGTCATCTGGAATGTCTCAGCCTATGTTTTCAAAGATTTTGAGCAGAGTGTTGTCTGCCCTGATGAAACTCATGCGGAGCTACATCATTTTCCCAGAGGAGGGTGACTTGCCTACAGTGAAGGGTGATTTCTATGCCCTTGGACATATCCCCAACATCATTGGTGCCATTGATGGGACCCATGTGGCTTTGGTACCCCCAAAAGACAATGAGCAGGTGTACCGAAACAGAAAAAGTTATCATTCGATGAATGTCCAGGTGGTCTGTTTGGCTGACCAGTACATCTCCCATGTAAATGCCAAGTTCCCAGGGTCAGTGCATGACGCGTATGTGATGCGAAATAGCAGCATCCCCTATGTGATGGAGCAGCTACAGAGACAACGTGTGTGGCTAATAGGTGACTCTGGTTACCCCAGCCTGCCTTGGCTACTGACCCCAGTAAGGAATCCCCGGACCAGGGCAGAGGAACGGTACAATGAGGCCCATGGGCGAACTAGGAGGATCATCGAAAGGACCTTTGGCCTCCTGAAGGCCAGGTTTAGGTGCCTGCATATGACTGGGGGATCCCTGGTGTACTCACCAAAGAAGGTGTGCCACATCATCGTGGCCTGCTGTATGCTTCACAATCTGGCATTGCGACGTCAGGTTCCTTTCCTGCAGGAGGATGGTGCAGATGGTGGTGTTGAAGCAGCTGTGGAGCCTGCGGAGAGTGAAGAGGAGGAAGACTCAGAGGACGACACAGACAACAGGGACAGAGTAATAGAACAGTATTTCCAGTAGCACACAGGTAATAATCACCCATGCCATTTTACATTTCCTGAAAGCCTCCTGCATCTCAACTTTGTCGGTTTCCCCCCAGACCTATGAACATGATGTTTGATTTTCCCTTCCCTTTTCTGTGCTGTATGAGCCACTGCGTGACCTCGGCTTGGTTGGCCCATGGACTAATGCTAAGTTACCTCAGTATGTGTAATTCACAATGTTAATAATACGTAATTGATATGTAATGTGACATACATTTGTAAATAAGACAGGCTGAGTCCTGATTGATTTCAGTGCAATGTGTGATTTATTATTAGTGCATAGATATTGGTACATGATAGTGAAACAGTGATGGGTGGGGGTGGAGTAATGTCCATGGCGGAGTCCAGTTCTCAGTCTCACAGGTGCATTGTCCATATGCCTGTGGCAGGATGGAGCAGGGGCAGTTCAAGGTTTGACAGGGTGGCAATGTGGAACAGTGGGAGGACTTCAGGGGGTATGTGATGCTGGCGGGGGACTTGACATCCTACTCTGTCGTTTTTTTTTATCTCAGGCTCCTTTTGCGGGGCGGTTGTTGTTCAGCAGGAGGTGGGGTTCTGGTGGGCTGTCGTTGTGGTGGGGCCTCCTGTCCACTAGCGCCGGCGGAGGTGGTAGGCTGTTCCTGTTCCTGGCTAGTGACAGGGGCCCTGTGTGATGCCACATGGTCCCGAAACGTGTCCTCTATACGGTTCAGGGGCTGGACTATGCTCCCCATAGCGGTTGAGATGTTGCTGAGTTGGTCGCTGAACCCCATGTAGCGTTGCTCCTGCTGTGCCTGGATCTCCTGGAACCTGGCCAGTACCGTCGCCATCGTCTCTTGTGAGTGGTGGTAGGCTGCCATGATGGTGGTGAGGGCCTCTTGGAGAGTGGGTTCCCTGGGCCTCTCCTCCCCCCCGTCGCACAGCAGCCCTCCGAGTTGCCCTGTTTCCCTGGACCTCTGTCCCCTGGACGGTGTGCCCACTCCCACTGCCCCCAGGTCCCTGTTGTTGTTGGGTTGGTGGGTTACCCTGGGGGCCCTGTAGTGGTAGACACACCGCTGCTTGACCTGTCCTAGAGACAGAGGCATGGGCCCGCTGGGTGGGAGCTGTGCTGTTGTTCCCAGAGGGGGTTGGGTCTGCAGTGGCCTGTGTCTGGGTGAGGGGAACCGACTGCCCAGAGGTCCCAGATGGTCCGGGCTGGTCGTCAGGTTCCAGGTCGACAGAGCTGCTGTCATCACTAGGGGCCTGTTCCGGGGGTGGGATGGACATTTCTGGTCCCTCCTGACCGGTGTGTTGTCGTTCGGGTCCTGCATGGGGTAAGAGGGTATGGTTATTGTTTCTGTGTGTGCATTAGCTTGCGTTTTATGGGTGCCCTTGTCCCCCAGTGCTGGCATTCCCTTGGGGGAGGTGTTGTGAGGGTGTTTTGTGTGGGGGGGGGTGATGGGTATGTGCAGTGGTCATGCTTAGGTGATGGGTGTCCATAGTTTGGGGGTGGCATGCAGGGGTTGGTGTTGGGTGGGTTGTGCTGGGGAGACATTCTCAGGGAGGATGTGTGCTGGGGGGTTGGGGGTGAGGGTGGGGGTTAGCATGCTGGGGGGGGGGTGAAGTGGTTGGCCTTGTACTTACCAGAGTCCATTCCTCCGTGTACTCCAGCGAGGCCATCAGGATGCAGGATGTTGAGTACCTCTTGCTCCCATGTTGTGAATTCGGGTGGAGTGGGTGGGGGTCCCCCGCCAGTCTTCTGCACTGCGATGTTGTGTCGCGAGACCATCGAGCGCACCTTCCCCCGTAGGTCGTTCCATCGTTTGCGGATGTCCTCTCGATTTCTGGGATGCTGTCCCACCGCGTTGACCCTGTCCACGATCCGCTGCCAGAGCTCCGCCTTCCTTGCTATGGTGGTGTGCTGGACCTGTGAGCCGAAGAGCTGGGGTTCCACTCTTATGATCTCCTCCACCATGACCCGGAGTTCTTGGTCCGAAAAAGCGTGGGTGCCTTTGTGGTGCCATGGGGTGGTGTGTATGAGGTGTGGGGTGGAGTATGTGATGATGTGTGTGTTGGTGTGTGGTGCTTTGTGCTTCTATGTGGTGTGTGTGATGTTGCGGTGTGCCTCTGTGTGTCTGGCTCTCTATTCTCTGATGTGTCTCTCTCTCTCCTTCGTCTCTGGTTTTTGTTGGTAGGGGTTTGTGGGTGATGTGGGTGTGTGTTATATATGGTATTGGATGTGTGGGAGTGGTGTGTGTATGTGTTTCAGGTGTGTGCTTTTCAAATTGTCCAATGTGGTAGGGGTTTGTAAAGGTGTGTGTATTTTGAGCGCGGCGGTGTGTACCGCCAATGGAATACCGCGGTTGAATGACCGCCGCGTGGATTTGCGGGTCATAATGGGATGGGCGTATTTCTGTTGGCGTGGCGGTGGAGGTTTGGTCTTCTCCAGTTTACCGCTGGCCGCTGATGTGGCGGACTGCAGTGGAGGGCGGATTTTCGGAGGTTTTGCAGTTGTGGGTCAGAATGTCCGTGGCGGCTGACCGCGGCCGCGGCGGTATTGTGGCGGCCTTCTGACCGGCGGTAAGCGGCTTTTACCGCCGAGGTCAGAATGACCCCCATAGTAATGTGTTTTATATGTCCTGACAGTGACATATTGCTAAATTTGTTTTTCACTGTTGCAAGGCCTGTCCCTCTCATAGGTTAACATGGGGGCTACCTTTAAATCTGATTAAAGTGTAGATTCCCTTTGGGAGCAGATGGACATGTGTATATTGGGGTCTCTGAGCTCACAATTTAAAAATACATCTTTTAGTAAAGTTGATTTTGAGATAGTGTGTTTGAAAATGCTACTTTAAGAAAGTGAGCATTTTCTTGCTTATACCACTTCTGTGACTCTGCCTGTTTGTGGATTCCCTGTCTGGGTCAGTTTGACAGTTGGGCTGGTTGCACCTCACACTAGACACTGACACAAAGGGAGCTGGGGTGTAGTCTGCATTTCCTGATGAGCCATCTGTGCTAGGAGGGAGGGGAGGAGTGGTCACTTACATCTGAAAGGGCTATGCCTGTCCTCACACAATGCCCTCTCCGACCCCCTGGTGAGTGTCTGGGGCCTGGCCTGGGGAAGGCAGGATTTCACATTCAAAAGAGACTTTACTTGAAGTAGGCCTACTTCAAAGGAGAAATTGGGTATTAGAAGGGCACCCAAAACCACAGAACTAAGAACACTTCTGGAAACAAGAGGAACCTCTGCGTGGAGAAGAGCTGAACAGCTGAGGAGAAGTGCAGACCTGCCTGTGTCTGTGCTTTGTGGAGCTATCCTGCAGTTGCTACTTCTGCCAGAGTAAGAGGGCAAAGACTGGACTTTGTGTGCCTTCCATCTTGAGAAATCTCCAAGGGCTTGATTTAGAGCTTGCCTCCTGTTGTTTGAAGTCTCAGGGACAGCAAAGACTTCTCTCTGTCAGCACCTGGAGTCTCTGGAGACTCCTGCTCTGCCAAGTGGTGCCCTATCCAGTCCCTGGGCCCTTGAAAGGAAAGCTGGTGGAAATCCAAGGAAATCGGCTTCGGATGACTTCGGACGGATGCTGTTGCTGAATCCGGAAACGCCACCTGCAACCAACTCTGTGATCTTCGCTGGAACACGACGACCTTCGCAGGCCCGACGACACTGCAGCCCCGCTGAAGTCCGCGACTCCGTAGAAGTTGCCACACCTCGTCGTGACCGACACCGCTCGGAGTGCGCGGATTCAACGTTTCACACAGACGCCGCGATCTCCGACTTCGCACATCGACTTGTTTTCACTCTTCACCAAAGGTCCTGTAATTGGGGGTCTACGTGACTCCGTGTCCGGTGCCGCTGGTGTCGGCTTGTTGGGAACGACTCCGTCACGACACCGTGTTAACACCTCACCGAAGCATTTTGTGCTTCTAAGCGCTATTTTTGAGTTTAATCTTTAAAAATTAATAACTTGACTTGTGTATGTCGGATTGTTGTCGTTTTGGTCTTGTTTTATTTAGATAAATATTTCCTATTCTTCTAAACTGGTGTTGTGTCATTTTGTAGTGTTTTCATTACGTTACTGTGTGTGTTGGTACAAATACTTTACATCTAGTACTCTGAAGTTAAGCCTACTGCTCTGGCAAGCTACCAAGTGAGTAAGCAGGGGTTAGCCTGGGGTGATTCTCTTTTACCCTGAGTAGAGTGAGGGTCCTTGCTTTAACAGGGGGTAACCTGACTGTCAACCAAAGATCCCATTTCTAACACAACCCATGCATGAACAGGGGTTTACGAATGGGTAAAAATATACAGAGCAACTCCTCATCGGGAGCTGAGAGTATTTGCAATGCAGCAAGTTGGTCCTCTTCCCATATGTTTATGACACATTATCACTTACAGGTTGGAAGGAGTTTTCGGCTCACTTAACTCATAAAATGTACTTTTTTGGTTATATTCATTAAAGAGAGGACCAATCAAAGCTATTTGCTTTATCATATGTTTAATTTCTTAATCTCTATGGCACCTATTTTTAAAAACATGGCTTTTGCCTCAGGCTGTTAGGAACGGGATTAGAAAGATGCACATGAAGAAAACGACCCAGTTACTTACATGTATTCTTCGTTACTCTGTATTCTGGTCTTCCTCATCACAGTCCTAAGTTACCCAGATCTCCGCCTCCTTAGTTGTTTCCTCTAACGTCCCATTTGTTGTTCTTGGTATTGTGCTTTGTGTGGAAATACTTTTGTGTATAGTTGTGGTCCTGAACTGGCATGGTTGGAAAGAGAGAGAAAAGGAGCGATCTGTTGGGAGGTCATTTTTATTGTCATTCAATATCTGAATGTCCCATTTGTGAGATGTAAGGAAGCGGTTGTATTGATTAGATATTTGGGGCCTGCTGTGTATAGACTGTGTTAAAGTCCTTCAAAATAGTCTCATAATGTGTGACAGATTTCTCCAGTTATTCCATGCATGTTCATTTGGTGATGTTTGGCTGTACAGTGCTGGTGATAGACAAAACTCTTAGCGGAGATGTCTTATGTGACTTTTAAAGGTTTAAGTTACACTTTGGTGCTGACCATTGCATATTATGGTTTCATTATTAATGTACGCCATAAATCTTATACATGGAAATACATAATTTTTGAATGCCACAACAAATCATAAGTCGTCCCTTTTGTTGCTTAGGTGCATAATAAAAGAAGTTTGCTGGCTGAGTTGTTTGCAATTCGTGAGTTATAAGCTGGGGATTGAGCAGAGGGTGCAACTGTTTTCTGAGCTCTGTTGCCAGGATGCTGGTGATGCAGCTAACTAGAAAAGAACCAAGGCCCAGATGTATACTTTTTAATGCAAAACCGCCATAACGCGGTTTTGCATGAAAAGGTTTACAACCAGCTAGCGCCATTCCAAGACGCCGGCCGGGCATCATATTTATGGAATGACAGTAGCTGGTAGTAAGGCCCGGCTAGCGTCATAAAAAAGGATGCTAGCTGGGTGGGGGAGGAGTAGATAGAACAGGAGACTGTTCGTCAAAGGATGACGCTAGTCTGGTTAGAGGCATAAAAATTGCTCTATCCAGACTAGCATCATTTTTTGATGTACAACCCCCATGGACATGACTCCTATCTTAGTAAAGACAGAAGTCATGCCCACCACCCCAAAGGCGATGCCCAGGGGACATATGTCTCCTGGGCGTGGCCATTGGGCCCAGTGCCATATAGGGGGGGCAAACTTAGGCCCCTCTATGGCACTTAAAAAACAATTGAAAATACTTACCTGTACTTGTAGGAAAGTACCATCTTGCCTGGCATGTTACCCCCATATTTCACTGTATATATGTTGTTTTAGTTGTATGTGTCACTGGGACCCTGCCAGCCAGGGCCACAGTGCTCATAAGTGTGCCCTGTATGTGTTACCTGTGTTAAGACTAACTGTCACACTGAGGCTCTGCTAATCAGAACCTCAGTGGTTATGCTCTCTCATTTCTTTCCAAATTGTCACTAACAGGCTAATGACCAATTTTACCAATTCATATTGGCTTACTGGAACACCCTTATAATTCCCTAGTATATGGTACTAAGGTACCCAGGGTATTGGGGTTCCAGGAGATCCCTATGGGCTGCAGCATTTCTTTTGCCACCCATAGGGAGCTCTGACAATTCTTAAACAGGCCTGCCACTGCAGCCTGAGTGAAATAACGTCCACGTTTTTTCACAGCCATTTTACACTGCACTTAAGTAATTTATAAGTCACCTATATGTCTAACCTTTACCTGGTAAAGGTTGGGTGCTAAGTTACTTAGTGTGTGGGCACCCTGGCACTAGCCAAGGTGCCCCCACATTGTTCAGGGCCAATTCCCGGGACTTTGTGAGTGCGGGGACACCATTACACGCGTGCACTACATATAGGTCACTACCTATGTGTAGCTTCACAATGGTAACTCCGAATATGGCCATGTAACATGTCTAAGATCATGGAATTGCCCCCACTATGCCATCCTGGCATTGTTGGCACAATCCCATGATCCCACGGGTCTCTAGCACAGACCCGGGTACTGCCAAACTGCCTTTTCAGGGGTTTCACTGCAGCTGCTGCTGCTGCCAACCCCTCAGACAGGTTTCTGCCCTCCTGGGGTCCAGCCAGGCTTGGCCCAGGAAGGCAGAACAAAGGACTTCCTCAGAGAGAGGGTGTTACACCCTCTCCCTTTGGAAAATGGTGTTAAGGCAGGGGAGGAGTAGCCTCCCCCAGCCTCTGGAAATGCTTTCATGGGCACACATGGTGCCCATTTCTACATAAGCCAGTCTACACCGGTTCAGGGACCCCTCAGCCCTGCTCTGGCGCGAAACTGGACAAAGGAAAGGGGAGTGACCACTCCCCTGACCTGCACCTCCCCTGGGAGGTGCCCAGAGCTCCTCCAGTGTGCTCCAGACCTCTGCCATCTTGGAAACAGAGGTGCTGCTGGCACACTGGTCTGCTCTGAGTGGCCAGGGCCATCAGGTGACGTCAGAGACTCCTTCTGATAGGCTCCTTCAGGTGTTGCTAGCCTATCTTCTCTCCTAAGTAGCCAAACCCTCTTTTCTGGCTATTTAGGGTCTCTGCTTTGGGGATTTCCTTAGATAACGAATGCAAGAGCTCATCAGAGTTCCTCTGCATCTCTCTCTTCACCTTCTGCCAAGGAATCGACTGCTGACCGCGCTGGGAGCCTGCAAAACTGCAACAAAGTAGCGAAGACGACTACTGCAACTCTGTAACGCTGATCCTGCCGCCTTCTCGACTGCTTTCCTGGTGGTGCATGCTGTGGGGGTAGTCTGCCTCCTCTCTGCACTAGAAGCTCTGAAGAAATCTCCCGTGGGTTGACGGAATCGTCCCCCTGCAACCGCAGGCACCAAAGAACTGCATCACCGGTCCTCTGGGTCTCCTCTCAGCACGACGAGCGAGGTCCCTTGAATCCCGAAAATCTGTACAAGTGACTCCCCCAGTCCAGTGACTCTTCAGTCCAAGTTTGGTGGAGGTAAGTCCTTGCCTCCCCACGCCAGACTGCATTGCTGGGAACTGCGTCTTTTGCAGCTACTCCGGCTCCTGTGCACTTTCCGAGGCAATCCTTTGTGCACACCCAAGCCTGGGTCCACAGCACTCTAACCTGCATTGCACGACCTCCTGAGTTGCCCTCCGGCGGGGTGGGACTCCTTTGTGCAACTTCGGGTGAGCACTGTTTCACTCCACTTTGTAGTGCCTGTTCCGGCACTTCTGGGGGTGCTGCCTGCTTTTGAGAGGGCTCCTTGTCTTGCCGAGCGCCCTCTCTGTCCCCTGACGCAATTGGCGACATCCTGGTCCCTCCTGGGCCACAGCAGCATCCAAAAACCTTAACCGCACAACTTGCAGCTAGCAAGGCTTGTTTGCAGTCTTTCTTCAGGAAAACACTTTTGTATGACTCTCCATGGTGTGGGACATCCATCCTCCTAAGGGGAAGTTTCTAGCCCTTGTCATTCCTGCAGAATCCTCAGCTTCTACTGCCTAGTAGCAGCTTCTTTGCACCCACAGCTGGCATTTCCTGGGCATCTGCCCACTCTCGACTTGGTCGTGACTTTTGGACTTGGTCCCCTTGTTCCACAGGTACCCTCGTCTGGAAATCCATCATTGTTGCATTGCTGGTTTTGGTCTTTCCTGCAGAATTCCCCTATCACGACTTCTGTGCTCTTTGGGGAACTTTAGTGCACTTTGCACTCACTTTTCAGGGTCTTGGGGTGGGCTATTTTTCTAACCCTCACTGTTTTCTTACAGTCCCAGCGACCCTCTACAAGGTCACATAGGTTTGGGGTCCATTCGTGGTTCGCATTCCACTTTTGGAGTATATGGTTTGTGTTGCCCCTATCCCTATGTATCCCCATTGCATCCTATTGTAACTATACATTGTTTGCACTGTTTTCTAATACTATACTGCATATTTTTGGTATTGTGTACATATATCTTGTGTATATTTGCTATCCTCATACTGAGGGTACTCACTGAGATACTTTGGCATATTGTCATAAAAATAAAGTACCTTTATTTTTAGTATATCTGTGTATTGTGTTTTCTTATGCTATTGTGCATATGACACTAGTGGTACTGTAGGAGCTTCACTTGTCTCCTAGCTCAGCCTAAGCTGCTCTGCTAAGCTACCATTATCTATCAGCCTAAGCTGCTAGACACCCTATACACTAATAAGGGATACCTGGGCCTGGTGCAAGGTGTAAGTACCCCTTGGTACTCACTACAAGCCAGTCCAACCTCCTACATTGGTTGTGCAGCGGTAGGATAAGTACTTTGTAACTACTTACCACTTTTGTCATTGTACTTTTCATAAGAGAAAAATATACAAAACAAGTTCAGTGTATGTACACCTAACAAAAAAGTTTTGCTTTTTCTTTTCTCACTTCTTTTCTAAGTGCTGAAAAGTACCTCTAAACTTTCTACAACGTTCTTAAGAAGTTTTAAAAGTTTTTTTCTGTCTTTCCAAAAGTTCTGAAAAACTTGTTTCTCACTTTTTCTATCCCTTAAACACTTTCTAAAATGTCTGGCACAGGCCAAACTGTTGATCTGTCCAAACTTGCTTATGATCACCTTAGCTGGAAAGGAGCAAGGAGTCTCTGCATAGAAAGAGGTTTAAGTGTAAGGAAGAATCCCTCTAGAGAACTGTTGGTTAATATGCTTGTTGAACAGGATAAGGCCAAAGGTGCCACTTCTGTTGAGAAATTAGCTGATGGTTCCCAATCTGACCCTGGGGCACCCCTAGCAAAAGATTTAGAGAAGAAACTTCCTAGCCTGCCCATTATCAGACAACCTAGCATAGCTGGTACTGATGTAGAGTCACACCATACTGATAGTGTTGTCTCACATCACAGTAAGAGTATTCCTTCTCATCATAGTAGAAGTGATGTTTCTGTTAGCCAAGCTGTTAGGGTGCCATCTGTTAGGGACAGGTCTCCTTCTGTTCATTCTCACCATACTTCTGTTTCAAGGCATGTCCCACCCACCCACCCTGATGACAGAGTGTTAGAAAGGGAGCTCAATAGATTGAGAGTGGAAAAAAACATGACTGAAGCTCAAGAAGCAACAGCTGGATTTGGATAGACAGTCCTTAGAAGTGGAAAGAGAAAGACTGAAATTAGGTTTAGAAACCCATGGTGGCAGCAGCAGTATTCCCCATAGTCATCCTGCAAAAGAGCATGATTCTAGGAATCTGCACAAGATAGTTCCCCCTTATAAAGAGGGGGATGACATTAACAAGTGGTTTGCTGCACTTGAGAGGGCCTGTGTTGTACAGGATGTCCCTCAAAGGCAGTGGGCTGCTATCCTATGGCTATCATTTAGTGGAAAGGGTAGGGATAGGCTCCTTACTGTGAAAGAAAGTGAAGCCAATGATTTTAAAGTTCTTAAGAATGCACTCCTAGATGGTTATGGCTTAACCACTGAACAGTACAGGATGAAGTTCAGAGAAACCAAAAAGGAGTCTTCACAAGACTGGGTAGACTTTGTTGACCATTCAGTGAAGGCCTTGGAGGGGTGGTTACATGGCAGTAAAGTTACTGATTATGAAAGCCTGTATAACTTAATCCTGAGAGAGCATATACTTAATAACTGTGTGTCTGATTTGTTGCACCAGTACCTGGTGGACTCTGATCTGACCTCTCCCCAAGAATTGGGAAAGAAGGCAGACAAATGGGTCAGAACAAGGGTGAACAGAAAAGTTCATACAGGGGGTGACAAAGATGGCAAGAAGAAGGATGGTAAGTCTTCTGACAACGGTGGGGATAAATCTAAAAATGAGTCTTCATCAGGCCCACAAAAACACTCTGGTGGGGGTGGTGGGTCCAAATCCTCTTGAAATCAAAACAAAGAAAAGAAACCATGGTGCTATTTATGTCAAATAAAAGGCTATTGGACAACAGATCCCAGTTGTCCAAAGAAAAGCACCAAGCCTCCTACCACTACAACCCCTGCTGCTACACCTAGTGCCCCTAGTAATAGCAGTGGTGGTGGGAGCAAACCTACTAATGGCCAATCCAAGGGAGTAGCTGGGCTCACTTTTGGTAACTTAGTTGGGGTTGGTCTTGTTAGGGAGACCACAGAGGCTGTGTTAGTCTCTGAGGGGGCTATTGATTTAGCCACCTTAGTTGCTTGTCCCCTTAACATGGATAAGTACAAGCAACTACCCCTAATAAATGGTGTTGAGGTTCAGGCCTACAGGGACACAGGTGCCAGTGTTACAATGGTAATAGAGAAACTGGTCCAACCTGAACAACACCTACTTGGTCACCAGTATCGAGTAACCGATGCTCACAACAACACACTTAGCCACCCCATGGCTGTTGTAAATCTCAACTGGGGGGGGGGGGGGGGTTACTGGTCCAAAGAAAGTTGTGGTTGCCTCAGATTTACCTGTAGACTGTCTACTTGGAAATGATTTAGAGACATCAGCTTGGTCAGATGTGGAGTTGGAGGCCCATGCAGCAATGCTGGGCATTCCAGGGCATATTTTGCTTTAACCAGGGCTCAGGCCAAAAAGCAAAAAGGACAGGGTGACTTGGATCCTGGAAGAATGGACCAAGTGCTCCCTAAAGCTAGGGCTAGTAGAAGTAAAGCACTACCTACTATCCCTCCCTCTACAGTGGATTCTTCTTCTGAGGAAGAAGAATTTCCACCCTGTGCAGAACCTACACCAGAGGAGCTGGAAGCAGACACTGCTGAGCTTTTGGGCGAAGGGGGGCCTGCCAGGGAGAAGCTGAGTGTGGCACAGCAGACCTGTCCCACACTAGAGGGTCTAAGGCAGCAAGCTGTCAAACAAGCAAATGGGGATGTCAGTGACTCTCACAGAGTTTACTGGGAGGACAACCTCTTGTACACTGAAGCAAGGGATCCAAAACCTGGAGCAGCCAGGAGATTGGTGATTCCTCAGGAGTACAGAAAGTTCCTCCTAACTCTAGCCCACGACATTCCCTTAGCTGGACATTTAGGGCAAATGAAAACTTGGGACAGGCTTGTCCCCTTGTTTCATTGGCCTAGAATGTCAGAGGACACAAAGGAATTTTGTAAGTCCTGTGAAACCTGTCAAGCCAGTGGCAAGACAGGTGGCACTCCAAAGGCACCCCTTATTCCACTGCCTGTGGTTGGGGTTCCCTTTGAAAGTGTAGGGGTTGACATAGTTGGCCCCCTTGACCCTCCTACTGCTTCAGGCAATAGGTTTATCTTGGTGGTAGTGGACCATGCCACCAGATATCCTGAAGCAATTCCTCTAAGGACCACTACAGCTCCTGCAGTGGCAAAGGCCCTCCTGGGAATCTTTTCCAGGGTGGGCTTCCCAAAAGAGGTGGTATCAGACAGAGGAAGCAATTTCATGTCTGCTTACTTAAAGGCCATGTGGAAGGAGTGTGGTGTTACATACAAGTTAACTACACCCTATCATCCACAAACAAATGGACTGGTGGAGAGATTTAATAAAACTCTCAAAGGCATGATTATGGGACTCCCTGAAAAACTCCGCAGGAGATGGGATCTCCTGTTACCTTGCCTCCTTTTTGCTTACAGGGAGGTACCCCAAAAAGGAGTGGGCTTCAGCCCCTTGGAACTCCTATTTGGACACCCTGTGAGAGGTCCTCTAACACTTGTTAAGGAGGGTTGGGAACAACCTTTAAAAGTTCCAAAGCAAGACATAGTGGACTATGTACTTGGCCTCAGATCAAGGATGGCTGAGTACATGAAAAAGGCCAGTAAAAACCTTCAGGCCACCCAAGAGCTCCAAAAGCAATGACATGACCAGAAGGCTGTTTTGGTTCAGTACCAACCAGGGCAGAAAGTGTGGGTCTTGGAGCCTGTGGCCCCAAGAGCACTCCAAGATAAATGGAGTGGACCCCACACAATTGTTGAGAAGAAGGGTGAAGTCACCTACTTAGTTGACTTAGGCACTGCCAGGAGTCCCCTTAGGGTGCTCCATGTCAATCGCCTGAAACCCTACTATGACATGGCTGATCTCACCCTGCTCATGGCAACAGATGAGGGACAGGAAGAAGAGAGTGACCCTCTCCCTGATCTCTTCTCTTCCACAGAACAAGATGCTCTAGTGGAAGGTGTAGTGTTGGCAGATTGTCTTACTGCTGAGCAGAAAGACCACTGCATAAATCTCCTGGGTCAGTTTTCTGAACTCTTCTCTACTGTGCCAGGCACCACTTCTTGGTGTGAGCACACTATAGATACTGGAGACAGCTTGCCTGTCAAAAGTAAGATCTATAGGCAGCCAGACCATGTCAGAGACTGCATAAAGCAAGAAGTGCAGAAAATGCTTGAACTGGGAGTGGTTGAGCACTCTGAAAGTCCATGGGCCTCTCCTGTGGTACTTGTACCAAAACCTCATTCCAAGGATGGAAAGAAGGAAATGCGGTTTTGTGTAGACTATAGAGGTCTCAACCAAGTAACCAAAACTGATGCTCACCCTATACCCAGGGCAGATGAGCTAATAGATACACTGGCATCTGCCAAGTATCTAAGCACTTTTGATTTGACTGCAGGGTATTGGCAAATCAAGTTATCAGAAGATGCAAAAGCAAAAACTGCATTTTCAACCATTGGAGGCCATTACCAATTCACAGTAATGCCTTTTGGATTGAAAAATGCACCTGCCACTTTTCAGAGGTTGGTGAACACAGTCCTGCAAGGGCTGGAAGATTTTAGTGCAGCATATCTAGATGATATA
Organism: Pleurodeles waltl; assembly: GCF_031143425.1. Lineage (NCBI taxonomy): Eukaryota > Metazoa > Chordata > Amphibia > Caudata > Salamandridae > Pleurodeles > Pleurodeles waltl. The sequence goes on from NC_090448.1 coordinate 1,131,442,082, forward strand.
GCTGTCTTTAGCTCCAGCTGGGATGATCACCTGGTCCACCTATGGAAAGTTTTGGAGGCCCTGCAAAAGGCAGGCCTCACTATCAAGGCTTCAAAGTGCCAGATAGGGCAGGGAAAGGTGGTTTATCTGGGACACCTGGTAGGCGGAGAACAGATTGCACCACTTCAGGGGAAAATCCAAACTATTATAGATTGGGTTCCCCCTACAACTCAGACCCAGGTGAGAGCCTTCTTAGGCCTCACTGGGTATTACAGGAGGTTCATAAAGAACTATGGCTCCATTGAAGCCCCTCTTAATGACCTCACCTCCAAGAAAATGCCTAAAAAGGTATTGTGGACAGCTAGCTGTCAGAAAGCTTTTGAGGAGCTGAAGCAGGCCATGTGCTCTGCACCTGTCCTGAAAAGCCCCTGTTACTCCAAACAATTCATTGTCCAAACTGATGCATCTGAATTAGGGGTAGGGGCAGTCCTTTCACAACTTAATTCTGAGGGCCAGGATCAACCTGTTGCTTTTATCAGCAGGAGGTTTACCCCTAGAGAAAAGCGTTGGTCTGCCATAGAGAGGGAGGCCTTTGCTGTGGTCTGGGCACTGAAGAAGTTGAGGCCATACCTGTTTGGCACTCACCTCATTGTTCAGACAGACCACAAACCTCTACTTTGGCTAAAACAAATGAAAGGTGAAAATCCTAAATTGTTGAGGTGGTCCATATCCCTACAGGGAATGGACTATACAGTGGAACATAGACCTGGGAGTACCCACTCCAATGCAGATGGACTCTCCAGATATTTCCACTTAGACAATGAAGACTCATCAGGTCATGGCTAGTCTTATTGTCCTTCGTTTTGGGGGGGGGGGTTGTGTAGGAAAGTACCATCTTGCCTGGCATGTTACCCCCATATTTCACTGTATATATGTTGTTTTAGTTGTATGTGTCACTGGGACCCTGCCAGCCAGGGCCCCAGTGCTCATAATTGTGCCCTGTATGTGTTACCTGTGTTATAACTAACTGTCTCACTGAGGCTCTGCTAATCAGAACCTCAGTGGTTATGCTCTCTCATTTCTTTCCAAATTATCACTAACAGGCTAGTGACCAATTTTACCAATTCATATTGGCTTACTGGAACACCCTTATAATTCCCTAGTATTTGGTACTAAGGTACCCAGGGTATTGGGGTTCCAGGAGATCCCTATGGGCTGCAGCATTTCTTTTGCCACCCATAGGGAGCTCTGACAATTCTTACACAGGCCTGCCACTGCAGCCTGAGTGAAATAACGTCCACGTTATTTCACAGCCATTTTACACTGCACTTAAGTAATTTATAAGTCACCTATATGTCTAACCTTTACCTGGTAAAAGTTGAGTGCTAAGTTACTTAGTGTGTGGGCACCCTGGCACTAGCCAAGGTGCCCTCACATTGTTCAGGGCCAATTCCCCGGACTTTGTGAGTGCGGGGACACCATTACATGCGTGCACTACATATAGGTCACTACCTATGTGTAGCTTCACAATGGTAACTCCGAATATGGCCATGTAACATGTCTAAGATCATGGAATTGCCCCCTCTATGCCATCCTGGCATTGTTGGCACAATCCCATGATCCCACGGGTCTCTAGCACAGACCCGGGTACTGCCAAACTGCCTTTTCAGGGGTTTCACTGCAGCTGCTGCTGCTGCCAACCCCTCAGACAGGTTTCTGCCCTCCTGGGGTCCAGCCAGGCTTGGCCCAGGAAGGCAGAACAAAGGACTTCCTCAGAGAGAGGGTGTTACACCCTCTCCCTTTGGAAAATGGTGTTAAGGCAGGGGAGGAGTAGCCTCCCCCAGCCTCTGGAAATGCTTTCATGGGCACACATGGTGCTCATTTCTGCATAAGCCAGTCTACACCGGTTCAGGGACCCCTCAGCCCTGCTCTGGCGCGAAACTGGACAAAGGAAAGGGGAGTGACCACTCCCCTGACCTGCACCTCCCCTGGGAGGTGCCCAGAGCACCTCCAGTGTGCTCCAGACCTCTGCCATCTTGGAAACAGAGGTGCTGCTGGCACACTGGACTGCTCTGAGTGGGCCAGCAGGTGACGTCAGAGACTCCTTCTGATAGGCTCCTTCAGGTGTTGCTAGCCTATCTTCTCACCCTCTTTTCTGGCTATTTAGGGTCTCTGCCTTGGGGATTTCCTTAGATAACGAATGCAAGAGCTCATCAGAGTTCCTCTGCATCTCTCTCTTCACCTTCTACCAAGGAATCGACTGCTGACCGCGCTGGGAGCCTGCAAAACTGCAACAAAGTAGCGAAGACGACTACTGCAACTCTGTAACGCTGATCCTGCCGCCTTCTCGACTGCTTTCCTAGTGGTGCATGCTGTGGGGGTAGTCTGCCTCCTCTCTGCACTAGAAGCTCAGAAGAAATCTCCCGTGGGTCGACGGAATCGTCCCCCTGCAACCGCAGGCACCAAAGAACTGCATCACCGGTCCTCTGGGTCTCCTCTCAGCACGACGAGCGAGGTCCCTTGAATCCAGTAACTCTGTCCAAGTGACTCCCACAGTCCAGTGACTCTTCAGTCCAAGTTTGGTGGAGGTAAGTCCTTGCCTCCCCACGCCAGACTGCATTGCTGGGAACCACGTCTTTTGCAGCTGCTCCGGCTCCTGTGCACTTTCCGAGGGAATCCTTTGTGCACAGCCAAGCCTGGGTCCACGGCACTCTAACCTGCATTGCACGACCTCCTGAGTTGTCCTCTGGTGGCGTGGGACTCCTTTGTGCAACTTCGGGTGAGCACCATTTTACTCCACTTCGTAGTGCCTGTTCCAGCACTTCTGCGGGTGCTGCCTGCTTCTGAGAGGGCTCCTTGTCTTGCTGGGCACCTCCTCTGTCCCTTGACGCAATTGGCGACATCCTGGTCCCTCCTGGGCTACAGCAGCATCCAAAAACCTTAACCGCATGACTTGCAGCTAGCAAGGCTTATTTGCAGTCTTTCTTCAGGAAAACACTTCTGTACGAGTCTCCACGGCGTGGGACATCCATCTTCCAAAGGGGAAGTTTCTAGCCCTTGTCGTTCCTGCAGAATCCTCAGCTTCTACTGCCTAGTTGCAGCTTCTTTGCACCCACAGCTGGCATTTCCTGGGCATCTGCCCACTCTCGACTTGGTCGTGACTTTTGGACTTGGTCCCCTTGTTCCACAGGTACCCTCGTCTGGAAATCCATCGTTGTTGCATTGCTGGTTTTGGTCTTTCCTGCAGAATTCCCCTATCACAACTTCTGTGCTCTTTGGGGAACTTTAGTGCAATTTGCACTCACTTTTCAGGGTCTTGGGGTGGGCTATTTTTTTAACCCTCACTGTTTTCTTACAGTCCCAGCGACCCTCTACAAGGTCACATAGGTTTGGGGTCCATCCGTGGTTCGCATTCCACTTTTGGAGTATATGGTTTGTGTTGCCCCTATCCCTATGTGTCCCCATTGCATCCTATTGTAACTATACATTGTTTGCACTGTTTTCTAATACTATACTGCATATTTTTGGTATTGTGTACATATATCTTGTGTATATTTGCTATCCTCATACTGAGGGTACTCACTGAGATACTTTGGCATATTGTCATAAAAATAAAGTACCTTTATTTTTAGTATATCTGTGTATTGTGTTTTCTTATGATATTGTGCATATGACACTAATGGTACTGTAGGAGCTTCACTCGTCTCCTAGTTCAGCCTAAGCTGCTCTGCTAAGCTACCATTATCTATCAGCCTAAGCTGCTAGACACCCTATACACTAATAAGGGATACCTGGGCCTGGTGCAAGGTGTAAGTACCCCAAGGTACTCACTACAAGCCAGTCCAGCCTCCTACAGTACTTAACTTATTTACCTGGGATTGGGTCTCCCCATCCTCTGGTGTCCCTCTGGTGTGGGTGGGGGTGTCCCTGAGGCTAGGGAAGGCACCTGTGGACCCATTCCATTTTCTCTGACCATGGAAATAGTACCATAGGTACCCTAACGCCTGTCCTGACCTAAGTGTTACATAATGGTGCTAAGCAAGCTTATCACCATTATTTAAGGCCCCCGTGTGTGATTTTGGCACCGGGGGATAAATATGGCACTAAGGCCATATCGTCATTTTTTGCACTGGAATGCCTACCTTGCATCACATTGTCGCAAGGTAGTCACCTGCAAGCAAAAAATGACGCTAATTCCAAAACTTTGGGGCTAGACGGGTCTAGCGCCAAAGTATAAATATGGAGTTAGGTGTGCGCCGAATTTGCGTCAAAGAAAATTAGGTAAATTTGGCGCAAACAGAGTATAAATCTGGGCCCAAGTTTTCAACTCTCTTTGGAACTGTTTATGGTCCTGTGTGCTTCTCATTCTGACTGATAGTGAGATCAGGAGCTCAGCAGTGTCTCTTACTGGTGGTGCAGAACAGTGTTCTGTTTGATTTGTATTGTTTGAATTTAACTTGTAGGTAGAGTGGATCTTTTCCTTGGGAGGCTCAAGAGACAATGCAGAGAGCCTTGAACATTGCCCTTCTAGCTATTGGTAGCTAGTGGAGTGATTGCAAGACTGTAGTGAAGGTTGAGAAGAAGCCCATCAGTAACATTTTGGATGAGTTGTATTTTGCATATAATGGATGTGTGTGTGCGGCAAATTATAGGCTGTTGGCATAATGAAGCTTCGAGGTTATGAGCCTGTGAATGGCTTGCAATATATTTTGGTATGCAATGTATGGGAATATGCGAATAGTGTTTTTATTGAGACACTGTTTGTGATATTGTCAGAAAGCGGTATCAAGGATAGTTCTGAATCCATGGCTACTCCTAGGTTTCTAATTTCTTTTGATGTTGACGGAGGGGCTTCAAGTTCCTTGGGTCATGTTGTGGTAAACTGGTAGTTTTGCCATTATCCTCATGTCATAATCTCTGTCTTTGCGGTATTGAGATTTAGATAGTTATTCATAGTCCAGGTTTTTATGGCACAAAGAAAGTCATTGAGTTTTGAATTGTAGAGGTCCTCAGTGCTATCTGTTTTTAAAACGATTTGGGTTGCATGCGCATAGTTGTAACAGGAGAGGTTGCATGATTTATTCAGAATTTGTGAGGGGTTAGGTGGACATTGGATAGAAGAAAGGATATTATGGACCTTTGAGGAACACCATATTGTTGTGTATGAGGAGGTGATGTGTAAGTGAGTAAGTAGACCACACTTTGTCTGTCTGTGATAAAAGAATCAATCCATTATAAAGCATTTTCAAAGTTTCTGATGTTGTGAAGTCTTTGCAGTAACATATGGTGGTGGGCAATGTCCATTGCAATTGATAAATCCAGAAATAATGAGGCAGCTACTCTGTTTTTGCCCATTGTGACTTTCACATCATCCTAGATAGATATGATGGCTGACTCTGTACCTCTGCCTAGCCTGAAACAGGATTGTTGGTCTGACAGTAAGCCATAAAGTTCAATAAAGGTATAATGTTAAGTAAACATTACTTTCTCAAAAATGTTTCCTAAGAATGGTCAATTTGATACACATGTGTAGTTTGCTGGATCAGATGGTTTATTTTTATTTTTAGGAAGGGCCTGATGTAGGTGGTTTTGAGCTCAGGTGGGAATGAACCTAGTTCCAAGGACTTGTTGAACAGGCATCTGACTACATCTCTTGCACATGTTGAGGGAAGGACATCTTTAAAATGTAAGGGTGGTGCTGGGTCTGATGGTGGGAATTTCTTTTTGTGACAGGCTATAGGAGGTATGCATGTTTATTGGTGTCTCTTTCTGTGGTGGTTAGATCATGCATTGTGGTGAGGGGTGTAACTTCAGAGAGGGGGGTATTTGGGGTGGGACATCCCCAAAATAAATGCATTCTTGGCTTGAGAGTGGGTCTAGGTGCCCTGAGTAGGTTCTTGTATGCCTTTATTGGTTTTTATCATCATACTCATTTGACTAAAAGGTTTTAACCTGTTATGTTTTTTTGAAAGAGCTTAGACAGAGGCCCACCTAAGGTAAATAAATATTGAACCTGTTCATTATTATATATCCTAAATACGTATATCCTAACACGTGTTCATCCCTCCACCCTTTGGCAAACTGTTTTTTTATTTAGGAAATTTGCACTTACACCCTGAATCTCATGGATTAAGCTATGCCTCTGGTTGTAGTGTTGTCTGAATTCTCCTTCAGGTAGTTAACAAACCTTGCAATTTCTTTAGATGTGTTTAGGCACTGTGGATGGTGAAAATCTGTTAGAATGTTATTGAGTTCTTTGGAAAGGCAGTCTGCCTCATTTATGGACACAGAGTAGTTTGTCTTTTTGTGGTTCTTATGGCTCTTTTGTAGGCTCTGTTGTAGTGGCATAGCATGTTTTTCTGTTTCATCTCCTGATTTTCTCCATTTGTGTTTTGGTATGGTGTGTTGTCATTAACCAATGTGCTTTTTTGTATTCAACTCTGGATGTGATTTTTGTTGGCATCTGTTTCTCTAGTGCAGTCATTGTGCTTCCAAGTGTACTACTTTAGCCTAGGTTGGAGGGCCTCAAGGACCCACAGTTATGCCCCATAGAGCAGCACAGTCATTTACTGCTCTCCACGCTAGGCAGCCAGTACGCGTTTCACTAAGGTGCTCTTCCCAAGGCAGGCTCCTGCACTGGGAACAACACATTTATTATATTGGTGCAGTGCCCTGGCCTGAAGCAGGTGCACCCCTTTAAAGGAACACCATGGCACGGACTGGTGTAAGTGTGCCCATTGTGCAATAAGGGCTCATTTCTGTTGGGTGATAGTAGCCAAACCTTGTACATTGGTTAATGATTATTAGGATTATTTAGACCCACCTAGTAAAAATGGGCTAAAAAAACATAAGCATAAACAGCATTTATGTCATGCACTCACATCCAGTGTACACCCAGAGAATAACAGCACAAACAGTAATTATGTGAGCATTATGCTGCTGCTATGCACATTATTACTGGAATGTGACTATGTAGAGACAGCAGTGGGCACAATTGTCTCTCAGCTCCTAAGAGGTGCTTGTGCTGAGACAACCACAAATTGCATTTTAGCCCATTTAGCACAAGTACCTGGGACCACATGTACAAAGTTTTTTAGAGGTCACAAATGGTCTGATTCACACAATCGAAACGTTTGTGACCACTAAAAAACATTTAAGTATGTACAAACCCCATTTTGCGATTTGTTAACCAAATACTGAATTGCAAAATATGGTTTAAGATTTGGTATTAGGAAGGGGCGTGTTAAGGTTGCCCCTTCCTAATAGCGACTCGCAGGGGATGTTTGAATGTTTTCTGACCAGAATACAGTTGAAAAACATTTGTAGTTTACCACTAACCTTAAGTTAGTGGTAACCCATTCACAAATGGGAAGGGGTCCTCAAGGAACCCATTCCCCTGTGCGAATGTGGGCACACACATTTTTGAGGGCAGGCAGTAGTCCCACGGACCACTGCGACCCTTAAAAAAGTGAATAGGAAACTTTTAATTTTTGTTTTTGAAATGCAATCCCTTTTCCTTTAAGGAAAATGGGCTGCATAAAAAAAAATATTTAAAAAGCAATCACAGACATGGTGGTCTGCTTACACCAGCAGGCCACCATCCCTGTGCTTTCAGGCCATACCCAATGGGTCGCAAATTACAACCTACCTCATGAAAATTTATGAGGTAGGTCCATTTGTGACCCACTGGGAATTGCTAAATGTATCTGAGACACATTAGTATATAGCTGTTTGTGACTTCCTAACAGTGAATCACAAAGATGTAATTAGAAAGTCACAAACAGAATTCTGAGTACATGTGGACCCTGGATCAAAATAACCTCATAATGTAGTTGTTGTATTTTCTACATTGGAACAGCTCTGGTCACCTCTTCACTCCGTATTGACAGGGAATATTGTTTTTCCAGAACTTGGCATTTTATGTAAAATCATTGTCATGCAGTGAATTTTAAAGTCTAGAACTTTGTGTGCATTTAGCAAAATTTCAGAAGGATCACCAAGAGACTAGAGCTGAGAAATGTCCGCTTCATATCACAGATTTCAAGATCACACTTGGCCCTTTTAGGACTGGACAAGCTGCAATTATAAGTTCAGGAAGAGCAACATTATGTTCTCCTAAGTGGCAGAAATCAATTAATGGTAATGTGAACGCTTGCACTTGTCAATTTCAAGCTCAATAAGTCTTCCTTGCTGCTGGCACCCAGGCAAAGAGGCAATGACACAGATAGAGGGCTTTGGAAGGACAACCCCAGAAAGAAATGATTCTTTCCTCCTCGCTGGAGACCATACCTTCCTCCAACTTTCATGGGAGCCTTGAGGCCTGAATGTGGTGTATTATCAGGAGTCTGCATAGGACGGCAAGGACATAAGGAAATGAGGCTGTATTGCAAACATTTACATTGACATGACATATCGATAATTCCATCTAGGACTTAAGGGGAGCACATCCTTTAATCAATATTACAGTGCTGTTTGGCATTTTTTGCACCTGCAATTGCAGTGACTGCCAGTGCAAAATGACATGTAATCAGCAAAAGAACAATATTTAGGGTCATGTACATATGTCCAGATTTCTGTGCAAATCGCAACTAGTAAATTGCAATTTCCAATCTATGAAACTCTATTGAGTTTGATTTGCGATTCACAGTGAGTTGCACATCGATCTACCTCATTAATATTCATGAGGTAAGTTGCAATTTGCACCACAGTGGGAACTGCAAAAAACACAGGGATGGTGGCCTGGTGGAGACAGCAGACCATCATGTCCGTGTGTGCTTTAAGTAAAGCAACTTTTGTTTTTAAATGTAGCCCGTTTTCCTTAAGGCTTGAGAAGCATGTTTGTGAGTCAAAAAAAGCTAACTTCTCCACTTTTACACATTATCCCTTCGCAGTCAGACATGGTCATGAACCACATTCTGATCCTGTATTGGTGTCTTCCCTAATGCCTTAGCCTAACACTGTATTGTTTACATGTGGATGTTGGCTAGGCAGCATTCAAAAGTTGCCTCTTTTGACACAAAAACTGCCTTATACTTTTTTATACCATATGTGTTTACCTTAACATATTGCTTTGGACTTAAAACATGAAATATTTTGCACATTCTAGTTTATAATAGTACCCTTCATTTAAGCTCCATCATCTCCCTAGTTTATATGTATCTGCACTACATGTATGGTAATATTTGATGTAGCTGACTTAGCCTATATCAACTATGGACCGGGTGTTGTTGCGATTCCATTGGTCCTGTCACATAGAAGCAATATCCTATTGTGCACTTGTACACATTTATTGACAAAGGAGTTTTCTAAAGTAACTGTAAAATAATATTGTGGTGCTACTCCAGCCTACGCACATTGCTGACATTCATAGACATATTGATATTTTGGATCCATCGTCAGCTGGTAGAAGTGGAGAAGAGCAAAACACTACGGGGTATATTATGGCATATTCCGCTATTGTGACTCAGGGCAGCGTTTACCTTGCTGAGCTGCCCTGTGTCAAAGGGCAGGAATGCACCATATCTATTGCGTACAGCGCATTCATGACCTTTCCTCTTGTGCCTCAATACAGGAAAGTACTTGTGTTACATGCAGGATAGTTTTGGTGCAGGATGGGATACCTTCCTGCACAACAACAATACCTGAGGCATTTTCCTCTTTCTATGTGTGCTGCACACATAGAAAGAAGAAACGAAGAGGAGACATAAAGCTATTTCTCCACGTTGTGCCTCCCCAGGGAGGCGTAAGGTTGTTTCTCGTAAATCTGGGAATGCATCAAAATGTAAGTTGCACAGGCTCACTAGCTCAAATTATAAATGTATTTCCATTTCTCATTCAGAGATAGTAATGTGCGTTTCTACATTGTAATATAGCAGCAGCTCACTAATATTGTTGCAAATAATCTCTGCAACCCACTGCCATTTCTCATATGTGATGTTCTGTTTTGATTTTAAAGTTTTAAAAAAAATGTCCAATGGCGTTGAAATAAACACAAATAAGAAAAGTGGCACTGCGCACAGTGCAGTGCGACTTTTCTTGCACCCCTTAGCGCCCCCCTAACCCCACCATGTGTGCCCTGGCTTCAAAATACAGCGCCTCATGGCAGAAGTTATAGGACTAGCATCAGAATTTTTGACACTAGTCCTGCACTTTGCAGGATTAGAGTAGAAAAGTCTGATGCTAATCCTGCAAAGCACCACAAGGCCTATTGTAAGCAATGAAAACCTCCTTTTAATGCCTGCCCTGACAGGCGTTAAAAGTGCCAAAAAAATGGAGCAAGGAAATCTGTTAGATTTTATTGCGCCATTTTCGGTGGCCTCCCTAATGGGGGAACACCCCCTTTGCATACATTCTGCCTAGCACAGGCATAATGTCACGCAAAGGGCTACAAAGTGGCGCAATGCATGCTGTGCTCCACTTTGTAAATAAGGCGCCGCGTTTTTGGCCTTCTAACACCAGATTTGCATAAAAAAATGATGCTAATGTGGCGTTGGAATGGCGCTAGGGGCTCTTAAATGTTCCCCAAAATTTCTCTGAAAAATGCCTGTAGCAGACTCCCACATATTGCCTTTATTACATGTAAATTAAAGGAAAGCGGTATTTAAAACAATTTATCTTGAAAAATCATTCAAGGTCGTCAGGTAGTGCTATGTAGAAAACAGAGCCAGATCTATCAAAAGGGCCCATGAAAGGTGGGAACCCTGGTCCAGAGCCCACTTTGAGCATGCCTTAAAACCTCTCCAAGCAACAGGCCAAAATGTATGTAGTCTCCAATATGTTGCAAAACACCTATACAGCTTGTCATGCATTTTCAAAACTGCCTTGTTTTGCAAATGTGGCCACTTATTTAGCTATCTGATTTTCTAAAGGGAGCCACTTTAATTTGGTGCTCAGGCCTATTTTCTTTCCAAATTCGACCCTTCTGTCAATGCTTGGATGTCTTGCTAGTAATCTTCAGTATGTGACCCTACCTCACTCGTTCCAGTACTTATGTAGATGACTAATGAAGATTATTAGTAAATAATCAGAGCATTACCTCCTTCTCACCTTACACTTTCCATTTCTTATGCGGATAAGGTATGCCCAAGCAAAATTACTTCCGTCACCCTAAATTAGAGCATAAGGAGATCTTAAATGTTAAAGAAAGGAGATACATTTTAATCATTCAACTTCCTTCTCTCCATGAATATGTGCAGCTATTGAATTCCATGCTAATAAAATAAAACAATTCAGCATTTAAAAATGGTCATTACAGTGACAATGAAGACTTAATAACTGAGGAACTGAAAGACAACTCAGATCCTTGTGCCACATTCAATCTATAATGAATAATAAATGTAGATAAGGCAGCCCAAGTAGCTGCTCCACACACATCTGGTAATGAGACTCCAGCCCATTGCTCCCAAGTGAAGAGTAGAATGTGCAATCACTGTGCTAGGGACCTCCTTGCCACTTTCCTGAAAGGCTAGAGAAATCACTGACCTGACCCATGTTGCTGGGTAGATGAGGATGGCTTCTCTCCCCTTCTACCGGATCGAAATGAACAAAAAGACTATCTGATCTTCTATACTCTGAAGATCTTTTTAGATAAATAGTTACCACCCTCACTACATCTAAAATGTGAAAAGATTTGACTTGAATTCTCGTATTAGGTATTAAGGAGGGCAGAACTATGGGGGTCATTCTAACTCTGGCGGGCGGCGGAGGCCGCCCGCCAGAGTTCCCCCGACAGAACACCGCTCTGCGGTCTGAAGACCGCCGCGGTGATTCTGTGTTTCCCGCTGGGCTGGCGGGCGACCGCCAGAAGGCCGCCCGCCAGCCCAGCGGGAAACCCCTTCCCACGAGGAAGCCGGCTCCGAATGGAGCAGGCGGAGTGGGAAGGTGCGACGGGTGCAGTTGCACCCGTCGCGAATTTCAGTGTCTGCTAAGCAGACACTGAAATTCTTTGTGGGGCCCTCTTACTGGGGCCCCTGCAGTGCCCATGCCATAGGCATGGGCACTGCAGGGGCCCCCAGGGGCCCCACGACACCCCATACCGCCATCCTGTTCCTGGCGGGCGAACCGCCTGGAACAGGATGGCTGTATGGGGTGTCGGAATCCCCATGGCGACGCAGCAAGCTGCGCCGCCATGGAGGATTCCTGAGGGCAGCGGAAAACCGGCGGGAGACCGCCGGTTTTCCCTTTCTGACCGCGGCCAAACCGCCGCGGTCAGAATGCCCTTGAGAGCACCGCCAGACTGTTGGCGGTGCTCTCGTGGTCATTGACCCTGGCGGTCAATGACCGCCAGGGTCAGAATGACCCCCTATGTCTTGCTCCCTGTGGTCCAAAGAGAGGACTATCTTATCTTTAAAGACCCTTAGATATGGGGTGACTAAATACTAATGGCTCAATCTCCCCAATTTTCCTCACTAGGGTTATTGACACCAAAACAAGAACCTACAAGTTGAGGAATTTATCAGCAATTGAGACTAAGGGCTCAAACAGCACTGCTTGGAGACATGAAAACACTATAGGAAGATTCCAGAGTGGGAAAGACTTTTTATGCATTAGTCATAATAAACTAAGGGTCTGATGTAGATCTTGGCAGTAACAGTCCTGCTGTCAGTTTTCTGAGTGAAAGCTCGTCCCCCGCCTTGACGGTCTGCCCGCCTCATTTAGATGTTGGTGATCCCATAAGCAAAAGCCCACCCAAGTCTTGCCTACGGCCATAGGAAATAGTGGCTCACAGAGGGGCTCCAGCCACCCTTACTGCCATGCAGATTTCGATGTGCCTTACCGCCAAGCCATCTGTTGCAGTCCGACCTCCACATCTGAGGTTGGAGGATGGGGTGGAGGAATGGGGGTGAAAACGTACATTTCTTTCAAAATCTACTTCCGTTTTTGACTGTACATGATTAGACAATTCCTTTAGTTGTTGCTGCCACCGGACCACAGAGAAAACATGACTCCCCCATCACTGGACTTGAAGGTAGGGAACCCGCATTGCCTTTGTATGTTGTGTGGGTACCACATATGGGCTCAGGCCGCTACAGTCATATACATGTCACAGTAATTTTTTTAAATTACTGTTTCATGCATATGTTGGTGACACAATTGGATGGGGACACACTGGTCATCACACATATCGCACACATACATGATTGTCATTGTGGTGTCAGTATTCATTTACAAATGAATGCTGGCACCGCAATGACACTACAATCACACTTGTCAACTATGCCCATGTGTGTACATTGAAAGGGAACCTGTACCTGTGATTTTGTGGTTCAAATGGTCTATGTGAGTCAGTACATCTATCTGTGTGTGTGATGCAATTGGCTGGTCAAGGTGGAGGGAGCTGGAGTGGGTGATGTGGTTGTGTCAGTATGTTTGCCAATGGCATATGGGTTTGATGTTGTGTGTGTTGTGTGTTACATGTTAATGTTAAAAGGAGTTATTGAGCGCATGATTACCTGGAGGTGTCTTGGTGCTGGATGGTGTGTTTTGTTGCTGCGTGTAACATTCATGTGAGTGTTGTTGTGTGGAGGTCATTGTTGTGAAGTATGTAGTTGTGCCTATGTGTGAGTGTGTTTGTGTAGATGAGTGTGTAGTTGTGTTGGTTGTTGTGATTCTGTCATGGGTGGGTGCAATGTCAATAGTGTCATGGATGTGTGCCAATGTGTTTGTGGCATGTACACGTGAGGTTGTGATGGAATGGCAATGGATACGAGTGTATTTGGTGTGTATTGTGTCATGTGTGATGCAGGTGTGCACATAGGCAGAGGATATGTGTGTGACTTACCTGTATTCCATAGCCACTGCTATCGCCCGATGTACTTGGCTCCATCAATGGTCTCCCTTCGTCTGCAATCCACTGGTTGTACACCGCCTGCAGGGCTGCAATATCTAAAAAAGGGTTGACCGGAACCCACCCGCCTGATGGCTATGAAGAGCATTCCATGTTGGTGGTCGGTGGCTCGTCCGCAATATATCCGCAATATATCTAAATGTGACGGATGGAATTCTGTCGACTTGACAGTGTTCTTGAGGCTTGCGCAGCAGCAAATTGGTGGCAAGACAGCCAAAATCTAAATCAGGCAATGAATCCCTTGACTGATCTTGAAACCAAGGAATTTATAGTGAAAAGGTCCAACCAAGGTACTTGTAAAGATTTGAGGCTTTCCACTGTAACGTACAAGTAGCAACAGACAACTGTCTATAAAACCTGTCTTGCAAAAAACTGAAATATATCTGAAGCTGAGTTCAAGACTAGTGAGATAAACCAGGATGTACACCAAGAAATAAATGAGGACTAATTTTGATTGCAGGTCTTATTTGTTGACTCCCTTCTCAAGACCTTAAAAGATCTACAGACAGCAATTGAGATACCTCTATTGAAGAACCCCTGCCTCTCAATCTCAGACTGATAACCTGGTGAGTCTAAAGAGTCTATGGAAATGCACTTTTTTTGGCACCCTCCTTCTCTTGGCCCGGCTTGACGGATCCCCCCGAAACTTTCCATGCACAACAAGATACTTGGGCACAGTTTAAAAAAAAAAAATTGTGAAGATTCATCAAGCAGCACCAAAGATATAGGCAAGTCAAAAAAATATTTTTCTAATGAAACTAGGTCCTAACTATAACTATATAACAAACATCAAAACCACCATGTATCTGCTGAACACTATTAGAATGAGTGCTTCCATACGTGAAGGTGGCATCACGTAATTTTATCCAAACCAAAGATTCCAAAAGGAAACACTGCGGAGCACTCTTGCGGGGTTAAGTCTTCAATTTATTCACCAGTAAATCAATTTTTAATTGATATATATACACACAAACACACACATACATGCATACCTATATATATAATTAATCAAAAACGCGGTGCCGTCTAATAGGGCACCAACAAGCCGCACAATATCCAAAAGTTCGGGCTGAGTGAAAAATGAACACAATTGTAAAATAAGTGCAATAAACAATCATTGGCTCTATTTATTTAAAGAGAGTTCATGAATGAAACGGCACTTTAGAAAATCATAAACAAAAACAAGTAAAGCAATAAAGTGGCAAAAAGCAAACAACTAACACACGCTGTCCCGACCAAATGTCAACACGTTTCGGCGAAAGCCTTCAACTGGACATTGGCAGACATTTTTAAATTCATCTATTTAAATGTTCTAGTCCTCATTCAGTCTTTAGCAACCTAACTAACCAAAAGTGCAAAATGTGCAAAACAGCGGCCATATTGTAACGTCACAATGTTCAAAGTGAGTTTATCTATTAAAGTCCAAATACTTAGGTCTAAAACCTACCTACTACATTTTATACATCAACTATGATCCCTTATATAAATCAATTCCTTTGGAGAGTCTTATTTATGCATTTTTAAGCATTTTTTAAGCATTTTTAAAAAAAAATTTAAAAGAGACCTTTTGAACATTATTGAACATCCCATATTGAAATTGTTAACACTGATATAAAAAAAGATATATTATATTTGTTCTTTTCTTTTTCTCTTTCTATTCTTCCTTTCTTTTACAAAACTATACATATTTTCTAACATAACTCTTAAATATAATATATATATAAATAGATTACTCAATCAAATATTTCTCAATCAGATTTTCAAATGCAATCAATATAAATATATAATTATATAAATAGTAAATGATTACCACTTTTATATTAAAAGGGGCTGATAAGAGAAACAATAAAACGGATCAGTTTCAATAAATCAATAAATATAAATATTATCATGATTGATACCGATAAAATGTCTCAGTTTATCACAACAATATATTAGTTTTATGTATAAAATAGAATTTATAAATAATCTGCAGGAAGAATTGTAACCTTATCCAATGTTGATAATATATCAATGATGAAAAATCTAACTGTGAGTAAGGTCCTATAATTCAAACAAATCTCTCTATATATAGGCAAAAGGAAAAGGAAAAAGGGACCAATATATAGAGATGGACATACAATAAAATAGAAATGTTCATATAATAGACCGCATTTCAATCTCCCAAGGTGCTAATAAGAAATAATTTCATTCTAGTGTATAAAATAGTGATAAAGGTGAAAAGGGCATGTAAAAAATATATACATAATCCTAAAAATGTCTGTATCATAGTCCGGTGTCCATAATAATCATCACAAAATCAGAGAAATGTAACCTAATGATAAATGCCCCTGAATGTACCTAAAAATTCCATTGTATAAATGAATAAAGACTGTAAGCATTAGATTAATCACAGATGTACATGGAGTTCTGCATCCAAATTGTGTCCCAACTGGTTTTCAGAACCTAATAATAAAATCATTTTTGATTCAGTTTGTCTTAACAGCGAAGTTCTATTGCCCCCTCGAGGATTGCCAGCAATGGTTTTTATGCCATAGAAGGTCAGAGAACTACAATTGCCTTCATGAACATCCCAAAAGTGTTTGGCTATGGGGTAAGATGGATCACGATTTTTGATGGCTCTGAGATGTTGTAGAAACCTCACTTTGATTTTGTGAATGGTGCTGCCTACATATTTTTTGTGGCAGCCACATTCAATCACATATACGGCGTACTCAGTGTCGCACGTAATGCGATCAGTTATTTTGCAAAATCTTCCCTCAAATGTCATGTATGAGTGTGTATTCTGAGCATATGCACAAGATTTGCAATGCCCACATTTCCAAAAGCCTAAACTTTTCTGAGATAACCATGATCGATTAGCTCTAGGACAGAACAAACTTCTAGTGAGGTGATCACCAAGTGATTGGGTTTTACGATAAGTGATCTGAGGATGTAAACCTATACTCTCTTTGATCGAAGGGTCATGTCTCAGAACATGCCAATTTTTTTGTATAATGTTGTTCAGTTGAGAATGTTGAGAGTTAAATTCAAAAAACAACCTAGGCGGCGATCTACCATCTTGTTGATCAACATTTGTACATCCCGATTTGAAAAGCAATTTTTCTCTAGACATGTTTCATACTCTCAAATATGCATCATGCAAAATCTTCCGGGGATAACCTCTAGCTAAGAATCTTTGTGTCATGGTAACAATTTCATCATTGAAAGATTCATCATTGGACCAGATTCTACGAGCCCATAGAAATTGGCTGTATGGAATGCTGCATTTAAGAGCTTTCGGATGACCGCTGTAAGATGGAATTCCATGCAGTTGGTTTGCGAAATATGGTGGTTTGTAAAGTTTTGTTATGGACTGTTACCAGAACATCTAAAAATTCTATGATATGAGAACTGTATTTCAAATCCAAATGAATGTTGAACTCGTTGTTATTGAGTATGTTGACATATTGTATTAGAGAATGTTCATCACCATCCCAAATGAGAAAGAGATCATCAATATATCTGACTCATAGCACGACTTGTTCCATATATTTACTGTTGGAATCAGACTAAGCTATTTCCTTCTCCCACCAACCCATATAAAGGTTCGCATATGTTGGAGCAAATGAAGCTCCCATTGCTGTGCCCTGTTTCTGCAGATAAAATTGATTCTCAAATAGAAAAACATTGTGGGTATGGCAAAATTCTAACATGGTCAAAAGCATATTGGTGTGTTGGAAGAATTCAATAGTACGAGTGCCCAAAAAATGTCTGCAAGCCTGAATACCATATTCGTGCATGATAGAGGTATAAAGAGCGGTCACATCTATATATGTGTATATACATATATATGTGTATATATATATATGTATATATATATATATGTGTGTATATTATATATATATATATATATATATATATATATATATATATATATATATAGAGAGAGAGAGAGAGGGAGAGAGAGAGAGATACCCTTAAAAAAACAAAGGTTACAAAGAAGTTATGGTTAGGCTCACAATTTAAATGTACAAAACCATAGAAATTCAACTGTTATAGTTAAAGTTATCTCAAGTAACTATAACTTGTGCCCTGCGGTAACTATATCTCAGGCCCTCACCATGCACAGTTTTTTTTAGTGAAAAGCTTTTCTTTAAATATTACATTGATGTATTTTTATTTCTCTCTCTCTCTCTATATATATATATATATATTTATCTATATAGATATATATAGAGATATATTTATATATGAATATACATATGTAAAACATACAACACTACCCATCTTGTGTTACAAAGATGGATTGTTGTGATGTTGTGATACAATAAATAATTTCATTTTTACACTGTCATCTGCAGGGAGCACGTCTTTGTAAACAAGGATTGCCAGTCTTCTATGGAATCTGCATTGGGGATTAAGGTATTTCACACCCAACAACAAATGTTACAGGGACATCCTATTTAGGCTCACATTCTTAAACGTACATAATCTTAGAAATGCACCTGTTATAGTTAGAGGTATTCCAAGTAACTATAACTTGTGCACTAAGGTAACTATAACTTGCACCCTCGCCATGAACTGCTAATTACACCACAAATGACAGCACTCAAGTCATCTTCAATACATCATTGATAATATCTATGTAATATTTGAAGTAAAAGTTTTAATGAAAAACCTGTGCATGGCAGGAGGGTGAGTTATAGTTACCATAGGGCAAGAGCAGTGTGGGATATTTAAATTGTGGGGCACAAAAGGCAAAACAAACATTGTGTAAATATATATATAAAAAAAGGTTTCACTTACCTTTTACTGCTGCAGCACGTCCCCGATGTTCAGCAGCACATCCTCGATGTTGTGTTGCTGTCTACAGACTCCAGTCCGAACGCAAGGTCCGACAGCCAACTCCTTTTTCCTTTCCAGATGCTGCTCTCAAGCTGTTCAGCAGCATGAGTAAAGCATCTGGATTGGCTGGAGTGGGCTCCCTCAGCGCTCCAAAAAACACTGGAGGCCTGTGTCTGCTCTCCAACCAGCTGTCAAGGACAGATGGGTTGAAGTAGTTTGAATTGCGCATGTCGGTTTTGCCGTAGCAAAATAGCTGGCCAAACCAACCTGCACTCTTTAAACTGAAGTGGCCACTCCTCCTTGCTGCCAATCTCCAGCAGTGATGCACTGGCCCTGCCCTCATATTCTGTTCGCTGACAGAGAGTAAAAAATAAAATGGCAATACAATCATTTTATTGCCATTTTATTTTTCACACTTTGCGCACAGTGGTGTGTGGGGGGCAACACTCCTATGGAGGAACCTCCGCTGGGCATGAGTTATAGTTACTAAATATAACTCTTAATATAATAGGTGAATTTCTATGGTTGTTGTAGGAAATTACCATCTTGCCTGGCATGTTACCCCCATATTTCACTGTATATATGTTATTTTAGTTGTATGTGTCACTGGGACCCTGCCAGCCAGGGCCCCAGTGCTCATAAGTGTGCCCTGTATGTGTTACCTGTGTTATGACTAACTGTCTCACTGAGGCTCTGCTATCCAGAACCTCAGTGGTTAGGCTCTCTCATTTCTTTCCAAATTGTCACTAACAGGCTAGTGACCAATTTCATCAATTTACATTGGAATACTGGAACACCCTTATAATTCCCTAGTATATGGTACTGAGGTACCCAGGGTATTGGGGTTCCTGGAGACCCCTATGGGCTGCAGCATTTCTTGTGCCACCCATAGGGAGATCTGACAATTCTTACACAGGCCTGCCAGTGCAGCCTGAGTGAAATAACGTCCACGTTATTTCACAGCCATTTACCACTGCACTTAAGTAACTTATAAGTCACCTATATGTCTAACCCTTACCTAGTAAAGGTTGGGTGCTAAGTTACTTAGTGTGTGGGCACCCTGGCACTAGCCAAGGGGCTCCCACATTGTTCAGGGCAAATTCCCCGGACTTTGTGAGTGCGGGGACACCATTACACGTGTGCACTATACATATGTCACAACATATGTATAGCGTCACAATGGTAACTCCGAACATGGACATGTAACATGTCTAAGATCATGGAATTGTCACCCCAATGCCATTCTGGCATTGGGAAGACAATTCCATGATCCCCCGAGTCTCTAGCTCAGACCCGGGTACTGCCAAACTACCTTTCCCGGGGTTTCACTGCAGCTGCTGCCAACCCCTCAGACAGGTTTCTGCCCTCCTGGGGTCCAGCCAGGCTTGGCCCAGGAAGGCAGAACAAAGGACTTCCTCAGAGAGAGGGTGTTACACCCTCTCTCTTTGGAAAAATGTGTCAGGGCTGGGGAGGAGTAGCCTCCCCCAGCCTCTGGAAATGCTTTGATGGGCACAGATGGTGCCCATCTCTGCATAAACCAGTCTGCACCGGTTCAGGGATCCCTCAGCCCTGCTCTGGCATGAAACTGGGCAAAGGAAAGGGGAGTGACCACTCCCCTGACCTGCACCTCCCCTGGGAGGTGCCCAGAGCTTCTCCAGTGTGCTCCAGACCCCTGCCATTTTGGAAAAAGAGGTGCTGCTGGCACACTGGACTGCTCTGAGTGGCCAGTGCCAGCAGGTGACGTCAAAGACTCCTTCTGATAGGCTCCTTCAGGTGTTGCTAGCCTATCCTCTCTCCTAAGTAGCCAAACCTCCTTTTCTGGCTATTTAGGGTCTCTGCTTTGGGGAATTCCTTAGATAACGAATGCAAGAGCTCACCAGAGTTCCTCTGCATCTCTCTCTTCACCTTCTGCCAAGGAATCGACTGCTGACTGCGCTGGAAGCCTGCAAAACTGCAACAAAGTAGCAAAGACGACTACTGCGACCTTGTAATGCTGATCCTGCCGCCTTCTCAACTGTTTTCCTGGTGGTGCATGCTGTGGGGGTAGTCTGCCTCCTCTCTGCACTAGAAGCTCCGAAGAAATCTCCCATGGGTCGACGGAATCTTCCCCCTGCAACCGCAGGCACCAAAGAACTGCATCACCGGTCCTCTGGGTCTCCTCTCAGCACAACGAGCGAGGTTCCTTGAACTCAGCAACTCTGTCCAAGTGACTCCCACAGTCCAGTGACTCTTCAGTCCAAGTTTGGTGGAGGTAAGTCCTTGCCTCCCCACGCTAGACTGCATTGCTGGGAACCGCGTGTTTTGCAGCTACTCCGGGTCCTGTGCACTCTTCCAGGATTTCCTTTGTGCACAGCCAAGCCTGGGTCCCTGGCACTCTAACCTGCAGTGCACGACCTCCTGAGTTGTCCTCCGGCATCGTGGGACCCTCTTTTGTGACTTCGGGTGAGCTCCGGTTCACTCCACTTCATAGTGCCTGTTCTGGCACTTCTGCGGGTGCTGCCTGCTTCTGAGAGGGCTCCTTGTCTTGCTGGGTGCCCCCTCTGTCTCCTCACGCAATTGGCGACATCCTGGTCCCTCCTGGACCACAGCAGCATCCAAAAAACCTAACCGCAACCCTTGCAGCTAGCAAGGCTTGTTTGCGGTCTTTCTGCACGGAAATACCTCTACACAACTCTTCACGACGTGGGACATCCATCCTTCAAAGGGGAAGTTTCTAGCCCTTGTCGTTCTTGCAGAATCCACAGCTTCTACAATCCAGTGGCAGCTTCTTTGCACCCATAGCTGGCATTTCCTGGGTATCTGCCCACTCCCGACTTGATCGTGACTCTTGGACTTGGTCCCCTTGTTCCACAGGTACTCTCGTCAGGAAATCCATTGTTGTTGCATTGCTGGTGTTGGTCTTCCTTGCAGAATTCCCCTATCACGACTTCTGTGCTCTTTGGGGAACTTTGCACCCACTTTTCAGGGTCTTGGGGTGGGCTATTTTTCTAACCCTCACTGTTTTCTTACAGTCCCAGCGACCCTCTACAAGGTCACATAGGTTTGGGGTCCATTCGTGGTTCGCATTCCACTTCTAGAGTATATGGTTTGTGTTGCCCCTATCCCTATGTGCCCCCATTGCATTCTATTGTGACTATACATTGTTTGCACTGTTTTCTATTGCTATTACTGCATATTTTGGTATTGTGTACATATATCTTGTGTATATTTGCTATCCTCATACTGAGGGTACTCACTGAGATACTTTTGGCATATTGTCATAAAAATAAAGTACCTTTATTTTTAGTATATCTGTGTATTGTGTCTTCTTATGATATTGTGCATATGACACTAGTGGTACTGTAGGAGCTTCACTCGTCTCCTAGTTCAGCCAAAGCTGCTCTGCTAAGCTACCTTTTCTATCAGCCTAAGCTGCTAGGAACCCCTCTACACTAATAAGGGATACCTGGGCCTGGTGCAAGGTGTAAGTATCTCTTGACTTAGAAAAAGAAAGGCAGAGGATGGGGTTAGGACCCCATGGTGGCAGCAGCAGTATTCCAAATAGTCATCCTGCAAAAGAGCATGATTCTAGGAATCTGCACAAGATAGTTCCCCCTTACAAGGAGGGGGATGACATTAACAAATGGTTTGCTGCACTTGAGAGGACCTGTGTTGTACAGGAAGTCCCTCAAAGGCAGTGGGCTGCTATCCTATGGCTATCTTTCAGTGGAAAGGCTAGAGATAGACTCCTTACTGTTAAAGAAAGTGATGCCAATAATTTTACAGTTCTTAAGAATGCACTCCTAGATGGTTATGGCTTAACCACTGAACAGTACAGGATGAAGTTCATAGAAACCAAAAAGGAGTCTTCACAAGACTGGGTAGACTTTGTTGACCATTCAGTGAATGCCTTGGAGGGGTGGTTACATGGCAGTAAAGTTTCTGACTATGAAAGCCTGTATAACTTAATCCTGAAAGAGCATATTCTTAATAATTGTGTGTCTGATTTGTTACACCAGTACCTGGTAGACTCTGATCTGACCTCTCCTCAAGAATTGGGAAAGAAGGCAGAAAAATGGGTCAGAACAAGGGTGAACAGAAAAGTTCATACAGGGGGTGACAAGGATGGCAAGAAGAAGGATGGTAAGTCTTCTGACAAGGGTGGGGACAAATCTAAAAATGAGTCTTCATCAGGCCCACAAAAACACTCTGGTGGGGGTGGTGGGCCCAAATCCTCTTCAAATCAAAACAAAGAAAAGAAACCATGGTGCTATTTATGTAAAATAAAAGGCCATTGGACAACAGATCCCAGTTGTCCAAAGAAAAGCACCAAGCCTCCTACCACTACAACCCCTGCTGCTACACCCAGTGCCCCTAGTAATAGCAGTGGTGGTGGGAGCAAACCTACTAATAGCCAATCCAAGGGAGTAGCTGGGCTCACTTTTGGTAATTTAGTTGGGGTTGGTCTTGCTAGGGAGACCACAGAGGCTGTGTTAGTCTCTGAGGGGGCTATTGATTTAGCCACCTTGGTTGCTTGTCCCCTTAATATGGATAAGTACAAGCAACTTCCCCTAATAAATGGTGTTGAGGTTCAGGCCTACAGGGACACAGGTGCCAGTGTTACAATGGTAATAGAGAAACTGGTCCACCCTGAACAACACCTACTTGGTCACCAGTACCAAGTAACCGATGCTCATAACAACACACTTAGCCACCCATGGCTGTTGTAAATCTCAACTGGGGGGGGGTTACTGGTCCAAAGAAAGTTATGGTTGCCTCAGATTTACCTGTAGACTGTCTACTAGGGAACGATTTAGAGACATCAGCTTGGGCAGAAGTGGAGTTGGAGGCTCATGCAGCAATGCTGGGCATTCCAGGGCATGTTTTTGCTTTAACCAGGGCTCAGGCCAAAAAGCAAAAAGGACAGGGTGACTTGGATCCTGGAAGAATGGACCAAGTGCTCCCTAAAGCTAGGGTTAGTAAAGGTAAAACACTACCTACTATCCCTCCCTCTACAGTGGATTCAACTTCTGAGGAAGAAGAACTTCCACCCTGTGCAGAACCTACACCAGAGGAGCTGGAAGCAGACACTGCTGAGCTTTTGGGTGAAGTGGGGCCTGCCAGGGAGGAGCTGAGTGTGGCACAGCATACCTGTCCCACACTAGAGGGTCTAAGGCAGCAAGCTGTCAAACAAGCAAATGGGGATGTCAGTGACTCTCACAGAGTTTACTGGGAGGACAACCTTTTGTATACTGAAGCAAGGGATCCAAAATCTTTTACAGGGTGGGCTTCCCAAAAGAGGTGGTATCAGACAGGGGAAGCAATTTCATGTCTGCTTACTTAAAGGCCATGTGGAAGGAATGTGGGGTGACATACAAGTTCACCACACCCTATCATCCACAAACAAATGGACTGGTTGAGAGGTTTAATAAAACTCTCAAAGGAATGATAATGGGACTCCCTGACAAACTCCGCAGGAGATGGGATGTCCTGTTACCTTGCCTCCTTTTTGCTTACAGGGAGGTACCCCAAAAAGGAGTGAGCTTCAGCCCCTTTGAACTCCTATTTGGACACCCTGTAAGAGGTCCTCTAACACTTGTGAAGGAGGGTTGGGAACAACCTTTAAAAGCTCCAAAGCAAGACATTGTGGACTATGTACTTGGCCTAGGATCTAGGATGGCTGAGTACATGAAAAAGGCCAGTAAAAACCTTCAGGCCAGCCAAGAGCTCCAAAAGCAATGGCATGACCAGAAGGCTGTTTTGGTTCAGTACCAACCAGGGCAGAAAGTGTGGGTCTTGAAGCCTGTGGCCCCAAGAGCACTCCAAGACAAATGGAGTGGACCCCACATTATTGTTGAGAAAAAGGGTGAAGTCACCTACTTAGTTGACTTAGGCACTGTCAGGAGTCCCCTTAGGGTGCTCCATGTCAATCGCCTGAAACCTTACTATGACAGGGCTGATCTCACCCTGCTCATGGCAACAGATGAAGGACAGGAAGAAGAGAGTGACCCTCTCCCTGATCTTTTCTCTTCCACAGAGCAAGATGCTCTAGTGGAAGGTGTAGTTCTAGCAGATTGTCTTACTGCTGAGCAGAAAGACCACTGCATAAATCTCCTGGGTCAGTTTTCTGAACTCTTTTCTACTGTGCCAGGCACCACTTCTTGGTGTGAGCACACTATAGATACTGGAGACAGCTTGCCTGTCAAAAGTAAGATCTATAGGCAGCCTGACCATGTCAGGGATTGCATAAAACAAGAGGTTCAGAAAATGCTTGAACTGGGAGTGGTTGAGCACTCTGAAAGTCCATGGGCCTCTCCTGTGGTACTTGTACCAAAACCTCATTCTATGGATGGTAAAAGGGAAATGAGATTTTGTGTAGACTATAGAGGTCTCAACCAAGTAACTAAAACTGATGCTCACCCTATACCCAGGGCAGATGAGCTAATAGATACACTGGCATCTGCCAAGTATCTAAGCACCTTTGATTTGACTGCAGGGTATTGGCAGGCCAAGTTATCAGAGGATGCAAAAGCAAAAACTGCATTTTCAACCATTGGAGGGCACTACCAATTCACAGTAATGCCTTTTGGATTGAAAAATGCACCTGCCACTTTTCAAAGGTTGGTGAACACAGTCCTGCAAGGGCTGGAAGCTTTTAGTGCAGCATATCTAGATGATATAGCTGTATTTAGCTCCAGCTGGGATGATCACCTGGTCCACCTATGGAAAGTTTTGGAGGCCCTGCAAAAGGCAGGCCTCACTATCAAGGCTTCAAAGTGCCAGATAGGGCAGGGGAAAGTGGTTTATCTGGGACACCTGGTAGGTGGAGAACAGATTGCACCACTTCAGGGGAAAATCCAAACTATTATAGATTGGTTTCCCCCTACAACTCAGACTCAGGTGAGAGCCTTCTTAGGCCTCACTGGGTACTACAGGAGGTTCATAAAGAACTATGGCTCCATTGAAGCCCCTCTTAATGACCTCACATCTAAGAAAATGCCTAAAAAGGTATTATGGACAGCAAACTGTCAGAAAGCTTTTGAGGAGCTGAAGCAGGCCATGTGCTCTGCACCTGTCCTGAAAAGCCCCTGTTACTCCAAAAAATTCATTGTCCAAACTGATGCATCTGAATTAGGGGTAGGGGCAGTCTTATCACAACTTAATTCTGAGGGCCAGGATCAACCTGTTGCTTTTATCAGCAGGAGGTTGACCCCTAGAGAAAAGCGTTGGTCTGCCATAGAGAGGGAGGCCTTTGCTGTGGTCTGGGCACTGAAGAAGTTGAGGCCATACCTGTTTGGCACTCACTTCATTGTTCAGACAGACCACAAACCTCTACTTTGGCTAAAACAAATGAAAGGTGAAAACCCTAAATTGTTGAGGTGGAACAGTGGAACATAGACCTGGGAGTACCAACTCCAATGCAGATGGACTCTCTAGATATTTCCACTTCAACAATGAAGACTCATCAGGTCATGGCTAGTCTTATTGTCCTTCGTTTGGGGGGGGGGGGGGGGGGTTGTGTAGGAAAGTACCATCTTGCCTGGCATGTTACCCCCATATTTCACTGTATATATGTTGTTTTAGTTGTATGTGTCACTGGGACCCTGCCAGCCAGGGCCCCAGTGCTCATAAGTGTGCCCTGTATGTGTTACCTGTGTTATGACTAACTGTCTCACTGAGGCTCTGCTATCCAGAAACTCAGTGGTTAGGCTCTCTCATTTCTTTCCAAATTGTCACTAACAGGCTAGTGACCAATTTCACCAATTTACATTGGAATACTGGAACACCCTTATAATTCCCTAGTATATGGTACTGAGGTACCCAGGGTATTGGGGTTCCTGGAGACCCCTATGGGCTGCAGCATTTCTTGTGCCACCCATAGGGAGATCTGACAATTCTTACACAGGCCTGCCAGTGCAGCCTGAGTGAAATAACGTCCATGTTATTTCACAGCCATTTACCACTGCACTTAAGTAACTTATAAGTCACCTATATGTCTAACCCTTACCTAGTAAAGGTTGGGTGCTAAGTTACTTAGCGTGTGGGCACCCTGGCACTAGCCAAGGTGCTCCCACATTGTTCAGGGCAAATTCCCCGGACTTTGTGAGTGCGGGGACACCATTACACGCGTGCACTATACATATGTCACAACATATGTATAGTGTCACAATGGTAACTCCGAATATGGCCATGTAACATGTCTAAGATCATGGAATTGTCACCCCAATGCCATTCTGGCATTGGGGAGACAATTCCATGATCCCCCGAGTCTCTAGCTCAGACCCGGGTACTGCCAAACTACCTTTCCCGGGGTTTCACTGCAGCTGCTGCTGCTGCCAACCCCTCAGACAGGTTTCTGCCCTCCTGGGGTCCAGCCAGGCTTGGCCCAGGAAGGCAGAACAAAGGACTTCCTCAGAGAGTGGGTGTTACACCCTCTCCCTTTGGAAAAAGGTGTCAGGGCTGGGGAGGAGTAGCCTCCCCCAGCCTCTGGAAATGCTTTGATGGGCACAGATGGTGCCCATCTCTGCATAAACCAGTCTGCACCGGTTCAGGGATCCCTCAGCCCTGCTCTGGCACGAAACTGGACAAAGGAAAGGGGAGTGACCACTCCCCTGACCTGCACCTCCCCTGGGAGGTGCCCAGAGCTCCTCCAGTGTGCTCCAGACCCCTGCCATCTTGGAAACAGAGGTGCTGCTGGCACACTGGACTGCTCTGAGTGGCCAGTGCCAGCAGGTGACGTCAGAGACTCCTTCTGATAGGCTCCTTCAGGTGTTGCTAGCCTATCCTCTCTCCTAAGTAGCCAAACCTCCTTTTCTGGCTATTTAGGGTCTCTGCTTTGGGGAATTCCTTAGATAACGAATGCAAGAGCTCATCAGAGTTCCTCTGCATCTCTCACTTCACCTTCTGCCAAGGAATCGACTGCTGACCGCGCTGGAAGCCTGCAAAACTGCAACAAAGTAGCAAAGACGACTACTGCGACCTTGTAACGCTGATCCTGCCGCCTTCTCGACTGTTTTCCTGGTGGTGCATGCTGTGGGGGTAGTCTGCCTCCTCTCTGCACTAGAAGCTCTGAAGAAATCTCCTGTAGGTCGACGGAATCTTCCCCCTGCAACCGCAGGCACCAAAGAACTGCATCACCGGTCCTCTGGGTCTCCTCTCAGCACGACGAGCGAGGTCCCTTGAATTCAGCAACTCTGTCCAAGTGACTCCCACAGTCCAGTGACTCTTCAGTCCAAGTTTGGTGGAGGTAAGTCCTTGCCTCCCCACGCTAGACTGCATTGCTGGGAACCGCGTGTTTTGCAGGTACTATGGCTCCTGCGCACTCTTCCAGGATTTCCTTTGTGCACAACGAAGCCTGGGTCCCCGGCACTCTAACCTGCAGTGCATGACCTCCTGAGTTGTCCTCCGGCGTCGTGGGACCCTCTTTTGTGACTTCGGGTGAGCTCCGGTTTACTCCACTTTGTAGTGCCTGTTCTGGCACTTCTTCGGGTGCTGCCTGCTTCTGAGAGGGCTCTTTTTCTTGCTGGGTGCCCCCTCTGTCTCCTCACGCAATTGGCGACATCCTGGTCCCTCCTGGGCCACAGCAGCATCCAAAAACCCTAACCACGACCCTTGCAGCTAGCAAGGCTTGTTTGCAGTCTTTCTGCACGGAAAGACCTCTGCACGACTCTTCACGGCGTGGGACATCTATCCTCCAAAGGGGAACTTTCTAGCCCTTGTCGTTCTTGCAGAATCCTCAGCTTCTACCATCTGGTGGCAGCTTCTTTGCACCCACAGCTGGCATTTCCTTGGCATCTGCCCACTCCCGACTTGATCGTGACTCTTGGACTTGGTCCCCTTGTTCCACAGGTACTCTCGTCAGGAAATCCATCATTGTTGCATTGCTGGTGTTGGTCTTCCTTGCAGAATTCCCCTATCACGACTTCTGTTCTCTTTGGGGAACTTAGGTGCACTTTGCACCCACTTTTCAGGGTCTTGGGATGGGCTATTTTTCTAACCCTCACTGTTTTCTTACAGTCCCAGCGACCCTCTACAAGGTAACATAGGTTTGGGGTCCATTCGTGGTTCGCATTCCACTTCTAGAGTATATGGTTTGTGTTGCCCCTATCCCTATGTGCCCCCATTGCATTCTATTGTGACTATACATTTTTTGCACTGTTTTCTATTGCTATTACTGCATATTTTAGTATTGTATACATATATATTGTGTATATTTGCTATCCTCATACTGAGGGTACTCATTGAGATACTTTTGGCATATTGTCATAAAAATAAAGTACCTTTATTTTTAGTATATCTGTGTGTTGTGTTTTCTTATGATATTGTGCATATGACACTAGTGGTACTGTAGGAGCTTCACTCGTCTCCTAGTTCAGCCTAAGCTGCTCTGCTAAGCTACCTTTTCTATCAGCCTAAGCTGCTAGACACCCCTCTACACTAATAAGGGATACCTGGGCCTGGTGCAAGGTGTAAGTACCTCTTGGTACCCACTACAAGCCAGTCCAGCCTCCTACAGTTGTGTACATTTCAAACGTGAGCCTAAGTTTTTTAAGTGACTTTCATTTTTTATTTAATTCTATTTCCTAACTATAACATCCCTGTAACCTTTGTTTTTTCATTATATATATATATATATATATATATATATATATATATATATATATATATATATATATATATATATATATATATCAACTATATAATATATACAACAAAGCAGTTCAAACGTGGCACACTTCAATTGCAGGAGCTGTCGATGGAGATAGACCCTTCTCCAGTAATATTACTCTGCACTCCCGGGATCCAATTATATCCAAATTAACTTATATATAAATAGGTGAGAAGACTTTCTATAGTGACATCTATATACATACATACACTTATAAAGGTAACATTGAGGTGATTTTCCACTTTAAAAAATGTACTTACCTGCACAGTAATGCATAAAAAGTAATAATCTTAAAACATACTTTCACTGTAAGGTCTCTCAATGTAACGTCTGCGATGTGAATAATGCCAATGTATTGTCGACGAATCAGTGATAACACACCCAGAGGAACCCTGTAGCTAATATATGCAATTTGATTCCTTGAGTACTAGCAGATGTGTGGAGGGGCACGGGGTTGAGTGCATCAGAGTCATACATGACAACCCTGTTTTCAGTAAGACTAAAATGGAAATACACATGCCAAAGGCTGTAGTGTGTGAAAAGTGTCTAATTTCCATTTTGCTTGTGGCGTAATTGTGCAAAGTCTTGGCAAAATTACATGAAATCACACATAAAATGCAAATAAGTATTTGCACCACACATTTGTAATGCAAAACTCAAGGATGATTTTTGTGCTAAAAAAATGTTGTGGGGAAACAAGATTAGAAAAAGACAGGATCCCTTTTAGCAAAGTAAACCGCAGCTTTTTACTGTCACAGCAGGGAGAGTAGCTATCTACATACAGTAAAAAGCTGGTCTCAATTTGCTGCTTCACAACCTGCCCCTTATATAGCAAGTACAAGCAATAGAAAAAGGTTAATCATTAAGTTTAGCAATTACAAACTTGTTGCAAACTCACATTAGCAATTACAAACTTGTTGCAAACTCACATTACCAGTGTCCCTTAACCTTTAACCTATTTCTTACACATTCTTTATTGCAGTTCTAACAATGCTTAACAAGCTAGCCATTCACTACTCTTGAATGCATGTGTGTTTGTTTGTGTGTTTTATCACTCTGCTCGCATACCCTAGGCTAATTCAATCTCCTGCTCCCATTCTTCAATCATGCTTTTAATTTACTGAGGCAACATCATATCTGCCTGTGTACTTAAAACTACAAATTCCTTTAGGCTTATAAACTTGGTTTTCCTTTAACTATGACCTTGCAGGTCATGCATTCCATTTTAAAGTCAACTCATTTCACCCTCTCTGGCATTAACACAAAGTTTAGGCCTACACTGCTCTTTCACCACACATGATTGTATATCATTTTCTTCTGATGTAGCTTAATTTGCTCATATTCCAGAAAGTGCAACAGTGTTTTGTTGTTCCAGTACATTTGTGATACCTTTTTACAACAAATGGTGCATTTTTTGTAAACTTTTACCTTGGATAGCATGTAGTTATGCAAAATTACATAATTGTGGAAACTGCATGTGACAAGCAAAACACAAAATTCCTAAAATTATGTGAATTATACTGGTGTACTTTAAATTTCACCCAGGTCTACTACAGGCACACACATATGCTCTCTCACTCATGCACAGTTATGTATTATTATTTATTTTCACAGTTATCTATAGCAGGAATGTGGCAAGAGGGCACTAGAGAACTCCACAAATAAGCAAAAAGACAAAGGACCTGATTTTGAGTTTGGTGGATGGGGTTACTACATCACAAACGTGACGGATATCCCATCTGCTGTATTACGATCTATTATATCCTATGGAAATCATATTACGGCAGACTGGATATCCATCATGTTTGTGACGGAATAACCCATCCGCCAAACTCTAAATCTGGCCCTAAGTAACGAATGCAGATAAACAAAAACAGTTAAATTATTGTGTAAAAGAGGTTTATAACCCATTTTCAGTTTCAATGTGCTTTTGTGAAGAAGAGTATTTTAAGCTTTTTTTAAAAAAATGTAATGCTTCATACACACACATACATAAACACACAGACACATATATCTTCCCCCAAATACAAGTGAACACACGCTAAGGGCACAGTCTCCATTGCAGAAGGGTAGTTTATTGCCAAATCTCACGACGTGTTTCAACTGACAAGCAGTTTTGATCATGTGAGAAGCCAAACCAATCCAACGCACATAAATAACACAAATGTCAATGACATCAAAAAAGGACATGGCATTGCTGCACTCCTCTGATAGCAAAGAGCACAGTGGCCATATTAAACTATCCCGTCACTCCTATTTAGACCTGCGTCCACTACTATAAGTAAATATTATGCAAGGTCCCCTATCCCAGTTGATAATGCAAATTTAAAAAAATGTATTGGCTCTGTAACACAGTAAAAATTTACAGTTACACATAACTAATCAACAAAACAGCAATAGTATAACAACATAGAACAAACTGCTCACCACACAAAATAATAAGCCAAAAAGTAAATCGGAGGATAAGGTGATAATACATCCGCTTCTACATGAAGCTTGATCCAAAAAAATATATACCAACCAAAGAGAACAGAAAATAGGGTGAATAACTTAACAAATGCCCACTCTGTCAAGTCACCCACACATCCTCATCAACTTAATCTTACACCAATCACGCCCCTCTGGGCTATCTATGGGGGCATTCTACACTCACAATCCTGCCCCATTGGGCTCTCAACGTGGAAGTGGCATCCAGTCATACCCACCGCCAAAGTCTCTAATAAGGTAAACATTAGAAAATGATGTCCATAAATAAAAGAAAATAATGAAAAGTGCTCAAAATCTTATCTGTGCAGGTGCATCCCCCAACCCATAAAGATGTAGAAAGGGTAGGGGAACCAGTTCCGGTATCACTAATCACATCCAGTACCCCTTCCTTTACTCCTAAAAACACAAATAAAATGTAAGTTACACTTGTATATTTAAAAACAGTATATGGGCAGCCCTATATATATATATATATATATATATATATATATATATATATATATATATATATATAACATGAATTAATAGGCATAGGAAAATATGAATTTTCTTTCCTCTTGCTTGCTAGTTGCTACATAGGTAATTATATTTATTTATGTGAATTTCACTTGATCAATAAGCTTAAGCACAATTTCTCCCAAAATAATTTCAGCATCAATTTACAATGCATCTATATTTATCATTTTCTCTACTTAAAAAAAGCCAAAGTAACAAAACATTTGGATAGTTAGCAGTGAATATCTGGGTCCACAGAAGATTGCAAGAATTGCAACAGATATTCCTTTTAGCTAAGTGTTTATTGCACCTAAAGCTTGACCCAAATAACTACTACAAAAATATCAACCTACAAAGTATTGACGTTATAATATATATACTATTTAAACTACAATTAAAATACTGAGTACAAAGACATATAGAAATGTAAATTTTGAATCAATTATTGACTACAAATTTATAGCAAACAAAAACATTATGTATACTAAAACACAAAATAAATTACTATGGGCCTCATTACAAGTTTGGCGGTCTCACGACCTCCATGTTGGCAGTTATACTGCCAACAGGCTGGTGGAGAAGACTGCCAAATTCTGACTTTAGCAGTATTTCCTACAGAATACAGTCAAAGCACTGCTGGCACCGCCACTGTGGTCAGACCACCATGGATGAGGAAGGCTTGGGAGGGGGGCTTTGGGATTTGGCTTGGGGTGGTTTAGGTTTAGGCTTGGGGAGGGATGGGTCTTCTTGGGAGAGATCGACTTCTTGGCAGGGGAGGGGCATGGGAACTTGCAGGGGGGTAGGAGAGTCCTTGGATGTGAAAGGGACGGACTCTTTGAGTGAAAAGTACGTTTAAGAGTTTCACAGGGGGGAGAGGAGTAGGGAAAGGGCAAACTCAGAAAGGAAAGATTTTTTACACTCACACGGACTGTCATAGCAAAAGGGTTTGGGTGCTTAGGGAGAGGAAGTGGTTGTATCAGGTGTAGGTGTGGATATCTTGGGTGCGTGTTTGTGGGAGGTTTGCATGTGGGTGGTGAGTGTCTGTTGGGTGGGTGAGCGAGGGTGTTAAAGTGTGTTTAGGCTGAGGGGGGTGGAGGTGCTGGGAGATGCAATGGTGGGTGAGTGACTATCTTTTGGGGTGGTGACTGCAGGTATGGTGGATGTGGTGCATGTTGGCGTGTCTGTGGTTGTGGTGTCTGAGGGTTTGGTGAATGGTGTGGATGTCTGAGGGTCTGCTGTGTTGCTGTCACTGGGTAGGACAGGTGTAGTAGCCGGATCTGTGAATGTTGGCTTGGTGTCTGCAGGTGTGTTAGGTGTGCTGTCTGTGATAGTGGTGTCAGGTGTGCTGCCAGGGTTTGTAGGGGTGTCAGGGCAGGCTGTGACTGTTGCTTTGTGTGCACCTGAATATTGCTTATGTGTATGCCGGTGGTGTGTCCTGTGGTGCTTATATTTGTCTGAGCTACACTTGGATGTTGAGGTGGATGCATGCCTGTCTGTGTGTGTGCTTTGGCTGGGATGGGGAAGAAGAGTTTGGAATTGAGAAGAGGAAGGTGGAGGGGTGATGGTAGACAAAGCGTGACTGGGTGCCGTCAGTGTGGAGGCCAGAGCCTGAAAAGATCTCTGTATGCCAGCCAGTGCACCCGAATGCCCTCCAGGAATGCATTACTCTGTTGGATTTGAGTTGCCAGTCCCTGGATGGCATATAGATGGTTGACTGACCTAGAGAGATGAACCTCAGGAGGTCAATAGCCTCCTCACTGAGGGCAGCAGGGCTAACAGGGGCTGAGGCAGAGGTGCCTGCAGCAAAGGAGATGCCCACTCTCGGGAGAAATTGCAGGGCCAACTGGGTGTGGAGCTACAAGGAGGGTGGTGGTAGAAAGGGGGGTGGTGGACAGAGATAGTGCAAGGGTGGTCCCAGATGGGTCCACCACATCAGGGAGTGCCATTGGAGGAGGATTCCGAAGATGATGAGGTAGATCCTGTCTCCACTGTGGCACTCCCCTCGCCTTCCGGGCCCTATCTAGCCGGCGGACTTCGCCATTGGCCTAAGTCAGCCAAAGGCAGCAATGTGTTCCAATGACAATGTCCACCACGATTGTGACCGCCTACCGCCATGACGACATCTGTTGGCGGACTTAGGTAATTTCTGATGTCCAGTACAGTAGGTCAGGCAGCTGCCATATTAAGGCTCTGACTAAGAATCGTATTTATGATATTGTGTAAACTGCTGGCTTTATGCAAACATGTAGCAATGTGAATGTAATATGCAGAGGATGTGAAAATGGTGTATCCTGAGTTATATACATGAACAGTATTGTCAGCAGAGTAATGACAATCTGAACATAGTATAAGTGTACCAAATATGTTTCACATGTTAAGTAAGTTGATGTCACCTTTACTGTCAGTGACATGTTTCTCTATTGAAAGAACAAGGGGATCTGATTATAGTAATTAGGCAAATGTTCCCTAGGTATGTGCTGAGTACAGCTTTTTGTCACATGACATAATGCAGCTTTATGTGTGACGTTTGAGTGATCATATTTATGATGTATAGATTGAGTCATACACATACATCCTGGTGTTGTCCCACATAGTTACCCTGGAATGAGAAGAGCAAGACAGCCTCCAATGTACCATCCAATAGCAGACATGCACACCGTGGAGGAGCGACAGGTCATACAAATATACCACCTGGATAGGCAGACAGTCATGGATCTCTGCATCAGTTGGAACTAGATCTGATGCCTGCCATTTGCAGTCCCAATAGCATACCTCCCATTGTCCTAGTCATGTCAGTGCTACACTTCCTGCCTACTGGGTCCTTTCAGTGGCCCTACTTGCAGGAATGTTTCAGCCCATGTTCATGTTTTATGCTTTGGGTCACATTACGCATCTGGTTGGAGCCATATATGGCATCCACGTAGCCTTGGCTCCCCCAAGTGCCAATGAACAGGTATATAGGAACAGGAAAAACTTCTACTCCATCAACATCCAAGTGGTCTGTTTGGCTGACCTCTACATTTCACAAGTTTGTGCAAAGTATCATGGGTCAGTCCATGATTTCTTCATCATGTGGAACAGCAATATCCCACTGCTAATGACATGACTATGCACAGAGAGGGCCTGGCTGGTCGGTAAGTCATATATGTCAGGTATGTCTGTACCTTTTATCTGCTACCATATATGTGCTACCATATATGTGGATGTCCAAGATTAATGTTTGGATTGTTGTTCTACACCTTACAGGGGACTCTGGCTACCCAAACTGTCTGTCTATGGTTGTTGACACCAGTGGGGTACCCAACCACGCCAGGGGAAGTCTGCTTCAATGAGGTTTATGGAAGGACAAGGCATGTCGTGGAGGGGGCTTTTGGGCTCCTGAAGGCATGATTTTGCAGCACTGATAAATCTGGAAGAGCCCTCTTCTACTCACCCAACAAGATTTGTCCAATTATTGTAGTTTGCCACATGCTCTACAACCTTGCCTTGAGACGTCAGATACATTCAAACCAGATGATTCCCTTTCATGATGCTTTTCTGTGGCACCATCAAACACTCAGACTTCTCTTGCACCATGGGATGCTGGCTTCTTGGGAGTGCAAACTACTTTTCCCAGATGAGCCCAGCAAAAGAAATCATGAAAAGACAAAGGTAGCAGGTCCAAACAAAAGTGCATCAATAGATTTTATTTTTGCAAAATCATTCCTGATTTAGACTAGGGGCCTCATTACAAGTCTGGCGGTCTGAATCCTGGACCACCAGACCCATGGAGAGGAGACTGCTGCAGAGCTAGCAGTCTCCCCCTGGCTTGATTACTTGGCCTGGGTGGTGCTCACGGAGTTCCACTCCATGGAATTCCTTGGAATTCCATTGATTTGAAACTCTGTGGAATTCTGGGGAGGCAGAGTTCTGTGAGTGGCGGAGTGCCACTGCCTCCTGCCCTTCAGTGCCCTAGTGGCACCCTGTCCTGAATGCACCCAATCTCAGAAGCGTTAAGTAGGGTTGGGCCTTGTTAGAAATGCGTCTCTGGTTGGCAGTCAGTTTGCACTCTGTCCAAGCAGGGACCCACACTCTAGTCAGGGTAAGGGAGATACACACCTAGGATAACCACTGCTCACCCCCTTGGTAGCTTGGCACAAGCAGTCAGGCTTATCTCAAGGCAATGTGGAAAGTATTTGTACCAACACACACAATAATACAGTGAAAACACCAAAAAATGGCCACCACACCAGTTTATAAAAATAGCCAATATTTATCTAAATCAAACAAGATCAATACGACAAATACCCAACAGACACAAGTAAGGTTATGAATTTTCAAAGATTAAACTCACATATACTGCTCAAAAGTACAAATAATGCAATTTGATGTTATCATGGCGTCCTGACGGAGTCGTTCCCAACAATGCAACGCCAATGGTGCTGGTCACGGAGTCATATGGATCCCCAGGTATAGTGCCTTGTGAAAAGTGAGGAAACAAGCTGGTGCACAGATTCGGGGAGCAAGACATCGTTGGATCTGAGGCAGCATTGGTTCTAATGCTATGGAGGAGAGCTGCGGAGGCATCAGTGAGAGGTGTTGGATCCTTGCTGTGGAGCAGTGAACTTGAGGCGGTGTCAGTGCGAGTTGTCAGTCCATTACACTTTCAGCAGGGTCAAGATGCTGTGGGGCAACCTCACAGGGTTGCGATCACCCCACATGGCTGCAAGGGCTGCAGTGGGGTTGGGTGGCACCTATGTCGGTGCTACGACACTCCAATCTCACAAGATCACAGGACATCAGCGGCTGCTGCAACGTTGGGCCTGCGATGTTGGTGTGGCCGTCACACCACAGCAAAGACCATGGCTTTGGGTGCAGGCGGCAGTGCGGGTTCCGGCAGCGACAACTGTACAATGTCGTCCAAAGTCGTCCGAGAATGGTGCATTCGCTTTTTCACCAGCTTTCACTTCCAGGGGCCCAGGAACTGGAATATGTACAACCTGGCAAATTAGAGTCCACAGCAGGTGAGCTCAGGGGCTGGTAAGTGAAGTCTTTGCTGTCCCTGAGACTTCTTAACAAGAGGCAAGCTCAGTCCAAGCCCTTGGAGAATCTTCTTAAGCAGGAAACACAACAAAGTCCAGTCTTTGCCCTCTCTAATTCAGAAGCAGTAACTTCAGGCCAACCCAGCAAAGCACACATATAAAAGGGGCAGAATTCCTCCTTTAGCTCTTCTCCTTGGCAGAGGTTCCTCTTGATCCAGAAGTGTTCTACAAGTCTGGGGTTTTGGGTTCACTACTTATACCCTTGTTTTTGCCTTTGAAGTTGGCAAACTTCAAAGGAAAGTTTCTGTTGTTCACGAGATGCTGCCTTGCCCAGGACTGGCTCCAGACTCAGAGCAGGGGGCTGGAGACTGCACTGTGTGAGGGAAGACACAGTCCATTCAGGTGTAAGTGTCAGCTCCTCCCTCCACCAGATGGCCCATCAGGATAAACATCCAAGCTCCCTTTGTTTCCACTGCCTAGTGGAGATTCAAAAACAACCCAACTGTCATTCTGACCCAGACAGGGAATACACAAGCAGGCAGGGTCACAGAATGGTTTAAGCAAGAAAATGCCCACTTTCTAAAAGTGCCATTTTCAAACTGACAATTTAAAAAACAACTTTACAAAAAATGTACTTTTGAATTGTGAGTTCAGAAACCCCAAACTACATATCTCTATCCCAATGGAAAACTGCA
The DNA here is from genome assembly GCF_031143425.1 of Pleurodeles waltl. NCBI lineage: Eukaryota > Metazoa > Chordata > Amphibia > Caudata > Salamandridae > Pleurodeles > Pleurodeles waltl. The sequence continues at coordinate 1,131,480,080 of NC_090448.1, forward strand.
CCTAAAAGTTATTTAAAGGCAGCCCCCATGTTAACCTATGACAGAGACAGACCTTGCAACAGTGAATACCGAATTTGGCTGTATTTCACTGTTAGGGCAAGTAAAAACACACCAGTACATATCCTACCTTTAACATACACCGCACCCTGCCCATGGGGCTAACTAGGTGGTAAGCGGGTACACTTGCCAGGTCGAATTGGCAGTTTAAAACTACAAACACAGACACTGCAGTGCGCTGGGCAAGCAGTGGGCGTGTAAGTGGACTTTGATGATAGTCATCTGAAAAAGATAACACTGTGTTTCACCTTTCTAGGTCAAAACAAAAAAGTCTGAAATAGGCCCCAGCAAGATTTAGTGACCTGAGGCGCTGTAATGGTAGTGTCCTTTTAGATGTTCTTACGGGTGAAAATGAAAATAACATACGTTTCTGAATTCCTTCGATTCTTACGAATGCCTAATTAATGGGTGCCCTTTTTGTGGAAAGTAGAAAAATACAGGCAACCAGCTGCCTCATTAATCTCTGTGGTATTTCAATTAAAATTGCGATGTCATTTTTGAAACTCTCCACTCTGATAGTACCTTGTTCATGAAGGTATTAGCAACCGAATGATAAGGAAAATGGTCGAGATTGCGTGAAGTGTAGCAGTGATGATGAATTTGTCACTGTTTGCACTGTTTTGGTCAATTCTGCAGTGACAGTTGCACCAATGAATCATGCATGAATGTTATTCGCACAGATAGATCAATTGAAAAGTTTTGCACCTGCTTGTAACTGCCAATGTTGCCTGGCAGCAGAAATGCCAGACACCATTTCAAAATTATTAAACATTGTTGCAATTTATGTGACCGTGCCATAGAACATGAGTGATTAATGAGGTATGGCAATGAATATGAAGGAGCAAAATAAAATAAATAGTAGCAGAAAACAAAATAAATTAAAAAATGCACTTAAAAAATTGATGTGACAGAAAGAGAGAGAAAATATTAAACAAAAAGAAAGACTGAAATACAAATGTGCAGTCCAGACTACTTGTCCTTACCTGTGTGCCAATTTAAATGTAAGGGCGAATTGCCGGAGATAGAGTATTATCTACCAAGAACTCCCATGATGCCTCATTATTGACCTTCTTCATATAATAATTCGAAGGTTTTATCACAGCATCGTGAGAGAGATACATGTACAGCGTGAAGGATGATCCCCAGAGCAAACCCATGCCAAGGAACTTCAGAAAAAAATATTTGGCAGCGCCTGCTGGAACATAGACTGAAAATACACTGGAAAGGAGCATTTTCCTGATATTACACTCTATCACCCTGCTAGAAAAAATGCAAATTCTCAAACGGACTATGCAAAGTTTCTGAAAACAAGGCGAATTGGAATTGCACATTATCCTTCACACACAGCAGTGAATAATCTTCAACAGATGGGGGTAGTTTCATTGCCATTACCATTTGGAAAAAGACAGCGCCAGGCTGCCAGAAGTGAGGCACGTCACAGTTTTAATGATGTGGTTTAAAGCTCAATATTTCCATAGTTTTCTGCAGCGGTGAACCAGATACAACAGCTAATAGACGAAATCTGTAACCGTTAGAGGGTGCCAGCCTGTGAGGAAACTGCTGCAAATGGCGCACGTCACAGCGCGGGCACATCAGTCACGGGGAGAGCGTGGGAATCACGTGACTCTGCATGTGCAGATGTGGTCAATGAAGTATAAACACAGTCGTATATTTTTACTTATTATATTTGGGGGCATATTTATGAGCCCCTAACGCCACTGGAGAGTTACTTTACGTGACGCTCCAGTGGCGTTAACCTCTGCTCCATATTTACAAGGAGGTTTAATGCCACTTTTTGTGGCGTTACACCTCCTTGTAAATATGGGGCCCTCCGATGCAGTTATCTGTGTCAGAGGAGCATGCAATGGGTGTTGCTGTGGGCCTGCCACAGCAACACGCATTGTATTTTGACGCTGCCTCAGATTTACAAGATTTCGTAAACCTGAGGCAGCGCCAAAATCTAACACCACCCCTAGGTGCATCATGCATAGAGAAGAGCAAAATGCCAGAAATTATTGTTTGTGTGGGGGAAGGTGTCCCTTCCCACGCATAAACAATCATTTAAAAATTACGCTTTGGCAATTCTGTGTGTGCTGCATACTGGAGCACACACAGAAGTACCAAAGCCCCATTAGTGATTGTTTAGGTGCGGGAAGGGACACCATCCCGCATATAAACAATCACACCCCTGAATGCAGACATCCTTGCACAATGGTACGAGGATACCTGCGTTGGCAGCTAAATTTAGCGCCAGCGCAGCGGACTACAAAGTGGTGCGCCGTATTCACTTAAATACAGCGCATCCCTGCATTGTGAAAATTATGGCAATTTTGGTGCAGTGTCGTGCTCCTTCTTTTTCCCATAAATATGGACCTTAATGTAGTGCAGAAAGAACTAGCTTCAAGAGGAAGGTGGATTACAAAGAACATTTAGACTGCAGCAGGAACATTTCAAATTTTGGGACCTCCTGAATCACAGGGTTTTCACTCTTGCAAAGCCTGCAGTATGCAAAGCGGCAGGCTTTGCAAAGGTTAAGCAGTGATTTAAATGGTCAAAAAAGAAGTGGAGGATCGCACAAAATTGAGTCAGGGTGGTATATTGGATTAGTGCTGATTGATACTTGCCTGTATGATGGTGCCCTTTGTGCTGAACAATATTACTTTTGCACAGTGCTTAATTTATAAAAAAAAATAAGTGCAAGGGTTCTCCCCTGGAGGCCACTTCATCTTGCACACCACGTTGGCCCCTGCCCTGCTGCCAGTGGTAATAGTAACACAACTGCTAACTGTTAGAAATGGGGTCTTTGGTTGGCAGTCAGGTTACCCCCTGTCCAAGCAAGGACCCTCACTCTAGTCATGGTAAGTCACACACAATCCAAATTATCCTGTGCCCACCCTCTGGTAGCTTGGCACTGAGCAGTCAGGCTTAACTTAGAAGGCAATGTGTAAAGTATTTGTGCAATGAATCATACAATAACATTATATAGCCCCACAAAAATACACCACACAGTGTGTAGAAAAATATGTAATATTTATCTGCATAAATGCAGATCAAAACGATTAAAATTAAATAAGTATATGTTGAAATATCACTGAAAAGTGATATAAAGTGTCTTAAGTCTATTTAAAAGCAAACAAAGTCTCTTTCAAGCACAAAGTACCTGGTTCGCGTGAAAAATCTCCACAAAGAACCACAGAGGAGGAGATGCGTGGAAACAAAGGGGTGCGCGTCGATTTCTCTGGCCGCACACGGCGATGCATCATTTACTTTTCACGCAGGGTCAGCTGTGCATCGATTTCCATCACCCGGTCGTGGATCCTCTTCGGGTTGCGGGGTTTTCAGACTGCCCGGGGACGGTGTGTGGATTTCCTGCGCTGGCAGGACGGGGTCACAGAAGCTGCGTCGATCTGGTGGGCGTTGCGTGGAATTTTCTACTGCATGGCAGGCGCTGCATCGATTCCTCTCTGGAGGTCAGGCTGCTTCGTTCCGGGTCATCTGTGCATCGATCCAGTGGGCCGTGCGTCGAATTTCCGGTCGCTATGCTGGCGCTGCGTCGATCTTCTCACTGCAAAGCCGGGCTGCGTCGTTCTGGTTCGGCGTGCTGTGAAATTTTCATCGCAGTGCAGGCTGTGCGTCGTTTCTGGCAGGCTGTGTGCCGCACAAGGAGTCCTTCTTGAAGAGATGAAGTCTTTTTGGTCCTGAGACTTCAGGGAACATGAGACAAGCTCTATCGAAGCCCTTGGAGATCACTTCTTCACCTCAGCCAGAGAGCAGCAAGGCAGCAGTCCTTCGCAGAAAGCAGTCAGGTGAGCCCTTTGGGTAGCCAGGCAGTTCTTCTTGGCAGAATGCAGGTTCTAGTTACAAGTTTCTTCTCCAGGAAGTGTCTGAGTTGGTAGGGGCAGCGGCCCTGTTTATATACCCAAATGTGCCTTTGAAGTGGGGGAGACTTCAAAGAGTATCTTAGAAGTGCACCATGTCCCCTTTCAGTTCAATCCTGCCTGCCGGGGTCCCAGTAGGGAGCAATTTGTGAGAGAGCGGGCCCTCCACCCTCCCAGCCAAGGAAAGTCCCATTAAAAATGCAGATGTATGCAAGTGAGGCTGATTATCCTGTGTTTGGGGTGTGTCTGAATGAATGCCCAAAGAGCTGTCAACTAAACCCAGCCAGACCTGGATTGTAAGGCACAGAAAGAGTTAAGTGCAGAGAAATGCTCACTTTCTAAAAGTGGCATTTCTAAAATAGTAATATTAAATCGAACTTCACCAGTCAGCAGGATTTTATATCACTATTCTGGCCATACTAAATAAGACCTTCCTACTCCTTTCAGATCAGCAGCTACCACTCAAACAATGTATGAGGGCAGCCCCAATGTTAGCCTATGAAGGGAGCAGGCCTCACACCAGTGTAAAAACGAATTTAGGAGTTTTACACTATCAGGACATGTAAACTACATAAATAAACATCCTGCCTTTTGCCTACACAGCACCCTGCCCTATGGATTACCTAGGTCATACCCAAGGGGTGTCTTATATGTAGAAAAAAGGGTGTTTTAGGCTTGGAAAGTTTTTTTAAATGACACGTCCAATTGGCAGTGAAACTGCACACACAGGCCTTGCAATGGCAGGCCTGAGACAAGGTTAAGGGGCTACTTAAGTGGGTGGCACAATCAGTGCTGCAGGCCCCCAAATAGCGTTTAATCTACAGGCCCTGGGCACATGTATTGCACTTTACTAGGGGCTTATAAGTATTTAAATAGTCAAATTGAATATGATGCAATGTTACCATGTTTAAAGGGAGAGAGCATATGCACTTTAGCACTGGTTAGCAGTGGTAATGTGTGCAGAGTCTTAAAACCAGTAAAAACAGTTTCAAAAAGTGGAGGGAGGAAGGCAAAAAGTTAGGGATGACCACCCTAAGGCTGTCAGGTCTAACATGTGTCCCCTCCAGCTGAAAGTGGAGAGAGCTACCCAACCTCCTGGGAGCTCTCCTCGCTAAGGCAGAAGTGTCTGGAGAGACCATCAGCGTTGGCGTGGTCAATCCATGGGCGATGCTCCACCGTAAAGTTTATCCCCTGTACGGAAATGGACCACCTTAAGAGTTTAGGATTCTCACCCCTCATCTGCATGAGCCATCTGAGGGGCCTGTGGTCTGTCTTAACCCGGAAGTGAGTCCCAAACAGGTATGGTCTCAGCTTCTTCAGTGCCCAGACAACAGCAAATGCTTCTCTCTCAATAGCACTCCACCGCTGTTCCTGTGGTAATAGTCTTCTGCTAATAAACACTACTGGTTGGTCTGAGCCCTCCTCATTTAGCTGCACTAGAACAGCCCCCATGCCATGCTCTGAAGCGTATGTCTGCACAATAAATTCTTGGGAGTAGTCAGGGGCCTTGAGCACGGGGGCCGTGCACTTGGCTTCCTTCAGAGAATCAAAGGCTTTCTGATAGGCCTCTGTCCAATTCACCAACCTAGGTTGATTTTTGGAGGCAAGTTCTGTCAAGGGTGACACAATGGTACCATAGCCCTTGACAAACCTACGGCAGTATTCAGTGAGGCCCAAAAAGGCTCTCACTTTAGTCTTTGGCCTGGAGTGGCTGTACCTTGCCACCACCTACTAGGTGTCCCAAGTACACCACAGAACCCTGCCCAATCTGGCACTTACTAGCCTTGATGGTCAGGCCTGCCTGTTGCAGAGCCTGAAGCACCTCCTTGAGGTGGAGAAGGTGTTCCTCCCAGCTGGAACTATAGACAGCTATGTCATCCAGGTAGGCTCCGCAGTAGGCATCCTTGCCAGCTAGGACTCCGTCAACCAACCGTTGGAAGGTAGCGGGGCATTTTTCAACCCAAATAGCATCACCCGGAACTGGTAATGGCCACCAGGTGTGGAAAATGCAGATCTCTCTTTATCCCCCTCAGTCAGGGTGATCTGCCAGTACCCTCATGTAAGATCAAACGTACTCAGGAACTTGGCACCCTTAGCCTGTCAACGAGCTCATCAGCCCGAGGATGAGGTGAGCGTCAGTCCGTGTAACTGAGTTGAGATCCCGGTAGTCCACACAGAACTGGAATTCTGGCTTTGCACAGGGGCAGCAGCCCTAGGAACCAGCACCACAGGGCTGGCCCAGGGACTACTGGATTTCTATATAACCCATAAGGTGTCACAGTGTCCTTTCCTCGGGATCTGCATGCTGCTGAACAAAAGGCCCACCTCCCGGCGTTATCAACTCAGGAAGCTATTATAGCACAGAGTTATGATGAAGCCAGGCGGGGGGAATGGAATTAGGGTAGGGAACTGCAGGGAGAGAGATCTGAAACGAAAAGGTAGAATAAATATGCATATACTCATTCATAGCAGTATAACTCATCAATAGACTCTTGACTAAAGGCGTCTCCGTGATATCAGATTGAGACCCCTTTTGAAATGAGGGCAAGCCCATTCTTTGAATCATGGAACAAGAACAAACTACAACCTCAGAACCAAGAGATGGCAAGAGCTTTAGACTATGGTCATACTCTGACTATCATTCCTGTAACCACTATGCATTCATAACATAAACATTTTGATCACAGCCTAGAAATTCTCAACGACTTAAAAAAGCGTTTCCAAACAAAAACAATGAAAACTATAATTTGCTTATCTCAAATAAAATGCTTTCACATTTGCAACTATATGCCTGAAGGTTTTACTCATTGAACTTGAAGCGCTTTATTCGTTGGGCAGAAGCACCTTGCTTATTGTTCATGAAGCGCTTTGATTATTATACATGAAGTGCTTTGTTCCTTATGCCAGAAAGCGCTTTTACTTGTCTTGTCTGAAGCGCTACGCGCGTTATGCTAAGGGGCACTTTACTCATGCAGCCTGAATCCCTTTGGTTGATGTGCCAAGGGCGTTTTACTCATGTGGACTGAAGCGCTTTGATTGATGTGCCAAGGGCGCTTTACTCATGTGGACTGGAGCGCTTTGATAGCCGTGCCAAGGACGCTTTACTCATGTGAACTGAAGCGCTTCGATTGCCGTGCCAAGGGCGCTTTACTCATGTGGACTGAAGTGCTTTGATTGCCGTGCCGAGGGCGCTTTGCTTATGTGGACTGAAGCACTTTGATTGCCGTGTCAAGGGTGCTTTATTCATGTGGACAGAAGCGCTTTGATTGCCGTGCCAAGGGCGCTTTACTTATGTGGACTGAAGCGCTTTGATTGCCGCGCCAAGGCTGCTTTACTCTGAGAACTGAAAACGCTTTGCTTGTTGTGCAAAGGGGTGCTTTACCTTTTGGAAGTAACAACTCCCTTCAAGATTTGGCTCATCAAGACCTTACCGCTACGAGTACGACCTACTGGTATCTGAATTCACCATGGAAACAAGGATACTCTGATTTGCCGTCAATCTGCCATGCAGGAAATCTGCTCTTCTTCAGAGGAACCCCCACAAGGTCTGACTGCATCGAAGTCTTCAAAATAGTGAGCAACGTGCTTGGGTGTGGCTAGGCTTTATAGACCTGCCACACCCCAAGATGGCTGCTGCCTCTAAAAACATGGGAATTGTAGTCCCTACATAGAATAGCACTGATAAGTGCATCTTGTCCACCAATGTCCTGACCCTGCAGCTACATGAGCGCAGCGGAGTTTCGGGTGGAACCTGGACCGCGTACAGCCTTCTTCCTGACATAAGGTCCACATCTTGGAGACCTCCTCCTTGATGCTGGCCTTCACTTTATCCGACAACCTTTGGTTCTTCACAGGAGGACTCTCCTGTGTCAATGTCATGGACACATAGGGGGTTATTCTAACTTTGGAGGAGTGTTAATCCGTCCCAAAAGTGACGGTAAAGTGACGGATATACCACCAGCCGTATTACGAGTTCCATAGGATATAATGGACTCGTAATACGGCTGGTGGTAAATCCGTCACTTTTCCGTCACTTTTGGGACGGATTAACACCTCCTCCAAAGTTAGAATAACCCCCATAGATGGGTAAGTCCAGGAGTGAGGGAAAACAGGGAAGAGAACTGCTCTAACAACTCATAGCAGTCTTCTCTCTGGTCTAGAGTCAGGGAGAGTGACACCCTCCACTGACCCATCACCTTCTTTGGCAGAGAGGAGGTTGGGGAGAGGTTCACTCTCCTCTTCGATGCCCTCATCTGTGACCAGGAGCATACTGACCTCAGACCTCTCAAAGTGAGGTTTGAGTCTGTTGTGGTGTGGTAGCTGACTACATCCTGGGGAGATGTCTTGGGAGCTTTCTCCCAGTCCTCCTTAATTATGCTTAACGGTCCCCTGACAGGGTAACCATAGAGAAGTTCAAAGGGGCTGAACCCTCCCTACAAGCAAACGGCAGGCATGGCAGGAGGACATCCCACTTACGCATCATGGCTTCAGTTAGGCCATTGATCATGCCTTTAAGTGTTTTGTTGAATCTCTCAACAAACCCATTGGATTGAGGATGATAAGGGGTGGTAAACCGGTAGGTCACCCCACACTCATCCCACATGAACTTCATGTATGCAGACATGTATTTTTTGCCCCTGTCAGACACAACTTCCTTAGGGAATCCCACATGGGTAAATATTCCCAGCAGGGCTCTTGCCACCACCGGTGCCGTCACTGTTTTCAGAGGGATTGACTCTGTATTGCGGGTGGCATGGTCCACCAAAACCAGGATAAACCTGTTGCCCAAGGCAGATTTGGGGTCCACGGGACCAACAATGTCGATCCCCACCCTTTCAAAGGGGGTGCCAACAACCGGGAGTGGGATCAGGGGAGCTTTAAGCTTTTTCCCTGTCTTCCCACTACCCTGGAAGGTGGGGCAAGCTCTGCAGAAATTATCTGAGGTTACCCTCATTCTTGGCCAATGGAAGTGGGTGACAAGCCTGTTAAAGGTCTTTTCTTGGCTCTGATGTCCTGCCAGGGGAATGCTGTGAGCCAGACCCAGTAGGAAGGCCCGATAACACTGGGGGACCACCAGCACACGTGCTGCCCCAGGACCTGGAACCTTAGGCATTCATTCCCCCAGTAAATATGGTGAATGCCAGAGGCGTCACCTGCCGCTTGGCTGTGGCCTGTTGCCTCAGACCCTCAAGGGTGGGGCATTCCTTCTGCACCTTGTAGAATTCTGCCCTGGTTGGCCCACCCTCTACTTGCCAGCCAGCAAGTTCGGGTAGGTTGTCCAGGTCAGTTATGTCCTCCCCAGTTGGTTCAAGGGCCTCCTCCTCCTCAGGGGCCAGTCCACCACTGTGGGAACATCTGAGGCGGTTTTCCCATGCCTCATGCCCTTCCTCTTTGCAGCTGTCTGGGCCATTGTTCCAGGCTCCAGATGCCCTTGACCCCCTTTCCGGGCAGCCATGGACCTTGTGGTCATGCAGACCCACTCAGGCAAACCTAGGTGGGATCTGAGCTCTACCTCCTTCCAGGCAGTATGCTCAAGATCATTGACTAACGGACAATCTACAGGCATGGCAGGACTCACAGCTACTTTCAGAGTACCAGAGACCCCCTCCCACTCAAAGGGAACCAGAGCCACCGGTAGGTGACTCTCACGATTGTCAGCGACTATGACCTGGTGGAATGTATTAGGGACTATCTGCTGTGTTGACACCAGCTGACTCTTGACAGTAGTTATACTGGCTCCTGTGTCACGCAGAGCCTCCACCCTCTGCCCATCAATGGTGACCCACTAACTATACTTAGAAGTATTTTCTGGCATGTGGGTTTTAGGCACCATCTCTCTTTCTCCCAGGGACACTAGGGAAACCTCTGTCTGCCCCACAAAGCTAACTGGGACTGTCCCCCGAGCAATACACTAGCCAACTAGTCTGTCCAGTGGTGGACTGTGCTCTCTTGGAACACTGGGAGTCGCCCTTAGAGTGTCTATGCTGGTAGCACTCTAAGCATTTGAGGATGAACTTCACCAACATTTTATCAAAGTACCCTGGCATCTTCCCAAATCTAGAAGAGGAATAGTTACCAACCCCCTTTGGGAATTGTTTTGGGGGCCTTTTGAGAGCTCCTTCTCTTAAATGTATCTACCCCCTCCTTCTTCTGTGGGAACCCTGACCACCTTTGTGAGTGTCACCCCTAGATTCCTTCTTGGACACTCCAGTGCTAATCCAGAGGTCCGCCTCCTCAGCAAGCTTCCTAGGATCAGTCAGCTTACTATCTACCAAGTGTTGGCGCAACTCTGTAAAAGAAATACTGAGCATATGCTCTCTCAGAATCAAGTCATGTAACCCTTTGTAATCATCTACTTGCTGCCCCGCACCCATCCATCCAGTGCCTTATTGGAGAAATCATAACAATCTACCCAAGTTTGTGTTGAAAGTTTGGTGGTGCTATCCCTGAACATCTCACAGTATTTTTTCAGGAATCAGCCCAAACTTGGCCAGTAAAGCGGCTTTCATGTGTGAGTAGTCATTTCTATTCTGTGGAGCTAGTGTAAAAAGTGTGTCCCTCCCCACTGCTGGTACATAAAACCACAAGGTCTCCCCTAGTGCTCCACAGAGGTCCCATGGGCCCTTAGTGCAACTTCATTGGCAGCCCGCCACTTGTCAATGTCATCTCCCACCCCAAAACTTGGCACCACATTCTTGGGTATACAAACCTTTTTCTCCCCAACTGGTTCTGCATGCATGCTGCCACCATAACTGCTGGACTCAGACTGTCTCGCCTTGATCGCCAGCTCCTTGTGACTCAGTTCATGAGCCAACAACAGTTTTTTTTTCAGCCAAGGTTCTCTCAGCTGCAGCTTCAGCTCTCTCAGCTTAAATCTGTTTGGCTGCTCTTTCAGCTTCAATTTGCTTGGCTTCTCTCTCTGCACTCCTTTCCTCCTGTTGAGCCTCAATTTTTAGCCTTGACATATACAATTGAAACTCTCTCTCCTCTCTCCTTTCCTCTGTGGTCAGGCCTTGATCAGAGACACTGCTCCCTGATTTGGCAGAGGGCACAATTGCAGTGGTAACATCATCCACTGATGGCAAAAAAGCCTCTGAGTGGCCCTCCTCTGGACCCTCCTCCTCAGCATCCTCCTCTGAATGGGCTTCTGCCCTGGCCCTCAGTGCCATTTGAAATTCCTCCTTTCTGGAGGTTACCTTTGGTGGGTACTCCCATATCCCTGCAAAACCTTTTCAACTGTTTGACAGTATATGTCTCCAAATGGGCCAGGTCAAAATCTGCTGCTTGAGACCCAGCCTGAGACATGTTGAGTGAGGATTTTAGTTAAAAATTGTCAGGAAAAAATCGAAATTGCAAAATCAAGTTGACCTTCAACTGTGGGTAGGTAGTGAAATACTTAGCTACTGTATGTCACTGCACAAGCACAAGTCCTAACCTCACCACTGATCACCAATGTTAGAAATGGGGTCTTTGGTCGGCAGTCGGGTTACCCCCGTCCAAGCAAGGATCCTCACTCTAGTCAGGGTAAGTTACACACAATCCAAATTATCCTGTGCCCACCCTCTGGTAGCTTGGCACTGAGCAGTCAGGCTAAACTTAGAAGGCAATGTGTAAAGTATTTGTGCAATAAATCATACAATAACCCCACATAGCCCCACGCAAATACACCACACAGTGTGCAGAAAAATATATAATATTATCTGGATAAATGCAGGTCAAAATAATTAAAATGCAATAAGTACATGTTGAGATATCACTGAAAAGTGATATAAAGTGTATTAAGTCTTTTTAAAAGAAAACAAAGTCTCTTTCAAGCACAAAGTACCTGGTTTGCGTGAAAAATCTCTGCAAAGAACAGCAGAGGAGGAGATGCGTGGAATCCAAGGGGTGTGCGTCGATTTCTCGGGCTGCACATGCCGATTCGTCGTTTACTTTTCACAGAGGGACGGCTGTGCGCCAATTTCCAGCTCTCAATCGTGGATCCTCTTTGGGTTGTGGGATTTTGAGATGCCCTGGGGATGGTGCGTGGATTTCCTGCGCTGGCAGGACAAAGTCACAGGAGCTGCGTCGATCCAGTGGGTGTTGCATCAAATTTTCTACTGCACAGCAGGTGCTGCATCATTTCCTCTCTGGGAGTCGTTCCGGGTCAACTGTGCGTCGATCCAGTGAGGGTGCGTCGAATTTCCGGTCCCTAAGCTGACGCTGCGTCAATCTTCTCGTTGCGAAGTCGGGCTGCATCGTTCCAGTTTGGCGTGCAGTGACATTTTCACTGTGGTGCAGGCTGTGTGTCTTTTCAGGAAGACAGTCCGTCAAATTTCTCCACACAAGGAGCCCTTCTTGAAGAGATGAAGTCTTTTTGGTCCTGACACTTCAGGGAGCAGGAGGCAAGCTCTATCTTCACCTCAGCCAGAGAGCAACAAGGCAGCAGGGCAACAGCAAGGCAGCCCTCCTTCACAGAAAGCAGTCATGTGAATCCTTTGGGCAGCCAGCCATTTCTCCTTGGCAGGATGCAGGTTCTGGTTACAAGTTACTTCTCCAGGAAGTGTCTGAGTTGGTAGGGGCAGAGGCCCTGTTTATATACTCAAATGTGCCTTTGAAGTGGGGGAGACTTCAAAGAGTGGCTTAGAAGTGCACCAGCCCCCCTTTCAGTTCAATCCTGTTTACCAGGGTCCCAGAAGGGGGTGTGGCAGTCTTCTGTGAGAGAGCAGGCCCTCCACCCTCCCAGCCCAGGTGACCTATTCAAAATGCAGATGTATGCAAGTGAGGCTGAGTATCCTGTGTTTGGGGTGTGTCTGAGTGAATGCACAAGGAGCTGTCAAATAAACGCAGCCAGATGTGAATTGTAAGGCACAGAAAGATTTAAGTGCAGATAAATGCTCACTTTCTAAAGGTGGCATTTCTAAAATAGTAATATTAAATCCAGCTTCACCAGTCAGCTGGATTTTATATCACCATTCTGGCCATACTAAATATGACCTTACTACTCCTTTCAGATCAGCAGCTACCACTCAAACAATGTATGAGAGCAGCCCCAATGTTAGCCTATGAAGGGAGCAGGCATCACAGCAATGTAAGAACAAATTTAGGGGTTTTACACTACTATGACATGTAAACTACACAGGTTCATGTCCTGCCTTTTGCCTACACAGCAACCTGCCCTATGGGTTACTTATGGCATACCTTAGAGGTCTCTTATATGTAGAAAAAGGGGAGTTTTAGGCTTGGCAAGTACTTTTAAATGCTATGTCGAATTGGCAGTGAAACTACACACACAGGCACTTGCAATGGCAGGCCTGAGACAAGGTTAAGGGGCTACTTAAGTGGGTGGCACAATCAGTGCTGCGGGCCCACTAGTAGCATTTAATCTACAGGCCCTAGGCACATATATTGCATTTTACTAGGGACTTATAAGTAAATGAAATAGTCAAATTGGGTATGATCCGTTGTTACCATGTTTAAAGGGAGAGAGCATATGCACTTTAACACTGGTTAGCAGTGATAAAGTGTGCAGAGTCTTAAAACCAGCAAAAACAGTATCTAAAAAGTGGAGGGAGGAAGGCAAAAAGTTAGCGGTGAACACCCTAAGGCTGTCAGGTCTAACACTAACCATCACATTCCTACAAGTGAGATAATTCAGGTTATTGAAAGGCCCCAAAGCTATAAGAATGACTTGAGAGGCAGGTAATAGTCATTTTAATGTATGTTAAATTAATAATAATAAACTGTTGTTGTGGTCATCTGTAAATTAGCCAAACAGTGCCACCTTGAGGCAGACTATCACAAGCACCGGTGTTGGCAAATAAGTGCAGGTGCCGAGCACCAGAAACCAATGGCTCAAATTAAGTACTGCTCCCACACTGCACAATCTTGGTCTCTGCTCTGAAAATAGAAGTGGGCAGAGCACATTGACACAAGTACTTCTAATGATATTTACGAGAAAGAAACACATGTATTCCTATAAGGTACACCACTTCTACTGAGAATTTACAATCTGATTCTGTACACTATTTAAGTATTTTCTTTCATAGGGAACCCCTAACAGCTAATATTTGTGGGCCTTTCCTCTCCAAGGGCAGTCTATGGACATCGAATATTAGCATTCATCATGTACTTCCATCAGTGAATACTACAGATGCATAGTTTGATAACATGGTATTCTTGCAAAAGAGTTGTATTTATTTTCAGCATTCAACACGTTTTGATGATTCGAAAGACAAATTAATTGGCTTTTCCAATGATTTTTATGAGCCTCTAGAATTCTAGTGGTAATTGAGAAAGAATGACTAGTCACTGTGTTTATATTCTGTAACTTTGTGGCAGATTTAAGAAAAGTGGTGCTGCATCAAATGCAGCACCACTTTTCTTGAGCTCCTTAGCGCCCTCATAATGCCAGCATGTGTGTACCGTATTGAAGATACTGCGCACCATGGCGGTAGTTAGGGAACTAGCATCAACATTTTTGATGCTAGTTTGGTGCTTTGCAGGATTAGCGTACAAAATGTTGACGCCAATCCTGAAAAACACATTGAGGCCAATTATAAATAATAGTGTGCCTCCTTTTAAGGCTTGCTTTGTCCAGGTGTTAAAAATGCCACAACAAATGTTGCAAAGAAATCTCTTAGATTTCTTTGTGCCATTTTTTCTCCCCTTGCTAATGGGGGTACGCCACCTTGCATACATTAAGGCTGGCACAGGCATAATTTGGCGCAAGGGGTTACAAAGTGGCGCAGTGCATTCATTGTGCCACTTTGGAAATCTGGTGCAGCGATTTTGGCCTAATTGAGCCATATTAGTGTAAAAAAAATGATGCTAATGTAGCCCAAGTGGGCACTAGGCCCCCTTAAATCTAAGTCTTTACAGTTTAGTGAAGCCTCGTTACAAAGTTTAAACCAAGTCAGTCTTCACTGTATGTCAACAAATTTCAGGACTCCAATGGCAGTTTGTCAAACATAGTAAAACACAACACAATGTATCAATGCCCAGATAAAACATTGAAAAATTAAATACTTTGTCATCACAAGCGAGACAGGATGTATGTGATTCAGCTGCTGCTGTGATTTTTTTTTGGTTGCATTGTGGATTAGCCCTGTTGGACTCTTAATACTTCACCTGCCACAGTGTCAAACGTTAGCAACAAAATAGTTTCTAACTCAAACAGATCAAAAGTTATTAAAACACTGCAGTGTGTGTTGCAAAGAGGAAGGGCCATTGCAAGGTTAACTAGTCACTTTTAAATGTGCCGAGTATGTATATAGGAGTTCAACTGATAGTGAAAACTTTTCAGGGAAGTGTTTATATGTGTAAAAAAGGTCAACACAATGAAGTAATACTATCACAAAATGTGCTGTATTATGCAACATAATTTGCCACTGGAAACGCACCGACAGAGGCTCAGACAGCCACCACATACGTTATTCAAGACTATTTTTTACGTATTATCTGGCATGTCCTCCTAAGGTCTGCCTGTCCCACCTCAGCTTGGGTTTTCAACAGGCTCTTCACAATGTGACTGGCCCTGCTCTGTCAATCACAGTGTGACGCAGGACCTCCAGCCGGGCGGAACTGACGCAATCTCAGCACAGAGCTGCAGTGATCTCAAAGTGGTGGGAGCCTCATGAGCAGCACAACCCGTGGTTTCAGCTGATGTTGCTAAACATCTATGAGTCTCTCTAGAGAAGTATAGGTGCTCTAGAGAAAAAACGAATAAGTGCTGATCCTCAGTGGTGTTAAGTACTCGCCCATTTAAGAAGTGGCTGAGAGCGAAATTGCAAGGTATTAAAATGACATTCCGATTCGTAAATGCCATCATAACTCTATCTCCTATGAACTATAAGCAGACGGGGCTACAGAGAACCGGTTTGCCATAAAATGTATCAACGCCCTGTGACCTCTGATACATTTGCTTAGATTGGAAAACGTTACCGCCTGCCCTTGACAGTCAGTAACCATGTGCCGAGCGTCAGGAAGACAGCCATCTGCAGCGGGGAGCAGGCAGTGGTAAACGGACTGCTGCCGGCCCACAATTGTCCTTTAAAAAAGTGACAACGTTTTGGCATTGCAGTGTCTCTGTAAAGGACAGGGGTTGCAACATTTGCATCTTGCTAAAGCAGGTGACGCAATGAAGGTCTCTTGTTCCTTGCAGGCCTCCTTCTCTGCATCCGCATCTGTTTGCAAGAATTCAGAGAATTTCGTTGAATTATTGCAGTCAGCATCTATAAAGGTTTGTAGCTTCCATTGGTGGATCGGGTACAGTGGCACCAAGGCCCCGAGTTCTAAGGGGTCAGCTGAACCCTGAACATTGTTGTATTTAATAATTCAAATAGCAGCCGGGGGGGGCTTTTGGTTCCTGGTCCTAGGCCCCATGACACACTGGCTACACTATTGCGGCCTAACTCTGTGCCTGATTGGTACACCTGTAGTAGGTAAAGTATTGACCGGGTCACAATGTGTATATTTGGACCAAAGAGGTGAGCAATGTTGAAGAGGACTGGGCTTTGGGTGAACATAACTTTGGCATTCCCTATGAAAGCAAACTGGTCTCGTATACACTCTTCCAAAGTCCATTCCTTTGTGTTGATGTCTATTGTCACCTACCGAAATCACCTGTAGAATAGCTCTGGTTAGCATGCTTGAGCAATATTTGCTATTTTTAAGTTAATGCTCTAACTTGATTAATGACTACTTTATGGATTAAATGTTTTTAGTATGCACATAAGTCCATAAACGCATTGCAGAGAAAACAGATCTTGCTTTATTTACTGTGAAAAGTGTGCATTCGCTGTACCAAGTTCAGACATGCCAACCTACAAGGTGCCACCGTGTGTCACACGACTTTGGCTCCTTTCACACGGTCTCCCGATGAGGAGTCAAAATCACACGGTGTCAGACAATAGGAGCTGGAATCACTGAAAAGTGTGAATTTCCAGCTCGTTTTGGGCAGCTGCAAGCAGCCGATGTGCATTAAAAGGTCTGAAAACACACCAGGACATCGGCTGCAACCTCTGTAACCTTGTGTTTTTTGATTTATGGGGGGGGACGGGGGGGGACATCGATGGAGGCAAGGTACGGGGGCAGATGTGCCTCAAAAGGTAGCTCCCAACAAAAAGCCCCACGTCTAGAAAGCAACCCCCTCTTTCACCCAATATTTTTTGTGTTTAAGTTGGCAGGTCTGCAAGTTTTTTCTGATTTTGGTTGTGAAGAGGTAACATTAATTTGCTAGAAGCTTCAGCAGGGAGGTCAAAGGGCAAAAACATGGGTTCTGAGCTTCATTTTAGCTTCCTGAGCTAGTAAAGGTTACAGGTCTGGCACCGCCAGAGTCCCTCCAAAACCAACTGTAATTGGCTTTGGGTGGGGATTTCACGTTCCCTACACATTAAAACCTTCACAATAATGCCTCTTTCAAAAGCATTTTAGAAATAATTTTAGCTCTTACTATCCATGGGCCGGATTCACAAAGGGACTTGCGACTCGTAAAGTTATGAATGTGGAGTCTTCGCACTCTGAGCGGAGTCTCCGCACTGAGCTCTGCGTTGCGGAGAAAATCCCCTCGAGTGCGGGGATTCCGCCACGAGAATGGAGAATCTACACCCTTAACTTATGACTCATAGGTCCCTTTGTGAAATCATGTTTCTTCTCTCGTAATCATCACTGGCACAAGCACTGGACTTTCTAATGTGGTCCAATGAAAGTATTCTGCATGGCGTGTAGCTTTCATCCTTCAAGAACATGTTTACATTTTAAAGAAAAATGCAATTGATCATAAAACATTATCTATATCAGCAACACAGTAACATTCATTTATTTATCTTGGGAATACTGATATTGTTGATCTATAGTTTGTATATATCAAGTTACTTCTTAGGTTCTGTTGTACCAGGAGGTATAGCAATTTAGGCAACAGTGGAACCGCCAATGTTTTCATTTGTCTCTTTCTAATGTGGTACATCACACATACTCTTGGCTACTTGCAGCTACCCTCCCCACTGTTCACAGGTAAGATGATAGCCTTCTGCTTTTTCCGATATCATGCAACAATAATTTTAATTTTCATCATGATGAAACGAGAACTTTTTGGATAAAGAAAATGTCCTTTTAGCATGTTCAGGTTGACTCAGAGGGTATTCGTTCTGGTCCATGTGCGTAGAAACATTCCCATAGATTCTCAAACATCACGTTATTGAAGTCAGTGCTCATAAAGCGTAGGTAGAAATATAAAAAAATTAGCTGGGACCACAATTTCATCCAGTGTACACTAGATTTTGTTTATAATCTAGGGAATGCCAGCAATGTTCTTCTTTTATGAAACCCACTCAATCCCAGGGGAACTGCAGATATGTTAAACACAATATTTAGACTTGTTTTGATTAAGTGTTTCTACTTGAGGTCGAGGTGTCAATCATTTTTACCTTATATTTCACTGCATTCAATGACATCTTCCTAGTGGTCAATGATTCAAACACCCCTCTTTCTTTTTTATTGTTGTGATGCATTGTTCCAAAAGGCTCTTGAGTTTTGTTCTTGCCAGTATTCTTGTACATCATACATAAATATGTTTTTACTTTTTCCATACATAAATATGTTTTTACGTTTTTCAAGCAATGCAACTATTGCAACTACTGAGGCACATAGAAAATGTGACTTGGTACATGATCCATAATTTGGACAAATTAGGACGCTAGTTTTCTTTCACAGTACAACAGTGATATAGAAGAGAGGCAAATCCATTTGGCAAAACTATTAAAATGCAGAAGTATGTTGATGATTCCCCACTTTAAAACTGCTGTAATTTGCAAGTCCATTAATCAAAACTGTAGGAAATTGATTATTATTTGGTGTGTACAAGTCTCCACCTCAAAGGACAACACCACTACCTGCTAGATGCCACAAAATTAAATAAAATAAACCTGTGCCAAATTCATTGTAACTGGACACAAAGCAGTCAGGCTTAAAAAAGGCAATGAGTAAAGTAATTAAGCGGAACGTACCCAGTAGAAAAATATATTTTCACAAACAATTTTAAAATACAAAGAAACATTTTATAAGTAAAATATGACCAAAACAACAAATATCAAATAAGGGGAACAGGAGATATGAGTTTTTAAAGACTTGAGTGAAAATAATGGCAAAAAAGCACAAAACACCAATGAAAGAGGAAGGCTGGGACCTAGGCACGATTTGAGGTCAACTACAATGGAGCACTGGCTAGTTAGAACAAGTGGACTGGTTCCTGTGAAAGTCTGGAAGTCAGAAAAAGTTTGTAAGTCCGAATGGAGTATGTGACTGTCACATTTTGAGAAGAAAAAACCTTATTAATTGGGCTGACACTGATATTGTGGCTGCCACCATATAATTGAAGGCCGGCCACGTAAAACAGGTTAATCCCACTGAATTTATGGAGCTTTTTGGTTAAAAGCAATTCTAAGTCCCAGCTCAGAATGGGATTCTTTCCATTTTTTTAGAGCTCTTCGGAGCCTTGACCTGGGCAAAGGTGAAAGTCAATCTGACACTGTCGAACTGCCAGACAAATACTTTTTCTTGCAGATCCCCCTGAAGCTCTGAGTTCTGGAGGACATGATTTTCAAAGAATCCAAACTTTCTTATGGTGCCCAAACAACTACCAGAGTATACTTATAAGCCCCCAGGATGTTAGGGGATCTCAGGGGAATACACTTAGAGACTCTCAGGGTGTCTGGCAGAGGCCCACTGCAAAGTCCACTCTAGGTGCAGTTGCTACTGGTCAGCTGGGTACTTCCATGAAAAAGCCTCTTGCAATGTATGTGTTTCTCTAACAACACAGGTGGTCAGTCACCTGACCCTGGGAGACAACTCCTTTGGCCTGGGTGCAAGAAGGAGCATGTCCAGTCATTCAGGACTCCCCTTAGGTCACAAACAGCAGGTACACTCCTTCTGATCTTCCAAAGTTCTATAAAGTGCTTTGATGAAAGCTGTGTGAGGGTCATCTTTTGTAGGGATCACCAGCCTCTGAGCAAGGGAGGTTTGGTTGCTGGGCAATTTCTAACTAATGGGAGCTCCTGGGGCAACTCTACCCACCTTATCGGAAGTTCCTTTTTGCCTTTCTGCAAATTATCCCACAATGGCCCTCACTCTAAAAATCCAAGGTGGAGCAACCTTTTTCCCCTTATACCAAACCTGTGTACCCAGCTAGAGGTGTGGCCAGGGTAATGAGCAGTCCCTTCATCTGTGGTTGCTCAAACCTTGTTGGAGGTATAGCTTTCCTCCCACTGGGTTTAGTGCCAGCCTGACTAGGGGACACAAGCTGATGCCTTTCCAGGTATCACCTATCATTTACTTGTGGCAGGGAGGGTCCTCTGAAATAAATTAGGTTCACAGGCCCTCCCCAACCGGTCTTTCTGCTAGGGGAAGAAAACACCTCCATACTCCCAGGCCATTGTCACTGCTCTGGGAGCTGTTTTCACACCTTGTTCACACCTAATTTTGGCCAAAGATAGGCTAGGCAGTTGCTGCAGAGCTAATGCATATTATCTTCCAGCAGTGTCAGACAGGGCGCTGTTCTCACACCTTGTTCATCCCTAATTGTGGCCAAAGATAGGCTAGGCAGTTGCTGCAGAGCTAATGCAAATTATCTTCCAGCAGCATCAGACAGGGCATAGGTACATTTCTTAAAGATACATTTCTGTTATATTTAATAGAAATTTGAGTTTACCATTAGATCGGATTCTATTAAACATACAGATACATTGTTGAATGACATCTGTAGCTGGTACATGTCCAAAGTTTTAGATTAAAGTGTATAATCCATACTTTGACTTTTCCTGTGTGCCAGTGACCTGACCAGTGACAATGTCTTTTGGGTATAGTCTCTGGAGAACGTTCAATTTCTAATATCACACGTTTCAGTTTTGAATTTATTTCACCCTTGCTTGTGGGCAGCAACATTCACATGGGGTGGCATATCTAATATTTAAAATCAGGTTTTCATACTTGTCAAAGGGATCATTTTACAACAATAAGCAGTATTATAATCATGATGGTCAGACACTTAGTAGTCATTTTTACAGATTGGTGGTCATGAATGAGCAATGCCAGAAACCCACCACACACCACCGCACCCAACAGCTACCACGCCGCTGCTGGGGCAAGGTCACCGAGGACCAACTGACTACCGCCCTCGCCCTGAGACCACCTACCGACCCCACCGACCCATACACTGCCGCGACCAACCTCACACAGTGGATCAACGACTGCGCCAACACCCTCGCCCCTCAAGACCTTTACAACCAACCACACCAACAAGAAAGCCGCCTGGTTCACTGAGGACCTCCGGATCTCCAAGCACACCTGTCGGAAGCTGGAGAAGAAATGGCTCCACGACCGAACACCAGACAACCACACAGCCCTCAACAGCGCCACCCGCAGACATCACCAACTCATCAGGACCGCCAAGAAAACCGCCTTCAAGGACCGCCTAGACAACAACGCACACAACACCAAAGAGCTCTTCTGCATCGTGAAAGAACTCTCCAACCCCAGCTCCATCACCAACGACATCCCGCCATCTCAAGACCTGTGCGACTCCCTGGCCACCTTCTTCCACCGCAAGATCACCAACATCCACAACAGCTTCAACCCCGACCCCCCGCACCCACCCCCGAGTCCACCACCCCTGCGACTACCACTTGCACCAGTCGCCTGACCGCCTGGTCCAGCGTCAGCAACGAAGACACCATCAAAACCATGAACTCCATCCACTCCGGATCCCCATCGGACCCTTGCCCTCACCATGTCTTCAACAAAGCCAGCGCAGCCATCGCGCCCCACCTCCGGAAAACAATCAACTGTTCCTTCGAGACAGCAATCTTCCCAGAAAGCTGGAAGCACGCCGAGTTCAACGCCCTTCTGAAGAAGCCCAAGGCGGACCCCAAGGACCTCAAGAACTTCCGTCCCATCTCCCTGGTCCCTTTCCCGGCAAAAGTGATCGAGAAGATTGTCAACAAACAGCTGACCCGCTACCTCGAAGTCAACAACATCCTGGACCCGTCCCAATCTGGTTTTCGCAGTAACCACAGCACCGAGACCACCCTCATCGCCGCCACTGACGACATCCGGACCCTGATGAACAAAGGAGAAACAGCCGCCCTCATCCTCCTGGACCTATCAGCAGCCTTTGACACGGTCTGCCACCGCACCCTATCAGCACGCCTCCATGACGCCGGTATCCAAGAGAAGGCCCTGGCCTGGACCACATCCTTCCTCTCCGGCAGAACCCAGAGCGTCCGCCTCCCACCCTTCCACTCCAAAACCACTGAGATCATCTGCGGCGTCCGACAGGGATCCTCCCTCAGCCCGACACTGTTCAATATCTACATGGCCCCCCTCGCCCACGTCGCAAGACAGCACAACCTCAACATCATCTCCTATGCCGACGACACCCAGCTAATCATATCCCTCATCGAAGATCCCCACACAGACAAAGGTAACCTCCACCGAGGAATGAAGGCCGTAGCCGACTGGATGAAGGACAGCAGACTGAAGCTGAACTCAGACAAGACGGAGGTCCTCATTCTCGGACCCACACCATCAGCCTGGGGCGACTCTTGGTGGCCCACGTCACTAGGCACAGCCCCGGAACCCACGGACTACGCCCGCAACCTGGGGGTCATCCTCGACTCCACTCTCTCCATGACCAGGCAAGTCAACGCCGTCTCCGCGTCCTGCTTCAATACCCTCCGTATGCTCCGCAGGATCTTCAAATGATTCCCCTCGACACGAGAAAAACCGTTACCCAGGCCCTCATCACCAACAGACTCGACTACGGAAACGCCCTCCACTCAGGAACTACAAACAAGCTGCTGAGACGACTCCAACGCATCCACAACGCCTCGGCCCGACTCATCCTCGATGTCCCCCCCCGCAGCCACATCACACTCCACCTGAGAGGCCTGCACTGGCTCCCCATCAACAAAAGGATCACCTTCCAGCTCCTGATCCACGCACACAAAGCACTGCACAATACCGGACCCACCTACCTCAACAACCGACTCAGATTCCACACCCCCACCCGAAGCCTCCGCTCAGCCAACCTCGCCCTCGCCACAGTCCCCCGCATCTGAAAAACCACCGCCGGTGGCAGATCCTTCTTCTACCTCGCCGCCAAAACCTGGAACACTCTCCCCACCATCCTACGACAGACCCAGGACCTGCTGGCCTTCAGAAGACTCCTCAAGACCTGGCTCTTCGACCAGTAGCACCCCCCTCTCTCCAGCGCCTTGAGACCCTTGCGGGTATGTAGCGCGCTTTACAAATGCAGTGAATGCAGTGATGCAGATATTTTACTGTGATACAAAGGTTGCTTGTGAAAGGTTTGTAGTATCTATTGAAGAATTACTCACATTTCAGGTGCCACAATGGGGAAGCAATAAATGATGGAACTACATCCACTTTTTGTGGGCTTTCAATAGTGCTGAGCACAATTCTGGTAGATGTTGCATCCATGCCACTATTTCAGTATGCCTGGCATTGGTGCATGAAACCAGAAGTACCATGAGGGCTAGCATGAAGATTTTACCCTTGGATTGATGCATAAGGATCTCAAGATCATGAGTACCACAGAGACCATATGTTCTCATACTTGCAGTCACTTTGCTAGATTACGATCAGTCATTGTCTTTAAATCACTGAGATTGACTTACTGTAACAAACGCATGGTTGGTTGTTACCCCTCTGCCACTCGTGGATAAACATTAAAGATGATTTAATATGTCTGTGTTTATCTTGTACATTTCCATGGGGTAATATTGTCACTGATGGCTTTAATTTTTAGATCATCTGCACTGGATACCTGTAACCAATGCATGACTGTGGGTTGCGCTGGCCACTTCTGAATTGTCTTCAAAAAGCTTTAGTATACCTGTGCATGCCAAATCTTTATCTCTCCCTCAATCTTAGGAGGACTCTTTAGATCTTTTACTTTGGATTTTGGTAAAGAGTGCATAACTGTGGATTGCTTCACTGTCGCTCCTGAGTATTCTTTAAAAAGCTATACTATGTGTTTTTCCTGTAGATTACTATGATTGCCTGTAATCCAGTGTGCAGGTCGGGCTTGCTCAACAGTTGCCTTTGTTATCAAATATAAAGCATTGACAGTACCTGCCTGCAACCAGTTTATGAATGCTCACTCACCTGTCTCTCCTTATTGCACCCTACAGAGCATCCCACTCAGACTGCCGGCATCCAGTACATGCCTGTACATCATGCACTTTCCACTTATTAGGTGACATCCTAGATTTGCCTTGGCTGACATCATCCAATGCATGTGACACGCTTCTCCTCTATCACTTCTAGATGAACTCTACAAAAACCATTTCAACCTTGTATAGCAATTAATGGTCTCAATCCCTGACTCTTCTTCCCTCTACCACATATTTAGATGCAGTAACTTAAGTGAAGATAGGCCCACCTCTCTGGTTAATCCTGCACCCCAGCACAGTGCTTCCCACGGATGTCGCAGTGCCATTTCCAACTCTTCTGACCCTCCACTTACTCCACAGTGTTGTGTTTTTGCCCCCTGATAATGCAGCTCAATGTCTCAGATATCCATGCAATTACATCAATTGAATATATAATGGCCATGGTGTAAGGTTGCATTTAGCATTTCTATCCTATCACTCCAAGATGTTTTTGCATCTATGGAGTTAAAATAGTAAAGCTATACCTCTCTTTGTGTACATACCCACTGATATTCCAGTCCCTTCTCATTACATGACCTTTGATTGACCTTATGAATTAGTAAAGGCACAATGTATGGGATTAGCGATGGCTATCGGTCAGCGGCGGCTTCTCCTCTAAGGTGGAGGAGCGTCGCCCCACTGCTTTGTGCAATGGAAGAAAAGGGAAAAATACAATTACAATAGTGCAGCATTATTATCATTTTATTTTTCCTTGGGAGCTAGGTTAGGGTGGGTCGGGTTGGGCTGGGCTGAAGGATTAGTGATGAGTGAACAATAAGTGCACATGACTATTTGGCCGGCCGTGTTTGGCCAACCAAACAGTCATGCACACTTAGCATTTCTCCACCTGGCTGTGTTGCACAGCCGGGAGGAGAAAGTGCACAGGGTCCCACTCCCTGCCTGAGCACCGAACCAGGCCACTCAGACCAACCACGATGCTGCGGTCATGCTGGTGACAGCAACGTCATGATTGGAGGGGAGTCTGGGAACCTGTGTGCTTCCGGGAGTCAGAGAAGAGAAGAGTACGAAGGAGAGACCGGACCGTCTCGCCAACGTAAAAGGCAAGTGTTTTTTTTAAATGTAATATTTTTTGTTATGACCCCGGCCCTGCCACCCCTGTTGAGAAGTAGCTGCCACTATAGCTGCCACTACTAATGGTATGGAATTATCAGTATACTGAATAATTGGATTAGTAGTTTTTAATTGTGGTAACATCATGTGATACCGCCAGAGCCTTGCTTTACAATCATAAATAGGTCATTAAGAGCTGGTCCACCGTTTATCAGCCATGTGTTCATGGCAATCATTCTTGATAATTATCCACTTATTGTCAATATGATTTAAGATTGTGAGCATTTTCTCTGCTTCTGGAAATTCACTGGCTCTTCTGGATACAGCCAGTCTCTGTCAGTGCTCCAAAGAGATGGAAATCTTAAAGGTGTAAATTTAAAGGTGCAACAACAGAACATACGGGTGATTTTTATAGATGGGTCCATCGTTCCGGGGTCTAGCAGGTAGTTAAAACATGTGCACCCTAATATAATGACATTTTCTGACTTCAATAAGGTTTTCCACACTCAAATAGGTTGTAGGAAGGCTAAGTTTAGTGTGGTTTATAGTCCAAGCCTGGTTTTTCTCCTGACCACATTTATCCATCCATTAAAGCATCATTATGAATGATGAAATTTGCAGAATGGTGATGTTTTTGCAAACGTGCCTCAAAGATGGCGAAGTGGGTGATACAATGCTAATTGGAGATTGGTGATTAGGGTTTGGAAGACAGAGGAGAACAGAAGAAAAGACTAAGGGGCAGATGTATCATAGGGTTGCACCCATTCTGTGTCTATGGGAAATGGGTTCGTACATGTGGCCCGAAAAGTGTTTGAGTACGGTGAGATAAGTGTAAGACATAAGAACAAGTAGGTATGCCTGTATTTGCATGCATTAGCATATTAAGTCGTGATCTATTGGCATACAGAGTGCTGTTCAAAATGTATTTACCTTAGTGTCATTCTTGCAGGTGTGCATGGAGCAGTGAAAGGAAAATGACACAGTACATCAAATGTTTTCTAACATTTTCTAATCAAAATGCATGTATTTTCCAGTGTATCTTCAGGGTGATTGGAAAAAAAATATTTTAATAGGGACAAAACCCACCGCATTTTACTTGTGTGATGGAAGTTTAGAACTATTATTTTTATGATTAAAATATGCCCTACTTTCAGCTTAAATGACCTCATTTGTAACCTTAAGCTGACGACATATTGTTGATCTCCATTCAGTTTCAAAGTATTGTTGTCATACAATGCCTGTTATCTTCCATCTAAAAATTATGCTTATTTAGATTGCAGCAAAAATTATAAGTATGTGTGGAAGCTCACCTTCTGCACACATCAGTATTTGCATACATCATAACTAGGTGGAACTTGCAGAGTTTGACTCTGTGGAATTCTGCAGAATTACAAAAATATATCGCACTACCCATGCTGTGATTTAGCACCAGGAGCTCATTCCATGCTGAAAAATCAGCATCAAATGCACCATGCTGCAAACCAGAGAATTCAACTTCTCAAGTTGATTTTGCTGCTGCTCAAGTAGATCTTCACCTTGAGCCGCAGCTTTCTGACTGCGAACGGTCACGATCCACCTTGACTGCCTGCATCAAAGAAATCTTGCTCTCATAGCGACCACAAATCACGCTAGGGGACGCCAAATCTCGTTCACACTCACCAACTTACCAGTTGTGAGCCACACATAAGGAAAATCTCCGCCACACATCGGTTGGTGGAATTTTGCTAGAACTACATGTTACAAGCATAACGCAGAGTGGCCCAGACTCCACCAACTCCGCCGGCAGAGTTGACTAAATTGCCCACCCCAAATCATAATGTTAGCAGTAAATTTTATAGTATTTTATCATTTTTTTTAGATTTCTTAGTGCCACTACTACATCTGCCTATTTTAGTTTTGGGGGGTTTTGTGTACCTGCAGGGAAAGGATCGAATTATGAGGCAGAGGAACTATCACACTACCACCAACTTCCAATAGCAATAGAAAGCATGTTTGCCACATCTTCTTTGTCTTATACACTGATGAATGAAAGGATTGCTTTAAAAGCTACAAATAGAGTCAGTATTACTCAACTAACTCGTTTATTCCCAGGCCCCTGCTCTAAAGTACAATCTATGAATTTCCTTGACATGCCAAAGTAGTGAAAAGATGTATATGATGGAATTAACTAATCCCATGCAGGTGTAACATATTAGGTATTTTCATATAGCATTGGTTTGCTTCACCTACAGCAGATTTACATTAGAGAGGCAAAGTGTATATGTTTCTACTTATGCGGTATTTCTATATCTCAAACCTAGCTAAAAGGTAGCAAAGAACTCCACATAGACAAAAGCAAGTTTAAAGTCTGCTAGCAATAAGAGAGGACACTGAGTTGTGGATGGTTAATGCAGTGTGATGTGATGTTTCTTAAAATGGTGAGTCTTCAACTCTTTCCTAAATAGTAGCAGTATTGGGGCAGACCTTTGCAGTGATACCAGGATCTTTCAGACCAAACCTGAAATGGCACCAGGATGCTTCATCCTGTGATTTACAGTCTTTCCCTACCTTTGTTTTCCTTACTCCTTTTCCCTCCTTTATGACCTTTGTCTCATGCTCGCATTTGCCTTCACCATTGGACTCCCCCCATCTCTCCTACCCACATTTGTGCCCTCTTTCATTGCTCCTCTAGCTCCTCTGATGCACAGGTCTTGATTTTAAGGTCAGATGTCCCTGGGTCTTCAACCCGATTGATGATGTCTAAACACAAGACAGTGCATTGGAAAAACAAATTGCACCAGGTGTCATCATCTGTCTGTGTTTGCTTGAGGACTTTTGAGATAAAGGAAAATTGAGAAATTCATCTTGTAAGTCTCAGATGACTTTCTATACTGACTCCCCTGTTCTTTCATGTTGTTAAAGATTAAATTACAGTGGGATCTCCCCTGTTTGCCATGTTGTTAAGCAATGACTTCCATTTGGTCCTCCTCAGGTCTGTCTTGGCACTGGGCATCTCTGTGTCTGCAATGATCCTCAATGAGACTCTAACAATGGTGCAGGAACTGCAATGTGGTCAATGCCTACTGACAACATCTGTCATCTAACCTTTGCACAGAGGTGTCAGTAGCTTGCATTACCTGATTAATACTGCTAAGCACACTAATGAAGATCAAAAATGCATAAATCCCTAATCATTGTATTGTAACTATGTCATGTTGCAACTATACTCCTGAAACTCCTTTCCGCTATACCAGACTGACATGTGCCTAGCGTCTGTGCTGTCACTGCACACTTAGATTGATATTACAAGGTTTGACATTCATGTTGTTGGTGTTCCTAACTTAACTGCATGACTGTCTGATAAATTATATATGCTTTACTCGTCATCAGGAAGGTTGCAGTGTACAAGTCTTCTCCTATCTATTTCTCCACTCACAGAAGTGGAGAAGTAGATACGAGAAGTGTAGAGTAAGTGCCACCACTTACAGCCTAAGCACTTATATATCCACCCACAGCATTTTCCGTCTTTCCATCTTTCCATCATTACCTTCTAGGCCCTTCTCATGTACTCAGACATCACACATCAAACATAATCAAGACAATATGCACCACAGTCCACTTCCTTCAAATAAACATATTCAAAGGATACAGAATCGCGCACATCCTTATCCTCTCCCAAAAATAACTCTCACAGCAGAAAACACAGTCATCACTCTGCAACTGACAGCACTCCGCCAAAGGAATGCTTCTCCATTGCACTCCATGCCCACACCCCCAGCAAGCAAACCAAGCTCCTGTAAAGATAGGCTGAAACTCAGACACACAACCGGTCACATGAGACTACTTGCAACAGAAATTGGTATCAAACTGAATTACCTCTGCATCACCAGTGCTGCATTTACCCTGCAGCATCACCTGTGCCCCGCTCCCCCTAGTACTTCACTTCCCTAACCCACATTTACACCAGTAGTTCTCACCACACATCTTCATATGTATAATTTGCACGCTGACATCCACAAGTACGTATTAAAACAGTCTCAATGTGTGAGTGTCAGTGGCGGCTCCTCCATTTGGGCGGAGGATCGTCGTCCCTCGGCGAGCAGCAGCAGCTGCAAAACCTTTTCAAGAAAATGACAATAAACTATGTTTATTATCGTTTTCTTTAAAAGGGGTGGGACCACGGGGGTGACGTGCACTGAGGGGGGTGCTGAGCACTCCCCATTTACAGCGCATGTGTGTTTAGTCAGCTGCCTTGAGCCGGCCAAACACACATGCACTGTAGGCTCTCACCAGCCCAGCAACACAGTTGTGCCAGAGGCAGAGGAGCATCGAGGTACAGAGAAGCGGCGGTGGAGGTAAGTGATTATTTTTTAAATTACATTTAATGTTTATTCCCTCCCGCCTCCCCCTCCCACACTGCCCGCCCCTTCCGCGGCCCCTCGAGCTGCTACTGGTGAGTGCACACAAGCACCATAAAAATAGAAACACAAAATAAGTAATACAACTACTCTCACACCATAGACATTAATTAACAAGACACAGGCTACCTTGACATATTGTTCTTTTAAGATGTTAGAACAGAAGAACATCTATTTCATTAAGCATTAACAACTTTCCGACGCTGAGTTATTAGTGGAAAACATTGACTTTGCCCACATTACATCTTTGCTAGACACTCTTTTCATAACAAATGAGTCTGGTAAGGAAGAGTAACATTGCGGTTTTAAATAATGCCAGTAAATAGACATAAGGATCTGCCTCTGCAGTGAAAAGATTTAAACACACTACCACTTAAAGAACAAGGAGCAAGAACAAAGCATGCATTAGGATGCATCCTGACATGAAATCCAAGAACAAAATCTATGAAGAAAAACATTCTCTGTTTTCACAGATAGGATCAGCTACAGATGACAGATCTTGGCTAATATTTCCTGAAATAGGTTGAGCCATAAACAAAGGGTAATCAAGAGAGGGGATATTTTATTTAGGTGGGCGAAAGGCTTAGTCTCTATCCTCGGAAGATATACTTAATTTAGAGAAAGGAGATTAATAATTCTATGTTTTCTGCAGCGGCCACCATACTAGGAACACTTGTCCCCCAATGGGTGATGTACACCTGAGAAGCCTGACTGTAAGTGCTCACACACACTGTTTGAGTCATAATCTGTGACAAAAAATCAATGAGGGCACAATGACCAGCCCCTAGCTCTTTCAATTTGAGAAGTACCTTCTGATATCACCCCTCCTCTCAGTCCCCTTCCACTATTGTTTTCCTTCCTACACTGCTGTCATCTGTGGTCAGAATCCAAGAAGGACGGGATATCAGAGACATCTGTTGGCTCAGATTCTCTGGCTCTAGGCTCCACTGAAACGAATTCTAGATCTGAGGGGAAACTGGAATCCGCTCTTTGAGATTCTCTGTGGCTCAATGTGACAGTAGATGGTGCAGAACAAGCTTTAAGTGCACACAACCCCTAGGTACTATTTTAAATGCAAGTCTCTCAAGCAGTCTTTTGCAATTGCCCTAGACAGTGCTGAAAAGCAAGATATTCTTTGCTTGAAGTAAAACTTGACCATGTCCATGCCAAAATAACACCCTAATGAATTGGAGATGTTTGAAGGCACAAGCAAGGAATTTGTTCATTCAGAAGAAATGCATGGATGGTAGTGTTTGTTAGGCCCCTCTGATTCATTCACACTGCTTGGAAAATTAAGAAGCAGAGTTCCCAATAAAGGAGCAATTGCCTTTGTAAGCACTCTTAGGTTTAAAGTTAGACCAAAAGGGAGAGTGCTGATCCAGAGCTTTGAAGTGGAGGAACCTTTGTGAATCAAGAAAAATTTCAGTGTGAATGCAGACGTCCAGCAGGTCTAGTGAAGCTATGAAATGTGCAAGAGATATGAGAGGCTGACTTGACTGAAGGTTAACCATTTTGGAGATACCTTTAAATCTCCTGAGGACATTTGTATGAGTAATAGCATAGAGTAAAAGCCCTGTCATTCCTCTGACTTTGGTGCATGTACTATCTCAGCTTATGATTTTAATTTTATGACAAAGTGGAGAAGGGCTTGACAAATTGTTGGCAGCTTGGCACAGACAGTGGCACATCCTGGAACTCAATAAATGACCTGGGCATCTTAAACTGAAGATTGTCAGACTTTCAGGAAGCTCTTCAGGTGGCCTACAACAGGCAGAGCCAGCATAATCAGGTTTTAGGAGGGGGGAGGATGGGTGGCAATAGCTTCTCAGAGGAGGCCCTCCAGTTATGTTTCCTTTCACAAAAGACCTGATTGGTCCCTCTACATGATGAAACCAAATAAAAAGCTCTTTCAAACACTAGTCACTCTGTCCAAAAGCATCTCAATCAGGAACCATCAACTTGTGATGTTTGGCTGATTTTAACCCAGATCTTACACCTAGGAACTGAAAGGCTTGTGTCCCATATGAGGGGGTGCATCAGCAAACGCATCGGCATGTGGTCCACCTTCCCTGCCCTCATACAGAGATGGCAGCAGACATCAAAAGTGGAGCTTGAGGTAGAGGCTACTGCACATCTCATAATTAACTGAGGTATCAGAATATGCTGTTTCATCATTGATTAAATAGGAAGCTAGTCTCCACCCTGATTCTACTCTTCCACTAGAAAGTCTCTTAAAAAGAGACTGCACTACATAGTCTGTATAGGTGTTTGCTTGAATAGTAAAATTGGAGGCAGAATAAATTTGGTTTATCCCCACTTCTATTTTTCTGTCAACTGAATCAGATGGGAAGGCATTTTCAAAGATCATAATCCCCTATAAGGAAAGGATTGCCTTGAGAGAGTCCACTTTCATGAAAAAAGGAAGAACTTCAGTAAACTGAGAGAGTACATAGCATTCATGAAAGAATTTGGACAATGCAGGCTTCTCAAATTCTTACGATCCCCTCAAAATAACTAGATAACTATCCCTGTGATGTAGCAAACTCTCAGATTCCCTATTCCAATAAAAACCTTCCTCTTCTTCTACTGGGACTTAGGTGGTCATTATGAACATGGCAGTAAACACTGCCCTGCCGGCGGTGGTAGTAACTACTGCCAACAGGCTGTCGGTCTGGACTGCCAAATAATGAAGCAAATGAAAAACAAGTAGCAGTCCATCCACACACCGCCATCTTTATGGTCCAGACGCGGACGGAGGAGGCTGCCCACAGGCCGGTGGAAAGGTCCTACCCGCCCACCAAATAATAAAACACAAGACCGCCATTAGTTCCGGGGCAGGAACCACCGCCAGGCAAAGCATGGTGGAAACAAAAAATGTAAAAGGACACACTCACCGGAGGCACACACAACACGCCGATGCAGACATGGAGAGAGAGTTGGAAATAATGCCAGTGTTGCTCCTTGCCATATACCTCCATCACAGTGACCGCCAACAAAGACGATGACGGTAAGTACCGCAGCATGGGAAGAAAGGGCACAGTTACCCATGCACCCCACCCACACTGCAACGTACCCATAACCCTTCCCACATCCCAAGCCAAACATACCATAACAAAATGTACTTACCAGACACAAGCCAACAAAGACCTGCACCAAAGTATGTTGTGTAGCCATTTTAGCCATAGCTCCATGCACGTTATTTTAACACACTAGGCCAAGCCGCTGAGCACCTTAACCTAGATTTATTTTATTCAGCTTCATTTTATTATGGTTACAATAGCCACTTTTACGGTCTTGTTTTATTTTCTGTTTATCTAACTGTTTTTACCTAGGCCAGCACTCTGTTCTCAAACAAGACATTCTTGATCACTCTGTGCTTCTTCCAAGGCTACAGCACAGTACATTGCCGGTGAACGTGGTAGAAGTTTAGTCTCCAACGTTCGTAGAAAACACACATCTTTACATAGGGACATTTTCCCAGAACATCATCTGTGTTGTTATAAAAACACTTCCTTGTCCCTTACATGTTAGAGGGAGATTCAAACCAGAGAACCATGACTGTACGTTGATTGCTGAATGCTTCGCTACAGATGCTAAATGCAGACCGCAGGCCTTTCCTCAGGTATTGGGGATGATGTCTTCCCAGGGGTACCTGAAGGGCAGAATAAGAGCTTAACATGCTGTGCCCTATCATAGCTTAGGTAGGAGTTGGTCTATTTTCAATAGTGACAATATGATAGCGTTATTCTTATGCTTCACTCTTCTCGTCACAATTTTAATACTGTCATGTTGTGTCGTCCTAGTTATTGCAGCTCACTCTTTGCTATCTAAGATGCAGTTTTTTTATTAAACTCATTATTAAAACATATACTGCCTCTGTTTGTCATTTATATATGAGACTAAGAACTGAGAGAAACGGATGAGACCTGAGTGACCACAGCTTCCCTGAGAAACCAAGTATGTCATGCCCTCGGCTGCCCAGTCATCCCTATCCTTGGGTAGGAATGAGGCACTGCTAGATAGCCGGAGCAAAACCTGGATTGGAGCGACAGGCATCACCCGCAGTGGATTAGACTTAGTCTCACACACCGCATGCGATTCTGGCGCTCAAAATCCAGTAGTCTCATTAAAATAATGAGAGCGTATGCGACATGGCGCCACCAACGTTTGGTCAGGCTCTAATTTTCAAGTCCTCCAGAGTATCTCTGTCTCATTATATACAATGATGCCTCAATACTGTATACAGAGACGTCCGTGGTACTGAGGATTTCCACCCCAGCTACGTAGGCTATCCTATCTGAGGCTGGAGGTTTGTCAAGCTTGAACTTCAAAAGGAAAACCCTATTTGGTGTGCCTTCTCTGAACATTTCTTTGATCTAGTATGGCGAATCCACTGCAGCTAGTAATAGCAGTCAATATGAGACAACCTCTGACTGCACATTTGTTAGCAAACCTCCTAACAGCCCGGGGGGGTCCAGTCACATTTGTGGTGGACGCCCATCCAGCTTATACAACAGAACTCTTCTATTCTTGGGTCACATTTCCAGCAGTTGATGGGCACACAAATACATTTGATTATTATACACATGCAAACACACCTGGCAATACAGGGCATATGCATATTTAGAGATACCATTAACTTATCAAGAATATAATAATTGGCTTGATGGCGCCCTACCCCACACAATATTACCAGTAAGGTTAGGTCCTCTAAGTAGCAATGGTCCTACCTGGCCTTTATTGGCCACCTATACACCACATCCTGCAGTAGTGAATTTAGCAGTAGCTGAGGTCCGACGCTTATACACTGAATTAACAGCGATATATAGAAGATTGGTACAGTTTGTGATGCAAACATTAAATAAAAACCCAGCATGCTGCTCCAGCCCAACCACATGCAGTAACATCAGGTATAAACCCTGCTACTGTACATTCGATCATGGGTAAAGTACCCACCAAACGAGAAGAAACTCCATTTTGATTAGCACAAAAAATATATACGCTGGAAGCAGTATTTCCCCATACGGAACCTCAGGATAAACGTAGAATTCTAATGATGTGCTTGCCATTTGGGGTGGTCCCTACAGTAGATAACTATAATACTTGGGGCATGGTTTTTGCCCCCAGTCTATACAACCGTGCACGGTACACTGACACTTGCCAATTTGCCAGAAGTGTTGAAACAAATTCAAGATGAATACGGGGCTGCCCCGGCTCTGGACTTGAGGATGCAATTAATGGGAAATTTTGTCACAGTATCCTCAATCATTCTAAGTAATCTTAAAGGGGAAGCGGTCGCACTGGCAGTGTGCATGTGGCTCCGTGACGTTCCTCAACAGGGTCAGGAAAGCGAGCTGCCTAAAGTTATCACAGAGACCTATTCTAGCATTGGTCGAGATAGCTTAGGGGCCAGACCAACTAAACCACAATTACAGGGCAAATCTAATAAAGATTTTTCCAAGCAAGCTCCTGAGGGTAATAAGAAACGCTGGGATAAAAAACAGCTAACTCCTAAAAAAGAGAGGGGAGAATCTCCACATATTGAGACCCCACAGAATAGATATGATCTCAGAAATAGAGATAATATATAAACGCTTGATAGATATCAATATACTGATACACGCCAATCTCGTTCCTTTCAGGACTCATCGGAAAAACGAAATGAGAGAAGTGGGCGGTCAGAGCGAAGAACAGAGTATGTAAAACCGAGACAGGAATTACAACGCTCATCGGAGGTTTCTGTTAAAAAGGAAGAGAAACCTGCCCAGCAAAAACCCCAATTCAAAAAGAAAAAGGTATCAACAGTCGCAGTCCGACATACCACACAGGAAGAGGGTCCTCTTGAAGAACAAGAAGTGGGCACTATCACTTCTAGACAGCGCAGCAGAGGTCACAATAGTTTGCCGGAGTCTTCTAGAGCATCTGGAGGTGAAAGCAACTGATGACTTTATACAAGTAGAAACTGTGGACATGCGTGTTTCCACACCTGATGGGGTGTATAAAGTAACGCTGCAGTTAGAAGGAGACATTGAGCGCATAATAGATGCAATCTTTTGGGATCGCGTAGTAAATATATATGAAGTTTTGTTGGCCGAACAAGATTGGCCACCTGAATTTGTCCGTACCAGCCCATATGGGGAAGACGTTATTAAACCTTCCTTCTCACCCCTTGTTCTAGAGGAACTCGCTGAATCCTATGCCATTGATTGGGCTTTGGCACAGGCACCTGCATTATACCGCAATCACGTAAGATGGGATATCATGTAATTCCTATTAAAAATCAACCCCAACCACAATCTCAGTATCCAATAAAACATGATGCAAAGGCACCCGTGAGGGAAACACTCACGCAATTAGAGTACCAGGGCGTAATTGAACCCTGTGTCTCCCCAATGAATAATCCGTTATTCCCGGTAGCAAAACCAGACCATTCATACAGAATAGTCTTAGACAACAGACTCTTAAACAGTCATGCACGCACATATGCTATACAAAACTCACATAGCGCAGCACTGATGAACAATATAGTGTGTAAAAAATATAAAACAACACTGGACATTTCCAATGGTTTCTTCTGCCAGAATATAGCGCCTGAGAGAAGAGATTTAACAGGTTTCAGTGCACTAGGCTCCCAGTAAAAAGTTCTGTTGTTTACCCCAGGGGTATAAGAACAGCCCACGACTGTTCGCAGCTCGTGTTACTGCAATCCTACACAAGATTGACCCTGAAGCATTGTCCTATGTAGATGATATTTATCTTACGGATGATGAATTGCTACAACATTTAAGATGGGTTGCCCGCATTGTTGTTGGATTTGGTGAATTTGGTTACAAATTCAACTTAAAAAAAACAAAAATTGCCTTCCTCAGTGTCCTATTTTTGGGATATGAGCTGTCAAGTGAAGGAAAGAGCCTAGCGCCACAATTCTTAGAAAAATGCGCACAACTGCAACCTCCAAATACAATTAAAAAAAACTCCAATCTCTATTGGGCTTCTTAAATTTTGGCAGAATTTACATTCCAGATTATGCCACACGCATAAAACCTTTATATGATTTAATACGTCCTGATTTCTCAAGTAAATTTTGGACAGTTGAACATACACAAATTCTTAGAGAACTGCAGACAGACATGCCTGCAGCACAACATTTACACACGAGGGACAATAAAACACATTTGGTCATCAGAGTAATTGCTGGTGCCATCGGTTTCACATATGTGACATTTATTGAAGGTGAGACAGTCCTGTTTGCATACAAATCACACTTATTCTCAGCGGCAGAACAACGCTTTGCTCCCACTGAGAAAATCCTCACTGCTGTACAAATGGCTGTCATTAAAGAATGACCTCTAGCCCAAGGAAAACGCATTGTTGGCACTTTTCCAGTCCCAGCCCTGGAGGCTGTTACAAAAGTCAGTGTTCCAAACGCAAAAGCATTACATCCACATTGGATACAATGGGCCACGTCTTTGACAGCCACTGATATAGACTACATTTTTAACTAAAAATAACAAACTCAAGAATTTTTGCAGTATGAACTAGAATACCCAGTTCCAGCAAATTCACTGCCTATCGAACAATATCATAGAGTCATGTACACCGATGGCTCTGCACAACCTGAAATTGGCACAAAACACCAATATTCTGCTGCTTGCGCTGTCGTAAGCAGCTATATGGAGGACAATAAATTCTGTCCCCTACATACATTTATGCAAACCCTAGCGGATTGCACTGCACAATTGGCAGAGGTAAAAGCGTTGCTGATGGCACTGGAACACACGGATCCTGCACAGCCAAAGCTGATTGTTTGTGATTCATATTATGGTGTCCAGTCCTTTAATGAATACCTGCATTACAGGCTCCAGAATGGGTTCAGAGATTCTAAAGGCAACACCATTAAACACAGACTTCTGTGGGGGAAAGTAGCAGATCTAAAAGAGACGCTACCAAATGTCCATGTTGTACACACACTTGGACACCAGCGCGTTGGAATACACGTTGCTGGGAATACATTGGCTGAGGATGCCGCAAAGTCAGCAGTGGCTGTGGCTGCTGTTGCTGCAGTAACTCGCTTGAGTTCAAAACCGGACGCAGACATATGGGCTGCCGTGACAGCTACGGCGGATGGTATGCCCTATCCAAGAGGATTTCCTGACAAATATTCCTACCACATGGGAGGTATGCTGAATGCTGAGGTTAAGATACCAGGCGTAGGAATACAAGATATTCCCATCAGAGATATAAGATCACAATTAATTATAGCAGCACATGAAGGGGTGGCATCTGCCCATGCTGGTGTGGCGGCTACAATTTCAAACTTATAAGCCTGCTACTGGTGACCAGGCCTCTACAAAGAGACCAAGCAGTATGTCCTTTGCTGCGACATCTGCCAACAAATCAAAGTTTCCACTGCCAAACTCACACCGCAGACACCCCTCTTGATTTCAAATAAACCACTACAGTGTGTGTACTTGGACCATTGCAGTCCCCAACACCGGATAGTGCATACAAGTATATATTAGTCGCTGTTGATTCTTGCTCCAGATTTTTATGGGTGTGGCCACAATTCTCAGCTGACACTCAGATTGTTATTAAAGATTTGCGAGTCTTTATCGGTACATATGCGGTTGCGGTTTCCCACTCTGACCAGGGCCCTGCTTTCGCCTCTAGGGCATTCAGAGGCGCCATGGCTTTGTTGGGGGTCCAACTCCAGTACTCGTCTCCATTTCATCCCGAGGGAAATAGTGTCATGGAGTGAATAAACCGTGATTTAAAGCAATCCTTAACAGCCAGAGTCTTAGGTACAGGTAGTAGTTGTCTTAATCAGCTGTATGGAGTTTAGAGAGCACTTAACAATCTGCCTAGAAGGTCCCGGGGGGGGGTCGTACTTCATATGAGTGCCTGTTCGGAACTCAAATGTATGTTCCTGATCTTGATGGTCCTGGCGTGGAGACGGCAGAAACACCTTTTGACATAAATGAACGTGTCACTGTCTTACAGGACTTGCAACAGTTCCGTGATGACAATTCTTCTATCAGTGCTGCCTCCACAGGAATCAAGGATTACCTGTAACACCTACTGGCTGGATTCCCAGGGTTGGCGATCTAGTACATGAAAAGGTTGCTGTGAAAAAGGAACTTGACCCTTCCTATCGAGCACCAGTCCCAGTCTTAGGGATACACGGTAACAGAACTGTAATTCTACCGCCGTTGGCAGGTGCCAAATAAAAACGTTTTGTCTCCATCGACAATGTCAAACTACAACATGTGGTCGATCCTGCACAGCAGACCAAGAGGAACATCCAGTAGTTCCCGAATCCCTCTCACTACTGGTCAAGCCATTCCTTTACAAGTTATAAACAGCAACAACGACACCTCTCCGACTTGGGGAGGGTGGAAAATGATCTTGCATTGGTTCCACTAACATCAAATATCACAGAACTAGTTGATCGCTTCACTACAGCTTCAACACAAACGGATGGTCCGATATATTCTATACCACCGCGAGAAACACCAACTCCACCAATTAACACAACTCCAGCATTTGCACGAACTGCTTCTGGATATTTGGCCGACATCAATGACAACGTCTCTGACTCATTCCCCTGATCAACACCTGAACTGTCAAACACATGTAAGCTAATGAGCGGGCTTAAAATAACATCTTTTGTTTTTCCATGGACCTATCTATGGGTTTCCTTCACAGTACTAGCTTTCCTACTTTGGATTGGATTTGTTATCACTTTCTTTTTATTAATACATGGTAATTTTCTTCCTGAGAAATCAACAGTTGAACTGGTGGATGAGGTCCTAAAACCACATTTTTCATCACATGAGGTCCGGAGAGACTTATCTTTTGTGAACATTTCCGCAATAACAATTCCTGATGGGATTGTTTGGGATAAAGTAATATTTGATATGTACGGTCACAGGAAGTTATTCAAATACCAAATGTGTTCAAACTGTTAATGAATGATATCATAATACCAGGCATTGTTTCTGATGATTGGGATGTGAAAACAGTTGATTCTATGATGACTGAATTGCAGTATTATACTGTATTTGAAAACAAAGATGTTTACCAATCTAAAGAAAATTATGGTGACATGTTTTTTTTTTGTCCTCATAATAGTGAAAAGAAAAATCCCACCTCGCTACGTGAGGGTCATCAACCTGCGTCTCGTGAGCTGATCCAAAATAAACAGATCCCACCTGAGCAAACGCAGCTATTCACCTCTACCAAACGGAACCAAAACTCATGTCCTGCAAGGCCCCAACCAGCAGCCAGCCCAGATAAGGGGGAGGAGTGAGAAAAAGGACAGAAGGAGGTGGTAATAATCATTGGACTATAAATCTGGAATAACAGTTTGCAAAAAGTTCTCCCAAAAGGCCCAACATTCATCTCTGTTACCCAATGGGCTCATATGTTCCAAATCACAAAAGTAATTAACAGATGCAAACCAATCACGTATGTACGGAGGTGTGGATTTAACCCATTTTAAACATATTTGTCTTCTGGCCAGCAGCATCAGTAGGAACATCAGACCCTTATATGACCTGGGCAACTTGGAATCCCATGAGGTACCCGAAGAAACCCCGAAAAACACTGATAAAGGGGTCACTTCCACATCAGTGCAAATAACCTGTTTAAGAAAACCATTAATCGAGGTCCAAAAAGAGAAGAGGTTAGGGCAACTCCAAAACATATGTATGTTGTCTGCATTAGGCTCCGCACAACGTGGACACTTCTTTTCTACCTTCCCCAAAGCAGTTAACCTCTGGGGTGACCAGTAAACCCTGTGTATTGTAAACAAATGATTCTTCTGCAGAGCAACTGATCTAGTTACCGACCAAAGCAAGGTAAATGAAGGCTCCCAAATATGTGCTATATCTGGGGCTGGCAAGACACTTCCCCATTTCTTCTCTGGGAGTGAGGCCTCTGAATCCGAGGCTTCAACAAACGCCCAATACCAAACCGAAATTTCTTTATGAACCAAACCCATTAATAGCCTCTCCTCCCAGTAGTTCTTAATACCCCCCTCCTCTTGAAGGGAAGCCACCCAACTCAGTAACTGCAGGTATTTGAACTTGGAAAGCCTGTAATCTGTAGCTCCCTGAGCTTAAACCAGGATAGCACCCTAGACTCCTCCATAATTTGTCCCCATCCCGTTATACCCTTCAATGGAAGAGCCAATTTATTCGGGAGTGCCAGGAGATTCCCAAATCGGGGACCAAAAACTGTAATAATGAATACCTAGTACTTGCCAGCCACCAGACTCTAGCAGCATCCTTAAGAAGCTTCAAAGTATTTTAAAAAAAAAAAATTGGGATGACCAAACTTATACAAGAAAAAACTACCAGCTGTTGGAAACTCTTGAGTCATACTCAAAGAAGTATATTCAGAACTGTCACAAAGTAAAATCCGAACATTCTTCAAATAAAAATCCAGATAATATTTATAAATATCTGGAGCCGCAATCCCCCCTTTACCCTTAGGCCTACACAACTTTTGCCAAGCAATCCTGACCCCTCTGGAGGACCATACGAAAGAGGTTAGGTCTGCTTGTATCTTTTTAAACCAGCTTTTCTTAAATTCCAGAGGGATAGCATTGAACAAAAAGGTAAATTTGGGAAGAATAATCATTTTAAGGACATTAAC
Source organism: Pleurodeles waltl (assembly GCF_031143425.1). Lineage (NCBI taxonomy): Eukaryota > Metazoa > Chordata > Amphibia > Caudata > Salamandridae > Pleurodeles > Pleurodeles waltl. Next base: position 1,131,521,348 of record NC_090448.1, read on the forward strand.
TCTCCCTATAAAAGATAGAGGAAGCCCAGCCCAGGTCTTGAGCAAAGCACGAGTCTCCTTACATAGCTTCTCAAAATTAAAGCTTGCTAAATCATTCAAGGTGGGAATGACTTGAACCCCCAAATATCTAATCTGCTGTTTAACTAAGGGGCTATTATAGATGGTGATATGTTTAGCTATAATTCTTGTGGGCACCATCTCATACAGAGTGAGCAGCCCCAAAACTGTTTTTAATTATACAAAATGGGAACATTGTCCGACTCCACCACAAAAGAGTTCCAAAACATATTATGAAAAGTTTACATATTTTTCTGGGCATAATGTAAAAAATGTTGAATCATATTATTTTAAATTGCCACCTATATATACATATACTATTGACGAATACAAAATGTATATATTCGGAATCCTTTGTTTCCTGGTTGTCTATAGAAGGCTATGAATATTGGCTGAAGTCGATTGACTTGAAAAGTGTATGGGGAACTAGACTTTGGCAAATAAGGGGGAAGGAAGTTTTATTCAGAGCATGCCTGATACCTGTACAAATGACATTCTTAAATGAAACAGTACAACAAACAAGTTGTTTAGGCTTAGCAAAGATTAAACACGTCCAGTATGCCTGCCCCTCCATAGTTTTATAAATGGCAAAAATATATAAATGCAACTGAAGATCAGCTCGACGAATGGGTCCAGAATGGTACATTTAATGTTTCACTGACACGTCCTGACGCAGGTGGTTATTTTGGCCAGTAGATACCAATGGGGGTCACCAACGTTTTATTAACTCCTTGGAGAGTTTTAGAACTAATAGGCTGGACCCTCGCAATATATAGGGTGTCATTCCGACCCCGGCGGGCGGCGGGCGCTGCCCGCCGGGCGGAGACCGCCAGAAGACCGCTCCATGGTCAAATGACTGTGGTGGTCATTCTGATTTTCCCGCTGGGCCGGCGGGCGACCGTCAAAAGGCCGCCCGCCGGCCCAGCGGGAAAGACCCAGCAACGATGAAGCCGGCTCCGAACGAAAATCATTATGGGGCCCTGTTAGGGGGCCCCTGCACTGCCCATGCCACTGGCATGGGCAGTGCAGAGGCCCCCAGGGGCCCCACGACACCCGTTCCTGGCGGTAACAACCGCCAGGAACAGGGTGGCGGGAAGGGGGTCGGAATCCCCATGGCGGCGCTGCAAGCAGCACCGCCACGGAGGATTCCCTGGGCCAGGGGAAAACCGGCGGGAAACCGCTGGTTCCCCTTTTCTGACCGTGGCTTTACCGCCGCGGTCAGAATGGCCCAGGAAGCACCGCCAGCCTGTTGGTGGTGCTTCCGCGGACGTTGGCTGTCAGAATGACACCCATAATCCGAACATGCGGGTATAGATACAACATATAGGGGGTGATTCTAACCCTGGCGGTCAGTGATAAAGCGGCGGCCAACCCGCCAACAGGCCGGCGGTCAAAAAAAGGCAATTCTGACCCTGGCGGGAACCGCCAACACAGCCCACTGCATTAACACTCCGACCGCCACGGCGGAACAAACAAACAGCGCGGTGGTCACCGCCAACAGCCAGGCGGCAGACAATGTACCGCCCACCCTATCACGACCCACCAATCCGCCACCTTTTCCGGGGCGGGAGCACCGCCGATAAAAACACGGCGGAAACAGACATTTCCAATGGAAAACGCTCACCTCGAGACACTCCACGCGGAATCCGGACAGCATGGAACCCGAATTGAACATCATACCTGCTCTCGTCTACCTGCTCATCTACCACGAGTACGAACTCCGGCGCAGACGTCAACGGTGAGTACTGCACCTACGACACACGGGAGGGGGGAGGAAGAAAGGTTACGGGCATATACATATGCAACCCCCCCACCCCCCCAATATGTACACACCAATGCAGAGCAGGAAGTCACAGTGACACCACACAAACACCCTTAAAAAATACAATGACACAACCAAATTTTGAATAAATTTTCATGTTCAAAAAAAGCACCTGGAAATAATTGAGCAACCGTGAAAAATATTTACAAAAACCAAAAATATATACACATCAGTGTATCACTGAAGTAATAAGTCCTGCACATCCTACGAATCTAACATGTCCGTGGGCCAAGGTTCTGCGAAACAAGGGCAAAGCCCACACACGAGACCTGAGTCCTTTGGAGAGAACACTGCAGGGGCATCCGATGTCAAAACTACAGGCACCTCAGGGGGAAGGGAAGGGGTGGCCACCACAGCCACATGAGTCCACGACGCCAGATCCACGAGGAGCCACCATGCCCACTGTACCATCCTGGGGAGTGCAAAGCCACAGTCTCTCAAGTCTCTGCAGTGGGTGGGTTGCCCACTGTACCATCCTGGGGAGTGCAAAGCCACAGTCTCTCAAGTCTCTGCAGTGGGTGGGTTGCCCACTGGACCATCCTGGGGAGTGCAAAGCCACAGTCTCTCAAGTCTCTGCAGTGGGTGGGTTGCCCACTGGACCATCCTGGGGAGTGCAAAGCCACAGTCTCTCAATGTCTCTACAGTGGGTGGGTTGCCCACTGTACCATCCTGGGGAGTGCAAAGCCACAGTCTCTCAGGTGGATTACAGAGTCCACTGGTCAAGGAGGAGGCATGGTGGGCACAGTGAACCATAAACAGTGCCTGAGACGGCGGGACCCAGCGCAGCGGTGCATGACATGGCGATGTCCAGCGGAGCGGTGCTTGAGACGGCGGGGCCCAGCGGAGCGCTGCTTGACAGGAAGGGCCCAGCGGAGCGGTGCTTGAGACGGCGGGGCCCAGCGGAGCGGTGCTTGACAGGAAGGGCCCAGCGGAGCGGTGCTTGAGACGGCGGGGCCCAGCGGAGCGGTGCTTGAGACGGCGGGGCCCAGCGGAGCGGTGCTTGACAGGAAGGGCCCAGCGGAGCGGTGCTTGAGACGGCGGGGCCCAGCGGAGCGGTGCTTGACAGGAAGGGCCCAGCGGAGCGGTGCTTGAGACGGCGGGGCCCTCTTCAGCGGTACCTGTCTTCACGGCGGGGCCCTCTTCAGCGGTGCTCTTCTGCACGGTGGGGCCCTCTTCAGCGATACCTGTCTTCACGGCGGGGCCCTCTTCAGCGGTACCTGTCTTCACGGCGGGGGCCCTCTTCAGCGGTGGCCCTCTTCAGCGGTACCTGTCTTCACGGCGGGGCCCTCTTCAGCGGTACCTGTCTTCACGGCGGGGCCCTCTTCAGCGGTACCTGTCTTCACGGCGGGGCCCTCTTCAGCGGTGCTCTTCTGCATGGCGGGGCCCTCTTCAGCGGTGCTCTTCTGCACGGCGGGGCCCTCTTCAGCGGTACCTGTCTTCACGGCGGGGCCCTCTTCAGCGGTGCTCTTCTGCACGGCGGGGCCCTCTTCAGCGGTGCTCTTCTGCACGGCGGGGCCCTCTTCAGCGGTACCTGTCTTCACGGCGGGGCCCTCTTCAGCGGTACCTGTCTTCACGGCGGGGCCCTCTTCAGCGGTACCTGTCTTCACGGCGGGGCCCTCTTCAGCGGTACCTGTCTTCACGGCGGGGCCCTCTTCAGCGGTACCTGTCTTCACGGCGGGGCCCTCTTCAGCGGTGCTCTTCTGCACGGCGGGGCCCTCTTCAGCGGTGCTCTTCTGCACGGCGGGGCCCTCTTCAGCGGTACCTGTCTTCACGGCGGGGCCCTCTTCAGCGGTGCTCTTCTGCACGGCGGGGCCCTCTTCAGCGGTACCGGTCTTCACGGCGGGGCCCTCTTCAGCGGTACCTGTCTTCACGGCGGGGCCCTCTTCAGCGGTGCTCTTCTGCACGGCGGGGCCCTCTTCAGCGGTACCGGTCTTCACGGCGGGGCCCTCTTCAGCGGTACCTGTCTTCACGGCGGGGCCCTCTTCAGCGGTGCTCTTGCAGTATGTCAAGGGAGTCATACCTGGCCTGGACACCCTGCTCAGTCGCCCTCCGACCGTGCTGTGTCAGGCCCCTTCGGGGAGTGAGTCCTGGGCCCTTTGGTGTTGTCCATTGCAGCCGGGATGGGGCTTGTGGGGCCCTCCTGCTCCGCGCACCTGGTGGTTGTCCTCTCCGCCCTGCTGTCCTTCCGCTCCTTAGATGGGGCTCTCGGGCCTTTGCCTCCCCTGGCTGCTGTGGCCGGTGAAGTGGCCGGAGTCACCTCCTTGGGGGCAGCCGTCTCTGTCCGCTCACGGCGGCCCTTCAATTTCCGGGTCCTCTTGCCTGGGGGGGGGGGCTGGCTGTCCCCTTGCTGCTCACCGAAGTGTTACTGGCGCCAAAGGGTGGACTCCACATGCCATGCACCACTTGCACTGTAGTAGTTGGGCTGGTGGTGGCTGAGGTGCCCTTGGGACTTTTCCCAGTTGGAGGGTGTGGGTCGGGGGAGGGAAAGAGGTCAAAACTGGAGAGGTAATTTTTCTTGGGACCAAGGTAAGGGGTAGGAGTAGTGGTGAGAGAAGTGGAGGAAGAGGATGTGGTTGTATGAGAGCCAGGTGTGCTGTCCTTGGGTGCAGGTGACTGGGACGTAGGCTGTGGTGAGGTGGTTGGCTGTTGTTTGGGTGTCTGCCTGCGTTTATGTGTCTTGGAAGAGGGGGTGACAGACACAGTGGGAGAGGACACAGGGGACGTGTAAATGCCAGTGGGGGTGGTGACTGCAGGTGTGCGGACTGTAGTGGAGGGTTTGCTGGTGGTGGAAGAACTGGCTGATGTTGGTGTGCATGCAGGTGTGAGTGTAGATGTCACAGGGAGGGAGGAGGGAGACGAGGAGGACGGGGACACAGAGGTGGTAGTGACTGTTGATATGTCTGCATCTGTGTGTTGCTTGGGTGAATGCTTGTGTTTTCTGTGGTGCTTATGTTTGGATGAGCTGGCCTTGGGTGTTGAGGTGTGTGCAGGCTGGTCTGATGGTATGGATGGGATAGGTTGAGGTACAGGAGACAGAGAAAGGGTGGAGGCAGATAGAAAAGGGAGACTGGAGACAGGGACAATGGCTGCCGTCAGTGCTGAGGCCAGAGCAGTGAACGCTCGTTGATGGGCAGCCTGACCCGAATGAATGCCCTCCAGGTAGGCATTGCTCTGATGCACCTCCCTTTCCACCCCCTGGATGGCATTCAGAAGGGTAGTCTGCCCAACAATGAGCGTCCTCACCAGGTCAATGAGCTCCGCACTGAGGGCAGCAGGGGTAACAGAGGCAGGGGCTGAGGTGCCTGGGGCGAAGGAGACGCGCGCCTTCCTGGCCGAGCGGCCACGGAGCGAAGACTGAGGGGCTGCTGGGAGGGCGGTGCTGGTGCGCTGGGTGGCGGCTGTACCTGTTGTTGCGGGGGGCACAGATGGTGCCGCCCCCGCCAGGGAGCTCCCAAACGAGGACGTGTCCGTGTCGCTGGTGTCTCCACCGGCCCCCGTTGTGGTGCTCCCCTCGCCCTCCGGATCACTGGTGCCCTCGGTGTCTGTGTCAGTGCCCACCGGGGCCTGGTGACCTGCAGCTCCCTCCTACTCCGACGCCAAATCTCCTCCGCCGGATGATGCTAAAACACAAGAAGACAAAGATTTAGGGTGGGGGGAGAAATTAAACAAAGTTGAGTGCATGCCTTAGCAATACCCTTTGCGGAGAGGACAGACACAGGTGCCTCGTGCACTAAGTCGTGAACTTGGGGTACACTACTCAGTACCTCTGACTAGGCAAACAGGTATAGGGACAACACACGCGCACATGGGTGATGCTGGAGCATGGGTAGCTGCACTTGGCACCCTACAGAGGTGGGGGGCGGGGGCACAGGGCCATGCCTAAGGGAGCGGACTACACTACAGAGAGCGCCCGGGCCTAATGTCACCCACAGCCCTCCTCCCCCCCCCAGACGCCTCCAATGCGCATACAGATGGGAGAATGTGCGGATACTCACCCCCTTGTGTCTGCTGTGCTGTCCTCAAGCGCCCATCCAAATTAGGGTAGGCCACCGCCAGGATCCGGGACATCAGGGGGGTCATGGTGCGACTGGCACCCCTCCTAGGTCGGGAGGCCATCCCCAGCAGTGTTTCTGCGGTCTTCCTCGTTCCGCGGCGGATGTCCTCCCACCTCTTGCGGCTGTGGGTGCCCCGTCTGTTGTGGACCCCCAAGTTCCGGACTTCCTCAGCGATGGCACGCCAAATATCGATCTTCTGGTGGGCGCTCACCTGTTTGACATGTACAGGGTGGGAAAGAGAAACCGTCACATATCTGCATGTTTGGAGTACATGCCCCCCCCCTCCCCAACCTTGTCATGGTTCCCATTCTCTCATCTGTCGTGCCTTGCACTCCCCATTCCCTCCACACCCCACCAACTTACTTCCCCCCCCTCCACACAGTTGCGCATACTGGGGGAGGACCCCGTCCACGAGCTTCTCCAACTCTTCTGAACTGAAGGCGGGGGCCCTTTCCCCAGTCGCAGCAGCCATTGTCACTTCCAGACCGAGTTCACAGCAGCACTTGCAGTATAGGTCCTCTCCTGTGGATGATCAGGTCTCGAATGATTGAGCTGATAGAAAATGGCGGTCACACCCGCGGCGGTGCGTACCGCGGCGGTGCGTTCCGCGACCGCCGGCGCACATCGTCATTGGCTCCTGAAACCCATAGGCTTCAATGGTAACCAATGCGTCTTCGCACAGCGGTCTTCGACCGCCTACCGCCACGGTGCGCCCCTCCAGTGCAGTGACCTCACATCCCATTGTCCCACTTCACAGGTCAGGCATCGGCCATTTCAAGGGCCCACATGGCTTAATTTCTAATGCGTCACACAGGCCTAGGCCTTGCAATGGCACACATACAAACATATCAAACCATACATTTACCTGTACTGTGCAAGCTGTGTTGTACGTACCTGTGAGTGGATTGACTCTGTACTCCATATTCTCCTTCCTAGGCACCGTCCGCTGGGACTAGCGATGAGAAGGAGGAATCCTCGCGTGTACCGGCCGCTGGTGGACCTGTCGACAATGGAAGAACGCCATATAATACTACGATACCGACTTGACCGTGCCTCCATCCATGAACTGTGTGCCCAGCTGGAGCCAGCCCTGATGTCCCCCATCCGCCAACCCACAGGAATTCCCCCTCTGGTGCAGGTTCTGTCAGTCCTCCATTTCTTTGCAACTGGCTCATTCCAGACAACAGTGGCCATGTCATCTGGGATGTCTCAGCCTATGTTTTCCAAGATCTTATCCAGAGTGTTGTCTGCCCTGATGAAACTCATGCGGAGCTACATCATTTTCCCAGAGGAGGGTGATTTGCCTACAGTGAAAGCTGATTTCTATGCCCTTGGACACATCCCCAACATCATTGGTGCAATTGATGGAACCCATGTGGCTTTAGTCCCCCCAAATGACGATGAACAGGTGTACAGGAACAGGAAGAATTACCATTCAATGAATATCCAGGTGGTCTGTTTGGCTGCCCAGTACATCTCCCATGTGAATGCCAAGTTCCCTGGGTCAGTGCATGACGCGTATGTGATGCGAAATAGCAGCATTCCCTATGTGATGGAACAGCTACAGAGACAGCGTGTGTGGCTAATAGGTGACTCTGGTTACCCCAACCTGCCGTGGCTATTGACCCCAGTGAGGAATCCCAGGACCAGGGCAGAGGAACGGTACAATGAGGCCCATGGGCGTACTAGGAGGGTGATTGAGCGAACCTTTGGGCTCCTGAAGGCCAGATTTAGGTGCCTGCATATGACAGGTGGATCCCTAATGTACTCACCAAAGAAGGTGTGCCATATCATCGTGGCGTGCTGTATGCTCCACAACCTGGCTTTGCGACGCCAGGTGCCTTTCCTGCAGGAGGATGGTCCAGATGGTGGTGTTGTAGAAGCCGTGGAGCCTGTGGAGAGTGAAGAGGAGGAAGACTCTGAGGACGACACAGACAATAGGGACAGAGTGATACAACAGTATTTCCAGTAACACCCAGGTAAGAATCACCCACGCCATTTCACAATTGGTTATAGCCTCCTGCATCTGTACATTCTGTAGTTCCCCACAGATGTTTTTCATTGATTTTTGCCTTTCCCTTCCCTTCTCAGTGCTGTCTGACTCAGTACCTGACTTCTGCTTGGTTCGCCCATGAAATACAGCGTATTGACATTGGTATGTTGTCATGACTAATTGACAGAACAGAAATTGAACAGTAATATGTAATACATTTGTTAATAATACAGCATGACTCAAAACTGATTTGTGTGCAAAATGTGATTTATTTACAGTGCTAGATATCGGTACATGTGATTCTAAGGGTGATGGGTGGGGGTGGAGGAATATCCATGGCAGAGTCCAGTTCTCAGTCTCACAGGTGCATTGTTCTTTTGCCTGTGGAAGGATGGAGCATAGGCAGTTCATGGTTGGACAGGGTGGCAATGTGGGACAGTGGGAAGACTTGAGGGGGTATGTCCTGCTGGCAGGGGTCTTGACATCCTACTCTGTCTTTTTTTTTGGTCTCAGGCTCCTCTTACGGGGTGGTTGTTCTTCAGCAGGAGGTGGGGTTCTGGGGGGCTGTCGAGGTGTTGGGACCTCCTGTCCACTAGCGCCGGCGGAGGTGGTAGGCTGTTCCTGGTCCGGCCTAGTGACAGGGGCCCTGTGTGGTGCACCATGGTCCCGCAACGCGTCCTCTATCCTGTGGAGGGCCAGGACGATGGTCCCCATTGCGGTCCCGATGATTCTCAGCTCCTCCCTGAACCCCATGTAGCGTTCTTCCTGCTGTGCCTGGATCTCAGTGAACCTGGCCAGTACCGTCGCCATCGTTTCTTGGGAGTGGTGGTATGCCCCCATGATGGTGGTGAGGGCCTCTTGGAGAGTGGGTTCCCTGGGCCTCTCCTCCCCCCCTGTCGCACAGCAGCCCTCCGAGCTGCCCGGTTTCCCCCGGCCTCTGTCCCCTGACCGGTGTGCCCGCTACCACTGCCCCCAGGTCCCTGTTGTTGTTGGGGTGTTGGGTTAGCCTGGGTGCCCTGTAGTGGCGGACACACCGCTGATTGAGCTGTCCTAGAGACAGAGGCATGGGCCCGCTGGGTGGGAGCTGTGCTGGTGTTGGCAGAGGGGGTCGGGTCTGGTGTGGCCTGTGGCTGCCTGAGGGGAACCGACTGCCCAGAGGTCCCCGATGGTCCGGGCTGGTCATCAGGTTCACTGTCGACAGAGCTGCTATCCTCAGTGTGGGCCTGTTCCGGGGGTGGGATGGACACTTCTGGACCCTCCTGGCTGGTGTGTTGTCGTTCGGGTCCTGCATGGGGTAAGAGAGTTTGGTTATTGTTTCTGTGTGTGCAATAGCGTGCGTGTTATGGATGCCCTTGTCCCCCAGTGCAGGCATTCCCTTGAGGGAGGTGTTGTGAGGGTAGTTAGGGGGGGGGGGGGGGTTAGTGCAGTGGTCATGCTTAGGTGATGGGTGCCCATGATTTGTGTTGGCATGCAGGAGTTGGTGTTGGGATGGGTGGGTTGTGCTGGTGAGACATTGTCAGGGAGGATGTGTGCTGGGGGGTTGGGGGTGAGGGTGGGGGTGTGGGTTGGCATGCTGGTGGGGTGGGGGGGGATATAGTAGTTGAGATTGGACTTACCAGAGTCCATTCCTCCGGATACTCCTGCGAGGCCCTGAGGATGCAGGATGTTCAAGACGTCTTGCTCCCACGATGTGAATTCGGGAGGGGTGGGTGGGGGTCTGCCGCCAGTCTTCTGGACCGCGATGTTGTGCCGGGAGACCATCGATCGGACCTTCCCCCGTAGGTCGTTCCATCTTTTGCGTATGTCCTCCCTATTCCTGGGATGCTGTCCCACCGCGTTGACCCTGTCCACGATCCGCTGCCATAGCTCCGCCTTCCTAGCTATACTGGTGTGCTGCACCTGCGAGCCGAAGAGCTGGGGTTCCACTCTTAGGATTTCCTCCACCATGACCCGGAGTTCTTGGTCAGAAAAGTGTGGGTGCCCTGGGGTGGTGTGGGTGTGGTGTGGGGTGGTGTATGTGATGATAAGTATGTTGGTGAGTGGTGCTTTGTGCTACTATGTGGTGTGTGTGATGGTGTAGTGTGCCTCAGTGTGTCTTGCTTTGGATTGTCTGCTGTGTCTCTCTCTCCTTCTCTCAGTAATTCTGGTCGCAGGGGTTTGTGGGTGATGTGGGTGTGTGTTTTATAGTTGGTTGATTGTGTGGGAGTGGTGTGTGTATGTGTATCAGGTGTGTGTATTTCAAATTGTCCAATGTGGCTGGGTTTTGGTGATGTGTGTGTATTCTGACCGCGGCGGTGTGTACCGCCAATGGAATACCGCGGTTGAATGACCGCCGCGTGGATTCGTGGGTCGTAATGGCACGGGCGTATTTCTGTTGGCGTGACGGTGGAGGTTTGGTCATCTCCAGTTTATCGCTGCCCGCTGATGTGGCGGGCTGCAGTGGAGGACGGAATTTTGGAGGTTTGGCCGTTGTGGGTCAGAATGACCGTGGCGGTTGGCCGCGGCGGTGTTATGGCGGTCTTCTGACCGGCGGTAAGGGCCTTTTACCGCCGAAGTCAGAATGACCCCCATAGTGTAGGGAAACTATGCCAGCAATGGTTAAGAACTTCCTCACTAGATGCGGTTAGAGAACACATCAATCTCCTGTCTAATAATACTGACTTGCAGGACTTCCTGTTGGGCCCCAGAAAACACTGCAGAAAGCATTTCTTATACGAAGTATATAATGACATTTGGAAGCTTTCCCAACAAGAAGCTGCTGCCCGGTTAAGGCAAATAGACCAGGAAAATCTGAAAAAGGAATTGGCTGTTGTAGATAATGGGATTAATACCCTATCCGACCGGATATGCACCTTAAATAACATTGTCTCTTCTGAAATAGACATCATACAAACAGATATGTCTTCATTTCACCATGGACAGACTCAGCTAAGGTCCATTATGCAGTTGGGTTGGACACTTCAAACGCTGAAGGCAGGTTGCGTTCCCTGGCAGCATGTCAAGCGCAAGGGAAATATTTCCTTCCTTTAATTTAACGCAACAACAACAACTAATGGCTAAGAAGAAAGCGACTTATGTCACGCTCAACATCGAGAAATTAGAAAAGTTGCCTTTTACTGTGTCTGAAATACCACCTGCTGAGTGGCTAATACACGGGGTCATCAATCTGCCTATTTCTGCAATTCAATTCACCTCCTGTTTAAAACACATTCCGGTTGGCAGATATGAAACGCTGGGAGATAGTTACATCCATGAGGTGTGTGAGCTTCCCTTCTCATACAAATGTCTCAGTGGCATGAAAGAAGTCTTAGCGGTAGTGAATATGAGACTTCAGACAGCCATTCCATGGTTTGTAAACAGCTGTCCTTTCATGAGGCGTGTAACGCGTCTGCAGCAAACTTTGTTTGTTATCTGACGGGAGTTCCAGTCCCCTTGATTAGACCTACGTTCCAGGTGCTTTCAAATGGCAGCTATGTCATCCTCAACGGTGAAGACTGTTGTGGGATGCGAGCTGGAATAGTTTATGTTGTTTCCGTCTCCAAGGTCATTACATGCTGCGGGAACGTACTCCCCCCCCCCCCACTAAGATAAAAGAAGTAGCTGACTTTTGGCCTCACATTGCTACTTCAAATGTGAATTTTGACAAGTTGAGCAGACTCAAGGCTTTATAGTTTCAAAAGCATGTGGCCCTTACATCTGCACGCAAGACCTACGCACTTTAGGTGGCAATGTTGTTAGCAGAAATACAGTCCCTTTTATGTACAAACTTTCTGAGACACTTTAGTGAACTTGTGGGACGGATATTTAATGCATCCAGTACATCGCACATATCTTTAAAGCTTTTGGTTCTGGTTTCATTCACACCTTCTCCTTCATATTCGGTTCAATACCATCAGCTATCTGCTCAATTTTGTCTAGTATTTTCAGGGGATTTCCAATAACTTTGGCTTTATTAGCTGGCATCCTGTTGTTGATTTTTTTCATGCACAATGGCTGTCCCGCCACAACAAGGAGGAATGAAAGCGCTCCCATCAGTGCAGCTGTGTCATGAACGCATGATGCAGTATTTTGGAACAACACTCCTGGAGCAATTGGAGTGTGGTTGGTCTTTGTCATTCAGACTGGTTTTACAGTGTGTGCAGCCGGTGTTTAGGTGCCTCTGGTGCTCTTTTGAACACACACTGGAAGTTTGTCTTTCTGTGCAATGCTTGCTTTCATTGGACACTGATCGGTTGATGTTCTCGCTAAGGGTTAATTACCGGACAAGCGCGTTGAGGTTGCGTTTGCTACGAGAAGCTACTTATGAGTTGCCCTTCCTGGAGGATGTGGCTCATGAATCATCGTTAGGAACACCACGAAATGCCGCCTTGGCTGAGGCTGAGGCTGAGGCTATGGAACACAACTGCTTCTTGATCCTTCTTGGTGATGACCTTCCAAATTTAACATCGGCTGAAGTGGAAGATTTCCTGTCCTCTATGGTCCCAGAATCGATTGGAATTTTTAAAAAATAACTTTGCCTTTTGAAATTCGGTTTTATGCCACATGTTTATGTTTTAAATTGTCCTTCTACATGCTCACGTGTCCCTTCGACTTGCCATAACTGACACTGCTTTACACATATATCTTAGGTTGAACTTTTAGTAGCAATTTTATTTGTCCTTAGGCTTTGAACCACCTTCAACCGACAAAGGGAGGGTGTTGTGTAGCCATTTTAACCATAGCTCCATGCACGTTATTTTAACACACTAGGCCAAGCCGCTGTGCACCTTAACTTAGATACATTGTATTCGGTTTCATTTTATTATTTTTACAATAGCCACTTTTACGGTCATGTTTTATTTTCTGTTTATCTAACTGTTTTTGCCTAGGCCAGCACTCTGTTCTCAAACAAGACTTTCTTGATCACTCTGTGCTTCTTCCAAGGCTACAGCATGGTACATTGCTGGTGAACGTGGTAGAAGTTTAGTCTCCAACATGATTGGAAAACACACGTCTTTACATAGGGACATTTTCCCAGAACATCAGCTGTGTTGTTATTAAAGCACTTCCTTGTCCCTTACACATTAGAGGGAGATTCCAGCCAGAGAACCACGACTGTATGCTGATTGCTGAATGCTTCGCTACAGATGCTAAACGCAGACCGCAGGCCTTTGTTCAGGTATTGGGGATGATGTCTTTCCAGGGGAACCTCAAGGGCAAAATTAGAGCTTAACATGCTGTGCCCTATCATAGCTTAGGTAGGAGTTAGTCTACTGGCAATAGTGACAATATGATAGCATTATTCTTATGCTTCACTCTTCTCGTCACAATTTTAATACTGTAATGTTGTGTCGTCCTGGTTATTGCAGCTCACGCTTTGCTATCTAAGATGCAGTTGTTTTATTAAACTCATTATTAAAACATATACTGCCTCTGTTTGTTATTTATATATGAGACTAAATGTAACTGAGAGAAACAGATGAGACCTGAGTGACCACGGCTTCCCTGAGAAACCAAGTATGTAATGCGCTCGGCTGCCCAGTCATCCCTATCCTTGGGTAGAGATGAGGCACTGCTAGTTAGCCGGAGCAAAACCTGGATTGGAGTGACAGGCATCACCCGCAGTGGATTAGACTTAGGGGGTCATTATGACCCTGGCGGAAGGCGGAGAAGCGGCGGTAAGACCGCCAACAGGCTGGCGTTCTTTTTTTTTGTATTATGACCATGGCGGTTACCGCCATGGTCATCCACCGGTTCTCCGTCCTGCCCGCCGGGCTGGAGAACTGGGTCTCCAGCCCGGCGGCCGTCACTATACCGCAGGCACCACCAACACACACATGCACACACACCGACATACATGCCTACATCCGCACACAGTCAGACACCCACACCCACATACAAACATACACGCACACATCTATACAGACATACCCACAGACATACACGCACTCATTCCCAAAACACGCAACCCCCCCGCAAGCATTCACGCACTCACACACCCCCTCTACATACACACACGCACACCCCCATGCACGCACACAACACACCCCACCCCCATCCCCTCACGGGCGATCGACTTACCTGGTCCGAAGATCCTCCGGGAGGGGACGGGAGCCACGGGGGCTGCTCCTCCGACACCACACCACCAACAGAACACCGCCACACCGAATCACAGGACGTGATTAGCTGGGCGGGGTTCTGTTGGCGTGGAGGTGGAGCAACCTCCACTTCCCCACCGCCTGCCAGTATGGCTGTTGGCGGCTCTCCATCCGTAAAAGGACGGAGAGCTGCCAACGCTCATAATAGGCTGAGCGGCAAACCGCCACCACTGGCGGTCTTCCGCACGGCGGTCCCTCTGCGGTCTTGGAAAAAGACCGCCGAGGTCAAAATGACCCCCTTAGTCTCCCACACCACGGGCGATTCTGCCGCTCAAAATCCAGTAGTCTCAATAAAATAATGAGAGCCTACGTGACAAGTACACACATGTGAGCATCACCCCTCCATAGTGAAACGCTGTACAACGTCACCATATTGTGCCAACAGCACTGTTGGGCACTGAAACCTTATTTACAAAGACATTACGTCAAGTCCAAATAAGGCCATTGGCCAGTCCATTACAAATAGCCTGAAGGGCCAAAACAGGCTGAACTTGACTCCCACATGTGCAAAGGTTACTCCACTTGAAAGGGGCATCAATGGGGCAGCCAGGCACCTCAGGGAACAGCGACATCTGGAAGGGGGCTTGGGTTTAGGTTTGGGAGGTGGAGGGGGTTTGGGCTTGCCCTTGGAAGGAGGGAGAGTGGGCTTGGGCCAGGGGGTGGCAGAGGGACCTGGGGCAACACAGGGCTTCTTCCTCCCTGGGGAAGGGGCACGGGAAGGGTGGACTCGGGCGGACTTGGACGTGGAAGGTGAGGACTGGGCAAGGAGATGGGCATGTTTAGGGACAAGACTTGGTGGGCCAGTGGGTTTGAACAGGTCCACACGAGAGAAAAAAAGCTTCTTAGTGGCAGTTGGAGGGGTTTTGGAGGCAGTTCTGGGAGTGGAGGTTGAGGGAGTGCTTGTGCCAGGTGTAGATGTGCCGGACGTGGATGCAGGTGCCTGTAAAGTATGCTGATGTGTGGTGGATGTGTGTGGTGTGGATGTGTGTGAATGTTTGAGTGTTTTGGGAGGAGGGGGGTGGACACAGTGGGAGAAGACAGGCTGCCAGTGTACATGGGTATTGTCTTGGTGTCTGCAGGTCTGGAGAGTGTGCTGCAAGTGTCTGTCAATGTAGTTGTGGTGAGTGCAGGTGTGGTGTCTGGGGTGCATGTATGGATGTCAGATGTTGTGGTGACTGCATGAATGGGAGCAGCAGCAGTGACTGAGGGTGCAGTGCTTGTGGGTGTGCATGGTGAGGTGACAGACAGGGTGGTGGGGGAGGTTGACACACTGGTGGAAGTGGATGTTGTTGTGTGTACTTTGGTGTGTTGGGTGTGTGCCTGCCTGTGGTGTGAAGTGTGGTACTTGTGTTTATCTGTGTGCTTCTTGTCTGTTGATCTGTGTGCATGGCTGTCTGTATGTGTGCTTGGGATGGGTGAAGGGAATGGGGTGCTGGAAGGGGTAGAGGTGATGGAGTGGGAACTGAAAGACCAGGGATACAGGCTGCCGTCAAAGAGGAGGTCAGAGCCTGAAAAGATCTCTGTGGGCCAGACATGGCACCGTGAATGCCTTCCAGGTATGCATTGCATTGCTGCATCTGGGATGCTAGCCCCTGGATGGCATTCACAATGGTTGTCTGCCCTACAGAGATGGTCCTCAGGAGGTCAATAGCCTCCTCCGTGAGGGCAGCAGGGCTGACTGGAGTAGGGGATGAGGTGCATGGGGCGAAGGAGACACCCACCCTCCTGGGTAAGCGGGCACGGGCAACTGGGTGTGGAGCAACTGGGGGGGTGGTGGTGGCATGGGGGTGGCGGAAGATGGCATAGAATGGGTGTGTCCAGTAGGGTCCGCCACCACCAGGGAGCTCCCATCAGAGGAGGTCTAAGAGTCACTACCTCCAGTGGTAGTTGCCTCCCCCATGATACTCCCCTCACTCTCCAACCCACTGGTCCCCTTGGCGTCCATCGACTCTGCCTCCTTGGAACCGTGGGCTTCTTCATCCCCACTCACTGGTGCCACTGCTCCCTCGCCAGATGATGCTGATGTACACAAAGGACACAAGAGCACAGGGGTGGAGAGAGAAAACAACGGAGAACGTTGTCAAAACCTGAAAATATGAACATCTCTGGTTCACACACACTCCCATCCAGGTCACACACTTACACGCAGCACATACAACATGATTGTGCCCCTGACTAGTGGCCATTACCCCATAATACACCACATCATCCACATGAAACACAGACCTGATACACTGTGTGAAGTACACCCATGAGAGACCATGCTCAGCCAATGCACTTACAAGTCCATGAGGTCACAAAGCATACCAGATGACAGAAATGGGACTGCAGGTACACACCTGTGCAAGTGCCTGTCACTAGAATACATACATACCACAGCACCAACATACATACATCTGAGCAGTATCACAGCAGTGTTAGTACTCAACCCCTTGTGGATACTGTGCTGCCTTCAAGCACCCATCCAAATCCGTATAGGCCACCGCCAGAATGCGGGCCATTATAGGGGCTCAGGGTCCAACTGGCACCCCTTCGTTGTTGGGAGGCCTTCCCCAGCTGGGCCTCTCCGGTCTTCCTGGCCCAGCACCTAAGGTCCTCCCACCGCTTCCTGCAGCGGGTGCTCTGCCAGTTGTAGACCCCCAGGGTCCACACCTCCTTGGCAATGGTTTGCCGCAGGCCTTTCTTTTGATGGGCGCTGACCTGCATGGGACACACAGAGCAAAAAAACAGATGTCAGTATGTGTGCACCGAATACAGATGACATGTCGTTCCCTATGGAACAGCCATTGATGAAAGGCATGTTATCAACTCACATACAGTACATGCCAGATAGTCTACGGCTGGG
Organism: Pleurodeles waltl; assembly: GCF_031143425.1. Lineage (NCBI taxonomy): Eukaryota > Metazoa > Chordata > Amphibia > Caudata > Salamandridae > Pleurodeles > Pleurodeles waltl. The sequence goes on from NC_090448.1 coordinate 1,131,538,257, forward strand.
CAGTTACACATCGAACCCACATGCATAGAGGCAACCGCCACAATCACACACATCTAAGGATGACAGATGCCAACTCACCTGCTCCTTTGGTCGCCCATACAACTTGGCATACAGGGGTAGGACCCCGTCCATAAGCTTCTCCAGCTCCTCCGCAGTGAAGGCCGGAGCCCGTTCCCCTGTAACCCGCGCCATCTCAGGGACCAGAGTCAGGACACAGCAGCACACGCAGTGGAGTACTAACCTGCACAGGAATCAGGAGTCAAGTGTCAAGGGTCTGCGAAATGGTGTAGCTACCGCGGCGGTGTGATCCGTCACTGCTGGCGGCCATCATGATTGGCCCAGGTTCCCCATTGACAACCATATAATCCAATGTTCAGGTGCACGGCGGTAAACACGGCCTTCCGCCATGACGACTAACGCCAGCGGAATGAAGTCACTTACGCTCTATCATACCTTGATGGCAGGAGACTGCCATTTTGCTACCACCAAGTCACCATAGCCTGGCCAGGGGCCTCATCCAGGGCCTCAAAATCTCCACCCTTAGTCGCTTGCTGGCATGAGTCTAGGATCCTCACATGTACCCATCTTTGGAAGTGTGTCCACACTGGAATACCATTATGACAGAGTTAACTCAGTGCACATTTGCCTGACGGTGTACTTCATATTTTGCGTTTGTGTCTGTTACCTACATGTCGCACTTACAAAGATACAGTGACATCATGGGATGCAAGTGTAAGATTCCTTTGTCCTAAGAAACAGCAGTTTACCACACATGATGGAACAACTACAAGGGGACAGAGGATGGCTCATAGGTGAGTGTGTATGACACTGGCTCTGTACATAGCTGACAGTCAGGCAATATGCATGTAAAGTCAGTTTATTAAGGTCCTGTTTTGCCCACTTTTGCAGGTGATTCTGGCTACCCCAACTTGCAATGGCTCCTGACACCTGTGAGGAATCCCAGGACAGATGTAGAGAGGAATTATAATGAGGCCCATAGACGTACTAGGAGGGTGATTGAGTTCACTATAAGTCTCCTGAAGGCTAGATTTCGTTGCCTCCAACTCTCTGTGGGATCCCTGTGCTATGTCCCTGACAAGGTGTGTAAGATAGTGGTGGCCTGCTGCATGCTGCACAAACATGGCTGTGAGGAAAGCTATCCTTAGTTAGTAATGTGGTGTCTATAGTCAGTGACAATGTTAACTGATCACTGAAGTGGCATGTGCCAGGAAACCCAATATTATGTACAGTGTGACATACTTCAAACACTACAGTCCGTTGGATCCCCTCCTGCAATAAAGGTATGATTATGAAAGTGACTGAGTAATGCATACACAATCACAAATGATATCTCATATTGACGAGGGACATATGATTTGAGTGTATAGGTGTATTTATTAAATAGCAAAATATACAGAATTTGTGGACAGTGAAAGGGAGGGGGCACATGGTACATACTCAGGTACATATGCTCAGCTGTTGGTAGCAGTGGGTTTTGGTCCATGTGAGCACTGGAAGATGGTATGATGGCAGTGGCATGTCAACAAGGGAGCAGAGTGGCACACATTGGAGACAGTTCAGGGCAGAGTCACTTCCTAGCGCTGGGCTTGGTCTTGGCTGGTGTTTCAGTGGCATGTTTGGGTCTGAGGGCACATTTGCGTAGCTGGAGCTGGGCTGCAGGGGTAGGGATGCTGGTTTCCTGTGTGTCCTCTGCCAGTGCCACCAGTCCAGTAGCTGCTGCAGATGTAGAGGGCAGGGCAGTGTCCTGGTTAGTGATCGGGGCTTGCAGGTGGGTGGAGGACTCGGGTTGGCTGTGGTACTGCTGCTGCAGCACCCCTGCAACTGAGGCCATGGTGGCATTGAGCTGTTTCCATTGCTCAATGGCCTCCTGGTGGTGTGCTACCTGCAGCCTCTAATTGTACTCCAAGGTGGCCAGGATCTGGCCCATCCTGTCCTGAGTATGGTGGTATGCTCCCAGGACCTCAGATATCACCTCCTGGGCTGCTGCATCAATTCCTTTGGCCAACCCCCGGGCCACTGATGACCTACCACTGGCCTTAGCCCCCTGTGCTCGTGTCCCCTGCACAGGTCTGGCAGTCCCACTTGCAGTTGGCCCTTCATAATCCTGCCTGTTGTTGGTTGGAGACTCTGACCTCTGTACATGTGGGCTGCCAGTCCGTGACCAGGAGACACTGGTGTGGGGTCGTTTGGCAAGAGCTGATGGGGGTGGCTGGGTGGTAGGGCTGTCAGTGGTTTTCTCAGTGGGGCTGCTGAAGGGTGACAGTCCAGGACAGTGTGATGGACTAGGGAGTTCCTCTATTTCCAGACATCCCTCTGCACTCTCCTGAGCGGGGCCTTTCAGGTGGGGTGCTGGCACTCCTTGGGGATTCCGTCCGGGTGGAATGGGTGGTGGTGCCTGTTGGGGGGGAATGGACATGTGGGTGCCAGGTACTTTTTCGGCAATTGCTGCACTGCTTTGCCCTATTCAATGATTATATTCCCCTGTCGTGGCATGCAAGGTCCCGTCGTGTAAATTTCTTTGCATTTTATGTGGGGGGTGGAGGTGCATTGTGGGTGCTGTAGTGCGACTGGGAATCCATGCAGGGGCCAGTGACTGTGCGCAGGGGGCTGGATGGAGGTTTTTTTGTGGGATAATGGCATGCAGGGGAGTTGGATGTGGGTGTTGTGGACTGGGTAGCAGATGGGGTCCTGGTGGTAATGTGAGGGGTGGGGTGATACATGCATTAAAGGTGGGGTGACTGTTAAGGTATTGTAGTTGACTTACCTGAGTCCAGTCCTCCTGTGACTTCAGTGAGGACCTCTGGGTGCAGGTAGGCAGGACCTTCTCCTCCCAGTTGGTGTATTCGGGTGGTGTAGGTGGGGGATCGCCACCAGTCTTCTGTACAGCGATGTTGTGCCTGGATGCCATTGACCGAACCTTCCCACGCTGGTTGTTCCATCTCTTCTGGATGTCATCCCTTGTGCGTGGATGGTTTCCCACTGTGTTGACCCTGTTGACTATTGTCTGCCATAGCTAAATCTTCCTGGCCATGGGTGTCTGCTGCACCTTTGCCCCGAATAGTTGTGGCTTGACCCTGAGTATTTCGTCCACCATGGTCCTTAGCTCCCTATCTGTGAAACAGGGATGCTTAGGGGGTGCCGTGGTGTGTTGTGGTTGGTGTGTTGTGGGTGTATTGGTGACGGTGCTGTTGTGTGGTTGTGTGTATGGCTTGTAAAGGTGTTTGGGATTTGTATGTGTTTTGGTGGTGTATTTGTGTATGAGACTTGTGTGATGTTGTGTTCAATTTATTCGTGTTGTGTTGTCAATCTCAGTTGTGCTATTGACGATACAAAGGATTGTGGGGTATGTGTGTGAGTGTTTTATAGTGTTGTGGATGTGTGCCAGGTGTGTGGGTTTCAAAGTTGCCAACGTGTGCTTTTGTTGTTGATGGGTCCCTTTGCTGGCCGTGGCAGTCCATACCGCCAATGGTCGCTCGGCATTCACTATTCGCCACGCTGATTTGTGCTTCATTATTTGATGGGCGGAGGATTTGTCTGCATGGCGGTGGTGGGGTGGGATGTACTGCCTTTCTGCCATAGTAGGCCATGGCGGTGGGTGGAGGTAGCAGGCTTTTTGGAGGTTTTACTTTTTGGCATCATTATTCGGCGGTGTGCAGTCTACCTCCACTGGTGGTCTTCTGTTCACCGTTGCCAAGGCGGTTGGCAGTGATTACCGCCAAGTTCATAATGAGGGCCTTAGTCTGGATAATAGAGGGTATTATGAATATGTCAAAGGACTTTGCTCAATTTAGTACTGTGCACGTAAAGGTCCCTCTTATCTTGATCCTCTTGAGTGTCTGCAAAATCTAAAATGTAGTCCTATTTATGAAATGATTTTTTTTAAACATCTGTTTTATTAATTTTCAATACAGATCATAAAACAATGATTCTTCCGGTTCCATGACAGGATTTAGTTGATCTGCGATAACATGTTACATTCAACAACAACTTAGGTCTGGTTGCATCTCTCAATATATATATCTTCTTCAGTGTACAGCTAAGTCATAAATTATAATATTTGTAATGTGTATCAATTTAACAACGTTCTCTGCTTGTTCTACGTATTGTGTGTGTGATGGTAAGGTCTCCCGGGGTGTTGTCTGTTGTGGTATACTTTGCGGCTGTGTTATTGTTAATATCTCTTGCTGTTTACCTATCTTATACTGTTTCCTACACTATCTAGTGGATTGTGGGTTTGGGTGTGTTCTCCCTTGACATGTCTCTGGTTCGCCTACCTCCCCACACATACTCCTTCTTTCCTCCCCTGCTGGTCATAAAATCAGTGTTAGTCTGCTCGTGCTTGTGTGTTGAGTATGCTTTGCGCGTTTATTTCTCATGTGTGTGTAGTACTGATTGGGGCCTACCTTATCCCCAGTTCTGTGGTATCATCAAGTTCATGGTGGGTGCTCATCGTTTTTGGCCTCTAGTTTAGTTACAAATATTTCCCAGGCTTCACATCCTGTATGTAATTGGCCCTTTTCTGATAGCTTTCGTAGTACTTGGTGTTCCGTGCGAGTCCAGCGCAATGTCAGGGCTCGCCATGCTTTCAAATCTGGTGCTTTAGGCGCTTTCCAGTTCATAGCAATCAATCTTTTATACATTACGTACGCTAAGTCTGCAAACTTATGGATATGTCTGTGTTTTTTTTCCCTTGCCCTCATCCCCAGCAGGCAGGATTTGGGGTCTACTGCAAATAGATGACCCGTCAGTTCTGAGATTTCTGCCACCACTCCGCTCCACTCCCCTTTCAGACGATCACATTCCCAGACCATGTGGTAGAAGTGATCCAGTTGGGCATTGCATCGGGGACAAACAGGATCCGATCCAGGGAACATGCGTTTGAGCCTAGCTGGTGATAGGTATGTCTGTTGCATGTAATTGAGTTGAGTGTAGCGGAATCTAGGGTTTCTCGATACCCCACGTTTATGGCATAGTGCTTTTGACCAGTCCTCCTGCGATAGCGGGTTCGGCAGGACTGTGTTCCATCTTTCTCTCACATTCTCCAGTTTAGCTTCGGGAAGTCTATTCAAAATTTTATATAAGTTCGTTACAACTTTAGTTTGAGTGTCTTATTGCAGCATATGATGTAGTGTGGGGGAGATATCTGGTTCTCGGTCGCCTGCCATCCATGTCTTTTTAATTAAGTGACATATGGCATAATAAGCTATGAATTGCCCTGGCCCCACTGATGTGAGGTCCTTTATGGATTCAAATGACATTAATACCCCTTCTTTGAAACAGTCTCCTACCGTCAGAATTCCAGCCTCCGTCCAAACTGTAGTTGAGTGTTTTCCGACCATGTTGCCCCAGCCAGGGATCTGTCCTAGGGGGATAAGTGGAGAGTAGGGATAACCTCTGCGGTCTTTTTGTATGTATCGCTTCCAACACTCGTGTGCAGCTACAATTCATAACTTGTCATATGCCCTTTTCACTATTTTGTTCGTTAACCATGTAACCAGCGGTATTCCGTGCAACTGCGCTATTATCCATGCAGATTCCGCCAGTGTGGGTCTATGTATCCAATTTAGTATCCACTGTAATTGTGCAGCAGCAAAGTAAAGTTCAAAATTGGGGGTGCCCAGCCCACCTTCATTGATTGGGCGCTGCAGTGTGGTGAGTGCTACTCGTGTCCTGCCCCCTCCCCATATGAGCCTCAGCAGAACTGTTTCCAATTCCCAGAAAAAACTTTTAGGAACCTTGACCGGTAATGCTGCAAAGTAATAAAGGAGCCAGGGGAGTAGCAGCATGTTTGCCACCGCCACTTTACCCAGCGGTGATAATGGTAATGTGCACCAGAAACGCAGCGACCCTTTCATAGAATTCAGTGCCCGCCCCAAGTTCCCTTCCCTAAGATCCCCAGTTTTGTGGTAGATATGTATCCCTAGGTATTTGAATGTATCGAAACACCACTTCAGGCGTCCTCTTGGGACAGTTCCTCTTCTCTCCGAAGGCCAGACAGACAATGGAAACACACAGGATTTTTCCCAGTTCACCACCTGTCCCGATATTTCCCCATATTCAGTCAGTAGGGAGATCACTGAGATCATCAACTCACATCCCTTCCGCACGTATATCAAAGCATTGTCTGCATGTAGTGAGATAATATGGTGTAATCCATTCCTAAGTACTCCCCACCATTCTCCCATTGCTCGTAAGTGAGTCGCTAGTGCCTCCATCGCAATAGCAAATAATAAGGGAGATAGGGGACATCCCTGTCTTGTGCCTCTGTCAATCGGTAAACTGTCGGATATAATACTTCCCGTTTTCACCCTAACTCTGGGTTTAGCATATAATGTCTGTACCCATTGTATGTAGTTGGGGTCAAAGCCCATACCCTGCATTGTGACAAACAGGAAGTCCTATCCTAATGTATCGAATGCCTTTTCAATATCTAGTGACAGTACGAGGTTATCATATCTCCCAGAACACTCAGCAGCCTACGGATGTTTAAGAATGTATTACGTTTTGGAATAAATCCATTCTGGTCCTCGTGTATTAAGGTGTGTATAATGGGAGCCATCCTATTAGCCAGTATTTTACCTAGGATTTTATAGTCAAGATTTAGGAGTGAAAGTGATCTATATGATTTAACACCTGTGGGGTCGCTACCTTGCTTAGGGAGAACCACTATCAGTGCCTCCCTCTGCGTTGGTGGAAGTAGCCTACGAGTTCACGCCTCCTCGAATACTTTCAATAAGTGAGATTTTAAGTATTTCGAGCAAGTGGTGTAATATTCTATTGGCAAGCCATCTATTCCTGGTGCCTTGTTCTTGGACATCTGTGTTAAGGCTAACTCCAGTTCCTCCATTTTTATAGGAGCTTCCAGCGTTTCTTTATCTGCTTGTGATAGCTGTGCTAAGGGTGCTTCTGCGAGGAAGGACCCCAATTATTGGGCAGTACACACTGTTTGTCCATTATATAAGTTTGTGTAATAGTCCTTGAACGCCCTATTCATCTCTTATTGAGTAGTGACCATGTTGCCCTCATCCAACGGTAAAGTACCTATGGGGGTCTGTTGGCGGTCCTCCCGAAGGAGCCACGCCAGCAGCCTCCCTGATCTGTCCCCTTCTGATTGTGAGCGCATCAAATGATAATTGTGGTCATGTCGGCGGAGTCGTAAGTCCGCTTCATCGTATTTTGTGCGCACGTCTTTCAGCGCTGTGTATGGTGACCCATTTTGTGCCACTGTAATCTCTAGCACCCTCAGTTTGTTTTCCAATTTGCTGACCTCTGCATTGAGAGTGCGCCTCACGCCCCAGGTGGTTGAGAGACAATGCCCCCTAATGACAGCCTTATGTGCATCCCATTCTATCGCTCTTGTGTCTGTGGAATCCTTATTTATTTCCCAGTACTGTCTCACTTTTGTGTTTAATTCTTCTACGAACGCCTGGTCCTGGAGAGCCTCTACTTGTAAATGCCAGGTGGGGATTACTGAACGTCTTCTGCCCCACCGTAGGGATAATTTCAGCGGAGAATGGTCTGACAATGTTTTGGCCAGGTATTCTATCTTTTTAATCAGTGAGCATATGTCAAGGGTTCCCCATAGAATATCTATCCTGGTGTGTACTTTGTGAGGTATTGAGTAGAATGAATATTCCCTTTGCACTGGGTGTTTTATGCGCCATATATCGTATATTCTCATGTCGCCAGCCGATGTCAGCAGTGGACCTATGGCATTTCTATTTGTTAGTCCTCTTGGGGGTGTATTTGACCTGTCTAGTGACACATCTGGTGTACTATTAAAGTATCCTCCCCATATGACCGGTGCTTCGGGGTTTACTAGTAATGCTGGTGTGAGTGTTCCCAGAAACACAGCTATCGCACTATTAGGGGCGTGGATCCCTATTATCCTGAGTTGTCTACCATCTAGTTGTCACTCTATTACCACGTGTCTGCCCCCTGATCTATCCTATGTGTATGTTGGACATAGGGGACCCCTCCTGCTATCCACACCAGCACTACTCTGGCATAAGATGAGTATGTTGTGCCTGTAATCTGTCCTCCCCATTTCCCCCTTAGTTCATATAGGTCAGCCTCCAGGAGATGCGTCTCTTGTAGAATGGCAATATGTATTCCCTGGTGTTTGAGGTGGGCGTGAATTCGATGTCTTTTGCTTAGAGTGCCAATTCCCCTTACATTCCACGTGACTATATTATAGTCATGTGCAGCGCGATTTGCAATTTGGGCCATGTGTCATTGTGTAGCACACTTACATATGTCACACCCCAGAGTTCAATTCCCAGTCTGGGCCATCCCATCACCTTCCAGTTTATGATTGAGACTAACAGCTGCAGCACTGTACATTGTGTTTTAACGTGACCTAATGAATACAAATTAACACATTCCCCCCGCCGCCCACCCCAACTAAATCCCTTAATCTATGTTGAACTTGTATCAACCTACTCAACACACTTCTACTTATGAAAAACTGTATCCATATGAATACCTTCTGGGGAGCTATATTGACATCTGGATGTGGCCCTTATAAGGGGCCTACATCCTTTTACAAAGATGAAATATGTATTTAGGCGCCTCCCCTCACCATGCGTTCATTTGTATTAATCGTTATTATAAAGAAAGAGATAGCTGTCCAACTGATACTTATAAATGATGGCCATGTCCTCCGTTTGGCCCAGCCATTCCCAATCTTTGCTTCACCGCTGCTTGACTCATTACTCGGTCAGGCTGACACACCTTTCTCACACCTAGCAGTCACAGTGCATCCACAGATCTAGGAGTGAGCTTCGGGCCCCTTAACACCTCTAATATCGTAGTCGGAGCTGACTGAGTCAGAGTCTGTGTTATCCGTGGGATTTGACCGTAGTGCCTCAAAAGAGTTCTGCATGTGTAGAGTTGTTTCCTTCAGTACTTTTGCTCTTTCGGCTGCTGCCTGTTTTACAGTAGGGTGTCCCTATGACCGGTTCCTGGGTCTTCTGCGAGCTGTCTAGGGCGAGCCATTCTTCTCCTTCTTCCGTGCCTTCCTGAGGTTGTGCCAGCCCTTTAGCATGCATCCACGTCCATGCGTCTTCTGGGGAAGTGAACACATGAGTACGATCGTCTGTTATCATTCTTAATTTAGCAGGGAACATCAGGGCGTACTTGATATTATACTCAGAAAGGCGTTGTTTCATTTTCGCATAGGAGTTGCGCTGTCTTTGCACGTCTTGCGTGAAGTCTGGGTAGGCATTAATGAAGGAGTCCTCGTATCGGAATGCGCCTTTGCTGCGAAACTGCTGCAATATTGCATCACGGTCTCTATCATTCAAAAATCTTGCAATCAGTGGTCTGGGTGGTTGTCCTGGAGCCGGTTGTCTCCCCGGGACTCTATGCGCCCTCTCCACGGAAAAAAACTGTCTCTACACTGTGGTTTGGGGCAGTGTTGCAGTGCGTTGCTTGAGCCTTGATTCCTCTCCAGCTTTTGCACCCATTGTGCAGTATGTGATTTCCCGCTTCACATTAGTAAAGTCAGCTCTCTCTATGTAGAGGCTACGCTGGCCAGAGCTTGAGTCTCATGCAGCCATTTATTATAATCCTGCGTCGTAATTTCTGGGTTGTGTGCAGGCGTGCTGCTCTTTAATTAATCCACGAGTGAGGGTGGAATGGTGTTCCCCGCTGCCGTGGGTCCCCTTCTGGCCCCACCTGATGCTATGTTCCTTTCACTTCTGTAGATGTGGGGAGGAGAGGGGGGGCAGTAACTCCTTATCCCCTTGTCCCCCTCGCTCCTCACGTATTATTGATGCCCCGGTGGGGGTCCGTTTCAAACAGGGCTGCGGTTGCTGTCCTACGCCTCTCTGCTCCCCAATCGGGCCCGGATAGGCCTCTCCTGGTGCAGTGCGATGCTGGGATGCTCGCACCGCACCCTGGCTTCCTTCACTCCTCGATGGGGAGGGGAGGAGGAGAGAGAGACGGCGACCCGCATCTCTAAATCTTGCTCCCACGGGAGCACTACGCAGTGGTTCCCGAAGCGAGGGAGCGAGGAGGGAGAGGAAGGAGAGCACGGAGATCAGGTGGGGGGGGCGTGAGAAAAGTTCAGGCCAACCCCGCTGAAGTCCTCTCTGCCTGCCTCACTCACCGCGCTCCATGGTGTCCCAGCTTGGCAAGTTCAAAGGTCGGCTCCCGGAGCCGCCCTCTCTCCCCCCCCCCAGCCTCACAGGCCTATGCGGGGTCCCGGCTGCAGCCCTCAATAAGGCCTCTTCCGGCCCCTGTCTCACAGCGTTGCGGTTATCGCCGCTGCAAGGTTCCTTTCCCCTCCATCGACTTCCCGGGGGGTTCCGCTGGTCCGCACAAGCACTCGAACATCTCCAGGAGCGCCCAACAGGATTTGCTGGTGGGCCCGAGACAGAGCCTACGCTTCAGGCATCTGTTGCGGCCACCATTTTGGCCACTTCCCCGCCCTGTTTATGAGCCACGGAATTATATTTTTTTTTGCGATGCTGCAGCTACTACTTGATTGATCATTTGTTGCAGTACTGCCATCGCAGTTAAAGTTTGAGGAACTCATTCATCATTCATCATCAGGATCAATAGAGGAATAAATTAGGTCGAGGCAGCTGACAATGTCTATTTTTGGATGTGGGCAAGACAGTAAAGGATACTATGAGATACACGCTCAAATAATTGACAATAGTTCTGTATTTAAATTGTCTGCAAAGATGTGAGGTAATGAAGTTCATCCAGTTCTAACAAGACCGTTTAGTATTGTGTAATCAGGCACATATGGCAGTGGCTCACAGAAACGACAGGTTGGCACTTAGCCTTTCACTGAAGCTTCCATGGTCGATCGCTCCCACAGAACCCTCCCGCTTGCTCTCATACCATGGTTGGAAAGCTGATGGTGAGAAAAACAGGAAAGAGCATTTAAGCACCTTATTGTATTTTATTCTATTCTATTCAGTTCCTGAGTTCTTGTAAATTGCATGGCTACCTGAAGGCCTCCTAGCAGTGCCCAAGACAAGGACGGGGCTTGGGGGAGAGGAGTTAGTGGTGAAAAAGCCAGGTCTTCAGTCAAATAGCCAGATCTTCCACCTCATACCCAAAAATATCAGTAAACCAAAAATTAACTCCCCATACTGTCTAAAGCTCAGCCATAGAGGTTCTCCATCTGAAGGACTATATACAAATCAAAAATAAGACTGGTGTATCATGTCTAATGATCAAATATTTTAACAAAAGACGACAGAAAACACGTTTAGATAAGGCTACACAGAAGACATCCTGCAGAAATGCAGGAAAAAAGAAAGCATTTTTGATGGACTCCTCGATTTAACCCTATGTAAAGAAGCCTGGCTCTGGTAAGAGATGGAAGAAAATAATATTTGGATAGATTTCTTTAACCTCTTAAGTACTGTAGACAAGCATTCACATCATATGCACAACCTCCCGAGTACAGAAGATGGAAACTTCTCACTTTATTCAGGAAGAGTGTTGAAACCCCCCATGCTTGCACAAGAGAATTGCCCCATTGGTAAACCTCATCAGGGACTGGCACAGAAGTGCTTCTGAATCAGCCAGCGACCCCTCCACACATGATCAATGCATGCTGATATAATTGATGAAGCAGATGATGTGGCCACTGGATATAGGTAAGCCTTTTGGTCCACCTAGGGGGGGAAAAATCTCCTCACAAGGCATGCTGCAGGATGAGAGAGGCACTGTTGGAAAGGGGAGACTCTCCCATCTCCAATAGTTTTTCTTCCTGATGGATTCCAGCTCAGAGAGCATGACCAATAAGTAATCCCCAAAAGAATCCACTACCATCCCTCATCCCTCTCGGGAGCCCTCCCATGGGCTACCCCACCTAGAGAGGAACTAGACAAGTGCCCCCAAGGTAGGTCTCTGAAGGTGGGGATTGCCGGCACACTGCCCACTTCAGCGTGGAGACCTTGCTGGGTCCGCCATGGGCAGAATCAGAAAAGGGGGGCTGTCTACGAACATGTGGTGCAGCTACCCATAAGACAGTTCTTTGTTTCTGTAGAGCAGTCCCTGCTTCCCTGGGGACCCGCTTGCTCTATTCCCTCATGGCGGCAGCCAGTCCAGACAGTGGAGGTTCTCTCTTTGCATCCAGGCCATGAACCCTACTCTCTGCATCTCCTGCAGCAGAGGGGCCGGCCTTGGGGGTTCTTCAACAGACAGCTTTGTCCGGGGCAGGGATATGATCCTCAGCATGTCAGGGGTGACAGCCTCTGGCAGGCCCTTTTCTTCCCCACGCTGCACATCGCTGACTCCTCACTGGTGGGGGGGCTGTAGTGGCAGACACATGCCTCTCTCTTGAAGATGCCTGGGAGAAGCACATCTTCCTGCCCTGGACACAGCCACAGGCTGCAGGCTTCCTGACGAGAAAAGCTGGCAAGCGGTGTCTAGGGGGCAGGCGAGTAATGCCTAGCACACCCTTTGAAGGCAGTAGACAAGCTTCTTATGTGCTGAGAGGGAGAACAAAGCACTTACTGTGAGCTAGTTCATGTAAAAGCACAAGGCAGGCAACCAAGCCCTAGGAGAACACTAAGATGGAGGGGCACTGGAGGAGCAGTAAGCCAGCTCACCAAAGCGAGTAATGGCTGTCCGTCCTGGCAGTCCAGCAGTGCCAGAAGAGTCCAGGCCAGGTAGCAGTTGGCATTAGGGAAACACACAGAAAAGCAATCAAGGTTGTCCTTTATGCCACCCAGCAGCCCCAGGGGAGCAGAGTCAAGACTGATTTGTGTATGGCTGGGTCCAAGCTGGGGTAATGCGGTGAGTGAAATAATGATGGATTAAACTCAGATCTGTGACTAAGGGTAAGCGGTTGAAAACACTCCGACCATCACTCTATTTTGTGGTATTGCCACAGGGAGGACCTGGCTTGGCAGTTCAGGCTGGACTGTTCCCATGGGGAGCAGTGTCAAGAATGATTTGCACATGTCTGGGACTAAACTGGGGTGAAGTGGGAAGCAAAATAACAATGGATTAAACACAGATCTGTGACTGCTGGTAAGTGTTTGAAAAGTTTCAACACTCCTCCATCATTTTATTTTGTGGTGTTGCCATGTTCAACATAAGTGTCCAGGATATGCCCAGACATGGGTCCCTTGCAAGCTGCGTCACTGGATTCAAGCTAGCCTGGCTGATGAGGGGTGATACCGCAAAATGAGTCCCAGGATGCTTGTGTCTAGTCCTTGGAGAACCTGACTTGGAGTTTCGGGCTGGGCTGTTCCCATGGGGAGCAGGGTCAAGACTGATTTGCATATGGCTGGGTCCAAACCGTGGTGATGTGACAAGCAAAATAATGATGGATTAAACTCATATCTGTGACTGGGGGTGAGTTTTGAAAAGTTTCAACACTCCGTCCATTATTTTAGTATGTAGTGTTGCTACTTTCTAAATGTGGCATTTCTAAAACAGAATGGTAAAATCCACCTAAACCAGTAAGCAGGATTTCTCACTACCATTCCAAACCTATCAAACATACCCATGCTACTTTTCACAGATCAGAAACTACCACTTAGACATATATAAAGGAATTTCTAATTCAAACCTATGAGATGAGTAGCTCCCACAGCGTTGAAAATCAAAATAGGCTGTTTGTCACTACTAGGACATGTAACACATAAAAATATATGTCCTATCTTTTACATATACAGCACCCTGCCCACAGGGTTGTCTGGGTCCTACCTTAAGGGTGACTTAGGTGTAGTAAAAATGGAATTCATGCCTTGGCAAGTAGTTTGACTTGCCAAGTCAGTGTGGCAGTAAACTGCTCACGCAGGCGCTGCAGTGGCAGGCCTGAGACAAGTTTGAAAAGCTACTTCTGTGGGTGACACAATCAGCGCTGCAGGTCCACTAGTAACATTTAATTTACATGCCCTGGTTATGTGGTATACCACTTTACAAGGGAATTGCAGGTAAATTAAATAAGCCAAATAGGTGCAATCCAATTCTACCAAGTTTTAGGGGAGAGAGAGCACATGCACTTTAGCACTGATTAGCAGTGGTAAAATCACCAGAGTCCTAAAACCAACAAAAAGAGGGTCGGGAAAACAGGAGGAGAAGGGCAAAAATTTGGGGGATAACCCTATAGAAAGGGCAATTTCCAACAAATAAAATGTTGCTCAGTTACCTAGAGGAGACTCCACAAACTCGAGGTATCTTTAGAATACCCAATGTGTGGGACAAATAAACAAGTTTGGCATGGATACCTTTTGCAGAAAAAGGCTCAAGCAAGAACTGGCCCAAACATTTTGCCTCATCAAATGGGTGAAAAGCCTCATCTCTTAAAGGGTAAAGCTAGGGTCGACAAATTCTGTTGATTTAACTTGACAACCTTATCCAGTAAGGACTGGGATTGGGAGGATGGATGAGGGGGTAAGAGCATTTGCTCTCACTTGACGATAAACATATTTTACTGCTTCTTTCATATTAGATTGTCTGCTTCATCTTTTCACTAGCGCTGAGTACAAGTAGTGATATGAAATGAGATTCAGTGCATAGATGCCTATTACCAGGAGAGGGAACCAATCTGCATTAAATCTACCTTTTCATGCGGAACCCAGGAGTATCAGCTGTGGTATCCCTCAAGGATCTGTCATGTCCTCTCTGTTATTTAATATATACATACTTCCATTGACCATTGATGTACATATATTGGGTGTTTCGCTCTATGTGTTTGTCCTGGTGACAAACAACTGATGGTCCGACTAATCTCATGCTCAGATGGTCCATTTGATCTACGAAACTCTCTTTCCATTATTCAAAGGTGGATTTCCATTTCCACTGGTCCAGAACGCTGCAGCTCACTGATTCTTCAAAAGAAGGGATATAACTCCTGTTGTACATCAGCTACATTGGCTGCAAGTAGAAAAAAAGTGGTATTAGATAAACCATCAATACTCAGAAGCATTTTTAGTCAGCAAATGTCTTCTGTATGCTCCCACCTAGAATTCGCTGATGGCATCTCTTCGAGCTAAAGTTAATTTCCTACTGTTTAAAAAAAAATCTCAAATTCTTTCTATTTTAACTGGTTTGAAATGTAGGTGATGATGTGAAAAGCAGGCACAGCTTTTTCAGCACCATAATGCTTCAGCAAATGCATGCTTTCCAGATATCTTCAGTAGACCACAGACTACCGAGATGAAAATGCTATGTTTATATTGGGTCTAATGCTATTTCTTTTAAGAGTAAAAG
Source organism: Pleurodeles waltl (assembly GCF_031143425.1). Taxonomy (NCBI): domain Eukaryota; kingdom Metazoa; phylum Chordata; class Amphibia; order Caudata; family Salamandridae; genus Pleurodeles; species Pleurodeles waltl. Next base: position 1,131,553,470 of record NC_090448.1, read on the forward strand.
GGAAACAAAGCACTCACTAGTTGAGTTAAGCTGAAATAAATAATAAATTAACTCACTCTTTGTTGTCAAGAGAAAGGCAGATGCTTCATTAAAGGCACAGAGCATTGTGAACAGAATGTATGTCGGAACAACGCATGCTAAAACAACGCATGCCTGAACAACGAGGTCGGAACAACGAGGTCGGAACAACGACCGCATTGTTACCACTAATGCCTTTACCACAAATGCTTAAACAACGATTTTTCAATGTAAAGGCATTCCTGGTAAAGGCATTAGTGATCAGCATGCATGGTTCCAGCATGGGTCCCGCCTGCCCCTCACCCCCACCTCTAAAAATGACCACGACCCCCCAACCCCTCCCCTAAAACCACGCCAGCCCCCCACCCTTGCCCCTAAAACTACCTCAACCCCCACCTAGTCCCTAGAATTACTGTGACCCCCACCCTGCCCCTAAAACCTAAAACCACCCCAATGCCCTCACCCCGCCCCAAAACAACCCCAACCCCCACCCCATCCCTAAAACCTAAACTACCCCAACCCCCACCCCTAAAACCTAAAACCACCTGTGCCCCTAAAACTACCCCGAGCCCCCCACCCCACCCCTAAAACCTAAAACACCCTGCAACCCTACACCCTACCCCTAAAATTACCCGACCTCCAACCCACCCCTAAAACCTAAAACCACCCCAAACCCCACCTCTAATACAACACCATCCCCCACCCCATCCCTAAAACCTAAACTACCCCAACCCCCACCCCTAAAACCTAAAACCACCCCAACACTCCTGCCCCTAAACCTACCCCGAGCCCCCGCCCGTAAAACCTAAAACCACTCCAACCCCCACCCCTAAAATTACCCACCCCCAACCCACCCCTAAAACCTAAAACCACCCTAACCCCCACCCCTAAAACAACCCCAACCCCCACCCCATCCCTAAAACTTAAACTACCCCAACCCCCACCCCTAAAACCTAAATCCACCCAACACCCCGCCCCTAAAACTACCCCGAATCCCGTCCCTAAAACCTAAAACCACCCCAACCCCCACCCCTAAAACCTAAACCACCCCAATCCCCCACCCCACCCCTAACAACCTAAACCACCCCCACCCCCAAATTCTAAAAATACCCGACCCCCCACCCTACCCCTAAAACTAAAAATGCCTGACCCCCCTCCCCACCCCTAAACCTAAACCACCCGACCCCCACCCTAAAACTAAAAATACCCCGACCCCCCACCTTCGCCCCTAAAACTAAAAATACCCCTCCCCCAAACCTAAACCCCCCGACCCTCCACCCCTAAAACTAAAAATACCTCGACCCCCTACCCCGCCCCTAAAACTAAAAATAACCGCCCCTACACCTAAACCGCCCGAAGCCCCCTCCCCTAAAGCTAAAAATACCTCAACGCCCCACCCTCGTACCTAAAACTAAAAATACCCCGACCCCCTTCCCTAAACTTAAACTACCCCTAAAACAAAAAAGAACCCGACCCCCCTCCCGTAAACCACCCTGACCCCCCAAAATTAAAAATACGCCAACCCCCCAACCCGCCCCTAAAACTAAAAATACCCCAACCCCCCAGCCCCTAAAACAGCCCCACTTACCTGACTGATTGCATCGTCCTCCTCAGCCGACTCCCTTCTTCTGTGCCTTAACCACACATGTGCGTGGTTCAGCACACGGGTGGTTAAGGCACCAAACAACGTAATCATCGTTAACGAAAGCGTTGTTACGCTTTTGTTGTCCACAACTTCGTTGTTACGGAGTCGTGGTTAAGGCCGCTTCCCTTGTGAACATGAATTGAGATTACAAAACTGTTGATGGACAAGAAAGAAAAAAAGTGAAAAAGGCTACAGTCAAGGTTTAATTACTTGCCTGCCACGGATACAAAGCACCACAGCAGCCTGTGAAAAAGATTTGGTATTTATTGCAGATTTTTCTAACTACGATTGCCATATGTAGAATTTTGTGGGGTATTACTTTTATTTCAGCTTATTGAGTCATTTACATTCGCTAATTACATTATTTTTTTGTTTAAGTGTATTTATTCTTGCTATCACCAAGCATGACACAATCTTGAGTGGTGAAAGATGATAAAGTGTTTGAAAACAGCAAGAAATTTGTAAAATAATGCAAAGTAGTATCAAAATGAAATGCTATTTTGTGTGATATTTTTGGTACGCTGATCAAGCAGCCTGGGGTGAATTGCAAGGAATGAGTATGGAGTGCATTGTGAAGAATTCATTCTGCAGGAGATGTAGACAATGAGGACATTTCATGCATGTTTGTAAGAACATTTGTTTAAATAATTCCAGCATGTGCACCACGTGGTGAAATGAATGGAGAAACTACTGTTTCAGGTGGATAGTATTGAAAGTGGAGAAGAGACTTGTGAGAAATTGGGTTGTCGGTTGCCCTACTCATGCAACAGCCACTGTATTTACAAGGATGAACCACAAAAAGTCACTAAATTAACCTGTACTTATCCGTCTGGTAGTGTGGAATAACAACAGTCCAGCTTAATTTAGAGACAATTTGGAAAGTCTTTATGCAGCACTTAAACATCAATAAAGTGAACATAAAACACAATACAAATCCCATACTACCTTAAAAAAAAAGAGTAAATGTTAATACATTATTCTTTGTCAAAGCAACAAAAACTCAAATCAGTAGGACCGGAGTTACACATTTTTAAAATTTCAAGTGTAAAATAGCTCCTTAAAACTCACATTTTGAGAATCTACTTCAGCAGGTGGCACAGTAAGTGCCTTAGGGCCACCAGCCCAGGGTACATGGTATACAACTTAACTCGGGACTTATAAGTAAATTAAATATCACAATCAGATGTAAGCCAATTTTACCATGAATTAGGACATGAGCACAAGCACTTTAGCACTGCTTAGCAGTGGTAAAGTACCAAGAGTCCTAAGGGCAACAAAAACAAATTCAGCCAAACAGAAGGGGAGTAGGCAAAAAGTCCAACTTTTGTTTGAATTATTCAGAGGAGCATAGATGCTCCTGATGCCAAATGAAAAGACAATACATCAGTATCTAAATACTCCCATGGGTATTAGAGACAATAATAATAATAAGTGCCCTGAGGAAAATCTCTGGAAACTTCTACTTAAGCAGCTATCAAAAATAGGGCTCTCAGACACACTCACTTTCTGGACCCACATAAGGACTCTTAGAGGACTGCCTGCTGCTCTATCCTGCTGTGCACTTCAGAAGACTGATTTGATGTACCTTGAAGGACTGTCCTGATGCCATAAACCTGCATTGAACCCTCAGAGGCCTGGCCTGCTGCTTGAGTTTTGATCCACTGCTTTAACCCCAGAGTGCTAGAGTGACTTCAAGGGCTAGTTGGCTCGCCCTCTGATCAGAGACTCAGGGACAGAAAAGGCTCCAGACAGCTTGTACTTGCACCTGGATCCAGCTTCAGTGAGATCTGACACTCCAAGTGGTGCCTCTCCATTCCTGGAAACTTGGAAATGGTGTTAAAGGTACCTATATAGTCAAAATAATTCAAAACTAGGAACATAAAATAATTTTGGATAAAAAGTGCTCTGAGAACCGAGAGTAAACCTGGACCTATGTGCTTGTTAATTCTCCCAAGGTGCATCGCCGGTTGGCCTGACTTTGTTGCAGCTCCGCTACATTCTTCACTGCAGCAGCAAACCCTCTTCAGTGGCTTTTCGCAGAAGTGGTATCTGTCCTTTTGGAGCCCTCCTTAGCTACACCGTACAGCTTTGTCCCGATGGAGATTTTCAACTTCCATTAAAAGAGACTAAGTCCAAATGTGGAAATCTTCACTGTGACTCCATCCAGTCGCTTCTCAACAACGTCGACTCCTCCTCAGATGCCTCCTGCATTCTTGCCCTGCCGAACTTAACCTTCTTAAACATTTTTTAACAAAATTTCTGTTAAGTCACAAGATAAATGCCAACCAGGCCCAATCCACTTCTGGTATCTGATCTGTGCTGATTTTTTTTTTACTTTGACATGGTCTTGCCCTGGTAGAAGTCTGCAGTTGGTGCTTTGATCTTTTAGACAGTAGTGGTCACCTAAAACTTTACAAATTCATAAGTTCCATCCTACTTATTGGATTTTAGTTATTTTGATGACATTTAATTTATTGTACTCTGTTTCTAATTTGATGTAGGATTTGTCTTGTGTTGTCTTTTCACTTTTTTACTGTTTGTGTGATGCATAAATATTTTAAAAATTGCCTCTAAGATAAAGCTAGACTTATTTTGTGCCAAGCTACCGGAAGGTTAAGCACAGGTTAATTTAGTGAGTTTAGTGCATCACCTTGACAGGGATTGTAGCTGTTGCTTGAGCAGGGGTTCCACCCCACTCAACCAACAACCCAATTTCTCACATTTGTGCACTGATAAAACAATGTGCCTCACTTCCAAGACAATATTCAGGTCTATGAAAGAGGTAGCTCATGGGGTTACAGAGAAATTAAGGGAAAGTGGGCTTACTTAAAAAAAAGTAAATGCCTCCTGAGCATGAGAACCAGCAATTAACCTTTGGCACAATAAGACATTGGACCTAAATTAGCTTATTTGAGGCAGCAATAAAGGCTCCTGAAACAGTTAACATGGAAGAAACGTAAGCTATTATTATGACTCCAAATCTTTCAATGATTTCACAAAGACTGGCACCCCGCCAAAGGAATTATTAAATAGGGGTGTCCCTTTTGTGTAGTTAGAGGAATCCAGTGAAACTGTGAGGAAAGTACATATTGAGATTTGTGGTCCATCACCATTGGCGAGATTTGGTGTTCACAGACACACCGCCCTTCACTCCAGATGCAAATGAAGAAGGTTCATTGACCTAGGCTGTGGGGTGAAAGTTATGGACAGCACTTTTCCGACCAGAGCTCTATGAAGTCTGGGGGATGCTTTTGCTGTGGTAAAGCATGTGACGGGCTGGCATTAGGGGTCACACCAACCACATACATCTTGTATGTGAATTCATGGGCAAGTATGCGGATCATACGAGAACAAGAGCTGCTAAGCAGAAGGTGCTATTGAATATGTCTAATTTTTAGATTGCTTTTTAGTGGTAGAAAGGAATGTGGCGGCAGAATGTCTATTCAGATTGTCATTGATCAAGTGGCAGGAAGAAGGTAAGCAGAATGTTGAGGAGTTCGTTTTTTGTGGAATTTGTAGGAATGGGATATGGAGGAGGGAATATGTGTTCTGAACAGGACCATGGACTAAGGTGGTCACAGTTTGGCTTAAAGTGGTTGTTAGCCTGTTGGATTCAAGCAGGTTCTGGCATTTAGAAGGCTATTTGAGCCTCGTTGGGGACCATTTTTATAGTTGTGGATTACTTGTGTCGTTGGAGAGAACATACATATAATCGGAATCCTAAATGGAACAGGAAGTGAAAAAACGTGCGCTCCATCCTGGACAAGGTAAGGTTACCCAGGAGGTCACATTCATCTCCGGCAGAGGTTTCTAATAGGTCATGGGCCCAGCTGGTTTTTGACATGGTGGGGCCACGGTATGTTATAAACTGGGGGTAGGATTTATCATTGTCCTTGTGGTATACGATTATAAATGGGCTGTGGTGACAACGGCATTCTTGGTAAACCCAAAGGTATTAATGGAGGTTTTTAGAGAAAGGTTGTTACTGAGCTGTGTTCCCGAAATTTCAGTTACTGACAATAGGGTATCATTTTTTTCTGAAGAAATAAGAAAGTTTCTCAAGGAAATGCTGGTCGCCAGTGGAAGAAAACCTGTAACTAAATTAACCCACGTGCAATATTTTTTTTAAACAAAAAAGACAATGTTTGCTTACAGTACACACCTCCAATAGAACAATATGTTTAAATGAGCCTCATTTAGTTTAATATAAATTAGGTGCCTAAAAAGGGCTTGAACTGGATGCTGAAAATGGACTGGGTGAAAGTTAGAACCAAATGGGAAAGAGTAACAAAGTTAAAAGCATTAACATCCTTGTTTTGTCTAGTGAAGGACAGAGTAATATTGCACAATGCACGTCACCAATCAGCACTTCTGTGCCCTCCACATTGTTATCCCTGGCTCGGAGGGCACACAAATACTTAAGATGTGTTTGTGTGTTTTGTGAACCTCAGTATTTCTGCCTCGATGTTCATATTCACTTTTATGTTAATTTATTAACTGACATGCATCTTTGAATGCATGGGTATGTGTGTGCTTTGCACTCATAGATTGTTATATTTATGCGTGTTTTTGTATTTGTGTGTGCATCTGTGTGTTTGAGCACACATGCGTCTGTGCAAACCTTCAGGTGTGTGAGTGTGTGTGGCATATGAACCCAGTGGTCACTGGCATATGAGTGTATGCGTGGACGCATCCCAAGTTGTGTGCCTGTAAGTGTATTTTTTACCTGTGTATATGTTTTCAGGAATGTCCCAGTAAATCGAGATGCACTTTGCGCGCTTGTGCACTCGTGCACTTTCTGTTGATCAGGGACAACTATCCATAGTTTCACGGTAACAGTGAACATTTTATGATGTTTACGGTAATCAACATTTGCATTTTGGGCGACCAAGGTTTGTTCTGGCTGCAGAAGGTTTGAGCGCTGCTGGCCCCAAGATTGGTGCAATCTTAAACGCACAGAGGCAACTGCACATCTCCAACACACATACCTAATGATTGGTTGTGGATTGCACTTGAGTTATCAGTAACGCCCGAAGCGACGAGGAAAGGGTTTTACAAATAAATACTGAGCGCAAGCTGCAGACTCCTTAACGACCTCCCAACACACCACAGACACATCCACCGCAGATATTGATAAACGCTGCCCACTGAGTCCATCAATTCAATCTTCTGCTAAAGACCGATTAGGACGTTTTAATTTGGCCATCTAGAGGAATGCAGAAAAGCCAGTGCAAAATTAGTCAATCATGTTCTCCATTAAAAACAAATCCTCCTTTTCCCAGGAAAGCAATCAAAATACGCTCATTAGGCTCCTGATATATTTTAAATAGAGGGTTTATAAACCGACTTTTCCCTTTATTTCTTTAATCTATAAAGATCCCATGTGCATCATCAAATCCTCATAGGACATTTATATAAGTAATGTTATAATTTAGAAAACCCACTTATTTCCCCTCCCAATTAATTTCTATTTCTAATTCAAATGGAAAATGTTAAGCCACTGTGTCCCGGCAGATATTGCATGTGATGTTCAAAGGCTTGAGTTAAAGTTAGATGTAACGGAGATTACTTTGAGAATGGAATCTAGGCGACAATCCACAGGCGGAATTCCAGTGACGTGGCGCACGAAATTCCTCTAGTGACTAATACTTTGGGTTTGACACTTCCGCCACAAATACGGTGATTTTACAATGCTAAAATAGTCCCTCTGCTGGCTTTTGACCTGCCTTATAATATATTTTCTCTCAGGCATTAGTGTAGCTTGCCATGTATCAAAGCTCCTAAATAAATATCACATACTTAGGGGCCAACATCCATAATCACTCCTGCAGATATGCATCCCTGGCACTCTTTTTTTGTGCAGCACTTCAGCAGCTGTTGGCTAGCCAGCTAGCCAGACCTAGACACCCTGAGTGGTCTGTTGTGAGCTCTGTGTGTTCCTGGGCTTATACCGAAGCATTCTTCCCCACACCCGGAGGCTGGCATACCCCTTCCATGCACGCAGAAGACGTGGGACACTGGGCCCATGCTTTACAGATACCAGCAGCACCATAGCACAAGTTGTGTTGGTTTTGCTCTGCTCAGAAAGCTTTAGGATTGCAATCCTTCATGTATACTGAAGGCATACGAGGTAATCGAATTTTTGGTAGGAAGATTGTGACCCTCATTTAGTGACAGTTGTCCTCATTTATTAAACATGTTTTGGTCCACTCAAGGGGTAGGAAATGGATATTCCAAGGCGAGGTTAGCCTTAGAAGTTTGGTAACACTCACAAACGTGTTTGTGGACATTCCCGACCTCCTTTCTCTTCCATTTCCTCTCTGGAAAGGGATTTCTGTTTTCTCCAGCACTTGGCTGGTATAAATCCCCTTCCACTCTGGAAAGGGGAAATGCTCAGCCGCAGATTTGCTAGCAGTGTAGGGGAAAGGCTTCATTCATGGAAACATATTTTCTTTGTGGAATATGAAAAAAGTGCATTTACACAGGGGACGCTCTCTCCCATGTGGAGTTCCACACTAACGCGACCGCTGCACAGCAAGCATAGCATCCCACTAGGAATGTCACACGACGTTCACAGAAGTACACCTTGAAGCCAGGTTTCCAAGTGTACTCCTGTGAATTCTCACAAATTGGAAAAATAGATGCTGCCAGTGGCTGCGACCGAGGCCCGTCACTTTCTGGATGTATTTGAGGTTTAAGCCCATAGTGACTATAAATCTTTTATTCATTGTTTGAGTGGAGCAAAACTGGCAAGCAATCATTGCAGTGGTAATAAAAGCAGGAGTACAGCGGACAAACAATAAGAAAGAACATGTAAAAACATTCTTAACATCTTATAAATTCAATGTAACAAAATCTTGACTTATTGTCTGCCCTTGTGGGAAATCTTTCCCAGCCCCACATATGCTTTTCATGCTGTTTTCTGTGGGTGCATCCCTTATCTTTCTCTTAGTCCCTAGGCAGAGAGATAATATCTAGAACTTGTCTTTCAAAATGTCCTCCAGCATATTGATTCTACTCTCTAGCTACAATCTAAAGCAATCTAAAGCCAGTGTGACACTGAGTATAAAGCACGTGAACTGATATTTAATGTTTCCCAGGACGTTCATGAGAACAAGACAGGAGTGCTGTTCACATGTGAGGCACAATGCTGCAAAGACATTTCTGTTTCAAAGCACAAAAAACCCTACACATACTATTTAAGAAAACCTTCAATGACAATATATAACCGATTCAAGCATAATGAAAATATCATGCACATGGAAGCTTTCATAATGTAAAGAAATTATACAGTGAAGCTTATAACTACCATGTTTCCCTTCCAAAAGACAGAGTGCAAAGGTCATGGATCAGAAAATCAAAGTCCACAACACACTTGTAGCCCCCCTCTTCTCAGTTATGATGGTTGCGCATCCCACCATGAGATGAGGCCTGTACCATTCTAAATTAACACCTCAGCGAGTAGCCTGAGAGGACGAAAGAGGCAGCAGAAATGGCAAAGTGGAAGTCTCACCATTTCAGCTGATCCACTAATACCTTAGAAGGATGATCTACATAGAAGCTGATCTACAGCCACTGTTTAATTTGAGCCATTGGTTTCCGGTGTTCAGCAGCGGCACTTAATCGTCTCTTATGATAGTCTACCACATAGTGGCGCTGTTTGTACAATTTAGAGACAAGCACAACAAAAGTTTTTTCTCAGTTCAAAATAACATGAAAATGACTTATCCCTGCCTCCCAGCCATTCCTATAGTTGTAGGGGTCTGGAATAATCGGAACTGTCACACATTCTTATAGTCGGAGGAGCATGGAATAGTCTGAATTGTCACACTTGGAGATGTGTGTTGCATAGTAGTTTTGTCGGTTTTTTCACTGGTAGCACTGGTGGTGGGAATGGGAGGTGCATTCTGTACTGGCTTCCTGAAAGTTACAAAAATTAAGCACTGGCGGGCTACCAACTCTATGCTAGTAAAAGAACCCAACGCATGCCTGCGATTCATACATTGTGGCACGTGGTCTCAGATAGCTAGGGATACAGAAGAACACATTTAATTTGAGAGCATCTCAAGAGGGATGGCAGCTCCTAATAATCATTCTTTCTGAATGTTCTCTGCTCAGGAGATCCTTTTATGGGAACAGTTAATAACCCGCCTATTACAAGGGCCCTTTAAACCTGGCTTAGTGAGGCATTGTATGGTCTTTTGAATAGTGTAGCAAATTGATAGAATGCATTCCCATAATACAGCCCTAAAAACACTCTCAGGGAACTTTAACTATAAACAACACTTCCAGAGTGGATTCCATGAAAGCATTTAGGCACTAAAGTGAATATTTATTTACTTATATGTTGACAATCAGGTCCTTAAGGAAAGCTCAAAATATCAGGGGCATAGTTAAGAGCCCCGAGCGCCAACTTAGCACTGCCATAGCATCTGTTTTTTGATTCTAAGACAGCGCTGAGGTGGCTTTTTCTCTGCGCCATATTTACAAAGTGGCGCAATGCATGCATTGCCCCACTATGTAACTCCTTGCACCACATCCTGTCTGTGCCAGGCAGAATGTCTGCAAGGGGGGTGTTCTGGTGCTAGGAGGCCCACACAAATGGCACAGCAAAATTTAACAGATTTCACTGCAACATTTTTGGTGTCATTTTTAACGCCTGCTCAGAGCAGGCATTAAAATTACGCACCCATAGAAACCTATGGGAGTCCTTGCACCTTGCCACGCTAGCGCCTACGTTTTTGATGCTACTGTAGCAAAGCACCACAATAGCATCAAAAATGTAGTTCCATTGTGCTAACGACCACCATGGTGTGTCGTGTCATAAATACGGTGAAATAATAGTGCCATTAGGGCGATGCAAAAAAAGCGGCGCATCAGCCCTGATGCGCCACGTTTTCTTAAATATGGGCCATTGTTCTTTAGTTTCTCTTCTCTGTATTTGTGTTTTTGCATTCTTAGATTTTCTACTGTCCTTACCGACTTGTTTATCCAAAGGGCCTTTGGTGCCATTATCCACCTGTCTATTCTTATTGACCTTATTACCTATTGCTGGTAACATTGCTTTAGTGGCTCAAAACGTTGCACTAGTCTCTTTCACAAATTATTGGAATTGCATCATCAGTCAATGCCAATTCCAGGGCATGATGGGAGACAGAGGATAGATTATATTTTTGACTTCTAGATGGAAGCACATCACACTGATAGGCCATACACTGGTTTCATACACACCATTTCGAACTATTTCCGGTCAAGAGAAACTTGATGAACACAATGTGCTCGATGGAAATGAAAGCTTTGAACTCCACCAAAATCCTACACACACAGTTAGGAATGTAATATGATTTGGTTATCATTTGCAACACATCAAACATGTGCCTGTTCCCACAGAACCAAACACTGGTATATAAAATCATGCACCCTGTACCTTTTTTGGTAATAAATACAATTGAGCCTTTGTGAGAGAAGAAACGAGTATACATTGCAGATCTTTAACTTAACATGTGTATTGCATCAGTTCATTGACAGGGAAGATTTTTATGTTTGCCTGGGTGTGTGGTGTAAACTTAGCACAACAAATGACAATTGGTCTCTGTTGGAAATGGCCTTTCTGCAGGGTTATCCCCAGACTTTTTTGCCTTCCTCCGTCTCTTTTTCTGACCTCATTTTTGCTGGCTTTGGTACTCTGCGCACTTTACCACTGCTAACCAGTGCTAAAGTGCATGCGCTCTCTCCCTTTAAACGTGGTAACATTGGATCATACCCAATTGGACTATATAATTTACTTATAAGTCCCTAGTAGAGTGGACTGTATGTGCCCAGGGCCTGTAGATTAAATGCTACTAGTGGGCCTGCAGCACTGATTGTGCCACCCACTTAAGTAGCCCATTAACCTTGTCTCAGGCCTGCCATTGCAAGGCCTGTGTGTGCAGTTTCACTGCCAATTCGACTTGGCATTTAAAAGTACTTGCGAAGCCTAAAACTCCCCTTTTCCTACATACAAGACACCCCTAAGGTATGCCCTAGGTAACCCATAGGGCAGGGTGCTGTGTGGGCAAAAGGCAGGACATGTACCTATGTAGTTTACATGTCCTGGTAGTGTAAAACTCCTAAATTCGGTTTTACACTGCTGCGAGGCCTGCTCCCTTCATAGGCTAACATTGAGGCTGCCTCATACATTTGTTTGAGTGGTAGCTGCTGATCTGAAAGGAGTAGGAAGGTCATATCTAGTATGGCCAGAATGGTGATAGAAAATCCTGCTGACTGGTGAAGTTGGATTTAATATTACTATTTTAGAAATGGCACTTTTAGAAGGTGAGCATTTCCCTGCACTTAAATCTTTCTGTGCCTTACAATCCACGTCTGGCTGAGTTTAGTTGACAGCTCCTTGTGCATTCACTCAGACACACCCCAAACACAGATACTCAGCCTCACTTACATACATCTGCATTTTGAATGGGTCTTCCTGGGCTGGGAGGGTGGAGGGCCTGCTCTCACACAAAGGACTGCCACACCCCCTACTGGGATCCTGGCAGACAGGATTGAACTGAAAGGGGACCTTGTGCACTTCTAAGCCACTCTTTGAAGTCTCCCCCACTTCAAAGACACATTTGGGTATGTAAACAAGGCCTCTGCCCCTTCCAACTCAGACACTTCCTGGAGAAGAAAACTGGAACCAGAACCTGCATCCTGCCTAAAAGATGTGCCTGGCAGCCCAAAGGACTCACCTGAGTGCTTTCTGTGAAGGACTGCACCTTGCTGTTGCCCTGCTGTCTTGCTGCTCTCTGGCTGTGGTGAAGAAGTGCTCTCCAAGGGCTTGGATAGAGCTTGCCTCCTGTTCCCTGAAGTCTCAGGACCAAAAAGACTTCACTCTTGCAACTGGACTCCTTGTGCGGCAAAAATTCGATGCACAGCCTGCTAAAAATGACGCACAGTCTGGCCTGCGGTCAGAAATTCACCGCACGCTGAACTGGAATGATGCAGCGTGACTTCGCAAAGAGAAGATCGATGCGGCACTTACGTTGCGACCGGACCTTCGGCGCATGGCCCACCAGATCAACACACAGCCGACCTGAGACAATGCAGCCCGACTTCCAGAGGGGAATCGACGCAGCGCCTGCCGTGTGGGAGAAAATTCCATGCAACGCCCACCGGATCGACGCAGCGCTTGTGACTTCGCTCCGCAAGTCCAGGATTCCACGCACAGACCCCGGGGTGTCTGAAAACCCCACAACCCAAAGAAGATCCACGACTGAGTGCCGAAAATCGACGCATAGCCATCCCTGAGTGCAAACTAAATGACGCATCGCCATGTGTGGCCCAAGAAATCGACGCACACCCCTTTGTTTCCATGCATCTCCTCCTCTGTAGTTCTTTGCAGAGATTTTTCATGCGAACCAGGTACTTTGTGCTTGAAATAGACTTTGTTTACTTTAAAAAGACTAAAGACACTTTATATCACTTTTCAGTGATATCTCTACATTTACTTATTGCATCTTTGATCATTTTGACCTGCAAATATCCAGATAAATATTAAATATTTTTCTACACACTGTGTGGTGTATTTTTGTGGTGCTATATGGTGGTATTGTATGATTTATTGCACAAATACTTCACGCATTGCCTTATAAGTTAAGCCTGACTGCTCAGTGCCAAGCTACCAGAGGGTGGGCACAGGATAATTTGGATTGTGTGTGACTTACCCTGACTAGAGTGAGGGTCCTTGCTTTGTCAGGGGGTAACCGGACTGCCAACCAAAGACCCAGTTACTAACAGTCTCCTACTCAACATGGCTGCCAAGTCACTGATGGGGCCCACAAATTTGAGAATCACACGTTTTAGCCTGGCTTAATTGTCAGATGGTGATCTGGCCCTCTATGAAATGGATTGTCGGTTGGGGACCGGAGTCTGCCTGTTATCTACTCAGCAGAAGAAAAGTTATAATTTATCTGTCCTCCCCAGGTTTCCTCTATCATGACTGAAACTGAAAATAAGATTAGCTACATACATCCCAAAGCATAAGAGATTCAGTCACAGGTGGGCTTAGGGAAGGCTATCTTCATAGTATACCAAGGTTAACTGCACTGTTTCCACCACGTGCAAGAGGCACTTCTATGTTCTACAGCAAAAGATATTGACTTGTGTAAAGGCTAACATAATATGGAAATACTGTCAAGGGGACATGGTGCAAAAAGTTTCGGAATCCTTTTTTAATTAATTTTAGTTATTGTTAGAGCACAGAATAGTGCTTAATTTGTAAAAAGAGAAAAAAAAATAAGTGCCATGGTCCTTGTCAGGAGTCCACATGTTATTGCATTTTTCATATACATACAAGCACTGTGGCCCAGCAATGATAGTAGGGTGAATAATAAGAACTAGTCTGTGGCATGAGACACCTCATAGAATCCTTACTGGGTGGTACAGGGGAATAAAGAAGGTAGCGCAACCCTGGGTGGAGCAGTAGCAATTAACTAGGAGGGTTTGGTCACTCTCATAAAAAGCGCTGCACGTCATAATGATCAGTCTTCAACAGTTTCCTGAGCTTTGAAGTATTCTAACAGTGCACCCCACTCAAAGCTATGGGTTTCATCCGTAAGCCTCTGCACTCCTCCCCATGCAAGGTGTGGCTTTCTGCTAATCCCCATTGCTCCACCTCCTCCTGTCACTGGGCTACCAGGGGCACAGCAGAGGGCTTCCAGCTCTGTGTAGAGTCGGTTAGCCAGTAAAAGCGCTAGGTTTAGGAAGCACGACCTACTCTGGAGCCCTTGGGTCTCGGGAAAAATCCTAGAACACACTGTTTAACTATTTGCGAGTGACCCAGTTCGGGCAGTCACAATAATGCAAATCAGTTGTATGTCTGGTAAGAGGATAGTGAGTGCCAGGCCCAAAACATATGCAGGAGGGCAGCATCTGGAACCTGACAGCTGGGACATGCAGGAAATACTGCAAGGAACTTCGAGAGGAGTCTGTGCTGTATGATGTAAGCGTGGTATAAGATGGAAAACTGGATACATTTAAAGCAGGAATTATGGGAGACTTTTTGGGGAATTCAAGAAGGAAGGACCATTCGTGATCATGGAGTTCTTGGGCGAAGTCTTTTTCCCACTTGGTCCACAAGGATGTCAAAGAAACCTTCAGGCGTCAGCGGAGCTAGCGGTATAGCCTGCTAATCAGGTAGCAGCCATGTCATACCATGTGAATCGCCAGTATGAATTCACAAGTGGCTGGTCTGGTACTGTTTGGTGCCCGGTGTAGACGAATATAGTGCGTAATGCTGGCATGTGTCAGAAAAAGAGATTCTGGCAAACCTTGGGCATGTGTAAAGTCCAAATGAGTCAGACTCCTGTCATCTGAGAAAAGTGCCCCTACTGTTGTGACTCCTCCCCATTTCCAGGGACATGCCATTCTCACCGTGAGAGTACCTGAAGGCTTAGGGAGGGCATGAAAGGGAATGTTTGGGGCACAAGGCATGCAGTGGGCAGGCTATTGCAGGGTCATTCTCCAATTTGCAAGCACTATACACGTTAGTAAGGGACCATCAGAGGGTAGAGTGGAGCCTGGGTAGAGTAAACAATTCAGGGTGCCCTCATCGAGCACAGTATTCAAGTAACCAGTGTCTTTAAGATTATGACCAGCCAGCCAGTAGGAGAGCCATTGCAGCTGCCCTGCCAAGCAGAAGGATTTGAAATCCGGGGTGCACAGCCAACCTTTATCGGGTGGTAACTGTAGTTTAGACAAGCTAACCCTAAGTCACTAACGTCCCCAAATCAAATCAATCAGTAGCATAGTTAATAAATTGAAAGTCCAGGCTAGTATAAGTACAGGTAGATTCACAAAGTACTACAGGAGTTGGGGTAGCATAATCATCTTTGGTAGGGCCAGGCTGCCTGCCATCAATAGTGGTAAAGTAATCCAGAAATGAATTTGTGATTTAAGGGACACAATTGTTTTTAGCAGGTTAACTTCCAATAAATCAAGTGTCTCACAGTATTCCTGCACCCCTAAATAACAAAAAGTATTGAGAGCTACCTGAATGTTACCTCATCACAGGGTAGAAAAGGTGTATCATAAGTGCATCATTATTAATGCAGAGGCCAATGAAAGCCCTGAACATGGATAACAATTGAGAGGTCCCAGCCATAATTGCTTGGCAGTCCTTCATATACAGTATCATATCGTCGGCACACAATGATATTGCATGATTGTGGGACCTATAGGGATCTCCCAACCCTGGGCTTCTTGTCGAAATTGTGGCGCTATTGGTTCTAGTGCAAAAAAAATAAATTGTGGCTGTGGGCACCCTTGTCTAGTACCACAAAATATTGGGTATGGAGAGGAAATATATGGTCCAGTGGGAGCCCTCGCAGTGGGTGAAGTATATAGTAATTGTAGCCAGTGTAGGTAGGGGGAATGTCAAAATGCCTGAGGGTAGAAAAATAAAGTCCCAATTTAAGGTGTCAAAAGCCTGCCGGAGATCCAAAGAGGGGCAGCCGGCCAATGGATTATGGCCGTGGACGGTGTCCATGATCTGATGTAAGAGGCATATTTGGAATGAGCTGTTGTGGCGTGGACCAAAGCCACACTGGTCCATGTGTAGCAGTTGTGGGAGTAGCGGAAGTAGCCGATGCACTAGCACCTTGGTCAATATTTTGGTTTTTGATGTTAAGTAAAGATAAAGGTCTGGTAGGAGGCCATGTCAGTTGGAGGCTTTCCTGGCTTTAAAAGAGAGTTAACCAATGCCAGTCTACTGGTGCGGAGTAGTGTTCCTTCTTCCAGGGAGGTATTAAAAAGCTTCTCCAGTGGTGGGATCAGCTGTTTAGCAAAGGTGGCATACAACTCGATAAGAAGGCCATCAAAGTCTGGTGTTTTATTATGGGCAAGTTCTTTAAAGGCCCCTTGAATTTCACCAGGGGTGATGGGGCACCCAAGGCTTCTCTATCCGTAGCTGATACTTTGGGCAGTGCCAACCCTTCCATCAAAGATTGCATGGCAGTTAGGTTAGCAGGAGGTATTGTAGAGGGTGGTATAAAAGTCATGTAATGCTGTGTTAATTTCCATCTTTGTTTGATCAGGGGTGTGTTGTGGTATGGTTATGATGAGGATGGGTGTGGGTAGGGGCACCGGACCTAATCATGCTAGATAGTAATGTGATAGATTTGCCTGCTTTGGTGTTGATCTTCTGCATATAGGCCCTATAATTGATAATGTGCATGCACTCAAGGAACTCAGCATATTCAATCCTGGCTTCTTGTAACATTGGCAAATGCACATCATTTTCTGCTGCATTCTCTTCAAGGTGGGACTAGACTGTTCTGAACCCAGCTGAGATCACGAAGAATCGTTTTGCGGGCACTTATGGATGCATTTATGGATGCCCCTGTACTACCACGCCGAATGCCTCCCATTCCCTTAACGGAGAGGAGGCAGTAACAGTTTTCCACAAAGCAGGATTCATTTGTATTGGCCAGGGTCTCACAAAAGCATCTTCTAGGAGCTTTGGTTGTAAGCATCAGGTGAGTATTGGAGCTGGTATCTTGTCCCCTGATATTGTGAATTCCAAGGGGTTGTGATCTTATAGTGTTTTCCCTAGGTATGTAGAGTGGGTGATATTAGCCTGGAGAGAGGCAGTGGAAAGGATTCTATCGAGGCATGCATACAGTGCATGTGGTGGGGAACAAAATGATTATTTGTGCATGCCATTGTTAAGACTAAGAAATGCATCAGATAGAGTCCATCCCTCCACCCATTGATGCAGGGCCCCGGCCTGTCTCACCAAACTGGGGCTCAGCAGAGGGGAGTGTGAGTGGTCCAAATGAATATCTAACACTGCATTGAAGTCCCCTCCTGTTAGAAATGGGGTCTTTGGTTGGCAGTCCGGTTACCCTCCTTCCCAAGCAAGGACCCTCACTTTAGTCATGGTAGGTCACACACAGTCCAAATCATCTTGTGCCCACCCTCTGGTAGCTTGGCACTGAGCAGTCAGGATTCACTTAGAAGGCAATGTGTAAAGTATTTGTGCAATAAATCATACAACAACACAGTAGAACACCAAAAAAATACACCAGACAGTGTTTAGAAAAATATAAAATATTTATCTAATAAGATGCAGTCAAAACGATTAAGATGCAATAAGTATATGTTGAAATATCACTGTAAAAATGATATAAAGTGTCTTTTGTTTCTTAAAAGCAACAAATGTCTCTTGCAAGTACAAAGTACCTGGTTTGAGTTGAAAATCTCCGCAAGGAACCGCAGAGGAGGACATGCATGGAAGACAGAGAGGTGTGCGCCGATTTCTCAGGCCTCACACAGCGATGCGTTGTTTATTTTTCACGCAGGGAAGGCTTTGCGTAGATTTCCGGCACTCGAACTTGGATCCTCTTTGGGTTGCAGGTTTTTGGACACCCCGGGGACGATGCGCTGAAATCCAGGACAAAGTTACAGGGGCTGTGTCGATCCGGTGGGCGTTGCATGGAAATTACTACTGCACGGTAGGTGCTGCGTCGGTTCCTCTCAGGAAGTCCGGCTGCATTGTTCCGGGTCGGCTTTGCGTCGATCCAGTGGGCTGTGCGCTGAATTTCCCTTTGCTACGCTGGCGCTGCGTCGATCTTCTCATTGCAAAGTCGGGCTATGTCGTTCTGGTTTGGCATGTGGTGATTTTCTCACTGCGATGCAGGCTGTGCGTCGTTTCTGGCAGGCTGTGCTTTGATTTTCGCCGCACAGGGAGTTCTTCTTGCAGGAATGAAGTCTTTTTGGTCCTGAGACTTCAGGGAACAGGAGGCAAGCTCTATCCAAGCCCTTACAGAGTACTTCTTCACCACAGCCAGAGAGCAGCAAGGCAGCAGGGCAACAGCAAGGCATCAGTCCTTCTCAGAAAGCAGTCAGGAGAGTCCTTTAGACAGCCAGGCAGTTCTTCTTGTCAGGTTGCAGGTTCTGGTTCAGGGTTTCTTCTCCAGGAAGTGTCTGAGTTGGTAGGGGCAGAGGCCCAGTTTAAATACCCAAATCTGCCTTTGAAGTGGGTGAGACTTCAAAGAGTGGCTTAGAAGTGCAGAAGGTCCCCTTTCAGTTCCATCCTGTCCGCCAGGGTCCCAGTAGGGGGTATGGCAGTCCTTTGTGTGAGGGCAGGCTACTGTCCTTTGACATGTAAGTGTCAGGCCCTCACCCTCCGAGCCCAAGAAGACCCATTCAATATGCAGATGTTTGCAAGTGTGACTGAGCATCCTGTGTTTGGGGTATGTCTGAGTGAATTCACATGGGAGCTGTCAACTAAACCTAGCCAGACGTGGATTGTAAGGCTCAGAAGGATTTAAGTGCAGATAAATGCCCACTTTCTAAAAGTGGCATTTCTAAAGTAGTAATATTAAATCCAACTTCACCAGCCAGCAGGATTTTGTATTACCATTCTGGCCATACTAAATATGACCTTGTTACTCCTTTCAGATCAGAAGCTACCACTCAAACAGTATATGAGGGTAGCCCTAATTTTAGCCTATGAAAGGAGCAGGCCTCACAGTAGTGTAAAACAAATTTAGGAGTTTTACACTACCAGGACATGTAAACTACACAGGTACATGTCCTGCCTTTTGTTTACACAGCGCCCTGCCCTATGGGTTACCCAGGGCCTACCTTAGGGGTGACATGTGTGGAAAAAGGGGAGTTTTAGGCTTCACAAGTACTTGTAAATGCCAAGTCGAATTGGCAGTGAACCTGCAACACAGGACTTGCAATGGCAAGCCTGAGACATGGTTAAGGGACTACTTAAGTGGGTGGCACAATGAGTGCCTTAGGCCCACTAGTAGCATTTAATCTACAGGTCCTGGGCACATATAGTGAATTTTACTATGGACTCATAAGTAAATTAAATAAGCCAGTTGGCTATGATTCAATGTCACCATGTTTTAAGGGAGAGAGCACATGCACTGGTTAGCAGTGGTAAAGTGCGCAGAATCCTAAAACCAGCAAAAACAGTGTTCAAAATGTGGAGGGAGACCGACAAAAAGTTATGGGTGAGCACCCTGAGCCTGTGAGGTCTAACATGTGTCCCCCCCATCTGAAAGTGGGGAGAGCTACCCAACCTCCTGGGACCTCTCATCGCTAGGGCGGAAGTATCTGGAGAGACCATCAGCATTGGAGTGGTCAATCCCCGGTTTGATGCTCCACCGCAAAGTCCATCCCCTGTAGGGAAATGGACCACCTCAAGAGTTTAGGATTCTTACCCCTCATCTGCATGAACCATCTGAGGGGCCTGTGGTCTATCTGAACCTGGAAGTGAGTCCCAAACAGGTACGGTGTCAGGTTCTTCAGTGCCCAGACCACAGCAAATGCTTCTCTCCCAATAGCACTCCACCTCTGTTCCCCTGGTAATAGTCTTCTACTAATAAAGACTACTGGTTGGTCTAGGCCCTCCTCATTCAGCTGTGATAGAACAGCCCCTATTCCATGCTCTGAAGTGTCCATCTGCACAATAAATTCCTGGAAGTAGTCAGGGGCCTTGAGCACTGGGGCCATGCACATGGCTTCCTTCAGGGAGTCAAAGGCTTTCTGACAAGCCTCTGTCCAATTCACCAACCTAGATTGCTTTTTGGAAGTAAGTTCTGTCAAGGGTGACACAATGGATCCATACCCCTTGATAAATCTACGGTAGTACCCAGTGAGGCCTAAGAAGGCTCTCACCTCTGTCTGTGTTCTAGGTGGTTGCCAGGCCTTGATAGTTTCAATCTTTGCCTGGAGTGGCTGCACCTTGCCACCACCTACTAGGTGTCCCAAGTACACCACGGAACCCTGCCCAATCTGGCACTTACTGGCCTTGCTGGTCAGGCCTGCATGTTGCAGGGTCTGAAGCACCTCCTTGAGGTGAAGCAGGTGTACCTCCCAGCTGGAACTATAGACGGCTAAGTCATCTAGGTAGGCTGCGCAGAAGGCATCCTTGCCAGCTAGGACCCTGTTGACCAACCGTTGAAAGGTAATGGGGGCATTTTTCAATCCAAAGGGCATTACTTTAAACTGGCAATGTCCCTCAGAAGTAGACAAAGTGGATCTCTCTTTAGCCCCTCTAGTCAAGGCGATCTGCCAGTACCATGACATTAGGTCAAAGGTACTAAGGAACTTGGCAGCAACGAGCCTGTCCCCGAGCTCATCAGCTCTGGGGATGGGGAGAGCATCTGTCTTCATGACAGAGTTGAGACCCCGGTAGTCCGCACAACTCCTAAGTTCTGGCTTGGCACCGGGAGCAACAGCCTTGGGGACCAACATCACTGGGCTGGACCAGGGACTGCTGGACTTCTCTATCACCCCAAGAGCCAGCGTCTTGGAAACTTCATCCTTGATACTGGACCTCACTTTATCTGACACCCTGTTAATTTTATTCTTCACAGCTGGACTGTCTCCTGTGTCAATGTCATGGACACACAAGTGTGTGGGTCTAGGAGTGAGAAAGTACAGGGAAGATAACTGCTCCAACTAATCGTAGCAGTCTCCTCTCTGATCTAGAGTCAGGGAGTCCAAGGGATTGACACCCTCCACTGACCCATCACCTTCTTTGGCAGAGAGGAGCTCGGGGAGAGGCTCACTCTCCTCTTCCATGCCCTCATCTGTCACAAGGAGCATACTGACCTCAGACCTCTCAAAATGAGGCTTTAGTCGGTTGTGGTGGAGAACCCCTAGGGGGTGTCTAGGGGTCTTGAGGTCCACTAGGTAAGGGGCCTCCCCCTTCCACTCCTTGATCTCAAATGGGCAAGCCCAGCGGTCCAGGAGAGCTCTGGACTCTACTGGCTCCATTACCCAAACTTTGTGCAAGGTGAGAATTCAACCAGAGTGGCCTTCTGGTCATACCACTCCTTCATCACCTCTTGACTGGCCTCAAGGTTACTCTTGGTCTGCTTCCAGAAGCGTTAAGTCTGGTTGTGAAGGGCCAGCCTGTAACTGACCACATCCTGGGGAGGTGTCTTGTGAGCTTTCTCCCAGCCCTCTTTCACTATGCTTAGTGGTCGCCTGACAGGGTGACCATAGAAAAGCTCAAAAGGGCTGAACCCCACCCCTTTCTGGGGCATTTCCCTATAAGCAAAGAGAAGGCATGGCAAGAGGATGTCCCACTTACGCCTCATGGCCTCAGGTAGGCCAGTGATCATGCCTTTTAGGATTTTGTTGAATTTCTCAACAAGCCCATTGGATTGAGGATGGTAAGGGGTAGTAAACCGGTAGGTTACCCCACACTCATCCCACATGGACTTCATGTACGCTGACATGAAGTTCGTGCCTCTGTCAGACACAACCTCCTTTGGGAACCCCACATGGGTAAATATTCCCATCAGGGCTCTGGTCACCAACGGTGCAGTCACTGTCCTCAGAGGGATTGCCTCTGGGTAGCGGGTGGCATGGTCCACCAAAACCAGGATAAACCTGTTGCCTAAGGCAGTTTTGGGGTCCAAGGGGCTAATGATGTTGATGCCCACCCTTTCAAAGAGGATGCCAATGACAGGGAGTGGGATCAGGGGGGCCTTAACCCTCTTCCCTGCCTTCCCACTGGCCTAGCAGGTGGGGAAGGGCCTGCAGAAATTATCTGAGGCTACCCGCATTCTAGGCCAATGGAAGTGGGTGACAAGCCTGGCAAAGGTCTTGTCTTGGCCCAAATGTCCTGCCAGTGGGATGTCATGAGCCAGGCCCAGTAGGATGGCCCGGTAACCATGGGGGACCACCATCACACGTGCTGCCCCAATGGCCGGAGCCTTAGGCTCACTGTAAAGAAGATCATTCTTCCAGTAGATATGGTGATCGCCAGAGGCTTCACCTGCTGCTTGGGCTGTGGCCTGTTGCCTGACCCTCAAGAGTGGGGCACTCCTTCTGTGCTTGGCAGAATTCATCCCTGATTGGCCCACCCTATACTTGCCAGCCAGCATGTTCAGGCAGGTTACCTGCGTCAGCAATATCCTCTCCAGTTGGCTCAGGGGCCTCCTCCTCTGGGACCCTGTCCACCACCGTGGGAATATCTGAGCCAGGTTTCCCGCGCCTCTTGCCCTTTCTCTGTGAAGCTGTCTGGTCCATTATTCCAGGCTCCAGGCGCCCTTGAATCCCTTCCCGGGCAGCCATGGACCTTGTGGTCATGCAGACCCACTCAGGCAAACCTAACATCTCCAGGTGGGATCTGGGCTCTACCTCTTTCCAGACAGTATGCTCAAGATCATTGCCTAACAAACAATCTACAGGCATGGCAGGAGTAACAGCTAGCGTTACATTACCAGAGACCCCCCCCCACTCAAAGGGAACCAGAGCCATCGGTAGGTGACTCTCGCGATTGTCGGTGACTATGACCTGGTGGAATGTGTTAGGGATTGTCTGCTCTGCTGACACCAGCTGACTCTTGACAGTAGTCATACAGGCTCTTGTGTCACACAGAGCCTCCTCCCTTTGCCCATCAATAGTGACCCACTGCCTATACTTGGAAGTATTGGCAGGCATGTGGGCTTTTGGCACCATTTCTTTATCCTCCAGGGATACTAGGGACACCTCTATCTGCTCCCCAAAACTAACTGGGACTGACTCCCCCGAACGCTACACTAGCCAACCCAGGTGTCTACCCTCCAGTGGTGGGCTGTGCCCTCTTGGGACACTGGGAGTCACCCTTAGAGTGTTCATGCTGGTAGCACTCTAAGCATTTAGGGATAAACTTCCCTAACTTTTTATCAAAGTAAGTATCCTGGCTTCTTCACAAATTTTGGCGGGGACTGGTTACCAGCCCCCTCCTCCGGGAATTGTTCTGGGGGCCTTTTGAGAGTTCCTTATCTTTAAGTTCCCCCCGCTTTCTTCTGTTGGGGACCCTGTCCACCTTTGTGGGTGTCTCCCCCAGGTACCTTTCTGGACACTCTGGTGCTAACGCAGACATCCGCCTCCTCAGCAAGCTTCCTCCACATGACTCATGGAGAAGTTCATTAAGAGCCCATCATATCGCAGCCTGCTGGTGGTGTCACCAGCATTGTCAGCACTACTACTAAATACATGTTAGCGCACCTACGGAGATCTTCTTCCCGCCCTGGGTTTCAGAAACCACAAGCGCCGCTTGTGAGACACCAACACTATTCTCACCTATAGAGGTTGACCAGATCTTTGGACTTGGTGAAGAGTGTAGTAATCAGATTCATCACAAATCAATGCCATAAAACCATAAACAATTCTAAACATCATGAACAATGTAACACTAAATTAGACTCCAAACTGAATAAGTTTCAAAGTTCCATTACAATCCCAAAATTACTGTCACACATATGTGTGCAAAACTAAGTCATAAACATGCATGAAAACCATTACCTGACCAAAATGTCTAAAAATATTTAACTTACTAAAAATCAATACTATTAGACAATCCAAAAGAATAATATAAATCAGCAGAGCTACAATATATATATTTGTGTCTAATTTCAAAGCAAATGGTAGTGACATCGGTAAATCATTATAATACATTTTTAATAGTCAATTTCAGAGCTGGGCCATCCTTATCTCTAACACGATTTGGGTCTTGCATGGGTGGGAATGGGCTAACATGTGGGGAAAAAGCAAAAGGAAAACAAAAATAATTTGGAAAAATCATCTAACTAGGGCAACTCAGCATAAATAATGTGAAAAATATGCAGGTACAACTATCTAAGCTGGAAAAGAAACAAGAAACACATTTAGTTATACCTCTCCTCATGGGTCAGCAGACAGAAATACTTCATCAACAAGAGCGTTCACCTTCTCCCGACATCAGTAGACAGTGGCCTCAAGATAGTGCAGAACATATGCTGCACATTTGGACAAGTCAGCAGTTCAGAATTAGTTGGACACATTAGTCCTGACAAGCATAAAGAAATGGGGCAATTAAAACTAAGAGGAAACTCATCAGAAGACTTGGAGAACACAGGGGCAACAGCAACTAACTCTCTCCGGGTATAAGACGGACTGACTTCAAGTTTCAAAGAGTCACCCTAATTAGAAATAACCATGATCCTCTTCATTGGTCCTTCAGGTGTGCTCATTTTAGGCGTTAGATTTAGTACTCAGTGTTTGTCGATGGCACCATCAAGTTTGTAACTATTCTGGATTTTCACAGCAAAAGTGCCTTGTCATTTAAATGATTTCATACAGTTCCGCTAAACATTACATTTTCTAATCATTTGTTACTTCAAAATTCTCTCTCACAACACACAATATAAATTAAACACATTTTACATGGTAATCATGAGTTTCCTGTCTTATTCCACAGCTAGAATAAATATTGTTACATAATTATTACTGAAACATATTCCTTGCCTTCAATGCAATGGGGCATTCAACATCACAACAGCAACCTCGGAAAATAATTCAGGTCAGATGGAACAGAATAAACAAATAGCTTTCCTCTACTGCTTCAAAAATGAATATCTAAGGTCTAGTTAAGCTAAGAATTATAATTAATACATATAAATCCTATTGCGCACCTTACAATTAAATCATATAAACAAAGCAAATTATTACATTGCAAACATTATTTATAACATTATTAGCACACAATTTAAACCTGAATTTATTTTTCTGCACATGTGACTAACCTTAATAAAATTCATTTAATTCAATATAAGTATGATTCATTCATATTCATTTAATACTTCACTTCTAATATTGTCTAGTAAAATACTTTTGCATTATCTCATGTCAGTAATTCACTCAAATTTAAATGAATAATGTCTTCATGTTAAATGTGATGTCAAAATATGAATGCCACATTGTGCACCATAATTTTAAATGTGCACATTCTACGTTAACATCTCTGTTAGACTTTTAAAACTAAAGGTTTGCAAGTCACCATGTGCTAACTTCTATGTCATTAATGTATTAGTAAAATGTGTTCTTTATCATGCACAGCTGCAGAAGACAGAATATTTCATACCACATAACTCTCATGGTCACGCTCAACAGATTGATTTATTATACAATAGACACTAACACAGAACAGACACAACAAAGTCTCTTTCCCTGCAGTTATGGATCACTGAGAGTGCACTATGAGAGTTAAAATTCCACATTCAGGAAAGTTCCTAACTGAAAGTCCTAATAGTTGTTTTATGTAAGCCACAAGAATTCACAAAGTTATCACTAATCTACACCAAATTTATATACATATAATCACATTATAGTACAAAATTTAATAATACATATTTATGTGGATCGGCCTTCTCTCAAATAAGCACATCAGAGATATGAATTGTAATGTTTTAGATGGAAATAGCACCAAAAGAAAAACATCCCCACTTACCTGGTCCTGAGTCCTGGACCTGGTCCTGGACCATAGTTCAGGCTGACTGTGATAAAACACAGGTCTAATGCAGGCACCAGGTTCATCTCTCTGAAGAGCTAGCTTCTCAAGTCCATGTGAGAAGCTGCTGTTTGCATTGGCGGGGGTGGAAGAGGGAGGAGAAGTTTGTTCTCAGCATGAGGAGCAAATCGGGTATCACAGATAGTCACTGCATAAGTGTGAAGATGCATTTGTTCACTGGAGCATCATGTTGCGATCATTACGGGAGGTCGATTCTTGGCACAAAGAGGTCATTTTGCAGTCACAAGTAGCCCAAAACATCTGTATCTTCACTTTTTCTTCAGAAGGAGTGCATTCTAATGCCATACAAGAATCCAGTATTTGGGAGCACCTCTTGGGGATCAGGCCTCACATCAGCAGAGGCCAGAAGCAGGGCTCAAGCAGATCCTGTTGGTGCTGGCCAGCTGGGAAGTTGTAAGGAAGCCTCCAGAAGCTTGTTGTGTCACACTAGCTCAATCTGGAGGTCAGACAACTGCCCCTTATTGTCACTTCTGGGGAGCCTGGGTTCGAGGCAAGTAGGTCCAATCTTCCATCATCCGACAGCAGGGAAGCCCTTCTTCTGAATCTTCTACAGGTCCAAGAGTGTTATTATCAGAGGTTCGAAAGGTGTCACTTATATTCTTTTGTGGGGTAATTCCCTGACCTGGCCCCAAAACTGGTTCTTGTCAGTTCGTCCCCTTCCACTAGTCCTGACTTCAAACCTTCCAGGGTGATGGACGCAAGGGCAGGGTTGGTGCCAGGTTCCTTTGTGTTCTGCAGGCAGGGCCCTTTACCGTGCAATCAAGGCTCAGCACAGCTCCACCCAAGCCATCCTTTCAGTAAGATTTACTCTCCTCACATCTTGCCTTACTTTGGCCTAATGCCTGGATAGTACACACAACAGGAGAGCCATTCATATTAGTGTGACCCCGGAAACTGGCAGAAAGGCACAGTTGACTCAGGAAGGAAAAGGCCTTCTTTCTAGGGAGATAGCCTTAAAGCAGTGAAAAACAACTTAAGTGGTTGGCAAAATGTGTCCGGCAGCCCACCAGTCACATTTAATTTACATTTATATGACCATGTGTAGATGTAGTACATATAATACCATTTACTAGGGATTCATAAGTAAAATAAAAGTGCAAATTGGGTGTATGCCAGTTCTACCATGTTTCAAGGAGAGAGCACACGTACTTTGCCACTAGTTAACAGGAGGAAAGTGCACAGAGTCCTTGTGCCAACAACAAGTTCAGTAACAATCAAGGAGTGAAGGCAGAAAGTCGGGGGGAATACCACACCATGGATGTCAGGACTAACACAGATACACCATCCCCATTACTCTGACCAGCATAACCTGTGGTTCATACAAGGCAGCCTGTGCAGCCAAGAGGTCTAGGAAGAATACGAGAGGATGAGTGGGTACTATAACATCAACACCAGAAGAGCTGCAAGCATTCAGTGCTGCTCTGCCAGTGATTGACAGCAATGAGGCATCAAGTATGAACATTTCACTAGTGATGGAGGGTCTGACTTAATGGCGCACTGGAAGCTAGGAAGGTCAAGGTGAAAGCAACCCTCCAGGGTCCACGAGTGAGAGGCCAAGTGCATGCAGCGGGACGAGCAGATATACACGCTGATGTTCAGGTGATGACAGTGCTATGACTACCTATTCTGTCTGTTTGTAATGTTTATTTTGGTTTGTACTATCAACCCCTGTCATCATAGAGCATCAGCAAGCCCGGAGCAGTTTCTTGGGCATCTGTGAATAATCAAGAACAAATGTTCACAAATATACACTCTGTATATGTGCATTTATTTTGCAATAATTCTTTTGCCTAAAAGTACTAGGCTACTTCAGTACTAGACTACATCAGTATTTCATGCCCCACCCACTCACACACTCACTCGAAATGAAGACTTTTCTACTCTACCGTTGACGAAAAGCTAGATTGTACCCAAAGAGGGTAAAAAAGATTTCTCTGTAAAGAGATCACTTTGTCAGACTCGTAACCATGATGTGACTAAACACACTTTTGCAAAAAAGCGGTTGTGAGGCTAAAATATTTCTTCAGAAGGTAAAATGTATTTCTAGTAGAGCTTTTACAACAGACTTTGCCGTAGAAGCTGAATCACAAATTGGGCAACCTCCATAGTGAATTATAGCACAAACGCCCGGCAAGTTTCACAGCTGAAGGTTAAACGTGTATTATGCAGATAAATTTCGTATTGACACAATATATTAGATAAAAGTTATATTTGCCCTAAGATGATCATGGACAACATTATGCACAGCACCACTTAATGATGTTGAGCAATGCATATATTCTGCCTCTCCACCCTTTGTTTAATTACGTTCCCTTATCATATTGACTTTATAGATAAATGCATATTTCTTATTTCAATTTTCTGGACACATCACACCCACTATATTATTTCATCATGGACTGTTCTCATCTTCAACAAAAGGGGCAATAGATAAATTTGAACTTTCAGTAGCAGTATCCTCAAGAGGCTGGATAATACTCAGAACAGGCTGATTGCAGTGGCAATTTATTACATGTCTGTGATAGGTCTATCTTTTGAATTGCTTTTATTTTATTGACATACTTAAATATTCAACGATGAAGCAGCATCACTTATGCCATCAATTTTCCCAGTTGGCTTTCTGTCAATTTTATATTTGCAGCATCTTATCAAAAGAGATATTTCTACGACAATATATTCCCAGTTTGTGCTTGTATTAAAGCAGTTGTCAAGTTATGAAAGCATCTGATGACGATGATGAATGAGCCAGTGGACCTTCATCTTCTCCTTCCTACATT
Source organism: Pleurodeles waltl (assembly GCF_031143425.1). Classification (NCBI taxonomy): domain Eukaryota; kingdom Metazoa; phylum Chordata; class Amphibia; order Caudata; family Salamandridae; genus Pleurodeles; species Pleurodeles waltl. The sequence goes on from NC_090448.1 coordinate 1,131,582,253, forward strand.
TTTTAGAGTAACTTGTTATCAATCAAACTCCAGCAACATATCTACTTCCCTGAGCTTGCAGAGAAATTATATATATGTCCTTGGCTTCAGCCATCCATGATATAATCATTGGCGTTTCAGTTTAACCTTGTCCAGGAGAGTATACATATTCCACATTTCATCTTATCATGTCATAACTAGAACATTAATCACAATGCAGGTAGGGACAACTCATATATAAGCAATTCCCCAAGCGATTATAATTGATGATGTTACTAAGGGTGAGCGAAATTATAATTGCACTGACAAAGTTTTTTGAAAGGTAGCAAACTGTGCAGCTTCACAGAGTTGCGAAGCTTTCCACTTTGCAAAACTTTTTGTTATCCCACAAAACGTCCTGACATATTTTTTTTAATTAGCCAAATTAATTAAATTGGAGAAGCTGGTCAAACGTTTTATTAAAAACTCTATTGACACTTCATTGGAGTTTTTAACCATGCAACTATAACAAGAATGGCATTTGGCAAGCAATATTACACATTGTTGGTCTCAGTAACAGAGCAACATACATTTTGAGACCAAGCAGTGTGGTCATTATACATTATCTCGGGCTGTGGGTGTGAGAAGCTACCTCAAACATTTCTGAAACAACTCAATATTAATAGCGAAGTTCTGATTTGATGGAGTAGTGCAAGAGAAAATATATTTTACTGCATAATAGTCTTTGACTGAGGTATTCTGTATTCTGTTAGCAGTCGATCTAGTCAACATACATACACAACAGGTTAGGGGGCTTTCATTGATGCTTTTGAGAAATGAGAACATGCACAAATCTGATGACAAAAAACAGAACAATAATGTTTACAATAACACAAATTTGACACACCAACACACAGACTTGATTTTAGCATTCCATCTTGGTCAAACAGTTCAGCTATGGAGTGCGGAAGTGCAAGAAATGTCAATGAAGACGTCATAACTGGAGGTCCCATACATCGTTCATGGACTGAGGTCACTGACAAGGCTTTACCAATTCAAGATGGTTGCATTGTAACTGAGCATATATGATGTCTTTTATTTCCAAGATGGCCAAAACTGTCAGTGCTGATACAAAGTGATTCTCAATTCATGTTTCAGTGCCTGGCAACTAAGGGTTTGCTAAGATTTCACCACTTCTTGTTACTTTTTGTACTCAGATTCCTTTTGAGTTCACCTTTTTGTGTTTTCATTCCCTTGGGTAAATATTCTCCTCTGACAGCTCTGACTGCCCTTGCAACACCTTGAATCCTACTGCTGTCTCCAGTCTCCAGAATCTTCTCCGTTCTCTAACTTCGGAGTGGTCTGGTCATTCCTTCTTCTGACATGACATTAATGTGGAGTTTGTCAGCTTTAGCCTGTGGTTCACATTCTCAAACTAGCCTACAGTGGTGAACCTATACATTCATTGTATTTCTTATTATTCTCATGATATCTTTATGTTGATGACTCTAATAATTGACAGTATTTAATTGTGGCCGTGTATACTTAGATGGTGGTATGGTTTGAGGGGTATTGGAATACTTGATGTTAGTGGTATTAACCTTGTACTCTGGATTGAGCAGGAGTTAAGTATTCTTCCATCCTTCACCACCTCCACCAATGACCATGTAAGCAAGATTATCAAGACAAGTAGTAGAAACAGAGAACAGTGAAAAGGATACAATTGGGAAATGGAGGCACTGGACACCACCATTTTGGCCCGAATATATGTCGGCAACATGAATGCTGGAACCACGCGTGCCTAAACAACGCGGTTGGAACACTGACCGCATTGTTACAACGAATGCCTTTACTTCGAATGCCTTAACAATGATTTTTAGTTGTAAAGGCATTCCTGGTAAAGGCATGCGTGGAACGGCATGTGTAGTTCCAGCATGCAATCCCCCTGACCCTCCACCCCGACCCCCCAAACCCAAAGTAATTGTACCCCCAACCCCCCACCCCACCTCTAAAACTAAAACGATCCCTGCCCCTAAAACTACTGCAACCCTCCACCCCCTAGAAACGAAAAATCCCCCAACCACCCACCCGCCCATAAAACTACTGCAACCCCCACCCCCTAAAACCTAAACTACCCGACCCCCACCCAATCCCTAAAACTACCACAACACCCCACCCCCTAAAACCTAAACTACCCGACCCCCCACCCCAACGCTAAAAACTAAAAATACCCGACCCCCCACCCCGCCCCTAAAACTACTGTGACCCCCCACCCCCCAAAAACCAAAACTACCCCAATTCCCCACCCCTGCCTCTAAAAACTAAAAATACCCTGACCCCCACCCCTGCCCTTAAAACTACAGCAACCCGCCAACCCCCTAAAACCTAAACTACGTCGATCCCTCCCTAAAACTACCCCTAAAAACCAAAAATACTCCGACCCCACCCCTGCCCCTAAAACTACTGTGACCCCCTCAACCGCCTAAAACCTAAACAACCTCAAACCCCACCCCTAAAAACTAAAACTACCCCAACCCCCCCACCCTGCAGCCTAAAAACTAAAAGTACCCGACCCCACCCCCGCCTCTAAAACCTCACCTACCCTGACCCTCCACCCCCACCCCTAAAACTACTGTGACCCCCCACTCCCAAAACCTAACCCTAGAAATGTTTAAAGTTAAATGTTCAACGTATTTCAAGTTAATTCTTACAACACAACTTGACTTTCAGAATGCTTCTCAGTATTCCCAAAGGTATTCCAACAAATACCAAAGGAAGCACTTGTTCTTTGAAACAGGAAACCCTAAATATATGTAGCAAGGTCTTGGCTCCAGTAACTTCTTATAATGAATGCCATGAAACTTGAGGGAAGTTATACTTAATTAGCCTAGATGGTCAGGTCTATCTTCAAACTATGAAAGAGTTCAGGGACTGTTGGAAATGTAGTTCGTCATTGGGACACCACCAGTAGTGAATACTCCACATAACCTCACACTAAACAGACCATCACTCTGCAAGGACCGTCAGCTTTCGTCATCTGAAACAGACTCAGCATGAGCGAGTTTGCAGTATCGCTCCCCAACAGCCCACAAGTGTGAAGAGATAAGCCATACCGCCTGACATGCCTCCTGACGACCTCCAGTAATTCTCCCTTTCCTACATCTTCTTCCATGTATCCTCTGGGTCAGTTACCATATGCTTGCATATGATTTGAACATTAGTATACACATTGCTTGGAAGGCTCGATGCTTATACAATATTTGACAACACCATATGAGTTTTAGATAATAAAACATCTCATTACCAATGCATATCATTTAAAACATCATACAACCCACCATAGATAAATCCTAAATGCCCTTTTCACATTGTTAAAATGCTATATGCTGTTAGAGATTTCCAAAGCCACATCTACATAATTTTGATGCTTGTTTTAAGAATAATGATATTTTCAGACAATGTCAACATCAGGGCAGTGCACGCTCTACGGGAGACTGGAATGCAAAAACCCAGCACTTATGAGATAACGTAATTCATGCATTATGTTGATATGCTGTTGTTTAACCTTTTACATTGCAGAGTTTAATGCTGAAGACTTATATTCAAGGTGCTTGTAAATACTGTTCATTTGCAATGTATTGTTGCAGGCTTTCAGAGTGTGTCAGGATGTGGCTTCTTTCCAGGGCCTTCTAGAAGCTTTCTCTGCAGCATGACTGGGTGTGGTTTGTGGGCTGGGCCAGACTCTATATAAGGGAGCCAGCCCAGTTCCACGTGCTCACTATTCAGAGGTCACAGTGCAAAGCAGCAGCAATTTCCTGAGCTCCTGTTCCGGAGGGCTACCTTGATCTTCCAGGCCTTTGCCCTTCATTGATCCTTGATCAGGGCGGTAAGACGGAGGTCGGGCTGGGCCCCCGATCCCGTTTTCGAAGGCATTCGAGTTTTTGGGCCTAGTTTTAATGTTGGAAGATGTTTCCTTGTGCGTGTGAACATGCTCGTGATTTCTGGCATTTACATGTTGATATTCGAATCGGCAAGACGCGCAATTCATTCTTGGCATTTGACTTTTGAGATTCGGATCGGCAACAGTGTGCACAACCATTTCTAGACATTTGCATATTGACATTCAAATCGGCAAGACACGCAATTCATTCCTTGCATTTAACTCTTTATTCTCATTCTGCACTACCATTTCTTGGCATTTACATGGTGGCATTCGAATCGGCAAGACGCGCGATTCATTCCGTGCATTTAACTCTTGATATTCATTGTGCGTGACCATTTCTTGGCATTTACATGGTGGCATTCGAATCGGCAAGAAACGCGATTCATTCCTTGCATTTAAAGCCTTGATAATCATTGTGCGCCACCATTTCTTGGTATTTACATGGTGGCATTCGAATCGGCAAGAAGCCTGATTCATTCCTTGCATTAAAACTTTGATAATCATTGTGCGCAACCATTTTTTGGCATTTTACATGGTGGCATTCGAATTGGCAAGATGCGCGATTCATTCCTTGCATTAAAACTTTGACATCATTGTGCGGGACCATTTCTAGGCATTTACATGGTCGCATTCGAATTGGCAAGACGCGCGATTCATTCTTTGCATTAAAACTTTGACAATCATTGTGCGCAACCATTTTTTGGCTTTTACATGGTGGTATTCGAATCGGCAAGACGCGTGATTCATTCCCGCATGTAAAACTGATGTTTTAGATCGCTTGCAGAGTGCGCGATCACTTCATGGCATTTACATATCCTTGTTGAAATCGGCAGTGTACGTGATTCATTACCCGCATTTAAAACTAGGTGTTAAAATTCAAGATGTTACAGTACATGTGCATATTAAGTCCTTAATACAATTCCTACTGTGTTCCAGGAAATGTTCAGATTACTTTTTGTCCTCATGTAAAAAGACCATGTTTGTTCTGAAAACATAATTCTAGAAGGTTCTTATAATCCTAGACAATGTGTAACCTTTCATGAAAAGTTTCATTGAGAAGTTGTATTAATCATTCTTGATTCTTTCCCAGGTACCCAGACGTCTTGAGGCCTAGTTATTAGTCCTTTCTTAAATTATCCATGGTTACAATATGACAATGCTTAGAATCATAGTCTAGTGAAAATCAATGTGATATAATCTTGATATTGTGTGGTTTAACCTTTCTGCTTCCTACAGGTCTCCTTCCCTGTTGTTCCCATCCTAATCCCCTTTTCTCCCACTTGGACTCTCTCAGGCTCTGTGATTTTATCTATCAGAGTCTTTGAGCTGTCTAGTGGAGGACATGTTGGGAACGTGCGCAGACCCCAAGAATCTGGTCTCCCTGACAGACATCCAGTTATGGAATTCAGGTTCCATTGGATTGTAGCAACATAGTGCCACCCACCACCATTTCAACTTCCCATTTCTGCAAACATAAGAAATAAATAATTGTTCTGTTATGTCCTTGAGGATATAAAAATCCATAAACTATATGCAGCACAGTTGCCATAGCTCTGACAGGTTACATAGACTGTTTTTTCTGTCTATTAAATGCCACACCTAATTACCTAAAACATTGAGGGTTACATGACACAATATCGACCACTCAGGGGCAGCTCCTCTTTGGGCAGCCAGGGCATTCCCCCCCATATTTGCTGCCCACGACCCCTGTATTTAATGTTGAAACACATATATTTTTCCGGGCATGCAGCAGCAATTCTTTCAGTCACCATTGCTTTTTTATGTTCAAGGAGTGGGGGAGGGCAGGGCTTGGACTTGTCAGCTGGCAGGCTCACCCAGGTCACTCATTCTTAAACTGAAGTGTGCATGTCAGGTTGGCCGAATGGCTTCCTCTGACCAGCCCGAGACGCTCATTTGAGGCCTAGTCCCACCTGTGCAATTAGTGATCCCGGGGATCATAGCTAGTGCCTACCGGTCTCTTATGGAGCGCTGTCCTTGCCTGCCTGAGCAAATCCTACTGGTTCTCTCATGCAGTTTTCTAACATGAACAGCAGGTGAGGAGCATCTGCATTGTCTCAGGTGACGTTCACACTTGGGCATCTGTTATTCGCACCTCCTGACCTTGTACGCATTCCTCCTGTGGTGGATATTACCTTGCTGTCCCACAAGCACTTGTGGCGTTGTGTAAAATAAGAAGTAAAATCAGGACCTCATGCTGTTCAGATTCAAAGGCAAAAATGTGTTAGAGCTTTCCTTAAATAAAGTTTCTGAATGTTGCAAGAGGGCTAAACTAATTCAGAGATCCTTATCTGTTGATTTCGGATGATGTCTAAATTGTTTTTTCATTCCGCAAGCTACTGCACGCAGTTTCGGATTTCAGCTGTTTATGTGTATCTGTCCATTATGCTTGCCTGCTCTGCATACGTTTGCAAGCCCTGTGCTTTTATGGTGTGTTTCTATGACCTGTTTGCACGATAACGACATTTGTACATGACAGTTTGCCTTTTTCTGAGTGTATATTTGCTTGTGGCTTTGTGTCTCTTTGTATGTTTGATTTAACTGATTTCATATGTGTGGGTCCACGGACCTGGGAGGAGTACCACTTATGTGAATGCAAGAGCCAGGGGCAGCTCCTCCGCTGTGGCAGAGGAGCGTACATCCCCCCGACAGCAGCAGGAGCTGCAAACCTTTAAAAACGATAATAAATGTCTCAAACCGGCCAAACACACATGTGCACAAGGGCTCTCTGGAACCCGGCACTGTGTTCCTAGGTTGGAGGTAGGAAGCCAGGCTCCCAGTCTGTGTTGGAGCGCTGGGCGCTCTAGCCAATCATAATGCTACTCCGAGCAGCTTCATGATTGGCCGCAGGGCACGCTGGGAGCCTGTGCCTGCAGCGCGGCAGAGAGCGGAGGTGTGGCCGTGCGGAGAAGATTTTTTTTGTATATGTATTTTATTTTTGTTTCCCCGCACCAAGGCCCTGCCACTTTTCCATGTCGCCAGCTGCGACTGGCTAAAGCCAGTTTGCTATGTGGTGCCTGCAGATGCCAGAAAGATGTAAGAACTCCACTAAGGTCTCCCTGCACATTGGACAAGCTGTACTCACCAATGCCTGGCAAGTGCCGCCTCGGGAAGAGGGCCAACAGAGGTCCAGGGTGCAAAATTGCGGGGCCATTATTAGCCCAACCAGCACTAACCAAGCGCTGAGAAGGTGCCAAATACTGTGTTCATGTGTGACAGGGCAGAGCCTGTGAAAAATGTACTAGCAATGAAAGGGGCACATTTAAGAGCCACTAGCACCTACTTGCGCCATATTTGCGTCATTTTATTTTACACAAATGTGGCCCAATGAGGCATAAAGCACCACGCCATATATACAAAGTGGCACAATGCATGCATTGTGTCACTTTGTAACCCTTTGTGCTACATTATGTCTGTGCCAGGCATAATCTATGCAAAGGGGGTGTTCCCCCTTTAGTGGGGCAAAAAATGGCACAAGGAAATGTCTTACATTTCCTTGTGCCATTTTTTTCAGCACTTTTAATGCCTACTTAGATCAGGCATTAAAAGGAGGCTTCCACTCCTTACAGTGGGCCTCTTGGTGCTTTGCATGATTAGCGTCAGAATTGTTGACGCTAATCCTGCAAAGCGCCAGACTAGCATAAAAAATTCTGACACTAGTCCCCTAACTACAGCCATGGTGCGCCATATTTTAAATACAGTGTACACACAGTGGAATTCAGGGGGTGGCTAAAGGGTGCAAGAAAAGTGGTGCTGCACTGTGTGCAGTGCCATTTTCTTAAATATGCTCCTAAGGGTTTTTATTATGGACTGAACTGTGCCAGGACGCAATCACCTGTGTTCTGTATTATTTTTTTTCATTTATAACGTAAACTGGGCCTGGAAACCTATCAACTGTTGAGTGCAGTTAGGGCAGGAAGGGAGAAGACAGGAGTTTGCACGTCATAAATGGTGACAAGACGTGGAGAGGGTAGAAAAGGGATGGAAGGCTGTGCAGAGGAGAGACAGTAAACTCCAATGGAAGTTTGGGAGTAGCTGATACACTCCCAGAAATTAATGACTTGTGCTGCACCTGCCTGCCAGCAAGCTGTTCCAGTTAATTGAGGGGAATTGGCGTTCCTCCCTCAGATTTGAAATGCTTGGAGTGTTAATGTGTCTGCATTGAAGAACTGAAAAGACACATATGGAGTGTTGGTGTTTAGCCACTGCTTTCTAAGATTTGTGTTATTCAAACGAAAGAAAATCATGATTTTAAAACGTTACAGAAATGTCCTCTCAGTTGTAAGAATAAACATATTGACACGTGGAAACTCGTAAGTGGCTATTGAGTCTGAGTGACGTATACAAATGTGAGCGAATACCCTTTTCATTCATTTTATTATGTAATTTTCTTAGACCTCCCAATATGTGAAGATAAAGGAACTGAAGTATAGGATCACACATGCACATGTGACAGAGCCGAGATTCCATGCAAAAAGGTACCTATACATGATAGTTACAGTGTCCACATACTCCAAGGCTTTTTATTGATTTATTTATGTACGTGCCCCCATGTTGATTAGTTAAAAGCTGCCCACACTATTAATATATTGTCTTCTTTAAACAAAAAAACACATGACCAGAGCATTGTCTAGTAATCGCATCCCTACCTGATGGGATGAAGTTGTTTGATAACCCTGCTCATTCTGCAGGCTAATCTTTGCTGTTTGCTTTCACTGGGAGATTTAGGCCCTCATGACATTGGCGGTCCAGCTCCGCCATGCTGGCGATGGCGGTAACACCGCCGATGGCGTGATGGTGCTGGACCGCCAGATTATGACCACAGCAGTGAACAGGCTGCAAAGCTGCCAGTTCACCGCCTGTACCGCCAGGGCGGTTGGACCACCGACGGTATTTGGAGCCTCCTTTCCACCAGGGATTTCCTAGTAGCAACCCCTCCAGGAAATCCCTAACGGAAAGGATACTGGGGATAGGAATTAACGTTCCTGTCGCCAGTATGCGAATACCCCCATGCCCCCCACACAGCCACGGTTCCCCCTAAGCCCATAGAGACCCTCCCACCCCATCCAAGCATGCACACACCACACACACATGCAATCACGCATTCACGCACTCATTCAGACACACACATACACTCGCACACCCCCCACCACTACTGCATCCATTTACGCACTCACACAGACACTCACAATCATACACATACACGAACACAAACACCACTCCATCACACAAACGCACACACCCATGCACGCAGACACCACTCATCACAACCCTCCCCAGTCAGATGGGCACTTACCTTTTCTCAGTGGTCGTTCGGGAGGAGACGGGATCCTTGGGGCTTGCTCCGCCACCAGTGCCCCATCACCACAACCCTGCCACGCTTATTACCAACTCGTAATATGCGTGGCGGTGTTGTGATGACGTGGCAGTGCAAGCGGAGCAGCTGCCACTGCAACCCCGACCGCCAGTATGACTTCCAAAGTCATAATGAGGCCCTTAGTCACAAAAGAATTGTGTAAAGGAGAGGATTCCAATGAGTTTTCATAACAATTGCAAAAGTCTCTTGTCACTTGGAACACCTGCAGGAACGCCTGGCTTTAAGTCAGTGGTATATTGCATCTTGAGAATTTCAAGTCAATATTTGCAGTGTTAAAGGCAGTGTAGAATTCCAAGAGACTATGGTGGTCATTACGAACATGGCAGTCTGGACTGCCATGCCGGCGGTGGCAGTAATTTCTGCCAACTGCATGACTGTCCAGACCGCCATATTATGAACGTGGCAGAACCACCATGGATGAAACACCGCCACCACCAGGCTCCTGCCACTAGGCAGCCTGGCTGTGGCAGTGTTTCCGATCCGACAAGGCAAGCGCTGCCGGATAATGAGTCTGATTCCACCAGCCTCTCCCTGGTGGATGAGTGACTTTGGCCCCACTTGGGGGCCCCTATACTGCACATGCTCTTGGCATTGGTAGTGCAGGGGCCCCCACGCACAGCCCCGTCACGCATTTCACTGCCCGATTTTGAGTCAGCATCAATGTTCAGGCCCTGGTTCCAGCTGGGCAGGTGGGCAGAAACACTGTTTCCACCCGCCGGCCCAGCTGGATGTTCATTATATGGCTGGCAGGGGGTTCTGTGCGCTGGCGGTCTTCTGTCGATCGTCAGCGTCAATGAGATCGTAATGAGGGCCTATGTGTTGGTGGCAGGAAAGCGAGGACTGGCTGAAGGCATCACACCTGACACAGGGCCGCTTGGCACCTCTGCATGATGAGCTCACACAGTGATACCAGCAAAGAATGATAAGAACGTGTGGGCTAATACTAATTTCTATCATAATTAATCTTGGGGAAACAAATCCCTACCTTACCTTCGATATACACACTGCTCTTCTGACCACTGAGTTAGCAGATGTGCAGCTTCCGCTCTGGGATTGTGGGTGTTTACCACCAGCATACTGGGGCCCAGAATGGAAGTGTGCCAGATCTATCCAGGGTCATAGCATGGGCAGTAAAGTTGAGCATGGCGATGAACTTCAGATTTCACAACAATGATACTGTCACATCATGTTCCTATAAATTATATATATAGAAGCAGTGCCTGATGGTGCCTTATAGGCAGTGAAAAGGAAGAGGAGTGGGGATTGTTAGAGGTACTTAAAACACATTATTCGGCAAAATAACCAACATGTTTTAAGATCTGCAAAACAGAGGCGAGAGTGTGTGTACACTTTTCTGTGTGTGTACGTAAAAATCTCAGGTGAAATTCGATAGACACCTCCCCATATCTGAATGGAAGCACCTGTACCCAACTACTTATTAGAGAATACATTTATTAGGGGATGTAACACCCCCTTGGGCTACGCCCCTGGGTCTATCAATCAGTCATGAAATGGAGACTGCAGTGGTACAGGAACTACTTCATGGCTGGGGTGTTGACAGTAGTGTTTAATGATTGAAAGAAAAAGGATTGCAGAAAATTCCAAAGGTAGCACAAGGAACAAGTGTTGCAAGTGAGCAAAACTCATTAATCGGGTAAATGGCAAGTGTGTGATATCATACGTAGCTGGTGTAAAACATATTAGGGCACACCGTCACAAATATATAACTAAAGTGTGGTGCCATAGCACACTGTTATTTAAAGATACCAGAAGATATGGGGCAGTTTTTAATGTGTTCAAATATTTCAAGACTACTCATTCACAATTGCTTAAAAACCACCTCGTTGTCCCATACTTGCTTTAAAATGCACCATTTACCCACTCATTTTTAGAACCCCCCCGACCCCCAACCCTTTTATATTGGTCCAGGATGCTCGCATCGTTTGCTTGCAGCATAACACTAATCGCCAATTTGTACGCCCACCACTTTGAAATGTCACCAGCTCCCACTGCGACCACCACAATACCAAATTACCATAATAGTGCCAAATAAACTGTTTACTGTAATGAATTGGGTTATTGGTTGACAGGGGTGAAAGCCCAACTCAAGCAACAACCACAATCCTTGTTAGGGTGAGCCACAAAACGTCACTAAATTGACCTGTGCTTTCTGCAGCCCACATAGAAAGAGAAACATGCCTCAGGGGATTGATGATGTACAATCCTTCACCCAAGCAATCCTCCTTACAACAAGGGTGCCTGCATTGGTGCTATATAGCACAATTGCCCCAGCACTGGAAAATGACAGAAATGTGCTGTATATTGTTAAGTATTGCACATTCCTGCTCTTTCCCCATCACATAGCGCAGCAAGGGGACTTTCAGTGCTGCATGATTATTTGATGAAATATGCCCCACAGTGTAGAATATGTAACAAATAGCCAATTTGTCCCAGTAGCTCTGGCATATGTACCATTCACAAAAGTAGCCATTTCAACATTCTCATAGAATGCCTCTACCAGCAAACATATGAAAAGAAACTAATGCCACCAGTGTACTATTTTGAAGACATTTGGGTTGTCAGACGTCACTGTTCAGACCATAGATGCCAACTCAGGTTTCAAATACCATGGCAGTATACATACAACAGCACCATGGCTCAACAAGCCAAAACCAGCTATGCAGTGGAAGGATGGCATAGCACCTTTCATCCCACATTACACCTGCGCCATCCTACCCTATACCAATTCATAGAAATTTTCAGAAAAGAACAAAGCTACCATTAACTTAAGTAGATCAATCTATAACCCAAATTGAACCAAAAATTATAAAAAGACCCAAGAAGTGTACTGAATGCTACAATACAAAGTAAAACTCTATGTACACAACTAAGGATTATTCTACCTAAAAGCACAGCAAAAAACAATACTATAAACCACCTCGTAATCCAACTCGTACTAAAATCAAACGGGACCCAACAAACACAAAAACATATAGTTGTTGTTAAATATTGCTTAAATTATCTTTAGTAATCAGTTTATCTTACAAAAAAATAAAATCATATACAACATGAGGGATAAATACAAATCTTTTAGTATAAATCACATCAATAAATAAATATAGGTCATAAACACAGTAACCAAAAAGATAAAAAGACATTGAAAATCAACATACATTTTGTAATAAACACACAAAAAATGCATTCAATTAAAAAACATATCTATAAATACCTTAAACAATAACAAACCTTATCCACCAAATTTATAAAATAAAGTTACGGCTTTGTAGGTGATGTTCATGATCCTCCTTAATTCCAAAAACATCTGACCCACAGAAACAGGCAAATAGGACATTTTAAAAAATGCATAAACTGAAGCAGTAAAAAAATGAATACAGTGAAATAATCCATAGTCCTGAGCCGCTGTAAAAAAGACCCTACAAAAATTCTCCTGGAGGTATGGCCAAGAAGATGGAGTGGTGAGACACATCCTGTATTGCTCCTTAAGGCCAGAGATTTTTTCACCCAGTTCCATGCCCATTCAACAGCACAATGTGGTCATGGAAAAACAGAGGCAGCTCCATGCCTTTGGCTCTTGGAACGATTGGAGAAGACGACCTGGTGCAGCTTGAGGGACAACAGCAACACCCGACCACTGGCTGTTCCAGTATGGCCATGGAAATTGTGAGAATGTGTGACAACGGTGGGGGGAGAGAATGGTGGGGCCATGCCCATTCCTTGCTTGACCAGCTGTGCGCCCTGATCAAGGGGAAATGCCCATAGTGGGAGCAGAGAACATTGATAATGTTAGGTGCCCATGATATCTGAGACTGCGACCGAGCAGACCCTGTTGGACTGCTGCAAAAGGTCAGCAAAGTCTATGGGGGTGCCGATGAGGTGGAAACAACCATGACTAAAGACTCTGACGTCAAACTCTGTGGTCTGGGTCCACTCCACCGAGCTTCCCTGGCACACTGTGTATGTCCTACCCTGGCTAGGGGCATGACATTGCAGGTTACTACTTGGGGACCTTATGCGAGTCATGGTCCTTGGCTGCTGGAGATCAATAATGACTCCTTAAACCAGGAGCACATCAAGTGGACAGGCGTGGTTTGGAAAGACATGGGGTGATGCAGGGGTGAGGAGCCTTCTAAATCCCTATCCTGCATCTGCGGGACATGGGGGGGGCTCATCTGGCTGCACCACAACTGAGTGTTCCACTCTATCTGCAGGCAACGTAGCCAGATGGAATGGGCTACCATGTGAAGGAGATTGGAACTAATGTGGCCTTAAGAAAGTAAGCCTGTGTGGGAGGGCCACCTTTCGGTAAGAGTGGGAGAACTACCATGTACATTGTGCAAACTATAACTTTCCATATAATGCCTACCCTAGAACCTTTTGGAGCCTAATGATGCCTTCTTCACAATGAAAGGGCACTCCTCATGCCCCCCGAGAAGAAGAATCCCTCCTATGGTGGCTTTCTTGCCTATCTGGATAGATCCCATCTAACATCTGTGACTTCAGAGTGCACAGAGCCAACCCCGCCATGGCACTCACCAAATCCAATCTGCTAGACAGCCTCCAAGCTTTTAAGACCAAGTGAACTAAGACAAGACCTCACCAAGGGACTTGCTGATCACTGCATAGACTGAAGCGATTATAGATGCCAGTCTTAATCTCCCTACTGGAGGACGAACACCCCAAAAGGAGGAACTTTTACAGAACCCTAGAAAGGTAGGAGAGGTAAGCTTGCAGGACTACTCCTGCACAATCTGTTAAGCTGCCTCTCAGATGCCTGGCTGGGGGTGTTTACATGGCTGGGTAGAGTTCCTTCTATATCCTCATTGATCTACGACCATAAAGGTTACTTCACAGATTCATCCGCATGGCCTGAGGGGAGCTGAGGGGAGACCAAGTGGCTTCTCACTGGCAGACTAGCTATGCCCAGAAGGACTAGATCTAGTCCGGGATGGTAGACCTTGCAGAGGAGGAGGGCTTCCTCACCCAATTGGGTGATGCTGAGGGCATTTATTGCCCTTATTCACCGACCTTTATGGGCATAATGTTTCCCCTTCTGGTTATGTTCAGTTCATGGTTTGCCTATTTTATAGTTTTGTTTTAGTGTTCATGCTTATTTCACACTTTTATGTGAACACAGGCTTTCATTTCAGATATAAAAATAGTTCAGATAGTCTCACTTAACAAATAGGGTTTGAACTGTCATAACAAATGAGACAGCATCTGGCAGAATCTCTGAGAGTACAGTCCAGACATGATTTGCGTCCAGGAGACTCATCTCTCATAGAATGACCAGGGAAAATTAAAATTCAGTCAAAACACATGTCCATTTAGACCTTGGTCTTTAAAACAGAGAACCCTTAAAACACCATAATAATTAAGATTGAAGGTTAAAATAAACATAGCTCCCACTAAAGCATGATTAAAACCACAATTCATCCAGTCATTATTAGTTCTACTTATCCAAAATCTATACAAACATAAAAGTTCACTTAAAACTATTTTTTCAATCGTAAAAATGTATGTACGGATAATAAAAATCACTGCATAGCACATGTTACATCCAGGAATCTAATTTCTACGAGTAATTTGATTACTTGCCCCGATCCTTAATATCATACTCAATAAAAAAGTGTGTTACTAGCAACTTTCATTGATCTAAGAACCACAAGAAGTCCACTAGGGCATGTAATAGATCTCCCTTCCTGTTGAGGCCACACTTACAAATTCTAGTTTCCCTGGAACCACTGCTAATCGTGAAGTCCATGGCATTAAATACTTTAGATGGTATCCCCTTATTAACTTCCTCATTCAAGTCCAGTGGCTCATGACTCCAGTTCAATGACCCCGGGTTACTCCTTGGGAGCCTACTTCCTCCGATCCCCCATTTGCAGGCAAGGTGGTGAAGACAATCTGTTTTCCAGCAGATCTATCCATTGTTCAAACAAGTACTGGGATTCACGTAGCTCTACCTCGCTATTATCTATGGGGGACGGAATCTGGGGAGCCGGAGGTACAATAAGTAAATTTTCCTTCCTTTTTTGCCAGATTGCCCTTAAAGTGCTTCCCAACAAATTCTTTATTACAGTTCACTAGGGGTGATGGCCTTGGGGCATGTATCCTTGCACCTCTAGCATCCTTCCTGTCCTCCCTGTCCCTCAACAGCTATCCATGTAATTTCATTGACCTGGGATACCCCTTTTTCAGCTTGGTGTGCTGGGGGAATTTAGCTAGGCCCTTGCTTTACTTACTATTTTCGCTCCATGTGTTTTGGAAGACTTACTCAGAGCCATATTATAAGAGTCCATTAAAAAAAGGTTCTTTGTCTAGTGCTCACTGCCTCTTCAGAATGACAGCCACCACCACAGAACTGCCACAATTTCAAAGTTTCAGCATTAATCAGTCCCACTCTGTAGGTGTAACATATACTAGACCCACACCGTAATTAGAGCAACCTACCAAACTTGGGTTCCTTATTAACACTTGCCACCACTACTGGCCAGATCAGTGATTGCTGATCTATGTTCACAGGCCCTGAAGGATCGATTGACACCAGGATAAACCAGGGGATACAAACCATACCCCCGCAGGCCACGTTCTGACTCGGCTCCCCGAGGAAGGCAGATGCGGTTATGGCTGTCTGCTCGAGACTCACCTGGAAAGCTCACACATGGTGGACATGCCCTTATTCCAGCTAACCAACATGCTTCCAGGGGGTTTCTGGGGTTGCTGATCCCACAATTTATGCAGACCTTGGGGAACCTCTTCTGTCTGCTGTCTCTGCAGACTCTGCTATCTCTGCAGTCCAGTGCTTCTTACGTCCTGCACCTCTGCCTTCTGCACCTAAGGAAACCAGGGATAAAATGGTGGCAAGGGCATAGGCACCTCCAAATGCCACCTCCAGCTTCTATGACCTGATGTCCTGATTTTTGATCCAGGTTTAATGCGAGGTCCACGGTTCACAATACGCGGCGAGACCGCAATGGATTTCTTGTATTCCTGCTGCGCCATTTTTGCTCACGTTCACATTACGTCATGGGTGTTCTGTGGCAGGAACATGCATGATTCTAAAACACACTGCATACACAATAGCCTATCAGTCCTCGGCTACCACTAAACAATAGAGAGTAGCAATCTTTATGAGACATAATCTCCCTCTGGTAAAACTGATAGAGACTGTAGATATCTCATAATGATGGGGTTGTTGGATAGATGACCTTTCACCTTAGCCAATATATATGCACTCAACATGGCACATTACCTCTTCCTTTTAGGCTTCCTGGAAAAACTGGCTGGAGTAGCCCCGGGGCAGATTAACCTCACAGGGGACTTTAATATGCTATAAGATCCACACAGGGACAGGAAGGGAAGAGGCAGAACACGTTAGAGCTTTCTCTAAGAGGTTGAAGAAGACCTTGGAGGGACTAGGCCTTCAGGATGCCTGGTATGAATTACACACAACAGTAACTGGTTTCATCTTCCACTCCCATGTCCATCAGACTCATGTATCAATTACATTCTATTGAGCAACCTCTTCAAGTTTGGTCTAACACGGTCTGTAACCATGCGCCTGTCCTGTTTGGGCTCAATCTGGGAATATGGAGGCAACCTATGAGCTGGTATCAACACCCTTCCAGTAATTGAAGAGGAAATAGCACACCACATTGACATATACTTCGATGTATGCATAATGATGGAGGAAAGGTTCCTGTCTACGGGTTCTGGAACACCTGCAAGGCATCAATCATGGACTGTTTTATAGTGGCAGCTGCTGAGTGTCCTAGATTCTGCAAGGCCTTTAGTTAGGCACTATCCCCTGGTCCAAAGCATGGGAGGGCCTTCCTGAAACAGACCCAGCTTCTGATGCTCACAGATATTCAGAAGCAATCCCTGGAGGGCCCTTTTCTGCCAGAAGAGATTAGACCAGCTATCAAATCTCTAAAACCTAATAATACCCCAGCCAGGACAGCCTCATGTCCTAATTTTATTAAACATTCTCTTCCATATTAGTGCCAGAAACTCACTGCACTTTTCAACCTCTGTACAGCCTCAGGGTCAGTAGCTTGCAAGATGGAGAAGCAGTTGTAGAGTTTATACCAAAAGTTGGTATATGCCAGACATTGTGCATTCTACGTCCCCAGTAGCCCTTCTAAATATTGACCCTAAACCTTTCATGAAGATCCTAGCCACTCGCCTCACTGAGGTGGTCCCCACTCTGATGCACCTGGACCAGAGTGGATTCATCCAGGGCTGCCAAGCTCACTATACCGTTCGCACATCTATTCACCTAATGGAGAAGGCATCCCTCAAGAACATACTTGCAAACAAAAGCATCCTATTGGGTTACATTCCACACTTCAGAAAATAGGCCTGGGTCCCAAGTTTGTGAGGATAATCTTCTCAAACTATGACGCCCCTCGTCCAGAACTACCTTGATCTTTCTCTTGAGTCCCTTCCTTTTGTCCAGAGGCTCCAGGCAGGGATGTCCCCTGTCACTGCTTCTATTTGCCTTCTTGATAGAACCCTTAGAATGCTTGATCTGGCAGTCTACAGCCATGAAAGGAATCAGGTTTGGCCGCAAGAGTTTAAAGTCTCCCTTAATGTCTGAGGTGTATTCCTAATGTTGGGGTCCCTGAACTCCGAACTCCCAACAGTAGTGGACTTACTTCAGACCTCTGAGACAGCCTCTGGCTTCCCAATAAAAAAATAGATATTTAATCTGATTCAAGGCTTGGCGGGAAGGCCAGACTGATGGCACAATTCCCATTTAGATGAGCCAAATCATCAGTTAAATATCTGGAAGTCTGCCTCATGCTGTCTACCAGGGAGCTCTTTCATGCCAACTACCCCCCCTTGATAGTGGTTATTATGAAAGATTTTTACTCTTGGAAAAACTTGATGTTCTCCAGACTGAGCAGAATTAATGCAGTCAAAAGCACATCCTCCTATGCCTTCTTTATTTGTTTCAGGCCCTCCTAACATGGCTAGACCTACCCTACCTGAACCCCCTCCAGTGATGTTTTATGTCCCTTTATTGGAAGGCAAAGGCTCCTAAGGTCTCCCAGAGGTCAATGACTCAATCACAGGAGCTGGGATGCCTGGCAGCTCCTAGAATTTCCCATTACTACACAGATGCCAAACTACGAGTAGTGGTGGACTGGCATATGATGAGGTCAAAGCAGAACTGAAGATGAATGGACCATCCTATAGTGCAGAGTCATCTCTGGAACTTGGTATGGCTGGACAAGTACTGACAAGTACAGACAACCTAACTGTTGGAAAATGGGTTATTGGTAAGGGCAGGTAGGTACCTACACTTAGCAATAGGCCACTAACCTCCACTAAGGTCCAGTTAGGTCTCAGTAAATTAAACCCAGCTCAACCCTTGGTAGCTTTGCAACAAGCGTCAAGGCTTAACTTAGGAGACAGAGTGTAAAGCATTCAAATATCACAAAACAGTAATTAAATAAAACACAAGAAACAGTTTAAAAATCCAAAACCAATTTATAAAAATAGATTATATTTTTATCTTTAAAATGACACCAAAACGAATAAAATCAGATAAGGGGAACCGGAGATATGAATTTTTAAAGAATTATTTTTTTTTTAGCGCCTAGAAACAAAAAGCGCCAATCGGGTCATCTGGTTGCACCTCGACCGGGGCAAAGTCAAAGTTTCAGGCCGACAGCGATGGAGCCCTGCTTGGCTACAGGCCGCGGGAGGCCTCGGTTAAAATGTTACCTTCACACTTAGCCTTTTTTTCGAAGATTTTCTTCAGCGGGACGAACCTGCCAGTCCAATCCGACCTCCTGGAGCCCTTCTCCGGATACGCAATGCTGGAATCCTTGGTGGAGATTTTTACCTTCGGACTTAGTCTTTTTTTCGAGGTGAAAATCCTTCGACCGGGGTAAAACTGGATCTTGATCCGACGTCCATGGAGCCGTTCTCGGATACGCTGGCGGGGAGGTCCCGGTCAACTTTTTACCTTCGGACTTAGGGGGTCATTCTGACCCCGGCGGTCTCAGTCCGCCGGGGCCAGGGTCGGCGGGAGCACCGCCGACAGACCGGCGGTGCCCCGCAGGGCATTCTGACCGCGGCGCTTTGGCCGCGGTCAGTGCAGGAAAACCAGCGGTCTCCCGCCGGTTTTCCGCTGCCCGTCAGAATCCTCCAAGGCGGCGCAGCATGCTGCGCCGCCTTGGGGATTCTGACACCCCCTACCGCCATCCTGTTCCTGGCGGTTCGCCCGCCAGGAACAGGATGGCGGTAGGGGGTGCCGCGGGGCCCCTGGGGGCCCCTGCAGTGCCCATGCCAATGGCATGGGCACTGCAGGGGCCCCCGTAAGAGGGCCCCACTTGTATTTCACTGTCTGCATAGCAGACAGTGAAATACGCGACGGGTGCAGTAGCACCCGTCGCACCTTCCCACTCCGCCGGCTCGATTACGAGCCGGCTTCATGGTGGGAAGGTCGTTTTCCCCTGGGCTGGCGGGCGGCCTTTTGGAGGCCGCCCGCCAGCCCAGGGGAAAACTCAAAATACCCGCCGCGGTCTTCCGACCGCGGTACGGTATTTTGGCGGCTCCCGCCGGGCGCACGGTGACCGCGCCCGGCGGGAGTCAGAATGACCCCCTTAGTCTCTTTTTCTGAGATTTTCTTTACCGGGACGAACCAGCAAAACAGGCCGGGTCGCGGTTGAGGCAAGCCGGCTAGAGTTGCCGCGGTGGGTCGGTCCCTCTATGGAGCTTTTTTACAAAAGTTGTCCAAACTTCTCCAAACTTCTGGGGCTTCTCCCAGATGTCCTTTTAAGGTTCTTTTGGGGTCCACAGCTCACCCCAAGGGTCCAGAAGTTCTGAGATGGTCCTTGGGGGTGCGGACTACAACTCCCAGAATGCACCTGGCGCAAACTCCTTTTTGGCCACTGGACAGTGGTCAGCTGGTCGCTTTCTTCAGGAGTTGGTGCAGGGGACTCTGGTTAGCAATTTTTCACCTGTAGCAAACAGGGAGTCCCTCCTTGAACCAGTTGAAGCCAGGCAAAGTCCTTCTTGTGGTGAAGCCCAAGTGTGCAGCTGGTGCAGTCCTTCTGAGTGCAGGTTCCAGGTGCAGGCCAGGGGTCCAGCAGGGCAGTCCTTCTTCTCCTTTGGTTCTTCCTTGTTGGAATCTGATGGGGATCTGAGGTGTGGGTGCAGGTCTGCCAGTTTTATTCTTGCTCCTGGGTGAAAAGCAGGGGGGTCCTGGTTCTCCAATCAGGTGCAAGGTCCTACCCCTGTGATGACCACTTCCTGGGAAGTGTGGCAAAAATCAATCCCAGGAAGCAACATTCTCTAAAAATCCATCATGGCTGAATCTGATTTCTGGAGGTTACATCTGGCTGAGCCCACCCACTGGTGTGGCTAAAAATCATAAACACACTCCTCTGCTGCCCTCTCCTAATCTAATCAAGGGAGCACGTAGTTGTCTGGGGTTGCAGGATGTAGGGGTGTTGCTGGTTGCTCCAAATGTCCTTCTCTGCCTTTGAAGACCAGTTTGGCAGCCCTCCCCCTTCCTGCCTCACCATCTGCTGAGGGGAGATTCCCTCCCACAGGCACATTCCTTTGTGTGAAGCCAGGCCACTTCACACCTCATCAAGGCAGCTTGGCCAAGGTACTAGAGCTGGCCAATCAGAGCACAGCAGCAAAAACAATGCAGGGCTGAAATGGGCAACTTTTCAGGTAAAGTTTAAAACTCTTTACCTGAACAAGTTATATTAAATCCAACAACTGGAAGTTATGGGATTTATTACAACAATTAATTTGATACCAAATTCTTGGTATGCATCATTTAAGGAGACTTTAAAAATTAAAATAAAGTCTCCCCATTCTAGCCTATGAAGGCCATTTACTACAATGAGGGAAAAACGAATTTGGCTGTTTTTACCTCACCAGGGCTTATTAAACTATTTTTTATAAAGTCCCTGCTTATAGTTACATGCCACCCAGCCCTAGGGGCACATACGGCACATCTTAGGGGTGACTTATATGTACAAATAAGGCAGTTTGAGACTTTGGAACTACTTTTAATTCCAAAGTCGAATTTGCATATAACTTTAATTTACAAGCAGCCAGCAAGGCAGGCCTGCCTTTAAAATGACACTGGGCACCTCAGCAGTGCACCTATGGGTGCACTACCTATGTCGTGGTCCCTAAACCTACATGCCCTACCATATACTAGGGACTTATAGGTAGGTTAACTTAGCCAATTATAATTAGCCTAATTTGCACATCCATTTTACACAGAACACTGGCCCTGGGACTGGTAAGCAGTACCCAGGGCACAGCCAAGAGTCAGTAACCACCAGTACCTGTCCAAAAAGTGTGGGGGTGACCAGGGCAAAAAGGAGGACTTTCCTACACTGCCCCCCCCCCCAGATGAAAGGTGATGGGTACTAACCTACACCCTGGTAGTCCTCATCAGCTAAGTGGAAAAACCTGGAAAGGCCATCTGCATTGGCATGGGCAGTCCCAGGTCTGTGCTCCACTGTGATGTCCATCCCCTGTAGGGAAATGGACCACCTTAACAGTTTTGGGTTCTCCCCCCTCATCTGCATCAACCATCTGAGAGGTCTGTGGTCAGTTTGTACACGGAAGTGAGTGCCAAACAAGTAAGGCCTCAACTTCTTCAGGGACCAGACCACAGCAAAGGCCTCCCTCTCAATGTCACTCCATCTTTTCTCTCTGGGGAGTAGTCGCCTGCTGATGAAGGCAACTGGTTGATCTTGGCCCTCTTCATTAACTTGTGCTAACACTGCCCAAATCCCTTCCTCTGAAGCATCTGTTTGCACTATAAACTCCTTGCTATAGTCAGGGGCCAGTAACACTGGTGCTGAACACATAGCCTGTTTTAGGGTGTCAAAAGCTTTCTGACACTCTGGGGTCCAAATGACCTTCTTGGGCTGTTTCTTGGAGGTAAGCTCAGTCAGAGGGGCCACTATGGTCCCATAATTCTGAACAAACCTCCGGTAGTACCCAGTCAGGCCAAGAAAGGCCCTGACCTGAGTCTGGGTTTTAGGAGCCTCCCAATCCAGGATAGTCTGGATCTTGGGCTGGAGAGGTTGTACATGGCCTCCACCAACAAGGTGGCCCAGGTACACAACTGAGCTTTGCCCTATCTGGCACATGCTTGCCTTGATAGTCAGGCCTGCTTGAAGCAGGGCCTGAAGCACTTCCTTCAGGTGGAACAGGTGGTCCTCCCAGGTGGAACTAAATACAGCTATATCATCCAGATAAGCTGCACTGAAAGATTCCAACCCAGACAGGACTCTATTCACCAACCGTTGGAAGGTGGCAGGAGCATTTTTCATGCCAAAGGGCATCACCTTGAACTGAATGTGGCCCTCTGGTGTGGAAAATGCTGACCTCTCCTTAGCTCCTGGACTTAAGGCAATCTGCCAGTATCCTGAGGTCAGATCAAACGTGCTCAGGAATTTGGCAGCCCCCAACCTATCAATGAGCTCATCAGCTCTAGTTATGGGGTGAGCATCAGTCCTAGTGACTGCGTTTAGACCTCTGTAGTCCACACAAAATCTCAATTCTTTCTTCCCACCTTGGGGATTAGGTTTGGGCACCAGTACCACTGGACTGGACCAAGGACTGTCAGAGGGCTCAATTACCTTGAGCTCCAACATCTTAGCCACTTCAGCTTTGATGTTGGCCTTGACCTGGTCAGACAGCCTGTGCAGCTTGTTCATGACAGGCAAGCTGTCACCAGTGTCAACGTCATGGACACACCAATTGGTGAGTCCAGGGGTCAGGGAGAACAGACTAGCAAACTGTTCCAAAACTTGTTTGCAGTCTTTTTGTTGCTGGTCTGTCAACTTGGGAGAGAGTACCACTCCCTCCACTGACCCATCTTGTGCATTTGAGGACAGGAGGTCTGACAGAAGTTCACTCTCCTCCTCCTTCCCATCATCAGTGACCATCAGCATGGTCATGTCTGCCCTGTCCTGGTGGGGTTTCAGCCTGTTAACATGCAGGATCCTATGAGGATTCCTGGGGGTGCCAAGGTCCCCGAAGTAGGTGACCTCACCCTTTTTCTCCAGAATTGGATAGGGCCCAGTCCATTTGGCCTGATTTGCCCTAGGAGCCATGGGCTCCAAAACCCACACCAGTTGTCCTGGGTGATACTCAGGCATGGTAGCCTTCTGATCATGCCAGAGCTTCATGAGCTCCTGACTGGCCTCCAGGTTTCTGCTTTCCTTCTTCATGTACTCAGCCATGCGTGACCGCAGGCCCAGCACATAATCTAGCACATTCTCCTTGGAATCTCTGAGAGGCTTTTCCCAAGGCTCTCTCACCAAGCACAATGGGCCTCATACAGGGTGCCCAAACAGTAACTCAAAGGGGCTGAATCCAACCCCCTTCTGTGGCACCTCTCTGTAGGCAAACAGCAGGCATGGGAGGAGAACATCCCATCTCCTCCTGAGTTTGTCAGACAAACCCATGATCATGCCCTTCAGGGTCTTATTAAATCTTTCCACCAGACCATTGGTCTGTGGATGATAGGGGGTGGTGAACTTATAAGTAACACCACACTCATACGACATGGCTTTCAGATAGGCTGACATAAAGTTTGTGCCCCTATCTGAGACCACCTCCTTTGGGAACCCCACTCTGGTGAACACACCAAGTAGGGCCCTAGCCACTGTGGGAGCAGTGACTGTCCGGAGGGGTATTGCCTCAGGGTACCTGGTGGCATGGTCCACAACCACCAAAATGTACCTGTTACCTGAGGCAGTTGGTGGGTCTAGGGGACCAACAATGTCAATCCCCACCCGCTAAAAGGGAGTCCCAACCACTGGCAGTGGTATCAAGGGAGCCTTTGGCTTGCCCCCTGTCTTGCCACTGGATTGGCAGGTGACACAGGAGCTGCAAAACTCCTTGACTTTTTCTGACACTTGGGGCCAATAAAAATGGTTGACCAGCCTGTTCCAGGTCTTGGTCTGTCCTAAATGTCCAGCTAAGGGGATATCATGGCTTAAGGTAAGGAGGAATTCTCTATACTTCTGGGGGACCACTACTCTCCTGGTGGCCCCTGGTTTGAGGGCCCTTGCCTCAGTGTAGAGAACTCCATCCTCCCAGTAAACCTTGTGGGTCCCACTGGTATCCCCTTGTTCTTGCCTGGCAGCAGTCTGCCTCAGGCCCTCAAGAGTGGGACACTCTCTTTGTCCCTGGCACAACTCTTCTCTGGTGGGCCCACCTGCCCCTTGCAGTTCTGCCAAGTCAGGCAGAGCTTGCAGGGGAAGTGTCCCTCCCTCAGAGATCAGATCCTCCCCCTCAGGGTTGGATTCCTCCTGACCCTCTGTACTTGTAGCGGCTGGCAAGCCAGACCCAGTGCCCTTTCTCTTCTTCTTGGAGGCTTGGCCCATTGTTCCAGGGTCCAAGTGTCCAGCACTTCCCTGGTGTGCTGCCTGTGACCTGGTCACAGCACACACCCATTCAGGGATGTCCAGCATCTGTGCATGGACCCTTCTCTCCATCTCTGACCATTCAGATGCTTCAAGATCATTTCCCAGCAGACACTCTACTGGGAGGGCAGGAGCTACAGCTACCTTCTTAGGGCCAGTCACACCTCCCCATTCCAGCCTCACCATGGCCATGGGATGGAGTTTGGTTCTGCTATCTGCATAAGTCACTTGGTGGAAGACACCAGGTAAGACCTGTTCTGGAGAAACCAGCTTCTCTGTGACCATTGTCACACTGGCTCCTGTATCTCTCAGAGCTTCCATCTCAGTCCCATTGACTTTAGGCCTCTGCCTATACCTCTCCATGCTGGGAGGTAAGGTGGCCATAGTTGCAATGTCCACCCCACCCACGGATACTAAGGTGACCTCTGTGTACCCTGATCCCAGCCCTGGGCCAACTTCCACCCCCAACCCTACACTAGCAATCCCCTGGGATTGCCCACCAGTGGGGGGCTTCTTGGAGCAGATAGCATCTCCTCTTTTGTGTCCAGGTTGATGACACTCAAAACACTTGCCGGCCTTAGCAAGCTCCTGAAACTTTCCTGCTTTAGCAGGATCATAATTCTTTCCCTGATACCCTTTCCCCTTAGAAATGGAATGGCTCGGGGCTCCCCCACCCTGAGGTTTTGGGGACTCTTGTGAGGACTCCTTGGGCTTTTTATCATCTTTCCCTTGGTTCTTCCCCTGAGAAGAACCATGTCCTCCCTTTTTCTGATCAACCCCTGGGGGTTTCTGGTTAACCCTAGTTCTTAACCAGTCATCTGCTGCCTCCCCTAGCTCTCTGGGGTTGGTCAACTTAGAGTCAACTATATACTGGCGGAGCTTCTCTTGGACACAATTGGTTAGAAGGTGCTCCCTCATAATCAAATTGTACAGCCCCTCAAAGGTACTTACCTTGTTGCCCTGTATCCAGCCCTCCAGTGCTCTTACTGAAATGTCCACAAAGTTCACCCAGGACTGGGTGCTTGTCTTTTGGGTGTCCCTAAACTTGAGCCTATACTGCTCTGGGGTCAGACCAAACTTTTTAGTCAAGCATCTCTTCATACTGGGGTATGAGTCTGCCTCCTCCCCCCTCAAGGTTAGGAGTCTATCTCACCCAGAGTTGGGAACCAACTCCCAAAGAAGTGAACCCCAGTACTGAGGCTTGACTCTCCTCATCTGGAGGGCCCTCTCAAAGGCCCCCAGCCACTTATCTATATCATCCCCCTCTACATAGGCAGGAACCACCCCTTTGGGTAATCTGGGGCAAAACCCCCCACCCAGGGACACCTCAGCTTCTTTGTCGCTGCCACCATCTCTTTTCTCTTCCCTTGCCCACTTTTTCTTTTCTAGGGCCAGCTTCTCTGCCTCCAAAGCTATGAATGCTAGCTGGGCCTCCAGCTCTCTTTCCCTGAGGGACAGGTTCTCTCCTCCTGAAGGGACCCCATTCCCCCAACTAGCTTTGGGTCTGCCCCTAGTGACTGTATGTAATGAGGACCGGTCTTCCTCATCCTCACTTAGGCTCAGATGCCCTACCTCCCCTGAGTGGTTAGATCTAGCATCCTCCCCCACTTCTCCCTCCTCTGGAGCTTCCTCTGGGTCTACCTCTTGGGCCTCAGCCCATGCTGTCAGGGATTTGATCAGGACATGCTTCCTGAGGTCAGTGGTTGCAGGCAACCCTCTTTCAGTACACAACCCCCTAAGCTGGACTACTGTCAGTGTGGGTAGGCTAGCCAGATCAAGCTCCATGGTTCCCTAGTTTTGTGTCAACAAAAACTTTTTGCAAAAATTGGAAACAAGAATTTAAAAAAATCACAAAAATTCAATAATTGAAATTAATCCAAATTAAAAATTGAAAACAATGTTTGCACTAGGACAATTTAAAGGATTTTTAATTTGTTTTACTTAAAACTGTAACGTGATACTGAACACAAGTACAGGATCCCACCACTGCTCACCAAAAATGTTGGAAAATGGGTTATTGGTAAGGGCAGGTAGGTACCTACACTTAGCAATAGGCCACTAACCTCCACTAAGGTCCAGTTAGGTCTCAGTAAATTAAACCCAGCTCAACCCTTGGTAGCTTGGCAACGAGCGTCAAGGCTTAACTTAGGAGACAGAGGGGGTCATTCTGACCCTGGCGGCCGGTGACCGCCAGGGTCACCGACCACGGGAGCACCGGCAACAGGCTGGCGGTGCTCCCAAAGGCATTCTGACCGCGGCGGTTCAGCCGCGGTCAGAAAGGGTAAACCGGCGGTCTTCCGCCGGTTTACCGCTGCCCCATTGAATCCTCCATGGCGGCGGAGCGCGCTCCACCGCCATGGGGATTCAGACACCCCCTACCGCCATCCTGTTCATGAGGATGGCGGTAGGGGGTGCCGCGGGGCCCTGGGGGCCCCTGCAGTGCCCATGCCAATGGCATGGGCACTGCAGGGGCCCCCATAAGAGGGCCCCACAAAGTATTTCAGTGTCTGCTTTGCAGACACTGAAATACGCGACGGGTGCAACTGCACCCGTCGCACCCCTGCAACTACGCGGGCTCAATTCTGAGCCGGCGTCCACGTTGCAGGGGCATTTCCGCTGGGCCGGCGGGCGCTCTTTTGGAGAGCGCCCGCCGGCCCAGCGGAAATGTTTGAATGGCCGCCGCGGTCTTTTGACCGCGGTGCGGTCATTTGTCGGCGGTACCTTGGCGGACGGCCTCCGCCGTCCGCCAAGGTCTGAATTACCCCCAGAGTGTAAAGCATTCAAATATCACAAAACAGTAATTAAATAAAACACAGGAAACAGTTTAAAACTCCAAAACCAATTTATAAAAATAGATTATATTTTTATCTTTAAAATGACACCAAAACGAATAAAATCAGATAAGGGGAACCGGAGATATGAATTTTTAAAGAATTGTTAATTTTTTAGGGCCTAGAAACAAAAAGCGCCAATCGGGTCATCTGGTTGCACTTCGACGGGGGCAAAGTCAAAGTTTCAGGCCGACCGCGATGGAGTCCTGCTCGGCTACAGGCCGCGGGAGGCCTCGGTTAAAATGTTACCTTCACACTTAGGCGGTCATTCCTACCTTGGCGGGCGGCGGTCGCCGCCCGCCTGGCGGGAACCGCCAGAAGACCGTACCGCGGTCAAAAGACCGCAGTGGTCATTCTGTCTTTCCCGCTGGGCTGGCGGGCGACCGCCAAAAGGCCGCCCGCCCGCCCAGCGGGAAAGCACCAGCAACGAGGAAGCCGGCTCCGAATGGAGCCGGCGGAGTTGCTGGTGTGCGACGGGTGCAGTTGCACCCGTCGCGATTTTCAGTGTCTGCCAAGCAGACACTGAAAATCAATGTGGGGCCCTGTTAGGGGGCCCCTGCAGTGCCCATGCCAGTGGCATGGGCACTGCAGGGGCCCCCAGGGTCCCCACGACACCCGTTCCCGCCAGCCAGGTTCTGGCGGTGAAAACCGCCAGAACCAGGCTGGCGGGAAGGGGGTCAGAATCCCCATGGCGGCGCTGCTTGCAGCGCCGCCGTGGAGGATTCACAGGGGCAGCGGGAAGCCGGCGGGAAACCTCCGGCTTCCCTTTTCTGTCAGAATAGCCCCAGAAGCACTGCCAGCCTGTTGGCGGTGCTTCCTCCGTCCCCTACCCTGGCGGTCTCGGACCGCCAGGGTAGGAATGACCCCCTTAGTCTTTTTTTCGAAGATTTTCTTCAGCGGGACGAACCTGCCAGTCCAATCCGACCTCCTGGAGCCCTTCTCCGGATACGCAATGCTGGAATCCTCAGTGGAGATTTTTTCCTTCGGACTTAGTCATTTTTTCGAGGTGAAAATCCTTCGACCGGGGTAAACCTGGATCTTGATCCGACGTCCATGGAGCCGTTCTCGGACACGCTGGCGGGGAGGTCCCGGTCAACTTTTTACCTTCGGACTTAGTCTCTTTTTCGGAGATTTTCTTTACCTGGACGAACCAGCAAATCAGGCCGGGTCGCGGTTGAGGCAAGCCGGCTAGAGTTGCCGTGGCGGGTCGGTCCCTCTATGGAGCTTTTTTACAAAAGTTGTCCAAACTTCTCCAAACTTCTGGGGCTTCTCCCAGATGTCCTTTTAAGGTTCTATTGGGCTCCACAGCTCACCCCAAGGGTCCAGAAGTTCTGAGATGGTCCTTGGGGGGTGCGGACTACAACTCCCAGAATGCACCTGGCGCAAACTCCTTTTTGGCCACTGGACAGTGGTCAGCTGGTCGCTTTCTTCAGGAGTTGGTGCAGGGGACTCTGGTTAGCAATTTTTCACCTGTAGCAAACAGGGAGTCCCTCCTTGAACCAGTTGAAGCCAGGCAAAGTCCTTCTTGTGGTGAAGCCCAAGTGTGCAGCTGGTGCAGGTTCCAGGTGCAGGCCAGTGGTCCAGCAGGGCAGTCCTTCTTCTCCTTTGGTTCTTCCTTGTTGGAATCTGATGGGGATCTGAGGTGTGGGTGCAGGTCTGCCAGTTTTATCCTTGCTCCTGGGTGAAAAGCAGGGGGGTCCTAGTTCTCCAATCAGGTGCAGGGTCCTTCCCCCTGTGATGACCACTTCCTGGGAAGTGTGGCAAAAATCAATCCCAGGAGGCAACATTCTCTAAAAACCCATCATGGCTGAATCTGATTTTTGGAGGTTACATCTGGATGAGCCCACCCACTGGTGTGTCTAAAAATCATAAACACACCCCTCTCCTGCCCTCTCCTAATCTATTCAAGGGGGCACCTAGTTGTCTGGGGTTGCAGGATGTGGGGGTGTTTCTGGTTGCTCCAAATGTCCTTCTCTGCCTTTGAAGACCAGTTTGGCAGCCCTCCCCCTTCCTGCCTCACCATCTGCTGAGGGGAGATTCCCTCCCACAGGCACATTCCTTTGTGTGAAGCCAGGCCACTTCACACCTCATCAAGGCAGCTTGGCCAAGGTACTAGAGCTGGCCAATCAGAGCACAGCAGCAAAACAATGCAGGGCTGAAATGGGAAACTTTTCAGGTAAAGTTTAAAACTCTTTACCTGAACAAGTTATATTAAATCCAACAACTGGAAGTTGTGGGATTTATTACAACAATTAATTTAATACCAAATTCTTGGTATGCATCATTTAAGGAGACTTTAAAAATTAAAATAAAGTCTCCCCATTCTAGCCTATGAAGGCCATTTACTACAATGAGGGGAAAACGAATTTGGCTGTTTTTACCTCACCAGGGCTTATAAAACTATTTTTATAAAGTTCCTGCTTATAGTTACATGGCACCCAGCCCTAGGGGCACATAGGGCACATCTTAGGGGTGACGTATATGTAAAAATAAGGCAGTTTGAGACTTTGGAACTACTTTTAATTCCAAAGTTGAATTTGCATATAACTTTAATTTAAAAGCAGCCAGCAAGGCAGGCCTGCCTTTAAAATGACACTGGGCACCTCAGCAGTGCGGTGCACTACCTATGCCGTGGTCCCTAAACCTACATGCCCTACCATATACTAGGGACTTATAGGTAGGTTAACTTAGCCAATTATAATTAGCCTAATTTGCATATCCATTTTACACAGAGCACTGGCCCTGGGACTGGTAAGCAGTACCCAGGGCACAGCCAAGAGTCAGTAACCACCAGTACCTGTCCAAAAAGTGTGGGGGTGACCAGGGCAAAAAGGAGGACTTTCCTACACTAACACATTTATAAGTTCCCTGGTATCCACCACTCTTAAAACATAGGATATGTATGTACAGTTGCGGGGTCTGGTGACCTACCTGTCCTCCTACACCACCAACCACTACAATCAGGTTTTTACACCAGCGCTGGGGGTCCAATCTTTTCACAAATAGGGGGAGGGCGGCTGTAAAATGATCTCTGGCATCTACAATAACACAATCCCCAAGTCCTTCCTGCACTGTAAAGCATCATCTAAGTCTGAGATGCTCGAGTATGCTCACATTTGGTACTGGGTGATGCACCCTTCGATTCCAGCTTGGCCTCCAGGGTAAAAAATCCTTTGAAAGAATATTTTCTTAACTATTGGGTATTCAGGGAATGATCCCCATCCTCTATAAACTCCTAATTACGCACAAATCTAAACAGAGAAGGAAGAGTTCTTGGGATTATGGGATGTAATGAAGCGATGAGAAAGACTGAGCAGAGATCTACACTCCTCTCCTATCTCCAACCTGGGGAGACATGGAGGGATGGACAAATATATGGATTTGGAGGCTGGTTAGATTTCCTTCTTGTGACATTTTATTAGGCCACTTTATAACTCATATATAATAGGATGAACTGAGGATTTCCTTTCGTCCAGATCTCTCTTAGTAATCAAGGAATGCGGTAAGTAAATGTTCCCAATAGGCATTAATTATTCCCTACCGTAGGAAACAAGTGAAAAAACACCTCAGACCCAAGTGGTAGGAACGTCACCTCTTTTACACCAGTGCCTTAGAAATTACCCCGAACTGGGCTGTGATAGCGGGGTCACCAATATATCACCTCTTCCTCCATGCCACTTACTTCAATTAATAAGGTAAAATGTACTCTTTAGGAGTTTTTTATGGCCGGTTTAACTGCTTTTGCAACCAGAGTAACCCACCCACTCACTTCACACAAATGAAAATATAAAAAAAAGGCAAGAACCACATGTTGCTCAAAGGAATGGAGATGAAAGAGTGCGTGGCCTCAGCTGGTTCTCCTGAGGGTATAATCCATGTGAATTATACTGTAAAACACCCAACATATATCCATTAACCCCTTCGCTGCCAGGCCTTTTCCCCCTCCTGTGCCAGGCCTTTTTTTGCCTATTTGGGGCAGTTCGCGCTTAGGCCCTCATAACTTTTTGTCCACATAAGCTAACCAAGCCAAATTTGCGTCCTTTTTTTCCAACATCCTAGGGATTCTAGAGGTACCCAGACTTTGTGGGTTCCCCTGAAGGAGGCCAAGAAATTGGCCAAAATACAGTGAAAATTTCGTTTTTTTCAAAAAAATTGGAAAAAGTGGCTGCAGAAGAAGGCTTGTGGTTTTTCCCCTGAAAATGGCATCAACAAAGGGTTTGCGGTGCTAAACTCAGCAGCTTCCCAGCTTTCAGCAACAGGCAGACTTGAATCAGAAAACCCAATTTTTCAACACAATTTTGGCATTTTACTGGGGCATACCCCATTTGTGCAATTTTTTGTGCTTTCAGCCTCCTTCCAGTCAGTGACAGGAATGGTCATGAAACCAATGCTGGATCCCAGAAACCTAAACATTTCTGAAAAGTAGACAAAATTCTGAATTCAGCAAGGGGTCATTTGTGTAGATCCTACAAGGGTTTCCTACAGAAAATAACAGCTGAAAAAGAAAAATATTGAAATTGAGGTGAAAAAAACATCAATTTTTCTCTACGTTTTACTCTGTAACATTTCCCTGCAATGTCAGATTATCGAAAGCAATATACCTCTGGTTGCGGGGATATATAGGGTTTGTAGGTTCATCAAGAACCCGAGGAACCCAGAGCCAATAAATGAGCTGCACCCTGCAGTGCGTTTTCATTCATTACCGGGTATACAGCAATTCATTTGCTGAAATATAAGGAGTAAAAAATTGCTATCAAGAAAACCTTTGCATTTCCAAAAAGGGCACAAGATAAGGTGTTGAGGAGCAGTGATTATTTGCACATCTCTGAATTCCGGGGTGACCATAGTAGCACGTGAATTACAGGGAATTTCTCAAATAGATGTCTTTTTTACACACACTCCTATATTTGGAAGGAAAAAATGTAAAGAAAGACAAGGGGCAATTGTACTTCTTTTGCTAATCTATGTTCCCCCAAGTCTCCCGATAAAAATGGTACCTCACTTGTGTGGGTAGGCCTAGCGCCCGCGACAGGATATGCCCCAAAACACAACGTGGACACATCACAGAAAACAGAGCTGTTTTTAGCAAAGTGACTACCTGTAGATTTTGGCCTCTAGCTCAGCCGCCACCTAGGGAAACCTACCAAACCTGTGCATTTCTGAAAACTAGAGACCTAGGGGAATCCAAGGAGGGGTGACTTGTGTGGCTCGGACCAGGTTCTGTTACCCAGAATCCTTTGCAAACCTCAAAATTTGGCTAAAAAAACACATGTTCCTCACATTTCTGTGGCAGAAAGTTCTGGAATCTGAGAGGAGCCACAAATTTCCTTCCACCCAGCGTTCCCCCACGTCTCCCGATAAAAATGATACCTCACTTGTGTGGGTAGGCCTAGCACCCGCGACAGGATATGCCCCAAAACACAACGTGGACACATCACAGAAAACAGAGCTGTTTTTAGCAAAGTGACTCCCTGTAGATTTTGGCCTCTAGCTCAGCCGCCACCTAGGGAAACCTACCAAACCTGTGCATTTCTGAGAACTAGAGACCTAGGGGAATCCAAGGAGGGGTGACTTGTGTGGCTCGGACCAGGTTCTGTTACCCAGAATCCTTTGCAAACCTCAAAATTTGGCTAAAAAAACACATGTTCCTCACATTTCTGTGGCAGAAAGTTCTGGAATCTGAGAGGAGCCACAAATTTCCTTCCACCCAGCGTTCCCCCATGTCTCCCGATAAAAATGATACCTCACTTGTGTGGGTAGGCCTAGCGCCCGCGACAGGATATGCCCCAAAACACAACGTGGACATATCACAGAAAACAGAGCTGTTTTTAGCAAAGTGACTACCTGTAGATTTTGGCCTCTAGCTCAGCCGCCACCTAGGGAAACCTACCAAACCTGTGCATTTCTGAAAACTAGAGACCTAGGGGAATCCACGGAGGGGTGACTTGCGGGGCTCGGACCAGGTTCTGTTACCCAGAATCCTTTGCAAACCTCAAAATTTGGCTAAAAAAACACATGTTCCTCTCATTTCGGTGACAGAAAGTTCTGGAATCTGAGAGGAGCCACAAATTTCCTTCCACCCAGCGTTCCCCTAAGTCTCTCGATAAAAATGGTGCCTCACTTCTGTGGGTAGGCCTAGCGCCCACGAAAGGAAATGGCCCAAAACACAACATGGACACAACATATTTTTTCACAGAAAACAGAGGTGTTTTTTGCAAGGTCGCTCCCCCTGCGTGACATTGGCGCCAAAAAACAAATCCCAGGTGCCTAGTGGTTTCTACCCCCTTGGGGGCAGATTGACCTAAAATCGGCCAATCTGCCCCCAAGGGGGGCAGAAATGGCCTAAATACAAGTTGCCCCCCAGGGGAGCGACCCTTGC
This sequence comes from Pleurodeles waltl, assembly GCF_031143425.1. Lineage (NCBI taxonomy): Eukaryota > Metazoa > Chordata > Amphibia > Caudata > Salamandridae > Pleurodeles > Pleurodeles waltl. Next base: position 1,131,616,208 of record NC_090448.1, read on the forward strand.
CTGATGGGTCGCTCCCCATCTCGAAAAAAAAAAAAAAAAAAAACACAAAAAAAATAAATTGCCCTGGTGCCCTGAGGGTTCTGCCCCCCTCTGGGGGCAGTTCGGCCTGATAATAGGCCGATCTGCCCCTAGGGGGGGCAGAAATGGCCTAAAATAAATTTGACCCCCCCAACCCCCACCCCCCCCCCCGGGAGCGACCCTTGCCTATGGGGTCGCTCCCCCTGCGTGACATTGGCGCCAAAAAACAAATCCCCGGTGCCTAGTGGTTTCTGACCCCTTGGGGGCAGATTGACCTAAAATCGGCCAATCTGCCCCCAGGGGGGCAGAAATGGTGTAAATACAATTTGCCCCCCCCCAGGGGAGCGACCCTTGCCTGATGGGTCGCTCCCCATCTCTAAAAAAACTAACAAACAAAAAAAAAACCACAAAAAAAAAACTTGCCCTGGCGCCTATAGGTTTCTGCCCCCCCTGGGGGCAGATCGGCCTAATAATAGGCCGATGTTCCCCCAGGGGGGGCAGAAATGGCCTAAAATAAATTGCCCTCCCCCCCAGGGAGCGACCCTTGCCTAAGGGGTCGCTCCCTTTGCGTGAAATTCACGCAAAGAAAAAACTCCCTGGTGTCTAGTGGTTTCTACCCCCCTTGGGGGCAGATTGGCCTCATTAAAATAGGCCAATCTGCCCCCAAGGGGGGCAGAAATGGCCAAAATATAATTTTACCCCAAGGGGAGCGACCCTTGCCTAAGGGGTCGCTCCCCACCCAAAAAAATAAAATAACACATAAAAAAAAACAAAAAAAAAAATGGTCCCTGGTGCCCTAGAGGTTTCTGCCCCCCCTGGGGGCAGATCGGCCTAATAGTAGGCCGATCTGCCCCCAGGGGGGGCAGAAAAGGCCTTCCAGAAAAAATGCCCCCCATGGGAGCGACCCTTGCCCAAGGGGTCGCTCCCTTTTGTCAATATCATAAAAATAAAAAAAATCCCTGGTGTCTAGTGGGGTTTCAAAAGCCGGATTGCAAGCAATCCGGCTTTTGAAACCCTCGGAGAGACTTCAAAGGGAAGGAAATACTTTTCCTTCCCTTTGAAGCCCCTCCGGGCCTCCCCGGTGATTGAAAGAGAAATGCTTTTGCATTTCTTTTTCAATCGCGCTGGAAGCAGAGCATCCAGCGCGACGAGGGAGGCCCCTGTGACACATCAGCGCGCGCTGACGTCACAGGGGGGGGTGGGGGGGGCAGGGGTGGAAGGGGAAGGTCTTCCCCTTCCATCCCCGCCTTGGGGGGGGAGGGGAGGTGCACGGGGGGCGCGCTAGTGCACCCCCAAGTTCCCCTGTGCCATGGACGAGATGATCTCGTCCAAGGCACAGGGGAACTGTAGCCTTGGACGAGATCATCTCGTCCAAGGCACCCAAGAGGTTAAACAAACATGGCCTTCCCTCCCCACAAAATTCACTCACCGCACTACCTGTGGCCGGCATGCAAGCCTCCTTTGGTGGCATCCACCACTGCTCTGTCTACATCTCTGGGGGATCGTCGAGGTCATTCGGCACTGTGATACCAGCTCCCACTTCTCCTGCTGTGCTGTCTCCTCCTCCGTCTGGGACATCCTGCAGGCTCCCTTCAGGCTAATACTGTCGGCTTCCCATGGTGTCTTGCTCCATCTCTGCGTCCTTCTCTGGATCCTCCTGCGTGCTGGGTTCCGTCAAGCTTTTTGATGTGATTGACCTGGGGTCCATGAAGGCCAAGTCCTTCCTCAGTGTTTGTGAATCTTTTTCCTGGTCCAACTCCTTCACTAACCTGTTGTTCTTTTTTGTTTGCCTTTCAGGTTCGTATGATTTCTCAGGAGCAGCAAGGAGAGGAATATTTTGTGGGAATCGGTGAGAGAGTTTCTCACAGTAGGGAAATACATTACAGAGTTTGGTATGAACGGCATTACATCAACCACAACGGCACAGCTTGTATTCACATGTTTCTCCTAGATGCTGGAGGGGGTGCAGAGCATTTGCGAGGTAGTTCATATATTGTGGGACTGCCCAGTGCTTTTTTTCTTTTTGGAAGGAGGTATCCAAATTAATACATATGGTCTTGAACTATCTGATTCCTTCAATGGCAGAGGTGATGCTTCTGGGCCTTAGACCAACAGACTTTGGAGCAATGACGAATCACGTATAGAACATGTTCCGTCAGCGCTCAAGAGCTGTGGAACTGGCTAAAGCCCACAACTGGAAAAAGCAGAGTGTCCAGCACTCACCCAGTGATACCATGCACATGCTGGTGGAAAGGGTGCATCGGGGGCCCACTCGGGCCCCTGCACTGCCCATGCACTTGGCATGGGCAGCCGTTGCGCTTTCCACTGGCTGAATTATGAGCAGTGGAAAGCGTGACAGGTGCTGCTGCACCCGCTGCACCGCCACATTGCCGCCGGCGTCAATGTTAGGGCCCTGTTCACCACAGGGCTGGCGGGCAGAAACACTGTTTCTGCCCGTTGGCCTTGCGGTGATTCTTAATAGGGCCGGCAGTGTTCAGGCCATATAGGTGGCCTGATGGTAGGACGATGTTTGACAGGCGGCCTCCGCTGCCCGCCAAACTCGTAATGGAGGCCTTTAGTTTTCCTTACTAATACTCCTGACATTAGAGGTTCTCTATACGTGTGTCTACGTTGCCTTCATTATTCTTTGGATACTACTCTTTGGGTGTACACTGTGGTGTGGTTTACCCGTGAAATTGGGGTTGGACGAAGGCAGGGGATGAATGGTGGCTACAGGGACCAAGATTATATGACACTCAACAGGTATCTTCTATTGCAGGGATAATGCACTTTCCGTAACCATCTTTTACATACTACTTATGTCAAAGTGTATTTTTAAAACCTTTATGGGCCTGCCATAGGTCCCCTCGACTCCCGTTAATGTTCATAAAAAGAGTTAAACAAAAGATGCTCCTGGAATTCAAAATATAAAAAGAAACCTTACTGAAAATATATCCAAGATAATTTCCTTTTTAAAAATAAATAAATAAATATGAAAAAAAGGAAAGGCTTCCACAGCGACCAAGACAACTTTAAAAACACAATATACTGGTAGTCACATTAAACACAAGTCAAACAAAATGCAAACCATATAACAATTATTTAAAAACATCACTCACATACTAAATAAAACTATTAAAAGGAACTACACTTCATATACTACAATAAGCACCTGACTCTGAAACACAACCTAACACTAAAGTACACTACCACTACAACCCAATAAACTACTCTACACTTACTACCTCTTCTCACATCTCTCCTGTCCCCAGAACCCTAAATAATAACTTAAAGTGGTCTCACCTTGCTGTAGACCAACAACAAGGAAGCACTCCTGACTGGAACCATAATTGGTGAACAATAATATTGTTCCTGGGCAGATGGGCTGGTGCTGGTGGTGGCCTCCTGGGCAGCTGGGCTGATGCTGGCGGTGGCCTCCTGGGCAGCGGGGATGATGGCGGTCTTCTCCGCCGTGAAGCTCTTCCCAGACTTGCCGGGTTTCTTGTGGCCCTTCCCCACCTTGGAAGGTGTCACAGCTGACTCCACACTCCCAATGGGACACCTGGGAGCGGCTTTGGTGGCTGGAGTCTTCACCTTCTCCAGCCGGGCACCGGCCAACTTCTGATGCTTCACAGGTGGGGGACTGTCTGTGCTGTGGCTCCGTGCCACACTGGCTGCCCTGGTGGCCAGTGCACTCCAGATTCCGGTGACTACAGGCACCACTGGTCCCGGAGATGTTGTGGCTGAGGTGCTAGTTCGGGACCTATGAGACGGACGGGGTGGGGGAGGTGTGGGAAAGAGGTCAAGGTTGGACAGGAAAAGTTTTTCGGACACACTGGGACGGGTAGCTGGAGGGGGTTTGGGAGTGGAGGAAGAGGTGGTGGTTGTAGGAGGTGTACGTTTGGTGACTTTGGGTGAAGGTGCATGCGCTGGAGGCTGTTGTGAGGTGGATGACTGTTGGTTGGGTGTGTGCCTTCATTTGTGTATCTTGGGAAGGGGGGTCACAGACACACTGGGATAGGACACAGGGGACGTGTGAATGGTAGTGGGGGTGGTGACTGCACGTGACCGGGGTGTGGTGGTGGGTGTGCTGGAGAGGGACGTAGTGGCTGTAGAGGTAGTGCATGCAGGTGTGAGTGTAGACGAGACTGGGAGGGAGGAGGGAGACGAGGAGGAGGGGGACACAGTGGAGGCAGTGGATGTTGGTGTGTCTGCATGTGTGTGATGCTTGTGTGAGTTCCTGTGGGATGTGTGGTGCTTATGTTTGCCTGAGCTTCCCTTGGGTGTTGACGTGTGTGCATGTTGGTCTGTAGCTGTGCTTGGGATAGGCTGAGGTACAGGGGATTGGGTCGGGGTTGAGGAAGTTGGAGGTGGGTGGCTAGAGATGGGACAATGGCTGCCATCAGTGCTGAGGTCAGAGTCTGAAAAGCTCAGTGAAGGGCCGCCTGACCAGAATGAATGCCCTCCAGGAATGCATTGGTTTGTTGCAACTGCCTCTCTACACCCTGGATGGCATTCAAAATGGTAGACTGCCCAACAGTGAGGGACCTAAGGAGGTCAATGGCCTCCTCACTGAGGGCAGCAAGGGTGACTGGGGCAGGGGCTGAGGTGCCTGGGGTGAAGGTGATGCCCACCCTCCTGGGTGAGCGGGCACGGGGCAAAGGCTGAGGGGCTGCTGGGAGGGCGGTGCTGGTAGGGGAGGTGGCGGCTGTACCTGTAGATGCACAGATGTTGCCGCCACCACAAGGGAGCTCCCATCAGAGGACGAGTCCATGTCGCTGGTGTCAGCTCCTGTCCCCACTGTGGAGCTCCCCTCGCCCTCCGTCCCACTGGTGAATTCAGACTCCGTAGTGTCACCCTCCAGGGCCATGTGGTATGCAGCTCCCTCGTGCTCCGTTGCCACTGCTCCTCTGCCTGATGATGCTAATGCACACAAGAACAGGGAGACCACAAAAAGGGGGGGGGACGACAGAAGAAAGACATGTTGAGTGCATGCATTACCGTTGGCGGACATGACAGACACAGAAGCCCCCTGCACTACGCCGCGCTCTTGGGCTCCACTGTTCAATTTATGGGAAATGGCCTACAAGGCTATGGACGACATCTGCACACATAGATGACACAGGGGCATGACTAGCTGTACTTGGCACTCTACAGAGGTGGGCTGGGGTGCCACATCGCCTGACATACGGAGGGGCCTTGCCTATGGAACTCGCCCTGGCCTAGGGAAACCCACAGCCCTCCTCCCCCACCCAGACACCTCCACTGCGCGCAAAGTCAGCAGAATGAGAGTGTACTCACCCCCTTGTGGCTGCTGTAATGCCCTCAAGCACCTATCCAACTCCAGGTAGGCCACCAACAGGATCCTGAACATCAGGGGGGTCATGGTGCGACGGGCACCCCCCCCACATTGGGAGGCCATCCCCAGCTGAGCCTCCGTCGTCTTCTTGCTCCAGCGGCAAATGTCCTCCCATCTTTTCCGGCAGTGGGTGCTCCGTCTGTGGTAGACCCCCAGGGTCCGGACGTCCTTGGCGATGGCACACCAAATATCTTTCTTCTGGTGGGCACTGACCTACATGAAATTTACAGGGGAAAAAGAGAAGTTATTACCAAATGCACCGTCGAAGTGATTGGCCCCCATCCCTACCCTTACCATGTGGCACATGCATTCACCGTCTTTCATGCACGCAGCACTCTCCCCCCTTCCTTCTTGCATCCAGCCCTCTCCACACAGGCATAGCCCATACAGCATGCTCCCAGTGTACTTACCTGTTTGTCTGGAGGACCGTAGAGTAGCGTGTACTGGGGGAGGACCCCATCCACGAGTTTCTCCAACTCCTCCGATGTGAAGGCAGGGACCCTTTCCCCAGACACTTGAGCCATTGTCTCTTCCAGACCGAGGTCACAGCAGCATTTGCAGTGTAGGTCCTCTCCTGTCGAAGATCAGGTATCGAGTGATTGAAGTGATAGAAAATGGCGGTCACGTCCACGGTGTGTGTACCGTCACCACCGGCGTACATCGTCATTGGCTCCTGGGACCTATAGGGTCCAAAGTGAACCAATGCAGCATTGCGCCGCGGTCTTCGACCGCCAACCGCGACGGTTCACAACACCAGCGCAGTTACCTCACATCCCATTGTCCCACTTTACAGGTCAGGCAGCCGCCATCTCAGGGGTCCACCTGGCTTCATTTCCAACTGCGTCACTCATACCTAGGCCTAGACTCAACACACATACAGGCCACCTTTTGTGTATGATAGGTGTTCTGTGTAAACTGTGGGTACGTACCTCTGAGTTGTTTGACTCTGTGCTTGCCGTTGTCCTTCATAGGCACCGTCCGCTGGGACATGTGAGGAGATGGCGGCATCCTCCGGTGTACCGACCGTTGGTGGACCTGTCGACAATGGAGGAGCGACATTTGATTATCACATACAGGCTTGACCATGCCACAATCCAGGAACTGTGTACCCAGTTGGAGCCAGACCTGATGTCAGCAATCTGCCATCCCACAGGAATCCCCCCTCAAGTGCAGGTGCTGTCAGTGCTCCATTTCCTTGCAAGTGGTTCCTTTCAGACAACAGTGGCCATGGCATCATGGGATGTCCCAGCCTATGTTTTCCAACGTATTGTCCAGAGTGTTGTCTGCCCTTCTGAAACACATGTGGAGCTACATTGTTTTCCCTCAGGTGGAGGATTTGCCTACAGTGAAAGGGGATTTCTATGCCCTGGGACACATCCCCAACATCATAGGTGCCATTGATGGGACACATGTGGCTTTGGTACCCCCACCACAGGAGTGAACAGGTGTACTGAAACCGGAAGAGTTATCATTCTATGAATGTACAGATGGTATGTTTGGCAGACCAGTACATCTCCCATGTGAATGCCAAGTTCCCTGGCTCAGTGCATGACGCCTACATCCTGTGGAATAGCAGCATCCCTTATGTGATGGGTCAACTCCAGAGGCACCGTGTGTGGCTGTTAGGTGAGCACATGGAAGCAAGTCAGTGGGAATGGTTGCCTGGGTCTGGGGATATCCCTCCAGGTTAGTGTGAGTCTAACAGTGGTCCCTCACCATTTGCAGGTGACTCTGGTTACCCTGTCATGGCTACTGACCCCAGTGAGGAATCCCAGGACAAGGGCAGAGGAACGCTACAATGAGGCCCATGGGCGAACTAGGAGGGTGGTCGAGCGGACCTTCGGCCTCCTGAAGGCCAGGTTCAGGTGCCTCCATATGACAGGTGGATCCCTATTCTACTCACCAAAGAAGGTGTGCCAGATCATCGTGGCCTGCTGTATGCTTCATAACTTGGCTTTGCGACGGCAGGTGCCTTTTCTGCAGGAGGATGGTCCAGATGGCGGTGTTGTTGCAGCTGTGGAGCCCGTGGACAGTGAAGACGAGGAAGCAGGGGAAGAAGACATGCACAACAGGGATCCAGCAATATTTCCAGTGAGACACAGGTAAGAATACAAACCTGGCTACTACATCTACTTTAACACTACTACCTCTCTACTATGTGTCGTTTTCACCCAGTGTATGGTCACTGAGCTGTCACTTTCCCTTACGATTTCACAGATGTGGGTACCACTGTGTGACATCTGCTTAGATTCCTCATGGACTAGAGCTGTGTGACATAGGTATGTTGACATTAAACTTGAAAGAGCATTTTGTCACTGTTATTGCTAATACACTATTTCAAAATCACAGACAGACTCCAGATTGTTTTGTACTTTAAGTCTGTTTATTTAAGTGTTCAATATTGGAGGGGGTAGTGAAATGGTGAGGGGTGATGGGGGAGGAATGTCCATGGCAGAGTCCAGTCTATTAGTCTCACAGGTGCATTGCCCATATGGACATTGGAAGTGGAGCTGAGGCAGTTTCAGTATGGACAGGGTGACAAAGTGGGACAGTAGGATGACAATCAGGGTGGTCTCATTTCTTGGCGGGGGTCTTGGCATCGTGCTCTGTCTTTGTCCTGGATCTCAGCGACCATTTGCAGGGTGGTTCTCCCTCTGCAGGGGGTGGGGTGCTGGTGTGGTGGTCCTGTGGTGGGGCGTCCTGTCCACTAGCGCCGGCGGAGGTGGTGGGCAGTTCATCGTCCATGCTAGTGTCAGGTGCCCCTTGTAGTGCCACAGTGTCCCTCCTGGTGTTCACAAGTTCCTTCAGCACCCCTACGATGGTGCCCAGGGTGGAGCTGATGGTTCTGAGTTCCTCCCTGAAGCCCATATACTGTTCCTCCTGCAGGTGCTGGGTCTCCTGAAACTTGGCCAGTACCATTGCCATCGTCTCCTGGGAGTGGTGGTAGGCTCCCATGATGGAGGAGAGGGCCTCGTGGAGAGTGGGTTCCCTTGGCCTGTCCGCCTCCTGTCGCACAGCAGCCCTCCCAGTTCCCCGGTGTTCCTGGGACTCCGTCCCCTGGACCATGTGCCCACTACTGCTGCCCCAGGTCCCTGTTTTTGTTGGGGTGGTGGGTTATCCTGGGTTCCCTGTAGTGGTGGACACACAGCTGATTGACGTGTCCTGGGGACGGAGGTATGGGCCCGCTGGGTGGGTGCTGTGTTGGTGTTTCCAGAGGGTGGAAGGTCTGTAGTGGCCTGTGACTGGGTGATGGGAGCCGACTGTCCCGAGGTCCCCGATGGGCCGGGCTGGTCATCTAGATCCAGTTGGACAGAGGTGCTGTCATCACTGTGGGCCTCTTCTGTTGGTGGTGTGGACATGTGTGGACCCTCCTGTCCGGTGACGTTGGGTAGGGGTCATGCAGGGTTATTAAAGGATGGCTATTACATCTGTGTGTGTCATGGTGTGCAATGGGTGGGTGACCGTGTACCCCAGTGCTTGCATTCCTGTGTGCATTCCTGTGTGAGACCTTGTGTGAGGATGGTTTAGGGGGTTGTATGGGTATGTGCAGTGGCCATCCTTTAGTGATGGGTGTCCAAGCTTTGTTGTTGCATGCAGGGCTTGGTGTTGGGATCGGTGGTTTGTGATATTGGGACATATGTGAGGAGTTAGGGTGCTGGGGGCGAGGGTGAGGGTGGGGGTATGTGATAGCATGCAGGTAGGATGGGGTTGTAATAGTTAAGATTTGACTTACCAGAGTCCATTCCTCCACCTACTCCTGCGAGGCCCTCAGGATGCAGAATCTCCAAGACCTGCTCCTCCCATGTTGTTAGTTGTGGGGAAGGAGTTGGGGGTCCGCCGCCAGTCTGCTGAACCGCCAGGTGGTGTCTTGACACCACGGAACACACCTTCCCCCGTAAGTTGTTCCACCTCTTCCTGATGTCCTCCGATTTCTTGGGTGCTGTCCCACTGCGTTGACCCTGTACACTATTCTTCGCCATAGCTCCATCTTCCTTGCATTGGAGGTGTGCTGCACCTGTGATCCGAATAGCTGTGGCTCTACCCGGACGATTTCCTCCACCATGACCCTGAGCTCCTCCTCACAGAACCTGGGGTGTCTTTGCCGTGCCACGGGGTGGTGTAGGTGATGTGTGGGGTGGAGTGTGTGGTGATATGTGTGCTTATATGTAGTGGTGTGTTGTGTGAGGTGCGTGGAAGTTCTGTGGATGATGGTGTTGTGTGCCTGTGGTTGCTGTTGTTCTTGCTGGTGCTCTCTCTCTGGCCTTCTTTCGGATTTTTTTGTTGTGGGGGTTTGTGGGTGATGTGGGTGTGTGTTTTATATTGTATTGGGTGTATGGGAGTGGTGTGTGTATGTGTATCAGGTGTGTGTATTTGGAATTGTCCAATGTGGTAGTGTTTTGTAAATGTGTGTGTATTTTGAGCGCGGCGGTGTGTTGGCGGTCTTCTGTACGGCAGTAAGCGGCTTTTACCACCAATGTTGTAATGACCGCCAATATGTCTTAGCCATCAATAAATATAACAGTCTGGTATAATTTCCGGGCCTTATGCTTTTTTGGGTAGAAATTTTGCTGTAACATTTTGTAGAGACCCTAGGATAGAACTGTGCCAGAATCCTGATGTTAGGGAGGTGGCCCTCAACTTCATGGTATTCATGTGTGGAATAAAAGAGCCTCTCAAATCAAAGACCACTCCGAGATACTCATACTGTGAGGTACATGTAAGTTGGAGACCACAAATAGTCCAAGTGCCAGGTGTTCTGAGTTTCTTTGTGAATTTAACCACTTTTGTTTTGGTGAGGTTACCTCGAGATAATTGAGCGGTATGTAGGTGAAGAGACCAATTAAAAGGTGCAGCAGTCCTAGGGTGTCAAGCGCAATAGCACCAAGTCATCTGCATACAAGATATGTGTCATTGGAAGACCACCAAATTTTTGCCAAGTGTGTATTTGAAGAGTTTAAATCATGTGAGAGGTCTGAGATGTAAATATTAAGCAGTGATCTTGCTTCATTCAGTCCTTCTGAGGTGTGAATCTTCCATGAGACTGATGTGCCGTCTCCCAATTTTACACAGAGCATGTTCCAGTACACAGGAGCTCGACCTCTCTCAAAATGGTACTTTGGATCCCAGCATGTGTTTATTTCCGCCATATTTATCCAATTGTGGATCTCTGTAACTGTTAAACTCCCCTTCACCAGTCATGGGAGCATGAGCTAGAAATGACAGACGTGATGAGACTTCAGCAAAGAATTCCAAATGTTCTGCATTTGGAAGGTAAGGGCCATATGTACAAACACATTTTCCCATAGACACAGAATGGGCAAAACTGCTTGCTACATCTGGCCCTAAATGCTAATTAGAACAACTTCCTGCCCAGTTTACCACCCACTATGAAAAAATGCCCTACTTGTCTACAATTAACTTATGCACAACACAGCCCCTGGCCTAATCCATACTAATACCTCTCTTGCATATGGCAAAAAGCATGTATGAAACAATTGACCCTGACAAAGCTTGTGTTGTTTGTTCCCTTCCTCTCATGTGAGATCGGTGTGTAGCTATCATATAATGTGCGCTTCTCTCCTCTTTAGATAATCATGTATGTTGTATCTTTTGTGGACTTTTTTCATTTCTCTAAAATCCGAAATTAGGAAGATATAGTCATTAGCTTCAATGTGCTGTGGTTCCAGCCTATGTGCATGGGATGACAAACCAGCAATCTCAATTTGAGAGGTAGCTATTTTAAAGAGGGATGCACTGTCAATGTTGCACTTCTAAATTACAAGACCACTGTGGACCCAATAGAACCCAAACCTATTACGTATCCCAACAACCCTTTCCCAAGACTGGGAGGGCAGAGCCTCCTGTTGAATAAAATGTGAATAGCCATGTTGAAACTCATGAACCCCAACCTATTGGAACAAGAGCAGAGGGAGGAACAGCAATCAATATTGCCCTCCTGTATATAATTATGTAAATTATTATTTTATATATATATATATATATATATATATATATATATATATATATATATATATATCATATTATTTTATCCTAATGTAATTGAAATATGCCAAACACGATATCTATCCAGTTTGTGGCAGAGTACCCATCCACCAAACTCTAAACCAGGCACCAACTCCATTATGAAACTCATGGATCCCAACCTATTTGGAATAAGAGCAGAGGGGTGATGAATAGATATCACAATAACTCTCATCATCTATTATTGACCAGATACTGTAAGGGGCATTCCAGTGGCCAAACAATGCTTAAATGCATTGGTACAAACAAAGCTAACTCAGGACCTCATCTCTTTCTAGTTGCCCAGATCAAAAATATAATACCAATCATCTTCCGTGGCATAATCCTAGGTGCATCACGTTCTTCTCCAGAAGTGGAAACTGAGTCTTGGGCCACGGCAGAGCACTGCTGAGGGATTCCCCTAAAGGTTGCCTGTTCTGAAATTTGTCCCCAGCTGCTGCTTTGCCATTTCTCTTTGGTGCCCGCTTTCTCACCTGCCTGAGCCTTTTGTGTTATATTGCTCTTGATTCCTGTGAAACCTGGGAATGATGAACACTAGGGGCCTGATTTAGAGTTTAGCGCTCAAGTCCAGAATATCTTTCTCCACATGGCCCAGACTTTTTTGTGCTTTGTGGAAAAATTTAATTGTTTTCATTTTCACAGAAAACAAAAGTGCATATCACATTCCCACACCCTTCATTTGTACCTGTGACATCTAAGAAGTAGGAGTGGCAGTGTCAAAGTCTGGAAAGATCATAACTTTACTGTTTCTATCACAAAGTGGCAGGCCTCATGTCCCTTTTGTAGTAATAAACCTCTGTCACTGTGGTTCAGGATGCTAGTGACCACAAGCCTTGGCCGCACACATGGCAGATAAGGTCTAGCAGACACACACAGTAAGAACACTGTGTAGTGTAAAGGTTTAACGACCTTGAGGAGCTATCAATTGTATGATCCATTGTTGGAGTAAAGCAGGAAAGTTGGATACCCTTATCCCATATGGCAGACCCCCTGCCTAGATGTTGTTCAACCTGGAACAGCCTTCTGAATACTTTATCCTTTAGAGATCCAAGACCTATTTTGTAGTGCTTTAATCATCAGTGTAAGGCCCATATTTATACTTTTCTAGCGCCGCATTTGCGCCGATTATTGACGCAAAAATGGCACAAACGTACAAAATACAATTGTATTTTGCAAGTTTGCGCCGCTTTTGCATCAAAAAATGATGCAAATGCGCCGCTAAAAAAGTATAAATATGGGCCTAAGTGTACAAAGAGATGATTCATATTGCCCTAGGTGTTCAGTGAGTTTCCTGCCATCTTATATTGCAAGGTTCTAATCTGATACCATTGAGCTAATATTATGCTCAAGGGCTTCATAAGTGACTGAGAAGGAACCCTGTATATTTTTCAATGTATCAGTTGCCAATTTCATTGCTGCTTCTATGTGCCTTTGCAGCTCCTCCCATCTTCCCCTTCAATAGGGGGGCATAAGTCGATGTTGAGTATGATGTCAGATTTAATATAGACAATGAAGTGCTATTTTCCTCTCTAAGGCCAATCTTGAATTTTTTCTCATATCAATGACCTTGCTTACTCCCTGAAGTCTATCAGTAAGCCTTCTGAAGTTCTTAGTTTCAGGTCTTTTCAGTTGGGCCATGTGAAGAAGTCTAGCCCCATCCCACATTCAAGGACTTTAAGTGCAATATCTTATTGCTTTATTAGCAACACAGGATTGAGAGCCAGGCCATTGTTGAGGAAAAGCATGCATGGTATTGTAAACTGGTTAGTGACCTTACCAATGGATGCCCTTTTTTGATGACCCACCTAATATTCATGCTCAAGGGTGCAAACAGCATTTCTGTTTGTGACTGTGTCAAGTTATATTTTCTTCTGGGGTCAGAACACTCAACCCTCACTTCCTCATCTTGAAGGGTCTGGTAATATTCCGCTGGCCCTGCTGCTGAACGACCAGATAACACACCTTTGTCTGTGTAGCAGGATTTCGAATACACTTGGTCTCCTCCGATGATACTCCTATTTCGCTTTTCATACACCAATAAGAATCCACAAGGCTCATGAGTGATCTCCACTCACAACATTGCTTTCTCTTCACTTTCACCCCAATCCCCAGAATATGGTGTTCAGTCCATCTTTTCTTGCACCTCCCTTTCTGTATGTCTTCGCTTCTTTGACCGAATTCAGTGTAGTTTTTTCCTTGTTCTCTCTTGCAAGTTCAGTTGATAGATAACCTTCTCAGCCCCCCGTAGAACAACTTCAAAACCAGTTTAATGCCAGTGACACATCTCAGATCTACTCTGTTGAACCAGGTGCTATCTTGTTAAGGGGTTGCCAACAAAGCCTTTCCAGTATTGGAGACAGTTTATTCCCATCTCCATGTTCCACCAGCAGGTCCTCTGGAATCTCCATCATCAGATAGTATTGTTATGTTTTATTTTGGTCCTAGACCATAGACAGGATTAGCATGTACTGGAGCTGCCAACAAGATGGTCAGGAGCTTCCAAGCTACTCCAGGGTCCTCGGACAATGTCCCTGTTAGCAGATGTCTGTGGTGTGGCACCTAATACTTATCTGAATAGACAAAGCCATATCCTTCCAACTTCACTTCAGTCCCTCTCTGAGGATGGTTGTTAAAATATCAACTACAATGATCAGAAGATCGATCACACACTCAACAAAGAAAAGCTCATAAATAAGAAACTCGATTTTTTTAGAGAAAAAAATTCACAAACATTGCAGAGGAAAGAGTTTGCGACTTTGCATGTCCGTAAATGTGATTTCATTGGGTTTGCTTTCTTTTCGAGTAGATGCACGAGATGGATTATTCCTGCTAAGCGGATGCTTTTTTATAATTTACATGCCATAAGAGGGATGAGACTGCATTTCCTTTCCAAATCTCAAAAGAAAAAAATCTAGAATGCCAGATCATTTCAAGGTCTGTCATCAGTCACTTAATTATAGAAATACATTTAGATACGAAAAAATGATTTGTGCTCCTTCCATAGGGCATAGATAGATTTATTTTAATGTAGTGAAGAGAACAAGACTTTAAAATCATTAAAAAAAATCTATATAACTTTTTCTTTAAATATAGATTCAATTAATAACTTGCTAACAATGACGTTTAAAAGTCCTGGCAACATAGAATAAGGAGGTATGAAAAGGCTTCATTTGATTTTTGAAACGGAGGTTGGGAAAAAATTGAGAATTGGAATAGCAATTTGTGAATATAATAAGGTATAATATGCTGGTTCAAAAAACGACAGCTTGATTTATGGAATTTATCTGTGAAATACTCCATTAAATGAGCAAGTATGTTCGACATTGGCATTTATGTTGTCTGCCGTTCAAATAAAATGAATAGGTGAGTTGAATTCAATACATTTTGAGGCATAACAATAAAACATCATTGGCTGTCAAGTACCATTTCAAGAGCTCTTCTTTATTTAATGGATTGAGGGGAAAACCCATTTGCGGGAAACCTGTCTTTTGATGCTGCATGTAATAAAATTCAGAACATTATTAGCATGTATAAAAATAGATTTTTCTTGCAATTTAAGCTGATGATTCAGCTGTTTGAAGATGTTCTGTCAATAAAGGCATACGATTTTGAATTGGATCCTTCTTTCTGGAAGTAATAGCGATAGTCTCAAATATGTGTTCTTATCACACAGCCGTGGTGGAATGATGCTGACCTTTTTTTCGGTTCGACCCCAAAAGTTATTGCACAGTCAGATATTCAAAGTCACTTACTTCGAGGTAATGTACCTCTTATGAGTATTATCACTGGCGTCTGTTTTAGTTTTAGTGGCCCAGAAGGTGAAATTGTGCATTGGTAGCCACACCTGGGAGCAACCAGGAGTCCAGCCCGTTTGTCCTGGGTCTTAGAGCATGAAAAGAAAGGGGCCAACACTGACTGCTGTTTCAATTTTAAAATTCAACAATAATCAGGGTTCAGTTGGCCCATGGTCTCTAGGCCTCGGTGCCAATGCACCTGCTGCACCAATGAAAGCTACACCCTTGGAAGAAACTATTGCATTTGCATTTCAAGAGAGTTGTAGAAGCAAACTGTTGCAGTATGTCAGTGCCAGACAGTAGTTTTAGGAGGGAGGGAAGGGGCAGATGAACACACATGCCCACATACACACACACTCATTCATTCACACACATGCACGCGCACACACACATCCATTCACAACACTCATTGCCAAATATTCAAACATACATGCACACACGCACCAAACATTAATAAAAAATAAAAAATAAAAAAAAAAGAACTTAACTGCAGCCCAGCCTCAGAGGTCCCAGGAGGGTTGGGGCTACTGCCTTCCCTCATTGGTTGAGCATAGTTCAGCCAAAGGCGGAAAGACAGCAGTCCTGAGCCTCAGAGGTCCCAGGAGGATTGTGACTGCTGCCTTCCTTCAGGTCAGCCAATAATGGAAGGTAGCAGCCCCATATCCTGTCATAGACTGGGATGGGGTCAGTGAGACTGCTGACCACATTCCATTCTGTGACAATGTGTCACCGATTGACGCTCGGCACTGGGCTCTTCAGGGCGTAAAGCTGAAGCGCCCAGGTTCGAGGCAATAAGTGACACTATTCCATGTCACTGAGGGGGAGGGCCTTGAGGACCTTTGCGCATGTCTAGCTCTTGGCTGTCTGACCTGAAAATGAGGAGTGCCTGTCAGACTGACCTCTGCTCAGCCTGACAGACACTCCTTCTTGAGGGAGGAAAGGTGAAGGGGTGTGGCCCTTCAGCCCCAAAGGACGGGCTGTGACTGCTTCATATTCCACATTTTCTGCCCCTGGTAATAAGTGCTTCCATGAAAGCAATTTGTGTTCACGTGCATGACACACCGATGTTGCTTGGAACAGGAGTCACGTGTTTCCCTACAGAGGAACTGAAGCAATTCTCATATGCAATCTTTTTTTTATGTGATTTCTGCCTTTGAGGATCCTAAACTTCACTGTACATCAGGTGGTTAATAGAAAGCCAGCAGACCATGAATGGAAGGGGCACACAGGATAAAGGAAGGTTAAGTATGAAAGAGGTGGTTCACCAACCATTGTTGCAAAATATCAATCTTGTCTAAAGTTAGAGAGTGTCATTTTACAGTTAATGCTGATGTAGACACTGGACCGACTGTGCTATTTTTAGTGATGCTCCAATTTTATCCTTATAGAGCACAGATGCTCCCCTGTAGGAACAGGACAGAGCCACCATGCTCTGCTGGTGTTATGGGCAGGTTTACTGTGCAGAGTTTAGCCAATTACTGCATAATTTGGTTAAAAAACACTAGGAAAACAATATAATCACTTTAGACAAGAAATGTCCTTATTTTCTAATCAGATCACCTAATAATATATGATGGACAGAAAGTGCAGTCTTTCTTTCTAAAAACTTCAATAAGAGGAGTGTTACAAATCAAAACTTGCGATCAAAACTTACAAACGTGTATAATTTGCCAGTAATATTTTGCTAAGCAAAAATAATAAGAATACTGGTGGTGCTTGAAATGTGAGTAACTTACTTTTACACATGCCCACATTTTTATCGTTTAAGGCAGTAGACGCTTCTCAGCCCTTCAGTGCTTCACTGTCACCACAAGATGAAATTTATGATTTCTTTTTTCTGTTTCTCGGTATCGATTTCAATATAAAAATATTTCTGGTTTTAGAGGAGTCTGATACTTCTTTCTTCTAAACTGATCACTGTCAACTCAAGATGATAATGTTTCTTCCTCTGCAGGGTACTAATATAACATTTTAACTGTTACTTATTAATATAATGCATGGGTTACCTGGTCCGTTAGTGCTTCGATCTACCAGAAGAAGGGCTGAACCATCTTTTGGTTTTCAGCAAGTGGTCTGTCAGATTCTGATAACGCTTCAAAGGTATGAGAATACATGAAGGCCAGCTATGGATTCCTTTTGAGATACCTGCAAATTGCATAATTGTTCTGGGCAGTTAAGAGATCATTGTAGGTCCACTGATCGGCATTTCAATGCTGGAAAAGTGAAGGTGATAGTGATTATACGTTTGCTAAGTAAGATGCCCTACTAGCCAGCCAGAGGAAGTGTTATCAGAGATGTTGTGCGGACCTGGGTTACTAGTTGGGGGTGAGGGGCACACCCTACTCAAGCAGGAACCATAATCTTTGTCAGGGTGAGTGTTAGAAATGGGGTCTTTGGTTGGCAGTCAGGTTACCCCCTGGCCAAGCAAGGACTCTCACTCTAATCAGGGTAAAAGAGTATTACCCTCAGCTAACCCCTGCGTACCCCCTGGATAGCTTGGCAGAGCAGTAGGCTTAACTTCAGAGTGCTAGGTGTAAAGTATTTGTACCAACACAGACAGTAACAAAAACACTACAAAATGACACAACACAGGTTTAGAAAAATAGAAAATATTTATCTTAACAAAGACCAAAATAACAAAAATACGCAATACACAAGTCAAGTTATCACTAAAAATGAAAAAAGAGTCCCATGTCATTTTAAACACACACTAACACTGTTAGCGTGAAAATGTACATTGGGTGCGTCAAAATAACCCAGCACAGGCGAGTGTGCATCAAAAAGGGCTTGCAATGCGTTGATTTCAATCACAAGCGAGACCTTGCGTCGTTTCTCCTTTCATTGGGTTGGGGCGCCTCGTTTCTTCTCACTGCAGGACAGCGATGCGTCGATCCGGTCAGCACTCTTGGGTCTGGGCAGGCCCTACATCACTTTTACACACCCAGCGATACTTGAGTCGGAAATCCAGCCGCACTATGATCCGAAAACCACGCAGCGTGGGTTGCAATCTCACCAGCCTCCGTCAGCGATGCTGTGCGTCAGTTCTCCAGCTCCTGGTGTCGATCTTTGGGTCGCGTTGCAGACGAGTGTCGATTTTCAGCTGTGATTCTGGCGGCGCATCAATTTTTCTGCCGCAGATCGGAGTCGCATCGATCTTTTCACTGCACGGCGTTCTGTGCCTGGATTTCTTCCTCTTAGGCTGCCATCTTCTCCTTTCAGGGTCCCAGGAACTGGATAGGCACCACTTAGCAGAGTAGGAGTCTCTCCAGAAGTCTTAGCTGTCCCTGAGACTTCAAACAACAGGAGGAAAGCTCTCAATCAAGTCCTTGGAGATCTTCACAAGATGGAAGGCACACAAAGTCCAGTCTTTGCCCTCTTACTCTGGGAGAAGCAGCAACTGCAGGATAGCTCCACAAAGCACAGTCGCAGGCAGGGCAGATCTTCTTTCCCAGCTCTTCAGCTTAAATGGCCAAGGCAGGGAGATGCCAACTTTCTAAAAGTGGCATTTTTAAAATGTAATATACCATGACAGTGCCACAACTTTTTCATGGGGGGGTTGTTTATTACGATTCCAAAGAAACCCAACATGAACTGGACACCTGTTCTCATTTGTGTGTTACAGCTTAATGAGGTGATTCCAATGGTATCCCATTGGAGAGGTAGGCCTTACAGTAGTGAAAAATTAAAGTACATCTCAAACTTTTTAAATACACTGCACCTTGCCCTCTGGGCTTTCCAGGGGTGATTCACATGTTTGACAATGGTAAATTTAGGCCAAGTAAAAAGTTTATTTTGCCACCTCGACATAGCAGTTTAAAACTGCACACATACGCTGCACTGGCACACCTGAGATATACAGAGGGCTACTTAAGTGGGTGGCACAATCAATGATCAGCAGACTAGTAGCATTCAGTTTACAGGCCCTGAGCATCAGTAGTGCCACTTTACTAGGGACTTACAAGTAAGTTAAATATGCCAAATGGGTATGGATGAATTCTACCATGTTTAAAGGAGAGAGCATAAGGACTTTAGTTGACTGGTTAGCAGTGATAAAATGTACAGAGTCCTAAGGCCAGCAAAACAAAGTCAGCAAAGCAAGAGGGGTGAAGGTAAAGAGTTAGGAGGAAAACCACACCAATGATGCCAGTAATCAAATGTCATAATTATTACTTGAGTCTTTGTCAGCAGTGTCTTCTATAATGGTTCTGAAAAGAGTTCAAGTTTTTGATTTGCTTAGGGAGGCCTGGAGCCTGCTGTGGAGTCTACCTCCGTATAAACGTATCTGCAGCAAAAGAGTCCTGGAAAAGAGAAACGGTGTTCCCCTCAAGGATTCTTTGTTTACTTAACATGTACTCTGAGAATGCACGGACCCCCTTACCTAGATGTGTGGTTCCCTGCATCAATGTAGAAGAAGCAAGATGAAATATAACTTGGAAAATTGTCTATACCTAATTTATCTCATTTTACAGATTTTGTGGCTTTTGAAGGAAAAAGAGTGACTATTTTGTGTTTAATGTACTTCGGAAACCGACGAAACCCTTCCTCACTGATATTTGACAGGTGGGACCTCTTCTGATATGACCACCTCAAGGGATTTGCATCTCTGCAAAAGATGCTAAGCAAGCCTTACAATCATAGTTACTTATTTACAACAATGCACTGCCAGAAACATCATCCTAGCAAGGCCTAGTGGTTTGGATCAACAGCCATAACGTTTCAAGTTCTGAAGATAAAGATATTTTGAGTGTTGCAGTTCTTCAGTCTGACTTTATTTAGTTGAGGGTTGACATCGCTTGGACCCTAGATCTGGCACAAATTTCATGAGCTGACTGTTATTTAAGAGTTGTCCTACTATGTGCATTGGTTTCTCATAAAAAGTATTTTTTGTTTTTTATAGGCTGGCAAGCTTTTCCTAATTAATATCATGATCCCTTGGTCATTAAAGGGTGAATGGGATATGCATGTCACTATTGAAATGGTCTTGTATCAGGAGTGGGGTCAAGTTTCTCAGTGTGTTTGTGGTGGCATTACAGCCACTTGGTAGTGGTAAATGGTGGTGGGAAACTGATGGCTTTTGGGGGATGAGGCTTTTCAGAATTCTCCACCATCAATACTACTATGAGACAAAGAAACTCCATCTTTGACAACCTCTTTCCTATCCAAAATAATGAAAACTAAATCTAAAGTGTTTACAAATGATGGGTAATATGAAAACGATAATCACCATTCAGCATAAAATAAATTATGCAGAAAGCAAAAATGATATTTTCTTTCCCAATCTCTTCAAGAATGAAGCCTTCAATGATGTCATGATACTCTGGAATTAGTAATACTCTGTATTTTACCTCTAGACATTTTTGGTTACCCAGGACTTGATATCACATGTGAGACCACTGCATCTGACACATGCAGTCAGTCAGAGTATTTCACCCAGAAATCCACTGCTCTGACTGTTACCCAAAACAATGAAGAAATGGACTTCAATTTCTATGGATGTTCTAATGGTTCTACCTACCCTTCAGTCAGTACATCAACCCTCCCTGCAAGGCGTTTACAGATTCTCATAGTGCTCCAGGCTCCAGATTACATGAAGGAACAATATTTGGCTTTTAATACTTTTTTGAAAGTTTCTGACTATCCTTGTGTTATGTCAAGTACCCTTTGTAATTGCTTGAGTGTGATGAAAGGATGGTGTTTTATATGGTGTGGGTGGACCTCACACTGAATACACACCTGAATCCAACTTGGGCCCATTTAGGCTTCTTTGCTAAACTTTAGTTCAACCCTGGGTATCTGTGGCTTAGAGCATTCGGGCTTAAACTTAAGAAAAAGTGTAAAACATTTAAAAGTACCAAAACAACAGAATAAGAAAGTCATGCAACACAAAAGAAATCCAAAAACAATTTATAAAAATACATTTTATTTTTATGAATTTCTAGACACCAAAACACACAAAATGCACCAGAAGGTTCTATATATACACATTTTTATGTAAAACATAAATCTCATTTTTTTACTTGAAGATGTGAACAAGCATTGGTAACCGCAAAGTTTGGAAGCTATGTAAAACTTTTAAAAATGTGTGCTCGGCTACTCCGGCCTGATTTGGATGACCAATTCTGACAGGGGGAAAGCCATGGAAGCTATTAAGGAGTAGTAGGACAGTTACCTTGTCACTAAAGAAGTCTCAAGTCTACTTCAAGGCTCAACGTGTCAACCACCATAGACTTTAATGAAGTGGTCTTGATGCAAGGAATACAGGATGCTGAAGGTACTGTTGGATGCTGAGGGTGCTGTGCTGTCAACAGTGGGCTTCCTGGTGATGCTACTGTCCAGTCCAAGGTCTAGGTGGAATGACTTTGGCTTCAGGGGATGATGTCCCTCAAAGTCCTCTTTGGTCCAGCAAAGTCCAGTTCAACTAGACTACTGGTCTCCGATCACAGTGAAACCAGCAATTCCCTTTGCTGAAGGCTAGTGTCCATACTGGGTGAGCAAACTGCACTCCACTTACTCACTCAGGTCTGGCAGACTCAGGTGCAACTTTTGAGCATTAGGACTTAATCATCTGGGCTGTACGTTGGTGGTCAGCAGCGTTCAAGTGATTGAGGCAACTGATTGGCCAGAACAGACTACTTTAGCTTTTGTGTCCCTGGTGCTGTAACAAGAGGACAACCAACTGACTCTTGGAGTTCACCTTTTCTGTCTGGGGCTCTGCAGTGACTTTTCAATGAGTCTAGCACAATAGGCACAGTCCTTTCTTTGATAGCCCACATATCAGCAGGTGCAGTCCAGCGGTTGGTACATCCTCTCTTTCAAAGTCCAGGGAACAGCAAAGCAGTCCTTCTTCAATCCTCTCTCCAGTCCAGATGTGATCTGAGCTCTCAGTGCCGAGTGTGCCATATTTATGAACAGGAAGTGCCCTCAGGAGATGGCGGTCGCTATCCAATGAGCCAGTAAGAGCTTTCTGTTTGACTTTGTGTCAGGGAGAGGCGATACCTCTTCCAATGGCGTGTCTCTATTGTTTTCACTTCTGGAAGTTATTCACCTTTTCCCCAGGAGGACAGAAGTGTTTTTATCACAGCATCTGTGAGTAATAACTGGAAAAATTGGGCAATACAGTGGCAACATTCTAAAAAGTTGCATTTACTCAAAAGTTACAATAAATTTGACTTGGGGCTCGTGTAGGGCTCAATGCGATGATTAATTTGATGCCCTGAAGTACCATTCAAAAGTTAGCACAGTTGAGTGGTGATCGTGTAACCCTGTACCCACCAATGGGGCTACTAGCCTTTCCACAGGAAAAATGACAATTTAGGATTTTTACTGTTAGGTCATATAAGCATACATGTCCTGTTTTTAATATGGAGCACCCTGCCATAGGACTCAATAAGCCCATTGTAAGGGTGACTTATATGTATTAAGAAAGGAAGGTTTGTGCTTTGCCATGAGTTTGACTGGCAACGTCAATTAGCAATTTAAATAGTGTCATGCCCTTCACTGGGAGACACGTTCTCACATTGGCATATCCAAGGGGGGAACAATTAGTGCTGCAGCCCAGGTGGGACACTTTAACATACAGGCCCTGAGTACCCCTGGTAGAATATATTAGGGACTTATAAGTAAGTAAATGTATGCCAACTTGGTAGAATCCAATCAAACTTTAAACTTTAAGGGTCCAAGCATGTGCACTGACTCCTAATTAGCATTACCCAGAGCCTTACAGAGTCATTGTACCAGTGCCTAGTAGTCAAAATGGGAGCACAAAGTGGGAGTGAACCTGCAAAAGACTGTTTTCTCACACCGAGGACAGGGTGAATCCTTTGTGTAATGATGGGGTCACTCTGCACAGATTGGTATGTGTGAAAATTGTTGTGTCTTCTTAAGACGGTACCAGCTAGGAGGAAAATACCACAAATAATTGATAATGGAGGACCGTAGCTACGGGGGCATTTGAGGGCCGGGCCAGCCCATAATAGTGTTTGGCCCCCAGAATGACCTAGGTAGCTGGCACAGTATAGAAGTATGAGAGTCCAAAAGGTGGATGAACAATACAAATGCCTTTAAACTACGTTTTTAGTTTGTTGCTTTTTCTACATGTTCCAAGACAGGCTAAATGTCAGGCTATGTCTTCAGATAAATTGCTGCTTGTTCTTGTAACATGTTCTTTGACTGCAAATGGACAGGATTTTGTAAAGTATCTAGGTGACATTCCCTTTGGGGTACAGATAGGGCCACTGGAATTATGCGACAGGGGGGGACAAAATTAGGCATCACTGTGGATTAAATTATGTGGCAAGAGAACACAAATTATGCGTCTTAATCAGCATATTTTGTGACAGTATCACTTCATTATGTTCTCATTTTTGCACACTAGCTCTGTCAGAGCAACAGTTTGGGTTTCAGTACAGGTTCCACATCCACATACAGCTGTAAGTAACTGAAAAATAACCAGTCAACCTTTTTAAAGGACTTCCACTGGGGACAGCATGTGTTACAACATTTTTAGTCTACAGCTGTTTCAGTTGAAACTAAATTTGTTATTTGTTTAAATCTGCAGATTATTCAGCAGATGATGCATTATGTGGCAAATGCTGCAAACTCATAATTATGCGGAAAACACCACAACCGCCAAATTGTATAATTCCTCTGCCTTTGATTACAGGGAGTGGATAGAGAGTACTGTAGAATGTAAATGTGTTCCTAATTCACAACAATGTTAATAGAAGTAAATTACCTGCACAAATATTTCAACATATGCTATGGATTATAAAAGCACAAATGGAGTGCATTTTGTTTTACATTTCTGAAGTGCGATGGAAACAAAGATCAAAATGAATCTTGGCGATGCACAGATAATAAATACTGTATTGTACTATATTGCACATTTGTATTGCGCTTTTTACTCCTATGTGTGGCAATGATGCACTTACCTGGGCCATGTAGGCTGATGGGTTGTTGGAAGGATTTTGTCTTTCTTTGTGGTCCTATGTGTGAAGTGTTTCCTTGTTGTGCATGATAACCACCAAGGTGTGGTTATCATTTTATGAAATGGAAGGGTACCATTTTGGTGAATGATGAGGTGTGAGAGAGACAGAAGTGCAGTTTATGCTTTTTCAGTACACTGGCAGCTTTGAACAGCTCTGTAGGACCCTGCTTAGCTGGTTACTGCACTGGGTTGTCCAATCAGAAATTTAGAAGCAGATTTACTTACATTTCACACAATGCTATGCAGTAAGGCAACTTGCTGTGCTGCATTGTGTGAAAGGCAGACCGGATAAATGCATCATATTTACAAAGCTATGGCACATTTCTGCTCTCTCCTAGTGCTGGTGCACTGTGTGCTACCTGGCGCCTACTTCATTACAGGGAGTATTGTTTTGGGTCAGGATGCCATCTTCCTGCATTAAAAACAATCCTTAGAGGCATATTCATATTTCTATGTGTACTTCAGAATGCTGCAAATATAGAATGAGGAAGCAACAAGAAGAAATAAATACATTTTTTCCCGTTACACCTCACTGGATAAGGCATAGCATTTTGATGCACTCGCAGGTATACTAACTGTAGTAAATCTGGAAATGCACCAAAATCTATGGGTGGATGCATGGGAACATCCATGTTCCACCCGTGGAGCACCTTGGTAATGCAAGGCAGCAATATGCACTGCCTTCTGTTACATTGTATTTACTAAACTAAGTAACACCATGCAAAGTGGTATTGCGTGCCTTAGTAAATATCAATAATGTGCTACAAAAGAATTGCAGCCCCATACAAAAGCTTAGTAAATTGTCTCCTTAGTATATAGTTTTGGACAAAAGCTGGCATTTCTGGAGGGAGAGAAAAGTGGAGAGATCTGCTGGGATGTGCAGTGCTATCATCATCTCATATCTGAAAGCCATTGTGAGATGTGAAGATCCGGCCAGTGTATAGATATTTGGGACCTGTAGTCATGGACTACAATAAAGTATTCCAATTGACCGGCAGTGTCTGACAAATATCTTCAGTTATTCCATGCTTGTTCCTTTAATGATGGCTGGTTTAGTGGCTGCATATTTTTGGTGATGGACAACTCTCATAGCATACATGCCTCAATTGAATGTAAGAGGTGTAGGTTGCTGTTGCTGTTGAATGTTATGGTATTAGAATTTGTGTGGGCCAGAAATGTTATGTATGAACTTAATATAACTTTATAATCACCCAGTGAATCAAGGGAGAGCTCTCCTTAACATACCTGATAATGTAAAAAGTACTTTGGTAGTTGAATCTGTGGCTTGTGGACTCAAAATTTAGCTCAAGGGTGTGACTGTCTTTATAGGTTATGCTGCCAGGATGTGTGATAATGTAGTTGTCTTGCAAACAGCCATGTTTTTCAACTGTGTTCTGAAGTGCACGTGCTCCTGGCTGCTTTGAACAATGGTTGGTAGTGTGCTCCAGAGCCTGGCGAAGTACTGAGAAAACAGTGACCTTCATATTTCTTATGATAAGGTGGTATGATGATAAGTGGTGCAAGCCTGGAGTGCATTGTCCTCATTTGTTTGTTTTGTTTGATTTTAGCTTGTAGGTATAGCAGTCCTTTTCATTGGAGGCTCTGTGAACAATGTGGAGCGCCTTGAACATTGTCCTTCTTATTATAGGTAGCCAGTGGAGTGATTACAAGACTGGAGTCATGCATTCTCTTGGGTGAGGGCAGAGGAGAAGTCTTGGATGAGTTGTATTTTGCATATGATGAATGCAGATGTGCTAAGGTATAGGATGTCAGCAATTTCCAAATAGGGATTTTATACATTTTGAGATCGCTCGTCCTCGTCCTTATAAAACACTTTGGGGGTCATTTCGACCTCGGCGGTCTTTTTGAAAGACCGCCGAGGGACTGCTGCGCGGAAGACCGCCAGTGGTGACGGTTTTCCGCTCGGCCTATTATGACCGTTGGCAGCTCTCCGTCCTTTTTCGGACAGAGAGCCACCAACAGCCATACTGGCGGGAGGCGGGGAAGTGGAGGTTGCTCCACCTCCACCGCCACGCCAACAGAACACCGCCCAGCAAATCACGTCCCGTGATTCACCGTGGCGGTGTTCTGTTGGCGGTGTGGTGTCGGCAGAGCTGCCCCTATGGCTCCCGTCCCCTCCCGGAGGATCGTCGGACCAGGTAAGTTGATCGTCCGTGAGGGGAGGGGGGCGGGGGGTGTTGTGTGTTGTGTGCGTGCATGGGGGGTGTGCGTGTGTGTATGTGAAGGGGTGGTGTGAGTGCGTGTATGCTTGCGGGGGTGTTGCGTGTTTTGGGAATGAGTGCGTGTATGTCTGTGGGTATGTCAATATGGATGTGTGCGTGAATGTTTGAATGTGGGTGTGCGTGTCTGCCTGTGTGTGTGTATGTAGGCATGTATGTTGACGTGTGTGAGTGTGTAGGTGGTGCCTGCGTGCGTGTCGTGTGGGAATGGGTGATGTGATGTTGGGGGTCGGGGTGGCGAGGGGGACCCTGCCACCTTTGGGGGGTGGCAGGGGTGGTGAGAGGGGTAGGGGAGGGAGTCGGGTGGGGGTGGGAGGTGTGGGAGACCCCTATCAGTGCCAGGGAAGGAATTCCCTGGCACTGATAGTGCTTACCGCTATGGATTTCATGGCGGTTCAAACCGCTGGAAATCCACGGCGGTAAGCTGGGTCAAAATACCGCCGACGGTATAGTAACGGCCGCCGGGCTGGAGACCCAGGTCTCCAGCCCGGCGGGCGGAACGGAGAACCGGCGGATGACCATGGCGGTAACCGCCATGGTCATAATCCCATGAGGGGAGACCGCCAGCCTGTTGGCGGTCTTACCGCCGGTTCTCCACCTTCCGCCAGGGTCGTAATGACCCCCTTTGTTTTCACACTTGTAATTACTAGTGGGTCACAAATCGACCTACCTCATGAATATTAATGAGGTGGGTCGCGATTTGTGACCAATTAGGAATCGCTGACATCACGGGGATGGTGGACTGCTGGGGTCACCATGTCTGCGATTGCTTTTAAATAAAGTAATCATTTTTTTTAAACGCAGCCCGTTTTCCTTAAAGGAAAATGGCTGTGTTTAAAAAGAAAACAATGAAATTTTCAAGTTTCATATTTTGGGATTATGCAGTGGTTCGTGGGACCACTGCCTGCTCCTAAAAATATTTTTTCAACATTTGCAAAGGGGAAGGGGTCAATTTGGGAATGCATTACCATGAACTTTGAGTTGGTGGTAAAATATCAAGGTTTTGCGACCACATTTCGGTTGCGAGAGCTTGATACATAACACTGGAAATCGCTATTTGAAAGGGACACCCTATACATGCTCCTTCCAAATAGCGATTTCTACACCGAAACTGCGGTTCTGGAGAATCACAGTTTGGGTGTTTGTACATTTGGGAAAGCATTTTTTGCAGTTGCAAACGGCACGATTTTGGAAATCAGGCTGTTTACAACAGCAAAATTTCTTTGTACATATGGCCCTTAGAGTGTGAAGATGGCTTTCAATTTCTGTTGGTCTCCAAGATATGGGAGGATGCAACAAAGTGTTTTCATTGTTTAAAGGGAACTCTGTTTTACGTTTTTAACATGTGGTATCAAATATAGATCTGAATCCCTGGTTAACTCTAAGTTTCTGACTTCTCTTTATATTGTTGGAAGGGACTTACATTCCTTCGGCCATAGAGCAGTAGGCTGGTATTTTTGTCATTGTCTGCAGGTCATAGAATCTCTCTTTGCAGTGTTTAGCTGCAGATTGTTATTCATCACCCATGTGTTTCTGACCCAAAGGCAGACTTCAAGGTTTAAATTTTAGAGGTCTAGAGGTCTTCCAGATCATCCATTTTTAGAAGGATTTGGGTGTTATCTGCATAGTTGTAGCAGGTGAGGAGAAATTATATAATCCGGTTTGGTGAGGATGTTAGGTAACAATAGAGGGCATTTGAAGGACCCCCATGTGGCACCAATATGTTGTATGTGAGCAGCTGGCATAAAAAGTGGTATCAACACTAGTTCACTGTCACACTAGAGAGGCCAAGAATTTGATGAGCATTAGTTGAATTCTCATCTCACCTTTCATGTATGGTGCTTCAAACAAGAATTTGCTGTGTGAAGAGATTGCCCAACTGTACAAGTCATTGAGTCAAATTGTTGTTAAGCCAGCCACTTTAATGACATTTCCTATTCCTGATACATAAATAGTGGGGACTACCTAAACCTACCAGTCATTGAGAAGCAATGTCAAATCATGAAACTCTGGATTCTAATACGCCTTGGTGTTTGATTAGACTATTGTGGTGGGGTAGAGTTATTGCAAGTCAGGTACAACTTATATTTGACTGACATTGCCCCAGCCTACACGTGCCAGCTTGATGATATAATGTTCTCTGCTCCACAGATCGTTATTCTGTTTGCAGGAACCAGATAATTCTTTAGGTTAATGTGTCTGCTGCAGAGGGCTACAAATACCCTAGCTAGCAATGATGTGAATCTGAAATGATGCAATATAGTCTGCCATGTCACAAAGGGATGCTATAACAGACTATCTTTAAAAAATGGTTTAATATCTAGATAACCCTTCCAGGTTAAACACACAAGGGATTCAGCTCAAAGCACTTAGACTATAATTGACCTCTGGAGACATCTCTGCAGAACTTCGACTAACATTTTCTGACTTTTGTAATATTAATTTACTTAAAGATATGTGTATTATGAATCTGATTTTTAAAATGTATTGACTTCTTCAAAATTCTGCTTTATTTTTATATAATTTCTGATCATAAGAAACAAATTGCTGTTATGAGACCCCATGTAATTATTGTACTTAATGCATAATACTGGGTAAATCTTTAGGGTAGCATTATTATTGAGAGGGGTAAGGGAATGCTGGGTGGTACGAACTTTGTGGATCCTCACAGATTCCCGAATTTTCCTTCACAGAATTATGAGGAAGATTTGTTATTTAGGCAGAGTTTGGTGAATACAGGGCATTCTGGGCAGGATAATCACACAGTCTACCCCACCCCAGACTGCCCAAGGTAACTTGTTTTCAGCAATGTCTGTACCTGGCAGGTTTCCCTTGGTGCTGACCAACCCTGGCCTAAATACCACAGCTACCCACACAGCTGGCATTGTTCAATTAGCAATGCAAAATCTTGATCTTTCCTTGTGTTTTACATTCTTGGGGAGCCTTTCCCTTTACGGGCTATAACTCAGTCGCACAAATGGGGTAATATTATTACCCAGAGGAATATAGGAATGCTGTGGGGTAGGGCATTTGTAGATCCATGCAGATTCCGTTTGCGTAGTCTGCTTCACCTTTGTTTTGCTGTGTAACGTCAGTGCGCACAGTGTGCTGAGCAATACAGCTGAACAAAAAAGAAGACTTGCGACTCGTGGGAACCATTTCCCTCCCATGCTGACTTTGATTTTGGAAAATAATATGTTTCTAGTGTTTTTACTGAAAACATTTCCTTTTCCAGTACTGTTGAAGACCTGTTGAAGTACACTAAACTCTGAAAGTAAGTAGAGTGATGGATGTCAACGGGTCGTCATCTGCCCTAAAGCAGTTAACATCCACTAAAACCATGCAGCCTCATGTCCTGTCCAACAGGAATTGACAAGTTGGAGGGATGTGATGGCCACACTGCACCAACTTCTTTGTTCCATGATCGTCAGGGACCACTCCAGTTCCAGGAAGCACCCTATATTGTTACTTCTGGGACTGAGAAGTAGCTAAAAACACAGTGGTCAAAGAAAGATGGCTGGTGCTGGTAATGGCCATGCACAGCCAAGAGAAAGTTTCAGTTATCAAATATTGTCTATGGAGAAGAGGGCTAGAGAGAAAATAAAAAATATTATGAAGTGCAAAGAAGATAGAAGAGAAGGCTGAGAGAAAAAAAGAGAGTATATGGAAAAAGACACATAAGAGCAAGAGAGACATGAATGGGAAGAAAGATGCAGCAGCAACAAACAGAAAGGAATAGTAGGAAAAAGGTTGGGAGTGGCAGTGAGGGCAGATATTTGAAGATTGAGAAAGAATAGAGAAAGTAAGAGTAATCCTAAAGGAGTAAATTGAGAGTAAGTTACACAGAGAAATGGTGATTTTCATATTTTTGACAATCCACCTGTCCCAATGTGATTTCAAAAGAGAATGGATTTTGCACTTCTTTTTTTTCTAAAAAAGATCTTAGTGTAAAATCTAATAATCACCTTGCATAGTGGTCTTCAAAATCCTAGAAAGGTCTAACCATTGTAAATTGATCCATATTTCATTTTGCAAATTGCTCAATAATGATCCCACCTTATTATTTGTTACTATATGCTCTTGGGGTGAAATGCTGACGCCTTCTTTTTTAATCAGTATTAGCCATGTCTATGCTGGTAGAGGTGCTAGGAAGTACAACCTGGTTGCTGAGAAGTTCAAGTTCTATTGAGGGGGTGATTTGGCTTTCCAGCGTATACTTAAATATGGCAGTCTCTTGACTGCTTAATACCATGAACGTTGACTTGTATCTGCACCTGTAGAAATGCCAAGCAGTCCCTCTGCAAGTAAATATTTTCCATTTCTAGTACACATGGTAGGCTTCCATGCCTTCTACATTCACCATCCAGAAAAGTACATGCTCACCCAATCAATGTTAGCCACACAGAGGGTGCCACCTTGAGGGTCCTATGTAAGGATTCTACTGCATGTGAAAGAGTAGAAATGGGAGGTACCATCCAAGTAGCATCAAACAGGGGTGTTATCATAGCACAGGGATGTTATCACAGCACAGAATCATAGATCCAACCAGAAAGCCACCACTCAGAGCATTAGAGACAGTGCTGGTGCCTGTCTATCCATGGGTCTTCTAACTGGAGATGGAACTAGTGCCCTCAGCCAGGTCAAAGGCTTCTTCAAAGGCTTCAAAAAGACCCATTCTGGGCTCACACAATCAGCTATACTTCATCATTCCTATCCTCCTTGCTGGTTGATGTCTAGCAAAGGGCTCCTTTTGCACAACTTGCTGGTAACTGTGTGGGTGTATGCCAATGTCGGAGCCTGCTTCAAGTCCATGAAGTTTTGACTAATGCTTTTGATGAAATGTAATTGAACTATTCATCTTTTTTCACAACCTTATACTGAAATACATTGTGGGACCTGCCGAACTTCCTCTGTAAAATGGCATTTAAATTCCATTTACTTTTCACCATTGTTGCATTACTAAAATGTTCAAAACACACTGTTTGTCAATAATTTCCAAAAATGTTGATGATAGATTTGCTCTCCGTAAAGTTATTTTGAATTAAAGATAAGGTAAATTAAACCTGCAATTATGAAGTTGGTTGGACTTAGGAAACTCCACACAAGCAGATGAAGTTTTGCTAAATTGACATGAGGGAAGGTGTATCCTTTCGGGCCTTCCAGGTGTGATGGTTTCCTAATGCAAATGCCCCAGGTAGGACCTCCTCCATCGAAAGAAATTTGAGTGTGGCGGCTGGAGAACCACCACCTGAGGTAAGAGGTATAGGAAAGAGTTTAAAAAAAAAAAAAAAAGCTTGACATTGCAAAAAGTTTGAACATTTCTGAAAATACACAAGGTTCAAAGTCAGCCTACTTTACAATTTTACATCCTTCTACTTTAAAACCCATCTAATTCATAGGATTTATAGTTGGGTTGTGAAAAGTTGTATGAGTGTGCTTTAATATGTGCCTTAAAAAATCCATATGTTCCTTTACATAGAATCACATGGTGTGCACCTGAATATCGACACCAGAATATTGATCACACAGAATATCTTGGCCAGAATATTGAATCCAAAGTATTGACAGGTAAGTATAGTTTTTCTATACCTTACTCCACATACACGTACCTACACAATGTATATATCTTCAATTAATGTAGATGTGGAGTTAGGAAGAGTAGATCTATGCTTCCTTATATGCACATGCCTTTCAATATTCTGTCGTCAGTATCCTTATGCCACAATATCCCCAGGGTTAAGAGCACAGATTTAATGTTTGGTGATAGCTGAGGGCCATGCCTTCCTAAATATATGTCCCTGGCTACGGGCCTGGTTCGGTTTGGAACCTCAATAACCCTCCCGTAGACTGGCCACTTTCTTTGTAAGGGCTGTTTGTAAGTTTAGTTCCCTCCCATTTCCAGAAATTCATGGCTTTCATTTGACAATGAAGAAACCCAAGTTTGACATTCTACAAGCTGTGCTGTACTCTGAACTTCCATTGCAATGTTATTCCTGCTTTTGAGATTCAGAGTGGGAAGTAGTGTCATGACTAAATTGGTGGTCATGGGTGTGGTAGATTGGAGACATATGAAGGCACAGCTGTGGCCTTGTATGGATGGATGCATTGTTGTCACTTGTACTTGGAGGAACATGAAGGCTTTACATAGGTTGTGGATGAAAGGCAGGGGTGGAATTTTAGGAGATTGCATAAATGTGAGACTCTCAAGGATGGGATTCACACATGTGTCACCTTACATGTGTACAGGATGGCACAATCACTCAAGTGAACATTTATGCTGTACTCCTATAGATACATTTTGGTTGTCAGCCACAGTGACAGTATAAAGGAAAAAGCGACATACAGGACATTGCCTTGCAATGCACATTTGTTGTCTTAGCTACCCACCCTCACTGTAGTTCACTCATGAGCCCCACTTTTTCTGTGTTCTTCCTGTTGTTTATTATTTTATTTTGAACTCCTCCACACTGTTACTTTTCTTCAGGTGTCTTGTGCTCCTGGTACGGAGTCTTGAATTAGCTTCTGGGAATAAGGCTCTGCTGCACTCGTCATGTGCCTAGTTCTTCCCCTGTGAGCCTCACTTCCTTGATGTGTGTATCATTTTTTAGCCATACCATACTACCTCTGGAGGGGGTGCATTGACTATCAGCTGCATGGCGGTGTGTCACTTACAATTAAATCCAATCAAATAACCCACGAACAACCTATCAGATTTTGCCCAACCCCCTGCTGATGCCCAATCACACGCTGCAAGAGGTCTTTCGCCATGTGCAGGTGGGGGACGGTTGGACACATGGCATGGAGACCACACTTTGTGGGCACACATGGCTGACTTTACACAATAATGGGTGTCATTGCAAGTAAGGCACACCTACTGACTTAGTAAAAGGTTAGAACACCAAAATATTAAAAAGTGGGCATATTGGCTTTATGAAGAGGTTGGCATATGAACATATATAAAGCAGAACTAATGACTTAGTAAAAAAATCACCAATGTTTATAATCAACTGTAAATTTTATTATTTCACAAGGTGCAACGTTTAATGAAAGTGATTATTATAAACAATAGTAATTTTTTGCCATAAAAACATAAACATTTCTTTCTTTTACCAGTTTTCAGCCCACAAAATGTAACCACGGACCAACTAAAAGAGGACCCTACACTCCAACAGTAAAGCAAAAAGCTGCAGCTATGAATGCTTTAAAATACGGTAATCTCTCCTAGGGTCAGGAATTTAATGACCTAGGAGACTTTGCTTTTTCTTAGAGTTGCTGGGGGGCTGCTGCATTCCTTGAAGCCCAGCCACTGCATTACAAAATTTGTGATGGTGCCGCTGACCCTTCTGGAAGCACCAGCAGGCTCATAAAAATAGGTAAAAGGTCCTTGTGGGGGCATTATGGGGCTCTCCCTGCTTGGAGCAGTGATTAATGAATAAGTGGCTGCTGCCACTCATTTATCATTAAATTATAATTTTTTGTTTGGTGTCTCAGTGCCCACTTGGAACAGTGACATCTTTTATTTTATTTGGGGATGTGTGGGGAGGACACAGGCACAGTGTAGTGCAATTGGTTTTCTACAAGTGTCTCCACAGGCCGTGCAGTAGGAGGCATATGGTATATTTACTTATTTTAATACTAGGGTGCATATGAATATGAAAAAATTGTCATTTGTGACAATGTTTTCATCTGTAATTTTTAGTCACAATGGCCGATTTACAAAAACAATGCACCATTAAGTCTGCTAGGCCTGCAAAAATTACCCTTTTTTTGCAAAGTGGGTAGCTGTGTATTGCAGACCCTAGCTCAGCTGGCCCAGAGTGAACCTAGGAAACCTGTATATTTTAAAAAACTAGAAACCTGAGGAAACCCAGGATGAGTAGATATGCATGGCTCTCAACGGGGTATTCTACCCATATTCAGTTGCACACTTAAAAGTTTGACTAAAAAGATATATTTTCCTCACATTTCAATGATGGAAAGTTCTGTAATCTGTGGGAAGCCACAAACTTCCTCCCATCTGGCGGTATTCTGAAAAAAAGAGTACCGTACTTGTGTGGGTAGGCCTAGTACTTGCGACAGGAACCGGCCCAGAATGCAACATGAATACATCACATTTTTCCACAAAAAAATTACCTGTTTTTTGTAAAGTGGGTAGTTGTGGATTTTAAGCCCTAGCTCAGCTGGCACATAGGAAACCTAGTAACCCTGAACATTTATAAAAAATAAGACATATAGGGGAATCCAGGATGGTGTGACTTATGTGGCTCTTACCAGGCTGCTTTACCAAAAATCCCTTGCAAACCTAACACTTTAACTAAAACACATTGTCATCACATTTCTATGTTGGAAAGCACTGGCATCTGCAGGAAGCCACAAACCTCCTTCCAGCCAGCAGACGTCTTATAAAAATGGTGCCTCATTTGTGTGGGTAGACCTTGTGCCTGCGACAGGAAATGGATCAAAATGCAACATGGATGCATCATAGTTTTCTACTCAAAACTGACCCGCTTTCACAAAGTCTGTAGCTGTGGACTTTGGGCCCTAACTCTAGGGGAGGTAGGGAAATCTAGCAAACCTGCACAATTTCTAAAACCAGAAAACTAGGGGAGTCCAGGGTGGTGTGCCTTTTGTGGATCACTTGAGTTTATTTTTACCCACAATGCCATGCAAATTTAAAACTTTGACTGAGGTCATGCATTTTCCTTACATTTTTGTTATGGAAACATCCAGAATCCACAAGAATCCACAAAATTCCAACCACTTATGTCAATAAAAATGCTTCCCACTTGTGTGGTTGTGTTTACTGCCTACAGTGGAAATGGATCAAATCAAGATCAATGGAAGCCCTACGATGGGGACTACTATTGTCCTCGGTTCAATCCATTCCTTTCCTAGGAACTTAGTCCATCCACACAAGTGGGGCAGCATTTTTATTGCCACAAGTGGGGCAATGTTGGGTGTTAGGAATTTTGTGTATTTCTGCGGATTCCAGAGGTTTTCATCACAGAAATGTCAGGAAAATGCATGATTTCAAGCAAAGTTTGAGGTTTGGATGACATTGTGGGTAAAAAACCTTGTGGGATTCACACAAGGCACACCACCCTGGAATCCCCTGGTTGTCTACTTTTCAATATTGTCTGTGGTTGGTAGGTTTCCATGGGTGATGATTGAGCATGGCCCCAATTCCCTCAGCTACCCCTTATGTTGATGTCTCCACATTGCACTTCAGGGCCAAGGTCTCTTGGCCTACCCACACAAGTGAGGTCCCATTTTTATCAGGAGACTTAGGGGGAATTTGTGTGGTAGGGAATGTGTGACTCTCCACAGATTTCAATAATTTAATGTGAGAAAAATATGTGTTTTTAGTCAACATTTGAGGATTGCAGGGCATTGTGGATAAGAAAATGGTGTTGGATGCATGCGAAGCACACTACCCTAGACTCCCTCACATGTCCAGTTTTCAGAACTGTCTGGGTCTGGTAGGTGTTTCCAGATGGCAGCCTACCCAAGCTCAAAAAGTGTAGCCGTTCACCATTGGTATGACTTTGGGAGTTAGCCACACTACCCTGGCCCATATGTAAAAACAACACCCAAAATAATCAAATGTTCCCTTGCTTGCCATTGGGGTGGGATGGTGTAGTCCGCAGGGGAGCAGAAAGACTGTTGAGCTTTTAGGGGTGAAGGGAGGGGAGCTGATGATAGGATGGAAAAGTCCCACCCCATTATTTTATTTAAAATATAGATTGCTGCCACACACTTGGATTTCTGGCCCTCGGGGTCTGATCAGGGTAATTACCCAATTTCCCACCCTTAGGGGCAGAGAGACTGTTGCTCCATTTACTTGGGGTGGGGGCATGGCCATGGCCATGCTGAGCAGCACTCACTCCTATATTTAAAAACAATTTTGTTTTAACCTCTATATTTAAAAAAAGAAAAACTACATTCCCTGGGTTTTGTGTGCTTCCTGCCCTCCTTGGGGGGGGGGGAGAAAGATAGGGAGCAATAACCCTGATCTGCCCCTGAGGGGGCAGAAAGACTATGGGCCAGATGTATCAAACTATTTTGCATTCACAAACGGTGCGAATCGCAAAATTCCACCTTTTACAGATGCAAAACAGCCTTTCATGATTTATGAAAGGCATTCACAGTGCAATTTTAAGGAATCGCTAAAATAGCGATTGCCTAAAATTGCGACTCATTTTATGAATCTCAAATTGCGATTACCTGTATAGGAAATCGCAAATAGGGAATACCTACTTGCAATGACCTATTCACATGTATCATGCATTCCCGAAATGCGAACAGGGCATTTAGGAAATGCAATAACCTCCAACTCCAAGTTGGTGGTAACCATGTGCAATTTTTTAAAATGCATTAAAAATGCATTTTTTAAAATGCCATGTAACGCACATATGCCCCTAGGGCGTGTGTGCGCTTTACATGTACACATTAGGCCCCCAGCACCCTTGGATTTGCTTTACCTAAGTTGCAAATTTCTAACTGGAATTCGCAAATTAAGAAATGCAAGACCATTCCACCTATGGGCCTTCAGAACCATAGGAATGAATGGAGCCCCATTCCCTAATAGCGATTGCGAATTTTAAGAAATCGCTATTAGGGATTTTGTATTTTCATACATACCATTTTGCATTTCTCAAATAGCAATTTCTTAAATTTTGCTATTTAGGAAATGCAAAACAGTACTATGATACATCTGGCCCTATCTCTCTTGTTGGGGTGGGGCCATGGTCATTCTCTGGTGTCTAGGTAATCACGCCTATCTGCACTCTAGTTTGGGAGTAGCGGCCGTACTCCTCCCCCAAAAAACGACAGTTTTTGGGGGTAAGGCGTGGCCATGCCCATTATGGGCACACCCACTCCCTGTAATTATTTAAACAAACAACCCTTGTGTCTAGATAGATTTCTGCACATCACCCCACCTCCCCCGGGACAGATCAGGTGTAATTGCCCCACCTGCTAAAACGTGCAGTGCACAGCATACGGTGTGAAAACAGGTCCTTATGGAAACACATCAGAACTTTGGGATAAATTAATCTATTTCCATTTGCAAACCAGGGACGTGCAATTTGCATGCTGATTGATTTTGTGAATAGAATTAAACTTGCCCTTTTACCTATGTTCTAATTGGTCACATCACATATTTTACATTCACAGTGGACTGGAAAATGACCTTTATTAATGAATAGTAATTAGGCAAGTTGCAATTTGCAACCCCTGTGATTGGTTACAAATGCAGCGATGGAGGCTTGCATTGGACAGCTGACCGCACTCAGGAAATACTTTTGTTTAAAAACATCATTTTCCTATTAAAGAGGCAGGTGCATCTTTAAAAACAAAGGGCCTCATTTTGATGCGCGTAGACGGGTATCTCCGTCACAACAGTGATTAATAGCCCATTAGTCGAAATAAAAAATCCTATAGGATTTAATGGGATTTATATTTTGGTGGTCGGGCTATTTGTCACCCTTGTGCCTGATAACCCATCTGCCGAAATCTAAATCAGACCCAAAATGTTTACACTGGGAAAAAGATTTGGGAGAGGAAGTATTGGACCAGATTGCCTGGATCCACCGATGCTGTGAACAAGATTCCCAAATGCGAAGATGCCACTAGTCACTCCAACTCGGGGGGTCAGTAAATGACAATGGGTTTGCCACAACAACTGTGGTAAAAAGTCCCTCATACATTGTTTTCCAAATTGCAAATGGGAGACTGCATACTTGTTTCATGTTCTCTCCTATTTGTGATGTGTAATAAGCACTTTTTGTAAAGACTCTTCCAGTTCATAAAGGGGCTTTTGTATACCCTGAAAACAGCAACGGTTTCTCCTTTAGGGCAGAGGAGCGTCGCCTCTCTGCCTAAAATGCCCACCAGGGATGAAAAATAAACTGGTAATATAGTGCATTTATTACCATTTTATTTTCCATCCTCCCGTCCTGAACTGAGTTTCAGGATGGGGCAGCACCACTGCTGCTGAGTGGCAACAGTGAGCTGTGCACTTAAGTTTAAAGTGTGCATGTCTTTTTGGCCTGCTTTCTTGCGATGTTCAGCCAGACATGTGCACTTTAAAATTCTCTAACACAGCTGTCTTAAGATAGCTGGGTTAGAGAAAGCACAAACCTCCTGTGCTCTTGTGTGCGCTGAGAGAGGCCTCTCCCTCCAATCCTGATGCTTCTTTCATGCTGGTTGCCAGCATGAAAGCAGCGCCAGGACTGCTTCAGGGAATTTGCTGGAATCAGAGAGGAGATGGAGCAAGGAGGATGTTGGATGTTAGACGTCAAACGTCAAACGTCGTGCAGCAAGAAAGGTAAGTGTTTTTTTTTCTTTTTATTTACACCACTCATCTTGCATGCATTCACCAATACCACCACCTTTGCCCATCCCCCACTCTGCCAACATAGCAGTTGTCACTGCCTGAAAAACTCTTTTCTGTTCACAAATGCTGTGAGATTGCAAATGATAATGTTTGCAACTGCAAAACGGCTTTGTACATCTGGCCCATGATGCCTAAGAAGAAATACAGGCTATGCTAGCCTAAATCATGATTGTGTTAGGATAATGCCTTTCTTAACTATAACAATTGTGGATAGATGGCCAAACAAGTGAAATGTGCCATGTCGTCAATCAGTCCCAGAACTGTGAAATACCCATCTGAAGTTATTTTTTCAGGTGGACAGTAGTTCACTCTGCATCCCTGTACCCTGGTGTTTCAAAAGAATCCATCACCAAGATCAATATAATACAACAGTAAAGATGATATTAAAACAGCTGTGAAGGTCATATGAGCTTTGAAGGACTATTCTGCCGTGACTTTAAGCTGCATAAAGAAGGACTAGCAAGCAGAGCCTTGCTTTGACCCCGATTAATGAGATTGCTAGGGGCCCACTGAACAGAGGTTACGATGACTAATATTTTTAGTAATGATTGTTGATTTTATCGCAATTCACTTTTTTTCGTTTAATAAATGGACATTTTTTTGGACTGTAGACGTATCATGCCAAATTACAGTAGCAGACAATATGTGTAGTATTATCACTCAACCAGGATGGTACCTTTGGGATG
The DNA here is from genome assembly GCF_031143425.1 of Pleurodeles waltl. Taxonomy (NCBI): domain Eukaryota; kingdom Metazoa; phylum Chordata; class Amphibia; order Caudata; family Salamandridae; genus Pleurodeles; species Pleurodeles waltl. The sequence goes on from NC_090448.1 coordinate 1,131,655,730, forward strand.
AATTGAAGATATCTTCTTTAGCACTTTATTAGAGAGAGCCAATCAGAACTTGCACAGGCATGTAATTTACGTGTCATTACATGGGTCTCCTAAAATCCCTTATAAAAACGCTCATTGTCCGAAGCCTAGCTTACTTTTTTTTTTTTTTTAACGTAAATCAGCTTTATTAAAATCAAACTATATATGGGTCTCATAATAACAATACACAATATCAGTCACAATGATAATGATATAATTTTGAAAGAAATTGTAAAGGCTGTTTATCATTTTAAAGTCTAAAACAGGGGAGAAGAATAAAAACAGAACAAGACCAATGAAAATAAGAAAGATACAATGGGCATTAAAAAGCTAAAAGCAGTGATATTCAGTAAAGCATAAAGTTGAGCTAAAATTAAATTCAATCAAGAACAGAGAAAACAAACAATTCATGGTGGCTTAAAATTCTCAGATAATGTACAACTAGTAGAATTGTATGCAACAGCATTAAGATAATCAGTCAAAGGTAACCAATACAGATCTCTATTTATGGAGGGGCAGCATAAAGAGGTAAAAGCAATATCTAGTCTATGGTAGAAGCAAACATTCTACCACCAAGCCTTGTAGGTAATGTTGGATGAATTTTTCCAATTAAGAGTAATTTGCTGAAAGGCTAAAGCTAACATGAGATCCAACAGCTTTAAATTATCATCATCTGTGTCAATGTCAGCAGAGAGGCTACCTAGAAAAAGCACTGAAGAAGATAATTGGGATCGCAAATGAAAGATGGAGGTAAGCTGACACCAAACCTTTCTGCAGAAAGAGACAGTGAGAGGACATTCAAAGAGGATATGCAGAAGGTCTCCCTTTGGGCTATCGCAGGACCAACAATTTGAAGTTGAGGATACAGAAAATGTAACTATAGTAGAGGAGCTAAAATAAAGTCTGTGGTAAAGAAAGAAAAGTGACTATGTGGTAGAAGCTGATCTAGATATTCCATAAGATCGATGACATATTTTATTCCAGAAGGGAACAGTCCAGGTACATCCCAAATCCAATTCCCATTGAGATTCAATTTTAGATTTAGGCCGTGTCAAAACAGGAGAATGAAAAAGTTTATAAATATTTGATGCCTTAGGAAATGAGGTAAGAAAGGAGGACAGGGAAAAGGGTAATTCCGAAGAAGAAGGAGGGGAAGGCAAGGAAAAAAGTACATCAAGAATAATATTAATAGGAAAAAGATATTTAGGCATACATTAATTGGGACAATGAAATAGAAGTTGAAATTGTTAAAAAGAAAGTGGAGTATCATTGTAAAATAAATCTTTGACCAACGCTATATTTCTTTGTCTCCAAGATTTCCAAAATAAAGGTTTTTTATTGAAAGTGATGAGACGATTATGCCAAATAGGGGAATTCAGAAAAGAGGAAAAAGTGATTGTTGGAGATAAATAGTGAGAACGCAGAAGAGCACAAGTGTGTTTAAGAAGCGGGGAGGAGATAAGCGAAATATTATAAGAAAAGGATACCACCTCACAAGGAGAAAAAGGTAGAAGAAAAGAACATTCAATATCCAACCATAAGGGAGTAAACACAGAGCTTGACAGGGAGATCCATCTAGAAACTTGCTGCAAACAAGCAGATTTGTGATACAGTCTGAAATCAGGAAAATTGACTCCCCCCTCCTGTTTAGAATGACGAAGGTGACTAAGAGAATTTCTAGAGGTCTTACTGTTCCAAAGGAATTTAGACAATCTGGAGTCCAGTTGCTTAAAAAAAGTAACAGGCAGAGGAATCAGAATCATGGATAGGATATATACAATGTTAGGAGAAATAATCTTTGTGATAGAATCAAGGCAACCCCATCAAGATAAAAATAAGGGATTCCATACCAAAAGGGATCTATCAACCTTCTCTAAAGCATAAGAGATATTTACTTCAATGGACTTTTTAATGGAAGAGGTGAACCAAATACCTAAATATTGAATCTTGGAAGAATTTCAATGAAAGCCAGTAATATCGAACGATGATCTAAAAAATAATTTTGTGAGACGAAGGATTTCAGTTTTATCCGAATTTATGTTATAACCTGAAATCAAAGAAAAATCTTAAATGTCCCGAAGTAGAGATGGAATCGAGAGTTCAGGGTTTGAAATATATAAAAGTATATCATCTGCATATGCTGTTAATTTTAAGTGTTTCTCACCATATTGAAAACCCTCAATTTTAATGTTATTTCTAATACAGGATAAAAAGGGCTCTAGAGCTAAAATAAATAGGAGTGGAGAGAGCAGACACCCTTGATGAACGCCTCAACTTAAAACAAAGTATCTGGACAATTTCCCATTCACCAATATCGATGCCATTGGGGATTGATAAAGCAAAGAGATAAATGAAACGAAATGAGGCCCTAAACCATGCCAGGCTAAAGCTTTTAATAGAAAAGACCAGTCTAACTCATCAAACTCTTTCTCAGCATCTATGGAAATTGCTTCTAAGGAGTACGAAAGAGGGGGAGCTTTGCTGAGTACATTAAAGAATATTCTAGAGTTGTCAGAAGCAAGTCTACCTTTAACAAAACCAGTTTGTTCCTTACTTATCAGCACAGGTAGAAGGGGATCAAGGCTAACAAATTAGCAAAGATTTTATAATCTGTATTGAGCCAAGAAACTGGCCTATAATGTTTACAGAAAGTATGACCCTTACCTTCCTTTGAAATTAAACAAATCAAAGCTTCTTTAAATGGTGCCCCTGTACAGCCAGAACCTGCGAAGAATAAAAAAAGATGTAAAGGTTTGGGAAGTAAAATGTCAGAAAAATGTAGAACAAATTCCACTGTAAATCCATTCGGACCAGGAGTTTTACCTTTTTTTAGAAACTGAAGGGCTTTAAAAATTTCTGACGAAGAAATATCTACTTCAAGTGAGGAAACATCAACTAGCGTCTTATTAGGGTTTGGAATTCTCTTTAAATAATCATCAATCTGTAAGGAGGTTGGGACTGACTCAGGAGTATAAAGTGTCTGGTAATAATTGACAAATTCAGCTAAGATATTGTCATCTTTAAAAAGGGACTCACCAGTATCTGTAATTATAGACTTCACTGTGTGGTGTTGCTTTTGTACTTTTAAATAATTAGCCAGAAGTTTCCCTGATCTATTTTGACCTCCATAATAGCAGGCGCTACTATGTAGAAAAAAAGAGGAGGCATTATCCATCAAGATTTTGTTAAATTGCAATTTTGCTTGAATAAATTCTTGTAGATTAAAATTAGAAGAGGAAGATTAACATTGACGTTCTAACTGTTTAATTTTGAGACGTAGAGTTTGATGATGTGCATTAAAAGTTTTCTTTTTATTAGAGACAAAATTTATTACATGTCCACAAGCTGCAGCCTTAAACGAATCCCACACCAATTGTGGGGAAACATGAGAGTCATCAATAAATCTGAAAAATTCTTCCGCAAAGGCAACGAAGGATGTGGAAAATTTAGAATCAAGCAACAAAGAATTATTAAAACGCCACCTATTGGATTTGAGATGCACCGGGAGCAAATCAAAATCTGTGATGACTGGAGCATGATCTGATATTACTATAGGTTTAATGGAGGAATTAATACGATTTTTGGATAGTGATTTTGAAACAAAAATATGGTCAAGTCTAGATAAGGAGCCATGTGGTGGAAAATAAAATGAGAAATCACTACTATCAGGATTACAAGTTCTCCATGAATCATTTAAATTACATTGTGAGAGAAATGCCTTAATTTGTTTATACATTTTATGAGGGGAAAATTTAATGACAGATTGCCTATCAATAAAAGGATCAATAATTTGATTGCAATCCCCTCCAAGAAGAAAAAAATCATCATTATAATGCAAACATTGTTTAGTAACAGTAGGCCAAAAAAGATAATCTGAGTGATTAGGACCATAAATATGACCAATAGTCATTATAATCCCATTAATATTTAGCTTCACAAGGAGCCATCTACCATCAGAATCCGAGTCTTGCGAAATAACATTAACTGATATTTTTTTATGGCAGAGCACAATTACACCATTTTTCCTTGTAGATGTAGGAGAAGTAAAAATCCGTCAAGTGGGTCGCTTGTAAAAGAACCAAGCCTGGATTATATTTAGCTAAATGGGATGACATTCTCTGCCATTTTATTGGGTTACAAAATCCTTTGACATTCCGAGAAAGAACTCTGAAGTTTTACATCACATAACCATATATATACACGAAAGGTCTTGTACCATAAATAGCTGAAAATACACATAGGGGATAGGAAAACAAGAAAAACAAAGAGAGATAAGAGTAAAGGGGAAAAAAAAAGAAAAAAGATGGAAAATATTCAAGAAAAAAGAAGAGACAGTACATGTCAGATAAAGACAACTGCAAAAACATACCTGAGATGAATGGACAATGGGAGAGGGGTGGTGACAGCACAGACTGAAGACGGCACAGCAAGGAAACGGGACGCATCAACGGACAAATGATATGAGCGAGAATAAAGATTTATAGAACACCAGGAACCTGTGGAAAGAAAACAGTATATTAGCAAAAAGGACCTATAGACAAATCAACATAATATAATGTATAGACTGCATATGAAGGATCATCAACTATGTCGTGATAGCAGTGAACAAGGGCATAATAGATTAAGAAACGCATATAGTCAACATGTAGAAGGACCAGCCGTTTCCATAGGGTTAGTAGAGTGTAGTCTTAGAAAATTGCGAAGAGCTGCAGGAGAGGTATATGAAGTGGTCTTATTTTGATATGTCACTTTGAACAAACACGGATGGAATAATCCAAAACGAGCTCCCAATTCACAAAGCTGTGGACGAAGATCCAAAAGTTCTTTCCTTCTGTTTGCTGTAGCTTTGGACACATCTTGTGAGATGAAGATTTTACTTCCTTGCCAAGAGATTTGTTTTTTGTCTTTCGCAGCATTAAGAACTCTCAATAAATCAGTAAATTCAAGAAAGAAAATAATCACGTCTCTTGGTTTAGATATGGAGGAATGTGGAGGACGATGACCAATGCAGTGTGCCCTTTGGATCTTCAATACTGTAGAAGATGGTAGGTCCACTAACTGTGGAAACAATGAAGCAAAACATGAAATTGAATCACTCCCTTCAAGACCCTCTTGTAATCCATAAAGGTGAAGATTATTGCGTTTGTTTGTTTTCCAAATCCTCCGCAAGTGTCTTCAAAGCTGCCACTTCCTTCTCCAAACTAGTAATTTTATGTGTTTCATCCTGCACGTCGCTGACTCTTTGCTCCAAAACAGAGACTCTCACTTCCATTTGAGACCACTTAGTATCAAGATTTTGTATCCGAGAGTTAGTTTCTTCGATAAAAGGACGCAAAGCACGTATTTTGTCAAGCACAAGTTCAAGAGAGATTAGTGAGGGAGATTTTACTGGTGAAGGTGGGTCTTCTTTGACCCTCTTATGAGTAGTTGTAGAAACATTTTGAGAGACTTTAGGCGAAGAGGAAGATGAGGAAGACATCTTCGACGTGGAAGAAGAATACGCTGCAGCAGAAGTATCAATTGTAAAAAATGTGAAAGTTTGTCAGTTGAGGAGAACTGATGTGACAGAGATTTTATTTTCTTTAGTTTGCCCATATAAAAATAGAAGCCTTCAATGAAGAAACGAGTGACACAGGAACTTTAAAAATATGTTGATGAGACAGCAAAAATAAATTACATGGCTTGCGCAAAAACTGCAAGCGAAGCCATCAAAGATTCAAAGAACAAACAAATAAGTACATCGTGCTGGAGGGCAATAATTATTCAAAATTGCCGCTCTCATGAGGAGAAATGTAAAAACATATTTTAAAAGTCAAGAAAATAAGCTAGGTGGCATGTAAAACATTAAAAATGCTCAACAAAACATCCAGCAGCTAATATGAGCAAAGTGTCATTAAAATTGAAGAAAAAACTGCTCCAGCAGCGAAAATATGTCCTACGATGCACGGAGTTCCGATCTCAGGTGGCCATCTTGGCTGGTGGCTGGCACGCCTCCCCCCAAGCCTCGCTTACTTTAAAGTTTCTAAGCATGACCTTGTCAGGAGTATTCAAAGGACCCTTTCTTTTCAAAAGTCTAAAATCTCCTCAGTTTCAAGCATGCAGCCCCTATGTTGCTCAGCCTGCAGACCGACCCCCAGGCCAGGCCGAGGCAGCAAAGTACAGGACAGGCCTCCCTGTGTCCAATAACTTAAGGGTAACCCTGTCCTCCACTGCCGCAGGGTGGCCACTTCTTGGTGTGCAGGCAGTGCGCAAGCCCCTTAGCATTGCACTGGGTCCTGCAAAAGGATGAGATATATTTCACATCCATCCTCGTACTCTTGGTCGCAGTCCCATGCGGGCATGGTAACAACCTGCAACAGTTAGGAGTAAGATCGGAATCTCCCAACCAGCCGGCACCTTGAAGTGCCCAGTCTTTCCAAGTACTAACTATGGCATTTTGGAAATGTGGAAGAGTAAAATGGGAAATTTTGAAAAGGGATGAGTGAAATATTGTGGAAAGTACCAAGTGCTAATTAACACATTGTGAAAATTTTAAAAAGTGCAAAATAGGATGGTGTAGAAATGTGGAAAGTGCTAACAGAGACATTAGAGAAACTGCTGATTGGGGTATTATGGACATTTTGAAAGGGGACACGATGGTTATGAAAATACAACAAATTGTAGCTGGGAACGAAAAAGTGTGTTAATTGGGATTTTATTAGATCTTTCAACCATACTAGGTGTATTACAGAAATACAAAAAGTACACTGAAGGGGCATTGTAGAAGTTCTGCCAATGCTGAAAGGGCAATGAGATATTATGACAAAATATTATTGCAAAGTGCATAATCATGGCAGAAAGCTAACCCTTTGCATTTGGCTTTTAGGAAAGTTAAGAAAAAGTTGAAGAAGAGCTCCCAAAAATCCTGGAAAGGGGGTGTAAACCCTGCCACTTTTGAGTTCTATTGTACCTTGAGTATTGCTAGTGAACCAACATGTTTTAAAAAAACACAATATCCCATTAGCTGACACATTTCTGGTAAATTTCATTGGTAAAAGCCCGAGCTCCCTGTTAAGGGGTCTGCAGTTCCTGATCATAGGTGCTCGAAGCACCCTTGAGAGAGATGTCATTAAGATAATGTGGCTTAAAACAGTCACCTAACACTACATTTGTCGTTTGACACACCACACTGCAAAGAGAACAAAGGCATCTTCCATAGTTTGTGTAATACCCCCACCCGCACTCCTTTGCTGGCCACACTCTAAGAGCCTAATTTACAACAAACTGGTGCATCGCTCACGATGTGCCAGTTTGTTTGCGTCACCCTGCGCCACCCTAACAACACCATGGTAGTGCTGTATTTACAAAACAGCACACCATGGCACTCGTTAACACAGTTGCGTCAGAATTTCTGACACTGTTGTGGTGCTTTGCTGGACTAGTATCAAAAATGTTGACGCTAGTCCAGCAAAGCACGGGGAGGCCCGTAGAACAAAGCACTTTAATGCCTGCCCTGAGCAGACATTACAAATGATGCTAGAATGACACAGTGAACTCTTGTAGACTTTACTGCACCATTCCTAAGGGCCTCTTTATCGGGCAACGCCTCCCTTCCATATAATATACCTGGCGCAGGTACACTGAGGCGCAAGTTTACAAACTGGTGCAATGGTACCATTACACCAGCTTGTAAATATGGCATAGGGTGTGGGACTGTTCTGCGCTACCGTAGCATTAAAAAAAATGACACTAAGGTGGTGCAAGGTGTTTGTAAATGAGCCACTAAGTTCTCCTTTTTGACAACCTCTCTAAGAAGCAGTTTAATAATCATACAAGAAACCAGAGTACAATGACAAAAAAGTAAATGTATTCCACACACATCAGAAGCTGGGCTAAACACTAAGGGGGTCATTTTGACCTCCGCCGGCGGCGGATGCCGCTGGCCTGGCGGGAACCGCCAGAAGACCGTACCGCGGTCGAAAGACCGCAGCGGTCATTCTGAGTTTCCCGCTGGGCTGGCGGGCGACCGCCAGAAGGCCGCCCGCCCGCCTGCCCAGCGGGAAACCCCCTTCCACGAGGATGCCGGCTCCGAATGGAGCCGGCGGAGTGGAAGGGGTGCGACGGGTGCAGTTGCACCCGTCGCGATTTTCAGTGTCTGCCACGCAGACACTGAAAATCTATGTGGGGCCCTGTTAGGGGGCCCCTGCAGTGCCCATGCCAATGGCATGGGCACTGCAGGGGCCCTGTTAGGGGGCCCCACGACACCCGTTCCCGCCAGCCAGGTTCTGGCGGTGGAAACCGCCAGAACCAGGCTGGCGGGAAGGGGGTCGGAATCCCCATGGCGGCGCTACTTGCAGCGCCGCCGTGGAGGATTCCCAGGGGCAGCGAGAAACCGCCGCGGTCAGAATGCCCATGGAAGCACCGCCAGCCTGTTGGCGGTGCTTCCGCGGTCGTTGGCCCTGGCGGTCCATGACCGCCAGGGTCAGAATGACCCCCTAAGTCCCTCATTTACTAGCCCCTACTGGGACACTGTACCACCGGAGCAGTCGCACTCAGCCGACTGAGCTAGAGAGATCCCTGTGCCCATGTGTGTTTGGCCTGCCCAAGACAGCCGGCCAAACATACATGAGCAGTGCACTCTCCCTCAGTGCACGTCACCCCAGTGACCCCGCCCCTTTCAAACAAAAGGATAAAAAAAATACTTTATTATTCTTTTCTTTGAAAGGTTTTGCAGCTGCCGCTACTGGCAGGGGGGCGATGCTCCTCCGCCTTTATGGAGGAGCCACCCCTGCACCGAGTGTAATTTTTTTAAACATTCCAAGTGCAGTGTGCCAGCACATATTTATAAGGCCACGCAAAGCCACCTTGCATGGCTTTTCATGGCCTTCTAAATATGGGCCCCTTTCAAGCATGCAACTGTGTGAAAGGGGCATTTTATGGGTGTTGCTGTGGGTGTTCCCACTCAACATCCATGGAACGTTAAGGAATCCGGTGTGTTCCCAGATTCACAAGTCTGGGAATGCGTCTGATTTCTACGCCACCTCAGAGGTGGCAATGAAGTGACGCAACGGGAGTAATATCTTTATTTCTCCCCGTTTTTTTAGGAAAACTCCTCTCTTGATTGTTTATGTGCAGGAAGGTCTCCCTTCCTGCACAAAAACAATCACCCCCACAACGCAGGCATTCTTGCACCATGGTGCACGGGTGCCTGCATTGGCGATAGGCAGCAATTGGTGTGCCAGCTCAGGGGGGATGATGACAGAAATGCACTGTATCTTTTAGATACAGTGCATTTCTGCCCTTTCCCAGTGGCGCAAGGCTGAGCAGTAAGTCACCTGCTGCGCCACCCTATGCCACGGGCTTGTAAATAAGCCCCCAAGTAAGCATCAGAAAAAACTGCCATGAAATGGCAATCCCTCTTCAGTTCTGCTTGATACCCAAAAAGAATCAGCTGAAGTGGTATGGAAAGTTTATTTTAGAAATTAACAGAGAGAACGCAGGTGCTGTTTGAAGTCCCATCAGTGTGTTCACAAGCAGAGAAAAGCTTTTTTTTTTTTGCCACAGACCCCACTCTTAATGGGGGTCCGCGTTCGTGTTGCCATATCTATTTATATAGGCCTGACCTGATATGTGTCTCCCAGCCCCACAAAGCTTCTGACATGGCTGGGTTCTAATGACTTCTTATCAGTTATAAATGAAATGTGCTTTGTACTTCTTGGGTATTTGAGTACACAGCTCCTGAAAAATCCTCTTGTGTTTGTCTCCAAGCATCTGATTGGGGTTCAAATGAAAGTTAATATTTCTTACCTCTCCTTTCTTTCTCCCAGCAGAAGCTGGCTCTTTTTTACCTTTTAGAAAGATGGAGCTCTTCTACCTTCAGTACTATAGGAACAGAAAAAAGCTGTCTGCATAGACATAGATAAAATACTAAAAAAAAAGATACATGTAAACATATGTGAAAAGCAAATGCAAGCAGCTCATCCGAAGATATCGCATAGTGCAGCCCACGGTCTCATTCCTATAAAAGGCTGTTAGAATATTTGGTTAAAATAATCATAAACATGTACACATCAAATACAAATAAAATTGAAGTTTTTTTAAAAATATAAAAATGTAAAACATTACGATAATTTCTCCAGTGTTAAAAAATTCATATTGTAGGAAGATTATCATGGCATATGTAATTTAATCAATTCTCAATGCGTCAAGCAATGTGCAAACACAGCAAATAGAAGCAACAACAGGAGCATTATACATAGGTGCAGACAGAGGGTAATGTCACCTTAAAGGAGACTTAGGGCCTCATTAAGAGTTTGGTGGATGGGAAAGCCCACCTGCCAAACTCCCAACAGGGTGGTCCCCTGCCTTCATGGCAACCACCCCGCTGAAGTAATTAAGAGTTTCCCATCAGGAAACGACAGGTGGAAACCTCAGTTTCCGCCCTCCGGCCTAGCAGGAAACAGGCCACAGTATTGTCTCCGGCTCGTAATCGTTCAGCCGGCAATGCTGTAGCCCGCAGGGTGCACCAGCACCCTTACAATGTTCACTGTCTGCTTTGCCAAGTGCATGGGCAGTGCAGAGCCCCCCGTGGCCTCCAGCACCTGTAGTCCGCCAGCCTTTTCATCGCGGTATAACAAGGTCATAATCTGCAGGGCAGTGCTGTATGCAGTCTGTCTGCATGGACTGTACAGTATACGCCAGTTTGGAGTGGTGGTTCAATACATTTCTCTGAGTATCATAAAATAATTAAAACATTCCTTTCTTGGTCAAGAATGTAAGTGGTTGTCTTGGACTCATAAATAAGGTCCTGATAACAAATTATGGTGGACCTCAACCTTGCGTGGACATGTTGTGAGCCAGTGGATAATGTGTCCAGATGTCCGGCATGAGGTACGTGTGATCACTGCATGTTACTGTCTGATTGGATAGGGGTTCCTAACTGTATATGGCATCTAACTTTTATGGTGTTTGGAAATGTGTGTACTCCATCAGTCATGTGTGTTTTATTGGGGCCAATCTCCTGGGACCATTTTGGTGTCACTGTGCCTATTTGTGGGAGTAACCTGAGTTTCCTGTTCGCACGTTTGTCTGCCAGCTACCTGCTGCTCCACCTGTGACCTGTCAATAAGTCAGCCTCAGGTTTAGGTCTCGGAGCCTGCCTGACCACGTATATTTGAATTGGGCCGACGGAGAGTCATGGTGGTGGAACTCGACAACAGCAGTGTGATTCTGTTACTATGTGCAAACATATTATGGCATACATTGACATACAGTCTTTCAATACTAACATTCTATAGATTTAGGTAACATCATCTTGTGACATTACAAAGCATTCGTTGTGAGGCAGTTCATGACAAAAATCGATGCAGAAAGAAAAATACAATCATAAAATGCGTAAACAAGTATACAACGTTATTGTGGAACATTGTTGGCAAGTACGGAACAAGGAATACTGTAACCTTAGAGGGCCTCAGCAGAATCATAATAATAAACACGAGGACTGGAAAGTCTAAAGGCCTGATTTAGAGTTTTGTGGATGGGGCTACTCTGTCACAAGCGTGACGGATAGCCCATCCACTGTATTACAATTCCATTATGTCACATGGAAATTGGAATACTGTGGATGGAATATCCGTCACGTCTGTGACGGAGTAACCCATCCGCCAAACTCTAAATCAGACATTAAGATGCATCAATAATCGTCCGAAGCTTCGAGAACAATTGCTTAGCAGTTGAAATTGAGATATAGTCAAGGAAGTCTTCAAACTTTAGCATCCCAGCCACATGCTGGCATAGTTTTAACCATATTTTCTTGACTTGGGCAAACCAGGACATATTTATGGTTAATCTGACTCCCAAGAAATCAAAGTTGGAAAGCCTTTCCAGTGGAATACTATCCAGCCAAAGGAGCCTTCAGGCAACTTATAGGGGTTTGTGGGCATGAATTTGGTTTTATTAGAGTGAATAATCTCAAGTCCTGTAGCTTCACAGAAGGCTGCAAAGCGATCCACCAGTACTTGCAGACCAGCCGGAGGTTTAGATACCAGCAATGTATCATTTGCAAAGAAAAGCAGAGGAATCTTGTGGCCTGTAATAATAGGAGCATCGTTATTTCAGTTCTCCAAATAAGTGCAACATCATTCAAATAGAAGGAAAATAATGTGGGGGCAACACTGCACCCCAGCATACCCCTTTATCAATCCCTATGCGATGGGTTAATTCACCCTGGGGCCCCCAGCAAACTTGTGCATACATGCCCTGATGTAAACAAATTAGTGTATCAAGTAGATCTAGGGGGACCATGTTGTGTTTCATTACTTCTCACAGTTTGCATCAAGGGACCAGGTGAAATGCAGATGTTAAGTCCACAAACACCACATAGAGATGCATTTTCTGTAAAGCAACTGTCTCCCAGCAACTGTTAGAAGCCTCATCACTTGATCAACTGTGCTAATTTGTTTTCTAAAACCAGCTTGCAGGAACAAGAGGTAGTTGTGCTCCTCACTCCACACATTCAGTCTGTCCAGTATCTGTCTACACAACACCTTCTTCAATGCATCAACTGAACTGATGGGTCTGTAGTTGACTGGCAGGTGAATAGCATCTTTTTTGCAAATTGGAATAATTTGCACTGCATTCCAGCTGCTTGGGATTTGTGCTGGAAGTGCATTAGTCAGTTTATTTATATATTTTGCCCGATTCTCAAGGTCTGAGGCAAAGAGATCCTCCAGAATTTTGAAAAGACCTGCTGCTTTACCAGGAAAAATGCTTTGGTAGTGCACAGTGTTTCCTTGAGTTCAAAGGCCAAAGAATTTTGGTGAAAGTTACTCCATGGCTCTAATGGAGCACTGGGGCTCAATTCAACCTGTGGGCTAGGGCCATATAAATCTGAGAAGTGTTTATGCCAGACATGTGGCTGAATAGAATTGTGCATCAGATTTGTCTTGTACTGTCCCTAATTGGCCACTATATGCCAGAGTTCCATGGAGTCTTTGCTTTTAGTGGAATAAAATACATCCATCAATAAGTGGGTATCCCAGTTCCACGCACTTTGATCTGCATCGATTTATAATGCTACCTCTTGATTTTAATAAAATTAGTATCAGCACTTTTCAGTTCCTGTATAAATTGTTTCTTGTACTCCGACAATCTTTGTTAAACCAGGTCTTCTCCAGTTTCCTAACTGATGGACCCCTAATTCTGATAGAAACATTCTCCCAGTACAGCAAAAAGTTTGTCATGAATAGTCAAGATGGTGTGAGTGTTGATCCCAGTGGGCTGGATGTTAACCAATTGTGCTAGAGCTGCAGAGAGAGTCTCACTGATAGGAGCCCTAGTTTCAGAATAGGATGACCATTCTAGCGCTCACCTGTTATTAGCTAGCCTCAGGTCTGTGAACAGTGCTAACATTACTTTAAGAAGGTGGCTTATGATATCCAAAAGGGAATAATGGAGGGCATGATGATTGATATTGTTCGGTGGCACTGCCTTCACATTAATTTCCATAAATGCTTGATGATTAAAACATCATCTATTCTACTTAAATGCTCTAAACAGTTTTAAATATGACGCATCTGAAGATCAAGTTGTATTCATCTATTACATACTATCAGGCTGTAAATCAGTGTTGAAGCCTAGCAGCTGCTTCGGTCCACTGCTTCACTGGTGATATGTCTCCCATACGTATGCCCCATTCATCATCCTCTGCCTCAGTAAGGGAGTGACCATGATTGTCAAAAGGTTTGAAAGTTGTATTAAAATCTCCCACTAGAATCAGGGAAGTATGAGAATCAAATTGCCACAAAATGTTTGAAGGTTATAGTTTTTCCACCACCTCTAACTCCCGTGTTATAGATGTTATGCACATGAAACAGACGGCTCTCTTTGGTGGAGATAGCTATCCCCTGAATGTCAGATGAAACAATGTTGAGGGGTCTTAACTTATAATTTAATGATGTCTGAACCAAAATTATTAGACCACCAGAAGGGCGGCCTTTCCCATTGTGCTGGGCAGGACACAGAAAAGCTCAAATCGCCATTCGTATCTATTTTATCAAGACAAAGTTTCCTGGAACATGCAAATGTTGAACTGATCTATGAAAACACCCCAAACATGATCATTTGACTTAGTTTTCATACCGGCCACATTCCAGGATAAGATATTAATACCAGATGAATTCCTAGGTGGTGCTTCTGATACAAAACTAAGAGTTTCCCAAGAGGGTATCCCTCAAGGAAGACCTAGCTCGCTGGGATCAGCTTTACATAGCTTTGTCTCTGATGGAAGCGACTCCCTGGCTTTAAGTAGAGTGCCTTGGGCCCTAGGACTGAGTCAGTCCACCATAGTGGTCCCTAACTCAGCCGTATGGAGACTGATTGAGCAGTAAGAGATTGGAAAAAATAATTGGGGGGGCTTACTTGAAACAAATAAAGCTATCAGGGGGGGGGGTTTGCTAAGATCTAAGCCGCCAAGGCCATCTACCATACTGGTATGCTTTACTCCTAACTCTATGTAAGAAGCATGTATAAAAGTGCTTTAGATGTTGATTGCTATATTTGTAAATATTTTTGTAATGTATATTTAGTTTTGATGTCAACTGTAACACATTACCTAAATCCATCATTACATTAACTACATTATTGTACATTTCTTTCTAGAATATTTTTTTTTGTGATGGCGGTAGGGGTTATGTCAACTGGGAGGGACTTTTGCCAGCTCACATCTTTCTATTGCTTAATGGGGTCAACAGTGTTGGGACGGGGAGAAGTGTTTCATTCTTGTGGCTTCTTCTTCTACTAATATACACCAGGAAGGAGAATACATTTAGGGCTTGATACACAAAGGTCAACTCACACTTTTGTGTAAATTTAAGATTGTTTGCTAATCAGATTTGTTTTATGAGTAGTATCTTCACGAGAGAGGAGTCGCTCACATAAAATGGCAGTCCTATCTTTTTATGTGATCAGAGCCTCTGCAGTTGTAAATATTCGATTCAAAAAGTACTTTTATGAATAGCAAACAATCACAAACTCACACAAAAGTATAAGTTGACCTTTGTGAATCTGGCTCACAGTTTTTAGTGCTGTGACTGCACTCACAATGTTTAACTGTCCTGATCATTCTTACCAAATGCACAATGTGAAAAGAGATATGTAAACTATAGATTTAATGGACAAAATATCGAGCAGAAAGGTGGATATGGATTGAGCTTCAAGTAGAAACGGACTTCAAATAAAAAGCTGCATTAACTGGAGGAGGCGTATGATGGAAGTAGAGCTGTCGGCCACCATCCAATGTTAAAACTAGAGTTACATACCTTGACAGATGACTTGATCAAGGCCATTACACTTCCAGTGAATTATTCTACGTCATTACAGCTACATATAATTGATTTTGTACATGACCACCTGGGGCAGGTGTTCCTGCCTGCTCAGCCGTTTATCTCCAACTGTCATAAATTACAACTTAGGGGCCCACATGCAGCCATTGAAATGGTAAACACATCCTAGGGCTAGAGTCTGAAACTAATATTGCTCACAACTATAAAGTCTATTCAGTTTTTCACTTTTGATTTATATATACACACACACAACCACACCCACACACACACACACACACACACACACACACAAGCACGATGCTTCTCCACTCCTCTTACCCCACAAAAATCATCAAACTTAAGGGGATGCTGCACAACACCAGGATGTGAGATACATTATCTGTTTTATTTCTTATCTTCATCCACCACGGTTGATGCGTTTCAGCGATTTGTCTTCAACTGAAGCATAGAGTCCCTTGCACCAAACATCTCATTTAAAGTGACAATGTACCACAATGTCTTAAAACAACTAGAATGTTGCAAATTACTACAAATGTGGTCTAAATCCATCCTCCATTCCGATGAAACTATTAAATCGGCAGATTATTTCAAATCACATCTTATATCAAGTGAACCTCATTTTTCCTGAAGAGCACTGATCAGAAATGGTTAGCTAAAATGGACTCCTAACAAATGAGATTGAAAAAAAAGACAAAATTACTGTAAAGTACACAGTTAAATATCATCTTTTTCACCTAATCAAATTGCTCATCACATATATAATCATTTACAGTTGTTATTCATAATTTTTTGAGAATTTGGATGGAATTGCTAATTCTAGTAGGTCATGGACCAAGGCAGGCAGATCAAAATATTAATAATTTCCTGATACCTTAAAGTTATCCAAATAACATGTTATAAACATGTCAATTACAAAAAACTCAAAGTGATGCCATGATCATAGTATAATCAAGAGCATTTTTTAGTTGAAAATAATGCCAGCAGATTCTTGGTGATAAGGAGGACTGAAATTTGTAATACGCAAACTGAGACAAAGCAAAGAACAAAGCAATACTGGAGTGCTGATGATATTTTAATACACGTTCCAAACTCATAGACATTTTATAGCTGAGACATATGCATCCATGCCTTCATCTTCCAAGTAATCACGTTTGTCTTTTATTAAATTTCTATATCATGATCCTAAGTGCTTATTATAAAGTGTCCTATTTGAGAAATAGAGTGCATAGTCATGTCACGAGTCCATATATCAATCCGTTAAACATGGTAGAAATCTCTGTGACTTTGTTCAGCACTACCTACAATTATACCCCTGCTTAGCCATTTTGAGTTTTCTCTATGTTCTCAAGAGTAAAGTGCTAGTGTCGAAGTGTCTTTGCCATCATAAAGTGCAAAAGTGCTTTTATTCTGTGAAAGTGCAAAGATGATTCAGAAGTGCATATATAATTTGTTAGAAATGGGGTCTTTGGTTGGCAGTCAGGTTACCCCCTGTCCAAGCAATGACCCTCGCTCTAGTCAGGGTAAGTCACACAATCCAAATTATCCTGTGCCCACCCTCTGGTAGCTTGGCAGTGAGCAGTCAGGCTTAACTTAGAAGGCGTAAAGTATTTGTGCAATAAATCATACAATAACACTATATAGCACCACAAAAATACACCACACAGTGTTTAGAAAAATATATAATATTTATCTGGATAATTGCAGGTCAAAACAATGAAAGATGCAATAAGTAGATGTAGAGATATCACTGAAAAGTGATATGAAGTGTCTTAAGTCTTTTTAAAGCAAACAATCCTCTTTCAAGCACAAAGAACCTGGTTCGCGTGAAAAATCTCCACAAACGGCTGTGGAGGAGGAGAAGCGTGGAAACACAGGGGTGTGCGTCAATTTCACAAGCACTGCATCTATGCGGTGGGCGTTGCATGGAATTTTCGCCCGCACAGCAGGCGCTGCGTTGATTTCCCTCCGGAAGTCGAGCTGCGTCGTTCCAGGTCGGCTATGCGTCGATTCCCCTCTGGAAGTCAGGCTGCGTCGTCCCAGGTCATCTGTCTGTTGATCCGGTGGGCCGTGCGTCAAAGTTCCAGTCGCAACACAGGCCCCGCGTCGATCTTCTCATTGTGAAATCGCACTGCATCGTTCTGGTTCGGTGTGAGGTGAATTTCTCACTGCAGGGCAGGCTGTGCGTCGGTTTTAGCAAGCCGTGCGTTGGATTTTCGCTGCACAAGGAGTCCAGTTGCACGAGAGAAGTCTTTTTGGTCCTGAGACTTCAGGGAACAGGAGGCAAGCTCTATCCAAGCCCTTGGAGAGCACTTATTCATCACAGCCAGAGAGCAGCAAGGCAGCAGGGCAACAGCAAGGCAGCACTCCTTCACAGAAAGCAATCAGGTGAGTCCTTTGGGCAGCCAGGCAGTTCTTCTTGGCAGGATGCAAGTTCTGGTTCCAGTTTTCCTCTCCAGGAAGTGTCTGAGTTGGAAGGGGCAGAGGCCCTGTTTATATACCCAAATGTGCCTTTGAAGTGGGGGAGACTTCAAAGAGTGGTTTAGAAGTGTACCAGGTCCCCTTTCAGTTCAATCCTGTCTGCCAGGATCCCAGTAGGGGGTGTGGCAGTCCTTTGTGTGAGAGCAGGCCCTCCAACCTCCCAGCCCAAGAAGACCCATTCAAAAAGCAGATGTATGCAAGTGAGGCTGAGTATCCTGAGTTTGGGGGGTGTCTGAGTGAATGCAGAAGGGGCTGTCAACTAAACCCAGCCAGATGTGGATTGTAAGGCACAGAAAGATTTAAGTGCAGAGAAATTCCCACTTTCTAAAAGTGGCATTTCTAAAATATTAATATTAAATCCAACTTCACCAGTCAGCAGGATTTTATATCACCATTCTGGCCATACTAAATATGACCTCCCTACTCCTTTCAGATCAGCAGCTACCACTCAAACAATGTATGAAGGCAGCCCCAATGTTAGCCTATGAAGGGAGCAGGCGTCACTGCCAGGGCATGCAAACTACATAGGTACATGTCCTGCCTTTTGCCTACACAGCACCCTGCCCATTGGTTACCTAAGGCATACCTTAGGGGTGTTTTATTTGTAGAGAAAGGGGAGGTTTAGGGTTGTCAAGTACTTTTAAATGCCAAGTCGAATTGGCAGTGAAACTGCACACACAGGCCTTGCAATGGCAAGCCTGAGACAAGTTTTTTTTTTCTTTTTTTTTTTTTCCTTTTTATTTATGCTTTTATACAAACAAATAAAGCAGTACAGTAAGATTATGTATTTGGAGATTAATACAATTCAAACATCATATTACATCATTTCTGTAGGCATTTTCTCCTTCTGAAGTGCATCAGCACAGAGTTTCGTTGTTATGATTACAGGCCCTTGGCAGTCTTGAACCACTCTTCTATCTGTGATCGTGCTTTGCTTATCAATCAGTAGTCTCACCCTCCGTTTCTCCCGTTTCTTTCCCTATAAGGTACTGTTTGTATATTTCCCAGAATTTCGCTGGCTTGTTTGAGGGAGGGAGCAATTCACTGTAAGTGTCTGTTTGTGTGGTGCAATAAGTCATATCTCTATGCCATTCATCTATCTTAGGGGTCGGTCTCCGGTCCCACAGCATTGCAATTCTACGCTTAGCTAGTAACAGACCCATTGCCACCAATTTGCGAATAGATTTTGGTAGATGGGTATCCCAACCCACAAGAGCTAAAAGTGGATCAGCGTCTATTTTGTATACTAGTCATGGCTATCAGCTCATCAAATATTGCTCTCCAAAAAGTTTGTACACTTCCACACACCCATGCCATATGTAAGAAATCGGCTTGTTCCACTCCAAATCCGGGGCAGTTCGAGTTTTCACGCAAACCATATCTATGTAGACGGGCTGGGGTGTAGTATATTCTGTTGAGGAATTTATAATGGAAGGATGAGACGATGCCTGCCATTTAGGGGGATAGAGCGTGTCCTAGCACAGCAGTAATGCCACTGCGTGTCTGTGATCTGTACACCCAGATCTCTTTGCCATTCCACGCGGGCCCATGGGAGTTCTTGGGCTGTAGTCTCCTGAATTGATGCATACAGACGGGACACCAAGCGTCTTGTACAGCCTCCCGGCAGGACCATAGTAAGCGGGGGTTCTTGCAGATCATTACCCAGTAGTTGTGTTAGTGCGTGTTTTACCCTGTGATATTGAAACTGGTGTAGGAGTGTAGTCTCGTTGGTTCCGTCTCTTATTCTGTCCCAGCCTTTCAAATTGTTGTTTTCAAAGAGGTCTCCTAATGTGTTGGTTCCTAGCTTACCTAGGGCGTATATCAGTTTACTGTCGCGCCATAGTGGGACCCAGGCACAGCAATGTACTGGGATATGTGGGGAGTACAGCATAGCCAACTTCTGTTTGTCCATAACCTCGCGCCATGCTCCCGCCACCGAGTCCAGGGATGCCAATTTTTTATATTGCCTACGTGGGGCCTGGTATAGTCTTCCCTGTAACGGAGCAGGTGATGCCAGTTCTCTCTCTATCATAAGAAATGGGATATCTTCTGGGCCATGGAGCCAAGCTTGCTCCACTGCAACTCGAGCCGCCACGCTATAGGTCTCCAAATCCGGCACGCCCAAGCCACCGAGCTCATATGGCAAAGTCAGCACACTCCATTTCACTCGGGGCTGTTTGCCTGCCCAGGCTAGTTTTATGAGGAGTGATCTCAATGTGGCAAAATATTTCTTAGGCAGCACCATAGGGATATTCTGAAACAGAAAAAGGAAGAGCAGCAACACCACCATTTTCATCAATGGTATTCTACCCAATAGGGACAGTGGGAGACGTATCTATCTCTCAACATCTGTAGCTAATTTAGTTATCGCTGTGTCATAATTATCCATCACAATAATGTTAGGATCAGTGTGCACTTTAATGCCCAAATATCTAACTGACCCAGTCTCCCATCTAAGCGGGAAGCCCACCTCTGTCTGCATTGTGGAGGGAGGTGGAGCCCCCGCTGAGAAGGTGTCTCCATATTTACGATTGATGTAGACTCCGCAAGTCCCCTGACACGAAGGTTGTTTCTCCGAGAACGAGACTCCAAGTCATCCATTTTGTGATTGAGGATGTCCAGTTCCGTGTTCACCTTTAGTTGCCCAGATGCCAGGGCCGTTTGTCCATCCTCCACTGCCGATACGCGCCTTTCCACCTGGTCCATACGTTCCGTTTGCTTATCTAGTCTTTCCATCATTCTATCCACACGATATGATAGAGAGTCAATTTTACCGTCTATTTGGGTTAGGCTTTGTTGCATAGCTGCTAGGATATGTCGCAGTTCATTCTCATCTTGAGGTGGGATCTCAGGGGACCCTTCTAGTCTAGCTTCCGCTCCTTCCCCAGTCCGACTCATAGTTTTACGTCTCTCGAATTGTAATTTAAGTTGGGCTTTGTCGTGTTTTCCCATGTTGATAGGAGTGAATGCTTTTACCGCGTGGTCTTCCCTTCGTTACTGCAATTATGTTTGCTGTGGATTCCAGTATCAGCAGCACCCTGCTCACTTATCACCAAGGGCCCCCACAAAGAGACAGTGCCGCCAATCTGACGTTTAACTTTAATCTCGCTCAACCGGGTGCGTCTCGCCCTAGGCCGCGCCTCCCTGCCGGTCTCCAGGAACGCCGCGGCCCAACCCCAGCCCGATAACGGCCAGCACGCCACAATCAGTACTCACAGCAGTCGTCTTACATTTATTGTGTATACGCCCAATGCGCCACATCAGCCACCGCAAAGGTACCACTCCTGGCCAAACCGCGGCTCCTCCAGCCTTGTGCAGTCCAGTCTGTTCACTTCGTTTGCGACAGCAGTGGGCCTTCGCCTGCCCCCGCTGCGTCACCTAGGATCATCTCAAAGCTCCTCCTATTTTGGCCGGATCCATTACGCACACGGTATATGAGGAGAGCGCGGCCGTGCACCATCTGTGCCGCCCGGAGACTCCCGTGGCCACGCCGAGCTGACCGGGGCCGCCCCCGGCGCGCACCCGACACCGTCCCAGGTGCAGCCGCCCTTGCCGCGGCACATCTCGAGCGTTCTCTTGTCCCACGCCCGCGAGCCGGCGCCAGCGCTGCCTTACCACTCCTAGGCCCTGGCCGGAGAGCCCCGGCCTGCGCGATCTGATCCTCCTCAATTGACTCCCACACCGGGCACAGTCGGAGCCCCCGGACGGCCAATTCTTCCCTGACGACCGGGCATCGGTCGCTCCCCCAGTGGGTATGAAAAGCATGGGTATAGTCCACAGGATTATGAAGGATTGTATGGTAGCCGACGGAGCTCTGCTAAGGCGCGGTCATCTTTCGGCTCGGCAAGCTCCGCCCATGGCCTGAGACAAGGTTAAGGGGGCTACTTAAGTGGGTGGCACAATCAGTGCTGCAGGCCCACTAGTAGCATTTAATCTACAGGCCCTGGGCACAAATATTGCAGACTACTAGGGACTTATAAGTATATTAAATAGTCCAATTGGGTATGATCCAATGTTGCCATGTTTAAAGGGACAGAGCATATGCACTTTAGAACTGGTTAGCAGTGGTAAAGTGCGCAGAGTCTAAAAACCAGCAAAAACAGTGTCCAAAAAGTGGAGGGAGGCAGGCAAAAAGTTTGGGGTGACCACCCTAAGGCTGTCAGGTCTAAAATAATTTAATTGTCTTTGTCATCGGTGGTATCTGCACCCAAAAGTAAAACTTAGTAGCACTAAGGAACGCAGTATATCCATTTGATAGTCACAAGAGTTAGCCGTAGAAACTAACATTTTGAATTTCAAGTGCTACATTTTAAATTCCACATTTCCACTGTAATTTAATGAGCAAAGTATTTATGGCCAAATCCCTTTGTTATGCTAAAGATCAAAAGTGCTTTCATCATAACAAAGTATCTATTACATATTGTATCATGGCTTTTCAGGAAGACCGTCAAAAGTGGTGTTAAAATACCTTATGTCTGCTACAGAGGGACATCATAACCATAAGTAAATCTGATTCTGGCTGAAAGTTATTATATCTGCCAGGAGTCAGCAAGGTATCTGGAGTTTGAAGACTGCTACTAGAAGACCTGTGAGGCATCTTCCCTTAAAGCTGTGGTGGACTGGCTTTTGCTTCTGGGCCACCATGAGTAGCAGTCCTTCTGGGGTTATGAGCGGGGCTTCAAAGTCTCAATAGGCAGCAGCACTATCTAAACAACTTGAAGGCTTAAGGAAGCTGCTCATTTAGTTCATTCACTGTTTCCTACCCCTCACCTTTGTTATTACTCCCTATTCCCCCAGCGTACCAGGGTATTTGACTTCTTGGCCTGTCATGCTAATCTTACCTTTTGGATTAAATTTTAGTTTTTTCATATTGCTGTGTTGCTCCCTAACGTGCGCAGGAGACTTCTGATCATTTACCTGGTGCTCAAACTTAACAACTTCGCTCCTGCTTGTCTTATGTTCATTGTGGCCCACATTTCTGAAGCAGGTGAGCATACTTGTTTGTTATTTAAACACTGTCAATGTGTTGTGCCTTTCTCCAGTACTAAAACATTGTTTAATAGAGGTTTACATAACAAACTTACTAGTACCACCATTAAAGCATATATTAATTAAAAAGCAAGGTCTACCTAACGAAACACAAAACAATATCGCTCCCTACACAGAATAATATACGTTTATTCATAAGGCTGCTTGTCTTTATGTAACATAATTTGTGCTAACATGTCCAGTAACATTAGGACAGACGAGAGCTATCAATATCAATTCAGGGTAAGAGTGATTGGATGATAGTATTATATGATGTTTTATAATGCTGCATTATGATTTGATGAGGTGTTCATACATTTGCTCACCCCATGCTGACAACGTGATACCATTGTTTTCTATGGTGAATCTGTCTGTGAAAGGAAAGGTTTCTGTGGGTGAGACAGATTTTTTTGGTCTTTTTCTTGAGTCTCTAGGGATGCTGTCAGATTTTCTATTAATTTGATGCATAATAGTGCCCAGATTTTGCCATGCTGCATCTGCCTTAAATTACTTCTGAACTTTATGCTTATGACGGAAATATAATACATTTTGATTGACTTTCATATTTTGTCTTCGGTATTGCAATTTATTATTTGAATAACCCTTTGTGGATTCGAATTTCTGAAGTTGGGCCTTTTTGAGTCAATGCTTATTCTTTATTGCTATCTGCAGTGCTTTTTTTAGTGTTATCTTTAGGGACACATTTCCTTATTTATGCTTGAGGAACACCCTGCCTCCCACAAGGCATTAGGCGCGTTATTGCTAACATGTCAGACTATCAGAATAGAACCTACACTTTCGTTTCCACAATGTTGTGGTCCAATAATATTTTCTAATTGCTTTTCAGATACAGTGCCCTTTTAATTATTAAATATAAACCATCCTAGTAAATCTGTATTATTTAGTTGGGGCATATGAACAAAATAAAGGCTAACTCCTAAAGATTTTGCTTTGGTGGTTTGTAAATCATTCCGATACAAGTTATTGTGACACATAGCTGTATTTAAAAAAATGCTTACAATGCACACATAAATGTTTCAATTATTAAAAGAAAACAAAATATCAGTTATTCTTCCGTGTGGCATGTGAATATAATCTAGTCCAAAGTTTCTCCCCCATTTTCCCTAAAATAACTGCTTATCAAAGATGTGCGTTTTACTAGTGTGGTGAATTCCTCATTGGTGTGGTGAATTCCTAACTAGCTTTACATAAAGTAGGAAGTTTGACAGTAAACAGGAGCATCTCCAGCTGTTGAGAGCTGTAGAATGAAAACATTCCTGCTGTCACCTAGGGCCCCTGGTAGAGGTTATTCAACGTCCACTGCTTAGCAACTGTGCATTACACTTCCCTTCCACCAAATGGTGTATCCCACAGTGGTAAAGAGTAGGTAGAAGAAGAAACTGACTAGTAGTGGTATGAATCAGTGATTTTATTGTAGCTGGACGTTTTCCCTGGCACACCAATATAGAACCACCCCAAATTATTCCCTGTGGCCAAAAGTACAGCTTTTCCTGTGGGGGAACTCTGGCTGTGGGGAATTAATGGATGCAAGGCTAAAGTCATAGTCCATTAACAGGCCCGGCAGCCTTAAACATTGGGCGAAGTCACTAAATTTAAAATGATTTGTGAAACATTCCAACAACATCTGACTTTACAACCAAAATTAAAATTTCACCGACCCCTAGGAAAAGTATACATTTACGCACAGAATACTTACACCCATCTACCTCATGAGAAGAGTGTCGCATTTTTGAAGATGCACATAATCCCAAAGAGTATGCCTTGGAAATGTATGTAAATCTACATAGACCTCAGGATGTTCTCATCTTCTATGCACATGTTAGTGGGCTGTCCACAGGACAGACAATCCAAGTATGCAAGTGGAAATATGTAAAGGCATATTTTTTTAAAACTGTACTCTTGTTAGGAGAAAATGTTTCCTTACTGAAAAATCCTCTTCCTAGATCCACTTGAAATATTGAGGTCTACTCATTCCTTTCTCTCTCTCAAAAGCATATACATATCCTGTTCATGGTCTTTGCGGCCTTACACCCCTGGCAACGGAAAGGACATGCAAAATCACTTCCAATTTCCATGATGCTGTAGGTGTGAGCTATCCACTGTTTGTGTGGTGATGGCCCTTTAATGCTGCTATTGGAGACTTGCTTGAACAGACAATCTGCTTCTCTGCCCGACGACTGCAGAAGTAATGTGCTTGAACAACAGAAATTATTCTGTTAATCACGATCAGGGTCTCAACATCATGAAATTAATTTAATCCTATGATCTCCGGAGTACTAGCGATGAATGGAAGTAAAGCAATTAAAGCAGAACGATGCCTACGTATTCTCAAGGCCCATTAAGGGAGCTCATAAATGTGAAGGTCGATGACCTGTCATGGACGTAAATTCACGAATTTCTGACACTCATGCATCCTTTCAAGGATGCTTATAGAAAGTTGCGCTGTTGCCAGTTAGTGAAAAGGTTTTATGAATTCCTGACTATGCCTGTGCAGTAGTATGTCCAATGGTGTAACTGCACATGGTGCACTAACACTCGCCACTGAAATATAATTGCTTTAATCAAATGGATTCTGTGTTGCCAATTATTTTCCTCAATCGAGCAAACATTTTAACCTAAGGGGAAATCCCTGCACTGTGCATGACCCATGAATTTGGGTGTTGTTCCCTCCCAACCTGGAAAACCTTTGGCAGGAGTAAATCTCCAACCATTTCCTGGGTTGAATGGGGCTGGAGAGTACTTAGGGCCAGATGTAGCAATTTCCGATTTTGTGAATCGGAAATTGCGAGTCGGTGCGACTGGCAATTTCTGAGTCGCAAAATCGGATGCAGAACGGTGCCTCAGACACCGTCTGCGAATCGCTATGGGGTCGCAAAGACCCACCTCATTAATATTAATGAGGTGGGTCGCATTTTGCGACCCAATAGCGATTCCCTGCACTCACAGGGATGGTGGCTTGCTGGAGACAGCAGACCTCCATGTCTGTGACTGCTTTTTAAATAAAGCAGTTTTTTTTTTTTTTTGTACTGCAGCCCGTTTTCCTTAAAGGCAATACAAAAAAAATAACGAAACCATTTGGTTTCGTTTTTTCAGAGTAGTTAGTGGTCCATTGGAACACTGCCTGCTCTGAAAAAAACATTTCTGGCAACATTCACAATGGGGAAGGGGCCCCGAATGGGTTACCACCAGTGTGACACTGGTGGTAACTGCAAATTGCTTTGCGACCGCGTTCGCAGTCAGAAAGCAATTTAGCATCGAGCTGCAAGTCGCAAATAGGAAGGGGACACCCCTTCCTATTTGCGAGTCGCATTCCCATTTTGCGAGTCGGTATCAACTCGCAAAATGGGAATGAGCATCCCGATGCATATTTTGCATGGCGCAAACTGCGATTTTCGCAGTTTGCACCATGCAAAATGCTACCTACATCTGGCCCTTAGTGAATATCCCCGAAAGCACATTCATGTTCTTGTTTACAAACCTTCTAGCTTAACTCACACCTTGGCACCCCCACTTCCCACTCCCTCAGAGGAATTTACTAATGTGCAACTATATGTGATTGCGAAGTAAATCGTGCGTTGTGAATCAGGCTCGTTTATGCGTAACACACGTGTCTACTTAGGTGCATGAGAAGATGGAAATACATTAGAGAAATCTAACTATTCAAATTTGTATGAGTTTGTCTTTTAACGAAGGGAGGAGTCATTACATCTGCCTGTGTAACTCGGTGTTGGACTGTACGAATATCACCACTGTGGGCTACACCTGTGCCACTGCACATGACAATTCCATCAAAGGCGTCTGAACCAAGTCAGAGAATAATAATGTTAAAATGAAGGCTACTTTGATACATATTTTTGGAAATCCGTTTCATCTGCTTCAAAAGAGAGTGAATAAGTTATTTCTTTTCAAAATGTATTCCATATTTTAAAGAATATTTGACAAAAGGCAAGAGACATGACACGCCTAATGCAGAAAGGGTAACATAGATTCAGGCTGTTCTCCTGGATAGGGTCAGGCTTTCTCTTTTTTCAAAGGCTTTGTAAGATGTGGCTTGAACAGAAATTGAAATAATTAAGTTTTTTGTCTGGTGTTATTTCTGTGTAGGAATTCCCTAAACTCGACACCAGTTTGTGAAAGGACTCAAAGTCGCGTTCACATTTAAAAAACTGCCTTCCGGAAAGTTCAGTGTTTACCCTTAATTCTGTCTATTGTCACTCATTAGGCTAATTGTACTAATGTATTTTCCGGTCTGTCTGCCCACAAGTTATTGCATGTTGTTGACACACAGATGTTACATGGCCACCAGTGTTAGTTTAATTACTTTACACATTCTGGTGAAATAGTCAAAAGCAGGTACAAATTCACATTTTAGAAATATTTAGGAATGTCTGTGGAATTTCCAGGTAAATAGAAGTATTAACCTCTTTTGCACTGGATGAATTTCACTGCCCCCTGCAGTCCTGTTCTTATTTCGCCCCACCCACCTCCCTCACCTTCTGCTCATTTTCGGTTTCCCCAGTGTATTTTTAATTTTATTTGTATGTATGTAACGGTTTTGTAGAGCGAGGTTTTAACTTGAGGGTGTCCTGGCACTAAGAAATTAAGTATGACCTGGCAAAATGAACCTTTTGCCATGCCTAAATCTTTATTTTTTTAAACATATTTCACCCCTAAGTTAGGGCCTAAAAAGCCCATAAGGCAGTGTGCATTATATTTGAAAAAAGTAGGACATGTGGTTTGAAGTTTTCCATATCCTGGGAGCGAAAAACTCCTAAATTCAGTCTTCCCTGCCTTAATGGCTATCCCTTTTGTTGCATAACATTGGGTTATGTTATTACATTTAATAAGTGCTGATTTTTGATTGGGAGCAGGTAGGAATGTTCTCTTTGAACTCAAATGAATTGTATTTTAAAATCCGCTTTGATGGTATAGTCAGATTTTACATCACACTTCTAAAAATGCAACTTTTAGAAAGTAGGCATTTTCCTGCCCTAACCATAAGGTGCCTGTTTCCAGAGTCCCATACCACCTGACTCTGAATAGCTTAGCTGTTGGGCTTTGTGTATTCCTCACAGACAATGAGACAAAGGGGGACTATATTTGCAGGATGGGCCCGGGTGGCTGCAGGTGGAGCTTTTCCCACCACCACTAACACCTCAAAGGGCAGCCCCCAACACACACAAAAAGGAACCTTACACTAGCCTTTTTTACCCCAGACATCTTGGAGCCTTGGAAGGGGAAGGGAGAACTTTCTAGAACCTAGAGTGGGGGTAGCCTAGAAGATTCTCTTTCTTCAAAATATAGCACCAGATATAAATATTAGACTGTTACAACACATCGTCAGTACACTTCTGGACTTGTAACTGAGGGTGAACAACTATCTGTAGCACTGTCGTATGGTAATGTTGTGCAATAGCCAACAATACTCATGCAGATGTCACCAAATTCACCAGCAACCAACAGATGTGTAATAGGTGACTGTCTAAAAATGAAGCTGCTGTGTGTGCTTACAGGAAGCACAGCATTTACATCTGTGAGGCAGTCCTTTGTTTCACAGACAGCCTACACGTTGATGGGGTGCCAACAGTGTCTGTTATGACAAAGGTGTGCTGTGTGGTGAGGTGGCTGAAGTGTCACATGAGTTCAGTCAATGACACCTAGCACATGAGGGAAATAGGCAAAAGTTTAAAATTTCCTTACCACCCTTTGCTTTTCCATCAGTGACTGTGTCATGTCGAGAAATTGGTACATTGTTCATTTGATGCATCTCAGGACCTGATGCGAGTATTGGGGCTAGTTTGCCTGTTATAAACCAAGATTGTCAAAAAAGTGTGTCTGGAAAGGTCCAGTAGCCATAAAGTGGAATGCGTCTACTATTTTTCCATAGGTTGAGCTTTCCTGGCAGCAACCTGTAGGCAACTCAAGCTCCTGCTCCCACTCAGCAACCATGTCCAGGATCGCAGAAGTCGAAAAGCTTTTTCTGGAAACAACACCTTTCCTAGACATCCAAAGATGTTTATCGTTTGCCTATAAGCCCACTCACCCCTCCCCAAATCATTGCTCCTCAAAAGAAGGGGCAAACCCATAAACATGTTAATGACAGTGAAGATATACAAACAGTTTGGTGTGTGCACTCCTTTTTATGTGGCCAATTTGGCTGTGATTGGTTGTTGTTGTAATGAGCTTCTGCTGGAGACATGTGGTGAACTTGAAAATGATCACTACTTTCATGGGCAGATATGTTGCAAGTGTTGAATTTAATGTTCCTTATATCTTCAACATATAAATCTCATTTTGGTCATATTTAAAAACATTAAGATTGTATAATTTGTATTTAAATGATAGATGTTTTAATTTAGAACTGTGAGTTATACATTTAAAGTGTTATATTGTTTCAAAGGAATACAAATATTTTGTTACAATTTATTTAGTTGCTTTACATACAGAACTTTTTTTTATTTCAATAAGTGCATTTATTTACATGTCAGTATTTTTACTATTATCTTTCACAGGCATTAATTTCACCATAATTTATTACATTATTTATTTTACCAATAATTTCTACGGGGGAGTGCTGCAGTACCAGTGTATGGGCATGTGAGGTGCTTGACTTGCTAATGTTTTGCATTTTCCCTGTAGTAACTTTAGATGTACAGTTCGTGAATCTTCATCTTCATATTCTCCATTATAATGATTTTAAAGGCAAATATATCAAGGACTCAGTCAGTTGCACCCCACCGCTGGACAGTCAGGAGGACAGCAGCTGCAAGACACTGGAGAACTGGAGGTGCAGCTCAGGAAAATGTCCATGTTTTGCTTGTGAGGAGGATGCATCAGATGGACTGGAGGATTGCCTGAATTGAAAAGGAGCAGAAGTTGCAGGGAGATATTATGTTGAAATGCCAGGAGGCACTGGAGCGAATTGCCACCAAGATTTATACTCTCCCTTTTAGCATGGTCCCTGTTTTTTTAAAACTATATTTAATTTTGTTATTTTTAGTGTTCCTGTTTATAGTTTTTTTTTTAAAAATCTCTTTATTGATTTTATGCATGTTACATATAACATTAAACGTGGACTTACGATGTGAGTTGTTTAGTGGGTCGCAGATTATATAGCATTTCACAGCTGAGAGGGTGATGGGAGGGAGACACAATATGCATTCAAATGTATTCAGTAGCGATGTAAAATTTAATATATAACATTGTGAATTGAGGGTACTGCTTTAGGAGTTAGTAGAAAATAGGCATTCAGGTCCATATCCTAAGCATAGTACAAAAACAGTAAATCACGACAATCTAAGGTCCATAATTTACACCTCACAACTACACATTTTTAAATTTATCTCATTTCCGCGGCTCCCATTTGTGTGAGGGTATCTGTATGCGGTGTGTATAAGGCTATTTATTGGTATGTTCAATGCGAATCGATCTTTGGAGGGGAGAGTTGCTGCTTTTTTGGGGTGGCAGCACTGGTAGCTCCAAAGTACGAGTATAATCACCCGTGTGTTTTAGCTATTTACTATTAACTTGACACAGTTATTAATGACGTGCTTTTCAAAGATTACTGTGTTTACAGAAATGGATCAGTGTGGATATGTGTCATTTTTGGCCTCTAGTAGTGACATAATGTTATTCCAAAACCCTAGTGTGTTAACTCCCAATCCTTTGAAGGATATGTACTTTCGTCCACTTTAAGAGGTCACTCTGCCACCTGCTTATAGTTGGTGCCCCAGGTGCTTTCCAGTGGATGGCTATGAGACATTTATGGAGAACGAATGCTAGATCTATGCACCTGTGTTTCTGTTTGTCTGGCTTTGATCTGGGACGTTTTCCCATCAAGCAAGACTCTGGTGTAGGATGTGGTGTGTGGTCAACCAGATCACTCATCAGGGAGGTTATATCATGCCAGATTCTCTGTATGGGTGGACATATCCACACCATGTGATAGAAGTTGGCATCAGGTTCCCCACAGCGTGGACAGTCATAGGTAGTGTGAGGGAACATACAGTGAAGGCGATGCAGAGATAAGTACGTTTGGTGTAAATAATTAAATTGAGTGAAGCAAAATCTAGAGTTTTGTGACACTTCCTTTGTCATTTGAATTGGTGTGGACCATGCAGTTTGTGTTAAAGGTGCTTGGAGGACCCTGTCCCAGGGTGCCCGAGCTCCCTCCTGCAGTGAGTCAATAACCCCAGCAGGGAGCCTTATAGTCGGGACACAGTGTGTTTGGGATCTGTGTTAGACATTATAGTATGGATTATATCCGAAGTCGGGGGTTCAGAATCTCTGCGTTGCTAGATATTCTGTATGTGCTGTTTCAGGACACCATAGGTCAAGAAACACCCTAGGCCCATGTTATAAGTTTCAACTAGCTCTGAGTATGTCAGAAGGTGACCCTCACTAAATAGGTCGCCTGTGGTACGGATCCCCAGCGCCAACCACGGCTCCAGCGTATGTTGTGCATGCAATTTCTTAATACCTGGCATATCAAGCAGTGGGATCATGGGTGAGTATGGGAGTGTTTGAGCTTTCCTGCAGACATAGTTATGCCAGCAAGTACATGCCACAGTCATTAGGCTATTTCCATGTGTAGGAGGAGTTGTGTGGGCTAATAGCCACGCAAGGATATTAGTTCTGCCCAGCCCATATCGTACCATCTGTGATTCTGCTCACAAGGGATTCATAAGCAATTAGAGAGGCCACTGCAACTGTGCTGCTGCATAATGTAGTTCATAATTGGGCATACTAAGGCCTCCCTTCATTAGGGGGTTGATATGTCACTGTCAGTGCCACCCGGTGGCTGCCATTGCCCCATATCAGATTAAGCATTAGAGTGCGAAAGGAAGAGCGAGGCACGGTCAATGGTAATGCAGTAAAGAAATATGGCAATGATGGAAGTATTATCATTTTAGTAATGGCCACATGACCCAAAGGCGACAGTTGCAGAGAACCCCAGAAAGGCAACGATCCCCTAATCGCACAGAACGCACAGCCTAAGTTGCCTTCTAATAAGACATCTTTGGTATGATAGATTTGAATTCCAAAATATTTAAAAGTGGAGGGGCTCCAGTGAAGCCCGCAGGGCAGGAGGTCAGGTCGCAAGTGTTCCGTAGGTGGAGCGAGGGGGAATATGCAGGATTTAGACCAATTAACATGTAGTCCAGGTAGATTTCTAAAATGTTCTAATGAATTTAGTAGCTCTGGTAAAGCTGATACCCCGTCATGTAGATATATCAACGCGTCATCAGCGTAGAGAGAGACTAAATGCTGTTTGTCACCCTCGGGTATCCCCCATAGTAATACCCACGATCGGAGTTGGTCCACTAGTGGCTCCATAGTTAGCACAAATTAAAGGGCGATAATGGACATCCCTGTCCCGTGCGACGACCAATAGGGAAACTTCGGGCGATAGTTTGACCTGTTTTAACACGGGCTACGGGGTTAGAGTTTAATATGTTAATCCATTTGAGGAATTCTTGTCGAAAGGCCATCCTGTGCAGTGCTTCTTTTACGAAGGGCCAACCTACTGTATCATAGGCTTTTTCAATATCCAGTGATACTGCAAGTCTGTCATAGTCGCCCCTTGGGTATCCATGATTAATTTGAAAAGTCTTCTCATATTTAAAAACGTATTCCTTCCTGGCATAAAACCAGATTGAGCTTCATGAACCAGGTTTGTCATTAGCTGTAGCAATGTATTTGCAAGGACCTTACCTAGTATTTTACAATCTAGGTTTAGCAGTGAAAGAGGTCAGTAAGATCTCATGTCTAGGACATCTCGGCCTGGCTTAGGCAAAATTGCAATCAATGCCTCGCGCTGTGAGTCTGTAAGAAGTCCCTGTTGCTGTGCTTTGCGTAGCACCTCCAGGTATGGTGGTAGCAGTTGCTTTGCAAACATTGCATAATATTCTACTGGTCGTCTGTCCAGACCTGGGGTCTTGATGCGCGCTAACTTTTGTAGGGCTCTATTGATCTCTTCAGTTGTTATAGGTGTATCTAGTTCTGTGCACTGTGTTGGCGTGAGGCATACAAGAGTGATCGATCCACAAAAGTCCCCTAGTTGCCTCTTTGGGGGGTCTGGCTTTGCTGCATAAAGTGTGTTATATTGGTGTCTGAAAGCATCATTTATAGCTATTTGACTGTTAACTACTGTTCCATTTTCTAGTCTTATTGTTCCAATGGGTGTCCTATGTTGTTCAGTACTAGTCAACCACGCCAGCAGTCGACCAGATTGTCCACCCTCTGCATGTGTTTTGGCAATATAATGCCGATAATTGTAAATACTCAGTCGCTTATCTAGTTCTTGGTGATGTAAACGATTTTTACGAACAGAATCTAAAGCTATTTGTCCCTGTTCCACTAAGCGTTCCAATCTCTGTAAGTCTGCCTCCAGTTCATTTAAATCTCTCACCAGTGTTCTCTGTACTCCCCATGTGGCAAAGAGACAATGTCCTCTCACCACCACTTTATGTGCATCCATTCTGCAGCATGCATTACGGCCAACCTAGTGTTCACAGCAAAATAATCTGAGATACATGTGAGCAGCTTCTTGCGAAAACGTTGATCTGTCAGCAAGTCGGTGCGCACAATCCAGGTAGGCACCGAAGTGCGTGGTCGGCCCCAACACATGCTAACCCTCAGTGGGCAATAATCAGACAATGTCTTGGCCAAATAGTCTGCCCTTAAGGCCCTGGAAATCAGCCCTGTAGAACGGAACAGTAGATCTATGCGAGTGTGTAGTGCATGGACTGGGGAGTAGAAAGAGTATTCTCTATCCTGCGGATGTAATGAGTGCCAAATATCTTTAAGACCACACTCTGACATCCAGTGGCGCAATTTACCCGGCAATGTGCGGCTGGGAGCACCCACGTATGGCACGTATGGCTGGCGATATCTGTCCATAGTTACATCTGCTACACTGTTAAAGTCACCCCCCAGATACAGCTAGCAGTTGGATCCCAAAAAAGTGAGGGCGTGATTGAGCACAGAAAAGCCCCTTATTTTGAGTTAGAAGTGTATATTCCGACTATAGACAGTGAGTAGCCATCCAGCGAGATCTCCAGCAGTACATATCTACCATCTTTATCTATTGCTGCCTGATCTACCACAAAGAGGACCTCTGGGACTACCCAAATCAGCACCCCTCTTGCAAAAGCTGATGCGGATGTACCATAAACCTTATGGCACCATTTGTTTTTCGTCATCATCAAAATACTTTATTCGATTGTATCTCACAATCATAAAAGCAGATAATACAAACAAATAACACCAATCAACAACCACATAAAATAAATAGCTAAAATAAATCAAAACATACGACAATTGACACCATATGATAAAATTCACTACGAGAAACTAAGTCCAGTTATTCTTCTGAAAAACAGTATAAAATCAATAAAATGATGTTATCCTGACTAAAAGTAAAAGACCTCCATGATTTGCCTAAAAATTTAATCTAGCTTTAATTACTGCACATAAATATAGACCTAATCTATTACATATTAAGATTGATGGAAGGGACAGCAGATAAATAAAAGCTGGTGCTGCACTGTTTAAAGTGGAGTCACAAACACTTTCCTTAAATCAGAATAAAATTTGCAAAAAAAAACTATATGCATTGTGCTTTGGACTGACACTGAATCACAAGGACATTTTTCCAGAACTGGGGTCCAGTCGTTGGTAAGCGGAAAACTGACGAGACGGTGAAATGTCTCTAGTCTTAGACATGTGAGGACCAGTGCTTTAAATGGGAAAATAGAAGTGGAGGTACTCTATACCAGAGTACCTGCTTGTTTCTGAGAAGTGCCGGTACTCTCCAATTAAAAGTATTACGTTTTTCTTGAGATATGCCGGTACTCTCCCTCTCAAAATAAAAAAGTGCCGGTACTCAGTACCGGAGAGTACCGGCCCATTTAAAGCACTGGTGAGGACATATCGATGCCTTGAGTTCAATACATATTTTAAATATGGTTCCATGCCATCTAATTGCTGCAACAGGAGATTCCTCCTTACACTAGATTTCTTTGACTCAATGGCCCACATCGAGTCAGCCAGGTAGGTAAGACAGATGTTTTTCAGATCTTTCCTAGAGAATGTTTCCATTTTTTCTGGAGTGAAGTACAACTCAGGGTGGCCCAGGTCCGTAAGAAAGTTCTTTATATAATTCAGCCATGGAATTTGCAGCGAATGGCTTAATAATTGACCGTCTTCTATAATGGCCCTATTCAAGCTAGCAAAATCAGAGGTCCATACTTTATGCCAAAGTAAAATTGGTTGCATGCTTATTAAATCTGTAATGTATGTTACCCCCATTTCTGTATGGCACACCAAGGTTGAAGTAGATTTTGGCACACTTAAGATGGACTTTAAAAAATCATTTTTGGCTAGCTGTAGGGTATTACATTTCCTATATCCCCATAGGCCTGCCCCATACAATGCAATAGAAACACATTTTGTGTTATAGATTGCCATCATGTCTTTGGGGGTACCCCTACCAACCTTTTTGGAAAAGTTTTTTACGGCCATGATAGTTTTCGTAAATAGTAATTTCCTAGACCTGATGGCTTGCAGCCAGGTACCTTTATTATCGAACATAATACCTAGATATGAAAAGATTTCAATGTCATCTAGTTTGACACCCTTTAAAATGACTTGGGATTTTTTTTACAGGTTTTGTGCCGCAGGTCATTGAAAAGGTTTTAGAGTGATTGATTCTAAGACCTAAGTCTTCCATGTAATTATCAAAAGTTGTTAATAGTCGCTGCAAGGCTACTGGTGTACGTGCCATCAAAACAGCATCGTCCACATACATAAGTGCTGGAATCTTTCGGAAACCAACTTGTGGAAGATCGCTACAAGCAGTAGATAGAAAATCCTCTAATTTATTAATATATTAGGTGAACAATAGGGGAGCTAGAACACAGCCTTGACGTACCCCCCGCTCTATAGGAAAGGCTGAGGTACACTCCCCCTGAGACCCATAACGCACCCTAGCATTAGCTCCAGAGTATAATTCCCTGATGAAATGAACTATTGTAGTATCTACCCCCATATCCAGTAAGATGGACCAAAGATTGCTGCGGATTACACAGTCAAACGCATAAGTCAAGTCCACAAATACAAGATGTAAAGCTCCTATCTTGGCCTTCGTGTATTTACCAATTATAATATCTAAGTTCAGGGCCTGTTCCACAGTCCCTATCCCAGCCCTGAAGCCATTTTGTAGGTCCGAAAGGGTATTATTGACTTCCGTCCATTCCCGCAACCTATTTAGGACAATGCGTCCAGAAATCTTTGCGAGGGTGTTAAGCAGTGAAATTGGTCGATAACATGCTGGATTTTGGCGATCTCCTTTTTTAAATATTGGGACAATAATGGACTCTGCCCAGGTTGGGATAAAGGCTGTGGCACAACAGGCTCGTAGGACCTGTGTCAATAGAGGGCCCCATAGTAAGACATTGGACTTATAGATATTGATTGGGACTCCATCTGGGCGTGGTGCTTTCCCACTCTTATTGGCGTTGATAGCATCGATGACCTCATTTAAACTGAATGGTGGAGTAATAGGCTGAAAGTCCAATCTATGGGCGTTTGAGTCTAGGACTAGATTTTTTGAGGAGTATATTCTGGAAAAATAGGTAACCCACTCCTCTTCCGTGATGGCTATTTCAATAGTTGGTGGCGTTCCATCACACAGGGGGGGGAGTTCACTATCCTCCAAAATTTGGCGTTGTCATTCTGGAGACTTGCATCGCGAAGAGAATGCCACGCCTCGTTTTTTAAGTTCTGTTTCCTATTTTTTATAGCCATTTTATACTCATGTCTGAGAGTAGTAATTTCATGTTTATCAGGGATTTGACTATGTAGGTACTGTTTAAGTCTCTTATGGGCCTGTGTACATTCGGTATCAAACCACACTTTTTCTCTCCGTGATCTAGATTTGCCCGTGCTTACTGTGAGAGACTGTTTGATTCCAGTAGTGATTGCAGTGAATGCTTTAATACACTTCTGTGATCAGGTATTATCTGAGAGGCAAATTTCAAACTTGTTGGTGTATTCACTCAACAGTCGTTTCATAAAACCTATTGGTTCAATCTGTGACCACTGAATAGAATAACCATTCCTTGCGCCCAGTTCAATATTCAATACCTTCTCTGCTAATCCCTTATGTTTATTTATAGCTCGAGGCAGTACAAGGCGTAAGCTTTTGGGATAATGGTCGCTAAGCACAATATCGTGGATTTTATATTCAGATGTGTAAAAAACAAAATTATTAGACGCTAATATAAAGTCAATTGTTGTGTTGGCACATCTGTCGTTAAAGGTAGGTTTTAGCTGTCGATTACTATAATTTAAACCATTACAAAAAAAGAGGTCAAATTTAGATAATACGTCATTCAGCGATTACCGTGGTGGTTGTGTGTAAAATGAAATCAGTCATCATTTCCGCCTGTACCAAAGGAACAGGGTTTCTCGTCTATTTGGGAACACAGATGAGTATTAAAATCGCCCTCCCTCACGATGAAGGTCTCTTTATGTGAGGAATTACATACACAATCCAGGTCTTCCTGCAATAGCCTGAGAGTGCGTGAGAATTTTTGTTGCGGGCATTATTATAAAAATTAATAATCACCAATTGTGCTTTATTTTTTAATTCACATAGTATCAGTTGATAGAACGTGTTAGAAATTGAGCTGATAACCTTTATTAAATCGAACTGATTGGAAATGAATGTGCGCAATCCACCTTTGATGCACCGGTGTGAAATGTCCTAAAACCATTTATGTGAATAGGATCCACGGACCAAGTCTCTTGTAAACACACACAAGAAAAGGATCTAATAAATTCTAGCCAATCCTCATTCTCGATTTTAGTACTCAGACCCGCCACGTTCCAGAATAAAAGATTGTCTCCCAGTGTGTTTAGGCCCAATCCCAAAGGTTCATGTTGTGTTACTTTCCTTGTTGGTGTGGAGATGTTAGTCTCCATCTCTATGTGAAGTATGGAAGTTGATGTAAAAATGGCCAGGTGAACAGGACCTCCACCTATTGGAGTTTCATCGATAACATCCTGTCTAGGTAATTTTTCCATTATCATCCTTTCGTCTCCTATACTCCCCACCAGGCCGTCACCACCCTTCAATAGATCAGGAGCGGTGCTCATCAATATAGGCCTTGTCCTGCCCGCAACCTGATCTATTGGCAGTCACTCAACTTCTTCCAAGGAAAGGGCATGAAATCTTTTCTTAGTAGGGACCATGTAATTTCTTTCAGGTCTAATTTGTTGTTTTACATAATCTATGCTAGGTTGGTCGTGCCTTGCATTACAATTGTAAAAGAAGCCTAAAGGGAGCAATGAAATGCCATGGTCAGAGATCTGTTGCAGACTTAAATTTCTCAAAATGTCTTCAACTAATTTTGGGGTTTTAAAAGAAAGTACCACGCAGTCACCTCTTAATATTTTGTGATTCCTGCTAACCCATTTTACCCTTCTGACCATTTTAATGTCTTCTAAAAGTGTATCTGTCATACCAGGTTTCATACGGGTCCCTATCCAATTCAGGGATTTATTTCTCAGTGCTGTCCATGTTTCCCTATTATCCACGGGTAAGGTGGGGACATTTGCAAGAACTACCACATAGGGAGCTACAGCGGGAGGAAGGTCTAGTGTATTTCTTAAGGTTGGTGAAATATCCAGGGGAAGTTTCAGTCTATTCTGTGGTTCCGAACCATTTGTATTCGCTTTTGATTGTTGGAAACTTCTAGTACTGGTTAGGGAGATACAAGGATCTACGTGTCGTTGGTTAGCCCAGGGAATACTTGGTAGATGTTGACACTCTTTGGGGGAGTTTGAATTTCGGGTTAAGTCTATGTCACCACAATGTTAAGAAATTACAGGTGTTGGACCTAAAGACTGAGCCTTCACTAAGCTGAGTATTGACTCCACGTTTTCCTCCACTTGGGTTAGGCGCTTCATCAATAACTCAAAGGATAACCTAACTAGATGTTCCAAAGCATTAATAGTGTCTAAGGTGTTAGATTTTGCTTTAGCTTTAGATTGTTTAGGCTTCTGACCAGATTTTATGTTGTCAAGATTAATTTGAACTTGTTCTGCGGGTTGAACTCCAAAATTGCCATATCTGTTTATAGCAGATGGCTCTTGACTGGAGACTCTACCCTTTCTAACTAGTTTATGTTTCCTTGTGTGTTTGAGTGAAGGTGAATGCTCATCAGCCTCTGAGATACTCATTTAGATAGAGGATACATCCATTTGAGCCTTTTGTTTGAATCCCACTTTCCAACAACTTTGTCGGTTTTGAGGAGGTTGGTGCTAACGGAGGAGGATTATTAGGATTAGGTGAAGATCCCAACGGGCACTTCTGAGTTAATATCCTTTCCTCAACGTTAGTAATCTGTTTATCAATAGCACCCATTGCTCCTGAAATGAATTTTAGTATTGAAGAGTGATCTTTGTAAGAAGTAGTATCTTTTGCACTAAGTTGCTTCGTCCTGCCCATTTTTAACTAATTACTTTGCGCTAAGAGATTGAGCCAATGCTATTCTAAAGCACTTCTAGCTAATAACTAGGACTAGGAAAGCTAACACAGCTAGGACAATCTAGAATGGCCTTATAACAACACAAGGGTGAAAGTAACCTTATCAGGGTACAAAAAGTCTGTTAACAGAATTGGCTGTAATAATATGCAGTTATTCATTCAACAACAAAAAATGATGTATGAGAGTACCTGCCTAAATTCCTAACGACCACACACTTTCAAGTCCTGCAGTAACAGAGGAAATGTCGGGGGGGGCTGCCCAGCCTCTTCCTGTCGATGACGGGTGAAGGATGGGCCCACCCTTGGCCCGGGCACCGCCCGCATGCGTCCCACAAGGCAGGAGCGCGATCACAGATTTAAAAGGGCTCCTGGCCCTGCCCCCGCTCCAGCTGCAGTCCAAACGCGCTTCCCGCAAGGCGGGAGCGCGATTATAGAGTTAGAGGGGCTCCTGGCCCTGCCCCCGCTCCAGCCGCAGTCCAAACGTGCTTCCCACGAGGCGGGAGCACGATTACAGAGTTAAAGGGGCTCCTAGCCGTGCCCCCGCTCCAGCCGCAGTCCAAACATTCTTCCTGTGAGGCGGGAGCGCGATTACAGATTTGAAGGGGCTCCTGGCCCTGCCCCCACTTCAGCCTCAGTCCAAACACGCTTCCCCAAGGCGAGAGCGCGAGTACAGAGTTAAAGGGGCTCCTGGCCCTGCCCCCACTCCAGCTTCAGTCCAAACGCGCTTCCCTTTTGGTTTTAATGTTAAGGAGGTCTTTGTCAGTGAAATGTGTTTCTTGCAGGATCGCTATGTGAGTATTGTGGCGTTTTAAGTATGCATGCACCCTGTTGCGCTTGCGAGGATTAGCTAAACCCCTCACGTTCCATGTAACTATGTTATAGCTGTGTGTCTGCATGAGTACGTGAGATCTTTAAATGCTCCTGGGGCACAAACCCAGTTGTTCCATTGTGCATTGCCCCTCCCGCCCAACTACTCACCATCGGCGACGAAATTCCTACAGAACATGAGATACAACTAGTAACTGAATGCCCAACAGGTCTACAGCCAACATGGCCAAATATGTCCTGCACCCATTGGGCACAACAGGTGTTGTCTTGGGCAGCGTTTTTTATATGTTCCATATGGAAATCCACTCAAGGGTTGGGGGCAGTAGCTGGGGTCAAGCATCTCGTTTTGTCAGCCCCAATCAATGTCAATAGATTCTGGATCCACTCTTCCCCGTTGTTGTCTGCAGGTGGGATTTATATTTAGTTTGCCAAGAGCTGTATGTAAGTCTCGGCTGAATAGACGGGCATGACTGCTAATTGGGGGAGCAATGCCACCATCAATTGTACACCTGGCACAAATGCAGGGAGCTAGTTATCAAGTCCGTTTGTGGTTTGTATTTTCTGTAGCTATTGTATCGGGTAATCTTCCATTGAGCACAATTAGTGTTAGAGGTCATTTGCTGATCGTGGTGTCACCACCGGGCCCGGTAGAGAGAGTGTCATGGAGCCGCTAGTGCGACCCATTGATGAGTTAGAGTCAGAATCTCTGTCGTCTTGGAGAGAAGCATAAGAGTTGGAGGAAAGTTGGGTTGCTTCAAGCAACACCTGTGCTGGCCCATGGCAGCCTGTGCTCTGGAGGGACATAATTTGCT
This sequence comes from Pleurodeles waltl, assembly GCF_031143425.1. Lineage (NCBI taxonomy): Eukaryota > Metazoa > Chordata > Amphibia > Caudata > Salamandridae > Pleurodeles > Pleurodeles waltl. The sequence continues at coordinate 1,131,696,790 of NC_090448.1, forward strand.
GCCCTTTCTCCTCTTTCGCTGGGGATGGGGAGTCAGCCATGCGTCGTCCGGAGGGTCCTTGCCATGCGGCACAGCCAGGCCCTTAGCATGTGCCCATGCTCAGGCATCCTCTGGAGTTCGGAAAATGTGTGTCTTCCCCTCATTCAATATGCAGAGGTGCGCCATGTAAAGCAAGGATTATCAATGCTGCGGTCATGAAGAAGTTGCTTGATTTTCATGTAAGAAGTTCTTTTTTCGGTGCACCTCCATAGTGTTGTCCGGGTATGCCGTGATAGCAGAGTTTTCAAACTTCCAAGGGCCATGTGTAAGGAAACGTTGAAGTATGAGGTCGCGGTCTCGGAAGTTGAGGAGGCGAGCTATCAGATGGCATGGTGGAGCTCCGGGCTTGGGTGGTTTCCCTGGAATTCTATGTGCGCATTCTATTGAGAAGAAAGGTGGTACATCACTGCTCAGAACCGTGCTCCTCAGCTATTGTTCTATGAATAGTTCAGCTTTAGGTGATTACGCCGTCTCTTGAAATCCCGAAAAGCAAATGTTGTTCCTGCGAGAGCATCCCTCTGCGTCTTCAGCCCTGTGCTACAAGAGCAAAACCTCAGCCGGGAGTTGCAACACCTGGCTTTGAGTGTTTATAACACCTGGCCATACCTCAGCTAGTGATGTCTCATTAGCAGACACTCTGTGGGCCAACCAGCGGTGTTCCATACAAAACAGATAGACTTTCTGTGTTACAGTGTCTATTTTCCCTTCCAGTGCCGTTTTGGTGTCTAGTACGGCTTGGAGCAGCATATCGAATTGAGCAGAGTGTGTTTGCAAGTGCTGGAGGGTCACCTCAGTGTCCCGAGGGATGGTAGTCGATAAAGGCATATCACTCTCAGCCTGCAGTGACTGCCCTATATTCATAGGTTTAACCATGTGTGAGGTTGTGCAAGCAAATGTCTGTGTGGCAAATGTTGCTCCTTGGCGTAGTTGAGTGGAGTCACTAGCAGTATGTAAAGGCTGCTTCCATTCCTAAATCCAGCAGTGGGGCACCTTTTCTTGTTTAATGTGATTCACATTATATGATTGTTTTCATATGGTGTTCTGTGGTGACGCAGTATGCACTTTACCACAATACAGCCATCCTGGTGGAACTGCAGTACCGTTCAAATAGTCTGATGTTTTTGTTATTAGTGTGTCTTGAGGGCACATTCGTCCCGATGTGGCTCTAGTGTTGTGGTGCATCCCATCCAGGTCGTCTCCTACCTTCTGATCGGGAATGGCATGGGCTCTTTGCCTCCCGTTCCAGCGAGTAGTAGCGGAGTGCCTTGCTGGGCACACCTCGTAGGACACCCAGTAGTGTTGTGGCGTCTGCACCAGAATGGGGTGAGGGAGGCCCCTTCTCAGTGTCGGGAAGAAGTGCAGGAGCGCAGGGCTACCCTCACCTCAGCTGCGGCTTGCACCAGGCCCAGCCCTCGGCCGCAGGTGCACGCTGCGGTCAGTGTTCCTCCGGGGGTGCCGCTTGCTACATCTGGCTACGTCTTGCCGGCCACAGGGCGTGAAGTTTACTGCAAGGCTCCACCCTTGGCCAGCGCTCGACCACACAGGCTGCTCCAGCCGTGCAGTTTTCCCGTCACCACGCTACAGTCTTTGCTGTCCGGGGGCCAAAAAGGAATGTCTCCGGCATCCGGGAGATAAGGTGTGCAGTCCTGGCTTTTTTGGGGGGATCCAGGTAGGAAAGAGTGACAGGATAATTTGGGGCAGAGTGGAGCTGTTCAGTTAGCGTCCGCTCCGGTCGCCGTCTTGGCCACGCCCCTGGTCATATTCATAGTTAGTGTTTCGTGTAGGTTTAGGAATAGTTTAGGTTAGGTTTAGATAAATAAACCTTAGACACTGTAAGTGGGGTTCAACACTTGATTTTACACACAGCACAACACAGGAAGTCTCCTTACTGTAGAGCCCTGTGTGAAAAGGAGAGGGCAGGTAGGTTTGACATGATACTACAAACTGCTGCTCCCTGCCTGTGCTGGGACACAAACTGCTGCCTAGAGCTGATGCAGACACCCTTGCACCATAGTGCAAGGTGGGCTACATTGTTGGCTGGTTCATATTTATGGCTGGACACAATCAATCATCATTGGCATTTAGGGGGTTATTACAACTTTGGAGGAGGTGTTAATCCGTCCCAAAAGTGACAGTAAAGTGACGGATATACCACCAGACGTATTACAAGTCCATTATATCCTATGGAACTCGTAATATGGCTGGTGGTATATCCGTCACTTTACCGTCACTTTTGGGACGGATTAACACCTCCTCCAAAGTTGTAATAACCCCCTTAGTTTTTGTTAAGTGTGCCACATCATGCAGCTCACTTAGAAAGAGCTAACAACAATATTTTTTGTTCACATATTTCCTATTTTCCCTTTCCCTGGGGAGGTGAGGCATTGTTACTGGTTCCCTGGTCTCCCACTTATGCAAAATTGTATGTGCAAATGCTTGAAAGTGTGGATGCCCTAACATTCAACACATGTGAGGCCTCACTGGGGCACAGTAACATGAGATGGCTATTTTGGCCTGTGTTGTATTACTCAGCATTTAACAGTACACAAAGGGTGAGGCAAGGTGACCTTGCATATCTTGGTTACTGCCTGCCAAGGTATTGGATTGCACTTGTGCATTCTTGTGTGGCACAAGTGCAATGCAAATACATTATGAATATAGGATGCGTATCTGGCTATTTCTCGTACACCTCCAGATTATGTATTGTTGATTATCTTTTGTGTGAGCAGTGAGTTTTTCACATTAGGTAATGATTTTGTCATGTTTACTTTGCAACATTTATGTGGATCAGTGGAACAGTGTTTTGACCTCGTATTCCTCAAACATCCCATTTATAGGTGGCAACTATTGGTATACTTTGCAACAATCTGTGCGTCTATCAAAAGAATGCAACTTGTTGATACACTCTGACTTTAAGTTGGGAAACTACACATTGCTCATCATACTATTGCGATTGTTGTAATTGATGTAGGTGCACATACCTAGACAGCAAGTGCAATTAACTTTGGCCCACTCTTATTCTGCATCAAAAATGTGGCTTTGTGTTTTTATACATGTAGACTTTTGAGAAACATCAAAAGAAAGAGGGACTGGGAGATATTTCCAAGGTCTAGTGTATAGTCTCACAAAATCTAATACAAAATGCAAAAGGTACAATTTTCTGTACATGAAATTCCTTAATACTTATTTGGCAAATGTAGCATATTATTTTGGAGCACATGTCGACAAGATAAACTAGTGCATAGACAAAGAATACTGTATTGGGTTCCAAAGAATGTGGCATGATGTCCTACACAAGACAGATAGAAAAACTGGCCAGGGAGCATTAACAAAGGTTTACCAGGAAGTTCTTCTTTGAAACTGAGGAACTCTAAATCTTCCTCCTCTGGTGAATGTTCTGCCTCCCCTGTGGTGTTGGAATAGGAAGCAGCTGAGTAATAATAGAAACCTCAGGCACACTGGCATCAGAGGCAAAAGATGTAAATCCCATGTTCCCAACAACATGAGTTAGTGCCAAGAAGGCAGCATGGAAGTCTCTGCCAAGGGTTGGCTGTGTAGACAGCAAAACAACAATGTTACTATTAAGGGCTTTCGTTGATGCTATGAAGGAGTAAATCTTGGCCTTCCTGGACTGGATGTATTGATGGCTCCCAGATGCCTGACAACACCACTGGTGTCAGATGTAGTTGGCTACTGTTCTTTTTCCTTCTGCACCATGACACCAGAGATGAAGGTGTCAATCTTGGCCTCCCAGGACTGGAGGTATGATGGCTCCCAGATGCCTAACAACACCACTGGTGTCAGATGTAGATGGTTACTGTTCTTTTTCCTTCTGCATCATGACACCAGAGATGTCAGCTAGCGACTCATCAATCCCATGGAGCCAAGAGTAGGTGTCTGAGATTGCTTTTGTCAACCCATGATTAGGGCTAAGATATCCACATTCTCCTTCAAGAGTACTTGCTATGGTCTCCATCCCCAACCGGACTTTATTAGCCATTCACTGCTGGACTCTAACCATTCATCGTTGAAATGTAACTTGGGGGTCCTCAGAGTCCTCAGCTATTATGTGAAAGGTTGATGGTCCATGTCTAGTCTGTGTTGGTTCATCTGGAGTTCCGACAATGTCATCGTCCTTTCCCAATACCTGAGGAGAAACTGTTGAGTCCAGGAGCTGTTGGAAGGTGTCTTCATCCATAGAGAGCAGCATGGTGTCCTCAACATGTAGGGCATCACCAACAGGTTCAATGATTGAATATTACATTGTTCTGCTTTGCTTCAAACTGAGAGGAAAACGATGTCACGGAATGCAGCACTCTTAGTTTGAGTAATTAATTTATGAAGGCACTTCCCAGATATCAAAATAAAGCACACGAAAATATGAACATGAGCATTCAACTTGAATGCAATAAAACACTTAACTTGAATGCAATAAAACACGTGTAAATGCTAAAATACTCAGAGCAATTAAACAATGTCAGGCTTAAAAAGTTCAATGCATCAACAATGAATATGCATGCAGTTAAAAAATAAAAAATAATAAAGATATATATATATATATATATATCTAGAAAGATTGATAGATAGATAGATAGATAGATAGATAGATAGATAGATAGATAGATAGATAGATAGATAGATAGATAGATAGATAGATAGATGCATGTGCACAGCAAAGCTAGATAATTAAGAATAAACATTCTTCACCATGGGTATCGAATCCAAAAACATCATCCTGGTGCCAACGTCAAGCTGTGGAAGGAGAAACCTTCCCCAATGGGACTTTGGTCTTGGCAATGTGTCTACCTCCAAAATGAGTTCCTTCTGCCTCAGAGCCAAGCTTCCCTACTTTATATAACTTAAACTAACCAAAGAGGAAGGTTCTGGCACTCTCCCCCCTCCCTTTACATAAGGTCTGAAATTTAAGCACTGGTTGTACTCGATCTGCGTAAAAAAAATGCAAAGGAATGGGCACTGCCCCGATGCGCATTCGAAAGGCAGAGGAACAGTACTTTTCTGTAGAGAAAATATTGAAACCATTCCCAGGCTGAGGCTCCTTTATCATGTCTATGTCCACATCCCCATGTAATGTTCCTGCACAGTGTAACCCAGTTCTGGTGAGAAGAAGCTAAAACACTTTGTGGAAAAATACCTGCGCCACGGATGTGACGGCATCTGAAGCTAAGCTAAGCACAAAACGGAGTCAGTGGTCAAGATGAAGCCGGTGGTTAAATATGGATATCATTACACTCCACCCTTTGACCAGTGACTCTCATAACATATTGGTCTAAAAGTAACCCTTTTTGGTCCAAACATTTCAAGCAGGTTAGGTATGCATTGTAGCGCACTCGCTAGGCGTCCTGACACGAAGACGCCGATATTTGTATACGGAGGCGATATTCGGGAAGATTGAGTTGATTGGAACTTCCATTCAGTGAATTTATACATTGGAGCATATCGGTTTCGGGCAAACTGGCATTACTGTGTATTACTTAAGTGTTAATGGACTTTTAAGCCCTGAAGAAGTCGTAAGGGATGTAAACAATTCCTAAAGACGAAACACGTGTTGGCTGGAAAGCTGGAAGTACAAATTTCTTTGGATTACAGACTGTTCAGTGTGAAATCACATTTTGAATAAACTTTGGATTGATCAAGTGACCTTACTATTTGACTCCATGACCTGCATGGTATAATATGGACTGATCTGTGCAACTATTTTCTATGTGAAATGTACATCTTAATGTTCCTGGTACAACTTTAGGGGCACCTCATTGTGCAATTTCTAGGTATGCATTGTATACAGCTACATAGTATGATTATAATACAAGTCACTACGAGTACTCCAACTAGAATAGTGCATAATTGCCCAAAATCAGGGAACCGGCTAAACAAACAATCCCACCAACCTTTATCTACATCTTGTTTTGCTCCCTTCACCAATTCATGCAAAGCTTCAATGTGGGTCTGAATAGAAGTGTAGTGATCTGACAAATTAAAGCAACACATATCCTCAAATTCACTTCTGAGCAGCCATGATCATGCAGGAGGAGCAAGTAGTCAATGGCTGCCCTTTTTTGCAATGCAGCTTTTCTAGTGCCTTGTATATCTAGTAGTAGTTCAGCCAGGGCGATGGATGTTTTGTTAATATTCTTGATCATCAAACATGTTAACTAGTTAATAACTCAAGTATAGTAAAACAGATAATCCTAGAACTCCTACCATAGAAATACTTAAGCTTACATACTCTGACTTGGATAATGAATGAATTTCAGAGTCACAGTATTCACTTAATTAAATTGCTGTGCTTGTGAGTCGCTGATATGCCACAGAGTGAAATGGAAACATCATAAGTCCTAACCACGTAAAAGCACAGGGTCCTCCGGTTATATTGACAGGAATGTACGTATAGATCGTATTTCCACAACAGAACAACCACCCCACCAGTAGTTTCACATGCTTGATGTGACTAGCAACAGTCACAATGTGGTGGCAAGACATGCTATTATTCATGTTTTTACAAGTTTTATCATATGAGTTCTAACACAGTACTTGTTGTTCCCACAGGATCTCTCGAGGAGACCCTGTTGTTGATTCAAGATGCAGTTGAGCACAATTTCTGATTTTGTAAGTGTCGTAAGTTAAGTTGTAGCAAACATCACCGGTAGTAATGTTGGAAATAATCACATATATCATGTAATCCCATTTTTCATCTGTTAGCTCTTGGCAAAACCCACAATACTCATAGGGAGTAAAGTAAGTTAGTACATCACTTTCTTCCACAGTTTCATCATTGTTGGTGGCATTAAAGAGAGTTGCAGCAAAATGGTGGCAGGCGACCAAACACATTCAAATCACATCAACAGTACTTTTCATATTCGTCATGCAGAAACCTGATCTGTTAAGCAGGGTAAGGGCCAGATGTGTTCAGATGTTTTCATTTAAATACAGTAAAGATGTTGATCGGCCCGGTCGGTCAATCACTTCAGAGCTGGGGGGTTTCTGTCCCTCCTGACCCCACACGCACTTGTCCGAAGGAAGACCACTTAGAAAAGCTATCACAAGGTCACCTGGTATTATGATCTGTAAAAGAGACAAGTATGATCGTTCTTGCAGATAACATTTATCAGCTGGTGTGTGTTCCCACTTTCCCTGTCCTGGTTTCATGACTAATAAAATATTGTCCCTACCCTTTGCTATAGCTTCTGCTGGTTCAGAAGGATGATTTGGAGATTATACCCACACCTTAGCACCAGAATTTTTATCAGTTAAGCCTAAACCTCCCTCCCCAGGCACTATAAGAAGGTCTGGGGCAGTCCCTTTTTTGACTATTCCTCCATACATTGGAATAGCGACAATCTGAGCAATTCTGTCTCCAGGTTGTATCATCAAGTCAGTGTCTCCACTATAAAAAAAATGACTTTAAGTTCTCCTTGGTAGTCTGCATCGATCACTCCCCCCAAGACCTGAATGCCTTTGAGTGCCAACTCAAATCTAGGAGCATTAAATCCAAAGTTTTCTGGGGGAATCTGTATTCCAACATCTGTCTCAAGAAGTGCCTTGTCTCTTGGTTTCAATTTGTACATACGAAAAGCATGTAAATCAAGACCTGCAGATTCTGGTGTAGCTCGGTAAGGAACCAAGGGCCAGATGTAGAAAGGGTTTTGCACCTCGCAAACAGCGAAAAACGCCGTTTGCGAGGCACAAAAGCCTCTCCGGTATGCAGAAATGCATTTTGCGAGTCGGATCCGACTCGCAAAATGCATTTCTGACTCGCAAATAGGAAGGGGTGTTCCCTTCCTATTTGCGACTCGCAATGCAATTCAATTCCATTTGCGACCGCAAAAGCGGTCGCAAATGGAATCGCAGTTATCATCCACTTGAAGTGGATGGTAATCCAGTCGCAAACGGGAAGAGGTCCCCGTGGGACCCCTTCCCCTTTGTGACTGGAAAAAAAAAAGAAAATTCCGAGCAGGCAGTGGTCCAATGGACCAGTACCTGCCCTGAAACAAATCCGAAACTAAAGGTTTCGGTTTTTTTTTCAAAGTGCAGCTCGTTTTCCTTTAAGGAAAATGGGCTGCACTTAGAAAAAAAATAACTGCTTTATTAAAAAGCAGTCACGGACATGGTGTTCTGCTGTCTCCAGCAGGCCACCATCCCCGTGAGTGCCCATACTCGCAATGGGGTCACAAACTGCGAACTACCTCATTAATATTAATGAGGTGGGTCTTTGCGACCCCATTGCGAGTTGCAGAAGGTGTCTGAGACACCTTTCTGCATACCAAATGGTGACTTGCAATTTGCAAGTCGCAGGGACTCTCAAATTGCAAGTCGCAATTTGGATTTTTGCTACATCTGGCCCCAAGACTCCTGGTTTTATTTCCTAATACATGATGGTGTTTGTTGCTATATGGGGTTGTATCTGTAACGCTGGGATCCACATTCGCATTAGAGGAGTCCCTGCATTTGTCAAGGGTCTATTATTCAAAATTTGAAGGGCTTCATTTAAATGCTCTCTCCAGTTTCTCAAAGTTTCATCAGATAATTTTCGTAATTGGGCTTTCAGTAAGCCGTTCATTCTCTAAATCAGTCCTGCAGCTTGTGGGTAATATGGAATATGATAAATTCACTCAATATTGTGTTGTAAACAATAATCTTGCACCAATTTACCTTTAAAATGTGACCAGTTGTCACTCTGGATTTTGAGTGGGACTCCGTAATACAACATTAACAAATCCAGAGCTTTGGGCGTGTTAAACTGAGTGGGGCATTTGCAAAGGATGGCAATCAAGTAGTCAGAATAGGTGTCCACCACTCTGCAGGCATATTGAAACCCACGACTATTCGGTTGCGGCCCAATGTAATCAATCTGTCATATCTGCCCCAGCAACTTCCCTCTCCCCAACTGACCTTTGACAGTTTGGGGGACAGATCTCTGGTGTATGTGTTTATAAATAGGACACTGCATGATCACTGTTTTTATCAAGTCAAAGGGAATATGCATCCCTCTAATCTATGCCCACCTATTAGTGGCCTTTTATTCCAGATTGCCACATTTTGTGTTCCCACTTAGCCATCCCCACCAAGTCAGAATCCTGTATCCCCACTTCTGCTTCTGAGATTTTGGCTTTGTCATCTGCAAGGGTATTAATCCATTGTTCTAGTGAGTCGGTGGGACAGTAGACCTCTACATGATACACAGTAATGGAACTTTGCTCTAGTATTTCCCCTAATTTCTTGCCACAGTTCCTTGCCCCACACCTCCTTGGAATGTATTTGCCAGTTATGTGCATGCCATGTGGGAAGCTAAGTGGCTAACCCATTGGCGGCAGACCAAGAGTCAGTATAAATGTGACAGGCCCCAGGCAATTCTTGTTTCAGTGCCTGATATACAGCATACAATTCTGCATATTGACTACTCTTCCCTTCTCCTGTGGTGGATAGCAACTTCTTGGTGACTGGGTTATATGACACTGCCTTCCAATGTCTTTTGGCCCCCACATACTTAGCTGAACCATTGGTAAACCATACATGATTCCTATCTCCAGGGGACAAGGATTCAAATGGCTCACCCCACCTAACTGGTGACTCTCTTATCTCAGCCTGTATGGGGGCTTGTGCCACATGTTCATGCAGGGCTGCTGTCCCTGCTGGTCCCACTCGGGCCCTGTCCTGTATGTACCACTTCCACTTGATTATAAAGGCTTCTTGTGTCTGTCCTATCCGGTGAGTTTTAGGTGGACTCATCATCCACTGCATTATTGGAATCTCAGACCTCAGAATCACATTATGACCTTGGGTTATTTGCTCAGTATCCACTAGAGCCCAGTAACACACAAGTAACTGTTTCTCAAAGGGAGTATATCGCTGTCCATTATCTGGTAGGTTTTTGATAGAGAAACCCAGGGGCACCCTCTTTCCTTCCTGTTTTTGCCACATGGTCCAATTGGCATATTGACCTTGGACTGTTAAATGTAACTTGATGTCTCCTTCCTATACAGGCCATTAGTCTAAAGCCTGTTGAATTGCCTCCTTTGCCAATTCAAATACACACTGCTGCTGCTCTCCCTATTCAAACTCATTCTTCTTTCTTGTCACTTTGTACAAAGGGGCCAAAATCTGACTCAAGTGAGGGATATGCTGTCTCCAAAAACCAAACAGTCCAATGAATTACTAAGTTTCCTGTTTATTAAATTCTAATTTATTTGGTTTTCCCTGCAGAAAACTTCACATTTTGAGATGATCCTTGTGTCTTATCTAGATTGATCATCCAGCCTTTGCTCTACAAAAGTTTCACAACCCTGTCTCACTGAGTCTGCACCTGTTCTTGTGTTGCTCCCTGAATCATCACACCATCAATATAACAAGACAATTGCACCTGTGGAATGACAGCATACTTCATTCAAGGGTTCTGCCCCCAGCTGGTGACATATGGTGGGGGTATGTACATACCCCTGGGGGAGCCTTAACATCTTGAATTGTCTGCCATTCCACGAGAAACTAAATTACTCCTGACTCTCAGTGGCCAATGGTATGGAAAAGAAAACATTAGCAATATCAATAGTTGCATACCAAGTCTCTTTATGTTTTAGTATCCTTTCAATCAAAGTGATGGTATCAGGTTCTGAAGCAGTCAGAGGGGGCATATATTTGTTCAATTCACTGTAATCGATCAGCATTTTATAGTGCCTATCTGCTCAGAGCACAGGCCACAAAGGATTGTTCCACCCAGTGGTGATTGGAGCCACAACACCTGCCTCCATCAGCTCCTGTATAGTCTCACTTATTTCCTCATGCCCTCCCGGAATTCAGTATTGTTTCAAATGAACCACCTTGGCTTCTGGGAGCACCTTCACTGGGTGTATCTTTAGATGACCCACCCTCACAGCTGCCACTGACATGTATTGTTTTGATCTAGATAGATAAAAACCATCATGCGAGTATAGAGTCATCCCCTTCAAAATGTCAGTTCCCAATATATACTCTAAGAGGCGCACAATCAAAACAGTGTATTCTCTTTTAGGCGTTCTCCCTCTTTTCGTTTGAACAGTAGTCTGAACCTTTGCTTTGGGTTTGCTTTGACCTGTAATCTTTTTAGGATTTCCATAAATTAAAAAGTCTTCCGCTCCAGTATCCACCCTGGCCCGCACCTTTTGAAAATTTCCGTGTTTCTAATGAATTTCTAAATCAACATGTGGTCTGTTATCTTTACGAGCCCATCCCTGTACTGAAGCTTGGCCTGATTTGTAATCTGTTTTAAACCTGTCAACTTTTGCCCAAGTCACATCTGGAAATATGCTCTCATATTTGTGTGGAGATTCCTCTCCTTCCCTGTTTTCAGCAGTTAACCAATCAGTATCCAAATCTTCCTTCTCCATCCCCTGTGAAGAAACATTTTTCTCCCTCACTGTTCCTTTCTCCCCCATCTGTGACTGGCCCTCATTCACTCATTTGTTATCCTGCTTATTCACTTTTCTGCTGCCCTCCTTTCTGTCCAGCCCTTGCTTGCAGCACATCTCCCAAAGACTCTCAGTATCTATCCCATCTACTTGCTCTTTGTTGATACCATCCTTCAACAACGCCATAAACATGTCTCTCCTTGATACTCTGTTACTGTCTGTATAACCCTCAGACCTTGAGGTTCTTTCAGGTTTCATCCAGCCTCCAAGTTCCCCTAATGCACGAACTGTCCCAGAACATCTTCCAAAGGTATTACCTGTCAGTTTAATTAATAGAGTCATTATCAACGGTTTGTAAGCTGGAGGAGCAAAGCAAATTATCTTGTTTCGCACTGACACAGAGAGCGGTCCATCTAGCAAACGGTGAGCATCACCCAGAACAATGCCAGTTTTCATTCCCTCCTCCTTAATTCTCTATATTGCCTCTCAACGTATAACAAGGCTTATCATTTTGTGGCCAGTCTGAATCTGCAGGATACTTATGGTTACATTGCATAAGTGCTAGCTACAGTAGGGTAATCTACTGGTCACCCCGATAACCCCTGAACTTCTCATGTATAGTGGGATCAGTGCTGAGTATGCAAAACGTAGGAGCATCTCCTACATCTAGCATTACTCCAGAGGCTCCTGTGTCAAATAATCGCAACAAGTAATGTTTCCCTAGATCTCTGCCTGAATCTGTCTATTATATCATTGACTTCCTGTTGTGTATAATCCTCTAAAGAATCCATAGCCACACCCCCGTCAGGGAAATGGGGTCCCTGCTGTAACTTTTGTTGGTGTACGGGCTGCACTTGAATTATTTTCCGTTCATCTGCCTCAAGTTGGCCGCCACCTTTTTTAACTGACTCATCACTGGAATCGGAAAAAGTGATGGAATCCCAAATATTAGCATTCTAGAAATCAGGGTCCCAATCTAACCCTAAATAAACTTTTTTTGATTGACCCTACCCCTGCGTTCACGATATCTATGTTGCTCAAGGCGAATGGCTGCTTTCTCTGCAACAGACTAATAAGTATCACCTTTATGCTGCAGTAACTTATTCTGCCAAGACAGCATGGTTATGTTATTTTTGGCTTCAACTAGCTGCCTCTCCAATTGTTCATTTTCTTGTTCTAACTAAGAGCATTTCTCATTCATTTTTCTATAAGCAGATAACTGGATCAAGCCTCATCTGCCTGAAATAGATAAAACACATTCCCGTTCTACTGTCACTTTTTGCAAGCAAAGTAATACTGTTTTTGGTTCAGCATCGATGAGACATCCACTCCAATTCTCCCATAACCCTGCTCCACAAGACCATTCATTTGCAAGAACATCTTAGAGTGCTTTTTACCACCCTGGTATGTCATTTGGAACCTGGGAAACTGCCTTTGACTTTTTGACAAACATTTCCACTTTTAAATCTTTCACTTTGTATCCTGCTGACTATGCCAAAATTGTTCTGCTTTGCTTCAAACTAAGAGGAAACCTATATCAAGGAATGCAGCACTAGTAGTTTGAATAATTAATTTGTTAAGGCACTTCCCAGATATCAAAATAAAACACACAATAATATGAATATGAGCATTTAACTTGAATGCAGTAAAACATGTGTAAATGCTAAAATACTCTCAGCAATTAAACAATGTCAGGCATAAAAAGTGCAATGCACCAACAACGAACATGTATGCAGCGAATATATATATATATATATAAGTGCACAGCAAAGCTAGATAATTAAGAATAAAAATGCATCACCATGGGCATCTAATCCAACAAATCAACATCAAGCTGTGGAACCCTGGACAGCTGAGACAGGAGAAACCTTCCCCAATGGGACTTTGTTCTGGGCTGTGCATTCACCCCAAAAATGAGTTCCTTCTGCCTCAGCGCCAAGGTTCGCCACCTTATATACCTTAAACAAACCCAGGAAGAAGGTTCTGACAATCTCCCCCCTCCCTTTGCATAAATTATGAAATTCAAGTGCTGGCTGTACTTGGTCTGTGTCAAAAACATGCAAAGGAACAGGTCCTGCCCCAATTTGCATTCCAGAGGCGGTGGAGCAGTACTTTTCCGTACTGAAAACATTAAAACCATTCCCTGGCTGAGGCTCTCTTATCATGTCTCCATCCACATCTGCCATGTTATATTCCTGCACAGTGTAACCCGGAGCTGATGAGGAGAATTGAAAACACGTTCAGAGTAGAAAACAAGCTTTGTGGAAAAATACCTGCACCACCGATGTGACGGCATCTGAAGCTAAACTAAGCACAAAATTGAGTCAGTGGTCAAGAGGGAGCCGGTGGTGAAATACAGATAGTATTACAGTCATATATGATTTCTGTTCCATTCAGACTGTATTTTTCTTTACTTACAAGTACACTGGGATATGAGGAATAAATGTTTCTACAAGTGAATATGTCCATGTTAACCTATTGTTGCTTTTCACATGGCAATACATATACAATGATCACATACCCTCAATATTCACTAGATGGCCTATTTGTGTATATTTCACACAACTCAACACCGCTAGTCAGCTTTCTGTCCCGCCTGAAAGAGCGAGTGCAGGAATGGGCCATTAAACTTGCACAATGTGCTGCCTAGCACCACTGCACGTACCACTGCAACATGTACCAAGTATGCCTGCATTTGCTCTAGCCATCGGTTTGTGCTCCTGCACTAGCCGAGAGATGTAATGCACCATATATTGTTATAACTCACATATCCCTGCACTCTACCTTTCACACAGCACATTACACCATGCTGTGTTGCTGTTGTCTTGCATGCAATATGTGCATAATTGCACCCCAGAGGCCATATTTCACAGACATGCATACAACATTATGCAGCAAGCCACCTTGCTCCACTGCATGAAAGGAGAAGAGCATGTATAAGCTGTAATTCAATATTTTCAGGGGAATCCTGTAGTTTTCTAGCTCTTACATAGTCATCACCAGGTTCCATAATATACGAAACTAAGGGCCAGCTCTGAATTGGATACCCTCCTTCATAATTGGAGGTATGCAACAGCTCAAGCTCCCTCCATTCTCTCAGAACCCAAGGGGCTCACCTGCAGAGCATTGTAGGGCTCTTCACTCTCTTAAACTTGTACATGACTCCTTTACCAAGCATTATTCAGACCCAGGGACTCCACATCATCTCTTAAACTGATGACACCCAGATCATACAATAACACTCAGGAAACACCATACCACCAAAAGTTAATACACTATGTAATTGACAAACAACCCTAACTTTATGTGAGAAAAATAGTTTACACTGAACCTGACAAGATAGAAGTGATGATGTTTTGCAACATGAACTCACTAGGCCGGAACCCCTCACCCTTCAACCACCCCAAAGACCTGTCGATCATCCTAGACACCAACCTCACCATAAGACATCACATTGCCACTATCACCTCCACCTGCTTTCACACATTTTGCATTGTCAGAAATGTCTTCATATGGCTCCCTCCTGACACCTGTAATAGCATCACCCATCCCCTCATCACATGTGGACTGTATCACACCAATACCCACAACTACATAATCTCTGCGCACCTGCCACACAAGAGGCAAACTATCTAACACTCCACTGCCAGACTATTACTCAACCTACCTTGCCACACGCACATCCCACCTCATCACAGACAAAGAGACTTGGCCCCCATTCAGACACACTGCCAGTTCAAGACGCTCACCCACACTCCCAAGACATTACACTAAAAGCGACCCACTATGCTCACCCACTATCTACACTTCCACCAACCAGTTATGAACATCTGCTCTGCATCACTTGCAACCGCCCACACTCCGCTTATCATATGAGCAAGACAGAAGGTCGGGTATACTCTTACATGGTAGGCTACACCTGGAGAACCCCCAGCACATTAGATCAGCAGTGTCAAATATGGATTTATGCTGGAACTGTGACACCTGGCTCTTCAAATGATCCTACTTGCAGAGCATATACCTACTCAGCATCTGGTCACCCTCTTGGGTAACATATTGACCCTCTACAAAGCCACATTAACTGCATTTGCTTTACAGTACACGTTTGACTGCCCAATTGTGTCATGGGGCAAGGAGGCCTGTATTGGCCCTGGCATATCTGCCAAGATTCCAAAGTCCATGCATGATGTGCTGCTCCAGTCTAGGTTTTCTACTTTGTGGTCTTGGGCTTGTAATCTGATTATATACTGGAAAAAATGACATTACAAGTCCCAGGACTGGGCTGGACTGGGGCAGCACATTATGCATAAACATGGGCAGCACATTATGGATGGCCCTGGGAAACTTGTCACGGCTGGACTGGGCTGAAAAATTCGGTACTGCCCAAGGAAAGGACAGTTCTGTGAAGGAACAAGTGGGGCAGTCCTGTCCTTTCCTTTTTACACAGCATAGCACAGCAAAGTGTCTTGCTGCATTGCTCTGCATGACAGTTTGCTAATATATATGGTCCCTTGTTTTCACTCACCCTGTACTTCTTGCTGGTCCTCTACTTCAGCACTGTCCTAAACGTTCACTGTAGCTGCCAACTCTGTTGGAATGAGGGTTGCCACCTGCTCCTCCAATGGATTCGACTCCTCCTGGACATCCCGTCCTCCTCCGGTCCTCAAGGCTGCCTTAAGGTTACTGGCCTGTTTTTATTTTGGTTCTTCGTTTGAAGTTGTGCCACCACTTCTAGCGTTCAAGGACGTTCTTTTTTGTTTGTACCACGCAGTTTATCTTGCCAACTATGGATTGCCAAATGGCATCTTTCCTCATTAATGGCAATTTTGAGGTGACAAATAAGAGGTGTTTTGTCACCTCACTTATTAGTATCTTGTTCTCCTCATCAGTGAAGTTGGACTTCCTCTTTCTTTTCCCGTAAGATGATGGCAATTCTTCTGTGTTGGGGTTTCTACCCTTCTGGCTCCCTGAGGCTCCTTCCATGTGTCTCTATATTGAGGAGTATTGTTGGATCGATTGCATCACTTTTTCAACCATTCTCACCAAGAAAAGCCTTCCTGCATGATGCATTGCTGATTTGCAGCACGTAAAGGTCCTTTATGACACATTACATAGGTAGCCCTTGCGTTGTGGCACTTTGTGCTATTCTCAAAACTGTTCCGTCTAAATTTTTGATCCATCTCAGGACCTTTTACCATGGTGCACCATCCCATAAATATGGCATATTCATTGGGCACAAAAAGTATTTGTGCAGCACTTCAAACAATAATAAAATGAAAATACAACAAAGTTATTTGACACCAAAAAACAAATATCCAATCAGTAGAACTGGAGATACGCAATTTTTAAAGATGTCAGTGTAAATAGTGCTTAGAAGTACAAAGCGCCAACTGTGGTTATGTGGTCGCGGCAGACCAGGGCAAGCCACAGGTTCAGGCTGACTGCGATGGAGTGTGGGCTCGATATACGGACCAAGTTCGTCCAGATGAACAAAAGTACCTTAAATCCTGGTTGTGGAGCACTGCATGATCCTGCATTGAATCAATACAATTTCCTGCATGTCGGATGAGTTGCGCAGCAGTGGTTCAGAAGCGGTGCTGCAAGGAGCTGCATTGCACTTTGTTGGGTCTGCCCACAGGGCCGTAGCCGGACTGGCAGAGCACCTGCAGGTCCATTTTCAAGGGTCCAGGACAGTGGTGCCACCACTTGGGGGAAAAGACTCACTGCGGATTGAGTCCAGGTTTTGGGTTTAAGGTGGTTGGCGCTTGTTCTGCAGCTGAGGCTTCTGATCAGGGGGCAAGCCAACTGACCCTTGGAGTCACTCTGGTGTTCCTGGGTTGAAGATGTAGGCCCACTAAGGCAACAGGGCAGCAGGGCAAAAGAGAAGCAGTCCTTCAGGCAGAGCAGCAGTCCTGAATCATCCACAGGTCCAAAGGTGTACTAAAGAGTTGGTTCTCAATGTCCGGAAATTATACCTGGTGCCCGCTTTATAGTAGAAGAAGATTCTAGAGGTTTCCATTCCAGAGGTGTTTCAAATTTACATTTTCCACCTCCCTGCTCCAGATTGTGTGGTGTCACAACAGACTAGTGTCAAACTCTTTGTGCTTGTGCACAGGCAAAGCCTTTGCAATGTGCAAGTGTGGTAGGTAACAGTTCCTCTGCCTCATCAAGTCAGAGATGGGCCATCCTGCCATCACCAATGGTCCTTTCTTTCACTATCTGGGAGCAATACAGAAAGACCAACTGCCAGCTACACCTAGTCAAGGCACCCAGGATACCCAACAGACAACAAATGCTTGGGACAGGAAAATGTCTACTTTCTAAAAGTGTCATTTTTAGAATTGTGACTTAAAATCCAAATTTACTATTAGAAAAGGGCTTTAAATTAAATGTGTTTACTCTAAACCCAACATTCCTACCTGTCCCAATCAAAAGTTATAGACTTATGAAATGTAGTATTATGTAGTGTTATCCTTTGTGACAGGTTGGCTTTGTAGTAGTGAAAACTGAAGTACATGTCCCACTTCTTAAATACACTTCACCCTGCCCTCTGGGTTGTTTAGGACCTACCTTAGGGGTGACTTGTATGTACTTAAAAGGAAGGTTTAGGCCTGGCAAAGGGTTAATTTTACCAACAGTAGCATTTAAGTTACATGCCCCAGGTACATCTAATACCACTTTGCCAAGGAGTTACAAGCAAATTAAATGTACCAATTGGGAGCCAATTTCACCATGTTTAAAGGAGAGAGCACAATCACTTTAGAACTAGTTAGCAGTGGTAAAGTGCACAAAATCCTAAGGCCAACAAAAACGAGATCAGCAAAAATGAAGGAGGAATGCAAAAACGTTGGGGGGAGAGCACCCTAAGGCTGTACGGTCTAACAGGTCATACCATGAACAGTTGCACAACCTTTATCCAGTGTTGAGTACAATTTGTTAGGCACTTGCAGTGGCAAAAATTCATGCATATTCCCTGGAGGTTTTTTGGGTTAATTCATGAACTTCAGGCAGAACACATGAGAAACTGTAAGCAGAGATTTGGAATTTAAGCCACAATGTTGTTATAGGACGAAATTTAGCCCACAATATTCTGGTGCTATTCCTCTCAGAGCAAGGGTTTTCTTGAATGCTTACCTTAAATGATTATGAAGTAAACCAACTAGGCTGGGTTAAATTAGGGTATATAAATAACAAAGGGTTTTTGATGCCATGATCTACTTAATAAAAACCTTGACATTACAGTCAGAAGAAGAAAGGACTTAACTGTCCTTCTGGTATAGAAAAAGGTAATCATCTTCTGTTAATGCTAGCAACTTCTTGAAATAAAGCTACACAGATTCCAAGCTTTGTCACAGGGGAAATCTGTAGAATTGTTCCTTGGAACATCACTTCCTGTCCTACAGAATGTCCTACATTGTTACTATAATATGGTGATGAGTGGCAGTGTCACAAGGAACCTATGCGGAGGGTTGAAGTGTATGAGTGTGTTCAACACAACAAGTAGAGATCACAACCACTAGCTTCAGCTGTGGCTTTCTGTTGTTTTCAAGTAAACAAAGTAGAACACCCAACGATCTGACTGCACCTATAACATGTGTGAGTGCATGACCTTACCTGCTAGAGTCTTGTCTCTTTCACGAGCTCCATTTGAGTCAGTCACAGCTCATAGCTAACCTACTGTCACAAGCTCATCAATGAGTAAGCAGGAAACTAAAGTCATGTCATGCAGTACTGCCTGGACAAGTGCTGTTCCAACTGCACACATCCTAACAACATATGATTAAGTCATTTCCCTGTTAGTGGGTCTTCTGAAGATCCTGTGACACTCTACCCACTGGCTAGCTACAATAAACACTTAGGGCCTGATTTAGATTTTGGTGGTATTACCTCTGATCCGCCACACAGTCAGACTAGAGAACACCATCAAGACGGCAGAGTTTTGCCAGCCGTATTTAGATGTTACATTCCTGCAGGTAGTGTACTGCTGGTGAACTGCTGGTGGAGGAAGGCTGTCGCTGGACTTAAAGGACATTGTACAATGGCAGTGGCTATGGAATAGAGGTAAGTCATACACCCACTTTACCTTGGCCATATGTGTCCAATTGCACAACACACAACACATACACACTATCATCCATTGCTATTCCACCACAACACAAAACACACATGCTGAAAACAAACATTGCCATACATCGATGACACAATATACACACAACATTGATGCTACACCCACACATGACACAACCACAACAACCAACACACACTCATCTACTCAAATCCATTCACACAAGGGCACAATTATGCACCTCACAACAACAAACATCTCACCACAACACTCACCTGAATGTTGCACACAGCAACACAACACACAACATATACAACAACATCAGACCCATATGCAAGTGGCACACATACTGATGCAACCACACCACCCACTCCAGCTCCATCCACCTCAACCAGCCAATCCAATCCCACACACACACACACACACACATACGTGTACTTACTCTCATAGACAACTGGCAGTATAACATTACAGGTACAGGCTCCCTTGCAATATGCACACATGGACATAGTGGAAAAGTGTGATTGTGACATCATTGTAGTGCCAGAAGTCATTTGGCAATCTATAATGGCACCATAATGACAGATGTGTATGTGTGTAATATGTGCCTTGTACCAGTGTGTTTCCATTCATGTTGAACACAATTGTTTCCCCAACATATGTGACATGTATATGACTTCTGTGGTCCCATGCTCTTGTGTAGTGGCCATACAATGGACACATACAATATGGGGTCCCTACCTTTGTGTTTTTTCTGCGGTCCAGTGGCAGCAGTGACAGAAGATGTTGTTCAGTCAAAAACAGAAGTGGAATTGGGAAAAAAGGTGAGTTTTAACTTCATGTCTCCCCCAATCTGCCAACTCAGGTATGGACGTTGAAACACCACAGTTGGCCTGGTGACAATGCACGTACAAATCTGCACCGCGGTAAGGGTGACTGGAGTCCTGCGCCCAGCCACTAATTCCAATGGCACCATCGACATGGATGGGAATCATTAGAGGAGTTTGCATGACTCTGGTGGTCTTTCATCTATGGGACCTCTCAACATCTAAATCGGGCAAGTGGACTGGCAAGCCGGCAGAAGGGTTTTCAGTTGAAAAAATGGTAGCAGACCTGTTACAGCAAAGATCTAAATCAGAGCCTAAGTCTCCAAAGGATGTACCATGAGCACTTGTCACTCAATCTCTTTCTACATTATTGATAAGTTGATACTGCTTATACCACTGACAACTGTTTTTTTTTCTCAATATGGCAGGGAGTTTTCTGAACTGGTTAATCCACATATATCCACCATCCATGTTTCACCAGATTTTGTGATCACAAGTATTAGCTTTGGCTATCAGCATATTGCTCTCATTGGGGCTATTTTTGTGCTTCAGTATCATCTGAAGTGACTAATAACATGGTGTACATTTGATCTATTAACCAATCATTGTCTTTTGGTTCAACCTGGTCCACCCTCAATAGAGTGGTAAGAGTGAGAAGGACTTTTTAAAAAATTGGTTGACATTGACGGCCTGAATTTTAGACATGCAAGGAAAAGAGAGTTGCTGCTAAGTTCCCTGGGGAATGAGATAACTATATCAGCAAGGGCATCTAATCACTGATGTCTACAATGTTACTGAATGAAAGGTGGCGACAAGGTTTGCTAAGTTGCTGACCATAGAAATGATGAGAAATAAGTACTATAACCAACCACACACACCAAATGAATTAGTAGAGGTAGTTGTGACATGGTTGACAATATTGGCCATAAAGGATATATGACAGACAAAACTATTAAATGCAAACTAAAAGTTCAAGTCTTAAGCAAACAAATATGCAAAAGAGATAGTCGATGGTGACAATTCCTACAGTGAAAAAGGTGCTAGACAATGGCAAGATTGTGGAAGGGTCAAACTCCTGCAAGAGGGAAATTAAGACCTTGAACAATGGAAAGGGGTAAAGGTGGTTGTTACTGTGAGGTACTGTCAGATGTCAATGCTATAAACAAGAAAACTAGCATAGTGGAACAGAATCGTTAAGGGATGCAAAAGGCTTCAGTCCACCTATCACAATGCAGATTTTAAATTCTTCTCTTCCCTTACCAAAGACTGTAGGAAGTGTGGCAGGAAGGACTACTTGGCCACAATTTGTCACAATGTGTATAGAGAGTGGGAAAAGAGCACCAAATTTGTTATAGAAGATGGAGAAGGCACTGATAGGGTGCTGAGTGCAGGAGGACAAATCCAAGGTATGAAATGTAGGGCCAAAGAACATTTGTGACCAACAATTAGGAAGTGGACCAGCAAGCAGAATCAGGATGGGTTTATTTCAGCATACCAGAGAAGGTGTGAGAGAGGTGAAAAACATAAAGGCTGGGTGTATGTGGCAAAGTAATGATCACATCCATTGGCTTGGGCACAACAATATAACCTGCACATAATTGTTATTCATTGGGCTAAGTGTCAGGCATTGGTGGTGCAGACAGTTATCCATAAGAAATCATTATTGCAGTAAATATGGTTTCTGAAGAAAAGTTGGTGCTTTAGTGGTATGAAAATTAACAAGATAGTTCTAAAGAGCACACCTGTAAGAGTTAAGAGCAGGAAGATACCAATTTTGGTTTTGTGACAAGTTAGCAGTAGGGGTGTGAATGTTTGCATAATGATGCCAAATAATGGCACAATTTAGCAACATAATGCATAATTATGTGAAAGGCAAATCTGTCATTTTGTACTATACTTTAGCACAAAATGTGTTCTTGCATCATTTTTCGATGTGAGTGTGTATTGAACAAAAGCATCATGCATAACAGTCATTCTGTCGCTCTCATGCATTTGTGGTAAATTATCACAAAAGGTGCATAATTATGTGAAGATATTTAATGGCCTAGATTAAAGCATTAAAAAATAGATGCCCACAAAGGGGAGGTATAAACTGTTGAACCAGATGAGTGGGTTAGGCATTACCAAGAAATCACATGACAAGTTCGCAGCTAGAACCAGAACATAGTTCCAGACAGTTTTTTCTAGGGTGCTTTTCAGACTAAATTGAGGAGTGTTGCTTAAGGTGATCCTGTCTCAATGATGGTGTTCCTGACTTACTGAGTGTCAGAGGTTGTTTTTGCCATTTTTTTCAGGTGGTGGCAATGCTCCTCAATATGCTCCGCTATATTGGCAAGCATGAATGTGAAGGATGGTGTTTCTCTCACATGTTGGAGATCCAAATTCAGAGAGGGCTCCTTTCATTCTTTTGAGCAGCATTGCTAGATTTTATTAAACACTAAACTAATGCACACCACATGATGAATTTGAGTTCTGAGCTATCTGTAGGGTCAAGGTATTATTAATCAGTTAAAGAAGATCCTTCCCACTTCACGGTACGTCATCTATTAATTTACACAGTCAGTGAATATGTTTGAGTCTAATGTTTTAGCCCTGAAGAAACTACAAAAGTATGGCATCAATGAAACATCTCGACTAGCAGAACTACGAGGGATAGGCAAACCTGGTGTAATTCTCTTCCGCATAATTACTCGAAATGGCCACAAAATTACTCATAATCATGTGTAATTCTTGGAGAAGCGTAATCCAGTGTTTAGCGCTATTTTCTTAGTATAAAATGCACCATCATGTTCAAAATGGGCCAGAGGATGTATTTTGTGCTAAGAAAATAGCACTAAATGCTACAGGACATGAACAGCAGTAGCCAGTCAATGCTCACTGTCTCTTAGTTTGTTGTTCAGGTGCTCTTGTGGTATGGTTTTTTGCACCAATTACTCTTAATTACTCAAGCTGGAATAACTGCATCATTTCTCATTTCTGTAATTTTGCTTCACAAGACTAATCTATAATTACTGAAATTACTCCAATTACTCAGGTGTAATTAACATTTCTCCCAGGCCTAAGAACTACAGTATCTGATTTAGTTGTTTTGTAGATGTGCTGGCACACCTAAATAAACCAGCTGTTATAATTTTATGTAGAAAAAAACATTTTCATTCACTAGTGGTTTCTACTTACCCAGTCAGTGTAAACGAATGTAGGCCTTCATTATGACCCTGGCGGTCGGCGGTAATATGGTGGAAAGTACTGTTAACAGGCTGGCGGTACTTTCCACCATATTATGACATTGGCGGTTTGGCTGGAGCCAAACCGCCAATGTACCACACCGACCACCACAGCAGTAACAGCCGCCAGGCTGGAGATATCAATCTCCAGCCCGGCGGCCGTCACTGTACAGCCTCCGGGATAATGACCCCGCCTACTGCCATGGTTTCCGTGGCTTCCTTACCGCCACGAAGACCATGGCGGTAGGCACTATCAGTGACAGGGAATCCCTTCTCTGTCACTGATAAAGATCTTCCCCACCCCCACCCCACTCTCCAGTTACCCCGACCCCCTTCTCTCTAAACCCCCCTACATCCACACCCTTCTTCACACCCACACTCATAAACACACCCATTCCCACATGCATCCACTCATGCATACATCCATTCACACACACATCGCACACACTTTCATACATACACGCAGACATGCATTCACAGAACACAACATACACGCACTCATACCTCCATACATGCACACACATTCGACACGAAACACACACTTGCATACACGCACACACAAACAGTCACACCCCCCCCACACACACACAATACCCCACACTCTCCTCCCATGTCGGAGCACCCACTTACCTGTGTTCAGGGGGTCCTCCAGCAGGAGACGGGACGGGGCGCTGCTGCCAGAAGCAGCGCCTGCCAGCAGAACACCATCAGGCCGTATTATGGGTCATAATACGGCTGGCGGCGGTCTACTGGCGTGATTCGGCTGGTGGCAGCAGCGCCACCTTACCGCCATCCGCCAGTATGGCCACACCTGGATTTTAGCCATTCATCTGGCAGAAATCTGGCTGTGGTCATAATACGGCGGATGGCTGGTAGCCGCGGCCCCGGTCTTTTGTCGGCCGTCGCAGTGGCGGTAGACGGTTTTTACTGCAAATATCATAAAGTGGGTCTTAGTTGTGTTAGTTCTAGATAACTTACTGCCATGTTTTACATGAACGGTATCAGCTCTGCCAGTGGAAATCCTTGACCTACAGCCTGTCTGCCACAGCAACACCAAGTCATTATGATGGATTCTGTGTCCTATTTACAGGAGGGTGAGGGTCATTAGATTTTGCCTCCCAGAACAACCAGAAGGTAAGGCTGGTCCAAGGCAGGAAAAGTAGACCAGACAGGTATGGAGGAAATCACTGTGTGTTGGGGCACTTGCTTTCTTGTTTTTCAGAAACAAACTCTTGCTTTGGAAGTTTATTTTTCAAAAACCAAACAAAAACAAAACATCTTTCCAGGGTGTGTCCATAACATCAATACAAATAGTCAACAAACTGTCCTGCCCTCAAATCAACCGATTCACCAGCGCTTGGAAAGCAGTGAAAGCTGTGCCAAGCTGACATATTTCTTACATTTGGGTGTACTGTCCTCAGCCAGGAGGCCCTGATATCAGCTCACCAGGTGGGCTGAAGGGTTGCCCACCAAGTTCCAATTAAGCCTCTTAATGCAACATTTTTTTTAAGTTAACATCCTATCCGAAGCTTTTCAGAATCCTGATAACTTTCATTTCAGTTTGAAAAATATGAGATTTTAGATGAATCTAGACTTGATAGGATGCTGGCCTGATCTGTAGTTCTCCTACTTCTGCCACCCATCCTTCTCCGTGTGCCCTTGGGCGACAGCTGTACAAACACTCTTAACAATGCTTAAGCTGCCATCCAATTCTGTCTCTAAAATAGACAAGCATGGCTCATATGCTTGTAGGGAGAGCGGAGTTGCTGTAATAATGCCTTGTTTCATCAGCAATGTTTATTCTATTTGCATGATTCGATTTGACTTAGCCTTTCACAAAGCAATACATCCTGCAAGATGTTTTTTTCTAAATTGACTGTTCAAGATTATCGTCTTTCAACAGGCATCCTTTTTCATATGATATAAAATATAATAAAATGTTTCTTGAGCTGGGCCACAGGGACACAGACAGAAAACCTGAGCATGGCTCTCAATGTCAGGTACTACGATTTGGACACAACTTAGCATACATGCTGCTAACAGGATTCCAAAAAATACACGCACAAAACAAATAAGCAGCAGCAGATAGCTTGGTATGAATTATTTCCTATGAACTCGAGTTGTATCACGGCAGGTGTAACCTGGCTAGCCACCTTTTTACCTCTCAGCAATATGCATTTTAATTTTAAGACTTTCACCAACATAACAATGTCCCGACTCTTGGACCCTGGTTACCAGTGCCCTGGAGGAGTCCGTGCTATTATCTGCACCTAATAAAAACACGCTCCTGGCAGCTCAGAATTTATTGAGTGTAATAAACTGAATTTATCCAGAGTTTCGGGCTACTAAAATGAGATTATAGTGCTTACAACACCAAAACCTATATAATTGCATATCGCTGTAAATGTACTTTTTTCTCCTGTTAAATTCTGCCATGGCGCAACTCTCCTTCTGGGGTCCTGGGCTACACCCCTCTAGTTTTCTTTGAGTGTTTTTATTATACCTAGAGTGAACAATCACTCATTCACTCTTGGTATAATAAAAACCACCACCCAGCAAGAGCCGAGGCAGCTTCTGACTCTGTTAGCTGGCGCAGGCGCACAAGCTTGCCCACACTAGCCATGAGAGAGATTATCGAGGTCTGGTGGAAACCCCAGCCCTGGCCTCAGGACTCTGACACACCTGAGTGCCTCCCCATCTGTGACGTGTAAAGCGTCAGAGCGAAAGGCAGCCGCCAGCTCTGCAGGATTAAGCCCTACAGTGCCTGTGTCTAAGCGCCCATCAGCCTCTAAGCCCTCTATTTCCTAACTCGCACAGAGCTGGGAAAGGGTTGGGTTAAAGAGCAGAAACTGAAACCCTGAATCTGTGACTGTGCCGTTCCGAGGTTTCAGTTTCATGCTCCATCTCTGGAAGCAGCAAGCAGCGCTAGTCCAACCAGCACATCTGCAGGCAGCAATGCAAGTTTAAAAAAAGTTTCTAAATGGTGCGTGCGTTTGGTGGAGTGCGTGTCTGTGAGAAAATATGTGCATATGTGAGCATGCCTGTGTGACTGTGAGTGACAGGCTCATTGAAGTAGCGAGTTAGAGTGGGAATGAGTGACAGGAAGAGTGGCTCCGAATGAGAATGAATGAGAGTGAGGGACAATGACAGTGAGTGTATCTGAGTGTTACTGTGTGTGAGACTGATGGCGTCAGAGTGAGGCTGAGTGAGCCAGAGTGTGAGTGAGTTAGAAAATGAGTAAAACTGAGTAAGTAGGAGTGAGAATGAATGAGACTGGTTGAGTCAGAGTGAGTGAGAATGAGTGAGACTGAGTCACTGAGACTGAGTGAAAATGAGTGTGACTTACTGAGGATGAGGAACACGGCTGAGAATAAGTGAGGCTGAGTGAGTCAGAATGGGACTGAGTTAGTCAGAATTAATGAGAATGAGCAAGAATGAGTGGGACTGAAAGCATGTGTGAGACTGAGTGAGGCTGAGTGAGCCAGAGCGAGACTGAGCAAATTGGAATGAGTGGGATTGAGTGAATCAGTAAGACCAGGTGAGCCTGATTGAGATAGAGCCAGGATGAGTGAATATGAGTGAGTCAGAGTGAGAATGAGTGAATTGCAATGAGTTGAACTGGGTGATTGAGTGAGACTAAGTTAGCCAGTTGGAGGCTCAGTGAGAATGAGCGAGACTGGGTGACAATGAGTGAGAATGAATAAGACACAGTTGGATTTAGTGAATCAGAATTATTGGGGTTGAGTGAGATTAAATGAGAGTGAGTGAGTGAGACTGAGAAAAAATGATTTGATGGTGAGAAAGGCATAGCAAGTCGTATGATATTGCTTGGGTATGTCCTCATAGAGTAAGAAATGGGATGAAGAAGCCGATGAGGAGGTAATTACTGTGATTCCACCTCCCTCCTCCAAGTACTCCATATCTCCTCTCAGCTAGCCGCTAAGTACCGCCAGGTTGTCTCATGCATAACCTTACACTTTTTAGCCAGCACAGAGCAGTAAGGCCGGGCAGGGGGCAGCAGCAAAATTCAAGAGTTTGTTTAAAAGAAGCAAACTGATTTGTAGAGGGTATTTGACTCGAGGAGGTGGATCCTCAACCTAGAGCGAGGACTGGGACGTGAAAGGGGAGTAATGATGTTTACTGCTAGGTAATCCAACATCCAGTCTTTCTCTACCTTCTTCCCTTACCCATCCAGTCTGTCCTGTTACTTTTGAGCCCCGTTTTTCTTTAGTTGCACTTTTCTGGCCTCTAGGTGGCAAATAATTGTTTCATAGTTGCCAAGTATTACATTTGGGAACGTTTGTATTTTTAAACATTCCCCTGGCACGTGTGGATGACATTTTGAGAAACAGAGTTCATTACTATTTTTTAACAAACATAGTAAAGTTGCCGCTGAGCCCATTTTATTTTTAAATGACCTATATAGTGTTATGCCAGTTCAGCAAACAACTAGTTTAACACTTGAGCCATTAATATATTAGAACCACAGTTTGACGAATGGTGCTTTTTTTTTTACATTTTACCATTGTTCAAAACGTTACATTTCTTACAGCCCCTCTCACTGCAGTGTTGTTGTGGCTGGCTAAAGGAAGGTATTAGCGATAAGACTTATTTAAGTACCAGAGAAAAGAGACAGGAGGGGTGAAAGAAAGGGGGGGGACAGCAAAGAAGATGGGAAAGAGATCAAAGAGTATGTGATATAATGAAGAGAACACCGGTTTTGATAAAGGAATCATTAGCATTCCCTTGTCCAGTTCACAGACTCAAGAACATATTCCATAAATAGGATTCCGAGCATATGCATCTCAGAAAGACTGAATACCAACATCCTTGTGATTCGGTTTTCAAGATGATCACCCACCTTTTATTATTTTCAATACATATATTGTTATGACTGAAGGTTCCGTGATTGACAACTAGTGATGCACTCAGTTACCTTTATAGAGAAAAGTGAACTTTACTAATATAAGTTATTACAGCTGAGTTCTGATGTCACAATGCCAGAGCCAGGAGCTGAGTTAAATAGCAAGTCAGGGCACAGAGGATGATTTAAGCAGCCCTTTCAAAGCAAAAAAAAATGGAACATAGATTTTCCTTCTTCTGCATTGTTTTAATAGCTAATAATGCCGAGCTGAGAGTAGATGTTTATTTTTTGCACTCAGTAGACAGAGAAGAGCTAGAATCTTTCTCCAAGTTTCTACACATTCCGAACAACTGCTTCTCTTTTAAAAAATAAATAAAACTGACTTGGATTGACCTTTTTCTAATATTGTTTGCCACAAATATCTAACATATTTTTGATATGTTTCATTTTGCAATAGAGGTTTTAATGTTATTCTTCATGTTGCAAACATGCTCGCTCATATGAAAGAGCTACTCACCAAGGTTTTAAGAGGTTTGTGGGAAAAGTGTTGATTTGACCATGTATTACATGGGATAACATACCCCTTAGCGTACATGATAAGGATATTGCAAGTCACCTCAGAGCTCCATAACCTTATCAAGGAACTCAACCTTCAGCAGCATTCCTCTTTACGGTTATGGAACTCCTCAGTGACTTGCAATATCCTTATAATGTATAGCGGGAGGTACTTTATCCCCTATATAACACAAATCCATAGGGTAAAGAAGATATACCATTTAGATACATTCAAGTAAGTTTCAGCAGACATTTCTAACAATACGTACATAAAATACATGCTAACCTGTCATCCTCGATAAAACTTGAACTAACTTTTCTAGTACACTGTAGTTGTGGCATCATTAGTATTGTGTAACAAGAAATAAGAAATTGATGTTGATGTGCAGTTGTAATAACTTACCATTGTTGAGTTATGACATGACAATGTCTACTGCCGGAGCCAGCACATAGTGTGAAAGCAGGTCATGGAGTAGAGCTACATCTGCTTTTTAAACAATGGAGTTGTCTTCATGAATTGCACTGCCTTTAGACGAGAGGGACAACTCTGGCAGATTGGGTGGCTTTTAGCACAAATTATACTTCTTCACATGAATGCAAAAATCTCTCTCCGTGTTTCTGCAAAGCAGTATTAGAAATCGAAATTGAGGTACAATAAATTGAATAGATTATCTTTTTGTAACAAAATACTACCTATGTTATGTGTGTAGAGTTTCTCACTGCATTTAGTCTACATGTGTCCCGCTGTACTCATTCAAATGAATGAGCAAGAGGCCTAGGATTTAGGCTCTATTGGGGAAGGGCAATTCTGTGGCTAAGTATAATAAGGATTTAAATGCCACCTATCATGTGTTAAAAGAAAATTCCAAGTCACCAGTGAGTTCCATAATATTATAAAGAAACGCGGCGTTAGGACTCACTTCTCCATATGCTCACAGAACTCCTTGATAATGTGCGACATCATAATAATATATGACATATATAATGGAAAATGTACAAAGGCCATGGGGCTATCCCGTAGAGCTGTGGTCAACATTAGAGCTTTCAGGCATCCTAGCTAATGAGGATTGCCTATCTAAAAGTGAAAAATGATTGAGGATTAGACAAAGGTATCAAGGTATGGGCTAAAGTAACTGTGATCTGGTGAACAGTGGCTAGTGCAACAGTAAAGAGGCAAGTTTCCCGTCTGTGGGTATGTGGAGAATCAGGGTTCATCTCAAAATGAATGTTGGAAGAGATTTGAAGGACTCTTGATGCGAGAAGAAATGTGGAGGGTAAGAATAAGTGTATTACAGTAAGGATGCAGTGCTTAGATCCCTCACGCGGAAGGAGAGATGTGTGAGGCAGCGGCTGGGCTCACCAACAGAAATGTGATTGGTTTAGCTCTAATTAGGTGTTAGCTTCTCAGACCATCAAGGATTGTTTGGTGCATGTGGGTGCTGGAAGGACGGCAGGGAATTCCCTGAGAGAACTCTGAGGTAAGGCACCATGCGCTCAAGTGCTGGGCTTGAAGACTGTTCCAGAGATGGGCAGTTTGACTAGTAAGCTTAGACAAGAGGGTGTCTGAGTTGCTTCACTCTGTGATCACTCGGAAACGCTTGTTAGGTGGGTGACATATATTAGCTGGCTTACATGCGTCCTTAACTTTCTGGTTCATATGTTTTGCTGCTGGTTTGATTGCATTTTCCTGCTTGTTTATTGCGAGAGCTCTGCTGCTGTAGTGGGGTTGCACTAATAAACATCTTAATTAAATATAACAACAATGAATAATAAACAGAGATGGTCCGGGGTGAAAAAGAGAAGAAACATTTCACAGCCCGCAATTGCCCCGTGGAAAATAAGCATCTTCTCACAGAAAACTACATTACATGTAATATTGCACAAGTCTAGAAACAGACAGGCAAAGAGACAAACAGGATCGATGAATGGATGCATTACAAACAATATATATAAAGAGTAATTTGTAAACTGTTGTCTCATTTTTATTTATTCAATTATGTATTATTTATAAGGTGTTTGTTCTCTCCTGGGAGCATCTTTGCGTTTAATACTTCTTCACTGGTCGTTTTGCGGCTTAAGCCAAATTTAAAGCTGAACACATTCTATACACAGTGTGAGTTGCACACGAATGATAACAGGTAGCAAAGCCAATAGATCTGGCTTTATTGTGCTGAGTTATGCATGCAGAACATTTAATACTGACTAAGTATGTTTTCCAGTGCTTTTAAACATTTTATTTCAAGCAAATCTTACCCAAAATGTTGGATTTTAGTCAGCTGTTTCCACTACAGCAAGTTGAGAGTTCACTAGTCTAAACGACCTGTGAACTACACGAAGATCAAAGATCTGCAGATCATGTTTACAGCACAGGGAAGCATGGCATAAATGCATCATAACAAACAGCAAGAAACCCAAGGTGTCATAGATTAGCAGCAGGGCACATAGACGTCACAAAGCAGGAACACACAAGGAAATTACAAAGCAGAACACAACACTACCCCAGAACAAGAGATCACAAAGCCAAGAGTAAGTGAAAGAAAAACACAGAATGAGAAAAGAGGGAGGAAAAGAAAGGTGGGGAACAATGGGAAAAGAAAAAAAACAGCGACAAAAAAGAACCTGAGTGAGATGAAGGGACAGCAAGTGTTTGGTAGTAGATTAAAGAGGCAAGAAGTGTCATCAAGACTATTCAGGCTTGATATTTGGCGCCTTGGCATTCAATAACATCAACTGCTGGCTTCCGAGAAAAATGCGGGCGCTGAATTTACTCTTTTACAAATTAATCATCTGGCTGTAAGAAAGAGGCAGAAGGAGGTATAAAGATGTGGCATGTTATTCAAAGCCACAAACTTTGCTTCTGGTCACATGATTGTTGTTGACGATCTGCCTTTTTCAAGAGCCTTAACATATAATTGCTATAGATTTGATTCCCGGAGACAGATAACCATCATGGTTGAGCTTCTCCTTAATTTGTCTCTTTGTATTATTGTAACTGTTGCCCATGAATTGTACTCACCTGCAATTAATAAGGCTGTTTTTAGGAGGTACTCATTTTAAAGGCATAGCCTTATATAGCAGTCTTGTCTCATGATGATCATAGTAAAGTTCTTCCTATAGAAACAGCACTGTGGTATAGTTAGTGCTGAAGCTCATCACAAATTTTGATTCCTAAAAATACCCAGAAGTGGCAAAACAATCTATTTAACATTACTGGTGGCACAATTGCAGGATTGACCCTTTGTCCCATCCACTATAAAATATAAACAGGGTTTTTAGAGCTGTGTTTAGCCTCTGATCATTCTGCTGCCTTCGTCGGCTCTAAACAGGGACATAGGGACCATAACACCGTGCATGAGTAGCCTAAGGGTAGCATCTGCTCGGAAGATAAAACGTGCAGGAGGACAGACTTTGTGGCCCTGAAAATGTACTGTGTTAACTCCATTCTTGACTTTTGGCCAGGTGAATAATGCTATCTTTCGACATATGCTCCTTATGCCCCATCACCTTGTCTGAGGCCCATGAGTCAGCTGGAAACAAACAAGCTGTGTTGTAGTGTTTAGAACTGGTTTTTGTACAGCTCTTTCCTTACACCAAGCAAGGACTGAAGCTCTTTCTTTATGGTATGACTGTGTTTTTTTCTATCAGGCTTGATGCCCCAAGCAAGGTTGAGTAGCACCCAAATGTATATTGTGTACTTAGGCCCCTTTTGGAGAGCATGGTTAGCAAATAAGTTAAACTTTCTGCTTTTCCATTTAATCATGCAGATGGAATTAAAATAATTATTAAATTATTGTTCAAAACATTTTCTTACTATCTGCTCCTTTAAGTAAAGACTTATGATTGGGCCCTTTGCTCCTTCACAACTAAAGCTACTCAAGGTGTGACTATGAAAAAACACTGCCTCCCCTGCAACGTCTCCTGGATCCATCACCCAGATCCGCACCCTCAGGTCACTTTCATGGACCATTGTCAAGATGGAATGGGGAGAAGTGATTAGAACAAAGCCCTTCTCAATTAAAGCCTCTTGGCCTTAATTAGATTTTGGCATATGGGATACTCCATCATAACAACATACATGTGCTGTAGTAAATGTACATACAGCACTCGAAATTCTAAAACCCCAGTCAGTTTTAATTTAAATTTTCATTGTAATTTTTCATAAGTTAAGCCACTGATTAACAAACATAAATAGGCATTGACATGTGAGGTTTAAGGGCTGTACAAAGCTTCAACACGCCCATTAAGGAAAACAGGCACATGCACAGACCCCAAAAATTGGGTCTAAGATCTATGTAAGGCAAGCAAACAATTTCAGCAATTGCCACCCTCAATCATGGTACCTTGAAGAATAGTGGATAATTGTTGGAAATGGCCTTCCTGCAGGGTCACCCCCAAACTTTTTGCCTTTCTCCTTCTCTTTTTGTGACCTCATTTTTGCTGGCTTTAGGACTCTACACACTTTACCACTGCTAATCAGTGCTAAAGTGCATATGCTCTCTCCTTAAAACATGGTGACATTAGCTCATACCCAATTGAGGGACCTCGCTGTGTCAAAGAGATCCACTTATTTAATTTACTTTTAAGTCCCTAGTCAAGTGCACTACATGTGCCCATGGCTTGTTAATTAAATGCTACTAGTGGGCTGCAGCACTGGTTGTGCCACTCACATAAGTAGCCCCCTAAACATGTCTCAGGCCTGCCTCAGCAGTGCCTGTGTGTGCAGTTTCAGTGCCACTTCGACTTGGCATTTAAAATTACTTGCCAAGCCTTAAACTCCCCTTTTTCTACATATATGTCACCCCTCAGATAGGCCCTAGGTAGCCGATAGGGCAGGGTGCTATGTAGATAAAAGGCAGGACATGAAAATGTGTGTTCTATATTTCCTGGTAGTGTAAAACTCCTAAATTCATTTTACACTGCTGCGAGGCCTGCTCCTTTCATAGGATAGCATTAGGGCTACTCTCATATACTGTTTGAGTGGTAGATCTTGATCTGGAAGGAGTAGCCAGGTCATATTTAGTATGGCCAGAATGGTGATACAAAATCCTGCTTAAAGGTGAAGTTGGATTTTATGTTACTATTTTAGAAATGCTACTTTTAGAAAGTGTGCATTTCTCTGCACTCAAATCCTTCTGTGCCTTCCAATGCACATCTGGCTAGGTTTAGTTGACAGCTCCCTTTGCATTCACTCAGACAACCCCAAACACAGGATGCTCAGTCACACTTGCATACATCTGCATATTGAATGGGTCTTCCTGGGATGGGGTTGGAGGGCCTGACACTTACATGTCAAAGGACAGTAACCTGCCCTCACACAAAGGAATGTCACACCCTCTACTGGGACCCCGGCAGACAGGATGGAACTGAAAGGGGACCTTGTGCACTTCTAAGCCGCTCTTTGAATACTCCCCCACTTTAAAGGCACATTTGGGGTTTTAAGCAGGGTCTCTGACCCTATCAACTTAGACACTTCCTGACAAGACACTCTTGTCACAGACACTTCCTGGAGAAGAAAACCTGAACCAGAACCTGCAACCTGCCAAGAAGTACTGCCTGGCTGCCAAAGGACTCACCTGTGCGGTGGAAATCGATGCACAGCAGGCAGAAAACAACTCACAGCCTGCATCGCAGTGAAAATTCACAGCACGTCGAACCGGAACGACGCAGCCCGACTTCGCAAGGAGAAGATCTATGCAGCACCAGCGTAGTGACCGGAAATTCAACACACAGCCCACTGGATCGACGCACAGCCAAGCCGGAATGATGCAGCCCAACATGCAGAGAGGAATCGACGCAACACATGCCGTGCAGTAGAATTTTCTACACAACGCCCACCAGATCGACGCAGCCCCTGTGAGTTCGTCCTATCAGCGCCAGATTTGAACACATCGTCCCCGGGGCATCTGAAAACCCCGCAACCCGAAGAAGATCCGAGACCAAGCACCGGAAATCGACTCAAAGCCTTCACTGTTTTCCATGCATCTCCTCATCTGCGGTTCTTTGCAGAGATTTTTAATGCAAACCAGGTACTTTGTGCTTGCAAGAGACATTTATTGCTTTTAAGAGACTAAAGAGACTTTGTATCATTTTACAGTGATATCTCAAAATATACTTATTGTATTTGAATCGTTTTAACCTGCGTCTTATTGGATAAAACATATTATATATTTTTCTAAACACTGTGTGGTGTGTTTTTGTGGTGTTCTACTGTGTTACTGCATGGTTTATTGCACAAACACTTTACACATTGCTTTCTAAGATAAGCCTGACTGCTCAGTGCTAAGCTACCAGAGAGTGGGCACAGGATAATTTGGATTTTGTGACTTACCATGACTGGAGTGAGGGTTCTTGCTTGGACAGGGGGTAATCTGACTGCCAACCAAAGACCCCATTTCTAACAATAATGCCCATCGCCGTATTTATATTTACATCCGTATTGCGAAGATTTGTAGAGTACTGCACGCCCCCTAGCACAGGTTACACAGCAATGCAGATGTGGCAGAATCTGCATGTTGCAAGAAGGAGGAAATTAGGTTTAAAGGACTGAAGGGTGGTCCATGGCTCAATTGTCCTCAGTTGGTAACCCACCTTGTTTACACTTCACTTGTAGGTGAGCTGGAGCAGTTCAGATTGCTGTTGTGTGTTCTGTCATCAAGACCAAAATTCATACAACACAGTTACACAAAGTCCCTGTAACATTTTTGAAATGTGTTCCCTGAGCTGCTAGTGTGTAACTCTTCGATTATTGGGCTCCGAGGATCATGTGTAGTATCTGTTTTTCATACTAAATTCACCCACTTGCTTTGATCAGCAAATGCCAGCAGAAACTGTGAAACAAGATAAAAACTACAGATACGCATGCAGCACTAACCACCATCTGATCTTGGAACAGTGCTTAATTTGTAAAAATAAAAACGTGTTGGTGCCCAAAGCCCTCCTCTTAAACATGCAGCTGTTGTAATTAAATGTGCAAACATGGAATACTGAGGCAGCGTAATCCTGAAGCCATCTTGAGCCTCTTCAATCCATTTAAAGCCACTCCTGCACCTTCAGCTCACTCTTGCAGATTTCTTCCTTTGGGATGCTTTTTCATTTTTCTCTTTCTCTGTCTTTCCCATGTGTCTTTTCCTCACAGAAAATGCTTGAGGCAGAAAAATAAGTGCCGACCCTCAAAAATAAGTGCTGTGTTCTCCTCACCGGAAACAACAAGCACAAATTAAGTATTCCTTTAGAAACTGTGTGGATAATACATTGAGCTGGTATCTTAAGTTCCTTTTGCCTGCCTAGATTCCACACAGAGTACCCCATATGCATAGGTAAAATACATTTTTCTAGAGAGACTACATTAAGGAAGGGAATAAATATGCATTTTTCCCACCACTACTAGAGGTGGGTGAGCCACTGAATGGAGCCAGACTCTAACCTGAAGCCTGGATCATGGCTGAACTCATGGTCAGGCTGAACGTGCGGTACTGTTGAAAACCTCAAGCCCATAATGAGCCAAGCTTTCATGTGGCTTCTGCCTCTCTCCCTGTACCCGTGATGAGATGTTATGGCCAGAGCTGATGACAATGGAACTTGTGAACCAGATTTGAGTCTTAACGTCGGCTCAGCATCATATTATTCTGGGAAAATCACTTAGGGCCTAAGTTAGAAATTGGCGGATGAGTTACTCCATGGCAACGGCGATGAATATCTTGGCCGCCAAAATCTAAATCACATAGGATATAATGGGATTTTGATTTCGGCGGACAGGAAATCCGTCACCGCTGTGACAGAGTAACGTGTCCATCGATATCTCCATCAGGCCCTCAATCTCCCTCTGTCTATAAACAAAGCATGTGACCTTGTGTAATGTAACTGGTGCTCATTTAAAGCACTCTAAGTCGAGTTTGCGCTATATTTAAAAAACTGCAGAAGACTGCACTGAGAGGTAAAAACCAAGCCTTACCATAAGGAAGCCAAAAAGATACCCATTTACTGGCAGATTTGTACAGACCAAAACTCTTTTTTCTTCATTATCGCATATGAAAACACATTCGAAAATGTGAGGTCACACTAGCAGTTGTAAAAAATTATTACTTTTAATAAGTACTTTTCAGCGCAATGTTATAATGCACTCTATTAATATCAATGCTTCTATGTGTCAAAGAAATACATTTGTTTAAACTTTGAGGAGTCCATCATATGTTACATGGTGTTTGTATGATTTACATAACACATATATTCAGGACTTGGCTCCTGCATGGGCTATAAGATCCGAGCCGCTCCCTGTTAATTTGTTGGCTCACCCACCTCTAACAGTAAGACATGTGCGTGACTCTATCAGTGGTTAATTTGTGAAAGAAAGAGTGTCGGTGCCCGAAACTCTCCTCAGAAGTCTACGGCTGCTGGAGTTACATGTCGGCATACTGAATACGAAGGCCGGTAGTCATCAATATACTACCAGACATTCCCTGCCCCTTTTTCTCACACTTGCTGGTTCCTGATTTCTGTTTGTGAAAGGTTTTGCCATCTTTTTCTTCCTCTGTCTTTCCAATCTGTGTCTTTTTTCGCCCTCTCTTGAAACTGGTAAATATCTGATACAGGAAAAATAAGTACTGGTCCCCAAAAATAAATGGTGCTCCCCACCGGCAACCACCAGCTTAAATTAAGCACTGGACTTTATACTGAAAATGAAGAATCTGTGGCAATTCCCTGTGAGTTTGGAAGGTTTCCACTGCGTCAGTAACCATGGCCGCTGGCTGTTAGGGCCTCCTTTTGGTTGCCATGCAGAATTACTGTGTAAATCCTGTAGCCACGCTGTTTCCTCCCTGTCAGGTCCTGTCTTGTTCTCGTGCTACTGTAATCCTCTCGGCCTCTCTTTTATCGCCCCTTGCCTTTTGGTTTTATAATAAATCATCAATCTTCCATGGGTGAATCTGCGAACTAATCCTGCAATGCTCTAAATAGCACAGTAGTGTGGAAACAGTAGGGGCCAACTGTGAAGCTGCTGTAATCCTGAAGACCAAACATCCCTAGCAATTAAAAACAGACCATGTGCCAGCCTCCTGCCCATGTGTGCCAAAGCCACACATGTTGTTCCAGTGCCAAATGGATTCTGGATAATAATGCAAGTATTTGCTGGACTATCTAACTGAAGCACATGTTCTGCCTTAATGTAGAATAGTATTTCTCTTATCTATACCTTACACAAAACATCAGTCTTATCAAAGGGCAGCAAAACATCTTGCTCACTGACTGGCCTATTACATGGTTGTTCCATTTAATTTTTTTCAATTAAGCGTTTCTGCAGCATTTTCCTCAAGAGCAATTGTAAATTAGGAAAGAAGGAGTATCCCTTATGTTCGAAAAAAACAAACATTTTCGGCTACGTGAATTAGAACTATAGAAGTGTGAACTCAGCTACTTTGGTGTTTGCCAGTCATAATAGTTTACTAGAAGTCTTACCATCTATGTGGAACTAGCAAAAGTGTACAAAACACGCAGTTCATTAAAAATCTCACAAAATGCACTTTAAAAAACAAGCCCACCGAGCCCTCCTAATCAGCATATATATTTTTTCTGAGTTGAGATCTCAGCCACTGTAGTGGAGATCTCTGCACACTTAACTGTACGAATTAATAGTACATATGGTAAGGGCCAAAAGGATTGGTAGGAAAATGTGGAATACTTATATATGTGTGTGTGTGTGTGTGGCTGTGTGTGTAAGAACTACATCATTATGAATTTATTTTTGAGTTTAATGATAAAACATCTTGTAAACCTTATAAAAATGTATATGTTTTAAATTGATTGAAAATATAACTTTTAACCAGGTGTACTAAATATTAAATACAAACAACAATGATGGGGAGGGTGAGTATTTATTTTAACCTATTATTCAAATTATTATTTATG
The DNA here is from genome assembly GCF_031143425.1 of Pleurodeles waltl. Classification (NCBI taxonomy): domain Eukaryota; kingdom Metazoa; phylum Chordata; class Amphibia; order Caudata; family Salamandridae; genus Pleurodeles; species Pleurodeles waltl. The sequence goes on from NC_090448.1 coordinate 1,131,735,660, forward strand.
AATACATTTATTGTATTTAAATTATTTTATTTTTAAATGCACATTTTGTTTGATGAGTTGATGTGCTTTAGAATGGTGAATGTTCTTTTATTTTTTATAGGCTAAGAAATAGTTTTTAAATGAATTTACATTTATATTATACATTGAAATATTTTACATTAATTGTTAAAAGATAATGAACTTTATTTAATATCTCATTACTTTCCCCTAGATACATCACCTCCCCAGTGGCAGACATCTTTACCAGCAAATGACAATTAGTAACTTTACAGAGGCGACACATTCTAATTTGAGGGATGTGGAGACATGTAAGTTTGCACCCAAGTGTAAATCTCTATTCTGAAATCCTGTATAGAAAAAAATATGTAAATATACATTTGTGAATCAGGTCTGTCAATACAGTGAAACACAGTGAATGACGAACATGGAAATACAATTATAGAACAGCCCATTAATAAGAGAAATGGAACAGAAATGGCAAAATAGGAATAGAAACAAGATGAGCATGAGTAGTTTCAATAAAGGAAACAGTCTTTAGCATGCTTGTTCGAAATTGAATAGATATATGTTAGAGAAAAGCCACAGCCTTGAAATGAACTGTAGAAAATGAGTATGTTAAACTATGAGAAAGAAAGCCCCCTGTCTTCATGTGAACTCTGACTGATCTCCCAGAATTACCCTAACAGTCTGAAATTTAGGGCATCATTATGAGGTCAGTGGTAATTCACATGGGGCCACTAGCAGGAGTTACCACAGCATCGGAATTACAAGCTGCACAGTCGCTCTGCAGACCTGTTGATTTCCCCCTTGGGAGAATCAGCGAATTAGCAATGGAAGTGGACCTGGGATTGCTGGTTTCCCTAATTTCTAAGTGATTACTCAGGTACCAGTAACTCCGTAGGCATAGTTAGTTGGCGTTATAGAAGGATTTCATAAAAAGGCCCTTAGATGAGCACGTTTATGTGAGGATTCTCTGGCTCGTGCATGGTAGAAAAGCCCCAGCAACAATGGCTTCTTTAGATAGTCATGTGGTGGATGTTCTATAACATCAATGCAAAAAAATGAAAATGATATTTCAAAACCAATTTAGAAAGTAAATGCAGAGCGCTGGATACAACAACAACAAACGGCATGCCATTAGGAACAATGGGATAATAAAAACTACTTTAGTGTAGGTGATGTTGTAGACCGGGACCCGCGCGCCTTTTTACGAATGACTGCAATATGCAACAGCTGCATAAAGTTGATGATTCGTCCAATGAAAAAGTTTGCCATTGGATGAAAATTCTCGAGGCTAAAAATCTTCAGTGGGCCAAGGATGACACTCAAGCAGAGAAGGGCTGCATGAGGTTTGCAGCATAGGGTGAATCATTTCATTGCTGCCTCGAAGTTCAATCTGAAATGTCTAGAGCCAAACAGACTACTAAAATAATGCTGATGAGGTCATTTTACCTATGTACTCGGGCACAGGATTATTTATTTATTTTTTTAAGTCCCAGGATGCGGAATTCGTTTTACTGAATTGTAGTGTTTAATGTATTAGAAATCAAGCTTATGCTAACATAGGCCGATAGTACACTTTGTTTTACGTTGAAATGACGTTGTACTACACCAAGTGATCACTGTTGCTGTTGATTTCGTCACTGAGATAATAAACTGTGAGCTTGTATTGAAAGAGTGAGATTTTCCCAGTCACACAGAACTCAGGCCCTCATTGCGAGTGTGGCGGTCTTAAGAGACCCACACTCGCAGTGGCAGTCTTTACGCAGTGGTGGCGTCGGTAAAGACCACCATATTACATGTTCGGCAGTTTGGCCAAAGCCAAACCGCCACAACGCTGCCCATTCCACCAGTGCAGTCGGACCGACGCAGGCGGGGGTGCGCTCCTCTGGCCGTATTTCAAGGCTGAAAACTGCCAGGCATTTGTGCGTCGGTCAACCCGCCATGAAAACCCTGGGGGTAACACACCCGGCGACAGGAATCCCCATACCTGTCGCTGGCATCCCCCCAATTGTCCACACACATGCAAACACCTTCCTACATGCCCACACACTCTCTGACATGCACCCCACCCAACCACACGCATATGAACAAACACCCCACATGCCCGCACACAATCACACACCCACCCCCACTCTGCATCCATACACACCCTCACCCCCACTCCACATCCAAACACACCCCCACCCGACCACACACTTGCAAACACATCCCACCAGACCCCACACTTGCAAACACCCCCGCACATGACCGCACGCATACATAGAAACACCCATACACACATACAACCCCCACTTGTTCACACACTGACATACAAACACCCCCACTCACTCACACACTGACAACTCATCCGCACACCTTCATGCACGCACCCAAACTCATCCGCACACCTTTATACACACACCCCCACTCATCTGCACACCTTCATACACCCCCATTCACTCACACGCACCCATACAAACACCCCTACTCACCTGCATCCCAATACACACACCTACTCATTCACACCCCAACACACCCCTCCCCTCCGCTTCCATCCAGATACACATCCTCCACGCACACACCACAAACATGCACACAACACTTTACCCTACCCTCCCCCCTTTCGGACAGCCCACCTACCTGTCCGGGCGAGGTGGTCCGGGAGGTTATGGATGTTGGTGTTTACAGCGCCGCACAACAGTGCAGGACCACCGTGCCATATCGCATCCCGTAATATGGTGGGTGGAGTCCTTTTAGCGTGCCGGTGCTGGCAGCGGAACCACCTCTCCCCCGCTGTCGGTCAGGCCAACGTTGTCGAATTTCCACCCTTAAATGGGTAGAAATCCTTTGGGTGACTCGAAATACGGTGGTCTCTGGACACCTGCAACTTTGGCGGTCTTTCCAAAAAAACGCTGAAGTCATAATGAGGGCCTCAGTGGGCCTAACCAAGGATAACCAGGTTGTCCCGGGCCAGTTTACACACTATGGGGGTCATTACAACCCTGGCGGTTGGTGTTAAAGAGGCAGTAATACCGCAAACAGGCCGGCGGACCAAAAAACTGAATTATGACCGTGACGCAAACCACCAACAATGACAGCCACTTTAACACTCCGACCGCCACGGCGGTACAGACAAGCAGCGCGGCGGTCACCGCCAACAGACAGGCGGAAGACAATGTACCGCCCATAGTATCACAACCCGCCAATCCGCCACCTTTTCCGGGGCGGATTCACCGTGGATAAAAACACGGCAGAAACAGTTTCTGCAATGTGAAAACGCTCACCTGAACACATCCCACGAGGAAGGAGGACACCATGGAGCCGGGATTACAAATCCTACCGGCCCTTCTCTTCCTACTCATCTACGACCACCAACGTCGGCGCCGGCGAAGACAACGGTGAGTACTGCACCTACGACATAGGGGAGGGGGGAGGCAAAAGTCAGGGGGACACACACGCAACACCCCCACCCCCACCCTCGCATATTACAACACACACACCAATGCATTTACAAACATCACAGTAACAACCCACAACCCCCCCGGAAGAATGCAAAGACAAAACGAAATCAGTTCAAACATTATAATGTATCAATATACATGTCTCAAATATATACAGATATATTATAAAATCATTCAAAAGTATATACATTACGAGGAGTAGTGCAGATATGCACATATCAATGTCCGTGCACCACTAGTCCAAAAATGCATGGGCGAGGCCCACACAAGATACCTGTCCACAAACGGAGAGAACACTGCCGGGGCATCAGAGAGAAATACAACAGGCACCTCAGGGGGAAGGGAAGGGGGGGCACCTCAGCCGGATGAGTGCAAAGCCAAATCCACGACGGGGCTCCATGCCCATTGATGTATCCTGGGGAGTGCAAAGCCACAGTCTCTCAAGTCTCTACAGTGGGTGGGTTGCCCACTGGACCATCCTGGGGAGTGCAAAGCCACAGTCTCTCAAGTCTCTACAGTGGGTGGGTTGCCCACTGGACCATCCTGGGGAGTGCAAAGCCACAGTCTCTCAAGTCTCTACAGTGGGTGGGTTGCCCACTGTTCAATCCTGGGGAGTGCAAAGCCACAGTCTCTCAAGTCTCTACAGTGGGTGGGTTGCCCACTGGACCATCCTGGGGAGTGCAAAGCCACAGTCTCTCAAGTCTCTACAGTGGGTGGGTTGCCCACTGGACCATCCTGGGGAGTGCAAAGCCACAGTCTCTCAAGTAGATAACAGCCTCCACAGGTTCTGGAGGGGGACTGGTGCCCAGACTGCTTCATCCTGTGAAGGACAGACAGAGTGGATGGATCTCTCCACTGGTTCTGGAGGGGGAATGGTGCCCAGACTGGATTAGTCTCCGCGTGACAGTTCCTGTCCCGTCACTGTCCCAGCTGCACATGGGATAACGATGCTTGATGTGGCGGTATTTTCCTTCTTCAGCGGTGCATGCCCTGTTCAGCGGTGCTTGCCCTGTTCAGCAGTGCATGCCCTGTTCAGTGGTGCTTTGCCATGGCGGTTCTGGACTGTTCAGCGGTGCTTTGCCATGGCGGTCTCTGGACTGTTCAGCGGTATTTTGCCATGGCGGTTCTGGACTGTTCAGCGGTGCTTTGCCATGGCGGTTCTGGACTGTTCAGCTGTGCTTTGCCATGGCGGTCTCTGGACTGTTCAACAGTGCTTTGCCATGGCGGTTCTGGACCGTTCAGCTATGCTTTGCCATGGCGGTCTCTGGACCGGGCATTGGTGTGTGGCATGACGTTCTCTGGACTGGGCATTGGTGTGTGGCATGACGTTCTCTGGACTGGGCATTGGTGTGTGGCATGACGGTCCCTCATTGCCCAGCGGGGCTGTGGCTGCCGGGGCCCTCCTGGGCACTGACTCCGGCGGTGGTGGTGGTCTCCTGACCAGTGACGATACTTGGGCCCTCCTGGGTAATGACTCTGGCAGTGGTCTCATGACCAGTGACGATACTTGGGCCCTCCTGGCAATGACTCTGGCGGTGGTCTACTGACCAGTGACGATTCTTGGGCCCTCCTGGGCAATGACTCCAGCGGTGGCGGTGGTCTCCTGACCAGTGACGATACTTGGGCCCTCCTGGGCAATGACTCTGGCGGTGGTCTCATGACCAGTGACGATACTTGGGCCCTCCTGGGCAATGACTCTGGCGGTGGTCTCCTGACCAGTGACAATACTTGGGCCCTCCTGGGCACTGACTCCGCTGGTGGCGGTGGTCTTCTGACCAGTGACGATACTTGGGCCCTCCTGTGCAATGACTCCGGCGCTGGCGGTGGTCTCCTGACCAGTGACGATACTTGGGCCCTCCTGGGCAATGACTCTGGCGGTGGTCTCATGACCAGTGACGATACTTGGGCCCTCCTGGGCAATGACTCTGGTGGTGGTCTCATGACCAGTGACGATACTTGGGCCCTCCTGGGCACTGACTCCGGTGGTGGCGGTGGTCTCCTGACCAGTGACGATACTTGGGCCCTCCTGGGCAATGACTCCGGCGGTGGTCTCCTGACCAGTGACGATACTTGGGCCCTCCTGGGCAATGACTCTGGCGGTGGTCTCCTGACCAGTGACGATACTTGGGCTCTCCTGGGCAATGACTCTGGCGGTGGTCTCATGACCAGTGACGATACTTGGGCCCTCCTGGGCAATGACTCTGGTGGTGGTCTCATGACCAGTGACGATACTTGGGCCCTCCTGGGCAATTACTCTGGTGGTGGTCTCATGACCAGTGACGACGGTGCTGGCGGTGGCGTCCCGGCCGCCGGGAAGGATGCCGCCCTTCTCCGCTGTGATGCTCACACCAGGCTGTGCAGACTTCTTCTGGCCCTTCCCCACCTTTGGAGGAGTCACAGCTGACTCTGCAATCCCCCTGGGACCCCTGTGAGTTGTCTTGCCTCCAGGAGTCTTCACACGGTCCCGTCGGCCACTTTCCAACTTCAGAGCCTTTACAGGGGGTGGACTGCCTGCCCTGGTGGCCGGTGCACTCCACACACCTTGAACACGCACCACTGGTACTGGAGGCTTTTTGGCTGAGGCGCTACTACGGGACTGATGAATTGGAGGGGGCAAAAAGGTCAACTTTGCAGAGGGAGAGTTTCTGACGAACACTGGGATGGGTAGCTGGAAGGGGTCTGGGAGTGGAGGAAGAGGAGGTGGTTGTAGGAGGTGTCACTTTAGGTGTTTTGGGTGCAGGTTCAGGTACTGGAGGCTGTCGTGAGGTGGATGGATGTTGGGTGTGTGGGTGCCCGCATTTGTGTACTTTGGGAGGGGGCGTCACAGACACACTGGAAGAGGACACAGGGGACGTGTAAATGGGAGTGGAGGTGGTGATTGCAGGTGAGCGGGGTGTGGTGCTGGGGGTTCTGGTGCGAGTACTGGTGCCTATAGATGTAGTGCATGCAGGTGAGAGTGTAGACGACACTCGGAGGGAGGAGGGAGACGATGAGGAGGGGTACACAGTGGAGGCAGTGGATGTTGCTCTGTCTGTATGTGGGTGATGCTTGTGTGAGTGCCTGTGGGATGTGTGGTGTCTATGTTTGCCTGAGCTACTTTTGTGTGTTGAGGTGTGTGCATGCTGGTCTGATGGTGTGCTTGGGATGGGCTGGGGTACAGGGGATATGGTCTGGGTGGAGGAGGTTGGAGGGGGAGGCTAGACACAGGGACAATGGCTGCCATCAGTGCTGAGGCCAGAGATTGCAGGGTTCGCTGAAGGACAGCCTGACCAGAATGAATGCCCTTCAGGAATGCATTACCGTGTTGCAACTCCCTTTCTACACCCTGGATGGCATTCACAATGGTAGACTGCCCAACAGTGAGTGACCTGTGGAGGTCAATGGCCTCCTCACTGAGGGCAGCAGGGGTGACTGGGGCAGGGCCTGAGGTGCCTGGGGCGAAGGTGATGCCCACCCTCCTGGGTGAGCGGGCACGGGGTGAACGCTGAGGGGTTGCTGGGAGGGCGGTGCTGGTAGGGGAGGTGGTGGCTGTACCTGTAGAAGTGGGGCTCACAGATGGTGCCGCCACCACAAGGGAGCTCCCATCGGCGGACGAGTCCGTGTCGCTGGTTGGTGATCCGGTGGCCGACGTGAAGCTCCCCTCGCCCTCTGTCCCACTGGTGCATTCTGAGACCGTGGTGTGGCCCTCCATGGCCATGTGGGATGCAGCTCCCTCGTGCTCCGGTGCCACTGTACCTCCGCCTGATGATGCTGATGCACAAAAGAACAGGGAGAGCACAAAAAGGGGGGGGAGGACAGAAGAAAGACAGGTTGAGTGCATGGCATACCGCTACCGTTGGCGGACAATACAGACACAGCAGCCCCTTGCACTACGCCGTGCTCCTGGCCTCTACAGATGCAATTTCTGGGATCTGGCCTACATGGCTATGGTGGACATCTGCACATATGGATGCCACAGGGGCATGTATACCTGTACTTGGCACTCTACTGCGGCGGGGTAGAGTGCCACATGGCCTGCATTACGGAGGGGCCTAGCCTACGTATTTCTGCCTGGCCTAGGTACACCCACAGCCCTCCTCCCTCAGCCAGCCCCTCCACTGCGCGCCAAGTACCCAGAATGAGGTTGTACTCACCCCCTTGTGTCTGCGGTGATGCCCTCAAGCGCCCATCCAACTCCGGGTAGGCCACCGCCAGGATCCGGAACATCAGGGGGGTCATGGTGCGACTGGCACCCCTCCCACGTTGGGAGGCCATCCCCAGCTGAGCCTCCGCCGTCTTCTTGCTCCAGCCGCTAATGTCCTCCCATCTTTTCCGGCAGTGGGTGCCCCGTCTCTGGTGGACCCTCAGGGTCCAGACGTCCTTGGCGATGGCACGCCAAATGTCCTTCTTCTGGTGGGCGCTGACCTACATGACATGCACAAGGGAAGAAGAGAAGTCATTACCAACTGCACCGTCAATGTGAGTGTCCCCCCTCCCTACCCTAGCCATGTGGCACATTCATTCACATGCATTAATGTTCCCTGAACTCTGCCCCCTTCCCTCTTACAACCAGCCCTCTCCACCCAGGCCTAGCCCATACAACGTGCTACCTGTGTACTAACCTGTTGGTCTGGAGGACCGTAGAGTAGCGTGTACTGGGGGAGGACCCCATCCACGAATTTCTCCAACTCCTGAGCAGTGAAGGCAGGGGTCCTTTCCCCAGACGCAGCAGCCATCGTCGCTTCCAGACCGAGGTCCCAGCAGCACTTGCAGTGTAGGTCCTCTCCTGTCGAAGATCGGGTATCTAGTGATTGAACAGATAGAAAATGGCGGTGATGTCCGCGGCAGTGCGTATCATCACCGGCGGCACACTTGTTCATTGGCTCCTGGGACCCATAGGGTCCAATGTTAACCAATGCAGCATTGCGCCGCGGTCTACGACCGCTTACCGCGACGGTGTGCAACGGCAACGCAGTTACCCCACAATCCCATTGTCCCAGTTTAGAGGTCAGGCAGCCGCCATTTCAGTGGCCTACATGGCTTCATTTACTTCTGCGTCACACATAGCTAGGCCTACACTCAACACACATACAGGAAGGGTTTTGTGTTTGGTGTCGTGTTCTGTGTAACTGTGGGTACATACCTGGAAAAAAGTTGACTCTGTGGTCGCTGTTGTCCTTCCTAGGCACCGTCATTTGGGACAATTGAGAAGATGGCGGAATCCTCCGGTGTACCGACCACTGGTGGACCTGTTGACAATGGAGGAGCGACATTTAATCGTCACCTACAGGTTTGACCGTGCCACTATCCAGGAACTATGTACCAGTTGGAGCCAGACCTGATGTCACCAATCCGCCATCCCACTGGAATCCCCCCTGACGTGCAGGTGCTGTCAGTGCTCCATTTCCTTGCAAGTGGGTCTTTTCAGACAACAGTGGCCATGGCATCAGGGATGTCCCAGCCTGTGTTTTCCAACGTGCTGTCCAGAGTGTTGTCTGCCCTGCTGAAACACGTAAGGAGATACATCATTTTCCCTGAGGTGGAAGATTTGGCTACAGTCAAAGGTGACTTCTATGCCCTTGGACATATCCCCAACATCATAGGTGCTATTGATGGGACCCATGTAGCTCTGGTCCCCCCCCACAGGAGTGAACAGGTGTACAGGAACCAGAAGAGTTATCATTCCATGAATGTACAGATGGTATGTTTGGCAGACCAGTACATCTCTCAGGTAAATGCTATGTTTCCTGGCTCAGTGCATGACACCTACATCCTACGGAATAGCAGCATCCCTGATATGATGGGTCAACTCCAGAGGCACCGTGTGTGGCTATTAGGGGACTCTGGTTACCCCAACCTGTCCTGGCTATTGACCCCAGTGAGGAATCCCAGGACCAGGGCAGAGAAGCAGTACAATGAGGCCCATGGGCGGACTAGGAGGGTGATCGAACGCACCTTCGGCCTCCTGAAGGCCAGGTTCAGGTGCCTCCATATGACAGGTGGTTCCCTATTCTACTCACCGAAGAAGGTGTGCCAGATCATCATCGCCTGCTGGATGCTTCACAATCTTGCATTGCGACGCCAGGTGCCTTTTCTGCAGGAGGATGGTCCAGATGGCGGTGTTGTGGCAGCTGTGGAGCCTGTGGACAGTGATGAGGAGGTAGCTGAGGTAGAAGACAACGACAACAGGGAGTCAGTCATACAGCAATATTTCCAGTGACACACAGGTGAGAACATTTTCATTTTTACCATCACATTCACTCTCACACATATTCCTCTATCCTGTGTGTAATTTCATAGGATTATTTGGTAACTGAGTTGTTCATTTCCATTACGGTTTCACAGGTGTGCTTACCAACGTGTGTCATCTGCATGCATCCTTCAAGGATTTGTGATGTGTGACATAGGTATGTTGCCTTTACAACTAGAAACGCATTTTGACACTGTCATTGATAATACATTTTACCAAATCATAGACTGACTCCAGATTGTTTTGTGGTTCAAGGGTGTTTATTTAAGTGCTCAAAAATGGAGAGGGGTTGTAAAATGGTGAGGGGTGATGGTGGAGGAATGTCCATGGCAGAGTCCAGTCTATTAGTCTCACAGGTGCACTGCCCATATGGGCATAGGAAGTGGAGCTGGGGCAGTTTAAGTATGGACAGGGATAACAAAGTGGGACAGTGGGAGGACAATCAGGGTGGTCTCATTTCCTGGCGGGGGTCTTGCCATCTTGCTCTGTCCTGTTCCTGGATCTCAGGGACCGCTTGCATGGTGGTTGTCCGTCTGCAGGGGGTGGGGTGCTGGTGTGGTGGTCCTGTGGCGGGGCGTCCTGTCCACTAGCGCCGGCGGAGGTGGTGGGCAGTTCATCATCCATGCTAGTGTCAGGGGCCCCTTGGAGTGCCACGGTGTCCCTCAAGGTCTGCTGTATGTCCTTCAGCACCCCTACGATGGTGCCCAAGGCGGAGCTGATGGTCCTGAGCTCCTCCCTGAACCCAAAATACTGGTCCTCCTGCAGGCGCTGGGTCTCCTGAAACTTGACCAGGACCGTCGCCATCGTCTCCTGGGAGTGGTGGTATGCTCCCATGATGGAGGAGAGGGCCTCGTGGAGAGTGGGTTCCCTTGGCCTGTCTGCCCCCTGTCGCACAGCAGCCCTCCCAGTTCCCCTGTGTTCCTGTGCCTCCGTCCCCTGGACTGTGTGCCCACTACCACTGCCCCCAGGTCCCTGTTGTTGTTGGGGTGGTGGGTTAACCTGGGTTCCCTGTAGTGGTGGACACACAGCTGATTGACCTGTCCTGGGTACGGAGGTTTGGGCCCACTGGGTGGGTGCTGTGCTGGTGTTACCAGACGGTGGAAGGTCAGTGTTGGGATGTGCCTGTGCAAGGGGAACCGACTGTCCAGAGGCCCACGATGGTCCGGGCTGGTCATCAGGATCCAGTAGGGCAGAGCTGCTATCGTCACTGTGGGCCTCTTCTGTGGGTGGAGTGGAGTTGTCTGGACCCTCCGGGGTGGTGACGGTCCTTCGTGATCCAGCAGGGGCATAAGAGCATGATTATTGCATGTGTGTGTGTCATGATGTGCAATGGGTGGGTGACCGTGTACCCCAGTGCAAGCATTCCTGTGTGGGGGCTTGTGTGATGATGGTTAGGGGTTGTTATGGGTATGTGCAGAGCTCCTCCTCGGAAAAGCGGGGGTGTCTTTGGCGTGACATGGGGTGGTGTGTGTGATGTGTGGGGCGGTGTCAGTGTTGATGTGTGTGGTGATGTGTAGTGGTGTGTGGTGTTTTGTGCGTGGATGTTGTGTGGGTGATGGTGTTGTGTGTCTCTGGGTGGTGGGATTGTCTATTCTGTGTTGTCTCTCTGGCCTTCGTGACTAATTTTTGGTCGTAGGTGTTTGTGGGTGATGTGGGTGTGTGTTTTATATAGTGTTGGGTGTGTGGGAGTGTTGTTTGTATGTGTATCAGGTGTGTGTATTTGGAATTGTCCAATATGGCGGTGTTTTGGAGATGTGTGTGTATTTTGAGCGTGTGTATTCGTGGGTCGTAATAGCATGGGCGTGTTTCTGTTGGCGTGGAGGTGGAGGTTTTGTTTTTGCCAGTTTAACACTGACCTTTGGTGTGGCGGACTTGTGTGGGTGTCTGTATTTCGGCGGATTTCGAGATGTGTGTCATAATAGCTGTGGCGGAATTCCACGGCCGCGGCGGTGTATTGGCGGTCTTCTGCACAGCAGTAAGCGGCTTTTACCACCAATGTTGTAATGACCCCCTATGTATCAACTCTTACTCTGAGGATTACATAATCTAATGTATTAGTAGTATGAGAGAATCTCTAAATGTTTTCTGTATTAAACTTTTTCTCTTTGCTTGTTCCCCATCGGTGCCTTTCCCTTAAATCATGCTCTTGTTCAGTGAATGTTTGAAACCTTTGTTTAAAGTCTTATAAAACGACCTGCTTTTTTACTGTTGGGAGGCTCACTTTTCACTTACTGTAGAAGGTGAATTTAAGCTGTATTTTCCTTAATAAATTCTTTGTACTTAGGATTCATGTACTATTATATTAACTGATTGATGGCCCAGCTTATGTATCTCAGCTACATAATCCTTAAGTAAACCTTTAAAGTTTAGCCTCTGTCTGTCATTGTTATGAAGAATGCTGCAGCTCTATTCTAATGTGAAAGATTTACAATAGAGACATGGGTCCAGTAAGGGAGCACCAACGTCCGTACAGGGATTATACCTCTTATGGTCCAAGCCATGGGTGTGCTTTGGTCAAGTAACGAGGAGAAGAATTTGGGTGGCAACAATCCAAAAGGCTCCAACTGGTCAGGAAATGATGTGCAGATGCTGGTCTACAGAATCTACTTGGAAGACTGTTCCTTGCTGCTCCAATGCAAGGTCATAGTTAGTTGGCCAGTTCCTAGGATTACTTTGTGTCAGCACCTGTTTTCTTTGTGTCTAGGAACAGTGACACCCAAAGGCAAAGGGAAGATGTTTTATAGGAGCAGATTCAAGGAATGTCCACTTGTAAGTGGTCCACTAGGTTTTTTCTAGGTAAACCACATCATTCTTTGTTCCATGACTCTTCAGCAGCTGAAAAAAGTTTACACAAGAGATTTGTTGTCTGTTGGGGATCAGCATCAGGCTAGCACCAATAGCCATGAAAAAAAGTTCTGGACTTAAAAATTCAGGTCCAGCGTTGGAGTCATCTCTCTTCAATACAAAAGCATGACTTAACATTTTCATCTTTGCAGCAAGCTTGGAAGTATTATTTCTATCTGTTTTTGGTAATTATCTCCTGGACGTTCATTAAAGAGAGTGATTTTAATAGGTGATGGACAATATATAATTCAGGCTAGGAATCTTAGGTTGTTCCCTCACATTATGGAAAAATATGTTGGCTGGGCCAGTTATTCCTAACATGGATCAAACAAAAGCTCCATGAACAATCTACCATCTACATTAGACACGGGCTGCTTTTGTCTCTGCAAGATTGTGGTTGGCTAATGGCAAAAATACAAGTAGATGTGACCCAGAAGGCCTAGAACAATGGGTAAGGAAAGGGAGGGATGCTTGCCACCCCCTGGATTTAGATACAGCCGAACATGCAGGCTCTCAGTGCAGCATAACACTGCGGCTGCCTGCACTAGTACGGCAATGGCCCCGCCAAAAACAGTCTAGGGCGCTACAGTCTGTGATGGACCGGCCACAGCAGGTGTCACCCCCTGAAAAATATTCTGAGGATGCCCTTCCCTAGAACCATTTTATTCTTACACGGGTCTATTCTATGGGCTGAACAAAATGGATTCTCTCAGATACTAGCGGCATTCAAAGTTAATGCAAAGGAATCATCTAGGAGTTGGAATGGCATCCTGCAGCTGAGCTTCAGGCAGGCATATATTTAAGAAATCATTCAGGGGAAAACCCCTACAGGTAATGAGAATGGGATTGTCCCACTCATCTATCTATCCATATCAGTTTTCATTTAAGCTGTAAATTTGTTTTTTACAATACATGATGTCAAAATTAGGGAAGAAGTTTTCTAATACAAGTGTGTTATGTAATATGGCCTATTTAGAATTGCCTCAGACAATATGCACACCTAAAAGTGCATGTTTTATTTTAAATGCCAATGAGAAAAGCTTTTTCTTCATTTCAACATCCCATGTAAGTCCCCTGTAAGCTCTCAGTACAACTGGTACAAACCATGACTTTTGCGCACATAAAGGTAATTCACCAAAGATGCAGGAATGGAAACTTTAAAATGAAAATGGCTGTGTTTTTCAGCATGGCATATGTAACTAAGGCCTGATTACTAGGTCACATCTCAAAATCCTAGAGCAATAAAAAGAAAGAAACAAAGCAAAAAATGAAGCTGCTACACATGCTGAAAATTAGCAACCAACTACACAAAAACTAAACAGGCTTCCACATTACTCAGTGTACCTAGAAGCAGACAATCTTAAAATAAAAGCAAACCATAACCTTATAATATTTATTAGATCTACATAGGGCCGGCTTTAGCCCTGGTGGCACCCTGTCGGCAGTCTTTTTTGGCACTCTCACTCCTAGAGCACCTCCTCGGATTTCCACACTACCACCCTGCAAAAGTGCTGCTCATCGATCCATAGCCCCCTCACATACATTTCATCTATTTTAAAGCGCTGTTAAATGCCGGCTTTACTAATACACTCAGTTTGCACGTAAAATATAGTTCTGTTCTTTGCTGCAGGCATTTTAACCCTCTGCGCTACTTTATGGCGTGTCAAAACTGCCACTGGACAAAACACCATCTCTCTCTCTCTCTAGCAGGATCATTAATCACCAGAGGTATCTTGACATTTAAACTGCTTTCTGAAGGCTGGACTCACAAGCAACTTTTTAGCAGGTGCTTTTATAACGCAAGTTTCCTAAGTTATTACTATACCCAGTGTCCCCCCACGAGGTCAGTGCCCCTCCATCCAGGTCAGCACTCAGCGCAGCCGCACCGGTCGCACTGCGCTAAAGCCGGCCCTGGATCTACACAACAATATGTCAGAGTACATCAAGGATCACCTTATGTCCGCATAATATTTACCACCACATATACAAAGTAATCTTCAGCTCATTGACCTTCTATTGTAAATACTCTAAACATGTTTATATATTTTTAAATTGTCTATATTTATTCTCTGGTTCACGTTAACCCCTTGGATGCAGGCGTCGGCCACTGGCCGACGTCCCCACTACCTCCCTGGTGCGGGTCACGACCAGCGGCCGACACCAGGGAGGGGGTTAATAAATCCTCTGGTGCGTCGCACCCGAGGATTATTTTTTTGTTTTTGTTTCCCGGGAGACACGGAAGCTCTTCCGTGTCTCCCCCTGCCCCCCACCCACCCCTACCCTCACTTTGTGGATTTCCCCATCAGAGCAGGAAGCGGCCTTGCGGACGCTTCCTGCTCCAATGGGGAAAACGGCCACAAACGGCCTTCCCCACATTCGGGAAGGCCTCGTAAGAAAGGGGAGACTCTCCCCTTTCTTACGAGGCCTTCCTGAAAGTATTTCCTGGCCGCCGATCGCAGCACATCTGCGATCGGGGGCCAGGAAACACCACTAGACACCAGGGATTTCACTTGGGGGGGTCGGCCCCCTTAAAAAAAAGCTAAGTGCCCCCTGGGGGGGTGCCATCGCTCGCGATCGCGCCCCCCCAGGGGCTAAATGTTATTTTTTAAAAGAAATGGACAGGGGGTCGTCCGTGGGCAGGGCGACCCCCTGTGGGGGCAATTTTTTTTTTGTTGTTGTAGGGTTTCCCTGGGGGCCATTTTGGCCCACAAGGAAACCATACAAAAAATATATATATATAGATATATCCATGTAGATGTATCTTTCTACATGGATTTATCTATAGATATATCTATAGATATATATATAGATATATGTATATATATATAGATCTATCTATAGATATATCTATGTAGATATATATATATATAGACATAGATCTATCTATCTATCTATATATATATATATATATATATATATATATATATATATATACTGTATATATATATCACTTTTATCAATACGTGTGTGGTTTCCCTGGGGGCTGAGATTGGCCCCACAGGAAAACCAGACCCATATATAAAAGTGATGATATATATATATATATATATATATATATATATATATATATATATATATATATATATATAGATAGTTAGATAGATAGATATGCCACCAGTTGTCTTGCAGTTGCAGCTTGCGTCTTCAAAGCAATGCACATACTTCAACTGACGCTTTTCAACTTTAGCTTTTAGGCAGCAATAAAAAAGTCAAGTACGTATTGTGATTATGTTTCTGCTACAAAAGGGTCAGACTTGTCTAGTGGCAGTTTTAGTGCCATAAAGAAGCGCAGAAGGTTTATATGCCTACTGCAAAGAGCAAATCTGTATTTTATGTAAATACCTGAGTACATTAGTAAAGTCAGCCATTACCTGGGCTATAATACAAATGAAATGTATGTGCGGGGTAGAGGGCGGCTATGGAGAGATGAAGGGCACTTTTGCTGGGTGGTAATGAGGGAATCCGAGGAGGAGGGAGTGGGAGCACCAATAATGATTGTTGGACTGGGCGCAGGAGGTGGTAAAGACTGTGACGAATGGTATGTGCCAAGGTGTTTTTTGAGTGTCTTGAAAGAATGTGCTGATTGAGGGAAGAAGCGCAGGTAAGGTGGCCTCTACTGTTACATGTATCTCACACACACCATCGATTTTGTGACTGTCTACATAGGCTAGTGTTTTAGAGCAACAGTTTAGCCAATAGCAGAGATGGCATCTTGATGGATGACTGCTGCCGTCACTCAGGTTATAGAGGACAGCTCTGACATAGAATCAGAGACTGAGACATCAGATACTGAGACAGCATCTGAGGGATAGGACAATGGCGCAAACTCTGGGAGTGATTTTTCAGTCGGAGGAGTCCCATTCGATAACTCCTCTTCCAGTAAATTATGAGGGAGGTGATGAGGACAGTCCTGCTGTCCCTTCGCAAGCAGTCTGTGCAACGGGGTAATAGTGGGTTAGCCCAACCCAGAGAGCAGGTGAATGCGGTGGCAAGCAGAGAGAGAGAGTGCTCTCTTGGGAGCTCCCCAATTTAGTTCAGCCCCAAATTCCACCGCCCGAATCGTATTGTGGAGACATAAAAATGATCTATCGCAAAACAAACTGGTTTTGTAAGGCAGGCACCTGTGTTTTTGGCTCCGGGTTCGGCAGCCATATAGAGAAACACACTAAACCCAAACATTTCTGGAAACTAGACATTCGGGGGAGTCCACAGAGGTGTGACTTGTTTGGATTCCCCAAAGTTTTCTTACCCAGAATACCCTGCAAAGCTGAAATGTTGCATAAAAACTCTATTTTTCTCGCATTTCTGTCACACAAACTACAGGAATATGCTGGGATCCACAAAATTCCTACCACCCAGTGATTCCTCACCTGTCCTGATAAAAACACTACCCCACTTGAGTGCCTACACCTAGTGCCTGCGTCAGGAATGGATCACCCCAGGGTCAACAGCTGCCTCATGTATGGACCAACATTTACCGTTGTGTGATCTATTCCTGTCGCGGGCACCAGGCCTACCCACACATGTGAGGTACCATTTTTATCGGGAGACTTGGGGGAAAGCTGGGTGGAAGGAAATGTGTGCCTCCTCTCAGATTCCAAAACTTTCTGTCTCCGAAATGTGAGGAAAATTTGTTTTTTTAGCCAAATGTTGAGGTTTGCAAAGGATTCTGGGTAACAGAACCTGGTCAGAGCCCCACAAGTCACCCCATCTTGGATTCCCCTAGGTCTTTAGTTTTCAAAAATGCACAGGTTTGGTAGGTTTCCCTAGGTAGCGGCTGAGCTAGAGGCCAAAATCTACAGGTAGGCACTTTGCAAAAAACACCTCTGTTTTCTGTGAAAAAATGTGATTTGTCCACGTTGTGATTTGGGCCGTTTCCATTCGTGGGCGCTAGGCCTACCCATGCAAGTGAGGTACCATTTTTATCGGGAGACTTGGGGGAATGCTGGGTGGAAGGAAATTTGTGCCTCCTCTCAGATTCCAGAACTTTCTGTCACCGAAATGTGAGGAAAATGTGTTTTTTTAGCAAACTTTTGAGGTTTGCAAACGATTCTGGGTAACAGAACCTGGTCATAGCACCACAAGTCACCTCATCTTGGATTCCCCTTGGTGTCTACTTTTCAAAAATGCCAAGGTTTGCTAGGTTTCCCTAGGTGCCGGTTGAGCAAGAGGCCAAAATCTACAGCTAGGTACTTTGCAAAAAACACGTCAGATTTCAATGTATAAATGTGATGTGTCCATTTTGCGTTTCCTGTCGCGAGCATTAGGCCTACCCACGCAAGAGAGGTACCATTTTTATCGGGAGACTTGGGGGAACACAGAATAGCAAAACAAGTGTTATTGCCCCTTGTCTTTCTCTACATTTTTTCCTTCAAAATGTAAGACAGTGTGTAAAAAAGACGTCTATTTGAGAAATGGCCTGTAATTCACATGCTAGTATGGGCACCCCGGAATTCAGAGATGTGCAAATAACCACTGCTTCTCAACACCTTATCTTATGCCCATTTTGGAAATACAAAGGTTTGCTTGATACCTATTTTTCACTCTTTATATTTCAGCAAATGAATTGCTGTATACCCGGTATAGAATGAAAACCCATTGCAAGGTGCAGCTCATTTATTGGCTCTGGGTACCTAGGGATCTTGATGAACCTACAAGCCCTATATTTCCTCGCAAATGGAAGAGTCCAGCACACGTAACGGTATATTGCTTTAAAAAATCTGACATTGCAGGACAAAGTTACAGAGCAAAACGTGGAGAAAAATTGCTGCTTTTTTCAGCTCACTTTCAATATTGTTTTATTTCAGCTGTTATTTTCTATAGGAAAACCTTGTAGGATCTACACAAATGACCCCTTGCTGAATTCAGAATATTGTCTACTTTTCAGAAATGTTTAGCTGTTCGGGATCCAGCATTGGTTTCACACCCATTCCTGTCACTAACTGGAAGGAGGCTGAAAGCACCAAAAATTGTAAAAATGGGGTATGTCCCAGTAAAATGCCAATATTGTTTTGAAAAATGTGGTTTTCTGATTCAAGTCTGCCCGTTTCTGAAAGGTGGGAAGATGGTGATTTTAGCACCAGAAACCCTTTGTTGATGCCATTTTCAGGGGAAAAACCACAAGCCTTCTTCGGCAGCCCTTTTTTCCCATTTTTTTTTTTTTAAACTAAATTTTCACTGTATTTTGGCTAATTTCTGGGTCTCCTCCAGGGGAAACCACAAACTCTGGGTACCATTAGAATCCTTACGATGTTGGAAAAAAAGGACGCAAATTTGGCGTGGATAGCTTATATGGATAAAATGTTATGAAGGCCTAAGCGCAAACTACCCCAAATAGCCAAAAAAGGGCTCAGCACTGGGGGGGGGGAGGGAAAGGCCCAGCAGCTAAGAGGTTAATGACCTTTTATCCACCCACCCAATAACTTCATCGACATATTCCCATCACACCAACTGCTTCTGTACCATGAAATGTTTGCCCTGTACAGCATTTCATGTATGCTGATGATTAAATAAAGTTGAATAAAAATCTCTTAACAGGACTAAGATCATTACACTGGCTACTGTTAGGTGTATGCACAATATGCCAATCCTACAGTAAATTAGTCTTCCTCAACAAACACGTAACATCCATATTACAGGTAGACCTCTCCTTTCTAAGCTAATACCTCTTCAAATAATTCTACCCAATAAAAGGTATGTAAAGGCCAGTTGTTCAATGACACACTAGTGCCTTGCTGCATCAATGTAGCTCTGTTATGTCGTGTACACAGGAACTGCTTAATATGGGGATCCAGGTAATGACAAAGAATTTTCAATTTTTTTTGCAAAATAAACACATTTTATTGAAAAATGTGCAGTTTATGCTGAATAACACACATTTCATGCATACAAATTTTGTAGTAGATAATCATACTTCGGCACTGCAAGCATACAAATGAAGTAACATAGCACACTGACTTAAGTTAGCCTACCCACCAATGCCATATTAAGCTTGTTTACATGATAGGACTGAAAAGCCTGTTTTCGCATTAAACTGTTGTTTTGCACAAAATGTTTTTCTCATCCACAGCAGATGTGATAACTTGCCAGAAGCCTTCTGTTAGCTAGAAACAGGTACCTGTTATGTATTAGACAACTGATAGTGAGGTTCTCACCGGGAGAAGAGTAGATAACAGGTAATGTGACTCATGAGAAGAATTCTCTGCACTTAAAAATGTGGACACAGTGGGGGTCATTTTGACCGAGGGACCGCTGTGTGGAAGACTGCCAGTGCAGGCGGTTTGCCGCTCGGCCTATTATGACCGTTGGCAGCTCTCCGTCCCTTTACGGACGGAGAGCCGCCAACAGCCATACTGGCGGGCAGCGGGGAAGTGGAGGTTGCTCCACCTCCACCGCCACGCCAACAGAACACCGCCCAGCGAATCACGTCCTGTGATTCGCCGTGGCGGTGTTCTGTTGGCGGTGTGGTGTCGGCAGAGCTGCCCCCATGGCTCCCGTCCCCTCCCGGAGGATTGTCATACCAGGTAAGTCAATCGTCCATCAGGGGAGGGGGGTTAGGGGGTGTTCTGTGTTGTGTGGGTGCATGGGGGTGTGCGTCTGTGTATGTAGAGGGGGTGTGTGAGTGCGTGTATGCTTGCGGGGGTGTTGTGTGTATGGGAATGAGTGCGTGTATGTCTGTGGGTATGTCTGTATGGATGTGTGCGTGTATGTTTGAATGTGGGTGTGCGTGTCTGACTGTGTGTGTGGATGTTGGCATGTATGTCGGTGTGTGTGCGTGTAAGTATGTAGGTGGTGCCTGCGTGCGTGTCGTGTGGGTATGAGTGAAGTGATGTTGGGGGTCAGGGTGGGGAGGGGGGCCCTGCCACTTTTGGGGGGTGGCAGGGGTGGTGGGGGGGTAGGGAAAGGAGTCGGGGTGGGGTTGAGGGGTGGGGGAGACCCCTATCAGTGCCAGGGAAGGAATTCCCTGGCACTGATAGTGCTTACCGCCATGGATTTCATGGCGGTTCAAACCGCTGGAAATCCACGGCAGTAAGCCGGGTCAAAATACTGCTGGCGGTATAGTGAAGGGCACCGGGCTGGAGACCCAGGTCTCCAGCCCGGCGGGCGGAACGGAGAACCGGCGGATGACCATGGCGGTAACCGCCATGGTCATAATTCCATGCAGTAAGACCGCCAGCCTGTTGGCGGTCTTACCGCCGGTTCTCCGCCTTCCGCCAGGGTCGTAATGACCCCTAGTATCTTTTCAAGGACGGGACTCAGTAATCTGTTGTGAAGACATAAGAAACTGAGAAGTTCACCTGCCATTAGAGCTTGCTGAAATTTGACTGGGTGGAAGAGATGGTGAATGTACCTCATGTGGCAATTATATTTTAGCAAATTTACATTAGTGTGTGTTCCTAAAGCTGTTGGGAGGTTTAGGTTTTTCTTCTCTATAGAAGAAACCCCTTTTGACCCCTTCTTTAGTAAAGCAGAGAATACTTTCTAGCTTTCCAAAATTCATTGTTGCTTTAGTGCAAAGGCTGCATGCTTATGCATTTTTATTCTCTCATAGAACTCTTCATTTGGGTTTCTGAACTGACATCTTTCTTTGTGTATTGATGACATTGCCATTCTTATGCTAAACGTATTTAATCTACAATTAGGGATTTCTTTTTGGAACACACTTGCTTTATTGTTTCTATACCATTTGTAATATTTTACCTTGTTTTATAATAGTGACTAATGGATTATTTGAATCACAAATAAAGATGACTGAAAAATAATATTTGTTAAATAAATAATTCAATTAGAATTACTTTGTTAATAAAACCCCTCATTCTAACTCTCTTTATTAATTATTGTGACGCCCCAGATAGAATTCACTGTTTATGTGGTTTGATGTAAAGGATTGTTCCTTCACAACTCTCCTTGCTGACAAACAAAGGTCCACACGACCAATGGAGGAAGTTATTTAATGGTTACACCTGAAGACTGAGGACCCCATTGTGAGTTTGCTGGTCTGAGGACCTCCAACCCTGCGGTGACGATCGGACCGCCACACTGCTGGTGGTCCGACCACCAGATTAAGACCCTGGTGGTTGGACCGACAGGGGACTGCTGCCACTGCCAGGATGATGGATCCCAAAGGGGATGCAGTGGTCAGAATTGTGGTCAGCCACTGCACCGCTGAGTCCAGCACCACCGTGCTGATCACAAGTCCTCTTTCCACCAGCCTTTTCATGTCAGGGTCCCCTTCATGAAAAGGCTGACAAAAAGGCAGTGCTTGGGGGCACAGGAGGCCCCTGCACTGCCTGTGCCTGCCCGTGCCCATGGCATGGCCGGTGCAGGAACCCCCTGCCAGCCCCCTCGGAATGCAAGGTTTTCTGCTGGTCAGAGCAGTGGAAACATCATAACATGACTCTGGGGGAGGCCACTAATATGATGGTAGCCTCCTCCCTGTGGCTTTGGTGGTCAGCTCATTCCAACCGCCAAATTCGGAACGAGGCCATGCGATACAAGAATCCCCTTTCCTTCTGGAACCAATATTTTGTTTTTATTTAGTACAGCTCCTTGGTGGCGCACTTAATAGTGCCAACACCTTAGCAATCACTTCATGTATGGAAAGGGCTCTTAACGTTTTGACTTCTGTGGATCCCAATTTATTCATTAGTGAAAACAAGAGACCGCCATTGAATCTTTATTGGGAACCAGGGACCCAAAATGAGTCATTACTGGAAGCCGTGGACCTCCACCTGAGCCAGTGATTAAAAGAGTAAAAGTTTGATGATTTGAACCACAAAACAATACACAAAAAACACAATAACAGGTATTTATCAAACAAGTACACAAATTATGAAATATTTTATTGAACTCAAAAACTAATTTAAAAAAATCAAAAGTTTAATTTTATTAGGAAGAGTGGAGCTTTTCTAAAGTTAATGGAGGCCACTTATCATCCAAAATATGGCCCTCATTACATCCCTGTCGGTCAAAGACGGCCAGGGTTGAATTGGCGATTGTACCGCCAACAGGCTGGTGGTACAATTCACCATATTTTGACCGCGGCCGTAGCACTGCGGTCACACTGCCGGGACCGGTGATTTTCCGCCATCATTGTCCCAGCGGTTATAATCCGCCAGGGCAGCGCTGCTTGCTGCGCTGCCCTGGGGATTATGACTCCCCGGTAGAGACTGCCATGGAAAGGCTGGCGGGAAGGGGAGTCGCGGGGCCCCTGGGGGCCCCTACACTGCCCATGCACTTGGCATGGGTGGTGCAGGGGCCCCCATGCACAGCCCCACCCTGCTTTTCACTGTCTGCACAGAAAGCCAAGGTTGTAATGAGGGCCTATATCCTGTTTGATACACTTACACTGCTCCCATGTATCAATTTGAGGACACTAACTTACTTTTTAGCCTTCAATGTCTATTTCCTTCACATTTACATAATGTTTTAAAATGTTCAATTGTACATTTTGCTTTACTATTTCTTATATACTTTATTAACTTGTTATCATTATTTAATTGTCTAAGCAGTGGCAGACCCCTGAGTAGGCTTTGTGGTCACGCATGGATCCCAGGAACACAAGTTAAGAACCACTAACAGATGGAGTAAAGAAAGGAAAGTCGGGAATCGGACCTGTGACTTGCCAGTTACACACTCCAACATCAGGTGTGTTAATCCATTAAGCCCTATATAGTGAGACCAGTACATGTGTGCAGCATTAAACATACATATTTCCAAAGTCTTGATTGGCAGAATGAAAGTGTGCTTTAGTCAATAAGACCAGAGAATTGTTCTGGAGTTGCAACAATAAATATTTGTGAAGCACTTTGTCCTGACACAGATGGAATTCTTGTACTGGAAAAAAAAGGCTCCTCACCTAAGAAAATGTGGTTTAAATGTGAATTGTGCTGACATTTGTAGATGCTACTTCTTAGTTTTGTCTATATTCAATCCTCTTTTCAAAGGTTCCTGTCAGTGGCCTTACAATGAAAGTGTTATCTGAAATTATATGAATGGCCTAATAAATGTCCTGATACACAAAGGAAAATGTACACATGCACACATTGAGATTTACTCGTGTAAATCTACTCCTGCGCCTAAGGTTAAATCTTTTTATTTGCTATTCAGTATTTCAGTGTGTGGATTTATCTGTCCTCTGAATTTATGCAGGTTAAGTTACTACTATTAACTTTCCACACATAGATGGAAATCTCCACAAATGAGTTGGAGATATCTGTGTATTAAAGTATAGAGGAAATTATTCAAGTTTATTATACTTTAAAAAAAATCAAATTTTAATAGATAATATGAGTACAAATTAATTTAAACAATATGTATTAACCTAGAACTAATTGAATACAATGCTACAGCACAATAATTCATCAAATTATGGGCCTGATTACAACTTTGGAGGAGGTGTTAATCCGTCCCAAAAGCGACAGTAAAGTGACAGATATACTACCAGCCGTATTACGAGTTCCATAGGATATAATGGACTCGTAATACGTCTGGTGGTATATCCGTCATTTTACCGTCACTTTTGGGACGGATTAACACCTCCTCCAAAGTTGTAATCAGGCCCTATATGTGTATTTAATAATTAATTTTAAATGTATACATTTACCAACACTTTATAGCAAAAAAAACACACTCACTAACATTTTTATTTTTCATTAATGTATAGTACATTCAACATCATGGTGGTCATTACAACCCTGGCGGACGGTGTTAAAGTGGCGGTAAGACCGCCAACAGGCCGGCGGTAAAAAAAAATGGAATTATGACCGTGGTGGAACAAAGACAGCCACTTTAACACTCCGAACGCCACGGCGGTACAAACAAACAGCGCAGCGGTCACCGCCAACAGACAGGCGGAGGACAATGTACCGGCCACAGTATCACAACCTACCAATCCGCCACCTTTTCCGGGGTGGATTCACTGCGGACAAAAACACGGAGGAAACAGGATTTCGAAGGGAAAACGCTCATCTCTACACACCCCACGAGGAATCCGGACGCCATGGAACCAGAGCTGCAGATCCTGCCAGCCCTTATCTTCTTGCTCCTCTACAGGAGCACGAACGTCGACGGCGAAGACCACGGTGCGTACTGTACCTATGACACGGGGGGGGCAGTGACACACACACGCAACTCGCCCCACCCCGACCCTCACCCACCACAACACACACACTAATACAGCATGATACATTACAGTTACACCCCCCAATCCCACCGGAAGAATGCAAAGACCAAAGGAAATGAGTGTAATCATTGTAATATATTAAAATCCAGTACGCAAAAATATACAGATATACACTATCAACAAAATATACACCAAGAATAGTAGCCCAGGTAGTGCTCCATTGAAGTCCGTGGAACACTGGGCCCAAACGGTATGGGCAAGGCCCACACAAGATCCCAGACCATGACGGAGAGAACACTGCAGGGGCATCAGATACCAATAAAACAGTCACCTTAGGGGGAGGGAAACGGGGGGGGGGGGCACATCAGCCGGTTCAGTGCACGACGCCAAATCCACGAGGGGGCCACATGCCCACTGTTCCATCCTGGGGAGTGCAAAGCCACAGTCTCTCAAGTCTCTATAGTGGATGGGTTGCCCACTGTTCCATCCTGGGGAGTGCAAAGCCACAGTCTCTCAAGTCTCTACAGTGGGTGTGTTGCCCACTTTTCAATCCTGGGGAGTGCAAAGCCACAGTCTCTCAAGTCTATACAGTGGGTGGGTTGCCCACTGTTCCATCCTGGGGAGTGCAAAGCCACAGTCTCTCAAGTGGATAACAGTCTCCACTGGTTCTGGAGGGGGCATGGTGCCCAGAGTGCTCCATCCTGACAAGGACAGAGGTAGTGGATGTCAATCTCCACTGGTTCTGGAGGGGGCATGGTGCCCAGAGTGCTTCATCCTGCCAAGGACTGAGGTAGTGGATGTCAATCTCCACTGGTTCTGGAGGGGGCATGGTGCCTAGAGTGCTTCATCCTGCTCGTGGTGGCCTCAGTAGCGTCAGAGCTTTGGCGCTCATGGGCCTGCGGTGCTTGTTGCGGCGGTGCCCTGTTCAGCGGTGCTTGTGGCGGCGTTGGCCTGTTCAGCGGTGCTTGTGGCGGCGGTGTCCTTGGCAGCGGTGCTTGTAGCGGCAGTGCCCTGTTCAGCGGTGCTTGTGGTGGCGGTGCCCTGTTCAGCAGTGCTTGTGGCGGAGGTGCCCTGTTCAGCGGTGCTTGTGGCGGCGGTGCCCTGCTCAGTGGTGCTTGTGGCGGCTGTGTCCTTGGCAGCGGTGCTTGTGGCGGCGGTGCCCTGTTCAGCGGTGCTTGTGGCAGTGGGCTCCTTTGCAGTGACTCAGCTGCTGGTGGTCCTCTCTAGGCCAGCGGGGCTTGTGCTAGCGGTCCTCTCTAGGCCAGCGGGGCTTGTGCTGGCGTCCTCTCTAGCCCAGCCGGGCTTGTGCTGGCGGTCCTCTCTGGCCCAGCGGGATTGGTGCTGGCGGTCCTCTCTGGCCCAGCGGGGCTGGTGCTGGCGATCTTCTCTGGCCCAGCGGGGCTTGTGGTGGCGGTCCTCTGTAGCCCAGCGGGGCTTGTGCTGGCGGTGGCCTCCTGGGCAGCGGGGATGATGGCGGTGGCATCATGGGCAGCGGGGATGATGGCGGTCTTCTCCGCCGTGCTGCTCTTCCCAGACCTGCTGACTTTCTTGTGGCCCTTCCCCACCTTGGAAGGTGTCGCAGCTGACTCCACATTCCCACCTGGACCCCTGGGAGAGGCTTTGGTGGCTGGAGTCTTCCCCCCCTCCCGCCGGGCACTGGCCAACTTTTGATGCTTCACAGGTGGGGGACTGTCCGTGCTGTGGCTCCGTGCCACACTGGTTGCCCTGGTGGCCGGTGCACTCCAGATTCCGGTGACTACAGGTACCACTGGTCCCTGAGATTTTGTGGCTGAGGTGCGAGGTTGGGACCTGGAGAGTCGGGCCCTAGGAGACGGACGGGGTGGTGGAGGTGTGGGAAAGAGGTCAAGGTTGAACAGGAAAAGATTTTGGGAGACACTGGGACGGGTAGCTGGAGAGGGTTTGGGAGTGGAGGAAGAGGTTGTTGTTGTAGGAGGTGTTCGTTTGCTGACTTTGGGTGAAGGTGCATGCGCTGGCTGGAGGCTGTCGTGAGGTGGATGGCTGTTGGGTGGGTGTGTGCCTGTGTTTGTGTATCTTGGGAGGGGGCATCACAGACACACTGGGAGAGGGCACAGGGGACGTGTGAATGGTAGTGGGGGGGTGACTGCACGTGAGCGGGATGTGGTGGTGTGTGTTCTGGTGATGGCAGTAGTGGCGGTAGATGTAGTGTATGCAGGTGTGAGTGTAGACGAGACTGGGAGGGAGGAGGGAGACGAGGAGCAGGGGGACACAGTGGAGGCAGTGGATGTTGGTGTGTCTGCATGTGTCTGATGCTTGCGTGAGTGCCTGTGGGATGTGTGGTGCTTATGTTTGCCTGAGCTTCCCTTGTGTGTTGACTTGTGTGCATGCTGGTCTGAAGGCGTGCTTGGGATAGGCTGAGGTAGAGGGGATTGGGTCTGGGTGGAAGAAGTTGGAGGGGGGAGGCTAGAGACAGGGACAATGGCTGCCATAAGTGCTGAGGCCAGAGTCTGAAAAGCTCGCTGAAGGGCCGCCTGACCAGAATGAATGCCCCCCAGGAATGCATTTGATTGTTGCAACTGCCTTTCTACACCCTGGATGGCAATCAAAATGGTAGACTGCCCAACAGTGAGGGCCCTGTGGAGGTCAATGGCCTCCTTACTGAGTGCAGCAGGGGTGACTGAGGCAGGGCCTGAGGTGCCTGGGGCGAAGGTAATGCCCACCCTCCTGGGTGAGAGGGCACGGGGCAAAGGCTGAGAGGCTGCTGGGAAGGCGTGCTGGTAGGGGGGGGTGGCGGCTGTACCTGTAGATGCGTGGGGCACAGATGTTGCCGCCACCACAAGGGAGCTCCCATCAGAGGACGAGTCCGTGTCACTGGTGTCAGCTCCTGTCCCCGCCGTGGAGCTCCCCTCGCCCTCCGTCCCACTGGTGAAATCAGACTCCGTAGTGTCGCCCTCCAGGGCCATGTGGGATGCAGCTCCCTCTGCTCCAGTGCCACTGCTCCTCCGCCTGATGATGCTAATGCACACAAGAACAGGGAGACCACAAAAAGGGGGGACGACAGAAGAAAGACATGTTGAGTGCATGCATTACCGCTACCGTTGGCGGACACGACAGACACAGAAGCCCCCTGCACTCTCTTGGGCTCCACTGTTCAATCCCTGGGACATGGCCTACAAGGCTATGGACGACATCTGCACACATGGATGACACAGGAGCATGACTAGGTGTACTTGGCACTCTACAGAGGTGGGGTGGGGTGCCACATGGCCTGCCTTATGGAGGGACCTTGCCTACTAAACTCGCCCTGGCCTAGGGAAACCCACAGCCCACCTCCCCCACCCAGACACCTCCACTGCACGCAAAATCAGCAGGATGAGAGTGTACTCTCCCC
Organism: Pleurodeles waltl; assembly: GCF_031143425.1. Taxonomy (NCBI): domain Eukaryota; kingdom Metazoa; phylum Chordata; class Amphibia; order Caudata; family Salamandridae; genus Pleurodeles; species Pleurodeles waltl. The sequence goes on from NC_090448.1 coordinate 1,131,763,670, forward strand.
CTTGTGGCTGCTGTGATGCACCCAAGCGCCCATCCAACTCCGGGTACGCCACCGCCAGGATCCTGAACATCAGGGCGGTCATGGTGTGACGGGCACCCCTCCCACGTTGGGAGGCCATACCCAGCTGAGTCTCTGCCGTCTTCTTGCTCCAGCGGCGAATGTCCTCCCATCTTTTCCAGCAGTGGGTGCTCCGTCTGTGGTAGACCCCCAGGGTCCGGACGTCCTTGGCGATGGCACGCCAAATATATTTTTTCTGGTGGGCGCTGACCTACATGAATTGTACAGGGGGAAAAGAAAAGTTATTACCAACTACACCGTTACAGTCATTGGCCCCCATCCCTACCCTTGCCATGTGGCACATGCACTCATTGTTGTTTCATGCATGCCTCAATCTCCCCCCCCATCTTTCATCCACCCCACTCCACACAGGCATAGCCCATACAGCATGCTCCCAGTGTACTTACCTGTTTGTCTAGAGGACAGTAGAGTAGCGTGGACCCCATCCACGAGTTTCTCCAACTCCTCCGATGTGAAGGCAGGGGCCCTTTCCCCAGACGCTCGAGCCATTGTCTCTTCCAGACCGAGGTCACAGCAGCACTTGCAGTGTAGGTCCTCTCCTGTCGAAGATCAGGTATCGAGTGATTGAACAGATAGAAAATGGTGGTCACGTCCGCGGCGGTGCGTACCGTCCCCACCGGCGTACATCGTCATTGGCTCCTGGGACCCATAGGGTCCAATGTTAACCAATGCAGCATTGCGCCGTGGTCTTCGACCGCCTACTGCGACGATGTACAACGCCAGCGCAGTTACCTCACATCCCATTGTCCCACTTTACAGGTCAGGCAGCCGCCATTTCAGGGGCCTACATGACTTAGGGGGTCATTACGACCCTGGCGGCCGGCGGTAAGGTGGCGATAACACCACCAACAGGCTGGCGGTGTTCCGCCAGCAATTATGACGTGGCGCAATAGCCACGGCCATACCGCTGGCCCCTCCAATTTACCGCCAGGTTTCTGCCTGGCGGTCATAATCCCCAGGGCAGCGGTGCAAGTACCGCTGCCCTGGGGATTATGAGTCCCCGACCGCCAGCCTGTCCGTGGTGGTAAACACTGCCATGGAAAGGCTGGCGGTAAGGGGGCTTGGGGTGCCCCTGGGGGCCCCTGCACTGCCCATGCGCTTGGCATGGGCAGTGCAGGGGCCCCCAGGGATAGCCCCATCACGCATTTCACTGCCCGAATTTCGGGCAGAGAAATGCGCGATGGGTGCTACTGCACCCGCTGCACATCAGCATTGCCGCCGGCTCTATTACGAGTATTCTGTCTCTATTACGGTATTCTGTCTCCCGCAGCCTCAGCGGGCTTTTTGCAAGACCGCCGAGGTTGTAATGACCCCCATAATTTTTAACTGTGTCACACATACCTAGGCCTAGCCTCAACACACATACAGGCCGCATTTTGGATTATGATTCGTGTTCTGTGTAAGCTGTGGGTACGTACCTCTGAGTTGGTTGACTCTGTGCTCGCTGTTGTCCTTCATAGGTACCGTCCGCTGGGACATGTGATGAGATGGCGGCATCCTCCGGTGTACAGACTGCTGGTGGACCTGTCAACAATTGAGGAAAGACATGTGATCATCATCTACAGGCTTGACCGTGCCACAATCCAGGAACTGTGTACCCAGCTGGAGCCAGACCTGATGTCAGCTATCCGCCATCCCACATGAATCCCCCCTCAAGTGCAGGTGCTGTCAGTACTCCATTTCCTTGCAAGTGGGTCATTTCAAACAACAGTGGCCATTGCATCAGAGATGTCCTGGCCTATGTTTTCCAATGTGTTGTCCAGAGTGTTGTCTGCCCTGCTGAAACACATGCGGAGCTACATCGTTTTCCCTCAGGTGGAGGATTTGCCTACAGTGAAAGGTGATTTCTATGCCCTGGGACATATCCCCAACATTATAGGTGCCATTGATGGGACCCATGTGGCTTTGGTACCCACCGCAGGAGTGAACAGGTGTACAGAAACCGGGAGAGTTATCATTCCATGAATGTGCAGATGGTGTGTTTGGCAGACCAGTACATCTCCCATGTGAATGCCAAGTTCCCTGGCTCAGTGCATGACGCCTACATCCTGCGGAATAGCAGCATCCCTAATGTGATGGGTGAACTCCAGAGGCACCGTGTGTGGCTATTAGGTGAGCACCTGGGAGCAAGACAGTGGGAATGGTTGTCTGGGTCTGGGCATATCCCTCCAGGTTAGTGTGTGTCTAACAGTTGTCCCTCGACATTTGCAGGTGACTCTGGTTACCCCAACCTGTCAGGGCTACTGACCCCAGTGAGGAATCCCAGGACAAGGGCAGAGGAACGCTACAATGAGGCCCATGGGTGAACTCGGCGGATTATAGAGCGGACCTTCGGCCTCCTGAAGGCCAGGTTCAGGTGCCTCCATATGACAGGTGGATCCCTATTCTACTCACCAAAGAAGGTTTGCCTGATCATCGTGGCCTGCTGTATGCTTCACAACTTAGCTTTCCGACGACAGGTGCCTTTTCTGCAGGAGGATGGTCCAGAAGAGGTGTTGTTGCAGCTGTGGAGCCTGTGGACATTGAAGACGAGGAAGCAGAAGAAGAGGACATGGACAACAGGAACTCTGTGATCCTGCAATATTTCCAGTGCGACACAGGTTAGAACACAGACCTGCCTACTACATGTACTTTAACACTACTACCTCTCTACTGTCTGTCGTTTTCACCCAGTGTATCGTCACTGAGTTGTCACTTTCCCTTACGATTTCACAGATGTGAGTCCCACAGTGTGACATCTGCTTTGTTTCCTAATGGACTAGAGCTGTGTGACATAGGTATGTTGACATTACAATTGAAAGAGCATTTTGTAACTGTAATTGCTAATACACAATTTCAAAATCACAGACTGACTCCACATTGTTTTATGCTTCAAGGGTGTTTATTTAAGTGCTCAATATTGGAGGGGGTTGTAAAATGGTGAGGGGGGGATGGTGGAGGAATGTCCATGGCAGAGTCCAGTCTATTCGTCTCACAGGTGCATTGCCCAAATGGGCATAGGAAGTGGAGCTGGGGTAGTTTGAAGATGGACAGGGTGACAAAGTGGGACAGAAAGATGACATTAGAGGTGGTCTAATTTCTTGGCGGAGGTCTTGGCATCGCTCTCTGTCTTTGTCCGGGATCTCAGGGACCGTTTGCGGGGTGGTTCTCTCTCTGCAAGGGGTGTGATGCTGGTGTGGTGGTCCTGTGGCGGGGCGTCCTGTCCACTAGCACCGGCGGAGGTGGTGGGCAGTTCATCATCCATGCTAGTGTCAGGGGCCCCTTGTTGTGCCACAGTGTCCCTCCTGGTGTTGAGTACTTCCTTCAGCACCCCTACGATGGTGCCCAGGGTGGAATTGATGGTTCTGAGTTCCTCCCTGAAGCCCAAATACTGTTCCTCCTGCAGGCGCTGGGTCTCCTGAAACTTGGCCAGTACCGTTGCCATCGTCTCCTGGGAGTGGTGGTAGGCTCCCATGATGGAGGAGAGGGCCTTGTGGATAGTGGGTTCCCTTGGTCTGTCCTTCCCCTGTCGCACAGTAGCCCTCCCAGTTCCCCTGTGTTCCTGGGCCTCCGTCCCCTGGACCGTGTGCCCACTACCACTGCCCCTAGGTCCCTGTTGTTGTTGGGGTGGTGGGTTAGCCTGGGTTCCCTCTAGTGGTGGACACACTGCTGCTTGACGTGTCCTGGGGACAGAGGTGTGGGCCCGCTGGGTGGGTGCTGTCCTAGTGTTACCAGAGGGGGGAAGCTCTGTAGGGGCCTGTGAGTGTGTGAGGGGAACCGACTGGCCAGAGGTCCCCGATGGTCCGGGCTTGTCATCTAGATCTAGTTGGACAGAGGTGCTGTCATCACTGTGGGCCTCTTCTGTTGGTGGTGTGGACATGTGGGGACCTTCCTGTCCGATGACGTTGGGTAGGGGTCCTGCAGGGGTATAAAAGGATGTTTATTACATCTGTGTGTGGCATGGTGTGCAATAGGTGGGTGACTGTGTACCCCAGTGCTTGCATTCCTGTGTGGGACCTTGTGTGATGGTGGTTTAGGGGGGTGTATGGGTATGTGCAGTGGCCATGCTTTGGTGATGGGTGTCCATGCTTTGTTGTTGCATGCAGGGCTTGGTGTTGGGATGGGTGGTTTGTGATATTGGGATATTTGTGAAGAGTTGGAGTGATGGGGGTATGTGATGGCATGCAGGTAGGGTGGGGGATGTAATAGTAAAGCTTTGACTTACCAGAGTCCATTCCTCCATCTACTCCTGCGAGGCCCTCAGGATGCAGAATCGCCAAGACCTGCTCCTCCCATGTTGTTAGTTGTGGGGGAGGAGGTGGAGGTCCGCCGACAGTCCTCTGAACCGCAAGGTGGTGTCTTGAGACCACGGAACACACCTTCCCCCGTAGGTCGTTCCACCTCTTCCTGATGTCATCTCGATTTCTTGGGTGCTGTCCCACTACTTTGACCCTGTCCACTATTCTTCGCCGTAGCTCCATCTTCCTAGCTATGGAGGTGTGCTGCACCTGTGCTCCGAATAGCTGTGGCTCTACCCGTACGATTTTATCCGCCATGACCCTGAGCTCCTCCTCAGAGAACCTGGGGTGTCTTTGTCGTGCCATGGGGTGGTGTGGTGATGTGTGGGGTGGTGTGTGTGGTGATAAGTGTGCTGATATGTAGTGGTGTGAGGTGCGTGGAAGTTCTGTGGGTGATGGCATTGTGTGCCTGTGGATGCTTGGTAGTAGTTTGTAGTGTCTCTCTCTGGCCTTCTCTCTGTGATTCTGGTCATAGGGGTTTGTGGGTGATGTGGGTGTGTGTTTTATATTGTATTGGGTGTGTGGGAGTGGTGTGTGTATGTGTATCAGGTGGTGTGTGTATTTGGAATTGTCCAATGTGGTAGTGTTTTGTAAGTGTGTGTGTATTTTGAGCGCAGCGGTGTGTACCGCCAATGGAATACCGCGGGTGAAAGACCGCTGCATGGATTCGTGTGTCGTGATAGTGTGGGCGTATTTCTGTTGGCGTGACGGTGGAGGATTTGTTTTCGCCAGTTTATCACTGACCTTTGGTGTGGCAGACTTGTGTGGTTGTCTGAATTTTGGTGGATTCCGTGCTGTGGGTCATAATAGCTGTGGCGGAATTCCGCGTCCGCGGCGGTGTGTTGCCAGTCTTCACCGCCAATGTTGTAATGACCGCCTATGTGTTCCAATGGGTTACATTATTTTGAATGTTGATTAAAAGTTTTAAGTGTTTTTAATTTAATGTTACCATTATATTTTAAAATAATAGTATAATTATTTAATAAATGTACTTAAAATATTTAATATTTAAAAATATGTATATGAATTGCAATTGTCAAAATAATGCAATTCATTTAACATTAGTTCCTATGGGGTTTGTTTTGTATCCATGCCTCCCTTATTTTACATGGGGGTGTGTTGCAATACCAGTGGATGCCCAGGAGTACATTTTTACTTATTCCGAGGATGGGCTGGAGTACTGTTGAGCATGTTTTGAATGGTTTAGGGCTGTAGTAACGTTTGAACTGTAGTTTGTGATTAGCAATGTTCTTACTCTTTTGCAGGTATGTATTTGCATATCCCTTCCTAAAGGTCTCCTTCAATTTACTTAAGCCCTTCCCACTTAATAGTAGATTTCTCACCACTTTCCCAATCCCTCCCACATTTTAATAGTAGTGAACTGGCATGTGCAGAGATCTCCACAAAGAAAAATAGGTCTCCACTTATAGTTTTCAGAATTTTATTTTGTAGTAAGCAATGCTACTGAAAGGAAAGTGAAATATCAATTGGGGTGGGTAATTGCATACCTCAAGAAATATTAACACATCTTATCAGGATGAACCCTCAAAGTCACTAAATTAATCTGCGTGCAACCCTCTGATAGCTATGGCACAGGACATGCCTAACTTAGGGCAGTGTGTGAAATATTTGTGCAGCATGAAAACAGTAACAAAGTCGAAACACCAAAAAATAAAAATCCCACACTAAATTTGAAAAATAGAGTCAATTTGAATAAACAGATCAACATCAAAATGACATTGTTCCAATAGGAGGAACCATATGAATTTTTAAATACACAAGTAGAAAAGGAACAAAGAACCAATGAAAGTCTATCGGAGCAGTAAACCGGGCCTTAGGTGTGATTTGAGGCTGACCAAAATGGAGCACAACCATATACAACAAGTGGACCGGTCCTGATGAAAAGTATGGAAGTCAAAAAGTTTGGAAATCTTTCTAAGTCCCAATCAGAAAGGGGCTACATCACTTTAGTGAAGAAAAGCACTGAAATTTCTTCCTAATGTAGGTAGAGACTTTATCACTTTTCGAGAAGACAAATTATACTCGGGTGGGCCACCGCTGAAATTGTAGGCGCTGTCATAGAACCAAAGTCTGGATACTTGAAAAATGTTGGCCCTCCTGGAGTTCTGCAGCCTTGCAGAGTTCTCAGTGAAAATTTGGGACTTAATGCCTCATTTTGAGTTTGGTGGTCCTAACGCGGGATGTACAAATTCCCATGGAAGGACACCACCACCATGGCATCCCCCCCCTTATTAATATGTTCCTGCCGGTCTGACCAGTAGAAACATTGTAATAGAGCGTCTCCGCTGGTCAGACTGGCGGGAACAGTGCTACGAGATAGCATTCAGCTCCCTTAAAGGAGCCAAGAGGTATCTCATAGCACAGAGGAGGCCGACCAGCACCCCTTGGAATGCGCATTCCGATGGTGCTGGGCAGGGGGGCCCTGCATTGCCCATGCCATGGGCATGGGCAGTGCAGTAGCCCCCGTGGCTCCCAGCACACCCTCACCACCAGCCTTTCTAAGCCGGTGAAACCGCCATGGAAAGGCTGGTGATGAGGGGAGTTGTCATCAGCCAAACGGTGCTAAGTTCAAACGCTGCCTTTGCTGAGTGCAACTCAGAGAGCCGTCACCATGTCAGGAACCATGTTCCCAGTGGGGACAGAGGCCCCCCTGGCAAGCCCGCCTGCCCAAGGGTTGTAATTGGGTGTTCAGGCTGTCCGGAGTGCAGTGGTCTGACCGTCAAAGTGAGTGTGGCGGTCCTCAGACTGCCATACTCCTAAGGAGTCCCTTAATTGTTTTTTCAGGGACCCTTTGTAGAAACAAAGCGGAAAGTCAGTACAAATCCCTGGAACTGCCAGATGGATAGTTTTTCTGGCAGGTGCCACTGAGAGTTTGGAGCTCAGATGAAAACATTTTCAAAAGTTTTCTTATATTCTTCTGGTTGCCAAACAACCACAGGAGCACACTTCTAAGGTCTCCAGGGCCTCAGTGAAAGCACTCAGGGAGTCAGGCAGAGGTCAACAGCAAAGTCCAGTCCAGGTCCAGCTGCTATTGGTCAGCTGGATACTTCAGGAAGAAAGGCTGCTTGCAGCTTGTTTTGTCCCCGTAGTCACAGAGGACGTTATACACCTGACACTAAGAGTCTACTTCTTTGTGCTGGATACAAGGAGGAGCAGGTCCAGTCCTTCAGGGCTTGTCTCAAGCCAAAGACAGCAGGTTGAGTCATCTTCTGATCTTTTACAACTCAACAAAGTGTTCTAAGGATTGTAAAGGGAGTTTCCACATTTGCGCATGACACCATCTAGTGGGTGGGGATGACTTTGGGTACTCCCTAATCATTAGGGTAAAATCTCCTAGGGGTAACCCTTCCCACTTTTTTCAGCACTTCCTGTTTGCCATACAGCAAACAATCTCACTGTACCCCTCACTCTCAAAATCAGAGATGGGGAGACCCTACTTCTCTTGTGTAGAGCATATGTGCCCAACCGGAGGTGTGGACAGGGTAATGAGCAGTCCCTTCCTCTATGATCTCTCAAAACCTGTTTTGGTGGCAGCTTCCCTTCCACTGTGTTTGGTGCCAGACTCACTATGAGAACAAAGGCTGAGACTTACCAAGTGCCACCTCACATTTGTCTTTGACACGGCATGCCCCTTTGAAGTTAGTAAAGTTCCTGAGTCCACCTTCACTCGTCTTCCTGCAAGGGGTACAAAATACCTTTCTACATCTACGCGGTTCCTCTGCTCTGGGAGCAGTTTTTAGACTTCTTTCACACCTCATCTTGCATCAGCAGGTTCGGGCAGGGTAAAGGTAACATTCTAAGACTTACATTTCCAATAAATGTATTAAAAATTTGACTTCACCATTACATTTGATTTTTATGAAATATAAAAGTAAGTATTTGAATGTAGTATGTAAGTGGTACATGTTAAACGTTATAGATTAAGGAATATAGGGCCAGTTGTATCAAAGTATTTTGCATTCGCAAACAGTGCGAATCACAAAATTCCCTTCCACTATGTATGAAAGACATTTGCAGTGTATTTTTACGGAATCGCTAAAATAGTGATTCCCAAAAAATGTGACTAGATTTATCAAATCGCAAATTGCGATTTGTAAATAAGAAATCGCTAATTCAACGTATGAAGCAGTCACAAATTGCGATTAGTCGTAAAAAAGGGATTTTGCATGTGTAATTTACCACAAAATGAAATCAGGTGGTAAACAGGTACAGCCTATATAAAGAGAAGCAGAATGCATCAGTCCTTTTCAACAACGGCTGCACTCTATGTCATAGCGAGGTGGATGAGGATCCAGGCAGGTTTGAGGAGAGGGAGGAGGAGACAGGAGCGCGTTTGCAGAGTGCGCATTAATGTCTTTGATCAGACAGAGGAGGAAATATTTGACAAGTACAGGTTGAACTTTGCCATGGTACTGGACTTAATAGCAGATTTACAACCCCAACTTCAGCGACACACACAGAGAACCAATTCCATACCCACTCATGTGCAGGCATTATGCTCCCTGCACCTCTTAGCCTCAGGAAGATATCAGAGGGTTATTGCAGCAGCTAGTGGTGTGTCTCAAAGTGCGCTCTCATGCTTCTTTAATGCATTCCTCAATGCTATGTTAACAAAACTTAATCTGCATTTAAAATTCTCCAACACCCCACAGGATTTGCAGCTAACTAAATATATTTTGTTCCAGGTAGCCCAATTTCCACATGTCATTGGCTGCATTGATGGAACATGTGGCAATCTGTCCACCATCTGCAACAGTGTATATCTACAGGAATCGAAAAAAATTATCTATTCAATTAACATCGAGGTCATTTGCAATGCCTCCCACATCATAATTGATTTAGTGGCCAGACACCCTGTTAGCACACATGATTCATACATCTTTAGGCACAGTCGAATGTCCACAAGACTTCTTGCTGGGGAGTTTGGTGAATGATACCTACTTGGTAATGTAACAGAGAACAATGCTGCATATTGTATAAGTGATGTCCCGGATAACAATAACTAATATCACACTCTTGTCATTCTAGGAGACAGTGCATATTCAGTGAAGTCCTTCATCCTGACACCATACCTTAATCCAGCCAGGCCAAGACAACGGTGATACAATGCGGCACATAGGAGTACCTGAAGTGTGATTGAGAGGACATTTGGCCAGCTGAAGAGTCGCTTCTGATGCCTGCATAAAAGTGGGGGCGCATTCCAATACAGTCCAGAAACCTCATGCAAGATTTTGGCCACATGTGCAATGTTGCTACAACAAGAGGCATACCAGTGGAATTCACGGGGATGGACTCTGATGAGGATGATGACCTCTTGCCACCCCTTCACCCAGCAGACGAAACCAGAGCAACAGATGGCATGCAAAGACGTGCTGAGATTAAGCGCAACAATTTCTGATGTAAGTAATGACAACACGACATTTTGTTTCTTTTTTTCTACAGGTATCACATTTATTGCCTTAACTTCAGGACAATTACGTGTGAATAGGACATAGGTATTCCAAAGAAAAAAATCAGTCCCCAATTACAGTGTCATACCATTAACATCATAGTATCAATGTATTGCGACAAAATATACAAGGCCCTGAACTTCTCCACATTACTTTTTATGTCCACGCACTCCGCTACAATGCTTAGTCATCTCAACTGCACATCTGGTTGAGGTTTCTGAGACAGTACTGGAACTGCGACGCCCAGGATCCATTACGGGGGCTGTGACACTGCTGAGGCTAGAGTGCTCCTCACTATCCCCACCGCCCAGATCGCTGTTTGCAGCACTCCGGGCTGTCTCCATTGTCTCCAGTACAATGGTGGCTTGTACCAATCCTCGTGCGACATCTCTACTGCAATGTGCCATTTTCACTTGCATGCCCACACACTTTGTGACAGCAAATCACTTTTCTTGATTATTTTCAGCCCCAGGGACCATGTCCCTTTACATAAAAAGGTGGCCCCAACTTTCTGCTTAGGTTGCGGCCAGCGAATCACAGCATTCCCGTTGGCATGCGCATTTGTGAATTAGCCGTGATAATCGAAAATGCGTCACAAAAGATCTAAGGTCCTAGATATACAAATGTATTTTCCCTTTAATATCTCGAAAACTACTGAACAAAATTACACCAAATATCAAAAAGCACAATCTGCGGAACAAAATCGATCTTTCTGCCAAATTTGGTGTAATTTCATCCAGTGGTTCGGGATGTAGTCGTGTTCAAAACTCCTACGGGAATTAACATGGGAAACACACTTTTTTGATCAAACCCCCCCCGGTTTCTCAGCCTTCACTTGATGGATCTCCCTGACATTTTCCTTTCCATGCACAACAAGAATCACTGGCAGACTTTATTGTGAACTTTTGTGAAGATTCGTTAAATGATGCCAAAGATATAGGCAAGTCAAAAAACGCTTTTCCTATGGAAACATGGTCCTAATTATAACTACCTACAGGCGACCACCAGTGGGTATGTATGTATATATATATATATATATATATATATATATATATATATATATATATATATATATATATATATAAAAATGCAAAAACTTCCACAGTGAAGACGCACACTCAGGAATTCACAAAAGCTAACAGTATTTATTAACACAACGCGTTTCGGCTGCCAAGCAGCCTCGTTCACGTTTATAATTCAACCAATGTGCACCAAGTTTAAATACCCACCAGGTATAAACATAGAAACAGGACTACATATCGTATTTTTGTATTGACATATTTATTAATTTTCTCAAATATTTTCTTTTGAGTATGGAAATAGATAAGAAATAAATAAAGCTCATTAAGTATGAATAAGTAGATAAATAAATATTCCTCAATATAAAAAAGATCATTTATCTCTTAGATGACAAATTATTAGATTATAAAATCATAAAAATCTAATTATGCTAGGTGGTAATCACTGTAAGTATAAATATACATATGTAAAAATATAAATACCGCTCATATATATTTCCTATAAATAATTATTATCTATTCTTCTTTTTTTACATATATAAAATATATAAACAGAGACCAATATCTAAATTTCATTCCTCTTACTAAAGACATTAAGATCCACATAGTATATATATTCTCTAAATCCATACCCACATTACCATACATTATCGCTATTTTTTTCCTCCATGGAATAGAAACATTTTCCTTTCCAAATCATTGTGCCAAAGCACAATCAACACTGTTTTTATGTATCCCATACCCTTGACACCCCGTGAAGGAACAAGCAAAAATGCAATCCGGAATCAGGAATCCATCCGGACCCCTCCATTCTGAAAAGACATAAATAAAATAAATACATTAAAATTATAATGAAAAATGAAAAATGGTAAAGAAAGCACTACTAATTACAATCTAACAGTACTACCAGATCTACCATACTATAAACCCTTCCATCATACTTAATTCAATCATCAAACAAGTGAGTATTGAGCTCCTCACCAATATTCAATCCTCCCGGTGTCTTAGTTTCCAAATCCACAATATATTTGGATTCTTTTGTACGTAAAGTCAACTCTCTATTGCCACCCCTATGGTGTAATGGCACATGTTCAATGCCAAAATAAGATAAAAAAGTAACATCAGAATTATGAAAGTCCTGAAAATGTCTGGCTACAGGATAGTGGGGATCTTTTGATGTAATAGCCCGCATATGTTCAAGAATATGTTTTTTCACTGCATGCTTTGTACTTCCCACGTACCACAAATGACAAGGACATTCCAGTACATAGATGGTAAATGGAGTACTACATGTTAGAAACTGCTTGATTTGTCTATTCGTCCCTGTTTTTTTTGTAGGATATTCATTTCTTACCACACTATCACGACAGGCTTTGCAGTGACCACAGGGAAAAAATCCTTGTAAATTGTGCTCCTTGACATGAGAAATGGGAGAAACATAATTTGATCTCAACATATCATGAAGATTACATCCTCTTCTATAAGTGATCAAAGGCCATCTCTGAATTTCTTTGCCTATAATTGGATGAGTCTTCAAAATATTCCAATGTTTAGAGATAATCTTTTTAATCTGTGTAGTATCCTCATTGTAGGTTAAGATCAATCTGATATCGTCATTATTCTCATTTTCCACTTTAACCGTATTATCAAAAAGAGTCTGGATCCTGTCAACCTTCTTGATTTTTTCAGTAGCTTTTTTGATTACCCAATCCGGGTAACCCCTTTGTTTGAACCTTATAACCATATCTTTCTGTTCTCGTTTGAATGCCTCATCCGTGTTACTTATTCGTTTGGCCCTCAATAGTTCCCCATACGGGATACTCCATTTAGGTTTATCGGGATGTCCACTAGTAGCATGCAATAAACTATTTCCTGCTGTATCTTTTTGAAAAAGTTCAGTATGAATCATCTTGTCTTTGATCTTAATTTTAGTATCCAAAAATTCAATAGAAGAATGGATAATGTTATATGTTAATCTGATATTATAATCATTGTCATTGAGTTTCATAATAAACTGTATAGCCTCATTCTCAGATCCTTTCCAAATTATAAACAGGTCATCAATATATCTGAGCCACAATGTGGCCTGATTAATTTCAGGATATTTATCTTCATCTTTGAAAATTTCTTCTTCCCACAGGCCCCAAAACAGGCAAGCAAAACTGGGAGCAAAACAAGTTCCCATTGCGGTCCCAAGGACCTGTTTGTACAACTTACCATCAAATAAAAAAATATTATTTGTTAAGCAGTATGTTATCATTTCGATGATCATATCAGTATGTGCTGAATATCTTAAAGATCTTGTATGTAAGAAATGTCTACATGGTTGTATGCCCTTCTCGTGATCAATGATGGTATATAAAGAGTTCACGTCTAGGGATATGAGTAAAAAATCCTCTTCCCAAATAATGCCTTCCAATTTGCCTAAAAAATCCTTAGTATCCTGTACATAGGAGGGTAAATTCATGACAAAATCCCTCAAGAAAAAGTCCACATATTTAGACACATTTTCCAATGCATTACCGCATGAGGACACTATTGGTCTTCCCAGAGGATTAACTCTATCCTTGTGGATTTTAGGGAGAATATATAATGTAGGTAGCTTAGGGAAATCCTTTTTCAGGAAGCAATATTCTTCCCATAATAGAAGACCCTTATCTTTCCATTCTGCTAGAAGATGCCATATTCCTGTAATGCTGTTAGCATGTACATCTTTGGTCACGACTTTATAAAATTGTGTATTCGTCAATTGTCGCATAACCTCATCGATGTATCTTTGTCTCTTCCAAAGTACTATATTTCCTCCCTTATCTGCTGGACAGATAATAGTATCACCATCTTCCACTAATGATCTAATAGTTTCACTCTGATTATATGTCATATTGTTTTTACCTCTAGGTTTAAACCATGTCCGATGTCGAAAGTGTGTCAACCCCTGGACTGCCATATCTTAAAAGGTATCAATACTGTCATGATTCATATTTGGAAAAAATGACGACTTAGGTTTAAAACCAGACGTAAATGTACGATCATATGTAACACCCAACTCATCTAAAGTCTGATATAGATTCTTTTCATTAATCTGTATACTATGATCCTGTTCTAACTCATGAAGGGTTAACAAGGTGTCAACATCACTAATAGATAAAACATGTTCAGCACTGTCATTACTCATAGATGGTTCCAAACAGTTACCCGCATTCCCTTTCAATTTAAACCATTTTTTAGTTTCAATTTTCTAATAAACTTGAACAGGTCAATGCGAATTTCGGCATAATTAAATCGTGCAGTAGGGCAAAAGGAGAGACCTAAACATAACGTTTTTTTGTCATCCTCAGTTAACCTCAGGATTTTCATAATTCTGATGTTACTTTTTTATCTTATTTTGGCATTGAACATGTGCCATTACACCATAGGGGTGGCAATAGAGAGTTGACTTTACGTACAAAAGAATCCAAATATATTGTGGATTTGGAAACTAAGACACTGGGACGATTGAATATTGGTGAGGAGCTCAATACTCACTTGTTTGATGATTTAATTGAGTATGATGGAAGGGTTTATAGTATGGTAGATCTGGTACTACTGTTAGATTGTAATTAGTAGTGCTTTATTTACCATTTTTCATTTTTCATTATAATTTTAATGTATTTATTTTAATTATGTCTTTTAAGAATGGAGGGGTCCGGATGGATTCCTGATTCCGGATTTCATTTTTGCTTGTTTCTTCACGGGGTGTCAAGGGTATGGGATACATAAAAACAGTGTTGATTGTGCTTTGGTACAATGATTTGGAAAGGAAAATGTTTCTATTCCATGGAGGAAAAAAATAGCGATAATGTATGGTAATGTGGGTATGGATTTAGAGAATATATATACTATGTGGATCTTAATGTCTTTAGTAAGAGGAATGAAATTTAGATATTGGTCTCTGTTTATATATTTTATATATGTAAAAAAAGAAGAATAGATAATAATTATTTATAGGAAATATATATGAGCGGTATTTATATTTTTACATATGTATATTTATACTTATAGTGATTACCACCTAGCATAATTAGATTTTTATGATTTTATAATCTAATAATTTGTCATCTAAGAAATAAATGCTCTTTTTTATTTCAAGGAATATTTCTTTATTTACTTATTTATACTTAATGAGCTTTATTTATTTCTTATCTATTTCCATACTCAAAAGAAAATATGTAAATACAAAAATACGATATGTAGTCCTGTTTCTATGTTTATACCTGGTGGGTATTTAAACTTGGTGCACATTGGTTGAATTATACACGTGAACAAGGCTGCTTGTCAGCCGAAACGCGTTGTGTTAATAAATACTGTTAGCTTTTGTGAATTCCTGAGTGTGCGTCTTCACTGTGGAAGTTTTTGTATTTTTTATAAATAATTAACCGGAGTGCTCTGCCGGTTGTGACGCACCACCCCTCTAGGGCCTTCAGGAGCCCGGTTGTGAGCATTTTTGTTGTTGAATATATATATATATATATATATACATATACACACACATGACTGTACACATATATAGTTACCAATACAACAATGTCGGCGATGACTGCCTCTTTAAGTGTGATCCAGTGAATGCACTGGTAGGAGAGGTTCCTCTACCTTTATAACGGTACCTTCACATCCCTCGTGAGATATGATCAGTGCAACATCGAAAGCAGATAACATATGAACTAAAATGTAATTAACATTTCATATGTATGGAATGCCCTTCTCTATGAGGATAGGCACAATGAAAACATTAATGTGACTCTTTAAAGCTGACATAGATGTTGTGACTAACCATACTGTTACCACAATCTAGTCCAGTACTAATGTTATTGTACTGACAAATGGCTTCCAACACAGCATGCTGACACTCTACACGGTGTGGTCTCCTCAACCTGGAAAAACAAAGACTATGGTTTAAAGCAAGCCAATCTGTCATCCAACCGGATACCAGCCCATAGATCCAGTCCATACATCTTAAGGGGCTCAACTCTTGCTCTGCGGCGGTACGTCTGACAACTGCATCAAAACAGAGATAGGAACAGGTTCACATTGACATGGAGAAATAGCTGGTTAGAAAAGGCACTGGAAGGACTTAAAATATTCAAATGAAATGGCGTGCAGGTCTAGTACTGGACAAAGCCTGACACTTGAGCACATGATTTGTCCTCACCAGATTCAGGACAGTCTTATCTAGTTGGAAGGAGTGTGGTGGGTTTTGAAGACGCTGGTACAGACTCCTTTGGTATGCATGGTATGATTCATTCATCTCTTTTTTTTCTAATCAGGATAGTTTTCCTTGTTCTAAAAATAGACTTTTCTCCTATTCTTCCAGACGCTGAGCAGCCCAAGGCAGACCAGGAAAAACGAGCAACGGTGCAACAGGTACACCCGAAATACCAGCTTTTGTTGCTAAGTGGCTACAGAAGTCATCTGCTGGCTGAAGAAAAGTATTGAAATAAACAATCACCATTGTTTTTGACACTTCTAGAAGACATACATTTTTGCCTCATGCCATAATCAAAATATTCTCAGGTGTGTGGAAACAGTTGGAGTTTATACAAATAGTGACGGTGATTATGTTTAATTTCAATGTTTAAGTGTGGCCTTAAGCAGCAAAGACATAAAAAAATACAAGCAGCAGAACATAACAGACGCGCCTCTCAAGCACCGATGTCAACAATTGAAGCATGTACAACTTTGTAAAGCAGATAAATGCTACTGCTGGGGGTAGGAACACTCCTAAATTTGGTTTAAAGAATGATAGTGGTGATGTAGGAAATCAATCTTTTCGCCATGTTTGTCTAGTTCCTTTGTATTTTTGAACTCTAGACGCTGTTTTTTTTTGTGTTCAGAGAAGCTGGGGCATACTGATTAGATACTAGATGTAAAAAGCAAGCAAATGTTTGAGAACGTTGCCCAACTCTGACTGTCTAGTGTAAGCTTGCTGCAGATATTTGCCTCAATCGCATCTAGAAACGAGCATTGGCAAATGTTATAGTTCCGGCGTTGGCTGCCGGCCTTCGGCAATTGTTGTTTTGCCATGGTTTTTGCAAAATGTTATTGATGTGGGAATAGCCTGAGCCCTCACCAATCTAAAAAAAAAAATGCTACTGGCAAAATACTTTTTTTTGTCTAAAAACAACACACATTTCCATAGTACTCCCTAGCACTGAAGGGAGCTACTTTGTGTGTGGATGTGTTCCTTGTGAAAGGGAGGTGCGCCCTTATTGTAGTGAAGTCAGTCATAGGCTGAAGTGGTTTGATAAATTGCCTCTTAATGCAGGCTAGAATGGGTGGTTGACAAACTAGACTAATGTATGAAGCCTGGCTGAAACCTCTATAAGTAACTGGGCTATAAATAAAACATTAATAAAAGGAAGGAAGTCAAAAGAAAGAAAGAAGGAAGGAAAAATAAGACACAACAAAAGAATGAAGAGAAAAAAGAAAAAAGAAGTAAAAGAAAGAACACAGGAGGAAGAAAAGTAAGAAGAAAAGAGGGAAGAAGAAAAGAAGTAGAAGAAGGCAGGAATGCAAGAAGGCAAGAATGGAAAAAAGAAAAAATAAGCAAAGAAGGCAAGAAGGAAAAAGAAAGAAGGAAGGAAAAAGGAGAAAAGAAGTAAAAAGAAAAGAAGGAGAGAAGGAGTAAAGGAAAGAAGGAAAAAGGGAACAACGTATGAACAAGGAAAAATAAAGAAAGAAAGAAGAAAGGAAAAGAAAGAAGAAAGGAAAAAGAAGGAAAGAAGGAACATGAAAGAAAGAAAGAAAGAAAGAAAGAAAGAAAGAAAGAAAGAAAGAAAGAAAGAAAGAAAGAAAGAAAGAAAGAAAGAAAGAAAGAAGGAAAAGAACACAAGAAGGAAAGAGAAGGTAAGACGGAAAAGGTAAGAAAGGATGGAAAGGAAGGAGAGGGGAAACAGAATGGAGAACAAAGGGTAGAAAAAAGAAATAGGAAAAGAAAAGATGGAAAAACAGAAGAGCAAAAGGAAGTCAAGAAGGAAAAAGAAAGGAGGGAAAAGAAAGAAAAACGAATTTGAAAAAAGGAGAAGGAAGACAGGAAGAAAAGGGCCGACATGAGAAAGAAGGATGGATAAAGACAGAGAGAAGAAAAAAGAAAAAAGAAAAGATGGAAGAAAAATAAAGAAAAAAGGAAAAAGAAAGAAAGAAAGAAAGAAAGAAAGAAAGAAAGAAAGAAGAAAAATAAGGCAAGACCGAAAGAGGTGGCAAGGAAGAAAGAAGGCAAGAAGGAAAAGAAAGAATTAAAAAGACAAAAAGAAGGGAAAAAAGAAGGAAAAAGAAGGCTAAAAAGTGAAAAAACAAAGAAAATGGAAAAAGAAAAAAGACAAGAAGGAAAAGAAAAAGAAAAAGGAACGAAGGAAGGAAGGAAAAATGAAGAAGGAAAAGATATGAATATAAAGCAGTAGAAAGAAGGAAAGAAGCAAAAAGAAATGGGAACGAAGGAAAGAAGGAAAGAAGGAAAATGAAGGAAGAGGAAAGAAAGAGAAAATGGAGAAAAAGGAACTGGAAAAGGAAAAATTGAGAAAGAAGGAAAAAAGAAGGAATGAAGGGAAAAGAAGGAAAAAGAAAGAAGCACAATGAAGAAATGAAGGAAACAGAAAGAATGAGAAAGGAGAAAAAAGTAAAAAGTAAAAAGCGGATAACTCAGTACAGAACAGTTTCAAATGGACACAATCTGGTACGCTGTAAAATAAGATCAGCCAGAAAAGTAAAACATTCCAAAAGGAATTTACAACAGCAGTGGGAGGAGATAGGATCCGATGTTATGTGCATTTGTAAAGTGTAGTATCTCCCAGATAGCGTATCCTGGCTCTGAGTAGGTGTGTGTGTGTCTAGCCCCACCGATGGTATGTTGGTTAATTAAAATGGCAGGTCTTCAGCTTCCTGTGGAATTCAAGAAGAGCGGCTCCCTTCACATGGTCACCCAGTGAGGAGCTGAAATCACATGGTGGCAGAAAAAAACAAGCTGAAAACCACTGTAAACAGTGGGCTTCCAGTTCATTTATGGAAGCTGTAAGCAGCCGATGTGCATAAAAGGTGAGAAAACACCCGAGGACAGCCAAGATGACCCTTTGTTTTTTTTGTTTTATTTGGTGGGTTTGTGGGGGGCTTGGTGAGGGGCAGATTGCCTCCTAGTTAGCTCTTGGCACCAGACTCCATCCCATCCAAAGCCCCCACCCCTCCTCACACAGTGAAAATATTTTGTAAGTTGCCAGGTATGCTACATTGACTTGTGCAGTCATCTCCAGTTTGCTGTTGACAATTATTCTGAGGTTCCTGGAATGGGTTCTGGGAGTGGGTGTGGGTCCAAGTTTTACTGGCTACCAGTTGGAGTTCCATGATGAAGTGTTCTTTTCGAAGATCACTACTGTTTTGTTCCTGTTGGGCTTCAGACAGTTGGCTTTCATCCACTTAGCAACTTCCATCATGCAGGCAGTGAACTTGTTTCTTGTGTTGATGGGTCTTTTCCGAGAGGGAAAGTATGAGTTACATGTCATCTGCATAGGAGAGGATGTTGATGTTGTGAGCACAGATGACATTGGCCAGAGGGATCATGTATAGGCCCTGGCGTAGAACTCCGCTCTGCCAACAGAGATTGTGGAATTGAGGCACTTCATCTATGCATTTAGGAGGGTGGGGTTGAGCGATGAACCTTGAGGGACTCCGCCGATGAGTTTGCAGGCTTCTGAGGAGTAAGGTGCCAGGCTGACAGCTTGTGTTCTATCCATTCAGGAGGTGCAGATCCAGCAGAGAGCGAGTCCCTAGATGTCAATCTCCTGCAGGCGCCTAATGAATGCGGGCGTGAGACCATGTCATATGATGCAGAGAGTTCCAGGTGAACGTGGGCTGCCATGTCTCCTTTGTCAAGGATCATACTGAGGTCATCTGTGGTGGCAATGAGTGCTGTTTCTGTACTGTGGTTGGCCTGAATCCAGTCTGTGTGACATCAAGGAGCTGATGGTTGGTGAGGCGACAGTTGATTAGTTTATCAAAGACCTTTGCCATGCATGGTTGGACAGAGATGGGTCTGTAGTTGGAAAGTGTGGCTGGTTCAGAAAATGTGTTTTTGAGCAGGAGCATGGCCATGGCATGTTTCCACGTGTCAATAAAGGATTTGTGGATGAGTGTTAGAGCTTCAGTGATTGGAAGAAGTCATTTGGGGAAAGTGTGGTGGGAGCAAGGGTCAGATGGAGCCCCCGAGTGGATGGTCATCATGGTAGCACCTATTTTGACAGTGGTCACAGCAGATAATGAGGTCATGGTTTATTCATCGGTCTTGATGGGAAGTTAAGTTGCAACAATAACGGGGTACAATTGAGGTTCAAAGCTGCTGTTTGATGGGGGTGATTTTGTTACAGTGGACTTCTGAGAACTTGTTACAAAGATCTTGTGAGGTGAGGATGTTGCTGGAGGTGCCATGAGGCATGGTGAAATCTTTGATGATGGCAAAGATTTCCTGGCTGCTGTTAGTGCTGACGTCGTTGCAATCTGCAACAGCTGTGTACTTGGCGTTACGTATCTACTGATGGAAGTGTCTTATTTGAAGATGCCTTTATCTGTGATGTCTTGACTTGTTCTCCATTTGTGTTCTGGTTGCTTGTAGTGACCTTTTGTCCTCCTGCACTCCTATGTGTACCAGCTGACCTGTAATAAGGCTCTTACTTTCGGGGGAGGGAAGGTGTCGGTGCATGCAGTGATCTAGCTGTTGAGTTTTTTGATAGCCTACAGCAAGCCTCTGGTGTGCTCGGGCCAATGCTCATAGATGGTGGAAACCCACTTCTCTTTTAAGATGCTTTTCCAGCTCTGGCGGGCATTTGCTGTGGTCCCTATGGTGGCAGGTCTGTGATAGTGAAGGATTGGTATCCTGAAACTGACGAGGCCATGGTCTGTTCAGGTCGTAGTGGCTCCCTTGTCAATTGTGATGTTGCTGATTGAGGAGAAAATTGTATTGAATGAGTGTCCGACTGTGTGGATGGGTTGGTGGTGTGCTGGGTGAAGACACAGTTTGCAAGGTTTTCTAGAAGGGCCATAGAGTTTGGATTGGCATGGTCTTCTAGGTGAAAGTTGAGGTCTCCAAGGAAAATGAAGTTGCTGACTGATGAGGAGGGGTGAGAAGAAGTCTGTGATGTTGCAGGCAAAATTGATGCAGGGTCCAGGTGGTCAGTATACAAGAGTTCCAGCCAGGGAGAAGTTGGCTGTGATGAGTATCTTGAACATGAGGTGTTCAATGTAGATGGTGGGCCTGTGTACATAGGTGGTTCAGCTGATGGTATCTTTGAGTATGATAGTGACTTCACCTCTGGGCTTGTGCTGATGGTTTTGCCGAACTGCCTTGCAGCCAGTGGGGCTGGCGGTGGTGATGCCTGTTGCCAAGGTTGGGTTTAGCCATGTTTGGGCTCGGAGCAAAGTAGGTCCGGTATCTCCGTGGCATGTTTGGTGACTAAGGGGTGAAAAATATGGATTGTGGCCTGTGTTCACATCAGAAGCATCCTATCATGACACCAGCCTCTCCACACAAAGGCAACACTAAAGTAAGTCTAAATTAAAAACAAAAACTCTGGCACTGAACTGAGCTAGCTGGTGTGTGAATGTGCTGCTTGCGTAAGAGCAAAATGCATTTATTCAAAGTGAAGTTAACCAGTAGTTTAAGTAGTCTGAACCCTTGCCCCAGGCCGTATGCTGTGGTGGTGGGGGGGACAAAATATGAGTGACACACAGCAGACCAATGGAGGAAGAGAGGTGCCTCAAAGCCCCTCTATGTAAGTATATTATACATACTTTAGTAAAATCAAAAGCTGCTGGCTAACGCCAGACCTAAAATCTTAACTTGTATCAGCACGTTGGTGCAAAAGGCAGTGCTCAAAAGAAAAGGAACCTATTTTGGCAATTTAAATGCCACATACGCACACACAAAAATTATGGGGATCTGCACAGAGTTCAAATATAAAATGAAGGCTTTTATTTTAATATAATTTAGATTTTTTCTTAGAGAGTGCCTTGAGATTAGAGTACATATATGTAAAGGTATCAAGGTAGTGCTGTTCAAAGCCTGCTGACCCAATTAGTACCCTAGATGACAGTGCAGCTTGCAGGGACTCTTGCCATCGCTTTTGTTCCTAAAGATGACAAGGCATTAAAGGGTCATAGGTCAGACTGCCGAGGGTGAAGAAGACAGTTTTAAACATCTGAGCAGCCAGGACTTCAATGATCAACTGAGGAAGAATGTCTTGAAACGAAATGCATTTTCCAAATGTCAAGAAGAATAAGTGATCTTTCTGAACTTTCTGGCCTTGACAAAGTTTTTCTCCTGTCTCAAAGGAAGCTCTGTAGGTTTCCACAGGGAAGAGCCCTGGGCCGGAAAATCGTGTCTGCCACATCTTTGTGTCTAGTCATGGCATTAGTTAAAGGAATTGTGGTGCCATACCTGAGCAATGATCTATCTTAATAATAGCTGCCTTAAAGTAAATACATTGCCTTGACCCCTGACAGTACTCTTTAGAGCAACTTCACAACAGGGAAGCCTGTGTGACACACCTGGAGCAAGGTCCTCCTACTGCTCAAACAAGCAAGTGCCATGCACAGGCTCCCTGGTGGGAAACATAATTGTATGCAGGGGCAGGCCAGTGTAATTAATGTAATGCAGTTACTATTAGGGTAACTACATCACCCAACCATAGCCAGTGCAATCAGCACGATTTATTAATTCCTTGCATTCCTCACTGCACAGAATGAGTAATTTTATGCTGCCTGGCATTCTACCTTTTTTATTTCAATGCAGGCAGATGCAAAATCAGCTGAAGTGGGCAGAATAACCCAGTTTTGCATCTACTTACCATGGACTTAATACAAGGAATATACCCACACCCCTTTAAAAGCACATTTAATCTGGGGATAAATAGTGGATCACCATCACAGAGTACTCCTATGTTCAAGCTATCAAAATACAATAAACTTGCAATAAATAAATAGTATAGCTGCCACCTCACCTGACTTAGGACCAGAAGGCGCTTTCTGTGACCCCTGAATACACCATCAAGGTCAGTGGCCTGGGAAATATGATTGTAATTTTAAGACTCCTCCAAATTAGCATTTAATCACTTTGCAGCATGCATGTCCTCCCCGCCGTTACTTTTTACGGAAATATCCTTCCAAAACGACCTCCGTTTCTGTACGTATTACCAAGCCTCTTACGAGTGAAATTGTACCAATTTATTATACAGCGATCAATCGTAATAACTTCTCCGTAGACTCCCTATAACTCCCCCATCTAACAGAGAGAACATTTCCAACATCACTTTCCCTTTTCTTCCCCCATCTTTAATTTTTATCACCACTTGCTTTTCCTCCCTAAACTGTGACAGGTTTTTTGAGCTCTATTTTCCTTTTGTCTTTTATTCCTCAGGAGACATTTACAAATCTAGTCTCCGAACAGAACCTTTCTTGCCTGAAATGTAGTCCTGCATTTGCATTGCCAATAACTCGCAGAACAAATAAATGACTCCTCTCTGGTAGAGCAACCTGCTCTTCGATTTACTTTATTATGGATGTTCCAAAACATTGTGCTTTTTTGTTTGTATTCTCGCGGGAAATCAGAGGTGGAAGCGTTTACACGTATCCTATTAGCCAGTGTTTGTGTGATATTTTTGAAATGCAAAGATTCCCTGGTTCGGCTGCTTATTTTGCATTTTGACATCAATTGTTGTGCACATAGAACATGATGTCCAATTGATCCGCCTGCTGGCATCCTCCGCACCGACGTTGGTCTTATCACTTTTCTACTTGGTCTGATAATCATCACATAGTGCTGATAAGGTGAGACATGATAAATTAGACCACAAAGGGTTGTTTATCAAGTTAAATTGAATATTTGCTGGAGGGGTATACAGTTCTCTTCCCAACTCTCAACACTTACACTTCACTGTATTTTTCATTTCAGCATATACACAGCACAGGAACATTATACAAATACATATCCCAACAGAAATAGAGGTAATCCAAGACCGAAGATAAAGGAAGAGGTTGACACAATACAAACATTGTGTAAGAAAAAAACAGACCTCGAATCACAACTAAAATGTACCCACAGCCAGAAAACTGATTTTTTTAAAGGTTGGCATAATGCATAGGATGGCACCAATTATAAAAATTAGGACATACTATGAAAAAAAACGTCACTAGACTTCCAAATACCAGTGTTTACTACCTATCAATAGACTGTTTAAGAACCTTCCCAGCAGACACAGAAGCTATGTTATGGTAATTATTTTTCTTAAACTGTATGCAGAGCCTAATTATCCAATATCTAACATGTAACAAGAAGTAGCCTCTAAAAAGAATCAAAAACATGACAGACACGAAAGGTAAACCTGAAAGGAAAGCAGAAATATTTAAGACAGTTCCAGCGCACAGGTTAGAAGACAATGAGTTCCAGACCTTGGTAGGTGTTATGGAAATTGACCATCCCCCAAAGAGGTGATTAGATGTCTGTGAAAGATTACTGGGACAGTAAGGAGTGAATTCAGTACATTAGCTTTTTTCACAAAGGTCCAAACTTAAAAGGCATTTCTGGAATGAATGAGCATCCACTGAAAGCAAGCATGCATGGGACATATGTTCCTGCCTGAAAATGCAAGTAATGAATTGGGAAGATGTCTTTAGAAGCAATTGTAGGCAATGGAGGAGTTTTCAGACACTAACAGGTAAATGGAATTAGCATAATCAAGTATGGAGAATAAATTTGCATTAATTACTGTTATGTGAAAATTTGCATCAATGAATGGCGAAACCTTTCTATGCATGCACAGCTGGGCGAGACAAGCAATTGTTACTCTCTCTAACCTAGGTGCTCATGGATAAAGCAGACTTGCTAAAGATCAGCCAGAATTGTGGGCAAGATGTTTTGGTTGATGGCATAGAAGGCTGCTGGAAGATCTAGTTGGATCAGAGTCCCAATGCTCAGGCTGTTGACAAGGCTCCGGAGGTCATAAAGGGCTAACAGCACAATTACCTGGCTGCTGTGGCCAGCCGAAAAGTCCACTTTAAAGGCATCATATGGACTTCTGTCTTCTGAGAAGGGCCACCTATGTCAGAAGCATCACCACAAACAGCAGACATGAGCTAGGACAGAAAGTACTTAAATCAACTGGACACAATCAAGTGTTTTTTTTATAAGTGGGTTAACCACAGTGACCTTCCATCTCCCTTGGGCAATACCCTAGCCGAGTGGTTCTTAACCTTTTTGCCTATTGTGGACCCCCACTTAATCATTACTGCAATCTAGGAACCCCATCGAGTCACCACTGGAAGTCATGAACCCTGGCCAAAGCATCTTTGATGATTTAAGCCAGAAAATTATTCATCAAATAAATACACAAATTATGAAATCGTTTATTAAATCCACAAAGAATGTAACACAAATCAAAGTTTTAATTGTAATGAAAAGTTTCGATCTGTCTTAAGTTCAATTGAGACCACTGATCGTCCCTACTATTGTCTTTTCAATGCAATTGCACTGCTATCATGACTCAAACTGAGGATACTTACTTTCTTTTTAGCCTCTAATTTCAAATTCCTAAACATTTACATAATGTTCTAAAACGTTCAATTTTACATTTTGCATCTATGTATACGCTTTAAAAATCTACTAATATAGTTTCATTTTCTAAGCAGAAGCCCTGATTAGTCTAAGCCACAAGATAAGAACCACTGCCCTACAACAACAAACTATTAAATGATAGTTTATTCCTGTAATCAGTCAACCACAGTTTCAGAAACATGACAGGACAAAGTTTTTGTAAAAACAAGGATAAGTACAGAGCTTTCTTTGCAATCATCATGACATGAATCAAGTCGTCATATCCTGGTTGGTAGATCTGCGGCTGTGCTCTTAATAGGACCCTGGTATTTGATTTATTTAATCTAATGCGCACTCTCAAGTCAGTGGCCTAACGAAAGTGGATGGGGACCCCCTGCATAGAACACCCCCTCTCCTTGGACTCACTCAGGCCAGTTGCTGTGCTGAGGGGCCCCCTGGAGATCACCCCCCCTAATACCGGGGGCTGTGGGGGCCTTTGTTACGCCAGTGTCTCAAATATGTTTATCTGAGACACTCATTATGGATGACTCCGTGAATTCCTACTCCTAGTAACTAGCGATTCTTCCAGAAGCACCAAAAGCAGCACGTTATTCCTCATTAATATAAAAAACGTATAATTCGAGCTATTTATCACACGCAATATGTAATGATAGTCAAGGTATCACATTTAACAGGTGCAATCAGTAGGCATTCATTAGGTGCAATAGATATTGCACCAGCACTGGGACACTCACAGTCAGGGTGCTACTGATGACGCAGAAAAAGAAGGTCCGACATATATTCATACATATCGTGTAATTAAAACATATAGGGGGTCATTTCGACCCTGGCGGTAAAAACCGCCAGGGCCACGAATGACGGAAGCACCGCCAACAGGCTGACGGTGCTTCCTGGCCCATTCTGACCGCGGCGGTAAAGCCGCGGTCAGAAAACCGGGTCCGGCGGTTTCCCGCCGGATTTCCCCCGGCTGGGCAAATCCGCCAGGGCAGCGCTGCAAGCAGCGCTGCCATGGGGATTCTGACCCCCTTCCCGCCAGCCTGTTTCTGGTGGTGTTCACCGCCAGGAACAGACTGCCGGGAACGGGTGTCCTGGGGCCCCTGGGGGACCCTGCACTGCCCATGCCACTGGCATGGGCAGTGCAGGGGCCCCCTAACAGGGCACCAGCATGCTTTTCACTGTCTGCTTAGCAGACAGTGAAAAGTGCAACGGGTGCAACTGCACCCGTCGCACACCTGCAACACCGCCGGCTCCATTCGAAGCCGGCTTCAGTGTTGCAGGCCGCCTTCCCGCTGGCCCGGTGGGCGCTAACAATGTTAGCGCCCGCCGGCCCAGCGGGAAGGTCAGAATGGCCCCAGCGGTCTTTCGACAGCGGAGCGGCCATATGCCGCCTGCCAGAGTAGGAATGAGGGCCATAATGAAGTGTGATTTTAGTAAAGAAAATAATGTACGAGGGAAATTGTGCCCTCGGGGTAGTTCGCCATCATTGTAAACGAGCTTTATTAATCATGAAGTATTGAAAATGTAGTAATCCGTCATAATTGCAAATGTATGCCATGATTTCTTGTTTGAAGCTGTTTTGCTTAGCTTAAATTTAGTAGAGGTTTTGGCCTAGTTGCCTGGTCTCAAATTCTAACTGCGTGGCTTTTCCTTGAACTAATGAAACATATATTCTTGTTTAAAGTTGTATTTTTCCAGCAGAGATGACTAATACACTTATCTCCAAGGTTTCGTACTAGGCCGGTTTCATCCCCTTTGATACAAGGTCAGTCTCTGCAGGTGCGGCCAATGAAGGTACAGATAGTAAAATAATTGGCAAACCATGTTACAATTTGTGTTCCAGGGCTCCAAGGACAATGTATGCATAAATGAGAGCTAGTAAAAAGACAATTTCATTGGATAATTTGAAGCCAACCTATGAACCCTCCAATGGAAGACCCTGCAGAATTTGGAATGTTCCTTACTTAAACCCACTGGACAAAGAGAAGTCAGCCATTTTCCTTGATGCCAGTTTGAAGCCAGATGCCAGACTCCATTTTGGACGATACCCTGATGCCCTTTTTTCTATCTGAGAGAAAGAGACTTTAAGAATTCTCACCCTAGAGACTTTAACTTTGATTTGCCCCGTCTTGCCCATGCAGTAACTTTGCCCCATTCTCCTTGCCGCTGCAAGGAAACTTGCTCTTAACTTTGCCCCTTTTAAACCTGCCCCATGCTGATCGAACCGGTACCTGAGGGACGAAGACTTTTCTTGAATGCTGTTTGTATTTGGTAAATATGAAAGGATAAATTTATTGTGCATTGTGTTTTTCCTTTTAGGTACCAACTGCTATTTTGATAGGGTCCTAGCTAGAAGTTTTCCAAATTTGTGTTGACTAAATTCGTTTTGTATGAAGCCCCACATGCCAATGCTAATTAGAGGTTAGTTGAGGTATTCATTCGATGTACCATGCTAATTTGAAATCTTGTTATGCTGACCAATGTATGAAATTAGTCAAATACAGTTAGTCATATTAGTGATTTGCAT
Source organism: Pleurodeles waltl (assembly GCF_031143425.1). NCBI lineage: Eukaryota > Metazoa > Chordata > Amphibia > Caudata > Salamandridae > Pleurodeles > Pleurodeles waltl. The sequence goes on from NC_090448.1 coordinate 1,131,791,665, forward strand.
TGCCATAACTGAGTGTATCATTATTCAGATTTTGCGTAGATTGCGTTTCTTCCGCCGTTATGGACGGCCAGTAATGTTCATATACATATATCATTTGGTTTTGAGACTTATATACATCGTGCTAGCTTTGTTAATATAAGAAAATAAATTCACTAACTTTTAATAAACTGGTGTGGTTATTCATGACTGAAAGGTCATGGTGCGCCGAAATACCAACTGTTATTGATTTTGATGTGCTATATTGATCTATTAATTGAGTATTGATTACCGATTGCAATAGTTATCGATTATTGATCTGAGTGACCCGACTATTCTAGGATGAGGAAAGCCCGACTCAGTTAAAAGATTCACCGACCTCCAACGTGTCCAGGTACAGGTAATTTATAAGGGCTGGACGCGTTATCAGTAGGTGGTAGCAGAGATTGATGGTTTAGCCCTTTGGGACCCCATCCGAGCAAAAGACGGAGTTAAGTTAGAACTTTCTTTGATAAAACAAGTTGGAGGGATGATGATGCCCTAAGTCCCCAATGACTTTCCCGGGATCTCGGAGCTTGCGAATGAAGGACATGGAGGTGTGAGAATGGTTTCGGCGTTTCTAGTGATGGTATGAGAGAAGTTAGGGTTTCGCGCTTGCACAGCTTATTGCCGCAGATTAATTGAGAAGTTTGTGAGGATTTTAGGGGGTTAAAAGATATTAGAGGAGTGTTACTCCAAAAGTGTGAAAGTAGGGAAGTCGTCGACTTCACATGTGTGTAGCCCTTTGAGCAGAAAAATTGTCCACGTGGTTGTTGATGTTGAGACGGGCCCTGCGAGGTCAAGAGACTCCGGAGTATGTTGAAAAGTGTATGAGACACTTGTTTGATGTTGTGATCTGGTCGGTTTAATAGGTTGATCGGGTATGGTCAACAAGTCGGTATGAATTCCGAGGAATGAAAGAAAATTTCAACTTTGAGATTTGACGAATTCTAAAGTGCACTAGAATAGTTCATTGATCAGTTGAGAGTAAAGTTTGCGGGTCAAATTTTGCTTGCGAAAGTGGGAAACCGAGAAAGATGGAATAACTGCCGAGGCTAGTGAAAAATCCCTAAGGTTTCTGAAGCGATTGTATTACCTTTCCTGTAGTAAACCGACAGATCTGTTTTATTCTTTTGGTTAGTGCTCGCGTTATATTGCAGAAATTAGTTTGTGAGTGAAGACGAACGAAAGCGGACAAGCCGAGGGACTTTGTCACCGCAGTGTGTGAGTGTGACGTCACTAGGAGCTGCGCTGGGATAGGTTGGTTGATGAGAAGGGTCACGCACGGATTGGACGCAGTCCGTGAAGCGCAATTGGAAGGGGAAAGGCAAGCGAAGAGTATTCCGGGAATTAAAGTCACTTATTGATTACATATTTTAGAAAAACAAAAGACGGAAAGATTACATTTTTCAAAGCATTTAAGAGTGCCATGAGGGGAGATGTTTATATTAAAGCAAATGTAGGAGAAGAAACACCGCCTGAGGGTACACCAGCTTACATTGTTATTGAAGAAAAGGGTGTAGCACCATGTCTTTGGTTAAAACAATGGTGCAACTTAACAGAGAAGCATGGGAGTGTAGCGTTCCCTATCCATGGGTCGTTTAATCTAAGGGTTTTAGAAAATCTGAGATTTGCGCTATACGACATGAAAGTACCTCCAAGACCAGCACAGTTTGAGGCACCAGCAATTTGGGAGCTAATAGCTAGAAACCAACAACAAAAGAAGTTCGAGACCAGAATAAGAAAAGTAGAAAAGACACTAGTGGATGCTAGATGGAACAGCACACAAAAGGTTTGGAGATCAGACGTATTGCAGGGGATTAAATTGTTTCCAGCAATCACTGATGAAGCGGAAACGGAAGGAAAGAAAGCCACCCATAAGACAAACAGGAGTCAGTCCAGAGATAGAGAGAACAACAGAAAATCGAAAAGGGCAGATGAGTCAGACGATGAGGAGTTCAGTATACAATTGCTGAATGATCGCCCACCACCATACGTGGAAAGCGAAAAAGGCTCAAGCATTAGTACTGCCCCTCCAGAACCAATACAGGGTAATGTAACACCGAATTTGAGAATATCTCAGAGGCCGAGCAGTTCCGATATGCCTTTCTCACCACAAATACCACAGGTTCGGAGAATATACCCAGACGTGCCTACGTTGAAACCTGCTGATAGTTATCAGCCACAGGTTCAAAGGCACTGCTGTAATGAGCATAACATGAGAATGACTTCTGATTCAATGGCGCAGGGAGGACAAAACTATCAGAGACCGACATTGATTCAAGCCGAATCAACACAGTTTTTGATGCCTCAAAAGCAGGTACAAGAAGTGCCGAAGTACACTCGAGTAACAGAGAGCCAGTTAGGTATGCAAGCAATGATGAACCATAATGTGGGGATTAACATGCCACAGAATTCGGGGAACAGACAGAATCCAGACGCGATATCTCTGCCTATTACTGTAGGTCCACCGGTACCACTGTACATACAAGGAGACCCAAACGTATGCGAACAAGGGGTAGTAATGACACAGAGTGGGACAGGGAGAAGATGTATAGAAACCACTCCAGAAACAACTCCAATAGCGGCACTGCCAAATGGATCTGGGTCCATGTCGGAATTCAGTCCAATTCCAATTTGTGCTCCGTCAACCGTGGTAAGGTCACAGCCACCACTATTAGTACTGTTAACCTCAGAGACTGAAACATTACAGAAACCATCAGTAGCAGTTGATGTAACTGCTACACTGATGGGACTGAACGCGCAACAGTTAACACAATGGTTCAACAGCCTGAACTCCCCACAGAGTACATCCAGCAGGAAGGGAGAAGAATACCTGAATAAAATAAGGTTGGGTATGGAGGCAGATGAACTGGTAGAGGGAACAATGGGTTTGAACAGATTAGAATCATACACAGAGGAAGAACTAAGATACATGTGCCCTAGGATTACAAGAGAAGTAAGCAGCATACATAAGAAGTTACAAGAAATTGCAGACAGAAATGAGATCGATATAAGTAAGACTAAACACCTGAGCAGACGTTACAGGTTAGACTTTGAGACAAAAGATTTTGAACACATGAGATCCGCAGGGATGAAAACACACCTTAAAGAGATACTGCAGAGTGCACAGGTCTGGAGATGTTTAGACAAGTGGGAAAGCAGGTGGGTTAAGAAAAAGGACAAAAGGAAAGAAAATACTCCAGAGCGGAATGAGAAAAAACAACAGAATGACGATCTGATAACTATGTTACCAATGAGAGAGACAGCAGGGGGAAAACTTGTACATGTACCATGGCACAGGTGCGATATTCAATCCTTCACGGATGACTTTCCCAAATTGAGAGAGAAGCCGATTGAGTGGTATCAACAAACAGATAGATTTGTGCAACTCGCGAAATGTCTCTGGGAAGACCTGAATACTTTATTTGAAATTGTGGTTCCGGCAGATTTGTGGGAAGATTGTAAAAGGGCTGTAGGTTGGCCGACGAGTGAACCAGAGAGAGATAGGGACACAGGTGCGCCATCACCTACGGTAATGAGTTTATACCACAAGGTGATCGAGCACTTGAAAACCAAGGTTGCGTCGAAAAATGTGGATTGGCAGAGGATTGACAGAACAGCCCAAGAGGTTAAAGAATCTATACATGCGTACTATGAGAGATTGTTGAAAGCGCTTAAGAATTATAGTGGCACGGAGACGATTGAGGCAAAGGACATGCTCCATTTTGTGTTCAGGTTTGTGGAAGGTTTGAGACCCGAAATCAGCCAGATGATTAAAACGCATTTGATTTGTTGGCAGTCAAAATCGATTGATGAAGTGTTGAATTATGCAAAATACTGCAGTGATGAGATTGAGACAAAGCAGAAAAGGTTGAAAGAAAAGGTGATGGTGATGCATCTTAGGGCAGCTCAGACAGGTTTGCAAGGTTTGCAAGGTTTCCAACAACAGATGCCGCAGCAGCAACAGCAGGGAAATGCTATGTTTCAGACGCAGAAAAGAGGCAGAGGCCGAGGAGGTTTTGTGAATAATGTTCCTGATTTGAATACCGTTATGACTCCAAACGGTATACAGGCAATGAAGAAGGTGATGCCATGTCACACGTGCGGAATTGTCGGGCATTGGAAACGGGAGTGCCCAATGATGGTGCAGGAAGGTGAAGGTCAGCAAAACAATGATGTCAATGCATTCCAGACTATGAGAGGACCGAAGCTGAGAGGTCCGAATCCAAATTTCCAAAACAATATAAACCAGATGCAGGGTTTACAACCCAAGCAACCGCAACAAGTGCAAATGCCCCGTGTGCAAATGGCACAATTACAGCCAATACAACAGCAGTTTCCTATGGTACCTAATCAGCAAATGCAAATACCCTTAGCACCAATGAATCAGCAGCAAGCAATGCTTCCTCAACAGGTCACGGGTCAAGGAATGAATCAAAGTGACACAGTACACCAATTCCCATTACATAGTGAGAATGGAATAAACGATGCATGGGAGAGTGAAAGTTCAGATGAGGAGGGAAATTGTATGCTTGCAGCATCTTTGGAAGTTGATCAAAAGGGTCCGTATGTGGAGGGAAGAGTTATGGGTCACCGCATTTCATTTTTGGTTGACACGGGAGCTACACGCTCTACTGTCAGGAGCATTGAAGTACCAAATTTGCCACTTTCAGGGAGAACAGTTCAAGTAGTGGGAGTAGCAAACAGGTACCTGACAAACCCAATCACAGACCCAGTTCAAGTCAGAATTGGTAACTATCAAGGGTCACATAAATTTGTGGTGTGTGATTCAAGCCCGATATCACTATTAGGGAGAGACCTATTGTGCAAATTGGGATGTTCGATTATGTGTTCAAATGATGGAATTAAAATTGAGACAAACAGTGATGGGAAAGAAGAGGACAGTGTAGGAGGGGACGAAGTGGAAACTGTCGATGAAGAGTATCCGCTGATTACTCTTTATCCAGTGCTCACTGAAGCAGACATTCCTGCTGAGTTACAGGAAACAGTCGGAAAGGAAGTGTGGGATATGACAGGGAAAGAAGTAGGATTGGTCAAAGGAGTGGAACCCGTGAAAGTAACTGTAAAACCCAATGTAACCTTTCCCCAACCCCACAGTACCATATGGCGCAAGACACCCTCATTAAAGTCGCCCAACTCATTGATGAGTTTGTAAAGCAGGGAGTACTGAAAGAAGTGTTAAGCAGTCCATGTAATTCACCAATCATGGGACTAATAAAACCAAGTGGAAAGGTCTGAATTGTTCAGGATTTGAGGAAAATAAATGACATAATAATCAAATGTTGTCCCGTAGTACCGAATCCAGCTGTGATAATGTTTCAAGTTCCCTGTGATGCTGAATGGTTCGCAGTCATCGACTTATCACAAGCATTCTTTTCTGTGCCTCTACATGAGGACAGACAATTTCTCTTTTGTTTTAAATTCCTAGACAGAGTCTACAGTTGGTGTCGAATTCCTCAAGGGTTTTCGGAGTCACCATCAATTTTCAATCAGATTCTAAAGAAAGATTTGGAAGCGTTGGAGTTGCCATTCGAGTCAACCCTAGTGCAATACATTGATGATTTGTTGATTGCATCAAAGACCGAAAGTGACTGCACAGCTGACACCATTGCCCTATTGAACCATTTGGGAAGGAATGGACACAAGGGGTCCCCTTCAAAATTACAGTTCTGCCAGAGGAAAGTGAAATATTTGGGCCACCAAATAGAGAAAGGGTCACGAAGAATTATGAAGGAAAGAATAACAAGTGTACTTCAAATGAGTCCCCCAAAGACGAGGAGGGAGGTGAGGAAGTTTTTGTAAATGGTGAGCTACTGTCGCCAATGGATCCCCAATTTCTCAACCCTAGCAAAACCTTTACTGAAACTGACCCAGAAGGATGCGCTGGATGAAATAGAGCTGAAAGGAGATGAGATGGATGCTTTTATTGAATTAAAGGAATGCATGTGCAGGGCTCCAGCTTTAGGTATGCCTGATTACACGAAGCCTTTCACATTGTTCTGTCATGAACGTGATGCATGTTCCTTGTCTGTCTTGACCCAAGCCCATGGTGGCGTAAACAGACCAGTAGCATATTTTTCAGCTACTTTGGATCCGGTCGCAGCAGCACTGCCAGGGTGCTTGCGTGCCGTAGCCGCAGTTGGTATCAGCCTAACTCAAAGTGAAGGAATAGTGATGGGACACCCTTTAACAGTCATGGTCCCTCACTCAGTCGAGATACTTTTGACACGTTCCCGAACACAGCACATGACTGGTACTAGACTCACAAGGTATGAAACAATAATTCTGGGATCACCTAACGTGCAGCTGAAACGGTGCACTACGTTGAATCCAGCAACCTTGTTTCCCAGTGAAAATGCAGAAATTGAGAACGCTGAAGACATCGAGCACGACTGTCTTCAGGTGACTGAATTTTGCACCAAACCAAGACCTGATATCAAAGATACCCGATTGGAAGAAAATGATCAAATTATTTTTGTTGATGGTTCATGTTTAAGAGATGCACTGGGAATATTGAAAGCAGGATATGCTGTATGTACTGTAACAGGTGTTCTGGAAGCATCTTGGCTTCAAGGAGTTTACTCTGCACAAGTAGCGGAATTGGTAGCCCTTACTAGAGCTTGCCAACTTTCCGCATTAATGAAAGTCACCATTTACACTGACAGTCAGTACGGATTTGGAAAAGTGCATGATTTTGGACAATTGTGGTCACAGAGAGGCTTCATGACCTCTTCAGGATCACGAGTGAAAAATGGTGAGAGAATAAGGGAATTGTTACATGCTATCCAGTTACCAGGAGAAGTAGCAGTGGTAAAATGCAGTGCACACTCAAAGGGACAAGACTATGAGGGTCATTCCGACCCCGGCGGGCGCTGCCCGCCGGGCGGAGACCGCCAGAAGACCGCACTGCGGTCAAATGACCGCGGCGGTCATTCTGACTTTCCTGCTGGGCGGGCGACAGCCAAAAGTCCGCCCGCCCGCCCAGCGGGAAAGCCCCAGCAACGATGAAGCCGGCTCCGAATGGAGCCGGCGGAGTTGCTGTTGTACGACGGGTGCAGTGGCACCCGTCGCGATTTTCAGTGTCTGCTAGGCAGACACTGAAAATCATTATGGGGCCCTGTTAGGCATGGGCAGTGCAGGGGCCCCCAGGGGCCCCACAACACCCTTTCCCGCCATCCTGTTCCTGGCGGTTTTTACCGCCAGGACCAGGATGGCGGGAAGGGGGTCGGAATCCCCATGGCGGTGCTTCGAGCAGTGCCGCCATGGAGGATTCTTTGGGGCAGGGGTAAACCGGCGGGAAACCGCCAGTTGCCCTTTTCTGACCGCGGCTTTACCGCCGCAGTCAGAATTGCCCATGAAGCACCGCCAGCCTGTTGGCGGTGCTTCCGCGGCACTCTGCCCTGGCGGTTTTCAACCGCCAGGGTCAGAATGACCGCCTATGTTTCTCTGGGAAATGGATATGCAGATCAAGTCACAAGGTTTTGCGCATTGAACTATATATTGCTCAGGGATGAATGGAACTTGATAAATGAGCCAGAACTTGAACCAAGCGAAATCTTTGCTCTAAAAGTTGTAGATACAATGGACGAATTGAAATCCTTACAGAATGATGTCAGTGAGGATGAGAAGCTCTCATGGACCAAATCACAATGTGTACAGAGACTAGACGAATTATGGGTTTCAAGTGAAGGGAAATTTGTGCTGCCAAACAGTCTTTTGACACAGTTAGCCAGATTCTATCATGGACAAGCTCATCTTGGGAGGGATGCCATGATTAGACTATTTAAAACTGATTGGTTTAACCCCAAATTCCGTCAAGTTGCTGAAGCAGTTTGCCATCGTTGCGTCATTTGCCAACAAATGAACGCAGGGAAGGGAACCGTAGTAAATTTGAGCCACATTGGAAGAGCAGGGGGTCCCTTCAGCAGGATGCAAATTGACTTTATTGAGATGCCTGTGCATGGAGGCTTGAAGTATGTGTTGGTGGTTGTGTGCATTTTTAGTCACTGGATTGAAGCATACCCTACACGCAGAAATGACAGTCTCACAGTTGCAAAACTACTCTTGAGAGAGCTAATACCACGTTTCGGATTCCCGATCTCTTTAGAATCAGATAGGGGAAGTCACTTCAATAACGAAGTAATAAAATTACTTTGTGCAGCGCTGAACATTGAACAAAAGTTGCATTGTAGCTACCGCCCTGAAGCATCAGGATTAGTGGAGCCAATGAATGGCACACTGAAATCGAGGATGGCGAAAATATGTGCATCAACAAACTTAAAATGGCCTGACGCACTGCCCTTGGTGCTAATGTCAATGAGAAACACCCCTGACAGAAAGACTGGACTGTCCCCACACGAGATTCTCATGGGCAGAGCCATGAGACTTCCCGCAGTTCCTGCAAATGCTCTTTTGAATATTACAGATGATATGGTGTTAGACTACTGCAAAGGTCTAGCTGATGTGGTCCGCTCTTTCTCTCACCAGGTGGAGGCAACCACCTTGCCACCGATCCAAGGTCCAGGACACGCCCTGAAAGCAGGTGACTGGGTCGTGATAAAGAAGCACGTGAGGAAGTCGTGTCTGGAACCCCGTTGGAAAGGACCTTTTCAAGTGATTCTGACGACTACCACCGCTGTGAAGTGTGCAGGAGTTCCCAACTGGATTCACGCCAGTCACACAAAGAGGGTATTGTGTCCCACAGATGAGGAAGTTGAAGCGCTGAAATCACCAGTACCTGATAACAAAGTGCCAAGCGCCGAGACAGAGCGAAGAGGAACTAGAAGCGAACAGGTAGAAATAGAGGAGGGAGAAATATTCTCTGAGGACGAAGCAACTGATTCATTTGGGGAAGACCAAGGAGGAGCCTCAGAGAGTGACGAAGGTCCGGAAGGTGACAAAGAGCCTGAAACAGCTGAAAGTGACAAAGAGCCTGAAGAAAGTAACGGTGACAAAGGGCTCGAAGCAGGTGAAGAAGCAGGAGAGCCTGATCAGAGGAGGGCTTTCCCAGAAGCAGACGATACAGGAAAAGAAATGGAAAACCTGATTGACTCCCCAGAAGGAGGGGACAAGGCAGAACAGAACGAAACTGCTCAAACTCCTTCAGAGGAGATTGCAGGTCCATCAAGTGGACACAGTGCAAAAAGAAGACAAAGCATATCGCCAGTAAAATTAGGAATTAGAGAAACGTTGAACGACAGTGAAGGGCCAAGAGTGAAAGAGAAAAGAAAGGAAGTGTCTGACGCAATAGCAGCACCAAGCGAAGAAAAGGACTTGGCCAAGGAAGAAAGTACCAACGAGAGAGAGTCAAAGAGAGATGCAAAATTGAAAAGAAAAAGAATACCGAGCAAAAGATATTCTGGTCCGGAGTGGGCATACTTAGCCACTAACGATTGGTCAGACGAATTCGTATCCCTCAGTCTCTAGAACGAAGAGACAGAACTTCACTTTGGCACATGAGGAGTGAAACTCCATGAACTTTACCGAATAGAGACATTGATGACCTGATTGACTTTTCAACCGGCTAAGACATTGCTAACTTGATTGACTTCTGAAACCGATTCTGAAACAACGCTACTAACCGATAAGAGACTAAGCTGCTAAAGAAAGCTGTGTGAACATTGAACTCGTTCAGCTTTGTAAATATTTGCAAATCCGCTTTGATAAAGTGTCTTCAACTTTCTGACTCTATACAGATCATGACTAGCTTCACTACACAGGGGCGTAAAATGAAGTGTTGTAAATACATGTGTATAGGTCTAATAACCGCATGCGTACTAATCATTGTAGCAATAGTTCTTGGAATGCATTGTAAGAATGGGAGTGAGACGAATGATGCTTCTACTTCTAAACCTACTATTATTACTGAACTAACAGCTCTGAAAAGGCTCGAACAAGACGAGAGACACTTGCATGATAAGAAGGAACTTTCATCTAACGTTTTCTATCGCTTGTTGAGTGAGTATGTTGAGACAATGGATGCGAAAGATTGTTATGTGTGTACACAAATACCTACCTCAGTAGTGGAAGGGGTGACATATCATAGCATGCCTCTTACTTACGGAATTACATGTAGTATAATAACGTCCAGATTTTATGGTCAACAGTACATTAATTATTTTTACTCCAATTATGATGTCACATTTGCATATGTCCCCATAATAGAGTATCTGAGCAAAATAGCTAGAGATTATTATTTCAAACTAATGAGGGAGTTCTTTGAGCCGTTATCACCTTTTCACACAGCTCACGCACATAGAGAGAACCTTACATGCTTGCTTTCACCGGTAGAGATACATTTTTTAGACCGCACTGATGATAGGAGGAAAGAAATGAAGGAGGAATTGGAAAGGGAATTACACAAAAGGACATCTGTAGATAACTCTGCTTTTGCCGCAATAAAGACACAAGGGAAAATAGCTTTAGATACATTGCACGTAGGGAGATTGTGTATACATAGACATAAATCGTATTATGACACAGTTTTTGTGGGAACGAGTGAATGCAAACATACATTTTTGTTTCAACCTAAATGGACGTTCATGCTGAATGGACAAGACCCAGTTATTCCTGGGATATACTATATTTGTGGACTTAACGCCTATTATCGTCTTCCTAAAGGATGGTATGGGAGATGTTATTTGGGAATAGTGTTCCCAAAGATTTACCAACTAGACGATTTAAAGAAATTTCCAAAGCTGTCTGAATCACATCATGTTCAGAAAAGAGAAACAGCTTCTGGTGTAGTAGGAGACATATTTGGAACACTGATTCCTTCAGTAGGAGTCATATTGAATTCAATCAAAATACGAAAGTTGTCTACTATTGTGGATAACATGCTGACAAAATTTTCAGGAGCTATAATCCTGATGGATGCTGAACTCGCTGCAGAAAGAGCTATGACTCTTCAAAATCGGCTTGCCTTAGACATTCTTTTAGCAAAGGATGGCGGCGTTTGCAAAATGCTTGGTACACGTCACTGTTGTACATATATACCAGACAGCATTGGAAAAATTAGGACAATGCTTACAAATTTAACTAATGAAAGTATAGATTTAAAGGAACTGAAAGAACCAGGAGTTTGGGAGAAAGTTGGAAAAGGATTTGCTTCTGTGGGAAATTGGCTCAGCAACGTTTGGAACGGATTGCTACTAAAAATAGTAAAGGGAATATTAATAATATTAATTTGTTTATTAGGCTCTTGGGGAATATGGAAAGCTATCAAAATATTGAAAACAAGACGTGAAAGGAGAACTGAAGAAAAAGAACAAGCCAAAATGGTAGAAATATTAGAGAAAAATCAAAAGGAATTAAAAGAAAAAGGGAATTGACTGAAGTGCCAAATTACTATACAGAATTTTAATGGAATAAAATTTGTGGGTAGATTTGATGTGATGACATAATTAGTCATCAGAGGAGGGATTGATGACGCAGAAAAAGAAGGTCTGACATATATTCATACATATCGTGTAATTAAAACATATAATGAAGTGTGATTTTAGTAAAGAAAATAATGTACGAGGGAAATTGTGCCCTCGGGGTAGTTTGCCATCATTGTAAACGAGCTTTATTAATCATGAAGTATTGAAAATGTAGTAATCCGTCATAATTGCAAATGTATGCCATGATTTCTTGTTTGAAGCTGTTTTGCTTAGCTTAAATTTAGTAGAGGCTTTGGCCTAGTTGCCTGGTCTCAAATTCTAACTGCGTGGCTTTTCCTTTAACTAATGAAACATATATTCTTGTTTAAAGTTGTATTTTTCCAGCAGAGATGACTAATACACTTATCTCCAAGGTTTCGTACTAGGCCGGTTTCATCCCCTTTGATACAAGGTCAGTCTCTGCAGGTGCGGACAATGAAGGTACAGATAGTAAAATAATTGGCAAACCATGTTACAATTTGTGTTCCAAGGCTCCAAGGACAATGTATGCATAAATGAGAGCTAGTAAAAAGACAATTTAATTGGATAATTTGAAGCCAACCTATGAACCCTCCAATGGAAGACCCTGCAGAATTTGGAATGTTCCTTACTTAAACCCACTGGACAAAGAGAAGTCAGCCATTTTCCTTGATGCCAGTTTGAAGCCAGATGCCAGACTCCATTTTGGACGATACCCTGATGCCCTTTTCTCTATCTGAGAGAAAGAGACTTTAAGAATTCTCACCCTAGAGACTTTAACTTTGATTTGCCCCGTCTTGCCCAAGCAGTAACTTTGCCCCATTCTCCTTGCCGCTGCAAGGAAACTTGCTCTTAACTTTGCCCCTTTTAAACCTGCCCCATGCTGATCGAACCGGTACCTGAGGGACGAAGACTTTTCTTGAATGCTGTTTGTATTTGGTAAATATGAAAGGATAAATGTATTGTGCATTGTGTTTTTCCTTTTAGGTACCAACTGCTATTTTGATAGGGTCCTAGCTAGACGTTTTCCAAATTTGTGTTGACTAAATTCGTTTTGCATGAAGCCCCATATGCCAATGCTAATTAGAGGTTAGTTGAGGTATTCATTCGATGTACCATGCTAATTTGAAATCTTGTTATGCTGACCAATGTATGAAATTAGTCAAATACAATTAGTCATATTAGTGATTTGCATTGCCATAACTGAGTGTATCATTATTCAGATTTTGCGTAGATTGCGGTTCTTCCGCCGTTATGGACAGCCAGTAATGTTCATATACATATATCATTTGGTTTTGAGACTTATATACATCGTGCTAGCTTTCTTAATATAGGGAAATAAATTCACTAACTTTTAATAAACTGGTGTGGTTATTCATGACTGAAAGGTCATGGTACGCCGAAATACCAACTGTTATTAATTTTGATGTGCTATATTGATCTATTAATTGAGTATTGATTACCGATTGCAATAGTTATCGATTATTGATCTGAGTGACCCGACTATTCTAGGATGAGGAGAGCCCAACTCAGTTAAAAGATTCACCGACCTCCAACGTGTCCAGGTACAGGTTATTTATGAGGGCTGGACGCGTTATCACTACTGAACCAAAACCAGTATTGGGGGGGGAAACTGTAAAAAACCAACCCTACCTTGTCAGTGAGAGCATCAAGTGAGTGTGGCCCTGTGCATTGGGTTGAACATGCAAGAAACAATGGGTTCACAAAAATGGAGACTACACCACATTTTTTCAACTGTGTGAGGTAAGCACTTTCAGGTCTGAATCATGACCCCCTCCCAGCCATAAAAGCTGCTGCCAAGCTTGCAGTCAGGGGGAAATAAGGAAAGCCCAGATTCCCAAAGGTTTAGTACTGCTTTTTAAACGCTAAACCAATGCTAAACTTGTTTTGGCATTCACCAACCCAGGCAAATAGGTATTTGTGTTGGTTTGTGTGGCAAAGTAACTCAAAGCTGTATGAGACTTTGCTTGCGTTACTTTGCATAAAGGGGGCATTACATGAGTAGTAAATGGGAATACCATTGCTACCACCCATGCTTTTTGGCATTAAACCTTATTCTGAAAGATCAGAAGAAAGGGTTTAGCACCACAAATCAACGCCTTTTAAAAGCAGTCACAAAACTGAGAAATATTTTCGTTTCTCCCTGCCTTTCCAACTTTGCAAGGATTCCTTTCCTGAAGAAAACCTATGCTAGACTCACGCACACACCCTAGCACTATGGCGCTGAGGTGTGTGCATGGCGCACAGTAACTGATATCAGCACCGGTGCTAGGGAGAGGGAAGGAGAGCGCCATATTAGGAGTGCCAAATTCATGTGAATATGGCGCTCTGCTGCTCTCTCTTCTTGTCTTGCAGCACAGCTTTTTTGGATGCTGCACTGCGCTCCATGACACCTACCAGAATCTGGGCCAAAGAATGTCCAAATTGCTGGTCAGGCCTTGGATGTACCTTACCTTACATGAAGGATGTCGCAGATTGGATGAGGCTCAGCCGCCTAAAGCTGAACTCTGAAAAAACGGAAGTCCTCATCCTCGGCAACACCCCGTCCGCCTGGGACGACTCCTGGTGGCCCACGGCCCTCGGCACCGCACCGACCCCCACAGACCACGCCCGCAACCTCGGCTTCATCTTGGACCCTCTTCTCACCATGACCAAGCAAGTCAACGCCGTGTCCTCCGCCTGCTTCCTCACCCTCCGCATGCTCCGCAAGATCTTCCGCTGGATCCCCGCCGACACCAGAAAAACCGTGACCCACGCCCTCGTCACGAGCCGTCTGGACTACGGCAACACCCTCTACGCCGGGACCACAGCCAAACTCCAAAATCGCCTGCAACGCATTCAAAACGCCTCGGCCCGCCTCATCCTCGACATACCCCACAGCAGCCACATCTCCGCACACCTGAGACACCTGCATTGTCTCCCTGTCAGCAAAAGGATCACCTTCCGACTTCTCACCCACGCACACAAAGCCCTCTACGACAAGGGACCGGAATACCTCAACAGACGCCTCAGCTTCTACGTCCCCACCCGCATCCTCCGCTCCTCTGGCCTCGCACTCGCTGCTGTCCCTCTCATCCGCCGCTCCACGGCGGGTGGGAGATCTTTCTCCTTCCTGGCGGCCAAGACCTGGAACTCCCTCCCCACCAGCCTCAGGACCACCCAGGACCACTCCGCTTTCCGGAGACTCCTAAAGACCTGGCTGTTCGAACAGCGATAACCCCCCCCTTTTTCCCCTAGCGCCTTGAGACCCGCACGGGTGAGTAGCACGCTTTATAAATGTTAATGATTTGATTTGATTTTGATTTGCAGTTTCAAATAGTTGACAGAAGTGACTGTGGACATTTACTTAGGTTTCCTGCTGCACCTTTGAGGCAGATTTTAGTTTGTAAATTCTCTGCATTTTGTTCTTGCAACATCGCCTTCTATTTAAACTCTCTTCCACTTAGGACATTATTGCTGGAGAGCTAAGGTCATTTCTGGTGAGTAGAGCAGTTTTGTGTGTAGTTTCTGAAAATGGTCTACTTAGTTAAGCATGGAAGCATTATGCAGATTTTTAGTTTTTAATACTTTTAATGGTTTTGCTCTGAGCAGGCATTAAAAATGATGGAAAAAATGGGGCAGTGAAATGTTGTAAATTTTACTGCGCCATTTTTCAGGCCTCCCTTCGTTTGAATGCCCCCCTTGCATAATATGGTGCAAGGGTTTGCAAAGTGGTGCAATGCAGACATTGCGCCCCTTTGTAAATATGGTGCAGGAGAAAGGCCTCCTTAACGCCACCTTAGTGTAAAAAACAATGACACTGCGGTGGCACAAGGTGGCACTAGAGGCATGTAAATATGCCCCTTAGTCTTTCCAAAACGTGAGCAATAGCACAGCTTGTAGGAGGCTGGCCTGGTTTGTAGTGGGTACCTAAGGTACTTACACCTTATACCAGGTCCAGTTATCCCTCATTAGTGAAATGTAGGCAGTGTTCTAGCAGCTTAGTCTGCCTAGAGGTAGCTGTAGCAGAGCAGCTTAGGCGGAACTAGGAGCTATGAAAAGATTCTGCAATACCATTATAGTTACACAGTACTTATACACAATAAAAGACAACATCTTAGAGACAATACTCCTTCTGTAGGTAAGTATTATACACAATATATACACTAGAGACCAAAATCAGGTAAGTAAATAGTCATAGAATAGTGCAAACAGTAGAAAATACAATAGAATGCAATAGGCCTAGGGGCAACACAAACCATATACTAAGAAAGTGGAATGCGAACCCCGAATTCCCCCCTAGGCAAGTGTAGTCTGTAGAGGGGCACTGGGAGTATAAGAAAACACCAAAGGTAAGTAAAGTACCCCACCGCAGGAAAGTAGGAGTAAAGTACTGCAAGTTTCCTCAGGACACATTACAAGTCATGATAAGAGATATTGCAAGAACCAAGCAAGACTGCAATCAGCTATTGGTGGATTCCTAGACCTGAAGACTTGTGAAAAGAGGAGACCAAGCCCAGAAGTTGCAGAAGATTCCAGGAAGGACAGGAGCCCCTGTCAACCTAGAAGATGGTGCAAAAGTGGATTCTCAGGTTAGAAGAAGTGTGAAGAAGAGCACCAAAGAAGAAGGCTGCGGGTTCCTGCATAGTGCAGGAGATGTCCCACGTCGAGATGTTGGATGCAGGCTGTTTGCGTGGCTGGATTCGTCCAACAAGCCTTGGTTCAAGCAAGTTTGCAGTTTGTGTCAAAATGGCGCTGCCTGGACCTAGGAGGGACCTGGGGGCCTCAACTAGGACAGAGAAGGCAGAGGGGGCTCTCAACACTGGAGAGAGCCCACAGAAGACCAGGCAGCACCCACGGGAATCCCAGGACATGGGGACAAAGAAGATGCAAAGTGCAGTTGGTGCAACACAACAAAAGAAGGTCCCACGCCACCGGAGAACAACTCATCGAGTTGTGCATTGCAGGATGGCATGCTGGGGACCTGGGCTAGACTATCTATAAAGGATTCTTGGAAGAAGTGCACAGAAGCCCAAGGGGCTGGAGATTACGCAGTACACAGGGATACTGTCGCAAACCGGGAAGGCAAGCTCTGACCTCCTCCAAATTTGGACAGCTGGACCTTAGGACAGTCTGGGTCACATCGGTCCAGTAGCTGTGTTCCAGGGAGCACACTCGTCATTAGGAGAGGAGTGCCAGAAAACTGGTCATCATCGCAGAAGGGTGCCTGCCTCTGTCACTCCACAGGAGATTTTTACCGTTCGTCTGGTGCAGGGTGAAGACAGGGAGTCCTCAGAGCATGCACACCTTGGAAACTGTTGCAAATGCTGGCTGGAGCTGAAGTTGCAGGCTACAGGAGTTATTCTGGATATGTTGTTGCAGTTACAGCGGTTCCTGGAGCAGTCTGCGGTTGATCCAACGGTCAGAAGCTGAAGCAGAGGATGCAGAGGATTCTTGGAGGAGACTTGCAAGCTGAATCTGAGGAAACACCCAGAGCAGAGACCTTAAATAGCCCTGAGAGGGGGATTGGCTACCTACCGAGGTGTGCGCCTATCAGCAGGGGTCTCTGACATCACCTGATGGACCTGACCACCCAGAGGTCTCCAGAGTGTCCCCACACCTTGGAATCCAAGATGGCTAACGCCAGGGACACAGCTCTGAGCACCACCCTTGGAGTGGAGATGGACAGGGGAGTGGTCACTCCCCTTGCCTTTGTCCAGTTTCGTGCCAGAGCAGGGACTGAGGGTCCCTGATCCGGGTAGACTGGCTTGTGCAAGGAGGGCACCATCTGTGCCCTCCAAAGCATTTCCAGAGGCTTTGGGAGGCTACCCCTCCCAAGCCTGTAACACCTATGTCCAAAGGGAGAGGGTGTAGCACCCTCCTCCCAAAGGAAATGCATTGTTCTGCCTTCCTGGGACTGAGCTACTCAGACCCCAGGAGGGTAGAAACCCATCTGTGAGGTGGCAGCAGCTGGAGCTGCAGTGGAAACCTCAGAGAGCTGGTTTGGCAGTACTGGTGGTCCATGTTGGAGCTCCCAGGATGCATGAGATTGGCCCCCCAATACCAGATTTGGAATGATGGGACACTTCCATGATCTTAGACACCTCACATGGCCATATTCATAGTTACCATTGTGAAGCTGCATATATGTATTGTAGTGCACGTGTGTAATGGTATCCCCGCACTCACGAAGTCTGTGGGATTGGCCCTGGACAGCATGGGGGCACCTTTGCTAGTACAAGGGTGCCCTCACACTAGGTAACTTTGCACCTAGCCTTTAGTAAATGATGGTTAGACATATAGGTGACTTATAAGTTACTTAAGTGCAGTGAAAATGGCTTTGAACTAGTGTGTGCACTATTTCACGCAGGCTGCAATGGCAGTCCTGAAGAAAGGTTTGTCTGAGCTCCTTATGGGTGGCAAAAGAAATGCTTCAGCCCCTAAGGATCTCCTGGAACCCCAATGCCCTGGGTACCTAGGTACCATATACTAGGGACTTATATGGGGGATCCAGTGTGCCAATTAGAATTGGAATATGAAGTCACTAAACTATAGTGACTGATTTGGTAAGTAAGAGAGCATAAGCACTGGAGTTAGCAGAACTTCAGTGACACAGTTAAGCATACTGACTACACACTCATAGGCCACCAATTATGAGCACTGGCGTCCTGGCTAGCTGGATCCCAGTGAGACAGTCAAAACACACTGACAAATAGGGCTTTTTCTATGAACACTGGGATTCTGGTTAGCAGGATCCCAGTGAGACAGTAAAAACACACTGACAAACACTCACAAACAGGCCAAAAATGGTGGCAACCATGCTAGAAAGAGGCTACTTTCTCACACAGCTACTGTCATCTTCACTGTGTCCACCAAGCCTTTCCAAAATAAATTGTGCTCCCCTAAACGCAGGTCATTTGTAACAACAGGAACAGGGACCGGTTGAGAAAAGGAATTCATGTTGCGTCAAATCAATTTAGGGCCCAAGTTTTTTACATTGGTTGAAACTGACTAATTTCGGATTCCTTTTCTTTTTTTGCCAAAGGTTCATACATGCTGCTATTGAGGCCAGGATCTGGCATGGCTGAAAAATAATCTAACACTGACTTTTCCTCCACTGGCTTCGCTAGTGCAGGAGTATGGACCTCTGGACCCTGCATGTTTATGGTATCTCCCAGGACTGCGTCAGTAGCATCAGGTGATGGAGAGTTAAGCAGGGAATTAACTGGACTGATATTGTCCCCCAATTCAAAAGACAACTGCCTGTCTGCAAGTTCAATTTCTTTGCATACTACACTGATGACCCAGATCAAAAAGGAATCCAAACTGGTGCCAGCACTTGATAAGGTCACAGTAGAATCCTTCCCTACTGCTAACTTATGTTTACCCATGATCATATTCAGTGACTCAGAGTAATAAAAATATAATTTGCCTTACTGCAAGAAGATGCCCACCAGAAAATCCAGATAAGGAGGCCTAGGCCAGCCTCATCCGGCCGATGACGGGCGAAGATGGGCCCAGTCTTGGGCACCTGCCCAGGTGCGTCCCATGCGCATCCTGGCTTGCGGGTTGCAAAGCACACTTATAGAGCATTTTAGGAGTCACTATCCCCGCCTCTCCTTTCCACTCCTTCCAGGCAGGTAGGGATGCTGGTGGACGCAGTCCCACCCCAGCATGATGGTGCATCAGTGTGGCAGAAGCCAAGGACACCCACAAAGCGTCCCATGCATTGGGCTGCCAAGACTGCTTATAACGCATTTTAGGAGTCACTATCCCTGCCTCTCCTTTCCACTCCTTGCAAGCAGGTAGGGATGCTAGGTCGTTATAGCCCCACCCTAGAGCAACGGTGCAACAGTGTGGGTGAAAGCCAGAAACCCCAACAAAACGTCCCACTCTCCTGGCTACCAGGTGCGCTAATAGCACATTTTAGGAGTCACTATCCCCGCCTCTCCTTTCCACTCCTTGCAGGCAGGTAGGGATGCTGGGAGATGTAGTCCTACCCCAGCACAATGGTGTAACAGTGGGGAGGTCATTGGTGGCCTAGTGCCTTAGGGGCCGCTCAAGCCCAAATCGGTGATAAAAATTCTAGGCATTTGGTTTGATGACTCTCTATTATTTGAGCAACAAGTCACTGCATTATCTGCGTTTTGGCATGCTTAGAAACCTCAGAGCCATCATTGGCCTCTTCCACACTCAGATCCTGTGGATGAATATCCAGTCCTTAATGATCTCCTGCTCTGATTACTGTAACATCTTGTATCTGGTCATCACCAGGTTTGTGAAAAGCAGACTGCAAATTGTTCAGAACGCAGCAATGAGATTACTTTGTCATTTGCCAAACTTCTGCTCAGTTTCTAAACTACTCTGTAAGCTGCACTGGTTGCTGATAGAGAAGCACATTAAGTTGAAGGCTATGTGTGTAGCTCACCGGATTATGAACAAGAAGGGTGCATCACATTTGGCACCCCTGCTTCAGCCCTATAATCCTACTATGTCTTTACGTTCACCAGGCTTGAATTTGGTGTTGATGCCCTGTATTAATCTAGTTAAGAAGGGAGGTCCCTTTCTTCGAGTGATAGCTCTGGTATTATGGAACAATTTTCCTCTACATTTAGGAAAACGTCTAATCACATTTGCTTTAGAAAAAAGCTGAATACCTGGCTGCTAGCAGTGTAGGTCTTTTGGATTCTGTTTTAGGTTATCTCAGTAGTAGCAGGCTAGCGTTGTGAAGCCCTCTCTAAGGGACATCTATGTGATGTACAGGACTCATATGATAATAATTATAATTTGTTATGTGACATACCCAGTAGAAAATCAAACCATCCTGAGAAGTATGTGTTAAATCTGTGTTAATTAAAAATGGGATTTTCTTCCAGGGTGTGGAAAGTCATTTTTTTCTGCCTTGCCTAATAGGAAAAGAAAGACATTATACTGACAACCCTAAATAGGGTCGGTGGTGAAATATCCTTCCTTTGTTGGTCCCTACTCCATAAGAAGACATTTTCTGTCTACAGAGCCAACAAGGGATTTATCAATAGAAAACACAAGGCCGGACATTCTCTGAGTCAGGCGCGTGCACTAATGGTTTGTTGGACAAGGTACTCCATTGACTTTGCAATGAAGCACTCTGTCTGAGTTCATTGTGAGTCAAGTAATTGGTGAATTAGTCAATTAAGTTTTAGGTTATTCTAGACGGTGCTAAAGATCTGCTAATCAAGGATTTCACTGTGGTATAAGCTCTCTTAAAAATATTCAAATAAAGAAAATAAAGGAGTTTCCACTTTCTTATATGTGAAAGAGTTGGGGAGTAGGACACAACGTCTCCTCCTGGCCATTTTCAGCTATTGTTTATGATAATAGAGTAACCAGGAGAAATCATAACGTTGATAATAGCTTGTGCCAGAACTCAGCAAGAAAAAGAATACTGGTTAAAGTTGTTGTCTCCTGTAGAGGTATAGTGAGCGTTATCATATCTACAGTTGTGAGTAACACTTTTATGGCAAGGTGGGAACTGTGCTTTTTGGATTGTAGTCAGCATTCTGGTTAAAATGTATGACGTTTTCAGTGAGTCTTTAAATTGTCAGGTTTACATGATTCTTGGATCTCCATGATGGAAGAGTTAGCTATGGGTTTGTTGTGTGCCTGCTACCTACTGGGAGATGGCTCAGGCTAGCTGAATCCACCTTACCAGATCTGCAGTTGTACAGTTAGACTTTTATATAAAGATGAGAAATTCATTTTTTTGGGACTGTAGCCAGCATCTTGGCTAACACTTTTGAGATTGTCGGCGAGCCTGATACGTGGACCTTGATCATGTAGGAATGAGCTGTAAAAATGGATGTGCTCAGCTTGTCCATTGAGACACAGACAAGGTGAGCTGAATCAGTGGCAAACCTCTAGCAACCTAATAGGACTGTACTGGACAGGGAGCTTATCCCGTGTCTGCTTCTCCTGCACCAGGCAAGGGAAAGGTCGACTGAGTCAACCGTCTTCTGTTATAACAGCTGGAGATCAACAGCAAATGTAACGTGGCCATCAAATGAATCAACACTGGGGAGTCAGGGGCAAGATTTATTTAAATTGTTTGAAAAAAATGTGTTCAGTGTTGGGCCAAGACTCAGATCTGCTTGTCAATGATAATATCTCCTTGGAGACTATGCCTGTTTTTATGCATCTTTATTTTTGAGTGATGTAGATGTTTAGCTTCTCTTATTTGGTGTTTAACTGACCAAACACAAGAAGTTACCAATTCTCAGTTTCTGAGGCAATGAGGTGGTTTATCAGATCTGTATTTATTTCCTAGATTAGTTCTGAAATTGCAAAGGGCGATTAAGATCAGGACTAAATTGAATTTGCTGAGCTGTGCAAGTCCCACCATTAGAATAACAGTAGTTTTGCATTGTGAGGTTCAGGTTCATTTGTTGAGTGAGTGAGAGACAACAAATATCCCTCCTCTGCAATTTGAATTCTCTCTGTTTGCAACGCTGTGTGTAGGTGTCATATCTGGAAGAGAACTGTGTTCCAAATCAGGACTGAGGTACGCTATGTACAGTGGGTCTCAGTAGTGTCTCAGTACTGTAAAACCAGGGAGTGATGTCACTGGCAGAACTGTATTGGTATCAATGCTGAGTTAGTAGTTTTGTCTATGTTTGGGCCAATTGGTGAAATAGGCGGCATAGTGGATCAAAAGTCTGTGTTGTCCTTGATGCATTTGTTGTTGAGTTGGAAGTATTTACCTGTTATAAGACCGTCCCCCAAACTTTTTCCCTTCACCCCTCTTATGTGTGCTAACCTCATTTTTGCTGGCCTTAGGACTCTGCGAACTTTCCCACTGCTGACCAGTGCTAAAGTGCATGTGCTCACTTCTTGAAATGTGATAAAATTGGCTTATCCCCAATTGCCATATTTAATTTACTTATACGTCACCCAGTAAAGTGGTACTACATATACCCGGGGCCTGTAAATTAAATACTTCTAGCAGGCCTGCAGCACTGTTGCACCACCCACTTAAGTAGTCCTTCCAAACTTGTCTCAGTTTTGCCATTGCAGCCTGTGGGTGCAGGTTTAAACAACGATCTCAACCTGGCAAAATAAACCATTTGCCAGGCCCACATCTTTCATTTTAATACATATTAGTCACCCATAGGGTAGGCCCTAAGTAGCCCCCAGGGCTAGGTGCAAATGCATTTAAAAAGTAGGACATGTCATTTTCAGTTTTACATGTCCTGGATATGAAAAACCCAAATTCATTTTGCACTAATGTAATGCCTATCTCTCCCATAGGATAACTTTAGAGTTACTGTATTACATTTAATACATGACATCCAAATGGAATCAGGTAACTAATTGATTTTTTCCTGCTTTAGTCATTTAGTGCCTGCTACCTGTCTCTGGGTCACATGACTGGCTTTAGCTGGCAGTTGGGCTTTTTTCCCCCCTGCTAGACAATCACACACAATAGGGAGCTTAGGTGTCCCTAGATGGGCCATCACTGGCAGGGTGGGAGGCGTAGCTGGGCAAAGCCCTACTTACACTTGAATAGTCTATGTCCTGCCTTCACACAAAGGACTGATGTTGTTAGTCTGGAACCAGGGCAGGGAAAGCAGGAAGCCAGTGGTCTTCAAAGTGGAACCTCTAGAAGCTTCTTTGCTTAAAAAAAAGGCCGAGGTATCAATAATAGACAACAACCCTTCAGTTCACTTTTGTACCTGTGGATACTCCTGCCAGAAAGGACTGCTGTGCTGCTGAAAGGTCTGCCACGCTGGTGGACCGTTGGTCTGAAGGACTGCTGCCCTGCTGTGCTGACCTGCTGCCCTCTTGCGCGGGTGGGTAGGACTGGACCTGCATCTGCAGAACCCAGGAACCCAGAGTGACTTCAAGGGCTCTCGCCTTCTGGGGAAAATGGTTCCAACAACTTCAAGTCCAGTACCTGAACTCTGCCATCTGTGAGTCCTGCCCTGCCAAACGGTGCCACCCCAGTCTCGACCCTTGGAGGTGAGCCAATAGCTGGACCAACGGAACAAACCTATCCCCTCTGTTGCATTGCGCAATCTAGAGCAGAACTAATGGATTGTCTCTGCTGTGAGGATTCCCTTAGCGCAAGGATTCCACATCGACCTTGCAGACCACATTGGAAACTCTGCTATATGGAGCTTCCCTGACACAGGCCATAGCACTGCAAATGTCTCATTGACAGGCACCTCAACAGCTACGCAGGTTCTCACATTGCATCCTTGCACCTCCTAGGAACCGATGCATGGCCTTCCCGATGCTTGGCTTGGCTTTGCAAACCCTCATCGACGGGCTCCTGAGAACTGATGCAACGCATCCTCGATGCCAGGCTTCACATTGCAAGTCCTCATCGATGGGATCCTCAGTGATGACACAGAATCCTGCATGCAGCTTTGCAGCTCCTCAGAACCAACGCATCCCCTCAGCTGCACGATGCATTCTTAATACGGCACCTCTTGATGCTCGACAACCAGGATTTAAGTTACTCTATTACAGCAGGCATAACTGGATCACAGTAGCCGGCCCACGCTCCATCATGGTCATCCTTAACCTGTGACTTTGTCCTATTTCAGTGTAACCAGATGTCCATAGTTGGTACTTTGTTCTTTTTTGGTGCTATTTTCATTGAAACATTTAAAATTGCATATCTCTGATTCAACTGACTAGATTTTTGTCATATTGGTCTTGTTTTATTTACTAAACAATAATCTATTTTTCTAATTCTAGTGTTTTCCACTATGTTACTGTTTGAAGTGTTGCACAAATACTTTACTCATTGCCTCTAAGTTATGCTTGACTGCTCTGTGCAAAGCTACCAGGGGATGAACACAGGTTAATTTGGGGCTTGCTGTTGCTTCACCGTGACCAGGATTGTGGTTTCTGCTTGAGTAGGGTTTTACCCCCCCTCAATCAGCAATCAGATTTCCTATACCTGTCAATTGGGGTAGGGAGGGGACTCCAATTGTCTGATTTTATCGGGGCATGTTTGGACATTAGGTTTTTTTTCATTGGGTGTGTTGGAAAAGACTATCTTTTGCATAGCATTTCCCCAGATTGTTCCCTTCCTTTCCTGAACTCACTTTATTTCTCACTTAATTTCTACTAATAAGTGGTAAAGTGCCTGTGCTCTCCATTCTAAACATGGTAAAACTGGCATTTACCTCATTTTGCTTGTTACTTGCAATGTATAACTTTGTGCAAAATGTAATAAACAAAGTTTGAGCAAAAAGTGGCATATACCTAATTGGCATGTTTAACATAATTATAAGTTTCTATGATGAATGGTACTACATGTACGCAGGGCCTGTGAACTAAATGCTATTAGTGGACTGCTGCACACATTGTGTCACAGACTAAAGTAACATTGCAAAACATGCCTCCAGACCTGCCACTGCAGCATGGGTGTGCAGTTTTAAAATTGCAATTTTGACATTGCAAAACAAGAGTTTTGCCAGGCCTAAACCTTCCTTTTTTTACTTATATGTCACACCTGAATTAGGCCCATAGGGCAGGGTGCATGGTATTTAAAATGTAGGCCATAATTTGTGTTTGACATGTCCTGGCAGTGAAAAACCTATTAAGTTGTTTTTTTCACTATGGCAAGGCAAGGCTGACTGTTCCACAGGTTAACATTGGTTTACACTATTACTTTTATCAAATGCTAATTTAATCTTTTGAGTAGCTAGGAAAATGGTTCAAGGACACATTTTAATAGTATTTTGAAAACAACTTAATGATAAAGTTGGATTTCATTTTACTATTATGGAAATCATGCTTTCCACCAGAACCAACCTGGTCCCTGTATCCGAAATACACTTAACTGCAGACTTTTGATTTTGATCCAGTTTAGTGCAACTACATAACTGCGGATGGCGCTTTGCACTGGTAGACCCTAGTTTTAACTCTGACTTTTGAAATTCATACCTCTGGGGTCTACCTGTTTGGAATTTGTTTTGGTGTCATTTTACATATTAACACTACATAATTTTTTGATAAATTGATTTACTTGTGTATTGTTTTACTTTTGCTGCATAAAAACTTTATGCATTGCCTCTGAGTTAAGCCTTACTGCTTTGTGCCAAGTTACTAGAGATTTAAGCACAGGTTTAATTAGTAACTTTGGTGGTTCACCCTGACAGGGATTGTGATTACTATTAGAAATGAGTTCTCATTCCCTCAACTAATACTCCAGTTTCTTACAGGATGCCAATTCAGTGTAAACCCCTCTAGTCTATAATAGTCTTTTTTGCTATATTTATGAAGATGAAGTATGAGGTGCATAGAAGGACTTATTCCATTTCTAAACCGGGGAATATGATGATTTCTTTCTGTCCTGGTAAAATACTGAGGGGCAGTTTATCATTATTTCACACAAAGCAATCAATATAACTTGCTGTGCTGCTTGAAGAGGAGAGGGCAGGAATGTGCCATATCCATGAAGATATAGTGCATTCCTGCTCTCTACCTGCTTTGGCACACACCCCACTGTCTAGCCCCAACACAGGCACCCTGGCTCCATAGTGCATGAGTGCCCTGTTGCAGGGAGGCTTGTTCTTGTGCTGGATGGAAAACCTTTCTGCATAAAAACAATCCTCTGAGACTTTTCCCTCTGTTTAAGTGTACTGCAGAATGCATCACACTTAGAAAGAGGGAACAATAGGGGGAATTAAATATAATTCTCTTCTTTGCACCTCTCCTGTGAAGACGTATCTTCTGACACAGTCTCAGGTTTACCAATATTGATAAATCCGGGAATGGGCCACAATCCATGGGTGGATGCATGGGAACAACCACACTCCACCCAAGGAATGCTTGCCTAGTGCAGTGTATCACAAGGCAGTGACTAGCGCTGCTTTGTGATACTCCAGATTTCCTAGGCAACGCAGGGCCTCGCACGTGTTAGCTGCTCACACCTCATGCTGTCTAGACCTCTCTCAGGCCCAAAGAAGAACACAACAAGGGACACAAACACAGTGACTAGGGTTGACAATAGGTAGCCTTGAGGGAACACCACTGCCTTTATTTATAACCTTGGGCCACTTGTGGCTGTCAGTTTACATACTTGCTTTTTCATTGGTGATTCTTCTCTTTTCTTGTGTGGTTTGCATGTCACTGACAGCGGGCTTCCACTTAGGGCCAGAGGGTATGATGTCCCAGACACAACTCTTCATCAAAATATTGATCAGACGACACCCTGTTGTTCTGTGAGGCATCTGATGATACACTCTCAGGAACTGATGTAAGCAATGCTCAAGGTTTTCTCGCTTTTCCACCCCGAACCCAAATGCTCTGTTGAGTGTTCTCTTGAATCTTTCTATTTCCCCATTTGCATGGGGCCATTGCGGGGTTAACCGTTTGTGCCTAATGTTGAGGCGATGTAAGTATTCCTGAAACTCTTGACCTTGAAAAGGTGAACCATTGTCTGAGTTGACTTCATTGGGCAGCCCCAGGAGCACAAAGATTCTCTCGAGCATGTGTTGAAAATACTAAAAAGCAGTGGATTATACCAATTCAACAGCTGGAAATTTGAAGCGACTGCCCATTATGAGTAGAGTGAATCTTTAGTTAGGAAAACTTCCAAAGTCCATGCTCTCAGATGACCAGGGCTGAGTGCTAGCTTCTTCGATAATCAAATGTGCAGCCAGTGGTTTGCTACTCATGATAGTACAGGAATGACAGCTCTTTACCTTCTCCTTTACCCATTTCTGAATTCCAGGGACCCACACTTTGTTTCTCATTTGAGCTTTCACTTTGGCACTGCCCTGATTTCCTTGATGCTCTAATTCCACTGTTCTCGCCCATATATTAAGAGGAGCCACAATCTGATGACCTCTAAGTACTACTCCTCCTTCACTCACACTGAGCTCATAACAAACTTTCCATATCTGTGCCTGAGCTTTGTGCTCTTCAGCTATCAGGCCTCGTGCTTCATCCAGGAAGATTTGCTATTGTTGTCCTTGCAGCCCCTCTTTAACTCGCCAGAGACATGCATCTGACACTGCTGCTTCTTTGATGTCCTCAAGCGATAGTGCTCTCGGAGATGCCATCTCTACAACCACCCTCACAAATTCTTCTGCTTTGTGATCATCTTCACACTGTGCGCTCACGTCAGCTGCTAGAGAGTACAGCGATGGATAAGTCGGCAGGGGTGTTCACACCTTATCTTCGAAGGAATATGGCTGGAGTTGCACAGTCCACCTTTCAATTCTCAGGTGTCCATTCTGAGCTGTGTCACCAAATAACAGGAGGAGCGGCTTGTGGTCAGTCAATACTTTAGTTTTCCAGCCGCACAGATCGAGGTGCAAATATTTGCTGGCCCACCGGATTGCAAGAGCTTCCTGTTCTACCTGAGCGTATCTTGTTTCCACTTCTGTGAGAGGTTTGCTCGCATATGTAATGGAACCCATACCCCTTCACTCCTCTTCTGTAGCAGTACAGCTCCTCATCCCACAAGATGGGTACCCCCAATGAGTTCAGACTGATGTTGGGACTGAACTAGGCCATGATGGGATTGCAGAGCAGGGCCTTCTTATTTTGCCTGAAAGCATGGGTGGCTTCACCGTTCCATTACCATGGGACATCTTTCTTTGTCAATGTTCTTAAAGGGTCAGAAAGGGTTTCCAAGTTGGGGATAAGCCTTCCACAGTAATTAGCCATACCCAGAAAAATGTAAATGTCTGATGGGTTATGGGGAATGGCAGCCGATCTGATGGCCTCCACCTTTTTTGGGTCCACTTTCAGCCCTTCATTTGAGAACCAGTAACCACAAAACTCCACATCATTTGGTATAAAATGAGCACTTTTGACTATGGAGGGTTGGTCTGCATTCTGTCAAGCATGGTGGCTCTTAACCGAGTATGATGATCTTTGGGTGTCCTTGAAAAAATGAAAATGTAATCGCTCACATTGATTACTCCCCCAGACCTGACAGCACTTCTCTAAGTGCATCTTGAAAGACCTCAGCCTCGGAGGATATTCTGAAGCTGAGACATTTGAATAGGCGGAGACCCACATGTGGAGAATATCATAATATATCTACTTGTTTCGTCATGCAACAGTTGGTGATAGCTCCAACAGTTGCAACTCCTTTTCAACTAGTGGACAGAGATGAAACAGCACACTTCTGTGCCGCAAAGCCACTGGTCATATTGTTTCTTCAATGTGGAGTTTCACTTGTACACATTTCAGGCAACCCAGCCCGCTGAACAATTCTCAGAATTCGGCAAGAATGCTCTCACCATGGGACTGATGTATCTGACTGCAAAGAAAACCAACCCTAAGACATCAGCCATGTGACAGCCCAGTAAGGTGCCAGTATTTCCTTTTGTCACATGAAACTTGCCTTCCATCTTTTTGTCCCCATTTTCCACCTCTACATCAATGACACCTCTTGGAGGGATGAGGTCCGTGCAACCATACGTGTAATTCTTGGCCTTTGTCAGCAGGATTTTTGGTCTTGGATGCAGCTTGTGGAATTGCACAGTGTCTATGACATTGACAGATGCACCAGTGTCAATAATGATTGTTAACCTGACTCTGCCAATTCCTACATGGCACATAGGAGGAGGTCTCCAGCGTTGATTGCCTCTTCCCGTAAATTATATTATGAACACCTCCTCCTCGTCATCATCATCGGGGCAGTTCGTCTGAGTGTTATACAATTGCCACAAGGCACAAAAATAATGTTGTAGTGCCCGATCCACTTGTGCCATCTTAGGGCAGCAGTCTCCGGATCTGCCCACTGGCTGAATGGCAGTAAGGCCACAACTACACATGAACACAATGCTGTGGTGTTGGAGGTGCAGTTCCTTCTGGTGGTGCCAACATGTTTCCTCACTGCTTTTTTGGTGCGACCCCTTTCCTGGTTTCCACAGTGTTGCCTGCTCTGCCTGTGTGCTGGTCCTTGATGTGCCACCTCTCGGTTTGTTTTATCTTTTCTTTTCCTTTCCTTTTTTTTAAATAGCTTTTGGCAGACGCAATTTGCATAAAGTGCACTTTTGGTAAAACAGCCTCAGTTTTACGAGCCAACTCCGTGGATTATTGTCTTTCATGGCAAAACTTCTGTTCCTCTCTGTCCTTTGCAGGGACTTCCCAACAGGCACACTTATTCCCCTCGGGGTCCTCCGCTGCACACTGCGTGATAAGCCAGCATGGAGAAGACACATTGCCACACACACACACTTGAGTGTAGCGCTGTTACCTGTGACTTGCGCAATGAGTCAGGACTTCAGCCCAGAGGTGACACTGTAGCCCTGGGCGCCTGCTGTACCTCAGTGATAACACCAGGTGTAATCACGGTCAGGCCAAACTCATTCATGTCCATCGTCAGGCCTCCAGTTCTTCTTCTTTGTTCAAGGCACCAGATGGGAGGGGTTGTGCTCAAGACACCAGACGGGAGGGGTTGTGCTGCTGTTACTAGCACACTGCCGCACATCCCTCTGTCGGTATCGGAGAACCTGTTAATGGTCAACTTGGGCTGGCTACAGCGAACAGTGCTTCTCCAGTGGTGCTATTTTATCATGTGTCAGATGGTGAAAGGAGAGGTAGGCACTCTCTCCCTCTTCACGCACACGGCGGACATCTCGTCCTCATCGCCAGTGTTTGCTGCTGACACTTCCTGCTGTTTAGGCCTCTTTCAGGCCCAAGGAGGAACACAATAAGGTACACATGCACAGTGACTTGGGTTGACGCTAACAGAGCCTTGAGTGACTACCTCACCTTTATTTATACCCTTGGGCTGTGCCCGGTCTTTGGGTTGCGTGCTGCATACAATGATTAGTAGAGGCTCAATGGCACTCTACATCTTGGTGGCTTTGTGTTGCTAGGTAAATCTAACTTAGGTATTGTGTATCCCTTGCAACACCATCCGTGATGCAAGGGCAATGCAATACTTTGGTGAAGCACCACAGGGCCCGTGTAGAGGCTCCATTTTAGATTACACATTTTAGCTTGTCATCTTTTTTAATGGTGACTTTTAACGTGGTTTTACAGTCATGGGATAATATACTGAGAAGATACTGTACATGTAGCCTAGTCCTTGTAAGCATTGCTGTCATGCAGTCTGTACACTCTGTCCAAGGCCAAGCACACAGAACGCGATGCCCTTGTATCATGATTGTCTGTTGGAGACAGCTCCCTTGCCACAGACAAATCATTGTTCAGCACTGCACATTTGACACAATGTACTATGAACAATGCTTTCATTATATAAACTTCTTCTGGGATTATCCTGGAGCATGGTGCACTGTAAACGAGATGCAGCCCTGCTGACTCTGACCTCCATCCTGCAAGGGAGGATAGCGTGCACTACACCTAACTAAAAATATGTTAGTAAATTATTTCCTATATTTATTTATTTATTTAGTACAAAATTATTAGTGTACAAAAATGCCTTGGATCCAGCATCTCGGTAATATATATACCCTAAGGAAGATATGCATTCTAAATATACAATTATACAATAAAAAGTAAAGGAGGCACACAAGGTAAAGGTCGGGAGAGCAGAAAGTTAGAAATTAGTGAGGCAAGGGCGAGGACAGAAGAGGGGAAGAAAATGGTTGGGGTGTAATGCAGGCCCATCAAACCCCTGCGGCGCAGTGGGTTCCTAACTATACAGGGGCCTACAACCATTCAAAATGGGCCCCTTGCAGCCCAAAGCCAATAATTATCTGTGATTCTTAGTTATGTCCTGAGCAAGAGAAACCATGTCTGGCGGGGGCAGAGGAGGAAAGGGTATCAGTAAAAGGAGCGCCAAGTGGCACAGGAAGGTGCTGCGGGATATCATCCAGGGCATCACACGGCCTCTATTTTGCCTCCTAGTGCTCATCACATTCTGCATCATTTTACCATACACCACTGGAGAAAGGAGTGGAAAGAGCAAGACATGGGACATGCCAGAGGTTACGAATGTCTCTCGTTTAGAAGGGGATTGGAGAGTTCACGAAGACTGCCCCAAAACTAATAATGAGATGCAACTAAAATAGATTTTATATTAGCACGGCAAGATATTCTTTTCAAGCACGCTTCTTAAAGCGATTTTATCCTACTAAGCTGTGTTGCTTCCTGCCAGAGAGCTACTCTTCTCGCTGGCTTTAGACTGGAGTTCTAAGATTTATTTCTCTCTTCCTCCCTCGGGGCCACCATTTACTCTTGATTTGCTGAAAGCAGCCATCAGAGCAAAACATTACTTTAAAACAGAAAAGCAGAAAAGGAATGCATTATTGATGTCCCTAAAGGATTAGTTCAGGATTGCGAGTTTTGCTCGTCTTTTGTTCAATAAATAATATTTTAGCTAACCCCTCAGCTGTTTTGCTACAGTTCCATGCACAGTTTTTGTTGTTAAACTTATATTGAGCCTCGCTAAAAATCCTCCCCAAAAAGTAGGGGATCGTAGAGGTGGGAAGAAACCACAATTTCCTAAAGCATGAAACGTTTATGGAAGTATAACACTGACCTTCTCAGTTCACATTTTGCCATCTGCAGAACTGCTGTGCAGTAGATTGTTAGGTTTGTCAGAAGTTAGTGTGAGGCTTGAGGCCATAACTTAATGCTTGGCTTCTGGATGCGTCTTACATTGTGGCCAAGAGCAGTGATCAGCAACTGTTCCAAGTTTTAAAATAAATGTTCTTCAGGGAAAGACAAAACATGGAGCCTGGTGTCAGAACCTTGGTGCTATTAACATATGTTTATTGTCACCCAACTCGATGGTACTCATTTTATCAACCTTGGAGATT
Source organism: Pleurodeles waltl (assembly GCF_031143425.1). NCBI lineage: Eukaryota > Metazoa > Chordata > Amphibia > Caudata > Salamandridae > Pleurodeles > Pleurodeles waltl. The sequence goes on from NC_090448.1 coordinate 1,131,823,847, forward strand.
CCTTGAGTGGATGCAGTAGTTCACTGAGCCATCAGACTCATTTAGTGGCTTAGTCCCACAAGCTTCCTCATTAGTAGCGGAGATGGCAGGCCCTGCACCTAGCTTTGTGAGAAAAAGTGCCAGAGTTAATAACTTCCTGGTCAATGTGGTAGCTGCAGTGTTGGGTTGATGGTCACTAGCATATTTGTTATGTCACACCCCGCTCTTCCTTTCATCATTCTGGCAGACCCAGTTTATTTTCCTTCTCATGTGTCTCATGTTCTGAGTCAAACACACACTCTGAGATGGTGCATAGATGAAAAAAAACCTTTTTAAATCTGGAAATCTTTTCTGACCAATTTGTGGTGGGACTCAATAGTTTTTTAAATTATACAGCACCCACTACTGTAGTGCCATGCTTCATTATTGGGCTCGCTACTACGCCCAGGTGTAGACCAACATTTTGAGCAAAGCGTTTTTTTTTTTTAATTCTAGGGTCCTATTTCCTAAAAGCCGGGCATCTGTTATAGCAGTTTGAAATTGCTAAAACTGTCTCAGTGGTACCCACTATTGTCTTTATTTTCAGGTACTAAAAACAGTGTCTCCTGGGTCCTTATCAGATATTAATGTCCCCAGCCCCCTGCTGCCTATACCAACATGTTTCAGCACTTTTCCTAACCTCTAAGGGTCTGCAGGCCTTCTTCAGGGTATCAGATCCCTGTTATCAATTCTATATCTCACTCCCCCCCATTAACTATATGTTTGGAGGTTGATTTTGGCCATCAATGATGTGCCCCTTTAACACCCCAGTATTTCCAAGCTTCACCGTTCTTTATCTTAAACCAGGGATGAAGTGGGAGCATCACCCTCATTTTTATCCTCCGTTTCAGTACCACCCAGAGATCACTTGCCCCACAATCACCTCAGCCCACTCAGGCTTTGAGTGCTGCATGCTATCATTGGGCACTCATCTTAAAATATTCAATAAGCATTCTAAGATGGCCGTCCACACATTGGAATGAGTATGCATCTATTGCAGGTGTCTTATATTTATATTTGAACAAATCCCATTGAAGGATTGCCACCGAAAATGAGTGTGCATCTGTATCAAGTGATGGTCAGTTTTGAATGGGGTTCCGTACAAATATCACAAAATACAGTCAAATATGATCACCACAGATGCATGCACCTCATGTACATTCTTTCATGGTTGAATGTATTTTCTATATTTATATCTTTTACATTCAAATATAGGGGGTCATTCCGACCCCGGCGGTCCTTGGGATGCGGGAGCACCGCCAACAGGCTGGCGGTGCTCCTCAGGACATTCTGACCGCGGCGGTTCAGCCGCGGTCAGAACAGGAAAACCGGCGGTCTCCCGCCGGTTTTCCGCTGTCCTGCAGAATCCTCCATGGCGGCGCAGCTTGCTGCGCCGCCATGGGGATTCTGACACCCCATACCGCCATCCTGTTCCTGGCGGGTCGCTGGGCCGGTATGGGGTGTTGTGGGGCCCCTGGGCATGGGCACTGCAGGGGCCCCCGTAAGAGGGCCCCACTTTGTATTTCAGTGTCTGCTTTGCAGACACTGAAATACGCGACGGGTGCCACTGCACCCGTCGCACATACCCACTCCGCCGGCTCCATTCGGAGCCGGCTTCCTCGTGGGGAGGGGTTTCCCGCTGGGCTGGCGGGCGGCCTTCTGGCGGTCGCCCGCCAGCCCAGCGGGAAAGCCAGAATGGCCTCCGCGGTCTTTCGCCGCCCGCGGGGGTCAGAATGACCCCCATAGTCTTTGCAGATTCTATCACATCAACAGCAGACATTTTTAATGGGATTTCTTAAAAAAATGCATGCAAGCATGATCACAACAGAAGTCCAAGGGGGGTTGTATCTCCCGAAGGAAGTGGGAACATACTTCAGGCCTGAGGAAAATGCTTACTATTTTTCAGACGTGAAAAAGAAAAAGATAGATAGACTGCCTGACAGGCTGGGACTTGTGTTATTTAGCTCAGTTGTTGTGACTACTTCTGCCTGCGATGATTCTTCAAGATAGGAGACCTCTTGGGACAGCCCAGACTGATATGTGAATCATAGTTGTAAAGAGAAGAGTTTTCCACTATGTTACCTTGACTCCTGAGAAATTAAGGAAGCCTGCTTATTTGCCAGATACTATGTGAAGGAAGAGTTCAATTTGCCTATGAGGCAAAACACTCCTGATAAAGTGGACTACCTGATGTACTCTTTCTCCCCTAATTAATGATCACCCTCTTACTGTAGGCCTTGAGGAGTGCAGGTCTTTGAACAGTGCCAGATCCAACACTCTGGGTTTATGAATGTAATTAAGTGGCAATTAAAACATGTCCTATTGTACACCAAGCTAAAACACAAGTCATGCATCAATTTTCCACTGACTAAATCAATGGTAGTGATGATTTATCAATAGAGATTTTCAAAACTTCCAATGGGAGAATTCCAATTGACCTGGGCATCTTGTAAGACCATCTGTAAATGTTGCCGGTCATTCCATACTAAGGATGAGCATCTGTGCACCTGGTATGGTTGTGACCACTGCTGTATGAGCTAAAGGGTATTTACGGACACTGCTCTCAGTCCCTAACCCTTCACCTACAAATCATTAATTTCAGATGTGTTAGTGTAGTTAGTTCAATGGAAGCAAAACAAGACTACAACACCCAAAATGAATTAGGCAAGCACACACATGTTAAGGACCAGAAAAATAATCTGTTATTACTAGTGGACAGGTGGTCAAAGAGTGAGACTGTGGTGAGCTGCCTGTCTGGACAGAATCACCCAAACAGTTGCTTTCTCTCTAAAGCTCCCAAAGTCCGGTGCTGACAAGAAAACACTCTGGGGGTCATTTTGACCTCAGCGGTCTTTTGAGAAGACCGCAGAGGGACCGCCGTGCTGAAGACCGCTAGTGGTAGCGGTTTTCCACTCGACGCATTATGACTGCTGGCAGCCCTCCATCCTTTTTCGGACGGAGAGCCGCCAGCAGCCATACTGGCAGGCGGCGGGGAAGTGGAGGTTGCTCCACCTCCACCACCACGTCAACAGAACACCGCCGTGATTCGGCATGGCGGTGTTCTGTTGACGGTGTGGTGGCGGCGGAGCAGCCCCCATGGATCCCGTCCCCTCCCGGAGGATCAACGGACCAGTTGATCGTCCGTTAGGGGAGGGGGGTGGGAGGGTGTTGTGTGGGTGCATGGGGGTGTGCGTGTGTGCATGTAGAGGGGGTGTGTGAGTGCGTGTATGCTTGCGGGGGTGTTGTGTGTTTTGAAATGAGTGCATGTATGTCTGTAAGTATGTCTGTATGGATGTGTGCGTGTATGACTGTGTGTGTGGCTGTTCGCATGTATGTTGATGTGTGTGCGGGTATGTGTGTTGGAGGTGCCTGCGTGCGTGTCGGCTGTGTATGTGTGATGTGATGTTGGGGGTAGGGGTGGGGAGGGGGTTCCTGACACCTTTGGGGGGTGGCAGTGGTAGTGGGGGTGTAGGGGAAGGACTCGGGGTGGGGGTGGGGGGTGGGGGAGACCCCTATCAGTGCTAGGGAAGGAATTCCCTGGCACTGATAGTGCTTACCACCATGGATTTCATGGCAGTTCCAAAGCCCATGAAATCCATGGCGGTCAGCCGGGTCAAAATACCGCTGGTGGTATTGTGATGACCGCCGGGCTGGAGACCCAGGTCTCCAGCCCAGCGGTCGTCTCCGCCCTAGCGGGTGGAACAGAGAAGTGGCGGATGACCATGGCGGTAACCGCCATGGTCATAATTGCAAAAATTTTACTGCCAGCCTGTTGGCGGTAAGACCGCCGCTTCTCCGTCGTCCGCCAGGGTCATAATGACCCCCTCTGTGTTTAGTTGTATGGCTTATACTGTAACTCACCAGCTTTTTATTACTATTATGTCTTAATGGCCAGGAAACAACTATAATGAAATTATATTAAATCTATGAATAACACATTTTCACTCATTTTTCAGGGGTGGTGGTGAACTCTAGAAAATCTAAAAATATAAACTTTTATCGTTTTATCCTTATATTTACTGCAATGATTTTAATCAACACAGTTCATAAATAAGTTATAGTGGACATTAACATATGGCTTTTAATTTTGAGTTTCAATCCCTACTAACCAATCAAAATTACATTGATTTCAATAAATGTTGGGCCACTTATACTAGGTTTTATACCGGTTGCAAGCCTTCTCATTTAGTAAATCAGAGGGTTTTTTGCGAATGTGTTCAGAAATGGTTATCTAGTCGGTATTTTGAGGAGGTATGTTTTGAGCATACCTTCCTGATGAAGAAACAGTACCTCATGTATCAAGCGTTTGAAATTGGATTTTCTGTTGTGAACCAATGGTAAGTTACTGACTCCCAAGTTGGAGTGGTAACACATTACTTTTTGAGTTGGTGTGGAAACTTCAGGGGCAGTACCAGGACACCTCTCAAAGATCTCAAAACTAAAAGATAACAATGCTTATAAAAGAAAAAAAAAGCTTTCAGTTTCTGAACGAAGAAAGGCACACTGGGATGCTGTCCCTTCCAGGCCACCATCTCTGTCTTTGCAGCCCATTAGATGTCATCACAGTTTGCGACCTGTCTAATGAATATTCAGTACATATGACCCATTGTTGTTTTATTGATGTATTTGGTATAAAGATGTTAACTAATCAAGTATGCAAAAATATTTGCATGTATTGTTTTGTATGGGTAGTAGAATGTCGAGAGCAGTTTATGTTCCTGTACCGGAGGAAACTGGTGCCCATTTATGGTATCATTACTGACCTGTGCTGCACACTCTGGAACCCTAACACTACCATGTCTTGTGGTAAGCACATTAGGTTAGACCTATCACATATCACCAATTATTGGGCCTAACAATCTTTTGCATTTGGGCTGCACCACACTGTCAGTTCCGGTGATGTGCAATAAAAAATGAATGAAGAAATGCATTCAGTGGGACCTGATGTATTTTTGGAAGCCAGTCAAAATGGATTTACAGAGTCATTCCTTGATAGAGCAAGATTTTGCACTGGAGTCTTGAGGTCTTCTTCAGGCTTATGCTGAGGAATCCCCCATGGAGATTGTTGCTGAAAAAGTGTGCCTTTATCCATCACATTTACATTAGTTTGCAGATTGAGTATTTTATCCAGTATGAAACCTAATGACGTTGCCCCTTCAATGATTGTGGGTTTATAATTTAGTACATCACTGGCATCAAGCCAACTTTGGACTGAAAAGTCGAGTGGGTGAGAGAGATGATGAGAAGCTCAAGGCCTGATTTAGATATCAGCGTAAAGGTTACTCAGCCTCAACGGTGGCAGATACGCTGTTTGCTGTAATCTAAATCCCATAGGAAATAATGGGATTTAGATTTTGGTGTACAGGATATCTGTCACCATGGTGACAGAGTAACCCCCGCCTCTGATATCTGAATCAGGCCCTCAGTTTTTACAGTTCAAAGTATTTTACTCAATTTAATAAAAAGACATAAATCAGACAGATATCACTGCAATACAAATAGAAGGTGGTCATTCAATACAATAATTTTGAACAGATGATATACAAATTTTGTGGAGAGTATTGTGGAAGATCATACACTCAAGACTGCAGTGCTATTGAAAGAAAGTGTATACTGCATATGTAAGAGAGAACAATAATACTTAAAAGATAGCTATGAAACCACTGTGAATCTGGGCCCACTTGTAAGATCAGCCTGTACAGGGTATCAAACAACAAGCATAGAGGAGTGTGTACCTATGTGTTAAGGCCTGTGCATTTCATAGCTGTTGAATGTATGGTGTGGGTTATATCTATCATAATGATGTATTGCCATGATGTCAGGGGAGAACAAGCAAAAGAGAACTGAGGCCATGCGTTGAGGAATGGGAGGTGTGCAGGGGTGGGAAGGAAGGATGAGTGAGATATCCAAAGTCCGGAAGTGAATTTGTTGAGGCTCAGGACTCTGGCAGAGGATGAGCTATCCCCTTGATTGTATTCTTTCCTATGTATTTGTCTAGGGAGTGCCATACTGCACTGGACATTGGGGGGAAGGATTGCATTTTAGACTGTAGGATATGTGCCCCTCTGAGGTATGAGATACATGACCACCAGGTGTGATGAGCGAGAAGGATAAATGATTCCCTCTCAGAGAGGATAACTTTCACTGCAATGGTTAAAAGAAGGTCTAGCAGAGCCATGTAAAGAATTTGGATTCATTATCCTAATGCATTTGAAGGCCCACATGTTTGAAACCTGAGCATCAACTTCTGTCTTAGTTTTAAGGTTATGCCATAGTGACAACCATCTGAAGTTATGGATAGGCTCCGGCAGCCTTCTGTCCAGCAGTTTAAGAGCATTTGCAGTATCAGTAAATATTCATTGGGAATGAGGTGGAATTTGTTTTGCCACTGTAATAAAGAAGCACATACTAAATGCAGAGAATATGTCCCATTCTATCCCCAACCATCTGGGGTTTTGGATGTTTCTGAGATCAGCCAAACAGCACTCTGGGCTACCAGGAAGGTTGATTGGTTGAAATTTAGAAGATTACACCCACTGTAAGAGAAACTCTTCCTACGTGAGTTTTATGAGATCCTTGCTCTTTTATTGCTCGACAGGAATTTCAAAGTAATTTTCTCAATTTTGTGAAAAAGGAATATGGAGAGCTTTAGTAGTAACATGGAAGACACAAAATGTACTATTGGGGTGATCATCATCTTGAGAGTTTGAAGTCTGCCCCACTATGAAATGAACTTAGTTGACCAGGAGGACAGCAGATTCTTTTACTTTGGAGATAGTCTGGAATTCGTTGTACTGTACTGTTTTAGTTAGATCTGAGATATGTAAGACTTTTGGGCTGCCATTTAAGCCAGAGTCACCCAGGTGTGAGGGAAAGCACAGAGGATTTAGAGGAAAGGCCTCAGTTTTGTCCTTATTTGAAATATATCCAGAGATTTCTGAGAACATACGGATGATGATGGTAATGCTCGGAATTGCATTTTCTAAATTCCTCTGAAAAGATAAGAATGCCTTCCATGAAAGATGCAGTTTTATAACTTTTAGATCCAAATTGGAGGCCTTTAATCTCAGGGGCATCATTGAATATTTAAGTAAGGGGTCAATAGTGAGTAAGAAAAGCAAAGGGGAATTGGGGCAACCCTGTCTTGTACCTTGGTGTAGGTCAAAGTATGAGGAGATGGAGCCATTTAACCTGGTATTTGCTTTGAGATTGATATATAGCACCATTACTATACCAATGATTGAGTAGCCAAGGTTATGGGACTCAAGGACAACATGAAGAAAAGGCTGGGATACTTTAGCAAATGCCTTTTTGGCATCTAGTGTGTTCGCTGGTGTTGGGAGTGAGGAAACACAGGACCTTTCTATTATCTGGCATAATGTGCGAACATTGTCTGTGGCAGACGACCCTTGACAAGGCCGTTTGGGAGTGGTGAATAAGTTTTGGTATGCAATTTTCTAGTCTACTAGCTAGTAGTTTGGCAAAAAAATGTGGCTTCCATAGTTAGAAATAAAATAGGATGGACATTTTTAGGGCCTGAATGATATTTTTCTTCTTTAGGAAGAACCACGATTGTGGTTTCGGATGTCCTACCAGAGACCTTGCCCTGGAGCGCAAAGTGGTCAAAAGTATTTTTGAGGTGCCTTCCCAGACAGACCTGATCTTGTTGCTTAAACAATTTCTTCTGTTTCTATTGGTTGGTTCATACGTGCTCTCTCAGCTTCGGAGACCAAAGCCGTGGGTAGGGAGTTAAGAAACTTTAGGCACTTTGATTTGTCACATAACATTTGTGGATTGTAGAGGTTACCATAGAAGTCTTTAAATACCTCATGTATCTCTTTAGTTTTACATTTTTGAGAGCCATCTTGGGCCTTGATATGTGTAATTTGGTTGTTCAGGTTATTACATTTGAGAATGGTGGCAAACGTTCTCCTAGCTCTCTTGTGAAGCAGACGTTGTCTAGATTTTTGTATATGAACACTAAGATGAGCCCTTTTGCTTACAATGGTATTGTAGGTAGGTTTGGTTTAATAACATTGAGTGAGGCCTTTTTCGTGTAGTGTCTGAATGATTCTTCTTTATTTTTTATTTCAATGCCCAAAAAATGCAGTGTTCTCTGAATTGCACTGTTTTTAACTGCCATTCGTTTAAAAATATGTCCTCTGATGACACATTTAAACATGTCCCACAAAATTGCCAGGGTTTTGACAGAGTGTTAATTTTCTTTAAAAAGTTAATCTATTTCAAGCTGAAAACCCTTGATGTCTCATTAATTTTCTAGTATTTCTGTGTTTGATCTGATACGAGAATGGGGTGGATCTTAGCATCAGTAGGTGCCTTAAGGAGTGAGGCATTTACAAGTTAAAAGTCTATTTGTGAAGAACTAGAGTGAGGAGGGGAAAAAAGTACAAATTTTATCTTGGGGTGATATAATCTCCAAACATCTAGGAGGCAGGATGAGGAGCAAAGATTGAGCAATTGCCTTGGGAGCTCTAAATTTGAAAGCAGAGTGGCGGTCTGAGATGAGGTCCATAGGGAGATTGAAATCCCCACCTACTATTGTTTTAGAGTCTCTGTGGAATGTCTGCTAACTTGTTTTTGAGAGTACTTCAAAATATTGAGTCATCTACATTGGGGTCATAAATGTTCATGATATAAAGATCATGAATCCTGTTGTTAAGTCTAGTAAGTAACTATCTGCCATTGGTATCATGTCCTGAAGCAATTGCAGTTAGATTAGGTTGTGTAGAGAGAAGGATAAATACCCAGTTCTTCTTCCCACAAACTTCAGTTACATCAAAATCCCAGCCTTTCCTCATTAAAAGGGCTTCTTTGAAACCAATCTAAGGGTGTCATTATGAGTTCTGTGGTCAGAAACAGTGACCGCCAAAATCCAGACAAGGAGACTGCCACAGTGCTGGCGGTCTCCCCACCAGCCCTGGCCCCATTACAAATTTCCCACTGGGCTGACGGGCGGTAACTCAGTGGGAAAGGTACGGCAGCATGGTACCTAGCTCATATTTGAAATGTGCACTGTCTACACAGCAAACAGTGTGTATTTCAAGGGTGCCATGGGTAGGGGCAGTGCAGGAGCCTTACTGTTGCCCTCTGCACTTGTTCTCTGCCAGCCTTTTCATGGCAGTCACACCACCACGAAAAGGCTGGTGGAGAGCAAGGTTGTAATCAGCAGGGCAGAGCAGAGCTGCCCTGGGTGATCACATCCAAGACCGCAAGCATCCCATCGGAATCAGAGATCCTGGCGGAGATGGTGGTCCCCTGGCAGTCCAACCGCCAGGGTTGCAATGTGTCGTGCAGACCGCCACAGCTGCGGTGGTCCAACCACCACTGTGAGTTTGGCGGCTTTGAGACTTCCAGACTCATAATCAGGCTCTTAGGCCCTCATTACAGCTTCAGCGGTCTTTTTGAAAGACTGCATTAACCGTTGCAGCCAGCATACCACCAGTGCTGGCAGTATGCTGGCTGGCCTATCAGGAGTTTTCTGCTGGGCCAGTGGGCAAAAACAGGGTTTCCGCCCTCTGGCCCAGAGGAAAACTCACTACAACATTTACGCAGGCTCGTAATCGAGCTGACGGCAATGTTGTGGTGCGTCGGGTGTGACAGCACCTGTCACACATTTCACTGCCGTAATTCAGGCAGTGAAATCAGTGATGAGGCTGTCCATGGGGGCCCCTGAACTGCCCATGCCAAGTGTGTGGGCATTTCATGGACCCCATGGGGCCACTTACACCCCTTTTCCATCAGCTGGTGGAAAGGGGACCTGTAATCCCCAGGGCAACCCTGCCTCGGCGGATTGCAACCTCCAAGACCGCCAGGCTGTCAACAGGCGGCAACATAGCGGTGCTGGCGGTTGGACCATGGCCCATCTGCCATGGTCATAATAGGGCGGTCTGACCGCCCTGTCTGCAGTAGTCCAATCGCCATCGCAAGTGTGGTGGTCTTGAGACCGCCACACTTGTAATAAGGGCCTTAGTCTCTTGGAGTAGTGCTATGTCCCCAGCTAAATCCTTACAGGAATCTAGGACTTTGGTTCTTTTAACAGGGTGATTCAACCCCTTGGTCTTCAAGGAGACATTAAACAATTTCCTTATGTGCTGATGGATGTTCTTCGTATAGGGGGCCTAAAAGGGGCCTTTTAAGACATTAGCTCATCGTAGGACCAGAAAACTCACTAGGAGGAGAAACTGGGGGGTTGTAGGGTGAAGGAAATAATAACTTAGGGAGCCTACATAGGCTCCGGAGGCGGACAGATTCAAGTTAGGGCCCCTTCCCACCAGGGGATGTCTATAGCAGACATGGTACGTGAGGAAAGTCGTGGTGGAAAGTCGATTAGGCGGCTAAGCTCCACATTAAAAGCTGGTCGGAGAGAGGAAACATGCGGGAAACCGCAAAGGTGAGAGAGATCCACAATGCAACAACATATTAAATGGAACAGCATATCATAAAACATGGTATGTTAGACACGAACAATATAGTATGGTATACTGCATGGTATGCTTAACATGACATTATGGCAGGCATGTTCAATGGCATGTATAACAAGAACAATTGAAACATATAGTTGCATAAACATAAAAACTTAGGTCGCAAATGAAATAGACCATGATAGGTCAGCCCAATGCTGGTTAAGCTCTGGAATAAGAGATCTAGACATAGATAAGGAGCAGCACATCATAAAAACATTTAGGGGTCCAAGTTCAATATAATTGTCCATACAAGAGAGTAGTATCTCAGAAGAAAATTTATGAACATTTGATGTAAACAACTATACCATGTAAAGGCAAATATTCCTGAGTGTAATTTTTCAGATATTACACCAATATGGTATTAATCAGAGTTGAGCGTGACCTACATTCCAAGTGGTATGACAGGACAAATCCTGTTGTTCCTGGAATTAAGGATTGGATTGGTGTTGCTGATGGATCAAATTTGATAGGACTAACGGCGAGGAGGCCTATGAGGTGATGTGGTCTACTTAGTAGGACCCATGTGGGCATGTGGTCTAGAGTCTTCTGATGGAGGATAATCAGATTCCTCAACCTAGGAGTCCACAAATGCATATCAGGGTAGGGCACAAAATTGTTCTAAAGCCTAATGTCAGATAATGTATCACTAGTTGGGGTAGTAAGTAAGAGCAGTGATGAGACAAAGCCAGTACACTCTCTGCAGTCTTGTGGGTCCAGTTTGGACACATGGATAAAGAGGTATGCTATTAGCAAAGCCAGAGCCAATAAGACAAACCACAGTGCAACAGTGAGCTAATGTGGATAGATCGCTGTTGGCTGGGAAGATACATGACTACATGTGAGATCTGGGATATTCTCAGAGATTATGTAAACTGGCCACTTATGGAGCTTATTATCTTACACGTGAGAGTAAGTGTCTCCCTGTAATCGACTCAAAAAAACATTGTGTGGATAGCACAACTAAGGTTAAACAAGCACAGCAGAGCAATGTTAGGCAAGCAACATACAAATAGAAAATACGTCAATGATAACCAAATGCTGTGATCTGAAAATAGGATAACTCTCAACAAAAGTATATATCTTAGCTGTCGACGTTGGCACAGGTTCACAATCTGGAGGAGCAGATCAAGTGAAGACTTGTTGAAGTACCATGAAGAGAGTCAGCATCCATTTGGGATTCCGATTTGTTGTCAAGGAAGGTTGCTAACTCAGACGGGTCCGAAAATATTTTGGTGTGACCTTTAAATGTGATTTGGAATTTTGATGGACCAGAGAATGATAATAAAAAAACCTCTATGGCCATAAGACATTTTCTCAGGGTCAGAAAGCCTTTGCGACGAATGACAGTATCTCTAGCATAGTCCTGCGAGATGGTGGTTTTGTGTTTTTTGCCATTTAATTATGCATACCTTCTGCATATATGCCAGAATTTGCTCTGTGTGTTGGTGGTGTACAGGCTTAAAGATCAACGGTCTTGGAGTGACCATGTTTTTTGGCTTAAAAGTTGGGACCCTCTTACTATTTCAAAGTGTTTAGTGAAGGATATTTGGAGGATTTCCAGGATCTAAGAGATTAGGAAGTCAGCTGTTGATGTGGCAGAGCTTTTGAACCCTTCAGGTAAACCAAAAAAATAAAGGTTACTCCTTAGGTTCCAGTACTCCTGCTCCAAAAGCTCCCTCTTTAGTGAGGAAATGCAGCGCTCAAGGATTTACAGTTGCTTAGTTTGCCCATTAGTATAGTCCTCCACTGAACTTATTCTTCTCTCAGCATTGGAAATAGGAACAGTTAAGTCTTTGAGGTCTTTGTGGATCCAAGCCACTTCACCTTGGAGGAGGTCAGTATTTGTTTTGGTTCTCTAAAATGTTGAGGAGCCAGGAGTTTACTATCTGGAGCGAAGCAGTTTCAGGGCTGCAGCCCTGTATAAACCCAGACTAACATCCATCAAAAAGAAAATTTACAGAGATGTGTTGTATATTGTTAGACCTGTCAGCTCTTGGCATGGTTTCCCCAGTTTGTTTGGCTTTTTGGCTTCTGACTTCCTGTTTTGATCCTGTGCTGAATTTAGTTTCTGCTGGCTTTTAGGACTCTGGGCACTTTACCACTTCTGACCAGTGCTAAAGTGCAAGTGCTTTCTGTCTACATTGTATGGGTGATTGGTCTCTCCATGATTGGCTTATTTGATTTACTAGTAGGTCCCTAGTACAGTTCACCAGAAGTACCCAGGGGCTGTAAATCAAATACTACCAGTGGGTCTGCAGCACTGATTGTGCCACTAACATGAGTAGCCCTGTAAACATGTCTCAGACCTGCCACTGTACTGTCTGTTTGGGCAGCTTGGACCTGCCAGTTCGGCCTGGCACGTGTACCCACTTGCCAAGCCCAAATCTTCCCTTTTACTACATATAAGTCACCCCTAAGGTAGGCCCAAGGCAGCCCCATGTGCAGGGTGCAGTGTTTTTAAAAGGTAGGACATGTACTGGTGTGTTCTATATGTCCTGATAGTGAAATACTGCTAAATTTGGCTTCACTATTGCAGGGCCTATCTCTCCTATGAGTTAACATGGGGATTGCCTTGAAATATGGTTTAAGTGTAATTTCCCATTGGGAGCAGATAGAGATATGGAGTTTGGGGTCTCTAAACTCACAATTTAAAAATACATCCTTTGATGAAGTTGTTTTTTAGATTGTAAGTTTGTAAATGCCACTTTTAGAAAATGGGCATTTTCTTGCTTAACCATTCTATGCCTCTGCCTGTCTAAGAAATGCACGTCTGGGTCAGGATGACAGTTGGGCTGTTTGTGAATTCACTCTAGACAGTCCCACAAAGGGAGCTGAGGTGTGCCTTGCATATCCTGATGGGTCTTCCTGGGCTAGAGTGGTGGGAGGAGCTGATACTTGCACCTGGAAAGGGCTGTGCCTGTCCTTATACAAAGCAGCATCCAACCCCCTGGAGTGTGTCTGGGGCCAGGGCGGGAAAGGCAGGGTATTTTGCACGACAAAGACTTTCCTTTGAAGTTTGCCTGCTTCAAAGGTAGAAATCAGTCAAATTATTGGGCCTCAGAGACCACATCTTCAGAACACTTATGGACTGAGGATATTCTGCCAGGAAGAAGAGCTGGATGCTGTAGGAGGGACTGCTACTCTGCCTGTTGCTTTGCTGTGCTGCCCTGCTGCTTGATGCGTTTGCCCTGAGAGTGAAAGGACTTGACTTTGCTTTCTCCATCCTTCATTCTAAGGTTCTCCAAGGGGTTGAAGTGAGCTTGCCTCATGTCCGAAGCCTCAGGGACATCAAAGACTTCATCTGCCAGCACCAGGACTTTCTTGCTGAGAGTCCTGACTTGCCAGGTGGTGCCAATTCCAGTTCCCGGGCCCTTGAAAGTGAGTTCCGGTGAAACCAAGAAGAAACCATGTGCATCGACTCCAGAGCAACTTCGGAACTGGCACCGATGTCTGACTCAGCGCCATTGCCTGCACCATGAGCCGTGGTCCCCGCTGAGTGCAACATCCGCAATCGACGCCGCAGGCTTGATGCCACTGCAGTGCCTCCGAAGTTCTGTCACAGCATGAGACCTGTGTACCACATCCCTGACGACTGGGACATCGGGTACACGGCACAGCACCCCGCCACAGCACCTTTGGCCCTGAGGTGTGACCGTGATGCAGCGAAGTCAACTCTGCACGTCTTGACTTGCTGGATTCATCGACTCCGCCAGATCGTAAGGAGCCAACGCCTTGCATCCGACTCCGCATCACCTCCCATGCAACCATAAGGAACTGACACCTCACCTCCCCTGCCGCATAGTAAGGAACAGACACCTCATCTCCCCAGTAGTAGTAAGGAACTGATGCCGCACCAGCTCCAGGGATGCCTCACCTCCCTGAATCTGTGCAACGTTTTTATTTTCGCATTGTGTTCCAAGGTACTGTACCTGGGACCATGCGACTCCGTGGCCAGTCCGCACTCCCTTGCGAATGGTGTAGGACTGTTGGGAACGACTCTGTCAACGAAGCTGTGATACCCCCAGTTGGAGGGATGGTGTTTCTAATCACTTTACTGAGCATTAATCCTTAAAAAAAATTATTTTTGCTTGTGTTTGTTGGATTTTTGCCATTTTGGTCTTGTTTTATTCATATAAATATTGGCTATTTGTCTAAACTGGTGCAGATTATTTTGTGGGTTTTTTCACTGTGTTACTATGTGTGTGTGTGTGTGTGTGTGTGTGTGTACAAATACTTTACACATTGCCTCTGAGATAAGTCTGACTGCTCGTGCCAAGCTACCAAGGGGGTGAGCAGGGGTTATCTTAGGAGTATGACTACCTCACCCTGACTAGAGTGAGGGTCCCTACTTGGACAAGGTGCAAAACACTGCCAACTAGAACCCCCATTTCTAACATGTATGCTATATTACAGCACAACTCTTGAGGACCTTTGTCTGGATGGGAATACAATAGAATATTTTAAAGCATTATATTTCAAGTGATGTTTCATCATCCAGTCATGCACCTTTTCACTGGTATTGCAAAAGTAAGACATTGTTGGGTGAACATATTTTAAAGGTAAACATGTATATCATTGGTGTACTGGTAATATGAGATCCCTGAACTGTTGAGTCAGAAATCAAGGGGATCCATTCAGAGATTTAAAACCATTGAAGCCAATCTGGAGCCTTGTTGGACCCCCTGTGTCAACTAAAATAGAGAATGATTTGCTGATTTCAATCTGTTGTTCTCAGTTGTTCAAGTATGAAGTGAATCATTTGAGGGCAGTGCCTTTAATGCCTATGCATTTGCTAGGAATCATAATGATAGAGGAGTGAGCAAGGTTACTAAATGGTGCTGACAGATCTAAAATGTAAAGGAGGCAACAGTTATGATCTGGAGCCAAGCAGTTTCTGGCCTGCAGCCCTGTATGAGCCCAGACTAATATCCATGAAAAAGATAATTTACAGAGATGTGTTGTGTATGCTATATTACAACACAACTCTTGAGGACCTTTCCCTGGATGGGAATACATTAGAGCATCCAAAAGTTGTTGAGCTCTGTAGATGATGGAGCTGGATGTGGAGATGGTGTGGGCCAGCAAGTGGAGTTTCTTGGGTGGGGGGTGATAACGCCTGAATGAGCTGTGTTTCAGCATGCTGAGTGCCCCAAAGTGGGGCCACTGTGTAGACATGGAGGCCATCAGAAGACATGGACATCATTGCTTCCTTCCAGATTCAAGATTTTTCTAAACACCAGGTTGATTTTCATCTTTTAAGGTAAAACTTCTTTGACATAATCTGTAAACATAAGCTCTAGGTGTACATGCACTGCAATTTACGGTTTCTTTATATTTTTTCCTTTATGGACATGTGTCCCTCAGACTACAGCAGGTAAATGAGTAGTGAAACAGACTCCTGGCTACTGCTGAATGGACACATTAGCCTTCAGTAGTGAATTCACTTTATCAATTGAGAAATAGACGTGGCTAATATAGTAGCTTTGCCTCTATATTCACACATAAGCTTACTTATGGCCTTGTTTAAAATTTGGTGATTGGAATACTACAATACAAGTGTGGTAGATGTCCTCTCCACCCTATCCCAAGTTGATTACATCAGGTTTTGACAGAACATGCATCCCAAACTCTAAATGAGGCCCTTACTCTTTTTGCTATGTTTACAGTAAACAGGTGCTAGCAGAGAGCAAAGTTCTGTTAAGACTCTGACAAGACAATAGAAAATATAAAGCAAATGTGCAGTCGCTTTACAGGGCTTATAAAATTATAAATTTGTGTGGGGCTTCCAGACTCTGCCACAAGTTTGTGATGGAATTCTGGAACCCCAGCTGATCCAGAAACATTTGCAGGTGAATAAGGTTTTGTTGGCTAAACCCATGACTATTCCTAGGTCGCTTCACTGAAAGCTGCAAAGCCCGAAAAAGTGTGGTGTTAGCATGCCAGTTGCTCATAGCTTTTATATCTTTAGATAGGGTGATTGTAAAACGCATGCTCTAGTTTAATTTTTATTTACATTTTTATTCAAATCTTGATAATCATCCTCATAATATTTTTTATTTAAAAATTTAAAACCATAATCAATAATTACATGAATTGTACCAGTGTGACATTTTTAGGGGTTTTGTTGCAAAATCCTTGCTCAGTCTTGAAAAATATGGTATGAATGTTGCCAACGGTGAAGGTTGTCCTTTAAAAATGACATAATCTAACTACAAACAAAGATTCACAAACCTGCAGACTTTTATGCAGTGTTGCAAATTATTTACTTTGAGTATGTAGTAGTATTCTGAGACTTGTAATATTTAAATCCCTCATTATCTGATTTAGTTTGCTTTTGATTGACTGAATGTCCAATCTTGATTAAACTGAAAATTGAAAAACCGTGGTGTTGTAATGCTACTATTTTCACTCCGAGAAATATGCTTAGCCTGAAAGATGGCACAGGCGTAGAACTGAATAACCAGTGGTATGCTGGAAGTACCTAGGCATCTTCTTACCTTTTATGAGCTGCTGGCAGTCTGTTCATTCAGTCAGGAACCACAATTTCACCGCCACCCGTGCTGATAGTGTGAGTTTCTCTTTGCAAAGAGAGAATAAAACTTATAGTCATTATTATTGCATTGTTTGACATAGTGACTGTGTTGAAAATAGCCTTTTCTGCAGGGTTATCTCCAAATGTTTTGCCTTCCTCCTCCTATTGTTCTGACTGTCTTTTTGTTGGCTTGAGGATTCTGGGCACTTAACCATTGCTAATTAGTGCAAACATGCATGTGCTCTCTCCTCTAAAAATTGGTATGATTGGCTTATACCTGTTTAATTTACTTGTAAGCACCTTGTAAAGTGGTATACCGTAACCCAGGGCCGGCAAATTAAATGCTACTAGTGGGCCTGGAGCACTGACTGTGCCACCCACAGAAGTAGCCTTTCAAACTTGTCTCAGGCCAGCAACTGCAATTCAAACTACTTGCCAAGGCCTAATCTCCCTTTTCACTACACCTAAGTCATCCCTAATGGATGCCCTAGCTCTCCCTAATGGCAGGGTGCTGTGTATGTAAAAGGTAGGACATGTTTTACAGTAGTAGTGACAAACAGCCTATTCCGTTTTTCACTAATGTGATGGCTGCTCCGCTTATAGGATAGCACTGGGAATTCCCTTATATAAGTTTAAGTGGTAATTCTTAACTGGAAAAAGTAGCGTGGGCATGTTTGGTATGGTAGTGTGAAATCCTGCTTAGTGATATAGTTAGATTTTGCATTACTATTTTAGAAATGCCACTATTAGAAAGTGGCCATTTCTATGTGCTTATAAGTCTATGTGCTTTGCAGCCTAACTTTAATCCAAGTCTAGGGCTAAGTGATAGCTACACTTTCCAGACAGCCAGAACAAAGGAGGGGCTAGGTGTGACAAGAGAGACATCTGCATCCATCTGAATACTGATAGTCTTCCTGGACTGGGAGAGAGGGAGGCAGGAACACTTACCTTTGTATAGGTTGTGTCCCTGCCTCACACAGTGGGCTGATATACCCACTACTGATTTCTGGAGCCAGAGCTGGGTTAAAAGGATACACTTGAAAGGGTTACTTTGAAGTCACCCCTTTAACAAAGACATTTGGAGTATAAATATAGGGGCTCTGGCTTCATGATTTTAGAGCACTTTTGGAACTGGGACTGAACTTCTGTAAGAAGGACTGGCACTGCATTAAAGGACTTATCTCACACTGCTCTTCTGTTGTTGCCATGCTACCTGCTACCTACTGCTGCTGGGTGTCATAAAGGACTCACTGGATTGTTTTTCTTCTTGTTGTCATGCTGCCAGCTGCACCCTGACTCTGTTCACCAGGCACTGCTGGACTGCCAGGAGGAACTGCCATTACCTGTCTGTATGTGCTGGCCTGCTGTCTACTCCCTCCTCTGTGCCCGAAAGAGTTTTCCTGGGACTAGTGATTGCCCCAGCATTGGCTTTGGGACTCAGAGTTTGGCCCTCGCAAACTTTTGCATACCGCTGCATGGTGTGCGCTTGACTTTTCACTTTCTGGGAACCTGAATATGTAGAGCGCTGTATATTTTCACGAAATGACGCTCCCTTTTTGCCTCCTCTGAAATAAGTGTATGTTGAGCACTGGGGTCGTATGTTGAGCGCTGGGGTGCCTGGTGGCCTTCGCCCTGCTCTGCCTTCAAGTGTGATTGCCCCTGGGCTGTGGGTAATGAGCACGGTCTAATTCTGTTTCACTTCCCTTACATCTCCACCTTCTGGGCATGCTGCTAGAAAGGGCTGCATTCCCTATCGGCAGCTGAAGGGTGTAGTGGCTGTATCCCCAACGAAAGAGGAGCCAGCATGCCCAAACAACCGCCTTTATCTGGAGTATGGGACCGCACTCACTCCACCATGTGCAGCTCCCCATCAGAGATGTGTCAACCTTGTCACCAAGCAGGGTGGGCCAGGACTCGTCTGTCCGGCCCTGAAACCAGTGACAGCGCCAAAATTCCAGGACAGAACAGACCTCCCAGGTCTGACTCAATCACCCCATTGGGCCTGTTGGGTGAGCAAACCCCTGGGAGCGTGGACGAGTCACATAGCCATGCTGTGCTACCTTCATGGGTATCACTGCTTCCAAGCTGCACCACACGCACACCGGTCTCTGTCTTTGGACAACCCTGCATGTGGGGAGACTCAGCGAGGCCTCCCTGCTAAAATCTTTCAGTGGGTGCCCCCTCCCCTTCTCATGTGGGCACAGACTTTGGGTGACATTTACTCTTGGCTCGTGGCATGGCAGGGTGAACCGCAATGGAGCCCCCTCCACCCTCATTGCTGCATTCAGAAGTTTGTTGGAATTCATCATAAAAACTATAGTAGGGGCACAAGTGCGCTACCTCCTATGCTTTGCCATTGCTCCTTCCAACAAGGATTACCATAACCCTGCATGTAGTACGGCATGTGTTCCTGTACTCATGTGGGTTTATCATTTCTGATGTGTTCACAGGAGTATATTGGGGAGTTGTGTGCTTATTGTGAACCCTGATGTTTTTGTGTGGGTTGTCTTAACCTAACTACTACATTTCATGCCCTGATGATTTAGTCTAAATTGTTCTGAATATCTGCATGATGTCAGGATAATGAGTACCACATATTATGCACCACATTTATGATATATGTCATTTGTGAAGGATAATGAATGTTACTTCTGTGATGGGATACTCTGCACAGCACTCAGGAATTATGTAATTTAGAATATGTACAATATAGAAATCTATTTTCATATAACCCCCTGTGGAGTCTCTTTTGTGGTGTATATTTTTAGTAACTAGTTTGAGTGTGTTGCACAAACACTTTCCACATGACCTCTGGAAAAAAGCCTGACTGCTCTGTGCCAAGATACCAGGGGGTGAGCACAGGCTATCTTTGGTGTGTAACTTATTTGCCCTGACTAGGACTGTGGTCCCTACTTGGACAGAGTGTGAACCTCTGCCAACTAGAGACCCAGTTTCTAGCAGACTACATCTATGAGTCTTTATGAGAAGTGAAGAAAAATATGTATTTCCATAGAGTACTCTGTTGCATTTCCACAGCAAACCAAAGGGGTCCTACTCACCAAAGCATTTTACGAGTAATACTCCAGTGGCATTATTTCAGATACTCAAAAGTGATAATCACTAACATGTACCTATCAATGCCCAATCTCTTATATGCCCAAGTGCAGCAACTCAGCGCAATGAGATATATGTCTTTTTTGTAAATTTTAGGGGGGCAAGGAGAATTAGCGGAAGGGGTAAGGGGAAATTTAAGAATGCACTCAGGGAAGACGTATGCAAACACAAAAGCAATCTATGAAAGAGTAAGCCCTTTGCTAATCAGGCAAGTAAAGCTACACTCACATATACTCCATTTGGATTACCAGCCAAATAGCCTCAAATCAATATCAGCCAACCCAACAATAGGTCACACATCACATATGGCCTGTTACTGGTACTTCAAGGCAACATCATTAAAAAACAATAGAGGCATGAAATAACAGTAACAGCAAGATTGTATTACTTGTTATCAATATTAAAAATATTGATATATAGTAATATCAAAGACAAAATATTGATACCAGAAATAGTGTTAACTCCATAATTAAAATGATAAAATATACTGCTATATACAAATGTCTAAAAGTTAAAAATATCAAAACTCAGACTGCATATAACAATAATATAGACTTTTTAAATATACAAAAAACAACCAAAATATTGAAAAACAAAATACAGACTTAAACAAGATATATTTTTAAATTATTTAAATATTACATTTATTTAAATATATATTATTTTATTTTAAAAACCTACAAGCCTATTTTTAAAATACAATTATAAAATTAAAATAAATTAATAATGTAATTATTGTATTAAAAATATAAATCCTTATAAAATATATGCAAAAAATACTATACAGCAAATTAAAATTCTATCTGTATAACACATATATCATTAAAGCTTTATTGAAAAGTTGGACATAGAAGCAACTCTTTTTTAAAAGACACAGAAATTTTAAAAAAAAACATATATATGTTTTAACAACTTAGCATACATTAACTAGGGAAAAATAATTGTTGGTCTGCTCCCCAGAACAGAGCAAGTGAGCCGGTACTGGGGGATGTGGTCATAGGGGCAATTAATGGCTCAGGGAGGGGTGAATTGTGCTCCCTTCCCCATTTTGTGGAGCTAACGGTGGGGGATTGGGTCTTCAGGGCCTCCCCCTTTTTGGTGAATTTCAGCCCCATCAGGTGAGCTCCCCAGGGCCCATAATGAATCGGTGAGGGAAGCTGTGTGGCCCACTCCTCTTTTAACAATTGAATTGGGCCCTGGGCAATGGGGACCTTGGTGTTGAAAATGGGTCGGGTATAAAGGAGCTTAAGGCCACCCTCCCCTTTTTTGTGTTATTGGCCCCGGGTGGGCTCCCCGGGACCTATAATTGCTAAAGGATAGTGGCTGTGTGCCCCCTCTCCTTGCTGAATGCAGCCCAGGGGGGCTCCCTGGGACCTATAATGGTTTGGGGAGTGGGTCTGAGTGCCCCCTACCCTTATTGCATGCACCCGGATGGGCTCCCTGGGATCTATAATGGCTAGGGGAGAGGGTCCATGCAGACTCCCTCCCCTTACAAAATGTTTTGGACCCTCGGGGATGGTGTCCGCAAACCCGAATATTGCTCAGAAAGGGGGCTCCGACCATGAAAATAGGGTCCCTCGGGCAAAATACAGCTCAAGGAAGGGGGCCAACCCCCCCACACCGCTAAATAACTATATTGGGCCCTGGTGGAAGGGATCCCCAGAGCCAAAAATGGCTCAAGAAGGGGGGCTGTGTGGCCCTCTCCCATTTATTTAAATTTCTGCACTTGGGGGGTTCGGTTCTTGAGGCTTATTAAGACTCTGGGGAGGAATGTTGTGTTACCCTCCAGTTTTTAATAAAATATGGCCCTGGAGGATGAGGTCCCTGGGGCCTAATAAGGCTCAGGGAGGGGGGTTATGCAGCCCTCACCCTCTTATAATGTACCAGGGCCCAGTGGATAGGGTCGCTGTGGCTTAATAAGACTTGGGGAGGGGGCCCACCTAGCCCTTTGCCCCCTTTTAATATCAGACAGCCTTGGAGGGTGGGTTCCCCAGGGCCTGGGAAGGGTCAGGTATGGGGGCCATACAGCCCTTCTCGCCTTTAAAAAAAATGATCTGCTCCAGGGAATGTGGTCACTGGTGCACAATAAGGCTTGGGGAGGTGGGCTACATGCCCTCCTCCCCTGTTTATTTTTATTTGGCCCTGAGAGGTAAAGTTGGCAGTCCCATGAACTAATACAGAGTTACCGGTTGGCGTCCCAACCTGGCTCAGTTTTGTCTGGAACTACTAAACTGGGTCATGTAAATTATCAAATTAATCATGGCAATAAATGCAACCTGATGCCCAGGTCAAAATTAATGTCACTACTAAAGGTTGGAAACTTTTAGAAAGTTGCCACTCTGTCCTCTCTTGCCCAACAACCTCACAAAGGCAAATTGAAAGAGGTCCTAATTCCAATCTTTCACCATTCCCCAGGTCATTTTTTGTCCTGATGAGAATCTAGTATCCAGCTTGAGGGTCGTAACAGTGTTGACACATTAATCAGCTAAGACCTCTTTCAACTATGCTTTGAATTATCAATCAATTTATTGACAAACATACTTTATAACTTAATAAAGAGACTGTGTTTGTGAGTTACACCAAAGATCACAGAACTAGAAGCGATTTCTATATTGCTTTATGGTGTGGTGTCTCTTTTCTCACTTGGGGATCAATACTTTCATCTATCACTCTTTGTTTATTTTCCTAAAGTATGATTATAAAAATGATTCACCATTATATGCTGATGCAGCTCCCAAAACATTAAAAAAACGTTTTTCAGATATGTGTTGGTACTGAGTTCAGTGGAGCTTTTTTGAAAGATTAGAGACAGATGATTTTCGTCTTCATTTAAGAATTTCTTGTATTAGTTAACCAGTAGCAAGATGTTTCTGCTATAATATTTAAATTGATTGAAAATTAGTTTCACGTGGATCTGTGTTTTGTGATAATTATACCCAGGTTCACATGGACATTCTGAATTGCTTTTGTATTTGTTTAGTGTCAAAGGGGAGGCTGTCTTTGAATGGCTGCCAGGCCCAACATCCCTGACCAAGTTGCCTTTTGTTCCTGTAGAAAGCATGTAGACTGGGCCAGAGGGAGGAAACTTGCCCCCAAACCAGTTTTACTGTGGGTGTGTTACCCTCAGGTAGCCACACCTCTGGTGTCGGCTACCTTGTACCTGATGACAGAGGAAGGGTTGTGTGATCTTGAAGGGGGCAAGATTGTGGCATTCTGGGATAATGAGATGCCACACATCACAGCAACTTTCTCACTAGATAGGAGGGGACCCAGTATCCCATAGGCTAGAGACGGCGTGTTCCCCTCTTGGCACTTTCTTTGGATAAATGTGGCACCGCTGGCACTTTGACCCTCAGTACTCGCTGGACATAGAAGGAGGACAAGAAAAATACCACTTTGCACCCATTGGAAGTGCACAAAAAGAAGCTATGACATAGGAGTGACTGCACTAGCTGCCCTTTGCCCAAGTTTTGACCCTGTTCTGCATGCCTGGCTCAGGGAAAAGCTTATTCCCAGCCCCAGCCCCAGCCTGAAACAGAGACTCCAAGAGTCAGTTGGCTGACCTCCCAGAATAGCACTGGGGACATTATAGCTGAAAGAGCCCAAATTGAATCTTTGGTAGCCACCTCAGATGTTTTGTTACTACCAGACGCTGGGTACCTCAAAGGACAATTCAGAGCTAGCCAAAAGGTGAGGTTCACCCATGTCTGCTGGACCCATGGTTTATGGTTGTGACCGGATTCGTTGACTTAGAAGGACACAAGTTTGCACTGTGACCATTGTGTTGGAAACATTGAAAGGTCTGCATCTGCAGCCCTTGGACCCCTGCATGAAGGACTTTCTGGGACCCGGGAACCATGGACAGAGTCGCCTCCACTCACCTGTGGACCGAAGACTCAACCGGACTTCACTACCGTTAACCACACAGTATCAGGAGCATGCTTGGGCATCCTTAGCCTGCATCGATCAGCATCAGAACCACTCCTTTGTTGTCTATTGTGATCATCCTGTAAAGTTTGGATCTTGCTCTAAAAATGCTCTGGTACCCAGGTATCTGTCCAAAGTATATGTTCTGGCCCCGTTGAACTCTGTCCTGTCGGACTTGGTTGCCCAATTCAGGCTGGAGTTGTCGAACTAACTTTTACAAACTTTTAATAAGTTGTAAACCTTTTTCTTAACCAATGCTTGCTTGTGGCTGATATAACGTTTGTTTATTACTACTACAATCTGTATCTCCGGAACCCTCTGGTAGATTCTGATGCTTAATGTGTCTCAAAATATATAAAAATCTAGTCTATTTAAAAAAAAAATCATCTTGTTTCTTTTCTGTTGTGTAACTTTCTAATTCCGCTGTTTGAGGTTGTTGAATGCTTTATACATTGTTTCTTTTGCTAAGCTTTAATGCTACAAAGGGTTGAGCTTAAGGTTAAGGTTAAGTAATTGCCCCTAGCTGGACCCCAGATAGTACTTGCGAGTGTACTGCACAGTAGGGCTTGCCATTCATACCATATGTTTCCTAAATCCTAACACACTGAAAACGAGACAAATCTCCCTAAATAATTTATTGTGAAGCAGACAGCTTAGTACAGCATAGGAAAAACTCTTGCAATAGCTTCAGTACCATCAAATCCCCTGCTGTCTGTTACCCTTTGATGCCACCATCATATTGTCCCTGTTAAACAGCACTTTTTTGTTGGCAAATGTGACACCCCACCAAACTAACGCCACTACCAATGGGAAATTTGTTCAAATGCTATGGTTCTCCTGCCATTATACCACGTGAGGCCACTACTCGGCACTCCAGTGTTCTACCCAAAACTAACCAGATCCTGTTCCTCCCACACATCCAAAAAATCTGTACATTCCACTCTGCATCCTCCCCAAGGCCTCACAATGAAATACCATTGAAATGCTTTAAAAAGCAGCAGCACATTCTCAATTGCACCTTTATACTTGAGGCTACTCTTTATCCATGGTGTGGCAATGCCAAATCCGACAATGTCAAGCCTATTCTCCTATAAGAGGTCCTGCCTACTCAAACTACCCAACATACAAAATTCAAATGACCCAAAAGGACTTGCACCTCCCATCCCTGCACCCTGATTTTTTCCAACATGCTATCAATCAGTATAACCATTGCTTGTTTCTTGTCCACCGACAATTGCCCTTAATCTTTGTAGAGTCCATGTCAATCTCTATAAAGGAAAGCACAGTGTATCCTATAGAATTTTTGGCAGCCAATAGCACATATACGTCCTCCATCAGCTCTTGAAAACTAACCAGTATCCAGTATCTATTGGCAGTCCGATGTGCCAGGTGCACCCACAAAAAAAAGTTGTCTAAGTAATGTGTTTCTAGCCTCTGTTCTATCACAAAAGTGAAAAGCCATTGCAAAAAGAAGCTACACTTAACAAATAGTGCACATGATATAGAGTAACTCATTGGCAACAGTTTGTCTATGTTCCTATCAAACTATATGCTCAACACCTCAAATACTTTTTTTGGGTGTCCCGGCAAGAGTCGGAACGCCTACTTATCTCTCTCTTTGCATCAATGGCTACATTCACTGATGTGTCTTTTACCAATGAAAAGTCATCAGAAATATAGCTATTCACTGACTGCCCTTCTGGCCATGATCAGTGTTGAATTAGCGTGAAGTGTTTGCTGTCCATTGGCCATGTATCGAATGGCCCTGCCATCCTCCCCTTCCTGCACTTCTGTCTTCAATTTTGCCCACACCACCCCTTGGTACTCCTTCACAGATTTTAAGTTTTCAGCCAATCGCTTCACCCATTGACCTGCATACCCCAACTCAAACCCAGATTGAAAACCTGTAAACAACAACTGTACATCCCCTTACATGTCATACCATTGCAGCCAGTAGGCCAACCAGTCCATTTTATCAGGTGTGAGAGTCCATACCTGTAGGTCCTTGTGCTCCTTTACCCCCATCTTGCCTGTCTATGTTTGCCAGTTCGCCCTTGCAAACCCTGGAAATTCTTTATCGTACCAAACCCAAGACGTTAACATTGAATATAATATAACCCTTCCTGATGACATCCATATATTTGAATAGGGTCATGGTTCTCTGGATATCTCTCACAATATGCGCTCATGTGTATTAGGAACATGGCTGTCCAGTTCTAATTTGTCTCCCAAACTCATGCCTTATAGTTTGCTCATACTCCTCTTCCTTAGAACCCCCTTTTGCCCTCTGTACCTATGAAGAAGCTTAAATAACACTATGTATTCACCCTTCCAAATCCATTCTTTCATGGCTCCCATTAAATGCAGCCTTAGGAGCTTTGTGATTCTCTTGTGATGTAACTGTTAACGCCTCCCTTTATGTCAATTTTATACACATTAGGACTCGTTTTAGGCCGATGAATCTTTTGACCCAGTGGTGAGACACCGTAGAACGAGATAACTGATCAATATGTCAAGCAATATGTCAAGGATGTTATCAACATATATCACCACAATGTACTTTACTTTAGATAAAGACATTTATTAAACTGGCGACGCAACCATGACCTTTCAGCCATGAATAACCACACCTTTATTGAAGTTTTGTGAATTGTATTCTCTATTGATTACAATCTAATAATAAAAGTATCAATCTCAAAACCAAGAAGCATAATGAGCAAAGTCATAACACAACAGCTATAATGAGACTTCAATAATGCAAGGATCACAAACAAAAAGGCGTCAACATAAGATTTGCATAGTTCAGAGTGCATAGGATATCATTTACGTCTCAGTTCAGCATAACACAATGTCAGTCACGCCTATTTGCGTCAGTCAAAGTGATCACCTAACCTAACCACTAATTAGCATCAGCATGTTGGGCTTCATGCAAAATAATTTTGAACACAAATTTGGAAAACATCTGACTAAGGTCTCTATTAAAAAATACAGCAGTTGGTACCTAGAAAGGAAAAGCAAACAGACAAATTACAATAGCATTGTCATAATTACCCTCCTCGGAATAAGTCAGCATACAGGATCAGTCTTCGTCTTCAGGACATCAGTTAGATCGCCAACAGTTAATTTCATCTAATGGACAGGGGACACTTCCCTCGTAAGGAGGAAAAGTGTAAAGGGGCAGTCTATGGATGAAGATGATTTTGTCTAAGTCTCAAATCACCAGACAGAGTGACAGAGTTTCTGGATGCAATCAATATCATTCCCTACCTAATTCCCCGACTGTTCTGTGTCATGAGATTTTATCCCTTTTTAACAATACATTCCCCCAAAATTCTATTGGATAACCGCTATACCCCACTATCTTTAGCCTATCAAATTATACATTAGGTAATCCAAATCGTCACCCCACGATAATTTATAACGTTTTGATTGGTCTTCATAATTGACGTCTTCGTAGGTGGCACATCCGGGGTTACTTCATCCTTTGGCACGTTCTTCAGGTCAAAAGTTCTCTTTTCCATGGCAAAACGTCCTTGAATGTTTCTATAATTGTTGCAAAAAGTATTAAACTTATTTTAAGGCAGCTAGCATGCGGATGGGAAAAGACATAACTTGCAACATAAAACAAAGGAAAAAGAACACATGCTGAGTCATGGCTTTTTACGAATCAGTACACTGAAAAACAGAAAAATATGCTTTAATATGAGAGCTACAAAGCTAAAACTTCAACTCACGCTAACTTAAGGCCTATGGATTTTAATACAAATGCAGTATTCGTAAGTGTTAATATATTCAATTAATTATAATGCAAGCAATTATTTCTTACAGTCGACATTAGTTTATTGTGCACAATGGTAACTTCACACTTATAATCATGTTAAGAATACATTTAAGCAAATAATACTTTACGATCGTTTTGTATGCAGCATTGTTAGGTATAAGCATTTCACATCTAATATGTAATATTTAAACTACGCTCTCTCATAACTTTTTCTCTTTTAACTTCTTGCTTTCTTTTTTGTCCTTCCTATTGTCCTTTATTTGTCTCCCTCTTTGTCTATTGTTGCTTTCCCCGCTTAGTCTCCTCACCTTTACCTGCTTTCCCTTTTTCCATGTCAACTTCTATGTCATCTTTGGATGATTGTTCCTTCTTACCTGACCCTTCCTTGTCGTTTGTCTCCTCCGTCCCATGCCATTGTCTATCACATGGATCCTTCTTTGTGACAATTATCTTCATCTCTGCCAGTGAACCTTTGCCCCCTGCCTCCATCCCCTTGGACACCATTACAGACCGCTTGCTGCCCCCAACTGCTGACCTGACCTCAAAGTTGGGTACAGCTCCAAAGCCTGCCTCACAGGTTCCATCCTCCAAGTTGCTTTTTGCCTTTACCACCACCTCAACTCATGATGTCTCCTAAAATACACCAATCTCCATTTGTTTTCTCTTCCTCGTCTTCTCTGTGGACCCCTCCTGTGATTACCATTGTCACTGCACCACCCTTGTTGTGTTCCACCAACACCCTTTCCCCCACCACCTGCCCATTGTAATTCAGTAACACTTCCCCCAGTTCAACCACTTTGTCCTGTAGTCAAAATGGACCTAGAGTTTCCCCACCACCAGAACCTTCATCCCAAACATCACCTACTGGCTGCCACTCTTTCTTTCAGGAAGGATATGTCTCTACTTAGTTGGATTGGGCTACCAGACACTAGGTTATGGAAAGGTGATTCAGAGGCGATTAGAATAGGCAGGTTTAATTTAAGTCCTGCCTGCCCCTACCCCTTTACATAAAGTGGGAAGGTTATGATGGTGTTTTGCCGGGTCAGGTGCATGGGGGAATTGAAGGTAAGTATACTGTCGCAGTTGGGCATGTGCTTAGCCAGCCGCTTGCTGGAATGTTTTCATGGTTTGGAACGGTTTTATTGCCCGTTGCGGGCGGGGGGGGGGGGGCAAAGAGTAAGTTGACACTTGACACAGGAAGTTAAAGGTTTACAGTGTTATAAAGTAAATGATGTTCAGAATGTAGCGAATAGGTAGAGATATAGGCGCTTGAGTTGGGGGAGGCTGTGAGGGTTACTTAGGGGTCAGGGCCAGGCCTACTGGCAGGTGAAAATGGTTTATAGTGAGGTGTTTATAGTTTGTAAGGCGACTTGTCTAGGATTATATACATTTGTAATGTCCGTCTGCTTTATTAAAGGGGTCTTTTTAACACTATCATGTTGTCAGTGGTCTGTGCTGTGTCCTCCTTCCCAGTCTCAAATTTTCAACCATAAACATGTTTACCAACGCTAATGACTTCAATCCTGACAGGCATAAACTGTTTTACTGCTGCAAACTTTCCACCACAGGGTGGGAAGTGAATGAATCACCTCCATACTTGGAAGTGTTGTAGGCGAAGAGAGTTCGCCACAGAGAAAAGTGCTTTCCCCACTCAGAAAAAAACAAAGAAAAAAGTGCATTTGCACATAGAACTGTATCTCGCCAGAATTCATTTGTACACTATGGACTACTGTGTACTGGGGAAATGGAAGTACAGTTTATTTGTGACATGTCATTCCCAGTAGTGCGTGTGGAAAGCTAGGCCTGGCGCAATCTGCCAGGTCTATTACTTCCAATGTTAGTAAAAAAATATTAGCACTAGTAGAAGTGCTAATATGGATCCATATTGATATCTTTTCTTTGTGGCTCGCCCCAGTGTCTTTGCCTCGGGTCGATGAGCTCAGCTCAGACCTAAAAGTGGGGTCATTATTCACGGTCTCCCTCCATTGTGGGCCTCCCCTCTGTAAGTACGTGGTGCAGACCAGCTTTGCATCTCAAATTCAAATTCACCTGCGCGGCGCTTCTAGTTTACAGCGTTGATGTCAACGTGAGGCATGGGTTTGCTCATTTCATTGCATTGAACTGCTGCTAAAATCCTCTCTCCTCGCCAGTGCAGTTCCCCTTTATTGCACCCATTTCATAAAACAGTCATTTTATGTTGGCGGGGGACGGCCTGACTCGGCATTCCCCCGTGCGCATCACTGCAGATTTAGGTGGTTTCATGGGATAATACAGTAGTCTTGACATATGTTTATATTGGAAGGTGGGATTTTATTCTCTGACTTGGCAGAAGTCACACAAACTGTAAATTTCCCCTCCCTGGTTCATTTTATTTTACGACTCACTGTAATGCTATGCCACAAGCTGACGCCGTTCCACCCTCCTGCAAAAGTTCATTCACGGCAATTCACGTCTAGAATCTCAAGAAAGTGATGAAACTAGAGGCCGTTTGAGTGGACGTTGCTGCTTTTTCATAGGTTGATTCTTGCCGACAGTACTGTGTGCCTTTATTCAAACTCTTTATTCAGACTTTATCGCGACTTCATACGCCGTTCTCTTTTTAGTTTTATTTTACTGCTGGTTCAAACCAGCTCATTAGCAAGAATTTTAAACACCAGGCAAAATTACATTTTGACATTTGCGTGCCCCCTTTTCCATAGTTTTAAGTGATTTCTTCAGACCGGTGTGTCAAGTATGGCAACCTTAAATGGTCATTTTTAGTAGCGCCCTAAGGCGGCTGCATGCAGTGTTTTTAAGACAGCAATTTCCATGTTCTGAACTGTGAGCAGGCATCCTTCTGCTTGGAATTACTAATAACGTTGGCTGGCACGTCTGCTTAAAGCAGCAGGGACTGGTGAGCCTTTGCAGATGATAGAGCATTGTTTCAGTAAGAAAATAAATGACTGTAGGCTGGGCAGGTTTTGACCCCTAGATTTAGAGGCACGGGTCATACATTATGTACACAATACAACTGTGTGGTCCTGGGCAGAGAACTTGTGAATGGGCGATTGAGTATCTGGAAAGAAACCTTGTCCTATATCCAACCTAGTGAAATGAGTCTAGACGCCATAGGTACTGTTATATGTCTTTTCTAAGCAAATCCAGTGGATGTGTACTGCTTCTTTCACATTTTTGCGATTGCAGACAAGTTGCTGAGGACCTTATTTTGCATTCTGTTTACCAATCACCTTTGTGTACAACACATCCTCCTAACAATACCACTGTTTGACACTCCACCTGCAAAACTGAATTTACGTACTCAAGTGAAAACACATATGAAAATATATGAGAACACACAGAAAAATGCGCAAAGAAGCTGTGTAAGAAAGTGGGTTATATGGCATGGGTGGTCTACCACCTTAAGGTGTCACAAATTTAACCTGCGCTCAACCCCCGTAGCTAGGAATAGAGCAGACAGGCTTAACGTACATTAATGTTTTAAGTGTTAATACAATACCAAAAGAGTAATAAAGTCAAAACACCAAACAATAAAACCCCCAAAACCTACTAGAAAAATAGAGTAAATTTGAGTAATTACACCTAAATGAAAAAAAAAACAATCAGGGGACATGGAGATATGATTTTTTAGCAAGACAAAAGGATAATGGACAGAGTGCTAAAACCTTTCAACACTCACCCCAGTCACAAATCTAGTTTTATATTCTCTACGCCACCCCATTTTGGACCCAGCTGTATGCAAATCAGTCTTGACCCTGTTCCCCAAAGGTAGAGTCCAGCCCAAACTACCAGGCCAGGGCCTCCCTGGACCAGAAACGAGCATCCTGGGACCGGTTTCGGGGATCACCACTCCTCAGTCAGGCTACCTTGAATCCAGTGGCGAAGCGAGCACAGGGCCTATGTCTGGGCATACCCTGGTCACTTAGGGTGACTTTTGCAAAAGGATGATGGATGGTGTGCTGAAAATCAGCCCCCTCTAGCTAGGAATGGAGCAGAGAGGCTTAATGTACAACAATGTCTGCAGTGTTTATGCAGTACCAAAAGAATAATATAGTCTCCAACAGTAAAAATCCCAAAACTAATTAAAAAAATAGAGTAAATTTGAATAGTGACACATTTTAAACATTGAAGTAAAAATAGCACCAAAAAGCACTAAATGCCAAAGAAGCTGAAGGTCAGTACCTAAGCATGATTTCAGGCCACTCGCGATGGAGCTCAGATACATCAAGTGCGTTCACCCCAGTCAACAATTTTACCTCTTGAGTTAGCCCCAGATTTAGAAATCCTTTGCACTGACTTGCTCCCAGTCTTACTCTCTCACACATCCTCACTCAGTCTCATTTACTTACTCTCATTCAAACTTGAAGTGACATTTGTTTACTCTGACCCAGTCATGCTCAGTCCCTCTGACTCTTGCAGTGTCACTCATTATCATTATGACCCTCTCAGAATGCCACTCATGCCACTCATTTTCACTCATGCTGACTCACTGCTTCACTGACTGTCACTCACACAAACACAAACACGCATGCTCACACATTCACACCCTCCATTACAGAGTCACACAGACCCCCAAAAGAACACAATATTAAAAAAGTTTCTCTTACCTTGCTTGTTGCAGATGCTCCGTTTGGACGCGCTAACCAGGACCAGAGGGACTCCATATCCCAGACTGCTTTGTGGCCCCAGGAGGCGGCCAACTTGTGCATCACCTGCTCCCACTTGCCAGATCCAAGGAAAGCTATAAAGCACAATGGGGCATACCGCAGGGCGGGACGCCTTAACCAGGGCTAGAGGGACTCCATATCCCAGACTGCTTTGTGGCCCCAGGAGGCAGCCAACTTGTGCATTACCTGATCCCACTTGCCAGATCCAAGGAGCGCTATAAAGCGCAAGGAGGCATACTGCAGCGCAGGACGCAGTAACCAGCACCAGAGGGACTCCATATCCCAGACTGCTGTGCAGCCCCAGGAGGTGGCCATCTTGTGCATCACCTGCTCCCACTTGCCAGATCCAACGAGCACTATAAAGCGCGAGGGGGCATACTGCAGCATGAGATGCGCGCGGACCGTGCCCTGGCAAAGCCCAGACGAAGGGCGGGCCCACCTGCACCCATCTAAGTCCGACTGAGGCCGGGCTGGGCCACCCACCTGAGTCTGCCTCTCTTTTTCTGCTACTCCAAATAGTTTTGTCTCCCTCCAGCCCTCCCCTAACACCATCCCAGGCCCCTTTCCCGTCCCAATACATTGCCATAGATATGGGCAAAAGAAAAGCAACCAAAGGCGGGGCTGTGGTTTGGGGAAAAAGCATAAGAAAAATTCCCAAAAGTCGGGCTGCAACAAAGTACTTGACCGCATTGATGACCTCCTAGTTCATTGCGGGGAAATATTAGTTCTACCATCCTGTGCAGACCAACAATTGAGTCCCAAACCCTGCCCCATAACCCAACCACCGACTAGCAAGCACGAAAGCATATCTATTATGTTTAACAAAGCCAGGGTAAGGATGAGGACCAAGATCAGCATAGTGCCCCATAACCCCACAGACCCAGTTCCTAGCTCCGGCTCCCCGATTGACTCAGCAATGGTGCCTCCTCCTTCGCCCATCCCCTGTACCAATTGCTTTCTTCCGTTATCATGTCCCTCACACCCACCTACAACTCAAGATCTCGCAGCTCCACCTGCCCAGGCTAGGGAAGGCGGTTTCCCTACTAACCAGCCATCCTCCCCACCAAATGATGACTTGGTAGGCTGCATACAAACACTCAGGGCAGAAATAGTAGCCCTTAAGTGTATGATAGGTGACCTTGCGGTTACAGTGGGGCGTCTTTTGGAAGAGAGAGGGAGAACAGCTAGGGAAAGTGCCACCACCCCAGTTCCAACCAAAGTCGCTGCTCTGGCACCATCTGTTTCCACCATGCTCTATCATACAAAACACCATGGAGGCCACTCAGGTCTACCACGTGAGGACTCCTTTTCTAGGACCATCGGGTCCCCATACACCAGTAGGTGTGCAAATTGAATCACCCTTCACTAGCCCCCAGAACAAAAGTTTCAATTTCACACCTCTCACACTAGGGGTGGGTTGTCACCTTGGCAGTACACATGTTCCCAAGACCACCACTCTTCCTCCTCGGAAAATCTTTATGACCAACATGCCCAGATCTAACTCTCAGGGGGGGAGGAAAGGGGAAGACTCCTTCATTAACAAAGTCACCCACTTGATTCAACACAGTAGAGGATGTCTCTCAGTAATTAGGAAAGATATTCTTAGGGCCAGATGGCACAGGTCTCTGAGCACTCCGTTTGACTACATCAAGCTTCTTCTAGACAACGGGCAGTTAGCCTATGAATTAGTAGCCCTAGACCAAAGAACTAACCCCCCCCGGATGGTTCCACTATTCAGTTTAAACTCGTCACTCACTGATTGTGTGTGCCACTCTCCCAAGTGGCTTTGGAAGATGCCACAGTCTGTACCAAGATAGATTGACCAACAGAGCCTGAGGCACAGGCTTCCTATGATAGACCTGATAGTGGCACAAGCTCTGACAATTGCCTCCACAACATTATCCACCCAGGGGACATCGCCAATCAGAAAATTAGGATTGTCCCCACCACTTCTCTCAACATCGTTGCACCAGCCACCCATAGATCTCTAGGCAAACCAGCTCCCATCGCCCAACCCCATGACCACGGTTGGAAAGTAAAGATTGTCTCCTGGAATGTGGCAGGTATCAAATCGAAACTCCTGTTGCCTCATTGGAACACCTTTATCAACCACCACAACATATTTATCTTTCAGGCGACCTGGCTAATCGAATCTTCCCACAAACCTGGTTATGCAACCTACCACATACCCGCTGTTCCCAGCATGGCGGGCCATCCATCGGGGGGGCCTCCTAATAGGGGGGAAAATCGCACTACAGTGCATAGTGAAACTGATACCCACTAATAGCCCTGAAATTCTTGGTATCAGTCTCAAGGGATCAGGGTCCACTGTCACCAACATTTTCAACATCTATGCCAGGGGGAAAAGGAGGCCCAACTACTCTGTCACCTTGCAGTCTCTAGAGACCCAATTCAGTGAAAGACCCTCCAAACATGCCCTCATTGTAGAGGGGGACTTCAATACCACCTTCGAACCCCTCGGTCTGGACTACATGGGTGATTTCAGGGAAGAAGATAATATATGCCACCTACCTACGCTTAAGCTTCCCCCCATCAAGAAGTGGCACTCGGCTGCCCTGCAACTAAATGCCCTGACCCTCGGCCATGGCCTGAGTGCTCTAAATGAAAGAACCAAATCTGACAAGCATGCCGCCCACACGTTCACTGGCACACAGGAGAAGAGCCGCATCAATTATATACTGATAGACCTTAGATATTGGCCCTTGGTAGATGACATGGTAGTCGGGACCCAATTGGACAGTGACCACAATCCACTCTGTCTTACTTTAGAGCCACTGTGGGGTAGGGCACCCATTGCAACAACCACTGCCAAAGTAGCCAAAGTGGTCCAGGTTGAGAACAGCAGACAGCGACTTAGATGGAGCAAGGAGTCCTGCGAGACAACATTCTCTATTCCATCAATTTAGACCTGACACATTGAGTAGCACTGATATCCACAATGGGAGAAGACATGGGAAACTGTTAATCTCTAATTGAAGTACACACCAAGTTTTTCAAAAGATTGGAACAGTTACTATCAGTTGGCCACAACACTGGCAGTGCTCCTCACCGTGAGCGTGATAACTGGTACAATGAAGACTGCCTGATGGTACGAACAAATTTATTCAGTGCAATCAAACAAAAGGAAGTCATCCGAGTTAGGACTTTGTGGGATCTGTACAAGCAGACACAGAACAAGGCCAGGAAGGACTGGGATGAGGAAAGATGGAGACTCTTGAAGGTTGCATGTGAACGCAGTGATTCCAGATCCTTTTGGCTAATGGTAAGCAAAAGAAACCAAAAGGGAGCCCCTGCAATTGGCAACAATGTCACGCCCTCAGACTGGTTCCAACACTTCCACTCTCTCTTTAATGTTGAAACCATCTCTGTCCTTCCATCTCCACCACAGCCAAATACCACCCATGGGGATGGTTCATTCATCTTGGGAGATATCCGAGATGCAATTAACAAAATAGTTCGACTGAAAGCTGCTGGGCCCGATGCCATTCCTGGTGACCTTTTTCTTCACAACACTGATAAATGGGCTGAGTACATCCTTCTCTTATCCAAAGCAATTGTTAGGGGAGCCCCCATTCCCGAATCAGGAGGGGTGCCGAGGTAATACCCATTTACAAGAAAGGCGATAGGTCCCTACCCACCAGCTATAGGCCCATAAGCCTCATCGATACAGCGCAAAAGGTATCTTGCTGTGCCCTACTATCTAAAATTTAAGATTGGATTTCTGAGATTGACATCCTATCACCATTCCAGGCTGGCTTTAGGTCTAAAACAAGCACCATGGATCAGATGTTTAGGTTTCTGCTTAGGCTTGGAAGGTTGAGGTGCTAGGGAAGGGGAGTCTCTACGTAGCCTTCATAGACCTTAAATCTGCTTTCGATCTGGTCCCTAGAGGTAAACTTTGGGAGGTCCTCAACAAGATGGGTATGCCCCCAGGGCTCCTGACCATAACAATTCGACTACATGAGGCCAACTATGCAAAAATATGCTGGTGGAACAAGGACGATCTCACCGATCCGATCAAAGTAGTCAGGGGCATTCGGCAGAGCTCTGTACTAGCTCCAACTCTCTTCACCCTCTATTTGAATCAGGACATCCAACACCTTACCTTGCTGCCCTCTGACGCACCAGCCTTAGGCTACAAAAAGATTGCAACTCTTTTATTCGCCGATGACACCCTGATAGTATCCAAAACCCTGATGGGCCTCCAATCCTCACTGAATCGATTTGACAATTTCTGCTCCAAGAGAGGCTTAGAAATAAACACCTATAAGACCAAGTTCATGGTCATTAACCCTCACAGGTCATATAGGGGGAAACTTTCCCTAGGCGGGTCTAAATTAGAACCAGTTTACACCTTTGAATACCTGGGAATTAAACTATATGACTCAATGTCTTGGAAAGCCCATATCAACTCTGCATCATTAAAATTTAGCCAGCTAGTGGGCGCCTTTCTAAGTGAGCACCATGCATCAACTACACGACCAATAGCTGCTGCTCTCCAGATTTAAAATATAAAGTCTGTTACAGTCGAACTCTGGGGCTTTGAGGATGCAAAGAAGCTAACCCGTACTGAGAATATTTTTATGACAAAGCTCACGTCCCTGCCCCCAAGCACTCCGCCTCTTCCTTTTCAATTGGATCTGGCCTGCTAACCACTGGCTGCCATAGTCGGTCTCAGACCACTGTTGTTTTGGAGGAGAATCATGGCCACTCCCGAACTTTCCTCCTA
The DNA here is from genome assembly GCF_031143425.1 of Pleurodeles waltl. Classification (NCBI taxonomy): domain Eukaryota; kingdom Metazoa; phylum Chordata; class Amphibia; order Caudata; family Salamandridae; genus Pleurodeles; species Pleurodeles waltl. The sequence continues at coordinate 1,131,861,117 of NC_090448.1, forward strand.
TGCCACCAAGTTTAGGGAACGTTGTTCGTTGGACACCTCCAATAAGATCCGGTGGATCCATTCAGTTAAGACAGCATTGATTGCCAATAGGATAGGAGAGTCATGGAACTCTTCATGCACAGGGCCATCACCAACCAAAAACAGATTGAAGTCCTGCTACTGGGAGTGGGTAACCAAGTATATATATCTCACTCGCTCTCATTAGGGCGACTAACTATCAAGTTTATGGACTTCAAGTCTACCTGGTTGCTAGAACCTTACCTGGACAGCATTCTTGATCCAACTGATAGGAAGCTCTATATGCAATTCAGATTCGGTTCTCTCCCTTTCAAAACCTTTACCGGCAGCTGGCAGAATAAGGCCCCTAGTAACAAGTTATGCCCCTGCTGCAACCTGCACGAGAAGTCAACTACCCATGTCCTCTTTGTATGCCCATTCTACGCTCCCCTATGCAGAAAATGGCTCACACCAACCTGCAAACGGCTTGGGACACGAGATCACGCTGCATCCATGAGAATTTTAAAATCGAACTCCAGTCTGCCCATTGCCATTGCAGTTGCCAAATGTCTCGGAGGAATGTGGTGCATCAGAAGGAAATTGACTAAGAATGCCTAACCCTGTGTCCCAACAGTCTTACATTTTCATTTCTGCACCATTACTGTATCCCGGAACTGTGTTTTGTCACACTCCTCTTTTATTGTACTGCATTTTGTGCATTATAATGTTTTATTTATTTTTAGCTAAGTTTAATTTTTATGAATTTTAAATTATTATTTATTGTGGTGCGATGTGACTTTTAAGGCACTGGATGACGAAATAAAGTTCATGACGATGACTCATTCTCCTTTCTGCTTCCACTGCTGGTGCATGAAACTGAAACCAAGAACCTGCCCAGTCGCAGATTCAAGGTTTCAGTCTCTGCTCTTTCACCCCACCCTTTCTCAACTCTTTACGAGTTAGAAAAGAATGGGCGACAGGCTGGTTGGTGTGGAGCCAGAGGCACTGAAGTGCTTGAGTCTGCAGGGCACACAGCTACCTTTAGCTTTGACACGTTAGGATATCACAGATGGTGAAGCACTGAGGTGTGCAAGAGCCCTGAGGCCAAGACAGAGGATTTCACCAGCCTTAGATAATCCCTCTAATGGCTTGTGTAGGTGACTTTGTGCTCCAGCCGTCAGACAGTGTCATACCCTATCTCACGTTCTTGCTAAATGAAATGTTTTTCTATTATACCAAGGTCAAGTAATAGCTTATTATTCGCTCTTGGTATTGCAAAAAAAAACAGCCAGAAAACTAGGAGTGTGTAGCCTTAGAGCCCAGAAGGAGGGGCCACCACTGTCTATTACACTAAAACATTACAAAATGAGCAGCCTGTATACTGATCAGGACTTGCAGTCCCGTATATGACTCGAGAGCCAAATATGCTCTAAAAACCCTTCAACAGTGCAAACAAATGTAATTCTCACTACCTATTTTTCCAGTACCAGAAACTAAACCACCTCTAAGCTTTTCAATAATATATTTTATTATAGTTAAACTCACTGATGCACGTTTTATAGACAACAGGGCGAGCAGGGTAGGTGGACTCATGTGCGTGGTCTAGTGATCAGCCCACTGAGATATCTTATCAGTTGAGAAAACTACCTGAAATAAGAGGCTTGCAAGCTTTTAATAATATAGGTACAGTTAATGTATATATGGACACTCTGACCTGCAGGTGGGAGATCAGAATACAATTAGGCTGTGCCTAGTTAAAAGCTGTGTTGATAGCTATCTTCAATACCCATTGGTGTTCTGTGGGACAAAGAAGCCAGAAACACTATTTTTCTCATTTCTTCCATCCTCGAGATGGAACTGGTGGGTGGCAGAACCATTCACTAGTTCCTGCTCAATATAGAAATGGCAGCTCAGGCTACACTCCTCCACTGAACACAGGTAGATGGTGAGGAAAGCAGCCAGCACATTCCACTGTAGGGTGGAGAGGGGACTTTGTGTGTTGAAAGCTATGGGCAGGTGGGTGGTGCGGGTTTGGTGCACTTACAATGGTGCGCTATGCTGAGAAAAAGTGCGGCATCTTTTTGCATGGGATAGCTGCGTGGGGTATTTTTTGCAGACATATGCGATCGAGTAAGAAATCACAATAGGGATAGGGTGAACAACTGCCAAACTAGCCAGACGTCTTTCACACATAAGCTTTATTCGGCCAACAGACCATCAAAGCAATACAATACAATATAGAAATATAAATAAATATCATAATATCATAGCAAAAATAAAAAATAAAATAAAAAGAAAGTAAAGTCCATGTTTGCCCGACTTGGAACAATTTCAAATCATTGTAGATAAAAAATGCGTATGCGCCATGCCATTACTAAAAACTTACTTACTGCATAAATTGTCACATTTGAATTATGGCTTTTTAAAATCCTCAAAGCTATAAAACATTTCCTTAAATTCAATTCCCGACAAATTTTATGGATCCATTTAAACCTTGGGGTTGAGTAAGCGGGACAAAAAAACATAAAATGTTCTACTGATTCGGAAGAAGTGCCACATGCGGGACAAATATCAGAGCTTAACTTAGGTCCCCATCTGCTCGTCAAGGCCTTCAAGGGTAATGTTCCGAATCGAAATCTGGCATACAAACTTTTACCTAGTAAATCTGGTATTATATCTAAATATAGTTCGAACTCTGGTTACCATTTAAAATCAATAAACAAGTTAGTTAAATGACCATTCGATTTTTGAGAAATGTAATTATTGCGTATGTGGGACTAGTAAGCTCCTTTCAGTATTTTTACATGGGACTTCACGAGCTGCTGGGGATCCTCCCAAAAGTTCCTCAATCCCAGCGTGCAAAACCAACCGGATACAAATTTGATCCATGGGATGGACGTAGAGTTAGGGCTTTTTAACAATTCTAATAGAGAAAGCTTATATATGGCCAGTTCTGGAACTACCCAAAGCCTCACCCAATATAATAGAGGCCGTAAGATAATTAAATCAGCTATTCGTTTAAACCCTAGATCTAAAAATAGGGGGGTTAATGGGGTGCTAGTAGGGCAAGCACATAAAGCCCGTGCAAAGCTATTCTCAATTTTGGTTATCCTACTACTATCTGACATGCCCCAAATCTCTGCGCCGTAAACAGCAGCACCCTGTGCCTTAGCCACATAAATCTTTACTGCTGGAGACACAACTTTAGCGACCGTATTCCTATAGAGGCGCAATATGGATGCTGCCCGATGTTGCAAGAGCCCAGCACTCTTGCCAACTTGTTCCTCCCAAAGGAGTGAATCTGTAAGTCTCACACCCAAGTAGTCAATGGAGCTAACCTGGTTCAAAATAGCTCCATCTAACCTAATAGTACATTTCTTACGAGGGCCAGAGCGAAGCACCATCAATTTCGTTTTCTTCGAGTTCAGCTCTAAACCAAAATTCCAGCAGAATGATTTAAATCTGTCCACAAGAATTTGCAACCCCATAGGGGTTTTTGAAATCAATAGAGAGTCGTCCGCAAACAGGAGAATTGGGATTTTGTGATTGACTAGGGAGGGAGCATCATTCTGGCATGTCATTAGTTCTTGGACCACCTCGTTGATGAATAAAGAAAACAGTAGTGGTGCAAGCACACATCCCTGACGGACACCTCTTTTAAAGACGTACTTTAGTCCAAAGTGGCTTCAATTTTTTTAAACTGCAGATAGCAACGCATTTTGCACAACAAACCATGATTTTAATAAAGTTTGAATGGAGTTGCAGGAACTGAGATTTCATAGCTTTGCATAAAACTGTTAAACTAAGGATAGGTGTTTATGTTTTTCTAACAAACACAAAGTATGAGCATATGCTTCTCATTTATTTCACGGGTTTCCCAGTGAAGAAACAATAAAAAATAAATGGTTTGAACAAATAGGAGATTGACAAAGGTTTGCAGCTTGTGATGGATCACGTGGGCCCCTGTCCAGTCTGAGGTGCTCAGTACGAATAATAACCAGCCTGCAGTGCAGATCATTCCGTCTTATCTGTGGTACTCAGAGGCCCTTTACATGTGCAGGTCTAAGGGCTCATTGCCAGCTAGCATTGATGAGGGCTGTCCTCTAGACTCTGTCAGCGCGTCAGACCTTATTAACTAAACTTACAAGGGAGACGTGAATAGGCCGATGAACCTTTTGACTCGCTTCGAGGTTTTCCCACCATATGTATGTTGTACCAATACAGATCTCCGCTCCGCCAACCAGGCCCTCGCCAACGTCCCCCGCATCCGGAAAACCACAGTTGAAGGAAGATCCTTCTCCCACATTGCTGCCAAGACCTGGAACACCCTCCCCAAAAACCTCAGGCAATCTCCCACCCCGTCACAGTTCAGGAAGGACCTCAAGACCTGGCTCTTCGACTGATCCTCAGCAGCCCCCCACCTCCCCCACCTCCTTGAGACCCTCATGGGTGAGTAGCTGCGCTTTACAAATCCCTGATTGATTGATTGATCAATAACATCAACAATCGGTAACATCAATAATCAATAGGAGTCAGTAATTTCCACTCACAATGACCTTGCTGACATGAATAACCACCCCTTTATGTAAAAGTTCAAATGTTTATCCTTATATTAACAATGCTAATGTCATGTTACTCAACCTCAAAATAAAATGATAAACATACAGAAACAATACTGGCTGTCCAAAATGGAGAAAGAATCGCAATCTAATCAAGGCTTGAGCTACTACACATTCTAATGTTACAGTGCAAATTAATAGCAAGAATATCTGCGCAAATGATATTACATACATTTAGATTCAGCAAAAAAAAGACATCATCTGTTATTTCATGTGGCGAACTTCATCCGTGAGAACCCTAACTAACATCAGATTGGAATAGCATGTTTGGACTTCATGCAAAACAATTCAGTCAACACAAATTTGGAAAAACATCTACCTATGGCTCTTTCAAAATAGTGGTTGGTGCCTAGAACAAAAGCAAATAGACATAGCATTCAGTAATGTCAGTGTATACCCGTCCTCAATATGATTCAGCAAGCTATGACAGTCTTAGTCAACAGGACATCAGTTCATCCAGCAATACATCAGGATTCAGCATCAAAGTTCAGAAAAAGCAAAGTCTCTCTAAGCAGTAAAGTTAAGCAAGTCTCTTCTCAAGATGGTCGAGAAAATAATGGCGGTATCTCCTCTCTGTGCAGGCTGGCTAAGTTAAATTTCCTGAAACCACTTCCCACATCCTAATTGGTCAGGGAATCGCATGTTCATACTTTGTCCAATGTGCCTAAAACCTCAAATCTATAATTCTACTAGTACATGGTTCACATGTTGATGATTGGCTCCTGTTCTAACGCTCTCGTCATTCGGCTTGTCAGGTATCAATATTGTTGCAGCTTATACTCCAGTCAGTGGGTCCATTGTCGTCTCCTGGGAAGGTCAGTCTTACACACATTGCATTAAACATTGTTACACTAGCAAGTACATCATCTTCTGGCAAGCAGTTTCTCATGAGGAAGATCTTCAGCTACGAACACATGGACAGTACAGTGGAAAATCACAATTTAACTCTCTAGACAGCCCTTGTAATAAACACCTAAGAAATGCAGCTTGACATGAGGCCTTGCAGCAAGGCCAAGACCTCGTTAAGCTAAGGCCTACAATTAATAAATCTAATACATAATGCATAACCCATAATATGACATATTACCACATTAACCAAACATAAGCTTATCATTTTATATTAATAAACCATTAATGAGTACACCTGATGAACATTGGTGGCCAGTCTGGTAGGTGCACTTTCAAATGCATGCATTATTCTTCTCTAAGTTAATACAATTTCTATGCAAATCCAACACTCAAAATACATGAATATTCATTAGCAAAACTCACTAATAACTCAGCGTTAACAATCTCTCCTCTGATGACTAAATAGGTCATCACACCAAATCTTCCCACACAAAATTTTGCCTGAGCTAAAATTCTGTTATATCTACCCCTTCAAATCTTTGTTCCCTCTTCAAATTCTTTCTAAACAAATGTCCCCTTTTCATTTCTTCCCTCCTCTAAACATTTATCATTTTCTTCAATTTGATCCTTTTACACAATTTACATATTCCCTATGCTCCAATTATGCTAATCATAATAATCAATATTCCTTGTATTATTTTTAACAATATCCCTTTCCCAATGATGCTGAGCCAATTTCCCACTGAAGAAAATCCTTTGTTAACTTTCTCCCAAACACCTGGTTCTTTCATTTTTTTCAAATCAGCACTCTCATTAGTCAGATTAGTAAGTAAGCTTCTAATTTCTTTACTATTATCAGGAATACATGAACATCAATGCTTCGAATTAGGCATTTTGCAAACTCTGTCATCCTTTGCTAAAAGAATGTCTAACACAATGCAGTTCCGAAGAGTCATAGCTCTTTCCGCAGACAATTCTGTATCTATCAGGATCATAGCTCCTCAACAATTTGTCAGCATGTTATCCAAAATAGTAGACAACTTTCGAATCTTTATCGAATTCAGAACAACTCCTACTGAAGGAATCATTGCTCCAAATATACCTCCCACTATACTAGAAGGAGACTCTCTCCTTTCTCTACTGTGATGTAATTCAGGCAATTTCTGTAATCTCTTTGAGTCATCCAGTTGGAAAATCTTTGGGAAAACTATCCCCAAATAACATGCGCCATACCATCCTCTTGGAAGACGGTAATAAGAACTCCACAGATGTAATATGTGCCAGGAATCACTGGATCCTGTCCATTCAACATATATGTCCATTTACTCTGAAACAAAACCACATGTCTACTTTCTCTTGTTCCAACAAACAGTGTGTCAGTACTATATTTAGGTCTATATATACAAAGCTTCCCTACGTGTTGCTCATCTAAAGCTAATTTCCCTTGTGTTTTTATTGCACTAAAAGCATAATCATTTCTAAAAGTCCTTTTCTTTAAACCCTTTTCTAACTTTTCCTTCAGTGCCTTTCTCCTGTCATCTGTGTGATCTAGGAAACTCTTTTCTAAAGGTGTAAGCAAGCGTGTCAGATTGTTTCTGTACACATAAGCTGTGCCAAAAGTTAATGTAGGCTCAAAGAAACCCCTCACTCATACTATGCCATTGTCCCTAGCTACTCTACTCAGGTACCTATTTATAGGGACAAACAAAAACACCACGTTGTGATGGGAGTAGAAATACTGAATGCACTCCTGATTATAGAATCTTGTTAGTTGCAGACTACAACTTATCCCATAAGTAAGAGGCAAACTATGATAGGTAACTCCTTCTTCGATTGATGAAGGAATTTACGTACACACATAATAATTCTTCACATCCAGCGTCTTAACATACTCACTCAATAAGAAATAGAACACATTAGAAGAAAGCTCCCCTTGAGCGTTATCTACATGCAGATACTTCTCATCTAACCTAAACTTCTCTGTTACGGTTAATGCAGTAGTTTTCTCTAAAGCTGAAGTATGGTTGGCTTTACTCTTGTCACGAACAGTCATTCACACAATCAATACCATGCACAATACCACACACACAATTGCCAAACCAACACTCATGTATTTACAGCACCTGTTCTTCCTACCCTGCTGGCTAATGTTACCCATGATCTGTAAAGAATCAGAAAGTAGAAGAGAAAATTTTGAAACTATGCAGCAAAATCAAAAACAAAAATCTTCTTTCTGCAGTTACTTACAGCTTTCAGTCTCACTGTCAGCATCCTTTTTTATCAAAAATCTGTAAGTTTGTCAAAAATTGGTTTAGCAGCTTGTCAAATCAGGTTATCTTGTCTAATCAGGTTTTCAAAAGTCTTTTTCGGTTACTTTCAACAGTGTCTTTTCTCTTTGCACTTTTCTCAATTTGTCTCAACAGTTCAGTTCGTCAGTTTCTTTCAAGTGCCAAAATATTGACCTGGAATGTCTCGATCAAAACAAAAAGACAAAAACTCTCTTTGCCATTTACTTGTATTTGCATACACCCATTCAGGACCTGCGTACCTTCGACTTGCTATTCTCTTTCTTTTCAACATTCGATCTCCATTCAATTCTCCATCACTTAGATCTTCTCTCCTTGTTGTATCTACTTCTTCCTCAATTGTTGTCTCATCAACTGCTTCCTTGTTCTTTTCCTGTGACTCCAGCCACTTATCTCCTTTCAGTGGACCCTTTGTCAATGCTCTTTTCAGTATTGAACTTTAAACCTCTTCTTGCTCTGCAGGATTTTCTGTTGATGGACCTGCATCTGGTTCAGGAGGAGTCAGATCACATTGGCTTTGATCCACCTCAACTCCTTCCCCCTCGGGTCTGGCTTTTGCTCTGTTTGTCTCTCAAAATCGTCTACTTCTATGACTGGGCTCTCCTGCTGCCTCAGTTGAGCTTGGCTTACTGTCACCCTCCTGGAGGTCTTCTCCTTCACCTCTCACAGGAGTGACTGAACCGTCCTCAATGTGCTCAGACCCTATCTCAGTTCCCCTTTCTTCTCTTTCCGGCTCTGAGGCTTGTCTGGTCGTTGTTCGTACTCTCAACAACTCCTCTTCATTGTCCAAAGGACATGCCACTTTTCTCATGTGGCTTGCGTGGATCCAGTCCAGACTCCAGCTCACTTCACATCTGCGGTAATGGTCATAGCCCCCTGGAAAGGGCCTTTCCACCGAGGCTCCAAACACATCTTCCTCACATGTTTCCAGACCACAACCCTGTCACCGGCTCTCAGGTTGTGTCCCAGGTCATGGACCGGTGGCAGTGTGGTGGCTTCCACCTGTTGAGAGAAAGAGCGAACCACATCAGCCAGACCTTTGCCGTAGTCCAACACCATTTCATCTGTAATGCTCACAAGCGCATTTGCAGGAACCGCTGGCAACCTCATTCCTCTGCCCATGAGGATTTTGTGCAGTGACAATCCTGTCTTCTTGGTGGGTGTGTTTCTCATTGCCATCAGAACTAACTGTAGTGCATCAGTCCATTTCAGATCTTTGCCATTCTTGACTTCAAGGTACCATTCATATGCTCCACTAGTCCTGATGCTTCAGGGCGGTAACTACAATGTAACTTCTGCTCAACGTTCAATGCTGCACACAGTAATTTAATTACTTCATTGTTGAAGTGACTTTCCTTATTCGATTCTAAAGAGATCGGAAGCCCAAAACATGGTATCAGTTCCCTAAGTAGTAATGTTGCTACTGTGAGTCATTTCTTCTTGTAGGGTAAGCTTCAATCCAATGACTAAAGATGCAGATAATGACAAACACATATCTCAAACCTCCAGACACAGGCATCTCAATACAATCCATTTGCATTCTGCTGAAAGGACCTCCTGCTCTTCCAATGTGGCTCAAATTAACCACTGTCCCTTTGCCCGCGTTCATTTCCTGGCAAATGATGCAACAATGGCAAACTGGTGAATACTGGCATCCCTCCCAACATGTGCTTGACCATGATAATACCTAGCCATTTGGGACAACAAACTGTTGCAAAACCAATTGACGCTCTTTTGAAACCCACAATTCATCCTGTCATTGCGCACATTTCATCTTGCTCTATGAACGTTTTTCCTCCCTGTCAACATTATTCTGCAATGCTTTCAATTCTTCCAATTTATCTATTACATTCAATGGAAAACTTTGACATGTTTCATCTTCTTCAGGTAACAGTTCCCACTTATGTTTGAATGATATACATTTCAATGCGCAAAATCTTGCGACTTGATCGGCATATCCACTTCCCGTTGACAAAAAATCTTGCGATTTCAGGTGTGCACTGCATTTCACCACAGCAATCTTCTCAGGCATTTGGATAGCATGCAACAACTCTTTAATTCTCCCACCGTTTCTCACTGGTGAACTAGAAGAGGTCATGAAACCTCTCTGTGACCAACACTGGCCAAAGTCATGGACTATTCCAAATCCATACTGATTATCCATATAGATGGTAACTTTTAACTGAGCAGAAACATGGTATGCGGTAGTAAGGGCTACCAGTTCCGCTACTTGTGCAAAATATACTCTTTGAAGCCAGGACGCTTCCAGGATACCAGTAATTGTGCACAAAGCATATCCTGCTCTCAGTACTCCTGTATTGTCTCTTAGACAGGAACCATCAACAAAGACAATTTGGTCATTTTCTTCCAATTTGGTGTCTCTAATATCAGGTCTTGGTTTTGTGCACAGATCAGTTACTTCAAGACGAGCATGGTCAATGTCCTCCAACTTTTCAATGTCAACATTTTCATTTGGAAGAAAAGTTGCCATGTTCAGCACTGTACATCTTTTCAATGACACATTTGGTGACCCCAAAATACTCATCTCAGGTCAATATGGCACCTGTTAGGTATTGAGTATTGGTTTAGGTAAATAAAATTTCAACTGAGTGAGGGACCATTACTGTTAGAGGATGTCCCATCACAACATGTTCACAGTGTGTGAGGCTCTGTCCAACTGCTGCAACTGCGCGCAAACATCCTGGTAAAGCTGCTGCAACCAGTCCCAAAGTAGCTGAAAAATATGCTACTGGGCGGTTTACACCTCCATGGAACTGTGTCAAGACGAAGAACATGCATCACGCTCATGTCAAAACAATGTGAAGGACTTTGTGTAGTCAGGCATACCCAAAGCCAGAGCTTTGCACAGACTCTCTCTCAATCAGAAAACGCTTGGTCTAACACTAGGGGGGGGTCAGTGACTTCTTTATGGGTCAGCTTCTGCAATGGCTTGGAAATGACTGAACAATTGGAAATCCATTGGTGACAATAGCCTACCATACCCAGGAACATCCTGACATCTCTCTGTGTGGTTGGGGGAATCATCTACAATATGGCTGTGAGCCTTTCCCTGGATATTTTCCTTTTTCCCTTCCCAATCTGGTGACCCAAGTATTTCAATTCTTTCTGACAGTATTGTCATTTCAGTGGAGACACTTTGGCCCTCATTACAACCCTAGCAGTTGGTGTTAAAGTGGCAGTAATACCGCCAACAGGCTGGTGGCAACCTCGCGCCAAATTATGACCGTGGTGGAAAGATCTTCGAAAGACAGCCAATGTACCACACCGACCACCAGGGCGGAAACAACAGCCACCATGGTGGTAGCCGCCTACAGCCAAGTGGAAGTCAATGTTCCGCCCACCATATTATGACCCTGGAAACTGCCAACTTTTCTTGGGCGGTACCAACAAGATCAAAATCCTGGTGGAAACTGAGCTCAGAAGGGAAAGGACTCACCATTGGAGACACAGGGAAGAACTACGGCGCCATGGAGCCTGAACTGCATGTCTTCCCCATGATCTTTTACGTTCTGCTCCACTGCGAACACCAATGCCAGCGAAGACAACAATGGTGAGTACAGCAGCCTAGCACACAAGGAAGGGAGGGAGTAAAATGAGAGTTACACACACACGCACCCCCCCACACCATACACACAATAAGCTGCATTACAAAAACAATTTTATCCCATAACTCGGATGAATAATGCAAGGACAAAACAATTTCGAAAAAGTGAATGTAACAAGATCATCGCAGCATGAAAAATAAGTTAGGCAATATAATAGATATATACGTATGTACAGAAAAAGGGACACAGCCCAGTCCACAATGTTCGTAGGCCACATGGCCACAGGCCAAAGTCCAAGTCCATATAAGTCACCTGCTTCAACACGGAGAGAACACTGAAGGGGCATCAGTGGGTAAATAGGCAGGCACCTCAGGGAGATAGGGAACGGGGGGACACCTCAGCCGGGAGATGTAACAAGACCACTGGTTCTGAAGGGGGCAACATGCCCTGTGCTTGGTCCTGTGGAGTGCAAGATCACAGTCTCTCATGTGGGTGTCTCACCCACTGGTTCTGGAGGGGGGCCTCGTGCCCTGTGCTCTTGATCCTGGGGAGTGTTGGGCATGTCAGTGTCTTACCCACCTGTTCTGGAGGGGGCCTCATGCCCTGTGCTCTTGATCCTGGGGAGTGTTGGGCATGTAGGTGTCTTACCCACGGTTCTGGAGGGGGCAACATGCCCTGTGCTTGGTCCTGGGGAGTGCAAGGCCACAGTCTATCAGGTGGGTGAATTGCCCACTGGTTCTGGAGGTGGCAACATGTCCTGTGCTCTTGATCCTGGGGAGTACAAGGTCACAGTCTCTCAGGTGGGTGTCATACCCACTGGATGTGAAGGGGGCAGGCCGCACAGCAACCCACGGAGGCAGGATTACATACCGTCCGCCAGCGGTGACGTCTGCTCAGTGGTGGTGCTGCTGCTGGTGGGGGGAGGCTCCTGCCCATCCCCTGCAACTTTGGACGGCTGCTCAGTGGAGATGGTGGTGCTGCTGGGGGGGCGGAGGCTCCTGCCATCCCCTGCAACCACAGACGGCTACTCAGTGGAGGTGGTGGTGCTGCTGGGAGGGATCCTGCCCATCCACTGCAACCTCGGACAGCTGCTCAGTGGAGGTGGTGGTGCTGCTGGGGTGGCTCCTGCCCATCCCCTGCAACCTCGGACGGTTGCTCAGTGGAGGTGGTGGTGCTGCTGGGGGGAGAGGCTCCTGACCATCCCCTGCAACCTCGGACGGCAGCTCAGTGGAGGTGGTGGTGCTGCTGGGGGAGAGAATCCTGCCTATCCCCTGCAACCTCGGATGGCTGCACCACCATGGTTGGTGGTGGGGGCTCCATCACAGCTCCTGCCCCAGGCCCCTTGGTCTACCTGCCTGCTGGTGCAGGTTCCTTGGTCTTCCTGGCAGCTGGGGAAGGCTCCTTTCCCTTCTTGCGTGCTGGGCAGGCTCCTTGCTCTTTCTGGCAGCTGGGGCAGGCTCCTTTCCCTTGAGGCTGCCTGGTGCAGGCTCCTTCACCTGGCCTGGATCCTTTTCCACCATGAGTGGGTGTGGTGACGACTGGGCCTGTGGACTGGGTGGCTGAGGTGTTTGGCTGGGTTCTTTCAAACCTGCCCATTCGTGCAGGAATAGGGGGAGGGGGAGGGAAGAGGTCAATGGTGGATAGGAACAGTTTTCTAGGGACATTGGGGTGGGAAGAGGGAGAAGGAATGGGAGTGGAGGAAGAGGGAGTGGTTGTTTGAGGTGTCTGTCTGCTGCTTTTGGGTGCAAGTGCATGGGCTGTATGCTGGTGTGAGGTGGATGGCTGTTGGGTGTCTGAGTGCTTGCATGTGTGTACCTTAGGAGGGGGGGACAGACACAGTTGTAGAGGACACGGGGCGTGTGCATGGCTGTTGTGGAGGTGTCTGCCAGTGAGGTGTGTGTTCTGCTTGGTGTGGTGATGATGCTTGTAGTGGATGATGATGTAGTGCATGCAGGTGTGAGTGTAGACAGAACTGGGAGGGAGGTGGAGGAGGAGGAGGGGGGACAGTGAAAATCGTGGATGTTGGTGTGTTTGCATCTGGACGGAGTTTGTGTGAGTGCCTGTGGGATGAAGTTTGGTGCTTGTGTTTGCCTGTACCACTCTTGTGTGTTGTCTTGTGTGCGTGCTCGTCTTGCTGTGTGCTTGGGATGGGTTGGGTTTGAAGAGAATGGAACTGGGAAGAGGAAGTTGGAGGGTAGAAACAGGGACAATGGCTGCAATCAGAGGGGAGGCCAGAGCCTGGATAGATCTCTGTTGGGCCGCCAATCAAGTGTGAATGCCCTCCAGCAATGCATTAGTCTTTTGCATCTGGGCTGCCAGCCCCTGAATTGCATTCACAATGGTTGACTGCTCTACAGAGATGGATCTCAGGAGGTCAATAGCCTCCTCTCTCAGGGCAGCAGGGCTCACTGGGGCAGGGCCTGAGGTGCCTGGGGCGAAGGAGATGCCCACCCTCCTGGGTGAGCGGGCACAGGCAACTCGCTGAGGGGCTGCTGGGAGGGCGGTGCTGGTACGGGGGTGGTGGGTGTACCTGTAGCTGGGGTTGTCACAGAAGTGTCCGCCACCACCAGGGAGCTTCCATCGGAGGAAGTATCTGTGTCACAACTGTCCCCTCCAGTCTCCGCCATGGTGCTCCCCTCACCCTCTGTCCCACTGGGGCCCTCAGCGTCGGTGGACTCTGCCTACTGGGTCCTATGGGATACAGCTCCCTCCGTCGCCTGTGCCTCTTCTCCTCCACCAGTTGATGCTAATGCACATGTGAAGTGGTGGAGTGATGGAGTGAGGGTGAGGGAGGGGGTATGTGATGGCATGCAGGGAGGGGGGTAGTAGTAGTGAAGAGTTGATTTACCAGAGTTCAGTCCTCCTTCTACTCTGGCTAGGCCCTCAGGATGCAGGATTGCCAAGACTTGCTCCTCCCATGCTGTTAGTTGTGGGGGAGGAGGTAGGGGTCCACCGCCAGTCCTCTGTACAGCAAGCTGGTGTCTTGCTGCAATGGAACGTACCTTTCCCCGTAGGTCGTTCCACTTCTTCCTGATGTCATCCCTAGTTCTTGGGTGCTGTCCCACAGCGTTGACCCTGTCCATGATTCTCCGTCATAGCTCTATCTTCCTAGCTATCGATATCTGCTGCACCTGTGCTCCAAACAGCTGTGGCTCTACCCTGATGGTTTCCTCCACCATGAACCTTAGGTCCTCTTCTGTGAAAGGGGGTGTCTTTGTGATGCCATGGGTGTTGTGTGAGGTGTGTAAGTGAGGGTGTGTTGGGTAATGTGTTGGGGTGTGTGATGTGGGGTGTGAGAGTGGTGTGTAGGTGTGAATAGTGAGTGGGTCTGGTTGTGTCAGTGGTTTTGGTGTCAATCTCCTAGCAGTAATTGTTGTTTGTAAAGGGCTGTGGGTAATGTGGGTGTGTGTTTCATAGTGGTGTGGGAGTTGTGTATGTAAGGGTGTAAGGTGTGTATTGTTTGAATTGTCTAATGTTGTGTTGTTTTGTATGTGTGTGTCCAGTTTGAGCACGGTGGTATGTACCGCCATTGGTTTACCGCCGTTGAATGTCCGCTGTGGTGATTCGTGGGTCATAATGTGGTGGGCATTGTTCTGTTGGCGTAAGGGTGTGTGTTTTGACGCCAGCAGTTTATCACTGACCTTTGGTGTGGCTGATTTGTGTCTGTGGCTGAATAGTGATGGATTGGTGTGTGTGTGTCATAATATGGTGAACGGATATCTGCCACAGCAACGGTAAGTTGGCAGCAGTCAGCGTGATGGTAAGTGGGATTTACCGCCAATGTCATAATGAGCGCCTTTATGACCAATCTTGTTGGAAAGGGAATTCCAACAACATCAAATTCTTTTTCAGAATCTGATTAAATATGGAAGGTGACTCTGAAAACCCTGAGGAATTCGACACCAACAGTAAACTCGATCCAAAAATTTGACACAAAGGAGAAACTGTCTGTCCTCATGAAAAGGCACAGAAAAGAAGGCTTGTGACAAGTCTGTGACAGTGAACCATTCAGCATCACTTGGAATCTGAAACAGAATCACAGCTGGGGCAACATTTGGTCACAATGTCATTTATTGTTCTCAAATCCTGGACAATTCAAACTTTCCCACAGGGCTTTTTCAAACCCATTATTGGTGAATTACATGGGCTGCTCAACACCTCTTTCAAGACCCCTTGGTTCACAAATTCTGCAATTATTTGGGCAACCTTTATAAGGATATCCTGTGGCATGTGATATTGGGGAATCTGAGGAAAAATTGTGTTCGGCTTTACAGGAACTTTAACTGGCTCAACTCCCTTTATCAGACCTATTTATTTCCCTGTCAGATCCCACACTTCCTCTTTAATTGTTCCCTATAAATCAGGAGGAAGCTCCTTCACTATGAACACTTGAAAGAAATTAATCATAGGGTACTCCTCATTTACAGTCTCACACTCAGTCTCTGGAGTCAGGTCATCCTCATCATCACTATTCGTCTGCATCTCGATTTCATCTTGAGAACAGTTAATTGAACACCTGGTTTTACACAGCAAGTCTCTTCCCAGTAGGGATACCAGACTTGAATCACAGACTGCGAACTTGTGCAATCCTTTAAAGTTGCCAATTTTGACCTGAACTGGTTCTGTAATTGGGTTGGTCAAATACTGATTTGCTACACCTACAATCTATACTGTCTTTCCTGAAAGGGGCAAGATTGGAACTTCTGCAGTTTTCACTGTAGAGCGTGTAGCTCCCGTATCAACCAAGAATAATACAATGTGACCCATTACCTTCCCCTTCACATATGGGCCTTTCTGATCTACTTCTAAGAAAGCTGCAACCACACACTCCTCTTCATCCGAGTTCTTGCTCACCCAGTCATTGTTGATTCCATTCTCACTGTGTAGCGGGAATTGGTGTACTGTGTTATTACTCGGTTAAACTTCTGACCGGTGACCTGTTGAGGAAGCATCACCTGCTGCTGTCCCACTGGGGCTTGAGGTATTTGAATTTTCTGTCTAGGTACTATTGGAACCTGCTGTTGCATTGGCTGCAACTGTGTCATTTGTACAGATAGCATTTGCACCTGCTACATGGGTTGAAATTCTGCATTTGATTCACATTATAACGAAAATTTGGATTATGACCCCTCATTCTCGGTCTTTTCATATTTTGGAACGAGTTGATGTCACTTGTTTGCTGAACAACACCTTCTTGCACCATCATCGGACACTCCAGCTTCCAATGTCTGACCGCTCCGCAAGTGTGACAAGGCAACACTCTCTTCGTTCCCTGCACATCATTCTGAACCACTACAGTATTCAAATCAGGACTACGATTCCCATTACGTCTGCAACCTCTACCTCTCATCTGATTCTGAAATACCACATTTCCCTGCTGCTGCTGTTGCTGCTGAAAATGTCCCTGCATCCCTGTTTGTGCCGCTTTAATCTGCATCACCGTTGTCTTTTCCTAGAACTTTCTCTGCTTCAACTCAATCTTGTCACTACATACTTTGCATACTGCAACACCTCAACAATTGGCTTTGCTTGCCAACAATTCAAATGACTCTTAATCATTTGGCTAATTTTAGGTCTCAGTCCTTCCACAAATCTGAACACAAAATGAATCATGTCTTTCGGCTCAATTGTTTCTGTACCACTGTAATGCTTGAACGCCTGCAACAATCTCTCATAGTACGCATGTGTCGACTCCTTTGCTTCTGGAGCTGTCCTGTCTATTCTCTGCCTGTCAATGTTTTGGGGCGAAATTCTCGTTTTCAAAAATTCAACCACTTCATAGTAATATTTCATCACTTCAGGAGATGGCGCCCCTGTAACCTGATCTCACTCTGGTTCTTTTGTCAGCCAGTCTATACTCCTCTTACACTCCATCCACAGATCACCTGGATCTACTATCTCGAATAGAGTGTTCAAGTCTTCCCACAGACACTTTGCAAGTTTCACAAACCTGTCTGTCTACTGCTACTATTCTACTGACTTCTCTCTAAACCTGGGATAATCATTTGTAGAATGTCACATCTGCTCCAAGGGACATGAACAAAATTCCCTCCTGGAATCTCTCTCATTGGTAAAAGTTTCACTGGATCCTTGCTTTGCTGCACATTTGCAGTCAGTTCTGCAGAATCCCTTTTTCTTTTATCTCTTTTCTTTGCCCATCTGCCTTCCCATTTGTCTAAGTCTCCCCATGTCTGGACACTTTGAAGTAACTCCCTAAGGTGTGCGTTCAACCCTGCAGATCTCATGTGTTCAAAGTCCTTTACATCAAAATCTAACCTGTAACTCCTTTTCAAATGGTGTGTCTCCTCTATTTCTATGCGGTACTTCTCCGCCAGGTCTGCTAGCTTCTGATGTACGTTGCTCACTTCCCTCAAAAGTTTTGGGCACAGATATCTCAATTCTGCGCAGTACACTAATCTGTTTACACCCATAGTTCCTTCAGTGAGCTTACCTGCTTCCATTCCTAGTCTTGTGGAGTTCAAGTACTCTGCGGGATATTCAGCTTGTCTAACCATTCAGTCAATTGTTGGGCAGCCAAACCTTGCAACGACATATTGCTAGCCTGGGCATGTGGCGCTTGTTGCACAACTGTATTCGAGGACTGCGGTGTCAGTAATTTCAGACTCTGACTAACATTTGACCCTATCACAGTGTCCGGAGGATCTATGAATGGGCTACTGTCTAGCAATGATCTTGATCCATAAAAGGTCCGTCCCACAAAAGAGACTACTCGGATATTCTCATTAAGTCCTCCCCACATTGAATTCTGACTCAGGACTCCCTGTCCATCTGCACTAGTTTTCTCTTGTGCAAACAGAGGCACAATCGGACGACTAGTAACAGGTACAGATACAGCATCTGAACCTGGTCTAACTCTTAGGTTCTGTTGGTGAGTAGTTCCCATATTCTGGCTCATCACTACAGACATGTCTGTCTGGGTTCGTGCTATTGGAGTGTACTTTGGCATTGCTTGTGGCTGCACCTAGGCAGTAAAAGTGGAGTTGGCTCTGTCTGAACCAACATTGGTTTCGGGAAAGCCTGGGCTGTAGGCACTATTAGGTTTGTGGCTGTTTCCACTATAGGCATATCAGGATAAATTCTTGGGACACTTGACTGTGGCACCCGATTCTGTGCTACCGGACTAATAGGTACATTTACACTGCTCTGCATTCAGATCTGTGTCATACTCGGATCAGCCTGTACTGGACTCATTGGCGCGTTAACCTGGGTCGGAGCTGAAGGATTTATACTGGGGCTCGGACCATTCTCTTGTGCTACATATGGTGGGGGACGATTTCTCAATAACTGTCAAATAAACTCATCCTTGTCTGACTCTACCTCAAATGTCAATTATCCTCTAGACTCTTTTGGTCTCCCCTCTCTACTTTCGGAAGGGCTTCTGTTTGTTTTTCTGGTAGCTTTCCTTCCTTCTCCATCACTGTCTTGTGTAATTGCTGGAAACATTTTAATCCCCTGTAAGGTCTTTGTTCCACACAATTCCTGAACATGGTCCCATCTAGCCTCCGCTAGTATCTTTTCGGCTTCCTCATCCTCCCCTCAAATATTTGTTGCTGTTGCTGTCTGGCTACTAACTCCCAGATCGCTAATGCCTCGAACTGTGCTAGTCTTGGAAGGGGCTTCAGATCATAGAGCACCCTACTCAGATGCTCTATGCTCCACAAATTAAATGTTCTATTGGCAGTCAATGCTAAACTCCCATCCTTCTCTGTCTATTTGCACCATTGTTTCAACCAAAGACATGGTGCAACATCCTTCTCTTTGATTGTAATGTAAGCTGGTGTACCTTCTGGTGGTGCAATATCCCCTATACTCAATGTAATGTACGTATTTCCCCTTAAAGCTTTGAAAATGTTTATTTTGCAACCTTTATGTTTTTCAAAATCAAATCAGGAAGTGACTTTTAATCCCAGAATTCTCTTCACCCACCTTCTCAACCAATTGCACTTCACGGAAGGCTGCCAATCTGTGTGCGACCCTTCTCATTAACCAACCTATCATTCAATCAATCAATCAATCAAAACATTTGTAAAGGTCTCATGGCGCTGAGGGGGGGCTGCTACTGCTTTAACAGCCAAGTCTCGAGGTGTCTCCTGAAGGTAAGTAGGTCCTGTGTCTGTCGCAGGTGGGTGGGAACAGTGTTCCATGTCTTGGCAGCTAGTTGGGAGAACGATCTGCCACAGGTGGTCGTTCTGTGGATGAGTGGGATGGTGGCGAGGGCAAGGTCAGTGGAGCGAAGCTGTCGGGTCAGGGTGTAGAAGGAGAGCCGTCTGTTGAGGTATTCTGGTCCGGTGTTGTGCAGTGCCCTCTGAGTGTGGGTGAGGAGTTTGAACGTGATTCTCTTGTTGATGGGGAGCCAGTGTAGGTCTCTCAGGTGGGCTGTGATGTGGCTCTGGCGGGGGATGTCCAGGGTGAGGCGTGCTGAGACGGGTTGTATGCATTGCAGTTTTTTCTGGAGCTTGGCCGTGGTTCCAGCGTAGAGGGCGTTGCCGTAGTCCAGTCTGCTGCCTACGAGGGCTTGGGTGACTGTCCTGTCCAAGCGCAACTCCAGTGACGTCACACTCACACGTACAGTGGCTGACAAAGTCTTGCAGCTTGCCCTCCCAAACTCAGATTCACAAGAAACTACTGCAGAACTATTGCGAGCACCAAACAAAATCAAAACCCAATTTTTCCATTTACTAATGGTAGAGTAACACAATTGCTTTAGAAACTTTACGGATTTTTCACTGACCGCATTTTGCTCTAACAGCTACTTCTTCTTTCTCAGTTTCCCTGATTCACAAGTAAAATTCGACCCGCAAATTTCACTCTCAACTGATCAGTGATTCTGTCCTGTTGCACATAGGACTTGCCAGATATCAGTCAAAAACTTCTTTCACTCCCCTCGACTCACTCTCTGACTTGTCGACCACGCCCGATCGACCTATCAAACCAGACAAATTACAACAAAGACCAAGTGTCTCATTCACTTTTCACTGTACTTTGGAGTCTTAGACCATGCAGGGTACGTACATCAACAACCACGTGGGCAATTGTTGAGCACAAAGCGCCACACACATGTGAAATTCGATGACTTTCCTACTCTCACACTTCAGAGTACGCACACTCCTTCTACAACTTCAAACTCCCTAAACCCTCACAAACATCACAATTCACCTGCGATTTGCATATGCTGTCCAAGCACAAAACCTACTTCATTCACACTGTCACTCGAACGCCGAGAACATCCTCAAACAATCATTGGCAAGCTCCAAGATTCTAGGAAAGTCCTTTTAGATACTTAGGGGCATATTTTGATGGGCTCTTAAGGAGACAAACCATCAATCTCTGCTACCATCTCTGTTAGCTCATTAGACCTTATTAAGTAAACTTACAAGGGAGACGTGAATAGACCGATAGACCTTTTGACTCACTTCGACGTTTTCCCGCCATATATCCCGTAGCAATACAAATCAATAACATCAACAATCGGTAACATCAATAATCAATAGGAGTCAGTGATTTCCATTCACCATGACCTTGCAGCCATGAATAACCACTCCTTTATTTAAAAGTTGAAATGTTTATTTCCTTATAATAACAATGCTAATATCACACACCTCAACCTCAAAATCAAATGATAAACATATAGAAACAATTCTGGCTGTCCAAAATGGTGAAAAAATCATAAGCTAATCAAGGCTTGAGCTACCACACATTCTAATGTTACAGTGCAAATTAATATCAAGAATAACTGCGCAAATGATATTACATACATTTAGATTCAACAAAGAAAAGACATCAGCTGTTATTTCATATAGTGAAATTCATCAGTGAGAACCCTAACTAACATCAGATTAGAAAAGCATGTTTGGGCTTCATGTAAAACAATTTAGTCAACACAAATTTGGAAAAACATCTACCTCAGGCTCTATCAAAATAGCGGTTGGTACCTAGAACAAAAGCAAATAGACATAGCATTCAGTAATGTCAGGTATACACCTGTCCTCAATATGATTCAGCAAGCTATGATAGTCTTCGTCATCAGGACATCAGTTCAGCCAGAAATACATCAGGATTCAGCATCAAAGTTCAGAAAAAGCAAAGGCTCTCTAAGTATTAAAGTTAAGCACGTCTCTTCTCAAGACGGTCTAGAAAATAATGGCGGTATCTCCTCCTCTCTGTGCAGTGTGGCTAAGTTAGATTTCCTAAAACTACTTCCCACATAATATAGGGTCAGGGGATCACATGTTCACACTTTGTCCAATGGGACCAAAACTTCAAAACTATAATTCTACTAGTACATGGTTCACATGTCGATGATTGGCTCCTCTTCTTCCGCTCTCATAATTCGGCTCGTCAGGCATCAATATTGTTGCAGCTTATTCTCCAGTCAGTGGGTCCATTGTCTTCTCCTGGGAAGGTCAGAATTACACACTTTACATTAAACATTTTTACACTAGCAAGTACATCATCTTCTGGCAAGCAGTTCCTCATGAGACAGAACTTCAGGTACTAACACATGGAAAGTACAGTGAAAAATCACAATTTAACTCTCTAGACAGCCCTTTTATTAAACGCCTAAGAAATGCAGCTTGAAATGAAGCCGTGCAACTAGGCCAACACCTCGCTAAGTTAAGGCCTACAATTAATAAATCTAATACGGAATGCATAACCCTTAATATGACATATTACTACATTAATCAAACATAAGCTCAACATTTCTTATTAATAAGCCAATATTAAGTACACTTCGTGAGCCATGGTGGCCACTCTGGTAAGCGCTCCTTCCAATGCGTGCATTATTTTTCTCTAAGTTAATACAATTTCTACGCAAATCCAATGCTCAAAATACATGAATATTCATTAGTAAAACTCATTAATGACTCAGAGTTAACAACTGCAGTCCTGAGGATCATGCCAGTCATTGAAGCTGCAGATTAACACCTGGAAGGCTGAGGACTCATAAAGACTTATTGAAAGTGCTGACGTGGGCAATGAAATCTCAAGGCCTCCAGCTTGCAGTGCTATAAGACTAAGCTTTCCCTGGGTCATGTAAACCTTGCAGGTTCATCCCTAGTGCTTGTGTCAAACCTGCTTCGGTTCAGATCAATCTTTATACATAGTTTCCACAAGGAAGACCAAGTGAGAGCATTTAGAACAGAAACACTTTACAGAAGGGCACATCACAGTATACAGTGCATCTAGGTGGCTGATACATAATGAAAAGTGTTGTGTAGTGTGTGAGCTAATAGATAACAAATATTTTATAGTAACAGGAAAATGTTCACATTGTTGACTTGTAGGATGCATCGATTCAATAGATCAATAAATCTTTGTGAAACTTCAGACTGGGGAGGTGTTTTTTTAGATCATTGTTAAATTACACTTGTGTGGCTATAGTACTGAGATCCAAAGGGAGGGTGAATTCCAGTGCAGCAGACCTAGTAGATCAATGAGCCAAGGGATGCTGAGTTCAGAAGTGGTGGTGAACAATGATGGGGTAACCGTTCGTATCAACCATTGATTGGGATGGTGGTGAGTGGAAGACAGATTAAATTATACAGGGTGTGGACAGACCATGGACTATCTTGAAATCCGGATCTCTGCTGTAAGTGGAATGTCAGCAGGTCTGTAAATGGTAGGAACAGGGGTATTGACATTGATTGAGAGAGAAGAGTATGCAGGCTGCAATATTATAAAATTTGAATAAAGATAGAAGGCATATTTATGGAGCCCCTCTAGAAGCCTGATCCAGTAGTGTGTTTATGGGAGACATATGACTATGAAATTGTAGACAGGGTTAGATGCCTTGAATGTTGGTTAATGGGATGACTGGTTGGCATAACTGACATAGTTTCAAGGACTGATGTTACCAGAATGAAATTAGTGGAATCAATGCTTTTGGGTTGGAAGATGCTGGAAAGTAGATGGTTTCCCTTTTGGAAGAATTGACCATACATATTCATCTAGCCTACAGGATTAACCATATGTATTCAGCTAGCCTACAGGTGTCTGATAGCAGTGAGCCAGCGGAAGGTCATAGTCTAGAGATGAATCATGTGTAAAATGATAGAGAGGATTATTTTAATGTCATAATCATAAAGGTGGTAGGAGCATCTTAAAGTGGTGGTGTTACAAACATAAGCAGGTGTACCATGAGCTCTAAGGGGGGCCTAAGATGGATCGTAGGTGGATGCCCAGGGAAACAGCTGTAGAGGAGGGATAAGTCTGGCACTGAAACTAAGAAAATACTCAATTGGAAGGTTTAAAAGAGAAATATTTGAGGAGATTACCAGCAATGCCAAGAATGTTAAGGGTGTTAAGGAGGGTCACAGTTGACAGAGTCACAGGTGGCTGGTTGGTCAATGCTAGCTATAGAGGATAGTCAGTAGTAGTGCACTAGGTGATAAAACTAGAGACATGGCTAATAGCAGTCATGGCTGAGAAAAGAGCATGAAATCCACACTGAAGGGGATCAAGAAGGGTTTTAGTGGACAAGTTGAGTGAGGCAGGTGAAGGGCAAATGTTCAGGGCCTCCCAAAAACACATTCTCTAACCCCATGACCAGAGAAAGACAGTTAAAATACAAGTTAGCAGTTTGAGTGAATGAAAAGAAAGACCATTATTAAGACCATTATTAGATCGAGTCTACCAGATGACGAAAGCTGTCTTGTTTCTAAGACCTTTTGTGGGTTTACCAAGAATGTAAGTGGGTCTATAGCCTGCCCATTGCTTATCATTGTTTGTTTCAATGTCACTATCTCTTGCTTGCTTCTTATTCAACAGCTTGCCTTGTTGCAGTTTGACCTTCTTGTAATTGTATTCCGGAGCATTGCCTCCATAACATCTCTTTGATAGGATGGCTTTTATCCCTGGCAGCTCCTTTTTTTCTAATTGTTTGAGCAGTCTATGAGAGTGTATGTGTTTTTCAGCCCTCTCAATACCCTCAAACACCTGCCCCTGTGCCCAATGTTGGTGTCGCCTTCATGTTGTAAGCTCTCTTTTGAGTGCTTCTCCTTCTCCAAAGTCCCTGTTTCCTCTGTGTTCTCTCATTTTTTTTTGTTGATATGCTTTTCCCCCTTAACGTGCTGCTCTCCTTCCTGCGCTCCTTTCCGGCCATCTGCACATTTCCTGTTGCGTCCCACCTACCCGTTATTTCATGCTTAGTCTTTTTTTAATGTTTTCTTTTGTAGTATGTCACAAATTTCAGGTGACCCATCTGCCTTCAAAAAAAGCACTTCCGTGCTACTTCTTTTATATTGTTTATTTACTGATCTATCTCGAATTGATAAATAAAATAAATGGCTTCTGGTTTTATTTAGAAGGGGTCCATGCATAACTAAGCATGCGTATGCACATCATCACATATGGGTGCACCAACAACATGACACTTCAGCAGTGGCCACATAATCACAACCATTTTTTTAAAACTTTTGGTAATGCTACCCATGGTTCCCATAGAAGAGACCTATTGGTTTTACCAAAGCTTGTTTTCTCAGATGTGACACTATCACTACAGACGTGCCACCTTAACGGTAGATACTAGCTGATAGTAAAGGTGGAAAAGTTATGGGAGAAAAGTGAGAATGCATGTGGAGAGGGATGGAGGATAAATTGAGAGCAGAATAGATTAGAGGAGGCTCATTGGAGGTTAAAACTTTAAGTGAATGTAGTGGGTTGGCTGCCGGAGGGGTCAGTGTGAAGGAGAGGCAGAGCTGTGAGCAATGTAGCAACATTGATCTGGATTTTGTGGGTCTGGAGTGAAAACATTTAACTATAATACCAACAGAGAAATGGATGAATGATTGTGGTGTTGCAGAAAGAAAATTGATTGTGTGGTGTATAACAAACATTGAGTGAGGTCAGAGCAATGATCCTCATCTGTGGTGTAAAGGGTGTGATGCCTGACTGCTGAAGATCTGTGACCTACCCATAACAATGAAGCCGTAAATCAATCATGCATTTTTGTAGGATCTTTTTTAACCTGTTGTGATGATGGCTAATGTCCTGCCTGCTGAGGAGTTCTCTTGATTAGTTCAAATTCATGAATTCAAATCAAATAGTTCATATTCATGAAAGATAGCTCATGGCATATCTTTTGAGAACGTCTCTCCTTTCATATTAGCCTTACCAATTTAATGGGATCTCATGCCCATAATGTAAAGTTAAGGATCCACATCCAGCCTGCTGAAGGCTTTTGTTCAAACTATAAGGATGTTTTGAGTCCTCATCACCAAACCGACTTGACCCAGTCAATAATAGCCATGCAAACACTTCCACAGAGCCAAGGTGTCGGAAGGGGCCATTCCTTTTTGCATAGAGTGTTAGTGCATTGCTCTGATCCAAACCAGAGAGGAATGAGCAAACAAGTGGTGTTCTTAATCACAGACCTCTGCCTGCCTAACACGCAACCATTCACTCACTGAGGACCACAAGACAGCTTTTCTATTGCCCTTTGGATTCCGTAAATTGATTAAACTTTCTTTAACAGTGCCAAATAGCCCTCTAACGTAGGAGAATCAGAGTCAATCCATTTTTTTATAAAGAGCATTCATTGCTTTGGGTATCAAATAGAAAATTAGTTTACTTCTTTTCCAGTTAGTAGGTTCTTCCTCTATCTCTTAGGTGATCCCAAACTGAACCAGGAAAGCATGTACTCCGATTTCCTTGCTGATAATTTCCAATAGAGATGAACTTACATTCTCCCAAAATACTTTCAATCCAAGTCATTCCAGGAAAACGTGGAGATCATCCACCCCAGCCTATATCCAACCTGTACTGCAGAAGTTTGGTTCTAGCCATTCGTGTTGAGGGTCCTGTACATCAGCAATGCTCAGGCCTCATGTCTAGTCTTCAGAGGAATTGTGTTGAGACTTCACCAAAAATGTAATAATAAGCAATTTGTAGTACTGAGGGTCCCTGTCAAGTGGCTTAGTGCTATGGCCCTACCGTCATCACTGATGATGCAGGTACCCCAGCTGAGGTCTCCTGTTCAGTAAGCTGAAGTTTCACATCCAGCCAACAGTGTTGATGGCTGTTTTATGCCACCTGAGGAACTTATGGCCCATCTGCTGAAGTTTCTTCTCCAATCTGCGCTGCTTGTTGTCTGCTCTCTGAAGGAGGTAGGATGACTTCTATTTTGCTTTCAGTTCTAAGAACTATGAAATGACCCTACAATAAGCTCACCTATATTAATACTGAGCAGGTGCTCATGTCTAATCTGCTACAAATTCCCATCTTGCACTCAGTTTAGGCTTATATCCAAACTTTAGTGCTGAGGCCCATATACAAGAAGTTGTTAAGAGACCTCTTGTCCATTCTGCAGAAGGCTACTGTCCTGGCTGAAAAGGATCCATGTACTTCTCACAGTGGTAAGGGTCACTAAACTGTGTGTGATCACCTTTCAAATTCTCAAGGTTCCTTCCCAGACTCCTAAGGAATTGTGCCCAGCTCAAATAGCTGCTGTGACTTGTTTCATTTTGTTTAGCTCACATACTACCTGCAGAGCACAGAGATCCTGACACATTTACATCAATATGCAAGATGCAAAGACTCATGTAGGAACACTTCAAATCAGTTGGCTATGTGCATCATTTCACCAAACCAACCATACAGTAGCATGAGAGACATCCCAACCCCTTTGGAGGATAGCAGAGGAATTAATGTAATACAAACTAAGATGGTGATAAAATGATTGCAATTTGCAGCATGAAAATGTTGAAATAAATGTACAAGAAGCCCACAATTAATTAAAACAAAAGTTGAGAAGGAAGCTTTACATCCCTCATATTAACCCCCTCCCCAGAAATTGTTCCCGCATATAATTCCAAGGAAAATGTTCTCAGGAACAATGCCAAAATAAATATGCATGTGTTTGAGAATTTTAGGATGATGAGAGCAGGTCTTAACAAAGGATGTCTGGACCTTAAAGAGAAGTATGAGGCAAATTTATCAGCTGGGAAGGAGGAATGTGTGACAGGTGTTCGAGGGTGAGAAAGTGACGGCTAATAGTCTCTGATGGTGACAGCATAGATAGACTAGGCCCTGATCGATGAATTAGCAGACGGAAGGGTTGATGGGAGGGACTCTAGCACATGTGTATAGGTGTTGGACCTGGCTCTTTTTGCATGTTCATCCCTAGACTTTTTGCCTCCTTCCTCCTATTTTTTCTGACCTCTTGCTGTTGGCTCTAGGGCTCTGCGCACTTTACCACTGCTGGTCAGTGCTAAAGTGCAGGAGCTCTCCCTTCTAAATTGGTATGATTGGCTTGTACCTCATTGGCACATTTAAGTTACCTATAAGTCCCTTGTAGTGTGTGTCCCTATACCCAAGGACTGTAAATTAAATACTATTAGTGGGCCTGCAGCGCTGCTTGTGCCACCCACAGAAGTAGCCTTTCAAACCTGTCTCAGGCCTGCTAGCGCAAGGTCTTGGTGTACAGTTTTCTGCCACAGGGGCCTGGCATCTAAATTTACTTGCCAGGCCCAGAACTCCCCTTTTACTACATGTAAGTCACCCCTAAGGTAGGCCCTAGCTAGTCGTACGGGCGGGGTGCTATGTATGTAGAAGGCAGGACATGCGCCTAGTTGCATTGCTTGGCCTGGTAGTGACAAACAGCCTATTTAGTTTCTCAGTGCTGTGAGTGCTGCCTTCTCATAAGATTGAATTGGAAATGCCCTACCTTATGACTATGGGGTATTGTCTGATTTATGAGGGGTAGCATAGGCATGTTTGGATTGGATGTAATGGTATTGAGAAATACTGCTTACTGGAGTAGGTGGAGTTTTTATTACCATTATAGAAATGCCACTTCTAGAAAGTGTGCTTATTGCTCTGGTGTTTTGCAGCTTGACTCCAATCCAAGTCTGGGCAGAGTGACAGTTGGGCTTTGTGCATACTTTTCAGACAGTCTGTACACAGGGAGGGTGGAGGTGTCCCAGTGATGCATCTGCACTTTGAATGGTCTTTCTGGGCTGAGAGAAGGGGAGGCAGGGCACACATGCAGCTGTAAAGGCTGTGCCCTGGCCGCACACAAAGGGCTTGTTTACCCCCAACTGATGTTTGGAGCCTGTGCTGGAGGAGAGAGGGGGCACTCCCAGAGCCAGTTGTAATGGGTTAGAACCTCCTCTCCCCCTCTTTGTTAAATCTATGCAAAACTGAGTATAAGTACAGGGGATTTTCCCCTCAATTTGGAGACACTCTGGACTTGAAACATGCTTGAAACTAGAACAAAATGCTGCTGGAGGGACTCACCAGGAACCGCCTTGGATTGCTGCTGCATCTGTGCTGACCTGTGACCTGCTGGGTCACTTTGAGGAACTGCCACTGTCAGCATCCCCTTTGCGCTGGCCTGATGCTGGGCCCTGCCGCCCTGTGCTCCACCTTTTGTGACCCCAGGGACTGGGTTCTGTGGCTCCTGACCCCTGCAACTGCCTGCCTAGTGCCTGGAGATGCACTCTACCTGCTGCCTGGGCGCCTGGAAAGCACCCAACATTATTTGAGAAAGCGCCTGGGGAGCGGTTTCTTTTGGTAGGCTTTGTGCTTTGAGAGCACCTTTGTTTTAATCAGTCTCTTTGGAGGCCCCCCCGCCGCTTGATCCCTTTCAATGTGTGGTTCTGCTCCTCTCCCCTGAAAGGGCCGGTTGTGGCCCGGGGGGCCCAGAGGCTGCAGATGCCCGTTTTGGGTGCGAGCCCCCAGGAGAGGGCCTGATATAAAAACAGAGGGGTGCGTGCCTCCCCCTTCCCCCAATCACCAAAAGTGGCCCACATTTGGTGCGGCGGACCACCGGGGGCCTCCTTGTCTATCCCCATGGCGCTCAAGGTGCCTACGTCAGCGATGAAAGAAAGATACAATTTTACCAGCAACATGCTGTTTTGGGGGCATTCTTAATATGTATCCCTGGCTGGCCATATGCATCTACTAATATTCCTTTTATGGGCATTCCCTGATAATATGTGTTGTGACTTGCCATGGATTTTCTAATGTTCCTGGTATGGGCATTTTTGATTTATTTATGATAAGTGCATTTCTACAGTAGTGTGATGCAATGTTCCTTTTATGGGCATTCTATGCTGATATATTTTCATGACTTGCCATATGTTTTCTAATGTTCCTGGTATGGGCATTTATGATACTTTTATGACAAGTGCATTTCTATAGTAATGTTTTTCCTGACTACTGCTTATGTTGCAGAATAATGAGTAACCTCTGTGTTATGTGTGACTACTGCTGGCTTCTGCATAGTAAAAGTATTGTATAACATTCTGACAACTGCTTGGGTAGCAGGGTATTACTGACATATTGTGTTTGGTCTAATAATGATGTTGTGTACAATACAGTTTATTTTTCTATAACTTGGTGTTGTGTTTCCTTTGTGGTGGGGATAGTGTGTAAACTGTGTTGTGAGTGTTGTGCAAACGCTTTACTCATTGCCTCTGGCATAAGCCTGACTGCTCGTGCCAAGCTACCAAGGGGGTGAGCAGGGGTTATCTTGGGTGTGTAACTCCCTCGTCCTGACTAGAGTGGGTGAGTTCTGCTTGGCTTAGGTGCTTAGGTGCATACCCTAGCCAACCAGAAACCCCACTGCTAACAATAGGTTTGCTTTGTGATGCTCCATAATTGTATTTGGGTCAACTTACTCACCACATATATCTCTTCACATTGGACAGCTAGCTCCCAACAATGTGCTGAATTCATATGTGAAATTTATGTAAGCCGGGATCATTGCCATCACAGGGTACTCAAGGCCGGACTGGTCTACCAGGCACCAGGCTTTTCAGTGGGCTGGCAGGGTGGTGGCAGCTTTCACTGCAGTTGGGGGTGGTTCTTTGCTAGGGGCCTGCTGACCATGGACACTGCAAAAACAATTAGTTTCAAAGTATGCTTCAAGCATGCTTTAAAACCATTTATTTTTGCATTGTTTGCTTAGCTGAGCTGAAAGTAGGAACATGGCGGACAGATCCCCAGCCCACGCTGTAGTGAAACCCACAATCACCCTGCCACCCCAATAAAATGTCCAGTAGCCACTCCGGCCATGCAGGGTTCCTAAAGCACATTAGGGGTAATTTAGGGTTTTGCAGAGTGGGAAAAGGTTCATAAATCAGTGGTCCCCCTACCCTCTCAAACTTCTGGTTCCTCTCCCCTCCATGTTGATGTGGGTAAATCACCAAGTTTGCACTGACGGAGTTTTAGCAGGCTGCGCCAACACAATCCCTTGACCTGTAGGGAAACCTGGCACTTGGCTGCTGATTCATTGTAACTGTTGTCTTGCTCTGTTTAGGACAGGACAACCATCTCTAGATGTCCCTGTCTTAGACCACCATGTGCCGCCCTGGGCAGGGACATTTATTAATGTCCCTGGCTCACTTGAGCAAACTCCATGCATGTGAAGGTCATTTTTTTGTTTTCATAAAACAAACCACTGTTTTGAAGGTGGGTTTGTATTAGGCACAAGAGCCTTGGTGCCGCTCGACAAAGTTCACATCATACACTTGAACAGCCACGCTGGCAGTTGCAATAGAGGGACCAGACTGGTAGGATCTCTGCCTTCGGCAGGCAATCCTGTGCACAATAGAGGAGGGACTACGCTAACTTAGCAGTCTTCCTGCCAGTGTCTAAATGACCCTAATTATCATCATCCACAGTCAGTAGTGGGCAATGAATTGGTCTGATGATTTTGTGCGTTCTTGGGGTATCTATGGCCTGTAGTAGAGTTTAAAAATATTTTATACGGACACAGAGGATTAATCATAGTGTAACAGTTAAGTCTTAGTTTGAGATTTACCCTTCATTCCCCTTTTTGTTGTGTTAACTGATATTTTTTATATTATCCCTGTACAAAAAAAACCTATCTCTGATTTCTTTAGAATTGGTGACTTGTCATGCACCTAGTTGTCAATTAGAAAGATATGACCTTGGAACTCAACTGTAACAACTTCTTACAGTTGACGTCCGATGTTACAATGCCTTCTGACACAGCAGTCAGGGAAAAGGCAAGTTAATTATTGAAGCATAATTAAAGTGGAGGAGGGCGGAAATCGTGGAGCTTCACTCCATGGAGACTTCCGCAGAGTTACCTAAAAGCTGTGCGAGAATCTGCGAAGTTCCAGGAGCATCACAATTCCAGTCCGTCGTGCTGCTCCCACTGATTTTTAGCACCAGGAGCTTATCCCGTGCTGCAGAATCAGTGCAAATCAGCACAAATAGCACCATGCAGCACGCCAGAGAGTGCTGCTTCTTTCTGCTGCTTGAGTAGATTTTCTACTTGAGTAGCAGCTTTCGCAACACGAGCAGCAACGTTCTGTGCCACAACCGCAAGTGTTGAGAAATCTCTCCTGGAGGTGGTCTAGCGCTCGTTTTTTCTCGCTTGCACTCGCCAACTTCATGTTGAACAAAACTCTGCCACACAGTGGTTGGCAGAGTTTTTGCTGAAGTCCCATCTCCAAGCAGAGCACGGATTTGGAAAAACTCTGTGAACTCCGCCATTTGAAAAGAGTTTACCACCCAAACCTAAATTAAAGCAGTTGTTTAAATAAAGGAAACAAAACATGCTTTTCTTACTTCTGGTTTGTTTTTCTAGTTGTACAGCTTTAAGCATAAAGTACACATTTATGGCAACATGTTTAGTTTGTGCACTCCTTGGTTAATAATTCAAAAATTTAGAATCCTTCTGTATGATTCTACGTTGGCTTTTTCAAAAAAAAAAAAAAAACTGACTTGTTTTACTCCATGTATCTGATATCTATTTGCAACAACTTTTTAATGTGTCTAATTTTGCACTAGAGATCCTATTTTTATTTTTCATGCTTGCAAGCATGCTCTGTCTTTCCTATGAAAGAGCTAAACAAAAAGGATGTAAGTGGTTTATGGAAAAAGTGATGGGGTGGCCATGTATTATAAGGAAAAACGTACCCCCTGCCGTACATGATAAGGATATTGCAAGGTAACTCTTAGTTCATAACCTTCTAAAGGAAGTCTGCTATCGACCTCGTTCCTCTATATGGTCATGGAATTCCTCAGTGACTTGCAATATCCTTATGCCAGTAGGTACTTTGTCCATTTATCTTTCCCATAAGATGGTGTTACAGCAGTTTAGTCTCAAAGGAAGACTAGCTTGTGACATTCTTTTCAGAAACTGTCTTTCATTTATTGGTGATATGGCTTTTCTGTACTGCAATGTCAGATTACAACCTTGCAAAGGCATTCATAGTACACTTGTAATGCTGTATTACTAGATCACCTTGAGTGAAATTTTTTTTTACTGCACATTTAACATGGATGTCAGGGACCTAGGTAGGGGTTGCTACTACTATGTTGCAGCAGACAGAAATAAGGGGCAGGCTGGAATATTTTTACATCAGTATACATGTGTTTGTGTAAAGACTTAGGGCCTGATTTAGAATTTGGTGGATAGGTTACTCCGACACAAAAGTAACAGATTTCCCATGCGCTGAAATATAAATGCCATTATATACTCTGGGATTTATATTTCAGAGGACCAGATATCCGTCACTGTTGTGACCGAGTAACCCATCCACCAAACTCTAAATCAGTCTCTTAGTGTTGGTTAGAGGGCAAGGCAATTTTAAGATGTTGCCTAGGGTCAACCAGCAAGGTGCAAGATTGATTGACCCTGTTAGCAGCAATTGTCAATTTTGGGCTTATGGATTGCTCATTCAAATTAAATGTAGTTGAGGTCAAGTTAAGAGACACCACAAGACATGTGCATCTTGGCTGCGCACACACACACACATTCCCACTAAGGACTAATGTTTTTATTGCACGTAGTAACTCCAAGAATGAACTCACGTGTTCTGTTGCCTGTTTCAATGGAGGATAGACTAAAACATGTAAGAGTTATTGAGCTGCAATTTGGCAATCTTGCTTGTCAAGATTTGAAAAGAGTTGACCAGCAGTAAGCATTCAAGATAGGCCATTGTAAGCCTTACAACAATTCAGTAATTATTAGTTTAGGATTGCGCTCCAAAGCCACAGTCACCATCATCACGTTTTCCATTATTTTGTGTGCAAATGATGCTCACTGTTCAAAGGGATATCTCTGAACTGATATTTACCAAGGGCCATAGTATGCACAGTACCCCGGAGCACTCTGGTATTACAGAAGGGGCTGCAGATGCTGGTGCAGATTTCTGTAATACTATAGCGCTGGTGTACATTAAGCACCAGTGCTATCGTCAGAGGATGTTCCTCATTAGCCTGGGCCTGGCCCAGACCTGCCAACTGGGGAAAATGTTTCACACTGTTAGAAGGGGGTGGACCTTACAAAGCTCCTGTCTTTGCGCCGAGCACAACCTGAATTTTTATAAATTCACCGCCTTTTCCCTCCAGCAAATAAAATACAAAGCTTCTGAGGCTGCAGCCAATGCCCTGGGGTAACTTCAATCCCATAAAGGACAGTAGTTGCACAGAGCCTCCTAACAATTAACTGGAAGCCTGCTCTTTGCAGGGAATTCCAGCTAATTGTATGCACACCATGTGAAATAAGCTTCTCACCCAGTGACCATGTTAAGGGAGCTGATATTGTGTGGCACCTCTTAGCACCTTGTAAGCTTGAAGGTCTGTGTGGCACCACGCAAATGAAAATTCATTATGCCTTGTATAATCTAGGCGCTGGTTTAATTTTCCTCCATTCAGAGGTGCAGACAACGGCGGCTGCCGCATAACACAAGGGGAGGGGTGGGGGGTAAGGGGACAGCGACAAGGTAAATTTTAAAAAAATGAAAATAATTTACCCTGCCGCCGTACCTGCCCCCTCGCACTCCTCTTCATCTGGTGTTCCAGAACATCAGCACAGACTCCCCAGCAATCCTGACACTGCTTTCATGCAAATCCTTGCATGAAAGCAGCACCAGGATTGGTCTGATCGGCAGTGACTGCCGCTCAGACACAGACCTGGGGTCTGTGCAGTTTCTCCAGCCCGGCTATGTACACAGCCAGGCTGGAAAAACCTAAGTGCGCATGTGTGTTTGACCGGCACTCTCCTCTCCTCCCCCCTCCCGTGGTCCAGCCCCGCCCCTCCCTGTACTGCTGGCTGTGCCAGAAGCAGACAAATAAAACAATCTATTGTTTTATTTGTCTGCTTCTGGAACAGCCAGTGGGGCGACGCTCTTTCGCCATGGCAAAGGAGCCACCAGCTCAAAATGTGCAGTATGGCTTGCACAATTTGCACCAGGTTTTTACCTGTTGAGAGCCACACGCTTGGGATACAGGAGTCAACGAGGATGAAGGCCTAAGAGAGCATGCCAATTAATGCAGTGGATGGAACCATTTCCCTGCTTTGAGGTGAAGTGATTCCGTCACTGTTTTTTTAAGCAGTGCACTCTCGTCTCCTGGACCGAACAGTCTCGACGTGCACGACTCCGCTTCCCGCTGCGGCAACCTTCGCCCACTCTGTAACCTCGAGGAGCGGAGCCATCCGTTCTCCCTATTGCCCGATATTAAATATTAAAGCGGGGCGTAAATATTGAAAAATAAACCTGCCACAAAGTAAAGCTGCTTCTGAAATGTGGTTTCCAATTAAAATGCACTCCGGACGGCCCCGCACAGTGATCAGCTTCATGGACTACGATTCATTGTTTCATCTATAATTAGCTTCAATAACGAAATGTGGCTCGAGGATGTCGCATCAATACGACGTATTGCCTGGCAGCCAAGCTTCAAAGGGAGGGCCCATCAATAGCAAATATATGAAAACCCTTTGCAAGTAAACAACTGCTGTTGGTTTTAAACGAGCCTTTCAAATCCTAACAAATGAGTTAATTGGCTGTGCAAACATTATACCATAAGCCTTGCTAGTATAAATCACAATCTTTTGGCGACTCATTTTCATAAAAGTTTCTAATCTGAATCAAGATTGTCATTAGTGAATGTTTTTTTTCTACTGTAGTTTTCATTTGATCATATAAAAGTTTTGACACGTTGTCCATTGTCCTATATGGCAACAATATATTCGTATTTAAACAAATGACTCTCTCGTTATTGGCTCTAAAATTATGATTTATGTTTTAATGTGATGTAAACATTGCTAAAAAAAACCTTCTCAGCTGGTTAATTCAAGACGATTTCAGCTTTTTTTGCGCAATTGAGAAGCGTGCAACAAACATTTTACACAAAAGTAGTGAGCTGGATATATATCCCAAATATCACTGATTTAGTTTCACTATAGAGAGTTACTTTTTATACCTTTTACTTTCTTCTCAGAAAAGGTCACTATCAATTGCATGACACCAATTTATATATGTTTAAACCAACAGTTGTGCTGGTGCAGATCACAAGAGGAAGCCTTCAAAGAGGGGGTGGGCTTGCACTCTGCAGGCAAGAGCAAATAAAAATTGATTGGAGTACTGGCCAGCTTGGTGGTCATTTCTAAATTAGGCTAAAATCAGGACAACAGAGTCATTTATTCTAGTTCCCTGACAGAGAAAGGAGACGTCCACCTATATATAAATAAGGCCCTTAGTCTCAAAACTAGAAGTCCAAAATCCACAGTGGAGCGAGAAGACAGGCTATAGTCAAGGTGGGCCCCACAAGGTCAGATAGGCCTTGGATGCTGTCCTGGTAAAACGGTTGGTTTTTGGTAGGAAAACCTTAAGCTACACTAATTTGCATTTTGTTTCTGTTAGACCTGACTGCCTTAAGGTGGTCACCCCTAACTTTTTGTCTGCCTCCCTCCACTTTTTAGATACTGATTTTGCTGGTTTTAAGACTATGCACACTCTACCACTGCTAACCAGTTCTAAAGTGCATATGCTCTCTCCCTTTAAACATGGTAACATTGGGTCATACCCAATTGGCATATTTCATTTACTTATAAGTCCCTAGTAAAGTGCTTAGTGTGTGCCCAGGACCTGTAGATTAAATGCTACTAGTGGGCCTGCAACACTGATTGTGCCACCCATTTAAGTAACTCCTTAACCTTGTCTCAGGCCTGCCATTGCAAGGCCTGTGTGTGCAGTTTCACTGCCAATTCGACTTGGCATTTAAAAGTACTTACTAAGCCTAGAACTCCCATTTTTCTACATATAAGTCACCCCTATGGTATGCCCTAGGTAACCAATAGGGCAGGGTGCTGTGTAGGCAAAAGGTAGGACATGTACCTGTGTAGTTTACATGTCCTGGTAGTGTAAAACCTCTAATTTAGTTATTACACTGCTGTGAGGCCTGCTCCTTTTCATAGGCTAACATTGGAGCTACCCTCATATACTGTTTGAGTAGTAGCTGCTGATCTGAAAGGAGTAGGAAGGTCATATTTAGTATGGCCAGAATGGTGATACAAAATCCTGCTGACTGGTGAATTTGGATTTAATATTACTATTTTAGAAAGGCCACTTTTAGAAAGTGAGCATTTCTCTGCACGTAACTCCTTCTGTGCCTTACAATCCACGTCTGGCTGGAGTTAGTTGACAGCTCCTTGTGCATTCATTCAGACACACCCCAAACAGAGGATACTCAGCCTCACTTGCATACATCTGCATTTTGAATGGGTCTTCCTAGGCTGGGAGAGTGGAGGGCCTGCCCTCACACAAAGGACTGCCAAACCCCCTACTGGGACCCTGGCAGACAGGATTGAACTGAAAGGGGACCTGGTGCACTTCTAAGCCACTCTTTGAAGTCTCCCCCACTTCAAAGGCACATTTGGGTATTTAAACAGGGCTGCTGCCCCTACCAACTCAGACACTTCCTGGAGAAGAGAACCTGCATCCTGCCAAGAAGAACTGCCCAGCTGCCCTAAGGACTCACCTAACTGCTTTCTGTGAAAAACTGCAGCCTTGCTGTTGTTCTGCTACTACTTAATGCTCTCTGGCTGTGGTGAGTAGTGCTCTCCAAGGGCTTGGATGGAGCTTGCCTCCTGTTCCCTGATGTCTCAGAATCAATAAGACTCCATCTCTACAATAAGAACTCCTTGTGCGATGAAAATCGATGCACAGCCTGCCAGAAATGACGCAGCCTGACTTCACAACGAGAAGATCGATGCAGCGCCAGCCTAGTGACAGGAAATTGAACGCACAGCCCACTGGATCAACGCACAGCCAAGCCGGAATGACACTGCCCGAATTCCAGAGAGGAATCAAGAGAGGAATCAACGCAGTGCCTGCCGTGCGGTAGAAATTTCCACGCAACGCCCACCGGATCGACGCAGCCCCTGTGACTGCGTTGTGTCTGCGCAGGAAATCCACGCAACATCCCCGGGGCATCTGAAAACCCCGCAACCCGAAGAGGATCCACAACCGAGTGCCGGAAATCGACGCACAGCCATCCCTGCGTGTAAACTAAACAACGCATTGCTGTGTGCAGCGCGAGAAATCGACGCAAACGCCCTTTGTTTCCACGCATCTCCTCCTCTGCAGAGATTTTGAACGCGAACCAGGTACTTTGTGCTTGAAAGAGACAATTATTGTTAAACAAACTATATATCACTTTTACAGTGATATCTCAACATATACTTTTTGCATTTTAATCGCTTTGACCTGCATTTTATCAGATAAATATTATATATTTTTCAGAACAGTGTGCGGTGTATTTTTGTGGTGTTATACTGTGCTATTGCATGATTTATTGTACAAATACTTTACACATTGCCTTCTAAGTTAAGCCTGACTGCTCAGTGCCAAGCTACCAGAGGGTGGGCACAGGATAATTTGGATTGTGTGTGACTTACCCTGACTAGAGTGAGGGTCCTTGCTTGGACAGGGGATAACCTGACTGCCAACCAATGACCCCATTTCTAACAGTTCCCATCAAAGGTCCTTTGCTGGCTGGACACTTTGGTGTCTTTACCCAGTCAAGATTTCCATGTTCACACTTTACAGCCTTCTCCTACTGAAGGATTCTGAGCGGTCAAACACAAAGGAATCTGGAGCAAGAATCCACAACAAGTATAATATATTTGTATGCACCATCTAAATTTAAGGGACCAAAATGGTCCAGATTCATACACTGCACAGGCTTATCGGACTCTAAGAGGGGTGTCTGCCATAGGCTCATAAAGGTGGAGCCTTTGATTTTTTGAACATGGTCACAGTTGAGGATGTACTTTTTTGTCTGCTTATACAGACAATTCTGCCAATAGCAGGACATTGTAGCTTCCACACCCGCATGGGCAGAAGCAACACCCTCATGTGCTGCTTGAATTAGTTCTAGCCTACAGTCTTGGTTGGGGATCATGCAATCACCCACCCCTGAAATTGTTACATAAGGAATGCTTGGGCACTTAAACGATAGGAATATTTAGCTGGATCTGCCCCTAGCAGAGGGGTGCCATCTGTTGAGGTGTTCACGCAGCCAGTATTTTTCATCCACCCTCACATGGAAATGAGTAATCACAGCTACAGCTGCAGTAACAAATGCAGGTTTGGCTGCTTCAGCAGCCAGTGAATTTCCTACAATGTGTATTCCAACATGTTGATGGCCCAATATATGTATTACATGAGCATGTCGCAGTTTGTCAGTTCTGCCACCTTTCCCCAAAGCACTTTATGTTTAATAGCATTTCCTGTAGAGTCTCTGACCCCATTGAGGTGCCAATAATGGACATTTTCATTGAAAGACTGGGCACAATAGTATGAAACACACGTTATAAGTGTTGGGAATTTGGGGTCTGTATGTTCCAGTTCCAGAATTAAGGCTTTCAGTTCAGCTGGCTATGCAGTGCAATCCCCAAGGTCTGTGTAAAGTTTTGTTGAGGGTAGAATTCTAAATCCCTCATAACTCTATAAACAGCTGTGTTTGGTACCTACAGCAGGTTGAGCTGAACCATTAGTGTAAATAATATATCTATACAGATCAAGAGGAATAATATTAGTGGTCATTGGGTCCTCCAGTTTGCACTGGAGAAACT
Organism: Pleurodeles waltl; assembly: GCF_031143425.1. Lineage (NCBI taxonomy): Eukaryota > Metazoa > Chordata > Amphibia > Caudata > Salamandridae > Pleurodeles > Pleurodeles waltl. The sequence goes on from NC_090448.1 coordinate 1,131,900,313, forward strand.
CCTGAATTTGCAATTTTGGGTCAAAGCCATAGTCATCAGTGGCAGTCAAGGAAATGTCCCATTGTAATCATCTAGGATGTAGGGCTTTTGCCTTTGGAGCACTAGCCTTTGTGACAGCCTTTAAGGCTGGAACTGTGGTGACAACAATAATGCAGTTTCCCTGAGCCAGTGGTCCTTCCTTAATACAGCCATCTGAACTGCAGTCAGTGTTTTTTCTAACAAACTCCAATGGCCAGGCTTTTTCAGCAAAGAGAATGCCATAGCTACGTGTTAACCTTTCCCAGAAAATTACTTTAAGTTTGTGCATTATGTTCCTCTCAATTTGTTTGTTTAATTTATAAACTCGATCTGGAGAGGCGACCCGCCTGTCTAGGGTTTCGACTTCTAGATAGTCGGTAGTTGCTCTCACTACCAGAAACTCTTGAAGATTCTGGCAAACTATTGTGACCTCTGGTGCACGGTCTAGCAGAGTCACTGCTCATATCCTGTTTCACTGTAATGTTGTCAGTATGTATAGCATATTTTGAAGACATTCCTGCAACCTTCTTCTTTTGAACTGGGGTTTTTGATGAAAAAGTTTCTCTTCCTTCTTTATGATGAAGTTGGACAAGCATTGTGAATCGTTTTTTAGTTTCTCGCACTCCTCTTTGCTGTGTTCTGACCACCCTGCCCTCTCGGACCAATTGTCTGGTGAGTCCTGAAAGGAATGAGAAAGGCATTTATTAGTATACTGATACCTGTCAGGCTGTTTCAAATTATCACTGTTACATAAGTGTTAATGCTTCTCAGAGTTTTCTGGTTGTGGAGATTTTCCCCATGATTTTATATTACCTTTATTTGATTTTTGTTTGTCTCAGTATTTTTCGTAGACTCTTGTGCTTGCTTGGCATTATTCTTTTCAGGGTTACCTTTAAGTTGTAGCTTATTTGGACTGGTCCCCAAATTATGGTGACCTATATCCGCATAAGTCTCAGCAATTATGTTTGATAACTTGTGCTCCTAGTTTATTAAAGGAACCTGTGCAAGACATTGGTGTACAGCCAGTGCAGCTGCTTCCTCTTTTATGTTTACTAAAATCATTGAGGACATTGTGGCAAAGTTGCCTATTAATTTTATCCCCAAGTCCAGGGCAGGGACAGCCCTGTATTCTTTTTGTATTTGTTTTAACACCTCTGGTAGAACTGCAAGAGATAGTGTACAATGAGTTATGATCATGGTATATATTGCAGTCACTAGGGTAATCCCAGGTGTAGCCAATTGTTGATCTACAGTTGGAACAACCCTTACTGGGGCAGTGTTCATTGTTTGCATTACAAATTGCGTAAGTGTCTATATAGTTTAACTATGTTAGTATATAATGGGCACAGATCTGCTGCTACTAACTTTTGCATATTTTGTATGTGTGGTATAAGCAGCTAGAACTGCCCATGTGACCCTGTCATTACTGAGGGAACCCAATCTAGCATGTTCAACAACGTGTGGTAGGGTGCCTTGGAACCAATTTTGAGGTTCCTGAAATGTGAATGGTATTTCTATATAGTTGTATGCTTTATATTGTTGTGGAGCGTTGGATACTGTGTATGTATGAAATGTATTAGTGTTGGCTTCGACTGCAAAAAAATTGAGACATGAGTAAAATGTTTTGTACGCTTCGTGTGCTTCTACAATGAACGTAACATCTCCATCCCCATTGGGTAGCCCATTTTGATGTAAATGTTGTGTGACAACATATCTACAATTTACTGAAATTACAACTGGGTTCACCATTTAAAAAAAATTGGAATTCATAGAAGGAAAGACTAAGTGGGGTATTCTTTTAAATGTTCAAGCTTGGGTAACCTACAGACAAATATAGGTACTACCAATACAGCTGAGGAGGCTATTTCCCTAACACCACAGATGTCTCTGTATAAAGGTGAATAGGGCACCTTAGGAATACAAGAGAAAACTGCTCAGGAGAGCCATTAAGTAAGTAACTGACCTTGATACGTTGAATGTGGTTCCTACACGGATAACAGGACTGCATGTTTAGGATGGCAGAAGGGTAAAGTGTGGGACAATGAGTCTATTCACACTATTAGTAACTATCACCCGATCTCCTGGCTTGCGTATAGTCCCTCACACAAACCCCCAAGCCCACCGGGGTAAAAGGTGATTATGGCATCTTGAACATGACACTTTAACTCCCCAGGGAAGTCATGGAAACAGATCTTACCATTTGGTGTTGTTACCCATGCATGCCAAGGTGAGACACAAAAGATGAGAGATACGTTTTCCAGACATTTGTTGAAACAATCGCAATTTGGTATATATATTTAGGCAGATGAAACAAGGCAAGGTGAAAAGCATTGAAAAAATGGTAAAGAAGATAAACAATTAAATCGTGGTGAATGAGGTCCTAGATGGTCTAGCTGTTTCTACCTAAAACTAAGTCTACAATGAGATCATAGAAGGTTTGACCTTCTGTCCAACCTGACCTAAGGGATTAGGCCAACCCCATATCTCGAGATAGTGTCAGGAGTTGGCCTGTGGTGTAGATAGAAATCCTCTCAGGAGGCTGGTGGATAAGCTGCAAGTCACACAGCATGCGTCCCAAGATAGTTGTGGCTGAAATGCCTTACGCCCCTCCCGGGTCCGTGCACTATATGTATATATAGCAAACCATACTGTATTAGAAATACAGATTCCATGCAACGCTCCTGAATAGACAACACAACTAGTTTATCACATACTGTGTTCGTAGCCTTGGACAGAAAACACTGATTACATATCGTGCAAAAGCAAACAAGCAGCTTGTTCCTCATATTCCTAGAATAAAAGCAAGCCTATAAATTTTTTTATAAATCATTGCTAAAAGCAGCCTCACTAAAACGAATAAAATATTAAAAGTAAAATGAAGCTAAGACATAGGTGACAAATTTGGGTCCAAGAGGTCATTACAACACAAGAATAGCTGTTTATGAATTCAGTATGCATTAAAAATGGCAAAACCGTGCCACCCAAGCCATTCTTATAGCTGTGGGGGCCTGGAATATTCTGAGCTGGCACACTTATAGGAGTGTGAGGACTACTAGTTGTGTTGGTACTGCTATTGGCATCACTGCGGGACAATGGGTGATGCAAGCTGCAGTGTCCTCCTGTCAATGGCCCTGGCACTTATTGTGTTACAAATTAAGTAATGGATTGTATACAGTAATCTCCACCACACAGTCAATCACATGATTAATTTCCTGATCTCATCTGTCTTCCTCTAGTACAGGAACAGAGCAGGCACCATTCTACAACAAAGGTAGGTTACCAGGCATGCAGAGATGGACAGCAGTGGAAGATGGAATACCCACATTCCGTATTGGGTTACCGGAAAGTTCTGCATGAAAGAATGCACCTATTCATGTCCAGTGCATCCATTTAATTTCTGATTTATTAATTAAGAACACTGAACTGGCCATTTTTTGCATTAATGTGGTGCATTTATGTGGTGCCAGCATATTTCTTGAATCGCAGTGACCACCATGAAGAAAGATATGTCTTCTTACGGATTTTTTATTACTGAGATGAGGTTGGTTAAGTTAGATTTTGTCCAGCAATGCTGGACATTTGTGAAGTATTTCTTCTTTGTTCAATAAATAGGCATCAGAATGTAAATACAGGAATGTTTGAGCTAAGGGATTTTATCACCTGAAACTTTGTGCGGAAATATGCCATGCACATAAGAATTATAGAAACACGCTAAAATAATGTTGGCAACAATTCAGTTCTCTGAAAGGTTATTACATATGTAACGTAAAACACACAGAGCTGCAGTGTGAGCACTCATGTGACTTTGGAATGTGTGTGTCAAGTTTCCACATGATGTTCACACATTGAACTTAAAGGTAAAAAGAAAAACAAAAAAACAAGTTGGCCAAATCAAAATCCTGGTGGGCCTTGCATGCAGCAATGAAGTTAAGCATTTCAAAGATACAATGAAGGGGCCTGAGGCAGTGCCAGGGAGTAGGGTTCCCTAGTAACCACAGCAAGGCACAGCAGCATCAACAGAGGACATGGTCCACCAGTGCACTAGACCAGAACATATTTATCATTGCACTTCTCTCCTTTGGCCCACAGACGTTGACCTGAACCTTTGGGGAAAGGGACATTTTTTTCTTATGGAAGCCTATAGTTACGGACAAATGGCATTGGTAATGGATGATTCAATCGTTTAAGGACAAGGTACAAGAATGTGGAACAGTCCGTGTAGAATATGGACAGGTGCTAAACACACATTGCATAATATAGAATTAAGAGCCTCATTTGGGGGCAAATTTACAAGAAACTGGAACTGCGCCAAAATTGGCAGCGCCGTGCTACACCAGTTTTGAAACTCAGGGATGTGCCATATTCACAGGAATACAGCACACCCCTGCACTTAGTTCTGTGCTTGTGCTAAATTGAGCAGCCTGCGCCACAAAAGGCATCCTTGCATCATAGAGTAATGGTGTCTGTGTTGAGGGGTGTAATTGTTTATGTGCCTGAAGGTGTCCCTTCCTGCACATAAACAGCATCTTCTGTGAGCTGCAGAATGAAGCACACATAGAAAAAGAAAAAAAAAATGAATAAAAGTATTCCTCCTCGTTGTGCCATGCTAATGACACCCCTGGAGTGACGTTGTTTTTGGTGCTGCCACAGATTTTTGAATTCTTGTAAATCTGGGACAGCGTCAAAAGCAATGGGTGTTGCAGTGGAACACCCACTGCATCACCCATTGCACGCCCCCTGACGCAGAAAACTGCGTTGGGGTGTCCCATACTTACAAGGAGGCATAACGCCACAAAAAGTGGTGTTATGCCTTCCGGTAAATATGGAGACATGGTTAGCGCTACCAGAGCACCGCAAAATGTGATGCTCCGTTGGCACTAGGGCCTTGTAAATCCGGCCCTTAGAGTTTGGCAGAATGGAGCATTCGCCAAAATAAGGTAGATGCTCCATCCTCTGCGTTTACAATGCCTTTGATGTCAAAGCTCTCTAAATATGGTGGAAGGGACATTCAACACTCTTTGGCGGGTGTCAAGTATCTACCAAAATCTAAGAGCCGAAGCTGACAGTCAACAGGAGGAAAATATACATGGGATCAAACTGCATCAGACCTCTTAACTCAGTGAATCTTCATAGTGGGCAAATAGTATGTGACATTACTGGAAGGCATGAGATGGATAGCCTCTGAATGACCACGCCTAATGTTAATGGATTAAATAGCTATACCTAGTGGAGAAAAGTGCTCCCTCACAAATGAATTAAGGGGCCGATATAGCACTGATTCAAGACAAACTTCCACCAAGTAAATAGTCAATGAGGATTTCATCAGATATCACAGCTGCCAGTCCAATTTGAAGAACTATGAAGAGTGTCTGACATCCCACACATCCCTCACTTGGAGATTGTTCAAGATCTGAACTTATGGAGAGGCTAAGGAATCTATAATGTATTGTTTAAGATTCACATTCATGGACAGCATGACTTGTTGTAGTCTATCAATGGCACTAAGGGGGTCATTCCTACATTGGCGGGCGGCGGTCGCCGCCCGCCAGGCGGGAATCGCCACTTGGCCGCTCCGCGGTCAAAAGACCGCGGAGGCCATTCTGGCTTTCCCGCTGGGCCGGCGGGCACCCGCCAAGGGAGCACCCGCCGGCCCAGCGGGAAAGGCCCTGCAACCCAGAAGCCGGCTCCGAATGGAGCCAGCGGTGTTGCAGGGGTGCGACGGGTGCAGTTGCACCCGTCGCGATTTTCACTGTCTGCTAAGCAGACAGTGAAAATCATGCTGGGGCCCTGTTAGGGGGCCCATGCCAGTGGCATGGGCAGTGCAGGGGCTCCCAGGGGCCCCACGACACCCGTTCCCGCCATCCTGTTCCTGGCGGTAAAAACCGCCAGAAACAGGGTGGCGGGAAGGGGGTCGGAATCTCCATGGCGGCGCCGCTTGCAGCGCCGCCATGGAGGATTCTCCCAGCCGGGGGAAATCCGGCGCGAAACCGCCGGACACGGCTGGGCGACCGCGGCTTTACAGCCACGGTCGGAATCCCAAATGAAGCACCGCCAGCCTGTTGGCGGTGCTTCCGTGGTCATCCACCCTGGCGGTCGATGACCGCCAGGGTTGGAATGACCCCCTAAATCTAGTCCCCTACATAATATACATTTGGAGCATGATGCTGTGTAGTGCTTGGGATCTAACACAGAAACCCTTATTAGGGAGGACAGAGCAATAAGAGGGTCTGGGAAGTGACAAACAGTGCATGGGCTGATGACAGCCTAGTTGAACCATGTTGCATCCCGTTGCGATCCCAATGACTCATATGGTATTTGCATAACACATCTGCTCAACCCCAGAAATTCTGTTGAGCTAATCTGTCTCCTTATTTAATCATCTAAATCAATTCATAACCTTGCAATATGTGATGTATCCACTCCCAAAACCAAACCATAAAATCGTGCACTTTCATAGGCAGCATTCTCATTGTACACTCTTTCCCAAACTGTTCAATATTTTAAGGTCTACCTTACTCATGATTCTACCAGTCCTTTATTCTCAATAAAGACCAGATCCTGTCTTTCTGACGTTTATAAAATTTAAAAATATGTAATGTAGTTTTCTTGCATGGGCTGAGTGATTTAAGGAAATGAACCACCTTTATGGAGCCGCAGCATCAATTCTGCTTCATTTTGCTCCATTGTTTTTGTCTAGTTCTTGATGTGGGTTCTGTTTTGTAAAGATGTGTCCTACACTTGCTTTTTCTCTAAAGGCAAGGATTTTAAAACATGTTTTGTACCTTTGTACTACCGTTGGCTTATTTCCTGGTGTCTATTGTGCCTTGGTGATCTGTGAGAAGATGATGGGTTTGGGTGGCAAAGCTTAATGCCCAAATGTGTGATAGAGCAAATATCATGCTTGTGTGCTGTCTTCCACCATGCTGCTCAGGGGTGTAGCTCCATGGGCGGTGTTTGGTGTGTTACATCCCCCCCCCATAGATGTATTTTCTGCTAAAAGGATGGGTACAGGTGCTTTCAGTCAGGTATGGTCAGGTGTCTGTCAGTCTCCAACAGTAATTTTTACATGCACACAAAGAAAAACGCACACACTCTCCCCCCCTCTGTGTTTTGAAAGTCTTCAGCAAGTTTGGTTATTCTACAAAATAATGATTTTTCTCTCTTACCCCAACCATTCCGCATTACTGTCCCCTTTAGCCACTCTCTGGAACCCTGTTTGTAAAGTATTTTAACATTTTATGCCAGCGCCATTGTTGGGAAATCTGAAGCCCCCCCCCGAATATTACCAATTAAGATACGCCCCTGATGCCCCTACCGAAATAACATTAGTGACATCCATCTTAAATGCTGCAGGGTGCCTCATAAAAAGCCAGCGAAGTTTGATTCCATGACTCCAACATTGAAGGAACTGGATTGGTTCCCTATCCAAGCGCCCATCATATTCAGGGCCAGCTTCATCGCACCTGATAGAAGCAGCATCCTCTCGTGTCTGGCTAACAAATTAGCTGTCTGAGGAGGATACATCCACACCAGAAGCTACGACATTACTAGATGGGGAAACATGAAATGCTGAGAAGAAAAACTTATCTTTCCAAATTTCTGCTGCAATTAGTCAGGCTAAATTATTGGTTATGCGCTGGAACTGGCTCATAAGAATGAATAGAGTTTTAGTACATATACACTAATCATGTGGATACACTGAGAGTGCTTGTCTATTGCAATTTCCATTTCCTCTGTGTACGATATCTGGGTCCCAGGGCAGACAAGGATTCTGGGCCCAGACATTATCAATTGTTGCCTGGTATTCTGGTGTCCTCATACTGCTGACCCTACCAATGGGAACCAAGTAACTGTTTTGGCAATAGACCCTTGAGGTAGCAAAGCAGAACAGTCCAAAACTGGCTGCAGGGAGGTGTTGTGGGTTAGTGTCGGGGTTTAAAGGGATTCTCATCATAATTAACCTCCTTGTGGTTGCCCTCCGCACTGTAAGAGAATTCAGAATGCCACTGGTCACCAAGGCCGGACTGAGAACCCAAAGCAACCATGGCAAATTTTGTCAGACCAGCCTCCATACGGTTCAGAGCCTGACCACTACAATAGGGCTTGAGGGGTTGTACCCCCCCCAAAGAAAATTTGGGGAAAAAATTGGAAAAATTGTGCATTCTACAACACATTTTTCTTTATGCATTCAATTCTACTAGCTTTTAAATCTTAGTGAATGATGACCTTACCATGCACCAGGATACTGCAATCTTTATTGCTGCTCTTCAACAATTCCATAACCAACACTCTCTAAAAGTACCTCTCATCTCTTCATAGCCCCTCTCTAACATGTTTTTCATTTGTTTTCTAGCACCTACCTTACCAGAATATGGTGTTGGAGCACTTTACATCATATACACATTCAGAGACAATAATTCATACGTGTATAAATCAGTGCATAGAAAATGTTACATAAAACACAAAAAGGACTACAGGTTGTAGGATTCACGTCATTCATACTGGTAGACATCTTATAAGAGTGCTTGGTCTGGGGAAGCATAAACTCAGGATTCAGGACATAACACAGTCTTTAGAGTTAACTTTACTAATAACAATTTCTTTCTACCCAAACAAATCCTTTTAAGCAAAATTAGGATAATCAAAGTATGAGAAAAAAAATTACTTTCAAATTTGTACTATGCAGTTTGCATGGAGCTCGTTGTTGGTAGTTCATAGCTCACTGTGCTAGATTATGATTGTAAATTATGAATTGCACAGTAGCAAAAGGATCTCTGAGATAAAAGCAGTATTCAACTGAGCATTGCACATAAAATACTGTTCTGTGACCTAGTACACACTCTTTCCGGCAGGCATATTAACCCTCTGAGATACCTTAGCTGAGTCAAATCTTCCACTGGACAAAACTCTGATCTCTCTCCACCAGCTGTATTAATCACCAGAGTTATCTTGGCACTTTTATTGTGGTCTGAAAACTGTTGGCAATGGAAGGAATTCCGAAGTGCTTTTAAAACTGCTCCACTGCTACAAAACTGTCCCCTCCAGTAACAAAACGGACCCCACCCTTTCAGCCTCCCCTGGGAACGCTCAATGCCCAGTCCGGCCAGTCCAGCCCTGCTTGTCATGAAAAAATATATAAGGCTGAAGTACACATGAAAGACCTGGAGGTTATGAAATCCAGCCTCAAACTAAGAATTGTACCAGTAGATAACATCCTGTTGACATCCATCCTGTTCCATCATGGTGTCTCTGCTGGTTTCAGGTATGAGACTTTCCCTCGCCAAGATACTAGAGTTGTATACCTTTCAGGTCAAACTTGGCAGAGACTGTATGTGAACAGCTTAACCAATACCTCTTTACCTGCAACTCTTCATCTTCTTGAGCTCCTTCACTGCCGAATAGTCCTCACTCGCCTTTCTTCTGCATGCATCTTTATGCTTTTTGGATGCTCCTTTCGGTTCTTCTTCGTTTATCTCCTGAACTATTCATCCTATTCATCTTACCTCAGTCTAAAGTCCTGCTACTTCATCTTGTTCAACATTCTCTTGGTCCATTGCTGGAGTCACATAATCATGCATTCATGTACCATTTGCTATTGTTGTTTTGTTACGTTATGCTATGCTGTGATATGTTATGTTAAACTATGTTATGTTGTGTTGTATTTCAATATGTTATGGTTTGTTATGCTGTGTTGAGCAATGGATTTTGCAAAGTGTGGAAAAGACCAAAAGGCATCTTGCTACCATGAGAAATTTGAAGTTGTGGGGGGTTTAAGAGGAAGGGACAGTGAGAGCCTGAGACAAAGAGGATTTACAGACATATTTTAACTAGAAATGGGTTTTAAGGTTTAACCTGAATTTGGAGGGGCAAACTGCAGATTTTTGTGTGTGTGTGTGTTTGGGGGGGGGGTAAGACAGAATGTCCATAGCCAAGGGAAATAATGAATCAATGAATGATAGTTTTGCAAGTGTCTAGTGAGGGCAATGAGACAATCGTCTTCTGAGAAGAGTGCAGCATGTTCTGGATACACGATTGATTTGTTTTTGAGAGATTAGTTGATTGTAAGTAATATTGCCCTGATCTTTGGCCAGGTTAAATGGTATGTGTTTTACAATAGGTGGTGGATGTGTCTCAGAGGGATTGCTCAGCAGACACTTTGGGTGATGCGAGTGATCCTCAAAGGCCACCACCAGCAGAATGTACAATTTCTTTAGGCCTCAAAGGCCTCTGAGGTTCCTTTCCTGGTTTCTCGCAAGGGCCTCTGGGGCAATCTCAGCAGGTCTGCGGCAATGCCTCTGATGTGAAGCTCCCATAGCCCTCATGGAGACAGATGACTCCCCACTCACCTGTCATTGCTCCCAGCCAGCAAGACAGACGATTTCTCTCTGCTTTTTCCCACTCTTCTACCCTCAATATGGGCGGGCGAGCAGAGGCACACTACTGAGTGCTCCCCGCTCCACCTGGATATGGCATGAGAAGTATAGGAGGCAAACAGCAATATTCTCTTGAGCCCTTGAGAATGGAGTGTGACAGTGCCTCGGGTACCGGCTCACCATAGCAGGGTGGTAAAAGGAAACTGTAAACTTCACACTTGTATAGCGCACTACTCACCAGTTAGGGTCTCAAAGCACTGTAGGCATACTGCTGTGGAACCCCTCCTGGCTTTTCCCTGTGAGGCACCCACTCCTGGACAGCCTTAGGGTGAAGCCAGGCATCCAAGCGCTGTGAGGGCCACTGTGGAGATTAAGCAAGCTATTGCCCACAGTGGGACCCATTAATTAGATTAGGCACCAAAGCAAGAATTATCTGGTCCAAGGGAATTGAGCCCAAGACCCACCAAGGCGGGAATTGAACCCTGGTCTCAGGCCAGATTTCTGTATCAGGGTCTGCTGCTCTAACCATTGCAACACTCTTCTCCAGGGAGAGGTCTGTAGTTCTCATCTAATTCTCCCTTGGGTTATCGGTTTTCCCCAGAGGAAATAAATCAGGTTCAGAGGGAGAAAACTATTCCATCACTTTACCGTTGTCCCATGGGAATAACTGCTGCTGGACAAGGTATAGATTTTCTTGGCCCATCACTCTTTGCAACCTTCGTTGTAGCTCTTCAACAAAGGAGAGGAACAACTGTTGCTTACTATGTCCCCATTCAGCCAATCTGGATGTTTTTTGTTCTTTGGTCCTGATTGCACAATCCAGCCACCACCAGTATTTTTGGCATACTGACTTCTAAAATATTCTGACTTTTTACGCCATTGTGTGAATTCTGTAAGACTAAATAGGCTACTCAGTTGAGTCTATACCCATTGTTGGTCTCCTACCCACATATGTATCCATGTGTCATAGGGCCTATAACCTCTAGCGTTCTTAGTTCACAGGTATTTTGAAATTCTGTTTTATTGTGGACACACATAGCACATTTCTGAAGTGGTTCGAGACATGGCAAAAAACGTCATACATTTACATGATGCAACATTTCCTATGTGCATCCTACAAATTGTGTTTTGGGCATTAAAATTAACTTGACGTGACCTTGGCATGCCCATTTTATATTTGCCTTTTGACTGCTTTCTCTTGGGCACTTTCAAAATAAAGATCAGGAGCTATATCTAAGAACATTTAGATTTGCGATTTTCAAATTGTGATTTTTTTTTGCGAATTGCAATTTGGAAATCGCAAATCAGTATGTATGTAGAGTTTGGCTGGTAAAGATGTGACTCGCAAAGTAGTCACTTCTTTATTTTGTAAATCACACTTTACGATTACCTTACATATCCTTAATTGCAATTCTCTAACTAGGGCTTGCAAAATTAGTGAACCTCAAATTGCTTGCTTCGCAATTATCAAATTGTGAATGGCTTTTGTACATTGCGAATAGCCACTTTTTCAGTCACGACCTCATTTGCAACCGATGTCCGACTTGCAAATTCTTTGTGTATCTAGGCCATAGTTAAAGCACTTGATAGGCTCATCCCTATAGAGAGTCTGAATCATGACCCAGGTTCGCTATAGTGTTGTGAATGAAAGTTCATTGTAATTCAAGCACTACAAGAAAGCACTGCGCCTTTAAATGTATTACTGAAATCCTCTGTTCAAAAATCCTGCCCAGTTTATTAGACGGCCTTTCCATACGAAGAAAGTGAAATTGCATCATTTTCCGTGTTCTAGGTAACACCATGACATTAATAACAACTGAGGGAATGCACTCAAACTGATTAGTCATATAAACAGCAGCAGCTCCTCTATTAGGGCGGAGGAGTGTCACCTCCCCCCCCCTGCGAGCAGCAGAGGTTGCAAACCTTTTACAACAGAAGGATAATAAACACAGTTTATTATCCTTTCATTGTGAAAGGGGCAGGGCCTTGTGGGGTGGCCTAGACGAGGGGAGTGCACTGTGCTCTAAGCAGCGTAAGGATTGGCCGCAGGACAGGCTGGGAGCTGTACCTGGAGCGACAAGGGAAAGAGGAGCAGCATGGCAGAAGAACAGGTAAGTTTTTATTTTTATTTTTTATTAAATGTTACCCCAACCCCCGTGCGACGCACCGTCCCTGCCCCTGGTGAGCGCAGCAGGCTGCAACTGTATATAAAGCAGAGAAATCTGGCTGAAAGTTTACAAACAAAGAAGTAAACATGCGCTTATTACATCTCTGAACAGTTGCACTTGGACTCGTTTCTTTACTTATTTGAAACATGGATCATTTTTGGCTCCTGCTATGTAATATTTAATTTAGAGTAATATATTTTACGGGAATGGTGTAAGATACTTATATCAAATAAATTCACACGTGTGAGGGTTTATGTTTTAAAGATAAATAGTGGAAAGTCAGCTGAACTTAGCATAACATTTATTTACTGTACTGGAATTTGGATTTTAAATGCATTCTGCCGGAATCAGAATAAAAAGGCCAGCTGAAAGAAGCAGCTGCAGCCAAGAGTAAAAGCTGGAAGGAAAGGCTCCAATTATGAACATATGTAATCTTGAGAGAGGCAACAGAGGGGGCTGCTGCTGAAGGGTCCCCTCTTCTAAATGATCCGGCTAATGCTAGAGCAAGCAGCAGCTTTCAATGGACCATAACTTGATTAGCACTGAGGGCAGGACTGGAATCTGAGGAGAGACAATGCTGAAAGACATAAAGATGAGCTCTCATGTGCAGAATAATAAACACTCAAAATGGCCTTTGTGGGTGAGATTAATGAGGCGAAGGATCTGTGGCCATTGAGGAAGAAATTAGCTCTTGTCCTCCGAGTACCATTCGGTTAACAAGGGCATGGACTCTAAGGACTTTCTGTGCCTCTAGCGCCTTGTTATTCAGAATATGAGCACAGCATAAACAAAGTATTCAGTATTTGTGTTTATTTTATCCTCTGTACATAAACTGTTTGTTGTTACATGTTTGACTATTTACATTACTTATGTACAAAGGTTAACTTGTGGCGGTGGTTGCGGGTACTGGGTAATGGCAGTCATTTTTAGAGACAGGCACTTATTTTAACTTATCGGACTTTGACGCAGAGGAAAAGAGAAATAAAAGGAAAAGAGGGGGATAAAGAAAGATGGGAAAACAATGACAAAAGGAGCCAGCAGTGGTGAAAAAGAACCTGCACGAGTGAGATAAAAAGACAAGGAGTGGAAGAAAGAGGCAGGAAGTGGAATAAAGATTAGACATCCTTGGCATTCAGCTATTCCGGCATTGGGTGCCAATAGCAGTGGGCTCCCTGGTAACGCTGAACATTCGCTATTGTCTTTTTCGAAATTACACACTGCATATGCAAGTACAATGACTAAAAGTAAATTTATTACATTGAGCAGTAGAGAAAACTATGGGCCAAGAGCACTATAAAACCGAGAAAAGCACTAGAGAGCTAAATACATCTATTAGTCACCAGTATGGAATTCTTTCTAGGTGTGAATTAGGAGTTTTGTATGTCTATCTCTTCTAAGGCACCTGAAAGGATGTGAGTAACACTTTCTTTATGTTCAAATCTGCTTCAGTTTATTCAAGATATATATATCATGAAACACCCCAGCCAACAGACGTCTTCTCTCTCCCCTCAACTGTCAGATCTCCCTTAGTTACTGTCACCAGGTTTCTCCTATGACATACATTCTGCATAAAGATTCTACATACAGAATGCCACACATCTCCCCCCCTTTATCAACTAAAGAAAGAAAGAGAAAAAACATCCAAGTAACATGAAAACATATAAATGGAAACACATTAAAATAAAGAAACATAAATACTAAACAAAGTCATCTAAAATCTTTGGCCGTTTGATAATTCTTGAAGATCGTCTTGGTAAAGAATGATTGTCAACATTACCATGCTTTCCCACTACACCATCTTCCTCAACTTCCTTTTCTCCACAAACATTTTCCACTTTGACCACCCTCCCAATATTCCAAACTTTGTGATCTTCAGTTCTTACAGCATTTCCCAGAACTTTCATAACTTTGAGAGGAATGGAAAATTTTGAATGTTCTTTTGAAAGCCCAAAGCGAGGACTTTTTACTCTGACAAAATCACCAACTTGAATCATTACTTTCTTCACTGCCCTCCGCTTATCAAATCTGATCTTTCTTTCAGCAGCTTTCTTAGATTCCTTCAAACATTTTTGCCTGTCATTACATAAAGTTTCAGATTTTGAACCAACCTTGTCATTTACCCATGAAGGACACATCAATGTGTTAGGTTTTCTCCTTCTGAATAACTCGAAAGGTGAAAAACCTGTAACCGAATGAGGAGTCAACCGATAGATCTTGATCTTATGTGACACTTCCTCCTTCCAGCATTTATTATTTGCCAAAGCCATTTGAATAGTTTCCTTTATTACTCTATTTAGCCTCTCCACCATACCATTGGTCTCAGGATGGTAAAGAGACGTTTTCTTATGTTTAATGCCTCTCTCACCTAAGAAACGTTCCATGTCTTGCGAAACCAATTGTACACCATTATCTGTGAGCATAGAGGATGGAAAACCTTCTCTGTCAAAAATATCATTGAGAAAGCCTATCACATCACGTGTTTCCACAGAGGTAGTGATTTTGAATTCAGGCCACCTTGAATACATGTCCATTAAAACAATTACATATTTATCAGAGCCAGAATGTCTAATCGGACCCAAAATGTCTAAAGAAATTTCTTGCAAAGGTTCTTTTGGTAGCTCCCTCACTTTCATGGGTGAACCCTTCAAGTTAAAGTCTTGTCAGCCTTAGAACACTCCGCACACTCCCTAACACATCTTTCAATTAAGACATCCATACCTGGCCACCAATACATGAGTCTCAACCTTTCTTTTGTTTTAGAAATGCCCGGATGACTCTCATGAGCTATAGAAATTAATTCATCTCTCAACTTCTCAGGAGGAACATGCCTAGTTCCTCTCACTATGAGATCACCATGAGTTGACAATTCATCTCTGACTCTGCAGAATCCGCATAATTTTTGATAATTCTTTTCAGTACCATCCCAACCACCTCTGATTTTATTAAGAACTTTCTGTAAAACCTCTTCACTGACCAACTCTAACATCCATTCACTCTCCTTGATTACACCATCCCTGATCACACATTCATCAAAATCATTACAATCATACATGGAAACATCTTCAGCCTCTGAGATGTCACCTACTAACCTTGAACAACAATCTGCAAGGCTGTTTTCAACTCCAGGTATGTACTGGACATCAAATGTGAACTCCTGCAAAGCTACTACCCACTTCCTGATTCTACCAGATACAGCATCCAAGCCCTTCCTTTCCAAGATCTCTTTTAACGGTTTATGGTCCGTTCTTACCAAAACTTTACTACCCCATACAAACTTCCTAAGCTTATTCACCGCCCAAAACACAGCTAACGCTTCTTTTTCGATAACAGAATAGTTTAATTCTGCTCCCTTCAAAGACCTTGATAAAAAGAGTATAGTTCTTTCAACTCCATTGTGCGTTTGTAATAAGATAGCCCCCAGACCTTTGGCACTGGCATCAGACATTATTACAGTATCATGCCCAGGTTCAAAGCTACTTAAACTAGAAGCAAATTTCAAACTTTGTTTCATTGAAATAAACTCCTTTTCACACTCATTACTCCAGTTAAAGGTGACACCCTTCCTCACTAACTCCCTCATAGATGTAGTTTTGTCAGCAAAATGATCCACAAATTTACTATAAAACTCTGCCATGCCAAGAAATTTTACTACTTCGTCTTTTGAGGAAGGACTGGAGAAATTAACAATAGTATCTACTAACTCTTTCTTGGGTTCTATACCCTTTGAAGAAATCTTATGACCAAGATAGTCAATTTCATGAAGATTAAATTTGCATTTCTCAGCTTTTAAGGTCAAACCACTCTCTTCCAGTTTCTGAAGAACACAACGTACTCTTTCATTATGTTCTTTTCCATCCCTACCATACACAAGAATATCATCTTGATATATCTTAGTTCCTTGCAGTCCTTCAAGCAGTCTTTCCATAGCACGTTGAAATACAGCCGCAGCTGAAGCTAAACCAAAGGGCATACGGATAAACTTGTAGGTACCAAAAGGAGTAACAAATGCTGTTACATTTTTAGAGTCTTTATGTAAAGTAATCTGGTGGTAGGCACATGTTAAGTCTATAGATGAAAAGCAATTCGCATTTCCTAATAAAGAAAGCATTTCATTAATGTTGTGCAAAGGGTAATGATCTACTACTATGCATTTATTTAGTTCTCTCAAGTCAATGCAAAGTCTTGGATCACCATTGGCCTTCACAGCCATAACTACTGGGGCCAACCATTCAGTGGCTTCCACTTCTTCAATAATGCCATTCTGTTTTAGTTTGTCTAATTCTCCCCTCATTTTTTGCTTGACCATTAAAGGTACACCTCTTACTTTACTGACAACAGGTGTAACATTTTCCTTCATCTTAATTTTATGCACATAACCTTTCATACATCCAAGTTTGTTTTGAAAAAGATCTGGAAATTCTTGCTCATATGATGGTCTCTGATCGTTAGTATTAATATCACCTTCTTTCACAATATGAATACACTCATCGTTTTTCAATCTTACAGATGGGCATTCATTAGGGTCAAGATACAGTCTTAAATCTTTCTGGTGGAACCAGCTAATGAGGGAATCTCCTCTCATAGAAACATAGACTTTGCCAACTGTAAACCTATTTTTGAATTGAATTGAGCCAACAAAGTAACCTAATAACTTAATTGGTCTACCACCATACCCTTTGGGTGCAATATCTGGTTTGGAAAGTTTCACAGAAGTTCTGAGGTGTTTTTCAAATAGAACCCTAGGAATAAGTGTAATCTTTGCTCCAGAATCAAACATCATAGGAATATGCACTCCTTCAATTTGTAAAATTTCTATTGGGCCACTGATACCATTTCTGACCTGTAAGACAAATTCTTCTGGAGAATCTTCATCCTCTAAAGTTATCTCCTGAACTCTTTTCTTTTTATGTCTGCAACAGGAAGTAACATGTCCTTTCTTACCACACTTCTTACAAGACGCTTTCCATCCAACGCAACCCTTAAAGTTAGCAATAATGACCAAACTCTCCACACCTATAACACTTTCCTTGGACATTTTCCTTCTCCTTATTGACTTTCGAATTCTCCTTCACCATTTTCTGAGGTTTCATTCTCTCTTGTGGGTACTTCCTCTGACTAACAAAGTGTACATCACATTCTCTCTCAGCAAAATTTGTTCTCCTAATTTCTTCAACACAGGCTGAACTATGTTCATGCATCTTAGCAATTACAATTACTTCACTAAGAGAAGGGTTATCTTTGTTCCAAAAAGACTCTCTTGCTTTCTCAATGCTACAGCCCAACATGAACTGGTCTCTTAACCTTTCTTCTTTATTACTCCCAAACCCACAAGATGATGCTAATTTCCTTAAAACTGTGATGTATTCCTCTACAGATTCACCTGGGTGTTGAACCCTTTTCCCAAAGTGATGCCTCTCTAATACTGTTGAAACTTTAGGTAAATAATGTAAATCAAGTTTCTTAATATAAATCTCAAAATCATTGAGCTCACTCGCATCCTCAACAGAAAGTTCAGGAAGATTCTCAAAAACCTCCTGACCTTCAGCCCCTAGGCAGTGTAACAAAAGAGACATCTTGCGCTCAGCACTCAACGAAGTGCCACAAACTCTTGCATAATGTGCAAATACACATTTCCATTTTTTCTACAGAATTTATGGTTCACCAGGGGAAGGTAAGAAAAATGGAGGACATGTTACATTCTGCATACTGAATTATTATCACTTTAAATTATCAACGCTTTCTAAAAACTTTAATACAAAACACTCTAAATTATTGAATCTGTAGAAAATGTTTTGCCCTTTTTGAGATATAAATCTACTTAAAACTATATAGCATTTCCAAGTAAAGAACTTCTCCTTTCCTTGTTTTAAACAGATTCAGTCATACAAATACACTACTGCTTGTACAAAAACAGATTCAGTCATAAAACTATGCCCCAGCTCCAGGAAGCATTTTCTTTACGAGAAAGTATTTTCTTTATGAGCCTAGGACTTCCTGCGCACTTCAGCGCCACCGTCTGGGACACGGAAAAAGTGTTGTGCTTCGCAGGGCTGGCTGACAGTTGGATTGCTGCTACACGCTGCGCAACCGTCTGGCACCCGGAACAAGTGTTGAACCACACAGGCTGGCTGGATTGCCGCTAGACGCTGCAGCAGCTCTCCTGTTCCGCTGCACCGAGCTGGGCTGCCGCCACACGCCGCAGCAGCTCTCCTGTTCCGCTGCACCGAGCTGGGCTGCCACTACACACCGCAGCAGCTCTCCTGCACTGACCCAGGCCGGAACGACCGAAAACTGAACTGCCGCAATACTGCGTAGGGCCGTAACGGCCAATAAACTGAGTCTTCGTGTCTCCTTGCTGTCGCTTTCACCAAAGATAAACCGCTGCCACAAACTGCGGATCTGCCATCCTGCGCCGCATGATATATTGGACAAAACCTCCAGAACCTTACAAGCAGCGCCTCGAACGAGGAGATTTAAGCAGCAGGCCAACTGATGTTCAATGAAGACTCAGGAATCACGCAGATTTCACAACTCCAGAAGCAGTGTTGGGGTGTTCATGATGGGTTCTTTACCTCGTCGCCTATGAAAGGATGTGAGTAACACTTTCTTTATGTTCAAATCTGCTTCAGTTTATTCAAGATATATATATCATGAAACACCCCAGCCAACAGACGTCTTCTCTCTCCCCTCAACTGTCAGATCTCCCTTAGTTACTGTCACCAGGTTTCTCCTATGACATACATTCTGCATAAAGATTCTACATACAGAATGCCACAGCACCCTTTGTTCAACTGAGTGAAATCAAGCCTCTGTGCATATTTTGTGTCCTTGGGATGGTCTGCTAATGTCAATCATATTGGGCTGTGTATAGTTGATTGTTTTCATAAAATGTTTTTACTGTTTTGTAGGAAAATAGACACAAAAAACTAAAAATTGTTAGGGCCCACTGGGCCATGTGTATTTTTAAATAACATACTACAGACAATTCTTTGCTTTTGGGCAGGGACTTGTGAGGATAAGTGTGCTTTCTGTTACAAAAGCAGAAATAGAGAGAGTGGTGGTGTAACAGAGTTGAAGCACAAAAGGTCAGTGCCCATGCTGAATCTGGAGAGGAGCTCTGGCCTCCGGCAACACAAGGTATTAGAAGAAAGGAAGGGAAACTCAGAACTCAGGGGTCCAGGAGTGTTCACCAAGAGTTTATGATGGGTGCTCAAACCAACACACATAGGAAAGATGACTACACAAATTAGTCTCTAGTAAAGACAAATGGTTCATGATAATTAAGCTAAAGAAGTCTTTGATATTTTTAAATTCTTCATAACCACACACCTTGCCCACCAATACATTCACATGCCATCACCCCTACACCTTCATGCCCGTCTACCAATAATCCTATACCCCAATCATGCATCTAACATTACAATACCGAAATCTTCAATTCCATCGCTTCAACTTGTCATCACTTGACCCTGTGCTCCTAACGTGTTACATACAAATATCCATCACTTTATCCCTATCATTTCTGCATTAGCTATAACTTTAGGCTGAATTCAGAACTGATCCCTCCCCAAAGCCAGCAGTCCAAACCCAATTTCAATGAAATTAATAGCATGGTACCGTTAACCATAACAATGAATTTAACCCTAACTCCTATAAAAAGCGGTACTAATGCTACACTGCAGAAGTGACATCAGGAGTCCTTACATTGAAGGTAAGTTTCCAGTCAGTCAGTCAGTCAAAATTCTTTATTCAGTGATATGCCATAAAAGTACAGATACATTGATGTCTAAATATTTTAAATGATTAAAATGCAATGCAAATAGATTAAAACAATAATGACAAAACATTTTCACTAAACAAAATTACAGAACTGTGTACAGTACCTTTATCAGTATTTCCATCAGCCCAAATGTGTGAAATGTAGTAATTTACACATAATAAATATCTCAGCATCAAAATAAAATCATATACTTCCAGTTTGTATTAATATACAGCTGCTTCCACCAGTTCGTATCCATTCATAACGGCAATAGCAGATCTAATAAAATTTAGAACAGAATGACACATTTGTATTGATGAAAGTCTTTAGACGCTTAACAGCGCTTCCTTGTGAGAAGTGGTTTGCAATTTGTGCAAAATTGGCAATATAAAAGCATGTCTAGAAGCAGAGTAAAGAGAACAGAATAAAAGAAAGTGACGTGCTTTGCTTGGAAAAATTATCACAAGGACAGTTCGAGAGTGTTTTTTGCCAGATACATTTCTTTGGGAAAGCCGCTCTAAAATGTATCAGATTTAATCTGAATAAAACAAGAAGGAATATGATGAAGAACTCAGGAACCAGGTTCAATATGGTTCTGTTGAAATCGAAGTAGAAATCTGGACATAAGAATCAAATGTTTTCAATGTTACTTCCCCCTGATATCTAAGGTTCAAGGTGTGCTCTATATATCGAGTTTTAACCAATTCCTTAGCATTAGTCGGCAGGGACCCTGGGTTATTAAACATGTTCTCCAGCCCTAAATTCCGAAGTTTCCAGTCTTTTACATAGAGATCTTTTCTTTGCTGGGAAATACAATTAAGGTTCCTAAACTGAAATATGTCTGATGATAGATACATGTATATATATCAACCAACACATATACACACACACACACACACACACATGCACACACACAATCATACTAGGGGTGGGCATAACTCACGCAAGTCTGTGTAGAGTATTCATGCAGAATTACCTAATAATTCTGCAAGATTATGCTTGAAGTACACAAGAAGAGTAATTCTGCATTTCTTACTATTTCTCAGTAGAAAAATGCCACCTCGCATTCAAAATGGGTGCACAGTTGCATTTTGTGTTTAGTGCAACAGAACACGAAT
This sequence comes from Pleurodeles waltl, assembly GCF_031143425.1. Taxonomy (NCBI): domain Eukaryota; kingdom Metazoa; phylum Chordata; class Amphibia; order Caudata; family Salamandridae; genus Pleurodeles; species Pleurodeles waltl. Next base: position 1,131,921,749 of record NC_090448.1, read on the forward strand.
AGCGAACAGCCGCTCGCGCTCGCTTAATGTGCTCTTATTGTGGCTATTTTTCCCCAATTTACTACTGGCATTTAGCACTATGTTTTTAGCTCAACATGCACCCTAACATCCAAAATGAACATGAGGATACAGTTTAGACTAAGAAAGATCATAAAATGTAGCACACCACGAATAGCAAGCAGCTTAGACTTGCAAAATGTTCTCTCCCAGTAGGACTTTCCCCCAAAATTAATCTTAACTATGCAAGCAGAAATAATTGTGTAAATACCAATATAAGTCAAAGCGGGACAGGGATTTATCAAAAAACTCCAATTACTGGCATTTTATTTAAATTCCAGCCAGGTCTAATAAACTCAGCAATCAATTTCTAAAATATCAAGAAACATCCAAAAAGCAAAAATGTATCTAAATGAGTAAAACCCAATAGGGCGAACCAGAGATTTGAATCGTCTGATTTAGGCCTTATTTAGCATTTGGCCCTTGCGGGGCCCCTGCCAAAAGTTGGCAGAAGTGCCATCTGTTGTATTAGGGGTACTTTCATGGTAATGACAATCTTAAATAAAAGAAAGAGACATCCATCAATTGTTGGTGGATGTTGCACTCTGCCACATTCTAAATAAAGCTCTAAGTCTAACTCATAGGCATCAGAATCCTCTAGTAGGGAAAGGTTGACACCAGTATCTAGCAAAGTAATCTTGGAATCAGATAGCCATTCGAGTTCCAGCTGAAGCCATTCGTTTTGGGGGAAAAAGCTCTGAGTGGGTGAAAAAACACTTCATGCCTGCTGAATTCCTCTCATTGGCTGAATACTTTTCGCATCTTTGCCCAGTCAAGATTTGTACCTTCGGACTTAGGGCCTTAAATACAGTTTGTCAAATGGGTTACTTTGCCACAAACATGATGAATAACCTGTCTGCCTTATAACAAGTCCACTATATCCCATGGCACATGTAATAAGGAATAGGATATCCTTCACATTTGGAAGGAGTAATGCATCACTCAAACTCTAAATCAGGCCCTGAATCTCTTTTTTAGAGTTCAAATACCTCTAGTGATACAAACTTGGAAGTTGTAGTCAGATAGGTTGCACCACAGCTGGATACCTTAGCCTAGAGTGCCTGCTCAAGTCTTCTTTCAGGTGGCAAAAAACTCAGAGCAAGACCAACCCACTTTTCTTGACTGAGGTTCCCAGTTGAGGAGATATCCTTGGGTGGTTAATCCCACTTCTCACAGGGTGGAAAAATTGTATGTGTCAAATTTTCCAACATTTTTAAGTAGCTCCTCTTCCTTAATTCTGAGGCTCCAAGGAAATCAGGGACAGCACGTTTCATCTAGAACCCACTCAAGCAGAGGCCGCTAGTCCAGGCTTGGGTCTACTTTCAATTGATCAGCTGGCCACTGTAGGAAAAGGCCGCCTGGTGCTTTTTGTGTCCCTGTAACTACAAAAGAGATCAGCTGACTGCTCTTTGATGTTCACTTCGCAGCCCTGGATAGAAGTGGGAGCATATTCAGGCCTTCAGGGCTTCACACAGGTCAAAGACTGCAGGTTTAGTCCTTTTCTGTTCTTCTGCAGGTGCAGGAGTTGATTTGATACTTTTTATCAATTCATTAGCTAGTGGATGCGAGTGACTCCAGGACACTCCCTGACCAATGGGTAAAAGGTCCCAATGGTAGCCCTTCCTTCATTTCCAAAAACTAATGTTTGTCTGTTTCTCAGTACACCATTTGCAGGGACATTGAAAATAGCAAACTACTCCAATCTGGTTCAACCACTGGGACTGATGCCAAGAAGGTTAAAGCATATCACAGAATCAAAAGACCCCTCTTCTCCAGCTTCCCTTATTATTAAAGTGTAAAGGTGGAGGCCTTCTCATGGTTCTTTTCAAGTTTGTGAAGTACCTAGATCCTCCTCAGCAGCCATTTGTGGGTTAAGCTAGGTCAAGTATCCTACCCAGGCCATCATGCTAGGCCCAACCTATTCTCTCTGATCTTGGAGCAGTATTTCACAATTCACACCTCATGAAAGGGGAACACTCACGGGGGCCAGCTACAGGCAGGCTAATCCTTATTTGTCTACTACAGCGTTAACAACAATATCCCTTGAACTAGATTTTCAATAGATTTCAAAAATAGTGGTTGAAACACTTTTGCTGCATGTTCCAAGTCAAAGATACAACAACTAGTACAAATTTCAGTTTAAAAAACTTGACTCCCTACTTTATGGGCTGCAAGGACTGCTTAAAGGGTCACTTAATAATTAAATGTAAGGTTCCCTCCTGTTAAATAGGGGTATTTTGACAGATCCGCCTGCAGGTTTTAAAGTCAACCAGTCAGGCTGCACACGTAGTGCTGAAGTCAATCGGCCAGTCAGTCAGTCAGTCATAAGATCTTCATTCTGCGTATACAAAGCCATAAAAGACACATAAATACAATGGATAAAAAAATAATAAATAGCATGTCATCATCAAACTTTATTTGGTCTTGTAGATAACCATAAAAGCACATTATTTAAAACATGATTAAATGATAAAACGTTTTGTAATAAATGCAACAGTAAGATCTCCAGTCCCCATTTCTAAATCCTGCAGCATGCTTCCTCCTTGTTCTCAGTGCCTGGGTGATAAAGTTCAAAACGGTGAAGTATATTTTTGGGGACTCCAAACGCTGTACAATCATAAAACACTCACAATATGTTATAGGGTGTTCCGCTCTAAAAATAGGCCATAAAAAATGTTTCCTAAAAACAGAACACAGTGTGCATAACAACATAAAGTGAATAGTGGACGCCCTTGTAAATCCAGTCAGACAGACAACATGGTAATGATTGTAAGCACTGGAAAAGCACCCCGAAAATGAATTATGTTGGTTCTATGCCATGTTAAATATAACCTAAGCCATTTATCCATGTCAAATAATGCTCCATGCCATTGCCCATAGAAACTGGTATAAAGATTGCACTGAAGACATACCAGCCACTTTTGTCATTCTCAGTCTATCCATATGAGCCAAGTACAATTCCTTAACATGACACTTAATATTCAGGCTGCTATTCTCAGGAATTTCAAAAATACAATTCAAACTAATATCCTGCAGTACACTCTTCACATAGGAAATCCATGGAACAGCCAAATGTTTTCTTTGTTTAAGACAGTCCTTTAAAATGTTACATGTAAAGTTCTGTAGAGGACTAAATCTTCACATAGCACAATGGGCGCTAAGCCCACCCAATCTTCCAGGAACCGCAATCCCACTTTGCAATGAGAAATAAAAGTTAAAGCAGATCTGGGGAGCCCTAAGAATCTACTCAAAAATGTATTTGTTATTACTTGGAGGAATTGGGTGTTGCATACCCCCATAACCCTGTGCCATATATGCCTGCCGAAAGGCATTTGCTTTTATAGAGCTGACCCATTTCTTTTGGAGGTTTGTGGCCTAACTTTTTTGCAAATCTAAACAGTGTTTCACACCCCACCTCAATTGTTTTTGACAGCTGAGAAAGTAATCGGTCCCACAATACGTTTGCGTCAAATAAAATTCCCAAATAACTATAGTGCTTGATTTTGTTTAATATGTATGCCTCCCAGAACATATTTGGGGAGTAGGTATTTTTGGGCCACAAGTTAAAATTTAAGATTTATCATTATTAACCTTAAGGTTCAGTCCATGAATAAAACAATGAAACCCGTCTGAAAGCACCTGCAGGCCATTAGCTGTGCGGGCTAAAAGTACTGCATCATCTGCATAAAGCAAGACTGAACTTGGTTGTGAGCCAATTTTAGGGACATCTATAGTGCACGGGCTTAAAAGTTATCCAAAGCATTAATATAAAAAAATAAATAAAAAAGGAGCTAAAATACATCCCTGTCTCACCCCACGAGTGATTGGGACAGATAGACATCAAGTCACCCATTTGGGAATACCGCACTCTGATATAATTATCTTGATCTAAGTTTTTCAGAACAGCCAAGAAAGGGGGATCAATACCTGCCAACGTCATAGTGTCCCAAAGTTTTTTCCTGTCCACTAGATCAAAAGCACAGGAGGGAACCATGAAATCCATATGAACGGCACCTCCCCTGGCTTTTACTAGAAGGGGCTATTAAGGATTTAATTTCCCACTGTAAGACTGCACATCCCACTCTGGCCCCTATATCCACTGAGGCACCAGTTCAAGTAGCCCCCCATGCACCTTTGACAGTACCTGCAGGTAATAATAGTAGTGCATAAGGCAGGGAGGCTCTGAAGAGTCACACAGAGTAGTAACAAGCCAAGCAACGTTAAAATTGCTTTAGTGAACAAGCTTAATCCAGCAATGACAGCAGGTGATTTGTCTAAGCATGATACTCTGCACTCAGGGCTCTGTTGCAGAGCAGAAGTCCCTCTAGCTCTTGAAATGTTGTAGGCACCAGTGAGAACACCTCCAATTATGGTTGCACATGCAATCAGAAGCCTCTACATCTGCCTCCCGAATGCTCTCCTTATGTGGCGGTATTAGTGGGGTTTCCCCCTATAAGGACGATTACTGAAGAACCCTATGCAGCTCTTCAAAGTCAAGTGTGCCATTGGCTCTCCAGGAACACTAATTTCACCATTACAGAGTTTTATTACATTCTCAATGTGGGGACAGTCAACTGGATAGGCCATTCTGTAAAATCTTTAGAAAGCGACTGCATTGTTATTAATTGTAGGTATCCAGACTTGGCACATTGACTGGTAAACTTAAACCATAGGGGTTGCTGGTAGAGAATTGGTGATGGGATAATGACTGTCCCATTAGATTATTTCTACTGAATATATGCCCACGATAGGAAGAAGGACAATTTGGGCATTTGTATATCCCGTTGCCAAACTACATAAGGAGCTTATGGGATTCTGACCCAAAATGTATTCCAGGTCCTATCAGATTTGAATAGTAAGGACTGACTGTCCAAGGTTGAAGGGGTAGACCAAGAAGGAGCCCTTACATCATCTCAAGCTCAATGGATAAACAGAGGCTTAGTCCAGCAAGGGGCTATTTATGCCCAGGGAAGTACGGTCTGTGAAACCTTGGCCACTGATCCATCATCTGTGAGGGACAGGGGACAGTCAGGCCTGCAAATCTGGATGTACTCCAGTAAAAAACTCTGAAGCCAATCATCCGACTTTGAAGGCAGCAATATTTATTGTAACCTTATCAGAATGTTTTACAGAGACCATTGCTTATTTACAGCGACCAGTGCTTGTTGGGTTCAATGCTTGTTTAAGACCAATGCTTGTTTAGGACACATGTTGCTCAAGCCTCCAGCATCCCTATGACTCAGATTGGGTGTGGTCAGATGAACCGGGCCGGAGTGAATTGCTTGCAGTAAAGGTCACCGGCTGAAGAGAATGGGGTCTCTGCTTCTCCACATTTGATCTTCATGTTCAGTCCTGTATCTTGGATGCCGCTTTTAGGTAGAGGAAGAGATTGTGCAAATTATCTACTAAAAAGGCGGTAACGCACTGCGTGTGCTCAAAATGCATTTATTTGTGAAAACCTGACATTTGCTGACTTGATATTTGACAGTCTGATGTTTCAGTGCGCAGTGCACCTAAGAAGACACATCATTGGCTTTTAAGATCACTTGGAAGCTCTCCACTTGTTGTGTAATAACGCTTATCATTATTGCTTGCTATATATTGCAGAAAGAAAATTATTTCGTGCAATTATTATAAAAACAATGTACTGTGAATACGTTTTTTATCGCTAAGCTTAATATGACATTTGCATAATTCTAATTTTATGCTGGTGAAACAGAGCATTCTGTGTACAGCCTGAAAGTTTGTCATTGCTATGCTCAAGTTACACTGTGATGTAACAGTGATAAAACTGATCGCTTGTGTTTTTGACATTAACACTTTGTTCTCAGAGTGATGCAAACCCTGTACTGTGATCTTTTTAATATTAACCCTATGTTCCCAGAGTGATGCAAACCTTGCACTGTGATCTTTTTCTATTAACCCTATGTTTTCAGTGTGATCAAAAACACCTAATTGTGTTCCTTGGACTTCTAAGTACAGTGCGGTAATTAACCCATGAATGTCTGCAAACCCTAATTACCTGAGAATTTGTTGTTGTTATTTGTTATCTATTTAAATGTCTATGAAGTCAAGTGAGTCAGCATCTTGGGAAATCTCAACAAGGTGAATCGATCAAGGTATCCACGGAACTTCAAGAACATTTAGGTAGATGTTAATTGAGGTGACTTGGGACCAATCTGGGGTCACAGAGGGAGTAGTTATAAATACTCTAGAAGGTTCACGGTTCTTATTTAATTGCAGGTAATCCACATCATTTCCTGAAAAATCCTAGAGAGAGGGAGAGCCATCTACAGTGGGAAGGTGGGCCCTAAAAGTACCCCTAGCTTGCACATAGTAGTTAGAGACTAGTACGTACAGGGTTATGACTAATGAGTTGTTTGAGTGATGTGCAATTCACCATAGGAAATTCCAGCTTTTCAAGAAGCTTCACTATTCATATGGATCCGGACCTGCGGCTCCAGTGTCTCTCTCTTTTCACCCATCCCCTTTACCCCGGGACATTCTGGTGCCAATTACGTGCATTTAAGTGGGAGGCACGAAACGTCTAAGAGGAATTGAGAATAAGCAACTTGGTCGACATTGTGTCTCCATGGGACAAACAGGTTAGTGCTTGACAGGGACAGCCTGATATGGTGCTCAAAAGGGTGGTAGGATGGATCAATACTCAGGCCCTCATTACAACCCTGGCGGTCGGTGTTAAAGCGGCGGTAACACCGCCAACAGGCCAGCGGTAAAAAAAATTTAATCATGACCACGGCGGAAACTGCCAACACATACAGCCACTTTGACACTCCGACCGCCACAGCAGTAGCAACAAACACCGCGGCGGTAACCGCCAACAGCCAGGCGGAAGACATGGTTCTGCCCACTGTATACCAAGAGGCCTATCCGCTACCTTTTCCGGGGCGGTACCAATGCCATCAAAAGCACGGCAGAAACAGTGTTCTGAAAGGAAACAACTCACCTCTCAACACACTCGGAAGAACCAGGACGCCATGGAGCCTGAGCTGCAGGTCTTCCCTATGCTGGTGTATCTGCTCATACACCAACGCCGGCGACGACGACCATGGTGAGTACTGCACCTAGCACACAGGGGAGGGGGGAGGAAAAAGAGAGTGACACACACACGCAACACTCCCACCCCCACCCTCACCCCCAACACCATACACACAAACACATGCAAAAACATTACATATACACCCTATAGCCCTCAGGAATAACGCAAGGAGAATAGGAATGTATTTACAATATATACAAAAGGCGAGACAATGTCCACTTAAAATGTCGGTGGCCCAATGGGCCAAAACACATAGGCCAAGACCACACTTGACTCCTGCCTCAATACGGAGAGAACACTGCAGGGGCATCAGGTCGAAAACACACAGACACCTCAGGGGGATAGGGAAGGGGGGGCACCTCAGCCGGAAGATGGGACAACGCCACTGCTCCTGGAGGGGGCACCATGCCCACTGCTTGGACCTGGGGAGTGCAAGGTCACAGTCTCTCAAGTGGGTGGCTTTGCCCACAGCTTAGTCCTGGGGAGTGCAAAGCCACAGTCTCTCAAGTGGGTGGTTTGCCCACTGTTTGATCCTGGGGAGTGCAAAGCCAAAGTCTCTCAAGTGGGGGGTTTGCCCACTGCTTGGTTCTAGGGAGTGCAAAGCCACAGTCTCTCAAGTGTGTGTTTTGCCCACTGCTTGGTCCTGGGGAGTGCAAGGCCACAGTCTCTCAAGTGGGTGTTTTGCCCACTGCTTGGCCCTGGGGAGTGCAAAGCCACAGTCTCTCAAGTGGATGACTTCTCCACTGGTGCTGGAGGTGGCTTTGTGTCCAGTGTGCTTCATCCTGTCAAAGAGCGGGTGAGTGGATGCCTTCTTCCACTGGTTCTGGAGGGGGCTTTGTGCCCAATGATGCAGCACATGGGGAGTGCAAGGTCACAGTCACTCATCTGGGTGTCAGACCCACACGATTTTCTGTGGGCAGGATGCATGACACACCATGGAGGCAGGACTACAGCCCTTCCGCCGGGGGGGATGGTGGTATAGTGGGTGCAGTGCAAGTGCAGGTGTCCGGACTGCCAGTGGTGGGGGGAGGCTCCAGCCCTTCCCCTGCAGCCACGGACGGCTGCCCACTGGAGCTGCTGCTGCTGGCAGTGGTGCTGCTTGTTGCGGTGCAGCTGGAGGTTCTTGCAGCGGTGCTGGCCACGGTGCTGGCCACAGTGCAAGTGTCGGTGCTGCCAGTGGTGGGGTGAGGCTCCAGACCTTCCCCTGCAGCCTCAGACGTCTGTCCACTGGGGCTGCTGCTGCTGGCATTGGTGCTGCTTGCTGCGGTGCAGGTGGTGGTGCTTGAGGCGGAGTTTACAGCGGTGCTTGCGGCGGTGCTGGCTGCGGTACTGGCTGCGATGCTGGCTGCGGTGCAGGTGTCAGTGCTGCCAGTGGTGGGAGGAGGCTCCAGCCCTTCCCCTGCAGCCTCGGACGGCTGAAGTACCCTGGCTGGTATTCTGTGTCCTTTCCTGCCCTTGGCAGATGGTGGTGCCTCCTTGCTTCTGCCAGCTGGAGTCTTTACCTTGGCCTTGATGGATGTTTGTGCCTCCTTCTCCTTGCTGGATGCTTTCCCCTTTTTGGCCTTTCCTGGTTGGGGAACCTTCTTGGTCTTGGCAGGTATTGGTGGCACACAGGCTGGGCTGACGGGTGCCTCCACAGCGGACGTGGACTTGGTGGCTGAAGTGCTGGGCTGGGTTCTGGCCACCCTCGCCCGAGGTGAAGGACGGTGTGCTGGCGTTTGTGTACTTTGGGAGGAGGGGTCACAGAACAGTGGGAGAGGACACAGGGGACGTGTGCATGGATGTGGGGGTGGTGACTACCAGTGAGGGGCATAGTGATAGGCGTGCTGGTGATGGAGGTAGTGGATGAGGATGTTGTGCATGCAGGTGTGAGTGTAAACGCTACTGGGAGGGAGGTGGACGGCGAGGAGGAGGGGGACACTGTGGAGGCAGTGGATGTTGGTGTGTCTGCGTGGGGATTGTGCTTGTGTGAGTGCCTGTGAGATGAAGTGTGGTGCTTGTGTTTGCCTGAGCCACTTCTGTGTGTTGATTTGGATGAATTCTAGTCTGAAGGTGTGCTTGGGATAGGTTGGGGTTGAGGGGATTGGAACTGGGTAGAGGGGGGAGGCTGGAGACAGGGACAATGGCTGCCATCAGTGCGGAAGCCAAAGCCTGAAATGCTTTCTGTTGGGCCGCCACTCCAGAGTGAATGCCCTCTAGGTATCCATTTGTTTGTTGCAAATGCCTTTCGACACCCTGGATGGCATTCAGTATGGTTGACTGCCCAACAGTGAGGGATCTCAGGAGGTCAATAGCCTCCTCACTGAGGGCAGCACGGCTAACTGGGGCAGGGCCGGAGGTGCCTGGGGTGAAGGAGATGTCCACCTTTCCTGGGTGAGTGGGCACAGGAAATATGCTGAGGGGCTGCTGGGTGGGCAGTTCTGGTACGGGGTGGCGGCTGTACCTGTTGTTGGGGTGGGCACAGAGGTGTCCGCCACCGCCAGGAAGCTTCCATTGGAGGAGGAGTCGATGTCTGTAGTGTCCCCTCCTATCTCCGTTGTGGTGCTCCTCTCACCCTCCGTCCCACTGGTGCCCTCACCGTCGGTGGATTCCTCCTCCAGGGCCATGTGGGATGCAGCTCCCTCCATCGCCGGTGCCTCTGCTCCTCTGCTCCTCTGCCAGATGATACTAAAACACACAAGGACAGGGAGACAAAACAAGAAGGGGTACACAACACACTGGGATCAGCCCTATGCACTAGGCCATGCACTACCAGTTACAAAGCTAGTCACCAGCCCAAGGAGTACATTGCCCAACACCATTGGCTGCACACCTGAAACCAACAGGACCCTGCCCAGTAGAAGATGCCCACTAACACTATTGGAGTTGGAGTGCTTCAGAGCCTGCCCAACAAGGGACCTAACCCTGCCAGGTCTCCCTGCCTAGGGGCACCCACAGCCCACATCCCCACCCAGGTACAACCTTAATGCATGCAAAGTAATGAATATGAATCTGTACTCACCTCCTTGCGGCTGCTGTGATGCCTTCAAGCACCCTCCAACTCCGGATAGGCCAACGTCAGGATGCGGAACATCAGGGGGTTCAGGGTACGATGGGCACCCCTTCCTCGTTGGGAGGCCAGCCCCAGCTGGGCCTCCGCCGTCTTCCTTGCCCAGCGTTGTAGGTCCTCCCACCTTTTGCAGCAGTGGGTGCTCCGCCTGTCAAAGACCCCCAGGGTCCGCACCTCCTTGGCGATGGCACGCCAAATGCCCTTTTTCTCATGGCGCTGACCTGCAGGAAAAGATGTATAGTAAAAAGGGATTAGTCATACGGTCCGGCCTGTTACACTCATGGCCCACCATATCCCTCCCAACCCCTTACACACAGACATTGACCACCACACATGCAGCACTCTGCCCAGGACCCCTCAGCCACCCCCCCCTACACAAGGCTTACACACACAGCAATCCGTACATTCATGGCCCACGCATCATGCTCACAGTGTACTCACCTGTGTATCTGGAGGACCATAGAGTAAAGTATATTGTGGTAGGACCCCATCCACCAGTCTCTCCAACATCTCCGATGTGAAGGCGGGGGCCCTTATCCCAGACACTCAAGCCATTGTCACTTCCAGACACAGGTCACAGCAGCACTTGCAGTGTAGGTCCTCTCCTGTTGAAGGTCAGGTAGCAAGTGATTGAACAGATAATAAATGGCGGTCACCTCCGTGGCGGTGCGCACTGTCACTGGCGGTGTACATCGCATATCGGTTCCTAGAGCCCATAGGGCCCAATGATGACCAATGCAGTGTTGCACGGCGGTCATCGACCGCAGACCACAACGGCGCACAACGCCAGTGGAATTACCTCATTTCCACTTGTCTCTCCTCACAGGTCAGGCAGCTGCCATTTTAGGGGGCACAGGCCATGGCACCTAACTGCGTCACAGTAGACATTGGCACATCAACTGACTTCCGTATTCACATACTGTTTCTGTAAAGGAAGAAATGCATTTTAATTTTCACCTTTGTTCACATATGACCCTCTGCTCACCCTTTTCCACCCTAGAGTTCAACCACCGAGGATGAATAGGAGATGGAGACATCCCCCTGTGTACAGACCCCTGGTGGACCTGGCGACAATGGAGGACTGGCACATTATCCTTACCCACAGACTTGATGGGGCCACATTCCAAGAACAGTGTGCCCAATTGGAGCCAGACCTGATTTCAGCTATCAGCCAGCCCACAGGTGATCCCCCCTCTAGTGCAGGTCCTGTCAGTGCTCCATTTCCTGGCAAGTGGTTCCTTTCAAGCAACAGTGGCCATGGCATCGGGGATGTCTCAGCCAATGTGTTGACCAGAGTGTTGTCAGCCCTGCTGAAACACATGCGCAGCTACATCGTATTCCCCCAGGTGGAGGATTTGGCCACAGTGAAGGCTGCCTTTTATGCCCTGGGACATATCCCCAACATCATTGGTGCCATTGATGGTACACATGTAGCATTTGCCCCCCCCCCGCAGAGAAATGAACAAGTGTTCAGGAATAGAAAAATCTTTCACTCTCTGAATGTGCAGATGGTGTGTTTGGCGAACCAGTACATCTCCCATGTCAATGCCAAGTATCCTGGCTCTGTGCATGATGCCTTTATCTTGAGGAATAGCAGCATTCCATATGTGATGTCTCAACTCCAGAGGCGTGGCTAATAGGTGAGCCCATGGTCCCCACCCAGTTCATGTAGGTATATGGGTGTGGGTTTGGCCCTAAGGGTGAGTGTGTTGCTAACAGGTATCCCTCAATATTTGCAGGTGACTTTGGTTATGCCAACCTCTCATGGCTACTGACCCCAGTGATGAATACCAGGACAAGGGCAGAGGAACGTTACAATGAGGCACATGGGCAAACAAGGAGGATAATTGAAAGAACCTTTGGCCTCCTGAATGCCAGGTTCAGATGCCTCCAGCTGACAGGTGGATCCCTGTACTACTCACCCAAGAAGGTGTGCCAGATCATCGTTGCATGTTGCATGTTGCACAACCTGGCCTTGAGACGCCAGGTGCCTTTTCTGCAGGCGGATGGGCCTGGAGATGGTCTTGTGGCAGCGGTGGAGCCTGTGGACAGTGAGAAAGAGGAAGCAGAGGATGAAGATGTGGACAACAGAAGTTCACTCATTCAACAGTACTTCCAATGACACACAGGTAAGACACTGTAGCTTCACTTTCCATTGCAGTTTTGTGTTAGACATTGGACATGGCAGCCTGATTTCCCTATGTCTATGGCCACTTACTGTACCCTTTGGCATCTCTATTTTTCAGATCCCTGTGCCTCACTCTGGCTCCTGGTGTGTTTACTGCTGCCCACTACAGGTCATTACCAATGCATATATAACTGTACATATGAATTGCAATGCTTACAGCTTGTTAAACGAATACATATTTAAATCAATTGACAGACTCCATACATGTAGTTGTTCCAAGGGTGTTTATTTAAGTGCTAATAAGTAGAGGGGGATGTGCAATGGGCTGGGGTGCTGTTGGAGGAATGTCCAGGATATAGTCCAGTCTATTTGTATCACAGGTGCATTGTCCAAGGGGGCATAGGAACTGGAGCAATGGCAGTTCATGGTGGACGGGATGACAGAATGGGACACAAGGGTGACAATCAGGAGAGTCTTATTTCCTGGTGGGGGTCTTGGCAATGTTCTCTGGCTGCTGCCTGGATCACAGGGACCGTTTGCGGGATGGTCCTCCTTCTGCAGGGGATGGGATGCTGGTGGCCTGTTGCTTCTGTGGCGGGCCTCCTGTCCACTAGCATCGGCAGAGGTGGAGGGCTGTTCTGCGGTGTGACTAGCATCAGGGGCCCGTTGGTGTGCCACTGACTCCCTCATTGTGTTGGCCATGTCAGCCAGCACCCCTCCAATGGTGACCAGGATGGTGTGGATGTGTTTGAGGTCCTCCCTGACCCCCAGGTACTGTCCATTCTGCATCCGCTGGGTCTCCTGCAACTTGTACAGCATCTGGCCCAAGGTCTCCTGTGAATGGTGGTATGCTCCCAGGATCCCTGCAAGTGCCTCATGGAGGGTGGGTTCCCTGGGCCTGTCCTCCCCCTGGCGCACTGCACTCCTCCCAGTTTCCCTGTTGTTCTGTACCTCTGTCCCCTGAACCGTGTGCCCACTTCCACTGACCTCAGGTCTCTGATTGTCTTGCGTTTGTGGGGTTTCATGGGGTCCCTGTAGTGGTGGACACACTGCTGATTGACGTGTCCTGGGGAAAGAGGGATGGGCCCGCTGGGTGGGTGCTGTGCTGGTGTGTCCTGAGGGGAGAGGCTCTATGGTGGGTTGGGACTGTGGTAGGGGAACCGACTGTCCAGAGGTCCCTGATGGGCCAGGTTGGTCATCATGATCCAGGCGTGCATTCATTACTGTGGGCCTATTCTGGGGGGACTGGATGTTTGTGGCACCTCATCTCCGGTGACGTTGAGTGAGGGTCCTGTGGGGATGTAAATGCAGTGTTATTGCGTGTGCCATCTTGTGCATGGATATGTTTCCCTCTATGGTTGTTAATAGCAAGGCACGTTTGGGTTGTGTGAGATGTTATTGGTTTGGCTAAGTGATTGTCACTAGTGTGCATGCTGTGGTGATGGGTGTCCATGCAGGTCTGTGATGGGTGTCCATGCATTGTTGTTGCATGCAGGGCTTGGTATTGGGATGGGTGTGTTGTTATAGTGGGGTATATGTGAGTTGGTGGAGTGATGGGGGTGAGGGTAGGGGTTGTTGTTTGTGATGGCATGCAGGCAGGGTGGGGGATATAGCAGTAAAGATTTGACTTACCAGAGTCCAGTTCTCCTGCGAGGCCCTCAGGATGCATGATCTCCAAGACTTGCTCCGCCCATGTTGTTAGTTGTGAGGGAGGAGGTGGGGGTCCACCGCCTGTCCTCTGTACGGCTACCTGGTGTCTTGCAACCACGGAACGCACCTTCCCCCATAGGTCGTTCCACCTCTTCCTGATGTCATCCCTTGTTCTGGGGTGCTGTCCTACAGCGTTGACCTTGTCCATGACTCTGCGCCATAGCACCATCTTCCTAGTAATGGACGTCTGCTGCACCTGTGATCCAAATAGCTGTGGCTCTACCCGGATGATTTCCCCCACCATGACCCTTAGCTCCTCCTCTGAGAACCTAGGGTGTCTTTGGGGTGCCATGGGTGTAGTGTGAGTGGTATGTGTGAGTGTGTGTGGGGTGATGTGTGCTATGAGGTTTGTGCTATGAAGTGCGTGGATGGTGTGTGGGTGATGGTGTTATGTGGCTCTTATTCAGTGAGGTGCTCCTGGCTTGTCTCTCTCTCAGTTAGTTATATTTTTTTCATTGTAAGGGGTTGTGGGTATTGTGGGTGGGTGTTTTATATTGGATTGGGTGTGTGGGTGTGGTGTGTGTATGTGTGTCAGATGTGTGTAGTTTGAATTGTCTAGTATGGTGTTGTTTTGTTGCTGTGTGTGTAGTTTGGGTTGTGGGTATTGTGGGTGGATGTTTTATATTGGATTGGGTGTGTGGGTGTGGTGTGTGTATGTGTGTCAGGTGTGTGTAGTTTGAATTGTCTAGTATGGTGTAGTTTTGTTGCTGTGTGTGTAGTTTGAGTGCGACGGTGTCTACCGCCAATGGTTTACCGCAGTTGAATGTCCGCTGCGGTGATTCGTGGGTCAAGATGCTGTGGGCGTATTTCTGTTGGCGTAACGGTGTGGGTTTTGGTACTGCCACTTTATCACTGGCATTTGGGCTGGCGGACTTGTGAGGGTGTCTGTATAGTGGCAGATTTCTCTGTGTGGGTCTTAATACCTGTTACGTATACTGCCGTGGTCACATTATGTTGGTGGCTGCCAGCACGCCGGTCGGCGGCATTTACCGCCAGGGTTGTAATGAGGGCCTCAGTCAAGTAAGAGGAATAATGACACTTGCCAAGATGGAAAGCAGTATTCATTAATGGATCTGGGTGAACTCGGAAATGAGGATAGTACTCAATCATTCGAATATAGCTTGAACCCCCTTTCTGCTCCTCCTCAGGCTGCCTGCTTATCAACTTTAGACAGTGTGACCATTGCTCATTTAAAAGGTTTATGATTCCTTTCTTGGAATGTGGCTGGACTTAGATCCAAAGTGATTAATCAGGAACGGCTGAGCTTCATTGACTCGTTTGACATTGTATGTTGCCAAGAGACATGGTTGCTTGATTGCCCTTCTATTAATGGGTATAGATCTTTTTGTTAACCTGCAGTGCCATATGCGGTTGGGAGGGGAAAGGGGGGACTTGCAGTTTTATAGTATATATAGAGTTAGGGAATTTTGTAATCAAGGAAGTTTTCTCAAATGCGTATTTTCAAATTGTGAAATAGTATGTCTAAAAACCCAAATAATAAAATTCAGCAATGGCAACAATGCCCCCATCCAGAACTGCACCCCTACTAATGTGCCAATCGAACAGGCAAAAGACAGGCAATGCCTCCTTTAAAAAAGGGCAAAACTGGTTAATACAATCTCCTACCTCTCCATTGATCTCCTTGATCCTACAGAAGCTTTTAAAAAGGTACAGACCCTATGACACACTTCACAAGTATTTAACAAAAGCGAAAAACAATGCATCCTAACACTTCCTAAAGCCTAAACATTTTAAAATAGTTTTCAGGAAAGTATTAAAGTGTAGTCTAAAAAAGGTACTAAAAAAAGATAAAATGCTTATTGTTTTCTCTGAATGATTGTCACAGACAAACTATTTCTGATGCTGTCATTTGGGCACCGAGGCCCGGAAAACTCAAAAGCCCCAACAGTCCTGAAACAAAAGAAAAGAGCCCTTTCCTGTCAGGACAGAGGGAAAGTAAGAAACATAATCAAGTGAGTAGCTTCAGGGGGGCATTTGGGGTGCTACAATACTCTCATAAATGCATTTTGTGCTAAATAGTTGGGTACAGGGGATTTCAGTCGGGTATGGTGCAGTGTGTGTCAGATTGCACCAGGAATGTTTACACACACAGACAAAAAAAACACACACACATTCTCCCTCTCCCTGTTTAGACTGACTTCAAAAATGTTGGTTATTTCACAAAATATTGTGCTTTAGCTCACTTAGTACCTCTATCAATCCACATTCCTCTCCCTTTCTGCTACCCCTTAAGCCCTTCTCGACCATCCTACTTGTCTTATAAAGTATTTTACATTATGTGGCAGCATGCTTGTTGCGAAATCCGAAGCACACCCCACCCAATATTACTGACCACCTATGCTTGTAAACAGTTCACATTCAACTTCATGTAGGTCATGATACCTTTTTATGGTTGTTTTGTGCAATTCACTTTCAAGCCTCTTGAAATGGCATTGGTCTAAAACTAAACATTTTGATCTTTCGCTTATCAGATTTCGTTATGCCTTCCGGGGTTACAAACAAATCTGACACATTTAAAACATTGCACATTTTACGTAGATAGAATAACCAAAGAATGGAGGACCCGCTGTCCAACTCCAAACTTTCCAAAATAATGTCCCTGTTTATCTTAGCCTCTCGATTGGACCAGATGCTGATCCATAGCAAAAGTGGTGCCAGTTTGATCAGATCACTAATATACAGAAATGTATGTTCCATGTGCAAAATGAAATGCGGACTCGAAGGTGGCAAATGCAGAATCCGTCTACAGATACAGTTTTCTTTGACCTGTAAGGCATCAATATTACTGTATCCCCAGATCCCAGCCCCATAAGGAGCAGTGGAGACACATTGAGTATTATAAATGTTAAGAATTGGGAAGGTGGTGCCCCTTCCGTCCCCCCAATGGTTAATTAAGGAATGCTCCAGCTGCTCTAATAGGCTTCAATCACATTGCCGAAGATAACCCCTAAGTAATTGAAATCACTCACCTGGGGTATGTCACCTGACCATTAACTTTGTCAAGGGTTTCTTTCTTTGGCCACAAGGCACTATATACTATTAGCTGTAGTTAGTGATCAAGATCAGTTTACTCATAAAGGTGCCAAAAACTTCAACAATTAACCGAAGGGTCCCTGGGGACCTTTCATTTAGTCATGTTTTCCATGCCAGCCTAATGTCTGGCACAATATGTGCTGCAGTCCAGATATGACATTTAACTTTCATGTTCTTAGATACACATGGGGCTTACAGGAAAGTTAAAAGTGCCAAATGGAGATTAACCAATTCTATCATGTTTAAGGGGTCAAAGCACAAGCACTGGGGACTAGACAGCACGGGGGGTGATAGGTGTGTGCACAATTTGCCTCATTCACTTCTATGTAGTTATGCAAATGTCTGAAAATTATTATGCAAAATTATGCAACACCCTAGTGAAAAAGAGTATTTGTTTCCTTTGCCACAGTTTTTAATTCAGTACTGGCAGGAGTAGTTTTATTCTATAGTTTTTTTCATCCAGATGCCTGTGTTTTTTAGGATGTAAGCCCATGGTTACATTGTAAAATGCCCAGGTATGAAGTGTGACAAATAGACCTGCTCAATGATTATTAATTAAGCAGGTCCTTTTTAGTCACACTCTGCAAATGGCTATGAACACAGGAAAGGTGGCATGCCAGGAATAGGAACACTCTACACATACATTCATATACCAAAACAGATTTTTTTTAACACCAGCCCATGTCCCATAAATGTTTCCAATTTGGGACGACAGCAGGAGGAGCATGCAGTGGTCCCCTTGGCCGGTTTCCTCTCCCTTGAGGCCACCTAGTACTATTCCCGAAGGGGATGTTGTTTCCATGTGTTGTTCCATGGAGATTGATCACTGCCATAATATCAGAATCAACAATATTGTGAACAAAAATATTGTGAACAAAAATATTGTTTTCCTATACTTATGATGGCAAGTACAAAAATATCAAAATAATATATTGACTTAACACCAAAATGGTTATAAACTTACAAAAATACATTTTTTAAAATATATACATACAGTGAAAATGTTGAACATCATACTATTGTAATATATATCATCAATATGTTAGTTACATAAATCTGACTAATATTTAATACTATATAAAAATATATATTTATATAAAGACACACACACATATAAATAAGTCTTTCTTCTGCGCCACTCTCCCACAAACATGTAGCAATTCAGGTATGGCTTGAAAAGACGGGCAGAGCACAGCCAAGTCATTCAGGAACACCTTTATTTATCCCTTCTCATCCATAGTGCAGGGAGACAGAGAGAGAAAGAGAGCGAGGGAGGGAGGGGTAACTCATGCCCTAAGGTAATTATAATTCGCATCCTCACCATGCACTGCTACTTACCCCACATCTTACATCGGTAATTACATTTTGTATCACCTCATTCATAATACAATTGCAACATTCCCAAAACTATGCATGGCGAGGGCGCGAGTCCTGAGATAAGTATAAGTTTAACTGTTGATTTGTTATGGTTTTGGGAATTTAAAATTTTAACCTAACTATAACAGCCCTGTAGCCTTTGTCTTTTTCAGTGAATATCAAAGGTATTTTTAATTCTATTTCCTCACTATATCGTCCCTGTAACCTTTGCTTTTTTCAGTGAATATATGTATATATATATGTGTGTGCGTGTGGTCATGTGTGTGTTCCCTTATCCCCTAACCCACCCACCACTAAATCCTAAAAATGCCCTTACCACGGAAAAGCCTTACCCACTACTAAACCCTAAAATAGCCTTCCCACCCAATACCTTTACACACCCTAAACCCAAATGCCCTTACCCACCCTAAACCCTACAAAACTCTTACTACCCAAATAATCCTACCCACGCTAAATTCTAACTATATATATATATAGATGAAAGATAGATAGATAGATAGATAGAGTTATTTCAAGTAATTATAACTTGTGCCCTAAGGCAACTATAATTCAAGTCCCTGCCATGGACAGCTTTCTCCTCAATAGATTTACTTCAAATATCATATTGATGTTATGAGTGATGTTATCAAAGATGTCATGAGTGTTGCATTATGTTGGGTAATTAGCAGTGCATGGCACGAGTTATAGTTACCCTAGTGCACGATTTATAGTTACTTGAAATAACTAACTATAGCTTCTGAATTTCTAATGGTTTTGTACATTTCAAATGTGAGCCTAGTATAACGTCCCTGTAGTGAGTGGGTGAGTCAGTGCCTTTACGGGTGAGTGAGTGGATGAATCACTAGGTTTTCACATAAGTATGTGGATGTGAGAGTGAGTAAAGGCATATGAGTGGTAAAGACTTGTGTGGTAAAGGCAATGCTTGGTAAAGGCATTGCGTGCTGAAGGATGCATAACAGCATTGCGTGTGAAAGACCATTTTGTAAAGGATGTTTCCCCATTAGTTCACCATCAATCAAAGAGAAACATTCATAGCAGATAGCAAAAAAAATCCTCTGGCCCAGGACAAAGCAAGACCAATTTACAGAACAGAATCCTAAGTAGGAAGCTAGAAATATGGAAGGGCCTGTGATTCTATCCGTTAAAATGAAGGTGACCTTTGCCACTTTGGTTTACAAAGAGATGAATATCAATGCCAGATAAGTCGCATCAAATAATTTTCCTGTCATGAGACAATCTGCTCAACCTTAGCTTGCTAACATATTCAAAAAGTATATCGAAAAATGACTATCGCCACAATTCCAAGAAGCAGAATCTTAAAGGAAACGGTCGCTCTTGCAAGTGACACTTTAAATTGAACTTCAGGTGCAAAAGATTAAACTGATTTTAGCTTCGACTTGTTCCAGACAATGGCTTAGATTGCCTGCTGCACACAACTCTAAATCTTCATGTGCCATTCTAGGTCACTGTTCTTATTGCCTTTTATTAGCATACATCCTTTCCTTACATTGTATAGTCAATATCCGCTCATCATGCACCCAGTCATACAAAGTAGGCAGCTGTTGTAGTTGATGAAGAGGAGTAGAGGAGCACATCTACGTGGTTCTGAGAGTTAGCCTCCCAAAAAGGATGCATTACCCTAATCCTTGCTAATATCAATCCTTGATAGATGGCATGTTTTTAATTCTCAAGCAAAGACATGTAAAGCACTTTAGGTATACATCAGAGCAATCTGTACGGTGTAGGAGGAAATACATTTATTCAGCTTTACGTAAGAGGTGGTGTCCTACAGGGCTTAATACAAAAACGAAATAAGGGATCTTTGTTCAGTCATAGAATACAGCCATTATTAGGGCACTGTGGATCCATGCACCTATGGGCACCAGCACCCCTGAACCTAATCCACTAATGACAGGTAGGCAAAGATGGTTTAAGGCATTGCAAAGTAAGCAATTACCCAGGGCTCCCAACTTACCAGGGGCCTCCTGGGAAATTGAACTTTACTTTTATTTCACTTATTTCCCTATCTTAACCTCTTTCCCTCTTGTCTGCCTACCTTTGTCTTTGACAGTGTTTCTATTCACAGTGTCATCTTAAGAATTTTTGAACCCTGGGGAAGATATATTTCAACTGTGTTTCCCTTTTACTGAAGGTTTAGCATATGATTAAGTATTGTTAGTATATTGTTAGCATAATACACGTTTTCTGAACAGCGGCCTCCAAAAACACATCTTGCAGTTCCCACTAATCCGTAAGGTGACACTGCAGATATTTCCCTGCCTCAAGTTCTAACAGAAACAGTTCAAGTTCAAGTTATATTTATTAGCATCGTTATTCAAAAACAATGCCAACTTTAAGATCATATCACATAATCCTGGCAATATAAAACACAAAACATTCTTCATGATATATAAAAATGCACAAAATATTATAAAACTATCCCAGCCTAATGATAATTAAGAAGATACATCTATGATAAAATATAAACAATAAAGGCTTTGGCCCTCATTACGAGCGGGTGGTTCTAGGACCGCAAGACTTGCGGTGGCGGTTGGACCGCCGCCAATGCGGTGGTCCTACAGCCACATTATGACCATGGTGAAAGCGCAATGGTCCAACCGCCGGCGCTGCCACCTTTTCGCTTGGCGAACGGCCTGGAGGTGTAGGCAGTCTTAATCCGCCAGGACAGCGCTGCTTACGATTCCTCTGTCCGCCAGCTTTTGCAGGGCCAGCGGCCGCAAGACTGAACTGGCGGTCTTCCAACCTAATGAGTTTGGTGGGCAGCCCCTGCCACCCACCAAACTCGTAATGAGGCCTAAGTCTTGAGGCCCTACAATCACAAATAGCCTAGTTATAGTGCCAGTGCAACAATATAAGAGAAGCATAGAAATGCAATCCGTGTTGTCTAACAGGGGGGGTTTTAACTGCAGTTTATAAACCCAATTATCTTAGAAGCTGGCTCCAAAGTACAATAAACCCTTTGTGCTCGTTTAGCTTATGCTTTCCTCCGCACACCTGTTTTTCCTGTTTTTTATTTTTTTATTTCTGTTTAATGCCCCTTAACAGAAAAATCGTGCTGAACATCTCTGAGCTTTGACCTCTTGCCTACTCAATTATTTTAGACATTTCTTTAAAAATTGGCCGCATAAATTTAGTACCCCTACAGGCCAGAGGAATTGAAGCCACTTAGCCAACTAATCACTGCATACCTACATGAAGAAATGTTCAAAAACCTAAAAATATGTTTCAAATACCTTATCCTTTGCGGCACGAGGCACACGTAGAAAACATGTTCAAGTGACTCCTGTTTATAACCACAAAGACAGCAAGATTGAAACTGTGGCTGATATGTCCAACAAGGGGCAATATCTTTAGTTTGAATCATACCAATATGAAATAGCATGAATTGATGTTTCAGAACTTGAGAAAAGGACACTGAAAGGTATTCCTGTGCCCGTAGAGTTTATATGTTGATAGTACAGACCAGGCATGCCGTCTCATAGCAAACGTGTATTTGTCTGTTAACTATGCGGTTAAACTCCTCTTTCCCCAAACTCATGGCCCATGCTTCTTGCAAACCTAATTCCTTGATAGCATCATTTAAATAGTGACCCAATGAGCCTTTAACATTACTACGCTGTTGTTCCTCGATTTCAAACCAGCATAGGTTGCTCATAAAGCCGTCCTCAGCCGCTCGAAGTCTCCAACAAACTTTAATGCAAGCACACTTACTCTGGAATGCATGGTTTTTCAACCCAAATTCCATATATACCTGAAATGGCGAAACTGAGTTTGGAATCTGAAACACTGTTTTATAAAACTTTGATTGAATTTGGTTAAAATTAACTTCTTCCTTGCCCAGCATAATCTCGGCTCCGTAAGTAACTATTGGCATTAAACGTGCAACCATTACATAGAGCAAGTAATTTAGTGAAGAACAACTCAGTTTTTGTTTAGTAGCTTGAACCCATGAGTCAGAAAGTGTGCTTTTGCTTGAGCGTCAGCAAGCTGAGGTTTAAAAGTCAGATGATGATCCCCTATGAGTCCTAGATATTTGTACAAAGAAACAACCTCCACCTGATTTCCTTTAATAAACCATGCCAATGATTTGTATTTCAAGTCAACCAGCTGCACTACCTTGGTTTTATTCAAATTTAATTCAAGACCTTGCTCATCCATATAACCAATAAGCACATTTATGTTACACTGCAGTCCGACTGGTGTTTCACTAAGTAATACCATATCGTCTGCATACTGTAACCATGCTATTGCTTCCATGGCCAACAGAAGCGGATGGCTAGATTCAAGTGAAAGAGCATTGGCCAAATCTGCAAGGTATATATTAAACAACGTTGGAGCTACCCTTGCGTGAGGCCGTTTGCAATTCGAACTCTATTAGTGACTTGACCACCCTCTCCAATTTGAACTTGCACCCAGGTATGCAAATATAGTTCAATAATTGCACTCAACATGCTGCTTGGCAAACCCCAACCTTTTAATTTTTCCCACAGTTGAGCTCCAGGAACACAATCAAAGGCCGTCTTGAGATCTATAAAACACGCAAATTACCATCTTTTCCTAAAACTGGCCTTAATGACTAACAAGGATAATGCTGTTAGATTTGTTAATGCCCCCATACCCACTCTTAAACCTGTCTGACTTTGTGGTATAAGATATTTCTCATTTAGCCTTACTGATAGTTGTTGCAAAAGACAGGAAGCATGAAGCTTCGCTTCTACATCAATCAAAGATATTAGCCTGTAGTTTAGAGGGGAAGCCGGATTACCGCTCTTGTTAAACGGATGGAAGATGTTACATTTCCATGCATCTGGCAGCTGCTTTATACAGTAAAGATTGTTTAAAAGAAGCACCAAATAAAAAGGGCTTTTGGAATTCCACTCTGTCCTGTGGCCCCATCCAATTTTAATTTCTTTATAATACCTGACAACTGATCAATATCCATAACCATAGAGCCATGTTCATTGTCGTAAAAAGGGGAGTCTGTGTTCAACTTCACTTTAAAGCTAAAATTGGTCAAATTTGAATTACGATCACTTATAGCCAGAGGATCTTCACCCTCTACCTTTGTAATTCTAGCAGAAATCTATTAGAGGTATATGAGAAAGTCCTTTCTAGCAGTTTTAAAATAAATATGCTTACAAAAAAATACTTTCTTGGAGCTAAATTTCACAAATCTAAATCAAATGAGCCATGTGTAACTCAGAGGCGAAATCAGTATGAATGGATGCACTATCTCTCAACCCTTTGGAATTCTATTACCCTAGATAGCTCAAAAACAGTCTTGACTAACACACTTGCTGCTAATGATGAATATGGTGCACCCTAAGTAAAACAAATAGAAGGGATATTATGAAAGCTACATCTTCTGGGTTGATGGGACCGACGAAATTCAAGTAGTAGTTTTAAAGGGAAACAACCCTTTTGTCTCACTTTCTTTTAACATAGGAGAAATTCTGTCATCATAGTCCCACTGCACATAGTTTGCTGAATAATATAGGATAAAAAGTTTTTCTTGATGCTTGCAAACAAGGATGAGATGATGGTTGACAATCCTGGATTACTGGCTGTGGAGGTATATACATGGGGTATAGTGGGGCTAGAGTGAAGCTCTCATTTAAAAAACATTATCACAATAGTCTTGGGATGGTTAAGGAGGTTTGTTTTGCCTCAGGTAAACGTCAAGAGCACTCCACAATTTCCTGGAAGAAAGTAGTGAGTGTGATTTCTGGAAAGAAGTGTTGTCAGTGCTTCCAACAAAGCAAAGCCAAGGCTACCATGTATTGTATGGAAATATTGAGAGATCATTTTCACACTGAAAGGACCAACTTAATTTCTATGGGCAGTATAAGATCAATTAATTGGAGATCTGTAGATTTCAGAATCGGTATAGTTGGGGATGCATAGACACCTAAGACAGCTTTAATGGCATCAAAGGAGATGAACGTCTTAAATAAATGTTACAATAATGATGCCATAGTGGACAAATGCGTTTACAATTAAATAGTATGTGTACTATGTCTCCAGACTAATTAGCAGGCAACAAAGATATGAGTCAGCTAACCTAACTTATGAAGTTTGATAGGAGTCCAAGAGGCATTGTGTATGATCCATATTCTCAACTGCAATAATGCTGTTGTCATTTTTATTCTTTTAAGGGGGAACTCCAAATGTTTGGGCAAGCTGTATGTGGAACATCATTTAAAGAGTGGGTTTGATTAAGGGTGATGCATATGTTAGTAGTTTTCCGAATGAGATGTGATTTGGGTGTCAAAAGAAAGTTATATTTTTTTGAGGCTGCATGTCCTGACTGTGTGAATTTTCCTAATAGGAATGGGAAGTATGGAGTGTGAATATTACCTAGTATCCACAATGCTCCTTTTATCTTGCGATATGTGTGAAAGTCCAAGTTAGTAAGCTTGTTTTTGAGTTGTAAATCAGCAATGGAAATTGGCTCAGGTAGCCAGGACCTTAACTAGCTTAATCCCCTTTGCTGCCAGCTTTTCCAAACTATTGCAGTACTTTCAATCTTGATAAGTTTGTTTAGCCACAGGGAGGTAGAATCTGATTTAGGTAATTCATTTTTGAATATTTTGTCTAAAGTACAAAGGACATAAATTGTGTTATGAATATTATCAAATGAGTGTCCTCTATTAAGGTAATTCATGTTGTGTATTGTGAACAGTGCCCACAAGGGGAGGGGTAAAGGCAGGACTCTTTCAATGGGGAGCAAGACAGGGATATTGAGATTATCTGAGAAAAAACACCATTGTCTAGTTAGAAAAGCTGATTGGCATGTTTGAAAGTCCGAAAGTCTGACCCCACAATCTTTTCTGATTTTTTTAGTGATATTCTTGCTTTCTTGTTTTTCCATGGGAAATCTGATACTAAGTTGTCTAGGGTTTTACATTAAAGAAACCATGAGATGATGTTAGTGATAGCATACTGGTTGAGAAGTTGATTAGTGGTGTTACGATTATTTTGATGGTTTTCAATCTGCCACACCAATTGATACATTTTGGTGACCATTGTAAGAGTTTCTTTTTTACTTTAGGTAAAGTCCTGCGTTCATTAAGTATCAGAGTATCCTTCATATCTCATCTGAAACAGATACCCAAATAGTCTAATGCTTTGCCATTTTAACCAAGTAGAGCAAAAAACTGAAGGAAAACATTGAAAATTGAGAGGAAATGTCTCAATTTTTCCTTTGTTAGCAGAGTAGCCAGATAATAAACATAGTCAGCTTTCACCTCCAAAATGTAGGACATTGCATAATCAGCCTCTTCAATAAAGATCAGCACATTATTAACATTGACGGCCACTTTTTGTGATCTATATTAGTCACGGGCATTTTTTATTTCTGCAAGTGGAATTGGAGAGTTTTGGCATCTCTGCGTTTCTCTTGTAGCAGGGAGTTCCCGCCAAAATCTGCTAATCGCCGCATGAAAGAATTGTTTTCTCGTTCGAGCAACACATTGACATGGGAACAATGTGAGGCTTCAAAATGCGAGCTGGAGAGCGTGAGCAAGATTTAGGCCCTCATTACAACCTCAGCGGTCTTTTAAAAAGACCGCCGAGGCTGCGGGAGCCAGAATATCGCCAGTGTCGGCGGTATTCCTGGCTCCCTATTATGACTTTTCAGCTGGGCCAGCGGACGGTAACAGTGTTACCGTCCGCTGGCATAGCAGAAAAGTCACATCAACATTGCTGCTGGCTCGTAATAGAACCGGCGGCAATGCTGATGTGCAGCGGGTGCAGAAGCAGCTATGCCTGGGGGCCAAGTGCATGGGCAGTGCAGGGGCCCCCAGGGGCACCCCAAGTCCCCCTTACCACTTGCCTTTCCATGGCGGTGTTTTCCACCGTGGCCAGGCTGGCGGTTGGGGACTCTTAATCCCCAGGGCAGCAGGTGCTTGCACCGCTTCCCTGGGGTTTATGCCTGCGGTATGGCTGTGGCCATTGCGCCACGGTCATAATTGCTGGCAGAACATAACCAGCCTATTGGCGGTGTTGCCTCCAGCTTACTGCCAGCCGCCAGGGTCATAACGAAGCCCTTACTGTCCTCTAGTTTGATTTCCTGTAGTTCGGAGCATTTCTGGCGAGAATTTACAAATGTGAGTCGTCTACAGCGGGTGCAGTCAGAGAGCTTGCTCCCGCCCTTGGCATTCACAATTTTCTTATCAATGTATAATGTTATTGCCAATGTTGCAGTGATATCAAAGATGTCATACAAGATCTCATCAATGACATAATATGTAGAGTAAATAGCTGTGCATGGTGAAAGCGCAAGTTATAGTTACCTTTGGGTGCGGGTTATGTTTACTTGAAAGAATTCTAACTATAACTGCTGAATTTCTATTGTTTTGTACAAGTAAATTCAGAACCCAACTATAACATCCCTGTAACCCTTGTTTTTTCAGTGAATTTCTATGGTTTCCTAACATAAAGTAATTTTAATTACTATACCTTATTCCAACCCCTGCAGGCCGTGCACGGTGGGGGTTGGTCGCAAGGCCTGGCCTTGCAGCCCTTATAACCACCCAACCCCGTGCCATGTATGGCCTTTGGCCGTGCACAGCACAGGTTGGCTACAGGGCCTTTATCTGTCAGTGGATGTGTGAGTGGGTGCGCGAGTGTCTGAGTGGGTCTGAAAGTGGGTGTGTATAATTTACACCTAAAAGACACCTATATCACCCCTTGGGGTCAGGGTACGTTCACCTTAAGAATCACCAGGCCACTTTTCTTGGAACATTTTGGGTATTTTTTTATTTAAGGGCTTAGAGTGGAGGCGGGGCAGTTTATGTTTAAAGGGGTGGGGAAAGGTTTAAGGAAAGTTGGGAAGAGGGAGGAGAGGAGAGGAGGAAGGATCAGAAGAGGACACAGTGAGGTAAATGAGGTTGGGGCAGGGTTGTTGGGTAGTTTTTAGCAGTAGGGTGGATTTAAGGCTCAGGGTGGGTGGGGGCTTGTCGGGGTACTTTTTTTAGGGGCAGGATTGGAGAGGAGGGGGTATTATTTTTAAGTTTCATGGAGGGTGGGGGTTCAGAGTAATTTAGTTATTAGGGCCGGGCGGAGGATAGTTTTTTTTAGTGCTAAGGGTGGGAGGGGGGTCAGGGTAGTTTACTTATTAGGGGAAGGTTTTAGTGCTCAGGGCAGGTGGGGTGTGTCGGGGTAGTTTAGGGTTTAGGGGCAGGTGTAGTTTTATTTAGGGTTCAGGGCGTGTGGGGGGTTTGGGTAGTTTAGTTTTATGGGGCAAGGGTGTGGGGTCAGGGTAGTTTTTCTTACCATTCAAGCCGGTGGGGGGGTCGGGGTACTTTAGTTTATAGGGGCGGGGTGGGGGGTTTAGTGTTTTTTTTTAGGGCTCAGGGCGGGTGGGGGTGTCAGGGTAGTTTAGTTTTATCGGGCGGGGATGGGGGGGGTTGGGGTAGTTTTTTTTTAGGGTTCAGGCCGGGTGGGGGGTCGGGGTACTTTAGTTTATAGGGGCAGGGGAGGCAGGATAGTTTTTCTTTAGGGCTCAGGGCGGGTGGGGGTGTCGGGTAGTTTAGTTTTATGGGGCAGGGGTGGGGGTTGGCAAGTTTTTTTTTAGGGTTCTGACCGGGTGGGGGTCTGGGTACTTTAGTGTATAAGAGTAGGGGTGGGGGGTTGGGATAGTATTATTTTTAGGGCTCAGAGTAGTTTAGACATTGGGGGTGGGGGTAGTCTTGGGCCTCAGGGCAGGTTGGGGGGTTGCATTACAGAACCAGGCATGCCGTTTTGCATGCTGTTTCCACACATGTCTTTACTAGACATGCTTTTACAAACTGGTGACCACCAGTAGGTAATATGTAAATATATAAATATATAGGTATAGGTAGAAGTTATGGAGAATAGTGGGTCCGAGACGGATCAGAGTGAAGGTGAAGGATTGAGTACTAGTGTAAAAAAGACCACTTTTTTAGATGAAATGAAGTTGGTGTACCTGGACGAAAAGACACCAAAGACTGGAGGAAGAGGCAGAGGCCGAGGATGGGGAAGAACAGAGGAAACAAAAGATATTGAAAAATGAGAAGGAGTACAAGAAAGAGGAAAAGATTAAGGGCCTGATTACAACTTTGGCAGAGGGGGTTAATCCGTCCCAAATGTGACGGATTTCCCGCCCACCGTATTACGAGTCCATTATATCCTATGGAACTCGTAATACGGTGGGCGGGATATCTGTCATATTTGGGATGGATTAACCCCCTCCGCCAAAGTTGTAATCAGGCCCTATATGTTACGCAGCAAGAGAAAATGAAGGAGGCAAAGGAGGAGAATTTGATTGTGAATTTGTCAAGATGTCAATTAACGAATACTGAAGTAAGTGTCTCACAGAAAGGTCTAAGCTTCTGCCCAGAAAAACATCAAGATTTTGTGCAAATGAGGATCGATTTATATAAATTTGTGCGGAAGCTTAAACTGGCTAAATACTTTTCAAAAGTGAAGAATATTAATACAACAAGACAAATGGAAGAGAGCTGGAAATCGAACATGACAATTGAACAAAAATATGATTTAAAAACAGCTAATGACTTATTGCACAACTTGGAGGATGAAACGATGACGGAAACACAAGTATTATCTACATAGGGGATTGATTGTGAACAACGGGAGATTACAAAGTTCAAACTTAAATCTAAATTCTGTCCAGTCCTGACACCAGGAAATTAGATCGATATGTTTCATGATCTAGTTGTTATGGACTTGGAGAAAATCCAATATGATTGAAATAAAAAAGAACAAGAAAATTTGACGAAAGAACAACAAGAAGCTTTAAAGGAATTGATGGTAAATCAGGAGATAGAGATAAAACTGGCAGATAAGGGAGAAAACATTGTGATTTGGGACAAAAATGACTATCTAGAAGAGGCCTTGGGGGGAAGAAAACAAACATTACATGGAGAAGGTTTTAGTCTGGTTAAGATACATAGATGACCTATTCATAATTTGGAATGGTACTGAAGATATGTTTGTTGAGTTTTTCAACAAATTAAATAATAATAACACAGGACTCCAGTTTACATACAAAATGAGTAAGGTCTCTATAGAATTTCTAGATGTCAAGGTGTACATTGAAGAGAACATACTGCAAACAACATTGTACCGTAAACCAACAGCCACAAATAGTATCCTACATGGATCAAGCTTCCACCCTAAATCACTCCTCAAAAGTATCCCATATCCCATATGGGGAGCTTATTAGGATAAAGAGAAACTGCTCCAAAGTAGATGAAATGGAGGTGCAGTTCGAAGAAATGGAACTAAGGTTTTTAGCAAGAGGATACAAGATCAGAGATGTAAAACAAGGAAAACAAAAAGCAAGACAAAAAACTAGAAAACAGACTTTGGTGTAAGTGGTAGATCAAAGAACAGTGGAGGAAGATGATAAGATACGTTTGATCTTGGATTATAGTAAGGAAAATGCACAAATTCTAAATGTCCTAAATAGACACTGGCATTTGATTAAAAAAGATATGGATGTTGGTCTAACAGTGGGAGAACGTCCCTATGTAACGTATAGGTAAGTACCATCTTTGAAAGATAAGCTAGTGAAAAGTCATTTTGAATCACCATCTGTGTCCAATTGGCTAACAACTTCACAAAGGTTTTTTTTCTGGGGTAACAAATGCAAAGCATGCAAAATTAGTAGCAACAGAAAGAAAATAGAGGACTCTCATGGCAGAGGGTATACAATTGATGAAAGGATCACATGTGATACTACATTTGTAGTGTATGTGATAGAATGTCTCTGTGGCTTGAGATATGTGGCCGGTAATATTTGCTCCTTAAAAAAACAAATTCTAGAACACATAAGGGCAGTACAAAATGGTGACAGTAACTATGCAATGACTAAACATTTGAAAAACCATGTGCGAGCTGATTAGCTACATATGAGATTTTTGGGTATAGCGGTGATGAAAAAACATGAAAGAGGAGGTGATAGAGTACAACAGTTAAGACGCCTAGAATCAAGGCTTATAATCAGATTAAAAACTGAGACCCCATATGGGATCTATGGGGATGAAGAACTATATTGCCACCTGTAACTTCTCTTAGAAACCTAAACTCCTGAACATTCATGTTTGGTCTTGGGTCACTGTGATGGGGCTTTCGACATATATAGAATTGTGTGAGATTATCACTTTAAAAAAATGTCTAATTTAAAAAAAAAATGCTTAATATCATACTGAATGTGAAGAAAGTTCAGACAGAAAAGAAGGCACCGTTCAATAAGGAGAAATCCCTCTGTAAGCATCAGATTGCCAGAAGACTATCTTAATTGTCTATCTGAGACATAACCTTTAAAATGAGAAAATGGCAATAGTTTTTCTTCCGTCTCCTTCTATCCTTATATATTTTTTCTCTCCTCCTCCTTACTATGTTTCTTTTCCCACCTCCTCTTTCGCTTTAATCAATGCTGTTTGAGTTTCCAAAAATTTTATATTGTGTGTGTGTAAATAAGAGAATGTCAAAATATTTGGTTTTAATATTTGTTATATATATATTTAGTTTTGTTTAATCATTGTGGCGTGTGGGATTTGAAATAAGTTATAATTTGTTTTCACTGTGTAGTTGTATATAATGGTGAAAGTTGGTGTGACTACATATAGCATAATGCCCCATAATGGCATGTAATAGGAGAAACTATAAATTAAGCTGTAAATGGATCACTTACCCACCGTGATCAAGACCTTGGTGGTTGAAACGCGTTGGTGGTGTTTGGGTTTCTCGTATCTGTTGCAAGAATAAACATCAAACACAAGGATTCCTGTGTGTGCTGTGTATGACTTTGTGTCATTTGGTGGAAAATTGTTTACAGGGCTGGCCCCTCCCTGACACGAGCACCGACTTAATGGAGTGCGCCCAGACAGGGGCCATCTGGAGAGAAGGATTTTCTGTGAATAATCAAGTAAGTTAAAGAGTCAAAGAACTTCTGGATAAGTTTGTTGTCTGATGAAGAGCATGCACCAGTATTTTTTTTCACCTTGTCTTTTTCTTACATCTTTCAATTTAATTGTGGGTGGCTTGGAGTTAATGTGGGGGCCTATTTTACATTACAGATTTATGCTTTTTGCGGGAAAACTGCGCAAACGCGAATGCCCTTTCCACAGCGCCAGCCGGGCACCATAGTTAAGGAATGGCATGAGCCGGCACTAAGCCTGGGCTACCGTCAGAAAAAAAGACGGTAGCCGGGTGGGGGTGGTGGTTGAGCATCAATCAATGATGTTAGGCTGATGGAGGCAAAACAAATGCCTCTAGCCAGCCTATCATCATTTCCTGACACACAATCATCCATAACACGTGTCTCCTGTCTTATAAAAGACAGGAGTCATGCCCACCAACCCAGTGGCATACCACCCCAATGGCTAGCACAGTGGACAAGTGTCCCCTGGGTATGGCCATTGCACCCAGTGCCATGAGGGGACCCCATGTAAGGGCCCGCCAATGGCACTTGGAAAAGATTTTTAAAAATACTTACTTATACTTACCCTACTTACCTGAGATGGGGTTCCCCGTCCTCTGGTGTCCTTCTGGTGTGTGTGGGGGTGTTCCTGGTGCTTGGGGTGGGCACCTGTGGTTCCATTCCATGGCCTTTAGCCATGGAAATGGGTCCACAGGTCCCCTAACGCCTGGTCTGACCAAAGCGTTAAATAATGGTGCTAAGCTTGCTTAACACCATTATTTAGGTCTGCCTCCCACCCGTGCGTTATTTTAGCACGGGGGATAAATATGGCAGTATGGGGATTGCACCATTTTTTGGATGGGTATGCCTACCTTGCATCTCATTAACGCAAGGTGGGTTTACGTATCCCAAAAATTGCTTTAACTCCAATATTTTGACGTTTGATGTGTCTAGCGTCAAAATATAAATATGGAGTTAAGTTTGCACTGAATTTGCGTTAAAAAAATGACACAAATTCAGTGCAAACAGAGTATAAATATGCCCCTTAACCTTTTAGTTTTTTTCCTAAGGGAAAAGGTTTGCACATTTTTCAAAGGCCTGTGGGCCTGGATTTGAAGTGTTTTTTCTCCATTTTCCTGCGTATTGTGGGGAGTGCGAGAAGCACAATGTGCATTTTCCTTCCATTGTGCGAAACTCTGCAGAGTCTCGCTGAATTTTTATGTAACTCTACATGATGCTGCCAAGTGAACGTCTGCAAATTCCACCAAGGCCTAATTCATATTCGAAGTGGATTCCTTTAGTGACCTTATTAGAGCTTAATAATAATAATAGGTAAAAATAAGAGAGGCCAAGGAGGCAAACCTATCTTATGCCTTGTTTTAGTTTTAAGGACTTTGAGAGAGAACCATTTATTCACACTGATGCTTCAGGATTAAGATAAAGAGCTACAACCAATCTAATGAACTAGTCCATGGGGTTGAATTTATGTAGAGTGATTCTAAGAACAGTCTATTAACCTCTATCAAAGGCCTTTTCTGCATCCAAGGCTATAGCTGCTGCAGGAGAGTTAGGTGCTTTAGCTTTATCAAGGATGTGACAGAAGGATTTTATGTTGCTGCATGCTAATCTTCCTTTGGGAAAACCAGTTTGAGTTGGATGGACTAATAAATTGAGAACTTTTTCCAATCTGATATCAAGCACTTTGGCATATATTTTGCAATTGATATTTATAAGTGAGATTTGCTGATAATTCTTAATTTCTAAGGACTCTTTAACTTCTTCTGTATTAAGACTATTGCCACAACAGAGGCAGAACCCTAAATACTTCCATTTTGGTGAAATAAAGAAGAGTTTGTACAGTGGTGTTAGAAGAGATGAGGCATACGTTTTGTAAAATTTACCCATAAAACCATCTGGGCCAGGCATTTTTCCTAGTTTTAAGTTTAGGATAGCTTTTAGTATTTCAACTAGAGAGATGGATGTGGTGAGGGTATGAGAGTGAGAGTTTATTAAGGGAATCTTCATAGCTTTTAATGTCAATGGCTTTATCAGGTTGATACGGATTTTCATAGAAGTTTCTGAATTCCTCTAGAATTTCTTTAGAGAAGGAATGTTTAAAACAATGTGGCCCCTTAAGTATGACATGATCAAATTGTTCCTCTCCAAATTTTAAATAGTTAGCTAGATATATTCTGGCTTTGCTTTTTCCAATCATTTGTTCTGCTTTTCTCACTGAAACCCACGTATGCTCTCTATTACTTAGGATTTTGTTGACTTTGTATTTAAGGTTCTTCAATTCAGAGAGGAATGCAGAGCCTTTAGTGTGATTGAGTGTGAATTCTAGATCTTTAATTAGCAAATCTAATTTGTTTAAGTGATTTTGATCCTCCTTGTTTTTGGTAGCCATCTGATTAATCATGCCATCTCTAATGGTGACTTTAAGAACGTTCATGAAAGTTTCGGGCAGTGTATCCCCTATGTTGTTATTTATATAATTATTTATATCCTCCTGTATTGCCTGTATCAAATCCTCATTATTAGCAATGAAATCATTCATTCGCCATTGTTTATCTTCTACTAAAAGATCATTAATTCTTGACTATTAATCTTGCTGTTGTAAATAAAATATATAGTCACTGGTTGGGCTACGACTTCTCCAACCATTTATCAATTTGTGTAGTTTGCAGGGGTTCAGTAGTGAGGCATGAAATTTAGGGGGCCTGAATTTCACATTTGATAACTGGTCTAGAGTCCCATCCTTTTGGACATTAAAGTTCCCTCATAATAATTTATTATAGTCACCTACAGAAGAATGGTATTCCCTTGAAGTCTATGACAATAATATTTTTTTTTCTTTTGCTTTAAACTTTGTGTCTCCAATGATAGCAATTTCATTAGAGTGACCATAGCAATATGTGTTGTGAGGACAGTATACCATAAAGTACAGGTAATGGATTTGTGGCCTGGAATCAGTCCTGACAGGAAGAGATGGGGAAATAGATGTGTAAGTAAAGGAAAGTAGTAGTAAGGAGAAAATAAAAACAAATACTAAGCCAGATGAATCACAATTCTCCCTATTCACCTATTGAGAGCCCAGAGGCCCTCCAACTGATCCTTTGCTAACAACATGGAGTGTTTAAACACCACACGTAGACCCTGAACAGTAAAAATCATAATAAACTGTAATCAGATGTCAACCTGTTAAAACATTGAAACATATAGCAACATCAAAATGGGTAGACCTCCCCCATAGAACTGGAGCAACAACCACAATTGATGGAAGAAAAGCATAGAGGGGCAGGTCAACAGAGATATGTGAACTTTGAAATTATTACTGGAGCAACCTACTAAGGTCACCCAATAAGCACAATGGATACCCCAGACAACAATAGCTTAGGATGAATCAGGTAAAACAAAGCATCATCCCATAAACAACAGATGCTGTATCTATAATATAAATTGTAGTAGAACATGGGGCACAGCCCCTCAGAGACTAAGATGTTGTTGTAGAAACAAAGCACCTAGCGACACCTAGTTTGTCAATACTTACAACAGTATACATAAGGTTTGGAATAGCACAGGCATCTGAAGCCAATGGATAGAGGAGCAGCTGTAGAAACTATTGGTTACTGATCCATCTCTGAGTGCCTTATTCCTGATAAAAACTTCTGAAGGTCACTTGGATCATTCAAGAGTTGCAGCTTGTAATTGAAGGTAATTTTGAAGGGGGATGGGCCCACAAAATAACAATGAGGGATTGAGAGATCCCGTAGATGCTTCCATAGGTTGAGAATGCCTTTCCTGCACTGTATTGTGTCCTTGGCAAAGTCTTAAGTGATATGATGTTTGCTCTCTACCTGATTTTGTATTGGTGTTTTTCATATATTGAACAATTTCTTCAGCATCTCAGAGGCCTGACAATCATGGCTCTTGTGTATTTCATGGTTTTGAGTGAATCCTTGAGCTTTACCCAAAGGAACTCTGTGTGCTCTCAATTTCAAAGTCTTTATTGAAGGATATGATTACTGTATGAGGGATCCAAGATTTGATCAACTCCTCACTAAAAATTTGTTGTATTCTCCTCTCCTTCTGGGAGATGGAATATTCTTAGATTGTCACTGCAAATCTGATATTCCAAGTGTGTGATGTCCAATCCAGTCTCGACCCTGCTAAGTGGCCAAGACATGCCAGACATGGGTCCCTTGCTCGCTGTGCCACTTGATTTATGCTAGCCTGACTGATGAGAGGTGAAACCCCAAAAGCAGTCCTAGGATGATTGTTTCCAGTCCAGGAAGGACTTGGCTAGGCAGTTCAGGCTGGAAGGTTCCCAAGGGAAGCAGGGCTAAGATTGATTTGCATATGGCTGGGTCCAAACTGGGATGGCATTGGGGCAAATAAATGATGGATTGAACCCAGATCTGTGTCTGAAGATGAGTGTTTGAAAAGTGTCAGCACTCCGTCCATCATCTCTTTGTGTGTTGATATGTTCGCCCTAAGTGGCCATGGTATGCCCAGACGTGGGTCCCTTGCTCACTGTGCCACTGGATTCACGCTAGCCTGGCTGACGAGGGGTGATACCCCGAAACCAGTCCCAGGATGCTTGTTTCCGATCCAGGTGCGAACCGGGCCTGGCAGCTCGGGCAGGACTGTTCCCATGGGGATCAGGGTTAAGAGTGATTTGCACAGGCTGGGTCCAAACTGGGGTGGCATGGTGAGCAAAAGAGCGATGGATTCAACCTAGGTCTGTGAGTGGGGGTGAGTATTTGAAACATTTCTGCACTCCGTCCATCACCCTTTTGGTTTGCAATTTATTGCCATTTGAGTACTACATAAATACTTTACACACTGCCTCTAAGTTAAGGCTGACTGCATTTGTGCCAAGCCACTAGAGGGTTAAGCATGGGTTTATTTAATTACTTTTGTGGTTCATGCTGACAAGGACTGTGCTTATTATTTGTGTTGGACTTCCACCCTATTCAAATAATAACCCAATATCCTAAAGGTATATTTTAAGATATTTTGTCATTGTCTAAAAGTTTTTTTTATCAGTATACCGAATTGTGAAAGTAATTGTTATAGTTGTGATCCTTTTCTATTTTATAATTTATGGAGTCCTGTGGAGTTCCAAACCAAATATAATACATTTTAAAGTTTCAGTTATGACACACTGTAGTAAGTAAACAAAGGTGACAGAATGCTATAATAGGAATCCAATAAGATCCACTGTAGTCACATTTCAGACCTGACTGCATGCTGTAACAGGAAACAAACAAGATATACTGCTGTGAGGCTTCAGACCTGGATGCGTGCTTTAACAGGAAACAAGCAAGATACACTGTTGTCATTCTTCAGACCAGTATGTGTGCTGTAACAGGAAACAAACAAGATACTTTGTTGTCATACTTCAGATCTGAATGTGTGCTGTAACAGGAAACAAACAAGATACACTGGTGTTGTATATCAGACCTGGATGTGAGCTGTAACAGGAAACAAACAGGATACATTGTTGTCTTTCTTCAGATCTGGATGTGTGTTGGAATGGGAAGCAAACAAGATACACTGTAGTTCATACTCCAGACCTAGATGCCTGCTGTAACTGGACACATACAAGATACACTGTAGTCATACTTCAGGCTTGAATGTATCCTGTAATAGGAAACAAACATGAAACACTGTTGTCATGCTTCAGATCTGGATGTGTGCTGTAACAGAAAACAAACAAGATTCACATTTTCCTTACTTCATACCTGGATGAGGGCTGTAACAAGGACACAAACAAGATACAACAGTTTCATACTTCTGACCTGGAAGTGTGCTGTAAGAGGAAACAGATACACAGGTGTCATTTCTCAGACCGGATTTTGTCTGACTGGTTTTCAGTTATTTTAATTCTTTAATACCTGCCACAGAGTGGCTGGATACCCTCAAGGATGGTTAACATGTGTCTGGCCTGCAAACCTGGATGTGCTCCAGTAAAAATGCCTTAAGCCAACCATCTGCCTATGCAAGCACCAATGTTTGTTGTAACCCCATAAGAATGTTTTACAGAGATCAATGCTTGTTTACAGAGACCAATGCTTGTTGGGACCAATGTTTGTTTAACACCAATGCTTGTTTAGAATACATGTTGCTCAAGGCTCTAGCACGCCTATGACTCAGACTGGGTGTGGCCAGATGCAGCAGGTATTTAAGCCACACCTGGCCTGAGTGAATTGCTTGCTGTAAAGGTCACCGGCTGCAGAGGGGTCTCTGCTTCTCCACATTTGATCTTCACATTCAGTCCTGTAACTTGGATGCTGCTTTTGGGGAGAGGAAGAGATCGAGGATATTAACTACTAAAAGGCAGTAACGCACTATGAGTGCTCGAAAGACATTTGTTTGTGAAAACCTGACATTTGCTGATTTAATATTCGACAGTCAGATGTTTCGGAGCGTGATGCACTTAAGAAGGCACATCATTGGCGTTTAAGGTCACTGGGATAATCACCGCTTGTCGCGTAATAACGCTTATCGTTGTTGCTTACTATATATCGCAGAAAGGAAATTCTTTTACACAATTATTATAAAAAAAATTCTTGCGAATACATTTGTTATCGCTAAGTTTAATATGAAATTTGCATAATTCTAAATTAATGCTGGTGATATGGAGCATTCTGTGTATGGCCTGAATGTTTGTCATTGCTATGCTCAACTTATGCTGTGATGTAACAATGATAACCTGATCGCTTGGGTTTTTGACATTAACGCTATGTTCCCAGAATGATGCAAACATTTCACTGTGATCTTTTGATATTAACCCTATGTTCCCAGAGTGATACAAACCTTGTATTGTGATCTTTTGATATTAACCCTATGTTCCCAGAGTGATGCAAACTTTGCACCATGATCTTTTGATATTAACCCTATGTTTTTAGTGTGATCAAAAACACTAAATTGTGTTCCTTGGAAATCTAAGAACATTGCTGGTAATTAACCCATGAATGTCTTCAAACCCTAATTACCTGAGAATCTGTTGTCATTATTTGTTATTTATTTGAATGTCTATGAAGTCAGGTGTGTCACTATCTTGGGAAACCTCAGCAAGGTGAATCAAGCAAGGTATCCATAGAACTTCAAAAACATTTAGGTAGGTGTTAATTGAGGTGACGTGGGACCAATTGGGGATCACATTGGGAGGTTCTTATTTAATTACAGGTAATCCACATAATTTCCTGAAAATTCCTAGAGAGAGATGGTGAGCCATCTAAAGCAGGAAAGGGGACCCTAACAAGTACACCCTAGCTTGCACATAGTAGTTAGAGACTAGTATGTACATGGGTTATGAGTAATGAGTTGACTATGTGTAATTTATCATAGGGAATTCCGGCTCTTCGAGAACCATCACTCTTAGTTTAAATCCGGACCTGCAGCTCCAGTGTCTCTCTTGCTCCCTCTTTATCCATCCCCTTTCCCCCAGGACTTTCTGGTGCCAATCACGTGTATTTAAGTGGGAGGCAAGCAACGTCTAGGAGGAATTGGGAATAAGCAAGTTGGTCAGCATTGTGTCTTCGTGGCACAAATAGGTTAATACTTGGCAACGTGCTATAAACACATCAATAACATATTTGTTGACAATAGATTATCTGCCAGTAGATAAAATGTCTGTAAATAACTAGTTTGTTGGAAGAGGATGTGGAAGCCCCACTCGGGCAACAAGCACAATCCTTTCCAGGGTGAACACAATAGTCACTAAATTAACCTGCTCTTAACCCCCCGGCATCTTGGCACAAAGCAGTCAGGCTTAACTTTGAAGCCAAGTGTAAACTATCAACGCAGCACCCAAACAGTAATAAAGTAAAGACACAACCCAAGAAAAATCTCAAAGCAATTTAGAGAAATATAGCACATTTTAATTTTAATAAGTAAAATGATACCAAGAATGACAAAAATCTAATCAGGTAGACTGGAGATATTCAGTTTTAAAGTTTTAGGTAGATATAGCCCCTAAAAGCATAAAGTGCCACTAACAGTCATCTGGTTGTCGTTCATCATGGTGAAATCATAAAATTCCCCCATGGGAAAACCAACCGATCACTTCACATTCACACAGTCAATGAATCTCTCTGTTGATCAGCCTGAAGACAAAGGAATCAAAGGTGCATATTTTTAATAAAATCCCAAATAAAAACCCACATCACACAATAACAAGATCAACACATCAATACTAAAACCATCTATAAAACCAAATAAAATTCAATAAAAGGGAGACAAAAAAAAGAAATATATAATAGTCTATGAACTGAGACCGTCCCAATTCAGGTAGGTATAGGCCTATCGACAATTATCAGCAGTCCTTATTCGATGAGGGCCTCCTCCTATGGGTCCAGTAAGAATAAAGCGTCAATCATGGGCAGCAGGTCTCAGCTAAGCGACCCTTTCCGCAGCTGCAAAAAGCCCAAAACCTCATGGTTCCACCTTTTGTTGGCGAGAAGTGCACTCTGATGCCAGCCAAAGTTCCAGCACATGGGAAGAATCCTCTTGGGGATCAGGGACTCAGTGAGGACTCAAGAAGTCCCAGATGCAACTCCAGACAGCTATAATTGCAGCAGATTTGCTGGGCAGTTGCACGGAGGCCTCTGGAGCTGTTTGTGCTCCCATAGCTCAGACAAGAGGTCAGCCACCTGACACTTGGAGTAACTCAGGTAGCCTCGGATAATGGTAGTAGGTCCGGCCTTCCTTCTCAGAGGGCAGAGCAGTCTTCAAGCAGCAGGGCAGCCCTCAGGGGTGAAGGCAGTCCTCAAGCAGTAGGGTAGTCCTCAGTTAGCAGCAGATCCACATTCCTGGGAACATGGAAGACCTCAAGCAGCAGGGGAGTCCTCTGGGGAGCAAGGCAGTCCTTTTTTAATGTCCACAGCTCCAGGGGTGCAATGAATAGTGGGACTGGAGGTCCAATATCTATACTTGGCTGCAGTTTGTGAAGTAATTCCCTGTACTACTCCAACATCTGGAGTCAAGGCTTACAGAAGTCTGTGGTGATAGAAGATTGGTGTCAGGTTCCTTGGTGTGTGCAGGAGGCAAAACGCTTTGAACTGTAAGTGGGGAGGGCACAGCTTTGCCAACAGCCGTCCTGGCAGGATTGTAAATCCAGACCACACCTAACGCCCTCTGTGTCACTGTCCGGAAGGAATTCACAAACCCCAATGGTAGAGCCAATCACAATCATGTGAACCAGAAGACTGGCAAAAAGCACAAATGGTTAGGACACGAAAATGCCAACTTTCTAAACATTTTGACTTAAAATCCAACTTTACTATTTACAGAGGATTTTAAATGACAATTTATTCAGCAGCATAGCGCCATCTGTTCCCAATCAAATGTTATCACCTATTAAATGGAATGAGGTAACCACCTATTAGTCAATAGGAGAGCTAGACCTTACAGTAGTGAAAAACTAATTTAGTTTTTCAGTACCAGGATATGTAAAGTTTAAACCCATGTGTCTTACTTTTTAATATAATGCACCCTTCCCTAAAAACCTTTAGGGCCCATCTTAGGGGTGACTCATAGGTTTTAAAAAGGAAGGTTTAGGCTTGGCAAAAGGTTTATTTTGTCAAGTTGAAAGGGCAGTTTAAAGCCACACTACTTGCTGCAGTGGCAGGCCAGAGGCAAGTTTTAAAAAGCTACTTCATAGGGTCACTGATGTAATCCCACTTGTAGCATTTAATTCACAAGCTCTGGGTACATGTAATAGCATATACTAGAGTTTACACGTAAATTGAATGTGCCAATCAGGTATACACCATTTGTAGAGTATTTTACGGAGTGACCACAAGCTCATTACCACTGGTAGGCATTAAAAAGTGCACAAACACCTAATGCCAACAAAAATTGTTTCAGCAACAGAAAGTG
The DNA here is from genome assembly GCF_031143425.1 of Pleurodeles waltl. Classification (NCBI taxonomy): domain Eukaryota; kingdom Metazoa; phylum Chordata; class Amphibia; order Caudata; family Salamandridae; genus Pleurodeles; species Pleurodeles waltl. The sequence goes on from NC_090448.1 coordinate 1,131,963,003, forward strand.
CACATCTGGGGGAGACCCTACGAAAAGGGCCAATCCCAACAGTGCCCATGTTAAATAGTTGGAACAAAAGTGGTATACACAAGTTCTACATTACAAGGATCTTTATAAGCTGGGGATGTTTATTTCATGACTGCTAAGAATTTCGATTAATTGTAGATTGTAGAAGTATATAGAAAGTAAGGGTGTCCTACTTACAAGTGGCTTATTTCACACTGATGTTATAAGCATGGCTCAAGCATTGTAGTTCACCGTGCTCATCTTAGGAATGAGTATAGTGTTTTTTACTATGAAGAGTTGCCCATAGGTCCTCACAGAATGTATATTTTCAGTATCAAATATTTACTTGCCAATATTATGACTTAAAATGCGGTTCATGTAATGTTTTTAAGTGGGAAATCAACTATTACAAATAAACTGATTACCCCATAAAAGGTCTGAAGGTCTCTTCTTTCTATAACACCTTTCTTCAGGCATTTTGGAAACAAACTGACAAACGTAGCAGGAAAATGGAAAAGTATGTCATCACAGTTGACTGAATGGTTAATTTTGCCAGGCCCTGATTTATACTTTTTTTGCGCAGTAATACAATTGCATTTTATAAGTTTATGCCGCTTTTGCGTCAAGAAATTACGCTAATGCTGTGCAAAAAAAGTATAAATTAGGGCCTGATTTCCTTCACAGAGGGGCTAAATATTAAATTGTGAATCCCAATGCTATCTGTATTTCCCCCTGTCTGGCCACTCTATTTTCTGTTTCGGTGTGTGTGCATGAATGACGCCTGGCTGCATATGTGTTTGTTAAAGTGTATAATGCATCTGTGCATGTGTGGGATGGTTCATGTGGGGTGGATTGTGTGTATGGGCATCTCCATATGTGTCACTCTACAGATAGGAAAATGCATTGCGGGTACTCTGAGAGTATGTTAGTCTGATGGTCTTTGTTCTTGGAAGTCTCTATATATTTGAACATATACACCTATTTGTCTATTCATCGGCGTGCATGTTGTATTTGTGTTAATTTACTTGTTTTGTGCATCACATACCAGAATACAAAACTAATCATCAAGGCATGGGGAAGAAGGAGTGTGAAGAAGAGGATAAATGTGACTAGAAGGAGGAAAATTGATTAGAGGAGAAAATAGATATCTCAAAACTCAAGTGTACATTAGCCATAAAGAGGGAGATTATTTCTAAGGATTTTGTTCCAAGATAGTTTTGAGGCTCGACATAGTGAAGTCATTTCTATAATAGAAGGGGGGTGGAAGGGTGTCGGGTTTTTCCATAGTTCACTCTCACCAAGACTTTTTAATTGGTAGGAAATGAGTTTGGTTTTTTTGCGGACACAGAAGTCTCTTTTGGTCTTGGAAATCACAAATAAGTCTGTGAGGTACGTTGGTGCTTTCTGTTGAGCAAAGTCATGACTCTGATAGCCGTGCAATAAATTGTTAGAAGTTTATATGATGTCTTGAGTGGGGAGTTGAGAAAGGCACTGGAACAGTGGAAACATCTAGATAGCACGATTGCCTAAATGAGGAGGATCCATTGGAGGGCGCACAGTGTGGAACAAGTTTTAGATATGTTGTATAGGTTGTAGTGAGTATTTGCTGCTGGATCTTAAGTCAAGAACAGGTCTGAATCAACCAGGATTCTCGTATATCATATTGTTTTATCTTGTGGAAGAGATGGACCGAGTTCTGCAGAGAAGCTGAACCAGATCTCGAATCCGATTTTCTTTGCAAATGTCAGGATTTCTGTTATGTTGGTTCTGAGATAGAATAAATTACAGTTCATCCATTCTTTTGTAGCCATCAAGCATGGAACGATGACCGAAGAGTCAAGGCTGATGTGATGGTGGTGTGTTTATGTGTGTATTTGTGTGTGTGTGGATGTGTGCGGTGGGGGGGGTGTTTCTGTGTGTGTGTGTGTGTATTTCTGTGTGTGTGTGTTGGTGTCTGTAAATATTTAGGTCTGTGGGTGCATTATTATAGGCATATTGCATGCATTTGCTCAGATGTGCATTCATGGGTAATATATTTCAAGGTCTACAGTAATGCTGTGTGCGTCTGTGTACGTGCTAAATTTCTTGCAGGAATATAACAAATGTAATCATCACACTTGAAGAAGATTGTCCTTCTGATACCTTTTAATCTTATAAAGTTGAATTAAATCTGATTTTGGAAAATAGAATTATGAAAATAAAATTATATTGTGCGCTGGTTTAAGGTTTGCCGTATTTTCAATTACTTTCAATTGCTGCTTAACGCTTCTGCATTGTCGGACAAATGATTACTTCATTGCTTTTTTACTTTTTAATGTAGCCTTTCTGGCATAGAGAACGGTTTAATGCGAAAGCAATGTCTTTAATTGTGGCTAGATAATTAAAGTCAATTCATTTATTTCGGTTTGAAAACCAATTAACGTTGTCAGCAGAGAAAACGGGTTTCTCTTTCCTACTTTCTAATGTAATTAACTCCAGAATGCTTGGAGACATGTGGCCCAGTGACATTGAATTATGCCCCTTCCGTTATGGGAAGCTCCATACAGTGTATGCAGCTAGCTCATGCTTAGTATTAATGTTAAAGACGCCAGAATGAAGTCATTATATATGTGTGTGTGTGTGTGTATCTATATGATATATATGTGTGTGTATATGTGTATATATATATATATATATATATATATATATATATACTCTATTTGTATTTATTTGTGTGAGAGTGTGTATATTCTGGTGAACATGTGGGTGTGATATAATCACAACTCTTGTCAAAGTCACTAAATTAACCTGAACGCAGCCCTCTGGTAGCTATGGCACAGAGCAGACAGCTTTAACTTCGGGCAATGACTAAAGTATTTATGCAGTACCAAAACAATCAGACTACAAAACAATATGCATTTTAAAATATTTAAGTAGAAATAGTGCCAAGAAGCCCAAAAAGCCAATGATAGTCTATTGTCGCTGTAGACAGGACCCTAGGCCAAATTTGAGACTGACCGTGATGGAGCACAGGTTGGATACAACCATCAGGTTTGCCGAAGCAGATGTCTTCATTAGAAATTATTAATGAATGTTTACATATTTTGAATAATGACTTATGTAGAAAAATGAATAACTTAGAAAAATAATGTGCACGTTTGAAAATGTGACCTCGGAGAATGGCCACCACTATTCAAGATATTTACTAAAATAATTATTAGATCATATAAAATATTGAAAATGTATTAGATTATTATAGTAATATGTCATATTAAGTATTATGAATTATGTTCTTGCTTATTAATTGTAGGCCTTAACTTAGCAAGTGTCTTGGCCTAGTTTGCTAGGCCACATGCAGAAGCTGTATTCCTTAGCGTTTAATGAAAATACTGACAGAGTGAATTAACTGTGAAATGTTCATTGTTTTAATAAAATGCTTAGCAGAAGCTTTCTATGGGAACCGACGGACAGGAGATGAGGTCTCTCGCAAAGCAATAAATCATGTGTAAAATGTGCAAAGGGTTCTTACCCAGGACGCGAACAATAAAGACACTGACTGGAGACGAAGATGCAACAAATTAGATACCTGGCGAGCCGGATGATGAGAACATAGTAAAGCAGATCAATCAAGTGAAGTGTGAAATGTTAGAATTTATAGATTTGGTATATGGACACCATTGGACAAAGTAATAACGTATGATTAGTTGACCAATTGGAAATTAGGGGATATTTTGGGTGACTTTGATATAACAACGAGACAGAGGGAACTTAGACAGATTGTGAGAATAGAGATCTAGATTTAAGGTGGGAGAAGAAGAAATTCGAGATTCTGACACTGGACTCATACTCTCTGACTGAGAGCCTGATGTTTTGCTGATCTGAGGACGAAGACTGATTCTGCTTGCTGACCAATACCGTGGATAGGTAGATATGACAATGACTGAATTGAATTTTTGTGCCTTTTCTTTCTAGGTACCAACTGTGCTGTTTTAATACTTTCTTTAGGTAGATGTTTTCCAAATTTGTGTTCTACGTTGTTTTGCATTTAGCTCCACATGCTGATGATAATCTGGTTTAGTTGAGGTTATTCACATGAGGACTGATGAATTGCAGAGACAAATGATTGACAGACTATTTTGCTGAACTTTATGGATATTATAACCTTGCTGAAATCGGTTTTACTAATGATTTGTGTTGATGCTTTGGAATGCCTTTTGATTCAAGCTTTGATTAGATCATGTTTCTTGTGACTTATTGATTAACAAGCATTATTGATTTTGTGTGATTTGCTTTGGTGACTAAGCTACATGACTTTAGTATTGTTAATATAAGGGAAATAAACTTACTAAACTTTTACTAAAGGTGTGGTTATTCATGGCTGTAAAGTCACGGTGTGTGAAAATTACTGACTCCATTGATTATTGATTCGACTAATGATTATTGATTATTGTGTGTTGATTATTGTTTCTGTAATGAAACTATGGTAAGAACACCTTAAACGAATCAAAAGGTTCATCGACCTATACGCATCCCCTTGTAAGTTTACTTATTAAGGACCGATGCGCTAACAGGTTCATCCGGGGCAAACATTTTACCTTCTGACTCAGGGCTGGAATTAAATTTCGGTGGACGAGTTACTCCGTCACAACAAAGATAGATATCCCATCCACCGAAATATAAATCCTATAGGAAATTATGGAATCCATATTTTGACAGACGGGATATCCGTCACAGTTGTGACGGAGTAACCCGTCTGCCAAATTCTAAATCACGCCTGTGGCCCTTTAAGTCACAATCCACCACAGGAGTAAGCTTCTAAAGCCCCCCAGGACCTCAGAGGCGACACTGAGAGACTCACAGGTTGTCAGACAGAGGCCAACAGCAGGGTCCACTCCATGTCCTATTGCCACTGGTCAGCTGAGTACTCCCAAGAAAAGACCCTTGCACCTTTTTGTCTTCCTGTAGTACACATAAGGTCAGACAACTGATCCTTGGAGTCCACTTCTTTGTCCTGGGTACTATAGAGAACAGGTCCAGTCATACAAGCCTCCTCTCAGGTCACAGACAGCAGGTCCAGTCCTCGTCTGATGTTCAACAGATGCAGAAAGTGTACAGAAGTGGGTGTCTGGATGTGCAACATTTATGCCTGACACCAGCTTGTGGGAGGGAGTGAATCCTGGGCACACTCCAAGCTATTGGGTAAATGTTACCAGGGCCAACCTCACCCAGTTTTTCAGTAGATCCTGTTTGCCTTACTGCAAATAGTTACAACATTCTATGACTCAGATCTACAAAGGGCTTGTGTTGTGCTTGTATCATGCAAGGAGACACAAGGCAATGATTTAATAAGCCACACAAAGATATTGTGTAGTTTCTCATTATCCTAATGGGACTACTGGATTCGGGCGGCAGAATCACTTGCACTGTGGGGGACTGAGTCTGAACCCACTATAGGTGACACCTGTAGCCCTAATCTGGATTTTGTTCTGGCTAACTGGCAGTGCCTCATCTCTACCCAAGAGCAGGGATGATTGGGCAACCGAGCACATGACACAAATGACTCCTCAGGGAAATCGTGGTCATTTAGATCTCATCCATTTTTCTCAGTTACATTAGTCTCACTTATGCAAGGACAACCAGAGGCACAGTATAGTTCAATAAGCTTTTATTGAAGTAACCGCACCTTTTATAATAAAGCATGAATTGCAATAACTAGGACGATCAAGCAATCAATCAATCATTTGTAAAGCGTGCTACTCACCTAATAGGGTCTCAAGATGCCGAGAGGGGAGAAGGAATTGCTTCTGCTCGAATAGCCAGGTCTTGAGGTGTTTCCTGAAGGTCAGGACGTCCTGGGCCTGTCGTAGGTGGACGGGGAGGGAGTTCCAGGTCTTCGTGGTGAGGTGGGAGAAGGATCTGCCACCGGCTGTAGTTCGGTGGATGTGAGGGACAGTGGCGAGGGCGAGGTTGGTGGAGCGGAGTTGGCGGTTGGGAGTGTGGAAGGTGAGTCGCTCGTTGAGGTAGGCAGGGCCAGCATTTTGGAGAGCTTTGTGGGCATGGATGAGGAGTTTGAAGGTGATCCTCTAGTTGACGGGGAGCCAGTGTAGGTCTCTGAGGTGGGCTGAGATGTGGTTGTGGCATGGGATGTTGAGGATGAGGTGTGCGGAGGCGTTCTGTATCCGTTGCAGTTTTTTCTGGAGCTTGGCCGTGGTTCCAGCGTAGAGAGCGTTGCCCTAGTCCAGTCTACTGCTGACAAGGGCGTGGGTGATCGTCCTTCTGGTTTCTGTGGGGATCCATCTGAAGATTTTGCGGAGCATGCGGAGGGTGTTGAAGCAGGAAGAAGAGACAGCGTTGACTTGCTGGGTCATGGTGAGCGATGAGTCTAGGATGAAACCAAGGTTGCGTGCGTGGTTGGTGGGCGTCAGTGCGGTTCCTAGGGTGGCCGGCCACCAGGAGTCATCCCATGCGGAGCGGTTGGAGCCGAGGATGAGGATCTCTGTCTTGTCTGAGTTCAGTTTAAGGCAGCTCCTTTCCATCCAGTTGGCAATGGCATGTAGTCCATCGTGGAGGTTGGTTCTTGCGGTTGCAGGATCCTTGGTGAGTAAGAGGATCAGCTGGGTGTCGTCGGCGTAGGAGATGATGTTGAGGTTGTGGGATCGGACGATGTTGGTGAGCGGTGCCATGTAGATGTTAAAAAGGGTTGGGCTGAGAGAGGATCCTTGGGGAACACCGCAGATGGTCTTGGTGGCTTCAGAAATGAAGGGAGGGAGGCAGACTCTCTGGGTTCTGCCGGAGAGGAAGGATGTGATCCATTCCAGGGCCTTGTGGCGGATCCCTGAATCGTGGAGGCGAGTGTGGAGGGTGTGGTGACAGACGGTGTCGAAGGCAGCCGAGAGGTCCAGGAGGATGAGGGCAGCGGTTTTGCCTTTGTCGACCATGGTCCTGATGTCGTCGGTTGCAGCGATGAGGGCAGTCTCAGTGCTGTGGTTCCTACTGAATCCAGACTGGGAGATGTCCAGCGTGTTGTTGTCCTCCAGGAAGCAGATCAGTTGGCCATTGAGGATCTTCTCGATGACCTTTGCAGGGAAGGGAAGGAGGGAGCTGGGCCGGTAGTTCTTGAGATCTCCAGGGTCTGCTTTGGGCTTCTTTAGCAGGGCGTTGACTTCGGTGTGCTTCCAACTCTCCGGGAAGGTGGCAGACTTGAAGGAACAGTTGATGATCCTACAGAGTTGGGGGGCAATGTTGGGGCTTGCTTTGTTGAAGACATGGTGGGTGCAGGGGTAGGAGGGTGATCCGGAGTGGATGGTGCTCATGGTTGCAATCTCCCTCTAACCTACATGGGTCAAAGTAGTGTTTTATAATAAAACAGCTGATGTTCCAAGAAAGGATCCCCAAGTAAGAGTGTGTATGTTTCTGTGAACATTGGAGACAAAGCATACCACTTTTGCCAGCAACCTATCTTACTGCAGCCTTGAGAAAAGCACAGAGTGAAAGAAATGTCTTGTTTAAGAACACAGTGCTGATCTAGGCAAAGAACAGCTAGATAGAGATAGATAGAGAAAATAAAACCAGACTGCAAATGTGGCTATTGTTAAAATAAATCTAGGTTAAAGTGCACAGTGGTAGGCTTAGTTTACTAAAATAACGTGTATGAAGCTATAACTAAAATGGCTTCACACCGACCCTCCCCTTGCCGGTTCAAAGGTGGTTCAAAGCCTAATTATGTATAAAAGCTATTAAAATTCAACCTACGGCATATATTTAAGAATGTCAATAATGACAAGTTAAAAAGACACTTGAGCATGTATTAGAAGGACAATTTTAAATGATAAATGTGGCATAAAAAAAGCCGAATTTTCAAAAATCAGAGTCATTTTGGAAGTTGGCAATTGAATCCGGGATAATTGAAGACAGGATATTTTCCACTTTGGCAGTTGGTAAAGTTGGCAGTTCATCGCCAAGGAAAACCAAGGAACATTTGTGTTCCAAAGCCTGAGCTCCAGCCAAGGCAGCAGCATTCCGTGGTGTGCCCAACAATGAGTTTAGAGCTGCATAATCCACAAAGGGCAACTCATAAACAGCTTCCTGTAGCAAACACACCCTCAACGCGCATGTCTGGTAATGATCCCTCAGCAGCAACATCAACAGATCAGCATCCAATGAAAGCAATCACTGCATAGAAAGACAAACTTTTAGTGCATGTTCAAACGAGCACCAAAGGCACGAAACACGGCCTGCACACAAAGCAAAACCGGTCTGAATGACATAGACCAGTCACACTCCAATTGCCCTAGGAGTGATGCTCCAAAGTACTGCATCATGCGTTCACGACACAGCTGTGCTGGTGGAAGCGCTTTCAGTCCTCCTTGTTGTGACGGGACAGCCATTGTGCAGAAAAAGTAGCAATAGCAAAATGTCCCCTATTATAGCCAAAGTTATCGGAAATCCCCCGAAGATACTGGAGAATATTGAGTGGATGGCTGAAGGTATTTAAACGAATATAGAGGAGAAGGTGTGAATGAAACCAGAACCAACAGCCTTAAAGAAATTTGCAATTCCAGTAGTAATGTACGCATTTAATATTCGTCCCACGAGCTCACCAAAGTGTCTCGGAAAGTTAGTGCTTAAAAGGGACTCTATCTCTTCTGATGACCTCGCAACCTGAGGCGCATAGGTCTTGTGTGCAGATGTGAGCGTACACATGTTTTTAAAACAATAAAGCCTTGAGTCTGCTCAACTGGCCAAAATTCACATTTGAAGTAGCAAAATGGGGCCAAATCTCAGTTACTTCCCTCTGTCATGTAGGAGGAAAAAGTACGATCCAGCAGCATGTAAAAATCCTAGAGACTGAAATAACATAAACTATTCCGGCTCGCATCCCACAACAGTTTTCACTATTGAGGAGGACATAGCTGCCATTTGAGAGCACCTGGAACGCAGCTCTAATCAAGAGGACTGGGACTCCCTTCAGATAACAAGGCAAGTTTGCTGCAGAAATGTTACATGCCCCGTGCAAGGACAGCTGCTTACAAACCATTGAATGGCTGACAGAAGTCTTGCACTCGCTACTGCTAAGAAAGACCTCTTTCATGCCACTGAGACATTTGTATGAGAAGGTAGCTCCCACACCTCATGGATGTAACTATCTCAGCCTTTCATATCTGCCCACTGGAATGTGTTTTAAGCAGGACGTGAATTGAACGGTTGAAATAAGCAGATTAATGACCCCGTGTATTAACCACTCAGCAGACGGTATTTCAGTCACAGTAAAGGGCAACTCTTCTAATTTCTCAATATTGAACATGACATTAGTCGTTTCTTTCTTAGCCACTAGCTGTTGTTGTCATGTTAAATTAAATGTGGAAAATATGTCCCTTGCGCTAACGTGTTGCCAGGGAACGCAACCTGCTTTCAGTGTTTGTAGTGTCCAACCCAACTGCATAATGGACCTTAGTTGACTCTATCCATGGTGTAAAGAGGACATATCACTTTGTATTATGTCGATTTCTGAAGAAACAATGTTGTTTAAGGTGTATATCCGGTCGGACAGGGTATTAATCCCCTTATCTACAAAAGCTAATGCTTTCTGTAAATTTTCCTGATCTATTTGCCTTAACGGGGCAGCAGCTTCTTGTTGAGAAAGGTTCCAAATTTCCATGTAGACTGCATATAAGAAACGCTTTCTGCATTGTTTTCTGGGGCCTAACGGGAAATCCTTAAGTCAGTGTTATTAGAAAGGAGAGTGAGGTGTTCTCTAACAGCATCCAGTGAGGGACTCTTTAACCATTGCTGGCATAGTTTCCCTACACTCTATGTTGTTACTATACCCGCATGTTCACCTTGTGTGGCTCTGCGTGGCTTACTAAATCTGCAGCATGTGTAGAAAGAGGAAAATGCCAATAAGGATTGTTTTTGTGTAGAAAGGTGTTCCTAATTACACAATAACAATCCTGCATATGACACTGTCAACCTTGCACCATGGCACAAGGGAACCTGTGTTGGCCCTTGGTAGCGCTTAGTGGGCCAGCACAGGGAAAGGACAGGAATGTGTCATATTTTAGCAGATATGGACCATTCCTGATATTTCCCTGTCATGCAAAACAGCACAGTTAGTTGTGTTGCTGCATTGCATGGCTTTTTGATAAATCTAGCCCCATGTTTCAGGGCATTTTCAATATGGCAAACTTCTTCAGTCGCCCTAAACATGAGCTCTGAGGGCTGGGAGTGTGTGTGTGGGGAATATACTATGGTAATCATATGGTAATCTGGTGTCCTTCCACATCTAACACTAAAATCAAGTTTAAGGTAGGCATTGTACCCATAGAAAACCCAGAGACAGAAGTTTGGTAAGACAAAATTAGGGTACTCCAGCTGTCACGTAGGCTCTCATTATTCTAATGAGACTACTGGATTTTTAGCAGCAAGATAGTCCACGGTGTGGGAGACTAAGTCTGACCCACTGTGGGTGACACCTGTTGCCCTAAATCCGGGTTTTGCTCCGGCTAACTAGCAGTGCCTCAACTCTACCAAAGGATAGGGATGATTGGGCAGCCGAGCGCATGACATATTAGGCTTCTCAGGGAAGTTGTGGTCACTCAGGTCGCATCCGGTTCTCTCATTCACAATTTAGTCTCATATATAAATGACAAACAGAAGCAGTATATTTTTCAATAATTGCTTTAATAAAACAACTGCATCTTAGATAGCAAAGCGTGAGCTGCAATAACCAGGATGACACAACATGACAGTATTAAAACGGTGACAATGAGAGTGAAGCATAAGAATAACGCTATCATATTGTCACTAGGATCGATGGACTATTTCCTATCTAAGTCATAATCTGAGCACGGCATGTTAAGCTCTAATTCTGCCTTTCAGGTTCCCCCGGGAAGACATCAACCCTCATACCTGAGCAAAGGCCTGTGGTCTGAGTTAGCATCTGTAGCGAAGCATTCAGCAATCAGCATGCAGTCGTGGTTCCCTGGCTGGAATCTCCCTCTTAATGTGTATTGGGACTAGGAAGTGTTTTTATAATAACACAGCTGATGTTCTGAGAAAATGTCCCAACGTAAGGATGTGTATTTTTCGCCGAATGTTGGAGACTAAACTTCTACCACGTTCACTGGCAATGTACCAAACTGTAGCATTGAATGAAGCACAGAGTGATCAAGAATGTCTTGTTTGAGAACACAGTGTTGGGCTAAGCAAAACAGTTAGATAAAACTGGTTATTGTAAAAATAACAATGCAAAGCCGAATAAAATATATCTAGGTTAAAGTGCACAGCGGCCTAGTGTGTTAAGCTAACGTGCATGGAGCTATAACTAAAATGGCTACACAACACAGCAACTAGACATTACACTGGGACAAACCTGACAAACCAACATGCTGAAGGTGCTTTGCCACTGGGCCAAACAATCAGGTTGCTCCAGCTCGCAGCTTTTCCACAGCAACAAACCTACCAGATGTTGCTGAGAGATCATTTAGAATAGTGGAACCCTTTTCAGCTACAGTTTTCAACATTGCCCCACTGGAGAAAGCCAAGCTCCACTAACGTGACTAAGGGCCTGATTTAGATTTCGGCGGACGGGTTACTCTGTCTCAACAGTGGCAGATATCCCGTCCACCGAAATATAAATCCCATTATTAACTATGAGAAGATGGCGACTGACTAAGACGCGAACACGGCCAACTGCTGCCGGTTCTTTCTCCGCTGAACTATTGACTGGTATTTGGACCATTTATTACAAGATGTGCTGCAAAAACACAAAAATATGAACACTGCAATGCTGAGAAAGCCCTAGATGGATTCACCATAGAGGGGGAAACATGTGTCGGCTGTGTTTTGATCAACATTCGCCAATTATACTCGAATGTATCTATGAACTATTGAATGTCTGTGCTTTGAACTACATTTGCCAATCATCATCGAATGTATCCATGAACCACTGAATAAAGACTGTGAGCATTCCACAACTCATCAAGTTCCTTCGAAATGTTTTCTTCCTATTAATATATGGATAACATTATCACTTAATTATTCAGATGTCAGCTTCAAGAATCACTTCCTTCTTAAGAACTACTCACGTGGGTTCTCATCTTCAACCAGTTTTGGATTCTTATTCTCTGTGGGGGTTTTTGGTCCATACCCCTGATTTGAGTTCCCACCATTGAATATCTTCTACAGGGCATTCACACAGGAAGGGAATTTTGGACCTTTCCTTTTTGGGTAAAAACCTTGTTGTGCTGCACTGCATCATTGAGAAAGGACAGGAATGTGCCATATTTAAGGTACACGCTGCATTCCTTATCTTCTCCCCGTGCTGGTGCACAAAGGGCTGCCTAGTGCCAATGCAGGCACTCTTGCACCATTGTGCAAGGGTTCCTGTATTGCATGCAGGAACGTTTTTATGCAGGAAGGGGCACCTACCTACACAAAAATCACCCTTAAAGGCATATTCCTCTATCTTTGTGTGCTGCAGAATGCAGCAGACATAGAAAGAGGAATTAATTCGGAAAAATAAAGAAATTTCTCCTCGTTACGCTTTTCCTCAGGGGGGTGTGTCTTTTTGTCACATTCTCAGGTGTACCTGGTTTGGTAAGTCTGGGAATGGGTCAAAATGGGAGTTGCGTGTAAACACCTACGCAAAGCTCATCGAATGCCTCACTTGAGCAGAGTAATGCAACACAGTATTTGCACTGTTCTGCATTACTGCTATTCAAAGCCATGCAAAGTGTCTTTGAATGACCTCAAAAATCTTACTCAAAGGTTTGAGTCACATATGTACAACGTTGGTTGGTGCAAGCATGATGTAATTCTCTCATAAATATGCCCCTAAGTCAGAAAGGTAAAACGTCTGACTGTGATGAACCTGGTCTCTGTATCAGAACCCTGCTCTATCTTGGTCGGCCTCAAATAACAACCAGATGATCGTTGTTGGCTCGTAACACTTTCTGGCACTATTTTAATTTAAAGCTTTAAAAATTCATATCTCCACTTCCCCTAATTGGATTTTTGTTGTTTTAGTGTCACATAAAATGCATGCCCTGCAGCAGTTGGGGAACACAGATAACCTCTATTGGTCTAGAGTGATGGTTCTTAATGAATAGGCTGGAATAAAAATGTAATTATGGAAAACAGACACAACAGAGCCGACTACCAAAATGCACATTGGAACGCATGTAGCAGTGACTTAGCACAAATCCTCAAAATCAAACTAGTAAGATGGATGTTCAGCCCTGTCTTACTTCTTCCTTTATAATCGTTTATTGGGCAGAAAGAAAGATATTATCAGTTTTCCATAACCAGAGTATTTCTTCACTTGAAGACTGATAAAATGATGCCAAATATTTTTATGACTTTTGTCAGAATGTAAGGTACAAGCCCTATTGTAAGATACTATCTCCCTCTAGAGTATGATTGGTGAAAAGAAAATGTGTCCTGCAAGTCACACAACAGTGCAAAGCCAGACAGGAACCATATCCCTTTCTAACCCCTCCTCTTTCCCACTATTTGTCTACCCAGCAGCCCCTCAGCGTGTTTCCCCGCTCATCCAGGAGGGTGGGCATCTCCTTTGGCCCAGGCACCTCAGGCCCTGCCCCAGTTAGCCCTGCTGAGTGAGGAGGCTATTGACCTCTTGCAATCCATCTCTGTTGAGCAGTCAACCATTGTGAATGCCATCCAGAGGCTGGCAGCCCATTTGCAACAGACAAATGCATTCCTGGAAGACATTCACTCTGGCATGGCGGCCGAACAGAGATCAATCCAGGCTTTGGCCTCCTCTCTGTTGGAAGCCATTGTCCCTTTTTCTAGCCTCCCTCCTCTAACTTCCTCCACCCAACCCATTCCCCTCAACCCCAACCTATCCCAAGCACACAGGCAGACCAGTATGCACACAAGACAACACACAGGAGAGGTTCAGGCGAACACAAGCACCACACATCATCCCACAGGCACTCACACAAACACCATCGAGATGCAGACATACCAACATCCACTGCCTCCACTGTGTCCCCCTCCTCCTCGTCATCCACCTCCCTCCCAGTTGCATCTACACTCACACCTGCATGCACTACATCCTCATCCACTACCACCATCACCATAACGCCTATCACTACATGCCCCTCACTGGCAGTCACCACCCCCACATCCATACACACGTCCCCTGTGTCTTCTCCCACTGTGTCTGTGCTCCCTCCTCCCAAAGTACACAAACGCAAGCACTCAGACACCAAACAGCCATCCACCTCACAACAGCATTCAGCCCATGCACCTGCACCCAAACACAGCAGACTGACACCTCCTACAACCACTCCCTCTTCCTCCACTAGCAAACCTTGACCCTCTTCCCGCCCCAATGTCCCTAAGATGATTTTACTCTCCACCCTTGATCTCTTCCCTACCACTACCCCCATCCCTCACGTCGGGCCAGGGTGGTCAGAACCCAGGCGAGCACCTCAGCCACCAAGTCCACGGCCACAGTAGTGTCGACAGCTACTCCAGGTGGGAGAGGATCCCGGGCACCAGGCAGCCACACTGAAAGGGTGCCTGCACCAGGTGCTGCAAGGAAGGCCAAGGAAGCATCACCAGCTGCGTCAAGAAAGGGCAAGGAGGCACCCCAGCTGCTTCAAAGAAGGGTAAGGAGGCACCACCAGCTGCTTCAAGGAAGGGCAAGGAGGCACCCCCAGCTGCTACAGGGAAGGGCATGGTGCAATCCCTGGCTGCTGACAGGAAGGGCAAGGGGCCTGCACCAGCAGGCAGGAAGGACAGGAGGCCTGGTGCTGGAACTCATTCAGAGCTCCCACCACCAACCATGGGGGTTCAGCCGTCCGAGGCTGCAGGGGATGGGCTGGAGCCTCCCCCCACCACTGCCAGCACCGCCACCAGCACCTCCACCAGCACTACTGCCAGCAGCAGCAGCCCCAGTGGGCAGCCGTCCGAGGCTGCTGGGGATGGGCTGGAGCTTTCCCCACTACTGCTAGCACTGCCACCAGCACCACTGCCAGCAGCAGCAGCCCCAGTGGGCAGCCGTACGAGGCTGCAGGGGATGGGCTGGAGCATTTTCCACCACTGCCAGCACTGCCACCAACACCGCCACCAGCACCACTGCCAACAGCAGCAGCCCCAGTGGGCAGCCGTCCAAGGCTTCAGGGGATGGGCTGGATCCTCCCCCCACCTAAGCCAGCACAACACCAGCACCATCACTGCCACCACTGAGCAGCTGTCACTGCCGGCGGACAGTGTGTAGTCCTGCATCCATGGGCTGTTTTGAGGCCTGGCCCCTGCAAATCCTGTGAGTCTGACACCCAGCTGAGAGACTGTGACCTTGCACTTCCCAAGATCTGCATCACAGGGCACAATGCCCCCTCCAGAACCAGTGGAGAAGCCATCCACTCACCCCATCCTTCCCAGGATGAAGCATACAGGGCACAATGCCCCCTCCAGTACCAGTGGAGTAGCCATCCACTCACCCCATCCTTCCTTGGGTGAAGCACACTGGGCACCATGCCCCTCCAAAACCAGTAAGAAGCCATCCACTCACATTATCCTTCACAGGATGAAGCACACTGGGCACACTGCCCCCTCCAGAACCAGTGGAGATGCCATCCACTCAGCCCATCCTTCCCAGGATGAAGCACACTGGGCACAATACCCCCTCCAGAACCAGTGGAAGACGCCACCCACTTGAGAGACTGTGGCCTTGCACTCCCCAGGACCAAGCAGTGGGCAAACCACCCACTTGAGAGACTGTGGCCTTGCACTCCCCACGACCAAGCAGTGGACAAACCACCCACTTAAGAGACTGGGCCTTGCACTCTCCATGACCAAGCAATGGGCAAACCACCCACTTGAGAGACTGTGGCCTTGCACTCCCCAGGACAGCACACAGGGCATGTTGCCCCCATCAGGACCAGTGGTTTGTACCATCTACCGGCTGAGGTGCCCCCCATTCCCTGTCCCCCTGAGGTGCCTGTCTATTTCCGAACTGATGCCCCTGCAGTGTTCTCTCCGTGTTGTTGCAGGAGTGAGGTGGGGCCTTGGCCTATGTGTTGTGGCCCTGTGGCCTACAGACATTGAGGACTGGGCAGTGTCCCTACATTTGTAAATATGTATATACATTTGGATTTTGATGCACTTATTCATAGTATTTTATCGTATTACACCCACTTTCTTCATATCATTTTGTCTTTGCGTTATTCCTGAGGGGTACAGTATGAATATGTTATGTTGCTGCATCTGGTTGTGTGTATGGAGTTGGGGTGGGTGTGGGGGTGTTGCATGTTGCATGTGTGTGTCACTCTCTTTTTTCTCCTCCCCCCCTTGTGTGCTAGGTGGAAGTACTCAGCGTGGTCATCTTTGCCAGCGTTGGTGTTCATAAAGAAGCAGAAGGTAGACGAGCAAGGGGAAAACTTGAAGCTCGGGCTCCATGGCATTGTGGTTGTTCCCTGAGTCTCCACAGGTGAGTCCTTTGACTTCTGAGTTCTGTTTCTGCCAGGCTTTTGATGTCATTGGTACCGTCCCGGAAATGGTGTCGGATAGGATGGTCATAATAGAGTGGACGGTACATTATCTTCCGCCTGGCTGTTGGCGGTTACCGCCGTGGTGCTTGTTGATTCTGCCCTAGCAGTCGGTGTGTTAAAGTGGCTATCTGTCTGAGCGGTTTCTGCCATGGTCATGATTTCATTTTTGTTACCGCTGGCCTGTTGGCGGTATTGCTGCCGCTTTATCACTGACCACCAGGGTTGTAATGAGGGCCAAAGTGCCAAAAGAAGTGTAGGGATGGGTTGGTGACATACACCTCTGGAGGCTGCAGTTAGTGCAGAAAGCTGACACCAGCCTCTTCACTGCAGATTGTCATGCACTTAGAGGCCATGCATTTAATGGACTCAAAGGGGCCCTGGGAGATCTTGATCAGTGGTGCTGAGTCATGGCTGTTCCCAGTGATGACATCCACACCTGTCCTCCCAGCAATGTACTGATGAAATATTTCCAGCCTTTGGTGGTGTGTAGCCTGCTTTCGTCAAATCTACCACTCACACGGTGCCACCATGTGCCACGCAATATGGGCCCCTTTACACAGTCACCTGGTGAACAGCTGATATCACACAGCGTCAGGGACAACAAGTTGGAAACCACAGCAAAAAGTGGATTTTCAACTTGTCTTTCAAAGATTTGAACAGCCGTTATCCTCCAGGGCATTGGCCCCATTCTGACCAAGCTTTTTTTTGGGAAGAGAGCATTTGGTGGAGGGGCTAGAGAGGCATGAAAAAGTGCCTCTTTAGTACTTCTCAGCATGAAGACCGGCCCCAGTGGTGCTGGAACAATTTACAGAGTATGGGTGCGCCATCAGTGTGACATCACTGAAGTCATAGGGATTGGGAAAAAATCCAACCATCACAGTAAGAATAGCTGTAGCAAATGTATTCAGCAGCGAAGTGTTGGGAGTGTTGTATGTAAATGACTCCTAAGGTATGTATATGATGCTCCAACCAAATTAAATAAAAACACGTCAGGTGAGGTGGTCCTTCAAGCTGCCTCAAGCAGTGTGGGGAGGAGGTGTTGTGCCCATGGGGAAAACAAGCCAATAAAAGAGGGGAGGTAGAGCTCAAGCCAAGAGCTGAGATAATGAGGAAATGTGCTATCAAGTTTCTCATACACCAAGATCCATTTAGTCTATTTTAGTTTATTTACTCCTAGGCCTGTCACAATCTGGGTGACAGAGCTGCAGGACTCAGATCTTTAGCTCTCTGTTGTAAGGGCTTTGTTCAGTGCATCAACTTTCACTAGCATATCCAGTTTGATTGCCATCCTGACACAACCCACTCAGCAATCTAACATTGGAACTGTTTCCTGCCTACAATCAGTCCCAAATGTCAGGTTCAGGGAAAGCAGTGGCACTCCAAACAATCTTTCATTAATTAATATTACCCCCATGAATCAATAGAAACACAATATGTATTTTAAAAGGAATGGTTACATCACAAAATACAATTAAAAGCAGGGCAGCATTTTATGAACAGTGAAAACAGCAAGGAAAAATTGTAACATGGTCATTACATTTTGTAATCCTGTTACCCTCACTCTGCTATCTCTAGGAACTATGGTAGTTCTAGCAGAATTAATAAATAATAAGCCTGTTGTCAGAGTTTCAGATGTGGTGCACAGACCTAATTTTGGACAAAAAGGTTTGTTGTGGTCTGGAATAGCTTGCCTGCTGTTCCTGGCACAAGGACAAGGTCATCATGTCTGTCTGAGACCAAATACAGCCCTCTCATCAGTTAGAGCAGTCTTTGGTTAAGGCAGTGGAAGCTGGTTCTTTGCCTACCTTGATATTTGCCTGCATTAAGTTCCTGAAGAATGGTCAAATCCTGGGGTTTGGAGACAGAAAATCTTCCTTAAATCTACACTAAAATAGCACAGAATGCTTCAGCTCCATTCTCTTGTTGATGTTAAGCCTCCATCTTTGTAACATTAACATAAACAAAAACGTTTCAGTCTGCACAGTGAGCAGCCATGAGCATATCAGCACTTACTGCATGTATTTCAAGAACTTTACACTCTTTACTAAAAAGAAATAGAAGAATCTAAAAGGGCATTTCTGAACATGTCACACTTTCTATTAAAGAAATATAAAAGCTTGAAATGACAAGATATGAAGATGTAAGATTTGGGAGAGACAAATGATGAAAACAATAGAGTATGAACGGAACTATCATAATGTTTATGACATCCCGGAAAAACTCCTAAACTAAACACTAAAAATAGGGTGTCTGAGTGTTCGTGGAGCGCCTTGTTGAATATTCTAAACAATCAGAGAAATATTTAAACATTACGAATGAAAAGAAGAATATGTACAAAATATGTGTTTTTTGAAACCACACCTATTCACTTATTACTTGTTCAATAACAGACATTTTCATATCGAAATCAAAAGGTCTCTACATTGAAAACATAGTGATCTTGGCAGGCCCATGAGTTAACTCTCCACTTCTTTTCTTTTCACAGTTGTAATGCTATCTGTATTTAAGCACCAGCTCCATGTTGACCACCATTTGGTGCTCAGCTTAGCTTCACACACTGTCACATTGGTGGCGCAGGTATTTGTCCGCGCACAGCTTGTGCAACGTGTTTTATCTCTTTCTCACTTAGGATGGGCACATAACATGGGTGAGTAGAAATGATAAGAGATGTACCAGGCTGAGAATGTTTATGGTAAAGCAGGGAACAACTCTGTCTTGGAAAAACACTGTGAGAGTTGGCCAGTCTCTAGCATGTTCTTTTCAACACTGACCTGGTATGGCCAACATCTGAACAACAACTAACTCGATGGGAGGGGAGGTTTCTAGAATTCTCCTCTCCAGTTTGTTTTAAGTATATAAGGGGAGGAAGCTTGACAACCGGGACTAGAAGGAACTCATTCTGAGGGGGGATGCCTTGTTTAGAAGATAATCCTATTGTGGGTAGTGGCTCCCTCTGCCTCGGTTGCCAGGGTTCCACGACCTGAAGTTGGCAGACGAAGTAATAATGTCGGTATGGCGGTGTCAAGCCCCATAGTGATGCATTTTTAACTGTTATTTTTAGCTTTGTGTTGTGCATGCATAAATACGTAGTCGATATATATATATATATATATACATATATATATATTTATTTATATATATGTAGAAATATAATTTCCATTGTTGAAATATTGCATCTTCGTTGTTTCTGTGATCATTATTATTCTACTACTGTGATCATTTTTAGAATTGTGTTGCTGTATTTGAAATAAAAATTCACGTTATTCTTTCTGTGAATGAAACTTGGGGAACGTTTTAATAAATTAATTACTCAGACTGGGTGCTGCATTCTTTGCATTCCATTCACTTCGAGTTCCTCTCAATCTGAGGTAGAGCAGAACAACAGTAGAGATTTTGACCCAAGTATCCACCTCCTCAAATGAAGAAGTGCAGCCTCCTACTATAGAATTTTGAAATGTAAAGCAACTACTATTAAGAGGGCAGAGATCTCAATACATGACAGTATAGTCAAAATGATTAACCTGAACTGGTATTTAAAATGTTACAGTATATTAACTCATCAAATTAAATGCGTAATAAAAATATGAATTTAAATTTATTAAAGTAATTTATAAATGTTAACATTTGATTGATAGTTTAAAACCCACATGAAATAACATTTTTTATCCAAATTTGGTAAGTTTGGTTAAACAATATGAATTAAATAATTTACAGAATTTTTGGTATAAATTATTATTATTATTATTTTTAAAAAACCTTTAGAATCTGCAGTGTGACATGATGCACTTCAGTAGCAACAGGAGCGCACAAGAAAGTTATTTTGAGAATGTGTTTTTCTTTCAACAAATTACAGGGTGGCAGTGTTATGATGACATGGGAAATCTCACACAGCTTGAGTAACAAACCTTTTTTCATAAGTAGTTGTGTCTTACTCCTGTCTTATTTGTGTACTACATTTGAATCTCCAGGCTTGAGTCACAGAGCATTTCCTGATAGTATTTGTGTCTTGCACCAGGTTTAGGCGTGATGTTCTCATGATTTTCCAGGGATTACAAATGGAAATCGTAGAACTCGTGGAAACATAGTTTATTGTTTCCTAAACCATGTGCAACAGGCCTGGAAATTCTAAATGTGTTAATTTTGGCCAATAGCATCTAAGTGCTTTACAAAGAATGTAGGCAAACTCTTCTTAGCTATTAGACGTGGGATTTAGAGGATGTTACACCTGACAGCCTTAGGGTGGTCACCCCTAACTTTTTGCCTGCCTCACCTCCACTTTTTGACACTGTTTTTGCTGGTTTTAGGACTCTGTGCATTTTACCACTGCTAACCAGTGCTAAAGTGCATATGCTCTCTCACTTAAAAAATGTTGACATTGGTTTATACTCAATTGGCTTATTTCATCTACTTGTAAGGCCCCAGTAAAGTGCACTACATGTGCCCAGGACCTGTAGATTAAATGCTGCTTGAACTCAAAAAGAACTGTAAAAAACTTGAGAGACTGTGGCGTAAAAACTACAGTCTCTCTAACAGAGAGATCTACAAGCAATAAGTCAGAACCTATCACCACAATATTAAAACTGCCCAGTCTACCTTTTATGGTGGAAAAATAGAATGTTCTTCATGTCCTCAGAAAGAAATTTTTCAAATTTTTAGAGATCTTACCTCCCCTCCCATTTCTACCCCTATGACGGAAGCCTCTGTCTCCCACAGTGATCGACTGGCATCCTTTTTTCAGGACAAAGTCATCAGTATATACTCTGGGTTTCCCGTCTATATGAATGATCCCTCTATTTGTAATGACACTGACTCCCTTCCTGTAGGAGTCTCTCTAACCTCCTTCCCCCTTCTCACCGAGGAGGTGACCATTAATTTCCTGTCCAAAATTAAATCCGGCTCCCCTCTGGACCCCGCCCCTCCCTCTGCTCTCTTGCAGGTAGCAGGCACCATTGCTCCTCCTCTCACTAAAATTCTTAACAGCTCCTTATCCTCGGGCTCCCTTCCCCAGTCATTTAAACATGCTGTGGTTAAGCCCCTTCTGAAGAAACCCAAACTTGACCCCACTTTATTGGAAAATTTCAGACCTATTGCCCTCCTCCCTATCTCCGCAAAAATCCTTGAGAAACATGTCAACACTGAACTAACCAACTATCTCGAAAGCAATGAACTTCTTCATCCCACCCAAATGGGCGTTAGAGCCTTGCACAGTACTGAGTCAGCTCTCCTCTCAGTAACTGAGACGGCCCGCCAGCTCTTAGACCTAGGGTCTCACGTAGCCATCATCCTGCTTGACCTAAGTGCAGCTTTCAACACTGTCGACCATGATCTTCTCTGTCGGAGACTATCGGATGTAGGAGTCGGAGGTTCCGCCCTCTCTTGGTTTTCCTCCTTCCTTAGAGACAGATCTTTCCAAGTCTTGGACCGGACCTTCTTTTCTGGCCTTTTCCCCTTGGCATGTGGAGTCCCCCAGGGCTCGTCCCTTAGCTCCACTCTTTTTAACGTTTACTTGTCACCTTTAGCTAGAGTAGTTGCCCCTCATAATCTGTCCTTGGTCACCTATGCAGATGACACCCAGTTAGTGGTATCCCTCTCCAGCTCTGGAGACTCGCTGGTGACCAATCTCTCCCGCTGTATGAGTGACATGGCCAAATGGATGACCAAGTCCAAACTCAAATTTAACGATGGAAAATCGGAAGTCCTGGTTTTGGGCAACGGTCCCCCCCCTCTTCCCCTTCCCTCGCTCTCAGATGCCTTCAGTACTCTTCCTCCCCCCAAATCTCAGGTTAAAACTCTAGGTGTGATGCTTGACCCCAGGCTTACTATGGACTCTCAAGCCAGTAAAGTTTCTTCTACCTGCTTTGGTCTTATGCGCATGTTCAGAAAGATTCTCTCTCTTCTTCCTCCTCCAGCCAGAAGAATTCTCATCCAAGCCTTAATTCTTTCCCATCTGGATTACGGAAACTCTCTGTTCCTTAGCTCCCCTTTTTATGTTATAAAGAAGCTGCAAAGAGTGCAAAATGCAGCTGCCAGGCTTCTTACTCACTCCTCAAAATATTCATCCGCCAAATTGTCTATCTCCACCCTCCACTGGCTCCCCATCAAAGAACGGATCCATTTTAAATCTCTCTGCATTGTCCATAGGGCCCTACATGGTAAAGGTCCCATCTCTCTAAGGAAACGGATCTCCCTGCATACTCCTTCTAGGAAATTACGTTCCTCCTCTCTTAGGTATGCACACATTTCTCGATCTAAGAGAGCCTGGGGCAACAATTGTTTTTCCAGTAAGGCCTCCCACCTTTGGAATACCCTTCCTTTGGAGCTCCGTAATCAATCCTCCGAGCACCTCTTTAGGAAAAAGCTCAAAACATTTTTATTCTGTAATTAGCATTGATCCCCCCTCCTATTTGTGCGTTGCTGCTTTTAGCGCTGGGATGCCTTCGGGTCACCATGCGCTTTACAAATCTTATAAACTAAGCTAAACTACCAGTGGTCATGCAGCACTGATAGTGCCACCCACATAAGTAGCCTCTTAACCATGCCTCTGGCCTGCCATTGCAAGTCCTGTGTGTGCTGTTTCACTGCCACTTCAACTTGGCATTTAAAAGTACTTGCCAAGAAGCCTTAACCTCCCCTTTTTCTACATATGTCACCCCTAAGGTAGGCCCTGGATACCCCATAGGGCATGGTGCTATGTAGATAAAAGGCAGGACATGTACCTGTGCAGTTCATATGTCCTCGTAATGTAAAACTCCTAAATTCGTTTTTACACTGCTGTGAGGCCTGCTCCTTTCATAGGCTTTCTTTAGGGCTACCCTCTTATACTGTTTGAGTGGTAGATTATGATCTGAAAGGAATAACAAGGTCATATTTAGTATGGCCAGAATGGTAATACAAAATCCTGCTGACTGGTGAAGGTGGATTTAATATTACTATTTTAGAAATGCCACTTTTAGAAAGTGAGCATTTCTCTGCACTTAAATCCTTCTGTGCCTTACAACCCACATCTAGCTGGGATAGTTGACAGCTCCCTTGTGCATTCCACTCAGACAAACCCCAAACACAGGATTCTCAGTCACACTTGCACACATCTGGAGATTGAAAGGAACTTCCTGGGCTGGGAGGGTGGAGGGCCAGACACTTACATGTCAAAGGACAGTAGCCTGCCGCACAGAAAGGACTGCCACACCCCCTACTGGGACCCTGACAGACAGGATGGAACTGAAAGGGGACCTTGTGCACTTCTAAGCCACTCTTTGAAGTGTCCCCCACTTCAAAGGCAAATTTGGGTATTTAATCAGGGTCTCTGACCCTACCACTTAAGACACCTCTGGACAAGATACCACTGGAGAAGAAACCCTGAACCAGAACCTGCAACCTGCCAAGAGGAACTGCCTGGCTGCCCAAAGGACTCACCTGCTTGCTTTTTTGCAAAGGACTGCTGCCCTGCTGTTGTCCTGCTACCTTCCTGTCCTCTGGCTCTGCTGAGAAGTGCTCTCCAAGGGCTTGGATGGAGCTTGCCTCCTGTTCCCTGAAGTCTCAGGACCAAAAAGACTTCATTTCTGCAAAAGAACTCCTTGTGCAATGAAAATCGACACACAGCCTGCAAGAAACAATCCACAGCCTGCATCGCTGTGAGAAAATCACTGCACGCCAAACCGGATTGATGCAGCCTGACTTCCTGAAGAGGAGAACGACATAGCGCCAGCGTTGCGGCTGGAAATTCAACACACAGCCCACTGGATCGAAGCAAAGCCAAGCCGGAACAACGTAGCCCGACTTCCTGAGAGGAATCGACGCCGCGCCTGCCATGCACAGAAATATCCACGCATCGCCCACCGGATCGACGCAGCCCCTCTGACTTCATCCTGCACGCCCAGGATTTCAACACATCGTCCCTGGGGCATCCGAAAATCCTGCAACCCGAAGGGGATTCCAGTCTATGCGACCACCCAAATCCTGCCATGCATGAAAACTCACTGACGCATCGTCTGTGTGTGCCGGAAAAATCGACGCACACCTCCCTGTTTTCCACGCATGTCCTCCTCTGCGGTCCCTTGCAGAGAATTTGAACGCAAACCAGGTACTTTGTGCTTGCAAGAGACACTTGTTGCTTTTTAAGGACTAAAGACACTTTGGGGGTCATTCTGACCTCGGCGGTAAAAGGCCCTTACCGCCGGTCAGAAGTCCGCCATACTACCGCCGCGGCTGCGGTAGACCGCCACGGTCATTCTGACCACCAACTGTGAAACCGCCAAAAATCCGACATCCAAGGAAGGCCGCCACATCAGCGGGCCGTGGAAAACTGGAGATGACCAAACCTCCACCGTCACGCCAACACAAACACGCCCATGCCATTCTGACCCACGAATCCACGCGGCGGTCTTTCAACCGCGGTATTCCATTGGCGGTACACACCGCCGCGGTCAGAATACTGAATACACACACATCTACAAAACACTGCCACATTGGGCATTTTGAAATACGCACACCTGAGACACATACAAACAACGCTCCCACACATCCAATCAACTCTAAAACACACACCCACATCACCCACAAACCCCCACTAGTTGGAAATCGGAGTGAAGGCGAGAGCGAGAGAGATAGAGATAGCGAGCACAGCATTAGAAAACCCCAACACACACAGGAACACAACTTCATCACCCACACCACATCTACGCACACATCACCACATATCACCACGCACATCACCACAAACACCACCCCACACCTCATCCACACCCCCCCATGGCACCCCAAAGACACCCACGGTTTTCGGCCTAAGAACTCCGGGTCATGGTGGAGGAAATCATGAGGGTTGAGCACCAGCTCTTCGGCACACAGGTGCAGCACACCACCATAGCAAGGAAGGCTGAGCTATGGCAAAGGATCGTAGACAGGGTCAACGCTGTGGGACAGCATCCCAGAAATCAGGAAGATATCAGAAAGCGATGGAACGACCTACGGGGGAAGGTGCGCTCGATGATCTCCAGGCACAACATCGCTGTGCAGAAGACTGGCGGCGGACCCCCACCCACCCCACCCCAATTCACAGCATGGGAGCAAGAGGTGGTAAACATCCTGCATCCTGATGGCCTCGCTGGAGTACACGGAGGAATGGACTCTGGTAAGTCGAATCTCAACTACTTCACCCCCCCCAACCACCAGCATGCCAACCCCACCCCCCCCCCCATATCACCCCCCAGCACATAACCTCCCTGCCAATGTCTCACCAGCACAACCCACCCTAAACAACACCAACCCCTGAATGCCAACACAAACCATAGACAGCCACCACCAAAGCATGACCATTGCACATACCCATACACCCCCCCCAAACCCTCACAACACCTCCCACAAGGGAATGGCAGCACTGGGGGACAAGGGCACCCAAAATGCATGCCATGGCACACACAGAAACAATAACCATACTCCTTCACCCCTGCAGGGCCCGAACGGCAACACACCGCCACGGAGGGTCCAGAGATGTCCATCCCACCCCCAGAACAGGCCCCCAGCGAGGACAGCAGCTCTGTCGACCTCGAACCTGACGACCAGCCCGGACCATCGGGGACCTCTGGACAGTCGGTTCCCCACACACAGACACAGGCCACAGCAGACCCAAACCCCTCTGGGAACACCAGCACAGCTCCCACCCAGCGGGCCCATGCCTCTGTCCCGCGGACGCGTCAATCAGCGGTGTGTCCGCCACTACAGGGCACCCAGGCTGACCCAACACCCCAACAACAACAGGGACCTGGGGGCAGTGGTAGTGGGCACACCGTCCAGGGGAGGGCTGCTGTGCGACAGGGGGGGGAGGACAGGCCCAGGGAACCGACTCTCCAAGAGGCCCTCACCACCATCATGGGAGCATACCATCACTCCCAGGAGACGATGGCGACGGTACTGGCCAGATTCACCGAGATCCAGGCACAGCAGGAGGAACGCTACATGGGGTTCAGCAATGAACTCCGGGACATCGCTACCGCAATGGGGACCATAGTCCAGGCCCTCAACCGGATAGAAACCACATTGCGGGAGCATGTGGCACCGCAAAGGGCCCCTGTCACTAGCCAGGAACAGCCTACCACCTCCGCCGGCGCTAGTGGTCAGGAGGCCCCCACAGAACGACGGGCCACCAGAACCCCACCTCCTGCTGAAGAACAACCACCCCGCAAGAGGAACCTGAGATCTCAAAGGAAGACAGAGTAGGATGCCAAGACCCCCGCCAGTCTAATATCCCCCCGGATGTCATTCCACTGTCCCACAGTGTCACCCTGTCCAACCTTGAACTGCCCCTGCTCCATCCTTCCACAGCCATATGAACAATGCACCTGTGCGACCGAGAACTGGACTCTGCCATGGACATAACTCCACCCTCACCCTTCACCGTTTTAATCTCATGTACCAAAATATAGCACTAAAAATAAATCACTCATTGCACAAAAATCATTCTGGAGTCAGCCTGTATTATTTACAAATGTATAACACATTACTTATCAATAATGTTCTGTTATTTATGTGTGGACAACATACCGATGTCAATAAGCATTAGTCCATGGGCTAACCAAGCAGAAGTCACGCAGTGGGTCATACAGCACTGAAAAGGGAAGGGAAAAGTAAACTTCAGTTTAAAAGAACTGGGGGGAAATACACAAAGTAAAGATGCAGGGGGCATCCAGTAAATGGTAAATGGCGTGGGTGATTCCTACCTGTGTGCTACTGAAAATACTGATGGATAACTCTGTCCCTGTTGTCTGGGTCGTCCTCTTCGTCTTCCTCCTCTTCACTCTCCGCAGGCTCCACAGCTGCTTCAACACCACCATCTGGACCATCCTCCTGCAGGAAGGGCACCTGACGTCGCAATGCCAGATTGTGAAGCATGCAGCAGGCCACGATGATCTGGCACACCTTCTTTGGTGAGTACATCAGGGATCCCCCTGTCATATGTAGGCACCTAAACCTGGCCTTCAGGAGGCCAAAGGTTCTTTCAATGACCCTCCTAGTTCGCCCATGGGCCTCATTGTACCGTTCCTCTGCCCTGGTCCGGGGATTCCTCACTGGGGTCAATAGCCAAGGCAGGTTGGGGTAACCAGAGTCACCAATTAGCCACACACGTTGTCTCTGTAGCTGTTCCATCACATAAGGGATGCTGCTATTTCGCATCACATACGCGTCATGCACTGACCCAGGGAACATGGCATTCACATGGGAGATGTACTGGTCAGCCAAACAGACCACCTGAACGTTCATCCAATGGTAACTTTTCCTGTTTCTGTACACCTGCTCATCGTCTTTTGGGGGTACTAAAGCCACATGGGTCCCATCAATGGCACCAATTATGTTGGGAATATGTCCAAGGGCATAAAAATCACCCTTCACAGTGGCCAAATCGACCTCCTCAGGGAATACAATGTAGCGCCGCATGTGTTTCGTCAGGGCAGACAACACTCTAGACAAGATCTTTGAAAACATAGGCTGAGACATTCTAGATGACATGGCCACTGTTGTCTGGAATGAGCCACTTGCCAGAAAATGGAGGACTGACAGAACCTGCACTAGAGGGGGAATTCCTGTGGGTTGGCGGATGGGGGACATCAGGGCTGGCTCCAGCTGGGCACACAGTTCATGTATAGTGGCTCGGTCAAGTCGGTATCGTAGTATGATGTGGCGTTCTTCCATTGTCGACAGGTCCACCAGCGGGCGGTACACGCGAGGATTCATCCTTCTCCTCGCAAGTCCCAGCGGACGGTGCCTAGGAAGGACAACATGGAGCACAGAGTCAAGCAAGTCACAGGTACGTTCACCACTGCATGCACAGTACACGAAAAGGTATGGATGGCTATGTTTGGATGTGTGGCAATGCAAGGCCTAGGCCTGTGTGACGCAGTTGAAATTAAGCCATGTGGGCCCTTGAAATGGCGGCTGCCTGACCGGTGAAGTGGGACAATGGTCTGTGAGGTCAATGCGCTGGCGTGGCACACCGTGGCGGTAGGCGGTCGAAGACCGCTATACGAACCTGCATTGGTTAACATTGAACCCTATGGGATTCAGGAGCCAATGACGATGTGCGCCGGCAGTCGCGGTACGCACCGCCGCGGTACGCACCGCCGCGGCCGTGACCGCCATTTTCTATCTGCCTAATCACTCGATACCTGATCATCCACAGGAGAGGACCTATACTGCAAGTGCTGCTGTGACCTCGGTCTGGAAGTGACAATGGCTGCTGCGACTGGGGAAAGGGCCCCTGCCTTCACGTCTGAAGAGTTGGAGAAACTAGTGGATGGGGTCCTCCCCCAGTATGCGCTACTCTACGGTCCTCCAGACCAACAGGTGAGTACACTGAGTGCACATTGAATGGGTTATGCCTGTGTGGAGTGGGGTGGATGTAAGTTGTTGGGGTGGGGAGAAAATGAGGAGTGCAACGCACGACAGATGAGAGAATGGGTCACATGGCAAGGTTGGGGAGGGGGGGGCATGTACTCCAAACATGCCGAAATTTCACGTTTTCTCTTTCCCACCCTGTACATGTCTAACAGGTGAGCGCCCATCAGAAAATCGACATTTGGCGTGCCATCGCCAAGGAAGTCCGGGCCCTGGGGGTCTACACCAGATGGGGCACCCTCTGCCGCAAGAGGTGGGAGGACATCCGCCGCGGAACCCGAAAGACCGCCGAGTCACTGCTGGGGATGGCCTCCCGACCTAGGAGGGGTGCCAGTCGTACCCTGACCCCCCTGATGTCCCGGATCCTGGCGGTGGCCTACCCTGATTTGGATGGGCGCTTGAGGACATCACAGCAGACACAAGGGGGTGAGTACCTGCACATTCTGCTATCCTTAAGCGCAGTTGAGGCGTCTGGGTGGGGGAGGAGGGCCGTGGGTGACACTAGGCCAGGGCGCTTTCTGTAGTGTAGTCCCCTCCCTGAGACATGGCCCTGTGCCCTCGCCCCCCACCTCTGGAGGGTGCCAAGTACAGCTATCCATGGTCCTGCATCACCCATGTGCGCGTCTGTTGTCCCTAGACCTGTTGGCCTAGTCAGAAGTACTGAGTAGTGTACCCCAATTTCGCGGCTTAGTGCATGAGGCACCTGTGTCTGTCCTCTCCGCCAACGGTATTGACAAGACATACACTCAACTTTGTTTTATTTCTCCCCCCACCCTTATTCTTTGTCTTCTTGTGCATTAGCATCATCAGGCGGAGGAGAATTGGCGTCGGAGCACGAGGGAGCTGCAAGTCACAATGCCCCGGTGGGCACTGGATCAGACACCGAGGGCACCAGTGATCCGGAGGGCGAGGGGAGCACCACAACGGGGACCGGTGAAGACACCAGCGACACGGACAGGTCCTCGTTTGGGAGCTCCCTAGCGGGGGCGGCAACATCCGGGCCCCCCGCCTCCACAGGTACAGCCGCCACCCAGCGCTCCAGCTCCGCCCTCCCAGCAGCCCCTCAGCCTTCGCTCCGTGCCCGCTCGCCCAGGAAGGTGGGCGTCTCCTTCGCCCCAGGCACCTAAGCCCCTGCCCCAGTTACCCCTGCTGCCCTCAGTGCGGAGCTCATTGACCTCATGAGGACGCTCATTGTTGGGCAGACTACCCTTTTGAATGCCATCCAGGGGGTGGAAAGGAAGGTGCATCGGAGCAATGCCTACCTGGAGGGCATTCATTCGGGTCAGGCTGCCCTTCAACGATCGTTCACTGCTCTGGCCTCAGCACTGACGGCAGCCATTGTCCCTGTCTCCAGCCTCCCTCTTCTAACTGCCTCCACCCTTTCTCTGTCTCCTGTCCCTCAGCCTATCCCATCCACACCATCAGACCAGCCTGCACACACCTCAACACCCAAGGCCAGATCATCCAGACACAAGCACCACAGGACACACAAGCATTCACCCCAGCAACACCCAGATGCAGACATTCCAACAGTCACTACCACCTCTGTGTCCCCCTCCTCCTCGTCTCCCTCCTCCCTCCCTGTGACGTCTACACTCACACATGCATGCACACCACCATCAGCCAGTGCTTCCATCACCAGCACACCCTCCACTACAGTCCTCACACGTGCAGTCACCACCCCCACTGCCATCTACACGTCCCCTGTGTCCTCTCCCACTGTGTCTGTCACCCCCTCTTCCAAGACACATAAACGCAGGCAGACACCCAAACAACAGCCAACCACCTCACGACAGCCTACGCCTCAGTCACCTGCACCCAAAGACAGCACACCTGACTCTCCTACAACCACATCCTCTTCCTCCACTTCCATCACCACTACTCCTACCCTTTACCTTGGTCCTAAGAAATATTACCTCTCTAATCTTAACCTCTTTCCCTCCCCTGACCCACCCCCTCCATCAGTTAAGAGTCCCAAGAGCACCTCAGCCACCACCAGCCCAGCTTCGAGTGTCCAAGTGGTGCATGGCTTCTGGAGTCCACCCTTTGGCGGCAGTGACACTTCACTGAGCAGCAAGGGGACATCCAGCCCACCCCCAGGCAAGAGGACACGTAAACTGAAGGGCCGCCGTGAGAGGACTGAGACGGCTGCCCCCAAGGAGCCAACAATGGCCACTTCACCTGCCACAACAGCCAGGGGAGGCAAGGGCCCGAGAGCCCCATCTAAGGAGCGAAAGGGCAGCAGGGCGGAGAGGTCATCCATCAGGAGCGTGGAGCTGGAGGGCCCCGCAAGCCCCATCCCGCCTGCAAGGGACGACAGCAAAGGGCCCAGGACTCCGTCCCCGAAGGGGCCTGCCACTGCACAGTCGGAGGGCGAGTGAGCAGGGTGTCCAGCCCAGGTCTGGCTCCCTAGACTTCCTGGCAGAGCACCGCTGAAGAGGGCCCCGCCGTGAAGACAGGCACCGCTGAACAGGGCCCCGCCATGAAGACAGGCACCGCTGAACAGGGCCCCGCCGTGAAGAAAGGCACTGCTGAAGAGGGCCCCTCCGTGAAGACAGGCACTGCTGAAGAGGGCCCCGCCGTGAAGACAGGCACCGCTGAACAGGGCCCCGCCGTGAAGACAGGCACCGCTGAACAGGGCCCCGCCGTGAAGACAGGCACCGCTGAACAGGGCCCCGCCGTGAAGACAGGCACCGCTGAACAGGGCCCCGCCGTCTCATGCACCGCTCCGCTGGGCCCTTCCTGTCAAGCACCGCTCCGCTGGGCCCCGCCGTCTCAAGCACCGCTCCGCTGGGCCCTTCCTGTCAAGCACCGCTCCGCTGGGCCCCGCCGTCTCAAGCACCGCTCCGCTGGGCCCTTCCTGTCAAGCACCGCTCCGCTGGGCCCCGCCGTCTCAAGCACCGCTCCGCTGGGCCCTGCCGTCTCAAGCACCGCTCCGCTGGGCCCTTCCTGTCAAGCACCGCTCCGCTGGGCCCCGCCGTCTCAAACACCGCTCCGCTGGGCCCTTCCTGTCAAGCACCGCTCCGCTGGGCCCTTCTTGTCAAGCACCGCTCCGCTGGGCCCCGCTGTCTCAAGCACCGCTCCGCTGGGCCCTTCCTGTCAAGCACCGCTCCGCTGGGCCCTTCCTGTCAAGCACCGCTCCGCTGGGCCCCGCCGTCTCAAGCACCGCTCCGCTGGGCCCCGCCGTCTCAAGCACCGCTCCGCTGGGCCCTTCCTGTCAAGCACCGCTCCGCTGGGCCCCGCCGTCTCAAGCACCGCTCCGCTGGGCCCTTCCTGTCAAGCACCGCTCCGCTGGGCCCCGCCGTCTCAAGCACCGCTCCGCTGGGCCCCGCCATCTGTAGCACCGCTCCGCGGGGCCCTTCCTGTCAAGCACCGCTCCGCTGGGCCCCGCTGTCTCAAGCACCGCTCCGCTGGGCCCCGCCGTCTCAAGCACCGCTCCGCGGGGCCCTTCCTGTCAAGCACCGCTCCGCTGGGCCCCGCCGTCTCAAGCACCGCTCCGCTGGGCCCTTCCTGTCAAGCACCGCTCCGCTGGGCCCCGCCGTCTCAAGCACCGCTCCGCTGGGCCCCGCCGTCTCAAGCACCGCTCCGCTGGGCCCCGCCGTCTCAAGCACCGCTCCGCTGGGCCCTTCCTGTCAAGCACCGCTCCGCTGGGCCCTTCCTGTCAAGCACTCCCCAGGATATGGCAGTGGGCAATCCAACCACTGTAGAGACATTGAGAGACTGTGGCTTTGCACTCCCCAGGATATGGCAGTGGGCAATCCAACCACTGTAGAGACATTGAGAGACTGTGGCTTTGCAGTCCCCAGGATATGGCAGTGGGCAATCCAACCACTGTAGAGACATTGAGAGACTGTGGCTTTGCACTCCCCAGGATATTGCAGTGGGCAATCCAACCACTGTAGGGACATTGAGAGACTGTGGCTTTGCACTCCCCAGGATATGGCAGTGGGCATGGTGGCCCCTTCGTGGGTCTGGCGTCGTGGACTCATGTGGCTGAGGTGCCCCCCCTTCCCTTCCCCCTGAGGTGCCTGTAGTTTTGTCATCAGATGCCCCTGCAGTGTTCTCTCCAAAGGACTCAGGTCTCGTGTGTGGGCTTTGCCCTTGTGTTGCTACACTTTGGCCCACGGACAAATCGTTACTACGTAAAATGTGCAGGACTGATTTCTTCAGTTGTCCACTGCTGTGTATATAGACTTTTTAAATGTAAATATTCTGGCTAGTTGACCAATACTTATCGGAGGCTATTTTGGACATAAATATTTATTGTCAATTTTGAAATGTCATTGCATTTTTTACGGGGGTTTGGTTGGTGTCACTGTGACTTGTTGCTCTGCATTGGTGTGTACATATTGGGGGGGGGTTGCATATGTGTGTGCCCGTAACCTTTCGTCCTCCCCCCTCCCGTGTGTCGTAGGTGCTGTACTCACCGTTGACTTCTGCACCGGAGTTCGTACTCGTGGTAGATGAGCAGGTAGACGAGAGCAGGTATGATGTTCAATTCGGGTTCCATGCTGTCCTCCGTACTCGTGGAGTGCGTAGAGGTGAGCGTTTTCTCATTCGTAGTCTGTTTCCGCCGTGTTTTTATCGGCGGGGCTCCCGCCCCAGAAAAGGTGGCTGATTGGTGGGTCATGATAGTGTGGGCGGTACATTGTCTGCCGCCTGGCTGTTGGCGGTGACCGCTGCGCTGTTTGTCGGTCCCGCCATGGCGGTCGGTGTGTTAATGTGGCGGGCTGTGTTGGCGGTTCCAGCCAGGGTCAGAATTCCAATTTTTGGACCGCCAGCCTGTTGGCGGGTTGGCCGCCGCTTTATCACCGA
Organism: Pleurodeles waltl; assembly: GCF_031143425.1. Lineage (NCBI taxonomy): Eukaryota > Metazoa > Chordata > Amphibia > Caudata > Salamandridae > Pleurodeles > Pleurodeles waltl. The sequence goes on from NC_090448.1 coordinate 1,131,996,698, forward strand.
CCGCCTGGGTTAGAATCACCCCCTTTATATAATTTTTACTGTGATATTTAAACGTATACTTATTGATTCTTGATCGTTTTGACCTGCATTTATCCAGATAAATATTATATATTTTTCTAAACACCATGTGGTGTATTTTTGTGGTGGTATACTGTGTTATTGCATGATTTATTACACAAATACTTTACACATTGCCTTCTAAGTTAAGCCTGACTGCTCAGTGCCCAAGCTACCAGAGGGTGGGCGCAGTATAATTTGGATTGTGTGCGACTTACCCTGACTAGAGAGAGGGTCCTTGCTTGGACAGGGGGTAACCTGACTGCCAACCAAAGACCCCATTTCTAACAGAGGATGTAAGAATACTATGCCTGACAGAAGTCACACCTATGAGCTGAGGGCTGCAAATAGATCTACGAATCAGATGCACAACTCCCTTGAGCTATTGTACCAGATTGTGTATGATTTGTTATGTTTCAATTCATATATTTTGGGGCAAATTTATTAAGGTTTAGCAGTGGGTTGTGTCACTTTAATGACACATCCCCAATGAAAAATCCTTTTTGGCATTTACCAAGCCACACAAAGCCACTTTGCAGTGCTTTGCTCGGTTTACTACATGCATACTAACGCAATCCAGTGCAATGCACTGACTTGCATTACTTTGCATTGGGGAGGTGTTTCATGGATTGTGGTGCATACCCAAATTTACTGAAGCTAGTAAACCTGGGAATGCGCCACAAAACTACTTTTTCCTCAATCAGGTGTAAAAATAAGTAAAATTGTTATTTCGCCTTCTTACTTCCCTTTTCTATGTCTGCATCATTCCGCAACACAAATAGAAAAAGGATATGGCTCTAATGATTGCGTTTGTGCACAAAGGTATCTCTTCCTGCACAAAAACAAAACTGCCTGTGTCTTAGCTGGCGCTAGGCAGCACACAGTGCACCAGTGCTGGGTGACAGTAGAAATGTGCCATATGGTAGTAGATATGCTCTGTGTTGCGTGAAATGTAAGTAAATCTGCCCCTTGATGTCAATGTTTGAGCTGTAAAGGTTTTCCATTCAAAGGATATACCATAAGCATGCTCTAAATTGAGCCTTTTCATGTAAAAAAGATAAAACACAATTCTATGTTGACTGTGGCACCTCAAAGAAATACTTTGGGATAGGAAGAGTATTATGTTTGAGCCAAATATTAAATCTCTGCTTGCATCCTGTTCTCTCTAGGTGACATCTCTCCAGACTTAGCTTTTTGAAAGCGGTTAGTATTGTTTGAAGCGCCTGCTGTTACACTAAGCAGGCTTTCTTTTATGTAAGGATCAGACTTTCATTGAAAACCTGAAGGGAAGGAATCAGAAAACAAACAGAAAGCGGTAGTTTGGAAGCTCCCCTGTGCACAATGATTAGATTTCTTTGTTAAGGTTTTTTAAATAAAACAAAATCACACAAAAAGAATGATGAGAACAGAAACGTCATACACAAGCTCGACAGTGTCTTGTGCCAAAACGATTTATTGTCAGAAACAAATGAGTCAACAGAAGAGCTCAGGACTGTCTTATCTAAAGTATGGAACTTGTAGCATGAAAAGGCAAATCATAAACTATATCTGGTTAACCTGTAAGTTCAAGTTGTTTAGCTTTGTATCTAATTAATGTTAAATGCTTACTAAAATTGCGTTCTTTGTTGTTTCAGAGAATAATCGTTTTCTCATACCAGTGGCATAGAAGGCTTGGCCCCCTCTCTCTGCAAATCAGTGTTTAAAGCTCATGATCACCTTAGACATAAAGGGCCAAATTGCCTAAGCAAGATTTAAAGTAATGAGCTTGAAAGTGGGCTATGAACTGAGCGTGGACTTTGCCAAAGGACATGGTCAGGTGTATTAGAAATGCGAAAATGAACTGAAACTTCAGACTCCAGGATCTATCATATTAGGTCCTGTAAACGTATCAGGAGTTCAGACAGTCAAAGATTAGTATGTTAGTTAAGTAAAACCATAAACATTACACACCATACATAAATAAATCATCAATACATTCGAATCCTGAATGTAAAAGTAAGCTTCCATAAAACACCAAAATACAACAGCTGCAAATAAGGGGGGTGATTCTGACTTTGGAGGAGTGTTAATCCGTCCCAAAAGTGACGGTAAAGTGACGGATATACCACCAGCCGTATTACGAGTTCCATAGGATATAATGGACTCGTAATACGGCTGGTGGTAAATCCGTCACTTTTCCGTCACTTTTGGGACGGATTAACACCTCCTCCAAAGTCAGAATCACCCCCAAAGTGTATTATTAAAAAGGTGTCTAAAACAGATCATTAGCTCCTCACTACCATAAATACTGAGGCCTGTTCTTTTTAATGCCAGTACGTAAAAACGCATAAAGTGCTAAGATGCCACATACAAAAGGCTTAGGTGCCACATACCTGCATTTAACGTTTATAAAATTAAACATTAAGGCACAGATTTATAAAAAAGTGGCTCATCAGCTCTGATGCGCCACTTTTTCAGTGCCCCCTACCGGCACCTAACGCCACCATGGCTGTGCCGTATACAATATACGGCACACCATGGTGGTAGTTAGGACAATAGCTTCAACATTTCTGACGCTATTGTGGCACGTTGCTACACTAGCGTAAAAAATGTTCACACTAGTGTAGCAAAGTGCAAGGAGGCCCATTGATTACAATGGGTGCATCATGTTAATGCCTGCCCTGGAGCAGGTGTTTGAAATGATGCCAAAAATGGCGCAATGAAATCCACAAGATCATTTTGTGAATGCCTTATAATGCTGGAACATCCCCCTTGAATACATTATGCTTGACACAGGCATAATGTGGCACAAAGGGTCAGAAAACTTTGTAAATATGGCATGGTGAAACTTGCCTTCTTGAGCCACATTAGCATAAAAAAATAAATGACGCGAATGTGGAGGCGCTAGGTCCTCTTAAATATGGCCCTAAATATCTTATTGAGCAGTTACATGCTTAATAAAAAAACAGGAGTTGAAGGGAACACTATATGAAAGTGAACATGGAGAAGTACTGCTGTTTAGTTTGTGTGAGCAAGCAACCCCCTGAGGAGAAACAAATCGACCATATTTAGGCAACTTGGTGCTGCAGTTGCCTCCTGTGCTTTCGCCATCATCAAAATACTTTATTCAGCTCAAAGTCACAAAAGCACAATGCAAAAAAGATTGATAAAGACATATAGAAAATGAGTACAGTAAAGCAAAACAGACATAAAATGACAACATTACAGAAGTCCCGTAAAGTTTCCTTATGATAAGTGCAGCTTTGATAACGTTTAAAACAGCATAGCATATGGTGGGAGAAGTTAATTCATGTAGGTATTATAGAACAGCAGGTTGTTGTCTCATATTGGCTGTGCACATATAGGGGTACTAAAAAGACACTCTACATTTACCAAATGATGATCCCCTAGCGTCACCCTCCGGCCTCTCTGGTCTAATGGATATATGTGCCAAATTTAAATTGCTTCTGGCTGAGAGCCTCAAACCCCTAACTAACCAACAGAATGCCATTGACACTGCCCTTGCGATGCTGGCCACAAACTTAGGCCCTGATTTAAACTATTTTGTGCAAAACTGCACTAACGCAGTTTTGCACCAAAAGGTTTAGCACCGGCTTGCATCATTTCTGAGCACCAGCCGGGCACCATATTTATGGAATGGTGCAAGCCGGTGCAAAGGGTAGGCTAGTGTAAAAAAAATGATACAAATTTGGCGCAAAACAAGTATAAATATGCCCCCTAGTGAGTTCAGCCACAGACTTCGATACTGAGCACACTCTGTTTCTAGTGTTCCAATGGCCTATTCTTTCAAAACAGGGAAGGAAAGGAACTATTGGGGATTAATTGCCCGTATGGTTCACCTGCAGGCTCGCAATGACATAGGCCCTCATTCCGACCCTGGCGGTTTCAAACCGCCAGGGTGGAGGGCAGAGGAAGCACCGGCAACAGGTTGGCGGTGCTTCCCGGGCCATTCTGACCGCGGCGGTAAAGCCGAGGTCAGAAAAGGGGAACCGGCGGTTTTCCGCCGGTTTTCCCCTGGCCCAGGGAATCCTCCATGCCATGGGGATTCCGACCCCCTTTCCGCCAGCCTGTTCCTGGCGGTTTACACCGCCAGGAAGAGGCTGGTGGGAACAGGTGTCGTGGGGCCCCTGGGGGCCCCTGCAATGCCCATGCCACTGGCATGGGCAGTGCAGGGGCCCCCTAACAGGGCCCCACAAGGATTTTCAGAGTCTGCTTTGCAGACACTGAAAATCGCGACGGGTGCCACTGCACCCATGTCGCACCCCTGCAAATCCGCCGGCTCCATTCGGAGCCGGCTTCCTCTTTGCAGGGGCTTTCCCGCTGGGCCGGCGGGCGATCTTTTGGAGATCGCCCGCCGGCCCAGTGGGAAAGTTGTAATGACCCCCGCGGTCATTTGACCGCGGTGCAGTCTTTTGGAGGTTTCCGACCGGCGGGCGGTGCCCGCCGCCCACCGGGGTCGGAATGACCCCCATAATCTGTTGTGAGATGTGATAAATTGTAAACCTGAACACTTGTTAACAAACGTACAAGACGAGGTGCTTTTATTGCAAATAAACGCAGTGGTATAAAACTGATTGCATTATCTCCGGACCTGCGAAGAATGGAAATCATTACATATAGACTCCGTGTTGAGGGAAACAAAGTGTGTTTCTTTCTCTAAAATTCTACATTATTTAGTAATAATAATTTTTTTCATTGTTTTCTAAGAAATAACCAGTCTAGAACAGTATACTAAATCCTGGATGAGAGGTGTAAGGGAAGGCAGGAGGAGGATGTAATGCTCAAACAACAGGATTTATGATTGTAACCCTACTACAAGGAATTTTGCAAATGTAATTGGTGAGAAACACCGTGATCGTCCAATGGAAAAGGAAAATTGTGACACTTTATTATTCTCTTGAAAACATATTAACTTTTTTTTATGTAAAACATGAAAATAAATTAATTTGAATTGTGTATTTGTAACCTTAAACTGATAAACTCAAATGCTAATGCATATTTACGTTATATTAATTCATCAAATTTAAGTGCATGAAATAAATAAGTAAAAAATATTATGGTAATTTATGAATAATAACGTTTACAAAGTACAAATTACATATTTTTCCAATAAATGTTTATTTAATGTTTTACTTTAAGTTAAATATAATTTTTTTAAATAATATAAAAATAATAAAATCATTGGTAAATAGTTTTCAGTTAATACTTAAATAGTTGTAGCATTATATATTTGAGAGTGTGTATGCGTCCATATATATTTATTCGTACACCACGCACTTATAAGGAACACAAACAACACAGCGTACATGCTCACTCAAAGTTCATCTGCAGTACATAAAACATGTTTATTTCCATAGCATGCTATCTTGACTCAGAATGTGAGTGACATTAGCATTTTAAAAAGTGTCTGAGCGGGATTTAAAGTTTTAACACTTTTGTACACTGTCTGCCATTTCAACCCACTAGTCACGTCATGGAAATCCTGTCAACCAGATTTAAAAAAATTTGCAAGATGTGATTGACTGGATTACGGCTGAAATTGTTTTCCACCATCATGAAATTTGTGTGTTGGTTCTGACTTTTGAAGTAAAAGCTGTAGATAAAACAATTCCACCATAGGGGGGACAACCTAAAAAAGGACTGTACCCTAGGGTAATGGCCATAGGTACCCAGAGGCATATTAAATGCAAGGCATTCCTGACAGAAAATCACCGAAAGCAGAATGACTCATGAGACAGATCCAATTTGAGCACCCACCACCATTTCAGGTGCTGTATTCTATCGCCATTTTGTCCTGTCGCACAAGTCACTTCTGGCAAACAGGTTTTAGGCAGTGTAAATAAAGCATCAACAAAATAAAATAAAATGAGTGTCTGGATTTCCATGTTAAACAGGAGATAGGGCAAAGGGCCTGGCCACTGAGCAGTGCCTGCTGCAGGTTGGATGCAGGGTGCAATGGGTGTGGCAATACCTTATTGCATCCTCCATGCACAATGCATCTATTTGCCAATCACACAGACACACCAAAATAGTTATCAGGAGAACATCATGGTGGAGGCCATGAGTTTTGGCATGTGTTATGTGTAATAATAACCACACCTTGCAAGTTTAGAATTTTCACGTTTTTTTCCCAGTGAAACTATATAGATGTTACAAAGTTGTGTTGGGTGCCTACTTTGTCTGCAGTTCAGCATTGAACAGTCATGATCAGAGTGCACTACAACACCTGCTATAAAGCTGAACCAAACGCTCACAAGCTGACAAGGCATTGTAAAAGGTTTGACAGACTAAATAAATTTGAGAAACAATCTAATGCCAAAATTCAGAGAGTACATAGCAGGATGCAAGCATATGACAACAATCTTCTTCTGGATCACTACAGCTAGGAAAAGTTAAGCGCTGTCTAAATCCTCATTCATAGTAGGCCTGGGCAGAGCTCGTGGAATTCCACTGAGTTACATAAAAACTCCACAAGATTCTATGTAATTCTGCCATCACACTTCAAATGTAGCTCTGGTACCATGTTCCACCTTGAAAAATCCTTGCGGTCGGCGCTATGCATAGTGCAAGAGCGTGCAGCCATTCAAGTTAATTTCCCTGCTTCTCAGGTAGAAAACCTACTTGGGAAGTAGCACTCTAACCGCAACCGCCCAGATTTCATAAGTCTCTCAGGAACTCCTTCTAGGGACCGGAAATCATGCTAGGGGATGCCAAACCTCACTAGCCAGTTTGCATTTGGGAGCTTTGGGTTGTTCCCATTGTCATTGCGTTGCTCAAACAGGAAAATAATTCTGCCACATGGCGATTGGCAGACTATGGCAGGAAAGTAAAGTTCCAACAGTAACATGGAATTGCCTAATTTTTCCAATTCTGCAAGCAAAATAAAAATTCCGCCTGGACCATGTTTATAAAGCCAATAAGGATTGTAATAGAACTGACCAAGTTTCTAAATGCCCGAATGCCTGACTTGGCCATTTTCAAGAACTGTTTGGAGGCAATAAGGCCCATATATATACTTTTTTTGCACCACATTTGTGTCATTTTTTTTATGCAAAAGCGGCGCTAACTCACAAAATTCAATTGTATTTTGTAAGTTTGCACCGCTTTTGCTTTTGGGGTGATGCTCTGGTGATCATCGAGAAGGGGGAAATTCATATCCTTTCTCTTGACTCCAGCCCTGGAGAAACGCATCCCTTGACACTGCCAGAGTTTCTGGCTTCCAGCTGAAGAACCTGGCTAACTGTTGATTGAGACGGGAGGTGAACAGGTTGAATGAGCATGGACCACACTTGTCCAAAAGAACCCAGAAGATCTGAGGGTCCAGCTTCCATAGACTTGATTCTCGAAAATGTCAGGATTGCCAGTCGGCCACCTGGTCACCTGACCTGGGAGGTATTTGCAGTGACAGAAATATGATTATCCAGCCAAAAATGCCAGAAGGTCTTGGCTAACTCTGCCAGAGCACTGGTCCGATGTCTGCCTATGTGGTTGATATAACGCACGTAGAAACATTGTCCATCTTTAGGAGGACACAGAATTGAATACTGTCTTTTGGCCAACATCACATTGTGATGGAACTGGCAAAGAGCTCCAATCATTTGATATGTAAGCTCTGTTCTTGTGGTGACCAGCTATCTCCTGTGGAGAAATCCCCACACCTGGTTCCCCATCCTGACCTGCTCACGTCGGACTCTATAACCAAGTTCAAAGTGGACGCGAAGATCACCCTCCCGTTCCACGCTTCCTTGTGTGTGAGTCACCAGGTTATTTCTTCCTTGGCTTCTGCTGATAGAGGCATAGATTGGGAGTAGGCTAGACCTTTCCTTAGAAGATAAGCTCTGAGGCAGTGGAGTGCTCGATAGTGGAGGAGCCCGAGTTAGATTGCTTGAATCAAGGATGACTGAAGACCCACTAAGCAGGCAATCTACTGGAGGGATATTTGGCCGACTAGTGGTAAATCTTTGCCATTTTCTGAGATCGGAGACTCAAGAATATCATGAGGGAATCGATCACGAACCCTAGGTAGGTTGTTTTTTGAGAGCCGAGCAGAAGCAACTGCAAAAGATTTACCGCTGTTTGAAGTAGAAGGATCAATTTCTGGGGGCACTGGGCCAAAAGTAGAATGTTGTCTAAATAGACAATGAGCCTTATTCCTTGTGCACGGAGACACACTACCACCAGCTTGAGGACCTTCGTGAATCACCATGGTGCCCATGAAAGGCCAATTGGAAGTGGGAAAAACTATGAAAGTCTGGGAGCGCCATATGTACTGAAGAAACCAACAGTGTGGAGAAAAGATTGGAACTGACAGGTAAGTGTTGTTTAGGTCTGGATGTACCATCCAGTCTAAAGGGAGTAAAATGTCTTGGAGGAGGTGGATGCCCTCCATCTTGAAGTGGCAGTAAACCAGCCACTCGTTGAGTTCCCAGAGGTTTATTACCAGTCTCTGACTTCCATCGGTCTTGTCCACCCAGGAAAAGATTGTTGAGGGAACCCGTTGGGATGGGTCACCGAGCAACTAATGGCCCCTTTCTGGAAGAGAGCTTCGACCTCCTTGTCAATAAGTGCTGAAGCATGCTGGGAGAAGCAGATGGGATGTGGACAAGGCTTTTCGGGGGTACCTGTAAAGCTCATTGTGGAAACCCTATATGATTTGTAAGACCCATGCGGCTGAGGTGATGGACATCCCTGCCTGCAGAAAAAGTACCAGACATCCCCCTACACTCAGATGGTAAGAAGGGAAGACATTTACCATTGGCAGAGGAGTTGCCAGAGTGGTTCTTGAAGTCACCTCATCCGCGGAACCACTGGTCTCTTGTGCGGTCAAAGGAGGTGAAGCATGCATTGTTCTGCCACCTACCGCATCTGGAGCCTTGTCCCCTGGGTGGATTGGAGGCAAAGTGGCTGTTCATGTGGCCCCTACCATGACCGACCCCCTGGAAAACTCTTGGGGTAAATACGCACTTGATGCTGGTCTGCACCTTGTCAAGTGGCCTCAAACTTCCTTCACAAAGGGATCTCCAAACAGACCTCCTTGTGCTACAGCTACTGCCTTAGATGAGGTGAGGTATTCCAATTTGGGGTCAACCTTGATTAATAATGACCTGCAGCATTCAGGAGACAGGGCGCAGTTAGTTTTTCCTAGGAGTATGCGCCCACCTGGAGAGGCCATCCAGAGGGATGAGGGGGCCGGAGGACAAGGCCTCTTCCGATGTATTTAATATTTTTGTCACAGGGCCTATGGCATCCAACAAGTTGCCTTGTAAAGAACGCCATGACCTATCAGTGCCCTTTTTAGGAGGTGGCCCTCTGCTAAAGTCGAGTCCCACGATGGCTGCCGACACTTCCTGGTTTGAAGTGTCAGCAGCCAATCAGATCTCAGCACAAGATCGGTGGGGTTTGCAAATCCTTTGCATCCATAGATATACAAATTTGGATTTATTTTGATTTATGAAAAACTACTGAATGGATTTACGAAAATAACAAAAAGGGCCCCTTCTGCCAAATTTGGTGTAATTCTATCTAGTCATTTTGGCGCTAATGCTGTTTAATTTTACCTACTGGAATTAACATTGGAAACGTTCTAAAATTTACACCCGTTTATCATGGCCCCCGCTTCATGGCTCACCCGAAACTTTCCAGACAGCAGCTCACATGACTGTTAAATAGTTTTGGATTTTTTTGTGAATATTCATCAAGTGGCGCCAAAGATATAGACAAGCAAAAAACTGCTTTTTCTGAAGCAATTAGGTCCTAGCTATAACTACCTAGTGGCGACTGCCACTAGGTAATAAATATTTGTATATATATATATATATATTATTTTCACATATATACTCACAGATATATAGACATCTATATTTAAATGTATATTTAATACATGTATATATAAATAAATATATATATATATATATATATATATATACATATATACATATATATATATATATATATATTTTTTTTTTTTATATATACACATCAATCAAGCAGGGAATTTGTAAAGCCTACTACCCACCCGTGAGGGTCTCAAGGCGCTGAAGGGGGGGGCTGCTACTGCTCGAACAGCCATGTGTTGAGATGTCATGTGAAGGTAGGGAGGTCCTTGGTCTGACGCAGGTGGGTGGGACAAGTGTTCCACGTCTTGGTGGCGAGGTGCAAGAACGATCTTCCGCCGGTGGCTGTTCTGCGGATGCGTGGGACGGTGGTGAGGGCCAGGTCGGCGGAGCAAAGCTGTCGGGTCGGGGTGTAGAAGGAGAGCCATCTGTTGAGGTATTCTGGTCCGGTGTTGTGCAGTGCCTTGTGAGCGTGGGTGAGGAGTTTGAACATGATTCTCTTGTTGACCGGAAGCCAATGTAGGTCTCTCAGGTGGGCTGTGATGTGGCAGTGGCGGGGGATGTCCAGGATGAGGCGTGCAGAGGCATTCTGGATGCATTGCAGTCTTTTCTGGAGCTTGACCGTGGTTCCTGCGTAGAGGGCATTGCCGTAGTCCAGTTTGCTGCATACGAGGGATTGGGTGACTGTTCTTCTGGTTTCAGTTGGGATCCATTTGTAGATCTTCTGAAGCATGTGGAGGGTGTTGAAGCAGGAGGAGGAGATGGCGTTGACTTGCTGGGTCATAGATAGTGAAGGGTCCACAATGAATTCCAGGTTGCGTGCATGGTCGGTCGGTGTCAGTGCGGTTCACAGTGTGGCAGGCCACCAGGAGTCATCCCATGGGGAGGGGGTGGAGCCATGAGGACCTCAGTCTTGTCAGATATATATATATATATATATATATATATATATATATATATATATATATATATATACATATATATATATATATATATCTGCCAAGGACTTTGGCAACAATGACTTTATTTAACTGCACCTTCCAGCAGAAAGAGTCACTAAGTACGGGAAAAGCTATTGGACTGTCCCCCAGTAGGTTGAAGGTTCAAATCCTGGTATCCCATAGTAGTGTGTCTGTTTATGTACTTGTTTTGAATGTTAAACAATTCTAGTGATGTAACATTTACATCTTTTTCCCATCAAAAATATTGGGTGAATGTCGTAACATATCACAAACAGGATGAGGGGAGTGTTAAAAAATAAACACACCATGTTGAAAGCATGAAGTAAAACTAGCATATCAGGCACAAAGCAGGCCCCAAATTGAAATTAAAAGACTATTGTCATTTCAACTTGCCAAGACAGCATTTGGGTTTTGCACGGTATTGTCAAAGTTTCAGCTCTAAGTAGCCGACTATTGGACCACAGCTATTTGCATTAACATGGCAGAGATACATACATCAAACATAAAAAAGGTGAAACGATGATGGGAGTGTTAAAAATAAACCACAACATGTTGGGGAGCCTCAAGTGAACTAGTGGTTAACCCACATTGCAGTCAGCACAGCAAAATTAAAAGACAATTGTCATTTCAGCTGGCCAGGACTCTCACTGGAAAATGGCCATTTGGAACAATGAGCTAAAAGAACATGTACAATTGTTCCAATATATATACAAATTGCTCCTAATACAAGTCAATGTGCTGAACCACCTGACAGAAATGTGTTACTCTCCTAAAAAAACTTAGCAAAAGTGAAGGTGTCACGATCTTCTAATCATGGATGCTCAGGACGGTCTTCAAGAGAAGATATCATTCATTTACACAGTACTAACTTCATTGTTCTCTCAAAGTCCTTTGCCAAATCTGAAAATAAGATTATGCTTACTGAAGTCTGTGCAATGTACAACATGGAACTCTGTGGCTCCTGGGTATACCAAGTCATTGGAAGGTTTACAAGTAATACAACACAATGTGTGTCCTTAAACAAATGAAAAATGACTAGCATATTTAACTGAATATGTACACATTTGTAATATATATAAATGTGCTATTATTTCTCTTCTTGGCTAAATAGGTATACTACAGGATGCACTGAGTATGTTTATACATCATTTCACTAGAATACAATGTCACCATCTCATCATGATCACTTCCCTCAGCATCCTGAGAAACAGCAAGCATAAAAGTATTGACAGTGCCTTTAATCTTGTATGAACGCTGAATGATGCACAAAATCAGTCTAACAGCAACATAAATGACAACCACAACCAGGATGATGCATTTGAAGGACTCAAATATTTTCATGCTCAAAGGAACAAAAATCTCTGCAGCCATGCCCCAATGATATTTGGACTCAAGTCAGGGCCACTTTGTATCCTATGGGGGTAGAGATTTTATCAGGACAAGTGGGAGAACACTGGGTGGTACAGATTGTGTGGGTCCCTGCAGATTCAGAAACTTTACCTTACATACATGCAAGAAAAATACATTATTTTAGGCACATTTTAAGGTTTGCAGGACACTGTAGTTTAGAAAACATCATGGGAACCACGCAAGGGACACTACCATGGACACCTACGGAATGTCTCGTTTTCAGAAATATCTAGGTTTGCTAGATATCCCTGGGTGGTTGCTGAGTCCAGGCCCAAATACCACAGCTAACCCTGTTGCTGATTTCTCAACATTGTGATTTGAGGCTTTTTATATTGCGGATGCTAGGCCCAGTCACACAAGTAGAATACCATTGTTATTGGGACAAGTGTAGGAATGCTGGGTGGCAAATATACAGTACCTCCACGATTTCTGCAGTTTCTTGTAGAAATGTGAGAAAAATGTGTGACTTTAGCAGTTTATTACGGGTAGGAAAGCATTGTGGGATACACAGAAGGCATGCCGCCCTGGAGTTCACTGGGTGACTAGTTTTCACAAAATCTGGGTTTTGTGGTTTTCCATGGTGGCAGATCACAAGCTCGATTAGTGCAGTGATTCAGTTGGCAAGTAAGAGGAAACTTGGATTTACTCCTATTCTGCATGTTCATTTCTCAAAACTAGGGCTGAAAGATTCCAAATGTCCTCTTGCTTGTCATGGGAATGGGGTTGTTATGTGTCCCAGGTAGGCAGAAAGACTGTTGTTGTTCTGAAGGGGGGGGGATCAGCCCACACCCCATATTTTAAAAATAATACATATCCCTGTTGTATAGTGTGCTTTTGTGTTCCCTCCAAGAAAACCCCCGCAATCTACTCATGGGGATAGGGGCAAAAAGACTGTTGGGCCAATTCTGGGGTGGGGGTAATACCCAGTGTCTCAGTGGGTGGCCCCTCATTTCTTCTTTTCTTTTTATGGGAATCTTTTTTCCTAGGTGGTCAAGTGATTTTTCTGTCCCAAGGGGTAACTGATTGGAGGGAAATCTGCCATAGCGGTAAACAAAAAGACTGGAACACGCAGAATGGGGGGAGAGGGGGACAGGCCCATGCTCATAGGTTGGCTGCTCACCTCCTATACAGATACCTTTCCCTGGTTTCTAGTGGGCTTTCTGCCTATAGGGGCAGATTGGGGGTAAACACCAACAATTCGCCACCAAGTGAGATAGGGAAATTGACATAGGGGAAGCACAGTCCCCCTCCAAAAGAGCAATACTGTTTGCCTTCCCTGATATCTAGTGTGGTTTCTGCCCCCAACTGGACAGATTATGGGTAAACATCCCCTATGTTCCTCACAGGGGTTTGCAGAAAGACTGATGTGGTTGGGTTGAGGGGAGAGTACAAGCCCAGGACCAGGCAGGCTAGCCAAAACATAGTGACTTTTCCTAGATGCTTGGATCTAGTGAGCTTTCTGTACCCCTGGAGGATAGCTTGTGGAACCCCCCTTATCTACCCTCCAGGGAAGCAGAAGGACACATATATGGGGGATACAAGCCCATGTCCAGGATAGTCCTCCCCCAAAAGAGCAGTGCTGCTTGCCTTCCCTTGTGTATAGTGGGCTTATTGCCACCTGGGGGGAGAGATTGGGGGTAAGGACTGAGTTTGAGGGGAACATAGACCCATGCCGATGCGGGTCCCTCCCTCCTCAAAAATTAGTGGCTTTTCTCAGTCCCTGATGTTTAGCGGGCATTCTGCCCCTCCAGGAGGCAGATTGGTGATGAATACTTCCTATCTGCCATCTCAGGGGGAGCAGGAAGACTAGTATGGTTGGGTTGCCAAAGAAAGCACAGGCCCATGCCCAGGGTCGCTACTCCTCACCCCCAGGAAAATAATGCATTTTGATATTCCAGGATGTCTCATGCCCTTACAGGCCTCTTGGGGAGCAGATTGGTGTAAACACTTTCTATCTGCCTCCCATGGAGTGGGCGGCAGAAAGACTGATTTGGCTTAAGGAGGGAGAGAGTACAGGCCCACACCATTGGGGTGACCCCCCCAAAAAAAAAATGTCCTCTCTCCCCACACCCACAGAAAAAATCCCTGGTGTTTGCCAGGCTTTAAGCTTCCTGGGGACAGATTCTGAGTGAACATCCCCTATCCAGCACCTAAAGACTAATAAGGCCCAGGTCATGCAGTAGCACAGGCCTATGTATGAGGGGCTGCTCCACCCCAAAATCAATGGTGCCTTTTTTATTGTTCCTGGTGTCTTCTAGGCTTTCTAACCTGATGATGATCGATGCTTGGGGAAGGGCAGAGTTATGTCCCCCGACACCAATCAAAAGTGACAGCCGTTATCACAATCTGCTTCAACTTTCCTTTTGAAGTTATGTCAGCATTCTAGTCACTTTAGCATTACAGCAGAAAAAAAAAATGACACACAAGGGAATATGTTCCCTCATGTTCCAGCTGCTGATTTTCTGCATAGAGGTAGAGCTGATGATATCAATGATTCATCCTCAGCACTAAAGAGATTAATGTATCCTTAGAGTGAATAGCACCCAAAAGTTACTTTCACTGTAGGACTGGCTGGCCCATAGAAAAATATTCAAAAGCAATACTAAATATTAAATCTGCTATCTCCAGCTTGGGACCAGCTAGAAAAATGATGAAATAACTATTTTTGTCATTTATCAAAAGCCCAAGTTAATGGTTAAGTTACATTTTTGTTAAAAATTGAAGAATAGGGACATTTAGAAAGTTACCCTTTGCCTGCCTGAAGCTCCCGGAGGTTCATTTGCACTAGTCCTTCAAATTTCAACTAGCTAGTGAACAGTTCTGGGGGGCTGGGAAAACTGATCCCAGATCAAAGACAATAACCTGGGGGTGTAGGGGGTGTTTTTCTCCTGGCAGGAAGACCACTTAGTCTGTTACAAGGAATTTAATTTACTTCAAATGGACCTCCCTTTTCACAAGTAGAAGTCAAATGAATCCTATATAGCCCCTTTCTTTTACGCTCTCAGTCAGGCTGACACTAGGCCTGCACCAAACCAGGTTCAGAATAACCAGGGGGGGAGGGGGGGGGCTGCTCATTACCCTGACAATACCTCTGGGAGGACACACAGGCTCTGTAAAAGGAGAGAAGGGTTTCTCCATCTTGAATTTAGTGAAAGAACTGCACTATGAGATTGTTTGCATTAGGGCGCACAGGATTTACTGCAAAAGTAAGTAGGGTTGTCCATTGGAACTTTTTACCCTACTGGTTAGAGAGGGGTCAGGAGTCTCCACCACCCACAAATACTGTCTGGTATAAATGGGCACCCTAAGACCCCTTCTTAAGAATATTATGATCCCATGGAAGAACAGAAGGTCTGTATCTGCTGTTTGAAACTTATGAGGAGACCTGAAGAGCTATACCTCCTCCTTTTATACCCAGGACAAATAAGTGGACTTCAAAGGTTGGTTGGTCTACCTTCTGGGTAAGCTAGAAGGGACAAGAAGCAGCAAGAGGCAATTTTCTTGAGGTGCCCAGGTGGGCTGAGTTTTGACTCCCAAGTGCTGTTTCTAAGGTCCTGGGACACTTGGCTGTGTCTAGATTGAATGATATCACCTCTAAACAACATGGGACTTAGAAATGTTTTGACTTCAAGAAATCCAGATGACCCAGACAACCCTGCCAAGTTGATCCCTCCAAGATGTGACCTCACTGGGTTAAAGATACAGATTTCCACTACTTGGAGCTTTTCCACAGCAGCAAATTCCTTTCAGTGGGACCTCAGAGAGAAGGTACACCCTAGATGGACCCAGCCCAAATCTTTGTCCTTCTGGTTACTCCCTCACAACAATGACGTATTTCTTGTCTTCCAAAATCTAAATCCTATTTCATCCCATGGGGTTTCGATTTTGGCAGACAGGATATATGTCACCATTTGATGGAGTAACACGTCCATCAAGTCCTGAATCAGACTGATTCTGAAGATGGACCTGAATGCCAGGAGAAGGGCTTTGAGGCCTGGGAAGAGGTCCTCCAAGCACAGATCATGCCTAAAGATGAAAAGATAATGGAAAGCCAAGATGAAAATGAAGATGGGTCTATGGACAACCTGCCCCAAAATGGAATTTTTGGTGCATGCTTCAAGGCTGGTAGTGACACTGGCTCTGCAAGCATAAGCCCTTGTGAGCTGACTATTCACCAGATGGAGTTCAGCAGCATGCAATCAGCAATGAAGCTGAAGGCCAAAAGTGGCAGTCATAGCACTGGAGTAAAAGAGGCTTGCATTGGCAGAAGAGAAGCTGGTCTTGGGCGAGAAGAATGCCAGTCTAGATATCCTGCAGTCTGAGGTGTCTACAGAGGGTCACATGCCCCTTACTTGCCCAGGCGTATTCTGCCTAGTTTTCGTGGTGGGAATAACATTGACAAATGGTTCATCTCTTTTGATTGGGCAGTGGCAAAGCACAGGTTAGGCCAACCGCACTGGGGGTACTTATTATGGGAGCTAGTACCTACACTGGGGAGTGATAGAATCCTAATTAGAAGGAGGGGTCCTGATGCATACACTCACATGAAGGATGCCTTAGAGCAGACATTTGGGCTTACACTAGAGGAGTACTGGAATGTGTTCCAAACACACACAATCACTCACAATCATCCTGGAAAAGTCATAGTTTTGTTTTGGGGATTAGGAAATCTACTGAATGAGAGCTAATATTTTGAGAGTAATACAACACTTCCCTTAGCAACTGCCATGGGATACAGATAAATCAGAAGATAGTGAAGAGACAAACTTAATTTAGGTGCTATAGACCACTCCCAGGTTATCTCTGCCTATGTCAAAATACTGTCCCAATCCATTTCATGGCCACTGTATTTTTCCTGAGGTTTACCTCTGACAATGTTGGCATCTCACAGACGATCCTGCCTTGATGCTTGTGCCAAGTACTGAGATGCATCAAAATAAGAGTGTTCCAGTTTATCACCATGCCTCACTCACCAGTGGAAATGTAAACGGTGGCAAGGAAAACATTTCATGACTTTGACCACTTCCCTTGTGTGCAAAGTAGAATTGACTGAACCATTGAGCACGTTTCCTACCTCATCACACAGTACACCTTTTCCACAACAGACACCACTGGAACACCATCACCATGCAAACAGTCTGAAATGCAGGAAGGTGCTTCACTGATGTATGGGCTATCTTTCTAGATGCACACACAAAAGCTTCCTCTTCGGACACTCCCCTCTTTCACAATACTTAGTTGCTGTGGAATCTGGAAACATGTGGCTCATTGTTAAGTGTATAGCATTCAGACTGGAGGTGGCATCTTTAATTTACTCAGTCACTACTGCAACACTCATTACCATTACATAAATTGCATGTTTGTAGGCACGATGTATTACATCTAGAATTGCGTCCCTTTTAAACGTTTTTATGTGTCTTTTTTGCAGGTAATGGCAGGTATGCTCCTATTGCTCCCAATCTCCTCACGAACTACAGTCAAACATATTACTTTAACACTAGGGCGCACATGTGTCAGTATAGAATGCACTTTTGGCATCCTGAGAACAAATATCTTGAGCAGAGAGGAGGTGATGGTGAAATCCTCCAAATGTGTGAGTAAGATTGTTATAGGCTAATGCATGTTGCAGAACACTGGCATGCAACAGGACTGACATCCAGATCATGACCCTTATTTAGGCTCACTCCTAGGTACCCTGGGGAGGGTAAAATAAAGGTTACAGTATATATGGGTGTGGGATTGGCTAGTTGCCTCTTTATTTTCTCAAACATTACAAAACATATAATTAACCAAATGTAATCATAAGACCTCACAAACTACACTCATATTTTAGAGCAAACATACTCAAACCCTCACTTAAAACACATACAATAGGAGCATGCATTTTTTTAATCATTTTTGTATTATTTAATTTTTAGTGCTTTTGGTACATGAAGGAATCTCCCTCCTGCTTGCAATGGTATTTCCCCACATGTGAAGTGTTACCTCCCACATGCAGAGTGTTCCCTTCCACATGCAGAGCATCCACCTAACTCAGCAAACAGGAAATGGATACAGGAAGTCAGTCGTTTTGGGGTCTGGCCATTTTGCTATTCCTTTTCTATTCCTTTTCTGGTCCTCTTTGATAAACCCTCACCTGTACTTTCTTTTGGTCTGACAGTAAAGATATGGAAGTGGGCAAGGATGACCCCTCCCAGCCTTATCCAAGTGCTGGGTTAGAATCGACCCACCCTTGATAGTTGTGCCGACTCAGCTAATCTTCAACTGGATAGTTGGATAACCGGCGTTCTGTTGGCAAATTGGACGATAAGTAGAGCCAAATCTTCCGTTGATTGGTTTTGTGAGAAATTGCTCTCACTTAAAAAGAACTGCATGTACCTAGAGTGCCTCTGGCACAGAGACTTTGACTCTGCCAGCAAATCTAATTATCCGTAGGCCTTCAAGGTATACCATAGCTGTATTAGGCATGTCCATTGCGATTTCTATGCCAACAAAATTGCTGCTGCCCAGAACTCATCTCGAGAATTTTTCTGTATTGTCAAGTCTTTATCTTCATTGGCCCAAGTTTCAGTCTCCACCCTGCTTTCAGAGGAGAGCTGTAATACTCTTGCTCAGTTATTTTTTAATAAAGTGGCATCTATTTATACCTCCTTTACTGAGATTGCCAGAGACGCTCCATGTCTCTAATCATGGTTTGAACCTTTAGTCAACACCACCAGACTGTCACATTTCAAGCCTATTGAATCTGCTGAATTGCCCTCTCAGATTGCATCAGTCAAGTCTGACTCTCCACTTGGTCCAGCATCCCCCTCCATCCTGGAGCGAGCAGTGGAAGTGGTGCAGCCTGTGCTTTGTGAGCTACTTTATAGCTCTTTCTCATTGGGCCATGTTCCATAGTGCTGGAAGCACACTATGGTATTTCTCCTCATCAAAAAACCTCTGCTAGACCCGACTAAGCCTGAAGATTATCATCCTATGTCGCTATTCCCTTTCTTTTCTAAAGTTGAAAAGTATGTCAACCAGCAGCTTTCTTTCTTTATTGAGGCATCACAGGATGCACTAGGGATTCTGCCCCTCATATAGCACTGAGTCCGCTCTGTTGTTGCCTCAACCTTTGTACTCACATTTTCCACTGAAGTAGTGGGTGACTCATGGTTCCTCTCTTAGCCAAACTCTATTTAACTTATATAGGGCACCCTTTGGCTGAGGTCATCCAGGGACACAGCTTTAATATCCTAATGTATGCCAATTATACTCAGCTGTTCATCACCCCGTCACTGAACTCGGTTCTCAGGGCTGCCTCGTTGAGGACTTCTCTGTCGGAAGTTTCCCAGTGGATGCACCTCAAATGTCTTAAACTGAATGCAGCTAAATGGAGGTCCTCATTCTAAGCAACGCCAATCGATCTGGTCCTTTGCGTGGTGGCCAGACTCTCTTGACCCTTTACCTCCCCGTAAACCTAAGGTTAAGAACCTAGGCATCTGGTTTGATGAGAGGCTTACATTTGATAGTCAGATCACAGCCCTGGCAGGGAAATATTTCAGGTTTTAAAAACCCTAAAAATAATCCTGTTTCCTGCCTGAATTTTCCAAAACAAGCAGTAGTCCAGACACTGGTTATGTCCAGGCTGGATTACTGCAATGTTCTGTACTTAGGTGTATCACAATCTCGGCTGATGAGACTTCAGTGTGTGCATGATTCTGTGGCTCATCTTCTGTTGAACCCTCCTAGATGGGCCACCATGGTGACTGCACTATCTAAGCTGCACTGGTTGCCTCTGAAGAAGAAATGTTCATTTAAAGCCCCCTGCTGTTGTTACAGGGCTTTTACAAACAAGAGCCCTTGCTATCTGCATCCCTTTATCAATCTGTACTCTCCTGCAAGGAGCCAATGGTCCTCGGAGGCCATGCTAGCTTGTATCCCCACTGTAAAAAGATGCCCCTGCACCTCCTTTAGCTATTAGAATCTTGGCTGTGGAACCCTCTACTTCTTCAAATTCGACAGGCCCAGATGGAATAACTTTTTTTGTAAAAATGAAAAAACTTGGTAATTCAGTTCGGACTGATTCTACTTCCTAATTCTGCTGAGTACTGCCCTGTGGGAGCTGGACATTCAGCGCTCGGACACTTCATTTGAAGCAGCTACGCGCTATACAAATTACACTATTTATTATTATTATGGTAATTTTGATGCGTCCTCACTCCACCACAACCCCATTCTTCTTCATCCTGACGCACCTTGCACTTATCTTTTTCCAACAAGGCTGAGGACTAGACAAGGAGAGACGAGAATTCAGAAGTAACAACCCTGAATTGGATATCATCAGCGAGGGACAGTTTTCAAAAAGTGCCCTCAGTTTTATTGGAGTCCAGAGACTCAGCTGTGTAATGCAGTATGGCACAAATCTGATGGAGCATCACCACCTTCTGTTGTGAAATGGGTTTCCACACCCACCCAGAGAAGTTATGCCACCAAGAGAACCTTCATCGCTGATTAAAGGGCCATATGGGTTTGTTCGTACAGCAACATTCTCACCACCACGTTTGACAACACTGCATAGGAGGAGAGCTGCCTGTCAAGATAATAGGTCGATTTTTTATATTAACTTAAGTCCACATATGTTTTGAGAGTGGTGTTCTGTCATTTTAGAGCAAAAATAAAAATGACCCCAACAAAGACTTGATGATGAAAGAAGAGTGGCCAGGGCACACCAATAGCATGAATCCTGATAATGTTCAAGAATAAGTTACAATAGGAAAGTCTTGAAGACGAAACACGTGTTGGCTGTTTTGCTGTATGGACTTATTGTTACATTCGAACATCCTATTGTAACTTTGACCATTTATCACCATCTGGCTGCTCGGGACACATGGTCATTTTGTACAACGCAGTCTTTTGATTGAGATTTCTACTTTCTACCTGCACTTATAATAAATATCTACACATCATCTTCCAAGAACGAACTTTCTACTTATTCTTGAACAATATCAGGATTCATGCTATTGGTGTGCCCTCGCCACTCTTCTTTCAATATTTAGGCAACCACCCACTCTTCAGTGTGTGGCCCTCCGACACCTGTGGTGGCAGGTGTTAGGGCTAGCCTAGCACCCAACACCATATTGTTTAAATTTTATGACTTCGCTCGGATTTCACTATTGACATACGCTTTGCAGATGTGCAAGCACTCTCTGGCATCCGCCACCTTCTTCGCCTGACTTACCCTATTGATGCCGGCTTAGCACTTTGCATTCTGATTATATCACTGTTTTATACATTTGAATTACGTATTTCTTTATCTTTGTTTGCTGTATTTGCATTTAAGTTCACTGACATAACATGGATACATTCAATGACAACAGGGATGCGCTTCTTGAGGAAATTTTTCAAACAGGCACTGGCCCATCTACCAGCCATAACGCACCCAGTAAAAAAGAGGGCTTGAGAATGAAATTTGTTAAACTTGAACGGCTCAAAAAACAAGAGCTTTCAAGATGGTGGGACTACACCATCTTACAAAACTATATCGACAACAAACAAATTCCCAGGGGCTTACGTGTCATTCTATTCCCCTCATTCGAAGACCTCAGTCCTGAACTCCTAAAGGAGTGGGAACACCTGTTGGTTACCTCTTCCTTTGGTATGATGGACATACTAATCAGGGATGCCCGGGCCAAAAGAGAGAAACTCATTGAGGAAATTCTCACCTTGGAAAAAGAAATTAAAGAAATTAACTTACCTGAGGCCAAAGAAAAAAACTATAGAATCCTTAAGGAAATATTACTTAAACACCAAGAATACATCAAAGAGAAAAAACACGTAAACTTAAGAGGGATGAAGGGGATTACAAGAATGGGAGGGTTTTCACCTACTTGCGTAAATTTGATAACATCAAACTAGATAGACAAGATACCTCTTCACACCCACCTGACAACAGGGCCACCTCCACCTACTCTACAAGTGATACAGATCTTTCTAGCACCTCTAGTATCAGTGGAAGTAACACTTGCATCTCCACACTACAAACTACGGTATCAACCACTCACAAATCACCTTTTTTAGTGGAATTAGAGAGATACAGAAAGGGCCAAATATTCAACCGAAGGAGAGAGGACTCTCACACCATCCTATTAGGAGAGGCAAGAGAAAGGCATACAGACACAACAAGAGAGAGAGAAGGGGTTACAACGAGATCTACCACCCGCAATCAGAAAAGACTGACTCTATCTCGAGTACCAATAATGAGATTTCTATTGTAAACCTGACAAACATTGAATTGAATATGCAACAAATAAATATTTTGAGCAAAGGTTTGGGTTTTGTGCCATCATCTTTACCTAACTTCACTGAACTGCATATAAATCTCTTTAAATTAGTTCGTAAATGCAAACTTTCAAAAAATTTTGAAGGTAGACCAGCGCAGACTGATTTTACTGCTCCTGTTCCCTGTCCCACTAGTAACATCACCATTAAAGACTTGAAAGACATTCAGACCCTTCGCTCTTTGGAATCTCTATCGGACATACCTCCATCTTTCACAGACATCACATCAGATTTAAACATTGATCCTTACACACACCTGGACAGTGGTCTCAAGACCTCCTCGAAATTTACTCCTAATCTCGGAAGTGACAATGTCATCGACATCTTTTACAGACAAGTCACGGCTGACTTCTATCAACTTGAGGACTTATATCGCTCAGGACATAAACACATCAAACACAACATTACTATCCCTGAAAGAGAAGCCCTTCACTCCCTTGCTCAAAACAAAGATATAATCATCAAGGAGGCCGACAAAGGGGGGAACATTGTGATCATGAACAAGTCTGATTACATCAAGGAAATTGACCGGCAACTAAATGATGCCACAACCCCTTGGCCAAAGCTAAGGAACACATAATGCACACACTATCCACATGGGGAGACAAATGTCTCCTCACTGATTTGGAGTTCAAGTACATCTACAATCCAACCCCCACGTCGCCATGCATCTACATTTTACCGAAAATTCACAAACCGGGTCCATTTCCGCCCGGTAGGCCTATCATCTCAGGAATTGGCTCGCCAACAGAAAGAATTTCTGAATACATTGACCTGTTTTTACAACCTTTGTTCGTTAATCTCCCTTCCTTTATCAGAGATACCAAGGATCTCCTCAGCAAACTTAGTGACTTTGAATGGACAGGGGGGCACATCCTAGCAACCCCAGACATTACCTCACTATACACTTGTATACCGAGAGACAAGGGTCTACTTGCCATCCAGCACTTTCTTGATACACGTGAAGCTTCACTCCTAGAACACTCCAATATGCTTTTAGATCTAATAGAGCTAGTTTTGGATAACAACTTTTTTGTCCATGAAGGCACGTGGTTCAAACAGATCCAAGGTGTGGCAATGGGGGCCAAATTTTCCCCCTCTTTTGCAAATTTGTACATGGGCTTTTATGAATGGCAACATATATGGAGAGAGTGCCCACCGGACTTGACTCAACACATACTATACTGGGGCAGATACATTGATGACGTTTTACTTTTTTGGTCAGGCAGTTTAGATACATTTGACCTTTTTTTTTTTACAACATGTCAACACCAACTTCTTTAACATCACTTTTACTGGGGAACACAGTACATCACAGGTCAATTTCTTGGACCTAACACTCTACATAAGAGGTAATGAAATCTGCTCTAAACTATATAGAAAACCCACGGCATGCAATGCCATCTTACATGCTAACAGTTCACACCCTGCCTCTCAAATTAAGGCCATTCCCTATGGAGAGCTCACCAGGATCAGGAGAAAGTGCAGTGAAGATATCATCTTCCATGAAGAATCCAAAGTAATGAACACACGATTCGTACGGAGGGGTTACTCACTTAGCACACTATCACGAGGTAACAACAGAATACAGCATGTTAAAAGATCAGATCTGCTGGTTACTTCCACAAACAAGAATAACCCACCCAGACCTCCATCCTTCATTACCCCCTACAATGCACTCAGTTCAAACATATATAAGATTCTTCATAAACATTGGTCATTTCTCCTAGCTGATGGATTCCTTAAAACCAGCCTTCCTCCCAAACCTAACATCACATATAGCAGGGGACCCGCCCTTCAAAATCACTTGTGTCGCAGCTTTCTGCCACCTGAACAAGCAAACACTTGGTTACCAACGGCCCCACATGGATCCTACAAATGTGGGCACTGCAATATTTGCTGCTTCATCAAAGATAAACTTACAGAGTTCCAATACAACTCACCAGTTACTTACAAAATCAATAAATTCATTAACTGCAACACCAAATTTGTAGTGTATTGCATTATCTGCACTTGCAGTCTCATCTATGTGGGGAGCACTATCCGACCTCCTAAGGAGAGATTGCAAGAACACATCAGGGCCATCCGCAACAATAATGTCAACTACCCCTTCGCGGTTCACTACAATGCCAAGCATAGACAACAAGAGATACTGGGCATCAGTGTACATGGCATTGACACAGTGAACTCACTACCCAGAGGCGGCAATAAAACACTACGGCTTAGACAACTGGAAAGCAGTTGGATTATTAGATTCAGAGCTGTTGAGCAGGGCATTAACATTGACAAGGATCTGTACACCTTTCTTTAAAACTCAGCTGTATATAAACACTCACCTCCATATATTTCATACACTAAGATGTATTTTTTTTATGTGTCCAGCTATAACTTCTGTTCTCTATATTAGTAAGTTCTCTGACTTACAAGATGAATCTGTAACCCACTCATCTTGGTCTTGTATCATGCTTACTGTTGTGTATACTTATACATTGTTTGACGGTAGTTCATACCACCTTTTGTGTATTATGCCTTACCTTGTGACAATGGTACTTCTAACAAACTACAGTTATATTATATTTATTATATACACTTTTCTGCATGACTCTTACGTCTGATCTCCACACCCCTCTCCTTTTCTGAATGCCTCCATTGCTCGTAGCACTAGTCTCTATATGGACTCACTCCGTTTCAAAATGGCCCCCACCTTGGGCTGCTCAAACTGCTCGCCGTCTCAATTAGAGTCCCTTTTCTATTTTGACTCTCTTTGGCCTGAACCGATCAACCTATAAAAAGAGGCTGACACACACATGGGCCAAACACTCTGCCAAAACCCCGACGCGCACAGCACGGGTTTATGCGCTCCACAAATACTTGAGGTAAGGTACTGCCAGCGTTGCTTGCTTGTCTCACTACTTTCTCCCACTTACGGGATACTCAAAGCAGCCAGGCGAGGAAAGCTTTACTAATCTGTGTCGGCTAGAAAAAATAAATATGTGACAAAAGCATACCACGTTGTGTGAATAGAATAGCCTTTCAATTTCTGTAGAAGTCTGGTAATGCGCAGCATGCTCCGATTGTGTGTCTTAACATGGCATGAAGTAAAGTTATACCACAGACAGAGACTAAGTGATAAAATGTTCTCTAGTTTTAGAATTACATTTTTTCTGATCGAGATTTTGGTTTTTATAAGCGGTTAAAGTGGCATTAGGGGGCATGGCATGAGCATAAAAAGACTAAGTAAAACGTTCCTTCAGAATTTTTAATTGCGTTTTGAGAAAACCTTTCTAATTTGATAGGCTCCATCTTCACTTTTCGAGTTTTTCTAGAAAGTGAAAAGAATATTACACATGTAAAATCACAGCAACCTTGGTAAAGCTAGTGACGGGGCAACGCTCCAGCGACATTATAGACTTTGGCATACCAGATTATTTACTCCGTATGTAGCTTTAAAATCAAGTAGCTTTCTGCATAACACCTGCTTTACATTAAATTTTATTTTTTGTTGTTTTATACCCCAGGCTTATCATGGCCATCATTTGCCTATACTATTTGATTTCTCCCAAGGACTCATGACTACCAGCAGCTTGATCTATGTACCTTTCGTGTTTACATATAATGTTTTATATACATCTGAAGGTACCTTACCTCCTTTCAATTACGTCTTACTTCTTTCTTTACTCTTTTTTCTTCACACTATTTATAGATCTTCTATCCACATCACAACACACTTCGCATCCCCCCTTGTTTCTTCACCACTAAGATTCAATGTTTTCTAAAAAAAATTCAAGCACATGTACTGTATCACACTGTGTAGACACGTTTATGACAATCTCACCTCGCATGATGTTGCCGTTTTATTCCACTCTAGACTGACTTGTTTGCCTTTTTCTTCTGGAACGTGATTCAATTAGTCACCTATAAGACCTATTGAGGCATTCACACTACATTCTGGTCGTCACATTAACGATACGCATCCCTGCACTTAATTCACACAATTCTATTGCACCTTTGCTTGGATTGTTCTCTTTACCTCTGTACAAAGAATTTTAGACGTTGTGAAGTCACCTTGCGCAATTATACTATACCGACATGTATGTATTTTTCATCTATGTTTCCACAGCCTTGACAAAGTCTTGAAGACGAAACACGTGTTGCCTTGACAAAGTCTTGAAGACGAAACACGTGTTGGCTGTTTTGCAGTATGGACTTATTGTTACATTCGAACATCCTATTGTAACTTTGACCATTTATCACCATCTGGCTGCTCTGGACACATGGTCATTTTGTACAACGCAGTCTTTTGATTGAGATTTCTACTTTCTACCTGCACTTATAATAAATATCTACACATCATCTTCCAAGAACAAACTTTCTACTTATTCTTGAACATTATCAGGATTCATGCTATTGGTGTGCCCTCGCCACTCTTCTTTCAATATTTAGGCAACCACCCACTCTTCAGTGTGTGGCCCTCCGACACCTGTGGTGGCAGGTGTTATGGCTAGCCTGGCACCCAACACCATATTGTTTAAATTTTATGACTTCGCTCGGATTTCACTATTGACATGCGCTTTGCAGATGTGCAAGCACTCTCTGGCATCCGCCACCTTCTTCGTCAGACTTGATGACAATAAAAAATAAAAAAAAATTTTTTGCTGTCAGTTAAATTCAGGTATTTCGAAGTTCTATCTCAATAGCTGAGTTCACTTTGACTGTTGTTATAACCTTCCATGTTGGATTTATTATGGAAACTATTTAAAAACATATATCTGATGAAAACACAACCAGGAGCCTGTGTTTGATGTGAAGGTCACAGGTTCAATAACACCGGTTCCACTAAACCTATAATTGTTCTGGGGGTCAATAAAATGAGTACTATTGGGCAATAATAAGCATCTGTTAATTTATGTCAAGATGCCCAAAGGAGTGAACGTACGCTTTACAAATACACCTATTAGGTTGCTTTTCCATTTTTTTCTCAAAGTTAGTGTATGGGATGCTGACATTGTGTAGGTTTATCTTATTTCAAATACTTCTTATTAAATTCCACAATTACACAAATAATAATGTATGCATTATTTTACAAAAATATCAATACAAGATACAATCTTTTACAATGCTTTGTTGCCATGTAGAAGCACACTCTCTTCTCAGATAACCAATGAGAGAAATATGTTGAAAACCACCTTCATCAACCTTTAGCACTTGATCAGTCAATTAAATAAGTTTTTATCACAACCAGTTATCCTCCTTTGAATGCCTCATTCCACAGACATCATTTCTAACTATTTGGAAGGTACAAAACCTTAGTTACAATGCTCAGGACAGCAACAAATGTGTTAAATAATCTACATTGCCAGCTCTTGCATTACGGGAAAATGCATTATTGAACCTAAGAGTTCAAAATGTCTCTCTTTTTTCACATTGCTTTTCATTGAACAAGACTGGCAAAGCTTTGTCGCAGCAGCACACAGGGCAGGAATGGCAATCTTTTACTAGGAAGCAGGCACAATGACTTTCCACTGCCACTGAAAAGGAGGAAGCTATCCCAAGCAGTGGTAGTGCGCCCATCTGGAAACAGACCCCTCTGTCATCAAGAGACTCTGAGTAGAGGCTAAAAAGGCAAATGAGGGGACGGAGGATGTGGACATAATCAGTCAGGAAGAGGCAGATTTAATGTGTTCTCCTGGCCTTAACCAAAAACAAACTGAGGTGTCCATCACAAATTCCGGCCTAGAACAAGCCACTCCTTAATTCTAAAGACCCCATTCCATTGGGACCTCGAGCCACACACACTGCACAGGCATCATCTTCTTCTGCCACTGCCTATCAACAGGAACAATAACCATTAAGTGTCACTTCTGCCCACAATACCTCACAGCCCTCTTGTGCAGCCCAATCCCTTCCTCTAAAATATGTGTCTTTGGCTGCCTTCAAGGAGGCCTGAGGCCAATCATAGTGGTTTGGGGAGTGATCACTCAGGAAATCCAGGGCTTAGTCACAGAGGTCCAGATACTGCAAGAGATGGTCAATGAACAGCTCTGAACTTTATGGACTTATGACCTGATTGTTAACAGGTCTCCATCATTCCTGCTTCACCAACGCTCCCACCTCATGTTGTTCTTTCTGCCAGTTCATCTATCATAACCTACCACTGTGTTTTCTTTTTCCTGTGAGGGGTTTGGTCCTGTCACTTGATGTCAACGCTGGCTCTATTCTTGTGGGGAAGACTGAGACAGAGGATGTGTGGTAATGTAGTTGAAGATGAAAATAAGTCCACACGAAAGAGTTATCTTCAGTATTTAATTCCAAGTTTTCTTCTTAAGTTAAAAGGAACTCCAACCTCATCCCAGGCATCAGCACTTCCCAACAGTCCAGCTCAGAATGCTCTCACAACTCAGGAAGAATCTAAATGCCACAGGAGGAGATGGAATATACCATACCTAACAAATATACTATATGTAATACTGTAACACCAAAGAATGTGAAATACATCCCAACACTAAAATAATACAAAATGATACTACCTACAATATTATTAGAAGCTATGTACAATACCAAATAGAATACTAATACAACACAATACTACACCACCCCCATCCCCACAAACTATATTACAACAATTCTATTCAAATTCCAAATACGCCCATCATCAAGTTTGACAGCTCCTTAAACACTTTAACAACCTCATGTATTGGACTAAATTGTGAAAAGCTAGACTTGCGTCTTTCAGGCAATTTAACTTTAACTTTGTCCCCAACACGTACAAAAAAAATTTTCACCGACTTACGAACATCATATATTTCTTTCCTTCTGCACTGATGATATTTGTCTTTCTCTTTAGCATTCTCTTTGATGACTTCTTCATCTGCACTAAAAGTGATATGTTTCTTAAGCCAAGGAGGATTGATTTTGGTATGTGGCACACGCTTTCTAAACAACAAAAAAGGAGTTTGGTCTGTGCTGGAATGTGGTGTGAACCTATACTCCTCAACTTTTCTCTCCACCAAACTTTCCCACTGAACCCCATTGCATTTAGCAAATTGAATAGTTTCTTTCAAAGTTCTATTGAACCGTTCTACCATCCCATTCGTTTCTAGATGATAAAGTGCACATTTTTTGTGCACAATACCTCTTGAGGATAGAAAATCACACATATATTTTGAGGTGAATTACACTCCATTATCAGACAACATCACCCTAGGATTACCCTCCCTGCTAAAGACTTTAGAAAGGAAATCTACTACAACCTTTGAAGTTACTTCTGAAACAATCAACACTTCTGGCCAGCGAGAGAGCAAATCCATAAGCACTATAACATACTTAGAATACGACCCTGAAGAAATGGGTCCCATAATGTCAATAGCAACCTCTTCCCAAACTTCTTTGGGTATTTCTCTGATTATTAACGGCTCAGTTCTCACCTTGAGTGCTTTATCTGCTAGGCGACACTACATTCTCTGACTCTTCTTTCCAAAGCAATGTCCATACCAGGCCACCATTATGATGCCCTCATTCTTTCCTTAGTTTTGCTTATTCCCTGATGACTAGAATGTGAGAGATCAAGAAGATGTTCTCACAGGGAACACGGAGGAATAAGCTTGTTACCCCTCAACAACAAACCCTCATGCAACCACAACTCATCCCACACTTTTTTGAAAGGAGAGATAGAAACATCATGATCATCTTTCAAATTTCCAGACTCTAGCAAACTTATCACTTTAATGAGGTCTAAATCCTTACCCAACTCTTCACGCCACTCACGTTCTGAAACACACCAATCAGTTATAGCACAAACTTGCACTTCCTCATCCAACCACCACGATGTACAATTGAAATCGTCAGATGCATCATCAGAAGTTAAACGAGACAAACAGTCTGCCGTGTTGTTGTCACACCCAGGAACATATTTCACAGTAAACTGATAATCCTGCAATCCCACGATCCACTTAGAGAGGCGGGAGGATACACTATCTAGACCTTTCTTTCCAAATATCTCTTGTAGAGGTTTGTGATCAGACCGTACTTCAAAATCAATGCCCCAAAGAAATTGTCTGAATTTCTTAATTGACCAAAAAATTGATAAAGCCTCTTTCTCTATTGTGGAATAATTAAACTCTGCACCACAAAGAGTGCGAGATGCGAGGGCAATAGTAATTTCAGTTCCATTCTTTAGCTGTTTCAGCACACATCCCAAACCTTTGTCGGAAGCATCTGTTATAAGACAACACGAAAGACCAGGTTGAAAGCTGTTAAGCGATTGCGCAGAAGCTAAAGCTTTCTTAAGGTCCTGGAATTCCAACTCGCAGACCACACAAACTCAATACCTTTCCTAAGCAGTGATCTAATAGAGCTCGATCTCTTAGCAAAATTGGGAATGAACTTAGCATAGAATTCTGCCATACCTAGGAACACTTGAACCTCTTTTTTACATGTCGGTGCGGACAATCCTACAATTGAGTGCACTAAATCAGTTTTCGGCTTAACTCCATTATTCAAAATACCGTGACCCAAATATGTAATTTCAGACTGAAGAAATTTACACTTATCTTTCTTCAGTGTAATACCCTTAGATCTGAAAATTAAAAGTACATCTCTCAGCTTCTTAATATGTTCCTCACGTGTGTTTGTGAAAACCAACACATCATCTTGAAAGAAACAAATACCTTCCAACCCCCCTTATATGTCTTGCATAAGTCTTTGAAATACAGCAGCTGATGAACATAAACCAAAAGGCATGCGGTTGAACTTAAAGACACCAAAGGGGGTGATAAACGAAGTTAAAAGTTTAGAGTCTTCAGTCAATTGTACTTGATGGTACGCTAAGGTCAGATCCAGGGTGGAAAAGAACTTTGCATCTCCTAATGAGGTTATCATTTCATTGATATTGGGCAATGGAAATCTATCCTCAACGACTTGTTTGTTCAGATAACGGAGGTCAACACAAAGTCTAACGTCACCAGACCGTTTAGTTGCCACAACTATGGGAGCAATCCATTGAGCTGCTTCCACTTCTTGAATAATACCACAGTCTTTGAGTCTTGCAAGTTCCAGTTTTACTTTTTCTTTTACACTCAAAGGGACATTCCTCACCTTGGAAACCATTGGTTGAGCATCCTTTTTCAAAACTATCTGATGTTTATAGTCTTTAATGCATCCCACATTGGAATTGAACACATCAGGAAATTCATTCCATAGCTGATGTTCAAGGTCAGAAATTTCTTGTATAAGAACCTGCGGTACCGCATTGGGATTTAAAATAATTCCCAATTCCTTTTGATGAGGCCAACTCAGAATAGTATCTCCGACAACAGGCACATAGACTTTACCACTAATTTCATTCCCTTTGAAATTAATGCTTGCATTGAAGTATCCTTTCAATTCTATAGGTTTGCCCCCATACGAATAAGGTAATACATCTGGTGACATTAAGTCCACTTTACCTTCAAAAAGTGACTTATAATCTTCAAGTGAGACAAGAGATAATTTTGCACCGGAATCCATCATCATTCTGACAGAAATTCCATTTAACATGACCAGATCTTTTGGGTACTCACAAGAGACAGTAGAAATACAGTTAACATCATTGACTATTTGCAAAACAAAGGTTTGATCTTCATTGTCATCAGTCACTTCATTGATTTTTATATTACTCTTGTTTGTAGATTTACAATATTTAGCAAAATGACCCTTCTTGTTGCATTTGTTGCACACAATATGAATAGCTGGACAGTCTTTGAAATTTGCTAAATGAGAAGGTGAGCCTCATCTAAAACAAGTAGTTTTTTATTTGTTTTTCATGCCTATAAAGTTCTTAGGTTTTGAATCAATTTTGTTTAACGATAGAGAAGCTTTGGATCTCTTTAAAGTTTCAATGCAGGATTCAGAATGTTCAATTTGTTTGGCAACCTTCAATACTTTGTCAAGAGTGGGATCACTCTTGGACCATAGAGCTTCCCTAATTTTATCACTTTTGCACTCTAACATAAATTGATCACGTATATGTTCCTCCATGTTAGCTCCAAAATTGCATAGTGCAGCAAGTTTACGAAGATTCGTTATATAATCTTCAATTGATTGTTCATCCAATTGTTTGCACTTCCCAAAATAAAATCTTTGTAGAAGGATAGATACTTTGGGTAAAAAATGCGTGTCAAGACGAAGAAGAGTTTCCTCAAAATCATTCAAAGGAGCATCTCCAACAGCTCCATCTAAATTCGACACCACAGGTAAATTATCTAATATTTCTTGCCCCTCCACACCTAAACAATGTTGGAGAACCGATGTTTTCCTTTCTATTGATAAGTTGGTTCCGCAAACCTTTAAATATGTAAGGAAAACTTTTTTCCATTTTGACCAAGGAATTGTGGGTTCACCAGGAGCAGATAGGAAAAAAGGAGGAGGCAAGATGTGTTGCATATCCAAGAGAAATAAAGAGCAAAGATAAATAATAAAAGAAAAGAGAAGATGTAACAAAACGTGACAGAAGAGAACAAATAATTAAGACAAATAAAACTTATGCAAAAACACACTGCGTGATAAAACATTTAAAAAACGAAAAATTGCTTATGGATATTAATAAGTAATTTTAATATTAATAGTTATAATTATAAATTAGTAATAATATGTTACTAAATATTTATAAAAATAAATTAACTGCAGAACCTTCTTGCAAATAGCTAAGATGTTAAGTTACTATGACAAACAATATTTTATATTTAATAACATGTATTACAGCACACGCCTCCAGGTTACCAGTAAGGATACAACCTGAAAGTATTAACAAGCCTAAGCTGTAAGTCTTATAAAGCGTGCAAGGCAAAGACTAAGACGCGAAAGAATTGTTATTGTTTCAGCACACACGCGTCCAAGCTAACAGTCTGAATGCAGACTAATAGCTGAAACGCGCGTTAGCGCGTGTTAGACAGCGTGCAAATGCTGATACTGGCACGCAAACATTCTCGTTGCTAGGATATCGCGTGCAGCATGCCGCGTGCTTCAGAACTAAAATGTCATGCACGTCCGTGTTTCTTTTTAAACACGGTGCTGGCAACGTTTTTCTGAAAAGCAAACGCTTTACAATAATAAATAAATAAGGATAGTGCCAAAGAACGAAAGCGACAACAAGTTAATAAGTATGTTATTAAAAGAAAATATAAGGGTGAGTAGTAATAAATAAACAGACAGAGATAAAAGTTTAAATACTAAAAGAAATGTTTGAAAATCCCAACAAATCACAAAACAACGAAAAGATGAGTCAAGGGTTAGAAAAATTAAGTAAAAGTAACAGTACCTAAGATTAGAAAGAGTAACAGAAAGGTGAAAACCACAATCCTATAGCCAGCAGCGAGTTAGAGTTCCTTAGAAAGCAGGATTTCTTCACCAGGATCGTCGCCAAAATGTGGTAATGTAGTTGAAGATTAAAATAAGTTCACACAAAAGAGTTATCTTCAGTATTTAATTCCAAGTTTTCTTCTTGAGTTAAAAGGAACTCCAACCTCATCCCAGGCATCAGCACTTCCCAGCAGTCCAGCTCAGAATGCTCTCACAACTCAGGAAGAATCTAAATGCCACAGGAGGAGATGGAATATACCATACCTGACAAATATACTATATGTAATACTGTAACACCAAAGAATGTGAAATACAACCCAACACTAAAATAATACAAAATGATACTACCTACAATATTATTAGAAGCTATGTACAATACCAAATACAATACTAATACAACACAATACTACAGGATGCTGGGGATATTTTGCTGCAAGATAGGAACAGAATTCTGATCTCCCAACCCCCCTTGTAAAGGGGGATGATTTTATTGTAATTTTATTTTTGACAGTACACATTGGTTCCCTTGATGTTTCCTGTCTTTATTATTTGCTCAACCCTCACAAAGTTATCTTTGTCCCTCTGAATTAGGACTCTATTTTCATTCATTCTGGTCCCTTCCCAAGAACAATTTTTCGACACCCCACAATTAATATATTGTCAATAACAAATTTCTTGAATACATATCTAAACAATATGTTAAAACTCAAACATTAATCGCTTTCTTGCTATTTATTGTAAGTCAGTTAAAGGAAACTTTTAGTGAGTTAGGCGATGCTTTCTAGATCAGAATGCAGTTTTTAAATACATTACACTTTGAAAGTCAAAAAAGAATTCAACATACCTAAAACCTTCCTATGTAGTAAATGCACTATCAAACATTCAATACTGATGAAAGTTGGTCATAGGTCAACATGAAGGCCCAGATTCACAGAAAGTTTGAGCTGTTTGTGTTACTTTTTGATGCAGCCTGGTGCATAATCCTTTATGGTATTTGCAAAGCCATTCAAATGATGAATTGAGTGGCTTTGTTATGAAATGAAATGTGTACTGTGCAGCCTCGTGTTACTTTGAGTCATGTAGGCATTTCATGGGTGGTCCTGTAACTATACCCATGCATTTTAATGCAAACCATTATTTATGAAGATATGTAGGCATGGGTTTACACCAAAATGGTGCATCTGCTTGAGACTGACAGAACGAGAGAAATATCTTTACTTCTCCTAGAGTGCTAGCACGCATACAAAGAGGAAATAACCTCAAAGAAAAGCTTTAGTCCAGAGAGGTGCCCCTTCCTGCACAAAACCTATCCTGAATACAACATAGGCACTCTCATACTATGCCGCAAAGGTTTCTACTTTGGTGATAAGTAGCCCAAAGTGTACCAGAACACGGAGAGAGTAGAACTGCGCCATTCCTTCGAAAGTATGGCACAGTTCTGCTCTGTCCAGGTGATGCAACATAGAACAGTTACTTTGCTTGCTGCACTGTGTTGGCCATCTCGTTGTAAATATGCCCCAAAATCTACAGATTTGTTCAGAAAAATTATTACAGTGAATATCCTAGGGGTACAGTGGAAATTGGCAACAAAACGACTTTTATCTTGGGATGGAGGATTCCCCTAATTCCCTTACTATGCAATGCTGGTGGTTAGAATGATTGAGATTGCGCTTGTGTTGTGGATGGGTGTGTTGATGGTGGTAGAGATGGTGGAGTTGGCAGAGGTGGTGTCTCTCTCATACTTAGAGGTGCATCTGTGAAGAGGGTGTAAGAGGGATGGGCAGAAATATGGTTTCAGAGGCTTGGTTGATTTCTGAATCTTGGCCTTTATTTAACTCCAACAACAAAAATGTTGACCAGGTTTAACTGGTAGAGTTGATCCCTACTGGTGTAAGTCTGATGTCTCAGTTCTCCTTCTTTTAAAACAGGCCCGGCATGATGATTTCACCTCCCTTCTCTCTCTTTGCAAGATTTTCCCCGGTTTGGTGCCACGGCCAGTCTTCTCTGGAAAAGGAGCACATACAATGTGTTAAGTATATTGTTTTTATGTATGTGATGTCACTGTCACCTTAACACCAGTGGTTTCCCTGTGAGGGCTGGTTCCCTACTTCTGTGGGTGGTGGCAAAGAGCCAAAAACTGGTGTTTGGGTCAGGGATAGCAGTATAGCAGTAAGAAGAAGGGGTGTTCTATGCACACAGTGTTGTGGAGAAAGAAAATAATAATAAGCATTTGGTGCTATTTCTCTGTATGTTGTAGAGTGCCTGGTTAATTTAAATTCCCTTAAGTTCAGGTCTTCCCTTCAAATCATTCTTGTATTGCTAAACCGTCATTTCCCTGCCCCCCCCCCACACTCACCACACTAGACACAACTCTCCAGAGTTGTGGTGGCCTCTCTGGCTTACAGTGGCAGCGTCCACCAGTCCTCACACCAAATGTGCGTCACCTTCTCATTCTTTGGCCCAGCCTCAGCAATCTCATCCTGTGGGTAGGGCGGGTGGCTCTCCTTCTCTCCCTCCGTCTTGTTGCCAGCTCTGGTCTCAGCTTCCACTTGTTGCTACCGGCAGGGCTTCTCCACGATTCCCTGATGTCTTCTCTCTTTGTCTTTCTCCACATACAGCCTCTCCTGCAGCATTTCAGGGGGCAGGGCCTCCTACTCCGGCTGACCTGTTCCTCTTTGGCGGTGCTCAACTCTGTCCCCCATCTCCTGAAAGGGCAAGCCCTTCATTAGTGTTAGTGACCTGACACAGGTTTGCTTCCTGCTCTCTAATATTTTGTCCTTCTTCCTTTTCAGATGTTTCTGACTGCGGGCATCGGAGGAGAGGAGAGAGGAGATCTCAGCTGGACTACCAGGTATGGAGGGGGTATGTGGAGGGGCTCTCTTCACAAACAGATATAGGCATTTTTGCTTATTGCCACTATCATCATGGCCAAGGCATGATACCAGGGCCGGTCTTAGCGCTGGTGGCGCCCTGTGCTACAATGTTTGTTGGCGCCCCCCCAATGACCACCGACATCACAGATTGCCTCACTATCACCCTTTAACAGTGCTCCTCAAATCTCCGATCCCTCCCCAGGCAGAACATTAATCACCCATTATCTTTACATTTTTATTGTTGCCTGAAAAGTGCTGGTGGTGAAGGAATGCTGTTTCAGGTGCTTTTAAATCATAACACACAGCACCTCCACCCGAGTCAGCACCCGTTGTGGTGGCACCGACCACAACACCCTAGAGCCGGACCTGCATGCTGTCTTGCACTCTCTTCCTGAAATGTTCTAAGATGTTCTCTGTGCCTCTTTGCTATGTCTTGTTAACATTTTGCAATGTTATCCAGGGCACTAGTCTGCCTGACAATCATCTGAGGGAATCTTTTATGGAGGCTGCTATCTCACGGACAGTAACCCTGGTTGCATGAATACCCTCCAGCACATTTAAACTGCTGATTGAAAAGCTGATCCTCCAAGACAACAGCATTAGCCTATGCCAGCCTCCACATGCATGGCCGGCTGGCATGGGCAGCAGGTTGTCCAGCACTTAGAAGGGTGCCACAAGTAATGCTTTCTGCCACTTTGTGTTAACGTGTTAAAAAAAGCTAGGGTGACCCGGTCTCCAATGCAAGCAAGAACAATGGTCCCTACTCCACTTCATTGTACTAAGACAGATATACTTGGGGTATGGTGGGAACTTACACTATTGGCCCAGCTACCTGTTGCACTAATCGTAGTGATGACTTGTTGGACCTGGCTTTTTGACAGGGTCATCCCAAAAACTTTTTGCCTCCTTCCTCCTATTTTTTCTGACCTGTTGTTGTCGGCTTTTGACCTCTGGGCACTTTACCACTGCTAACCAGTGCTAAAGTGCATATGCTCTGTGTGTAAATTGTACTATTGATTGGTTTATCCATTATTGTCCATTTAATTTACTTGTAAGTCCCTAGTAGAGTGCACTATACGTGCCTAGGGCCTGTAGATTAAATGCTACTAGTGGCCTGCAGCACTGGTTGTGCCACCCACTTCAGTAGCCCCTTAACCTTGTCTCAAGCCTGCCATTGCAAGGCCTGTGTGTGCAGTTTCACTGCCACTTCGACTTGGCATTTAAAAGTACTTGCCAAGCCTAGAACTCCCCTTTTTCTACTTATAAGTCACCCCCTAATCTGTGCCCTAGGTAACCCCTAGAGCAGGGTGCTGTGTGGGTAAAAGGCAGGACATGTACCTGTGTAGTTATATGTCCTGGTAGTGTAAAACTCCTAAATTCGTTTTTACACTACTGTGAGGCCTGCTCCCTTCATAGGCTAACATTGGGGCTGCCCTCATACATTGTTGAAGTGGCAGCTGCTGATCTGAAAGGAGCAGGAAGGTCATATTTAGAATGGCCAGAATGGTAATACAAAATCCTGCTGACTGGTGAAGTCGGATTTAATATTACTATTCTAGAAATGCCACTTTTAGAAAGTGAGCATTTCTTTGCACTTAAATCTTTCTGTGCCCTTCAATCCACGTCTGGCTAGGTTTAGTTGACAGCTCCTTGTGCATTCACTCAGACACACCCCAAACACAGGGTACTCAGCCTCACTTGCATACATCTGCATTTTGAATGGGTCTTCCTGGGCTGGGAGGTTGGAGGGCATGCCCTCACACAAAGGACTGCCACACCCCCTACTGGGACCCTGGCAGACAGGATTGAACTGAAAGGGGACCTGGTGCATTTCTTAGACACTCTTTGAAGTCACCCCCACTTCAAAGGCACAATTTAGTATAAAACAGGGCCTCTGCCCCAAAACCTGAACCAGAAACTACATCCTGCCAAGAAGAACTGCCTGGCTGCTCAAAGGACTCACCTGTCTGCATTCTCCAAATGACTGCTGCCTTGCTGTTTGCCTGCTGCCTTGCTGAACTCTTGTCTGGCTGTGAAAGTGCTCTCCAAGGGCTTGGATAGAGCTTGCCTCCTGTTCCCTGAAGTCTCAGGAACAAAAAGACTTCTCTTTTTCATATGGACTCTTCGTGCGCCGAAAATTTTGACGCAGAGCTTGTTCCGCGTCGAGAAAAACACCGCACACCAACGCTAATTGACGCAGCACCGAAGGGGCGACCGGAACTTCGACGCACGGCCTCGTAAGGACAGCGCCGCCCGACTTCCAGAGGGGAAATCGACGTGACGCCTGCTGTGAGAGCGAAACTTCGACGCACAGCCCTGTGGAACGACGCGCAGCCGGAAAACAAGCAGGAGAATCCACGCACAGACCTCGGGACATCTGGTAATCCCTGCGACCCACAGAAAGAGATTGTCCGCGCGCCAGAAAACAACGCACGACTTCCCCGCATGAAAAATAACGAGGCAAGTCCGTGTGTGCTGGGGAGATATCGACACACACACCATTTTTCCACGTATCTCATCTTCTGCGGCCCTTTGCGGAGAGTTTCCACTCCAAACCAGGTACTTCATGCTTGAAAGAGACTTTGTTTGCTTTTTAAAGACTTCATATTGCATCTTTGATCGTTTTGACCTGCAAATACCCAGATAAATATTATATATTTTTCTAAACACTGTGTGGTGTATTTTTGTGGTTCTATATTTTTGTATTGTATGATTTATTGCACAAATGCTTCACACATTGCCTTCTAAGTTAAGCCTGACTGCTCGTGCCAAGCTACCAGAGGGTGGGCACAGGCTAATTTTGGATTGTGTGTGACTTACCCTGACTAGAGTGAGGGTTCTTGCTTGGACAGAGGGTAACCTGACTGCCAACCAAAAACCCCATTTCTAACATGACTCTTTAAAATACGCCCCAATATTTTGCTCTCTTCCTAGGTGGCATCTCTCTGAGGAAGTTGTGTCTGTTCAACTGGAACTGACACCATGAGCCCCCACATAGTTCCCGCTCTTTTAGGCCATATATTTGAAACTATCCATAGATCTTCATCCGTTCCTGTTTCTCCCCTACCGTTACTCTTAGACCCCAGGTGTCCAGAGGATTAGGGCTCCATATCAGAGTGCAACCCTTTTTGCCTCTCCTCAGCACCCCTGGACTCACTTTTTATACAAACAGTTGTCCCTGAATGGTTAATGCTGAACTTGAGGTGCTTTTGCCTGAAAATGAAGGAACTGGTTGGGTATACAGAGCTAAATAAGAAAAGGCCTTCTCACCAACATTTAATGATTGAGTCCCTTAAATAAATTAATTTGATCCTTTTTAAGAGGTAATTTAATGGTGTTATTGGTAGGGGTAGGCGGAATGTTTCATTCCACTAGCAAAATTAGTGGAACCAGAAATGCGAGTGAGATTTGGCATTCCGTACCATAATTTTCTAACATTGGCAGTCGTGAGCAGTCACAGTCAGAGGGTTGCTTCTCAAGTAGATTTTCTGCTCAAGGTCAAGCAAGATCAACTCGAATGGCCACACAGTCTTGGCCACCGAATGGTGTTGTTTGCAATGATTTTCCAGTGCTGCTCACGCTACTGCTGTTAAATGGCAATGCAAGAACAACATGCACATTTTCCACCTATTTGCAGAACTCCATGGAATCTTGCAGACTTTTTATGTAACTCCACCAGCTTCACCCACTCCTAGTTATCAGCTGAGTTCTGAAGTAATTGAGACACTCACTTAAGAAGCCCTTTCAAACATGTCTCAGGCCTGTCATTGCAGCCTGTGTGTGCAGTTTTAAACTGCCATTAAATAAACATTTTGCGAGGCCCAAAGCTTCCTTTTTAATACATCTGTCACCCCTAGGATAGTCCCTAAACAGCTTACAGGGCAGGGTGCAATGTATTTAAAAAGTAAGACATATACATTTGAGTTTCACTTGTTCTGATAATGAAAAACTCCTAAATTTGTTTTTTCATTAGTGCAAGGCCTACCTCTTCCATGGGGTAATGTTGGAGGTACCTTATTACAGATAATAGGTGAATCTTCCAAATTTGAGCAGGATAACAGTCATGTTTGGTGTCTTTGGAATTATAATGAAAAATCCTCTCTTTTGCTAAAATTGGGCTTTGCATTACAGTTTTGAATATGTCACTTTTAGAAAGTTGGCATTTTCCTTCTTTAGACATTTAGGGCCTCATTCTGACTTTGGCGGGTGGCGGAGGCTGCCCGCCAAAGTACCGCTGTCAGAACACCGCTGCGCGGTCAAAAGACCGCCGCGGTAATTCTGAGTTTCCCGCTGGGCTGGCGGGCGACCGCCAGAAGGCCGCCCGCCAGCCCAGCGGGAAACCCCCTTCCATGAGGATGCCGGCTCCGAATGGAGCCGGCGGAGTGGAAAGGGTGCGACGGGTGCAGTTGCACCCGTCGCGATTTTCAGTGTCTGCTATGCAGACTCTGAAAATCTTGGTGGGGCCCTGTTAGGGGCCCCCTGCAGTGCCCATGCCATTGGCCAGGGGCCCCACGACACCCGTTACCGCCAACCAGGTTCTGGCGGTCAAAACCGCGAGAACCAGGCTGGCGGTAAGGGGGTCGGAATCCCCATGGCGGTGCTGCCTGCAACGCCGCCATGGAGGATTCCTCAGGCCAGGGGAAAACCGCTGGTTTCCCTTTTCTGACCGCGGCTTTACCGCCGCGGTCAGAATAGGCCTGGATGCACCGCCAGCCTGTTGGCGGTGCATCCGCGGTCCCCGGCCCTGGCGGTAGGCAACCGCCAGGGTCGGAATGACCCCCTTAGAGTCTGCAACCTGTCTCTGTGTCACATGACTAGACATATTTGGCAGTTGGCTTTGTGTATTCCTCCTAGAAAGCCTCTAGGTGTTCCTGGATGGGCCAACACTGGCAGGATGGGAGGGCGGATCTGGGCACAGACCTACTTACAAATGAAATAGCTGTGTCCTGCCTTCACATAAACGATTACGTACGCCCTGCAGTTAATCTGGAGCTGGGGCAGGGAGACAGGAAAAATTTGCACTTCAAACGGGTATCCTCTCAAAGTTTCTCTGACTTTAAAAATGCACCATGTATAAATATTGGAGCTCAGATGCCAACTCTTCAGTACACTTCTGGACCTTTTCAGGACTTTACGAGGAATAAGGACTGCCATTCTGTCCTGTGCTGAAGGACTAATGCCTTGCTGTGCTGACCTGCTGCCCTGCTGCCCTCATGCCCTGGGTGAGAAGGACTGGAACCTGATATTAGGACCACCAGAGTGACTCCAAGGGCTAGTCTCTTGTAATCAGCACCTGAACTCTGCAACTGTGAGCTCTGCCCTGTCATGTGGTGCCACCCAGTCCTGGACCCTTGGAAGTGGGCCTGAAGATACTCTACCAGCCCATCTGTTGACCCAGCAGAGCCAATGCATCTCCACTGATGTGCAGTGCAACCTCAAGCAGGACTGATGTATCGCTTCTGCTGCATGGAACTTTGCATCACCTTGAGGACTGCAGCTTTATCGGAACTGCCGCTGCGAAATGCAGGACCTCACATCACAAGACACTCAACAATGGCAGCTTTGACAGTGATGCATGACCCAACATCGCAAGCCCTGCAGCTTCTCTGGAACTTGCCTAAGTGCAACGCCTCCTCAATGCAGGACTTTGTATCACAGACCCACTCATCAACCACCTCATTGACAACAAACCAGAACCACGCACCTCCCAGGAACTCACGATGAGCAACGCATTTCGACCTGAGCTTCACATCTCCTCGGCTGCATGACGCATCCTCTATGCAGGACCACACAAGATTCCAGAACCAGGATTTAAGGTACTCATGTTCAGTGGGCCTAACATGGTCACTGTAGCTCGCCCAAGCTCCATCACAATCAGCCTAAATCTTTATAATTGCATGTCTTGGTCCTAATGATTGGATTTTTGTTGTTTTAGACTTGTTGTATTTATTGAAATGTGCTCTGTTTTTCTAATCTGGTGTGGGACCTTCTTTGTGTTGTGTTTTCACTTTTTTACTGTTTGAAGTGCTGCATACATACTTAACACATTGTCTCTAAGTTAAGTTTGACTGCTCTGTGCCAAGCTACGAGAGTGTTGAGCACAGGTTAATTTGGGTTTTGTTTGTGTGTCTCCCTGAAAAGGCTTGTGGTTGCAGCTTGGGAAGAGTTTCACCCCCTTAACCATTAACCCAATGTCTCACACTTGCTAAAATATACATTTTAAAAACATTTGCTTTATTTCAAACACTACTTCAGGGTGTTGTGTTATGGCTAGAGCTGTTGACTTTGAAATTGGGGAACCAGGTTCAGGTCATGTTGTTTGCTCAACATCCAGTGATTCTAGGAAAATGAATCTCCCTGCTCCTGTTTGATGTAACTGGTGCTCATGGAAAGTGCTCCAATAATGTTGGGTTGAATCAGTGCTACAACTACGGAGAGAAGAAGTAAAATTGTGCTGACCTAACTTATACTGTGCGTAATACTATTTTAAAATAATGCCTTACATATTCATAGTGCCTTCGGTCACAGGTTGGGTCTTCATAGCACTATAAATACATAAGTCACAATTCCACACAGTACTAAGATTCAATTATGTGCCTCTCTGGTCTCACACACTTGGATATCTGCATCAATCACATTAACCAACTGAGGTTTTACATTTCCTACCGATTAGTTTTTTTTTGTAGTTGTATACAGCACACAATTGACCTGAAGGCATTGCAGCACTTTAGATGAGCACCAATTACATTACAAAAGGTCACATTTATTTTTTAGGCAGAGAATAATAGGATGTTTAACTTTTTATTTTTCATTTCACTGTAAGTGCACTATTTTATATTTTATTGAACTTTATTAGTAACAATTAGGCACTTTCAGAGCTCTACAGTGATGATCTTCTTTCAGCATTATCCAGATAATATCAATATCATTCATAATGTTTACAGCTCAGTATAGCAGAACAGTGTAATAATTGATATGTGTCATAGTTCCCTGCGACCTCCCCCTTTCCAATCATCATCCTTTCATTTGTTTTAATTATATTGCACTTCAGCGCAGGTGCGTACAACCATCGCCCCCCTTCCTCCCCAGGTGTCCTCTGCCGCCCCAATTCTCCTGTGTACCCATTATGTCTAATGTCCCATATTTCTCAAGATCCTCCAGTGCGTGCCACCCCTAATTTCCTGTCTGTCCCCTCAAGACATATTCCTCGTGATATCATTGTGTACTCGTTATTTGACTAGGTTATGCCTTGTAGCACATTGATCATGGGGTAGTGTATCGTCATTTGGTGTAGTATCCACATTTTCTAAGAGACATATTAAAGGACTCCAGGCCCGGGCTCTCTCAATCAAACACTGACCTTGTTTGACCTCTTGGTCCCTCACCATCTCTTCAGCCTTTGCCCACTTTACGACTTCCCTCTCCCAGGTCGCACACTGGGGGCACATTGCCTGTTTCCAGTTTCTAGTTATCTCTCCTTTTGCTAACAACAGTGCTAAGTCCTGGAACTGGTTCATCACTTTCTGTCGGGATGTGTGTGGGTATCCATTGAGTAAACAATATTTGGGATCATACCTTTCAACGTCCGCTAGTATACTAATCCCTGAGTGCCAGAAACCTCCCAAAACTGGACAGGTCCAGAACATATGAAAAAACTCTACTGCTTCCTCCACACATCTCGGACATTTGGCTTACATGATATTAAAATGCC
The DNA here is from genome assembly GCF_031143425.1 of Pleurodeles waltl. Taxonomy (NCBI): domain Eukaryota; kingdom Metazoa; phylum Chordata; class Amphibia; order Caudata; family Salamandridae; genus Pleurodeles; species Pleurodeles waltl. The sequence continues at coordinate 1,132,041,198 of NC_090448.1, forward strand.
TTTGCAGCATTCCTGGTGTCAAATATGCTCTATGTAGGACATATAGGTTAATGAGCCTGAATCTGGCATTCCTAGATACTTTGGGAACCTAGGTCAATATGTTCTCCCACTGAACCTCTATGATCTCTGTGCCCAGGTCCTCTTCCCACTTCAATTTAAGGCCCGGGAGGGCTCTCATTCTGCTGTATAGGAAAGTCACAGCCTTATATGTGCCTGTATTACTAGTCAAGTATTGACAGATGCTGGAGAGGGAAGGTTCTGTTTGTCCCGTGCTCCAGTGTTTAGTGATTACCTCGGTGACCACTCCGTGGAGCAAAAGTGTCCTTGTAGTAAGTCATATTGAGTCCTGAACTCATCAAATGGTAATAGAGAGTCTGCCTCAAACAACATTCCCATCGATGTTGCTCCTGCCTCTAACCAGCTAGTCAGTCCACTCCAGTCACCTCCATGGGATAAAACTGATAAAAATTGCATTGGGATCTCTGGGGCGTAAGGCCTAGACTCCCCCATCTGCAGAGATAGCGCAGCCAGCAGGCACGTAGCACCCTCAGTTCCGCTGGGAAGGTAGCAGCTGAAGGGCCAGTCAGGAGGTTGGAGTAAAGGGTGTTATCACTTTGTCAGGTCGCACGTGGCTGGCCATCCATTGGGTCAACCATTGCAGTACGCCTGCTAGATAATAGGTCTCGAAGTCTGGTACTGCCAGTCCCCCATCCTCCATTGGTCTCTGAAGATGTTCAAGTGCAAGCCATCACCTACTCGTCTCCCACAGAAATCCAATTACTAGTGAAGTCAGAACCTTAAAAAAGGTTCGGAGTATCCATAGTGGCAGTGTAACAAAAAGAAAGAGCAATCGTGATAGGGTAATCATTTTCAATAAAGCAGCTCTTCCTGCCACTGATAAGGGCAGCGACTCCCAGAATGTCTTATTGTTGCAGAGTCCCCGCAGCGCTCGCCCTATATTACCTTCAAAAAGGTCTGTTTTGTTATGATAGACATGCACTCCCAGATACGTCAAAGAGCACGGCTCCCATTGTAGACCTCTCAGGTCTTGAGGGGCTGGTCGGTCAAGGGTCATGGGAAATAGACTGGATTTTCCCCAGTTAACTTAATGACTCAATATTGATCCAAAACGATCTTGTAGCTGTCTCGCTCCTTGAAGAGCGTCATCTGCATCCGCTAAATAAAGCAATAGAGCATCTGCGTATAGGTCCATATAATGTGAGTCGTTTCCCACTCTCAGGCCTCTATAGGCAGTACCCGCTCTTGATAGGTTTGCAAGGGGCTCTATGGCCAGGACAAAGAGGAGAGGGGAGAGCGGGCATCCCTGTCTGGTGCCTCGGTCCACTTGATAGTGCACTGAGATAGTGCTAGTCTCCAAATTTTCTAAGAGACATATTAAAGCCTGGCATATATTAATCGCATCCAGGCTATAAAGTTCTCACTCAGCCAAAATTTGCATAGCACTTCGTATAGGCATGGCCATTCTAAGCTGTTGAATGCCTTCTCAAAGTCTACAGCAAAGACAACTGCACTGTCTTTATCATAAGAGCTGTCATCGAGTAATGAGAATAATCAGCCTATATTAATGGCCGTACATCGTCCAGGGATAAATCCTGCCTGGTCGCTATGGATCAAGCTGGGGATATATGGTAGGAGGCATGTCGCTAGTATTTTACTAAGGATTTTGTAGTGTAGTTGTAGTTGTAGGCTGATGAGCATTAGGACCATAAAAACTCCCTATCACTATGCCTCATCCAGCTAGCCTTCCTGCTTTCATGACATATCTCCCCAAGGGATCTATTGTAGATTCAATGTGTTGAAAAGGTACTCCAGGTTTGATCCAGATAAGGACTCCTCTTGCGTAAGCAGAATATGTAGTACAATAAACCTGTCCTCTCCATTTACGCTGAAGGGCTCTCCCCTCTTTAGCATCTAGATGCGTCTCTTATAACAGGGCTATATGAATTCCTCATCTAGTGAGATATAAAAGTACCTTATGACGTTTACGCATCAAATGCATTCCCCTAATATTCCATGTGAGTACTTTAAGAGTTAGTGGGTCAGCCATTGAATATATAAGTGGTGGTGTGTGGGCACTGAGGAGGGCCCATTCTCTCCTCCATCTGGGGTTTCTCCCACAATCACACAGGTGGTATTAGGTTTTTGCGGCAGCAGACAATCCCCTTCTTAACTTATTTAAACATTTCCCGACTACCATGCCCCAGGGCAAACAGTGTGGTCCATTCGCCCAAACAGTCAAACAAGAAATAGTCAAACATGTTCGTGCTCTCTAACGCTTGGGCTACGATTTGTTGGGTGGGTAGTAACTCTGTCTATTCGTGGTCTCGGGCTCCAGGCTTCTCAGATACCCACCCGAGTCCCAATACTACACATCTTGAAGTAAACATCATAAGCAATGCCACAAGGAACTGCTCCATGCTGTAGTAGAATCTATTGAGTAGTCATTTAGATATCTTCCTCTCTGGTTTGCCCAGAATAGCACCCACTTCAGTGGCAGGGCTTGGACTAAATAATCTCATCTGCAGTTGCCGGGGTGACAACTGGTAGGATCTCGCTGGAGGGTATTGAAGCTATTGAGCCTCTATCCGAGTCTGTGCTGTCTTCACTCGCCTCCCTGAGTGGGGATCCAGGGTCTGGCGATGATCCGCCCTAGGATGCTGCAGCGGCCACTGCTTCCTGTCGGCCTTTCTGTGCTTCCTGTGCCATGGGCGATCCAGTCAGCATTTGTCCCTGTTGTCGTGAATGACGGCGGTGCTTTCTTTTATGCGATCAAGTTGGTCCACTCGGGCCCAGGTTGGGTTGCCCCTCCCTTCAGTCCCAGGCCTCTTGGGGTGTAGCAAAGTGGGTGTTACCACTCTGAGTCGTGCAGGGAAACTGCATTTAGTATTTTATTCCTGCCTCTCTCAGTCTTTTCTCCACGGCAGTAAAGGCGGCGCTCTGGCACTGTACTTCCCTAGAAAAGCCGGGGAATATGGAAACTCTATTGTTCTCCACTACCAGGTCACTGCCCATCCGAGCGTGCTGTAAGATGTTGTCTTTATCCCCGAAGTGGACCAACCTCGCCACTACATGCCTAGTGGGGGCACCCAGGGTTGCTGCTGAGTTGGTATCCTATGTGCCCATTCCAGGGCAAAAAAAGGGAGAGAGTTCCCCCAGGGCTACTTCCTTCTTGATCCATGCCTCCAGATAACGCATCAGTTGAAGTCATCAACTTTCTCGGGGAGCCCCACCACTCTAATGTTATTGCGGCGTGCTCTGTTTTCCACATATTCTGCTCTATTCTTAAATGTGTGCTGTCTAGATTCCATAGAGTCCATTCGTCCCCCTACTGCCGCCACTGTTGGTATTGTCTCAGCAATTTCTCTCTCAGTCACAGTGACTCTCTCTGATAAGACCCTGCGGTCCTCTCGCAATAGTCCCAGATCAATACTAAGCATGTTGAAGTGTAGGGGTGGAAGGTATTGTCTCCGAGGACTCAGTTAGCTAGCTGGCCCCAGGCGCTGAGATCCCCCGAATTCTCCATCTCTCTTTTTTTAGAGCTTTACCCATTGCTCAATCTTGTGGGGCAGACCTTGTATATTATTCTTCTTCTGCTCGCCATTCCTCTCAATACCTTGTGGGAGTGCCCTTGTTCAGGATACTATGTACAGCTTCTGGTACCGCTTTCCGTCTGCACCCCTCTTATGGCTATTCAGTCTTCAGATGTTCGGACCTTGCTCGCTATGGACCAGTCGCATTCACAATATTCTACATATCAAAGTTTGGTTTCTCTACCTTTCTCATTAAGAATTCCACAACTGGGTAGCTCTCCCTGCAACAGGTGCAACGCAGTGTGGATGGGGTCCCACATTTTCAACCATTAATATGTTCATAGGGGAACCCAGGGCCCAACCCAAGTCTCTTCTGCTGCTCGTCTTCTCCGTCTGTCTATGTCTGTTCCCCCCCTGTTTTGGTGTGAAATCTGAGTGCGTTGTTGCAGCATTCTCTCTCCCAAAAGCAGCAGCCGGGCCCCACCTTTCTCTCTGGTGTTCACGTTTGCCGGCTGGGGCCTTCTCCTCTGTGTCTCTGATCCGTGTCCACCCCATGTTCAGTCACAGTCCCACTTGGCCATTGTTGCCAGGGCCCCGCAGCCAGCAGACTCTGGGCCAGGACATCTCAGTACTCCTCCTTGCCAGCACGGCAGATGCTGTCTGAGCTCTGTTGAGTGCTCACTTTGGGACCTCCCTTCTATCAGGCTGGTGCAGACCTGTGACAAATGGCCTCTCTAGGAATAGAAAGTTCCTGTCTCCTAATACTGCGGCAAGGGGTGGCGCATGGCCCAACAGGATCAGAGGGCTTGGTGACGCAGTTTACGCAGATGATGGCAGGAGCCAGCAGGGGACTGCACCCTCCGACTGGTCCCAGTGTGGCGCTGACTGAATACTCCGCCAGCCCTCTCAACGCACCCTCTCTCCTCTGTTCAGCTGCCACCCCAGCCACGTGCTCCAACCTCATCTGTTCACCAGGTCCCCAGCTTCTCACCGGCTACAGGCACCACTGTTGTCCTCTGGTGTTCTCTATACTCTGTTCCTGCTTCTTCAACCTCCGGCCGCTCACTTTCAATCTCACATTGCTGGCATTACAGGGCCCCCAGCCAGCAGGCTCGTCGTCTGAGGTGTGTCTTGGGCCAGGGCAGCTCAGCGCTCCTCCTTGCCGGCCCAGCCTTCGGTATCTGTGCTCTACGGCACTCACCTCGGGGCTTCCCCTGGCATAGCCTGTTGCAGGCCGCCCGATCGCCTCAACTCCTCTCCGTCTCTGGGCACCACTGTTTGTTCCTGGTGCACCCCGGTGTGATCCATCCCTCTCGGGGTGCCTCCATTGTCCAGATCGTGTCCTTTTCTCTCCTGTCTCAGCCACGCAAGGCTGCTGGAGCAGTCTTGGGTGCGGTTGCCATTTTAGATCGCCGCAATCCCATCAGTGGAGTTTCGGTTTCTGCTCCTTCAGCGCGCTCCCTGGGGTCTGATCCTCCTCCTGAGGGACCCACGCATCCTCCGGATAACGTATCCAGCAATTCCCCATGGCCTCGGCAGCAGAATGATGGTCGGGTGGGGCCCCGCTCACTGGAGCTGCGGGGCTCACCGCCCTACTCCATGCGCTGCTAAGGTAACAAATAACTAAATACTTACAGAATACTTTGTTCTTTTTAGCCACCACACTCAATGACCCCCAGCTCTGTGGCAATCCAGATCACAGTTCCCATGCATTTTGTATGCACCTTGAGGTTTGTTTGTAAATTAAGATAGCCTTGAAATGTGCCAAATGATGAAGGTTGCACTTTCAGATGACCTTTAGTTACATTTTTTGTTATGTTGTCACATTGTAGAATGTAAGTATTCCTTGGTGAGTGTTCCAGGTCTCGTCAGTCGCAACGATCTGAGCATTTCCAGACTTCACAGTGTGCTGTCCGCATACCCTGCCAAATAAAGGCTTCCTAACAAGAGGTATGTGATTTACATGAACCTGGGGATCGGAAACAGCCATGCTGCAGACAGCACCTCTCACGACGTCTTCCTGTGTACATCCCCAATGGTATATGGTAGCACTAACATTCAGTCTAGTAATTTTTACGTAGCGCTAAGCAGCGCGCAAGTGCTGCTTTTCTGACGTGTTGGTTTGTATCTGGGCTTTTAACTATGCCCACCGCACGGCCATCACTGTCACTTGCTCAGGGGCTTGCCTTTCAAAAATCCTTTGTTTTCATTGGTAAATGTTCCCTCCTTGGGGCGGTTTTGTTATGCCTTGGCCATTGACCCTGTCACATGGATAACTGCATGTTTGCCGATAACTTTGACTGTTAGCGAATTTCTTTTTCCTTTTGTGTCCCTCCCACTCATGGTGGCGGTGTCGCTTTGAATCGGCTCGCTTATGCCAACTTATTTACTTTTTATTTTCAGTTTGTGTGGCAAGAAAAGTCCAGTTAGGATTTTGCAACGCTAACAGCTCTAACTCGAGTAAACGCGAGACCTATTGCTTTGCAAATGCTTGTTGTTGTTCCTGCTGTGACATTTTGTTAGGTTTTGCCCGCATACCTTCTGGCCAGGTCAGTTTCTACTTTCAGACCGGCTGTGTTTGCATGTGGCTCCCTGTGACCTGGCCTTTTCATTTTTTGCATGTGGCATGTATGGCGCATGCCTTTCATTAAGCACTACTGTTCAACTCAGCTCCTAAAGCTGCGTGTGCCTCTCAAATCACACACATTTAAAAAACAAACAGGCTCCATGTGCTTCATCTGATGAGGGCTGTGCTCTCTTATGCCCAAGCTGCAGACTTTGCATTCAGGGAACACGTTACAACAAGAATGATGCATACGCGAAAGATCATATCTCCTCATTCTGGCAGCATTTTTAAAGATATTTAGAGACATTTGAGGCATTCCCACCACTGCAGCAACTTGATTTCAGCAGCTTCTCCACCAATTCTACAACTTGCTTAGGATGTTGCAAAATATTACCTATTGCATGATTGCCTCATTAGGTCACACTCTCTACTTGGCCAATCATTGTAAGTCTAGGATTGGTCAGTTCCAGGAACAAGTTAACAACTGGTTGCTCACACATGTCTGCTACTTTCAACAGTCTGCTGTGCATTGAGTTTTAATAACCTTTTTATTGTTTATCACTCAGTGCATACTCAGAATTCTTACAAAATGCAGAATGTGGATATCCCTACAGATTTTCTGGCAGAACCAGGAGTACATAAGTTCAAGTGGAAACAATGGTTAAAAAAACTTTGACGACTAATTAATTGCTATTTATGGATCAACATTTGATCCCACAAGGAAGTTGGCTTTACTTTCTGTTTAGAAGCTGAGGGCCAAAGGATTTTTGATCACTTGTCACCTTCTACTCAGCCATCTAAGGTGGAATGGTATATCTATTTAGAAGCTATAAATAGACTCCACAACCATGTCTCTGATGATGCCAGCATTATTGTAGAACACAATAGATTCTTCACTCATTGGCAACTCCATCATTAATTAATTGACAGTTTTCCAGCTGAATTATGTGTTTTAGCAACCACCTGTGAATTCAACAGCAACCTTGACAATTTCTTTAGGGCTTAAATAGTGGCAAATCATCATGATAAATGCATCCAAGAAAAATTGTTATGTTCCTACAATCCCAATTAACAAGAGTCTTTGGAATTTGGTAGGGGGACTGAAAGCTCTATGATTGCCTCAAAGGAATTGAACAGGTGCAGACAGGTGCAGAAGCTTACGCCATACTTTCTAAATCTAAATCAAGTGTCTACACTGGGTCTTCAAAGGACTACAAAAGGTTTGGAAAAACATTGACGTACCCTAATTCTACATCCTTTAGATGTGATTCAACATCACATTTCGCAAATGCAAATGGATGCTCAGCTTTTGGAAACACGTTCAAATTGCAGGAAAGTCAGGCATTTTTCCAGTGTGTACAAATTCTCAAAAGGTGGCATTCATTATTAAAAGAAGTTCTCCAACATGACATAAGCAGGAACTAGAAATGTTTGATAGTAGGGTGGTTGAAACCCAGCACAATGAACCAAGGATTAGTGATACTGTTTGTAGTATGGGTGTAGGTAAAGTAAAAGTTGAGGTCACTGTTCATTCACGGTTTCCCATCCCCGCCATCACTGATAAGTTGGTCTGGAATAAATGGGTTGCTGTTCAACTGCTTCTGCGGGATATGCACACAGTGGTGTTTGGTGGACTTACCATTGACATGATGATATATTTACCTGAAATAGCCACACTCAAGGACAGGTCAGTGGTCACATAGATGTACGTGGCCATGAAAGGGTACAATATTCTTGGATGGAGGGACCAGGGGTCATTCGGTATGATCCTGAGACAGGGTATGGAGCGTTCAATCTCATTAGTTAACAAGCCACCCTCTTCCAATTTTCCCCCATCACTGGATGATCGGTTAGATAAGTATGCTCTGCTGCTTGCAGATCAGCTAGGGTTGATCAAAGGAATCAAATACGAAATAAAGCTGAAGGAATGAACTGTACCAAGAGTCCACAAAGCCAGAAATGTTTCTTTTAGTGTTAGAAGTCAACTGAGAGAACATATTGATAATCTATGTGCAGACGGCCATTAAGACAGTTGATTCTTCTCAATGGATATCACAAATTGTGGTAGCCAAGAAGAAGAATGGGGAGATGAGATTCTGTCTTGACCTCAGGTCTTTTGAACAGAACCATTTTGGTGGACTGTTTCCCTTTTCCAAGAATTGATTAAATGTTGTCTCAGCGGGGGCGTTCCATGGTGTTTACTACTTTAGATCTAAAGACAGAGTACCACCAGAAAGAATTGTGTGATGAATCTAAGTCTCAAGTACATTCAGTGCTCCTTTTGAGGAATATAGATTCTTAAACTTGCCTTTTGGTTTAGCCTCAGCTGTGTCAGTGTTCCAAAAAGTATTTCATAAAGGGTAAGCCAGTGATGGCATTTCAAGGTGACTTCCTAGTGTTCACTGATGATGAGGATAGTCACATGAAGGTGCTGATGAGGTGTTGTGTGTGCTGCAAAATCATGGGTGAAATGCCATTTTATGGTACCTGAAGTGGAGCATTTGGGGCATGTACTGTCAGGAATTGGCACCAAATCTAAGATTTGGTGAATGCCATTAAGGCAAGCCCTGAGACTGGGGAGAAGGAGCAGCTAAGCTCCTTTTTGGGGATGTGTGAGTATTATTCGCAGTTTATAGATAACTTTGCCCTTCAAGCAGATCCACTTAGAAAGTTGTTTCGCAAGGGTGAGAAGTATGATTGGGATGCCGATGAATGTGAGGCATTAAAAAAATGTAAGTACTTGATTGTGAAAGCCCCTGCCCTTAGTGCTTGCAGAGACAATGTTGCATCAGTTGTGCTGTAGATGCCAGCAGCATGGTACTTTGAGCAGTTCTCACCCAGTTGGTGGATAGTAAAGAAAACACAGTTGCATTCACTTCTAGATGTCTGCCATTGGTAGAACAGAACTACAGTACTATAGAAAGAGAATCTTTGGTGTGTGCACTTTCTTAAATTCATTTGGCAACAAACACTTGTCCATGGCATTATATCCCCAAGTCAATTGAATGGTAGAAAGGGTTAACAGAGTGTTGAAGGAGAGTATTGAGGTTGCTGTGTCTTCTGGGAATGATGTTACAAATTTGATCCAAGACAGGTTGTAGAGCTCTCAACATGCCACATTCATCTACTGGCATGTCCTCATTCATGCTGCTGAGGGGAAGGCATTCCTTGTCAATACTGATGCCCAACTGGGTTTTAGATACAACAGCTGCAGCCAGGATTGGATGATGTCTGTTGCAAAGTGAAAGATGTCCAGGAAAAAAGCAAAAATATGTATGATACCTTGAACTGTGTGACAGTTTTGCGTTTTTGGGTGGGTGATGTTGTGAAGATTAAGTAGCCCTCAGGTCAAAGAAGAAGCAATTCTAAGGGTCAGATGTATGACCATTTTTAGAGGTTGCAAATGGAAATTCAGCCCGTTTGAAGCCGCTAAAACAGTCTCTGGTTTGCACAAACCCTATTCTGCAAGTCAGTAACTTATTACCAACTCACAAAATAGGGTTTGTGACTCACTTTTAGGAAGGAGCTTGAAAACTGTGTCCCTTCCTAATAGCAAGTCATAGGGGGAAGTACAATTGTTTTTTGACTGGAATGCGGTTGTAAAACAATCACAGTTTACTGCCTACTTCAAGTAGGTGGTAAGCCAATCGCAAACGGGAAGGGTTCCCCAGGGGACCTCTTCCCCTTTGTGAATGGTAGCAACAATGTTTCTTAAGAACAGGTAGTGGTCCCATGGACCACTGCCTACACTTAAAAAAGGAAACAGAAATGTTTCATTTTTCTTTTTGAAACGCATCTCGTTTTCCTTTAAAGAAAACGGGCTGCATTAAAAAAAAAGTGATTTTATTTTAAAGCAAACACATACATGGTGGACTGATGTCTCCAGCAGGCCACTATCTCTGTGTTATTGCCCATTCCCAATGGGTCACAAATTGCGACCTGCATGATGAATACTGATGAGGCAGGTCATTTGCGATCCCATTGGGAATCGCTAAATGTGTCTGTGACACATTAGTACATTTCCTTTTGTGACTCCCAAATTGCGAGTCACAAAAATTTACAATTTGCAAGTCGCAAAGGAAATGGTCGTACATCTGGACCTAGGGTTTTTCCTTCTACATGAGTGGTGAAAGTGTCTATGCATGCAATCTTTGTGGAAAATGGGAAATTGTGAAGCAAAAGGAGTGTTGCTACTTTCAGAAAGAAGCATGGGTCACAAGAGGTTAGTGATGCCACCTACTGTGAACCGTTGAATAGGGGCTGGAGGTTGTAGCATTACTCAGAAGGGAACAACCTGGATTCTGTTCACATTTTAAGTCCAGGGCATCCTGGTCGAGGTGATGGAGATTTTGCTGATTTTGCTGGTGGTCTTCCAGCTAGAAGTGTGAATCACGCATGCCATTCAAGATGGGGGTGGTAACAAAGTTAATAATGATTTTCTTGACAGAAAAAAGGAGTGGTCTGTTTCTCAGGGGGAAGGGACAGAAGGGCTATGGGCTATCCAAAGTATTTACTGACTAAGGGGTTCATTCTGGCCCTGGCGGTCACCGACCGCCAGGGCCAACAACCGCGGAAGCACCGCCAACAGGCTGGCGGTGCTTCCATGGGCATTCTGACCGCGGCGGTACAGCCGCGGCCAGAAACGGGAAACCGGCGGTGTCCCGCCGGTTTCCCGCTGCCCCAGGGAATCCTCCACGGCGGCGCTGCTTGCAGCGCCGCCATGGGGATTCCGACCCCCTTACCGCCATCCTGTTCCTGGTGGTTTTCACCGCCAGGAACAGGATGGTGGTAACGGGTGCCAATGGCATGGGCACTGCAGGGGCCCCCTAACAGGTACCCACATTGATTTTCAGTGTCTGCCACTGCACCCGTCGCACGCCTTCAACTCCGCCGGCTCCATTCGGAGCCGGCTTCCTCGTTGAAGGCGCTTTCCAGCTGGGCTGGCGGGCGGCCTTCTGGCGGTCGCCCGCCAGCCCAGGGGGAAAGCCAGAATGGCCGCCGCAGTCATTTGACCGCGGTGCGGTCATTCGGCGGCTCCTGCCAGGCGTGCGTTACCGCCGCCGGCGGGAGTCGGAATGACCCCCTAAGTCTGTAACTGATGTCATCTCACATTTGTACTTTCTGTTATTGTCTTTTTAAAGTTTTGCCTAAGCTATTTTATGTTTGAATTTGGGGTATATGCTTGTGTTTTGGAATAGCAAAATATTGTAGGGAATGTTGTTGACATGTTTTGTTAAGGAGAATTTTATCTTGTAGGAAGGTATAACCAGGTTTTGGTAAGCGGAAAGATGTGTTTTGTTGTCACGTTGCAGTATGTTCAGTATTTCTTGGTGAGTGTTCCAGATCTCAGCAGTTGTTGGGGGGATCTGGAGCGGTCACCAGACTTCAGGGTGTGCTGTCTGCATACCCTGCCAAATAAAGGCTGCTTCACTTCTTCTTGCTGTCCGGCATCTCATGTTACTCACAACACATGTAATTCCTGAGACATTTGTGCTCCCCTGCAAATGCAACCACGGACTTCCATGGAGGTGCGCCCCACAGTTTGAAGACCTGTGTTTTAAAGGTACATTGAAGAAAACTATTTTGATGCATTCCCAGGTTTGCCATTCTTGGTAAATTTGGCATTACATCAAACTCTATGGGTGAATGCTTGGGAACTCCCACGTTCCACCCATGGAACACCATCTCAGGGCAGATTGACGCAAGACAGAGAATTGCACTGCCTTGTGGTACTCCAGATTTACCAAGGAATGCAGGGGCACGCAGGGTGGCCTTGCACTGCTTGGTAAGTCTGATTTAAGGATTGCGTTGCCCTTGCAACATAATGCGTGACACAAGGGTAACACAATTCTATGAAAAATCCAGGTTCCGGGTATGCAGAAAGCTATCAAGTCATTATCAGGCGGACGGAAATTGAGGCATAAACCTTGTTAATTTCACTCTGCCTAACTTGTGATCAGGTCCATTTTGTAAATTTGTCTAGGTTTGCATCAATTTACAGTGCATCAGTAATGCATGTGCTCTTCTATATGATGCTTGACGCAGGTGTTATATGTGTGTTGATTTGCGAATGGGTTAAACATCTCGAGCTATTATCAGAAACGCTCAGAAAATGAAGCTTTCTGGCTAAGAATAAAACACGGATATATTCATAAGTCTTCTCCATCACCTCTTATGGAATGTAAGTCGCTTGAGAGATCACATTATCCCAAAGGTCATGCATTAATTGACAAACTAGCAGTGTCGATTATGATGTAAGCATCTGCAGTGGAGATACAATCCTAAGTAAGTGGAGTACTAATAAATTGCTGGTTAAGTGTGTAATTCGGGCAGTAGGAGGTATACTGGGCACGTTATTCATATAAAGCATGACAGGGACTAGCTACATGAAGACGGATGCACATCTTCAATAGCTCATCGTTTGACTGCAAGACATGTACAAGTGCAGACATCACATAAAACAGACTTTCCGATTTTGCAGAATAAAAAGGCAGGAGCTTCTTCGGTTGTTTTAATTGATTTTCTGGAAGAAAAAATGACGCATTTGCAAGAGCTGAAATCAATCATTCCCTCTTTTGGAGTCCCATAAGAAGGAACTATAAAGAATCCATTTGTCCTTTGATGCCACCTGGTTTTGGCCATCTGCCTACGTTCATGCTGTTGCTTTCTTATCACACAGAATTCCAGCTGTGTAAAATGTGTTCTATGCATTTTGTTTGGTTCTGAGGTGGGATTCAGCACTGCTTCTATACGGGGACCTTGCCTCCTGTGGGTAAAGTACATGTGCAAGCAGATTGTGAGTCTACTCCTAAGAACAGTAACAGTGCACTGAAGGCAGAATATCTTCGTTGTTACATGTTATTGCTGTTTTTGCCTCTCACTTACCTGCAGTCATTGGTTGTAGTAAATGGGAACTGGCAGGGCTATACTCTATCAATTTCACCAAGATGCTGTGAGATGTGCAGCTACGTTTGACCCTGCATTCTTCAAAGGAATACGATTTAACACCCTGGAGGCATAGTTTAGAATGTGGCAGACGATAAGGTCTCGCTTCCAAATTGCATATATCAACCCATACACATAACTATGGCATAACCCAAATCTCCTGGCTCTTGTTAGGGATGCATAAATAAGCAATTGACGAAATTCACCACTGAAAACTGCTGCCCAATTATTTTAGGAAGGTTCTTTTTGGTCCTTTGAATGCTTACAGCTGTTATCCAATATACTCGGGCAAGGTTCCTTTAAGTAATTACAGTTGAGGCATTATTTCCTAAATCTTTCCTCCTAATTAATGCTATATGGCTCATAATTAGACACTGGTGACTCTTATTAAATAGGCAAGTAGAGGCACGATAGATGCCTATATCAACTGTTTCTCAGAGAACAAGACATGCTTACGTTTTCAGCTAAAAAGTGGTAAAAAATATAGGTGAAAATACATCAGCTATGTAGGTCTTTTTGAGCAACCAAATGAAATTTAAGAACCTAAACTTTCCTGCCTCAGAATCCTCCACTTTAAAGTCTTGCATAACATATATTACACTCCATTTAGATTGAATAAGTAGGGCTTCGAATGCCATCTAAGTGCTTCCGCTGTGGGCATATAGAGGAGGGCAGTTTATATATTTGTAAATTGTCCAAAAATTACCCAGTATTGAAAGGTGGTGCTTATTGAAATTAATCATTTATTGAGGAAAGCGATGACGTGTGACTGTACGATGCAATTGCTGGGTTTCCCCTTTAATTCCAGTTAATGTTCTTTGCAATAATATTTGCAAGATTGGGAATTGCTCCGACATTGCCTCAGTTTGAACCCTCAGCAGTATCTTATTGGTGGCAGGAATTTGTATCTCTTGCAGGGCTGAAATTCTCTCTTTGAAAACAGTCCGTGTGGTCATATTTTAAGAAGGGTCTGGACACCTATGATTGATTGGTTTAGGTCCAGGATTCCTGGATGACTGGATGAAACTATGATGAATTAATTACTTGTAAATTATATATATATAATAAAATAACGGTTTTGTTGCTACTATTAATTTGTCATTTATTTCTGTTTAAATTGTTATGTACCGTACTCTGGCGTTAATTATTTAATCAACGCTGATATTGATGATGATGGGTATATATTTGCACTATATATCGTTTTCAATAAAACAAATTAAAAAAAATATATTATTTTACCTGCTGGTGCACTCCAAATGCTTTGAAAGAAAGCATTTTTTCTTTACTTTTTTGACAGATCGGTTCTCATTACAAATCCAAGACACCCGGGAAATTCTGGAATTTGACAGCATTTTAGGGGAGTGCGCAAAAAGACAAATCATTTTTAACTAACAATTTCTTATACAGCACAGGATGAGGCAGAGATTTTTGCATGGTAAAGATTAGGGAAAAGCTTAAAAGTTTACTGAAAGTTTACTAAACCTTTCACAAAAGATGAAATATTTTAAGTTGAATATTATTAATTAGTTAAATAATGTTTTCATATGACATGCATATTTTAAGGGTAGACTAATATAATGTTACAGCATTATTAACTTAATTTTAAAATCAACATTTATTTTGAACACATGAAATTTTAAATGAAATTATTTTTATGAAGCATAAATAAAAAACCTCAACTAAATTAGAAACAATATTTTATTATACAGTGAAAATTACTGAAAGTGAGATATGATTAATTCATAGTGGTCATTATTTTTAATAAAAAATAATGCTATTTATTTATATTCAAAAACCGATAAAACATAGTTTCATATTTAATAAATATGTGTTTACATTTTTGTTAAACATTAAATAAAGTGTAATCGCAAAGGGCTCACTGTTTTGTGGAAGGATGCCTGTCCATGGAGCTGCTGAAATTCAATTTCCTTCTCTCTGTAATTCAGTCTGCCACCTTCCATCTCATCTACAGGCCTCCTGGGCTAAACGAGGACTTTACTGATGAATTCTCAAAACTACTCGCAACATTGTTCATCCATTATGCCCATGTGGACGAAGATTCCTCAACAAATAATTCTGCACATATTTCTAGAAAGAAACAAATGCTATGTATTTTCTGTGCTTAATATAATGAGAATGGTTCTTTTGACATAAGTAAAGATTTAGGCCTACTCATTTGTTCCGTTGCACATTTTTGTAATAAGGTAATTTTAGTAATGTTCCAAAAATTAATCCAATAGAAACAATGCAAATGTAACACAATGTATTACATTAGTTACGCTAAGCGATAGCAGCTCCACCATTTCCCCCAGTACCTCTTGCCAAATAGATATGTTTCTCCTGCTTTGCACATCAGTCCAAAGCAGAGAGCCCTGCAGCCAATGAAGGCGGATCAGCAGAGTTCCATGTGTGTACTATGTCTGTTTTAGCAATTATGGTGGCAGACCGAGCAGGGAACGATCCCGTTGTCCACCCTAAGTCCTCAAAAACCCCACCAAACCAATTCAGGGTGAGGGATCCGGGGTTTTTCCATGTAGGTGAAATACAGTGATGAAAATATTAGACTCGTATTTCGTGATTACAGGACATTCCAATATAACATGAAATAAGTCACCAGTCATCCTGTTAGCAGTAGAAGCATGTGGGTGCAACACATTCTTGTGATTGCCAGGCCTCTGTGTTGCATTTGGGGATCTGAGAAAAATGTACTGAGCAGTATAGTAAAGCATGACAGAACTGTAGGTAATTCTAGAATTGGGAGCTATGAAGTTCAAATTCTACCTGGAGCTCATGAAACGGATTCTGTAAGAACCCTGCCAAATGTCTCCCAGCCTTGAGACACCAAAAAGATCCTATTTGCTGAAGCCCTCCAGCCGTCCTCAGGAAGTGAGGAGGGGATGGGGGACCCATGCATCATATCTATTGTGTTGCTGCATCCCTTTAGGGAGAGCTCAGTTCAGAATGTGGTCATCTACCACCCACCATTGAACCAGTTATTTAACACCAGGGTTAGAGAAGCCCAATGAAACAGGTGCAAATCAGCCACTTCCATTACCCCCTTGAAAGGTTGATTGCATGCATTTTCCAAATGCAATACGAGGTATTTAGTTTGCCCATAGAAATGATTACATCCTAGCATGCAGCTCCTGGATACAATTCTGTGGGATCAGCAGCTGTAAATTGTGGAGCAACATAAACAAACCTTGGCAGGATCAACATCTTAAGCACTGCCTCTCCGCCCAAAATATTGAGCTGCAATGTGCACCAGCTGTGAAGGCTTTCTTCATTTTGTCTAAAGGGGTGCTAAAGTTGAGGCTCCATGTAAGGCTAGGGAGCAGGGAAATATGGATGCCAAGTAGTGAAAGCTAAAGGCCAGGTTTATCATTAAATTGTCTTGCCCTTGTGTCACACATGGTGTTGCAAGGGGAACACAATATTTAAGTCAGATTTAACAAATTATGCAATGCCAGCTTGCTTAGCCCTGCATTGCTTGACAAATCTAGAGTGACGCAAGGTAGCCTAAGTTACTGTCTTGCATTACTCTGCATGGGAAGATGTTCCATTGGTTGAGAGCGAGTGTTCCCACACATCTACCCGTGGATTTTGGCACATTCCCATGTTTAACAAAATTGGTAAACCTGAGAATGCATCAAAATGCTACATCTTCCAGATACAGGCACAATGTGGAAAATATGTTAATGTCCTCTTTCTAAGTGTGCTACAGTGAGGAGGACATAAATGTTTCGTCCTCCCACTGAGGGTAGAAAATACAGCTGGTTTTCGCATCAGGATTTTTTGCTTTTAGCTAAATTTTGAGCTATGAGGAAAATCTTCTCTTACAGCCAAAGATGATAATTTTGCTGTCATTGATGAGCAGCATGCCATGCATGCTAAGGTCAGAGATGGTTAAAGTGAAAGCAGAATAACCTTTTCACTATGATCAGGACTTGGATGCTTATCTCAGCCCCCCATCAAGCACTGATATCCGTGGGAGAGGTGCCATTGGAAAGGGGAGAATGTCGCTATTCCAATGGTACCTAACCAAAATGGATCCCGTTCTTGTTTTCAAAGCAAGAGGACAACCCAGTAGCCACCAGGGATGGCTTCAAGGAGGGAGGAGCCCTCAAGGCATGGCCAGATGCATCCGCACAGGGGGAACATGGACTTTCTTCACTCCTAAGGAGGTGTTATTGAGGGGCTAGCCGGGGAAGATTTTGGGGAAGGGCAAAAAACACACTAACACAAGGGTTTTTGTACAGAAAGATAATGGTGTGGGAACTGTTGCATCCTGCTATCAGGCTGTACCCCACTCTTACTGCTCCAAGCTTATTCCCGCACCCTCAAAGCAAGATTATGGTATTTATACCCAATATGCCCTGCCTGGGAAGGATATAAGGCCACTAGATGCTAAGGTGATTTTGACACTAGTCCATAAACCTACCCCTAAAGCCCCAATAGTCCTTCTGCCCCCAGAGGGGTATTTTTAGCAAGTTATCCCTAAACTGCACAAGGGCAAAAATCCCAAAGAATCTTAGGGATAGATTTAAAAAAAAATGGGACTGACCAGTCCTCACATCAGGACATACTCCCTACCTATATTGTCCTTCCAATTCTTTTGCTGTTCAGGGGGCAAATTAGGGTTTCGAACGTATCTGCCACTCCCCATGAGGAGAGAAAACCTACTTGATGTCAGAGATAGCTTTTTCTGTTTTGTTTTTTTAATTAAAAACAGGATGTCAGTCAATCCAACCTGGTATCAGGCTGCAACTCCACCTGTAAAACACCACATTTCTTTCAGTCTTCCTAGAGGGACTATGGCCCATACACTTAGACGACTTCATGACAGTTCCCAGAACATTTGGTTTCTTTAGGGCATGGGTAGGGAAAGATAGTGGAATCCACACCAATCTGGACTCCCCTGGGTTGCTAATAGGGGTTGGCAGAACTCTGCTGAATTCGGCAAACTTACATGAAAACTTCGTGAGATTCCACAGCGTTCTGCCACGGAGTAGAAATAGGCTTGTTTTGCTGCTTGCACTGTGATTCAGTGCTGGTAGCGTGTTTCACACTAAATAATCAGTGTAAAAGGCACCAAACACTACTTGAATTTATTTTGCTGCTGCTGGACTAGATTTTCTACTTCGGTTGCAGCCTTCTGTCCACAAACTGCTGCTATGCCCACGACCACCCATGTTACAAAAAATCTCATTGGATGTCCTTCTAGTTTCAGGAAATCAAGCAAGGGGACACCAAATTGTGCTCGCTAACTTACTGTTCTGGAACCGCACGCAAGAAATAATTCTGTCGCAGGTGATTGGAAGAATTTGGCCAGCATTACGCAACACAAGAGTAATCTGGATCACCAACATTCTGCAAATTCTGCAGGTGGAACAGAATATTCCACCCACATCTAGTTTCTAAGTTTCAGAAATGCCTGGGGTTGATAGCTTTCTTGCAGTGGTGGCCCACACAGCTATGGGGGAGGAGCATCGCCCTGCTGCTTAAGCACAAAAAAAAGTGATGTATTTTATTATCACTTTATTTTTCCGCTTTGTTAGGGCGGGGCAGGGCCAGCATCCTCCACATCAGCAGATGGATGAAGTTTGGTGGTACGCTTCTAAGTGCGCTTGTCAGTTTGGCCGGCTGTCTGATGCCGGCCAAACTAACATGTGCACTTAGAACTCTCCACCCGGCTGTGTTGCACAGCCAGGTGGAGAACAAGCGCAGTGTCTTCCTCCCTCATTGAGTGGCATTTCTGCCCGCTCAGGCCAATCCCAGCACTTTTCTCATGCTGGTAACACCATGAGAGAAGCGTTGGGATTGGGTGGGGAGGGAGAAAGAAAACAAGAGGAAACAAGGCGGCTGGAGCTGTGAAACATGGAGGCGCCAGGTACGTTTATTTATTTATTTTTCATTGTCCCCGTGCTCCCTGCTCAGCATGCTGCCCCCACTTTGAGAGCTGCCCGACCACGCCTCCTGCTTCACATGCTGCCCCAACCTCACACCCCTTCCTGGCAGCAGCCTCTACTGTTTCCCTGGATGCCAACTGAGCATGTACCCCAGTGCCGCAGCTAGTACATACAAAACTAGAATTTGTGATTTTTAAAGGACAAATCTTGATGTTCCTTGTTGAATGTTGGAGCTTTTACAGTCAAGGCTGAAATGTCCATACACACAACTAGGGTTCTGTTTTCAAAAGGAGAAATGTAGGGACACAGATTAGAAAAGTAGTTGTTTCTATCAATTTAATTTCTCTCCAGTTTTTGCTTCCAAATGTAAGTCGGTGTGCAAGAAAAAATATATTTTGCAAATTGCCTTCCTAATATCATGGTGTTATGGGTAAACCTTGATTTCCTTCATACTGATTTTTATATTCCTTAGTTTTCACCCAATGAATTGATGCATGGTTAGCATACAATGAAAAATAATTACTGGCTGCAGGTCAGTTAATGGCTCTGGTTATCAGATGTCTTTGAACAATCATCAAATATGATATATGTTATTGCTACGAGAAGAGTCGAGCAGATGTAATGGTATCTTTCGTAGATCAGCTCCAAAAAGTAAAGAAGAAAACTTTGTCATCTATTTCTGTTTTTCATTGCTTATTTACATTAGTTTTTTAATGCAACTATTAGTTTCTTCAAGACATCAGTGAATGATCTACACAAATGACCCCTTGTTGAATTCCGTTTTTTGGCTACTTTAAACTTTTAAAAAAATATATTGATTTCAAGGTCCGTGCATGTATTTCATTCCTCTTTCCACCATACACTGCAAATAGGTAGAAACTTCAATAACAGAAAACATGTCTACTCCTTGGAATATTAAATTGCAAAACCTATGTTAAAAAATGTTTTTTTTTTCATATCCACCTGTCTTCAAATCTGGGAAGAGGGTGATCCTTGCACAGCAAACCTTTTGCTGATAGCACTATTAGAAAAGAAAGCATGCCTTTTTGAACAAAAACTTTAAAAAAATGTTAGCTACATTTTGGATATTTTCTTTGTTCCTTCCAGAGGATTCTACAATCCTCACAATGTGGGTATCATTAGACTCCCTGGAATTTAGGAAAATAATGCAAATGTGACCTGGGTACCAAAAAAAGGTTATGAAGGTTTAAGCTCAAACTGCCCGAATAGCAAACACTTGCTTACCACTAAAAAGCTTGAGCACTCCATCTAAGTGGTTCAAAGTATTATCCATATTTCGATGTATTTCCTCCACACCCTTCCAACATTGCAAATGTGCTGCACCCTTCAGTACCCATACAAAGCAGTAAAGTTTTAAACATTGTCAAACCATAGACTTTGTGCTGCAAGGGTACCCTACCATTTTAACACCTAAGCTTTACATCAGACAAACACCCTTGTACCATAGTGCAAGGGTGTCTGTCTGATGTGTGCCTTGGCACAAGGCAGTCTAAGGTATTCCAACACTAGAGAAGAGAGCAACAGCATCATGTCTAAGTAGACATGGTACTATTCTGCTCTCTCCTTTTCACACAATGCAGCACATCCACTTTAGCTACTACACATCATACAAACTTAGTTAATCTGCTCCAGACCAAGCACTCTTAAGACATTTTACCTACCAGTATGGATGCCATGAGCCTCCTACACCTTGTGGTCCTCATTGTCTTAAGTAATAATCCTCACGAATTGATTTACACACTTGTATGACATATTGGGGGTGATTCTGATTCTCCGCCCGCCAGAATTCCGCCCCCATTATACCGCTCCGCGGTCAGAAGACCGCGGAGGGTATTATGAGTTTTTCCCTGGGCTGGCGGGCGGTCTCCAAAAGACCGCCCGCCAGCCCAGGGAAAAACTCCCTTCCCACGAGGATGCCGGCTCGTAATCGAGCCGGCGGAGTGGGAAGGTGCGACGGGTGCAGTGGCACCCGTCGCGTATTTCAGTGTCTGCAAGGCAGACACTGAAATACTTTGCGGGGCCCTCTTACGGGGGCCACGCGACCCCCCCTACCGCCATCCTGTTCATGGCGGCTTTCCCGCCATGAACAGGATGGCGGTAGGGGGGGTCAGAATCCTCATGGCGGCGGAGCGCGCTCCGCCGCCATGAAGGATTCCCCCGAGCAGCAGTACGTCGGCAGGAGCCCGCCGACTTGCCGCTTCTGACCGCGGCTGAACCGCCGCGGTCAGAATGCTCGTGGGAGCACCGCCAGCCTGTTGGCGGTGCTCCCGTGGTCGGTGGCCCTGGCGGCCACCGGCCGCCAGGGTCAGAATGACCCCCATTGTCTCTGTATAAGGTTTGCGCTGTAAAGCTTTCTGATAGTCAAAAGTGGGATGAGCTATAAAATAAATAAACGTGAGAGAGGAGCTAAGGGGAGATGAGGGGTGCCACTGGAGGGTGGTAGTGAGGGAATTGGCAAAGAAGGAGGTCCTGGAGGGGATGACATCAACAAAGATTGTTGCACCTAGGATTGATAGTGCTAAAGCGGGCCCTGGCACGCTGGCTTTTCTGGTGCAGAGCCGAGTGCCTGCTTTAGGTGCCTGTAGTGCAGATAGGGAATTTATTTAACCCTGTATATTTCTGAGTTAGTGCTTTATTTTAAGATAATACAGCTTAAAAACAGTGAATTGCTTTGACACTGCTGCGGGTGAGTTGTGCTCTTTGAAAATAAAGTGGTTAAATGAGATCACTTACACACTGCAGATACACAAGTTAGATGCTCAGCTCCACACTTGTAAAACCCACCATGTTACAGCATTTGCAGCTACATAACTCAGAATCTGTGATCAAATTATGCTGGGAATATGCCCTTGGTGTTTAATTCTTCTATCAAATCTTTTTCAAGGCTCACTCATAATTTCACAGTAGGGCACTGTTGGACTTTTGGCCATACGCATGGTCATCCCTAGTCTTTTTGCCTCCTTCCTCCTGGTTTTTCTGACCTTTCGCTGTTGGCTCTAGGACTCTGAGCACTTTATCACTGCTGACCAGCGCTAAAGTGCAGGTGCTCTCCCATCTAAAGTTGGTATGATTGGCTTATACCTAATTGGCATATTTAATTTACCTATAAGTCCCTTGTACAGTGGTATCTCTATACCCAGGGCCTGTAAATTAAATACTACTAGTGGGCCTGCAGCGCTGCTTGCGCCACCCACTGAAGTAGACTTTCAAACCTGTCTCAGGCCTTCTAGCGCAGGGCCTGTGTGCGCAGTTTTCTTCCACAGGGACCTGGCATCTAAATTTACTTGCCAGGCCCAGAACTCCCCTTTTACTACATGTAAGTCACCCCTAAAGTACGCCCTAGCTAGCCCTGTGGGTAGGGTGCCATGTATGTAGAAAGGCAGGACATGTGCCATATTGCATGGCCTGTCCTGGTAGTGACAAACAGCCTAACTTGGTGTCTCACTGCTGTGAGTGCTGCCTTCTCATAGGGTTGCATTAGAAATGCCCTGCTTTATGTGTAAAGGGTATTGTCTGATTTATGAGGGGTAGCGTAGGCGTGTTTGGTATGGTTGTGATGGTGATAATAAATACTGCTTACTGGTGTGGGTGTATTTTTTATTACTATCACAGAAATGCCACTTCTAGAAAGTGCGCATTTATCTGTGCTTATAATTCTGGTGTTTTGCAGCTTGACTCCAATCCACGTCTGGGCAGAGTGACAGTTGGGGCTTTGTGCATACTTTTCAGACAGCCTGTACACAGGGAGGGTGGAGGTGTCACCAAGGTGCATCTGCATACTGAATAGTCTTCCTGGGCTGAGAGAAGGGAGAGGCGGGGCACACCTACATTTGTAAAGGCTGTGCCCTGGCCTCACACAATAGGGTCGTTAACCCCCCACTGATGTTTGGAGCCTGTGCTGAAAGGAGAGAGAGGGGGCACTCCCAGAACCAGTTGTAACTGGCTGGAACCTCCTCTCCCTGTCATTGTAAAACACTGTAAAAATGGACTATAAGTACAGGGGAATTTTCCCCACAATTTGAACATTCTTGGAACTTGAAACTGGACACAGGACGCTGATGAATGGGCTCACCAGGAAACCGCCATGGACTGCTGCTGCTGTGCTGACCTGTGACCTGCCTGGTCACTAGGAGGAACTGCCACCATCTGCACCCCTTGTGCTGTCCTGTAGCTGGGCCCACCAGCCCTGTGCTCCTTCTTGCTTAGTTGTTCCCAGGGGCAGGGTGCTGTGGCCCCTGACCCCTGCAACGATTTTTAAAATCTGTGCCCAGAATGCTTTGACGAGGAACAAGACATTCTTTGAATGACTGAGGCTGCTGAAGGGCCATTGCGCTTTAAAAGCGCTTTTCTTTTGCTAAAAGGAAATCACTGCCGCAGCCCGGGCTTTAAATTGTGCCCTCGCGCTTCCTGGAGCGCGTCTCTGCTGATTGGAAATCACCGCCGCAGCCGGGTTCGGAAAATATCCCTGAGCGCGAGGTCCGCGCTCAGCACTGTGCCCCCAGGGCACGAAGGAAACCTCTGTTTTATTATAAGGAGCAAGCGTGTTCCTATTGGTGCCCCCGGGGCGAGGACTGCTCTTGGGAGTCCCCCCCGGGCACCGGAAGGCCCTGCCTTGGGCCGGAGAGCCATAGAGGCGGCGATAGGAGAGGAGGACGCCTCCCTCCCGTCGGGAGAAGCCTCGGGAGGCTCCGGTAGCTGTTCGTGGGGCGGGAGGAGAGGAGGACGCCTCTCTCCCGCCGGGAGAAGCCTCGGAAGGCTTCGGTGGCCAGGGGGAACGGGCAGCAGCCTCATCGGAGGCTCACTGCACCCCCAGGTCCCTCGGGGCCCCTGCGAGGGCCAGCCTTTCAATAAAGGGGTCTCCCTTGGTGAAGGGGCCGACGGAGGCCCCGGGAGACCCCAGGAGTTTGTGGGTCCCCAGAGGGGCCCGTTTCTCAACCGGAGGGGGTGTGTGGCGCCCCCCTCCCCACCTCAAAGGTTTCCCTGACCGGGGCGCCCCCCTCGAGAGGGCCGGTGGAGGCCTAGGGGGGCCCCCAGGGTTTACGGTCCCCCGAGGGGCCCGTTTTTCGTTAAGGAGAGGTGTGTGCTACCCTCCTCGCTCCCCACATTGTCAGGGGCCCCCGTTTTGCACAGAGGAGCGCTGGGGGTCCCTTTCTTCTTTGTCTTCAAGGCACGGAAGGTGCCTGCTTCATCATTCCCAGGTACTTTAAAGTGGACCAATATAATTATAATCTAAAGTTCTTTTTACAGACTTTGCCGTTATGATATATTACCTGCCTGTACTATGATGCTTTTACATATGTGTGCACATGTTCCTTTTATGGGCATGACTTGCTAATATGTTTCCCTAACTTGCCATAGGTTTTCTAATGTTCCTACTATGGGCGTTTTATCATATTCTTGTGACAAGTGTGCTAATGTGATAACGTGTTTCCTGACTACTGCTTAAGTTGCAGAATACTGAGTAACCTGTGCGTTATGTGTGACTACTGCTAGTTTGCAGAGTAACTAATGTGTAATGTTCTGACAACTGCTAAGGTAGCAGGATAGTACTGTTATGTGATGTTGGTCTAATAATTACGTTGTGTACAATACAGTATATTTTTATATAATCTGGTGTTGTGTTTCCTGTGTGGTGGGGATATTGCGTTGCATGTATGTGTGTGTTGTGAAAACGCTTTACGCATTGCCTCCGGGTTAAGCCTGACTGCTCGTGCCAAGCTCCCAAGGGGGTGAGCAGGGGTTATCTTGGACGTGTAACTCCCTTGCCCTGACTAGAGTGGGTAAGTTCTGCCTGGCTGAGGTGCATACCCTAGCCAACCAGAAACCCCATTTCTAACAGGCACCTAGCACAGAGAGTGTGATTTGCCAAAGAACAAACAATTTGGTGAAGTTGGAGACCCTCTAGTTTATTGCAGTGATGCTTGTTCCAAAGGTTATTACTTTAGCTCTGTATTACATGCAGGTGAATGGCACTGTCTACCCTTAGGTAACATCCAGTCCAATTTGTTTGTTTTTACTAGGAACTTACTAACAGATTTTAGATTGATGCTAAGTATCTAGGAACTTCCAATCTTCTACAACAAATAGGAAAAGACAGCTGCCCTGGAGCCCACAATTGTGCCAGATTAAGAGACTGGGATTAAAAATCATATATCCTACTGTCAGAATTTGCCACTACACCACAAATGGGGTGGCAGTGAATATGATGAAAAGGCCAAGGGACTATCTTGTCAGGCCAATGCCACCATATTGTGGTCCCTGCCCAGATTCATAATTCAGGCCCTTATTATGAGTCTGGTGGTCCTGAGACCCCCAGACTCGCGGTGGTGGTCGGAACACCACCAAAGGCAGCAGTTCGGCCTCCACAATATGACCGCGGTGGAGGTGCTACGGTCTGACCGCCGGCACCGCAAGGTTACCCCCGGTCGACAACCTGCCGGTGCCGGCGGTCTTAATCTGCCAGGGCACAGCAGCAAGCACCTAGCATGGGCAGTTCAGGGGCCCCCATGGACAGCCCTGTCACGCTTTTCACAGCCTGAATTACACGCAGTGGAAAGCGCAATGGGTGCTATCACACCTGATGCACTGTAACATTGCCGCCGGCTTGATTACGAGCTGGTGTCAATATTGTGGCTTGTTTCCTGCCGGGCCAACTCATAATAGGGGCAGCGGGATGAAAACCATAGTGGTGGTTGTCCTTCCTAAAGAGTTTCTGCCTGCCAAACTCAGAATGAGGCCCTCAGTGTTTATTTCCAGCTTGTTTAGATAAAGTGTGAAGGTAGAATACAATGTTAAATCTGATGGTAATGTCTGCCATGCCAGTAACATTCCTATCTTGTTATGGGTCTTTTCAAACTTTGTGTTTTTCATAGCACTCACTACCTGTTTTGTGTTTATTTCTAAATACTCCCACAATATTTTCATATGAAGGGGAAAAGGCAATAGTAGATTTGGAAGCCCTTTCTTTTGACCTTGGAGAAGTAGAAGGTTACTGGTCGCAATCCGTGATGGATTCTGTTGTTCACCATTGATGTTTCAAGTTTTAAGGTTATTTCAGTCAGTTTAGATGACAGAGCTATTCTTTTTCTCATTTCAAAAAGGCTTTATTAAAACTAGGAACAGAATAGTATGACTAACAGTTCATCGTAATAGTAGGGGATATTAATACATGACAGTAAACCCTTGAAAATTTTAGAGAAAAACAAGCTATACTGTATACAATAATAAAGACAAACTATTAACTGATATTGAAGAAATAAATAAGAAGCAGATTTTTTAAATGTTTTAAATATTACATATGGGAAAAGAGACAGGGAGGAGAGGGAGAAAAGTGGGTGAAACCCAGGGGTTTAGTGCCATAGAATTATATAAATAGTTAATAAACTACTAAGCAATACTGGTTAACTGATCATCCAAAAAATAAAAATGGATAAATTCAAAGCAATCACACTAAAAAACTGAATGTCAAAGGGGAACACAGAGTTATTCTTTTTGTACTCTTGCATATCCAAAAGATTCCAGTAGTGATCAGCCAAAACTCAATCCAGAAGATAAAAAAGGGGTTTCACTGAAATACAGTATGTCACAAAAATTAGACTAGATGAGCTCAAATAGTGGGCCAACTGTCATCTTTAATAAGGACCTGATTTAGAGGAGGAGGTTAAGGAATTACATCCCAAAAATGTGCCCTGTGACTCATCCTCCGCCCTGCTCACCCAAAAATATATTTTGATGTGTCCATGCAAGCGCAAAGTGTCTCCAAGTGCGTAAAGGGCCTTTGCAAGCATAAAGTGTCTCCACAGGTGTAAAGTATTTATTCAACTGAAAGGTGTCCTACGAAGTAATAATGGAAAGTTTGCTACCCGAGTGATAACCATTTCACAATCCATACTAATAAAATCTCCAACAAAATGGTGGGTACTGGTTTCCAAGCTATTTATTTGCAGAAATGCTACAGTTTTTCACAACGCAGTAAATAATATTGCTGCACTATATTGATGGTTGTTTACATTTTAGCACAGAATTATCTTGAAGGATCTTTTTTTTAATTAGATGTATTTGCCTGTGCTTGTCTCTGGAACTGTGATTTATCTATCTCTCGTCCCTTGATAGCCGCGTGCATTAGAGCGATCCCAGTCAGAATGTACCATAATGTGTAGGTTCTCTGTAAACCAAGACATAAACATTTCCAACACATTTTGATAAATCAGCCAATTATGAGGAATGTGTCACAGAAAGTTAATTGCTTTTTAGTTAGTTTACCAAGTGCATGCAGCCTTATCGAGACATTAATGCAAAGATGCGTATATGTATTTTATGCAGGAGAGGTACCATAAAAGTAAATTGTATCGCTCATTCTTCTCCTTTCTGTATTAAAAACATGTTTTTGAGCACTTTTTCCAACACAATATGCCATCACCCAGCCAGTAATATAATATGATAACTCCATCAGGCTTGCCTTTGTGCTATCATTGCAGATTGTTTCTCTGAAATTATTGAGCCATTGTTCCTTGGCAACAAGCAGTTAATTATAGAGCATTTATCCCTCTGACCTTTTTATGATGGCATTCACTGAGCGGTCACGTCGTAGGCTCTGCATAAGTCTGAGGCTGCAAAGGAAAGTAATAGCCAAATCTGACCCTGCAGAATAAAAGCAGGGTGTACTGATTGCTTGCAATCAGGCCTATTGATGATAAGAGGCCCATTGTGCACCGCAAATGGATTAAAGCTCAGAGATGTTCTGATACAGTCAAATGCTCCTTGGTATTGTAATATTTTTTGTAAATTGCAGGTTGTAAAGGAGAGAACAGGCAGCTCCTGTCTGGGAAAGGCTGTTCTCTCCTCCATGCATCATCACTTCTTAAGGGGCTTTTCGACTGCGATCTACAGCCCAATTTAAATGGGTTTGGCATTATAATTTCTTAAGTATTGCTCACCTTTACTTTAGCAACGTATTTAGAATGATTTATAGTGTCACTTTTCTGAACTACTTAGAAGCCTAGAGACTGATTTATGAAGACACTTCATGGCTTAATCCATGGCCTGAGGCAGCCATAAGACATGACTTAAGCTAGGAAACATATTCTCAATTTACTTAAGACAGGCTTTAGAGTGTCTTAAAAGAGTTAAAATGGACATGATGGATTTTCTCTGGCCTGAAGTTAGAAACGTTAGAAAACTTAAGACTGTTATAAGCCAAGGACAGCCGGTGCTTATTTTGAACCGGTGATTATAGGTGGAGCATACCAGCTCTCGTTTTTGGGGACCAGCACTTATTTTTCCTAAACAGACTTTGATCCAGAGCAAGAGAGAGAAAAACATGAATGTTAAAAGAGAAAAGACGGGAAAACTGTGAAAAAAAGGAGAAATCAGAGATGGCAAGATCTTGCAAGAGTAAAATAAACAGTCCCGGAGTCTCTAATAGAGGATTAAAGAGGCTTGAAGTGGAATGAAAACTACTCGCAGTGTTATTCCCCAACTTAAATTCTTTTGCAAATTAAGCTGTGAGTGAGGACACTTTTAAGATTATTTTATGGCCTTTTTAGTAATTTAAGGCGCATTTCTTTATTGATGGTCTTAAACTCTGGAAATAAAAACCTTATTCTACGAGGCCACAACTGCTTGCAAGATCGGTACACGAACAAGAACAGGATGAAGCCAAGTATCCTGCCACGTTTTCCCAGAATCACAGAGGTCGCAGAAGAGACAAAACGATGTAATAAAATTACTGTTGAAGATCCTGGCCTGATTCGCTAAGCATTTCTGGGGCAGTTGTGCCCTACTGCAGGCGTAGGATTGAATTACTCATGAACATCCGGAAATAAGGCAAGCTCACTGTTTAGAAGAAAATATTTTAGTATTTCAAGCAGCCATTTCCTGAACACTGAACAGGTACGTCTATATATTCATTGTCTTGTATGTAACCTTAGTGAGAGAGTTGGTATTTTGACATGACCAGGGATAGTCTGCACGTGAGTCAAGATACTGCTCCTAGCGACATGTAGTATCTGGCAATGACAGATACCCTGGACATGCCAAAGATGTTGATCCTTTGAAAACTCTCTGTCTCCTTCTAAAATAATTATTCCTTAAAATGAGGAGCAAAGCTATAATGATTTTCAATAACATAGATGTTTGGCGTGTGAGTTCACTTCTTATATAGTGAGCCTTGATGGGATTGGATGGTGTTGTTCTAGAAGGGTGTTAGAATCTTGACTCACCTCCCCACGTGCATTAGCTGGTGTGTTCCATTTTTAAGCCTTGTTAATAAAAAACAATTGTATTAAAAAAAGTCAAAACATATTTTCCCAATAATGCCCTATTTTACATGATTTACTCCAAAACATGGCTAGGGTAGATTTGGATTAGATTAGGTGTGATCTCTATTAGAGTTTTGGTAATTTTAGAAGCATATTTTGTGAACAGTGTTTGTCCTATTCTTTTGTGGGTGAGTTTTTATATGATTATATCCCACCCTAAACCCTTGGGGCCTCAGTTAGAAGGAAATGAAGGAAATAAAAAAAGGGCACCACTGGGAGTGGGCAGAAATGAGCTGTATCTACAAGACACAGCGCATTTCTGTCCTCTTGTCTTGTGATGGCCCACTACCTGCTGCCTCGCGCCAACGCAGGCACCCTTACCCCATGGTGCAAGGATGTCTGCTTAATCGGGATGATTGTTCTTGTGCAGGAAGGGCAACTTCCTGCACAAAAACAATCACAAGAGGTGTTTTCCACGTTCTAAGTGTGCTGCAGAGGAAATAACGGGGAGAAATAGAGATATTTCTCCCCATTGCGCAAATCTGGGATTTTTTCAGATTCCTTCTAATTCCATGGGTGTTGAATGGGAACACCCCAAGGAACACCCATGCAACGCCCCTTCCACACAGTGTTATGCGTGAAAGGTGCCCATATTTACAAGGCCATGAAAAACCACGCAAGGTGACTTTGCGTGGCCTTGTAAATATGGGCTGGCACACAGAGCGTAAAAAAAAAAATGAGGCTCAGGTGGTGCAGTGTGCTGTTAGGGCCTCTTAAATGAGACCCTTGGTTTTATTTCCCTAAGCCGCGCCTATTTGAATGTATTTTCAATTTTCCAGCCATTCCCTACATTTAAAACAAAAACATATGCCTTCATGTATGGACATCTCTGTATACGTGGCAGAGGCCCCTTAGACGTGTTTATGGCTTATATCTCCTTCTCATGGGAAACACATGGTTTGCATAATATTTGTGTATTTATTTTGACCCACTAGAATCGTGCTCAATACCACTTGACAACCATTTTAAAGATCTTCAAAAGGAGACAGTGGCAATTATGAAGTCAGTGTTCCTCTTGTCAAGGCACATGCTTAAATAATGAACAAGCTCATATCACATCAAGGTCTGATGACGCCAAAGCTGTCAAAACAGAGTTAATCTCATCTGAATGATGTGTATTTTGTTAGTATGGTGGCAAGTATATTAAGAATGTGCTTCATATTGGATGATATTTGTGAAAGACATTGGCTGGATGGGTGGGACAGGGCCCTTCCAAGGCCCAGTGGACAATGAACAAGGATTGGCACAAGAGTCCCTCTTTCATTAGTAGTCAACTAATGTCTTCAGGTCTAGAATGATGATGCTGGGCCAGTGCAGTCTCAAGATTAGGAACCAGTGGCAGCTGGTGAAATTTAAAAGTGGTGAGGCATAGAAGTTGGGGTGAGTTATACGTAGGAAGCAAAACAAGAGTGGCAACTAGTGCATTTGAAAGTACATTTTAATAAATATTTTAGTGAGAAGACCAGAATGTTTATAAAGCAGTTGTGAACATGTAGGTGGTCATTACAACCCTGGCGGTCGGTGTTAAAGCAGCGGTAAGACCGCCAACATGCCAGCGGTAAAATTTTTGCAATTACGACCGTGGCGGAAACCGGCAACAAAGACAGCCACTTTAACACTCTGACCGCCATGGCAGTACAAACAAACAGCTCAGCGGTCACCGCCAACAGACAGGCGGAGGACAATGTACCGCCCACAGTATCACAACAGGCCAATCCGCCACCTTTTCCGGGGCGGATTCACCGCGGATAAAAACACACCGGAAACAGGACTTCGAAGGGAAAACGCTCACCTCTACACACCCCACGAGGAACGAGGACGCCATGGACCCAGAACTCCACATACTCCCTGCGATTGTCTTCCTGCTCCTCTAACAGGAGCACGAACGCTGGCGGCGAAGACCACAGTGAGTACTGCACCTACGACACAGGGGAGGGGGGAGGGAAAAAACAGGGTCACACACATGCAACACGCAACACCCCACCCACTACAACACACACACTAATACAGCATGATACATCACAGTTACACCCCTTAACCCCACCGGAAGAATGCAAAGACAATAGAAAATGAGTGTAACCATTGTAATATATTAAAAGCAAGTAGGCAAAAATATATATATACACCACGTACAAAATATATACCAAGCATAGTAGTCCAGGTAGTGCTCCAATTAAGTCCGTGGAACACTGGGCCCACACAGTATGGGTGAGGCCCACTCAAGATCCCCAACCATGACGGAGAGAACACTGCAGGTACATCAGAGAGCAAGCAAACAGGCACCTCAGGGGGAGGGAAAGAGGGGGCACCTCAGCCGGTTGAGTGCACAACACCAAATCCAGGAGAAGGCCAAATGCCCACTGTTCAATCCTGGGGAGT
Organism: Pleurodeles waltl; assembly: GCF_031143425.1. Taxonomy (NCBI): domain Eukaryota; kingdom Metazoa; phylum Chordata; class Amphibia; order Caudata; family Salamandridae; genus Pleurodeles; species Pleurodeles waltl. Next base: position 1,132,072,888 of record NC_090448.1, read on the forward strand.
GCAAAGCCACAGTCTCTCAAGTCTCTACAGTGGGTGGGTTGCCCACTGTTCAATCCTGGGAAGTGCAAAGCCACAGTCTCTCAAGTCTCTACAGTGGGTGGCTTGCCCACTGTTCAATTCTGGGGAGTGCAAAGCCACAGTCTCTCAAGTCTCTACAGTGGGTGGGTTGCCCACTGTTCAATCCTGGGGAGTGCAAAGCCACAGTCTCGCAAGTGGATAACAGTCTCCACTGGTTCTGGAGGGGGCATGGTGCCCAGAGTGCTTCATCCTGCTAAGGACAGAGGTAGTGGATGACAGTCTCCCCTTGTTCTGGAGGGGGGATGGTGCCCAGAGTGTTTCATCCTGCTAAGGACAGAGGTAGTGGATGACAGTCTCCACTGGTTCTCGAGGGGGCATGGTGACCAGAGTGCTTCAGACTGCTAAGGACAGAGGTAGTGGATGACAGTCTCCACTGGTTCTGGAGGGGGCATGGTGCCCAGGGTGCTTCATCCTGCTAAGGACAGAGGTAGTGGATGACAGGCTCAACTGGTTCTGGAGGGGGCATGGTGCCCAGAGTGCTTCATCCTGCCGGTGACGGAGTCAGTAGCGTCAGTGCCCTTGGCGCTCATGGGCCAGCGGTGCTTGAAACGGCGGTGCCCTGTTCAGCGGTGCTTGAAACGGCGGTGCCCTGTTCAGCAGTGCTTGAGACGGCAGTGCCCTGTTCAGCGGTGCTTGAGACGGCGGTGCCCTGTTCAGCGGTGCTTGAGAGGGCGGTGCCCTGTTCAGTGGTGCTTGAGACGGCGGTGCCCTGTTCAGCGGTGCTTGAGAGGGCGGTGCCCTGTTCAGTGGTGCTTGAGACAGCGGTGCCCCGTTCAGCAGTGCTTGAGACGGCGGTGCCCTGTTCAGCGGTGCTTGGAGCGGTGGCCTCCTTTGCAGTGACTCAGCTGCTGGCGGTCCTTCATGGACCAGCGGGGCTTGTGCTGGCGGTCCTTCATGTCCCAGTGGGGCTTTTGCTGGCGGTCCTTCATGTACCAGTGGGGCTTTTGCTGGCGGTCCTTCATGGCCCAACAGGGCTTTTGCTGGCGGTCCTTCATGGCCCAGCGGGGCTTTTGCTGGTTGTCCTTCATGGCCCAGCGGGGCTTTTGCTGGCGGTGGCCTCCTGGGCAGCTGGGCTTGTGCTGGCGGTGGCCTCCTGGGCAGCTGGGCTTGTGCTGGCAGTGGGATCCTGGGCAGCTGGGCTTCTGCTGGCGGTGGCCTCCTGGGCAGCTGGGATGATGGCGGTCTTCTCCGCCGTGCTGCTCCTCCCAGACTTGCTGACTTTCTTGTGCCCCTTCCCCACCTTGGAAGGTGTCGCAGCTGACTCCACATCCCACCTGTACCCCTGGGAGCGGCTTTGATGGCTGGAGTCTTTCCCCTCTCCCGCCGGGCACTGGGCAACTTCTGATGCTTGACAGGTGGGGGACTGTCTGTGCTGTGGCTCCGTGCTACACTGGCTGCCCTGGTGGCCGGTGCACTCCAGATTCCGGTGACTACAGGCACCACTGGTCCCAGAGAGGTTGTGACTGAGGTGCTAGTTCGGGCCCTAGGAGACAGACGGGGTGGGGGAGGTGTGGGAAAGAGGTCAAGGTTGGACAGGAAAAGTTTTTGGGACACACTAGGATGGGTAGCTGGAGGGGTTTGGGAGTGGAGGAAGAGGTTGTGGTTGTAGGAGGTGTCCGTTTGCTGACTTTGGGTGAAGGTGCATGGGCTGGAGGCTGTCGTGAGGTGGATGGCTGTTGGGTGTGTGTGTTCCTGCGTTTGTGTATCTTGGGAGGGGGCATCACAGACACACTGGGAGAGGACACAGGGGATGTGTGAATGGTAGTGGGGGTGGTGACTGCACGTGAGCGGGTGTGGTGGTGGGTGTGCTGGTGATGGTAGTAGTGGCTGTAGAGGTAGTGTATGCAGGTGTGAGTGTAGACGAGACAGGGAGGAAGGAGGGAGATGAGGAGGAGGGGGACACAGTGGAGGCAGTGGATGTTGGTGTGTCTGCATGTGTGTGATGCTTGCGTGAATGCCTGTGGGATGTGTGGTGCTTATGTTTGCCAGAGCTACCCTTGTGTGTTGAGGTATGTGCATGCTGGTCTGTAGGTGTGCTTGGGATAGGCTGAGATAGAGGGGATTGGGTCTGGGTGGAGGAAGTTGGAGGGCGAAGGCTAGACACAGGGACAATGGCTCCCATCAGTGCTGAGGCCAGAGTCTGAAATGCTCGATGAAGGGCCGCCTGACCGGAATGAATGCCCTCCAGGAATGCATTGGTTTGTTGCAACTGCCTTTCTACACCCTGGATGGCATTGAAAATGGTAGACTGCCCAACAGTGAGGGACCTGAGGAGGTCAATGGCCTCCTCACTGAGGGCAGCAGGTGTGACTGGGGCAGGGGCTGAGCTGCCTGGGGCGAAGGTGATGCCCACCCTCCTGGGTGAGCGGGCACGGGACGAAAACTGAGGGGCTGCTGGGAGGGCGGTGCTGGAAGGGGGGGTGGCGGCTGTACCTGTAGATGGAGGGGCACAGATGTTGCCGCCACCACAAGAGAGCTCCCATCAGAGACGAGACTGTGTCACTAGTCTCAGCTCCTGTCCCTGCCGTGGAGCTCCCCTCGCCCTCCGTCCCACTGGTGAAGTCCGATTCTGTAGTGTGGCCCTCCATGGCCATGTGGGATGCAGCCCTCTCATGCTCCGGTGCCACTGCTCCTCCGCCTGATGATGCTAATGCACACAAGAATAGGGAGAACACAAAAAGGGGGGGGAACGACAGAAGAAAGACATGTTGAGTGCATTCATTACCGCTACCGTTGGCGGACACGACAGACACACAAGCCCCCTGCACTACGCCGCGCTCTTGGGCTCCACTGTTCAATTCCTGGGTGTTAGAAATGGGGTTTTTGGTTGGCAGTTAGGTTGCCCTCTGTCCAAGCAAGAACCCTCACTCTAGTCAGGGTAAGTCACACACAATCCAAAATCAGCCTGTGCTCACCCTCCGGTAGCTTGGCACGAGCAGTCAGGCTTAACCTAGAAGGCAATGTGTAAAGGATTTGTGCAATAAATCATACAACACCATAGCATAACACCACAAAAATACACCACACAGTATTTAGAAAAATATATAATATTTATCTGGGTATCTTCAAGTCAAAACGATCAAAGTTGCAATATGAATTTGTAAAGATATCACTGAAAAGTGATATAAAGTGTCTTAAGTCTTTAGAAAGTAAACAGAGTCTCTTTCAAACACAAAGTACCTGGTTTCTGGTGGAAAATCTCCTCAGAGGGCCACAAAGGAAGAGGTGCGTGGAAAAAGGGTGTGTGTGTCGATTTCTCCCCAGCACACACGGACTTGCGTCGTTATTTTCCACGCGGGGAAGTCGGGCGTCGTTTTCTGGCGCGCGGACAGTCTCTTTCTGTGGGTCGCGGGGATTACCAGATGTCCTGGGTCTGTGCATGGATTCTCCTGCTTGTTTTCCGGCTGCGCGTCGTTCTGCGGGGCTGCGCGTCGAAGTTTCGATCTCACGGCAGGCGTCGCGTCGATTTCTCCTGCGGAGTCGGGCGGCGTTGTCCTTGCGAGGCCGTGCGTCAAAGTTTTGATCTCACGGCAGGCGTCGCGTCGATTTCTCCTGCGGAGTCGGGCGGCGTTGTCCTTGCGAGGCCGTGCGTCAAAGTTTTGATCTCACGGCAGGCGTCGCGTCGATTTCTCCTGCGGAGTCGGGCGGCGTTGTCCTTGCGAGGCCGTGCGTCAAAGTTTTGATCTCACGGCAGGCGTTGCGTCGATTTCTCCCGGGAAGTCGGGCGGCGTTGTCCTTGCGAGGCCGTGCGTCAAAGTTTCGGTCGTCCCGAAGGCGTCACGTTGATCAGCGTCGGTGTGCGGCGTTTTTCTTGCCGCGGAACAAGCTGTGCGTCGAAAAGTTCGGCGCACGGAGCGTCCAAGAGGAAGAGGGAAGTCTTTTTGGTCCTGAGACTTCAGGGAACAGGAGGCAAGCTCTATCCAAGCCCTTGGAGAGCACTTTCACAGCCAGACAAGAGTTCAGCAAGGCAGCAGGGCAACAGCAAGGCAGCAGTCCTTTGTAGAAAGCAGACAGGTGAGTCCTTTGAGCAGCCAGGCAGTTCTTCTTGGCAGGATGTAGTTTCTGGTTCAGGTTTCTTCTCCAGCAAGTGTCTGATGAGGTAGGGCAGAGGCCCTGTTTTATACTAAGTTGTGCCTTTGAAGTGGGGGTGACTTCAAAGAGTCTCTAAGAAATGCACCAAGTTCCCTTTCAGCTCAATCCTGTCTGCCAGAGTCCCAGTAGGGGGTGTGGCAGTCCTTTGTGTGAGGGCAGGCCCTCCACCCTCCCAGCCCAGGAAGACCCATTCAAAATGCAGATGTATGCAAGTGAGGCTGAGTACCCTGTGTTTGGGGTGTGTCTGAGTGAATGCACAAGGAGCTGTCAACTAAACCTAGCCAGACGTGGATTGAAGGGCACAACAAGATTTTAGTGCAAAGAAATGCTCACTTTCTAAAAGTGGCATTTCTAGAATAGTAATATTAAATCCGACTTCACCAGTCAGCAGGATTTTGTATTACCATTCTGGCCATACTAAATATGACCTTCCTGCTCCTTTCAGATCAGCAGCTGCCACTTCAACAGTGTATGAGGGCAGCCCCAATGTTAGCCTATGAAAGGAGCAGGCCTCACAGTAGTGTAAAAACGAATTTAGGAGTTTCACACTACCAGGACATATAACTACACAGGTACATGTCCTGCCTTTTACCTACACAGCACCCTGCTCTAGGGGTTACCTAGGGCACACATTAGGGATGACTTATATGTAGTAAAAGGGGAGTTCTAGGCTTGGCAAGTACTTTTAAATGCCAAGTCGAAGTGGCAGTGAAACTGCACACACAGGCCTTGCAATGGCAGGCCTGAGACAGGGTTAAGGGGCTACTGAGGTGGGTGGCACAACCAGTGCTGCAGGCCCACTAGTAGCATTTAATCTACCTGCCCTAGGCACATGTAGTGCACTCTACCAGGGACTTACCAGTAAATTAAATAGTCAATCATGGATAAACCAATCAGTAGTACAATTTACCCAGAGAGCATATGCACTTTAGCACTGGTTAGCAGTGGTAAAGTGCCCAGAGGTCAAAAGCCAACAACAACAGGTCAGAAAAAATAGGAGGAAGGAGGCAAAAAGTTTGGGGATGTCCCTGTCAAAAAGCCAGGTCCAACATGACCCCCTACCAGCCTAAAGCCAGGGGAGAACAATCACTATCCTGATGTACTTCCCTGTTTGAGGCGACAGAACAAGGACCCAGGCCCACAACAGCAGGGGCATGCTCCAGTTCTTCGCCTTCCTGACTCCAATTGGATCACTCTGTCCATACTCTCAGGGCCCACTAAGCCAACCCATGGGGAACCTTTCTCCTTACCTGCGGATCCCATCTGTGCAGCACCTAACCTTACTTTGCTCACAGATGTATCCCAGGAGCAGGATAGTACCACCATGACCAACACAGTGGTGTTGCCCACTCTACCCCTGGGGTGTGACACTTGTCCCCTCCCCAGGGATAACTCTGTCCACCCGGACAGCAAGCCACAGTGATTACTGACAGCTGCCAGGGATGAGAGCCAGGCCCCAGGCCTCTCAAAGCTCTCCAACCACTGTGGCTGTGGAGAGTGGGGGGCGGTAGCCCCAGGTGCTGGGCACCCTTTAACCACTCTCCCTTCCACCTGGTCAGGGATGACAGCCTGAACCTGGTCCTCCCCTCTGGGGCTTTGTACCCTCCCTCCTGGAGCGGTACCCCCAGAGTCCAACATGGTCAGGGTGCTTACAGAATTCACCCTGTACCATTCCTCCACCAGTGCAGGGCTGTTAACCTGCAACTGGCCCTCCAACCTGGGGCCTGTACCTTCAGGTTGGACTGGGGCCCGGGGTGAGGCTTCCCTCCCCCTGCCCTCCCTTCTGGGGTCCAGCACCCTCCAACTAGGAGTGGCCTCCTCAGAAGACAACATGGTAGGGGCACTGTTATCAGTAGCCCCTCCCTCCAGGTCCGGGGGGACACCCTGAACCTGGTCTTCCAGCCCAGGGTCTGTACCCTCAGACTGGATCACTGCCTGGCAAACCAGGACTTCCTGGGAGGCACACCTACCCCCCACCAGGTCAGAGTTTAACCTCTGCACCTGCCCATTCAACTCAGAGTCACCACCCTGAAGTTGAACAATTGCCTGGCACGCCAGGACTTCCTTGAGGGCACACTGACCCTCCACCAGGTCAGAGTTTAACCTCTGCACCTGACCATTCAACTCAGAGTCATCACCCTGAAGTTGAACAATTGCCTGGCACGCCAGGACTTCCTGGAGGGCACACTGACCCTCCACCAGGTCAGAGTTTAACCTCTGAACTTGGCCATTCAACTCAGAGTCATCACCCTGAAGTTGAACAATTGCCTGGCACACCAGGACTTCCTGGAGGGCACACTGACCCTCCACCAGGTCAGAGTTTAACCTCTGAACTGGGCCATTCAACTCAGAGTCACCGCCCTGAAGTTGAACAATTGCCTGGCGCACCAGGACTTTCTGGGAGGCACACCTACCTCCCACCAGGTCAGAGTTTAACCTCTGAGCCTGGTTCCCCAACCCAGGGTCACCACCCTGAGGTTGGGCAATTGCCTGGCACGCCAGGACTTTCTGGGGGGCACACCTACCCCCCACCAGGTCAGAGTTTAACCTCTGAACCTGGTCATCCAACCCAGAGTCAACACCCTGAGGTTGGACAATTGCCTGGCACAGCAGGGCTTCTTGGGAGGCACACCTACCTCCCACCAGGTCAGAGTTTAACCTCTGAACCTGGGTATCCAACCCAGAGTCACCACCCTGAGGTTGAACAATTGCCTGGCACGCCAGGACTTTCTGGGGGGCAAACCTACCCCCCACCAGGTCAGAGTTTAACCTCTGAACCCGGTTATCCAACCCAGAGTCAGCACTCTGAGGTTGAACAATTGCCTGGCACGCCAGGACTTTCTGGGGGGCACACCTACCCCCCACCAGGTCAGAGTTTAACCTCTGAACCCGGTTATCCAACCTAGAGTCAGCACTCTGAGGTTGGACCACTGCCTGGTACACCAGGACTTTCTGGGGGGCACGCCTACCCCCCAACAGGTCAGAGCTTATCCCCTGAACCTGGTTAGCCAACCCAGAGTCACCACCCTGAGGTTGAACCATTGCCTGGCAGGCCAGGACTTCCAGGGAGGCACACCTACCTCCCACCAGGTCAGAGTTTAACCTCTGAGCCTGGTTCCCCAACCCAGGGTCACCACCCTGAGGTTGGGCAATTGCCTGGCACGCCAGGACTTTCTGGGGGGCACACCTACCCCCCACCAGGTCAGAGTTTAACCTCTGAACCTGGTCATCCAATCCAGAGTCAACACCCTGAGGTTGGACAATTGCCTGGCTCAGCAGGACTTCTTGGGAGGCACATCTACCTCCCACCAGGTCAGAGTTTAACCTCTGAACCTGGGTATCCAACCCAGAGTCACCACCCTGAGGTTGAATCTTTGCCTGGCATGCCAGGACTTCCTGGGGGGCACTCTCACCCCCCACAAGGGACACACCGTCCCCAAGGGCCACACAAGAGTCTGGTTGGCGCAGGTCTCCCGACCTCTGCCCATCCGGCAGAGTCTGGGTTTCCCCCAAACCAGAAACGGTTTCACCTGGGTCATTCCTGGGGGGCTCTGCTCTCAGAGCTGTCCCCTGACTCTCAAGGTCCTCCACTGGGGTCTGCAACCCCCTCTCAACCCTATGTCTGGACTTCTGCACCCCCTCACTAGGAGGGGTACTGCCAGACACCAGAACTGTTGGGATGCTGGCTACAGTCACCCCCCCAAGTTCTTCTGACACTGCGGGGCTTCCCTCAAAAGGTGGCCCTACGGTACAGGCTAGGCTTCCCTCCTGGTGTTCCCTCATGGAACCCTCTAGGACCTGGGACCTACCTGGGACACTACAATCCTCTCCCACCACACTCGGTTGGGAATCACCTAGACCACTCCCTTCAGGAGCACCCCCAAATGCCTCTTCAGACTCTCTGGTACTCACCCAGAAGTCTGCCTCCATTGTAAGTTCCCTGGGGTCAGAGAACTCACACTCCACCTGGTGTTGGCGTAGCTCTGGAAAATAAGGACCAGACATATGCTCTCCAGCAATTACATCACTCTGCCCTTCACATGTATGAACCACAGTACCCTTCACCCAACCACCCAGTAACTCAACCTTGGAAAAGCACTCAACTTCGCCCTCCTGAGACTGGTGAGACAGTATCTGTCTGTCCCTGACACTCAACCCAAACTCTTCTGGGATGTCTCTACACTCTATATCCAGGACGTCCACCAGGGGGGAACCCTTTTCTCTGTCACTCTCTGCTAGAGTCAGTAAAGTGTCCCTCCCCCCAGTAGGAATATGACTCCCTGTGCCAGTTCCCCAATCCTTCTCAGGGACCCTGTGCATAACGGGAACTACCTCATACCCTTGAACCGCCTGGGGTGTGTCAACTCCCTTCTTCAAGTTGGGCACCACATCTCTGGGCTTGTGCCCTTCTTCAGCAGTACTGGATGCAAGATTTTTGCTGCCACCATCTGAACTGGACTCAGCCCTTCCGGCCTCCAGTTTCAGCTCTTTACAGCTCAGCTCTTGAGCTGCCATCTTTTCTTCTTCCAGGGCTAAGAGACTTGCTGCCTCAGCCCTTTCAAGCTGCTCATCTAGCTCTTCTAGACACCGCTCTAGAGCTAGGAGCCATTCATCTCCCACTGGTTCTCTTTCCTCATCTGAGTAGTCTTCCTCCTCATGTGAGCAGTCTTCCTCCTCATGTGAGTAGTCCTCCTCCTCATCTGAGGGGTACTTAGTCATTTGGTTTCTTGCTGCCTCTCTCTCTGCCCATCTTTCCTCCCCCCAGACTATGTAGTGATGGAGCATCTCCGCCTTAGTAGATCTCCTTGCTACAGGAAGGCCCCATTTTCTGCAAAGCTTCCTTAGGTCAGCCTTAGTGAGGTGGTCCGTACGAACAAAGAATGAGTAGGTACACAATCCCATTTTTATAAGATCTTATCAGCAAAAACCAAAATCCAAAGTCCAAAATATCAATAGTATATCCAGGAGGACATCAGAGAACCAAGAGCCAAAAAAAGATGAAAAATCAAGTTGACCTTCAACTGTGGGTAGGTAGTGAAATACTTAGCTACTGTATGTCACTGCACAAACACAAGTCCTATCCTCACCGCTGATCACCAATGTTAGAAATGGGGTTTTTGGTTGGCAGTTAGGTTGCCCTCTGTCCAAGCAAGAACCCTCACTCTAGTCAGGGTAAGTCACACACAATCCAAAATCAGCCTGTGCTCACCCTCCGGTAGCTTGGCACGAGCAGTCAGGCTTAACCTAGAAGGCAATGTGTAAAGCATTTGTGCAATAAATCATACAACACCATAGCATAACACCACAAAAATACACCACACAGTATTTAGAAAAATATATAATATTTATCTGGGTATCTTCAAGTCAAAACGATCAAAGTTGCAATATGAATTTGTAAAGATATCACTGAAAAGTGATATAAAGTGTCTTAAGTCTTTAGAAAGTAAACAGAGTCTCTTTCAAACACAAAGTACCTGGTTTCTGGTGGAAAATCTCCTCAGAGGGCCACAAAGGAAGAGGTGCGTGGAAAAAGGGTGTGTGCGTCGATTTCTCCCCAGCACACACGGACTTGCGTCGTTATTTTCCACGCGGGGAAGTCGGGCGTCGTTTTCTGGCGCGCGGACAGTCTCTTTCTGTGGGTCGCGGGGATTACCAGATGTCCCGGGTCTGTGCGTGGATTCTCCTGCTTGTTTTCCGGCTGCGCGTCGTTCTGCGGGGCTGCGCGTCGAAGTTTCGATCTCACGGCAGGCGTCGCGTCGATTTCTCCTGCGGAGTCGGGCGGCGTTGTCCTTGCGAGGCCGTGCGTCAAAGTTTTGATCTCACGGCAGGCGTCGCGTCGATTTCTCCTGCGGAGTCGGGCGGCGTTGTCCTTGCGAGGCCGTGCGTCAAAGTTTTGATCTCACGGCAGGCGTCGCGTCGATTTCTCCTGCGGAGTCGGGCGGCATTGTCCTTGCGAGGCCGTGCATCAAAGTTTTGATCTCACGGCAGGCGTCGCGTCGATTTCTCCCAGGAAGTCGGGCGGCGTTGTCCTTGCGAGGCCGTGCGTCAAAGTTTCGGTCGTCCCGAAGGCGTCGCGTTGATCAGCGTCGGTGTGCGGCGTTTTTCTTGCCGCGGAACAAGCTGTGCGTCGAAAAGTTCGGCGCACGGAGCGTCCAAGAGGAAGAGGGAAGTCTTTTTGGTCCTGAGACTTCAGGGAACAGGAGGCAAGCTCTATCCAAGCCCTTGGAGAGCACTTTCACAGCCAGACAAGAGTTCAGCAAGGCAGCAGGGCAACAGCAAGGCAGCAGTCCTTTGTAGAAAGCAGACAGGTGAGTCCTTTGAGCAGCCAGGCAGTTCTTCTTGGCAGGATGTAGTTTCTGGTTCAGGTTTCTTCTCCAGCAAGTGTCTGATGAGGTAGGGCAGAGGCCCTGTTTTATACTAAGTTGTGCCTTTGAAGTGGGGGTGACTTCAAAGAGTCTCTAAGAAATGCACCAAGTTCCCTTTCAGCTCAATCCTGTCTGCCAGAGTCCCAGTAGGGGGTGTGGCAGTCCTTTGTGTGAGGGCAGGCCCTCCACCCTCCCAGCCCAGGAAGACCCATTCAAAATGCAGATGTATGCAAGTGAGGCTGAGTACCCTGTGTTTGGGGTGTGTCTGAGTGAATGCACAAGGAGCTGTCAACTAAACCTAGCCAGACGTGGATTGAAGGGCACAACAAGATTTTAGTGCAAAGAAATGCTCACTTTCTAAAAGTGGCATTTCTAGAATAGTAATATTAAATCCGACTTCACCAGTCAGCAGGATTTTGTATTACCATTCTGGCCATACTAAATATGACCTTCCTGCTCCTTTCAGATCAGCAGCTGCCACTTCAACAGTGTATGAGGGCAGCCCCAATGTTAGCCTATGAAAGGAGCAGGCCTCACAGTAGTGTAAAAACGAATTTAGGAGTTTCACACTACCAGGACATATAACTACACAGGTACATGTCCTGCCTTTTACCTACACAGCACCCTGCTCTAGGGGTTACCTAGGGCACACATTAGGGATGACTTATATGTAGTAAAAGGGGAGTTCTAGGCTTGGCAAGTACTTTTAAATGCCAAGTCGAAGTGGCAGTGAAACTGCACACACAGGCCTTGCAATGGCAGGCCTGAGACAGGGTTAAGGGGCTACTGAGGTGGGTGGCACAACCAGTGCTGCAGGCCCACTAGTAGCATTTAATCTACCTGCCCTAGGCACATGTAGTGCACTCTACCAGGGACTTACCAGTAAATTAAATAGTCAATCATGGATAAACCAATCAGTAGTACAATTTACCCAGAGAGCATATGCACTTTAGCACTGGTTAGCAGTGGTAAAGTGCCCAGAGGTCAAAAGCCAACAACAACAGGTCAGAAAAAATAGGAGGACGGAGGCAAAAAGTTTGGGGATGTCCCTGTCAAAAAGCCAGGTCCAACACTGGGAAATGGCCTACTAGGCTATGGACAACATCTGCACACATAGATGACACAGGGGCATGACTAGGTGTACTTGGCACTCTACAGAGGTGCGGTGGGGTGCCACATGGCCTGCCTTACGGAGGGACCTTGCCTACGGAACTCGCCCTGGCCTAGGGAAACCCACAATACACTTCCACTGCGCGCAAAATCAGCAGAATGAGAGTGTACTCAACCCCTTGTGGCTGCTGTGATGCCCTCAAGTGCCCATCCAACTCCGCGTATGCCACCGCAAGGATCCTGAACATCAAAGGGGTCATGGTGCGACGGGCAACCCTCCCACGTTGGGAGGCCATCCCAGCTGAGCCTCCGCCGTCTTCTTGCTCCAGCGGCGAATGTCCTCCCATCTTTTCCAGCAGTGGGTTCTCCGTCTGTGGTAGGCCCCCAGGGTCCAGACGTCCTTGGCGGTGGCACACCAAATATGTTTTTTCTGGTGGGCACTGACCTACATGATTTGTACAGGGGGAAGAGAAAGTTATTACCAACTGCACTATCAAAGTGATTGGCCCCCATCCCTACCCTTGGCATGTGGCACATGCACTCACTGTCGTTTCATGCACGCAGCACTCTCCCCCCTTCCTTCTTACATCCTCCCATCTTCACACAGGCATAGCCCATACAGCATGCTCCCAGTGTACTTACCTGTTTGTCTGGAGGACCGTAGAGTAGCGTGTACTGGGGGAGGACCCCATCCACGAGTTTCTCCAACTCCTCCGATGTGAAGGCAGGGGCCCTTTCCCCAGACACTCGAGCCATTGTCTCTTCCAGACCGGGGTCATAGCAGCACTTGAAATGTAGGTCCTCTCCTCAGGTATCGAGTGATTGAACATATAGAAAATGGTGGTCACATCCGCGGTGGTGCGTACCGTCACCGCCGGCGTACATCGTCATTGGCTCCTTGGACCCATAGGGTCCAATGTTAACCAATGCAGCATTGCGCCATTGTCTTCGACCGCCTATTGCGACGGTGTACAAGGCCAGCGCAGTTACCTCTCATCCCATTGTCCCACTACACAGGTCAGGCAGCTGCCATTGCAGGGGCCCACATGCCTACAATTTCAACTGCATCACACATACCTAGGCCTACACTCAACACACATACAGGCCACTTTTTAGATTATGAATGGTGTTCTGTGTAAGCTGTGGGTACGTACCTCTGAGTTTATTTACTCTGTGCTCGCTGTTGTCCTTCATAGGCACCGTCTGCTGGGACATGTGAGGAGATGGCGGCATCCTCCGGTGTACGACCGTTGGTGGACCTGTCGACAATGGAGGAAAGACGTGATTATCACATACAGGCTTGACCATGCCACAATCCAGGAACTGTGTACCCAGTTGGAGCCAGACCTGATGTCAGCTATCCGCCATCCCACAGGAATCCCCCCTCAGTACTCCATTTCCTTGCAAGTGGGTCATTTCAAACAACAGTGGCCATAGCATCAGGGATGTCCCAGCCTATGTTTTCCAACGTGTTGTCCAGAGTGTTGTCTGCCCTGCTGAATCACATGAGGAGCTACATTGTTTTCCCTCAGGTGGAGGATTTGCCTACAGTGAAAGTTGATTTCTATGCCCTCGGATGTATCCCCAATATCATAGGTGCCATTGATGGGACACATGTGGCTTTGGTCCCCCCACACAGGAGTGAACAGGTGTACAGAAACCGGAAGAGTTATCATTCGATGAATGTACAGATGGTATGTTTGGCAGACCAGTACATCTCCCATGTGAATGCCATGTTCCCTAGCTCAGTGCATGACGCCTACATCCTGCGGAATAACAGCATCCCTTATGTGATGGGTCAACTCCAGAGGCACTGTGTGTGGCTATTAGGTGAGCACCTGGAAGCTAGTCAGTGGGAATGGTTGTGTGGGTCTGGGGATATCCCTACAGGTTAGTGTGTGTCTAACAGTTGTCCCTCGCCATTTGCAGGTGACTCTGGTTACCCCAACCTGTCATGGCTACTGACCCCAGTGAGGAATCCCAGGACATGGGTAGAGGAACGCTACAATGAGGCCCATGGACGAACTAGGAGGGTGATCGAGCGGACCTTCAGCCTCCTGAAGGCCAGGTTCAGGTGCCTCCATATGACAGGTGGATCCCTATTCTACTCACCAAAGAAGGTGCGCCAGATCATTGTGGCATGCTGTATGCTTCACAACTTGGCTTTGCGACGACAGGTGCCTTTTCTGCAGGAGGATGGTCCAGATGGCGGTGTTGTGGCAGCTGTGGAGCCTGTGGACAGTGAAGACGAGGAAGCAGAGGAAGAAGACATGGACAACAGGGACTCAGTGATCCAGCAATATTTCCAGTGACACACAGGTAAGAATACAGACCTGCCTACTACATGTACTTAAACACTACTGCCTCTCTACTGTCTGTCGTTTTCACCCAGTGTATGGTCACTGAGTTGTCACTTTCCCTTACGATTGCACAGTTGTGGGTCCCACTGTGTGACATCTGCTTTGATTCCTCATGGACTAGAGCTGTGTGACATAGGTATGTTGACATTACCAATGAAAAAGCTTTTTGACACAGTTATTGCTAATACAGTATTCCGAAATCACAGACAGACTCCAGATTGTTTTGTGCTTTAAGGGTGTTTATTTAAGTGCTCAATATTGGAGGGAGTAGTAAAATGGTGAGGGGTGATGGTGGAGGAATGTCCATGGCAGAGTACAGTCTATTAGTCTTACAGGTGCATTGCCCATATGGGCATAGGAAGTGGAGCTGGGGCAGTTTAAGGATGGACAGGGTGACAAAGTGGGACAGCAGGATGACAATCAGGGTGGTCTTATTTCTTGGCGGGGGTCTTGGCATCGTTCTCTGTCTTGTTCCTCGATCTCAGGGACCGTTTGCGCGGTGGTTCTCCCTCTGTAGAGGGTGGGGTGCTGGTGTGGTGGTCCTGTGGTGGGGCGTCCTGTCCACTAGCGCCAGCGGAGGTGGTGGGCAGTTCATCGTCCAGGCAAGTGTCAGGGGCCCCTTGTAGTGCCACAGTGCCCCTCCTGGTGTTCACGAGTTCCTTCAGCACCCCTACGATGGTGCCCGGGGTGGAGTTGATGGTTCTGAGTTCCTCCCTGAAGCCCAAATACTGTTACTCCTGCAGGCGCTGGGTCTCCTGAAACGTGGCCAGTACTGTTGCCATCGTCTCATGGGAGTGGTGGTAGGCTCCCATGATGGAGGAGAGGGCCTCGTGGAGAGTGGGTTCCCTGGGCCTGTCCGCCCTGTCGCACAGCAGCCATCCCAGTTCTGCTGTGTTCCTGGGCCTCCGTCCCCTGGACCGTGTGCCCACTACCACTGCCCCCAGGTCCCTGTTGTTGTTAGGGTGGTGGGTTAGCCTGGGTTCCCTGTAGTGGTGGACACACAGCTGATTGACGTGTCCTGGGGACGGAGGTATGGGCCCGCTGGGTGGGTGCTGTGCTGGTGTTTCCAGAGGGGGGAAGCTCTGTAGTGGCCTGTGACTGTGTCAGGGGAACCGACTGTCCCGAGGTCCCAGATGGGCCGGGCTGGTCAACTAGATCCAGTTGGACAGAGGTGCTGTCATCACTGTGGGCCCCTCCTGTCCGGTGATGTTGGGTAGGGGTCCTGCAGGGGTATAAAAGGATGGTTATTACATCTGTGTGTGTCATGGTGTGCAATGGATGGGTGACCGTGTACCCCAGTGCTTGCATTCCTGTGTGGGACCTAGTGTGATGATGGTTTAGGGGGGTGTATGGGTATGTGCAGTGGGCATGCTTTGTTGATGGGTGTCCATGCTTCTTTGTTGCATGCAGGGCTTGGTGTTAGGATGTGTGGTTTGTGATGGGACATTTGTGAGGAGTTAGAGTGATGCGGTGAGGGTGGGGGTATATGCTGGCATGGAGGTAGGGTGGGGGATGTAACAGTTAAGATTTAACTTACCAGAGTCCATTCCTCCACCTACTCCTGCGAGGCCCTCAGGATGCAGAATAGCCAAGACTTACTCCTCCCATGTTTTTAGTTGTGGGGGAGGAGATGGGGGTCCGCCGCCAGTCCGCTGAACCGCCAGGTGATGTCTTGAGACCACGGAACGCACCTTCCCCCGTAGGTCATTCCACCTCATTGGCGGTAAAAGCTGCTTACCGCCGTGCAGAAGACCGCCAACACACCGCCGAGGCCGCGGAATTCTGCCACAGCTATTATGACCCACATTTCAGAATCCGCCAAAATTCAGACACCCACACAAGTCCGCCACACCAAAGGTCAGTGATAAACTGGCGAAAACAAATCCTCCACCGTCACGCCAACAGAAATACGCCCACACTATCAGGACACACGAATCCACGCAGCGGTCTTTCAACCGCGGTATTCCATTGGCGGTACACACCGCTGCGCTCAAAATACACACACTCTTACAAAACACAGCCACATTGGACAATTCGAAATACACACACCTGATACACATACACACACCACTCACACACACCCAATACAATATAAAACACACACCCACATCACCCACAAAACCCTATGACAAAAAATTCCAAAAGAAGGCCAGAGAGAGACAGCACCAGCAAGAACAACAGCATCCACAGGCACACAACACCATCACCCACAGAACTTCCACGCACCTCACACAACACACCACTACATATCAGCACACTTATCAGCACACACTCCACCCCACACATCACCTACACCACCCCATGGCACGGCAAAGACACCCCAGGTTCTCGGAGGAGGAGCTCAGGGTCATGGTGGAGGAAATCGTCCGGGTAGAGCCACAGCTATTCGGATCACAGGTGCAGCACACCTCAATTGCAAGGAAGATGGAGCTATGGCGAAGAATAGTGGACAGGGTCAATGCAGTGGGACAGCACCCAAGAAATCGGGAGGACATCAGGAAGAAGTGGAATGACCTACGGGGAAAGGTGCGTTCTGTGGTCTGAATACACCACCTAGCGGTTCAGCGGACTGGCGGCGGACTCCCACCTCCTCACCCACAACTAACAACATGGGAGGAGCAGGTCTTGGCGATTCTGCATCCTGAGGGCCTCGCAGGAGTAGGTGGAGGAATGGACTCTGGTAAGACAAATCTTAACTATTACATCCCCCACCCTACCTGCATGCCATCACATACCCCCACCCTCACCCTCACCCCCAGCACTCCAACTCCTCACATATGTCCCAACATCACAAAGCACCCATCCTAACACAAAGCCCTGCATGCAACAACAAAGCATGGACACCCATCACTAAAGCATGTCCACTGCACATACACCCCCCTAAACCATTATCACACAAGGTCCCACACAGGAATGCAAGCACTGGGGTACACGGTCACCCACCCATTGCACACCATGCCACACACAATAATAACCATCCTTTTATACCCCTGCAGGACCCCTACCCAATGTCACCGGACAGGAGGGTCCACACATGTCCACACCACCAATAGAAGAGGCCTACAGTTATGACAGCAGCTCTGTCCAACTAGATCTAGATGACCAGCCCGGCCCATTGGGGACCTCAGGACAGTCGGTTCCCCTCACCCAGTCACAGGCCACCACAGACCTTCCCCCCTCTGGAAACACCAGCACAGCACCCACTCAGCGGGCCCATACCTCCTTCCCCAGGACACGTCAATCAGCTGTGTGTCCACCACTACAGGGAACCCTGGCTAACCCACCACCGCAAC
Organism: Pleurodeles waltl; assembly: GCF_031143425.1. Lineage (NCBI taxonomy): Eukaryota > Metazoa > Chordata > Amphibia > Caudata > Salamandridae > Pleurodeles > Pleurodeles waltl. The sequence continues at coordinate 1,132,090,186 of NC_090448.1, forward strand.
AACAACAGGGACCTGGGGGCAGTGGTAGTGGGCACACGGTCCAGGGGACGGCGGCCCAGGAACCCAGGGGAACTGGGAGGGCTCCTGCGCGACAGGGGGTGAACAGGCCAAGGTAACTCACTCTCCACGAGGCCCTCTCCTCCATCATGGGAGCCTCCCACCACTCCCAGGAGACGATGGCAACGGTACTGGCCAAGTTTCAGGAGACCCAGCGTCTGCTGGAGGAACAGTATTTGGGCTTCAGGGAGGAACTCAAAACCATCAGCTCCACCCTGGGCACCATCGTAGGGGTGCTGAAGGAACTTGTAAATACCAGGAGGGACACTGTGGCACAACAAGGGGCCTCTGACACTAGCCTGGATGATGAACTGCCCACCACCTCCACCGGCGCTAGTGGACAGGACGCCCCACCACAGGACCACCACACCAGCACACCACCCCCTGCAGAGGGAGAACCACCCCGCAAACTGTCCCTGAGATCCAGGAACAAGACAGAGCACAATGCCAAGACCCCCGCCAAGAAATGAGACCACCCTGATTGACATCCTACTGTCCCACTTTGTCACCCTGTCCATAGTTAAACTGCCCCAGCTCCACTTCCTATGCCCATATGGGCAATGCACCTGTGACACTAATAGACTGGACTCTGCCATGGACATTCCTCCGCCATCACCCCTCACCATTTCACTACCCCCTCCAATATTGAGCACTTAAATAAACACACTTAAAGCACAAAACAATCTGGAGTCTGTCTGTGATTTTGAAATAGTGTATTAGCAATTACAGTGACAAAATGCTCTTTCAATTGTAATGTCAACATACCTATGTCACACAGCTCTAGTCCATGATGAATCTTAGCAGATGTCACACAGTGGGACTCACATCTGTGAAATCGTAAGGGAAAGTGACAACTCAGTGACCATACACTGGGTGAAAACGACAGTCAGAAGAGAAGTAGTAGTGTTTAAGTACATGTAGTAGGCAGGTCTATACTCTTACCTGTGTCTCACTGGAAATATTGCTGGATCACTGAGTCCCTGTTGTTCATGTCTTCTTCCTCTGCTTCCTCGTCTTCACTGTCCACAGGCTCCACAGCTGCCACAACACCGCCATCTGAACCATCCTCCTGCAGAAAAGGCACCTGTTGTCGCAAAGCCAAGTTGTGAAGCATACAGCAGGCCACAATGATCTGGCACACCTTCTTTGGTGAATAGAATAGGGATCCACCTGTCATATGGAGGCACCGGAACCTGGCCTTCAGGAGGCCGAAGGTCCGCTCGATCACCCTCCTAGTTCGCCCATGGGCCTCATTGTAGCGTTCCTCTGCCCTTGTCCTGGGATTCCTCACTGGGGTCAGTAGCCATGACAGGTTGGGGTAACCAGAGTCACCTGCAAATGGCGAGGGACAACTGTTAGACATGCCCTAACCTGGAGGGATATCCCCAGACCCAGACAACCATTCACACTGTCTTGCTCCCAGGTGGTCACCTAATAGCCACACATGGTGCTTCTGGAGTTGACCCATCACATAAGGGATACTGCTATTCCGCAGGATGTACGCGTCATGCACTGAGCCAGGGAACATGGCATTTACATGGGAGATGTACTGGTCTGCCAAACATACCATCTGTACATTCATCGAATGATAACTCTTCCGGATTCTGTACACCTGTTCACTCCTGTGGGGGAGGACCAAAGCCGCATGTGTCCCATCAATGGCACCTATGATGTTGGGGATGTGTCCCAGGGCATAGAAATCACCTTTCACCGAAGGCAAATCCTCCACCTGAGGAAAAACGATGTAGCTCCGCATGTGTTTCAGAAGGGCAGACAAAACTCTGGACAATACGTTGGAAAACATAGGCTGGGACAACCCTGATGCTATGGCCACTGTTGTTTGAAAAGACCCACTTGAAAGGAAATGGAGCACTGACAGCACCTGCACTTGAGGGGGGATTCCTGTGGGATGGCGGATTGCTGACATCAGGTCTGGCTCCAACTGGGTACACAGTTCCTGGATTGTGGCACGGTGAAGCCTGTATGGGAAAAATCACATGTCGCTCCTCCATTGTCGACAGGTCCACCAACGGTCGGTACACCGGAGGATGCCGCCATCTCCTCACATGTCCCAGCGGACGGTACCTATGAAGGACAACAGCGAGCACAGAGTCAATCAAGTCAGAGGTACGTACCCACGGTTTACACAGAACACAATTCATACACAAAAGGTGGCCTGTATGTGTGTTGAGTCTAGGCCTAGGTATGTGTGACGCAGTTGAAAATGAAGCAATATGGGATGCTGAAATGGCGGCTGCCTGACCTCTAAAGTGGGACAATGGGATGTGAGGTAACTGCGCTGGCGTTGTATACCGTTGCGGTAGGTGGTCAAGGACCGTGGCGCAATGCTGCATTCATTAACATTGGACACTATGGGTCCCAGAAGCCAATGACGATGTACGCCGGCAGTGACGGTACGCACTGCCGCGAACGTGACCGTAATTTTCTATCTGTTGAATCACTCGATACCTGATCTTCGACAGGAGAGGACCTACACTGCAAGTGCTGCTGTGATCTCGGTCTGGAAGAGACAATGGCTCGAGTGTCTGGGGAAAGGGCCCCTGCCTTCACATCGGAGGAGTTGGAGAAACTCGTGGATGGGGTCCTCCCCCAGTACACGCTACTCTACGGTCCTCCAGACAAACAGGTAAGTAGACAGGGAGCATGTTGTATGGGCTATGCCTGTGTGGAGAGGGCTGGATGTAAGAAGGAAGGGGGGAGAGTGCTGCATGCATGAAAGACAGTGAATGCATGTGCCATACGGCAAGGGTAGGGATGGGGGCCAATCAGTTTGACGGTGCAGTTGGTAATTACTTACTCTTCTCTACTCATGACCCCTCTGATGTTCAGGATCCTGGCGGTGGCCTACACGGAGTTGGATGGGCGCTTGAGGGCATCACAGCAGCCACAAGGGGGTGAGTACACTCTCATTCTGCTGACTTTGTGCGCAGTGGAGGTGTCTGGGTGGGGGAGGTGGGCTGTGGGTTTCCCTAGGCCAGGGCGAGTTCCGTAGGCAAGGCCCCTCCGTAAGGCAGGCCATGTGGCACCCCACCCCACCTATGTAGAGTGCCAAGTACACCTAGTCAGACGCCTGTGTCATCTATGTGTAGAGATGTCGTCCATAGCCTTGTAGGCCATTTCCCAGGAATTGAACAGTGGAGCCCAAGAGCGCAGCGTAGTGCAGGGGGCTTCTGTGTCTGTCGTGTCCGCCAACGGTAGTGGTAATGCATGCACTCAACATGTCTTTCTTCTGTCGTCCCCCCCCTTTTTGTGGTCTCCCTGTTCTTGTGTGCATTAGCATCATCAGGCGGAGAAGAAGTGCCACCGGAGCACCAGGGGGCTGCATCCCACACAGCCATGGAGGGCCACACTACGGACTCGGACATCACCAGTGGGATGGAGGACGAGGGGAGCTCCAGGGCGGGGACAGGAGCTGACACCAGTGACACGGACTCGTCCTCTGATGGGAGCTCCCTTGTGGTGGCGGCAACATCTGTGCCACCCCATCTACATGTAGAGCCGCCACCCCCCCTCCAGCACCGCCCTGCCAGCAGCCCTTCAGCCTTTGCCCCATGCCCGCTCACCCGGGAGGGTGGGCATCACCTTCGCCCCAGGCACCCCAGGCACCTCAGGCCCTGCCCCAGTCACCCCTGCTGCCCTCAGTGAGGAGGCCATTGACCACCTCAGGTCCCTCGCTGTTGGGCAGTCTACCATTTTCAATACCATCCAGGGTGTAGAAAGGCATTTGCAACAAACAAATGCATTCCTGGAGGGCATTCATTCTGGTCAGGCGGCCCTTTCAGACTCTGGCCTCAGCACTGATGGCAGCCATTGTCTCTGTCTCTAGCCTCCCCCTCCAACTTCCTCCACCCGACCCAATCCCCTCTACCTCAGCCTATCCCAAGCACACTTACAGACCAGCATGTACACACGTCAACACACAAGGGAAGCTCAGGCAAACATAAGCACCACACATCCCACAGGCACTCACGCAAGCATCACACACATGCAGACACACCAACATCCACTGCCTCCACTGTGTCCCCCTCCTCCTCGTCTCCCTCCTCCCTCCCAGTCTCGTCTACACTCACACCTGCATGCACTACCTCTACAGCCACTACATCCCTCTCCAGCACACCCATACCACACCCCGCTCACGTGCAGTCACCACCCCCACTACCATTCACACGTCCCCTGTGTCCTCTCCCTGTGTGTCTGTGATGCCCCCTCCCAAGATACACAAACGCAGGCACACACCCACCCAACAGCCATCCACCTCACGACAGCCTCCAGCGCATGCATCTTCACCCAAAGTCAGCAAACGTACACCTCCTACAACCACCACCTTTTCCTCCACTCCCAAACCCCCTCCAGCTACCCGTCCCAGTGTGTCCCAAAAACTTTTCCTGTCCAACCATGACCTCTTTCCCACACCTCCCCCACCCCATCCGTCTCATAGGTCCTGAGCTAGCACCTCAGCCACAACATCTCCGGGACCAGTGGTGCCTGTAGTCACCGGAATCTGGAGTGCACCGGCCACCAGGGCAGCCAGTGTGGCACGGAGCCACAGCACAGACAGTCCCCCACCTGTCAAGCATCAGAAGTAGGCCAGTGCCCGGCGGGAGAGGGGGAAGACTCCAGCCACCAAAGCCGCTCCCAGGGGTCCCGGTGGAAGTGTGGAGTCAGCTGTGACACCTTCCAAGGTGGGGAAGGGCCACAAGAAACCCGGCAAATCTGGGAAGAGCAGCACAGAGGAGAAGACCACCATCATCCCCGCTGCCCAGGAGGCCACCTCCAGCACATGCCCGGCTGCCCAGGAGGCCACCTCCAGCACAAGCCCAGCTTCCCAGGATAGGCCCGCCAGCACAAGCCCAGCTGCCCAGGACAGGCCCTCCAGCGCAAGCCCAGCTGCCCAGGACAGGCCCGCCAGCACAAGCCCACCTGCCCAGGACAGGCCCGCCAGCACAAGCCCACCTGCCCAGGACAGGCCTGCCATCACAAGCCCACCTGCCCAGGACAGGCCCGCCAGCACAAGCCCAGCTGCCCAGGACAGGCCCGCCAGCTCAAGCCCAGCTGCCCAGGACAGGCCCGCCAGCACAAGCCCACCTGCCCAGGACAGGCCCGCCAGAACGAGCCCAGCTGCCCAGGACCGCCAGCACAAGCCCACCTGCCCAGGAGGGGCCCGCCAGCACCAGCCCACCTGCCCAGGAGGCCACTGCCAGCACAAGCCCCGCTGGGCCATGAAGGACCGTCAGCACAAGCCCCGCTGGGCCATGAAGGACCGCCAGCAAAAGCCCCGCTGGGCCATGAAGGACCGCCAGCAGCTGAGTTCCTGCAATGTAGACCGCCGTCTCAAGCACCGCTGAACAGGGCACCGCCATCTGAAGCACCACTGAACAGGGCACTGCCATCTGAAGCACCGCTGAACAGAGCACTGCCGTCTCAAGCACCGCTGAACAGGGCACCGCTGTCTCAAGCACCGCTGAACAGGGCACCGCCGTCTCAAGCACCGCTGAACAGGGCACCGCCATCTCAAGCACCGCTGAACAGGGCACCGCCATCTCAAGCACCGCTGAACAGGGCACCGCCGTCTCAAGCACCTCTGAACAGGGCACCGCTGTCTCAAGCACCGCTAAACAGGGCACCGCTATCTCAAGCACCGCTGAACAGGGCACCGCCATCTCAAGCACCGCTGAACAGGGCACCGCCATCTCAAGCACCGCTAAACAGGGCACCGCTGTCTCAAGCACCAGTGGCCCATGAGCGGCAAGGGCACTGACGCAACTGAGTCCGTCACGGGGTGAATGATGCACTCTGGGCACCATGCCCCCTCCAGAACCAGTGGAGACTGTCATCCACTACCTCTGTCCTTAGCAGGATGAAGCACTCTGGGCACCATGCCCCCTCCAGAACCAGTGGAGAGATCCATCCACTACCTCTGTCCTTAGCAGGATGAAGCACTCTGGGCACAAAGCCCCCTCCAGAACCAGTGGAGATTGTCATCCACTACCTCTGTCCTTAGCAGGATGAAGCACTCTGGGCACCATGCCCCCTCCAGAACCAGTGGAGACTGTCATTCACTACCTCTGTTCTTAGCAGGATGAAGCACTCTGGGCACAAAGCCCTCTCCAGAACCAGTGGATACTGTCATCCACTACCTCAGTCCTTAGCAGGATGAAGCACTCTGGGCACAAAGCCCCCTCCAGAACCAGTGGAGACTGTTATCCACTTGAGAGACTGTGGCTTTGCACTCCCCATGATTGAACAGTGGGCAAACCCCCCACTGTAGAGACTTGAGAGACTGTGGCTTTGCACTCCCCAGGATTGAACAGTGGGCAACCCACCCACTGTAGAGACTTGTGAGACTGTGGCTTTGCACTCCCCAGGATTGAACAGTGGCCAACCCCCCTACTTTAGAGACTTGAGAGACTGTGGCTTTGCACTCCCCAGGATGGAACAGTGGGCATGTGGCCCCCTCGTGGATTTGGCGTCGTGCACTCAAGCGGCTGAGGTGCCCCCCCTTTCCCTCCCCCTAAGGTGCCTGTTTAGTTGCTCTCTGATGCCCCTGCAGTGTTCTTTCCGTCACAGTCGGGGATCTTGTGTGGGCCTCGCCTATACCGTGTGGTCCCAGTGTTCCATGGACTTTTTTAGAGCACCACCTGGACTACTATGCTTGGTTTATATTTTGTACATGGTGTAGATATACATATCTGCCTACTTGCTTTTAATTTATTACAATGGTTACACTAATTTTCTATTGTCTTTGTATTCTTCCGGGGGGTGTGGGGGGCGTAACTGTGATGTATTGATATGTATTAGTGTGTGTTTTGTAGTGGGTGAGGGTGGGGGTGTTGCAAGTGTATGTCCCTGTTTTTTCCCTCCCCCCTCCCCTGTGTCGTAGGTGCAGTACTCACCGTGGTCTTCGCCGGCGTTCGTGCTCCTGGTAGAGGAGCAGGAAGACTATTGCAGGTAGAATTTAGAGTTCCGGATCCATGGCGTCCTCATTCCTAGTGGGGTGTGTAGAGGTGAGCGTTTTTCCTTCGGGATTCCTGTTTCCGCCGTGTTTTTATCCGCGGTAAATCGGCCCCGGAAAAGGTGGTGGATTGGCCTGTCATAATAGTTTTGGCTGTACATTGTCTCCCGCCTGTCTGTTGACGGTGACCGCCGCGCTGTTTGTTTGTACCGCCGTGGCGGTCGGAGTGTTAAAGTGGCTGTCTTTGTTGGCAGTTTCTGCCAAGGTCATAATTGCAATTTTTTTACCGCAGGCCTGTTGGCGGTCTTACCGCCGCTTTAACACCGACTGCCAGGGTTGTAATGACCACCCTAGTGTTGCTGGCTGCAAGACGTCATATACAACTATGTGCATACAGGGCTTTAAGTGGGGTGAAAAATTTGAGAATCTGCAAAAGAGGTGTGGCTTAAATATGTAAAATACATTTTTGTGATTACCATAGAGTGGTACCAGACAAGTATTTTGGTTCCTCTCTGAGATCTCTTATATTACACCAAGATATTTAACGCAACAAAGTATATACTTAAAACCAGCCAGGACTATTAGCTTTGATAGTGGGTGTTAGATTTTTAAGATAAATTAGTAACAACAATGATTTTGATGTAAATAATGAATATGGAATATGTTTCAATTCTGAAATTATGAAACTGTGAATTAAATATTACTGAGTCCTGCAGAAGTAGTATTGATCTTCAGAATGACCTAGTATCACTCATTAAGTGCATTCTATGTTAGACATGTACACGCCTTTTCTCTCCACAGCTCACCCATCTGCAAATCTTAAACCTCATCACTTTACACTTAAGCACCCTCTTTTCACTCTCTCCTGAAAGCACTTCCTCGCATACCAGTCACTCACTTCACCAGCCTGACGAACACACAATGCACTCACTCACCCGTAGGCACTGCATTTTCTTTTACTTTCATCTTATCAAAATTTTGACAACTGTGTGCCTCCTTCACACAGAATCGTAATTTCAATTGCAATATGTGCCCATTGCTCTGTGCACTCTGCAGAGAGGCCAAGGATTGGATGGCCACGTATTCTGAACACATTTTTGACCCACTGGACATGAATGCAAATTTCAAACATAAGTTGTGGTAATTTTTTAAGCGCAGTTGCTAAATATTTTCATGAAGGCTTTTATGAAGTCCTTTTAAACATTATTCTGCTGCTGGTATTCAAAGGTATTGTACACATTTGAGCATCAGTGCTATTCTATCATTAATGTCAGTTCACGAAAATGCCAGAGGTAGTGAAATTGCCATCACACACACTTTGACCAAAAACAATTTTATACAGTTGATCCCTGGATTCACTCCTAGCTTTTAAGCATATTCCTCCTTACTACTCGCTATATAGCTAGGGGGAAATGATGCATACAGCAACATTTATTTTATTTTCATGCCTCTGCCTTCATGACCTTGGAGTCGGGGGATGCAGGGCATTGGCAGGGATACCAAATGTTAAGCTTTAACTAACAGCTACTGGTTACCACTGATTGTGGCGTGTCTGTACTGGGGTACACAATGGACCATCACTCTTTGAGCCCCATTTCTGTGCTTCATGTGTGATTAGTCCTACGATCTTTTAAAACTTGGGGAGCACTTTAAGCAGCAGGAGTTCCCAATCATATTACAATTGCTGATATTTATTTGAAGCAGGGACACCAGGTCACCATTTAATACCATGGATAGTAGATGGATAGTAGCAGAGTCGGTCCTTGCTTTAATAATGCCCTGGGTGGAAGGAAATATGCTGCCCTCACTACTACTGGTTAGTTGCCTATGAACACATATCACTGCACCTCCCTTAACACACCTGGATCACCTGCAACTTTGCTCCATCTGTCTGGTTCCAAGTTGTGTATTGGGGAGAATAGGGGTGTTGATGTGTGGCTTCATGGGGTGAGAAGTAGATAGGACAGCAAGGTAGAGAGCCCATAGGGTGCTAAAAAAAATGAATGCAGTATGTTTCAAAACTATTAGATGCATTATAAACTAAATCACTGGAGCCAAGTTAGAGAGGTGTTGCTGTTTGCAAGACCTTCATGCAGACAGTTTTTCACCCCTCTGAAGATTGGCACCGTGGGCCTGGGCCCAGCACACCCATGCCAATAGCCTGCTCTGGACGAAAGTTTAAATGTTCTATATGCTATAGACCCTGGACATGTTGCAATCTTCCCCCAGGTAGGAAAGGAGTTGTCCTGTTGTTGAAATAAGTTAAACATTGTGTACTTGGAAATGCAGAAGCAACAGAATATTAATTAAATAAATGCTCCTGATCTGCACAATTTTCGATAAGTATTTGTAAGCATACTTTGGGAAAAGGACGCCCAGATATAATGTAAATGTTTCAAAGGTGTAATAAAATGAGACGTAGGCAATTTGCACAGTGTGTTAATTAATGCACCCTAAGACCTAAGTCATTGGCCCTGTGTACTTAAAAATGTGCCACTGGCCATTGTCGAAAATAGTCTCCACAGGATATGCAGCCTACAACAAAGGAAGGGACCTTCCACATGTAATTTTACCTCAGATTTTCACAATGTCTTTGCTACAGGTGCTAGCACCCCCTGCCTGAAGTTTAAGGGGGTCATTATGACCCCAGCATTCGGTGTAATGTGGCGGTAGTACCGCCAACAGGCTGGCGGTACATACCGCCACATTATGACATTGCCGGGTTGGATGAAGCCCACCCGCCAATATACCACACCGACAGTTATGGCAGTAGCAGCCGCCGGACTGGAGATAACAATCTCCAACCCGGTAGCCACCACTGTACCTTAGGCTGCATTATGACCCTGCCTACCGCCATGGTTTTCATGGCGTTCATAACGCCAGGAAAAACCATGGCGGTAGGCCCTACCAGTGACAGGGAATTCCTTCTCTGTCACTGGTAGGAGGACCACCCACTCCCACTAACACTCCCAGACAACCCCCCATCCATCCACACTCTCCCCCTTCCAATCCTCCCCCCAATACACGCACACTTACAGGCACACACCACGCATTCACACACTCACTCACACAGGCATACACACATTCATACATGCATGCCTCCATTCATTCATGCACAGATCCGTACACACATTCAAACTGACATGCAGACACACATTTCCATTCATACACGCATTCTCATACATGCACACACACATGCAAACAACACTACATACTCATTCGCATTCATGCACACACTCACACATTCATGCACCCCCCACACACACAACCTCCCCCACCCCCTGTCGGAATCCCGACGTACCTGCATCCAGGCTGTCTTCCGGCAGGGGACGGGACAGGGCGCTGCTACCGCCAGCAACACCTGCCAGCAGCGCCAGCCAGCAGAACACCGCCAGGCTGTATTATTTGTCATAACACGGCTGGCAGCGGTCTACTGGCGTGGCGCTGCTGGTGGTAGCAGTGCCACCTTAACACTGTCCCCCAGCATGACCACAGCCGATTTCCGCCCTTCTTGTGGTGGAAATCCGGCTGTGGTTATATAATGGAGGACGGATGTTAGGCGGTAGGTGGCATTTACCGCCTTTCTCAAAATTAGGGCCTAAGTCTAGTTAGGCCCCTGGGATCAGGCATGGTTGTGTTCCTTCTACTTTTCTGTTCAAAGTAGCAGCAACAAGTGTTGTACAATTAGACTGCACAGTTCTACTTTTGTGCTTCTTGAATATTTTTCATGAAAGAGTTATTATTCCAAGGCAAACCACGAGAGCAGATAAAAGTGGAGGGTGCACATGCCATGATATATGTGTGCACACCATATCTCTGAATGTAATACATCGCTCCTGACAGATCTATAACATGCAAGCATGGAAAATACGCTGAGATTAGCGTATGACATTCAATAGAGCCCTCTTAAATGTACAACATGGCTCCAGTGAACTAACATGATAGAGTCACACTGCTGTCATTGTGTTCACAATCACAGTCATCACACTGTCAGAATGGAGTCACCCAATCAGTAATACCTATAATGTGCAATCGCTTCAATCTAATTTTCTTAAAGCAAGATTCATGGGGAAAATGATGTGATTAGCAACATGTTACCTACTTCCAATATTTTCCATGTGTCCGAAATGTAAATATAAGTGCTCTGTTCTGCAAGGTATTGGTGAGGCCATTGAAGTATAGCAGCGTGTGAGTGGAGGCAGGTGATTCTCAGAAAACTCCAGCAAAGTACTCTTCTCGCACTTAAATATTCTTGTGCACAATTCAGTCTCTTGTACTGTGCTCAAAGGTATTCACTGGCAGACAGTCACAGAAACATTGCCAATAACTGGGTAGCTTCATCCTAAAGCCACAAAGTGAATGGTTGTGTTCTATTCGTTCTGTCCATATGCTGCCTCGTGTGATTGGGCCATAGACAGAACTGCACCCAACTAACCTAACCAATCCAGATCCTGCTCTCATGCTGTTTATAGTAATAAACAACATGAGAGCAGCACTAGGATTGGTTGGCACAGCCAAACCCAGTGCTCAAAAGGCCACTGGAGAGTTGTGTCTGCACTTCCCCAGCTGCTCAGAACTGCATAGGTGGAAGAGGCTCCAAGTGAGCATGTCGGGCTGGGCATAGCAAGCCAGACAACCTGACATGCATACCACAAGCTGTAGCACATTACCCATCCCTTCTGCCAGTCAGCAGCAATGGCTCCACCCATTCCCACCCTCAGAAAAACTTGAGCAAAGTGGCAAGGCATTTTTATTTTATTAAAGGTAATGAATAATTGAATGTATGTGATTGTTTGAAGTAAGGAGGTGACGTTCTAACGCTCCATAGGAGGAGTCGCCGATGTTAGGAACTCAGCATTGCTCTTGGCCTTTTGTAGTTTGGCAATTGCTTTGGCTGGTAGCCCACAGTAGAGGCATTGTTGTTTTCCTGTCTGGGTGCTGCCACCTTGAGGACAGGTGAATTCGATGTATAAGGGTCAGCAAGTGTGGAATTTGCCTAGTAACAGCTAGTGAGAGATACTTTTGAAAAGTTACTGTAACTTTAGAGGGGGAAAGGTGAATTTAAATGTAATGTGCCACATTAATTTAACCCTTTCTAAATGGGCAAAGAGGTGTGGCAAAGATATTTGTCAAGTGAACAGGGTGATGAAAGAGCCGTACAGGTCCACAATCAGAGTGCTTGAAAATTAGGCACCTGAAAAAGTTTGTTTATTGCATCCAATCTTCAACAAGAAGACCCCATTACCCGTAAATAAACAGAGCCTTTCAGCAGCCTATACATATCTGTGAGTAATACAAATGTTTATGCGAACTCCAATGTTGTATTACTGAATGATTTGGGCCAGCCAGTGAAATCATATATACTTTCAGGAGTCTGGAAAAAAGGGTTGATCCTTGTGAAACACCAAAGGGAATGGAGGTCATACTTCAGGTGGTTGACACTCCAGAAAGAAAGTAAAACAGTCAAGACCTGTCATAAGCACCTATGCAGGCCCTCATAGTACACAAACTGGTCCACCAGATGTCTGGGCGGATGCTGTACATATGTGGAGGCTCAACACCACTGCATACCTGAGGAATAAAGACTACTGAAGAAAGCACACAGACGTCCGAATGAGAACACTGAATGGCTGTAAGTAATGAGTGACAGTTGTGAGCTTGTATACATTTGAGCATGATGACATGAGTATTAATCTTTGCCACCACTTGCACACCATAAATGATGTGGGGGGAGATGTGCACACATTAGCACGCTTGCACTTACTTGCTGCTTCCCCACATGGAAGGTGCGAGATCCTGCAAGACCGCCTGCCGCAGCAGCCATTTTGATGCACAGATATATAAACCATGCCCTGACTGTTCCCAAGTGCTGGGTAATTGGACACTTGAGGGGATGACACATAACTGATTGCCTTCTGTCTGCTTGGTCGATGCCTGGTCAGGAGGAGTCCTCATTACCAAGGCAGAGGTCATTAGTCCAGGCCGCATCACCGCTACAACATCTAGATCAGAAAACCTGAAAAGAAATAAATAAAAAAGTTAGTAAGTGCTGTGCTGCCTTCAATACTTCATGCATGCATGCTTCCGTAATGATGTATCATGTTACAAAGCTAAAGGCATAATCACTTATGAGTTACTAGAGACATTGTAGCAGTTCTAGTTGGAGCCACTCTACAATCTAATCCAGAAACACTGTTGCAACCCTGTGTGGCCAGTTCCACCAGCGACTTTGTTGCAAACCCTGAAACAGCTGGGTGCCGTTCTATACTTCAGACATTGTGACAACCCAACCCACGATTGGGGACCGACTCGAGAGACACAATCTTGAGCTTGAAACTCCCCTATTGTAATCGCAGTAGAAAGTGTGTATTCAACTACCAGTGCAGGAACTGAGTGGTCAGTTTTCACACATTTCTTGGTCTGCCAACACGAGCAGATGACCGACAAGTGCAGGAACCAAGTTGAGTAGCACTCACAAAGCTACCTTGAACGTCCACAAGGAACTGGCCACACATTAGGTATCTTGAGTAGGTGAATGACACATATGTGTGGATGAGTAACAGGAGGTGGTGAACCCATAGTTATACTTTGTGTTTCTCCCTGCAGCACTCACAGAACCCCCCCCAAAAAAAACAACCAGCCAACCATTGAGACAGGTGCATTTGATGAGAGTAACATTGTGAGGCGACAAAACAGCGTTTTATTATTTTATCCAATTCACCCCTTTCCTTTATGTTAACTCAGGCCTGCAGCAATGCAGTTCATGGAGCTGTAGAGGGTGTACTAGGACTATTGAAAAGTATTGCTCCCACTAGCTCAGGAAACCAGGTTAGTTCATCTGATAAGACCTGTCTCTCTGAAGCATGGCGTTGTATGACATGGATAGATTAGTATGAAGATGTAGCCTTTGTCAATGGAAGCAGGTACTTTAGAATGGATTCTGTGCCCAAACAAGAGTAGAATCTAGAATGAAAATGGACAAGGATGAGATGCATCTCCAAGTGAGAAGAGAGTTGCTTTGGGGTAAAACTCTCAAAAACCATCACCAATTTTGCTTTCAGTCTGAAGATATGAAGAATATCTGAGCTTCATTTTAATAGGCTACACAGTAGAGAGAAATCTAGGTGTAAAAGAACATTTTATTGGAGTTTCTTATGGCTTTTGCAGCTAATGACAATAAAGTTAAAGTTCTTTCACACTCTGAAGTCCGGTGACGACAACCACTTGGGATTCACTGATGAAGGAGGGATCCCCCTCTGCAATTTAGTTGCCAGTATTCTGGCAAGGATGTTTATATATGCGGTAATTGATGATATTGAATGTAATTACCCCACTGGAGTGGGTCTTTTCCTTGCTTGAGGATTAAGGTAATAATGGCTTTGTTTGTAAAGGGGCCTAGAGATCCCGTTGTTTCTGCCTCTTTGTATGCCATGTACATCTCTTCTGCCCCACTGTTATTAATTTCTCAATGGCATCCATCTGATCCTGTAGATCTGAAGGTCTCAATCCCCTTAATAGCTTCTTGTATTTCTTACAAAGTCATTTTTCAAACTAGGAGGGATCTACCCTCTGGGGATAAGGATGGGAGACTGATAATGCTAAAAAAAAAATACATTCTGCCCCTTATCTAACAATGGCTTGAGGACTTTATAATCCTTTGTAGAAGTGTGCGAATTCTTCAGTGATTTTAACCAGAGGAGTTACTATTTGCCCCATTCTATTTCATATAGCAGGGTTATTCATTTGAGATTCCCTTTGTTTCACTGATATACGAGTAGCCTTCATGTTTTTTCTCCTCTTTCGTAATTGCACTATTTTTAGTTCTACCATTGCTTTCTATGCTTTGCATGTAGAAAAGTTGCTTAATGTCTCTTTCTCCACTTACAATATTTTTTCTTCAATTCTGGGAATGGACGAGCTGTCTGCTAGCGTTAATCGAGGTTCGTATGGAGAGTGTTAATTGAATGTTCCAAGTGCTTTTATTGTTCCATGAAGGCCTCTTTATGTTTTAGTGGCAGAGGCATGCATTAGAAATTCCCCCACTATCTGGCCTTGCCAGCTGCCCAAAGAGTTTAATCAATATGTCTAGGGTGTAATTTTCAGATTTATATATGGTAATATGAGAGCTGAGATTTTTCTTATCTGATGGGGTTTATACTCAGAAGTCTACATATGCCACAGTGGAAGGGGGGGTCATACATGCCCCATTTTATATCCAATTGTACCAGTGCATGCTAGTTCCATAGAGATTATAGGTATGAGTGAAGTATGTGAGAAAAAGAACGTATTTTCTAGATTCTGTACAATGTGAGTATACTCCTTTCTCAAGGATGTTGTAGTCTCCAAATATATACTAGTCCAATACTAGTCTAAAGTCAAGCTAACTTCAGCTATCACCGCCCTATCGTCATTATTACTCCAGTCTATTAGTCCAACATGGTCTAACTTAGAGATAAAAGTAATGTTCCAGTCTCCAAACAGGCTTGCAAAATCATAGAAAGGAAACATTTTTTTGTATGATTCGTGGCATATATGAAATCTATGTACAGTACTGTGAGAAGGTAGCCTCTTTCTAGCCTTGTTACCCCCACTTTTGGCCTGTTTGTGAGTGTATGTCAGGGTGTTTGTCACTGTTTTCACTGTCTCACTGGGATCCTGATAGCCAGGCCTCAGTGCTCATAGTGAAAACACTATGTTTTCAGTATGGTTGTTATGTGTTACTGGGATCCTGCTGGTCAGGACACCAGTGCTCATAGGTTTGTGGCCTATATGTATGTGTCACTGGGACCCTGTCACACAGGGCCCCAGTGCTCATAGGTGTGCATGTATATGTTCCCTGTGTGGTGCCTAACTGTCTCACTGAGGCTCTGCTAACCAGAACCTCAGTGGTTATGCTCTCTCATTACTTTCAAATTGTCACTAACAGGCTAGTGACCATTTTTACCAATTTACATTGGCTTACTGGAACACCCTTATAATTCCCTAGTATATGGTACTGAGGTACCCAGGGTATTGGGGTTCCAGGAGATCCCTATGGGCTGCAGCATTTCTTTTGCCACCCATAGGGAGCTCTGACAATTCTTACACAGGCCTGCCACTGCAGCCTGAGTGAAATAACGTCCACGTTATTTCACAGCCATTTTACACTGCACTTAAGTAACTTATAAGTCACCTATATGTCTAACCTTTACCTGGTAAAGGTTAGGTGCAAAGTTACTTAGTGTGAGGGCACCCTGGCACTAGCCAAGGTACCCCCACATTGTTCAGAGCCAATTCCCTGAACTTTGTGAGTGCGGGGACACCATTACACGCGTGCACTACCTATAGGTCACTACCTATATGTAGCTTCACAATGGTAGCTCCGAATATGGCCATGTAACATGTCTATGATCATGGAATTGCCCCCTCTATGCCATCATGGCATAGTTGGCACAATCCCATGATCCCAGTGGTCTGTAGCACAGACCCTGGTACTGACAAACTGCCCTTCCTGGGGTTTCACTGCAGCTGCTGCTGCTGCCAACCCCTCAGACAGGCATCTGCCCTCCTGGGGTCCAGCCAGGCCTGGCCCAGGATGGCAGAACAAAGAACTTCCTCTGAGAGAGGGTGTGACACCCTCTCCCTTTGGAAAATGGTGCGAAGGCACGGGAGGAGTAGCCTCCCCCAGCCTCTGGAAATGCTTTCTTGGGCACAGATGTGCCCAATTCTGCATAAGCCAGTCTACACCGGTTCAGGGACCCCTTAGCCCCTGCTCTGGCGCGAAACTGGACAAAGGAAAGGGGAGTGACCACTCCCCTGACCTGCACCTCCCCTGGGAGGTGTCCAGAGCTCCTCCAGTGTGCTCCAGACCTCTGCCATCTTGGAAACAGAGGTGCTGCTGGCACACTGGACTGCTCTGAGTGGCCAGTGCCACCAGGTGACGTCAGAGACTCCTGCTGATAGGCTCCTTCAGGTGTTAGTAGCCTATCCTCTCTCCTAGGTAGCCAAACCCTCTTTTCTGGCTATTTAGGGTCTCTGTCTCTGGGGAAACTTTAGATAACGAATGCATGAGCTCAGCCGAGTTCCTCTGCATCTCTCTCTTCACCTTCTGATAAGGAATCGACCGCTGACCGCGCTGGAAGCCTGCAAACCTGCAACATAGTAGCAAAGACGACTACTGCAACTCTGTAACGCTGATCCTGCCGCCTTCTCGACTGTTTTCCTGCTTGTGCATGCTGTGGGGGTAGCCTGCCTCCTCTCTGCACCAGAAGCTCCGAAGAAATCTCCCGTGGGTCGACGGAATCTTCCCCCTGCAACCGCAGGCACCAAAAAGCTGCATTACCTGTCCCTTGGGTCTCCTCTCAGCACGACGAGCGAGGTCCCTCGAATCCAGCGACTCTGTCCAAGTGACCCCCACGGTCCAGTGACTCTTCAGTCCAAGTTTGGTGGAGGTAAGTCCTTGCCTCACCTCGCTGGGCTGCATTGCTGGGAACCGCGACTTTGCAGCTACTCCGGCCCCTGTGCACTTCCGGCGGATATCCTTTGTGCACAGCCAAGCCTGGGTCCACGGCACTCTAACCTGCATTGCATGACTTTCTAAGTTGGTCTCCGGCGACGTGGGACTCCTTTGTGCAACTTCGGCGAGCACTGTTTCACGCATCCTCGTAGTGCCTGTTTCTGGCACTTTTCCGGGTGCTACCTGCTTCAGTGAGGGCTCTTTGTCTTGCTCGACGTCCCCTCTCTCTTCAGGTCCAATTTGCGACCTCCTGATCCCTCCGGGGCCCCAGCAGCGTCCAAAAACGCCAAACGCACGATTTGCGACTAGCAAGGCTTGTTGGCGTCCTTCCGGCGGGAAAACACTTCTGCATGACTCTCCAAGGCAAGAGGAATCCGTCCACCAAAGAGGAAGTCTCTAGCCCTTTTCGTTCCTGCAGAAACCTCAGCTTCTTCTGTCCAGTCGAAGCTTCTTTGCACCCGCAGCTGGCATTTCCTGGGCATCTGCCCATCTCCGACTTGCTTGTGACTTTTGGACTTGGTCCCCTTGTTCCACAGGTACCCTAGATTGGAAATCCACAGTTGTTGCATTGCTGGTTTGTGTCTTTCCTGCATTATTCCTCTAACACAACTATTTTGTCCTTGGGGGAACTTTAGTGCACTTTGCACTCACTTTTCAGGGTCTTGGGGAGGGTTATTTTTCTAACTCTCACTATTTTCTAATAGTCCCAGCGACCCTCTACAAGGTCACATAGGTTTGGGGTCCATTCGTGGTTCGCATTCCACTTTTGGAGTATATGGTTTGTGTTGCCCCTATCCCTATGTTTCCCCATTGCATCCTATTGTAACTACACATTGTTTGCACTGTTTTCTAAGACTATACTGCATATTTTTGCTATTGTGTATATATATCTTGTGTATATTTCCTATCCTCTCACTGAGGGTACACTCTAAGATACTTTGGCATATTGTCATAAAAATAAAGTACCTTTATTTTTAGTATAACTGTGTATTGTGTTTTCTTATGATATTGTGCATATGACACTAAGTGGTACTGTAGTAGCTTCACACGTCTCCTAGTTCAGCCTAAGCTGCTCTGCTAAGCTACCATTATCTATCAGCCTAAGCTGCTAGACACCCTATACACTAATAAGGGATAACTGGGCCTGGTGCAAGGTGCAAGTACCCCTTGGTACTCACTACAAGCCAGTCCAGCCTCCTACAAGTACTCTCTTCATCATCTTAATTTTAGCAAATTAACCAATCTTGTGGGTATATCCAAGTTCTCAATTTTTATGTGGTAGTGTCTTTTATATAAGGATTGCAACTCCACATTTTGGTGAGCATAAAGTGCACACTTTGTTGTAGTACAATTATGTGAAATTATGATGGGCATGTTCAGGTTACGTTGTGAGCACAATATATAATGCCCGCCGGACTTTGAGCTTCCCGGCCAGTCGACAATGTTTATTGAAAGCGGGTCATTTGTTCCAGACTGCCTTTTCTGGAAGGTCGATTTCGACATCGGAAGGTGGCGGAACTTCCTTTAATGTGTTTGTTTTGTCCCTGGAGGCAGTAATTCTTTAGTTTATAGAAGGGAAAGCCTTGAAATGAAACACACTTAGGCCCTCATTATGACATTGGCGGTGTACTGACCGCCACTGATAAAGTGGCGGTAATATCACCAAAAGCCTGGCGGTAATTACCACCAAATTATGACCATGGCTGTGATACCCCCATAGATAGCCGATGTACCACACCAACCGCCAGGACGTTAACACCACTGGCCAAGGCGGTAGCCACCGTCAGCCAGGCGGAAGTCAAGGTACCACTCACCATATTATGACATACTAAACCACCAGGATTTCTGGGGCGGTACGAACGCCATCAAAAGCCCGGCGGAAACACTGTACAGAAAATGAAAGACTCACCATCAGGGACACAGAGGACTCCGCAGCTGCCATGGAACCTGAACTCCAAGTCTTCCCGATGCTCTACCATGCCATGGCCGTCCTGGAGCACCAACGCCGACGAGGACGACGACGGTGAGTACAGCCGCCTAGCACACAAGGGAGGGAGGGAGGAAAAGGAGAGTGACACACACGCACAACACACACCATACACACACACACACACACAC
The DNA here is from genome assembly GCF_031143425.1 of Pleurodeles waltl. Lineage (NCBI taxonomy): Eukaryota > Metazoa > Chordata > Amphibia > Caudata > Salamandridae > Pleurodeles > Pleurodeles waltl. Next base: position 1,132,109,829 of record NC_090448.1, read on the forward strand.
ACAGAACCTGCTGCAGAGTAAAAGACTGTCAAAGGACCCACGAGCAAATAATGCAAGAACAACAATTCAGAAGTACGAACACTGTAATTTGCTGACAACAACCACCTTAATCAATCATGAAATTAAAATGCAGAGAGCAATGTACAGATTGGGCCAATGGCTGGTCCAAAGTACCAAAGGCCACATGGCCACAGGGCATAGTCCAAGCCCCAACTTGACTCCTGACAACATCCGGACTCCACTGTTCAGGGGCATCATGTTGGAAATGGGCAGGCACCTGAGGTAGAAGGGGGGGTGGGGGACACCTCAGCTTGCATTAGTTTCAAGCCCACTGGTTCTGGAGGGGGCTCCTTGCCCAACAGTCCCTGGAGGGGAGTTAAAGGCCACAGTCTCTGGGGTGGGTAACATGCCCACTGGTTCTGGAGGGGGCTCCTTGCCTAATAGTTTCTGGAGGGGAGTGATAGGCCACCGTCTCTGGAGTGGGTAACATGCCCTCTGGTTCTGGAGGGGGCTCCTTTCCCAACAGTCTCTGGAGGGGAGTGAAAGACCACAGTCTCTGGAGGGTGGGCTACCTGCCCTCAGCTGGTGAAGGGGGCTCCTTACCCTCTGCTGGTGGAGGAGGCTCCTTGCTCTCCCCTGGTGGAGGGGGCTCTTTGGGTTCCTCTGCTGGTGGAGCGGGCTCCTTGCCCTCAGCTGGTGGAGGGGGCTCCTTGGGTTCCTCTGCTGGTGGAGGGGGCTCCTTGTTCTCAGCAGGTGGAGGGGGCTCTTTGGGTTCCCTCACTTGCCGGTGCCCCTGCTCCTCTGCCAGATGATGCTAATTCACACATGGATAGGATGACAGAAGAAAACAGGGGGAGAGAGAGAAAGGGAGCACTGGGTCAATTACAGCACCAACACCACAGATAGCATACACATTACCATCACATACAGGGACCAAGATTGAGCACTATGCACTGCACTAGCATTCTATTGGCTAAGTACCACAGGAATATGAGAGCCAACCACCGCCATCTGCACCCCTCCGGGGACCTACTAAGCCCTGTCTGACATGGGATGCCACCCAGCTAGCTAACAAGATTTTGCTATTCACCCATTTACCCTGAGCTGGACCACACAGCAATGTATGAGCTTGCATTAAGGGACACCCACTGACTGAAACCCACCACCAGCACCCTATGCCAGGCAACAAAGATGGGTGTTACACACACTGTACTTACTCCCTTCTTGTTACTGTGCTGCCCTCAAGCCCCCATCCAGCTCTGGGTAGGCCACCTACAGTGTGCGGGCCATCAGGGGGGTCAGGTTCCGACGGGCACCACTCCCTCGTTGGGAGGCCATCCCCAGCTGGGCCTCTGCTGTCTTCTGGGCCCAGCGTCTCAGGTCCTCCCACCGTTTCCTGCAGTGGGTGCTCTAACTGCTATAGACCCCCCAGGATCCGCACGTTCTTGGCGATGGCACACCACAATCCCTCCTTCTGATATGTGCTGCCCTGCACTGGAAACACAGACAGGAGGACACCATTAGCCATACAATCCAGCCTGTCACACATATGGCCCACAAAAACCATTTCCCCTCAAATGGCACACACATCACCGGAGCCCTGATTGTACACTTCCACCAGCCATACCCCCCATCCAAATGAACCATTGTCAGCACATACACATCTCCATGCAACCTTGTCACATGCATCGTCCCCATGGTGTACTCACCTGTTGGTCTGGAGGCCCATACAGCTGTCCATACAGGGGTAGGATCCCATCCATCAGGCGCTCCAACTCCTCTAAAGTGAAGGCAGGGGCCCTTTCCCCTATCACACGGGCCATGGCAGGTTCCAGACTCAGGTCACAGGAGCACGCAGTGGAGGTGTTGTCCTGTGGAAAGTCAGGAATCAAGTGAGGTTATAGTCAGAAAATGGCGGTCACATCCGTAGCGGTGTACACGACACCGCCGCCGGTGATCCTCATTGGAAACTGTACTCCATAGAGCCCCATGTAAGCCAATGAGGAATAGCATGGCCGTGCAAGACCGCCTTCCGCCATGAAGCCCAACGCCAGTGACTTCCACCTGTCCCTACATGCAGGACAGGCGGTCGCCATTTTAAGGTGCTGATCAACATTCTTAAATTGATAACTGCATCATTACTGTCAATTGTACATACATTGGCATTTACAAAGTCCAGTTACATACATGGTCAATGTACACTGAAGTGGTGATTCCATTGTTCAGTTTGGCACTTCCTTCTCACTTTTGTGTCCCTTAGGTACCTACCACTACGGAGGAGGAGGGAAGCCCCCGTGTACAGACCCCTTGTGGACTTGCTACACTGGAGGGCAGGCACATTATACTCACCTATAGGCTGGACAGGGCCACAATCACAGAGCTGTGTGCACAATTGGAGCCTGATCTGATATCTGATATCTGTCAACCTACTAATATTCCTCCTCTTGTAAAGGTCCTATCGGTGCTCCATTTCCTGGCAACTGTCTCTTTCCAAGTGACAGTGCGCTTGGCGGCAGGAATGTCACAGCCAATGTTCTCAATAGTGTTGGCAAGGGTTTTGGCTGCTCTGGTCAAACACATGTGCAGCTACATCTCTTTCCCCCAAGTGGATGATTTGGTCAATGTGAAGGCTGGTTTCGATGCAATGGGACATATTCCAAATGTTATTGTGGCCACTGATGGAACACACATAGGATTTGCACCTCCCCCCCGGGCCAACGAACAGGTATTCAGGAATCAGAAGAGTTTCCACTCATTCAGTGTGCAATGGTGTGGCTGGCTGACCAGTACATCTCTCATGTCACTGCCAAGTATCCTGGGTCGGTGCAAGACGCTTTTGTCTTGAGGAAAAGCAGCATCCCACACGTGATGGCACAACTACAGAGGCACAGGGGGGGGCTAATAGGTGAGCCCGAGTCCCCAAAATGCAGGTCAGTGTATGGCTTCAGGAGTCATCCCCTATACCATTATGCAATGCTAATGTTTGTCTCTCAGTACTTGCAGGTGACTCTGGTTACCCAAACCTATTGTGGCTCTTGACTCCTGTAAGGAATGCCAGGATAGAGGCTGAGAATAGGTATACTGATGCTCATGGGCGAACCAGGAGAATAATTGACAGGACCATCCGTCTCCTGAAGGCCAGGTTCAGATGCCTCCATCTGACAGGTGGATTCCTCTGCTACTCCCCTGAGAAGGTCTGCCACATAGTTGTTGTATGCTGCATGTTGCACAACCTGGCCATCAGAGGAAATGTGCCCTATCTGCAGGAGGACGAGGGGGAAAATGCTCCGGTGGCAGCAGTGGACCCTGAGGACAGTGAGGATGAGGAGGCAGAGGATAAGGATGTGGACAACAGGACAGCAGTCGTACGGCAGTACCTACAATGACACACAGGTAAGACAGTGGAATGGACCATTCCTCTTATTATTTATGTTTTCTGTGTGGCTGTAGCATGACGGCAGTCACTTCCTTAGCATCCCAACTGACTGTCACCTATGCCTTACTATTTTGCAGATGTTGGTGTGGTTACAACTATGTACTGATGTGATGACTAAAAACTGCTACAGCCCATTTTTTTGGATGGAATCACAGAGTTCAGGACAATTGCACAAGATGAAACAGTTAACATTATTGCATATGTTTGTCACATAAAGCACTATCACTCAAGTTGTGTTCAAGGGTGTTTATTGAAGTGAAAAATATAGAAGGAATAGTGCAATGGAATGGGGCGATGGTAGAAGTAAGTCCAGGATATCGGTCCAGTCTGTTTGTAGCACAGGTCCAGTGTCCATGGGGCCATATGAAGGGGAGCAATGGTAGTTCAAAGTGGACAAAGTGACAGAGTGGAAAACAAGGGAGACGTTCAGGAGGGTCTCATTTCCTGGCAGTGGTCTTGGTCTTGGCAAGTGTTTCTGGTGTCTGTCTGAGTTGCAGGAAACGTTGCGGGTGGTTCACCTTCTGCAGGGGGAGGGGTGCTGGTGGTCTGTGGGCCCTATGGCAGGGCCTCCTGTCCACTAGCTGCAGCAGATGTGGAGGGCTGTTCAGTTGACTGGCTAGTGGTAGGGGCCCGCTGGTGTGCTGTGTAGAACATCATGATGTTGGCCATATCACCTAGCACCCCTGCTATGGAGACCATGGTGGTTTTGAGGGCCTGCAATTCTTTCCTGATCTCCTGGTGGTGTTCCTCCTGTAGCCACTGGTTCTCCTGCATGGTGTCTATCACCTGACCCATGTTGTCCTGGGATTGTTGGTAAGCCCCCAGGATATTGGTGAGTACCTCCTGAGCAGTAGGTTCCCTGGACCTTTCATCCCCCTTGCGCACAGCTGTCCTCCACGTGTCCCTATCCCCCTGTACCTGTGTCCCCTGAATGGTGTGGCCACTGCCACTGACCCCAGGACCCTGACTGTCTTTGCTGCGAGGTGTGGACTGGAGTCCCTGTACAGGTGGGCACACTGCTGATTGATGTGTCCTGGGGACAGAGCTGTGGGGACATTGGGGGGCTGCTGTGGTGTTGGATACTGATGGAGGAAGCTCTGTGGTGGACTGGGTGTGGGCTGGTGTATCCGACTGACCAGTGGTCCCTGATGGGCCAGGGAGTTAATCCAGATCCAATAGTCCAGAGTTGCTGTCATCAATGGGGGCATCTTCTGGTTAGGTACTCCTGGCCGCTCGGATTGGCTGGTGCTCCTGTGGGGATGTAAGTGGTGTATTATGTTACATGCCTGTGACATATTGTACATCCCTTGCTTCCTCTATATCGTTGCTGTTGCCCTGCCACCTTTGTTTGTGTATGGTGATGTATTGTGGGATTGTTAGTTCTCCATGCTGTGCATGCATTGGGGGTGGGTGTACATGCAGGGCTAGGAGGGATGTTAATGCAGTGGGTATGGCATGCAGGGCTTGGCATTCTGGTTAGTATATTGTGGTGGTGCACTGTGGGGGGAAATGGAGTGGAGTGATGGGTGTCAGTATGAGGGGTGGTGGTGGCATGCAGGTATGTGGGGAATAGGTGGTAAATATTGACTCACCAGTGTCTAGTCCTCTGTCAACTCCAGTGAGTCCCTCAGGATGGAGTATTGCTCCTCCCATGCTGTCAGCTGTGGTGGGGGAGGTGGGGGTCCACCGCCAGTCCTGTGGATGGCGAGCTGGTGTCTTACTTCCATGGAACGTGCCTTCCCCCGTGGGTCATTCCACCTCTTCCTGATGGCTTCCTGTGTTCGTGGATGCTGTCCCTCGGCGTTCACCCGGTCCACGAGTCTCCACCATAGCTCCATCTTCCTTGCAATGGAGAGTTGCTGTACCTGTGCTCCAAACAGCAGTGGCTCTACCCTGACTATTTCCTCCACCATGGCCCGCAACTCCTCATCAGTGAAACGGGGTGCCTTTGTGGGGACATGGGTGTTGTGTGGTGTGTGTTGTGCAGTGGGTGTTGACTAATGTGGTGGGGTGCGGGGTGCGTGACAGATGAATAGGTGTTTGTGGTGTGTGTGTAGCTGTGTCTATGATTTGCGTGGCTATCTCTTGGCTATTTTTCGTGTTCGGAAAGGGTTGTGGGTAATATTGGAGTGTGTTTTATAGTGCTGTGGGTGGGTGTGTGTGGTGTGTGTATCATTTTAGGTAGTAGTGGCCAATGTTGTGTTGTGTTGTCTTACATTTGGGTGGCCTTTCAGACCGCGCCGGTGTCTACAGCCAATGGTTTACCGCTGTTGAATGTCCGCTGTAGTGATTTGTGGGTCACAATGTGGAGGGTGTTGTTTTATTGGCATAATGGTATGGGTGTTCATACCAACAGTTAAACACTAACCTTTGGTCTGGCAGATATGTATTTGTGGCAGTATTCTGTCAGTTTAGTGTGTGTGTGTCATAACATGGCGAATGGATGTTCGCCTCTGTGACGGTATGTTGGTGGCCGTCACCGTGGCGGTAAGCGGGATTAACGCCAAAGTCATAATGGCCTTAATCTTCTGATGACATATTGACTGCCTGGCAAGAACTCATGAGGAGAACAGAGTGACAGAATGGATAACTCTTGCCTTCTACTTGATGAAAACTGAGTGAGTCAATGTTAACCAAGCACTTGAGACAACTAACGCGAATTAATATTATTTCCTTCAGTTCAGCTGTTTTTCACATCAGTCACTGCGTTTATATAGGTTTTCTTTGGTTATATATCCAACAGCATCCTAACCCACTAATATGAAATAATAATATACTTATATGACCCTTTCTCAACCATTTTTCATATTCATGCGCATTAAATATTTGGCATCTTTCATACTACAGCGTATATGCCCATATTCCTATATGGGTAAATCTTCCGAACAGAAAGATAAAAGAACACCTACTGTTTCCTCCCTGAAGTTAATCGCTCATCCAAAAACACACCAATTGGACCTAATTCCTAAAACCTGGTCAGTGCTAATGGAAGGAGCAAACGAGCTGGGAACGGGATGTACAGTTCCACCATCTGGTGCTACTCCAAAAAACCATCCACTTCAGTCAAACGACATAAGAAAGACTCAGAATCACCTCTTAAATCACCCTCACCTTTTACTTTGGAGGATGTCATGGAGGAAATTAGAGCTTTCAAAGCACTTTGTGGTAGAAACTAATGCCTCTCTTTTAAGAGTAGAAGAGATATGGTCCTCTCACGACCAACAAATAACTGCAATGGAACAAAGGATTAGCGATATTGAACATTTACCTCCAGATGTAGCCTCACTTACAAAAGACATTCATCTACTGCAATGGACCACTGAAGACTTGGAAAATAGAAATGGTAGGAATAACTTGTTCTTATATGGGACACCAGAGAAATCACAAAGATCAAACATGATCTAATTATTGCAACAGGTATTACCTTTCATTGTTCAACTGCAAGACCAAAGCCCGCTTAACATATAGAGAGCACATCATCTGCATCCAAAGCCATCTGTAGGTGAGACTAGTTCCAGGCCAAGAGGCATCATAATCCGTTTCTTACAGCATACAGATTTAATGCACATTCTCTCTGCTGCTAAGCATGCCAAATCCTTGCAATGGTCTAGTCACAAAGTTACCTTCTTTCAAGATGTCTCCAACGCAACATCTGCCAGCTTTCTTGAATTTCATCCGCAACTTAAATCTTTGAACATAGATGTGGTTTAGTCCATCCTTGTTTTATCAAAATTACTGATAAAGAAACACCTTATGCTTTTGAGGATCCATCTAAACTATGAGACTTCCATCGATAGCATTGCCTTGCTGATATGGAAACTGGAGCTACATCTAAAATATAAATGCCTCTTCTGCATCTATTGTATTTCTCTTGTCATGCCCATCATATAACTTTTAAGCTTACCATGTCTCATATATTACTTAAGTGATATAAGCACTATGATTTGACATCTTGTTTCTTGTCTTCTTCCCAGTGTCAATTAACCCCAGTGTCTGTATTTGAGTATTTTCTGTGTTCAACCATCTATTGTTGTTGTACTGTGATTTGTGCACAACTGTACCCTTGTTGTTCCTGGGAACATCACCAATATGTTGAGACCCTCATGTTCTTCTATTAATTTGTTATCTGTTTCACTCCGTCCCTTTCAATCTAATCCTATTTTTAAAATTTGTGTCATTTTTGTTGCTGGATTATATACATCTGTGTTATATTTATATAATATAATAATATGCCTGTTCTTATTGTTTACTATTAATATTGTACCTGATCACCGAGGTCAGGTTTGGCCCATTCTCTTTCGTGCTACACACTCTCTATATCCTTTGGGTTGTCTCCCTTGCAACTTAATGGAAATACTGCAAATAAGGGTCCTTCATCCTGCGTTGCCTTTTTGCCCACCATCTTTTTTAGCACTCTTTACCCCTCTTTTCTCCTTTTCACTATCTCTGACTTTTGCTCAAATTCTTTTGCAAACCCTTCTTGCATTACTGAAACTTCCTCTGTTTAATTTAATGAAGTTACTAAATCTCTATGATTTGTATCAGTGACATCCTATGACACACTGTTGAGAATTATACCTTGGAATGTTAAAGGCTTGAGAAACATGATCAAATGCCAGTGAGTGCTTTCAAACATCTTGTTTACATTGTCACATTGCCTTACTACAAGAAACACACCTCACTCAAATAGATATAAATAAGCTAAAAAAACAATGGGTAGGTGATCTTTACTTTTCCCTGTCAATCCAAGGTAAAAACAGGGTGACAATACTTTGCCATAAAAAGCCAAATATAACATTTGTTAAACAAGATAATCACAATGAAGGTCGTTGGGTTATTGTCCAACTTAAACTTTATCACATTTCATATACGATCATGAACATGTATGGCCCCAGAAATCCTGATCACAGTTTCTGGAGAAAGGTTTTCAACAAGATCACTAATTACTGTAGTGCCAATGTCATCCTGGGAGTAAACTTCAATAATATTTGAGATCCTTTCCTAGACTGTCATTCTAAAACTATATTTATACCTCACATTGCCCACAAAGCCTTTCAACACACCATCAAACATAACGCTCTTTCAGACTCATGGAGATTACCACACCCTTCTTTTCAGGAATATACTTTTTATTCCGCTCCTCAGAGAACTCAAACTTGAATAGATTACATCTTCCATAGTAAAAACCTAACCTGATCCATTTTACATTCAGAAATTGGATCGATCTTGATTTCTGACCATTCCCCAGTTTCTACATATCTGGATACTCCTCGGAAAGCATCACTCAATTCTGGATGGAGATTTAATAATCATTAAAGTATTTTATCTCTTCATTCAAATAATTTATTCTTGAGTATTTTGCCGTCAATGATACAGGTGAGATCACATGTCAATTTGTCTGGGATACTTTCAAAGGCTGTATCTAGAGGCTTTATCATTAATTACATTTCCAATAAACAGAAAAGCATGGAAAAAGAATCTGCTTCTATCTTAAATAACAATAAAACATTAGAACATAAATATTATACCTCAAAAAATTATGAAACAGATTTAGAAGCACTAGTTGCAGCTAAAATTCAATTTTATAAGGTTGCAATGGAGGAAGCATTCGGAGCCCTCTTGAAAATTAATGCACAATATTATGGAGGTAGGATTAAATCTGGCACTTTTTTAGCCAATTACCTTAAAGGCAGAAAGGAAAAAAATCTCCATCAAATCAGTGATCAATCAATCGGGTGCTACTCTTTTTCGAGACTCGGACTTTGCTCAAACCTTTGCAGATTACCCCTGAATCTACACCTCCTGAAGATTCCCTTAACACCTATTTTTCTCATCCTTCAATGGCCAAACATCTCAGATTGATTTGACCTCTCTAGACACACTACTAGAGTTGAGAGAGTTATTTACTGCAGTCAAATGCCTACCTTCTGGTAAGGCACCTGGAACAGACGGATTCACTGTTGAATTTTACTTTCATTTTTCAAATCTAAACTTCCCTAAACTATTTAAATTAATCAATCATTTTATTTCAGTCAATAAATCATCCGGCATTGTTACTGAAGCTATGAAATGTGCCATCCCTAAGAAAGACAGAGATTTATTCCAACGTAAAAATTACCGTTCCATATCCCTGATAAACATAGGTTGTAGAATGTTTGAAAAAGAATTGGCTATCAGGCTAAACAACATTATGCCTGATTTAGTCGATGTTAAACAGTCCGGTTTTGTTAAAAGTAGGAATATACTAGATAATTCAAATGTCTTACTCAACATATTTAGCAAAGCATCCAAACTCGAACATTCATTGGTGGCAATAACACTAGACGTGGCAAAAGCATAGAGTTAACTAGCAAGTTCTAATGCAAGCTCTCCAGTGGCATGGTTTTGGTGCAGGTTTTCTTTAATTAATCTCCCTATTATACTCTTCGCCACTTTCCTCTATATTAGTAAATGGTATTCATACCTCATATTTTTCTCTAAATAGAGATGCAAGACAGGGATGTCCCTTATCGCCATTACTTTTTCTTAGCTCTTTTAACGTTTTTTGTACAGACTCAAAAGTTTTGATAATCCTTTCGGTTTCCAACAGAAAGATGTTCATATTAAATTCACTGCATAAGTAGATGATATATTACTTTATAACTCTCAGCTGGATACTTCCCTTCCTTATTTTTTTGATCAGTTATATCAATATTCAGGAGTCCCCAGATATAAACTTAATGTAGAAAAATCTGAAGTGATATTGTCTCGAAGCCTAATTCACAGATATGGGTTTGGTATGGCAATCTGACAAGATTAAATGCTGAGGGATATTACATCGCAATAATCTCAGAGATACAACTAAAGATAATATGGTTGCTTTGATCTCTAAAATCACTAGATTGTCTCAAAAATGGTCACCACTATTTTTATCATTGTGGGATCATCTTAGCACAATTAAAATGCTGATTCTTCCAGTAATCAACTTTTTTCTCATGATGTTGCCTCTTAAGATCCCTGGGAAATACTACATTTCTATTGACAAAATCTTATCACAATTTTTAAGGAATGGTAAAACATATCATATCTCTCTCAACTGTCCAAAACTAAGAAATCCTTTTGGAGGGGTTAAATTCCCTAACTTTTCACTTTTTCACAAAGTACTTACTTTTAAGCAATGTGAAGGTTCCTTTCTGAGCCCTTTAGGACCCCAAACTAAACTACAGTATAAACTGGAATGGGCCTTTATCTTTCCCTTTTCACATGAACATATGTCTCAATCCTCTAAATATTGGTTACTTTAATTGAACTCATATTCCTGTTCTCTATTTAAACCCTATTTTATTACTTATTATTCTTCAATGGAACAATTACTACAAAGTCCATTCTGGTATAATAAACAGCTCTTGCACAATGGGAAACCACTATTCTGGTGTAGTTGGACGCAGAAAGGCATTTTGTTCTGTTTCTCTATTAATTCTTCCCAATTATGCAGTTACTGTCTTTCACATTCTTTCATCTTCTTACAACTTATCCCCTCATTGTATCAAACAATACCAAACTTAGAACTTATGCTTATCAAGTCATTAACCACACTTTCAACTCTCTCTACTAATCATTCCACAACACAACTACCCCCTAACTCTACCATACACACCTCCAAAGCAGAATTAATATATACAACTTTAGCTACACTCGCAGAAGACAGGCCTAAATCCAGAACAGAACTTCTATGGTAACAAGATTTACCCTCTAGTTGGCCAAGCTCCCTGTGGCAGAAAATATGGGATAACATTCACTCTACTGCTTGTCCAGCCAACCTGACTCAAAGCTTATATTTCTTGTATAATAGACTGTTCTACACTCCCAATTTTTTTTAAAGCTAAAGTTACTTAAAGCAGACACATGTTAGAGGTGTAACACTAATCCGGGTACCTACATTCATATGTTTTTTCCACATCCTATGGTCGTACAGTTTTGGTAAAATGTTTGGTCTACAATTGGAAATAGTATAGGGATAAATGCTCCATTCTCCGTTATTGCACTATTTTTAGGTGGCTCGTAATATCTATGACCTTACAGTACATTGTGTCAAAAACAAATAGATTTACTTGTAGCAATTGCTTACCAGGTGATTGCCTCCCATTGGAAATCTACTGAAAATGTTTCTTACCAACACTGGTGTAATCCAGTTTGTCACAATCATTGTTTGGATTGTTATAACCTATGCACAACATTGTTAGTGGACAAGAGAAAAGTGTGGGAACCGTTGACATCATACTTGTCTTTGGCCGCAAAGATCACCTCATAAGGCTTCTCAACTTACAATTTGACGTGCTACTCTATTGCTTAGCTAAAAAGCCAAGTTGTTATGTTCTCCTTTTCTAACCTAATTTTTTTTCTTATAAATGACCTTAGTTATCCATCTTTATTTTTTCAACCTTCCTATTTTCTTAACATATTAGAAAGTTTTGTTTTTCATGTATCTTAATATTGCATACTCTCTTCTCCTCCTTCTCCTTTCTCCTCCTTCTTGTTCTTTCATTCCTTCTTTAGTATTCTTAAATAGTTATATTTAATTCTGCATGTTTTTAATTAACATACTACACTACTTTTTATTGATGGTTAATATTGATTTTAATTCCATTTATCAATATTGTGTTTAGCTAACGGATTGTATGTTGGATCTATTGTATTAAATTAAATATATTAATAAAAAATACTAACCTAAAAAATGGTTGGCATGCTGATTATTTAGAGCAATGGGGACATGAATGCATATTTTCAGTCCCCCCAGGTCAGGGATGCTTTCTCTTCGCTTCTCTTCTCAGCCCCCCTCTTCGCTTCTAAGAAAAACAGACCTTGCTCTCAGTTTTAGACCTTTAGATTAGCCAACTCCTTAACAGCACCTCGCAGGTTGTCTGAACTAGCAGTAGTGTATTGACTTGCTAGAGTTTGTTTTATATCCTGAAGATCAGTCATAACCCTCAAGTGTTGACACGAAGTTTGGCATTAAGTCTGCTGGGTCTGCAATACCCAGCAATAGCTGTAATGTTCATATAGTACAGCAGCCGTCTGCAAACAACAAAATATTTTGCATTGTTACTGTAAACTCCATACCTTTGATCACTGTGTATGTTCTTATGAGCTGTGCAAGTGGTTCAGTGGTCTCTGTGAAAAACAGCAAGGACATCGGCAGCATCACCTTGTCTACGTCATAGCAGTGAATTACCACATTTGGAATTTGAAATAAATGATAGAGACTATCTAGAGAGCTATACATAACAAACAAATGGAAGCAATTAATTTTCGTTTCCAGTACAGGCAAAATAACAAAAAACATGGTGGGGTGGTTTCTATGAATCAAGAACAATGCAAGGATTGACATTGCTTCAATCAAAATAGGACTGTGCCTTCTGGAGCGCTACCCACAGAATAATAAATGGTGAATGGTTGGGCCTTACCCAGCCATTTTGCCTCACTACAGGTTGTGCCCTAAAGCTAGCACCTAAGATTGCATTCTAGAAGCCGGGGTTCTGTTTTGAGCCACTTATTGAAAGAAGACAATGGCATACACAATCAGGTACTGGGCTGGGGCTATGGGACAATCAAACAGCGATGGGCTTCACACCCTGTTTACTAATGATAACCACCTTCACATGGAAATATGACCGAAGATACAGAATAAAACAGTAAATTATGATTGTAAAATTGGATGAAATCATCCCTGTATTTTTAAAATTTAAATTGTAGAGCTTTCTTGAATAGGTAAATATGTTATTGACACACTCAAGTCACCGGCGGGAATATAGCATGAGTTGGTGGACATTTGGACACATATCCGGGAACCTGCTCAATTTAGAGCTGAGTATTGTTATTCACATCACTGAGTATCCGGTCCACCGCGCAGATCTCGACCTTTCACTCTGATTGATAGGTGAACGTCAGTACGGAGTGACCTTTGTGATGCTGGTCAGCCGCCTGTCCAGTGATTAGACCTCGAGCCCGGGGAGGCAGCTCCATTTTGATCTTATGTCAGTTTGCAACTCTTCACTCACATATACGATAACTATTGCCTTCAAGGTTTCTGCAGATTAATAATTCAATGCTAAAGCTGGTAGGTTAAAAATATGTCTGCAATGACCGGATTCTCGTTGGAAAAGGTAAAATGCAATTACATTTGTTATAGAATTCGTTTGTTTCTAATAAAACTCTCGTACACAATCTTTTCATGCGTGTTAATTTATCTATTTGTCTATTTATAAAGATTTCGTAAAAGCATGCTTAGACTTGAAAAGTTTTTCACAGTCTGAGCATGAAACTAGGACAAGAACATTCCAAACATATCAGAAAACTAGCACGGATCACTGGGTGATTCTGAATAATTGCATGTAATGTGCCAAGTGAGAAACTATATAAATTGTCTCTCACGCTAATTAGGGGAATGTCTGATTGATAACAGTGACTCATGGTGGTTGCAGGTCCTGCGCCCAGCACTCATTTTTGAGGACCAGAGCTTATTTTTGTCATCAAACCTATAGCCAGGACAAGAAATAAGAGAAAGGCAGACATGGGAGTCGGAAAGAGGAAGAGAACGATAGAAAAACTGTGTGGCAAAGAGTGAAAAACAGATAGTGACAAAGAGACAATACTCAAAGGATAGGTAACCTGCAGGAGTGGAGTTAAATGACAGAAAGTGTGGGGGGTGGTGGAAGACAAAAGCATGAGGTGAAATCAATAGGCACCGTTGGTACTCAGTAGCCTCAGTATTTCTCCCTTACACATATTACAAATTAATCACTGTTCACATACTATTTCTTGTGTAATGTAGCTGTACTTTAAAGTGCCACAGTTCTCAAATTTGTGGCCACAAAAAGTCATCAGTCTGCACCCACAGTGTTATGTTTCAGAATAAGTGCAAATGTAAGACTTTTTCTTAACAAACTCATCTTTCTAGGACTATGGCCCTCATTACCACCCTGGCGGTCGGTGTTGAAGCAGCGGTAATACCGCCAACAGCCCGGCGGACAAGAAAGTGGAATCACGACCATGGCGGAAACCGCCAACAGACAGCCACTTTAACACTCTGACTGCCAGGGCGGTAGAAACAAGCACAGCAGCGGTAACCGCCAACAGACAGGCGGAGGACACACTATTACAAGAGGCCTATCCGCCACCTTTTCCGGGGCAGTACCAACGCTATCAAAAGCAAGGCGGAAACAGGAATTGGAACAGAAACCACTCACCTCTCGACACCCAACGAGGAACCAGGACACCATGGAGCCCAAACTACAGGTCCTGCCCATGCTGGTCTTCCTCTTCTTGTATCAAGAGCAGGAAAGGCGCCATCGACGACCACGGTGAGTACTGCACCTACAACACAGGGGAGGGTGGGAGGGAAAAGAGAGTGACACACACATGCTACACGCAGTACCCCCACCCCACCCTCACCCACAACACCATAAACACAAATACATGCAGCAACATTACATATACACCCCCTCACCCCCTGGAAGAACGCAAGGACAAAAGGAAAGGATTGTAACAATTGTAATTAAAAAAAATCAGATACTGCAATTTCAAAAATCAGTATATACAAATATGTACACCAACTACACAAGTCCGGATATTAATCAAACATCGTCCGTGGATCAGTGTCCCAAAATGCATGGGCGAAGCCCACACGAGATATCTGACTCGAAACAGAGAGAACACTGTAGGGGCATCAGATTGAAATGAAACAGGCACCTCAGGGGAATGGGGGGCACCTCAGCCGAATGAACTCACAACGCCACTGTTCCATGAGGGGGCTTCCTGCCCACTGATTGGTCCTGGGGAGTGCAAAGCCATAGTCTTACAAGTCTTTCCAGTGGGTGGTTTGCCGACTGCTCTATCTTGGGGAGTGCAAAGCCACAGTCTCACAAGTCTTTCCAGTGGGTGGTTTGCCCACTGCTCTATCCTGGGGAGTGCAAAGCCACAGACTCACAAGTCTTTCCAGTGGGTGGTTTGCCCCCTGATTGGTCCTGGGGAGTGCAAAGCTGCAGTCTCACAAGTATTTCCAGTGGGTGGTTTGCCCACTGCTCTATCCTGGGGAGTGCAAAGCCACAATCTCACAAGTCTTTCCAGTGGGTGGTTTGCCCACTGGTCTATCCTGGGGAGTGCAAAGCCACAGTCTCTCAAGTGGATAACAGTCTCCACTGGTTCTAGAGGGGGCTTTGTGCCCAGAGTGCTTCATCCTGCCAAGGACTGAGGAAGTGGATGCCTTTCTCCACTGGTTCTGGAGGGGTCTTTGTGCCCAGAGTGCTTCATCCTGCCAAGGACTGAGGAAGTGGATGTGATTCTCCACTGGTTCTGGAGGGGGCATTGTGCCCAGAGTGCTTCATCCTGCCAAGGACTGAGGTAGTGGATGCCTTTCTCCACTGGTTCTGGAGGGGGCTTTGTGCCCAGAATGCTTCATCCTGCCAAGGACTGAGGAAGTGGATGTATCTCTCCACTGGTTCTGGAGGGAGCTTTGTGCCCAGTGTGCTTCATCCTGCCAAGGACTGAGGAAGTGGATGTGATTCTCTACTGGTTCTGGAGGGGGCTTTGTGCCCAGAGTGCTTCATCCTGCCAAGGACTGAGGAGGTGGATGTATCTCTCCAGTGGTTCTGGAGGGGGCTTTGTGCCCAGTGTGCTTCATCCTGCCAAGGACTGAGGAAGTGGATGTCTTTCTCCACTGGTTCTGGAGGGGGCTTTGTGCCCAGAGTGCTTCATCCTGCCAAGGACTGAGGAAGTGGATGTATCTCTCCACTGGTTCTGGAGGGGGCTTTGTGCCCTGTTTGCTTCATCCTGCCAAGGACTGAGGAAGTGGATGTGAATTTCCACTGGTTCTGGAGGGGGCTTCGTGCCTAGAGTGCTTCACATGCAGTGTGGTAGGTCCCATTCCCTCACCTGGGTGTGTGTGCCACGAGATTGCCTGGAAACAGGTAGCATGATACGCCATGGAGGCAGAGACACACTCCACCCTGCTGCGACTTCGCCTGCCACCTGCAGGTACAAACATTGCTGAGAGTCATGCCTCATGGACACTGGGCAGGGTCCAGGATGTCTCCTGCAGCCTCAGACGGCTGCCCACTGGGGATGATAGCCATGTCAGCTGTGGTGGCACTGTCTGAGCACGTCGCAGGGCTGGCGGCGGTGTCTGTGGCAGAGGTGCTTGCAGTGGTGGATGTGTCTGCACCTGTTGAGGGACACAGCAGGACATCTCCTGCAGCCTCGGACGGCTGCCCACTGGGGATGATACTGGGGACTGTTGCAGAGGCAGCATATGTGCAGGTGGCGGTGCTGCTGGCAGTGCTGCTGGCAGTGCTGGTGGCAGGGCAGGTGGCAGTGCAGGTGGCGGTGTCCACCGCCGTACAGGTTGGTGTACTGGTTGATAGAAGGGGTGACTCTGGTCCCTCAGCCAGAGCCACCGTGCCCTGTCCTGACCTGCTCTTCGGTTTCTGTCCCTTCCCCACCTTTAATGTTGGTGCTGTTTTGATGCCATTGTCCCCTTTTGACTTGGAGAAGCCCTTGCTTGCTGGTAGGTGCGGCTTCTCCCTCCGGCATGTGGGCACCTTCTTCATCTTGGCAGGTGGCGGAATGGTCTGCTCCTTGGCCTTGCTAGGTGGCACACTGGCAGCCCTGATGGGTGGCGTCCGCGATGAGACCAGAGTTGCTGTGACCACTGTGCTTGGGCATTTGGTGGCTGAGGTGCTGGGCTGGGACCTGGAAAGCCTGGACCTAGGGGAAGGACAGGGGGGGAGGTGTAGGGAAGAGGTCAAAGTTAGCCAGGAAAAGTTTCTTAGACACACTTGGATGGGAAGATGGAGGGGGTTTGGGAGTGGAGGAAGAGGTAGTGGTTGTAGGAGGTGTACATTTGCTGAATTTGGGTGAAGGTGCATGGGTCAGAGGCTGTTGTGAGGTGGATGGCTGTTGGGTGGGTGTGTGCCTGTGTTTGTGTACTTTGGGTGGAGGGCTCACAGACACACTGGGAGAGGACACAGGGGATGTGTGAATGGTGGTGGAGGTGGTGATTGCACGTGAACGGTGTGTGGTGATGGGCGTGCTGGTGATGGAGGTAGTGGCTGAGGATGTAGTGCATGCTGGTGTGAGTGGAGACGAGACAGGGAGGGAGGAGGAGGATGTGGAGGAGGGGGACACAGTGGAGGCAGTGGATGTTGGTGTGCCTGCATGGGGATAGTGCTTGTGTGAGTGTCTGTGGGATGTGTGGTGCTTATGTTTGCCATGTCCACTCTTGTGTGTTGATGAGTGTGCATGCTGGTCTGATGGTGTGCTTAGGATAGGCTGAGGTACAGGGGATTGGGTCTGGGTAGTGGAAGTTGGAGGGGGCCTGGACACAGGGACAGTGGCTGCCATCAGTGCTGAGGCCAGAGCCTGAAATGCTCTCTGTTGGGCCGCCTGCCCAGAATGAATGCCCGCCAGGTATGCATTTGTTTGCTGCAAATGCCTCTCAACACCCTGGATGGCATTCAAAATGGTAGATTGCCCAACAGTGAGGGATCTCAGGAGGTCAAAAGCCTCCTCACTGATGGCAGCTGGGCTGACTGGGACAGGGGCTGAGGTGCCTGGGGCGAAGGAGATGCCCACCCTCCTGGGTGAGCGGGCACGGGACACACGCTGAGGGGCTGCTGGGAGGGTGGTGCTGGTAGGGGGGGTGGCGGCTGTACCTGTTGATGCGGTGGGCACAGAGGTGCCCACCACGGCAAGGGAGCTCCCATCAGAGGAGGAGTCGCTGTCGCTGGTGTATGCTCCTGTCCCCGTCGTGGAGCTCACCTCGCCCTCCGTCCCACTGGTGCCTTCAGACTCCGTTACTTCACCCTCCAGGGCCTTGTGGGATGCAGCTCCCTCCTGCTCAAGTGCCACTGCTCCTCCGCCAGATGATGCTAATGCACGCAAGAACAGGGTGACAAAACAAAAGGGGGGGGACAGAAGATGCACATGGTCAGTGCATGCAACACCACTACCGTTGGCGGACACAACACACAGGGAGCAGCCCTATGCACTAAGCCATGCACTAACAGTGCAGGGGAAAAGCGCATGCCCAATGGGGACTCTGCCTAGACCCATTTCATGCACAGCTGGAACCCATGGGAGCCTGACTAGGTGTAGAGGACAAATACCACCTTTGGGGTTGGACTGTAAATGAGGCTGCAAAACAATGGATCTACCTTTACGCGTCTGCCCTTGCCTAGGGGAACCCACAGGCCACCACCCCCACCCAGACACCTTGTGAAGCGCGCAGAGTCAGCTGAATGAGAGTGTACTCACCCCCTTGTGGCTGCTGTGATGCCCTCACGCCCATCCAACTCTGGATATGCCACCGCCAGGATCCGGTACATCAGGGGGGTCATGGTGCGACGGGCACCCCTTCCATGTTTGGAGGCCATCGCCAGCTGGGCCTCCGCCGTCTTCTTGCTCCAGCGGCGCAGGTCCTCCCATCTTTTCCGGCAGTGGGTGCTCTGGCTGTGGTAGACCCCCAGGGTCTGCATTTCCTTGGCGGTGGCACGCCATATACCCTTCTTCTGGTGAGCGCTGACCTAGAGGAAAAGTTAAGTAACAATGGATGTTACCATCCTGTACTGTTCTTCTCATGCATTGCCTACAAACCTCCCACCCTGGCCCAGACATACATACACACACACTATCCTCACATGCTGGCCTGTCCCCCTCCCCTCCCTCTTCCATCCACGACACTCCATACAATCATGTGCCATCCACCATGCTCACAGTGTACTCACCTGTTTGTCTGGAGGACCGTACAGTTGTGTGTACTGGGGGAGGACCCCATCCACTAGTTTCTCCAACTCCTCCGAAGTGAAGGCAGGGGCCCTTTAACCAGACACTGTAGTCATTGTCGCTTCCAGACACAGATCACAGCAGCACTTGCAGTGTAGGTCCTCTCCCGTTGAAGGTCAGGTATCAAGTGAGTGAACAGTTAGAAAATGGCGGCCACGTCCACGTCAGACAACGTCATTGGCTCCTGGAACCCATAGGGCCCAATGTTTACCATTGATGAATTGCGCCGCGGTCTTTGACCGCCTACCGCGACGGTGTACAATGCCAGCTCAGTTACCTCATTTCCCCTTGTCCCACCTTACAGGTCAGGCAGCGGCCATTTCAGGCGGCCACATGGCAGGCCAAATAACTGCGTCACACCTATTTAGGCCAGGAATACGGACAGACATTCCGTATTCCTGGGGAGAAATTGTTACGTTTTTGCAAAACAGCATTGTGATACCTAAGTGTTGTATGACCCTCTGCTCACCGTTCTCCTCCATAGGGCACGTCCGCTTGGGCAGGTGATGAGATGGCGGCATCCTCCGGTGTACAGACACCTGGTGGACCTGTCGACAATGGAAGAGACACATAATTATTACTTACAGACTTGATCATGCAACAATCCAGAAACTGTGTGCCCAGTTGGAGCCAGACCTGATTTCAGCTATCCGCCATCCCACAGGAATACCCCCTCTAGTGCAGATCCTGCCTGTGCTCCATTTCTTGGCCAGTGGGTCTTTTCAAACAACAGTAACCATGGCATGAGAGATGTCCCAGCCAATGTTCTCTAACGTGTTGTCCAGAGTGTTGTCTGCCCTGCTGAAACACATGCACAGCTACATTGTTTTCCCTCAAGTGGAGGATTTGCCCAACAGTGAAAGGTGACTTCTATGCCCTGGGACATATCCACAACATCATTGGTGCCATTGATGGTACATATGTGGCATTTGCCCCCCCCCCGCCGGAACGAACAGGTGTACAGAAACAGGAAAAGCTACCATTCAATTTATGTGCAGATGGTGTGTTTGGTAGACCAGTACATCTCCCATGTGAATGCCAAGTATCCTGGCTCAGTGCATGACGCTTACATTTTGAGGAATAGCAGTATCCCTTATGTGATGGGGCAACTCCAGAGGCACTGTGTGTGACTAATAGGTGAGCCTAAAGTCCCCACACAGTTTCATTTACTGTCTGGGTATGGGAGATTCCCTAATGTTTGGAGGATGTCTAACAGTTGTCCCTCAATATTTGCAGGTGACTCTGGTTACCCCAACCTGTCATGGCTACTGACCCCAGTGAGGAATCCCAGGACAAGGGCAGAGGAATGCTACAATGAGGCACATGGGCGAACTAGGAGGATCACAGACCGCACCTTCGGCCTCCTGAAGGCCAGATTCCAGTGCCTCCATTTGACAGGTGGATCCCTATACTACTCACCGAAGAAGGTGTGCCAGATCATCGTCGCCTGCTGTATGTTGCACAACCTGGCTTTGCGACGCCAGGTGACTTTTCTGCAGGAGGATGGGCCTGATGGTGGTCTTGTGGCAGCTGTGGAGCCTGTGGACAGTGAAGAAGAGGAGGCAGAAGAAGAAGATGTAGACAACAGAAACAACATCATCATGCAATACTTCCAGTGAGACACAGGTAAGAAGATGGAACTGCTTCCCGCATCTCATACTATAGTAGGACCTAGCATAAGTCTGCCTTTTTACCTTTGTGTATGGACCCTGACTTGTCACTTTGGCTTTTCATTTCACAGATTTGGGTCCCAATTTGTGCCCTCTGCTATGATTACTCCTGGCCTACAGCTGTGTAACATTGGTATGTGAACAAGTACATTGGCATTGCTATATTCCAGAGATTTTGCAATTACACATTTGTGAAAGCACAGACTGACTCCAGATTGATTTGTGATTCAAGGGTGTTTATTTCTGTGCAAATAAGTGGAGGGGGGTGTGAAATGGGCTGGGGTGATGGTGGAGGAACGTCCTTGGCAGAGTACAGTCTCTTGGTCTCACAGGTGCATTGTCCAATGGGGCATAGGAAGTGGAGCTATGGCAGTTTAAGGTGGACAGGGTGACAAAGTGGGACAGAAGTGGGACATTCAGGAGGGTCTTAGTTCCTGGCGGGGGTCTTGGCAATGTTCTCTGTCTTGTTCCTGGATCCCTGGGACAGTTTGCAGGGTGGTTCTCCTTCTGCAGGGGGTGGTTTGCTGGTGGCCTGTTGGTCCTATGGCGGGGCCTCCTGTCCACTAGCGCCGGCAGAAGTGGAGGGCTGTTCATCATCCAGGCTAGTGTCAGGGGCCCGTTTGTTTCCGCTGTGCCCCTCATGGTGTTGACAAGGTCTGCCAGCACCCCTGCAATGGTGACCAGGGTGGTGTTAATGGACTTCAAGTCCACCCTGATCCTAGGTAGTGTTCCTCCTGCAGCCACTGGGTCTCCTGAAACTTGGCCAGTACCGTGCCCATGGTCTCCTGGGAATGGTGGTAAGCTCCCATGATGTTGGAGAGGGCCTCGTGGAGTGTCAGTTTCCTGGGCCTGTCCTCCTCCTGTCGCACAGCTGTCCTCCCAGCTTCCCTGTTATCCTGTGTCCCTGTCCCCTGAACCGTGTGCCCACTGCCACTGACCCCAGGTCCCTGATTGTCTTGGATTGGTGGGTTTGCCTGGGGTCCCTGTAGTGGTGGACACACTGCTGATTGACGTGTCCTAGGGACAAAGGGAAGGGCCCGCTGGGTGGGTGCTGTGGCGGTGTTTCCTGAGGGGGGAGGCTCTGTGGTTGTTAGGGACTGTGTCAGGGGAACCGACTGTCCAGAGGTCTCTGATGGGCCGGGCTGGTCATCTTGATCCAGGCATGCAGAGCTGCTGTCATCACTGTGGGCCTCTTCTGTGGGGGGACTGGATATGTCTGGCACTTCCTGTCCGGTGACGTTGGGTATGGGTCCTGTTGGGGTGTAAGTGCATAGTTTTAGTATCTGTGTGTGCCACCTTGTGCATTGGGTGAGGTACCCTCTACTCCTGTGCTTGCATCATTGTGTTAGCCCTTTTGTGATAGTTGGTTTGGGGTCTGTGTGGGTTTCTGTACTGGACATGCTTTGGTGACAGTGGTCCATGCATAGGTGTTGCATGCAGGGCCTTGGCATTGAGATGTGTGGGTTGTGATAGTGGGACATATGGAGATGATGAGGTGATGGGGGTGAGGGTAAGAGTGGGAGTATGTGATGGCATGCAGGTGGGGTGGGGGGATGAAGTAAAGATATGAATTACCGGAGTCCAGTCCTCCTGCTACTCCTGCGAGGCCCTCAGGATGCATTATTGCCAAGACTTGCTCCTCCCATGTTGTTAGTTGGAGGTGAGGAGGTGGGGGTCCACCGCCAGTCCTCTGTACAGAAATCTGGTGTCTTGATACCACGGAACGTACCTTCCCCCGTAGGTCATCCACCTCTTCCTGATGTCATACTTCGTTCTTGGATGCTGTCCCACTGCGTTGACCCTGTTGACGATTCTCCGCCATAGCTCCATCTTCCTTGCAATGGATGTCTGCTGCACCTGTGATCCGAATAGCTGTGGCTGTACCCGGATGATTTCCTTCACCATGACCCTGAGCTCCTCCTCTAAAACCCTGGGTGTCTTTGAGGTGTCATGATGTGGTGGGGTTGATGTGTGAGGTGCTGTCTGTTGTGATGTGTGGGGGGGATGTGTTGGTGTGTGTTGTTTGAGATGCATGGATGTTGTATAAGTGATGGTGTTGTGTGTCTGTGGATGCTGGTATTCTGTTAGCTAATCTCTCTCTCTGGCCTTCTTCAAAATTTTTGGGTGTAAGGGTTTGTGGGTAATGTGGGTGGGTGTTTTATAGTGTTGTGGGTGTGTGGGCGTGGTGTGCGTATGTTTATCAGGTGTGTGTATTTCGAATTGTCCAATGTGGTTGTGTTTTGTAGATGTGTGTGTATTTTGAGCGTGGCGGTGTGTACCGCCAATGGATTACCGCGGTTGAAAGACTGCTGTGTTGATTCGTGGGTCGTGATAGTGTGGGCGTATTCCTGTTGGCGTGATGGTGTAGGTTTTGGTATCGCCAGTTTATCACTGACCTTTGGTGTGGCGGACTTGTGTGGGTGTCTGTATTGTGGCGGAATCCGAGATGTGGGTCGTAATACCTGTAGCGGAATTCCGCCGCTGCAACGGTATGTTGGCAGTCTTCAGCACGGCGGAAAGCGGGATTTACCGCCAGGGTTGTAATGAGGGCCAATGTCACAGAAAATATGCCAGTCACAGGTTTCCACAAGCACTTCTAGGAAAGTAATTGGACATTTGGGCCCTCTTTCTGAGTTTAGAGGTCTTTCAGCAAGAATGCCGTGGTTGCGGGCGCCAAAAGACCGCCAGTGTTGGCAGTATCCTGCCCGTCGTATTGAGAGTCCACAAAGTATTCCACCCAAAACAGCCACAAATCCGACACAGCCAGGATGACCGAGGGCAGGATAGAGGTGGTCCCACCACAAGCACTTCCACACCAAACAAATACGGCCCTCCATATTACAACCCACAAATCAGCACAGTGGTGGTGTGATCCGCTGCAGCCAAAAACACACCTCTACCAGAACACAGCACCACATTGGACAAATCGAATACCCCACAACTGACACACCTGACACACATGCACACATCAGATACACCAACACACACCACCATAAAACACCCCACCACACAGCCCATAACCCTTTGCAACCAAAACGAAATACACCAACAGCGAGGACCACACATACCAGAGACGCTGCACACGTACACCATACGCAGAATCACACACAACACTCAGCACACACCACACACTGCACTGTTGACACAATACACACATTGTCACAGCAAACAGACACCACAAACAACCAGGACACACAATCAAGCACCTCCCATCCCACCAGGCACCCTACACTGCACCCTTGCACACTACCTGCATCCCCACTCACAACAAAACCATCACCTCCTGTCAGAAACACCCACACTTAACAGAATATGAGTTGAGGGTCATGGTTGATGAAATCGTCAGGGTAGAGCCACAACTGCTCGAGGCAGAATCGTCGACAGAGTCAACTCAGTTAGCAACCATACACACAAAAGGGAGGACATCTGGAAGAGGTGGAACAACCTATGGGGGGAAGGTGCATTCCATGGCATCCAGGCACCAAACTGCTTGATGAAGACTGGCAGTGGGCCCCCACCTCCTCCCCCAGGGTTCGCATCATGGGATGAGAAAGTCTTGGACATCCTGCATCCTGAGGGCCTGACTGGAATACCTGTAGGACTGGACACTGGTAATGTACCCACATGCCCCTAGCACTATTCAATCAATCAATAACAAAGCTTTATTCGGTCTAAAAGGCCATCAAAGCATAAAATACATACATAACAGAATTAAAAACAGATAAAAGCAACTAGCTTAATAACTTAGTATATATATACAATAATTACAAAAAATAACAGAAGAGGTACATCCCTATATTCGTACCTTCAATTGGTAATTGATGGCAGAGCTAAAGGATTTAATTCAATAAACAATGTCGTATACGCCACGCGGTCACAAGGAACTTGCTAACCGCGAAGATTACAGATTTAGAAGTATCACTCTTTAAGATCCTAATAGCTAAAGAACACTGGCTCAAGCCCAAATCTCGACACGTTGCACGTAACCATTTTAATCTTGGAACAGTAAATACAGAGCAAAAAAACATAAAATGTTCAATAGTTTCAGAACAGCCAAGACAAGCTGGACAAAGATCAATAGATGGAGTGGTGCCCCAGCTTTTAGTAAAGGATAACAGCGGGAGGCTTTCAAAGCGGAAGCGTGCATAGAGACCCTTCCCCAGTAAGTCGGGAATCAGATCAAGATATGGTTCATATTGGGGATACCACTTAAGATCGATAAATGAATTGGTCAGCCGGCCATAGGATATACAATGGACCAGGTTGTTTTTTACATAAGACCAGTATGCTATCTTCAAAAGAGTTTTATCAGATCTCTCCAGCTTGTGTAGCTCTTCCCAAAACCTTTGTAATCCAAGAATACAGAACCAATTGGAAACATGCTTGACCCATGGAATAGTGGCTGCTTTCGGCCTCCTTAGTAGATCGAGTGCTGAATCTCTATATACAATAGGCTCAGGGACAGTCCAAATCCTTACCCAGTATAGCAAGGGTCTTAGAGCTATCAGGCCGGCTATACGTTTAAAGCCTAGGTCCAAAAACATAGGGATCAAGGGGGTGCTACGGGGGCATGCTAGTAAAGCCCTAGCAAAGTTATTTTCTCCTACTGTTAATCGTTTGCTAGAGGAGAATCCCCATATTTCAGCACCATAAGCTGGCGGCACCCTGCGCCTTTGCCAAATAGATTTTAATGGCTGGTGATACAACTTTGGATAAGGAATTCTTATAAAAGCGCAGGATAGTGGCCACTCTGTGCTGAAGAAGCCCTGAGCTTTTATTGATTTGATCCTCCCAGTGAAGGTTGTTTGATACCCGCACACCCAGAGAGTCTTAATTCTACTTAATGAGGCCCCATCCAAATTGGTGGTGCATTTCCGACCGGAGCCAGAAGTAAACACCATCAATTTTGTTTTATTGGCATTCAATTCCAAACCATGGTCATCACCAAAAGACTTAAATCTATCCACAAGGATTTGGAGGCCCATGGGGGTCTTAGAAATAAGAAGCGAGTCATCAGCAAACAATAATATTCGGATCTTCTGCTCGTTCAAGGTGGGAGCGTCATTGGAACAGGAGGTTAGAATTTGAACCACTTTGTTAATAAATAAGGTGAATAGTATGGGGGCCAAGACACAACCCTGATGGACTCCCCTCCGTATAGGGATTTTGTCTGTCAGTTCTCCCTGAGCACCCCACCTCACTTGCGCATACGTATTAGCAGGTAGCCGCGGTAGGAGAAAAACTAAATTAATGGGAACACCCATCTGAAATAGTGCTTCCCACAACTTTTCTCTAGAGACCAGATCGAAGGGAACTCTAAGATCCACGAAAACAACATATAGCATTAATTCAGTCCTCCAGCATGCTACTACTCCCCACGTCATTCTATCTTCCACTACACCTCCCACACCATCACCTAAAGTCCCTCCCCTGCATGTCACCCCACCACCTAGCCATAATGGCCAGACTGTCATTGGCCACTGCATGGAAAGCACTGCCAAACACCATCACTACGACTCCCACAAAGCACCTGCGCATCCATATGAAAAGCTAACCTGTCCACATCACAGTGCAACACCTGCTTGTACAATTATCGCACCTGCAACACCAACAGAATGCTACAACTGAGGACGTATACATGGCAATGACAGAAATGCAATCCTCAAACAGCAACCCTCAATGGAACATGCTACTTATATCACTGTACATTACCCACAAACAATGTCTGTAGTGCTGCATCTGACATTGCCATGACTGGGAATTGAGTTAAGCCACTGTATGCATCAGACACAGTGACCAACATTCACATCTCCACCATGTGATACTTTCCCACTTGATTCATGGGTACCCCTCCACTGCCACCATGGAGAGGATGCGAGAGACAGCCAGCCCTCCCAGGATGAGGGCCCCATTGACAACAATACCACGGGATGTCTGGACATGGAAGACTTACCCGGCCCATCTGGGACACCTGATCAGTCAACCACTCCCAGCCTCACCCTGCCCACATCCAAACCCCCCCAAACTTTGACATCTACATCTCAGCCAAACACTGCTACCCAAACCTGTGTCCCAAGGACTGGTCAATCAGCAGTGTGCCCCACACTACAGGGACCTCAGTCGACCACTCAGACCCAAAGCAATGACGGTCCTGGGGTAACTGGAGTGGGCACACCGTGCAAGGGGCACAGGGGGTCAGGGGCCATGGGAGGGGCACCCAAGGGACTCGTCTGGCCAGGAAACCATCTCCCAAGTCCTGGGAGCATACCAGCAATCCCATGGCAAAATGGGCCAAATACTCACCATTCTGGAGGAAAACCAAAGGCTGCAGAGGCAATACCACCACGAGGCCATGCAGCAGTGGCAGGCCCACAATGCCACCTTGGCCTCCATTGCAGGGCTGCTCAATGAGCTCACAAGCATCCTGCGTGCTACCTCCGCCTACCAGAAGGCCCCTTCCACTAGCCAGATAACAACTGAGCCATCAACATCAGCCTCAGCTAGTGGAATGGAGGCCCTGCCAGAGGAACCACAGGCCACTGGCACCCCACCCTCTGCATCTTAGGAACCCCTCTGGAAATGTGATTGTCCATCCAGGCATCCTGCAGGATCAGAATCCAACACCAAACCCACTGCCAGGAAGTGATCCTCTTCCGGCCATTCTCCCTTGTGGGCCACTGAGATACCCTGTTGGCTGTTCAATGTCATTATTCTATTTTTCACATGGCCCTTGGATACTGGCACTGTACTAGCTACAGCTAAGCCCCCTACTTTGATGACAACCATGACTCTAGTCATCAATTCTTCCACACTTTGTACACAATAAACACCATAGAACAGAGAAACTATCTTCGTGTCCTTATTCTCACATGTACGAATGTCAATTCTAGCAAAATGTGTGGTAATTCCCCTTCACAAAAAGTATGTAACATGGATAGCAGAGGGTGCCATTCCCTGCAGGTGACACCCTACACCAGACAGAGTCCAAGTTTCAGTTGCAAGGGAGTCACTAGCCCAGCCACACACAAGAGTAAATCCACAAATCCAACCTGCAAATAGACCAAGACAGGGACTCACATCAGGATAGTAGGCATGGTGGCAGGCACAGCATATATGCAGTACATTGCTGCTGTGCACAGTGTGGATTTGCAGCTACTCGGCTAACAACAGAAGACAATGTCACACCCACAAGATCAGGAATCTCATTACTATTATGTAGTAGATCACAGCTGAAATGGGTAAATAACTACATTTACTACTGTTAGGAAAGGGCAATGTCCATGAATGCCACAGTCAACAGTTTTGAAAGGGAGTGGCACTCACTACACAGTCTTCATTTGGGAAAAGATCTGCAAAGGACCTTGCCGGACAAATGACACACCACATGCCTGTACTTAGGAATTGTCAACCTACCAAAACTGCATTCACCACACATGTCAGTAAGATTTCATCAATAACATGGCTTCTGATAGGCTATCTGTCTCCCACCACAAGTCACACCAAGGAATAGGTACACTGAACATCTCCAGTGATGTACCTGACCACGAGCAGCACTGTAATGAGGCAATTTGGAAATAATACACCTGACAATACACACACAACATACCTGCATGTTACTGAAAGTAATGAGTGATCAGCTCAGTCCTAGATTCAATTGCACCTTCCTCATGAGCCTTCTCATCACTTTCCATGTCCCCATCATCGGACACTGGTCCATCTGCTTCCTCCTCATTAGCTAGTAATGGAATCTGTCGTCTCAGGGACAGATTGTGTAGAATGCAGCAGGCAACTATGATCTGGCATACCTTTAGGGGACTGTAGAGGAGGGCACCTCCAGAGATGTGGAGGCACCTTAATCTGGCCTTCAGGAGCCCAAATGTTTTTTCAATAACACGCCTGGTGGTGCTGTGAGCATCACTGAAATGGTGTTCCTCATACATGGTAGGGTATCGCACTGGTGCCAGCAGCCAGGGAAGGTTAGGATAGCTAGAGTCACCTGTGTACACAAAAGTAGGACCTGTAACAGTACCGGAAGAGGCACAGGGCTGAATGGGATGACAGTTGACATTACAGTAATCCAAATCCTATTGCAAACATACCAATGAGCCACGTTCTTTCTCTCTGTAGATGTGCCATCATGTGTGGGACATTGCTGTTCCTCAGAATGAAGGAGTCATCATGCACAGATCCTGGATACTAGGCCATCACTTAGGAGATGTACTGGTACACGAAACACGCCACCTGTCCACTGATGCAGTAGTAGTTTTTCCTGTTCCTATAGACTTGTTCATTGGCCAAGGGAGGGACCAAAGCAATGTGGGTGCCATCTATGGCCCCAATCACATGAGGGATGTGTCCAATATGACAGAAGTCAGCCTCAACAGTAGGCAAATCCACATGTTGCGGGAACCTGATGTAGCTGTCCATGTGTTTCAGTAAAGCAAACAGTACACCTGTCAACACAAGACTGAACATGGGCTGCGATATTCCTGCTGCCAAAGCCACTGTAATCTGGTAAGGGCCAGAGGCAAGGAAGTGTAGTACAGACAAGACCTGTACTGTGGGAAGAATGGCATAGGTATTACATATAGCAGGCAATAGATCTGACTCCAACTGAGTACATAGTTCCATTATGGTGTTACAATTCAGACGATAGGCCTGGATGATGTGTCGATCCTCCAAAGGTCCACTTGGAAGCAGTATCATTCTCCCCAAAACCGGGTATCTAAGATTGAGAGGAGAGATTTTACAACTTGATGACCACTCAACATATGCTAGATAACAAGACCTTTGCTGCACACAGCATACATTTGTGATGGGCCCCAATAGTTGCTACATACCATTATGGCCATGTAGAGGGCCCATGTAGACTAACCTAGCTGTCTATTACAGGGCCTGGACAGCATGTGACACACATGTCCAATGGTCCATGTAAAAGCTGCATATTAGTCCAGCATGTCCCACGTATGTACCAATACCACTGCTTCATATGGTTACACCGCCTATGAGGTACCGAGCCGCTGGTCATGCCCTGGATTTGAGACCCGCCCATCGTACACCACTGTGGCATGATAATCACACTTATGGGCCCAGCCATGATGGCTGAACATAGGCCTACACTGCATTCGGTACATATGTCTAGCATGACGCACTTATTATTACTTTACAAACCATCATCTGTACCTTAAATGGAAGTCGTCTGTCATGCGTGCACTGGACAGATGGAAGTAACCTAATTCCGCTGGCGTACGTCGTCATTGTGGTAGGCGGTCTCAACCACCATACAACTCCTCATAGGATCACATTGCTGCCTATGGGGGACTGGGGCCAATGATGATCACCTCCGCTGTCGACGGTCATGTACATGGCAGACGTAACCATCATTTTCTGCCAGCTAGCTCACGTGACTCCTGATACTCATGCAAGCTAAACCTCCACGACATGAGCTGTTGTGTACTGTCTCTGGGAGCCATCATGCCAAGTCCTGCTGGAGATAGCGTCCCAGCTTTCACCCAGGAGGAGCTGGAGAAGCTTGTGGACAGGGTCCTACCCCTCTATGGACAGCTGTATGGGGCACCAAAGGAGCAGGTGAGCCCAATTACATTGGCCTGTGTGATAGGGATTTGTGTGGCTGTAAGACGTTTCCATGCCAAACAGGGAGAGGATGCATGCAGGGGCCATGTAGTACATGCGTTTGTACCGTGAAGACACATTGGTGTGAGCATGTGATGTGTATGATGTGAGTAGTCTACTGCTGCTAATGTGTTGCCCCTCTACATGACTTTTTTCTTCTGTCTGTGTCACCCATGCAGGTCAGCGCCGAACAGAAGAAGGGGATATGGCATGCCATCACCAAACAGGTGCGGACCCTGGGGGTCCATAGCAGGTGGAGCACCCACTGTAGACAGTGGTGGGAGGACATGAGACACTGAGCCCAGAAGACCACCGAGGCCCAGCTTGGGACGTCCTCCCAATGAGGGAGGGGTGCCCATTGGACCCTGAACCCCTTAATGGCCCGCATTTTGGCAGTGGCCTACCCTGAGGTAGATGGGATCTTGAGGCCAGCACGGCAGCCACAAGGGTGTAAGTACAGGCTCCATGATAGGCCTTGTTTGGACTGGTGTGTGTTACATGTGGGCAGATGTGCATGTGATCATTGGTCGATGCACATCCACAATGGGTATCAGTCACCCTACCAGGCTCTGAATCGGTCATGTGTGGCAATACAGTGCTGTCAGTATATATCCAATAGACAATTTTGATGGTTGGGTGAGCGTGAACACTGCACACATTGTGTCAGACCAGCTTCTTCCATCTGCATTAATACGCCTGAGATGTAAGTGCTATCACTCAGTATGTGTCTCCCACTCTGGCTGAGGCTATCTCAATCTTGCACAGTGGCTGCCATCAACTGATTGTGAGGGTGGCATCAGGGCTCCTCAACATGGATGGCCTAAATCGGACAGTATTCAGGGCATGACTCCTTACCATGCTGACCTATGTAGAGGAGTGTAGGATATATGCAGGGAAACTACCATGACATTCTGCTACATGTGACTCTATATGTGCAAATAACACAGCAAAATCTATTGTGGCAGCTATCATTCTGTGGACTAGCCATTCCAAACTATGGTATGGTAGTAGATGTGGTAAGTCCCCTTGGAGGTCCCTGGAGTCTAACCCTATTGTTTAAATGTCATGCATGACATTCACCCTGGCAATCACAATGCTGCTATGCTGTGTTTCAGCCTTGCCAATTCACTAAGTCAACATTGTTCCCACAATAGCTGGATTATGGGTATAGCATCTTGCAATACACAATGGAGGTGATTCTGACCCCGGTGGTACAAGACCGCCGGGGCCAGGCTCGGCGGGAGCACCTCCGACAGGCCGGCGGTGCCCCGCAGGGCATTCTGACTGCGGCGGTTCGGCCGCGGTCAGAAGAGGCAAACCGGCGGTCTCCCGCCGGTTTACCGCTGCCCTTAGAATCCCCCATGGCGGCGCAGCTTGCTGCGCCGCCATGGGGGATTCTGACACCCCCTACCGCCATCCTGTTCCTGGCGGTTCGCCCGCCAGGAACAGGATGGCGGTAGGGGGTGCCGCGGAGCCCCTGGGGGCCCCTGCCGTGCCCATGCCAATGGCATGGGTACGGCAGGGGCCCCCGTAAGAGGGCCCCGCAAAGTATTTCAGTGTCTGCTAAGCAGACACTGAAATACGCGACGGGTGCAACTACACCCGTCGCACCCCTGCAACTCCGCCGGCTCAATTCTGAGCCGGCGTCCTCGTTGCAGGGGCATTTCCTCTGGGCCGGCGGGCGCTCTTTTGGAGAGCGCCCGCCGGCCCAGAGGAAATGTCTAAATGGCCGCCGCGGTCTTTTGACCGCGGTGCGGTCATTCAGCGGCGGTACCTTGGCGGACGGCCTCCGCCGTCCGCCAGGGTCATAATCAGGCCCAATGTGTATTTTCTGAAATGCAGTGTCATTGTAATGGTATGTGTCGAGAATAAACGTTGCCGGAAGCACGTTGAGTTGTAAATTTAAGTTTATTCTGAGAAAGGCACAACCTGGCATCTGGCTACACCTCCGACCCCAGCCAGCTCGCCAGCTGTCAAGTTTGGAATCCCCGCAACCTTCCCCTTCGAGAATTTATGATGCATGGAACCTAACATGCATCATGACAGTATGGCATGCCATTATGTAATTGGAGAGATGTACATGTTGATCTGTGTTAATTTCCACCCTATCTTTCTCTCTCTCCCTCCCTCCCTCTTCTTCTCTGTCCTTGTGTGCATCAGCAACATAGGGGAAAGAGAAGGGGCACCGGCGACTGGGGAAGCAGCAGCCCACTGGACCTATTAGGCTGACACCTGTGGAGCCGAAGGGGCCAGTGGGACGGAGGGTGAGGGGAGTCCCAATGGGGATAAGGGATGATCTGCACAATCTATGGATTCCTCCTCCGATATAAGCTCCTTGGCAGTGTCAGACATATCTGGGACCAGCCCAGCACCATTCTTGTCCACCACACCCCTTCCCAGCACAGCTCTCCCTGTTACTCCCCACCCAGTTGCCCATGCCCGTTCACCCAGGAGGGTAGGCGTCTCCTTCGCCGCAGGCAACTCTGCCCCTTCCCCAGTCAGCCCTGCTGCCCTCAGTAAGGAGGCTATTGACCTCCTGAGGTCCATCTCTGTGGGTCAGACAAAAATTGTGAATGCCATCTAGGGACTGGCAGCTCAGGTACAGCAGAGCAATGTGTTCCTAGAAGGAATTCACAGTGCCCTGTTTGGCCTGCAGAGATCCTTCTAGGCTCTGGCCTCCTCGCTGACAGCAGCCAGTGTCCCTTTTTCTTCTGTCCCCCCTCGAGCTACGTCTGCCCAATCCCATACCCTTCTCCCCACACCCATCCAGAGCACACAGTCAGATCGCCATTCATCCACCTCAACTGACATGGTTTTGCAGTGACAAACACAAGCACCACAAGTTCCACTACCGGCATGCACACAGGCAACACCCACCTGCACAGACAACAACATCCACTCCCCACACTGACCCCCATACCACCCCCTCCTTCACATACACTACACCACTGACACCTGCTAGCACAACACCAACACTCCCTGATCCAGCCACTAGTCCTATCATACCCACAGTCACCACACTTCCAGACCT
This sequence comes from Pleurodeles waltl, assembly GCF_031143425.1. Classification (NCBI taxonomy): domain Eukaryota; kingdom Metazoa; phylum Chordata; class Amphibia; order Caudata; family Salamandridae; genus Pleurodeles; species Pleurodeles waltl. Next base: position 1,132,143,415 of record NC_090448.1, read on the forward strand.
GCATACATCCACCACATTCACCACATGCATACTCACCACAACTACCAACACCCCCACATGCAGCACATCCACCTTACCTGCAGGCACCACCCCAACAGACAGTCACCCATCCACCCTGGCATCTCCCTGAACCTCATCCCCTCTCCTCCCAAGACACCTACATGCCTGCAGTTACACACCCAACAGACACCCAGCACACACATGCCTTCCACCCACGCACCTGCACCCAAGACACCTACACGAACACGCCTCACAACCACTCCCTCTCCCTCCACTCCCAAATGCCTTTCCCATGACTGCCCTTGTGTCGTGGCCTGATCACATTATAGTGCTCTACAACAGACAGAAAATTATACAAAAGAAAGTGAGGAAACCACATTAACATGAACCCCTTTGCTGCTAGACCTTCCGCCCCACCCACCGTCCCTCCCCCCCCCCCAGTGCTCAGCCTTTTTTGGCTATTTGGGTTGTTTGTGCTTAGGGCTCCATTTCTTTTTCTTTACATAAGTTATCCATGACAAATTTGTATCCTTTTTTTCAAACAACCTAGTAATTCTACATGTACCAAGGGTTTGTGGCTTCCCCTGGAGGCAACTCAGAAATTAGCCAAAATATAGCTACATTTTAGGGTTTTATGGGAAAATTTGAAAAAGTGCTGCAAAAGAAAGAGTCTGCTTTTGTTCTGCAAATGGCATCGACAAAAAATTAGCAGTGCTAAAATCAGCATGTCAAACCAAGGGCAATGGGGGCACTTGCGTGGGGCCTCCTAATGACACTGTTTGGAACCATTCTTGTTGCTGGCACTAGGCCCAACCTCACAATTGACACAGCATTTTCATCGGCACAGGTAGGGCCATGCTGGGTGGTAGAAATTTTGTGGATTCCTGCAGATTTTGGAAGTTTCCTTCCAAGAAATGTGAAGATAAATGTGTGCTTTAGTCAGCATTTGATGTTTGCAGGACATTGTGGGTAAGAAAATGTGTGGGATGGATGCGATGTACAGCACCCTGGACTCCCCTAGATGTCTAGTTTTCAGAACTGTCTGGGTCTGGTAGGTTTTTACAGGTGGCAGCCTACCAAGGCCCAAAAAGTGACACTGTTCACCATTCAAGTAGGATGATACTGGGAGTTAGCCAAACCTTCCTGGCCCATTTACGAAAACAACACTCAAGAGAATCAAATATCTTCTTGCCTGTCATTGGGGTGAGATGCTTTAGCCTGCTGGGGAGCAGAGAGACTGTTTTTGAGGGGGTAGAAAGTCTGTTTCCCTTTTTTGGGAGATCCGGGCAAGGCCATGCCCATGCTGGGCAGCCCCAACTGATACAAATAACAAAAAGTAATCCTTGGTGTCTGGTGGACTTGGGGCAGATGGAGAGAATTGTCCCCATCTGCCCCCCGGGGAGGGGCAGAATGACTGTTTCCCATGTTATGGAGGGGCATGGCCATGCCCATGCTGGGCAGCCCCAACTGATACAAATGAAAACAATAGTAATGCCTACTGTGTGTCTTTCTGCACATCAAGGGGGAAGACAGGGATAGTTGCCCCATCGGCCCCCTGGGGGCAGAAAGAGTGCTTAAATTTTTGGTGGGGGTGGAGGCATGGCCACACCCATGGTGGGCAGCCCACACCCTTACAAATAAAAATAGTAATCCCTGGTGTCTAGTGGGCTTTCTGTCCCTCAGGGGAAAAGATGGGGATAACTTCCCCCACCTGCACCCCCTGGTGGGCTGAAAGACTGTTTCCCTTTTTTGGGGGGTGGGGGCATGGCCACCACCGTGCTGGGCAGCCCCCACCCCTACAAATAAACAAAGAAAAAGTAATCCCTGGGTCATCTGCCTCCTCGAGGGGCAGAAAGACTGTTTCCCTTTTTTGGGGGGGAAGAGTGGGGGCTTGGCCCTGCCCATGCTGGGCAGCCCCTCCCCTTCAAATAAAAAAAATAATCCCTTGGAAGCAGATAGTCCTAAATATATTGGCAATCAGCCCCCAGGTGAGACAGAAATAGCCATAGGGGCCGCTCATTGACATTCTATATAAAAAGCTCTGGTTATTATTGGTTTTCAGCCCCCTGGGGGCAGATCGGCTTAAAAATAGGAACAGTCTGCCCCCGTGGGGCAGAAAACAGCCAAAATAATTCTCCCATAATGGGGAGCGACCCTTGCCTAAAGGGCCATTCCCCGACATATATTTTGTTAAATCCCTGGTGTCTATTGGTACTCTACACCCCCAGGGGGGAGAATTTGGTGCAAAAATAAGGCTGATTTGCCCTTGGGTGGCAGAAAACAGCAAAATGAATCCTCAACTATGGGGAACAGCCATTCCCTAAGGGATCGCTCCCTGCCACAAAAATAAATCCCTGTTGTCTAGTGAAGTGGGTCCCTGCTTGGGGATTGCCCTCTTCGGGTGATCCCAAGCAGGAATCCACTTAAGAAAGGTGCCATTAGAAAGAGGAGATTCTCCCCTTTCCAATGCTACTTCTCCTGTGTGCTTCGGTGCTTGGGGGGCTGAGATAGCCCACAAGCGCTGTAGCAGTGAAGTGAAATTAGCTGATCGTCTCATTTCACTTTCACTTTCAAGTATGCCATTCGTGTGATTGTCATTACATTAAAAAAAAAATGCCTTGGGTGGCTGGTAAGTCTATTCCCCAGATCTGGAGGCTAAAAAATAAAAAAAGGAAATCCCTCTGCTGTGAGCAGCAGAGGTATTTCCTGGTCTTGTGCAGAGGACGGAACAGTTCCGTCCTCAGCACACACCTACTGTGGCTGAGAATAAAACTGTTGCGTCCTCAGCATGGGGCAAATAAAAAAAAACAATTGAAAAGAAAGTATAAACAAAGAGCAGCAAGCATTTGCAAGACATAAATCAAATAAAATATCAAAGCAGAGAAGGGTCAGTGAGTGAGAATGTACGAGAAAATGCAGGTGATGAACCAGGGGAAAATATTACCTTGGATGGAAAAAATTGTAAGAACAGCACCAAAAAGACAAACAAGCATTATCAATGCCAATTAGTCAGGCTTTAAAAGAATGTTGTATTATAATCTGAAGTACTACAAGTAGCTATCATGGGTATGGATTGTTTGTGTAGAAGCAAAGAACTGTAGAATATAATAGGTGTACATTAAAAATTCAGGTGAAAGCTGCACTGTCAAACCAGACCTAAAATCCACGTACGTTAATGACTGCCCTCCTCCCATTTGTGCAGCTCACAGAGAAAAACATCATAAATAATCTAGTTATCCAAGATAATTTAATAGCGTGTGTGTACCATTAAAAATTCAACTACGCCTGTGTGGAACCCATTGAATTGCACTCCGCGGAATCACACCTTGCACCGCTCTCACTCTGAACAGCACACAAGAAAATGAAGAAAAAGTACATCTAACCCAGGACCTCAAACATTCCCAGAACTGTTTCCCTTGGAAAAAAAGCTAAAGTTTAATTCAAAATAGACCCGCACTGCAACTCCAGGCCACTCACTATAAAATGAAAAAATGTAGGAAAAAATGAAAAAGGTCAAATAAATTGGTGTGTGCCCTCCATCGCAAAACTAACTTATCCAAAAGTTATTTAACTTATTTGATTTTTCACATTTTTTTTAAAAATCCTATGGCGTATGTATGCAGGAGGAATTGCAGACAAAAAGAGTGATCCTTTCCCCCCAAATCCAATCAAAAGGCGGCCAAGGGATAGGCAAAGAAGTGAGAGGAGCCTTCTGGACACGAAGTGGAAGTTAGAATTTCTGTTGCACTTCCTTTTTGGTAAAACAATAAAATAAAAATAAAAATGTGTTTTGAGCTAAAAAAAAATCTGAATCATCTGTCCGGGTAGAATAAGTACTTGAAACACTTTTTGTGTTGATTTTACTGCCACTCAAGTAAAAAATCTACTCAGAAAGCAGCCATCTGCCCGCATTCGTAATTCCTCCTAGTGACCAGAAAGAACATGCGGGGATGCCAAATCTTGCTCTTGCTTGTGTTCGTCAGCTTGCAATCTGAAGCTTTGCTTTGCTCCTGTTTTCATCACTTTGCTCGAACAGGAAAAAACATTTGCTGGATTCACAGATTTTGGTTGGAACTCCACTCCAAAATTCCACTCGCGGAATTACATTTTTGTCTGATGTTATGTTCAATCTCAGGCAGCTGGGTAAATAAACAAAATGATCACAGCTGTGTGGAAAGCAAGCCCTTTTTTGTGGAAACACACAACTTCTACTCTATCAAAACATGGAGTCCCTGCTCCCAACAGGTGGGAAGAGCCAAAGCCCCTCTCCTAGTTTTCTCACATAAATGGTTTGTGACAGATGCACTGTCAAGATGGACCATAAAAAGAGGATGGTGTCAGAGCTTAATTTGTAAAAGAAAAAGTGCTGTTGTTCAAAGCTTTGCTCAGAAGCCTGAAGGTGGTGCAAGTAAATGTTTCAAATACTAAGGCTGTGCAATATTAAATCCTCCTCAGGCTTCTTTAATCCACTACCAGACACTGCCAGCCCATTTATCACACTCTTGCATGTCCCCGCTTTTTTGCCCTGTGGTGGTTGTTCCACCTTTCCCTTCCTCCATCATTCAGATTTGTAAGCTTTTCCCTCTCTTGCTCACCTAAATATCTGATGCAGAAAAACAAGTGCCAGTCTCCAAAAATAACAACCGGTGGCCCCCACCTGCAAGCACTGGCTCAAATTAAGCATTGAATGGCATAGTAGAATAACAGCAGAAATAAAGTACAAGTGGGAGGGAGGGAGATAGAGTGAAGCAGGCAAGGGACTAAAAGCCAGAGGAGTATGGCGATTAAATGAAAGAAAGTGTATACAAAAAATGGAGGCAGTCCTCAATTTTTTTTTTAATTTAGCTGGATCCAGAGATGAAATATCTTTGAAATAGAACAATTTTCAGGCTAGAGCCTGGGGGAATAAAATTCCAAAATCTTGAAGCATTCATCTTTAAAAGCTGGTGATTCTGCAAGAGGTGTTTCCCTCCTGCAGAGAGACCTGGCCCCATAAGGCGCTTTCAGCTCTGATGCTAGGCGTCAAAGAGCGCAGGTAAACAGACCCTTGTGTGCGATACAGGCCGTCTTGTTGCGCGTTCTGCTTTCTGTGGAGAACCACTGGTGAGGTAACAACACTGATTTAATACGACCATTTTATTTTTTGTAGTGTTTGTGACAAAGTATTTCGCAGCGAGGAGTACTGCCTTCAAGGAGACGAAGTGTACCTTAAGATGGCATGTCAAAACGGAGTTTCTTTGTTAATCTTAAAAACAGAACAGATTGAACGGGAGTCTTGAAGTATTTATTGTGCGACCATCAGGCCTGGCAAGTTGCCCAGGTCCATACGCTGTGCTGCTCCAATCCAGGTTTTCATTTTAGAATTCGGGGGATTGTAGTATTGTTTATTCGATGATAAAACAGAACTACAAGTCCCATAATTCAAAGAAAGAAAAACAAACCTGGACTGGAGCAGCACAGTACGCATGGACCTGAAATACTTGGCAGGCATGGAGCATAAATTGATGAATCTGTCAACCATCCTTACTGATGCTACAGACACTACTACTTTTTCAACTTCCCTTTGTTTCATTTATTTTCTCCATGGGAACACAGACACAATATTGCCCTGGGCGCCCTAGACAATGTAGTTCCTCATGGCCACTGACTAACACTTTTACACCCTGTGCTTTAGTCTGACAAATATTGTATTATACAGCTGCAGTGAGTAAGTGTCAAAGAGATTTGCTATGTCTTCTACACAAGAATGGTAAATTCTAAACACCATCTGGGCCCATGTCACACCACCCCCTCCATGGTGTCACCACGACTCCCGTCCTCAGACCTACCTTGGGTGCTATAAACCAGTGGTTCCCAACCTTTTGACTTCTGTGGACCCCCGCTTTATCATTACTGGAACACGGGGACCCCCCACTAAATCATTATTGGAATCCAGGGATCCCCCACTGAGCCATTACTGAAAGCTGAAGACCTAATCTGTTAATATTATTTAATATTTTAAGCAGTCGCTGACCCCCCTGAGATGGCTTACCAGACACCCAGGGGTCCCCGGACCACAGATTGGGAACCACTGCTATAAACTATAAAATAAATAAAAAATAGATGCTGGTATTAGACAAAGGTGTAGACCAGGGATACTCAAAGTACGGCCCGCGGGCCTCATGCGGCCCCCCTGACCTTTACATGTGGCCCCTGGGGCAACAGGAGCACTGGGCAGCTGCTTGCTCGACTCCGTGCTAACAAAAATATTAAACGCACACACAATTATTTATTTCAAACGTAATTGGTGTTAAAGAAAGGAAGTAACTAGGGACTCCTGCACTTAACTTTAGAAACACCTTCATTTTTAAAGACATCTTGCAGCATAAGTGTAAAACTAAGACAGTCTCTTCAAAATTAATTAAGTGTATTTAGTTAACATGCAGAACCTTTTCGCCTTAGTACAATTTATTTTATCAGTGCATTGAGATGTATTCATTTTAAAGTGACAGTTTTCAAACATAAATTTGGAAACATTAATTATTTCCCTTACCCTGTGAACACCACCAATAGTAAATTAAAGAGGCAAGTCACTTGGTATGTGCACTTTATGGGTGGCCTGGGTTCCTATCATACATAAACAACATTATAGTTTATTAAATCAAACATAGAAGCAGGTTTTGTGCAGCGCACACCATGAATCATGTATTTCGAGGTCATCTTAAATGTGATAATGCAGAAAAAGGAGGGAAAGTGACACTAAACAATTGCCTGGGATCACAAAATTTGGAAAAGTGGGTGAGCCGGGATTAATTCCAGGTTTTCTCATTTCCCATTGTTTATTTCACCCACTAGATGTATATCCTTAGCTTTCCCTACACCTACCTTGCCACCAATCCCCCTAGTCACCCCACCCGACCGCCACTGCCCTGGCATCTATGCGGCCCCCAGGCACGTCACAGAAAATGGGAAAATGTTTCCGAGTACCCATGGTGTGGACTAATTCCCCTGTTAAATAAAGGCAGACAGTGTGATGGGAAGAAAGACAATAATTCTGATTACTTCTCTGCCTTCACATGCCATTCATTGAAGAATTGATTAAGTAAGGGACTACCTTTCGCAGTATCAAGAGGAAATCGATACAATACCATCATTGGAAGAAGCAAGTGCCAATTCGTTTGTTTAAATTAATGATTGGTGCTGGTTATTAGAACACCCTTAAATGAGCTCGTGCACGGCATATGCAGTTTGACACATTCACTGTATTGGTTGGCTCTAATTAGTGTATCTTACACGTATTTAAAGGGCACTGCCTCCTGTTCAGGTTCTATGACCTCAGCGGCTCAGAACAAATACCAGCAGCTTATCCTGAGAGTCCAAAGCACCTACAGTTTGCAGTTGCAATATTTTGCTTCCACTGCTGTTGGGTAGTAAAATATAGCAATTATCAGGGTTCAACGGGCCCTGGTGCCACTGCGCCTGCTGCACTAATGGTAGCTACGCCCTGCTATTTCATTATGTAACTCCAGTATGTATTTTGCACTGAGTTAAGTACTATTGACCCAGTAAACTACCAGAATATTGAGTGCCAAACAATGCGCTCCAAAAATATTGAAGGAAGAACATCGCCAAAAATACAGTGACGGTAAGTATATGAGACATTCACCAAAAATATCAAGTGACCCGTCCGCCCACCTCCACATTACTCTTCTGACAAAGGCACGCACCATCCCTTCATTTCAGTTGTCCACTGTAGGCATGCTGGGTCGCCACATTTTCATCGGCCTCACCTCCATGCAAGACTGCTGTGCAAATCATAACCGTCGTGCACGGGAAGTGATGCTAATGTGCCTTATGCACCGAGGAAAGCTCGAGGCACGTGAGAGCCATTTGCAATGTGGGCACTTCACACGTGCATTTATTTTGAGGATACATTTCATGTACCCACATTAGTTGTGGCTATTCTATTTTGCCAAATAGTTATTTTCAATTACATGATAGGGTATTTTTATGCAAAGCAGCTCCAGCCAGGGCAGGTGGGGACAGTTCTTCAATTTTTGTTGCCGAAATGCTATCACTTTTTAATAAATAGAATAGAAATCCACATTTTCTGTGCATCAGAGAATGCAGCTCTGAGAGTCGGACAGGGACAGAAAATAAACACAAAAATAAAAATCGTCCCCAAGAGCGAACCAGATAGCAAAAAAAAGAGCCCACATGTGTGAATCGGGGCTGCTTTGCACTTGTAAAGAAACGTAAGTTGTTTCGCAAGGTGTGGAGACTGCATGCATTTGTGCTTGCTGCAGGCAATGTTTGTGGTAATATCAAGGAGAACAACAGTAAAAACCTGCCCAGTAGTCCATAAAACAGACCCACAGACAGCCGGCACGTCTGACCAGGTGCTGTTCGGACTATGCAGTGATGTTCCCGGTGACAGAAGGGCTTGCAGTGGCGGTAATGTCACCATGACGACTCATAACGGGGATTAATGAACCAGCTCTATGCGTGTCACCCTGAATTAATGCAGTAGAGAGTCAATAGCGAGTTACTATATCGATCACGCCCTAAATACCGAGGTAAAAATAATAATAATAATTAAGAACTACCGACGGAAGCGGCGAAAACTCGTAGAAGTCGGATGTCACTCGGTGTGAATGACGTGGGCTCGCCTTAAGGCTTGCAAACTCCATTGAGAGCGGTACAACGAGAAACGCATCAACAGGAAATAGCCTTTGACAATTCTACCTTGTCCATATACCGAATATGATATATAAATAACACAGTCTGTACATATAAAGTGTACACCACACACTGCATTGTGTCTACGTGCTCCATTTTTTCGTGTTTTCCACCTAGATCAAATGTGTTCTTTCTATCAAATGCAGAAGGATAACAGCATGAGTCCCTCTGGACAGTCAGTAAGTAACCTGCCCTGGGAGCTTTGGAGAAGCTACCCATCCTACTGAGCTATTTTATCATTTTTATCTCTGCCCTCCACTGGACATCCTGACTCATCCAGGGACTTTCATACTTCTTTGTGCCAGCTCTTGAAAAGCCACTATTGAAATACCTCTAAAATACATTTTACAGTGTCTGTCCTGAAAGGCGTTTCCTGTTTCTAGCCTAGAGGTTGCCAGTGCAAACAAAAAACAGCTAAGGCCTTTTAAATCAGTATCCATTGCTGTCAACTTTCCTCATGTCATGAAGGTCATTTTGAGCCAGTCCTGTTTTTAGGTCGAGCTTTTATCCACGCCCACCTCATGTCCCTCACTATCACTCGTTCATTGGCTTGTCTTTCAAAAATCCTTTGTTATTATTGGTAAATAGTTTACGTTTGTCCCTCCTTGTGGCGATTTTGATACTGCCTTGGCCATCGACCCTGTTACATAGATAATTGCACGAGTGCTGATACGTTTGGCTGAAAGGGAACTTCTTTTTCCTTTTGTGTCTCTCCTTTGCGCTCATGCTCATGGCGGCCATGGCGCTTTGAATTGGCTCACTTATGTCAACTGTTTTACTTTTCATTCTCAATTTGTGTGGCAAGAAAATTCCAGTCAGGAATTTTCAACGGTAATAGCTGTAAGTCGAGCAAACGCGAGACCCAGTGTATTGCAAATGCTTGTTAGAACTGAGGTCCTAATTATGAGTTTGTCGGGCAGAAAAGGCCACATGCCAAACTCCCACAATCGGGTTACCACCTATGCGGCAGCCCTCCTGCAGCCCAGTTTCCATCGGCTGGCCCTGCGGGAAATGCACATCAACATTGATGCCGGCTCATAATAGAGCCGGTGGCAATGTTGTTGTGCTTGGGGTGTACCAGCACCCGTCGCGCAAATCACTGTCTGCAAAGTAGACAGTGATTTGCGTGATGGCTTCCCCCGAGGTCCCCAGCACCCTGCCTCTGCCAGCATTTACATGGCAGTGCAACTGGCATGTAAACACCAGCGGAGAGGGGTCGTAATCCCCAGGGCAACGCTGCTTGCATCGCTACCCTGACAGATAGAGCTAAAATCAAGGACTGGCTACAATCAAGGACTGGCTACAATCAAGGACTGGTTGAAAGTCGCTCTTGTGGTTTGGGGCACTTGACATCTGTGTTCTTTGATTAAGATGGGAAAAAGACGTGTTACACATTAACAACACTTAGCCTAAGTGATACAAGCATTGGATAAGCCAACCTTGGCAAGCTGTGTAATTGGTAATTTGTTTTTATTGTCTATGCCACAAAAAAGAAAACATGTGATCACCTAAACATACCTGCCATATGCCTGATTAAACATTTAAAATACATTCACTGATGTGGCTGGTTTACTAGTGATGTTTAACAAACCTTCCTTTTTTGTTATGCATCATCATCATCATCACCATCATCGCATCTAAACAAGCACTGAAATCGCAAGAAGCTACAATGTTAATAAAACAATTTATAACTTTAAAAAGGAGTTGGACAATAAATCACCCACTAATTGACTCTCACAGGGTATGCAAATCAAAACGTGTGAAGTTAATGTAAACATCACATACACTATAAAAGACACTTTAAACCGTCTTTCTCATGGAAGAGACAGGAACCATTTTTAGGCTATGTGAACAATGTGTATAGGCTTTCTGCAGTTTCTCAAAGTGAACGGAGCCAATGGGTAAAGTGGGCTAACCCATTTTTTCTGTAGTGGGTTGAAGCAAAATGTGTTTTTAACAGACCAATGGATGAAGCCCCCTGAGAAGAAACTCCATTTCCATGTATATTATGTATGATTTTCGAAAAATAATAGGCTGGCTAGACAGCTAAAGCTGTTTGAAAGGTCAGACCTTCAAACCTGGGATACGGGAAAGGAAACAGAAAGCCTGTTTCCATTTTCTGACATGTGCAGCCCATCCTCAGATTCAACGCATTGTTGCCAAAGCTTTTACAATTAGGACAATAATAAGTTGAAAAACTGACAGCTAGGGCCTCCACATAGTGGTTTAAAAATCGTTGGCAGATTCGCTAACTGAGTAACTGGCAAGTTTTAAAATAAAAGCATAAACTTTGCTGCTGTTTCACAGGGTCAACACTGCCAGACAGTAACCTTGGTTTGGTTGAGCCACACGTCCTTTGTTCCTTGACTGCAAAAGGGACTAAGAATTTGTTCTGGGTTTGGAAAAGGAGATCTGGTCAAGCAGGTTGCACTGTGCTTCTTGACAGCTGGGAAACACAGTGGCAATCTGTCATATCCTTTACCTGATCCAAGAATTCCTGCCTTGAAATCAGGGAACAGAGAAGGGCTCAGTGCTACCAAACCTAATTCCAGTCCCCCATGCCACGCTTATTTAATGGTGGTTTCTCTCAACTGAGTGATCACTCATAGAAGTGTGTGTGCTTTGAGTCTGGTGCACAGGAGGGAATATTATTTTAATATATGTGTAAATACTTAGGTATATTCATTTGCATGGCTTTCACCCCAGTTCAGATATTCCACGCTTCATTGTCAATTGAACTTGGAGAACTAAAATGACAAAGACAAATACATTTTTGTAATGCTACTGAATTTTTATATAAAACTGATGTTTAATTAATGTTCTTTTGCGTTTTTTCGATGTACATGATGTTCTTTATTATTCGTGTATATTTAGATAGCCTAGACACAGTGTTGAAATGCTTAGGTTGTAAGCTGTGCAGAGATAAATGTAAAATAAAACGAAATAAAGAGACATAAGGTTGAGAAAAATAGTGGTATGGTTTAAAAATTGTTTTCATTAGCTGAAACAGATGAGGGCAATGACTTTTTGGGGGGCCAGGAAAGTCAGAGGGGCTAAAGTGTTAGAACTGAGCTCTTGCACACCCACTTCTCCATGTCTTCAGATATATGACAAGCACACTCCATCACTGCGCAGTACTGCAGGGGAAACTGCAGCCAATGTAAGACGTTGTAGTCCACACCGCAGAGGGCACTGACTCTATGAAGGGAGCTAGACCCTACTGGCAACCACAAGCAAGGTCAGCTTTTGTAGTGTAGCACACTTTGGTGGGGTCCTGCCACCTATCACACACACACGGCCAGTGCACCTGAAACCAACTAGAAATGAGGATAAGGTACAGCTAAAGAAGGGCAACGTTTTGGCAACTTTCTGCATATGAGATAAATCTGCTTGATTTGTTTGTTACCCAGGTCTGGTCCATTGTTAGAAATGGGGTTTTTGGTTGGCAGTCAGGTTACCCTCTGTCCAAGCTACAACCCTCACTCTAGTCAGGGTAAGTCACACACAATCCAAAATTAGCCTGTGCCCACCCTCAGGTAGCTTGGCACGAGCAGTGAGGCTTAACTTAGAAGGCAATGTGTAAAGTATTTGTGCAATAAATCATACAATACCACCATATAGCACCACAAAAATACACCACACAGTGTTTAGAAAAATATATAATATTTATCAGGATAATTGTAGGTCAAAACGAATAAAGTTGCAATGTGAATTTGTAGAGATATCACTGAAAAGTGATATAAAGTGTCTTAAGTCTTTAAAAAGCAAACAAAGTCTCTTTCAAGCACAAAGTACCTGGTTTGGAGTGGAAAATCTCCTCAGAGGGCCACAGGAGAAGAGATACGTGGAAAAATGGTGTGTGCGTTGATTTCTCCCCAGCACACACGGACTTGCGTCGTTATTTTCCACGCGGGGAAGTCGTGCGTCGTTTTCCGGCAAGCGGACAGTCTCTTTCTGTGGATCGCGGGGATTACCAGATGTCCCGGGTCTGTGCGTGGATTTTCCTGATTGTTTTCTGGCTGCGCGTCGTTCTGCGGGGCTGCGCGGCGAAGTTTCGCTCTGACGGCAGGCGTCGCGTCGATTTCTCCTCTGGAGGTCGGTCGGCGTTGTCCTTGCGAGGCCGTGCGTCGAAGTTCCGGTCGTCCCGAAGGTGTCGCGTCGATCAGCGTCGGTGTGCGGCGTTTTTCTCGCCGCGAAACAAGCTGTACGTCGAAAATTTCGGCGCACGGAGCGTCCAAGTGAAAAAGAGAAGTCTTTTTGGTCCTGAGACTTCAGGGAACAGGAGGCAAGCTCTATCCAAGCCCTTGGAAAGCACTTTCACAGCCAGACAAGAGTTCAGCAAGGCAGCAGGCCAACAGCAAGGCAGCAGTCCTTTGTAGAAAGCAGACAGGTGAGTCCTTTGAGCAGCCAGGCAGTTCTTCTTGGCAGGATGTAGTTTCTGGTTCAGGTTTCTTCTCCAGCAAGTGTCTGATGAGGTAGGGCAGAGGCCCTGTTTTATACCCAAATGTGCCTTTGAAGTGGGGGAGACTTCAAAGAGTGGCTAAGAAGTGCACCAGGTCCCCTTTCAGTCCAATCCTGTCTGCCAGGGTCCCAGTAGGGGGTGTGGCAGTCCTTTGTGTGAGAGCAGGCCCTCCACCCTCCCAGCCCAGGAAGACCCATTCAAAATGCAGATGTATGCAAGTGAGGCTGAGTACCCTGTGTTTGGGGTGTGTCTGAGTGAATGCACAAGGAGCTGTCAACTAAGCCCAGCCAGACGTGGATTGTAAGGCACAGAAAGATTTAAGTGCAAAGAAATGCTCACTTTCTAAAAGTGGCATTTCTAGAATAGTAATATTAAATCCAACTTCACCAGTCAGCAGGATTTTGTATTACCATTCTGGCCATACTAAATATGACCTTCCTACTCCTTTCAGATCAGCAGCTACCACACCAATACTGTATGAGGGCAGCCCCAATGTTAGCCTATGAAGGGAGCAGGCCTCACAGTAGTGCAAAAACGAAATTAGGAGTTTTACACTACCAGGACATGTAAACTACACAGGCACATGTCCTGCCTTTCACCCACACCGCACCCTGCTCTAGGGGTTACCTAGGGCACACATTAGCGGTGACTTATATGTGGAGAATGGGGAGGTATATAACCTTGGCAAGTACTTTTAAATGCCAAGTCGAGGTGACAGTGAAACTGCACCCCCAGGCCTTGCAATGGCAGGCCTGAGACAAGGTAAAGGGCTACTTAAGTGGGTGGCACAACCAGTGCTGCAGGCCCACTAGTAGCATTTAATCTACAGGCCCTAGGCACATATAGTGCACATTACTAGGGACTTATAAGTAAATTAAATAGTCCAATCAGGTATGATCCAAGGTTACCATGTTTAAAGGGAGAGAGCATATGCACTTTAGCACTGGTTAGCAATGATAAAGTGCGCAGAGTCTAAAAGCCAGCAAAACAGTGTCCAAAAAGTGGAGGGAGGCAGGCAAAAAGTTAGGGGTGACCACCCTAAGGCTGTCAGGTCTAACATCCATCATTTCTGCCTTTGACTTCTTAGGTTATTAGATGTATACTGTCCTTGTTAGGGTCGAGCCTGCATTGCATGCGCCTGCGCATGCATTTCGCTTGCGAGGCACTTTAGTAGTTAGAAAAGGGCTCGGAGCCCCGTCCATGTCACGTCAGTGTCTTTCATTGATTCGTGGGCTTGATGTTAAAATCTGCTTGCTTTCATTAGTGGAAGGCACGCATACGTCATGCCTTTTCCGGTGGTTAGCCCTCCTTGAGCGCAGCGACCAAGTACTGAAAACATGCGAGGCTCGCTGTTTTGTGTCCGGTTTGTGGACTACTTTTGATCTTTTTTCGCAGCGCAATCTCGCTTGGCAGAAGTTAAGAGCTTTCCATGACATCAACCCTGTTACATAGTTAATTGCACTTTTGCCGGTTACGTAGATAATTGCACTTTTGCCAATAGGTTTCACTACGAGTGAACCGTAGCAGCGCGATCGTGCTCTTTTTTTCCATTTAATGTGGCAAGAAAAGTCCGGTTGGGAGTTTACAACTGCTAATAGCTCTAACTCGGAGAAATGCGAGACCCGTTGCATTGCAAATGCTTGTTCTAATTTCTGCCATATACTCCTTCTAAAAGGAGAGTTCCCTTAATTCTTGTCCCTTCATATGTTGCGTTCCTCTTCTGCCCCATCTCTTTTCACCCAGTCACTCCTGGTCCAGTTACATCATCCAAAGGGTCCCTTTCATTAAAACTGCTGTCCTTTACTCATACCAACTTCCTATCATTCAGAAGATGGATTAGTCATCCTTTCTCAGAAGGTGCTGCTAGGGATACAGATTATCACATTAACACTTGAAACGGAAGTTACGAATATCATTTTTAGGTATTTAATATTGTTTTTTGTTAAGTAACGTAAATAATATTGCTTTTTTTTATATTGTTGTAAATAATATCGTTTTTACTTAGTTTGGTACATTTTAGTTATTTTAATATTATAAGTTATTAGTACTATAATAATATTTGTGTTTAATTAGTTTCAGTATATTTTGTATATGTTATTATGAAATGTAATCTTTAAGTTCAAGCACATTTTATTACCATTTTCAACAACTGCTTTACAATATAAATTGAAAAGTAATTTTTAAAAACTTAGAAAGAAAATTGTTAGTTTTATAGTAGGCTGTAGGGTTTTTAGGGGATTACAGTGGGAGGTTTTTTAATATAAAATTATTATTTTTTCATTTATAATTATGTTTATGTAAGCTATTTATTTAATTGAGTATTAGTAAATTAAATTAATTAATTGATTAATGTGTTGTTGACTTTTACTTCATTAAATGTTTAATAAATGTATTATTCTGTAAATATAGTAATTCATTTAATAATTACTTATTGTCTTATTTTGATTGTTTTCCTTAACCTTAATGTACCAAAAATTTATGATTTTTCATTTGATCATTTTTCCATTCAGTTTTAGTTGGGTGGGAAATCATCATAATTTATTGATATTTCGAAAAAAAAAATCCATAATCAAACAACAACTATTAATAAAACGTCTAAAAACAAACTGAAAACAGAGATAAAAACTGTAATAAATATCTATAAAAGCCCATACACCAAAATCAATCAAGGGGGTAAAATCACAACAGGGGCATTCGCAGGCTAACTTTGTATGGATTTTAACACTTTAATTCTAGTTATCCATGCTGCATGCAAAGATTTGGAGACAACCACTACTACAAGGGAGGTGCTGCCACTTTTACATATTCTTTATGCCTCTCCTCTTGTCAATAAACAGAAAGATCTGCACATGTAGACAATCCATTTAGACCTTAGTTTTGCATACAAGGGACAGAAGAACAGCACTTGCTCTTTTTTTTTGCAGGTAGTTTGGCAGCAGGGACAACAGTCAGGTTCCAGTTTTGCCTTCCTCCACTTTGAAGTGAAGGCTGCTACAAACACCCAAATCTAAAATGTAGGTATAAGTTTGTGCCAAAGCCGAGCGCATAAAGTCCAAGAATTCTTCACTCTTACACATTGACTTATGGAGGAAGAATGCACTTGTCAAACTCCCTGCCGTTTGATAGTGTTCTCTAAGGTGGCTGCCTTTCTCTTGCACCATCTTTTTTATACAATGGCATCCTCTTCCCAGATGGTCTGGGGCTCAATCCAAGATTTTCCTAGGCCCGCATCAAGCCAGGATTTTTGGAGCACCCTTAACCAATCCACTCTACTTACCCATTGCCTGCAATAATATCCCTCAAACCCTCCTTAAGATGGCACAATTCCTCTGTACTCCATACTCGGATCCAATACAACAAGGGTTTAAGCAAGAGCACGGTCTCCGACTCATGGATTCCTATGTGGATGGGAACCAGTGGAGTGCCCTTCTTTAATTTTAACATACCCCTAAGGAAGTTATTTTCTGCTGTACACAGGAGACTGGTGTTGGAATAACCCCATAGTTCCGACCCATAAAGTGCTTCTCCCCACTGACTTGCATCTTATAAACTTCTTCTGCTAGATGGGCAGGAAACCAAGACAATTTTTGGGCAAATTTTTGTATGGCATCCACCCGATGTTTCACAATGAGGGAACTTTTAGTTATCTGCGGGTTCCATGATCCTATTTCATCTAACCTGATGCCCAGATAATCAAACTCCTATACCCTTCCCAGTTCCTCACCAGAAACCCTAATAACTAAGCCAAAACTCCCAGTGATAAACACATGCTGCATAACTAATCATAAACAATTTAAAAAAAGAAATACAAAGAAACACTATGGGGGTCATTTCGACCCTGACGGACGGCGGTGAAGCGGTGGTAAGACCGCCAACAGGCTGGCGGTCTAAAAAATGAGATTTTGACCATGGCGGTTACCGCCATGGGCAACCGCCACTTCACCGTTCTGCCCGCCAGGGCGGAGACGACTGCCGGGCTGGATACCTGGGTCTCCAGCCCGGCGGTCGTCACTATACCGCCGGCGGTATCACAACCCGCCTGATCCGGCTTACCGCCATGGATTTCATGCGATTTGGGACCGCCATGAAATCCATGGCGGTAAGCTCTTTCAGTGCCAGGGAATCCCTTCCCTGGCACTGATAGGGGTCACCCCCACCCCCCACCCCCACCCTGACTCCCTCCCCTACCCCCCCACCACCCCTGCCACCCCCCAAAGGTGGCAGGACCCCCCTCCCCACCCCGATCCCCAACATTTCTACACACATACATGCACGCAGGCATACACGCTCTCATTCACATACACACAACACCCCCGCATTCATGCACGCACTCATTCACATACACACAACACCCCCGCATTCATGCACGCACTCATTCACATACACACAACAACCCTGCATTCATGCATGCACTCATTCACATACACACAACACCCCCGCATTCATGCACGCACTCACACGCCCCCTCAACATACACACACCCCCATGCATGCACACAACACCCCCCTCCCCCCTTCCCTAACGGACGATCACCTTACCTGTTCCGGTGATCCTCCGGGAGGGAACAGGACCCATGGGGGCAGCTCCGCCGACACCGCCACGCCAACAGAACACTGCCACAGCGAATCACAGGACGTGATTCGCAGGGCGGTGTTCTGTTGGCGTGGAGGTGGAGCTACCTCCACTTTCCCGCCTGTCGCCAGTATGGCTGTTGGCGGCTCTCCGTCCGTAAAAGGACGGAGTGCTGCCAACGGTCATAATGGCCCGTGCGGAAGCCCGCCAGCACTGGCGGTCTTCCGTACGGCGGTCCCTCGGCGGTCTTCGGAAAAGACCGCTGCGGTCGTAATGACCACCTATATCATCACCATACAATGAAAAGTGATGTCTCATGCTTCAATATTTCCATGTTTTGAGTAAAGAATTTCAACTATAACAAACACAAATGTTTGTTTGAACCATTTTTGTGACATTACAAAATTAATTTGCAATATTAAAAATAATTTGGTTTAGATTGATTAGTTGAGCACTCCGGATATTGTTAGTATTAATATTCTACTGTATGTGGTTGTGTCTCCGTGGCATCTCTCGCAATCATACCCTTGCAGCAGGGTGCTGTCTGCAGTAGCGCTTAAGTGTTTTTGACTTTAACCACTTCAGTAGGTGGGCCTATGCATATGGTATAATTCCACTGCTGGCCTTTTTGTATTAGTCCCAGTGACAACTGCTGATCTTTAAAGGTGTTGGGCCTAATGTGTGGCTCAAATTCCAGTAAGCGATTGTGACATCTGGTCAGAGAGCTTGCAGAGGCGAGGTACACTTGTTTACCCTCAGCCTACATCTCTTAATCGGTCTCATTAACTCCCTCTTCTTCACACTTAAATCTCAATTTTATTTAATCTGATTGACTCAGTTCCACTTGCTCACTCAGCCTCACTCTTATCTACTCAGTCTCATTGATTCTCACTCATGCCTACTCATTCTGACCTACTCAGTCTCACTCTTTCTCTCTCATTCCGACTTATTCAGTCTCACTCATTCTTACTCATCCCATTCATTCTGACTCAGTCCCATTCAATCACTCTCACTTGTACTCATTCAGTCCCACTCACTTAGTCCCACTCTGATTCACTCAATTGCACTCTAATTTACTCAGTCCCACTGATTCCAAATCACTTTCACTCTGACTTACTCACTCTGAGACTCAGTCATTGACTCAGTGACTGATTTAATACCACTTTTAGTCACTCAATATCACTCTGACTCAGGCTGAATCTAGCTCACTCAGTCTCACTCCTTCTCAATCTCTCTTGTTCTAACTCAGTCTAACTTAGGCCCACACCCTCTCAGTCAATCACATTCTGCACTTACCCCCAGTGCCTAATTTGTAAATAAAGAGGTGCCGGTGCTCAAAGCCCTTCTCTTAAACACGAAGCTGATGTAATTAAATCTACCAGCACTGAATACTGAGGCAGCGTAATCCTGAAGCCATCTCTGGCCTCTTCACTCCATTTACGGCCACCCCTGCCCCTTCAGCTCATCCTGCAACTTTCTACTTTCTCCCTTTATGACGGTTTTTAGTTTTTCCTTCTTCCTTCTTTCCCATATGCGTCTTTTGCTCACAGCAAATGCTTGAGGCATAAGAATAAGCCCCACCCCTCACAAATAAGTGCTGGTGCTCAGCACCGGAAACAACAAGCACAAATTAAGCACTGCTTACCCCTCCTAACAATGACGTGCACCCCAGTAACCTGGTCAATGATTATAAATTAGGGACATGCATCCAAATCCCACTCATTCTTCCTAACAATGATGAGCACACCAGTGACTTGGTCATTTCATTCATGCAAGAAGGCACTTCATTCATAAAGAAGGCGCTAGTTACACCTCTATTGAAAAAACCTCAGGCCGATGTCAAATAACCCAGTAACTATTGCCCTATTTCTCTGCTTCCATACCGGACAAGATTCTAGAAAAGTATGTCAGTAAAATACTGGTGGGCTTTTTGGAACGTAATAATTTATTAGTACCAGAGCAAATGGGCTTTAGATTAGCCCCTGGCATAGAGGCAGCATAAGTCATGGCGATGGATGAACTGAGGATGAGAGTTGACAGTGGACAGATAGCAGTTTTGATCTTATTAGATCTATTGACTGCTTTTGAAACCATCAACCATTGACTCTCACTCAACAGATTAAAGGAGATGGGGTAGACGGCACCTTCCTGAATTGGATTGATTCCGATCCATCTAGGAGATTTCAAGCAATATCTCTCCATCCATTTAAGTTAGAGTTCAAAGAAATCTTACATGGGGTACGGCAGGGATCTTCTTTAAGCCCCATTCTTTTTAATGTTTACCTTCATCCACTGCCAACAATGATTATATCTTTTGGGCTGTCATTTATAAACTATGCAGATGACACCCAATTAATACTTTAATTAAATAATAATTATGTCACTCAGCTAACCAAGATGGCTAACTAGCTAAGCAGGAATACACCTAAATTTAACTGAAATAAAACTGAATTTCTCTGCTGTTTTGCCTGGCAAAGTACTTTATCATCTTCTGAGCAATATTTGGCCTTGGACAAATGACACAGGTTTGCTAAGCCCGGTCAGTTCAAAATTTATGAGTTTAGATTGATAAAAAGCTCTCTATGGAAGCTCATGTCAACAAAGCTGTAGCTACTTGCCATTGACTTAAAAGAAATCTAAGAATAGTTGCCCCTCTCTTCCACAGCCAGCCAGAAAATTGGTAGTGCAGTGTATAATATTAATATTATAATAATATAATATTAAGCAGACTCAGTTATTGTATCACTCTTCTGCTGGAATCTCCAGTCTAGTTGTTTAAAAGACTCTACATGTTACAAGTGATGGCTGTTAAATTAGCATGGAATAAATCAAGATTTGATTCTACATCAGGTACTCTAAAACAGCTTCAATTGTTACCTGTTAAGGAAAGATGTATCTATAAGGTTGTGTGTATAGTTCACAAAGTCTTAAATAGAACTGGACCTAGACCATTGCAAAATAAATTCTGCCACTATAAGCCTCTAAGGTCCCTAAGATGGTCATCAGCGAATCTTGTTTGTGTGCCCAGGTTTAAAAACACAAGACTTGGTGGGAGATCTTTTCAAGTCATGGCAGTGCAATTTTGGAACAAACTGCCTAATTCCCTGAGAGCGACTGGAAATTTGCTGAGTTTCAGGAGGAATCTGAAGATGTGACTTTTCCCGAAATAGAATGGGTAGATTACAGCTCCTCTGTCTGCAAATATTGAGAGGCTCCTGCGTAGATTGATGATGTGATAGCACCAAGATACCTGTTGGGTGAAAGTTGCGCTTTATAAATGACTAATAGTAATAATGCACTCACTCACTCTGTAGGAATTGTCCTTTCCAAATGCATCCAAAGAAGACTCCCTAGTGTTGAAGAACACTTTTTAAAAAGCACACACAATGTAAGCTAAGTCATTGTGACCTGATGTAGCATAACTTAACACTAGTAGTCACTGCAGTGTTAAAATGTACTTTGTTAACGTAGAATCTGCATACGAGTCCTAGTTTGGTAACACCATCTAGTCCAAGGCTATGAGGATGAGGCAGATTCCATTGCAGAGTGGCGAGGTTATTTGGACCAACTCAGATAGGAGCCTGGAATTTGGAGAGGACCATCAAGGGTGCCCGAGAGTTGGCAAAGATGAGAGGGTAAAGGTCAATGGCATCCTTTAGGAGTTAAAATTCTGTGGGACCCTCACTATGTACCCTCTCTGAAGGACAGGCAGAACTAGAAAGTGAGCTGATGCTTCCTCGTGACACACTCGCCTCACAACCTCTGTGGTTAATGAAGCATGAGCAGAAACATCTGCCAAGCAGCTTCTGGAAACCTGGGGCCAACAGCATATGCCAGGGAGACCTACAGCACCTAAAACAAACCAGTATTGTATGAACATATTTCATCTGCTACATATAAATCCCTTAAAGGGTGTCTTTAGGTTACAGGAGTCAGTCACCCCCATGTCACACCACTGGATTTTAACAGTCTCAAAATAAGAGTGAACATACTCAGTGCTTGCCTTTGTGCAGCCAAATCCAGTCAATAGCAACATACTGTGAATAAAGGGAAATACAACATTTTGGACTGAGAATTGTGGCTCAGCCATGCATTTTTATGAATGTGCATTTTAAATAAGCCTCAAGCTTAGAGGGACATATCATATCTGTCATCTCAACCCATGGCCCAAGCCTTAATCTAACTTGACTTTGTGTAAAGCTTTTTTATTTTGCTGGATGTTTAACTCCTTGTGTCCTGGGTCTCTGTATTAAAAGACTGTTCATGATCTGGCGACCACCTGCGTCAGATTTAATTCTTAAGTGCCCCCATGCCAGTGAATGTCTTTGATGCTCAGTCATACTCTCTCTTCCTGTCATTCATTCTCACACGCTCTGACTCCTTTCACTGCCTCTCACCTTCGCTGACACACACAGACATGACCAAACTACACACACACTATCTCACAGACGCACTCATCCACAGACACTCACTCTTAGGCAGAGAACATTTCTTTTTACTTGCCTTACTGCCTGTGTAGGTCCCATTTGGACCCCTGCTCCTTTCTGCTTTCGGAGCTGAGGCATGAAACTGAAACCACAAGTCTGTTGCAGGTACCAAGTTTCAGTCTACATGTTCATCCCGCCCTGCCCCATCTCTACGACGAGTTGGGAAAAGGAGGGATGACACTCTCTCAGTTGACACAAGAACTGCAGAGGTGTGTATCCACGGCGACTAGGGCATCCATAGCTACCTTTAGCTGTGACGCTTCAGTATGGCACATATGTGGGCCCTGAGGCTGGGTTGGGATTTCGCCAGCCCTGGTAATCTCTCTCTGACGCCTGATGCAGGCGCCCTTGTGCTCCCGCGCCAGCAATCAGGCAGAGAATGGTGCTGGATCCGAAGTACGTGAGCATGTTTTTATTATACAAGGATTGAATAATAGATCATTGGTCACTCTTTGTTTAGTAAAAACGGGCCAGAATAAAAGGTGGGCATAGGACTGGAGGCAATAAAGAGGATCCACCATTGGGTAGTCCACGGATGGGACAGGATGAAGGTTTTAGTGGCAGAAAATGGGGTTGTTATGGAGCAACATCAGCAAATTTGCCAGCTCACAGTTGACAATGGACTATGAACTGGCAACATTGTCAAGACATTATCCTGCAATTCCCAAGTAAATCCCGCCCAGATCCTGCCCAGCTTCTTAAGTGAAGGGGCCCCATTTCTTTCAGACACGTTGAATCATCATATTCAAATCTGTCCCTACTGTTCTTTTAATCTTACCTACAAACACCTCCATTAAAATACTATATCTAATAGGTGATTTGTAAGGTAATTTTATATTATATTTTCCACCTTTCAACTGGATCCCTTGTTTTATCCAGGAAGATAAAATTTCAGCACTCCCTCAGAGTTCATTTAACACCAATGTTGAGTCCGCCCAGGTAGTACTGTCTTACCTGGATGGGGCTAGGTGGTCATATGATGAAGCATGACACTATAACGTGTGTGAGACCACCAAGTCCGTAAAGGGAGCTCCCTCACACACCCAACTGCCCCTTTCTTGTCTGTGAAGGCGATCGCCTAACTGGCGTACTCTTAGCCTAAATAGGCTACGAGGGGCCTGTCCTTGCCATCCCCCACACACCTTGTGTGCTAGTTCCTTGGGTTCGGGAGTTAGTATGGGGTTAAAATATTACCAACACTCTCTTTTTGTGTTCTAACACCCCTGGCTTTAGCCAAAGCAAGTTCAGCCACACAGGGTCTCGTTCACAAGAGTCTGATGCATCAGCTCTGATGCATCAGATTTCATGCACTGCCATGAGCCCCTCTAACAACGCCATGGTAGCACTATAATTACTATACACAGCTCCATGGAGCACGGTGTTCACAGATGCGTCAGAAATTCTAGCCCAGCTGTGGTGCTAAAGTCATTCATTGCTAGACTAATATACAAAAAATGACACTACTCCAGCAATGCATTAAAGGCTCTCATTTTAAGAAGCCTTGCATCAGGTTAATGCCTGCTCTGAGCAGGTGTTCAATTTTTGAGCAGTGAAGGCTCCTAAAGGCGCATTGAAATCTTGTAGATTTCACTGTGCCAGTTCTGCGTGGCTTCTAATAGGGGAACCCATACCTTGCATGCATTATACCTGGCGCACGTATAATGTGGTGCAAGGCTTTACAAACTGGTGCAGTGGTCTCATTGCGCCAGCTTGTAAATGTGGCACACTGTAGTGGACTGCTTAGCGTCACAGCAACTTTAAAAGTGTTATACTGATATGGTGCAAGAGGCTTGTAAATAAGTCCCTCAATTTCATAGAGTTGTCGTATGGCTCCGCACCATTCAATGACTGCGGCAGAGCCGGAGACACCCGTAGTCTGGCAATACGGAGCCGGGCTGAGACAATGATTATAGACAGCAGTTTTCTTCGTCTCTAGTCATATTCAATTCTACATCCCATCATTAGCTCGTAAGGGGTAAAGAATATAACATCCCCAAAGCATGAGGTAACTACCCAGGTCACCCCATACTAAAATTTATAAACAGTAATAAAGTAAAGACACTCTGTCCAAGCAAGAACCACAATCCTAGTCAGGGTAAGTCACCAACATACCCTAAATTAACCTGTGCTCACCACCGGTAGCTTGGCACAGAGCAGTCAGGCTTAAATTAAAAGGCAATGTGTTAAGTATTTGTGCAACACTTCAACCAGTCAAAACATTGAAAACACCACACAAAAAGATAAAAAAGATACCACACATAGTTAGAACAATAGAGCTTAATTTAATAAAAAGAGAAAGATCAAGACAACACAAATCCAATAAGTAGAATTTGAGATACAAATGTTAACGAATAAACTGTGAAATAGCACTTAAAAAAAGAAGTGCTAACAGGGGATATCTTGTCATGCCAGACGGCCAAAAGTTCAGGCTGACAGCAATGGAGCATGGGCCAGCTTCAGGGACCCAATGAGGCCAGTTGAACAAAAGTACCTTAATCCTAGTTGTGTCAATGTGGAGGATGCAGGGAGCAGGCTGAAGTGGTGTGTAGGTGTTGATCCCTGCAGTGAAGGTGATGCATTGATCCTTCCCACACAGTAGCGAAGATGTGTTGCTTTTCTCCACTTAATAGTGGAGATGTGTCGGGTCTAAAATGGGGCGGTTCTGGTGGCAGTGCGCTGAGGTCAGTCCTCTCTTTAAAGGTGATGCATCAACTCCAATCTATGCAAGGGGGCCGATGCACCGGTTCCAATCCGATGCACCAGTCTTTAACCGTTAAGAAGCAACAATGCGTCAGTTCTGACTGGAGCTTCACTTTATATATACTTGCAAGTGACTGGGACTGGATTGGCACCACTTGGCCAGGCAGGACTCACAGTTGGCAGAGTCCATGTGTTGTACCAGGTGAGTTGGAGTTGTTTTGTCCCTGAGATGTCAGAAAACAGGAGGCTACCCAGCAAACACTTGCAGTCACTGTGGTTCTGAGTTGTTGGAGAGATGTAGGACCAGTCATTCTCACTACCAGGCAAGGAGGGCAGCAGGCCAGCAAAGCAGGAGTGCAGCAGAGTAGCAGTCCAGCTGAGGGGCTGTCCTTGCATTAGCACAGCAGTCCTTCTTACTGGCAGAATATCCACAGGTCCAGAAGTGTACTGAAGTGGTGCTGTCAGGGGTCCAGTACTTATACCCTGTTGTGCCTTTGAAGTGGGAAGACTATCAAGGGAGGCCTTTGAAGTGCACAGAGTCCCTGCCCTTCCTGTCCTGGTTCCAGACTCAATACAGGGGAGGATGCAGTCCTTAATGTGGTGACAGGACACAGCCTATTCAAATGAAAGTATCAGCTGCTTTCCCCCCATCCTGCCCAGGATGGCCTGTCAGGCTGTGTATGGCCCACCAGTCACCCCTAAGCTCCCTTTGTGTGTGCCTGTCTAGAGGGAATGCACAAAGGACAGCTGTCACCCTCCCCAGGTGCTTATTCAGAGACAGACAAAAGGCTATTTTAAGAAAATGGCATTTTCAGAGTTACAATTTAAAATCTGATGTCACCATAAATTGTGATTTTAAATTGTGATTCCAGAGACATGGAATATGGGGGTCCCATCTCTTTCCAATTGCAAATTACACTTATAAAGAGTAGTAAGTTAA
This sequence comes from Pleurodeles waltl, assembly GCF_031143425.1. Lineage (NCBI taxonomy): Eukaryota > Metazoa > Chordata > Amphibia > Caudata > Salamandridae > Pleurodeles > Pleurodeles waltl. The sequence goes on from NC_090448.1 coordinate 1,132,169,294, forward strand.
TCCCAATGTTATCATATTGGAGAGATAGGCCTTGAAGTAGTGAAAAATGAATTTAAGAATTTCTTTACCACTAAGACATGTGAACCTTAAAAGCATATATCCTACTTTGTACATGGACTGCACTCCACTCCACCCTCTAGCTTTCCAGGGACTACTTTATGGTTGACTTATATGCAATAAAAAGGATGATTTGGGCTAGGCAAGAGGGTTAACTTACCAGGTCAACATAGCAGTTTAAAACTGCACATAGGCTCTTTCAATGGCAGGCCTGAAACAGGTTTGAAGGGCTACTCAAGTGGGTGGCAGGCCCATTAATAGCATTAAATTTACATGTCCTGGACACAGGTGGTACACTTTACTAAAGACTTATAAGTCAATTAGAAATGCCAATTGTAGATAAGCCAACGTTACTGTGTTTGAAGCTGAGAGCACATGCACATTAGCACTGGCTAGCAGTGGTAAAATGCCCGGAGTCCTAAAGCCATCAAAAACAAAGTCAGCAAAACACAAGGCCTGAAGACAAAAAATCAGGGAAACCATGCCAAGGGTGCCAGGTCTACCACAAATCCATTCTCTTCTAGTCTCAGAATGAGCGGAAGCTGTTTTTAAGGCTCTTGCAGCTAGGACAGAAAAGGCTCTGCCTCCTCTGATCACCAGTTTAAATCTAGGCACATGCAACAGTTTGGTGTTTGTTGATCTTAATGTTCTCTGATTAGTGTAGTGGGTAGCTCTGTCTCAGGGATACTTCGGGTCAGTCTGATGGAAAGCTCTAAGAACTATAATCAAAGATTTACCCAAAATATGCTTCTGCAATGGCAACCAAAGCAGTTCTCTCAGGCAATTCGAGTCCCTACATAGTAACGTGAGCACCAGTCTTGCTATCATATTTTGTTCTACCTGTAGTTTATTTATAAGGTAGTTGGGTAACCCTAAAGAGACACTGGTGCAGGGGTGGCTCCTCCAGAAAGGTGGAGGAGCGTCGCCCCCGCCAACAGTGGCAGCTGCAAACCTTTTACCAAAAAACGATCATAAATTGCGTTTATGATCGTTTTTTGGGAAAACGGGCGGAGCCACGGGGGTGATGAGCAATGAGGGGGAGTACCCCTTCAGGGTGCCTGAGATGGCTGGCCAAACACACATGCGCACAGGGCTCTCTCTAGTCCAACAACACAGTTGCTGGATGGAGAGAGCCTACACAGGCTCCCACGCTGCTCTGAGCAGCGTCAGGATTGGCGCAGGGCAGGCTGGGAGCATGTGCCTGCCTGCAGCGAGGCGACGGAGGGGCGGAGCAGCGCGCGGCGGTAAGGAAAGTGTTTTAATTTTTTTTTTTTTACTTAATGTAATTTCCCCCCCTGCTTGCAGCCCCACCCCTTCTGCTTTGCACGAGCTGCAACTGGACTGTTGCATAATCCAGCCTAGAAGTGATCAATGCATGAACCACTGAATTCCGGTCCTCAAAAGGCAAAAAGTGTAAACATTTCTTCACTGATTTTATAAGGGAGAAATAGGTACCTACCACTGCCAAAATTTGAGAAAGGATGGAAAGGTCTGAATCAAACTTCATCCCCCATTTCCCGGTCACCAGCGGGAGGAGAAGGTTTAGTAAATCCATCTGGCCACCAATCTGCAGCAGAGAACATGCTATTTCTTCCAAACTGAAGAATTTCCGTTTTATTGGTATTAAAGTTTGAAGTTGGTTTTCATCCAGATAATGACTTGGTTGAGGCACTTTAAAAAATAAAATTAAGTTCTGACCATAGAGAGTTTGTGACTAAGGATGGTATCAGTTGGGTGTCATCCACATAAGAAATGACTGTAATTCCAAAAGGTTCAATAAGGGAGACCAATGGGTTACACAGACATTGAACAAAGATGGTCTCGAGGAGCCCTGCGGACCCTGTGTCTGAGCATCCTGCCGCTAGAACTAAAGAGTTCTAACCTGACTCCCTGTTTCCTACTTCGGAGAAAAGACTGAAACCATGAAAAGTGTGAATAGAGTATATGAAAATAGGAAGGGGCCAGGAAAATAAAACAAATTAAAACATGAAAAGGAAAAATAAAGATCCTTAGATATGAAGTCGCTTTCGGGATATGACATGATCTTCCTTCCTCCACCATAGCATTCCAATAAAACACTCCAGGTAAGTCCTGTTTACGTCACCTTCGATGTTTCTTCTTTATTCAATGTTAGTATTAAAAATTAATCGCACATACCAAAGGCACTTGACTTCATAAATAAAGTGAGCTGAAACACATGACAAAGTGGGCGTAGCTCTTTGAAGTATGGGTCGTGAGTGTATATAATTAGAAGAACTGACGTTATGTCAACATCCAGATTTCTCTTTGAAACCCCTGCACGCATTCAGGTTCAATAGATGTGTAAATATGTCAACCTGTTTTCATGCAAGTAAAGTAAGTCCATGACGCAAAGGCAAATTGTTAGGCCGGGGTTGCTTTAAAACCAATACTTCACAGAACTGTAACAAAAAACTTGTTATTAAACCAAATTATGTCAGTCATTTTATTTTACATAACTGAGCTCCTTACAACATGTTTGAACGGTACAGTAGCTGTAACGTCGAGTCCGAAGTGGTTGACAATTTTCAACAAGAGCCATAGACTTCATGTATAACGTTTGCATTTTTATCATTCAACAAAATAATCTCCCCCAGGCTGGCACCTCACTTCAAAATCTCACCATACAAGAAACAAGCATTTGCAATGCAATAGGTCTCACGTTTCTTGAGTTAGAGCTATTGGCGTTGTAAATGCATAACTGGACTTTTCTTGCCACATCAATTGGTCAGCCCTGCCGCATAATTTGGTCCTCTCTGCCACATAATTTCAGTAATTCAGTAGCAATGTTTCTAGTTGAATTGCTAAAAAAATAAATTTTTAGATCGCAACTTTGATCTTTGAGATGCTACAGTGCACTTCCTTTCCATTCTCAAGTCATTTCCGATTTGGGAAGGTTGAAGAAAGTTTAAGCAACAGAAGTCAGACTATGCAAGAAAATAATTAGAACAGTCGAAATAAGCAAGGTGGACACAGATTTTAGTGGTACATCCGGTAGATTGTGAACCATCAATAGCGAGGCGGAACATATTTCATGAAGTTAATTGCTTGCTGCTGACATCTGTGTCCCCTAATCTAATTCCCAGCCTTTCAAAAACAATAAATGTAGTACCATTCAAATGTGTAATACTAATATTCACAGCGCCGAGAGGAAGCTGAAGTGTGGCATGAAATGTTACACAAAAAATAGATATTATTATTCATGGAACAAGTCACCAGATTTTGACTATCAAGAAAGACAGTGTATGTTTTCCACAAGGTGAATACCAGGGTGTTCATTAGATAACATGGGCAGGACCCATCTCAAAGCAGCACAAAGCACACTGAAGGTTAAGTCATAAGTGCCATCCTGTGGATGGGCACGTGAAGGCGACATAGTTTGGTTAGTAAAATGGGAGGGGGTGAGCTTCAGATTTCCCAACAATCACGCTGGCACATAATGTTAAAATACATTAAAGGCCAAGCAGGGTGCACAAGAGGAGCTTAAGGGGCAGTGGAAAGAGAGAGAAATACGGATTGGTAGGGGTAGTAAGTGAGAGGGAAAAAAATATTTTTCGAAATCACCATTATTGAAGTCTTTCCAAACCGAGAGGGAGTGTGAGTGCATGTGTCTTTTCTATGTGTGCAAAGATTCCTGGTGAAATCCGACAGACACAGCACCCTACACAACTGAAAGCACCCACACCCAAATATTTATCACATAATACATTTATTAAAAGGTTGGAACACCCCAAACCCCCCTTCCCACCCCAGAAGCTATGTCTCTGGCACAGGAACAGGCAGTTGGTCCCTCCTGCAGAGACCTAAGGATACAGAAAGGGTTAAGAGCACACATGGCTGGTGCCACCCAGTTCCTTCTAGAACCAGGACATGTACTAAACCTACAACGTGAAAGCAAAACACAAGCCAGGTTACTGTTCTAAAGAGTCAAAGGAGAAGTTTAAGATATGTTTCATGCTTACAAAAGGATGCATTGGTCATATTCGGTGTCTGCCATATGTGACAGACCATCTGGCTTTGTCATGCCCACCATACAGCAACAGCACCAAAGCCATGCAAGTGGCAACTCCACACACACTAGCACCACTCGGGGAATGTTAGCTTAAACACGCCATGCATTCAAGCGCCCAACATTGCAGCATTGCTGTTTACCTTCTGTCTCTAAAACACACTGCACAGGTCAGCTAGGGACAGTCACCGTACAGTACAAAAAAAACATGCAAAGACCAATCGCTACACATAAGCAGCAGTGTCAGATCCACTCGGGAATGTTAGCTTAAACGCACCATGGAATGTTAGCTTAAACGCACCATGCCTTCAAGCACCCAACATCGCAGCATTGCTATTTATCTGCAGCCTCAGCATCAGAACCACTGGGGGAATGTTAGCTTAAACACACCATGCCTTCAAGCGCCCAACTTCACAGCAGTGCTATTTACCTGCTGTCTCACTCACCCTGGTCAAAAAGAACAAAGACCAATTGCTACACATAAACAAGCAGCAGCTCAGGAAAGACTGTCGCAATGATGGGAGGGATGGGGAGTGAGCGAGGAGGCAACAGATAGCCAGAGATGGCCAACAAAAATGATCAAACAGTGAAGTCCGCTGGAAGGAGGGGCCATCACACGTTGTAACCGGAGGAAGCGTGAACGTGTGATGGCTAGGAAAAATGTTCTCTTAGTGAAATCACCTGGGAGGTAACTAAGCACAAGAAGGAGGGACATTTAGAAACATGCAATAATAAAAAGGAAGCATTTAAGAGAAGCACACCAAAGAATGAATGGCAAGAGTGGGCATGGTTAAAAGCCCATAGATTGAATACAACATGTATTGCAGACAACGTTGTGCGCTGCGTAGGCTTGACCTTAAGAAACCATGGAAGGTACAGCTTTCTCTGTAGAAGCAGGCAAACTATGGAATTCATTATCCCAAACTTAAGATCCACAGATAACCATCTTATCTTAAGAAGACTACTCAAGAGTTGTCTCTTTCCTACATAACCAACATACTAACGTACAGCAGATCCTTGTATATATAAACATTTATAATTTGATTGCATTTATGTATCTAGATATGGTATTTCTTTGTAAAAGTCTGTATAATAATTCTGATTCTTAAATTATATAGATATTCTTTAGATCTGCTGAACAAATGTGAATATTACTTATGGTTCAATAGCTCTCTCGCTCTCTCTCTCTTTCTCTCTCTCTCTCTCTCTCTATATATATATATATATATATATATATATATATATATAATTTTATGCTTAACATTTATATATGTTACTGCATATTTTTCATATAGAATATTTGGCTAAATGCTTATGGATGTCTGTTTTATTTATCTATCACAAAATGGAAACATCACTATCGCTATTGGAATAATGAGGAAATAATTAAGAAAATATAAAATTAAAAAAATTGTTATAAAAATAAACAAATAAGTTAGCTCAAAGTATACCAACACTTGAAAGAATGAGTTTATAATTTACAACTTTAAATGGCAATATATTATCTTCCTTACATATGTATTCCCTCTCTATGTACTTATGTATCTCTATATTTGCTGCTTTACTCCTACTGTAGTAGAGAAAGAATCCTTTGACTCTCTCTAATGCAGTACTCTATGTCTCATCCTATACGTCCCTCAATAAATCTTCTACCTCCACTCTCTGACTCTCCCCAAACCTCATTCTATTACTATGATCTCTAAAATAAGCCTCTTTAGACTCTTCCCTCCTCTCTTCCTCCTTGGATCACCCCAGACCTAATGAGGTGTGATCTCTATGACCTCCCAAACAACCTTTTCTAAATTTTTCCCTCATGTATGCCTCCTTTGACTCATCCTAAACCTCATTTTACTACTATGATCTATGATCTCCATAATTAATTTCTAGAGACTCACCCCTCCTCTTTCTCTTCCATACCTCAATTATCTTATTCAATCCAAATAACAGGCTTTTACCCCCACTGCTCAAATTAACTCATATTTCCGTATACTAATCCACCACTAATCCTTTTTGGGTTCCGGAGTAGCATGCTCCTCCCTGAAAAGCACTTCAATGCCTCACCGGGGTAGTAAATGCAATATAAATACAATCACAATTACAATTGCAAACTACTGATTATATAAAAATATTCTCTTGATATAAGATAAGGAGTGTGAATCCTGGCAAGGCAGACTCAGGCATCATCTTACTGAGATTAGTAATTTTGACTACCATTAAACTGCATAATAGAAACATTTTTAGTGCTTGAAAATGCCAGAAGTGCAGTATGAAACGCTTCATAAAAATTATGTGATGATTAGTATGTACGACAAATGCTGGTTATGTGCTTTTCCATTTACAGGACCCTGTGTCTAGCCATAGAAATGTTTTCATGTGCAATTCACCAATGTAGGTCACATAAAATCCATACTCTGAGTCTCAGTTGAGCTTTTTTACAATATCAGTATATGCCTTGTCAACAAAATATTTCAGCTTTTATAGCTGTCCCTGAACACTCCTTCTTCGAGACGTTCAACCTCTGATATGCACAGAAGCACTCGTGCATCCAAGTTCTGGCAAGAAAGCATAATATTCACTTGATCCACTCTGGACTTTGTGGTTCGTAGTGACTCCCTGTCAATCATGACTATTTATGAATTCAGGGTTAGGGGGGAGGTGGGGGTGCTGTTGAAGATTGGTGCAGGGTTGTAGTCAGTGCTTAGTTTGTTGAAAAATAAAGGCCATATTTACAAGCTTTTAGTGCAAAGCAGCACCGCAGGCCTTCTTGCTGTGCTGTCCTGCATCAAAAGAAAAGGGCAGGAATGCACCATATCCGTAATCCAACCCCGCCACTCACGGCCTTCAGCCTTCGACTGTGCTTAGTGTGGGGACTGTCTGCAGCACCTGGAATATAACAAGGCCCTCCAGCCACTTCCCTGCAAGAAGCCCACCCCATGCTGCATATGGTCTTTGGCCGTGGGCAGTGGAGGTTTCTTCTCAAGGGTTGGCCTGCCACCAGACCCTGTGGCCAACCCCCCAGTAAGCTTCCAACCTCACACAGCACACAGTCTTTGGCTTGGGGGACATAGGATTAGTCTTCAGGACCCAGGGACCACATATCCTGGGACCTTTAGGTCCCTAGGACCCCATCCAAGGCAAAATAGATGAAAAGGGGGGAGGGGGACCCCCATCCCAAGCCTTATTAAGCCCTGGGGATCCCATCACCTGGGTGAGACCAATACAAAATGGGAGAGGGACTATGTGGCCCCACTCCCCAAACTTTTTTAGACCCTTACGACCTCATCCCGAGGTTCTATGTATTTTAAAGTGGAGGGAGACATGTGGTTCTTATCGCTAAACCTTATTAAGCCATGGGAACCCCTTACCCCAGGTACAGTAGAGGACCATCTTGTGGCTCCCCTCCAGAGCCTTTGAAAGGCCCTGGGGACCCCCATCCTCCAGGCCATGTTTTTTTTTAAAGAGAAAGGTTGCTGAACAACCTTCCCTCCTCAAGCCCCTTTAGGCCCTGGAGATCCCGTCTTTCAGGGTGCAAGGAATTGGAAAACGGGGGGCTACATGCCCTCCTTCCCAAGCCTTATTAGGCTCTGGGGAACCCATCCCGCAGGAGTATATATATATATATATATACATATATTCATATACATATATATATATATATATATATATATATGTATATATATAAATCTCTCTCTCTCTCTATATATATATATATATATATATACATATATATATATATATATACACAGCCCCACTCTTCGACCCTCTTTAGGCCCCAGGGCCTTTTTTATTAAGGAGAGGAGGGCATGTGGCCCCCGTCCCCAAGCCTTTAAAATGCCCTGGAGACCCAATCCCACAGGGCCACTACTTATCTTAAAGGGAGAGGCCTTTCTTCCTGAGCTGTTTTTGGCCTCGGTGCCCCATCCCCCGGGGCCAGCATTAATTAAAGGTGGGTGGCCTGGTGCCAACCCAGTATGAACTTGGGACATGTGTTAACATACTCATTTTAGAATATAACATTGTAAAACAGGAAATCCTGTAAGGAATGAATCATATGTAATCCATATCTCATCAAAACAGGGAATCCTGTTGAGACTTGTTCTCACAAAACATAGAACGAAACCAGTTTGAAATAGCAGCTATCATTCAACAATATATATAATTTGCCTAAGCATCAAAGAACAATTTTTAAAGCCAACAAAATGTGATCAAGTGCTACAGTGTCTACACAAAGTATGAGAACCCAAAACCCAAAGCCAACAAAATGCGACAAATATAATTAATGAATTGGTTTTCACATAGACAGCCTATAGCATTATGTACATTTGAATATACATATATATCTGTGCACTGGTGTGTTTCACCTGTCTCTAGTGAAAGGTAAAGGTCTAGCTATAGCCGGTGTGGATGACGTTTCAACCCTGCTTTGATTGTGAGGGTCTTATCAGGACCGTGTTAACCTAGCAATTGATACAGAGGAGGGCACGGCCTGTGTGTAGACCTGCCTAAATTGCCACAAAATTGGTCCAAAGGGCTGACCTCAAGGGAAGGGCAAGGCATCAATGTGCAAAAGCTATAAATACAAATATATTAGGTTGTACTCATAGGCTAATACCTTTGAGTGCAGGGCTGCGATAGGAGCTGCAAATATATAGAGAGTGTGGCCTGAATTGGCAGACTCCTGATCAGATATGTGACTCTTCTTCAATAGAATAAATACATTTTGTGTCAGCCTATGTACAAACCTAATATATTTATATTTATTTTTTGGTCATTTGGGCAGGTCTACACACAGGTCCTGCCTTTCTCCTTCCCCACCCTGCCCACTCATTTTTTTTTAACACATCAGGACAGGGACTCGGTCCTCAAGTCCTGTAATGGCTGCCAGCAACAATTTTCTAATGTTGCTTGCAGCCAATTGGAGTTTCTTCCGTGAGAGCAAATAGGGCCGTGTGAAAAAACCTCCATGTTCCAATCAGAACCCTTCATTTTTTATTTGCCTCTCCTGTGAGAGTCTCACGGACCCAACATTCCTGATATACAAATATTTTTTTAACCTTAATTTCTACTACTAATGAACGTATTTACACCAAATCACAAATAGTCCCATCTACGGACCAAGATCTAGCTTCCTGTTTCCTTTTAGGAAAGTTTTGTGGAGATTCATCCAATGGTGCCAAAGTAAAAAAATGCTTTTCCTATGCAACAGCTGGTCGACCCCGCTGGTGGGTAAGATACATTGGACGTTGGACCTAGCTTCCAGAGGAAAGCATTTTTTGTTTTGCTAATAACTTTGGCACCGTTTTAGGAATCTTCACAAATTTTCAAAACTACTGTGTCAGTCCATTCAGCTACTGTCTGGAAAGTTACATCACCGCTGTCATTATAATTCATCAAATGGGAGCCGACAAAAAGGGAAGGGGTCCCAAAACGCATTTTCCCCATGCAATTTCCCATAGGGATTTCTAACACGACTATAGCCTGGAACCGCTGAACGAAAATATACAAAATCTGGCAGAAAGCTAGATCTTGGCCAAGAAAGAGTGTCTTTTGTAATTTGGTGTAAATCTGTTCACTACTTTCAGAGTAATTAAAGAAAAAATATTTATCTATATCTAAGGATGCAAAGCTTCTGCGGATCTGACAAATCTCATGATGAGATCTGATTGACTGCCACCACTTCAACCAGAAACCATCTTGGGACTTATGACTCAGCCCTAAAAAATGCAAAACAAAACAAGGTGGTGGCAGGATAGGAATACCCTTACCCCCTAGGCCTGGTGGTGGGGTCTCACAGGGACCTTGGCCAAAATGTTTTTTTTCTTTTTTTTCTGGACATCACTTAAGGACCCACGGATGTGCCACAAAATTTTTAAAAAATAAAACAAGAGCGGTCTACTGCACTTGTTTTATTTTCTAACCCCTGGGTGGGTGTTTTGCTTCCCTTATTTTATGACCGAGCTGACAAACCTGCTGTGGAATGCACTTCTTAGTTTAAAGAAGACATTTATTATCATTACTTCGCCACGAGGTTCCTGAAAGACGAGATTAGTAGGTTGGAAGCACACGTTTAAAAGTAGTCACAGCAATGAAAGCAAAATATATCAAAGTACTTCTCAATTGCAATGTAAACAGCAAATACATGTGATTATATTATAACATAACTTAAAAGCAAAGAATAAAAGTCAAAATTTCATCACCGTAGGGCATATCACTCCGTTTCATCTTTCTTATGCCTGCAAGTTGATGACTCCTGTTCAACTGCGAGAAAGAGATTTTCCACCCAAACGGGGGGTCAGGCAGCTGACGTCTGCTCCTGACTGAAGTCCTGGAAAATTCCCCTTGCTGCTGCCCAGGGACACCGTAAAAAGCCTGCTAACAGGCCCCTTAGTCAAAACATGCTGGCTCAGTGGGGGAGCCGAACAAGAGTTTGGAGAGTGGCCAAGTCTCCAAACTTTGCTCGTTCCCAGGCTGGATAGAGAGGTAAACACAAAATATACGCTCTCTTATCACTTTAAACACAGCTTGGTCTCTCATGTGGAAAAACACAGCTCATCTGCAATGTCTCAACTGCAATGTCGAACTCCACGTTAAAGCCAATAGGCAGCTAAACTGAATACAAAAACGTACTGTCTAATGCCACGTTAAAGCCAATAGGCAGCTAACCTAAATACCAAATGGATTGTCTAATGCCACGTTAAAGCCAATAGGCAGCTAAACTGAATACAGAATGTAATGTGCTACTGATGAACATTGAACAACTAATATGCGCAGTGGTGAAACACAAAGTCATTGGTCAAACACAATTAATGGCATAACAGTGGGCAAGGTCCAGGTGGGGGATTATATGTTTATATGGAGGGAGGGGTGGTGAATGTGGCCCCCATCTTGCGGAGTTTCAGCCCCCATGACAACATCCCCCAAGGCCCGGTGTAATTTAAAGATGGGGGCATGCAGCCCCCCTCCCCATGCCGATTTTGGCCCAAGGGACCCCATCCCTTGGGGGCCTGCTGTACTTGTAATGGGGAGGGTGGCCCCATCCTATGTGGCCCGGCTGCACTTCCAAATGGGAGGAGGCCAACCCTAGGACAACAGTTTCCCTGTCCACACTGCTTTGTGGGAGCAATTTCAAAAATTTCACCAAGCAAGATCAAACACAAAGACTGCTCCCAGCTGGTGGGAGCTTTAAAAAAATGCTCACCCGAGCTGGAAATGGACTTCAGATCTGCTTCCATGCCTGCGGTGATGCTACTACCTTAGTGATCATAGTTGTTAGACCTGAAAGCCTTAGGGTGGTCTTTCCCTAAACTTTTTTGCCTGATTGCCTCACATTTGTGCTGATTACTTTTTGTTGGCCTTAGGACTCTAGTCACTTCACCCCTGCTGAGCACTGCTGAAGTGCATGTACATGGATCGATTGGTATATACCTAATTAGCATATTTAATTTACTTATTCATCCCTAGTAAAGTGAACTACATGTGCCCAGGGTCTGTAAATTAAATTCTAGATACTAATAAATACTAGTGGGCCTGCAGCACTGCTTGTGCCCCCCACTTAAGTGGCACTTCAAAACATGTCTCAAGTCTAACATTACAGCCTGAATGCAGTGTTGAACTGCTGTTTCAACTAGACATGACATATACTTTTTAACTTACCATGACCTAGTAGTGAAAGACCCCCAAATTAGATTTTCACTACTGCAAGGCCCACCCCTCTCCTAAGATAGCACTGGGGATTCCTTATAAAATGTAATGAGGTGTAATCCTGATTGGGAAAGGGTAGACCTGTCACGTTTAATACCTGTGAAAATGTAATAGTTAATCTTCTTTAATGGTAAAGTCAGTTTTATTGTTACAATTTTCAAAATGCCACTTTCAGAAGTTGGCATTTTCCTGCGCTTAGCCTTGTGTGCCTGTAGCCTGTCTCCAATGCAAGTCTGGGCTTGGGTGACAGCTGGACTTGTGAGTTCCCTCTGGAGAGCCACACACAGAGGGAGCTCAGGTGTGACTGATGAGCCACAACCATCTTGATAGACCATCTTGGACAAGATAGGGTGGAGGAGTAGGCTACTGCCTCACACGTACATCTGAATAGGCTGTGTCCTGTCCCCACACAAAGGACTGCTTAGTCTTCTGTAGTGAGTCTGGCTGAAGCCAGGGCAGGAAAGTAGGACCTCTGTGCATTCCAAAGCCCTTCTTTGAAGTCTCCCGTACTTCGAAGGCACCACTAGGTAAAAAAAAAAAATTCTGACGCTACCAACTTAGTACACCTCTGGATCTGTGGATACTCTGCCAGGAAGAATGACTGTTATGCTGCTACAAGGACTGCTACTCCGCTGGACCACTTCTCTGGAAGAACTGCCTTCTTGCTGTGCTGACCTGATGCCTTTGCCTAGGTGAGAAGGACTGGATCCACAACACTTGAAACCAAAACCAGAGTGACTCCAAGGGATTGCTGGCTTGCCTCCTGCTCTTCCAAAGTTTCAGGGACACAGGGACACAAAAGACCTCCAGCTCATTAACTACAGCTCCTGGACTCTGCCATCTGAGGGCCAGTCCAGTCTGAGCCCTTCGAAGTGGATATAAAGTGCTGCAACTGCCAAAATCCATGTATCAACAGTGTTGCGCCGCTCAGACCCACGGCATCTCCATCGAGGCCAATGGATCACCACTGCTGCGAGAATAGAGTACACTGTATCGCCCTCGGCATGGCACTATCACCTTTATTCCCAGCGCATCTCCAACTTTCCGTGGCTTGGAACAGACACATCTACTGCATCTAAAGAATCAACAATGTTGCATTGCCTCCTTTGCTCCTCGCTTGTTGTTCTTGACATTGAAACAACCTAGAATCAAGGTACTGTTTCAGCAGACAAAGGATGGTCTCTGTATCTGACCCATGCGCCATCGCTGTCAGCCTGACTTTTTAGATGCGACCTGGTCCAGCACAACCCGTAGCCCTGGTTGGTGCTTTATGCTGTTTAAGCACTACAGTTTAGTTAATTCCTTAAAAATTAATTTCTCGACTTCTACTTAATGAATTTTTTTCATTTTGGATTTGTTTTGTTCATTACGTTAAGCTCTACTTTTCAAACCATATTTTTGTGTTACTGTTTGAAGTGTTACACAAACACATAACTCATTGCGTCTTATGTCAAGCCTGACTGCTTTGTGCCCAGCTACCAAGGTGTGAGCACAGGTCAATTTAAGTGTGGTGACCTACCCTGAATAGGATTGTGGTTCCTGCTTGGAGGGGGTGCATCCCTCAGCCAACTAGAAACTCAATTTCTAACAGTGGTGAATTTACAAACTTGGCAGTTGTCACATTTTTAGTGTCCCAAATGTGAGGTGTGCGCCAATATGCCCAAATGGTGGTACATGAGCTAATATTTCTGTGGGAATAAACATCATAGTCCCTAATGTGCCTGGTGAATTTAAACAGAAATAAGCATGGGTGCTTCCTGGTTTCCTCAAGCAAAGACTATTATACCAACTTTTAACTGTTATTACAGATCAAGAGACCTACTATAATTATGTTGCAAAAAAGCACACATAACCAATACATTTTTGTCACAAAAAATACCCCAAACAAATCAGTCTAGCAAGAAACAAAATTAACTCATATTAAATTTAATGCAAATATATATATTCATCATTCTCATCATTAGAAAAAATAACATTTTATGTCTATAGTTGTATCATGGATGATGTCATTTGCATTGCCATCAATGTTGTAATATGAAATATCGTCAGTATCCATAGTTCTGGTATTCATAATATTACGGGTAAGGTAAAATATAAATTCACTAGTGAGATAATTTTTGTATTTAGTGTAGTCATAAGTCTGAGGTCTTTAGCAATGCATTCGGTGTGCAACTTATGGTTTCCATGGGAGTTGTGCGAGCTAAGGTTTGAGAATCTAAACATAACTGGGAAAGTTCAGGGTTTTTTCACTGTATTCCATAGCTATAACTGCTTTCAAACAGGGTGTGAGTTTATAAGAGGCCGCCATTTTCTTTGTGTTACCATACCTCCTTGTTTACTGGTCATGCTGCCGCGGCCATTTTGGGTAGCAGGTGTGGGCATGTGTGTGTTCACACTGGTGTATGTGTGTGTATACATGGGCTCATGTGCATGTTTCACACTAAGCTTAAACAAAGTTTTTATTTTATTTTTTTAGTGAAAAGAGGAGAAATGATGAGTCAACAGAGCTCGCCGAATGTTTGGCATTTTCTTTATTACATATTCAGTTTTAAGAATGGCCACTAATTAACAGGCATCTCGTTCAATGCCTTGGTTTGAGGCACTGGAGAATCAGCTGAAAGAGAAAAATGCTCTGTGGATCTCTTGCATATTATGTAAATAGATTAGGTAATTAGCATAATTAATTTTATCTTTAGCAACCGCTTGTGTTTATTAAGCCCCAGCTGCGTCTCAGTTTCAATAGATATCTAAAGATGTCAACCTGATTTATGTCAGTAAATGAAGGTGTTTATAAGAGATGTTAGCCAAAGTGATTAGTGACAAGGTTGTCTCACAAACCAGTCATGGGCAGCTGCTGTTACCTGAAGGGCCCACGAGTACTGGTCATAGTTTCTCTGTTTATCAACTAGGTTAGTTTAAGTCTGGTCACAGTTGTAGCACTGATGGAATTCCTTGGCCTAAAATTACGAGAACGCATAAATATGCATACATTATCTGGAAAGACAGACTTCTGTCAGGTTTTCATGATTATCAAATGAATATTCATGACATCAATTTTCATATATTTTTGGAATGCTTTCTATTTAGTTTTATATGACGAGTATTTATGTTGAGTACCCGAAAACGAGACTGGTATGTGCAGGGTAGGAGCTGGGGTTCGTTTATATAAATTAGCTAGTCGCAACTGTATTCCCACCGCAGTCAGTTACGATTTCTGCACTTCTTAAAGGTTCACACATCTTCTCCTTTGGCACAGTTGCCTTTAAAAATTGTTTGAAAATGCTCCCACTAAAAGTATGCTTGACATGTTGTTTTTACAGTCTCGTATTCATAACTTGCAATACTTGGCATTCACTATACTCTAGTCATGGTGACTTCTCCAAAAAAAGGAAAAATGCCTTTGACCGGGACCGGAAACGGAACCGCACTGAATTATGTCTAGAAAATTGTCTGGATTTATTCCGCAGAACTTCTCTCCTTAGACTCTGCTTACAATTTATAATCGATGCAGAACAAAACTAATGCATGCTTCTATGCACTAATTTCGTTCCACATGATTATGAGATGTTTGTTTTTTCCTCACACACTGTTACCAGATGTGGAAGATCCAAGCACGATTTTCCCGGTCTCTCATTCTGGCTGAAAGAGATCACACAAGGCTTTGGATACAGCAGCAGCCAAGCCCCATTCCATATTTTTAAACCTGGGAGAAGGGGGGAGGGGGCATATTCAATGATTTCCCTGGTAGAAAAATGTTCTCTTTCCTCTCCTGCGCCCCCAACCCAAACCCTCCATCGCCACCACAGGGCCATGTGCACATCTGCAGCCTGAAAAGAGGGTGGTAAATATATGTAGTAATAGGACATTCTAGAAAAATGATCCCAGAGGGTAACTCCATTTTCCAAGGGGTTTTACTCATAACTGTATGTTAATAGAGCAGTTTTACAGGACAGTAAAGGTAAAATCGTGTGCCGGAACTCTATTACGGTGTAACCTAGAATGAGGACCTGTGAGGACCTGAAGATAGGATAATTGTGTAGTGACTGCCAATTTATGCAATTAATATAGGTTTATATTTTTTATGAGGCTTCCTAAGACAAATTTCCAGCATGAAATAGTACCTTAAGGAATATTGAAGAGTATATTTCAAAAGATGATCCTGATCAGTACAAATGACATGTCAGGCCCTTTCAGTCATGTGTGCAATGTGCATAGTAAAAGTATTTAAATTGTCCATGTCACCAGCCAACAAATAGTTCCATGTTATGATATTGTTTTCCCAAAATATCTTTTGCAAAACTCACTTTGCAAAAATATCCTCTAAACACGCATTCTTATGTAGTAAATTATTTTGACCAAACCATGACTTTCTCTTAACATATCTAATCCTTGTTTTTTTCGCATTGTAAATGTTGCTTAATATGAGCAGGTGGTTACCAGCACTCATTTTTGGGGCTTGGCCCTGACTTTTTCATTCAACAAAATTGGTCCAGAGCAAGAGAGAGAAAAAAGACATATAAAGAGGAAAGAAAGATGAAGGCTAGGATGGACAAACAGTAATAAATGAAGAAACAAAGCACGAAAAATAAGCTACAAGAGTAATATTAAGAGAAAGAGAGTAAAGAGTGATGCATGAAAGAGGCATGTGTGGAATCAAGACTACACAGCCTTGGTAGTCAGCATCCTGACCTTCCATAGCACCAACCATGGGTTTCTGAGCTAAATTTCGTCCCGACGCCCATTGCTTTACAAATTGAGCACTGATTATTACTGTTACTATTATCATATCTATTTCCTTTCTCACTGTCACACATCCACACACACACACACACACACACACACACACTCTCACAATCTATTTATAAAAATGTATGTTTTTTATTGGTGGGAAACAAGTGTACTGTTCTTCACTATTTATTTTATATATATATATATATATATATATGTGTGTGTGTGTGTGTGTGTGTACGTATATATATATTCACCAAAACATCCAAACAGGGGTGGCTTTAGGACTCATGGGGCCCTGTGCGACAATTTATTGTGGCGTCCCCCACCCCATGTCCTCCTCAGTTTCACTCACTACCACCCGGCAAATGTACCCCTCATCTCTCTATTGTTCCCCTTTCACATACATTCATGTGTTTTAAAGCACTTATAAAGGCTGGCTTTACTAATCCACTCAGATAGCCACATAAAATTAAGGGGCATGTTTAAGAGCCCCTAGTGCCATTCTAACTCCACATTAGCATAATTTTTTCACACTAATGTGGCGTTAGAAGGCCAAAAATGCCGAGCCATATTTACAAAGTGGCGCAATGCATTGTGCCACTTTGTAACCCTTTGTGCTATATTATGCTTGCGCCAGGCACAAGGTATGCAAAGGTGGCATTTCCCTTAGGAGGGTCAAAGAAATGACGCAAAGAAATCTATTAGATTTGCTCACAGCAGGCATTAAAAGGAGGCATCCATTGGTTATAATGGGCTTTGGGTGCTTTCCAAGATTAACGTCAACATTTATGCTAATCCTGCAAAGCGCCGGATTGCGTACAAAAATTCTGATGCTAGTCCCCTAACTACCGCCATGGTGCACCGTATTTAAATATGACGCAAAGATGGTGGCGTTAGGGGGGTGGTAAGGGGTGCAAGAGAAGTGGCGCTGCACTATGTGCAGTGGCACTTTTCTTAAATCTGCCCCATAGTTCTGTTTTTTTGTAGCAGGCATATTAACCCTCTATGCTACATTATGTTGAGTCAATGCTGCCGCTAGACAAAACTCCCATCTCTCTCCCTAGCAGGAACATTAATCACAAGAGGTATCTTGACATTGTAATTGTTTCTTGAAGGCTAAACTCACAAGGAACATTTCAGCAGGTGCTTTTAAATCGCAAGTTTCGGAAGTTATCGATAAACACAGCGCTCCCCTGAGGTGTGCGCCCGGTGCGGTCGCACCACTCGCACCGCCCAAAAGCCGGCCCTGCATCCAAAGGTTAAAGTAACATTACAGGTAGGTCAATATGTTAGTGATAACATTACTGTTTTGAACTAAAAGAAGACAGAAATTCACCAGTTATAGTTAGCAGAAAGAGGTATCAAATGAGAGGCTACTCCATCCACACATATCAGTAGTACACCTATCAGCTGATAGATAGGTCTGAAAGGAGAGGCTAGTACACCCACACACCCTATGACCACACCCTTTATAATTCACTTTACTTTGTTGATTTCTTAATATTTGAATAACCTCTCGGGTGCCGTGGATGTAACGGTTACGTCCGGGGCAGCACCGCTCGGGTGCCCAGGACGTAACCGTTACATCTAGACAGGGGCCCACGGGGGAAGCGTCCATTGACACCAGGGATTTTTATTTTTTGTGCTAATTTCACGTAAGGGGGGAATCCTCTTAGGCAAGGGTCGTTCCCCTGGGGGGCAAATTTATTTGAGGCCATTCCTGTCCCCCTTTGGGGCAGATGGGCCTATTTTATTAGGCCAATCGGCCCCCAAGAGGGCAGAAACCACTATACACCAGGGAGTTTTGTTTTTCATTTATGTTTATACAAAGGGGAGCAGCCCCTTGGGCAAGGGCTGCTCCCCCAGGGGGGCAAAATATTTTAAAGCATTTTCTGCCCCCCCGGGGAGGCAGAAACCCCTAGACACCAGGGATATATATTTTATCTATGTTTACTTTTTTTTATATACGGGGAACGACCACTTAGGCAAAGGTCGCTCCCCTGGGGGGCAAATTGTCTTTAGGCCATTTCTTCCCCCCTTGGGGCAGATCGGCCTATTTTTATTAGGCCAATCTGCCCCAAAGGGGGGCAGAAACCACTAAACACCAGGGAGTTTTGTCTTTTTATCTATGTTTATACATAAGGGGAAGGACAAGGGCCGCTCCCCAGGGGGGCAAAATATTTTTAGGCCTTTTCTGCCCCATTGGTGGCAGAAACACCTAGACACCAGGGATATATATTTTTTATGTTTACTTTTTTTTATAAATATGAGGAACGACCCCTTAGGCAAGTGTTGCTCCCCTGGGGGGCAAATTGTCTTTTGGCCATTTCTGTCTTTTGGCCTGGCACCCCCCTCCACTGGGCAGGGGTGGAAGGGGAATTGCTACCCCTTGCACCCCTGCCCCCCAGGACCCCTGTGGCGTCTGATGACGTCAGTGCGCAATCGCGCGCTGACCTCATCAGAGGCTGCCCCCACTGCGCTGGAAGCTCAGCTTCCAGCGCGGATCGGAGGAGAAATGCAAAAGCATTTCTCCTCCGATCACGTGGAGGGGGGCGAGAGAGGCATGAAAGGAGAGAAATGGCCTTTCCTCTCCTTTCATGTCTCTCTCAGCATTTCTGCTGCCCGATCGTATCGCGATCGGGCAGCAGAAATGCCACTAGACACCAGGGACATTTTTTTGTTTTTGTTTATGGCATAAGGGGAGAGGCCCCATGGGCAAGGGCCGCTCCCCAGGGGGGGCAATTTATTTTTAGGCCATTTCTGCCCCCCAGAGGCAGATCGGCCTATTATAATTAGGCTGATCTGCCACTGGGGGGGCTGAAACCTCTAGACACTGGGGATCATTTCTTTTAATGTATGTGGGCAATTTTACTTTTAGGCCATTTCTGTCCCCATTGGGGGCAGATCAGCGTATATTTTTTATGCCAATCTGCCCCCAATGCGGGCAGAAACCACTAGACATCAGGGATATATTTTTTTAATATACTTGTGCATAAGGGGAGCGGCCCCTTGGACAAGGGGGAGCAATTTATTTTTAGGCCATTTTTGCCCCCCCTGGGGGCAGATCGGCGTATACTTTTCAGGCCAATCTGCCCCCAAGACGGGCAGAAACCACTAGACACCAGGGAGTTTTGTTTTTCATTTATGTTTATACATAAGAGGAGCAGCCCCTTGGGCAAGGGACACTCCCCCGGGGGGGCAAAATATTTTTAGGCATTTTCTGCCCCCCTTGGGAGGCAGAAACCCCTAGACACCAGGGATATATATTTGTTTATGTTTAATTTTTTTTTTATATATAGGGAGCGACCCCTTAGGCAAATTGTCTTTAGGCCATTTCTGCCCCACCTTTGGGGCAGAACGGCCTATTTTTAGTAGGCCAATCCGCCCTCAAAGGGGGCAGAAACCACTAAACACCAGGGAGTTTTTTTTTTTTAATCTATGTTTATACATAAGGGGAAGGGCAAGGGCCGTTCCCTAGGGGGTAAAAATATTTTTAGGCCTTTTCTGCCCCCCAGGGGGCAGAAACACCTATACACCAGGGATATATATTTTTATGTTTACTTTTTTTTTTATATATATGGGGATAGATCCCCTTAGGCAAGGGTCGCTCCCCTGGGGGAAATTGTCTTTTGGCCATTTCTGCCCCCCTTGGGAGCAGATCGGCCTATTTTTATTAGGCCGATCTGCCCATAAGGGGGGCAGAAACCACTAGGCACCAGGGATTTTTTTTTTTGCTCCAATTTCACGCAAGAGGAGCAGCCCCTTAGGCAAGGGTCGCTCCCCTGGGGGGGGGAATTTATTTTAGGCCATTTCTGCTCCCCTTGGGGGCAGAAACCACTAGACACCAGGGAGTTTTGTTTTTTATTTATGTTTATACTTAAGGAGAGTGACCCCTTGGGCAAGGGCCGCTCCCTAGGGGGCCAAAATATTTTTAGGCCTTTTCTGCCAGGGGAGGCAGAAACCCCCTAGACACCAGGGAGATATATTTTTTTATGTTTACTTTTTTATATATACATGAGGAGCGACCCCTTAGGCAAAGGTTGCTCCCCTTGGGGGCAAATTGTCTTTATGCCTAGACACCAGGGATTTTTATTTTTTTGTGCTAATTTCACGCAAGGGGAACATCCCCTTAGGCAACGGTCGTTCCCCTGGGGAGCAAATTTATTTTAGGCCATTTCTTCCCCCCTTGGGGGCCGATTGGCTTATTTTTATTAGGCCGATGTGCCCCCAAGGGGGGCAGCTGCCACTAGGCACTAGGAATATTTTTTTTCCGCACCAATTTCATGCAATGGGAGCGACCCCTCAGGCAAGGTTTGCTTCCCTGGGGTGGGGGGAATTTATTTTAGGCCTTTTCTGCTCCTCTTGAGGCAGATCGGCCTATCTCTATTAGGCCGATCTGCACCCGGGGGGGGGCAGAAACCACTTAGGCCCCAGGGATTGGTGTGTGTTTGTTTTGTTTTGGGGGGAAGCCTCCTGGGCAAGGGTCACTCTCCATGGGGGCTCATTACTGTTGGCCCAGGGGCTGAACAGCCTATTTTTGGAAGGCCCATCTGCCCCCAAGGGGGGCAGAAAGCCCACCAGAGACCAGAGAAGATATTTTTTCCAAAATAAGAGGGTGGGGGTATGGCCATACCCCTACCCCAAATAAATGGGGCTAAAGTTGTCCTACCCACTGGTGGGCAGATGGGGCAGTAACCACGGATCCACTCCCCAGGCGGGAAGAAAGCATACTAGATGCCAGGAAATTTAATAAATATATAAGATAGTGGGGTCGTGGCTACCAACCAGTATGGGCCTGGTTATGCCCCCACCACAACTGAAGAAGGTACCAGTCTTTCAGCTCTCCTTCTGCACACTAAAACATCTTATCCCACGGGAAGCAAGCAAGAGGACATTTGATTATTTTGGATTTTGGTTTTACATTTGGACCGTGAGAGCTTGCCTAACTCTCAGAATCGTCCCACTTGGAAAGGTGAGGGCTACACTTTTAGGACTTTGGGACACTGCCATGTAGAAAAATCCACAAGACCTAGACACATCTGAAAACTAAACATCTGGGTGATTCCAGGGTTGTGTGCTTCATATGCACCCGCACCATTTTCTTACCCACAATGCCCTGCAAACCCCCAACTTTGCTGGAAATGACAAATTTTTCCCACATTTCTGTGATGTAACCTTCCGGAATCTTCAGGAATCAATAAAATTTCTACCACCCAGCATTGTCTCATCTTTACCAATAAAAATTCTGCAGCCTAAAATTGTTTGTTCAAACTGCCCTTTTGGACCCACTTTGGGTCCCTCTCAATTTCAACATGTGTTTGGCTCTTCCCTGTCACAGGCACTCACTTGGCCCACCTACAGAAGTGAGGTATAATTTTTGTCGGGAGACTGAGGGAAACGTTGGGTGGTAGGAAATTTGTCCCGGTGCAGTGATCCCACACAGAAATGTGGGAAAAATGTGATTTATTTAGCTAAATTTGAGGTTTGCTGAGGATTCTGGGTAAAAAAAACATTGGGGGATCCACACAAGTCACACCTCCCTGGACTCCCTCGGGTGTCTACTTTTCAGAAATGTCTGGGTTTGGTACGTTTCCCTAGATGGCTGCTAAGCCCAGGACCAAAATATAGGTGCCCCCCACCCCCACAAAAACAGGTAGATTTGTATTTGATAATTTTGATGTGTCCAGATAGTGTATTGGGGCATTTCCTTTCGCGGGCTCTAGGCCTACCCACACGAGTGAGGTACCATTTTTATCGTGAGACTCAGGGGAAATGCTGGATGGAAGGAAATTTGTGGCTCCTGTCAGATTCCAGAACTTTCTGTCACCAAAATTTAAGGAATACGTTTTTTTTGGGCCAAATGTAGATGTTTGCGAAGAATTCTAGGTAACAGAACCTAGTCAGAGTCCCACAAGTCACCCCATCTTGGATTCCCCTAGGTGATTAGTTTTCAAAAATGTGCAGGTTTGGTAGGTTTCCTTAGGTTCCGCCTGAGCTAGAGGCCAAAATCCACAGCTAGACACTTTCCAAAAAACAGTTTTTTTCTTTGGGAAAATGTGATGTGTCCATGTTGTGTTTTGGGGCATTTCCTGTCTCGAGCGCTAGGCCTCCCCACACAAGTGAGGTACAGTTTTTTATCAGGAGACTTGGGGGAATGCTGGGTGGAAGGAAATTTGTGGCTCCTCTCAGATTCCAGAACTTTCTGTCACCAAAATGTGAGGAAAAAGTGTTTTCTTTGGTCAAATTTTAAGGTTTGCAAAGGATTCTGAGTAACAGAACCTGGTGAGAATCTGACAAGTCACCCCTTCTTGGATTCCCCTAGGTGTCTAGTTTAGAAAAATGTGCAGGTTTTGTAGGTTTCCCTAGGTGCCGGCTGAGCTAGAGGCTAAAATCTACAGCTATGCACTTTGCAAAAAACATGTCAGATTTCAACGTAAAAATGTGATGTTTCCATGTTGTGTTTCCTGTCGTGAGCATTAGGCCTACCCACACAAGTGAGGTACCATTATTATTGGGAGACTTGGGGGAACACAGAATAGCAAAACAAGTGTTATTGCCCCTTGTCTTTCTCTAAATTCTTTCCTTCCAAATGTAAGACATAGGTGGTCATTACAATCCTGGCGGTCGGTGTTAAAGCGGCGGTAACCACCAACAGGCCGGCGGTAAAAAAAATGGAATCACGACCGTGGCGGAAACCGCCAACATAGACAGCCACTTTAACACTCCGACCGCCACGGCTGTACAAACAAACAGCGCGGCGGTAACCGCCAACAGACAGGCGGAAGACAATGTACCGCCCACAGTATTACAACAGTCCAATCCGCCACCTTTTCCGGGGCGGATTCACCGCGAACAAAAACACGGCGGAAACAGGACTTGGAAGGGAAAACACTCACCTCTACACACCCCACGAGGAACCAGGACGCCATGGAACCGGAACTCCAGATACTCCCTGCCTTTGTCTTCCTGCTCCTCTACCAGGAGCACGAACGCCGGCGGCGAAGACCACGGTGAGTACTGCACCTTCGACACAGGGGAGGGGGGAGGGAAAAAAGGGTGACACACACACGCAACACGCAACACCCCCACCCCCATCCTCACCTACAACAACACACACACTAATACATCATGATATACTACAGTTACACCCCCCAAACTCCCTGGAAGAATGCAAAGACAAAAGGAAATTATGTGAACGTTTGCCATCTATTAAAATTCAGTACTCAAAAATATATATATCTACACTATAAACAAATATATACACCAAGAATACAAGTCCAAGGTATTCCACCATTAAAGTCCGTGTACCACTGGGCCCTAAATGCATGGGCGAGGCCCACACAAGATACCCGATCAAAACGGAGCGAAAACTGCTGGGGCATCAGTTCGAAATACAACAGGCACCTCAGGGGGAAGGGAAGGGGAGGCACCTCAGCTGGATGAGTGCACGACGCCAGATCCACGAGGGGGCTCCATGCCCATTGATGTATCCTGGGGAGTGCAAAGCCACAGTCTCACAAGTCTCTACAGTGGGTTGTTTGCCCACTGCTTTATCCTTGGGAGTGCAAAGCCACAGTCTTGCAAGTCTCTCAAGTGGGTGGGTTGCCCACTGCTTTATCCTTGGGAGTGCAAAGCCACAGTCTTGCAAGTCTCTCAAGTGGGTGGGTTGCCCACTGGTTTATCCTTGGGTGTGCAAAGCCACAGTCTCGCAAGTCTCTCAAGAGGGTGGTTTGTCCACTGCTTTATCCTGGGGAGTGCAAAGCCACAGTCTCACAAGTCTCTCAAGTGGGTGGTTTGCCCACTGCTGTATCCTGGGGAGTGCAAAGCCACAGTCTCACAAGTCTCTCAAGTGGGTGGTTTGCCCACTGCTTTATCCTGGGGAGTGCAAAGCCGCAGTCTCACAAGTGGATAACGGTCTCCACTGGTTCTGGAGGGGGCTTGGTGCCCAGAGTGCTTCATCCTGCCAAGGACTGAGGTAGTGGATGTCTTTCTCCACTGGTTCTGGAGGGGGCTTGGTGCCCAGAGTGATTCGTCCGGCCAAGGACTGAGGTAGTGGATAACAGTCTCCACTGGTTCTGGAGGGGGCTTTGTGCCCAGAGTGCTTCATCCTGCCAAGGATTGAGGTAGTGGATAACAGTCTCCACTGGTTCTGGAGGGGGCTTGGTGCCCAGAGTGCTTCATCCTGCTTGTGGCGGCCACAGTAGTGTTGGAGCTTTTGGCGCTCATTGGCCTGCGGTGCTGGTGGTGGCGGTGTCCTGTGAAGCTGTGCTTGTGGTGGCGGTGTCCTTGGCAACAGTGCTTGTGGCGGCGGTGTCCTTGGCAGCGGTGCTTGTGGCAGTGTGTCCTTGGCAGCGGTGCTTGTGGCGGCGCTCCTTGACAGCAGTGCTTGTGGTGGCGGTGTCCTTGGCAGCGGTGCTTGTTGAGGCGGTGTCCTTGGCAGCGATGCTGGTGGCGGCGGTGTCCTTGGCAGCGGTGCTGGTGGTGGTCTTGTCCGCCGTGCAGGTTTTCGACGACTTGCCTGTCTTTCTGTGCCCCTTCCCCACCTTGGATGGCTTTGGTGGTAGACGTTTTGCCTGTCTCCCGCCGGGCACTGGCCAACTTTTTATGCTTTTGAGGTGGGGAACTGTCCATGGTCTGGCTCCTTGGAACACTGGCTGCCCTGCTGCTTGGTGCACTCAAGAAGCCGGTTACTGCTGGCACCACCGTTCCCGCTGATGTGGTGGCTGAGGTGCTGGTTGGGACCTGGAAAGGCGGGCCCTAGGGGACTAAAGAGGTGGGGGAGGTGAGGGGAAGAGGTCAAGGCTGGACAGGAAAAGTTTTTGGGACACACTGGGACAGGTAGATGGAGGGGGTTTGGGAGTGGAGGAAGAGGTAGTGGTTGTAGGAGGTGTACGTTTGCTGACTTTGGGTGAAGGTGCATGGGCTGGAGGCTGTCGTGAGGGGGATGACTGTTGGGTGGATGTGTGGCTGTGTTTGTGTACCTTGGGAGGTGGGCTCACAGACACACTGGGAGAGGACACAGGGGATGTGTGAATGGAAGTGGGGGTGGAGAGTGCTTGTGAGCAAGGTGTGGTGATGGGCGTGCTGGTGATGGACGTAGTGGCTGAAGATGTAGTGCATGCAGGTGTGAGTGGAGATGAAACAGGGAGGGCGGAGGGAGACGTGGAGGAGGGGGACACAGTGGAGGCAGTGGATGTTGGTGTGTCTGCATGGGTATGATGCTTGTGTGAGTGCCTGTGGGATGTGTGGTGCTTATGTTTGCCAGAGCTTCCGTTGTGTGTTGAGGTGTGTGCATGCTGGTCTGATGGTATGCTTGGGATAGGCTGAGGTACAGGGGTTTGGTTCTGGGTAGAGGAAGTTGGAGGGGGCAGGCTGGACACAGGGACAATGGCTGCCCTCAGTGCTGAGGCCAGAGTCTGAAAAGCTCGCTGTTGGGCTGCCTGACCAGAATGAATGCCCTCCAGGTATGCATTTGTATGTTGCAACTGCCTCTCTACACCCTGGATGGCAGGCAAAATGGTAGACTGCCCAACAGTGAGGGACCTGAGGAGGTCAATAGCCTCCTCACTGAGGGCAGCAGGGATGCCTGAGGCAGGGGCTGAGCTGCCTGGGGCAAAGGAGATGCCCACCCTCCTGGGTGAGCGGCCACCTGGCTCACCCTGAGGGGCTGCTGGGAGGACGGTGCCGGTAGTGGGGGTGGCGGCTGTACCTGTAGATGCGGTGGGCACAGAGGGGCCCGCCACCGCAAGGGAGCTCCCATCAGAGGAGGAGTCGGTGTCGCTGGTCTCAGCTCCTGTCCCCGCCGTGGAATTCCCCCGCCCTCCATCCCACTGGTGGCTTCAGACTCCGTTGTCTCACCCTCCAGGGCTATGTGGGATGCAGCTCCCTCCTGCTCCGATGCCACTGCTCCTCCGCCTGATGATGCTAATGTACACAAGAACAGGGAGACCACAAAACGGGGGGGAAGACAGAAGAAAGATATGTTGAGTGCATGCAATACCGCTACCGTTGGCGGACACTACAGACACAGAAGCCCCTTGCACTATGCCGTGTACTTTGAGTTTCCTAATTAATCACAGGGACATGGGGTACAAGGCCTATGCCCGATTACTGCACACATGGAAGTCACAGGAGCCTGACTAGGTGTAGTTGGCTCTGAACACAGGTGGGGTGGGGTGCCACATGGCCTGCCTTACGACAGGACCTTGCCTACTAAACTCGCTCTGGCCTAGGGGAACTCACAACCCACCTCCCCAACCCAGACACCTCCACTGCGCGCAGAATCAGCTGAATGAGAGTGTACTCACCCCCTTGTGACTGCTGTGATGCCCTCAAGCGCCCATCCAACTCCAGATACGCCACCGCCAGGATCCGGAACATCAGGGGGTCATGGTGCGACGGGCACCCCTCCCACGTTGGGAGGCCATCCCCAGCTGGGCCTCCGCCGTCTTCTTGCACCAGCGGCGAATGTCCTCCCATCTTTTACGGCAGTGGGTGCTCCATCTGTGGTGGACCCCCAGGGCCCAGACTTCCTTGGCGATGGCACGCCAAATGTCCTTCTTCTGGTGGGTGCTGACCTACAGGAATAGTACAGTGGAAAAGGAGAAGAAATTACCGTCCGCACGTCACAGTTATCGGCCCGCATCCCTACCCTTGCCATGACGCACATGCACTCACCGTCGTTTCATGCACGACTCATTCTCCCCCCCATCTTCCATCCACACCATTCCACACAGGCATTGTCCATTCGGCATGCTCACAGTGTACTTAACTGTTTGTCTGGAGGACCGTAGAGTAGCGTGTACTGGGGGAGGACCCCATCCACTAGTTTCTCCAACTCCTTCGTGCTGAAGGCAGGGGCCCTTTCCCCAGACACATGAGCCATTGTCTCTTCCAGACTGAGGTCACAGCAGCACTTGCAGTGTAGGTCCTCTCCTGTCGAAGATCAGGTATCAAGTGATTGAACAGAGAGAAAATGGCGGTCACGTCCGCGGCGGTGCGTACCGTCACCGCCGGCGTACATGGTCATTGGCTCCTGGGACCCACAGGGTCCAATGTTAACCAAAGCAGGATTGCTCCGCGGTCTTCGACCGCCTACCGCAACGGTGTATAACGTTACCTCATATCCCCTTGTCCCACATTACAGGTCAGGCAGATGCCATTTAAGGGGGCCACATGTCATTAATTTTAAATGTGTCACACATATCTAGGCCTTGCATACACACTAATACAGGCACATAGCGGTTTAAAAAAATTGAGGAATAAAGTTGTGTTAACGTACCTCAGTGTTGGTTGACTCTATCCTCGCTGTTCTCCTCCATAGAGCACGTCCGCTGGGGCAGATGAGGAGGTGGGCGGCATCCTCCGGTGTACAGACCGCTGGTGGACCTGTCAACAATGGAGGAGCGACATGTAATTGTCAACTACAGACTTGATCATGCCACAATCCTGGAACTGTGTGCCCAGTTGGAGCCACACCTGATGACAGCTATCCGCCATCCCACAGGAATCCCCCGTCTAGTGCAGGTGCTGCCAGTACTCCATTTCCTGGGAAGTGGGTCTTTTCAAACGACAGTGGCCATAGCATCAGGGATGTCCCAGCCTATGTTCTCCAACGTGTTGTCCAGAGTGTTGTCTGCCCTGCTGAAACACATGCATAGCTACATTGTTTTCCCTCAGGTGGAGGATTTGCCAACAGTGAAAGCTGACTTCTATGCCCTGGGACATATCCCCAACATCATAGGTGCCATTGATGGGACACATGTGGCCTTGGTCCACCCCCGCAGGAGTGAACAGGTGTACAGAAACCAGAAGAGTTACCATTCAATGAATGTGCAGATGGTGTGTTTGGCCGACCAGTACATCTCCCATGTGAACGCCAAGTTTCCTGGCTCAGTGCATGACGCTTACATTTTGAGGAATAGCAGCACCCCTTATGTGATACTGCTTTAAAAAATCTGACATTGCAGAAAAAAGTTACAGAGTAAAACGTTGAAAAAATTAGCAGTTTTTTTCACCTCAATTTCAATATTTTTATTTCAGCTGTTATTTTCTGTAGGAAAACCTTGTAGGATCTACACAAATCACCCCTTGCTGAATTCAAAATGTTGTCTACTTTTGGGAAATGTTTAGCTTTCTGGGATCCAGCATTGGTTTCACACCCATTTCTGTCACTAACTGGAAGAAGGCTGAAAGCACAAAAAAATTGTAAAAATGGGGTATGTCCCAGTAAAATGCCAAAATTGTGTTGAAAAATTGGGTTTTCTGATTCAAGTCAGCCTTTTCCTGAAAGCTGGTGATTGTAGCACCACAAACCCTGGTTTATGCCATTTTCAGGTAAAAAAAAACACAAGCCTTCTTCTGCAGCCCTTTTTACCCATTTTTTAAAAAAGAAAATGAAATTTTCACTGTATTTTGGCTAATTGTTTGGTCTCCTTGAGGGAAACCAACAAAGTCTGGGTACCCCTAGAATCACTAGGATGCTGGAAAAAAGGACGCAAATTTGGCATGGGTAGCTTATGTGGAC
Organism: Pleurodeles waltl; assembly: GCF_031143425.1. Taxonomy (NCBI): domain Eukaryota; kingdom Metazoa; phylum Chordata; class Amphibia; order Caudata; family Salamandridae; genus Pleurodeles; species Pleurodeles waltl. The sequence goes on from NC_090448.1 coordinate 1,132,198,336, forward strand.
AAAAATGTTATGAAGGCCTAAGCGCGAACTGCCCCAAATAGCCAGAAAAAAGGCCTGGAACCTGAAGGGAAAAGGCCTGGCAACAAAGGCGTTAATGATAATAATAATAATAATAATAATAATAATAATAATAATAATAAAGATAATAATATTAATTTAATTTACTTTAAAAAATCCTACAAATGCACTGAAAAAACGAAGGTTAAAGTAACATTATAGTTAGGTGTTGTAAAAAGATCTGTTTTGTGTTAAAAAGAAACATAGAAATTCACTGAAAAAATAACAAAGGTTAAACCTTATAGTTAAATGACTGTGTCAGTAACAAAGCTAACTTTTTGAACTGAAAAAACAAAGTAATTCACCAGTTATAAATGCAGCCCCACCCCCACCATGCACTGCTTACGACCTCACATATGACATCACTCATGACATGGTCTATGCATTATATATGATGTCACCGATGACATAATCAACCTTGTTTTGTACACATTGTTTTATGATTAGAGTTATGAAAGTAAACGCAAATTACCTCAAAATACTATAAGCATGCTTACTGCTATCATACAGACAACCCCCGAGGTAAAGTAGGCTTGTGTTACGTGCAGCATTGACCCCATAACATCACTTCATGGGTGGCCGAGTTCATGTTGACTATGAACTACAGATGAAAGGGTAACCTATCCTGCACATAGTGTTCAATCTATATACAACTGTTCAGGAAAACCAAGCTCCTCCAGATACTCAATTCCTATTGAATAACTAATTCCCTACTATGGACAGTCTTTACCTGTACCACACCTCTGACAGTCAATGAAAGTACACTGAGAAATGAAGTGGATATTAGTAGAAAAGAGGGCTCTGTAAACACTGTTTACTCTATGGGGAGAGCTTACATTGTACCACACTGATTGCAGAGAGTGAAGCTCTTATGAGAAATACACCAAAGAGTATTACAAAGTATCTGCTAAGCACAGTGCACACTTGTTAGATATGGGGTTTTTGGTTGGCAGTTAGGTTACCCCCTGTCCAATCAAGGACCCTCACTCTAGTCAGGGTAAAGGAGAATCACCCTTAGTTAACCCCGCTCACCCCTTGGTAGCTTGGCACAAGTAGACAGGCTTAACTTCAGAGTTCTAGGTGTAAAGTATTTGTACCAACACACAGTAACTTAATTGAAACACTACAAAATGACACAACCCAGGTTTAGACAAATAGGAAATATTTATCTAAACAAAACAAGACCAAAATGACAAAAATCCAACATACACAAGTCAAGTTATTAATTTTAAAAGCAAAAAAGTCTTAAATCCTTTTGTAAACAGGTAAAGCACTGTTAGCGTTGAAAAGTACCTTGTTAGCCTCAAAATAACTCACACAGGCGAGTGTGTGCTGAAAAAGGTAAGCAGTGTGTCGATTTCTCACCCGCAAGGGAGATCATGCATGGTTTCTCCTTCTCCAGTCGGGTCGGCGTGGATTGTTTTTTTTTCTTCGCAGGAGAGCGATGTGTCGATCCGGGCAGTAATCGGGTCCGGGCAGGCGTTGCGTAATTTTTCCACGCCCAGCAAGGTTTGCATCAAAAATCCTGATGCATGGTGATAGCAAAACCGTGCTGTGTGGGTTGCAACATTACCAACCTCCGTTAGCGATGCAGAGCGTCGTTTCTCCAGCTGCAAGCGTCAATCTTCCAGCCGCACTGCAAGCGATGCGTCAATTTCAGCCGTGGAGGTGGCGGCGCGTTGTTTCTTCAGCCGCGTCTCGGAGGTTGCTTCGGAAATTTCACCGCACGGCGGTTGGTGCGTGGATTTTCAATCTTGTTCTGCCATCTTCACCTGTCAAGGCCCCAGGAACTGGATTGGGTTCCACTTGGCAGGGCAGGAGTCTCAGCAGAGAGTTCAGGTGCTGGCAGGGGAAGTCTTTGATGGCCTTGCGACTTTAACAACAGGAGGCAAGCTCAGGACAAGCCCTTGGAGATTTCTTCACAAGCAGGAATGCACAACAAAGTCCAGTCTTTGTCCCCTTTCACCAGGCAGAAGCAGCAAACTGCAGGATAGCTCCACAAAGCACAGTCACAAGCAGGGCAGCACTTCTCCTCAGCTCTCCAGCTCTTCCCCAGGCAGAGAATCCTCTTGATGTCCAGAAGTGATCTAAAGTCTGTGGTTTTGGGTGCCCTTCTTATACCCATTTTGGCCTTTGAAGTAGGCTTGCCTTGCCCAGGCCAGGCCCCAGACACACACCAGGGGGTTGGAGACTGCATTGTGTGAGGGCAGGCATAGCCCGTTCAGGTGTGAGTGACCACTGCTCCCCTCCCTCCTAGCACAGATGGCTCATCATGATATGCAGGCTACACCCTAGCTCTCTTTGTGTCACTGTCTAGAGAGAGGTGCAAACAGCCCAACTGTCAAACTGACCCAAACAGGGGATTCACAAACAGACAGAGTCACAGAATGGTTTAAGCAAAACAAATGTTCACTTTCTAAATGTAGCATTTTTAAACACACAATCTTAAAATCATCTTTACTAAAAAATGTATTTTTAAATTGTGAGCTCAGACACCCCAAACTCCAAATGTCTATCTGCTCCCAAAGGGAATCTACGCTTTATTCATATTTAAAGGCGGCCCTCCATGTTAACCTATGAGAGGGATAGGCCTTGCAACAGTGAAAACCGAATCTGGCAGTATTTCACTGTTAGGATATATACAACTCAGTAGTATATGTCCTACCTAAAACATGCACTGCACCCTGCCCCTGGGGCTACCTTGGGACTACCTTAGGGGTGTCATACATGTAAGAAAAGGGAAGGTTTAGGCGTGGCAAGTCAAATTGGCAGTTTAAAAAGGCACATACAGGCACTGCAGTGGCAGGTCTGAGACATGATTACATAGCTACCATTGTGGGTGGCACAACCAGTGCTGCAGCCTCAATAGTAGCATTTGATGTGCAGGCCCTTGGCACCTCTAGTGCACTGTACTAGGGACTTACCAGTAAATCAAATATGCCAATCATGGAGATCCAATTACATACTCATTTTATATAGGAGCACTTGTACTTTAGCACTGGTTAGCGGTGATAAAGTGCCCAGAGTAACAAAAACAGCAAAAGCAGAGTCCAACACACATCAACAACCTGGGAAACAGAGGCAAAAAGTTATAGGAGACGACGCCAAGGATGCCAAGTCTAACAACACTGATTGCAAAACATGCCCTAAGAGTGACTATTCAATTACAATAACCAAGGTCAGAAGGTGCTAAAGATCATACTACCTGCAGCCTTCATGCTGTGGTAACAGCTTTACAGATAACCCATCTTCCGAAGCAAAACAATCACATCCAAATTGTTAAAAAGTGGATTATTGGTAAGGGCAGGTAGATACCTACACTTAGCAATAGGCCACAATCCCCCACATAGGCCCAGTCAAGGTCTCAATAAATTAATCCTTGCTCAACCCTTGGTAGCTTGGCCTAGGAGTGTTTAGGCTCAACCTAGGAGAGAGGTGTGTAAAGTGTTTGATATCAACAAAAAAGTAAATAAGTAAAACACAACACACAATAAAAATACAACACCAATTTATAAAAATAGGAAATATTTTTATCTTTAAAATGACAAAAATCCAATGTAGGGAACCAGAGATATGAATGTTTAAAGATTAAGGCGGTCATTCTGACCCTGGCGGTCAAAGACCGCCAGGGCGGAGGACCGCGGGAGCACCGCCGACAGGCCGGCGGTGCTCCAATGGGGATTCCGACCGCGGCGGTAAAGCCGCGGTCGGACCGGCTCCACTGGCGGTCTCCCGCCAGTGTACCGCCGCCCCATTGAATCCTCCAAGGCGGCGCAGCTTGCTGCGCCGCCGAGGGGATTCCGACCCCCCCTACCGCCATCCAGATCCCGGCGGTCCGACCGCCGGGAACCGGATGGCGGTAGGGGGGGTCGCGGGGCCCCTGGGGGCCCCTGCAGTGCCCATGCCACTGGCATGGGCATTGCAGGGGCCCCCGTAAGAGGGCCCCTAAATGTATTTCACTGTCTGCTGCGCAGACAGTGAAATACGCGACGGGTGCAACTGCACCCGTCGCACAGCTTCCACTCCGCCGGCTCGATTCCGAGCCGGCTTCATCGTGGAAGCCTCTTTCCCGCTGGGCTGGCCTCCGCCGCCCGCCAAGGTCAGAATGAGGGCCTAAATGTGCAAAAAATGCTTTCTTGTGCCTAAAACCAAAAAGCACCAACCGGAGACATCTGGTCGTACTTGACCGGAGCCTAGTCAAAAGTTGATATTGACCATAATGGAGCTCTGCTCATATACACTGAGCAGGAAGAGTTGGTCAACATTTTACATCCACAATTAAAAACCTTTCTGGAGCTTTTCTTCCTCGATATCTTTAGCAAGCCTATTTTGATGCAACGTTGTCTGATTGCCTTTCTCCAAGCCCCCAGAAAAATCCTGGGAGTCTGGAGCTTCAGAGCATTCAGTGGGATGATCCTGAAATTCAGGCTGGGTCGCAGTTAAAGGCAGTCGGCTTTACACTCGACACTGGGTTGGTCCACTTACAGAGTTTTTTTCCAAAGTTGCTCCAAACTTCTCCAAACTTCTTGATCTTCTTCCAAAAGTCCTTTGTGGGTCCTTAAAGTGTACACAAACTTGATCCACAGTCCCAGAAGCTATGAGTTGCTCCTTGGAAGTTGGGACTACAGTTCCCAGAATGCACTTGGTCAGCATCCTCAAATGTCCACTGGATGCTGGTCAGCTGGGCTCTTCTTGCAGGACTTGATGCGGGGACTCTAGTCAGCTCCTTTGTACCTTTAGCTTACAGGAAGTCCACTCCTGGAGTTGCGGATTCAAGGCAAAGTCATTTTCTTATTTACACCCAAAGTGTGCAGCTGGTTCAATCCTTGTGAGTGCAGTTCTCCAGGTGCAGACCAGCGGTTCACCAGGGCAGTTCTTCTCCAGTATCTTCTTCCAGCAGGGATCTGAATTGTTGGGCAGCTCTGCCATATTTATTCTTACTCCTGGGTTGGTAAGGATGGGGGTGCCACTGACCAATGGATTATAGAGTGCCTCCCTCTGGGGTGAACACTTCCTGTGAAGTGTGGCAAAAATCAATCCCAGGAAACAACATGGCAGAAATCTGCCCTTGAAGGTTACATCTGGCTAAGCCCACCCTCTGATGTGTTCAGGTTTCCCTAACACATCCCTTCCAGCTCCTCTCCTAATCTAATTATTAGGGCTCCCATGTGGCTGGGGGCACAGGAAATGGGTGAGGTCCATTTTCTGTCCCAGGTGGCTTTCCCTCCTTTGAAAACCAGTTTGGCCTCTTTCCCCATCCTGCTCTGCCATCTGCCGCAGCAGTTCTCCTCCCACCAGATGCTTCCTTTGTTTCAGCCTAGGTCACATCAAACATCTCATTAAGGCAGCTTGGCTCAGGATGCCAGAGACTGACCAATCAGGAAAGGGCACTACAGGGCTGATTTTGGTCAATTTCAGAAATGGTTTTAAACTCTTTCTCTGTATTAGTTATAATAAATCCAACCTTGGCAAGTTGTTGGATATGTTCTACCTTTGAAGTTGATATTAAACATGACAGAGTTAGCTCGTTTCTAGTCGAAATGAGACTGCTAATTTTAAATCACTCCCCACGCGTACAGCGACACCCAGCTGTCCCCGTGTCCTCCCCTCCCTCGCTGCTCCGTGCTCCCTGCTGGTCATCCCTGGTGTCTAGTGGTAAGCTCCTTATTCGTAATCACTGTGTTTGCCTTGTCTTGCCTGTGAGTGCTGTGTTTGCCCTGTCTTGTCTGTTTGCCTTGTCTTGTCTGTATTTGCTGTGTTGCCTTGGTTGCCGTTCTTTCTGCGCCTGTTCCTCTCACTTTTTCTGCCACTCTGTGTCTTGCCCTGTTTACCGTTCTTTCTGCGCCTGTTCCTTTCACTTTTTCTGCCGCTCCGGGTGACCCCTTGCCCCCCCAGCGCCTCGGCTCCCTCGAGCCGTCTCCCTTTCCTGCCGCTGCGTCCCTGCGGCCCCGCCCCCCTCGAGCCCCCATTCGTTCACGCCTCCCGCCTCCCAGCTGCTCCTCCCTCCGTCCTCCCCTTCTTAATGGCGGTCGCTGCGCGCTACGGAGAGTGACCTTTGACCTGTGTGGCCACTGGATCACTCCCCACACGTACAGCGACACCCAGCTGTCCCCGTGTCCTCCCCTCCCCGCTCTCGCTGCTCCGTGCTCCCTGCTGGTCATCCCTGGTGTCTAGTGGTAAGCTCCTTCTTTGTAATCACTGTGTTTGCCTTGTCTTGCCTGTGAGTGCCGTGTTTGCCCTGTCTTGTCTGTTTGCCTTGTCTTGTCTGTATTTGCTGTGTTGCCTTGGTTGCCGTTCTTTCTGCTCCTGTTCCTCTCACTTTTTCTGCCGCTCCGTGTCTTGCCCTGTTTACCGTTCTTTCTGCGCCTGTTCCTTTCACTTTTTCTGCCGCTCTGTTTGACCCCTTGCCCCCCCCAGCGCCTCGGCTCCCCCGAGCCGTCTCCCTTTCCTGACGCTGCGTCCCTGCGGCCCCGCCCCCCTCGAGCCCCCATTCGTTCACACCTCCCGCCTCCCAGCTGCTCCTCCCTCCCTCCTCCCCTTCTTAATGGCAGTCGCTGCGCGCTATGGAGAGTGACCTTTGACCTGTGTGGCCACTGGATCACTCCCCACGCGTACAGCGACACCCAGCTGTCCCCGTGTCCTCCCCTCCCCGCCCTCGCTCCTCCGTGCTCCCTGCTGGTCATCCCTGGTGTCTAGTGGTAAGCTCCTTCTTCGTAATCACTGTGTTTGCCTTGTCTTGCCTGTGAGTGCCGTGTTTGCCCTGTCTTGTCTGTTTGCCTTGACTTGTCTGTATTTGCTGTGTTGCCTTGGTTGCCGTTCTTTCTGCGCCTGTTCCTCTCACTTTTTCTGCTGCTCCGTGTCTTGCCCTGTTTATCGTTCTTTCTGCGCCTGTTCCTTTCACTTTTTCTGCCGCTCCGGGTGACCCCTTGCCCCCCCAGCACCTCGGCTCCCTTGAGCCGTCTCCCTTTCCTGCCGCTGCGTCCCTGCGGCCCGCCCCCCTCGAGCCCCCATTCGTTCACGCCTCCCGCCTCCCAGCTGCTCCTCCCTCCGTCCTCCCCTTCTTAATGGCGGTCGCTGCGCGCTACGGAGAGTGACCTTTGACCTGTGTGGCCACTGGATCACTCCCCACACGTACAGCGACACCCAGCTGTCCCCGTGTCCTCCCCTCCCCGCTCTCGCTGCTCCGTGCTCCCTGCTGGTCATCCCTGGTGTCTAGTGGTAAGCTCCTTCTTCGTAATCACTGTGTTTGCCTTGTCTTGCCTGTGAGTGCCGTGTTTGCCCTGTCTTGTCTGTTTGCCTTGACTTGTCTGTATTTGCTGTGTTGCCTTGGTTGCCGTTCTTTCTGCGCCTGTTCCTCTCACTTTTTCTGCGGCTCCGTGTCTTGCCCTGTTTACCGTTCTTTCTGCGCCTGTTCCTTTCACTTTTTCTGCCGCTCCGTGTGACCTCTTGCCCCCCCCAGCGCCTCGGCTCCCCCGAGCCGTCTCCCTTTCCCGCCGCTGCGTCCCTGTAGCCCGCCCCCCTCGAGCCCCCATTCGTTCACGCCTCCCGCCTCCCGCCTCCCAGCTGCTCCTCCCTCCCTCCCTCCTCCCCTTCTTAATGGCGGTCGCCCATCTGCGCCTGTCCGCACCTGGACCGCCCCCAGCGCAACCCCCCCGGTCCACGGAACCCCCACACCTCCAGACGCCACTACACTGCCAGCGACCTCAACGCCCTCAACCCTGGCCGCTCCGCAGCATGCTTCCAGTCCTCACCGAGGAACACCCACGGACCCTTCTCCTGCCACAACTGCAGATTCACCTGCGACAAATCCACCAAACCTCCAAAGACCAGAACCAACCACCTCCACTGCATACTCCTTAACACCCGCTCCGCACGCAAGCACGCCATCGAGCTCTGGGACTTGCTCGACACCTCCGCCACGGACGTAGCCTTCCTTACCGAAACCTGGTGGAACGACTCCTCGGCGCCCGACATCGCCATAGCCATCCCAGAGGGCTACAAGATCACCCGCAGGGATCGCACAAACAGAAGCGGAGGAGGAATAGCCATCGCCCACAAGTCCACCCTCAAGGTCCACACCCACACGGACGACACCCTCAAGACCGCCGAACATCTGCACTTTCAAATACACACCGACCCCAACACCACCCTCAGAGGAACGCTCGTCTACAGACCCCCTGGACCACGGGCACCTTTCAGCGACTCCATCTCTGACCTTGCCAGCACCCATGCACTCGCCTATACGGACTATATCCTCCTCGGGGACCTTAACTTCCACCTCGAGAACAACAACGATGCCAACTCCTCCACCCTGTTGGACAACCTCTCCAACCTCGGCCTCAGACAATTCGTCACCACACCCACCCACGCAGCCGGCCACACACTTGACCCCATCTTCTCCACAAGCGCCCACGTCACCTTCAACCACACCACCGAACTCCACTGGACCAACCACCACTGCATCCATTTCACCTTCCAGAAACAGGTCAAGCACCACCGCACCCTAGAGCTACTCCGCCACCACTGGAACAAAGTCACCAAAGACCAGCTAACCAGCGCCCTTGCCCAGAACCCGCCTCCCGACCCCACCGACCCAGACACCGCACATCTCAGACATTGGATCAACGACTGCGCCAACTCCCTCGCACCACTCAAGAAGACCAACAACAACCAAGCCACCAAAAAAGCCACCTGGTTCACCGAAGAGTTTCAGACCTCCAAGCGCAACTGCTGGAAACTCAAGAATAAATGGCTCACCGAACACACACCTGACAGCCTCGCAGCCCACAAGGATGCCACCCGCAGACACCACCAACTAATCAGACTAGCCAAGAGATCCTCCTTCAAAGACCGCCTAGATAACAACGCACATGACAGCAAAGAGCTCTTCAGCATCGTGAAAGAACTCTCCAAACCCAGCACCAACTTCAACGACATTCCTCCCTCTCAAGAGCTCTGCGACTCACTGGCCACCTTCTTCCACCGAAAGATCACCGACATCCACGACAGCTTCAACACCACAGTCGCCCCCACCACGCCAGACACCACCCCCGCAAACACCACCCACAACAGCCGCCTGACCTCCTGGGCCAATGTCAGCATCACCGAGACACGCACGTTCATGAACTCCATCCACTCCGGATCACCATCAGACCCATGCCCTCACCACGTGTACAACAAAGCCGACGCAGCCATCGCTCCCCAACTACGGAAGGTCATTAACATCTCCTTCGAAACAGCAACATTCCCGGAAAGCTGGAAACACGCCGAAATCAACGCCCTCCTTAAGAAGCCCAAAGCAGACCCCCAGAACCTCAAGAATTTCCGACCCATCTCCCTACTCCCGTTCCCGGCGAAGGTCATCGAGAAAATCGTCAACACACAACTGACTCGCCACCTTGAAGACAACGACATCCTCGACCCCTCCCAGTCTGGCTTCACACAAAACCACAGCACCGAATCCGCTCTCCTCGCCGCCACAGACGACATCAGACGCCAAAAGGACAATGGCGAAACATCAGCCCTCATCCTTCTGGACCTATCAGCCGCCTTCGACACGGTATGCCATCGCACTCTAAGAACACGCCTACTCGAAATCGGAATACAAGAGAAAGCCCTTAAATGGACCACATCCTTCCTCTCCGGCAGAACCCAGAGAGTCTGCCTCCCCCCCTTTCCGCTCCAAAGCCACCAACATCATCTGCGGCATACCCCAGGGCTCATCCCTCAGCCCAACATTATTCAACATCTACATGGCCCCCCTCGCACAAGTAGCCCGCCAACACGACCTCAACATCATCTCCTACACCGACGACACCCATCTCATCCTCTCCCTCACCAAGGACCCGCAAACCGCCAAAACCAACCTCCACGAGGCAATGAAGGCCGTCGCCGAATGGATGAGGAACAACCGCCTGAAACTGAACTCGGACAAAACGGTAGTCCTCATCCTCGGACCCAACCCCTCCGCCTGGGACGACTCTTGGTGGCCAACATATCTAGGAACCCCACCAACACCGACCGACCACGCACGCAATCTGGGCTTCATCCTCGACTCCTCCCTCTCCATGTCAAAACAGGTCAACGCAGTCTCCTCCTCCTGCTACAACACCTTACGCATGCTCCGCAGGATCTACAAGTGGATCCCGACAGAAACAAGAAAAACAGTGATACAGGCCCTCGTCAGCAGCAGGCTAGACTACGGCAACGCACTCTACACAGGCATCCCGGCCAAACACCTGCGACGCCTCCTACGCATCCAAAACACCTCCGCCCGACTGATCCTCAACGTACCCCGCCGCAGCCACATCACACCCCACTTGAGAGACCTTCACTGGCTCCCAATTGACAAAAGGATCACATTCAAGCTCCTTACCCACGCACACAAAGCACTCCACAACACTGGTCCTGCCTACCTTAACAACAGACTCAGCTTCTACACCCCAACCCGACAGCTCCGCAGATCTCGCCCTCGCCGTCGTCCCCCGCATCCATCGAAAGACATCCGGCGGCAGATCCTTATCTCACCTCGCCGCCAAGACTTGGAACACTCTCCCTACTAACCTACGTCAGACCAAGGACCTACTCTCCTTCAGAAGACTCCTCAAGACCTGGCTCTTTGACCAGTAGAAGCTACCCCCCACCCCCTCTCAGCACCTTGAAACCCTAACGGGTATGTAGTGCGCTTTATAAATATACTGATTGATTGATAAAGTCTCACAATGTTAGCCTATGGAGCTAATGTATTACAATGGGAAAAATTACTTTGGCTGTTTTTCCGTCACCAGGGATAATAAAACATATTTTATAGAGTCCCTGCGTATATTTACACGGCACCCAGCCCTTGGGAACACTTAGGGCAGATATTTGGGGTGACGTATTTGTAAAAAAGGGGTCATTTAGGACTTTGGAAGTACTTTTAATTCCAAAGGTGAATTTTGGGTTACCTTTAACTTAAAAGCAGCCAGAAAGGCAGGCCTGCCTTTAAAATGACACTGGTCACCACAGCAGTGCACCTCCGGGTGCATTAACTATACCGGGGTCCCTAAACCCACACGCCCTACCATATACTAGGGACCTATAGCTCGGTTGTCAAAGCCAATAATAACTAGGCCTAATTTGCACATACCATTTTAAACAGAGCACTGACCGTGGGCCTAGTTAGCAGTGCCCAGGGCACAGTCAGAGTCAGAAAACACTAGTATCAGCTAAACATGGGGTCAAAAAGTGAGGGGGCTTCTGCAATCAGCCCAGTTTTCTCACATACATAGCTAAATAGCCAAATCACATAGACTTCTATGTTGTGTAGAAACGGTCATGCTGACACAATTCTGTCTAAAAACTCAAGGCTGCTTATAATACATATTATGTTGTGTATATACAATCTTTGCCCGTTGCAAACTTTCCATAGAGAGTAAACTCTTGTGAGGAATATAAAGGACAATAGTTGTCAACTGTCACCTGCAGAGAGGGTTACTCCTCAGTGCAACCATTTATAATGTGTTCAAAACCTGAACACGCATATGATGCAGGAGCAGCTCATGCATTTTTTTTAACACATACACCAATTAGCTGGGCGAGAAAGTACAAAATCAGGTAGAAAAGTCATATGGTTATTACCCGCCACAATGTAAAGTATAAGACAAACTATCACACTTTTTGGATGATGTCATCAATGATGTAATTTGAGGTGTCATCAGTGATGTCATAAATGATGAACCATATTTGTGAGAAAAATAAATTCAAAGATGTAAAACCTAAAGCATTTCCTTTAACAATAAAATGAGGGGTTTGTTTTGCCTTAAAAATTATGGTTACTGCTCTAGAAGAAAGCTAAAAGGAGGACACATTTTCTATGAGTCCTAAAATATTATTCTCATCCATGTCAGTATAACTTCCTGACGTGAAGAGCAAAACATGTACTTCCAACAGTCTGTCAGTTAACTCTCCAGTGTACTACTGCAGCTTCCCACAGTGCTTAATCAAACAACTACAGTGCTGACTTTTTTATTTGTGATGGAAATGTGGCACACCTGAAGCCATCTTGGTGGCTTCAAAGCTGCAAAACCTAGTGTGTTTCCTTTGGAATATTAAAAAATGATGGGTTTGTTTTTGTCTTGGAAATTATGGCTAGTGATCTACAAAGCTGAAACAGAGACAATCAGGAGCAGAGGCAGCATAACATACTGTTGAGGGCAAGAGGGAGTGTGGAGGGGCATGCATACAGACAACAGAGGACGAGCGAGGAAGGGTCAGCGAGCTGACCATGGAGGGCAAGCCCACAAGGGCAGAGGCAGCAAGCTGACCACAAAGAGCAGATGGGAAGGAGCACACAGACAAGAACAAAGAGCTGGGGATATGGGGGAGGAGAAGAGGCAGAAATCTGACCACGGAGGGCAGGTGGTCATTGGCAGAGGCAGCACAATCGGCCATGGAGGACAAGAGGGAGGAGCAAGGAGCACAAAGATGGAGTACAGAGGGCAGGAGAGATTGGTGTAGGTAGCAAGCCGACCACTGAATGCAGGCCGGCATGGGCATGAGCAGCAAGCTGACCACAGAGGACAAGAGAGATGTGGTACGCACAGGGTCACCTAGTTTGCCCTTCAGCAAGCTGAAATTTAGGAGAGGCCAACACAGGCAGGGAAACACCTTGGACAACAAAATGTAGGAGAAAAGAGATGGGGCACACACATGAAAACAGAGGGCAAGGAGGAGATCAGGGGCAGCACAAAGGACCATGCTGGGTAGACAGAAGGGGACAGGGGCATGCTAATAGGAAATATGGGGCAGGAGAGATTAGGGGCAGGAGCAGCAACCTGACTATGGACAGTAAGCAGGCAGGGGCAGAAGCTTACCCTAAAGGGCCAGTGGAAGTGGACAGAAGCACCAGAGAGAGAACAGAGGGCAGGAGGGTGAGAGAAGTGCAAGGGCAGCAATCTAGCTATTCAGGGGAGGTCGACATGGCATGACCACAGAGGGCAAAAGGAAGGCAGCAGGGGCATGCAGACAGAGAACAGAGAACAAACAGCAGGGTGCAGGGTCCAGGGGCAAGGGCAGCAAGCTGAATGGTATTCTGCTATGTGCTGGCCATTCACATGGGTTTTGTCTGGCTTAAGGGTCTCCGTATGGCATTGGCGGTCCCACCACGGGACTGCCAATGCCGCAGGGAGGATGCTGCTATCATGCCAGCATGAAGTTCAGGTTGCAAGCAAGTGGTTTGTTTGGAGAGGGGAATGTGGTGAGGCCTGTTCACAATCCTATGCCAAATCTCGAGGGCAGTGCTAGTAAGGGTGGCTATGTAGGCGTTTCACAGTCTAGCATGTTTGGGGAGCCAAGCATGGTCATAGACAAGGTGACAGGTTATGGCCCGATCCATGTGGAACCAATGCTTTTTGCTCTCCTGGGCTACCCATTCAGAGATGTAGCAGAGATGTGCTGCCCAATAATATTCAAGGGAGATATGGCAGGCTAGTCCCTCCGTCAGTCCCTGGGGAGCATCAGCACAGCATTAGAAAGCCTGGTTGTTTTGTTTACCCCCAGACGAAGGTGCATATGTCCTAATGGAGGCGTACTATGTCATTGTATGGAATGGGAGAGGGCAGGGTCTGGAAGTGATGAAGGACCTTTGAGTAAATAGTCATTTTGATGGCATTAAGCTGACCCAACATGACATGTGCAGTGGTCTCCACAGGCTGCTGTCCTCTAGGATGGACTTTTCCAATGAATTAGCCTGGATCCAGGTCATCAAGGTGGGGGTCAGAGTAAGACCTTGATATCGTATGGCTCTTGGGGCCCACTGGAAACAGGCTAGAGATTGTAGGGCAGGGAGGTCTGGCTTAGGTATTGTGAGGTTCAGGGCATGTGATTTGGACATGTTGACCTTGAAACCAGAGACCAGCTCAAAAGCTGTAAGGGCATGCACCACCACAGGGAGGGAGGTGGCAGGTTGGGTGAGAGTAAGCAAGAGGTAATCAGCAAAAAGGTTGAGTTTGTGAGGGCACCCATCAAAAGGAATGCCCACGATGGACTCTCTCTGTGAGATGGTGATGGCCAGGGGTTCCACCGCCAAGTCAAAAAGCAGGGGTGAAAGTGGGCACCCATGCTGAGGGCCTCTCAATAGATGTATAGGCCTCTTATGCTGACTATTGTCCCAAATTGTGGCCATTGGGGAGACACAGGAGACCATGATCCTAGTAATCATGCCCGGGCCAATATTCTTGAGCACTGCCCTTAGGAATAGCCAACTAACCCTGTCAAAAGCCTTCTCTGCATCCAGCGAGAAAAGGCAGGCGGGAATGTTATGGCGGTGGAACTTTTTCACCAGGTGCGCAATAAGATGGATATTGTACACCCCTTGTTGATTATTGTCAAACACACTTGGGGGTATTCATTGGTTTGTTGAAGTGATGTAGTCTTCTTTTGAAGGTTTGCAACCCAGCACTATGATGCTGTCCTGCTGTAATTCTTACTATGAAGAATTTTGTTGTGCATTTTCATGACTTGTATATACAGTCTATTATTTAGAAAGGCATTTGTATTTGTTTTTTAGGATTGGCCAAGCAGACACTGAAAATCTTAATGGGGCCCTGTTAGGGGGCCCCTGCACTGCCCATGCCAGTGGCATGGGCAGTGCAGGGGCCCCCAGGGGCCCCACGACACCCGTTCCCGCCAGCCTCTTCCTGGCGGTGTAAACCGCCAGGAACAGGCTGGCGGGAACGGGGTCGGAATCCCCATGGCGGCGCTGCTTGCAGCGCCGCCATGGAGGATTCCTTTGGCCAGGGGAAAACCGTCGGGAAACCGCCGGTTTCCCTTTTCTCACCGCGGCTTTACCGCCGCGGTCAGAATTGGCCAGGAAGCACCGCCAGCCTGTTGGCGGTGCTTCCGTGGTCGTTGGCCCTGGCGGTTAATGACCGCCAGGGTCAGAATGACCCCCTTTGTCTACTTAATTCCTCCTATCAAGTGCAAATAAGACAAAAATTACATTTAAAGTAGCCATCACTTAAGCTAATGTAACAATTTTTCGCTTGCAGTGAATCACTGCGTCACGCTAGGGAGAAAATTCTAAGAAACAGCAGTTTGGCAGGCCCTCAATAACATACACATTTACACATGTAGATAGATAGATAGATAGATAGATAGATAGATAGATAGATAGATAGATAGATAGATAGATAGATAGATAGATAGATAGATAGATAGATCAACTCCTGCATGGAATCCCTTATCGACAAACGTGCATCTCTGAAGTGCAAATTATTCAGACCAAAACCCTCTAGGCCTTCGTTGTCTAAAGAGCTTTATGAAGAACGAAAGCTTTTCTGAAAATACGAGAAAGGATTGAGAAAAGCGCCTTCTTTCCTAAGTATAACTAAGCTTCACAAAATGAGAAAACAATGCAAAGACCAAATCCTCAGAGCCAAATCCTCCCATATCAGAGCCCTCGTGAATTCTGCAAAGAATAGACTGAAGTGCCTGTCCGAGGTTATTGCACAGTCTTCTAACCCCTCTATCTCTACAGCTCCTAAGCCATCTGTGGCCCGTTGCAACAACTTTGTGGATTTCTTTGATAAAAAGGTTACAGACATCCATATCTCACTTCCCATCAATGACTCTCTTGAAACGGTTGGGTCTCCATCATTCAAAGCACTACAATCCTGGTCATCTTTCTCTCCAATCTCCTTGCAGGACTTACAATGAACTATCTCCAAAGTTAAACCTTCAAACCATCATCAGGACTCTATTCCAGACTATATCACCAAGTCTCTTGCTATACACCTACTTCCTAAATGGACAACCACGGTGAATTCCTCTCTCAAACAGGGCCTCTTCTCTGAACGACTAAAAATGGGTCAAATCACTCTGCTCTTAAAACAACAACCTCTCAATCCAGAGAACCTGAACTACTACCAAGTCTCCACACTCCCATTATCAGGCATAGTCATCAAAAGTTGTGTAGCATCTCAACTATCCTCACACATTCAAACAAACAACCCCCTAGACAATCTCCATCAGGTTTCTGCCAGGGTCACAGTACAGAAACTGCAGTCCTCCAAATAGTCAATGATTCCCATAAAATCCTCGTCTCCAGCAACGCCTGGTCCTCCTGGATTTAACCACTGCATTCAACACTTTCACCCATCATGACTTCCTTCATATTAATGAACTACGCACGGGATGTGGAGGCACTGTCCTCAACTGGTTCTCCTCTTACCTATCCAACTGTTCCCAAATTGTGCAAATTGGCAACTTGTTCTCAAGACCAGTCAGCATTCACCAATGTGGCCGCCAAGGTACGATCCTCTCTCCAACCCTCTTCAACCTCTACCTAGAACCTGTGATTCTCAGACATTCTGGGATTCTCTTCAACCTCTATACTGACGATACCCAAATATACTTAAAAATCTCATCCACAGAGGACAATGCTCTGCTTTCAAATACACTCTTAAAGATTCACAACTGGATGTTAAACCACCATTTAAAACTCACCCCAACTAAAACACAATTTCTATTGATCTCACCTCCAAAAGTCAAATTACCACTTCAAGAGTGAATGGCCAACATTTCCAACTTGGAAGGCTGCCTGCCATTGTCATGAGCGCTAGATCTCTCAGCATCACCCTTGATAATCGTCTCAATCTTCACTGCAACAAAGCAGTCACGGCCACCAGTGCACAACACCAACTTAGAGTGCTTTGGGGCATCAGACAGTTGATTCCGGAACAAGACCTCAAAACAGTGGTGCAATCTCTCATTCTCTGTAGACTAGACTATGGAATTGCCCTTCTCTCAGGCATTCCCATAGTTCACTTAGACCAACTGAGAGTAACACTACATGCTGCAGCACACTTCGTTTTAGGTCTCAAGAAATTTGACTACATTTTCCCTGCCCTGCTACCCCTCCAATGGCTCCCCTTTGAAGCGTAGGTCCAATTCAAATCACTTGCATTAAACACAGAGCCCTGCACTCCTCCTCACCCTCCTATCTAAACAAGAAACTGAAAATCTTTAGGGTAAATATGGGTTCCAGAAATGCCCAATCCCTGCTTTTGGAACCCTCCTTCTTCAGTCAAGAACGATACATGAACCAGCCCTTCTCTGGTAGCACCACTAGAATCTGGAACTCTCTGCCTCCCTCACTCCGTCTAACTTCCTGTCTTGCAACCTTCAAAAAGGACCTCAAGCTCCTCCTATTTGACAGACATCCTGATTAATTCACCACTGACCAGAATTATTTACTTTCTCCACTGCGTCTTGATCTGCCTTAGTTTAACTGGTCATGTTCTCTGCCCTATTGTTCTAACTGTCTCTTGTGTTAACTCCTGTACACACACACTGATGTAAACTTCTGAGTTCAACTATTATTGATGTAACTCGCGGTAACCTTGTATCCTGTGTGTTGTAAGGTGCTCTGATGCCTTCACATACAATTGCCAAAAGATAGATAGATAGATAGATAGATAGATAGACAGACAGATAGACAGATAGACAGATAGATAGATAGATAGATAGATAGATAGATAGATAGATAGATAGATAGATAGATAGATAGATAGATAGATAGATAGATAAACTGTGTTGTCAAATTATATATAAATATGTTTAAGATAATTTCGTTTTTTGAGCCATAGAATCAAACTAATCAAACGACTCATTTAGTTTAAGACGTTAAGGGGAAAACAATATTATTGTCAAAAATGTTTTTTGTGAAGTAATATTTGCAAAAGAGTTTTTAGGAAACAGTGTTATCACATGCTAATCAAATAAGTGCCTTCTTAAACAGAACATAAGTTGAAAATAAAGTAATTTAAGGTATTAGAAAGAGTGCCAATAAAAGCAGATGGAATACAAAAATATTCTTCAGGTCAATAATTTTCAATGCTTCTGTTAAGTGAAATAAGAACAGTATGTCACATTTATCAGCACAGTACAAAAACACTGCATTGGTTAAACTTCTTCTTCCAAGATATTCTTTTTTACAAACATTGCTGTCTATTAATAGCAAGTTGGTCCCTATCATCCTCCAGTTGTATGCCTTCTCCATGTGGATTCCTGCATGGCTAAGTAAGTGATTTGGGATGGCTTCGAAGCAGCCGGGCTTGCTACATCCATCATGCATTGTTACATTCATGACATAGGACCTTCAGTTTTAGGTCCATGAAGGCGTCTGAAAAGAACCCAATTTGATTCCTCTTACTACTTTGAATCTTGCCGTGAAGTCCCACCTCCCCTTCAGTTAATGCAGCATCACTGCTAGCCAAGGTCTCCACCCACCTGTATTTTCCGATTCTGGGCACCTAGGGCCAGATGTAGCAAAGGTTTTTCCCCATTCTATGTCTATGGGAAAAAGTGTTCGTACATATGGCCCCTAATCTCTTCTTTAATCACATTTCCTTTCATGTCCTCACTACTCTGTGTATGCGCCGCTGCCCATTGTTCCTTGTGTATATGTCTTAGTGTCCCTTCCTAGCCTAGTTCTCTAACCTCCACATACTAAACTCGCCATTGCCACTGCTTACAGGTTAGTGCAGGGCAAGCAATTAAAGGAAAGGTCTGGCTGGAGAGGTCTGTGTGGGCAGCAGCACAAAGTCAGACGATGGTGAACCAGTTAGGAGGCTGCACGCATCCAAATGAAACTGAGTAATCTTGCCACACCATTCCACAAATTGATCAATACGCCGTCTTTCTCTTCTAACAATTTCTGTATAAACAGCTGGATTCACTCTTGAGAAACTTGGCAATAGCTGCTATGTATAACTTAATTCCATCTAGACCTAATCTAGATGTCATTCATCGTGCATCTGATTTGATTGCCCCTCTACAACTAAAACCAAATGAAACAAAGCAAGCCTATAAGAACTCACTTCTCCGTTCTCTCTTTCAGAAAACTACTTGGGCATCACAGATCAGCAATATTTGTGCGACATCTAACTTCACCCGAAAGTAACAATAGGCAAGGGTGTTCCAGAGCTGATTAGGTTCGCTGTTGCCATGGAAGATGTAAGAAATGTGGTTGTTGGATGACTAGGGAATGAGCCCTGATCAAGCAGCAACCACAATTCTTTTAGGGGTGAGTCATAAACCAACCCTAAATTAACCTGTGCTCAACCCTCTTGTGGCTTGGCACTGAGTAGTCAGGCTTAGCTTGGAGGCAATGTGTAAAGTACTTCAAGCACTGATAAAGTGAACAACACTACACCAAAGGGATCTCACACCACGTTAGACAAATAGAGTTACTTTTAATAAATAAAACAAGACCAAAATGACAGAAATCGAATCAGTAGAACTGGAGACATGTGATTTAAAAGATTTCAGTGAAAATAGTCCCAAAAAGCATAAAGTGCCAACTGTGGATACCTGGTTGTGCTACACCAGGACAAAGTTACAAGTTCAAGCCAACCACTGTGGATTGCAGGCCAGCTACAGGGACTGAGCTGAACAGCGTACCTTAAATCCTGGGTTGTGTAGTGTTGAGAGGGTCCACGTTGAACATGCGTTGTGCAGCCAATGAGATGCATAAGTTCCAAGATGCAGTGACGCTGCGATGCAAGGGCCTGTGTTGTCATCAACGATCCTGTTGTTGGGGCTTGCCATATGAAGCTTGGTGTTGATACATCAGTTCTGAGGGGCTGAGAGACTGTAATGTGGAATCCGTTGTTATTGTCGAAACTGCTGTTGATGAGGGATGCAAGGATCTGCACCGAGGATGTGTTGCATAGCGGTGGTTCCAATGAGACTGCGATACGGGCTTTGCAACAGGGTGATCCGTTCAGCAGTGTGATGTACCAGTTCTGCTCTGTATTGTGCCATGCAGCAGACAAGATGCGTCAGTTCCGGTGTATTCACAGAAGCTGGCAGAGCACCTTAGGCCCACTTCCCAGGGTCCATGGCTATGGTGGCACCTCTTGTCAGGGCAGACCCACAGATGGCAGAGTACAGGTGCTGAGATTAAGATTGTTGGAGCCACAAGACAAGAGGCTAGCCAACTAGCCCTTCAAGTCATTCTGGGGTCCAGGATTCAAAAGATGCAGGTCCAGTCCTTCTCACCCAAGCAAGAGGGCAGCAGGCAGCAGGGCAGCACTGTGGGGCAGCAGTCCTTCAGAGCCGTAGTCCAGTAGAGTGGCAGTACTTTCCTCAGCACAGTCCTTCCTGACAGAATATCCACAGGTCCAGAAGTGTACTGATAGTTAATGTCTAAGATCCAATATTTATACCAAGCTATGCTTTTGAAGTGGAAATACGTTTCTAGAGGTTTCCCTTTGAAGTCCCCAGTCATCCCGGTTTCCCTTTCCTGGCTCCAGACTAACTACATGGGGTATGCAGACCTTCGTTCAGAGACACAAGACAGCTTATTCAAGTGTAAGTAGGGCTGTGCCCAGCTCCACCCTCCCATCCTACCATTGATGGACCATTTAAGCACACCTAAGCTCCCTAATGTGTGTGCTGCCTAGGAGGAATATGCGAAGCCCAACTGCCAACTTCGCCCAGTCATATGACCTAGTGACAGACTGCAGGCAATAAACGGCCAAGACAGATAAAAGCCAACTCTCAGAAAGTGGTGTTTTCACATTTGTAATTTAAAATCCAACATCACCATGTTAGGATTGTTTTACAATCCCAAAGACATCAAACACAAACTGGTCACCTATTCTCATTTTTAAATTACTGATTATTAGATGTAAATAGGTAACTCTAATGGTACATTATGGGAGAGGTAGGCTTTGCAGTAGTGAAAAATGAAATTAAGAGGTTTTCTCTACCAGGACATGTAAAACTAAAAGTACATGCTCTTCTTTTTAAGTACATAGCATCCTGCCCTTTGGGCTGTCCAGGGCTTTCACTACGGGTGACTTACATGTATTAAAAAGGAAGATTAGGGCCTGCCAAAAAGCTTACTTTGCCAGGTCGACATGACACATTAAAACTGTGCACACAGGCTACGATGGCGGGTCTGAGACATGATTAAAATGCCACTTAAGTGGGTGGCACAATCAGTGCTACAAGCCCACTTATAGTATTTAATTTACAGGCCTCGGGCACAGGTAGTTTCACTTTACTAGGGACTTACTAGTAACCTAAATATGCCTTGGGTATAAGGAAATTCTATCATGGTTTAAAGAGAGAACACAAGCACTTTAGCACTAGTTAGCAGGAGAAAAGTGTGCAGAGTCCTAAAGCCAGCAAAACAGGAGGGTTGAAGGCAAAGAGTTAGAGGGTAAACCATGCCAATGATGCCAGGTTTAAGATGTGTCTTCCCCTGCTGAAAGTGCAGAGAACTACCCAACCTCTTGGGACGTCACCTCACTGAGGTACCATCAGCAAATGTGTGGTCTTTTCAAAGACACTGTTTCACCTTAAAGTCCATTCCCTGTAGGGAGAAGGACCACCTCAAAAGTTAAGTATTCTCATCCCTCATCTGCATTAGCCGCCTGATGGTTCTGTAGCCAGCCCGAGCACCCAACATATATGGTCCCAAGTTTTTCAGTGCCAAGGCCACAGCAAAGGCTTCCATTTCTTTTGCATTCCACCTCAGAAGTAACCTCCTCAACATGAAGACTACAGGTTGATCTAGGCCGTCTCTGTTCACCTGTGAGAGCACGGGACGACGCCTCGGACCTCCTGGTCAGTGTCTCCTGGCTCTCCTCTGCACAGCTCCACCTGTTGCTGCTGCTGCTGCCTCTGCTGCATTTGAACTGAGAGCCTGCCTGACTCGCAGTTTGAGGCTCACCGCCACCTGCAGGCTCCCATATGCGCCTCATCCCTGGTGGCCTAGTGGCCATCTGAGTGTAAGTATCTTGCTGTCACCTTTACTTTTGCTTATTTTCTGTCATCTTTCTTTTTCTTTTTTCTATCATTTTTCTTATTCTTTCCTTTCTTTTTCCTTTTAGCCTTTCACTCTCCACACACTCCGTTTCCCTGTCGCTGCTGCCAGGCAGCCCCAAACCCCTCCCTGCCAATCGATTTCTCACCCTCCCACCTCCCAGCTGATCGGACTCTCCCGCCTTCCTCCCCTTCTTAATGGCACCCGCAGCGCACTGAGAGGGCAACTCCTCTGACCTCCTGGTCAGTGTCTCCTCTTTCTCCTCTGCACAGCTACAGCTGTTGCTGCTGCTGCTGACTCTGCTGTGTTGGAACTGACAGCCTGCCTGACTCTCAGTTC
Organism: Pleurodeles waltl; assembly: GCF_031143425.1. Taxonomy (NCBI): domain Eukaryota; kingdom Metazoa; phylum Chordata; class Amphibia; order Caudata; family Salamandridae; genus Pleurodeles; species Pleurodeles waltl. Next base: position 1,132,220,549 of record NC_090448.1, read on the forward strand.
AAGGCCCACCTCCACCCGCAGACTTCCACCTACGCCTCATCCCTGGTGACCTAGTGGCCATTTTTGTGTAAGTATCTTTCTGTCACCTTTACTTTTGATTATTTTCTGTCACCTTTATTTTTCTTTTTTCTTTTCTTTTTCTTTTTCTTTCCTTTCTCTTTCCTTTCAGCCTTTTATTCTCTGCATGTTCTGTTTCCCTGCCACTGCTGACCCGTGGCTCTACACACCTCCATGTGAAGCACTTTCCCGCCCTCCCGTCTCCCAGCTGACCGGACCCTCCCACTTTCCTCCCCTTTTTAATGGCAGCCGCTGTGTGACGGTGCAGCAGGTGTGCCGCCGGAGCACCAAAGGCGCGCCAATGGCAACCCCGTCAGCACCTGGACCGCGCCGAGCACCACAAACCCTGGTCCTCTGACCTTCCAACGCTACAACGCAGAGACCCGCCATGCGTTGAACCCAAGACTCGCCACCGCAGCCATTTCACATCACCCAGAGACACCCATGGACCATTCTCCTGCCTCTGCTGTCACCACACCCTCACCTTACACCAAGCACCAGGCCCTCCTGCCACTGAGCCATCGAACATCAACCTGGTGTGCCTTCGCTGCATCCTCCACAACATTCGCTCCATCCACAAACACACTGTAGAACTCTGTGACCTACTAGACCCCACCCGCCCGGACATTGCCTTCCTCACCGAAACATGGACAAACCCAGCGTCACCACTGGACATCGCCATTGCCATCCCCATCCCCAGCTACTGCAAACTGCTCTGCAAAGACTAGCCTTTTCGCCCAGGTGGCCTGGCCCTCGTATGCAAATCCACCCTCCACCTGACAAACAACGTGGAATAAAACTCCCCCCTCATGGAGCTCCTCCATTTCCAGATTCACTCCTCCCCAAGCCTACCTTCCGAGGCACCCTCATCTACCGACCACTTGGCCCCTGTCCAGCCTTCACCAACTCCATTGTTGACATAAGTTCTCCACACGCACTCGCCTCCACTACCTACTTCCTCCTCGGTGACCCCAACTACCACATCAACAACTGCAACAACATCTACACCCCTTCCCTGCTCGAGATCCACGACACAATAGAACTAAAGGAACTGGTCACCTCACCAACACACATTACTGGACACACTCTTAACACCATCTTTTCCACCAGCAACAGCATCAACATCGACAACACCTCCACACCTCACTGGACTGACCACCACTGCAATCAATTCACTATCACCACACCGATCATCCACCTCTGCACTCTCTGAGCCTCAAGCAGAAAATAGAACCAGATCACAGATGAACAGCGCAACAACACCCTAGAACAAATCTCCCCAGTTCCTCACCAGAGAAGCAACTTCTCAGCACGGAACTTCCATCAATGGATCTCCAAATGCACCAACACCCTAACACCTCTCCGAAAGACCTCAGGTAAACACCGCCTCAAAAAGGATAGCTGGTTCTCCCTTGCACTTAAGGACTCCAGGTGCTCTTGCAGATGGCTAGAGAAAAGATGGGGGAACAGCAAGTCCCCAGGAGACTTTGAGGCCTTCAAAGCTACCATCAAGTCCCACCACCACCTCATCAGAGCCACCAGAAAAGCTGCACTGCAATGCAGTATGAGCACCACCGCACACAACACCAAAGCGCTCTTGGCTGTCGTCAAAGGGTTCGCCAAACACCAATCAGAAACAGCAAACATCCCTCTGTCTCAAGACCTCTGCAACAGACTAGCCAACTTCTTCCAAGGAAAAATCAAAGACATATATGACAGCTTCGGACCCCAGGACCCTCCGAGCCCTCCAACAACCCCCCAGTTCCGACCCCCCAAACCATCACAGATCTTGCACTGCTGGACCACCCTCACCACAAATGACAACCATTCCATCATGAGCAGCATCCACTCCAGAGCCCCTACGGACCCCTGTCCTCAGCACATTACAAAAAGTCAACACTTCCATCGCACCCGAGCTCCACAACACACCCTCAACTGTTCCTTAGATACAGCTACCTTCTCCGAGGACTGGAAGCATGCCAAGATCTGCCCGCTCCTGAAGAAACCCACGGCCAACCCCCTGGACCTCAAGAACTACCACCCCATCTCTCTGCTGCCTTTCCCAACCAAAGTCATAGAAAAGGCCATCAACACACAGCTCTGTAAGCACATCGAGGACAACAACATCATGGACATCTCCCATTCAGGTGTCAGGAGTAACCAGAGCATGGAGACTGCCCTCCTCACTGCCACATATGACATCCGCTCACTTCTCGACTGTGGCCATAGAGCATCCCTCATCCTACTGAACCTATTGGCCACCTTCGACACAGTTTTGCAAAACACACTCTGCACTAGACTCCATGCAGCTGGCAAACGCGGAAAGGCCCTACAATGGATATGCTCCATCCTGCCGGCAGAACACAGAGAGTCAGACTCCCACCTTACCTGTCAGATCCTACAAAGATCAGCTTCAGAGTTCCACACGGATCCTCCCTGAGCCCCACACTCTTCAACATTTACATGGCCCGCTTGCATCCATCTTCAGGAATCACGGACTGAACAGAGTCTCCTATGCCGACGACACTAGCTGATCAGCTCACTGACCAAAAACCTCACAATTGCCAAGAAGAAATTCCAATATGGTATGGAAGCCTTTGCTGCCTGGATAAAGGACAGCTGCCTCAAGCTCAACTCTGACAAGACCAAGATCCTAATCCTGGGACCCTCCACATCAACCTGGGATGACTCCTGGTAGCCAGCTACCCTCGGCAACCCCCAACCCAAAAAACCACGCATGCAAACTCGGTTTCATCCTGGATTCATCGCAAACCATGACCCGCCAAGTCAACTCAGTCTCATCCCCCTGTTTTCACACACTCTGACTTCTCCAGGAGATCTACAAATGGATCCCAAAGGAGTGCCGCAGAGTCGTAACCCAGGCACTAGTTACCAGCAGACTCGACTACTGCAACGCCCTCTAAGCTAGCACCACCCTGAAGAACCTGAAGAAACTACAGCACACCCACAACGCCTTTGCCAGACTCATCCTGGACGTTCCCCAGCGCGAACACGTCACCAATGACCTAAGAGACCTCCACTGACTTCCTGTCAAAAAAAGAATCAACTTCAAACTCCTCGTCCACGCATACAAGGCCCTCCATGACATAGGACCCACCTACCTCAACTACCGCATAATCTTCTACTCCCCCACCAGACCTCTTCGCTCGGCTCAATAGGCACTAGCCACCATACCCCACATACGGAAGAGCTTTACTGGAGAAAGGTTCTTTCCCTTACCTTGCAGCAAAGAGCTGGATCACCTTGCACCTGCACCTCAGGCAGCTACTGTCGTTACCTCAATTAAGGAAGGACCTTAAAACCTGGCTCTTCAACTGAAGCACAGAGACAAACCCCCCACCAGCGCCTTGAGACCCTTACGGGTGAGTAGTTGTGCTCTATAAATCCTTGATTTTATATTGATTTTGCCCCTATGCAATGCCCTGAGATGTCAGTCTGGACAATGAGTTCTTTGGAGAAGTCAGGGGCCTTGAGCACGGTTGTGGTGCACATGCCCTCCTTCAGGGTATCAAATGTGGTCTGGCACGCCTCCATCCAGATCACCAGTGTGGGCTTTTTCTTGGAAGTCAGCTTTGTCAAGGGTTCAACAATAGTGTTACACCCCTTGATAAATCTCATGTAATAACCAGCAAGGCCTAAGAAGGCTCTCACTGGTTATTACAGATGCCTGGTTTTGTGGAGGGGGTTCCCATGTTAGGATGGTTTGGATTTTGGCTTGGAGGAGCTGCACCTTGTCTCCTCCCACTTGATGATCCAATTAGACCACTGAACCTTGCCCTATTTGGCACTTATTGCTCTTGATGGTCATGCATGTCCTCTGCAGAGCCTGAATCACTTCCCTAGGGTGGCACAGGTGGTCCTCCCAGCTAGAACTGAAGAAGCAATGTCACCTAGATAGGCAGAACTGAAGTTCTCAAACCCAACCTGGTTGATCACACCGACCTCTGGAAGGAGGAGGAAGGGGTGTTCTTCAAACCAAAGGACATTACACAGAACTGGAAGCGCACTTCAGGGTTAGAGAATGCAGAACTCTTTGGCTCCCTGGTCAAGGCAATCTGCCAGTACCCAGACATTAAATCAAATGTGATGAGAAAATTGGCACTCCCAATCGGCCTATGAACCCGTAAGCTTGGGGGATGGAGTGTATGTTAGTCTTGGAGAAGACACTGAGCCCCCAGTAATCCATGCATAACCAAAGTTCTGTGATGGAACTTGGGGACTAGCACCACTGTGCTGGACCAAGGGCTGTTTGAGGGCTCAATAACCCTTAACTCCAGCATTTTTTACACATCCTCCTTAATGATGACTCTCACCTTATCAAACAGCCTGTTGATCTTACTCTTCACAGGCATACTGTCCCCAATAACAAAATCATGGGTGCACCATGTAGTGAGCCCTGGGATAAGGGAGAAAAGAGAGATAAACTTTCACAACAACTGGCAGCAGTCTCTCTGTTGTTCTAGGGTCAGTGTAGGGGAGAGGCTAACACCCTCTACTGACCTGCTCCTTGGACAAAAGGAGGTTGGGTAGAGGTTCACTCTCCTCTTCCATTCCATTATCTGTGACAACAAGCATGATTATCTCGAACCACTCGAAGTGGGGTTTGGAGTGATTGATGTGCAAGACCTTCAAAGGGTTCCCAAGACTCTTGAGGTCTACCATGTAGGTGACCTCAATCTTATGTTCTTTCACCTCATAGGACTCAGACCAGTTGTCTTACAGGGCCCTGGGCTTCACAGGCTACAGTCACCCACAATTCCTGGATAGGCTGAAACTTGATCAGAGTGGCCTTTAGGTCATACCCAGTTTCATGACCTCCTGCTAGGTCTCTAGATTGTTTTGGGGGTTTCTTTCAGAGGTGCTTCATCTGGGTACGGAGTGCCAGCATGTAGCTGACCATATCCTGGGGGTCCTTCAGGGGAGCTTAATCCCAGCTCTCCTTCAGTAGACTGCCCACACAGAAGTTCAAAGGGACTGAAGCCATCACCTTTCTGCTGTAGATCCCTGCAGGCAAACAACAGGCATGATAGGAGGATGTCCTACTTCCACCTCAAGGGTTCTGACAGTCACATGATCATGCCTTTTAGGGCCTTGTTGAATCTCTCAACAACCACAAGCTCATTACTTTGGGGTTATAAAAAGTGAAGAACTTATAGGTTGCCCCACACATCTACCACCCGGACTTTATGTACCTTGGTCAGATATGACCTCCCTGGGGACCCTCACATGGGTAAAGATCCCCGGCAGTGCCCCTGGCAACTGCAGGCACTGAGATATAGCTTCAGAGACATAGCCTCTAGGCATGGGGTGCCATGGTCTACCAAGACCAGGATGAACATGTAACATGTTGCCAAGGGCTGTTTTGGGGCACGTTGGCCCAACGATGTTGATGGCCACCCATTCCAATGGAGTGCCAATGACAGCGAATGACTGCAGGGCAGCCTTCCACTTCCCTCCTGACTTGCCACTGGCCTGCAGGACGCATCTGAGGCCATCCTAATTAGGGACCAATAAAATTTGATGACAAGTGTTTAAAGTATCTTGTCCTGCCCTAGATGACCTGCCAGGGGTACATCATGAGCCAGCTCCAGCAAGAAGGCCCTATAGCAAAGAGGCCAACAAACACATAGGTTGCACCGGGCTGAGGAATCTTAGGCTCACTACAAGGGAGACCATTCAGACAGTAAACTAGGTGATCGCCAGAGGTGTCGCTGGTGGCCTTGGCCCCAACCTGCCACTGTATGCCCTCAAAAGTAGGGAACTCCATCTGCACCTTGGAGAACTCCTCCCTAGTGGAGCCATCTTCCTGCTGCCAGATAGTCACAGGTATGTTCCCAAGCCTGGCCCTGTAGGTTTCACAGCGTCACCCTCAGATGCCTCCTCCTCCCAGACTATGGAACTTTCAGGAGCAGGTTTTCTGTGCCCCTTGCCCTTCTTTTTTTGGCAGGCACTTGTGTCATCCTTTCAGGCTCAAGCTCAGACACTCTTAGGAGGTCATTGACCATGTGGTCAGGCACACCCACTCAGTCAACTCTAAAATCTCCAGTTGTCATGCTGGCTCCAGTGTCTCTCAGAATCTCCACCCCCTGCCCATTGATGGTGCTCCACTGCCAGAATGTATCAGTGTTACTAGCCATGTGTGTTCTTTGCACCACTTCCCCATCACCCAAGGACACTAGGGTCACCTCTATGCTGTCCCCCACACTACTGAGCCAATCCGTTCCCCACAAGCTACACTAACCAACCCTGATGTCTGCCCACCAGCGGAGGGATGTGCCTGCTTGGGACACTTTGCATCTCCTTTGTAGTGCCCAACCTGCTGACACTCATAGCACTTAGGGAGTGCCTTCCATGAGGACTGAGTATCCCATCTGCCAAGGTCGTAATCAGGCCAATGCGGCCTAAAGTTCCCTAACACATCTCAGGCCAACTACCACCCATCCCCACTTTAAAACATTTAATTGCACAAACTAAAAAAACACCAGTGATACGTCTCCTGCCCACAGACGATATCAAGACATGCAAATACCTGAAAATTTAACTATGACACATAATGAAAAGCCTTTCCTTTTATATCACAACCTAAATAAGGAGAAATACATTCTAATATTCTCCACAGCAATGTCAATGACAATGAATAGTTTGGACTCACTTCCCATGGGTAGGAGGCTGTGGGGGATTACAGTTTTTGGTTATTGTGAGTGTTGATGGCTGGGGATTGCTCTACAATGCGTGTTCAGGAAAAACAATACAATATTTGAGAGGGCTGTGAGAGTGCAGAGTGTGTACAGTGCACTGTGGGGCATGATAGTATGGTCTGAATTATTGGGATGGACACTGTTTGGAGGTTCCTAACATTGAACATTCAGGGGTTGGGCCAAACTACCATGAGAAATAGAGTGTATTTCTATTTGAGGTGATATGGAATTTAATTGGAATTTTTTGCAAGAAACATCTTCCCAGGGGGATTGTACTGGTCAGCTGAGACAGAGGTGGAGGGGTCAGGTCTATGAAACCTCGTACTCCAGGTATGCTAGAGGGGCATTAATCTGGGTGGTGTCTGGGACTCCTTTTGTGGCAAAAAGGTGTGAAGCTAGACTCTGAAGGGAGATATTTGATTGTGACAGGTACCTTAGATGCTAGGGACATACGCTTGGTGAACATTTATGCTCCTAATGTGGACAATGCTGGATATTTAGGATGGTGTTGAGTGTGTCTGTGGAACACATAGGCACAGAAGTAATGTTACCTGTTGCTTTGAATTGTGTGTTGGATGGTAACTTGGACCAATTTTCCCTGAAAATGGATACCAATCCTGCCATGACGTGTGCCCTTTGGGAGGTGATGGGTGGATAGAGTCGTAGGATGTTTGGAGGGTGTGCCACCTTTAGGGTGCTTTGTACCTTCAACAGGGACCCATAGCCGCTTAGACTATTGCCTGATGTCTGGTACCATGGTCCAGATTTTGGTCGCTGTTCCCTATTTGCTGCAATATCTATCAGATCATTCCCCCTTGCTAAATGTGGGAGGAAGTGGAGGGAGTGACATGACTACTAAGAACAGAAAGGCCCTGTGTCTGTAAAACCAACCACCAGCCCAGTGTTCTCTTGTCCAAATACAATTGTTTAGTAACTCTCAGTTGAAGTGTACCCACCTGGGAGGGCAACATTTGCATTGTGTGTAGTACAAGGAGTTGCATGACTGTCACTCCCAAGGGCTCTCTCACTGTCACTCCAACCACAAGTCCAGTGTCCTCTCCTCCAAGGACTCCTGTCTGGTAACTAACACATGAAGTGTACTCATCTGGGGGATAATATTTGTATTGTGTGTACAGTTACATGACTATAACTCCCAGCAGGCCCAGTGTCTGTACCTCCAAACACCAACACAGTATACTTTTGTCCAAGGACTCTGGGGGTCATTACAACCCTGGCGGACGGTGTTAAAGCGGCGGTAAGACCGCAAACAGGCCGGTGGTAAAAAAATGGGAATTATGACCGTGGCAGAAACCACCAACAAAGACAGCCACTTTAACACTCCGACCGCCACGGCGGTACACCGCCAACAGACAGGCGGAAGACAATGTACTGCCCACAGTATCACAACCTACCAATCCGCCACCTTTTCCGGGGCGGATTCACCGCGGATAAAAACACGGCGGAAACAGCCATTTCAAAGGGAAAACGCTCACCTCTCCCCACTCCACGAGGAAGGAGGACACCATGGAGCCGGAACTCCATATACTTCCTGCACTAGTCTTCCTGCTCCTGTACGACGATCATCAACGCCGGCGGCGAAGACAACGGTGAGTACTGCACCTACGACATAGGGGTGGGGGAGGCAAAAGATAGGGACACACACACGCAACACCCCCACCCTCACCCACTACAACACACACACCAATGCATATCCAAACATTACAGTAACAACCCCCAAACCCCCTGGAAGAATGCAAAGACCAAAGGAAATGAGTGGAACCATTGTAATATATCAAAATACAGTAACCAATATATACATATATATATACACATTAAACAAAATATACACCACGAATAGTAGTGCAGGTAATGCACAAGTCATTGTCCGTGGACCACTGGGCCCAAAATGCATGGGCGAGGCCCACACAAGATACCTGACCAGAAACGGAGAGAACACTGCTGGGGCATCAGATACAAATACAACATGCACCTCTGGGGGAAGGGAACGGGGGCCCATCAGCCGGATGAGTGCACCACGCCAGATCCACGAGGGGGCTCCATGCCCATTGATGGATCCTGGGGAGTGCAAAGCCACAGTCTCTCAAGTCTCTACAGTGGGTGTTTTGCCCACTGTTCAATCCTGGGGAGTGCAAAGCCACAGTCTGTCAAGTCTCTACAGTGGGTGGTTTGCCCACTGTTCAATCCTGAGGAGTGCAAAGCCACAGTCTCTCAAGTCTCTACAGTGGGTGGTTTGCCCACTGTTCCATCCTGGGGAGTGCAAAGCCACAGTCTCTTAAGTGGAGAACAGTCTCCACTGGTTCTGGAGGGGGACTGGTGCCCAGAGTGCTTCATCCTGTGCAGGACAGACTGAGTGGATGCATGTCTCCACTGGTTCTGGAGGGGGACTGGTGCCCAGAGTGCTTCATCCTGTGCAGGACAGAGGGAGTGGATGGATCTCTCCACTGGTTCTGGAGGGGGACTGGTGCCCAGAGTGCATCACTCTCCCTGTGACGGTCCCAGTTGCGTCACTGCCCCTGCCGCTCATGGGCTAGCGGTGCTTGACTTGGCGGTCCTTGCCCTGTTCAGCGGTCCTTGCCCTCTTCAGCGGTGCTTGAGTTTGAAGTTTCTGACCTATTCAGCGGTGCTTGCCATGGCGGTCTTTGCCCTGTTCAGCAGTGCTTGCCCTGTTCAGCGGTGCTTGACTTGGCAGTCTTTGCCCTGTTCAGCGGTGTTTGCCCTGTTCAGCGGTGCTTGCCGTGGCGGTCTTTGCCCTGTTCAGCGGTGCTTGCCATGGCGATCTTTGCCCTGTTCAGCGGTGCTTGCCCTGTTCAGCGGTGCTTGCCATGGCGGTCCTTCATTGCCCAGCTGGGCTGGGGCTGGCAGTCCTTCATTGGGCAGCTGGGCTGTGGCTGCCGGGGCCCTCCTGGGCAGCTGGGCTGTGGCTGGCGGTGGCCTCCTGGCCAGTGACGATTGGGCTGCCCTCCTGGGCACTGACTCTGGCGGTGGCCTCCTGGGCAGCGGGGATGATGGCGGTCTTCTCCGCCGTGCTGCTCCTCCCAGACTTTGGCGATTTCTTCTGCCCCTTCCCCACCTTGGGAGGAGTCACAGCTGAGTGGACACTCCCCCCGGGACCCTTGTGAGCGGCTTTGCTGGCTGGAGTCTTCCCCCACTCCCGCCGGGCACTGTCCAACTTCTGGTGCTTCACAGGGGGGGGACTGGCTGTGCTGTGGCTCCGTGTCACACTGGCTGCCCTGGTGCCCGGTGCACTCCATATACCTCTAACAACAGGCACCACTGGTCCCGGAGATTTTTTGGCTGAGGTTCTAGTACGGGACCTATGAATTGGAGGGGGGGGTGAGAAAGAGGTCAAGCTTGGTCAGGAAAAGTTTCTTAGGAACACTGGGACGGGTAGCTGGAGGGGGTCTGGGAGTGGAGGAAGAGGAGGTGGTTGTAGGAGGTGTAACTTTTGTGGCTTTGGGTGCAGGTGCATGCGCTGGAGGCTGTTGTGAGGTGGATGTATGTTGGGTGGGTGTGTGCCTGCGTTTGTGTACTTTGGGAGGGGGCGTCACAGACACACTGGGAGAGGACACAAGGGACGTGTAAATGGTAGTGGGGGTGGTGAGTGTACGTGAGCGGGGTGTGGTGGTGGGTGTGCTGGTGAGGGACCTAGTGGCTGCAGTGGTAGTGCATGCAGGTGAGAGTGTAGACGAGACTGGGAGGGAGGAGGGAGACGACGACGAGGGGGACACAGTGGAGGCAGTGGATGTTGGTGTGTCTGTATGTGTGTGATGCTTGCGTGAGTGCCTGTGGGATGTGTGGTGCTTATGTTTGCCTGAGCTTCCCTTGTGTGGTGAGGTGTGTGCATGCTGGTCTGATGGTGTGCTTGGGATAGGCAGGGGTACAGGGGATTGGGTCTGGGTGGAGGAAGTTGGAGGGGGAGGCTAGACACAGGGACAATGGCTGCCATCAGTGCTGAGGCCAGAGTTTGCAGGGTTCGATGAAGGGCAGCCTGACCAGAATGAATGCCCTCCAGGAATGCATTAGTGTGTTGCAATTCCCGTTCTACACCCTGGATGGAATTCAAAATGGTAGACTGCCCAACAGTGAGTGACCTGAGGAGGTCAATGGCCTCCTCACTGAGGGCAGCAGAGGTGACAGGGGCAGGGGCTGAGGTGCCTGGGGCGAAGATGATGCCCACCCTCCTGGTTGAGCGGGCACGGGGCGAAGGCTGAAGGGCTGCTGGGAGGGCGGTGCTGGTAGGGGGGGTGGCGGCTGTACCTGTAGAAGTGGGGGGCACAGATTTTGACGCCACCACAAGGGAGCTCCCATCGGAGGACGAGTCCGTGTCGCTGGTTGCTGATCCTGTCCCCGCCGTGAAGCTCCCCTCGCCCTCTGTCCCACTGGTGTATTCTGAGTCCGTGGTGTGGCCCTCCATGGCCATGTGGGATGCAGCTCCCTCGTGCTCCGGTGCCACTGTACCTCTGCCTGATGATGCTGATGCACACAAGAACAGGGAGACCACAAAAAGGGGGGGGACGACAGAAGAAAGACAGGTTGAGTGCATGGCTTACCGCTACCGTTGGCGGACAAACAGACACAGCAGCCCCCTGCACTACGCCGTGCTGTTGGGCTCTACAGATGCAGTTCCTGGGATATGGCCTACATGGCTATGGTCGACATCTGCACACATAGATGACACAGGGGCATGTATACCTGTACTTGGCACTCTACAGAGGTGGGGTGGAGTGCCACATGGCCTGCATTACGGAGGGGCCTAGCCTACGGAACTCGCCCTGGCCTAGGGGAACCCACAGCCCTCCTCCCCCACCCAGACACCTTCACTGCGCGCAAAGTCTCCAGAATTATGTTGTACTCACCCCCTTGTGTCTGCTGTGATGCCCTCAAGCGCCCATCCAACTCCGGGTAGGCCACCGCCAGGTTCCGGAACATCAGGGGGGTCATGGTGCGACGGGCACCCCTCCCACGTTCGGAGGCCATCCCCAGCTGATCCTCCGCAGTCTTCTTGCTCCAGCGGCGAATGTCCTCCCATCTTTTACGGCAGTGGGTGCTCCGTCTGTGGTGGACCCCCAGGGTCCGGACGTCCTTGGCGATGGCACGCCAAATATCCTTCTTCTGGTGGGCGCTGACGTAAATGAAATGTACAGGGGAAGAAGAGAAGTCATTAGCAACTGCACCGTCGAAGTGAGTGGCCCACATCCCTACCCTTGCCATGTGGCACATGCATTCACAGTCCATCATGCATGCAGAACCGTGGCCCCTTCATTCTTACAACCAGCCCTCTCCACTCAGGCATAGCCCATACAACGTGCTCCCTGTGTACTTACCTGTTGGTCTGGAGGACCGTAGAGTAGCGTGTACTGGGGGAGGACCCCATCCATGAGCTTCTCCAACTCCTGTGCAGTGAAGGCAGGGGCCCTTTCCCTAGACGCACAAGCCATTGTCTCTTCCAGACCGAGGTCACAGCAGCACTTGCAGTTTATGTCCTCTCTTGTCAAAGATCAGGTATCGAGTGATTGAACAGATAGAAAATGGCGGTCACGTCCGCGGCAGTGACGTCCGCGGCGGTGCGTACCATCACCGCTGGCGCACTTCGTCATTGGCTCCTGGGACCCATAGGGTCCAATGTTAACCAATGCAGCATTGTGCCGCGGTCTTCGACCGCCTACCGCGACGGTGTACAACCCCAGCGCAGTTACCTCACATCCCATTGTCCCACTTTAGAGGTCAGGCAGCTGCCATTTCAGGGGCCCACATGGCTTCATTTTCAACTGCGTCACACTTACCTAGGCCTAGACTGAACACACATATAGGCAACTTTTTGGATTATGTTTCTTGCTCTGTGTAGACTGTGGGTACATACCTCTGAGTTGTTTGACTCTGTGGTCGCTGTTGTCCTTCCTAGGCACCGTCCGCTGGGACATGTGAGGAGATGGCGGAATCCTCCGGTGTACCGCCTGCTGGTGGACCTGTTGACAATGGAGGAGCGACATTTAATCATCACCTACAGGTTTGACCGTGCCACAATCCAGGAACTGTGTACCCAGTTGGAGCCTGACCTGAGGTCAGCAATCCGCCATCCCACAGGAATCCCCCCTCAAGTGCAGGTGCTATCAGTGCTCTATTTCCTTGCAAGTGGGTCATTTCAAACAACAGTGGCCATTGCATCAGGGATGTCTCAGCCTATGTTTTCCAACGTGTCGTCCAGAGTGTTGTCTGCCCTTCTGAAACACATGCAGAGCTACATCGTTTTCCCTCAGGTGGAGGATTTGCCTACAGTGAAAGGTGACTTCTATGCCCTTGGACATATCCCTAACATCATAGGTGCCATTGATGGGGCCCATGTAGCTCTGGTCCCCCCCCACAGGAGTGAACAGGCGTACAGGAACCGGAAGAGTTATCATTCCATGAATGTACAGATGGTATGTTTGGCAGACCAGTACATCTCCCAGGTAAATGCTATGTTCCCTGGCTCAGTGCATGACGCCTACATCCTGCGGAATAGCAGCATCCCTTATGTGATGGGTCAACTCCAGAGTCACCGGGTGTGGCTATTAGGTGACTCTGGTTACCCCAACCTGTCATGGCTACTGACCCCAGTAAGGAATCCCAGGACCAGGGCAGAGGAACGCTACAATGAGGCCCATGGGCGGACTAGGAGGGTGATAGAACGCACCTTCGGCCTACTGAAGGCCAGGTTCAGGTGCCTCCATATGACAGGGGGTTCCCTATTCTACTCACCAAGGAAGGTGTGCCAGATCATCGTGGCCTGCTGTATGCTTCACAATTTGGCTTTGCGACGCCAGGTGCCTTTTCTGCAGGAGGATGGTCCAGATGACGGTGTTGTGGCAGCTGTGGAGCCTGTGGACAGTGATGAGGAGGAAGCAGAGGAAGAAGACATTGACAACAGGGACTCAGTTATCCAGCAATATTTCCAGTGACACACAGGTGAGAATACATTCCTGCCTACTACAAGTACTTTCACACTTCTACCTCTATCCTGTCTGTCGATTTCAACCAGTATATGGTAACTGAGTTGTACATTTCCATTACGGTTTCACAGGTGTGGTTTCCAACGTGTGTCATCTGCTTAGATTCCTCATGGACTTGAGATGTGTGACATAGGTATGTTGACATTACATTTGAGAACGCATTTTGTCACTGTCATTGCTATAATACATTTTCTAAATCACAGACTGACTCCAGGTTGTTTTGTGCTTCAAGGGTGTTTATTTAAGTGCTAAATATTGGAGGGGGGTTGTAAAATGGTGAGGGGTGATGGTGGAGGACTGTCCATGGCAGAGTCCAATCTATGAGTCTCACAGGTGCATTGCCCATATGGGCATAGGAAGTGGAGCTGGGGCAGTTCCAAGATGGACAGGGTAACAAAGTGGGACAGTAGGATGACAATCAGGGTGGTCTTATTTCTTGGTGGGGGTCTTGCCATCGTGCTCTGTCTTGTTCCTGTTTCTCAGGGACCGCTTGTGGGGTGGTTCTCCGTCTGCAGGGGGTGGGGTGCTGGTGTGGTGGTCCTGTGGCGGAGCCTCCTGTCCACTAGCGCCGGCGGAGGTGGTGGGCAGTTCATCGTCCTGGCTAGTGTCAGGGGCCCCTTGGAGTGCCACAGTGTCCATCCTGGTGTTGAGTATCTCCTTCAGCACCCCTACGATGGTGCCCAGGGCGGTGCTGATGGTTCTGAGTTCCTCCCTGAAGCCCATATACTTTTCCTCCTGCAGGCGCTGAGTCTCTTGAAACTTGGCCAGGACCGTTGCCATCGTCTCCTGGGAGTGGTGGTATGCTCCCAAGATGGAGGAGAGGGCCTCGTGGAGAGTGGGTTCCCTAGGCCTGTCTGCCCCCTGTCGCACGGCAGCCCTCCCAGTTCCCCTGTGTTCCTGTGCCTCCGTCCCCTGGACCGTGTGCCCACTACCACTGCCCCGAGGTCCCTGTTGTTGTTGGGGTGGTGGGTTATCCTGGGTTCCCTGTAGTGGTGGACACACAGCTGATTGACGTGTCCTGGGGACGGAGGTATGGGCCCGCTGGGTGGGTGCTGTGCTGGTGTTACCAGAGGGTGGAAGGTCTGTGGTGGGCTGTGCCTGTGTGAGGGAAACCGACTGTCCCGAGGCCCACGATGGTCCGGGCTGGTCATCTAGGTCCAGTTGGACAGAGCTGTTGTCATCACTGTGGGCCTCTTCTGTGGGTGGGGTGGAGATGTCTGGACCCTCCTGTCTGGTGACGTTGGGTAGTGGTCCTGCAGGGGTGGAAAGGCATGATTATTGCATCTGTGTGTTTCATGGTGTGCAATGGGTGGGTGACTGTGTACCCCAGTGCTGGTATTCCTGTGTGTGGGCTTGTGTGATGATGGTTGAGGGGGGTGTTATGGGTATGTGCAGTGGGCATGCTTTAGTGATGGGTGTCCATGCTTTGTTTTTGCATTCAGGGCTTGGTGTTGGGATGGGTGGTTTGTGATATTGGTACATTTGTGAGGAGTTGGAGTGATAGGGGTGGGGCGAGGGTGGGGGTCTGTGATAGCATGCAGGTAGGGTGGGGGATATGATAGTTAAGATTTGACTTACCAGAGTCCATTCCTCCACCGACTCCTGCGAGGCCCTCAGGATGCATTATTGTCAAGACCTGCTCCTCCGATGTTGTTAGTTGTGGGGGAGGAGGTGGGGGTCCGCCGCCAGTCCACTGTACCGCGATGTTGTGTCTATAGACCACGGAACGCACCTTCCCCCGTAGGTCGTTCCACCTCTTCCTGATGTTGTCCCGATTTCTTGGGTGCTGTCCCACTGCGTTGACCCTGTCGACTATTCTTCTCCATAGCTCCATCCTCCTAGCAATGGAGGTGTGCTGCACCTGTGAGCCAAATAGCTGTGGCTCTACCCGTACGATTTCCTCCACCATGACCCTGAGCTCCTCCTCCGAGAACCTGGGGTGTCTTTGCCGTGCCATGGGGTGGTGTAGGTGATGTGTGGGGTGGTGTATGTGGTGATAAGTGTGGTGATATGTAGTGGTGTGTGGTGTTTTGTGCGTGGAAGTAGTGTGGGTGATGGTGTTGAGTGTCTGTGGCTGCTAGTTTGTGGATGGTGGTGTCTCTCTCTGTGCTTCATTCTCAATTGTTGTCGTAGGGGTTTGTGGGTGATGTGGGTGTGTGTTTTATATAGTATTGAGTGTGTGGGAGTGGTGTGTGTTTGTGTCTCAGGTGTGTGTCTTTCGAATTGTCCAATGTGGTGGTGTTTTGGAGATGTGTGTGTATTTTGAGCACGGCGGTGTGTACCGCCAATGGAATACCGCGGTTGAAAGACCGCCGCGTTGATTCGTGGGTCGTGATAGCATGGGCGTATTTCTGTTGGCGTGACGGTGGAGGTTTTGTTTTCGCCAGTTTATCACTGACCTTTGGTGTGGCGGACTTGTGTGGGTGTCTGAATTTTGTCGGATTTCGGGATGTGGGTCATAATAGCTGTGGCGGATTTCCACGGCCGCGGAGGTGTGTTGGTGGTCTTCTGCACGGCGGTAAGCGGCTTTTACCGCCAATGTTGTAATGACCACCTCTGTGTCTTAACTCTCAATTGAAGTGTACTCACCTGGGAGGATACCATTTGTATAGTGTGTGTAGTACAGGAAGTTAGATGACTGCAACTCCCAGGAGGCTCTCTTACTGTCACTCCAACCACCCATCCAGTGTCCCTTCTTCCAAAGACAACTCCTGTCTGGTAACTCACACATGAAGTGTACTCACCTGGGAGGATAACATTTGTGTAGTGTGTGTAGTACAGGACTTGACTCCAAGTCCCAGCAGGTCCAACTCCAAACACCAGCACAGGGGTCACTTGCCAACATACCCATGTTTGTCAAGTCATAAATGAAGAATACTCACCTGGGGGTAGAACATTGAAAAGGTTTTTGAGCTAGATGGAATAACCGAACTGCAACTCACAGGAGGCACTGTTTCATCGACTGAAGACACTAGAACAGTGTTCATTCAGCGAAAAAACCCTGTTTGTCAACCCTCAATGTAAGTTTAATCAGTTGTGAGGATTCCATTTGTATAGTCTGTGTAGTAGACAGACTGACATGACTGCTAAGAACAGGAGGCTCTATCACTGTTACTTCACTCACCAGCCCAGTGTCCTCTCCTCCAATGGTCCTGGTTTGGTAACTCACACATGAAGTGTACTCAGCTGGGGGGATAACATTTGTATGGGGTGTGTAGTGCATGGACTGACCTGACTACTAAAACCCTGTTTCTGTAACTCTAAACACCAACAGTGTTCTCCTGTCCAGTGACCCCTGGCCAACTCAATCCCAAATGAACTGTACTCACCTGGGGGGATACCGTTTGCCACGTTTTGGGGAGTAGTGAGAGTGGCCTGACTGCAACTCCCAGGGGCCCCTGTTCCTGTAACTCCAAACAACAGTCCAGTGTTCTCTTCTCCCAACACCCTGTGTCTTAACTCTCTATTGAAATGTACTCACCTGGGAGGTTGATGTTTGTATAGAGTGTGTAGTACAGGGAATTGCGTGACTGCTAAGGCCAGGAGACTCTGTTTCGCTATCTCAAAACACTAGTCCAGTGTCCAGTTCTCCAAAAAACCCTTCTTTCGAAACTAACAAATAAAGTGTACTCATCTGAGGGGATGACATTTATCAAGTGTATGAAGTAGAGAGAGTGACTTGACTGCTAATGCCAGGAGGCTCTTTCTATCTAAGTTCAAACACAAACCCAGTGTTTGCATGCCCAAATACCCCTGTGTTTTGACTCTCAAATGAAGTTTATTAATCTAGGAAGATAACATTTGTATGGTGGTGGGAGGTAGAGGGAATGACCGGAATGCTAAGCCAAATAGGCCTTGTGCCTCTAACTCCAACCACAAAAACAATGTGCACTTGCCCAACTCTTAATTGAAGTTCACTCACACATTTGTCAAGTGTGTATAGTATGGAGAGTGATCAATCACTTAATCAATCAAATAATTTCTTAAGCGCACTACTCACCCGGTAGGGTCTCAAGGCGCTGGGAGGGGGGAGACGGTTACTGCTTGAAAAGTCATGTTTTTAGGTGCTTTCTGAAGGTTAGGAGGTCCTAGGTCTTGCGTAGGTTGGTGGGGAGGGAGTTCCAGGTCTTGGCGGCGAGGTGGGAGAAGGACCTGCCGCCGGAGGTGGTGCATTGGATGCGGGGGACTGTAGCGAAGGTGAGGTCGGCGGAGCGGAGCTGCTGAGTTGGTATGTGGAAGTTGACTTGTTCATTGAGGTAGGCCGATTCAGTGTCATGGAGGGCTTTGTGAGCGTGGACGAGGATTTTGAAAATGATCCTTTTGTTGATGGGCAGCCAGTGTAGGGATCTGAGGTGGATGGATATGTGTTTGTGGCAAGGGAGGTTGAGTATGAGACGTGCGGCTGCGTTCTGGATTCTCTGGAGTTTTCTTTGAAGCTTGGCTGTGGTCCATGCGTAGAGGGCATTGCTGTAGTCCAGTCTTCTGCTTATGAGGGCGTGGGTGACTGTTTTTCTGGTTTCTAAAGGGATATATTTAAAAGTCTTGTGTAGCATGCGAAGGGTGTTGAAGCAGGAGGATGATATGGCGTTGATTTGCTGGGTCATGGAGAGAGACGCGTCCAGTATGATGTCAAGGTTGCGCGCATGGGTGGTGGGTGCTGGGGATGGTCCGAGGGTGGTGGGCCACCAGGAGTCATTCCATGCTCTCTTGTTCGGGCCGAAGATGATGATCTCTGTTTTGTCTGAGTTCAATTTGAGGTGGCTTGCTGTCATACATTTGGCGATGTCGAGGAGTCCGGTGTGCAGGTTCTTCTTGGCGGTGGCTGGTTTCCTAGTGAGGGAGATGATGAGCTGGGTGTCGTCAGCGTATGAAATGATGGTGATGCCGTGGGGGTGGAGGGTGTTGGTGAGAGGAGCCATGTAGATGTTTGAGAGGGTGGGGCTGAGGGAGGATTTATTTCTTTATGGACTTTCAGCAAGGCTACTTATTGTAATGCTTAAGGCAGACACTTTGTCGTGCATAGTTGTAAATTAATCTAGTTACTGTAGAACGAGTGCCTCACACATGCTTTGCATAGCTGTCAAGGTGTTTCAACATTGCTGAGAGGACATCCTTCAACAACAGACTGAACACAGTTTGGGACATACCAGCAGATAGGGCCAATGTATGTTGGAAGGACCCTGTGGCTCGGAAGTGCAATTCTGACATGAGTTGTACATCAGTGGTATGCTGGTTGTACAACTAATAGCTGGCATCAGATCTGGCTCCAATTGATGACATAAGTCCACTATTGTTTGCCTATCCAGACGGTAATATGTTAATATGTGGCATTGCTCCATGGTCTGAAGGTCTGACAGTGGACGGTAGACAAGAGGTTGTTGCATCCTCCCTCTTATTGGGTACCTATGTATGACAAGACATGATTTGTAATGTTAGTCAATGTGTCCACAGAAACATACATGAGGCATGCCAATGATAGCCTGTGACAAGTCATTTCTGAATGGATAGACATGGCAACCAGTACACATCGCAGCTGCAAATAACATAAGGGTCACATGTAAACCCCATGCTTTCCACACATGTGGCCACAACATGTATATCAACCAAACTCAAAGTAGTGCAACACAATTGCCCCTCAAAATGTGACTGGATATCCTGACCGCCAAACTGACCATTGGCGGTAGTGGACTGTGCCCCACTGTTAAATGCCTTCTGTGCCCTGCAACATACTGCAATGGTGGTTGAGTTGTAGGACCTACATGACAAAACAGGAAAAACATGTTTGTGAGGTTAAAAATTCTTTTTTGCAAGTGTGTCATAGTTTATAAAGCCAAATACAGCATTTCAGGGCGCCAAAATGGTGGCTGCCTGACTTACTCCACTGAACATTAGGAACCAGCAGTGGAAATTGTCATGGTGGTAGGCTGTTGCAACTGCAGCTGACACAGCCATGGGTTAACGTTGTTGCCAGTGGCGGTCACGGGCCAATGGCTGTGTCCACTGGTGGCGACAACGACATTCAGATCTTTCAAACCACATCTGCTCTTGCTAGACTTTTGTGTGGAGGGCATATTATGAGTCACTCTGGCCTTCAGGTGGCCACACACACCACATGATAAATTGCTGATGGCTACATGATGTACTGTCATGCATGGAAGTGATAGGAATGAAGTGTCATGTAGGGTCAGTCAGCTCAGCCTGCAGGGACCAAGGCCTGTCACATGCATCTCCCAGTATAGGATCTAGTCTAGGCTGTGTTAAAGTCACTGTGGCTATGTAACTCTGGAACTGTGCCCATTCCCTGTACCCCAGCAGATCCTGTCATGTGTCCAATATGAGGCTCTGGTGGCAAACCCTGCCCTGAATGCCTCATTCCTTTGACTAGATTATAAATGGGTTCAGAAGTAACTCATTAATCTAGTCCACATGTGCATTTAGCATCATTGTCAATGTGTGTCTTAGACTCATGACACGTCCCTTACTCCCACAGCTCTGCTGTGACCTTCACACAGGTCACATTTGTCCTGTACAGCAGTATTGCATAAGTGACAGTCCCACAGTGCAGACAGTTTGTTGATTTCTCGGACACCATGATATGTGGCTCAGTAGCTTGGTCATGTGGCAGAAACTGTACAATGCATTCCTTTGTTTGTTGGATGTCATCTCTGTAGGATGGACACATTTGTCAAAAGGAATGTTCTTTGTTTCAGGTACATAACACAGAAGCCCACCCCCTGAAGTGGCATGAGTCTGGCTTTGTTAGGCCACATGTCCATGCATGGACAATGAAGACACTTTCTGTACCCACCATGCCAGCCCCTTGAGTGTTACTCATGTGTAATATTGAAGTTTGTGCTCTGGCAGTTGCCTGTAGGGACTGCATGCAGTGAGTCATGCTCACTGAGTATAACTGTGTTGGTCCATTCATCACTAAGGACTTTACCCTTCAGAAGCCACATAGGTGTGTAGTGTTTCATAGTGGCTCACATCCCAGTACAGGCTGATAGGCAATGGGCTACCTGATGTCAATAAGTTTGCTTAGTCATTGTAGGCCATGAGTAGGGCAGTGGGTTGTCTGCAGATGCAAATATGTATGTCTGAAGTCATGTCCCTGTACTTATTAGCTTATGTGTTTCACACTTGAGAAGTACTGACAAATAGATAGAAGAGTCCTAGGTTGATGTTACTGACATGTATGTGACTCAACCATTTGTGATGAAACTTGTGATTATAATCTTTTGATTTCTTTTTTTCATCCATTCAGGTAAACACCCAACAAAAGAAAGAACTATGAAGAGCCATCACCAAGAAGTTGCAGATCCTAGGGGTCCACAGCCAGCTGCGCGCTCACTGCAGAAAAAGGTGTGAGGACCTGAGACGCCGGGCCCGGAAAATCACAGATGTCCATCCGGAGCTGTCCTTCCAATGCGGGCAGGGTGCCCGTCGGACCAAAACCCCCATAATGGCCTGCATTCTGGTGGTGACATACCCAGACCTTGATGAGCGTTGAGGACAACACAGCAGCCACAAGGGGTTGAGTACAGGGCATATGCCTACCTGTCACATTGCTAAGTGAATTTGTTAGGTTCTGACAGCTCCCCCTGACGATTAGGGATGAGCCATGTGTAACAGGGTACATGAGTGATTGTGTAGAAATGCCATGTGTTGTATACTTGCCTATTAGCCCAGGGACCTAGGACACAACTGTGTACAATCCACAAACAACTTGCTCTCCAGGGAGGACATATGGCTGTTTACCAGTTGTGGTTTCTTTATTAGGATGCCAGGGTGTTGCCCCCCCTGTTTTTTATGCCCCCATATCTCATATTAAATGATTACTTTTGATGTATTCAATTTTTTATTAGCTGCACTGCGCAGCGGATCGGGCGAAGTTTGCAGTTTTAAAGAGAGACTGAAGGTGGCGGGCGGAGTCGGCTGTGTGTGGGGGCGGGAGCATGAATGGTTGAATGACAACAGGTTGAGCTGGGCCTCCTTGGGGTGAGGTGTGCATGTCAGTTTGGACAGGTGCCTTGCTTTGCTCAGCCTGACACGTGTCTTTCAACCCTAGCCTATCTGTACTGATAGGAGTCTCGGGATTGCTGTCAGAGCCTCCAAGTCTCCAAAGGATCGTTTGCTGCCCCTGACCGAGCCAATGCTCATGCTGCACTCATGCTGTTCATAGCAAGGAAGCAGCGTCTACATTGGCTCAGGGGCTGCAGGTGTGGAGCAGGGACAGGAGGACAGAGCAGCTGATCACAATGCGCATGGCACGCCAGGATGCAGTATCGTGAGTCACAAGTCTCTGAGATGGACTGACAGTGAGTGTTTTAATTAGTCTAAGAATTAAGTTAATGGTTAAATCTAGGGCGGTTTGCCTGCAACGATCCGTGTGTAATGTGAAGGGCCTAGTTTTGAAAGTCCATGAGACAGATCAGTGGGTTAATGCACCTGCTCTTCAGAGCTGTAAGCAATCTGTTGCATTTATTGTTGCACTTTAGTTGAGGAGCTTGAAAGAGGAACATGTGGCACTCCTCAATCCTGATGGCAGCTATCTCAGTTCCCAAAAGGCTTCCCCCAGCGTTTTATTTAACAAAAAGAAAACACATTTTCTGTGCTGAACTAGGTATTTTGGACAGAACATGCAAATGTGCATAATAGTATCTGAAAGTTGTTTCTCAAAAAGTCTGCCATTTCAGATAAATTCCAGGAGTGCAGCCCACTGATCTCCTTTCAACGAGGACACATCTGTGTATGCCAGGGAAAATTCCTACCAGGAGTTCTTGGTCAAATGTTTATATTTTGAGAAACAGTCTGTAAGATTTCTAGAGGGAGCTGTGACTTGTAAGACAATTATTGCGACTAGCTGCATCAACTGAGCTCACGTATTCATTCATTAATTATTAGTTTCAATTAATCAAAACGAATCTCACACGTTTATAAAGGGCAGCAGGTGTAAAGCGTTGCTCCGATGACATTTGCTCCCCTGCTTTGCTTTACATTTCAGCAGTGCTAATTTCAGCTCACTAATTAGCTTTTTTCCCAAATATATGTGAACACATTAGTTTAATTTCCATCTGCATGAAAGAAGGCTGGAGAGCACGTCTTTTAATTGCTTGGTTTATGGCTCTACCTGAATTCCATCATTTTATTTTCTCTGGCTACTATTTGCTTTCCAGGCTCTGGCTCTGAGGCAGTACACTCTGTGCAAAATTTACTCTTCGGTCTGTAATTGTGTGCCTGAGATTCAAAAAAGCTTTGCTGATGCCACCCGAGATTGAGCCTGTCCCTTGTTTGCATTAGTGGCAGGCAGAGCCACTGGAATTATATGGTTTTGCTGCAGCAGCATTTTCATCATATTTATAGATTTGCCCCTTTCTCACCATAATCTGCTAACGGATCAAAAGTTACTAAAAATGTCAACGATTTAGTTCCTGGCTATGTCTCACATGTTTTACTTAATCTTGCATTCCTTAAGAGTGCTCACTATTTCCAGGATGCTGTATTTCTGTATTTTTGTGTAGCATATCTCTCTTGTACAGTGCATACTTTGAACTGAGTCGCCTTCAGGCCACCATTGAGAGCTGTGGAGCAAAGGCTGAAAGCAGTGCAAATTTCTCACAGTGCGCCTCAGTGGGTCAAAATGGTATCCAGAGTACTTGGTCATCCAATCCTTGGCCTCTCTGCTGAACAAACAGATCAATGGTTACTTGTTCCAGGTACAATTATGATTCTGTGCACTGGAGGTACACAGTTGCCAAAACATTGAGAAGGCTAAAGTAAATGGAAATACAGCGCTTATAGGTGAGTTGGTGTGTTGTGTGTTGTGGATTGTGAAAGGCAGGGGATGCGAGGAAGTGCATTCAGGATTTAATGAAAGGGGGCTGCTGAAGATGATAGGACATGCATATGGATGAGATGTGGAGAGGAAAGGGTGCACATGTCTGAAGTACAATAAGGCATGATTGAGACAATCTCAAGACCACTACCCCTTCCACAATCCTCAGTAATGTTTAATTCACAGAATCACTGCATTGTTATCTCAAAGTCTGTTATGAGGTTCTCTGGTTATACTGACTAAGCAGCTACTTACATCATTATCATATGAAATCTCTTTATTGATGTCATAACTAACCTTTCACAATTGCTGTATTAACTTTCTTGCTTTCTCAGTTTGCTGGTAAATGCACCATTTGCCCACTTTTTTTTCAAAATGTTCCCAAGGGGAGAACCTCCCTTAACCCCCAAACTCTCCTTTTGATGGTCAGGCTCACCCTCTCGCCATAGGGCACTCATCCCAAACCTTTACACCCCACCACTTTCAAATGTCACCAGCCACCATTGCTGTTTACAGGGATCAATCAAGTACTGATTTTTGTTGTAATGGGTGTATATTCTATGCAACAGACCACTGCTCCTCAATGTTACAGGCCAAAGGTAAGGAAGTGATGGATCACTGTCCTCAGCCATGTGTCTGGGTGAATGAGTATATTGTCCTCTGTCCCCCAGAGGCTAGTTGTCTTAAGCATATGACAGGTGCTGGTGCCTCACTACAGTCTGTAATGCGAAGATGGTCATCATACATGTGACACAGCATACATTGTACTTTTGGTGCAGCTACAGATCAATACTTTCCCTTGGCAAGTGGGGAATGTCCAGTGACATTATTTATGTGCGATCACTGTTGCCAACATTTCTTGAGTCTACATGTCGACATGTGTCCCTTTCTCATTGGCAAAACATTTGTAAGTTGCTTTTTCATGCATGGTCTACCTGTGTTGATGAGATGATGTCTGTATTTCCTCACAGATATGTGCAAGGCAACCTGTGTGTGGAGTAAGACATTTACAATGGGGGTACATTTCATGTTGTGCGACATACAGGAGTGTGTCACCATTGTTTATTGGCTGACACATTCCCTCATGCATCATGGCACGTCATTTGGCCTGTACAACTGCAGTAGCAATAAGGAACATGACAGGCAGATCTAGAGTGTTGAGCCACAATGTGAAAATCTATGCCCTTAATATGGCATCATGTGGAAGAGTGCACTGCACCTGTGCAATGGGTAAGGTGTGTAACCTGACTGTTGGCATGCATCATGGGGTGACTTGCAGTTATGTTGAAATCACGCTTGTTTGGGTACAAGCATTCATCCACAGACAGGCATCTGGTTCTCAGTGACCATAATGTAAACAATGATGTAGCTTCTAATTGGGCAACATGTTGAGGGCCTTCAACAAGTACTTGCAAATCTCAGGGCCTCTCCAACATCCAAGGGACTAATGACAGCTACTGATGCACTCAGAGTATGCCATTATATGGGTTCACAGACATCAGTGGTGATTACTCTGGGGCTTGCTGATTCATTGAGCTGTGGATTTTGGGGACATCTCTCCTTGACATATTGCTCATGATGTCTACAATGTCCATTTCCATGCCACATGTGTGGCCTATCTGAGCAACATTAGTACTACCTCATTGACTCCATTGAGACAAATATCACTTAGTGAAGTGTGCATTGTGGAACTGCTTCCACTTCGACATGAATATTTTCATGTCACCTTCTACAGGCTATTGTACTTTTGTCAGAAACATCGCAGGATGTTGGAGCATCATTTCTTAATGTTAGGTCATTATGTATGTGACAAATAGATGTGTGCATGACCTTGTGTGGGATCTGCGGGAATGGACTTGGCATTGGACTACTATCGTATGACAACAGGTAACTGAAGTCCGCTCCATGGGGCAAAGATTTGAGGGTGATGAGGTCTCTTACTAGTTCAATTGTTACTGTGCTGGACACAACTTCAGCCATGCAATTGTAGTTGTCTTAGATCCTAATTGTTCTGTGTGCAATTGTTCACAGTTCAGATGGCATGCATGCATATGGCATGGTACATGTATGTTCCAGTTAGGTGAAGTTTGTTGCTGGGGCCTACTTGACATCATGGTAATGTTTGCTAATCAGAGCTTTTGTCCAAGTGTGATTATGGGCATGTGATGACCCTATTGCTCTTCGTATCTGCAGCATCAGCCCAGGGAAGCGAAAGACACAGGATACAGCCGAGTGGGGACGCATCTGGCCAATGGACCTGGGGTTAAAACACCACTGACACAGAGGGACCCAACCCCTCCCTTCTACCTCCAAGTCCCCCATCACACCTTCCACCCTGCAAATACCCAGACCCTCCCCCAGGAGGAAGCCCACCCCTCCTAAAAAGCAGTCCACCCCACCAAAACCCAAACCCACCCCTCTCAAATCCGACCCCCTCCATCTCCCAAAGATGATCCCTGAGGTGCCTGTCTGAGCACTTAATGCACCTTTCTGTGTAGGTCCTGAAGCAGTTAGAAGTCAAGTGATTGCACAGTGATGTGCCTGTGCACAACCTAGTGGACTGTCCAATGGCCTTGGACTTTAAACTTCAAATGTAATAAACCCACACAGTTGTTTTTGTTGGGTACACCTTAGTCTTGCAGTTCCTTTTCTACCTTTATGTTTTTTCTGAGTAACTTGTGTTGTCTGCCTACAGGTATGTCTGTTTCAGCCTGCTTGCTGATCCATATGCTGTTGTTTGCAGTATCTGACTTTGTAGGCAATGCTAGTGTCCCCCAAGTCAAGGGTATATGTTGGCTGTACAGATATTTGGGTGCAAATGCAATGGTGGTATCATGGCATTGTGTACTGTTTGGTATGGTAAGTATTTCATCTTGTGTTGTCCAATGTGAGCATGTATGGTATGAGACCTGTGACCCTTATATAGATTATGGATTCATCTGTGTGGCTGCTTGAGGTTTGTTTGTTCAGACATGTACCGTGTTCAATTGTGCTACCTTTGTTTGTATTTGACTGTGCATGTGTCAATTTAGCTGTATGTACCTTGCAGCTACTTCATGTAGAGGTATGTTCCATGCAGTTGGCGTTGTATGTGCTTTGTTGACTTGCACTTCCACATTGTGCAGATAGCCATGTCATTTGGGTCAATTACTGTTTGTCACTGAGATACATGTAGGGCCAGTTCCTGTGCAAATGTTGTTTAAGGGGCATGTGCAAAGTGATATGTGTCCCATTGCAGACTCCTTCCCTGAGTGTTCCCGATGACTCCATCCCTATTGTGCAGGTATTGTTTTGCATAGTGAGCTTTGTATATTTGTCTTTCTGTCTATGGCGCGTCCCATTGTCCTTCCATTGTGTTGCAATGTGGGTGATGTGTGTGTCCAATGCTGGGCTGTTTACTGGTAGTGGTATTTGTCTTCTATGCAACATCCATACATATGTGTGTTGAATGCGACAACAGTCCATTCCATGTAAGGAATGTGAGTTTGTGAGTAGTATTTGTAGATATGATGTTGGTGTGTTGCTGGTGTTGTGTGAGACAATGTTGTGTGCACTTCACTGTCCCTGTGCATGAAATGAGGAAACATGTTTTTTTATAGTGCAGTGTGAGTGATTTGTCCAAAAGGGGTGTATTATGACTGTGAATTTGTCCTTCTTTGTGTCTGATTCCGACGTGTGACACAATGACAAGTGTACCTGGTGCACATAGTGTGACCCCGGTATCATATGGCTGATGGCACGATGAGTTACTGTTGAGCTTGATGCCACAGTTGTTGAGTGTACTTACGGATGGTTGCGTCCATCGCTGATCAGCAGCAGCTGCAGGACGTGTGTCATGGGCTCCATGGCAGCAACGGGTGCGAAAGGCTGCTTGCAGCCCTTCTGGAAGGTAGTGGTTGGACCTCCACGGCCACATTGGCAGGTTGGGCTTTGTTGCGCACCATCTGTTGGAAGTCTGTAAAGATAATGAAGCCTCCGAGAGGGGTCTGTTACCAGAATCCACAGGGGAGGTGCTCATTGTCATGTTGCCTAAACTGGACAAGGATGCCACGGAGGTGACTTCATATCGCCCATCTCAATGCTTAATGTGGATATGAAAATCCTCAGTAAGCATCCAGATTGCTGGATCACATGCCACAGCTGGTTCGACCAATGTGGCTTTATCACCTGTAGGAACACTTTGTGCAGCCTGCGGAGGCTCTCGCTGGTCATGCATGCTCCAATATTGTCGGAAGATCATTACGCTTTGGTACCGCTTGACATAGAACAAGCATTTGACTCCATGTGATAAGAATTCCTCTGGCAGGTCCTGCAGAAGGTGGGCATTGGGGAGCAGTACATAAACTGTTATATGAGAGTCCCGGTGGCATGGGTATGTGCAGGTGGGACGGTGTTGCAGCACTTCTCCTTGTATTTGGGGAAAAGACAGGGCTGCCCGTTGTTATACTAACTCTTTGCACTAGCAATGGAGCCCTTGGCATGTAGGTTGCGCTCTGTGATGTGAGGGTGGGGAATTTTGATTGGTAAGACTGGAGGAGGCTGTCTCTCTATATAGTGTAAGAAAATTATGTGCACTGTGCAGATAGACCAAGGCACCCCACTTTGGTATCCAGAGATAAACATAGATCACCTAATGCTCTGTTTTTGTGGTAGTGTGGTCAAGCAGTTAGGCAAATCCAGGAGATGTTCTATGCATTTGTCGTACACACAGCATCAATAAATGAAGACACACACTCTGAAGAATTACTCTAGGCCAATTTACAAAACTAATGCACTAATGCAGAGCTGTAAAATGGCAGGGATGACACTGTGTCAATCTTATGCTTAAAGATTTTGCTGTACAAACGGCAAAAGACTTTGTCACTATCTAGCTCGGCGTGGATAGCACTGTGCTGATCCTATGCTTAAAAACTTTGCTAGATAAGCAGATATTTGAGGTGAGCAAATCTAGAGTGTCGCTGGTGTTGCAGGGTGCTCCTTACTAGAGCTGCTCTCCACCTAAAATTGGGAACTTCCCAGAGTTCTCCTTTGTTTTTTGCATAATTTATGCGTCACTCTAACCCTGAAAGGGCCTTTTTGTGAGCTATATATATATATATATATATATACAGTATATATATATATATATATATATATATATATATATATATATATATATATATATATATATATATATATATATCCAACTACTCAAAACAATGACATCAATGATATTGTTGTGAAATGCTGATGTCTATCATGTAATAAACATTTGTCAGTGGAGTCCAGATTGCATGTGATATTGCTGATTCAAGTTGTTGGATTAATTTGTTTTCTCGGGTCTGATCCTTAATACAGCACCCATCCCATGGCCCCATGGGGAACGTAGAGCCTTGGATGTATGAATATAAGTATAAATAGAAATAGAAAAAGAAATGTATATGTATGTATATATATATATATATATATAGAGAGAGAGAGAGATATGGATATATATATATATATATATATATATATATATATATATATATATATATATATATATTTATATAGAGAGAGAGCAAGAGAGAGATTTATTATGTATATCTAATCTATATATTAGAGAAATAGATAGATGTTATACACTAAAGAGCAAACATTTTCTATATACACTTCAACTGAAAACATTTTAAGGATTGCTAAAGAAAAGAAAATTAATACTTTATATACACAATCAATACTGCATACTTAACTCACAATTTCTTAACTATAAAAATACAATACCATTTTATTAAAAAACACACTATACAAAACTGCAGCCCTATATATACATGTTTAAATAACTGTATCTAAGCAAACAACAAATAATAATTAATATAAATATAAAAAGGATTAACAACTAATTCTAATCTTTATACCATAATTAAAGGAATAAAATCATAATCCAAAACTAACAATCATAAAATAAAAAAGAATGTAAACCATTTGTTTTATTTTAAACATTAAAACATATATTTTTAATGCAATTATAAATGTAAAACATTATGAATAATTTTTTCAGAAATAATTTGATTTTTAAAAGGGTATACAAAACATTTTCTAATAATTGTACTTTCTTAAAATTTATTTGTAACTATTGTTTATATATGTATATATATATATATATATATATATACATATATATATATATTATTATTATTTTTAAACAGACTTTTATTGTTTTTAATCATACAGGTAAATACCGGTCATTTCAAAAGTGCCATCAATCCAGTTCCTGCTTATAAACAAACATAACAACAACAATCAGTTGTTTTGCCTCCTCCTCTCACCCTTTTCCCGAGCCCTGTAGTTGAGCGGTGTAAATGTGCAGTATATTAGTCATCTGGACCAGGTAGCGAGAGATGGACTATTCGTAGACCTCATTCATAGCAACTAGGCCTTCATTTGCTAATACCACCTGGGTCTAGACAAATCTGTTCATTTGGGGTCTTTAGTCCTCTGTGTGTTCCTCTCCACCCAGAGATGGGACTGCCAAGGCGAGTCGGGTTCCTGGATGCTTTCCACCAAACTCTCACCTGCACGAGCCACCTCTATTAAACTCCAGCCCTTTCTGGCGTTCTGGAATAGTACCTCATTTTCATAGCCAGACCACCTCTCTATTACACTGTGCAAAGGGCATCTCCTGGGCACTCAGCAAGCTTTCCAACTTTGGGTGATCTCCCACTTTGCTAGGACCTAGCATAGGTCAATATACCTGTTAGTGACCTTGGTTTCAGCCAGGTGTAGAGAATCTGTGCAGCAGGCATGGCCCAGGTGAAAACCGTACTTCTCTCTGTGTGATTTCACCTACATAGAATGTGACCCTCCTCCCAGTATTTAGACAGAGAGGGGCAAGACCTCAACATATGGAGGACTTCCACTCTAAGTTCACCACATCTAGGGCAGGAGGCTTGTGCTGCAGGGATGAATCTATTAATCCTACCAGGGGTAAGGCATGCTCTATGGAGTAAATAGAGGTTTATCAGTTTAAATCGGGCATTTCTCTACACTTTTGGGGTATGTTTCAGGATCTTCGACCAGTCTCCTTATGGTATCCAGGTCACCGAGTCTATCTCCCACTGCTCCCAGAGCCCATCTAGAGGCTGCATCATGTCTGCCCTAAGGGCCCTGTAAAAATAGGAGGCAGCCTCAAATGCTCCAGAGGATGTAGAGATCAGCTGGCTGCTCCTGTGCCTGGTTGGTTTCATCAAGCCTGCCCCTAATGCTCCTGTATTAGCATAAGTATCACTGCTCTTTGCAGCAAGAGGTGCTCTGCATTAATCATAAGTAACCAATGTCCTGTACCAGTCCATACATCTCGGCTAGGCACAGGAAGGTATCAAGGCGCACATAAAGCCTGTGACAGCTAGAGAAAAATGAATAATCCATAGCTGTTGGGTATAGTCGCTGCCATGAATCCACTAATCCCCAGTGGGTCGCACACCTCTCAAATCCTCGGGTATCTCGGGTAACTGGTGTGTCCTGCAATGATAGTTGGGATCTGTCCATCATGGGGTCGGCCACACAATTAAAGAAGCATTTGCAATGCAATGGGTTTCGCATTTGCTCAAGTTAGAGCTATCAGTGTTGTAAACTCTTAACCAGACTTTTCTTGCCACATAAATTGAAAATGAAAGCAGTTTCACATAAGCAAGCAGATTCAAAGCGCCGCAGCACGAGCATGAAGGAGACACACAAAAGGAAAAAGAAGTTTGCTCGCCATCAAACTTATCAGCAAAAGTGCAATGAGCCAGGTAACAGGGTCGCCCCAAGGAGGGACAAACGTAAAGCTTTTACCAATGAAAACAAAGGATTTTTGATAGGCAAGCCCATGAACCAGCGATAGTGATGGGCGTAAGGTGGGTGTGGTTAAAAGCCCAAATCAATAACAACACGTTGGAAAAGCAGCGCTTGTGCGCTGCTATGCTCGACCTAAAAAACGAAGAGGAAGCAGAGAAAAGGAAAAGGGAAAAAAGAAAGATGACATAAGTAATGGAGGGAACATAAAAGATTGAAAGAAAAGAAAGAAATAAAGCAAGAACAAGGCAGGGCGAATAAATGGCTGCAGAAATAGGAAGAGATGGGAGAAAAATATAAGGTGAGAAAATGGAGATCTGGTGAAAAGGGAAAATTACAAGAAAAAAGAAGGATGGAGCGAATATTTAGAGGAAAAGAGAAGACTAGTTAGCATTATTTACAAGGGGAGAAGAAAGGGCAGTTGTGATGGATAGCTCCTCTTTCCACATATATATTTGTAGAAGACCCCTGACCATGGGATCTTTTGTTATGAATGAATTTAGTAAAGCGAAACAGAAGTTTGATTAAAAACTAATGGGGCCTGGAGGGCTGGAGGGCTGGAGCGAGGCAGAAGTGTGACCACAGGATGGATCTCCTTCATCCTCCCACTGGCATCTGCAGCTCGCCTGTAAATGCCACGAGCAGCCCCTTCTCCTCTCTGTCAGGCAGGGAGACCTGCAGAAATCCCCAATTCTAGTGCCGCTCTCACCACCCATGGCCCTGCCCAGCGAAAGGAGGGTACGAGATTCTAGAAGGCATGAGTGTGGAGGGGTGGTAGGGAGAGTGCATGAGGGTGGAGGGTAGCAACATACAAAAATCAATATCGTACAGTTTGATACACTGCAGTCGGAAGGAGTCTATTGAGAGGAATGCACTGGGCACTGAAGAACCAGAGAGAGAGAGCATAACAAGAGAGGGGGGCGCATGGCGAGAGAGGCGGGTCGTCGCATCAAGGAGAGGGAAGAAGGAGCATGAGAGGAAGGCGGGGTAAAGAGGGTAACATAACATATAGATTTTCTCAGCCCATCTTTCTCAGAAAGTTATACAAATGACTCAGCAACAATATTAGAGGAATTAGGAATCCCACGCTCCAGTTCTGATACCGAGTGTCTAAGAAACAAAGGCCCTCATTATGACCCTGGCAGTCAGCAGTAATATGGTGGTAAATACTGCCAACAGGCTGGCGGTACTTTCCACCATATTATGACATTGGCGGTTTGGCTGAAGCCAAACCGCCAATGTACCACGCCGCCTACCACCTTGGTTTCCATGGCTTCCTTACTGCCACGAAAACCATGGCGGTAGGCACTATCAGTGACAGGGAATCCCTTCCCTGTCACTGAAAGAGGTCTTCCCCACCCCCACCCGCCTCTCCAGATACCCCCCTTCCTCTCCAAACCCCCCTACATTCACGCCCCCGTTCACACATACACACATGCATACACACACCCATTCCCAGATGCATCGACGCATGCATACATCCATTCACACACACATCCGCACACATTTTCATACATACACGCAGACATGCATTCACAGAACACAACATACACGCACTCACACCTCCATACATACACACACATTCAACACGAAACACACACCTGCATACATGCACGCACAAACATTCACACACACGCCCACACACACACAAACACCCCCCAGCCCCTTCCCCTGTCGGAGCACCCACTTACCTGT
This sequence comes from Pleurodeles waltl, assembly GCF_031143425.1. Classification (NCBI taxonomy): domain Eukaryota; kingdom Metazoa; phylum Chordata; class Amphibia; order Caudata; family Salamandridae; genus Pleurodeles; species Pleurodeles waltl. Next base: position 1,132,253,659 of record NC_090448.1, read on the forward strand.
GTTCAGGGGGTCCTCCGGCAGGAGACGGGACGGGGCTCTGCTGCCACCTGATGGCAGTAGCACCACCTTACTGCCATCCGCCGGCATGGCCACAGCCGGATTTCCGCCATCCTTCTGGCAGAAATCCAGTTGTGGTCATAATACGGCAGACGGCTGGTTGCCGCGGCAACGGTCTTTTGGCAGCCGTCGCCACGGCTCTAGGCGGTTTTTACCCCCAATATCATAATGAGGGCCAAAGTGCCTGCTAGATTAGAAGCACCACAAATAACGAGCCGACAGTCACCATAAGCATAAGTATAAAGGAGACACACAAAAGGAAAAAGAAGTTCGCTCACAGCCAAATGTATCTGCAAAAGTGCAATCAGCCATGTAATAGGGGCGATGCCCAAGGCGATAGCCAAACCGCCCCAAGGAGGGACAAACATAAAGCATTTGCCAATGATAACAAAGGACTTTCGAAGGGCAAGCCCACAAACGAGTGAATATGACTGGCGTGAGGTGGGTGTGGTTAAAAGCCCAAATAGATAACTATACATCGGGAAAAGCAGAGCTTGCACACTGCTATGCTCGACCTAAAAAATAGAGTTACAGAGTCTGGGACAACCCCTCCAAAAAGCCCAACTGTCCTACGTTTGGGGCGTATATGTTTACGATTGCCAAGTCCCGGCCCGCCAATCTCCTTGTTACCACTACAAAGTGGCATACCGGGTCTATCAGTTCCCCAGTCTTCTGGAAGGAGACCCCAGGGCACACCCATATGAGAACCCCCCCATGCAAAGGTGGAATGAGTAGTGTAGTAGGTCTGCCCACGCCAGTGTCTGTGGAGTACAGACCCTTCCTTTTCTCTGAGATAAGTCTTCTGTAATGGAGCAAAGTGAATCCCCTGCATTTAAGGTAGGAATATACCCTAAATCTCTTGGGCATATTGTTCAATCCCCGGAAATTCCAAGAAGAAATCTGTATTTCATGGAGACGGCCATAAGATAGAGAGCATCACTCTCTCCAACAGCCATGGTGCAGGCACACTGCCATTCAGCACATCTCTTTCCCAGTCCCAATGCTTGTAAGTATACCCTTCACAGACTCAACTCATATAACAATAACCCCAACTCCCGGATCCCAGGACAAGAAGGCAATATCCCCCCATCCAAACAATCAAATCAAAAACAATCACATGCATGCCAGCCGTTTGTGAGCTATTCATTTGATTTACACCACCTGAAGCTCTACCCGGCCAGCTTTGCTGCCACCCAGCATGCCAATGTGTAACTGTTCAGGCAGCAATCAGAATCATCCCCATCCAGTTTGCCATGATTACGTAGGAAAGCAAGAGATCACTAGCCAGTTCTTTTCAAAGTCCGGGAGTGGTAACTCCCCTGTCAAATCAACTCATTCACTGACTGCAGTTTCACCCTAGGGAGCACAGCATCAGAGCCCACTGTATAGTTTGATCAGTGGGTAGAGACTAAGGGCCATATTGTGAGTTTGGCGGTTGAACCGCCCAAACTACAATATGGTGGTGGGGAAGTGGCCGTCAAGTCAGTGGCCTCACCTCTGTCGTACTATGATGTTTTCCCCGGGCTGACAAGGGGAATCATCATATTACAACATTCCTGCCTGTCAACCCGGCAGAAACAGTGCAGCGACATTGGCCTCGGCACCCTCAGGGAGCTGAGACCAATGCTGTCGCACAGAGCACCCTCGGAATGCACAGTGTGTATTCTTAGGGTGCTGACAGGGGGGAGCAAGCTAATGAACAAACACAATCAGGCCAACCTGCATAGCAAAGTTTTCAAGTCTTTGCAGAACAGTAATTCCAGTTTTGCCTGCCTTAAGTGAAAAAGAAGGGAGCTTCACAACTTGGCTACTAAAAAGCTAAAAGATCAACCCTCAATGCGAGCTCTCTTAACAGTGGGAATGCAAGCCAGCAAGGCTCCTGTAGATCTGATGTTCTCTGTATCCATATCTGCCACCACACTGTCCATTTTTGATTCCTGGGTTTCACCTGAAACCTTAATGTCTTGGAGAATGGCATCTAATGCGACTTCTCTTTCTGAGCTGCCCTGAATGTCTGTGTTCACACTAGCTCTCTCGGAATCACCAGGGTCCACTGAGGTCTGCGACGCAGAGACCCCTTCTTTCTTCTTTGACGACTTGCTGATGATTGCTCTTGGGTGCAGGAAGATCAGTTCAAGGGCCCCAGTCAAGTCACTCAGAACTCAGGACAGGGAAGAGGTGGGGCACCAATCTGGGCAGTAGATGCGTCCAGGGGCTGTGCCGGTCCCCTTGGGCCCTCAGTCCTCAGATGCTACCTTTAGTACTCCACAGGGGAGGCAATTCCAGGCCTCGTGACCACAGGCCTCCTGTGAGACCACAATGCCACACCATTCACCCTATCCCCTCCACTGTACCACTCCACAAGGCATCTCTGGTGTCAGGGGCCAGGTGACCACATCCGCCATGTATAGGCCTCTAGTGGGACAAGGGGCCTCAGCATCTTCTCCCCAGATGACAATCACTCACTGATGGGGCCCACAGGGCTCATCAAAGGTAGCTTTCTCATTGCTGATAGAATTCTGAGGTAGGTTGTGTGTGCCTCAAGGAATTGTACAATGCTTATTGTGCCACAGCAGTCAATCTAGAGGCAGGACACCCTCAGAGCCCTGACCTCTCCACAGTCAGGGAAACTCCCACTGCCTGAGCTTGGCAGCCGATCACTCAGGTGGTGACTGTGAGTACCCCCTCTTCTGGCCTGCTGGGTGGTTTTGCCAGTTGGGGTGAGTATGGGGCTAATGCAGGGCTCTCCAGGGCAGTCTCACATTTCCCCGCTGTGAGGGGAGGCCCCCGCAGGCCAGTGGGTTCTTTGTGGTGCTCTCAGGCTGCCACACGCTGTCATGGGGCTGAGCAGCAGGGCAGCTCCCCGAGCCCTTGCCCCAGTCCACCCGGGCTATCTAGGTTGTCAGGGGCTCCACTGGATGCAGTCCCTTGTTGCCGGGAATGCCATCTAGCTGACCCACCCTGCCTCCGTGCTGTTTCTAGGCCACACTGCCCCCATGATGGCAGTGTGGCCACATGGTCATCAGCTCACTCTGCAGCAATCTTGGCAATCCACAGCAGAAACAGGTTGATTCACCCCCAACCAAACTGCTGGGGCTTAAGGGGACCATTAGGACATGTGCTGCGATCCTTTCTGCCAATGTTATGATCAGGATGTCATTGGATGAAGTCAGCCAGCCAGGAGTGGCAGGTTCCCAGTGATATTCCATTGGTATCCGGCCATGCCCCTTCCATTAACATATATTTATATTATTTTATTTATATTTTATTTTATATTACATTAAAATATTTTTCAGAAAAGTATCAAATTTTGAAACTTCTAGATAAGTTATTTTACTTTATTGCAACATATTGTTAAATATTTAAATTTCTTAAATTATTTTATTAACTAATTTTTATAAATAAAAAATGCACTTAATACCATTAATATATGTTTAATTATTAATAAATTAAAAATAATTAAAAAACATCAAAGTAACAAAGTAAAATAAAATTGTGAAAACATCATTTTGCATATCATTAAAATGTTTACCATAAATTTTACTTTAAAAAATACACTTTTAAAAAATCTCCTTCCTATTGATGTGTTTCCAGAGACTAGTCTCCAAAACCTCCTAAGTGATCCTATGCATTTTGAAAAGCACCTCATACACATCAAACTACTTGTCAATGCCTTCCCTCACCTCAAAGTCAAGCACCAGGCATTTGCGAATATGGACCCTGTTGTCTCCAGACTTGCTGCCACCAATAATGCTGGACTCTGCCTGTCTGGCTTCAAGGTACACCCCCTTTGAAGCTCCTTTCATCGGCCACTTGCTCTAACACCAGCTTCTTCTCCATGGCCAGTTTCTGTTCTTCCACCCTGATTTTGGCCATCTTTGGCCTGAACTGCCCTTTTGCCTTCCTGGCCACTAGCTCCTCAGTGGACAGGCCTTGGGAAGACCTGCTGTTCTCTGCTCTAGCAGGGAGCTCCAACTCAGGAGGCACATCATCCCACTCAGCAGACTGCTGCTGTCAGGACTGGTATCCAGATTCCCTCCTTGCCTGCCCACATTATCACCTCCTTCAGTTGCTGATATAACTACCGCCCAAGCCCTCAGAGCTTTTTGAACCTCCTCCTCTCTGGTTTTGCTGGAGGCTGGAGGTTTCCTCTCTTTGTAAAGCTCCTTGAGTTGGGCCACATTGTAGACATCCATGTTAGCCAGTTCAAACTCCAACCTTGCAGGTAGGGGTTCGGGCACAACAGTCAGAGATAGAATTTAGAAAAAGCAAAAAGACAAATCAAGGGGCATTTAATCTCAAATTGGTGATATGGGTAGTGTACACAAAATCACTGTATGGCACTGCACAAACATGAGTCCTAATCCTCACCACTGATCACTAATGTATGAGAGTGGGCTATTTGTTGACTGGGGTGTGAGCCCTGGTCAAGCAGCAGTCACAATCTTTGTTAGGTTGAGGCACAAGCCAACCCTAAATTAGCCTGTGCTACACCCTCTGGTAGCTTAACACAGGCTTAACTTAGAAGCAATGTGTAAAGTATTTGTGCAACACTTCAAACAGTAAAAAGGTGATAAAGATCACACAAAAAGGGATTGCAGATCATGTTAGAAAAATTGAGGTAATAAAACAAGACCAAAACGACAAATGTCCCCTCAGTAGATTCGGAGATAGGTGATTTTAAAGATTTCAGTGAAAATAGCACCAAAAAGCATAACAGCATAAAGCACCAACTGTGGGTATCTGGTCGTGCCAGCCTGGGACAAAGTTCAGGCCGATAGCTTTGGAGGGCGAGCCGGATACAGGGACCCACTTAGGCCCTTTGAAAAGAGTACCTTAATTCCTGGTTTGCAGAGTGTTGCAAGGGTCTGAATCGAAGATGCACCACGCAGCTGAAGTGATGTATTGGTTCTGAGATGTGATGAGACTATGGTTTGAGGGCCTGCGTCTATAGGTGGTATAGGGAATCCCCAGGTTCAGAGTCTGATACTAGATATAAAATTGGATCTGTGGACATTACAGAAAAAGGACAGCCTTGCTCCGCAGATGACTGCCCTGCTACTTGAAGCCTGCCTTGTCTGTTCAGCAGAAGACTGCCATGCTGCTTCCATAGGACTGCCCCACTGCTTTAGAAATGCCTTGACCCACAGTTGGCTGTGCTGCTGCTTAAGGACTGCCCTGCTCTCTGAGATTAACATTTGGACCTTCTTCTTTTATTCTAGGCTACTAGAGTGACTCCAAGGGTCAGTTGGCTGACCTCCTGTCTGTGCTACAGAGATACAAGCTCCAGAGGCCTCCCTGCAACTGCCCAGCTGACCTAACGCACTGGATCTGCCTGGAACTGCAACTGAACCTGCCTGAGTCCTGCTGGTATCCTGGAATGAGCTCCTAATCCCCTTGAGGTGCCTACCCAGGTCCTGGACCCCTTGGCGCTGGAAAGAGTTGAGCTCCTCCAGTGACAAACAATGAAATCCTGAAGTCTTGGCCTCTTTGCGACTGTGAACATCCCTGGTCACACCAAGACTGCTGCCTGCGATGCCCGCCAATGTGAACTCCATTGAAAATGAAGCTCATGGTAGAGTGACTGCCAGTGATGACCAGCAATGAAAGAGCTGTACTTCGCTCTACAGCAACGACAACCACAGTGATCACCGGCTCAAAGCTCCAGCAATGACCTGTGATGCCCGACTGGCTATTTCCCCTACAGCGATGAACGTCCATGATGCCAGGCCTGTTTCTACAAGACAGTGATGGCCATCAGCAGTGCTCTCCCATCTCCTCACAGGCTCCTCCACTGTGCACAGAAATGATCATGCTAGATTTTGAGAACCTAACTTTTTCAGTTAGACCAACCTAGTCCCTGTATCTGGCCCACGCTCCATTGGGGTCAGCCTCAACTTGTGATTTTTCCCTGATCCAGCAAGACCAGATGACTATGAGTCTTGCTTTGTGCTTTTAGGTGCTATATATCTACTTAAACTTTTTTAATTGAATAGCTCTAATTCTAATGATTGGATTTTTGTTGATGTGGTATCATTTTATTTGTTAAAATTTACTTCACCTCCTAAATTCATTTGGGATTTTTCTTGTGTTGTGTTTACACTTCATTACTGTTTGTGTGCTGTAGAAGTTAAACCTGACTGCTTTGTGCCAAGCTACCAGAGGATTAAGCACAGGTTAGTTTAGTGACTTTTGTTGTACACCCTGACAACGACTGTGCTTGTTATCGGAGTGGGGCTTCCACCTCCCTCAACCAATAACTCAGTTATTTACAATGTTCTTGCTATAAGCACAGCAAATGCAAAATACAATTACCAAAATTCAGAATCCAAAACACTGTGACTACATCTTTGCACATGTAAGGAAGACTGTCAAAGAACTCCCACCATTATAGCCAATCAGAGACATATTTATGCTTATTTGAATATTACACTTGATGTCTGCATCTGTATCTTTATAACTTAAAACAGAATTCAGGAATGTAGTGTCATATGAGATGCCTTGACCCTACTATTTTGCAAAATTGCAACAAGATCATAAGCTAGCAGATGCTTAGGATAGAAAGTCAGGGCAGTGGAGAAGTTCTGGAGGCAGGTTAGCTTCAGCACATCAGACCTTAGTGCCTACAGAATAGACAACCCATACTTAGAATTCTTCATCAATAGAAAAGATCACCTGGTCCACCAAGTACAAGCTGAAAACTTTTTACACAGATTGATTTCCCTTTTTTATTTATCTGGCTGCAGAATACAGGAAACTTACACCTCCCAGGTATCTGAAAGTGCTTCAAGTTCTCTCTCTGCAGATGACACAATTGCCCCAAGGACTCTAGGGATCAACCCCAAAGGGATCCATAGGGAAATAAGATTAAAGCTGCTGATGTGCTGTTGTTGCAGAGCTACTAATCCACGTCTACATTGAAAAATGACTTTTCTGTGGGATGAGAGAGGTGAGGTGGGTGGCGGGGTAGCTGGAGTAGGCAGATTTTGTTTGTTGATACTCTGCCTGCCAGTTTGTGTAGGTGAATGTATGGGCATTCCAATTTTTTTTAGATACATTGAAACCTAAAAAATAACAATTGAGAATGAAAGTGCACCAATCAGAATTGGAAATATCTCAAAGAAAAATAATGGTAACCCCATTTAATGAACAGTCACTTGAAAAACAAAATGTAGAAAATAGTGAAATTGACACCAATGAAATTAAATGAAAGAAATGTCACCTTAAAATCAGTGACAAGCACTGTAAATTAAAACGTTGTTAAAATAAATAATAGGAATTTTTTTTAATTAAAAATCTAGAGGTAGCTAAGGAGAGAAAGAGAGGGCTAATTTAGGCATTCACATGTTAAACACACCAATTGATCCAATTTGGCTTTTACCGTTGTCTGACTATTGCTGTGAGTTTTAGTATGTGTGCCTAAACCTTTTTATAGAGCAGTTGTGAAGCAGTTTCAGCTTTTTCCTCTTCTTAACTATTGTTTATGGTCCTAACACAGCTGACTTCTCAGCTGAAAAAGTGTCTTTCTTACCTTATTTACTTCAATTGATGAGCCCTATCTGCTGTTTTTACACCATACTCTTTAGCTCTGTCTGTTGGACAAGACATCAGATTGCCAAATAAATGTATATGGCAGCATTGCTATACTTTACTATGTATGACAAGAGCCAGTTTGTTGAGTTTCCTACTCTTCTTTGGTCCCATTTTCAAGCTCTGAGTGCAGTAACTAGGCACAGCAGGTGTCGCTTTAAGTGGGCTGGGTATGCCCAGACCTGGGTCTTTTGCACAATGGGTCACTGGAACTGGTAACGCATCCCACCTCTAATAATTTAACTTACATGGGGACTCGTTTTAGGCCAATGAACCTTTTGACCCTGATTGGGGACTCCTTAAGACGAGATTTCTATTCAGCATTTCAATCAATAGATCAATAACCCCATCAATATTCACAATAGCGATCAATCAAATCAATTAATAAGAATCGAAACACACCATGACCCTCCAGCCATGAATAACCACACAATTTTAGTAAGATTTATGATATTTATTCCCTCTTTGTTACACTCTACTAGCAAGTTTATTAGTCTCAATACCAGAAAACACATCAACAATGTCACAATATGGCAACTTGAATATGACTTAAACAAAGCAAAGATCATGAACATTAGAACAAAGCACGACGTCAACATGAATCAACTTTGGCAGAGTATCATTAGCACGTTATTCAACAAAGCAAGATTCAGTCATTTGTCTATTTGCATCCGAATTGGTGAACTCCTTAACTATCCTCTAATTAGCATCAGCATGTTGGACTTCATGCAAAACAATTTAGTAACACAAATTTAGAAAACATCTAACTATGGCCTCTATCAAAAGTGCAGTTGGTACCTAGAAAGGAAAGGCAAACAGACAATTACAATTCATCATCATATAGTTACTCTCCGTAATGGGTCAGCATACAGAATCAGTCTTCGTCCTCAGGACAGCAGTCGATCCACCATCAGCCAGGATAGAACAGCAAAGTCTCAGCAAGATGGGGTAATAGGAATACTTCCCTCATAAGGAGGAGAAGCAAGTATCGGGCAAGGCAAGAAAGGTGAGGATGGTTCAAAGTATCAGAACAGCAAACACTAAGCCGGAATGTCAGAGTAACGGCAGGGGTGTCCCTCTAATGGCTGATTTCTCCTTGTGCCACGTCGTTAAATCGAATTTGCCAGACAAGTCTCTAATTTCCAATTGGTCAATATTTGGTGCGTCGTTATCTCTGTCCAATAATCCGTTGATCACCTCATTAGAATTTTCACCTAAAACAGTTCTCATGCAGTTTATTGGTTCCTGTGATTTACGCCTTCAACGAGTAGAATGTTAGGTAGGAAAAGTTACACTCCCCGCTTCAGTCAGTAGCTCCATTGTCTTCACCAGTTTAGGTGACCTTGTACCTGTTGCGAATTACACTGTTGCATTCAGCAAGAATGTCTCCTTGAGCAAGTCAGGGCTCATGAGAAAGAATTTACTAGTTACACACACATCTCTAGCTTCTGGAAAAGTACAGTTTTATGTCCTTCAGGAAGACAGCACATTGCACGTTAGAAAAACACATTTAATATGAGACCAGGTAGCAAGGCCCAGACCCTTGCTAACTAAGGCCTAGTAATTAACTTAGCAAAACCTTAATACAAGATTCATAAAGCTAGTACAAAATCATATATTAGTACATTATTTATTCATTATTAACTAAGTTCATTAATCATCATATCCATTGGTGGACACTCCCCGTGGGCACATTTCAAACGCGCACATTCATTTTCTTCTATCATGGTTTCTGTGTAGCTTCATTATACATTATTTTGCAAGTTTTTCATATTAATATTTGAATATAAAACTTCGCTCCAACAGAACTAAGCTGTCCCCGGCTGATAAGCCCATAACCAGGACATAACCAGTACTGAGTTGCTTGTGTTTTGATTCAGGGGGGACCAGGCTTGGCAGTTCGGGCTGGACTGATCATCCTGAAGCAGGATCAAGACTGATTTGCTTATAGCTGAGTCCATACTGAGATGACATGATGTACAAAATAACAATGGATTGGGATGTGGCCCAGAGTAATTACCAGTGGATGAGAATAATTTAAGCATTCAATCCATTTATTTTTTGTATGCTTTAGTGAGTCACTCTGAGTGGGACGGGTATGCTCAGACGTGGGTCCTGTGCGCACTGGGTCTCTGGAACGAAGCTGTACCTGGCTGATGAGCCCATTACTAGAGTGAAAGTGGTCTTGGGTTGGTTGTGTTTGGCTCAGGGAGGACCTGGTTTGGCAGTTTGGGCTGGACTGCTCCTATTAGGGCAGGGTCCAGGCTGGTTTGCATATAGCTGGACTGGAACTGACGTAATATGGTGTGCAAAATAACAATGGAATGAGATACGGTCCGAGTAATTACCAGTGCCTGAGATTTATTCAAGCATTTCATCTGTCACTTATTTGTATACTTTCATTTGCATGGAATTATTACTTTTGCAGCACCATATGTCACAAAAGATCAGATTTTGATAAGAACATAGCATATCACGTGCCACTGATTATAGAAAATCTCTGCAAAATGTACATTAAAAATGCAATTTTCCATTAAGGCTGGGTTCTATTACAGTGGAAATAATCCAGCAATACCATGAAAATGATTTTGCAGTGAGCAGAAGAACGTAGTATAGGTGATCAAAATGTCAATCGGAAAGTTGTGAAATATACGCTCACCCAAGGACGGGAATGAGGGAGGGAATTGAATGAGGTAGCAATCACTTGAAGTTGAATTTGCACAAGACCACCCCCTCCCCAACTAAACAGGGCAGCAGGCACGCCCTCACCCCACAACCAAACTCAGAGCATTTACAGAGGCAATCCTCCTCACTTCCGCACGTTTTCACAGTCAAGGGGGACCTTTAAGAAAAAAGATGTTCTTTTGAGCAAATGGAATATTACAATGGTAAGCGGCTCTCATTTGTGTAATCAAGTGCGCTGAAATATGTAAATGATGTAAAAGTTAAACGAAGCAGGGAAGCGGTGGGAACATTCTGCCGGGCCGCACGTCGGCGCGCGTGGAATATGTTGAGACATAGACACCTCTCGTCTCCGGCTGCTTCCTTGAAGCTTCGACGCCATCTCTAAACATATATTGGCATGCATGAACCTCTGAGCCATTAAATTGAAAGCGAGTCTTGCGTATTTTATTAGAAATAAGTTGATTGATTCGCGGAGCTGAAACGCGGAGTTAACAAGGGATCCAATTAAAGAGTAGCAATTTTTAAAATGGTTTTGGTAATGTCAGCATGTTAAGTGATTCCGAATTAACAGACATGACAGGCTCAGTGGGAATAAATGAGGAAGGAAAAAAGACGCAGCTGGAATTTTCTAAAGCAGAGCTCCTGGCACCACCCTTGGAGGTGTCTAACAATGCAAAGTGATGAGGCCAGAGAGATGTCACTTCCACAGAAGCTGTTCCATGATTTTTTCAACAGGCTATGGGCGTAAGTGAGCAACAATTATGTAAATATGAAATATCACTGCCCAGGTATTGTAATTAATTTCATTGGCAGCCTGTTAGAGATGTGACCATGCTAACCTGGCATGAGATGGTAATGAATTTATCTATGTATATGGTGCAACCTAGCCGCGGAGCGCTATATATGGTCAAAGTCAAGCTTAAAGTCAGCGAGTAATAGGAAGGGAAGCTGAGTGCTAGTTAATGCATTGTGATATAGGGCCTGATTTCAGAAAAGGGGCTATGCCCTCAGTGCAGCACTACTTTTCTTGCGCCCCCTAACGCCACCATAGGTACACAGTATCTAAGATCATATGCTACTAGTGGGCCTGCAGCACTGGTTGTGCCACCCACGTTAGTAGCCCTGTAAACATGGTTCAGACCTGCCACCGCAGTGTCTGTGTGTGCAGTTTTAAGCTGCCAATTCGACTTGGCAAGTGTACCCACTTGCCAGGCCTAAAACTTCCCTTTTTATACATGTAAAGCACCCATGTGCAGGGTGCACGGTATGTTAAGGGTGGGTCACGTACTGATGTGTGTTACATGCCCTAACAGTGAAATACTGCTAAATTCAGTTTTCACTGCTGCAAGGCCTATCTCTCTCCTAGGTTAACATAGGGGCTGGCTTTAACCTTTAAAAAATCAGTTTCTCATCGGGAGCAGATAGAAATGTGGAGATGGGGTCTCTGAACTCACAATATAAAAATACATCTATTATTGAAGTTGTTTTTAAGATTGTTGGTTTGAAAATGCCCCTTTTAGAAAGTAGGCATTTTCTTATTTTAACCATTCTATGACTCTGCCTGTTTGTGGATTCCCTGTCTGGGTCAGACTGACAGTTGGGCTGTTTGTGAATCCACTGTAGACAGTGACACAAAGGGAGCAGGGTTGTAGCCTACATATCCTGGTGGGCCTTCTGGGCTACAGTGGAGCGAGGAATGGTAACTTACACCTGAATGGGCTGTGCATGTCCTCACACAATGCAGCCTCCAACCCCCTGGTATGTGTCTGGGGCCTGGCCTAGGCAAGGCAGGATTTTGTGAACAAAAGAGACTTTCCTTTGAAGTTTGCCTAGTTCAAAGGCAGAAAGGGGTATAGGTAGTGGACCCAAAACCCCTGACTTAAGATCACTTCTGGAAACAAGAGGAACCTCTGCCAAGGAAAAGAGCTGACGAGCTGAAGGAGAAGTGCTGCCCCTGCCTGTGAGTGTGCTTTGTTGGGCTATCCTGCAGTTGCTGCTTCTGCCTGTGAAAGGGGACAAAGACTGGTCATTTTTGTGCATTTCTGCTTGAAGAAGAATCTCCAAGGGCTTGAACTGAGCATGCCTCCTGTTTTGAAGTCTCAGGGCCATCAAAGTTTTCCTCTGTCAGCACCTGGACTCTCTGCTGAGACTCCTGCCAAGCGGTGCCCTATCCAGTCCCTGGGCCCTTGAAAGGTGAAGTTGGCAGACCAAGTGCTGAAATCCACGCATAGAACGCTGTGCGGGGAAATGTTCGATGCACCATCTGCAATGTGGCTGATAAACGACACGCCACCAGCTTCACGGCTAAAATCAATGCTCGACCTGTATCGCGGCTGGGAGGTCGATGCATTGTGGCTGGAGAAATGAGGTAACACCCACTTGCGGCTGCTGATAATGACGCAAACCCCATGCAGTGTGTTTTTCTAAGACCGTGACCGGATTTCTCACGCATGGTCCATGGGCATCAAAGTCATCGTGAACCAATGCCGATCTGAGGTGCGCCATCCGGAAATCGACACAACACTCTCTTGCAAGGGAGAAAAACAATGCATCACCTATCCAACCAGAGAAGAAACGATGAATGGCCTCACTTGTGAGTAAGGAATGGATGCATCGCTGACTTTTCTGACGCACGTTCACCCATGCAGCTTTATTTTTTACGCAAACCAGGTACTTTCTGTAAAATCAACATTTCCATTGTTTTATATGGAGTAAGACTCTTATTCTATTGAAAAATCATATCTTAGCTTGTTTATGTTGGATTTTTGACATTTTGGTTTTGTTTGATTTAGATGAATATTGCCTGTTTTTCTAATCTGGTGTGGTGTCCATTTTATAGTGTTTTCACTGTATTACAGTGTGTGTTGGTACAAATACTTTACACATTGCTCCTGGGACAAGCCTTTCTGCTCGTGCCGAGCTAGCAAGGGGGGTATTGGGGGTTAACCAGGTGTTTTTCTTCTTTACCGTGACTAGAGTGAGGGTGCTTGCTTGGACAAGGGGTAAACTGACTGCCAACCAAAGACCCTATTTCTAACAGTAGCGCAAAGGTTTACAAAGTGGTGCAATGCATGCATTTGTTGTTATTAGCAAATAATAGGAATTCTAGCTTGGTTAGGAAGACCCTCAGGTAGACACCGGACGTCCAGGTCTGTATTATGTGCAAACGGTGTTTGAGGCATTGTATGTCTGAACTACAGGATACTTTCACGTAGAGTTGTGTATTATCATTATTATTAATGTATATATATGTAGTGATATATATATATATATATATATATATATATATATATATATATATATATATATATATATATATATCTTTATGCTGCTATCATTGAGTAGAGGACAATATGGCTCCATGTAAAGGTTGATGAAAATGTAAATTTCCCTTGGGGTAGAGAAAGTAGAAGCATGCCTTGGGTCAGCTTCATGTTGGTGAAAATGTAAATTTCCCTTGGGGTAGAGAAAGTAGAAGCATGCCTTGGGTCAGCTTCATGTTGATGAAAATGTAAATTTACCTTGGGGTAGAGATAGTAGAAGCATGCCTTGGGTCAGCTTCATGTTGATGAAAATGTAAATTTACCTTGGGGTAGAGAAAGTAGAAGCATGCCTTGGGTCAGCTTCATGTTGATGAAAATGTAAATTTACCTTGGGGTAGAGAAAGTAGAAGCATGCCTTGGATCACTAAAACCAGCACAAGGCACATAAAAAACAAGACACTTCGTTGATGTGTCATCTAGATATGTTTGTAATACTGTTTTTATTTTTCAGTGAGATACTTTTGTTTGTATTTTTGATGTAGCTGTTATTGCACACAAAAAGAAAATAAATACATTCTTGCAAATAAAATCTGACAAATATAGTGGTTTTTTTTAAAACTTATTTACCTCAAACTGCAAATAAGCATTTATCATGCACATTTGTGATGCTTTTAGTATGGAAACCTTATTTTCAAGATGACTTCCCATTTAAACCAAATAGCCTTATAGTCCTTGTTGCCTGCTGGCTGCTGATGCACATGAGAAAAAACACAGAATGCACTTCTTAGGGACAGACTAATGCACCCAATCAACAAAAAGATAGCAGCATGATTGTGAAGAGGAAGTGCCCCTGTGTGCTGACCCAAAAATGAATGATGCTTTCCTCAAGTAATTGCTGAAACCAATAGTTGAAAGGTGCTGATCTAAAACCTACTCTGTATACTTTCTGTGTGTTGTGGTTTAATTTAAAAGCTAGATCTAAAAAGGTATGTAAAAGCTGTAGGTTGCCTTCACACTATTCTTGTAGGACCTATGTTCGCAGTACTAGAAGTGTGACTGTAACAGTTCATTCATTCATCTGCTAAATTATTTGCTCATTTTAAGCAGCAGGGCTGTAGATTTCCATTTAATTGTGCTTTACTTTTTACTTGTGCTGAGTTGTGTAGGTTTTACTGTTGGAGGTAAAAAAGAAAAGGGGCTATTTTTAGTCAGGTGCCATGCAGGTGGAAACCAGGGGCGGCTCCTCTGCTAAGGCGGTGGAGCGTCGCCCCACCGGTTTTTCCAAAAAGGAAAAACGAAATAATAATAACGTACGATACGTTGCTATAATTTTATTTTTCCTTGTAGGGCAGGGTGGGGCTGGGCTGGAGGGAGGGGGCCCGAGGAGGGCTATGTCCACACTAAGCGTACATGTCTTTTTGGCCAGCCGTGTTCGTCCAGCCACAAAGACATGCACACTTTGCATGATCTCTACCCAGCTGTGAGCAGCGTTCTGATTGGCTGGAAGCCTGTACAGCCAGGAAGAGGATGGAGGGGAGACGAACGCATCTCCTCTTGAAGTTAAGTGTTTTAGTTTTAAAAAACATGTTTTTTGTTTTTTTAAACTGTCCCTTTATGCCCTGTCCCACCCCGCCACCCCTGTTCAGTGGCAGGCACCACTTGTGGAAACCCATAGAATGTCACATTTAAACATGCTATAAACACTAAAGGGCCGATTCACTGAGCCATTTTGAGCACATGAAGGAGTACTCCAGGAGTACTACTTAATGCAATGATCTAAGGTGACCCTCCTCAACATTGCGGCAACCCAGACCGTGTTTGGCATAAATTAAAACTTCAAGACTAGACGCAATGAAGATTGCCAGTCTATGTTAGGAATAAATGATGATCGCAAGTCTAGGTGTAATGAAGATTATCACAAGTAATCGAAAGACTGCCACTGTATCTTTTCTTGCTCTCGATTTCTTTATTATTAGAGATATGAGGATACACCTAAAAATTAGACAAAGTCACAGAATGGAAAAGTAAACAACGTATAACATATCACAATGTGTTAACACGTTCTTTACATTTCAATGAAACAAGCTGACATAAAACATTTTAAAACATAATTGGATAAGACAGCCTAACCCACATTTTCTGCTGTTTTTACCTCAATTTGCAAACAATAATGCAAAGTGAAACTCGATGGGGCTGCCCATGTAGAATCTAAAAGTGGATTACCTCTAACAACAGTGCTTCAAATGAGCAGGTACTGTCCGGTACTGATTTCCTGCACTTCTTTAATTTGAAGGGTAGAATACCTGCAATTCTCAGCCCTGTTTTAATACATTCTAAAGGATCAGTGCCGGCATTTCTCAGGTGCAAACCAGTACTCTCAAAAGAGAGTCCCTACACTTCTACATTTCCATTTAAAGCACTGTCTAGCAGAAGGCCAAGCACACCATTCATCTGTTAGAATGTCTTTGTTCCAGTGGTGGTAAAGTAACCCTGTTGAATAATAAAGGGTATATTTATGGAAAGTTGCGCTGCACCCAGTGCAGAGCCACTTTTCTTGCACCTCTTAGTGCCCCTTAACTCCACCATATGTGCGTAGTATTTAACATACTTCGCACCATGGCAGTGGTTGGGGGACTATCGTCAGGATTCTTGACACTAGTTCGGCACTTTGCAGGATTTGCTTTCAAAAATGTGATTGTAACCAATGGGAGCCTCCTTTTATGCCTGCTCAGAGCAGGTGTTAAAAGTGCGAAAAAAATTATGCAAATCTTTAGATTTCTTTGCAACATTGTTTCAGCCTCCCTAACAGGGGAATGCACCCTTTGCATACATTATGCCTGGTGCAGGCCTAATGTAGCGCAAAGGGTTACAAAGTGACACAGCATTTTTAGCTATCTAATGCCACAATACCATAACAAAATTACGCGCAAGGGGCTCTTAAATCTGACCTAAATGTTAATAATGACTGACCTCTTCTGTCTTCTTTAAATAGCGCTGTAGACAGCTGCAATATCCATTTAACAGTAACAACATTTACAGACAGAGCGTAACAAGCCCTAAAAGACTGTGAACGTGCCTGGTAACAGAGAACAGCTTTCCTGCCATTTAACTCATTGATGCCCTACCTCAGAATGCTGGCAAGCTACCTCTTAGTTTAAAATAAACGTGGATCGAATCTTAGAAAGAAAAGAAGGCCGAAGTCTCAGACCTCAAGCATCAGGCATTACAGAAAAAAGGAAAACTAACCAAATACCCCAAATCTCCTAAAAAGAATAAATAAATAGCAACTAGGAAAATCATCTTCTTAGCCAGGACCTGCAAATAAATATCTCACAGTGGCTTACAAGGCAGAGGTTTCAATGTGTTTAAGTTTTGAAGGCTAATGGTAAATTCCAGTGAGAAATATTCACATTTATTGGACAATCAAGAAGCCTGGTAACTCGTGAATCCAATGCTTACGCACCATCCCCAGGACTGCGAAAAGCCTTCATTACAGCCCTTTGCACCATTAACAAATTGGAGCCAAACCTGAGAGTAAATTGTCTAGAAGCAAATCTAATTTCTGCAGTTGAGGGCAAGATAATGGCTAAATATCCTGGGACATACATCAAAAGTGTGAAACCAGCCTTATGGGGATTGGAAATAGCTTCTTAGAATGCAGTTCAGCCTGTACTGCTTCATTTGAGTGACCTACTAGAACTAAGTCTAGCCTTATAGTTTCCAGACCACTAGTTTCATAGTGGATGCAGACATTTGGAGTTACTACCATTGATTTCACTGGACTGGGAACAAGAAGAGGTATTCAAGGGAGCTCTTCTAAAGAGAACCACTCTCTGTGATGTCAGTAAGGAAGGATCACTGTGACCTGAGCCTCCTGTTTAGCAATCTTTAGGGGCATCCTCTGAATAAGTGTAAGTGGTGGGGAAAGATACAGCAGACTATTCACCCCCTCCATTAGAGAGTCCAGATAGTGAAGGAGAAACAAAGGCACTATTCTTCCTTCTCATCAAATACGACCATCTCGGGACAGCTGAAGCAACTGCATATTGTCTAAAAAGTCTCTCTGGATAAATGTAGGGAGTATGATGTCCAAAACGCTCGCCAGAGATGATCCATCCAGAAATTGCCTATTCCCTTCTAATGAACTACTACAAAAGAAGGAAGATTCTTCTCTAGCAAAGTCAATATCTGCTGTGCCATCTTTGCAGAATCTTCACTCTGATATAAACTTTTCTGTTCTTATATGACACTGCTACTGCTATTTCCACCGTAACATCCCAATAGGGAATTGCCTCTGGGAGGAAGTCAAAAGAATACTATCAAAGGTTATGAAATTACAAAAGCAAACAATTATGTCAAACACATTGTTTAAACAAATGTGAAATATTAAATGTTTCCGGTCATGATTTCTGTAACAGTTATCTTTTCCGCATTTCAAAAACCTTAATGATTTGTATACTCCTCTTAATGTACCACAGTTCCTCTCTCCCTACAAGCTGATGCAGTGTGTACAGCTGTTTACATAAAGATTCATCTGATAACAGACATCAGGGAAAATACATATGTGGCTCAAGAAGAAATAACAGCCGGAGAGTCAAATACCGTTCAAGAAAAAGCAACAGCCAACACATGTTTTGTGGTGTTAGGTGTACTGCTTCTTCAGGGGTCAGTTCATTTGTCAAACTGACTCAAACGGTTTCTTCACAAGATTGTGGCCATTGAATATTGCCTGAATTAAACTATTCACACTCTTATATCAGTAAATCATAAAAACATAATCCATGGGTGTTAGATCTGGCATTCTTGGTGTGGCTTTCCTCCTAACTTTTTTTCCTTTAGACCACCTGTTTTGTCTCGCTTTACTTTTGCTGGCCTTAAGACACTGCTCTCTTTTCCACTGCCAACCAGTGCTAAAGTGCTTGTGCTCTCTTTTTCAAACATGTTAAATTGGCTTATGCCCAACTTGCATATTTAATTTACTTGTATTTTCCATGGAAAGTGACACTGCATGTGTCCAGGGCCTGTAAATTAAATGCTACTAATGGGCTTTCAAATTGAATGCTACTGGTGGGCTTCCAGCACTGATTGTGCTATCTACTTCAGTAGCACTTTAAACCTGTCTCAGGTTTTGCCACTACAGCCTGTATATGTGCAGTTTTAAACTTCCATTTTGACCTGACAAAGTAAACCTTTTGCCAGGCCCAAACCTTCCCTTTTAATACATGTAAGGCATCCCCAATGTAGGCTCTGGCCAGCCTAGAGGGCAGGGTGCAATGTATTTAAAAAGTAGGACATGTACTTTTAAGTTTTACATTTCCTGGTAGTGAAAAATGTTTAAATGTGTTTTTCAGTAGGGCAAGGCCAACCTCTCCCATAAGATAACATCTGAGTTACCTTAATATTATTACATTTAATAAGTGTACGTTTCTAAATGGAAATCTTTGGTGTTTTGGAATTGTAATGAAAACTCCTAACATCATTAAGTCGGATTTTAAATTACCATTTTGAAATTATCACTTTTAGAAAGTTGGTATTTTCCTGCCCTAGCCATTTGGTGCCTACAGCATGTCTCTGGGTCACATGACTGGATGTAGTTGGCAATTTGCGTATTCCCCCTAGATAGCACAATGGTGAGCTTAGCTGTGGCTGGATGGGTCATTACTGGCAGGATAGGAAGAAGGAGCTGGGCCCGCCCTACTTACACTTGAATAGGCTGTGTCCTGTTTCTACACAAAGGGCTGCTTAACCCCGTGTAGTTAGTTTGAGCCAGAGTCAGGAAGGCAGGGCACCTGTGCACACCAAAGGCCTACCTCTAGAAGCTTCTCCACACTTCAAAGGCACAACTAGCTATAAATAAAGAAACTCAAACAACAACTCTTCAGTACAATTCTGGACCTGTGGATACTCTGCCAGGAAGAAGGACTTCTGTACATGCTACTGGACTTGTGCTCTGAAGGACTGCTGTCCTTCTGTGCTGGCTTGCTGCCCTCTTGCCTGGGTGAGAAAGACGACTTACACCTCTTGAACCCAAAACTCAGATTGACTCCAAGGGCTTGTTGGGGGGTCTCCTGGTCTGAAGCCCAAGGGACACAACAGACTTCCAATAAACTTGCACCTGGACTCTGCCATCTGTGAGGCTACCCTGCCAAGTGGTGCTATCCCAGTCCTGGATCTTTGGAAGTGGGCTTGAGGTGCTCTGCCAGCCTCTGTGGAACCAGTGGATCAGACGCATCCCCTCTGCTGTGTGGCACAAAACCGAGCATAACTGCTGTATCGCCACTGCTGTGTGAATTGTACCTGTTGCAAAGACCTGCATTGGATCGTCAAGGACCGCCCCTGCACAATACATCCTCAGTGCTGGCCCTCACATCTCTCCCTGATGACAGTCTCCACAACGATGATGAACTCCACATTGCAGCCTAGGAGAACCTCAGAACCAGCACATCTCCTCGTCTGCGCACTGCACACTGGACTTCACATCACAAGTCCCGTTGCAGGCCCTTGCACAGCACCCTCGCTGCATCGTGGAACTGCCACATCGCTTCAGCTGCGCAAAGCACTTCGGCCTGGATCCTTGAACCACTCCACATACCAGGATTTATGGTACTTTGTTCAGCAGACCTAATTTGGCCCCTATAGCAGGCCGACACCAGGGGCATAATGGACACCCCCACAGCCCTTGCAATACAGTGGGGCCCTCAGCCTTCCATACACAAAGGGGGGTCCCTCAGTTTGTCAGATTGGGGGCATGAGTATTGCGATGGACCCCCACACCATTCCTTGCAGGGTGGCCATGTAGGGTTTCCTTACACCACTGGCCCACGCTCCATTGTGGTTGACCTGAACTTGTGACTTTGTCCCAGTCTGGTGCAACCAGATATCCACAGTTGGCGCTTTGTGCTTTTTGGAAATATGTTCACTAAAATCTTTAAAACTTCAACTGTTTCTACTGATTGGATTTGTGTAGTTTTGTACTTGTTTTATTTATTAAAAAATATCTATATTCTTCTAACTTGGTGTGGCATCCTTTTTGTCTGCTGTTTTCACTTTATTATTGTTTGCAGTGTTGCACAAATACTTTACACATTGCCTCTAAGTTGAGCCTTACTGCTCTGTGCCAAGCCACCAGAGGGCTCAGCACAAGTTAATTTAGGTTTCACTTGCGCCTCATCCTGACAGGGATTGTGGTTGCTGCTTGACCAGAGCTTACACGAAGGTTAACTAGAAACCCATATGTCTAGCGCACTTTCAGTATCACTAGACCATCCAAAAGGCATCATTTTTCCCATTCGATTTACACTCAAATTTTACAACTATTTTACTGCCTCACATACATCTTATTGTGTGTTTGATAGATGTTGCATTCGATAAACACTGCAATCAAACTTGTGTTGCACTATTTGTAGTCCAACATAAAATCTCACTACACCAGTTAAAACCAATGGACCCTCTGATGTCTGTTCTCGTTAAAATCAGGAGACACCGAGAAGATTAAGTGAAAGCCAACAGGTCGATTTCTATCCCTACCTGAGAGATTTTTGAGGGATAGTGCTGCATGTAATATAATCTCAAAATATTCGGACTTTGGTTTCCAATCAACTACCATATGGAATCTGAGTGTTTTTGTAAACAAAACCTTACCTATGGAACAAGAGATACTGTGTTTGCCATGTGATCCTTTATCCGAAACCACTCTCAGAGTAGAGGTATTCCTGATTGAAAAAGGCTCCTTAATTGTTTTTTAAATTGCTTGAAATACGTTGCTTTGTCAGGGAATCCTTCTCCTTTGCTGCCTGAAAGTCTATCCCTAGCATTTCAAGTGCTTGCACCAGGCTCAGATAATATTTGGAAACTGTTAGACCTGACATGCCTTGAGGGATGACCCTAACTTTTTGCCTGCCTCCCTCCACTTTTTGGACTCTGTTTTTGCTGACTTTTAGACTCTGCGCACTTTACCACTGCTAACCAGTGCTAAAGTGCATATGCTCTCTCCCTTTAAACATGGTAACTTTGGATCATACCCAATTGGACTATTTAATATACTTATAAGTCCCTAATAATGTGCACTGTATGTGCCTAGGGCCTGTAGATTAAATGCTACTAGTGGGCCTGCAGCACTGGTTGTGCCACCCACTCAAGTAGCCCCTTTACCTTGTCCCAGGCCTGCCATGGCAAGACCTGTGTGTGCAGTTTCAATGCCACTTCGACTTGGCATTTAAAAGTACTTGCCAAGCCTAAAGCTCCCCTTTTTCTACACATAAGTCACCTCTAATGTGTGCCATAGGTAACCCCTAGAGCAGGGTACTGTGTGGGTAAAAGGCAGGACATGTACCTGTGTAGTTTACATGACCTGGTAGTGTAAAACTCCTAAATTTGTTTTTGCACTACTGTGAGGCCTGCTCCCTTCATAGGCTAACATTGGGGCTGCCCTGATACATTGTTGAAGTGGCAGCTGCTGATCTGAAGGGAGTAGGAAGGTCATATTTAGTATGGCCAGAATGGTAATACAAAATCCTGCTGACTGGTGAAGTTGGATTTAATATTACTATTTTAGAAATGCCACTTTTAGAAAGTGAGAATTCCTCTGCACTTAAATCTTTCTGTGCCTTACAATCCACGTCTGGCTAGGTTTAGTTGACAGCTCCTTGTGCATTCACTCAGACACACCCCAGACACAGGGTACTCAGCCTCACTTGCATACATCTGCATTTTGAATGGGTCTTCCTGGGCTGGGAGGGTGGAGGGCCTGCTCTGACACAAAGGACTGCCACACCCCCTACTGGGACCCTGGCAGAGAGGATTGAACTGAAAGGGGACCTGTTGCACTTCTAAGCCACTCTTTGAAGTCTCCCCCACTTCAAAGGCACATTTGGGTATAAAACAGGGCCTCTGCCCTACCACCACAGACACTTGCTGGAGAATAAACCTGAACCAGAACCTGCATCCTGCCAAGAAGAACTGCCTGGCTGCTCAAAGGACTCACCTGTCTGCTTTCTACAAAGGACTGCTGCCTTGCTGTTGGCCTGCTGCCTTGCTGAACTCTTGTCTGGCTGTAAAAGTGCTCTCCAAGGGCTTGGATAGAGCTTGCCTTCTGTTTTCTGAAGTCTCAGGACCAAAAAGACTTCTCTTTTTCATTTGGACTCCTGGTGTGCGGAAACCTTTGACACACAGCTTGCTCCGCAGTGAGAAAATCGCCGCACGCTGACACTGCTCGACACGACGCCTACGGTGCGACCAGAACTTCGACGCACGGCCTCACATGGACAACACCGCCCGACTTCCAGAGAGGAAATCGACGTGACACCTGCCCTGAGAAAGAAAATTCCACTCCCGGAACGACGCGCAGCCGGATAACAAGCCGAGGAATCCACGCACAGACCCTGGGACATCTGGTAATCCCGCGAACCATAGAAGGAATGGGCCCGCGTGCCGGAAAACAACGCACGTCTTCCCCGAGTGAAAAATAACGACGCAAGTCCATGTGTGAAGGGGCGAAACCGACGCACACACAATTTTTCTTCCCGCAGAACGACGCACGTCTCCCCGTGTGAAAAATAACAACGCAAGTCCATGTGTGAAGGGGCGAAACCGACGCACACACCATTTTTCCACGCATCTCCTCCTCTGCGGCCCTCTGCGGAGATTTTCCACTCCAAACCAGGTACTTTGTGCTTGAAAGAGACTTTGGGGGTGATTCTGACCCCGGCTGTACAAGACCGCCGGGGCCAGGGTCAGCGGGAGCACCGCCGACAGGCCGGCGGTGCCCCGCAGGGCATTCTGACCGCGGCGGTTCAGCCGCGGCCAGAAAGGGTAAACCGGCGGTCTCCCGCCGGTTTACCGCTGCCCTTAGAATCCCCCATGGCGGCGCAGCTTGCTGCGCCGCCATGGGGGATTCTGACACCCCCTACCGCCATCCTGTTCCTGGCGGTTCGCCCGCCAGGAACAGGATGGCGGTAGGGGGTGCCGCGGGGCCCCTGGGGGCCCCTGCCATGCCCATGCCAATGGCATGGGCACGGCAGGGGCCCCCGTAAGAGGGCCCCACAAAGTATTTCAGTGTCTGCCTAGCAGACACTGAAATACGCGACGGGTGCAACTGCACCCGTCGCACCTTCCCACTCCGCCGGCTCAATTCTGAGCCGGCATCCTAGTGGGAAGGTTGATTTGCCCTGGGCTGGTGGGCGGCCTTTTGGCGGCCGCCCGCCAGCCCAGGGCAAATGTCAGAATCACCGCAGCGGTCTTTCGACCGCGGTGCGGTGTTCTGACGGCGGTACCTTGGCAGACGGCCTCCGCCGTCCGCCAAGGTTAGAATTAGGGCCTTTGTTTGCTTTTTAAAGACTTAAGACACTTTGGGGGTCATTCAGACCCTGGCGGGCGGCGGGAGCCGCCCGCCTGGAGGGAACCGCCATATGGCCGCTCCGCGGTCGAAAGACCGCGGAGGCCATTCTGGCTTTCCCGCTGGGCTGGCGGGCGACCGCCAGAAGGCCGCCCGCCAGCCCAGCGGGAAACCCCTTTCCACGAGGAAGCCGGCTCCGAATGGAGCCGGCGGAGTGGGAAGGTGCGACGGGTGCAGTTGCACCCGTCGCGAATTCCAGTGTCTGCTGAGCAGACACTGGAATTCAAAGTGGGGCCCTCTTACGGGGGCCCCTGCAGTGCCCATGCCATTGGCATGGGCACTGCAGGGACCCCCAGGGGCCCCACGACACCCCTCACCGCCATCCTCTTCCTGGCGGTCGGAACCGCCAGGAACAGGATGGCGGTGAGGGGGTCGGAATCCCCCATGGCAGCGCAGCAAGCTGCGCCGCCATGGGGGATTCCCAGGGCAGCGGAAAACCGGCGGGAGACCGCCGGTTTTCCTGGTCTGACCGCGGCCAAACCGCCGCGGTCAGAATGCCCTGCGGGGCACCGCCAGCCTGTTGGCGGTGCTCCCGCATCCCCGGCCCCGGCGGTCCATGACCGCCGGGGTCGGAATGACCCCCTTTATATCACTTTTCAGTGATATTTCTACAAATTCTTATTGCATCTTTTATTGTGTTGATCTACAAATAACCAGATAAATATTCTATATTTTTCTAAACACTGTGTGGTGTATTTTTGTGGTGCTTTATGGTGTTATTGTATGATTTATTGCACAAATACTTTACACATTGCCTTCTAAGTTAAGCCTGACTGCTCGTGCCAAGCTACCAGAGGGTGGGCACAGGATAATTTGGATTGTGTGTGACTTACCCTGACTAGAGTGAGGGTGCTTTCTTGGACAGAGGGTAACCTGACTGCCAACCAAAAACCCCATTTCTAACAGAAACGCTGATAAGTGATCTGATTTGAAAGATATAAACACTCTCTTTGAACATGAATCATTGATGCATGTCTGGATGGTGCATGTTCCAGCCAGTCATTGAGATATGGATGCATTTGTATTCTCTCTGAATGTAGCAGTCATAGCCATCACCTTCATGAATGCTCTGTGAGCAGTTCTGGGGCCAAATTGTAACACTATGGGGGTCATTCCTACCCTGGCGGTCTATGACCGCCAGGGTAGGTGACGGAGGAAGCACCGCCAACAGGCTGGCGGTGCTTCCGGGGGCATTCTGACCGCGGCGGTAAAGCCGCGGTCAGAAAAGGGAAGCCGGCGGTTTCCCGCCGGCTTCCCGCTGCCCCAGGGAATCCTCCACGGCGGCGCTGCAAGCAGTGCCGCCATGGGGATTCCGACCCCCTTCCCGCCAGCCTGGTTCTGGCGGTTTTCACCCCCAGAACCTGGCTGGCGGGAACGGGTGTCGTGGGGCCCCTGGGGGCCCCTGCAGTGCCCATGCCACTGGCATGGGCACTGCAGGGGCCCCCTAACAGGGCCCCATATAGATTTCGACGGGTGCAACTGCACCCGTCGCACCCCTTCGACTCCGCCGGCTCCATTCGGAGCCGGCATCCTCGTGGAAGGGGGTTTCCCGCTGGGCGGGCTGGCGGCCTTCTGGCGGTCGCCCGCCAGCCCAGCGGGAAACTCAGAATGACCGCCGCGGTTTTTTGACCGCGGTACAGTCTTCTGGCGGTTCCCGCTTGGCGGGCGCGGAATGACCGCCTATGAATTAAAATAAATTGCTGCATTTGGTGAATCAGAGAAATGGCTGGTTATTCAACCATATTGGCATATAAAGATATGCATCTTGAAGACCCTTTGAAGCCAGGTGCTTGAGGGAGTAAATCAGCAGGATTTCCATCTGCATTCCCTCATGAATGGAAACCTTGCAACTCAACTATTCAGGTATATATTGTACAGATTAATAAAATCATCTCGAAACATTGGAATATTTTGAAATGTGATCCCATTATTGGTAAAGAAATTCAGAGGTGGCCTCTAATTACCTATAGAAGAGGTCGTAATCTTCATGATAGATTGAGATCAAATGATATTACACCTACTTCTCAAATAAAAGAACATAATTTGCAGGGATTCTTTCCATGTGGCCATTGTAAAGCATGCCGGAATAGTGTGTCTAGAAAGGAGTATCCTACAAGTTAACCAGCAATAAATAGACAAATTAAGCAGTTCTTGACATGTAGTACTCCGTTCACTATATATGTATTGGAATGTCCCTGTCAACTTACATATGTGGGAAGTACGAAACATGCAGTGAAAAAACGCATTTTAGAACATATGCGTGCTATTACAACAAGAGATTCACATTATCCTGTAGCAAGACACTTCCAGGAAAATCACAACTCTGACTCCACTCTGTTATCTTATTATGGTGTTGAACATGTACCATTACATCATAGAGGTGGCAATAGAGAGTTGGTTTTACGGAAAAAGAATCCCGGTACATAGTGGACTTAGAATTAAAATACCGAATGGATTAAATATTGGTGAAGAGCTAAATACCTATCTATTTGATAATTAAAATAATTAATATGATGAAGAATTAGATATAAGGAACTGGTGATTCTGCAGTTATGACTGTAAGGCTTTTGTATTATGAGTAGCATGGCTATTTTAATCAACTGTTATTAGTTCTCTCTTTAATAATTTCGGAATATAATGTGTTTATTTTATTTATGTCTTTTTATTTATGTCTTTTCAGAATGATGGGGTCTTGATGGATTCCTGATTCGTGAATTGATTATTGCTTTGTTCTCTACATGGTGATGGGTATTGGCCTTATAGAAATAACGATAAGTACTTTCTTTACAAATTGTGCAAAAGATTATAAAAGGGAAAATGAGTTTTAATTTTTCTAGAATAAGAACAACACTCATGTCACTTAATAATTGGGGTCTTTGGCTGTAAGAATAGGTTCTAATCTTTACATTATACATATGATATCCAAATTTTAACATCTTGGATAAATAGGAAGGCGTGATAGGGAAATCTTATTAGCAGATATAAAAAAAATGAAGGAAGATTTTGCCTCGAGATCTGAAAAAGAATTGATTGCTGGCTTCTATGAAACAATGAAGAAAAAGTTGAAAAAATATGAAGATGATATAAAAACAAAAAAACAACAAAAACTTCACAGGGACATAGGTGATTGCGAAAGTGGGAGAATTTTGACTTTTAGCAGGAAATATGATCATCTGTATAAATCTGGGTCGAGTTATTCTACACCTGTGGGCCAACCCTCTACTTCTGAAAGTGAGCTGGAGAGTATGAAAGAGACTGATTCTTTGAGTTCAACTGATAGTGAAATTTCCAACACTGAGATTACCAACAAACCGGCTACTTTTTTAGACAAATATCGCCTGCTACGACATGGCAGGCAAGTCTCGCACAAACAGAAAGGAGAGGAACAGAACTACAGAGGCAGACCAAGGGGCCGAAGAGGAAGACGAGCCGGAATCAAAAGAGGAGAGAGAGACTTAGAAACCGCACTAAGAAAAGATCGAAATTCAGAGCAAGTGGGAAAAATAACAAAAGGCTCCGAGCTATCGACATAATGGATAGTGAAACGGTGAATAAGACTATTATTAATTTATCAGATCATAAGCTAACAGAGAATGATAAAAAAAGATTATGTCTAGATCTTTCCTTCTGTCCTACGGTACGATTTAACTATGCTGAAACTCGTATAGATCTGTTTAAGTTCATAAGGAAATTGAAACTAAAAAATGGTTTAAATTGAAAGGAAATGTTGGTAATTGTTCAGAAACTCGCATGATTACAGATAGTGATGAACATGTCTTATCTATTGGTGATGTTGACACGTTGTTAACTCTTCACGAATTAGAACAGGATCAACCTGTACAGACTAATGAAAAAGATCTATATCACACCTTAGATGATTTGGATATTATATATGATTTGGCAGCTCCGTCTGGTTTTAAACCCAAGTCTACATTCTTCCCGAATATGAACCATGACAATATTGACACTTTCTATGATATGGCAGTCCAAAGTTTGACACATTTTCGACATCGTACATGGTTCAAACCTAGATGCAATAGTAACATGACATACAGCCAAAGTGAAACTATTAGATTGTTAGCAGAGGATAGTGATACTATCATCTGCCCTGCGGATAAGGGAGGCAATATAGTGCTTTGGAAAAAACAAAAATATATTGATGAGGTTATGCGCCAATTGAGCAATTCCCAATTCTATATGGTTGTAACAAAAGATACATACACGAATAGCATTACGGGAATTTGGGACCTTTTGACAGAATGGAAGGACAATGGCCTTTTACTATGGGAAGAATATTGTTTTTTGAAAAGGGATTATCCAAAGTTACCCATTTTATATATTCTTCCCAAGATTCATAAAGACAGAGACAATCCTCCTGGGAGACCGATTGTCTCCTCGTGTGGGAATGTGTTGGAAAATGTATCCAAATATGTAGACTTTTTCTTGAGGGAATTTGTTATGAGCTTACCCTCTTATGTTTGCGACACCAAAGATTTCCTAGGCAAACTAGAAGGTATCATTTGGGAAGATGATTTCTTACTTATCTCCCTAGATGT
The DNA here is from genome assembly GCF_031143425.1 of Pleurodeles waltl. NCBI lineage: Eukaryota > Metazoa > Chordata > Amphibia > Caudata > Salamandridae > Pleurodeles > Pleurodeles waltl. The sequence goes on from NC_090448.1 coordinate 1,132,282,203, forward strand.
GAATTCATTGTATACGATTATTGATCACGAGAAAGGCATACAAGCATGTGGACATTTTTTGCAGACAAGATCCTTAAGATATCTGGCACATACTGATATGCTAATTGAGATGATAAGATATTGTCTGACGAACAATATTTTTCTATTCAATGGCAAGCTGTACAAAGAGGTTCTCGGAACTGCAATGGGAACTTGTTTTGCTCCCAGTTTTGCCTGTTTATTTATGGGCTTATGGGAAGAAGGGATCTTTAAAGACGAAGAAAAATATCCAGAAATCAACCAGGCCATATTATGGCTCAGATATATTGATGATCTCTTTATAATTTGGAAAGGTTCTGAGAATGAGGCCAAGTGTTTCATTGAGAAACTTAATGAGAATGAGTGCAATATTAGACTGACATATAATATTAGTTGCTCTTCGATTGATTTTTTGGATACAAGGATTAAGATCAAGGATAGGATGATCCACACTGAACTTTTTCGTAAAACCACAGCAGGCAATAGCTTACTGCATGCCACTAGTGGACATCCCGATAAACTTAAATGGAGTATCCCCTATGGAGAACTGTTAAGGGCTAAAAGGATTAGCAATACAGATGAGATTTTTGAAAGAGAACAGATAGACATGACTATGAGGTTTAAACAAAGGGGTTACCCGGATTGGGTAATTAAAAAGGCTACAGATGAAATCAAGAAAGTGGAAAGAATACAGACACTTTTTGACAATTCTGGGAAGAGAGATAATGAGAAGAATGATGATATTAGATTGGTTCTAACCTATAATGACGACATTGTACAGATTAAAAAGATCATCTCGAAACATTGGAATATTTTGAAATGTGATCCCATTATTGGTAAAGAAATTCAGAGGTGGCCTCTAATTACCTATAGAAGAGGTCGTAATCTTCATGATAGATTGAGATCAAATGATATTACACCTACTTCTCAAATAAAAGAACATAATTTGCAGGGATTCTTTCCATGTGGCCATTGTAAAGCATGCCGGAATAGTGTGTCTAGAAAGGAGTATCCTACAAGTAAACCAGGAATAAATAGACAAATTAAGCAGTTCTTGACATGTAGTACTCCGTTCACTATATATGTATTGGAATGTCCCTGTCATCTTAGGTATGTGGGAAGTACGAAACATGCAGTGAAAAAACGCATTTTAGAACATATGCGTGCTATTACAACAAGAGATTCACATTATCCTGTAGCAAGACACTTCCAGGAAAATCACAACTCTGACTCCACTCTGTTATCTTATTATGGTGTTGAACATGTACCATTACATCATAGAGGTGGCAATAGAGAGTTGGTTTTACGGAAAAAAGAATCCCGGTATATAGTGGACTTAGAATTAAAATACCGAATGGATTAAATATTGGTGAAGAGCTAAATACCCATCTATTTGATAATTGAAATAATTAATATGATGAAGTATTAGATATAAGGAACTGGTGATTCTGCAGTTATGACTTTAAGGCTTTTGTATTATGAGTAGCATGGCTATTTTAATCAACTGTTATTAGTTCTCTCTTTAATAATTTCTGAATATAATGGGGGTCATTCTGACCCTGGCGGTAATTACCGCCAGGGCGGAGGTTGGCGGTAGCACCGCCAACAGGCTGGCGGTGCTCCGCCGGGCATTCTGACTGCGGCGGTACAGCCGCGGCCAGAAGCGGAAAGCCGGCGGTGTCCCGCCGACTTTCCGCTGCCCATGGGAATCCCCATGGGGATTCTGACACCCCATACCGCCATCCTGTTCCTGGCGGTTCGCCCGCCAGGAACAGGATGGCGGTATGGGGTGTCGAGGGGCCCCCGTAAGAGGGCCCCACAAAGATTTTCACTGTCTGCTGTGCAGACAGTGAAAATCGCGACGGGTGCCACTGCACCCGTCGCACCCCTTCAACTCCGCCGGCTCAATTCCGAGCCGGCTTCCTTGTTGACAGGGCTTTCCCGCTGGGCCGGCCGGCGGTCTTCTGGCGGTCGCCCGCCGGCCCCGCGGGAAAGCCAGAATGACCGCCGCGGTCTTTCGGCGGGAACCGCTTGGCGGGCGGCGACCGCCGACCGCCGCGGTCAGAATCACCCCCAATGTGTTTATTTTATTTATGTCTTTTTATTTATGTCTTTTCAGAATGATGGGGTCCGGATGGATTCCTGATTCGTGAATTGATTATTGCTTTTTTCTCCACATGGTGATGGGTATTGGCCTTATAGAAATAGTGATAAGTACTTTCTTTACAAATTGTGCAAAAGATTATAAAAGGGAAAATGAGTTTTAATTCTTCTAGAATAAGAACAACACTCATGTCACTTAATAATTGGGGTCTTTGGCTGTAAGAATAGGTTCTAATCTTTACATTATACATATGATATCCAAATTTTAACATCTTGGATAAATAGGAAGGCGATTTCAGAATTATGATATTGGTCTTATATATGTTTATGAAAAATAGTCTATTTAAGCGAATCATTTTATAGGATATATATGAGCCGGAGTCATGTTTTGATTCATATTTATATTTATATTTATATGATTATATATTTATTTATGTATTTATATTGATATCATCTATTAGTATATGAGCATCCCTTGATATTCCAATGATAAATATATTTGTATATGGTGATATGTGTATATAGCTGAAGTTGACATATATTTTCTATTTCTTCAGCCTTGTGTCCATCCTGGTTAGGTTGACATGTGTATTTATATTTATTTATATTTATGTTTGGGTAAGAAAAACTGTAATTTTGAGAGAAGTAAATTAAGTCCTGTTTCTGTGGCCATGATTGTTGGGTATTTAAGGCTGTATGTATTGGTTGAAATATACACGTGACCAAGGCTGCTAGTCAGCCGAAACGCGTTGTGTTAAATAAACTAACTCTAATTTGACTTCCTGAGTGTGCGGCTATTATAAAACAATTTTATGCTGAAATACGATTAACCGGAGTGCTCTGCCGGTTTTTACTGCACCACCCCTCTGGGGCCGCTTGGAGCTCGTTTGTGAGCATAATTATCGAAGATATATATATATATATATATATATACATCATGAGCTGGAAACCTCCTGCCATCTTTGGGACTTCAAAGATTGTGGTGAGAAAGCAGGAATCCTGTCCAGGCCTTGGAATCACTTACTTTTTCTGTTCAGCTCCTAAAGTTATTCCAGAAGGAGCTTATGTTATCACATTGAAGTGGGACCATTTACTATTACAGAATCTCTCAAAATCGTACCCATGGAATATGATACAAGAGATGCCAGGATAAACTGCAGATGACCCCCTACTGGAGGTGCCAGATGAGGGTTCTGCAATCAGTCAGGCTCTAGACTACGTCTGGAAAAATGGATTGTCTTTCTTGTGACTAAAGTCCCATTTGCATGAATCAAAAATGTAAATGATACATAGCCAGTCTGTCATGAACTCAAGTCCTTGAGATTTGAGAATTCCCCTCTAGAGGAACACTTGCCTATAAAGAGAAACACACATTTCCAGTTTTCAAAAACGTTTCTCATCATGGCCTCCATATCACCTTAAAAGGTTTTTACCCACAAAAGACATTCGAAGAAACACATTCTTCTGACTAGAATCTGCATGTATCTTATGACCTCACATATTTCATTGGGTGTCTACTATGGATGCTTTTGTGAAATACAGGCGACCTGATGGAATACAAAACTACCTCAGCAGTTAAGTTCACCTGTTGTTTCCATCATTTTAAGTACCTCTGAATAATCCTGTTCTTCCTGCATCTTATCAAATAAAGATTAAAAATCTTCTTTCAATGACATAGGAATATGTGAGTGTAAGAAAGTGGGTTACTAGTAAAGGGGGGGTAACTAACCATCTTAAGCAATAACTACATTGCCCTCAGGGTGAACCACAAAAAGTCACTAAATTACCCTGAGCACAATCCCCTTGGTAGCTATGTCACAGAGCTGACAAGCATAATTTATGTTAATGTGTAAGGCATTTATGCAGTACCAAAATAGTAATAAAGTCAAAACTCAACACAAAAAATCACAAAGTAATTCAGAATATATGACAAAAATCCAATACGGGAATCAGAGATACACATTTTTAAAACTTAAATTAAAAATAGTGCCAAAAAGCAATAAGTGCCAAACATGGTCATCTAATTGCAGTACACTGGAACCTGGCCGTGATTTGAGATTGACCGTGATGGACTGCAGGCCAAATACAGGGACCTGAATTGACCCCTTTGTTGGTTTTACTTTGGGACCTAAAAAATTGAAGTAAAAACTCACAGCAGGGCAAGGTGTCAGGCTGGAGACAAAGAGTACTACTTAAGGGGGGATAGCCACTGGACAAGATACCTGTGAAACCATTGCTTTTTTATAGTTTAGCTCTGAGCAGGAGGAATTCAGATTTCACCCTCACAAAACGTACCGCACAGGCCAGGTTCAATTGTGCCTTTTTCCACTGAAGATTTCTTCATTCACACTTATTCATTTTTTTGAAGCTGGGATTCCTCTAGAGTTCAGGCAGCAGACTGTAGCCGAAGAGCCTTCTAGAGGCCTGGTAGTGTCTCTATAAGGTCCTGTGGAAGATGCTTTGCTGAAAAAACTTGAAATTAGAATCCTCAGCCTATTAGTAATGCTTCTTGGTTAGATCAGCTTAGCAGTTTTGTCTAAGCCCTACTGAGGTCTTTGGAGCTAAAAAGTTTCAAAGTCCCAGTGTTGGAAATGGCCCTCTCTGCAGCATCACCCCCAAACTTTTTGTCTTTTTCCCTCTACGTTTTGCTGAATTTATTTATGTTGGCCTTAGGGCTCTGTGCACTTTACCACTGCTAACCAGTGATAAAGTTCTTGTGCTCTCTTCCTAAAACATGGTTTGATTGATATATACCTAGTTGGCATATACAATTTACTTGTACGTCCCTAGTAAAGTTCACTACAAGTGCCCAGAGCCTGTAAATTAAATGCTACTATGGGCCTGCAGCACTGGTCTTAAGTAGCAGCCTGAAGGCAGTGTTACGCTGCCATGTCGACTTGGCATTTTAAACCACTATGCTAAGCCTTAAACTCCCCTTTATTACATATTAGTCGTCCCTAAGGTATTCCATAGGTAGCTCAAAGGGCAAGATGCTAAGTAATTAAAAGGGAGGACATATACTTTTAAGTTTTACATGTCTTAAAACTCTTAAAATCGTTTTTCAGTGCCAAGAGGCCTACCCTTCCAATTGAATAACATTGGGGATTCCTTTTTTACAATTAATAAGCTGTAGTTCATGATTGAGAAGGGGTAGATCTGTCCCGGTTAGTATCTATGGAATTGTAACCACTGCTCATTTTGTACTTGTTGTTTCCGGATCGGCACACCAGCACTGATTTTTTTAGGGCTGGCACTTATTTTTTTGTCTCAAGCAGAAACTGGGAGCAAAATACACCTATGGGAAAGACGAAGGAAGAGAAAAATGAAAAAGTGTCACAATGGGAGAAAGCAGAAAGCTGCAAGGGTGAGCTGAAGGGGCAGGCAGTGGCTTTAAATGGATTGAAGAGACCCGAGATGGCTTTAGAATTACACTGTCTCAGTATTCCGTGTTCGCACATTTTATTGCAGCAGCCGCGTGTTTAAGAGGAGGGCTTTGAGCACCAGCACATTTTTATTGACAAATTAAGCACTGATTGTAATGATAAGTCCTCTTTAATAGTAAAGTCAGATTTATTGTTATAATTTTGGAAATGCTCATTTTAGAAAGCTGGCATTTTCCTGCTCATAGCCCATGTGCCTGGGGCGGGGTGGCAGCTGGACTTGTGCATTCCCTCTGGACAGCCACACACAAATTGAGCTTAGGTGTGACAATGGGCCATCAACATCCTGAAGGGTCATCTTGGGCAGGATGGGAGGGATGAGCTGACACTTACACCTGAAAAGAGAGTGTCCTCTCCCCACACAAAAGGTTGCATACCCCCCTGTAGTGAGTCTGTAGACAGAGCAGAAAGGGAGGGCCTCAGTGAACTTCAAAGTCTTCAAAGTCTCCCCCACATCAAAGGCATTACTGGTTATAAGAACTGGACTTCAGACCCTGTAGTGGATCCTGTTTAGTTTTAATGGGTCTCAGGAGTTTACCTTAGCCACCATGCTTGGAGGCCTGTGCCCACGTCACCTAGTGACTTTTAACCTACTTAGCCTGCTCTGTCTTAGCCTATTTATTTTGTTATTTATTTTAAGATGGCTGCCTCTGTTTAGAGTTAGAGCCTGTGAAGGTGTCACTATCAGCATCAACATTAAGTGATGTACGTAGGTATTCACATCATGTCCCTTTCCCATTTACGTCTGACAGGAACATCTTGTACTTTTGGAGGCAATTGTTTACATATTTGCCGCCACAAGCCTGCCCCCTTATCTATTGTTTGGGAACATACCTGTGTCAGATCTGTATAAATACATCTCACACAGAAATGGTTATCAGAGGGATTCCTACCAGATGCTATCAACATCATCTATGCTGCACATCGCCTTGATGCAGACCTAGCGTTTGTGTCCCCGCGAAGTGTGACCTAGACCTCATTCCAAGGTAACAAGGATTAGTGGTGCTTCTCATGGACCTGGTACTGGCAGATTAGGTTTATCACACCTAGCTCTCTTTAGGTTAGAGATTAAGTTGTCTATGCTAACAATTATACATTTCCTGTTTATTGCAATATGGTGGGGGTCTTTGTATTCGTTACTCTCATCTCTACAATCATGCTTCTTTTATTATGCATTATCTTAATCATTGCAGCTCATGCATTTGCCTTTTCAATAGACATATTGAAAACTCCCCTGCATCTCCTTTATTGCCTGTGTGTGACTGAGACTTATTGCTAAAGTGAGAAAAGTATATCTTCCATTCCACCACGACTCCCCTGAGATGTTGCAGTCTAGAGTCCATCTGTAAGGCTGACAGAACTCACCTTTTAATGTTTGGTTTTTTTGTGAGGTACTGCTTCTGAGCCAGGAGAGTTGGGCTGACAGTTGCGACTTGTTGTAGGAATGGCCTAGTTGGCTACAAACCAAAGGGCTGTCATCCCTAAACCAGCACTCTCACCTAGGAGTTAGAGTCCAACTATGACAACCCTACCAACTCAGTACACCTCTGGACCTGTGGATATTCTGCCAGGAAGAAGGAATGCTGTGCTGCTACAAGGACTGCTATACTGCTGGACTGCTGCTCTGGAAGAACTGCTTCATTGCTGTACTGAACTACTGCCTGCAGTCTTCCTTGCCTGCGTAAGAAAGACTGACCCCACACAACTTGAACCCAGAACCTGAGTGACTCAAAGGGCTTGCTGGGTTGCCTCCTGTCTTTCTGAAGTCTCAGGGACACAAAAGACTTCCATCTCATCACCTTAAGCACCTGGGCTTTTCTTGCTGCAAGTCTTGCCCTGCCAAGTGGTGCCAATCCAGTCCTGGGCTCTTGGAAGTTGGTATAAAGAGCTTCTCCAGTTCACAATCTGCCAATGCATTGTCCCCGCTGCGAGGTTCACGGACACCACATTGCTGCCGATGCCAGTGCATTGCTGCTGCTGTGAGGATGGGTAACACTGCATTGCCAACTGCACAACACATGGCCTCCATTCCCGACCCATCTTCGACTTTGCATGGATTGGAGCCAACACATCTCCTACGTCCTCTTGTCTGGTGCCAGTGCATCACCTCCTTTGATCCTCGCATCTTGCTCTTGCCGATGATGTACTTCAGAACCAAGGTACTGTTTTAACAGCCAAGGCTGGTCCATGTATCCGAACCCATGCTCAACCATTGCCGGCCTGACTTTTCATTCTTGACCTGCTCTAGATATACCAGGTAGCCCCAGTTGGCTCTTTATGCTTTTAAACATTACAACTATGTTTATTCTATAAAAAAATCATATCTCAAGTTCTATATGTTAGACTTTCGTTGTTTTGGTTTTGTTTTGTTCATTTAATTAAGTTCTATTTTTCTAATTAGATTTGGTATCTTTTCGTGTGGTGTTTTCACTGTTTGACTATTTGAAGTTTTGCACCACTACATATTGCATTGCCTCTGAAGTTAAGCAGGACTGCTCTGTGCCACTCTACCAGTGAGTGGGCACAGCTAATTTAAGGTGTGTGGCTACTTAACCTGACCAGAATTGTGGTTCCTTCTTGGACAGGGTGGATATCTCTGCCAACCATAAATCCAATTTCTAACACCCAGGTTATCAGGGGTGATAGGAGCAGTCCACCCAGACGCATCCGAGGATTCCAGCACCTCAGGAATAGCACTAGGTGGGCATTCCTCACTCCAGCAGAGTCAGGGCACTTTCAGTTGGAAATGGTCAGCTGAGTTGTTGCAGGAAAGGCCTCTTGTACCTTACGTCTATTTTCTTTAATATTCAATAAATATACAGTGTCACCATTGAATTGAGCTTTGATAACTATTACAACCAGTCCTGAAATTAAGTTTCTAGTAATTTCCTAAGGTAAAGTACACAATGTTCTAAGGTCAGCAAAAGTAGGGGCCAGAAAAAAGACAAAAAACAGTGGTGACCATGCAGAAAAAGCAAATTCCCCCCAAAAGCTAAATAATGTTATAGATAGAATTGCAGTTGAATTGATGATTGACTGGGAGTTGGGTGAAAATGTATATTTTCTGAAGGAAAACAGAATTTGGCATTGAAGGGAATTCATTTCTCCTGAAGTCACCACTGTGGCTTTTGTGGATCAAAAATTTGAACTGTATGGGTAGTGTGAAACTTCACTGAAATTTACAGCTAAAGATATATAAATGTGAATATGCATGTGTCGGAAAAAGGATAAGGTGTGGATATTGTGCTCAAACAGGGGAAGGCTGAACTAGTCACAGCGGAATGGGCTGAGATTGTAAGGAATGTTGAAGTGAAAGAACTAGAATGTACAAGAGTAGCTTCCAAGATGATAGAAGGAAAAAAACTCAGCTGCATAGAATAATAAAAACATATGATTAAGTATATGAGGCGATATTGGGTGAACTTGCAGGTTTTATGCATGTTATTACTATGAAGCGATGAAGCAAGGTGCAAAACAAGTTAAGCATAAAATGCATAATGCGCCTGTAGGCGTAAGAGAAGAGGTCATAAAGTACATTCAGATGAGGTATAGTGAAAATAATGTAAAATCAATTTAATCAGTGTTGTGGCCATCTCCAAATGTAGTCAGGCAAGAAATAATCAAATGAACAAACCGTGTGTGTAGATTTAAGAAGTTTGAATAAAGGGATGTGGGTGGAAAGACACCCTATAACTTAAACAGATGATTTGTTGACAGTGATGAAGAGAGCGCAATGTTTCACCGAACTGGACATCAGGTCAGTTTATTATCAAGTGGTGCTACGTGAGCAGTTTAGATGGTTAACTTTTGGATTAGTAGCCACTACAGCTTTTAATAGCAGATGAATATTCTAAGGAAAATAGTATAGAACCAAATAAAAGAATCAAGAAGACAGTCTTATTTTTGTTAAGAATGAAATTGAACACAATCAGCTAGTTGCAGAAGTCCTTGACAAACTTAAGACAAATGGGCTAAGTTTAACAAAGGACAAGTGTGTTTTGATGAGGAAGGAGGGGATTAGGTTCGAGGTTTGAAAGCATTGGAGACATTTTTGTTTAGATATATTTGTTATGGAGGATGAAGTGGGTGAGGGTTGACAGGGAATCAAGCAGATATTGTGTCAGATTTATTAAAAAGTTCAGAACACAGTACAGTGACCACCGTGCTACTTTGTGCAAAAAAAAAAAAAAACACAGAATCATGGGCCATATGTACTAAGCATTTTTCCATAGACACAGAATGGGTAAAACCCTTTGATACATCTGCCCTCATATCTACAGAGACATGGCACTGTTGCTGCCTTCCCGGGTACTGGTGGCTGTGAAGAGTCCACACAACGTCTGCAATGTAAAGTGCAAACTTGTGTGCATTATGTCTAGCATTGGTTTTGTACTGGAAAGGCTAACATTCCAATACAAAAATCTGTTCTAAGACATACTATAAAACGTTGCAAGCATTGTATGTGAACTGTACACTGTTAACAGCTGCCTGGAGGAGGCATTGCTTTTTGATGCAAAGCCCTTCCTGCAAATGTTTGTAGATGGGGTTTTGCATTAAGAACCATGGGTGATCATGCCCGTGTCCCACCCATGGAACACAGCCTTAGTACAAGTAAGCTAAGCAGTGCAAAGCACTACTTTTCTTTAGGCAACATCCCTGCACAAAAAATGTTTTGCATTGGAAAATAAATACCAGCTCAACAGTTTGTGCAAGTTACATGACTTTTGGAAACTCTGCACTGGTGCTTGATAAATCTGCCCCATTGGATTGGATTGCAGTTGTGGAAGAAGGTAAGATTGGTACAGAATGTGCACATTTTGTATTTTAAGAATACCAGTATTTATGTGGAAATGAGATTAGCGTATGCCTTTGATACCCTTTGGAAGAGGGATTTAGAGTCAGCTCGTTCATCTGTGAAGTGAAATGAAAGAGTTCAATGGGTTTGTGTCAAAACAAAAGGAAGGGTAGGATCAGAGCAAGATTTGAAGATACCGGTTCAGGTGTGTGAAGATGAGGAGGGTGCTGCTACTGTAACTAATTGCAAATGGGAATGTTGTCTCACTGACTGTGAGGGAGGCCATTGTCTATCATTGTAGGTTCATGAAGTGGCTTGTAGGTAGTGAGAAAAGGGTTAGCAGTGGAATAAATGAGGAAAGAAAGGGTGAGATGGTTATGCGTTTAGGTGGAAGAGTGTTAGACCTGCTTGGCTCATCTCATTTCCATCCTCAGGGTTGGCTAGAAAACAAAGGGATAATTGGGATTGCAGAGGAGAGAAGATTAAAAGAAGTGTGCATCAATAGGTAATGGAGGAGGATTGTAGGGGTGGTTAATGTACTTAATAGAAATGGGTTTGGAAGTGGTTGGAGGAGGTTTTATAGGGATATTGGTTTAAGAGGACAGACCGACGTAGTAGTGGTAGAGTAAGTGGATTGGACAGGGATTTGTGAGTAAGAACTATCAAAATAAGTGGATGTAAGTAAGCCGTATAGTACATGGCTGTCAGTAGCAGGTGTGGTGGTGGACATGTGTAAATGCAACTGCTTCTTTGATGTTACATAGTTTGGGGTTCTAGCCTGTTGTCTCTTCACATGTTTCTGTGGAGCAAATTCAGTAGTGGTTGTTAAGTATTGGGGGGCATGGCTAGTGTAATAGGTTACTCCAAAGTAGGGTGCATCATGCATGGTAATATGGACTTTAGTTTAACAGTGGTACACTTTGTAGGCGATAATCAGGAGTGGATTATACATGAAACAGTCAAGAAGTAAGCTACCACCTTACAAAGTGATTTACATTGAACATGGATCTGAATTGTAACCTTTTAATAGGAATTGTTACTGATTTTATTCACCCTGAAGAATGAAAGATTCTGTCAACTGTGCTAGAATTTGAAACAGTGATAATGCGTAATAAACACACTGATTAAAAACAATTATTTAAACATTAAAGCCAGATTCATTTCTGGCAAGGATAAAGTTTAATTTTGTGCACTCCAGACTTAGACGCTCACATTTTACACAGCTTCAAAAAAGCATAAAACCAGGCTGTTAGAGCTAATTCTCTTTGAGGAAAATATATAATTTTTACTTGTAGGGCTGTAGAACGGTTACCATCGCTGACTGATTTTACTCTAAAAGTTTTTTTAAACATTTAAATGCTTTAGCAACCAAGCCACAGTTTACCAGATTTCTTAACTTCGGTCATATATCTTTGAGAGTTTATGGTACAAGAATATCATTGTCAGAATATAGTTTACAAAATATTGCTACTTGGGAGTTGCTAGTAGGAAATCAACACCCAGTGAGAGGATAGTTTCATAAACATATTTAGGATACAATATTTAAGTCAGATGCTTTTTTATCAGTGGCGTAAAAAAGGCCCCTGGAGCTCCAGGGGGCCCCCTCAGCACTGTACACTGAGCCCCTGACTGGATCCAGGGGTGAGGGTGGTCCCTTCAGGTACTTTGCAGGGGGGCTGTCCTTAAGTTAAACCACTGTTTTTTATATATGATATTTTGACACATTACAACTTCTTGTCAATACTGGACACTTCAGGCCAGATATAGAGTTCAGCAGCCGGGTTTCTAACCGCTGTGTGATATCTGATGGCACTCGTTTTACGTCAGACAGGGTATCCGTCAAGTTAGTGACAGCATAACCCATCTGCCAGAGACTTTTTAAGTCATGGGGAAGTTAAAAATTGTCCAGGGCCCTCACCTTTCAAGGAGATCAGTGGGAAAGTCACCTGTCCCTCTACTTGACCCGTTTATTTTCTTAGCTAAACTGCTTTCTCTCTCAGCCTACCACTACCACTGACTCTGTCTTTCTGCGATGACATATTTCAAATGTTTCTGTGTGAACCTCATAAAGTTCAGAATATAGTTTAGTATCTTTTGGCATCATTTGCATTTGAATCAACAGGAAATGTGTAGAGAAATTCAAATTCATTCTTTACAGGGGCTCCCAAAATATATCTTGCCCTGAGCCCTTATGGTGGATGCATGGTCATGCATTATTCAAAGGTTTTGGGAACGTTGGCCGTATGATGTGCACATGTGTTCACGCATGCGTTGTTGTGATTTAATGTACTTCCACGTGCTTCACGAGCGGTCAGCTAGGATTCTCATACAGCCGTCAGTTTTCTGTTTCATGGGCTTTCTGGATATTAAAAATGCTCTTCAATTGGCTTGCCTCTGCCAGGCATCATTTGTCACATTGGACGATGAGCTTGATCCACCTCTTTCCAGTGCTTAATTTGTAAATAAAAACGTGCGGTGCCCAAAGCCCTCCTCCTAAACACGCTGCTGCTGCAATTAAATCTGCGAGCATGGAATACTGAGGCAGCGTAATCCTGAAGCCACCTCGGGCCTCTTCAATCCATATAAAGCCACTCACTGCCCCTTCAGCTCACTACTGCAGCTTTCTGCTTTCTCCCATTGTGACGCTTTTTCGTTTTTCTCTTCCTCCGTTTTTCCCAAATGTGCCTTTTGCTCGCAGTAAATGTTTGAGGCAGGAGAATAAGCCCCGGCCCTAAAAAATAAGTGCTGTTGCTCAGCACCGGAAACAACAAGCACAAATTAAGCACGGCCTCCTTCCCACAGACACGTGGATTTCGGCAGGATTTTGGCACATATTTACTAAAACTACCCTGGAGGCCGTTCCACTGCTACGGAGTATTTTCATATCTGAAGGAGCACTTCTTCGTCGGGCCCGTTTGCTTTGGTCATTGACGGCACGCCTCTTCATGGCTTCTCTGCACAGGATATTTACATCGCTTCCGTTCTGGGACAACTGCAATATGTTTTCCCTTGTACCTTACTGCGTGTGCTTGCTGTTTGATTGGGCCTCTCACGTCGTGCTGTTTGATTGGGCCTCTCACGTCGTGCTGTTTGATTGGGCCTCTCACGTCGTGCTGTTTGATTGGGCCACCCTACCTAACGTGCATACAGTTGCATTACGCGTGTTCCTAGGGTTAGTGGAATATAACATACGCTTAGTCCCTGAGTATGAACAGGCATTTGAATTGGCTTCGAGAATGTCAAAAATCTAATTACTACAACTCCAGCTTTGAGTGCATTTTGTGAAATCCACTGTGGATGCTAGCACTCGTGGTTTCCGTGCTGTGTTAAGCCTAAAGGTCACAGGAAGCGAAACAGCTATTGCTTTTGCGTCCAGGTCCCTAAGGCCATAAGAATGCCATTATAGCACCAAAGAGTGGAAGGCTCTAGCATGTGTATGGGCCATACATAAGTTTAAGATGTAAATATGGAGTACCAGGTTTTGTGTTGAACATGGACTACAAACTACTAGTGCACGTTTTTCACAAATCGTACTCGCAATAACATGTCTTCAAGGCTCACCAGACTGGTCTCCAAATTGCAGGAGCTCAGTTTCATCATCAAACACATTTCAGGCGGAAAGAATGTTCATGCGGCTGTTTGTCTCGCATGACAGGAGTTTATGATGATAATCCTTTCCTGGATGATGTGGAGAGTGTGACGCTGGGAGAAGTAATTGGTTATGAGTGAGCAAGATTGGGCAAATGCTTATGCAGAAGATGACATTTTGGGAAACGTTATTGGGTACATTATACATCATTGGCCAGTGGGGAGGTGTTTAGAAATTGAGTTGAAAACATATTCTCAGGTTGCTGACAATTTGCTGGTGGTTAACAAAGTCATATCAGAGGATATTTTTTTTATTACACCCACAAAACTGCACAATGTCTAAATATCCCAGGCACATTTAGGTCATTTGGGGACCACGAAGGCATGCGTGAAAATCAAACAACACTAATGCTTTCGACAGTCAAGTGAAGCTCAAGATTGACAGGTGTCCTGAGTGTTCTGACAAGCACTGGAAGAGCATGCATACACCTTTGCACCCTAAACCTTTTCCTGAGAATGGGTGGGAGAAAGTAACATTAGATTTTTCAGGTCCTTACTCCACACTGTAAGGTAATATGAGGTACACAGTTCTTCTTATTGATTTACTTCTCGAAGTGGATATATCATTCCTTCATAGAATCGCCTTGCACTGAGACACTTAACAGATTCTTGGAACACATTTTTGTTTTAGAAAGTGCACCAAAAATTGGGGTTACGGACAACGGTACACACTTTGGCCCTCATTACAACCCTGGCAGTCGGTGATAAAGTGGCGGTAATACCGCCAACAGACCGGCAGTAATAAATATGAAATTATGACCACGGCGGAAACCGGTCAGACTTACAGCCATTTTAACACACCGACTGCCAGGGCAAAATCAACAGGCACCATGGCGGTAACCGCCAACAGCCAGGCGGAAGACAATGTACCGCCCACTGTAGTATGACCGGCCTATCTGCCACCTTTTCTGGGGCGGTACTAATGACATCAAAAGCCTGGTGGAAACAGAACTCAGAAGTCACCTGTGGAGACTCAGGGAACAACCAAAACACCATGGAGCCCGACTTGCAAATTTTTCCCATGCTTGTCTACCATCTGCTACATTATGAACACCAACGCCGGCGAAGATGACCACGGTGAGTACTTCCGCCTAGCACACAAGGGAGGAGGGAGGAAAAAGAGAGTGAGACACACAGGCAACACACACACCCCCAACACCATAGACACAACCAGAAGCAGCAACATAACATATCTACTCCGCTGGAATAATGCAAGGACAAAATGATTTGAAGAAAGTGAGCGTAATTCGATAAAATACTATGAATAAGTGCATCAAAACCCAAACGTATATACATATTTAAAAATGTAGGGACACTGCCAGTCCTCAATGTGTGTGGGCCACAGGGCCACAACACATAGGCCAAGGCCCCACCTCACTCCTGCAACAACACGGAGAGAACACTGCAGGGGCATCAGGTCACAAATACACAGGCACCTCCGGGGGGTGGGGAATGGGGGGGCACCTCAGCCAGAAGATGGTACAACACCACTGGTCCTGGAGGGGGCAACATGCCCTGTGCGCTGTCCTGGGGAGTGCAAGGCCACATTATCTCAAGTGGGTGGTTTGCCCACTGCTTGGTCCTGGGGAGTGCAAGGCCACAGTCTCACAAGAGGGTGGTTTGCCCACTGTTTGGTCCTGGGGAGTGCAAGGCCACAGTCTCACAAGTGGGTGATTTGCCCACTGCTTGGTCCTGGGGAGTGCAAGGCCACAGTCTCTCAAGTGGGTGGTTGCCCACTGCCTAGTCCTGGGGAGTGCAAGGCCACAGTCTCTCTAGAGGATGGCTTCTTCCACTGGTTCAGGATGGGGCATTGTGCCCAGTGTGCTTCTTCCTGTGGAGGATGGGGTTAGTGGATGGCTTCTTCCACTGGTTCTGGAGGGGGCATTGTGCCCCGTGATTCAGATCTTTGGGAGTGCAAGGTCACAGTCTCTCACCTGGGTGTCAGACCCACAGGATTTGCAGGGGCCAGGCCACACAACAGCCCATGGATGCAGGACTACACACTGTCCGGCTGCTCAGTGGTGGCAGTAGTGCTGGCAGTGGTGAGGGGAGGCTCCAGCCCTTCCCCTGCAGCCTCGGACGGCTGCCCACTGGGGCTGCTGCTGCTGGCATTGGTGCTGGTGGCAGTGCTGGTGGTGGTGTTGGTGGCGGTGCTGGTGGCAATGCTGGTAGTGGTGGTGGAGGCTCCAGCCCTTCCCCTGTAGCCTCAGATGGCTGCCCACTGGGGCTGCTGCTGCTGGCAGTGGTGCTGGTGGCGATGGTGGCAGTGGTGGGGGGTGGCTACAGCCCTTCCCCTGCAGCCTCGGACGGCTGCCCACTGGGGCTGCTGCTGCTGGCAGTGGTACTGGCGGTGGTGCTGATGGCGGTGCTGCTAGTGGTGGGGGCAGGCTCCAGCCCTTCCCCAGCAGCCTCGGACGGCTGAACCACCATGGTTGGTGGTGGGGGCTCCAAATGAGTCCCAGCACCAGGCCTCCTGTCCTTCCTGCCTGCTGGTGCAGGCACCTTGCCCTTCCTTGATGTAGCCGGGCATTGCCCTTCCTTGACGCAGCTGGGGGTGCCTCTTTGCCCTTCCTTGAGGCAGCTGGGGGTGCCTCCTTGTCCTTCCTTGACACAGCTGGGGGTGCCTCCTTGTCCTTCCTTCCTTTAGTGAGCGGGCACGGTAAACTCGCTGAGGGGCTGCTGTGATGGCGGTGGTGGTACAGAGGGTGGCGGATGTACCTGTAGTTGGGGTGGGCAAAGAGGGGTCCGCCACCACCAGAACCTTCCATCGGAGGAGGTATCACTGTCTGAAATGTCCACTCCATTCTCCTCCGTGGAGCTCCGCTCTCCCTCCGTCCCACTGGTGCTCTCACCGTCGGTGGATTCGGCTTCCTGGGCCCTGTGGAATGCAGCTCCCTCCGTCACCGGTGCCTCTGCTCCTCCGGCAGATGATGCTACTGCACATAAGGACAGGGTGACAAAACAAAAAGGTGGGGGAAGAGACAAAGGGTACACTTGGTCAATGGCACTAACAACACCACCTTTGGCGTACATGACAAACACACACAGGGAACCGTCCTACGCACTAGGCAATGCACTACTAGTCACAATGCTAGTCACCAGCCCATTGACATGGACACCTAACACCAATTGCAGCATACCTGAGACCGACAGACCCCTGCCCGGTAGTGGATGCCTAATAGCTTGGTTGCAGGAAGTATACATCAGACACTGCCCAACATGGGACCTACCCTGTAATGTCTGACCTTCCCTAGGGGCACCCACAGGCCCGCATCCCCCACCCAGATACCACCCCACCACATGCAAGTAGTATATTGTGACACTGTACTCACCCTATTGTGGCTGCTGTGACGCCCCGAAGCGCCCATCCAGCTCCAGATAGGCCACTGCCTGTATACGGGCCATCAGGGGGGTTAAGGTTCGACGGGCACCCCTTCCTCGTTGGGAAGCCATCCCCAGCTGAGCCTCCGCCATCTTCCGTGCCCAGCGTCTCAGGTCCTCTGCTCTGCCTGCCGTAGAATCCCAGGGTCCGCACATCCTTGGTGATGGCACACCAAATACCCTTTTTCTGATGGGCGCTGAACTGCAGGGAAATGGATACAGGGAAAGATATTAGTCCTACCGTCCTGCCTGTTACACTCATGGCCCACCATGGCCCTTCACATCACCTTACACACAGACATGGCCACACATACATGAGGCATGCTGTCCAGGGCCCTTCCACCAACACCCTCCCTACTTGAGGCCTTCACATACAGCACTCCAGCCATTCATGCCGCATGCATCGTGCTCACGGTTTACTCACCTGTTGGTCTGGAGGCCATACAGCATTCGGTACTGGGATAGGACTCCATCCACCGGTCTCTCCAACTCCGCCGCAGTGAAGCCAGGGGCCCTTTCCCCAGTGACACGAACCATTGTCGATTCCAGACACAGGTCACAGCAGCACATGCAGTGTAGGTCCTGTCCTGTTGAAGGTCAGGTAGCAAGTGAGTGAACAGATTGAAAATGGCAGTCAAGTCCAAGGCAGTGCGTACCATCACCGCCGGCGTACATCACAATTGGCTACTGTAACCCATAGGGCCCAATGAAAACCAATGAGGACTTGCACGGCAGTTCGTGACCGCCTCCTGCAACGGTGCACGACATCAGTGGAATTAGCTCCTTTCCACATGTCCCTCCGTACAGGACAGGTGGATACCATTTCGGGGGGGGGAGCAGGCCATGGCACCTAACTGTGTCACAGTACACAGAGGCACCATTTGGACATATCCAACAATATACTGTTACAATCACAACATGCAATGAAGTGTAGTGTTTGGAAATATGAGATACTGACCAGCTGCTCACCGTTTTGCTCCATAGATTGCAACCATTGCGGATAAATAGGAGATGGAGACATCCTCCTGTGTACAGACCCCTGGTTGACTTGGCAACAATGGAGGACAGGCACATTATCCTCACCTATAGACTGGACAGGGCCACAATCACAGAGCTATGTGCCCAATTGAGGCCTGACCTGATATCTACTATCCGTCACCCCACTGTGATCCCCCCTCTTATGCAAGTGCTATCAGTGCTTCATTTCCTGGCAACTGGCTCCTTCCAAGTGACAGTGGGCTTGGCAGCAGGAATCTCACAGCCAATGTTCTCAATAGTGCTGACCAGAGTGTTGTCTGCCCTGGTTAAACACATGCGCAGCTACATTGTTTTCCCCCAGGTGGAGGATTTGGCCACAGTGAAAGCTGATTTCTATGCCATGGGACATATCCCCAACACTATTAAGGCAATCGATGGTACACATATTGCATTTGCCCTCCCCGGAGATATGAACAGGTGTTCAGAAATCGAAAGAGCTGTCATTCAATGAATGTGCAGATTGTGTGTCTGGCGAATCAGTACATCTCCAGTGTCAATGCAAAGTATCCAGGGTCTGTGCATGATGCCTTTATCCTGAGGAATAGCAGCATCCCATATGTGATGGCTCAACTTCAGAGGCACCGGGCTAATAGATGAGCCCTGGTTCCCAGCCAGTGGATATTGGTGTATGGTGTGGGCCCTAAGGGTTGGTGTGTAGCTAACAGTTGTCCCTCGATATTTGCAGCTGACTCTGTTTAGCCCGACATCTCATGGCTACTGACCCCTGTGAGGAATGCCAGGACAAGGGCAGAGGAACATTACAATGAGGCACATGGGCGAACAAGAAGAATTATAGAGAGGACATTAGCCCTCCTGAAGGCTAGGTTTCGTTGCCTCCATCTCACCGGTCATTCCCTGTGCTACGTACCCAAGAAGGTCTGCCAGATCATCGTGGCATGCTGTATGTTGCACAACCTTGCCTTACATCGCCAAGTGCCTTTTCTGCAGGAGGATGAGGCTGGAGATGGCCGTTTGGCAGCAGTGGATCCTGTGGACAGTGAAGATGAGGAGGCAGAGGTTGAGGATGAGTACAACAGAAGTGCAATAATTTGTCAATACTTCCAATGACACACAGGTAAGACAGTGTAGCTTCACTTATAATTGAAAGTTTTGTGTTTCACATTGTCACTGGCAGGCTGTTTTTCCCACTTCTATGCTCACTCACTGTACCCTTTGGCATCTCTATTGCATATATTTGTGCTTCACTATCGCTCCTGGGGTGTTGACTGCAGCCAACTACAGGTCATTTCTATGTATACATTACTGTACAGTTGTATTGCATGTTTTTACCTTGTTAAACGAATACATAGTTAAATCATTTGATATACTCCATACCTGTATTTTTTTCAAAGGTTGTTTATTTAAGTGTAAATAAGTAGAGGGGGATGTGCAATGGGCTGGGTTGATGGTGGAGGAAAGTCCAGGATTGAGTCCAGTTTATGTGGATCACAGGTGCATTGTCCAAGGGGGCATAGGAAAGGGGGCAATGGTAGTTCAAGGTGGACAGGGTGACAGGGTGGGACACAAGGGTGACAGTCAGGAGAGTCTTATTTCCTGGCGGGGGTCTTGGCAATAGTCTCTGGCTTGTGCCTGGATCACAGAGAATGTTTGCAGGGTGGTTCTCCTTCTGCAGAGGGAGGGGTGCTGGTGGCCTGTTGGTCCTGTGGCGGGGCCTCCTGTCCACTAGCGGCAGCGGAGGTCGAGGGCTGTTCATCAGTTTAGCTAGTGGTAGGGGCCCGGTGGTATGCCACTGCCTCCCTCACAGTGTTGGCCATGTCTGCCAGCACCCCTGCAATGGTGACCAGGGTGGTGTTTATGTCCTTCAAGTCCTCCCTGAGCCCCAGGAACTGTCCCTCCTACATCCGCTGGTTCTCCTGCATTTTGTCCAGTATCTGGCCCATCCTCTCCTGGGAATGGTGGTATGTTCCCAGGATCTTGGTGAGTGTCTCCTGGAGAGTCGGTTCCCTGTGCCTGTCCTCCCCCTGTTTCACAGCAGTCCTCCAAGCTTCCATGTTGTCCTGTGCCTCTGTCCCCTGAACCGTGTGCCCACTGCCACTGACCCCAGGTCCCTGATCATCCTGTGTTTGTGGGGTGGTCTGGGGTTCCTGTAGTTGATTGCTACATTGATGTGCTGATTGACGTGTCCTGGGGACAGAGGTATGGGCCCGCTGGGTGGGTACTGTGCTGGTGCCTGGGTAACCGACAGTCTGGAGATCACTGATGGGCCAGGTTGGTCATCCAGATCCAGTTGTCCAGAGCTGCTGTCATCACTGTGGGCCTCTTCGGGGGGGGTAACTGGATGTTGCTGGCACCTCCTCTCCGGTGACGTTGGGTGGGGGACTTGTGGGGATGTACAGGGAGTGCAGAATTATTAGGCAAATGAGTATTTTGACCACATCATCCTCTTTATGCATGTTGTCTTACTCCAAGCTGTATAGGCTCGAAAGCCTACTACCAATTAAGCATATTAGGTGATGTGCATCTCTGTAATGAGAAGAGGTGTGGTCTAATGACATCAACACCCTATATCAGGTGTGCATAATTATTAGGCAACTTCCTTTCCTTTGGCAAAATGGGTCAAAAGAAGGACTTGACAGGCTCAGAAAAGTCAAAAATAGTGAGACATCTTGCAGAGGGATGCAGCACTCTTAAAATTGCAAAGCTTCTGAAGCGTGATCATCGAACAATCAAGCGTTTCATTCAAAATAGTCAACAGGGTCGCAAGAAGCGTGTGGAAAAACCAAGGCGCAAAATAACTGCCCATGAACTGAGAAAAGTCAAGCGTGCAGCTGCCACGATGCCACTTGCCACCAGTTTGGCCATATTTCAGAGCTGCAACATCACTGGAGTGCCCAAAAGCACAAGGTGTGCAATACTCAGAGACATGGCCAAGGTAAGAAAGGCTGAAAGACGACCACCACTGAACAAGACACACAAGCTGAAACGTCAAGACTGGGCCAAGAAATATCTCAAGACTGAATTTTCTAAGGTTTTATGGACTGATGAAATGAGAGTGAGTCTGGATGGGCCAGATGGATGGGCCCGTGGCTGGATTGGTAAAGGGCAGAGAGCTCCAGTCCGACTCAGACGCCAGCAAGGTGGAGGTGGAGTACTGGTTTGGGCTGGTATCATCAAAGATGAGCTTGTGGGGCCTTTTCGGGTTGAGGATGGAGTCAAGCTCAACTCCCAGTCCTACTGCCAGTTCCTGGAAGACACCTTCTTCAAGCAGTGGTACAGGAAGAAGTCTGCATCCTTCAAGAAAAACATGATTTTCATGCAGGACAATGCTCCATCACACGCGTCCAAGTACTCCACAGCGTGGCTGGCAAGAAAGGGTATAAAAGAAGGAAATCTAATGACATGGCCTCCTTGTTCACCTGATCTGAACCCCATTGAGAACCTGTGGTCCATCATCAAATGTGAGATTTACAAGGAGGGAAAACAGTACACCTCTCTGAACAGTGTCTGGGAGGCTGTGGTTGCTGCTGCACGCAATGTTGATGGTGAACAGATCAAAACACTGACATAATCCATGGATGGCAGGCTTTTGAGTGTCCTTGCAAAGAAAGGTGGCTATATTGGTCACTGATTTGTTTTTGTTTTGTTTTTGAATGTCAGAAATGTATATTTGTGAATGTTGAGATGTTATATTGGTTTCACTGGTAATAATAAATAATTGAAATGGGTATATATATTTTTTTGTTAAGTTGCCTAATAATTATGCACAGTAATAGTCACCTGCACACACAGATATCCCCCTAACATAGCTAAAACTAAAAACAAACTAAAAACTACTTCCAAAAATATTCAGCTTTGATATTAATGAGTTTTTTGGGTTCATTGAGAACATGGTTGTTGTTCAATAATAAAATTATTCCTCAAAAATACAACTTGCCTAATAATTCTGCACTCCCTGTAAATGCAGTGTTATTGTTTCTTCGTGTGACATCTTGTGCATGGGTGTGTTGCCCTCTAAGGTTGTTTTTGCCATGGCAGCTTTGCCTTGTGTGAGTTGTTATTTGGTAGGCTAGCTATTTCCCTCTAGTGTACATGCTTTAGTGATAGGTGTCCATGCAGGTCTGTGAGTGTTGTCCATGCATTGGTGTTGCATGCAGGGCTTGGCATTGGGATGGGTGGGTTGTGATGGTGGGGTGTGTGGGAGGTGGTGGAGTGGTGGGAGTGAGGGTAAGGGTAGGGGTATGTGATGGCATGCAGGTGGGGGGCTGATAGTAATAGAGATTTGACTTACCAGAGTCCAGTCGTCCTCCTACTCCTGCCAGGCCCTCAGGATGCATGATTGCCAAAACTTGCTCCTCCCATGTTTTTAGCTGTGGGGGAGGATGTGGGGGTCCACCGCCAGTCCTCTGTACAGCTAGTTGGTGTCTTGCTGCTGTGGAACGCACCTCCTTCCCCCATAGGTCATTTCACCTCTTCCTGATGTCATCCCTTGTTCTGGGGTGCTGTCCTACGGTGTTGACCCTGTCCACGGTTCTCCGCCATAGCTCCATCTTCCTTGCAATGGATGTCTGCTGCACCTGTGATCCGAATAGCTGTGGTTCTACCCGGATGATTTCCTCCACCATGACCCTTAGCTCCTCCTCTGAGAACCTGGGGTGTCGTCGTGGTGCCCTGGGTGTAGTGTGAGTGGTGTGGGTGAGGGTGTGTAGGGTGATGTGTTGGGGTGTGTGATGTAAGGTGCGTGGATGGTGTATAGGTGATGGTGCTGTAAGGCTCTGGTCTTGTCTGTAGTCTTGCTATCTCTCTTGTGGCACTTGTTCGTAATGGTACAGGGTGGTGGGTAATGTGGGTGGGTGTTTTATAGTGGTGTGGGTGTTTGGGTATGGAGTGTGAATGGGTGTCAGGTGTGTGTAGTTTGAATTGTCCAATGTGGTGTTGTTTTGTATGTGTGTATGTATTTTGAGCGCAGTGGTATGTACCACCAATGATTTACCGCCATTGAATGCCTGCCGTGGTGACTCATGGGTCATAATGCTGTGGGCATAGTTCTGTTGGCGTAACGGTGTGGGTTTTGCTACCACCAGTTTATCACCGACCTTTGGGCTGGTGGACTTGTGTGTGTGGCTGTATAGTGACGGATTGCTATGTGTGTGTCAAAATATGGGTAGCGGTGATCCGCAGCGGTATGTTGGCAGCAGTCAGCATGGCGGTAGGCGGTACTTACTGCCAATGTCATAATGAGGGCCTTTGTGTCTGATCGTATGAGAAGAGTTTTGTCCAGCATTGATATTAAACAGCTGAAAGTAGCGCTTTATTCACCTATCCGTAATGGTTTGAGCGTGGCAACAAATCATCAACGAGGGTACACTGCCTGCTCTGTCACCGGGATTAGATGTGGACACATTTGTTACTCAGAAGGATTGGCATTAAAATGCTTTCACACGTTGCACCACCGGGGTGGCCTCTTTTTGTTACTAAGGGATAGAGAGGTACATACCTTGCTGCTACGGTCATAGTTGAATAAAAGAGATCACAAAAGTATGACTGTCGACCTCTCCATGAAGTAAAACTTTATAAACAAAATGGTCAAATTAAAGCAGATCTAGAGTTATGTGGCTGGGTAATGAATAAGAACCCAATCAATCAAGGAAAGGTGAGACCATGTTTTCTGCACCGGTACATGTGGACAAAGTCATTTTGAAAAAAAGTTGGTGAAACAAAAGGCAGTTAGTGAAGCTTACACCAGAGCAGGTAAATATCATGCACAGGAGAAACAGTTCTGTTCACAATGCAATTGGTCACAGTGGTTACAACCAGTGGGTGAACAGTTAGACTTTGGCACCTGTACAGAAGATGACCATGTGCACATGGAAGATAATTGTTTTAAGGGGTGTGAGTTTCCCAGCGTATGTGAAGGTATGAATTACATGGGATCCTGCCCCAAAAGGGTTCCCAAGAGTTTTGACGACTTTGTACTCTCATAATTGTTAATGCATATTGCAATATTCTTGAAATAGGCTTACTGTGGTATATGAACTTTGCATTTCTTTAGTTGTTACTATTATTATTATTATTATTATTATTATTATTATTATTATTATTAGTATTATTATTGTTTTCATTTTTAAGGGGGAAGGTGATGTAGTGAATATATAGTCATACATTATTCATAGGTTTTGGGAATGATGGGCATATGCAGTGTGCACATGTGTACACATGTGCATTGTTGTGATTTAATGTACTTCCCCACACGCCTTATGCCTGGTCAGCAAGGCTTCTCGTATAGCGGTCAGTTTGCTGTTGGGAACCGAACAGCCAGGACGTGCTGCATTGTGGGCTTTCTGGATATTAAATAAAGCCCTTTAGTTGACTTGTGTCTGCCGAACATCATTTGTCACAACCCCCAAAATCCTGAAGATGATATTGCTGTCCCCCAAACTCTAAATCAGCCCTTTTATCTTGAAATTCAGTAGTGGTAGACCTTAGACTGTTGTCAGCTTTTGCTTGTTTCAAGAAAAAGCTGGAATCAGCACATTTGCTTGAGCGTACATTTTTAAACGGGAGAGATCCAAGAGACCAAGGCCCTCATTACAACTTTGGCGGGCGGGAACCGCCGCCCACCAAGTTGTAACCGATGCGCGGCCGCCAATGCGGCCGCACTTCCGCAGTGGCCATTACAATATCCCCGCTGGGCCGGTGGGCTGAAACTGAGTTTCCGCCTGCCGGCCCAGCGGGGATGTCGGCCACAATACAGGAGCCGGCTCCAAATGGAGCGGCGGTGTTGCGGCGGTGTGACGGGTGCAGTTGCACCCGTTGTTCTTTTCACTGTCTGCTATGCAGACAGTGAAAAGCTCCATGGGACTGTGCCAGGGGGCCCCTGCGACTCCCCTTCCTGCCAGCCTTTTCATGGCGGTTCCTACTGCCATGAAAAGGCTGGCGGGCGGGGGACTCGTAATCCCCTGGGCAGCGCTGCACTGGAGGATTAAATCCGCTGGGACCACTGTGGCGGAAATCCGCCAGTCCCGGCGGTGCGACCGTGGCGCTTCCGCCGCGGTCGTAATACCCAGGATTGCACCGCCAACCTGTTGGCGGTGCAATCGATGAAACAGCCCTGGCGGTCCTTGACCGCCATGGTTATAATGAGGGCCCAAGTCTGGTTGCAAGTGCTATGCAAATGACTTCAATCAGTCAGTCAATCAGTCAGACGCAAAGATCCAGCCACTGAATTTAGCATGTTTATTTCTAATAATCTGTTTTTCCCACTAACCAATTGCTCCTCGGGCAACCAAAGTTGAGCTGAACTGTCTAGTAACACTGCAGCACTCATATGAGTGGAGCTATTGGTCTTTTTCAAGTATGAGTGAATTTCTTACTTACATGTAAAAAGAGAGGTGATTTCAGGAAATTGCAGGTATTTGTGTTTCCCATTGTGACCTGAACATCATCATGGAAACAGAATGGACACCATTGAGCCCAGTCATTTCCCTTCTGTTATCTGGAAATTTCACCAAGTGTTTTTTGGCACCAGACCACAGAAGAGGAGTGTGACGCTGCCATAAAAAAAGTGGAAGCTGCTGCATAGCTGTATGCAATTCCCCTAGGCAACAAAGTAGTCCTGTCTTAAGTTTTTTTTTTAAATGTTGTTAGCTGTAAATCTAACAAAGCTGGTGCTAGCGCAGGTGTATTAATAAAAATGTATTAACGAGTGTTCATGTATTCTGAATAAGGGGTTTGTGTAGAAAATACAGTAATGTAGAAAAATAATGTAGGCATTGGAAAATGTGATTACGGAGAGTGGCCGTCAATGTTCACAAAGTGTACTTACTAGTAAATTAATATTGTGAAATTTTGAATATATATGTTTGACTAATGTAGTAATATGCCATAATAAGGGTTATGCATTATGCTCTAGCTTTAGTAATTGTAGGCCTTAACTTAGCGAGAATCTTGGCCTAGTTGCCAGGCATCATGTCAAAACTGTATTTCTTAACATTTAATAAATGGCTGTCCTAGAGAGTTAAACTGTGATTTTCATTTTACATTGTTAAAATATGCTCACAATGGAAGGTTCTCATGAGAACCGACTGCTAGAAGATGCTGTTCTTGTTAATGTAGCATTTTGTGTGTAATATGTGTGAGACTGACTTTCTCAGGAGAAGAACAATGGAGATTCTGACTGGAGTAGAAGCTGCAACAATACTGTTACCAGACAAGCCGGATGATGAGGACATTGCAGGACAACACTCACCGACATGTGAAAAGAGTAATAGTAGAATTCATAGATTTGGAATTTTTGTTTTATTGGACAGGATGTGAACATGCGATTGACTGACCAATAGGGATTTGGGAAATAGTTTTACTAGTTTTAATATAATGATGCTGCACTGAGAGAAGACAGATTCATTGCCCATTTCCTTGCTGACCGAAAGGTCACTATTTTCTTGTGCGTCTTGACAAGAGACGTGCCTAACTTTAAGGCTTAAAGACTGCTTTCTCTGAACTTCGATGCTGAATCCTGATTGGCTTGCTGATCGACTGATGTCCTGAGGACGAAGACTGACTCTGCTCGCTGATCCACATTGAGGATCAGTATTATGAATGAGACTGTTGATTAATATGCATATTTGTTTTTCCTTTCTAGGTACCAACTGCATTGTTTTGGTAGAGCCGTAGTTCGATGTTTTTCAAATTTGTGTTACTAAATTATTTAGCATGAAGCCCAAAATGCTGATGCTAATCTGATGTTAGTTAAGGGTCCTCTCTAATGAAATTGTGCTAAGAGGCAATAATGCTTGATGAATTTCTCTGCTGAATTTGAATGTACGTAATTACTCAGACGCAGTTGACTTTGTTATTGATTTCCACTGTTACCCTGGAATGTGTTGTAGTTTAAGCTTTGATTAGAGTACATTTATTCTGCCACTTTGGACAGCCTGTATGGTTTCTGTATGTGTTTCATTTGATTTTGAGATTGATCTACATGACCTTAACATTGTTAATATAGGGAAAGAAATATTCAAACTTTTACTAAACGGTGTGGTTATTCATGAATGAAAGGTCATGGTGCGTGATAATTACTGACTCCATTGATTATTATTGTTATTGATTGTTGGTGATTATTGATATTGTGTATTGGTCATTGATCTGCATGTACTGGAGCTATGGTAAGAACATCTTAATTGCGAGTCAAAAGGTTCATGGACCTATTTGCGTCCCCTTGTAAGTTTACTTATTAGGGTCAGATGCGCTAACACTGGCATTTTCTTAAAATAAGTGGATGAACCACTAGTGCTTTGCTACAGGATCTGCTGCATGGAAAAATTTCATGTCTGCATGGATACCCTCTGTCACTCACATTAATACTGAAAACATACCCATAAAGCGAAGGTCCTTTTCTGTTATGACATAACTATAGCCCCACATGCACTAAAAACTTTTTCCAGGCACTACTAGAGAAACGCTTCAAGATTTTTCTGTCTGTGGCAACATAGGTCCCTACTCAACACCTGCTCCGTCCACAAGGACGCCGTCGAACTTTGGAATCTACTCAACTCAGCTTCCCCAGAGGTCGCCTTCCTGACGGAGACCTGGATGAACCCATCCTCAGTGCCTGACATTGCCACAGCCATCTCAGATGGCTACAAGATCACCCGCAGGGACCGCACCAACAAAGCATGAGGAGGCATCGCCATCGTCAACAAGAACACCCTCAGAATCACAACCAGCACCCAAGACACCCTCGGCACTGGCGAACACCTGCACTTCCAGATCCACCCCAACCCAAACACCACCCTCAAAGGGACCCTCGTTTACAGACCCACTGGCCCCTGACAGCAGTTCAGCGACTCCATCACCGACGTCATCACCACACATGCTCTTGCAAGCACTGACTACATACTCCACGTGGAACTGAACTTTCACCTCGAAAATCCCAATGACAACAACTCTACCAACCTGTGGCAACAACCTCGCCAACCTCGGCCTCAACAGCTCGTCACAACACCCACCCACTGCGCAGAACACACGCTCGACCCCATTATCTCCGCCAGCAAACACGTCTCCTTCAGCCACACCACAGAACTCCACTGGATCGACCACCACTGCATCCAGTTCTCCTTTGAGAAACCCACAACACACCATCACCCGCAATGGATTCCCCACCGCAAATGGAACAAGGTCACCGAAGACCAACTGATCACTACCCTCTCCCGGAACCCACCTATTGACACCACCGACACTGGCACAACAGCTCGTAACCTCAGGCAATGGACCGACGACTGTGCCAACATTCTAACTCCGATCAAGAATCCCTCCAACAGACGCACCAACAGAAAGGACTTCTGGTTCACCGATGACCTCCAAGAATCTAAGCAATCATGCCGAAGACTCGAAAAGAAGTGGTGCCAAGATCAGACACTGGGCAACACACAATCTTCAAGAACATCATCCGTAGACACCACCAACTCATCCGAACCACCAAGAGAACCGCCTTCAAAGAACGCATCGCCAACAATGCACACAGCCACAAGGAGCTTCAACATTGTAAAGGAGCTCTCCAAACCCGGCTCCAACATCAACGACATCTCGCCATCACAAGACCTCTGCGACTCCCTAGCCACCTTCTTCTGCCGCAAGATCGCAGACATCCATGACAGCTTCAGTACTCAGACCCCCATCAACCACCGACACCACAGACTCACCACTTACCAGCCTCCTGCTCTCCTGGACCCACGTCAATGACAACAACACCATCGAAATCATGAAGACCATCCACTCCGGCTCACCATCCGACCCCTGCCCTCACCACATCTTCAACAAAGCAAGCTCGGTCATCGCACTCCAACTCCAGAAGATCATCAACAGTTCCTTTGAGACTGCCACCTTCCCAGAGAGCTGGAAACACAGCGAGATCAACGCCCTCCTCAAGAAACCCAAGGCAGACCCAAAGGACCTCAGGAACTTCTGTCCCATCTCACTGCTGCCCTTTCCGGCGAAAGTCATAGAGAAAATTGTCAACAAACAACTGACCTGTTGCCTCGAGGAGAACAACACTCTGGGCCTATCCCAATCCGGATTCCACAGCAATAACAGCACCGAAACCGTCTCATCGCCGTCACCGACGATATCAGGACCATACTAGACAACAGCGAAGCCGCGGCCCTTATCCTCCTGAACCTCCCAGCCACATTCGACACTGTCCACCACCACAACTTACACACATGTCTCAACAACGCAGGAAACCGCAACACAGCCCTGGACTGGATCACCTCCTTCCTCACCGGCAGAACTCAGAGAGTCTGCCTCCCTCCATTCTGCTCTGAAGCCACCAAAATCATCTGCAGTGTACCCCAGGGTTCATCCCTCAGCCAGACTCTATTTAATGTGAACATGGCTCCACTCGCTAATATTGCCTGATCTCACAACCTCCACATCATCTCATATGCCCATGACACCCAGCTAATCCTCTCCCTCACCAAGGAACCAGCCATCGCCAAGACCAACCTCCACAAAGGAATGAAGGCCATCGCCGAACGGATGAAGAACAGCTGCCTTGAACTGAATTCCAGCAAGACTGAGGTTCTCATCTTCGGCTCCACCCCCTCTGCATGGGACAACTCCTGGGAACCCCACCCACACTCACCGACCAGGCACTCAACCTGGGATTCATCCTGGATGCTTCACTATCAATGACCAAGCAAGTCAACGCCATCTCCCCCTCCTGCTTCAACACCCTCCGCAAGCTTTGGAAGATCTATAAATGGATACCCACGGAAACCAGAAGAACCATTACCCAAGCCCTTGTGAGCAGTAAGCTGGACTACGGCAATGCCCTCTACGCAGGAACCATGGCCAAACACCAGAAAAGACTGCAACACGAATATGTGACAGAACAACTAGGTCCGAAACAACTGTAGCCTAAACAACTACTGCTAAACAACTAATAAGTCTCTACAACTAAGTACTGAACAACTACTGTCTAAACAACAATTGTGCCTGAATAACAATTGCCTGAACAACTAATATATATATATATATTCTAAACAACTAATAAACCATAAAACCCCAAAAGAAAACCTTCCCTTAAAATTAGTTGTCAAGGCAATTGTTATTCAGGCACAATTGTTGTTTAGACAGTAGTTGTTCAGTACTTAGTAGTAGAGACTTTTTAGTTGTTTAGCAGCAGTGGTTCAGCCAAGTAGTGGTTTAGACCTAGTTGTTCAGGATGTTTCCCCTGCAAGGCATCCTGAATGCCTCTGCACGCCTCATCCTGGACATCCCCCGCCACTGCCACATCACAGCCCACCTGAGAAACCTACACTGGCTCCCTATCAACAAGTGAATCACGTTCAAACTCCTCACCCACGCTCACAAGGCACTGCACAACACCGGACCAGAATACCTCAACTGACGGCTCTCCTTCTACCCCCGACAGTTT
The DNA here is from genome assembly GCF_031143425.1 of Pleurodeles waltl. Taxonomy (NCBI): domain Eukaryota; kingdom Metazoa; phylum Chordata; class Amphibia; order Caudata; family Salamandridae; genus Pleurodeles; species Pleurodeles waltl. Next base: position 1,132,313,020 of record NC_090448.1, read on the forward strand.
TGCTTCACCGACCTTGCCCTCGCCACCGTCCCACACATCTGCAGAACAACCGCCAGGGCAGATCGTTCTCCCACCTCGCCGCCAAGACGTGAAACACTCTTCTCACCCACCTACGTCAGACTAAGGACCTACTTACCTTCAGGAGACATCTTACGGCATGGATGTTCGAGCAGTAGCAGCTCCCCGACCCCCCTCAGCGCTTTGCGATCCTCACGGGTGAGAAGTGCGCTTTACAAATTCTCTGATTGATTGATTGACATTTCTAAAGCAAACCCAATAAAAGTGATGTTTCTGACAGCGGGGATGGCAGCAGCTCTGTGGCTACGAAAGCTGAGTACCTCCAGCATCTAAATGTGGTAGAGGGACCAAGATAAGGGACAAAGTACGACAAATGTCTTTCCTCACAATGAGGCCATAAGTGTGGCTTCTTCTACCGTTATGATTTTGTGAAAATAAGCCTGTTTCTAGAGTGGTTGTTTTACAATCACTCCAAGGTAACTGCAAAATGGAAATTAAGAGGATGCATTTGCTTCTTTTAACTTCCCCCAGTGATGTCCCTGGACAGAACAATTGCAATAAAGAAAACATCTTAGGGCTACATTTATCAAGGAATTGCATTGCCTTTGCATCATGCAAGGTATCACAAGGGCAACGTATTCCCTAAGTCGCATTTACTAAGCAACACAAGACCATCATGTGTGTCCCTGGGTTGCTTGGTAAATCTGGAGCAATGCAAGACAGTGCAAGTCAGTCCTTGTATTAACCTGCCCTGGAAAGGCATTCCACAGGAGGAGCATGGGTGCTCCTACACATCCACCCAGGGATTTTGGCACATTCCCTGATTTACCAAATATGGCAAACCTGGCAATGCATCAAAATGCTACGCCTTCCCAGGGGAGATAAAATTAGGACAAAACTCTTTATTTTCTCCTTATTTATTTATGTTCTAAGTGTGCTGCATAGAGGAAAACATCGCAGAGGATTGTTTTTGTGCAGTAGGTATTCCTTCCGACACAAAATAAACTTGCCTGTAAAACAGGCACCCTTGTACCATAGAGCAAGGGTGCTTTCATTGGCGTTAGGCAGCAGATTGTACACAAGCACAGGCAAAGAGAAGAATGCACTTTTTATTGGTAAATATTGAACATTCCTGCCCTTTCACGCCATGCAGCAAGTTGGCTTGCTGCATTTCATTGTGTGAAACCTTGATAAATCTGGCCCTCAATATTTCCATCTTACGGTTGATGATGTGCACTAGTATGGTGGTACTTCAGGACACACCAGCTGTCGTTGTGTACCTTTCTTCCTGTCTCAGTAGGAGCTAGTCTGACTCTCTTATGTAAAATTAGAGTGGTGCTTAGAATTTTTACCAAGAGAATTTTTAAGTCCAGGTCATTTCATCTCTAAGTCTAAATGCCCTTTTACAGTCAAAATCTTGAAGCAATCTTTTTGCGGTTAGAGATGATTGTCCAAGTTATTCTGTGCATAGTTCAGGGATTAGAGGAAAATGGCTATTGCTTGCATTTGTCTGAGGCATAACAGATTTGCCTAGAAGGAAAAAATAAAATAAATTAAACCAATCCATGTCTCGTTCTAATGCAAACTGCATTCTTTCCATCTTTTCTCATTTGTAAAGGTCACTGGGCTTTGCCCATAATGTTAGCAGCTTCCCCTTGTGTGTTGAGTGCAGTAAATGCACAATTGGCTAAGCAGCACCCCATGAATTTTAATGGCTCAGCTGCCTTATATATTTTACTCAAAGTCCAGGCTGGATTATTTGTGATGGATGCTGCCTACTAATTCCTTATTCCACTGCATCAATTTTCATACATATTAAACAATCATTACCTGGAGGGATTTCTGAAGAATGCCTAGAAGTCAGAATGGTAATGTGAGCAACTTATTCCACCTATTTTGAATCCCTGGATTTTTTTCTTGTCTTTATCCTCATTGTAATAGTCACTGTTGACCGAGGACCATAGCTGTCCATACTGCCCTATGTGCTCCAGTTGCAATATATCACAGCTTAATCAGAATTACAGAAACAGAGTGAATGTGGTGTTGCCATCTCAGGCTAGCTTGAAGTTCAAATGTGCTTATTTATATCAAATGGCCTACAGGAGTGAATATATGTTCTATAGTAGGTAAACTTACGCAGTCATTGTGAAACTTTTAAGGTGAAAACTTAACTTATCTCTATACTATGAAGCCCTGCAACTGCCATGTGTTTTGCCTACTGATTTCAGGCCCCATGTTGGGTTTGATAAACCAGGAAGTACGCTGTATGCGATGGTCCTCCTGCCCTTGCGAACTGTGGTTCGCTCAATCCAGTTAGAATAGGAGAACTGGCGGGTGACCCCCTCCGTGCAAAGGGGTCATTAACCTTTTGTTCAGAGAAAACAAACTCCTGTTTGGGGTGTTTGCTCTCTGTCAAAAAATAAGAATGGCAAGCTGATGCTTTAATAATGGTGCTGTTGTAACTGCAGGAATGATTCAGTTTTTTGGGGAGTTTGTTTTCTTTGAATAAAGATGTGTGCCCATCAGGCGCTTTAATCATGGCACTGTGGTAACTCTAGTGGAGCAGCAGATTGTAACTCATCAGAGGCCTCTCATAAGCCAATGAGTGGGAAGTATGGCTCGCACGGAATGGCGGCATGTCTCTGAATGTTTCTTCCAGCAAATTGTTGTGTGCTTGTGTCACCTGAGCGGCTTGGCATCTCCATACTCTTGGCCACCAGGAGAGGTATTCCATGAGGTAGTTTGAGTGTTGAGTGAGAAGGCTGGCAGCAGAGTCACGGAACACTTTGCTATACAAAAGATGTCAAACTCAAGCTTCTATGGATGAACCCCATAGATTCCAAAAAGATTCCAGAATGGGGGTGTGAAACACCCCAATCTAAGATGGTGATTAGCCCACAGAATATTTAAGGAGGTTCTAATCTAGAATGAGGCCTCCCTATGATGACATTTCCTGTCAACATCATATATCAGGAGCCATTTCTAACTGTTGGAAGCCATAGATGTTCACCGATATAAACACATTGCTTCCTATTTTACATTGTATTATTTGCCATATGCTTCTGTTTTCCAAACAGCAGGGATTTGCTCCTTCATGTTCCTGGAGGTGTGGCCCAGCCACCAGAAGCGCTCATTTAGGGCCTCTTTTCTTCTGATGCATTAGAGCTCCTTTTACAGCCCCTAGGCAATGCTGCTTCCATCCTCACTGCAGCAGTTGACCGAAAGGCTCTAGATGTGCCCTTCCATTCAGCCCTTGATAGTCTCCTGACTAAAGTCTTCGTGTACCAGCACTTTGTGGTCCTCAAAGCTGACCGCTCTTCTTAGCTGCAGAGCATGTCATAGAACTCTTACCTTGGGGGTAAGATTGCATAGTTTAGGGCGGCATTATCACAGAGTGTGGGTGACTGAGCCAGTCCCACATCGTCTGGAAGCTGTCAGACTGACTTCTTTGGCTGGTTAGCAGCACCTCACTCAAACCTAGAGGCTAAAGGTGATTTGTGGCGGCCTAAAATTAACACTGACTCCTCAGGAAAGTCATGGTGAACAGATCGTACCCTTTCTCTCAGTTACCCAAAGTCTTACACATGCCAAGGCGAATGAGGATATTCAAAAGAAGTTTCAATATATATTTAATGAAGCACTTGCATCTAAATATAAAAAGCATGGGATGCGATAATTAGGCAGATGAAGCATAATACCGTGATTATGGTTACCATTAGAGAGAAGAAAATAAGCAATCTCACCATCACGGTGTGATTAATAAACCTAATCATTGCTACTTACACCTTAATGTTTAAAACCTGAGAGCATAGAGGTGTCAGCCCCTTTCTCTATCCCGGTCAATGGAAGGGGCCCCGAACCCCATACCTGAAAGACGGGCAAAGGTTTGCCTTTTGTTTGATGACAACACTCCTGGTTGGCTGAAGAATCAGTGGCAGGATCAGAGAAGCTGTCAATTAAATGGTGTACATCCTTGGACAGCATGGTTGGAAGGCCCTCTACTCTCCTCAGGCCTAGGCAGTGTTTATATAACAAATCATGCAGTGTTCTAGGAAGAGGCCTGACGTGATAATCTGTCTGGAGCTGAGGGTTGACTCCGTAACTCCTGGAGTGGCAATACTGGTTAGAATATCATGTTTGGGACATGACAACTTTGAGCAGAACACAGAGTGAAATGCTTGCAAAGGGCTGATAAAATGTGCAACATGAACAACTATACCTTCTCAGAAAAAGCAGCAGATTAAAATATAAAAACAACAAGCTGAAAACAAGCTGTACAAAAAAATATTAAAAGAAATAAAATGAATAAAATGTGTATATGTATTTAAAGACACAGGCTACGGGCCTAAAGCTGAAATAAGCATGTATGACCCAGATACTAAGGGAAACCCACAGAAAGCACCCAATGCCTTCTGCCACTTGTTTGCTGTCTGTGTGTTCAGCAGGGGCCTGGGTAGCCCATCATAGTAAACTCCAACCAGGACCGGCCAACAAAGTTCCCAGTGGACCTCTTCTTCTGGGTCCCCAGCATTTCCACTACTCTACAGTCTCCAAGATGGAGATGGGGATTGTTAGGATTGGCATTCTTGGTGTGGTATCCCCTAACTTTTTGCCTCTGCTTCCCAGGTTGTTGATGTGTGCTGGACTCTGTTTTTGATATTCTGGGCACTTTACCACTGCTAACCAGTGCTAAAGTGCAAGTGCTCCTTTGTAAAATGTATGTGTAATTAGCTTATCCATGATTGGCATATTTGATTTACTAGTAAGTCTCTAGTAGAGCGCACTAGAGGTGCACAGGGCCTGTAAATCACATGCTTCTAGTGGGCCTGCAGCACTGGTTGTGCCACTCACATTAGTAGCCCTGTAAACATGGCTAAGATCTGCCGCTGCAGTGTCTGTGTGTGCAGTTTTAAACTCCCCATTCGACTTGGCAACTGTACCCACTTGAAAGGCCTAAACCTTCCCTTTTTCTACATGTAAGGCACCTCTTAGACATGCCCCAGGTAGTCCCATGGGCAGGGTGCAGTGTATGTTTACGGTAGGATATATACTAGTGTGTTTTATATGTCCTAACACTGAAATACTGCCACATTTGGTTTTCACTGTTGCAAGGCCTATCTCTTTCACAGGGTAACATGGTGCTGCCTTTAAATATTAATAAAGTGCAAGTTCCCTTTGGGAGCAGACAGGAACATGGAGTTTAGAGTCTCTGAGCTCACAATTTAAAAAGACATCTTTTAGTAAAGGTTGTTTTTAGATTGCATGTTTGAAAATGTCACTTTTAGAAAGTAGGCATTTTCTTGCTTAAACCATTCTTTGACTCTGCCTGTTTGTGGATTCCCTGACTGGGTGAGTTTGAATGTTGGGCTGTTTGCATCTCGCCTCTAGACAGTGATACAAAGGGAGCTGGGGTGTAGCCTGCATATTTTGGGCTGGAGGGGAAGGGAGGAGTGGTCACTTACACCTGAATGGACTGTGCCTGCCCTCACACAATGCAGTCTCCAAGCCCCTGGTGTGTGTCTGGGTACTGGCCCGGGCAAGGAAGGATCTTACAAACAAGAGAGACTTTTCTTTAATGTTTGCCAACTTCAAAGGAAGTAAGGGGTGTACGTATTGGACCCAAAACTCCTGAAAATTAGATAACTTCTGGATTCAAGAGGAACCTCTACCAATGAGAAGAGCTGAAGAGCTGTGGAGAAGTGCTGCCCCTGCCTGTGACTGTGCTATGTTTGGCTATCCTGCAGTTGCTGTTTCTGCCTGTGAAAGGGGACAAAGACTGGACTTTTTGGCATATTCCTGCTTGAGAAGACTCTCCAAGGGCTTGGACTGAGCTTGCCCCCAGTTCTGAAGTCTCAGGGCCATCAAAGACTTCCTCTGCCAGCACCTGAACTCTCTGATGAGACTCTTGAAACAGCAAGTGGTGCCCTATCCAGTCCCTGGGCCCTTGAAAGGAAAGCTGGTGAAAAACGAAGATAATCAAGAACACCGACTTCGGACGACTCCTGACCGATGCCGCTGCTGAATCCCATGATGCCTTCTGCAACCGAAGCCGTGGTCCTTGCTGGAATCTGACAACCCCCCTGGCCCAACGCCGCTGCAGCCCGACAAAGTCCGCGACTCGGTAGAAGTCTCTCCACCATGTCATGACCACCGGATATCGAATCCGCACTGACGCCGCCTCACGTCCACCACTCCGCAGCAAGGACCTGAGACCTCTTCGTGACACCTCTGCTCCTTCACCCGCAGCACCGGAACTAATGCCACCTCGGATCCAGCTACAGGCGATCTCTGACTCTGTGCACTGGCTAGTTTTCACATTTTACTAAGGTACTGTACCCGGGGGTCTGACTGACTCTGTGACCGGCGCCATTTGGGTCAGATTGTTGGGAACGACTCTGTCACGATGCCGTGATACCACCTTATCAAATCATTTATGTTTCTAAGTGCTATTTTTGAGTTTAAAATTCCTAACTTGTGTATGTTGTATTTTTGTCATTTTGGTCTTGTTTTGTTCAGATAAATATTGGCTATTTTTCGAATCTGGTGTTGTGTCATTTTGTAGTGTTTTTACTGTATCACTGTTTGTGTGTTGGTACAAATACAAATACTTAACACACTGTCTCCCTGAGCAGGGGTTAAGTGAGTGTGATTCTCCTTTACCCTGACTAGAGTGAGGGTCCTTGCTTGGACAGGGGGTAACCTGACTGCCAACCAAAGTCCCTATTTCTAACAGGGATTAAGTGCCCCTATGGGTGAAGACAGAATCCAGTGAGAGTCCAAGAATATAAGTCTGTAGGTGGTCTCTCTTTGCTAGTCATGTGTTCATCCATGTGGTGAGTGTGTCTGTCCCCTTTATTTGGTTAATCTGCTTATCTAAGCCCCCTGTCTTGTGCAGGGTTTGAAAATGGAGGTGGAGAGTTCCCGAATATGGGGGTCTCTACCTGATTTGCAGATGCCACATCAACCCTCCGCCCCTAATTGACACAAGCAGTCCAACCTCCGTGCATAGCATTCTAGGACTTACAAGATAACAGATTGATGCAAGGTTGGCTAAGACCTCTCTTCTGATTTTCAGGATTCAAAGGAAAATCCTGTATTGACAGGAGCCAGAAGTCTGCATTCCCTACCTTTTTCTACTATTTGAGAATTCTGCCTAGACTAGTCAGGGAGCAGCATCTTATCACCTGGTGGAGATTTCTCCTCTGTCATTTCCTCTTCCAGCAGAAACAAAAAACATGGCTCAGTGAAATTTGTTACATTTTTAAAATACAAAAATGGACACCCAAAGGCCATAATCTACTCTGGCTATGGTTTCAGATTCTAGAAAAATAAAGGAAAAGTCATATCAATGCGTTCCCAAAGTGCCAATCAAAAGCTGAATTTTATGCATATTTTCCACAAAGTGTAAAAACTGTTAAAGCATGACAGGAAAAAAATAAAGAGAACCCGACTTGAACTATAAGGGTTTAACAGACTATAACTAAATAATTCTGGTACTATCTGCAATCAATCAATCAATGAAAAAATGCTTTACTGCTCAAAAAGCCATGTCTTGAGGTGGTTTCTGAAAAGTTAGGAGGTCCTGGGTCTTGTGTAGGTTGGTGAGGAGGGAGTTCCAGGTCTTGGTGGTGAGGTGGGAGAAGGATCTGCCGCCGGAAGTGGTGCATTGGATGCGGGGGACTGTGGCAAGGGCAAGGTCAGTGGAGTGGAGAAGTCGAGTTGGTGTGTGGAAGTTACCTTGTTCGTTGAGGTAGGCCGGTCCAGTGTCGTGGAGGGATTTGTGCACGTGGATGAGGACTTTGAAGATTATCCTTTTGCTGATGGGCAGCCAGTGTAGGTATCTGAGGTGATCCGAGATGTGTTTGTGGCGGGGGAGGTTGAGGATGAGACGTGCGGCTGCGTTCTGGAATCACTGGAGTTTATTCTGAAGCTTGGCGTAGAGGGCATTGCCGTAATCCAGTCTGCTGCTGATGAGGGCATGGGTGACCGTTTTTCTTGTTTCTAAAGGAATCCATTTGAAAGTCTTGCGTAGCATGCGAAGGGTGTTGAAGCAGGAGGACGATATGGTGTTGATTTGCTGGGCCATGGAGAGAGATGAGTCTAGGACGATGCCACGGTTGCGTGCATGGGTGGTGGGTGTTGGGGGTGGTCGGAGAGCAGTGGGCCACCAGGAATCATCCCATGCTGTCTTGTTGGGCCGAAGATGATGATTTCTGTTTTGTTGGAGTTAAGTTTGTTGTGGCTTGGTCTCATCCATTTGGTGATGTCGAGGAGTCCGGCGTGCAGGTTTGTCTTGGCGGTGGATGGATTCCTGGTGAGGGAGATGATGAGCTGGATGAGAGGATGTTGGTGAGGGGGGCCATGTATATGTTGAAGAGGGTGGGGCTGAGGGAGGATCCTTGGAGGACCCCGTAGATGATCATGGTGGCTGGAGACGGGAAGGGAGGGAGGCGGACTCTTTGGGTTCTTTCGGCGAGTAAGGAGGTGAGCCAGTCTAGGGCCTTGTGTCGGATTCCAGCGTCAAAAAGGCGTGCGCGGAGGGTTTGGTGGCATACAGTGTTGAAGGCTGCGGAGAGGTCTAGGAGGATGAGAGCGACCGTCTCTCCCTTGTCCACTCAGGTTCTGATGTCGCCTGTGCAGGCTATGAGGGCAGTTTCAGTGCTGTGGTTCTTGCGGAATCCAGATTGGGAGGCGTGAAGTGTGTTGTTTTCCTCTAAGAAGTGAGACAGTTGGGCGTTCACTACCTTCTCAGCGACCTTGGCGTGGAAGGGCAGAAGAGAGATGGAACGGTAGTTTGTGAGGTTTTCCGGGTCTGCTTTGGGTTCTTTGATAAGCGCGTTGACTTCGGCATGCTTCCAGACGTCTGGGAAGGTTGGGGTGTCGAAGGAGCTGTTGATTACAGCGCAGAGCTGGAGAGCAATGATTTGGCTGGCCTTGTTGAAAATGTGGTGGGGGCAGGGGTCTGTGGGAGAGCCAGAGTGGTTGGTGTCCATGTTTTTTTTGGTTTCTTCGTCGTTGGTTGGGGTCCAGGTGTGTAGTTGGTTTGTGTGGGAGGACGTTGTGTTGTTGGTTGTGTCGGTGGTGGTGATGGTGGGTGCTGATGCTGTGAAACTGTTGTGTATGTCTACGATTTTGAGGTGAAAGTAGTTGGAGAGGAAGTTGCAGAGGTTTTAGGTGTGAGGGGGCGTCAATGGTGCTGGATTAGGGTTTGCTGAGCACTTTGACGATGGCAAAGAGTTCCTTGCTGTTGCGTGAGTTGCTGTCTATGTGTTCTTTGTAAAAGGACCGTTTGGTGGTCCGGATGAGTTGGTGGTGTTTGCGCATGGCTGTTTTGAGGTCAGAGAAATTGCTCATTGATGGTTCTTGGCGCCATGTTTTCTCAATTTTGCGGCATTCACGTTTGGAGGCTTGGAGTCCTGTAGTGAACCAGGGGACGGTCTTGATGGTGCGGGTGTTGTTGTTTCTTTTTAATGGGGTGAGGGAGTCTGCTCAAGTTGTTAACCATTGTGTGAGCTTGTGGGCGGCAGTGTTGAGGTCGTTGGTGATGGGGGGTGGAGCTTGTGTGAGCTTGGCGATCAGGTGTTCTTTGGAGATCTTGTCCCACTTTCGGTAGGGTGCGGTATGTTGTTGGTGGTGGGTGGGGGTTTTCATGAAGGAGAAATGGACGCAGTGGTGGTCAGTCCAGTGGAGTTCGGTGTTGTGGGTAAAGGTGACGTGGCTGCTGGAGGTGAAAATTGTGTCAAGCGTGTGTCCTGCTGAGTGAGTGGGTGAGGTGACCAGTTGTTTGAGGCCGAGGTTCGTGAGGTTGTCCAGCAGGGCTGTGGAGTTGCAGTCGTGGGTGCTTTCCAGGTGAAAGTTGAGGTCACCAAGGAGTATGTAGTCTGTGGAGGTGAGGACGTGGGAGCTGATAGTATCTGCAATGGCGTAGCAAAATGGGGGACGGGGTCATGGTGGTCCGTAAATGAGGGTTCCTCTAAGGGTGGCGTTGATGTGTATTAAAAAGTGTAGGTGTTCTACACTGTCTAGGGTATCGTTGGTGTTGGTGGAGATTTTGATGGTGTTTTTGTGTATGATGGCGATACCTCCTCCTGGCTTGTTTAAACGGTCTCTACAGGAGATTTTGTAGCCTTCTGGGATGGCTATGGCTATGTCGGGTTCTGATGAGGGGTTCATCCATGTTTCTGTGAGGAAGGCGATGTCAGGGGAGTATGTTGTGATCAGGTCCCAGAGCTCGATGGCGTGCTTGTGGACGGAGCGGGTGTTAAGGAGGATGCAGTTGAGGTGGTTGCGGGGGTTGGTGTTGTTGTGGTGCGTGTTGGTGTTGTTGGAGTTTGAGTGAGAGAAGGTAAAATGGCATGAATGGCATGTGAATGGTCCATGTGTGTGTTTGGGATTGGCCTGAGCGCAGGCGGGATGCTGGCCTAGGTTGAGGGCCTGGAGGTTTGTGGAGGAGTAGTGCTGCTTTGGGGGGTCGTAGCAGCGAGGGCCAGGGGGACCAGCGCTAGGCGCGGTCCAGTCGCGGACGGGTGCAGACGGGCTTGCCAGCAGCGCGCCAATGGCGCGGCCGCACAGCGCCCGCTATTAAGAAGGGGAGATGGGAGGGAGGAGCAGCTGGGAGGTGGGAGGGAAAGACCAATGGGGATGCGAGGGGGGCAGGGCCAGGGGGGCCCAGAGGCAGGGATCAGAAAACTAGCAAAAGCCGGCTGGAAATGACAGGAAACAACAGGAAACAGGAAACAACAGGGGCAAAACGAAGTAGAATTCCAAAAGGGCACAGGAGCATATGAAAACTGTGCAGGAAACAAAAAACGATTTACATGTAATGAAAAATACACGAAATACAGAGTGCAGAGCACAACTAGATACGCCTACCACTAGGCATCGGGGATGAGCAACAGGCGGGTGCCAGTGGGTGGTGGAGGGCCTCGAACAGTTCTACCTGTGCAGACACCACACTGAGTTACAGAAGCAGTACCTTTCTTAGCCTTTACACATTCACACATGCACATGGTCTAGCTTCAAGTTGTTTCTACAGTGGTAGGGTGTTTGGATTCTTTTAGATGACTGTGATATCTGCTTTTTACTTGTGCCAATGAGAGCTAAGCAGTCAGACAGAATTCACACAATCAGTGTAAGAGCTGCTTGCAAAGACAGTATCTTTTTTCATCATCATTATCCCCTTCTATCAGTTAGGGTTCCTCTATCTCAGCAACACTTCTAAGGAGTTGTGACTACATGTTTGTTTTTCATTCGAACTTGTGGGCCTCCGGTACCAAGATGCCCGTCTGGCTTCTCATAGTGTAATGATTTGCAGGTGATTAATCAGTCTGCAATGAATTGTTTACTTCTCTTAACCATGAGAAAGACCCAAAACATGGCTGGGAGTTTCTTGACAGAGCTAAATCTAAAATTTGTGGTAGGTTTGCTTTTGCTTGGGACATGCCAGCACTTCCCTGTTTTTTTTCTCCTATTTTTGTAATTCAGAGAAGATGTGAAGTCTGACTGGAGGTGACCTGCACTTCCTCAACCCCACTCCCAATACAAAGAATGACCGGTTCATTTTCATCACAGCAAATTGTAAGCTCTGAAATCTTCTTTTTATCTTGCCTCCTATGATGGGCCTCTGGGTTTTACTCAAAGAGGGGAAAATATGCTGTTATGTCACTTGAGATGTGCTTGGTGTGCTTAGCAGTGTTTACAATTTTCTGCTGTGTAAATAATCACTGGAATGGTGCTTTTGCAGTGTATCTACAAAATTTGACTTTCATTTCCTTCCTGATCTCACTTATTTTTATTGCCACATTTTCCTTCCTTCTTTGCTACACATAATTCCTTCTCAGTGCCTTTAATTTAAGCTACTCTTGTAAGTACCTTTTCATTATTTTGCTCTCCTCCTTCCCTGTCTCGTTTCCCAACACACCAACTCTTTTTTCCAGATGATCACCATCTACAGCCCAGCTGCCGCCATTAGGCCGCCGGCAGGATTATGACCCTGCCTACTGCCATGATTTTTGTGGCGTTCGTAACTCCATGAAAACCATGGCGTTAGGCCCTATCAGTGACAGGGAATTCCTTCCCTGTCACTGATAGAAGGCCCCCACCCCCATACCTCTCCAAACAGCCCCTCTCCCCCCTACCTCCATGCCCCATTCACATACACGCTCACGGAGACACACACTCATTCACACCTACATACACGCATGCATGCATCCATTCACACATACATCCACACATACTTCAGAACATACACGCAGACACGCATTCTGATTTTCATATATACACGCACTCACACTTCCGTACATACACGCACTCACACTTCCTTACATGCAAGCACGCCATCAACACTAAACACATCCGCATTCATGCACACACTCACACATACAGGCCCACTTCCCCACACACACACACAACACCCCCACCCTCCACCCCTCTCAGAGACCCGACTTACCTGGATCCAGGTGGTTTTCCGGCAGGAGACAGGACGGGGCATTGCTACCGCCAGCAGCGCCCCCCCCCAGTGGAACACCTCCAGGCTGTATTATTTGCAATAATACTGCTGGCGGTGGTCTACTGGCGTGATGTTGCTGGTGGTAGCAGCGCCATCTTACCGCCATCCGCCAGTATGGCCACAGCTGGATTTCCACCTTTCTTGTGGCGGAAATCTAGCTGTGGTCATAATATGGTGGACGGATGGTAGCCACAGCGACGGTCTTTTGGTGGCTGTCGCCACAGCGGTAGGCGGTTTTTACCGTCAATGTCATAATGAGGGCCTATGTTACAAAATGTGGTATTTGAGTCTCGTCTGTGGTCTGTTCCCGCTTCTCTCACCAGAGGTAAATTCTGCTAAGAAATTAACATGCACACAGTTAGCTATTTGTTGATAACAGCATGCTCTGCTGCTGTTCAAAGAAGCATCTCAGGGAGCAAGGAAAATCTGTGACATGCAAGTTGCCTTGGGTCATTTGAGTTTGTTTTACATTGCTTGGCTATGCCCATGGGATTCTCTGGCTTAACTTTGCATGAGTGGCTCATACTGGAAGCATCCATCCCAGAAAAGTGTTTACAGGTAGATGATGCTTCTACTACTTTGATGACAAAGATGGTTTGTTAGCGATAGCAGGCACACTTTTTTTCTGTTGGAAATGTGTTAATTTGTGCATGAGTCACTAGAAATTACAGAAATGAGGTCGACTTAAAAGAGATTAGTTTTATTTGTTTCTTTTCTTATGAAGGCGAAAGAGAAATGGAACACGTTTCTTGTTTTTAAGACGTAATTTTCTGTGTACACACTGCACCTTAGTTATTTGTCTCTGTTGGCACATTGCTAATTAAATAAACTCAGAATTAAGGTGGGTGTAAGTAGCAGAGAGCTGCTGGTTAGTCCACTCTCCACCTCTATTCTTCAGATCGGTCCTCTTCCACATCCTGTATACATAAGAGAAGGCCTTTTGTGGTCCAGTTGTTTAATGTGCCGATCGGCACAGTACTAGAGGCAGCAGCTCTGCGTCCACACACTAACTGATGATGGCCTGTATTCCTATAGTAGCCAAAAAAAAATCAGTTGGAAACCTGTCAATTCATTCTTCAAGTTAGCTTGTCTGATGAGGGGTGATACCTCGAAACCGGTTCCAGGATGCTTGTTTCCGGTTCAGGGAGGATCTGACCTGGCAGTTCGGGAGAAACTGTTCCCATGGCGGCAGGGTTAAGATTGTTTCGCATATGGCTGGGCCCAAACTGGGGTGGTGTGGTGGACAGAAAAACAGTGGCTGAAGCCCAGATCTTTGTGACTGGGGGTGAATGTTTGCATTGTATTGTTTTACACATAACAGTATATACATTAACAACAACCTGTTGTCAATTCATTCTTGAATCACTGGAAATTACACATTAGAGGATTAAGGATATCAGTTGTATCTGTTTCCTGTTTTATAAAAGGGACAAGGGAATTTACAAGTTGTTTTTAGAAAGGAAATAGAAAGCGTGTCTTATTGTTACCCTGCAATTCTTCAGCTGTGGAAACCTTCCTATGCACACTGCACTTTAGTTGTTTGTCCCTATTGGCACAATGCTTAATAAATCAAATCAGAACTAAAGATTGTTGTAAGTAAGGGTGACCTGCTGTTGCTATGCACTCTTTATGGGCAGATTTCCTTAGGCTTTGCTTCACCCTTCCGCCATGCAAGCAGAGACAGGGAAATGCAAAGGCTTATTTTTGATCCGCAAAGCAACACAAGGCCTAATTTGCATGGCCTTGCATGTCTTTGTCAATCAATGTAACATATTCCAGCAGCTTCCAAGGCTTTGAGCTACAGTTCTTAGTGGTGAGTGTTCCACGGGTGGAGGATGGGCATTCTCATGCACCCACCTATGGATTTCACCAAATTCCAAATTTACCAAGGTTTGTAAATTTGGAATTGCATGAAACTGGTACGGCTACCACAGTGAGGTGAAACAAGGAGAAACATCTTTATGTCTCATGGTTATTTCCTCTTGATGTGTTATATATTATGCATCACAAATAGAAAGAGGAAAATGCCCCTTTGGATTGTTTTTGTGCTGAAAAGTATCAATTCCTGCACAAAAAACAATTCTGCCCATATTGCAAGATTGTCTCTCTTGGCACTAGGCAACCACATGCCAGCGCAGGGAGGCAGCTAAAGTGTGCCATATCCTTGGCAGTTCAGGCTGGACTGTTCCCATGGGAAACAGGGTCAACGCTGTTTTGCATATGGCTAGGTCCAAACTGGGGTGGTGTGATGGGCAAAAAAAAAGATGGATGAAGCCCTGATGGGGGTGAATTTTTATATTGTTCAACATTCTGTCCATAATATGTTCATTTTAGTACCTGTTGGAGTACTTGAGAAAGTAGTCTGGTCAGGTCTTTATTGAATCCATTTAATATAAAAGTTCCCAATCAAAAATAGTCACCTTAGAATCACAAACACATACTTGGTGGATTGTGCTAAAAAAAGCTCAAAGAGCGCTTAAGAGATTCCCTTATGAACAATGAAGTTCTATATAAACAGGATTTCAATTTGTATACATTTGAATGACATTTTGTAAATCAGACAAAATAGTTACTATACTGGAAAAATCTTACCAGCAGAAAAGTCCTACCAGGCTCAGCCACTCTGTGAAACTTTTTCAATATTCATTCAAGTAAAGATAGAAAAAGTTATCTCCAATTAAAAAATTTTGAGACGAAGGATAAGAATGTACTCAGTCCAATTAAACATTTTTGAGACAAGGATAAGAATGTACTCAGTCATGGAATATGGCCTCTGCAGTGTTAGACTTAGATTTAATTAATGTATCCTAATATAGTCCACTCAGTGATGCTGACAATTAAATCTGGCTCGCCACTGAGCCCCAGCACTGCTCCCTCTTAGGCAGCTCGCACCAGTAATAATGGATCTGTGTAATCAATCAAATGCCTCTGACATCTCCACAGTTATGGAAATTATCCCAAATACTTTCTATTTAAAAAACCACCGATCCTGAGAAATTGTCTAACGATAGGCCCATTTAACTTTTCCTGCAAAAACCTAGCAGCTTAATGATTTTACTTATTTGTACTTCACACTTTGTTTTGTACTTGCAGAGTTGTACCTGTACCTCTTCTTTTTAAATTAGCTTTCTTTGCTTTTTGTTTTAAAAATGTGTTTCCTCACATGCTGTTAGACACGCTGGGAACCACTCCCATTGGCTGAGGGGCAAACCAATTAGGGCCAGTGAGGATTGAGTCAGTTAGAGTTCCAGGCCCTTTGTTAAGATGGTGGCAGTGCTGTCACGCAGCACCTAGCAGCCGAGTGATGTTTCTTATTGCACTTCACACTTTAGTTTGTACTTGCAGATTTTTACCTGTACCTCTTGTTTTAAAATTGTCCTTTTTCGCTTTTTATTTAAAATTGCCGTTCTTTATGTGCTGTTAGACGCGCTGTAAACATCTGTTGGCTAAGGGATAAACCAAACTAGGGCCAGAGAGGGTGGAGTCAGTTAGAGCTCCGGGCTCTTTACTAAGATTGTGGCAGCACGGTCACACTGATGGAGCGCTGGCAGTATACCAAAGACAAGCCCGTCTTCGCCTGTCTGTGGCCGGCAGGAGCGAGGGGCCAGGCACTATGTCCACTTTTTTATGTATTCCTCCAATGATCTTAGAACCTTACGTGTCAATTCTCATCTCCTGGAAGAATCCCTGATACAAAAATTGGACAAGTTAGGTATTTTAAATTGTAGTCCATTATGCTCCTTACCGCCAGAAAGTCAGGTGATTGGGCCTACCATGGTGGAAAATGCTGCCTGCCCAGTGCTAAAATCCACTAATCTTATTTTCCTCTCAGATTCCAGAACTTTCTATCACCGAAATGTGAGGAAAAAGTGTTTTTTTGCCAAATTTTGTGGCTTGCAAAAGATTCTGGGTAACATAACCTGGTGAGAGCCCCACAAGTCACCCATCCTGGATTTCCATAGGTGTCTAGTTTTAAAAAATACACAGGTTTGGAAGGTTTCCCTAGGTGCTGGCTGAGCGAGAGGCCAAAATCCACAGCTAGGCACTTTCCAAAAATCACTTCAGATTTCAATGTAAAAATGTGATGTGTCCATGTTGCGTTTCCTGACGCGGGGATTAAGCCTACCCACACAAGTGAGGTACCATTTTTATAGGGAGACTTGGGAGAACACAGAATAGAAGAACAAGTGTTTTTGTCTCTTGTCTTTCTCTACATTTTTTCCTTCCAAATGTAAGACAGTGTGCAAAAAAGATGTCTGTTTGAGAAATACCCTGTAATTCACATGCTAGTATGGGGACCCCGGAATTCAGAGATGTGCAATTAACAACAACTTCTCAACACCTTATATTGTGCCCATTTTGGAAATTCAAAGGTTTCCTTGATACCTATTTTTCACTCTTTATAGTTCACAAAATGAATTGATTTATACCCGGTATACCATTGCACGGTGCAGCTCCTTTATTGGCTCTGGGTACCTAGGGTTCTTGATGAACCTACAAGCCCTTTATATCCCCGCAACCAGAAGAGTCCAGCAGACGTAACGGTATATCGCCATAGCTGGAAAAAGTTATAGAAGAAAACGTGGGCAGAAATGGCTCTTTTTCACATCAATATTTTTCTATTTTAGCTGTGACTTTCTGTAGAAAAACCTTGAAGGATCTACACAAATGACCCTTTGCTGAATTCAGAATTGTGTCTACTTTTCAGAACTTTTTAGCTGTCCAGGATCCAGCATTGGATTCACATCCCTTTCTGTCACTAACTGGAAGGAGGCTGAAAGCACAAAAAATAGTATAAATGGGGTATGTCCCAGTAAAATGCCAAAATTGTGTTGAAAAATTGGGTTTTCTGATTCAAATCTACCTGTTCTGAAAGCTGGGAAGATGGTGATTTTAGCACCACAAACCATTTGTTGATGCCATTTCAAGGAAAAAAAACACAAGCTTTCTTCTGCAGCCCTTTTTTTCCCATTTAAAAAAACAAAAATGTGCAGTATTTTGGCTAATTTCTTGGTCTCCTCCAGGGGATCCCACAATCACTGGGTACCTCAAGAATCCCTAGGATGTTGGAAAAAAAGGACATAAATTTGGCATGGGTAGCTTATGTAGACAACAAGTTATGAGGGCCTATTTGGGAACTGCCCCAAATAGCCAGAAAAAGGCCTGGCACCTGAGGGGGAAATGGTCTGGCAGCGAATGGGTTAAAATGGCGTATTTGGCCCACTGGCGAAATAAGATCACTTTAAACTGCCCTATAGGCCCTCACAGTAGTTATCCTGCACACATGCAACACCTAAAACAAGATTCACTGATCATACTGAGTACACCAAAATATATATTGCAGACGTGGGCTGAACTCGCGGAGTTACATTAAAACCTAACAGAGAATCCATGGAGTTTCACCACTGCTATAGCAGGTGTATTAATAAAAAAAATTATGAATGCGTATTGATGTACTTTGAGTAATAAGTTTATGTAGAAAATAAAATAACGTAGGAAAATAATGCACGCATTTGTAAATGTGATTACGAAGAGTGGCCACCAATGTTAACAAAATGTACTAATCAATTACTTACTACTTGAAATGTTGAATATATGTTAGACTATTGCAGTAATATGTCATATTAAGAGTTATGCAATAAGCTTTAGCTTTATTGATGGTAGGCCTTAACTTAGCAAGTGTCATGGCCTACTTGCCAGGCCTCATGTACAAGATGTATTTCTTAGCATTTAATAAAATAGCTGACAAAGAAAGTTAAACTGTGAATTTCTATTGTATTGATGAAATGTGCTCATAACAGAAGTTTCTCATGAGGACCGACTGCTAGAAGATGATGTTCCAACTAATGCAACATTTTCTATGTAATGTGTGTGGGATTGACTTTCCCAGGACAAGAACAATGAAGATACTGACTAGAGTAGAAGCTGAAACAATATTGTTACCTTACAAGTCAGATGGTGAGGACATTGCAAGACAAACCAATCAACGACATGGGAACGGAGTAATATTAGAATTCATAGATTTGGGATTTTATTTTTATTGGACAAAGTGTGAACATAGTATTAACTGACGAATAGGGATTTGGGGGCTAGTTTTAGCAGTTTTGACTTAACGGGAAGGAGGCATTTTTCGACAGACATTCTGCCCTTACATTTTGCCCATCTTGCGTCTTGACCAGAGGCATGCTTAATTTGAATGCTTAGAGACTTTGCATTTTCTGAACTTTGATGCTGAATCCTGATGCCTTGGTGATCGACTGAGGTCCTGAGGATGAAGACTGATTCTGCTTTGCTGATCCATGCTGAGGATAGGTATAACATAAACTGTGATTATTATACATATTTTCTTTTTCTTTCTAGGTACCAACTGCGCTGTTTTGTCTATGGCTCTATCATAGTTAGATGAGTTTCCAAATTTGTGTTACTAAATTGTTTTGCATGAAGCCCAACATGCTGATGCTAATCTCATTTTAGTTAAGGATCCTCATTAATGAATTATGATAATAGGGACTAATGTTTGATGAATTTCTCTGCCAAACTTCATGTAAATAATTACATTGACACAGTTGACTTTGCTACTGATTTGCACCATAACCTTAGAATGTGTTGTAGTCCAACCTTTGAATAGATCACGTCTCTTCTGCCATTTTGGACAACCAGTATTGTTTCTGCATTTGTTTCATTTGATTTTGAGATTAATCTACATGACCTTAGCATTGTTAATATAGCTAAATAAATATTCTAACTTTTACGAAAAGGTGTGGTTATTCATGACTGAAAGGTCATGGTGCATGACAATTACTGACTCCATTGATTATTGATGTTATTGTTTGCTAATGATTTTTTGATTATTGTGTATTGATTATTGATTATGTACTGGAGCTATGGTAAGAACATCTTAATTCGTGTCCCCTTGTAAGTTTACTTATGAAGGTCAGACGCGCTAGCAGAGATGGTAGCAGACTGATGGTTCATCTCCTTAAGAGCTTACCATAGACATCCGGTACAGAGTGACAGGTGTTCCCAGAGATAGTAGCAGCTTTACGAGTTGGTCCTTTGAGAGTTCATTATTATGGAGATTTGGATTTTGTTTTTCATTGATGCTAATTGGAGAGAAAATTTAGATTTTCCTAGCCTTGGTGTCAGAAAGGCTAGATTTGTTTAGAGACAAGGAGGCGAGTATTATCCTTTTCTTTTCATGCTTTATTTTAACAGCAGCCAAGAACTACAAATCCCAGAATCCCTGGGAAAAAACTACAAAACTGCATCACAATGGGGCCAACCAATCACACAACGAGCCCCATAATAACTATCTTCACTGAGAGCACCAAGCCCTCTTTTCTTGTGAATGTCAGTCAATGGAGTAATTCGAAAAAAGCCATAATAAACCATAGAGAGTCAAAAATGCAGAGAGGATGTCTTTGCAGAAAGCCTTAAGGAAAGGATAATCCCCTGTAGATCCTGATGATTCATGAGAAGGTCCAGAACGAGGAGCCGATGGAAGGTGGTCAGCCAGAAGCTGAATTGCTGGTTGCGGTTGAGGCAACTAGAAACAAAGAACAGGGAGGGTTAAATGAGGAGGGATAATACTCGACTCCTTGTCTTTAATAAAATCTAGTCTTTCTGACACATAGGGTGGGAAAATCTAAATTTTATTACATGACAGGAGGCTTGTATTATGCTTGTTCAAAGCAATGAAATAACCATTTGCAAAGGATGATCAACAGATTTACAATAGAAGGTTCTAAACGTACTAACGTTAGACCAATCTGCAGATCTAAGGATATCATGAGAACTAGCACCAGACCAAAAGGCACAAGAAGCCGCAGCTCCTCTAACGGAATGGGCACCATAAATATTGGTAGGGACACCAGCCAAAGACATCAGCCACTTAACCCAACGAGCCAAAGTGGGAGATGAGACAGGTTTGTGGGGCTTCTGAAAGGAAATCAGCAACTGAGGTGAGGAAGGAACCCTGAGATCTGCAGTTCATGAAACGTGAGTTTTCAAGCAATTAGCAACACACAATTTGGGTTGAGAGGGAAAAAAGGGGTAAATGACAGAAGACAAATTAGTCTTGGTATGTCTAGATACATTGAAACACACACCTAAGGCATAAAAATGGGAAGGAGGAAACACCCAGAGCCTTTACATCTGAAACACATTTTATAGAAACAAGACAGAGGAGCATAGTGAGCTTAGCAGACAAATATTTCAACAATAGATCAGGATTATTGGGCCAAGAAATAAGAAGACGAAGGACGGAGTTCACATCTCACATAGAATTGTATTTGGGGGCTGGAGGTTTGGAAAAACGTACTGCTTTTAGAAGACGACACACTAAAGGGTGTTCTCCTACTGGTCTACCATCCACCATGACATGTTCTGAAGAGATCGCAGACCTATAGATATTGACGGTACGGTAAGCTTTGCCTTGAGAAGCTAGGGAAGCTAGGAAATTTACCACTAAGGTAACGTCAGCTGAAATGGGATTGGAGTCCCTGTCCACACACCAGCTACACCATACTGACCAGGCGGAACGGTAGACCCTTGAAGTACCTGGAGCCCAGGATTGTTGGATGAATTGGACAGCCTGTTCCGAAATTCCTAGGGGTTCTCCAGGAAGCCCCGAACTTCTCCAAGCTATGAGAAACAGGGAACCTTGTAATATGAGATTGTGGGGAAGACCCTGGGGATTCAAAAGAAGATCGGGGAAAGGAGGGATAAGAACTGGAAGATCTGACGAGAGTTCTAAGAGGGTCGGATACCAAGGTTGAGACTGCCAGAGTGGGGTGACTAGAACTAGAGAAGAACATTGTCAGCGAACGTGTGCCAGGACCCGAGCAATAAAGAGGAAGGGGGAAAGGCGTACAGAAGGGAAGAAGGCCACGTTTGAAGAAAAGCTTTGGCAGCCAAGGCCAAAGAATCTTGTCTCCAACCGAAGAAGTTCAGAAGTTGGGAGTTGAGCCTTGAGGCAAAAAGGACGATGGACATTGTACCGAAGATAGAAGAAAGTCGATTGACTATGGAAGGGTGAAGCCGCCAATCGCTTGAAAACTGGGAGTGTCTTGAGAACCAATTGGCCACCACATTGAGATTACCTGGAGATATTCTGCCCTGACTGAAATGTTTTTATGAAGACAAAACTCCCAAAGACTCTTGGCCAAGAGAGCCAAAGGTTTGGATCTTGTGCTGCCCAGGTGATTTATGTAAGTTACAGCAGATAAATTGTCCATTCTGAGAAGAATGAAGCATTTTACTATGTCTTTTGTAAAGGACTGGTTGGCAAAGGAACCTGCAAGCATCTCTAAACAGTTTATGTGCATTGACGACTCCTGAACGGACCATGGTCCCCCAGTCGAGTGTGGACCACATCTTGCGCCCCAACCTGTCAGACTTGCATCTGACTCTAAGACAAGATCAGGGGCGGCAGAGAAAATTGTTCTCCTGTCCCAGGCATCTAAATGACTCATCCACCATGTGAGTTCTTCCCTGGACTCTGAATCTAGGACAACCTGATCTGAATATGGCAGACCTTGTTGAAGATGACGGCTCTTGAGCCTCTGGAGGGCTCTGTAATGAAGAGGGCCTGGGAAAATGACCTGGATGGAAGAAGAAAGGAGGCCGTTGAGACGAGCCAGTGCTCTGAGGGAAGAACAAGGGAGAGACAAGGCATGACAAATTTCTTTCTTTATTAAGGAGACTTTGTATTGAGGAAGCTGGAGGATTGACTTGATAGTGTTGACTAGGAACCCCAGAAACTCGAGAGTTTGTGAAGGAATTAGAGCTGACTTTTGGAGATTTATAAGGAAGCCCAGTCGAGAAAGAATGTCTTGACAAAAATTTAGTTGCGTTACAAGGGAAGACTTGTCCTGAGCCATAATAAGGAAGTCGTCGAGATAGACGATAAATCTTATCCCCTGAGCCCTGAGGAAGGCTACCACAGGTTTGAATATCTTGGTGAAATAGCAAGGGGCGGAGGAAAGACCGAAGAGAAGAGTTTTGAATTGAAAGAAAGTATTCTTCCACTGGAATTCAAGACATTTTCTGAAAAAGGGATGGACAGGCACTGAGAGATAGGCGTCCTGAAGATCTATGCAAACTAACCAGTCGTTGTGAAGGAGGAGATCCCTGAGATGGAGGTTAGTTTCCATTTTGAAATGGTGATAACCCACCAAATTGTTGAACTCCTTTAAGTTTGTGACAGGGCGATGTTTTTTGTTCTTCTTTTGAACCAAAAAGATGTTGCTGAGAAAACCTGAAGGGTCGGGAACCACTTCCTCGATACCCTGTTTTGATAGTAAAGCTTGTATCTCGTCCTGAATGAGGCGAGACTGATTGCGAGAAAAAAAGGAGAGGACGAGGAAGAAAGGGCTGACAAGGGGTTTGATAAAGATCTATGCAATAACCTTGGACGGTCTGAATTACCCAAGGGTCGGAAGTTATTGGCAACCAAACGTTTAAACACAAAGCTAGTCTGCCTCCTACTGGAGGAAGGCCAGAACTGAAAGTTCTTACCTGCAAGTTGTTCTCCTTTGGATCTGTAACCCCTGTTGCGGCCGCTGCAGAACCTGCAGGGATAGAATTGGGGTTTGTATCCTTGGTAGACGTCAAGTTGGTTGGTTTGGGAGTAGGAGCCTCTGTTGAGGGATTGCCCTTTTGCTGAGAAGCGGCCTGCAAAACAACTCCTTCCTTTACCGGCCCTTCCAAAAACCTGATTGGAAAAAATTATTTCATAGAGGAATGGGCTTTATCCAAGGAATTGAAGGTAGAGACGTACTTACTCATCTCTTTTATAAAAGCGTCTCCAAAAAGAAGACCATCAGCATTAAGACCTTCCTCTTTGGAAGCAAGAGAGCTGAGCTTAGGATCAATCCTGAGGAGAAGGCTTTTGCGACGTTCTTGTGAAATGTAGGAGTTGACATTGCCCAGCATACAAATCGCCCGTAGAGCCCAGTTGGAAAGGATATCCGGATCCACTTGTGAGCCTTCTATTTTAGCTTCCTCAGCAAGATCAAAAATCCTGGTGAGGGGACCCACCAGGTCTAAAAGTCTGTCCTGACAATTTGACCAGGCCCGGTCAACTCCTTTTTTAGGGTCCTCTCCAAATTTTGTAAAGAAGAGTAACATATTGGGGTCAATGGCGGGGGTGTCTGTAACCTTACAAGGAAGGGAGGGTCTGGGACATTCAGACTTTAATTTGTTTCTGGATGACTTGTCAAGAGGATGGTGGAGATAGAAGGAAACAGAGTCCGAAACATGGTCGGAGGGAAACCACTCTGAGGAATTGGGATGATGGATGGAAGTAGGGTCAAACATGGGGTCACCATCAGGATCAACAAGATCTTCGGGAACTAAGTGAGGGGAATTATCATGAGGAGACCCATCATAAAAGTCATCATTTAGTGTGTCTTGTAAGACATCTTCCCCATCACTGTCCGTTTCCCGTAAATGAAGAATATTAAGAGGGGAGGAAGGGAGCACCGAAAATTCTCCTCTCGGGTTGGAGTCTCAAATTAGTTAGAAATGCCCTTTGAAAGCTCATGTGAATGAGACACACGTTTCTTACCTCTCAAAAGAGGATTAGCCTTAGGTGTGTGAAGCATTTTAGAAATGGAGGCTTCCAAATTTTGGGAAATGTCCAACATAGACACTGAAACAGCGTTTTGGACCGAATCCTTGATAAAAGGATTTCAAATTATCCTTAATGGATTGGGTTTGATCCTCCTCTAACATAATGGGGGGAAAACATTTTGAATATGAGAAGAAAAAATGGGTAAAACGAATGTAAGGGTAGAGAAACAGGCTACAATCCTGTTAAACTTAAGGAATCAGTGAGGAACGGGTTAAAATGCTGAGTGACTGCCTGGAAAGGCTGGCTGGGGGTGTGTAGAGGGCGTGCCACTAACCTGTGATGGAGGGAAAAAACCCTCGCTGAAGCGAAGCGGAGGGTAAAAACGCTTGGAATGCAGCCCAGCGTGTGACAGAGCGTAAAGGAACACGCGGAGGGTAAACACGCTCGAAAAGCAGTCGAGCGTGTGACTGAATGGGAGATAACACACTTGAAACAAGCTGAGCGTGTATATAGGAAACGAGGTGAGAGGAACTCAGGCACGGCTGTTAAAACGTTGATTAGAACATTCTGACAGCCGGCATAATCGCGCGAAAAGCGCAAATGAGGAAATGCGAGCGCACCTAAGAGAAAACAGAAAACGCGATAAACCACAAATACATGTAAAATATATATAAAAACAAGTACTACACAGATAAATGTCGGTAATAACAGTATCAAATAGAAATATATAACTGGCGAGCAGGGTACTTATCTTGACTGCGAGCAGCAAGAAAAGAGGGCTTGGTGCGCTCAGTCAAGATAGTTATTATGGTGCTCGTTGTGTGATTGGTTGGTTCCATTGTGATGCAATTTTGTAGTTTTTTCTAAGGAATTCTGGGATTTGTAGTTCTTGGCTGCTGTTTAAATAAAGCATGAAAAGAAAAGCATAATACGAGCCTCCTGTCTTGTAATAAAATTATGTTCCCTTAAGTCCAGAAATGACTTTCCCAGATCCTGGATCCTGCTAATGGTTGTTTGATGGTGTTCTCTGCATTCTAGTGACAGGGTGATTAAAGTAAGTTGTGCTTGCACTGGTTGTGCAAATCGAAGGTGAATTGTGAGGTTTGTGAGGGTTTTAGGGAGTTTGCGTACTCCAAATGAAGTTGTAGAAGAGTGTGCATACTCCGCATTGTGAGAGTAGGGAAGTCGTCGAACTTCATATGTGTGAGGCACTTTGTGCTAAAAAATTGTCCACATGGTTGTTGATGTACGGACCCTGCGTGGTTTAAGACTCCGGAGTATATTAAAAAGTGTATGAGACACTTGGTTATATTGTAATCTGTTTGGTTTAGTAGGTTTATCAGGCATGGTCGTCAATTCAGTGTGTGATTAAAGTGAGTGAAAGAAAATTTAGACTGAGATTTGGCGAATCCTATGTGCACCAGGACAGACCCATTGATCCGTTGAGAGTAAGATTTATGGGTCGAATTGTGGTTGCGAATCTGGGAGACTGAGAAAGAAGGAGTAGCTATAAGTGCAGGAAGAGCTATCAGTGAAGAATCTGTAAGGTTTCCGAAGCGTTTGTGTTACTTTTCCTGTAGTAATCTAGCAGATTTGCTTTTGGTTTTTGATTAGTGCTTGCAATGTTTTACATTAGTTTGTGTCAATCAGAGTTTGGAATACGAGCCGCAAGACTTTGTTAACCGCAGTACGTGTGAGTGTGACGTTATTAGAGCCGTGCTAGGATAGGTCAGTTAGTGAGAAGGGTCACGCATGGATTGGCAGCCGTCCATAAGAGGCAATTGGTTGAGAATGTAGGTGAAAGGAATCTTGGGATTAAAAGTCACTTCCTGATTTAATTTTGAATCGCAAAAAGGTCAAAAAGATTACATTTTTCAAAGCTTTAAAAAGTGCCCTGGGGGAGATACGTATATTATAATGAGTGTAGGCGAGTGTACACCGCCAGAAGGAACACCAGCTTACAGTGTAATGGATGGAAGAGAAAGGTGTTGCACCACGTCTTTGGCTAAAGCAATGGTGAAAATTGACAGAAAAGGCCGGGAGCTTGGCGTTTCCTACAAATGGAACATTCAATTTGAGGGTCTTGGAGCATTTACGGATGGTGCTATATGAATCGAAGCCCCTTTCGAGACCAGCACAGTTTGAGGCATTAGCGATTTGGAAGTTAGTAGCCAGACAGCAAAAACAACAGAAGTTTGAGAGAAGGAGGAGAAAGGCAGAAAAGACTTTAGCGGAGGCTAGATCTGACTGTGTTCCGAGAGTTTGGAGGATGGAGACTTTGAACGGAATTAAGTTGTTTCCGGCAATTACGCAGGAGAATGAGAAGGAAGGAAAGAGAGCTACTAGGAAAACTAATAAAACTCTGTCCAGAGTAAGGAGGCTAGAAAGTTTTCAAACGGAGAGGAGGACTCGGACTGTGATGAGTTTATTACGCAGTTCTTGAGGGATCGACCACCACCATATACAGTACATGAGAGTGGTCCAAGTACTAGTGGTAATTTGACAGCCCGACACAGGGTAATGGAGCAGTGAGTCCGGTGCAGGTTAATGCTAACTTGACACAGAATGCGGTGCAGAGTGGTCCTAATGTGCTAACTACTCATGTAGTGCAGACCCAGATGCAGCCACCACAGGTTCAGAGAATTTATCCTGAGGTGCCCATTATGGAAATGACTTCGAACTGAGTGGTGCCAACCGAATAGGTCTTACCTAGACCGATATTGGTTCAGACTCAGCCAAATCCGATTTTACTGCCCCAAATGCATCCGCAGGTAATGCCAAGATTTACTCCAATGACAGGGACACAGTCAGATATGACTCTGATGATGAATCTGAATATGTGAGTTACTCTTCCACAGAGTATAAATGACAGAGCAGCCCCAGATGCCATATCGCTACCTATTACTGTTGGTCCAGCTGTACCATTATTTGCACAGAAGAAGCTGACTGTAGGTGAACAGGGAACAATATCCCAGAACCTACTGAGAGGAGGACATAATGAAAATGCTTGAGTAGTCTCTCCTGTGGGACAGACTTTTGACAGATCAAGATCAGTGCTAGAACTTAGTCCATTTGTAGCACTTCCAGATACCATGGTAGGGTCAAACGCTAGTCTGAGTCTAAAATTATTGACACCGCAGACTCCGAATGCAGTTGCACAGCAGGGGCCACCAGTCCAAGCAAGTAACATTTGGTTGCAAGGATTGACAGCTCAGCAGAATTATACTAGGCATGGAAGCGGGTTAACTCATCAAGGGAACTATGGGGGTGAATAGATTACAGTCCTACGCAGAGGCAGAATTGAGATATTTGTGCCCAAAGATTATGAGAGAAGTGAGCAATGTACATCCGCGATTAGCAGACTTAGCAGAGAAGTATGGCATAGAAATAGAGAAAACGAAACTTTTGAAAAGGAGTTACAGAGTAGATTTTGAGGCTAAAGGTTTTGAACACATGAGATCTGCTTGAATGAAAGCACACCTTAAAGAATTGCTCCAGAGTGCTCAGACCTGGGTAGCATTAGACAAATGGGAAGGCAGATGGGTAAAGAAAAGAGACAACAGAAAGAGGGATTATTTGGATCTGACTGAAAAGGTGCAGCAGGATAAAGATCCAGTAAACATTTTACCAATGAGAGAGATTCCAGGGGGAATTTTGTTCACGTCCCTTGGAGCAGAAGTGATATTCTGTAATTTACAAATGATTATCCAAAATTGAGAGAAAAGCCAGTAGATTGGTATCAGCAGACAGATATGTTTGTGAAACTTGCGAAGTGTTTGTGGGAGGACTTGAACACATTACTAGAGATAGTGGTTCCAGCTGATCTGCGGATTGAGTGCAAGAGGAGTGTAGATTGGCCAACAAGTGAACTGGAGAGAGACAAGAATACAGATGCATCGTCTCCTGAGGTAATGAAATATTACTATAAGGTGGATGAGTTTTTGAAAATGAGAATTTTGTCCAAGAATATTGATTGGCAGAGGATTGACAGGACAGCCCAGGAAGCAAAGGAGTCAATACATGCATACTATGAGAGACTGTTGCAGGCATTCAAGCATTACAGTGGTACAGAGTCAATTGAGGTGAAAAACATGCTTCATTTTGTGCTCAGATTAGTAGAAGAATTGAGACCTGAAATTAGCCAGATGATTGAGTCTTTTGATTTTTTGGCAAGCAAAGCCAATTGATGAGGTGTTGCAGTATGCAAAATACTCTAGTGATGAGATTGAGTTGAAGCAGAAAAAGTTGAAAGAGAAGGTGATGGTGATGCAGATTAAAGTTGCTAAAACAGGAGAGCAAGGGAATTTTTCACAGCAGTTGCCACAGTAGCAGCAGGGAAACATGATGTTTCAGCCACAGATGAGAGGTAGAGGTCGTGGAGGCAATATGAATCGTGGACCAATACTGTAGTGGTTCAAAATGATGTGCAGGGAATGAAGAAGTTATTGCCATGTCACATTTGCAGAGCCGTTGGACATTGGAAACGGGAGTGTCCAATAATGGTGTGGGAAGGTGTCATTCAGCCGAGTAATGACATCAATTAATTCCAGAATATGAGAGAACCGAGAGTGAGAGGTCCTAATCCGAATTTTCAGAATAATGTGAATCAAGTGCTAAATTTTCAGCCCATGCAGCAGGTTCAAATGCCCTGTGCACAAGTGTCACAGTTGCAGCCAATGCAACAGCATGTTCCCATGGTACCTAGACAGCAAATTCAAATTCCTCAAGCCCAGATGGAACAGCAACAGATTAAGCTTTCTCAGCAGGTCACAGACATAACAGAAATAGTAACGCAGTGCACCAATTCCCGTTACACAGTGAGAATGCTATAAAGTATGAAAGACGAGTGATAGCTCAGATGAGGAGCCAAGTCTGCTTGCGACCTCCTTAGAAGTAGATCAAAGAGGACTCTATGTGAAGAGAAAGATTATGGGTCATAAGCATAAAGTTTCATTCTTGGTTGACACAGGAGCTACACGCTCTACAGTGAGAAGTGCAGAAGTTCCAAACTTGCCCCTTTCAGGTAGAACAGTTCAGGTTGTGGGAGTAGCAAACCAGTATTTAACAAACCCGATTACATATCCAGTTCAAGTTAAGATTGGCAGTTTCCAGGGATTGCATAAATTTGTAGTCTGTGATTCAAGTCCGGTATCCCCACTGGGAAGAGACTTGCTGTGTAAAACGAGGTGTTTGATTACTTATTCAAATGAGGGAATTGAGATCCAGACGAATAGTGATGACGAAGAGGACCAAGCCCCAGAAATAGAATATGAAAATACAAATGAGGAGTACCCTCTGATTGAATTCTTCCTGATGTTCATGGTGAAAAAGCTTCATCCTGATTTGCAGGTAACGGTTCAGGAAAAAGTGTGGGATCTGACAGGAAAGGAAGTAGATTTGATAAAGGGAGTTGAGCCAGCTAAAGTTACTGTGAAGCCGAATGCAGTTTTCCCTCAACTTCCACAGTACCATATGCCACAAGATGTCCTCATGAAAGTAACTCAGATAAATGCAGACTTTGTGAAGCAAGGGGTTCTGAAAAAAGTTTTGAGCAGTCCATGTAATTCACCAATAATGGATATGAAAAAGCCCTGTGGGAAGGTTTGAATTGTTCAGGGTTTGAGAAAAATAAATGAGATTGTGGTCAAATGTTGTCCAGTGGTTCCAAATCTAGCTGTGATAATGTTCCAGATTCCATATGATGCCGAGTGGTTCACTGTCATCGATTTGTCACAAGTATTCTTTTCTGTGCCTCTTCATCAGGATAGTCAATTTCTCTTTTGTTTCAAATTCCTGGATCGAGTTTATTGCTGGTGCAGAATTCCTCAAGGGGTTCCATAGTCACCTTCCATATTTAATCAGATCTTGAAAAATAATTTAGTCATTGGAATTACCTTTCCAATCGACCTTGGTGCAGTACATTGATGACTTACTGACTGAGTCCAAGACAAGGGTCGAGTGCAAGAATGATACGATTGCCCTGTTGAAACATTTAGGAAAGAATGGTCACAAGGGGCCAGATGTATCAAGGTTTTTTGCATTAGAAAACGGTGCGAATGCAAAAAGCCAGTTCAGAATGCATGAAAGACATTCTTAACGCAATTGTAAGGAATCGCAAAAATAGCGATTCCTTAAAATTGCGACCCTGTTTAGAGAGTCGCAAATTGCGACTCTCTAAATAAAAAATCGCAAATAAGGATTCCTTATTTACGATTTCTTAGCACATGTATAAAGCCATTCCTAAATGCGATTTGGGCATTTTGGAATCGCTATTTACCACTAGGTTGAATCTGGTGGTAACCATGTGCAAAATTTAAAAATGCATTTAAAATGCATTTTTAAAATGTACATGTAAAGCAAACATGCCCTTTTGGCAGGTGTGCACCTTACATGTCCCCCCAAAATGTTTTGGGGTGCAGTAGAGGGGGACTTAGGCCCCCAGTACCCTGGGGTTTTGCATTTCCAAAATTGTGATTTTTGGTTAAGAAATCGCAATTTTGGAAATGCAAAAAATGTGCAGATATGGGCCAACAGGCCCATAGGTGCGAATGGGGACAGATTCTGTATTTGCGATTCGGTAATAGCATTTGCGATTTTTAAGAAATCGCTATTACCGCATCGCAAAAGTCATACATACCTTTTTGCATTTCTGAAATATCGATTTCTTAAAAATCGCTATTTGAGAATCGCAAATCGGTTGTATGATACATCTGGCCCAAGGTGTCTCTGCTTAAATTGCAATACTGTCAGAAAGTGGTGAAGTTCTTGGGTCACCAGACTGATAGGGTTCAAGGAAGATATCCAGAGAAAGGATTACAACCATATTGCAGATAAAT
The DNA here is from genome assembly GCF_031143425.1 of Pleurodeles waltl. Taxonomy (NCBI): domain Eukaryota; kingdom Metazoa; phylum Chordata; class Amphibia; order Caudata; family Salamandridae; genus Pleurodeles; species Pleurodeles waltl. The sequence goes on from NC_090448.1 coordinate 1,132,343,957, forward strand.
CCCCCGACCACCCAGAGAGATGTCAGGATGCTTTTAGGGATGGTAGGCTATTGTAACCAATGGATTCCACATTTTTCAGTCATTTCAAGACCATTGCAGAAGTTGACTCATAAAGAAGTCACTGATCCCATGGTGTTAGACAAGGCTGAAATTAAAGCGTTCACTGACTTGAGAGAGAGTCTGTGCAGGGCTCCGGCATTGGGTATGCCTGACTACACAAAACCTTTCACATTGTTTTGTTATGAGCGTGATGCATGTTCTTTGTCTGTCTTGACACAGGTCCATGGAGGTGTAAACAGCCCCGTAGCATATTTTTCAGCTACTTTGGACCCAGTTGCAGCAGCCTTACTGAGTTGTTTGCATGCAGTTGCAGCAGTTGGTCAGAGCCTTACACAGTGTGAGGACATTGTGATGGGACATTCCCTGACTGCAAAGGTCCCTCACTCTATTGAGATTTTTATCACAAGGACCAAAACCCAATATTTGACTGGTGTAAGGTTGACTAGATGTGGAACAAGTATTTTCGGGTCACCAAATGTGTCATTGAAAAGATGTACAGTGCTGAACCCGGCAACCTTACTTCCGAGTGAAAATGCTGAAATTGAAAAGAAGGAAGATGTTGAGCATGATTTTCTTGAAGAAACTGATTTGTGCACAAAACCGAGACCTGACATTAGAGATACCCGATTGGAAGAAAATGACCAAATTATCTTTGTCAATGGTTCTTGTTTAAGAGACAATACAGGGACACTAATAGCAGGATATGCTGTGTGCACAATTACTGGTACCTTGGAAGATTTTTGGCTTCGAGGAGTGTATTCTACCCTAGTAGTGGAACTGGTAGCCCCTACTAGAGCGTGCCAATTTTTCGGCTCAGTTGAAAGTTAATATCTATAAGGATAGATAGTATAGATTTGGAATGGTCCATGATTTTGGCCCGTTGTGATCACAGAGAGGTTTTCTGATCTCTTCCGGTTCACCAGTGAGAAATGGTGAGAGAATTAAAGAATTGTTACATTCTATTCAAATGCCAGAAAAGATTGCTGTGGTGAAATTCAGTACACATCTGAAATCGCAGGACTTTGTGTCATTCAATCAATCAATCAATCAATCAAAACAATTTGTAGAGCCCACTACTCACCCGTGAGGGTCTCAAGGCGCTGGGGAGGAAATCAGGGGGGGGCAGGGAGGGCCACTGATCGAAAAAGCATGTCTTGAGGTTCTTTCTGAAGACCAGGAGGTCTTTGGTTTTGCGAAGGTCGGTGGGGAGGGAGTTCCAGGTTTTGGGGGCAAGGTAGGAGAAAGACCTGCCTCCTGTGGTGGTGCGTTGGATGCGGGGGACTGTGGCTAGGGCGAGGTCGGCTGATCGGAGGTTGCGTGTGGGAGTGTGGAAGTTAACTCTTTCGTTGAGATAGGTTGGGCCGGTGTTGTGGAGGGATTTGTGTGCGTGGATGAGGATCTTGAATGTGATTCTCTTGTCTATGGGGAGCCAGTGAAGGGATTTGAGGTGTGGTGAGATTCGTTCGTGGCGGGGAGGCCAAGGAGGAGTCGTGCGGCTGTGTTCTGGATTCTCTGGAGTTTGCGTTTGAGTTTGAGTGTGGTGCCGGCGTAGAGGGCGTTACCGTAGTCCAGTCTGCTGCTGATGAGTGCGTGGGTGACTGTCTTTCTGGTTTCTGGGGGAATCCATTTGAAGGAATTATTTTTGGGTGCGGAGTGTGTGGAAGCAGGAGGAGGTTAGAGCATTGATTTGCTGTGTCATGGAGAGGGAGGGTTCAAGGATGATGCTGAGGTTGCGTGCATGGTTGGTGGGGGCAGAAGATGATGATCTCGGTTTTCTTTGAGTTGAGCTTGAGGTGGTTAGTGGTCATCCAGTTGGCGGTGTCGAGGAGAGCGGCGTGTAGGTTGGTTTTGGCGGTGGTTGGGTTGCGGGTGAGGGAGAGGATGAGTTGGGAGTCATCTGCATAGGAGAGGATAGTGATTCTGTGTGGTCGAAGGATGTTGGTTAGGGGGATCAAGTAGATGTTGAAGAGTGTGGGGCTGAGGGAGGATCCTTGGGGGACTCTGCAGGTGATCTTAGTAGTGTTGGAGTGGAAGAGCGGAAGGCGGACTCTCTGGGTCCGGTCGGTGAGGAAGGAGGTGAGCCAGTCTAAGGCTTTGTGGCGAATTCCTATGATGTGGAGGCATGTGCGGAGTGTGTGGTGGAAGACGGTGTCAAAGGCTGCGGAGAGGTCTAGGAGGATGAGTGCGACAGTCTCGCCTTTGTCGACTTTGGTCCTGATGTCATCAGTGCATGCGATGAGGGCGGTTTCCGTGCTGTGGTTTTTGCGGAACCTGGATTGTGAGGGGTCAAAAGTGTTGTTTGCTTCGAGGAAGTGGTATAGGCGGGTGTTGACTAATTTCTTTGCAACCTTGGGGGGGAAGGGAGGAGGGAGATGGGGCGGTAGTTGGAGAGGATCTCCGGGTCGGCTTGATTTTCTTTAGGAGAGTGGTGATTTCCGCGTGCTTCCAGGGGTCTGGGTAGGTGGCGGAGTAGAAAGAGGAGTTGATTATGTTGTAGAGTATGGGGGCGATGGTTGGGCTAGCTTTGTTGTAGATGCGGTGTGGGCAGGGGTCGGAGGGGGAACCGGAGTGGATGGAGTTCATGGTTTTTTCGGTTTCTTCGTGTGTGGTGGGGGTCCATGTGGAGAGTGTGGTGGGGGGGTCATGAGTGGAGGTTGGGTTGGGTGAGTGAGGGGTGTGTGTGGTGGGTGTGTGTGATATGAAGCTGTTGTGGATGTCCAGGATTTTGTGGAGGCCGTGGTTGGAAAGGGCGTCACATAGGGGCTGTGTGGGGTCTGTGTTGCTGGCTTTGGGTTTGGCGAGTTCATTGATGATGGTGAAGAGTTCTTTGCTGTTTTGAGAGTTGTTGTCAAGGCGTGTCTTGTAGTGATCTCTTTTGGCGGTACGTATGAGTTTGTGATGGGTGCGAATGGTGGTTTGAGGGTGGAGAAGTTAGTTGTGGCAGGTTCTAGTCGCCATATTTTCTCAACTTTGCGGCATTTGCGCTTGGAGTCTTGGAGTTTAGGGGTGAACCAAGGGGCGTTCTTGATGTTGCGGGTGGCGATGTGTTTTCTGAGGGGGGCTAGTGTGTCTACGCAGGTAGTGATCTATTTGGAGAGGTTGTGTGCTCCTGTGTTGGGGTCATTGGCGTGGGGGGAGTTATGGGACAGTTGGGAGTTTAGACGTTCTGTGGGGATCTTGTCCCACATGCGGTAGGGTGTGGTGTGTTGATGGTAGTGTGTGTGGGGTTTGGTGAAGGAGAAGTGGATGCAGTGGTGGTCAGTCCAGAGGAGTTTGGTGGTGTGGGTGTAGGCTATGTGTTGGCTTGCGGTGAAAATTACGTTTAGCGTGTGTCCTGCTGAGTGGGTGGGTGCGGTGACCAGTTGTTTGAGTCTGAGGTTGGTGAGGTTGTCTATGAGGTAGGTAGTGTTGTGGTCTTGTGGGTTTTCTAAGTGAAAGTTGAAATCACTGAGGATGATGTAGTCTGTGAAGGTGAGGGCGTGCGAGCTGGTGCTGTCGGCGATGGTATCGCAGAAGGCGGGTTGTGGTCCGGGAAGTCTGTAGATTAGTGTACCTCTGAGGGTGGAGTTTTTGTTAATGTGGATGAGGAAGTGCATGTGTTCAGTGTTGTCGATAGTGTCTTGGGAGCTGGTGGTGACTTTGATGGTGTCTCTGTGTAGGATGGCTGTGAGGGCCTCAGGGGCAGTTTTTTAAACTGTGGTTTTGTTATACTAGTTGCGCCTTATCACTAATTTGTCTGGGGTACACCTGATTTTTGGTGTTTAGCTGTTTGACCCCCAAAAAAACATTCTATCAAATGGGACCAATGAACATTTTTGATGAGCTAAACCGATATGTACCAAGGAGGGTACTAACATGAGGTGTAGCCCTATTTTTAACTATTCCTCAATTTAAATGGTAAAGTAAAGTAAGTAGAACCTTCTTTGTCCTAGCTCCTAAGCTGTGGAACAGGTTCCCTTCTAAAATTAGGAGTGAAATAAACTATTGAAAGTTCATTAAGAATTTGAAAATATGTCTGTTCCATGATCATTATCATAGCTGTAAAAGTGTAGACAAATGCTGTGTTTTTGAGTTTCTACTGAAAATAAATTCTTCTCTTTATGCCACAAGCCAATAATGAATAACAGTTGCAGAAAATACACATTAAACAGTCACCACAAACACACACACAAACACACACTCACACACTTATCACAAAGTGGGAGATGAACACATGGTGAGTGAAAAGAAGGGTGACAGACAAGGATAGGCTGCCTGACTAAAGCCCTGAACTCAATAACAAGCAGTTGCAGACAAAATGTACCCCACATTTAGCATGAATTCAATGTGATTGAGAAGCCCATGAATCATCTCTAGCAGAGCAGCAGTGAGAATATACAAAATGTATGAAAATCTAGAAATAAATTCAAACCTCAAATAGTAAATATTCATAAGACAACAAATCTGGCAAAAACACAAGCATAGTGAGGTAATATATCTGCAGGCTTTCACCCCCCCAAAATGCCCACTGTCCTTACATTTTTGACCTTTACTCCTTATATTGATCTGCCATCCATGCTCTAATCCAGGCCCTCTTGCAACAAAAATTTAAATTGGAATGAATGCAAAAGAAATATTTTGCAAAGAGCTGACATAAACTTGATTTTCCCGAAAATGTTAGAGGTGGATGATGCAGCAGAGGCTGCAGAGAAAGGAGAGTGATTCTTTATCCTGATTAACTAAAATCCAAAATGACTAATGAGTCAATAAAGAGCAGCAAGGAGACTTTAGCAAAGGACCAGTACAGAAGAAGGAATTTGCTACTGAAAGTACAGTATCTGTCCTCTCAGGGCACTTCCCCTGTTGAGCCAACGTTTTTGAATTTGTGCTAAAAAGTTACTTAGCAATGCTTTTAAGCTCAAATTGACCTGAAAAGAATTTCACTCAATAATCAAAATCTGGTGATGTAAAAATGCCATAAACGTACACTCAGTTTAGCTGCTTTTCCTCTAAACGTTGCTTGTACCCTTCTGGCAATACTTTTCCTTCCAGAACAAACTCCTGATAGCATAACATTGATACGTTCACACCAAAAGCCAAATACGGAATGCCCAATGTTTCTCAAGATTGTGTCAGTCCAATAGAAATTACGCCCTTGCTTAATCTCTGCAGGGATCCTAAACCTGTGTATGTTAATCTGGACAATTTGACTGCTATCCCTCACGGTCTCCTCACATATCCTTTTTTCATTCTTATATATGTTTAGAAGATGCATTGCTCTTCCTGTTGCAATTGATTCACTAAGGGGATTTGTGCAATTAGGCACCTCTATCTGGGTGCTACTCTAAAGAGAATTGAATAGCTGGGCTCTTATTTACTTTCCAGATGCATTTACAACACAGAGGCATGCATCTTTGCTCACTGAATTTACGACATACATGTGGGTTGTTTGAACACATGCACACACCCCACAGTGTAAGTCTTGTTATTTATATCCTCACTTCACTGTTATTTTCTCCTTCAATGTCCAGGACTCATTCTGGTCTCCCAAAATGTCTACGTTTTCCAGCATTGTCTGAAATAATGACTGACTGTTTCTTAGAGATAGTCTGCCATCTGCTTTGTGGTCTACCTCTTGGCATTCCTAGAATTTTCAGCACTATCAGATTCCAATTCCCATTACTCAAAACTGAGTATGCAGAAGTTGTAGGAGACAAGAGATAATTGATTCAGCAAGTATCATCCTGATATGACATAGTAAAAGCATGGCTTTCCTGTCACCATGAGCAGAACATTGATCCTTTCTCGCACAGTTTATGAACCTCTGGCAAACTATCTCACAAAAGAGGGATGGGGCAGAGGTACAACATTTCAAGGAAAAAGATTCTCTATAAAAGGAAAACAAACTGACTTTTTCTCACCAGTGGAATCAGCAATACCTATGAGACTGAACATATTCAGAGTTTACTAATTTACTAGGCTGTCAGGAAGTGGAACTCGAACTAGAGCTTATCACTTAGAGAAACTCGAGCATATGAAAGATGTAGTCCAAATCCACCCTTGTTACGTTTCCTTCAGTGATGCAAGGTCTGTCATTCACCATGGAGTCCTAGTGCTGTCAGGACTGAGGGTGCATATGTACAGAGATCGTGCTGTATGATAGCATACACTATGATTTCCAAAAGGCAATGAACTCTTTCACATTCAGGAGAGACGCCAGCCATTCTTGGATTATTGAGTATAACATCCTTCATGGTGTCCTTTGCTAGGCAAAGATGTTGCTGCAGCCAGTACCTCCCAACATGGTTATCAGATGTCCATTGCCAAGAATTATTGCATCCTAAGGATTGCTTTGATTGACTTAGGAAATACAGAGAGGTATTCTGGAAGTCATGTGGTTGATAAACTTGCACTTTGAATTATTTTCTAGAACATTTACTGCAGCTCATTAAGATAGGTTTTGTTACATTTTATGAAGGAATACCTTCTGACAAAACTGGAAGGATTCTTAGATTGAACTATTTTGAATATGTATGTAACATGGAAGGTGTTAGCTTTCTAATAAACGTATAGACAAACTGCTAAGAAAAGAGCTAACATAATGTTAACAGTGTTACAGTTCTACACAAGATGTATAAACAATACCTCATCTTTCACAGGTGTGTATAGGGATGACATTTGAGGTAGATATTAAAAACATAGAGAGAAGTGTTAATGTACTATTTGAGGTACTCATTCCTGGGATGTTTAGGTTTCAGGAATTAACAGCTTCACATCAAAGTACAGAGAGTTGGTTACACAGAGTTATTTCTAGGTATACCCAGTCACAATTACAGTTAAGCTTTGAGTGTGTTAACAGTTTACTTAAAGATATCACTTGTCTGGTAGATATCCGTTCCTCGCTGCAGACTTATGTGAGCGATAGAAGTGGTGTAATACAGCAGTGGAATCCTGTGTCTTAATGTTCTCTCTTATCTTATTCCCTTTCTACTTGTGCCCCTCCTACTCCTATGTATGTGGTCACTGGTGGTGGTGGTGAAAGACAGGAAAGAGAATCAAACCCATTGGATCCTACTCACACAGGGCAGTGCATCCTGACACTTGGGTCAAATTCTTAAACCTATTTGCATGTGTAAGAATGACATTCAAGAGCAAATATCTTTTTTTATTGGTTGTTATTTAAAAAAAAAAACTAGGTTTTTATCTCATTCAAGGACTTACATAGATATTTTTATTTGAGTAAACCTACTCCTAGGGAGTGAATGGAGTGTATGTTCAAGCTAGGAATGCCTATAATTTTGTGAACACCTCCAAATGTAAATGTTTGTCGATATTCACAAACTCATTCATGGCCCCTTTCGACCCTGAAAAAGGTTGGAGAAAAGTCCTGTCAAGGGCAGGGGTAAAATCTTTTCCACAGCAAGGAAGACCTGTCCCAAAAAATAGTGGGGTGTTGCAAAAGGGGTTTACCCATGGGAAAATATTTTTCCCTTTGATAAAAAAGTTAGCAAGTTAGGGGAAGCTGTTAATTTCACAATTACAGATTTATAAATATGGAACTTCCTGAAATGAGAAGCACAGTGCAAAGTTAACACACACTAGAATGCATGCCAAGTGTCTCAAAATAAATATGACACATTTCAGAATTCCTATGCTGCTTAGTGAAGGATATGAATAGCATCTATACTGAAATGACAAAGGCATATAATGCAATGCAGAACAGCTATACTGAAATGAATGCATCCCTCACTGTGAAAACTATAGCAAACACTGAAATGAATATCACATGCATTACAAAAACATGGCATTCAAGAAATGACTGCCACATGTATTCAGCAAAATGGTGCATGTTGAAATAAATTGGGAGCACTGAAATGAATATAACCCTCATTGAAACTTATGTGGCAAGTGTTAAAATGACTCCAATTAACACAATAAATATTTAAAATAATGTGACCCATCTTGAAAGGAGAATGGAATGTGTTAAAATGTAAGTGATGTGTGGAAGTTAATGGGAAACACATAGAAATGGGTACAAATAATTTGAAATTAATATAAGCATCACAATAAATATGAGTTAATTCAGCTTATGGGGATACGATGGGTTAGACTGAATGTAAACCAAGTTGAAATAAATATGATGCACGTAGAAATGATTGTGATGTGTTGATTGTTATGACCTGGCTTGAACAAAAGGTGTATGACCTACTCTAAAATAAATATCACATGTTGGAATGAATGTGGCATGCATTGAAAGTAATATAACACACTGATGCATGTAGAAATGATTGTGACGTGTTGAAAATAATTTGCCACCTCTTGCAAAAAAGGTGTATGAACTATGGTGGAAGAAATATCACATGTTGAAAAGAATATGGCATGCATTGACATTAATGTAACACACTGACATACGTTCAAATGAATATGACACACATTGAAACTAATATGCCAGGGTACAACATTGTAAGGAGCCATGATCTACGCTCACTTGGGGATGACAGGTGAGAGTAGAAATATAATCCTCTGAATTTTGTGGGCATAAAAGTTTTTCATTTCAAACAAGACAACTGGTGTGTACAGAGTGTAGGTGCTGCTCATAAGGATGATAGCTATAAAATGCTAAAAAAAACTCAGGTGAACTACAATTCCAAAAATGTTGCTGGACTCGCAAGACTTGAGTCAGCCCTCTTGATGGACGGGGTATAAGTTCCTCATTTCATAGTGTCCACTGCAGGGAAATTGATTTTTGTGCTGCTGTAGGTGGATCCGTTGTTGCCAGAAGTTGGATTTCTTTGGGTCATCTGTCAATCTTGTGCAGAGAGAAGTAAACCAGAACACTAGTGGTGGGCATAATTCATGGCATTTGATTCTGCAGAATCATATGGAATTACATTAAACATTCCACTAGATTCTGTCGAATTCCATGGCAGAGCAGAGTGGTCATTTGGTGCTATTTTCTTAGCGCAAAATTGACCCTCCTGTTCAAAAATTTATGTAAGGATGCATTTTGCAATAAGAAAATAGTGCAGCCAAATACTACTTGTTGCCCTTGGATACTCTGCGGTGATTACAACTTTTAATTTAGCCCTAATTCTGCAGTACAAGAATAACACGGAATTACCACAATTCCTCCAATTCTACCAGCAGAATCGAAAATTTTACAAAGGCCTACAGAAAACAGTGTTTAAACAATGATTAAACTGTAGATCTTCTGGCTTTCTGGTAAGAACTTTATGCTTCAGTTGCCTTTTTGATTTCTATGACCCCAGTTCTGTAACCATTATATCCTCATCCGTCTTTATAGGCACAGTTGTTACAGCATCAGGGCATCCCTAGTCTCATAGATATTGTTGCCTAGCCCAACCTAAAAACTACTCTTAATATTGTGTCCAAAATCCAGAGATACCAAAAAGAGGAACTCACTATGAGCATTTTCTTTTTTTCCTCTATCAGAGCAGAGCAGTAAGGTAAGCATTTGTGTACACACTGTTGGTTTTATTTTTACTTCTACTCATTTTCTATTTTCATTTTATAGAAGCCAGCTCTAGTTGCTTCGTTTTGCACAGGTGTTTGTCAGATCTGTCTTGCGAAGCAGACAGGAACAGGAGCATAAATATATGACATACAGAGCAGTCTATTTTATAAGTAGGTTTACAAAATTCAGAAGACATTTCCTGTTCCCTTGTTTTGATAGTACTGGTGATGAATTCATTGATTTTCTTTATCTTTGCTCCCTGCAGGCACCAGTGGCCTATGTGCTTGATGTAAAGCTTATGGTTCTCACAAGATCTCACGGACTGCACTATTTTTTTCTTGGTAGCAAACTGAAATGGTTAGTTGCAAGGTTGTGCAAGAATGGAGACATCACGGTTCCTCCAGAAAGTGTTATCACACCAAAATGGCTAGCCCTACTGTGGAGAGCCCAGGCCCCTCAAACCTTTCCCCTTGCATGAATGTTCTGCAGTGCATGATTGATGTGGCTGTGGAAGTAGCCTTTAAGTTAAAGGTGGTGCCTGCTCCATCTTTGGTAAGAAAAGCTGATGTCAGAGGTAACCCTGTGGACTCTGACGAAGAGGAGGTTGGAGACAGCTTTGTTCAGGGTGCTAATTCCACATTTAATGCAACATCTTAGAGACAATTTGGGATTACCTCCTTCACTTTTGGGGAACAAGTGATAAAGACATTTCTCAGTACCAACTGCTACAGAGTCATAGAGTTTTCTAAGAAGTGTTAACACAGGAGAGGAAGGATCTAGACAAACAATACTTTACAAGGTGTTTGACTAAATGTTATCCCTTACAAATATTTGGGGAAGAACTACCAGCTGCTGTCAAAGAAGACAATATTATGGATGGTCTGACATCTCAAAACAGGGAGATCTCAGAAGACTCCCCTCCTACTTTTCTGAATTTGTTTTTGTTGGGCTTTGGACTCTGTGGCCCATATTTATACTTTTTTTAGCACCGCATTTGCGCGGCTTTTTGGCGCAAAAACGGTGCAAACTTACAAAATACAATTGTATTTTGTAAGTTTGCGCCGTTTTTGCGTCAAAAAGTGGTGCAAATGCGGCGCTAAAAAAGTATAAATATGGGCCTGTGTACTTTACCACTCCTAACCAGTGCTAAAGTGCTTGTGCTTAGTCCCTAAAACATGATACCATTGGTTTACACCTGATTAGCATATTTGGTTTAATAATAAGAACCTAGTATACCCATGTAACCAAGGCTGGTAAATCCTACTAATAGGTCTACAGTACTTCTTGTGCTACCGACTTAAGTGGCCCCTTCAAACCTGTCCCAGGCCTCCCGATGCCACCTGTGTACAGTTTTAAACTTGCAATTCAACTCTGCAAAATGAACCCCATGCCAGGCCTAAAACTCATTTTTAATGCATACAGTCACACCTAAGGTAAGCCCTAAACCTCCCTTAGGGCAGGATACAACATATTGAAAATGTTCGACATGTAAATTTAAGTTTTACATGTTCTGGTAGTAAAAACCTGACCCATCGGATAATGTCACGTTACCTTATTACATTTAACAAGTGATAACGTTTTTTTGTGAGCAGGTAGAAATATCATGTTTGGTGTCTAAGTAAGTGTAATTTGAAATTCTTTTTAATAGTAAAGTGGGATTTTAAGTCACAATTTTGAAAATGGCACTTTTAGAAAGTTGCCATTCTCTTGTCCTAATTATTTGGTGTCTGTTTTCTAGGTTACATGGCAAGTTATAGTTGGCATTTAGCCTTTGTGCATTCCTCCCAGACAGCCATACAGTAGAGAGACTGGATTTTGGCAGGACTGGTCATCCTAGCAGGATGAGGGTGCTGAGCTGTGTACAACCCCACTTGCACTCTACCTCGACTCACACACAAAGAACATCACACTAGTCTATTGAGACTACAGACAGACTGGGACCAGGGCAGGAAGGCAGGAGATTAAAGACACTCCTGGAGGAGGAGGGGGGTACTACAGAAGTTTCTCCCACTTCAAAGTTGGCACCAGGTAAAAAACTGGGGTCCTAATGTCCACTCTTCAGTTCACTTCCAGACCAGTGAAAGTACTCTCAGATGATTGCTTGCTTTCTATGGCCTCCTGTGTACTTCATAAGCCTGACCTGCTGCAGCAAGAGGACTTCCCTACTGGCTGAAGCCTGCCCTGTGCCCCCAGATGACTGCCCTGCTTCTTGAGACGTACGTTCATGCTTGAACACAAGACTTCCAGAGTGACTCCAATGGTTAGATGGCTGGCCTACTGACCAGAACCTCAAGGACAAAAAAGGCTTCAACCATCTGGAAGACGCACATGGACCCAGCCTGAGTAGTTAGTCCTGACCTTCCAACTGCTGTCTCTCTAAACCTGGACCCTTGAAGGTGGTGCTAAAGGTGCCTAGGGAGCCCAAATCCAAAACACCCACCTTCTTGCTGATCCACCCAAGGTGCATCACTGTTCGGCCTGGCTTCATGGCAGCTCCCATTACTTTATTCTCTGCAGCAGCAAATCCTTTTTAGTGGCTCTTCAAAGAGAGGATATCCAGTCTTATGGAGCCGTTGTTGGCTACCGCTTGCTATTTTGCCCCACTGGAGGTTTTTGACTTCAATAAAATAGACTAAGGGTCTGATTTAGATCTTGACAGTGATACTGCCAAACCACCACAGTGGCGGGCCCGAGAAGGCTGTCAAGTCAATAGCGTTTCACCCACCGTATTTAGATATATTGCGGCTGAGCCGCAGACTCCCATGAAGAAGTGCTGTTCCTAGCCGTCAGGAAGGTGGGTTCCCACTGCCTGTATTTAGATGTTACAGTCCTGCAGGCGATGTGCTGGTGATGGTTTGCTGATTGAGGGAGGACCCCTCTGGACCCAATTACCATTGGACAATGGTGGTGGCTCTAGAATAGAGGTATGTCTCACACACACACACACACACACACACACACACACACACACACACACACAAACTGTATCCTACCCACATGTGTCCCCCTCTGCATTAAACATGGTACAAGACACCACATACACACAATAACCCATTGCCATCCCACCACAACACAACACCTAAATGCTGCAAACTCACATTGGCATACATCCATAATGCAACAAACACACACTATTGATCCTGCACACACACACGACACAAACAACAAAATTACACACTTATCTACACAAACACACACAAAATATCACAGCTACTCACATCACAACAATGACAGCCACACGCCAACACTCACCTGAATGTTGTACGGAGCAACACAACACACAGCACAATGTACAAAACAACATCCATGCCATATGCAAGTGGCACACATACAGATACAACCATTTCACCCACTACACCTCCTACCACCTCAACCAGCCAATCACATCACACACACACAAACACATACTGAGTCACACACACAAATCGATGCACAACATGACAGGGACAGGTCCCCTGGCAATGTGCACACATGGGCACAGTTGACAAGTGTGATGGTGCCATCATTGTGGTGCCAGCATTCACTTGACAATGAATACTGATGCCATAATGACAATTATGTATGTGTGCGATGTATGTTGTGTACCAGTCCATGTCTGACCCACTCATGTCACTAGCATATGCATGTCACAGTAATTTATAAAAATTATTCTGACAAGTATATGTCTGCAGCGGTCCCAAGCTCATGTGCAGTGATCTCCAAACGTACATAGCCAATGCGGGTTCCCTACCATCGTGTCCAGTGACATGGGATTGTGTTTTCTCCAGTGTCAGCAATGATAGAGGGTGTTGTCCATTCGTGTCCTGTCAAAAACGGGAGTGGAGTCAGGAAAAAAGGATTGTTTTCACCCCTTTCCCCCCAATCCTCCAACTCAGAAGTGAAGGTCAGACTACCACATTTTGGTGGTGAGGCACATCCAAATCTGCTCAGTGGTAATTGCGGTTGGAGTCCCACCACCTTCCACTCTTTTCTTTGGCGCTGTGGTGGCAGATGGGAATCCTTGGTGGAATCAGCAGAACTCGGGTGGTTTATCATCTATGGGACCTACAACATCTAAATTGGGCGGACAGACCACCGAGCTGGTGGATGGGGTGTCCGTCGAAAAAGTGGTGGTGGCCGTAGTACCGCCATCATCTAAACCAGGCCCCAAGTCTGAATGTAGAAATCCTCACCGGCGCTTTGTACAGTGATTCTTACATGGCAAAGATTGCACCTCCTCCTAAGACACTTCTTGCTTCCTTGCCTCGCTGAACTTTACCTTCTCAGAATTTTTCTTCACAGTCCAAAGGTAAATGAAGACCTAGGCCCAGCTCACTTTCTGTATCCGTACCATGCTCCATCGAGTTCAGCCATAACCTTCGACTTTGCCCCAGTCTTGTGTGATTAAATGTCCACAGGTGGAGCTTTTATCTTTTATGGTCTGTTTTTGCATTTTAAAATGTGAAAACTCATAAATCTGGTTCTACTGATTGGATTTTTGTCATTTTGGTGTAAATAATTTATTAAAATGTACTCTATTTCTGCATAAATATTTGAAACATTGCCCCTAAGTACTCTGACTGCTATTGTGCCAAGCTATTATGAGGTTAAGCTCAAGTTAATTTAGTGACTTTTTTTGGTTCATCCTGACAAAGATTGTGGTATTGCTTGAGTGGAGTTTTTTCCCTTATACCAACAACCCAGCTTCTCACAATTGCTGAACCTGCAGACAAAAAAGCTTGAGAGTGTGGTTAAAAAATGCCACTCAAACTTTGCCATTCGGGCTAACGCATACACTCAACTTACTCTGTGTAACCCCCTTTGAAGGATTTTCAATATCAGACCAAATGCAAGAAAGAATATACTGTTCTTTCAGACTCTTGATGATGAAGCCACAGGTCAGCTTCCTACTAGATATTTTGTTAGATAACTTGTGTGCAGTGACAGCCTCTTCAGGAGTTTCAAAATATTACCAAATAATCCTCCTGAACATTTTTGGAAGACTCTTCTCCCATGTTGTGTTGTTTGACTTCCAACAATTATTAGAGATAGCAGTGATAATTCTGGTTCCTCAGATGGAAAACTATGAAGGATTCTATTCAATCTTTTTACTTGTTGAGAAGGTTTTCATCCAGCATTAGACCTTAAAGGGCTAAGTCAGTTAATTCCCACCAGTCGTTCAAGATAGTATCTTTTCAGACCATTCTCTCTCCTATCCAAAAAGGAGAGTTTTTTACTTTGATAGACATGTTGGATGCATATTTGCATGATCCTTTCCATGAAAAGTTCAGGTGTTCCATCACTTTGCAATGATGGGCAACCAGTATCAGTTCCAAATTCTACCCTTCAGCCTTCTCTCTAGTGGGTTTGTTGCATGCAAGATGTATTCAGTTATACCCATACTTAGATGATTGGTTGATAGCATCTTTTTCTTTCTTCAAGGGGGAAGACGACACCCAGCAAGTTTGCAAAGTATTCACAGAACATTAATTCCTCCTCAAATTCAATATTTTGCATCTAAGCCCATCACAGTGTCTTCTATTCATCAGAGCAGTGGTTGGAAACACTTTGGTCAGGTGTTCTTAATGGAGGAAAGACATTCAAATCTGTTCTCTCATGTGTCGAGTCTTCGAGCAAAGCCACTGGAAAGACATGAATAAGAAATCATGGTAACATGATCTTTTTGGATGGGCTAGTTGCCAATTTTGGCCTTTCAGGGAAAGGCCTTTCCTTTCTTTCATACCATCTTTAGATGGTTTAAGAGAGCAATGTCTAAAGCTTTTGAGCTATCTTTGAGAGCTTCCTTCTTCTATCCAGGTAAGATCTACTAGGGGGATGTCAACATCTTGGACAGAGTTTAGAGGGGCTTCTCTCACAGACATTTGTTGTGCGGCAACATGGCCTGTTCCTGACACTTTTATGAGGCAATATCGTCTGCAGTTGGGTGGCGCTTTTGCTGCATATTTTGGTTCCCATGTGTTGTCTTCAAGTCATAATGTATAATGATGCTTTCAGGCATGCACAGTACATTGATATGTGCTGCATACAATTGACAGGTCTTCTTTGTTTACTTATGGGAATCATTAAATCAGTTAATTCTGTTATATATTTCCAAATGGTGTAAGGAATGGACGAGGAAGGCAGATGAGGAGGCAATGACTCAATTATTATGGGTACTCCTCATTACTCCAACTCCAGGTCTTGCTCATCGCAGTCCTGAAATCCCTCTTCCCTGGATTCCCATAATTTGAATCAATTTTTTATTCCTCACTTTCTAACTGCTTGTGTACTGAGTGCCTCAAGGTTGAGTGTATCTCAAGGTTCTTGGTACCATATTGGAAGTAGTTTTTATGATTGCCTAGGAAAACAATATCTGTGAGACTGTTGATTCACTCGTGAGGTAAGGACTGTGACGAAGAAGAACTGGACTCAGTGTAATGAAGATTACCAGTAAACATTGTGGTCATTCTTAGGCGTTCAAACAAAATTGCACTTGACTAATATGCAGAATTGAGGTGGTGTTTGAAAAACATATTAAGCTCTTAATAATGTGTTATCAGAATATTGACACAAGAATATTATGAGGCTGGAAATATTGGCAACCTAAATATCTTATGTAAGAATATACGTTTGTTAATATTGTTGTTAAAAATATCTGTTTTATTAACATCATATTTATCGAGGTGTATAATATTTATTTTGTATTTGTTTTATATGTTTAAATACAAAATATACATATATATTAATGTATACTTTTTATGTGATATTTAAATATTTTTTAACATTCATTGTAACAATTTTTAAGAACAAATAGGATTTTCAAGGCAATATAATTTTATTACACGGATTTTGGATTATAGGTGAAAAGGGTAGGGAAAATGGTTATTTTTTATATAATATATGTGGGAAGCGCGTTGCAGCTGAGGAGGGCAGGAGCCCTTTAAATTCTTTTCGCGCTCCCGCCGTCGCGGGAAGCGCGTTGCAGCTGAGGAGGACAGGAGCCCTTTAAATTCTTTTCGCGCTCCCGCCATCGCGGGAAGCGCGTTGCAGCTGAGGAGGGCAGGAGCCCTTTAAATTCTTTTGCGCTCCCGCCGTCGCGGGAAGCGCGTTGCAGCTGAGGAGGGCAGGAGCCCTTTAAATTATTTTCGCGCTCCCGCCGTCGCGGGAAGCGCGTTGCAGCTGAGGAGGGCAGGAGCCCTTTAAATTCTTTTCGCGCTCCCGCCGTCGCGGGACGCGCGCGCGCGCGGCGCCCGGGCAAAGCCCGGGCCAAGGGCGGGCCCGTCCTTGCCCGTCATTGCCTGGAAGAGGCTGGGCTGGGCCCCCCCTCTTTCATCTGCTTTCTGAGGGCCCTATAAAGGAAAGAGAAATACTAACTGGTAATGAGAAGACAAAGGAACTATTGTCCATCCTGACACGGCCAGTGGCTTCTTTTGGGAAACCTTGGGATTCGCCTTCAGCCTTTGGTGGGATACCAAGTGCAGGAATATCCCAGGAGCTACCATCCGTGGGACAAACAAGTGACAATTTATCCTTTTATCCTTTCCTTCTTTTATTTTCCTCCTTTTTAAAATTCTAACTTATACTCAAACAGATTGCTACCTGTCGGCAAAAGTGTTCTCTATACATTTTACTTTCTACCAATTTGTTTAATTATCTTAGTTGGGGTGGCGCTATCTTAGTGCACACAATTAACTAAGCACAACTTATCTTACATATAAATACCCCATTTTTCATATACCGGATTTAGAGTGACATCACATAAAATATGGGGAAAAGGAAGCACTCAAAATTAAGTCACCCCCCAAGCTTAAAAGACAGTACCTCTATATTAAAATACATTTCAGGGGCCATGGGTATGATAGATAAACAAATTGTTAACGTAGAGGGGAAAATTCTGACATCCAAAGAACATAACACCCAATTTCCAACGGACGTGGTGATAACTGATGACTCTACAAGGTGTAATAATGAAGCATTGAACAGAGATGCAACAGATAAAAATGGATGGATTCAAAATATCTCAGACTCTATTCTTTCATTAGATGACCTTTCACCTGTAGCTAAACGCCAAAGGAAGCCGGCGCCAGAGAAGGCAGACAACACCCCAAAAAAATCTCTTAAGAATGATTCGGCACCCACACTCGATAGAAAGCCCTTAAAGAAGTCATCTCGGAAGAAACTTCCAATTAAACCAGCAGATACGACTAGATCTCTTCTAGCCAACCTCTGTGACCTAATAAATAGCATGAAATCATTATTCGGGGCCAAACTGGATTCCCTGTTGGAACGCTTAAAAGTAGTGGAGTGCAGGGTCGAGGCAGGCATGGGATTTGTAAAGTCTTTACACCCAGAGGCCTTACACGACCTAAAACAAAATCCAAGTTTAATATTGCCAAATTTGAATTTAGAGCGAAATTCCCAATCCATACCCCTAGATAAGGTTAATGACCCACACTCGGTCTCAAAGCTCTTGATTAAACCACAGGTACCATTCATATCAGCAAGCACTAGCCATATACACTCTATTCACAAGCCTCTAACCAGTATACAATCATTCCCACCAGTACCAACTACTAATCAGAAACAAGTTTCCACATTGCCTAACACTCCCTCACTAACTAGGACAAATATTCCCCAAACAGACAAAGGAAGGTCTCAATATATTGAAACAAGACCCCCGAACTCTACATACATACCTAGTGACCATTTACATCTTCCTCCGGAGGCAACTCCATATGTTGTGGTCCTGACAAATGTTCCCCCTATAGGTGATCAACACCGGGAAACGTGGCCGGCATTGAGGAATAAGGCCCTGAATTGGATAGGAACACGTTTGGGTCCTGGGGGGGTGGGGGTCCTATTTAATGATATAAAAATGGCAAGAAGAGTCAAGTGGATAGGAAACAGGGAAAAAGTAGTGGAAGGAGACTGTGTGGTCCTTTCATTCAAGACCCCAGACTTGGTGCATAGTATCATCTACAAATTAGGTGCTAGACAAGCCACTTGTCAAGGAATTTCACTGCTACCCTTGGGTTTCTTTTATCCAAGATCTTCGGGGCGCAATGTTAGGAATCTACAACCTGTAAATGAACAAGTACCAAATACCCTGGACCATAATCCTCTTAGCAATAGATTTCAACCTCTTACAACGTTAGAAGATTTGGATTGACTAAACAGGAACAAGATAGATCTTCCATATGATCCTGCCCTGGATGCAAATAAAGAAAGGCCTACTGAGAACAGGGGAGATGTATTCTGCGAGAAGGTACCTGATAGGAACATCATAGACATCCGTTTAAATCAGGGAAACCAACTCCCTCCAATAATCTATACTCAAGATGATGTATCACCATTACCACCTATAGAGGAGGTGCACCCCCAACCCTATCAATATATGGGAACAACTATACTTTACTGGAATGTGGCAGGCCTAACTAATAAGATCAATAACGAGCTTTGGGTGAATTTCATTGGGGATTTTCCTTGTATCTGTCTTCAGGAGACTTGGACATTAAATCCAGTACACATAAATGGGTACAAGACATTTCATACACCAGCTGTACAGGCTAATCACGGCAGGCCAAAGGGAGGCCTATGTACATATATCTCAAATAAGGCATGGCTACGTAACCCAAAAATGCAAATCACAAAAACCTATTACCAAATGATTGAATGCAACTTGGATCAGAACACGCACTTAGTACTCATCAACTTCTATAATAACGCAACGCATAGAGAAGTCCCCAAAATTTTAACAGAGATGGGTGAGGACCTAGAGGAAATATGTGCGAGCAACAGACGCGAGACTCTTATTATATGGGGGGCGACTTTAATGTACATCTTTGCAAGGAACCCACAGGAAAGGTGTGTGGTTGGGATACAGAAGATATCGGCATAGGACCGCACTTTTCACATACCATTCAAGGAGAGGCAATGAATTTAGTGGCCCAAAAACATAATTTGTCTCTTGTAAATGAATTACTTTCCAAAGAACTACAGCTTAAACCAACCTTTAATGGAAGGGGTGCAAATAAAGTTATTGATTATATTTTAATGTCAACACATTTTGTACACTATTTTACTAATTACATAATCCACGACATCGCAATAAGCGACCATTTCCCTCAAAGCCTGGAACTTTCACTAATCCCTGCCACACAGGCCAAAGCCAGAGGGGTAACGATGGCAAATGATATTGTACTAGCCCCGGGTAATGGTTATATACTGAGATGGACTCAGACTGACCCACAGGCATTATTAAAAGATATATTACGTGAACATACCCAAGTGTTCCTTGATTGCCTTAGTGATGACACGGCCCCAGGACAATGTCTAAGTGCTTTCCAACAGATAACCTATGCCGTAAAAAAAGCCCTCACGTTTAGGACAGGAGGGGCAGGGGGAAAGAAAAGGGAAATCGGCTGGTTTGACCACGATTGTATGAAAGCGCACACAAGACTAAAAAAAGCCCTAAGTGCCCCCATAAGATGTCAGACTGAAATACGTATCTGCAGACTGGCATATAAGACAGCCACAAAAAAGAGGAAACTCGCTTTGAGAGGGAAGTCATGGGACAACCTACACAGAGCTAGTCTGACGAAAGACAATGCCCTCTTCTGGAAAATAATAAATACTCCCGTTCTAGGGGACAATAATACCCCTAGAATGGAAATTGCAATTTCGGAAGAGGACTGGATCACGTACTTTTCTAAGATATACTGTCAACCCAATGACAGAGTTCCTCTGGACCTTCTAAAAGTCCCAGATCCTGAGGAAGATCGACACCTAGCAGTATCACCTCAGTTTACCTTAGAGGAGGTAGTACAAGCTATAAACACAAGCAAAGCCGGGAAAGCGCCAGGGCCCGATGGTGTTCCAATTGACCTATATAAAGCTAACACCGACTTATGGGGCCCTTTATTGACGCAGGTACTGAGGGCTATTTGCACACAAGGCCCACCACCAACATGGCGCCATTCTATCATCATACCCATATACAAAAAGGGGGATCGCCTTAACCCAGCCTGTTATAGGCCAATTTCTCTCCTCAATACATCAACCAAATTAGCGGGGAGAATAATTCTAAATAGACTTCAAACATGGGCGGAAGAAAATAACATTCTCTCCCCAGTGCAGTATGGCTTCCGCACAGGACTAGGAACAGTGGAACAGGCCCTGAACTTAACTATCCTAGTGGGGAAGTATACGAAGACCAGAGAGGGTAATTTGCACCTGGCCTTTATAGATTTGTCCTCAGCATTTGACTGTGTTTTGCATGAAAAGTTATGGGACATTCTAATAAGCATGGGGGTCGAACCAACAATAGTCCATTTCATAAGAGATCTGTATACTGGGTGCAGAGCAAGTGTAAGGTACGGGATGAGAGGGGAATGCACTAAGTCTTTTGGCATATACAGAGGGGTGCGTCAAGGCTGTGTTCTCGCACCACTTCTATTTTCATTATACATAAACAACCTAGACAGTGAATTGATAAACAAATGTAAAGACCTTCCACAAATAGGCAACCGCCCCTTCCCTGCACTCCTTTACGCAGAAGATGCAGTACTCATGGCCAGGACACCGCTAGCCCTCCAGAAACTCCTAACCACTTGTATAAATTACATGACAGCCCTGGGCCTCACAGTCAACCGTTCAAAAACGTTTATAATGAACTGTGGCAGGAAACTGAGCAAGTCCTACAAAATCACTATCCACGAGGACAAGGTGAAGATAGCTCCCACTTTCTCATATTTGGGCATAATGTTTGACAAACAGGCCACCTGGGCACACTGCGTGAAAACAAAAAAAGACCAGATTATTAAAACAACGGCGGCCTTGAAGATTTTTTCCAAAAAACTAGGGGGGATCTCCCCGTCAAACATGGTAAAAATCTACAAAGCCAAATGCATCCCGGCGGCTACTTATGGAGCATGTATCTGGGGGTATACGAACTGCTATGCGATTCAGTTGGTGGAAAATGACTTCCTGAGATACCTGCTAATGGCACCAAATAGCACGTCATCATATATTAGCCATTCGGAACTAGGGGTCCACTTTGTAATTGATCTAATTAAGATACAACCTCTATTATTATGGCATAAAGTATGGACCTCTGAGTATACCGGATTAAACCAGGCCATACTATCTGACTGCATGAATCTAACACACTCGCTTAGAGTTCCTTGGCTAAGATATATTATGAACTTTTTTTAAAATATGGGCTGCGAAGCATATTACCAAAACCCACAATCATTGGAAAAAATAACTAGGAGAGATTTGAGGGCTCTGACTTTGAAGCACTTGGATGAACAGAGATGGGAAGTGGAATAAAAAAAATCTACAGTAATGTCTAACCAACTAATTCTGTCGACGGATGCAGTCCAGCCCTACTTAGTAAGCGTGGTAAATCCTCGACATCGATTTGTTCTTACAAGATTCCGCTTAAATATTTTCCATCAGCTAGTAACCTTTCCGATTATGTGTGATTGGAGTACAGTTTTAAGAGTATGTCCATGTGATGCGAAAGCTCCCCAATCTACAATGCATGTGGTCCTCTTTTGTAAATTTTATGATATACCAAGAAAACGTTTTTTATTGCCTTTTTTAAGATCGACTAATTTGCGTCAGTGCCGCGACGCGTATTTCAGCTTACAGATTTTATCTTCTATTGAAATGTGCGGAATTTTAGCAAACTTTGTATGTACAGTACTCTCTGTAAGGAAGTCTATGGGCGTACTGAACTAATTTTATTTGAAAATCCGGAATCTCCGGTATACTCCACACTCTCTAGAAAATACTGTAATTGAATTCGATTTTGCACTGATGTAAATTTATCAAGTTTTATATACCTGTCCTTGAATGAATTAAGGATGTGTCTTATTATCTTCCCTATTTATTTATAATTTTTCTTATATATATTTATGACTAATGTGCTATTACTTGATACTTTTATGGCTTATTGAAAACCGAATAAAGACTGTTTGATGATAATGATATAATATATGTTTTTTAATTTAAAATTACATCTCAAGAATGCAGGTTTACATTTTCTTGCTGTTAATATTTGATTTGATAATAATGTTATATTTTACAGATATAATAAAAATTTCGATAGACAGATGTATTTTTTTTTTTATATTTAAATATATTTTTAGCTCATCAGTACTTTATTGAAACATCTCAAATCATTGCAAACAAAAAAGGTACAGTACACATAACTTCTTAGATAGGCCTGACTTTCAGATGAACGGACCCCTAGAACAAGATGTTTCCTAGTTTTGTAACAAAGATCAAAGAACCCCTCTTCATCCTCCTTCCATTCTCAGCCTAGCCCCACATAATGAGTCCACATGTTACCCACCAGTACCCCACCATGCAGCGATCTTAAGGTGAACATACACCATCCCATTCAAATCCATTCCAAAGCCAGGATAGTGTGCTTGTGTGGCCTCCCCAACACTCAAAAGCACTCCCTTAAATCAAGAGTCTGAGGGAGCTTAGTGACCTGGTACTCCATACCTGATTCAGCCTCTCCGAGATAATCAACCAGGGGCTGCCATTGAGAATCAAATTAATATGCCATATTATAAAGCACTCAAGTTAATTTCTCCATTGCCAGCGGTGCCAACGAGTAATATTACTCGCCCATTCGTATATTATGGGAGTCATGGGTAATTTCCATTTCTGAGTAATGAGCTGTTACCCTGCAAGAAGCATCTTAAAGATTATTTACCAATCACCCTTTTTCATACCGTCATATCCCATGGGGCAAAGGCCAGGAATTATGGTTCCCCAGTTCTGGGCACAAGGAATTCTCCATCACACCTTACATATGTCTGAGGACCTCCTTCCAGAAACGAGTAAACGTGGAGCAAGACTACCACATATGTATCACATACTCATTTTGGCCACACCCTCTCTAACACAACCCATCAACCTGGCCGTAAATACGCTTTAAACGATGCAATGTGTGATGTCACAGCATCATTATCTTATATTGGGGTTTCCTGTGTTGCACACTCTTACACAAAAATTGTATATTTGTCCAGAGTTTGTGCCATTGTTGCAATTGGATTGGGTGGTTTAAATATTGGCACCCGCATGTCATATAAGACCACTCTAGATCCCCCTTCCTCTCCATTAAAAGGGCATAAATCTTGGATATAAGGTCCTTAGGAACTTATAGTTTGTGATTGCTGGCTCCCAGGCTTTCAAGGGGCAAAGGGCTGCTATTTTACTTGCAGGAAAGAGGAAACAGTGATGCAGATGACAATATTTCATTTGCTCAGTCTCGGGTAGTAGGAAATCTTTTTTGTAGTGCAAGAAGTCCTTAATTTCACCTCTGTGAAACTGGTCCCACAGCATTCTACAACAACCCTCTGACCAGGACCAGAACTCCTCCCTCTTCAGCCTCAGGGTAACATCTTTATTCCCATATAATGGTGTGAAAGAAGAGGGGAAGGTTGTCAGGTGAGAGTTTCTGGTGAGTGTGTCCCAGATCTCCAATGAGGATTGCAGTATCACAGAGACATAGTAGGCCAACAGTGTTGCTGTTTTCGGTAGCCATGGTACAGCCCATGGTGCTCACCCCATCACCAAGGCCTCCATGTGAAACCAATGTTGTTCTGTTTCGTGGAGGGACCACTCAAATAATACCCAAATCTGAGCTGTTTGGTAATGTTTAGTAACATCTGGGAGTGTCAACCCCCCCGACGCTTAGTGATTTGTAGCACCCCCCATGATACTCTAGCTCTCCTTCCACCCTATATAAAGAATTCAATAGACTTCTGCAAGCATTTTAAATCACTCTTCAGAACTGTGACTGTGGATGTCTGAAAGAGACAGAGCAATTGAGGAGGTACATTCTGCTTGATTACAGCCAGCCTTTTCAGCCAAGAGAAATACACTGATTTCCAGTGAGTCAAGTCAGCTTTGATAACACTGAGAAGGTGGGGTAATTACCTGCAAATAACTGGTGTAAGGGTAAGGTAATGAACACTCCCAGATACTTGTGGCCCCTAATCACAGCCCAACTAATTGGGAGCAGTGTGGTCAGCCTGGCATGTGTCTCAGAAGATAAACTCGCACTCATCATATTGGATTTATCTATATTCCCTTGACACCCAGATGCCTTGGCATATGCATGCAGAACCTCGATTGCCATGAGGATCGATCATGTTGGGTTTGTCACTGTGAGGAGGATATCATTAGGGAATAGTTGTATGGCATGCCATTACCCGCTCAGAAGTACCCCTCATATGTACGGCTGTCTACGAATAGTTACTGCCAAAGGCTTAACAGCAACTATAAACAACAGCGAAGACAGTAATCACCCCTGTCTGTAATCACCATCGATCTTTCAACATTAGCTAGAATTTGAGCATGCAGAATGTGATAGCTAGCCACTATCCAAACTAGCTTGTGGGGTCCCAGCCCTATGACTCCACTACATTAAAAAGAAAGCTCAAATTAACTCTGTTGAATGCTTTTTCAGCATTGTGTGAGAGAACACTCATAGGAATGGACCTGAAGTTGGAGTCTACCACTTGATGATGGTAGACAACCCCCAACTAATCTAGGTTCCACTAGCTGCGGCATCTGAGGCGGCAACCTATGCACAGGAATCTTTGTAAAAATATTGGCATCTGAATTTAGCAGTGCAATCTGTCAGAAAGAGCTGCATTTATTAGCTGGTTTGCCCAGTTTGGGTATTAAAGGTATATGTGCTTCTGCCACTGATGGGTTCACTGTTTGCGTGGAAAGAAAGGAGTTAAGGTGGGCTGTTAGGTGTGGGATCATGGCTGCTTTGAAAAACTTCTAAAACCGATTAAAGATGAGACCTTGTCATCCATTATTAGTTCCTCTAGCTTGCCTCTGTTGCTGCTGTGAAGATGTGGCAGGTGAGCCTCTTTAAAGAAGATCTGTGTGGCTGCAAGGTCTACAGAGTCTGCCCGATACAGCTCTTCATAGAAATGTCTCAGAGGCTTTAAGCTGGTTCTGAAGGCTGTCGAGCACTGTCTTGCCACATTTTGGCTTCTGAGGCAGTGAGCTATTAGCAACCCATTTTGTTAGCTGGCTCATAAACTTTCTGTTGGCAGCATAGCAGGACTTTTTCTGATTTATCCACAGATAACATATCTAATTCCCCTCTAACTGCAATGTCTTCTTGCAAGTGCAGTAAGGAGCCTGTTTCTCTATGGCGCTGGTAGCAGCCATGTAGTCAGCTTCTAGGGAGACTTTGTGATCCCCATAGATTTTACGCTGCCTGGCCCTTTCTTTAATGTACCCACAGGACCGCTTTAAAAGCATCTCACATCACATTGGGTGGGACACTCATTGGATTATCTTCCAAATAATGCGTTACTGTGTCAGTTAGGGCCTGCCTGAGAAGTCTATCCTGGAGGAGGGAATATTCAAATTTCTAAGGTGGCCTGGTGCCCGGACATTGAGAGTCATTCCCTCCCACTGGATTAAACTATGAACAGGGACAGCTAAACTATGCAAGACCGCACAGGTTTGTTCTATGATTTCACGCGTTCCCCACATTAGATCTATTTGAGGGTACGATCTGTGGACATGAGAAAAAAAGACAATCTTGCATGCATCAGGATGGCTGTTCTTCACAGATCCACTGCACAAAAATCCCTGAAGGTTTGTGGGAGTGTTAACAAAATGGTGACCTGCAGGAACCAATCACCTGGGAGCCATTCCAAATGAGGATTCGGTATTGTATTAAGATCACCCTCCCACAATAATGAAGTGGCCGTCCAGGCAGTCAACAAGTTGCAGAGCTGGGCCATATAGCCCTCCTGTCCCTAATTAGGGATATAAACATTGAACGTGTTGCACGGATTCCCCTTGTGCGTGCCTGCCTAGTATATGTAATGACCCTCTGTGCTGTCTTTATGTACTTTCACTCTTTCATAGGGAAAATCCTTGTGAATCGCTATAAACAACCTGCATTTTTTAAATGGGTGGAAACAAAGATTTGGGTGGGAGAAAATCTGATTTGCAATAGGTGAGTACATAAATCCTTGAGGTGCGTTTTCTGGAGGCAAACCACATCTGGTGCAGCTTTCGTGATTTCTCACCACACCCTATGACGCTTAACGGGATCATTGGGACCATTAACATTCCACAATACTATATGTACCATCTATTGGGCTGGGTGTAGGCTGAGGCCACAGCTTGTGATGTCTCCCACATTTCAGAAATGACATCACGGATGAAGGACTACAGGGGTGTATGTTCCATGTGGGTGCAACCAGTTCTATATCTGGACATAACAGAGAAAACCCTCTCCTACCCACATTCCCCTGTGAGGTGTGCTCCTCAGAAAATGTGCAAGTACGATCAGAAAAGGAACCAGAGAGTCTCCGATCGTACAACCAGAATACCAGTGGCCTCAGTTACACTCCCACCAGCCCTCCCACCCTCCAACACTTCTCACACTCTAGATATACAAACATACATTGATGAATGTAACATTACATAAAAGAACTTAACCAAACTGCCTACTGCAAATTACCCATGAGGTCTTCTCTTAAGCACAGTGCTTCAAAGTCCCCCACACTGGGCACCAAAGGACTCCAGTGTTCATAGGCATCATGGGCCCTGAGGCTGACAACGAGATACATGGGTCTCACACTAGAGGGTTCTGGTCAAATGTTATCCTAGCAGTGGACTGTCTGACAGTATGTCATCTATGTGCCACTCTACGCATCACCTTGGGCTTATCCCATCTTTCTTCAGGGCTGCACCACAACCTGAGTCACTACCAGGTGGAGTGGTTGAGCTCTTCCATGGTGGGGGTAGGATGTCCTGTGCCTATTCCAGCATATGAATTGTGGAAGACCTCGGGTACATCCAAAACCATAGGGCAAAAGGAAACATCGAGAGGTAGTGAATCTAGCGTTTACGCAATGTAGCTATAACAGCAGCCAACGGGTTGTGTTTGTTAAGCATAGCCTGGAAAAGTTCAGTGGGTGCCAATCTCCATGCCTGGCAACCTGCAGTATGCTCCAATCAGGAGCTATCATGCTCAGATCTTCCCTCTATTGCTGGGCGATATATCTCCCTAAGCACCAGCTTTGCACATGAGCAGGGATGCAGCCAAATGTGCACCTCAGTCCTAGGTGAGGGTGGCATCAGATTGCGGGCCTGCATAAACATCCTCGGCGGTTACACAGGCTTTGCCGCCCTCTGCTGTCAGGCCGCGCTGCAAGTAAAATGCAGTAACTCACACCATCAGCCGCCCATGTTCTAAGGGGAAAGATGCACTCCCAATGCCACCAAGTAAGGCTGTACCATCAGCTGCTGCCTCAGCTACTCGCAAACGGCCTCGTTGCAGTGCTGGAAGGGCCAGCACTGGCCCGGTATGGCCACTATGGTCACTTGCCCCAACCTTCTGAACAGTAGCCCCAGCTATCAGGAGGCCAAGAGATGCCCAGACTCTCCAGTTGCTTCGTGCCTTATGCCGGTACAGGTCCCATCAACTTGGGCAATAAGCACTGGCACCTCCATGAACTGGTGATGCGGTGGGAGCCTGCCTAGGAGGCCCGGGCTCGAACCTCAGCAGCTGAGTGCCATGTCAGCTTGGCTGCTGATGACACCCCTCCCAATAATTATATTTTTAAAAATATTTAATCAATATCAAAATATTTGGAATTATGTTTTAGTGTGTGTACTGTATTTTACATTTATTAAGTTATACCTTTATTTTTAGTATGAGTTGGTTACAAATGTTAGTTTCTTTTGTAAATACTTTTTTGTGTTAAACGTTGTATAAAGAAATTTCCTTTGGGGTGAAAATAGTAAAAATGACTAACTTTTAGGGGGTCATTCCTACCCTGGCGGTCCGAGACCGCCAGGGTAGGGGACCGCGGGAGCACCGCCAACAGGCTGGCGGTGCTCCTAAGGGCATTCTGACCGCGGCGGTATGGCCGCGGTCAGAAAGGGAAAACCGGCGGTGTCCCGACGGTTTTCCGCTGCCCTGAGGAATCCCCCATGGCGGCGCAGCAAGCTGCGCCGCCATGGGGGATTCCGACCCCCTCACCGCCATCCTGTTCCTGGCGGTTTGGACTGCCAGGAACAGGATGGCGGTGAGGGGTGTCGTGGGGCCCCTGGGGGCCCCTGCAGTGCCCATGCCAATGGCATGGGCAATGCAGGGGCCCCCGTAAGAGGGCCCCACTTTGAATTTCAGTGTCTGCATAGCAGACACTGAAATTCGCGACGGGTGCAACTGCACCCGTCGCACCCCTTCCACTCCGCCGGCTCCATTCGGAGCCGGCTTCCTCGTGGAAGGGTGTTTCCCACTGGGCTGGCGGGCGGCCTTTTGGCGGTCGCCCGCCAGCCCAGTGGGAAACCCAGAATGACCGCCGCGGTCTTTTGACCGCGGTACGGTCTTCTGGCGGTTCCCGCTTGGCGGGCCAGCCCCTTAGTGTCCAACACCTTTCACAAATAGTTACGTTTGGACTAGGAATAGTAAATGTCACCCCTTTAGTGTTCAACCTTAACCAAGGTGGTTTAGTGTGGAGTGGGAATAGTAAGTGTGACCTTTTTGGTGCTAAACACCTCCTTGATGGTTTAGACTGAAGTGGGAATTGTAAATCTGACCCCCTAAGTGTCCAACACCTTCCTGGAGATCGTTTTAATTTGGACTGTGGGTAGTAAAAATGACCCATTTCCTAGCCAAAACATTCCCCAAGATGGTTTAGTTTGAAAGGTGAATAGTAAATCTGCCCTATATCTATGTATAAGTGAGTGTGTGTGTGTGCGTGTGTGTGTATGTATTTAGATATATATGTTTTAACATGTATTGTAATTTTATTAGAACATTGCAAGTCCACTGATACTTCAACACCCTTCCATAGAAAATAATGGAGTTATTGGCTTTTGGATGTAGGGACTTAAAATACAACTCCACAGAATAAAAATGTTAAATAGTAATACATTATAATAAATTATTTGGAATAGTTCAAAATATGAATATATATAAATTAATATACTGTTTTTATTGTTTGTAGTAGTAACTTACACTTGGAGTTTGTGAATTCCGAAAAGTAGTACATTTGCTCATAATTTGGAATTTACTGATTAGTGTATGTTACCTTTGTGAATCAGGCGCAAAGGGTTCATGTTAGGCTATCCGCATCAGTTCAGACAGGCATTAATTGTGTGTGGGCACTGAGGGTTTCCTAAAATGTCTCAGGGTGCAGATTCTTGATGCAGCCAGTGACATTGCAAGCCATCTATATCAATGTGTAGATAAGTTTGTTATATCTCATACCTCATGTTTTAAAACAGTTTTTTTTTTTAATTTGAAAAATTAAAACAAAATTCTGTTACACATATTCCTGGTTTTATACATCAGCATAACTTCAGTTACATCTCGATGTCAACCAATTGGCTAGTGGTAGAAATGGGGTCTTTGGTTGACAGTCAGGTTACCCCCTGTTCGAGCAAGGACCCTCACTCTAGTCAGGGTAAAAGAGAATCACCCTCGGCTAACCCCTGCTTACCCCCTTGGTAGCTTGGTAGCTTGGCAGAGCAGTAGGCTTAACTTCAGAGGGCTAGGTGTAAAGTATTTGTACCAACACACACAGTAACTTAATAAAAACACTACAAAACGACACAATACAGGTTTAGAAAAATAGGAAATATTTATCTAAACAAAACCAGACCAAAATGAAAAAATTCCACAATACACAAGTCATGTTATCAATTAAAAATCAAAATGTCTTTAAGTAGTTTTAAACACACACTAACACTGTTAGCATGAAAATGTACCTTGGGTGCGTCAAAAATAACCCTGCATGGGCGAGTGCGCATTAAAAAGGGCTTGCGAGGCGTTGATTCCACTCACGAGCGGGACCTTGCGTCGTTTCTCCTTTCGCCGGGTCGGGGCAAGTCGTTTCTTCTCTCCTCAGGAGAGTGATGCGTCGATCCAATCAGCACTCTCGGGTCCGAGCAGGCTTTGCGTTGTTTTTACACACCCAGCGGTACATAGAAATCCAGCTGCACGATGATTTGAAAACCATGCAGTGTGGGTTGCGATCTCCCAGCCTCCGTCAGCGATGCTGCGCTTTGTTTCTCCTGCTCTGTGTGTCGATTCTTCGGTCGCGTTTCAGCGGCACGTCATTTCTTCAGCTGCAAATCGGTGTTGCGTCGATCTTTTCCCCGCACGGCACTCTGTCCGTGGATTTCCTTTTCTTTAGGCTGCCAGCTTCTCCTTTCAGGGTCCCAGGAACTGGAAGGGCACAACAGGGCAGAGTAGGAGTCTCTTCAGAGACTCCAGGTGTTGGCAGAGAGAAGTCTTTGCTGTCCCTGAGACTTCAAACAACAGGAGGCAAGCTCTAAATCAAGCCCTTGGAGATTTCTTCTCAAGATGGAAGGCACACAAAGTCCACTCTTTGCCCTCTTACTTTGGCAGAAGCAGCAACTGCAGGATAGCTCCACAAAGCACAGTCACAGGCAGGGCAGATCTTCTTCCTCAAATCTTCAGCTCTTCTACAGGCAGAGGTTCCTTTAGTTTCCAGAAGGGTTTTCTAAAGTCTGTGGTTTTGGGTGCCCTTCTTATACCCATTTTCTCCTTTGAAGCAAAGTCTCTTTTGAATGTGAAATCCTGCCTTGCCCAGGCCAGGTCCCAGACACTCACCAGGGGGTTGGAGACTGCATTGTGTAAGGGCAGACACAGCCCTTTCAGATGTGAGTGACCACTCCTCCCCTCCCTCCTAGCACAGATGGCTCATCAGGATATGCAGGCTACACCCCAGCTCCCTTTGTGTCACTGTCTAGTGTGAGGTGCAACCAGCCCAACTGTCACACTGACCCAGACAGGGAATCCCCAAACAGGCAGA
This sequence comes from Pleurodeles waltl, assembly GCF_031143425.1. Lineage (NCBI taxonomy): Eukaryota > Metazoa > Chordata > Amphibia > Caudata > Salamandridae > Pleurodeles > Pleurodeles waltl. The sequence goes on from NC_090448.1 coordinate 1,132,375,307, forward strand.
GTCACAGAAAAGGTTTAAGCAAAAAAATGCTCACTTTCTAAAAGTGGTATTTTCAAAAACACAATCTTAGAATCAACTTTTCTAAAAGATGTATTTTTGAATTGTGAGCTCAGAGACCCCAAACTCACATGTCCATCCGCTCCCAAAGGGAATCTACAGTTTAATCAGATTTAACGGTAGCTCCCATGTTAACCTATGAGAGGGACAGGCCTTGCAACAGGGAAAAACGAATTTAGCAATATTTCACTGTCAGGACATATAAAACACATTACTATATGTCCTACCTTAACCATGCACTGTACCCTGCCCTTGGGGCTACCTACGGCCTACCTTAGGGGTGTCTGACATGTAAGAAAAGGGAAGGGTTAGGCCTGGCAAGTGGGTACACTTACCACATCGAATTTACAGTTAAAACTGCACACACAGACACTGCAATGGCAGGTCTGAGACATAATTACAGAGCTACTTATGTGGGTGGCACAACCAGTGCTGAAGGCCCACTAGTAGCATTTGATTTACAGGCTCTAGCACCTCTAGTGCACTTTAATAGGGACTTACTAGTGAACCATTATGCCAATCATGGATAAGCCAATTACGTACACATTTTGTACAGAAGCGCTTGCACTTTAGCACTGGTTAGCAGTGGTAAGGTGCCCAGAGTTACAAAAACAGCAAAATCAGAGTCCAGCACACATCAACAACCTGGGGAACAGAGGCAAAAGGTTAAGGGAGACCACTTCAAGGATGAAAAGTCTAACAGCAAGTAATATTGCAAGCAATAATTGCTGCTTCGAGAGTAATTTAGCAAGCTGTTGCATAAACTAGGACTCTGGAATAGTTCTGCAATGTTTGCTTTCCCACACACTACTGACACTGGTGAACTCTGTTCAATGCACCAGCACTGCTTGTGAAAGACAGGTTATTGTAGCCCCACAGAAACCCACCCAATACATTTTGAGGCTGAGTCATTGCTGTTGGTTTACTAACAATCCCTGCAACTGGAACATGGGCACAGTGGTAACAGAAATTAACCTTTTCGCTATTCACAAAATCACCCCCTCCCCCAAGTGCCCGCCCGCCTACACACACACACGCAGACACATTTTCACTGCACTAAGAAGAATTGACACTTTAACTAAAAGCATTTATTAAGACAGGGCACACCTGTTTCTCAGCACATCTAAAATAGCTACACAGAGTATCATAAAAACAGCAAGAAGACACCTTGTGAACAACGGGAATAAACTGAACATTTCTAACATAATTAAAATGTCATCTGAAACTTAACACCCTAAAACCTACCTCTATTATCTACACTGAGAAAGAGCATGGAAGTAGATTAACTTGCAGTCTAGAGGTTCTTAAGAAGAAGAGATACACTGCATACCTGGTTTGACAGCAAGAGCTGTCAGAGGGGTGAGGGCAGTGTTCCCTATCAAAGGCAAACATGGGTGCAGCGCCACTTTCCTTAAATCTGCCCCTTGGCGTCCGTAGCCCGTTCCAGGGTCATATGCCGGGTGTAGTTGGCAGTGGACTTTGTTTATTCCTCCCAGGCAGCCACACATTAGAGGGATTGGGTGTGCCTGGATGGACCGTCAGCTGGCAGGATGGGGGGCAGAAGGGCTACAGCACCATTTGAAACTGAATAGACTGTGCTTTTCCTCCAGACAATGGACTTGTTACTCCTTCATTGTTCATGCAGCCAGCTTGGAGCCAGCGCAGAGGAGACAGGAAACTTCAAGCACGCAAATGGGAATTGCTAGTACTTTCCCTTACTTATAAAACTGCACCAGGTATAAAAACTTGGACCCTCAGATCCACACTTCAGTACACGTCTGGACCTGTGGAAGACTCAGCAGGATTGCTGTGATGCTCTGGAAGGACTGCTTCCCTGCTACCCTGCTCCTTGGGTGAAAAGGACTGCCCCTGCATCTTGAAGCCAGGACCACTAGAATGCCTCCAAGGGCTAGTTGGCTAGTCTCCTGATCATGGACTCAGGGCCAGAAAAGGCTCCTACCACTTTGACCCCAAGCACCTAAACTCTTTCGCTGTGAGTCCTATTCCCAAAGTGGTGCCATCCTAGTCCTGGACCCCTGGAAGTGGGCCTGAAGGTGCTCTGCCAGCGCAGCTGTGGTCCTGTGAGCAGAACTAATGCAGTGCAATGCATTTCCTTGCAAATGAATCGGAACTGCTACTGCATGATGCCTCCCTGACACAGGTCAGTGCATCACAGCCCACAGCTTCCTCGGAACCAAGGCTGCAAAAAGCATTTTAAAAGCAGGACTTTGCAGTGCATGCCTCTCATCAACGGCATCCTCAATGGCAACACAGGACTCCGCATAACATCTTATTCCCCGGTTTCGCACTTCAGCTCCCCACACAACAGCCGCACGTTTCAAGGGAAGAGGCTATATTCACAACTGCATCAGAACCCTAGACAGCTGGCCCGTGCAGTGTGCAGTCCCTCCTTTGGCCATCTTACCTCGGCTCCGCAGTGGGGGTCAAGTGATAGCAGAATTTCTACGTAGAGGATTCGGATGTTCTCTGTCTTCCATCTCAGTTGCCACAAGCAGGCACCTATTAGCAGTGCTGGTATTCTCCGTCTGCAGTTTCTCTGGGCTGCATTTCAGGAAATTTTTACTCTGAGTTGGCTCCTGCTTAGAGGGCAGAACTTGCTTTTGGGGAAAAAAAACCTAGCAAATGTTGTCAGCCGGAAGTTGTGGTCCATCTTGAAAAATAATGTAACTCATGTAAAAATACTCAGCTTGGAGGATATTTCAGGACATTTTCTGTGTTGGACTGCTGTGGTGTGCTGTGCTTGACAGTCCTGGACAGCACATATACAATGCATACTGAAGGCAGCAATTGCATTTGTGCATTTGTGTGTTTTGAGGCTTTACACATGGAATGACTTAAACATGTGTGCCTGGAATTGGAGGTAAGAATAGGTAATCTACACTTACCTGATATGCTTACACTTACCTGTATATACTTACCTTCACGTAGTAGGTATGCAATATTTTGGCTACATCCACGATAATCTGATTTACCACTTATTCTGAGCTTCTACCATTTGTATAAAACTTGTGTACTGCATCCTCTGTTGTGAAGTCATGTTTCTAGCTAGCACAGAAGGTAGTCGGAAGTGGTTTGCAGTGATTCACTGGTATGCCGGAAGCGGTGTTCTCCTCTGCAGATTTGTCTTAGGATGGTCGTGGGTAGTGGTTTGCAGTGATTCACTGGTATGCCAGGGACTGGTGTTCCCCTCTGCAGATTTGTCTTAAGATGGCCGTCGGTAGTGGTTTGCAGTGATTCACTGGTGTGCCGGGAGTGGTGTTCTCCCCTGCAGATTTGTCTTAGGATGGTCGTGGGTAGTGGTTTGCAGTGATTCACTGGTATGCCGGGAGTGGTGTTCTCTGCAGATTTGTCTTAGGATGGTTGTGGGTAGTGGTTTGCAGTGATTCACTGGTATGCCGGGAGCGGTGTTCTCCTCTGCAGATTTGTCTTAGGATGGTCGTCGGTAGTGGTTTGCAGTGATTCACTGGTATGCCGGGAGCGGTGTTCTCCTCTGCAGATTTGTCTTAGGATGGTCGTGGGTAGTGGTTTGCAGTGATTCACTGGTATGCCAGGGAGTGGTGTTCCCCTCTGCAGATTTGTCTTAAGATGGCCGTCGGTAGTGGTTTGCAGTGATTCACTGGTATGCCGGGAGTGGTGTTCTCTGCATATTTTTCTTAGGATGGTTGTGGGTAGTGGTTTGCAGTGATTAACTGGTATGCCGGGAGTGGTGTTCTCCTCTGCAGATTTGTCTTAGGATGGTCGTGGATAGTGGTTTGCAGTGATTCACTGGTTTGCCGGGAGTGGTGTTCTCCTCTGCAGATTTGTCTTAGGATGGTCGTGGGTAGTGGTTTGCACTGATTCACTGGTATGCCCGGGAGTGGTGTTCTCCTCTGCAGATTTGTGGTAGGATGGCTTGGTTGTGGTTAGAGAGGTGTGTCTGTGGACTCCAGCAAATACCTTGATGTGTGGTACTATGTTGGTGTTGCACTGACTCCTCGTTGGCAGCTGTGGGTGGATTGTCCAAGAGTCCACTCAGTCTAATAATGAGAATCCAAAGTTCCAAGTATGTGCAGACATCCTGTAGTTTCTTTCTATGATCGCTTATTTTGATTCCAGGCTGTTTGTTATTCCATTGTATTTTCTTCTGCACCTGCATATGTGGCAGAATGTTGCACATAGTTTGGAAAAGGAAGCTGTATGGCTTTATGATGCAGAAAGTCTCTTTGCTGCACTTTGTTGTAGTTTACTGTTTTTGTTCTCTGGTATTCACAGAGAACATATGAACTTGTCAGCATTTGGACAGGAACCACGTTGTAAATATTCTAATCCATATTTTGCTTTTCTCGTTTCTACTTGTGAATTTTTATAAGGGGTCACACGTGATTGGTGTCTGTTTCCATATCCTGTGATTAAAGCAGTATTATGTCATGTTTCGTAGAGATCTAAATTGTGACCGTCTGTCGTTGTGATTAAGATTTTCGTTGTAATGTTGCCTCCTTAGACCTTATATATTACAGTGCTTAATTTGTATATAAAAAAAGGTAAGTTCTAGGGCCCTTGTCAGGAGGCCACTGCAGCTTGAACCACACATTGCCATGCCCAAAGTTCCCAATGGCAGTACCTACGCAACTACTAACCATCACTCTGCTAGAAGTGTGACAATCCCGCCTGTTTCAGGCCCCACAAAGCCAAAAGTATGGCTTGGGCAGCAAGTATTAGTTGCCATTAATTTATATAGAATTATTAAACAACTGTTGATTTGTTCACCTTTATATTACACAAACAGCACCGCCATGTGGCTGCTATCATAAGTGCTGGTGTTGACAATTAAGTGCTGGTGTGGAGCACAGGAAACAACTGGCTCAAATTAGATACTGAGTGACTGTGAAACATTTCAGTTCACAGGTGCAGTAAGAGCTTTCTTTTAGGTGGGCCACTCTATGCTGCTCCGGCTTGCATTTCATTTAATATTGAGGATCGGGCATGCTGTACTGTGTTTGGATTCTTTTTTGTTTGGTATAGTTTACTGGTGGCTCATTTATCCAATACAGCAATCTGTGTTTTGACCGCATGGCCCTTGGTCACTCAGCCTTTCATCCTCTGGAGTCCCGATGAGTTTGGTAAAAATAAACATCTGTTATTCAGCACCAAGATGCTCCCAAAATGTGGACGTGCGCTTTACAAATGCATGGTATGTTTTATTTTAGTCCAAGTTTCTCCCCTTTTACTTCATCACAATTTTGTTATGTTCAATTTTTTTGGTCTTCCACTCTCAGCAGTAGAGCTTGAATCAATTCAAGGAAACCGGAGATGCTGTTATTGAACATCGACTTCAATGATTAGAACTGAAGCCCATATTAGCTACTTGGCACTGTACTATTCCTAAAACCTTACTGAAGGGAAGGCAGCCAGTTCTCTCAAACGAACAATGCACAGAACAACCTCCCACCTCCAAATAGGCTTCCTTTCTGTGCATTGTAAAGCCGCTGCACTCCTGTGTCACTCGCTTTCACTTTAGGTAATTATCCCTGTTATGAAATGAATATTTTAGCTCTAATTGCTGTGATTTTATTAGCATATTGTGCAATAAAATATTATGAACAATTCAATTCTGCCTCACTAAACATAAGATCACAGCGACACTTTAAAAATAATCTATAATAGATGTTAAATATTCCCTATTGTAATAATTTATTGTTTAAAACAATATGTTGAGTATTTATAAATAGGAGGTAGACCTCTTCATTGCGTTTTATTAGTAACTGAATGAATGCCATGTAAATGGTAGGAAGAGGTTTGTTGTTCACAGTATTCTCCATTGGGTGGGTTTTATAATGCTCATAGATAATTACTTGCCTGACATTAAATGTACAATGATGTGTTCCTGCTAAACAGATTCTATTAATAAGTAAAAGCAGCCCTGGCAGGGAGAGACTCAGGGACGGCCAGGTTTGCCCATGGTTCTCTCCACAAATAATCCACCATTCTGTGTCTGTGACTCAAACGTCATTAGCAGCCTGGCCTCCAGCATCCCTTCCATCTTTTGGCCTGTAGCAAAGTTTCCTAATAAATGCAGGACCCCCGAGGCTCTAATACATATTCACAACTCGGCACCCTTTCTGCAAACAGCACAGTTTTTCTCCTTTACGCTTGACCTTGGTAGCAGCGCTATTTTATCATTCTTTTGCAGAAGTTTATCTCTCAAGGGCGCCATGAGAGGAGACCGGTTTTGCACTTCCACCCGGGTCACCCTCGTGCCCAGCAAGTGAGGGTGCGCTGTTGAGTACAGAACAATGACCGGATCTCCCCAGAAAGTCGAAGCACACTTTCTGTAAATCTTACGTGGTCATTTGCACCCATGCTTTCGTGAAAAATGTATTCCGAATTATGGAGCATATTTAAGACCCCCTACCGCTACCTTGGTGCTGCCATAGCGTCATTTTTTTCCCGCTTAAGTGGGTTTTTACATGATCCATATTTACAAAGTGGTGCAATGCATGCATTGTGTCACTTTGTAATCCTTTGCGCTACATTTTGCCTGCGACAGACATAATGTATGTATTTTGCGAAAAAATTATGCAAAGAAATCTTTAAAAAAATCTAAAATATTTCTTTGCACCATTTTGTACCGCTTGTTTAACGCATGCACAGAGTAGCCATTAAAACGAGGCTCCCATTGTTTTCAATGGGCCTGTGGGTGCTCTTCAGGATTAGCGTCAACATTTTTGACGCTCAGCCTGCAAAGCACCAAACTAGCATCAAAAAGTTTGACGCTGGTTTCCCAACTACCCCCATGGTGCACCGTACGTTAAATAGGGCTCACACATGGTGGTATTAGGGGGGCGCTAAGGGGCGCAGGAATAGTGGCGCTGCTTATGATGCACCACCACCTTTCTTTTATTTGGCCCTTTATTTCTAACCCATTCGTGCCACCACTGACTGCAAGCTGGTTGCATATGTTCCAGTTGTGCCCATGCTCTTGGTCCCTGCCCTACTTTAAAAAGCGTTAATAGCTGATGGCTTGATTGCTGTCAGCACAACATGTAAAAATGATGCAAATAATACAAATAAACAGGCAATTAAATGTTGTGCACACTACTCTCCATTATCTTACACAAGAGTGCAAAGCAGGTGCAAAAACATTCCATACCCGAATGCTGTGCATACAGCTCGGTACAGACCAGCTTCAGTGAGCTATAAGTCCATGAATCTTTATTCTTTCCCATTTGTTTCCTTAGCCAGATTAAGGGACCATTTAGAGCTAAGAGATATGAACCTGGTTTATAGTCATGGCAGCCTAGTTTTATTCAGGCTTTTCTCTTATTAATAAATTCCCTTCTTTCTTTTTTCGTCATGTGGCTGCAGCTCCTGGACCCTTTAAGAATCACCTCCTTCCGAGGTAAATCTCAAAAGAAACAAAAGAAATGCAGGAAAGTGGGGGCATTATTCCTCACTCTAGTTTATTTTTTTCCATTTCCGGTCCTCATAACTGTTTTTCTCCATTGTTTACTCACTTTAAAAAACAACAAAAAAAACTGTGGAAAATTACAAATTGTGTGCGATGTACCCCCCTGATTTGCCAGCTGTAGAACTATGTGCACTTTAGCTTGCTAACCGATAATAAAGTGCCTTTGCTCCTGCTTTAAACATAGTGGAATCGGAATTAGCCTAATTGGTATATTTCACTCCCCTACAAGTCTCTAGTGTATAATAAACGGTGTACACACAGACTGTAAGTTAAATGCCACCAGTGGCCTGCAGCTCCTGGTGTACGAACCTCTAGAGTGGCAGTGCAAGCATGGCCAAGGTCTACCATTGTGAGTGAAGCCATTTTTAGACTGCATTTCAACCTGTCAAATTAATCCCTTTTGACAGGTCTAAACCTTCCTTTTAAGTATTATTATGTTGTCACAAAGTAGGCCTTAAAGCCCATAAAATAGGACTCATGGTATTTAACAAAAAGGAGAGCTAGAAAGTTAATGTTAAACATGTCCTTAAAATGTCTAGCACCAAAGGTTAATTTATTTGTAGCAAAACTGGCTGCATTTGGAATGCACTAGTAAATTTAATAACACTACCTTCATCTAGGAAACACTACAAATTTAATTCTTAGACTTTCTGTAGAAGCTCAATTCACTGGTGAAGTTGGAGTTTGAACAAATATTAAGTAAAAGATACTTTTAGTAAGCTATCCTTTCTCTGATGAGATTCCAGCTGCAGCCCTCTAAATGCTTAAGCCCTGAATGAGGTGTGTAAACTGCTTCCAGAGGAGAGACAAAGGCCTGGATGTGGTGGGGGGGGACTCTTCTGTTCCTCTTCTAGGATGACCACTTTGGCATTACCAGGTAACTTAATTTATTCGAAAGGGATGGACTTCCGCAGTCATAGGCAAATATCAGATGATGACTGAACAGGCTCCTTCACTTGTGCCGCAAGTCAGGCCTTCACCAATCCCAATGGCGAGGGAGCTGCCCCCAGAAATGGTTTGAAGTGACAACAGAGGAGAGGGCGCTAATTGTCTTGGCCCCACCTCTGCGGTGGCTCACTGACTCTGCACAAGGGATGAAGGGCTTAAACCTCTTGAGTTTGGGCACAGAGGGAGATTATGGGATTGTCTGCAGGAGGGCACAAATGAAATGCTGTAAAAGTAGGTAGGGGAACTGCTAAAAACGTTTACCCCATTGGTTAAGAAGAAGTCACCCCACCCACAAGCTGGTGCCAGGCATTTAAGTGTGGTATTTCCAGTACCCTCCTACTAGACCTGAGGAAGGTTAGAAGAGGACTGAACTTGCTGTGTGAGACTTGAGAACAGCCTTACGCTCCCCCACCACCATCCTGTGTGCTGTATTTAAAATACAGCGCACCATGTGAAGGGTAGGAGGCAGTAGTGTCAGAATGTCTGACACTATTGATGTAGTGTTCATGGTTAGTGCCACAATTTTGGCACTAACCCTGAACAGTACATAGGGGCAAATTGAAAACAATGGCATGTCCTTTTTTAACGCCTGCTCTGAGTAGGCTTTTAAAGTGCTGAAAAAACATGACACAAATAAATCTTTTAGATTGCTTTGCAAAGAAGTTTTTGGACCCTCTAATGGTGGACTGCCCCCCTTGCATACATTATACCTGGCACAGGCATAATGTGGCACAAGGGGTTTCAAAGTGGCACAATTTATGCATTGCGACACTTTGTAAATATGGTGCAGTGATTTTGGTCTCACTGGGCCACATTAGCGTAACAAAAATGATGCCAATATGGCGCAAGGAGCCGCTAGGGGCTCTTAAATCTGCCCCTAAGTATTTTCATTAGTTTTAAGGTACATTGTATGTGCTTCTCCATAGTAGTTGGGCCCCTGGAATTAGTGCAGTTTTGTGGAGCTTGTTAGCGAAGTCAATAGAGCACGAGACTTCAATTCATACTACAGGCATTGGGTTACTGTGCAGGCGTTGTCATTTTTGGTAGGAATGATACCTTCACCTTGTTCAAATACCTATATACTACATACTACACGCATTGGTTTTCTGTTCAGGTGTTTAATTTTTGGTAGGTATGACACCTTTAACGCATTGAAACACCGTTTGTTTTAATGAATGTTGCTGCTGTCAAATAAAGGGACTGTTCTAATTCAAGCCGTGATGTGCAAATAGAAGTATATTTTTTGATTTTGGTTGCATTCACATTGTCCATTTAAGCAGTGGGTATGACAATGCTACAATTGAGTAGCACCAGGAATTTAGCTGGGCGGACGACTTGAAGAAGTAGCAGCAGCCTCCAAAGAAACATTTGGGGCACCTGGTCTTAATATTTTATAAATTAATCACTGCTTTTTTTGGGCACGAAATTCAAATTTCTTCCACTCAGAGCTTTACCCTTTTGAAATTCCTGCTATTCAAATTGATCTCTGCTTGGCTACAGCTCACTACCTTGCCCTGCTGAAGATTTTGGACTTCCATTTTTTTAGACTAAGGTCCATATGTATCGGCTTTTAATGCAGGGCAACGCTGCAAGTCACCTTGCTGCACTGCCTTGCGTAAAAGGGAAATGGCACGAATGCACAGTATCTATGGCAAACAGCAAATGCATGCCCTTTCCCACCTCGCTGACACCGTTTTGACAGCCTAGAGCCAATGCAGCCTCCCTTGCACCATGGTGCAAGGGTGTCTGCATAGTAGGCAGGATTGTTTTTGTACAGGAAGTGGCATCCTGGGAGGCCAGATCATCTTTGTATGTGTGCTGCAAAATAAAGCAGATGTAGAAATAGGAAAGAGGAAAATATGAGGAGAAATAAAGATATTTCTCCTCGTTGCACCTCCCCTAAGGAGGCCATAGGTTTTGGCACATCCCCGGGTTTACAGTGTCTTGTAAATCTGGGGATGAGTTAACATCCATCGGTGTAATGTTGGAACACTCACTGCAACGCCCACGGAATGCCTCCCTTGTGCAGAGTAAGGCAACCCAGTGATTTGTGCTGCCTTACTCCATATCTATGAGGCCATTCAAAGCCACGCAATGGCTTTATAGAAATGATTTAAAGGTTTGCACCACCATTGCGTCCCAAGGTAGAATTTCTGACCAGTTCAAACCTGGTTGTCTCTATCTGACCCATACTCCATTTTGGTTAGAACTCAAATCCAGGTTACTGGCAATTTTTTTCAGGCCAGCCACCCATGTCGAGGGAGGGAGGTGGAGGGCGAAACACTGCAGCATCTGTTCTTTTGTTCATGGTGGCTGATATTGCTGCACTGCTGCAAAATCGCCCCCAGTAACAAAACTGGCCCTCACCACTGAAAAACCATCCCCCAATTTTCCTGCCTACCTGGAAAATGCCCGATGCCCGTTACGACTAGTCAGGCCCTGGGTGGCTGGTGGAATTTGAAAGGGGTAGGGCATCTCTAGTTTGCTTTTAACACGTGGGAGTGTTTCACTTTAGTACATCAGTTTATATCAATAATGAGAGGCATTTATTAAAAGTTAATAAATGCCTCTCAATATAGTGGTATAAACTGATGTAGAAAATACTCCTGCATGTTTAAAGCATACAAGATATTACAGCACATTCAAACAGGTGAGTTCAGGATGCACACATCCTGAACTGACATATTTAAAAGTGCTCTCATGTATGCTTTTAACAAGCAGGGGCATATATATATATATATATATATATATATGTATATATATATATATATATATATATATGTATATCACTTTATATTACTATTTTGAGAGGAATTTATTAAAACTGTTAATGTAGTGATGTAAACGGATGTACTGAAGTAAAATGCTCCTGCATGTGAAAATCATGCAAGAGACTAGAGCACTTTTAAATGTCAGTTCAGGATGCACACATCCTGAACTCAGGTATTTAAAAGTGCTCTCTTGTATGCTTTTGACATGCAGGAGGGTTTCACTTTAGTACAACACTTTATATTGCTATTTGACAGGCATTTGACAGCAGTTTTAATACAGTCTTCCCAATATAGTGATACTAAATGATGTACTAAAGTAAAATGCCCCACATGATAAAAGTACAGCAAGGGAGCACTTTTAAATATGTCAGCTCCGGATGTGTGCTTTGCTGTGCCAGCCTACGGTTTGCTTTTATTGATTCAAAGACAGTGTTGGAGTGTAGCTTCTATAATAAAAAATTAACATGAACTGCTTGCAAAATAACGTGTAATGAAGCTGCATAGAAAACGCATTAATATGTTTCCAATGTACGCGTTTGAAATGTGCCCACAGGGAGTGGCCACCAATGTATACGATCATTAATGAAATTGACTAATAATGAATTATTAATATACTAATGTATGATTCTGTTTTAGCATTACAAGTTACATGTTAAGGTTTTGTTGAATAAATAATTAGGCCTTAGTTAGCAAGAGTCTGGGCCTAGCTGCCTGGTCTCATATTAAGTGTGTTTTTCTAACGTGCAATGTGCTACCTTCCTAAGGACGAGTAGCTGTACTTTTCCAGAAGCTGGATATGTGTGTGTAACCATAGTAAATTCTTTCTCATGAGACCAGACTTGCTCAAGGAGGCATTCTTGTTGAATGCAACAGTGTAATTCGCAACAGGTACAAGGTCGCCTAAACTGGTAAAGACAATGGAGCTACTGACTGAAGCCATGCGTGTAACTTTTCTTACCTGCCATCTCAGCCAATGAAGACGTAAATCACAGGAGCCAATGAACTGTATGAGAACCTTCTTAGGTGAAAATTCTAGTAAGGTGACCACTCAACTATTGGACAGAGATAGTGGTGCACCAAATATTGACCAAAGGGAAATTAGAGACTTGTCTGGGAAATTCAATTTAACGTTGTGTCACAAGGAGACATCATCCATTAGAGGGACACCCCTGCTGTTACTCTGGTATTCTGTCTTCACATTTGCTGCTTTGATTCTTCAAAACCATCCTCACCTTGTCTTGCCCGATATCTATTTCCTCTCCTCCTTAATAGGGAAGAACTTTCTGCCCCATTAGCTGAGACTTTGCTGTTCTATCCTGGCTGATGGCGGATCGACTACTGTCCTGAGGACGAAGAATGACTCTGCATGCTGGTCCATTACGGAGGGTAACTATCTGATAATGAAATTTTATTTGTCTGTTTGCCTTTCCTTTCTAGGTACCAACTGCTTTTGACAGAGACCATAGTTAGATGTTTTCCAAATTTGTGTTACTAAATTGTTTTGTATGAAGCCCAACATGCTGATGCTAATTCGAGGTTAGTCAAGGAGTTCACTAATATTGGGTGCAAATAGACAAAATGACTGAATCTTTGCTGTGTTGAATAGATGCGCTAATGATACTCTGCTAAATAGATCCATGTTGACACCGTGTTTGTTTTAATGTTTATCATCTTTGCTTTGCTTAAATCTTACTCAAGTTGCCATATCGTGACATTATTGATGTGTTTCCTGGTGTTGAGACTAATAAACTTGCTAGTAGATTGTAATCAATAGGGAATAAATCTCATGAACCTTGCTAAATTTCGTGTGGTTATTCATGGCTGAAAGGTCATGGTGAGTTTTGATTCCTATTAATGTCATTAACTTATTTGATTAATTTGCTGTTGTGGATATTGATGAGACAATTGACCTATTGATTGATATGCTGATTAGTTATCTCGTCTTAAGGTGTCTCCAATCAGGGTCAAAAGGTTCATTGGCCTAAAACGAGTCCCAGAGTAAGTAAATTACCTAAGGCGGGATGCGTTATCAGTTCTGGTAGCAGAGGACGGTTTCAGCCCTTTGGGGGTCCTAGGATGAGGGTCCATTGTTTTAGAATTGTTTTTTAAATGATGCAAATTGGAGAGAGGATGTTCCCCTAAGCCCCAAATGACTTTCCCGGGACCCCGGAGCCTGCTGAAGTGAGTTGGGTATGTTTTTGGCGTTCTAGTGATGGTGTGAGTGAAGTAGGGTTTGCGCTTGCACAGCTTATGCATATCTCAGTTGAATTGTGAAGTCTGTGAGAATTTTTAGGCCAGGTGATGTTCTAGTAGGAGTGAGCATACTCTGCAGTATGAGAGTAGGGAAGTCGGCGAATTTTATGTGAGTGTGGAGCTTTTATGCTCAAAATTGTCCACGTGGTTGTTGGTGATGTACGGACCCTGCGTGGTCCAGAGTATGTTGATAAGTGTATGAGACACTTGGTTTATGTTATAATTTGAATGGTTTAATAGGTCAATCTGGTGTGATTGACGAGTCGAGTTCGAGTCAAAGTGAGTGAATGAAACCTTCGATGGAGATTTGTTAAGTTCTAAAGTGCACTAGGACGAACCATTGACAACTTGCGAGTAGAATTTGCGGGTCGAATTCTGCTTGCGAATGCGGGATCTGAGAAGGAGAGAGTAGCGGCCGAGGCTTCAAGTGAAATCTTTGTAAAGTTCTGAAGCAATTGTGTTACCCTTCCTGTAGTAAACCGGCAAATTTGAGTTTGTTGTGAAAGTGCTCGCAACATATTGCATTAGTTTTGCGTGAATAGAGAGTGAGGAAGACAAGCAGCAGGACTTTGTCAGCGGCATTGAGTGACGTCATTGGAGCCGCGCTGGGATAGGTCAGTTAGTGAGAAGGGTCACGCACGGATTGGCAGCCGTCCGTGAGAGACAATTGGTTGAGAAGGTAGGCGAAGGGTGTTCTGGGAATTAAAGTCACTTCCTGATTCGGTTATAAACGAAATAAGAGACGCAAAAATGAAGGTCGTCAATGCTCTAAAGAGCGCTTTGAGGGGAGATGTGTACATTACCGCGATTGTGGGGGAGCCTACACCACCAGAGGATACTCCGGCTTATGCCGTAATGGAGGAGAAGGGAGTCGTGCCATGTCTTTGGCTAAAGCAATGGTGCGAATTAACAGAGAAAGATGGGTGTTTGGCGTTTCCAGAGAATGGGACATTCAACATAGGTGTCCTAGAGAATTTGCGGAAGGTGTTAAATGAGCAGAAGCCGCCTCCAAGGCCAGCACAGTTTGAGATGTTAGCAATTTGGGAATTAATGGCCATACGACAAAGGCAGCAAAAGTTTGAGAGGAGAATGAGAAAAGCAGAAAAGACGCAAGCGGAGGCTAGGTGGGATAGTGAGACTAGGATGTGGAGAAGAGAAATAATAGATGGAGTCAGGATGTTTCCGGCAAGCACTCAAGAAGCCGACGCACAAGGAAGAAAGGCCACTTGAAAACAGACAAGGGTTCTAATAGAGGAAAAGAGAATAACAGGCCTTGGGCAGATGCAGATAACTCAGATAATGATGAGTTCCTTAATCAGCTGTTGCAGGATCGTCCACCGCCATATGCCATGAATGACAACAGACAAAGTACTAGTGCAGGTCCTGTAAATTCCACAAAGAATCAGGGAACAGCGCATACAGCGCATACAGCTCAGGTGAATGCAATTGCAACACCAGCTCCAGTGCAGAATAGTGCCAGTGTATCCACTGTGCCAGCGATGCAGACACAGTTGCAGCCACCACCGGTTCAGAGGCTCTACCCCGATGTTCCAGTATTACAGACCACTACGCATTTGATAGTGCCGCCCGATCAAGCATATGCAAGATTGAAGTTGGTACAGATGGAGCCAACTCCACTTATGGTGCCCCAGCCACAGCAACAGATGGTTCTGAATAACACTTCGGTTACAGGACCGCAGTCAGTCACAGCACCCGTAATGAATCAGACAGTGGGAGCTAATGCTCCCCAGGGTCTGGGAGACAGGCAGGCACCAGCTGCTATATCTTTTCCGATTACAGTCGGTCCACCTGTACCTTTGTATGCATAGGCAAAGCCTAGTGTATGTTACCAAGGGGTAATGACTCAAGAGGTGCTGAGAGGAGTGTTTGCAGGAAGTTCCCAAGGGATGACACAGGGAGAACAGATAGAAGAGAGATCTAGGTCCTTGTTGGATTTCAGTCCGATTGGGGTTCCTCTAGAGACAATAAGACAGGCTTGGTTGGGACTACTAACTCCACAGATACCCAGTACGAACATGTCGCAACCACCAATGATGCAGGCTGGAAATATTTTGTTGCAAGGTCTGAGCGATCGGAAAGGGAGGAATACCTGAATTTTGTGAGGTTGGGCGTGGAAGCAGCTGAATTAGTTGAAGGGAGCAAGGGAATGAATAGGCTAGAGTCATACACTGAAGCAGAATTGAGGTATCTGTGTCCAAAAATAACCAAAGAAGTAAGCAAGGTGCACCAAAGGTTGGCGAATCGAGCAGGCAAATATGGCATGGACTTAGGCAAGCCGTTTGCATCTTGCAAACTGCGAAAAACGCAGTTTGC
Organism: Pleurodeles waltl; assembly: GCF_031143425.1. Classification (NCBI taxonomy): domain Eukaryota; kingdom Metazoa; phylum Chordata; class Amphibia; order Caudata; family Salamandridae; genus Pleurodeles; species Pleurodeles waltl. The sequence goes on from NC_090448.1 coordinate 1,132,391,138, forward strand.
GCCATGCAAACGGCCTCCCGCGATGCTCATTCCCAAATTGCGAGTTGGTACCGACTCGCAGTTTGGGAATGCGACTCACAAATAGGAAGGGCTGTTCCCTTCCTATTTGCGACTCGCATCGCAATTCAGACTTGCTTTGTGACCGCGAATGCAGTCGCAAAGCAACTCGCAGTTACCACCAGTGTCACACATTCACATGGGACCCCTTCCCCTTTGTGAATGTCGACAAAAATATCAGAGCAGGCAGTGGTCCTATGGACCACTGCCTACTCTGAAAAAACGAAACCAAATGGTTTCGGTATTGTTTTCATTTTGCAACTCGTTTTCCTTAAGGAAAACTGGCTGCAAAATGAAGAAAAAAAAACTGCTTTATTTAAAAAGCAGTCACAGACATGGAGGTCTGCTGACTTCAGCAGGACACCATCCCTGTGAGTGCAAGGACTCGCTATGGGGTTGCAAAAAGCGACCCACCTCATTAATATTAATGAGGTGGGTCTTTGCGACCCCATTGCGAGTCGCAGAAGGTGTCTGAGATACCATTCTGCATATGCTTTTGCGAGTCTGAAATTGCGAGTCGCACCAACTCGCAATTTCAGACTCGCAAAAGCATATCTTGCCACATCTGGCCCTAAGCATCTAAAGAGGAGTTAGAGATTGGACTTCGAACCCAAAGATTTTGATCATATGAGGTCTACTGGGATGAAAGCACACCTAAAGAAATTTTACAGAGTGCACAGGTTTGGGGAGCCTTAGAGAAGCGGGAAGGCAGATGGTTAAAGAAGAGAGACAAAAGGAAAAGTGACTGCTTGGAGCAGCAGCAGCAGGGAAAGCCAGTGCCAGATATCGGTACCTCAAAGATGCTACCCATGAGAGAAACATCTGGAGGGATTCTTATCCACGTACCATGGTCCAGAGGTGACATTCTGTCCTTCTGTCCTTCACGAACGACTTCCCCAGGCTGAGGGAAAAGCCAATAGAGTGGTATCAGCAGACAGACAGATTTGTGAAGCTCGCGAAGTGTCTTTGGGAAGACTTGAATACATTGTTTGAGATCATAGTTCCTGCCGATTTGTGGCTCCAGTGCAAATGGTGTTGACTGGCGGACTGCAGAACCGGCAAGGGGTAGGGTTACCGGAGCACCCTCTCCAGAGTTAATGAAGCATTACTATAAGGTAATAGAGTTTTTGAAGCAGAAAGTGTTGCCGCAGAATATTGATTGGCAAAAGATTGATCGAACTGCACAAGAGGGCAAAGAGTCGATACATGCTTACTATGAGAGGTTGTTGAAAGCATTCAAGCATTACAGTGGTACCGAGGTCATAGAGCCAAAAGATATGAATCACCTTGTGTTCAGGTTTGTTGAAGGACTGAGACCAGAAATTAGCCAGATGATTAAGAATCATTTAATTTGTTGGCAAGCGAAGCCAATTGATGAGGTACTGCAGTATGCAAAATACTGAAGTGATGAAATTGAATTGAAGCAGAGAAAGTTAAAGGAGAAACTGATGGTGATGCAAATTAAGGCAGCACAAGCAGGGATGCAGGGAAACGGAGTACAACAGATGGTGCAACAGCTGCAGGGAAACGGAATGTTTCAGACGCAAACGAGAGGCAGAGGTCAAGGAGGTTTTGTCCACCGTGGTCCAGATTTGAATACCGTTGTGGTATAAAATGACATGCAAGGGATGAAGAAGGTGTTACCATGCCATGCATGTGGGGGTGTGGGGCATTGGAAGCAGGAGTGCCCAATGATGGTGCAGGAAGGTGCAGTTCTACAAAGCAATGATGTCAGTGTGTTTCAAAATGTTAAAGGACCAAGAAAGAGGGGTCCTAATCCCAATTTTCAGAATAACATGGTTCAAATGCAGGGTCTTCAACCCATGCAACAGGTGCAGATGCCACGTATGCAACCAGTGCAGATGCAGCTAGTACAACAGCAGATTCCAGTGGCACCTAGACAGCAAATGCAGTTGCCCTTAGTGCCAATGGGACAGCAACAAGTGATGCTTCCTCAACAGGTCACAAGTCAAGGATTGGGTCAAAATAACACAGTACAACAGTTCCCATTGCGTGGTGAGAATGAAATAAACGATGAATGGTCGGATGACAGTTCAGAGAGTGAGAAGTGCAGGCTTGCAGCGTCCCTGGAAGTAGATCAGAGGGGACCCTATGTGCAAGGGAAGGTGATGGGTCAGAAGGTCTCATTTTTGGTTGACACAGGAGCTACACGCTCTACAGTCAGGAGTGCAGAGGTTCCGAAATTGCCCCTTTCAGGACGCACAATAAAAGTAGTGGGAGTGGCAAACCAGCTCCTGACCAACCCGATTACAGATCCGGTTCAAGTCGAATTGGCACCTTTCAGGGATTGCACAGGTTTGTAGTCTGTGATTCAAGTCCCGTGTCCCTACTGGAAAGAGACTTACTGTGTCAGACGAGATGTTCTATCACCTGTTCGAATGAGGGAATAGAGGTGCAGACAAACAGTGATGATGAGGGGGATGATGGTCAGATCTCAGAGCCAGAAACAGAGATTACAGATGAAGAGTGCCCCTTGATAACCTTCTTCCCGATGTTCACAATGACTGATTTGCCTGCAGACCTGCAGGGGACAGTCATAGAGAAAATGTGAGTCTTGACAGGAAAAGTGGTACTGATAAGAGGAGTAGAACCAGTCAAAGTCGATGTGAAGCCAAATGCTGTGTTTCCCCAGGTACCGCAGTACCACATGGCACAGGATGTCCTCATACAGGTGACGCAGATAATTGCAGACTTCATGAAACAGGGGGTCTTGAAGGAAGTAATGAGCAGCCCGTGATGGGTCTAAGAAAGCCCTGTGGGAAAGTCCAAATTGTTCAAGATTTGAGAAAGATCTATGACATAGTGGTGAAGTGTTGCCCAATAGTGCCAAATCCAGCTGTGATCATGTTTCAAGTTCCATGCTACGCAGATTGGTTCTCAGTCGCTGACTTGTCCCAAGCGTTCTTTTCTGTGCCTCTTCATGAGGACAGACAAGTTCTCTTCAGTTTCGAATTCCTGGACAGGGTTTACAGTTGGTGTCGAATCCCTCAGGGGTTTTCAGAGTCACCATCTATCTTCAACCAAATTCTGAAGAAAGATTTGGAATCAGTGGAACTGCCTTTCCAATCGACTCTAGTACAGTACATTGATGTTTTGTTGATTGCCTCCAAAACAAGAGATGATTGCAAGTATGATACTATTGCCTTATTGAATCACTTGGGAAAGAATGGACACAAGGTGTCCCTAAAGAAGCTGCAATACTGTCAGAAAGAGGTGAAATATTTAGGCCATTTGATTGAGGAAGGGTCGAGGAAGATATCTAAGGAAAGAGTGACTACAATATTACAGATGAACACCCCGACATCCAGGAGAGATGTCAGGATGTTTCTGGGAATGGTGGGCTACTGTCGTCAGTGGATCCCAAATTTCTCCATTATCTCCAAGCCCTTGGTGAGACTGACAGCTAAGGAGGTTAAGAATGGCCCAGATACCCTAACTATGTCCGAGAAAGGGATAAGGGCATTCATTGAGTGGAGGTAGTGTATGTGCAGGGCTCCAGCTTTAGGAATGCCTGATTACACAAAGCCTTTTGTCCTGTTTTGTCATGAATGTGATGCTTGCTCTTTGTCTGTCCTGACCCCGGTCCATGGAGGTGCAAACCAACCAGTAGCATATTTTTCAGCTACTTTGGACCCAGTCGCAGCAGCCTTACCGGGTTGTCTGCGTGAAGTTGCAGCAGTTGGTCAAAGCCTCTCTCAGTGCGAAGGCATAGTGATGGGACATCCCTTAACAGTAATGGTCCCACATTCAGTTGAAATACTATTGACCTGAACTAAGACCCAGCACATGACAAATGCTAGATTGACCAAGTACGAGACAATTATATTGGGGTCACCAAATGTGTCACTAAAACTTTGTACTGTATTAAACCCGGCAACTCTGCTTCCCAATGAAAATACTGATGTTGATGTTGCTGAAGAGGTAGAACATGATTGTCTTGAGGTAACTGAACTTTGCACCAAACCGAGACCTGACATTAAGGATATTCAATTGGAAGAAAATGACTACATTATCTTTGTTGATGGCTCATGTCTGAGAGACTCAGTAGGAGTACGTACGTACGTACGTACGTATGCTGTATGTACAATCACTGGTATTCTAGAAGCATCTTGGCTTGAAAAGTATACTCTGCTCAAGTGGCTGAATTGATTGCTCTTACTAGGGCATGCCATGCCGCTGACAAATTGAAAGTGACTATCTATACCGATAGCAGATATGGATTTGGGATTGTCCATGATTTTGGCCAGCTGTGGTCCCAGAGGGGTTTCATGACCTCTTCTGGTTCTCCAGTGAAAAATGGCAAAAGAATTAAGGAAATGTTGCACGCGATTCAGTTACCTCTTGAAATTGCCGTGGTGAAATGCATTGCTCATGTGAAATCGCAAGTTTTTGTGTCAATGGGAAATGGATATGCAGATCAAGTCGCGAGATTTTGCGTACTGAATTGTATATCGTTCAAGGATCAGTGGGAATTGTTACCTGAAACAGAAAACTAGACATGCGCAGGTTACGCATTGAGGGTGGTTGACACGATGGATGAATTAAAATTGCTACAGGGTCGTGCCAGCAGGGAGGAGAAACATTCTTGGCTCAAAATGCAGTGTGTACAAAGACCAGATGATTTGTGGGTTTCAGATGAGGTGAAAATGGTTTTGCCAAACAGTCTTTTGTCTCAGTTTGGAAGGTTTTACCATGGGCAAGCACATATTGGGAGAGACGCCATGATCAGATTGTTCAAAATTGATTGGTTCAATCCAAAATTCAGACAAGCCGCAGAAGTGATCTGTCACCGGTGCATCATCTGTCAGCAGATGAATGCGGGGAAAGGGACAGTTGTGAATTTGAGTCCCATGGGAGAGCTGGAGGTCCATTTAGCAGGATGCAATTGGATTTTATCGAGATGCCTGTGTGTGGAGGTCTGAGACACGTGTTGGTGATTGTGTGTATTTTTAGTCACTGGATTGAAGCTTACCCTACACGTAGGAATGACAGTCTCACAGTAGCGAAGTTGCTGCTTAGGGAATTGATACCACGTTTTGGGTTTCCGATCTCTTTAGAATCAGATAGAGGAAGTCACTTCAACAATGAGGCGGTTAAGCTCTTGTGTGCCGCGTTGAACATTGAACAGAAGTTGCATTGCACTTACCGCCCTGAAACATCAGGACTAGTGGAACAAATGAATGGTACTCTGAAGTCTAGAATGGCAAAAATGTGTGCAGCCACAAATTTGAAATGGCCGGATGCATTGCCCTTGGTGTTGATGTCAATGAGAAACTCACCCAACAAGAAAACAGGACTGTCTCCTCATGAAATTCTCATGGGCCGAGCTATGCGATTTCCCGCAGTATCTGCAAATGCTCTTGTGAATATCACAGATGATATGGTGTTGCAAGGGTCTGGCTGACGTGGTCCGCTCTTTCTCTCACCAGGTGGAAGCAACCACATTGCTACTGATAAATGATCCAGGTCACAACCTGAAAGCTGGTGACTGGGTTGTTGTCAAGAAACTTGTGAGGAAGTCGTGTTTGGAGCCACGTTGGAAGGGGCCGTATCAAGTGATACTAACAACTACCACTGCTGTGAAGTGTGAGGGAATTCCAAATTGGATCCATGCCAGTCACACAAAGAAGGTGACATGTCCTACTGATGAGGAAATTGAATTAACGAAAATAACAACTACAGAAAATGAAGTCTCAGGGCCGGAGAGTAATCAAAGGGGAACTGAGACTGGAGGAGAGCCCGTTGAGGACGGCCTGGTTACTCAAACAGTAAACGAGAACCAGAGGGGTGACGGTGGGCCTATCTCAACTGAGGCACCAGGAGAACCGACCCAGAGAGAGGTTCTCCCAGAAGCAGACGGATACGGGTTTGAAGTTGAACCCTTGACAGATCCAGAGGGTGAAGGAGTTGAGACAGAAGGAGGTCCGAGTATCCAGACTCCTCCTGAGCCACTTGCAGGTCCAGCAAGACAAAACACCATAGCACAAAAGGAGGGCATTGAACAGCAACCAGAAAGGTCGAACGATAAAGGTACACTTAAAGGAGATAAATGGCCAGATTTGCGAGTAACAAAAGAGAAAGTGGTCATTGATGAGACAATTGAGGAGGAGATAGATACAACAAGAAAAGAGGACATGAGCGAAGGAGAATTACAAGGGGACCGCAAATTGAAAAGAAAGAGAATAGCAAACAGAAGATACGCAGGTCCTGAATGGGCTTATGCAACTTCAACAGAGTGGCAACAAGAGTTCCTAGCATTTTGCTTTGATCGAGAAGTTCCAGGTCAGTACTATGGTACCTGAGTTCAGCCACGGGATAAAGAGACTGTGTTAAGCTGAAATTGAATTAAAGAAACTTGAAAACAGAGACTGATAAATTACTGGATGTGTCGCTATTAACCTGAAGTGACTTCTGAAAAAAGACTGTGACAAGCTGCTAACCGGATTGACAAAGGACCCTGGGAGCGAATGAAGAAGCTGTAAATACTTGCTAAAGAGAGACTTTGCGGAGCCTTGCTGTAGAGGAAAAAAAAGAGAAAAAAAGCTTTTAGCCATCCTCTGTTGATTGTCGTTTACATTTGTAGTACTTCACTTCTGATTCTTTACAGATCATGCCTAGTACGGGAGATGATAGTGAGGGGAGGAGGCGTTGTAAATATTTGGGTGTTGCTTTGGGTGTTGTGTGCGTGATATTAATTTTAGCTTTGTTTGTGGAGATGCAATTGGTGGATGACAATGCTACAATTTCTGAGACCGCTACACTAACACCTTGGGAGAAGTTTGAGCAAGATACATAGTATCTGCATAACGAAACTAATGCAAAAGGGGAACTGCCAACTAACGTTTTCTATCGCTTGTTGAGTGAGTATGTTGACACTATGGATGCAAAGGCTTGTTATGTGTGTACACAAATTCCTCTTTCAGTCCAAGAGGGAGTTACATATCACAGCTTGCCACTGGCCTATGGGATTAGTTGTAGTCTGCAACGAATAGTTTCTATAACCAAGAAGAAGTGCAATATTTTTACTCTAACTATGACCTTGTATTCTCTTATGTGCCTATCATCGAAGATCTGAATAGTGTAGCTAAATATTATGCCATAAAATTGATTAAAGGGTTCTTTGAACCTAGAGTAGCGATCAGTACATAATATGCACACCGCAATAATTTGACATGCTTGCTTACACCCATGGAGAAAAGCTTTCTAGATCACACTGAAGATAGAAGGAACCGAGGGAACCAGGAGTTTGGGAATAGGTTGGAAAGGGACTTGCTAATGTGGGAAGTTGGTTTAGTAGTATTTGGCATTGGATATTGGGAAAATTAATACAGGGAATAGTGATTATTCTGGCCTGTTTATTTGGACTATGGTTATCATGCAAAATTAGCAAAAGGATTAAAGCAAAATTGGCAAAACATAAAGCGAGGAGGGAAGAAAAGAAAAGGGAGAAAATGTTCAGAGCAAAATATGAAAAGGCAAAACAAAAGGAAGAAATTGAGATGAAAGAGATCAAAAAGTGACAAAGTCGTTAAAGGAAGGATTTGTGTGATGACAAGAGTCATCAGAGGAGGGATTGTTGGAGTGTAGCTTCTATAATCAAAAATTAACATGAACTGCTTGCAAAATAATGTGTAATGAAGCTGCATAGAAAACGCATTAATATGTTTTCCAATGTATACGTTTGAAATGTGCCCATGGGGAGTGGCCACCAATATATACAATGATTAATGAAATTGACTAATAATGAATTATTAATGTACTAATGTATGATTCTGTTTTAGCATTAAGAGTTATATGTTAAGGTTTTGTTGAATAAATCATTAGGCCTTAGTTAGCATGAGTCTGGGCCTAGCTGCCTGGTCTCATATTTAGTGTGTTTTTCTAACGTGCAATGTGCTGTCTCCCTAAGGACAAGTAGCTGTACTTTTCCAGAAGCTGGATATGTGTGTGTAACCATAGTAAATTCTTTCTCATGAGACCAGACTTGCTCAAGGAGACATTCTTGTTGAATGCAACAGTGTAATTCGCAACAGGTACAAAGTCACCTGAACTGGTAAAGACAATGGAGCTACTGGCTGAAGCCGTGCTTGTAACTTTTCTTACCTGCCATCTCACCCGATGAAGACGTGAATCACAGGAGCCAATGAACTGTATGAGAACTGTCTTAGGTAAAAATTCTAGTAAGGTGACCACTCAACTATTGGACAGAGATAGTGGTGCACCAAATACTGACCAATGGGAAATTAGAGACTTGTCTGGCAAATTCAATTTAACGTCGTGTCACAAGGAGACATCAGCCATTAGAGGGACACCCCTGCTGTTACTCTGGTATTCGGTCTTCACCTTTGCTGCTTTGATTCTTCAAAACCGTCCTCACCTTGTCTTGCCCAATATCTATTTCCTCTCCTCCTTAAGAGGGAAGAACTTTCTGCCCCGCTAGCTGAGACTTTGCTGTTCTATCCTGGCTGATGGCAGATCGACTACTGTCCTGAGGACGAAGACTGACTCTGTATGCTGGCCCATTACGGAGGGTAACTATCTGATAATGAAATTGTAATTGTCTGTTTGCCTTTCCTTTCTAGGTACCAACTGCTTTTGACCATAGTTAGATGTTTTCCAAATTTGTGTTACTAAATTGTTTTGCATGAAGCCCAACATGCTGATGCTAATTCCAGTTTAGTCAAGGAGTTCACTAATATTGGGTGCAAATAGACAAAATGACTGAATCTTTGCCGTGTTGAATAGATGCACTAATGATACTCTGCTAAATAGATCCATGGTGACACCATGGTGACACCATGTTTGTCTTAATGTTTATCATCTTTGCTTTGCTTAAATCTTACTCAAGTTGCCACATCGTGACATTATTGATGTGTTTCCTGGTGTTGAGACTAATAAACTTGCTAGTAGATTGTAATCAATAGGGAATAAATCTCATGAACCTTACTAAATTTTGGGTGGTTATTCATGGCTGAAAGGTCATGGTGAGTTTTGATTCCTGTTAATGTCATTAACTAATTTGATTAATTTGCGGTTGTAAATATTGATGAGACTATTGACCTATCGATTGATATGCTGATTAGTTATCTCGTCTCCAATCAGGGTCAAAAGGTTTATTGGCCTAAACCGAGTCCCAGAGTAAGTAAATTACCTAGGGCGGGACGCTTCATCAACAGTAAAAGTGAACCACAGGCTGGCAGGCATGATGGAAGGCCTCCATCCTCCCAGCCTCACATACCTCGCAAATCCTACTTTGGAACACACACAGCCCCTCAACAGGGTGTGCTGCTGCTTCTCAAGTCCAGAATGGAAGGCTTGAGAGAGCCAAGGGGGCCTTCTCAGCCTTCAATGTAAATACAAGCCATAAACAGATACTCTGCCCTAAAACATGTGCAGTGTATCCGTTTGCAGCATGCATGTGGCTCAAGGTCTCAGAGTATCAGGACTCTGTGATCTCGAGTCGCGTTTGCAATCCTTCATCGGCTGCAATCAACACCCTTTCCCATAACGTCACAGGTGTTGAACTGGAAAAAGGTGTAGCTCGCAGCCTGTGAAAGTAACTGACAGGCGGTCCATGGAATACAGGGATTATGCAACAAACCCCCGACACTGCTTGTAAATATGACAGTGCTGGCGTCATAAATGAGAGGTCTCTTTAGACCCTCGAATGCTACAGGCCAGGGCTGGCGCTAGGTCAGCCCTTAACCTGCATAGATATTTTTTAAAAAAAGGTAAATGCAGAGGGGCACAAAGGCTCACTAGAGCATGTGTCCCACTCGAAAGTGCCTGGCTGTCTGACTGGCATCACAGCAATTAGCAGGCAATCATACACCACATGGCATTGGCTTATTTAATCAAAAAAACAACTCATGTGGACGGTAATTGCTTTTTGCAAATACCATCCACATAACATGAAAAATGTGGTGGGTGGCACCCTCTAGCCACTGCTGCTCAAATTCCGATTTAGTCCCCGTCTACTGCGGCCAGTTGACCATGGTTGGTGCAGAATGCTTTTGGGTGCTTTTTTCTTTAAAATATTAAAACATCATATCACTGGTTCCCCTTATTGGGTTTTTGTCACTTTGTTGTCATTTTATATATTAAAATGTACTTTATTTTACTAAATTGGTTTTGAACTTTTCCTGTATTGTGTATGATTTTTTGCTGTTTTGTACTTCATAAAGGCCTCTAAGTTAAACCTTTTTGCCTTGTACCTGAGTAACCAGGCAGTTGAGCTCAGGTTAATTTAATGATAAGTGGTTTACCCTGTCATAGATTGTGTGTGTGCTTATGGTGGCTAACCACGCACCTTTACTAGCACCCCAGTTTTATTAAAAATGCCCTACACTTAATCAAAGACGCAAATCACTCCTGTTTTTACACTTTCTAGTTGACATCAAGGATAGCTTTTCCCTTTTTAATAGACATCAAGATTCCAACTGATGGGCAGTCCAACTCTGAATGACAACCATACCCCGAATCCATGCCAGTAACCTTGGAATGATCATTAACAGCAAATTGGCCATGACAGCACCAGTCAACGCTGTCACTACATCCAGATTCCACACCTTGAAGATGCTTCGGAATATCTTCAAATGGATTCCAAGCAACACTAGAAAAACTCATGCCACCAGCAATTTGGACTATGAAAACACCCTCCCTGAATTATACTGGCTCCCGATACACACATTTGGCCAATTCAAACTCCTCACCACACATTTGAGGCACTAAACAGTTTAGACCCCACCCACCTGAACAGTTGAAGCTCCTTTCACCTAACACCCAGAAACCTCCACTCCACAGGACTTCTACTGGCATATATGCCACGCTTACACAGAACAGGATCAGGAGGACTAGCTCTCTCACATTTCTCCTAAAGCGCGGAACAAGCTCCCACTCCACATTAAAGCCTCCTTCTCTTTTCTTGAATTCTACCAGAGCTACCTTTTTATTTAAACAACCTACCATAGGCAGGGCTAGGCACACTCACCTTCTCAGAGCTAGGATTCCCTTGTGGGTGATATTGCACTTGACACATACCATAAAATAACATGACATGACATAACATAACATTGGAGTTAGTATCTCCCATTTTATTTATGTCTAGAGAACCAAACTCTCTCCTTTGGTTGGCTGTCTCAAGTGGGTTCAACTTCCCTTTTTTAATAATGTGTTTATTAAGATTGTATCACATTTATAAGAATAGAACAAGTGTTCACTTAATACAGTTTTCTTTGCACTCGTGGGCAACGTCTCCCCAGAGTACACATGGTTATAGGCCTGAGACACAGGGATGATCGAGATACTCCAGCAGGTCATCCACATATAAGGACACCAGCTCTTCACAAGTCTGGGAACACTTAAAGACCTCTTTGATGATGTTGAGCCCGAGAAGATGTGATAGAGGCTCTTTCATCAGTGCAAAAGTATCCAGGAATCCAAGTTATTAGTGAGAACATGTTTGTCGATGACATACCATTGAGGGCCTTTTTAAAGTCAATCAGCACCACGGTAGGCTGCTGCAGCCAATCAGCGGCTGCCAATGCATTGTGTAACCAATGGATGTTGTGTTGCAATGATCTATGTGGCATAAACCAGCTTGGATTTTTAAATGAAAGATAACAGCAGTGAGCCGTACAGTGAGAACCCTGGCAGTATTTTAGTTCACACTTGGTCACTGAAATAGGCCTGTAGGATGAGCAGCAATGTGGGAGGTGGTCTGGTTTGAGGATGGTGATGAGATAGTTCTGCTTCAGGCCACCTGAGAGGTGGCCTTTGCCCAGTGCCTCTACATAAAGATCCAAAAGCAGCTTGGAGAGGATATTGACCTCACAATGAAAAACACCACTGGGAGTCCATTGGGATCCAGAATTTTACCCCGAAAACGAAGCAATGACTACCGCAATCTAGGTTGCAGTAACTGGTTTCTCCAGCTACTGTCACTGAGCAGCGCTCAAGCAGCGCAGTCAGACAGCAGAGCTATATACATTGCCCCTCAGCATATTGTGAGACATAATAGGTGGCAAATGGATATCCTCTGGGGTAATATACATATCTCTAAACTCATCCACAAGCAATGACTTAAAAAGCTTTCTATCCTTATGTTGTTTTAACCAGTACAATAATTTACCTGTCTTGTTTCCATGTTCATAGAGTCAACTCTGAGGCACCTGCCAGATTATCCTGGTCTCATCCATCTGAACCTGCTGAAGGAGCACTGTGACCAGTGCCAATGTATAGTGCATCTCCTCTGATATTGCCCTAGCCTATGCACACTCTGACACCTGTGTCTCCTGATCCAAGTCAGCAGTCTCCTGCATTTGATCTTGTTTTTTATGGAACAACTTCAATATCATTGTCCCACCTTCTTACCAACCAGTTTGCATCCCAAAGGAGCCCAGTGGAGCTACATATTCAGCGTTTTCATGGAAGAATTGTGTGGATTTACCTCCTAGAAACTCCTGTAAGGGTTGTTGAGTTAGCAACCAGACACTGAGCCCCCAGGAAATCACAGAGCATGGATGGCCACAATTAATAGGCAATGGCAAAGGTGCTTGGTTAGACAGACTCCTTGAATATAAAAATAGTGGTATCATATACCAAGCAGAAGACAATTTTGGTGACCCAGAGCAAACCTGTCACACAAAGAATCCACCTTCAGTCATCAAGATGGATCCAATCCACTCTGAAAGGATGTCAGGTGTGTATCAGGACTGCTACACCCAGGACTCCCTCTGGAATCCTATGTGGTAAGCAATGCCAAACCTGTGTTTTTGTAACTAATGGCAGTGGTTTCCATTAAAGTGCATTTCCTGGAGGAGCAGCACATCAGTTTCCTGTTGTTTGGTGCCACAGGAGACAGCGCCTTGATTGAGCTTGTTGAGAAGGCTATTCACATTCCATGTTAAGCAGCTAAGTGGAGTACATATATCATGTGTAATAATTACCAGGAGTCCATTTGACAAGTGCAGGATCAAACAAAGTTTGGGCTAGATCGCATGGAGTAAATAGTGTATATAAGTGAAGAAATGCAAACACAGAACTGTACCAATCCCCACCCAATACTTTAAGTACTGAAGTACTGTTGTAGTCAACCAGGGCTGGTGCCCATGACTCAGAATGGGCAATATATTATACTCTGCCGGGGATACATTAACATTTGAAACAACTAATGCAGCAACACCCTAACAAAAAAAAACAATAGAGTAACCCTTGAGACATACCTGAGCTGCCCGAGGTGCGGCCATCTGTTGTGGCTGATCATCAATGAAAGTTTAAAGGAAACTAATGACTTGTTGTCCTGGGCTCACTTGGGAGGAGCATCCAAGGAGAACCCATTCTGGCCCTTAGTTGCCTGCATTCAGGTCTAGTTCCAGTATGGCGGGAAGGCTGAATCGATGAGCCTTCCACCTTCCCTGATGGTGGGATTCACTGCACCAATGAATAATGTGGTTTTGTGCCACCTCTGAGGAATCAGTCTCCAAGGCTCTCGCCCGACATCTTAGCGAGGGTCTTTCTTCCACTCACTAACAGGCAAGCTCAGGGGTTTCAGAGAAGAACAATCTAGATTGGAAAATTACCCGAAGTTTAGCAGGAAAGAGTAGCATGTATTGTATCCCCATGATATGCAGTTTTTGCTTCACTAAGTCTGAAGACTACCATTGCTTCTAGACTTTTCTCGTATAGTCTGGGAAATGCATAACATTAAGAGAGTCATATTGAACTCCAACCTTCAGTCTGCTCGTAGAGAGGACAAGATTCAGGTATTGATAGTTCAGAAATTGGCTATTATGGGCCTAAACCAGGCCCTGGTGGCAGCTTGCTCAAGCAGAGCACAAAGGGACCTGTATTGCACAGTCTAAAGGCTTCCAGCCAGGTCAGTAGGAAGTGGCCCGAGTCTGATTCCTCCATCCCCTCTGGGAAACCAGTTGTTTCAGAGGGATTGACCTCCTGTATCTTTCACTGGTAAATGCAGAGCGCCAGAATCGGCGGAAAAGTGAATGACTGTGTTTTGATGTTCCCGATCTGTGTCATCAAGTTCGGATACTCTCCCTTCCACCCACGTGATCCACTTGAATCATTACAAAGGTCTTGTTCTGACGTCCCCAATTTTCACCTCCAGCGTAGACTTAAAGCCACTAATGGCCTGTAGGATGATAGCGGCAGAGGTCTGGTGATCTTCTGGCATGGCTACCACTTCTCCCCCAGTGTCCACAGTCACCAAAGGTGAGCCCACATGGGTTTCCGTGATGTATTAATTCATCGCAACACACATTCAAGCTAGCCTGGCGAATGAAGGGTGATACCCTGAAACCGGTCCCAGGATGCTTGTTTCCTGTCCAGGGAAGACTTGGTCTGGCAGCTCAGGCTGGACTGTTCCAATTGGGAACAGGGTCAAAACTGATTTGCATATGGCTGGGTTTAAACTGGTGTGATGTGGCGAGCAAAATAACCATGGAATAAACCCAGATCTATGACTAGGGGTGAGTGTTTGAAAAGTTTCAACACTACGTCCATCATTTTATTTTGTTTTGTGATGTTGCTTTGTGTGCCCTAAGTGGCAGGGGTATGCCCAGACGTGGGTCCCTTGCTCACTGCGCTACTGGATTCAAGCTAGCCTGGCTGATGAAGGGTGTTACCCTAAAACTGGTCCCAGGATGCTTGTTTCCTGTCCAGGGAAGACTTGGCCTGGCAGCTTGGGCTGGACTGTTCCCATGGGGAACAGAGTCAAGACTGATTTGCATATGGCTGGGTCTAAACTGAGGTGATGTGTCGAGCAAAATAACGATGGATTAAACCCAGCTCTGTGACTGGGGGTGAGTGTTTGAAAAGTTTCAACACTCCGTCCATCATTTTATTTTGTTTTATGATGTTGCTATGTATTCATCCATCTTCTGCTGGGACAACGCTGAGACTGATCTATCATGTTCACTCGGCACAATGACTCTGTAGAGATAGTCAGCAGGAGTAGGCTGATGGCATGCAGGGAGCAGAAGGCCGTATACCCTACCTAGACGAGTTGCTTTCCCAGATCAAAAGCAAACAAACACACATGATGGACTGAATGTAGAAGCAATCAAATATTCACCCCCAGTCACAGATCTGGGTTTATTCCATCAATTATTTTTTTTCACAATGCCACCCCAGTTTGGACCCACCCATATGCAAATCAGCCTTGACCCTGTTCCCATGGGAACAGTTCAGCCCAAACTTCCAGGCCAGGTCCTCCCTGGACCAGAAACAATCATCCTGGGACCAGTTTCAGGATATCACCCTTCATCAGCCAGGCTAGCTTGAATCCAGTGGCATAGTAAGCCTGGGACCCACGTCTGGGCATACCCGGAGCACTTAGGGCAACAAAAGAAAACAAACACAAATGATGGATGGGAAGCGGAACCACTCAAACATTCACCCAAGTTACAGATCTGGGTTTAGTTTGTAAATTCTTTTGATCACCATGGCACCCCACTTTGGACCCAACCATATGCAAATCAGTCTTGACCCTGTTCCCCATTGGAACGGCCCAGCCCAAACTGCTAGGCCAGGTCCTTACTTTCCTCACCCAATCCTCTTCAGAGCTTCCACCTTTGTCCTTCTTCCTGTGGGTTTTCCTCAGATTCTTGGTAAGTCAGCTTGTTCAGGTGAAGGAATTGATTTTTACTGGTGCAAGATTCAATACGCTTAAAGGAATGGTTTTCTCTCTGGATTAACAGGCTCCGGTAATCCTTGAAAGACTCGATGTTCTGGTAAGACTTTGGTTACGACTACAGTAGGTTGATGCCATTTTGCATTTTCAGTTGATGACATTTTTCATTTTCCGTTTTCAATGGGCCCATCTGTATTTATATTGAGTAGTTCTCCACCTGAACTCTCATTAGTTTCTGAGTTCTCAGGATGTCAACAAACTGATTCCAGTCACCTCTGGTGTAAAAGAGAATCCAGCACGGTGGTTGAGTTGAGAAAACTTGACAAAATGTATTCCGCCTCATCCTTGAGATCCTTTTATAATTACAACAAATGCAAGTTCTTTACTTTGCGAAGCAACATCGATGGATTTTACAGTTCTGGGTTAATTTGCTGTTGATTCTTGGACATTGGTCCTGCAACTGGAAAGCGTTAACTACAATGAAGAAAGCAATAACAAGGTTCCAGAATTTGATTGTATGGAAACATGTTTTGGTTCGTTTGGGCAACATAGTGGCTGTGTCTTAATGTGAATCACCCAGAAGGTACGAGCAGAGGGCTTTTGCCCAGATTTCCAAGAGAGTTGGTCTCTGGACAGACAGTCATTTTCTTTCTCTGGGAACAGTGTACAATAAGGGGAAGAGCAGTATACATCCTCCTTCCTTCAACATGTTAACATATTTCAAAGAGGTTTGAGTTCTCATCACAATCATTTTGTAACCAGGAGCAATGTTAACACATTTTTCTCATCCTTCACAGGATTTGAAAACGCTTCTCTGAGGTCGAGGGATCTTTGGACCCAGTGAAGAGTGTGGTTAACCATCCACAACCATTTGAAACCCAATAACAAATTAAACCACCATGACGGTAGTGGCCATGGTAGGAAACTCCAATCAATAAAAGATTAAAAGCTTCATTTTATAACCACAAACCCAAAGTCACAAAAACAGTGTGCAAAATCAAATTGCAGAGGTAAATCAAAACCATAGGTTGACCAAATCTACTAAACAAGTTTAATCTACTGAACGTCAACAACATTAGACATTCAAGAAGAATAATACATGTTAATAATGAGATCACTAGAGAGGTAGAAATATGCTTTAAATAAGACTGTGAATACATTAGTCAAATCAAATTACAAAGATTTAGGGATCACGATTTGGAAATAACTTGTACCCTACTACTATTGGTAAATGCAATAGGTTTCACTTATATCATTAATAATAAGCTGTTGCATGCAGACAAGCACAGGAGATGCAAAAATAAAGATCTGTACAAGAAATGTGTGTATGTATGCCAGTGCAAAAGATGTCCTCAAGAATGACAGTGCAGGAAATGTCAATATATATGCAGGTGCGGAAGCTGTGCAAGCCCCAGTACACATTGAAGCATGCCGGCTTGGTGTTTGCACAGGTGTACGGAGCCGTGCTCTTTTGGCCCAGGTCAGCCTGTGAGAAATCACTGAGCTGCTGAAGCTGGACGGCAGAAGGGGTCCGGGCCCATCCTGCTTAAATAAGGTGCGTAGTGTACCATTTAGCGTGCTGTACAGCAACGCAGTTCGAGTCTCGCCGTCTGCTCAACATAATGTGATTCTGGGCAAATAACTTAATCTCCAGATAAAAACAAAAAAAAACAAAATTAAAGTGCCCCTGTGTAATGCAAGTGGTGCGCTTGTTAAGTACTCAAATAGCTTTGGGTCGAGTTTGTGCTACATGAAAGCATGAAAAAATTTATTAAATAAAAACAAAAGACCCTGAATGGAGGTTATAACCAGAAAAATAAGGGAACCCTATATTTTGTATAAGGTTGAACCTAATGTACGAGGGACACAGACTAGTGGCGTTGCATTCCAAACTGAATGCATGGAAATTAGGCCTCAGTGCCTCCATGAGTTTAGTAGTGCACAACCCATAGTTGGGGTGCAGTGCACCCCTCAGGCCTGTGTCCTGGAGCTTGTGCACCTGGTGCACTAGTGACAGCTACACACCCGACAGACAGCATCCGTTGTTTTGTGTTACATAACACACACACACACACGAAGAACTGAATAGTTTCTAAGCAAGCTTCTCAGGAGGAGACAATCACACCAGAGGAGAAAGCACAAGACATCCGAGAGGTTTTGGGGGCTTCAATAGAGGGGACAGAATGATGTACAGAGATCGACAGAGATGGGAGCTCTGTATGTTGTCTTGTGTTAGTTGAGTGTAACATGCACCCTCCAAACTTATCACACTGTAGGCGTGGTCCTCAGGAAAAGACTCAGTCAGCAGAGGATGTGAACAGTAATGTGAAGAAAGATCCCATGTGACTTTTAATCTCCATACCAGGCATGCCGTTTAAAAAGCAGCAGGTCTTGTGGTAATCCCTGTTTCGGCCTTCAGGAGCATTTAGTCTGTTTTTGCTGCCATTACTTTTTCAGTGTTCTCTCTTCCCTCACATTCTAACTGCTGGACTCTTGAGTAGTAAGCACATACCAGTCTGTTGCCTTCTCATCTGCAGCATCAAAGCAAACATTCCGAACTGCACATTGGGTCATGACAATTCTCAGGAAGCTGAGGTTGCCAAAGGGTGGGAAAAAAAGTGCGCTCTATCCACGATAAAATGGACTCCGGCGCTGGATTCAGAGACTTCGTGCCTCGGGGGCATTTTGGAGCTGATGTTCAATATCACCCAACTCAATAAACATCAGAGGGGCCTGGCATAAGATTCCATGGAAGGCAAACTCCATTATAAAAGGACTGCTTCTGTTTTGGTGAGACTGGTGCCACAGATAGTGACATTTATATTAATCAAGGTATATATAATATGTGCCATGTAAGGGTGTGCAGAAGCAGCTTGTGGCCCTCTCAAGCATATCTCATGCTCACTAAATGCATTAAAACAAAGGTGGGCAGCTGCATGAACTGCAGACTATGTTAGAGATTTTGGCATTTCCAACTTAGAGTGCTGTAAAACACATGGAATATGCAAGGGCTCCAGCTGTTACCCAAGTGACCCCTCGGAGAAGAACTCATTAACAGTTTTATCACCATGATAATGAAAGCCCATCATTTGTAAAGTTTGGTCAAAACTGAAAACACCGCCCAGCAAGCCTGTGCTCTAATATTAGAGGCAATACAGCACTTTCCTTTTTATCCCAAAATATGCCTGAGCAAGTGGTGCTTTCCTTTTTATCCCAAGATATGCCTCGTTTTGTGCTGGAGAGCAACATAACAACTCATCCGCGCCAGAGATAGTGACACTTACATTAAACAAGGCGTGTATATAATATGTGCCATATAAGGATGTGCAGAGGCAGCCTGTGGCATTCTCAAGCATAACTCATGCTCATTAAATGCTTTAAAAAACAAAGGTGGGCTGCTGCATGAACTGCAGAATATGTTAACAATTTTGGCATTTCCATCTGTGCTGTGAAAACACATGGAATATGCAAGGGCTCCAGCTGTCACCCAAATGCCCCCTTGGTGAAGAACGCATTGCCAGTTTCATCACCGTGACAATGAAAGTCCATCATTTGTGATGTACGGTCAAACCTGAAAACACCGTCCTGCAGCAGCTGCTTTTATATTACAGGCAATACAGCGCTTTCCTTATCCCAAAGTATGCCTGAGTAAGCAGCACTTTCCTTTTTACCCAAAGGTATGCCTGGGTTTAGCTGGAGAGCAACATAACAATGTATCAAAAACCAGCAAGGATGGCAGCAGGGGTAGCGGGACGTTGGGGACTTGTCGGCAACACAGGAAGGTAGTGGGTGGGAGAGCAAAAAGTAGCAACCCAGACAAACCAGCACGGGAACAAGTGCGTGCAGCCAGGGAAAGTTAAATAAAGGCCAACTGAAATATTGAAAGTGTTTGAGAAAGAAATGTAGCCGTGATTGCTGGCACAAAAATAATTCTTCAAATGTGTCAGCAAAAGTACACAAATATAAGTTAAAAAGAGTCCGATCATAGCATGCGGCAAATGAGAATGAGTAATTGGGCCACGGGATACGTTGTCGGAAATACAATGCTACAACCAATAAAAAAAGAAGGAAAATTAAAGTGACAAGCACAGGACAAATAAGAAGTGAAGGTGGGATATAAGTCCCTTTTAAGATATATTAAATGGAATAGATTTCTGAAGCACAGTGCAAGTGCTGTGCAGGCAAAACCTAAATAGGAAGACAAAAATAATTTTGAAAATCATCCATCTTGGGCTAAGTTAAACTAACTAGAAAAAAACAATAAGCAGGTACCAGCATACTAACTTCTATCAAAGAAGTGCAGGTCAGGGGAAATTAACATTTGCATCAGAATATACCTCCCCTAGGGTTAGCATTCAATTCAGTTTCATCAGCAAAGCATGTAGATCATCAGTAAAGTCCGTTAGGAAGCATCATTAGGATAAAGTGCTGAACAAGGGCTGCACAGGGTAACACTCAGGAAACATCCAAGGAGCAGGAAACAGAACAAGACTCTAAATGGGACTCACTAAAACTTAAAAAGTCCTTCCCTAATTAGAAATTCTCAAAGCAGTTTAATTGGTCAGTTTGATGAGACCATATCATGCAAAAGGGGCACTGTACAATTAGAATTTGAGCACAAATCGAATTTGCAACATGACGGAAAATTCTCAGGTTTGGTACAAAGTCCTCTCTTCTTTCTGTGTGAATCCAGTAGTTTGATACAATTTGCACATCATTTGATACATTGCGCATTATTCTCATGGAGTAAGACAATTTCAAGAGTTCTCATGAGAAAGGTCCAGTTTAACAGTATCAGCTGGTATAGCTTTCAGTCCACAGGTCTAAAAGTTCCAGAATTAAGGTAATTGAGAAACAAGTCCTGTAAGTTGAACAATGGAAATGATTAATCACTTTTGCATGACTGCAAATACAAAGTCTGCAGGCCTTATTATGCTAACACAAGAAACATAATGCATTAATATTGTTATTATTAAACCACACATAATATGCAAACTTGCAAATTCATCATTAATAATATATCATCAGAATATGCAAACACATTTCATTAATAATTGCAATCTTTGTTAAAGCATCACATTAAGTATGATAGAGAAGTGCATTTACTTTTCTGCGCACATATCTTTATACTCATAAATCACATCACATTTAAACATTATAAATCAAATTTGTTTCACTACTAGCAGTTACTCTAATGTAAAAAAATGTACTTCTACATAATTTTAATCTTGTTAGCACATTTCCAATTCTGGTAGGCACAATGTCCGCCACAAAATAAAATGTGAGCACTTTTCAAATATGTGTCAATGCAGCTTTTCTCTACGTTAAGCTTTTAAAATGTGAATACAAATATCACCTAATGCTGATGTCTGGGTCACTAAAGCATTACAAATGTTTACGCTCCAATAGCAAAAGGCAAGTACAGAGATTCTTTTCAAGATTTCCAGAGAAGGACACATGGAGAGTGGATGGAATTTTAGTGAGGTGGCCACAGAAGCTTCTTTATGCCCATGAAAACATACTTAAAATATGTTTATATTATGCTCATATACACTTCTGAAGGGAAATGCTGATAACTACGTATGTAATCATAAATGTATTGCCTGTTTATCAAATATGAATGTTGTTTTCTATTTGATTGAAGCTTCCAATGGCACTGTATTAGTTGTAAACCTTTAATATCAGGTTCAGAATCCATAATGCTCCATGTTGTATATTGACCATTTCCCAGTAGCGTAAACTTGCTTTCAAACCTAGCAAGAGAACCATGATTTTATAAGACGATTTGAGGTAATATTGGGCTAATGAATCATAGCTTCCATTTGAGGCAATCCTGTGCTTCCTTGAGCAGAAGATCCTGACACCTTTACTTTAGATAAGTTTTTTCTAAGAGCAACAAGTTTCTGTCACATTGTCACATTACATTGATTTGTATTGAGAGAAACTGTCTATTTACCAGGCCAATTTTACATTTTTTAGCTCTTAGTTCCAACTGTTCCTTTTCTAGCAAGAGTTCTTCTCAGTCAAAATGGCAGTTGTTATTTGATTTTTTTTGCTCTGCTTCCTGCTATTTTGCACTAAAAGCTGGTTGGACTTTAGGCTACCCGACGTGTTGTGTTTTATTTTTAGCATGCCTTTTCCCACTTTCCAATTATTCAGAGACTTTTTTAGAGAATAATGAATGGAAGTTAAGAGTTAGTCATGTGTGTTCAATTTTAGATGAGGAGGTTGTGGTTTACCCCTAGTGAAATCCATGACTATTTCACAATCCAAGGAATAAATTAAGAGCCTTAGTGCAACAAGCATTACAAGAACAGTTATTTGAGCACCTTGCCTTTTTGGACATTAAGGGCCAGATTCGTCAACCTCTCACGCAACACAACAAAGCAAGACAACTTGCTGCAATACACTGTTTGAAAAGGGAAGGTATGCACCATATTTACCAATATATGGTGCATTCCTGCTATTTGCCTGCGAGCAGCTTAACGTGCTTGAATTGTGGCTGCTCACAGAAATTCATAGAATCTTTCAGAGTTTTTATGTAACTACACATAATTCTGTGGAGTGAAACTTCACAAGTTGTGCCCACCTCTATTACTTTCATGAACTTTCATATGAAGACAACCACAAGCACCCCTGCTATATATTTATAATTTTTATGACTATTTAGAAACAGCGCAGTTAGCATTTGGTACCACAGTCTTGCATCTTAGACCCAAAACACTTGGTATATTTAGTACAAGTAATAAAAAAGGTGGCTTTAGTTGATGAGTGAAGAATACAATATACTTCATCGGTTTTTGTAAGGAAAATGATTCTACAATCTTGATATACTTTACACATCATACAGGCTGATTTGACAACAATTTGTTTATCATTAATCAAGTTGGTGTTCAGATACAAAATACGTTTTTTTAAGGGTCATAGGTGAATAGTGAGATTTGGAGCTTTTGAAGGTGACAGTTATAAGAAGGCCTAGGCTGTTGAAGAAGGCACTGGCTGCTACAGTTCAATAGCTAAACAAACGAAAATGTAAGATTCTTCTAAGAAACTTGATAATGGAAAGAGCAGGATTTGGATATAACTATGACTTGGTTTACAAAGCTTAAGTCAGCATCTAGGATCATGGCAATGTCTCAGACCAAAAAGACAGAAGGGGGCAGCTGCTCAAAGATGAAGGCCACAAGGAAGTCTTTCAGGGATTATGCTTATTAGAAATTAGCAATATTTCAATCTTCACTGAGTTTGGTTTGAGAAAATTATTTGTCAATCAATTAGATATTGGTAGTAAGATGGATGGGAGACTTGTGTTAGAGTTAAGGGGATCATCATTAAGACTGACAATGAGCTGAGCGTTGTCAGCATATATGTAGGTAAAGATGTTGATATTCCTAAAAGCGATTGCCAATGGTAAACATATAAAGACTGACAAGAAGGGGTGAAAGGGACAATCCTTGAGGGAAGCCCCAAGGCTTTGCTAAGAATGCATCTAAGTGATCTAATTGAGTTCCTTCTGGTGAATAGGAATTTGTCCATTGAAGCACTGCATCCTCAATATGGCTAGTTGTCGAAGCAGGATGGTGCTATCTACTGTGTTGAATTTTGCTGACAGGTCAAGGGATACTATTGCTCCCTCATTTCCTCCGTCAGCAATCATTGTAAGGTCCCCAACAGTGGAGGTGATAATATATTCTGCTCCTAGGTCTGTCTAACAATGGTTTGGGACTTGCCAAATATGTGATTCTGTTTCCTACAGGTGATTAACCAAAATAGCTGAACCAAAATATTGTATGACTAAAATACTGTGGTCAAGATATCATGGACTAGAATATTGTGAAATTAAGTACTAATAGGTAAGCAAACATTTAATGTGCTTAACTCCTTTACTTTGTGGATATGTGTATCTGTTGGTGCGTAGATTTGGAATTGAGAATAATAAATCTATGCCTATCTATTTGCATTTACCTTCTCGATATTCTAGTTCTCAATATTTTGCCACAATGTTTTGGGCACACAATATTTCTATCCTCAATAGTGTGCCAGACAGTCTTTCTTCAAAAGCTTGAAGCTGGATAGGTACAGCATTCTTAATGATTATAGTTAAGTAAGGGAGGGGAAAGATGTAGTGTAAGTTAGACGAATCTGTAGTGTTAAGGATGTTTCTTCTTAATGGGTTTTCTTACAGCTTTTTTTAAGACAGGGAAGCACCCCTGCAGAACTAAGTGAAAACAGTTGAATCCAGGTGATCGCAGGAATGATGATATGTTAATTTTTTTTTTTTAACTCATGCTGGGCAGATGTTGAGGAGAGACACAGACAACTTGGTATTGGTCAGAAGCTCAAGGTGTTCTATCTTTCAAATAGGAGAAAAGAAGAGACCTTGGAGGCTGTTTTTAGAGGTGCATAGGTTTGGCAAAAGGGTTGCTGGCAGAGGTGTGGTATTCAAGATTTATCCTGATCACAACTTTTTACTGAACAAAATCAGATAGTAGAGTTGCCATGTCTTGGTTTGGAAGAACACTTTCGTTTAATAGAGAGAGGAGTTGTATAAGTGTTTTAAAAAGCCTGTTGGATTTCTTTTAGTATACATTACCTTTATGTGTTAAGGATATTCTTGTGTATCATGACTAGGATAGTGTTAGACCTGATAGCCTTAGGGTGGTCACCCCTAAATTATTGCCTGCCTCCCTCCATTTGTTGGACTCTGTTTTTGCTGGTTTTTAGACTCTGCGCACTTTACCACTGTTAACCAGTGCTAAAGTGCATCTGCTCTCTCCCTTTAAACATGGTAACCTTGGATCACACCAAATTGGACTATTTGATTTACTTATAACTCCCTAGTAATGTGCACTATGTGTGCCCAGGTCCTGTAGATTAAATGCTACTAGTGGGCCTGCAGCACTGGTTGTGCCACCCACTTCAGTAGCCCCTTAACCTTGTCTCAGGCCTGCCATTGCAAGGCCTGTGTGTGCAATTTCACTGTCACTTCGACTTGGCATTTAAGAGTACTTGCCAAGCCTAAAACTCTCCTTTTTCTACATAGAAGTCACCCCTAAGGTGTGCCCTAGGTAACCCATAGAGCAGGGTGCTGTGTGGGTAAAAGGCAGGACATGTACCTGTGTAGTTTACATGTCCTGGTAGTGTAAAACTCCTAAATTCGTTTTTACACTACAGTGAGGCCTGCTCCCTTCATAGGCTAGCATTGGGGCTGCCCTCATACATTGTTGAAGTGGTAGCTGCTGATCTGAAAGGAGTAGGAAGGTCATATTTAGTATGGCCAGAATGGTAATACAAAATCATTGCTGACTGGTGAAGTTGGATTTAATATTACTATTTTAGAAATGCCACTTTTAAAAAGTGAGCATTTCTCTGCACTTAAATGTTTCTGTGCCGTACAATCCACGTCTGGCTGGGTTCAGTTGACAGCTCCTTGTGCATTCACTCAGACACACCCCAAACACAGGGTACTCAGCCTCACTTGCATACATCTGCATTTTGAATGGGTCTTCCTGGGCTGGGAGGGTGGAGGGCCTGCTCTCACACAAAGGACGGCCACACCCCCTACTGGGACCCTGGCAGACAGGATTGAACTGGAAGGGGACCTGGTGCACTTCTAAGCCACTCTTTGAAGTCTGACTGCTCAGTGCCAAGCTACCAGAGGGTGGGCACAGGATAATTTGGATTGTGTGTGACTTACCCTGACTAGAGTGAGGGTCCTTGCTTGGACAGAGGGTAACCTGACTGCCAACCAAAGACCCCATTTCTAACAGATAGCTGTTGTGCTACAGTTTCTCCAGATTCCTCAGTTTTTTTGTGTTATGCATGCTTGAGTACGAGTTGCCTAGTGTCCTTTCCCGGAAAAGGTGCAAAAAAGTAACAGTGAGCAGTAATTTTTTTAAGTAACTGGAGTAATTATCTTCGGGTGATTTCAGTGGTTGCAGCAGTCACCTCTTTTTAAATATCCTTAATTGACAAGGTAATGTGAGCATGATCAGTCTAGACGAGATATAATCTGAGTCCTTCAATTTTTCTATCAGAGTTGGTTAAAATCAGGTGCAGCATATGGTCAGCCTTAAGAGTTGACGTACCAGGCAGCTAATGAATTAAACACTTCAAAATCCTTGGCACTGGAAGTGCTGTCTTGGTCCTCAACCAAAAGGTTGAGATCCCTAGTGCCAAAATGTCTTAGAGTAGTGATTTCAGATAGATAATTAATTCTTTTAGCCATTTAAAATTATTTGTGTGCTGCATGTTTGGGTGATGACAAGCAAGAATGCAGCTTAATGAAAGTTTGTTGATATTACTAACGCTAAGGCAAATGTTCTCCAAGTCCATTAACTGAGGTCATTGAAACCTGCTTAGTTGAAGATCTTTGTGGTAGATTAGGGCTACTAACCTGCCTAGTTTGTCGGACAGTCACAAGAGATGATTTTATATTCCCTCAGTAGTAGGTCGTCTAAGATAAATTGACCAACATCAGAGATTCATCAGAAAATCACCTGTCAATTCCAATGTAATTAAATGGTCAATTGCATGTTGCCTAATTTTTCCAAATAATAGCATTAGTGGTCCCCAACCTGTGGTCCGGGGACCCCTGGGGGTCCTCAAAGCCTTCTCAGGTGGTCACGACTGCTCAGAAAATTAAATAAAATGAAAAGATTATTTTAGTGTTTATAAAATAAAGTGGCTAAATGTACAACTGACATTTTTAAAATGTACTGTAAATATAAAGGAATTTGAAATTGGATGATAAAAATTAAATGAGTATCTTCAGATTGATTCGTGGGAGCAGTGCAGGCGCATCAAACAGAATATAGTATGGATGATGTTTGGGTTGAATTTAATTTAGAAACACTCCAACCTTCCTACTAAAATTAAAATGTTTATTTTTGTATTTCTATTTAGTCGCAAATTAAATAAAATATGTTACCCTTTGTGTATGTGTTTGAGAAATGCTAGTTTGTGTATTTTTTTGTGAATATTTTTGGGGTTCAAATCGTCGACAATGTTTAGGCCGGGGTCCCCAGCTTCCAGTAATGAATCACTGGGGGTTCCCTGGATTCCAATAATGATTCAGTGGGGTTCCCTAGGTTCCAGTAAAGATAAAGTGGGGGTCCACAGAAGTCAAAAGGTTGAGAACCACTCACTGGTGTAATCAGTGGGAGATGTAATTTAATTCTACATTCCATGTTTCACATAGTTCAAACGTGAGTGAGCAACACTCCTTAAAACAGGAATAAAAGCTGGCAGGATAGTGGTCATGTGTTGCAAACCTTGTAGGCATTTCTACCATTCAGCTTGACCCCAATCGGGTTAGGATGATCCATTAAAATTAAACTCTGTAAATGCACCAAAGACTGTTTGATGTTGATGGTCACTCATGTCTCTGTCACTTCAGCAAAGGCCCTAATGAAATGTTCTTTCTCCCTTATTTTATATGGGACCGTATTACAGTTTCAGTGTTTGGCCTTGGTGATGTTGGACTTCCTTCAGTTTCTTTTTGGTATTAGTAACATGTTAATTTAAAGTAATTTAGTAATTTGGCTCCACCCCCTTTTTCATGGGGTGGCGATGTGTAAGTCTACACCTTGAGTAACTTTACCTGGATTCTGTGCACAGCTCAAAAATATGAGTAAATATATATGAGTAAGTTACTCACAAGAGTAAGTACAACTTTTAGCCTAGGTATCATTGTATTCCGTTAGTCCCTGGTATTTTACAATGACTTGAGAGATGTCTTTAATAGAAGTCCATCTTATTCGAGTGCTTTGTTTGCTTTTATATTTCTCTTGCTCATAAATCTGCGGTGCCACACACCTTTGCTTGCACTGGGTATACTAGAAACCATCTTGAAGTTTTAGCCCACACTGGCCCCCTTCAAGAGCATCCTAAATAGTGCAGCACACCTCAATAGGGCCTTAAGTAATATGACCACATCACCCCACTCATATGAAAGTTGCTAGCCTACATCACCCTCAAAACCAGCTGCATCATCTACAAAACCATCATGACTGACACCCTAACTACTTGGGTGAAATGCCTGCCATCACAGACAGATCACTGCACATCTGCAACAAGGACAACTTTCAGACAGAGGATGAAGAAGTGACAGGAAAAAAAACAAGGCAAACATCCCTCCATGCACCCCTATGCACCATGGACCTGGAACTATATTCCCCATATGCATCCGGAGAGCCCAAACCCAGCTCTAATTTAGGAAACAGCTTACTACTCAGCTCTTTAAAGAATAGACATCATGATGCAATAATAGTTTGCAAATCAGCTACCCCTCCTATCACATGCCGTGTCTTTGGCTTTTACTCTGTTCAGCCCTACGCTGCCTTTCAGCTAGGTTCATGCTCTATAAATAACACACATATATATATATATATATATACATAAAAATGCTATTATCTGGAAACAGCTAGTTAATAATTGATTAAGGGTATAAGTTTTGGAAAGGCCAGGGCCAAACGTTTCCATCCATTGGGGAAACCTAATATAAAGTAATTCCACTTCATAGAACTTTAAAATAAATGTGCCTATTTTATTAGGTGTAATCATTATTATTAATAAGGTCAGAAGACTAAGGGCCTGATTACGACCTTGGCGGAAGGGATACTCCATCACAAACGTGAGGGATATCCCATCTGCCGTATTACAAGCTCTATGGAGCGTGTAAAATCGATTACAAGCTGGAGACAATGCTGTAGGCTGTTTTCCGCTAGGTCAGTGGGCGGAAACGGAGGTTTCCGCCCGCTGACTTACTGGGAAACTCGTAATGGGCCCAGCAGGGAGGGGTCACAATGGCGGCAACCTCCCCGTTGGAAGTTTGGCAGACGGGAAAAACCGTCTGCCGAACTCATGAGTTCCTAAATGTGAGGAACTATAAATCTTCTTACTTCTCCGATTTCATGGCTCAAAACTACAGTCCAAGCTTAATCTGCCAATCACCAGTACTTCCCAAGGAGTTCTCCAAAGTTTGATGTGTCACTTCTGGCTTTGGCCTACCAAAAAGTACACATTATTCTTCCCTTAGCCCTTCATTTGATGTATCTTTGGAAAACATTTTACTTTATTCATAAATAATACCCCCACTTAAGCTATCAAACTTCGCGAGAGAAACAGAAGAATTAAGAAACGCTGTTTGCTTGAAAATCGAATTACGGCTAGTGTCATTTTACTTTAGAACTCCCCTAAGATTTTCAGTTCAGGAGAAGCATGCTTTTAGCATTCTGACAAATTACATTTTTGTGCTGTTTTTTTCTAACTACTTGAATTCTATCAGTGCTTCTCCTCTGTACACTGGCTTCTCCCTTAATCGCTGTCACTTAAAGTCTTTAATAAAGTAGCTGAGAAAAAAGATATCTTTTTATTTACTTGGCAGTGAGAGGTAAGGTCCGGAACAACCTTTTGGGATGTAAAATGAGTCAGAAAAGCAATGCAGACATGCAGGGAATTGTTAACTTTTATTGTTTTTGCCTGTTGCAGTTTACTCCGTTCAGAGCATGTTGGCGGGTAAGGAATTAATTCAATAGCTGACAGTAGGATGCCCGCGGGATCGGGAAGGAGAAATCGCGAGTCAGAGACAAAACTCAGCCATCAACGATTTGCTCAGTTTTGTTTCCTTTTACAAAACAACATTTAGCAATTAGGATATGTGCAACACCTGATGCCCTCCAGAGGGTTTCTGGGAGGGAGCTGTGATCGAGACTGCTATTAGGAAAATGTATCCTTTCTCCTCTCAACAAGCAGTACTGGGGACCAAAAAGCAGCCCTGGCACAAATGTTCAAATCAGCCTCGCTCACTCCTCTCTCAGCTGTGCCTGTCCTTCTTTCTCTTTCCTCTCGTTCGCTCTATCTAAAAGTACCCAGGTCCAGATTTATCAAGGGCTAAGGAAGATCACAGCGGAATAGCTTTCGCCTAGTGGGGTTTCCTCGAAAGGTGGAGGAGACTTGGCGCACTTCATAGAGAACTTAGGGCCAGATGTACCAAGGGGTTTTTCCCATTCTGTGTCAATGGGAAAATGTGTTCGTACATATGGCCCTTAATTCTGCTAATGGCAAAGACCAGCAACCGTTCTGTCCATTTTGTGGTAGGGAGAGCACATGAACACATGTGGCCCCACCAAAGCCAGGTGCGGGATTTTATTCGCTAATAGCAAGGATCCTTAATTATAGGGACCAAGACACCATCGTGGGCGTGGCATGAGTACTTGACCCTCTCCAATAAGAGAACCACACCATCGTGGTTTTTCCATACGCCACACAACTTCACACAAGAGATGCTGGTGCACCTGTGCTCCTTTGATGACATGAAGAAGGAACAATGCAAAAGAGGGCTGTTGTATGCTATGAAATTTCCAGACAAGCTCCGTCTCAAGAAGAAGAAGACTCATTGCAGAGTCTAGGGAACAGTGTTTCATTCAAAATGCGGGACTGTAGTAACACCAAGTGTAAATGATAAAGTAGTCGCCAGGGAAATACTGGTCTCCCATGCTACAGAGAATAAGCAGGAATGGCTTCAAGAGGTGGGGGATTTAGATACGCACGCATTTGTGCAGCTTTTTGATGCAAAAGCGGCGCAAACTTACAAAATACAATTACGGAACCTATAGTTATATTATTTGGGAGTACAGCTGGTGACCGTGAATGGCTGGTCATTCTTGCCACAGCAAGAACTGCCAATATTAGGTGACAGAAGGGCTATGGGGAACACAGGTTAGATAGTGGAGCTCCATAGTGCACAAAGGGAACCTACACCAGTGGCAAAGGTGATTAAGATATGGAAAAGGTCCTTCAAGAAAACAGGTTGTGATGGCAGTATCACCTTGGAAATGCTTTTGTGGGACTCCACAATCTTGGCAAACCTGAGGCTACTTGAAGATGGTAGGCACTGGGAGCTTATCAAGATATCCAAGCTAGGTGATGTCTGCGGGGAAGAACAATGCCCTTTGATAAATTTCAGAAGGAATATTAACAGTCAGATATCTAGAGACATAGATATCCACAGGTCTGACATGCCATTTGCCAAATACAAGGATCCACTCCAGGAGGTGGAGGAAGAAACTTCACGGGAGTTTTTTCAGTATTGGCAGCCCTAATGCAGACATGCCATCTTAGTGATGTATAGGACAGTCACAGCCCATTGCCATGAGCACTTAACTCACGTTAGGGAACAATGGGAGGAAGAGCGTGGGAAGATGGATGAAGTTGACTGAAGCGAAGTGAAGCTTGCAGACACCTGCGTGAGACGGCCATCAAGGCAGGCTTATGCCTTGTGCAGCTCAAGCGCTTCCACCAAGCATATTACACCCAGAAGGGATGGACAGCTGAACCACCAGGAGGAGGGAGCAGCATACGTTCTCTTGATTTGACTTTGAACTCATGGAATATGCCTGTCAATGCTTGCATGGCTTCACTGTGGGGTGGGTGAGATGGTGGGTTGCCTAGCTTTGCACCATGGTACACTATTTCCTGGTGAAATATCAATTTATTAAAATAAAAAAAAGTACATAAAGCCCTGGTAAGAGCCATGCATCATTTTAGTCCTATTGTCTGCATCACCTGACTAAAATGCAAATGTGCATATTGGTTAAGTGAATGAATGAATGCAGCACTTATAGAGCGCACTGTCACTCACAACAGATCATCCTGGCTCTATCGTGTGCCTGGTACAACGAGAGAAGGGACTGGGGCTCCAACTAGATTATGGAGTAACAAAGGGTGTCAGGAGCAAGAGAAAGCCAGGTCCTCAGGCTGTTTTTAAAGCTGACTTCACTGTCTATAAATCGAAGGGCTTCCCAACAGGGGCTTCGACTCTGAAATTTCGGATTTTTGGGAGACTGTCGTTAGAGGATCTTACCATCCTCTTGAGCCCTGTGACGGAGACTCGGACAGTGAGATATTTAGGACAGGTGGAACTGAAGACTATAAATACTAGGACGAGAATCTTAAATATGACACTTTTGTGAATTATTATCGCTTCAGGTGACAAACTCTGTTTGGGGAGTGGTCCGAGTTCACCAAGATGCGCAGTATTACAGTGGTACTATTGCAGCACCTTCCTTTGCTGAAAGCAGTGGGTGAAGAGTGCAATGCTGGGCCCAAATCGGGAAGATGGGATTGCCATGGTTACAGCTTTCAGACTCAGCATGGGCTCATGCTGCTGATTTCCAATGTATGGGACTAGCGCCAAACAACTTGCTACAAAGCTTATGTGTGGGTGTTTTGCTGGGACACAAGGTTAAGAACTCTGGTGCTGATGCTGAAGGCAGTGTACATTTCTGACAGCGCATGCTGGTGGAGCAAAAAGTAGTTTTGACTGCAAGCTCATCCAACCCTTAGCCTCTCCGCAGAGCACACAGAGCATCTGTCACATATATGCTCATTGTGATTACCATTGTATGTGAGGGAATGTGATCCAGGTACACAGTTTATAAAATACTGGCAGCACCTTACTAATCAATCGAAAATGTTGCATTTACAGGGAAGTGAGGGTGTGTGTGAGAGAGAGCGAGAGATAAAGCATGATGCAGGTGTGGTGCAAGGAAGGGCAGGCAGAAAGTTAAGAGAGTATTGAAGAAGTAGACGATGTGTGACTTAATGCTGATGGAGGATTCCAGAAAAATGTGAGAAGAAAAAAAGCGTAAGTGGCCAATGGAGTGCGAAAGAGAAGAGGAAAGTGGTGCGAAGGAGTGATAACTCCGAAGCTCATACAGCACCACCCACGGGCCTAGAATTGTTGATTTCACAGTGTAATACTTCTAGAGCTGAAACATTTTCGATTCTAACTAGTCACAGTAAAATCACCATTACTCAATAAGTGGATTCTGCTGGCACGCATTAGCAGTCCTAACATATCTGGCTTGTTTTAGGCCCACATTAATCGCTCTGTGATATGTCCGGACACAGTAACAGAAACTTAACGAGAGGCACTCTAATACTGTCCATGGCACTCATTTACTTGTGCACCAGTGTCGCTCAAAATGTCACACATTTAACCATATATTGTCACACTTAGGCAGACTGAAACCACAGAAATGTCACATATAAGAAATCTGAAGATTTGGCAGGTATGAAAAAAATGCTGAAGCATAATTGCGATTGTTAATGTGTTGTGGCTACTAAAGTGTGCCATATTTTGACAGCATTCTTTATGGACCCGTAGACCTCCTTCTCTTCCCAAACAAGAGCCAATGCCAGGGACATGACTTGCAAGCAACAATTCCTAGTGCTTTTAAAGGTTCAAGGGTCACCATCACTCTGCAGGCACAAGCAGTCCTATTTCTATATCGGTGACTGGGAGATGAGCACTTTACTTGCAGGACTACTCTCCAGTCCAGGTTAATTCAATCGACCTGAAACCATAACTCTGAGAATGAGACCAGCCAGACAGGACAAATGGGAAGTAACACTCAACAAAGAGATTGAGCAGATTACAGTTGGGTGAAACGGCTCACAATTGTATTTATTTATTTTAAAAAAATATTTTATTGGTAGTGTAACACATGATGACAAATAATGATGAAGTATAACATATTCTCAGGGGAAAAATAATGTGGAAATACATTTAAGAGAATGTGGTCAGTTAAAGGGGCAAATGATGATTTAAAACCCTTATCTCATGAATGATTAAGTCATAATATTGCAGATTGGTATAATTTACAAATACACAATCTATTGTATTTAAGAATTAAATGATAAATATTAATAAAGAGTAACTATAATGAGGGTTACGTCATGGAGACTTGGGTGCTTCCACAGTATACCGTGAAAGTAATATGGAAGTAGTTGCAATACTAGATTAAAAGGAAGCTAAAGAAGCCCATAATAATTCTCACTTGATGGAAAGAGTCATAGATGCTAAACATTCTCTGCTTAACCTATGATTATAACATGCCATTACCACCTGCTAGAAAAGTGACATTAGAAATATTTTTTGAATATTATGTAATGTGCTGAAATGTAACAGCTATCAGGACATCAATTGTTGGAACACTGAATGAACAACAATTCCAATTATCTGATAAACTTCTTAAAATCATTCATTAACATTTAAAGGCATATTAGTATGAAAAATACAAATAATCTATGACCAAAATCTAATCCAAACTCAGAAATGTTTTTGCAATAAAAGCATGTGTTTTAAATCTCCATCAGATGTGTTAAATGACCAGCAAGTATTAATAGCCTGAGTCACTGTATACAATCGTTTAGATGTAAGCAGTCTATTGTATATGAAAAATAAGGTATGTGTAACATTAGCAGTATGCAATGCTTTGTATAATTTTCACCAAATTGTTTTTCATAATAATGGGGGCATGAGATATTTAGGATGTGCTCCCAAAGCAATTCAGTGTGAGATTTTGATCTGTCTGTGCACAGAGAGATCTTTAATGCTTTGTATATAATGGAAGGTTTTGTATTAGAAGAAATGGTATGTAAAAGGTGATTTTCTCCTGGGATTTGAATGTTGTTGTACTTATGATGTAATAGAGCAGTTTATACTTGTGTTAGTTGCAGTTAAGCTGGCGAGAACTCATGATTGGCAGGTTGAATAAAAGATACCACTAAGGATCTTCATCAGTGTTTGGATTACCTTAATTTATTTACAACAAATGTCTACATCACAAAGGTTATCTAGTGCATCTATTAATGCATGTGATAGTTGGATGTGTTTACTCCTTTAAGAAGTAGGAATATTATACAGTTCCTAAGCATCAGAAAATGGTATTATCGTTCTCATCTGGAATACATTGATGAACCCATTTAAGACCTTTGTATCTCCTAGTAGGCCAGTATCTAGATTTTTGCTTGATTTAAATTAGTTTATTATTAAACTATATAATTGAATTAAAAAACACAGGCTTAGTAAGTTACAGATTTAAATAGATAAAGAAAAATGAGATGATTTTTTTTTTCAATTGTAAAGGTCCTTAAAGGAGAATGGAGTTATAAATACTTTCCCTATTCCCATCTATCATGGGAAGACATGGGTATCAGATTCTAAGAACCAGAAAGATGATTGTTTGTAAATAAAAGTGGATGGCATATGTTATAATAGGAAAAGTTAATCCCTCCTTCATATTTAGACAATTTTAGTCTGAAATCTAGAATATCTGATGTTTTCATTAATCCATAACAATCGAACAGACTCTCGTATTTTTCATAAAGGAAATTGGAACGTTTAGGGGTATCATGGAACTAATGTTTAAGATAATTGAACAATTTATAATAGAGTATATTGTTCCAAAGTACACTGTCCAGGTGATCTATTAAAATTTAGGGAAAGGGGTTGGGTCACTGCGAGCATCTGTTCGCAGAAGCAAGTGCCTGAACCTACCAAAAGGTGGGATGCTTCATCATCAGGTCTGCTCTTTGTTTAGCTGGAGCTACCATGTCCACCAGGCCCCACAAAGGTGAACTTTACAGGAGAGTTGAGTTGACTGTGAAAAGTGGTGCATCTAAATCAGCGGGTGAGAAGTTTGAAAAGTGTGGGATAAACTTGACTATAGATTTTCAGTTGTTTGTTTTAATAAAGGCAAGGATCTATGTTAAAAAATAAAATAAAAAAAAACTGGAGAAACTCCAAGACACAATGATTCTGGTTTCTCCTCAAATGTGCCTGAATATGGTCTACTGAACTTTACGTGATCAAATGTAATTACTTTGATGTGGGTTCTCAGTTGACATGTTTCATGCCTCAAAATATGCAAGCTGGCAAGCACAAGTGAGATTTGGTGTCCCCTAGTATGATTTTCTAGCCCGAGCAGTCACCAGCGTTTGCTAGTGGTCACAGTCAGAGGGCTGCTGTTCGAGTAGATTTGCTGGCACTTGACTAGATCTTCTACCTGACCAGCAGCAAAATCAACTTCAATGGCCGCACGCTCTTGCTCAACACATAGAGCCATTCAGTCAGATTTCCAGAACTGCTCACTCTACTGGTGATAAACTGCAGCACAAGCTGCACATTTTTCTCCGATTGGTGGAGATCTGCAGAATCTCACAGGGTTTTTCTGTAACTCTGCGGAATTCCATGGAGTGAAACTCTGTGAGTTCCACCCACCCTTAATCATGATCATCTTCAGGGATTAAACAAATTATGGCATCTTGAGAAGTCCCTTGAGATAGAATTTGTGAAAAAAGTGTAGATGCTAAAAGAACTGCAGAAGTGTAGGTTAAATTCAGGTGTAAAGCCATTCAGTCCAGGGGCTTTACCTTTTTTTTAAATAAAGTTAATGGTTCTGGCAATCTCATTCAAGGAAATATCTATAAATTTAAAATCAATTTTGGTACTAATTATTTATTGAGAGAAGCAAAATAATCGGAAATGTCATTGGATGCTGGATATTTCCTGGAGTGTAAAGGGATTTATAACTACCAACAAATGATTTGGAAATTTCTACATCATCAGAAGTTAAGGTATTATTTGTTGTGTAGATGCTTTCAATAATTTATGACCTTTCTTAATTTTCACATAATTAGCTAATAATTCCCCAGTAGTGTGTTGTCCTCCATAATATCTACTTCTGGATTTATGTAGAAAGGAAGAAGCACTCTCAGTAGAATATTTATGAAATTGGAATTAGCTTTAACTAGATCTTCTAAACTGTTTGAGTTGTTGGAGGTGTAATAAAATGTTAAAGATGCTTGAGGGTGACAAGTATGTATTTTAAATATATTTCTGCAGTCTTCTTTTCTTTTTTATATGATACATTTTATGGCTCCTGCTTTTAGGAGTCACGATTACATGAACCACAATAACAAGTGTAGTATTAAGAATAGGAAAATATTTGGCAAAAGTATGAAATTAATGAGTAAAGGATTTATCGAATGAAATGGAGTTATTAAATCTCCTTCACCGAGGAATATAAGGGAGCAGGGCAAATTCTAATTCAATGAAAACTGGGGCCTGATCTGATATTAAGATAGGACCAATATAAGCATGAATTAAATGTTTTGGTAATGTTTTACCCAAGAAAAAATAATAATTTATCCTAGTTTGGGACCATAAACTGAAAAATAAAGGGAATATTCTCGTTTGTCTGGCATAATAATTATCGGAGCATCAAAAAGGGAATGTTTGGTAATAGCTTTTAAGAATTGCATTTGCAAAGAATTAGGAATATATTTCATCTTAGATTTCTATCCAGGAAAAGATCAAACATCTGATTACAATCACCGCCAAAAATTAGGTTTCCATCAGCATATTCCATTAATTTAGAAGTAAATAATTCCATAATATGTTGTTGGTTTTGGTTAGTGCATAAACATTAACAATTGTAACAGGAATGTTACCAGCAATCAATTTAACAAACAAACATCTTCCTTTGTAATGGTGTTCCTGAGAAACGAAACCATTCTTTTTTAAGAACACAGTGAAATAACACATTTTGTTCTCATGAACAGGCATAAGAAAGTCTTTCCCAACCCAATTTCTTTGAAGTTTTTTTAGACTCTTTTTGTTTAAATGAGTTTCTTATGACAGGACACAACTAACTATAAGCTTATTGAAATAATTGACGATTCTCTGCCTTTATAACAAGGAAGAGAAAAGAAGACATAACATGTGATGGTATGATATGAATTTAAATTGTTTTTACAACCACAAAGGGAGAAAAATGTAGGGAGAAGCAAGGAAGAACAGGGATAAAAGAGTAAAACGTTAAAATAAATGAAGTAAACAACACACCATTGGGGACAAAAAATGATCTGGGATAACAGAACCACAAATGAAGATCGCACATCTTCCCTTCAGAAGGTCCAGGGAAAGACAACAAGATACAAATGTCATACTTGAAAGATATAAAACACAAATGAATGAAACATAATTAGGGAACAATAACTTACAAATGTGAGAAACGAGATGTTTCCGTAGAGTCTCCTTTACAGCTATCCAATAATTGCTTTAGTCTTCATAGGTCAGTGCTTGATATTTATAGGTGTTCCATGCATGCATTGAGAGATCGGAGAGCAGTTTGCATGTCTAAAAATTTAATACTTTAGTCAGTAGTACTTTTGAAAAATCTTCTGAAAACACGCAATAATTCTTTGTGCCTTTGACTTGGAGAATACCTTTAAGAAGATAACAATATTAAAGAAACAAAAGTATAGCTTTTCTAGATTTCACAGAAGATGTAGGTGACTCCTCCGACCTCTTGGTCAGCATCACTTGCCCTCCTCTGTGCAGCTCCACCTGTTGCTGCTGATGCTGCGTCTGTCTTGGGTAAACTGAGAGCCTGCTTGACTCTCTGCTCAAGGCCCACCTCCACCCGCAGGTTCCTGCCTGCACCTCATCCCTGGTGGCCTAGTGGCCATCTTCAAATATCTACTATTGTGTAGCCATTTTAGCTATAATTTTACACATGTTATTTTTAGAAAAATAGGCCTGCTGCTGTGCACTTTAACCTAGATATATTTTATTCAGCTTAATTTTATTATTTTAACAATAGCCACATTTGCAGTCTTGTTGTATTCTCTAGTCTAGTTGTTCTTTGCCTAGGTCAGCACTGCGTTCTCAAACAAGACATTTCTCTCACTCTGTGCTTTTCTCAAGGCTACAGTAAGATAGGTTTCCGGCAAAAGTAGTACGCTTTGTCTCCAATGTTCACAGAAACATACACACTCTTATGTGGGAATCTTTTATTGGAATATCAGCTGCTTTATTATAAAAACACTACTTTGACCCATGTATGTTAGAGGGAAATTCCGGCCAGATGACCACGACTGTATGCTGATTACTGATTGCTTCGCTTCAATTGCTTGGGTAGACTACCTGTTTCCTGGCCTGTTAGACTTTTCATCCTTGGCGTGGTCTCCCTTAACTTTTTGCCTCTGTTTTCCAGGTTGGTGATGTGTGCTGGACTCTGATTTTACTGTTTTTGTTACTCTGGGCACTTTACCACTGCTAACCAGTGCTAAAGTGCAAGTGCTCCTTTACAAAATGTGTATGTAATTGGCTAATCCATGACTGGCATATTTGATTTACAAGTAAGTTCCTAGTTAAGTGCACTGGAGGTGCCAGGGCCTGTAAATCAAATGCTACTAGTGGGCCTGCAGCACTGGTTGTGCCACCCACATAAGTAGCTCTGTATCATGTCTCAGACCTGCCATTGCAGTGGCTGTGTGTGCAGTTTTAACTGTAAATTAGATGTGGCAAGTGTACCCATTTGCCAGGCCTAAACCTTCCCTTCTCTTACATGTCAGGCGCCCCTAAGGTAGGCCCTAGGTAGCCCCAAGGGCAGGGCGCAGTGTATGGTTAAGGTAGGACAAATAGTAATGTGTTTTACATGTCCTAACAGTGAAATAATGCTAAATTCGTTTTTCACTGTTGCAATGCCTGTCCCTCTCATAGGTTAACATAGGGGCTACCTTTAAATCTGATTAAAGTGTAGATTCCCTTTGGGAGTGGATGGACATGTGGGGTTTAGGGTCTCTGAGCTCACAATTTAAAAATACATCTTTTAGTAAAGTTGATTTTGAGATTGTGTGTTTGAAAATCCCCCTTTTAGAAAGTGAGCATTTCCTTGCTTATTCCATTTCTGTGTTTGTGTCTGCCTGTTTGTGGATTCCCTGTCTGGGTCAGTTTGACAGTTGGGCTGGTTCCACCTCAAACTAGACAGTGACACAAAGGGAGCTGGGGTGTGGCCTGCATATCCTGATGAGCCACCAGGGCTAAGAGGGAGGGGAGGAGTGGTCACTCACACCTGAAAGGGCTGTGCCTGCCCTCACACAATGCAGTCTCCAACCCCCTGGTGAGTGTCTGGGGCTTGGCCTGGGCAAGGCAGGATTTCACATTCAAAAGAGACTTTACTTTGAAGTAGGCCTACTTCAAAGGAGAAATTGGGAATAAGAAGGGCACCCAAAACCACAGACTTTAGAAACACTTCTGGAAACAAGAGGAACATCTGCCTGGAGAAGAGCTGAAGAGCTGAGGAAGAAGACCTGCCCTGCCTGTGACTGTGCTTTTATGGACCTATCCTGAAGTTGCTGCTTCTGCCAAAGTAAGAGGGCAAAGACTGGATTTTGTGTGCCTTCCTTCTTGTGAAGATCTCCAAGGGCTTGATTTAGAGCTTGCTCCTGTTGTTTGAAGTCTCAGGGACAGCAAAGACTTCTCTCTGCCAGCACCTGGAGTCTCTGGAGAGACTCCTACTCTGCCCCGTGGTGCCCATCCAGTTCCTGGGACCCTGAAAGGAGAAGCTGGCAGCCTCAAAGGAAGAAATCCACACACAGAGCGTCGTACGGGAAAAAGATTGACGCAACTACGATCTGTGGCTGAAGAAACAACGCGCCGCCAGCTCCGCGGCTGAAAATCACTGCTCGCCGCAAATACGAGCGAAGAATTGATTCACGGAGCAGGAGAAACAACGCGCAGCATCGCGGATGGAGGCTGGGAGATTGCAACACGTGCTGCGTGGTTTTCGGATTATCATGCAGCTGGATTTCTGACGCAAGTACCGCTGGGCGTGTAAAAACAACGTAAGGCCTTCCCGGACCCAAGAGTGCTGATCGGATCGACGCATCGCTCTCCTGCGGAGAGAAGGAACGACACTCCCCAACCCGATGAAAGGAGAAACGATGCAAGGTCCCGCTCGTGAGTAGAATCGGCGCATCACAACCCCCTTTTGACGCACACTCGCCCGTGCGGGGTTATTTTTGACGCACCCAAGGTACATTTTCACGCTAACAGTATTAGTGTGTGTTCGATACTACTTAAAGACTCTTTTTGATTTTTAATTGATAACTTGACTTGTGTATTGTGGATTTTTGTCATTTTGGTCTTTTTTTGTTTAGATAAATATTTCCTATGTTTCTAAACTCGTTTTGTGTCATTTTGTAGTGTTCTCATTGAGTTACTGTGTGTGTTGGTACAAATACTTTTCACCTAGCACTCTGAAGTTAAGCCTACCGCTCTGCCAAGCTACCAAGAGGGTAAGCAGGGGTTAGCTGAGGGTGATTCTCTTTTACCCTGACTAGAGTGAGGGTACTTGCTTGAACAGGGGGTAACCTGACTGTCAACCAAAGACCCCATTTTTAACATGGCCCATATGGGGAAGGTGTATATTTAGACTACAGGCCGCCTACTCAGTTATGAGGGATGAGGTCTTCCCAAGGGGGAACCTGAAAGGCAGAACTAGAGCTTAACATGCTGTGCTCTAACTCAGCTTAGTTAGGAACTATATTTATAAACCAAAGTGACAGTATGGTAGGGTTATTCTTGTGCTTTACTCTCCTTATCACAATTGTATTCTTATTGTGGTTCATGATCCTAGTTATTGCAATTCATGCCTTACTATCTAAGATGCAGTTTCTTCAAGAAAACGTAATTGAACTATACTCTGCCTCTGATTGTTTTTGCATATCTGAGACTAATGTAGCTGAGAGAAACGGATGAGATCTGAGTGACCACGATTCCCCTGAGGATTTATATATGTCATGCGCCCGGTTCCCCTAATCATCCCTGCTCTTTAGATGAGGCACTGCTAGTTAGACGGGCCAAACCCGGATTAGGCCAACAGGTGTCACTTGGTGCGGGATCGACTCAGTCCCCCATAGTACAAGTGATTCTGCAGCCCAAATCCAGTAGTCTCATTAGGATAATGAGAACCTAAGCGATATGACGAAGCCAATGTTTGGTCAGGCGCTAATTTTGGATCCTCCTGATTATCTCTGTCTTACTACGTGCTAAAAAACACCTCAGTACTATATATTGAGGATTTTCGTCCTCAACTAAGTAGGTAGTACCTAACTAATGCTGTAGGTTCTTCAAGCTTGAACCCTAAAAGGATAATCGCCATTTGTTGTGCTTATCTCTGAACAAAATTTACCACCTAACATG
Source organism: Pleurodeles waltl (assembly GCF_031143425.1). Taxonomy (NCBI): domain Eukaryota; kingdom Metazoa; phylum Chordata; class Amphibia; order Caudata; family Salamandridae; genus Pleurodeles; species Pleurodeles waltl. Next base: position 1,132,432,702 of record NC_090448.1, read on the forward strand.
GCGAACCTGCAAAGGGGTAGTAATTGCAGTAAACATGTGAGCACCCCTTACTGTACATCTATTGGCACATGGCCTCACAGCCGGGGGGGCAGTTGCATATGTTGTTGAAATTCATGCAGCATACAGAACAGAAATATTCTATTCTTGGGTCACATTTCCAGCAGTTGATGGGAACACAAATACATTTCATCACCACATACCAGGTAACATACCTGCACAATATTGAGCTTATGCATATTTGAAAATACCTCTATCTAATCAAGACCATAATAATTGGCTTGATGGCGCCCTACCACACACAATACTACATGTTAGGTTAGGTCCTCTAAGTAATTATGGTCCTACCTGGCCTTTATTGGACACTTATACACTGCACCCTGAAGTAGCAACCTTGGGGGTAGCTGAGGTTTGCTGCTTATATACTGAGCTTACAGCAATATACAGACCATTAGTACAGCACATGCTGCCCTGGTGCAACCACATGAAGCAACACCAGGCATTAATCCTGCAACTGTGCATTCGATCATGGGTAAGGTACCTGCTGTGAAAAAAAAAGGGCTGATTGCAGAGGCCCCCTAACTTTTTGCCCCAATTGTTCACTTTTTGCAGGTGTTTTCCTAACTCTGATGGTGCCCTGGGTAGTGCTAACCAGTCCCAGGGCCTGTGCTCTGTATAAAATAAGTATGCAAATTAGGCTAGTTATAGTTGGCTATATCAACCTACCTATAAGTCCCTAGTATGTGGTAGGGAATGTAGGTTTAGGGCCCCCAGCATAGGTAGTGCACCCATAGGTGTACTGCTGAGGTGCCCAGGGTCATTTTAAAGGCAGGCCTGCCTTGCTGGCTGCTCTTAAATTAAAGTTACATGCAAATTCGACTTTGGAATTAAAAGTACTTCCAAATTTTTAAACTACCTTATTTTTTTACTTATAAGTCATCCCTAAGGTGTGCCCGTTGTGCCCTATGTGCCCCTAGGTTTAGGCGCCATGGAACTATAAGCAGGGACCTTAGAAAAATAGTTTTAGAAGCCCTGGTGAGGTAAAACAGCGAAATTTGTTTTCCGTCACTGCAGTGAATGGCCTCCATAGTCTAAAATGGGGAGACTTTATTTTAATTAACAAAGTCCCTATAAGTGTAAGATACTTCAGGTTTGGAATCTAATTAATTGTTATAATAAATCCAACAATTTACAATTGTTGGGTTTAATATAACTTGTTCCGGTAAAGAGTTTTAAACAGATCCTAAAAAGTTGCCAACTTCAGCCCTGTAGTGCCCTTCTCTGATTGGCCATCCTCTGGCAGTCTGCTCTGGCTGCCTTGATGAGGTGTGAAGTGGCCTGGGCTAAACACAAAGAGATGCGCCTGGTGGAGGAGAACTCTCCTCAGCAGATGGAGAAGCAGGAAGGGTGGAGGGCTGCCAAACTAGTCTTCAAAGGCAGGGAAGGACATTTGAAGTAGCCCAGCACCTCCCTCACATCCTGCAACCCCAGACAATTAGGTGCCCTATTGATTAGATTAGATGAGGGCAGGAGAGGGGTGTGTTTAAGGTTTTTAGCCACACCAGTGGGTGGGCTCAGCCAGATGTAACCTCCAAAAATCTGTTCCAGCCATGATGGATGTTTGAAGAATGTTGCTTTCTGGGATTGATTTTTGCCACACTTCCTAGGAAGTGGTCATCACTGGGGGAAGAACCCTGCATGTGATTGGAGAAAAAGGACCCCCCTGTTTTTCACCCAGGAGCAAGGAAACATATGGCAGAGCTGCATCCACACCTCAGATCCCTACCAGATCCCTACAAGGAAAAACAACAGAAGAAGAAGGACTGCCCTGCAGGATCCCTGACCTGCACCTGGACACTGCACTCTGAAGGACTGCACCAGCTGCACACTTGGGCATCACCACAAGAAGGACTTTGCCTGGGTTTAACTGGTTCAAGGAGGGACTCCCTGTTAGCTGCAGGTGAAAAATTGCTAACCAGAGTCCCCTCTACCAACTCATGAAGAACCTGACCAGCTGACCACTGTCCAGTGGCCAATTTGGAGTTTTCACCAGGTGCATTCTGGGAGTTGTAGTATGCACCCTCAAGGAGCAACTCCGAGCTTCTGGAACCTTTGGGTGAGCTGTTGACTTCAAAAGAACCTTAAAAGACCTTCTGGAAGAAGATTCAGAAGTTTGGAGACCTTTTTTGAAAAACCTCCATAAAGGGACTGACCCGCCGCAGCAACTCGAGCTGGCTTGCCTCAACCGTGACCCGGCCTAACTTGCAGGTTCATCCTGGTAAAGAAAATCTTCGAAAAAGTGACTAAGTCTGAACGTAGAAAGTTGACCGGGACCTCCCAGGCAGTGTATCCGAAGAGGGCTGCAGGGACGTCAGATCAAGATTCCGGTTTGGCCTGCTCAAAGAATTTTTATCTTGAAAAATCATCTAAGTCCTAAAATCTTCACTGAGGGCTTCTGCAACACATATCCGAAAAAGAGCTCCAGGAGTTCGGATCGGACTGGCGACTTCATCCAGCTGAAGAAAATCTTCAAGAAAACGACTAAGGCCCATATTTATACTTTTTTAGCACCACGTTTGTTCTGCTTTTTGATGCAAAAATGGCGCAAACTTACAAAATACATTTTGTAAGTTTGCGCCATTTTTGCGTCAAAAAGCGGCACAAACCTGGCGCTAAAAAGTATAAATATGGGCCTAAGTCCGAAGGTAAACTTTTGACCAAGGCCTCCCGTTTGCTATAGCCAAGCAGGGCTCCATCGCAGTCGGCCTGAAAGTTTGACTTTGCCCCAGTCGAGGTGCGACCAGATGACCAGGTTGGCGCTATTCGTTTCTATACGCAAGAAAACAGTAGTTATTTTTAAATTCATATCTCCGGTTCCCCTTATCGGATTTTATTTGTTTTGGTGTCATTTTAAAGATAGAAATGTTATCTATGTTTATAAATTGGTGTTAGATCTTTATTATTTTTTGTGTTTTACTTGTATACTGTTTTGTGATTTTTAAATGCTTTACACAGTAGTGTCCCATGTTAAGCCTTGTCGCTCATTGCCAAGCTACCAAGGGTTGAGCTGGACCGAAGTGGAGGTTAGTGGCCTATTGCTAGGTGTAGGTACTTACCTACCCTTACCAATAATACATTTTCCAACACCCGCCAAACGGGAAGAGATTCAGTTTTGGTTAGCTCAAAAAATAAATGCAGTGGAAGCAGTATTTTCCCATACAGGACTTCAGGATAAGCATAGAATATTAACTATGTGCTTGCCATTTGTGATGGTTCCCACAGTAGATAACTGCAATACTTGGGGCAGGGTATTTGCCACACTCTATACAACTGCACATGGTACACCGACACTTGCCAACCTTCTGGAAGTGTTAAAACAAATTCAGGATGATTAGGGGGATGCCCCGGCCCTGGGCTTGGGGATGCAATAGCACTAGCAGTGCATATGGGGCTCCGGGACGTTCCTGCACAGGATCAAGAACGCGAGTTACCGCAGATTATTGCAGAGGCCTACTCTAGTATTGGTCGATATAGTCTGGGGGACATACCATTAAAACTACAATCACTGGGTAAATCTTACAAAGATTCTACCAAGCAAGCAGCTGAGGGTTCTAAAAAATGCTGGGATAAAAAACAACAAACACCTAAAAAAGAAAGAGGAGAATCTCTGCATTCGGAGACCCCCTCAGAATAAATATAATCTCAGAAATAGAGATAATATAAAAATGGCTGACAGACATCAATATACTGGTTCACGACAATTTCGTTCCTGTCAGGACTCACCGGAAAAACAAATGAGGTGGGTGGTCAGAGCGGAGAACTGAGTAAATGAAACTGAGACAGGAATCACAACGCTCATCAGACGTTTTTGTAAAAAAAGAAGAGAAACTTACCCAACAAAAACCCCAATTTAAAAATAAAAAAGTAGCAGCAGTTGCGATTTGTCATGCCATTCAGGAAGAGGGCTCTGTTGAAGAAAAAGACTTGGGCACTAGCTCTTCTAGACAGCTCAGCAGAGGTCACAATAGTTCGCCGAAATCTTCAATAGCATCTGGAGGTAAAAGCAATTGATTACTTCTTACAAGTTGAAACTGTGGACATATGCGTCTCCACGCCCGGCAGGGTGTATAAAGTAACAATACAGTTAGAGGGAGACATTGAACGCACAATCGACGCAATTATTTGGGACCGCATCGTCAACACTTATGATATTTTACTGGCAGAGAAGGATTGGCCACCTGAATTTTTTCCGTACTTGCCCATATGGGGAAGAGCTTATTAAAACATCTTTCTCGCCTCTTGTTCCCAAAGAGCTCGTAGAATGCTACACCATTGATTGGGATTGGTGCAGGTACCCGGGTTATACCGCAATCAAGTACGGTGGGATAAAGATTGACCCTAACATATAATTCCAATGAAATCCCAACCCCAACCTCAACCCCAATATCCAAGAAAATATGATGCTAAAGCACCCCTGAGGGGGAATCCTCACACAACTAGGGTACCAAGGCATAATCAAACCCTGCGTCTCACCAATAAATAATCTTTTATTCACCCATAGTTAAACCGGACCATTCATTCAGAATAGTCTTTGACTGCAGACACTTAAACAGTCATACACACACTTATGCTATACAAAATTCACATGGTACAGTACTTATGAACAATATAGTGTGCAAAAAATACAAAACAACATTGGCTATTTCCATTGGCTTCTTCTGCAAAATATAGCAACTAAGACTTAACAGGTTTCAGTGCCCTAGTCTCCCATAAAAAATTCTGTCATTTACCACAGGGGTACAAGAACAGCCCAGGACTGTTCGCTGCTTGTGTCACTTCAATATTGCACGACATTGACCCTGAAGCATTGTCCTATGTAGTTGATAGCTATCTTACGGACGATGAACTACTGCAACATCTAAGATGGGTAGCCAGAATTGTTGTAGGATTTGTCAAATTTGACTATAAATTCAACTTCAAAACAACAAAAATAGCCTTCCTTAGTCTCCTGCTTCTGGGATGCGAATTGTCAACTGAAGGAAAGATCTTCACACCACAATTCTAAGAAAAATGCGCACAGTTACTACCTCTAAATACCATTAAAAAAATCCAATCATTATTGGGTTTTCTAAATTTTGGCAGAATTTACATTCCAGATTATGCATCATGCATTAAACCCCTATATGACTTTCTACTTCCTGACTTTTCCAGTAAATTCTGGACAGTCAAACACACACGCATTCTCAGAGCATTGCAACAAGACATGCTTGCAGCACAACACTAACACACAAGGGACAATAAAAAAACATCCGGTCATTAGAGTAATTGCTGGTGCCATCCGTTTCACCTATGTAACATTTAATGAAGGTGATACAGTCCCGACTGCATACCAATCACATTTGTACTCTACAGCAGAACAACGTTTTGCTCCCACTGAGAAAATTCTCACTGCTGTTCAGATGGCTGTCAATAAAGAGAGACCACTGGCCCAGGGGAAACACATTATTGTCGTATCTCCAATTCCAGCCCCCGAGGCTGGTACCAAAACCAGCGTTCCAAACGCTAAAGCACTATATCCAAGTTGGATTCAATGGGCAACGTCTCTGACAGCCACTGATTTTGACTATATTTTTGACCCAAAGTTACAATCTCAAGAATGCTTGCAATATGAACTAAAATACCCAGTTCCGGCAACTACATTGCTATTGATCAATATAAAAGAGTGATGTACACCAATGGCTCAGCACAACCTGCTATAGGCACAAAGCCTTAATGCTTCGCTGCTTAGGCAGTCTTGAGCAGCTACGTGGAAGGTAGTAAATTCTATAAACAACATACCCTTACACAAACAGTAGGGGATTCCACTGCACAACTAGCAGAGCTGAAGCCTCTGGTGATGCACTGAAACATACGGATCCTGACCAGCTAACGCTGATTGTCTGCAATTCGTACTATTGTGTCCAGTCCTTCAATTAATATGTGCATTAAGGGTGCCAGAATGGATTCAGAGATTCCAAAGGTAACACAGTCAAACAAAGACTTCTGTGGAGGAAAATAGGGGATCTGAAGGAAATGCTACCAAATGTCCATGTTGTGCCTACACTTGGAACCAGCGCGTGGGAGTACACTGGCTGAAGAAGCAGCCAAATCAGCAGTAGCCACGGCTTCTGTTGCTGCAGTAACTCGTTCTCGGACGAAAGTGGAGGATGAAATATGGGCAGCCATGAAAGCTTCAGTTGATGGCATGCCTTTATCTAAAACATATTCTGCTAAATATTCCTACCGGATGGGAGGCAGGTTTGACCCAGAAATAAAAATATCAGGCGTGGGAGTTCGAGTAATTCCCAATAAAGACCTAAGACCTGAGTTAGTAAAAGCAGCACATGAGGGAGTGGCTTCTGCCCATGGTGGTGTGGCAGTTACAATTTCATTGTTGCAGGCTAGTTATTGGTGGCCAGGTCTATACAAACAGACCAAGCAGTATGTCCTTTGTTGTGATATCTGCCAACAAATTAAGGGGTCCACCGTCAAACACTCACCGCAGACACCCCTCCTAATTTCAAACAAACCATTACAATGTGTGTACTTGGACCATTGCAGTCCCCTGACACCTGACAGCACATACAAATACATTTTAGTCACCGTTAACTACTGCTCTAGATTTCTATGGGTGTGGCCACAATGCTCGGCTGATGCTCGGACTGTTATTAAAGATTTGCAAGTCTTTATCAGCACATATGCAGTTGTGGCTTTCCACTTGGACCAGGGCCCTGCATTTGCCTCAAGGGCATTCAGGGACGCCATGGCTTCGTTAGGGGTCTAACTCAATTACTCGTCTCCATTTCATCCCAAGGGAAATAGTGTCATGGAGCGAAGAAACCGAGATTTAAAGCAATCCTTAACATCCAGAGTATTAGTTACGGGTCGTAGTTGGCTTAATCACCTGTATGGAGTCCAGAGAGCACTTAATGATCTGCCTAGAAGGTCCCTGGGGGTCGTATTTCAATGAGTGCGTGTTTGGAACTCAAATGTATGTTCCAGATTTTGATGGTTCTGGCGTGGAGGTGGCAGAAAAACCTTTTGACATAAATGAACGCATTACTGTCTTGCAGGAATTACAACAGTTCAGTGACAACAACACTTCTGCCAGTGCTGCCTCCTTAGGAATTAAGGATGTACCAATAACATCTACGGCTGGATTCCAAAGGTTGGGGATCTAGTACATGAAAAGGTTGCTGTGAAAAAGGAATTTCGGTCCTTCATATCATGCACCGGTTCCAGTCTTGGAAATACACGGTACCAGAACTGTCATTCTACCACTGCTGCCTGGTTCTAAAGAAAATCACTTTGGCGGTCATTCCCACCTCGGCGGTCTTTTCTCAAGACCGCCGTACGGAAGACCGCCAGTGCTGGCGGTCTTCCGCACGGGCCATTCTGACTTTTGGCAGCGCTCCGCCCGTTTCCGGACCAAGCGCCGCCAACAACCATACTGGCGGCAGGCGGGGAAGTGGAGGTAGCTCCACCTCCACTGCCACGCCAACAGAACACCGCCCATCGAATCATGATCTGTGATTCGCTGTGGCGGTGTTCTGTTGGCGTGGCGGCGTCGGCGGAGCTGCCCCCATGGGTCCCGTTCCCTCCCGGAGGATCACCAGGAACAGGTAAGGTGATCGTCCGTTAGGGAAGGGGGTGGTGTGTGTTGTGTGTTGTGTGCGTGCATGGGGGTGTGCGTGTGTGTATGTTGAGGGGGCGTGAGAATGCGTGCATGAATGCGGGGGTGTGTGTGTGTATGTGCATGAATGCGTGCATGAATGCGGGGGGGTGTGTATGTGCATGAATGCATGCATGAATGCGGGGGGTGTGTGTATGTGCATGAATGCGTGCATGAATACCTCGTCTATCGTACCCTCGTCTACCGTCCTCCCCCTCGTCTACCGTCCTCCCGGACCTCGCGCCTCTTTCAGCGACGCCATCGCCGACTTCATCTCCCCGCACGCCCTCGCCTCACCGGACTACATCCTCCTAGGCGACCTCAACTTCCATCTGGAACAAAACAACGACCCCAACACCACCACCCTGCTCGACAACCTCGCCAACCTCGGCCTCAAACAACTGGTGAACACCGCCACCCACATCGCCGGACACACGCTCGACCCTATCTTCTCCGCCAGCAAACACGTCTTCTTCAGCCACACCTCTGCCCTGCACTGGACCGACCACAGCTGCGTCCACTTCACATTCCGACGCGAGACCTCCCACCTCCGCACTCAACCCATCCCTCGTCGACAGTGGAACAAGATCCCTGAAGAGCAACTCTTCTCCGCTCTCGCCGCCAACCAACCCACCCTCACCACCGACCCCAACGACGCAGCTCTCAACCTCACAAACTGGATCTCCAACTGCGCTGACAACCTTGCTCCCCTCAAACGCACGCATCGACAGACCAACACCAAAAAACCTCTCTGGTTCTCTGACACCCTCAAAGAATCAAAGAAAACTTGTCGTGCCCTTGAGAAGGCCTGGCGCAAGGACCACACCGCTGACAACATGACCGCCCTCAAGAACGCTACACGCGAACACCACCACCTGATCCGCACTGCCAAAAGGAACTTTTTCACCGACAGACTAGACAAAAACAGCCACAACAGCAGAGAACTCTTCAGCATCGTCAAAGAGTTCTCCAACCCCAGCGCCAGCGCCAACGCCGTCACGCCCTCACAGGATTTGTGCGAATCCCTCGCCACTTTCTTCCATCGCAAGATCAGCGACCTCCACGACAGCTTCGGACACCAGACCCAACCATACACCACTGAACCCGCTTCCCCGGACATCACCCTCAACAACTGGACCCACATCAACACGGAAGAAACCAAATCCATCATGAACTCTATCCACTCCGGCGCCCCTTCGGACCCCTGCCCGCACTTCATCTTTAACAAAGCCGACGACATCATCGCCCCGCACCTCCAGACCGTCATCAACTCTTCTTTTTCTTCTGCTACCTTCCCCGAATGCTGGAAGCACGCTGAAGTCAACGCCCTACTAAAGAAACCTACGGCTGACCCAAGCGACCTGAAAAACTTCCGCCCCATCTCTCTTCTACCTTTCCCAGCCAAGGTAATAGAAAAGACCGTCAACAAACAGCTGACCACCTTCCTGGAAGACAACAACCTGCTCGACCCTTCACAAACCGGATTCCGAACCAACCACAGCACGGAAACCGCCCTCATCTCAGTCACAGACGACATCAGAACCCTGATGGACAACGGTGAAACAGTCGCCCTCATTCTCCTCGACCTCTCGGCTGCCTTTGACACCGTCTGTCACCGCACCCTAATCACCCGCCTACGCTCCACCGGGATCCAAGGCCAGGCCCTGGACTGGATCGCCTCCTTCCTCGCTAACCGCTCCCAAAGAGTTTACCTCCCTCCGTTTCGCTCAGAACCCACCAAGATCATCTGCGGCGTACCTCAAGGCTCATCGCTCAGCCCGACACTCTTCAATGTCTACATGAGCCCCCTCGCCGACATCGTACGCAAGCACGACATCATCATCACCTCCTACGCCGACGACACCCAACTTGTACTCTCCCTCACCAAGGACCCCGCCAGCGCCAAGACCAACCTACAAGAGGGTATGAAGGACGTCGCAGATTGGATGAGGCTCAGCCGCCTAAAGCTGAACTCTGAAAAAACGGAAGTCCTCATCCTCGGCAACACCCCGTCCGCCTGGGACGACTCCTGGTGGCCCACGGCCCTCGGCACCGCACCGACCCCCGCAGACCACGCCCGCAACCTCGGCTTCATCTTGGACCCTCTTCTCACCATGACCAAGCAAGTCAACGCCGTGTCCTCCGCCTGCTTCCTCACTCTCCGCATGCTCCGCAAGATCTTCCGCTGGATCCCCGCCGACACCAGAAAAACCGTGACCCACGCCCTTGTCACGAGTCGCCTGGACTACGGCAACACCCTCTACGCTGGGACCACCGCCAAACTCCAAAACCGCCTGCAACGCATCCAAAACGCCTCGGCCCGCCTCATCCTCGACGTACCCCGCAACAGCCACATCTCCGCACACCTGAGACACCTGCATTGGCTCCCAGTCAGCAAAAGGATCACCTTCCGTCTTCTCACCCACGCACACAAAGCCCTCCACAACAAGGGACCGGAATACCTCAACAGACGCCTCAGCTTCTACGTCCCCACCCGCCCCCTCCGCTCCGCTGGCCTCGCACTTGCTGCCGTCCCTCGCACCCGCCGCTCCACGGCGGGTGGGAGATCTTTCTCCTTCCTGGCGGCCAAGACCTGGAACTCCCTCCCCACCAGCCTCAGGACCACCCAGGACCACTCCGCTTTCCGGAGACTCCTAAAGACTTGGCTGTTCGAGCAGCGATAACCCCCCCTTTCCCCCCTAGCGCCTTGAGACCCGCACGGGTGAGTAGCGCGCTTTACAAATGCTAATGATTTGATTTGATTTGAATGCGGGGGGGTGTGTGTATGTGCATGAATGTGTGCGTGTATGTGTGTATGTGTGTGTATATGTTGGGGATCGGGGTGGGGGACGGGGGTCCTGCACCCTTTTGGGGGTGGCAGGGGTGGTGGGGGGGTAGGGGAGGGAGTCGGGTGGGGGTTGGGTGTGGGGGAGACCCCTATCAGTGCCAGGGAAGGGATTCCCTGGCACTGATAGTGCCTACCGCCATGGATTTCATGGCGGTCCCAAACCGCATGAAATCCATGGCGGTAAGCCGGGGTCAGGCAGGTTGGAATACCGCCGGCGGTATGTGACGGCCGTGGCGGTCGGAACGGTGAAGCAGCGGCTGGCCATGGCGGTAACCGACATGGTCAGAATTCAAGAAAAAAGACCGCCAGCCTGTTGGCGGTCTTACCGCCGCTTCACCGCCGACCGCCACGGTCGGAATGACCCCCTTTGTCTCCATCGACAATGTCAAGTTACACCATGTGGCTGATCCTGCACAGCAGACCAAGAGTAACAAACCAGTAGTACCGGAATCCCTCTCCCTACTAGTCAGAATGTCCCTCTACAAGTTTTGAGCAGCAACGCTGATATCTCTCCAAGCTTCGGGGGGGGTGGAAAATGACCTCTCATAGGTTGGACTAACATCTTTTGCAACAAGCAACACACAAAATGTTGATCAATTAGACTCAAATTCTACACGAACGGATGGTATTGTCTATTACGAACCATCGTGGGAGACTTCTGTCAGATCTCCTCATCAGAACACGGCTCCAGTCTTTGCATGAACAGCATCTGTATGCTTTGCCAATGTCAATGACATTTTCTCTGGCTCATCTACCTCTCCTGCATCGGAACTGCCACAAACACGTAAGCTGATAAGATGGCTTAAAAAAATTATTTTATTCCCCCATGGAACTATCTGTAGTTTTCCATGACCATATCTGCTTTCCTCCTTTGGACTGGCTTTGTCATTACTTTCTACTGATACATGGTCATTACCTTCCTGAAAGATCAACAGTTGACTTGGTGGATGAGGTCAGTGAAACCCCATTTTTCTTCTCAGAAAGTCCACAGAGACTTGTCTTTTGTGAACATTTCCACTATATCAATACCTGATGAGATAGTTTGGGATAAAGTCACATTTGATAAATATATGGCCTGACGGAAGTCATTCAAATTCCATATGTGTTTAAATTATCTATGAATGATGTATTAATACCCGGAGTTGTGTCTGATGACTGGGATGTGAAAACAGTTGATTCTATGATGTCTGATGTGCAGTATTTTACTGTTTTTGAAAGTGAGGATGTTTATCAATCCAAAGAGAATTATGGAGACATGTTCTGTTATAATTATTATGGACGCCATTTCATTCACAGAGCTAGTACCCCAAAGACCATTTTTAACTACACAGAAAGGGAACATTGTCCGACTCCACCACAGGGGAGTTCTAAAACATATTCTGAAAAATTTGCATATTTCTCTGGGCACAATGTTAAAAATGCTGAGTCCTATTATTTTAACTTGCCATTGATGGAAATTTTACATATTTTATTGACTGATACAAAATTCATCTATTCTGATTCCTTTGTTTCCTGGTTGGCTATAGAAGGTTATGAATATTGGTTAAAGTCGATTAATCTAAAAAGTGTGTGGGGAACAAAAAATTGGCAAAGAAGGGGGAAGGAAGCTTTATTTAGACCAGGCCTGATACCTGTTCAAATGATATTTTTAAATGAAACTGTACAACAGACGAGTTGTTTAGACTTAGCAAAAATTTGGGATTTGAATGCACCCAGTATTCCTGCCCCGCAAAACTTTACAAATGGCAAAAATATGTTAATGCAACTGAAGATCAGCTTGATGAATTGGTCCAAAATGGCATGTTTAATGCTTCACTTTCACGTCCTGGTGGGTGGTTATTGTGGCTAATAGATACCAATGGGTGTCATAAACGTTTGGTAAACTCCACAGGGGGTTTTAGAACAAGTAGGCCTGACCCTCGCTATATGTCATCTGAACACGCGGGTATAGTGACAACATACGGTGTAGGGAAACTATGCCAGCAGTGGTTGCGGAGTTCCTTACAAGATGCTGTTAAGGAAAATCTCAGTCTCCTGTCTAATAATACTGACTATTAGGCCCCAGAAAACAATGCAAAAAGCACTTCTTATACACAGTATATAATGAAATTTTGAAGATTTCTCAACAAGAAGCTGTGCCCGGTTAAGGCATATAGATCAGGAAAATTTACAGAAGGCATTAACTGTTGTAGGTAATGGGATTAATACCCTGTCTGACTGCATATACACCTTAAACAAAATTGTTTATTCTGCAATAGACATAGTACAGAGCGACATGTCCTCTTTACACCATGGACAGAGTCAATTAAGATCCATTATGCAGTTAGGTTGGACACTACAAACACTGAAATCAGGTTGCGTTCCCTGGCAACATGTCAGCATGAGGGACATATTTTCCACATTTAATTTAATGCGACAACAACAACTAATGGCTAAAAAGGAAGCGACTTATGTCCTGTTAAATATTGAGAAATTAGAAAAGTTGCCTTTTACTGTGGCTGAAATACCATCTGCTGAGTGGTTAATACATGGGGTCATCAATCTGCCTATTTCAACACTTTAATTCACATCCTGTTTGAAACACATTCCAGTACTCAGATATGAAAGGCTAGGAAATAGTTATATACATGAAGTGTGGGAGCTGCCCTTCTCGTATAAATGTCTCAGTGGCATGCCATCCTGTGTGTCACTCACTTTTTGTTCTACTTCAGATACACTTTTGACTACGTGAGAAAACTTATAAAAAATAATCTGTAGATGTTTATTGATTTCCTCTATACATAGACATAGGGCTCTGATCTCTTCAAGTATTCACTCCATAGATACAGATTTATTAGTACTAATAGGAGAAGAAGGGTCTGCTTTTAGTCTTTTGGAGGTGGGATTAGCAGATATAAGAGTGCCCTTACTAGATGAAGATGATCTAGGAATGCTTTAAATTACAGAATCATGGTTATGATTTATATGATCATCCATGATCTCAAACTCAATTGACAACTGCATATCCTATGAGTTTTTTGTTAGAACAAAAGAACAGCAAGGAGGTATTCATTTTTAATCTTCTAGTATTGACATATGAGGCACCAGGGCCAAGAGTTTTGAAGAAATAACCAAAACTTCCTATGTTGTGAACATTTTTTGCATCCAATTTATGTTATGTTCTTATAATATGTTAATTCATATCAACTTGTGTCATCTTATGTTATGCTATGCAGATTTGTACAGCACACTATCAACCAGGATGGTATCCTGGCACTCATCATGTGTGAGTCTACCCAAAACCTAGGGCCTAGTGGGACTTCTTGAAAAGCCAAGTCTTCAGCCTCTTGTGGAACTCAAAAAGTGAGGAGGAGGCTCTTATGTGTAGTGGCAGGTAGTTCTACACTTTATGAGGGTTGTGGGAAAAGGCTCAAACACCAGATCTGGTTTCCCATATGTGTGGGATTTGTGGAGTAGGAATCAGAACCAGCGTGCCTGGTAGGAATGTGAAAGCAGATGTAGATGTTGAGGCATGCTTGGCCAGTGTTATGTAGTGCCTTGAAAGTGTAAGTGAGGGTGAGCCAGTGGAGCTCCTTGAGCTGTGGTGTAATGTGAGTGCTGTGCAGGAGGCTGAGAGTGGTTCTGGCTGCAGAGTTCTGAATGGTCTGCAGCCTTCGTGAACTTTTTGTTGATCCCAGCATTGATGGCGGTTCTGCGGTCCAGCTTGCATGTGACCTCGCTATGTGACGATTTTTTGCGTGCTGGTTGAGAGCCATTAGAAAGTTTTCCTCAGGATCCTCATGGTATGAAATCATGATTTGGTCAGTCATGTCGAGTTTGGTGTCAATAAAGATTCATGGTTTTTAGCCTGGGTGGCTAGGGTGGGTGTCAGTCCTAGCTCTGTTGACCACCAACTGGACATCTGTGGTGAAGTGCTCTTCTCAAAAAACACAATTTTAGTATTGTCACTTTTCAGTTTTAGGCAGTTGGTCCTCATCCACTGGGCAATATGGCAAAATATGGTAGCAATACAGGTAGTTAAACAACAAGCGCTAAAGGGAAAGCTGTCATAATTGAAGTTCAACATAGCAGGTTTCAGGAATTTCCAATCTGTCGTGTTAAAAAATGGCACTAATCGTAAAAGAAGGATTCTTTGCAGCATACTTTGAGAAAGGAGTATTCATAAAAATAAATAAAAACAAAAAGTATTGCAGAATATTCAAGCTTTCAAAGGTCAAGAAAAATTAACTGTTTCACTTAGAGTGCTGATAGTAAGCATGTTATCAGCATGTTGGCAGCACGTTGCTAAGATGGTGGCCACCATGAGGGAGATAATGTGTCTTCACAGGAGGGAATGTAGCTACATGGTGATGAGTATGTGATGCCAACTCTTGGTACAGTTGGTTACCTATGTTATGCTGGAGAAGAAGAGTTCTCAGGACCACCATAGAAACTCAGCTGAAGGCAGCCATCTTCATTGGTGCCTAGACATGCTCAACTGGTAGAATTAGATTTGCGAGGAGAAAATATAAAAATGAAGAAATTGGTATCTAGCTTGCCATAAGGATAGACTCCTAATTGTAAAGTATCTTCCGCTGTCAAAAAATTATTTGAGCTACAGAAACAGTTGCATGTAGGTTAATGTAGGTTCATGAAGTGAAGCTGGTATAATTTACAGAGTAAATTACTTCATGAAGCTGCAAAAGCTAGTTTTGCAAATGTTGCATGCTTTTACAAAACATGGGAAAGCCATGGACTAAACTCCGGAGCTGAACTTGCTTGTCAAATGTTTTTGTTAAATGAACCACAATGGAAAAAATATCTGTACTTAATTTTTATTGAGAAACCAAAAGATTCTAATGGACTGCAAATGTAAGGCTGTACAAGAGAATCTAAAAGGCAATCCCTTTATTAAGGAGGTAAAACGATTGTGTCCATTCTGTTTGTGAATACCTTATTGATTGAACTTTCCAAGCATTAAAGAAGCATAACCATGAACTGTTCCCCTTCAAAATGCTTGGACTAAAATTTATGTCATCCTATGATATCATATGTTGATTTATAGTCTAGTGATCTGGGTGGTTGCTCAATGATAAAGCTAATTTTAGGTCAAAGAAAGAAATATCAAGAAGTAGCAAATTATTTCTCACATTTACTTCTAACTAGCAATCAGGAAATCGGGCAAAGTAGGCAAACCACCCACAAAGCTACAACTTTGTATGTTTATTGACAAATGTTTGCAATGTTGCATCTACTATCTACATTTCCATGCTCTTTTAACCATACTTTTGAATGGTAAGTATATAAGAGTGTTTAAAGTGTAGAAAAGGATTCAGAAAAACCAGTTTTTTAACAGGTGTTTGGGAAAGTACTGATTACTTACCAGTAATCTTAATTAGTTTGAGTACCCTTTTTGAGTCAGTATTTCCTGGATCATATTCATTCTCCCCTTTCTGGCACCACATGACTCTTCTCAAAAGAAATACATACTGGACCTGATTCACAAAGGTAAACTTAGACCTGAAGTCTAGGTTTAGACCTAAGGTCTCACTTTAGACCTGAAGCCTAGACTCAGGGCCTCATTATGACATTGGTGGTCCCACCCAGGACATCCAATGCCGCATGGAGGACCCCACTACCATGCCGGTGGTGTCCTCCCAGTCATATTGCAATGTTCCCGCCGGGTTGACTGACTGGAACATTGTATTACGATGTTCCTGCGGGTCAGCCCGGTGGCAACAGTCCCCTAAGGGAGCTGAGGCCAATATCATAGCACCCCAGCACCCTCGAATACACCATGTCTGCAAAGCAGACAGTGCACATTCCATAGGTGCTGGTCGGGGGCTGCACTGCCCATGCCATGGGCATGGACAGTGCGTGGGCCCCCCTGTTGCCCCCGCACTGGCTCTCGGCGAGTGTTTTCATGGTGGGGTCCCCACTATGAAAAGACTGGCAGAAAGTTGAGTTGTAATCAGCACAGCGGCATTAAGTGCAGCGCTGCATGGCTGACTACAACTCAGACCACCAACAGCCAGTTAGGAACAATGTTCCTGATGGATACGGCAGTCTTCAGGTGGTCCCACCTGCCAGAGTTCTAATTTGGTGGTCAGACAGCCTGACAGCCTGAAGTGAGAGCCTCATAATGAGGTCCTTAGACTTTAGGTCCAAAGTTAAGCTTCAGGTCTAAAGTTAGACTTCCGGTCTCAAGTTAGACTTCTTGTGTAAACATAGATGTAGATTTTGGTCTAAACTTAGACTTTAGGTCTAAACCTAGATTCTGGTCTAAGTTTACCCTTGTGAATCGGGCCCTCAGATGTCAGGTCTAGAGTTAGACGTCAAGCCTAAAGTTAGAATTCAGGTCTAAATTTAGATTTCAGGTCTAAACTTAGGATCTTATTGCAAGTTGGGTGGTTGAACCGTCACAAGTCCAATACAGTGGTGGTGAGTCAGCTGTCAAGCCTAGTACCTCACCATTGCTGTATGGCGGTGTTTCCACTGGGCTGACCGGCGTAAACTGTTGTATTACAATGTTTCTGCCAGTCAGCCTTGTGGAAACAGTGTGACGGCATTGGCCTTGGCGCCCTTATGAAATGAAGGCCAATTCCATGGCAGACAGCACCCCCAGAATGTGCACTGTCTGCCATAGCCACAGGGGGATCCATGCACTGCCCATGACCATGACCATGTCATGGGCAGTGCAGGGGGCCCCATGTGGCCCCCAGCACTTCCTTTCTGCCACCGTTTTCATGGAAGGGACTCAGCCATGAAAAGCCTGATGGAAAGGGAAGTCAGCACAGCATGGCTGACCGCGACTTCACAAGATCTATGTGACAACCTCTCAGACATCTTCAGCAATGATTGCAATGCTGTTCGTCCTGAAAGCTGGTCAAGTCAACTATTTGATGATTCCAAAGATTTATTTGCTGCTTTTGGAGCTGTTGTCTATGTGCTCTGCTATGGCATTTATCTTCGATTTGCTGGTGATAGCATCTCAGGGCTGCTCTATATGTCTCCTAGTCATTTTCACAGTGGTTAGTTCTTCATTTTCCTTCCAATTGCTTGCAGTGTTGTTTTGTTGTGCGAAGGTCCTCAGTGTACCAGCTGGCCTGCTTTAATGTTCTTCTCTGTGTTTTGTGTTTACGAGGTCCCAGGGAGTCTACTCATATTGTGATCCATTCACCAAGATGTTTGATGTTGCTGTTGAGATCATCAGTAGACTTTGGCTGATTCGGTCACAGGCTGTCAAGCCAATTGGATTCCAAAATGCTGCTTCAGCCTTGTCTGCTTAGGTTTGTGGTGGCAGGTTTTGTTTAGTGGGGAACTTGATTTTGAACTGGATGATGATGTGGTGGCCCAGGTGAGAGGCTTGGTTGTGGTGATTTCAATGTTGTGGAAGGTGTGTCCATCAATGTGTGTGGGTCCGATGAAGTGTTGTGTCCCAGTTTCCCTGGGATCTCAAGGAGTGTCATTTCTGCCTTCCAGGTGAAAGTTGAAATCTCCTAGTAGGATGAAGTTGTGTGAGTTGATGGTGAAGGGGTCGATGAAGTCAGCGATATCAGTGAAATTGGCTTATGGTCCCAGTGTTTGGTAAACAAGTGTTTGAAGATTCCTCTTAGGGAGTAAACTGATGAGGGTCATAGTTTGAAATGTAGGTGCTCCATGTAAAGGGTTGTGTTCTCCGTGGTTGTAGTGCAGTTGAAGGATTGTTTTAATGCTGTCACAATTCCTTCTCCTGGCTTGCCTTGTCACTTTCTATCCTGCTGGGATAGCAGTGGCAATGTCAGGTGCAGACTTGGTCGTCAGTCATGTTTCCATAAGGAAGAGGATGTTTGGGGCACTGATGTCCAGGATGTCTCGAAATTAATTGGTGTGTTTGCTGAGTGAGGACTGTTTAAGAGTATGCACAATAGTTTGTTATGGGGTACATGTTTGTAGATGGGAGTTGCAGGAGTTCTGCATATGGTTTTTCTCGGTGTGGGTGGTGAAGCATGATGAGTGCACTGCTGTACGTGAAGTGGCAGTGGGTGTGAGTGAAAGCTCTCTCTGTGTTGTGTTACTGGAGGAACGCGCGCGTAGTGCAATAGTGGTGGAAGGACCAGGACTCGGGGCACTGGGCACAGTCCAGGTATGGACGGAATTGGCTTTGATGCATTGCGGTTGCTAATCAGTAGGTCCTGGGAGGATGAGTGTAGGGGGATGTAGGCAGGGCTTAGCAGGAGTGTAGGAAAGGAGTGGGAGCACAAGAAGAAGCATGTAAGGAGCAGGGGAGGAGGGAGGATGGGTAGGAAGTAGAAGGCAGGAAAACAGTCAGCAAGAGATAGTGCAAGAGGGCAAAATGCGCAAGGTAAAAGAAGCAAGGATGGGCAAAAGAAGTGAAAGTAGAGCAAGGGAAAAGAGTAAAAGTACAGAAGTGGGCAAAGAGTGCAAATTCTAGCATGCATTACAAAACAAGAAAAATGTAAGAGAGATAAAGCAGAGAAAGAGAAAACAGACAAAGAGTACACAATGTGCAAAGTGTGAAAGTGACAGCACATAGTGAAAAAAGGAAAGAGTGAGAGTAAAGAGCAAAAGAGCTAGAGAGGGAGAGTGAAGCTGGTGAGGATGGAGCAGAGGCGGGAGACTCAGGTGCAGGAGCCGGTGGGCAACAGCCTTGATTGGAGGGAGGACTGGTCCAGGTGATTCAAGGAATGACAGGGTCGGGGTCTGGGGACCTGCTCCATTTTTCTTGATATTTCTCCTGCTCCCAACTTCACAACTAATCATATAAGTTCAACCACCCGCAATGACCTAATGATCTAGGGCCATATGTACCAACGAATTTTCCCATAGACACAGAATGGGTAAAACCCTTTGCTACATCTGGCCCCTATTTCGTTAGATAGAAGCATGTTGTGGAGTATCAATACCCTCAAAAAAAGCTCATTCTTTATTCCTTATCTCAGTTTCCACTCTTAATATCAATGGAATCTTGCACCAGCATTTCCAGGACATTTAATATCACTCATGGATGTAAATGTCTTTGCATTGGTCGTAAATTTTGCATCTCAAGAAGCAATGGAATTAAAAATGGTATCAGCGCCAGCGCAATCTAGGTAGTCCACCACAAGAGTTTAGAACTTATATTGTTAGAAAACAAAACATAATTACAATGGAGATAGGATAATCCTTCTGGCAAAACAGAAAATATACATGTCAAAGTCAAAACCACGTCCCCAGAAGCAACAAAGCCTTTGGAGTCTGACAGTGTGTATTGTGATCGATAGCTTTCTATATTTTTGATTCGTTCTGCATTCATAATTGTGACCTTGCTGCTTTATTATGAAAGTCCTTGCAAGTGCATTGTATTCACGTCACTTAGAATACTTTTTCATAGCTTGAATTCTGAAAAGATATTGGACATGGTCATCATGCCATTGTGAAATGTTTTCCAAGAAATGTGGGTTTTCTCATTCCAAGAATGTTAATCCATGGTGAATAGTTCGAGAGCAGAACACAGCATCCTGCAGTTGTTTAACAAAATCGCTATTCACTCTGCAGAGGTTAAATGAAGGGGTTGAGGTTTAAGCTCCCACTGTAGGTCTTTCACTGCTTTGTTTGGCCATTAGCACCATTCTAATATTGAGTTCTTGTGGATTTAAATTAAAACTACTGCAGGATTATGCAAAGTCACATTTCAATGCTATTTCACTTTTAAAGGATAAGCACAGCATGACTCTGGGTGAGTGTGCTGTTTTTGTCCAGAAGAATGTTCAAAGTTAGATGCTAGAAATGCAATGAATACTGCAAGAAATCGGGTTATTGTTTGAGAGGGGTGGAAGCCACAGTCCTTGTCAGCAGAAAAGTCACCAAATTAACTTTAATACTCTGCTGGCTTGACTCAAAAACAGTCAGGATTAATTTAGAAGCAATGTGTAAAGTATTTATGCAGCACATAAACAGTAATACATTAAAAACACAACAGAAGAAAATCCCAAACCAACTTAGAAGTAAAGTGCCTTTGAATAAATAAAATGAAGCTATAACAGCAATCAGTAGAAGCCAAGATATTGTCTTTTAAAGATTTTAGTAAAAATAGTCACAAAAGCACAGAGCACCAACTGTATTTATCTGATCACACCGGATCAGGACATAGTCACCAGTTCAGGCCAACAGGGATTGAGCAGGGCCTGATAGAGGGACCAGGTTAGTTCACCTGAGAGTTGTACCTCATGTCATGCAAGGCTTTGTGTCGCTTGGCGTTAGTTCCAATCAGGATCTGAGTGGTACTGTGACATGAAATCGTGCATCGAGTTGCATTGCTCAGCATTGGTCCTGATCAGGAGCTGCGAGGGCTGCGAAGCGAGGTTTAGCTTCAAGTTGTGTCACAATGCGTTGATTTTGATGAGAAACTGGGTGGGGCTGTGTTGAGAGGTTCTAAGTCAAGCTGTGTCACTCTGTGTAGGTTCCAATGAGGCCACTGATCTGTGCCATTAAGGAGCTGCAATGTGAGGTCCTGCGTCAAGCTGCATCGTGAAGCATTACACTGCTGCGGGTTTGATGAAACCAACAGGTAGGTAGGGAGGAGTACACTCTGATACCAGCCAAGGTTCCGGACCCAGTGGAACACGTTCTTGGGGTGAGGACTCACTCCAAACGGAGGCCACCAGCTGGGCTCAGGCAGGTTCCGTTGCAGTTCGGGGCAGGCCCAGTTCAGCAGATCAGCTGGGCAGTTGCAAGTATGTCTCTGAGGCTTGGGGAGTCCCTGTAGCTCACACAGGAGGTCAGCCAGCTCACCACAGGAGTCACTCTGGCTAGCCTGGGATGAAGGCAAGTCTACCTTCTCAGAATCAAGGCAGTCCTTCAAGCTGCTGGTGAGTGGCTCTGGAAGTCCATGTTTTTGCTTTGGTACCAGCCTTTGTGTGGTGAGACTCCCTGTCCTACCCCAACATTTGATGTTGGAAAGTCCTTCCCCTTCCACTGTGAAGGCTCCAAGCTCAAACTGTCTGGGGGTGACAAAAGACTGGCAGACCCAGTATCAGATCCCTGTGTGTGGGTAGAAGGCAAAGACCCTTGAAGTGTAAATACTTTGGGCCAGGGTATTGCATCTCCCAGTCATTTTGACAGGATGACTCACCCTGTCTACACCTAAGCCCCTTCGTGTTACTGCCTAGAAGCAATACTCAAACCCTAACAGCAGAGCCATTCACAGCCATGTTACCCAGAACACTGGGAGAAGGCACAAAAGGAAATTGTTCGGACAAAGAATGCCAACTTTCTAAAAGTGGCATTTTCAGAACTGTAACTTTAAATATGATTCATTATTAAAGAGGGTTTTAAAAGACAAATAATTTGAGTGTAAACAGCATATGTCCATGTGCTCAAAATCCAAAGCTACCACTTATAAGTATAATTAGGTACACTAATGTGATCAAATGGAGAGATAGGTCTGACAATATTGAAAAATGGTCTTTGGAGTTGTCACTACCTGGACATGTAAAACGTAAGTACACATGTCCTACTTATTAAATACAATTTTAACTTTGTGTACTCCATCTAGACAGTAGGATACAATAGACAGCTTAGGTGAGCTTGGATGGGCCATCATTAGCAGGATAGGAGGGCAGAACTAGGAACAGCCCAACTTAACACCTGAATAGGTTATATCCTTCCTTCACACAAAGGATTGCATACTCTCTGTAGTTAGTCTGGAGCCAGGACAGGGGAAGCAGGAAGCCTGGGTACTTAAGAGGGAATCTGCTAGAAATTGAAGAAGGCACCAAGTATACATATTAGACTTCAAACACCAACTCTGCATTACACTCCTGAGCCTGTGGAAACTACAGAAGAAGCATTGCTGTGCTGCTTTGCTGCTAGAAGGAGTGACATTATGCCACCCCGAAACTCTACTACTCTGCTACCCTGCCTGCTGAAATGGAAGATTGGACCTGCACTTTTCATCCCAGGGTGATGTGACTCCATGGGTCAGCCAGTTGACCTTATATTCTGAGCTATAGGGACTTAAGACACTCCAGAAGCTCCCTGCAACTGGCCAGCAGACCTACTGCCCGGGCTTGCAAATGGACTGCAACTGAGTCAGCATGAGCCCTACTGGCATCTGCTGGAGTACTTTCTGGACCCCTACATGAAATGGTGCACCTCAGGCCCAGGACCCTTGGGGTGGCCCTCTGAGGTGTTTAGGCTCTTTGCAACTGTGAACAGGCTGCCGGAGGCAAAACCTTGCTGTTAACAGCCATCACCAACGCAAACTTCCAATGAACCAACTCTTTGCGCGACAGCATCAACTGCTGTGGTGACCACCGCACCGAAGCTCCAGCCCCGACCATCCAAAACTCAGACAGAATCTTTGCTATACAGGAAAGACTGTCAGTGACACCCCTTGACACTCTCCTTGCTCCTCGCAGCTCTTTCCACCATGAACGGAACTTTTAGCTCTGGACTCAGAAAATAACTCTTTCAGCTGGACTAACCTAGTGCCTGTGTCCGACACGCTCTCCATCACAGTCGACCTGAACTTGTGACCTTCTCTCGGCCTTGCACAACCAGATAGCCACAAGTGGCGCTTTGGGCATTGGGCATGATTTTAATTTAAATCCTTAAAAATGATGTCTCTGGTTCAACTGATTGGATTTTTATGGTTTTGGTGTCAATTTATTTATTCCATTCTACTCTATCTTTCTGAATTGATCTAGGATTTTTCTTGTGTTGTGGTTTTACTTATCACTGTTTAAAGTGCTGTATAAATACTTTACACATAGCTTATACATTAAGCCTGACTGCTCTGTGCCAAGCTACCAGAGGTTTGAATACAAGTTACTTTGGGATCCAATTGTGACTTCACCCTGACAAGGATTGTGGTTGCTGCATGACTAGGGTTTCACCCCCCAACCAATACCCCATTTTACTATACTAGTGGACAGTTCATATTTTTTTATTTTACAGAGCATGTGCCTATTGCTATATTGCATTTGTAGTGCCTAAATTACCTGGGGGCTCAAGATTTCTTTTTGCCCTAAGCCATGCATGGAGTATACACAGTGCATGTGCTTCTGTTTCTGGGAGGTTTCCCTTTTTTTCTTTCTCTTTTTCTTTAAGATGCTATGATGCCCCCTGCAATAACGTGTGAACATTTTGGTGCATTTCTTTGACTATCTTTATTGGAGGGTGAGTCGCCTACTTCCATGGGGAGAGGGTGGGTACCACCTTGACGGAAGCAGTTTGAGGAGGGTTACGAAAATTGGGGTTTGTGGAGAGTTGTTTGGAGATTGCACAAGGAAAGAACATACGGAAATCTGGTAGTATTTTCTACACAGCAACTTATTGTTTCTAACAGTCGTATCCATCTTAGTTGATAGAGAGAGTTATCATGAGTGTAGTTAGAGTTATGTCCTGTAACATCAATGGGGCAAATAATAGGTATACATTCTGTGCTGTTTTGAGGTGGTTAGTTACCTTTTATCCAGACATATTATTTTGATAGGGATTCATCTTAAATCCAACACTCCCAGAATGTCATTGCCTAACTGGATTTCACATTCTCTGCTCACCTTTGCAAATGTCACCTGTAGAAGAGTGGCTGTTTTTTTTAGGTGTAGTTTCAAGATAAAATCAATAATTCTGTTATAGATCCTCTAGGGAGATGACTTTGAGATAGTGTGATGGTTGGAAATAGTGTATGTAAAGTTGTGAACTACTATGGTCCTATACCCGATCAGGTAGAGAACCTCTAGCAGTTGTACTCCTTAGCTGTCTATTCCTGGAGCCTATTAATATTGGAGGTGGTGTTCATTTTTCATTAGAGACTGGAGTTAGACGCATCAAGAAAGAACAAGAAGCAAGCCATGCCTAAGATAGCATTATTTATTGCTATCCCCCTGAGACTTTGGCCTCAGTTATCCTTAGACATTTCAATAAGGCTAAGCATTGCACCACATCTAGAGTAGATTTTTTGATTTCTCAATCCTTAGGAGATAGGAGTTCACAAATTATAACAACTAGTTTCTCAAGTCAGGCAGTGATTGCTATTGACTTTGATGGGATTGAAGCCCCCTTTTTAGAACAGGGTGGTACTTTATTATATTGTTCCTTTTGGAGCTCGTCTGGGTCACATGAGCATGTCTTTTTTTGATTGAACGTGTCCAAGTTAATTTAGATTCTGCCTTTCTCTTTATCATTTGGTAGGCCTTAAAGGGTACAATGAGAGGAGAAGCAAACATTTTAAAAAGTAGAAAGAATTTGATTTCATTACTTCAGGAGACTGTTGAGTGTACAATATCATTGGTGCAGGTTTTGGAAGAGGCAAAACAAAATCCTAAAGGCTGCTATAAACTGAGGAGTTGCTAAGGGAGAAAAACATAAGCTGTTATGCTGGTGGCGCCCTCCCCCTCATATTACAGTGTTCCCGCCAGGCTGACTGGCAGAAACATTGTACTGCAACATTCCCGGGCTGACTGGTGGGAATATTGCTACAGTGCTGGCCTCGGCTCCCTTAAGCCCCCTTGGAATGAGCACCGTCAGCAAACATCCTGACAGTGCTGGGCAGGGGCCCTCTTGTGGCCCCCAACACTGGCTTACCACCAAACCTTCCATGGCAGGGTCCTCGCCAAGGAAAGGCTTGTGGTAAGTGGTGTTGTGATCTGCATGTGGGGGGCTGAGTTCAGCGCCGCCGTGGCTGATCACAACCCCGACTGCCGTCAGCCCATCGGGGACCATGTTCTCAGCGGTGACGGCGGTCTGACCACCAGGCTCGTAATATGGCAGTAGGACAGCCTAGAGTGTAGCGGTCCAACCGTCACTGCGAGTCTGGCGGTCCTTAGACTGACAGACTTGTGAAAATCCCCTTTGTGAAATATATTAAGGATCTATTGTCTAAACTGTCAGTTTCTGATTTGAGCCTCACACAGAAGATTTTGTTTGAGCATTATATTAGTCTCTAACAATCAGACAATGACGATAATCCCAGCTGGATTAGAGAATTTCTTCAAAAGATTAAAGTTCCTAGGAAGTCAAGGGTTCAAGAATCAGATCTTCTTGAACTGAAATCGACAAAGAAATTATGGTATGCCTAGTTGGTTGTGAAAACGGGTAGGCTCCTTGTAAAAATCCATAAGATCTTCTTTCTTGAGCTTGAGGGTAAATTTGTTACATTATTTAATTCAGTTTTACAGGGGAAACAGTGTGGGCTCTGGGTATTTGGACAAAATATCGGAAAAAATATTGTGATGCAAAAATTTCATGGCATAAATATCGAGGTGACTATTAGAGTGAAGTATAAAAACAGCCCCACCATTCCTGTCTAATCATGAAATCTAGTGATTCCTACCCACACCCTAATGTCTAAACCCTGACAGCATAGTGGTGTTAACCTTTTTGCCTATCTCAGGCTATGTGAAGCACCCATACCCCATACCTGAAAGACAGGCAAAGGTCTGCCTGTTGTCTACTGGCAATCCTCCAGGCTGGCTGGAAAGACAGGGCCAGGATCAGTGAAGCTGTCAATGAAATGGTGTATGTCCTCAGACGGCTATGGCTTGAATGCCCTCTACCCTCCATAGGCCTACATTGTGTTTATATAAAACATCATGCTGTGTTCTGGGTACAGGTCTGTTGTAATAATGTTTCTAGAACTGAGGGTTGACTCTGTAACTTGTTGAGTGGCAATTCTAGTAACAATACAGTGTACAGTAAATGACAGCCTTGAACAGAGCACAGATAAAAATGGCTTGATAAAATTGTGCAACATGAACAAATATGCCTTCTCAGAATAAGGCACCTGATCAACAAGCTGTGCTAAAAAATAATAACATTAATAAACATGTATGCATTTAAAAAGGCACAAGCTACGGTCCTAGTGCTAAAATTAGGGTGCACAATTTAGGTGCTAAAGGGGACCGACAACAAACTTGTTTAGTGAATGTTTTTTTGAAAATGTATTTCATATGATTGTGTCTATAATAAACCAATGCTTTTTTTTTACATTTCCTGAAGTTTTTTGTTTTTTCAAACTCCTTTTCAGGTTTTTTATGGTACCTAGATAGTCTGGATTGGTTTGAGGGATTCCTATTAGATTTGTTTTATTTTCGATTTTTTGGGGGGGGCTTTTTGGACAAAGGTTTTCCCATTTTTGATGGATTTCTATTTTTTATTATGTGGATACAGATAAAAATCTGCAGCAACAAAACAGTAAGTTGTATTTATTAATGTTCCTTTGGGTGGGAAATATGAAATTATGGTGTTTGTATAAATATTATGCGATTGTTATGTGAAATTGTTTGGTTTATATGTTGTAATTATTTTATGTGATGGATTGAGTTTGCTTGGTGGGTGACGGTTGCGTTTAAAGAAAAAATATATATATCATTTTATTATATCAGTCTTCATTAACATTGTCATTAAATAAGTTTGACTTGTCATAGACATTCCACTATGGTATTTGGAATTTGGGCTGGCGTCTGTGTTCGGAGAAATAGATTCTTCCAATGAAAAGTGCCTTTGAATTAGTCCATTAAGGGACTATGGGACTGATTACGATCTTGGCGGATGAAATACTCCATCACAAATGTAATGGATATTCTGTCTGCCGTATTACAATCTACATAGGATATAATGGGATCGCAATATGGCGGGTGGGATATCTGTCATATTTTTGACAGAGTAACACTGACCCCCAAGAATGTACTCAAGCTGTAAGTTTTCTCTTCATTTTTTTGGTGGAGTGGACTTTCTATTAGCAAACTGTAGTATTTGGCTACCTCTGTAACAGGGACATAAGCCAGTGCTATCAATTTTCTAATTTCAAAGGCAAATTGGCTGTTTGTAGAATATTCTGTACACTACAGATCTTTGGAGGTGTCTTCATATACGTTGAATGAAATTATAGTAACAGCATTGTATGGCTGTGTGGGAGTAAATTTTTAGAACTGTTTGAATCATGGCTTGCTCAAAGTCTATGATTATGTTTTTGGAGGTAGTAGTTATTTGATTTATGTTTATATAGTTTAAGATGTCGTAGTGAGTGTTGCTTTGCTTATTTGATGGTAGGACATATACAAAAAGGATATTTGTGTTTGATATTCACCATGTCTGGTGTGTATCTGAGTGAATAGTTTGGGGCACACTTTAAAGGTCCCATCCATCATCCACGTTTGACATTAGTTTTACTAATCTATCTGCTGTAGAGACTATTAGGATAAATGTTTCATTATTAGGTTGCCGTGTAAAGATAAAGGCTCCTCATTATTGTGTAATTGTTGAATGTTCAGTTATATGTACATCTTGGTACATTCTATCGGAAGATGCAGTATCACTGGTGGCTTTTTTAGTTCATGCAATTAAATGTTTTAGAGTGGAAATAGAAGGTAGTTGTCCTGTTATGTGTTCGGAGACTTTAGGTAGTATTTCTTTACAGATTTTGGTTGTGAGTTCCTGGGAGATAGTGCTTACCTCTTTTATACCCTGCAACATCTTGCTTTTATGTCTGTCACATTTCGGGGGTTGTTTGCTCTCTGTTGGATCTGGCTTTTTGACAGGGTCATCGCCAAACTTTTTGCCTCCTTCCTCCTATTGTTTTTGACCTGTTGTGGTTGGCTTTTGAACTCTGGGCACTTTACCACTGCTAACCAGTGCTAAAGTGCATATGCTCTCTGTGTAAATTGTACTGTTGATTGGTTTATCTATGATTGGCTATTTGATTTACTTGGAAGACCCTAGTAGAGTGCAATATATGTGCCTAGGGCCTGTAGATTAAATGCTACTAGTGGGCCCTGCAGCACTGATTGTGCCTCCCACTTAAGTAGCCCCTTAACCTTGTCTCAGGCCTGCCAATGCAAGGCCTGTGTGTGCAGTTTCACTGCCACTTCGACTTGGCATTTAAAAGTACTTGCCAAGCCTAAGACTCTCCTTTTTCTACATATAAGTCACCCCTAATGTGTGCCTTAGGTAACCTCTAGAGCAGAGTGCTGTGTGGGTAAAAGGCAGGACATGTACCTGTGTAGTTTATATGTCCTGGTAGTGTAAAACTCCTATATTAGTTTTTACACTATTGTGAGGCCTACTCCCTTCTTAGGCTAACAGTGGGGCTGCCTTCATACATTGTTGAAGTGGTAGCTGCTGATCTGAAAGAAGTAGGAAGGTCATATTTAGTATGGCCAGAATAGTAATACAAAATCCTGCTGACTGGTGAAGTTGGATTTAATATTACTATTTTAGAAATGCCACTTTTAGAAAGTGAGCATTTCTCTGCACTTAAATCTTTCCGTGCCTTACAATCCATGTCTGGCAAGGTTTAGTTGACAGCTCCTTGTGCATTCACTCAGACACACCCCAAACACAGGGTACTCAGCCTCACTTTCATACATCTGCATTTTGAATGGGTCTTCCTGGGCTGGGAGGGTGGAGGGCCTGCCCTCACACAAAGGACTGCCACACCCCCTACTGGGACCCTGGCAGACAGGATTGAACTGAAAGGGGACCTGATGCACTTCTTAGCCACTCTTTGAAGTCACCTCCACTTCAAAGGCACATTTTAGTGTAAAACAGGGCCTCTGCCCTACCACCTCAGACACTTGCTGGAGAAGAAACCTGAACCAGAATCTGCATCCTGCCAAGAAGACCTGCCTGGCTGTCTAAAGGACTCACCTGACTGCTTTCTACAAAGGACTGCTGCCTTGCTCTTGGCCTGCTGGCTTTCTGAACTCTTGTCTGGCTGCAAAAGTGCTCTCCAAGGATTTGGATAGAGCTTGCCTCCTGTTCCCTGAAGTCTCAGGACCAAAAAGACTTCTCTTCTTCAACTGGACTCCTTCTGCGCCTAAAATTTAGACGCACAGCTTGCTCTGCGGTGAGAAATTCACTGCACGCCGATCCAGAAAGACGCCGCTCGACGAGACGCCTGAGGTGCGACGGGAACTTCGACGCACGGCCTTGCATGGACAACGCTGCCCGACTTCCAGAGAGGAAATCGGCGCGACACCTGCTGTGAGAAAGAAAATTCCACGCACAGCCTCCCAGAACAACGTGCAGCTGGATAACAAGCCGAGGAATCCACACACAGAACCTGGGACATCTGGTAATCCCGCGATCCATAGAAGGAGACGGTCCGCGTGCCGGAAAATGACGCACGTCTCCCCGCGTGAAAAATAACGATGCAAGATCCGTGTGTGAAAGGGCGTAACCGACGCACACACCATTTTTCCACGCATCTCCTCTTCTGCGGCCCTCTGGGGAGATTTGCCACTCCAAACCAGGTACTTTGTGCTTGAAAGAGACTTTGTTTGCTTTTTAAAGACTTAAGACACTTTATATCACTTTTTAGTGATATCTTTACAAACTCATATTGCATCTTTGATCGTTTTGACCTGCAAATACCCAGATAAATTATATTTATTTTTCTAAACACTGTGTGGTGTATTTTTGTGGTGCCATATTCTGTTATTGTATGATTTATTGCACAAATGCTTTACACATTGTCTTCTAAGTTAAGCCTGGCTGCTTGTGCCAAGCTACCAGAGGGTGGGCACAGGATAATTTGGATTGTGTGTGACTTACCCTGACTAGAGTGAGGGTTCTTGCTTGGACAGAGGGTAACCTGACTGCCAACCAAAAAAACAATTTCTAACATTGGTGATCAGTGGTGAGGATAGGACTTGTATTTGTGCAGTGACATACAGTAGCTAAGTATTTCACTACCTACCCACAGTTGAAGGTCAACTTGATTTTTCATCATTTTGCTTTTGGTTCTCTGATGTCCTCCTGGATATATTATTGATATTTTTGACTTTGGATTTCGGTTTTGCCTGTGATACCTTCTCAGAATTGGAATGGGTACCTCCTGTGTTTCATACGTTGTGCCTACTGAATCCCTCACCAAGGCTGAGCTAAGGGAGCTTTGCACAAAATGGGGACTTCCTATGTCAAGGAGATCCGCTAAGATGGAACTGCTAGATATCTACATAGCCTGGGGGGAAGAAAGATGGGCAGAGGAACAGGCAGAAAAAAACCAAATGACTGAGGACTCCTCAGATGAGGAGGTGCTCAGATGAGGAGGAGGACTACTCAGATGAGGAAAGAGAATCAGTGAGAGATGAATGGCTCCTAGAGGCAGAGCGGTGGAGAGAGGAGCTAGATGTCTTTATTGAAAGGGCTGAGGCAGCAAGAGCCTTAGCCCTGGAAAAAGAAAGGATTGCGTCTCAGGAGCTGAGCTGTGAAGAGCTGAAACTGGAAGCCGGAAGGGCTGAGTCCAGTTCAGATGGTGGCAGCAAAAATCTTGCATCCAGTGCTGCTGAAGAAGTGCACAAGCCCAGAGATGTGGTGCCCAACTTGAAGAAGGGAGTTGACACACCCCAGACGGTTCAAGAGTATGAGGTAGTTCCCGTTATGCACAGGGTCCCTGAGAAGGATTGGGGAACTAGCACAGGGAGTCATATTCCTACTGGGGGGAGGGAGACTTTACTGGCTCTAGAAGAGAGTGACAGGGAAAAGGGTTCCCCCCTGGTGGACGTCCTGGATGTAGAGTGTGGAGACATCCCAGAAGAGTATGGGTTGAGTGTCAGGGACAGTCAGATACTGTCTCACCAGTCTCAGGAGGGTGATGTAGAGTGCTTTCTCAAGGCTGAGTCACTGGATGGTTGGGTGAAGGGTACTGTGGTGAATACATGTGAAGGGCAGAGTGATGTAATTGCTGGAGAGCATATGTCTGGTCCTTATTTTCCAGAGCTACGCCAACACCAGGTGGAGTGTGAGTTCTCTGACCCCTGGGAGCTTACAATGGAGGCAGACTTCTGGGTGAATACCAGAGTGTCTGAAGAGGCATTTGGGGGTGCTCCTGAAGGGAGTGGTCTAGGTGTTTCCCAACCAAGTGAGGTGGGAGAGGATTGTAGTGTCCCAGGTAGGTCCCAGGTCCTAGAGGGTTCCATGAGGGAATGCCAGGAGGGAAGCCTAGCCTGTACGGTAGGCCCACCTGTTGAGGGAGGCCCGCAGTGTCAGAAGAACTTGGGGGGGTGACTGTAGCCAGCATCCCACCAGTTCTAGTGTCTGGCAGTACCACTCCTAGTGAGGGGGTGCAGAAGTCCAGACAGAGGGTTGAGAGGGGTTTGCGGACCCCAGTGGAGGTCCTGGAGAGTCAGGGATCAGCTCTGAGAGCAGAGCCCCCCAGGAATGACCCAGGTGAAACCGTTTCTGGTTTGGGGGAGATCCAGACTCTGCCAGATGGGCAGAGGTCAGGAGACCTGCGTCAGCCAGACTCTTGTGTAGACCTTGGGGACGGTGTGTCCCTTGTGGGGGGTGAGAGTGCCCTCCAGGAAGTCCTGGCGTGCCAGGCAGTTGTTAAACCTCAGGGTGGTGACTCTGGGTTGGATGACCAGGTTCAGGGGTTAAACTCTGACCTGGGGAGGGGTAGGTGTGCCCCCCAGAAAGTCCTGGTTTGCCAGGCAGTGGTCCAGTCTGAGGGTACAGACTCTGGGCTGGAAGACCAGGATCAGGGTGTGTCCCCTGACCTGGAGGGAGGGGCTACTGATAACAGTGCCCCTACCATGTTGTCTTCTGAGGAGGCCACTCCTAGTTGGAGGGTGCTGGACCCCAGAAGGGAGGGCAGGGGGAGAGAAGCATCACCCCGGACCCTAGTCCAACCTGAAGGTACAGACCCCAGGTTGGAGGACCAGTGGCACTGGTGAGAGGATGGTGCAGGGCTGCTTCTATAAGCACCCTGACCATGTTGGACTCTGGGGGTACCGCTCCAGGAGGGAGGGTACAGAGCCTCAGAGGGGAGGACCAGGTTCAGGCTGTCATCCCTGACCTGGTGGAAGGGAGAGTGGTTAAAAGGTACCCAGCCCCTGGGGCTACCGCCCCCCACTCTCCACGGCCACAGTGGTTGGAGAGCTTTGAGAGGCCTGGGGCCCGGCTCTCATCCCTGACATCTGTCAGTGGCCACTGTGGCTTGCTGTCCAGGTGGACAGAGTTATCCCTAGGGAGTGGACAAGAGTCACACCCCGGGGTTAGAGTGGGCAACACCACTGTGTTGGTCCTGGTGGTACTATCCTGCTCCTGGGATACGTCTGTGAGCAAAGTAAGGTTAGGTGCTGCACAGATGGTATCCGAAGGTAAGGAGAAAGGTTCCCCATGGGTTGGCTTAGTGGGCCCTGAGAGTATGGACAGAGGGATCCAATTGGAGTAAGGAAGGCGAAGAACTGGAGCACACCCTGCTGTTTTGGGCCTGGGTCCTTGTTCTATCGCCTCAAACAGGGAAGTACATCAGGATAGTGATTGTTCTCCCCTGGCTTTAGGCTGGTGGGGGGTCATGTTGGACCTGGCTTTTTGACAGGGTCATCCCCAAACTTTTTGCCTCCTTCCTCCTATTTTTTCTGACCTGTTGTTGTTGGCTTTTGAACTCTGGGCACTGTACCACTGCTAACCAGTGCTAAAGTACATGTGGTCGCTGTGTAAATTGTACCTTTGATTGGTTTATCCATGACTGGCTATTTGATTTACTTGGAAGACCCTAGTAGAGTGCACTATATGTGCCTAGGGCCTGTAGATTAAATGCTACTAGTGGGCCTGCAGCACTGATTGCGCCACCCACTTAAGTAGCCCCTTAACCTTGTCTCAGGCCTGCCAATGCAAGGCCTGTGTGTGCAGTTTCACTGCCACTTCGACTTGCCATTTAAAAGTACTTGCCAAGCCTAAAACTCCCCTTTTTCTACATATAAGTCACCCCTAATGTGTGCCCTAGGTAACCCGTAGAGCAGGGTGCTGTGTGGGTAAAAGGCAGGACATGTACCTGTGTAGTTTATATGTCCTGGTTGTGTAAAACTCCTAAATTAGTTTTTACACTATTGTGAGGCCTACTCCCTTCATAGGCTAACAGTGGGGCTGCCCTCATACATTGTTGAAGTGGTAGCTGCTGATCTGAAAGGAGTAGGAAGGTCATATTTAGTATGGGCAGAATAGTAATACAAAATCCTGCTGACTGGTGAAGTTGGATTTAATATTACTATTTTAGAAATGCCACTTTTAGAAAGTGAGCATTTCTCTGCACTTAAATCTTTCTGTGCCTTACAATTCATGTCTGGCTAGGTTTAGTTTACAGCTCCTTATGCATTCACTCAGACACACCCCAAACACAGGGTACTCAGCCTCACTTGCATACATCTGCATTTTGAATGGGTCTTCCTGGGCTGGGAGGGTGGAGGGCCTGCCCTCACGCAAAGGACTGCCACACCCCCTACTGGGACTCTGGCAGACAGGATTGAACTGAAAGGGGACCTGGTGCACTTCTTAGCCACTCTTTGAAGTCACCCCCACTTCAAAGGCACATTTTAGTATAAAACAGGGCCTCTGCCCTTCCACCTCAGACACTTGCTGGAGAAGAAACCTGAACCAGAACCTGCATCCTGCCAAGAAGAACTGCCTGGCTGCCTAAAGGACTCACCGGAATGCTTTCTACAAAGGACTGCTGCCTTGCTGTTGGCCTGCTGCCTTGCTGAACTCTTGTCTGGCTGCAAAAGTGCTCTCCAAGGGCTTGGATGGAGCTTGCCTCCTGTTCCCTGAAGTCTCAGGACCAAAAAGACTTCTCTTTTTCAACTGGACTCCTTGTGCGCCGACAATTTTGACGCACAGCTTGCTCCGCGTGAGAAATTCACCACATGCCGATCCAGAAAGACGCCTCTTGATGCGACGCCTGCGGTGCGACAGGAACTTCGACGCACGGGCTCACATGGACAACGCCACCCGACTTCCAGAGAGGAAATTGACGCACCACCTGCCGTGATAAAGAAAATTCCACGCACAGCCTCCCGGAATGACGTGCAGCTAGATAACAAGCCGAGGAATCCACGCACAGACCCTGGGACATCTGATAATCCCGCGATCCATAGAAGGAGACGGTCCACGTGCCGGAAAATGACGCACGTCTTCCCCGAGTGAAAAATAACGACGCAAGTCCGTGTGTGAAGGGGCAAAACCGACACACACACCATTTTTCTTCCCGTAGAACGACGCATGTCTCCCTGCATGAAAAATAACGACGCAAGTCCGTGTGTGAAGGGGTGTAACCGACGCACATATCATTTTTCCACGCATCTCCTCTTCTGCGGCCCTCTGCGGAGATTTTCCACTCCAAACCAGGTACTTTGTGCTTGAAAGAGACTTTGTTTGCTTTTTAAAGACTTAAGACACTTTGGGGGTCATTCTGACCTCGGCGGTAAAAGGCGCTTACCGCCGGTCAGAAGACCGCCATAACACCGCCGTGGCCGCGGAAAGCCGCCACGGTCATTCTGACCCACAACGGCCAAACCTCCAAAAATCCGACCTCCACTGCAGGCCGCCACATCAGCGGGCAGCGATAAACTGGAGATGACCAAACCTCTACCGTCACGCCAATAGAAATACGCCCATGCCATTTCGACCCACGAATCAACGCGGCGGGCTTTCCAACGCGGTATTCCATTGGTGGTACACACCGCCGCGGTCAAAATACACACACAGCACCAAAACACAGGCACATTGGACAATTACAAATACACACACCTGATACACATACACAACCCACTCCCACACAATCAATCAACTATAAAACACACCCCCACATCACCCACAAACCCCTACGACCACAATTACTGAGAGAAGGAGAGAGAGACACAGCAGACAATCCATAGCAATACACACTGAGGCACACTACACCATCACACACACCACATAGTAGCACAAAGCACCACACACCAATATACTCATCATCACATACACCACCCCACACCTCACCCACACCACCCCATGGCACCCCAAAGGCACCCACGCTTTTCGGACCAAGAACTCCGGGTGATGGTGGAGGAAATCCTAAGAGTGGAACCCCAGCTCTTCGGCTCACAGGTGCAGCACACCAGTATAGCTAGGAAGGCGGAGCTATGGCAGCGGATCGTGGACAGGGTCAACGCGGTGGGACAGCATCCCAGGAATAGGGAGGACATCCGCAAACGATGGAACGACCTACGGGGGAAGGTCCGATCGATGGTCTCCAGGCACAACATCACGGTCCAGAAGACTGGCGGCGGACCCCCACCCACCCCTCCCGAATTTACATCATGGGAGCAAGAGGTCTTCAACATCCTGCATCCTCAGGGCCTCGCAGGAGTAGCCGGAGGAATGGACTTTGGTAAGTCCAATCTCAACTACTATATCCCCCCCACCCCACCAGCATGCCAACCCACACCCCCACCCTCACCCCCAAACCCCCAGCACACATCCTCCCTGACAATGTCTCACCAGCACAACCCACCCATCCCAACACCAACTCCTGCATGCCAACACAATCCATGGACACCCATCACCCAAGCATGACCACTGCACTTACCCCCCCCCCACTAACTACCCTCACAACACCTCCCTCAAGGGAATGCCTGCACTGGGGGACGAGGGCACCCATAACACGCACGCCATTGCACACACAGAAACAATAACCAAACTCTCTTACCCCATGCAGGACCCGAACGCCAACACACCAGCCAGGAGGGTCCAGAAATGTCCATCCCACCCCCGGAACAGGCCCACAGTGAGGGCAGCAGCTCTGTCGACACTGAACCTGATGACCAGCCCGGACCATCAGGGACCTCTGGGCAGTCGGTTCCCCTCAGGCAGCCACAGGCCACACCAGACCCGACCCCCTCTGCCAACACCAGCACAGCTCCCACCCAGCGGGCCCATGCCTCTGTCTCTAGGACACGTCAATCAGCGGTGTGTCTGCCACTACAGGGCACCCAGGCTAACCCAACACCCCAACAACAACAGGGACCTGGGGGCAGTGGGAGCGGGCACACCGTCCTGGAGACAGAGGCTGGGGGAAACCGGGCAGCTCGGAGGGCTGCTGTGCGACAGGGGGGGAGGAGAGGCCCAGGGAACCCACTCTCCAAGAGGCCCTCACCACCATCATGGGGGCCTACCACCACTCCCAAGAGACGATGGCGACGGTACTGGCCAGGTTCACGGAGATCCAGGCACAGCAGGAGGAACGCTACATGGGGTTCAGGGAGGAGCTGAGAATCATCGGGACCGCAATGGGGACCATCGTCCTGGCCCTCAACAGGATAGAAGACGCGTTGCGGGACCATGTGGCACCACACAGGGCCCCTGTCACTAGCCCGGACCAGGAACAGCCTACCACCTCCGCCGGCGCAAGTGGACAGGAGGCCCCAACACCACGACAGGCCACCAGAACCCCACCTCCTGCTGAAGAACAACCACCCCGTAAGAGGAGCCTGAGATCCAAAAAAAAGACAGAGTAGGATGTCAAGACCCCCGCCAGCAGGACATACCCCCTGAACTCTTCCCACTGTCCCACATTGCCACCCTGTCCAACCATGAACTGCCTCTGCTCCATCCTTCCACATGC
Source organism: Pleurodeles waltl (assembly GCF_031143425.1). NCBI lineage: Eukaryota > Metazoa > Chordata > Amphibia > Caudata > Salamandridae > Pleurodeles > Pleurodeles waltl. The sequence continues at coordinate 1,132,469,605 of NC_090448.1, forward strand.
AAAAGGACAATGCACCTGTGAGACTGAGAACTGGACTCTGCCATGGACATTACTCCACCCCCACCCATCACCCTTATAATCACATGTACCAATATCTAGCACTGTAAATAAATCACATATTGCACACAAATCAGTTTGGAGTCATGCTTGATTATTAGCAAATGTTTTACATATTACTGTTCAATATCTGTTCTGTCAATTAGTGATGACAACATACCAATGTCAATACGCTGTAGTTCATGGGCAAACCAAGCAGAAGTCAGGCACTGAGTCATACAGCACTGAGAAGGGAAGGGAAAAACAAAAATTACCCAAAAAGATCTGGTGGGAACTACAGAAAGTACAAATGCAGGAGGCTATAAGCAATTGTGAAATGGCGTGGGTGATTCTTACCTGGGTGTTACTGGAAATACTGTTGTATCACTCTGTCCCTATTGTCTGTGTCGTCCTCTGAGTCTTCCTCCTCTTCACTCTCCACAGGCTCCACGGCTTCTACAACACCACCATCTGGACCATCCTCCTGCAGGAAAGGCACCTGGCGTCGCAAAGCCAGGTTGTGAAGCATACAGCACGCCACGATGATATGGCACACCTTCTTTGGTGAGTACATTAGGGATCCACCGGTCATATGCAGGCACCTAAACCTGGCCTTCAGGAGGCCAAAGGTTCGCTCAATCACCCTCCTAGTACGCCCATGGGCCTCATTGTAGCGTTCCTCTGCCCTTGTCCGGGGATTCCTCACTGGGGTCAGTAGCCACGGCAGGTTGGGGTAACCAGAGTCACCTATTAGCCACACAGGTTGTCTCTGTAGCTGCTCCATCACATAGGGGATGCTGCTATTTCGCATCACATACGCGTCATGCACTGACCCTGGGAACTTGGCATTTACATGGGAGATGTACTGGTCAGCCAAACAGACCACCTGGACATTAATCGAATTATAACTTTTTCTGTTTCGGTACACCTGCTCATCGTCTTTTGGGGGTACCAAAGCCACATGGGTCCCATCAATGGCACCAATGATGTTGGGGATATGTCCAAGGGCATAGAAATCACCCTTCACTGTAGGCAAGTCACCCTCCTCTGGGAAAATGATGTAGCTCCGCATGAGTTTCATCAGGGCAGACAACACTCTGCTCAAAATCTTAGAAAACATAGGCTGAGACATTCCAGATGACATGGCCACTGTGGTCTGGAATGACCCACTTGCCAAAAAATGGAGGACTGACAAAACCTGCACCAGAGGGGGAATCCCTGTGGGTTGGCGGATGGGGGACATCAGGTCTGGCTCCAGCTGGGCACACAGTTCATGGATAGTGGCACGGTCAAGTCTGTATCGAAGTATTATATGGCGTTCTTCCATTGTCGACAGGTCCACCAGCGGTCGGTACACGCGAGGATTCCTCCTTCTCATCCCAAGTCCCAGCGGACGGTGCCTAGGAAGGACAACATGGAGCACAGAGTCAGCCAAACCACAGGTACGTACAGACAGCTTGCACAGTTAAAGAATGGCAATGGGTTGAAAGGCGTGTATGTGTGGCAATGCAAGGCCTAGGCCTGTGTGTCGCAGTCAAAATGAAGCCATGTAGGCCCTTGAAATGGCGGCTGCCTGACCTGTGAAGTGGGACAATGGGATGTGAGGTCAATGCGCTGGCGGGGCACACCGTGGCGGTAGGCGGTCGAAGACCGCGGCGCAAAGCCACATTGGTTAACATTGAAGCCTATGGGTTTCAGGAGCCAATGACGAAGTGCGCCGGCGGTCGCGGTACGCACCGCCGCGGTACGCACCGCCGCGGGCGTGACCGCCATTTTCTATCTGCTTAATCACTCGAGACCTGATCATCCACAGGAGAGGACCTATACTGCAAGTGCTGCTGTGACCTCGGTCTGGAAGATACAATGGCTGCTGCGACTGGGGAAAGGGCCCCTGCCTTCACGTCTGAAGAGTTGGAAAAGCTCGTGGATGGGGTCCTCCCCCAGTATGCGCTACTCTACGGTCCTCCAGACCAACAAGTGAGTACACCGGGTGCACATGGAATGGGCTATGCCTGTGTGGATTGGGGTGGATGTAAGTTGGTGGGGTGGGGGGCGAATGAGGAGTGCAACGCCCGACAGATGAGAGCATGTGCCATATGGCAAAGTTGGAGGGGGGGGACAATCACATCTAACATGCAGGTCATTGATGATTTCCTCCTTTCTACCCTGTACATGTCAAATAGGTCAGCGCCCATCAGAAGATCGAGATTTGGCGTGCCATCGCCAAGGAAGTCCGGAACTTGGGGGTCCACAACAGACGGGGCACCCACTGCCGCAAGAGGTGGGAGGACATCCGCCGCGGAACAAGGAAGACCGCAGAAACACTGCTGGGGATGGCCTCCCAACCTAGGAGGGGTGCCAGTCGCACCATGACCCCCCTGATGTCCCGGATCCTGGCGGTGGCCTACTCTGAATTGGATGGGCGCTTTAAGACATCACAGCAGACACAAGGGGGTGAGTATCAGCACATTCTCCTATCTTTCTGCGCAGTGGAGGCGTATGGGTGGGGGAGGAGGGCTGTGGGTGACATTAGGCCAGGGCGCTTTCTGTAGTGTAGTCCTCTCCCTTAGGCATGGCCCTGTGCCCCCGGCCCCCACCTCGGTAGGGTGACAAGTACAGCCATTGAAGGTCCAGCATCTCCCATGTGCGCGTTTGACGTCTCTTGGCCTGTTGTCTTAGTCAGTAGTACTGAGTAGTGTACCCCGAATGCGCGGCTTAGTGCATTAGGCACCTGTGTCTGTCCTCTCCGCCAACGGTGTTGACATTGCATGCACTCAACCTGGTCTTCTTTTTTCTCCCCCCACCCTTTCTCTTCATCTTCTTGTGCATGTGTGCATTAGCATCATCAGGCGGAGGAGATTTGGCATCGGAGCACGAGGGAGCTGCAGGACACAAGGCCCCGGTGGGCCCAGGAACAGACACCGAGGGCACCAGTGATCCGGAGGGCGAGGGGAGCACCACGACGGGGACCGCTGGTGAGAGCAGCGAAAGCGACACGTCCTCGGATGGGAGCTCCCTAGGGGTGGCGGCAACATCCGTGCCCCCCGCCTCTACAGGTACAGCCGCCACCCAGCGCACCAGCCCCGCCCTCCCAGCAGCCCCTCAGTCTTCGCTCCGTGCCCGTTCGCCCAGGAAGGCGCGCGTCTCCTTCGCCCCAGGCACCTCAGCCCCTGCCCCTGTTGCCCTTGCTGCCCTCAGTGCGGAGCTCATTGACCTGGTAAGGACGCTCATTGTTGGGCAGACGACCCTTTTGAATGCCATCCAGGGTGTGCAAAGGGAGGTGCAACAGAGCAATGCGTACCTGGAGGGCATTCATTCGGGTCAGGCTGCCCATCAACGAGCGTTCACTGCTCTGGCCTCAGCACTGACGGCAGCCATTGTCCCTGTTTCCAGCCTCCCTCTTCTTACTGCCTCCAGCCTTTCTCTGTCTCCTGTCCCTCAGCCTATCCCATCCACACCATCAGACCAGCCTGCACACACCTCAACACCCAAGAGCAGCTCATCCAAACACAAGCACCACAGATCCCACAAACACTCACCCAAGCAACACCCAGATGCAGACATGCCAACAGCCACTGCCACCCCTGTGTCCCCCTCCTCCTCGTCTCCCTCCTCCCTCCCTGTGATGTCTACACTCACACCTGCATGCACCCCAACATCAGCCAGTGCTTCCATCACCACCTCACCCTCCAGTACAGTCCACACTCGTGCAGTCACCACCCCCACTGCCATTTACACGTCCCCTGTGTCCTCTCCCACTGTGTCTGTCACCCCCTCTTCCAAGACACACAAACGCAGGCAGCCACCCACCCAACAGCCATCCACCTCACGACAGCCTACAGCACCAGCACCTTCACCCAATGACAGCACACCTGACTCTCCTACAACCACCTCCTCTACCTCCACTTCCATCTCCACTTCTCCTACCCTTTACCTTGGCCCTAAGAAACTTTTCATGGCTAACCTTGACCTCTTTCCCCCCGATGAGCTCCCCCATCCATCTTCAAAGAGTCCCAAGAGCACCGCAGCCACCACCAGCCCAGCTTCGGGTGTCACTGTTGTGCATGGGTTCTGGAGCCCACCCTTTGCCAGCAGTGACACATCGATCAGCAGCAAGGACACGTCCAGCCCCCCCCCGGCAAGAGGACCCGCAAAAACAAGGGCCGCCGTGCGAGGACCGACAGGGCTGCCCCCAAGGAGCAATGTGCGGCCACTTCACCACCCACACCATCTAGGGGAGGCAAGGGCCCGAGAGCCCCATAAAAGGAGCGGAAGGGCAGCAGGAGCGCGGAGAAGGTGGACCCCACATGCCACATCCCAGCTGGGAAGGAGGACACTAAGGAGGCCAGGAGTCCGTCCCCGAAGGGTCCAGAAACGTCACGGTCCGAGGGCGACTGAGCAGGGAGTCCAGGTCTGGCTCCCTTGACCTGCTGGATGAGCACCGCTGAACAGGGCCCGCGGTGATGAAGAGCACCGCTGAACAGGGCCCGCCGTGGAGAAGAGCACCGCTGAACAGGGCCCGCGGTGAAGAAGAGCACCGCTGAACAGGGCCCGCCGTGGAGAAGAGCACCGCTGAACAGGGCCCGCCGTGGAGAAGAGCACCGCTGAACAGGGCCCTCGGTGAAGAAGAGCACCGCTGAACAGGGCCCACGGTGAAGAAGAGCACCGCTGAACAGGGCCCGCCGTGGAGAAGAGCACCGCTGAACAGGGCCCGCCGTGGAGACGAGCACCGCTGAACAGGGCCCGCCGTGGAGAAGAGCACCGCTCCGCTGGGCCCTTCTTCTCAAGCACCGCTCCGCTGGGCACCGCCGTCTCAAGGACCGCTCCGCTGGGCCCTTCCTCTCAAGCACCGCTCCGCTGGGCACCGCCGTCTCAAGGACTGCTCCGCTGGGCCCTTCTTCTCAAGCACCGCTCCGCTGGGCACCGCCGTCTCAAGGACCGCTCCGCTGGGCCCTTCCTCTCAAGCACCGCTCCGCTGGGCACCGCCGTCTCAAGCACCGCTCCGCTGGGCCCTTCTTCTCAAGCACCGCTCCGCTGGGGACCGCCGTCTCAAGGACCGCTCCGCTGGGCCCTTCTTCTCAAGCACCGCTCCGCTGGGCCCTTCTTCTCAAGCACCGCTCCGCTGGGCCCTTCCTCTCAAGCACCGCTCCGCTGGGCACCGCCGTCTCAAGCACCGCTCCGCTGGGCCCTTCTTCTCAAGCACCGCTCCGCTGGGCACCACCGTCTCAAGCACCGCTCCGCTGGGCCCTTCTTCTCAAGCACCGCTCCGCTGGGCCCTTCTTCTCAAGCACCGCTCCGCTGGGCACCGCCGTCTCAAGCACCGCTCCGCTGGGCCCTTCTTCTCAAGCACCGCTCCGCTGGGCCCTTCTTCTCAAGCACCGCTCCGCTGGGCACCGCCGTCTCAAGCACCGCTCCGCTGGGCCCTTCTTCTCAAGCACCGCTCCGCTGGGCACCGCCGTCTCAAGGACCGCTCCGCTGGGCCCTTCTTCTCAAGCACCGCTCCGCTGGGCCCTTCTTCTCAAGCACCGCTCCGCTGGGCCCTTCTTCTCAAGCACCGCTCCGCTGGGCACCGCCGTCTCAAGGACCGCTCCGCTGGGCCCTTCCTCTCAAGCACCGCTCCGCTGGGCACCGCCGTCTCAAGCACCGCTCCGCTGGGCCATTCTTCTCAAGCACCGCTCCGCTGGGCACCGCCGTCTCAAGCACCGCTCCGCTGGGCCCTTCTTCTCAAGCACCGCTCCACTGGGCCCTTCTTCTCAAGCACCGCTCCGCTGGGCCCTTCTTCTCAAGCACCGCTCCGCTGGGCACCGCCGTCTCAAGGACCGCTCCGCTGGGCCCTTCTTCTCAAGCACCGCTCCGCTGGGCCCTTCTTCTCAAGCACCGCTCCGCTGGGCACCGCCGTCTCAAGGACCGCTCCGCTGGGCCCTTCCTCTCAAGCACCGCTCTGCTGGGCACAGTCGTCTGAAGCACCGCTCGGCTGGGCCCTTCTTCTCAAGCACCGCTCCGCTGGGCCCTTCTTCTAAAGCACCGCTCCGCTGGGCCCTTCATCTCAAGCACCACTCCGCTGGGCACCGCCGTCTCAATCACTGTTTATGGTTCACTGTGCCCACCATGCCTCCTCCTTGACCAGTGGAGACTGTCATCCACCTGATGGACTGTGGCTTTGCACTCCCCAGGATGGTCCAGTGGGCAGCCCACCCACTGTAGAGACATTGAGAGACTGTGGCTTTGCACTCCCCAGGATGGTCCAGTGGGCAGCCCACCCACTGTAGAGACATTGAGAGACTGTGGCTTTGCACTCCCCAGGATGGTCCAGTGGGCAGCCCACCCACTGTAGAGACATTGAGAGACTGTGGCTTTGCACTCCCCAGGATGGTACAGTGGGCATGGTGGCTCCTCGTGGATCTGGCGTCGTGGACTCATGTGGCTGTGGTGCCCCCCCCTTCCCTTCCCCCTGAGGTGCCTGTAGTTTTTACATCTGATGCCCCTGCAGTGTTCTCTCCAAAGGACTCAGGTCTCCTGTGTGGGCTTTGCCCTTGTTTCTCAAAACTTTGGCCCACGGACATGATGAATTCGTAGGATGTGCAGGACTTGTTACTTCAGTTATACACTGATGTGTATGTCATTTGTTTTCTTGTGAATATCTTTCATGGTTGTACGATATTTTTCTGGACCTTTTTGGTACATAAATATTTATTCCAAATTTGATTATGTCCTAGCATTTTTCTGGGGTGTTTGGGTGGTGTCACTGTGACTTGTTGCTCTGCATTGGTGTGTACATAGTTGGGGGGGGGGGTCGCATGTGTGTGCCCGTAACCTTTCGTCCTCCCCCCTCCCGTGTGTCGTAGGTGCAGTACTCACCGTTGTCGTCTGCGCCGGACTTCGTACTCGTGGTAGATGAGAAGGTAGACGAGAGCAGGTAGGATGTTTAATTCGGGTTCCATGCTGTCCTCCTTCCTCCTGGAGTGCGTAGTGGTGAGCGTTTTCCCGTTCGTAGTCTGTTTCCGCCGTGTTTTTATCGGCGGTGCTCCCGCCCCGGAAAAGGTGGCGGATTGGTGAGTTGTGATAGGGTGGGCGATACATTGTCTGCCGCCTGGCTGTTGGCGGTGACCGCCGCGCTGTTTGTTTGTACCGCCGTGGCGGGCGGAGTGTTAAAGTGGCTGTCTGTGTTGGCGGTTCCCGCCAGGGTCAGAATTCCATAATTTTTACCGCCAGCCTGTTGGCGGGTTGGCCGCCGCTTTAACACCGACCGCCAGGGTTAGAATCACCCCCTTTATATCTGTGTGGTGTATTTTTGTGGTGCTATATTGTGTTATTGCATGATTTATTGCACAAACGCTTTACACATTGCCTTCTAAGTTAACCCTGACTCCTCGTGCCAAGCTACCAGAGGGTGGGCACAGGATAATTTGGATTGTGTGTGACTTACCCTGACTAGAGTGAGGGTTCTTGGTTGGACAGAGGGTAACCTGACTGCCAACCAAAAACCCCATTTCTAACCCTCTCTTACATGAATTAGAGCATCATCTTTTGTGACTGCACTCCTGTAGTATGCATCAAAATAATATTTCCCTTGCTCTTGACCACAGGTTTTGCCTATGTGATTTAGTAACTACTTTCCTTTTATGTGGAGTGATATATTTTGCAGCTTCTGTCATTGTATCTGGAAGTAGTGTAATATTATAAATATACATATAATTTCAAGTGTGTGTGTTTGTTATTTACATTTACATGTATTTATCTTTAAAAAAATGCAATTGCTTCTGTTTTGTATGCATATTCTGTTTTTTTTTCCATTGAGGGTCTTCTAATGTAGATCAGGTGCTTTCATTGCTGTTGGTTGAAAAATGAAACATTGATTTTATTTTAAATGTTTATTTGCTGGTAGTTTTTAGAGTTTGAGGTTGTTATATTTAGTTTTGCTTGCTGTTTGGGTGATTTTATTATTTTTTATTATCTTTGTATACTTACTTTCTTATATCATTTTGCTTACGTTATTTTCTGGCAGTTTATTGTTTTTTTCATGTTGTTTCTTTTCTTTTAGAAAGTTTATGTAAAGAGATAGAAGTTGGAGAGTGTTTTAATATTTGTTTGCTATCTTACATTTTTAAGAATAATAACATTGCCCCGCCAACACCACCAGCAAATCTAGACTGAGGCATTGGTGAGATAAGCCAATGTGCCTGTCGGAGGTGGACCACCAGGGTAACCACCGGACCAAATACGAGGTGGCTTTCCACTGACGGGACTGTGGCTTTCCAACCACCACATCTGAGCTGGTGGGAAGGGAGGCATATAAAGCTGAAACTCACCTGTACCCAGCTTAACGCATCCTGTCCCGCCATGGAGCTGATTGTACATGTTTTACACATAGAGACAGATTGGGAAGGTTCTAGCCCCCATGCTACCTCCCAGAATCAAAAGCCATATACACAAAAGGTATGGGGGATCTAGCGAACAAACCGACAGGGCCTGTTCAACTTGTGATAAGATCACTCTTTTTTCCGTTATCTAGTTAAAGGTGAAGTATGATTGTGATAACCTTGCCTTTCGCACCTCAATTGTACATGCACTTCCACTGCTTGTGCTGCTAGGTGACACTGAAAACCGACACTATCATGGATGCAACCAACGGCAAGCCAAACACTTACCCGTTCCCATCAGCTCCTCAGCAAATCAATGCCCTGCCATGGGCCTGGCCTGGGGTACGTGGGCCAACATATTTTTTGTGCCCCTGTTCAGAGGTGTACTCAATGTACGACCCAATCACAGCCCTATGATGTCCACTTTGACCAGGTTACTGACACTGCACAGGCCCACTCTTCTAAATTTTAAGTGTTTGCACAACCAATATTCATGGATCGTGAGGTGTCCATAACATTGTGTCACACAACAGCAACTCCTCATCAATATCCAACCTAAAAATCTAAGTGACACCCTCACATTGCTCACATGCCATGGCCTGATGTGATATCAAAGATACATCTGTATGGATGTGTCATTGAACTGAAACACACCTTCTCTGCTAAATCTCTGTAATGGACTTCCTCTTATCACCCAATTTCTAAATAGTGCAGGGTAAATTGGAAACAAAATAATCAGTGTGAGGAACATTCAATGGTCACAATGTAAAGAATCCCTGCAGAATAGGTATGGCTCTACCGTCTGGACCCCCTGAAGGCTGGTGCCCTTGGCCACATTCCACTTTGCACAGGCCTCATATTTTCACAGGATCTGTGGCTTGATGTATATCAGGGACAACCAATAGTATAACCAACTGCCATACATATTTTTAGAAATGTGTAAGTGCAAGTCATGAAAGAAAACACAGCAGTAACAGCATGGCCCACACATTTAGTTAAAGTAGGTGTAAGGTACACACATGAGAATGGACATATGTCCATTAAAATGTATGGAAAAGTATGTCAATTGAACACTCTCTGTGTGTGGACAAACAACTCTCTTGCTTGAACACATTAAACACATTTCCAACCTACAACATAGGGAGAAGGTAACCCAATTGATGTTGACTTTGGCTAAGCCAAGATGAAATACTTACCATGTGAAACAGCACCCATTGCAATTTTAACCCCCAATAAGATGACATCCCACATATCCATCTATTGAACATTTCCCCTTGTTTTGGGTCACTCTAGCACTGGCTTCAAGGTCAGATAATACCAACTACATCAAATGGATCATCAATCAGGGTGAAACAAGCACACCTGTAGTCATGCAACTCAATGTATCAATGAACATCAAAATTGCTGACAAGTAATGGCAGGACTAATGTGTATGAAAACTACCAACTTATTTTTATTAGAAAAAAAGGAAGACATGTAGTAAAGACAAATGGCCAGTCCAAGTGTCCAAATGTGGTTCAACACACTGCTGTGCAACTAAACATGCCTCACAGAACACTGCCATGGGAACCTCTCCTGGAAGGGACATCTAGTGGGGTGGGGTTGGTTTTGGAATGGGCGGATTTTGTTTTGGCAGGGGTGGGCTTGACTATGGGAAGGGTGTCCTTTTTGGGGGTTTCTCTGGGGGATGGCTGGGATTGGGGGATCAGGTGTCATGGGGAGGACTTGAATGTGGAAGGGGTGGGTTGGGGTGTGGATGTGGTCCCTCTGGCTTTGGGAGGCAGTGTTTTTACAGGGGTAAAGATGGGGGAGACATGAAACTTTCTATTGGGAAATGGTAGGATGCCCAGGAGGGATTAGGGGTTGAGGAAGTAGAAGTGTCAAGTGTGGGTGTGTGTGTGTAGTTTGTGCTAGTGTCTGTGTGTCTGAAGTATGATGTTTGCGTTTTGGAGGTGTCTGTTGTGTGGGTAAGTGTGGGAATTTGTGTTTCTTTGTGGTGTGTGATATGGATGTTTTAGGTGTGCTGGAAATAGTAATGTGAGTGTTGGTACGGGTGTGGTGCCTGGGGGTGTGGTGGGAGTCGTAGATGTGTCTGTTGGTGTGGGTGTGGTGTTAGGACCCAACAACTCTCCCTAATTTGTCAACATCCCCAGGGGCATTGTTTTAATCATGTTCATGTAGCACCACTGGGTTGCTTCTAACATAATTGTACTGTCTGCAATTCAGGATAGATATTGCCAATGTTTGATGTGTACTAATGCTTGTTGCACTATAAAGTTGTCGTCATCAATGCTTGTTGAACACATGTGACTTTGTCAAGTCCTCCTGCTTCTAAATATGTCAGGTTCACTTGTTTATTGGTTGCCAGGAAACTACCACGTCCCCAAGGTCTCCAGGAAGCAGGTGTTTTCAAAAACATGAGTCATGCTGTCTAGAAATACTCTTGCTGTGCACATGACTCTGCTTGGCTTTCTTCCTGTGTGGCAAGGAAAGCCTTCTGCACTCTGGAATTCCCTTTAGGTCCCACCCGCTGCCCTCTGGCTGGCAGCAAAGAGCCTAAGCAGAGATCTTCTGGAAAGAACATACTTCTGTCAGTTCCGTGGAGCATACTGTCTGGAATCTGTTTGTGTAGAATGTTATTATGGTCGTTTTGTTTTTTGGTAAAAGCTGAAAACTGAGACTGATTGCACTCTAGCCTTCTTGAGACTTTGAAAGGCCTCTTCTAAGGACACAGACATGATTTATGAATGGGGGCCTTGATGAGGGTTGAATAACAGATTTAGTGCAGGCCTTGACAACTTTCATTTTGTAACTGAGAACTATGACAGAACTTCACTATCTTCCACTTGTTTATTTTTTGTACTAATAGTGATTACGCAATTTAGTGCTAAGATTACTTTATATGTGAGTTTACTTGCTTTTGGTATTGCAACTCGTTTTATGTTGTAGTTTTATCATAGAAAACCTAGTGTGAAAGTACAGATCTGTGAAAGAGGCTTGAAGAACTTCCTAATTTGTTTAAAGACATTCAGATTTCATCACCTTTTGTATATAATAATCAGTGAGAAGAGAGAGAGGGTCAAGTTGCTGATATTACCAGGTGAATGTGCTGTAATAACCAAATTCAACAAATTTAAAGAGATAAGTGCATGCCTTTTTTAATGCTGTTTAATGAGACCAGTGCATGCTTTATTGAATGTTGTGAAACAGTCTCTTAATAGAAGATAGCTTCACCAATACTGTAATTCATCACAGAAAGGCAACTTCCAGGGGATCCACTGACAGTCCTCCATAACCCAAAGAACCACACCCGGCTGGACCTGGTGAAAAAAAGTTCAGTATTTCTTTCTCTCTTTTTCCAAATCCCCTTCCCCTTTGGGGCACCTGCCAGGGCTCCTGGCGCAATCAGCAACACCGAGAGGTGCCTCAGGAGGTCAGGAGAACAGTAATTGCCCCTGCAGACAGCCTGTTTTTCAGGTGAGTGGCCGCGCTTCAACATATGGTGTCTGGGCGTATGGTTGGACTGGTGGATGTGTCTGTTGGTGTGGATGTTGTGTCTGGGGGTATGTTGGGAGTGGTGACTGGTATGTGGGTGTGGTGTCTCGGGGTATGGTGGGGATGGTGGAAGGCTGTGTGGGTGTGGTAGCTGGGGGTATGGTAGGGTGGTGGTGGTTGTGAGTGGGGTGAGTGTCTGGAGAGTGGTTGCATGCATGTGTGTTTTGTGGTGTTTCTATTTGCATTTGCTGTTTGGGGCTGTTGTGGTGTGTGCATTCTTATGTGTGAGTGTGCTTTGGACAGGTATGGTAATAGCAAAATTGAATGGGGAAGAGGCAGGTGTGGGGTGGAAGTATGGCAGGAGGCCAGAACCTGAAAAATCTTTGTAGGGCAGTCATAGAACTGTGGATGCCTACCAGGTAGGTTATAATCTGTTGAAATTGGCTGCCATGCACCTGGATGGCATTCAGTAGTGTCATCTGATGCACAGAGATGTTTCTCAAGAAGTCAATAGCCTCCTCACTCAGGGCAGCAGGGTGAACAGGGGCAGAAGGTGAGGTGCCTAGAGTGAACGAGATGGCTCCCCTCAGGGGTGAACAGGCCCTGCCGACTGGTTGAGGAGCAACATGGAGAGTGGAGATTGAAGGGCAGACGGCAGACAAGGGTGGTGTAGGAACTGGTCCTGTATGTCACGCCACCACTAGGGTGTGTCCACTGGAGCTGGACTCAGAAGAGGACAATGTAGCATCTGTGTCCTATGTGGCACTCCCCTCACCCTCTCGGCCACTAGATCCTCCTGTGTTTGTAGTGTCAGAACCGGAAGTACCGTAGCCAACTGCTTCCCCACAAATGTCAGCCCTATCTCCTCCACTTGCCTAGGATGACGCTGAAATGACAAATACAAATAGGGTCATTGCATGTGCCAGAACACACTTGACCAACTGTACATTACTACAATGCACGGTAGACCCCAGCTACAATGTCTGTTTGGCACATCGTCATACTTCTTGGCAAAGGTGAAAATGGATGACGATGCACTGAACAATAGAAGATGCTTTGTTAATATGGAACAATTCTCATACAATTAATCATTTGCCCTGAAGAAGTCCGTGTGGACGAAACGCATTGGCTACCGTGAGTGGGAGAAAAGGATATTTGTAAACAAATAAATAAATAAAAGGACAAATAATTTTACAAGCAAGAAGTCCTGAAGTCTGTGCCATCTATATTTGAATATTGAACTTTAGTTTTGGACTCATTGAATGTCTTATGTGACTGCAGAGTCTTTGTGATTAATAAATTAATCCATTGATTGTATTTGGATTTTTGGAAACTAGGATGGTTGGTTTCCAGGTCTACAGCACTGTATCTTTGGACTACGGCGGATATCTATTTAAGTGATGAAGTGCGCGCGAGGCAGTCTCAGCCTTCCAATATTTGTCCGCTCATTTTATTTGGGCTTTTCTGCACCACCACTGCTGCCTTACTCAAACAAGAACTAAGATGAATTGCAATGATAATCTGGAGGCTTTATTGGGGGAGATCTTATCACAAAAGGGACCGCAATTTCCAAAGCAGAAGTACTTACATCATCCAAGACTGAGGACCTAAAACCTAAATTCATGAGACTACAGAAACTCAAGAAACAAGAATTGACTAAATGGTGGGATGGTGCCACATTAATAAAAAAGTACATGGAGAACAAACAAATACCCAGAGGACTTTGAATTCTGTTTTTTCCTAATTTTGAGGACCTTGAGATGGATCTGTTACAACAATGGGAGGAGGGTCTATATGATGCATCATATAAAATGATGGATATTGTAGTGAGAAACTCCGAGAGGAGAGTGAAGAAATTGAGGAATGAAATTAATCAACTTGAAAATTAGATTAAAGAAATAAGTTTACAGGAAGCTAAAGAAACAAATTATGAAATGTAAAAAAATTAGTTAGCTAGACACCTATTGTATTTGAAGGATAAAAAGCAAAAGAAAATCCATCGAGATGATGATCTAGATCATGAACGGGATTGTATTTTCACCTTTGCCAAGAAGTATGATGATGTACCGAACAATAGAAGATGCTACGTTAATATGGGACAATTCCCATACAGTTAATTATTTGCCCTGAAGAAGTCCATGAGGAAAAAGGCATTGGCTATCATGAGTGGAAGAGAAGGATGTTTGTAAACAAATAAAGAAATGAAAAGAAAAGAAAAGAAAAATAATTTTACAAGCAAGAAGTTCTGGAGTCTGTGCCATCTATATTTGAATATTGAACTTTATTTTTGGACTATTAGAGGCCCAAATTTATACTTTTTTTAGCGCCACATTCGCGCCGCTTTTTGATGCAAAAGCGGTGCAAACTTACAAACTATAATTGTATTTTGTAAGCTTGCACCGCTTTTGGTAAAAAAATGACGCAAATGTGGCGCTAAAAAAGTATAAATATGGGCCCGAATGTCTTATGCGAGTGCAGAGTCTTCATGAACAATAAATTAATCCATTGATTGTATTTGGATTTTTGGAAACTAGGAGGGTTGGTTTCCAGGTCTCCATCAACGTTTCTTTGGACCACAGCAGATACCTATTTAAGTTGTGAGGTGTGAGGTGAGGTCTCGAAAACCTCAGCCTTTCAATATTTGTCTGCTCATTTTATTCTCGGGTCACCTGCCCTGAACTGAATGAGAATTCACACACATTTCATTCTTATCAGAATAGTGAATGTACCACAGCGGTACTGAGCTTATCAACATTTAGAAATACCACTTTGTTATTCAAATACGCAGTTCCACATGTAACACAACCAGTGAGATGAGGTCCTTTAAGTAATGATGGACCAATGTGGCCCGTGTTTGCCACATATATGCCACATCCCAATGTGCAGGCTATGCAAGTAGCTGATGTGCATACACTTTACAGTGGTAGTAGCAATATACAGACAAGTAATACAGTTCGTAATGTGGACCTTGAACACCGACCCAGCAAGGGCTGCTCCAGCTATCAATCAGTTGGCAGTTAGAGGAACTAATCCTCAAATAGTACAATCAATAACAGGCAAGGCACCCAGGGAACGGAAAAAGATTCCATTCTGAATAGCACAAAATAGCAAATCAGCTGGAAGCAGTGTTTCCCCATATGGGACCCCAAGATAAACATAGAATTCTCACACTGTGATTGCTATTCTGAATGGTTACCTCAGTAGAGGACTGCACCACTTGGGGGACAGTCTTTGCTGCAATTTCACAACCACACATGGTACCCCGACACTTGCCAATCTGCCAGAAGTGTTAAAACAAATTCAAAATGAACACAGGCAGACCGGCCCTGGACTTGGGGATGAAACTGATGCGTAACTTCGACACAGTTTCCTCAATAATATTAAGAGCCATTAAAGGGGAAGCAGCAGCATTGGCCTTTCACCAACGGCTCCAGGAGATTCCTCAACAGAACCAGGAGCGCGAGTTGCCAAAGATTATCTGCAAAACCTATACTAATGTAGGTCGGGATAGTCTGGGGGCCCGAGCAACTAAACCACAAATTCAGAGTACCACCCCTAAAGAGGTACTAAACAAGCACAACAGGCTTCTTAAAAATACTGGCAAAACGAAAACAAAACAAAGACATAAGAAGTCAGAGAGCATATTCTCTGCATCCAGGGACTTCTGAACAAAGATTTAATCTCAGAAATAGGGAAACTTTGAAAACTCTTGATAGATATTAATATACTAATGCACATCCCTCTCGTTCCTTTCAGGACATGCGGGACAAAGGGAGTGAGAGATTGGGCCATTCGGAACACTGCACTGACTGCACAAAGCCAAAGAAGGGCTCACAAGCAGAAGCTTACGTTAAAATGGAGGATACACTTCCTCAGAAAAAGCCCCAATTTTAAAAGAAAAATGTGGCAGTAATTCAGTAATTTCCATTAAACATGCCAGCGATATTGAGAACACTGCTGAAGAACACGACATGGGTGGATACTTTGCTGGACAGCGCGGCAGAAGTCACGATTTGTCGCTAGAGTCTAATAGATCATCTGGCTGTGACAGCAACTAATGACTTTCTCGTCATAGAGATGGCGGACTGGCACGTCTCCCCAACTGAGAGGGTTTATGAAGTGACCATCCAAATTGAGGGGGACATACAGCTCACTATTAAAGTTATCTTCTGGGAAGCACTTAATTGTGATATTCTATTGGCAGAAAAAGACTGGCCACCTGAATTGTTCACAAGCTCCTACCTGGGGAAGATATAATTTTGCCTTCTTTCTCAGTCCTAGTTCCAGATGTGGTAAAGGAAGTCTATGTGGCTGATTGGGCGTTAACGCAGGCTCCTGCACTGTACTGCAACCATGTGGGATGGGATAAAGAATCTCCCAACTGTGTAATACCTCTTAGGTCCACACCCCAGCTTCAACCTCAATATCCAATTAAACATGAGGCTAAAGCTCCAGTGAGAGAGATTCTCACACAACGTGAGTACCAGGGAGTAACTGAACCCTGCGCCCCTGCACTGAATAACCCGCTATTCCCTGTTGCAAAACCAGACCATTCATATAGAATAGTCTTATATTACATACATTTAAACAGTCACACATGCACATATAGAATACAAAATGCACACAGCACATCACTAACTAACAATATAGTGCGTAAAAAATAAAAAACAACCTTGGATATTTCCAATGTTTTTTTTCTGCCATAACCTAGCACCTGAAAGTTGGGATTATAGAGCCTTTAGTGCATTAGGCACGCAGCAGCACATTTGTCTTTTGCCTCAGTGATATAAGAACAGGCCAGGGTTGTTTTCGGCTCAACGTTCATCTTGCCAGGGTCGATCAGGTAGTTCTTGGATTCACTGCCTAGGGCTATATATTTAATTTCAAGAAAACAAAATTCGCTCTTTTCAGTGTCCTATTTCTGGGATACGAGCTATCAGATAAAGGCAAGAGCCTAGCCCCACACTTTCTAGAGAAATGTGCACAACGTCAACCCCCAAATACCATCAAGAAACTACAGTCATTGCTGGGTTACTTCAACTTTGACAGGACATACATACCTGACTATGCACAACACATAAAACCTCTTCATGGCCTAATTCGTCCAGATTTTTCAAACAAACATTGGACATACTCGAATCCTAAGTGAGCTTCAGCAGCATATACTAGAAGCTAAACATTTACAAACATGCAATAACAAAATAAACTTGGTCATCAGAGTAATTGATGGTGCTGTCTCGTAGGCTCTCATTATTACAATGAGACTACTGGATTTGTGTGGCAGATTTGCCTGCGGTGTGTCTTAACCCATTACAGGTGACACCTGTCACCCTAATCCGGATTTTGCTCCGGCTAACTAGCAGTGCCTCATCTTTACCCAAGAACAGAGATGATTGGACAGCCAAGCGCATGACACAATTGATTTCTCAGGGAAATCGTGGTAACTCAGGTCGCATCTGTTTCTCTCAGTTACATTAGTCTCACATACACAATGACCAAACAGAGGCAGTGTACGTTTTAATAAGGTTTTAATTAGGCAACTGCCTCTTAGACAGTAAAGCATGTACTGCAATAACCAGGATGATACAGCATGACAGGATTAGAATTGAGTGAAGCGTAGAAATAACGCTACCATATTGTCACTAAAGTCAATAGACTAATTCCTACCTAGGCTATAATAGAGCACAGCATGTTAAGCTCTAATTCTGCCCTTCAGGTTCCCCTGGGAAGACACCATCCCCCATACCTGAGCAAAGGCCTGAATCTGCATAAGCAGCTGTAGCGAAGCGTTCAGCAATCAGCATACAGTCGTGGTTCTCTGGCTGGAATCTCCCTCTAATGTGTAAGGGACAAGGAAATGTTTATATAATAAAACAGCTGATGTTCTAAGAAAACATCCCTGCGTTACGATGTGTATTTTTCTATGAATACCATGGCCAAAACTTTCACCACGTTCACCGGCAACCTACCTTACTGCAGCCTTGAAAGAAGCACAGAGTGAACAAGAATGTCCAGTTTGAGGACATAATGCTAGCCTAAGCAGGAACAGCGAGATAGAGAGAAAATAAAACAAGACCGCAAAAGTGGCTTTTGTTAAAATAATAAATGAAGCTGAATAAAATATATCTAGGTTAAAGTGCACAGCAGCAGGCTTAGTGCGCTAAAATAACGTGCATGCAGCTATAACTAAAATGGCTACACAACACCCTCCTCTTGTTGGTTGAAGGTGGTTCAGAGCCTCAGTATGTATAAAAGCTACTAAAACTCAACCTTAGATGTATATAAAAAATGTCAATAATGACAAGTTAAAGGACACATGAGCATATAAAAGGACAATTTAAAATGGTAACACATGGTGGAAAAAAAGCCAAATTTCAAGAGTCAAAGTCATTTTGGAAGTTGCCAATTAAATCCGGGACAATTAAAGACAGGAGATCTTCCTCTTCGGCAGGTGTTAAAGTTGGAAAGGCATAGCCCAGAAGGTCCAAGAAGCATTCATGCTCCATTGCCTGAGCGTCAGCCAAGGCATCAGCATTCTGTGGTGTGCCCAGTAATGAGTCCAAAGCTGCATCCTCCAGGAAGAACAACTCATAAACAGCTTCCCGTAGCAAATGCACCATCAACGCGCATGTCCGGTAATGAACCCTCAGCAAGAACATCAACAGATCAGCCTCCAATGAGAGCAAGCGATGCGTAGAAAGACAAACTTCAAAGTGCATGTTCGAACGAGCACCAGAGGCACCGAAACATGGGCTGCACACAATACAAAAACGGTCTGAATGACAAAGACCAGTCACACTCCAATTCCTCCAGGAGCGTCGCTCCAAAGTACAGCATCATGCGTTCAAGACACAGCTTCGCTGGTCGTAGAGCTTTCATTCCTCCTTGTTGCGGCACAACAGCCATTGCACAGAAAAAGTAGCAATAGCAAAATGCCACCTATCATAGCCAAAGTTATTGGAAATCCCCCAAAAATACTGGAGAATATTGAGTGGATGGCTGATGGTATTAAACCGAATATGGGGGAGATGTTGTGAACAAAACCGGAACCAACAGCCTTAAAGAAATTTGCGATTCCAGTAGTATTGGATGCATTAAATATTCGTCCCACAAGTTTACCAGAGTGTCTCAGAAAGTTGGTACTTAAAAGGGACTGTATCTCTGCTGATGACCTTGCCACCTGAAGTGCGTAGGTCTCGCGTGCAGTTGAGAGAGCCACATGTTTTTGAAACAGTAAAGCTTTGAGTCTGCTCAACTTGTCAAAATTCACATTAGAAGTAGCAATATTTGGCCAGATGTCAGCTACCTCTTTTAGTCTAGTGGGAGGAAAAAGTACGTTCCTGCAGCATGTAACAATCTTACAGACCGAAACAACATAAACTATTCTGGCTCACATCTCACAGCAGTCTTCACTATTGAGGAGAACATAGCTGCCATTTGAAAGCACCTGGAACGTAGGTCTAATCAAGGGGGCTGGAACTCCTTTCAGATAACAAGCCAAGTTCGCTGCTGAAGCATTACACGCCCCGTGCAAGGACAGTTGTTTACAAACCATTGAATGGCTGACAGAAGTCTTGCATTCACTACAGCTAAGAAATACCTCTTTCATGCCACTGAGACATTTGTATGAGAAGGGCAGCTCCCACACCTCATGGATGTAACTATCTCCTAGCCTTTCATATCTGCCTTCCGGAATGTGTTTTTGACAGGACGTGAATTGAAGTGTTGAAACAGGCAGATTAATAGCCCCATGTATTAACCATTCAGCAGATGGTATTTCAGCCACAGTAAAAGGCAATCTTTCTAACTTTTCGATGTTTAGCATGAAATAAGTTGCTTCTTTTTTAGCCACTAGTTGTTGTTGTCACGTTAAGTTGAATGTAGAAAATATATTCCTTGCACTAACATGTTGCCAGGGAATGCGACCTGCCTTCAATGTTTGAAGTGTCCAACCCAACTGCATAATGGACCTTAGTTGACTCTGCTCATGATGTAAAGAAGACATATCACTTTGTATTATGCAGAAGAGACAATGGGGGTCATTCTGACCCTGGCGGCCGGTGACCGCCAGGGTCACCGACCACGGGAGCACCGCCAACAGGCTGGCGGTGCTCCCGAGGGCATTCTGACCGTGGCGGTTCAGCCGCGGTCAGAAAGGGTAAACCGGTGGTCTCCCGCCGGTTTACCGCTGCCCCAATGAATCCTCCATGGCGGCGGAGCGCGCTCCGCCGCCATGGGGATTCAGACACCCCCTACCGCCATCCTGTTCATGGCGGGAAACCCGCCATGAACAGGATGGCGGTAGGGGGTGCCGCGGGGCCCCTGGGGGCCCCTGCAGTGCCCATGCCAATGGCATGGGCACTGCAGGGGCCCCCGTAAGAGGGCCCCGCAAAGTATTTCAGTGTCTGCTTTGCAGACACTGAAATACGCGACGGGTGCAACTGCACCCGTCGCACCCCTGCAACTACGCCGGCTCAATTCTGAGCCGGCGTCCTCGTTGCAGGGGCATTTCTGCTGGGCCGGCGGGCGCTCTTTTGGAGAGCGCCCGCCGGCCCAGCGGAAATGTCTGAATGGCCGCCGCGGTCTTTTGACCGCGGTGCAGTCATTCGGCGGCGGAACCTTGGCGGACGCCCTCCGCCGTCCGCCAAGGTCTGAATCAGGCCCAATGTTATTTAAGGTGTATATCCGGTCAGACAGCTAATGCCTTCTGTAAGTTTTTCTGGTCTATTTACCAGCAGCTTCTTATTGGGAAAGCTTCCAAATTTCATCATATACTTCTCATAAGAAGTGCTTTCTGTGTTGTTTTCTGGGGCCTAACAGAAAGTACTGTAAATCAGTGTTATTAGACAGGAGACTGAGGTGTTCTCTAACTGCATCTAGTGAGGTCTTTAACCATTGCTGGCATAGTTTTCCTACACTGTATGTTGTTACTATAACCGCATGTTCCGATGATATATCGCAAGAGTCTGGCCTACTAGTTCTTAAACCCCCCATGGAGTTTATAAAACGTTTATGACACCCATTGCTGTCTATTGGCCACAATAACCACCCGCCAGGACGTGACAGTGAAGCATTAAACAAGCCATTCTGGATTCATTCATCAAGCTGATCTTCAGCTGCATTTATATACTTGTGCTATTTATGAAATTTTGCAGGGGCAGGAATACTGGGCGCATTCAATTCCTTAATCTTATTAAGCCTAAACAACTTGTTTGTTATACAGTTTCATTTATTCATTTAAAAATATCATTTGAGCAGGTATCAGGCATGCTCTAAATGAAGCTTCATTTCCCCTTATTTGCCAATTTTGTGTTCCCCACACGCTTTTCAAGTCAATCGACTTCAGACAATATTCATAGCCCTCTCTAGTCAACCGCAAAACAAAGGAATTCAAATAAATAAATTCTATATTTGTCAATAATATGCGTACATTTTCTATCAATGACAATTTAAAATAATATGACTCAGCACTTTTAACATCATGCCCCGAAAAATATGTAAACTTTTCAGAGTATGCTTTAGAACTCCCTCGTGGTGGAGTTGGACAATGTTCCCATTATGTGTAATTAAAACAGTCTTTGGGGTACTTGCTCTGTGGATGAAATGGTGCCCATAATAACTATAGCAAAACATATCACCATAATTGTCTTTAGATTGGTAAACATCTACGTTTTCAAATACAGTATAATACTGCAATTCCGTCATCATAGAATCAACTGTTTTCACATCCCAATCATCAGAAACAACTCCGGATATTATTACATTGTTCATTGAAAGTTTAAACACATATAGGGCCTGATTACAACTTTGGCGGAGGGGGTTAATCCGTCCCAAATGTGGCAGATGTCCTGCCCACCGTATTACGAGTCCATTATATCCTATGGAACTCGTAATACGCCGGGCAGGATATCCGTCACATTTGGGACGGATTAACCCCCTCCGCCAAAGTTGTAATCAGGCCCATAGTATTTGAATGACCTATGTGGGGCCATATATATCAAATGTTACTTTATCCCAAACAATCCCATCAAGAATTGGTATAGCGGAAATGTTTACAAAAGACAAGTCTCTGCGGACCTTGTGAGAAGAAAAATGTGGTTTTAGGACCTCATCCACAAGATCAACGGTTAATTTTTTAAGAAGAAAATTACCATGTATTGATAAAAAGAGTGGTATAACAAATGCAATCCAAAGTAGGAAAGCCAGTATAGTCAAAGAAAGCCACAGGTAGTTCCATGGAAAAATAAAATAATTCGTTTTAAGCCAGTTTATCAGCTTACGTGTTTTTGACAGTTCAAGTGTAGAAGAGGCGAATGAGTCCGAAACATTGTCATTGACGTCGGCAACGTATCCAGAAGCAGTTCGTGCGAAAGCTGGAGCCGTGCTTGTAGCTGTAGAACTGGTGGGTGTTTCCCATGGTGGTTCAGAATAAATGACGCCATCCGTCTGTGTTGAAGTTGTGTCAAATTGATCAGTTATTTCTGTATTGTTTGATGTCAGTGGAACCAATGCAAGATAATTTTCCATCCTCCCCAAGCTCGGAGAGGTGTCAGTGTTGCTGCTCACAACTTGTAGAGGAACCTCTTGACCAGTAGTGAGAGGGATTTGGGAACTACTGACTGTTCCTTTTGGTCTGCTATGCAGGATCCTCCACATGGTGTAACGTCATATTGTCGATAGATACAAAGCTGTTTTCTTTAGCACCAGCCAACGGTGGTAGCATGACCGTTCTGGTACTGTGTATTCCCAGGACTGGGACCGGTGCATGATAGGAAGGACCGAACTCCTTTTTCACTACAACCTTTTCACGTACTAGATCACCAACTTTAGGAATCCAGCCTGTAGGCGTTGCAGGTACATTCTTAATTCCTGTGGAGGCAGCACTAGCAGAAGCGTTGTCGTCACAGAACTGTTGCAATTCCTGTAAGACAGTGACATTTTCATTTATGTCAAAGGGTGTTTCTGCTGCCTCCAAGCCAGGACCACCAAGTTCTGGAACATACAATTGAGTTCTGAACAGGCACTCATATGAAGTACGACCCTCCAGGGACCTTCTAGGCAGATTGTTAAGTGCTCTCTGGACTCCATACAGGTGATTAAGCCAACTATGACCTGTTCCTAAGACTCTGTCTGTCAAGGACTGCTTTAAATCACGGTTTAGTCACTCCACAACACTATTTCCCTCGGGATGAAATGGAGACGAGTAATGGAGTTGGATCCCTAACGAAGCCATGGCATCCCTGAATGACCTTGAGGCGAAAGCAGGGCCCTGGTCCGAGTGGAAAGCCGCAACTGCATATGTACCAAAAAAGACTCACAAATCTTTAATAACAGTCTGAGCATCAGCTGAGTGTTGTGGCCACACCCATAGAAATCTGGAACAGGAGTCAACAGCGACCAATATGTATTTGTATGCACTATCCGGTGTTAATGGACCACAATGGTCCAAGTACACACATTGTAATGGTTTGTTTGAAATTAGAAGGGGTGTCTGTGGTGGGCGTTTAGCAGTGGAAACTTTAATTTGTTGGCAGATGTCACAACAAAGGACCTACTGTTATGGTCGCACGTCGCTTCCCACCGTTGGCTGAAGAACTTGAAGGAGCACCCGGTCTTCTGCTGGTTCTGGACTGACCAAGATAAGGGTGACCCTTTCTAGTAGCCACAATGCTGCCAGGAAACGCCTAAGCAGACCGTACCCTCCAGAAGGAGCCCCAGAGGAAAAAAGAAACAAAATATGGGAAAAACCTCTACACAGGAACTCCTGAAGAAGAGGAAAAGAGATAATAAAAAAAGGGAAAAATTGAATAATCCCTTGCCAAGAGCAACAGGAACTGGAGAAAAAACACAAAGAAACAGGAGCGAGGATCACCACCAAGCAGATGTGTTTGCAACACAAGGAAGCCAAGAACTGAAAGGTTTATATACCAGGAGACAGGAAGTGACAAACAGGAAGAAAGGGCAACACCATCTTGGATTGGGAAGGCCACATAGGAAAGAATAGGAAAAAAGTAGCAGTGTAAAAGAAAAAAGGCATGCTGGGAAAAAGAACGCCAAGAAGAAGACAACATTCACACCAGAACAAGAAAAGAAAAATGGAAAGACAAGAAGGAGAAAAAAGGAAGAAAGAAGAGGATTCCCCCAAGGTAAGGAAGGGAAGAAATATCAGGAAGGCAAGCTGGGAAAGCGGCGAGACCGGGAGCACAAAATGTGCATTCTGGCCTGCATCGCAAGAGAAGACATGCAGAAATGCAGGCCGCGGCGATGCCGGTGCTCCGATACTCAGAGCGGCAGCCCGACAGCGGCTCAAAGAAGAGACGCCACAGTAGAGCGCAGCATCACATTAGGTCCCCTCCCGAGGCCCCATGTATGTCAGGAAAACGAAAATAAAAAAGGCAAACCAAACGGGGTGCATGGACTGAAGAAGCATCCTCCCAAGAACAGTCACTGAGAGGATAACTCTTCCAGTGGATAAAAAACTGCAGTTTGTTCTGAAAAAATCAGGAATCACAGATCTCCTGCACCTCATAATCAGGATGGCTATCCACAGAGAGGGGGGGAGGACATTGAAAACATTGATGATAGGGATCAGGAATGAAAGGCTTTAACTGGGACACATGAAAGACTGGATGAATCCTCCAAGTATGAGGCAACCTTAGCCTAACAGCAACAGAATTCAACAATTGCAGCATCCGAAAAGGGACATTAAAACGAGGTTTGTACTTGTTTTTGGAAAAACGAGAGGGCAAAAATTTTGATGAAAGCCATAGTTTGTTCCATGGTTGATACAAAGGTGTCACCTGGTGTTGATGATCCGCCTTCTTTTTCATAGCCTGTTTGGAGGCCAATAGGGTACTATGGATGAGGTCCTGAATATGGCAGATTCATCGTGCAAATGAAATGACTGTAGGAACAGACAGAGATCTATGTGGAATGGTGGAAAAAGCTATAGGATGGAAACCATAGGTGCAATAAAAAGGTGTTGCTCCAGTTGCGCTATGCACTGTATTATTGTAGGAAAATTCAGCTAGAGAAAGGAAGTCTGACCAGTTACGTTGAGTGGCATTACAGAAGCACCATAAGTATTGTTGTAGTTCTTGATTCAAGCGTTTAGTTTGACTGTTGGTTTGTGGATGAAATCCTGATGAAAGTGATATATCAATGTTAAGGAAGGTGCAAAAAGCTTTGCCAAAAACATGACACATATCATGGATGGCCATAGAGGCAAAAAATATCTTGCATGAATATACAACTCATTTCAGGGGCTGTGGGAAATTTCTTCAAGGCTGTGAAATGCGCCATTTTGGTAAAGGAATCAACAGTTACCATGATGACATGATGACCTGAAGAAGATGGTAGAGAACGTATAAAATCTGTAGACAGGGTACACCATGGAGCTGAAGGAACAGTAAGGGTATCAAAAATCCTGCTGGTTTGGTTTGGTTTGGAGTATCTTGCTTTGAGCACGTACAGGACATACTAATACATACGTTTCAGCATCATTCATAAGGGAGGCCACCAAAAAGAACGTAAAAGCAGCTCCTGGGACTTTTTAACTCCACGATGCCCAGCTATAAGAGAATCATGACACATCTCTAATGCCTCAGTTTGTACCTTCATAGTAGGTTAGAAAAGAGCATCTTGATAAGAGAAGTAATCTTGATCCTTTTGCAGTTGAGGAGTCAATTTATTCCAATTTTCAAGTGGAAGATACTGATATTCAGATTTTACATGATAAAGGAAAGACGGAGGCCCTCATTACGACCCTGGCAGTCGGCAGTAATTTGGGGAAAGGTACTGCCAACAGGCTGGCGGTGCCTTTTTCCAAATTATGACATTGGTGGTTTGGCTCAAGCCAAACCGCCAATGGACCACTCTGTCCGCCAGGGTGGTAACAGCCGCTGGGCTGGAGACTTCGGTCTCCAGCCTGGCGGCCGTCACAATCCCACACTCGGGCCATGGTTTTCGTGGGAAGCGTACTGCCATGAAAACCATGGCGGTAGGCACTATCAGTTCCAGGGAATTCCTTCCCTGCCACTGATAGGGGTCTCCCCTTCCCCCTCCCCTGAGTCCTCCCCAACCCTCTCACTCCCTCTCCTGCCCCCTGCACATTTACACACCCACGTGCTCACATATACATGCTCACACATACACACTCATACCCACATCCACCCACGCATGCACACATAGATACCCACACACAGCAACACACACCAACATACGTTGTCACACACACACATTCACAACACACAACATACACGTACACTCACATTCAGTCATTCACGCACTCATTCAACGCGACTCACACCCGCATGAACGCATACAAACAAGACACATACACCCAAACACACATACAACACGCCCCACCCCTCTCTTCTGTCAGACAACCCGACTTACCTGCTTGCAGGGGGTCCTCCGGCAGGAGACAGGAAGGGGCGCTGCTTCCAGCAGAAGTGTCCACAGCAAAACACCGCCAGGCGGTATCATTGTTTGGTGGTGTTTTGCTGCCGTGGCGCTGCTGCTGACCGCAGCGCCACCTTACCGCTGTCCGCCACCATGACCGTCGATGGCATTCCGACAGCCTTCTGACGGAATTCTGTCTACGGTCATAATGCAGGTGGGCGGTCGGTAGCCACAGCGATGGTATGTTGGCTGCCATCGCCGTGGCAGTAGGCGATCAACACTGCCAATTTTGTAATGAGGGCCTGAGTGACCCCGATGATTTGACTGGATTCAATGGTGTTTGGAGAGGAGGTATTGGTGCTTTCAGAATAACGATGGGATAATGCATCAACCACTAAGTTCTGGGAACCAGGAATGTAGGTTATAACAAAATCGTGTTGGCTGAAAAAGAAAGCCCATCTTACTTGACGGCTGTTACGACATTGGAAGCTTCTGAGACATTGTAGATTACGATGGTCGGTTCTTGCTTCAAAAGGTTCTTTAGTTCCCATTAAAAAATGTCTTCATTCTTTACAGACTACCTTGAGAGCGAGTAACTCTCATTCTAATACTGAGTAATTGTGCTCTGCTTCAGTCAGTATGTGGGAGAGGTAGAAGCTAGGATGTTCCAATCCATCGTCTTCTTGTCTTTGAAGTAGGACTGCACCTATGGCTCTCTCAGAAGCATCGGTCTCTACTATAAAATGTTTTGTGGTATCAGGGTGTTAGATAGGTGCCTGAGTAAAGGATCATTTTAGATCTTGAAAGGCCTTTTTTGCACTATCAGTCCAAACAAATCCTTTCTTCAGATTTTCTTTTTTAATAGTCTGGGTAATAAAACTTTGTTCATGGGCTAAGTCATGAATAAACTGTTGATAAAAGTTCGAGAGCCCCAAGAAGCACTGAGTTTCTTTAACAGAAGAAGGAGAGGGCCAGTCCAAAATGGCTTGTACTTTGTCTTGATCCATGGCTATTACCATCTGATTGATGCAGAACCCTAGATACTGTACTTCAGTATTATGAAATTCACACTTTTCTGGTTTACAATATAATTGATTCTATCTGAGTCTTTTCAGAACCTGCAGTACATGTTCAGTATGTTGTTCAGGGTTACAGGAATATAGGATATCACCCAGATAAATCACCACGCTCTGATTTATTTAATGAGTTAGAAAACACAGAATCCATGAATTGTTGGAATATAGAAGGTGCATTGGTTAAGCCAAATGGCATGACACGATATTCGTAGTGACCAAATGGAGTAGAAAAGCTGTTTTCCATTCCTCTCCTTCTTTGATACAAAAGAGATGATAGGCACCCCTTAGATCTAATTTAGTAAACATCTTGGCTCCTTGGACAGCATCCAGTATATCCCTAAACAAGGGTAAGGCATAACGATCCTTGATTGTTAATTTGTTGAGTCCGCGAAAGTCAATACAGGGACGTAAATCTTTAGTTTTCTTAGGAACGAAGAAAGAGGAGCCCCAGCAGGAGATGAAGAGGGGTCAATTAAACCGTTCTGTAGATTGTCATCTAAGTATTCTTTGAGTGCCTTCTTTTCTTGTTCTGTCAAGGAATACATCCAACCAAATGGACCCACTTCGTCCAGAACTAATGGAATAGCACAATCATAGACACGATGAGGAGGTAAGACGGGCTTGCTAGGCTTATGGAAAGTAATCAGAGTACTCCTGATGACAAATAGGTACTCCCTGTATCGTGTTAATAGAGCTGTCTTTATTCTTGGGAGAAGGACTTAACCCTTTGGGAGACCAATAAGAGTTTGTGGATTAGTAATTCTGTTGACAAAACTGAGATGTCAAAAACACAGTTCTTGTTTCTTGTTTCAGTTCTTGGTTCTTGATATATGGGTTGTGCCGAGTCAACCAGGGTATTTCTAAAATCACAGAATGGTATGGAGAGGATATGAGATTGAAAATTATGTTTCCTGGTGCCTACCAAAATGCAGACAGAAAGTAGGTGTAGACTCCACCACTGTTCCTGAGGTTAAAGAACCATCTACAGTGTGTACTTCTTCTGATGTTTCTTTTGGAACACGTGGAATACTTCTCTCTTTGCATAGTCACCTCTGACTCAGGAATTTATCCCGTGATTTTTGGTGCACATCTATATGTGTACCTTGATTACCTAAATATGATAATGATGTTTCATAAGAATCTACCTAAAGAATATTTGAATAGCCTTGAGAAAGCTCCAGATTTACATACCATTAAGTGGCAAAACACATGTCTGCACTTCTTTTTTCATCTCTGCACGTTATATTGGTGTTGTGCTTTTCATCAATGTACTCCGTAATAAACCTTTATTGGATCTACTGACCTGGCTGGATATGCTAATTCAAACCAGAATCTTGATGTGAAGATATGGACTATCAGTTGAAAAAGGGGTTTACCAATATTTTGTTTTTGAAATATCCTCACTGAGGCTAATATAAGGGGTCCACACCTCCTTGGTAACCTATATCCTTTTACAAATTAATAGATTGGCATTTAGAAAGAGAGCGTTGGACCCGTCTGGATTGTGTACGAGAAATGTGGCCCACGGCGATGCCAGCGCTACGATACTCGTAGCGGGGGCCTGACAGCACCTCGAAGAAGGGACTCTGCGGTAGAGCGTGGCATCACACGTACTGCTTGGCCTCTTTGTTCAGGCCTTGCCACCAAAAATGGGCTTGTAACAATGATATTGTAGCTGCCACACCAGCATGGGCAGATGGTGGCCCTTCATGCGCTGCTTTTATCAACTCTGATCTTATGTCTTTATTGGGAATTTCTCAAACCCCTAAGCCTGGTATCTTAACCTCAACATTTAGGCAGCCTCCCATTCGGTAGGAATATTTAGCAGGAATGCTTTTGGATAGGGTGTACCTTCAGCTGTAGCTTTCATGCAGCCCATATGTCATAGTCCGGTTTCGCACCTAAGTGGGTTACTGCAGCAACAGTGGCCGGAGCTACTGCTGACTTTGCGGCTTCGTCAGCCAATGTGTTTCCAGCAACGTGTATTCCAATGCACTGGTGTCCAAGCGTATGTACAACGTGGACATTTGGTAGTGTTTCCTTCAGATCTGCTACTTCGAGTCTGTGTTTAATGGTGTTGCCTTTAGAATCTCTGAACCCATTCTGGCGACAAAAATGCAGGTACTCATTGAAGGACTGGACACAAAAGTATGAATCACAAACAATCAGTGTTAGCTGTGCAGGATCCGTATGTTCCAGTGCCATCACCGAGCCTTTAGCTCTGATAGGTGTGCTGTGAAATCCCCTAGGGGTTGTGTAACTGTATGCTGGGGACAAAATTTATCATCTTCCATGTAGCCACTTACAACTGCACAAGCAGCGGAGTATTGATGCTTTGTGCCAATTGCAAGCTGTGCTGAGCCATCAGTGTACATGACTCTGATACTGATCAATAGGCAGTGTATTTGCAGGAACTGGATATTCTAGTTCATATTGCAAAAATTCTTGAGTTTGTAATTTTGGGTCAAAAATGTAGTCTACATCAGTGGCTGTCAAAGACGTTGCCCATTGTATCCAACGAGGATGTAATGCTTTAGCATTTGGAACGCTGGCTTTGGTGACAGCCTCAAGGGCCGGAAATGGGGAGACGACAATAATGCGTTTGCCTTGGGCTAGAGGTCTTTCTTTAATAACAGCCATCTGTGAAGCTGTGAGAATTTTCTCAGTGGGAGCAAAGCGTTCTGCTGCTGAGTACAAATGTGATTTGTATGCAATCTGGACTGTCTCACCCTCATTGAAAGTTACATAGGTGAAACCAATGGAACCAGCAATTACTCCAATGACCAAATGTGTTTTGTTGTCCCTTGTGTGTAAATGTTGTGTTGCAAGCATGTCTGTCTGCAAATCTTTTAAGAATACGTTTGTGTTCGACTGTCCAAAATTTACTTGAAAAGTCAGGACATATTAAGTCATATAAAGGTCTTATGCATGATGCATAATAAGGAATGTAAGCTCTGCCAAATTTTAGGAAACCCAAAAGAGATTGGAGTTTCTTAATTGTATTTGGAGGTTGTCATTGTGCACATTTTTCCAAGAATTGTGGCGCGAGGCTCTTTCCTTCACTCAATAGATCATATCCCAAAATCAGGATGCTAAGAAAGGCTATTTTAGTTTTTTTTAAATTGAATTTGTAGCTGAACAAATCCCACAACAATGCGGGCTACCTGTCTTAAATGTTACAGCAATTCATCATCCGTGAGATGGATATCATCTACATAGGATAACGCTTCAGGGTCTATGGGAGCCTAGTGCGCTGAAACTGGTTACGGCTCTACTCTCAGGCACTATATTTTGGCAGATGAAACCTTTGGAAAAATCCAGTGTTGTTTTGTATTTTTTGCGCACTATGTCATTCATGAGAGCTGTGCTATGTGAATTTTGTATAACATATGCATGTATGACTGTTTAAGTGTCAGTAGTCTAAGACTATTCTGTATGAATGGTCTGGTTTAGCTACTGGGAATAAAAGAATATTCATTGGGGAGACGCAGGGTTCGATTATGCCCTGGCACTCCAGTTGTGTGAGGATTTCCCTCACGGGTGCCTTAGCATTGTGTTTAATAGGATACTGGGGTTGAGGTTGGGGCTGGTTTTTAATAGGGATTACAGGGTAGGGGGAATCTTTGTCCATCCTACATGGTTGAGTTATAACACGGGTGCCTGCGCCAATGCCCAATCAATGTTGTAGGATTCTGCGAGCTCTTCAGGAACAAGAGGCGAGAAAGAAGGTTTGATAACATCTTCCCCATATGGGCAGGTATGGACAAATTCAGGTGGCCAAACCTGTTCGGCTAACAAAATATCATATATGTTCACAACGCTGTCCCACAAT
Organism: Pleurodeles waltl; assembly: GCF_031143425.1. NCBI lineage: Eukaryota > Metazoa > Chordata > Amphibia > Caudata > Salamandridae > Pleurodeles > Pleurodeles waltl. The sequence continues at coordinate 1,132,500,807 of NC_090448.1, forward strand.
ATTGCATTGATTGTGCGTTCAATGTCTCCTTCTAACTGTAGCGTTACTTTGTATACCCTATCAAGAGTGGAGACACGCAGTTTCTACTTGTAGGAAGTTATCAGTTGCTTTCACCTCCAGATGCTCTAGAAGACTCAGCAAACTATTGTGACCACTACCGCACTGTCTAGTAGCGCTAATGCCCACTTCTTGTTCTTCAAGAGAGCCCTCCTCTTGAGTGGCATGTCGAACTGCAACTGCTGCCACTTTTTTATTTTTAAATTGGGGGTTTTGTTGGGGAGGTTTCCCTTCCTTTTTAACAGAAACTTCTGTTGGGAGTTGTGATTCCTGTCTCGGTTTCACGTACTCAGTTCTTCGCTCTGACCGCCCACCTCTCTCACTGCGCTTTTCCGATGAGTCCTGAAAGGAACGAGATTAGCGTGTATAAGTATATTGATATCTGTCAAGCGTTTTTATATTATCTCTATTTCTGAGATTATATCTATTCTGTGGGGTCTCCGTATGCAGAGATCTTCCCCTTTCTTTTTTAGGAGTCTGTTGCTTTTCATCCCAGCATTTCGTATTGCCCTCAGGAGCTTGCTTGGTAAAATCCTTATTAGATTTACCTTTAAATTGTGGTTTTGTTGGTCTGGCCCCCAGACTATCTCGACCGATACTTGAGTAGGTCTCCGTGATAATCTTTGGCAGTTCATATTCTTGATCCTGTGGAGGAACATCCCGGAGCTGCATGAGCACTGCTAGTGCTACTGCTTCCCCTTAAAGATCACTTAAAATAATTGAGGATACTGTGGCAAAGTTGCCCATTAATTGCATTGCCAAGTCCAGGGCCGGGGCAGCCCTGTTTTCATCTTGAATTTGTTTAAACTTCTGGTAAATTGGCAAGTGTCAGTGTACTGTGTGCGGTAGTATAGAGCGTGGCAAATACCGTGCCCCATGTATTACAGTTATCTATGGTGGAAAACATCCCAAATGGCAAGCACATAGTTCATTCATTCATTTAACTTTATTTCGGTAAGTAGAAAACAAACCATTAAAGTACAATACACAACAAAGAGAAAGAGAGCTTCTTAAAAGCAGGAGAGTACCAAAAAAGTAAAATAAAAACACAATTAAAAGGGACAAAACAAGTTTAAAAACAAACAAAAAATAAACAGCCAGATAAGCATCACTTAGTATAATGAAAGATCTACTCAACAAGGAAACTGGTTCCATGAATCAGTGATGGTTAAAAATATTATACACCAATATCTATATCCTGAGGAGTAATGACCAAGATCACGCGTCCAATTTGATAAATATGCATAAATAAGTCTAAAAATTGGTTCCCCAATCTTACTCCTTAAAATTACTAATCTCAGATGTCAGAATAATACAAAAGATTTTACCATTAATAAAACTGTCAGGGTGGATAAATCACATTTTAAAATTCTCACAACATAAAATGAGGGATCAGTTCCATAAATCTATAAATAATCAATAATAAACCGAACCAATATCTATATCCTATACAAAAAAAAACTACAATCATACATTCAAGTTAAATAAATATACATAGGTAAAACTAAACATTAACTACACGGTTTTGTTCCTTAAAATTGCTAATTTCAGCCGCCAGATTGACTCAAGAAATCTTGCCACTGGTAGAGCTATCTGGACGGACGGGTCGCATTTTAAAATTCTCTCAGCGTGAAGACACCATCTAACCCCTAATTGCTTACAAAGCGGGATAAGCCAAAGTGCTCTTTGTTTATGATACGCTTGACAGAGGAAGAAAACATGTGAAACGGTTTCTTCACTTTTACAACCCATCGGACAATGTTTGGATCTATTAGTTGAGCTGGACCATTTATACGTAAAACAGCATAAAGGAAGAGACCCGATCCTAAACCTAATAAAAAGGGCACGAGCAAATGGAGATAACTTTGCGTCCATAAAGGGTTCAAATTCATAATGACATTTAACAAGTAAAAAATTGTCGGACATAGACAATGGAATAGAACTAACAAATTGTCCAACCTGAGCGTTATGCCAGAAAGCATCCTTTAGCAACTGTGCAGCATTTTTAGGAATAGAAATAGGATCCTGCCAGTAGGACCCTAAGCCAAGCCGAGAGAAAGATTGTTCAACAAAGACACACCATTTAGTTTTAATACTGGAATCTCGGCCCACCACATTAAGAAGGCCACAACGAAAAGGGGTAAGGGCATCTGTTGTCCACAACCGAATCCAAAACAGCAGGGGCCTTAAGGCAGCAATCTGTGAAATTGAAAAAAGATTTAGGTCCAGGCAAATGGGCAAGGATGGGGTACTTGATGGAACCTTTAGCATCATTTTTAGAAACAGATTTTCCGCCCTAGCCAAATTCACCAAATTACAATGGCCCCAAAGTTCAGCTCCATATAAGGCGGCCCCTTAGCTTGAGCTTTGTATATTTCCAGGGCAGGGGATATTGCAAATTTTGGAGAACTAGAGGCAAATCTGACAATGCCACCCGCCCTCTGCTTCAGGCATGATAGAGATTTTTGGCTTTGGGCATGCCAAAGATGTGAATCTTCCACTTTAAGGCCTAAGTAATCAAAAGTATCCACCCTTCCCAAAGGGACACCATCTAAATATACAGGCCTCTTCATTTTTTGCCTAATATCTCCAAAAACCATGTATTTTGTTTTTGCTGAATTAAATGATAACCCATGGTCAGTGCAAAACTCCAGAAATCTGGAGAGCAATCTAGAAAGGCCCATGGCAGTACGTGATAACAGTAGGGTGTCATCTGCAAACAAAAGACAAGGAATCTTCTGCCCGCCCAGACTAGGGGCATCGCTTTGACAGTCTAAGAGGTATGGCAAACATGCATTAATAAACAAAAGAAACAAGGTGGGCGCCAAGACGCAGCCTTGCCTCACACCCCGTGCAGTTGGAAAAGCAGGAGTCAGATCGCCAATAGCACCCCAGCGGACTTTAGCACAATTATCAGAATAAAGATCCTTAATGATGTTAATCATAGAACCCGGAACACCGGTTGTGCTAAGGACCTCCCAAAGCTTGGCACGCGGGACAAGGTCAAACGCAGATTTCAAATCAACAAAGGTCACAAATAAGTGGCCTTTATCTGCGTCTACGGTCTTCCACTTAATGGTGGTGAATCGGAAGATCTGATCGATGGTACTGATCTTGTCCCTAAACCCTGCCTGAAGATGGCTTAAGACCTGATTTTCCATTATCCATTGTTTTAGTCTAATTAGCAACTGGTAAGAAAACATTTTCTGCAAGTTGTCTAATAGACTAATAGGTCTATAATTTCCAGGGGAGCTCTTGTCTCCTTTTTTATGAACGGGGACAATAATCGCCATCTTCCATGAAACCGGATAGGATTGAGTTTCCATGGCAGTGTTCGATACCCTATTGATATATCGGGTCCATACAGGTAGGTCCGATTTATACAGATCCGAGGGAATACCATCTTGGCCAGGGGCCCAACCAGATCTTTGAGCGCAAATTGCCATCTCTGTTTCTTTCAGGGTGAAGGGCGGCATTTTGGGCTGGCACAGTGCGTAATCTGTAAAAGTATCATCAAAATCCAAACGAGAGCCATACAAGTCACAAAAATAAGAGAACCAAGTTCCTGAGTCAATATGACATTCAGGAGTGGATGACAGGGCTGGATCACTACGCGCAACCAAAGTCCAAAAGAGCTTGGCGTTGCGAGAACTGACCGCCTCCGCCAGACACTCCCATAAATGCTCCTCATATTTGAGTTTCAATAGCGTGCGAGTAGACACATAGGGGGTCATTCTGACCCCGGCGGTCATGGACCGCCGGGGCCAGGGTTGGCGGAAGCACCGCCAACAGGCTGGCAGTGCCCCGCAGGGCATTCTGACCGCGGCGGTTTGGCCGCGGTCAAAAGTGGAAAACCGGCGGTCTCCCGCCGGTTTTCCGCTGCCCAAAAGAATCCTCCATGGCGGCGCAGCTCGCTGCGCCGCCATGGGGATTCAGACACCCCATACCGCCATCCTGTCCAATGGCATGGGCACTGCAGGGGCCCCCGTAAGAGGGCCCCCCTTTGAATTTCACTGTCTGCATTGCAGACAGTGAAATTCGCGACGGGTGCAACTGCACCCGTCGCACCTTCCCACTCCGCCGGCTCCATTCAGAGCCGGCGTCCTTGTGGGAAGGTTGTTTTCCACTGGGCTGGCGGGCGGCCTTTTGGCGGTCGCCCGCCAGCCCAGTGGAAAACCCAGAATCACCGCAGCGGTCTGACGACCGCGGTGCGGTGTTCTGGCGGGGGTACTTTGGCGGGCGGCCTCCGCCGCCCGCCAAGGTAAGAATCACCCCCATAGTTCCTTCTCGCATATATAATGTCATCCCGGTTCTTTAACTTTAAAGCTTCAGATAGAAGATGCTTGGCCACCCGGCACTCTTTGTCAAACCATTTGCACCTAGGAGCAGAAGATTTTAATTGGGATTTAGAAGGTTTAGTGAAAAGCTCCTTAAGTTCCGCAAAAAAGCCCGCATGGGCGGACATAATTTCTGAGGAAGATAATACGATGGAGTCCTCAAAAAGTTGATGACAGGACATCATGATGCCAAGCTTATGATTCAATAAGTTGGATTTCAGAAACGAAGGCCACTTTACCGCACGCCTATTAGTGGAAAGTTTCAACAGATCATTTCGACCAACCAAACCAGTGGGTAAATCAAACAGGGCTATGTTATATGCAATTTGCAAGGGGGCGTGGTCGCTAGTACGAGGAAGACCCACCTCTACGTTAGTTATGAGATGCCAAATTCGCAGATCCAAGATGACATAATCCAAACAACTGCTATAATTTCCTCTAAAAAAAGTAGGCCTAACAGGGTTATCGTTTGGAAATCGGCCATTTCCAAAACGGAGGCCGTATGTAAGTGCAAGGTCTATTATCTGAGACACCCTAGGGGAAGGAATACATGGCGTAGAATGAAATTGAAGTGGGGGAATGTTCCACACTACGTCCTCATCCTGAGTGGACTCAGCAAAGGCTGAGCCAAATTCAATTTGGGCGTTAAGATCGCCAGAGTTAGTATTCTGTGTTCATCCTGAGGTCCCGTATGGGGAAACACAGCTTCCAGCGCACTTATTCTTTGAGCTAGCCAAAAAGGAATTTCTTCTCGTTTGGCGGGTACTTTACCCATGATCGAATGTACAGTCCCAGGGTTAATGCCTGGAGTTACTGCATGTGGTTGCACAAGAGCAGCACATGCTGGGTTTGTATTTAATGTTTGCATTACAAATTGTACTAACCGTCTATATATTGCCATCAGCTCAGCATATAAGCAACAGACTTCAGCTGCTGTTAAATTCCCTGCAGCTGGGTGCGGTGTATAAGTGGTCAGTAAAGGCCAGGTAGGACCATCATTATTTAGAGGACCTAACCTAATGGGTAAAACTGTGTTGGGTAGGGGGCCAGCAAGCCAATTATTATTTTCTTGATAAGATAAAGGTATTTCTAAATATGCATATGCTCTGTATTGTCCAGGTACATTTGCAAGTGTGTAGTGATGAAATGTATTTGTGTTCCCATCAACTGCTGGAAGTGTGACCAAAGAATAGAACATTTCTGTTCTCTAAGCTGCATGTGCGTCAACAATAAATGTGACTGGACCTCCCTAGGCTGTTAGACCATGTGCCAGTAAATGTGCAGTAAGGGGTGGTCTCATATTAACTGCAATTGCGACCTGTTGTGGATTCACCATGTTGAATGGCCAATTTGTTCAGAGAGGGCCCACCAAATGGGGATTATCCTTTTAGAGTTCAAGCTCCAGTGTCAGATAGGTGTTCCCTACTTAGATGAGGAGGAAATCATCAATTCCACGGACGTCTCCGTATATAGTACTGAGGTGTCTTTGTATATAGTGAGACAGAGATACTCAGGAGGACCCAAAAATTAGAGCCTGACCAAACGTTGCCGGCACCATGTCGCATAGGCTCTCATTATTCTAATGAGACTACTGGATTTGAGTGGCAGAATCACCTGCGGTGTGGGAGACTGCAGCCCTCTTTACAACCCTGGCGGTCGGTGATAAAGTGGCAGTAATACCGCCAACAGGCCGACAGTAATAACTGCAAAATTATGACCACGGCGGAAACCTCTCAGACAGACAGCCACTTTAACACACCGATCGCCAGGGGAGAATCAACAGGCACCACAGCGGTATCTGCCTACAGCCAGGCGGAAGACCATGTCCTGCCCACTGTATTATGAGACACCATTCCACCAACTTTTCCGGGGCTGTACCAACGACATCAAAAGCCTGGCAGAAACACTGCACAGAAGGGAAACGACTCACCTCTGGAGACTCAGGGAACAACCATGATGCCATGGAGCCAGAGTTGCATGTTTTCCCCATGCTCTTCTACGTGCTGCTCCACTACAAACACCAACGCCGGCGAAGACAACCACGTTGAGTATTGCCGCCTAGCACACAGGGGAGGGAGGGAGGGAGGAAAAGGAGAGTGACACACACACATGCAACACCCCCACCCCAACACCCTACACACAAGCAGATGCAGTAACATAACATATTCACCCCGTACCCCTCAGGAATAATGCAAGGACAACTACAATAGAGTAAAACAAGTGTAATAAGATAAATATAGTAGTAATATGTGCATCCAAATCAAAAAGTATATACATATTCACAAATCAAGGGACACTGCCCAATCCTCAATGTTCGTGGGCCACATCACAAAGACCAAGGCCCCACCTCACTCCTGCAACAACACGGATAGAACACTGCAGGGGCATCATGTTGATAATAGGCAGACACCTCAGGGGGATGGGGAATGGGGGGGGGGACCTCAGCCGGAAGATGGTACAATGCCACTGGTCCTGGAGGGGGCAACATGCCCTGTGCTCTGTCCTGGGGAGTGCAAGGCCACAGCCTCTCATGTGGTTGACTTGTCCACATGCTCTGGAGTGGGCATCGTGACCAGTGAGCTTCATCCTGGGGAGGATGGGGTGAGTGGATGTCTTCTCCACTGGTTCTGGAGGGGGCATCGTGCCCAGTGAGCTTCTTCCTGGGGAGGATGGGGTGAGTGGATGTCTTCTCCACTGCTTCTGGAGGGGGCATTGTGCCCTGTGATACAGATCTTTGGGAGTGCAAGGTCACAGTCTCTCAGCTGGGTGTCAGACCTATAGGATTTTCAGGGGCCAAGCCACACAATAGCCCATGGATGCAGGCCTACACACTGTCCGCCGGCGGTGACGGCTGTTCAGTGGTGGCAGTGGTGGTGCTGCTGCTGGTAGCGGTGGAGGGAGGCTCCAGTCCATCCCCTGCAGCCTCAGATAGCTGCACACTGGGGCTGCTGCTGCTGGTGGTGGTTCTGGTGGCGGTGCTGCTGGTGGTGATGGGGAAGGCTCCAGCTCATCCCCTGCAGTCTCAGACAGCTGCCCACTGGGGCAGGTGGCGGTGCTGGTGGCAGTGCTGCTTGTGGAGCTGGCAGTGGTGGGGGGAGGCTACAGCCCATCCCCTGCAGCCTTGGACGGCTGCCCACTGGAGCTGCTGCTGCTGGTGGTGGTGCTGGTGGTGGTGCTGGTAGTGGTGGGGGGAGGCTCCAGCCCATCCCATGCAGACTTGGACAGCTGCAACACCATGGTTGGTGGTGGGGGCTCCGACTGAGTCCCAGCACCAGGCCCATTGTCTCTACTGGGGCTGGCTCCTTGCCCTTCCTTCCTGCAGCTGGGGCTGACTCCTTGCCCTTCATTCCTGCAGCTGGGCTGGCTCCTTGCCCTTCCTTGAAGCACTTGGGGCAGGCACCCTTTCCGTCTGGCTGGCTGGTGGCTGGGATACTTTCCCACCTGGAGTTGCTGGGGACACTACTGTGCCCGTGGACTGGGTGGCTGAGGTGCTTGCCTGGGTTTTGACCACCCTGGCCTGATGTGAGGGACGGGGGAGGGCTAGGGAAGAGGTCAATGGTGGAGAGGAAAAGCTTCTTAGGGACACTGGGGTGGGAAGAGGGAGATGGTATGGGAGTGGAGGAAGAGGAAGTGGTGGTAGGAGGTGTCAGTCTGCTGTGTTTGGGTGCAGGTGCATGGGCTGAATTCTGTTGTGAGGTGGATGGCTGTTGGGTGTCTGAGTGCTTGCGTTTGAGTGACACAGTGGGTGAGGACACAGGGGATATGTGAATTGATGTGGGGGTGGTGACTGCCAGTGGGTGTGTGTTCTGATGTAGTGCATGCAGGTGAATATGTGACAGAACAACTAGGTCCTAAACAACTGTAGCCTACACCACTACTGCTAAACAACTAAAGAGTCTCCCTACAACTAAGTACTGAACAACTACTGTCTAAATAACAATTGTGCCTGAATAACAATTGCCTGAACAACTAATATATATATATATATATGTATATATATATATATATATATATTGTAAACAACGAATAAACCATAAAAACCAAAAAAGAAAACCTTACCTTAAAATTAGTTGTTCAGGCAATTGTTATTCAGGGGCACAATTGTTGTTTAGACAGTAGTTGTTCAGTACTTAGTTGTAGAGACTTTTTAGTTGTTTAGCAGTAGTGCTTCAGGCAAGTAGTGGTTTAGACCTAGTTGTTCAGGATGTTTCCCCATGCAGGTGTGAGTGAAGATGCAACTGGAAGGGAGGTGGACGAGGAGGAGGAGGGGGCCACAGTGGAGGCAGTGGATGTTGGTATGTCTGCTTCTGGATGGTGTTTGTGTGAATGCCTGTGGGATGAAGTGTGGTGCTTGTGTTTGCCATGTCCACTCCTGTGTGTTGTCTTGGGTGCCTGCTCGTCTGAATGTGTGCTTGGGATAGGCTGGGGTTGAGGGGAATGGGATTGAGAAGAGGAAGTTGGAAGAGGGAGGTTGGAAACAGGGACAATGGCTGCCATCAGAGAGGAGGCCAGAGCCTGGACTAATCTCTGTTGGACCGCTAAGCCAGTTTCAATGCCCTCTAGAAATGCACTGGACTGTTGCATTTGGGCTGCCAGCCCCTGGATGGCATACACAATGGTTGACTGCCCAACAGAGATGCATCGCAGGAGGTCATTAGCCTCCTCACTCAGGGCAGCAGGTCTAACTGGGGCAGGGCCTGAGGTGCCTGGAGCGAAGGAGATGCCCACCCTCCAGGGTGAGCGGGCACAGGAAACTCGCTGAGGGGCTGCTTGGAGGGCGGTGCTTGTACAGGGGTGGCAGATGTGCCTGTAGCTGGGGTGGGTACAGAGGTGTCCGCCACCACCAGGGAGCTTTCATCGAAGGAGTTATCCGTGTCCGAACTGTCCCCTCCAGCCTCCGCCGTGGTGCTCCCCTCGCCCTCCATCATACTGGTGCCCTCACCATCAGTGGATTCGGCCTCCTGGGTCCTGTGGGATGCAGATGCCTCCATCGTTGGAGCCTCTGCTCCTCCGCCAGATGGTGCTAATGCACATAAGGACAGGGTGACAAAACAAAAAAGGGGGGAAGAGACAAAGAATACACTTGGACAATGGCAGCAACAATACCACCGCTGGCGTCCACAACACACTCACACACAGGGAACAGCCCTAAGCATTAGGCAATGCACTACCAGTCACAATGCTAGTCACCAGCCCATGGATAGGGACACCTAATGCAAATTGTAGCATACCTGAGACCCACAGACCCCTGCCCGGTAGTGGATGCCTACTAGCTTGGTTGGAGGACTTTCACATCAGAACCCTGCCCAACATGGGACCTACTCTGCAATGCCAGGCCTGGCACAGGGGCAACCACAGGGCCCCCACCCGGATACCACCCCACCAGGCGTAAAATGTAAATTAGGGCACTGTGCTCATCCCCTTGTGGCTGCTATGATGCCCCCAAGCACCCATCTAGCTCCTGATAGGCCACCGCCAATATGAGGGCCATCAAGGGGGGTCAGGGTTCGACAGGCACCCCTTCCTCGTTGGGAGGCCATCCCCAGCTGGGCCGCCGCCGTCTTCCGTGCCCAGCGTCTCAGGTCCTCCAAACGTTTCTGACAGTGGGTGCTCCACCTGCCGTAGACCCCCAGGGTCCGCACGTCCTTGGCGATGGCACGCCATATACCCTTCTTTTGATGGGCACTGACCTGCAGGGAAATAGACACGGGAAAAGGTATTGGTCCGACCGTCCTGCCTGTTACACTTATGGCCCACCATGCCCCTTCCCATCCCCATTAGCACAGATATGGCCCAACATACATGCTGCACGCAATCGAGGGCCTATCCACCAATCCCCCTCTACGTGAGGCGTTCACACACAGCACTCCATGCATTCATGCTCCATGCATTGTGCTGACAGTGTACTCACCTGTTGGGCTGGAGGCCCATACAGCAGTTGGTAATGGGGTAGGACCCCATGCACCAGTCGCTCCAACTCCGCTGAGGTGAAGGCAGGGGCCCTTTCCCCAGTAACACAAGCCATGGTCGGTTCCAGACACAGGTCACTGCAGCACTTGCAGTGTAGGTCCTCTCCTGTTGAAGGTCAGGTAGTAAGTGAGTGAACAGATAAAAAATGGCAGTCACGTCCATGGCGGTGCGTAGCGTCACAAGCGGCGTACATCACCATTGGCCACTGTACCCCATAGGGCCCAATGATAACCAATGAGGAGTTGCACAGTGGTTCTCGACCGCCTCCCGCAACGGCACACAATGTCAGCGGAGTTACCTAATTTCCACATGTCCCCCCATACAGGACAGGCAGACGCCATTTCAGTGGGGGTGCAGGCCATGGATCCTAACTGCGTCACAGCATACAAATTCACTATTTGGACATATCCCACCAAAATAATGTTACAATCACAATATGCATTGAACTGTAGTGGTTCGAATGTACAGATAATGACCAGCTGCTCACTCTTTTGCCCCATAGATTGCAACCGCTTTTGATGAATAGAAGATGGAGACATCACCCGGTGTACAGACCCCTGGTGGACTTGGCAACAATGGAGGACAGGCACATTATCCTCACCTATTGTAGACTTGACAGGACCACAAGCACAGAGCTGTGTGCCCAATTTGAGCCTGACCTAATATCTGCTATCCGTCACCCCACCGGGATCCCCCCTCTTGTGCAAGTGCTATTTCTTGGCAAATGGTTCTTTCCAAGTGACAGTAGGCTTGGCAGCAGGAATGTCACAGCCAATGTTCTCAATAGTGCTGACCAGAGTGTTGTCTGCCCTGATTAAACACATGTGCAGCTACATCATTTTCCCCAAGGTGGAGGATTTGGCCAAAGTGAAAGCTGACTTCTATGCAATGGGACATATCCCCAACATCATTGGGGCAATAAATGGAACACATATTGCATTTGTTCCCCCCCCCTGGTGAAATGAAAAGGTGTTCAGAAATCGAAAGAGTTTTCACTCCATGAATGTCCAGTTGGTGTGCCTGGCAGACCAGTACATCTCCCACGTCAATTCAAAGTATCCTGGGTCTGTGCATGATGCCTTTATCCTGAGGGATAGCAGCATCTCAAATGTGATGGCCCAACTCCACAGGCACAGGGTGTGGATAATAGATGAGCCCTAGTTCCCACCCAATGTATGTTGGTGAATGGGTATGGTGTGGGCCATAGGGGTTAGTGTGTGGCTAACAGTTGTCCCTCGATATTTGCAGGTGACTCTGGTTACCCCAACCTCTCGTGGCTACTGAACCCTGTGAGGAATGCCAGGACAAGAGCAGAGGAATGTTACAATGAGGCACATGGGCGAACAAGAAGGCCTATAGAAAGGACCTTTGGCCTCCTAAAGGCCAGGTTTCGTTGCCTCCATCTAACAGGTGGATCCCTGCGCTACTCACCCAAGAAGGCCTGCCAGATCATCGTGGCATGCTGTATGTTGCACAACCTTGCCTTGCAACGCCATGTGCCATTTCTGCAGGAGGAGGAGGCTAGAGACGGCCGTGTGGCAGCAGTGGATCCTGTGGACAGTGAAGATGAGGAGGCAGAGTATGAGGATGAGGACAACAGAAGTGCAATTATTCGTCAATACTTTCAATGAGACACAGGTAAGACAGTGTCAATACACATATAGTTGACAGTTTGATGTGTGACATTGTCCATGCAGGATGTGTATTCCTACTTCTATGCCCACTCTCTGTACCCTTTGGCATCTCTTTTTGCAGATGTTGGTGCCCCACTATTGCTCCTGGTGTGTTCAGTGCAGCCAACTATAGGTCTTTCCTATGTAAACATTACTATACAGTTGAATTGCAGTGTTTGAACCTGGTTAAACGAATACATTTTGAAACCATTCGGCATACACCATGCTTGCATTTTATCAAAGTATGTTTATTGCAGTGCTCTGAAGATGAGGGGGTAGTGCAGTGGGCAGGGGTGATGATGGAGGTAAGTCCAGGTTAGAGTCCAGTCTATTTGTATCACAGGTGCATTGTCCAAGGGGACATAGGAAGGGGAGCAATGGCAGTTCAAGGTAGACAGGGTGACAGAGTGGGACACAAGGGTGACAATCAGGAGAGTCTTATTTCCTGGCAGGGGTCTTGGCAATAGTCTCTGGCTGCTGCCTGGATCGCAGGGAACGGTTGCAGGGTGGTTCTCCTTCTGCAGGGGGAGGGGTGCTGGTGGCCTGTTGGTCCTATGGTGGGGCCTCCTGTCCACTAGTGGCAGCGGAGGTAGAGGGCTGTTCAGTGGTTTGGCTAGTGTCAGGGGCCTGGTGGTGTGCCACTGCCTCCCTCATACTGTTGGCCATGTCTGCCAGCCTTCAAGTCCTCCCTGATCCCCAGGTCCGGTCCTTCCTGCAGCCGCATGTTCTCCTGCTACTTGTCCAGGAACTGGGCCAGCGTATGCTCCCAGGATCATGGTGAGTGCCTCCTCGAGGGTCGGTTACCTGGGCCTGTCCTCCCCGTGTCGCACAGCAGTCCTCCCAGCTTCCCTGTTGTCCTGTGCCTCTGTCCCCTGAACCGTGTGCCTACTGCCCCTGACCCCAGGTCCCTGATTGTCCTGTGTTTGTGGGGTGGCCTGGGGTCCCTGCATTGGTGGACACACTGCTGATTGACGTGTCCTGGGGACAGAGGTATGGGCCCGCTGGGTGGGTGCTGTGGTGGTGTTTCCTGAGGGTGGAGGCTCTGTGGTGGTGTGAGAGTGTGCCTGGGTAACTGACTGTCCGGAGGTCCCTGATGGGCCAGGTTGGTCATCCAGATCCAGGCAACCAGAGCTGCTGTCATCACTGTGGGCCTCTTCTACATGACTCATTGTTAAGGATATGTTTGCTTTGCTTTTACTGGACAACCGCCTGTTGCGGTATTGCCCTGAGCAGTGGGAGTTGGGGTTGTTGGTTTCCTTATTTTAGAATGTGCTAGAGCTAGACAGTGTATGTTCTAACTATTGCAGTGGTTTATGTGGGACATGGGAGGGTGATGAGTGTGGACAGGAGCGGGCAGGAGTGGCCGCCCCCCTATAGACTGACTTATGTCACGTAATGGCTCTTAAGTTGCTAACTTGGAACATCAGGAGGATGGGGTCTCTTACTAAGCGGCACAGGATCCTGCAATACCGCAAAAGAAGGGAGGTACATATTGCAATGCTCCAGGAGACGCATCTCACCACTGGGGAGGTAGACAGGTTGAGACGCAGATGGAGGGGGCAACTGTTTGCCACCACCTACTCAGCATTTGTGAGGAGCGCCTTGATCTGGGTGAGGGCTGGGGTCCCATTCGAGCCTGTATCTGTGGACTTGGACGCTGACTGCAGATATGTCTTGGTGGAGGGTAGGCCAGAGGGTCAACCTATTGTGTTGTGCTGTGTATATGCGCCCAACCAGGAGCAGATTCCCTTTTGGCAGACTCTCTCCGGGCGTCTGGCCGGCTTCTTGAATGACCGCTTTTTGATAGGAGGCGACTTTAATTGTGTATTGGACACTGATATGGACCGGTCCCTTCCACCCTTGCCTGGGGCGGCGGCGCTCAAGATGGTGAAACATCTCATTGACTGGTTGACTCACTGGGTGTTGGAGGACGTGTGGCGGGTGCAACACCCAGGGGATCGGGATTGCATATTTTGTTCGGGACTGCACCAACTCCACACAAGAATAGACTGCATACCATGCACAGGTTCTATTACCCATGAAATTGTAGGCTCCGACTATCTGGGCCGTACCCTGTCTGACCACAACCAACTACTTACTTCTTGGCAGAGTGAGGGGGGGATGAGCACATACTCTGTCATGGCGGCTGCAGCCAAGGGCTCTGGAGGACCCGGTATACAGGGAAGGGCTCAGGTCATACCTCTCAGAGCATATCAGTATTAACAGAGGCTCCACCGCATCACGTTGTGTAGAATGGGAGACTTTAAAGGTGGTGATGCGTGGTTACTGTTTGGGACAATCAATAGGGGTTAAACATACGCTGGTGTGCAAGGCAAATCAGTTGGAAAAGAAATTACATGACAGGGAGGTGGAGCAGGGACCGGATCCGGCCATGCAGCGTCGACTACGTTGGGCACGAAATTTGTTCCATCAAATGTTGGAGAGATTACACTGCCACGATTACCGTCAGCATATGATGTCCATACAGGAGGAGGAGGGCAAGTCGGGTAGTCGTTTGGCTTGGATAGTGCGTGCAGAGAGAGGGGGCGCCCCGATCACAAGTGTACGGGGGTGGAGGGGAAGCATGTGTATGGCCCGCTTGAAATATCTGACGCATTTAAAACATTCTATACCTCCCTTTATAGTCGGCCTGTAGAGATGCTGCCGCAATCTTTAGAACATCATTTAGGATCCCTCCCACTGGTCACACTACAGCTGGAGGATCGGGATTCGCTAGGAGGACCGCTCTCTCTGAAGGAGGTGAACATCGCTATAACACATCTGGCCGTGGGCAGGACACCAGGTTCTGATGGACTCCCTATGGAGTTCTACAAGACCTACGTAGAAGTGCTGCCCAACATGGGACCTACTCTGCAATGCCAGGCCTGGCACAGGGGCAACCACAGGGCCCCCACCCGGATACCACCCCACCATGCGTAAAATGTAAATTAGGGCACTGTGCTCATCCCCTTGTGGCTGCTATGATGCCCCCAAGCGCCCATCTAGCTCCTGATAGGCCACCGCCAATATGAGGGCCATCAAGGGGGGTCAGGGTTCGACAGGCACCCCTTCCTCGTTGGGAGGCCATCCCCAGCTGGGCCGCCGCCGTCTTCCGTGCCCAGCGTCTCAGGTCCTCCAAACGTTTCTGACAGTGGGTGCTCCACCTGCCGTAGACCCCCAGGGTCCGCACGTCCTTGGCGATGGCACGCCATATACCCTTCTTTTGATGGGCACTGACCTGCAGGGAAATAGACACGGGAAAAGGTATTGGTCCGACCGTCCTGCCTGTTACACTTATGGCCCACCATGCCCCTTCCCATCCCCATTAGCACAGATATGGCCCAACATACATGCTGCACGCAATCGAGGGCCTATCCACCAATCCCCCTCTACGTGAGGCGTTCACACACAGCACTCCATGCATTCATGCTCCATGCATTGTGCTGACAGTGTACTCACCTGTTGGGCTGGAGGCCCATACAGCAGTTGGTAATGGGGTAGGACCCCATGCACCAGTCGCTCCAACTCCGCTGAGGTGAAGGCAGGGGCCCTTTCCCCAGTAACACAAGCCATGGTCGGTTCCAGACACAGGTCACTGCAGCACTTGCAGTGTAGGTCCTCTCCTGTTGAAGGTCAGGTAGTAAGTGAGTGAACAGATAAAAAATGGCAGTCACGTCCATGGCGGTGCGTAGCGTCACAAGCGGCGTACATCACCATTGGCCACTGTACCCCATAGGGCCCAATGATAACCAATGAGGAGTTGCACAGTGGTTCTCGATCGCCTCCCGCAACGGCACACAATGTCAGCGGAGTTACCTAATTTCCACATGTCCCCCCATACAGGACAGGCAGACGCCATTTCAGTGGGGGTGCAGGCCATGGATCCTAACTGCGTCACAGCATACAAATTCACTATTTGGACATATCCCACCAAAATAATGTTACAATCACAATATGCATTGAACTGTAGTGGTTCGAATGTACAGATAATGACCAGCTGCTCACTCTTTTGCCCCATAGATTGCAACCGCTTTTGATGAATAGAAGATGGAGACATCACCCCGTGTACAGACCCCTGGTGGACTTGGCAACAATGGAGGACAGGCACATTATCCTCACCTATTGTAGACTTGACAGGACCACAAGCACAGAGCTGTGTGCCCAATTTGAGCCTGACCTAATATCTGCTATCCGTCACCCCACCGGGATCCCCCCTCTTGTGCAAGTGCTATTTCTTGGCAAATGGTTCTTTCCAAGTGACAGTAGGCTTGGCAGCAGGAATGTCACAGCCAATGTTCTCAATAGTGCTGACCAGAGTGTTGTCTGCCCTAATTAAACACATGTGCAGCTACATCATTTTCCCCAAGGTGGAGGATTTGGCCAAAGTGAAAGCTGACTTCTATGCAATGGGACATATCCCCAACATCATTGGGGCAATAAATGGAACACATATTGCATTTGTTCCCCCCCCCTGGTGAAATGAAAAGGTGTTCAGAAATCGAAAGAGTTTTCACTCCATGAATGTCCAGTTGGTGTGCCTGGCAGACCAGTACATCTCCCACGTCAATTCAAAGTATCCTGGGTCTGTGCATGATGCCTTTATCCTGAGGGATAGCAGCATCTCAAATGTGATGGCCCAACTCCACAGGCACAGGGTGTGGATAATAGATGAGCCCTAGTTCCCACCCAATGTATGTTGGTGAATGGGTATGGTGTGGGCCATAGGGGTTAGTGTGTGGCTAACAGTTGTCCCTCGATATTTGCAGGTGACTCTGGTTACCCCAACCTCTCGTGGCTACTGAACCCTGTGAGGAATGCCAGGACAAGAGCAGAGGAATGTTACAATGAGGCACATGGGCGAACAAGAAGGCCTATAGAAAGGACCTTTGGCCTCCTAAAGGCCAGGTTTCGTTGCCTCCATCTAACAGGTGGATCCCTGCGCTACTCACCCAAGAAGGCCTGCCAGATCATCGTGGCATGCTGTATGTTGCACAACCTTGCCTTGCAACGCCATGTGCCATTTCTGCAGGAGGAGGAGGCTAGAGACGGCCGTGTGGCAGCAGTGGATCCTGTGGACAGTGAAGATGAGGAGGCAGAGTATGAGGATGAGGACAACAGAAGTGCAATTATTCGTCAATACTTTCAATGAGACACAGGTAAGACAGTGTCAATACACATATAGTTGACAGTTTGATGTGTGACATTGTCCATGCAGGATGTGTATTCCTACTTCTATGCCCACTCACTGTACCCTTTGGCATCTCTTTTTGCAGATGTTGGTGCCCCACTATTGCTCCTGGTGTGTTCAGTGCAGCCAACTATAGGTCTTTCCTATGTAAACATTACTATACAGTTGAATTGCAGTGTTTGAACCTGGTTAAACGAATACATTTTGAAACCATTCGGCATACACCATGCTTGCATTTTATCAAAGTATGTTTATTGCAGTGCTCTGAAGATGAGGGGGTAGTGCAGTGGGCAGGGGTGATGATGGAGGTAAGTCCAGGTTAGAGTCCAGTCTATTTGTATCACAGGTGCATTGTCCAAGGGGACATAGGAAGGGGAGCAATGGCAGTTCAAGGTAGACAGGGTGACAGAGTGGGACACAAGGGTGACAATCAGGAGAGTCTTATTTCCTGGCAGGGGTCTTGGCAATAGTCTCTGGCTGCTGCCTGGATCGCAGGGAACGGTTGCAGGGTGGTTCTCCTTCTGCAGGGGGAGGGGTGCTGGTGGCCTGTTGGTCCTATGGTGGGGCCTCCTGTCCACTAGTGGCAGCGGAGGTAGAGGGCTGTTCAGTGGTTTGGCTAGTGTCAGGGGCCTGGTGGTGTGCCACTGCCTCCCTCATACTGTTGGCCATGTCTGCCAGCCTTCAAGTCCTCCCTGATCCCCAGGTCCGGTCCTTCCTGCAGCCGCATGTTCTCCTGCTACTTGTCCAGGAACTGGGCCAGCGTATGCTCCCAGGATCATGGTGAGTGCCTCCTCGAGGGTCGGTTACCTGGGCCTGTCCTCCCCGTGTCGCACAGCAGTCCTCCCAGCTTCCCTGTTGTCCTGTGCCTCTGTCCCCTGAACCGTGTGCCTACTGCCCCTGACCCCAGGTCCCTGATTGTCCTGTGTTTGTGGGCTGGCCTGGGGTCCCTGCATTGGTGGACACACTGCTGATTGACGTGTCCTGGGGACAGAGGTATGGGCCCGCTGGGTGGGTGCTGTGGTGGTGTTTCCTGAGGGTGGAGGCTCTGTGGTGGTGTGAGAGTGTGCCTGGGTAACTGACTGTCCGGAGGTCCCTGATGGGCCAGGTTGGTCATCCAGATCCAGGCAACCAGAGCTGCTGTCATCACTGTGGGCCTCTTCTACATGACTCATTGTTAAGGATATGTTTGCTTTGCTTTTACTGGACAACCGCCTGTTGCGGTATTGCCCTGAGCAGTGGGAGTTGGGGTTGTTGGTTTCCTTATTTTAGAATGTGCTAGAGCTAGACAGTGTATGTTCTAACTATTGCAGTGGTTTATGTGGGACATGGGAGGGTGATGAGTGTGGACAGGAGCGGGCAGGAGTGGCCGCCCCCCTATAGACTGACTTATGTCACGTAATGGCTCTTAAGTTGCTAACTTGGAACATCAGGAGGATGGGGTCTCTTACTAAGCGGCACAGGATCCTGCAATACCGCAAAAGAAGGGAGGTACATATTGCAATGCTCCAGGAGACGCATCTCACCACTGGGGAGGTAGACAGGTTGAGACGCAGATGGAGGGGGCAACTGTTTGCCACCACCTACTCAGCATTGGTGAGGAGCGCCTTGATCTGGGTGAGGGCTGGGGTCCCATTCGAGCCTGTATCTGTGGACTTGGACGCTGACTGCAGATATGTCTTGGTGGAGGGTAGGCCAGAGGGTCAACCTATTGTGTTGTGCTGTGTATATGCGCCCAACCAGGAGCAGATTCCCTTTTGGCAGACTCTCTCCGGGCGTCTGGCCGGCTTCTTGAATGACCGCTTTTTGATAGGAGGCGACTTTAATTGTGTATTGGACACTGATATGGACCGGTCCCTTCCACCCTTGCCTGGGGCGGCGGCGCTCAAGATGGTGAAACATCTCATTGACTGGTTGACTCACTGGGTGTTGGAGGACGTGTGGCGGGTGCAACACCCAGGGGATCGGGATTGCATATTTTGTTCGGGACTGCACCAACTCCACACAAGAATAGACTGCATACCATGCACAGGTTCTATTACCCATGAAATTGTAGGCTCCGACTATCTGGGCCGTACCCTGTCTGACCACAACCAGCTACTTACTTCTTGGCAGAGTGAGGGGGGGATGAGCACATACTCTGTCATGGCGGCTGCAGCCAAGGGCTCTGGAGGACCCGGTATACAGGGAAGGGCTCAGGTCATACCTCTCAGAGCATATCAGTATTAACAGAGGCTCCACCGCATCACGTTGTGTAGAATGGGAGACTTTAAAGGTGGTGATGCGTGGTTACTGTTTGGGACAATCAATAGGGGTTAAACATACGCTGGTGTGCAAGGCAAATCAGTTGGAAAAGGAATTACATGACAGGGAGGTGGAGCAGGGACCGGATCCGGCCATGCAGCGTCGACTACGTTGGGCACGAAATTTGTTCCATCAAATGTTGGAGAGATTACACTGCCACGATTACCGTCAGCATATGATGTCCATACAGGAGGAGGAGGGCAAGTCGGGTAGTCGTTTGGCTTGGATAGTGCGTGCAGAGAGAGGGGGCGCCCCGATCACAAGTGTACGGGGGTGGAGGGGAAGCATGTGTATGGCCCGCTTGAAATATCTGACGCATTTAAAACATTCTATACCTCCCTTTATAGTCGGCCTGTAGAGATGCTGCCGCAATCTTTAGAACATCATTTAGGATCCCTCCCACTGGTCACACTACAGCTGGAGGATCGGGATTCGCTAGGAGGACCGCTCTCTCTGAAGGAGGTGAACATCGCTATAACACATCTGGCCGTGGGCAGGACACCAGGTTCTGATGGACTCCCTATGGAGTTCTACAAGACCTACGTAGAAGTGCTGGCCCTTGTATTGGCCGATCTCTACACTGAGGCTTACGATGTGGGGGCTTTGCCGGGAACTATGAGGGAGGCACTGGGGGTCCCCCTGCCTAAGACCAAGTCACAAGAAGTGTCGGTGACCGATTTTAGGCCTTTGTCTATGCTAAACTGCGACTTCAAAGACCTTAGTAAAGCCCTAGCTAATAGACTCCTACCCCATATCACATGCCTCATTCATGCGGACCAGAATGGTTTTATACCTACACGCAACACCTCCCTGAATTTGAGAAGGCTTTTTACACTCCTACACCTCCCACATGGGGAGCGACCTCCCGGGGCCGTACTATTGTCAGTGGACCCTTGAGAAAGCATTTGACTCGCTACGATGGGACTTCCTGAGGGAGGTGATGGCCCAAATGGGGTTGGGCGAGAGCTGGATACGATGGGTCGAACTCTTGTATTGTCTCCCAGTGGCGAGGGTACGAGTGGGAGGGGCGATGTCAGCTTCCTATCCAATATTTCGGGGCACTAGACAGGGCTGTCCCCTTTCGCCTTTTTGTTTGCGCTAACCATTGAGCCGCTGGTGCTGGTGATCCGCCGCAGCGGCGGTATGTTGGCGGCAGGCGGCATGGCATTAAGTGGGATTTACAGCCAATGTCAATACAGTGTATGTAACAGGACCATTGTGGTCCTTTACAATCTGATGGCGCATACAGATCTATCTTAGCCATTGTGGACTCCTGTTCTATATTCCTGTGGGTATGGCCACAATGGTCAGCTGACGCTGGAAGTGCTATTACAAATTTGCAGGGCTTTATCGGTACATATGCAGTTGCAGCATTCCACTCAGACCATTTGTCTCTAGGACATTCAGAATACGCCATGAGGATGATGGGTGTTGAACTCCATTAATCTTCCCCATATCACCCAGAGGATAATTCAGTTGTGGAGAGGGGGAATCAAGACTTGAAGCAATCCTTTACAGCACAAGTATTAGGTACAGGCCATAGTTGGCCTCATCACCTATATGGAGTCCAGAGAGCATTAAATCATCTGCCCAGAAGGTCCTTGGGAGATGGTACCCCTTATGAGGTGTTATTCGGGATACCCATGTATGTCACAGATCTTGATGGCCCTGGAGTGGTGGCAGCAGTCACACAGTTTGGCCTGAATTAACGTGTCTCTGTTTTTTAGGAGCTACAACAATTGCGAGATGGCAATTCATCCGCCTTTACCGCCACTTTGCCAACAACATCTACTCCCTAAAGTTGGGGATCTGGTTCATGAAAAGATTACTGTGAAGAAGAAGTTCAGCCCATCCTACAGAGCGCGGGTTCCAGTCCTGGGAATACACGGTACCAGAACTGTTATCTTACCACAGCTGCCCGGTTCCAAAGGAAACAGATTTGTCTCTATTGACAATGTCAATTTGCACCATGTGGCCGATCCTGCACAGTAGAGCACAAGGTCCTTTGGATAGTAGCCGCTCCCCTCTCACTACCCAACAGGCATACCTCCACAAGCAGCAAACACCATTTCTGCAAGCACCAATTTGTACAATAATGATACAATTGACTCCTTGAGCATAGGGAGGGTGGAGAATGAGCTTCTGCTGATTTCAGTCACCACATCATTGGCAAGACAAGTCTAAGATGTTGAACTATATTACTCCAATTCAACACAGACACATGACATTGTCTACCATTATCTTACTGAACGCTCTGCCTTTGAGCTGGTGGATAAGGTGTTAACACCTTATTTAGCTTCTCATAAAGTTCAGAGACTTGTCCCTTGTGAACGTTTTAGCTGTTCTGATTCCCGATGGGATTGTTTGGAAAAAAGTGCCCTTTGACATATACAGTCCTACCAAGGTCATTCAAATACCATATGTGTTTGAAATATTAATTGTTGTTTCTGATGACTGGGATGTTAAAATTGTAGATTCTATGCTTGCTAAGCTAGACTACTACACTGTTTTTGAAAGTGAAGATGTGTATATGAACACAGTGAATTATGGGGAAATGTTCTGTTACAACCATGGTGGACATTACTTTCTGCACCGAGCTAGTAAATCCAAATCAGTTTTCAATTGCACACGGTGGGAACATTGTTCGACTCCACCTGTAGGGAGCCTCAAAACATATATAGAAAAGTTCGTATATTTCCTTGGGCATGACACTAGGAATGCTGAGTCATGTTTTTTTTTTATTTGCCACCTTTAAGAATGAGAGAAATATTGCTAAATGACACAAAACTGATTTACTCAGACTCCCTTGTTTCCCGACTTGCTGATGAAGGTTATCTGTACAAGAAGAACACCGTTAATGTGAAAAGTGTATGGGGGAACAAAAGACTGGCAGATATGGGGTAGGGAAGCTTTGTTTAGAGCATACCTTATTCCCTTGCAAATGCTATTTCTCAATGAAACAGTTTAACAAACATTGTGCTTAGGGTTAGAAAAAATAAAATAAATTAATGCACCTAGCCTCTCCACACCAGCTAAATTACACAATTGGCAAATATTGTTACATGTCACTGAAGATCAATTAACAGCTTGGGTTCAGAATGGCATCTTTAATTCCTCACTTTCAAGTCCCAGTGGGTGGTTATTGTGGCCAAAAGACACAAATGGGTGCCAGGCACGTTTTATTATTTCCTTTGAGGGTTTCAAAGCAAGCCAGTCAGGCCCTTGCTGTGTCTTGTGGGAAACATTTGGGTATTGTTACTAAATACAGTGTTGGAAAAGTGTGTGGTCAATGGTTTTACGTTCCTCCATCTCAGCAGTTGTAAAACAGCATGTTAGTTTCCTTCCTGAGGAAATAGACTTACAAGATTTCTTGTTAGGACCTAGGCAACAACACTGAAAATGCTTCCTGTATGCCATTTATAATGAGATTTTAAAGCTTTCTCAAATGGAAACTGCTGTACTTTTAAGGCAGATAGATAAGGAAAACCTGGAAAAAGGATTAAGCTGTTGTTTATAATAGCATGAACTCTTTGCCCAACAGAATTTACACCTTAAATAATATTGTGCCATCTGTGATTGGCAACATTCAAAATGACATGTTTGTTTTGCAACATAGACAGAGTCAACTGCGTTCCATCATGCAGTTAGGTTGACATTGCAAGTTTTGAAAAATGGTTGTGTGCCCTGGAAACACATAAACAGGAGCAAATTATTTGCCTCTTTTAATTTATCTAGGGAGTAACAGACAATGGCTAAAAAAGGTGCCAGTACATCATGCTTAACATTAAAAAGATTAAAAGGTTGCCTTTTCCTGTGGCAGAAATTCCCTCGGTAGTATGGTTAAGACATGGAGTTATAAATCCACCCACTTCCACCTTATGTTTCACAAAATGTTTGTAACATTTCGCTGTAGAAAGATATGAGTGACTAGGAGACAATTACATACATGAGGTGTAGGAGTTGCCTTTCGATTTCAAATATCTGAATGGCGAAATAGAGGTCTTTCTTAGTGGAACCAAAGTAAGACTACTGTGAGTCATTCTATGATTTGTAAGCAGTTGTTCCTGCATGGTCTTTGCAATATGAAGGTCGCCAACTTGGCATGCCATCTGAAGGGTACTCCCGTCCCTTTAATTTATCCAGTATTTCAGAAACTTTTAAATGAAAGTTATTTGGTTATGAATGATGAAAGCTGCTGTGGTATGAAGCCTGGAATTTCCCATGTCTTTTTGAGTTTTTCAAATGATAACTGACATTCAGACCAATCCGAAACCTGTGTTTCCGGTATTCCACTGCATTTGGTGCACGTTCGAATGTGCACCAATAGTGTGTCTTGCTGTGCAGCCTGTGCCTCCTGTGGACAAGGATATTTTAATATTCTCAATAAGGGTTCATTCACGTACATGCCACTTGAGACTGAGGTTGATACACGAGTGTGAGAAAGTAGCCTCTTTCTAGCATGGTTACCCCTATTTTTGGCCTGTTTGTCAGTGTTTTTTACTGTGTCACTGGAATCTTGCTAGTCAGAACCCGTGTTCATAGGTTATGGCCTACCTGTCAGTCTGTTTCACTGTTTTGGTCAGTATGCTTAGCTATGTCACTGGAGTCCTGCTAATCAGAACTCCAGTGCTTATGCTCTCTCTTATTCCAAATTTGTACTTACAGACTGGTAACACAGTATTCCACCCCAAATTGGTATACTGGACCCTCCTTATAAGTCCATAGTATATGGTACCTAGGTACCCAGGGCATTGGGGTTCCAGGAGATCCTTCTGGGCTGCAGCATTTCTTTTGCCACCCATAAGGAACTCATACAAACCCTTTTTTAGGACTGCCAATGCAGTCTGAGTTAAATAGTGTAAGCACTTTTTCACAGCCATTTTCACTGCACCAGGTCACTTATCAGTCACCTATATGTCTACCCTTCAGACCCTGAAGGCTAGGTACATAGTACCTGTATGCACTAGCAGAGGTGCCCCCACGTCATCCAGACCCATTTTCCCAGACTTCGTGAGTGCGGGCACGCCATTATAAGTGTGCACTATATATAGGTCAATACCTATATATAGCTTGACAGTGGTAACTCCGAATATGGCCATGTGAGGTGTCTAACAACTGGGAATTGTCGCCCAATAGTGATTCCAGTATTGGTTGCACAATCGCATGCTCCCTGGGGGCTCCAGCATGGCCCCCCCAGTACTGCCGTACCATCCTTTTGAGGATTTCACTGCAACCCCAGCTGCTGCCATCTCACAGACAGGCTTCTTCCCTCCTGTGGTTTGAGCAGTTTAATCCCAAGAAGGCAGAACAATGCATTTCATTTAGGTGAGGGGTGTTACACCCTCTCCTTTTGGAAATAGGTGTTACAGGCATGGGAGGGGTATCCTCCCAGAGCCTCTAGAAATGCTTTGAAGGGCAAAGATGGTGCCCTCTTTGCATAATCCAGTCTACACCAGTTCAGGGACCCCCCCACTCCCTGCTCTGGCATGAAACTGGACAAAGGAAAGGGTGACCACTCCCCTGTCCATCACTACCCCAGGAGTGGTGCCCAGAGCTCCTCCAGAGCATCCCTAGGTTCTGCAATCTTGTTTTCACGATGGTCAGGGAACTCTGGGAGCATCTAAGTGGCCAGTGCCAGCAGGTGATGTCAGAGACCCCTCCTGATATGTCTACACCTGGTTAGGTAGTCAATCCCCCTCTGAGGGCTATTTAGGGTCTCTCCAGAGGGTGTTTCCTGAGATTTGGATTGCAAGACTCCAGCAAGAATCCTCTGCAACCTCTGCTTCACCTTCTACCGTCGGATCAACCGCAGAACTGCTCCAGGAACTCTACAACTGCAACAAAGTATCCAAGAAGGCTACTGCAACTCTGTAACTTCAGCTCCTGCAAGCAACTGCAACGTTTTCCAGGCCGTGCACGCTCCAAGGACTGCCTGTCTTCATACTGCACCAGAAGGACCAAAGGAATCTCCTATGGAGTGACGGAGTCAATTCCCTGCTTCAGTAGGCACCTCTCTGCAGTGACAACCAGTACTCTGGGTCCCCTCTCCTGACAACAAGCGTGGATTCTGGAACACAGGTGGTGGACCAAAGTGACCCTGACTGCCCAAAGGTCAAACTGTCCAAATTTGGTGGAGGTAAGGACTTGTTTCCCTGTGCCAGACAGTACCCCTGTGCACCATGTGTTTTGAAGCTCCTAGGGCTTCTGTGCACTTCTCCAAGAAATCATTCATGCACAGTGTAGCCCAGGTCCCCAGCACTCTGTTCTACAATGCTCAGCTCCCTGAGTTGTTCTCCGGCAGCGTGGGGTCCCGTTGTGTAGTGCTGCGATGACAGCGATTTGCAACTCCTTTGTCCCTGTGCCCTGGGACTCCTGAGGGTGCAGCCTGGTCTTCTGAGGGCTCTCTGAAGTGCTGAGAGCCCCCTCTGTCTCCTCAGTTGGAGTTGAGACCTCCAGGTCCCTCCTGAGCCCGGGTAGCGCCATTTCCCTCTTGTGTGAGCCAAGGCTTGTTGGCGGAATCCAATGACAAAAACCAGCCTGCATCCTTCTACTCAACGTGGGACATCTCTTGCTCCAAACAGGAACCGCAGCTGTCTTATTTGGTGCATCTCTGACTTTTTCTTCCTACCGGAAGGTTCCACTTTTGCACCTACATCCGGATTAACAGGGACTCCAGGACTCTTCAGCTGTTCTTGGACTTAATCCCCTCTCTCCGCAGGTCTTCAGGTCCAGGAATTCATTGTTTGTGTCTTGCAGTCTTGTTTGGTTTTTCCATAATTCTTTATCATGACTTCTAGTTTGTTCTGAGGAAATGTGCTGTACTTTACTACTGTTTTCCTGGGCTCTGGGATGGAGTGCTTTACTCACCTTTGGTGTTTTCTTACACTCCCAGTGCCACTCTACACACTACTCTTGCCTAGGTGGGAAACCAACATTCACATTCCACTATTTTTGTATATGGGTTGTGTTCCCCCTAGGTCCATTGTAACCTATGGTGATTTTCACTATTTGCACTATTTTATGACTGTTTATGCACCGGATTTTGGTTACTAGTGTGTATTCAATGTATAATACTTACCTCCTAAGGGAGTATAGCCTCTAAGATATTTTTGGCCTTGTGTCACTAAAATAAAGTACCTTTATTTTTGGTCACACTGAGTATTGTCTTTCTTGTGTGTAAGTACTGTGTGACTACAGTGGTATTGCAAGAGCTTTGCATGTCTTTGTTCAGCCATGGCTGCTCTGCCTCCAGCTACCGCTAGACAGCCTGGCTTCTAGACACTGACTATATTGCACTAATAAAGGATAACTGGACCTGGTATAAGGTGTAAGTACCTTAGGTAGCCACCACAAATCAGGCCAGCCTCTTACAACGAGGCATCTTAAGAGCCACCGCTTGTGGATATCCCAACTCCAACAACATCCAGCACATTAGACAGTGCCGCCTCCGTAGGTCAATCTGCCTTTGAGGTTTGTGCACACTTCTGCTCCATGGATACCTCCGCTAATCCTTTGATCGATCTATCGCCAGTCGAAGTGACGTACTTTCTGGTCTCAATCTCCATTGATGACATCAGAGACCTTTTGCAAGACCATGATTATTGTTCATTTGACCACTGGCTTTTTTAAAATAAATAAAATGTGACACCAAGTTGCCTTTCAATTCGGCCTGTCTGCCAGCCTGTTTTGCTTGTAACTGTTGACATTATGGGGGTCATTACGACCCCGGCGGTTGGCGTTAATGTGACGGTAGTACCCCCAACAGGCTGGTGGTACTTACTACCACAATATGACATTGACAGGTTGGCTGAAGCCAACCCGCCAATGCACCACGCGGACCCCCATGGTGGTAGCAGCCGCCGGGCTGGAGATAACCATCTCCAGCCCGGTGGCCTCCATTGTGCCACCTGCAAGATTATGACCCCGCCTACCACCATGATTTTTGTGGCATTCGTAACGCCACAAAAACCATGGCAGTAGGCCCTATCAGTGGACAGGGAATTCCTTCCCTGTCACTGATAGGAGGTCCCCTACCTTTCCAAACATCCCCGCATCCCTACATCCACGCCCCCCCATTCACACACACACACACACACTGGCAGGCACACACTCATTGACACATACATACACACATGCGTACATCCGCACACACTTCACAGCATACATGCTGACATGCATTCCGATTTGTATACATACACGCACTCACACTTCCATACATTCACACACACAATCAACACTAAACACACACCTGCAATCACGCACACACTCACACATACATGCACACCCCCCCCCACACACACAAAACACCCCCCTCTCCCGTTGGAGAACCGACTTACCTGGATCCAGGGGGTCTTCCGGCAGGAGACCAGACAGGGCGCTGCTACTGACAGCACCGCCCCGCCAGCAGAACACCACCAGGCCATTTTATTTGTCATAATACGGCTGGTGGCGGTCTACTGGAGTGGCGCTGTTGGTGGTAGCAGTGCCACCTTACTGCTATCTGCCAGTATGTCCACAGCTGGATTTCTGCCCTACTTGTGGCGGAAATCCAGCTGTGGTCATAATATGGCAGACGGATGGTAGCCACGGCGACAGTTTGCGGTTTTTACCGCAAATGTCATAATGAGGGCCTATGTCTCTTATGTATGATTTTATATTTGCTTTTAGATTTTTAGTTTAGAGCATTTCTAGATTTTGGTTTTCACACCCTTGTTTTATCAATAGAGGAGGGTGTTGTGGATCCATTTTAGTTACTTGGTTATAGGAGGTTAGCTTAGCTTCAGCTTGCAAGCCTGTGCCATTTCATCTAGATAGAATTTGTATTCATTTTGGCAACACTTGCAGTTCTTATTCTATAAGAAATGTTTTATTTTGTAATCAGTTGCCTTTCGGTGAAAGCGTCATTATCAGTAATGCATATATTGAATTGTCATCATGTCCCTTTGCTTCACGCTAGACAAGAACAGAATGTGAACATGTCAGGCATTTTGTTATGATATTGCCGATTCAAGTTTGTGCAAACAATGTACTGCTTAGGTACATACCGACGTCAGGGTGTCTGCATGGACAGTAAAATGGGCCTTATAAAAACACTCTGTAAGAATAAGGTCATTAGAGGGGGTTCCACCCAGGAGAGTCCATCCATTCTACATGTCACTTTGCACCAGACTGGCGGCGACCTTATTTTAAGGTAACAGGGGTTGAGAGACCTCTCACGGACATGGCGTGGGCAGATTAGGTTAATCATACCTTGCTCTCTATAGGGTAGGCAAAGCACTTTAGGGAGGAATTTGTATATCCATACTTATTGCAAAATGTTTGGATTGCTCATCTTCACATTGCTTATTTATCACAATCCTGATTTTTTTCTATTGTCATTATCCTAAACATTGCAGCTCATGTATTTTATCGTAGATTACAGCCTTTTCAATAAATATATTGACAACTGTTCTGCATCTTCTTTCTTGCCTCTGTGTGTATAAGATACTCATTTTTATTAAAAGAAAAGGAGAAGACTTGTTCCACCATGATTTTCATCGAGAGAATATCAGAGTACATGCGCTAGGCTGCCAGAAATCACCTTTACTGTTTGTGCTTTGATGAGGTGCTGCTAGAAAGCCAGAGTTGTGTTGATCTTTTCCCCCCACGGTGGTCGGTGATTGATTTCTCACTCTTGGGCTGCCAGCTTCTCCTTTCAGGGTCCCAGGAACTGGATGGGCACCACTTGGCAGAGTAGGAGTCTCAGCAGAGGCTCCAGGTGCTGGCAGAGAGAAGTCTTTGCTGTCCCTGAGACTTCAAACAACAGGAGGCAAGCTCTAAATCAAGCCCTTGGAGAGTTCTTCACAAGAAGGAAGGCACACACAGTCCAGTCTTTGTCCTCTACCACAGGCAGAAGCAGCAACTAGAGGATAGCTCCACAAAGCACAGTCACAGGCAAGGCAGCTCTTATTCTTTCAGCTCTTCTGCAGGCAGAGGTTCCTCTTGGTTTCCAGAAGTGTTCTAAATATCAGCTTCCAAAGGGAATCTACACTTTAATCATATTTAAAGGTAGCCCCCATGTTAACCCATGAGAGGGACAGGCCCTGCAACAGTGAAAAACAAATTTAGCAGTATTTTACTGTCAGGAAATATACAACACATTACTATGGGGGTCATTCTGACCCTGGCGGTAATTACCGCCATGGCGGAGGTCGGCGGTAGCACCGCCAACAGGCTGGCGGTGCTCCGCCGGGCATTCTGACCGCGGCGGTACAGCCGCGGCCAGAAGCGGAAAGCCGGCGGTGTACCGCCGACTTTCCGCTGCCCATGGGAATCCGCCATGGCGGCGCAGCCTGCTGCGCCGCCATGGGGATTCTGACAGCCCATACCGCCATCCTGTTCCTGGCGGTTCACCCGCCAGCAACAGGATGGCGGTATGGGGTGTCGTGGGGCCCCTGGGGGCCCCTGCAGTGCCCATGCCATTGGCATGGGCACTGCAGGGGCCCCCGTAAGAGGGCCCCACAAAGAATTTCAGTGTCTGCTTTGCAGACACTGAAATTCGCGACGGGTGCAACTGCACCCGTCGCACCTTCCCACTCCGCCGGCTCCATTCTGAGCCAGCTTCCTCGTGGGAAGGGTGTTTCCCGCTGGGCTAGCGGGCGGACTTTCGGCGGTCGCCCGCCAGCCCAGTGGGAAAGCCAGAATGACCGCCGCGGTCTTTTGACCGCGGAGCGGTCTTTCGGCGGGAACCGCTTGGCGGGCGGCGAACGACGTCCGCCGCAGTCAGAATCACCCCCTATATGTCCTACCTTAACCGTACACTGCACCCTGCCCTTAGGGCTACCTAGGGCCTACCTTAGGGGTGACTTACATGTAAGAAAAGGGAAGTGGGTACACTTGCCAAGTCGATTTTACAGTTTAAATAAAACTGCACACACAGACACTGCAGTGGCAGGTCTGAGCCATGTTTACAGAGCTACTAATGTGGGTGGCACAACCAGTGCTGCAGGCCCATTAGTAGCATTTTATTTGCAGGTCCTGGGCACCTCTAGTGCACTGTACTAGGGACTTACTAGAAAATCAAATATACCAATCATGGATGAACCAATTACATACATATTTTGTATAGAAGCACTTGGCTTTAGCACTGGTTAGCAGTGGTAAAGTGCCCAGAGTAACAAAAACTGCAAAAACAGAGTCCAGCACACATCAACAACCTGGGAAAGAGGCAAAATGTTAAGGGAGACCACGCCAAGGATAGAAAATGTAACAGTCACCTAACATGAATGCACCATTCCTCAGCCTTTCTCTAAAAATGCTAAGGTGGACAATGTATCATACAAGCAGATCTTCAGCTAATGTAAATGCAGTTTGGGCAACAAATAAGAGACTAATCTGCCATGTTTCAAACCAATCTTGGTCACACTCAGTAGATTTTTCTTGGCACACAAGCAGTACATATTGATCAAACTGGAGAGAGAAGAAATGGGACACTTATGCTCCTTCCTAGGACTGGTGCACTGTGTGCAGCCCAGCGCCAACACAGGCACCCTTGCACCATGCTGCAAGAGTTCCTGCATTACGAGCAAGAGTGTCACGATTGTTTTTGTGTAGGAATGAACACCTACACAGAAACAACCCTCAGAGGCAAATTTAAAAGGGAAGTTCCAAGGAAAAACAAAGATATTTTGCCCTGTTACGTGTGGGAGGAACAATCCTAGATTTGCTGACCTTTGTAAATCTAGGATTGTGTCAAACTCCACAGGTGTACGCATGGCAACAACCATGCTCCACCTATGGAATGCCTCACTGACACAAGGTAATACAAGGCAGCTTTAATTTTTTTTGCAAAGCCACATAGGGCACCGCAAATCGGCCTTTGCATGGCTTTGAAAATCTCTACTAACATTTTGAGTTGTGGTTGTGTCAAAAAGTGATGCAGCCACAACGCAAAATGTAAGCAAATCTGCCCCTAGGGCTATTTAACTATAGGGGATTTTATTGGAAGCAAAACTAGTCCTGAATATATGGAAATAAATGGTAGCAATTATCACACTTGTTGTGCATTTGACAAAATGAAGAACATGCATTTTATTAAGAAAGATAACATACATTGTTTATATTTCTCCTACCTACAAAATACGCCCTGCTCAACATTAGTACCTAAAAGTCTCCTATTGTCAGAAGTGGAATAAAGCAATTTCATATATAATGCCAAGAGGAAGCAATGCTCAACT
Organism: Pleurodeles waltl; assembly: GCF_031143425.1. Classification (NCBI taxonomy): domain Eukaryota; kingdom Metazoa; phylum Chordata; class Amphibia; order Caudata; family Salamandridae; genus Pleurodeles; species Pleurodeles waltl. The sequence continues at coordinate 1,132,532,548 of NC_090448.1, forward strand.
AGCAATGCCCACTGAGGGGGTTTGTTTAAAATCAAATATTGAATGATGCCTGTCAAAACCAAAGGAGGCTGTAAACCAAACTATTTTACCCTTCAGAGGAACCACCATGATGGCAGTTCCTCAGAAAGTACAGAGATCACCAAAAGACCAGGGTGATCTCTAAATTTGGCAGGTAGTAGTTAGGGTGGCATATGTAAGTCCTCTACCACCATGACTGAAGAAATATAACCTTCAAAACTCAAAATTGGGCCCTACGTTATGTAGAAATAGAATTTTGAAAGTTTTCATGCGAAGAAAACAGCATTGTTGTGATGCCCAGCCCTCCCCCATTTCCTATCACTTTTTCCTGGTTTTAGAAATCTTTGCGCTATTCCTCTGTTCAATTGTAGCACAGCACGTTTCCCCCTGTACTATGCACTGCTTTCATCTAATTGGTTTACATAACTTTATTTTGTAATTGACTAAAATTCAAGTCATTGTGTATAACACACAAGGGATGGTGCAGAAAAAGCCTGATTTGCCATGACAACTAGGAATTTAAGATTATCCAGTCCATAACATTTAGGTGGTCATTACAACCCTGGCGGTCGGTGTTAAAGCAGCGGTAAAACCACCAACAGGCAGGCGGTAAAAAAAATTGAATCACAACCGTGGCGGAAACCGCCAACATAGACAGCCACTTTAACATTCCGACCGCCACAACGGTACAAACAAACACTGTGGCGGTAACTGCCAACAGACAGGCGGAAGACAATGTACCACCCACAGTATTACAACAGTCCAATCCGCCACCTTTTCCTGGGCGGATTCACCGCAAACAAAAACATGGTGGAAACAGGACTTGGAAGGGAAAACACTCACCTCTACACACCCCACAAGGAACCAGGATACCATGGAACCAGAACTCCAGATACTCCCTGCCTTTGTCTTCCTGCTCCTCTACCAGGAGCACGAACGCCGACGGTGAAGACCACAGTGGGTAGTGCACCTACGACACGGGAGGGGGGAGGGAAAAAAGAGTGACACACACATGCAACACCGCCACCCCCACCCTCACTCACGACAACACACACACTAATACATCATGATACATTACAGTTACACCCCCCAACCACCCCGGAAGAATGCAAAGACAAAAGGAAATGATTTGAACGTTTGTAATCTATTAAAATCCAGTACTCAAAAATATATATATACACCATAAACAAATATATACACCAAGAATACAAGTCCAAGGTATTCCACCATTAAAGTCCGTGGACCACTGGGCCCAAAATGCATGGGCGAGGCCCACACAAGATACCCGATCAAACCGGAGAGAACACTGCTGGGGCATCAGATAGAAATACATCAGGCACCTCAGGGGAAGGGAAAGGGGGGCACCTCAGCCAGATGAGTGCACAATGCCAGATCCACGAGGGGGCTCCATGCCCATTGATGTATCCTGGGGAGTGCAAAGCCACAGTCTCACAAGTCTCTCAAGTGGGTGCTTTGCCCACTGATTTATCCTGGGGAGTGCAAAGCCACAGTTTCACAAGTCTCTCAAGTGGGTGGTTTGCCCACTGCTTTATCCTGGGGAGTGCAAAGCCACAGTCTCTCAAGTCTCTCAAGTGGGTGGTTTGCCCACTGCTTTATCCTGTGGAGTGCAAAGCCACAGTCTCACAAGTCTCCCAAGTGGATGGTTTGCCCACTGCTTTATCCTGGGGAGTGCAAAGCCACAGTCTCACAGGTCTCTCAAGTGGGTGGTTTGCCCACTGCTTTATCCTGGGGAGTGCAAAGCCACAGTCTCACAAGTCTCTCAAGTGGGTGGTTTGCCTTTCCTTTCTCCTGGGGATTGCAAAGCCACAGTCTCACAAGTGGATAACCGTCTTCACTGATTCTGGAGGGGGCATGGTGTCCAGAGTGCTTCATCCTGCCACGGACTGTGGTAGTAGATGGGATACTCCACTGGTTCTGGAGGGGGCTTGGTGCCCAGAGTGCTTCATCCTGCTCGTGGCAGCCCCGGTAGCGTCGGAGCTTTTGGTGCTCATTGGTCTGCGGTGCTGGTGGCGGCGGGGTCCTTGGCAGCGGTGCTGGTGGCAGTAGTGTCCTTGCCAGTGGTGCTTGTGGCGGCGGTGTCCTTGGCAGCGGTGCTGGTGGTGGCGGCGGTGTCCTTGGCAGCGGTGCTTGTGGCGGCAGTGTCCTTGGCAGCAGTGCTGGTGGCGGCGGTGTCCTTGGCAGCGGTGCTTGTGGCAGCGGTGTCCTTGGCAGTGGTGCTGGTGGCGGTTTTGTCCGCCGTGCAGGTTTTCGGTGACTTATCTGTCTTTCTGTGCCCCTTCCCCACCTTGGATGGTGGCACAGCTCTCTTCCCACTCCCAACTGTACTCCTGGGAGAGGCTTTGGTGGTAGATGTTTTGCCTTTCTCCCGCCGGGCACTGGCCACCTTTTAATGCTTTTGAGGTGGGGGACTGTCCGTGGTCTGGCTCCTTGGCACACTGGCTGCCCTGCTGCTTGGCGCACTCCAGAACCCGGTTACTGCTGGCACCACTGTTCCCGCTAATGTTGTGGCTGAGGTGCTGGGTTGGGACCTGGAAAGGCGGGCCCTAAGGGACTGAAGGGGTGGGGGAGGTGAGGGGAAGAGGTCAAGGTTGGACAGGAAAAGTTTTTGGGACACACTTAGACAAGTAGATGGAGGGGGTTTGGGAGTGGAGGAAGAGGTAGTGGTTGTAGGAGGTGTATGTTTACTGACTTTGGGTGAAGGTGCATGGGCTGGAGTCTGTTGTGAGGTGGATGCCTGTTGGGTGGGTGTGTGGCTGTGTTTGTGTACCTTGGGAGGTGGGCTCACAGACACACTGGGAAAGGACACAGGGGATGTGTGAATGGTAGTGGGGGTGGTGAGTGCAAGTGAGCGGGGTGTGTTATGGATGTGCTGGTGATGGATGTAGTGGATGAAGATGTAGTGCGTGCAGGTGTGAGTGGAGACGAGACAGGGAGAGAGGAGGGAGACATGGAGGAGGGGGACACAGTGGAGGCAGTGGATGTTGGTATGTGTACATGGGTATAATGCTTGTGTGAGTGCCTGTGGGATGTGTGGTGCTTATGTTTGCCAGAGCTTCCCTTGTGTGTTGAGGTGTGTGCATGCTGGTCTGATGGTGTGCTTGGGATAGGCTGAGGTACAAGGGTTTGGGTCTGGGTAGAGGAAGTTGGAGAGGGGAGGCTGGACACAGGGACAATGGCTGCCATTAGTGCTGAGACCAGAGTCTGAAATGCTCGCTGTTGGGCTGCCTGACCAGAATGAATGCCCTCCAGGTATGCATTGGTCTGTTGCAACTGCCTCTCTACACCCTGGATGGCATTCAAAATGGTATACTGCCCAACAGTGAGGGACCTGAGGAGGTCAATGGCCTCCTCACTGACGGCAGCAGGGTTGACTGGGGCAGGGGCTGAGGTACCTAGGGCGAAGGAGATGCCCACCCTCCTGGGTGAGAGGCCACGGGGCACACGCTGAGGGGTTGCTGGGAGGGCGGTGCTGGTAGGAGGGGTACCTGTAGATGCGGTGGACACAGAGGGGCCCACCACCGCAAGGGAGCTCCCATCAGAGGGGGAGTCCGTGTCGCTGGTCTAAGCTCCTGTCTCTGCCGTGGAGCTCCCCTCGCCCTCCGTCCCACTGGTGGCTTCAGTCTCTGTTGTCTTGCCCTCCAGGGCCATGTGGGATGCAGCTCCCTCCTGCTCTGGTGCCACCGCTCCTCAGCCTGATGATGCTAATGCACACAAGAACAGGGAGACCACAAAAAGGGGGGGGGAGACAGAAGAAAGACATGTTGAATGCATGCAATACCGCTACCGTTGGTGGACACTACAGACACAGAAGCCCCCTGCACTACGCCATGCACTTTGAGTTCCCTAATTAATCACAGGGACATGGGTTACAAGGCCTATGACAGATTGCTGCACACATGGAAGTCACAGGAGCTTGACTAGGTGTAGTTGGCTCTGAACACAGGTGGGGTGACACATGGCCTGCCTTACGATGGGACCTTGCCTACTAAACTCGCCCTGGCCTAGGGGAACTCACAGCCCACCTCCCCCACCCAGACACCTCCACTGCGCACAGAATCAGCTGAAAGAGAGTGTACTCACCCCCTTGTGGCTGCCGTGATGCCCTCAAGTGCCCATCAAACTCCGGATACGCCACCAACAGGATCCGGAACAATCGGGGGGGTTCATGGTGCGACGGGCACCCTTCCCACGTTGGGAGGCCATCCCCAGCTGGGCCTCCGCCGTCTTCTTGCTCCAGCGGCGAATGTCCTCCCATCTTTTACGGCAGTGGGTGCTCCATCTGTGGTGGACCCCCTGGGCCCGGACTTCCTTGGCGATGGCACGCCAAATATCCTTCTTCTGGTGGGCACTGACCAACAGGAATAGTACAGGGGAAAAGGAGATGATATAACCGTCCGCACTGTCACAGTCATTGGCCCGCATCCCTACCCTTGCCATGACGCACATGCACTCACCGTCGTTTCATGCACGCCTCGCCCCCCCATCTTCCATCCACACCACTCCACACAGGCATTGCCCATCTGGCATGCTCACAGTGTACTTACCTGTTTGTCTGGAGGACGGTAGAGTAGCGTGTACTGGGGAGGACCCCATCCACTAGGTTCTCCAACTCCTCCGTGCTGAAGGCAGGGGCCCTTTCCCCGGACACATGAGCCATTGTCTCTTCCAGACTGAGGTCACAGCAGAACTTGCAGTGTAGGTCCTCTCCTGTCGAAGATCAGGTATCAAGTGATTGAACAGAGAGAAAATGGCGGTCACGTCCGCTGCAGCGCCTACCGTCACCGCCAGCTTACATCGTCATTGGCTCCTTGGACCCATAGGGTCCAATGTTAACCAATGCAGGATTGCGCCGCGGTCTTCGACCGCCTACTGCGACGGTGTACAACGCCAGCACAGTTAACTCATAATCCCCTTGTCCCACATTACAGGTCAGGCAGACGCCATTTCAGGGGGCCAGATGGCATTAATTTTAAATGCGTCACACATATGTAGGCCTTGCATACACACTAATACAGTCACATAACGGTTTAAAAAAAAGTGAGGAATAAAGTTGTGTTAACGTACCTCTGCTCGCTGTACTCCTCCATAGAGCACGTCCGCTGGGGGAGATGAGGAGGTGGCGGCATCCTCCGGCATACAGACCACTGGTGGACCTGTCGACAATGGAGGAGCGACATGTAATTGTCACCTACAGACTTGATTGTGCCACAATCCTGGAACTGTGTGCCCAGTTGGAGCCAGACCTGACGTCAGCTATCCGTCCTCAGGTATCCCCCCTCTAGTGCAGGTGCTGTCAGTACTCCATTTCCTGGCAAGTGGGTCTTTTCAGATGACAGTGGCCATAGCATCAGGGATGTCCCAGCCTATGTTCTCCAACGTGTTGTACAGAGTGTTGTCTGCCCTGCTGAAACACATGCGCAGCTACATCGTTTTCCCTCAGGTGGAGGATTTGCCAACAGTGAAAGGTGACTTCTATGCCCTGGGACATATCCCCAACATCATAGGTGCCATTGATGGGACACATGTGTCCTTGGTCCCCCCCCCAACAGGAGTGAACAGGTGTACAGAAACCGGAAGAGTTACCATTCAATGAATGTGCAGATGGTGTGTTTGGCCGACCAGTACATCTCCCATGTGATCGCCAAGTTTCCTGGCTCAGTGCATGACGCTTACATTTTGAGGAATAGCAGCATCCCTCATGTGATGGGGCAACTCCAGAGGCACTGTGTGTGGCTATTAGTAAGGGCATGGACCCTATACAGTGTGACAAGGTGTCTGGGTCTGGGGATGTCCCTAAGAGTTAGTCTGTGTCCAACAGATTTTCCTCTACATTTGCAGGTGACTCTGGCTACCCCAACCTGTCATGGCTACTGACCCCAGTGAGGAATCCCAGGATAAAGGCAGAGGAACGCTTCAATGAGGCCCATGGGCAAAGCTGGAGGGTTATAGAGAGGACCTTCGGCCTCCTGAAGGCCAGGTTCAGGTACCTCCATCTGACAGGTGGATCCCTATTCTACTCACCAAAGAAGGTGTGCCAGATCATTGTGGCCTGCTGTATGCTTCACAACTTGGCTTTGCGACGACAGGTGCCTTTTCTGCAGAAGGATGGCCCAGATGGAGGTGATGTGGCAGCTGTGAACCCTGTGGACAGTGAAGAAGAGGAAGCAGAAGAATAGGACATCGACAACAGAAACAACGTGATTCACCAATACTTCCAGGGAGACACAGGTAAGAGGACATCACTGCCGGCTACATCTGCCATAATTATTCTACCTCTCATCTGTCTGTCACTTTCACCCAGTGTATGGACCCTGAGTTGTCACTTTCCCCTTCAATTTCACAGATGTGGGTCCCACTGTGTGACATCTGCTTTGTTTCCGCATGGACTAGAGCTATGTGACATAGGTATGTTGACAATATAATGGATATAGCATTTTTACACAGTTATTGCAACTACACATTTTCGAAAGCACAGACTGACCCCAGATTGTTTTGTGCTTTAAGGTTGTTTATTTAAGTGCTAAATATTGGAGGGTGTTGTAAAATGGTCAGGGGTGATGGTGGAGGAATGTCCATGGCAGAGTCCAGTCTATTAGTCTCACGGGTGCATTGTCCAAAGGGGCATGGGAAGTGGAGCTGGGGCAGTTTAAGGCTGGACAGGGTGACAAAGTGCGACAGAAGGATGACAATCAGGGTGGTCTCATTTCTTGGCAGGGGTCTTGGCATTGTTCTCTGTCTTTGTCCTGGATCTCAGGTACCGCTTGCGGGGTGGTTCTCCATCTGCAGGGGGTGGGGTGCTGGTGTCGTGGTCCTATGGCCATTGGTGATGGGTGTCCATGCTTTGGTGTTGCATGCAGGGCTTGGTGTTGGGATGGGTGGGTTGTGATAGTGGGACATATGTGAGTAGTTGTAGAGATGGGGGTGATGGTGGGGGTATGTGATAGCATGCAGGTAGGGTGGGGGATGTAATAGTTAAGATTTGACTTACCAGAGTCCATTCCTCCAGCTACTCCTGCGAGGCCCTCGGGATGCAGTATAGCCAAGACCTGCTCCTGTTGTTAGTTGTGGGGGAGGAGGTGGAGGTCCGCCGCCAGTTCTCTGAACCACGATGTGGTGTCTTGAGACCACGGAACGTACCTTCCCTCATAGGTCGTTCCACCTCTTCCTGATGTCATCCTGTGCTCTTGGGTGCTGCCCCACTGCGTTGACCCTGTCCACGATTCTGCGCCATAGCTCCATCTTCCTTGCTACGGTGGTGTGCTGCACCTGTGATCTGAATAGCTGTGGCTCAACCTGGATGATTTCCTCCACCATGACCCTGAGCTCCTCCTCGGAGAACCTGGGGTGTGTGTGTTGTGATGTGTGGGGTGATGTTTAGGGGTATGTGGTGTTTTGTGCGTGGATGTTGTGTAAGTGATGGTGTTGAGTGCCTGTGGATGCTAGTTTGTAGATGGTGGTGTCTCTCTCTGGCCTTCAGTCGCAATTGTGGTTGTAAGGGTTTGTGGGTGATGTGGGTGTGTGTTTTATACTGTATTGGATGTGTGGGAGTGGTGTGTGTATGTGTATGTGTATCAGGTGTGTGTATTTCTCCAGCATTTAAGAGCCAGTAAAAGCCCAGAGAAATCCATTGTCTGCAATGGAGATCCAAGCATTCCAATGTTCTAATATTACCTATATTTGCCACTGTCTTTCATTCTACAAAAACTGATTTTTTAAATTTCTTGTTCCTGAATAATCAATTTTGGGACTTACAAACCAGTCAAAGGTGTGCGATATTTCCCCATCCCATCAACTCAGCACCAGTGGAAATGAATGAGTTGTACAAGGGTGATAATACTTTTATGCCCTCAATTCTTCAACCTTACCTCACATGACTCGCTTAGTCTCACTTTCTTCCTCTGTATTTCTCCTGCTCCCTACTTTGCAGCCAGGCACCTAAGATCAACCACCCGCAATGGTCTATTGGTCCATCTGGTGAGATGGAAGCATGTTCTGGGGTATCATTACCTTCAACAGTGTTCATTTCTTCTTCCTTCGCCTCTGCACCCACCTTCACTTTTTCCCTGATTACTCTGTTCCACCCCGTTTTCCCCCTCCTGACCTCTCTAAGATGGCTTTCGTTTGGAATCAAATTTAATTTAAAAAAAACAATATAACATAACACTAAATAAGTAAACTTAGCTTTACATTGAAGAACATAATATAGTGTAACTTGTCTTGACATTAGATGATAAGACTTTGCCCAATATAAAGCAGAGCTCAGATCATATCATAGAAGTGAATCTTTCCGAGGTCTGTATTTCATAACTAATAAGGGTGTTTATGGATTTACACACCACTATTTCTGTTTTCCATATGCTATACTAGAATAGTATACCTGTAATTTTGCATTTACAATTTAAACGCTATTTTGTCTCGCCGGTGGGTGTATAATGTTATTTTTGCACTGGTCATTGAGTGGAAATTTCAATTCTGCATCTCTCCAGGCAACGTAAAATAGGTACTCCTCATCAGAAGTTAAGAACTTTTATTGTTAATAAATAAATATTGCTTCTGGCAAAACAGCAAATGTACATGTCAAAGGCTAAACCAGGTCCCAAAATGCAACAAACACCTCTGAAGTCAGTTGGTTTATTTCGGGATCGATATCTTTTTATATTTATGTTTTCTTGCTTTATTCTGCATTTAAAACACGACGTTTCTGTTTTCTGAAGGTATTCCTTGTAATTGTGTTGTATTTAGTTACTCTGAACTATTGTACTTAGCTTGATGTCTGAAATGACATTGGAAATGGTCATCCTGCCTTTGTCGTTCGCTTTCCTAGAAATGCGGGATTCTCGTTCTAAGAATATTAATTTAACCGCAAGAACGGAACACAGCGTCCCGCAGTTGTTTACCAAAGTCTATTCGCACAGCTGTGGTTAAATGAAGAGGCTGAAGTTTAAGCCCCCCAAGACCCCCGGGGGGGTCTTCCACGGGCTTTGGTCGTTCATTAGCACTACTCTTAGATCGCACTCGTGCGGTTTTAAAACTGAACTTAAAAAAATTAAAACAGTATGTTTCTGGTTAAGTGTGCTGTGTTTGTTCAGAAAAATAATCAGATTCCACCAGTGGAATACGCCATTTATGTGGGAAATCATGAAAAGGTAAATGGTAAAAACGTAAGGCGCTCTTTCCTTTGAAGACTGGTTTTTGAAAGCACATGGACGTCCTGGGGATCATAGGTCGTATCTATCCTGGACATTGCAGCTTGGGAACATGGAGTGACACCCACAGAGCTGTGGTGTTTGCAGCATATGCGCTAACTGGCAGAATTGCCACGTTAAAGCGTGTGATGTAGGCAGCGTAAAAACGTGCATGGTGGCCTTGTACACCTGTGCACAGTACCACAATGGAACCATGATAGGTCTGCAGAACTTAAAAAATATAAAGGAAGAAAGGTGGCAATGTAGTCTTAGACTTAACTTTTTGCTCCCCGTAGTTGGAGAAGATAATCTACATTAAAAATGTAAATGAGTTCTAGGGAGTAAGCTTGTGATGTCATTTAGGCATGCACCACATAGCATGCAATCCTCTGTGCAGCTTTGCAGAGGCGCACACAAATAGGCAAGCTAGAGAATAACCACCTGATCGGTTTTAGAGTTGTGCTCAGTGGAAAATAACTCGCTATCCTTGCGCACATTTCTAGTTATTTTTTTAGAATTTCTTATATCTTACAGAAAAAAAACTTGCCACGTTAGATTTTGAAATTGTTGAGAATGTACAGCAAATTTATGATTAGTGATAAAATCGAAATGATAGTTGTATATTTCAGAAAATGTACTCATTGACATTTACCAAGCGGAAATTTAAATTTGCAGATTTCGCTTTTTTAGTGGGAAAATAGGTGTAGGGAAGATATTTTTCCAGGTAGGAAATAGTTTTCCTTCATCTGCCTCTACCCCATAAGAAATAAGTGATGATCTATTTCATTTTTGTGAATACCCATAAACTCAGATGCGTTGGCAGTGGCTGCCTTTTTGATAGCCACCCTCCTTGAAAGCCAAATGCATATTTCTCCCCCTTTCCTAAAAATGCAAAGGTGGACCACTGATCATACTAACAGATTTTGAGCTTTATAAATGCATTTGGGCTATAAAGAATTGCTATTCTGTCATGTTACAAACCAGACTTCGTCACATCCCGTAGATCTTTCTGCCACACAGGCAGTAGAGGTACACCAATCTATCATTTGGAGTAGAGAATGCAGAAGATTAATGAAACAGTAAAACTGTTCCATAATTTACCTATTGAAGGAACTATAATAGAGATAAACGTGCAGGTTAAATGTCCCCTGAACCAGCCAACACACAACATCTGGGCTAGTTAGCGTAGAAGCTTTTATTAGAACTAAAACTAGCATAGAATATATGTTAAGTAACGGTAGCAATTATCAGATTTATTGTGACAATAGACAAAATGAAGAATGTTATGAAAAAAGATAACACACATTATTTATATTTCTTCTTCGTTCTTTTTTTTTCTTTTTCTTAGATTTTTTCTATCTACAAATTGTCTCCTACTCATCATTAGTAGCTAAAAGCCTGCTCTTATCAGAAGTGGACTACAGCAAATGCATACATGATGCCAAGAGGTAGCAATGTTTGGCTACGAAAGCCCACCGCCTTCAGCAAGAAGTGTAAGGCTAGATGTTCCAGGAGCAGTTTCCTCTATGGAGCGAATGAGTATCCTTTCTGCCAGAGAGAGAGCATGGCATCCTATCCGTAGTTATATTGTATAAGGACCATGAGACCGCTAACATATTGTGAGCAGAATATGATGGAAATTCATGCAGCCTTATACACCTGTATTGTTCCAGAACAATGCTATACCTAGGGAGGACATTGTGCCCTACAAAATATAGATTTTATAAGAATATGAACTTCCATAATATCATAACGATAAGTATATATAGATAGGTGTAGGTTTCATATTAATATTTCCACCTATGTCTACTATCAGAATGTATAGGTCTTCAAGGTACGTAGAAGCAAATTTAAGAATAGTAAACCCATACTTACCCATACATACCCTTATGTTTACCTTCACAATGTTGTGATTCTGTATATTATGGATAAACTATTTTTGTGCACACTATTCTGACATACAAATCTAAAAGACTATCGCACATTAGTTAGCTCCATTTATGCCTGTATTACTGTACCAATTGAGCACTTATTAATAGAGTAGCTGCTTCACCCTCAGAATGTTGCTCTTTGATTTGCTTACCTGTGGTTTCATGTTCAGGGATGGCATTCCTTGGGGCTCTGTTCTTGGAGAGTGTCAGTTGTTGAGAGCTTCCTCAGTGTTGCGCGCTCTGGATGTAGGCTCCCATTTTCTTCATGAACAAACTCAAGTTCTTTCTTTGACTCCTGATTGAATCACTACTTTTGCATTTGGCATCATGGAACGTGCACAGCGGGAGTCCACATGTCCATGTTGCTCCCACCTTCTTCTTTCTCACCCTTTGCAATTTTGGTATTGCAGGGAGGTTTGTTGCCCTTGCTGCTGCTTTCCTAGTTCTTCACTTCACTTGGCTGCTAATCTCCTCACCTTGCCTGATGCGGGAGTGTGCTGTATTGTTGTGGGGCCCTCACCATACAGTTTCGGAGAGCCTTAACAGCCTCACGAGTGGTAACTGAGGATCAAGCTGATTCATTGCTCTTGACACATCTCACCTCAATGTCTCCTGGTTGAGCACCTACATCACATGCTACATAACAGAGTGGCCATTTTGAATTCGGTTTATTGCCATGAACATGGATTTGCTTGTTCTCCCTGGATTGGCAACTTTCTTCTCGGTTACTGGAATCTTCAGGTACTGTTGTTATTGTTACTTTGATTTATTTACATTTTATAACGTTTTTGTGCCATTTCTGGGGAACTCTGTTTTCCTCCAACATCATGTCCATTCATCAGTATCCTGTTCAATTGCTCACTTTTTACAGAATCCAGGTAAACCACCTATTTCCTGGAAACAGTAGTACTTACCTTGTTCTTAGAATGTTGTTCTTTGATTTGCTAACCTGTGGTTCCATGTTCATGGCTGGCGTTCCGTGGGGATCAGTTCATGGTCAGTGGCAGTTGCTGAGAGCTTCCTCAGAGTTGCCGACACTGGACGTGGGCTCCAATTTTCTTCACAAATAAACTCAAGTTCTTTCTACAATTCCTGTGTGCATCCCTACCACCACTATCAGTCAGTCTCATTTATCTCATGCAACAAAGGCAGGAAAATAGGTAAAGTTCCTATGACTACTCTATGTCCTAGATTCACTCTAATTTGAGCAAACAGGCAAAAAACAGTGGTTAGTGACTGCCTTCTAAGCATTGTAATTTGCTGAGCAACTCTCAGAACTTTACACAGGATGCTTCTTAACATTATAAGCCAGATCTAAAAAACCCTTAGCGCCACACTGTGCCACATTAGAATTATTTATTTTGCGTTAATGTGACGTTAGGTTGGAAAAAACACCATACCAAATTTGCAAAGTGGTGCAAATCACTCATTGCGCCAATTTGTAAACTCTTGCGCCACATTATGCCTGCGCCAAGCTTAATGTATGCCAGGGGTGTGTTCCGACGCAAGGAGGCCCAGAAAAATGTTGTAGTGGAATCTATGAGATTTCACTGTGCCATTTCTAGTGTCATTTTTAAAGCTTGCCTAAGCAGGTATTAATAGGAGCCTCTCATTGTTTTTAATGGGCCTCCTGTCACTTTGCAGGATTAGTGTCATGTCTGGCACTAATCCTGCAAAGCACCAAACTAGCGTCAAAATTCATGACACTAGTTCCTTTACGAGCACCATAGTGCGCCGCATCATAAATACGGTGCACACATAGTGGCGTTAAGGGGGCGCAATGGGGCGCAAGAGAAGTGGCGCATCATAACATGATGAGCCACTTTTCATAAATTTGCCCCTAGGTATTTTATCAGTGCCTTTTTTAATCTTCTGAAGTTGGGGCCTCCATCTCTTACCCTTTCCCAGTCCGTCTTTGTCTGTTCTTTGTCTGATTTCAATTTAGAAAGTAATCCTGTTCCAGCCAAAAATGGTATGACTAGTCCGGTAAAATTTCCAGCTTCCAGGGGTGTATGCATCCTATTTTCACCAGGTAAAACATCATACATATTCTGCATGGGAAGGTGTGCAAATTGCAGGGTTGCGCACATGACAGCCACTGAAAATATCTGTAATTTGTGTGTAAATCTGCCTTCTGGGGTCTACAACTAGAAATTAGGTACACATTGTGCATGCTCTAATTATAGCATGCTAAACAATCATTGCGGCGCACAGTTTGCAGCCTGATTGCATCCCGCATGCAATCAAGACCTTATTACCAGTGGCTGAGAAGGCCTAAGTATTTATCCTGTTGGCTATTTTATTGATGGTGCTCTGGAGGGTTGTTTCTTCTGTGTTTCCAGCAAAATGCTGCAAAGTCAAAGCACTTCAGCTAATGCCAAATAATATTATTGTGGATTGTAGGTAGGTCAGGCTTTTCATTCTTCATCTAATTTTCCTAAGACTGTTTATGTGGGTGTCAGAAATGTAATAAAAAAGGAATATTTTCTTGTTGGCAGTCAGGTTACCCCCTGTCCAAGCAAGGACCATCTCTCTAGTCAGGGTAAAAGAGAATCAACCTCAGCTAACCCCTGCTTACCCCCTCGGTTGCTTGGCACGAGATGTAGGCTTAACGTCAGAGTTCTAGGCGTAAAGTATTTGTACCAACACACATAGTAACTTAATGAAAACACTTCAAAATGACAAAACACAGTTTTAGAAAAATAGAACATATTTATCTAACCAAAACAAGACCAAACAACAAAAATCCACAATACACAAGTCAAGTTATCACTAAAAATGCAAAAAGAGTCTTCATGTAATTTTAAACACACAGTAACACTGTTAGAGTGAAAATGTACCTTGGGTGCGTCAAAAATAACCATGCAAGGGCGAGTGTGCATCAAAAAGGGCTTGCGATGCATCGATATCACTCACGAGCAAGACCTTGCATCGTTTCTATTTTCGTCGAGTTGGGCGCATCATTTCTTCTCTCTGCAGGAGAGCGATGCGTCGATCTGGTCAGGACTCTTGGGTCTGGGCAGGCCTTGTGTTGTTTTTACACGCCCAGCAGTGTTTGCATCGGAAATCCAGCCGCATGATGATCCGAAAACCATGCAGAGGGGGTTGTGATCTTCCAGCCTCCGTCAGCGATGCTGTGCATCATTTCACTCACTCCGTGCATTGATTCTTCAGTCGCGTTACAAGCGAGTATCGATTTTCAGCCGCAAAGCCGGCAGCGCGTCGATTTCCCAGCCACAGATTGGAGTCACATCGATCTTTTCCCCGCACGGTGTTCTGTGCGTGGATTCCTTCCTCTTAGACAGCCAGCTTCTCCTTTCAGGGTCCCAGGAGCTGGATAGGGCACCACAGGGCAGAGTAGGAGTCTCCCCAGAGAATCCAGGTGCTGGCAGAGAGAAGTCTTTGCTGTCCCTGAGACTTCAAACAACAGGAGGCAAACTCAAAATCAAGCCCTTGGAGATCTTCACAAGATGGAAGGCACACAAAGTCCAGTCTATGGCCTCTTACTCTGGCAGAAGCAGCAACTGCAGGATAGCTCCACAAAGCACAGTCACAGGCAGGGCAGCTCTTCTTCCTCAGCTCTTCAGCTCTTCTCCAGGCAGAGGTTCCTCTTGGTTTCCAGAAGTGTTCTCAAGTCTGTGGTTTTGGGTGCCCTTCTTCTACCCAATTTTCCTATGAAGTAGGCGTACTTCAAAGCAAAGTCTCTCTTGAATGTGAAATCCTGCCTTGCCCAGGCCAGGCCCCAGACACTCACCAGGGGATTGGAGACTGCATTGTGTGAGGACAGGCACAGCCCTTTCAGGTGTAAGTGACCACTCCTTCCCTTCCTCCCCTCCTCTCCCTCCTAGCACAGATGGCTCATCAGGAAATGCAGACTACACCCCAGCTCCCTTTGTGTCATTGTCTAGTGTGAGGTGCAACCTGCCCAACTGTCAAACTGACCCAGACAGGGAATCCAAAAACAGGCAAAGTCACAGAAATTGTATAGGCAAGAAAATGCTCACTTTCTGAAAGTGGCATTTTCAAACACACAATCTCAAAATCAACTTCACTAAAAATGTATTTTTAAATTATGAGCTCAGAGACCCAAAATCCCACATGTCCATCCGCTCCCAAAGGGAATCTACACTTTAATCATATTTAAAAGTAGCCCCCATGTTAACCTATGAGAGGGACGGGGCTTACAACAGTGAAAAGCAAATTTAGTAATATTTCACTGTTAGGACATATAAAACACATTACTATGGCCCTCATTACAACCCTGGCGGTCGTTGAAAAAGCGGCGGTAATACCGCCAACAGGCCGACGGTAAAAGAAATGGGATCACGACCACAGCGGAAACTGCCAACATAGACAGCCACTTTAACACACCGACCACCATGGCGGTAGCAACAAACCCCGTGGAGGTCACTGCCAACAGACAGGCGGAAGACAATGTACCGCCCACCCTATCACAACCTGTCAATCCGCCAGCTTTTCTGGGTCGGTACCAATGCCATCAAAAGCACAGCGAAACAGGACTTGAAGGGGAAACCACTCACCTCTCGACAATCAACAAAGAACCAGAACGCCATGGAGCCCGAGCTGCAGGTCCTTCCGATGATGGTCTACCTCCTCAGACACGATGGATATCAAAGGCGGCGGCGACGACCACGTTGAGTAATGCACCTAGCACACAGGGGAGGGGGGACACACACACACAACACGCAACACCCCCACCCCCACCCCAAACACCATACACACAAACACATGCAACAACAGTACATTTACACCCCGTTACCCCCTGGAAGAACGTAGGACAAAAGGAATGGAGTTCACTCAGTGATATTTTGCAATATGCAGGTATAGTTAACGATTGGAAAAACAGTATATCCAAATATTTACAATATGTACAGAAGGCCGTACACTGTCCTTTTGCAAATGTCCATGGCCCACTGGGCCAAAAATCATGGGCGAAGCCCACATGTGACTCCTGCCTCAAAACGGAGAGAACACTGCAGGGGCATCAGGGGGAAGGGGAAGGTGGGGTCACCTCAGCCAGAAGATGGTACTACGCCACTGCTCCTGGAGGGGGCTACATGTCCACAGCTATGTCCTGGGGAACGCAAAGCCACAATCTCTCAAGTCTCTCAATTGGGTGGTTTGCCTACTGCTTGCTCCTGGGGAGTGCAAGGCCACAGTCTTTCAAGTGGATGGTTTGCCCACTGCTTGGTCCTGGGGAGTGCAAGGCCACAGTCTCTCTAGTGGGTGGTTTGCCCACTGCTTGGTCCTGGGGAGTGCAAAGCCACAGTCTCTCAAGTAGGTGGTTTTCCCACTGCTTGGTCCTGGTGAGTGCAAAGCCACAGTCTCTCAAGTGGGTGGTTTGCCCACTGCTTGGTCCTGGGGAGTGCAAAGCCACAGTCTCTCAAGTGGATGGCTTCTTCACTGGTTCTAGAGGGGGCCTTGTGCCCAGTCTGCTTCATCCTGCCAAGGATAGTGATAGTGGATGCATTTCTCCACTGCTTCTGGAGGGGGCCTTGTGCCCAGTCTGCTTCCTCCTGCCAAGTATAGTGATAGTGGATCCATTTCTCTACTGGTTCTGGAGGGGGCTTTGTGCCCAGTGATGCTGCACGTGGGGTGTGGCAGTTCACATTCCCTCACCTGGGTGTCTGAGGCACGAGATTTGCAGGGAACAGGTAGCATGATACTCCATGGAGGCAGTGCCAAATCCCATACTGCGGTGGCTAACGCTGCAAACTGGTGATAGTGCCAGTGCTGGTGGGGGTGCTTAAAGTGGTGGGGGGAGGCTCCAGGCCGTCTCCTGCAGCCTCAGGTGGCTGGGCATGTGGCGGTGCAGATGGTGGTGCAGGTTGCGGTGCTTGCGGCGGTGCCTGTGGCAGAGATGCTGCCGGTGCTGGCCGTGGTGCAGGTGCTGCTAGTGGTGGAGGGAGACACCAGGCTGTCTCCTGCAGCCTCGGATGGCTGCCCACTGGGGCTGACAGTTGTTGTGGCAGCAGCTGTGCAGGTGGCGTTGCAGGTGGCAGTGCAGGTGACGGTGCAGATGGCGGTGCAGGTGGCGGTGCCTGCGGCGGTGCTTACCGTGGTACAGGTTGCTGGGCTGTCGGTACTGATGGTGGGCAACAGTCCTTCACTTGGAGCCTCTGAGGCCTGAAGTGCCTTGCCTTGGGTTTTCTTTCCCTTCCCCACCTTGGCAGAGGCTGCTGGGACCTAGGCACTGGCAGCTTGAGTTTTGGAGGAGGCCTTGCTGGGTGGGTCGTGCTTTTGGCTGTGCTGCATGCTGGCCCCTTCTTCACCTTGGAAGGTGGCGGAATGGGTTGGTCCTCTGCAGGTGTCGGTGGCACACTGGCTGCCCCAACGGGTGCCCCCTTTGATCCTCTGTGACTTGCAGGTACCACAGCATCCGCCGACTTGGTGGCTGAGGTGCTGGCCTGGGATCTGGACACCCTGGCCCGAGGGAAATGACGGGGGGGGGCGAAGGGAAGAGGTCAATGTTTGCCAGGAAAAGTATTTTAGACACACTGGGATGGGAAGATGGAGAGGGTTTGGGAGTGGAGGAAGAGGGAGTGGTTGTAGGAGGTGTACATCTGCTGAGTTTGGGTGAAGGTGCATGGTCTGGATGCTGTTGTGAGGTGGATGGCTGTCTGTTGGGTGGGTGCTTGCGTTTGTGTACTTTGGGAGGAGGGGTCACAGACACACTGGGAGAGGACACAGGGGGTGTGTCCATGGTTGTGGGGGTGGTGATTGCTCGAGAGGGGTGTGTTGTGATGGGCGTGCCGGTGATGGAGGTAGTGGTTGAAGATGTAGTGCATGCAGGTGTGAGTGTAGACACTACTGGGAGGGAGGTGGACGAGGAGGAGGAGGGGGACATGGTGGAGGCAGTGGATGTTGGTGTGCCTGCATGGACATGGTGCTTGTGTGAGTGCCTGTGAGATGAAGTGTGTTGCTTATGTTTGCCTGAGCCACTTTTGTGTGGTGATTTGGGTGCATGCTGGTCTGGACGTGTGCTTGGGACAGGCTGAGGTAGAGGGGGTTGGGTATGGGTTGGGTATGGGTAGTGGAAGTTGGAGGGGGAGGCTGGACACAGGGACAATGGCTGCCATCAGTGCTGATGCCAAAGCCTGAAATGCTCTCTGTTGGTCCGCCACGCCAGAGTGAATACCCACCAGGTATGCATTTGTTGGTTGCAAATGCCTCTCGACACCCTGGATGGCATTCAGAATGGTTGACTGCCCAACAGTGAGGGATCTCAGGAGGTCAATAGCCTCCTCACTGAGGGCAGCAGGGCTGACTGTGGCAGGGCCTGAGGTGCCTGGGGCAAAGGAGATGCCCACCTTCCTGGGTGAGCGGGCACAGGAAACACACTGAGGGGCTTCTGGGAGGGCAGTGCTGGTAGGGGGGGTGGCTGCTGTACCTGTTGTTGGGGTGGGCACAGAGGTGTCCGCCATCATCAGGGAGCTTCCATCAGAGGAGGAGTCGCTGTCAGTGGTCTCCCCTCCTGTCCCTGTCGTGGAGCTACCCTCGCCCTCCATCCCACTGGTGCCTTCACCCTCGGTGGTTTCCGCCTCCAGGCCCATGTGGGATGCAGCTCCCTCCGTCGCCGGTGCCACTGCTCCTTCGCCAGATGTTGCCAATGCACACAAGGACAGGGCGACAAAACAAAAAGGGGGGGAGAAACAGAGATTACACTTGGTCAATGCCAGCTACACCACTACCTTTGGGGTACACAACACACAGGGAGCCGCCCTATGCGCTAGTCCATGCCCAACCATTTACTGAGACAGTCACCAGCCCATGGGGTACAATGCCTAACGGCAGCATCTGCACACCTGAAACCCACAGGACCCTGCACAGTAGTAGATGGCCACTTGCACCTTTGGGGTAGGAGTGCGCCAGAGCCTGACAACAAGGGACCTACCCTGCCATGATCGCCCTGGCCTAGGGGCACCCACAGCCCACATCCACCACCCAGCTACCTCCTAAAGCGCGCAAATTCAGCTTTCAGAATCTGTACTCACCCCCTTGTAGCTGCTGTGATGCCCTCAAGCGCCCATCCAACTCTGGATAGGCCACCGCCAGGATGCGGAAAATCAGGGGGGTCATGGTGCGACAGGCACCCCTTCAACATTGGGAGGCCAGTCCCAGCTGGTCCTCCGCCGTTTTCTTGGTCCAGCAGCGCAGGTCCTCCCATTTCTTGCAGCAGTGGATGCTCCGCCTGTGATAGACCCCAGGGTCTGCACCTCCTTGGTGATGGCACACCAAATACCCTTTTTCTGGTGGGCGCTGACCTGGAGGGAAAAGACAGCAGAAAAGGAAATTACTCATCCGTCCGGACCGTCATACTCATTGCCCACCAGTTCCCACCCATGCCCTGACGCACATACACTGACCACCTCTCATGCAGTACTCAGGCCAGGACGCCTCAGCACCCCCAACATGTGGCTTATATCCACACCACTATGAGTATAACGTAGTTTACTCTCCATTAACATAGCAAACATAGGAATGGAAATCTTAAATTCAAATATACAACATACAATATATTTCAATTTAGATATTTATTATAGCTTATTAAACATTCAGTTCGCACATAATATAATCAACATAGAATCAACCAAAAAAATATAATACAACCCCCTACCCTAAATGAAACATACATATATGAAAACATAAATAACATACCAGTAAATACGCAAACATAAACAAATAACACAGAAACAACAAAATCACAAAATAGTATACATACAAATTTAGAACCACCTCATACATGAGAGGATATTTAAACCGCACAATAAAGTTACTCCTTTGATGCTACAATTATGCGTTGTAGTTTGGATTGTATAAAATTCAACATAATAACAGCCAATTTCTAGGTTTTAATTTCCTGATTCAAATTCTCGTGTTACAGGCCTGATGGTAGCCAATCCTGGTCAGGGCTTCAAATTTGCCAATTTCAAACACTTCATGCCAATGTTCAAGACATGCCAATTTACAAGCCGACGCGCGTTTCGGTGAGTGAAGAAAAATATAAATACACCTTCATCAGGACTTTATCATTCAGTATAATTGGCATACGTACATCTTGTAATCTGCCTATCAAAGAAACATCAAAATTATTCATTACAATTCTTTGCATAGGGGGAAGGCTCGAATCATGTCAGATTTGCAACCAGACCAACTCAAGTGACTTAATTAAGAAAAAACACCGATAAAGTGCCCAAGATCAAAATCTATAAACCAATGCCTAATAAAGATAAATAAATCTAAAGATCCAAGGAAAGCACCACTAGTGTCCAGCAAAATACTAGATAAAGTGCAGAAATAGAATCACCTATAGCCTAAAAGTGTTGGATTACCACCGAGAGAATCTAGTCAAGAATAGTAAAAGACTAGTTTGTTTATATTAAAATAAGATAAAATACCTTAGATATGAAAGAACTTAGATATCCCTTACAGGCTGGATCAAACACTCTCCAACTTCAAATTTGTAGTCCAAAATGAAGGACTAACACATGGATATAGCTAAATGAAGCTATGCTTTCTCACTCTAAAAGCAAACATAATGAAATCATTAGCTCGCACAGGGCAGGAAAGTCCACAGGATAGAAAAGAAAAAATCTGCTCATATGTACAATCGCTAACTACAGACTTACCTACAAGTTTACATGGTTTAAAAAATGTAATCCACAGGGGAAACCCACAAGGATACCAAACTGGTAGGGAACAACTTGCTAACTGCAAGAGAACAGGGGGGAGTCATGAGCCAGATAGAAAGGACACAATCCAGACGGTATAAAATAATTCAATCCACAAAGGTTCAGCAAAGCTAGCCTACCAGTATCAGCAGGATCCAGGACATATGACCAGCAGATTTTCCAACAGCCTGAACAATGACTGGCTTAATTTACTAAATTTAAAAAAGAAAGCCCGCAGGACTGAAGCACACGCTGAATTTCTTTTAAAATATCTTAAGGCTGGTACTATCCCAAACGGCCTAAGAATAAGAAACATTCCAGGCCTATTTGTTGAGATCAAACAATTCCTCGAAAAGTGGTAGCTTATTTCTAATAGATGCTCTCATGATCACATGCTGTTGATTATAGAAACAGCCAGAGAAGTAGCTTCTTCTCTGTTTTCTGAGATTCAGGAGCTTGAAAGCAAGCTCAGGCAGGCAGTATCTGTGGAGGAAGCCAAAAGAAAGCTAGAGGAGATAAATATGGATTTGGAATCATTTAATATATATTTGATAAAGAGGAAATCAGACAAATTGAAAAAAGATATCAGGTATTTCACCCGGGAGAGGACATATCCTTATCTTGCTGACCAGTACTACAAACAATCCTCCATACCACAGGAAAGACAGGAGTGGGTTCCTAAGAAAGTGGTGACGTTTTCCGATACTTCTGAATCTGAACGGGAGGGTAGTTCATATCAATTTGATGAATATGGCAATAGACTGAATCATTCGGAACAGTACCAACAGAATCCCCGTTTTTTAGGTCACCGCAGATTCAATCACAGATCAAGATTCAGACAAAATCGGGGAAATCGTCCCCCGAACTCAGAACAATCTCACCACACATTACAAACAAGACGCAATCAGTATTGGAGGGACTGAAGGAGATTCCGATCATTAATCTGAGTCAAATTACTTTGGATGACCATTGCATCAGCTTGTTATCGAAAGGCTTGTCCTTTGTACCGAATTCAGACATAAGTAAATTTGAATTGATGAGAAACCTTCAGGCATTCTTCAGACGAGTGAGACTAAAAAGGTTTTTTTCATCGTCTCCCCCTACTACCACTGTTAGCAGATCAGGACTCAAATTGCCATCTAAGTTTACTCCCCCGTTAGAAGCTTTGGGTCCCGAAATAGCTATATTTGAGAGGACAGTGACTAGTAAAATTAAGAAAATGCTTCTACATGCCCCAAGATCCAGGTACAATCTTAGCAAAGATGAAAGCATGGCCCTAAAAAGTCTTAAAAATACCAGGACTATCACTGTTAAACCATGTGATAAAGGGGGTGGTATAGCTATTCTAGACACCAATTTGTATATGGACAATATGGAAAACATGTTGCAGTGTCCGGTCTTTTATAAATCTATACCAGGCCACCCTGAAATCAAATTGAAGAGATCAATCAAAACTACGAATCTAGAAGCATTAGAAGCGGGCGTTATTTGTAAGAAAGAATTTGATTTTTTTGACTCCAGTCCATACTAGAATCCCGATTATCTATGGTCTACCTAAGATTCACAAGGACGCCAGTAATCCACCTATGCGTCCGATTGTATCCACCATAGGCTCGGCCATTGTCAAAGTACGTTGATACCTTTCTGAAACCGATGGTAGCCCTTTTACCATCTTACATCAGAGACACAGGCAACTTCATTTCTAAGATCGAGGGCCTGCAATATAGACCTGATGGGGAATATCTGGTGACCATGGACCTTGAGTCTTTATATACGAATATACCCCAGCAAGAAGCCATTGATGTTGTAGCACTATATCTAAACAGACGGGGGAGATGATCCAGCATTGAGTTTCATTCTGAAATGTTTGGAAACTGTACTATTTAATAACTACTTTGATTTTAATGGCAAAATGTATCAGCAAATCAAAGGAGTCAGTATGGGTGCTGCCTGTGCACCTAGTGTGGCGAACCTATATGTGGTAGCATTCGAGGACAAGTTCATTTACAACGAAATGGCCCCTTTCTATGAGAATGTGCAGGCCTGGAGTAGATTTATTGATGATGTTTTCTTCATTTGGAAAGGCAGTGAAGACCAACTACTAGAATTTTACAGTTGGCTCAATCTGTGTGACAGCAACCTCAGATTTACGATTAAATACGACCATCATTTGGTTGAATTCCTGGATGTGTATATCAAACACTATCAAGGGCACTTGCTTATGACCCTATACACTAAACCCACGGCTAGGAACACGCTGCTTCACTTTGATAGTTTTCATCCCCGTAACCAGAAGCAGTCTATTCCTTTTTCACAATTCCTGAGACTCAGGAGAAATTGCACCAGCATGGCAGACTTTTTGAAACATGCCACAGATCTTACGTGCAAATTTGAGCAGAGAGGTTATCTGATTAGAACCATCAAAGATTCCTTAAAAAGAGCCAAGTTTTACAACCGGGAGGCCCTGTTTTCAAAACAACGATGCAAGACCAGTGACCGGCTAGCCTGTGTGATTCACCATTCTACCCTGAATAATCAAATCAGGGGTATTATTAACAAAGAATGGCACATTTTGAATTCCAAGACTGAAGCGGATAAACTTGAAAAACCATTGTTCGCTTTCAGGAGGAACAAAAACCTACGGAACCATTTGGTGAAATCAGCTACCAATTTTGTATCTACTTTTGGCCAAAAGTCACTAACAGGATCTAATCCAGTTACGGGCAATTACAAATGTGGCCAATGCCACGCCTGTGACTCAGCCATTGTTGCAAAAGAGTTTACATTCAGTGACAAGACTATCCCATTTATGGACATGACTAATTGTAGATCTAAAAATGTAATTTACTTGATTATTTGCCCCTGCAACCTGGGATGTATAGGTGAGACCTCCAGGGAATTTAGAACTAGGCTATCGGAACATAAATCTGCGATTAGGACACAAAAGATCAACGCCCCCCTAGTTGCTCATTGGTTATCTTTAAACCACAAGGAGGTAGATATCAGGTGGATTATTCTTGAGAAAGTACTGACAAGAAACGATGTGGACCCTGAAAAACAAAGGAAAAAGAAAGAAGTGTTTTGGATTTTTTCTTTAAACACATATGAGAATGGCCTGAACGAAGATCTCCCTTGGAGCAATGCCATCTGAGTACTTATGTACAGGATTGCCTGAGGGGTCAATAATTTTCCAGGTGCCTACCACAGGGTTGCTTTGTGCTCTCCTGTGGTGGCCCTTTATCTTACTTTGAAGTGAATTGTTCACTTTATACGATAAAACCGTTTTCGGTTCCTTCTTATAAAATCTTATGTTATCGATTTGTATTATATACACGATACGTATTGTATTTTACTAACCCATTTTGTGCCTACCCTTGGGACATTGAGTACCATGTACTTTGACGTTCCAAGATGGCGCCCACTGTTTTGGGCGTGCTGGTAAGTGATATCTACTCTTTGGTTTGATTTAGAATTGGCCATTATTTTTTATATTTTTTATTTTTGGTTATTTCCTTTTGCCACTACTATATGGCTATGACTCTACAGTTTGATTGTACCTCTTATTCTCTGTAGATTTTGGCATATTTCATGCTGTTTTGACGGTTCTAAGATGGTGCATGTTTGACCATTTCCTTAGATGGCCACTACGGGCCTGTTTCTATGTTCATCGCATCACCTGTGGTGATTTGGTTTAAATAGGAGGCAGCTGGGGAAGTACGGGTTATTGCTCCTCGAGAGATCATCGTGCTGGTCATATGTCCTGGATCCTGCTGATACTGGTAGGCTAGCTTTGCTGAACCTTTGTGGATTGAATTATTTTATACCGTCTGGATTGTGTCATTTCTATCTGGCTCATGACTCCCCCCTGTTCTCTTGCAGTTAGCAAGTTGTTCCCTACCAGTTTGGTATCCTTGTGGGTTTCCCCTGTGGATTACGTTTTTTAAACCATGTGAACTTGTAGGTAAGTCTGTAGTTAGCGATTGTACATATGAGCAGATTTTTTCTTTTCTATCCTTTGGACTTTCCTGCCCTGTGCAAGCTAATGATTTCATTATGTTTGCTTTTAGAGTGAGAAAGCATAGCTTCATTTAGCTATATCCATGTGTTAGTCCTTCATTTTGGACTACAAATTTGAAGTTGGAGAGTGTTTAATCCAGCCTGTAAGGGATATCTAAGTTCTTTCATATCTAAGGTATTTTATCTTATTTTAATATAAACAAACTAGTCTTTTACTATTCTTGACTAGATTCTCTTGGTGGTAATCCAACACTTTTAGGCTATAGGTGATTCTATTTCTGCACTTTATCTAGTATTTTGCTGGACACTAATGGTGCTTTCCTTGGATCTTTAGATTTATTTATCTTTATTAAGCATTGGTTTTATAGATTTTGATCTTGGGCATTTTATCGGTGTTTTTTCTTAATTAAGTCACTTGAGTTGGTCTGGTTGCAAATCTGACATGATTCGAGCCTTCCCCCTATGCAAAGAATTGTAATGAATAATTTTGATGTTTCTTTGATAGGCAGATTACAAGATGTACGTATGCCAATTATACTGAATCATAAAGTCCTGATGAAGGTGTATTTATATTTTTCTTCACTCACCGAAACGCGCGTCGGCTTATAAATTGGCATGTCTTGAACATTGGCCTGAAGTGTTTGAAATTGGCAAATTTGAAGCCCTGACCAGGATTGGCTACCATCAGGCCTGTAACACGAGAATTTGAATCAGGAAATTATAACCTAGAATTGGCTGTTATTATGTTGAATTTTATACAATCCAAACTACAACGCATAATTGTAGCATCAAAGCAGTAACTTTATTGTGCGGTTTAAATATCCTCTCATGTATGAGGTGGCTGTAAATTTGTATGTATACTATTTTGTGATTTTGTTGGTTCTGTGTTATTTGTTTATTTTTGCGTATTTACTGGTATGTTATTTATGTTTTCATATATGTATGTTTCATTTAGGGTAGGGGGTTTTATTATATTTTTTGGGTTGATTCTATGTTGATTATATTATGTGCGAACTGAATGTTTAATTAGCTATAATAAATATCTAAATTGAAATATATTGTATGTTGTATATTTGAATTTAAGATTTCCATTCCTATGTTTGCTATGTTAATGGAGAGTAAACTACGTTATACTCATAGTATTGCTTCCCTGTGTGTTACTCTCTGTATCTAGCTCAGGGACCCTGTTTAGATATGAGGGTTATATCCACACCACTTCAAACATGCATTGGCCACACATCATGCTCAGTGTACTCACCTGTTTGTCTGGAGGACCGTACAGTAATGTGTACTGGGGTAGGACCCAATCCACCAGTTTCTTTAACTCCTCCACAGTGAAGGAAGGGGCCCTTTCCCCAGACACATGAGCCATTGTCGATTTCAGACACAGGTCACAGCAGCACTTACAGTGTAGGTCCTCTCCTGTTGACTGTCAGGTAGCAAGTGAGTGCATAGTTAGAAAATGGTGGTGACGTCCGCGCGGTGCCTACCGTCACGGCCGGCATACATCGCCATTGGCTCCTGGAACCCATAGGGCCCAATAATGACCAATGCGAATCTGCGCAACGGTCATCGACCGCCTACCGCGACGGCGCACAATACCAGCACACTTACCTCTTTTCCACTTGTCCCTCATCACAAGTCAGGCAGCCACCATTTCAGGGGACACAGGGCATGGTACCTAACTGCGTCACAGCAGACTTTGGCACATCAACTGACTCTCGAATTCACATACTGCTCTGTAAAGTAAATTAATCAACATTAGTGCAATATATGTGGAAATATGACCCTCTGCTCACCATTCTCTTCCATAGGCTACAACCGCTGAGGCAGATTATGAGATGGCAGCATCCACCGGTGTACAGACCCGTGGTGGGCCTATCGACAATGGAGGACAGACACATTATCATCACATACACATTTGATCGTGCCACAATCCAAGAACTATGTGCCCAATTGGGGCCAGACCTGATGTTGGCTATCCACCAGCCCACAGGTATCCCCCCTCTAGTGCAGGTCCTGTCAGTGCTCCGTTTCCTGGCAAGTGGTTCCTTTCAAACTACAGTGCCCATGGCATCAGGGATGTCTCAGCCCATGTTCTCCAACTTGTTGACCAGAGTGTTGTCTGCCCTGCTGAAACACATGCGCAGCTACATCGTGTTCCCCCAGGTGGATGATTTGGCCACACTGAAGGCTGACTTGTATGCCCTGGGACATATCCCCAACATCATTGGTGCCATTGATGGTACGCATGTAGCATTTGTCCCCCGACCCGGAGAAATAAACAGGTTTACAGGAATAGAAAAAGCTATCACTCGATGAATGTGCAGATGGTGTGTTTGGCGGACCAAAACATTTCCCATGTGAATGCCAAATATCCTCGCTCTGTGCATGACACATTCATATTGAGGAATAGCAGCATCCCATTTGTGATGGGCAAACTCCAGAGACACCGGGTGTGGCTAATAGGTGAGCAAAAGGTCCCCACCGAGTATAAGTTGGTGTCTGGGTATGGGATTGCCCCTAAGGGTTAGTGTGTATCTAACAGTTGTCACCCTATATCTGCAGGTGACTCTGGTTACCCTAACCTCTCATGGCTACTGACCCCAGTGAGGAATGCCAGGACAAGGGCAGAGGAATGTTACAATGAGGCACATGGGCATACAAGGAGGATAATTGAGAGAACCTTCGGCCTCCTGAAGGCCAGGTTCCGGTGCCTCCATCTGACAGGTGGCTCCCTGTACTACTCACCCAAGAAGGTGTGCCACATCATTGTTGCATGTTGCATGTTGCACAACCTAGCCTTGAGACACCAGGTGCCTTTTCTGCAGGAGGATGTGCCTGGAGATGGTCTTGTGGCAGCAGTGGAGCCTGTGGACAGTGATGAAGAGGAGGCAGAGGAAGAAGATGTTGACAACAGAACAAACATAATATAGCATTACTTCCAGTGACACACAGGTAAGACACTGTAACTCCACTTAACATTTCAGTAATCTGTTGGACATTGTACATGGCAGCCTCTTACCCTATGTCTATGGCCACTGACTGTTCCCTTTGGATTCTCTATTTTCAGATCTCTGTGCCCCATTCTGGCTCCTGCTATGTGTACTGTTGCCCACCAAAGGTCATCCTGTAGTATGTTTCACTGTACATATACGTTGCAATGCTTCGAGAATGTTGTACTAATACATTTGAGATTCATTACACTGACTCCAGTATGGTACTTGTTTCAAGGGTGTTTATTTATGTGCCAATAAGTATAGGGGTGTGTGCAAGGGGCTGGGGTGATGGTGGAGGAATGTCCACTTAGAGTCCAGTCTCATGGTATCACAGGTGCATTGTCCAAGGGGGCATAGGAAGGGGAGTAATGGCAGTTCAAGGTGGTCTGGGTAACAGAGGGTGACTATCAGGAGAGTCCTATTTCCTGGCGTGGGTCTTGGCAATGTTCTCTGTCTTCTGCCTGGATCGCATGGACTGTTTGCGGGCTGGTTCTCCTTCTGCGGGGGGCTGGGTGCTGGTGGCCTGTTGTTCCTGTGGCGGTGGCTCCTGTCCACTAGCGCCGGTGGAGGTGGAAGGCTGTTCCTCCATTTGGCTAGTGTCAGGCGCCCTTTGTTGTGCCACTGCATCCCTCATGGTCTTGCCCATGTCAGCCAGCACCCCTGCAATGGTGACCAGGTTGGTGTAGATTTTTGTTAGGTCCCCAGGTACTGCCCCTCCTGCAGCCACTGGTTTTCCTGCAACTTGGCCAGTACCTGGCCTGTGGTCTCCTGAGAATAGTGGTATGCTCCCAGGATGTTGGAGAGTGCCTCGTGGAGAGTGGTTTCCCTGGGCCTGTCCTCCCCCTGTCGCACAGCAGTCCTCCCAGCTTCCCTGTTGTCCTGTGCCTCTGCCCCCTGAACCGTGTGCCCACTGCCACTGACCCCAGGTCCCTGATCGCCCTGTGTTTGTGGGGTTGCCTGGGGGGAAACACCTGGAAGAACGACCCCGAAACCACGAAGTCGTGAAAAATGAAAGCGAAACAATGCTTTCGTTTTTTTCCGCAACTTCCTGGTTTTGGTACCTTAACCACGCATGTCTAGGCAGGGTTTAGGTTTAAGGGGTGGGTTGGGGGGTTGGGGTGTTTAGGTTTTAGGGGCGGGGAGGGGACTCGGGTCTTTTTAGTTTTTGCCGTGGGGTGGGGGCCTGGGGGTGATTAGGGTTTATGGGGGAGGGGGAGTCAGGGTTTAGGTTCAAGGGGTGGGGGTGCTGGGGTGGTTTAGGTTTTAGGGGAAGGGGTTTGGTGTTCTGGTAATTTTGGGGGTGGGGGTTGGGGTTGTTGTGAGGATGGGGGGGTTGCTGTAATTTTGGGGGGTGGGGGCTAGGGGGGAAGCATGCAGGATCGGGCATGCTGATTGCTAATGCCTTTACCAGGAATGCGTTTACAACAGTAAAATCGTTGTAAACGCATCGTGGTAAAGGCATTGGTAGTTAGAACGAGGTCGTTGTTCTGACCTCGTTGTTGAGCCACGGGTGCTTGAAGTGCCCGTGGTTCCGACATATAACCACTTTCGTCCCTGTAGTGGTGGACACATTGCTGATTTACGTATCCTGGGGACAGTGGCATGGGCCCACTGGGTGGGTACTGTGCTGGTGTTTCCTGAGGGGGGAGGCTCTGTGGTGGGTTGGGACTGTGGAAGGGGAACCGACTGTCCGGAGGCCCATGATGGGCCAGGTTGGTTATCCTGATACAGGCGTGCAGAGCTGCTGTCGTCACTGTGGGCCTCTTCAGGGGGGGGGACTGGATGTAGCTGCCACCTCCTCTCAGGTGATGTTGAGTAGGGGTCCTGTTGGGATGCAAATGCATTGTTAATGTATCAGCATGTGCCATCTTGTACATGGGTGTGTTTCCCTGTATGATTGTGCTTTCCCTGTTAGCTTGGCCTTGTGTGGTGGTGAATTTGTGGGCTGGCTGAGTCTCCCTACTGGGCATGCTTTGGTGATGGGAGTCCATGCAGGTCTGTGAGTGGTGTCCATGCATTGCTGTTGCATGCAGTGCTTGGTATTGGGATAGGTGGGTTGTGATGGTGGGGTATATGTGAGGTGATGGAGTGATGGGAGTGAGGGTAAGGGTGGGGGTGTGTAATGGCATGCAGGTAGGATGGGGGATGTAGTAGTAAAGATTTGACTTACCAGAGTCCAGTCCTCCTGCTACTCCTGCGAGGCCCTCAGGATGCCTTATTGCCAAGACTTGCTCCTCCCATGTTGTTAGTTGTGGGGGTGGGGGGGTTCACTGCCAGTCCTCTGTACAGCAATCTGGTGTCTTGCAACCATGGAATGCACCTTCCCCATAGGTTGTTCCACCTCTTCCTGATGACATCCCTAGTTCTGGGATGCTGTCCCATGGCATTGACCCTGTCCACTATTCTCTGCCATAGCTCCATCTTCCTTGCAATGGAGGTCTGCTGCACCTCTGATCCGAATAGCTGTGGCTCTACTCGGATAGGACCCTTAGCTCCTCCTCTGAAAACCTGGGGCCTCTTTGGGGTGCCATGGATGTGGTGTGAGTGATATGTGTGAGGATGCGTGGGGTGATGTGTTGTGGTGTATGCTGTGATGTGTGTGAATGGTGTATGGGTGAGGGTGTTCTGTGCCTCTGATTGAGTAGGTGCTCTTTGCTTGTATCTCTCTGCTTGCTATCTTTTTTTTCACTGTCAGGGGTTGTGGGTATTGTGGGTGTGTGTTTTATAGTGTTGTGTGGGTGTGGTGTGTGTATGTGCATCAGGTGTGTGCATTTTGAATTGTCCAATGTGCTGTAGTTTTGTAAGTGTGTGTGTATTTTGAGCGTGGCGGTGTGTACTGCCAATGGTTTACCGCAATTGAAAGACCGACACAGTGATTCGGGGGCCGTGATACTGTGGGTGTATTCCTGTTGGCATAACGGTGTGGGTATTGGTACCGCCACTTTATCACTGACCTTTGGTCTGGCAGACTTGTGTGGGTGTCTGTATTGTGGCGGACTTCTATGTGTGGGTCATAATATCCATGGTGGATTACAGCCGTGGACATGGTATGTTGGTGGCCGCCAGCACGGTGGCAGGCAGCATTTACCGCCAGGGTTGTAATGAGGACTTATATGTCCTACCTTAACCATCCACTGCACCCTGCCCTTGGGGCTACCTAGGGACTACCTTAGGGGAGTCTTACATGTAAGAAAAGGGAAGGTTTAGGCCTGGCAAGTGAGTACACTTGCCAAGTCGAATTTACAGTTAACAGCTGCACACACAGACACTGCAGTGGCAGGTCTGAGACATGATTACAGAGCTACTTATGTGGGTGGCACAAACAGTGCTGCAGGCCCACCAGTAGCATTTGATTGACAGGCCCTGGGCACCTCCAGTGCACTGTACTAGGGACTTACTAGTACATCAAATATGCCAATCATGGATAAGCCAATTACATGCACATTTTGTAAAGGAGCACTTGCACTTTAGCACTGGTTAGCAGTGGTAAAGTGCCCAGAGTAACAAAAACAGCAAAATCAGAGTCAAGCACACATCAACAACCTGGGAAACAGAGTCAAAAAGTTAAGGGAGACCACGCAAAGGATGAAAAGTCTAACATTTCGTCTCTCCGCTAAGTCACAGAGGAGGTGTGGACTCTTCAATCCCCCATGATTCCCCGACCACCATTGCATCATAGAAAAAAGTGATGGACATGGACTCCCAAGGAAAGGGGTCAGGAACAAACATCAAGGTAAAATAAAAACATGATGGAGACAGGTTGCGAGTTCACCTGAAAACAAAAATGAAAAGAAGTGGGAGGAACCAGCTGCCTGTTGCTTTTAAATGTTCCTGTGGAACTATTCCCTTAAAATGACCCCAACCCTGTCTGTAATTTCAAATGCCTTACTGCATGCCGAATTACACTATCTATGTCCATGGGAGATTTTTCGATCAGAAATCAGACGAAAACTTACACCGATAGATTATTTTCGAAGTGTATTAGTAAATAATGGCCAATGCTTGATTATCCTTACTTGTCTGAGGTCCACTCAATAACCTCTTCACTATCGTCTGCAAGAAAAGAAAGGCTATTCTTGCCCAACAGCGGCCATTGTTAGTTAACGAATCCAAAAAAAGCAAATTGACCCTCCTTTTCTGGCAATGACTAACAACTTAATACATGTGGATTCTCCTTGTTGAATAACTTGGCTAAACGAATCGTTTTTCTCACTTCTATAACGTGCACATCTTGTATTTTACAATCATCTACAAGTCAGCATATGTAAATCATGCATTTTTCTCTCGAAGTCATACTCTGATCATTTTTTAACATCAGTAAGTTTTTAGAGGTTGAGAATAAGTGATAGCGAGTGAAACTCAGTGAGAATGTGTCAGTCGGCGTGAGTAAGAATAAGTGATGCTAAGTGGCACGGTGAAACAGAGTGAGTGGGAGTGAGAGTGAATGCAAGTGACTGTGAATCAGTGACAATAAGGGTGACAGAATGTATGAGTTTGTGGGGTTGTGTGTCTGAATGAATGTGAGTGAGTGAAAGTGAGAGAGTGAGTAAATATAAGGAAGTATCAATGTATTATGGTTGTGAATCTGCTGTTGGCCCTTGCATACTTGAAGCGATTCTTGGAATATGGGATACCCAGGGCAAAATGGCTGCGCTGACCTGTTGGAGGTAATTCATGTCATAGCTGGTGGCCGTGACAAAAATGCTGGTGCTCGGACACTAGATGCAATTCTAGACATATGTGACACAAATTGCAAAATAATGGTTGTAGCTTACCCGACATATTTCTTTGCTTACATGCCACCCACTTTAAAATGCTGATGCTGGTGTGTTGGAGGTAATTCTTGACAAATTGGATACCAGTGGCAAATTTCTGGCACAGGAACATTAGAGGTATTTGCTAGCATATGTTTGACCTAAACCTGTTGTTGGGTCTACTCATGGCAAAAATGCTGGCATTCGTATACTAGAGGTAATTCTTGTTATATATGACATAAATGGCAAACTCCTGATGCTGGAATAATGAAAGCATTTCTTAGCATAAGGGCCACTCACTGTGCAATGCTGCCTCTGGCACACTGGAGGTAAGTCTTAGCATATAGAATACCTGAGGCCAAATGCTGGTGTGTGCAGATAAGAGGTTGACATAAAGTGTATCCTTTGCAAATTGCTCTCTCTGCCATTCTGGAGGTAATTCTTGGCACATGGGGTACTCCTGGCAAAATGTTCGGGCTGGCTTACTGAAAGTAATTCTTGGCATAATGGGCTGCTGTGGCAAAAGGTGAGTGTGGCACACTACAGGTAATTCTTAACCTTTGGGACGTCCTAATCAAAGTAATGGCACTGGCATACTGAACATACTTCTTGCCATTAGGGAGATTAACCATGGTTTATGGGCAGGCTGGCAATCAGAGGTAATTTTTTACATACGGGTCACCCATTATATATGGATGGCATTAATGGCAAAATTCTGGCACAGGCATATTGTATTTAATTATTGGAAAAAGCAAGTACTAATGTCATAATGTCATATGGGCGTCACCACAGACACAATTCTGGCCCTTTAAGAATGGAAGTAATTATTGATATATGGGAAACACACCCACTGCTCATTTAAAAAAAAATTGAGTCAACTCCTGGGAAGCATCATGCATGCTTGGAATACCATAAACAAACTTAAATATTTAACAAGTGCCTTTTGTAGAGATGAAATTCGGATGCAGGATATATGAGTTATAGGTTTATTTGGGGAAGAGGAATGTATGTCTCTAGTTCACAGAGATCCCTCCATCTGTCTCTCTTGCATTGTTTACATTCTAGAATCCCCTAACCCCTGTGAGCATGCAGCTAGTAGTCTAAATACCACATCTCCTCTCTTCTATCATTTAAGGAATAAATCACAGTATATGAAAACTATACAATAAGATTAAAACTATTTTACATGCTCTTGAGTTTAGTACTATCAAATCAAATCAGGATTTATAGAGCACAACTACTCACTTGTAAGGGTCCAAGGCACTGAGGGGGGTTTGTCCTCTGAACTTCAGTTAAAGAGCCCTGGTTTAAGGTCCTTCCTGAATTTAGGTAGTGATGGTGACTGCATGAGGTGCAGGGGCAGGGTGTTCCAGCTCTTTGCCACGAGGTAGGCGAAGGATCATCCACTATAACGTGGAGAAAATCTACATATTCAATCCATATTTCAATTCATTACATAATCACCAAATTTGCTGGGTAATGTAACAGATCTCCCAATCCAAGTAGATTTGCAAGCCCTCTCAGCTCTCTGAACATTAACTTCCAACCCAGAAACATCTGTACTAACACCTCCATCAACTATGGTGCTGCTATTTACCACTTAATTCCCCCTTGCAACACGTTAACTATTCATATTGGAGGCACTCTAATCCCATAACCAGTCATGTGATAGGGAAAGGTTTCCCTTCATCTTATCTTGTTCCCAATCCAAAATCTTGTTGCATCTGCTGAAATACCATACATTCTTGGGTATGGCTTTTATGTAGTGAGTGAAGTGAGCAAGCTTAATGCCCTTTAAAGGGAGTGCTTTTCCAGTGTCTTGCACAGCATGCAGCACCAGCTTTGGAAGAAAATGTTCTAACCAGGCATCAGGAAGCACCCACAGCTGCTGGCTGTAATCAATCATATAGAAATATGTGCCAACAGATCTTTAAGTGGGGTGAAAAAAGTGGGGGCGCTCTAAAACGGAACATGTAAAATAAACTTCTGTGATTGCCATAGTGTGCCACTGGGCCTGTATTTTGGTTTCTCTCTGAGATGTTAGGCATCCAGAAATATAACACAACTGACATACACCTAAAACCCGCCAGTAGAATTGATGTTGTCAATGGTTGTTAGCTGTTTAAGATAAATGAGTGACAACAATGATTAGTTATAAATAACTAAGATTGGAAATGCTTCAATTCTCAGACTATGAATTAAATATTATTCAGGCCTATGGAAGGAGTATGACCTTTAGTTATGTGTGCTTTACGTTAGATATGTATGCCCTTTTTCTCTTCACATCTCATCCATCTGCACATTTTAAAACTCCTCTCCTTCCTCTACAGCATCCTCTTTTTCCTCTCCCTTGAACACACATCCTCAAATGTTTCTCATGTTACCACCCCAAACATACACTGCACTCATTCACATTTAAGCACTTTATTTCATGTTGCTTTTGGCTTCCAAATATTTTGACCTCTACACACCCCTTCACACACATTTACACTGAATTAAATTTGGAACTGGAATACATGACCATTGTTCTATGTGCTGTGAAGAAAGACCAACCCACTGGCAGGCACTTTGCTTTGCCTTCAGCCTCAGCACAAGCCCTCTCAATCAAAGCTCCTCATAAACACCTGGCATGAGTCAAAGTATGCACTATGCAAGAGTAATGCAATGCACAGAAACACAGCATGATGAAACAGTTAACTCTCTTGGGGAATTCTACATCAAGTAAACCATGTGAAATAGGAGGAACTAAATGGCTGACACACATTATCCACAATTTAGCATTCATTGTTCGCATTCAATCCATGTTTGTGGCATTAATGTTAAGGGCAGGAAGATAGGACCAGTTTTGATGCCGTACAGCAGATCACTGCCTTTACTGTAAGGATGTATTTCTCCCCTTGAGCCTGACACAGATCTTTGGATCCAATTCGCAAGGGAGCAAGAACCCTGCTTGTCACTTGGAACAGTTTCACGAGGAACAAATACAGCAGCTCCACTTCTAAAGGAGCCAGCAATCTGCAGCCAGGGCCTGGGATGTCACATCGGGGAGGTTAGTGTGACAAGGGGTCTCAGTACAAAACAAAATAACACAAGATTAGCATTATAATGCTTGCAGTTAACAAAGACAAGGCACTAAATCACATGTGCTTGCATCCACTCCTACTGCATGACGAATCAGGACAGGGTGGGATCTATGCCTGTTAATAACAGGCAGCTGCCCTCACACAGGGATGAAAACTCTGACGCCCAAAATCATGATGATAAAAGTGTCACTGGCCTACAGTGGATACTGTCATAGACCACAACGGAAATGAAGGGCTTTAGAGCAGTCAGCCCTACGTCATGCATCACAGTGTAGAAAGTTGATGTACTACCTGTCTTCCACCTCATGCTTCAAAGCGAGGCAGGGCAGGCAGCCTGGGACAGTCAGTCTAGACTTAAATGCATCTATTTGTTTTGAGATACAATTGTATCACTAAGCAAATCAATCTATTTAATACCTTTCACATGAATGTGTATGAATTTCAGAGGGGTGCAGCCCCTCAGCCCTAAAGGGAAACCACCCCTGTTAAGATCTGTGCATATCACAAATCTGGACCCCCACAAGTATTGCATAAATTTCTCTAAGGCTCACAATGCTGCCAGCATCTCTCTCACAATTACCGAAAATTTCTCTTCTGCTGGGGATAAGGACCTAGAAGCACAAACAATTGTGTGTTCCTTTCTGCTCACTGAAATTTGTGTTAAAACTGTCCTTAATCCTTTGTTACTGACAACAGTGGTTACTATTCTATGAGCTCCAATTTCAAACCCCTGCAAATGATTAGTTGTGGATATGTCACTTTTGATATCCTTGAAATCTTTTTGTAGTTCTGCATTCTATTCAAACACTTGTTTGGCTTTCAACATTTGCCGTAGACTGTGAGTTTGTATAGCAAAATTCTTTACAAACTTAGAATAAAACTCTGCTAGGCCAAGGAATGATCTAATGCCATCCTTGGAAGTAGGAGGCAGGGCATTTCTGATGGCTTCTATTGTGTTCTTCTTAGCTGATATTCCATCTTCACCCACTTCATGTCCTAATTAAGGTACAGACTTTAACTAAAACTTGCTTTTGCCCATTTCTGCATTGAGCACTTTGTGAGCTAATTTGTTTTAACACAATATCCAACCTCAAATCATGCTCTTTGTTATCTAGAGCCATCACCAATATGTCGCCCTGAAAATAAGTCACTTCCTTGGTACCTTTGAATAACCTATACATGAGTCTCTGGAAGACTGTAGCAGCCGAAACTAAGCCAAAAGGGATTCTATAACAACCAAAGGGAGTGATGAACGACATCAAGCCCCTACTGGAGGGATGTAACATAATTTGGTGATAAGACAAGGTTAAGACAATGGTAGAAAACAATGTACAACCTTTAGACTGAGCAAGAAGCTTGTCGATTCTAGGTAGGGGGAAAACTGTCCACCACAAAGTTCTTATTCGAATCCCTAAGGTCAACACATAACCTTATATTATGATTAGACTTGTGAGCTACCACCATTGGAGCTAACCACTCTACACTCTCTATTAGTTCAATTATCTCCAAATCATCCAGATGTTCCATAACACTATCCCTGATACTTAACAATATGTTACTTGCCTTATGACTAGTTGGCCTCACCATTTGTTTAAGTACTATTTCACGACAAAATCTTTCCAATGTTCCTACTTTACCGAACAACACAGTAGGAAATCACCTCTTTAGTTCATCTTCCATGGTGATTACAGGTTCACCTAACATCATTACCTGATTCTTTCTGTTAGGATCAAGTGTGATTCCCAGATTGCCTTGGTCGACCCATCCTAATACCAAGGGACCTTAATCAGCTCATTATAACTTTCCTTGGATTTCTTTGCCTTTGAACTCAAATGTGAATTCTCAAAACCTCACCATAGGAATTTCCTCACCAGCGTTGAATAATAGTGTTAAATGAGCCTGAATCTGCCACAATTTGTAATTCAACCCCACTAGTGGTCATGTTTCATACTGGTTTCTTTCTCATGGTACATCCCACACCTAGTGCCACTACGCTTAAGGCACTATCATCGCGTTGTAATTTGCACTCATTCTCAAATTCTTCATCCTCATCTTCCATCACACACTTGACAGAGACCTCTTTGCTTTTTTTTCTACATAGTTTAGCGAAGTGACCTATAATGCCACAGAATGAACATTTAGTTCTGATGGTGGGGCAATTCTTGTCCCTTGTTATATGGCCCTTGTTCCTGCATGTGAAGCATACAGGATGTTTGTCATCATATTCATTCCCCCTAGCATCCTGCATCTTTCCTCCCTCCTTTCTATATTTCCTGTTACTTCTCTTACTATTAGTTACTTTGCAAACTGACTCATGTTCATCTGCACCCTTAAGTGTAGCTGTGGCACATCTTTTTGACAATTCTCCTTTCTTTACAACTGCAATTATTTCATTCAAAGGTACTTCTCCACACACCCATAACCTTTCTTGAATTCTGCTATTATTACAATGCATAACAATTTGGTTTCTTACTAAGTCCTCATGTAGTGTATCAAATTTACATGTGATTGCTATTTTTTTTCTAATGAGCAATATAATCCTCTATAGATTCAGTTTTAAGTTGTTTTCATTTAAATAAATTGAATCTGTCTATAGCTACACAAACTGTAAGTCTACAATAAGCATCTAAGTCCTCAAGAACCTCTTCAAATTCATCAGTTCCGTCATCTATTCTAAACTCTTTAACTTTCTGGGCCTAGGTTATGCAGTTATATTTTTTTCTTCCTCTTACCTGAAAATTATTGTTAATTTTCCTCCTCAATAGCCAAGATGTAATTATGGAAATAATCTCTCCAATCTGATCACTTCATCATAGGTTCTCCCGCTCTTGGAAGACATGGTAAAGGAGGCATCAGCCCATTTTTCAATGTGGCATTTTGAAACGTAACTATTCTTCTTACTTACTGCGAACACTGAGTTGTGCAATACTGCTGAAATATGTCTTATTTATATGCAAGAGTTCTATCCATGAAAAGGAAAACAATCCTTTATTTTTGAAGGGAGCACGCCATTAGACTAATTGTATGATTAAATGATGTTTCAATGTTTTCTAATTAGTGTGTGCATAACGAGTACACTGATATATGGACTTATAGTCAGCGTAACTGGTATGGACAGACATTGAAATGAAACAATATTCAATTCAGGATTCCCATAACAACATGCCCAGAAGCACTAAAATCTAAATTTAGGACGTGTGCTGGTAAAAAAAAAATTACCTTTGATTTCACAACACCCTCAGGATCACATCAAGTCTGAATTAATTGCAGTATCGAAAGGTGTGCGCCTCACTGAAGATGAAGACTGAACACAGATGCACTTATTTTGAATGTTGAAACGGTGTGCGCATCACTGATGCAGTTCTTGTAATTTTAAATGTGTGCGCATCACAGACGCGCTTAATACAATGCCTCTGAGATGTGCATATCACAGGTACACTTACTTTGAATGTTTTAACAGTGCCTCCGCATCACAGATGTGCTTGCGTAGATTAATTTACTTTAAAAATGGCAGCACGTCAAAGTGTTCATCCACGTCATGTCGCTTAAGTACGTTGATGTTAGCCGTGCTGAGGATTCGCTGACTCCAACTTCCGTGTCTGAGGCTAAGGGGTGTGCTCTATGCTTCCAGGCTGATGCCGCGCTGGCTCTAACTTGCGTGTATGATTCCAAAGGATGTGTGCACTGCCATTCAGCTCAAGGATATTTTGGCGAGCTTGCACACTCAGCCTCTCAATCTGTCCTTCCTCATACCTTACTTCAATCGCTCGCACTACTTTCACATACACAGGATGGTACCGCTGACTCACAAGGATTCACACAGAAGACTTCTCAGTTAAAAGTAAAGGTAATTTGTGTTCCTATAAATTACTTGCTTATTTCTGTGGGTCGGTGTCCAGATCCTCCTGTGTGGAAGGGTTCAGGACAAGTCATAGCCAAATTGTAGAGATGAAATCCGGATGCAGGATGTATAAGTTAATTCCCCAACCTCCGTGAGTGTGCAGCCAATATTATTGATACCACACCTTTGCAGAGGCTATGAAGCTTGAGCTAATTTATGTTAAAACTTTACTTTAAAGTTCTGAATTTGACCTAATTTTCAAAAACAATTCCTAGGGGAGAACTCCCTGAAATCTCCTAGAAGAAGTCAGGGTCACTCACTTCATTCCATCATACAAGTTAGGGGTAGGTATTAAATCCACCACTTTCAAAGATCATGAGCAACCACTGCCTGGTGCCTACTGATGAACACCAACTGTAGTTTCTGCATAAGCAACAGTCCACCAAGGTCCATCGCTATATGATGGCAAGTGCTTGCATAAGTGACTGAGTCTATTCTCACATTCTCTGCAAAACTCCAAGTCTATGCTCATTGATATTTAAGAACAGCATGCTAGACAACCTCTTCAAAGCTCACACAACTCATCATTCGTGTTCCCATATAGGACACGTTACAAATAACATTCACTTCAACCATGACAAGGAAATTGATGCAACTTGCCAGGGAATTATGGGGATATGCCAAATTTGCATCATTTGGTGTTTGTGTACTTACACTGAATTCTAAAAAAATCTGCAATATTATATGAAATTAGTATAAAAGTTTAGAGCAAAAAAATGTTCTTGCACTTATTATACATGCAGAGACTTATTTAATGCTAAAACATACAGTCCAATAAACACTAGTGCCACGAGCAACTATTGCTCATGTAAGCTATTTTGCCCATGCCTATTGAAGAACAGTTTTACACAGATTGCAATCAACCTAACTTTCATGTGCCTTTAGCATCGCAAAAGGTAAGGGAGAAATATATTAATACAAATCAGTTCTTAATTTGAGCCAGTGGCTTCCAGTGCTCGACGCTAGCACTTAATTGTAAGCACTGGCGCTTACGACAGCCTGCCACATGGTGGTGCTGTCTGTCTAATTTAGCTATGAGCACAACAACAACTGTTTATTAATTCAATACACATTGTCAATGACTAGTACCTGTCACCCAAGCAGTTTTTACAGCTTTGGTGGCCTGGACTAGTCAGAATTGTCACACTTGTGAGGATGATTGTTAATATTTGTGTTGCTGCTGTCACTGGCAACGCTGGTAGGGGCAATGGATGGTGCAAGCAGCAGTTTCTTCCCAATGAGGGCCCTGGTACCTATTTGTTTTACAAATTAAGCACTCATACAAATACAATATAAAATGTCAATGAAGAAGAACCTACACCACTGCAAAACTACCCTGCAACCCTGCAATTTATTGTATCTTTTCCTGTCCGTGGAATGTTCTCCATTTTGCTATAAGATGGCGAACACTGTAGATTCAGCCAGCTAAAAAAACACAACTTTATTAAAGGTTGTGCGTGTGCACTCGGAAATGCCGAAAACATTATTTGACGCCTGATGAAAACAAATCAGCATTTTAAGCTATAGCAGCTTTGACATTTTGATGCAAATGTATGTTTCAGGCGAGACAGTGAAAATTGAGCTGCTCAGAGTGGAGCCTAAAAATGTTCAAGGCAGTAATAACTGTTACACCGGTGGACAAATTTGACAAGGAGGAGGGTTTGATAGCCCTGTGCAGCCGGGGAATGGATTAAACTCATTTCTCTTTGGGGTGGTAAATAGAGACAGTTCTATATTAATAATCACATGACAATTTTTCTTTTCTATCACAAATGTCAGCCTTAGTGCGAATCGACTCCTGGAGAAGAAAGATGTAAGTTCTAAAACGAGGCAATTGATGATTGAGGCCAGAGAAGAAATATGTGTTTCATTGCGTTTTCAGAGGACATTTCTAGTTAATTCTGTATGGGAATGCAAAAGGAAAAATTCACAAAGGTAAATTCGCTTGTATTATTGCCCATTTTATAACTTTTATATGGTATTGAGGAATTTACAAAGGCACTCCTGGCAGGTGTAAACCCTTTTGCTGGGGTGGATATTTCAGCCACCAGGTGCTGAGATTTCCACAGATGTAAATCCCACTCAAGGGGTCGGCAGTGGGCATTTCAGGGAGAGGTTTGGCTCCAACATTTGAGAACTCCCACAAACATGTAAATAGAAACACCTCTGTCCCCCATTTCCACCCTGGAAAGTGTCTGAAATGTACTCCCACACAGGGCTCTTATCATAACTCACCTTCCATGGCATGAAGGGCAAGGAATTGGGCCTGGGTTGAATATAAATTATGCCGGCGTAATTTGGGTATTTTTGGGAATTTCTGTTAAACTTGCAACACAAAATTCCTGATATTAAACCATCACTTCACGTAAAAGCATGCCACTTACCGTAAACAAATTACAGTGAATGCCCCAATGTCGCAAATGCACCAGGAAAACAGAATGTGAGTGGCTGTTATTCGCTCATTCTTTTTTTCTTTGCACTATTTATCTAACCAGAAATTGACACAAGGGTGCATCTTCTCGCAGTTATAAAACCAATGAAGGATTTGCATAATTTCAAGTAATTTTGCCATAATTCATATAATCAAGCAAACGCAAATTACTGAAGTGTCACACTCTCCTAGAAAGTATTACCCTAGTTTTAGTGAGGATATATGGAATTGCTTTTCTCCATGTGGAAAAATGCTTCTCTCTTAGAGAAAAAAATGTCTGGGTTTGCACAAGGGATCCTGTTGCCCATGTGCAAATATCTCCTACATGGAGAACTTCACACATGAGAAATAAGATCTTGCAGGAAAGTCACCTGATTCTACCTGGATTAAGCCTGAAAATCTGTGCCATTTTAAACAGTTTTCTACACATTCTTCTTTTGGTGACAGGAATAAGTAGGATACAATATGTTAAACTGAGTTCCCCACCAGTAATTTCCCATTTTTGTGCATCTGGCCCTTCATGTAGTAGATTGTCAATTAGAAATCATACAAAGATAAATCACCAAGGTGAAGACATATTCGGCTGCTACACTTTTCATTTAGGAGTAGACAATAATTCATCAAATTGCTTTGTGGTCAAGACATCAAGGCATGTTACTGCCCTCAGCTGAGGGTGTTACCTATTGAGAACTGCCATTCCACAATTACAGGCCTCAAACTCTCCATATATATAGTAAGTCACAATGGCCTTAATAGGCACTATTTTCCTGCTCACCTGCTAGGAAGGACCTCTGGTTTCATCTCCTAATGTGCTGCTGTCCTCCATCCTGCCCCACAAAGGCAGACTCACCTTGAGACCACAGGCTTTAGGACACACTACAGCATCTTTTAGGTTTGGGGATGTAAACTGAAGGTCATAACCCTGGAATCCATCTCGTTGAGTGTACTCTGAACTTTAAAAGTCAATTTTATTGTACCAGAATTTTAATCTGAATTAACTTTGCATTTTGAATAACCAAAATGTACATGCAAAGCCAGTGGAAAGTGCGTAGGGTAAGATAGTGGGGGTCGTTTTGAGTTTGGTGGGTGGAAATGCCTACCCGCCAAACTCATGTGGTCAGGTTGCCACAAGTGTGGCCGCCTTCCCACGGGCCCATTACAAGTTCCCCGATGGGTCAGCGGGGAAAAGCCCACAACATTGATGCTGGCTCATAATGGAGCTGGCAGCAATGTTGCGGTGCGTAGGGTGCAACAGCACCTGTCGCGCGTTTCACTGTTTGCACAGCAGACAGTGAAAAGTGCAACAGGGCGGTCCATGGGGGCCCCTTCACTGCTCATGACAAGTGCATGGGCAGTACTTGTGCCCCCATGGGGCTCCCTGCGCGCCATCACCGCCAGCTTTTACATGGCGATGCACCAGGCATGTCAAAGCTGGCAGAGGGGGCTCATAATCCTATGGCGGTGCTGCATGCAGCGCTGCCTTGGTGGATTAGGACCGCCAATCTTTCCAGTGGAGGGAAACTGGTGGTGTTGGTGGTCCAACGGTGGCCAAACTGCCACAATCATAACGTGGCGGTCTGACCGCCGCCAAAGCGGTAGGCCACTGCTTTGCCGGTGGTCAGACCACCACCGCAGCCTCGGTGGTCTGTAGACCACCAGGGTCATAATGACGGCCTGTGTGTCTCTTAAGCTATTTTACTTAGTCTAGTATAGACCTTTGGATTGTTGTGGGAGAGTGGCTACCTGTTTAGTGACAAACAATCCAATTCAATTGTGCATCTCATGGAAAAAAAATAGAAAGTGGTGGAGCATCTTTCACATGCCCAGAGTGTCATGAAATGAAATGGGAACCCTGCAATCTTGTGCACAAAATGGAAAGCTCTTTGAAGATAAATCAACTGCAGACCGTCCAGTAAGTAGCAATAGTGACATTTCGCACAGCCCTGAAAGACTCTCCCTTAGAACACACGAGATACAAGAAGAGTTCAAAAATAAAGGAAAAAACCATCTAGTAAAATCTTGACAAGATTGCCGTTTAGAGATAGCATCAATGATAACAGAGAAAACTATAACAAGTGGAAGGAAGAAACAGCAGAGGGCATCTCAAAACGAGGATCTAGTAACACAGTGTA
The DNA here is from genome assembly GCF_031143425.1 of Pleurodeles waltl. Classification (NCBI taxonomy): domain Eukaryota; kingdom Metazoa; phylum Chordata; class Amphibia; order Caudata; family Salamandridae; genus Pleurodeles; species Pleurodeles waltl. Next base: position 1,132,576,712 of record NC_090448.1, read on the forward strand.
ATCTGTTTTTCGTATAAGTTATTGCCTTTTGTGTAACACAAAAAAACTGTGGGGGTTGTTTATACAGCAGAGCTGTGACTTGTACATTCATTTTGCTGGCACCATCGTGTCCGAGAATAACAATTTATTGCAGGTGAGTATAGATCAGTACAAATAACAAGGGTAATGTGAATATTCTGGTGTACCACAACACAAGGATCATGCATATTTGGTGAACCTCCCTTGCTACATAGTGCTGGAAGCAGGGCCTATGGATCTATGCGGCAGGGGAGGAACACATCATGTAACTGATAGTTAAATCATTCATTATGATCTGGGTGGGTTGGAATATCAATATAGAAATGAAGCTCTATATGGTGTATTGAAAAGTGCAAATAATGTTGTACTATGTTTCCATTTGCCACATTTTAATATTTGGAATGTAGTGAGCACTTCTCCGGGATTGTCACACTGAGATATGGATGAATTGCACACTTTATTATTCTTAGATCACGGAGATATATAATTGATTTCTGCAAGTGAGAAGATCAGGGCACTTGCCAGTATTCTGACATCTGGTTTTGATCAAAATAGTTACTTAACAGAGGTTGGTTTGATATTTTTGCATAGTTGAAACCTGCAAGACTGTGTTGACACTGAATATGACAAATTAGCTCTTTATGAAGCTGCGCTGTGACTTAACCTACGCCCTTTGGATATGAACATTTGATTTATGTATTTTTCACATTAGTGATGATTTTCATTATGTTCAAGGCCTACTTTCTGAAAACAAAATGAAATCATTTTGTTGATTCTTTGGTTAATGATTCAATGTATTTTAATTATGTTTGGGGGATACATGGATAATATTGAAAGTATGTGAATCTGTTCTGCTTCTTTTAAAGCACTGAGAATGATGTAATTGGATTGACCAGTGGGAATGTGTAGCATTTTGTCAGTGCCTATTGTTCTGTTTCATGTATTTTCTGTGGGAAATGGGGTTTACTTATATTGACAAAGGGTGGCTTCAATTGAAAATGGTCGGAGCAGCTCAGTTCTGTACAAATAAAACTGTTCTTTTGCACACGCTTTCTGGAGTGCCTGCTTTTCTCCTGACATCGGCTGGACTTGGTGAGAAATATATATACACACATTTTGTTTAACATTTGCCCCGGAAAGGTGGTGGTCCACGGGGGTGCAGGGAAGCCACACGCTCCCCCTTGCATACATAGTGAGTATAGCCCTGGGGAGGAGGTTGTTCCCAGGGCTGCAGGTGTTTGAGTGGCCCCCCCACACAAAGAATGGCTATGGCCCCGGGGAGGTGGTGGTACCTGGGGGTGTGGGGGAACCACAAGGCTCCCCACACACAGAATGAGTTTGGTCCTGGAGCGGTAGTGGTCCTCAGGGTTGTGGGGGGCCACGCTGTCCCCCCAGAACAAACAATGACAATGGCCCTGGGGAGGTGGAGCCATGCACCCCCCACACACATAAATATGGCCCTGGGGAGTATGTGTAGGAGGGGGACCCTGTGTTTATATAAACATGCCTCAGACCTAGCCCAGCGGAGGCTTTAGTAAAACAAGCACGGGAACCCACACTTGTTTTTTTTATTTTTTTCTGCAAATTTGTAGTGAATTTGCAGCAATTTGTTTATTAAAAAGTGTTTTTGTTTTTTTTGCCCTGGGGAGTCCCTCTGGGACCCCAGCACCAGAGCTAAGGGTGTCCCTACCTTGCCCTCTTTTTTTTTTTTTCTTTAGTTCTAGTCCCAAGATGGCTGCCAACATTTCCTGGGTGAAGTGATGGCATCCAATCAGAGTTCTGCTTTTCCCTGCACAAGCTTCCTATTATTTGCGATGTTGTCAGGGAGGTTCTGTGGCCCTAGATATACAAATTTGGATTTCCTTTAATTTATCTTAAACTATAGAACATATTTACACCACATAACAAAAGCGTCATCTGAGGACCAAAAGCTACCTTCGTGCCAAATCTGGGGTAATTCCATCCAGCGGTTCGGGCTGCAGGAGTGTCTAAAGAGTCTTTGTGAAATCAACATGGGAAACACAACTTTTTTGACACCTCCACCCCACCCCTTTTCTTGGCCCCGGCTTGACGGATCACCCTGAAAGTTTCTGTGTGCAGTAGAATCACCAGCACACTTTTTGATGGGGAAAACTTCATGAAAATTTGTCAAACGATGCCAAGGATATAGGCAAGTCAAAAAACTCTTTTGCTCTGGAAGCATGGTCCTAGCTATAACTACCTAATGGTGACATCCAATATTACCTACTGATAGTCACCAGTAGGTAAGAATGTTGTTTTGTTTTGCCAATAACTTTGGTGCTGCTTGATGAATCTTCACAAAATCTTCAAGTCTTATACTTCCGTGGATTTGGTTGCTGTAGGAAGTTGGCTCTGTATGTGCTATTTCAAAGTAAGGAATAGCATGCACAGAGTCCAAGGGTTCCCCTTAGAGGTAAAATAGTGGTAAAAAGAGATAATACTAATGCTCTATTTTGTGGTAGTGTGGTCGAGCAGTAGGCTTATCTAAGGAGTAGTGTTAAGCATTTGTTGTACATACACATAGACAATAAATGAGGTACACACACTCAGAGACAAATCCAGCCAATAGGTTTTTATATAGAAAAATATCTTTTCTTAGTTTATTTTAAGAACCACAGGTTCAAATTCTACATGTAATATCTCATTCGAAAGGTATTGCAGGTAAGTACTTTAGGAACTTCAAATCATCAAAATTGCATGTATACTTTTCAAGTTATTCACAAATAGCTGTTTTAAAAGTGGACACAGTGCAATTTTCACAGTTCCTAGGGGAGGTAAGTATTTGTTAGGTTAACCAGGTAAGTAAGACACTTACAGGGCTTAGTTCTTGGTCCAAGGTAGCCCACCGTTGGGGGTTCAGAGCAACCCCAAAGTCACCACACCAGCAGCTCAGGGCCGGTCAGGTGCAGAGTTCAAAGTGGTGCCCAAAACACATAGGCTAGAATGGAGAGAAGGGGGTGCCCCGGTTCCGGTCTGCTTGCAGGTAAGTACCCGCGTCTTCGGAGGGCAGACCAGGGGGGTTTTGTAGGGCACCGGGGGGGACACAAGTCCACACAGAAATTTCACCCTCAGCAGCGCGGGGGCGGCCGGGTGCAGTGTAGAAACAAGCGTCGGGTTTGTAATGGAAGTCAATGGGAGATCTAGGGATCTCTTCAGCGCTGCAGGCAGGCAAGGGGGGGGTTCCTCGGGGAAACCTCCACTTGGTCAAGGGAGAGGGACTCCTGGGGGTCACTCCTCCAGTGAAAGTCCGGTCCTTCAGGTCCTGGGGGCTGCGGGTGCAGGGTCTCTCCCAGGTGTCGGGACTTAGGATTCAAAGAGTCGCGGTCAGGGGAAGCCTCGGGATTCCCTCTGCAGGCGGCGCTGTGGGGGCTCAGGGGGGACAGGTTTTTGTACTCACAGTCTTAGAGTAGTCCTGGGGTCCCTCCTGAGGTGTTGGATCGCCACCAGCCGAGTCGGGGTCGCCGGGTGCAGTGTTGCAAGTCTCACGCTTCTTGCGGGGAGCTTGCAGGGTTCTTTAAAGCTGCTGGAAACAAAGTTGCAGCTTTTCTTGGAGCAGGTCCGCTGTCCTCGGGAGTTTCTTGTCTTTTCGAAGCAGGGGCAGTCCTTAGAGGATGTCGAGGTCGCTGGTCCCTTTGGAAGGCGTCGCTGGAGCAGGATCTTTGGAAGGCAGGAGACAGGCCGGTGAGTTTCTGGAGCCAAGGCAGTTGTCGTCTTCTGGTCTTCCTCTGCAGGGGTTTTCAGCTAGGCAGTCCTTCTTCTTGTAGTTGCAGGAATCTAATTTTCTAGGGTTCAGGGTAGCCCTTAAATACTAAATTTCAGGGCGTGTTTAGGTCTGGGGGGTTAGTAGCCAATGGCTACTAGCCCTGAGGGTGGGTACACCCTCTTTGTGCCTCCTCCCAAGGGGAGGGGGTCACAATCCTAACCCTATTGGGGGAATCCTCCATCTGCAAGATGGAGGATTTCTAAAAGTTAGAGTCACTTCAGCTCAGGACACCTTAGGGGCTGTCCTGACTGGCCAGTGACTCCTCCTTGTTGCTTTCTTTGTTCCCTCCAGCCTTGCCGCCAAAAGTGGGGGCCGTGGCCGGAGGGGGCGGGCAACTCCACTAAGCTGGAGTGCCCTGCTGGGCTGTGACAAAGGGGTGAGCCTTTGAGGCTCACCGCCAGGTGTCACAGCTCCTGCCTGGGGGAGGTGTTAGCATCTCCACCCAGTGCAGGCTTTGTTACTGGCCTCAGAGTGACAAAGGCACTCTCCCCATGGGGCCAGCAACATGTCTCTAGTGTGGCAGGCTGCTGGAACCAGTCAGCCTACACAGATAGTTGGTTAAGTTTCAGGGGGCACCTCTAAGGTGCCCTCTGTGGTGTATTTTACAATAAAATGTACACTGGCATCAGTGTGCATTTATTGTGCTGAGAAGTTTGATACCAAACTTCCCAGTTTTCAGTGTAGCCATTATGGTGCTGTGGAGTTCGTGTAAAACAGACTCCCAGACCATATACTCTTATGGCTACCCTGCACTTACAATGTCTAAGGTTTTGTTTAGACACTGTAGGGGCACAGTGCTCATGCACTGGTACCCTCACCTATGGTATAGTGCACCCTGCCTTAGGGCTGTAAGGCCTGCTAGAGGGGTGTCTTACCTATACTGCATAGGCAGTGAGAGGCTGGCATGGCACCCTGAGGGGAGTGCCATGTCGACTTACTCATTTTGTTCTCACTAGCACACACAGGCTTGTAAGCAGTGTGTCTGTGCTGAGTGAGGGGTCTCTAGGGTGGCATAAGACATGCTGCAGCCCTTAGAGACCTTTCTTGGCATCAGGGCCCTTGGTACTAGAAGTACCAGTTACAAGGGACTTATCTGAATGCCAGGGTGTGCCAATTGTGGATACAATGGTACATTTTAGGTGAAGGAACACTGGTGCTGGGGCCTGGTTAGCAGGGTCCCAGCACACTTCTCAGTCAAGTCAGCATCAGTATCAGGCAAAAAGTGGGGGGTAACTGCAACAGGGAGCCATTTCTTTACACAAGCCCCCCCCCAGCCTACAGGCCAGGAGACTCAGCCCAAGCTGGGAGAGTCTTCCTAGTCTGTCAGGCGAGGAAGAGTAGGAGAAATAGGCTGGTTAGTTGCAGGGCCTACTCTGCCTTACATCCTTCTGTTCAGGTCATTCCCTTTGGGGAACTGACCCACTTCCACAGTGATAGGACCTAGTCTGAATTGCCTCTTGTCTGCCTCTTCAATGTCTCCACCCATTCTTTCTATTTTGGTCTTAGAGGTGTCCACCTCTGCTAACCTTATCTTGGCCAGGGTCACCCCTAGCTTACCCAGAGAGGTTACCCAGAGCTGGAGTAACCCCACCATGACCAATAGGGTCAGGGGGCCTAACTTGCTATTTGGCATGGGGTCAGACCACCATGCTAAGGATATTGCAGCCATAAAGGCTAACACCCAGCAGAGGCCACTGACAGCTGTCAGTGCCCAGAACCACACCTTTAGCTCTTCACCTAAAAGGGAAGGGGCTAAGTTACAGGCTTCTTTGGGTTCAGGTTGCCTGTCTGCTGTATTGGAGTGGGGGGTTACCACATCTTGTAGTAAACACCCTTCTTCCACTCTTTCTTCTGTTAGCTGAGGAGCCACCCACTCAGGTTTAACAGTTGCCTGACTAGCCAGGACTTCTTGTGGGTCAGGTTGGACTTTATCAGGGCCATTTTTGGAGTTCTCCCCTACTGGAGCAGAATCTCCTTGGCTTGCTGTAACCTTGGCTAAAGGTTGTCCACCCTTCCTACTCTGTTTTCTTTTCTTCTTCTTCTGGGGCCTGCTTGCATTTACTGCAGAGGCAGGACTTCCAGAATCCTTGGGAGAGGACTGGCACTGGACCAGTTTCTCTCTTGGGCTCTGACTAACCTCTGGGTAGTCATTTCCAAGGAGACAATCAAGGGGGAGGTCTGTACTGACTACTACCCTTCTCCAGCTAAGAGTGCCACCCACTTCTATGGGCACTAAAGCCACAGGCCTCTTAGTGACCCTGTCTAGGCTAACTCTTACCCTGGCAGTCTCACCTGGGATGTACTGGTTTGAGAGCACCAGCCTGTCATGCACAATAGTGTGACTGGCACAAGTGTCTCTCAGGGCAGTGGTTGGGATTCCATTCACCAGTAGGTGGTGGAAGTGTCTACTTCCCTTTGGAATCTCCAACTCACCTGTTGGGCCCTGTTTCCAGTTGAAGGCTAGGAAGACCTCCTCATCTGAGGAGTCATCTCCCATGGCTACACTGGTTACCCCTGGAATTTTGTTCTGGGGTTTGTTTTTGGGACAAGAAGTGTCCTTGGTGTGGTGCCCAGACTGTTTACAGTTGTGGCACCATGCCTTAGTGGCATCCCAGTTCTTACCCTGGTACCCACCTTTGTTTTGGGTTGTGTCTTGGGGCCCACCCACCTGTTCTGGTTTTTGGGGGCCTACAGAGGACTCTTTTTCTTTGTTTCTAGTGTCACCCACTTTCTCCTGGGGAGTTTTTGTAACCCCTTTCTTTTGGTCACCCCCAGTGGAAGTTTTGGTTACCCTAGTCTTGACCCAGTGGTCTGCCTTCTTTCCCAATTCTTGGGGAGAAATTGGACCTAGGTCTACCAGATACTGATGCAACTTTTCATTGAAGCAGTTACTTAAAATGTGTTCTTTCATAAACAAATTATAAAGCCCAACATAGTCACACACTTCATTTCCAGTTAACCAACCATCCAGTGTTTTTACTGAGTAGTCTACAAAATCAACCCAGGTCTGGCTCGAGGATTTTTGAGCCCCCCTGAATCTAATTCTATACTCCTCAGTGGAGAATCCAAAGCCCTCCATCAGGGTACCCTTCATGAGGTCATAAGATTCTGCATCTTTTCCAGAGAGTGTGAGGAGTCTATCCCTACACTTTCCAGTGAACATTTCCCAAAGGAGAGCACCCCAGTGAGATCTGTTCACTTTTCTGGTTACACAAGCCCTCTCAAAAGCTGTGAACCATTTGGTGATGTCATCACCAGCTTCATATTTTGTTACAATCCCTTTGGGGATTTTTAGGATGTCAGGAGAATCTCTGACCCTATTTAAGTTGCTGCCACCATCGATGGGACCTAGGCCCATCTCTTTTCTTTCCCTTTCTATGGCTAGGAGCTGCTTTTCCAAAGCCAATCTTTTGACCATCCTGGCTAACAGGGGGTCATCTTCACTGAGAGCATCCTCAGTGATTTCAGAAATGCTGGACCCTCCTGTGAGGGAAGCAACATTTCTGACTATCATTTTTGGAGACAGGGCTTGAGAGGCCCTGGTCTCCCTATTTAGGACTGGAAGGGGGGAATTGCCCTCCAAGTCACTAATTTCTTCCTGTGTGAAGTCATCCTCAGAGGGGTTGGCTTTTTCAAACTCTGCCAACAGCTCCTGGAGCTGAATTTTGGTAGGTCTGGAGCCAATGGTTATTTTATTTATATTACAGAGAGACCTTAGCTCCCTCATCTTAAGATGGAGGTAAGGTGTGGTGTCGAGTTCCACCACATTCATCTCTGTATCAGACATTATTTTGCTAAAAGTTGGAAGACTTTTTAAAGAATCTAAAACTGTTTCTAGAATCTAATTTCAAACTTTTAACAAACTTTTAAACTCTAAAAGACAATGCTAAACAGGGACTTAACACACAAGGCCCTAGCAGGACTTTTAAGAATTTAGAAAACTTTCAAATTGCAAAAATGAATTTCTAATGACAATTTTGGAATTTGTCGTGTGATCAGGTATTGGCTGAGTAGTCCAGCAAATGCAAAGTCTTGTATCCCACCGCTGATCCACCAATGTAGGAAGTTGGTTCTGTATGTGCTATTTCAAAGTAAGGAATAGCATGCACAGAGTCCAAGGGTTCCCCTTAGAGGTAAAATAGTGGTAAAAAGAGATAATACTAATGCTCTATTTTGTGGTAGTGTGGTCGAGCAGTAGGCTTATCTAAGGAGTAGTGTTAAGCATTTGTTGTACATACACATAGACAATAAATGAGGTACACACACTCAGAGACAAATCCAGCCAATAGGTTTTTATATAGAAAAATATCTTTTCTTAGTTTATTTTAAGAACCACAGGTTCAAATTCTACATGTAATATCTCATTCGAAAGGTATTGCAGGTAAGTACTTTAGGAACTTCAAATCATCAAAATTGCATGTATACTTTTCAAGTTATTCACAAATAGCTGTTTTAAAAGTGGACACAGTGCAATTTTCACAGTTCCTAGGGGAGGTAAGTATTTGTTAGGTTAACCAGGTAAGTAAGACACTTACAGGGCTTAGTTCTTGGTCCAAGGTAGCCCACCGTTGGGGGTTCAGAGCAACCCCAAAGTCACCACACCAGCAGCTCAGGGCCGGTCAGGTGCAGAGTTCAAAGTGGTGCCCAAAACACATAGGCTAGAATGGAGAGAAGGGGGTGCCCCGGTTCCGGTCTGCTTGCAGGTAAGTACCCGCGTCTTCGGAGGGCAGACCAGGGGGGTTTTGTAGGGCACCGGGGGGGACACAAGTCCACACAGAAATTTCACCCTCAGCAGCGCGGGGGCGGCCGGGTGCAGTGTAGAAACAAGCGTCGGGTTTGTAATGGAAGTCAATGGGAGATCTAGGGATCTCTTCAGCGCTGCAGGCAGGCAAGGGGGGGGTTCCTCAGGGAAACCTCCACTTGGTCAAGGGAGAGGGACTCCTGGGGGTCACTCCTCCAGTGAAAGTCCGGTCCTTCAGGTCCTGGGGGCTGCGGGTGCAGGGTCTCTCCCAGGTGTCGGGACTTAGGATTCAAAGAGTCGCGGTCAGGGGAAGCCTCGGGATTCCCTCTGCAGGCGGCGCTGTGGGGGCTCAGGGGGGACAGGTTTTTGTACTCACAGTCTTAGAGTAGTCCTGGGGTCCCTCCTGAGGTGTTGGATCGCCACCAGCCGAGTCGGGGTCGCCGGGTGCAGTGTTGCAAGTCTCACGCTTCTTGCGGGGAGCTTGCAGGGTTCTTTAAAGCTGCTGGAAACAAAGTTGCAGCTTTTCTTGGAGCAGGTCCGCTGTCCTCGGGAGTTTCTTGTCTTTTCGAAGCAGGGGCAGTCCTCAGAGGATGTCGAGGTCGCTGGTCCCATTGGAAGGCGTCGCTGGAGCAGGATCTTTGGAAGGCAGGAGACAGGCCGGTGAGTTTCTGGAGCCAAGGCAGTTGTCGTCTTCTGGTCTTCCTCTGCAGGGGTTTTCAGCTAGGCAGTCCTTCTTCTTGTAGTTGCAGGAATCTAATTTTCTAGGGTTCAGGGTAGCCCTTAAATACTAAATTTCAGGGCGTGTTTAGGTCTGGGGGGTTAGTAGCCAATGGCTACTAGCCCTGAGGGTGGGTACACCCTCTTTGTGCCTCCTCCCAAGGGGAGGGGGTCACAATCCTAACCCTATTGGGGGAATCCTCCATCTGCAAGATGGAGGATTTCTAAAAGTTAGAGTCACTTCAGCTCAGGACACCTTAGGGGCTGTCCTGACTGGCCAGTGACTCCTCCTTGTTGCTTTCTTTGTTCCCTCCAGCCTTGCCGCCAAAAGTGGGGGCCGTGGCCGGAGGGGGCGGGCAACTCCACTAAGCTGGAGTGCCCTGCTGGGCTGTGACAAAGGGGTGAGCCTTTGAGGCTCACCGCCAGGTGTCACAGCTCCTGCCTGGGGGAGGTGTTAGCATCTCCACCCAGTGCAGGCTTTGTTACTGGCCTCAGAGTGACAAAGGCACTCTCCCCATGGGGCCAGCAACATGTCTCTAGTGTGGCAGGCTGCTGGAACCAGTCAGCCTACACAGATAGTTGGTTAAGTTTCAGGGGGCACCTCTAAGGTGCCCTCTGTGGTGTATTTTACAATAAAATGTACACTGGCATCAGTGTGCATTTATTGTGCTGAGAAGTTTGATACCAAACTTCCCAGTTTTCAGTGTAGCCATTATGGTGCTGTGGAGTTCGTGTAAAACAGACTCCCAGATCATATACTCTTATGGCTACCCTGCACTTACAATGTCTAAGGTTTTGTTTAGACACTGTAGGGGCACAGTGCTTATGCACTGGTACCCTCACCTATGGTATAGTGCACCCTGCCTTAGGGCTGTAAGGCCTGCTAGAGGGGTGTCTTACCTATACTGCATAGGCAGTGAGAGGCTGGCATGGCACCCTGAGGGGAGTGCCATGTCGACTTACTCATTTTGTTCTCACTAGCACACACAGGCTTGTAAGCAGTGTGTCTGTGCTGAGTGAGGGGTCTCTAGGGTGGCATAAGACATGCTGCAGCCCTTAGAGACCTTTCTTGGCATCAGGGCCCTTGGTACTAGAAGTACCAGTTACAAGGGACTTATCTGAATGCCAGGGTGTGCCAATTGTGGATACAATGGTACATTTTAGGTGAAGGAACACTGGTGCTGGGGCCTGGTTAGCAGGGTCCCAGCACACTTCTCAGTCAAGTCAGCATCAGTATCAGGCAAAAAGTGGGGGGTAACTGCAACAGGGAGCCATTTCTTTACAGTTGCTGTCCTGAAACTTGCTTCCTCACCATGCACAGTATTTTTGTCAAAAATGTTATTGCAAATATTACAGTGATATTATCAATGATATAATAAAGATGTCATGAGTGCTGTAATTTGTGGGGTAATTAGCAGTGCATGGCGAGGGAGTGAGTTATAGTTACCTTAGGACATGAGTTATAGTTACTTGAGGTAACTCTAACTAACTGGTGAGTTTCTATGGTTTTGTATATTTAAAATGTGAGCCTAACTATAACATCCCTGTAACTTTCTTTTTTCATGTGAAATTCTATGTTTTTGTTTAATTCTATTTCCTAACTATAATGTCCCTGTAACCTTTGTTTTTTTCAATGAATTTCTATGTTTTTTTAACATAGTAATTTTCATTACTATACGTTAATCCAACCACCGCCATACATGGCCTTTGTTTGTGCACAGCGGCAGTTGGCCACAGGGCCTGGCGAGGGCCAGGCTCTGAGGCTAACTCCCTATTAGCATCCAACCCTGCACCATGCATGACCTTCACCCCTGCACAGTGGAGGTTGCCTGCAAGACCTGGTCTGCAGCCAGACTCTGCGGCCAACCCCTCCCAACTACCCAACCCTTTGCTGTGCACTGCCCTTTGGCCGTGCACAGCGGAAGTTGGTCATGGGCTCTCTGGGTGTTAGAATAGGTGGGAGCGGGTTATCTTGTGGTGAGAGTGGCTGTAAGAGTGTCTGTCTGGGTGTGAGAGTGCTTACATCAGTGTATAATGGGTGCGTCAGTGTGTGTGCGTGTCTGTGAGTGCGTGCATGAGGGTGTCAGTGGCTCTGTGAGAGTCTGAGTGGGTCTGTGAGTGGGTGCATAACTGAGTGGATCTGTGAGTGGGTGCGTAAGTGTCTGGGAGGTTGTGTTAGTGGGAGAATGAGATTGAAAGAGAAAGAGAGAAAGGGGAAGAGAGTGAGAGGAAGAAGGAGAGGGAGAGGGAGAGAGATAGAGATTTTTAAGACTTTGATTTATAATATACTTAGAATTAGATATTTCTATCAAATTTGGAAAAAAAGGTACTTCTCTTTTAACAAGAGTAGGGCCATCTTTTATATGAACTTTAAACTTTTTTTCTTTCTGTGACCTTCACAATGAGCTCTTCGTTTTTCTTTTTTTCACTTTGTTTAAGCCCATTATATGGCTATCTGGGATTGCGAGGGAGCCCTGAAGTGCTCCCCGCAGTCCCAACATGTTTTTTAATTTTTTAAAAATGTTATTTAACAAAATGCCCTTTCTGGGCTATCTGGCACTATTGGGTAAGCCTTGCTCGTCATACCACTGCTACAGCAAGCAAGGAGCTGCTTTTAACAGCAGCTCCCTGCTTGCTGAAGCATTTCATCTCCGTTCCCTGCACATGTGCAGGGGACAAAGATGAAACCTCCAGTTTTTGTCAGCGGGGCCTGCTTCACAGGTCCCTCTGTCAGAAACTGGAGTGTTTGCTGTTGGTTGACTGCAGCTTCAAAGCTGCATCAAAGCCACAGCAAACAGCTATGTCCCGAGGGTGGGCACCCCAGGTCCCCAGGGCCATCAGTGGCTCCTTGAGGGGGGCTGCACAGCCCCCTCCAAAAACTATAGCACCTGGGAGGTGGTGGTCCCCAGGGCTACAGGGGGTCCAAAACTGACACCCTTCCATTCCTTTTCATCTTTGCCCTGGGGAGGTGGTGGTCCCTGGAGCAGCGGGGGTAGGGCACACAGCCTCCTGCACTCAATATTAGCAAAGCCTCTGGAAGTGGGGGTCCCTGGGGCTGCGTGGGGGGTGCACAGCCCCGCACTCAATATTAACAAAGCCCCAGGGGAGTGGGAGTGGTGGTCCCCGCGGCTGCGAGGAGGGGTTGAGCACCCCTGTTTTTTAGTTCATAAAGGTACCGGTCTCGGATGACCCCTCCACTTCTTAATTGATTGAAGCCTCAGGGAGGTGGTGGTCTCTAGGGATTTGGGGAGGCTGACGTGCCTCTCCCATGCCAATAAACAATATAGCCTGAGGAGGTGGCACACCCTAGGCTGTGGGGGGCCATGCAACTCCCCCTGAACATAATTTCTATTTCACCCCTGGGAGGTGGCAGTCCTCAGGGCCAGGTGACCCTTTACACCAGACCTTCAGGAATCCCAGCGTGCCTGCAGATGATTGGAATGTAAATGGAGACTCAGCAAATCCACAGAAGACCCCACAGCCTACAAAATAGCAGTCACCACGCACCAACAGAATATCAGAACTGCCAAAAAAGCCACCTTTCAAGCACGCCTCAACACCCGCACATACAACAACAAAGAGCTCTTTGCCGTTGTCAAAGAGTTCACAAATGGCGGTGCAGACACCTCATCCATCCCTACCTCCCAAGACCTCTGCGACGACCTCACCACCTTCTTTCACCATAAGATCTAGGACATCTACAAAGGCTTCAGGAACCAAAGCCCGCCAGCATCGCTCACCACCACGGACCATTGCACCCCACCAGATACTGAGCTCCTGGATCCCCAGCACCATAGAGGACACCCAGAGACTGATGAGCTCCATGCACTCGGGAGCACCGTCAGATCCATGCCCTCATCACATCCTCAACCTGGCCAGCGCTTCCATAGCACCGGAGCTCTGCCAAACCATCAACCTATGCTTCAAGGCTGCAACATTCCACTCAGACTGGAAACACTCTGAAATCAGCCCGCTACTCAAGAAACCCACTGCTGACACTAGGGAGCTGAAGAAGTACAGACTGATCTCTTTGCTCCCTTTCTCTGCCAAGGTAATGGAGAGGGCCATCAACCAGAAACTCACTGAGTTCCTCAAGACACACCACATCCTGGACCCTTTCAAGTCCGGGTTCAGAAGCAACCACAGCACCGAAATTGCACTCTTAGCAGTCACCGATGACATACGCATCATACTGGACCACGGAGGCACTGCCGCCCTCATTATCCTTGACCACTCCACTGCATTTGACACTGTCTCCCACTTCACCCTCTGCAACAGACTGCACAACGTTGGCATCCGAAACAAAGCCCTGAACTGAATCAGGTCCTTCCTCATCGGAAGAACACAGAAGGTCAGACTACCACCGTTCACATCAGAACCTAAAGACATTTGCTGCAGAGTGCCCCAAGGATCCTCACTCAGCGCAATGCTTTTCAACATCTACATGGCTCCACTCACCAAGATCACCAGGCAACATGAGCTAAACATAGTCTGCTATGCTGATGACACCCAAATGATCCTCTCCCTGTCCGAGGACTCTGCGCAAGCCAAGAGGAATTTCCACAACGGGATGAGAACCATCTGGATGGAGGCCAGCTGCCCCAAGCTCAACTCGGACAAGACAGAGATCCTCGGGATTGTCTCCACTCTTCTGCCTTGAATGACTCCCGGTGGCCCACTGCCACGCCCCACGGACCATGCATGCAAGCCTGGCATCATCCTGGACTCCACCCTATTGATGACCCACCAAGTTAAAGCCATCTCCTCATCAAGCTTCCACACCCTCTGTCTCCTGTGGAAGATCTTCAAATGGATTCGCCCTGACACAAGGAAGACAGACACCCTCACACTCATCTCCAGCAAACTGGACTACTGCAACGCACTATGGGGGTCCTTCTGACCCTGGCGGCCGGTGGCCGCCAGGGCCACCGACCACGGGAGCACCGCCAACAGGCTGGCGGTGCTCCCACGAGCATTCTGACCGCGGCGGTTCAGCCGCGGTCAGAAGCGGCAAGTCGGCGCTCCCGCCGACTTACCGCTGCTCGGGGGAATCCTTCATGGCGGCGGAGCGCGCTCCGCCGCCATGAGGATTCTGACAGCCCCTACCGCCATCCTGTTCATGGCGGGAAACCCGCCATGAACAGGATGGCGGTAGGGGGTGCCGCGGGGCCCCTGGGGGCCCCTGCCGTGCCCATGCCATTGGCATGGGCACGGCAGGGGCCCCCGTAAGAGGGCCCCGCAAAGTATTTCAGTGTCTGCCTTGCAGACACTGAAATACGCGACGGGTGCAACTGCACCCGTCGCACCCCTGCAACTACGCCGGCTCAATTCTGAGCCGGCGTCCTCGTTGCAGGGGCATTTCCTCTGGGCCGGCGGGCGCTCTTTCGGAGAGCGCCCGCCGGCCCAGAGGAAATGTTTAAATGGCCGCCGCGGTCTTTTGACCGCGGTGCGGTCATTTCACGGCGGTACCTTGGCGGACGGCCTCCGCCGTCCGCCAAGGTTAAAATCACCCCCTATATGCCGGCATTACCAAGAAACTTCAATCAAGACTACAACAAGTCCAAAACGCAGCAGCTAGACTCATCCTGGACATCCCCTGACACAGCCGAATCTTCTCCCATCTCAGGGACCTGCACTGGCTCCCAGTCAACAAGTGCATCACATACAAACTCTCAATCCACACCATTAAGGCACTGCACAACATAGGACTAGCATACCTCAACCATCGCCTCACCGTCTATGTACCCAACAGACGTCTCTGTTCCTCCCAGCTCACCCTTGCAGCCGTCCCCAAGATCTGGAAAAATACAGCAGGAGGAAGATCCTTACCCTACCTAACAGCCCGACATGGAACACATACAGCTCAGACAGACTGCATCATTGAAGCAGTTCAGGAAGGACCTCAAGACCTGACTCTTTGACTGAGCAGCACGACTTCATTCAGCGCCTTGCAACCATATGGGTAATTTGCTACACTTTACAAATCCTTGATTGATTGATTAATCCCACTGTCACTTCAAAATAAGAATGCCCCTGGGACTTGGCCCACCTGGGGGCTTAAAAAACACAGCAGCCTGCGCTTCGTTTTTTAAAAACATTTCACCAGATCTGCGAATTAAAATAAAATGTTTTTGAGCCCTGGAAGAGTTCTTCTGGGACCCCACCACTAGAGCTAAGAGGTCAGGGTGTCTGTACCTTGCCCCCTTTTTTTAATTTTTTTATTTTTCTTCTGGGACTCAGCTACCGAGTACTAAGATGGCTGCTAACACTTCCTGGTTGAAGTGTTGACAGCCAATCAGATCTCAGCACGAGATTGGGAGGGGTCGCAAATCCTTCACGTCCCTAGATATACAAATTCATTTTCCCCTTAATTTCTCAAAAGCTACTGAACGGATTTACACCAAACAAAAATTAGTTTCCTTCTGGACTAGGACCTACCTTTCTTTAAAATTTGGTGCAATTCTGTCCATTGGTTTTGGCACTATCGCTGTTCAATATCTCTACGGAAAAATGAATGGGGAAAGCGGTTTTTGGGACCCATCATTTTTCTTGGCCCTCCCTGGATGGATCACCCGAAACCTTCCAGACACCAGCTGACGTGCCTTGCCCCCGTGACGTGACTGGCAAATTTTTGTAGAAAGTTTTGTGAAGATTCCTCAAGCTGCGCCAAAGATATGGCCAAGTAAAAAAATGATTTTTATATACAAACTAGGTCCTAACTATATCTACCTAGTGGTGATCTAAATGCAAATATACATATATATCTATCTCTCGCTCTCTCTCTCTCTCTATATATATATATATATATATATATATATATATATATATATATATATATATATATATATATATATATATATATATATATACATATATAGAGAGAGATAGATATACAAATATATATATACACATATATATATATACATTACCTAGTATTTACCTACTGTATTTTACCTAGTGGCAGTCGCCACTAGGTAGTTATAGTTAGTTAGTTTCTATAGAAAAAGCATTCTTTACTTGGCTATATCTTTGGCACTGGTTGACAAAACTTTACCAAATTTTCCCAAAAAATATGACACTGATATTAGCTGCTGTATAGCAAGTTTTGGGGTGATCCATCAAAGGGGAAGACAATAAAGGGGGTCCCAAAACATGATTCCTCCATGTTTATTTCTATAGGGATGTTGAAAAGGGTTAGTGGCCAAACTGTTTCTGTGAGGCCCCCGGGTAGGCCAGGTCTTAGTTTTAATGTGGGGGTCCTCTAGTCCCCCTGCAGCCCCAGGGACCATCACCTCCCCAGGGCTTTAAAAAACGTGAAATACAGGGAAGCCGCCTGCCACCCCCCTCCACAGCCCCAGGGACAACCACCTCCCTGGGACTTAAAACAATTGTAATGTGGGGGCCTATCCCCCCCTTCAGTTCCAGGGACCACCACCACACCAGGGCTTTAAATCAATATATCACTTGGGGCCTGCGCGGTTCCCCACGGACACAGGGACTATCACCTCCCCAGGGCATTCCTGTGATTATGTGCAGGGGGCTGTGTGGCTGCGTGGCCCTCACGCAGCCCAAGGGACTACCACCTCCCCGAGATGTTTCTAGGATTATGTGGGGGACCCACGCACCCCCCGCAGTCCCGGATACCACCACCTCCCCGGAGCAAGTATTAAAAAAAGAAAAGGGGGTCTGTTTCGAAGCCCCCGGGGACCACTACCTCCCCAGGGGATGTTTAAAAATTCAAGAGGTGGACTGTTGAGCAAGCCAAACTCCAGGAAGAAGAACAACTGGAACTTAGAGACCCACTCCCCAGTTCTGGGGTGCCGTCTTTGTAAAGATGAGCCTCAGTCGGAAACTGAATTCTTCTCAGTTTATTTTGTGTGTAACTCCAAGTAAACATGACACACAATACAGGGGAAGAGATATGCCTTCTGCCTCCCGTATCGTCGCTCCTCCAACCGACTCCACCCTCAACATTCCCCCCCACCAACATTCTCCCCGTGAGGTGTGTTTTTGTGCAGTGCAATGGGCTGCATGTGCAGATCATGCTGCACGAGTTCTATCGCAACACATCCCCCTTCGTACATGATAACCATAACAATAATATTCATTAATCCTAAAACACAACATATTCCTAACTCATTAAAGAAAACACAACAAAATGTACATTACAAAGTTTTAAGCTGGTACACTTAAATCATCTATTACTACTTTACTATATGAAACATAGGTTTTATATCATCTATTATCATACTACTTTACTATGTGAAACATACGTTTTATACCAACAATCATCATTCATATATATAAACATCAAACTTATTGGGTCTGATCACAAACCATCCAACTATACTTGCTTTGTTACCATTTCCACCACCTTCCCCCCCCCCCCGGCCCTCTCCTGTGGTGAGGATTCTGTGAATCCACATGGGTTTCCTCACAGAAAACATAACTCACTTCCTCCTCCTAATGTTCCAATTCTAGTGGTTCTACTTGAACAATCTGACAGTTTTTCTTGTGACGCGTTCTCCTCTTTCAACCATTCATAATCCCATGTCTTGGCATTCATGATTTCAATATTCTCTGATTTACTCCCATCCTTACAATTTGTCCTAAACAAGGATAAAGATGATAAATGCCAAACATTCCCATCACTCAACATTGCAGAGTTACAAAAATGTTTCTGTATTGCCATAGGTTGAGAAAAACAGCTCTGATCTTTGCCTAATAGTCTGCTTTTCTTTACCTTCACCATGTCACCAATTTCTAGATGCACTGGTTTACATTTATGCTTTAAATCATGATATTTCTTGCACACAGTCTGTGATTTAATTAATGTCCCCTTGACTGTATCAGGTGACCAATCAGTTCTCCTCAGTGTCCGCATCCATCCAATATTATCTTTGGACATAGCTGTTCTACCGCTCTTAACTTCAAATGGACTTGACCCTGTACTCTCTAGTGGTGTAATTTCGTATGCCCATATCATTTTATACATTTCCTTCTTCCACACTAGGTTATTATTATTTGCCACTTGAATAATACCTTTGACCACCTAATTAAAACATTGAACAGCCCCATTCCCTGCAGGATGGTATACTGATGTGGTCTTATGTGTGATACCATTTCTCCTTAGATAGTCTTTAAATTTATCTGCTGTGAATTGTAGTCCATTGTCGCTTACAATATATTTAGGTAAACCTTCTCTAATGAAAATTCTATCCAAAAACTTAATAATGCTGTTGGTGTTAGCATTCTGTATAATTTCCAATTCGGGCCATTTAGTGAAATGATCGATTAAAACAATAGCGTATACTGGTTCCTCATGTTTTAGAATGGGCCCCACAATATCCACACCCAGTCTTTCCCATGGCATATCTGGGCTTTTCAATGGGTGAAGTGGAGTTTTAAGAGTAATTTGAGTCTTGTCAGAATTTTTTAATTCCACACAATTCCTGACTTTCCTCTCAATCTCCAAGTCACACCCTGGTCACCAATACGAGTTTTTGACCCTCTGTTTAGTCTTATATATACCTTAATGTCCTTCATGACACACATCTAGGAGTTTTTTCTGCAATGTCTCAGGTGGGATCACTCTCACATTCCTCATATTCAACCCACATTCTATTGATAATTCATTTCTCACTTCCCAATAATGCAATAAGTCTACCTCAATATTCTTTTTGCAAGGCCAACCTTCCAATATCATTTTACTTAATTTACTTTGCAACTTATCATTGCTTTGAGAAATGTCCCACTCTTCCTTCATTATACTTGGGAATTTTTCTACTATATTTGCCGCACAAAAATCATCACTCATGTTTTCTCCTGCTACATTAGATGACAAAGGTAAACTACTTAAAAAATCTGCAACCACATTTTTTACCCCCGGAACGTAGTGTACTTGTAATTGAAATCAAACATCCTTACTAACATACAAGCCAGTCTTTGTGAAGCATTGTATAGCCCCTTTGTATAAGACTTTGATTAAGGGTTTGTGGTCACTGTGAAATATAATTCTTTTCCCCCAAACGTATTGTCTAGAATGCTCTAGACCACATACACATGCCAGTGCTTCACAATGTATGACCGAGTACTTTTCTTCGACAGATGTCAGAGAACGAGAAGCAAAAGCAATGGTCACTTCTTTGCCACACTCCTCCTTTTGTGTAAGTACCGCACCCACACTTCTACAACTCAGATCCCTAGTGATTATGCACGTTAAATCTGGATCAAAACCCTGTAGGGGAGGAGCACCACACACTTTATTTTTGAGAAATTCCAAACTCCCCTGATGACGGGCGGACCATTCAAATTTGTTTTTCACTTTAAGTAGTTGTCTCAGTTCATAAGTTTGAGATGAAAAATCTTTCACAAACGTGCCGTAAAATTCCACCAAATCTAAAAATGCCCTCACTTCATCCTTGTTTTTCGAAGTAGGTGCATCCTTGATTGCTTCCAATAACTCTCTTTTCGGTTTCATTTCTTCTCTAGTGATTGCATGCCCTAAGTAGGTCACTTGCTCCTGCGCAAATTTACACTTGCTTAACTCTGCTGTCAAGCCCTTCTCTTTTAAAGCACACAACACTTGTAACATTCATATGTAATCTTGAAATATCAACAAATTCTCTATACCTTTGAATAGTTCATACATTAGTCTTTGAAACATCGCAGCTGATGATGCCAAACCAAAAGGTACTCTCTTGTATCTATAACATCCAAAAGGTGTTTTGAATGTAGTGTATTTCCTGCTATAAGGGTGTAAGCAAACTTGATTGTAAGCGGCAGTAAGATCAATAGTTGAAAACCAATTTATACCTTTCGTGAGTGCCAACATTTCATTGATTCTAAGGAATGGAAACTGGTCAATTAGTATATTGTTTTTAAGATCGCACAAGTCAAAACACAATCTCAGTTTTCCATTGGATTTCCTCACTACGACCAAAGGTGACACCCACTATAATAATTCCACCCTCTCAATGATGTCATACCTTAATAACTCTTGTAACTGTTTCCTTACATCTTCTTTAAGTACAAAAGGTATGTTCCTTACTTTGTGTACACATGGTTAGGCATCCTGCTTTAACTGTATCTTATGACAAAAACCCTTTAGCTTTACTATGCCACATGTGAAAATTGGGGGAAATTATTTTTGAACACTTTCTCCCCATACTTCTTCAGAATGTATTGTCATAACTGGTTCTGAACTATTAGGGTCTACGGTTATACCCAGTTTGCCCTGATCTATCCACCCCAACACCGATGGTCCAGTAGCTGAAACATATTACTTTCCTCTGTTCATTCTATCTTTAAACTCACAATTCAGTATTTTGTAGCCAACAATCTCAATCGGTTCACCTGTAAATGTTCTGATAGATACATCTGGCCATTCCAAATTTCCCTTCACAACATGTTCCAATTTTCTTTCCCATAATCGTTTCTTAATAATGGTATACGATGATCCCAAATCTGCCACAAACAAGATATCAATACCACTAATACACACATCACATATAGGTTTCTTTTTTCCTTATTTATACTAGCATTATCTTATAATATGCGTTCATCATTTATACTTAAAACACAGATATTTAGATCAGTGTCATCTGAGGAGCTAGTGTGACAATCTCCTTCTTGGTTTACGAGTTTTACTTTTCCTTCTGATTTTTTCTGGCAAACTTTCTGGAAGTGTCCCATCACACCACACTTCCAACACTTCAAGTTCCTTGCTGGACATCTTTTATCATTTGGCAAATTATTTGCACTACTGCATCTATAGCATTTCTTTTTGGTAGTATTGAATTGTTTACTTCTCTCTTCCAGTGCAGTTTGATCTTCATATTTTTTCTTGGTTAAAACATGAGTTGGATACTTACTACCACTCACTTTCGCTACTATCTGTTCTGTATTTTTTTCATTTCCATCCTTCAAAACAGCTTTTGCACACCTTCCTGTCAATTCAGCTCTTTTCACAATATCAATTACTTCCTGGCGAGGTCTTTCTCCTTTCACCCATAACTGTTCCTGAATGTGTTCATTAGACGCTTTCATCACTATTTGATCTCTTAGTTCGTTATGTAACACTCCAAACCGACAAGTGATAGCCAGTTTCTTCAATGATGAGACATAGAGCCTCATTACAACCTCGGCGGTCTTTCATTGCCGGTGGTATTCCTGGCTCCCTATTATGACTTTTCCGCTGGGCCAGCGGACGGTAACAGCGTTACCGTCCGCTGGCCCAGCGGAAAAGTCACATCAACATTGCTGCCGGCTCGTAATAGAGCCAAGTGCATGGGCAGTGCAGGGGCCCCCAGCGGCACCCCAAGTCCCCTTACCGCCAGCATTTCCATGGCGGTGTTTACCGCCACGGACAGGCTGGCGGTCAGGGACTCATAATCCCCAGGGCAGCCGTGCTTGGATTATGACCGCCAGGGAGGGGCCGGCGGTATGGCCGTGGTTATTGCGCCATGGTCATAATAGCTGGCGGAACACTGCCAGCCTGTTTGCGGTGTTCCCGCCAGCTTACCGCCGGCCGCCAGGGTCGTAATGACCCCCATAGTCTTCAATAGGTTCATCCTTAGCCTGTTTCCTATTGAAAATTTTGTAACGGTCTACTGCAACACATACAGTTGGTTTGTAATAATTATCAAAATCATTCAATGCTTTCGTGTAGAATACGGGGTACATGGTGAAATATCATCCACATAATATATATAACAATGCTTTCGCAGAATCACAAAGTTACAGCTGATGAGAAAATAAAAACATTGCAGCTGAAAGCAGGCTGAAAATATGAATAAAATGGAACAAATGAAATCAGAGCACATATTTAAGTAAAAGGGCACAGACTGCAGGCCTAAGCTATGCTAAAATATGTATGCCCAAGCAGAGTGTAAAATGAACTCACGACAGTGCTTACAAGTCTTTTCAAGTTGAAATTTAGCTACAATCAATTAGTTGCACTTACCACAAGGCTTGCAAAGTACACCAGATGAATTCTCCATGGTATTTGTACCAAGGGGAAGCCTGGCAGGGCCCTAATAATGCACTACAGGGCATAGCTATCTTTTCCACCCCTTGGTATCGATGTCTATCCCCTGCTCTTCGGAGGTCTGCCTTATGGTTAAGCAGCTCAGGAGTCGGAATACTATACCGCAGCCCACCAAGGGAGACTCAAACCTCTGCCTTTCCTCAGCAGGGGCAGACAGAAGCAGCAGCGCTCGGAGCTGAGCTGCCATGTCACTCTAGATAAATAGGTCTCGGGGTCAGGGTTTCCCAGTTGCAGCTCTCGCTCCACACTGTCTCCATTGTGATTTCTGGACCACTGGTGATTTCAGAAGAGGATTTCTTCTGCATTGCATGTGCAGTAGACACCGCAGAGAGGCGAGCCCAAGAGAAATAAAGTGAATAATTAGTGGCAGGTGCCTGTAAACTCCGCCACACAGCGGTTGCAGGGTTTTTGCAGAGCTCTGCACTCCAAGCAGAGCCTGGAGTGAGCAAATTCCGCAATCTCCGCCAGCTTAGTAGAATTTACCTCCCAGTCCTAGTTTATTGGTTCATCAATGTTTGTCTTCTTTTGCAGAATGCCAAGTAGGCCTTAACTAATACATTTTGGTTGATGTTTGTATGTATAGGTTTATGTAGTGTTGTATGATTTTCTTACATAATCCTTATTTTCCCATGCCTTTAATTCACCCATGTAGAAATAGCACTATCCCTACTTTTACTCCTTATTGTTATTTATATACAATGGCAAAAAGTAACTCATACCATGACTATGAATTGAAATAAATTCCCTTTTTCATATTTTAAATAGTGGTTGATTTTACTACCCACATACTAACCACAACCCTAAATTACTGTTTATTACAACACATTGGCACTAACTTCAATTTCGACCTTATTTTTCTTCTTCTAATATTTTAATTATGTTAAAATAACGAACTTATTGTAATCATAATAATAACACTGACCCTTTATGTAATTCAAATTAATTAATTGAATACATATTAAACCATATTTTTGTGCATCAATTCATTCGTACACTAACTCTGAATTATATTAAATTAAATAAAAATAATAAAAATAACTATTAACCTCATTTTAATCGTATGTTCTGCTGTAAATGATACTAAATTATTTTAAAATAAAAAACTAATAAATAATTGTATATCTAGATTAATCTCCCCTTAATAAATAACTAACTTATTTTCAAGTAATTAATGTAAATATTAACGCTACATCTAAATCAAATAGATGCATTTTATTAAAAATCATTCACTAATAATTGAGTGATATTATAACTCTAATGCTGAGTAATACTTCAATTAAAATTATTGCTACTGATGGTGTAGTAATGGTTGTACAAATCAAAGCAATGAAAATTCGGTGTCAAACTATATTTAGGGAAGCAAAGGACACACTTTGTGAAGGGGGAAAGTGAAGGTCAGACACTGCTAACTAGCCTTTGTCAGAAACCTCTTACACAGTTCACATTTTTATAGATAATAGCAATGGCGGATATTTTTAAGAGAGGGGGCTGCTAGGGGGTACACTGCACACGCCCACATTTACCTCACTCCTATTCATTCACACACACACTCATACACCCATTCCCAACACCTATTAACAAATACACATACATTCATGAACGCATGTACCAAACACTAACAAAAAAAAATATTAAAACTTTCCTGAGTAGATCCGACAGGGAAGCCTCGAAGGTCTCAGGAGGGTTGTGACTGCTGCCTTCCTTCATTGGCTGGCCTAAGGTCAGCCAATGAGGGAAGGCAGCAGTCCCAGCTCATCACAGAGTGGGATGGCATCAGTGAGATTGCTGATCCCACCCCACTCTGTGACGAGGTGACACTTGGCCCTAGGTACTTCTGGGATTAAAACTGAAGTGCCTCAGAAGCAATCAGGGACATTCGGCCTCGAGGCCCCTTTTCTAGGCTGATGAGGTCACGCCCACTGGGCTGTGACTTCTTCAGCCCAGCAAAGTTCGGCTCAGACAGGAGCCCTCGCATTTAGCGCAACTCCTAGCTGCCTCACCCGAACCAGAAGAGTATCTGTCAGGCTGACTTTTGTTCAGCCTGACAGATACTCTTCTCTCCGGAAAAAAGGTCGGGAGTGGCCCCTCAGCCCGTAGGGACGGGAGTGCAGTGTACTTCAGTTCCTGGATGTGTGATGCCAAGTGAGTGCGATGCTTTTGTGACGATTTTTTTTACTTCAATGTTAGTTGCTCATTTTCTGCGGTATTTACTCTTTCTGAGAAATATTGCCTGTTTATGATGAGACACTGTGCTAGGATATAGTTTTAAAATGCAGCATTTCATTATTGTGCTCTGCTCAGGAGGGTTTCTGTTTTTATAAGAGGTACAATTGATACCGTACATTTTTTTAATGATTTTTGTCCTAAAAACACACCTCACGACCAGCTAACTGCAGAAGTTGAGTCAGCTGCTCGATCTGCTTTGGAAGATTTTTCAAAATGGCCTCACTGTCTCTCTGTAGTCAGGATTAAATAAGTGAAGCCTAGCAGTAACTCTGCCGCTACCGGAAGGCAGAATGTGCCAGAGTGTGAAGCTGCTTCACTAACTGAGCCATTATTTTAAAGCTGTTTCCGCACGCCCAACATATCAATGCCACATAAATTCCATGTCAATTATTTTCCCTTTTGTGTAAATGTTCGTGCACGTGCTATTTGCGCGATTTTATTTGTTTGAATGTTTGAATTTCCTGTTCCTCATCCTGAGTTTTGATGATAGAGTGTATCCCATACTAGTCAGACATGCTCAAATCAAACACAGTCTTCTGTCAAAACAGGAGACATGTGCAACAGGAATGACAGGAAACTTTAAGCAGTGCTTAATTTGTAAATAAAAAGATGCCGGTGCCCAAAGCCCTCCTCTTCAACACGCGGGTGCTGCAATTAAATGTGCGAACACAGAATACTGAGGCAGCCTAATCCTGAAGCCATGTCCGGCCTCTTCAATCCATATAAAACCACTTCCTACCCCTTCAACTCACTCTGTCAGCTTTTTACTTTCTCCCTTTGTGACGATTTTTTGTTTTTCTCTCCCTCTGTCTTTTCCATGTGTGTCTTTTGCTCGCAGCAAATGCTGGAGGCAAAAGAATAAGCCCCGGCCCTCACAAATAAGTGCCGGTGCTGAGCACCGGAAACAACAAGCACAAATTAAGCACTGATTTTAGGGTGTTAGAAACCTAGATCACACCAATTCTGACAGTATGAAAAACTGTGAACGGATGTCCATGCGTACCCTACTGGGTAGACAGTTCCAGATTTCTGGAGCACGTTCTGCAGTGGCGTTTTTCTTGCACTTTCCCCTCAGGTCTTTGCTTGACAATTGTTTCAAGATACACCCGTGCGTTGGTGTCTAGCAATAGACTGTTTACTGGTGCCAGAACTGGAGTAGTGTGGTCACATTTTCTAGTTGTGGGAACTAGACAAGCAGGGACGTACAGAAGTGCTCGGATAGTAGCAAGTCTTACTTTAGTGAATTCTAAATATGTTGTGTAATTCTGAAACGGTAAATGTTGATTCATGCTAACCCCATTATGGAGTGTCCCACAGTAGCTTCGGATTTAAAATGACACTCAGGGCTTTTTGAAGAAATGCTTTTAAGTGTAATGCCTGCGGCTGTTAATAGTCACGCTGGTTTTTAAGGCAAATGCAAGTTTGTTTATGCATCATTCAAATATAAGTAGGGCAAGTGAGAGGCATGTTCATGTCAGTAGTATGTATGGTGGTTTATTCTGCTGAAAGCTATTCACAAAGCAATATAAATGTGATATGAGTATATATGATATTGTATGTTTTCAATCAATCAAACATTTATGGAGCGTGGCAAATCACCCGCGAGGGTCTTGAGGATCTGGATCTGTACGCTGCTGCGTGGAGGAATGATCATTCGAACATCCAGGTCTTTAGTTCTCTTCAGAATTGCTGGAGTGACGGTGCGGTCCCGAAGTGCAGGGGGTCCCAAGCCTTGGCTTCCAGGTGAGAGGAGGAGCATCCGCCACTGTTTTCCATCTCTTATTTAAAAATATAGGCCATATTTATGGGATTTTGGTGCAGGGCAGTGCAGCAAGTCACCTTGCTCTTCTTCCCTGAATCAAGAGAAAAGGGTAGGAATGTGCCATATCTGTGGCATACAGTGCATTCCTGTCATTTCACCGTGTGCTGGTACGGTTTTACCAGTCTAGCGCCAATGCAGGCGACCTTGCACCATAGTGATTCATCAGATGGGCTTGGAAAACTAGAGAGCTGGAAAATCCCGTTGGATCAGGAGATGACTGCAGGGAAGAAACTGGAGCTGGACTGGACACACGAAGATGACTGCAGGAACGATATTGATGCACATCGGGAACAGGTTTGAGGCCAAGCGCTGATGCAGATTTCATGAGGATATTTTCTACAGGAAGCCAGAAGTGTTCTAGAAGGGCACGTGGCGCATGTGGAGGCACAGAATATTCCAATGAACGTGAGGATGGGGAATACACGTTTTGAATAACGGGGGAAATGGGCCTGCCTACCCAGTAGCAGGTGCAAGCAGTAATTGACAAATGACCATTGCAACAGAACTCAAGTGCCAAATGGTACAACCCAGTATCCTTTAGAGAAAATGTGGTTATTTTAACTGAGCACATGATACATGGAGGTGCAAACTGGAATAAATGTGCATAGCAACACAGCAGGAGGGTCAATGGTTCACACTTCAGCTGGAGGGGGAAAACAGAGAGAGTATGAGCCTGAGAGGTGCCACTAGGAAGGTAAACATGATTGGGATTATTCAGATTTGGGAGGTGACATAAAGGAAGGGTAACATGAGCCCGTGAACCAAGCCCACTGCACATAGGACGCAAGATGGAGTTGTGACACAGCCTAAAGTAAGAATGAAGAGTAAGACTGAAACCACCTAACTAGGCCATAACCGATGAGACCTTCTGGGGTGGACATGTCAAACCAGGTCTCACACAAATGAAATGGGACATAAACAAGAAATTTGCCTCAGAGATCTTGACTGAACCATGCCAAAATAACCCTCTCTAACTTAGTTGGTATGTAAACAATGTTAAGGATAAAATCAACAGTGAAAACTCAAAAATAGTCTACTGCAATGCAAAAACTCATCAGAGACAGGACATACAAGGGAAGAACCCTTAAGAGGCCAGCCCCTTGAGGTATTGGACCCTATCACCCAGTGTGTTCCTATAGGAAACATGTATTTGAGAGAGGAGCAAACAAGTACAGTATCACAATACAAGGAAAACTCGGACCACAAACATCTTACTGTACAGTGAAGTTTGGTCAGGAATCAGGAACAGTAGGAGACCCCAGGCTGGCAGGGCAACTTAGGCAGGTCAGTAAAAACAGCAACAGGGAAGGGGGAGGAAAAAAAGGAATATTCATTAGAGAGGCATAGGTTCCCCTAAGGGCCAGCCACAGGCCTGTGTGCATGGTGGACTGGTAGTCTGAAAGTGGCATTGTGATTTTTGGGAACGTTGTCCCCTCCACTCATATTAGGTTGAAGATTGTGATGCCACAGAATTCTTCTGTAGGAAGCTGGCTCTGTATATACTATATCAAAGTGAGATATAGTGTGACCAGAGTCCAGGGGTTCCCCAGAGGCTTAACAGAGGCTAAAGTAGATAATACTAATGTTCTCTTTTGTGGTAGTGTGGTCGAGCAGTTAGACTTATCAGAGGGTAGTGCAAAGCATTTGTTGTACACACACAGACAATAGGGGAAGCACACACTCAATGATTTAACTCCAGAACAATGATTTTTATATAGCAAAAATATATTTTCTTTATTTTTAGAAACAAAAGATTCAAGTTGCAGGTAAGTACGTCAATAGATTTGTATTTTACACAGGTATCAACAGTATTTAGTTTGAAATAAGTAATGCATTTTTAAAATTATTTGTAATAATCTGTTTTAAAACTGGACACTACAATTTTCAGAAATAGATCCGGGGGAAGAAAGGTTAGATTGTTTTACAGGTAAGTACATCACTTACAATTTTAGTCTCCGGGTTTTAGGAAGTCCACCGGTTGGGGCTCAAGTTAACCTCAAACACCCACCACCAGCAACACGGGCCAGCTGGGTGCAGAGGTCAAAGATGAGCAATTTTAACGAGGGCTCCTATGGAGAAAGGAGGTACTCAGAATCCGATCTGCCTGCAGGTAAATAGCCAAGACTAAGAGGGCAGACCGGGGTGGAGGGGGCTAGAAGAGCATTGAAGGGGCCACAAGTAGGCATCAAACACACAGCCTAAGTGGCACAGGGGCGGCCGGGTGCAGGGTGCAAACAGGGCGTTGGGTTTTCAAGGCTGGCCTATGAATAGACCCCAGTGGTCACTTAGAGGCTGCAGACGAGGGCCAGGGGGGTGTCTCGGGCACACCACAGGTCGGACAGGTAGGAGGGCTGCCTGCTGAATGTAGGTGCACCAGGTGTCAGGTTCTCCAAAGCATGGGGGTTGTTGGTGCAGTGTGTCTTTCAGCGTCAGATATCTTCGTAAGGGGCTTCTCGGTCAGCGGGGTCCTTGGGATTCCCTCCTGCAGGCATCGTTGGTTGTTTGCAGGTTAACTTTGAAGCAGGAGACAGGCCATTAGGGCTGGGGCAAAGCAGTTGTTTCCTTCCATCTTCTCTGCTGCGTTTTCAGGTTAGCAGTCCTTCTTGTAGTTCACCAGGAATCTGGTGAGCTGGGTTCAGAGAGTCCCTTAAATCCTAGATTTAGAGGTGTTTTAGGGACCAGGGGTCAGAGGGCAGTAGACAATGGCTACTGTCCCCGAGGGTGGCACATTCCTATCCCTACTGGTCCCTGTCCTTCAAACCAAGATGGAGGATACTGCAGGGAGGGGGTCACCTCAGCCCTTCACACTTTAGGTGTAGTTTTGGCTGGGGTTGTCACTCCTCTCTGTTTTCCCTAATTTTCTCACCAGACTTGCCGCCAATAGTGGGGCTTTTTTCCGGGGGCGGGCATCTGCACTAGTTGGAGTGCCCTGGGTCACTGTAATCCAAGGCTGAGCCTTTGAGGCTCACCGTCAGGTGTTACAGTTCCTGTAGGGGGAGGTGTGAAGCACCTCCACCCAGGACAGGCTTTGTTTCTGACCACAGAGTGCACAAAGGCACTCACCCCACGTGGTCAGAAACTTGTCTGAAAGTGGCAGGTTGGCACAGACCGGTCAGTCCTACACTAGCAGTTTGGCTAACATATAGGGGGCATCTTCAAGATGCCCCCTATGTGCATTTTTCAATACATCCCACACTGGCATCAGTGTGGGTTTATTGTGCTTAGAATTTTGATACCCAACGTCCCAGTATTCAGTGAAGCCATTATGGAGCTGTGGAGTTCCAAATTACAAACTCCCAGACCATATACTCAATATGGCTACACTGCACTTACAATGTCTAAGAATGGACTTAGACACTGTAGGGGGTATATTGCTCATGCAACTATGCCCTCACCTGTGGTATAGTGCACCCTGTCTTAGGAATGTACGGCTTGCTAGAGGGATGGCTTATGTATGCCACAGGTAGTGATTTGTGGGCATGGCACCCTGAGAGGGGTGTCATGTTGACATTGTCTGTTTCTCCTCACTAGCACACACAAGCTGTAAGGCAGTGTGTATGTGCTTGGTGAGGGGTCCGCTAGGGGGGAATAATACATGCTACAGCCCTTAGAGACTTTCCATGGCCACTTGGCCCATGGTACCAGGGATACCTTTTACAATTGTGTGGCAGGGTTGTGCCAATTGTGGAAACAAAGGTACAGTTTTAGGGAAAGAACACTGGGGCTGGGGACTGGTTAGAAGAGTCCCAGCCCACTTTCAATCAATGTTGGCATCAACAATAGGCAAAAAGTCGGGGGTAACCATTCCAACAGAGGCACTTTCCTGCACCTTCCCATTTTTCCTTGTACTTAAAAAAAAATCTTGAATGTAAAGCCCCAACAATAAGGAATATTATGGCTTTAGGGGTGGTCTCTAATAGGCTTGAATGATTTGTGTTTTATTAGATTATGTGCTGATATGTCCTGGCATACTTGCAATGTTGAACCTTGATAGACAAATAGGTTCTGACTCTGAGCTGCTCTTAGAATTCCACCCTTGATGCGATAAAAGTGGATGCAAGCAAGAACACCAGATGTACATTTGTTGCAGATTTTGTATGCAATCATAACTATGGATTCTATCAAGTTCAATCATTTGGTTGTCTGCTGATGACATTTGGGAGCAGAACAGCGCTGAATACACCTCAGCAGGTCAGAAGATCTAGAGTTGCAATCATGGAAGTATCAGGGATGCTAGGCTTGGGAATTTGTTGGCGGACTTTGCTATGTTCGGGCCTTGGGGAGTTTTGCCTTCTTGGCCAGCAGCAAATGAGAAAAGAGCCACCCAAGACCTTTGTGGGGAGCGTTGTGTGTCCGCTAAATCCTTCATCAAAATCACCCTTTCAAAAGGGCACAAAAAATGGGTTGGGGGTGCAGGACAGGCTTCACTCACTCAGGGAACAATTAGATGGCTACCCACCATCCTGAAACAGAACGCTATAGTGGTGAGGAAGCTTCGCCTGGGCACAAAGAAACCAGGAATCGGCTCCCGGGTCAGCAGCAGGACAATGCTCATACCCATAATCAGAAGTAGATCTCTATCCACTCCCCTACAAGGAGAAAGGCCATCCCAACAGGCAGACTCAGTGTCAGGCTTCAGGTGTTCCTATACAGGAAACCCGTCATGATTTCACCAGAAACTACTTCGGCTGGCGTGCAGTCAATCAACCACTCCACCTCTTTTTGGTCATACCTGGTATCTGCGCAGTCATCACTGGGATGACATGAGTTGGAAATTATCACATCCCTAGGCGAGGTCCGAGGAGGCACAGGTCCAAAGTGTGGTCTTCTTCCACCCCTTTGGTTTGATTCTTTCTCTGTGGTGGCCCCGCAAGCCCAGGGGCCAGCACCAGCTACAGGTCACAGGGAGTGATGCTTCCACTCCATGAACGGGGCTGGTGCACATCTCCAGCCTGCTTCCTCTCAAATGAGCCCCAGGCCATTATCAAAAGAGCACTAGAAGCTCTGAATATGCATCCCCTGAGCCTCCGCTGTGTCCGACCACAATACCTTCAACCACTGGAGGAGCTCTTGTAGCGCTGTTGTTTGAGGCGCAAAGCCACCATTTTGATCAGGGAGAGGCCTCACCCGGTGCTCAGAATGCATTGCAGCATGCTGTGATCCTGGCACCTATGGGCTATACGCAGCGTGTAAACGGAGGGGAGGAGGTTTCCCTACCCTATTCCCCAAGGCATTTTTCTCCCCACTCCGTTGGCATGTTGTGTCAGGCATATGGAGTCATGACACCAAAAGACCTCTCTGAGGACTAATCTACATAAGTTCTCATTGTGGCCACTCCCCAACATCTTAATATGCTTAGGCAGTGGTTAGCAGGGCCCTGAAGAGTGTGGTCACTTTGTGCTTCCCCGTGGCACTTTGGTATCACAGAAAGGGTTGCAGATACTCTTGCTGCCCCTTCTGTAATACTGATTGCGCTGGTGCATATGTAGCGCTAGCACTATCTCACTTTGCCTCTGTGCCCATATCCATAATATGGTGCTGGTGCAGAGGCAAAGTGTACATGCCTTTAGGAGAGGCACTGAAAGTGTACCACAAAAAGTTGGCACACTTTCAGTGGGCCTCCTAAAGGCAGCCCTCTGGAGTGGAGAAAGAGGGTCTTATGACCCCCCCACAGACATACCCTCGCAGGCAGGTGAAGTCGCTCACTGCACCCGCCTGCGAGGGGATCTCTAAACCCTCTTGAAAGTGAAAGCTTTGAAACAGCCACTCCATATTTCACTTGAATGCGCTGCTCCAAGGGCAGTGCGAGTTTGTGGGTGCCCCGAGGGCAGAGCATTCTCCATTATAAGAAGCACTTTCCATGTGTGTACCCTGCGCACCTGTTTAATGGTGTGCCATGGCGCAAACAGGAACTGTGTGCCCTTATCATAATACGGGCCCATGAAGCTCTGAAGACACCCTTTTAGGAGCAGATGAAACAGGACAAATGCCAATTGCACACCATTATTCCCCTTGTTCAGGCACCATTTCTTTTAAAAAGATTCCTTAGTAGTGAGGAAAAATTAAGTTGTCATTTAAAATTGCGAAAGGAGGAGACACCTATCAGTGATGGCACCTTATTTCCTTTCAGTGAGCTGTGGGGGTTTCTCTGGTAGTACCCCAGGGAGCTGGGCACATTGATGTCTTGATTGTATTAAGAGAAGAATTTTAGCAGTAGGCTTTCGGAACTGAAGCTCAGAGGTTGATGCAGAGGTCCTATGTGCATAAACTGAAAATATGCCTGGCACCTTCCGCTAGTGCCAAATAATTGTGTACCTCTGTTGAACCAATATTTACAATTGCCAACTGTTGAAATATGCCATTGTATGCACTTGTCTTCAGTGTAATGGTCATTGCAAAATTGCCAGACAACTGTGAAAAACTGCCAAACACCGGATCAAAATTGAGTATTAATGATGCACTTTATTTGATCTTTTTAAGTGTGTAGACCTTAGCTACAATCTATGTAGGGCCATCAGAATAGGAGACAAGCTGGAGATTACTTAGATGCTAGAATAGTAAGGAGGCTTCTTTCTCATTTACATTTTATATGTTTGGTTAACTGTTTTCTGAACTACAATGTGCAATATGGCTGTGTTTTAGAATTTCTGCCATAAATGTTTAAACCTATAAAAAACTTGTAACATTAATAGTGATATGCCTGCAGGGATCTTGCCATTGAAAAAAACATGTGTTACTTCCTAGAGGAGAGCTTGAAGGAGGCTAAGAATGGCTGAGCCGCTGGTTAAATGATTTTATGTGCGTAAGCTGTTCCCATGAGCTTTCGTAGAAGATGATTTAAACTAGATATATGCAGGCCATGCATTATTCACATTTTAAAATATGAATAATTCAACCTGTCCACCTTAAAAGGATGCTCATTCTGTTAAGATCTTCTTTGTAGAGTATGTACTTTGTGTGTATTGGCTTTTGGATAAGATGATGTTCTAAATCGTTACAGCTTATGTACAATGTTCCATCACGCTCTGTAATTTCTACATCTATGCCTCTATCCCTGGGAACACAGCTAGATAAGTCTCCAAGATAAGTAGATTAGACAGTTCATTCCTGTTTTGATCATGCATTAGGCAAGGTTGTTTGCTCACCTTCAGAGTAACCGAACTCCTAAAAGGATATCAGACCCAGATTTATGAAAAGTAGTTGTAGCGCCACTTTTTTGCCCCCCTTAGTGCCTCCCTAATGCCACCATGCATGTGCTATATTTAAAATATGAAGCACCATGGCAGTAGTCAAGGGGACTAGCGTCATAATTTTTTACACAAGTCCAGTGCATTGCAGGACTAATGTCAACAATATTGACGCTAATCCTGCAAAGTACCCAGAGGCACATTGAACACAATGGGAGCCTCTTTTTTAACGCCTGCACTTAGCAGGCATTAAAAAATGGTGATAAAAATGGCGCAAAGGAATCTCATAGATTCCTTTGCGCCATTGTTTACCCCCCCCAGTGCTGAAAAGCCCCCCTTGCATACATTATGCCTGGCGCAGGCATAAAGTGGTGCAAGGGGTTACAAAGTGGCACAAATCAAGTATTGCACCACTTTGTAAATATGTCACTGTGTTTTTCCCCTTCCAACGCCACATTAGCATAAAAAATATGACGCAAATGTGACATTAGAATGTCGCTGTGCCACCATAAATCTAGGTCTCAGCTTCTAAAAGGGACTATCAATTGTACTTAAAAATAGCACGCTGGTCTGGTAGCAAGATATATGCACATATAATTATTTTGTGTGTTTTTTAGTGTGCTAACCTGCCACCTTTCAACCCCTTCAGTGTGCAATGCAGACTTTAAAGTAACATAGCAGGGTTTAATATTTGGGAGAAAGTACCTCCAAAGGAGACCACAGCTCACTAAGGCATTCCCTCATCATAGAGTAGCTGTTTAAGTGCATTTATTGGGTCATGGAACACCAAGGTGGACTAAAATATCTCACATACCTACACTTACTTATCATACAGTAAACACAAATAAAAAGAAAAAGAAATTTAAAAAATAAAAGATGATACCAATTTCAAAATACATTACTTGAACACATAATGAGACCTATTCGTAAAAGCAATTTTGAGTGCAGGAATTAGGGCTCAAGCATCACTCATTTATGTACTCACAAATGCTGTTTACAGA
This sequence comes from Pleurodeles waltl, assembly GCF_031143425.1. Taxonomy (NCBI): domain Eukaryota; kingdom Metazoa; phylum Chordata; class Amphibia; order Caudata; family Salamandridae; genus Pleurodeles; species Pleurodeles waltl. The sequence goes on from NC_090448.1 coordinate 1,132,611,256, forward strand.
CTTTGTCCAAAGAGCTCTACTTGCGCTTGCCCCATCACTTATGTTCAGAGATCTCAGCGGTGTGTGTGCATCTCCACACACGAAGATGTCCATTTTTGTTGTAAATGTGCGAAAGACCGGGGGAGTGGTTGCAAAATGGGGAATATCTATGATGTTCTGACAAAATATAATCTCAAAAATATCAGAAATTAGAAATATTGTGTCCTAAATATTGGAATGTTTAAACATTCTAATGAGAGCGAAACACGTGTCAGGGGTTGCTTTACTCATTTCAGGTTGGCTTGGATGGTATTTGACCAGTCCAAAGCTGTAATACTGTGCCTGAAGTGGTAAATGGCTTTTGTCATTTTACAGCTCGGCGAGGATGACACTGTGTCAATCCTATGCTTAAAGATTTTGCTGTACAAATGGCAAAAGACTTTGTCACTATCTAGCTCGGCGTGGATAGCACTGTGCTGATCCTATGCTTAAAAACTTTGCTAGATAAGCAGACATTTGAGGTGAGCAAATCTAGAGTGTCGCTGGTGTTGCAGGGTGCTCCTTACTAGAGCTGCTCTCCACCTAAATTTGGGAACTTCCCAGAGTTCTCTCTTGTTTTTTTGCATTTATATATATATATATACACATTTATATGCATATACATTTTTTGAATCCATAGGTGGAACTCCCAGGAGTCATAGTTTTTATGTAACTTTACAGAGTGAAATTCTGTGTGTTCTGCCCAGACTTTCACCTTCGCCATGCCTCTCCAGGTATATGTTTCCTAAGTGCATTTTGTGTTATATAATTTTTGCATTAATATATTATACTTGCTTTTAAAATATCTGTTTTTTGTATAATAATTTTAGGAGAGGGATGTTGAGCTAATAGGGGAACCGACTGGGGAGAAAATAATAACTTCTTATTTCATTAGTTTGTTATGTTTAAAATTGTTGTTGTGTGCTTTTTTAGTTTTAAAATGTTCCAAATAATTTTTATGAAATAAAATGTGATTGATTTATTTAGATGCTATTACTTTATATTTGTAATTATTTAAATTATATTTTTGCTTGTAATGTTTTTAAAAATATTTTCATATTTTTATTGTTTTAAAAGTTATAATAAGTATGTTTTTAGAATACTATTTTTTTTAATTATTTTTCAAATATAAATGCATTGGAAATTTGCTTTACTTTTAACTAAATTGTTTTACAATTTGTGTTTCTTTAAATGGGAAGTAAAAAGTTATGTAATGTGTTAATTTGATTTACAAATTTGATTATTATTAAATATCTTAAAAGCTTTTTTAAATCATATGTTTATTGTTATTTTTTAAATAATTATGCTTCAAAAGTTATAGTAAATTTTTTTGTACTACTGCCAATTTGCCTTATTATCATCATGTGGTTTACTTTTTGGAATTAATAAAATGTTTTTCTGCAAAATATTATTTTCGTGTACTTTCTATCATAAGTTTGTTTGAGTAGCTATTTATGAACCTTAAAAGTTCAGCACTTTCCCTAGTGGGGTTAGGTTTATATATAATATATAACTGACTTTTTCAAGTGCAACACAGTCCCCCAGTGTGGCAACTTTAGAGTGGGAATAGTAACTCTGAACCTTACCAAAGTCCAATATTCCCCAGTGTGGTTATGTGTGTAGTGGGAATAGTAAGTCTGACCCCACTCCAAAGGTGAACACTTTACCCAATCTGGTAAAGTTAGGAGTGGGAATAGTAACTTTGAAGCCCCCTCCCCCTAAAGTTCAACACTTCACCAATATCAATGTGGTTAAGTTTATGGTGGGAATAGTAAATCTGACTCTCCAAAGGCAAACACTTTCCTTCATATTGTAAAGTTTGGACTGAGAATTGTAAGTTTGACTCAAGACCCTCACCCTCCTGCACAGTAGGTCAATCATTTCTCCAATGTAGTTAACTTTAGAGTGGGAGTAGTAAATCTGCCTCTTTCAAAGTGGAACACTTTCCACAATGTAGTAAAACCTGGAGTGAGAATAGCAGTTTTGACCCTTCCAAAGTCCATCACTTTTCCCAGGATGGTTACGTTTTGAATGGGAATAGTCAATGTGCTCCCGTTCAAAGGTCTTATACTTTTCTAATGAAAAATGTAACATTTATTTGCAATTTATAGATAGATAGATAGATAGATAGATAGATAGATAGATAGATAGATAGATAGATAGATAGATAGATAGATAGATATTCTATGTGTTTCACAATGTTTTTAATGTTGGTACTGTGTTTTAAAAGAGGCCTGGAAGTGGTTTTGAATGGATTTATATACTTTTACTATACTCATTTTTATGATGTCAGTCTTTATTTTAACCCACATGTTATAACAGAAAAAAAAAAGATTTGGTTATTTTTTAACCAACTGTTTTTACCTTTACCTTGTTTTATTTTTTGCAGTTTCTCTGAAGTGGTTATATATTTTATTCTTATTTTTTAGGTTTTGCATGTGTTCCCTGAATTATTGGAGTCAATGTTTAATTGTAATCTTGTTTTTTGCATTTGTTCGGAGACTCATTTCTATGCATGTTTTTTAGGATTGTATATCTTGGATTAGTATTTCATTAACCAGGAAATCTGCCATGAACTAATAAGTGTTATATTATTTTATTTATTTATGTTATTGGATGAGCATTATTGTTTTTTGTTATTCTATGGTTTTTATATATACTCATGCCCTAAAGTAACTAATACTCATGCCCTCATGATCCACAGTGTTGTTATCAATGATGTAATTTCACAAATCTTTAGAGATGTAATCAACACAGTCATTGAACATGTGATGAGTAATGTAATACGTGAGGGTACCAGCAGTGCTTGGTGAAGGTGCATGTTATAGTTTTGTTAGGGCACAAGTTATAGGTACTTGAGATAACTATAACTGGTGACTTTCAGTGTTAAGTTTAAAATGTTTTGTTTTTACTGACATTTTCACCAAACTTTAACGTCCCTTAAACCTTTGTTTTAGTTTTAGTGAATTTCTACGTTTTGTCTTTTGATCCAAAGTAAGATAATATTAAACTTCCTAACTGAAACCTAATTTTAACCATTGTTTTTTTCTGTGAATGTATGTGTTTTTTAACATGAAGTAAGATGTTAATCTCTGTGCGTGGCTTATGGTTGGCTGCAGGACCTGATCACCTGCCAGGCTCTGCATCCAACCCATTATAAGCAGCCTACCCCACTACATTCTGTAGATGGGATTGCTGGCTAACGATTAACCTGTTTGGAATATGGTGGTACAGTGAGTGATGTAGATAATGGAGGAGTGTTAAGCTTAGTAGCAATGTCTTAAAATTCCCCACACTTTGGTGGTATACCATGAGGGCCAGTGACCAATTCCTGCACCCACCTGCACAAATTAAGCATTGATAATATGTTATTTGCATTAGTTTCCTATCCTTCACACTCTCCTGAACCACATATGGGTGCAACAGTTGTCCGCCCTCTTTGACTAACTTAAAAAATCAACTTATTTGTAGTGTTTGTTCTCCTCATAAGCACAAGAGGACTCTCCCCCCGGTTGCATAGTTCTTGGGCCTGTGTGTCCACAATAGTTCCTCTTTTCCATGGATCCTAAATTGCTTTCACCACTTTTAATATATCTTTCATGGTTCATCCATTCAACCAATCCATTTTCAAATGTTCATGGTGGTGTGTGGTGACCAATGACCCTCTCTTTCTAAAACTATGCATCATTGTTGCTGACAAGCTCCTAGGGATAACCCTCTCTAGGAGAAATATTTTTGATTAAATTAACCATACTTTGGGCTTCACTGCAACTTTGGCGGTCGGCCCGCCAGACAGCCATGTTGGTGGTCCTGAAAAGACCGCCATACAAGTGCTTTTTCAGACCACCCTATTACGAACTATGGAGGTGGGACCTCCGACCGCCAAGCAAAAATGTCTAACTGCCAGCTGTGCTGTGGCCTGGAAATAGGCGGTCTGACCTCCAGAGCTATCAGCTCAGTGGGCAACCACTGAGCTCCTTACAATCACATAGTTGCTGTGGCGGTCCCATCGTGGTGATCAGCCAATGGCAGTCTGGACCATGGTGGTTCGCGGTAAGCAAAGTAACAGACAATTGCACATTGGATGGATTTAAAAACAACACAGCTGACACACATTGGCACAGTGGACACACCTGCAAAGAACACTATAAAACACACCCATTCACAGACCAAAATCCTTTGCATTTTCAACGCAAAATACAGAAGCCCGAGCACCCTATTTTCCATAGACATCATAGATTACGCACCCCTTTTTGCACCGTCCCATAAAACACCCTGCACACACTTTTGCCCATTCACACCCTAATACACTTCCCCTGTTAAGTAAGTCCCTATCACCCGTAATTTTGTTCCACCATGTCATGTTCCAAAAAACCCTGTTTTTCAGAAAATGAGTTAAGAGTCATGGTTGATGAAAAAATAAGAGTAGAACCACAATTGTTTCGAGCACAAGTCCAGCATACTCCTCTCAAAAGGAAAATGGAAATGTTGGACAGGATCGCTGATAGAGTGAATGCTGTAAGCAGCACCATTTACACAAAGGAGAACATCAGTAAGAGGTGTAATGACCTCAGGGGCAAGGTCCCTGGTCTCCAGGTACCAGCTGCAGGCCAAGAAGCCTCATGGTGGCCCTTCCAGTGCCCCTTTACAAAATGGGGAACTGGTAGGGACATTACAACTCTTTCCCTGGGAGGAGAAGGTCTTGGTTATCCTGCATTCTGAGTGCTTGACAGGAATACCTGTGGGAGTGGAATCAGCTAAGTCACAACACAAAAATGTCACACAAAATTAAATTTCATGCATGCTCATTGCTCACCTTTTGCCACTGTCTTGTTCATGTACCCCCAGCAACATTCAATTCCCAGAGTATCTGAGTATTACCACTATCAATCTGTATTGTTGGACCCAACAGCACAGCTACCAAGGACCACCACATGCCAGAAGTCCAAATGCCGTCTGTAAGTCTTTGAATGTATAAAAATAATCCCTGGACTCATGGTATGTCTCAACATGTAAATGTATGCCCAAACCTAAGTGCAGTCTGCATACAGATGTGTAATACCCAACATTTGTCTAGTTTGTGTAGTACTGAAAGTTACCTGATTGCAACTCCCAGGAGGTACTATTTCTGTTACTACAAACACCAGCCCAGTGTCCACTTGTCCAAAGACCCCTGTTTGTCATCTCCCAAATGAAGTGTACTCACCTGAGGGGATAACATTTGTATAATGTGTGTAGTAGAGAGAGTGACCTGACTGCAACTCCCAGGAGGCATAGATTCTGTTACTACAAACATCAGCTCAGTGTTCACTTGTCCAAATACCCCTGTCTGTCATCTCACAAATTAAGTGTACTCACCTGGGGGAAACATTTGTAAAGTATGTGTAGTAGAGAGAGTGACCAGACTGCAACTCCTAGCAGGCCTTATGTCTGCAACTCCAACCACCAGCCCAGTGTGCACTTGTCCAAATACATTTGTGTGGCAACCCTCAATTTAAGTGTACTCACCTGGGGGACAACATTTGTATAGTGTGAGTAGTAGAGAAAGTGACTTGACTGCAAATCTCAGCAGACCCTGTTTCAGGAATCTCCAAACACCAGCCCAGTGTCTACTTGTCCAAATACCCCTGTTTGTCATCTCCCAAATTAAGTGTACTTACCTGGGAGGACAACAATTATATAGTGTGTGTAGTGGAGAGAGTGACCTGTCTGCAACCCCCTGAAGGCCTTGTGTCTGTAACTCCAACTATCAGTCCGGTTTCCACTTGTCCAAATACTCTATTTGGTAACTCCCAAATGAGGTGTACTCACCTGGGGGGATAACATTTGTATAGTGTGTGTAGTGGAGAGAGTGATCTGGCTGCAACTTCCAGCAGGTCTTGTGTCTGTAAATCCAAACAGCAGCACAGTGGCCACTTGTCCAAAGATCACTGTTTGTCAACTTCCAAATAAAGTATACTCACCTGGGAGTGATCAAGCACAGATCATGCATAAAACAGAGATGTGTCTGTCGACATAGCTCTATCTAGACTTGCTAACCTGAGATGAAATTATTGAGGACAGGAATGACGCACTAATCAGTGTGTAAAACTAGTATTCCTAAAGCCTCAAGATGCATCACAAGATAGATATTGGCAGCAGACACATTGACACAGCACTATGCACATGATAGCTCCACTCACAAGTTCCTGGGTCTGCCTGCTTTACAACCAACTAGGCCTCCAAATGATCAAAGCATGCTTGCTTAGCCACTGTTTTGCCTGCACTGGCGGCAAGATGTAAGTTTCAGGCCATCCTCCCAAGTGCAACTGATATGCACATCTCAGCAGCTGCTGCATTCAAATTTGGTTAACATGCTTCACACATGTCGTGTCAATCCACCCAACACCATGGTTACTTGCCACAACTGGATTAACTGCAACTAGTAACATTATAAGTTTTACATCAACATGTTGAGCTGCCTGTGGGCACACAGAGGACGCAGAACCGACTGCCATTACCCCCTTGGATGCAGCTCTCAGTGAAGACAACAGTCCAGACTTGGCAACCTGATCAGACGGCAACAGTGAGTCTCACTGTGCCCCCAATGTCATCTCCCAGCCCTATTGCATCAACATCACAGGCAACCATTCCTCACCCCAACCTGTCCCAACTCCCAAATGAAGTATAATCACCTGGGAGTGATCAAGCAAAGATCATGCACAAATCAGAGACGTATCTATTAACATAGCTCCAACTAGACTTGGTATCCCAATATAAAATAATTGAGGACAGGAACGAGACCTGACCCAGTGTCTACAACAAGTATTCCTGTGGCCTCAAGATGCATCACAAAATTGGTATTGGCAGCAGACACATTGACCCAGCAATGCACATGGTGGCTCCACTCACAAATACAACAAAGTCCTGTGTCTGCCTGCTTTACAACCAACCAGCCCTTCAAATGGTCAAAGACATATCTTGCCTAGCCACTGTTTTGACTGCACTGGTGGCAAGATGTAATTTTCAGGTCATCCTCCCAAGTGCAACTGACATGACATCTCAGCAGCTGCTTCCGTCAAAATGGGTTGGCATGCTTCACACATGGCGTGTTAATACACCCCAAACCCTGGTTACTTGTCAAAATTGGATTAACTACCACTTACTTTGAACAAGGTTTCTGCTTACTGTAACTCTTAACCGTTGGATGTACGCTGTGTGTTTTACATCAACAGGTGTAGCTGCTGCTGGGCACACAGAGGCCACCGAACAGACTGCCACTACACCCCTGGATTAAGCCCTCAGTGAAGACAACACTCCTGGACTTGTGGACGTGGAGGTTGGTTCTGGCCCATCTGGGCAACCTGACAACGTTACCTCTCAGCCCTGTTGCATCAAAATCACAGACAACCATTTGCCCCCGACCTGTGTCCCTAGCACAGTGTCTACCATCCCATGTCCCCTAGTCCTGGATCCTGAGTTTCAGGCCAGCGCTTCAGACAAAGAGGGTCCAGGACCAAGTTGGAGACAGCAACCAGTGGCAAGGACACAGGCCTGTGGGGGTACGGTATGTGGGAGGAATGTTGTGGGCCGACAGGGGGAGGCCACTGGGGCTGCTTGGCCAGGACATCATCAGCCATGTCTTGGGGGTCTACCAGGAGTCCCAAGGTGTGATGAGCCAGGTGTTGACCGAACTCTGGGAAATCAAGCACCTACCAAGGGACATGCATAGGGACATGAGGGAACAAATGGAGGCCCACAATAACAACATGGCCTCCCTAACAGGGGGCTGAGGGACATGCACACCACCCTGAGCAGGGCTTTTCAACAACGGTCTACCCCTTCCTTTGGCCCAGTCACTCGAAGGGAGGCCGTGCCAGAGGAACAACAACCATGCCTCTCTAGCAGAAGACCCCCCCGCCACGCAAAGAATCCAGGAGATGAAGATGGCAAGACACCCACCATTGTCAATAATAAGCCTCTTCCTTAAGGACCCCCTTTGTGTGTTGCACAATCACTCTGGGCTTATCCTGAACCACCTACCATTTCCAATGGGAAGAGTACTTTGGACTCCTAATGGTGTGGCATCTACTCCAATGATTGTATTCACCATGACTGACCCCTCCACATTTGAATTTTTGGTTAGTCATGTCAGGTATATTTTATATTAGTCATGGGTTGGGACATACCACCAGATAGGGCCAATATATGTTGGAAGGACCCTGTGGCCAGGAAGTGCCAGGGCGACTTGTACAATGGGCGGTATGCAGGTTGGATCACTGTTAGCAGGTATCAGATCTGAATCCAACTGACGGCATAAGTCCACTATTGCTTTCCTATTCAGACGGTAGAGCTGTATGATGTGGCGTTCTTCCATGGTCTGAAGGTCTGGCAGTGGACGGTAGACAGGAGGTTGTCGCATCCTCTCTCTCCCAGGGTGTACCTATGTGTTACAAGTCATGATTTCTAACATCAGTCAGTGTATCCAAAGTAACACACTTGATGCATGCCAACAATATAATGTGACAAAGCATTTCTGACTGTCTAGACATGACACACAGTACAAATCCCAGCTAACAACTACACAAGGGTCACATGTGACCCCCCATTGTTGTCCCCACATGTCTGCAACATGGATTTGTGAGATACTCAACTATATGCTACACAATTGCCCCTTTAAATGTGACTGCATTTTCTGACCACCAACAACTACAGTCGGTGGTGGTGGCCCGTACACCGCCATCATATGCCATCTGTGCTCTGCAACACACTACACTGGTGGTTGTGTAGGAGGGCCTATATAACAAGACAGGATGAGGATGTTTGTGATGTTCTTACACATATAATCTATTTGTGAGACAGTGTACACAGCCATATACAGCATTTTTACGCACCAAAATGGCGGATGCCTGACCAACTCCACTGGACATTAGGAGTCGCCCGTGACCACTGGTCGAAATCGTCCATACAGTAGGTGGTTTGACTGCAGCGTACACAGCCATAGGCTAACGTTGTTGCCTTTGGTGGTTGCAGACCAATGGCTTTGTTTGTCAGTGGTGATGACCGTGTACATGGCAGACGTGACATCCATGTTGTGCAAATTCACTCACTAGACTCCTGACACTGCTGCCGGCAACACTTCCACTACTTCAGCTGATTTGTGCTGCCTCTGGGAACAATCATGCCACATTCAGCAGGTGATAGGGCCCCTGCCTTCTATCCAGAGGAGCTGAAGAGGCTTGAAAATGAGGTCCTTCCCCTGTATGGACAGCTCTCTGGCTCACTAGAGGAGCAGTCAATACTTCATATGCACAATTGACTCTGTTCAACACCATCCCTTTCCTCCGCACAAGCTAAAATGTGCCCCTGTGTGGCAGTTGGACTTTTTGTATGTCTGTTGTTGCAGTCAGTGTGGCATCAATGAGATGTATGTGATGCAGGTATTGGTGAACAGTACTATATGTTGTGTTCATTGACATTGTATAGTGTGATGTTGTTTGGGGTCCTAGATCCTCCTTGTGTTGGATGCACATAAATAGGCAAGGAGACATTATTGCCATCCAAAGACATTTCTATCTTTATGATGGTTGTAAATGTTAGGCAACATGTATGTGCATGACAGCATGAGCTGTGTATGCATCTTGTCTGAGTCATTTGAGGATCTTGTAAGCAAACAGAACTTTCAACTCACATCTACTCTTGCAATACTGTTGTTTGTTTGGAAGGCACATCATGACTTACTCTGCCCTTCAGGTTGCCACACAAAGTACAAGCCACATTGTTGATGGGCACATGATGTACTGTCATGTATGGCAGTGAGGGAAATATGAATGTCATGTAGGTTCTGTTTGCTCAGCCTTCAGAGACAAGGGCCTGTAAAATGTATCTCCCAGTATGACACATAGGCCCTCATTCTGACCCTGGCGGTCGGTGATAAAGCGGCGGCCAAGCCGCCAACAGGCCGGCGGTCTAAAATATGCAATTCTGACCCTGGCGGGAACCGCCAACACAGCCCGCCAACTTAACACTCCGACCGCCACGGCGGTACAAACAAACAGCGCGGCGGTTCCCGCCAACAGGCAGGCGGCAGACAATGTACCGCCCACCCTATTACGACCCACCAATCTGCCACCTTTTCCGGGGCGGGAGCACCGCCGATAAGAACACGGCGGAAACAGACTACGAACGGGAAAACGCTCACCTCTACGCACTCCACGCGAGATTCCGGCAGTATGGAACCAGAGTTGCAGGTCATCCCCGCACTCCTATTCCTGCTCATATACCAGGAGCACGCCCGGCGGCGCGGAAGACATCGGTGAGTACTGCACCTACGACACAGGGGAGGGAAAAGATTACCGGCACACACCCACCCACCCACACCCACTACAACACACACATCAATGCATTCCCACAGATCACTGTCACAACCCACAAACCACCCCCCTCCGAAATAATGCAAAGACCAAAAGAAGAGATCATAAACGGGCAGATATATTGAAATATGTACACCAGTAATCCCAATAAATAAATAAACTATGTACAAAATATATACAGCTACTAAATGTAGTCCAACCACAGTCCGTGGATCACAGGGGTCCTGTGCAAAGGGGCAAGGCCCAGTCCCACGACAAGAACTCCACGGAGAGAACACTGCAGGGGCATCAGAAAGAAAATAGGACAGGCACCTCAGGGGGAAGGGAAGGGGGGGCACCTCAGCCACTTGAGTACACGACGCCAGATCCACGAGGGGACTCCATGACCACTGGCCCATCCTGGGGAGAGCAAAGCCACAGTCCATACAGTCCATACAGTGGGTGGCCTGCCCACTGGGCCATCCTGGGGAGAGCAAAGCCACAGTCCAAACAGTCCATACAGTGGGTGGCCTGCCCACTGGGCCATCCTGGGGAGAGCAAAGCCACAGTCCAAACAGTCCATACAGTGGGTGGCCTGCCCACTGGGCCATCCTGGGGAGAGCAAAGCCACAGTCCATACAGTCCATACAGTGGGTGGCCTGCCCACTGGGCCATCCTGGGGAGAGCAAAGCCACAGTCCAAACAGTCCATACAGTGGGTGACCTGCCCACTGGGCCATCCTGGGGAGAGCCAAGCCACAGTCCATACAGTCCATACAGTGGGTGGCCTGCCCACTGGGCCATCCTGGGGAGAGCAAAGCCACAGTCCATACAGTCCATACAGTGGGTGGCCTGCCCACTGGGCCATCCTGGGGAGAGCAAAGCCACAGTCCATACAGTCCATAACAGACCCCACTGCCACTGGAGGAGGCAAGTTGGCCAGAGGACATCCTGCAGCCCTGCCCAAGATAGATCCTGCCCTGCCACGTCTGCCAAAGGGCCAGCGGTTCTTGCCTTGAAGGGCCCAGTTCAGCGGTTCTTGAGACGTCGGGGCCCAGCGGAGCGGTTCTTGAGACGGCGGGGCCCAGCGGAGCGGTGCTTGAGATGGCGGGGCCCAGCGGAGCGGTGCTTGAGACTGCGGGGCCCAGTTCAGCGGTCCTTGCCCTGAAGGGCCCAGTTCAGCGGTGCTTGAGACTGCGGGGCCCAGTTCAGCGGTCCTTGCCCTGAAGGGCCCAGTTCAGCGGTTCTTGAGACGGCGGGGCCCAGTTCAGCGGTTCTTGAGACGGCGGGGCCCAGTTCAGCGGTTCTTGAGACGGCGGGGCCCAGTTCAGCGGTTCCTGAGACGGCGGGGCCCAGTTCAGCGGTTCCTGAGACGGCGGGGCCCAGTTCAGCGGTTCTTGAGACGGCGGGGCCCAGCAGAGCGGTTCTTGAGACGGCGGGGCCCAGCGGAGCGGTTCTTGAGACGGCGGGGCCCAGCGGAGCGGTGCTTGAGACGGCGGGGCCCAGCGGAGCGGTGCTTGAGACTGCGGGGCCCAGTTCAGCGGTCCTTGCCCTGAAGGGCCCAGTTCAGCGGTGCTTGAGACTGCGGGGCCCAGTTCAGCGGTCCTTGCCCTGAAGGGCCCAGTTCAGCGGTTCTTGAGACGGCGGGGCCCAGTTCAGCGGTTCTTGAGACGGCGGGGCCCAGTTCAGCGGTCCTTGCCCTGAAGGGCCCAGTTCAGCGGTTCTTGAGACGGCGGCCGGTCTATGGCCAACTGCTAATTGCCTGGTGGTGCCCTCCTGGGCAGCGGGGATGGTGCTCCTTCACTGCCCACCTGGGCTGTGGGTGGTGGGGCCCTCCTGGCCAGCTGGGCTGGGTCCTCCCTGGGCAGCGGCTATGGGGGTGGTGGGCTCTCCCGGGGCAGCTGTGCCGGTTCCTCCCGGGGCAGCGGCTATGGGGGTTGTGGGCTCCTCCTGGGCAGCAGGCCTGCTGCCTGACCTCTCCGACTTGCTGCCCTTGCCCTCCTCAGTCGTGGGCCTGTGGCCCTTTCCTCCCTTTGGAGCTGTGGCTGGTGACTGTCTCTGGGTGGTGTCCGGGGGGGATGTAGAAGGCGGGCTCCTGCGGCGACCCTTCCACCTTCTGCTCCTCTTCCCAGGGGGTGGGCTGGCTGTCCCCTTGCTGCTGGGCGAAGATCCAGACATGCGGGCTGGCGGGCTCCAATACCCCTGCACCCTTGTCAAGGGGGCTGCAGGGCTGGTGGTGGCTGAGGTGCTCTTCTTACCCCGACGAGAAGGAGGGGGGGGCTCAGGGTCAGGAAAGAAGTTAGTAGTGGCGAGGAAGAGCTTCTTGGGACAATGGAGAGTGGTAGGTACAGTGGGAATGGGAGTGGAGGGAGAGGATGTGGTTGTAGGTGAGTCACGTTTGCTGTGTTTGGGTGCAGGTGCAGGAGGGATAGGCTGTCGTGAGGTGGATGGCTGTTGGGTGGGTGGGTGGCTGCGTTTGTGTGGTGTGGAAGAGGGGGTGACAGACACAGTGGGAGAGGACACAGGGGACGTGTAAATGGCAGTGGGGGTGGTGACTGCACGTGTGCGGACTGGAGTGGAGGGTGTGCTGGTGATGGAAACACTGGCTGATGGTGAGGTGAATGGAGGTGTGAGTGTAGACGTCACAGGGAGGGAGGAGGGAGACGAGGAGGTGGGGGTCACAGAGGTGGTAGTGACTGTTGGCATGTCTGCATCGGAATGTTGCGTGTGTGAATGTCTGCGTGATCTGTGGTGCTTATGTTTGGATGAGCTTCTCTTGGGTGTTGAGGTGTGTGCAGGCTGGTCTGATGGTGTGGGTGGGACAGGCAGAGGAACAGGAGACTGGGAGGAGGGAGTTAGTAGAGGCAGGCAGGAGACAGGGACAATGGCTGCCGTCAGTGCTGAGGCCAGAGCCTGGAACGATCGCTGATGGGCAGCCTGACCCGAATGAATGCCCTCCAGGTACGCATTGCTGCGATGAACCTCCCTCTCCACCCCCTGCATGGCATTCAAAAGGGTAGTCTGCCCAACAATGAGCGTTCGGAGGAGGTCAATGACCTCCTCACTGAGGGCAGCGGGGGTAACAGGGGCAGGGCCTGAGGTGCCTGGGGCGAAGGAGATGCCCGGCTTCCTGGCAGAGCGGGCACGGGGCGAACGCTGAGGGGCTGCTGGGAGGGCGGAGATGGTGCGCTGGGTGGCGGCTGTACCTGTAATGGCGGGGGGCACGGATGGTGCCACCCCCGCAAGGGAGCCCCCTTCCGAGGACGTGTCCGTGTCGCTGCAGGGTCCAGTCGTCCCCGTCGTGGAGCTCCCCTCGCCCTCCGTCTCACTGGTCCAGTCTGACTCTGTGGCATGGCCCTCCTGGGCCATGTGAGATGCAGCTCCCTCCTGCCCCGATGCCACTTCTCCTCCGCCTGATGATGCTGATGCACACAAGCACAGAAAGACAAACAAAAAGGGGGGGGAGAGAGAAATAAAGGGATATTGAGTACATGGATCTCCGGTACAGTTAGCGGACATGACAGACACAGATGCCCCCTGCACTAAGTTGCGCACTTGGGGTCCGCTATGCATTCCGTGGAACATGCCCTACACGCCTAGAGTTGACAACTGCACCCATGGATGACACGGCCCAGGGATGGCTGTACTGACAAACTACTGAGGGTGGTGGCTGGGGACACAGGGGCTTACGGGGGTGCCCAGCCTACAGATATCGCCCTGGCCTAGGGGGACCCCCAGCCCTCCTCCCCCACCCAGACACCTCCACTGCGCGACAACAGAGTAGATAATGCTTGTACTCACCCCCTTGTGTCTGCTGTGCTGCCCTCACGTGCCCATCCAATTCAGGGTAGGCCACCGCCAGGATCCGGAACATCAGGGGGCTCAGTTGACGGCAGGCACCCCGCCTACGTTGGGAGGCCATCCCCAGCAGAGACTTGGCGGTCTTCTTGGTCCCGCGGCGGATGTCCTCCCACCTCTTGCGGCAGTGGGTGCCCCGTCGATGGTGGACCCCCAGGGCCCGGACTTCCTTGGCGATGGCACGCCAAATCCCGATCTTCTCATGGGCGCGGACCTATGTGACACGTACAGGGAGGGAGAAATACCACGTTCAAGTTTCTCAGCATTTTCCTTTCCAGTGGCCCAACGCCCCCCATCCCCGCCAGGCCCCCCGCCATGCCCCCGCCAGGCCCAACATGCCCCCCATCCCCGCCAGGCCCCCCGCCAGGCCCAACATGCCCCCCATCCCCGCCAGGCCCCCCGCCATGCCCCCGCCAGGCCCAACATGCCCCCCATCCCCGCCAGGCCCCCCGCCATGCCCCCCGCCAGGCCCAACATGCCCCCCATCCCCGCGAGGCCCCCGCCAGGCCCCCCGCCAGGCCCAACATGCCCCCCATCCCCGCCAGGCCCCCCGCCATGCCCCCCGCCAGGCCTAACATGCCCCCCATCCCCGCCAGGCCCCCCGCCAGGCCCAACATGCCCCCCATCCCCGCCAGGCCCCCCGCCATGCCCCCCGCCAGGCCCAACATGCCCCCCATCCCCGCCAGGCCCCCCGCCAGGCCCCCAAGCCAGCCAGTGGCCCCAAATCCATATTGAATTAAACTCACTTGTTGGTCTGGAGGACCGTAGAGTAGCGCATACTGGGGGAGGACCCCATCCACAAGTTTCTCCAACTCCTCTCCAGTGAAGGCAGGGGCCCTTTCCCCAGGCGCAGCAGCCATTGTCCCTTCCAGACCGAGGTCACAGCAACACTTGCAGTATAGGTCCTCTCCTGTGAAAGTTCAAGTCGCAAGTGGATAAGTAGATAGAAAATGGCGGTCACGTCCGCGGCGGTGCGTACCGCGGCGGTGCGTCCCGCCACCGCCGGCGCCCTTCGCCATTGGCTCCTGAAACCCATAGGCTTCAATGTTAACCAATGCGGCTTCGCGCCGCGGTCTTCGCCCGCCGCCCGCCGCGGTGTGCCACGCCAGCGCATTGACCTCACATCCCATTGTCACACTTCACAGGTCAGGCAGCCGCCATTTCCAGGGCCCACATGGCTCAATTTCAACTGCGTCACACAGGCCTAGGCCTTGCATAGCCACTCAGACACGCCATTCACTGCATAGAGAATCGTATACTGTGCTAGCTGTGAGTACGTACCTGTGGGTTGCTTGACTGTGTGCTCCATGTTGTCCTTCCTAGGCACCGTCCGCTGGGTTGGGCGAGGAGACGGATGAATCCTCCCGTGTACCGACCGCTGGTGGACCTGTCGACAATGGAAGAACGCCACATTATCCTGACCTACCGTCTTAACCGTGCCACTATCCATGAACTGTGTGCCCAGCTGGAGCCCGACCTGATGTCCCCCATCCGCCAACCCACAGGGATTCCCCCTCTGGTGCAGGTCATGTCAGTACTCCATTTCTTGGCAAGTGGGTCATTTCAGACAACCGTGGGAATTGCTTCTGGGATGTCTCAGCCCATGTTTTCGAAGGTGTTATCCAGAGTGTTGTCTGCCCTGATGAAATCCGTGAGGAACTACATCATTTTCCCTGAGGTGGGCGAATTGGCTACAGTGAAGGGTGATTTCTACGCCCTTGGACATATTCCCAACGTAATTGGTGCCATTGATGGGACCCATGTGGCTTTGGTTCCCCCAAGAGACAGGGAGCAGGTGTACAGGAACAGAAAAAATTACCATTCAATGAACATCCAGGTGGTGTGTTTGGCTGACCAGTACATCTCGCATGTAAATGCCAAATTCCCAGGGTCAGTGCATGACGCCTACATCCTCAGGAATAGCAGCATCCCTTACGTGATGGAACAGCTACAGAGACACTGTGTATGGCTAGTGGGGGACTCTGGGTACCCCAACCTGTCGTGGCTACTGACCCCAGTAAGGAATCCCCGGACCAGGGCAGAGGAACGGTACAATGAGGCCCATGGGCGTACTAGGAGGGTGATCGAACGCACCTTTGGCCTCCTAAAGGCCAGGTTTCGGTGCCTGCATATGACAGGTGGATCCCTAATGTACTCACCTAAGAAGGTGTGTCACATCATCGTGGCCTGCTGCATGCTTCACAACCTGGCTTTGCGCCACCAGGTGCCTTTCCTGCAGGAGGATGGTCGAGACGGTGGTGTTGTGGCAGCGGTGGAACCTGAGGAGAGTGACGAGGAGGAAGACGACGGGGCTGAAACAGACAACAGGGACAGAATCATTGAACAGTACTTCCAATAGGACACAGGTAACATTTCAAAGATAATTTAGTAAATGTTAACTACTCTCCAGCATCTCTGCTGCCTGTCTATTTGCCCCAGTGTATGATGACTGAGTTTTGGCTTTTCCCTCCCTATTTCAGATCTGGGGTCCCCACTACGAGTCCTGTGCTTCGTTTCCCCATGGACTACAGCTTTGTGGCAGCTGTTTGTTGACTTCACCATGTACAAGGACATATTTGCACTGTCATGTCAATTACAATCTATTGAAATCACAGCCAGACTCCAGATATTTTGGTGCAAAATAGGTGTTTATTGAAGTGCTCAAAATGGGATGGGTGGTTTCAAGTGGGTGGGGGCTATGGTGAAGGAATGTCCATGGCAGAGTCCAGAGTAACAGTCACACAGGTGCATTGTCCAGAGGCCTGTGGAGAGATGGAGCATGGGCAGTTCAAGGATGGACAGGGTGACAATGTGGGACAGTGGGATGACATCAGGTGGTATCCATTGCTGGCGGGGGTCTTGACATCCTACTCTGTCTTCTTGCGAGATCTCAGGGCCCTCTTGCGGGGTGGTTCTTCTCCTGCAGGAGGTGGGG
This sequence comes from Pleurodeles waltl, assembly GCF_031143425.1. Classification (NCBI taxonomy): domain Eukaryota; kingdom Metazoa; phylum Chordata; class Amphibia; order Caudata; family Salamandridae; genus Pleurodeles; species Pleurodeles waltl. Next base: position 1,132,628,397 of record NC_090448.1, read on the forward strand.
GTCTGGTGGGCTGCTGCTGTGCGGGGGCCTCCTGTCCACTAGCGCCGGCGGAGGTGGTTGGCTGTTCTTGGTCCAGGCTAGTGGCAGGGGCCCTTGGGTGTTGTTGAGTGTCCGCCCTGTTGTTGACGAGGTCCTGCAGCAGCCCTACCATGGTAACCAGGGTGGTGTTGATGGCTCTGATGTCCTCCCTGTACCCCCGATAGTGTTCCTCCTGCAGTACCTGGATCTCCTGGAACCGGGCCAGTACCGTCGCCATCGTCTCCTGGGAGCGGTTATATGCTCCCATGATGGTGGTGTGGACCTCGTGGAGAGTGGGTTCCCTGGGCCTCTCCTCCCCCCCCTGTCGCACAGCTGCCCTCCGAGTTCCCCTGTTTCCCTGGGCCTCTGCCCCCTGGCCGGTGTGCCCACTACCACTGCCCCCAGGTCCCTGTTGTTGTTGGGGTGGTGGGTTATCCTGGGTGCCCTGTAGTGGTAGACACACCGCAGATTGACGCGCCCTGGAGACAGAGGCATGGGCCCGCTGGGTGGGAGCTGTGCTGGTGTTCCCAGAGGGGTTTGGGTCTGTAGTGGCCTGGGCCTGTGTGAGGGGAACCGACTGTCCAGAGGTCCCCGATGGTCCGGGCTGGTCATCGGTGTCCAGGTCGACAGAGCTGCTGTCATCGCTGACGGCCTCTTGGGTGGGGGGTGTGGAGAATTCTGGCCCCTCCGCCGCGGTGTGTTGACGGTCGGGTCCTGCAGGGGTATAGAGGTATGGTTATAGTTTCAATGTGTGGCATATGGGTGTATCTGTGGGTTCTCGTGTCCCCAAGTGCTGGCATTCGTGTGTGGGGGCTTTGGTGAGGGTGGCTTGTGGGGGGGATGTGTATATGCATTGGGCATGCTTTGGTGATGGGTGTCCATGCTTAGTGGACGCATGCAGGCCTAGGTTTTGGGATGTGTGGGTTGTGATGGTGAGACATTGGCGGGGAATAGGTGTGCTGGGGGTGGGGGTCAGGATGGTGGTGGGGGTGAGGATGGTGGTGGGGGTGAGGATGGTGGTGGGGGTGAGGGTGGGGTTCGAGGATGGGGGTGAGGGTTGGGGTCTGATTTGGCATGCAGGTGGGGGGGAAGCAGTATTGAAGCTTCAACTTACCAGTATCCATTCCTCCGCCGACTCCTGCGAGGCCGTCAGGATGCAGGATGTTCAAGACTTCCTCCTCCCATGATGTGAATTGTGGGGGTTGAGGTGGGGGTCCTCCGCCAGTCTTCTGCACGGCGATGTTGTGCCTGGATACCATGGAACGCACCTTCCCCCGTAGGTCGTTCCATCGCTTCCTGATGTCTTCCCGATTTCTGGGGTGCTGTCCCACTGCGTTGACCCTGTCGACAATCCTCTGCCATAGCTCCGTCCTCCGGGCAATGCTGGTGTATTGTATCTGTGTGCCGAACAGCTGGGGCTCTACCCGAACGATTTCCTCCACCATGACCCTGAGTTCTTCGTCTGTGAAGCGGGATTGTCTTTGGGGTGCCATGGGGTGGTGTGTATGATGTGTGGGGTGGAGTATGTGTATTTAAGTGAGTTGAGTGTGGTGGTGTGTGTTGTTTTGTGTGTGGATAGTGTGTGGGTGATGGTGTTGAGTGGCTGTGGCTGTTATTTTTTGGATGCTGGTGTCTCGCTCTTGCCTTCTTTACGAATTTTTTAGCGTAGGGGTTTGTGGGTGATGTGGGTGTGTGTTTTATATTGTATTGTGTGTGTGGGAGTGGTGTGTGTATGTGTATCAGGTGTGTGGGATTCAAATCGTCCAATGTGGCTGAGTTTTGTTCGTTTGTGTGTATTCTGACCGCGGCGGTGTGTCCCGCCAATGGAATACCGCGTTTGAATGACCGCCGCGTGGATTCGTGGGTCGTAATGGGATGGGCGTATTTCTGTTGGCGTGGCGGTGGAGGTTTGGTCACCTCCACCTTTCCGCCGACCGCTGGTCTGGCGGTCTGTTGTGGCGGTCGGATTTTCGGAGGTTTGCCTTCTGCGGGTCAGAATGACCGTGGCGGGTTTCCGCGACCGCGGCGGGATTATGGAGGATTTCTGACCGGCGGTAGGCGCCTTTTACCGCCGAGGTCAGAATGACCACCATAGTCCAGGCTGTTGGAGAGTCACTGTGGCTATGCAACCATGGCATGGCACTCTACCCTCTCCCGGCACACCAGTAGATCCTGTCATGAGGCCAATATGATGCTCTAGTGGCAAAACTTGCCTTGAATTCCTCAGTCCATTGATTAGACTAGGAATGGGTACAGAGGTGCATCCCTAAACTAGTCCATATGTGCATTTTGCATCTTTGTCAATATGTGTCTGTGACTCATGACAGGTTTATTACTCCCACACCTCTGTTGGCACATTCCCATAAGTCAAAATTGTCCTGTACAGCCTTATTGCATAAATGGCAGGCAGTGTGTAGACTCCTGGAAGACCATGGCATGTGACTCATTAGCTTGGTCAAATAGCAGAAACTGGAAAAAGCACACCTTTCTATGTTGGATGCCACCTCTGTATTTTGGACACATATGTCCAAATGAGTGTCCTGTGGTATATGTACATACCAAGTACATACTACAGACCTTCCCTCTTACGTGGATACCTGAGTAGTTGTCTGAGGTCCTGATTTTCCTGTGGGCAACTGTTGACAGTTCAGATAGCATGCATGCATATGGAATGGTACCTGTAGTAGGCACTTTGATGTATTTTGTTGCTGGGGCTTACTTGACGTGATGATAATGTTTGCTAATGACAGCTGTCATTCAAATGTGATTAGGAACATGTGGTGATCCTTTTGCTCTTTGTATTTTCAGCATCAGCCCAAGCAAACAAAGGATACAGGGCACAACCAAGTGGGTCAGCATCTTGCCATGGTACCTCCAGTCATTAGATTAACGACACAAAGGGCCCCAGTGACTTGGAGGGTGAGGTGAGTGCCACGGAACAGACCAGATCTAAATCCTCATCATCGGCCTCTACCTCCAGTGGCCACTCCCTAGTGGTGGAGGACCCATCAGGACCTACTCCTGTACCATCCTTGTCCATCACTCCTAGTTCTATCACCACCCTCCCTATTGGTCCCCACCCAGTTGGTTGTGTCCGCTCACCCAAGAGGGTGGGCGTCTCCCTTACCGGAGGCACCTCCGCCCCAGCCCCTGTTACCCGTGCTGCCCTGAGTGAAGAGGCTACTGACCTCCTGAAGAGCGTGTCTGTGGGTCAGACTGCAATTGGGAATGCCATCCACAGGTTGGCCAGTCAACTTCAGCAGACCAATGCTTTCCTGGAAGGCATTCATAGAGCCATGTCTAACCTAGAGAGATCTTTTCAGGCTCTGGCCTCCTCACTGACAGCAGCCAGTCAACCCCTACATTCCACCCCCTCCAACTTCCTCTTTCCAATCCAAATCCCTTATAACCTTACCTATCCCAACCACACAGACACATCCGCACACACCCACCTAAACATACACAAGCAACACACATCAACACAAACTCCACAAGACACACCGGCACGCAGGCACTCAGCATACACCCACAAACATGACATCAGCACCACTGCACCAGACAACCCCACCACCGCCACCGAAAAACACACCACATCAGGCACACCCACAGATAACACCAAAACAACCAGTGACACATCCACTGTACTCACCATATCCACAGACACCAGCACAACACACACAGCCACCACATTCACCATACCCGCAGACACCACCCCAAAACCCACAGACACATCAACCACATCAAGCAAAGCTGCAGACACTACCAGATACACAAACACCCACAAGATCCAGCATACCTACTGACACTACCCCAACAGACACACACTTCAACCACTCCATCATGCAGCACCTCCACCTCCCAGCTTCTCAAGTCATGCAAATGCTCACACACAAAGGCAACAAACACCACCCAAACAGATGCATACCTTACACACGCACACACCCAAGACATCTACACCACACACAAGACAACCACTCCCTCAACCTGCAAAACCCCAAACCCCTTCTCACAACCGTCCCCTGATCCCAAGGAGTTTCCTTTTTTATCTTATCCACCCCCTCCCAAACCCAAGAGGCACCCACCCACATCCCAACCCATCCCTTCCATATCCAAGTCCTCCTCTGTCATACCTGCCCCCCCACCAATCCCACATATACACCAAGGAGAAGCCCACTCCTCGAAAGCAGACCACCCCCTACCAAACCCACCCATTCCTAACCTGACCCTACCCTACCAAAGGATGATCCCTGAGATGCCTGCCTGCCCACTTGATGCCCCTTCCTGTGGAGGTTCCCTGGCAGTGATTGGAGTCAAGGGTGGTGTTAGACTTTTCATCCTTGGCGTGGTCTCCCTTAATTTTTTGCCTCTGTTCCCCAGGTTGTTGATGTGTGCTGGACTCTGATTTTGCTGTTTTTGTTACTCTGGGCATTTTACCACTGCTAACCAGTGCTAAGGTGCAAGTGCTCCTTTACAAAATGTGTATGTAATTGGCTTATCCATGATTGGCATATTTGATTTACTAGTAAGTCTCTAGTGAAGTGCACTAGAGGTGCCAGGGCCTGTGAATCAAATGCTACTAGTGGGCCTGCAGCACTGGTTGCGCCACTCATATAAGTAGCTCTGTAATCATGTCTCAGACCTGCCATTGCAGTGTCTGTGTGTGTACTTCTAACTGTAAATTTGACTTGGCAAGTGTACCCACTTGCCAGGCCTAAACCTTCCCTTTTCATACATGTAAGGCACCCCTAAGGTAGACCCTAGGTAGCCCCAAGGGCAGGGTGCAGTGTATGGTTCAGGTAGGACATATAGTAATGTGTTTTTATATGTCCTGACAGTGAAATATTGTTAAATTCGTTTTTCACTGTTGCAAGGCCTGTCCCTCTCATAGGTTAACATGGGGGCTACCTTTAAATCCGATTAAAGTGTAGATTCCCTTTGGGATCGGATGGATATGTGAAGTTTGGGGTCTCTGAGCTCACAATTTAAAAATACATCTTTTAGTAAAGTTGATTTTAAGATTGTGGGGGTCATTCCGACCCTGGCGGTCATGGTCCGCCAGGACCGGGGACGGAGGAAGCACCGCCAACAGGCTGGCGGTGCTTCAGGGGCAATTCTGACCGCGGCGGCAAAGCCGCGGTCAGAAAAGGGAAACCGGCGGTTTCCCGCCGGTTTTCCCCTGCCCCAGGGAATCCTCCACGGCGGCGCTGCTTGCCATGGGGATTACGACCCCCTTCCCGCCAGCCTGTTCCTGGCGGTTTACACCGCCAGGAAGAGGCTGGCGGGAACGGGTGTCGTGGGGCCCCCTAACAGGGCCCCATTAAGATTTTCAGTGTCTGCAAAGCAGACACTGAAAATCGTGATGGGTGCCACTGCACCCGTCGCACACCAGCAACTCTGCCGGCTCCATTCGGAGCCGGCTTCATCGTTGCTGGGGCTTTCCCGCTGGGCGGGCGGGCGGCCTTTTGGCGGTCGCCCGCCCACCCAGCGGGAAAGTCAAAATGACCACCGCGGTCATTTGACCGCGGTACGGTCTTTTGGCGGTCTCCGCCCGGCGGGCGGTACCCGCCGACTGCCGGGGTCGGAATGACCCCCTGTGTGTTTGAAAATGCCACTTTTAGAAAGTGAGCATTTTCTTGCTTATACCATTTCTGTGACTCTGCCTGTTTGTGGATTCCCTGTCTGGGTCAGTTTGACAGTTGGGCTGGTTGCACCTCACACTGGACAGTGACACAAAAGGAGCTGGGGTGTAGTCTGCATTTCCTGATGAGCCATCTGTGCTAGGAGGGAGGGGAGGAGTGGTCACTTACACCTGAAAGGGCTGTGTCTGTCCTCACACAATGCAGTCTCCGACCCCCTGGTGAGTGTCTGGGGCATGGCCTGGGCAAGGCAGGATTTTGCATTCAAAAGAGACTTTACTTTGAAGTAGGCCTACTTCAAAGGAGAAATTGGGTATAAGAAGGGCACCTAAAATCACAGACTTCAGATCACTTGTGGACATCAAGAGGAACCTCTGCCTGGAGGAGAGCTGAAGAGCTGAGGAGAAGTGCTGCCCTGCCTGTGACTGTGCTTTGTGGAGCTATCCTGCAGTTGCTGCTTCTGCCAGAGTAAGAGGGCAAAGACTGGACTTTGTGTGCCTTCCATCTTTTGAAGAAATCTCCAGGGGCTTGATTTAGAGCTTGCCTCCTGTTCTTTGAAGTCTCAGGGACAGCAAAGACTTCTCTCTGCCAGCACCTGGAGTCTCTGGAGGGACTCCTGCTCTGACAAGTGGTGCCCTATCCAGTCCATGGGCCCTTGAAAGGAAAGCTGGTGGAAATCCAAGGAAATCGACTTCGGACGACTTCGGACTGACGCCGCTGCTGAATCCGGTGACGCCGCCTGCAACCGACTCTGTGATCTTCGCTGGAACGTGATGACCTTCACAGGCCCGACACCGCTGCAGCCCCGCTGAAGTCTGCGACTCCGTGGAAGTCACCGCACCACGTCGTGACCGACGCTGCTCGAAGTGCGCGGATTCAACGTTTCGCACAGACGCCACGATCCCTGACTTCGCGCATCGACTTCTTTTCACTCTTCACCAAAGGTACTGTACTTGGGAGTCTACGTGACTCCGTGTCCAGCGCCGCTGGTGTCGGCTTGTTGGGAACAACTCCGTCACAACGCCGGGTTAACACCTCATCGAAGCATTTTGTGTTTCGAATCGCTATTTTTGAGTTCAATCTTTAGAAATTCATAACTTGACTTGTGTATATCGGACTTTTGTCGTTTTGGTCTTGTTTTGTTTAGATAAATATTTCCTATTCTTCTAAACTGGTGTTGTGTCATTTTGTAGTGTTTTCATTAAGTTACTGTGTGTGTTGGTACAAATACTTTACACCTAGAACTCTGAAGTTAAGCCTACTGCTCTGCCAAGCTACCAAGGAGGTAAGCAGGGGTTAGCTGAGGGTGATTCTCTTTTACCCTGACTAAAGTGAGGGTCCTTGCTTGAACAGGGGGTAACCTGACTGTCAACCAAAGACCCCATTTCTAACAGGTGGGCACAACCATGTGGATGGACATTACTTGGACTGGTCAATGGCCTTTATTCTTATGCATTTTGCATTAATAAACCCAAGTAGTTGTTTTGTTGGGTACACATTTGTCATGCAATTCCTTTTCCACCTTTATGTTGTTCCTGAGTAACTTGTGTTGTATGCCTACAGTTATGTATGTTTCAGCCTGATTGCTGATACATTTGCTTTTTGCAAAATCGGACTCTGTGGGCAGTGCTGGTGTCACCCAGGACAAGGGTAGATGTTGGCTGTATTGTGTTATGTTTGCTATGGTAAGTATTTCATCTTGTCTTGTACATTGTGGTGGTAGACGTGTCCCCATCATATGGATTGTACATTCGTCTCACGTGTGGAAGCCAGAGTTTTGGTCATCCACACATGGAGGCTGTTCAATTGTGCTAGCTTCCCTCGCATTTGGCTATGCAAGTGTCCATTTTGATGTGTATACCTTGCAGCTACTACATCTAGCTGATACCTGCTGATGCAGTGTTATTTGCTTTCCTGTCTTGCACTTCCACTTTCTACGGATCAGCATATCACTTGGCTCTACTATTGTTTGTTCCAGAGATACCTGAAGGGCCAGTTCCTGTAGAAATGTTGCTTTAAGGGCATGTGCAAAGTGTAATGTGTCCCAGTGCAGTATCCTTCCCTGAGTGATCCTAATGCCACCATAACTCTTGTGCAGGTATTGTTTATATAGAGATCTTTGTATGTTTGTCTCTAAAATGATTGTGCATCCCATTGTCTTTCCATTGTGTTGCAATGTGGGTGATATATGGGTACATTGCAGGGCTGTTTTATGGGAGGGGTGTTTGTGTTCTATGACAGACCCACATATATGTGTGTTCAATCTGATCTATGGCATGTGTGCAATGTGAAGGTGTCAGTTGTATTGGTAGATGTGATATTGCTGCATTATTGCTGTTGTCTGACATAAATTTGTGTACACTTCACATCCCTGTGCCTGAGATGAGCCAACATGTTTTTTGTAGTGTTGCAGTGCAGTGTTAGTGACCTGCCAAAAAAGGGAGTTTAATGGCAGTGAATGACTCCAACGGTGTACACAATAAGGTGTATTTGGTGCCTGTAGCGTGACCCCCATATCATGTGGATGACAGCACGATGATCTGTTGTTGAGCTTAATGACTCAGGTAGGTGTGTGTACTTACCGTTGGATGCGTCCATGGCGGCATGGATTTTGTGCACCTTCGATGAGCAGCAGCAGTGGCAGGACATGTGTGATGGGCTCCATGGTGGTACAGTACATGTGATGCTGCCTGCTGGTGAGCCACTTCCTCTTTATACTTTCCACCTGCTGGGACGTGGTGGTTGGACTGACACAGTCACATTGATGGTGTGCAACATCATAATGAGTCCGGCAGAAACACAGGTTCCACTGGCCTGTTTGTCCTGCCTCGTCACTGCGGCGGTCTGTGTCCCTGGTGGTGCTGGCGGGACCACAGCAGTCTTAGCTCTATAGGCCCATCAGCATTGTAATACAGTGGTCCCACCGCCAACCCGACAGCAGTCTGACCGTCGTAATTGCCATGGTGGTGCATGGAACTCTAAACTCATAATCAGGCCCTTTATCCTGTTAGTTGCACCACTAATTCCATCTTTATCCAGGTGCATTAGTCAGGGTTAACAGCATTCAACTTCTCACATGCAAAAGCTCCACTGGCCCATTTCATCTAAAACTACTTTGAGCCATGGTTTCTCAGGCTATTACACAGGCTCCAACAGTGCAAGTATTGGCATGGCCAACCCTTATCACTGCCTAAAGAAAGAGGACTAAATAAATAAAGGTTTGTAGTTTGATCCACAGCTGTCCTTATCACCTGGCACACCAATGGTTTTGCCTGGGATGACAGAAAGGATGCGGCAGCAACAAAAAAATTAGAATGACATATATTTTTCACAGCTTGATTATTTTAATGAGAAATTATTTGTCAAAGAATATAAAAAATCGAAAGCCTGTTATTGTGAAGCATATAGTGCTCTAAGATGTATCCATTCCTACCTCAACATACAAAACCATTATCTTGTTAATAAAAAAATATGTTTTCCCTTTTCTGCTTTATTATGTTTTTCTGTTATATTTGTACCATATTTTTTCTTTGCCAAAGTTTTTAATGTTCCATTTTTTTATTTTTAGAAGTAAAGTTTCAGTTATCAATTGATAGGTGAAACATACAAAGTGCTGGTGTAACATCCATTTAAGCAGTTAGCATGGTCAAAGGGCTAATAAAAATATACCACGATCACAAATATAATAAAATATGTCACAAGAGTGTTTGTTAAGAACATCAAGTTTGATGATGTTGTGTTTTAAATGATAACAACATGAACAGTGCATCACTCCCTAAAGCAACCTCTTCATTGCCATTGTATTTACTCATTGCAAGACAGCTAAATCTGTGGGTATATGGGTGGGTGCAGAGATATGTTTACTTTTACAGAACTATGAAGCATGCATGAACCTTCAAAATTACTTTTCGTACTAGTTCCAATTTAGTGTGAAATGTATAAGAAAATTAACTGATTTATTTGAATGTGTTGAGTGTCAACATTAGTTTGTGCAAACATTTAAGGACGTGGTCTGTGTGAACCAGGTCATTTTCACCTAGAGAAGCAGAAACTGGAGACCTCCCTTGGTGTGCCCTCAGGTTGCATTGCACTCCCCTGGTTTAGCACCTGTCAAATAACTTTTACCGATGGCTCATGTAGTTGTGTGCTTTCTTCATCTTGTGTGTGAGACAAACTAGTTAAACTGTATTTATATCCGAGAATATTTTGTACGATGCTTTTCCAAATATTCCAACTCCATGGACCAGTATTTCATCATGGAAAGTATTTGCATCGGCAATCCCATCGCAATTTGTACACGTTGCACACTGGCACACCACAACAAATAATGCCAAACTAAACGACCTCTACAGCATGGATAGCAGCACTACAAAGGATTTTGGATGACTCAGTGAATGAATGAATGGATAGGAAAAGTATAAAGCATGAGCATACAGTAACAAAAAACATCTTGGCACCAATGCAGTTCTTAAACTGTCACTGCATCAACAGGGGAAACCATACTAACCAACAGAAAAGGAACTTTTTAAAGGCTTTCCTGTAAGGTTTTCCCAAAAATGAGATGAGATGAACTTAAGTCTTATCAGCAGCACATTGCTCTGCTGAGCTCCACATACAAAGATCTTCCACCGACGCTCACTTTCTCCAAACTCAGGAATAGAAAAATGCATATTTTGAGAAGGAAGATTCATAAAGGGCACATAAAATGAACCAAGAAGCCCAAAATCTTTTTTTTTTTCCATAGCAAACATTTTTGCATAAGGCAAAGAGTCATTCTGTTTCGCAAACTGTAAGTCTAGGCTAACATGAGTACTAGTGATGTGATCATTTATTTTCAGCCCATGCTCGACTCTAACTCAGAGGACAAGCATGGAGAAGATTACAATAAAGTAGCTTAAAAAGAAAGTGTAAGGGAACCACTTCACCACAGACGTTCGAAGAAAGAATCACAGGACTTTTTTTAGACTTTCAGCTGATAAAAGCAGTAAAACCCAACTAGTTACAATGAGTTGCTATAGAAAAGCGTGAATCCAGAGCCGTCCCAAGAGTTGTAACAGACTCAGCCAGAAGAGGGAGGTGCCAAGTGTAGGCCATAGATAGTATGAGCATCTTTCTGTTTTTTTTTTAGTAACATCAACAGTTCTGTTTTATTGCCTTTTAATACACACTGGAATAAATTGTCAACAGAACCTGAAAAAAAAGTTCAATGATGGGTGCTCAACATTGTTTACATCTCATGTTTCTTAGGTTATGGGTGTCTAGCCATCCACATCTAGATGTTAAGAAATTTAACATCAACACAAATGCAGACTAAGCACACAGTTTTTTTAAGCCCCCACAATTGGCATTATACCTTTCAAAGTTCTGATCCTCTGTCAGATCCTTTGCTCACGTCATTTATAAATTTCATTTCGAAGTTTTGAGTGTTGTCAGTTTTGCTCCTTGAAGTATAATGTTTCAAACATATATGTTATAAACACTGACAACACACTGAGATAAAAATGAAAAAAGTAATCACTATTATTGTGAGGCGGTATGATGTGCATTACTTCTGACACTTATTCAGATTACAATATTTTGAAATAAGAGAAGTTATCCCATTTTCCCTTGAAGGGCCTCTAGAAGTGACCCACTTCCGAGTGAGGTCAGTGCTGCATGGGAACACAAGGGATGCAACTTCTCACCATGGTCTCCCACTTTTCACCATGGTCTCCCATCAGCTATCCAGAAACATGTTTCTCACTGCTGCCAAACAAAGCTAGACGCTTTGCAATCCTTCTTACTAGCAAAGCTCCAAAACCCCAAAAGACTCTTTAGCTTCAAGATTTACCCCAACTCTTAAATGTTGAAAAACTCACCTAATTCATCTCAATATTGTGAATATATTTTACACTTCTTCAAGTCTAAGATATCAGAGGTTTCAATATTAGTAATTCAGCAGTTGTCACATACGCCCCTTCCACTTCCACTTGTCTTTCTCCTTCTTTTAGCTCCTGTGTAAAGGGTAGATACATAGACCTAGTTTCAGTCCGCCAGCCCAGCGGGGATCTCGGCCGCAACACAGGAGCTGGCTCCAAATGGAGCCGGCAGTGTTGCGGCGGTGCGACGGGTGAAGTTGCACCTGTCGCGCTTTTCACTGTCTGCTTTGCAGACAGTGAAAAGCTCCATGGGGCCATGGCAGGGGACCCCGGGACTCCCCTTTCTGCCAGACTTTTCGTGGCGGTTCATACCGCCATGAAAAGGCTGGCGGGAGGGGGACTCGTAATCCCCTGGGCGGCGATGCAAGCAGCGCTGCCCTGGGGGATTACAACCGCTGGGACCAATGTGTCAGGAAACTGCCGGTCCCGGCGGTGCGACCGCGGCACTTCCCCCGCGGTCGTAATCCTAAAAAAGCACCGCCAGCCTGTTGGTGGTGCTTCCGTCGAAACAGCCCTGACGGTCTTTGACCGCCAGGGTTGTAATGAGGGCCATAATCTGGTAAAGAAAATTAAAACCTTCAACTTCCAATGGGAACCTGTCTAGTGAACATAAGCCTTCCATCCCTAGCAGTTGGTGCTACAGTCATAGTTAACAGGCCTATTCATAGTGGAACACTTTATGACTCTTTCACACACATTTATCAAAATCTCAACTAAAGAAACCCTTGGTAGATCCACCATTGCTGTCCAGCCACCAACCAATTACAACCCTTTCATAACTTAACCAAACACAAAAGGAAAAGTTACCAGTGAATTACAAGAGTGCATGGTGCAGAACACCATCTTCACATCTTGAATGATTGCCAGTCTAGACTGCAAACCACCCAGTACATAGAAACACCACCAGCAGGCATTAGAGAACACCTCCTTGACTGAATTTATGAAGGACAGCAAACAGTTCAGATTCAACTTGACTTTTGTACTGCATATGATACAATTGACCATACCATCCCTTCTCAGGAATAATAATAATTTTAATGTGTTAATATCATTTCATACCATATATCTTTATTTTACACAAAATACAACTGTGGTGATCTGGTCCTCAAAAATAAAAAGTAAAAACAACAGTTCATCACAGACATCATAAAAATGCATTCAAATCTCTTTATACGTTATCAAATTAAACATGTTCTAAGAAGCCAGAGGTACAGAATCTGTGACAAACATAAAAAACACTTACATGCTTTGATAATCTCTTATTGTTGTACTTTGGAACAGGCTTAAGCTAATATTCATTTGAAAAAGATGTATTAAAACAATTTTCATTTTAGTCAGCTTTGCTCACGGACCTTCTGAGCTCAGTAGGTCCTTCTAACACAATGCTGCAACTGATTCACTTTTTCTCTGGTCACTCCAACTAGGTTTTTAACTGTTAAAACCCGAATCTTTTATATTAATGGAGCACAGACCCATTCTTCAAGAGGAGCACTTCTGTGTCCGCTGCCTGAGGCATTTATAAGTCCTTTCTTAAGTTCTTGCCTTCTACACAAAATCTATTGAGGTTTTTAAGGCACAGGCTAATGTTCCACATTGTAATGTAGGCACAGTTATTGGTACAAACTCTTTAATCAAAGGACTAAAACACATATCTAAACTAAGCCAGCCATTCCACAAAAGCCCTAACAGAGACTTGCATTTCAGGAATGGGCTAGGATTTCAGGGGTGGCTCCAGAATGGATTTGCTTGCTTCTTCTCAGCAGGAGTCAGCTCATTTTTATCGGGGCCTTAAAGTTAAACTCCTACAAAGTGCAGCATATCTCATTCCTCTATCCACTACTGATGAAGCAGAAAATGAAGGTTTTGATTTATTAACGCATAAACGTAGTGCTGAAATAATCATGTGTGACATTAACCGAATTATTAAAGATTGTACGGGGACAAAATGTGCCCTCAGAGTAGTTTGCCATCATTTATACGCGTGCTTTATATAACGTGGTGTATTAGAATTGCACTAATCCGACATAATCATAAACGTGTGCTACGATTTGCTTATTTGAAATGCCTTAGCTTAGCATTACTTTAGCGGAGGCTTTGGCCTAGTTGCCTGGTCTCACGGTTTAAATGTTTGTATTTTTCCACTGTGCTATTAAACGTGTATTTCTGCTTGAAGCTGTACTTTTCCACAGAGACTGTTCGCATGCTTATCTTAAAGTTGGTGCCAGCATGGCATATTTTCTCTTAAATTCAAGGTCGGCTTGCAGGTGCGGACAATGGAGCCTCTGAGAGTAAGCTAATCGAGAAACAATGTTGCAAATTGCGTACCCATCTCCAAGGATAATGTATGCTTAAGTAAAAGCTTGAGAACTGTCGTTTTTGATTGGTCAATTTGAAGCTAACCTATGAACCCTCCAATGAAGACCCTACAGGACTTGAACTGTTGTCTATAAAACCCAGGTGCACGAGAGGGAAGCTCTCTCTATCTTCGGACATCCCGCCATTTTGACTTCGTAGCTACTATGACCCATTTTGCTGCGACGCCATTTTGAGAGACTTTGATGCTTTCTCTAGTCGAGAGAAAGAGACTTTAATGATTCTTGCCCTAGAGACTTTAACTTTGATTTGTCCCTTTGCATGAAGTAGTAGCCTTAACTTGCCGCCGTGAGGCAATTGCCCCGTTCACCCCTGCCCCTTTGTCCCGTCCCATGCTGATCGAGAAACGGTACCTGTGAGACGAAGACTTCATTGATTGCTGATTGGAATTGGTAATTATGAAAGGAAATTGTAAAATTGCATTGTGTTTCTTTTAGGTAACCAACTGCTGATTTTGATAAGGACCCTAGCTAGGAGTTTTCTAAATTGATGTTGCCAAATCGTTTTTGCATGAAGTCCCACATGCTGATGCTAATTTGAGGTTAGATGAGGATTCCATATGTCGCACAATGCAATTGGAGATCTTGTTATGCTGACTAAATGTACGCAATTAGCCCATTACAGATTATCGTATTAGTGCTTTGCATTGCCACTATCGAATGCCTTGTGATTCAAATGCTACATAGATTACGCTTGTTTCGACGATATGGACAGCTATTAATGTTCATTTATGTTTATCATTTGGTGTTGAGACACATCTATATCGTGCTAGCTTTGTTAATATAGGGAAATAAATTCACTAACTTTGCAATAAACTGGTGTGGTTATTCCTGGCTGAAAGGTCAGGGTTCGCCGAAATGTATTCTGGATTAATTGTTAAGTGTTATGTTGTTCAAGGTGTTGCTTATGTTCGTTATTGATTATCGATAAGAGGTGATTGATCGATTAATAGTACAGAGAGTTCCCACTTAGTCAAAAGATTCATCGACCTAAAGAGCATCCGAACGCAGGTAAATTGTTACCACGTTCCGCTCTATCAGTAGATGGTAGCAGAGGACGGTTACGTCTTTTGGGACCCTGTATCAGTAGAGTACATGGTGTCGAATTAACGGTTACGCATTTTGAGACCCCATTCGAGAAGTTGAATTAGATTTTCTTGGGTAGAACGGATTGACAAGATGATGATGGGCTAGGTCCACCGCGACTTTCCCGGGATCTCGGAGCTTGCGAATGGAGAGAACGGAGATGTGGAATCAGCGCTGGCGGTACTAGTGATGGTATGAGTGAAGTTAGGGTTTTGCGCTTGCACAGCTTATTGCCGCAGGGTGTGTGAAAAGGTTGCGAGGATTTTCTTTTTTAAGGATAGCGGAGGTGCGACTCCGAGGGTAGAAGTAGAGAAGTCGTCGAACTTCATAGAGTTAGCGGAGGTGCGGCTCCGAGTGTGAGAGTAGGGAAGTCGTCGAACTTCATGTGCGTCTGGCGCTTTGTGCATAAAAAGGTCCACGTGGTTGTTGTTGTTGAGGCGGGCCCTGCGAGGTCAAGAGACTCCGGAGTATGTTGATCCATGTTGTGGTCTGGGCGGTTTAGTAGGTTGATCGGGCGTGGTCAACGAGTGGGTACGTGTGTTAGGGAGTGATAGGAACTTCGACTTCGGACTTTGACAAGATTCTAAGTGCACTAGAACAGATCATTGACAAGTTGAGAGTAGGTCTGCGGGTCAGATTTGCTTGCGAATGTGGGGATTGAGAAAGACGGAATAGCGGCCGAGGCTGGTGAAAGAGATCGAATAGTGGCCGAGGTTAGTGAAAGGTCCCTAAGGTCCTGAAGCGACTGTGTTACCCTTCCTGTAGTAAACCGACAGATCTGTTTTGTTTTTTTTGGTAGCTCGCGATATATGCAAAAAGTTGTTACGGGAGGAACTGAGTGAAGGAGGATTAGCCGCGAGGCTTTGTCAGCTGCAGTGTGTGTGAGTGTGACGTCACTAAGAGCCGCGCTGGGATAGGTTGGTTGGAGAGAAGGGTCGCGCACGGATTGGACGCAGTCCGTGGCACTCGATTGGAAGGGGAAAGGCAGGTGAAGAGTATTCCGGGAATTAAAGTCACCTATTGATTACAAATTTGGTGGAATAACAGTGACCTATCGATTATAAACTTTGTGAATTAAAAGACGAGAAAATGAAATTCCTTAAAGCGTTTAGGAGTGCGATGAAGGGGGAGACTTACATTAAAGCGAGCGTAGGAGAGGAAACGCCGCCCGAGGGTACACCAGCTTACATTGTAATGGAGGAAAAAGGGGTAGCTCCGTGTCTTTGGCTAAAGCAATGGCACAAGTGGACAGAGAAACATGGGAGCGTAGCATTCCCGATACATGGGACATTCAATATAAGGGTCCTAGAGAATTTGAGATTCACGATGTATGACATGAAAGTACCTCCAAGGCCAGCACAGTTTGAGGCTCTAGCAATATGGGAACTCATGGCTAGACAGCAACAGAAAAACAAGTTTGAAACAAGGATGAGGAAGGTAGAAAAGACACTAGCGGATGCTAGGTGGGATAATGCGCAGAAGGTGTGGAGGTCAGATGTATTACAGGGAATAAAATTGTTCCCCGCAATTACTAAGGATGAAGAGGAGACAGGTAAGAAAGCTACCTGTAAGACAGACAGGAAGTGTTCCAAGGACAGAGAGGACGAGGAAAAGTTGAGAAGAGAAGAGGAGTTAGAGGATGAGGAGTTGATAATGCAATTGCTGAACGACCGTCCACCACCTTATGCAGAGAATGGACAAGGTCCAAGTACCAGTTCTGCCCCTCCGGCATCGGTACAGAACAGTGAAACGCAGAATACAGGAGTACCATCGGGATCTAAGGATCCGAGCTTACTGCTCACCCCACAGATACCGCAGGTCAGGAGAATGTATCCAGATGTGCCCGTGTTGAAACCAGCAGAAAATTATCAACCGCAGATGCCAGGGTACTACAGCAGTGATAACAGTGGAGGAATGATTCTAGATCCGACCGTAAGGGGCGTACAGAATGGTTCCAACCCAACAATGGCACAAGCTGAATCAACTCAGTTTATGATGCCTCAAAAGCAGATGCAGGGAGGAAATGTTCATGCTCAAATGACGGGGAGTCAGATGGGCATGCCGGCAATGATGGCCCATAATATGGCAATGAACGTGCCTCAGAATATGGGAAATGGACAGAATCCAGATGCAATATCACTGCCCATTACTGTAGGTCCAGTGGTACCTTTGTATAGTCAGCCTAACTTAGGTATGAGCAGTCAGGGACAGATGCTGCAGAATGGGACAGAAAGAAGGTGCATAGAAAACATTCCAGGGATAACTCCGATAGCGGCTCAGCCAACTGGGTCTGGGTCCTTGATGGAGTTTAGTCCCGTATGCGCTCAGTCAACACTGGTGAGGTCGAGCCCCCCACTGATAATACCTTTAACATCGAATACTGAAAGGTTGCCACAACCATCGATGGCAGTCGATGTGAATGCTACACTGATGGGGGTAAATGCGCAACAGCTGACACAGTGGTTCAACAGTCTAAATTCCACACAAAGTTCAGACAGTGGGAAAGGAGACGATTACTTGAGCAGGATGAGGCTGAACATGGAAGCACAAGAATTGGTGGAAGGGAATATGGGTGTGAACAGGTTAGAATCCTACACGGAAGAGGAATTGAGGTATCTATGTCCAAAGATCACGAAAGAGGTAAACAAGGTACATAAAAGTTTGCAGGAAGTAGCAGACAGGAACGGGATTGACATAGGCAAGACGAAACACTTGAGCAGGAGCTATAGGTTGGATTTTGGGACCACAGATTTTGAACACATGAGATCAGCAGGCATGAAGGCACACCTTAGAGAATTGTTGCAGAGTGCCCAAGTGTGGAGGTGCTTAGACAAGTGGGAAAGCAGATGGGTAAAGAGGAAGGATAAGAGGAGGGACAGTGCCACAGAGCACAATGAGAAAAGACCGCAGAGCAGCGAGACCGTAACCATGTTACCAATGAGGGAGACGGCAGGAGGAAAGTTAGTGCATGTACCATGGCACAGGAGTGATATTCAGTCCTTTACGAATGATTTTCCCAAACTGAGAGAGAAGCCGATTGAATGGTATCAACAGACTGATAGGTTTGTGAAGCTTGCAAAATGTCTCTGGGAAGACCTGAACACTCTATTCGAGATTGTGGTTCCGGCAGATTTGTGGGAGGATTGCAAAAGAGCTGTAGGTTGGCCGACAAGTGAACCAGAGAGAGACAGAGAAACGGGTGCACCATCACCTATGGTGATGTGTCTGTACTATAAGGTGATTGAGCATTTGAAGACGAAGGTTGCCGTGAAAAATGTGGATTGGCAGAAAATTGATCGAACTGCCCAAGAGGCTAAAGAATCGATTCATAGTTACTATGAAAGGTTGTTGAAGGCATTCAAGAATTACAGTGGCACGGAAGCAATCGAGGCGAAGGATATGCTTCATTTTGTGTTCAGATTTGTGGAAGGGCTGAGACCAGAGATAAGTCAGATGATAAAATCGCATTTGATCTGCTGGCAGTCGAAACCGATTGATGAAGTCTTGACTTATGCGAAATACTGTAGCGACGAAATTGAGGTGAAACAGAAAAAGCTGAAAGAGAAGGTGATGATGATGCAGCTTAAGGCGGCTCAGACAGGCTTGCAAGGTCTGCAAGGACTGCAAGGGTTGCCAGGGATGCAAGGGTTCCAACAGCAGGTACCGCAACAGCAGCCGCAGTTGCAGGGGAACATGGTGTTTCAGCAACAGCAACCGCAGTTGCAAGGAAACATGGCGTTTCAGCCACAGGCCAGAGGCAGAGGCAGAGGAGGTTTTGTGAATAATGGTCCGGATTTGAACACTGTTGTGACAGGTGTGCAGGCAATGAAGAAAGTGATGCCGTGTCACACGTGCGGAAACGTAGGTCATTGGAAACGCGAGTGCCCAATGGTGGTGCAGGAAGGTGCAGGTGCAGGTGTAGGTGTTGGTCAGCAAAACAATGATGTCAATGCATTTCAGACAATGAGAGGACCGAAAATGAGAGGTCTAAACCCAAATTTTCAGACCATAAATCAATTGCAGGGATTACAACCTATGCAGCCGCAGCAGATGCAGATGCCCCGTGTGCAGATGACGCAAATGCAGCCGATGCAACAGCAGTTACCTTTGGTACCTAATCAGCAAATGCAAATACCTTTGGCACCAATGAGTCAGCAGCAAATGATAGTTCCTCCACAGGTAACGGGTCAGGTAATGAGCACAAACGGCACAGTACAACAGTTCCCATTACACAGTGAGAGTGGAATAAACAATGTATGGGAGAGTGAAAGTTCAGAAGAGGAAGGAGATTGTATGCTTGCGGCATCCCTAGAAGTTGATCAAAGGGGTCCGTACGTAGAGGGAAGAGTAATGGGTCATCGTGTCTCATTCCTGGTTGACACGGGAGCCACACGTTCAACAGTTAAGAGCAGTGAAGTACCAAATTTGCCACTCTCAGGGAGGACAGTTCAAGTGGTGGGAGTAGCAAACAGGCATCTGACGAACCCAATAACAGATCCGATACCAGTCAACATTGGTAACTATCAAGGGGTACATCAGTTTGTAGTATGTGACTCAAGCCCGATTGCACTGTTAGGAAGAGACCTATTGTGCAAGTTGGGTTGTTCGATAATGTGCTCGAACGAGGGAATAACAATACAGACGAGCAGTGATGGGGAAGAAGAGGACAGTATAGAGGGCGATGAAATAGAAACAGTTGACGAAGAGTATCCTCTGATTTGTCTTTTACCAATGATAACTGAAGAAGATATCCCAGCAGAACTACAGGAAACAGTCGGAGAGAAAGTGTGGGACATGACAGGGAAAGAGGTGGGATTGATGAAAGGAGTAGAACCAGTAAAAGTGATGGTAAAGCCCAATGCGATCTTTCCCCAGACCCCACAATACCACATGCCACAAGATACCCTCATGAAAGTTGCCCAACTTATCGACGAATTCGTGAAGCAGGGAGTACTGAAAGAAGTATTGAGCAGCCCATGTAATTCACCGATAATGGGACTAATAAAGCCAAGTGGGAAAGTCCGACTTGTACAGGATTTGAGAAAAATAAATGACATCATAATAAAGTGCTGCCCTGTCGTACCGAATCCAGCTGTGATAATGTTTCAGATCCCTTGCGAAGCTGAGTGGTTCTCAGTCATCGATTTGTCACAAGCATTCTTTTCTGTGCCTCTTCATGAGGACAGCCAATTCCTCTTTTGTTTCAAATTCCTAGACAGAGTGTACAGTTGGTGCCGAATTCCTCAGGGGTTTTCTGAGTCACCGTCGATATTCAATCAGGTTCTAAAGAAAGACTTGGAAGAGTTAGAGTTGCCATTCGAGTCAACCCTAGTACAGTACATTGATGACTTACTGGTTGCATCAAAGACAGAAAGTGGCTGCACAGCCGATACCATTGCTCTGTTGAACCATTTGGGAGAGAATGGACATAAAGTGTCTCCTTCCAAACTGCAGTTCTGTCAGAAGAAAGTGAAATACTTGGGTCACCAGATAGAGAAAGGGTCACGGAAAATAATGAAGGAAAGAATTACAAGTGTACTTCAAATGAGTCCACCAAAAACAAGGAAGGAGGTGAGGAAGTTTTTGGGAATGGTGGGATACTGTCGCCAGTGGATTCCCAACTTCTCGTCTCTAGCGAAGCCTTTGCTGAAATTGACCCAGAAGGATGCCTTGGATCAGATCGAACTGAAAGGGGATGAGATGGATGCTTTTGTTGAATTAAAGGAGTGCATGTGCAGGGCTCCAGCTTTAGGTATGCCTGATTACACGAAGCCTTTCACATTGTTTTGTCATGAACGTGATGCATGTTCTTTGTCTGTCTTGACTCAAGCCCATGGTGGCGTAAACAGACCAGTAGCGTATTTTTCAGCTACTCTGGATCCGGTTGCAGCAGCACTCCCAGGGTGTTTGCGCGCCGTAGCAGCAGTTGGTATCAGCCTCACTCAGAGTGAAGGAATAGTGATGGGACACCCAGTAACAGTCATGGTCCCTCACTCAGTTGAGATACTTTTGACCCGATCCCGAACGCAGCACATGACTGGAGCAAGACTCACAAGGTATGAAACGACTATTCTGGGCTCACCGAATGTGCAGCTGAAAAGGTGCACTACGTTGAATCCAGCTACCTTGCTTCCTGGAGAAAATGCTGAAATTGAGAACGCTGAAGACGTCGAGCATGACTGCCTTCAGGTGACTGAATTTTGCACAAAACCCCGACCGGACATCAAGGATACAAAACTTGATGAAAATGACCAAATTCTTTTTGTTGATGGTTCATGTCTAAGAGATGGGGTGGGAATTTTGAAAGCAGGATATGCTGTGTGTACTGTAACAGGGGTCTTGGAAGCGGGATGGCTCCAAGGAGTCTATTCTGCACAAGTAGCAGAACTTGTAGCCCTTACTAGAGCATGTCAATTGTCTGCATTGATGAAAGTCACCATTTACACTGATAGCCAATACGGGTTTGGGATTGTGCATGACTTTGGACAACTGTGGTCACAGAGAGGTTTCCTGACTTCTTCAGGATCCCCAGTGAAAAATGGGGAGAGAATAAGGGAGTTGTTACATGCCATTCAAGTACCAGCTGAAGTTGCAGTGGTAAAGTGCAGTGCTCACACGAAAGGACAGGATTATGTGTCTCTGGGAAATGCCTATGCAGATCAAGTCGCAAGATTTTGTGCCTTGAACTGTATATTGCTAAGGGATGATTGGAATACAATAAGTGAACCAGAACTCGAACCAGCTGAAGCATTTGCTTTGAAGGTCGTAGATACAATAGAAGAACTAAAAGCACTACAGAATAATGTCAGGGAGGATGAAAGAGATTCCTGGATTAAATCACAATGTATAAAGAGACAAGACGAGCTATGGGTTACACATGAGGGAAAATTTGTTTTGCCAAATAGTCTCTTATCACAGCTTGCGCGGTTCTATCATGGGCAAGCTCACCTAGGGAGAGATGCCATGATAAGATTGTGCAAAACTGATTGGTTTAACCCCAGATTTCGTCAAGCTGCAGAAGCAGTTTGCCATCGATGTGTCACTTGCCAACAGATGAACCCAGGAAAGGGAACAGTTGTGAACGCGAGCCACATTGGTAGGGCAAGCGGTCCTTTTAGTCGTATGCAGATGGACTTCATTGAGATGCCTGTACAAGGAGGTTTAAGATATGTGTTGGTGATTGTGTGCATTTTTAGTCATTGGATTGAGGCATACCCCACACGTAGAAATGACAGTCTTACAGTTGCCAAGCTATTATTGAGGGAGTTAATACCACGTTTCGGATTCCCGATCTCTTTAGAATCAGATAGGGGAAGTCACTTCAACAACGAGGTGATGAAGT
Organism: Pleurodeles waltl; assembly: GCF_031143425.1. Lineage (NCBI taxonomy): Eukaryota > Metazoa > Chordata > Amphibia > Caudata > Salamandridae > Pleurodeles > Pleurodeles waltl. The sequence continues at coordinate 1,132,650,769 of NC_090448.1, forward strand.
TACTTTGCGAAGCACTGAACATTGAGCAAAAGCTGCACTGTAGCTATCGCCCTGAAGCATCAGGACTGGTGGAGCAGATGAATGGTACGCTGAAATCGAGAATGGCAAAAATATGTGCATCAACAAATTTGAAATGGCCTGACGCATTGCCCTTAGTGCTAATGTCAATGAGAAACACTCCTGATAGGAAAACTGGATTGTCTCCGCACGAAATTCTCATGGGCAGGGCTATGAGACTTCCTGCAGTTCCCGCAAACATGCTTTTGAATATTACAGATGATATGGTGTTAGACTACTGCAAAGGTCTGGCTGACGTGGTTCGCTCTTTCTCTCACCAGGTGGAGGCGACCACCTTGCCACCGATCCAAGGTCCAGGACACGCCCTGAAAGCAGGTGACTGGGTCGTGATAAAGAAGCACGTGAGGAAGTCGTGTCTGGAACCCCGTTGGAAAGGCCCTTTCCAAGTGATCCTGACAACAACTACTGCTGTGAAGTGCGCGGGGGTTCCCAACTGGATTCACGCCAGTCATACAAAGAAGGTGTTGTGTCCCACAGATGAGGAAGTTGAAGCGCTGAAACTACCAGTGCCTGATAAAACGGTGCCGAGTGCTGTGACAGAACAAAAGCGAACTGAAAGCGGACAAGCAACAGCAGAAGAAAAGGAGATATTATTGGAGAACGAAGAGTCCGACTCACTTGGGGAAGACCAAGGAGAAAGTTCAGACAGCGACGACGAAGCTGCAGGTGACAAAGAGCCTGAAGCCGCTGAGGGTAGCAAAAAGCCTGAAGCAGCTGAAGGTGACAAGGAACCTGAAGCAGCTGAAAGTGATACAGAGCCTGAAGAAAGTAACGGTGACGAAGGGCTCGAGGAGAGTGAGAAGGCAGGAGAGCCTGAGCAGAAGGGGGCTTTCCCAGAAACAGACGATACAGAAAAAGAAAAAGAAAACGTGACTGATTCCCCTGAAGGTGGGGACAAAGAAGAGCAGAACGAAAGAGTTCAAACCTCTACAGAAAAGATCGCAGGTCCATCAAACGGACACGGTGCAAAAAGAAGACTAAGTATCTCACCGATAAAAGAAAAGGGTAAAGAAGGTTTGAACGAAGGAGGATGGCCGAAAGTGAAAGAGAAAAGAAAGGAAGTGACCGTCGTGGAACAATCGTCAAGTGAAGAAAAGGACTTGGCGAAGGAGGAGAGTGCCAGCGAAGCAGAATCAAAGAGAGAAGCAAAATTGAAAAGGAAAAGGATACCAAACAAGAGGTATTCCGGTCCTGAATGGGCATATGCAGTCAATGATGATTGGACTGATGAGTTTGTATCTCTAAGCATCGAGAACGAAGAAGAAGAAGAGATACCAATAGAAAAGAAAAGTTTCATAGACTCTGTTGATTGAAACGGTAGTAAATGGCATTGCTTGCTGCAATCTAACGTGAGATAAACAACCAGCTGAGACATTGCTAAACCGAATTGAGACAAATGCTGCTAACCGAAAAGTGACTGGCCTTTTAAAGAAGACGGTGTGAACATTGTGCTCGTTCAAGCTTTGTAACTGAATTGCTAAGTAGTTTCATTTATAAGTGCTTCTAGCTCTCTGATTCTATACAGATCATGCCTGGGTACGCTATGCAAAACAATAGAAAGAAGTATTGTAAATACGTGTGTATAGGCTTGGTACTAACATGTGTACTAATAATAATGGCAATTGTGTTTGGAATGCATGGAAAGGGTGAGAATGAGACTATTGCTGCTTCTACTATTGCTCCTGTTACTGTCACTGAACTAACACCATTGAAAAGACTAGCAATGGATGAGAGGCTCTTGCACGATAAGAAAGAGCTTTCGTATAACGTTTTCTATCGCTTATTAACAGAGTATGTTGAGACTATGGATGCGAAAGATTGTTATGTGTGTACCCAGATACCGACATCAGTAAAGGAAGGGGTGACTTATCACCACATGCCTCTTACGTATGGGATTACATGTAGTATAGTAATGTCTAGGTTTTATGGTCAATCTAATATACAGTATTTTTTCTCAAATTATGATGTTACCTTTGCTTATGTCCCTATAATAGCGCAGCTGAGCGAGACTGCAAAATATTGGGATTACAAAATTATGAGGGATTTTTTCGAGCCAATGCAACCTTTTGAAACGGCTCATGCTCATAGGGAGAACCTTACTTGCTCCGTCTCTGCTGTAGAAATAAGCTTTTTAGATCGCACAGATGATAGAAGGGCTCAAATGAAGGCGAAATTAGAAAAAGAACTGCATAAGAGGACTTCGGTAGATAATTATGATTTTGCTGCTATAAAGACACAAGGGAAAATTGCTTTAGATGCTTGGCATGTAGGGAAGTTTTGTATATATCGAGGTGAATCTTACTATGACAATATTTTTGTAGGAGCGAGTGAATGCAAACATACGTTTATTTTTAAGGCCAAATGGACATTCATGATGGACGGACTTGACCCTGTCATTCCAGGGGTGTATTACATTTGTGGGCATAATGCCTATTATCGTCTTCCAAAGGGATGGTGGGGAAGATGTTATTTGGGTATAGTGTTTCCAAAGGTTTATCAACTGGATGACATATCGATGATTGAAAAGACACCTGGATCCCATCGTATCCAGAAAAGAGAGACCGCAGCTGCTGTGGTAGGTGATATATTTGGAGCCATGATTCCTTCATTGGGAGTTGTGCTGAATTCCATCAAAATAAGAAAGTTGTCTACTATAGTGGATAACATGTTGACAAAGTTTTCAGGTGCTATAATCCTGATGGATGCTGAACTTGCAGCGGAAAGAGCTATGACTCTTCAAAATAGGCTTGCTTTAGACATTCTTTTAGCAAAGGATGGAGGCGTTTGCAAAATGATTGGTGCACGTCACTGCTGCACCTATATACCTGATAATAGTGTGAAAATTAAAACTATGCTTGCTAATCTAACAAAAGAAAGTGCAGATTTGAAGGAACTGAAGGAACCAGGAGTGTGGGAGAAGGTTGGAAAGGGACTTGCTTCAGTGGGACATTGGATTGGGGGAATTTGGAATGGAATATTATTGAAAATAATAGAAGGGATATTAATAGTGATAATTTGTGTATTTGGAATTTGGGGAATAAAATGGGGAATAATAATGATTATGGAGAGAATTAAAAGAAGAAAGGAAGAGAAAATAATGAAAAGAATGGCAGAAGAATACAAAGAGCAAACTAGGGGAACTAAAAGGAAAAGGGAGCTGACAGAATTTTAATGGGATAAAATTTGTGGGCTAAATTTGTGTGATGACAAGTAGTCATCAGAGGAGGGATTGATGAAGCAGAAAATGAAGGTTTTGATTTATTAACGCATAAACGTAGTGCTGAAATAATCATGTGTGACATTAACCGAATTAATAAAGATTGTACGGGGACAAAATGTGCCCTCAGAGTAGTTTGCCATCATTTATACGCGTGCTTTATATAACGTGGTGTATTAGAATTGCACTAATCCGACATAATCATAAACGTGTGCTACGATTTGCTTATTTGAAATGCCTTAGCTTAGCATTACTTTAGCGGAGGCTTTGGCCTAGTTGCCTGGTCTCACGGTTTAAATGTTCGTATTTTTCCACTGTGCTATTAAACGTGTATTTCTGCTTGAAGCTGTACTTTTCCACAGAGACTGTTCGCATGCTTATCTTAAAGTTGGTGCCAGCATGGCATATTTTCTCTTAAATTCATGGTCGGCTTGCAGGTGCGGACAATGGAGCCTCTGAGAGTAAGCTAATCGAGAAACAATGTTGCAAATTGCGTACCCATCTCCAAGGATAATGTATGCTTAAGTAAAAGCTTGAGAACTGTCGTTTTTGATTGGTCAATTTGAAGCTAACCTATGAACCCTCCAATGAAGACCCTACAGGACTTGAACTGTTGTCTATAAAACCCAGGTGCACGAGAGGGAAGCTCTCTCTATCTTCGGACATCCCGCCATTTTGACTTCGTAGCTACTATGACCCATTTTGCTGCGACGCCATTTTGAGAGACTTTGATGCTTTCTCTAGTCGAGAGAAAGAGACTTTAATGATTCTTGCCCTAGAGACTTTAACTTTGATTTGTCCCTTTGCATGAAGTAGTAGCCTTAACTTGCCGCCGTGAGGCAATTGCCCCGTTCACCCCTGCCCCTTTGTCCCGTCCCATGCTGATCGAGAAACGGTACCTGTGAGACGAAGACTTCATTGATTGCTGATTGGAATTGGTAATTATGAAAGGAAATTGTAAAATTGCATTGTGTTTCTTTTAGGTAACCAACTGCTGATTTTGATAAGGACCCTAGCTAGGAGTTTTCTAAATTGATGTTGCCAAATCGTTTTTGCATGAAGTCCCACATGCTGATGCTAATTTGAGGTTAGATGAGGATTCCATATGTCGCACGATGCAATTGGAGATCTTGTTATGCTGACTAAATGTACGCAATTAGCCCATTACAGATTATCGTATTAGTGCTTTGCATTGCCACTATCGAATGCCTTGTGATTCAAATGCTACATAGATTACACTTGTTTCGACGATATGGACAGCTATTAATGTTCATTTATGTTTATCATTTGGTGTTGAGACACATCTATATCGTGCTAGCTTTGTTAATATAGGGAAATAAATTCACTAACTTTGCAATAAACTGGTGTGGTTATTCCTGGCTGAAAGGTCAGGGTTCGCCGAAATGTATTCTGGATTAATTGTTAAGTGTTATGTTGTTCAAGGTGTTGCTTATGTTCGTTATTGATTATCGATAAGAGGTGATTGATCGATTAATAGTACAGAGAGTTCCCACTTAGTCAAAAGATTCATCGACCTAAAGAGCATCCGAACGCAGGTAAATTGTTACCACGTTCCGCTCTATCACTACTTATTATCGTCATGCTCCAACTGGCTCATTTACCTCCTCACACATCTTTTCATTGGGTCAAAAGTCTGGGGATCATTTTGGACACTCATATCAATGTAGTGGTCAAGGAAAATTTCCAAAACTTACTTCTATGCAGAATCATCCATTTCCTCAACATTTATGTCAGAGGTAACACCTGCTCTGATTATGACCCAAATGGCTTTGAGGCTGCAGTTTATTCTACGCAGACTATCTGGGGCTCTCCAAAAAAATGATTGCCAAATTGAACAATCGGGTAGCCGGACTATGCCTTCATTTACGGAAGTGCAACTATTAAAAGCTCTCCATTTGTTTCCAGGTGAATCCATGGCAAAGTTAAAATACTTTGCAGAATGTTTTAAAGCACAGTTTGAAAAAGGTTCTGGTTACTGGAATAAACTAGCACATCATTACGGCAGTGCATGGAACGTACACTCTTCATTGTTTTACCTGATCAGACAACACTTGGTTATTAGACTAAATATGGGAGACAATGTTTAGGAATCCATTGTTCAAAGCTATAGAAATGCCTGATGCTGGAAAGTGGGTTATTAGTAGTGATAAGTAAGGACCTACTTCTAGTAATAAGGACACAATAACAAAGTAAGTTTCAGTCAGGGTCTCAATAAATTAATCCTTTGCTCAACCCCTGGTAGCTGGCAATGAGCAGGCACTCAACTTAGGAGACAGGCGTGTAAAGCATTTATAACACTAATACATTAAATAAGTAGGACACAACACACAATAAAAATCCAACACCAATGTATGAATATAGAAAATATTGTTATCTTTAAAATGTCACCACAACAAATAAAATCCAATGTAGGGAACCGGAGATATGAATTTTTAAATAAGAAATACAAAAACTGTGCTTTCTAGTGCCTAAAAACTAATAGCGCCACCTAGGGACATCTGGTTGAGCTTGACAAGGACCAAGTCGCAATTGAGGCCGACCACGAAAGAGCCCTGCTCAGATACACAGACCGGGAGACCTCACTCAAAGTTTTACCTTCTGAATTAGTCGTTTTTCTGGAGCTTTTTCTCCCGTCGTCCGGTGAGACTCCTCATCAGGTCAAGATTCGATGCAACGTCGTTAGCTTGGCTCAGCATGCGCTCCCGGTCAACTCTTGGAAGTCTTCTTTATGGGGCAAAGCTCTGGAGCTTCAGCAGGACAAGCCTAAAATCAGGAAGGGTCGTGTTTTGGCGTCGGAGGCTTGACTCTTGGCGATGGGTCGGTCTCCTTATGGAGCTTTTTTCCAAAAGTTCTCTAATCTTCTCCAAACCTCTGGATATCCTTCCAGAATTCCTCCTTTGGCTCTCCAGTGGTCCACAACACAACAACAAAGGTCTAGAAGCTCCAAGATGGGCCTTGAGATGTTGGGACTACGTTTCCCAGAATGCACTTGGCAGATCCTCAAACGTCCAGCTGAATGTGGTCAGCTGGATCCTCCTTGGTAGGGATGTTACAGGTGAAGCTCTTTTAACCTGTTGCTGCCAGGGAGTCTACTCCTTTCCTCTCTTGAAGTGAGGTAAAGTCCTTAGAGCTGTAGTTCCTCCATGTAGCAGGTGCATTCATGCAGAGTGCAGTCCTTTGGGTGCAGATTAGGGTTCCAGCAGGGCAGTTCTTCTTCTCCTTCTAGTCAGGCAGTGTTCTGAGTTGCTGGACAATTCTTCCATATTTAGCCAGTGTTACTGAGCTGGCAGGTAGGGGGGCACCCCTGACCAATGGGTTACAGGGCGCCACCTTCTGGGGTCATCACTTCCTTGCAAGCGTGGCAAAAATCAATCTCAGGAATCGCTATTCTTCCAAAATCCAAGATGGAGAAAATCTCTCCTAAAGGTCAAGATCTAGCTAAGCTATTCCACTGGTGTAACTTATTTCCCTAAACAATTCCTCTCCATTTCTTCTGCTAATCTAATTACTGGGTTTCCATCTGGTTGGGGTGACAGGAAGAGGGGGTGAGCATGTGTCCCATCCTAAGTGTCATTTTCCCTTTGAAGACCAGTTTGACTACTCAGCCACCTTCCTGCTTGTTACTCTGCAGCTTGCAGATCCGCAGCCACCAGGTGTCCCAATGTTTCAATGCAGCACAAATCACACCTCATTAAGACAGCTTGTCTCAGCCTGGTAGAGGCTGACCAATCAGAGAAGAGCAGCTGGAGCAATGGATTTTGGCTTACAGAAAATAAAGTTCTATAACTTATTTTCTGTGATAGTTATAATAAATCTAACAGAATGGAAATTGTAGCTCATTTCTAGAGAAAGTTATACTTTCATAAAGTTTCACAATATTAGCCTATGAAGGTACTGTAGTACAATGGGAAATAACGAAATTGGCAGTTTTGCCCTCACCAGGGCATACAAAACATCTTTTATCATCTCCCTGCTTATAGTTACAAGGCACCCTATCCCTGAGGAACTTAAGCGAGACCTTAAGGGTGACATATGTAAAAATAAGGTAGTTTGAGACTTTGGAATAACTTTTATTTCCAAAGTCGAATTTGATTATAATTTACTTTTAAAACCAGCCTGCAAAGCAGGGCTGCCTTTAAAATGACAGCAGGCACTACAGCAGTGCACACTAGAGTGCATTAAATCGACTGGGCCTCTTATTCTCCCTGCCCTATTATATACCAGGGACTTATAGGTAGGCTGTCATAGGCAATTATAATGTATTCCTAATTTGCATATTCCTCTTACACAGAGCACTGGCCCTGGTTCTGGTTAGCAGAGCCTAGAGCACAGTCGAAATCAGTAACCACTGGTATCAGTCAAAAAGTCAGGGTGATCAGGGCAAAAGGATGACTTTCCCACAACTGACCTTGCAGTAACACCCACAAGCCCATTACCCCATTACTTTCCATTCAGGAAATTCGTGAAAGCACATATTTAACAGGCACACTTTCAAATGCACACGTCATCTTCATGGGGTTAATTAAAAGATAACAATAAGTGTTCCTACTTTGTATCTGACTGGGCTCTAGCCCCCTTGGATTGTGAACCTCATTAGGTACTATTTTAATCCCTCCGTTCAGCGCTCTAAAGTGGACAATGTTACATATCGCAATACTGTCCTAATGTATGCCAGCCATCCAGCACATATTCTCTCTGATTGGAACATAAACAGATGCCCTTGAGTGCACTCCATCCTCTGCAGGCTCACAATCCCAGCTGACAAGCATGATGATCCACACAGACTAAGAATGCCTGTAGTTACCATGACAAAACACATGAAAAAATACAGAGCACTCTCCTGTTCCCAGTATGCTACCATTTACCTGCCATGCAGGTGGGCTCCAAAGTAAACAGCAACATGAAGGAATGCTTTGTGGGCAATCCACCTTGACATTTTTAGATTGTGGGAAGCACTGAGTGCCGCAGTGCATCCTGACTTTGTCCTGTCCACTTAATCAATACTTTCTTGTCACCTCAAACCTGAAAGAATAAAAAATAAATAAAAGAAAAGCGACCAAAGACACCCCTCACTACAACAAGGGTACAGCAGAGTGTATTCAACTTACCATTAGTGAAATTGACACGGCGTGACTTAAATGTACCTCTTTTTTAGGAATTGCCATCAGTGGAAATCAACCTCCTATTTTGAGTGAGATATCCATGAGGTGCAGTAGAGTCTAGATAGAGGGCCTAATTCAGAATTTAGAAGATGCATTAAATCCTATGACACTTGTAATAAGGGGGACAGGCTACCCTTTATTTTTGTGATGGAGTAACCCCCCTGCCAAACTCTAAACTGGACACTGAATCCCATGACAATGTAATCTGCTTGCCAAGGCAGACAATTCAATAAAACAGTGTCCTATTTATATATCAGAAACATCTATAAATATGATGATTTGTAGGGTACATTGCACTGCCTACATATCAATGACTGGCATGGCACATCAGACAAGCTGCCTGATCTATCAGGTCTTCTTTCCAGTTAAACAAGTATCTTAATATAAGACGTGTGTTTAAATGTTACAAGGTGATGGTGAGGGCAGTGCATGATTTGTAAAAGAATAAGTGCCAGTGTGAGAGAACAGGGCTGATTGCAGAGGGCCCCTAACTTTTTGCCACCATTTTCCACTTTTTGCTGGTGTTTTCCTGACTCTGATGGTGCCCTGGGTACTGCTAACCAGTCCCAGGGCCTGCGCTCTGTGTAAAATCAGTATGCAAATTAGGCTAATCATCATCAACATCAGCTTTATCCGATCAATTGACCAAAAAAGAAACATAAAAACAATAAATAGTAAATAGTACATGAATAAATAGTCACTTTTTAAATACAGCATCTACACATCTATGAATTAGTTTAAGATCATTAAAACAATAGTAAGATCAAATTACACATAAAACTCTGAAACTTATCTATAAAAATGGAACCTTATGTTGCTTTTGGAGATGGCAACATATGCGCCATGCTGCCAATAAGTACTTGCTTACTGGAAGAATTACACCGACTGAGTTATGACTTTTTAACACCCGTAGAGCCAAGGAACAGTTCTTAAATCCCATAGCCCTACAAGTATTGCAAATCCATTTTGATCGCTGAATCGCGTAAGCTAGACAGAAGAACATAAAGTGTTCGATGGTTTCAAAAGTGCTGCCACAGGTGGGGCATATATCAGGAAGGCTGATCGGGCCCCACCTATGAATCAATGACATCAGGGGCAAAGAGCAGAACCGAATCCTTGCATATAAACCTTTTCCCTGCAAATCTGGTATAATGTCCAGATAAGATTCAAACTTTGGAGACCATTTAAGATCAATAAAATAATTAGTTAAACGACCGTGTGATTTACAGGTTATATTGTTATCCCTTACATAAGACCAATAAGTTAGCTTTAAAACATTTTTATGCCGTCTCTCTAATTTGTGGGGATTTTCCCAGTAATCACCCAAACCCAGCAAACGAAACCTGTGAGACACATGACGAATCCAAGGAAGAGTATTAACATTTTGACATTTTAGTAGGTCGAGTAATGAGGTCTTATATATATCTATTTCAGGGGTAGTCCATAGCCTGATCCAATAAAGTTATGATAACTAGATCTGCTACTCGACTTAACCCCAAATCTAAGAATAATGGAAACAGGGGTGTGGTGCATGGACACGCAATCAAAGCCCTTGCAAAATAGTTTTCCCCCACTCAGATCTTGTTACAATTGGAGAAACCCCATACTTCCGCTCCATACAGGGCTGTGCTCCTTGTGCATTAGCTATATAGATTTTTATTGCTGGGGAGGCAACTTTTGTAAAGGAACTTTGATAAAGGCGCAGTATGGATGAAGCTCTGTGTTGTAGCAGCCCTGCGCTTTTTATGATCTGCTCTTCCCATGATAGTTTACTAGTTAGCCTGACTCTCAGGTAGTCAATAGAGCTAACTTCCTTCAAGGGAACTCCGTCAATATAGATTGAACATCTTTTACTAGGTCCTTTGGATAACACCATCAATTTAGTTTTGTTAATATTAACCTCCAACCCATGATCGCTACAGAATAGATTGAACCGGTCAACAAGGATTTGCAACCCCATTGGTGTCTTAGAAATGAGGAGCGAATCATCAGCAAAAAGGAGGATAGGAATTTTTTGTGTATTCAAGGAGGGAGCATCATTCTGGCATGTGGTCACAGCCTTCACTACTTCATTGATAAATTAAGTAAATAATAGGGGAGCTAGCACACAACCTTGGCGAACTCCCCTTCTAATTGGAATCTGTTCTGTCAGTTCGCCTTGTTCACCCCACCTCACTTGGGCATAGGTATTTTCATGTAATCGTTTTAACAGGAGTAATAAGTCCTCTGGGACTCCCAATCTACCCAGCACTTCCCACAGTTTAGCTCTTGGGACCAGGTCAAAAGCAGATTGCAGGTCTATAAATACTACATATAGACGCTGCTTGGTGATAAGAACATATTTCCAATACAATATGGCCAATCGAAAGACCTGATCTACCGTGCTGGTTTTAGCACGGAACCCTGCCTGTAGTTGGGAAAGAATTTGGTGCTCCTCAACCCAGCTAGTTAGCTTCTGTAGAATTTGTTTAGCAAAGATCTTTTGTAAGTTATCTATAAGGCTAATTGGCCTATAATTAGCTGGAAGATTAGCATTTCCTTTTTTATAGACAGGTATAATTTCAGCCCCCTTCCATGTACCTGGGATTTGTCCCCCTGCAGCTATACTGTTTGAGATGGCATTGATATACCAGGACCAGATATTTGGTTCCGATCTATAAAGATCTCCAGGAAGTTTATCCGGTCCGGGTGCTTTGCCAGGTTTCAGGCTGTTTATGGCCTCAAGGGTTTCTTCTATTTTGAAGATGAGGTGACCCTTAAGGACACACTGTGCCCCCACTTGGAGGGGCGGGCTGGGGTTCAGATCCAATAGCATTGGTGGAGAGTGGACTACATTAGTGTCCATTAGGCCCTCCGGTAGGCAAGGGTGGAAAAATGCTCTACCCAGCTTTCTGGTTGTATGTAATTGCTAGGGCAGCTCCTACCTCCATTTTCTGTTTTAGACAGAAGTTCCCAAAAAACGCTGCTGGTTCTTCTCTCTAGAGGCATCTAATAATTCCTGCCACAGTGAATCCTCCCACCGCTTTTTCGCATTGGACAGGATTCCTTTATATATAGACCTAGCTTGTTTAATCTCCCCATGGGAACCAGACATTACTACTGCTTTTAGCCCAGACTTAGCCTTTAAGCACCTCTCGTCAAACCATCCCTTACGTGCCCCTTTTCCTTCACAGGACTTTGACCGCCTTGATTTATAGAAAACCCCCCGTAGCTGAATAGCCATACTGTCATGTATTTTAAGAATGGAATATTCCCCACAGCTTGATCTTCGTACTCAGCCAAACTATTTAAAAAAAATTGATATATTGCTCTAATCTGATATGGGTTAGACATCACTTTTGGCCAAGTAATCTTAGTGAATTTATTGTTCCAGCATGGTGGCGGAATTATTGTAACATGATTATTAAGTGTTCTCCTGAACATTTCTCCGGACAAAGTAAGAAGCAGGGGGAAGTGATTACTATCACACCTCACTTCTACTTTCATTTCTTCCAAGTGGGGCCACAACCTAACATCAACCAAAAAATAATCAATAGTGCTTGTGGACATGCCCCTTTTAAATGTTGGTGCAATATTCATATCAGATGGTGTTCTGCCATTGCAAGCCCTAAGGCCATGTTTTAAACATAGTGTAGCTAATTGCATGGCCACCTGAGATTTTTTACAGGGCAGAGTAATAGATAATTGTGGGAACCCACTCAACTCATCCTCTTTGTCTGTTAGGCCACTAATAAGGGTGGAAGGTTTGAAAGTACAATTAAAATCTCCAGCTATAAATAAAATAGTCGAGGGGTGGAGGCTTTCTACGAATTCGGACAATAGAGCCAAGGTGTGTGACTCAGAACTGCATGAGACCGATCGTATATAAACATTAACAATAACAATTGATAAACTTCTTTTAAACGTGATGCACATAGCTTTTACATCTACAGAGTCAATTTCCAGAAGCTTATAGTCACATTGCAGATTCTTATTTACAAGTAGTAACAACCCACCTTTCGCCCGACCTAACCCCTTCCCTGGAGGTATAGCAGGAACACTAAATGAGAGAAATCCATCTATATTAATAACATCCTCTACCCAAGTTTCCTGAAACAAGCAAATATCGATATCTTTAATAAACATGGCCCATTCACTATCATCCAATTTCTTTGCCAAACCAGCAATGTTCCAAGACATAAGTTCTAGCGTGCATTTGCTTTGGTTAGTCACCATAGTTGGACAGCCAGCATCCACCAGGCCCAAATCATTACTACAGGTGCCTAATGATGGTAACTTATCATTCCCCTTTGAATGTGAGACCTTGGAGCAGGCCACCACATGAGTCACTGATTCAGTAGCCAGTCATACAGGACCAGGCAACGACCGAAGGTCAGTAGCTACCTTACATACAACGCCTCCACAGGAGCTAGTTGAACCATCTAGTCCCACATCTAGTCCAAAATTGTGTGGGTCTAGCATGAGTCTTATCCCCCCCTAGTTGTTGCACTGATCGAATGGGTACGAGAGTCAAAGTCCATTAATTGAGTCACCAAGGTCTTATCTTCAAAATAAATAGTAATTGTATCAAAATTGGTTCCTGGGATGCTACTTCTCTCAGCCGTTATTATATCAGAGCGAATGACAGAGAGGCAACTTCGTATCCAGTGTATGACTTTGTTAATCAAAGAGGCTTGGTTCTCAGCTGACCCTGGCGATAGTTTTGGAACATTAGTCAAATAGATTTTATTTGTTCCATAACTTGTGCACAAATCCTGTTCTTTGTTAGCTATGTTCACAGTGTTGTTACAAGAGGAAATGTTATTATTATAGGAGATTTTATATGGCCTGTTGGTGGATTGTGTAGAACTGTCCTCTTGAACAGTTTCCAGGAGGTCAGATCCGCTAATCCTGCCTCTGACTCTGTCACTAGTTGAACTGCTCGCCCAGTTTCCTTGACGGTCTCTGTATCTGGGTGCATTTTCAAACTTCCCTTTGGGCCTCAAGTTATCTTTGATGGGGTCACCACGGTAACCTTCTCTCCCTGATGAAATTGTCCCCCCCTTAATTGGGAGACGAGAATTGCCCCTTGTCTCAGCCCCCTTAATTGGGACAGTAGAGGAGAATACATCTTTTCCCCTGACCTCCCCACAAAACCTACAAACCCCTTGACAAGCACAGTTACTTTCATACTGGTGCACAAGGTTGCTCTTCATAAGATCTATTAATACTAGGACCAACCCCTTGACTTCATCGACTCTCTGAAGAGCTGTAGCCAGGTTGTCTCTACTAGCTGCAGATTCATTGCCTTCCGGATCAGGCTGGGAGGTCAATGGGATAACACTAGGATTGGATATTCCAGCTACAGGCTTGGGCACACTCATAGGTGCGGGCAAATCCTCTATTACCAGAAGTGGTTCAAAGTGATTAGTACACAATAGACTTGGAACCACCTTGATCACCGGACTCAACGGAAGGAAAGGCGGTGTATATGATGCATGTGGGGAACCCCCCTGGGATATTGAAAGGCTTGCTATACTATGTATGGGGTTTGAAGTGGGGTCTCTACAATTATGCAGGTCCCTATCCCCATCAACCTCCGTTGTTCCATCTAAATGATTCCTCTTCCCCTTCTTTTTAAATATCTCTGGAATTTTCCTATCCTTAGGGGGGCCTTTCTTTGGGTTATTTACCTCCATTGTTTATGTACCTAACATAGACTCAACTTCTTTAACTAAAAGATCTATTTCGTCAAGTGGATTTGACCTATTAGATGGACCCAGATTCAGAGGTCTACTTTGGCGATTTTTCGCTATTTTTATTCCCTTGGTTTGCACTGGTAAATCTACAGCCTTCCTTTTCCCCATAATAAGAGATACTCGTAAAATCGATAAATACAAAATACAAGGAAAAAAAGGATGATTCCCTTACTTGTTTATTGAATATCCTGACACTGGAGTATCTGACCATGCCTGCCAAGCCTCTTCCGGATGGTAGCAGTGTCCCACTAGTCGGTAAGATGCTTGTTTAAATACAGCCCTCAGAATAGTAGCCACCAGATAAAACAGCAGGGGAACTTGTGAAGGAGGCCTGTTATTGATAACGTCTGTAATGATGAACAGTACTCAATTTATATTGTATCCATATACTGTACTTCTGTATAATATAGAGTAATCTGTGGTCTCTTGGGTAGCAAGCAAGTCTCTTTACTGCAGATGAAAGAGGGGGACCCAGCCCAGCCTCCTCCGGTCTCCAACGGGCACAGGACGGGCCCGCCCTTCGCCCGGGCGCGCCCGCGCTTGTCCAGCGCAGCGGGAGGCGGCTGAGCGCTTTACACGCTTTGAAGGAGGAGGCCCTGCCCCTCCTCTCACAATCCTTTCCTGGGTTTCCCCAAGTCTCTGGTCCCCGGGAACGGGAGGCGGCTGAGCGCTTTACGCGCTTTGAAGGAGGAGGCCCCGCCCCTCCTCTCGCGATCCTTTCCTGGGTTTCCCCAAGTCTCTGGTCCCCGACAACGGGAGGCGGCTGAGCTCTTTACGCGCTTTGAAGGAGGAGGCCACGCCCCTCCTCTCGCAATCCTTTCCTTGGTTTCCCCAAGTCTCTGGTCCACGGCAACGGGAGGCGGCTGAGCGCTTTACGCGCTTTGAAGGAGGAGGCCCCGTCCCTCCTCTTGCGATCCTTTCCTGGGTTTCCTCAAGTCTCTATGTGTATTTTGTATTTAGATCTGTATGTGTATTTTTTCTTCTCTGAACTGGCCCTGCAGGCCCAGCCTGTGGGTCGCTACTCCCGGGAGGCGTTGGGGGCTGTCACGGAGGCAGCAGTCCTGTCCCTAGGTATCAGCCTGAGCTCCTCGATCCCCGGCTGTCACTCCTGGAGCAGTGCTGTGGAGCCTCAGTCTGCGGGTCTCTACCCTCGGCTGTGTCTGCAGCAGTGTGTTGTGGAGTCTCTGGGTATCAGCCTGAGCTCATCTATCCCCGGCTGTCACTGTGGAGCCTCGACCTGCGGGCCTCTACCCCTGGGAGGCGCCGTTCCCCGCCGCTGCAGGCACAGAGCTGCCGCCCCCGGCTGCCGGAGGGCTGGCTCTGCTGGAGGCCGGGTGCCCCGGCTCTGTCATGGCCGGGCTGGAGCGGTGAGCTGTTCCCGTGGGGGCGGAGCTCGGGTGCCTCTCCCCCCTCAGAGGCCTGCTGCTCGGGGCTACGGCCCGGTACTCCCACGGACCCTCCGCGAGCTCAGCTGCATCCAGGAACGGCTGACATCTGTCCCCTCCGAAATCCCAGTACTAAGCTAATTATAATTGGCTAAGTCAACCTACCTATAAGTTCCTAGTATATGGTAGGGCATGGAGGTTTAGGGACCCCAGCATAGGTAGTGCACCCATAGGTGCACTGCTGAGGTGCCCTGTGTCATTTTTTTTAAAGGCAGGCCTGCCTTGCTGGCTGCTTTTAAATTAAAGTTATATGCAAATTCGACTTTGGAATTAAAAGTAGTTCCAAAGTCTTAAACTACCTTATTTTTACATATAAGTCACCCCTAAGGTGTGCCCTATGTGCCCCTAGGGCTGGGTGCCATTTAATTATAAGCAGGGACCTTATAAAAATAGTGTTATAAGCCCTGGTGAGGTAAAACAGACAAATTCGTTTTTCGCTCATTGTAGTGAATGGCCTCCATAGGCTAGAATGGGGAGACTTTATTTTAATTTTAAAGGGCCCCTTAAATGACAGATACAAAGAGTTTGGTATCAAATGAATTGTTATAATAAATCCCACAACTTCCAGTTGTGGGATTTAATATGACTTGTTCAGGTAAAGAGTTTTAAACTTTACCCAAAAGTTGCATCCTTCAGCCCTGCAGTGTTTTTGCTGCTGTGCTCTGATTGGCCAGCCTCTGGCAGCCTGGCCAGGATGCCTTGATGAGGTGTGAAGTGGCCTGGCTTCACACAAAGAGATGTGCCTGTGGGAGGAGATCTCCCCTCAGCAGATGGTGAGGCAGGAAGGGGTAGGGTTGCCAAACTGGTCTTCAAAGGCAGAGAAGGACATTTGGAGCAACCCAGCAACACCCCCACATCCTGCAAACCCAGACAGTTAGGTGCCCCCTTGATTAGATTAGGAGAGGGCAGGAGAGAGGTGTGTTTAGGATTTTTAGCCACACCAGTGGGTGGGCTTAGCCAGATGTAATCTCCAAAAATCACTTTCAGCCATGATGGATTTTTGAGGAATGTTACCTCCTGGGATTGATTTTTGCCACACTTCCCAGGAAGTGGTCATCACAGGGGGAAGGACCCTGCACCTGATTGGAGAATCAGGACCCCCTGTTTTTCACCCAGGAGCAAGGATAGAACTGGCAGACCTGCACCCCCACCTCAGATGCCCATCAGATTCCAACAAGGAAGAACCACAGGAGAAGAAGGACTGCCCTGCTGGACCCCTGGCCTGCACCTGGACCCTGCACTCTGAAGGACTGCACCAGCTGCACACTTGGGCTTCACCACAAGGACTTTGCCTGGCTTCAACTGGTTCAAGGAGGGACTCCCTGTTTGCTACAGATGAAAAATTGCTAACCAGAGTCCCCTGCACCAACTCCTGAAGAAACCAACCAGCTGACCACTGTCCAGTGGCCAAAAAGGAGTTTGCGTCGGGTGCATTCTGGTTGTAGTCCACACCCTCAAGGATCATCTCAGAGCTTCTGAAACCTGGGGGTGAGCAGTGGACCCCAAAAGAACTTTAAAGGAACATCTGGAGAAGATCCACAAGTTTGGAGAACTTTTGAAAAAAATCTCCATAGAGGGACCGACCCGCCGCAGCAACTCTAGCCAGCTTGCCTCAACCGCGACCCGGCCTGACTTGCAGGTTCGTCCCAGTGAAGAAAATCTCCAAAAAAGAGACTAAGGGGGTCATTCCGACCCTGGCGGTGCATGACCGCCAGGGCCGGGGACCGCGGAAGCACCGCCAATAGGCTGGTGGTGCTTCCTGAGCCATTCTGACCGCGGCGGTAAAGCCGCGGTCAGAAAAGGGCAACCGGCGGTTTCCCGCCGGTTTACCCCTGGCCCAGGGAATCCTCCATGGCGGCACTGCTTGCAGCGCCGCCTTGGGGATTCCGACCCCCTTCCCGCCATCCTGTTCCTGGCGGTTTTTACCACCAGGAACAGGATGGCGGGAACGGGTGTTGTGGGGCCCCTGGGGCCCCCATAATGATTTTCAGTGTCTGCTTTGCAGACACTGAAAATTGCGACGGGTGCCACTGCACCCGTCGCACCCCTACAACTCCGCCGGCTCCATTCGGAGCCGGCTTCATTGTTGAGGGGGGTTTTCCGCTGGGCCGGCGGGCGGCCTTCTGGCGGTCGCCCACCGGCCCAGCGGGAAAGCCAGAATGGCCGCCGCGGTCTTTTGACTGCGGTGCGGTCATTCTGCGGTTCCCTCCAGGCGGGCGGCTCCCGCCGCCCGCCGGGGTCAGAATGACCCCCTAAGTCCGAACGTAGGAAGTTGACCGGGACCTCCCAGCCAGCGTATCCGAGGAGGGCTCCAAGGACGTCGGATCAAGATCCAGGTTTGCCCCGGTCGAAGGATTTTCACCTCGAAAAAACGACTAAGTCTGAAGGTAAAAATCTCCACCGAGGGCTCCCGCGACGCATATCTGGAGAAGGGTTCCAGGAGGTCGGATTGGACTGGCAGGTTAGTCCCGCTGAAGAAAATCTTCAGAAAAACGACTAAGTTCGAAGGTAAACTTTTGACCGGGGCCTCCCACGGGCTGTAGCCGAGCCGGGCTCCATCGCGGACAGCCTTAAACTTTGACTTTGCCCCGGTCGAGGTGCAACCAGATGACCCGATTGGCGCTTTTTGTTTCTAGGCGCTAGAAAACAATCATTCTTTAAAAATTCATATCTCCGGTTCCCCTTATCCGATTTTATTTGTTTTCGTGTCATTTTAAAGATAAAAATATAATCTATTTTTATAAATTGGTTTTAGATTTTTAAACTGTTTCCTGTGTTTTATTTAATTACTGTTTTGTGATATTTGAATGCTTTACACTCTGAGGGTCATTCTGACCCTGGCGGCCAGTGGCCGCCAGGGCCACCGACCACGGGAGCACCGCCGACAGGCTGGCGGTGCTCCAATGAGCATTCTGACCGCGGCGGTTCAGCCGCGGTCAGAAGCGGAAAGTCAGCGGTCTCCCGCTGACTTTCCGCTGCTCATTGGAATCCTCCATGGCTGCGGAGCGTGCTCCGCAGCCATGAGGATTCTGACCCCCCCTACCGCCATCCAGTTCATGGCGGGAAAGCCGCCATGAACAGGATGGCGGTAGGGGGGGTCGCGGGCCCCTGGGGGCCCCTGCCGTGCCCATGCCAATGGCATGGGCACGGCAGGGGCCCCCGTAAGAGGGCCCCAAAATGTATTTCACTGTCTGCCTTGCAGACAGTGAAATACGCGACGGGTGCAGTAGCACCCGTCGCACCTTCCCACTCCGCCGGCTCGATTACGAGCCGGCATCCTCGTGGGAAGGTCGTTTTCCCCTGGGCTGGCGGGCGGTTTAACTGGAACCGCCCGCCAGCCCAGGGGAAAACTCGTAATACCCGCCGCGGTCTTTTGACCGCGGCGCGGTAATTTGGAGGGCGGGATCCTGGCGGGCGGCCTCCGCCGCCCGCCAGGGTCATAATGAGGCCCTCTGTCTCCTAAGTTAAGCCTTGTCACTCGTTGCCAAGCTACCAAGGGTTGAGCTGGATTTAATTTACTGAGACCTAACTGGACCTAAGTGGAGGTTAGTGGCCTATTGCTAAGTGTAGGTACCTACCTGCCCTTACCAACAACCCATTTTTCAACATCCAGGGCCCAAAGATTTGCTCAGACGCCCACTATGGAAGACCCTATTGAATGTCAAGCCACCAAATAAGGCCACATTACTCTCCCCCTTTGTTTTTCCCCACTTGCTCTCGGTCAAATTGTGATGAGAAACAAAAAGAGTGCGGTCCCTGAATATGAGTGTCGGTGGACCCTACCTGCAGGGTCGGCTTTAGCATTGGTGGCGCCCAGGGCAGGAGTTTTTTTGGCGTCCCTCCCCCATGACCACCTCTTCAGATTTCCTCTCTACCACTGGGCAAAGGTGCCCTTCATCGCTCCATAGCGCCTCTCTCACATGCATTATATTTGCCTTAAAACGCTGGGAAGGCCTGGCTAATCCACTCAGCTATCCATATAAAACATAGTTCTGTTCTTTACAACAGGGATATTAACCCTCTGCTCTAGTTTATGGTGAGTCAAAACTGCCACTGGACAAAAGGACGATCTCTCTCTCTGACAAGAATATTAATCACAAGAGTTATCTTGACATTTTAATTGCTGCTTGAAGGCTGGACACACAAGCAACCTTTCTGCAGGTGCTTTCAAATCTCAAGTTTCGTAAATTATTCTTAAACACAGAGCCCCCCTCAGGTCAGCGCCCCATCCAGGTCAGCATCTGGTGCGGCCTTATCAGTCGCACCACTCTAAAGCCAGCCCTGCCCATCTGCCACCACTTGTTCTGGGTGATGAGATTTCTTTGGTGGTTCCTTTCTGACAACAAAATGGTGTCTAGTGTGCTCTGCTGGCTGAGATGAGACAGCAAGGACTGTAATGCCTCCAGGACTGCTCCAGGCAGCTTGCCTTAATGCAAAGAGCTCCAAGTGCAGGGAAGGATGCCTGCTCGGGCAAGAAAGCCAGTGCCTCTGGTTGCAACCTCACTCGAATGTCCATGGTAACTTGCTGTCCTAACTTAAACCCACGCATCCCAGTTGCTATTAAATATATTTGTTTTAAAACAAATATGTATGAAAACTCCTATGGATATATAACATAAAACAATTCGCCTCTTGTGAGTGAGTGATGGACCCTTCCCACACTCAACAATAGTAATAAATAGCGTATCACACTCTGTCCACCTGCATAAATAGTACATTTAGGTAATGGCTTAACTTACTTTTTCAGATATGTTGAACGCGCTTTAACTATTGTCAAATAAAGTATGAAAAAGAAATTATTTACTGAAGTTATAACTTGTAATATACAGGGAGTGCAGAATTATTAGGCAAATGAGTATTTTGACCACATCATCCTCTTTATGCATGTTGTCTTACTCCAAGCTGTATAGGCTCGAAAGCCTACTACCAATTAAGCATATTAGGTGATGTGCATCTCTGTAATGAGAAGGGGTGTGGTCTAATGACATCAACACCCTATATCAGGTGTGCATAATTATTAGGCAACTTCCTTTCCTTTGGCAAAATGAGTCAAAAGAAGGACTTGACAGGCTCAGAAAAGTCAAAAATAGTGAGATATCTTGCAGAGGGATGCAGCACTCTTAAAATTGCAAAGCTTCTGAAGCGTGATCATCGAACAATCAAGCGTTTCATTCAAAATAGTCAACAGGGTCGCAAGAAGCGTGTGGAAAAACCAAGGCGCAAAATAACTGCCCATGAACTGAGAAAAGTCAAGCGTGCAGCTGCCACGATGCCACTTGCCACCAGTTTGGCCATATTTCAGAGCTGCAACCTCACTGGAGTGCCCAAAAGCACAAGGTGTGCAATACTCAGAGACATGGCCAAGGTAAGAAAGGCTGAAAGACGACCACCACTGAACAAGACACACAAGCTGAAACGTCAAGACTGGGCCAAGAAATATCTCAAGACTGATTTTCTAAGGTTTTATGGACTGATGAAATGAGAGTGAGTCTTGATGGGCCAGATGGATGGGCCCGTGGCTGGATTGGTAAAGGGCAGAGAGCTCCAAGGTGGAGGTGGAGTACTGGTTTGGGCTGGTATCATCAAAGATGAGCTTGTGGGGCCTTTTCGGGTTGAGGATGGAGTCAAGCTCAACTCCCAGTCCTACTGCCAGTTCCTGGTAGACACCTTCTTCAAGCAGTGGTACAGGAAGAAGTCTGCATCCTTCAAGAAAAACATGATTTTCATGCAGGACAATGCTCCATCACACGCGTCCAAGTACTCCACAGCGTGGCTGGCAAGAAAGGGTATAAAAGAAGGAAATCTAATGACATGGCCTCCTTGTTCACCTGATCTGAACCCCATTGAGAACCTGTGGTCCATCATCAAATGTGAGATTTACAAGGAGGGAAAACAGTACACCTCTCTGAACAGTGTCTGGGAGGCTGTGGTTGCTGCTGCACGCAATGTTGATGGTGAACAGATCAAAACACTGACAGAATCCATGGATGGCAGGCTTTTGAGTGTCCTTGCAAAGAAAGGTGGCTATATTGGTCACTGATTTGTTTTTGTTTTGTTTTTGAATGTCAGAAACGTATATTTGTGAATGTTGAGATGTTATATTGGTTTCACTGGTAATAATAAATAATTGAAATGGGTATATATTTGTTTTTTGTTAAGTTGCCTAATAATTATGCACAGTAATAGTCACCTGCACACACAGATATCCCCCTAACATAGCTAAAACTAAAAACAAACTAAAAACTACTTCCAAAAATATTCAGCTTTGATATTAATGAGTTTTTTGGGTTCATTGAGAACATGGTTGTTGTTCAATAATAATATTAATCCTCAAAAATACAACTTGCCTAATAATTCTGCACTCCCTGTAAAGTGCAAGGGCCCGCAGTGGGGGCTGCTTTTTTCTAAAGTGTGACTGCAGGGCGCGTGCACCACTGTAAACTGCTCTTAATTTATTTAATGATGCCTAACCTCTAAGCAACGCATTAATCATCATTATTATTTATTGCTTGTACTTCAGCAATAACAGTTTTATGAAGAAAAACAATCATAAACATTTTACACAAAGCAGTAAAAAATCACATTAAAAATCCCTATGCACTGAAACTGCAGATGCCATTACTGCCCATGGACGGTATTAAAAAAAATGCATATTAGTCTTAGTGGTAATGACTCGCTTGTTCCCATTTGTCTCAATCTGCCATGAAGCTGTGCAATTCTGCTGTGGTTTGTTGATATGCCTGTAAATATTTACATCAATGCTGTATTCTTTTCTTTTGTTATTCAAAATATTAAAATATTTTAGGTCAATGCCACTGTCATACTTTGTAGGGCCTCTTACATAAAAGGGCCTAATGTAAAGGTAAATTTGGTTGAAAATGTAAGTTTATGACTAAATTTACCTTTATATACCTGCCAAGAATTCAGAAAGGATTATTGGAAGGCATAAATCCATTTACATGTGTGGTGATCGCTGCCATGGATGCGGAGATTGCTGGTGCCGTAAAACCCACTCAACGGTGCGAAAATTGGTCTTCCTAGATATTGTCTTCCGTATAAATTCAAGAATGCCCATGAACTCATTTGTGGGCATTCTCAAACTCTGATCTATCCCCTATCTTACTTGGAAAGAATTGGAAATGTACTCCTATACAGGGCTGACACAAGTCCATTTCATGGTTGAGAAGGGGGACAAAGCAGTCCCTGATGTGCTCTATATGTATGCAAAGGCCTTTCTCCAGAGGGAAAAACAGTTTCTGTGTGGAGAAGAAAAAAACTGCATTTGCACAAACATCTTCTTCCCCCGATTGCAGGGATTTGCTACGGAGAACTCAGCCCAGTGGGAATAGGATTTCGTTGGGAAAGTTACATGAGCGCTTCCCAGGCAACTATTACCTGGCAACTGCCGCAGTGCTCCTGGGATACACCTGAAATGTTTGTGAATTTGAAGAAGTTGGAAAATTATATCCAGGTGAAGGTGGAGATTTCTACCTGTAATTTTCGATTCACTTTGTGAAGGGTTTGTTTGCATGAATTGAAATTCAGATGGCCAAAAACGGATCTGCAGGTAGAAATTCACTGAATTACTTTGCCAAGGTCAGGATCAGTGACATTCGTGTTTTCTGGAAAAAGCGCCTGAATGTACTCTTCAAAGACCCAGCACAGCCACCTAGATAACCCCCACCTGCAGATACTACACTTGCTCTCCACTCTAGCCCTTCTCTCTCGCCTTTACCACCCTCCTCCTCCCTCCATCCTTGGTCTCCCTTGACTCCCTGGAAGTATATCCCTTTTCTGTACCGTGCTCCATTGCTTTGTAGCTTGTTCATAGGTAGACATTCCCTTTCGCAGAATAGATTTAGGAATACACAATATCGTTCATTGATACAGATTGCCTGTAGATGCAACAGCAGAGGAATTAATGTCACAGTGACACCTGCCAGAGGAAGGGGGGTGTGAGGTTGTTCTTGCGAAGTTCCTAAAATTCTGCAATCTCACAAGTTTGCAGGTACTCACCTAAATGTTTTGGGCTCTTTCTTACCCGTGGAAATTAATGGAAATGCACTCCTTTGCAAGTTTTTTTCCCTAGGTAAGAAAGGAGACAGTATGCCTAAATATCACCTGGTGATAAAGGCAAAGATGTTTCTATTGCACAGAGGTAAAGAACAATAATGAAAAATGAGACTTTGGATACATCTGCTGTATATACTGGAGTGGGTTTATTCACTATATAGACAATCAGTGAAGAGTGCATAGTGGTTTGGACAAATACCTAGAGATCTAAAATTAAAATCGATTTCCAGGTATACTCCTGTTAGATGCTTTGAATGAATATTGAGAAGCTAAAACTGGCAACAGTGGTGGAGCAGAGACGTATGCCGTAAATCTTACCAACTCATCTAGACAAAAAGTTGCCACTTTCTCCTGTGGGCCCAGGTGACACAGCCTGCTAATGGATGAGAGTAACCAGGAACTTCAAATCAAATCAACCGTTTCATCACAGTTTCAGTTTCAATTTTTCAGAGTCAATGATGAGAGCTAGTGTGAGTTTCGAACATTATTTAAAATCTTTAAATAAGTAAATCTTTATTAACAATCACCAGAGATAAACAGTCAATTAATCAATATAATTCACTAATATCAGAACACATGCATAAAGCATATTCCATAAAGGAAAAGTCCCTATTCTAAGCAAAGGAGAATGAGAGAAAAGCATCAGTTAGAACCCATGAAGGGTTCTAATTTCGAGAGGTGAAAGCATGAAGCTTTTAGCATAAAATCTCAGATCATAAGTAAAAGCAGAACAGTCAAGACAACAGCTTACAGATATTAACTGTTTAACCTTTTCTGAAACATTTGGTAAATCGGGGAACATTACACACACACATGGTTAGGGTTCTGCATTACACTATGAACACATATGGTTCCCATCCATTCTCAACTAAATGTGCTATTGTTCACAGGAAACATTATACAGAAATTAAACTAAACATTTTAATACATTATTACATTCTATGAACATTATGTCGGAATCTAACACTTTCTATGGAATCAAGCATTTTCCAGCACATTTGTATCATTGAAAGTTTACCACCTCACATCCCTGACCTATGTCAGGGTTTGTGAAAGAAAGAAAATGCGTTCTACATACAGCCTTTTAAGCATAACACTGATAGCTATGAAAACCTAGTGCTCTCACTTGCAAGTAAAGTACAGCTTTTCGTCTGAGGCCTTGCACGTTTATTTATACACGTTAATTGCATTAACTTTATTATTTAAAAACATGTTTGCAACAGTAACAAAACAAAAGTAACAAAATTATGTCAAAAACAGCAAAAGAGAAATAATAATATTAGTGATAATATATATACAATAATAATGATGCCACTGATGGTAATAAGGATATCACTTATACTACTGGTCATATTACTGCTAATAATACTAATATATCACAATAATAATCATGTGTGTGAATTATCATTATTAATGTTATTGTTTTTAGCATTAAGTATGTTGCTTTCAGTATAATGCATAAATTCTGTTATTAGGCAATGTAGTGCTTTCTTGGTGGGTACGTGCTAGTGCCTTCAGCAAGAGAGTTATTTAAAACCATCTTCCAGATACATGCTATATATCACAACATGACTTGTGTCGTTGTGCCCAGTGCTAGGGTATTGCAAACTTGCAGTTTTAACTGATTGACATGGGTGATAAGGAGATAAGCCCAAAATCAAAGAAACTCTTGATGGAGTAAGAATCAGTTAGATTGCCTAGCAATATAGTTAGGAATCTCTACTAGGGGTGGGAGGAATTCACGGAATTGCACTCCACGGAATTCTGAAGACTTACATAAAAACTCCATGAGATTCCACAGATTTCCACCAACGGACATAAACAGGCATGTTGTGCTGCTCGCTCTGTGATTTATCGCTGGTGGCATGTTACGCCATGAAAAATCAGCAAGAATGTCACCATGTGGTGCACCAGAGGGCACAGATACTCGAGTTGATTTTGCTGCCATTTGAATAGATTATTTACCTAAGCTGCAGCCTTCTGACAAAGAACGGTCACAACCTCCCACATTAGGAATATCACACCCTATGTCCTCCTAGCAACTAAGCTGGGTGTGCCAAATCTTGCTCCAGCTCCCAAACTTCCCATTCTCGAACCACATGCAATTGGCTGAATTTGCCGATTCCACAGGTGGAACGGAATATTCTGCCGACACCTAGGGCCATATGTACGAACACATTTTCCCATACACACAGAATGGGTAAAACCCTTTGCTACATCTGGCCCCTAGACTCTACCCTAGAGAACAATTAGTTTGACTTGTGTGAACCCTCATCTCTATTTGTTTTTCTGTACTTTATTTTAGACTTTCACTAGGACTGTTTGCTGCCTTTATGCCATTTGAGGCTACACGTCTGCACATGAGCATAATTACAGAAACAAAAGTCAGCCTTTTATTCTATTTCTGTCATAGGGATTCACAGGGGCTGATTGGCAAACATGTAAGAGTAAATAATGGGGCGCTCCTGTAGTACTACTTCCCATACTGTTAATTGGTTTGTGAATCGGCCCAATGGCCTTTAATAATGTGTGATACTTTTTAAAACACATAGATGTGCCATGCACATGGACAAAGTATGGATTACTGACACAACACACAATCCGTTGAGTTACAGTTGCTTCACTGACTACTACACTGAACCTAAATATTGTGATTAAGAAAGTTTTAAAGGGACTTATAAAGATATACATGCTTTCTACAATCTAGATTCCATGTCGCAACAACCATAAGTTCATACTTGTACACTATCAATCCTGACACAACCTATATTGCAAAGTTTGTATCGAAAGCTGTATATTTATTTATTTACTCTACGTGGAATCCTAGTTTCGCTTTGTGTCGTTCATTGAACATATAGCAGGTAAATCTGTCTTCAACAAGTTGTATATGCCCTTTAGATGTTAAATGAGAGAGAGGTGGGCATGGGCTGGTTTTATCATTCAAAGGATTTTCGTTCGGAGAATGATAGTGAGGGCATAAACAGAATCCTTTGAACCCTCTCCTGGACCCCTAGCCATAGTAACAACCACATCGATAGCTTTACATGATTCCACTGTACAGACGTTTAGGGACTGCATCCTTTAGTATGTAGTCTGTATTGGCTGTAAGCATTACCAATTTCAACCACAATTGACAAAGTTTAAGTCAGAATGATATTTAAGTGAGTATATCTGCACTTGCCCCACCTACTTCTTTGCAGGCAGCAGTGGTTGGCCCTAATGGGATAACTGTGATATAGGTGGCTGTATATACTAAATGAGTGTACCAGGGCAAAGTGATTAGTGCTTTGGCCTACTTTATGCCACTTTCTATCAAGGAAGTATTACTTGGACATAACTTGGGAGGATCAGCGCAAGCACTCACAGGTTTTGACACAAAGCATAATCTACTACATTTGCCAGACTGGGCTTTGCATGAATAAATAACTCCTCCTCAAAGTTGGCTTTAGAAGGAGAAATGTTTGTATTTCTCCAAACATTTAACACATAGCATGAATGCTGAACACTGTAGCATGCATACAATGTGTGGAATATTTAAGAATTTGTCTAGGCATAGGGTTTTGAACTGTAAGGGTTTGCTTCCAGTGTAAATCTTCCAGTTGTGCAATTGTTGTTCATGGTCCTACTTAGCCTTTTTAGTGCTCAAGCAGAAGAAATTAGTAGCATCAGGTCATTTTTAGACATATGGCTCTACACTGCTTTCTGCCCCTTGCTGTGCTGTGTCGTGATAAATAATATTAAATAAGCCCCCGGTGTCTGTGGATGGGACCATAATAAATATCTGCTGGTCGTAGTCATGAGACTACAAAGAATAACAACTTCTCTTGTGCTCCCCTAAAAGCCTTCAGGTACCTGCCCAATCACGAAGTCCCTGGGCAAGTGCCACTCTTGCCTCCTCAGCTACTGTTTCAGGGCAGATGCTCAACTTCCTCATTGCCTTAGTGGCAATTCTGTTGTCCCTATTAGAGAATGTCAGTGGTTAAATAGGATATAACGTCTTCTATAGACAGCAAATGTGTCAAGCATGAAGCATACCTGCAGTAGTTGCTCAGACTTCAATAGATGGATAGGGTTCCTACCCTACAAATGACCTGATCTAGGCACATGCATCATTATTTAATCAATTCAAAGGCTCACAAAATGATATAATTCTGTTTGAATGCTATGTGTTTTTTCCTCTTTACTCTATTGATGGACTGGTGTCTCTGGTGGATTTCTGGTTGGTTCCTTTATTCAGACGTTCAAAGTTAATATTTTTTAGTAGGGGAGTTCCACTGTGGAACTCTAATGGGGCGGTTATGTTGTGGCTTAAAGGATGAGACCAATGAACATTTGTGTGTGAATTGGGTCAATCCTGAGCCTAGTACTAAGAAGGGGGGGCATCTGATATTCTGCTTGAAAAGCAAGCACAGGTGCGTTGAAGGAACAGGCACCAGAAATAAGAACATTACCCGGTGGTGAGTGAATGCATGCTGTAGGGTAAATGTTTCTGCGTTTTGGCACGCTTGCATTAGCAGAGGTCATGATCCCCTAAAAATGATGTGCACCTAACTTCATTAATTTTTGTGTTCCTACCAATAAGTCTGACATAGAAAGGAGGGTCCGTAACTAATCTAGTGTTTTAGAATTGTATCATATCCTCTTTATGTCCAAGGAATCAAGACTTCTTAATATCTTAATAATTATATATCCATGATAAATAAGCCATTTTATTTTGAGATAAAGGGCCTTATTACAAGTCTGGCCAATTGCCTGACTCACAGTGATGAGACCAGCATGATCTCCTTACCAGCCCCATTACTAGTTTTCCACTGGGCTGACCGGCGGAAACAGCCCAGTGGAAAACGTGCTGCAGCACTGGACTCAGCTCTACATGGAGCTGAGTCCAATGCCGTCGCAAAGGGGGGCTGACCAGAACTTTTGGAATGCGTACTGTCTGCAAAGCATAGGCATGGGCAGTACAGGCCCTCCCCCGGGGCCCCTTGGACTTGTTCTCTGCCAGCCTTTTCATGGTGGTGAAACCACCATGAAAAGGCTGGCAGAGAACAAGGTTATAATCTGCAGGGTGGCGCTGAGTACAGTGCTGCACTGGTGAGTGCAACCAAGACCGCCGTCACCTCATCAGGTTTTAGCATTCTGGCGTAGGCAGCGGTCGGATGGCAGTCCGACTGCCAAACTTGTAATGCCACGAGGCTGGCGATCTTGTGACAGCCAGCCTCCTAATGAGGCCCATAATCTTGGGTAAACCTGGTAAACTTATTTTTAATTGCTGTTTGTCTCTGTGAGGAGTTCTTGGTATTCTCCCCACCTCCCTTTGTCATTCTCAGAGCTAGCCAGCAAATCAGACTCTGGTGTAAATGCAGAAAAGCCAAATTAGGCTAGCCTGTGATTTTCATATTTGATTAAAAAACCTTAAACCATCAAAAAGAACAGGGAGTAGAATGGATCTGTATAGTTACTATGTAGTGCCATGACCCCCTCTTGTACCCTCTGTACTGCGGGTCTTGCGCACAGGGCTCATGGTATTTTTCTCCTGTGGCACCTCATGGCCTCCTGCAAAATATTTTTCCCTATCAGAGCTCTTTCCCCCTTGAACCTCCTTTACTGTTGCTTGTCATGTGTCTCCTAGTGAATTGGCTCCATCTGCCATTACCTATTGCATGTAACCATTATTTTTCCACCTACCTTGGTTATTGGCATCAACTGACGGGGCCTATTGACTTTACGGCCAAAGTTCTTTGCTTCAGGCTGTTTTGGTTAATTGATTCCAACTGTCATTTGCACCTGCCATCAGCAAAGATCACATCAATTAGATTAACGTGCTTTCTCTCAGGCTTCCATTGGGACTTTTTGGTCTTGCATGTGAGTCACGTGCCCAAGTGCCCTTCTGGAACAGTTTTCCTATCGACTATAAATAGCCTGTCTGAACCTGACTCGGGGCTTGGCCTCATTCCAGTGCATGCAGGAATCTTCCCTGCACTCACCTTCTAGGTCATCCAGAACCTCTAGCGCTCTAGTCTTCCAAGCATTCCTATTGAGCCTGTATTCCTAACTCTGTCGACATCTCCAGTGTCTTCGTGTCCAGAACTATGATTCTTCCTCTTCTTGGGCTTCTTGTTATTTGGCCTTCAGTCTTCCTTTGGATTCCAGTTGAAGATTCAAATATTAGGCTTAGGCTGAGTACTTGAACCTCAGGTTAGTGCTCACAAATCCTTAATTAAGTTTTGAGAATTGTGTGAGACTGACTTCTTTCAAGGAGAAAAACACGCTAGGTTTCTGCTTTTTGAATGTCCTATCCCTCCATACTCTTTACCTCGTGGGCACTTCAAACTTCATTTGATTCCGAACTGAAGGCCTTCATGTTTACATTTCTTGTAAGACTTTCAGCGCATAATCTATACTTTGGAGTTTTGAATTGAACATTGTTTTTATTAAGCATTCTACGGAGTGCCAAAAAACCTATAAACTTTTACACCACTTCGATCGTTATTCCTCCCTACCCAATTGACCAAAAGCTTTCTTCTTCTGAAGTTTGATGAAAGTCATGTACTCCTCCGTTGAACTCAGAGCAGAAGTAATAAACCTCAAAATCTTTTCTCAAGCATCATAGTTATCTCATTTGAAACATTATCCATAGCCTTATGTACATTCTCTTCTATTCTCAAATTGATTTTGTCCATTACAGTTTCTTCAGACATACTCTGTAATTTCAAAAGGAAAAAAAATTGTATATTGATACAATCATGAATATTTTGTGCCTCAAAACTGATAACAAGTCACTGAACTCCCAACCTGCCGAGCACCTCTATGTGACCTTATCAATTCATTAGCAGGCAACATCCCTTTCTCTTAAAATGGCTCACAATTAGTTTTATTGATTAGATCCCAAAGGATCTACATGGCCATCATACACAAAGCAAGTTATAAGTATATTGTGACTCAACCTTCTCAAGTCATCTGCACTTCCCAAATGATATTTGAAAGGGGCCTCAGTTTGGACCATGTGCACTTTGTATCTCATGTGTGATACTGCATAATAACAACCCAAGTTCCTATTGGTTGAAAGACTGATACCTCCCTTTTCATCAACTTCCTCTCTTCCCCAGATGTAATTTCCTGTTCATGGATATTCCTTATTTTGTCTACTACCATAGATTTGTTGCGCAAAATTGGCTTATTAGTAGAATAGGATGGTTGTCTACCAGAAGTTATCATCACATTATTTTTGGTAGGTCCTGTACAGTTTTCAGTAATTTAAACCTGAGCTCAACCGGGTAGCAACAGCACAAAGCAGTCTGGCTTAACTAAAATGCGGAAAGGATTTAGAAGTGCCAAAGCAGTTAAAAAGTAAAAAACTAAACACAATAAAATAAAAGAATATTTTAATGAACAAAATGACACCAAAACAACAAAAATCCATAAAAGGGAACCAGACATATGAAATTTGAAAGTTTGAATTAAATTTTAGCACCAAAAAGCAGAACAAGCCAATCGTGGGCAACTGGTTGCACTAGACTGGGACAAGGGTAAAGTTTGAGGGTGATGGAGATCGAGGGTAGGTTGGATACAAGGACCAGGCTGGTCCAGATGAAAGATTGTCCTTCGGAGTTCGAAATTTTTCTGGAGGAAAGGTGGCCATCCCTGAGTTATCGGAGGAAAAGCTGCAAGCTGAATTTGAGTCCGGGTTCAGTGACAATGGTTTCCTGAACAGAGGTGTCGCAATGAGGTCATTAATGAACAAGGGAAAGCTCAGAACAGGTGAAGTAAGGTGTCTGTGCTTAGCAGCAACTCTGTGTTTATTGGCTATGGCTCAGCGTTGCTTTTGGTGAAGCCGTCCATGTTTGGATTTAGAAATTTTTCTGGAAGTCAGATCTCTTCAGCATGAACAACCAACAAACTGGATCTGTCAGACGATTCGACATTGACAGCTTGGTTTGACGGTGGTCCGTGTGGGCTTTTCAGGGGAAATGTTGGCAAAGGTTTCTAAGTCTCAACTTTATAGTTTAGGCAGGAGGAGCCAAGGGTTCCAGGACCTCATGAACAGCACAGGTGGGTCTGGATTAATTCAAACAGATGCCATCAGCAAGGTCCTGGGCAAGTCTAGTTGAAACTGCTCAGCGCAGCTCTTCCAGAAAGTGGCCTGCTTGCAGCAATTGTGTCCCTGTAGCTTAACAGGTCAAGGAACTGAATTCATTTCTTACTCCTGCATATAAGTGGGAGCAGGTCCAGTCCTAAGAGTTCTCTTCAAAGGTCACAACAGTAGGTACAGTCCTTCTTCTCTCTAACACAAAGCCAGAGGTGCATTTTGACAGGTCAAATTGGCAGTTTTGAAACTACAAATTTAGCCTGCAGGGGCAGGCCTGGAAATAGGCTTTGTAGAGTCAGTTTAGTGGTGATACATTCTGTGCTGCAGTCCACTAGTGACATTGAAGTTATATGCCCTGGGTACACTTTTGTACCATATGCTGAGGACTTATAAGTAAGTTTAATATGTCAATCATGAGTGAAGTCAATTTCGACTTGGTTTAAGGGTCGGAGCACACACACTGGTCCACTGGGCAGCAGTGTCCCAGTATATGGAGTAAAAAAAACAGCAAAAATAACTAGAAAACAGTGAGATTGACCACACAAAAAGGCATTTTCCTCTACTTGCCATTTCCTAACCCCTCTATACAAAGTCATTATGATACAACTTAATTGTACTTTGTATATAAATGCTCAAGTGCACATCTCACTGAGTCTTGCAGGATGTAGACAAAAGCAATGAGAGCGATGTAAGAAACATTCAGGATAAGAAGCAGTAGAGAAGGAAATGTGGATATATTATTCTGGAAATAATGAACATATTTTAGCAGTGAACGATATATTTTGTTTTCAGGTCTGGCACTGAGTCATCATTGGCTGCCTCATCAGACTGAAATAATATAATGAAATAAAATAATAAAGGTTCACATATAAAAATATACATATATATATATATGAAGGGCCTTTAGGTCATTAGAAAACAACACAGGGCAGTGGGTGTGTCCAATTTAGCCATGGTGCAACTCTTGTGCACTGTAAGAGTTTTTTCCTGAGCATGTGTGCACACCTACTTCAAAAGAAGTGCACTTCAGTGGCGTGGGTGAGGGCCACTGCATTACTTATTGAATGCCTTTTTTCTATCCATTTCTTGTATTTATTTCTAATTTTTAGTCACCCTTGTGAATTTACACAATAACTCAGGGCCAATAGTACCGCGTCTTTGCAGCAATAAGAATCACGTAGTCTTGTGACGTGCATTAATTCTAAGATCACAATTTCTATATCTGTTCTAAGAATACCTGTCTTATAGGACGCATTTTTACTGTTCTATTAAAATGGTATCTCATGCTTATTTTTTAATATATTTTTATTGGTAGCATGTGCCAGCCTCATTTAGGTGACGCGTGTGTCTTTTCCTTCCTTTTGTAGCATATGCCTGCCATAAAAATCTAAAAATTAACTATCACATCGGATTGCCAATACCAGTAATTTTGGATTGGTCAATAATTGTTTTAAAATGTAGATTCCTTCAAGCGTAATGTTGGCATTCCCATTAAAAAAAAAAGCAGAAACATATTGTTATGTGCTTGTTCACACTGAAGGAAAAGAAGTGTTTCGCGTTTTTGTTTCTGGGAAGGAAAAGCTTGAAATCCATTAGAGACTAAGGAGGTGTCACCTTTTATCAAGCTAGATACATCTGCTGGGGGCACAGCCTTGTAAACAGCTCTTAATGTGCTTAATGTGGCCTTCCTGAGATGCAGCGCATTCACCCCCCTTATTGTCTCTGGTTTATTGTCCTCATTACAGCTGCGCCTACAATCATAACATTTTAATACATTAATATAAAGCGATCAAGTTTACAAGCCATCTGAAATAAAATTACAGCATTTATTACTTATCCATAATGTTATTTAAAAGTGATATTAATCTTAATATTCATAATTCTGTTTTCAACATCTGTCTTAATATGCAATCAAGCGGTTCCAAGTCGCCCTGCCTCACATAATCCCACCGTATTATGTTTTCATCTTTTAAATCCCTGGAGTCACCATTCAGAACATC
This sequence comes from Pleurodeles waltl, assembly GCF_031143425.1. Lineage (NCBI taxonomy): Eukaryota > Metazoa > Chordata > Amphibia > Caudata > Salamandridae > Pleurodeles > Pleurodeles waltl. The sequence continues at coordinate 1,132,684,589 of NC_090448.1, forward strand.
ACTTGGATCTTAGAAATTATATTTTTCAGATGCAGGCAGGGAAAACTGTGCATTCAGCATTCTTCATAAAACTTCATGTGAGTGTGATGGGTTTAGCAAATATGATTCATTTTATGGTGATCAAATAAAAAATATATTTATTCTCAAAGAGCAAAATAACAGGACTATTCCTTACTAGAGACAACATTGTCTGAAAGGTCACATCTGGTGTGACCTTTTCTATTGACTATTCTATATGACTATTCTAGTCACCCCACACCTTAGTCTACGGGATTGAATGAGTGGTGCAGAATTTCTGCATACAAATGGGAATAACACTTTGCAGTGTATGTTCTTAATTCACTGTGTATGGCGTAAATAGGTAGTAGCGAGAGCATGGACAACAGTCCTGCCTACAGGGGTGGCACTGCTTACACTATAGATGTTGCCAATACGATTTGAAAATATAATTATTGAATATTTTGAAAAGTAATCTGGTCTTCTAGTGGTAGCCTAGATGCCTCAAACTGGTTGCCAGATGGATGTGTGTCACTAACCTAACCGTAATGCTGTAATGTTCCAGTAAGATTCAGGCACAGAAATCGAAGGCCATATTTACAAGTGGCTTGTGCACCAATGGTACAGGCTGAAGGTCCATATCTACAAGGTCACGTAGAGACACTTTGCGTGGCTTTTCATGGCCTTGTAGATATGGGGTAAGACAATGCAGCGCAAGTCGCTGCATTTCCCTACTCTGCATCAATGATGCGTTCAATGGGTGTCGTGGTGGGTGTTTCCACACAACAACCATGAATTGTGACGCATTCCCAGATTTACAAGGATTTGTAAAGCTGGTAATGCGTCAAAAGCCTACGCCTCCCCAGGAGAGGAGTGAGGGAGGCACAACAAGGAAAAAAATTCTCCTTGTTTTTTTCCTTTTTCTATGCATGCAGAACACATAGGAAGAGGAAAAAGTCTCTCGTGATTGTTTTTGTGCAAAAAAGTGACCCTTCCGGCACAAAAAACAATCATCCCTGCAACGCAGATACCCTTGCACCATTGTGCAAGGGTGTTTGCTTTGGTGTATGGCAGCCCACTGTGTGCCAGCCGGGGAAAAGGGTGGAAATGTGGCATATCTTCGAAGTACGGCGCATTCTTGCCCTTTTCTTTTGACGCAGGGCAGTGCAGCATTGAGGCTTGCGATGCTGCTTTCGTCGAAAGATTGTAAATATGCCCCAAAGAGTTTTTAATTAAAATAGACTAGTTATGTACCAGTAATCTTCAATATGCAAAGTTCTAGTTCCTTTTTGTCTCTAAATGTGGAGACCGGGATAATTCTAAGAGGAGCAATCTGAAGATTGCTTTGAAAAAGTAACTTTTTGGAAAAAAACGGCACCCCTTCTTCCGTTCTTGTTCCCCATCCATTGGTACTTCCCATATTTCTGCTGATGTATCTGAATTTGCCCGGATACAACAGAATATATTTAATTGGAAGGGCCATTGTGTGAACGGGAGGGTGGGATGTAGGACTATAACCAGTAAGACTACAACACAAAGTAATAAAGATCACGGGTAAGTAATTGGACCAATATCATCCCAGTACTTTGACGTTTTAGCAGGTCCAGGTTGTACCCCTCATGCCAATATGTTTAGTCTAAAATTTTGTAAGTCTCATTTAGTTGCCCTTCAGACCTCTCCTGATGAACCTTCTTTGGTCTAAGGCTGGACGGTTTTTGTGCGTGCCACGCAAATGCTGGCTCACAGCTCCATTATGCAGTTTTTGCCAGATTTGCATCCACCTAACAAATAAAATGTGAACTGGGTGGTGGTAATTTCCCAGAGGTTCGAGTCTTTCGCACATTTCTGAAGTCCACTAATGTGCAGATCTGGGTGGGCATTTGTCCCTTTTCTTGCTCGGCAGGCGTGGTATAAAAAGGGGTATTTTTTACCCAATTCACATGTGAATCAATTTTTTTCACAACCCTAAGTTGACCTGCCTGTATTGCATGATACTCTGATGTCTCATATTCCCCGTGAATTGCAAGTCTCATCCTATGACTGAGAGTAAGGGTAGATGCCTTGGTCTCTTTCTTGTGGAATGAAAGTGACAAAGAGTGCCTCAGATTATCACAAACTGCAAGTACCTGTAAGAAACACCTGGCTCGCGTGTAAGAAATGCAGTGCTCATTCTTAGTTTCCTCCGTTTAAGGGCGAAATGCATGGGAGTTGTATAAGAATGTTTCCATGGAAATCGCAGAAGACGATTTACTAGGCAAGGGAGGATCTTGTTTTAGTGGTTTAGAAACAGGATCAGGGCTATTGACAGCTATTGTGTCGAGCATTTGTGAGGATTCAACGGGTTCTAAACAGTGGCCTAGCAAAACTTGAGGGGACCCCCCTGCAAAGTACATGGGGTGACCCTCTGGACTCACTCTGGAGCTCTGAGGCTAGGGTACTGTGCTGAGGGGGCACCCTGGAGCTCGGCCGACCACCCCTGCATCGCGAGGGGTGTGGGGGCCTTTGTCACGCCACTGGTTCTATAGTAGTAGACATCAACACGTAATGTAGTATTTAACTCAAGATTCCTTCTCTTCCCCACATGCTCTTACATTGCAGAGAGCAATATAAACAAAGTGAAAACACAGCTGAAGAGGAAATGAAGAGGAGTAGTTAAGAAAGCATAAGAAGTTGCCAGAGTCAATCAGAATCTGTCCATCAAAATGGAGCCATCAGATAGTAAAGGAATAATACAAACGCTCAAATCAGGGTAAATTCACAATTAGAGGTGTATAGGGCTGCATTAGGGCTGCCAGAGGAAAGTCGAATGGTTGAAGTGACTGCTGAGGAAACAAACGCAGTCTGCATCAACTAAGATGACTGATATTGGCCAATACTGCCTGAAGGAGCATCCTCAGCAGCTGGAAGCATGCAAATGACCATGCCACACACACACACAGCTCTATAATAGACAGCTTTATTCCTCAGCATAGGATCGCACGCTGTCTTCAAACCATTGTCTCGGAGTTGCAGTGCAGGCACAGTCAAAACACCTGTTATGAACTCTAGTCAACCACACCTTAACACATTATAGCAAGTTACATAATTCCTCTGTTGATTCTGCCCAGGACCCCAAGGGACCTAGTGCACATAGGCCCTCATTATGACATTGGCGGTAAGTTAAGCTTACCGCCATGCTGACTGCCGCCAAAATACCACCCCGCAGCGGATTACCGCCACCCATATTATGACCCACTAATAGCAATCTGTCACTATACAGCCACACACACAAGTCCGCCAGACCAAAGGTCAGTGATAAGCTGGTGGTAGCAAAACCCACACAGTTTCGCCAACAGAACTACACCCACAGCATTATGACACACGAATCGCCAAGGTGGACATTCAACAGCGCTAAACCATTGGCGGTACATACCGCCGCGCTCAAAATACACACAACCTAACTGAACTACACCACATTGGAGAATTCAAAATACACACACCTGACACACATACACACACCACACCCACACCACCATAAAACACACACCCACATAACCCACAACCCTTTACCAACACAAACAAGTGCCACAAGAGAATCGTGGACAGAGCCAACGCCGTGGGACAGCACCCCAGAACAAGGGATGACATCAGGAAGAGGTGGAACGAACTACAGGGGAAGGTACGTTCCACAGCAGCAAGACATCAAATAGCTGTACAGAGGGCTGGCGGTGGACCCCCACCTCCTCCCCCACAACTAACAACATGGGAGGAGCGAGTCTTAGCAATCATGCATCCTGAGGGCCTGGCAGGAGAAGGAGGAGGACTGGACTCTGTTAAGTCTAATCTCTATTACTATCACCCCCCTACCTGCATGCCATCACAAAACCCCATCCTTACCCTCACTCCCATCACTTCACCACCTCCCACATACCCCACCATCACAACCCGCTCATCCCTATACCAAGCCCTGCATGCAACACCAATGCATGGACACCCCTCATAGACCTGCATGGACACCCTTCACTAAAGTATGCACATTAGAGAGAATCACCTAGCCCACAAAATCGCTACTCACACAAGGCAAAGGTGCCAGGGCAATACCAACCATACAGGGCAACAAACCCATGCACAAGATAACACACACAGAAACAATAACACTGCATTTACATCCCCACAGGTCCCTTACCCAAAGTCACCAGAGAGGAGGTGCCAGCAACTTCCATTCCACCCCCAGAAGAGGCCCACAGTGATGACAGCAGCTCTGGATGCCTGGATCTGGATGACCAACCTGGGCCATCAGGGATCTCCGGACAGTCGGTAACCCAGGCACAGTCCCATACCACCACAGAGCCTCCCCCTTCAGGAAACACCAGCACAGTACCCACCCAGCAGGCCTATACCTCTGTCCCCAGGACACGTCAATCAGAAGTGTGTCCACCACTACAGGGACCCCAGGCCACCCCACAAACACAGGATGATAAGGGACCTGGGGTCAGTGGCAGTGGGCACACGGTTCAGGGGACAGAGGCACAGGACAACAGGGAAGCTGGGAGGACTGCTGTGTGACAGGGGGAGGACAGGCCCAGGGAACCGACTCTCCAGGAGGCACTCACTAACATCCTGGGAGCATACCACCATTCCCAGGAGACGATGGGCCAGATAATGGACAAGTTGCAGGAGACCCAGTGGCTGCAGGAGGGACAGTACCTGGGGATCAGGGAGGACTTGAAGGACATCAACACCACCCTGGTCTCCATTGCAGGGGTCCATTGCAGGGGTGCTGGCAGACATGGCTAACATCATGAGAGAGGCAGTGGCACACCACCTGGCCCCTGACCCTAGCCAAACCGATGAACTGTCTTCCACCTCCGCTGCCGCTAGTGGACAGGAGGCCCCGCCACAGGAACAACAGGCCACCAGCACCCCACCCCCTGCAGACGGAGAACCACCCCGCAAACGGTCCCTGTGATCCAGGCAGAAGACAGAGAACATTGCCAAGACCCCCACCAGGAAATAAGACTCTCCTAAATGTCACCCTTGTGTCCCACCCTGTCCACCTTGAACTGCCATTGCTCCCCTTCCTATGCCCCCTTGGACAATGCACCTGTGACACAAATAGACTGGACTCTATCCTGGACATTCCTCCATCACCCCAGCCCATTGCACACCCCCCTCTAATCATTACCACTTGAATAAACACCATTTGAAGAAATACAAGTATGGAGTCTGTCAAATCATTTAACCATGTATTTGTTTAACAAGCTTTAAACACTGTAATATAACTATACAGTAATGTACACATAGGAATGACCTGTAGTTGGCTGCAGTCAACACACCAGGAGGGATAGTGGGCCACAAATATCTGAAAATAGAGATGCCAAAGAGTGCAGTAAGTGGCCATAGTAGTGGGAAAATAAACCTGCCGATGACAATGTCAAACACATAACTGGACATTAACTTACCTGTGTGTCATTTGAAGTACTGTCGTATTATTGCACTTATGTTGTCCTTAACCTCATTCTCTGCCTCCTCCTCTTCACTGTCCACAGGGTCCACTGCTGCCACACAACCATCTCCAGCCTCATCCTCCTGCAGAAAAGGCACCTGGCAACGTAAGGCAAGGTTGTGCAACATACAGCATGCTACGATGATCTGGCACACCTTATTGGATGAGTAGTACAGAGATCCACCTGTTAGATGGAGGCAACGAAACCTGACCTTCAGGAGGCCGAATGTCCTTTCTATTATTCTTCTTGTTCGCCCATGTGCCTCATTGTAACGTTTTTCTGCCCTTGTCCTGGGATTCCTCACAGGAGTCAGTAGCTATGAGAGGATGGGGTAACCAGAGTCACCTCAAAATATCGAGGGACAACTGTTAGACACACACTAACCCTTAGGGCCCACACCATACCCATACACCAACAACCCCTGGGTGGGAACTAGGGCTCACCTATTAGCCACACCCGGTGCCTCTGGAGTTGAGCCATCACATCTGGGATGCTGCTATTCCTCAGGATAAAGGCATCATGCACAGATCCTGGATACATTGCATTGACATGGGAGATGTACTGGTCCACCAGGCACACTATCTGCACATTCATGGAGTGAAAGCTCTTTCAATTTCTGAACACCCGTTCATTTCTCGGGGGGGGGGAATGCAATATGTGTACCATCAATAACCCCAATAATCTTGCAGATATGTCCCATTGCATAGAAATCAGCTTTCACTGTGGCCAAATCCTCCACTTGGGGAAAAATGATGTAGCTGCGCATGTGTTTAATCAGGGCAGACAATACTCTTGTCAGCTTTATTGAGACATTCCTCCTGCCAAGCCCACTGTCACTTGGAAAGAGCCACATGCCAGAAAATGGAGCACAGATAGGACTTGCACAAGAGGGGGGATCCCGGTGGGCTGACGGATAGCAGATAGCAGATATCAGGTCAGGTTCCAATTGGGCACACAGCTCTGTGATTGTGGTCCTGTCCAGTCTATAGGTGAGGGTAATGTGCCTGTCCTCCATTGTCGTCAAGTCCACCAGGGGCCTGTACACGGGGGATGTCTCCATGTCCTATTCATCCTCAGTGGTTGCAATCTAGGGGGCAGTAGGTGAGTAGCTGGTCAGTATTCCATATTTCCAAACACTAGACTGCATTGCATGTTGTGACTGTAACACAATATTGTTGTACAGGCCCAAATGGTGCCTATGTGTAGTGTGACGCGGTTAGGTGCCCTGGCCCCCCCTGAAATGGCATCCGCCTGTCCTGTATGGAGGGACAGGTGGAAATGAGGTAGTTCTGCTGACGTTGTGCGCTGTTGCGGGAGGCGGTTGAAAACCGCTGTGCAAATCCTCATTGGATGCCATTGGGCCCTATGAGTTATAGTGGCTAATGGTGATGTAAGCCAGTGGTGACGGTGTGCATAAGGGGATGTGAGGGCTGTGGTGGGCCATGAGTGTAACAGGCAGAACGGTTTGACTGGTACCTTTTCCCATGCGCATTTCTCTGCAGGTCAGCGCCCATCAAAAAAAGGGTATATGGCGTGCCATCGCCAAGGATGGCCCCTAGGGGTCTATGGCAGGCGGAGCACCCACTGTCGCAAATGGTGGGAGGACCTGAAATGCTGGGCACAGAAGACAGCAGAGGCCCAGCTTGGGATGTCCTCCCAACGAGGAAGGGGTGCCTGTTGAACCTTGACCCCCCTGATGGCCTGCATACTAGTGGTGGCCTATCTGGAGCTGGATGGGTGCTTGGGGGCATCACAGCAGCCACAAGAAGGTGAGTACAGTGCCCAATATACTACTTGCGCTTGGTTAGGTGGCATCCAAGTGGGGGATGTGGGCCTGTGGGTGCCCCTAGTGCAGGGTGGCCAGTGCAGGGTAGGGCCCATGTTGGGCAGGGTCTGATGTCAACCTCCTCCAAACAAGCTACTAGGCCTCCACTGCTGGGCAGGGGTCTGTAGGTCTTAGGTATGCTGCAATTGGTGTTAAGCGTCCCTGTCCATGGGCTGCTGACTAGCATTGTGACTGGCAGTGCATTGCCTAGTGCGTAGGGCTGTTCCCTGTGTGTGAGTGCCAACGGTGGTGTTGTTGCCGCCATTGACCAAGGGTATCCTTTGTCTCGTCCCCTCACTTTTTGTTTTGTCACCCTGTCCTTATGTGCATTAGCATCATCTGGCAGAGGAGAAGAGGCACCAGCGATGGGGAAAGCTGCATCCCAGAGGGCCTAGGAAGCCGAATCCACTAACGGTGAGGGCACCAGTGGGACGGAGGACGAGGGGAGCACCACGGCTGAGACTGGAGGGGACAGTTCTGACAGTGATACCTCCTCTGATGGAGGCTCCCTGGTGGTGGCAGACACCCCTGTACCCACCCCAACTACAGGTGCAGCCGCCACCCCCGTACCAGCACCGCCCTCCCAGCAGCCCCTCAGCGTGTTTCCCGTGCCCGCTCAACCAGTAGTGTGGGCACCTCCTTCACCCCAGGCACCTCAGGCCCTGCCCCAATTAGCCCTGCTGCCCTAAGTGAGGAGGCTATTGACCTCCTGTGATCCATCTCTGTTGGGCAGTCAACCATTGTGAATGCCATCCAGGGGCTGACAGCCCATTTGCAACAAACAAATGCATTCCTGGAGGGCATTCACTCTAGCATGGTGGCCCAACAGAGATCAATCCAGGCTCTGGCCTCCTCCCTGATGGCCGTCATTGTCCCTGTTTCTAGCCTCCCTCCTCCAACCTCCTCTGCCCAATCCTAATCCCCTCAACCCCAACCTATCCCAAGCACACAGGCAGACCAGCATGCACCCAGGACAACACACAGGAGTGGTTCAGGCAAACACAAGCACCACACATCATCACACAGGCACTCACACAAACACCATCCAGATGCAGACACACCAACATCCACTGCCTCCACTGTTTCCCCCTCCTCCTCCTTGTCCACCTCCCTCCCAGTAGCGTCTACAGTCACACCTGCATGCACTACATCCTCATCCACTACCACCATCACGCCTATCACTACACGCCCCTCACTGGCAGTCACCACCCCCACATCCATGCACACGCCCCCTGTGTCCTCTCCCACTGTGTCTGCCTCCCCTCCTCCCAAAGTGCACAAACGCAAGCACTCAGACACCTAACAGCCATCTACCTCCACGTTAGGCCAGGGTGAAGAAAATCCAGGCAAGCACCTCAGCCACCCTGTCCAGGGGCACAGTAGTGTCGACAGCTACTGCAGGTCGGAGAGGATCCCTGGCACCAGACAGCAACACTGACAGGGTGCCTGCACCAGGTGCATCAAGGAAGGGCAAGGAGGCACCACCAGCTGTGCCTAGGAAGGGCAAGGAGGCACCACCAGCTGCAGGTGTGAAGGGCAAGGGGCAATCCCTGGCTGCTGACAGGAAGGGCTAGGGGCCTGCATCAGCAGGCAGGAAGGACAGGAGGCCTGGTGCTGGGACTCATTCGGAGCCACCACCACCACCAACTATGGTGGTTCAGCTGTCTGAGGCTGCAGGGAATGGGCTGGAGCCTCCCCTTACCACTGCCAGCACCGCCACCAGCACCACCACCAGCAGCAGGAGCCCCAGTGGGCAGCTGTCGGAGGCTGCAGGGGATGGGCTGGAGCCTTCCCCAACCACTGCCAGCACCACCACCAGCAGGGCCACCAGCACCACTGCCAGCAGCAGCAGTCCCAGTTGGCAGCCATCTGAGGCTGCAGGGGATGGGCTGGAGCCTCCCCCCACCACTGCCAGCACTGACACCAGCACCACTGCCAGCAGCAGCAGCCCCAGTGGGCAGCCGTACGAGGCTGCAGGGGATGGGCTGGAGCCTTCCCCCACCACTGCCAGCCCCGACACCAGCCCAGCCACTGCCACCACTGAGCAGCCGTCACCGCCGGTGGACAGTGTGTAGTCCTGCTTCCAAGGGCTGTTGTGTGTCCTGGCCCCTGCAAATCCTGTTGGTCTGACACCCAGGTGAGAAACTGTGACCTTGCACTCCACAAGATCTGCATCACAAGGCACAATGCCCCCTCTAGAACCAGTGGAAGAAGCCATACACTCATCGCATCCTTCCCAGGATGAAGCACACTGGGCACAATGTCCCATCCAGAACCAGTGGAGAAGCCATCCACTCACCGCATTCTTCCCAGGATGAAGCACACTGGGCACAATACCCCCTCCAGAACTAGTGGAGAAGCCATCCACTCACCCCATCCTTCCCAGGATGAGGCACACTGGGCACAATGCCCCCTCCAGAACCAGTGGAGAAGCCATCCACTAGAGAGATTGTGGCTTTGCACTCCCCAGGACCAAGCAGTGGGCACACCACCCACTTGAGAGACTGTGGCCTTGCACTCCCCACGACCAAGCAGTGGACAAGCCACCCACTAGAGAGACTGTGGCTTTGCACTTCCCAGGACCAAGCAGTGGGCAAACCACCCACTTGAGAGACTGTGGCCTTGCACTCCCCAGGACCAAGCAGTGGGCAAATCACCCACTAGAGAGACTGTGGCCTTGCACTCCCCAGGTCCAAGCAGTGGGCAAACCACCCACTTGAGTGACTGTAGCTTTGCACTCCCCGGACCAAGCAGTAGGCAAACCACCCACTTGAGAGACTGTGGCTTTGCACTCCTCAGAACCAAGCAGTGAGCAAACCACCCACTTGAGAGATTATGGCCTTGCACTGCCCAGGACATCGCACAGGGCATGTAGCCCCCTCCAGGACCAGTGGTGTTGTACCATCTTCCGGTTGAGGTGGCCCCCCATTCCCCGTCCCCCTGAGGTGCCTGTGTATTTTCTGCCTGATGCCCCTGCAGTGTTCTCTCTGTGTTGTTGCAGGAGTGAGGTGGGGCCTTGGCCTATGTGTTGTGGCCCTGTGGCCCAAGGACATTGAGGACTGGGCAGTGTCCCTCCATTTGTAAATATGTTTATACGTTTGTAATTTAATGCACTTATTCATGTTCTTTAATCATATTACACTCACTTTCTTCCATTCATTTCGTCCTTGCATTATTCCTGATGGGTACGGGGTGGATATGTAATGTTACTCCATCTGGTTGTGTGCATGGTGTTGGGGTGGGGTGTTACATGTTGCATGTGGGTTCACTCTCTTTTTCCTCCCCCCTCCCTTGTGTGCTAGGTGGCAGTACTCACCGTGGTCATCTTCACCAACGTTGGTGTTCGTAATGCAGGAAAAGGTCGATGAGCATAGGAAATATGTGCAACTAGGGCTCCATGGTGTCGCAGTTGTTCCTTGTGTCTCTAGAGGTGAGTCCTTTGACTTCTGTGTTCTGTTTCCGCTGTACTTTTGATGTCGTTGGTACCGCCCCGGAAATGCTGGCGGATAGGCTGGTCATGAGCAGTGGGCGGTACATTTTCTTCCGCTTGGCTGTTAGCGGTTACCGCCATGGTGCTTGTTGCTACCAGAGTGGCGGTCGGTGTGTTAAAGTGGCTGTCTGTCTGAGCGGTTTCCGCCGTGGTCATAATTCCATTTTTGTTACTGCTGGCCTGTTGGTGGTATTACCGCCACTATATCACCGACCACTAGGGTTGTAATGAGGGCCATAGTCTCACCACACTACAGCCACTCGAGAAAGAGAATCCCAGTACGCTAGTCCAGCAGCCATATCGCTCCACAGAGTCTCTATGTGAGTTTGCAGAAAAAGGAGAGCATGATCTGCCAAAAGAAAATCTGGTGTCACCGCTCACCTAGGAGCTCTGGTACCAGGTTCTTTTTCATTTGGTGGTTTAGCCACCTCCTCAGTGCTCATTCTTAATCAGTTATGGCACAGAAAAAACACACTTAAGAATGATGTCCTCTATTGCATCGAAGCGGGAAGCATCTATGGGAATGAATCCATTAACACCATCACGCGATGGAGAATCGCATTAATTAATATCAGTTAAAAAGCTACAACAGTTAACATTCTGGAGAGTAGACCAGGGAAGTTGAGTTAAGTGTTTCATAAGAAAGATTGTGTGAACCTCACAACACCAGACGGAAATTCAAAAGGGCACACAAAAAGTTACTACTGGCCATGGTGTACATATGCTGGTGCTGGTTTACATAAGTGAGATGCAAAGAGATATGGTTCTGTCAAAGACTGTAGGAGTTTTCTGAATACTCGTTGCAAGATGCAGCCAGTCCCTTAAAAAAAGAAATCTCTTTAGAATCCCTACAGAAGTGAGACTGGGTCACGCGAATCACCTTATTCGTACAACAATCTGCACACAACTGGCCTTATGAATTTGTCACTACCGAGATTTCCAGTTCTGTTTGCACTGTGCATATATACAGATCCTACTTGGAGGGTGACAGAACAGACAAGGGCTATGGGGCCACCATCTTGGTGGCTGGGGTCTTTTGCCTCTGATGCCCTGGGGCCCATCATACAATATCTATAGAACCCAAGCCAAGTACACTTGATTCTCAGGTTAGGAAGGAAGAGCAATAAAAGTCTTCTTAGAGAGGTAGTGTGGGGGGCACAGACTTCAGCAGCCATCCAACAGACACCGTGATTCACTGTCTAGTCCAATGCTTATCTTTAAGTAGTCTTGCTGTGACTTTAATGTCACAGCAAGGCTTAATCCTTTACATGGTAATGGGGTGGATGCAGGGCTCCAGACAGCAATCTACATGTAATCTATAGATGTCCTAACCTATCTTGTGTCCCTTTGCCTGGCCCCATAGATCTTCTCCAGAATCTATACAGTAATACCGCAAATGCAAGTTCACTATGGGAACTCTATGCAGTGTCAACCCGTAGGTCAGTTTGCAGGCCTCTACCATTCACAGTTCAAAAACAGTCTTGAACTCTTTGTTTCAGGTGTATGTTACCTGCATGCCAGGAATATGACAGTAGCTGTTGTGGTCTGCACTATTTTTTGTTTCGTCCCTCAGAAGTAGCTCGGGACTGTGAACAAGGGCCTAACTCCACAGAGGTGCAAGTCTGGTCCATTGCTAGCCTGGTATTTGTCCAGAGTAGTTGGGACCTAAAGGCAGAGACCATAGGTTCTACACTCCATTGATAATGGCAGTCCTCAATCCGCTTCAGCATGTTGCCCTCAGGTTGAAGCTGTAGGTTCCCCACACAAATGATGACAGTGTATATATCACACGGAGAGAAGCGGAAGCACTCACCACTCTTTGTACACTGCAGTTAGGACAGATAGCATATAGTGTTCTTGAGTAGTACTTTTTCTGTTTGTGTTTTTTCTCTGAAATATGCTAGGAGACAAGGTGAGTTCACATTCTAGTCTCTTCCCGTTGTGCTTCTTCTGGCTATTCTGAAACACTTTGGGCATGGATTGGTTTCTACTCCTGCAGATCCAGGCACACTCCATCCCTCGCAGAGCAGCTAGGCAGAATTATAGATACCAGCCAGGCCCATTGCTTCTCCAGCAATCACTTCTGCTGATGTCCCCTAACCTCAGGAAGACTGGTTGTTTGCAGACAGTGTTCAAATTAGAGCTTTGAGTACTTTATGAAGCATTTTCCTGATTAGTCAGTAAAGCAGCTTTGAACTGGAACCAAGAGGGATGCTTTGGGTCTCTCTTTTGCTTTCATTTTCCAAATAGGGGACATAATTCCACTATCTAATGTCCCAGAAACGGGTTAAGGTGGTTCCCTTTCAAATGTAATATTCTGGCTGTAGTGTGCACACAGACTTTGTGCAAGACAAGGGTTTTCACAGCAGGAAATGATGCTGCCACCAAGCAGGATTATCCAAAACATGGGCACAATGAATTATGAAGACCCTGCACCTGTTGCCTTCCTAAAGTAGTAAACAGGGTAAGAGAAGAGGGCAGACCCTGCCAGAATAGACTGACTCACCCTTTCTTCCCTACCATCTACCAATGGCAGTGCTCAGGAAAATATGATCAGCAACCCTTGCTAATAGGTCCTTAGAACATTTCTAAGGGTAGCCTTGTCTCTACCCTCTCTCACTTCAGTATCTGGGCCTCAACACTCCAAACACAGCAATGCAAACAGTATATTTCCACTATTTTGGGCGCTCTATCTGTCCTCCACTCTGTGCCATTCCAAATGAGGGGCTATCCAAAATGGATCCCACTGGTTCTATCAGAAGTACAATGCACAGAGTCTCACTGTCATCTATGAAACACACATAAATATACACTTCTTAACATGCACATGGAATGTCAGTGCAGTGGTCTGGGGTGAGCATGAAGAGGACCATTTAAACGAGTTTGCTGAGTATTTCGCATCCCCTTCTAGAACAGTAAAAAGGTCTGTTCTGGACTATTAAAACGTCCGAAAATAGTTATGCTGCTACCACCACTTTCCAATATAGCCTTAGAACCCGCCGTAGCGGGCTCTACCGGCTATTAAAGGCCCGCTCCCCGCGTTAAATGCCCGAGCCGAAGGCGAGGGCATTTAACAAGGGAGAGGGACTTTAATAGCCGGTAGAGCCCGCTACGGCGGGTTCTAAGGCTATTAGAACATTCTGCCACACAGGGCAGAATGTTCAATTAAAAAAAAAAAAATTCACGGAGCCCGAGGGGATTTAAATCCCCTCGGGCTCCATGGGGCTTTGTTCACAGCTATTGCTGTGAACAAAGCGAACATTGGAATGTTGGCGCTGCGGGCTTTTACCGGCCAGTAAAAGCCTGCAGCAGTCCATTGTCTTCAATGGACATGCCAACATTCGAATGTTCTAATAGAAAATAGTCCAATAGACAATAGTCCAATGTCATGAAAACAGGCACACATAAGGTGCATCAGACCAGGTCAAAGAGCAGGTTCTGGACATTGTCTTTAAATGGACAGGATTAGGTATCAATGCACACTCTTGTTTAGAGTGCTAGCTTTGGCCAACAAAAAGTAAGGATGCCAGTTTCACATGCGGGTCTCCCTGGAAAAGGGAGTATGGCTGTACGCCATACAGGAAACATTGTCATCAAAACAAATATCTATATAAAATATGTTTTTTATTAAGTTGGCAGGGCATGGTATTTATGTCAACTGTTTTGTCTATGTGATTTGTGGATCAAGCTAGAATCTGCAACTCCCAATCAGTGGGTATGTATATAAGCAGATATTTGTGCACACTGAGAATAACATTAAGGATTCAAGAAGATTGTGGCCAAGATTTATGAACCGTAGTCAAATAATATGCAGAGAGAAAGACAATGGGAGTCCTGCACCTTGTGTTGATCAGGAAACTAATCAATGATTTTACCTAAAATAATTCGTTCTTCAATCATCCAAGCACAATTGCATGGTTCTGCCAGTCTTGACTCAAAAATTTGATACTCTACTGTCAGTGTTCTCATCACTGATCAAGAACAGCTAAACTATTTGTTTGCTTTCCTGGGGGAATAGCTAATCCTATTTTTTGTTAATTTCCAACTGACCGATTCTTTTGTGAACGAATATCTTTGATTAAAATGTTGAACAGAGCAGGATTTGAAACATGCACTACTTACAAATTTGTTAATTTATATTCATGGGTTCTGTTACAAACGGCATAATTTGCGCCTATACCAGACCAAGGAAATGAAACCACAATAGGAAGAATTTAGCCTGAATTTGAAACCTGGTGTTTTAACATATTTAAAAGGAACAACCAGAGTATTCAATTTATCTGGACCAATGTTGAAATGTTAAATATACTGCAGTTTCTACAATATTTGTAAGAATAACAGATGCAAGGCATGTTCATATTTAAATGCATCCATATCGCAAGTGTTTGTTTGTGAAAACTGCACCATAAGAAACATTCAAAGATCGATTAGGTATGCAGAATTTGTTTTAACGTAGAGTGGGAACTTAGTGATTGATGGTTATCATGATGCTGAAATCTACAGCAAAATGTAGCACACGGTGGTTTCTGGAAAGCTAGCAGATAAACAAGGGAAAGTATGTGAGAATGTGACGCAGGAATTAAGAAGGAATCCCGGAAAAGAGAAGAGCTATAATGGACGTGTGTTTGAAAAACTGATATCACATTACATAGACTCCGGGGCAGGCGACAGGGTGTGACTCAAACTTGAATTTGATAGAAGTTTTTTTTGTTTTTCCTAAGGCCACATTGACAATGAAAGGGAAGTGATTAATATATTATAATGAAAAAGTACCATATAACATTCAAAATACATTGTGAACATTATTACATGTATAAACATATTGAAAATGGATATAAGGATCATCATAAAATTGAAAAACGTGACAAATGAAATGCCAAGCAAAGATTTGAAGAATGATAGATTAGAAAGATGAACTACCTATGGCAGGATAAAATATGGTTAAAATATAATCATTTGGAATTAATTTTGAGTGATTTTAAATTAAATGACAATGCAGACCGGTTGTGTAGCGTAGAATACAATAAGGGGGTGCAAGAATAACCCTCACAGAACCTAAGCAACAGACACCACTAACTATTTTTTCAGTTTGTGTTGCACGCATCCTCTTTCCTCCATAGATCAAAAATTTGCCATCAAGACATTCATCTGGATAATGCATTTTCCATGATACGATCAGTAAAATGTATTTAATCAAAAACTAACCTAGTCATAAAAAAGTCCAAATATACTTTATATTGTTGCTCAGTTTTAATATATATTGAGATGTCCACTTTCCAATCTCAACAAGTGGTCCAGCCTATTGGTCACATGACAAATAGTCCCACGGGTACATGAACAGCCATACTATGGTGAGGATATATCGCCAGACCTCTATCCTTTATGTTCTCAAACTTGTGTTCATGTACTCTGTTAGACCTGACAGCCTGCCTCCCTGCACTTTTCTGACACTGTTTTTGCTGGTTTTATGACTCTACGCACAATAGCACTGCTAACCAGTGCTAAGGTGCATATGCTCTCTCCCTTAAACATGGTAACATTGGTTCATCCCAACTGGCATATTTGATTTACTTGTATGTCCCTAGTAAAGTGCACTACATGTGCCCAGGGCCTGTAAACTGAATGCTACTAGTGGGCCTGCAGCACTGGTTATGCCACCCACATAAGTAGCCCCTTAACCATATCTCAGGCCTGATATTGCAAGGCCTGTGTGTGCAGTTCCACTGCAACTTTGACTTGACATTTAAATGTACCCATAGGGCAGGGTTCTATGTAGGTAAAAGGCAGGACATGTACATGGGTTTTTTATACGTCCTGATAGTGAAAAACTCCTAAATAAATTTTTCCCTACTGCCAAAGGCTGCTCCTTTCTTAGGATAGCATTAGGGCTACCCTCATATACTGTCTGAGTGGTAGATTCTGATCAGAAAGGGATAACCAGGTCATATTTAGTATGGCCAGAATGGTAATAGAAAATCCTGCTTATTGGTGAGGTTGTATTTTATATTACTCTTCACTTAAAATCTATCTGTGCCTTACAGCCTCTCTCCAATCAATATCTGGCCTGGGCTGGTTGACTGCTCCACTGTGCATTTTACCCAGACAACCACAAACACAGGATGCTCAGTCCACCTGCACTCATCTGCATTCTGAATGGGTCTTCCTGGGCTGGGAGGGTGGAGGGCCGACACTTACATTTCAAAGGCTAGTGGTCTGCCCTCACACAATGGACTGCCAAACCCCCTACTGGGAACCTGGCAGACAGACCTGTACTGAGAGGGGAGCTTGTTTACTTCAAAACCACTCTTTGAAGTCTCGCCCACTTCAAAGGAATTTTGGGGTATATAAACTGAGTCCCTGACCATACCAACTCAGACACTGAACCTGCAACCTGTCAAGAGGAACTGCCTGGCTGCCCAAAAGACTCATCTGGACTGCTTTGCTGAGAAGGGCTACTGCCCTGTTGCCCTCTGACTTTGCTGAGAACTACTCCTCAAGGGCTTGGATTGAGCTTGCCTCCTGTTTTCTGAAGTCGCAGGGCCAAAAAGACCTCATTCCTTAAGGAAACTCCTTGTGTGCCGAAAATCAATGCACATCCTGCCGGAAATGATACACAGCCTGCCTTGCAAAGAGAAAATCGCTGCACAGCCAAACTGGAACAAGGCAGCCTGACTTTTCAAGTGCACATTCAATGCAGCACCTGCCTTGCGATGGAACAACCCTACCTGATGGACGCAGCCTGACTTCCTGAGTGAAGAATCGACGCAGCGCCTGCTGTGCAACAGAAAATTCCACGCATCACTATTCCAGATCGACGCAACACCTGGGACTTTGTCCCAGATGCCCAGGATTTCCACACATCGTCCCTGGGCATCAAAAAGATCCCTGCATCGCAGTGAGGAACCAAGACTGCACGCCGGAAATCAATGCAAAGCCCCTTGCAACGAGGAAAGAAACAACGCATCATCTGTGCCGTGCTTGAAATTCTGTAGCACATCCTATTTTTCCACACATCTCCTCTGCAGTCTCCAGCCATGTTATTTTTGACACAAACTAGGTACTTTATACAAACAAGAGACAACTTCTGATTTCTAAGGTTGAAGACTATTTTTAAACTTGCAAAAGTGATAGCTCCACTTGTGCTTATTGAATCTTTATCGTTTTGACCTTAATTTAACCAGATAAGTATCCTATATGTTTCTACGTGGTGTATTGTTGTGGTTTCACTGTGTTACTTTATGATTTATTGCACAAATACTTTACACATTGCCTTTTAAATTAAGCCTGGCTGCTCAGTGCCAAGCTACCAGAGGGTGGGCACAGGATAAATTTGATTGTGTGTGACTTACCCTGACTAGGATTGTGGTCCCTATTTGGACAATGGTGAAAGCTCTGCCAACTAGAGACCCCATTTCTAACTTACTACTAAAAACTGGTGTTGACACATTTTGGCCTACTTGTAAAGGCTCCCTCAGGACAACAACAAGGTCAGGTGTCATGCATTCCTTAAAATTAAAATAACCAATGTCACAACAATACCAGGGGAAATATTTGAAATATTTACAGTACATGCCATATTTTTCCAGTGTATACCAAAGAAGAGCAAACAGCTCCATGTGAATATCACCCACTATCCAGCTATTTGCATTTCAACTCTATTTCTACTGTACTGGAACCTTAGTGATCATAGAGGATAGAAATCTACTAAATCCATGTGACCCGGTATGTTCACACATGGATGGTCCCAAGCCAAGCTGTGAAAGGAGAAGGGCTACGTGTGGGGCTAGGTTCCCACCTTGTAAAAAAGATCCTAGCTACAGAAATGTCAACCAAAAGACCAAAATCCAACCTGGCCTTGGGGAGAGAGGAGTCTCCTTCACGGAGAGTTAAGATGCCTTGTGGTGAAAGCCTGTGACCCCCGGATGCCACAAAGCCGATCCACATGCTTTTGACCAAAACTATCACCACAGGGACATGGAATGTGAGGACCATGAATGAGTCAGGAAAGACTGCACAAGTGGCAGCAGAGATGAGAAAATGCAACCTTGCCCTGTTTGCCATCAATGAGACAGATGGACACAGTCTGGACAGAAAAGACTGGATCCAGAAGGAATGCTGCTGTATACACAAGAAAGAGAACACCCCAAATAATCGGGGAGTAGCACTGGTGCTAAAGCCAGAAAGCCAACAGAGCTCTGATTGGATGGGAAACCCACAGTCCTAGAATTATCACAGCAACCACCACTGTCCATGTTCTATGATTGAGTAAACTAAGTGATACTGATTAAATTCAAACCTCCCCAGACTACACAATAAAACCTCACTAACACATTGGTGGGAAGGAGTTCAGGACCGTCCACTCCATGAGTGCCTAGTAAGATAGTCTAAAGCACTGAAGGAGGGAATCATACCACTAACAATTGTGGATGAAAGTGAGATCCACTGGAGCACAACTGAGGGCAGGAATTAAGTCGCTGGTCCAATAAGACAGTAATATTATTTACTTAATAATTTTTGACTCTATCTCTACAAAATACCCCCTTTTTTCAGTATGGTTGTAAGGGGTGCCATTTGACTGGCATGTGAAGTGCATGTTTAATGGTCTCTTTACAATGCTGCATATCGGATAGGTATCAGTGGGAGATGTAAGAGTTCATAGTGTCCTTGAATTACGCAAAAGTAGAAAACTGTTTGCCACCAATGAGGGTGCTAATTATTAGTGCATACATTGAAGAGCTTGAATGTAAATATGCACCTATTTTTAGAACTTTTTTTAACCATTTACCCCTCTCTTACCTGACCCAAATATTAAGATTCATGTTTTCTACTAAAGCTCCAAATCTGTGGTTCCTTTGTCTGAGCATTTCCATTTCTCTTTCCTGCCCACCAGATTAAATGCTTCTTGAAAGCTCAAAAAAGTGGCACAATGTGTATATATCTGGTTTAGTGTATACCTGCAATAATGTAGGCCATGGTGAAAATTTGCTTCACGGTAGAGAGCATCATGCAAGGAAATACAGCACTGATGGCCAACAAAGTTTGCAAGAGCTCTACTCACCAATTATAAAAGCATTTAAAGAAGTTACAGAAATCAAGTTTGGTATAAATACTGTGTTATTCATTAAAAATGTTTCATTTGTCGAAGATAAATTAGTGCAGGATCTCCTTCTGCTCGCAAGCCATGAATCACAACTTTGATAAAATCTTTAAAAAATGATCTTAAATGTGTGGTTGTCTCACAGAAGATTGAGTGATAAAACACTGTGGTGTCTATTCCCAACTACACATGAAGTCATTTGAGTTATCATCAGTCATGGTGGCATCAATGATGTCATTAAACCTGTCATGAGTGATGCAGTATTTGAGGTCATAAGCAGTTCATGGCAGGGGTGCAAGTTATAATTAGCTCAGATTATTATACCTAGTGTGTTTCGGTGTGTTTTTAGCTTTGGTAACACAATATTGTGGTAGTATACCAAACTCTGAACTAATTGGATGATTGCCATATCTATTCTTTTCAAAAATCCCACTGCCTTTTGCAACCATGTGCCAGAATATTCACAATCTTGATTTTTGTGATTATTTTTGCAATATTTGCTATTGATGTGCTAAGTAGTTTTTATTTTATTTTTTAACTTTCATCGAATTAGTATGCCTTCTTTGGATTTGTTCCGCACCCATCAGAAAACAAGCTACATGTGCATACTTTTGTAACACATTCTATTGACCTATAGAATTAGGATGGGGTACGCAAATACTGTTTATCAGCTTCCATGTAAGACAAAAACATAGGGGCATATTTAAGAGCCCCTAGCGCCTCCTTGCACCAATTAGCGTCATTTTTTTTACACTAATGTGGCCCAATGAGGCCAAAATCGCCATGCCAAATTTACAAAGTGGTGCAATGCATGCAATGTGCCACTTTGTAACCCTTTGCACTACATTATGCCTGCGCCAGGCAAAATGTATGCAGACAGGGTGTTCCCCCATTCCCTTCATGAGAGCAGGCACTAAAAGGAGGCACACCATTGTTCACAATGGGCCTAAATGGGCTTTGCAGGATTAGCATCAACATTTTTGACACTAATCCTGCAAAACTCTGAACTAGCATAAAAAGTGTTCACACTAGTTCCCCTAACTATTGCCATGGTGCCCAGTATCTTAGATTTGGTGCACACATGGTGGAGTTAGGGGGGGGCGCAAAAGGGTGCAAGAAAAGTGGCGCTGCACTGGGTGCAGCGCCACTGTCCTTAAATCAGGACCAAAGTTTTCTTGGTTAATAACATTTTTGGTAGAATCTCAGAAAGGTGAATGCTTTTCTGTTTTACATGTAGTCAGGATCCCTTTGTATCAATGTGTGTTAAAATGACTAAATAGTAAGATAATACTGTCAAAGATTATGCCCGCTGATGTCACAAAATGGCATATTATTAGTCATTGTCACATAATTGGAGGGTCAGAGATATGAATTTTTCTGAGTAACAATCCATCCTGTCATTTTCCAGCTCATCAATGAAGGTTCTAACTATATGAAAATAAGTCTTCACTCCATCACCACAGTGAAAGCCGAATTGCTCATAAAGTGATAGTTTATGTTAATTGTCCAATGAGGTTTAGCAGTAAAGAGGGGACTTTGGGAAATACATTTTTTAAATTCTATATAGCCTGACTAATGAACAGCCCTTGAAAATAAATGCACAGAAGATGCTCTGGTGCAGCCGCTTCCCAAATGCCTTGCAACCGAGAGAGATCACAGCTACAATTGCACAGGGCCGTGGTAAGCGAAGAACACTGCTCCGCAGCTGAAGTGATCGCAATGCTTCGGGAGAGCATCAGTTCTGAAAGCAAATGCTGCAGAACTAGAGCACACTTTCGGAGCAAGAAATCAAGGTAGAGGTATGTTAAACAAGGTAAACTTTAATCCTCTTGTAGTATAAAGTATGTGTGATATGATCAAGAGAAACCCATCAATGAGTAAGAGCAAAGTGAGGTTATTGTGCATCACCAGTTCCAGTCATCTGTCGTACAACAGTGTTATCAAGGTGAGAGTTGACAGTAGGGAACATTCCAACCAAACATTGAGGAAAGAGGAGAAAGGGTAGAAAATGGAGAATAAAATGTAGGAGGGAAATGGTACAGTCCAAGGTGTGAGCATAGGAGAAAGTGATATCACAGTCAGTAAACGAACTTAAGTAAATAACTGTAATATAAATAGATTACAACACATTTTCCCACTGTTAAGTGGACAATACAGAAACAATAAGTGTCACAGTGTATATAAATCTAGTTAAATATAAACTAGAAAAAATAAAAGTGGGAATGAAGAACAAAACATAAAAGAAAACATTCTATAAAACACAATGCAGTAGAGACAACAGGTAATCAACCCATGATAAAATCTTTGGTAGGACTAACTTATAAGCCCATGCCAAGGATCTCGAAAACCTGTTGAGACGAAACAACATATGAAACCAGGGGGCTCCAACCCAGAGGGCAAATGCTGGTGCTCTATCAGGATCTGGCAGCTCTTTTGCTACAAAAGAGACAAGACTTCCACACAGTAACCACCTATCTTAAGAACAAAGGGTTTACTTACTCTTTGTGGTATCCCTTCTTTATACTTTTTCAATGGGAGGGGAGGCTTCATAAGCTTCAATCCCTGGCAGAGATGTGTAACGTGTTGCAGATTAAGCAGTTCTACAAGAGCAGCCAGTGGCTTAGCCCACAAGAAAAGAAAGCCAGGAAACACCTTAGATGGCAGAGGGGATCGGCCTCCTCCAACAGTCTACGACTGGACCCCAACACTTTGGCTATAAAGAGGAGTGCAGTGTCCGACTCACTGTCCAGAGACTCCAACAGGCAAGAGACTACCTGAACAAGGCTGTGGCTACTACATTGTTTATGTTAGCTATGGAAATGGGGCTGAAATGGGTGGGGTGTGGGGGGGCAGGGTGACAGGAAGAGGGGAGTGCATTGAGCTACGGACTCCTACACCCAAGTAGTCTGTGGGACATTACTGGACAAGACCAGCATTTCAATCTTGATGACATTATGGGGGTCATTACAACCCTGGCGGTCCAAGACCGCCAGGGCTGTTCTGACTGAAGCACCGCCAACAGGCTAGCGGTGCTCCCCATGGCATTACGACCGCGATGGTTGTAATCCGCCAGCCCAGGGGATTACGAGTCCCCTACCGCCAGCCTTTTCATGGCGGATTGAACCGCCAGGAAAATGCTGGAGGTAGGGGGAGTCGCAGGTCCCCTGGGGGTCCCTGCACTGCCCATGCCACTGGCAGACAGTGCAGACAGTGAAAAGCGCGACGGGTGCAACTGCACCCGATGCACAGCCGCAACACCGCCGGCTCCATTCCGCCCGCGGGCCCAGCGGTGATCTCCAAATGGCCGCGGCGGGAGTGCGGCCGCATTGGCCGCTGCCTGGCGGTCCGATCTTGTCGTAATGAGGGCCTATGTTTTTATTATTGTTAGTTGTTGTCTTTCTGGGGGAGAGGGGTATTACTTGCACTGTAGGAGGGAATACTATACTTGAGGTACTTACCAACATATGGGTTGCCAAGATGCCTGCCATCTCCAGGAAAACATGGTTGGGCTCTTAGAAGGGGTGGAAATCTGGACGATTTCCATTTTCTCCCTTACCACACAATAAACTAAAAGTTATCACCCTTAAATTGAAGGGGTTTAATAATCTGACTATGCACAGAGCAATCATATCGTATTTGGAACAGATAGGCGTGCACCTGTCTCTCCTACAGGGGACCCATCCCGCCTCTGGTGACTGCCATAGTCTCAAATCTTGTGCCTTACCACAACAATTTTTTTCATCTGCTGCCACTAAGATGGCGGAAGTAGCTATCTTTGTCTCTCGCTCCTTTCTAAGGAAAAGGGGTTCTAAACTAGCAGAGATCAAAATTAAGCTGTTTGCATACAGGGTGAATGTGGGAAATTGCACGTTTTCTGTGGGTTCCCCGTACGCCTTTAATGGCGGCCAAGAATGATTTCTCCGCTGGGCGGTGACAGATATCATGTCCTCCCAAGACAGATGGAGCTGATGAGGGGGGGCAGAATCTAGTGTTCTGTAAGGATCTGGACCGGTAGGAGCTCCATTATGGAGACACCGGGGCCATTTCCCAGGAGGGAGCTTAATGGCTATGGGAGATGGGATTGAGAGATCTTTGGAACAACACCCCATAATCCAAGACTAGAATTTTTTTTCACTAGGGGTGGGCATTAAACTCTGCTCTGCCAGAGAAGTGCATGGATTTTGACACTCCATGCTCCACCTGGAGCATGATGTTTGGCAAAAACTCCTCTTCCATTGCATGTTGGAGTTTACTGGCACCCACCACCATGGTGGTGACTTGTACACATGCTTTCAGCAATTGTCACATGCCGTCTTTACAAACGCAACAAGCCTATTGACATATCATGGTTGCAGAGCCGCAAAACCACCTTACCTTTCTCTGGGGCTCATCATCATAGACAGTACACTTTTGTGTCATTTTTGCTGCAGGTACTTGTTTGGTTTCAGTTGTATCTTTTTTTCCCAGACCACACTGTGCTCTGGGGAGTGGTGCTGCGTGTTCGCACAAGATCTCCTGCCCATGGTGGCACTAGTTGTTTGGAGGCTGCTCTGGTCTCAGTGACTGAGCTGCCCCGTCTCCGAAACCCACCTGAGGCACAACAATGGTGCTGCTTCCCTTTCGCTGGTGTGGTGGATGGCCAAACTCAGAGCTGCTTCAGGGGCTGTGTGCTGTGCCTTCTACTACCTCTACTGGCCTGTTAGTCCTGCTGCATCTCAAGGTCCCTGGCAGCTTCTGCAGCATGCCACAGGCCCCAGGGAGCTACAGCAAGTGGCCCATCTCCCCCCACCAGTACCAGTGGTGGCCAGTGAAACGGTAGGAGACTCCTTCGATGATTTTGCTGCAGACTTGTAAACTACTGATCTGATACTAGTGTGTTGATGTTCTTGAGGGACTTTATTACTAGCTGTGACTTTATTGCACCCAGTTTTGAACCATGCTGCAGCAGAAGGTTTCCATACAGGGCACTGCTGCAGCAGTTTGTTGTGGGACGGGAGATGATTGTTGCGTGGCACATGCTGCAGAGACGTTAATAACTGGCTAATGCTTGACAAACTTTGAGTAATTCTGCTGCGATTGTTAATAAGGCAGATGAAGGGGGCTGCTGGGAGAGCAGGTGCCTGGGTTGTGGCTCCTCCAGCTGTTGAGTGCACATCTGACATCACAGGAGAAAGTTACAGAGGACAGCAATTGACAACACAAAAGTTGGAGGAGGTGCACTACAGAGCATGTTACATGGCGTGCAAGAGAGACACTGTGGGTCACCCAGCAAACTACTTTACTGACTGTGGAAATGCCCAAAACTTACATAATACTGGGATGCGATCCTGAATGACATAGATGTCCATCTCGATACTCAACTACCTTGATTCCCCGCATACACTATATTAGGACTCCCAAACGTACTCTTCTTCCCACTCAAATCATGCACAGGGCGGCACATTGATCTCACGTTGGGAGCAGCCCTCCAGAGCCTCCTTGCACACCGGGGCACGGGCAAACTCCCAACACACCTTGGTTGGCCCCAGTGCCTATGGCATGTTCTGAGTATGGTGAAACTTACCCTAGTTCTAACAGCTGAGGGTGATTCCCATAGGAAGCTCTGGCATCCCTACATAGCTCTCATCTCAAAGGAGTTTCAGGAACTGACATGCCCCAAATACTTGTACTTGCTACATTTGACAGACATTGATGACCCCCTTCCAGGGTGAGAGAGCTACCTGATGTGAACCCACAAATAATGTTTAGTGCCCTATCTTACTGAGGCTTTTGATGTGAGTACTCCCGGGAGAAGGTGGTGGTTGTTGGAATTTTGTTGGAATGTTTTTTGTTTACTTTTGGGAGCACTGTGACGCTCACTGTTATTGCTTTGTTTTCACAGAGATGCAATAATAAAAGGATTTGAACCATAAAATCTTTGTGTCAAGATGGAGGTGCTCTGTCACTCCTTAGGATTTCTTCTTTGACAGACCTGGTGAACATAGACTGCCTGGTTAATCATGACTCATGTTTTGGAACAGAAGATTGTGCCTGGACACTGTGTCAACACTCCAAGGTTGTCCATTGCTCAGTTTGACCACATTGAAGCCCATTTGAAGGATTTTATAGGGATATAAGTATTTACTACTCCCTTCTTTACGGGTTCTAGGTTACTTTATTTTCACCCAATCACCCGTGGTTAGAGAAGGTCCTATTTTTTCACTGTTCAACCTATCATTTTGTTACTTGTACCCCTCTTGGAGTGATTGGATTCTTTTCTGTATTCCTTTTCCATCTATCTTTACACTGCTCTCCTTTCTGAGCCAGGTAAGTGTGATGATGTCTTGGAAAGAGTTCCCGTTTTAGGGACAAAGAAGGGGAAATGCCAGTAACACTACTAGGTGTTGTGCAATAGGCTCATATAGTTTCTTGCAACCCATCCTTGGTCAGGGTATTCATGACTTCTGTTCTCTGAAGGCATTCTTTGACCAACCTGTTAACTCTCTCTACCAACCCATTAGCACATGAGCATTATAAGGCGTCTTGAGATGGTGAATGGCAGATTTCCTCAGGAAATCTTGCATGGGTTCAGATGTGATCTCTATCCCATTATCCATGATGATTATTTCATGGGTACCTTCCTCACAGAAAACATTTTGTAAGAACCTTATCAGAACCGAAGTGGTTACATTATTCACACACTTTGGGGGTCATTCCGCTGCCCGCCAAGCGGGAACCGCCAGAAGACCGTACCGCGGTCAAAAGACCGCGGCGGTCATTCTGGGTTTCCCACTGGGCTGGCGGGCGACCGCCAAAAGGCCGCCCGCCAGCCCAGTGGGAAACACCCTTCCACGAGGAAGCCGGCTCCGAATGGAGCCGGCGGAGTGGAAGGTGTGCGACGGGTGCAGTAGCACCCGTCGCGAATTTCAGTGTCTGCTAAGCAGACACTGAAATTCAAAGTGGGGCCCTTTTACTGGCATGGGCACTGCAGGGGCCCCCAGGGGCCCCACGACACCCCTCACTGCCATCCTGTTCCTGGCGGTCGAAACCGCCAGGAACAGGATGGCGGTGAGGGGGGCGGAATCCCCCATGGCGGCGCAGCAAGCTGCGCCGCCATGGGGGATTCCCCTGGGCAGCGGAAAGTCGGCGGTACACCGCTGACTTTCCGTTTCTGGCCGCGGCTGTACCGCCGCGGTCAGAATGCCCAAAGGAGCCCCACCAGCCTGTTGGCGGTGCTCCCGCGGACCCCGGCCCTGGCGGTATTTACCGCCAGGGTCGGAATCACCCCCTTTGTCTCTATCCATCAGGTATGGTAATCAACCATTACAATCACACAGTTTTCAGTGAGTAACTTGTTACATAATGGTCCAATAATATCCAATGCATGTTGGACCCATGGCCCATCAGGTATTTTAAAAGGAGATAAAGGTGGTTTGTTAAGTACCTATGATTTGTCACTTTCAGCACAGACTGTGCAGTTCCTCACTTTACTGTTGATAAGTTTATCCATACTGGGCCACCAGTATTCTGAAGAAATCTTGCTTTTGGTTAGGCTATGGCCTAGATGACCCTGGGCTGATTGTACAATTTTCTCTCGTAAGTTTGAGGAAGGAATTAGTTTATCACCCCAGAAGAAAGAGTCAGTGACTGTGCTGGACCCATGCCTAACGTCCTAAAATGTTTGTAGTGGACTAGGCAGTTCCTGACTTGAGTCAGGTCAACTTTTCAAGATGAAGGACTTCAAATGCTGTAACTCATTAGCTTCCTTCATGAGCCTTTTCCCAATCCTTTCTATGCACTCGTGCTAAACTGAACAAAAGTCTCCAATTTGTCTTTCTCAGCACCATTTTTGATAAATATCCTTGAAGGACAATCAGCAGTAGTATTCCTCGTGCCTTATACGTACTTGATTTTAAAACTGTAACCTTCTAATCCTAGAAGCCACCAGGATATTCTAGGTGTGGTTTGTTCTGGTCAATTGGTAGTGAAAGAAATTTGGGGTTTATGGTCAGTACATATGACAGATGGCTTGACCCATAAGAATAATTTAAAATGCTTTACTACCCAAAAACACCCCAATGCTTCACGTTCAACTACAGAATTGTTTTGTTTTGGATCTTTAAGTGACTGTGAGGAGAATGCTAGAATATGTTCCTCATCATTACCCCATTGACTGAGTGTGGCCCAAAGGTCAACACTAGCGGTGTGCGGAATGCTCCGCTCCACTGGGGGAGCTAACAGAGTTTTTGGAACTCCGTGCTCAATAACTGGGTTGCAGCGCGCAACGGAGCAAAGGAGGGAGGTAGCTGCTGAAGAGGAGGACCCCCTGGGAAGACCCAGGTAAGTCCTCAAATCCCTTCTCCTTTTCTCTTGGTCATTGTTTGTGCACACTGATGCACTAACATTGACTGAAACAGCAGATTCACTGCCTTTGGCCCTGGCCTGAATTCAGGCCAGGGCCTTAGGCAGTGAAAGCTGCTGTTTCAGGCCTCTTGTGCACCAGCCTTTCCCGTGTGCAGTGCACATGGGGCAGGCCGGTGCATAACAGGCCTGGCAGCTTTCACTGCCTACAGCCCTGGCCTGAATTCAATGCTAAAGGCAGCGAAAGAAAGCTGCTGTGTCAGGCCTCTTATGCACCGGCCTGACCTGTGTGCACACAGGTCAGGCCGGTGCACAAGAGGCCCTAAACTGCAGTTTTCACTGCCAAGGCCCTCTCCTGAATACACCGGATCTCGGAAGCGCAAGGCAGGGTCAGGCCTGGCTGACCAAGCCCAACCCTGCTTACGCTTCTGTGATCTGGCACATTCAGAACTCCACAGTTCATGGAACTCCGCAGAATTCCACAGAGTTGGACTCCCAGGCCTAGTCAACACTACTTGCATCAGTAGCAAGAAATGTAGTTTTGTTGAGGTAAAGTTTGTGGAGATAAAGTTTGTCCAGCAAAGGTGATGTTTTTTTATGAGATCAAAGGATTCTTGGCAGGATACTTCACAAACAAAATGTGAATTTGTTTTAAAGACAGAGCACAATTGTTCAATGATGTTCGAAAAGTCTTTAACAAATTACAAGTACAATTCCACCAGGCCTAGAAAAGATTTTAGTTCATCCTTAATTAATGGTACAGGAGCTTTGTTGATGGCCTCAACTGGGTCTAATTTGGGCTTAATACCATATTGCAAGATCGTATGTCCCACATTTTCCACTGACCCAACACTTCTCTTTCTTTATTGTAAAACCAACCTGTATTAATTTCGCTAAAACATTTCTTAGAGCATGGTTGTGACTAGCATGATTACTCAAGCAGTGAGGTTACCTTGATCGTAATCCCTAGGTTCCCTCACACATTCTTCAGTACGGGCGGCTATGTTTACCTTCTGATGCCTAGAAATCGCCGTAGGTGATAAAACAGGATGTGTTATTTCCCTCAGTAAGTCGAAATAATGCAGAAGAATTTCAGTGTAGCACCAAGATGCTGACAAACTGAAATAACAAGTTTTCACAGTACTCTGCTTGACTGGGTATACGTCTGGGAATGATGCTAATTCTTCTGTCCCCTACGTGGATTGTCGCCAGTGATATAATCAAGAGAAAATCTTCAATGAGTAAAAACAAAGTGAGTTTATTGCGCATCACCAATTTCAGTCAGCTTTCTTACAACAACTTTAACAAGGTGACAGTTGGCAGTAGGGAATGTTCCAACCAAGCATGAGGAAAGGAGAGAAAGGGTAGAGAATGGAGAATGGAATGCAGG
Organism: Pleurodeles waltl; assembly: GCF_031143425.1. Classification (NCBI taxonomy): domain Eukaryota; kingdom Metazoa; phylum Chordata; class Amphibia; order Caudata; family Salamandridae; genus Pleurodeles; species Pleurodeles waltl. Next base: position 1,132,714,214 of record NC_090448.1, read on the forward strand.
AGGGAAATGGTACAGTCCAGGGTTGGGGAATAGGAGTAAGTGACATAACAGTGAATAAAAGAACTTAAGTAAATAGATGTAATAAGAATAGTTCACAAAAATATGCCTTAAGATATAAGCAGACCATACAAGACACTGTTATCAAGATATTTCCATTTTTTTTTGGTTGCAGAAGAGAGAGAAAGAGACAGCTTGTCCTTTAAGATTAGATAATAAGCTTCCTTCCTTGAAAATGTGCCTCTTCAAAGAACAAAACATCATCATGCAGTAACAGTCCATAAACCTGTTGCCTCTCAGATCACTTAAGCCCTCATTATGACATTGCCGGTAAATGCTGCTTACCACCGTGGTGATGGCCGCCAACATACCACTGTGGTGGCGAATACCCGTTTCGTCATATTATGACACACACACCAAACTGACAGAATACAGCCACATACACAAATCCGCAAGCCCAAAGGTCAGTGCTAAAGTGGTGATATGAATACGCCAAAAAAACAACGCCCACCACATTATGACCCACAAATCACCACGGTGGACATTCAATGGCGGTAAACCATTGGCGGTACCCACCAGCACGCTCAGAATGGCCACCGTATTATAAAACAACACAGCATTGGCCAATACTGGAAACACACACCTGACACTCATACCCACACCACACCCACACACCAACAGCACTATAAAACACACACCCTCATTACACCCAACTCTACGAATACAAAAAAGTGCCACAAGACTAACATAAAGACCACTGAGACAACTACACACACACACCACAAACACTGATCCATCCATCACGCACCCCATATCCCACACCCCACCGCATCACTTAACACCCTCGGCACAACACATACCAATCAATACCCATGTCCCCACTAAGGCACCCCCGTTGCACTGATGAGGAGTTGCGGGTCATGGTCGAGGAAATAGTCAGGGTAGAGCCACCGCTGTTTGGAACACAGGTACAACAAATATCCATTGCCAGGAAGATGGAGCTATGGTGGAGAATCATGGACAGGGTGAACGCCGTGAGACAGCATCCAAGAACAAGGGATGACATCAGGAAGCGGTGGAATGACCTAAGGGGAAGGTACGTTCCATGGCACCAGCTCGCCATCCAGAGGACTGGCGGTGGACCTCCACCTCCTCCCCCTCAGCTCACAGCATGCAAGAAGCATGTCTTGGCAATACTGCATCCTGAGGGACTCACTGGAGTTGCCGGAGGACTGGACACTGGTGAGTCAAGATTTACTACTTATCACCCACCATACCTGCATGCCATCACACCCCCTCACCCTCACTCCCATCACTCCACTCCATCCCACACACTGCACCTACACATCTGACTAACCCCAATGCCAATCCCTGCATGCTATACCAATGCATGGACAGCCTTCCCAGTCCTGCATGGACACCCATCACCAAAGCATGCACAGCATGGAGAACTAACAATCCCACAATACATCACCATAAACAAACAAAGGTGGCAGGGCAACAGCAACAATAGAGGGCAAGCAAGGTATGTCAATATGTTACAGACATGAAGTATAATACATCACTTACATTCCCACAGGTGCCTCAGCCAATCTCAGTGGCGAGGAGGTGCAACGACTAACCAGTCCCCCAACAGAAGATGCCCCCAGTGATGACAGTAACTCTGGACTTCAGGATCTGGATGAACTACCTGGCCCATCAGGGACAGCAGCCCTCACCTCCAGCTGGGACACAGCAGCCCTCACATCCAGTTGGAAAACAGCAGCTCTCACCTCCAGTTGGAAAACAGCAGCCCTCACCTCCAGCTGGGACACAGCAGCCCTCACCACCAGCAGAGGGCATGTAGGCCACCCCCCAGGGACTTTTGTACATGGAGCCCTCTCCAGAACCAGTGGGCAAGTCCCCCAACACAGAGACTGTGACCATGCACTCCCCAGCTAATTGTAATGGGCATGGAGCCCCCTCCAGAACCAGTGGGCAAGTCCCCCACTTCAGCTGAGGTACCCCCACCCCCCTCCCCCCTGAGGTGCCTGGCCATTCCCAACATGATGCCCCTGCAGAGTGTAGTGCGGATTACATAAAGGAATGAGTTGGGCCTTGGACTGCGCCCTGTGGCCATATAGGCCTTTTGTACTTTGGGCTGGCCATTGACCCTTTAGGAACAGTGAATCAAGTTTTTTTTTTTGTCATATGTTGGCATACAATTACAATATAAGTACTGCCTAACTATTGTTCCTGCATATTTCCTCTGCAGCTGGTTGTGTGTATGGTGTGTGTGTTAATGGTGTGTGTTGTACATGTGTGTCACTATCCTTTTCCTCCCTCCCTTGTGTGCTAGGCGGCTGTATTCACCGTCTTGAATTTCCGGTTCCATTGCGGCGTTGATCTTCTCTGTGTCTCTGATGGTGAGTCTTTCGTCTTCTGTGTTCTGTTTCCACCAGGCTTTTGATGGCGTTGGTACCGCACCGGAAATCCTGGTGGTCTGCAATGTCTTAATATGGTGGACGGTACTTTGTCTTCCGCCTGGCTGTTGATAGCTACCGCCGTGGTCAGTGGTGTTAACACCCTGGCGGTTGGTGTGGTACATTGGCTGCCTATGGGAGATATCACCGCCATGGTCATAATTTGGCTGTAATTAGCACCAGCCTGTTGGCGGTATTACTGCCACTTTAACAGTCATCGCCAATATCATAATGACCACCTTAGTGTCTGTATGCTTGCCTTTGACCATATACAGCACTTTGTAAATGATGCATACATACCTACATGCATACATACATACATACATACAGTTACCCATATGTTTTGGATTCAAGCTCCAAATGTGGTGATTCTTTGTGTGTATTTGTATTCAAGAAAGCCACCATGAGAAGTAAATGAACCCTAAAAGTTTATAACATCATCACAACAGTATACAAAAACACAGATCTCTACTAACTGCAAAATTTAACTAAATGGATCTCCTTTAACTGCTATCAAAAACCTTCTGATTGCATAAGTCACAGCCAAATATTTCATTTCCGTAAGAAAATCTTCTGCTAGTTTACAATCAAAACATCCATATTTTTAAAAAAATGTGTTTTAAAAACTTTTTAAAGGGTTATAAAAACTTTAGGCAGTTCAGTAAAACATGTAAAGAAGCAAACAATCACACTTTATATTCAGGCCATATGTACATTTTCACTTATTGTTTATGGCAGCTGATCTTATTTTCAATGGCCAGAATTTTATCCAGATCTGAATTGTAGTACAGTTTGTCTACACAAAGGGTTTTGCAATGCATCAACATATATAAACTCATCCTCCCTTTCCCATGACCTTCTCAGTTACTGTATTGAGATCTTGCCCTTTAAGTACCTCATATCCTGTTCTCTAGCAAAGTATTATTCCACACATGAAGTTCCACCATAGAGATATTGATTTTAAGCTACAGACATCTACTTTTACAATTAATCTTTTACAGATTCACCCAGCAGCCTTCTAACCTCTTTTACTCATTTTTATCCATCTCAATTCACTGTGCAATCTTATTCTTTCAGAGGGTGGAAATTTGAAGGGCTCCTACACTCACCAAACCAGACCAAATGTTTACCACCCCAGCATTTGCTAGACTACTCCAAGCTCAGAGCCAAGTTCCGTTCTTATGGCCTGTTCCATAATTGATGGGGGGTAAGGATAGCAATCTCTCTACACACTTCTTTTCCTCATACTTCCAGTCTAATTTTCCACTTAAACCCAGCAGTTCCTCCTCATTTTGGTTGTGGATGGATCATAGCAAAATAGACTGAGAAACCCAGGCTTTCAACTGTTGCAGCAAAATCTTAAAAAATAACTTTTACCCTACATCTAAATACGCTCATCAGAAATTAGAAATTGTAGCATCATCTTTTTTATCAATGGGACTTCTAATTTCCCCTTCAAACTTTCCAAAGAGTTGAACCCTAGAACTCTTTGAAATAGCAAGTAATAAAATGTTGCCCACCAGTCTACAGTTGTTTTATGTATCACTGCCGGTAGATTATCTGGACATATTGCCTTTGTCACTTTTAAGGAATTTATAATTTCCTTGATCTTCTCAAGGGAATACTTCAGTTGGAATTCCTTGCTTATTAAAAGGATTCCCTGTCTAGGTGCCCCTTTGCTTCCACGGCCATAAAATTCATTCAGATGATTAACCTGTGCATCTTCAGCAATTATGCCTTTTAAATTCCCTCCTCCCTTTCCTAGTCCATCCTGCACCAGCTGCCAAACTTTTCAATACATTTTTTGTTTTAATTATCTCTATCATATTTTCCAAACATTTATTAAAAGAATCTTCTTCCTCCCATGTAATATGTTCTTATATTTCTTTTTGGCCCTACATATGTCTTTTTTCAGTTTCTGGTCAGCTGTTTCCCAAGGTTTCTTTCCAATTTGCATAGCTGTTGTTTTAATCTTCTACATTCCCTACCAAACCAGACATTTTAATTTCTTGGACCATTTTGTTCTTTCCTTTCTCCTTTCGCATGTGTATCTTTACTTTTACCTTTAGGCTTTCTATGACTTGGATTATGATTTTCTTATGCCAGTTTAAAAATCATCGAGTATTTCCCCTGCATTACTTCTTGTTGTTGCAAAAAACTGCACAATGGGCTTGGATGTCTATCTGAAATTCTTGTGGTAATTTACTTGGTGTATTCTAATTGCAGGGGGATATCTTTTTCCCTGAATGTTCTTTTTCCCCATATTTAGCACTAGATGTAGTGGACAACGATCGCTTTCTTCTATTTCTAGAACCCTAAAATTCTCCCTTTAAAAAAAAAAGAATTGAGCATAAAGAAAGTTGTAATCTATCTGACACCCTTGATTTCCATATCTGAAAGTTTGTCTTGCTAGGCAGAATGTACTGAAGTGTCCATTTATACTAACTAATCAGCACTAAAAATTATTGTAGTGCAGCGTGGAAAGCTGTATGTACATTCTTTGGCAAACTTGCTGGACTAATTTTATAAGTAGCTAGCATATCTGTATATAATAAATCGCTGTATTGTGGATCTAATTTATGATTAAAATCCCCTAATAATTTCAAATCGTTTTTTCATAAACATTAACTGGGCCCCATGCTCATTTGTATTTGATGTCTAAATATACACATGAATTACAATTATAAAGGCTGTTTGTTTATCATACTGTATTTGTAAAGTTAGACTGATCAATGTATCATTCATTTACTATTCACCTTTAATGCTGTCACTTTTTTGCCACTTTTGTTGAGGTCAGTCCTATCTACTCCCAAGGGGCAGCCCAGGACCAGCTTCTCAGCTCTTTTAGAGATCAGAAAAAACATCAATCGAACAGGCTCCTGGCACAGCCATGTTCCTTGTACACACATGATTTCATATATTTCCAGCCATTCTTTAAATGTTTCCAAGGTTGATCATTTCCTATAACCACTAATATTCCAAGAATAAACCAACAGGTTGTGTCAAGTAGCTTTCTTCTAATCTAGATCACTGATGCCCCTTGTTCCCTTTCAAAGTAAAAGGTGAGGGTATCATATATATGTTTTTATTGCGATCCCCAAAGCAAACTCACTTTGATACAGGGAAATCATCCTTTTTATTATTGTCTGTAGGACGGTCACTCCACTACTACTCTCCATTATAGCTTGGTGGTGTAACTTAAATTTATTTAGGCTCAGTCCAGCCTGGTAGTCCAGAAAATTTCCACCCAAGGGGTCTTTCATTTCTATCTCGCGAGGCTAAGCTGATTAAATACTTTCTTTCAAAATGTAATCTTCTGCTTTTACCAAAACTGTCTTTACAATTACAGAGAAGAATAAGACTTTTGACTCCTCTTTGCGGTCTTAACTTAAGACAAAGCCTAGCTGCTTTATATTCTCTGAAGATATTTCTTGCAGGCTAGGGCACTTGGAGAAGGAACACAGGAGCTGGATATTGATTCAGCTGGGAAAGTTTCCTTAACGTTTTTCCATCCTTCCTCCAAGAAAACACCCAGACTGCTCTTTCTCATAGTATTTTAACTTGTTAGGGCTATCCTCTGTTCCCATCATATATCTTCCTTTCACCCGTTTAATGATGGCTTCCTAATCTCACAGTCTTGATTCCGGCTGACATCCATCTCACTCTATTTCCATCTGCACCTAAGTCAAGTAATTCCTGAACTCCTGCCCTAATAAAGGGTTCCTGCTTACTTACCTGTAGCTTTCTTCCTGACTGTGCCTCGTTAAACTGCATGTCCCTCTTATCTCCTATGTAATAGTAATGGAGGACAGCAGGTGAGATGAGAACCACTATTTACTTTAAGTAAAGTCCCCAGCAGCAGAAGAAATGACCAATGGAGGGGGTGGGCAGAGCTGAACTACTGTAGCATTCAAATAATACATTCTTATTAAGAACTGAAAAACAAAGAACCTGGAATTAGGGCTCGTGCAGCATGACATGAGTGAGCACGAGCAATCACAACTTACAACATTCTATTAATTGTTTGGCCTCTTCATCCTACTCGTCCACAATTAATCTATCTTTGTTAGCCCTCTTGATTACCTTAATTTGGGGCTTCCTTCCCACCTTTAATTCCCTTTCCACTTTTTCTTCCTTTACCAATTTTTCTTGTAGTTGTATGTACTCTTCTTGTACCACGGATATAGCTCTTATACACTGCATGGCTCTCCGTTTTTATAATCATTGGCTGCTTTGTGATGTAAACAGACAGGAGCACCCTCAAATTTTGGGGGAGCATTCTCCCACAATTCAGGGCCTTCATATGTTGTTGTACCCTTATGGCCTGCTACCGGTCTCAGTAGTCTCGGCATGCAACTATTTATCTGCATTAATTTGGTAGCAATTCTCTGTAAATATGCTTTCTGAAACTTTACAGGTCATTATTTGTCATTGTTGGTTTCAAAATTCCTTGCAATTATTTGCATTAAAATCATCATACCCAGTTTTCAAACTCTCTCTAGTCTCCCAATGTTCTCACTTTTGTTGCCATAATTATTAATCTCATGCACTGGGAACTACCTTCTTCCTTCTAGAGAAATAGGAGATTCTGTGTCCCGCTCCATAAATAGGTATTCTCTTATCAGACCCTATGTTTCGGGCATGGTGAGCTGGGGTGAGGTTGACAGTCTGGGATCAGGAAAAGTCTTACTCTTTGCTACTAAGTGTAACTCCTTCGTAAAGCACTGTCGTACTAATTCTAGTGAGTGGTCATAAGCTAAATCAACCTCTAGGCTACTTGTGTTTTGGCTTCTCCTCTCTTCCCCGCCAGCCTTAGCCTCATTTGTAGGTAGCACCTTGCTTGTCAGGCTCTTCTTTAAGTGCCTATCCGCAAAGTCTTTTATTGAATGATTCACTAGGGTCCTTTGAGATGCTTCAAACTCTTCACTGGAAGCAATACTTAGCCCATTTTCCCTCTGATTATTCACATGGTCTTCTTCCACTATGGCTTTTACTGTACTCGCAGCTTGGTCCTGTACCAGGCACACTGCGCCATGAGCCTGCCCTCTTTTTGGTGGCTAAGCTTTTGTGATTTAAGATTACTCCAAGCTACCTAGATTTTTAGACAAGCGGACCTGTGTTTCCCCGAAAGCTAAGCCTCACTTCCCATCCACTTCTGGGTCCTCTTGATGTATCTCTTAAATCCAGTAGGAATGCTTAGTTCAACGAAGTGAGCTGCAGGTTTTAAGCTTGAGTTTCAAAGAAAGGACAATTCTTGGTCCCGCTGCACTATCACACTTTGCAGCTTTGTGTTTCAGTCTGCTACTCCCCTAAAGTTTGGAAACTAAATAGCACTGGAAGTCTCCTACTAATCCCTTTAAGGTCACAAAAGTAATGTCCCTCTGAGGCATCTACTAAAGGTCCCCCAATACCCCTTGGAGATTTTTCAGCTTCACCATGGCAAACAACAAAACAATTATAAAAATAGGTACACCTACACTCACCTCCTCTCTTCAATTTACCACCAATCCACTCCGCTACTCCGCAGTAACCACCATCATCAAGTGCAATCTCTTTTCACTAGCTGCAGTGTACCCAAAGTTTACTCCAGCTATACACAGCAAGAATACTTCCATTGTTGGCACAATCTACACCCTGCCGCACATCCGAACACCCGACTCACCTCAGCTTCCCGAGGAGAGCGAACAAACTGGTGGGCCAGCCAACCTGGCAGGTTAGGCTTCCAGCTGCTGTGGAGCTTCCTCTGCTTTTGGTGCAGTCCACAAGCAGACGGAGTATGGCAGAGAGAAGAAATTGACAAGATTCCAGTGGCCATCAAAGCCAACAGGAATATTGAGCACTGCAGTGGGTTCCGACAGCTGGCAGGGTACATTGAAGCAAAAGAAGGCTACAGTACTTACTACAAAATGCAATTCAATAACCGATGAGTGGAAATCTCCACTTCTCCTATCTTCTCTGTGGGGAGATCCTCATATATGTAAGTTGACTACTTAGTGGCAAATGTAGGAGGGACCAGGGCAGTTACTGAAAAATGGGGAATATCTATTACTGAATAGGTGGGGATTAAAAGCGGAAAGGAGGGGTTTACGGAGAGACAGACACTTTGCAGCAAATTTACACTTGGAAATGGTGAATAGCCAAAAGTAATACATTTACTAAAAAGTACAACAGTAAATTTACATGTGTAGATTCACTCATGTGTAAATATACCTTTGTGCGCAGGCCCCATAGTGTTTTATACTGGAAGGGAATACTTCTAGTACAAAACCTATGCTGGACATTACAAGTGTGGGTGCATGGCTCATGGCAGCATGAAGTCCACCAGAGCTGGGGGAGAGAACAATATTGTCCTGTCTTAGTAGATATGGTGCTTGCACGCAACGCAGTGCAACAGCTTTGGGTGTTGCGCTGCATCACATGACTTCTAAGTAAATTTGTCCCTATATTGCTACTATGTCTCATATCACTTTACTTCATACCTCATACGCTTCAAATGCTACAATACAGTACAATGTAGAATACACCACAGAAAAAGCGGAGGCTCCTTCGCTATGGGGGAGGATCATCACCCCCCCGAGCAGCTGCAAGACTTTAACAACAAAATGATAGTAAACTGTGTTTATTATCGTTTCGCTGTTAAAGGGGCGGGCCATAGGGGGTGACCAGGGGAGTGCACAGAGCACTCCCCTCAGTGCACATGTGTAGACGGCCGACCAAACACACATGCGCACTGTGCTCTCTCCAGCCCGGCACTGTGTTGCTGGGCTGGAGAGAGCAGGCACAGGCTCCCAGTCTGCCTGGGAGTGCCCTGGCTGAGCGCTCCCAGCCAATCTTAACGCTGCTCTGAGGAGCATCAGGATTGGCTGCAGGGCAGGCTGGGAGCTTGTGCCTGCAGTGAGGACAAGGTAACTTTTTATTTATTTATTTTTCGGATTCAATGTTTTTGTCCCTCCCGCCTCCCCACTGCGCAGCCCTGCCCTTGAGCACGCAGCGAGCCGCGACTGCACAGATACTACAAGATCTTACTCGGTATCAGCAAGACTGCACAAAACCTGAGAAATGCCACAGTCGGCCATCAATGCTTACTAGAAATTAAAGCAGACGCTGTCAGCGGCGGCACTCGAGTGACAAAAAACCTGAGCCCAGGCCACGATGCAATTAAGAACAGGTCTAACAACGTGAACACGATGTTGAGTCAATCGTTGCGATATTATCGAACGCAGGAAATATATTCATGAGAGCCGAAGCACTAAATTCCGGGGAAGTGCGCCCAAGCCCATCGCTTCTTGTTTTACTGTCCCCATCACTCTGCAGCCGGGAAGGCTTTGAAGGATTAAGGTGAAATTGAAAATGCGTATCCTGGGCCTGCCTCCTGACGAATGGCATCAAAACGGGGCGCGTGCCATTGTTGTTTCAAAAAGAGGCCTGGGACGCAAGGGCGGATTTATTTAGACAGATGTGCACTGAAGCACTTAGCGTAATTTGCGCAGTCAGCAGGCGAGGACCGCCACGCAGTCATGAATAGCATGGGTGCTTTAAATCCCTCTCCTGGTGTGCCACATTTAATTCAGCCTGAAATTTATATGTTAAAAATGTTGATCACCTGCCGCAGCCTTCTTCATTTCCTGAAGTGCTGCGGAAAGCTTCAACAGGGTGACGTATGTTCTTTCCTCTGAATGAATTTCGCAGACCATGGTGGACCAATTTTTTTTAATGTAAGGCAGATTGTCGACGAAATTGGTTTTTGGTGCGTGTATGAATTTTTGTCATGTGGGTCAAGCACTTGCTCCCCAGAGCTTGCCCTTTGCACCCCAGGCACTGTCGTTGCTACCCTTGCTACAGGGGTCATAAAGGCAGCGACCTCACCAGAAGGTAATCCGGCCTTTATGAGTGTGAACTTTTCAGTCCTTACCTGTCTGTAGAGTCGACAGTCCATTTATTTTACTTGGCATTTCACGGGAACTGGAATCACAGGAGGGCAGTTTATGAAGATCTGCCGCCATCTCTTTCACTCTCAGGCATGTCAAAAGCTTTTGTGGAACTGGAGACACATTTGTAGCTGGGCCCCTCTGTAGTTTGCTATGCAAGGAGCAGCTGGTACTTAGCGGAGCATTTACGCTTAGGAAAGGGAAAACAATATTTGGCGCCCTCTGCTGGTGTAGCCTGTAGCTGCTTCACAAAGGAACAGATCAAACCTGCTCCTGCTTCAGAGAGAGAGCCCAAAAAAGGCACAGGGTCCAGAAACGACGTCCTGCGTCCATCCCTTGCTGACTCCCTGATGACTCTCTCCAGGTTCCCGTGGCTTATGGCAGCAGGTGAAGAAGAGAGTGAGAAATAGGGAAAGATCCTTAAGGACCATGTTACCTGCCCAGTAGCATCTGCCGAATTGTACACTACTTGCATTGTATCACTTATTATTGTATTTTAATGAGCAAAGATGTCCCAAAAGCAATGACATTACTGATGAGCTGTGATTACTATAGGCCTTGCAACTGATATCGCTGCTGGCCTGAGATCTGACAGTTGTAGTTGGACATTTACAAGCAGAAATTACATAGAAGAAAGCCCTTCCCAAGCCCTTTTTGTGCCATAGGCAAGGCTGATTGTGCATTTCTTTTTACTCATGTCAGGCATTCCTGTAATGCGCCCAGTTACCATATATAAGGCCCCTGATTATGGGCTGCCTGGTACTAGTGAGGTGAAAATTGGACACTCATACTGTGCAGTCTCACCATAGATGTCGATTCACCAAAATGTGAGGGGTAGCGGAAGTGACATCACATGCCCTTTGACGCTAATGACCTCGCAGGAAGTGACATCACTTAACCTTTGATGCTACTGAATCATTGACCTTCGTATCATTAACAAAAGTGAAATCGCAAAAATTGACAAAAATAAAACCTACAATATGTGATATTGAAAACAACCAAAGTACATTAAGGAAGATAAGTGTGCTTCAGTTATCAGCAAAATTCACTAGGTTGTTGTGATGATTTTCCAAGTCTCGCTCACAAAAAACAGCAGCACAGACTAGGAGAACAGCTATCATAGACCAGAAGACCCACCATAGACCAAGAGAACAGCCATCATAGACCAGCTACAGCCATCATTCTTTTAACAATCGCTTCAAATGCTCAGACACAGGCTTATACCCTGACTGCTGCCCTTGTCAACCACACTGTGCCTATGCAAACTGTTAGACCTGACAGCCTTAGGGTAGTCACCCCTAACTTTTTGCCTGCCTCCCTCCTCGTTTTTGGATACTGTTTTTGCTGGTTTTTAGACCCTGCGCACTTTACCACTGCTAACCAGTGATAAAGTGTATATGCTCTCTCTCTGTAAACATGGTAACTTTGGATCATACCTGATTGAACTATTTAATCTACTTATAAGTCCCCAGTCATGTGCACTCCAGGTGCCTAGGGCATATAGATTAAATGCTACTAGTGGTCCCGCAGCACGGATTGTGCCACCCACTTAAGTAGCCCCTTTTCCTTGTCCCAGGCCTACCATTGCTAGGCCTGTGTGTGCAGTTTCACTGCCACCTCGACTTGGCATTTAAAAGTACTTGCCAAGCCTAGAACTCCCCTTTTTCTGCATATAAGTCACCCTTAATGTGTGCCCTGGGTATCCCCTAGAGCAGGGTGCTGTGTAGGTAAAAGACAGGACATGTACCTGTGTAGTTATATGTCCTGGTAGTGTAAAACTCCTAAATTCGTTTTTACACTACTGGGAGACCTGCTCCCTTCATAGGCTAACATTGGGGCTGCCCTCATACACTGTTGAAGTGGCAGCTGCTGATCTGAAAGGAGCAGGGAGGTCATATTTAGTATGTCCAGAATGGTAATACAAAGTCCTACTGACTGGTGAAGTCGGATTTAATATTACTATTCTAGAAATGCCACTTTTAGAAAGTGAGCATTTCTTTGCACTTAAATCCTTCTGTGCCTTACAATCCACGTCTGGCTAGGTTTAGTTGACAGCTCCTTGTGCATTCACTCAGACACACCCCAAACACAGGGTACTCAGCCTCACTTGCATACATCTGCATTTTGAATGGGTCTTCCTGGGCTGGGAGGGTGGAGGGCCTGCCCTCACACAAAGGACTGCCACACCCCCTACTGGGACCCTGGCAGACAGGATTGAACTGAAAGGGGACCTGGTGCACTTCTTAGCCACTCTTTGAAGTCTCCCCCACTTCAAAGGCACATTTGGGTATAAAACAGGGCCTCTGCCCTACCTCATCAGACACTTGCTGGAGAAGAAACCGGAACCAGAAACTACATCCTGCCAAGAAGAACTGCCTGGCTGCTCAAAGGACTCACCTGTCTGCTTTCTACAAAGGACTGCTGTCTTGCTGTTGCCCTGCTGCCTTGCTGAACTCTTGTCTGGCTGTGAAAGTGCTCTCCAAGGGCTTGGATAGAGCTTGCCTCCTGTTCCTTGAAGTCTCAGGACCAAAAAGACTTCTTCCTTTCACTTGGACGCTCCGTGCGCCGAAACTTTCGACGCACAGCTTGTTTCGCGGCGAGAAAAACGCCGCACACCGACGCTGATCGACGCGACGCCCTCGGGACGATCGAGACTTCGACGCACAACCTCGCAAGGACAAAGCCGCTCGACTTTCCAGGAGAAATCGACGCGACGCCCACCGTGAGTGCGAAACTTTGACGCACGGCCTCGCAAGGACAACGCCGCCCGACTTCCAAGGAGAAATCGACGCAACGCCTGCCGTGAGACCAAACTTTCGACGCACGGCCTCGCAAGGACAACGCCGCCCGACTTCCAAGGAGAAATCGACGCGACGCCTACCGTGAGATCGAAACTTCGACGCGCAGCCCCGCAGAACGACGCGCAGCCGGAAAACAAGCAGGAGAATCCACGCACAGACCCGGGACATCTGGTAATCCCCGCGATCCACAAAAAGAGACTGTCTGCGCGCCGGAAAACGACGCCCGACTTCCCCGCGTGGAAAAGACCGACGCAAGTCTGTGTGTGCTGAGGAGAAATCGACGCACACACCCCTTTTTCCACGCATCTCTTCTCCTGTGGCCCTCTGAGGAGATTTTCCACCAGAAACCAGGTACTTTGTGCTTGAAAGACACTGTATTGCATTCTAAAGGACTTAAGACACTCTATATCACTTCCCTGTGATATTTCTACAATTTTCCATTGCAACTTTATTCTTTTTGACCTACAATTATCCTGATAAATATTATATATTTTTTTAAACACTGTGTGGTGTATTTTTGTGGTGCTATATGGTGGTATTGTATGATTTATTGCACAAATACTTTACACATTGCCTTCTAAGTTAAGCCTGACTGCTCGTGCCAAGCTACCAGAGGGTGGGCACAGGATAATCTTGGATAGTGTGTGACTTACCCTGACTAGAGTGAGGGCTTTTGCTTGGACAGGAGGTAACCTGACTGCCAACCAAAAACCCCATTTCTAACATTGGTGATCAGCGGTGAGGATAGGACTTGTATTTGTGCAGTGACATACAGTAGCTAAGTATTTCACTACATACCCACAGTTGAAGGTCAACTTGGTTTTTATCTCTTTTTGAAAATCCGTTTTTTCCTGACAATTTTCAAAAACTAAATCCTCACTCAACATGTCTCTGACTGGGTCTCAGACAGGGGACTTTGACCTAGTCCAGTTGGATACATACACGGTCAAACAACTAAGAGGATTCTGCAGGGCATTAAGGGTACCCACCCAAGGGGCCTCCAGAAAGGAGGACTTTCAAGTGGCGCTGAGGGCCTGGGCAGAAGCCCATTTAGAGGATGATGAGGAAGAGGAGCCAGAAAATGGCCCCTCAGAAGGATTTCCACTATCTATGGATGGTGTTACCACTGCAATTGTGCACCCTTCCAGACCAGGGAGCAGTGTCTCCATGCAAAGCCTGACCGCAGAGGAAAGGAGAGAAGAAAGGGAGTTCCAATTGCAAATGGCAAAACTGAAAATTGAGGCACAACAGGAGGAGAAGAGGGCAGAAAGAGAAGCCAAACAAGCTGAGGCTGAAAGAGCAGCCAAACAGATTGAAGCTGAAAGAACAGCCAAACAAGTGGAAGCTGAAAGAGCGTTGGCTAAAAAGAAACTATTGTTGGCTCATGAACTGAGTCTCAAGGAGCTGGAGATCAAGGCAAGACAGTCTGAATCCAGCAATAATGGTGGCAGCATACAGACAGGACCTGCTGGAGAAAAGAAGGTTCGTATACCCAAAAATGTGGTGCCCAGTTTTGTGGTGGGAGATGACATAGATAAATGGTTAGCTGCTTATGAAGTTGCACTAAGGGCTCATGAGGTTCCTGAAGGGCAATGGGGGGTAGCTATGTGGGGTTATGTGCCGCCATTGGGGAGGGACACACTTCTCACATTGGATCCACCGGATCAAAACACATACCCACTCCAGAAAGCCACTTTACTTGCCAAGTTTGGGCTGACCCCTGAGGGATACCGTCAGAGGTTCAGGGACAGCACCAAACAAACCACACAAACATGGGTAGATTTCTTTGATTTCTCTAGTAAGGCACTGAATGGATGGGTGCGGGGCAACAAAGTAGCAGATTATAAAGGTTTATATGACTTGATCCTGAGAGAGCATATGCTTAATGTTACTTATACCGATTTGCGCCAGCACCTAGTGGATAGTAAGCTGACTGATCCCAGGAAGCTTGCTGAGGAGGCGGACCTCTGGGTTAGCACCAGAGTGTCCAAAAAGGTACCTGGGGGGGACTCCCACAAAGGTGGTCAGGGTTCCCAACAGAAGAAAGAGGGGGGAGATAAACTTACAGATAAGGAACTCTCTAAAGGCCCCCAAAAGAATTCCCAGGGAGGGGGTGGCAACCCTTCCTTTTCCAAATTTTGGAAGAAACCAGGGACATTTGACAGGTCAGGAAAATCTAGCCCCAAATGCATGGAGTGTTACCAATATGGTCACTACAAAGGCGATCCACAGTGCCCCAAGAGGGCACCGTCCACTACCGGACAGGCGCCTGGGTTGACTAGTGTAGCACTCGGGGGGGAGATGGACCCCACTAGCTTTGGGGAGCAGGTAGAGATTTCCCTAGTGTCCCTGGGAGAAGGAGAAATGATGTCCAAGGTCCACATGCCTAAAAATACTTCCAAGTACCGGCAGTGGGTCCTCATTGATGGGCAGAAGGTGGAGGCTCTGCGTGACACAGGAGCCAGTATGACTACTATCAAGAGTCAGCTGGTGTCCACAGAGCAGATAATCCCGAATACATTCCACCAGGTCATAGTCGCTGACAACCGCGAGAGTCACCTACCGGTGGCTCGGGTTCCCTTTGAGTGGGGGGGGGTCTCTGGTACTCTGAAAGTAGCTGTGAGTCCTGCCATGCCTGTAGATTGTCTGTTAGGCAATGATCTAGAGCATACTGCTTGGAAAGAAGTAGAGCTCAGATCTCACCTGGAGATGTTAGGGTTACCTGAGTGGGTCTGCATGACCACCCGGTCCATGGCTGACCGAGAGGGAAGTCAAGGGCATCTGGAGCCTGGAACGATGGCCCAGGGAGCTGCCAAGAGGAGGGACGAGGGGCGCGGGAAACCGGCCCCAGAAGTTCCCACAGTGGCTGACGGGGCTCCTGAGGAGGAGACTCCCGAGCCAACTGGGGAAGACATTGCCACCCTAGGTGACTTACCGGAGCTTGCTGGCTGGCAAGTTGAGGGTGGACCCACCAGGGAGGAATTCTGCCAGGCGCAGAAAGAGTGTCCCACTCTAGAAGGGTTGAGGAAACAAGCCTTAAACCAGGCAGCAGGTGACGCCTCTGGCAATCACCACCTATATTGGGAGAATGATCTCCTCTACAGTGAGCCTAGGGTTCCGGTCTTTGGGGCAGCACGTGTGCTGGTGGTCCCCCAATGTTACCGAGCCTTCCTACTGGGTCTGGCTCACGACATTCCCCTGGCAGGACATTTGGGACAAGACAAGACCTTCAACAGGCTTGTCAACCACTTTCACTGGCCCAAAATGAGGACACACTCAGACAAGTTCTGCAGGGCTTGTCCTACCTGCCAGGCTAGTGGTAAAGCAGGAAAGAGGGTTAAAACCCCCCTGATTCCACTTCCTGTCGTTGGCACCCCCTTTGAAAGGGTGGGCGTCGACATTGTTGGCCCCTTGGACCCCAAAACTGCCTTAGGCAACAGGTTTATCCTGGTTTTGGTGGACCATGCCACCCGGTACCCAGAGGCAATCCCTCTGAGGACCGTAACTGCATCGGTGGTAGCCAGAACCCTGATGGGGATATTTACCCGTGTGGGATTCCCCAAGGAGATAGTGTCTGACAGAGGCACTAACTTCATGTCCGCGTACATGAAGCATCTGTGGGATGCGTGTGGTGTAACCTACAAGTTCACCACACCCTATCACCCCCAGTCTAATGGGCTTGTGGAGAGATTCAACAAGACCCTGAAAGGCATGATTGGTGGCCTCCCTGAGGCCATGAGGCGTAAATGGGACGTCCTCTTACCATGCCTTCTCTTTGCTTACAGAGAGGTCCCCCAGAGGGGGGTAGGGTTCAGTCCCTTTGAGCTTCTCTATGGGTACCCCGTCAGGGGACCCTTAAGCATTGTCAAGGAGGGATTGGAGAACTCTCCAAAGACACCCCCTCAGGACGTGGTCAGCTACATGTTGGCCCTCCGCAATCAGATGACCCGCTTCTGGAAAGAGGCCCAAAGTAACCTGGAGGCCAGTCAAGAGGTGATGAAACAATGGTATGACCAGAAGGCCACTCTGGTAGAGTTTCAACCTGGAGACAAAGTGTGGGTAATGGAGCCAGTAGAGCCCAGAGCTCTCCAGGACCGCTGGTCTGGCCCATTTGAAATAAAGGAGCGGAAAGGGGAGGCCACTTACCTAGTGGACCTCCAAACCCCTAGGAACCCCCTAAGGGTGCTCCACGTGAACCGACTAAAAGCTCATTTTGAGAGGTCGGAGATCAACATGCTTCTGGTCACAGATGAAGGAATGGAAGAGGAGAGTGAACCTCTCCCTGACCTCCTCTCTGCCCAAGAAGGTGATGGGTCCGTAAGCGGGGTCATTCTGTCTGACTCCCTGACTCTAAACCAGAAAGGAGACTGCTATGAGCTGTTAGAGCAGTTCTCCCCCCTCTTCTCCCTTACTCCGGGACTGACCCACCTCTGTGTTCATGATATTGACACCGGTGACAGTCTCCCTGTGAAAAACAAAATTTACAGGTTGTCAGATAAGGTGAAGGCCAGCATCAAGGAGGAGGTCTCCAAGATGTTGACGCTAGGGGTTATTGAGAAGTCCAGTAGTCCCTGGGCCAGCCCAGTGGTGTTGGTCCCCAAGGCTACTGCCCCAGGCGCGAAGCCAGAACTCCGGTTCTGCGTGGACTACCGGGGTCTCAACTCAGTCACACGGACTGATGCTCACCCCATCCCCCGAGCTGATGAGCTCGTGGACAGGCTAGGCGCTGCCAAGTTCCTGAGTACGTTTGATCTTACTTCAGGGTACTGGCAGATCGCCCTGACTGAGGGGGCTAAGGAAAGGTCCGCCTTTTCCACCCCTGACGGCCATTACCAGTTCCGGGTGATGCCGTTTAGATTGAAAAATGCCCCCGCTACCTTCCAACGGTTGGTTAACGGGGTCCTGGCTGGCAAGGATGCCTTCTGTGCAGCCTACCTGGATGACATAGCTGTCTACAGTTCCAGCTGGGAGGAACACCTGCTCCACCTCAAGGAGGTGCTTCAGGCCCTGCAACAGGCAGGCCTGACCATCAAGGCTAGTAAGTGCCAGATTGGGCAGGGTTCCGTGGTGTACTTGGGACACCTAGTAGGTGGTGGCAAGGTGCAGCCACTCCAGGCCAAGATCGAAACTATCAAGGCCTGGCAACCACCTCGAACCCAGACTGAGGTGAGGGCCTTTTTAGGCCTCACCGGCTACTACCGCAGGTTTGTCAAGGGCTATGGTACCATTGTGTCCCCCTTGACACAACTCACGTCCAAGAAGCAACCTAGGTTGGTGAATTGGACAGAGGCTTGTCAGAAAGCCTTTGACGCCCTAAAGGAAGCCATGTGCACGGCCCCCGTGCTCAAGGCCCCTGACTACTCCCAGGAATTTATCGTGCAGACAGACGCTTCAGAGCATGGCATAGGGGCAGTCCTAGCACAGCTAAATGAGGAGGGCCAAGATCAACCGGTAGTCTTTATTAGCAGAAGGCTATTACCACGGGAACAGAGGTGGAGTGCTATTGAAAGAGAAGCTTTTGCTGTGGTCTGGGCACTGAAGAAGCTGAGGCCCTACCTGTTTGGGACTCACTTCCTAGTTCAGACAGACCACAGGCCCCTCAGATGGCTCATGCAGATGAGGGGTGAGAATCCAAAACTTCTGAGGTGGTCCATTTCCCTACAGGGGATGGACTTTACGGTGGAACATCGCCCAGGGGTTGACCACGCCAATGCTGATGGTCTCTCCAGGTACTTCCGCCTTAGCGATGAGAGCTCCCAGGAGGTCGGGTAGCTCTCCCCACTTTCAGCTGGGGGGGACACATGTTAGACCTGACAGCCTTAGGGTAGTCACCCCTAACTTTTTGCCTGCCTCCCTCCTCGTTTTTGGATACTGTTTTTGCTGGTTTTTAGACCCTGCGCACTTTACCACTGCTAACCAGTGATAAAGTGTATATGCTCTCTCTCTGTAAACATGGTAACTTTGGATCATACCTGATTGAACTATTTAATCTACTTATAAGTCCCCAGTCATGTGCACTCCAGGTGCCTAGGGCATATAGATTAAATGCTACTAGTGGTCCCGCAGCACGGATTGTGCCACCCACTTAAGTAGCCCCTTTTCCTTGTCCCAGGCCTACCATTGCTAGGCCTGTGTGTGCAGTTTCACTGCCACCTCGACTTGGCATTTAAAAGTACTTGCCAAGCCTAGAACTCCCCTTTTTCTGCATATAAGTCACCCTTAATGTGTGCCCTGGGTATCCCCTAGAGCAGGGTGCTGTGTAGGTAAAAGACAGGACATGTACCTGTGTAGTTATATGTCCTGGTAGTGTAAAACTCCTAAATTCGTTTTTACACTACTGGGAGACCTGCTCCCTTCATAGGCTAACATTGGGGCTGCCCTCATACACTGTTGAAGTGGCAGCTGCTGATCTGAAAGGAGCAGGGAGGTCATATTTAGTATGGCCAGAATGGTAATACAAAGTCCTACTGACTGGTGAAGTCGGATTTAATATTACTATTCTAGAAATGCCACTTTTAGAAAGTGAGCATTTCTTTGCACTTAAATCCTTCTGTGCCTTACAATCCACGTCTGGCTAGGTTTAGTTGACAGCTCCTTGTGCATTCACTCAGACACACCCCAAACACAGGGTACTCAGCCTCACTTGCATACATCTGCATTTTGAATGGGTCTTCCTGGGCTGGGAGGGTGGAGGGCCTGCCCTCACACAAAGGACTGCCACACCCCCTACTGGGACCCTGGCAGACAGGATTGAACTGAAAGGGGACCTGGTGCACTTCTTAGCCACTCTTTGAAGTCTCCCCCACTTCAAAGGCACATTTGGGTATAAAACAGGGCCTCTGCCCTACCTCATCAGACACTTGCTGGAGAAGAAACCGGAACCAGAAACTACATCCTGCCAAGAAGAACTGCCTGGCTGCTCAAAGGACTCACCTGTCTGCTTTCTACAAAGGACTGCTGTCTTGCTGTTGCCCTGCTGCCTTGCTGAACTCTTGTCTGGCTGTGAAAGTGCTCTCCAAGGGCTTGGATAGAGCTTGCCTCCTGTTCCTTGAAGTCTCAGGACCAAAAAGACTTCTTCCTTTCACTTGGACGCTCCGTGCGCCGAAACTTTCGACGCACAGCTTTTTTCGCGGCGAGAAAAACGCCGCACACCGACGCTGATCGACGCGACGCCCTCGGGACGATCAAGACTTCGACGCACAACCTCGCAAGGACAAAGCCGCTCGACTTTCCAGGAGAAATCGACGCGACGCCCACCGTGAGTGCGAAACTTTGACGCACGGCCTCGCAAGGACAACGCCGCCCGACTTCCAAGGAGAAATCGACGCGACGCCTGCCGTGAGACCAAACTTTCGACGCACGGCCTCGCAAGGACAACGCCGCCCGACTTCCAAGGAGAAATCGACGCGACGCCTACCGTGAGATCGAAACTTCGACGCGCAGCCCCGCAGAACGACGCGCAGCCGGAAAACAAGCAGGAGAATCCACGCACAGACCCGGGACATCTGGTAATCCCCGCGATCCACAAAAAGAGACTGTCTGCGCGCCGGAAAACGACGCCCGACTTCCCCGCGTGGAAAAGACCGACGCAAGTCTGTGTGTGCTGAGGAGAAATCGACGCACACACCCCTTTTTCCACGCATCTCTTCTCCTGTGGCCCTCTGAGGAGATTTTCCACCAGAAACCAGGTACTTTGTGCTTGAAAGACACTGTATTGCATTCTAAAGGACTTAAGACACTCTATATCACTTCCCTGTGATATTTCTACAATTTTCCATTGCAACTTTATTCTTTTTGACCTACAATTATCCTGATAAATATTATATATTTTTTTAAACACTGTGTGGTGTATTTTTGTGGTGCTATATGGTGGTATTGTATGATTTATTGCACAAATACTTTACACATTGCCTTCTAAGTTAAGCCTGACTGCTCGTGCCAAGCTACCAGAGGGTGGGCACAGGATAATCTTGGATAGTGTGTGACTTACCCTGACTAGAGTGAGGGCTTTTGCTTGGACAGGAGGTAACCTGACTGCCAACCAAAAACCCCATTTCTAACACAAACCATAACAAACATAGACATAACTTCAAAGACCAAAATAAAGCCTCAAATGGCCAGGCAGAATCCCCATGTGTCATAGCAAAACCAGTAGATGGGAGGCAAAGCCGAACATGCCTGTGCTGACTCATAATAACATAACCATTAATCAAAGGCTGACCCTCTTTGGTACATATATTTAATCTCTGTGCACATAACCCCTTCTCGTTTTGGGCTTTTAACCATTCTTACCTGTGTGCAAATAGCCTTATAACATGTATGGAACAATTTTTCTCTGACCAATTTGCACCTCCCACTCCAGAATGTACCCCTCATCTGTTTGCATACAAGGACCCCGACCAGGAGCAGCTAGCTCCCGCTCACATGCAGGCACACAGGGCCCCAGTCACAGTAAGGAACCTAATGTTCATTAATAGGTAAGTACGAAGCATCCTCTAATCTATGCCCTGCAATCCTTCCTCAACTTTGGGCTTTCACCCTCACATTTCACACCAGTTCTGTATGGCCCCTAGACTGCAGCTTGTGGACGTAAGCTGGAAGGCCACCAGAAAAAATGACCTTGTTTTTGTGTCTCACTATGAATGGTATATATGTCAAACAATGAGGGTGTAAGTGAGTGTGTTTTTTAATGTGTGCTTTGCTGCATGTTTAAAGAATGTGTGTTGGTTGCGCCTATGTTAGAATATATTTGTGTGTGTATGTGGTTAAAGAATGTGTGGCAGGTCGTGTGTGTCAAGAATGTGTGTATGCTGTGACCATGTTAGATATGAGTGCCTGACATATTCACATTCATTCACATATTCATAATGCATACAACCTGGCACACATTCCTAATACAAACATGCACACAGAAACATTATAACATATGTACAACCGACACATTAATTAAAAATGCAGCAACACACACATTTAAAAAACACTCTAATACACACTCACAGTTTGACAGCTATACCATCCTGAATGAGACACCCAAACAAGGCCCCTTTCTCATTAGGGGTCACAAGCAGGCTGCCAGTCTAAGAGTCGCAGCTGCGACCCCTGGCCACCCCTAAGTGTCATCCATGAGTAACACCCCCAGTATAGTGCATTGACGCGATCCATTGGAAGGGGGAATAACTGTGATACAGATTACCATGTAGAGTTCCAGATAGTATTCCCTATTTCAAGAATTTATCACTCCCATTTACCATCTGCTCTAAGGAGGGGCTTCCCTGTGAGGGGGGAGAACGATGGGGGATTGAGAGAGCAGGAGAGGGAAGGGGAAAGTGATTTGGAAAAGGGGAAATGGGAAGAGAGGAGGCAGAGGCCTTGTTGCTGTTTCAGTGACAACGGTAAAGTGACTTTCTCAGGATAACACTGTTGAGCCAAGTAAGAAACGCTGAGATTTCAGCCTAAGTTTCCTGGTCTCACTTTTTATAACGTAGTCACTGGAGCATTTCAACTGAGATGCGTCACTGCTGCCCACAAACCTCCGACACGCCAAAGGCGCCATAATTGGGACTCGCGCTTCTGCTGCGCGCATCACTCTGCACTTAGATACGGGGGTGGAAGGCTGGGCTGAACCACACCTCCCAGCTCAACCAGAGGGAGGAGGCAGCCCACAACGCTCTGACGTGCGAATGGCTCCATAATTAGGACTTGCGCTTCCCGGGCGAAGACCGGGCCCGTCTGCGCCCATCAACGGTCGATAGAGGCTGAGCTGGGCCCACCCTCTTGGTTTTTTTTAAGCTTTTTCCTTATGTTTTATACTTATACATATGCATTGACCTTTTAAACTTTTCTATTATTTAGCAAATAGTGTGACAGGGTCTGAAATGCAATTAGGCCAGAATTAACACCATAGTCTCAGGATTTTGGGAACAAAGCCACAGATAGCATACAACTACTTAGGGAGGTGGCAAATCTATAACCATATCATGGGGAAGAGAAAGGTTGGGGGGCAAAAGGTAGACACGAACCCGGTCGCACAACAATTGACTCCTTCCTAGTTAGAGCGGTAGGGGTCATCTCAAAAGAAATTGACCTTGTGGAAATACGCTTATCCCTGGGGACAGTAGGATTGGGAGATGCGATAGGGGGAACTCTAGCACCACATTAATATACACCAGTTATCCACCCCTCAGCTGACACAGTGGCTGTGATGAATGAAGATTATCTGATAGTGCCAATACCCCCCACAAGTAATAACCCTACATCTCCAAATCAGCCACCCATTATAAAAAGAAATAAACAATGCAGAAGGGGGGCTGATAGCCACCTGGGCCCTATCATGGACGAAAATATGGTACCTACTGACTGGAAAGATTTCACACTCCTCCTTGATAATCTGCTTAAACCTATCGTTACCAAACGGGATAAATTGTAGGAGGAGGTGGGAAACATTCTGGAGATCTGCCAGACACCACCGCCAACACTGATCCCTAACCATAAGAACCCTGTGGTACAGAATACTATTCCTGGTGTACCAGGCCACTCTTTTGTTTTACAGGGCACAGATACATTAGATTTGCAAGGAACTGTAACGCACACTAACCTTGGGGCCCCTATACAAGGGCAAGTAAGGGAAGCCCCAAATACAGCTCATCTTTGGCAACCAAGGGTGACCCAAAACACTGATCATCCTAGTGCGTGGAATATAGCCTTTAAGTACAGACCACATGGTTCCGCTCCAGATGACCACCAATTGATACCAAAACATGCAGCTTCAGGATACCTTTCCAAAAACCCACTGAAAAATAGCTCCGCTCTCCTACATACAAGAGAAGAACTGTCTACTGTTAATTTACCCCCTGAGTCATGTCCCTATGTAATTATCATGACCAAAGTCCCCCCTCTATGGGCTGACCAGACCGAGCAACAGGGTGACCTGAAGAACAAGGTTATGCATTGATTAGCGCAGAACAATCTTTTCTCAATGAATGATGTCCACCAGATAATCCTAACCCGGAGAGTAGGATGGGTGGGCCCTCTAGGGAAAGATCAAGGAGGGGATTGTGCAATTATTAATTTCAGAAACCCCTGGATGGTTAGGGACATCCTGTGCAGGGCCTCTTCTCCCCAGAACTGTTCCCGCTAGGTGTATTTTATAGATATTTGCAACCGGGCCAGTCAGGACATAGATCCGTGCCCTGTATGCCTACAGGGTCTATATTGACATACCCAGGCCCCAATCTCACAAGTAATGCACACTCTACCACCCCGTTACTACTAAGCAATACATTTCAGATATTAAGTTCATTGTCACATAATGACTGACTGGTAAGTGAGGGGTCTGTAGTCTGTGAGAGGACAAGGCTAAGGGTAAAGGAAAGAACCAACCATAAGAAGGATCCGAGCCCTAACAGGCTACTGTTAGTCATGCAGGACAAGGATGAGATGGACATTAGGGATATAGGTGGTCATTACAACCCTGGCGGACGGTGTTAAAGCGGCGGTAAGACTGCCAACAGGCCGGCGGTAAAAAAATTGGAATTACGACCGTGGCGGAAACCGCCAACAAAGACAGCCACTTTAACACTCCGACTGCCACGGCGGTACACACAAACCGCCAACAGACAGGCGGAAGTCAATGTACCTCCCACAGTATCACAATCTACCAATCCGCCACCTTTTCCGGGGCGGATTCACCGCGGACAAAAACACGGCGGAAACAGGACTTCAAAGGGAAAACACTCACCTCTACACACCCCACGAGGAATCCGGACGCCATGGAACCAGAGCTGCACATATTTCCAGCCCTCATCTTCTTGCTCCTCTACCAGGAGCATGAACGCTGGCGGCGAAGACAACGGTGAGTACTGCACCTACGACACAGGGGAGGGGGAGGGAAAAAACAGGGACACAAACGCAACACGCAACACCCCCACACTCACCCACGACAACACACACACAAATACATATTTATACATTATAGTTACACACCAAACCCCCCCGGAAGAATGCAAAGACAAAAGGAAATGAGTGTAATCATTGTAACATATTAAAATGAAGTACGCAAAAATATATATATACACCATAAACAAAATATACACCAATCTTAGTAGTCCAGGTAGTGCTCCAATTAAGTCCCTGGAACACTGGGCCCACACGGTATGGGCGAGGCCCACACAAGATCCCCGACCATGACGGAGAGAACACTGCAGGGGCATCAGAGAGCAAGAAAACAGGCACCTCAGGGGGAAGGGTGAAGTACTGGGTTTTTCAGAACCCAGTGGTGCCAGGGAACACACCCTAAGACTTCGAGTCCTTCCTGTTTCAGACTACAGAAACACAGAGTCTTCTTGGTGAAGTCAAAGATCTTGTTTATTGGCTGCAGCCAGTAACAGGTATCCTAGAAGTACAACACAGTGTATATTCTAAGGAGACTGCTCCTCTTGCAAAGCTAACCTTCTCTTTTATACAAAATATTATGCTTTGGGCAAACATTCCTTATTTTACAGTTGACCATTCACATATTTTCACTGCAAAGAAATAGCAGGGTTATGATGACAAGCCCATATTTCAGTTTGTCCAGCCCTCAATCAATTACCCGGCAAGGCTCAGTACTTTCATCAGATACCAACGGACCCCCAATATAAACAGGCACCTCCTCCTTGTAAAGCAAGTCATAAAGAAAGAAACAGGGACAGGTGCGTGTAAGATTAGGCATGGTTTGTGTGTGATGAAAGGTTTTATGATGTGTTGACACTTGATACTAATCTCATTCGGCCACTGGGAAAGAAACTGGCCAAACAGGTTTGGCTTCAGGTAGTGGAGTCAGCTTGCCCAGGTCACAGAGGAGTCAGCAAAGATGTACGTGTCCTTCAGACTCGTTTTCAGCATTAGACATTAGCCTATGTGAGGGCAATCACAAAATGGCTGTCGTTTAAATGGAACACGAGGGTTCAGGACGGAAACTCTGATATTCGGGTGATTTTGTTACCCGAATATGAATACAATGCTTGTGCATACTATTCTAATCATTCTCGGTCTGCTGATACCAAAATCGTTGTGATACGACGATGTTTATAACAAGGGTCCAGAATTTTCAGTACCACAGACCCTCCTTTTGCACTTACATAGGCAATAACCTATACTCACGCTAATCTGAGTCCAGGTCTATATTCATAAAGTCGTTGAGATGTTGCTGTAGCATCATCCTATTACCTAGCTCATCCCTTGATACAGGTTTCCTTACACACGATGTAGCACAGAGGCCACATA
Organism: Pleurodeles waltl; assembly: GCF_031143425.1. Lineage (NCBI taxonomy): Eukaryota > Metazoa > Chordata > Amphibia > Caudata > Salamandridae > Pleurodeles > Pleurodeles waltl. The sequence goes on from NC_090448.1 coordinate 1,132,740,665, forward strand.
TTGCAGGAGCACACTGTACACACAGACAGAACAGGAAAAGAATGGCTAAGATCATCCAAATGACTACCAGAGTCTTCCATCCCCAGGCGGATATCAGCTCCCAGAACCACCCCATCAATGACCAATCTCCTTTATCCACGTGTATAGATTCGGAGATCTTATGCAGTTTGGAAATGGCCTGGTAGACTGTCAGAGCGTTATCTGGGATGAAAACACAGCAACTTGATTGGATCACTTTACATACCCCACCTCGTTCTGCAAGTATGACGTCTAATGCGACCCTGTTCTGAAGAGTCATAAGGCGATCCGACTGGAGCTCAGCAGTCAAATTACCAAGGGCACCGGCGGTTTCAACTACCGTGGATTCAACCACCTTTGTCAATTGCCTTATGTTCCTGCTGTTAACCATAGGACCCCAAAACGGCAGAAAACCCTTTACGAAATCTCCAAATTCTTGTCCTGTAGTGGGTTCTTTACTTATGACACCTCTAACTATCCTTGTCTTATGGTAATCTGCCGCAGCCGTGTAGGTGGGAGGTAACAGGAACGAAACAAAACATATGCCTGAGAAGTCAGGGGGCAACCATGTATAGGCTCTATTATGGCAGATGAAATAGGTACCCTTAGCTGCTAAGAACGAAGGAGAAGACTGAGACGCAAAAACATATGTTTCAGTGCAGATACTTTTCCCTAACTGAGCTCTGGGATTCTTGCCATTACCTTGCAGACATAGGTGACCCTGATGGGGTACAATCCAAATCGGGGAGGATCTCTTTGCTCGCTGGTTCCCACTCAGAGTAACTCCATATCCTGTTATGTTCCATCCAATATATGCTAGTGTCTCATCTCTCGGGATAGTCTCATAGGAAATATCTTCCCTAATCATATCTACTATACCCTTAGCTAGAGCACTATTCTTAGGATTATCTTTCACAGAACGTAGGGGGTTGGCTTCATATGCGTATATGAACACCGTTCTATATGCCCATACAGAACCATTATGGCTGAAAGGCAGGACCAGATAAGGGATACCTTTATCAGTAGTATGAGGCATAAGACCACACACCCAACAGTTAGTTGTGTTCACTACTAATTGGTGTTGGTGTAGAAGCTGAATGAATGAATTGTTGACAAATTCTAATCTTCTGGCAGACTCGTGTTCAGGCAGGGGGTGAAAAGAATGCGAGGAAACAGTAGAAGGAGGTATGGGCTGTGGAATGGGTGCAAATGTCACTTGAAAAGAGAATAAAGCATATCCTATTAAAAACGTCATTACACTAAGCAACATGAAAATACATAATATCAAAAATCGTTTCTTTGTCATTATTATACACATTCTGGCTTTAAAGTCCATCTGTCTGGCAGGTCTCTCATTCTTGAAAAACTCCATCCTCTCTAATTGCTGCTCGTGGTGGTAGGGTGTTCTATGCTAGGGAATGCTTCTGTCAGTCCAGGGCAACTCCCTTAGACCGACCAGAACTGTCGACCTAACGTCTTCAGCTGCACTCCAAAGACTTGGGCAACCACGACCCTACAGCTGAACCCAGATGGCGGTTCGAAAAGAAAAAAAACAAAAATAAGAAAGTTTCTCAGATGAGAGAGCCGCACTTTAAAAAAAAATAGCAAAGGAACGGGAATAAAATTATTTGTCCTTAGTTCTTGGTCTCAAATTATAACGGCTTTTTCCAGGTACTGTCTGGTTCTGGAACAAGAGTTCAGGCTCTGTAGTGTTCAATCGAATTGACGGTAGCACAGCTTCTTGCAAATTATTGTCACTTTCTCATTCAGAAATTGTTCCTTTTACACGTGCATCGCTAAATGGCAAAAAACGAGGCACAGTCTCATTCTCAGAGTCAGCGATCCCCTCCTGGTCCCACCGGTCGTACGGTAGAGGAAAAGGGAACCTCTTGCAGTGTACGCCGTGGATCCAGTTCTTTTTCCCTTCCACTCGAACAGCTGATCTTGTTGAGAGAAGGACGAGGTAGGGGCCGGTCCAACGGGGCTGGTCATTCTTTGTCCACTGGAAGTTCTTGACCAGCACCCATGATCCAGGATCGATAAGATGTCCTGGAGCTTCAGAGACCTGAGGCAGAGTATCGTGAACCTGTTGGTGTAGAACACGCAATTTAGTAGTCAATTCATACAAATAATCAAGCAGTACAGGGTGTTTGATCTCACTGAATTTTGTTGGTCTTGGCACTCCCCATATGTTGGCCGGGCGGCCGAACACAATTTCATAGGGACTAAGTCCCACTCGTGAATGCACAGTCATTCTTGTTGATAGGAGTGCTAGAGGCAGAGCGTCAGGCCATTTAAGACCAGAGCTCGCTTGTATCTTTGCCAACTTCAGTTTTAGCGTGCCATTATAGCACTCTACTAGTCCAGCTGATTGGGGGTGATTTGCAGCGTGGAATTTTTGCTGGATACCTAGCCCCTCACATACTTTTTTCATCACTCGACCCACAAATTCACTCCCATTATCACTCCAGACCATTCTCGGCATTCCAAACCTAGGGAAGAATTCTTTGGCAAGGGCTTTAGCTGTGGATAAGGCAGTGTTGTCTTTTAAGGGATATGCTTCTACCCATCTTGAAAAAGCACAAACAACAACGAGTACGTATTTCAGATTGTTGCACCTTTCCATGTGGATGAAATCTAGCTGCAAAACCTCGAACGGATACGTTGGAGGCGCAAAATGACCAGCTGGAGTTGGGGTTCCCCTACCAGGATTGTATTTCAGACACACCATGCAATTTTTGACCACATTCTCTGCACATTTAGGAATTCCAGCATTTTGCCATACTGGAGCCAACAACTTACAAATCCCTTTCACACTGATATGGGCCATTCCATGAGCCATTGTCACCACTGCAAGCACATACGCATCGGGTAACAACCATCGCTGATGTTCTGACAAGTCAACCCAACAACCATTTTCATCCAATTTACCCGTACTTTCTTTCCACACACTCAACTCTTTCTCTGAAGCTTCAGCTTGAAGAGACTTCACACCCTCTATCGTATCTTCACATATTCCAACGTCACCAACCCATCTTGCGGGGCCTGCAACATACATTCGATTCATCACATCTTTTGCTGTTTCTTTTGCGATTTCGTCAGCAAATGCATTGCCACGACCGACATCATCAGTAACCTTCTTGTGTGCACTTCATTTCACAATCGCAATTTGTAATGGCAAGGTCAGTGACTCAAGAAGCTCATTCACCAACTGACCATGCTGAATTTTAGCTCCATGCGAAGTCAGGAACCCACGTTCTTTCCACAATCGTCCAAAACTATGGGCCACACCAAACGCATACTGGCTGTCGGTATATATATTGTCACTTTCATTCCTTTCGATAACACACACGCTCTCGTAAGTGCAATCAGCTCTGCTGCTTGAGCTGAATTATGTGGTATACGTGCAGCCTCAACAATCGTATGCAAAGTTGTGACAGCATATGCTGCAGTCGTATCACCATTCGGAAGCTTGAAGCATGAACCATCCACCCATAAGTTACCATCACACTTTACAAGAGGAGTATCTTTAAGATCTACTCGCCCTTTCGTTTCTTCTTCTGTCCTAAGAAAACAATCATGTTGTTCAACATCATCTGTCTCTACTGAAATCGGCAATAACGTGGCTGGATTCAACGTATTGCACCTCTTTATGTGCACATGACTCGCTAACAGTGTCAACTCGTAACCTAACAATCGAGCACTAGTTAAATGCTGTGTCTTGGTCCTGTTTAACAACGTGTCCACTGCATGTGGAACCATCACAATCAACATATTATTCATCACTAACCCAGCAGACTGTCGAATAGAAACAGCTGCTGACGCTGTGGCTCTCAAGCAACTCGGCAATGCTTTAGCTACCGGATCCAAAGTCGACGAAAAATATGCGCATGGGCGCTGCTTGTCTCCAAAAGACTGTGTCAGCACTGACAATGCACAACCCTCTTTCTCATGGACATACAGTGTAAAGGGCTTACTGTAGTCGGGGGTACCCAACACAGCAGCCGAACACAATGCATTACGCAATTCGGAAAAACTTTTCTGACAATCTTCAGACCACGGAACGGGGTTCGGTGTATCTTTATAGGTCAATGCTACCAAAGGTTTGGCCAGCAAAGAAACATTCGGTATCCATTGTCTGCAGTATGATGTAATGCCCAAGAAAGCACGTACTTCTCTCTGTGTCCTTGGCACACTCAATCTTGCAATTGCCTGAATTCTTTCTGAGGTCAGTTTCCTTCCCTCCTTCGATAAGAGATGACCTAAGTAGGTCACTTCTTGTCGACAATATTGCAGTTTTGAAAGGGACACTTTGTGATGTAAATCAGACAAATGACGCAACAATGACAAGGTGGCTTCTTTACAAATCTCTTCAGTATCTGTAGCGACTAGCAAATCATCAACGTACTGAATAAGGGTAGCACTGTCAGGTAAAACGATTGCATCAAGCTGTGTTTTTAAAGCCTGACTATATATTGATGGACTTTCACAGTAGCCTTGTGGAGCGCGTTTGAAGCGGAAACTTCGGCCTCCTAAACTGAAGCCAAAAATATCCCTGCTCTCCTCTGCAATCGGGATGCTGAAGAAAGCATTCTTTAAGTCAATCACCGAGAACCAGGTGGCCGAAGCTGGAATCATAGTCAATAGGGCAGTGATATTAGGAACAACTGGAAACTGTGGCACAACTATTTTATTTACCTCTCTAAGATCAATCACAAGCCTGTAAACAGGTGGCTTAGAGGGTTCAGTACGTTTCAAAACAGGCAAAACAGGACTATTACAAACGTTGCCTCTTGTCTCTTCAATTACATCTTTTTCAATTAAATCATAAATGATCGCTAGCAATGCCTTTTCACCTTCACTAGAGATCTTGTATTGTTGAATGCGTGGTAATTTAACGTTGGCTTTCAATGTCACAACATAAGGCGGTATTTCCAAAAGACCCACGTCATTAGGAACAGTAGCCCAAATGGTATCAGGAAGAAACGACAATTCGGTCGGAAGTTTATCCTTCGACAAATACATTGGAGAGACCAATTTCCTACCCAGTGTAAGTTGTACTCCCGAAGGAGAACAATATAATGTCGCATACAATCTTTTCAACAAATCCAATCCTAACAAGTTTTCACCACAACCTGTTGTCAGAATAAGGGGTGCTTCCAATTCACAAGGTCCAACAGAAAGGGACATAGGACTAGAAATCGGGTTCCTAACCGGGGCGCCAGAAAAACCTACTGAAACATTCATCTCGCCAGACAAAGGTGCGCCAGGGAGTTTTGAGTGCATAATAGAACTCTTTGTAGCACCAGTATCCAACAGAAAAGGCTCCGACACACCTGATGTAATCACTTTAACATAAGGTCCATTCTGATCCACTGGAACTAAAAAAACTCCCTCTCTTCGTCTATGGCTGTCCTAGCAATTATTACCTTCCAGATTCTCATCTTCTGCATAGTAGTCGTCAGCATAGTACTGAGCCGTCCTACCAGACGCGTTATGTTGCTGGTCAAAACTATTCATTGAGTTTTGAGATGGAAAGGAACGCGTGTTCTTGGGGAAACTTCCACGTCCTCTACCTCTAGGAGCTTGTTGAACACCTTGACCTCTTCCGCCAGAAGCACCATTCATACGCTGTAACAAAATAGGACAACTATACTTGAAATGACCCTCTTCTTTATAATATGAACACTGATTGGGACCTATAGGAACACGTGGTTGAGAAAACTCAAACCTTTGCGAGTTTCTCTGGAACTGTTGAGGTTGCTGATAGTTACTCTGACCACCACATGGCGGATACGCCTGTTGTAAAAGAACCTTCGTCTTTAATTCTTTAGTTTTCTTGTCTGCTCTATTCTTCTCATCTTTATCCCTATTTTCGTAGTACTGTGCAGTAGCCAATATTTGTGCTGAAGAGGAAACGGCCCAAGAACTCTCTGAATCCTTCAATTTCTTACACAGCTCGGCAAGCAAATTGTGCACAAACTTGTCGACGAACAACCGTTGACCACCTTCTGTACTCATATCTTGACCACTGTGGTCGATAAACGTTTCCTCAAACCTGGTGAAGAAATCAGACACTGTTTCATCTTTCTTCTGCTTACACGCAGACAATTTATCCCAATTCACACGCATCGCAGGCATTAAAGTCTTCATGTAAGTAATGATCCTAGCAGGCAGTTCTGCTACCAAAGGCTCAGGCTTTTCACCACCAACTTGTCTATCATTTGCAGCACTAATATTAGCCCATGAGTCACCTAACTCTTGCGCATGATCTGTATGGCGAATCAATCCCCACAAAGGCTGTGGAACAACATTCCCAAATAACATGTCTATGTCGGCTAAATTCATAATGCACGAGTCTGCAGTCTGTGATAATTCCTTATAATACCCTGCAGGGTTTTTACGGGGATCAGGCAAAGTCTGCTTAAGGGCTAAAACTTCAGCTCGCTTCCACGGAACATGTACCCAAACACACTGAAAATGAGCTGGGACAGCATCAATTTGATTAGCAACATCAGCCGCAACGGCGTCCTTCCATACCGGAGGGACTTCTCTCATTGGGTACTGTCGCACCTTTTTTTTAACAGAGGAGTCATGTTCGAACAATGACTGAGAAGGATCCTTATTCCTAAAGGACAACAACGTCGCAACTGCTTTCTCAACATCGGGACCCACAATCGTGCCCTTTTCAAACTCAAACCGTACACGGCACAAATCAAGCGGATTTGTTTCCAAACCATTATCCTCCAATTCCTCACAAAGGAAAGCACACATTTTCTCAAAAACGTATCTTTGTTTCGGTGCTCCCCATTGACGGAAGACATCCATAACAGACTCTACATCGTATCTTAAAGGGTAAACAACCCATTTACGCGCCATACGGTCAAACATTTCTCTCTCTTGAGAATTAGGCAGTTGACTACGCAACTGTTTACGCTCCGAATCTGGGGTCACACCAGACGACCCAAAGAGAGGAAATATAAGGCTGGCAACAGTATCTGTCATTCTCTGTCGGACAGAAGGAGAAGTTGATGAAAGAACAGGAGGAAAAACAGAGGGAGGCAAGGCAGACGCAGAAGCAGACGCAGAGGCAGTATCAGGAAGAACACCAGAAGAGGCAGTCGATGTAGTACATAAAGTCGCAGGAGGTACAGATGGAGCAGGTAGCGAAGTCGTCGGCCCTTGAAGGGGCTGCGCCATAATAATAGGAGCCAACTGAAGAGGAGCTGACGGCTGTGGAAGAACCTGAGGCATAATAACCGGAGGTTGCACAGCTAAAGGTTGCGGAGGTGCTGTAGCATTCTGCGCATAAGGGGGTGGCGAACTCAACAAGTGTGACATTAAAGGATCTTTCTCAAGTTCTTTTGCTGCATCTTGCTGAAGAAGCGGAAAAACTGGATAACATTTATCGGTCACTGTGAGAAACGGGGGCTGATTGCAGAGGCCCCCTAACTTTTTGCCCCCATTTTCCACTTTATGCTGGTGTTTTCCTGACTCTGATGGTGCCCTGGGTACTGCTAACCAGTCCCAGGGCCTGTGCTCTGTGTAAAATGGATATGCAAATTAGGCTAATTATAATTGGCTAAGTTAACCTACCTATAAGTCCCTAGTATATGGTAGGGCATGTAGGTTTAGGGACCACAGCATAGGTGGTGCACACCTAGGTGCATTGCTGAGGTGCCCAGTGTCATTTTAAAAGCAAGCCTGCCTTGCTGGCTGCTTTTAAATTAAAGTTATATGCAAATTCGACTTTGGAATTAAAGGTACTTCCAAAGTCTTAAACTACCTTATTTTTACATATAAGTCACCCCTAAGGTGTGCCCTATGTGCCCCTAGGGCTGGGTGCCATGTAACTATAAGCAGGGACTTTATAAAAATAGATTTATAAGCCCTGGTGAGGTAAAAACAGCCAAATTCGTTTTTCCCTCATTGAAGTAAATGGCCTTCATAGGCTAGAATGGGCAGACTTTATTTTAAATTTTAAAGTCTCCTTAAATGTTACATACCAAGAATTTGGTATCAAATTGATTGTTATAATAAATCCCACAACTTCCAGTTGTTGGATTTAATATAACTAGTGCAGGTAAAAAGTTTAGACTTTACCTAAAAAGTTGCCAATTTCAGCTCTGCATTGTTTTTGCTGCTGTGCTCTGATTGGCCAGCCTGCAGCAGCTTCTGCCAGGCTACTTTAATGAGGTGTGAAGTGGCCTGACTTCACACAAAGGAATGTGCTTGGGGGAGAGAATCTCCCCTCAGCAGATGGGGAAGCAGGAAGGGGGAGGGCTGCCAAACTGGTCTTCAAAGGCAGAGAAGGACATCTGGAGCACCCAGCAACACCCCCACATCCTGCAACCCCAGACAATTAGGTGCCCCCTTGATTAGATTAGGAGAGGGCAGGAGAGGGGTGTGTTTATGATTTTTAGCCACACCAGTGGGTGGGCTCAGCCAGATCTCTCCTCCAAAAATCAGATTCATCCATTTTGGATTTTTAGAGACTGTTGCCTTCTGGGATGGATTTTTGCCACACTTCCCAGGAAGTGGTCATCACAGGGGGACGACCCTGTCCCTGATTGGAGGACCAGGGCCCCCCTGCTTTTCACCCAGGAGCAAGGATAAAACTGGCAGACCTGCACCCACGCCTGAGATCCCCACCAAATTTCAAGAAGAAGGAACTACAAGGAGAAGAAGGACTGCCCTGCTGGACCCCTGGCCTGCACCTGGACCCTGCACTCAGAAAGACTGCACCAGCTGCACACTTGGGCTTCACCACAAGAAGGACTTTGCCTGGCTTCCACTGGTTCAAGGAGGGACTCCCTGTTTGCTACAGGTGAAAAATTGCTAACCAGAGTCCCCTGCACCAACTCCTGAAAAAGTGACCACCTGACCACTGCCCAGTGGGCAAAAAGGAGTTTGCGCCAGGTGCACTCTGGGAGTTGAAGTCCGCACTTCCCAAGGACCATCACAGAACTTCTGGACCCTTGGGGTGAGCTGTGGACCCCAAAAGAACCTTAAAAGAACATCTGGGTGAAGCCCCAGAAGTTTGGAAAAGATTGGAGAAATTTTAGAAAAAAGCTCCATAAAGTGACCGACTCGACGCGGAAATTCTAGCCGGCTTGCCTCAACCGCGACCCGGCCTGACTTCGTGGTTCGTCCCGGTCAAGAAAAACATCCGAAAAAGAGACTAAGTCCGAACGTAAAAAGTTGACCGGGACCTTCCAGCCATCGTATCCGAGAAGGGCTCCACGGACGTCGGATCAAGATCCAGGTTTACCCCGGTCGAAGGATTTTCATCTCGAAAAAACGACTAAGTCCGAAGGTAGAAGTCACCACCGAGGAAACCGACTTCGCGTATCCGGACAAGGGCTCCAGGAGGTCGGATCCAACTGGCAGGTTCGTCCCGGTGAAGAAAAACTTCAAAATAAAGACTAAGTCAGAAGGTAACTTTTTAACCGAGGCTTCCCGCGACCTGTATCCGAGCAGGGCTCCATCGCGGTCGGCCTGAAAGTTTGACTTTGTCCCGGTCCTGGTGCAACCAGATGACCCGATTGGCGCTTTTTGTTTCTAAGCGCTAGAAAATAATAATACTTTAAAAATTCATATCTCCGGTTCCCCTGAACCGATTTTAATCGTTTTTGTGTCATTTTAAAGATAAAAATATAAGCTATTTTTATAAATTGGTTTTGGATTTTTAAACTGTTTCCTGTGTTTTATTTAATTACTGTTTTGTGATATTTGAATGCTTTACACTTTGTCTCCTAAGTTAAGCCTTGACGCTCGATGCTAAGCTACCAAGGGTAGAGCTGGGATTAATTTACTGAGACCTAACTGTACTTTTGTGGAGGTTTGTGGCTTGTTGCTAGGTGTAGGTACCTACCTGCCCTATCAATAACCCATTTTCCAACAGTCACCATTTTACGTTGCCTGTGCAACTCTCATTCATCTGTTCTTCTTCATCATCTTTAAACTGCATGGCAGCTTGCATTATCGAGATACCCTCTTCCCTCTTATTTCTCTTTGCTAATTTAATTTCCTTCTGTTTGGCTTCCTTACGCCATAGGCGGAAAGAGTCAAACATCGCCGGCCGGGCTTTCTTCTTGAAAAGTTTAACCTCCAGATTATTCAGAATCTCTGTGTCAAAACTACCATATTGGGGCCATTTAAAAACACCATCTTTCCTGGTGTATCGGATCCATACTTCATTACAGGGAGTGCAGAATTATTAGGCAAATGAGTATTTTGACCACATCATCCTCTTTATGCATGTTGTCTTACTCCAAGCTGTATAGGCTCGAAAGCCTACTACCAATTAAGCATATTAGGTGATGTGCATCTCTGTAATGAGAAGGGGTGTGGTCTAATGACATCAACACCCTATATCAGGTGTGCATAATTATTAGGCAACTTCCTTTCCTTTGGCAAAATGGGTCAAAAGAAGGACTTGACAGGCTCCGAAAAGTCAAAAATAGTGAGATATCTTGCAGAGGGATGCAGCACTCTTAAAATTGCAAAGCTTCTGAAGCGTGATCATCGAACAATCAACCGTTTCATTCAAAATAGTCAACAGGGTCGCAAGAAGCGTGTGGAAAAACCAAGGCGCAAAATAACTGCCCATGAACTGAGAAAAGTCAAGCGTGCAGCTGCCACGATGCCACTTGCCACCAGTTTGGCCATATTTCAGAGCTGCAACATCACTGGAGTGCCCAAAAGCACAAGGTGTGCAATACTCAGAGACATGGCCAAGGTAAGAAAGGCTGAAAGACGACCACCACTGAACAAGACACACAAGCTGAAACGTCAAGACTGGGCCAATAAATATCTCAAGACTGATTTTTCTAAGGTTTTATGGACTGATGAAATGAGAGTGAGTCTTGATGGGCCAGATGGATGGGCCCGTGGCTGGATTGGTAAAGGGCAGAGAGCTCCAGTCCGACTCAGACGCCAGCAAGGTGGAGGTGGAGTACTGGTTTGGGCTGGTATCATCAAAGATGAGCTTGTGGGGCCTTTTCGGGTTGAGGATGGAGTCAAGCTCAACTCCCAGTCCTACTGCCAGTTCCTGGAAGACACCTTCTTCAAGCAGTGGTACAGGAAGAAGTCTGCATCCTTCAAGAAAAACATGATTTTCATGCAGGACAATGCTCCATCACACGCGTCCAAGTACTCCACAGCGTGGCTGGCAAGAAAGGGTATAAAAGAAGGAAATCTAATGACATGGCCTCCTTGTTCACCTGATCTGAACCCCATTGAGAACCTGTGGTCCATCATCAAATGTGAGATTTACAAGGAGGGAAAACAGTACACCTCTCTGAACAGTGTCTGGGAGGCTGTGGTTGCTGCTGCACGCAATGTTGATGGTGAACAGATCAAAACACTGACAGAATCCATGGATGGCAGGCTTTTGAGTGTCCTTGCAAAGAAAGGTGGCTATATTGGTCACTGATTTGTTTTTGTTTTGTTTTTGAATGTCAGAAATGTATATTTGTGAATGTTGAGATGTTATATTGGTTTCACTGGTAATAATAAATAATTGAAATGGGTATATATTTTTTTTTTGTTAAGTTGCCTAATAATTATGCACAGTAATAGTCACCTGCACACACAGATATCCCCCTAACATAGCTAAAACTAAAAACAAACTAAAAACTACTTCCAAAAATATTCAGCTTTGATATTAATGAGTTTTTTGGGTTCATTGAGAACATGGTTGTTGTTCAATAATAAAATTAATCCTCAAAAATACAACTTGCCTAATAATTCTGCACTCCCTGTATATGTGAGGGGGCCTATGCCATGTTTCACATATAGTTCATAGGTTGGAGTTCCAATCGGAGGAACCGGACACGAGTCCTCCAATCGGGAATCCCTATTATAACCAAGACAAAACAAATTTCCATGTCTGCTAAGACCAGGCATCTTCGCTCTCCAGTCTAGCTTCAAACTTCAAAGGATTATCGAATACGATAGTCTCGTGAATACACGAATACCTCGGCTTTGGTACTTGCAAGTTCCAAATCAAAGATCCCAAGGGGATACCAAACTAAGAACCAAACTAAGGACTGGGAGACGCTCCACTTATACTTAACTGAGGTATCGATGAAGTCACCAGAAGACTTGTTTATCATTTCGCTCTACCAAATCATCAAGGGTCCAAAACAGGGCGATAGTCAGGGCAGCAGTCCTTCGTAGCCGTCGGGAAGCGGGGAACCTCGCAGCAAAGACTTTCGGACCACGTCGACATACAGGGGTCGATGAAGTAGCGGCCTCCCTCCATAATTTTCACACGAAGCCCCTCACGAACCTCTGGCTTGGACCGGTACCGCTGAAATCGCCCCACGTTGGGCACCAACTGAAGTACTGGGTTTTTCAGAACCCAGTGGTGCCAGGGAACACACCCTAAGACTTCGAGTCCTTCCTGTTTCAGACTACAGAAACACAGAGTCTTCTTGGTGAAGTCAAAGATCTTGTTTATTGGCTGCAGCCAGTAACAGGTATCCTAGAAGTACAACACGGTGTATATTCTCAGGAGACTGCTCCTCTTGCAAAGCTAACCTTCTCTTTTTTACAAAATATTATGCTTTGGGCAAACATTCCTTATTTTACAGTTGACCATTCACATATTTTCACTAAAAAGAAATAGCAGGGTTATGATGACAAGCCCATATTTCAGTTTGTCCAGCCCTCAATCAATTACCCGGCAAGGCTCAGTACTTTCATCAGATACCAACGGACCCCCAATATAAACAGGCACCTCCTCCTTGTAAAGCAAGTCATAAAGAAAGAAACAGGGACAGGTGTGTGTAAGATTAGGCATGGTTTGTGTGTGATGAAAGGTTTTATGATGTGTTGACCCTTGATACTAATCTCATTCGGCCACTGGGAAAGAAACTGGCCGAACAGGTTTGGCTTCAGGCAGTGGAGTCAGCTTGCTCAGGTCACAGAGGAGTCAGCAAAGATGTACGTGTCCTTCAGACTCGTTTTCAGCATTAGACATTGGCCTATGTGAGGGCAATCACAAAATGGCTGTCGTTTAAATGGAACACGAGGGTTCAGGACGGAAACTCTGATATTCGGGTGATTTTGTTACCCGAATATGAATACAATGCTTGTGCATACTATTCTAATCATTCTCGGTCTGCTGATACCAAAATCGTTGTGATACGACGATGTTTATAACAAGGGTCCAGAATTTTCAGTACCACAAGGGAAGGGGGGGCACCTCAGCCGGTTGAGTGCACAACGTCAAATCCACGAGGGGGCCACATGCCCACTGTTCAATCCTGGGGAGTGCAAAGCCACAGTCTCTCAAGTCTCTACAGTGGGTGGGTTGCCCACTGTTCCATACTGGGGAGTGCAAAGCCACAGTCTCTCAAGTCTCTACAGTGGGTGGGTTGCCCACTGTTCCATCCTGGGGAGTGCAAAGCCACAGTCTCTCAATTCTCTACAGTGGGTGGGTTGCCCACTGTTCCATCCCGGGGAGTGCAAAGCCACAGTCTATCAAGTCGCTACAGTGGGTGGGTTGCCCACTGCTGCATCCTGGGGAGTGCAAAGCCACAGTCTCTCAAGTGGATAACAGTTTCCACTGGTTCTGGAGGGGGCCTGGTGCCCAGAGTGCTTCATCCTGCTAAGGACAGAGGTAGTGGATGACAGTCTCCACTGGTTCTGGAGAGGGCCTGGTGCCCAGAGTGCTTTATCCTGCTAAGGACAGAGGTAGTGGATGTGATACTCCACTGGTTCTGGAGGGGGCCTGGTGCCCAGAGTGCTTCATCCTGCTAAGGACAGAGGTAGTGGATGACAGTCTCCACTGGTTCTGGAGGGGGCCTGGTGCCCAGAGTGCTTCATCCTGCTATGGACAGAGATAGTGGATGACAGTCTCCACTGGTTCTGGAGGGGGCCTGGTGCCCAGAGTGCTTCATCCTGCTAAGGACAGAGGTAGTGGATGACAGTCCCCACTGGTTCTGGAGGGGGCCTGGTGCCCAGAGTGCTTCATCCTGCTATGGACAGAGGTAGTGGATGACAGTCTCCACTGGTTCTGGAGGGGGCCTGATGCCCAGAGTGCTTCATCCTGCTTAGGACAGAGGTAGTGGAAGTGATACTCCACTGGTTTTGGAGGGGGCCTGGTGCCCAGAGTGCTTTATCCTGCTAAGGACAGAGGTAGTGGATGACACTCTCCACTGGTTCTGGAGGGGGCCTGGTGCCCAGAGTGCTTCATCCTGCTATGGACAGAGGTAGTGGATGACAGTCTCCACTGGTTTTGGAGGGGGCCTGGTGCCCAGAGTGCTTCATCCTGCTAAGGACAGAGGTAGTGGATGTGATACTCCACTGGTTCTGGAGGGGGCCTGGTGCCCAGAATGCTTCATCCTGCTAAGGACAGAGGTAGTGGATGACAGTCTCCACTGGTTCTGGAGGGGGCCTGGTGCCCAGAGTGCTTCATCCTGCTAAGGACAGATGTAGTGGATGACAGTCTCCACTGGTTCTGGAGGGGGCCTGGTGCCCAGAGTGCTTCATCCTGCTTCATCCTGCTTGTGACTGACTCAGTAGGTGCTTGTGGCGGCGGTGCCCTGTTCAGGTGTGCTTGAGGTGGCGGTGCCCTGTTCAGTGGTGCTTGAGGTGGCAGTGCTCTGTTCAGCGGTGCTTGAGGCGGCGGTGCCCTGTTCAGTGGTGCTTGGAGCGGCGGTGCCCTGTTCAGCGGTGCTTGAGGCGGCGGTGCCCTGTTCAGCGGTGCTTGAGGCGGCGGGCTCCTTTGCAGCGACTCATCTGCTGGCGGTCCTCTCTGTCCCAACGGGGCTTGTGTTGGCGGTCCTCTCTGTCCCAGCGGGGCTTGTGCTGGAGGTCCTCTCTAGCCCAGCAGGGCTTGTGCTGGCGGTCCTCTCTGTCCCAGCGGGGCTTGTGCTTGTGGTCCTCTCTAGCCCAGCGGGGCTTGTGCTGGCGGTCCTCTCTAGCCCAGCGGGGCTTGTGCTGGCGGTCCTCTTTGTCCCAGTGGGGCTTGTGCTGGCGGTCCTCTCCAGCCCAGCGGGGCTTGTTCTGGCGGTCCTCTCTTTCCCAGCAGGCTTTTGCTGGCGGTCCTCTCTGGCCCAGTGGGGCTTGTGCTGGCTGTCCTCTCTAGCCCAGCGGGGCTTCTGCTGGCGGTCCTCTCTAGCCCAGCGGGGCTTGTGCTGGCGGTCCTCTCTGTCCCAGCGGGGATGATGGCGGTGGCCTCCTGGGAAGCGGGGATGATGGCGATGGCCTCCTGGACAGCGGGGATGATGGCGGTCTCCTCCGCCGTGCTTCCCTTCCCAGACTTGCCGGGTTTCTTGTGGCCCTTCCCCACCTTTGAAGGTGTTGCAGCTGACTCCTTACTCCCACCAGGACCTCTGGGAGCGGCTTGGTGGCTGGAGACTTCCCCCTCTCCCGCCGGGCACTGGCCAACTTCTGATGCTTGACAGGTGGGGGACTGTCCGTGCTGTGGCTCTGTGCCACACTGGCTGCCCTGGTGGCCTGTGCACTCCAGATTCCGGTGACTACAGGCACCACTGGTCCTGGAGATGTTGTGGCTGAGGTGCTAGGTTGGGACCTGGAGAGTCGGGACCTAGGAGACGGACGGGGTGGGGGAGGTGTGGGAAAGAGGTCAAGGTTGGACAGGAAAAGTTTTTGGGAGACACTGGGACTGGTAGCTGGAGGGGGTTTGGGAGTGGAGGAAGAGGTTGTGGTTGTAGGAGGTGTTCGATAGGTGACTTTTGGTGAAGGTGTATGCGCTGGAGGCTGTCGTGAGGTGGATGGATGTTGGGTGGGTGTATGCCTGCGTTTGTGTATCTCGGTAGGTGGTGTCACAGACACAGTGGGAGAGGACACAGGGGACGTGTGGATGGTAGTGGGGGTGGTGACTGCACGTGAGCGGGGTGTGGTGGTGTGTGTGCTGGTGATGGCAGTAGTGGCTGTAGATGTAGTGCATGCAGGTGTGAGTGTAGATGAGACTGGGGTGGAGGAGGGAGACGAGGAGGAGGGGGACACAGTGGAGGCAGTGGATGTTGGTGTGTCTGCATGTGTGTGATTCTTACGTGAGTGCCTGTGGGATGTGTGGTGCTAATGCTTGCCAGAGCTTCCCTTATGTGTTGACGTGTGTGCATGCTGATCTGAAGGTGTGCTTGGGATAGGCTGTGGTTCAGGGGATTGGGTCTGGGTGGAGGAAGTTGGAGGGGGGAGGCTAGAGACGGGGACAATGGCTGCCATCAGTGCTGAGGCCAGAGTCTGAAAAGCTCGCTGAAGGGCCTCCTGACCAGAATGAATGCCCTCCAGGAATGCATTTGTTTGTTGCAACTGCCTTTCTACACCCTGGATGGCATTCAAAATGGTAGACTGCCCAACAGTGAGGGACCTGAGGAGGTCAGTGGCCTCCTCACTGAGGGCAGCAGGGGTGACTGGGGCAGGGCCTGAGGTGTCTGGAGCGAAGGTGATGCCCACCCTCCTGGGTGAGCGGGCATGGGGCAAAGGCTGAGGGGCTGCTGGGAGGGCGGTGCTGGTAGGGGGGCGGCGGCTGTACCTGTAGATGCGGGGGGCACAGATGTTACCACCACCACAAGGGAGCTCCCATCAGAGGACGAGTCCGTGTCGCTGGTGTCAGCTCCTGTCCCCGCCGTGGAGCTCCCCTCGCCCTCCGTCCCACTGGTGAACTCCGAGTCCATAGTCTCGCCTTCCATGGACATGTGGGATGCGTGCTCCGGTGCCACTGCTCCTCCGCCTGATGATGCTAATGCACACAAGAACAGGGAGACCACAAAAAGGGGGGGGATGACAGAAGAAAGACATGTTGAGTGCATGCATTACCGCTACCGTTGGTGGGCACGACAGAGACACAAGCCCCCTGCACTACGCCGCGCTCTTGGGCTCCACTATTCAGTCCCTGAGACATGGCCTACTAGGCTATGGATGACATCTGCACACATGGATGACACAGGGGCATGACTAGGTGTACTTGGCACTCTACCGAGGTGGGGGGGGGGTGCCACATGGCCTGCCTTACGGAGGGACCTTGCCTACTAAACTCGCCCTGGCCTATGGAAACCCACAGCCCACCTCCCCCACCCAGACATCTCCACTGTGCGCTAAATCAGCAGGATGAGAGTGTACTCACCCCCTTGTGGCTGCTGTGATGCCCTCAAGCGCCCATCCAACTCCGGGTACGCCACCACCAGGATCCTGAACATCAGGGGGGGTCATGGTGCGACGGGCACCCCTCCCAAGTTGGGAGGCCATCCACAGCTGAGCCTCCGCCGTCTTGCTCCAGCGGCGAATGTCCTCCCATCTTTTCCGGCAGTGGGTGCTCCGTCTGTGGTAGACCCTCAGGGTCCAGACGTCCTTGGCGATGGCATGCCAAATATATTTTTTGTGGTGGGTGCTGACCTACATGATTTGTACAGGGGGAAGAGAAACTTATTACCAACTGCACCGTCACAGTCATTGGCCCCCATCCCTACCCATGGCATGTGGCACATGCACTCACCGTCATTCCATGCACGCCACACTCTCCCTCCTTCCTTCTTACATCCACCCCTCTCCACACAGGCATAGCCCATAAAGCATGCTCCCAGTGTACTTACCTGTTTGTCTGGAGGACCGTAGAGTACCGTGTACTGGGGGAGGACCCCATCCACGAGTTTCTCCAACTCCTCCGATGTCAAGGCAGGGGCCCTTTCCCCAGACACTCGAGCCATTGTCTCTTCCAGACCGAGGTCACAGCAGCACTTGCAGTGTAGGTCCTCTCCTGTCGAAGATCAGGTATCGAGTGATTGAACAGTTAGAAAATGGCGGTCAAGTCCGCGGTGGTGCGTACCGTCACCGCTTGCGTACATCGTCATTGGCTCCTGGGACCCATAGGGTCCAATGTTAACCAATGCAGCATTGCGCCGCGGTCTTCGACCGCCTACCATAACGGTGTACAACGCCAGCGCAGTTACCTCACATCCCATTGTCCGACTTTAGAGGTCAGACAGCCACCATTTCAGGGGCCCACATGGCTTTATTTGTAACTGCGTCACACATACCTAGGCCTAAACACTCAACACACATACAGGCCACTTTTCGGATTATGATTCGTGTTCTGTGTAAGCTGTGGTTACGTACCTCTAAGCTGGTTGACTCTGTGCTCGCAGTTGTCCTTCATAGGCACCGTCCGCTGGGACATGTGAGGAGATGGCAGCATCCTCCGGTGTACAGACCGCTGGTGGACCTATCGACAATGGAGGAAAGACATGTGATCATCACATACAGGCTTGACCGTGCCACAATCCATGAACTTTGTACCCAGCTGGAGCCAGACCTGATGTCAGCTATCCGCCATCCCACAGGAATCCCCCCTCAAGTGCAGGTGCTGTCAGTGCTCCATTTCCTTGCAAGTGGGTCACTTCAAACAACAGTGGCCATAGCATCAGGGATGTCCCAGCTTATGTTTTCCAACGTGTTGTCCAGAGTGTTGTCTGCCCTGCTGAAACACGTGAGGAGCTACATCGTTTTCCCTCAGGTGGAGGATTTGCCTACAGTGAAAGGTGATTTCTATGCCCTGGGACATATCCCCAACATCATAGATGCCATTGATGGGACACATGTGGCTTTGGTCCCCCTCACAGGAGTGCACAGGTGTACAGAAACCGGAAGAGTTATCATTCCATGAATGTGCAGATGGTATGTTTGGCTGCCCAGTACATCTCCCATGTTAATGCCAGGTTCCCTGACTCAGTGCATGACACCTACATCCTGTGGAATAGCAGAATCCCTTATGTGATGGGGCAACTCCAGAGGCACCGTGTGTAGCTATTAGGTGAGCACCTGTAAGCAAGTCAGTGGGAATGGTAGTCTGGGTCTGGGGATATCCCTACAGGTTAGTGTGTGTCTAACAGTTGTCCCTCGCCATTTTCAGGTGACTCTGGTTACCCCAACCTGTCATGGCTACTGACCCCAGTGAGGAATCCCAGGACAAGGGCAGAGGAACGCTACAATGAGGCCCATGGGCGAACACGGCGGATAACCGAGGGAACCTTCGGCCTCCTGAAGGCCAGGTTCCTGTGCCTCCATATGACAGGTGGATCCCTATTCTACTCACCAAAGAAGGTGTGCCAGATCATCGTGGCCTGCTGTATGCTTCACAACTTAGCTTTGCGACGACAGGTGCCTTTTCCACAGGAGGATGGTCCAGATGGCGGTGTGGTTGCAGTTGTGGAGCCTGTGGACAGTGAAGACGAGGAAGCAGAAGAAGAGGTCATCGACAACAGGGACTCGGTGATCCTGCAATATTTCCAGTGAGACACAGGTAAGAATACAAACCTGCCTACTACACGTACTTTAACATTACTACCTCTCTACTGTCTGTCGTTTTCACCCAGTGTATGGTCACTGAGTTGTCACTTTCCCTTACGATTTCACAGATGTGGATCCCACTGTGTGACATCTGCTTTGATTCCTCATGGACTAGAGCTGTGTGACATAGGTATGTTGACATTACAATTGTAAGATCATTTTGCCACAGTAATTGATAATACACTAATTCAAAATCACAGACTGACTCCAGATTGTTTTGTGCTTCAAGGGTGTTTATTTAAGTGCTCAATATTGGAGGGGGTTGCAAAATGGGGAGGGGTGATGGTGGAGGTATGTCCATGGCAGAGTCTAGTCTATTGGTCTCGCAGGTGCATTGTCCAAATGGGCATAGGAAGTGGAGCTGGGGCAGTTTGAGGATGGACAGGGTGACAAAGTGGGACAGAAAGATGACATTCAGGGTGGTCTCGTTCTTTGCCGGGGTCTTGGCATTGTTCTCTGTCTTTGTCCTGGATCTCAGGGACCGTTTGCGGGGTGGTTCTCCCTCTGCAGGGGGTGGGGAGCTGGTGTGGTGGTCCTGTGGCGGTGCCTCCTGTCCACTAGCGCCGGCAGAGGTGGTGGGCAGTTCATCGTCCAGGCTAGTGTCAGGGGCCCCTTGTTGTTCCACAGTGTCCCTCCTGGTGTTGAGTACTTCCTTCAGCACCCCTACGATGGTGCCCAGGGTGGAATTGATGGCTCTGAGTTCCTCCCTGAAGCCAAGATACTGTTCCTCCTGCAGCCGCTGGGTCTCCTGAAACTTGGCCAGTACCGTTGCCATTTTCTCCTGGGAGTGGTGGTAGGCTCCCATGATGTTGGTGAGGGCCTCGTGGAGAGTGGGTTCCCTTGGCCTGTCCTACCCCAGTCGCACAGCAGCCCTCCCAGTTCCCCTGTGTTCCTGTGCCTCTGTCCCCTGAACGGTGTGCCCGCTGCCACTGCCCCCAGGTCCCTGTTGTTGGGGTGGTGGGTTAGACTGGGTTCCCTGTAGTGGTGGAAACACTGCTGATTGACATGTCCTGGGGACAGAGGTATGGGCCCGCTGGGTGGGTGCTGTGCTGGTGTTTCCAGAGGGGGGAAGCTCTGTAATGGCCTGTGACTGTGTGATGGGAACCGACTGTCCCGGGCTGGTCATCTAGATCCAGTTGGACAGAGCTGCTGTCATCATTGTGGGCCTCTTCTGTGGGTGGTGTGGAAATGTCTGGACCCTCCTGTGCGGTGACATTGGGTAGGGGTCCTGCAGGGGTGTAAAA
The DNA here is from genome assembly GCF_031143425.1 of Pleurodeles waltl. Taxonomy (NCBI): domain Eukaryota; kingdom Metazoa; phylum Chordata; class Amphibia; order Caudata; family Salamandridae; genus Pleurodeles; species Pleurodeles waltl. The sequence goes on from NC_090448.1 coordinate 1,132,761,250, forward strand.
GCATTATTATTGCATCTGTGTGTGCTATGGTGTGCAATGGGTGGTTGACTGTGTACCCCAGTGCTTGCATTCCTGTGTGGGACCTTGTGTGAGGATGGTTTAGGGGGTGTATGGGTTTGTGCAGTGGGCATGCTTTGGTGTTGGTTGTCCATGCTTTGTTGTTGCATGCATGGCTTGGTGTTGGGATGTGTGGTTTGTGATATTGGGACATTTGTGAGGAGTTGGAGTGATGGGGGTGAGGGTGAGGGTGGGGGTATGTGATGGCATGCAGGTTGGGTGGGGGATGTAATTGTTAAGATTTGACTTACCAGAGTCCATTCCTCCTGCTACTCCTGCGAGGCCCTCTGGATGCAGAATCGCCAAGACCTGCTCCTCCCATGTTGTTAGTTGTGGGGGAGGAGGTGGCGGTCTGCCGCCAGTCTGCTGAACCGCAAGGTGGTGTCTTGAGACCACAGAACTCACCTTCCCCCGTAGGTCGTTCCACCTCTTCCTGATGTCATCCCTATTTCTTGGGTGCTGTCCCACTGCGTTGACCCTGTCCACTATTCTTCACCATAGGTCCATCTTCCTAGCAATGGAGGTGTGCTGCACCTGTGATCCGAATAGCTGTGGCTCTACCCGGACGATTTCCTCCACCCTGACCCTGAGCTCGTCCTCCGAGAACCTGGGGTGTCTTTGCCGTGCCATGGGGTGGTGTGGGTGATGTGTGGGGTGGTGTGTGTAGTGATAAGTGTGATGATATGTAGTGGTGTGTTGTGTGAGGTGCGTGGAAGTTCTGTGGGTGATGGTGTTGTGTGCCTGTGGATGCTAGTTTGTTGATGGTGGTGTCTCTCTCTGGCCTTCTCTCAGTGATTCTGGTCGTAGTGGTTTGTGGGTGATGTGGGTGTGTTTGTTATATAGTATTGGGTGTGTGGGAGTGGTGTGTGTATGTGTATCAGGTGTGTGTATTTCGATTTGTCCAATGTGGCTGTGTTTTGTAAATGTGTGTGTATTTTTTGTGCAGCGGTGTGTACCGCCAATGGAATACTGCGGTTGAGAGACCGCCAGGAGGATTCTTGGGTCGTGATAGTGTGGGCGTATTTCTGTTGGCGTGACGGTGGAGGTTTTGTTTTTCGCCAGTTTATCACTGACCTTTGGTGTGGCGGACTTATGTGGGTGTCTGAATTTTGGCGGATTCCGTGCTGTGGGTCAGAATAGCTGTGGCGGATTTCCACAGGCGCGGCGGTGTGTTGGCGGTGTTATGCACGGCGGTAAGCGGCTTTTACCGCCAATGTTGTAATGACCGCCATAATATACAATGGGGAAGGGGAACCAACTGACGTAGCTCCAACTGCAGTAAGTTATGGCAGGGAAGAATCATGGAGTCAGGAACCTGTCAATAACACAATCGGGCGCCATTATCTTGCTACATGGAATGTGCAGGGCCTACGTGGCAAAACCTTGACTGAAGAGTGGGGTTCATTAAATCAGTAAGCTAGATGTGCTTTTCATCCAAGAAACCTGGTGTACCTCACCTGCCTATGTGCATGGATTTACCTCACACTCACTGCCAGCTACACCATTACCATCTGAGAGGGCCATGGTGCTTATTTCTAATAAACTCCCTGTAGTGGTTGAAAATATCTCTATGGAGACCACACACTTTTTTGTGGCTAAAACACAAGAATAAGGGAGATATGGTCATAATTAACTACTATAATAACATCTTTGACACCACCCAATGTAGCGTTGCCCATGCCCTGAACCAAAGCCTAAACAAGTTTCTAAAATCCATCAGCTCCAATCCCATTATTTGTTGGGCTGAGGACTTTAATATCCAGCAATGCACACGCACATCCCCTTGGTCCTATGGATTTACTACCCCCTATGGGACAGGATACAATCATTTTTCTCACAATGAGTATGTAGAAGCCCATAATCTGATGTTGTCCACTTAGGACCTAATGCTTATGGAACGTAAGCACAGTGTTTCCGATGAAATTATTCCAACTCACAGGGGCCCCAACTCAACCTCCGTTATAGACCACATTATTCTGTCATCCTTTGCACTAAATGGCTGTGACACACCCTATGCTGTGCTGACACTCCTTAGTGATTGTTAGAAATGGGGTTTTTGGTTGGCAGTCCGGTTGCCCTCTGTCCAAGCAAGAACCCTCACTCTAGTCAGGGTAAGTCACACACAATCCAAAATCAGCCTGTGCTCACCCTCCGGTAGCTTGGCACTAGCAGTCAGGCTTAACTTAGAAGACCATGTGTAAAGCATTTGTGCAATAAATCATACAACACCATAGCATAACACCACAAAAATACACCACACAGTGTTTAGAAAAATATATAATATTTATCTGGGTATCTTCAGGTCAAAACGATCAAAGTTGCAATATGAATTTGTAAAGATATCACTGAAAAGTGATATGAAGTGTCTTAAGTCTTTAGAAAGTAAACAAAGTCTCTTTCAAACACAAAGTACCTGATTTCTGGTGGAAAATCTCCTCAGAGGGCCACACGAGAAGAGGTACGTGGAAAACTGGTGTGTGCGTCGATTTCTCCTCAGCACACACGGACTTGCGTCGTTATTTTCCACACGGGGAGTCGTGCGTCGTTATCCGGCGCGCGGACAGTCTCTTTCTGTGGTTCGCGGGGAGTACCAGATGTCCCGGGTCTGTGCATGGATTTTCCTGCTTGTTTTCCGGCTGTGCGTCGTTCTGCGGGGCTGCGCGTCGAAGTTTCGATCTCACGGCAGGCGTTGCGTCGATTTCTCCTGGGGAGTCGGGCGGCGTTGTCCTTGCGAGGCCGTGCGTCAAAGTTTTGATCTCACGGCAGGCGTCGCGTCGATTTCTCCTGGGAAGTTGGGCGGCGTTGTCCTTGCGAGGCCGTGCGTCAAAGTTTCGATCTCACAGCAGGCGTCGCGTCGATTTCTCCCGGGAAGTCGGGCGGCGTTGTCCTTGCGAGGCCGTGCGTCAAAGTTTCGGTCGTTCCGAAGGCGTCGCGTCGATCAGCGTTGGTGTGCGGCGTTTTTCTTGCCGCGGAACAAGATGTGCGTCGAAGATTTCGGTGGAAGAGAGAAGTCTTTTTGGTCCTGAGACTTCAGGGAACAGGAGGCAAGCTCTATCCAAGCCCTTGGAGAGCACTTTTACAGCCAGACAAGAGTTCAGCAAGGCAGCAGGCCAACAGCAAGGCAGCATTCCTTTGTAGAAAAGCAGACAGGTGAGTCCTTTGAGCAGCCAGGCAGTTCTTCTTGGCAGGATGTAGTTTCTGGTTCAGGTTTCTTCTCCAGCAAGTGTCTGATGAGGTAGGGCAGAGGCCCTGTTTTATACTAAGTTGTGCCTTTGAAGTGGGGGTGACTTCAAAGAGTGTCTAAGAAATGCACCAAGCCCCCTTTCAGTTCAATCCTGTCTGCCAGAGTCCCAGTAGGGGGTGTGGCAGTCCTTTGTGTGAGGGCAGGCCCTCCACCCTCCCAGCCCAGGAAGACCCATTCAAAATGCAGATGTATGCAAGTGAGGCTGAGTACCCTGTGTTTGGGGTGTGTCTGAGTGAATGCACAAGGAGCTGTCAACTAAACCTAGCCAGACGTGGATTGAAGGGCACAACAAGATTTTAGTGCAAAGAAATGCTCACTTTCTAAAAGTGGCATTTCTAGAATAGTAATATTAAATCCGACTTCACCAGCCAGCAGGACTTTATATTACCATTCTGGCCATACTAAATATGACCTTCCTGCTCCTTTCAGATCAGCAGCTGCCACTTCAACAGTTATGAGGGCAGCCCCAATGTTAGCCTATGAAGGGAGCAGGCCTCACAGTAGTGTAAAAACGAATTAAGGAGTTTTACACTACCAGGACATATAACTACACAGGTACATGTCCTGCCTTTTACCTACACAGCACCCTGCTCTAGGGGTTACCTAGGGCACACATTAGGGATGACTTATATGTAGAAAAAGGGGAGTTCTAGGCTTGGCAAGTACTTTTAAATTCCAAGTCGAAGTGGCAGTGAAACTGCACGCACAGGCCTTGCAATGGCAGGCCTGAGACAGGGTTAAGGGGCTACTGAAGTGGGTGGCACAACCAGTGCTGCAGGCCCACTAGCAGCATTTAATCTACAGGCCCTAGGCACATATAGTGCACTCTACTAGGGACTTATAAGTAAATTAAATAGCCAATCATGGATAAACCAATCAATAGTACCATTTACACAGAGAGCATATGCACATTAGCACTGGTTAGCAGTGGTAAGGTGCCCAGAGGTCAAAAGCCAACAACAGTAGGTCAGAAAAAATAGGAGGAAAGCCAGGTCCAACAGTGATCATGACCCGATCATTCTCCCTACGTCCTTCTGAGGGTTAAGGGATGTGTTTTATACTACCCCGAATCAGATCGAAGTACACAGAACCACAGGGGTGAGACGGAAATGGGAGGACATTGTGCCTGCTGATATTCAGCGGGATGTAATATGTGGCTGCCAGCATGAAGTTGGTTATTGTCTACAGGAGGATATTGAGGTCCCCATGTTATTAAAATGTTTTGGGACTATTAATGCCTATATACAGGGGCTGCTGACCTTCAGTCGACAACATAGATGACCTTTGCATAAAAAGGGGTGGTTTGACCAAGCCTTCACGAAAGCTAGGAGGAATCTTAAAACAGCCCTGCAATCACCCCCTAGAGACCCGGTAGTAATTAAGGGCCATATGTACGAACACATTTTCCCATTGACACAGAATGGGAAAAACCCTTTGCTACATCTGGCCCTAAGTCTCTTGGAATAAAATGTAAGAAGACACAGGAACGAAGGAAACAGGAACTAATGGAAGAGGCATGGTGCAAATTAGCCCTGGCGACAGAGACTAATAATACCAAACTGTTTTAGGAAACAATGAATGCCCCCTTTCTTTCAGAATGGAGACCATCAGATCTTCGATCCAGTGTAGACTGCGCAACATGGGTGGCCCATTACTCAAAGGTCTTCAGGAAAGGGGCTGGGTCAGTAGATATAATCGGGCAGATCAAGAAGGCCCAACCCAACTTTTTAGATATCACTACAGATGAGGTTCACTCTGCTATCCTAGCTGGAGCGGAAGGCAAGGCCCCAGGACCAGATGGTGTTCCAGTGGATGTTTTTAAATATAACAGAACTCAGGTTCTGTGTGGACTACCATGGACATAATGCTATCACGAACACTGATGCGCACCCCACCCCATGAGCGGATGAGCTTATTGATCGGTTGAGGGCTGCCAAATATCTCAGCACATTTGATTTAACATCTGGGTATTGGCAGATTGCTCTAACTGAGGGGGCCAGGGAGAGGTCTGCGTTTTCCCTCCAGATGAGCACTACCAATCTAGGGTGCTGTCCTTTGGGATGAAAAATGCCCCTGCCACCTTTCAAATGTTGGGTAACCTGGGTTTGACTTGGTTGGAAGACTTCAGTGTAGTCTACCTGGATGACATTGCTGGGCTCAGGTCCAGCTGGGAGGAACACCTGCAGCACCTCTGCAAAGTGTTGAAGGCTCTGTAGAAGGCATGCCTCACCATTAAGGTAAGTAAGTGCCAAATAGGGCAGGATTCTGTGGTGTACTTGGGACACCAGGTGGGGAGTGGTCAGGTAGCACCCATGCAGCCAAAGATTAACACCATTCTAGCTTGGGAGCCTACCAAGACCCAGACAGAGATAAGAGCCTTTTTATGTCTCACAGGATACTATAGGTTTGTCAAAGGGGATGACACTATTGTTGCTCCCTTGACTGAGTTAACCTCTAAAAAGCATCCCAAAATGATGATCTGGAATGAGGCTTGCCAGACAGCTTTTGATGCCATGAAGGCAGCCATGTGCACGGCACCCGTGCTGAAGGCACCTGACTTCTCTGCTGAGACTCCTACCTTGCCAAGTGGTGCCCAGTTCTGGAAACAACAAAACCGCCACTCACCCTGGTTTTTCATCAACGTGTGGCCGGATTTTGCACGCATCATTGCTGGTCGTCAAAAACAATGTGAACCCATGCGGATCTGATGTGCCCCGTCTGGAAATCAATGCATCGCTCTCTTGCATTTTTCATTCAGGTTTTTGTTATATATGATGTTTTCTTCACTGCCATGAAACTTGGGTCCTCAGCTTTGGAACCGTAATTACTAAGCACTGTAAGATTAACCCAGAGGTTCATATTCTGCAGTAAAAGCAGAGGTCACCTCTGGTACTGAAAACACTTTACCTACCTGTCCTTGTTAATGGTACATCAGAATTTGAAGTAGATAGAATTATAGGCACTAGAGTTTGCAATAATCGTCTTGTGGAAGGCGTAAGGTGCCAGGGGCACATGTGTTCATGCACACAGATTAGTGGTTTGTTTCGACAATGGTTACCGCAAAAAACCTCAACTAAGTCAATCGAGGGTAGGGTGTTGTTCCGGTTCGGGGGTACGATGAAGGTCAACAACAAAGGGTCATACACATCCCAAGATACACCCTAAGGTATTCCTCTTAGCATTAACCCTAAACAGTGCCCTCTGCAGGAGAAAACCTGTCCTGCCAGGTATTACCATGAGCTGTACACTCAGCTCATGGTAATACCTGGCAGGACAAAAGTGAGAACTCAGCTTATGAAGCCTGTTAGACCTGGCATCCTTGGCGTGGTCTCCCCTCTCTTTTTGCATCTGCTTCCCATGTTTTGACTGTGTGCTGGGCTCTTCTTTTGCTGTTTTTAGTACTCTGGGCACTTTATCACTGCTGACCAGTGCTAAAGTGCAAGTGCTCCCTGTGTGTAAATTGTATGTGTAATTGGCTTTTCAGTGATTGGCATATTTGATGTACTAGTAAGTCCCTAGTAAAGTGCACTAGAGGTGCCTAGGGCCTGTAAATCAAATGCTACTAGTGGGCCTGCAGCACTGGTTGTGCCACCCACACGAGTAGCCCTATAAACATGGCTTAGACCTGCCAATGCAGTGTCTGTGTGTGTAGTTTTAAACTGCCAATTCGACCTGGCAAGTGCACCTACTTGCCAGGCCCAAACCTTCCCTTTTTATACATGTAAGGCACCCCTAAGGGAAGCCCTAGGTAGCCCCATGGGCATGGTGCGGTGTAAAGGTGGGACATGTACTGATGTGTTTCTACATGTCCTAACAGTGAAATACTGCAAGTTCGGCTTTTACTGTTGCAAGGCCTATCTCTCTCATCGGTTAACTTGGGGGCTGCCCAAGTTAACCTAGATAATTCACTGGAAAAACAAAAGGGACGTTATAGTTAGGCTCACATTTTATACATTTAAAGCTTAGAAATTTACCAGTTATAGTTATCTCAAGTAACTATAACTTGTGCCCTATACACATATATATATATATATATATATATAGAGGCTTGCCACCCATTTATCCCCTATGAACCCTCAAACCAAAAAATACTTTGCCACCCAAATTACCTACTCACTTTAAAACTTATAAATATCCTTGCTACCCAAATACCCTCACCCACCCTAAACCAATGCCTTCATCCTAATATATATATATTACCTAGTTGAGGTCACTAGTAGATAGTTATATTTAGGACCTAGCTTCTATAGAAAAAGCTGTTTTTCACAAACAAATTTGACAGTCATGTGAGCTGCTGTCTGGAAAGAATTGAGAGGATCCGTGAAGCGGGGGCTGAGATAAAGTGCGGGTGAAATCTAGAGGGTTTCCAATGTTAATTGTCATAGGAAGAATTGAACAGCGATAGCGCCAAAATCACGGACAAAATTACACCAAATTTGGCACAAAGGTAGCTCTTGGCCCAGAATGAGCCCTTTTTGTTATTTGGTTAAAAACCATTCAGAAGTTTTTGAGAAATTTAAGAAAATTCAAATTTGTACAGATAGGGATGAGAAGGATTCCCAACCACCTCCGATCTCGTGCTGAGATCTGATTGGCTGCTAACACTTCAACCCAGGATGTATTGGCAGCCATATTTGGACTCGGCTTTAGCCGAGTCCCCAATAAAAATGTAAAAAAAAAAAAAAAGGTTCCATAGTTCAGACCCCCTTATCCCTTAGCTGTGGTGCTGGGGTCTCACAGGGACCCCCCCAGAGCACAAAAGCATGTTTTAAAGTGTGGGGTCCCACTATTTGTCTTTTTCAAGCCCCTGGGTGGGCCAAGTTCCAGGACAAAGCTTATTGAAGTGTGACCCCACCCAGAGCCAGGGACCATCACCCCGGGGCATATATTACAAAGAGATTGGGTTCCATTTTGAACCCCGTAGCCCTGGGGACCAGCACCTCCCTAGGGCAAATTTAAAAAGAAATAGGGGTTCCATTTCAGACCCCCTGCCCCCCACAGACCTGGGCATCACCACCTCTCCGGGCATTAAATAAATTTGATGCAGTGGGGCTGCACACAACGTCGCAGCACCAAGGACCACCACCTCCCTGGAAAAGATGTAAAAAGAAAAAGAGAGAGATCGGGGATCTGTTTTGGACCCCGTGCTGCCCCAGAGACCCCCACCTCCCCGGGGCTATGCATTTTGGTGGGGGTTGTGGCCCCCCATGAGGAGCCATTGATGGCCCTGGGGACTGCTACCCCCCAGGGCCGGTTCCTGCTATGTTCTGGGGTGCCCACCCCCAGGAGATAGCTGTTTGCTGTGGCTTGGTGGCATATTTGAAGCTGCCGCCAAGTCACAGCAAACACTCTGGTCCGATGAACGGAGAGCTGTCAATTAGCTCTACCTTCATCGGAGCGGTGTTTCTTCTGTCTGCCTCCCTGCGGATAAGAAAGCAGGCAGACAGAGGAAACATTGCTCTCACAGACAGAGAGCTGCTTTAGCAGATCCCTCTCTGTGACAGCAATGCTGGCTTCCACAGGAGGTGTGATGGCACCAGGGACCGTGGGGGCCTTCAGGTTCCCCCCACAATCCTGAACATTGAGAATGGGAGCCCTGGGGGACACCCAGGTCACATGGCCGGCCCAGGGAAATGGGGTCCCCAGGGCCGAGATCAGCCGTGGAAAGGGTGGCCAGGCAGCCCTCATCCCCCCCCAAAAAAAGAAATTAGGTGAGGGCCTCTGCGGGTATGGGGTCCCTGGGGCCAAGATCCCCCTAGGAAGGGGACATGCTTTCCCCCTCACCCCCAAAAAAATAAAATAGTAAAATAGGCTGGGTCTTGGAGGATGGGGTTCCCAGGGCGGAGATCGGCCTGGGGAGAGGGGTCTATGTGGCCACCCTCCCCAAACAAAATCCAAATATGCCAGGCCTCGGAGGAAGGGGTCTACGGGGCCGAGATCAGCCTGGAGAGGGGGCCACATGGTACCCCTCCAAAAAATAGGCCAGGCCCCAGGGGATGCAGTCCCCAGGGCAGAGATGAGGCTGGGGAGGGGGGCCACGAGGCCCCCCTCTCCCTTAAAAAGGCCAGGCCCCAGGAGAATGGGATCCTCAGGGCCAAGATGGGCCTTGGTGGCATGCGGCCACCCCAAAAAATTAATTATTTAGGCTGGGCTTTGGGAGATGGGGTTCCCGGGGCCAATATTGGCCTGAGGAGGGGGGCTGGATGATTATAGGGGTTGGCCATGCGCAGCGCTGGATTGGGTGGTTTATAGGTGTTGGACGTGGGGTCTGCCTGCAGGCCAGGCCCTGCGTCCAACCCCAGCCGCGCACGGCTCACGGCCATACTTGGCGGCGGTTGGATTAACGTATAATAATGAAAATGACTATATGTTAAGACAACCATAGAAATTCCCTGAAAAAAACCTAAAGAACGTCACAGTTAGGAAAAGGAATTTAAAAACACATAGAAATTCACTTGAAAAGACAATTGTTATAGGGACATTATAATTTGGTTCTGAATTTACTCGTAGAAAACCACAGAAATTCAGCAATTATAGTTAGAGTTCTTTCAAGTAACCATAACTTGCGCCCTACGGTAACTATAACTCGCGCCCTCGCCATGCACTGCTAATTTCCCCCATATTACAGCATTCATGACAACTTCTATAACATCATTACAAATATAAATGAAACATTAGAACGTAAAATCTTGAAGAAAAAACTGTGCAGGGCGGGGGCACGAGTTATAGCTACCTTAGGCCACTAGTTATAGTTACTTGAAAGAACTTTAATTATAACTGCTGAATTTCCATGGTTTTCTAAGTGTAAATTCTGAACCTAAATATAACATCCCTATAACCTTTGATTTTGTAAGTGAATATATGTATATAATATATATATATATATAGTTTTTTTATAGTTTCACCAAAAAAAACTTGACGCTCAAAGTTTTAGGGTGATCCGTCATGCGGGGACTGAATAAAATGGGGGGATCCCAAAAAATGTTTTCCTCATGTTAATTTCAATAGGGATTTTGAACACAACTACAGTCCAAACTGCTGGAGAAATTTACACCAAATTTGGCAGAAGGCTAGCTCTTGGCCAGAAATAACCCTTTTTGGTATTTGATGTAAATTGGTTTTGTAGCATTTGAGCAATCACGTTTGTATATATAAGGACGCGAAGGCACTGAGAACTCCGATCTTGTGCTGAGATCTGATTAGCTACAAGCACTTCACCCAGGAAGTGTTGGCAGCTATTTTGAGACTCAGCGTCACAAAAAAATGAAAAGGAGATAGGGTACTGTTACCCTGCCCCTCTAGGCTTGGTACAGGAGTCCTCCAGGGCCCTTTCCAAGGCTTAAAAGCATTCTTTTTTTAAGTCACAGTGAAAATGGCTGCAAATTTCACTGTGATTTGGTATGGCACAGGTCCCTGCCCCCTGGGTCGCAGGGCCAGGGAAGGGACCTGGGGCATACCATAAAAATAGGAGGAGGCAGTCAAGGCTCCCTTCTTAGGGCTTATAAAAGCCTCAAGGACCACCACCTCCCCAGGGTACTGCCTTTAATGTAGGCGGGGTTGCCTGCCTGACACCTCCCATGGACTGCCCCCTCTCCTGGGCAAATCTCTATAAATAAATGCAGGGGTGTGTGCATACCCTCTGCAGCCCCAGGGACTGTCAGCACCCTGGGGCACTGAAAAATATGTATGCATGCAGGCCAGCTGGGCCTGCCTGCACCCTGGGGACCAGCATCTCTCCATGGCAAGTCCTGCTGAAATAATGCAGAAGGGCCCGCGCAGCCACCATACAGCCCCTGGCACCACCTCCACCACTGGGCAAATTTCATTAGCTTAATGTGGGGGTCCTGTGTGCCTGCCCTGCAGCCCCAGGGACTAGCACCTCCCTGGGGCAAATCTTGTTAAAATAGTGCAGGAGGGCATGCCCCCCTACCTCACAGCCCCAGGGAGCGCCACCTCCCTGGGGCTGAAATAAATTATTGTAGGGGGTAAGCTGTGGACCACTGGCCACAGGGACCACAGTCTCCATGAGGCAAGTGCTGCAATGGAGGGGGGCTGCGCTGCCCCCCTCTTGGATCCATGAATGGCCCTGGGACTACCACCCTCGGAAGGTAGCTGTTTGCTTTTGCTTGGTGGGAGCTGATAGCTCCCACCAACCAAAAACAAACATAACTGTTTTCTTCAAGCAGGAGCTGTCAAACAGCGTCAATGGTAGCCTAATCTGTCCATACTTAGTCAATGAGAGAAGCATCTGCACCCATTATATGGAAAATAAGGGTCTGCCCGCTGTCTCCTTGGCTGATTATAGAGGCAGGACTGAGGTCATCATGAAATAGCATGCAGCGTGGATGGATATCCTGGCCGGAATGACCTCCCTATTTTCCTTTGGCCTGTACAGTGTTTTTATAAAAAATATTTTTTCTGTTCCATGAAATAGGCCTGACATGGGCATGTGCCTAAGTATTGAACTGTTTACATACACTTATGGCTACAGCGCTAGCTGGATGTTCATATATTGATCTAGTCAGCCTTGGACATAGGTACATGGTGAAATGTCATGCATACAAATAAAGACAAGGCCTTCACAGAATCACAGCTGATTGGAAGAATAAAACATCCCACTGAAAAGCAGGCTAACTAAAAATTAATAAATGGAACCATAGCACATATTTAGGTGAAAGGGCACAGGCCGCAGCCGTAAATTAAGGTAAAATATGTGTGCCCAAGCAAGGTATAAAACGAACCCACAGCACCCTACCCATTGTCAGGACAAGAGTGTAAATTATAAAACTAAAATGCTCTAAAACATACAACACTAAATACATATTAAAAAGCACATAAAAGAGATAGAAATGTTGAAATTGACAAGCTAAGGACAACAGGCAGGCCAATTTAAAGGGCAATTTAGTATTTTAGACAAATGATTGAATTTCAGCAATAATTCAGGAAATCTCTGATGTCTTTAATGGTGATCGAGACCAAACAGGACTCCACCTTGGCAGGCAACAAATTGAGAAGCACATTAACTGAAGGATCCACAGAGCATATGTTTGCAGATGCCTCAACCATAGGACTGGCTGAGGAGGCCACATTCCTCAGAGTGGCAGATGAGAAGGAGTCAGGAAATCCACAAGTGGGGGCTCATAAGGTGCCTCACATATTAACCTGAGTCTCAATGGGCATGTCCATGAATGAATCCTCATCGAAAATATTAACGGATCCATGTCCACTGAAAGCACAGGCTGCATGGCAAGACACACCTTTGGTGCACACTAAAAGAAGCACCACAAGCAGTGGAAAATTGGCTGCACACAGGTCAGAATTGATCAGAATGTCAAGGACCAATTCATCTCAAGCTCCTCCAGAAATTAAACTCCAATGTACTGCATCAGGCGGTCATGACACACGTGGGCTGGTTAGAGCTCCGTTAATCTACTTTGCTGAGATGGTACAGCTACTGCGCTAAAATAAATAGCAACAGTCGAATGCCGCCAATCAATGCCAAAGTTATTGGGAATCCATCAAAGGCACTCAAGAAGAGTTAATGGATGTCTGACGGTATCACTCCAAATACAGTCCGGAAGGTGCTCACATATTCAGACCTCACAGCCTTTAAAAAGTGCACAATTCCTGTGGTATTAGATGTATTGAAAATCCTGCTCACCAACTCTCCAAAATGTTTGGGAAGGTGGTATTTAATGAAGAATGTGGGCCTCATTGCGACCCTGGCGGTGTAAAGACTGCCAGGGCTGCAGTGCTAGTCGGACCGCCGCCAATGTTGCGGTCTGACAGCCACATTAAAACCGTGGTGGTTGCACCATGGTCGGACTGCCAGCACCGCCACTTCTCCTCCACTGGAGGGGCTGGTGGTGCAAGCCTCGCTGCCCTGGGGATTACGAGTCTCTTCTCCGCAGGCAATTACATGGCGGTAGCACTGCCATATAAAGGCTGACAGAGACAGGGTACAAGATGTCCCATTGTGGCCCCTGCACTGCTCATGCACTTGGCATGGGCAGTGTAGGGGCTCCCTTGGCCAGCACCATCACGCTTTTCACTGTCTGCTATGGGTGCTGGTTCACCCTACACACTGCAACATTGCCGCCAGTTCTATTATGAGCTGGCATCAATGTTGTGGGCTGTTTCCCGCTGGGCCAGCAGGTGGAAACTCTATTTCCGCCTGCTGACCCAGTGGGAAACTCATAATAGGGGCAGCAGGAAGGGGACCACACTGGCAGTAACCTGACCACCGGACATTGGCGGGCAGCCTTTTTCAGTCCATCTAAATCGTATTTAGGGCCTGTATGTCTGCTGATGACCTTGCTAGTTACAGGTCATAGGTCTCTCTGGCTGATGTCATAGCTGCATTGAGGGGCATTTTAAAAGGCCCTAGCCCAACCAGAGCGTCACTTTTCGTCAAGCTCCGGTGGCACTAAGCACTGCTCCATATTTACAAGGAGGTGTAATGCCAATGTTTGTGGTGTTTCGCCTCGTTGTAAATATGGTCCCCTCCGAATCAGTTTTCTGTGTCAGAGGGGCGTGTAATGGGTGTTGCTGTGGGCGTTCCACCGCAGCACCCATTGCTTTTGACGCTGCCTCAGATTTATGAGTTGCCGTAAACCTGAGAATGCGCCAAGAACTAATGCCACCCCAGGGGTGGCGTTAGCATGGCATAACGGGGAGGAATACTTTGATTTCTCCTTGTTTTTTGCTTTTTTTATGTGTGCTACATTCTACAGCACACATAGAAGAAGCAAAATGCCATGGATGATTTTTTTACATGCAGGAAGGGACACCATCCTGCACATAAACAATCATTCAAAGTGACGCTTTGGTACTTCTATGTGTGCTGCACTTTGCATCGCCATTAAAGATTGTTTATGTGGAGGAAGGGAAACCTTCCTGCACATAAACAATCTATCCCCTCAACTATGGTGCAAGGCTACCTACATTGGCGCTAGGCAGCCAAAATCAGCCAGCGCAGGGGGAAACGCAGGGGTGTGTCGTATTCCTCTAAATATGGCACACCCTTGCGTTTCAAAAGTGGTGCAGCGCTGCTATTTTTGGTGCAGCACTGTGCTGCACTACTTTAGCATAAATCTGGGCCTTAGTCTTCCCAGCTTGTCAAAATTCATATTTGAAGTAGCAATGTGTGGCCACATTTCTGCTACTTTTATCTTTCACGTGGAGGGAAATAAAACATTGCTGCAGCAAGTTACAATTTAAGAAAACAAAATCACAAAGACAATTCCAGGCTTCATTCCGCAACTGCGTTCACTACTCAGCATCACATACCTTCCATTTGAAAGTATCTGAAATACTGGACAAATCAAGAGATGGGAGTACCATTCAGATAGCAAGCCAAGCTCGCTATGGCTGCATTACAAGTGTTGTGCAAGGACACCTGCTTACAAATCATAGAATGACTAATAGCAGTCTCACATTCGCTTCTGCTAAGAAAGACCTCTGTTTCATCATTGAGACATTTGCAATCAAAAGGTAACTCCCACACCTCGTGGATATAACTGTCCCCTAGCCCCTTGAACCTGCCTCCTGCAAAATGTTTCAGACACTTGCTAAATTGGAATGGGGAGATGGGCAGATTAATCACCCCACGTATTAGCCATAGTGACAATGGAATTTCCACTACAGTAAAAGGCAACTTTTCCAATTTCTCGATGTGAAGCATGATGTAACTTGCTTATTTTTTAGCCATTATCTGCTGTTGTCTTGTCAAGTTGAAGGCAGCAAATAACTCGGTAGAGTTAACTAAATGCTTCCAAGGCACCCAGCCATTTCTAAGAACCTGCAATGTACAACCAAGCTGCATAATTGACCTAAGTTGACTTTGCACATATTATAAAAATTACATATCATTCTAAATTATGTCTATTGCAGATGGCACAATGTTATTTAGTGTGGAAATGCTGCTGTACAATGTGCTCATACCATTATTGACAATGGCTAAAGCCTTTCCATGTTTTCTTTATCAATCTGCCTTAATCACACAACAGCTTTGATTTGCGTAAAGCTTCCAAATTTCATTGTATATGGCATATAAAAAGGATTTTGAGCATGGCTCTCAAGGATCCAGCAAAAAATCTTGTAGGTAGACTACCTCTGAAAGGAAACTAAGGAGTTCTTTGACAGCCGCTAATGTGGAAGAATGTAACCACTGTTGCAAAGTTTGCACACACTATGGGGGTCATTACGACCCTGGCGGAAGGCGGAGAACCGGCGGTAAGACCGCCAACAGGCTGGCGGTCTTACCTTGAGGAATTATGACCATGGCGGTTACCGCCATGGTCATCCGCCGGTTCTCCGTTCTGCCCGCCAGGGCAGAGACGACCGCCGGGCTGGAGACCTTGGTCTCCAGCCCGGCGGCCGTCACTATACCGCCGGTGGTATTTGGACCCGGCTTACCGCCGTGGATTTCCAGCGGTTTGAACCGCCATGAAATCCATGTCGGTAAGCACTATCAGTGTCTCTCCCACCCCCCGCCCCCACCCCGACTCCCTCCCCTACACCCCCCACCACCCCTGCCACCCCCCAAAGGTGGCAGGGCCCCCCTCCCCACCCCGACCCACAACATCACATAGCTCACACACACCCGACACGCATGCAGGCACCACCAACACACACACGCACACACCCCGACATACATGCCAACATCCACACACACAGTCAGACACGCACACCCACATTCAAACATACACGCACACATCCATACAGACATACCCACAGACATCCACGCACTCATTCCCAAACATGCATCACCCCCACGCACTCACACACCCCCTCTACATACTCAGATGCACCCCCCCATGCACACACACAACACACAACACCCCCCACCCCCTCCCCTAACGGACGATCGACTTACCTGGTCCGTCGATCCTCCGGGAGGGGACGGGAGCCATGGGGGCAGCTCCGCCGACACCACACCGCCAACAGAACACCGCCACGGCGAATCGCAGGACGTGATTCGCTGGGCGGTGTTCTGTTGGCGTGGCGGTGGAGCAACCTCCACTTCCCCGCCACCCGCCAGTGTGGCTGTTGGTGTCTCTCCGTCCGTAAAGGGACGGAGAGCTGCCAACGGTCATAATAGGCCGAGCGGCAAACCGCCTGCACTGGCGGTCTTCCGCACAGCGGTCCCTCGGCAGTCTGTAAAAAAGACCGTCGAGGTCAAAATGACCCCCTATATCTTATAATGATACCTGAGTTTTGAGCTGTGATTCAGTGAGTGTCCGGTCAGCTTGCTCTGAACCCCCATGTAGAATTTCCAAAACGTGCCTGACAGCCACATGTGTCCACTGGCCACAATAAGCACCCGCCAGGACATGAAAGTAAGGAATTAAAGGTACCTTTCTGAATCCAGCCAGTAAACTGTCCTTCAGTGAGATTTAAAGGTGTTTGCCAATTGTTCAATTTAGCTGGTGTCAGGATTCTGGGCACATTCCGAGGCAAAAAAGGAATTCAAATATATTCATTTTGTGTCAGTTATCAATATCCTTCTCACTTTTGAAGGAGATAATTTAAAATAATATGACTCTGCATTATTAGCATCATGCCCAGAAAAATATGCAAACTTTTCTACGTATGTTTTGGAACGCACCACTGGTGGAGTCGGACAATGCTCCTGGGGTACTAGCTCGGTACAGAAAGTGATGTCCATAATGACAGTGACCGACTATTTCTCATAATTCCCTGAGTTCATGTATACATCTTCACTTTCAAATACTGTGTAATATTCAACCTCAGAAAGCATGGAATCAACTGTTTTAAGATCCCATTCATCAGGTATAAAAATATCATCATTGAAACTTTGAAGACATATGAAAGTTGAATACCTCAGTAGGTCAGAATATATCATATGGAACTTTATCCTACAAAATCCCACCAGGAATCAGAACAGCTGAAAGGTTCACAAGGGACAAGTCTCCTCAGACCTTATTGGAAGAAAGGTAAGGTGTCAATACCTCGTCCACCAGTTGAACAGCAGAGCGTACAGGAAGATAGCGACCATTTATTGGTAAAAAGAAAACAATGACAAACCCACTCCAAAGCAGGAAGGCAAGCAATGTCAGTAGTCTCCATAGATAGTACCATGGATTAACCAAATAATTGTTTTTAAGCCAGTTATACATCTTACGTGTTGTTGAGACAAGTGTAGTCGCAGAGGCAGAGGAAGCTGAAAAAGAGTCATCAGTTTTGACAAAATAACCAGAAGCAGTTTGTGCAAAAACAGGAGCCGGTGCAGAACTGGTAGATGGACCTAATGGTGGTGGTTCATAATAAACAATGTCATCTGTCTGTATTGAATTGGAATAGTGGAGATCCATGTTTTGGATGTTTTTTGTTGGTGAAGTGTTGACAGGAAGCAACAAAAGTTAATTCTCCGCCTTTTCCAAGCTTGGGGAGACAATTGTAGCAGTGGAACTTGCAGAAGCACTGTTGAGTGCTTGAAGAGGTGTGTCCCATTGGGTAGTGAGGGTTACTAGGGAACTACCCATAAATCCTCTTAGCCTACTGTGCAGGTTCGGATGCATGGCACAATTTGACATTGTCAATTAAAGCAAAGTGGTTTTCTATGGAACCAGACAGTGGTGATATGATGACAGTTAGGATACTGTGTATTCCCAGGATTGGAACTGGTGCTCTGTATGATGAGCCAAACGTTTTCACAGCAATCTTTTCTTGTAATAGATCCCCTACTTTAGGAATCTGCCAGTAGATGAGGTTGGCAAATCCCTCATTACCAAGGTGGCAGTTGAATTTTCATCACAGAATTGTTGTGTTTCCTGTAAAACGGCAACACATTCATTTATGTCAAAAGGTGTTTCTGCTGCTGCTGCGCCAGTGCCATCAAGATTTAGGACATCCCAAACAGGACCTTAAGGGTTGCGTCTTCCCAAGGACCTTCTGGGCAGTTTATTTAGGGCTCCCTGGACCCCTTATATCTAAGACCAGTACCTAATAACCTTACAGTTAAGGATTGCTTTAAGTCTCAGAATTTCCCTCTGGATTATATGGGGATGAGAAATGGAGTTGAACTTCCATCATTGCCATGGTTTCCCTGAATGCTCCGGAGGCAAAGGCAGGGTCCTGGTGTGAGTGGAATGCTGCAACTGCATAGGTCCCACTGAAGACTGGCAAATCTTTAATAACAGTTTGGGCATCAGCTGTTCATTGTGGCCATATGCACAGGAATTTAGAACATGAATCAACAGTGACTAATATGTATTTGTGTGCACCATCAGGTTGTAAGGGACCACAATGGTCCAGGTATACACTTTGTTGTGGTTTGTAGGACACTAGGAGGGGTGTCTGCAGTGGCATTTGATGGTGTGCCCTTTAATTTGTTGACAGATGTCAGGATAAAGGACAGACTATTTGGTCTATTTGTATAGACCTAGCCACCAATATTGTAGTTTTTAGCAGGCATACAGTAGCCACCACTCCAGCATGAGCAGAAGCAACACCCTCATTAGGCCTAGGTGGAGTTCAAATAGCCTCGCTATGCAAACTCTGCGAAGTTGTAAAAAGCTCAGTCACACTACACGGAGTACCGCTAGTGGCTAGAGTTTCTTGCCATGCCCGTTCACGTGAGGTTTAACATCAATGCAAAGTACGTCCTTACTTTAGAATACTAGCGTGAACGGCACCACCCAGTTCGCATGGAATTCAGCCGTCTTGTTTTTTGCTTTGCTATGGTGCTGGGGCCTACTTTTATTCCTCTTTTATCTGTTGCATCCCTCACTTTTAAAACTTATTTTCCGCTAATTTTTGCTTATTATATAACCTTTTCTCTCTGTGTTTTTATATTTTTACTTTTTTCTTATTTTTTTTGTGTATTTTTGTTGCTTTTTTACTTTTTAAGTTTTTGCTTTACTTTTTTTCCCCTCCCATCCTTTTTTTCCTTTCTTATCTCTTCCCCCTCAAGTCCCCAGCACCATGCCAGAGCAGGGCAGTGGCAGGACAAGGCCCCAACCACCACCGGCAGCCGCCTTCCTCGTGGGTGGCGCCGCCGTGAAGGGGTGCAGCCCTGTGACATTTTTTCAGAGGTGGAGGTGGCTGTATTGGTGTTTTATGTTCAGTGCCACCTCCCCTCCACCTTTGCAGCAGGCGGCAGTCCCGTGTCTGGGTACAGCCTCCAGGAGTGCCTGCAATGGTGGGAGAGGGTGCACCGGGCTATGCGCCACAGCTCTGGGGTCCAGTGCACTCAGCAACAGCAAACTCACTGCTGGGCCCATATTCTAGAGCTGCTGGACCTGCTAGACATAGTGGTTGTAGGACTCGGTGAGTTATAATTAATTATTAGTTGTGTTCCATGCAAATAGTTTCTTCCCAAACAGGAAGCATGCTGCTCACACGCAAGTAAATTAACTTTATGTTACAAATATAATATTATGTGATTGTCTCATCATCTAGATGGGTGCTCGGTGCTCCCGAATTGTACTTGTTTTTGGCACTTGCTTCGCGTGATTAAGAAGTAATGCAGAGACTCCTCCTGTGCCCTGTCCTGTCCAAAATAGTGATAGTTAATATTAATATTAGTGAGTTAAAATGTTCTCTCACATCTTTGTGCCTCCATTTTTTGCACCTCATACAGTACCTACTGCCAAGCAATTTCCCAGTAACGTGTAGTTTTGCATGCATGCATCCATCTATGCTTTGAGAGCTTGAGAATGAGATGAAAACTGTAGAAATCATTAATTACAATTTATTAGTATTTCCAAAATGTAGTATAGGAAATGTGGAATAGGGTAGGGAAATTTGTAATAGTATGGTCCGTGACATAAGTATTATTGCAGGAGCTCTGAACCTCTAATGTAGAAATGTTACTGCGTTTGCCTGTTCCTTTAAAACAAATAATATTCCTGGAGAGATTATTTATTAACAGTATCACTAAACTATTACATTTCTTTTCTTGCATCATACAGCATCCAGGGGCAAGAAGAGGGTTGGTGAGGTGGGTGAGGGAGCTGAAGGTGCCCCCTCCACAAGTGCCGTGGCCCAGCTGGTCTCAGTAAGTCCTCCTGGTGTTCTTAATATTAATATTTATTTCCCTAACTTCTACTGCTTTTTTACTGTGCCTGTCTCCAATTTTTTTCCAACTCCACTTCGATTTTGCTGTTTTGCAAATTCTTTGTATCCCTGCATTACCCTATTTACTTATTTTCTATATTTCAAGCTTCATTACTTCAAACTGTCTGGTTGTAGTAGCCCTTCTTTGGCTTCCTTTCCTCTGCTTTGTCAATGAGCTTTCCCTCCCCCCTTATATATCTTATGGACTGGTGGTAAGGCTCAGAGAACCCATGTACTGAAGATTGCATGCCCATGTAAGTTATTCTACGCATGTTTCGCCTGAAGGCTTTCTTTTTCTTGCTCCAGCTCAATCATAAAAAAAAAGAAAAAAAGGTTTTTTTGAACATGGGCATGTAATTATTCATACCCTCCAATGTTGTGTATGCATTATTATAGTATACTAATAGTTGATGACCGTGCAACATGGTCGGAAGTATGAGGAGGATGGCCCCATTGTATTAGCTAACTAAGACCTTATGTCCTTCATTGACCAATTCTTGCACCCTTTTATTTCTCTTGAGAAACTCAGATTCATCAATAGCTAGTTCTGCCTCTCCATTACAGAAGGTTTTTGTTTGGCTTGACAACCTGGCTTATAAAACATTGCCAACTTCCAAAACGCCCACCTGATATTTTGATAGAAGGTAAGTCTGTAACCGAAATATAGTGAGGTGTTGCAGTTGTATTTTTCTATTAAAAAATAACAATAGGGGGAAGCTCATCTGGTGTAAAAAAAAAATCTAGCCACACTGACCACTAGTGCTGGGCCCAGCAGCGCCAGTGCCAGCACAGATGTAGCAGCGGATGAATGGGGAGTCTCGGAGGCAGCAGTGGCAGGCGGTGGTAAGTCATATTACTTGTTTGTTGACAATTAGTGAAATAGTCACTACATGAGTGTATTAGTGTTGCTGACTCACTCATCGACACCCTCCTTTAGCAGATACAGTGGGGTTAGGCATTAATGGCCTCTTCAATCTGCAACTCAGCAGACTAAAGTTCATAAAATGAACTTGAACTATGATGTGATTTTTAAAATTGAAAGAGGAATGGAAGGAGAAAGGATGGGTGAAATATAATATGAGTGAAAAAATGTGTGGGCGAAAGGGTGCATAATAATCATATAGGTGGGTGGGTTAAGGATCGATAAAATGGTATACGGGTGAAAGTGTGCCTGCTCAGGTTGGTGAAAGGGTATGGGTGAAAAGATGCCTGCCTGGATGGGTGAACGGAATCCTCAGTGGGTTGGATCTCTTGGATGGATGAATGGGTGAAAGGTTGAATGGGTGGGTATTGGGTAAATGGGTGTTGGTGAAAGGTTAGTTGAGAGTCATGTTTGGAACTTGGATGGTTTAAATGATGAAGGACTTGATGAGAGAATGTTAAGCATAAATGGTTTGTATCAAAGCCTAGGGTGAAGAATAAGAGTACTGGAAGAACAAATTTGCAGTGATGAATAGACAAATGCTTGGACTGAAGAAACAAGGGAGCTCTTCTGAATAGGGGTGTTCTTCTCACCTACTGTACTTGCTTGAAATGGTTTTTATCAAAGGGTTGGGTGGTATTTCTGACTCTTCCTTTGACTCACAGTATTTTTCAAGTGAGGGAGGTGATATGTATCCCAGCATCCACTAACCATCACCTCCCTATTGCCTTTCACCAGTGCCATCCATGATGATCTAACACCTGCATGGCTCATTTCGCCAGAATCAGCACAGCAATGTTGGGTGTGCAATGTGTATTTGTATGCTTAAGTTAACTTAATGTGTCAAACAGCTTTCAATGCATGGCAATGCAAAACCAAGGTGTGTTTCCCTTCCCTCCCAGAGCCCACTCAGTCACTTCCTAGTACTTCACTCCTTTCATCTTTCTTAAGTTCTTTCCCAGACTTCCGAATAATTGGAAAAATCCATTCTTTGCATGCGTCACTTTTTTCTAGCCAAGTGATATAGAATTATAAATATAATTAATTATGGCTTGCATAACAGATTTACTTCTCTTCAAATTTTTCCTTTCAACATTTGCCAACCACAGTGGCTCATACTACTAGCCAAACCTTAGGCACATGAGATGAGGAGGAATTGATAAGTAAAGTGTGCACTCTACCTACCCATCCTAATCCCCTCTACCTTAGCCTGCAGTTGAGTAAGTTAAAAATATTCCTTTCCTTACTGCAAACCAAATGTATTTTTGGGGAAAAAAATAATTATTACAAAGTGTGATGGAGGAGAGTGATGAGGACAGTGAGCACAGTAGTACTAAATAAGTGCCTTGATTTTCATGGATTGGATAGTCTGTGATGAATGCGCCAAATACAGTCTATATATTCCCATTCCTTAATCATTTTCCAGTACTGCAGTACATCACTTTTCCCACTGTCTACTTATGGCAGACAGGATGTCTGCATCATTGACTGTATTATACTACATGGCATGTTTCTTTCTTAGTATTCATTGGGCTTGTGGTCCAAGTACAAATGAAAGGTATTTATTTAGAATAACTGGCCCATTGGAATAAGAGAATTTTCTGGTACAGCTGCCCTAGCTGCAGACAGTAACAAATACGACTAGGGTGCCAACAGAGCTAGCATGCTGCCATTAATTTACCACAACAAGAGCTAGAAGAAAACTTGCATGCCATAGTGCAAAATGGCTGTAACTCTAATCACCTTAAAATCAAATGGCCTGAGTGACTAGAAAATGTACTGCTGCTGTGCCACTACATGGTTTTAAACAAGGGTTTTGCTCAGAGCATTGTTTACAATTTCTTTCTTCTTTCTCGATATAGCTATTCCTGCTGGTCCACCATCACAGCAGGAAACAGCAGCTCGGATGCAGCTGCAGGAGCTGGAGGTCATCAGGGTGGAGTATCAGCAGTTACGGTTCCTCGAGGAGGAGGAGGCGGCAGTAGCAGTTGCTGCCAATGCCCAGGGCCCCATCCTGCCACCAGAGCCTCCAGCCCATGCTCAACATCAGTGCTGCAGTTCCAGGGCAGCCACCTGCTTCCAAACCATCACTACTGCTCCCCCTCAGACACCGATTTCTAATGCTGCATCCTTAGAAGGCTGGGGAAAATAGAAGCCAGGCAGGCAGACATGGAGGGGGCTCCTCAAACGAGTCCTGGCCCACCTTCAGTGCCCTGTTCTGCCCCTTTTTTAACCTTTAGTTTTGGTGGGTGGGACTTGTTGTTGGTGGAGAGGATGGGAATGGGTTTTTGGGATCAGAACTTTTCCACTTTGTTTTCTCTTATAACGGACAATTGGACAGCTATTTTTTTGGACATTGGGTGGGGAAAAAGAAATTAGGTTGGGGATAAAGATGGGCCAGTTGTGGGTGGAAGGGGTAGGATTCTATTCTGGGATGATTTAATTTGCACTGCTGCCTTTTAGCACAGCGTGTTATTCAAATCTGCTGATAGTGTACATTCCGTCAGTACCAGTGAGACCCAAGTTATTATATATCTAAAAATGTTATGTCACCTACATTTGCAAAATAGTAAATATAATTAATGCTGGGGGAAGTTAACACATACAGTTCTAAAAAAAGATTATTTAACGTAAAATTATACTAATCTGTATTGGCAAAATGGGTGGTGCATCTGCATACTTCTTGGATAGCCCTATCAATTTTCTTGGCTGCCTGTCTGAAGCGGTACAATATGGAAAGCATGAATTTATGGTGCAAGAGAACAGAATGTAAAACAGAAATGACTTTCATGATATTGTAGAATCAAGAAGTATAGAATGGAAGGTAAAATTCATGAGGAGTAGTGTACCAAGAAGACTCAGAGGTGGCAGGGCAAGAGCAAAGTCCTTTGCAATAATTCATTTTATGACTGATGTGAGATCAATTAAGTGAGAGCAATTACAAGAAACAACAATCACAGACAAGTGGCTGCATGTATTGGGATGATCAAATTCGTAACTGTCATGAACATCATAACATTTAGCCTAGAGCACGTGTATAATGTGACATCATCCGTCACATGTTTGTCTCCTTCAGTTAGCTCCACAACAGACCCCACCACCTAACCACATAGTTTCATATGTGAGCCAACTAGCACACACACACAGCAGCATTGCATTTCTCAAATCAAGTAATCAACGCACCTCTCACCACCAGTACACAGATTGGAGTAGGCTTCTTAGACTCATCATCATTCATGTTGATTTCCATGAAGTTAATAACTTCCTTCTTCTGGTAGTTGTTTAAATTGTCAATTCACGCTCTGAGTCATTCTATCATCCTCCTGACTCTGATTAAAGATTATGTCCAACTCCATACCAACTACTTCTGACAGTCTGGGTTTCCCGACCCAAATGAGATAGAGCGACCTGTAGTGTATAGCTGTGTTTAACAACAAGAGAAACATTGAGTAGTTTTTTTTCTATAGACTACATTTGTGTTTGTTAGATAAATGGACTGGTCGAGTCTTCTTTGACAAATGTGAGCCAAAAAACAAAGCTCTAGAAAACAAAGCAGTGTGAAATCACCAACAAATAAATCTTGCTAAGTGTCAAAGGGGGAGATAAAAAAAATACTTCAGGAAAAAAAATGATCACCCATTATTAGGCCACTAACATTGTAAATCAATCATAACACAAACACAATCAAGTGTAATAATTAAAGTTAAACAACAAACACTCACTCTGCCACCATTAGACATGCGTCAGATTAACCATCTCAACACTGATACAGGAATCCCTCATATCAGTTGTTGGGTCACATAGCATTGCGTACCTGTTCCAATCAAGCATAGTGGTACATTGCTGATCGTCTTTGACTCACTAAATGAAACACATTGGCCAGAATGTTGTAAATCAAACATCTGGGGCACTCCTCCTAGGGGACAAAAATGGAGGCAGGCATTGTGTCTCAAATCTCCTCAAAGTGATTTTAGGCGTGTGGGGGTGTGTCTTCACTGTACATTGGTCCAACTCCAATTTGGACAAATATGTGCCTAAAATGGTTGCGGTCATTAGTCGTTGAGGCAGAGGCAAACAATGTAAAATGATAATGTTCCCCCAGCTAGCTATATCCTTTTTTTCTCAAAGCAGTTCATCAACAGAAGAAAATAGAAAGTTCTATGGTGCCCCACGTCTAGTCAGGGAAGTAGAGTTTGTCCACAAACTCAGGTGGTTCACCCAGAAGCTGGACAGCTAACACTCTACCATGACCTGAGTCTGACCAATCACCCTCATTCACCTGTACTTCAGCTTTGCTGTAATTCAGGGGTATAAAGTGCTGATTCCTTTTGATCATGGTCAAGCTCAACGATGTGGGGTGAGTGACTGATCCTTCCCAATGTGATAACCACACCAGCTGCACTGAACACACACTCAACAGACAAACTTGCTACAGAACAAGCCAGATACTTTATTGCCAGCCTGCTGAGCACTGGCCACTTGCGCCTCTTTCCTAACCAATACACCAATAGATTTTTATCCAAATAGACCTCCATTGGGTCTTCCAGGTAGGCCTGGTTCATCCTCTCAATAGTCATTGGTGCTCCACCTTGCTCGACCTCTTTTGCCTTCGCCTCTGCAGTGGACTTAAGCCCTGCTTTTAGAAATTAACCAAATGCAGATTTTGGGGCTGCTGCTCCTGTTCCTGTTGTTGTTGCTGGTGTTGAATGAATTAGTGTATGAATGAGTCTGTTATTTAAAAAAAAATGTTTTTGCTTATTTGTGAATATTATAGATTAATCTTGATTAATCTTGATTAATCATGAATATCGTTCATGGTGAAGAAAAATACTTTTAAACCCATAGGTTGACCCTCAAACACCTCAATATCACACTCCTGGGGTCCGAGTAGCTCCCCTTATGCTACTTTTCATTTTGTTTTTCAGCCCCTGAGACCCTTCTGCTGTAACATAAAATGGCGGCCAGCCAATTACAGCACCTCTATTTGTGAGCACATTCGTGAAAATTTGTGATTATTCGCTATATATTTGCAAGTTCAGATATACAAATTTGGACTTTCTTTAATTTCTTGTAAATTACTGAACGGATTTACACCAAATAGGAAAAAGCATGATCTGCATACCGAAAGCTAGCTTTATGCATAATTTGGTGTAATTCCATCCAATGGTTCCGGCGGTAGTTGTGTCTAAACGTCCTATGGAAATTAACATGGGAGACGCAACTTATTTGACTCCCTCTTTTTCTCTGCCCCGGATTGACAAATCACCCCGAAACTTTCCGTGCACAACAAGAATCACTTTTGCACTTTTTTGGGGAAAGTTTTGTGAAGATTCATCAAACGGTGCCAAAGATATTGGTAAGTCAAAAAATACTTTTTCTATGGAAGCATGGTCCAATCACTACACACACAAACTAAGGGTGGCAAGGACATCTGCATTTTAAAGGCATGCGTTGCTACATGTAGCTGTGTGACAAAGGCATGCGTGGTAAAGGATGCAGGTTAAAGTCATGTCTTCCTCTGTAGAGAATAATATATGTGAGAGGTATTAAGTGTTTCCTTTAGAGGGTCACAGATTGTAGCGAAAAACACAAACAGTGGTAAACCCCTTTTGCCATTTTGGTAAATCCAGATTGAAAATGAAAATAACCCTGGTGATAAAAGCAAGATACCAAACGCCTCCTGAAAATTCAGAAAGGGGAAAGATCTAAGCAAAAACAAGCAGAGTCAACAAATAACGCACAAAGAAAAAGAAAGACATTTCATAGGCTTTAGAGTGCAACTTTTTGAAGTCATTACATGTGTTCCATTTTGAAGAAGACCAAGTGTGACATCCAGTGTGCCATGCGGAATTCTTAAGTTTCACCGCCGCACTCCTCACTAATCTCTTGAATGTTAGAGAGCCAGGAACAATAGACTCTGGCACAAATATAGGCAAAACGTGACACCCTTTCCTTAGAATATGTTAGGTGCAGTAGAAAGCTGGAGCTTGTGAGAAGCAGTGCCAGTGAGATGTACAGCAAGGATTAGGAAAATCCACAAGGCTCTTGAAACCGGCTGGATAAGGCTACATGCTATGCCATGGAGGCTCTGAAAGAACAGATCAGGACTGAACAACCAAGTGCCTGATAAAAATAGCCAAATTTGGATTTCAAATGTTACCAGCTGTTGCTAAATGACAAAATCCTGCATGACTCTGTTAGTGTTCAAATGAGAGCGCCACCTTGGTGCTGAGGATGTGTTTCTGGCACATAGTTTTAAGGCCCTTCTTGGAAAGCTTCCATTGATAAACAAAACCTTTTTGTTTGAAAAGGCAGCATGCTCCACCTCTAAACACTTTAACATAGTGCAACTACTAAATACTACCTCCCAAACATTTCTGCAGTTCAGTCTCGCTGGTTCTGGGAAGTGTGGCTAGCAAGCTGAAATCCTATATGTGACAAGTGGTTCTCTGGACAATAATGAATGTTTCAGGATTGTGGTCATTAGTTGTCTTTTTGCCTCTTATTCAATTTATACCTTTAGGGAGATTCCATCGCCAAGACCACAGAACATTACATTGAATGTGATGTGGCAACCCGGAGTCCACCCAGTGTTTAAGGCATATAAACTAAAGCTTTGACCAGAAGGCACTAATTGTATTAGAAACTCCACACAGATTTCAGGTATTTTATGTCTGTCACAGTGTATTTAGCTCAGTCTATGCTTCTAAGGGTGAGGCAACGGTACTAGTGGGCAGTCTTTGGTTTCTTCTGAAGGTTTTCCAGTTCACGTTGTCAGGTTGTTTTGGTACAAAAAATGTTGACTGCCATCCTGACATTGCCAGGACCATTTTTTGTTCTGAACAATGTTGCTGAATGTTAAAGGTCAGTAAATTCTCTATAATACTGCCTTAGTGTACAAATGGGAATGCCACCTTGGTGCTCACACTGGCATAGAGCTTTAAAGAACTTCTTAGTGCTGTTTTTTGCTGTACTGTGCGAAGATATTGAGCTGTGTAAATCCATCTAAAGTGGAAAGCTAAAACAGTTGATTGGGAAAAGCCACTAATAATCCTGGCCCCCTAATATATCTCAGTTAAAAAAATTATTGTCCAGAGATTATTTTTTGTTTTTTGTTTTTTTGGATCACAAGAGACATAATTTAGCTTGGGTAGACATTTCTGATCCGGGTCAAATTGTTCTAAACAACATTTTTAAAAATGGATGTGCTGCAGTGATGATGCAATATTTCAGGAACCATGAAACCTATATACTTCATTTTGGTGTCAAAACATAGGTTTTGGGTGTCAAGTAATCTTATATGGAAAGAAAATAAGTTCTCGGAGCAACCTTGTGCCATTTTCTAAAATGGCGTCTATAATAGAGGAAGGGGAGACATATATTGAAGTGAAACAAATAATAATGTTTTTTAACCTGTTTATGTATTCACCAAGCAATGTTTATGATCTGAATATGAAAAAATAATGTTTATTACTCCTGTTTTAGACACATAGGGCCTGATTACAACTTTGGAGGAGGTGTTAATCCGTCCCAAAAGTGACAGTAAAGTGACGGATTTACCACCAGCCGTATTACGAGTCCATTATATCCTATGGAACTCGTAATACGGCTGGTGGTATATCCGTCACATTTGGGACGGATTAACAGCTCCTCCAAAGTTGTAATCAGGCCCATAGTTCACTGTATTTATTTGTTTCTGAAATCACTTGTGGAACATTTGCAGAATGTTGAACATTTGAGACCAACATATCGACAGGGACATCTTTTTGAAGCACAGATTTTGCAAGTTCATGTATGGGTAAGTTCTGTTTGTAGAGGCTTTAGAAATTTCATAGGTTTTAGTACCCCATCAGTATCTTCCCATCCAACTTCACATGGATCTTTCTTTACATATGCATGATCCAAAACATTTACACATCTTCTGATCAAGTAGAACGCTCTTTTAATTTGTCCATGCATAGAATATGTCATCGGTGGAAGGTCACTTAGCAGGACTGATCTCTTGAACTCACTGTACTGAAGATTTTCAAATGTGTGACAGTCAGAACACATTTTCCATACACACACAAGGTCTTTAAAGTTTAATTTTTCTTCTGTCTCGGCAAATCCTTTTAGAAACTCCACAGGTTCAGTAGTTAAAGCTCCAAGCTTTGTTTCAGTTTTGGTCATACTGTCTTCACCCTTAAGAATATTTGCCTTGATAAGAACACTGGGCATCTCTGGTTCAAATTTCCTGTACAGAACAGGAAGTTGGATTAAGGCCCTCATTTCAACCTAAGTGGTCTTTTCTCCGGATCGCTGAGGTTCCGCCGGGCCGAAGACCGCCAGTGATGGCGGTCTTCTGCCAAACTTATTATGACTGCTGGCAACTCTCCACCCTTTTTTGGATGGAGAGCCGCCAGCAGCCATACTGGCGGCTGGCGGTGAAGTGGAGGCTGCTCCACCGTCACCGCCACGTCATCAGAACACCGCCCACCGTAATACAACCCAGTATTCGGCGTGGCGGTGTTGTGGTGACTGGGTGCTGATGGCAGAGCAGCCCCCATGGATCCCGTTCCCTCCCGGAGGATCACCGGAACAGGTAAGGTGATCGTCCGTTAGGGGAGAGGGGTGGGGGGGTGTTGTGTGGTGTGTGCATGCATGGGGGTGTGCGTGTGCGTGTGTAAAGGGGTTGTGTGAGTGCGTGTATGCATGGGGGGTGTAATGTGTTAGGGAAATGTAATGTGTATGTATGTGTGCATGTATGTGTGTGTGTATGTGTGTGAGTGGTGTGAGCGTGCATGTGGGGGGTATGTGTGGGGGTTTCAATGGGGGTGGGGGTTGGGAGGGGGTCCTACCACCTTTGGGGGGGTGGTAGATGAGTTGGGGGTGTTGGCGGGAGGACTCAGGGGAGGTAGAGGGGGAGACCCCAATCAGTGCCAGAGAACAAATTACCTGCCACTGAAGGTACATACCGCCATGGATTTTGTGGCGGTACAAAACCCCACGAAATCCATGGCAGAATGCGGGGTCCTGATACCGCCGACGGTCTAGTGACGGCCGCCGGGCTGGAGACCGTTGTCTCCAGCTTGGAGGTCATTACTGCCATGGCGGACGGTGCGGGACATTGGCAGTTTGGCATTTGCCAAACCGCCAATGTCATAATGGGGCTGTAATGACCACCGGCCTGTTTGCGGTCTTACCGCCCTTTTCCACCGTCCGCCAGGGGTGTAATGAGGCCCTAAGTGTCTTTTCTCACCTGTTCCATAACGTATTCATAACTCTGACAATCCCTAACTTATGAACATCGCAATAATAACATCTGTGTCAATGACAGTACAATGACTCAATTGAAACCATTTTGAAAAGCCCACTCAACATGTGGCACAACACTAAGGTCAGTTTTCTCCAATTTGCAATTAGGTTTTTGAACAATATGGCCCATACCATTTGAATATATCTCAGCAGGCACCAACTCCTCATTGGCAATCATTCCACTTGCAATAATTGGAAATTCAGAGTTCACAGAAGCATCAGCAATGTTTGGCGAGTTAACATCTCCAAGTTCATCCTGTTAGATGTTGATGACCAGAATTGATCAAGTTGCCCAGGCATAGTTGTTAAATTTTGGATGCAAGCAAGGTCAATTGCTCCACTTGTAGACATTTGTCTGATTCTCTCACAATCTTTGGCAGATAGTTCAAGGTAACTGCAAACTGCAAATTGCAAGAATGTGCAGTTCTTGCAAGGTGCACACTGACTTTGACATCTACAGAACAGCCTGAATGACCGCTCCGAAGTTTTGCGTAGATGAACGCTTGACCAATCACAATTGTGACATTTAGTCCACAACAACAGCAGTTTTCAATGAGGACACCTTTTTGAATTGAAAATCTTCAGGTGAACGTTTTATTTCGAGCTCTTGTACGAATTTGTGCTTCACTTGTTTGGTTACAGCATCTCCATCAAATAATGTGTTTAGTGGAAAAAAGATCATGCAACAGAATGTCCTTGATAGATTCACCTCTTTCTTTTTTTCTTTTGCTAAATCTATCTCTCCATGTGCTTGGGAAAGTTGTTTTTTGTAACCTGTTTTGTAGTGCCTCGTTGGATGAAACTCTTACTACGGCAATTAAGGCGTGGAAGTTTAGTTTGAGTGATTATGTCAAACAGCTTTTTCAACCTTTCTCTTTCAAAACAAATCTCTCCTGCTTCATTTCTGCATATAGTTTCGATCCATGTTCCAGGACATCTAGTAGATATGACTTTGTATTGTTATCCACACAAAGTTGTAGTTGAGTAGTAGCGCGCTCAGGGATCTTCCTACCAATTCGGATTCTGAAACCGTGCATGCAGGTGAGACACCACAACTCGTCCCACCCACACTAAAGGTGAGTGGGATCTTTGGATTCAGTGAAGATGAGTAACCCAAGCAATTTAAATACCATTACCAATCTAGTCACAGAAAAAGGACTCCAAACTGAATTACGTTTAAAAGCTTTATTACAGCCCTAGAGCCAATGTAATGTAAATGGTTTGCAAAACTAAGTTATAAACATACACGAAAACCATAGACTGACCGAAACGTCTAAAGAGATTAAGCCCACTTAACATCAATACAATTAAACGCTCCAAACGAATAACACAAATTAACAGAACTATAATCTGCATATCAAACACAGATTTCAAATCAATGGCGGTGAATCAGTAAATCATCAAACTCAATTAGTAGCAATCAGTTTTTGGGGCTGGGCCATTCTTATCACTATTACGAATTTGAACTTGCATGTGTGGGGACGGACTAACGGATGCGTACCAAACAAAAGAAAATACAAAAATAATGTGGAAAATCATCCAAGGAAACTCCCTATAAAAATACACTAGTGTAATCATCTAAAATGAAAAGGAAACAAGAACCTCGTTGCAGATTTTATACCTCTTCTCATGGGACAGCAGAAAGGAAGGATTCATCAATCCAGAGCACTCACAACTTCTCAGCATCAGCAGACAGCAGCATCAGGGTCAGTGCAGAACATGAGCAGCACATAGGGTAAGATAGCAGTTCAGGATTTGTTGGGCATATTAGTACTGAACAGCTTATATGAATGGACATAAAGGACTAAAGGGAAACTCATAACATGAAAGGCTATAAATGGTAGAAGTCTTGGAGAGGAAAAGAATGTGACAGCTCCAACACTCAAGCAAGGAGACTCCTGAGTTTCAAAAGTCTCTCCCTAACTAGAAACGATCATAGATTTCTGATTGCTCCTCAGAGTGGGCACATCTTGCGCAAATGGATCAATATCCAATGAAAATTATAGACAACCCTCAGATTTGCAACTGTTCTGGATTTTGTCAGGGAAGGTGCACAGTCATCTCAATGAATTCATACAGTTCCTCCAAAAGATAACTTTTAGAGAATTTTGGAACATTGGGTTCATTTCCAGGTTTCTAAGAGATGATTCTAACAGTTTTCATGTGAATTTGAGAAAGCTTCCTGTCTTGTTCGACAGTCAAAACAAATATTGTTACATTTGATATAAGTAAAACCATGGTGTCTGTCTTCAATACAATACACCATTCTCTAACACATCAGCAACCTAGGAAATAATTCAGGTCAAAGGGAACAGAATGAATTAGCACTTCTCACTATTGCAGCAAAATGAATATTCAGGCCTAGTCTGGCTAAGTGAGCCAAAATACACAATTCTATATACTAGACACTTATATTAATGTGTACCATTTAATTAACACATGCAAACAGAATTCATTTTATTTGCAGACACCAATAGTGTATTATGCTAAAATAATTGAAAAGTATATTATTTTCTCTGCACACAATTCTAAATTCATAACATCCATATATAGCAATATAAGTATGGTTAATTCGTGTTAATTCAATACTCTTAATATAATTTTTATCTCTACTGTATTTCTAAAAAATAATACCTATAACATTAAACCATTTAATTAGTTCACTAGGATATAAATGCACAATATCTTCCAATGTCCACCATCTTTCAAACTTTTTACAGTTCACATTAATTTCTCTAAGACTTTTAAATGTAGATTTAAAAGTTGTGATATGCTAATTTCTATGCAACTAATGTATTAGTAAAATTTTATCTCTATCAGTCGCACAGTCTCAGTCATTTCAAAGGGGTTTCTTTGCTGCTGCATGAAATGAAGAAGGCTGTCTACATATTTATTAAAATGTTCCCCTCTCTTTCCCACAAGTTCATGGTGAGGAACAGTTTCACGATGGTCCATCAATTTTTAATTTCTCATCTCTCTGAAAGAATTGCAAATAGAAAGGACTTCATGGTAAACTAGCTGCCATTGAGCAACGTATTCTCTTTTATATGTTTGACCAACAATTCCCTTGGAGGTTTTCTGTGATCTCTGGATCGTCTGTTCCAGTTTCATATCTGGAGCTACAGCATTGAACCTTCCGTCCCTGTCTTTCACCAAAAGATGTCTTTGGATGAATTTTCTGTAGAGGTATGGTTTTTCCACTTCTTGTTTCTTCACTCTTTCCAAATACCAGGACCGATATCTCAGGTAGTTTATACAATCAAATTCGTAAAACACAATAATTAGTGCCTCCACAGTCTTTACGTGCAGCTCCCAATAACCTTCCTGGTCAGCATGTACCAAGTTTTTCACTAGGGCTATCATGTGTAAAACATTTCCCCAGGACTTGCAAAGTTCTGATTTTTCCTTCAATTCTTTGACAAACTCTACACACTTGTTTTTCAGGTTTTCTGTTTTTGAACTGAGTTTTTTTTAACATGGCTGGCTTTCCATTATGTCTTTTGAATGAGGCACACCCTGTGCCTTGTTCACTTCTGAGATAAGATATGCATACCCTAATTTGTCATTATTGTTCCAGAAAGCATTCCAACGCAGTGTTTCTATAGCCTCAGATATGACAAGCATACCTTTGTAATGAATGAAAATAATGAGTTTTGATCAATATTGACTGAACAGTTTTGCTTCCAAAGATGTCAGCCTCAATAAGTACATTGTCTATGCCACATCCACTAAGATAACTTCCTACACACCACAACGCAAATTTTGCCTTGTGGAAAACGCCCATCATTGGATTAAGATCATCAACTTCTACTGGATTACTCATAAAAATGTCAGCTACAATATAGAATACACATTCATCACAGAAAATTGGCAGGATAGGCTGGTCTTCAAGCTGAGCATGCACATTTTTAAAAATGTTTAAAGCTGTGTATACTGTTGTGTATTTTGTGACTGGAGATGGTATTACTGGTTAAAACCAACCTTCTTCAGTGAGATGATATTCTGGGAGATCAGAGCTTGAATTCCAGCCATGGAGGAACTGCCTTTTCTTCATCCTTCAGTCTTCAATAAATAAGCAATATGATAAATTCAGGTAAATCAGCTGTGCGGACCGCAACATCAGGTAGAAGAAGATCTATGTCCTCAGCCACTTTGAAACTTTCTGGTATACTGGGATGTGTTGATGGCTTGTAGTGATTTTACACACGTTGGCAAGGCAGTTGGGTTATAAGTCTGCAGCTTTGTTGATGACCACAGTTGGCACAGCTTGTTTTTCAGCAGCTACTTCATTGGTACAGTCTTGAAAAAGCACCATGGCAGTATTGTGTGCTGGATGCTCCAGACAAAGAAGAACTGTCTTCAAAATCAAAATTCTCAGGAGCAACAATTGTAAATCCTTTCCTAGTAAAGTGACTTGGAAGTGGTGTGGTGGATGAGCTGCTAACAAGTTCCTACTCCATACAATATCATAACTTGTTTATACACCATTACTGTTCAATGAAGTGATTAGCTCTCTATTTTTGCACTTGTTATAGATCACATGGGCAGTCATCATATGTAGCAGAGTTTTCTTTTTGCTGTGATGCAATTCATAAAACATGATATGGAAAAAACAGAACATTGACCTGTTGGTTTATGGGATGGTCATACACTTTTTCACGTATATCTTCAAAGCCATCATCAATGTTCAAAGGCTTCTGTTCCGAACTCAAGAACTTTATTTTGTAACAGTTTTGCTGATATTAAACAATGATGTAAAAAATGTTAAGACAACATTATGCTTTTTTGTTGACTCTCTTGATTTGCAGAGCTCCGGAGCATCACAAAATCAGTCATTAAGTCCAGGATCTAAATCTTTCAGGACATTTCTTAAAATGGTTCCTGTTTATTTTACTGCATCCTGTGATCTTATTTTGGAAGTAAGAACTTCAGGAGTCAAATCAACTGGGAACAACATAAGTGGCTCATTCTTTTTGTTAAACTTACAAAAACGAATTCTGTCTTTGTACATTCTCACCAGAAAAATCCTAATTTCATTATTATGGATCAACATTGTTACAGTTTCATCAATGTCAATTCCTATTTCTCTGATCTCACGAGCATGAACCCATAGCCAGCACTCAAGGGTGGCTTTAAAATGTAATTTGCTTTTTCAAAGAGTGCAAACTTAACTGATGGTTGGTGGTTACTTTGCTGCTGGGAACTCTTTGTAAATTCATATTTTTAAATGTATGCATGCAGTTTGAGTGGGTATACAAATCCGCTGCAGCTATATTCACTTCGCTGTTTAGATCAGCCTCTCAGCTGAAAATTTTATCTTGGAAGACTCTAGCCACAGATAAAAACATGTTTGCCCTCTGAGACTCACATACTCTGTAATTTGTTCTTTCATCAATCCCTTTGGCCCTTGCTCTGGCTAAACCACAGATAACACACTTAAGAACTTCTGCTTTCTGATCAGTTGTTGGAGGTGGATGAGGTGTAGCCAGTGATCTTCGAAGTGGATGGGCATTGGGTTTGTTTGCCGTTGATTTCTTTTAAGTCGCGGATTCTTGTGATTCACAGGTTTCCATTCCATACAACTTCTAGCACTTGTTGTTACATTGATAGAATATTTGATCATTTTCGCCCACCAGTTTCAATCTGTTGTGAGCTTTGTCTTGTTGTATTTCTGCAGCATCTCAAACTCTCTTAGGCCCAGCCACAGTTGATGTTAGCTTTTCTTTCGTATTAGTTTGGCATATGACACATTTTTCTTTGTTAGAGGAATCCTCAGATTTTGTAGTTAGCAACACTCTGTCAGAAGGTTAAAGATCCTCTGCTACCACATGCTTCGCTCATGTTTATGAATTTAAATCAAGGAAAAACCTGAAACAAATGCAGTATTAAAATAACTTGCCAATATGATGACTAAAACACATCATTATAAAGCCGCCATTTTGGGAATGGCAGAAGGGCTGCTCTGAGCAGTTATTTCCTGTCTCTATATGACTACTATATGACTACTTGACCCCAAAAACATATGTGTGACAGCAAAATGAAGTATATAGGGCTCATGGTTCCTGAAATATCACATCATCACTGCAACACATCCACCATATTTAAAAATGTCGTCCACATAAAATTGCCCCAGATTAGCAATGTCTACCCAAACTTAATTACTTCTCTAATTATACAAAAACATAAATCACAAATGAAAATCTCTGGACAACAATTTTTGTATGAGATATATCAAGGGGCTAGGACTATAAAGTTTACACAACGTTGGCTCTTTGTAGTTGCCTTGAAACTGCATCTCTGTCACAAATCACCCACCTCCGTAGGCAGTTTACAATTATTTGGGGCATTCTGAGATGTGAAATAAAGCACCCATATTGTTGGTCCTCTTGACACAATTTGAACAATTGTGTGTCATTTTGTATTCTTTTTCACAACATTTCAAGCATATGACAAGGTTTAATCAGGGACGGACCCACCACTATGGCGCATGAGGGTCACCACGGTGGTGAAAGCAGAAAATCAAAGGGATAATGAAGTCATTTTATTATCCCTTTAATTTTCTGCTTTCGTAGGGTGGGGCAGGCCAGCCTCCACCATGTCAACAAGTGGAGGAGGAGTGGTGGTGAGCTTCTAAGTGGGTATGTCAGTTTTGCCAGCCATCTGAGGCCGTCCAAACTAACATGCGCTCTTAGAACTCTGCATCCGGCTGTGTTGCACAGCTGGAAGGAGACCAAACGCAGTGTCCCATTCCCTCCCTGAGTGGTGTTTCTGCCCATTCAGGCCAGTCCTGGTACTTCTTTCATGCTGTGTAACAGCATGAGAGAAACATCAGGATTGGTTGGGGAGAGACGAAGAAGACGAGAGGCTGCTGGAACGACAGAACAAGGAGGCGGCAGGTGTTTATTTATATTTTTTATTGCCCCTCTGTGCCCCCTGCTCCTCGCGCTGCCCACTCTGCGCACTGACCCCCACCTCTTCTTGCCACCAGCTGCTACTGGGTTTAATCAGAGAAATTGTGTTTATCTAGCAAGTCCCTAGTTTACCAGCTTTGTGGAAGTCCCTACCGTATCCTCCCATCAGGTAAAATTCCAGATCAAACTCCTTTTCTTCTATAACATTTTAATTAAAGTGAGGTGTCTCAGTTTTCATCATAAATTGCAAGTAAAGTAAAGATAAGAGTTGATATAGGCCCTCATTCTGACCCTGGCGGTCGGTGATAATGCGGCGGCCAAGCCGCCAACAGGCCGGCGGTCCAAAATATGCAATTCTGACCCTGGCGGGAACCGCCAACACAGCCCGCCGCATTAACACTCCGCCCGCCACAGCGGAACAAACAAACAGCGCGGCGGTCCCCGCCAACAGCCAGGCGGCAGACAATGTACCGCCCACCCTATCACGACCCACCAATCCGCCACCTTTTCCGGGGCGGGAGCACCGCCGATAAAAACACGGCGGAAACAGACTACGAACGGGAAAACGCTCACCTCTACGCACTCCACGCGAGATTCCGGCAGTATGGAACCCGAGTTGCAGGTCATCCCCGCACTCCTATACCTGCTCCTGTACCAGGAGCACGCCCGGCGGCGCGGAAGACATCGGTGAGTACTGCACCTACGACACAGGGGAGGGAAAAGAGTACCGGCACACACCCACCCACCCACACCCACTACAACACACACATCAATGCATTCCCACAGATCACTGTCACAACCCACAAACCCCCCCCTCCGAAATAATGCAAAGACCAAAAGAAGAGATCATAAACGGGCTGATATATTGAAATATGGACACCAGTAATCCCAATAAATAAATAAACTATGTACAAAATATATACAGCTACTAAATGTAGTCCAACCACTGTCCGTGGACCACAGGGGTCCTGTGCAAAGGGGCAAGGCCCAGTCCCACGACAAGAACTCCACGGAGAGAACACTGCAGGGGCATCAGAAAGAAAATAGGACAGGCACCTCAGGGGGAAGGGAAGGGGGGGCACCTCAGCCACTTGAGTACACAACGCCAGATCCACGAGGGGACTCCATGACCACTGGCCCATCCTGGGGAGAGCAAAGCCACAGTCCATACAGTCCATACAGTGGGTGGCCTGCCCACTGGGCCATCCTGGGGAGAGCAAAGCCACAGTCCATACAGTCCATACAGTGGGTGGCCTGCCCACTGGGCCATCCTGGGGAGAGCAAAGCCACAGTCCATACAGTCCATACAGTGGGTGGCCTGCCCACTGGGCCATCCTGGGGAGAGCAAAGCCACAGTCCATACAGTCCATACAGTGGGTGGCCTGCCCACTGGGCCATCCTGGGGAGTGCAAAGCCACAGTCCAAACAGTCCATACAGTGGGTGGCCTGCCCACTGGGCCATCCTGGGGAGAGCAAAGCCACAGTCCATACAGTCCATACAGTGGGTGGCCTGCCCACTGGGCCATCCTGGGGAGAGCAAAGCCACAGTCCATACAGTCCATACAGTGGGTGGCCTGCCCACTGGGCCATCCTGGGGAGAGCAAAGCCACAGTCCAAACAGTCCATAACAGACTCCACTGCCACTGGAGGAGGCATGTTGGCCAGAGGACATCCTGCAGCCCTGCCCGAGACAGATCCTACCCTGCCACGTCTGCCAAAGGGCCAGCGGTTCTTGCCTTGAAGGGCCCAGTTCAGCGCTTCTTGCCTTGAAGGGCCCAGTTCAGCGCTTCTTGCCTTGAAGGGCCCAGTTCAGCGGGTCTTGCCTTGAAGGGCCCAGTTCAGCGCTTCTTGCCTTGAAGGGCCCAGTTCAGCGGGTCTTGCCTTGAAGGGCCCAGTTCAGCGGTTCTTGAGACGGCGGTCCCCAGCGGAGCGGTGCTTGAGACGGCGGGGCCCAGTTCAGCGGTGCTTGAGACGGCGGGGCCCAGTTCAGCGGTTCTTGAGACGGCGGTCCCCAGCGGAGCGGTGCTGGAGACGGCGGGGCCCAGTTCAGCGGTGCTTGAGACGGCGGGGCCCAGTTCAGCGGTTCTTGAGACGGCGGTCCCCAGCGGAGCGGTGCTGGAGACGGCGGGGCCCAGTTCAGCGGTTCTTGAGACGGCGGTCCCCAGCGGAGCTGTGCTGGAGACGGCGGGGCCCAGTTCAGCGGAGCTTGAGACGGCGGGGCCCAGTTCAGCGGTGCTTGAGACGGCGGGGCCCAGTTCAGCGGTGCTTGAGACGGCGGGGCCCAGTTCAGCGGTTCTTGAGACGGCGGGGCCCAGTTCAGCGGTTCTTGAGACGGCGGGGCCCAGTTCAGCGGTGCTGGAGACGGCGGGGCCCAGTTCAGCGGTGCTGGAGACGGCGGGGCCCAGTTCAGCGGTTCATGAGATGGCGGGGCCCAGTTCAGCGGTTCTTGAGACGGCGGGCGGTCTATGGCCAACTGCTCATTGCCTGGTGGTGCCCTCCTGGGCAGCGGGGATG
Organism: Pleurodeles waltl; assembly: GCF_031143425.1. NCBI lineage: Eukaryota > Metazoa > Chordata > Amphibia > Caudata > Salamandridae > Pleurodeles > Pleurodeles waltl. Next base: position 1,132,801,274 of record NC_090448.1, read on the forward strand.
GTGCTCCTTCAATGCCCACCTGGGCTGTGGGTGGTGGGGCCCTCCTGGCCAGCTGGGCTGGGTCCTCCCTGGCCAGCGGCTATGGGGGTGGTGGGCTCCTCCTGGGCAGCAGGCCTGCAGCCTGACCTCTCCGACTTGCTGCCCTTGCCCTCCTTAGTCGGGAGTCTGTGGCCCTTTCCTCCCTTTGGAGCTGTGGCTGGTGACTGTGTCTGGGTGGTGTCCGGGGGGGATGTAGAAGCCGGGCTCCTGCGGCGCCCCTTCCGCCTTCTGCTCCTCTTCCCAGGGGGTGGGCTGGCTGTCCCCTTGCTGCTGGGCGAAGATCCAGACATGCGGGCTGGTGGGCTCCAATACCCCTGCACCCTTGTCAAGGGGGCTGCAGGGCTGGTGGTGGCTGAGGTGCTCTTCTTACCCCGACAAGAAGGAGGGGGGGGCTCAGGGTCAGGAAAGAAGTTAGCAGTGGCGAGGAAGAGTTTCTTGGGACAATGGAGAGTGGTAGGTACAGTGGGAATGGGAGTGGAGGGAGAGGATGTGGTTGAAGGTGAGTCACGTTTGCTGTCTTTGGGTGCAGGTGCAGGAGGGATAGGCTGTCGTGAGGTGGATGGCTGTTGGGTGGGTGGGTGGCTGCGTTTGTGTGGTGTGGAAGAGGGGGTGACAGACACAGTGGGAGAGGACACAGGGGACGTGTAAATGGCAGTGGGGGTGGTGACTGCACGTGTGCGGACTGGACTGGAGGGTGTGCTGGTGATGGAAACACTGGCTGATGGTGAGGTGAATGGAGGTGTGAGTGTAGACGTCACAGGGAGGGAGGAGGGATACGAGGAGGTGGGGGTCACAGAGGTGGTAGTGACTGTTGGCATGTCTGCATCGGAATGTTGCGTGTGTGAATGTCTGCGTGATCTGTGGTGCTTATGTTTGGATGAGCTTCTCTTGGGTGTTGAGGTGTGTGCAGGCTGGTCTGATGGTGTGGGTGGGACAGGCAGAGGAACAGGAGACTGGGAGGAGGGAGTTAGTAGAGGGAGGCAGGAGACAGGGACAATGGCTGCCGTCAGTGCTGAGGCCAGAGCCTGGAACGATCGCTGATGGGCAGCCTGACCCGAATGAATGCCCTCCAGGTACGCATTGCTGCGATGAACCTCCCTCTCCACCCCCTGGATGGCATTCAAAAGGGTAGTCTGCCCAACAATGAGCGTTCGGAGGAGGTCAATGACCTCCTCACTGAGGGCAGCGGGGGTAACAGGGGCAGGGCCCGGCTTCCTGGCAGAGCGGGCACGGGGCGAACGCTGAGGGGCTGCTGGGAGGGCGGAGATGGTGCGCTGGGTGGCGGCTGTACCTGTAATGGCGGGGGGCACGGATGGTGCCACCCCCGCAAGGGAGCTCCCTTCCGAGGACGTGTCCGTGTCGCTGCAGGGTCCAGTCGTCCCCGTTGTGGAGCTCCCCTCGCCCTCCGTCTCACTGGTCCAGTCAGACTCTGTGGCATGGCCCTCCTGGGCCATGTGAGATGCAGCTCCCTCCTGCCCCGATGCCACTTCTCCTCCGCCTGATGATGCTGATGCACACAAGCACAGAAAGACAAACAAAAAGGGGGGGGGAGAGAGAAATAAAGGGATATTGAGTACATGGATCTCCGGTACAGTTAGCGGACATGACAGACACAGATCCCCCCTGCACTAAGTTGCGCACTTGGGGTCCGCTACGCATTCTGTGGAACATGCCCTACACGCCTAGAGTTGACAACTGCACCCATGGATGACACGGCCCAGGGATGGCTGTACTGACACACTACTGAGGGTGGTGGCTGGGGACACAGGGGCTTACGGGGGTGCCCAGCCTACAGATATCGCCCTGGCCTAGGGGGACCCACAGCACTCCTCCCCCACCCAGACACCTCCACTGCACGACAACAGAGTAGATAATGCTTGGACTCACCCCCTTGTGTCTGCTGTGCTGCCCTCACGCGCCCATCCAAATCAGGGTAGGCCACCGCCAGGATCCGGAACATCAGGGGGGTCAGTTGACGGCAGGCACCCCGCCTACGTTGGGAGGCCATCCCCAGCAGAGACTCAGCGGTCTTCTTGGTCCCGCGGCGGATGTCCTCCCACCTCTTGCGGCAGTGGGTGCCCCGTCGATGGTGGACCCCCAGGGTCCGGACTTCCTTGGCGATGGCACGCCAAATCCCGATCTTCTCATGGGCGCGGACCTATGTGACAAGTACAGGGAGGGAGAAATACCACGTTCAAGTTTGTCTGCATTTTCGTTGCCAGTGGCCCAACGCCCCCCATCCCCGCCAGGCCCCCCGCCATGCCCCCCGCCAGCCCCAACATGCCCCCCATCCCCGCCAGGCCCCCCGCCATGCCCCCCGCCAGGCCCAACATGCCCCCCATCCCCGCCAGGCCCCCCGCCATGCCCCCCGCCAGCCCCAACATGCCCCCCATCCCCGCCAGGCCCCCCGCCATGCCCCCCGCCAGGCCCAACATGCCCCCCATCCCCGCCAGGCCCCCCGCCATGCCCCCGCCAGCCCCAACATGCCCCCCATCCCCGCCAGGCCCCCCGCCATGCCCCCCGCCAGCCCCAACATGCCCCCCATCCCCGCCATGCCCCCCGCCAGCCCCAACATGCCCCCCATCTCCACCAGGCCCCCCGCCAGGCCCCCCGCCAGGCCCAACATGCCCCCCATCCCCGCCAGGCCCCCCGCCATGCCCCCCGCCAGGCCCAACATGCCCCCCATCCCCGCCAGGCCCCCCGCCATGCCCCCCGCCAGCCCCAACATGCCCCCCATCCCCGCCAGGCCCCCCGCCATGCCCCCCGCCAGCCCCAACATGCCCCCCATCCCCGCCAGGCCCCCCGCCAGGCCCAACATGCCCCCCATCCCCGCCAGGCCCCCCGCCATGCCCCCCGCCAGCCCCAACATGCCCCCCATCCCCGCCAGGCCCCCCGCCATGCCCCCCGCCAGGCCCAACATGCCCCCCATCCCCGCCAGGCCCCCCGCCATGCCCCCCGCCAGGCCCAACATGCCCCCCATCCCCGCCAGGCCCCCCGCCATGCCCCCCGCCAGACCCAACATGCCCCCCATCCCCGCCAGGCCCCCCGCCATGCCCCCCGCCAGCCCCAACATGCCCCCCATCCCCGCCAGGCCCCCCGCCAGGCCCCCCGCCAGGCCCAACATGCCCCCCATCCCCGCCAGGACCCCCGCCATGCCCCCCGCCAGCCCCAACATGCCCCCCATCCCCGCCAGGCCCCCCGCCATGCCCCCTGCCAGCCCCAACATGCCCCCCATCCCCGCCAGGCCCCCAAGCCAGCCAGTGGCCCCAAATCCATATTGAATTAAACTCACTTGTTGGTCTGGAGGACCGTAGAGTAGCGCATACTGGGGGAGGACCCCATCCACAAGTTTCTCCAACTCCTCTCCAGTGAAGGCAGGGGCCCTTTCCCCAGTCACAGCAGCCATTGTCCCTTCCAGACCGAGGTCACAGCAACACTTGCAGTATAGGTCCTCTCCTGTGAAAGTTCAAGTCGCAAGTGGATAAGTAGATAGAAAATGGCGGTCACGTCCGCGGCGGGGCGTACCGCGGCGGTGCGTACCGCCACCGCCGGCGCCCTTCGCCATTGGCTCCTGAAACCCATAGGCTTCAATGTTAACCAATGCGGCTTTGCGCCGCGGTCTTCGACCGCTGACCGCCGCGGTGTGCCACGCCAGCGCATTGACCTCACATCCCATTGTCACACTTCACAGGTCAGGCAGCCGCCATTTCGAGGGTTTACATGGCTCAATTTCAACTGCGTCACACAGGCCTAGGCCTTGCATAGCCACTCAGACACGCCATTCACTGCATAGAGAATCGTTTACTGTGCTAGCTGTGAGTACGTACCTGTGGGTTGCTTGACTGTGTGCTCCATGTTGTCCTTCCTAGGCACCGTCCGCTGGGTTTGGCGAGGAGACGGATGAATCCTCGCGTGTACCGACCGCTGGTGGACCTGTCGACAATGGAAGAACGCCACATTATCCTGACCTACCGTCTTGACCGTGCCACTATACATGAACTGTGTGCCCAGCTGGAGCCCGACCTGATGTCCCCCATCCGCCAAGCCACAGGGATTCCCCCTCTGGTGCAGGTCCTGTCAGTACTCCATTTCTTGGCAAGTGGGTCATTTCAGACAACAGTGGGAATTGCTTCTGGGATGTCTCAGCCCATGTTTTCGAAGGTGTTATCCAGAGTGTTGTCTGCCCTGATGAAATACGTGAGGAGCTACATCATTTTCCCTGAGGTGGGCGAATTGGCTACAGTGAAGGGTGATTTCTACACCCTTGGACATATTCCCAACGTCATTGGTGCCATTGATGGGACCCATGTGGCTTTGGTTCCCCCAAGAGACAGGGAGCAGGTGTACAGGAACAGAAAGAGTTACCATTCCATGAACATCCAGGTGGTGTGTTTGGCTGACCAGTACATCTCGCATGTAAATGCCAAATTCCCAGGGTCAGTGCATGACGCCTACATCCTGAGAAATAGCAGCATCCCTTACGTGATGGAACAGCTAGAGAGACACCGTGTATGGCTATTGGGGGACTCTGGGTACCCCAACCTGTAGTGGCTACTGACCCCAGTAAGGAATCCCCGGACCAGGGCAGAGGAACGGTACAATGAGGCCCATGGGCGTACTAGGAGGGTGATCGAACGCACCTTTGGCCTCCTAAAGGCCAGGTTTAGGTGCCTGCATATGACAGGTGGATCCCTAATGTACTCACCTAAGAAGGTGTGTCACATCATCGTGGCCTGCTGCATGCTTCACAACCTGGCTTTGCGCCGCCAGGTGCCTTTCCTGCAGGAGGATGGTCGAGACGGTGGTGTTGTGGCAGCGGTGGAACCTGTGGAGAGTGACGAGGAGGAAGACGACGGGGCTGAAACAGACAACAGGGACAGAATCATTGAACAGTACTTCCAATAGGACACAGGTAACAATTCAAAGATAATTTAGTAAATCTGAACTACTCTCCTGCATCTCTGCTGCCTGTCTATTTGCCCCAGTGTATGATGACTGAGTTGTGGCTTTTCCCTCCCTATTTCAGATCTGGGGTCCCCACTACGAGTCCTGTGCTTCGTTTCCCCATGGACTACAGCTTTGTGGCAGCTGTTTGTTGACTTCACTATGTACAAGGACATATTTGCACTGTCATGTCAATTACAATATTTTGAAATCACAGCCAGACTCCAGATAGTTTTGTGCAAAATAGGTGTTTATTTCAGTGCTCAAAATGGGATGGGTGGTTTCAAGTGGGTGGGGGCTATGGTGAAGGAATGTCCATGGCAGAGTCCAGAGTAACAGTCACACAGGTGCATTGTCCAGAGGCCTGTGGAGAGATGGAGCATGGGCAGTTCAAGGATGGACAGGGTGACAATGTGGGACAGTGGGATGACATCAGGTGGTATCCTTTGCTGGCGGGGGTCTTGACATCCTACTCTGTCTTCTTGCGAGATCTCAGGGCCCTCTTGCTGGGTGGTTCTTCTCCTGCAGGAGGTGGGGGTCTGGTGGGCTGCTGTTGTGCGGGGGCCTCCTGTCCACTAGCGCCGGCGGAGGTGGTTGGCTGTTCTTGGTCCAGGCTAGTGGCAGGGGCCCTTTGTTGTTGTTGAGTGTCCGTCCTGGTGTTGATGAGGTCCTGCAGCAGCCCTACCATGGTAACCAGGGTGGAGGTGAGGGCTCTGATGTCCTCCCTGTACCCCCGATAGTGTTCCTCCTGCAGTACCTGGATCTCCTGGAACCGGGCCAGTACCATCGCCATCGTCTCCTGGGAGCGGTTGTATGCTCCCATGATGGTGGTGAGGGCCTCGTGGAGAGTGGGTTCCCTGGGCCCGTCCCCCCCCTGTCGCACAGCTGCCCTCCGAGTTGCCCTGTTTCCCTGGGCCTCTGCCCCCTGGCCGGTGTGCCCACTACCACTGCCCCCAGGTCCCTGTTGTTGTTGGGGTGGTGGGTTATCCTGGGTGCCCTGTAGTGGTAGACACACCGCAGATTGACGCGCCCTGGAGACAGAGGCATGGGCCCGCTGGGTGGGAGCTGTGCTGGTGTTCCCAGAGGGGTTTGGGTCTGTAGTGGCCTGTGCCTGTGTGAGGGGAACCGACTGTCCAGAGGTCCCCGATGGTCCGGGCTGGTCATCAGTGTCCAGGTCGACAGAGCTGCTGTCATCGCTGACGGCCTCTTGGGTGGGGGGTGTGGAGAATTCTGGGCCCTCCGCGGCGGTGTGTTGACGGTCGGGTCCTGCAGGGGTATAGAGGTATGGTTATAGTTTCAATGTGTGGCATTTGGGTGTATCTGTGGGTTCCCGTGTCCCCAAGTGCTGGCATTCGTGTGTGGGGGCTTTGGTGAGGGTGGCTTGTGGGGGGGATGTGTATATGCATTGGGCATGCTTTGGTGATGGGTGTCCATGCTTAGTGGACGCATGCAGGCCTAGGTTTTGGGATGTGTGGGTTGTGATGGTGAGACATTGGCAGGGAATAGGTGTGCTGGGGGTGGGGGTGAGGATGGTGGTGGGGGTGAGGATGGTGGTGGGGGTGAGGGTGGGGGTGAGAATGGGGGTGGGGGTGAGGGTGGGGTTCGAGGATGGGGGTGAGGGTTGGGGTATGATTTGGCATGCAGGTGGGGGGAAGCAGTGGTGAAGCTTCATCTTACCAGTATCCATTCCTCCGCCGACTCCTGCCAGGCCGTCAGGATGCAGGATGTTCAAGACTTCCTCCTCCCATGTTGTAAATTGTGGAGGTTGAGGTGGGGGTCCTCCGCCAGTCTTCTGCACGGCGATGTTGTGCCTGGATACCATGGAACGCACCTTCCCCCGTAGGTCGTTCCATCGCTTCCTGATGTCTTCCCGATTTCTGGGGTGCTGTTCCACAGCGTTGACCCTGTCGACAATCCTCTGCCATAGCTCCGTCCTCCGGGCAATGCTGGTGTATTGGATCTGTGTGCCGAACAGCTGGGGCTCTACCCGAACGATTTCCTCCACCATGACCCTGAGTTCTTCGTCTGAGAAGCGGGGGTGTCTTTGGGGTGCCATGGGGTGGTGTGTATGATGTGTGGGGTGGAGTATGTGTAGTTAAGTGTGTTGAGTGTGGTGGTGTGTGTTGTTTTGTGTGTGGATATTGTGTGGGTGATGGTGTTGAGTGGCTGTGGCTGCTAGTTTGTGGATGGTGGTGTCTCGCTCTGGCCTTCTTTCTGAATTTTTGGTCGTAGGGGTTTGTGGGTGATGTGGGTGTGTGTTTTATATTGTATTGTGTGTGTGGGAGTGGTGTGTGTATGTGTATCAGGTGTGTGGAATTCAAATCGGCCAATGTGGCTGAGTTTTGTTCGTTTGTGTGTATTCTGACCGCGGCGGTGTGTCCCGCCAATGGAAAACCGCATTTGAAAGACCGCCGCGTGGATTCGTGGGTCGTAATGGCATGGGCGTATTTCTGTTGGCGTGACGGTGGAGGTTTTGTCACCTCCACTTTTCCGCCGACCGCTGGTCTGGCGGTCTGTTGAGGCTGTCGGATTTTCGGAGGTTTGGCTGCTGCGGGTCAGAATGACCGTGGCGGGTTTCCGCGACCGCGGCGGGATTATGGAGGATTTCTGACCGGCGGTAGGCGCCTTTTACCGCCGAGGTCAGAATGACCACCATAGTGTCAGTTGTGCGTAGCCATCCTCTGCTTGCACCTGAAGTATAATAATAACTGAATTAACGAAATACTTTGTAAAAATGTTATTTGTTTTATGTTTGATATAACTGCATTTTTTTGCTTTTGAGCAATGGCATGTTGCACAGATTAAACACATGACATTATTTAACAAAATAAAAACGAGCATTTCTAAAAATAAAGCACAGCATTTAAAACGTAAAACGTCACTTAAGGTATGATCATTGGCATTTTAATTGTGTGATCACCTCTGGCAATATTGCTACTTTTAAGTAAGACTAGTGCTGTTCATGTACTGAAAAAACAGTTAATTGCTGGGCTAGCATTTTTGAGAATCTCTGACAAACAGCTTTCTTTTCCTCATAAAGAAAACCCAGCACTCTTTGGAAAATAGTTTATTAAGAGTACTCACCCTAGATAAAGGGCAGACGAGATTTTCCCAATAGAATGTGTGATGATATGTGGGTAGATCTCAAGAACAGAGAGGCGTCTCGCCAATAAGAAATGTCAACCTTGGGAAATAAGGCAAACCTGTGTGTTGCTGTTTTTCAGAAATTGTCTGCGCATTGTGTTTTCCCTGGTGTTTTCAATATCATTGCCTGCCCCAGGAACCGGAGAGAATAAACTACTTTTGGAAGCAGTTTTTTTTTTAATTGAACCAGGTAGCTGAGTTGAAAAGCCTGCAAAGAACGCTGGTGAAGGGTTCCCTGCTAGGAGATGTTAATCAAATTTTGCTAGACGCTTTTTATCCATCTGTCTCTATTCAGTGGAACTTTCTGCATGTTGCTACCGCTGCTGAATGATGTGGTTTCCAGACTGATGAAAGGGAACATATGTCAGGCAGTGCAGCATCCCACTGACTGAAGTTATCCGAGGGAAAATCTGTCACCATTTTCCAGAGTGTTTGCTGTTCATCTTCCTTGTGACATGCCTTGACATCTTTCCAAATACACCACCACACTGTGTAAATGCTGAACGATTTTCAATTGCATTCGCATAAAGAGAGAATGTTCTTTGATGGGACGAACAAACATCAATGTCAATAACAAACAAATCACGCATTCCACTAGGAGCACCTTAGGGCAACTGCGCCTTTCATTCAATGGAAGGATTTTCAGAAGCCAGCTTGGAGGATCACAGTCGGAAGCTGGGGGATGCAGGAGAGATGGCGATGGCAGATTGGCAGTGATGGAGATGACGTTTCTAAGATAACGGGAGTTGTTTAGGTTGATGATAGATTGGTGGGGGCTGGATTTTGTAGACTGGTTCTAGAAGAGAAGGGATGAAGTGAGTATGTGAAGAGGGCACTGCTACTGTGGACGTGGTGCTGGTGCTGGTGTTCAGGACTGTTGGATTTATGGATGCTGATCTTGGCGAGTTAGTACTAGGCAAGGTGAAGGATTGTCGTAGGCTTATGATTGGTGAACGGTGCCTGAAGAGGCTGATTCTGTTTTTAAGTATAGTGATGGAGGACTAATGGAAGATGGTTTTCTTTGAGTGACATCAGTATAGGATGCAAAAATGGTTTCTCTCTTTCCTCTTCCTTCTTGTTTATATTTTTAATTCTGCCTATTAGCACTACACACTCCAGAGTGTTTCATTTAATTATTGGGAATTCAGATCTTATTAGGCAGTAGACTTTTTAATTTTAAAGACCTCGTAACTAAAGTGGCCGAGGGCCCAATTTAGAGTTTGGCGAATAGGTTACTCTATCACAACATGATACGTATCTTGTCTGCTTTATTACAAGGGCCGTAGGATATAAGGCACTTGTAATGAAGACCAGAACAACCTGTCCATCAAACTCTAAGTCAGGGCCAGAGTCAAACCTGCTAATATTTAATCCAGAGATTTGAATGCCTCTGTTATAGAGTTCAGGCCTTCTGGTTACCTAATATCCCTACTGGCAGTTCATGCAGCTGCACTTTAAGGAGGATGTCCCAGTAGGCATGTTGTCAAAGAGGAGGAGGTAAAGGAGGAGAAAGTTGAGGAAAAGTATGTCATCTCTTGAGCTGCTGAGTGTAATATTAGGAATGCAGTGGAGGAGTGTATGTGTGAAAACACACACTATCACACACAGTTTTTGTCCAATTCTCAAAGACGTGGGAAACACAAAGTCAGATAGGAAATTCTTGTAGCAAGTTTGGCTGCTGTGTCTGGAATTGTAAAAACCGGATCTACTGCAAAGTCACTGGAATGCCAAAGGCCTCTTTTTAAGGTTATACATTTCTAGGGCCTGCAGGTTTGAACACTTATGCTTTGAAGTTGGTGTAGGAGGTAGAACATTTAGTTTAGCAGAGCAAATATCCCTCAAATTACTAGATTGTCTATGCAGCTATTTTCTTTTAATGAAGAAACAATAAAAAATATTTTATGTTATGCAAATGTGTAGTAACTGTAAGAAGTTCTATGTCAAATAGCTAATTTTGGAATTTCACGATAAATACATTTTTGGGACTGAAAAGTCCTCTGTTTGTTAAAGATGTGTGCCCCTTCCGTGAATGTCCAACTGTACTGCTGTCTGGATTCCTAATACTGTTTTTTGTGTCACAGGTGAACACAGATCATGCCTGTGTCCCATGATATATGCCTGTCCGACAGGTTGTTTGTCTTGTTGGATGGGGAGGGGTGTGCAAAAAGCTACCTCGTAGTGGTGGAAGGCTACTGCCTTCACCAGGAGTTAAGCAGCACAAGCGTGGTGATGGCAGGATACTGTGTAGTGATTAGTCATGATGAACAGGTCCTTTCAACCCTGTGCCACTGGAATGAGTCTTACAGGCTCACTCACCTTTTTAAAAGTAGAAATGCTGTGTGCTTAACTCACCCATGGCCTACATTAGGTAAATGTGAAGTGCTGCTCAGCGCAGGATTAGTGACTCTACGCTGGATATATGTGTGCCTGTAGAAGGTACAGTACAGGAATAGATCAGTACTGTGTAATAAATGTGGGATTAGTGCATGTGCTGAGTGTATTTATGCCTGAGAGGAATACATAATATGAAAGATAGTGCTGGGCAGTGTGTAAGCAATAGAATCATGTGGTGGTGTATATGTGCTTGTTTGAAGTTCAATACATGAAGAGTGAAGTGCTGTGCAGCATGCACATGGTGAGTGTGTGCTGGCAGAGTGTGTTTGTAAATAGCATACCCTTGTACAATACAGAGACGTTACAGTACTGAGAAGTGCAGACTGCATGTGTGTACTGAATGCACATGTCTCTAGTGACACAGTTCATGGAGGTAACTCTACCAGAGAGCAAGTGTGCTCTGAACGTATATTGAGGGCAAGTGTTCCTGCAATGGTACATAATATGGGCGACCATCGGTTCCATTTTGGGAAGGCCAGGCCTGCCTGGTGAAGATAGGAGGAGGAGAGGTATTACCCGGAGAAAACTGTGTATTACTGCATTCCTATGAGCTGAATGTGACACACACTGTAGAAAGGGAAGAAGAGACCTTTTCTTCAGACTTCAAAAGTGTGCTCTTTTATTAAGTGATAGATCACAAGGAAAGGCCTGGACAAATCTCAGAAAGGTGATTGAGCTGATAAGGGAATCATAAAGAACAGTTCTGGTGGCCCAGGATTAACCTTTTGGTGCACATATCACTGTGGCTGACATCTAGGTGTGAACTCTGATCACTCCCATGAATAGTGGGCTTTGTAGTCTTGCCTGCTGTGACAGACATTCTTTCAAGGAAAAAGAAGACAAAGAGAAGCAGAACCCCAACATAAAACTTGAAGACTCAGACCCTAAATCACATTTTGATGTCTGAAATCGGACTAGAAAGGGAGGTTGAGACCCCCAAACTTTGCAAAGTAGCCAAAAGGGCTATGTCAGGAGGGGAATCTGTGCAAGACTTCTGCCTATATTAGGATTGGGGGCAAATGCCTGCTAGTCTCCCTGCTGGGTGAAGGGACATCACCCTGGAAAACCAAGACCGACTGCCCTGGAGTCTAGAGCACCAGCACCTTCCAGCTTGCCACAGTCAGTGTGCCCTGTGAGGAAGAGAAGAGCGCTGGTGGAAGTGAGGTCCCATGAGGAGCCTTACCATGAGGACACCCTGTGCGAGGTGTGAGGATTCAGCTGTGTAATGATCAGCTCGTAGCCCGTGTGCAGAAGTGTTGATTCAGCAAACCTCAGATGCCAGGAGAAGACATTGTGGACTGACCCGTGAGATAGTGCCATGCATGACTTGCCAAATCGGTACTGCCAATCTGTGGTACCCTGTGTGCCATGATGAGCTGCCATGATGAGCCATCAGTAACATTGTTACTGTGAGAATACTGAGACTCGTAATCCCTATGGCAGGGTGTTTGCTCCAGAGGTATGTGAACATGTGCTGCAAAGTACCACAGTGACCCTGTATGCCAGGAGGGGCAGCCTGACTTAACTGAGCAGGATCAGAACTAGCGGGGTCACACTGAGGGCACTCACCACAATGCTGAATACTTCTGAATCGAAGAGGGCTTGTTGGGCCCCGAAAGACTCACTGCTAATGATAGACACTTTTGACTAATTTCTGAAGAGTCAAAGGGGAACTATTGAGTATGGCCTATTAGTGAGCATTTTCTGGATGTGGCTACCAGTGAATAGGGAATAATCCGAAACACATTACAAGGACCCCCAGCATGGAATCGAGGGTACTTGCTCAGCTAGCTGAGCATATGGAACTTTTGCATCCATCCAACCATCTGGTGATAGGGGGCGATATGAACTGTTCCTTCGTATTCAAGAACCTTATAGGCAATTTGACAACTGAAGAAGATGAATCTTGGGGTATCCCCCAAGCGAAGGACGATACTTTTAGCATCGGTTCTTGTGTTGCCACGCAGATGGCCTCCCTTTGCCTACATTTTGGACTCAGGGAATGCAATGGTCGGATTATATCTGATTCAAATCGTGCCCCCACTTTCAAGCATGGGTGTTCTTCCAGCATTATTGACTATTTTTTTGTTGACATCAGGCTCTGGTCAAACACTCTGGATATGAAGGTGGAACCCCGCCATGATAGCGACCACCACCCCCTATGTCTTACTCTATACAATAAAGCTTTTGGGAGAACATCTAGAGACCACTGATGTTCCGATCCCTTGCCCGAACTCTAGGCAAACTCGTGTCAGTTGGCCAAAAGTTACATCTAATCCATTCTTGATCAAACAAATTTATTCTTCCTTTCTACAGCTGTTCTCTGGTTTTGACAAGCAAGAGCTCAATAGTATTCCAATCTTGAAAATCCATGTTGAATTGACAACCATTCTACAGATTTTTTTTTATAAAGAAACCACTGTTAGGCATACTCTTGATACCATCCGATCTAGAGAATGGTTTAATAAAGATTGCGACCTTGCGAGGCTCAATCTCAAATTGGCCCTCCACAAGCACTCACAGGAGGAGATCAGGGCCGCTAGATTTAGTTACACTAAGGCCCTGGATCTAGCGAAGAAATTTGGGAATTTGAGATCTGGCAGAAGTTGCTGGATGCAGTCGAAAATCGAGACGAGGGCTCTTTTTGGAGGTTGTTAACCAACAGGCATAGAGAGGGTAATGTCACTCCAAATCTTCATATCCAGCCCCAAAGATGGGTGGCTCATTTCTCCGAGATCTATGCTTCATCCATGCAGCAGGACCATGAGGACCACAGGGGCGTTGAACGCAGACCTCTCACTGAAGGTCCTACGGAGGACATTGTTTTCACAATTGCTGAAACCACAGCAGCTATTAGTTCTCTGAAATCCACTAAGGCTCCTGGTCCTGATAAAATACCGAGGGACCTGTTTAAGTCAGAACCCGTTATTTGGGCGTGGTATATTAATACTTTATCGAATGCCATCGCAGCAGGCGGCCTTATTCCGGATTCCTGGCTCGGGCCGAAATTATCCCTATCTATAAAAAAGGAGATGTGGGACTGCCCGTAAATTACCGCCCAATTAGTCTCATTGATAATCTCCAAAAGATTTTCTCTAAGCAAGTCCTAGACAGGCTTATGGACTGGGTCCAAGCCAATCAGGTCCTTTCTCCCCTCCAGGCTGGTTTCTGCTCAAGAATTAGCACTATGGACCAAGTTTTGAGATTCTTCCTGCTACTCTGGAAATACGTTACTTTGGCTAAACAAAACTTGTATGTTGCTTTTGTTGACCTAAAGTCCGCTTTCGATCTCGTTCCAAGACAGAAATTGTGGGAAGTCCTAAAAAAAATGGGTGTCCCGAGGAATTTGGTGCACCTAATTCAAAGATTGCACAAGAACACCTATGCTCGAGTAAGATGGGGTAGTCAGGGGGAACTTACCGATCATATTAATATCAGGCAGGGGGTACGCCAGGGCTGTGTCCTGGCACCCACTCTTTTTTCCTTGTTCATTAATGAGGTGGTGCAAGCTGTAACTGATTGTCAAAATGATGCCCCTTCATTGAACAATTCAAAAGTTCCAATTCTTTTATTTGCTGATGACTCCCTCTTTGTCTCTAAAACACCTATGGGCCTTCAGGTCCTCCTGGATAGGTTCAGTGTGTTCTGTGCAGACCGTGGATTGGAACTTAATTCTAGTAAAACAAAACTTATGATATTTGGTCTTGGTTGCACAAAACGTTGTAACATCTTATATAACGAGGTTCCTCTGAGCAAGGTATGCTCTATTGATTATCTAGGGGTGAGAATCAGCAATGATATGAACTGGCAGGCCCAGGTAGGAAAAAGCCTAGCTCTCTTAGCACAGAGGTCAGTGGCAATTTTGCATTTTCAAAAGTCTAATACTGTGAAAGTTGTTTCCCCAGCTATTAAAATTTATCTAGCAAAGGCTCAGAGCGCCACGGTTTATGGCGCTGAGGTTTGGGGTTGCTTTAAAAGTAGCAAGTTATCTGTGGGGGAAAATAACTTTGTAAGATCGCTCCTGGCATGTCATCGTAGTACGCCCTTGGTTCCAGTGTTTTTGGACTTAGGGTTCCCCCACATTTCTGATGTAATAGCTCTAAGGCCCTTAACTTTTTGGGTTCGTATCTGGACCACCCCTGAATTAGTCGTATATAAGGAGTCCTTAGAAGACTTATTGGATAGACCAAACGTACTTTCTATCCCTTGGTTCAAGTACATTTCGGAATGGTTCCATACCTTGGGACTCAGTGATTTTTGGAGCCAGACAAATAATTTAAGGAGGGTTCACAAGGATCATTTAAAATCAGTTTACTGGTCCCATGTTAGGGAAAAATATCTGTTATGTACTTCACATGGTAGGTTGACGTCTCAATTTCTCGATTACAAGTGGTTTCCCCACTTTGAACCCTTCTTAGATTTGATTACTGATCAACTAAGCAAAAGTTTGTATGTCCAGTTCAGGTATGGATGTCTCCCCCTGAAGTCTTTTACCAGTTCATGGGGCTCCACTCCGCTAACTGATCAATGCCCAAGTTGTAACGGCTCTGTGGAAACTGTAGTGCACTTTACGTTTATTTGTCCTGCCTATGGCCTTGTCCGGCTGAAATGGCTCCGTCCCGCTTGCAGGAATATGGGGTTGAGAACGTGCAAAGATGCCCTAAGATTGATGTTGAGAAATTGCTCCTCCTTCCTAACTTGTGCGGTCAGCAAGTTCCTTGCGTCCGCATGGCATATACGTGCACATTTCTTAAAAAATCACAGTGATTTGTTATTAATTGAACCCTGATTTTAAATTTATTTAATTCAATTACTGTTTATACGATAGCCTTAACTCAATTAATTTTTTACAAAAGTATTGATGAGGGAATTAAAGGCAGCTAATAAAAAGAAACTTTGACGTTTCCCCCTCATATATAGGATGGGAGACATATGTGAAGATTTATATCAACATTTTTTTGTATACTCGCAGATCTCTCATTTTATCTTCATTATTTACTTTTAAACTTTGTTATTATATATTTATTATGTATAGACCATGGTTTTACTGTTGTAAGTTATTGCTTTGATGGTTTAATTAGACCGAATAAAGCTTGTGTGACTTGATCTCAAGGGGATTATGATGTTGCTTCTGAATGCTGTTATGTCTTTTCATATGTAGAGTTAGAAATAGGTGTACTTGGCCCAGTTGCTCAGGATCCATTGTAGGTCTATCCCCGGGCCACCAGAAGTAAAAGGCCTCAGCCACCACAGTTGGGTCCAGTAGCCTCTGCATGCACCGTGGCCCTCTGAGAAGGGTTCTGAAACATACATATTAAATATCTTCTATGTTCAACATGGGGGAAATGCATGCAGAAATATGGGCTACAGTTGCATATGATTTTACTTAAGATTGAGCGCAGCACACATGCTGCTTTCATTAAATATAGTGGTGCACTCTAGTGTTCAGAACGCCGAGGAGTGTTCGCGCTAACTGCGTTGTTAATACATGTTGGGCCTGTAGTGGCAGGAGAAACACAGGAGTGCACATTTCTTCAGGAGGTGTTGGTTGACTTGCGGCAGTGTGTGATCACCAATCCTGCTACTGTCAATTTTCTCCTCTTGTATTTAACATAGACAGTCCTGTCTCTAGTACTAAGCACAGAATGTGTAGGTCTTTTGGACGATGTGTCCTATTTGCTAAAGCATCAGTTCAAAGACTTTCTTCAAGTGTCGCTCACTCTCAGGTCACATCTTGTCTTGGTGAAACCAAACCCTAGTTGCAACCAGAGCACAAAGGGTCCTTCCTAGGAATCTAAAGGAGCACCGCTGAAGGACATTCAACAAAGGAGGTGAAAGCTATCTGTGACTACCACAGATATATGAAGGATCTTACCACTTTAGGGGTTCAATGCATAAAGGGGATACTCCAACATGGGTAACACACCTCATATGCATCCAAGCACTCACTTGCACATTAAACATTTACTTGTTTAAATGAGAGAGTCCCAGTACTACATGAATTTACCAGAAACTGCAAGTGAGCAATATCGTCAGTGAGTGTCATTGAAAAGTACCCCACTAGAATGAGCTACTATAAACTGTAAGGACAGTGGTAGCCTTGCCATGGGGATAGTCTGCTTCCGCATTAAAATAAGGTTCAACTTTGGGTGTGTCCCTAACCTTAACAAAGTCTAGCTCTCTGCAAGTGAGTAGCTCCATAACAGTGTAGATCACATGTCAAGAAACTCATGATACAGGTCTCTTACACCAGAAAACGTAACTGATCTGCCAGAATGGTTACAATGAGGAGCAGGCTGTTATGCAGACAAAGCACAGCATGTGTTTTTAAAGCTAATTGGAAGTTGTGAGGAAAAAACAGCTTTATAATTGGTCCTCCACAATGTTTGGATTGTTTTTTACAGAAAATCTGCCACATGACCCTGGGACACTGATATGTAATTTCACAAAAAGTGGACATTGTTCCTAAATACACAAAGGCAAAACTATCTGCAACCAGTTTGGTTATTGGGTTTCTAAGTATGGCCATAGTGATTTGGTGCAGTAGGTGGATCAGTGTCACAAAGGTGGGGAGAGAGTAAAGTTCCACCACCATCCAGGTGTGGCTGGGAAAGCATGGCGACAGGTCCTCCATTGTGGCATGGCAATCATTTACTATCAAGCCACCTGTCTATAAACACCTGATTAATGCATACATCCATACATCCAACCACTCAGTCATCAACCTATGCACTCACAATACATTAATTAGTTCAGCCATGCATCCATTCCCGCAGTAACCATGTACACATCCAAACAACAGTCATGCTATACTGGCTTCTTATCTCATTGGGAATGTCCCTGGGAGCCAATGACTACTGTTAGCACTTCTGCCGCTGTCTCCAGATCTTTGAGGTTAATTGCATGAGGCACAGCGGGTGTAGTGTTGGGGGTCCTAGGCCCTTATGCTACTAAATGAGGTGACACGGACTTGCTGTAGGAGTTCACATAACTGGCCTCGGCACGTGCTCCGGCCCTTTTTATTGGTCCCCTGACTGGTGACGCCTGTGTTGGATGGGTGTGGGGTTTGTGTGTAAAGCCAGCCCTCAGCAGAGTGGCTAGTGGGAGCACTAGAACGTGTCCGGCAGACACTACAGCGGGGTCGGGAGGCCTTCAGGAGGGAGGGAGAGAGAAAGGGACACAGAGAGAAAGAGAGAGAATAGCTGGAGGGAAAGATCAGAGGGGAGAGAGGGACAAAAGGAATATATCTGAAGAGTGAGAGCATGGAGAGTTATCAGCGAGGGACAGGGGAGGAGAGCGTCACAGAATGGTTGAAAAAGAGACAGAGATAGAGAGGAAAAAAGCAGAGGGACTGGTTGAACATTTTTGCTGGTTCTGGTTTTAATTCGCAGTCGAGCCCTTCACCGACAGAAACCCGCCAAGACATAAATACAAAACAATAACTTTTGTTAGCTTTGCCAAGGCTTACCATAAATAAGTCTAGCTTCCCTTTTGACGGTATCTACATAGACCCATATCCTGTTCCAGCTTATAATTTGGGCTATTAAAAAATATAACCCATTGAAAGCCAAATAATCACAGTAGCAGTACAGCGACAATGCACTACTCACATGTGGCCACACTCGTGTTTCACACATTCATCTGTTCAAGGATCTAGACATTTGTATTTTCTTAGAATTCATCACATTCTTAGGAGGCCTCCTCATATTTCCCAAGACTCTTCCTTCGTGCTCAGGCACGGGTTCTAAATGCGGGTTCAGCTGCACTGAGATGCGCAAGATTGTGGTTTGGAATGCCCTAGTGGTGCGGTGCAGTGCAGAGCTGTCATAGCAATGGGAAATAACACTGCGCTGTGCCCATTTTCAGCCCATAGTGCCTGTTGTTTCCTCTCAGCCCTTGCACCTCAAAGAGGAGAGGGGCGGTTGCCTTACTGCACTTCCGCATGCATCAATGCATTTTTGGATCTACCTAATTTGTGGTAAACCGGCCTTTCTGTTAGAGGTGTGAACATTTCCTTCAAATATTCCACCCCCCCTTCTCGCACCCACCCTCACCCAGTGCTTAATTTGTAAATAAAAACGTGCCGGTGCTCAAAACCTTCCTCTCAAACACGCGGCTGCAGCAATTAAAAGTGCAAACACGGAATAGTGAGGCAGCGCAATCCTGACGCCACCCGGGGCCTCTTCAATCCATTTACAGACACTCCCTGCCACCTCCTTAGCTCACTCTGGCAGCTTTCTGCTTTCTCCCATTGTGACGCTTTTTCGTTTTTCTCTACTTCGTCTTTCCCATCTGTGTTGTTTGCTCGCAGTAAATGCTTGAGGCAGAAAAATAAGCGCCGACCCTCAAAAATAAGTGCCGGGCCTCCGCGGAAACAACGAGCACACATCAAATCCTGCCCTCACCCCAGATCATAACTGTTCACTTCCCACAAATGTAATTTCATGTTTCTTTGTTCCCAGTTAAAAGGGAAAAAAAGTATTTGATGCATTGACGCAACGTAGGTATGTCTCCCTATTGTAGTGATCAAAGACAAGTTGATGTATGCCATGAATGCTTTTCTATTCATAAAAAAATAATTAAAATAATGCATTTTTTCAGCATGGGTACGTGGAAGATAGGACATGATTCCTGCGCTTTATGTGCCATCCAATCACACTAATCTGAAGCACATATGGTTAATTTAGAGCAGGGTTGTGCCACAATGAATGTCATACTAATTTGTCAGGAAGGGGACAACACAGGCCTTGGAAACATACTGCATGCTCTACGCCATGGTCCTAATTTTAAGTGTACTCAGGAAGGCCGGGGATAAGGGGTACTTGGGTCATCATTGGAGGAGAGGGGGGGCGGGTGGGGGAGGGGGAGGGGTCTTTTAATGGCATATTTTTATACTGTCATAACAGCACTCACTCACTGTGCAGTACAGGTTCGTCAGAGCAACGCGAAAGGACCCAGTGTTGCAAATAAGTGACAGGACGCAAAATGAGGCCCTCCTTCACCCAGAAGGTGATGAGTGGCCCCAAGAACGCCACATATGAATGCTGTTCATAGGCTTTAGACTGAATAGGGGCTCCTAGGGGCTAAAGGGACCTACGTTACATCCAGTGCTTAATTTGTAAATAAAATGATGATGGTGCTCAAAGCTCTCCTTTGAAACACGCGGCTGCTGCAATTAAATGTGCCAGCACAGAACATTGAGGCAATGTAATCCTGCAGCCATCTCGGGCCTCTTTGATCCATTACAGCCACACCCTGCCCCTTCAGGTCACTCTTGCAGCTTTCTGCTTTCTCTCTTTGTGATGCTTTTCCATCTTCCTCTTCCTCTGTTTCTCCCATTAGTGTCTCGCAGTAATTGCCTGAGGCAGAACAATAAGGGCCAGATGTAACAGAAAATGACAGTGCGTGGCGTCACTCACTGTCATTTTCAAAACGCAGGGATACGTCGTATTTAAAAGAATACGATGCAACCCTGTGTTTCCCCCTGCGCAGTGTTAAATTTGCTGCTGTGTACCATTGCTGCCACCCTTGCACCATAGTGCAAGGATGGCTGCATTGTGGGGGATATTGTTTTTGTGAAGAAGGGAACATCTTCCTGCACAAAAACAATCCTAAATGGCAATTTTCTCTTTCTTTGTGTGCTGCAGCACACATAGCAAGAGCAAAAAACGAGGAGAAATGAAAGCATTTCTCCTCGTTGCACTATACTAATAGCCAGTGCTTAATTTGTGTAAGTTGTTTCCGGTGCAGAGCACCAGCACTTATTTTTGAGGGCTGGCACTTATTTTTCTCTCTCAAGCATTTACTGCGAGCAAAAGACACATATGGCAAAGACAGAGGAAGAGAAAAATGAAAAAGTGTCACAAAGGGAGAAAGTGAAATCTGTAAGAGTGGGCCCAAGATGGCTTCAGGATTATGTTGCCTCAGTATTCCGTGTTTGCACATTTAATTGCAGCAGCCACGTGTTTAGGAGGTGGGCTTTGGGCACTGGCACATTTTTATTTACAAATAAAGCACTGCTAATGCCATCCGTGGGGTGGCGTTAGATTTTGTTGCTACCCCAGGTTTACAAAAACTCGTAAATCCGAGGCAGCATCAAAATGCAATGAGTGTTCCTGTGGCACGCCCACAGCAACACCCATTGCACACCCCTTCCACACACAGTGCTGCGGGTGAAGGGACCATATTTACAAGGTGGCGTTAAGCCACAAAAAGGGCTTAACACCACCTTGTACATAAGGCATAGTGCATTGTGCCACTGGAGCTTCACCAAAAGTGATGATCCGGTGGCGCTAGGGCTCTTAAATATGCTCCTAATTTCCGGCCCACAAAAATAAGTGCCAGTACCCCCCACCGGCAACCACCGGCTCAAATCAAGCACTGGTTACATCCCTGTTGGAAAAGTTTAAGGGTCACAGTTTCTGTTACTAACTTGCAGTCTCCCTCCTCTCTGCATGCAGTCTTTGACGGACCACCTAATGCAGTGGTTCCCAACCTGTGGTCCAGTGACCCCAGGGGGTCTGCGAAGCCTCCACAGAGGGCCCGCAACTGTTTGGAAAATCAAATAATATTAACAGATTAGGTCCCCAACTTTCAGTAATGACTCAGTGGGGGGTCCCCAGATGTCAATAAAAATTCAGTGGAGGTCCCCGGGCTCCAGTAATGATAAAATGGGGGTCCACAGAAGTCAAAAGGTTGGGAACCACTGCACTAATGCACTGGCACGTGTATTAAATTGGCTATAATTGTGGGGAAAAAAAACAATTTGTGAACTAAATGTAGGCGTTAACAGCGTATCACCAGGTGACATGAGATAAAAGGAGGAACTGCTAATTATAGGCCATTTCAGTATTTTAGCAAACCTGATGAAATATGGGCCACTATGGAGGTTTATGACCGTGTGCAGAGTGAGAGAAAGAGAGCAGGTGGGGATCAGGAGAACTGGAGAAACATTTTTATTTCCTACTGATTCATGCTCGTGAGGTATGATTTCACTACAGGGGAGCAGCATAGCCGCTTAGCAAGCTACACCCTGATGAAGAACTTGCCCATCCATCTGATGAAAATTATGTGACAGAATTACGAGAGATGCAGTTATTTCTATCACATTCCAAAGTTGGTTGGAAAAAACAATGAATAACTATTAAGAGAGAAATTGTTAACTTTGATGATTTCCACATCAAAATCTAGTAACATTGTCAAATATGTTAGTCACACCTTCTGGTAATACTGCAATAGTTATGATGCTGTAGAGCTGAAAGCGTGCCTGGTAACTCACGTAATGATATTTTCAGCTCTTCTGCGCTGCAGGCAGAGTTTAAAAGGCCTCTTTCACTTTAGGGCCACGTTTTGCAGCTTTTGTGACTGTTCTACCTAGGAAGTACATTATACTACAACTGGTTACCTTTGACATAGGTGGGGTGTAACACATGCCCTGAATTCCAGCGAGGTAGCCCAGTTTCTTCTGGGAGGGCTTGTCAGGGTCTACCCCAAGATTTTTTTTTTGAAAGAATGGGGTCAAATACCACATTTTGAAGCTAAATATTCACATACATTTGCTCAAAAAGTATAGGCTCTAAAAAAGTAATAATTAAACATCGAAAGGCTTTCATGGTGTGTCGAGCCAATGAGTTTGGACACTCCCCAGGAGCTGACCTCGTTTTTTTTCCCGGCATTTTCTGTAGGCCCCCATTAAGTTAGTATTACCTCTGTTTCACAAGGGCCATTATTTTGTCATGAATGCCCCCCAAATGTCACATTTGCCTCCTTTTGCCAAGAATTACATACAATAGATCAATTCATAAATTTCGCCATTCATTGCATCCATGCCATGGGTGACCCGTAGGTCAAAAAGTACCTCTCAAGTCAGGGCCAGCATTTTGTCAAGCATATCCCCCTTCCTGAGTACACCATGGTTGTCCTATATGCCAACTATTATTTCTAGTGTGCCAGCTCCAGTATTTTGCCATTGGTGCCACTTATGCCAAGACTTATCTCCAATACACACACATTTTGCCTTTGGTGTCTTTATAAACTACAAATTACCTCCTGTGTGTCAGGGCCAATGGCATACCCCCAAGCAAGACACACTCACGTACACTCTTATTCACTCATGGTAACCTACATTCACTTATTTATTCTCACTCACATTAATTCATTCTCATTGAATCATACTCCCTGTCTCTCTTTCACACTCCCTCACACTGCTTTTAACTTATTCTCAGTCACTCTCACCACTCCTACATTTACTCACCTTAAAATTTCACCCCTTTATTCTCACTTATTTTCACTCACAATTCCTCCCCGTCACTCACTCTCAGACATACTCCCTCACACACTCTCCTCATCTGTAAACACTGCATTTTTTCATTGCAGCTGTCAATATTTCAACAGTGGTGTATATCTCCTTCACACTTTCTCATCATCCATCTGCATACTGCATAGGACGTAACATCACTGAATTTCCCACCACCCATCTACACAGGAAATGACATTACTGGTTAAGTGCCAAAATCATCTTTCAAAGAAGATGTCAAGCAAAAAGACTTATTTTTCCATTATCCAACTGCACTGGAAAGGAAACCACTTCCTGCCTTCTCTCCACTTCAGTCAACTCTCCAGGATGTTACATGACCTGTGCATCCCCAGCAAAGGGTGTACACAAACAGAGGAATTGTGTATTTGGACCTGTTGGGACCAGTTTGGGCCTTCAGCTACAACCAATTTTCCAATGCAAATTACAATATAAGGTACAATCACGTGCATCGTACCAGATCCCCATACTGTCATTCCCCACAATTACACCCAGAAGTAGATGACACAGACACTAAGATAGCACTAGCACAACACATAGACCCAACCTCGTTCACATACCAGTAACTATCACACACTCACACACTACAGAACACACATTCCAACTCATGCTCATTAATGCTAGCTCTGTAGTACTCCACGCACCACACATCACAGATCTCATCACCTATTAAAAACATGATGCCCTCATAATCACAGAACCATGGTTCATGCCTACACCTTCGAACATCTTGGACATCCTTCATCCCATACGCAACAGCATCTGTCTTGCCGACTGTGTACATAAAAAGAAGTTAGACCTTACTGTGATCTATAAGTCTTCCTGGTCCTGCACAGTAGGCAAGCAAGTAATAATTAACTCCGTGGGGTTGTTGATATGCTATTCCTCACTCTCTGCAACTCAATCTGCCACCTTCCATCTCATCTTTCAGGCCTCCAGGGCAGAACAAAGACATTATTGATGAATTTTCAGATCTCCTCACCCCACCACATCCATCCAACATGTCCAAATTAACCTCGTGGGTGACTCTACCCTCCAAGACACCCTCTTCAACCTCATTAATACCTTCACCATGGTACAACATGTACATCATGACACACACACACCCAACACACTCCAAAAGCCTCATCCTTGAACTTGTCTTCTCAACCTCATTAACAATCCAATGCACACCACCTACACCTTGGACTGGACCAAACCACTTTACCATTCCTTTCTCTCTGCTCAGCATCCTACCATCAACCCGAAGGCATCACAAAAGAGAAGACCAAATCTTAGGAACCTTCAAAGACTTCTCCATAGACAACCTAGTGCCTGAACTCATCTCCCACCCTTTCAACTCCACCTCCAATACCAATACCATTCTAAACAATGTCAACAATTGTTGGAAAGATCTGTGGATACTCAGGACCCAATCAAAACATGCAAGTGCAAATCAAAGCCTTCAGCACCCTGTTATTCTAAAGACATTGCTGAGCCAAAGAAAAGTACTAAAGTAACACCATCAATAAAGTCATCAGCAAAAGCAGAAATCTGTTCAAGACAATCAAACACTGCATCAACCCCTTTCCAGGTCCAACTATTCCCCACTCCAAAAAAGTGCAATGTCATCAACCAATCCTTCAGTGAAAAAAATAGAGAAAATCCAAACGCACATCAATGACACCTGGCCTGCTTCAATTCTTACAACCGCCCATTCATGTAAAATCCCACAATGGTCAGCCATCAAAGTCCTATACCTCCCATTTCTTTCGGGCATATTCAACTTGCTCAAAGCTACTTCTTATGAAAATGATGTGTTACCATTGTCAAAGCTTGCTCTATTAATGCTTTCTTACTTCTACTTATCATTGTCACTGCCTCCCACAATCAAAGCATTTTCTTAGCAGCTCCCAAGACAGGCCAGATCCTTCCACTACCAAATAAACCTCCTCTAGACCTGAAGACGTCTCCAACTATTAGCCTATCACTTACCGAATCATTCGTGGGCAAGAACATTGAAAAAACTGTCTATATTCAACTTCAAGATCACATCCATGCGAATCATCTCCTGCACGACTACCAATATAGCTTCAGACCACACTCAGTAGTACAGAGACTGCTCTTACACATCGTAGACAATGCTATGTTCTGTAATGTGTATTTTTAAAGGGCAGTATGACCCATAAAGGTATTCTGGTGCTGAGCAGGTGTATGTGCCTTGTCCTGCTAAGGATAGGTTGATTAATTGAAAATCCAAGTATTCAGCTTCTTGAGTTATATCCCCATTTTGATATGTTAACTTGGCCTGTCCATGTAAAGAGCATATGCATATGGTAGAGGTACTTGCAACTAAACGCCAAGGGGGCCAAATGGCGAAGACAACATGTAAACTGGCATTGCCTTCACCTTTATGCTGTCCCTTGTTCTGCTATTCCTTGACACGGTGCTTTTACTGCATCAGATATGTTCATCATAGTTTGTGTTATGGGTTCAAACCGATTATGCGCATTTCTTTTGTAATTCACCAACTTACGGGTTAGTTTACAATTCACCTCATTCTGTTTTTCTGAACTCAAAAGATAGCGTTTCCATGCTTTCAGAAATGTTGTGCCAATTCTGCTGCATCTTCTTTTTGACTTGGGATTCCAGTTTGTTCTTAAATACACTGCATTGTAGTGGTTCCTAAAAGCCAAAGCACAGAGCTTTGTTAGGCGACTCTAATTGTGGACGCTGGGGTTGTGATTGTTGGCAGTTTCAGCAGCAGTCGGTGACTTTGTCATTTTATTCCCTCAAAATCCTGTACGTCGATTAGCATTCCTGTGTGGCTTTCTGTGTCTGGTATATTCGCTCCACTTAAGTGATAATGTGGACTGTACACTGTCCCTGGCCGCTTTTCATATGTTTCATCAGTGACACTTTGTGAAACGGCCCTATGGGGGAAAGGGTCATCATGGTGAATGATTTCCTTCATGAAGGAAAGTACATAGTATGACATGTAAGATGCTCAAGACTTATAATTATCAAGTTATTGAAGTATTGCATAGTTTCATTTGTATTTTGAAATAAAGGTGTGTTAATATTAGTGGCACAAACCCCGTGATGCATGGTCTTTGTTTGGTGACTTTTAGGCAAGTGTATAAAGAGTGAGAAATGAACTTGTATTAATGTTTAGATGAATGACTGTATACCTTTTAACATATTATTTATTTAATATGCTCCTCATTTTTACCTTTGCCTCACCTGTTGGGATGTACATTGGAGCTGAAGTGTCGCTGTTACTGCCCTTCAGGGCTAACATCACCTCCTCTGCCAGCAGCTCCTCTCCTCTCTTCTCTAACACTATACCTGGTTCACTTCCTGGTTTGCTGATGTCATCAGTGACTGCGGATGTGCCATTTGCAATTTGCAACTTTTAACAAATAGGTAATATAATTTAGCATTTTGCAACTCAGAATCATAAAGATTCAGTATCGCAGCAAATGGTACCCTGTACATCCTACATTAACGATTCATACTTTACGAGTTGTTGTTTCTCACTATTTAAAAATTATTATTTTGATTTCATTTTCCTACATTGAAGCCTGTGAGAAAGTGCCTCTTTCGACATGATAGCCCAACACTTTTTGCCTGGATCAGATCTCTTTTCCCAAAACTGTACTATGTTTGGCACTTCAGCCACCTCTGTAAGACCCTAGTAAATGGTATCCCTGGTACCTAGGGCATGGGTGCTGAAGAGGGCCCCCCAGAGCTGCAGCACCAGCCTCATGCAAGCTGCCATTGCAAGTTGCATGACAAGGTTTTCCCTAAATAGCAAACTCGACATGGCACTCACCCTGGGTGCCATGTCCACTAACACTGCATGCAATATAAATAAGTCACCCCTCTAGCAGGCGTTACTACCCTGAGGGAGGGTGCTCTATAATGCACACAAGGTCTTATGTGCATGAGCAGAAATGCCTCTACTGTGTATTTGCTCATTCTTAGACATAGTAGGTGTACAGGAAAGCCATGGTAGATGCATGTGCTGCAAGTTTCCGAGTTATACAATGGCCTCTCTGAACCATGGGTCGTTTGGTACTCCTGGGGTGAGAGCCTTTTGCTCTCAGGACCCAGAACATAAAGCATTTTCTGGCACTCTGCACCAGCGGTCAGCTTCAAAGGCTTTATCACCTTTTAAATCTGACTCCCACCTCCGCTGCTGGCAGCAGATGGTCACCCAACAGTTTTCCCCCCGGCGGGAAAGCTGAACCAGAATAGGAGGAGTGGCCCCCTCTGCCTGCACCACCCCTCAGGTGTGGCAGGCAAGGTGATGGTAGGAAACTAGCCAATCAGGGTTAGGGATGTAACCCCTTCTCACAGGAAGTGGTCACTTAGTGGGTGTAGCCACCCAAAGGTAGGTGACCCATTAGCCACACCAGGTACTCCCTATAATGCCCCCTAAATGCAGTATTTAGAGGGCATCCCTAGACCAAGACCTCAGATTCACTGGATACAAAGAAGACCAGGAAAAAGAAGACCTAAGGCACGAGAACAGAAGTCCTGCTGCACAAAGAAAAAGCCGCCAAACCTTGCCTGCTGCGCCACTGAGGTGTCTCCTGGAAACCTGAAGTACTCTACAATAACCCAGAGCACTTCCAGCCTTCTGAAAATTGCCAAGAGCCTCCCATTGAGTGAAGGTATCACTCTTCTGCACCCTGCAGGCAACAAACCCTTGATGTCCAGTTAACTGACCTGTTGCTGACCAAAGAACTGGACCAAGCAGCCCAACCAAAATCCATACGACAGACCCGAAGGACAACACCTAACCATGTGCAAAGTTTGGTGGCACTGGAACTTTTTAGGGCTGTGGTGTACTACTACCCGGTGCACTGGACCCCAAACATCGGACACCCAGAATAAAGTCCACTCCAGACTCCCAAAAGCCTAGAAGCAAACACCAGTCAAGGAACTTCAGTACACCCAAACCCCACCCCCCAGTGGTCCTGTTGACCTGCAACCCACCCTCCTAGTGACCTGCTCCTGACTCCAAGGACTCCAAGACGCACAACTCCTGGATGACCTATCTGCGCTGCAACCGGCCTCCCTGGCCCTTGCATTGACCAACCAGCTGTGCTCCAGGGGTCCCAAACCCCTTGCGACCTCCACCCTCCAAGGGGACCCACCGAACTTACCTTTAAGTCCACCTGTGCAGTGTGTTTCCAAGTGGTGGTCTTCTCCTTTGGGCGCTAACCTCAAGACCTGCTCCTGCTTGAACCAGGAGCCACCCTATGCTCTCCGGTTGGCCCACTGGACACTTCAATCGCCTCAACCCAAAAAATAGAAGGTGACATTTGTGAGAGCATTGCCTGATTTTATATGCATTTTTAAAGTTTTTCCCATTGATTCCCATGGTGCGTAATTACGCACAAAAAGTATATATTTACTGATTTTGAAAAATCATAACTAAAAAATAACTTACCATATATTGATGATCTTGGTGTTAAAAATGTTATAAAAATCTGATCTGAGGTATTTTTGTAAATTGGTCTCGAGTTATTTTTCCGAGTGAGTGTTCACATTCATTGATACTGTGAGTACAACAAATACTTAGCACATCTCCTGGATTAGCCTAACTGCTTTTCCACAATACCACAAAACAGAGCATTAGGCAGACTGCTTTTTACCTCTGGATGCCAAAGTGGGGTTGAGTGGACTCTATGCACAGTGCATGTCATTTTCATACACTATATAGAGAATCGGCCTCCTACAGGGCCCTCATCCTTTACCAGTCTGCAGAACAGTCCTTTCTGAAAAGAGTGCAGATTTGCTCATTACTATCCAGTTTGGGCCAGAAGATTCCTGTTTAATCAGAAGGGAGTCAGCCATGCAGAGGTGACATGCTGTCTCACATCTGACATTAAGTTCAAGTATTCGTGTCACCTACAAAGCTTATGGGCCAGATTTACAACAAACTGATGCAGCGCGGTGCTGCTCCAAAATCAGCAGCACCACTCTGCGCCAGTTTGGAAACATGGACATGCACCATATTTAGAGGAAAAAGGCGCATCCCTGCGTTTCCTCCTGTGCCAATGCTAAATTTAGCTGCGTAGCGCCAAAGTAGGAATCCGTGCACCGTAGTGCAAGGGTGTGTGCATTGAGGGGATTGATTGTTTATGTGCAGGAAGGTGTCCCTTCCTGCATATAAACAATCTACAATGGTAATTCGGCACTTCTATGCATGCTGTATAATGTTAGAATGATTGTTTATGCGCAGGAAGACTCACTTCCTGCACATAAACAATCATTCATGGTGGTTTTGGTCTTTCTATGTGTGCTGCAAAATGCAGCACACATAGAAAAAGCAAAAATGAGGAGAAATTAAAGCATTTCTCCTTGTTGTGCCATGCTAACGCCACCACTGGGGTGGTGTTAGATTTTGGCCCTGACACAGATTTACAGATTCTTGTAAATCTGGGGCAGCGTCAAAAGCAATGGGTGTTGTGGTGAAACTCCCACAGCAACACCCATTGCATGCCCCTCTGCTACAGAAAACTGCATCAGGGAGACCTATTTACAAGGCGACATTAACCCCAAAAGGTGGCTTAGCACCACCTTGTAAATATGCATAAGGCACAGCGCCACTGGAGCGTCACATACCGCCTGTGGCGGTATGGGGCTTGTACTCACTGATTTCATCAAGGGTGTATTTATGCCTCCTCCTAACAGAAAGAGCCAGGCACTACTTATAATCCCATTGTCAAGTGGCACAGTAATAAGGTACAGCAACACCACTGATTATAATCTAGTTCGTCATGACAGGCAACAACATATGAGAGCTAGAATAGGTAACAACATGACATAATTAGGGTTTTTGGAGGAATTTCCCTGTGTCCTCCTGAAATTCTGGCCATTTTTCAGGTCATAGTTTCAGCTGCATGTTGTAGGTAGTTTGATCCTTGTAATACCTAGTGACAAGCCACCCTGGTCCCGCCATAAACAGGAATTTTCAACTGGCAATAGGATTACAACCATACTGTTGTGGAGCTCTTACTGTCTTTATAATGAAAGATAATAAAGAGCCTATTTAGCTCATGACTGACTGTATTCCATTCTAGTCGGGTAGGGGAAAGATGCACTCTGCTGCCCTGGTAGAATACTGCCCACCATAATCAGAGATCTCTGCCATGCAGGTAGGGATTTCTGTCGGTTATATGTGGGAACCACGAGTCCTTCAAGCACCCATGGCTCAACAACGAGGTCGGAACAATGACCTCGTTCTTATCACTAATGCCTTTACCATGAATGCTTTTACAATGATTTTCCATTGTAAACGCATTCCTGGTAAAAGCATTAGGGATCAGCATGCACGGTTCCAGCATGCTTCCTCCCTAGCCCCCACCCCCAAAAATTACCGCAACCCCCCCATCCCCACAACTACTCCAACCCCCACCTCAAAATTACCACAACCCTAACCCCCCTCCCCTAAAACCTAAACACACCAACCCTCAACCCACCCCTCAAACCTAAACCCTGACCCCCTCCCCCAAACCCTTATCACCCCCAGCCCCCACCCCACCGCAAAAACTAAAAATACCCGAGTCCCCACCCCGCCGCTAAAACCTAAACATCCCAACCCCCAACCCACCCCTTAAACCTAAACCTTGACCCCCTCCCCCTAAACCCCAATCACCTCCAGCCCCCCACCCCACCCCAAAAACTAAAAATACCCTGAGTCCCCACCCCTGCCGCTAAAACCTAAACACCCCAACCCCCAACCCACCCCTTAAACCTAAACCTTGATCCCCTCCCACTAAACCCTAATCACTCCCAGCCCCCCAGCCCACCCCAAAAACTAAAAATACCCTGAGTCCCCACCCCGCCCCTAAAACCTAAACACCCCAACCCTCCAACCCACCCCTTAAACCTAAACACTGCCCGCCCTCCCCCACCTAAAACCTAATCACCCCCAGCCCCCCACCCCAAAAACTAAAAATACCCGAGTCCCCACCCGCCCCTAAAACCTAAACACCCCAACCCACCCCTTAAACCTAAACCCTGACCCCCCTATCCTAAAACCTAATCACCCGAGCCCCCGTCCCCCCCAAAAAAACAGCCCCAGTCCCATCCCAACTTACCTCCTCCTTCACTGCGTCGACTCCGACTCCCTTCTTCTGCACCTTAACCATGCATGCATGTGGTTCAGATAATGGTGGTTAAGGTATCAAAACCAGGAAGTAGTGGAAAACGAAAGCGTTGTTTCGCTTTCGTTTTTCACAACTTCATGGTTTCGGAGTCGTTGATCCGGGTGTTTCCCATTTCTGTCCCTTTGGAGGAGGCACCATCACTGAAGCTTCTCAAAAGGTACTGAAGTTTTGCTTTGTGTGCTTTGCATGGGCCGTGATCAGTTTACCTGCAAAGCAAAGATTTTCACTTCTCAAAACCAAGCTCCTAAAAATAATAATAAATATCCAAGACATGCTGGGAGTTTTCTTCCAGCACATGGGATCCTTTATTTGTCTTCCTGGTGGGTATTCGCCTGGCTTTCTCAGGTGGTGCCAAGCAGGATAAAATGCCTTGGAATGTCTGCCATAAGTAGGGCGGAATCCTTATTAACTTTCATGACCCTGCGTAAATTGAGATGTAGGTCACATATTTCAACCAGTGGAGCTACTTGAGGTTTCTATGCCAGAATCGTGACTGTTCGCCAGACTCTAAAGAGAGCAGGCACATCTGGAGTTTGGCAGATTAGGTTCTGAGCCCATTTGTGGCAGAGTACCATATTCACCAAATTCTAAATAAGGTCCTATAACAGAATCAATCAGATTGCCAGAAAATGATAAATGCCTTTTAATTTATCGTCATTATATTTGGAAAAACTTGTTGCAAAAACATGTAGCCAACACATATTTCACAACTGCAGTTCACTTCATCCAGAATTAAAATATAAATAGAAAACGGAACAATGACTTTCACTAGATAGTTATAATTCACTTTTTTACACATGTTCACACCACCTATTTGTTAATGTATAGTAATGCCAGTTCCCTATAGACTAATCTAATCAGACAAATGACTCACCTATGGCTGTTCAATTTGGATTTTTTAGAGTTCCAAAATATGTACTTTGTCCTGTTTGAGATAATACTAAAGTTTGAAGACTGGTGCTTTTGTATTGATCTTTGTCGAAGGACATGTTCTCAATTTAAGAGACAAAAGCTAAACCCTATGGTCATAACATGTGATATCTACTAATAGCCTCTCTGTTCAATTCCCTATGTATAACCATTAAACCTTCTGCAATTTTATGTGGAAAAAAGGCTCAGTAATTACTGGTACACACACATTTTGGAGCAGTAAACAGTCCTTTCCTCTAAAAAGTTGGAATAGGTGCTATTTATTGTATGAGATCAATTACAAAGCCTTGGCTGTCAGACTTGATATGGAGCAATAAATAATATTATCCCTGAGAAGTAATAGGGTCTCTTGGTTGTTCCAACCAGAGAGGTATATTTTCAATACCCCTTGGAACTAAGAACTCAATGTGCCAATCCGAAACAGAAGACTATTTGGACTACAGCTACCTCACAACCCAGAAGACAGTATTTGTGTGAGGTGTGTTTCAGGTAATGATGAATTCCACAAGTCGTGACTGGGGTGGTTGTTGGAGCTCTAAACCCATTAAGAAATAACACATTGTAGAACAGTTGAATACAAGAAATATATTTGATAGATTTATTCTAAAATCAAAAACCTAGTCTAGTGCATACAATGTAAATTGTAAATATGATAAAGACATGTGAAATTACAGCAGCAATGTTTACCAAAAGTGTGAACAAAAGGAAATACTCCAACATGATTGCGGCTATACATTTATAGCAATTCTACTTCCAGTCAGCAATAAGTTGGTTTTAGCATGCAAAAGTTTAAACCTATTTCCAGGTACAGAGATGGTACACAGCTGCATACCTGTTTGAGCAATAGGATTTGTATTCAATATAATAGCAGGACTTGCTTTTCTCATTTCTTGATGTTAGATATGTTAATCTCAGCTAATAGAGAGGCAAAGGCTAAGTACCTTCCCATTTGCCTTCTATTAGAATCAGTGATATGATTCTGCATGGCCTGTCCCAGTGGCTCTTGGCATGAAGGTCTCATTTCTAACTCTTCTGTGTTTGGCTTTCATACAATTATTTCACTCTGATAGAAAATGTCAAAATAAATAATTAAACGAGAGTGGTGATGCCCTTTCACTTATTTTCGTTCTGTGAGATGGTGTTTTTTTAAACAAACAAAAAAACAAGATATCAATCTTCTAGAATTTCACTAGAAAACAATAAAAAATAATACAAGACAGCACTTAGAATATATTCAAGCAGTACTTGATTATTACTTTGCAGAACAGATTAATATAAAGTAAATATGCTTGCTATCATTCATATGTATTCACTTTTAATTGATTGACACATTTAACTGAAGCACAGGAATATCCAGGAGATAAAAGACCTATATTTCATGACAGAAGCACTTGTAATAAAGCCCTTATAGTTACCAATAGCAGTGGCATTTGTGACTCAGGGGGTGAGAATAATACTGATTAAGAAATGTTTGGAGTAGCATTCAGTTATCAGTGTTTCAGTGCTGATTCCCACATGTTTTCCCACCAGTGCACCATGAGATTTGGGATAATATCAGCTGCTAATGTCTGAGAGTAAAACACCACATCTTGCAATGCAGATGGGATCAGTAACTCCTATTAGTTCCCCATCAGGACTACTCGGGGCACAGGTAATGGCGCTCTAAGAATATACCATCTTCACCTTTTGTTTTGACTAGTCACATTTATGCCAAGAATAGCCAGGTGTTACCAGTGGCAGGATGTCTGCATTTCATCAACGCGATCTGGCAACATATTGTTTCAGATCAGTGGCTGTTAGAAGTGATCAAGATTGTCTCCTTTTAATCAATCTTGAGAGAATTGAGGAAGGAGGTGGACCTATATGTCAGCCGAGAAGGTCACCAATAAGAGTACGAGGTGCCCACACAAATTTGACAAGATCTGGGGATGCTGGATAAGGCACTATAACCTACACCTCCCACTAGAGACTGCGGCTCCCTCAACACGACCTCCATTCTCATGGGTACCATGGGTTGTCCTAGTTATCACTGTATTTCATCCAGTCCAGAGACGCACCCTGTGGATACTTGTTTGACCTGTGTCATCAGATATATGTGTATTCATGTCTCCTCTGAAGTTATGTACGTGTGTTGTCTGCAGGTTGAGCCCTTGTTTACCGTTTGATGAAATTTAAAATGTTAAGAACACAAAATAAAGATTTTTTTGAAAAAAGATTGTCTCCTTTTCTCCACCAATAAGTGTTACCTAAACTATGACATCAAGGTACAGCAAAGGAAGTGGGACTCTGAGAAGTCATTCAGGCTATTCTTTGCAAGAAAGCCACCAAATGGTTCCCCAATAGACAAGGGAGATAGGTGTATTTAATCATCTGTCCAGTTACAAAGAACACAATAGGTTTTAGTTGTATATCGCACTTGAAGAGAGTGAAGACCATAGTGGAGACCACGACCTGAATAATCATATTATTTCTTTGCAAGTATTTTATTTTTTTACTGTTGTTTCGTTTATTGGACTCAATGTTGATCAATAGTGGTTTCCAGTTCAGGACAGGCACTATCAATTCACTGTTGGTTTGTGCATTCTGCTTATAGCATATTCATGAAGGTCCTGGCTGAAGTGGTCATTCTCCTGAATTATGGGTTTCTTTAGCAAGAGTTTAGGTGTCTGTACCCTCTTTGAAAGGTGCCTGTAGGTTACGTAGGTCTGTGACTGTGGTATGAGGTCCACACAGGTTACCCTTTGTCCTAGGCAAAAAATAATAAATAATGACCGCAATTCACAAGACCTATTTCCAATAATTTTACAACCCAAAGCTTTCAGGCACAAGAAAAAGCTGTCAAAAAAGAACTTTCTAAGCAATTAGTATGCACTACGTCACACCTAAAATGTAGTTGGAGGCAGATTCTATAGAGGCCTCGGAATCTTGATATTTCTGCCTGCCAAGACTATGAACCCCTCAGAGTTCAGAAATGGGAAGTGTGAGGACTTGGGTTACTATAAGGTATGGCTGGGAAGCCCTACCATGCAGTTCACTCACAAATACCATCTTGGGTCCAGTCAAGTATGTTTACTTAACCTGAGCTTCACCCTGAGTAGCTGTGGCTTTCATCAGTAAGGCTTAACAAACTAACAACCTATAAAGCATTTAACAGTACCAAACAACAAAATAAGAAAGTCAATTGACACAAAAGAAACAAGACACTCATTTATGAGAATAGAGGAGATTTTAATACATTTTAAGAGACCTTAACCATAAAAATTCACCAGAGGGTTCTGGAGATACAGATTTTAGAAATAATAAATAACTTTCATATCAACCACAAACAGGTACTGGCCAAAAAAAAAGTTTGGAAACTTTTGAAAAGTTTGTAAAAGTAATTTCAACAATTAAATCCTTAGTTGGGTGAACTAGTCTGCCACGGCAGAGGTCTCGGGGACCGGTGAGAATGCCTTGAACAGTTACTTGGCCACCAGAGCGTTTTTAGATCAAGATCCATACTTTATAAGAAGACAGCCACAGATAACAATGGAGTGGTCCTGATGCCGAGGGATGAGGGATCAAAGGTGATTGAGGATGTTCCTGATGCTGATGATTGCAACAGGAGCAAAGTGGTCTTTTTCTCATCCTCATCATAAGTCCAGTGAGTACTGAGGGTCAGTGTGCCAGGAGTGCCAGCCTTATTTTTCAGGAAAATGCCCTGAGGGGACTACACTGTCACTAGCCTATGGGCTACTGGGTTCCCTCCTACCTAGTGATGGAATTCCTGTGATGTGTGGCATCTGGCTATCCGTGAACGCCACATTCGTGCCCTCTTCAATATGGCACAACCTTTCCTCGGTCATGAGGAGCAAGGTAGCCCACTCTAGAGGTGTGGCTACCTGAGGCCAGTACGCCCATGGTGAAACAGGTTTGGGGGCAAGTTTCCCCTCTCTGGCCCTGTCTCCAAGCTGTCTACAGGGACAAAAGGCATCCTGCTGAGGGGTTTTGGGCCAGATGGCCTTTAAAGGTGGCTTCCCTTTTCAAGCACACCTGTCGGCTAACTCCCGAGTGGAGGAGATGACACCTCGCTGCTGCAGCAGCACTGCCTTTGTTCCAGATTCTGGGAGTTGTTCACACATCTCCCCGAGCAGTCAGAAAGCTGTCTGTGTGTGCGTGCCTTTGTGAGGCCATTGGGAGAACAGAGTACAGAGTGTCAACTTTCTAAACGTTGCCTAACCTAAATAATTTTGACCTGGCCATCAGGTTGCATTTAATGCCACAATTAATTCGATACCTTACATGCCTCAGTTTTGTTTTCCCATTCAAAATGTAGCCAGGTTGGTATGCAACCTGGTAACTCTGTACTAGCCAATGGGGCTACTAACTGTACCCTCAGCAAAATGACAATTTGGAAGTGTTTTGCTCCTAAGACGTATCATAAGGCAAATGTTTTACTTAACTAAATAACACTCCCTGCCATAGGAATTATATAGGTCTTCCTCTGGGGGAGACATACATATAATGTTAAGGGACAGGGTGGCTTTGCTATTTGTTTAAATGGCAAAGTCGAACTGGCAGTGAAAACACTGCCCTTCCAGTCTACAGTGGTAGGCTGGGAGCGATTGTGTACCTTCTCACATGAAGGATCGCACGAACAGTGCTGCAGCTGTAAATTGACACTCTGTCTTACATGCCCTGGGTACCTCGGGTGCCATATACTAGGAACTTATAAGTAAGTTAGACCTTGCCAATTGGGTGTATCTAATTTGACATGCAATTTGAGTAGGGTCAGAACACTGCCACTGAGGTCTGGTTAGCAGGCCTCAGTGCACTCTCAGAGTTGAAAAACCAGCAGCACCATTAAAAACAAGTGGTGATGAACATGCAAAAAGAAGCATTCCCTTACACACCCCCCCCCCCAAGTGAAAGCTCATGAGCAACTTAACTCTTATACTGGTGGTTCTGATCATCTAAGTGGAAAAACCTGGA
This sequence comes from Pleurodeles waltl, assembly GCF_031143425.1. Lineage (NCBI taxonomy): Eukaryota > Metazoa > Chordata > Amphibia > Caudata > Salamandridae > Pleurodeles > Pleurodeles waltl. The sequence goes on from NC_090448.1 coordinate 1,132,838,174, forward strand.
AAGTCCATGTGCATTGGTCAGTCCCAGGTAGGTGTTCCACTGTATAGCCCATACCCTGTAGGGAGTTGGACCAACTCAACAGCTTGGGATTCTCTCCTTTTATCTGCATAAGCCATCTGAGAGGTCTGTGATCAGTTTGAACTTTGAAGTGAGTCCCAAACAAATAGGGCCTTAGATCCTTCGGGGACCAAACCACAGCAAAGGCTTCCCTCTCATTTACACTTCAACGCTGGTCTCTGGGGAGGAGCCGCCTGCTAAGAAAGGCAAATGGTTGATCTTGGCCTTTGACATTTAGCTGTGACAGAACCGCCCCAATCCCATGTTCGGAAGCATTACTTTGGACAACAAACTCTTTTGTGAAGTCAGGTGCCTTAAGGAAAGGTGCTGAGTGAGGAGCTTCCTTTAGGTTGTCAAATGCCTTTTGACAGGAGTCAGTCCAAATTACATTCGTTGGCTGTTTCTAAGAGGTTAGTTTTGTAAAGGTGCCAATATGGCCCCCTAACCTTTCACAAACCTCCTATAGTGCCCAGTCAGGCCTAAAAAAGCTCTGACCTCAGTCTGTGTTTTTTTAGCTTCCCAGGCAAGAATTGTCTGGATCTTGGGCTGGAGAGGACATACACAGCCTCCACCAACTTTGTGACCCAGGTACACTACAAACCCTTAACCTATCTGACACTTGCTTGCCTTCATAGTCAGCCTGTTGAAGTGCGTGAAGCACTTCTTTGAGATGGACCAGGTGATAGCCCTAGGTGGACCTAAATGCAGAAATCTCATCAAGATATACTGCACTGAAACTTTCCAGCCCTGAACAAACACTGCTCATCAACCTCTGGAAGGTGGCAGGTACATATTTCAACCCAATTGGCATCACTCTGACTCTAAGGTGGCCTCTACAGCTGAAAAGGCAGAATCTCTTCTTGGAGCCTGGTGTGAAGGCCATCTGCTAATAACCTGACTTCAGGTCAAAAGTACTCAGATATTTTGCAGCTCCCAACCTGTCTATGAGTTCATCAGCTCTTGCGGAGGGGATGAGCATACGTCTTTGTGATTGCATTCAGATAGACCACACAAAACCTTAGCTCAGGTTTCACTCCTTTGGGACTAGCTTTGGGCACCAGAACCATTTGGCTGGCCATGGACTAATATAGGGCTTAATCACCCCTAACTCCAGCATTTTAGCAATGTCTGCTTTTATGCTACTGTTGACCTGGTCTGACAGTCTGTAAATTTAATTTTCGACATGTAGACTGTCACATGTGTGCACATCATGGGTACACCATGTTGTCAGACCCGGGGTCAAGGAAAACAATCCAGGAACTAAGTTAAGACAGTCTGTTGTTGATCTGTCAAAGTGGGAGAGACTGAGCCATCTTTGGCAATGGAAGGCAAGTCAAAGTGGGAGAGACTGAGCCATCTTTGGCAATGGAAGGCAAGTCAAAGTGGGAGAGACTGAGCCATCTTTGACAATGGAAAACATCAGACCTGGGAGATTGTTACTTTCTTCCTCTTCCCCACCCTCTGTCACGATGAGTATGGTCATATCTGCTCTGTCATGATGTAACTTGAACCTGTTCACAAGTATCACCCTATGAGGTTTTCTCGGGGTACCTAAATCCCCTAAGTATGTGACATCCCCCTCCATTTACATGATAGGGTAAGGCCCAGCCCTCTTGTGTTAGAGTGCCCGGGTGCCACAGGCTCCAACACCCAAACCAATTGCCCAGGTTCGTATTCAACCATAACGGCCTTTTTGTCATACCAGTGAATGATAGGCTTCTGGCTGGACTTCCAGGTCTTGTTTGCCTATTTCATGTACTTTTCCATTCTGGAGTAAAGGCCTAGTACATAATCTACAATGTCCTGCTTTGGCTCTTTGAGAGGTCTTTCCCAGCGTTCTCTAATCAAACTTAAAGGACCCCTGACAGGGTGTCCAAAGAACAGTTCAAAAGGTCTAAGTCAACTCCCGTTTGAGGACCTCCCTGTAGGCAAACAACAGGCATTCCTGAGTTTCTCTGGTAACCCCATGATCATGCTTCTCAAGGTCTTGTTGAATCTTTAAACAAGGCCATTTCCTAGTGGTAAGGTGTGGTGAACTTATAAGCCACCTCACACTCATCCCACATTACTTTCAGGTAGGCAGACCTGACGTTTGTGTCGCTATCTGAAATGACCTCCTTAGGAAAACCCACTCTAGTAAAAATATACAAAGGAGTGCTCCAGCTACTGCAGGGACAGTAACTGTTCTGAGGGGTATGGCTTCTGGATACCTAGTGGCATGGTCCACCACCACTAGAATGAACCTGTGCCTTGAGGCAGTAGTTGGGTTAAGGAGACCAACAATTTCAATCTCCATCCTTTCAGAGGCACCACCACCACCACTGAAAGTGGTATCATTGGTCCTTTGGTTTGCTGCCTGGCTTGCCACTGGCCTGGCGGGTCACACTGCAGCAACATAACTCCTTTAATTTTTCTGACACCTTGGGTCAATAGAAAGGATTGACCAACCTTTCCCAGGTTTTGGTCTTCCCCAGATGCCTAGCCAAGGAAATGTCATGGGCCAGGTTAAGGAAAAACTCTCTGTACTCTTGGGGGACCACCACTCTCCTGGTTGTCCATGGTTTGGGGTCCCTTGACTCACTGTACAAGATTCCCTCATCCCAGTACACCTGATGGGTAATAGTGACATCACCTTCTTCATGTCTGACAGCTAAGTGTCTCAGGCTGTCTGGAGTGGGAAAGGTCCTCTGTCCCTGGCTGAAGTCCTCTCTGGAGGGACCACCTGCTCCTTAAAGTTATGCCAAATCAGGCAAGTCTCTCAAGGCAGCATCCTCCTCTTCAGAGACCAGGCCTTTCCCCAAGGTTTGGGTTCCCCCTGGTTCTGAGGACTTTTTGCAGAAGCCTTCCTAGGCTTCCTGCCCTTCCTCTTGTCACCAGAGACTGGATCCACCTTTTCAGGATCCACAGTCCCTGTACTCTCCCTTAAGGCCTTCTATACTCTAGTGGAGATGCAAACCCACTCAGGGAGACCCAGCATTGCTGCATGAGTCCATCTATTCACCTGTGTCCAGGTAGCCTTAGAAAGTAATTGTCAAAAAGACACTCCACGGGGATGGCAGGGGGCACAGCTACTTTCTTAGGGCCAGTAACCCCTCCTCACTTAAAGTCTGCTACAGCTCGGGGATGTGACTTTGTAACATTGTAACAGTTAACTATTTCATGCACCTCATCTGGTAGGATCTGGCTTAAGGAAACCAGCTCAGCCATCTCCATGGTTATGCTGGCACCTGTATCTTCATAGCCTGAACGTCTACTCCACCTATTGTTTGGTCACTGCCTATACTTTACCATACTGGCAGGCCAGCGAGCCAAAGTTCAGTTTCCACCCCACCCAGTGAAAGTAATGTGGCTTCAGAATATCCCTGGCAATCCCCAGGGACAACTTCCACCCCAATACCTACACTGGCAAACTTGCCTGCTGCGTCACCCCTCTTGTGCCCTGGCTTTCTACAGTCAAAACACTCCCCAGCATTTGAAGGGTCCACATTCTTTCCCTGATACCCTTCCCTTCATTTTGGGATGTGGAAATGGGCTCCCTCCCCCCTTGGGCTTCTTTTGTAGACTCTTTGGGTTTCTCAGACGTTTTAAACTCCCCTCCATATTTTACCTGAAAGGGGGGGCTGTCCTCCCTTTTTTGTGTTCACCACCCGAGGACTTCGTTGTGCGCACCGCGTCATCAGACATCTTCCTCAGTCCTCTTGGGCTAGATAACTTAAATTCTACCAGATGCTGGTGTAACTTCGAGGAGGAACAATTAGTCAAGATGTGTTCTTTAACCACTAAATTGTACAAGTCCTCATAGGTATCAAACATGTTACCTTTAATCCACTCATGCAGTGACTTCACAGAGGCATCTACAAAATCAACCCATAATTGTGTTGCTCCTTTTTGTAAAGCTCCTAAACATATGTCTATGCTCTGCAGGGGTTAGACCAAAGATCTCAATGAGTACACCTTTCAAGTGAGTGTAAGATTCAGCCACCTCATCCTCTTGTGTCAGGAATCTATCACTCCCTACAGTTGGAATGAGCTCCGACAGTAAGGACCCCCAGTGTTGTGCACTCACCCTTCTCATCCTAAGAAGTCTCATATGATGCCAGCCATTTGTCTATGCCATCCCCATCAGTATACTTAAGCACAATCCTTTTTGGCAACCTTGGATCATATTGACCCACTGCCTCTGTTGCTGCCACCAATCTCCTGGGGTCACATCCCCAGCGTGACCCTTGTCTCCTCCAAGGACAATCTCTTCTATTCTAAGGACAGCTTCCTCTTCTGTAGCTACAAGAGACTAAGCTGGGCCTCTATGTCCTTAGGCCGTCTCACAGATATGAAGCTTCTTTCACTCCCAGACAGGGAGTCATGCCTTGAATGACTTATGGGGACCACACTCTCCTGATTCCCTTCTGTGATTGGGTCTACATTGTCACCCTCATCCCCACTCTCAGGGGTAATCTCATTGTCTAACAGGGCATGTGCTTTCCTTGCCTCTTTTTAGACTTTCAGGGCTTTTCCAGGTCATCATTCTTAGCTGAGCTCCCAGAAGGATTTTTCTCTCTTTTCACAAAGTCCTCAACTCACTTATTTTCAAAGTAGACCAGGTGGCCAAGTCGATTCCATTGCCTTCCATCCTTGAAGACTTTTTGTAGTATGAACAAAAACGGTTTGCAACTCCTTGAACTTTTTCCTTCTTGGAAGCAGGTTTAACATTCTGTGGAATGTGTGGTAGGGCACCTTCAAGCCAATGTTGGGGTTCTTGATAAGATAGTGGTATTTCTAAATATGCGTACAGTCTGTATTGTGCAGGAGCATTTGATGAAGTGTAATTTTGAAATGTATGTGTGTTCCTTTCTGGTGCTGGAAAGGTGACCCAAGAGTAAAAAAATGTCAGCTCTATCTGCTGTGTGAGCCTCAACAGCAAATGTAACAATTATGATCCTGTTTTGGTCCACCATTTTTTTAAATGGAATGAATTGTTCAGAGACAAAAGCACTAGTTGGGGAGATCATTTTCAAGGTTCAAGCTAGAACAACCTACAGGGTCAAATAGGCACTACCTATCTAGCTGAGGAGGATATTCCTTACTATCACAGACATTTCCGTATAAGGTAATTAGGGTGCCTTTTGCATGTAATGAGACAGAGATACATGGGAGATACATAAACTCAGTGCCTAACTAACGTTGGCGTTGCCATGTCATAGGACTTCTATTTTAGCAATGAGACTGCTGGATTTGAGGCGGCAATACCACCAAATGTGGGGAACTGATTCTGCTCCCACACAGTCTGACAGATGTTGGCCTAACCCTTCTGGCTGGCTAGCAGCACCTCACCAGCACCAGAGGTAAAGATGATTTGTGGAGGCCAATCCCATAACACTCAGACTCCTCAGGGAAGCCATGGTAGAACAGATTGTACCCCTTTCTCTCAGTGATACAAGTCTCATACATGCAAAGACAAACTGAAGCAGAATCTTGGTTCAATACGTTTTATTGAAGAAACTGCATTCTATGTAAAAAGGCATGAATTGGGATTATGAGGAAGATGAAACACAACACCATTTTCATGGTCAATCAATCAATCAATCAGTTTTTGTAAAGCGCTGCTACTCACCCGTGAGGGTCTCAAGGTGCTGGGGGGGAGGGCAGGGGGCCTCATCCAAAGAGCCATGTCTTGAGATTCTTTCTGAAGAAGGTAAGCAATGGGCTTTGCCTGAGGTGCAGGGAGAGGTTGTTCCTGTTCTTTGCTGTTATGTAGGTGAAGGATCGTCGCCTGGCAGTAGTTTTACGAATGCGAGGGATGGTGGGCAGGGCCAGCTGGGCGGAGCGGAGGGATCTGGCGGGGTGTAAAAGGAGAAGCTTCTGGTAGGCTGGTCCTGCGTTGTGTATGGCCTTGTACGTGTGCGTGAGTAGCTTGAAGGTGATTCGTTTCTCGACTGGGAGCCAGTGGAGGGTCCTCAGGTGTTGTGGAGATATGTTCTCGGTGTGGGAGGTCCAGGATGAGTCTGGTAGAGGCGTTCTGGATGAGATGTAGTTTTTTTTATGTTTCTAGTCGAGGTGCCGGCATAGAGGGCGTTGCCGTAGTCGAGCATGGTTGTGACTGAGGTGTGGCTGACTGTCCTGTGGCAGTCTGCTGGAATCCATCTGAATATTTTCTGAAGTTTGCCTAGTTTCCAGCAGGAGGAGGAGACTGACTTTACCTGGCAGTTCATGGATAGGGAGAAGTCGAGGATGATGCCTAGGTGGCAGGTGTGCTCAGTCGGTGCAGGGTGGGCGCTGAGAGATGTGGGGCACTAGGATGTGGGTGACCAAGAAAGTGAAACACAGGAAGAGTCCCACCATGTTGTCACAATAGTGTATCTAATATCCCTACCTACACTACTAAGGGGCTGATTTAAGAAAAGTGGTGCTGCACCCAGTGCAGCACCACATTCCTTGTGCCCCTTAGCACCCCTACCGCCACCATGCATGCGCCATATTTAAAATACGGAGCACCATGGCCCAAGGTAGGGGGCAATAGCATCAGAATTTCTGACGCTATTGATGTACTCTGCAGAAATAGTGCCAACATTTTGGCGCTACTCCTGCAGAGTGCATAGGGGCGGATTGTATTCAATGGCATGCCCCCTTTTAATGCCTGCTGTGAGCAGATGTCAAAAGTGCCAAAATAAATGGAGCAAGAAAATCTCTTCGATTTCCTTGTGCCATTTTTTCAGCCCCCCTATCGGGAGAACACCGCTCTTCCACACATTATGCCAGGCGCAGGCATTATGTGGCGCAAGGTTTTTACTAAGTGGCGGAATGCATGCATTGTGCCACTTTGTAAATATGGCGGGTGTAAAAAGCCACTGTAGCGCTGCCTTAGTGTAAAATAAATGACGCTATGGCTGCGTTAAGGTGGCACTATGGCCTCTTCAATCAGGCCATAACTTTCTACATGAGAGCAAATAGCAGTGGTAGCCCTAATCCACCCATCTAGTCCCAGGAAGGAAGCCCAATTCCCATACAGTGTTAGAGGTAAAAAAGAGGTCTGTTAGTTTGCTGGGAGTCTTCTCACGTAGACGAAGAGGAAGCACCAAGTTTCAGCAGAAACTGCAACAACGTGCACCCTGAGATGGCAGGCTGGCTGCAATGTCCCCTCTGCCTTTGTTTGGGCATCATGTTATTTTACAATAAAACATGGTGTTGTTCAGAGAACTATGTGAGAACATGTCTTTTCTGTGTAGGGTAGACACTGTACTCTGTGAACTGGCAATACATGGTAAACTATAGTTTGCAGCCTTGGAGTGAGCATAGGATGAAATGTTGTGCAGAAAAATAAATAACAAATTCTGCATGGAAGGACCACTGATAAAAATAATAAAACATTACCACTAAAATGAAGCCTTGCGAAAATAATAATAAGAAATAAATGAAAAGTGACTTGGTGAAAGGGCACATGCCTCAGACCTAAGCTAAAATAAAAATGCCTACATAAATGCTAAAATAACCCCACAAAACCCTCCTCATTGTCGGTTCAAGAGTGCTAAGGTCTGTAATAAAATATAACCTACTACTTAAAATCACCATGCCTACAACAAGTCCTATTAAAAGCAAGCTAAAACATGTACATAAAAAAGATAAAAATGTCCATGTTGACAAGCTGAACAAACCAAAATCAAGCCGAGGTCAATTTAGAATTTAAAATAAACAATCCATCAAATTAATGCCAAATGTCAGACCATCAACAATAATCATGATGCTTCAAAAAATTGTCAATGTCATCAGCTGTAATTGAATTCAGGAAAGATTCCAGGTGACAAGTCAATTTAATCGTGACAGGAAAAGCGAGGGAACACTCATGTTCTGTTGCATCAGCCATGGCTGCGGCTGAGGTGGCAGCATCCTGTGCAGTGCCAGTTGTTGTAGCACCAGGAGCCACTTGATCCACAAAGGACGGCTCATAGGAAGCTTCTTGTAGCAACGGCAGTCTCAATGTGCAAGTCTGGTAATTAGCCCTCATTGAGAGCATCAACAGACCTACGTCAACAAAAAGCACACGCTTCATAGGAAGACACACTTCTGGTACGTGTTTGAATGGGTACCACAAACATTGAAAGACAGGCTGCATGCAATTCAGAACTTGTTTGAATGACAAAGACCAGTTGGACTCCAGTTCTTCCAGGAGTGGTGCTCTGAAATACTGCATCATATGTTCATGACACAGTTGGGCTGGCGGAAGCACCATCAGTCCTCATTGTTGAGACATTATGAAGAAAAAAACAGCAACAGCCAGATGCCACCAATTAATGCCAAAGTTATAGAGAATCCCCCAAAGACACTCAAAAATATTGAGTGTAAGGCTGAAGATATTATGCCAAATACAGATTGTAAGCTGCTGACAAAGCCAGAATCTACAGTCTTAAAGAAAGGTGCAATCCCAGTGATGTTAGATGCGTTGAAAATGTGACATATTAGTTTACCAAAATGTTTTGAAAAGTTAGGGCCTCATTATGAACACGGCGGTAAACACCGCATTGGCGGCGGTGGCGGTAACAACCGCCAAGAATTGTGACCACCAAATAATGAACCACCTTAAACACAGGCAGTCTGAAAACCACTCACCGCCAGCAGAGGGGTGCCGACAACGACGGCAGAGCCCGCCCACAGTCCGATGGAAAGGCCATACCCACCCATCAAATAATGAAGCACTAGACCGCCGTCAGTTCCGGGGCGGGAACCACCGCCACGCAGAGCCAGGCGGAAACGAGCCAAATAAAAGGAAACACTTACCGGAGGCACACACAACACGCCAAAGCAGAAATGGATAGAGAGTTGCAGATCATGTCAGCCCTGCTCCTTGCCATATACCTCCATGACCGAGACGGCCCCGCCGACAAAGACGACGGCGGTAAGTACCTCAACCTACTAAACAAGGGAAGAAAGGGCAGAGTTACATACCCACCCACTCCACTCACCCCGCAACGCACCCACAACCCTTCACAACAGCACAAGCCATACACCGCACAGCAAGACACAAGGCAAATCCGACCTTCCCAAAGTACACACATGTGTCCAACACCCCAACCAAAGAAACGATGAACCACGGATCCTGAGTGTGCCATAAACAACACTGGCCACACGTGAATTTTTATTCAGCTCAATGAACAACAGAAGTGTAACATAAGGCCAATGCCCAGTCCAGAGTACATAGTCCGATTGGCCAAATTGGCCCCAACTTGACTCCCACAAGTGCAAAGGTACTCCACCTCATAGGGGCAACAATGGGACATCCAGGCACCTCAGGGAACAGGGGCAGGGGATGGTGGGGGTGGGGACTTATGACTGGGAGGGGGGATTGTCCTTATGTTTGGATGGTGGAGGGGGCTTGGATCTGGACCTTGAGGCAGGTAGAGCAGACTTGGCCTGGGGTGCGGCAGATGATCCAGAGCCAGCATGGGGTCTCTTGCTCATAGGGGAGGTAGCACAGGAATGGGAAGGGCGGACAGGGGCGGGCTGTGATGTGAGAGGAGTGGACAGGGCAAGGAGGTGGGCACATTTAGGAACGAGACAGGGTGGGCCAGTGGGTTCGAATAGGTCTACACTGGATAGGAAAAGTTTCTTAGGGGCGATTGGAGTGGACATGGAGGAAGGAGTAGAGGAAGTAGAGGTAGAGGGAGTGGTCGTGACAAGTGTAGGTATGTGTGACGTGGGTGCAGGTGACTGGACAGTAGGCTGAGGTGTGGTGGATGTGTGATGGGTGGGTGTTTTGGTGCGTTTGAGTGTCTTGGGGGGTGGATACAGTGGGACAAAACAGGCTGGCAGTGTAAATGTACGTTGTCTGGGTGTCTGCAAGTCTGGTGAGTGTGCTGCATGTGTCAACGAAAGTCGTTGTGGTGAGTGCAGGTGTGGTGTCTGGGGTGCATGAATGGATGTCTGATATTGTGGTGACTGCAAGAATAGGGTCAGCAACATTGAATGAGGGTGCAGTGCCTGTGGGTGTGCATGTAGAGGGGACCGACAGGGAGGTGGAACATGCAGACACACTGGGGGAAGTGGATGTTGGTGTGTGTGCCTGTGTATGTTGGCTGTGTGTATGCCTGTGGTAGGAGGTGTGGTGCTTGTGTTTTGAAGTGTGCTTCTTGTGTGTTGAGGTGTGGGCCTGCGTGTCAGAATGTATGCTTTGGATGTATGAAGGGAATGGGGTGCTGAAGGGTAGAGTTTGTTGGAGGGGGGACGAATGAACAGGGACACTGGCTGCCATCAAAGAAGAGGCCAGAGACTGAAAAGACCTCTGTAGCCCAGACACAGCACCGTGAATGCCATCCAGATAGGCATTGGTCTGCTGCACCTCTGATGCTAGCCCCTGGATGGCATTGACAATGGTTGTCTGCCCTACAGAGATGGTTCTCAGGAGGCCAATAGCCTCCTCCGGGAGGGCAGCAGGGCTGACTGGAGGAGGGGATGAAGTGCCTTGGGCAAAGGAGATGCCCACCCTTCTGGGTGAGCGGGCACGGGCAACTCGGTGGAGAGCAAGTGATGGTATGGGGTGGCAGAAGATGACACAGAATGGGTGGGTCCACTAGGGTCCCCTACTGCCAGGGAGCTCCCATCGGAGGTGGTATCAGAGACACTACCTCCAGTGGTAGTTGCCTCCCCCGTGGTACTCCCCTCGCCCTCCAACCCACTGGTCCCCTTGGCGTCGGACGACTCTGCCTCCGTGGAACTGTGGGCCGCTGCATCCCCACTCGCTGGTGCCTCAGCTCCCTCGCCAGATGATGCTGATGTACACAGACAACACAAGAGAACAGGGATGGGGAAACAAAACAGGAGAGACAATTGTAAATAGCTGAATGGAGGTACATAAGTGGTTCACACATACACCCACCTTGCAACTTTTAGACCATGCAGCATCTGCCTCTATATACATGGCTATGCCCCTGACTAGAGGCCACAACCCTGCTCTACAGCCATCCACCACAGCACTGAAGGGCCTGAAGTCCTGCAGACCTGACCCTTATAACCCAACTCCCCATGGGGGCCATTATGTAGCTGGACATCAGTCAGAGTCCCTGCCACTAGAAGCATAAACACGACCGCACACACACACATCCATCAATGAGCCAAAGTGTGTTTTTTGTACTCACCTCCTTGTGACTGCTGTGCAGCCTTCAAGCGCCCATACAGGTCCGGGTACGCCTCCGCCAGAATGCGTCGCATAAAGGGGGTCAGTGCCCGACAGGCACCCCTTCCTTGTTGGGAGGATTTCCCCAGCTGGACCTTGCAGATCTTCCTCGCCCAGCGCCGCAGGTCCTCCCACCACTTCCTGCAATGGGTGCTCCGCCGGTTGTAGACCCCCAGGGTTCACACCTACGTGGCGATGGCCTGCCAAAGCCCCCTCTTCTGATAGGCGCTGACCTATATGGGACACACAGAAAAAGGAACACAGACGTCAGACAATGGCCTTTACATACAGCTGGCTATACGTCCACTATGGGACGGACATGTATAACAGCATAACAGCACACAAACATGCAGCATGTCAGGAACCCTGGACTATACAGTGTCACATGTGCACACATGTTTACAGCCATCTATCACCATTACACACATCCATGCCCCCCAATCCTCCTACTCACCTGTACCTCTGGCCGACCGTAGAGCTTGGCATTTAGGGGCAGGGCCTCGTCCACGAGCTTCTCCAATTCCTCGCTGATGAAGGCTGGGGCCCTTTCTCGTGCCATACGTGCCATTTACATGACCAGAGGCAGGACACAGCAGCATACTCAATGGAGTATCTGCATGCATGCGATCCGTGAGTCAAGTGAAGTTGGAGTGACGAGTTAGCATACGCACCGCGACGGTGTGCACTGTCACCGCCGGCAGCGATTATGATACGCAAAGAATACGCATTGACAACCATGTTAACCAATGAATTAGCGCACAGCGGTAAACACCGCCTTACGCTATTACGTCAACTGCTAGCGGTATGAGGTCACTTCCAACACAACACTTCTGGATTACAGGGGGCAGACATTTTTGCCTTAACTACGCAGTTTTTAAATCCTCATCTGCCCCATGCAGGCCCTTTTGTCCCCAAACACCCATAGGCATGAACCAATATACATTTGCTCACCTGAACAGTCCTGATGTAGCATTGTGGACATGTTGCTACGGTGTCACACATACTATGCATATGTGTCGTCGACAATCATGCCAGCAGTGCTGAATAGGAAACATTGTGGGCAGATGTATGTGTGTTCCTCACATGTGTTCTATACTCCTCCTAGGTACAGACCATTGTGGCAAGGGAGGGTCCCATCAGTGTACAGACCTCTTGTTGATTTGTGGACCATGGTGGAGCATCACATCATTATCAATTACAGACTCAGTCGTGCTACTATTCATGAACTTTGTGCATTACTGGATCCAGCACTGAGACCAGCTAATCGTAATCAGCATTCCATCACTACTGAAGTGCAGGTGCTCTCTGCACTCCATTTCCTGGCCACGGGCTCATTCAAGTGATAGTGGGCATGGGTGCAGGTTTTTCACAGCCAATGTTTAGCATTATACTGTCCAGATTCATCAATGCGTTTGTACGACACCTGCAGTCCTATGTGAGGTTTCCCCAAAGTGCTGACCTCCCTGCCATCAAGTCGGACTTCTATGCCTTTGCCAACATACCCCATGTGATAGGTGCCATCGATGGAACCCACATTGCTCTCATCCCCCCAAGAGTCAGTGAACAAGTGTGCAGAAACAGGAAGAACTTTCATTCCATGAACATTCAATTGGTGTGTACTGCAGACCAGTACATCTCACATGTGAATGCCATGTTCCCTAGATCAGTCCATGATTCCTTTGTGCTAAGGAACAGTAGTGTGCCACACAAGATGGAACAACTACAAAGGGACAGAGGATGGATCATAGGTACGTGTGTCTGACACTTATTGCCACATAGCAGACAGGCAGGCTGTCTGCCACTGAGGGTTGTTATTGACAGTCCTTGTTTTGCCCCCTTTTTTAGGTGATTCTGGCTACCCCAACATGTGTTGGCTTCTGACACCAGTGAGGAATCCTAGGACATATGCAGAGAGGAATTACAATGAGGCCCATGGACGTACTAGGAGGGTGATAGAGCACACAATAGGTCTCCTGAAGGTTAGATTTCGTTGCCTACATATCTTTGGTGAATCCCTGGCCTATGAGCCTTAAAAGGTGTGTAGAATAGTGGTAGCCTGCTGCATGCTGCACAACGTGGCTGTGAGGAATTCTATCTCCTCTTGGAGGAGGAGGGTGTTGTATATCCAGACCTGCTTCCTCAGAGAGGGGATGAGAGTGATGGTGGTGATGAGGAGGGGGAAGATGTACCTTCAAGGAACCAACTGATACAACTCTACTTCCAGTAACTATGTGGGACTAATCAATGAGATTGCTGTCTGTGCAGCATACTGTCAGTGTGCCTTTTCATCTGGGGGGTGTTGGGTCAATAGACATTGCCACTGTTACCAGGTCTGCCAAGGACATGTAACATTATGGTAACATTGTTTGACAATTCTGTTGGCACAACCACATGCTATTCTTGGGGTGCAATTCCTGCTACTCAGATAAGAATAAATGATTTATAAGACAATTGCATCCATACTTCAATTTTTTTCGACATAATGACAGGGGGCGTTGTAATTGGGGAACTGGTGTTTTATTTGGTGCAGGGATTACACCGTGCAGTTTAAAGTGATGGGAGTGGGCTACTGGTGGTTGTACAATATGGCAACATGGTTGCAGCATTTGTTGGCAGTAGTGGTATGTCCATCTATCATTTCCAGTGTTTGGTGTTGTTTTTGCACGGTTTGGTTGTTGGTTCAGTGGGACACTTGGAGGACAGTTCTTGTCAGAGTCACTTTTTTGAGGGGGCCTTGGTCTTGGCAGGTGTTCCTGTCCCATATCTTGGCCTGAGGGACCATTTGGGTGCCTGGTGTTGGCCTGTAGGGGTTGAGATGCAGGTCTCCTGTATGTCCTAAAATGGTGGCACATGTCCAGTTGTTGCTGCTGATGTTGTTGCCCGGTCTGTATCTTGGCCTGTAGTAGGGGCTTCCTGGTCTGTGGGGGCCTCAGGCTGTGTTAGGACAAGGTGCAGCAGCGCACCTGCCATGGTGGCCATTGTGGCATTGTGCAATTTCCACTGCTCCATGGCCTCTTGGTGGTGTGTTACCTGCATCCTTTGACTCTGCTCCAGGGTGGGCACTATCTGGGCCAATCTGTCCTGGGTATGGTGGTATACTCCCAGGACCTCAGAGATCACGTCCTGGGCTGCAGCATCCATCCTGTGGCCTCCCTCCTGGGCCAATGATGCCCTCCCACTGGACCTAGCCCCCTGTGCCTGTGTCCCCTGCACAGGTCTGGCGGTACCACTTGTACTGGGGCCATCATCTTCCTGCCTGTTGATAGGAGGTGACTGTGGCCTCTGTCCATGTGTTCCACCAGTCTGTGGCCTGGATACACAGGTGCGGGGTGGTTGCCCTAGGCTGATGTTGTTGGCTGGGTGGTAGGGATGTCAGTAGTGCCCTGGGTGGGGCTGCTGGATGGTGACAGTCCAGGACTGTGTGAGGGGCCAGGGTGTTCGTCAATGTCCAGGGTTCCATCTACAGTGTCCTGGGTGGTGCCTCTGTCTCCCTGTGGGGCACTGCCACTCCTTGTCCTGTTCGTCAGGGTGGCATGGGTGGTGGTGCCGGAATGGATATGTCTGTTACAATTGCATGATCGGATGGGGTGCACAGGTCTGGGCTGTTTAATGCAGGTTTTTACACCTTGGGGCCATGCAGGGTGCCTTTGTGAGGTTTGCATTGCATTTTGCTTAGGATGTAGAGGTGCATTGTGGGTGGTGTAGTGCCTTTGTGATTCCTTGCAGGGGTAGGTGGCTGTGCATAGGGGAGGGATGTGGGCCTTTTAGTGGTTTTGTTGGCATGCAGGGTGGCTGGGTGTTGTGAATGTGGGCTGGGTGGGGTAGTGGTCCTGGTGGCTGTTGGAGGAGTGGGTTGGTGCATGCATTACAGGTGTGATGGATATGGGGTAATTGTACTCAACTCATCCGAGTCCATTCCTCCAGTGAGTCCCTCAGGGTGCAGGATGGCCAATACCTTTTCCTCCCAATGAGTCTAGTCGGGTGGTGTTGGTGGAGGTCCTCCCCCAGTCTTCTGGACTGCAATGTTGTGCTGGTATGCCATGGACCTCATCTTCCTACGCAGGTCGTTCCATCTCTTGCGGATATCGTCCCACGTGCGTGGATGGTTGCCCACTGCATTGACCTTGTTCACTATTGTCTGCCATAGCTCCATCTTCCTGGCGATGGGTGTGTCCTGAACCTGTGCTCCGAATAATTGTGGCTCAACCTTCAGTATCTCTTCCACCATGGTCCTTAACTTCCTTTCTGTGAAGCCTGGGTGTTTGGTGGGTGCCATGGTGTGTGTTGTGAATGGTGTCGTGTGTGGATCTAGGTGAGGGTGCTTTTGTGTGGTTGGGTGTATGTATCATGTATTGTGGCGTTCAGTGTCTGCTTCTGGGGTCTCTGTATCAGTTGTCCTAATTTCATTGCAAAGGATTGTGGGGTGTGTCTGTGAGTGTTTTATGGTGTTGTGGATGTGTGTCAGGTGTGTGGGTTTCGAACTTGCCAATGTGTGCATTTCTTACTGTTGGGTCCCCCTGCCGGCCGTGGCGGTCTGTACCGCCAGTGGTCGTTCGGCTTCCACTGAGCACGCAGTGATTTGTGCAGCATTATTTGGAGGACGGGGAGTTTGTGTGCTCGGCAGTGGCGGGGTGGGAGGTCCAACATTTCCACTGACAAGGTCCTAGTGGTGACTGGTGGCAGGGAGATTTTTGTCGGTTTATGATTTTTGCATCATTATATGGTGGGTTTCTGTTCACTGCCAACGGCGGTCTTCTGTTCTCCATCACCATGGCGGTCAATGATGTTTACAGCCGTGTTCGTAATGAGGGCCTTAGTGTTTAAAAGTGACTGCATCTCTGTGAATGATCTTGCCACTTGGAGAGCATAGGTCTCGAGGGTAGATGTAAGCACCACGTTTTTGAATGAAGGGATCTTTCAGTCTGTTCAGCTTGTCAAAATTTACATTTGAAGTAGCAATAAAAGGCCGCATTTCTGCTACTTTTATTTCTCGTGTGTGGGGAAAAAGCACAATTCTGCAGCACGTTTCAATTTGGGGAGACTGAAACTACGAAGGCAATTCAGTCTTACATTCCACAACAGCTTTCTCCATTCAGCATCACATAACTCTCATTCAAGAGCACCTGGAACGTTGGCTGAATCAAAGGGACAAGAACACCCTTCAGATACCAAGCTAAATTCGCAGATGAAGCATTACATGCTCCGTTTAAGGTCAGTTGTTTACAAATCATTCAATGACTTATAGAAGTCTTGCATTCACTTCCGCTAAGCAAGACCTCTTTCATGCCATTTAAACATTTGAATGCAAAGGGTAGCTCCCACATCTCATAGATGTAACTATTTACTAACCTTTCAAATCTGCCTACATGAATGTGCTTCAAGCACGAGGTGAACTGAAGTGTTGAAATGGGCAGATTAATAACCCTGTGTATTAACCAAACTGTAGATGGCATTTCCACCACAGTGAAAGGCAACTTTTCTAACTTTTTGATGTTTAACATAATATGTTGCTTCTTTCTTAGCCATTGCTTGTTGCTTTCACGTTGTTAAACGCGACAAACAGGTGCCCGGAGCTGACGTGTAGCCAGGGTACCCAGCCACTTTTCAGTATTTGTAACATACATCCTAACTGCACTATGGACCTAAGTTGACTCTGTCCATAGTGTAAAAATAGCATATCATTTTGTATGATGTCAATTGCAGCTGAAACTATATTGTTGAAGGTGTAAATGCAGTTGGACAAGGTGTTCATACCATTATCTACAACTACTAGAGCTTTCTGAAGGTTTTCCTGATCTATTTGCTTCAACCAGGCGGCACCTTCTTTGTGCGATAGTTTCCAAATTTTGTTATATCTTGCATATAAGAAGCACTTTGTGCATGGTTTTCTAGGACCTAACAAGAAATCTTGTAAGTTTGTGTTTTTTGACAGGAGTCTAAGATATTCTTTAATGGCTGCTAGTGTGGAAGATTTCAACGATTGTTGACATAGTTTGCCCACGCTGTTTGTGGTAATTTTACCAAAGTGTTTTTGTGAGATGTAATGAGGGTCAGGTCTACTTGTTCTAAAAACCCCTGTGGAGTTTACAAAATGCAAATGACAACCATTTGTGTCCACTGTTTACAATAATCACTCGTTTGGACCTGAAAGTGTCAAATTAAATGTTCTATTTTGGACCCACCCCTTGAGCTGTTTTTCAGTGACATGTAAAATCTTTTGCCATTTCTCAAATTTAGCTGGTGGTGAAATACTGGGAGCATTCAATTCCCTAATCTTTGCTAAGCCTATGCTATAAACAAAGATTCCCATCCCTGCATTTGCCAATTATTAGTTCCCCACACACTTTTTAAGTCAATCAACTTTAACCAATATTCATAGCCTTCAATAGCCAACTGGGAAACAAAGAAATCAGAATAAATTAATTTGGTGTCTGTTAACAGCACCTTCTGCAATTTCATAGAAGGCCATTTAAAGTAATAAGACTCAGCATTTTTTGCATCATGCCCAGTAAAATAAGCAAACTTTTCTGCATATGTTTTAGAAGTTCCCACTGGGGGAGTTGGACAATGTTCCCATTGTGTGTAATTGTAAACAGCTCTAGGGGTGCAGGCTTTATGTATAAAATGCTGTCTGTAATGATGGTAACAGAACATTTTCCCATAATTTGGTGTTGTTTGGTAAACATCTTCACTTTCAAACAGAGTATTTTATTCAAGCTCAGAAATCATAGAATCAAGGATTTTTACATCCTAGTCATAAGAGACAACCCTGGTGTTATTATATAATTCATTGAAACTTTGAATATATTAAGAATTTCAATCATTTCTGTCAGCCCTAATATATCAAAAGGAACTTTATCCCAAACAGTCCTATCAGGAATCGGAATAGCTGAAACCTTCACTAGGGGCAAGTCTTTTTGGACCTTATGTGAGGACAGGTAAGGTTTCAAAACCTTATCCACCAGTTTAACAGCAGAACTTTCAGGAAGATAATTGTATTGTATTGTATTGTAATAGTATTTATATAGCACTTACTACCCCTGACGAGGCGTCGAATCGCTTTTCGGCGAGTAGCATGCTACTCCGGAACCCAACAAGAATTAGTGATGGATTAGTATTGGGAAATATGAGTACAGTTTTAGTATTGTTATGAGTTAATTTGAGCCGCGAATATGAGAGTTTGTTAGTTAGACTGACTGGAGTAATGGAGGGGTGGAGGAGGAAAGAATCCAGAAGCGTTAATTGGGAGTATATGGTAACAGGATTTAGGCTTGGGATGTGTAAAGGGGGATGGAGGAGGGAAGAGTCTGTGGAAGGGGTTAGGGAGATCATAGTAGCAGGGTGAGATAAATGAGGGCGAATTTAGTAGGGTTGTTTGGGAGGTCATGGTAGTAAAGTGAGGTTTGGTGAGTTAGATGTGGAAGCGGAGGGAAGAGCTTAGGCAGAGTTATTTAGGAGATGAAAGTAGTAGAATGGATTTGGGATGAGTTAGAGTGGGAATGGAGGATAGATTGATAGACACATGACATATGATGATGGGTAGATAAGTGTGATATAAGATGAGAGCAGGGATTCATAGATATCTAGTATATAACAACCCACCCAGGAGCCATGCAATGACCCACGGACATGCCAAGCACAGAACAGAACATACACACACACATATATATATATATATATATATATATATATATATATATATATATATGTGTTTATGTATATATATATATATATATATGTATATATATATATATGCTCACACACACATACACGAATACACACACATATGTACATAGCTGAAGGATGACCCACATCTTCTGAACCGTGTGCACATCAACAAAGGTGGAAGGGTGGGGAGATCAGCAGTTACTTGTCACTTTAGGAAGTTATTAAGGTAGCAAGACTCGCTATGGCCGTGTCTCCACAACTCTAGGTGAGACACAAGGGAGAGAAAATAACACTTCCCTGATATGTCTGGTTTTGATTCTAGTTTCTCAGCATCTCTGGGAACAAGGAGAGACAACTTAGTTTGAACCAAGACTGCTCAGAATCTCTAAAATGCACTCCTAAGATTAAAAATCTTCCATTACACTCAACACAGAGCAACCAAGTAAAAGGGTTGCTTTATAGTGGCAAAGTATTTTTCACAAAATGCCTCAGTGTTTCAATAAGGTCAGAGGGGCACAGTCTGCGTCTGATTCAATGGACAGTTCACGGAAGACCAGCTACTGTCTCAATGAGTTATGACAGTCGAGCTTCAGGACCAGTAATTATCCCCCTTCCCAAATTCTATCATCCAAAAATCATCCCTGAAGCCCATCATACACTGAGCACTCCTTGTGAGTCATGTGGGGAACAGGGTCAAGCAAAGGCCACCCCTTCAACATGTTGTTGGTATCCCACGAGTAGTGAGTGATAAGTTTGGCAGTCTATCAACACTAGATATTCTAACTGACCCTCTGAGTGAGACCACTGGCATGCTAAACATTCCTGTAACAGACGCATGTGTAGTCACAGTGCACTAAGACGAAACAGGAGGGCATCATCCCTTGTAGGTGCAAGACTGATCCCACTGTTTTCTGCTGAGTTGTTTGAAATTGAGGTAAGTGACTGTAAATTCTGAAATCTTGCAGAATTGGGGTAAGCTAGCCCTAACTGTGTGTTTGGGATGAGATGCGTCTCCTGGAGAAGCACCAAATATGGGGAATGTTTTCAGAGGTATTGGAGAATCAATGTGCGCTTTATCTTGTTGCCCAGATCATTCACATTCCAGGACCATAAAGTAAGATACGTGGCATAGACATAGTTTGAATTGTGGGATTTTACTGGGGGGGTGGGTGGGAGGAGAATTCGATAATGACCATGAATCAGCAGAAAGAAAATGATGACAAACCCAATCCAGAGAAGGAAGGCACACAAAGTTAACAGGGCCCATAGATAGCTCCATAGACAAATCAAATAGTTAGTTATAAGCCAATTGAATAGCTAATGTGTTCTTGATAGAGGTGCAGTTGAAGATGCTGAAGAATTTGAAAAAGAGTTGTTTCTGTTAGCAAAATATCCAGAAGCAGTGTGTGCAAAGACTGGAGCCGGTGTAGGAGAAGGAGAACTGGCAGATGTATCTCTCAATGGTTTGTAGTAAACAACTCCATCCATTTGGGTATAATTTGACAAAGAGAACTTTGGACCTCTCTTATTGATGATGTAGAGACATGTACAAATGAAAGTTCACTTTTCATCCTCCCCAAGCTTGGGGAAGTCTCATCATTGTTGCTTAAATTTTGAAGAGGCACATCCTGACTGGCAGTGAGAGGTGTTCGGGAACTGCCAGGAGTCCTCATGGTCTACTGTGTGGAACTGGCCACATGATGTAACTTGACATTGTCAATTAGTACAAAGTGAATTTCTTTAGAACCAGGCAGTTGTGGTAGAATGACAATTCTGGCACTGTGTATTCCCAGGACTTGGTGTTCAATATGAAGGGCCAAATTCCTTTTTCACAGCAATCTTTTCATGCACTAGATCCCCAACTTTTGGAATCCAGCCAGTGGATGTTGGTGAATTTCTCATTCCAAGGTGGCAGCACATGCAGATGAGTTGTCATCACAGAACAGTTGTAATTCCTGCTTGACAGTGACATGTTCATTTGTGTTAAAAGGTGTGTTTGCCTCCACTGCATAAGGGCCATCAAGATCTGGGAAATACATAGCTATGCCGAACAGTTCCTCAAATGGGGTGCGCTCTCCCAAGGACCTTCTGGGCAGATTATTAAGCGCTCTCTGGGCTCCATACAGGCGGCTAAGCCAACTATGACCCATACCTCGTACTCTTGCTGTTCAGGATTGCTTTAAGTCTTGGTTTATCTTCTACACCACTGTGTTTCCCTCGGGGTGATAGGGAGATGAGAAATGGAGTTCGACACCCATCATCGCCGTGGTGTCCCTGAATGCCCTTAAAGCAAAAGCAAGGCCCTGGTCCAAGTAGAATGCCCCAACTGCATATGTCCCGATAAAGACTTGCAAATCTTTAATAACAGTTTGAGCATCAGCTGATCATTGTGGCCATACCCATAGAAATCTGGAACAAGAATCAAGTGCGACTAATATGTATTTGTATGCACCATCAGGTGTTAGGGAACCACAGTGGTACTGTTTCACACATTGTAGTGGTTTGTTGGAGAATAGGAGGGGTGTCTGCAGTGGGCGTTTCATGGTGGACTATCTAATTTGTTGGCAGATGTCACATCAAAGCACATACTGTTTGGCCTGTCTGTATAGACCTGGCCACCAATAGCAGTTTTGCAATAATGAAATTGTAGCTGCCACACCTGCATGGGGAGAATCAACCCCTTCATGTGCTGCTTTTATTAGATCTAATCTTTGTTCCTGGTTGGGTATCACATGATCACCCACCCAAGTATGGTTGAGAATGCAACATTTTGGACGCTATGATGGTAAGAATATTTGGCGGGATATGCCTTTGGCAAGGACTTGCTGTCTGCCGAAGCTTTCACAGCGGCCAGTGTTTCATCATCCAACCTCGTCCTAGAACGAGTCATAGCGACAACAAAGCCGTGGCTACTGCTGACTTAGCTGCTTCATCAGCCAGAGTGTTTCCTGCAAAGTGTATTCCTACACATTGATGGCCCATGGTATGTACAACATGGGTATTTGGTAGCGTCTCCTTTAGATCTGCTATCTTCCCCCACAGAAGTCTGTGTTTGATGGTTTCCCCTTTTGAAACTCTGAACCCATTTTGGCGCCAGTAATGCAGGTATTCATTAAAGGATTGGGCACGATAGTACGAATCACACACAATGAGTGTTCAAAGGTCAGGATCCGTATATTCCAGTGGCAATAATAGAGGATTAAGCTCTACGAGTTCTGCAGTGCAGTCTCCTAAGGTCTGCATGTATCTGTTTTGGATGTGGAACTTGTCATCCCTCATGAATCCACTCGCAGCCACGCAGGCCTCAGAGTATTGTTGTTTGGTGCCTACTGCTGGTTGTGCTGAACCATAAGTGTAAATAATCATTTGATATTGATCAAGAGGCAAAATTTTGTAGGTGTTGGCTATTCAAGTTCATATTGAAAGAATTCTTGGGTCTGAAGTTTTGGATCAAAAACATAATCAACATCAGTGGCCGGCAGAGATGTTGCCCATTGGATCCAACATGGATGTAATGCTTTTGCGTTTGGAAGGGTGGCGTTTGTGACAGCCTCTAAAACCAGTAGCATGACAGCAATGAGTTTACAGTGGGCCAGAGGTCTCTCTTTTATGAAAGCTATCTGAATAGCAGTCAGACTTTTCTCAGTGGGACCAAAGCGTTGTTCAGCTGTGCAATACAAATGTGATTTGTATGTTATGGGACGGTATCACCTTCACTGAATGTTACATAAGTGAACCCAATGGCACCAGTAATTACTCTGATGACCAAGTTTGTTTTGTTATCTCGAGTATTTCGATGTTTTGCTTAAAGCACGTCCTGTTGTAATGTTCTGAGAATTTGTGTGTGTTCAACTGTCCAATGTTTACTTGAAAGGTCTGGATGTATCAAGTCATAAAGTAGTTTTATGGTTTGTGCATAATCTGAGATGTATGTTCTGCTAAAATTAAAAAAGCCCAACAATGGTTGTAACTTTTTGATAGTATTTGATGGTTGCAATTTTGTTCACTTTTCCAGAATGTGGGGCGCCAGTCTCTTTCGTTCATCTGATAACTTGTATCCCAAAAACAGGACACTTAGAAAGGCAATTTTTGTTTTCTTGAAATTGAATTTGTAGCCTATTTCACCGAAACTCACCATGATACGGTTCACCCATCTTAGTTGTGTGACCAGATCATCATCTGTTAGGTAGATGTCATCTACATAGCACAATGCCTCATGATCAATGTTGCATAGTATGGATGCTAAACATGCAGACAACAGTCTAAAACTGTTCTTATACCCTTGTGGGAGTTGGCAAAATTTCCTTGTGAGCCTATTGTGCTGAAGTCGGTCAAATCCCTCAGGCGCTATATTTTTGCAGAAAAAAGTTGGAAATATCCAAGGTTGTTTTGCATTTTGTGTGCACTAAATTGTTAATCAGTGCTGTGCTGTGTGCATTTTGTATAACAAATGTGCATGTGTTACTGTTTAAGTGTCTGTAGTCTAATACTATTCTATATGAATGGCCCTGCTTAGCTGCAGGGAACAAAGGGTTATTCATTGGTGATGCACAGGGCTCTATTACACCCTGGTACTGAAGATGTGAGAGTATTTGTCTCACTGGTGCTTTAACTTCATGTTTAATGGGGTTGTGGTAGTGGTGTTGATCTTACTGGTATTGTGTAGTAGAGTGTGTCTTTATCTCATCCTGCATGGTAGCTATATAGCAAAGGGCTTGTGCCAATGCCTATTCTACTGTGTTATCCTGTCTTAATTCTTCAGGAAAAAGGACAGAGAAAGATGGAATAACAACATCTTCCCCTAATGGGCAAATATGGACAAATTCTGATGGCCAATGTTTTTCGGCCAATAAGATTTCATAACACAATGTTACTTTTTACCAGAATATGACTTTAATTGTGCCCAAATTTGTATTTTACTTTATAAACCCTGTTTGGGTGGCAGACGTGCATGTCCGCCGTTTTGACTTATAAAAAGTGGTAATTTGCTGTCACATCCAGAAGCTCTTGTAGAATCCGGCTAACTAAAGTGACCTCTACCTCACGGTCTAGCAGTGTCCGTGCCAACCTCCTGTAATTCAGTAAAGTTCTCATTATGTGTGGAATTTCTAGCTGAAATTGCTTCCACTTTTTCCTTTTTAAACTGCGCTTTCTGTTGGGGAGATTTCTCTTCCTTTTTTAAGGAAGGTTCAGATGAGCATTGTGAATCTTTTCTTTGTTTCACATACTTATTTTGTTGTTCGTAACACCCTCCTTTCTCCGTGCGTTTATGGAAGGAACAAGATTGGTGTGTATCAATACATTGATATCTATCACAAGTTTTTAAAGTGTCTCTATTCCTGAGATTGTCACATTTATCTGAGGTCTCTGATTGCGGAGACTCTCCTCTTTGTTTTACATTATCTTTTTATTTTGTTTTTGTTTATCCCAGCATTTTTAGAACTCTCAGCTGCTCGCTTGGTAGAATACTTATTGGATTTACTTTGTTATTCTGGTTTACCTGGTCTGGCTCCCAGACTAGCCTGGCCTATACTACTATAAGTCTCGGTGATAATCTAAGGCAGCTCTCATTCTTGATCCTGCACAGGAACATCCCGGTGTCACGAGTGTTCTGCCAATGCTACTGCTTCCTCTTTAAGTTTACTTAATATTATTGAGGATACTGTGGCAAAATTGCCCCTTAATTGAATCCCCAGATCCAGGGCCCGGCCAGCCCAACATTCATCTTGAATTGTTTTTAACACTTCCAGAAGATTCACAAATGCCCATGTGCAGTAGTATAGAGTGCAGCAACGACGGCACCCCAAGTGGCTCAGTTGTCCACAGAGGGAACCATCCTAAATGGCAAGCACACTGTGAGAATTCTATGTTTGCCTTGGGCTCCCGTATGGGGAAACATTGCTTCCAAACCACAAATATTTTGTGCTAACCAAAATGGAATCTCTTCATGTTTGGTGGGTCCTTTACCCAAAATTGAATGTATATACCCAGGGCCTGTGAATTAAATGCTACTAGTGGACCTGCAGCACAGATTGTGCCACCCACTCTAGTAGTACTTTTATACATGCCCCAGGACTGCTGTTGCAGTCTGTGTGTGCAGCCATTTTCACCTGGCAAAAATACTTTTGCCAGGCCTAAACCTTTCTTTTTAATACATATAAGTCATACATATGGTAGGTCCTAAACAGCCTGTGAGGCAGGGTGCAGTGTATTTTTATAAAAAATGACATTTACTTTTAACTTTTATATGTCCTGGTACATTTGTTTTTCACTACTGCAATGCCTACCTCTCCCATAGGATAGCAGTGGGTAGCTTTATTACATTTAGTAAGTGCTATCTTTTGAGTGGGAACAGGTGAACATGTCATGTTTGATTTCTGAAAATTCTAATTAAAAAGCCTCTTTAAAGGGAAAGATGGATTTTAAGTTACAATTTTGAAAATGCAACTTTCAGAAAGTATACACACTAGTGCTATCCCATGTTCCTCCAGGAAACAGGGTACACACTTAAATCTAAAACAATAGGATCCTAAATGAATAATTTACATATACTTTAAGTTCAGTTGGTAACAAAATCCAACCTATAATGAATTGAAACAAACACATGAAAAGGCATACTGCAAAATGTAATTGTGAAAAATGTTTTTATATATATATATATATATATATATATATATATATATATTCCGACGTCCAAACATAAACACATAATAATGTGCTCTCAAGTACATGCCTTCATAGCGTTTATTACTTGCATAACGTTTCGCCTGTGATGTGAACAAGCCTGTTTCACGGTTGAAACGTTATGCAAGTAATAAACGCTATGAAGGCATCTACTTGAGAGCGCATTATTATGTGTTTATGTTTATGTTTGGACGTCGGAGTTGATTGCCTGCATGCTCCGCTGGTGGAAACGCGCCACCCCCCATGGTTACTAACTCCAGAAGGAGCAACTGTTGATCGGATATATATATATATATATATATATATATATATATATATATATATATATATATATGTAAATCATTCAGCAATGGATATTGTTACTTATAAAGAATATATATACAATACAATCCTTGTTCAATAAGGTCCAAGATGTAACAATGTAAAAAAACGCAGCCAACCCACAAAAATCACAAAATCCAAATTGTGATATATTTGCTAATGATTAATGGGGATTCCACCAAACACATCACACGCTTTCTGACAATAGTCCATTCAATCTGGTAATTTAGGTGAAAATGATCGAAGTCCGAAGATAGGCATCATAGAGAATGTACTGTTGACATTTCGGTCTCAATTGTCTAAAGAGTCCGCAAGACTATCTCATCAAGACTGGAGGCATGTTTATTCTATGTTTGTACTGAATTTGTCTTTTTTTTACGCAAATTCTGCGCAAACTTAACTCCATATTTATAGTTCGACCCTAGTCAAAATATTGGAGTTAGCACAATTTTTTGGATGCGTGCACCTACCTTGCGTCAATGAAATGCAAGGTGGATGTTCCCATCTAAGAAATGGTGCTATCCTCATAGCCCCATATTTATCACCCTGTGCTAAAATGATGCACGGGTGGGAGGAGGGGCTAAATAATGGTGCAAAGCCTGCTTTGTACCATTATTTAATGCCTGGGTCAGACCAGGTGTTAGGGGACCTGTGGACCCATTTCCATGGTTAAACACCATGGAAGGGGCTCACAGGGGCCTACCCCAAGCTCCCGGAACACCCCCACCAACACCAGAGGGACACCAGAGGTTGGGGGAGCCCATCCCAGGTAAGTAGGTTAGTATAGGTAAGTGTTGAAAAAATAAATTAAGCCCTCATTACAACCCTGGCGGTCGGTGATAAAGCGGCGGTAACACCGCCAATGGCGGTAAAAAAATCGGAATCATGACCATGGCGGAAACCGCCAACCCAAACAGCCACTTTAACACACTGACCGCAATGGTGGTAACAACAAACACCACGGTGGTAACCGCCAACAGCAAGGCGGAATACAATGTACCGCCCACTGCATTACAACACGCCTATCCGCCACCTTTTCTGGGGCGGTACCAACGCCATCAAAATCACAGCGAAAACACTACTCTGAAGGGAAACGACTCACCTCTCGACACTCAAGGAAGAACCACGAGGCCAGGGAACCCGAGCTGCACATCTTCCCAATGCTGGTGTACCTTCTCATACACCAGGAACACAAACACTGGCGAAGACGACCACAGTGAGTATTGCACCAAGCACACAAGGGAGGAAAAAGTGATACACACACGCAACACGCTACACCCTCACCCCCAACACCATACACACAAACAGATGCAACAACATTACATAAACACCCCGTAACCCTAAGGAAGAATGCAAGGAAAAAAGGAATGGAGTAAAATGAGTGTATTAATAAAGAAAAATATATACTTAAATCAAGAAACAGTATGTACAATATATACAATATATACAAAAGGAGGGACAATGCCCACTCCAAAATGTCCGTGGTCCATTGGGCCAAAACACATGGCCAAGGCCACACTTGACTTCTGCCTCAATACGGAGGGAACACTGGAGGGGCATCAGGTTGACAACACACAGGCACCTCAGGGGGACAGGGGATGGGGAGGCACCTCAGCCGGAAGATGGTACAATGCCACTGGCCTGGAGGAGGCTCCATGCCCACTGCTTGCTCCTGGGGAGTGCAAAGCCACAGTCTCTCTAGTGGGTGGTTTGCCCACTGCTTGGTCCTGGGGAGTGCAAGGCCACAGTCTCTCAAGTGTGTGGTTTGCCCACTGGTTGGTCCTGGGGAGTGCAAGGCCACAGTCTCTCAAGTGGGTGGTTTGCCCAGTGCTTGGTCCTGGGGAGTGCAAAGCCACAGTCTCTCAATTGGGTGGTTTGCCCACTGCTTGCTCCTGGGGACTGCAAAGCCACAGGCTTTCAAATGGGTGGTTTGCCCACTGCTTGGCCCTGGGGAGTGCAAGGCCACAGTCTCTCAAGTGGGTGGTTTGCCCACTGCTTGGTCCTAGGGACTGCAAGGTCATAGTCTTTCAAGTGGATGGCTTCTTCCACTGGTTCTGGAGGGGGCCTTGTGCCCAGTGTGCTTCATCCTGGATGGGGCAAGGTCACAGTCTCTCACCTGTGTGTCACACCGACAGGTGTTGCAGGGGCCAGGACGCACTGCAGCCCATGTAGTCACCACTACACATTGCTCGCCGGCGGTGACGGCTGCTCCGTGGATGCCAGTTGCGGTGCTTGCAGTGGTGGTGGTGGCCTCCAGGCCTTCACCTGCAGCCTCGGATGGCTGCCTACTGGGGCTGCTGCTGCTGGCAGTGGTGCTGCTGGTGGCAGTGCATGTGGTGGTGCTGGACGCGGTGCAGGTGGCGGTGCTGGCAGTGGTAGCCTCCAGGCCTTCACCTGCAGCATCGGACGGCTGCCCACTGGGGCTACTGCTGCTGCCATTGGTGCTGCTGGCGGTGGTGCATGTGGCGGTGCTGGATACGGTGTAGGTGGTGGTGCTGGACGCGGTGCAGGTGTCAGTGCTTGCCGCGCTGCAGGTGGCGGTGCTGGCAGTGGTGGTGGTAGCCTCCTGGCCTTTACCTGCAGCCTTGGACGGCTGAAGTGCCATGGCTGGTGTTTTGTGCCCCTTCCTGCCCCTGGCAGATGGTGGTGGCTCCCTGCTTCTGCCAGCAGGTGTCTTTTTCTTGCTGGCTGGTGGTACCTCCTTCCTCTTGCTGGCTGGTGTGCCCATCTAGCTAGGTAGTGTATCCTTCTTGGCCTTGGCAGGTGGTGCTGGCAAACTGGCTGGGCTGACTGGTGCCTCCTTGGAGCCTCTCACACCTGCAGTAGCTGCAGAATCCACAGTGGCTGTGGACTGGGTGGCTGAGGTGCTATGTTGGGTTCTGGCCACCCTGGCCCGAAGTGAAGGACGGGGGAGGGGTAGGGAATAGGTCAATGTTGGCGAGAAAAAGCTTCTTAGGGACACTGGGGCGGGAAGAGGGTGAAGGATTGGGAGTGGAGGAAGAGGGAGTGGTTGTAGGATGTGTCAGTCTGCTGTGTTTGGGTGCAGGTGTATGGGCTGGATGCTGTTGTGAGGTGGATGGCTGTTGGGTGTCTGTGTGCTTGCGTTTGTGTACTTTGGGAGGAGGGGTCACAGACACAGTGGGAGAAGAAACAGGGGATGTGTGCATGAATGTGGGGGTGGTGACTGCCAGTGAGGGGTGTGTAGTGATGGGCATGATGGTGATGGAGGTAGTGGATGAGGATGTAGTGCATCCAGGTGTGAGTGGAGACACTACTGGGAGGGAGATGGACAACAAGGAGGAGGGGGACACAGTGGAGACAGTGGATGTTGTTGTGTCTGCATGTGGATGGTGCTTGTGTGAGTGCCTGTGAGATATAATGTGGTGCTTGTGTTTGCCTGAGCCACATCTGTGCATTGATTTGGTTGATTGTTGGTCTGAAAGTGTGCTTGGGATAGGCTGGGGTTGAGGGGATTGGGACTGGGTAGAGGAAGTTGGAGGGGGGAGGCTGGAGACAGGGACAATGGCTGCCCTGAAAAGAGGGTGGTAGAACCATGAATCAAATCACTTTTAATCATCAATAAATTTAGACAGTATGACCAATTTGGCCAAACAAGGATAACTTCAATCGGAAATAAAATTCAGGGATTTTATTACAAGCGCAATATCAAAGCCATGTAAATGATTATCAAAACAATGTTATAAAGATAAATGCTCACCAGGGGTTGCCCATGGCAACACAAGAAGTTTAGTCTCACTAACACTAAGCGAAATAAACATTCAATAACAATGACACAAAATACCAAAAGAATCAACGGCAAAATAGACACACGTCTTGACTTAGTTTGGCCGTACATCAATTCAAATTCAAAAGAACTCAAATTAAGATTTCAGAATAAAGGATTATCCTATCATGGCCGAATCATGGGCTAACATGTAGGGGAACACATGTAAAACAACTAATCAAAAAGGGGGACAAAAGAATTTGGAAAATATTCAGGATCATTGGTTCTAGCTAAGGGGCAAAAAGAATAAGCGTCAGTGGGCCAGTGACCCAATGAAGGGTCTCCTGATGGGCGCAGGGAAAAACTAATCTGCAATTGCGTATCTCACTGGGGCAAGGGTAGTTAGAGAGTTTCCTCTCCAGAGGCACAGATTAAAATGATTCTCCTTCAGCAAGAGTTTGAAGTTGGAAAGGCATCAAGTCTCTCCTAAGAGTCTTCATCCATCAGCATCTGAATACTTCAATGTTCTCAGCTCGGACAAAGTCTCTTGCAATCTCCCAAGAACACTGATCAGAGTTTTGAAAAGCATCTTCTTTTCTTAAGTTTTGGAATTGATTTGGTTCATGAAGGGGTTCAGGCCCTCTTATATTTGAGGGGCATTGTCCAAGAAAGTTTATTGTGAGACTCCAAATTGAAACAGTTCAAAGGTTTCCCAAGTTTGTCATGAGAACATTTCTCTCCCATGTGAATCCAATCAGGTTTAAACAAATGTATATGAACTCAGTCCATGTTCCTGCAATGCAAAGTTTCCTAGGTCAAATGGGAACATCTCTGCACAGTCAAACAATAGGATCTATTACAAGGGGACGTTGCTTCTCATAGGAACACAATCTGAAAGAAGACTTCACTCTATGAAAAAAAACAATGATTTAAAAGGTAAACGACTGCACAATGCAATCTCTGTAGGCCTCACTTATGCTAACACAAAATCATAACATTAAAATAAATTAATTTGTTTTAAGAAAATACAGTATATGGCAACGTATAAATTCAACATTAATAATGTAATTAGTATGAAAAATACATTTCAATTGAAAAGAAAGGGATAATTACTATATTTTATTAGATATAACGGAGACGTGTATTTCTCTCACTTTTGCACGTATTTTAATAAAACATCAATCATCAAAAATTCAATATTGTTTCTATGTGCAGTTAGTCTAGTATCTAAAATATATTATGCAATTAATTTAATGAATCTAATATGTGATTTAATTAAAAAAGGCACTTGAGCCGAACTCTGATTAACAAGCAAGTGCATGTTTAAAGTGTGTGTCAGTGCAGCTTTCTAAGTTTAGCACAGAATATAACTGTCACAGTTTGATAACTTTTGTGAAAAGATGGACATCACTTGAAGTTAAGCTCTATCAGTATCAACAGCTTTGGAAAGCCAGAGAAGTACTTGCTAGATGCATATTGTTAGAAATGGGGTCTTTGGTTGGCAGTCAGGTTACCCCCTGTCCAAGCAAGGACCTTCACTCTAGTCAGGGTAGCTTGGCACTGAGCAGTCAGGCTTAATTTAGATGGCAATGTGTAAAGTATTTGTACAATAAATCATACAATAACATCATATAGCACCACAAAAATATACCACACACTGTTTAGAAAAATATATAATATTTATCTGGATAAATGCAGGTCAAAACGATCAAAGATGCAGTAAGTATATGTAGAGATATCACTGAAAAGTGATATAAAGTGTCTTAAGTCTTTTAAAAGCAAACAAAGTCTCTTTCAAGCACAAAGTAACTGGTTCACGTGAAAAATCTCTGCAAAGGGCCACAGAGGAGGAAAAGTGTGGAAACAAAGGGGTGTGCGTCAATTTCTCAGGCCGCACACGGCGTTGCGTCGTTTAGTTTCCACGCAGGAACGGCTGTGCATCGATTTCTGGCGCTCGGTCGTGGATCCTCTTCAGGTTGCGGGGTTTTCAGACGCTCGAGGATGGTGCGTGAATTTCCTGCGCTAGCAGGATGAAGTCACAGGAGCTGCGTCGATCCGGTGGACGTTGCGTCAAATTTTCTACCGCACAGCAGGCACTGCATCGATTCCTCTCTGGAAGTCGGGCTGCGTCATTCCTGCTCAGCTATGCGTCGATCCAGTGGGTCGTGTGTCAAATTTCCAGTCGCTAAGCTGGCACTGCGTCGATCTTCTCGTTGCAAAATCAGGTTGTATCATTCTGGTTCAGCATGCGTGAAATTTTCACCGTGGTGCAGACTGTGCATCATTTCTGGCAGGCTGTGCGTCGAATTTCACCGCACAAGGAGTCCTTCTTGAAGAAATTAAGTCTTTTTGGTCCTAAGACATCAGGGAACAGGAGGCAAGCTCTATCCAATCCCTTGGAGAGCACTTCTTCACCTCAACCTGAGAGCAGCAAGGCAGCAGGGCAACTGCAAGGCAGCAGTCCTTCACAGAAAGCAGTCAGGTGCGTCCTTTGGGCAGCCAGGCAGTTCTTCTTGGCAGGATGCAGGTTCTGGTTATAAGTTTCTACTCCAGGAAGTGTCTGAGTTGGTAGGGGCAGAAGTCCTGTTTATGTACCCAAATGTGCCTTTGAAGTGGGGGAGACTTCAAAGAGTGGCTTAGAAGTGCACCAGGTTCCCTTTCAGTTAAATCCTGTCTGACAGGGTCCCAGTAGGGGGTGTGGCAGTCGTTTGTGTGAGAGAAGGCCCTCCAAGCCCAGGAAGAACCATTCAAAATGCAGATGTATGTAAGTGAGGCTGAGTATCCTGTGTTTGGGGTGTGTCTGAGTGAATGCACAAGGAGCTGTCAACTAAACCCAGCCAGACGTGGACTGTAAGGAACAGAAAGATTTAAGTGCAGAGAAATGCTCACTTTCTAAAAGTGACATTTCTAAAATAGTAATATTAAATCCAACTTCGCCAGTCAGCAGGAATTTATATCACCATTCTGGCCATGCTAAATAAGACCTTCATACTCCTTCCAGATCAGCAGCTACCACTCAAACAATGTATGAGGGGAGCCCCAATGTTAATGTCCCTATGAAGGGAGCAGGCCTCACAGCAGTGTAAAAACTAATTTAGGGGGTTTACACTACTGGGACATGTAAACTATATAGTTACATGTCCTGCCTTTTGCCTACACAGCACCTTGCCCTATAGGTTACCTAGGGCATACCTTAGTGGTGTCTTATATGTAGAAAAAGGGGAGTTTTAGGCTTGGAAAATACTTTTAAATGCCAAGTCGAATTGTCAGTGAAACTGCACACACAGGCCTTGCAATGGCAGGCCTGAGACAAGGTTAAGGGGCTACTTAAGTGGGTGGCACAATCAGTGCTTCAGGCCCACTAGTAGCATTTAATCTACAGGCTCTGAGCACACATAGTGCACTCTACTAGGGACTTATAAGTAAATTAAATAATCCAATTGGGTATGATCTAATGTTAGCATGTTTAAAGGGAGAGAGCATATGCACTTTAGCACTGGTTAGCAGTGGTAAAATGTGCAGCCTTAAAACAAGCAAAAAACATGTCTAAAAAGTGGAGGGAGGCAGGCAAAAAGTTAGGGGGGACCACCCTAAGGGTGTCAGGTCTAACACATATTCTAACCTAATGTGATCCCCTGATGTTTGTAGAACCGGTTGCAGAAGCTCATTTCCCTTATAGCCTGCTCACATGCCATTCCTACAGAGGTCAAAGTTCTTGCTCACTAGCCAAAAAAGCTACCTGTTGCAAGGTACTACAAAATACAGTGTGCAATAGGCCCCTCAGCTATGGACTGTATTGGGAATAACACAACCCTTAGAATGAGGGTCTATGCAAGGTAATGGAAATTTACATTTATGAAAAGGTATGAATATGAAAGTCCTCTGAATCAAGGATGTTTGGGAGTTCTTCAGTGCTACTAATCGGCTCGTACCGAATTAGGGTTAGCTTTCATTTAGATGCTGAATTATAATGGAAAGTCCCTATTCGGATGATGGACACACCTTCACAATAATGTACATGAAATCCCCCTCCAAGTCCCTCTCTTGGCACCAGCGCGTAACATTTCACTATACTATATATTTTCTAAAAAGCAGTGGCTCAAAACATCGATTATTAGCCTCACAACCTGAATGCCTAGCAGAACTGTAGTTTACGAATGCATGCAAGTGCATGTACCTCTATAACAAATACATGCCTATCATAAAGTCCATAACTGACATATTTGCACAAATTCACTGACACATTTCGCTCACCTTGTTATTCCTCATACCGCACCGGGCATCCTCCCACGAATGAGATTTTGTCCTAGGTATGGTAAAGTGCTGCATCACAAACAATTCTAAATGCTCCTAACTTCAAAAGAGCGTCAGCTCGAAAAATCCCTTGCATCGTATGTTCTTTCATGTAATCACTTCGGCGCAGTCATCCATCGTCAGCCTGAGAACCAAATTACTCTGGTAAACTACTACCCATCAGTTGAGTAATCACCTCCCAAAGCAGTCCATTAATCACATCTTGTATGAACTAATTACACTTTGTATTAGTTCATTAATTGCTCTATACCAGTTCATTAATTGTGCCGGTTCACAAACACAGCAATCCCTCACAGTTGCTCATTAATTACTTCACATATTATCCTATCTATCATCCCTAGTGGTACATTACATAAATTAATGTCAACTACATAGATGCCAAAGTACTGCTCATGAACTGCAACAGTGAACAGCTGCTACCTACCCCATTTCGACTTGTGTCAAGATAGCTTAATGGTCACCACCTGCCAACAGTCTTTGAAGGCCCACTCCCAGCTCATAGGCTTGCGCCCCTGGCACTCTCTCCTTCTCACCTCCATCAAACCTATCAATTACCTAAAAACAACAAATGAGGTTGTTGGAAATTGGATTACTGGTTGAAGGGGGTGAAACACCACTCAAGCAAACACCACAACCTCTGTCAAGGTAAAACACAAGAAAACTCCAAATTAACTTGTTTAACCCTCTGGCAGCTTGGCACAAAAGCAGTCAGGCTTAATTTGGAAACCATGTGTAAATTGTTTTTGCAGCACTTCCCACAATAATAAAGTGAAAACACAATGCAAGAAAGCTCTCACACTAATTTAGAAAACTAGATTAAAATGTAATACATTAGTTGACACCAACAACAATAAAAATCCAATGAGTAGAACTGGAGATATGCAATTAAAGATTTCAAGTAAGTAAAGTGTCTAAAATAACAAAGCTCCACTCGCAGTTATCTGGTTGTGTGAGACCCAGTTACAAGTTCAGGCTGACCGCAATGGAGCACAGGCCAGGTACAGTATTAGTCACGCTGAAAGAGTTACCTTCAAGAGTCCAGCTTGAAGAGTTCCATTCACGGTGGAGGAAGCCATGAGGAGGGAGAGATTTGCAGATGGTCATCGCAGCAGCGCAAAGATCAGGCCAGGCCTCGTAGACAGTCATTGCCGCAGGTTCATGCTGGGGATCCCCACAAGCTGTCAATGCTGCAGCTTGAAGTGCAGAGCTCTCAAGCTGGGTGTTGATGATGGTCACTGTGGTGTGAAGAGTTGTCCTTTAACATTTGCCGTAAATCATGTTTGGATTGACCTTTCTTAAGTAGCACATGGTTTAATCTCTTGTGATTTCTTTGGTTCCTCAGGGGTCTGTCAATTTGGCTTTGTTTTTGACACTGAGGCCCATATTTATATTTTTTGCCGCAAAACTACACAAATGCAGTTTTGCGGCAAAAGGTATGGCACCGGCTTGCGTCATTCCAAAGCGCCAGCCGGGCACCAAATTTAAGAAATGCCGCAAGCCGGCGCTAAACTTGGGCTGGCGTCAGAAACAATGATGTTAGCCAGGTGAGGGTGGCGTTGCGGGTAAAGGGAGTTTTGCCTCAAAAAATGACCGCTAGGCTGGTTAGAGGCAAAAAAAATGCTGTTAACCAGTCTAGCATCATTTCCTCATGCAAAACCATCCAGACCACATGACTTCTGTCTTATAAAAGACAAGAGTCACCACCCCATTGGCCAGCACAAGGGACCAGAGTCCCCTGGGCATGGCCATTAACCCAGTGCCATTCAGGGGGTGCCCATGTCAGGGCCCCAATGGCACTTAGACCCTCATTACAACATTGGCGGTAAGTGCCGCTTACCGCCATGCTGACTGCCGCCAACACACCGCAGTGGTATACCGCTACCCGTATTATGACCCACACATAGAAATTCTCCACTATACAGACACATACACAAGTCTGCCAGACCAAAGGTCAGTGATAAACTGGAGGTACCAAAACCCACAACATTACGCCAACAGAAATACGCCCACAGCATCATGACCCACGAATCACTGCGCTCAAAATACACACACACTAACAAAACCACACCACATTGGACAATACAAAATACACACACCTGACACTCATACACACACCACACCCACACACTCACACACCCTCACCACTATAAAACACACAAATACACTACCCACAACCCTTTACGACCCAAAGATTTTGGCAAGTGAGAGAGACAAGCCAGGAGCACCTACTGAATCTGAGACACAAAACACCATCACCCACACACCATCCACGCACCTCACAGCACACACCCCAACACGTAACCCCACATACCCTCACATACCCTCACACATAGCACTCAAACTTCACCCATGGCACTACAACAACACCCCAGACTCTCAGAGGAGGAGCTAAGGGTCATGGTGGAGGAAGTCATCCAGGTAGAGCCACAGCTCTTCGGATCACAGGTGCAGCAGACATCTATTGCATGGAAGATGGAGCTATGGCGGAGAGTCATGGACAGGGTCAGCGCCGTGAGACAGCACCCCAGACCAAGGGATGACATCAGGAAGAGGTGGAACGACCTACGGCGGAAAGTGCGTTCTGTGGTTGAAAGACACCAGATAGCTGTACAGATGGCTGGTGGTGGACCCCCACCTCCTCCCCCACAACTAACAACATGGGAGGAGCAAGTCTTGGCGATCATGCATCCTGAGGGCCTCGCAGGAGTAGCAGGAGTACTGGACTCTGGTAAGTCAAATATTTATTACTAACACCCCCCACCTGCATGCCATCACAAACTCCTACCCCTACTCTCACCCCATCACTCTACCACCTCACATATACCCCACTATCACATCTCACTCATCCCAACACTGCATTTACATCCCCACAGGACCCCCAATCAATGTCACCGGAGAGGAGGTGCCAGCCACATCCAGTTTCCCCCCAGAAGAGGGCCACAGTGATGACAGCAGCTCTGCACGCCTGGATCACGATGACCAACCTGGCCCATCAGGGACCACTGGAGAGTCGGTGACCCAGCTTTCCCCCTCAGGAAACACCAACACAGCACTCACCCAGCGGGCCCATCCCTCTGTCCACAGGACACGTCAACCAGCAGTGGGTCCACCACTACAGGGACCCCAGCAAACCCCGCAAACACAGGATGACAATGAACCTGGGGTCAGTGGCAGTGGGCACACGGTTCAGGGGACAGAGGCACAGGACAACAGGGAAGCTGAGAGGACGACTGTGCGACAGGGGGAAGACAGGCCCAGGGAACCGACTGTCCACGAGGCACTCACCAACATCCTGGGAGCATACCACCATTCCCAGGAGACCATTTGCCAGATACTGGCCAAGTTGCAGGAGACCCAGCGGCTGCAGGAGGGACAGTACCTGGGGATCAGGGAGGACCTGAGGGACATTCACACCTCCCTGGTCACCATTGCAGGGATGCTGGCAGACATGGCCAACAACATGAGGGAGGCAGTGGCACACCAACGGGCCCCTGACACTAGCTACACCGAAGAACACCCCTCCACCTCTCCCGACGCTAGTGGAATGGAGGCCCCGCCACAGGAACAACAGGCCACCAGCACCCCATTCCCTGCAGAAGGAGAACCACCATGCAAACAGTCCCTGCAATCCAGGCAGAAGCCAGAGAACATTGCCAAGAACCACACCAGGAAATAAGACTCTCCTGACTGTCATCCTTGTGTCCCACTCTGTCACCCTGTCCACCTTGAACTGCCATTGCTCCACTTCCAACTCCCCCTTGGACAATTCACCTGTGATAAAAATAGACTGGACTCTACCCTGGACTTTCCTCCATCATCAACCCAGCCCATTGCAATGCCCCCTCCACTTATCAGTGCCAATGGCGATGTACGCCGACAGTGACGGTACGCACCGCCGCGGACGTGACCACCATTTTCTATCTGTGCACTCACTTGCTACCTGACCTTCAACAGGAGAGGACCTAAACTGATGATGTGATCTGTCTCTGGAAGCAACAATGGCTCGAGTGTCTGGGGAAAGGGCCCGTGCCTTCACTTCGGATGAGTTGGAGAGACTGGTGGATGGGGTCCTACCCCAGTACCCTTTACTCTATGGTCCTCCAGACAAGCAGGTGAGTACACTGTGAGCATGATGCGTGGGCCATGAATGTATGGATTGCTGTGTGTGTAAGCCTCGTGTAGGGGGGGCTGAGGCGTCCTGGGCAGAGTGCTGCATGTACGGTGGTACTCTTTTCTGGGTCTGGGTTCTGTGCTTCCACAATACTTTGCCTCTAAATCCTCTTTTTCCTCCTGAAGTAATTCTTCCTTATGTGAGAGGCAAAGGAACAAAGATGTGCACCGAAAATAAACATTTTGGTTTTGCTTTGCCTGCTGGTGTGGGCAGTCTGGGTTAGATGGTTGATGTACCAGTCTGTGCCGCGTGTTGACGACTATGAAGCCCTGATTATTAACCCCTTCGCTGCCACGCCTTTTCCCCCTCAGGTGCCAACCGTTTTTTCGGCTATTTGGGGCAGTTCGCGCTTAGGCCCTCATAACTGTTAGTCCACATAAACTACCCACGACAAATTTGTGTCCTTTTTTCCAACATCCTAGGGACTCTAGAGGTACCCAGACTTAGTGGGTCCCCCTGAAGGAGTCCAAGAAATTAGCCAAAATACAGCAAAAATTCAGTTTTAAACAAACAGAAAATGGGGGAAAAGGGCTGCAGATGAAGGCTTGTGTTTTTCTCCCTGAAAATGGCATCAACAAAGGGTTTGCAGTGCTAAAATCACCATCTTACCAGCTTTCAGGAACAGGCAGACTTGAATCAGAAAAACCAATTTTTCAACACAATTTTGGCATTTTACTGGGACATACCCCATTTTTACTATTTTCTGTGCTTTCAGCCTCCTTCCAGTTAGTGACAGAAATGGGTGTGAAACCAATGCTGGATCCCAGAAAGCTAAACATTTCTCAAAGATAGACAACATTCTAAATTCCGCAAGGGGTAATTTGTAAAGATCCTACAAGGTTTTCCTACAGAAAATAACAGCTGAAATAAGAAAATATTGAAAGTGAGGTGAAAAAGACAGCCATTTTTCTCTATGTTTTACTCTGCAAATTTTTCCTGCGATGTCAGATTTTTAAAAGCAATATACTGTTATGTCTGCTGGACTCTTCTGGTTGCAGGGATATATAGGGCTTGTAGATTCATCAGGAACCCTAGGTACCCTAAGCCAATAAATGAGCTGCACCTTGCAATGGGTTTTCATTCTTTACCGGGTACACAGCAATTCATTTGCTGAAATATAAAGAGTGAAACATAGGTATCAAGAAAACCTTTGTATTTCCAAAATGGGCACAAGATAAGGTATTGAGAAGCAGTGGTTATTTGCACATCTCTGAATCCTGGGGTGCCCATACTAGCATGTGAATTACAGGGCATTTCTCAAATAGATGTATTTTTTACACACTGTCTTACATTTGGAAGGAAACAATGTAGAGACAGACAAGGGGCAACAACACTTGTTTTGCTATTCTGTGTTCCCCAAGTCACTTGCGTGGGTAGGCCTAATGCTTGCGACAGGAAACGCAACCTGGATACATCACATTTTTACATTGAAATCTACTGTGTTTTTTACAAAGTGCCTAGCTGTAGGTTTTGGCCTTTAGCTCAGCCTGCACCTAGGGAACCCTACCAAACCTGTGCATTTTTTAAAACTAGACACCTAGGGTAATCCAGGGTGGGGTGCCTTGTGGGGCTCTCACCAAGTTCTGTTACCCAGAATCCTGTGCAAACCTCAGAATTTGGCCAAAAACACTTTTCTCTCTCATTTTGGTGACCGAAAGTTCTGGAATCTGAGAGGAGCCACAAATTTCCTTCCACCCAGTGTTTCCATAAGTCTTCCAATAAAAATTGTACCTCACTTGTGGGGGTAGGCCTAGTGCCCGCAACACAAATTGCCCAAAAACACAACGTGGACACATCACATTTTCCCAAACAAAATAGAGCTGTTTTTTGGAAAGTGCCTAGCTGTGGATTTTGGCCTGTAGCTCAACCGGTACCTAAGGAAACCTGCCAAACCTGTGCATTTCTTTAACACTAGACACCTAGGGGAATCCAAGATGGGGTGACTTGTGGGGCTCTCACCAGCTTCTCTTACCCAGAATCCTGTGCAAACCTCAAAATGTGGCCAAAACAACACTTTTTCCTCACATTTTGGTGACAGAAAGTTCTGGATTCTGAGAGGAGCCACTAATTTCCTTCCACACACCGTTCCCCCAAGTCTCCCAATAAAAATGGTACCTCACTTGTGTGGGTAGGCCTAGTGCCCACAACAGGAAATGCCCCAAAACACAACGTGGACACATCCCATTTTCCAAAGAAAACAGAGCTGTTTTTTGCAAAGTGCCTAGCTGTGGGTTTTGGCCTCTAGCTCAGCAGGCACCTAAGGAAACCTACCAA
Organism: Pleurodeles waltl; assembly: GCF_031143425.1. Taxonomy (NCBI): domain Eukaryota; kingdom Metazoa; phylum Chordata; class Amphibia; order Caudata; family Salamandridae; genus Pleurodeles; species Pleurodeles waltl. Next base: position 1,132,878,548 of record NC_090448.1, read on the forward strand.
ACCTGTGCACTTTTTAAAGGTACACGCCGAGGGGAATCCAAGATGGGGTGACCTGTGAGGCTCTCACCAGGTTCTGTTACCCAGAATCCTGTGGAAACCTCAACATTTGGCAAATAAAATATTTTTTCCTCATATTTCCGTGACGGAAAGTTCTGGAATCTGAGAGGAGCCACAAATTTCCTTCCACCCAGCGTTCCTTCAAGTCTCCCGATAAAAATGGTACCTCAATTGTGTGGGTAGGCCTAGTGCCCGTGACAGGAAATGCTCCAAAACACAACGTAGACACATCACATTTTCCCAAAGAAAACAGAGCTGTTTTTTGCAAAGTGCCTAGCTGTAGATTTTGGCCTCTACCTCAGCCGGCACCTAGGGAAATGTTGGAAATGGGGTCTTTGGTTGGCAGTCAGGTTACCCCCTGTCCAAGCAAGGACCCTCCCTCTAGTCAGGGTAAAGGAGAAAAATTAGTCTTAGTTAACCCCCGCTCAACCCCCATGGTAGCCTGGCACAAGCAGGCAGGCTTAACTTCAGAGTCAAGGTGTAAAGTATTTGTACCAACACACACAGTAACTTAGTGAAAACACTACAAAATGACACAACACAGGTTTAGAAAAATAGGTAATATTTATCTAAACAAAACAAGACAAAGTGACAAAAATCCAACATACACAAGTCAAGTTGTTAACTTTAAAAGCAAAAGAGTCTTAAATCCTTGAGAAAACAGTAAACACACTGTTAGCGTTGAAAAGTACCTGGGCAGCGTCAAAATAACACGCACGGGCGAGTGTGCATCGGAAAAGGCTTTCGATGCGTTGATTTCTCACCCACAAGCGAGACGTGCGTCGTTCTCCTCCTCCGGTCTGGTCGGCGTGCGTAGTTTCTCCTCTCCACTGAGAGCGATGCGTCAATTCAGGCAAGCACTCGGGTCCGGGCAGGCTTTGGGTCATTTTTCGCACCCAGCAAGGTTTGCGTCCTGCCGTATGGTATCAGCTAAACCGTGCTATGTGGGTTGTGACGTTATCAGCCTCCGTCAGCAGGTGTTGCGTGTCGTTTCTCCAGCTGCGTGCATCGATCTTCCATCTGCGATGCCGGTGGTGCATTGATTTCTGCTGCGAAGCCGGCAGTGCATCGTTTTTCAGCTGCATCTCAGAAGGTGCGTTGATATTTTTACCACACGACAGTCTGTGTGTGGATTTTCAATCTTGGTCTGCCAGCTTCACCTTCCAAGGCCCCAAGAACTGGATAGGGAACCACTTGGCAGGGCAGGAGTCTCAGCAGAGAGTCCAGGTGTTGGCAGGAGAAGTCTTTGATGTCCCTAAGACTTCAACAACAGGAGGCAAGCTCAGGACAAGCGCTTGGAGATTTCTTCACAAGCAGGAATGCGCAACAAAGTCCAGTCTTTGTCCTCTTGCACAGGCAGAAGCAGCAACTGCAGGATAGCTCACAAAGCACAGTCACAGGCAGGGCAGCACTTCTCCTCAGCTCTTCAGCTCTCCTCCAGGCAGAGGTTCCTCTTGATGTCCAGACTTTATCTAATTTCCACGGGGCTGAGTGCCCTTCTTATACACAGTTCTGCCTTTGAAGTCACCTAGGGAAACCTACCAAACCTGTGCACTTTTGAAAAGTAGACACCTAGGGGAATCCAAAATGGGGTGACTTGTGAGGCTCTCACCATGTTGTTACCCAGAATCCTGTGCAAACCTCAAAATTTGGCAAAAAACCCACTTCTTCCTCACATTTCGGTGACAGAAAATTCAGGAATCTAAGAGGAGCCACAAATGTCCTTCCAGCCAGCATTCCCCCAAGTCTCCTGATAAAAATGGTACTTCACTTGTGTGGGTAGCCCAGGTGCCTGCAACAGAAAAAGGCCAAAAACCTGTGGAGATTGAGGGATAGCACAGCGAGTTGATAAGCACATATTTTTCTTCTATACAACTTTAGACTGACTCTTCTTTGGGGACCCACACAAGTGAGATATCATTTTACTTGGGAGACTGAGGGGAATACTGTGCGGTAGGAAATTTGTGCCAGAGCGTTGATCCTCCAAAGAAAAGTGAGGAAAATATGCTTTTTTAAGCAAATTTTAAGGTTTGCAGAGGAGAATGGGTAAGAAAATGTTGGTGGATCCACACAAGCCACACCTCCCTGGACTCCTTGGGGTGTCTAGTTTAAAAAAATGTCTGGTATTGGTAGGTTTCCCTAGATGAAGGCCGCACCCGGGACCAAAAACATAGGTGCCCCCCCACACACAGATAGTTTTGTCATTTGATCATTTCGATGTGTCCACATACTTCTGTGGTGTTCCAAACACTAAAATTGTGAAAAGAAACACACTTAGGTTATGCTAAAAAGACCCCTCCCCCACAAACCAAGTTGGTGGCATGCTTCATCATCGGGGTCCCACCTGAGACACCTAGCGTGTCACAGGTGTGCTGCGACACCTGATTACAGCGGGCAGGTTTTGTTATTTTTACCACACATACTGGTTGGATTTGGCACGAGGGTGAGTTAGTTCAGTCGATCAAATTTTATTAACAAGAGATTTCACAAAAGTGAAATGCACTGTTAATAACTGAATGGCCAAAAAACTGAACCAATGACTCACAGCTTGTGAGCTGTAAATCTTTGTCAAGGCACCAACCGCTTTACAGTCCATTCACACACCTTTTTTACATGATATGCACAAGACCATTCACGCCGCCAGCCGCGGGCCTAGCACATTGCATTTGCATCAACAGGCAGTGCCATTCATACTTTCATACTCTCACATGCCTGATACAGCAATCTCACCAGCTGATGGGAGTGTGTGGACTGGCGTGTGGCTGGCACTGCCAGCTAACAGCCACTCCACGCACACCACCAGCCAAGTGCCACACCACACACCGTCAGCCAAGCTCCACTCCACACACACAGCCAGCCAAGTGCCACCCCACACACACGGCCAGCCAAGCGCCACTCCACACACACCGCCAGCCAAGCGCCACCACACACACACCGCCAACCAAGCGCCAATTCACACACACCGCCAGCCAAGCGCCACTCCACGCACACCGCCAGCCAAGTGCCACTCCACGCACACCGCTAGCAAAGTGCCAGTCCATGCACACTGCATCACTTTTTGTTTTGTTTTTAAACAACAAAGAAACCACCAATTATGAAAAAGCACAAAACTACAACACAAAAGCTCTAACTGAATGCATGACAGTAATGCCAACACTCACCGCCAGCCAAGCGCCACTCCACACACACCGCCAGCCAAGCGCCACCCCACACACACTGACTGGTGTGTGGCTGGCACTGCCAGCTAACATCCACTCCACGTACACCAACAGCCAAGTGCCACACCACACACCGTCAGCCAAGCGCCACTCCACACACACAGCCAGCCAAGCGCCATCCCACCCACACCGCCATTCAAGCGCCACTCCACACACACCGCGAGCCAAGCGCCACCCCACACACACCGCCAACCAAGCGCCACTTCACACACACTGCCAGCCAAGCGCCACTCCACGCACACCTCCAGCCAAGTGCCACTCCACGCACACCGCTAGCCAAGTGCCAGTCCATGCACACTGCATCACTTTTTTTGTTTTTAAACAACAAAGAAACCACTATTTAGAAATTAGCACAAAACTACAACACAAAAGCTCTAACTAAATGCATGACAGTAATGGCAACCGTGAAACTGAACACAAGAAAATATAAAACAGCAGTTTACGCTCACGGTATTTCCCAATAATTCTTCAGTGTGTGGTAGTTCCTGAAACAGCTAACCACATACAGCCAGGGCTTTGAAGGACAATCAGGGCAGTACATCCTAGTCTGCTTCCTGATACCTCTTCGAGCACAGACTCTACATCTCTTACCAGGAAAGTCTTTTTTGGTCGTGGGAGGAATGTGCTCAGCAAAGTGACGATCTTTCAATCTAGCCACATCCTCCACCACTGCTTCTCCAGGAACTCTTGCCTGTTCCAGCACAGCAAGGCTCGCTATGACAGACTCCTGAAATTTCACAAATGTCATCCTTGACTCTGGAGAACTATTCTTGAACACAACAAAAGCATTAAAAGTTGCCAAGTGGAACAGGTGAACCGTTAATTTCTTATACCACACTTAAGCCTTACGAGCAGCAGTGTAACGTTCCAACCTCTGATCTACTCTATCAACACCACCCATGGGCTTATTGTAGTCTAAAATGCACACAGGTTTGCACACTTCAGCAACTTGACCCCAAACAGCCACAGGTGAAGTACTCTCAACATGGAAGGTAGTTAGCATGTACACATCTCTCCTGTCTACAAATGTCAGAGCTAGCAGCTCATCATTCCGCAAGGCACTGCACTGGCCCTTCTCAAGTTTTTTACAGACAAGCTCTCTTGGATAGCTTTTCCGATTAGAGTGGCTTGTGCCACAAGCAACAGTGTCCACCCTGAACAATTCCTTTAATAACTGAACTTCAGTGTAGAAGATGTCTACATACAAATGGTGACCTTTGTTAAACAGTCGTCGATCAAGTTCCCACACAATTTTCTCCCTAACTCCAAGAGTGGGCGGGCAACCAGTGGGGTCAATTCTAGAATCCCTACCAGTGTAGACCCGGAAATTATAAACATATCTTTTACTACTTTGAGACAGCATATACAATTTAATTCCATATCGTGCCTTCTAGCTAGGAATTTACCGCCTAAAAACCAAACGACCCTTGAAACAGGACCAAAGACTCATCTACAGATATTTCTTTGCCTAGAACATAGATCTCTGAAAACCGATCTACAAAATGATCAAGGGGAGGTCTAATCTTAAAAAGATGGTCAGAATCAGGGTGATCTTGTGGCAAGACTAAAGCATTATCAACAAAATGCAAAGTCCGAAGAAGAAGCTCATACCGGTTAAGACTCATGATTGCAGGAAATGTAGCAGTTGCCATCAAGGGACTAGTAGACCAATCTGAAGACAGTGATGCTTCCTTATCAGCCCCATCAAAAATGTTAAACCTAAGACCATTTTCAACTATTCCAGATTTGTGGGAATCCACTGGCTAGTTCTAGAGTGTGGCCTAAGTCTGGCAGCGTTGTCCCTCAAATACTGCTCTGCATACAAATTAGTCTGCTTAAAAATCTCCTACAAAAATACATTGTCCATAAACAACTCAAAGAAGGTGACAGGCAAAAAGTTTTCTGTATTTACTCTGCACCCTGGGAGACCAGTAAAGGCAGGTAACTATGGCTACTCCATGTTTGGTGCGACCTAGGTGTCAGGTCTTCCAATGGGGAACCTTTCAGCCACTGGCTGCTGCACCATTGGCACACCAGTGTCCTCCTCTAAAACAGGCACTTCATCAGCACTGAAAGTGGTTTCATCATCAGATGATTCCCCTCTGACAGAAAATTCACTTCCAGAATCTTGCACTTCCTCCTCTGCCTCAGATCCAGAGTCAGTCTCATAATCATGGTCAGAAGATGACTCAAAAAGCACACCAACAACCTGCTGAGCGGTCATCCTACGGCTAGCCATGATCCTTCCTACAAAAAGTAGCTGGACAAATGCACCACCAACAACCAGCACTGTGTAAGATAAGTAATAAACAAAGTGTGGCTTTATCACTAAAAGTTATAAACTCAAAAACTATACGCTCACTTGCCTGAAAAAGCTAGACTCACCAACAACTACTCTGCGCAGCCACAGCAATCACCAATGATATCCCACTAAAAAGAAAAAAGAAAAGCAGATTAGACATAAGACAACACAAATATCATTGTGCTTAAATCTAAGGACAATTTCACACACAATCATGCATTTAGTACACCACTTACAAACATGTCATTCATGCATGGCAACAATAATTCTAAATGTACTTACCTAAAACATGCAACTATGCAAACTGCAGGGCAACCACTGTCAAAACCGCAACAACCCAGAGCAAAGGAAGCAAAAGGAGAAATAAACTTATAGTTACAAATGTAACTACTTTGCCAGTTGACAAACACCCAGCCACTAAACATTTATACATTTTCCCTGCTGTGTAGTGTTCTCTGCCCCCCTCAGGCAGATGGGCCTAAACAAAATAGGCCAATCTGCCCCCAAGGGGGGCAGAAATAGCATTGAATAAATTACCCCCTTTGGAGGGGTGATCCCCCCACACAAAGCACACACACACACACACACACACATGATCCCTGGCGCTATGTGGATTCTACCCCCCCCGGGGGCAGATGGGCCAAAAAAATAAGACGATCTGCCCCCAAGGGGGGCAAAACTACCCAATAATGTTTTTTTTGCCCCTTGGGGCCACCCTTGCCCAAGGGGATGCCCCCCCCCAAAAAAAACTACAAAAACAAACACTGGATTCTAGTGGCTTCTGACCCCCGTGGAAGCAGATGGGCCTGAAAATAAAAGGCCGATCTGCCCCCAAGGGGGTGCAGAAACAGTGATAAATTCATTGCCCACCCAAGGGGAGCGACCCTTGCCCAAAGTGTCGCTCCCCCCCCCACAGAAAACACACACCCATAAACAATAAATCCCTGGTGTCTAGTGGGCATTCCTGCTGTCCGATCGCGATGCGATTGAGCAGCAGGAATGCTGAAAGAGACATCGAGGGAAAGGAAAACCCTTTCCTTTCCCCGATGCCTCTTTTGCAGCATCTCCCCCTCAGGCCGGAGGAGAAACTTACCTCCTTTGGTGAAGACATGCTGGAAGCAAATGGCTTCCAGCACATCTGGCACGCTCTGATGATATCAGCACGCGATCGTGCGCTGATGTCATAGGGGGTGCGGAGGGGTCGGGTGGAAGGGGAAGGGATTCCCCTTCCAACCCTGACCTGGGGGGTGGGGTGGCGGTCCTAGGGGGGAGCACTAGCGCTTCCCCTGAGGGCTGGTCCCAGGACTTAATGGTTACATCCGTGGTGTCTCAGCGCCGCAGCCACTGACGTAAGCATTACGTTCTTGGCGGGGAAGGGGTTAAATCTTCAGCAATGGCAGTCGTATCGAAAGTGAGTGAAGCCTTGCTGCAATACGGGTGCTCTCCTAATTCGAGCTATATTTACTGTTGTGTGCCTGTGTTTAGATTTTTAGAAATAAAAAAGTAAAAATTATAAAACATTATATTTTCACGCAGAATTTTTTTTAGATTTATAGATTTATTCTTCCCTACATGGTGTCATTAATTTTTCATGACTCCAATGATTGCTATTAGATTGCACAGCTGTTCACGTGATTGGCAATTTGTAATGGGTAACTTCCTCCGAGGTTTTCCCGGAGTAGATTTAAGCATGTTTGGTCTGGGATACACGGAAAGTAGTGGAAGTGGCTTGCACTTTTTTGCATGTGTTTTTGTATTTGCATGTGTATCCCTTTGTGCCTCCTTTTTACCTTCACTCTTCCAATTGAGCAGTAGATATTCCAAATGTTCTTACCACACCCCCATATTTCGCCGACTTTTACACTACAAGCATATATGTCTGTGTGTAGAGTCCTCCGTGCTTGTGGTGGAAAACTCCATACATAGAAAGCAGGTGCATATATGCTGTGACCTCCGCCTGGAGGTTTTTGAATAGCATGTGTGAGTACATAGAGCAGCACTACAGAGGTACTACTTTCTATACTCATTAAAGCCTTGCAAAGTAGGCCGTCATGCTATGTGTTTCTGAGAATATCACAGCGGGCCAATTAAGCAAGGAAAAGCAGAAATTTATGATTGCATGTTTTCATGAATGATTTGTGTAGATTCCAGCATTTTTTAATTCAGTTAAGCCTCAAGAAGTATGCAAATTTACTATAGTCGGTTGTCTGCAGTCCAGGGTAAACACAGAGTTGCCTTTTGATGTGTATTTACACATGTAACCTTTTTTCTTTTTTTCTTTACCAAGAAAAAAAAAATTCTCTTGGAGAAATACTTCCCCAGACATCTGGAAATATAGGTGTATTTGGTGTTTTTTCACATCCACATATTTGTCACTAGCAGGGTCTTAGGCCCTGAATCCAACTCGAATTGGGAAGCTCAGGTATTTAACACACCAAGTAAATACTCACACAACTGGACATGCTATTTACCTGGTGCAGTAAACACTTCTTATTCCAAGTTTTTTATGTAGAATGCGGAATTACATGCACAGTTTTTGATTCCCACACCGATTTCTAGAATATATTGCATATTTTTCCCAGTGAGTTTCCAAGGTGTAGTGTGTACCACAAATCTCAGAATACTGAAAAATGAGCACACGTGAGCTTCCTTGCCATCAACGCCATAAGACCTTATGCAGCAAATGAAAAGTAACACCTCAGGCCAGTAATGCAATTATTGTGTGGTACTCACCCTGGATTTAGGCCTTCAATACTAGTGGCCTCATTATTCAGATGGGCTGGTAACAGCAATTAAACCCTCCTGTTTGTTTTAGATGGGTAAATCTCAATGTGAAAATCTGGGCAGAAAAGTGGAATTACAGGGGTAATAGGACCCGGAATTTTTGATTTCCTGATAATTCCTCATTTAGCACTGAATCTCATATGCACTTATCTATCTGTGGCTAAAATGCTGTATTTTTTTCAGTGGTTATGCTCCAAAAGAAACAGAATGGAAATTGTTACTTTTCTTCCCTGATGACAATAATGCAAAGGACCCATTTTTTCCAGAGTGTGATTTTGCTTCACAAATATATGAAATTTCTCCATGTAGACAACCATTCTTGCCATCAGCTTAATACATAATACTACAATATCTGGTGGGCAAACAATAGAATTCTAATTTTAAAGCAGAATGTGGTTTCTTCCTCTAAAATCAAACATTATTCCATAATTAAAAATGCATGAATCATAGCTACAGAACATATTTATTTACCCATATTATGTTTTATTTTTCAAAACTCGTCAAAATATGTTTTGGACTCAAAGTTATTATTTTGTTTTGCATGCAATCATTTGAAGTTATTTTTCTTCATTCATTTGCTTCATTTACCTCCTGGATTCGGGGTGCACGCTGAACTGAACCCCAGCTGGTTTATCTAGCCTTAATTGTGATAACAAAAGCTGTTTGTCTCTTCCTAAATGTCTGTACGGTGGTACATTAAGCAATTGATTGACTCTCCATGGGGGATTGAATCTTTGAAAATCTGCTTTGGGGGCTGATTGAATGAATCAATGCTTTGTTGCGAAAAACCACTTAGTCTTTAATTGATTAACCGTGTCTTGCAATTTGCAAAAAACATAAGAAGCATTTCATACATTTTAATATCTAAATGTACAATCTCTTGGGCAATGACTTTATCACTAACATATATACTGGGCAGAGCAATCATGGGCTTACCATATTTCTTATAAATGTATTACGTTGGTGTAAGACACGTTTATGCTGCCATGACAAATATGCAAAATGTTACAATAGTTTGCATGTGAATTCATTATAGCTGTGATAACTGCATTCGGCAAGAGCCTATTTGTAAATGCTCAACAAGTCCCTACTTATTGAAATAAAATTTCTCCACTGCCACAACAGGCAAGCCCGTGTTTGACAGTGAACCCCTAGAGCTCAAACGATTTTTACCCAGCTTTATTCTAATTTCCCGGTTCACAATGTTCTTGGCAGTGGCTCATTTTGTTCTGACCAACTGTGCGAGCGTATTGTTTCTCTGTGGCTCATCTCCGATTGGCTGGCAGCCGTGGGGGACGTTTCATATCTCAGTGAAGGGCAAGGGCAACTGCACGGCCCAGCGTCCTTGTGACTGACTTTGAAATATCAGGTAATATCCTAAGGCAACACCCGTGTTGTTTTCTGCTTTACTCTCGCGTTTATCTCGTACACCAATGTGCTTCCAGTTTCATGTCCCTTTTGCAGAAACTCAGAATTCTCAGTCTTCCCTTTGGTGGCCGAACGTGACTCCTACATCTTTGACTGGATAATCTCCCTTCTGAATTAGCAGCTATGCAGTGGATGCCTGCAGCTCCTGTTCTGAGGGCTATCATCCCCTCTTCAGCCTATTCAAAGACAGAAACATTGCAATCAAGCGAACTTCTTGAATTTTATCTTCATGAGTTTCAGCCAAACACGACACAACGGGAACTAGGGGCCAGATGTAGCAAAGGGTTTTTCCCATTCTGTGTCAATGGGAAAATGTGTTCGTACATATGGCCCTAAGTTCCCCCCTCTCGCTCTTCTCAGAGCACTCTACATTGAATCATTCTATTACTGATCCTACAACTGAGCACCCCTATTTTTCACATTTTCTTTCTAGCAGACTTTATACAGCAAACAACTAATAGACTCATTATCTGTTATAAAATACATGCTCTCATCTGCCTTTATTTATTCTGTCTTTCATTCCCAATACAACTGAACTTATAATGTATTGGTTTTGATGCAAAGACCCCTTTATATTTGGCTTATCACAAAGGGGGTCATTCTGACCTCAGCGGTAAAAGGCTCTTACCGCCGGTCAGAAGACTGCCATTCTACCGCCGCGGCCGCGGAAAGCCGCCACGGTCATTCTGACCAACAACTGCCAAGCCGCCAAAAACCCGACATCCACGGAAGGCCGCCTCATCAGCGGGCAGCGATAAACTGGAGATGACCAAACCTCCACCGCCACGCCAACACAAACACGCCCATGCCATTACGACCCACCAATCCACGCGGCGGTCTTTCAGACACGGTATTCCATTGGTGGTACACACCGCCGCGGTCAAAATACACACCCAGGCTCCAAAACCCAGCCACATTGGACAATTTGAAATACACACCTGATACACATACAAACACCACCCCCACACATCCAAGCAACTATAAAACACACACCCACAAACCCCCACCAGTTGGAAATCGGAGAGAAGGCGAGAGAGAGAGAGAGAGAGAGAGAGAGAGAGAGAGAGAGAGAGAGAGAGAGAGAGAGAGAGAGAGAACATCAATCGAAAACCCCAACACACACAGGAACCCAACATCATCAACCACACCACATCTACGCACACATCACCACACACCACCACTCACATCACCGCAAACACCACCCCACACCTCATCCACACCACCCCATGGCACCCCAAAGACACCCCCGGTTTTCTGACCAAGAACTCCGGGTCATGGTGGAGGAAATCATAAGGGTAGAGCCCCTGCTCTTCGGCACACAGGTGCAACACACCACAATAGCCAGGAAGGCGGAGCTATGGCAGAGGATTGTCGACAGGGTCAACGCTGTGGGACAGCATCCCAGAAACCGGGAAGACATCAGAAAGCGCTGGAACGACCTACGGGGGAAGGTACGGTCGATGGTCTCTAGACACAACATCGCTGTGCAGAGGACTGGCGGCGGACCACCACCCACCCCTCCCGAATTCACAGCATGGGAGCAAGAGGTCTTCAACATCCTGCATCCTGCGGGCCTCGCTGGAGTAGGCGGAGGAATGGACTCTGGTAAGTCTAGTCTCAACTACTCCCCCCCCCAACCACCAGCATGCCAACCCACACCCCCACCCTCACCCCCAAACACCCAGCACACAGCCTCCCTGCCAATGTCTCACCAGCACAACCCACCCAACCCAAAACCAAACCCTGAATGCCAACACAAACCATGGACACCCATCACCTATGCATGACCGCTGCACATACCCATCCCCCCCACAAACCACCCTCACAACTCCTGCCACAAGGGGATGCCAGCACTGGGGGACAAGGGCACACACAAATCGCACACCATGGAACACACAGAAGCAATAACCATACTCTTTCACCCCTGCAGGGCCCGAACGCCAACACACCGGCCAGGAGGGTCCAGATATGTCCATCCCACCCCCAGAACAGGCCCGCAGTGAGGACAGCAGCTCTGTCGACCTGGAACCTGATGACCAGCCCGGACCATCGGGGACCTCTGGACAGTCGGTTCCCCACACACAGACACAGGCCACAGCAGACCTAACCCCCTCTGGGAATATCAGCACCGCTCCCACCCAGCGGGCCCATGCCTCTCTCTCCAGGACAGGTCAATCAGCGGTGTGTCCGCCACTACAGGGCACCCAGGCTGACCCAACACCCCAACAACAACAGGGACCTGGGGGCAGTGGTAGCGGGCACACCGTCCAGGGGACAGAGGCCCGGGGAAACAGGGCAACTGGGAGGGCTGCAGTGCGACAGGGGGGGGAGGACAGGCCCAGGGAACCGACTCTCCAAGAGGCCCTCACCACCATCATGGGAGCATACCACCGCTCCCAGGAGACGATGGCGACGGTAATGGCCAGGTTCCAGGAGATCCAGGCACAGCAGGAGGAACGGTACATGGGGTACAGAGAGGAGCTCAGGAACATCGTCCAGGCCCTGAACCTAAGAGTCACCACATTGAGGGACCATGTGGCACCCCAAAGGGCCCCTGTCACCAGCCCGGACCAGGAACAGCCTACCACCTCCGCCGGCGCTAGTGGACAGGAGGCCCCCACACAACGCCGGGCCACCAGAACCCCACCTCCTGCTGAAGATCAACCACCCCGCAAGAGGAGCCTGAGATCACAAAGGAAGACAGAGTAGGATGCCAAGACCCCCGCCAGCCTAAGATCCCCCCGGATGTCATACCACTGTCCCACATCGTCACCCTGTCCAACCTTGAACTGCCCCTGCTCCATCCTTCCACAGGCATATGGACAATGCACCTGTGCGACCGAGAACTGGACTCTGCCATGGACATCACTCCACCCCCACCCATCACCATTTTACTATCATGGACCTATATGTAGCACTTTAAATAAATCACTTATTGCACATAAAACACTCAGGAGTCTGCTTGTATTCTTAACAAATGTATTATGCATAACGGGTCAAAAATGTGCAGTTACTTTGTGATGACAACATACCAATGTCAAATAGCTTTACTCCATTGCCGAACGAACCAGAAGTCACGCAGTGGGTCATACAGCTCTGAAAAGCCAAGGGAAAGTCACAATTCAGTTGAAAGGAACTGGGGGGAAACACAGAAAGTAGAGATGCAGGAGGCCAGAAGGAAATGTAAAATGACGTGGGGGATTCTTACCTGGGTGCTACTGAAAATACTGTTGTATGACCGTGTCCCTGTTGTCCGTGTCGTCCCCGTCGTCTTCCTCCTCTTCACTCTCCACAGGTTCCACAGCTGCTACGACACCACCATCTGGACCATCCTCCTGCAGAAAAGGCACCTGGCGTCGCAATGCAAGATTGTGAAGCATACAGCAGGCCACGATGATCTGGCACACCTTCTTTGGTGAGTACATGAGGGATCCCCCTGTCATATGCAGGCACCTAAACCTGGCCTTTAGGAGGCCGAAGGTCCTTTCTATGATCCTCCTAGTTCGCCCATGGGCCTCATTGTAGCGTTCCTCTGCCCTGGTCCGGGGATTCCTCACTGGGGTCAGTAGCCACGGCAGGTTGGGGTAACCAGAGTCACCAATTAGCCACACATGCTGTCTCTGTAGCTGTTCCATCACATAGGGGATGCTGCTATTTCGCATAACATACGCGTCATGCACTGACCCAGGGAACTTGGCATTTACATGGGAGATGTACTGGTCAGCCAAACAGACCACCTGGACATTCATAGAATGGTAACTTTTCCTGTTTCTGTACACCTGTTCATCGTCTTTTGGGGGTACTAAGGCCACATGGGTCCCATCAATGGCACCAATGATGTTGGGGATATGTCCAAGGGCATAGAAGTCAGCCTTCACAGTGGCCAAATCACACTCCTCAGGGAAAATTATGTATCTCCGCATGTATTTCATCAGGGCAGACAACACTCTGGCCAAAATTTTTGAAAACATAGGCTGAGACATCCCTGATGACATGGCCACTGTTGTCTGAAAAGACCCACTTGCCAAGAAATGGAGGACTGACAGAACCTGCACCAGAGGGGGAATTCCTGTGGGTTGGCGGATGGGGGACATCAGTGCTGGCTCCAGCTGGGCACACAGTTCATGTATAGTGGCTCGGTCAAGACGGTAACGAAGTATTATATGACGTTGCTCCATTGTCGACAGGTCCACCAGCGGTCGGTACACGGGAGGATTCACCCTTCTCCTCGCAAGTCCCAGCGGACGGTGCCTAGGAAGGACAACATGGAGCACAGAGTCAAACAACCCACAGGTACGTAACTACAGCTCGCACAGTACACGATTGTCAATGCATTGAATGGCTTGTATGAGTGGCAATGCAAGGCCTAGGCCTGTGTGACGCAGTAGTAATTAAGCCCTGTGGTCCCTTGTAATGGCGGCTGCCTGACCTGAGAAGTGTGACAATGGGATGTGAGGTCAATGCGCTGGCGTGAGACACCGTGGCGGTCGAAGACCGCGGCGCAAAGCCGCATTGGTTAACATCGAACCCTATGGGTTTCACGGGCCAATGACTAGCCGCGCCGGCGGTACGCCATTTTCTATCTGATTAATCACTCGAGACCTGATCATCCACAGGAGAGGACCTATACTGCAAGTGCTGCTGTGACCTCGGTCTGGGAGATACAATGGCTGCTGCGACTGGGGAAAGGGCCCCTGCCTTCACGACAGAAGAGTTGGAGAAACTTGTGGATGGGGTCCTGCCCCAGTATGCGCGACTCTACGGTCCTCCAGACCAACAGGTAAGTACACTGTGTGCACGTTGCATGGGCTATGCCTGGGTTGTGTATGGTGGATGTAAGATGGTGGGGTGGGGAGCGAATGAGGAGTGCAAGGCACGACAGATGAGAGCATGTGCCACATGGAAAGGTTGGGGAGGGGGGGCCAATCGCATCCATCATGCGGAAAATTGATGATATTTCATTTTCCACCCTGTACATGTCAAATAGGTCAGCGCCCATCAGAAGATCGACATTTGGCGTGCCATCGCCAAGGAAGTCCGGAACCTGGGGGTCCACAACAGACGGGGCACCCACTGCCGCAAGAGGTGGGAGGACATCCGCCGCGGGACCAGGAAGACCGCCGAGTCACTGCTGGGGATGGCCTCCCAACCTAGGAGGGGTGCCAGTCGTACCCTGACCCCCCTGATGTCCCGGATCCTGGCGGTGGCCTACCCCGATTTGGATGAGCGCGTGACGACACAAGGGGGTGAGTACCAGCACATTCAGCTATCTTTACACGCAGTGGAGGCGTCTGGGTGGGGGAGGAGGGCTGTGGGTGACATTAGGCCAGGGCGCTTTCTGTAGTGTAGTCCCCTCCTTTAGGCATGGCCCTGTGCCCCCGCCCCCAACCTCTGTACGGTGCCAGGTACAGCTAGCCATGGTCCTGCATCACCCATGTGCGCGTTTGTTGTCCCTAGACCTGTTGGGCCAGTCACAAGTACTCAGTAGTGTACCCTGATTGCGCGGCTTAGTGCATGAGGCTCCTGTGTCTGTCCTCTCCGCCAACGGTGTTGACAATGCATGTACTCAACCTTTTATTATGTCTCCCCCCACCCTTTTTCTTTATCTTCTTGTGCATGTGTGCTTCAGCATCATCAGGCGGAGGAGACTTGGCACCGGAGCACGAGGGAGCTGCGACTCACAATGCCCCGGTGGGCCATGGCACAGACACCGAGGCCACCAGTGATACGGAGGGCGAGGGGAGCTTCACAACGGGGAGCCGTGGTGAAACCAGCGACACCGACACGTCCTCGGAAGGGAGCTCCCTAGCGGTGGTGGCAACATCCGTGCCCCCCGCCTCTACAGGTACAGCCGCCACCCAGCGCACCAGCTCCGCCCTCCCAGCAGCCCCTCAGCCTACGCTCCGTGCCCGCTCGCCCAAGAAGGCGGGCATCTCCTTCGCCCCAGGCACCTCAGGCCCTGCCACTGTTACCCCTGCTGCCCTCAGTGAGGAGGTCATTGACCTCCTGAGGACCATCATTGTTGGGCAGACTACCCTTTTGAATGCCATCCAGGGGGTAGAGAGGGAGGTGCATCGTAGCAATGCATACCTGGAGGGCATTCATTCGGGTCAGTCTGCCCATCAACGATCGTTCAATTCTCTGGCCTCAGCACTGACGGCAGCCATTATCCCTGTTTCCAGCCTCCCTCTTCTAACTGCCTCCACCCTGTCTCTGTCTCCTGTTCCTCTGCCTATCCCATCCACACCATCAGACCAGCCTGCACACACCTCAACACCCAAGTGCAGCTCTTCCAGACATAAGCACCACAGATCACACAAACATTCACCCAAGCAACACCCAGATGCAGACATGCCAACAGCCACTACTACCTCTGTGTCCCCCACCTCCTCGTCTCCCTCCTCCCTCCCTGTGACGTCGCCACTCACACCTGCATGCACACCACCAACAGCCAGTACACCCATCACCAGCACACCCTCCATTACAGTCCGCACACGTGCAGTCACCACCCCCTCTGCCGTTTACACGTCCCCTGTGTCCTCTCCCACTGTGTCTGTCACCCCCTCTTCCAAGACACACAAACGCAGGCAGCCACCCACCCAACAGCCAAGCACCTCACGACAGCCTCCAGTCCATGCACCTTCACCCAAGGACAGCACACCTGACTCTCCTACAACCACCTCCTCTTCCTCCACTCCCATAACCACTGCACCTACCTTTTACCTTGGTCCTAAAAAGTGTTACCTCTCCAATCTTGACCTCTTTCCCTCACCTGACCCACCCCCTCCATCTGCTAAGAGTCCCAAGAGCACCTCAGCCACCACCAGCCCGGGTTCACGTGTCAGCGTAGTCCATGGTTTTTGGAGTCCCCCCTTTGCCAGCAGTGAGACATCGGTCAGCAGCAAGGGGACAGCCAGCCCCCCCCCCCTGGAAAGAGGACCCGGAAAGTGAGGGGCCGCCGCGGGAGGAGTGCCACGGCTGCCCCCAAGGACCAAAGTTCAGACACTTCACCTGCCACAACATCCAGGGGAGGCAAGGCCCAGAGAGCCACAGCGAAGGAGGGCAAGGGCAGCAGGGCGGAGAAGTCAGGCAGCAGGAGCGCGGACCAGGAGGGCCCCACAAGCCCCATCCCGGGTGTGAGGGAGGACACCCAAGGGCTCAGGACACCGTCACCGAAGGGTCCAGCAACTGCACGGTCGGAGGGCGACTGAGCAGGGAGTCCTGCCCAGGTCAGACTCCCTGGAATTACAGGACAAACACCGCTGAAGAGGGCCCCGCCGTGCAGGAAGGCACCGCTGAAGAGGGCCCCGCCGTGCAGGAAGGCACCGCTGAAGAGGGCCCCGCCGTGCAGGAAGGCACCGCTGAAGAGGGCCCCGCCGTCCAGAAAGGCACCGCTGAAGAGGGCCCCGCCGTGCAGGAAGGCACCGCTGAAGAGGGCCCCGCCGTCCAGAAAGGCACCGCTGAAGAGGGCCCCGCCGTCTCAAGCACCGCTCCGCTGGGCCCTTCCTGTCAAGCACCGCTCCGCTGGGCCCCGCCGTCTCAAGCACCGCTCCGCTGGGCCCTTCATCTCAAGCACCGCTCCGCTGGGCCCCGCCGTCTCAAGCACCGCTCCGCTGGGCCCTTCATCTCAAGCACCGCTCCGCTGGGCCCCGCCGTCTCAAGCACCGCTCCGCTGGGCCCTTCCTGCCAAGCACCGCTCCGCTGGGCCCCGCCGTCTCAAGCACCGCTCTGCTGGGCCCTTCCTGTCAAGCACCGCTCCGCTGGGCCCCGCCGTCTCAAGCACCGCTCCGCTGGGCCCTTCATCTCAAGCACCGCTCCGCTGGGCCCTTCCTGTCAAGCACCGCTCCGCTGGGCCCCGCCGTCTCAAGCACCGCTCCGCTGGGCCCTTCATCTCAAGCACCGCTCCGCTGGGCCCTTCCTGTCAAGCACTGCTCCGCTGGGCCCTTCCTGTGAAGCACCGCACCGCTGGGCCCTTCATCTCAAGCACCGCTCCGCTGGACCCCGCCGTCTCAAGCACCGCTCCGCTGGGCCCTTCATCTCAAGCACCGCTCCGCTGGGCCCTTCCTGTCAAGCACCGCTCCGCTGGGCCCTTCTTGTCAAGTACCGCACCGCTGGGCCCTTCATCTCAAGCACCGCTCCGCTGTGCCCGCCGTCTCAAGCACCGCTCCGCTGGGCCCTTCATCTCAAGCACCGCTCCGCTGGGCCCCGCCGTCTCAAGCACCGCTCCGCTGGGCCCTTCATCTCAAGCACCGCTCCACTGGGCCCTTCCTGTCAAGCACCGCTCCGCTGGGCCCCGCCGTCTCAAGCACCGCTCCGCTGGGCCCTTCATCTCAAGCACCGCTCCGCTGGGCCCTTCCTGTCAAGCACCGCTCCGCTGGGCCCTTCCTGTCAAGCACCGCACCGCTGAGCCCTTCATCTCAAGCACCGCTCCGCTGGGCCCCGCCGTCTCAAGCACCGCTCCGCTGGGCCCTTCATCTCAAGCACCGCTCCGCTGGGCCCCGCCGTCTCAAGCACCGCTCCGCTGGGCCCTTCATCTCAAGCACCACTCCGCTAGGCCCTTCCTGTCAAGCACCGCTCCGCTGGGCCCCGCCGTCTCAAGCACCGCTCCGCTGGGCCCTTCCTGTCAAGCACCGCTCCGCTGGGCCCCGCCGTCTCAAGCACCGCTCCGCTGGGCCCTTCCTGTCAAGCACCGCTCCGCTGGGCCCCGCCGTCTCAAGCACCGCTCCGCTGGGCCCTTCATCTCAAGCACCGCTCCGCTGGGCCCCGCCGTCTCAAGCACCGCTCCGCTGGGCCCTTCATCTCAAGCACCGCTCCGCTGGGCCCCGTCGTCTCAAGCACCGCTCCGCTGGGCCCTTCCTGTCAAGCACCGCTCCGCTGGGCCCCGCCGTCTCAAGCACCGCTCCGCTGGGCCCTTCATCTCAAGCACTGCTCCGCTGGGCCCCGCCGTCTCAAGCACCGCTCCGCTGGGCCCTTCCTGTCAAGCACCGCTCCGCTGGGCCCCGCCGTCTCAAGCACCGCTCCGCTGGGCCCTTCATCTCAAGCACCGCTCCGCTGGGCCCCGCCGTCTCAAGCACCGCTCCGCTGGGCCCTTCATCTCAAACACTGCTCCGCTGGGCCCTTCCTGTCAAGCACCGCTCCGCTGGGCCCCGCCGTCTCAAGCACCGCTCCGCTGGGCCCTTCCTGTCAAGCACCGTTTCGCTGGGCCCCGCCGTCTCAAGCACCGCTCCGCTGGGCCCTTCATCTCAAGCACCGCTCCGCTGGGCCCTTCATCTCAAGCACCGCTCCGCTGGGCCCTTCCTGTCAAGCACCGCTCCGCTGGGCCCCGCCGTCTCAAGCACCGCTCCGCTGGGCCGTTCCTGTCAAGCACCGCTCCGCTGGGCCCCGCCGTCTCAAGCACCGCTCCGCTGGGCCCTTCATCTCAAGCATCGATCCGCTGGGCCCCGCCGTCTCATGCACCGCTGGGCCAATGACTGTGCCGGTTCTGTGTCGTGCTCATGTTCACGCTGCACTCGGCCCACCCTGCCTCCTCCATTGCCTGTGGAGACTGTTATCCACTTGATGGACTGTGACTTTGCACTCCCCAGGATATGACAGTGGGCAAGCCACCCACTGTAGAGACTTGAGAGACTGTGGCTTTGCACTAGCCAGGATTGGACGGTGGGCATGGTGGCCCCTTCTTGGATGTGGCGTCGTGGACTCATGTGGCTGTGCTGCCCCCCCTTCCCTTCCCCCTGAGGTGCCTGTAGTTTTGTCATGTGATGCCCCTGCAGTGTTCTCTCCAACGGACTCAGGTCTCCTTTGTGGGCTTTTGCCCCTGTGTCGATACACTTCGGCCCACTGCTATTTCTGTGACTGTGCGGGACTTTCTGCCTCTATTTCTCGGTCACGCAATGTTTACATTAGATAATATTTCCTTCATTTTCCTATTTTGCCATGTCTTCAATGAACCTATTTTGTACATAAATGTTGTTTCTCACTTGAATCATATCTTTTCGTTATTCCGGGGGGTTTGGGTGGGGTAACTTTGACTTGGTGCTCTGCATTGGTGTGTAGATAGTTGGGGGGTGGGTGTGATGCGTATGTGTGTGCCCGTAACCCTTCCTCCTCCCCCCCTCCCCTGTGTCGTAGGTGCGGTACTCACCGTTGTCGTCTGCGCCGGAGTTCGTACTCGTTGGTAGATGAGAGCGGGTAGGATGTGTAATTCGGGCACCATGCTGTCCTCCGTCCTCGTGGAGTGTATAGAGGTGAGCGTTTTCCCGTTCGTAGTCTGTTTCCGCCGTGTTTTTATCGGCGGGGCTCCCGCCCCGGATGAGGTGGCGGATTGGTGAGTTGTGATAGGGTGGGCGGTACTTTGTCTGCCGCCTGCCTGTTGGCGGTGACCGCCGCGCTGTTTGTCTGTCCCGCCGTGGCGGTCGGAGTGTTAAAGTGGCGGGCTGTGTTGGCGGTTCCCGCCAGGGTCAGAATTCCATTTTTTGTACCGCCAGCCTGTTGGCGGATTGGCTGACGCTTTATCACCGACCGCCAGGGTCAGAATGACCCCCAAAATGTTTTGGCATAATTTTAATGTCATTATTTTCTTTCCTTAGTAGACAGGGACCTTTTTGGGATTCTTAGCGATTCCTGGATTATTTTCAGCCTATTTGAAAAAGCCAACCCAAGTGTACCCTAAAAGCACAAGTCCTAATGATCTTTCTACTATAATCCTCATTCCTGACATTATGCACCAGGTGGCCACCATCCAAGTGGTGTACAATGTCATGTGTGTTGTTAAATGAAATGAAATTAAATTCATTTACATTAAAATAAATTATAGCCTGTTTCTTACATGAATGTTCAATAAAGAAGTTTTACGTAGCTTCGATTTATGGGTGGCACACATCAACAACAGCAAAAAAGACCATCATCACATATCTGTGAGGAGACTTTTTTGTCTGATTGACTCTACCCAGGACAATTCCTTTGAGTAAGTCACAAACGCTCTCCACTTCCTCTAACAACTACATTTTATACTCTAATGACCACTTTGGGATATAGCCTTCTCCCTGTCTCCTTGGTTAAAGTTTAGCAACATGTTCTTGTCACATCCTCAGTCTTCTTACATAAATGCCAGCCCTGCTAATATGTTACTTAGAGTGTAAACAACATGTCAACATGTTCTTGTCATATGCAGACCACTTCCCTACTTGTACACAATTCTCACCTATTTGCTCAAACACACTAATCAGTAGAGTATATTTGCTCAGCTTGGCTTTGCCTCAATATCATTGGTTGTTCATAAATGTAATTAATTCACTATATACCTGGCATGATATCAAAACTGGCTTCTCTTACTACAGCTATTGTTACACATAATGATAAACATATTCCAACAATTATAGAACATCATGTGAGTACTTTTTATCCCCAGTGCTTTATCCAGTCTAATATTCCCAATTTGGAATCTCATCTAAGATGTGATTGGACTTGTATTTTTCTCTAATTATCCTCTCTACCCTAATGATGATCTTTGACATACACATAACATTCTTCCAATTCAAATGCAAAAACGTTGCCTTTTGTGACAATTCTATAATCTAGCACTAAACAATTTTACAATTTTGTAAGGCTCTGATACAAATTTGGATTTGCCCTGTGTTAATTTCGCTTAAGCCTCTGAAGTGTTAGTTAAAGCTGCATCTAAAAACATAGATAACTGTTCTATACCTTGTTAAGGCCTACATACTCTAAAGGAAGTATCAGTAGTACCAGATATGTTTTCCCTGTCCAGACACAACCCCCCACACATTATGTCTTTCCCTCCAAAAATCCCACTGCCAAAAAGACAAGTTTATCTCCACTTTAGGGGTAACCCTCTATGTGCTTGGTTGCCACACAAAGAAGGTATTCCCCTAGACAATAACCATCCTGGTTTCACTAATCAGTGAAGTTGATTATGAATAGCGAAATGAAAGCTAGCACTAAATATACCTTCATCTTCCTCTTTTGTTTTTCATCCATAGATGGCTGTCCAATATATTAATCCTAGTACTTGAATGCAAATTATTCCTATTGGTCTTTCTATTGGTTGTGGATACTTTAAAGTCAGTACCATCCCTCTAAACCCCCTCTCCCGCCAGCATCAATTTCTTTACGTCATTTTTCAATAGCCCATTCCTTTGTTCCAGAAGACCTGTTGCCTGTGGGTGATAAAGAATGTGTAACGTCGTTGTTACTCCTGTTTCTTCTACTCTACTCGAGAGTGAAATGGGTGCCATTGCTACACTGGATTTGTTCAGGTACACCGTATGCATTCACAAAATATTGCAACACCTTCATGGTGGCAGCCTATTTGCTTGTTGAGATGCAATAGCCGAACATTTCCAGTACATAGCAACTGCCACCACACAGTACTGCAATCACCCTGAGTGCTGGATAACTGTATGAAGTCAATATTCCGGATCTATTCAATGTGTTCTCACCTCCGAAGCTGACCAACATTTCTCAATTGGCAAGTTTTGAATCTAAAAACATTGGTCACATCCATGTTTTGCAGTCTCTGCCATCAGATGGGTGATAAAAGTAGCATCAAACAATTACTCTTAAGGGACAGGCCATTGGGAACAATAATTTACTAATTATTATTGGACAGAAGTCGCTTCTTTCTTAGCCATTAGTTGTTGTTGTCGCATTAAATTAAATGGAGAAAATATTTCCCTTGCGCTGACGTGTTTGAAGTGTCAAACTCAACTGCAAATGGACCTTAGTTGACTCTGCCCTTGGTGTAAGGAAGACATATCTGTTTGTATGATGTCTATAGCAGAAGAGACAATGTTATTTAATGTTTATATCCAGTCAGACAGGGTATTAATCCCATTATCTACAACAGCTAATGCTTTCTGTAAGTTTTCTTGATCAATTTGCCATAACCGGGCAGCAGCTTCCTGTTGGGAAAGCTTCCAAATTTCATTATATACGTCTTATAAGAAGCGCTTTCTGCGTTGTTTTCTGGGGCCCAACTGGAAGTCCTGTAAGTTGGTGTTCTTAGATAGGAGACTGAGGTGTTCTCTAACGCATCTAGTGAGGAAGACTTTAACCATTCCTGGCATAGTTTCCCTACACTGTATGTTGTTACTATACCCGCATGTTCGGACAATATGCTATTTCTAAAACCCCCGTGGAGTTTATAAAATGTTTATGACACCCATTGGTATCTATTGGCCACAATACCCACCCGCCAGGACGTGAGAGTGAACCATTAAACGTGCCATTCTGGACCCATTCATCGAGCTGATCTTCAGTTGCATTTAGATATTTTTGCCATTTATAAAATTTTGCAGGTGCAGGAATATTGGCCGTGTTCAATTCCTTAATCTTTGCTAAGCCTAAACAACTTGTATGTTGTACAGTTTCATTTAAAAATATCATTTGAACAGGTATCAGGCATGCTCTAAACATAGCTTCCTTCCCCTGTATTTGCCAATGTCTAGTTCCCCACACACTTTTTAAGTCAATCGACTTCAGCCAGTATTCATAGCCTTCTATAGTTAACCAGGAAACAAAGGAATCCGAATAAGTACATTTTGTATTTGTGAGTAATATGCGTACATTTGCTGTCAGTGGCAATTTAAAATAATATGACTCAGCATTTTTAACATCGTGCCCCGAAAAATAGGCAAACTTTTCAGAATATGTTTTAGAGCTCCCTTGCGGTGGAGTTGGACAATGTTCCCATTGTGTGTAATTAAAAACAGTCTTTGGGGTACTTCCTCTGTGGATGAAATGGTGCCCATAATAATTGTAGCAAAACATATCACCATAATTCTCTTTAGATTAATAAACATCTTCGTTTTCAAGGACAGTAAAATACTGCAATTCAGTCAACATAGAATCAACTGTTTTCACATCCCAATCATCAGAAACAACTCCGGGTATTATTATATCATTCATTGAAAGTTTAAACACATATGGTATTTGAATGACCTCTGTGGAGCCATACATATCAAATGTTACTTTATCCCAAACAATCCCGTCAGGAATTGGTATAACGGAAATGTTCACAAAAGACAAGTTTCTGCAGACCTTGTGCGAAGAAAAATGCAGTTTTAGGACCTCATCCACCAGTTCAACAGTTGATTTTTCAGGAAGAAAATGACCATGTATTAACAAAAAGAATGTTATGACAAACCCAATCCAACGTAGGAAAGCCAATAAAGTCAAGGAAAGCCACAGATAGGAAGAATAAAATAAGTTGCTTAAAGCCAGTTTATCAGTTTACGTGTTTTTGACAGTTCAGGTGTCGAAGAGGCGAATGAGTCCGAAACGTTGTTGTTAATATCGGCAAAGTATTCATAAGAAGTTAATGCAAAACCTGGAGCCATATCTTTAGGTGGAGTGGGTATTTCCCGCGGTGGCTCAGAATAAATGGCGCCATCCGTCTGTGTTGAAGTTGTGTCAAATTGATCAGTAATTTATGTGTTATTTGCAGTTAGTGAACTAATACAAGATCATTTTCCACCCTCCACAAGCTCGGAGAGGTGTCAATGTTGCTGCTTACAACTTGTAGAAGAACTTCTTGACCAGTGGTGAGAGGGATTAGGGGACTACTGGCTGTTCCTTTTGGTCGGCTGAACAGGATCGGCCACATGGTGTAGTTTGACATTGTCGATAGAGACAAAGTGATTTTCTTTGGCACCTGCCAATGGTGGTAGAATGACAGTTCTGGTACCGTGTATTCCCAAAACTGGGACTGGTGCACGATCAGAAGGGCCAAATTCCTTTTTCACAGCAACCTTTTCACGTACTATATCCCCGACTTTAGGAATCCAGCCTGTAGGCATTACAGGTACATCCTTAATTCCTGTGGAGGCAGCACTGGCAGAAGCATTGTCATCCTGGAACTGTTGCAAATCCTGTAAGACAGTGGTACTTTCATTTATGTTAAAGGGTGTTTCTGCCGCCTCCACGCCAGGACCATCAAGATCTGGAACATAAATTTGAGTTCCAAACAGGCACTCATATGAAGTACAACCCCCTCAGGGACTTTCTAGGCACATTGCTAAGTGCTCACTGTACTCCATACAGGTGGTTAAGCCAACTACAACCCGTTCCTAAGACTCTGGCTCCACAACACTATTTTCCTCAGGATGAAATGGAGACAAGTACTGGAGTTGGTCCCCCAATGAAGCCATGGCGTCCCTGAATGCCTTTGAGGCGCAAGCAGGGTCCTGGTCTGAATGGGAAGCCGCAACTGCATATTTACCAATAAAGACTCGCAAAACTTTAATAACAGTCCGAGCGTCAGCCGAGCATTGTGGCCACACCCATAGAAATCTGGAGCAGGAGTCAACAACGACTAAGATGTATTTGTATGCACTGTCAGGTATCAGAAGACCACAATGGTTCAAGTACACACACTGTAATGGTCGTTGGATATTAGGAGGGCTGCGTGAAGCAGGCGTTTGGCAGTGGAAACTTAAATTTGTTGGCAGATGTCACAACAAATGACATACTGCTTTGCCTCTTTGTATATGCCTGGCCACCAAAAACGGGCTTGGAGCAATGATATTGTAGCTGCCACACCAGCATGGGCAGATGCTGCCCCCTGATGCACTGCTTTAATCAACTCTGGTCTTATATCTTTGTTGGGAATTTCTCGAACCCCTATGGGGAAATGCTTTTGGATAGGATGTACCATCAGCAGTAGCTTTCACGGCGGCCCATATGACCTTTTCCGGTTTTGCACGTTAGCGAGTTACTGCAGCAACAGTGGCTGTAGCGACTGCTGATTTTGTGGCTTCATCAACCAGTGTATTCCCAGCAACATATATTCCGACGCGCTGGTGTCTAAGTGTATGCACAACATGGACATTTGGTAGCATTTCCTTAAGATCCGCTACTTTCCACCACAGCAGTCTGTGTTTAATGGTGTTACCTTTAGAATCTCTGAACTCATTCTGGCACCAGTAATGCAGGAGCTCATTGAAGGACTGGACACAATAGTACGATTTACAAACAATCAGTGTTAACTGTGCAGGATCCGTATGTTCCAGTGCCATCACCAGAGCCTTTAGCTCTGCTAACTGTGCTGTTCAGTCCCCTAGGGTTTGCGTGAATGTATGTTGGGGGACAAAGGTAGTCATTCTGACCGTGGCGGTCGGCGGTCGCCGCCCGCCAAGCGGTTCCCGCCGAAAGACCGCACCGCGGTCAAAAGACCGCGGCGGTCATTCCGGCTTTCCCGCTGGGCCGGCGGGCGACCGCCAGAAGACCGCCGGCCGGCCCAGCGGGACAGCCCCTTCAACAATGAAGCCGGCTCGGAATGGAGCCGCCGGAGTTGAAGGGGTGCGACGGGTGCAGTGGCACCCGTCGCGATTTTCACTGTCTGCTAAGCAGACAGTGAAAATCTTTGTGGGGCCTGTTAGGGGGCCCCTGTACTGCCCATGCCAGTGGCATGGGCAGTGCAGGGGCCCCCAGGGGCCCCACGGCACCCGTTCCCGCCATCCTGGTTCCGGCGGTGGACACCGCCAGAAACAGGCTGGCGGTAAGGGGGTCGGAATCCCCATGGCGGTGCTGCAAGCAGCGCCGCCAAGGCGGGTTCCCTGGGCCAGCGGGAAACCGGCGGGAAACCGGCGGGAAACCGCCGGCTCCCCTTTTCCGACCGCGGCTTTACCGCCGCAGGCAGAATCGCCCAGGAAGCACCGCCAGCCTGTTGGCGGTGCTTCCGCCGCACTCCGCCATGGCGGTCATGCACCGCCAAGGTCAGAATGACCCCCAAAATGTATTATCCTCCATGTACCCACTTATGACTACGCAAGCAGCGGAGTATTGATGCTTTGTGTCAATTGCAGGTTGTGCAGACCCATCGGTGTACATGACTCTTTAAATACTGATCAATAGGAAGTGTGTTTGCAGGAACTGGGTATTCTAGTTCATATTGCAAAAATTCTTGAGTTTGTAATTTTGGGTCAAAAATATAGTCTACATCAGTGGCTGTCAAAGAAGTGGCCCATTGTATCCAAAGTGGATGTGATGCTTTAGCATTTGGAACACTGGCTTTGGTGACAGCCTCAAGGGCTGGGATTGGGGAGACGACGATAATGCGTTTGCCCTGAGCTAGAGGTCTTTCTTTAATGACAGCCATCTGTACAGCAGTGAGAATTTTCTCAGTGGGAGCAAAGCGTTGTTCTGCTGCTGAGTATAAGGGGGTTATTCTAACTTTGGAGGAGGTGTTAATCCGTCCCAAAAGTGACGGAAAAGTGACGGATTTACCACCAGCCGTATTACGAGTCCATTATATCCTATGGATCTCGTAATACGGCTGGTGGTATATCCGTCACTTTACCGTCACTTTTGGGACGGATTACCACTCCTCCAAAGTTAGAATAACCCCCTAAGAGTGATTTGTATGGAATCGGGACAGTCTCACCCTCTTTAAAGGTTACATGGGTGAAACCAGTGGCACCAGCAATTACCCTGATGACCAAGTGTGTTTTGTTGTCCCTTGTTTGTAAATGTTGTGCTGCAAGCATCTGTCTGCAGGTCTCTGAGAATGCGTGTATGTTCGACTGTCCAAAATTTACTTGAAAAATCAGGACGTATTAAGTCGTATATAGGTTTTATGCATGTTGCATAATCAGGAATGTAAGTTCTGCCAAAATTTAGGAAACCCAATAGAGATTGGAGTTTTTAATTGTGTTTGGAGGTTGTAATTGTGCGCATTTTTCTAAAAATTGTGGCTCTAGGCTCTTTCCTTCACTCAATAGCTCATATCCCAGAAACAGGACGCTTAGGATGGCTATTTTTGTTTTTTCAAGTTGAATTGGTAGCCAAATTCAGCAAATCCCACAACAATGTGGGCCACCCGTCCTAAATGTTGCAGCAATTCATCGTCCATGAGGTAGACATCATCTACATAGGACAATGCTTCAGGGTCAATGTCATGCAAAATTGCAGTGACACGAGCTGCAGAATGTCCTGGACTGTTCTTGTAACCCTGGGGTAAACAACATAATTTTTTTCTGGGAGCCTAGTGTGCTGAAACTTGTTAAGTCTCAAACTCTCAAGCGCTATATTCTGGCAGAAGAAACCATTGGAAATGTCCAGTGTTGTTTTGTATTTTTTGCGCACTATTTTGTTCATTAGTGCTGTGCTATGTGAATTTTGTATCACATATGTGGGTGTATGACTGTGTAAATGTCTGTAGTCTAAGACTATTCGGTATGAATGGTCCGGTTTAGCTACTGGGAATAACGGATTATTCATTGGGGAGACGCAGGCTTCAATTGCGCCCTGGTACTCTAATTGTGTGAGAATTCCTCTCACAGGCGCTTTAGCATCATGTTTTATTGGAAACTGGGGTTGAGGATGTGGTTCATTTTTAAAAGGAATTGTGTGGTGGGGGAATCTTTGTCCCATCCTACATGATTGTGATATAACGCGGGTGCCTGCGCCATTGCCCAATCGATGGCGTAGGATTCTGCGAGCTCTTCGGGAACAAGTGTCAAGAAAGAAGGTTTGATAACATCTTCCACATATGGGCAGGTACGGACAAATTCAGGTGGCCAGTCTTGTTCGGCCAACAAGATATCATATATGTTTACTACGCGATCCCAAAAGATTGCGTCTATTTTGCGTTCAATGTCTCCTTCTAACTGTAGTGTTACTTTGTACAACCTATGAGGCGTGGAGACTTGCATGTCCGCAGTTTCTACTTGTAGAAAGTCATTAGTTGCTTTCACCTCCAGATGCTCTAGAAGTTTCCGGCGAACTATTGTGATCTCTGCCACGCTGTCTAGCAGCACTAGTGCACACGTCCTGTTCTTCAAAAGGACCGTCTTCTTGAGTGGCATGTCGAACTGCAAGTGCTGCCATTTTTTCTTTTTAAATTGAGGTTCTTGTTGGGGAGGTTTCTCTCCCTTTTTAACAGAAACCTCTGTTGAGCGTTGTGATTCCTGTCTCGGTTTCAGGTACTCTGTTCTTCGCTCTGACCGCCCACCTTTCTCACTGCATTTCTCCGATGAGTCCTGAAAGGAACGAGATTGGTGTGTATCAGTATATTGATATCTGTAAGGTGTTTTTATATTATCTCTATTTCTGAGATTATATCTATTCTGTGGGGTCTCCGTGAGCGGAGATTCTCCCCTTTCTTTTTTAGGAGTTTGTTGATTTTTATCCCAGCGTTTCTTATTACCATCAGGAGCTTGCTTGGAATTTCTTTTATTAGATTTACCCTGAAATTGTGGTTTTGTTGGTCTGGCCCCCAGACTATCTCTACCAATACTAGACTATGGGCCTGATTACAACTTTGGAGGAAGGTGTTAATCCGTCCCAAAAGTGACGGATATACCACCAGCCGTATTAAGAGTCCATTATATCCTATGGAACTCGTAATACGGCTGGTGGTATATCCGTCACATTTGGGACGGATTAACACCTCCTCCAAAATTGTAATCAGGCCCTATGTCTCTGCGATAATCTTTGGCAACTCACGTTCTTGATCGTGTTGAGGAACATCCTGGAGCTGCATGCGCACCGCTAATGTGACCGCTTCCCCTTTATGGTTACTTAAAATAATTGAGGATACTGTGGCAAAGTTGCCCATTAATTGCATCCCCAAGTCTAGGGCCAGGGCAGCCCTGTATTCATCTTGAATTTGTTTCAACTCTTTCGGTAAGTTGGCAAGTGTCGGTGTACTGTGTGAGGTAGTATAGAGCGCGGCAAATACCGTGCCCCATGTATTACAGTTATCTGCTGTGGGAACCATCCCAAATGGCAAGCACATTGTTAGTATTCTATGTTTATCCTGAGGTCCCATATGGGGAAAAACTGCTTCCAGTGCATTTATTTTTTGAGCTAACCAAAACTGAATTTCTTCCCATTTGGCGGGTACCTTACCCATGATCGAATGTACAGTTGCAGGATTAATGCCTGGTGTTACTGCATGTGGTTGTGCTGGAGCAGCACGTGCTGGGTTTGTATTTAATTTTTGCATTACAAACTGAACTAAACATCTTTATATTGCCGTCAGCTCAGCATATAACCAACAGACTTCAGCTACTGCTTAATTTGCTACTGCAGGGTGAAGTATATAAGTGGCCAATAAAGGCCAGGTAGGACCATCATTACTTATAGGACCTACCCTAACAGGTAAAATCATATGGGGTAGGGTGCCATCAAGCCAATTATTATGTTCTTGATATGATAAAGGTATTTCTAAATATGCGTAGGCTCTGTATTGTCCAGGTACGTTTGCAGGTGTATAATGATGAAATGTATTTGTGTTCCCATCAACTGCTGGAAAAGTGACCCAAGAATAAAATAGTTCTGTTCTATATGCTGCATCTACATCAACCACAAATGTGACTGGACCCATCTGGGCCGTTAGGCCACTTGCCAATAAATGTGCAGTAAGGGGTGGTCTCATATTGACTGCAATTGCTACCTGTTGCGGATTCACTGTAATGAATGGTAAATTTTGTTCAGAGATAAGCACACCAAATGGGGATTTTCATTTTACAGTTCAAGCTTGAACAACCTCCAACATCAGATACGGTGCCCAACTTAGCTGAGGAGGAAATCCTCAATACCACGGACGTCTCCTTATATAGTACTGAGGTGTCTTTGTATATAGTGAGACAGAGATACTCAGGAGGACCCGAAAATTAGAGCCCGACCAAACATTGGGCGCCATGTCGTTTAGGCTCTCATTATTCGAATGAGACTACTGGATAATCACCTGTGGTGTGGGAGACTGAGTTTGACCCACTACAGGTGACACCTGTCGCTATAATCTGGGGTTTGCTCTGGCTAACTAGCAGTGCCTCATCTCTACCCAAGGGCAGGGATGATTGGGCAGCCAAGTGCATGACATAATTGATTTCTCAGGGAAACCGTGGTCACTCACGTCTCATCCGTTTCTCTCAATTACATTAGTCTCACATACACAATGACAAACAGAGGCAGTATATGTTTCAATAATGTTTTAATGAAGCGACTGCATCTTAGATAGCAAAGCATGGGCTACAATAATCAGGACAATACAGCATGACAAGATTAAAGTGGTGCAATGAGAGAAAAGCATAGAAATAACGCTACCATATTGTCACTAAAGTCAATAGACTAATTCCTACCTAAGCTATAATAGAGCACGGCATGTTAAGCTCTAATTCTGCCCTTCAGGTTCCCCTGGGAAGACATCATCCCCCATACCTGAGCAAAGGCCTGAAGTCTGCATAAGCAGCTGTAGCGAAGCATTCAGCAATCAGCGTACAGTCGTGGTTCTCCGGCTGGAATCTTCCTTTAACGTGTTAGGGACAGGGAAGTGTTTTTATAATAAAACAACTGATGTTCTGAGAAAATGTCCCTACGTAAGGATGTGTGTTTTTCTATGAATGTCAGAGACAAAACTTGTACCACGTTCATCGGCAACCTATCTTACTACAGCCTTGAAAGCAGTACAGAGTGAGCAAGAATGTCTTGTTTGAGAACGCAGTGCTGGCCTAGGCAAAAACAGCTAGATAGAGTGAAATAAAACAAGAACGCAAAAGTGGCTATTGTAAGAATAATAAAATGAAGCTGAATAAAATATATCTAGGTTAAAGTGCACAGCGGCATGCCTAGTATGCTAAAATAACATGCATGGAGCTATAACTAAAATGGCTACACAACAATAGGAGGTACAATTCCATGTGTCCTACAGATGAGACCTGCTTGTTCTCACCATACAAATGTCCTGGTCTCCCTATGCATGGATGGAAGAAATAACACAACGTATTTGGCATGAGTATCCCATACAGAAATATTCATCATATTAGAGAATAAATGGCAAAGAGGGAGATTAGGGTATCTGGGTACAATGAATCCACTTAGTGGTAATTTCAAGAGTCATCACCTGGAACAAACCGGTGGCTCGTACCTAACCAGTAGCAGTGGGGTCTCCCACTTGGGTGTGGTCTCAGTTACTGAGTATTGCAACTGTTTTGTTGGCCCTGTCCGGCTCAAGTAAGCGTCTGATGAAGAAATGTGAGCACGCCAAACTCACTTTTGTGGGTTAGCCTCCTAACTCCCAGAAGTGACAGGTATGGGGCTCCATCTGCGTGGCTGAGAATACTAGAACACACATCTAAAAGAGTACCTCATATGTTATCAGTGCCACATTGAAATTGTGATGTCTAAAATTACATTTATACAAATACAGGTGTGTGATATTTTATATCATTAATCTGGAGACAGGAATATCCAGGTATATATAACTAAGCTGGTCCTTAGTAGGTCAGGGCTATGAAGAACGCAGGGCTGCTAAGTTAAGGGTACCGATTTTGTGTCTAACACATATACTCAAGTGCAGATGCAAGCCAACTATGCTCCAGGCAAAACAAGTGATATCCCAACTTTTCTGTTAAAAGGTTGTTTCAATATAAGTAAACACAGAGGCTGTGCTCCGCACTACCCAATGTTCAAAGTCATATTAATTATCAGAAGCCTTCGACATATATTATAAATATTGTAAACAATATTGCTTCTTTTTAAGAACAAATTACACAAAGAACCACCACCATTGCAATAATATGTAAAGATAATAGGTTTCCAGATGTATCCACTATAATTCAGACTATTTTACACATTTATAAGTTCTCACACTTCATCATGCTCATTTAATCCTTGCGTGTCTGTATGGAATTTTGGTATTAGCCGAGCTTCTGTTCTTAATAGACATCTTTCCATCCTTGCTGTTTTGACTGTCTTTGGTACCACGTATACAGTTGACCATTCTCTGTCATTTTCTTTCTGTTCTGCTTCTTCAAAATGCTGCACCAAGGGAGCCCCTTGTGCCTAACATCTTATTTGAGACCTGTGTTGCAGAAACCTACTTTTAATCAGCTGAGTTGTATACTTTATTACACTGGCACTTAATGTAATACACACCATTCTTTGTCTTGCAGTTAGAAAATACATTTAGGTGCCATGTGTGTCTATTGATCATCACCTCTTTGCTATTTTTGTGACATTGCAGGCTGTGCAATTAGTGCATTTATAATGGCCACTTATTGGAGGTAGTCCTAGCATTTGTGGTAGGGATGTGCCCTCACTTTTGCAAGCTGCTTTTACCAGATGCTGTTGAAGATTTATGTCCTGATTAAATGCAAACAGCAGTTTAGGGATCTTGAAGTTGCTGATTAGTTTAAGATTTGAATTAATAATTCTCTTAATTGTATTGGCTGTCGGGAAAGAAAGTCAGTACACATATCAGAGATGTATCTTGACATCTTTCCTTTGGGGATAGCAAACACTCTCTGAGAGTGAACCATGCTCTCTTCAAGTCATTCCTGACCAATTTTTTGGGATAGCCTCTCTGTTTCAGTTTCATACACAGATCACCATTCAGAAGGTAGTCCTCTTTTCATGAGCAATATCTATGAATCCTTAAGAATTACCTGTAAGGTAAATTTTCTTTACGGGCTCTCGAATGACTAGTTACAAAATGGAGCAGGGTATTCCTGTCTGTTAGTTTCAGTATAGGTTCACAATAAGTTTATTATTTTCCACCATGTTCCACAGGTCTAAAAATTGAGTTCATCTATGCTGTTGGACATTGTAAACTGGAGGTCTATGGTTCTTTGATTTAGCCAATGGAAAAATTTAGCCAATGTATTGTGGGTGCCTCGCCAAATGGGGAAGATGTCATCAATAAATCGATGCCATGATCTAATGTATTCTTTGTATCTATTGCCTTCTCCACAAATCCAAACTTCTTCAAAGTAGCACATGTAAATATTAGCTATTTCCTGTACACATGTGCACCCCAAAGCTACTTCTTTTGTTTTCAAAAAAGTTACTTCCTAAAGAAAAGAAAGTTTATTTTCAAACACGGGCGGTTAGTTCAATTAAAAAAATCAGTGGGTACCTGATGTGGGCGGCGGGGGGGCTTTGTTCACAGTGTCTCTCATTACTGCCAAGGCTTTGGTCTGTGGGTTATTGGTGTAATAATAACTTGATGTTGAGTGATACCAGGATTTCTTCTGTGGATTGAATGATTTTTAAATGTACCAATAAAGTCCATGAAATCTCTGATAAAGGCCTTTGTTCTGCCACAAATGGCTTAAGGAAAAAGTCAATGTATTTAGCTAATGTTTTTAGGCTAGAGCGGCACCCTGATATAATGGGGCGTCCCTTTGAGTCTTGACTGTTTTTATGAATATTGGGCAATATGTAGAAGAGTGGGGTCCCTGGGTTTTGTTTGTTTAAAAATTTTAATTCCTTGTCTTCTAGTTGATGTTTGATAGGCTTTGTTGAGCCCACTCATATGTGTTCTTCCCTTTTAAATGTCCACTTTCTCGTGATCCCAGTTTGCCATCCTCTGCAACACCACATCTACTGGTTTCTTTGCTGTTGTAGCAGCACATGCATCAAATCTGGCCATTAAGTCAACTGCATCATATCTGGGGACCTTTCCATGTGCATCACCTAGCCCCATATAGGTTTTCCTTTCCATGCTGCTTGCCATGTTTTGTTCCATCTCGGTGAGTGTGTGTGTGCGTGTGTGTATACATCAACATTCCTCACACTCAGTATAGATGAGATCAGCACTCTGGGGCTGCAATTCCCATCTTATTTTATTTGTAGATGATGTGTCAACATGTTTTTGGCTGTACAGTTCAGCCTTGATTGTGTGATCTAATATTGGAGGTGATGATGCTTTTAGTTTAGATCTCACAGTGGGTCAAAGGAAGTCATATCTGCCCCCTCCCCCCAGTTGTTGCTTAGCCCTTAGTCTGCTGCCATAGTTCTCAACCTTGCTATACCCTCTGAAATGTTCTTCCACTGCAAGGTGGTAAGCAAGTTTGCTGAGTGTGGGTACAAGCTAGCTATATCATCCTGCTTTGTGTTACTCTTGAATTCCTGTATCTTCTACATGCATTGTTCCAGTATGGGGTCCCTTGCCAGAGTTCCTAATGCTACTTCCTCGTGAGGAGTAAGAAAGCCACTATCAGCCCCCTTCATCCAAACACCACACTCTCCCACCTTTTTCTTTCAAGTTGTATGAATAGCGGTCAACACTGTTCAAGTAAAATCCCATATTGAGCATAATCTCATATTTCCCTATGCTGCCTTTCCTGTGAGGTCATACTATGAAGCCATTTGGGTGTCACAGCTATCTTGGAGGTTTCCTTGAAACTATTTAAAACTACAGGTCAAGGGCATGACACTGTCCGCAAATCCACCCAGGACAATTCCTTTGATTATCTCACAAGCTCTATCCACCTCCACCAACTGCCCTTTTAAATTGTAATGCCCACTTTGCCACATAGTCTCCTCCCTATCTTCTTCCTGAAAGCTAAACAACATGCCCTTGTTACATACACAGTCTTCCTATACAACCATCTGCCCTGCTAATATGTTATTTATAGTGTAAGCAAAATATCCCTGCCAAGTCCGTAGTTTTCTTTATATACACTCACCTGCCCTGCTAATATGTTATTTTGGTTCGACATTAAGCAAAATGTTAACATGTTGTTGTCTCCTACACAATCATTCCCTAATGGCACACAATCCTCCTCTACTTGCCCAAATCCACACTATTCAATGAGTTTGTTTACTCAACTGTGTCTTCATCTCCATAATCTTGTTTTGTTATAAATGTAACTAATTGACTATACACCATCCACTCTATGTTATGCAGATTTGTAGAGCACACTATCACCCGGGAGGGCATTGTGGTGCCAGAATAAAATCAATTTGCTTGGCAAGTGTCAGCCGTGCCTTCACATGCTCCATAACCTTTCAACACTGATGCCCTTTAGGCACTCATTGAAGTCCCCAACATACACATGAATCTTGTGGTTGAAGCCTGACAACTATTATCAGGCTATTTAAAAAAACAATATCCATAATGGACCCAAAAGGAACAATTCCTATTGTTCTTTTCACTGTGATTGTCATTCCCCGAAGCACTAGGAATCCTGTCCACCAACCACAAATCCACATGTGCCTGTATACTTCTGCCTCCCAGCTGTTTCTGACAACTGCATCAACCAATAATACCAACTGCCACAGAGAAAGCATCGCTCTCTTATCAGTGTATTCTAATAGTTGACTTCCCCTTAAATCCTATAGGACTAACACAAAAACCCACGAGGTGTGTGTCACATGTGTAAAAAAATGTTGGAACAACCTTGCAAAATTACGCCTGTTAGGTTTTACAATATACTTTTACAGTATTTGCCTAACAGCTCCTCTGTTTCTTCCAGTGAATACAGTGCATAATTAGGTGTGTGATGTTTATGTATTGGGAACGCCGCTGAAACTACAAATACATAGGCTAGGTTAGGCTTTTTTTTTAAAACAGCTATATTTATAGCAGATTTCAACAAACAATTTGAAGGTCATAGGACAGAGACTTTAAGGCTCTCATACAGAAAGTCTTGAAATGGTACATACAGGAGGACATAGATTTAGGTCTTTTTGATCCTCCACAAGATTGTCACCAAACATGATTAAGGTAGTCCTCTGAGTGAAATCCAAATGCCCTGGTAAATTATACATTGGTTGAAGGCCAGTTATATTGTGCATTCTTCACATACCCTCCGTGATGAATCCCACCAACCTCTTACCCCTGTGGGATCACAGTCATGTAGGATCCAAGAATTAACTTAATGCTACAGAACAATACCCCAACACCAACGTGACAGTCATCCGCGGGGATTATCCCATGTCACCCTCACTCACCAGGGAAAACAGATATGCTAGCCATCTCAAGCATTCTTGGAGCTCAATGGGTATGTAATGACAGAACTTGTTGCTTTTTGGACATCAAAAATGGGGGCCACATTTTTCCAAACCACAGCAACGTACATGGTAGAGTTAGTCAAGTCAATGTTTATTCCGTCTGAATCCAATAAAACAAATCATTCAATAAATACATTATAAAAAACAATCTTAATTTTAAAATATAAACAAAAATTGACTGGCTGTTCTCTCAACACATAAAATACATTATTTAGAATTATAGCAATTAAAAGGTTAAGTGGCTCATTACGCATTGTACTAGCTGACTGCCAAGCTTGCGGGGATGATGCAGCTGTCATCCCTGCTGCCTCACCCCTCGTTGTATTATGATGTTCCTAGCGGGCTGACCGGCTGGAACATCGCATTACAACATTCCCGCCTGTAAGCTCGGAGGGAACAGTGCCACGTTATTGGTCTCCCTGAGGGCAATACCGTAGCACTACAGCACCCTCAGAATGCACACTGTCTGCAGAGCAGACAGTGTGAATTCCGAGGGTGCTGGGCAAGAGGGCCTTGCACTGTGTTTCCGCCAGCCTTTTCATGGCGGAGTCTCCACCATGAAAAGGCTTGCGGAAACTTGACTTGTTATCATACCGGTGGTGCTGATCTCAGCACCGCCGTGGCTGACCACAAGTTTGACCGCCGTTAGCTTGTCATGAACCATGTTCCTGGTGGGGACCGCAGTCACCTGACAGTCCAACCCCCAGGGTCGCAATGTGGCAGTCCCAAGATAATAAGGCCCTAAGAAAAATGTATGCAAGTTAGTACAACCATATAAGTTGGCAGTTTTGCCAAATGACTTGCAGATTACTTTAAAGAACTAGTACAATAAGAGTGCTGCAGGCTGTCCTTAGCATATGATAGGCTTCTCTGTAGTGTTTTGTGCCCAATCATGGAATTTCAATCGTGGAATTTATAAAGCGCACTACTCACCTTGAGGGTCTCAAGGCAAAAAGAGATGAAAGAGATGCAAATAGGTCGGAGCCATGACCTCTTGGGTGTGGCATAGGCTGGACAGAAGAATATAAAATGTTCTATATCTTCTGTCCTATAGCTACAGAAAGAGACGTTTCGCGGTTTTGATGGGTTGGAGTCCCATTTGGAAATAAAGTTATTTAACAACAATGTACCTACCCTCCTCCCCCATCTTCTCTTCCCCCCGCACAGTGAGACTGGCTGCAAGTAGTACTTGGCACATAGGTAGGGTGATGGAGTGTGATTAAAATCTAATAATTAACATGAGAAGCTTGCAATATAATGCTTGTTGAAATCGCATAGAAAATGTAAACGTTAACGCATGTGTATGAAATGTGCCCACGGAGAGAGGGGCCACCATTGTATTAGATGATTAATGAAATTGACTAATAATGAAATATTAATGTACTAATGTATGATTTTGTATTAGTATTAAGAATTATATGTTAAGGTTCGCTAATTAATCACTAGGCCTTAGTTAGCATGAGTCGGGCCTAGCTGCCCGGTTTCATATTAAATGTGTTTTTCTAACGTGCAATGTGCTGACTTGCTGAAGGACATGAAGCTGTACTTTTCCAGGAGTTAGAGATGTGTGTGTAACCGTAGTAAATTTTCTCATGAGAACCCGACTTCCTCAAGGAGACATTCTTGTGCAGCGCAACAGTGTAATTCGCAACAGGTACAAGGTCATTTAGACTGGGGAAGACAATGGGTCTACTGACTTGAGTAACAAATGTCACTTACTCCTCATCTGACATTCTACCTGTTGGAGGCGTCAAACCCAGAAACCAATAAACTACGTGAGAACTATTAAGGGGTGACAATCGTAATGGGGTGACCGATGGACTATTGGATGGAGATAATGATGCACCAAATATTGACCAATTGGAAATTGGAGACTTGTTTGACAATTTTAATATAACCGCATCACCCGAGGAGAAATCAGCCATTATATGCCGTTCCTTTGCCTTAGCCATTACGTGCCTTTCTTGCTGTCACCTAGCCACTTTGTTACTCTGCTTAAAGACTTTGCTGTTTGATTCTTCAAAACATCCTCACTTTTGCCTAGCCCGATCTATACTTTTCCTCCTTAAGAGGGAAATGCCCCTTATCACCTGTCTTGCTGAACTTTGCTGTGTTCCCTGGCTGATGTCGAATCAACTGATGTCCAGAGGTCGAAGACTGACTCTGTATGCTGACTCATTACGGAGGGTAACTATATGATGATGAGATTGTAATTGTCTGTTTGCCTTTTCTTTCCAGGTACCAACTGCTTCTTTTGATAGAGACCATAGTTAGATGTTTTCTGAATTTGTGTTGCTAAATTGTTTTGCATGAAGCCCAACATGCTAATGCTAATTTGAGGTTAGTTAAGGAGTTGACTAAACGGACGCAAATAGACAAATGACTCAATGTATGCTTTGTTGAATAATGCGCTAATGATACTCTGCTAAAGTTAATCCATGTTGACGTCGTGCTATGTTCTAATGTTTATGATCTTTGCTTTGATGAAATCTTATTCAAGTTGCCATATTATGACATTGTTGATGTGTTTGCTGGTTTTGGGACTAATAAACTTACTGATAGAATTGTAATTAATAGGGAATAAATATCATAACTCTTACAAAATATTGTGTGGTTATTCATGACTGAAAGGTCATGGTGTGTTTCAATTTTATTGATGTTATTGATTACTTTGATTGACTTGCTATTGTGAATATTGATCAGGTTATTGATTTATTGATTGACATGTTGACTAGTAATCTCATCTTAAGGAGACTTCAATCAGGGT
The DNA here is from genome assembly GCF_031143425.1 of Pleurodeles waltl. Taxonomy (NCBI): domain Eukaryota; kingdom Metazoa; phylum Chordata; class Amphibia; order Caudata; family Salamandridae; genus Pleurodeles; species Pleurodeles waltl. The sequence goes on from NC_090448.1 coordinate 1,132,917,864, forward strand.
CAATAGATTCATTGGCCTAAAACGAGTCCCAGAGTGAATAAATTATCTAGATTGGGACGTGTTAGCAGTTCTGGTAGCAGAGGATGGTTTGAGCCCTTTGGGGCCCTAGGACGAGGGACCATTGTTTTAGAATTGTTTTGAGCTAAGGCAAATTGGAGGTATGATGTGCCCCTAAGTCCCAAATGACTTTCCTGGAATCTCGGAGCTTGCCGAAGTGAGTTGGGTATGTTCTCGGCATTCTAGTGATAGTGTGTGTGACGTGGAATTTGCGCTTGCTCAGTTTATGCATATCGCAGGTGAATTGTGAGGTTTGTGAGAACTTATGCCAGGTAATGTTTGAGTATGAGAGGGCGTACTCCGCAGTATGAGAGTAGGGAAGTCAGCGAACTTCATGTGAGTGTGGCGCTTTGTGCTCAGAAAAATTGTCCACGTGGTTGTTGGTGATGTACGGACCCGGCGTGGTCTAAGACTCCGGAGTATATTGATAAGTGTATGAGACACTTAGTTCATGTTGTAATTTGCGTGGTTTAATAGGTCAATCGGGCGTAGTTGACGAGTTGAGTTTGAGTCAAAGTGTGTGAGTGAAAACTTCGATGGAGATTTGGCAAGTTCTAAAGTGCACTAGAACGAATCATTGACAAGTCGAGAGTAGAATTTGCGGGTCAAATATTGCTTGCGAGTGCAGGATCAGAGAAGGAGAGAGTAGTGGCTGAGGCTTCAAGTGAAATCTCTGTAAAGTTCTGAAGCAATTGTGTTACCCTTCCTGTAGTAAACCGGCAAATTTGAATTTCTTGTGCAGGTGCTCACAATCTATTGAATTAGTTTTTGCGTGAATAGAGAGTGAGGAAGACAAGCCGCAAGACTTTGTCAGCCGCAGTGTGTGTGAGTGTGATGTCATTGGAGCCACGCTGGGATAGGTCAGTTGCCGAGAGGGGTCGCGCACGGATTGGCAGCCGTCCGTGAGAGGCAATTGGTTGAGAAGGTCGGCGAAGAGTGTTCTGGGAATTAAAGTCACTTCCTGATTAGATTCTAAACAAAATAAAAGACGCAAACATGAAGTTTTTCAAGGCTTTAAAGAGTGCTTTGAGGGGAGATACGTACATTACAGCGAGTGTGGGGGCGCCTACACCGCCAGAGGATACTCCGGCTTATGCCGTAATGGAGGAAAAGGGAGTCGCGCCATGTCTTTGGCTAAGGCATTGGTGTAAATTAACAGAGAAAGATGGCTGTTTGGCGTTTCCAGAGAATGAAACCTTTAATAGAAGGTTCCTAGAAAATTTGCAGAAAGCGCTAAATGAGCAGAAGCCGCCTCCGAGACCAGCTCAGTTTGAGGCATTTGCGATTTGGGATTTAATGGCCATACGACAGAGGCAACAGAAATTCGAGCAGAGAATGAGGAGAGCAGCAAAGACCTTTGCAGAAGCTAGATGGGATAGTGAGACTAGGATGTGGAGAAGGGAATTAATGGACGGAGTTAGGATGTTTCCGGCAATAACTCAAGAAGCCGAAACACAGGGAAGAAAGGCCACTTGTAAAACAGACAGAGGCTCTAGCAAGCAGAAGGAGACTCAGAAGTCTTGGGTCGATGCAGACGATTCTGATGATGATGAATTTCTAAATCAGTTACTACATGATCGACCGCCACCATATGCCATAAATGACAACAGACCGAGTACTAGTGGAGGTCCTGAAAATCCGACACAAAATCAGGGAACCACAAGCGCAGCACAGCCAAATAATGTTATCACATCGGCCCCGATACAGAAGGGTGCTAGTGTATCCACTGCACCCGACACACAGATACAGTTGCAACCACCGCCAATTCTGATGTCCCAGTATTAGAGACAACTACGAGTTTGATGGTGCCGCCTGATCCAGTATATACAAGATCAAAGTTAGTGCAGATTGAGCCAACTCCACAATTGCTGCCCCAGCCGCAGAAACAGGTGGTCCCGAATTACACTTCTGTTGCAGGACCGCAGTCAGTTACAGCACCTATGATGAATCAAGCTATGGGAGTTAATGCTCCATCGGGATTGGGAAACAGACAGGCAACAGCCGCTATATCATTGCCAATTACTGTTGGTCCGCCAGTGCCTCTATATGCACAGGTGAAGCCTAGTGTATGCGAGCAAGGAGTGATGACTCAAGATGTGATAAGAGGAGGGTTCACAGGAAATTCCCAAGGGACGACACCGAGAGAACAGACAGTCGAGGGATCTAGATCTTTGGTGGACTTCAGTCCGATTGGGGTTCCTTTAGAGACCATGACACAAGCAGGTTTGGGTCTATTGACACCACAGGTATTGAGTGCAAATACGTCACAGACACCGATGGTGCAGGCTGGAAATATCTCGTTGCAGGGCTTGACAGCGCAACAACTGAATGAGTGGTTAGACAAGCTTAACACTCCGCAGACTACTCCTGCGACAGCAGAGAGGTCAGAGAGAGAGGAATACCTGAATTTCATGAGGTTGGGTGTGGAAGCAGCAGAGCTAGTTGACGGGACTATGGGAGTGAACAGGTTAGAGTCATACACTGAAGCAGAACTGAGGTACCTGTGCCCGAAAATAACTAAAGAAGTGAGTAAGGTGCACCAGAGGTTAGCGAACGCAGCAGACAAATATGGTATAAACTTAGACAATACTAAGCATTTGAAGAGGAGTTACAGGTTAGACTTTGAACCTAAAGACTTTGATCATATGAGATCCAATGGGATGAAGGCACACCTTAAGGAAATACTGCAGAGTGCTCAAGTTTGGGGAGCATTAGAAAAGTTGGAAGGCAGATGGGCAAAGAAGAGAGATAAGAGTAAAAGTGACTGCCTGGAACCGCAGCAGATGAAAGCTGCACCAGACACGGGAACAATAAAGATGTTGCCAATGAGAGAGACAGCTGGAGGGGTTCTAGTTCATGTACCATGGTCTAGAGGTGACATTTTGTCATTCACTAACGATTATCCCAGGTTGAGGGAAAAGCCGATAGAGTGGTACCAGCAGACGGACAGGTTTGTGAAGCTCGCGAAGGGCCTCTGGGAAGACTTGAATACCCTGTTTGAGATTATAGTTCCAGCTGATTTGTGGCTTGAATGCAAGAGGGGTGTGGATTGGCCGACAGAAGAACCGGCAAGGGATAAGATTACTGGAGCACCGTCTCCTGAAGTGATGAGGTATTACCAAAAGGTGATTGAGTTTTTAAAACAAAAGGTGTCGCCGAAAGTCACTGATTGGCAGAAAATTGATCGAACGGCAAAAGAAGGCAAAGAGTCTATACATGCTTACTATGAGAGGTTGTTAAAGGCATTCAAACATTACAGTGGCACGGAGGTCATGGAACCGAAGGACGTGAATCATCTTGTGTTCAGTTTCGTTGAGGGATTGAGACCAGAGATTAGCCAGGTGATTAAGAATCATTTGATCTGTTGGCAAGCGAAACCGATTGATGAGGCGTTGCAGTATGCGAAATACTGTAGCAATGAGATTGAGTTGAAACAGAAAAAGCTGAAAGAGAAGGTGATGGTGATGCAAATTAAAGCAGCTCAGGCAGGAATGCAGGGAAAATGAGTACAGCAGATGGTACAGCAACAGCCTCAAGGGAACAAAATGTTCCAACCACAAACAAGAGGTAGAGGTCGGGGAGGTTTTGTAAACCGTGGTCCAGACTTGAATACTGTTGTGGTTCAAAATGATGTGCAAGGGATGAAAAAGATGTTGCCATGCGTGCGGGGGTGTGGGACACTGGAAGCGGGAGTGCCCAATGATGGTGCAGGATGGTGTTGTTCAACAAAGCAGTGATGTCAGTACATTTCAAAATGTGATGGGTCCAAGAATGAGGGGTCAAAATCTGAACTTTCAGAATAATATGGTTCAGATGCAGGGTCCCCAGCCTATGCAACAAATGCAAATGCCACGCGTTCAACAAGCACAGTTGCAACAAGTACAACAGCAGGTTCCCATGGTACCTAGGAAGCAAATGCAGTTGCCTTTAGCTCCGATGGGACAGCAACAGGTGATGCTTCCTCAACAGGTCACAGGCCAAACAATGAGTCAAAATAACACAGTACAACAGTTCCCATTGCGTGGTGAGAATGGAATAAACGATGAATGGTCGGATGATTGTTCAGAAATTGAGGAGTGCAGGGTTGCAGCGTCCCTAGAAGTAGATCAGAGGGGACCTTATGTGCAGGGGAAGGTGATGGGTCACAAGGTTTCGTTCATGGTTGACACAGGAGCTACACGCTCTACAGTCAGAAGTGCAGAGGTTCCGAAATTGCTGCCTTCAGGGCGTACCATAAATGTGGTAGGAGTAGCAAATCAGCTCTTGACAAATTCGATTACAGATCCGGTCCAAGTTGAGATTGGTACCTTTCAGGGATTACACAGGTTTGTAGTCTGTGATTCAAGTCCTGTATCCCTGCTGGGAAGAGACTTACTGTGTAAGACGAGGTGTTCGATCACCTGTTCCAATGAAGGGATTGAGGTGCAGACAAACAGTGATGATGAAGGGGACGATGGTCAGATCTCAGAGCCAGAGACGGAGACCACAGATGAGGAATACCCTTTGATAAGCTTCTTCCCGATGTTCATAGTGACCGATTTGCCAACAGAATTACAGGGAACAGTGACAGAGAAGGTGTGGGACTTGACAGGAAAGGAAGTGGGACTGATCAAAGGAGTAGAACCAGTCAAGGTAGAGGTGAAGCCGAATGCCGTGTTTCCCCAGGTACCACAGTACCACATGGCACAAGATGTTCTCATACAAGTGACGCAGATAATTGCAGACTTTGTGAAGTAAGGGGTCTTAAAAGAAGTGATGAGTAGCCCATGTAATTCGCCAATAATGGGACTGAGAAAGCCTTGTGGGAAAGTTCGAATTGTCCAAGACCTGAGAAAAATTAATGAGATAGTGGTAAAATGTTGCCCCATAGTGCCAAATCCAGCCGCAATCATGTTTTAGGTTCCATGTGATGCAGAGTGGTTCAAGGTCGTGGACTTGTCTCAAGCGTTCTTTTCGGTGCCTCTTCATGAGGACAGCCAATTTCTCTTCAGTTTTAAATTCTTGGACAAGGTTTACAGTTGGTGTCGAATTCCTCAGGGTTTTCAGAATCGCCTTCCATATTCAATCAGATATTGAAGAAAGATTTGGAGTCATTGGAACTGCCGTTCAATTCGACTCTATTATAGTACATTGATGACTTGTTGATTGCGTCCAAAACGAAAGATGACTGCAGGTATGATACTATTGCCTTACTGAATCATTTGGGAAAGAACGGACATAAAGTGTCCCCAAAGAAGCTACAGTACTGTCAGAAAGAGGTGAAGTCCTTAGGCCACCTGATTGAAAAGGGGTCAAGGAGAATATCCAAAGAAAGAGTGACAGCCATATTACAAAATGAGTCCCCTGACATCCAAGAGAGACGTGAGGATGTTTTTGGGAATGGTGGGCTACTGTCGCCAGTGGATTCCCAACTTCTCGATTATCTCTAAGCCTTTGGTGAGGTTGACTGTCAAAGAGGTTAAGGATGGCCCGGATACCCTAACTATGTCTGAGAAAGAAATGAGGGCATTCATTGAACTGAGAAAGTGTATGTGAAGGGCTCCAGTTTTAGGTATGCCTGATTACACAAAGCCATTTGTACTGTTTTATCATGAACGTGATGCTTGTTCTTTGTCTGTCCTGACACAGGTCCATGGAGGTGCAAACCGACCAGTAGCATATTTTTCAGCTACTTTGGACCCAGTCGCAGCAGCCTTACCGGGTTGTTTGCGTGCAGTTGCAGCAGTTGGTCAAAGCCTTACTCAGTGTGAAGATATAGTGATGTGACATCCCTTAAATGTAATGGTCCCACACTCAGTTGAAATACTACTCACCCAAACCAAAGCGCAGCATATGACAAATGCGAGACTCACAAAATATGAAACAATTATATTGGGGTCACCTAATGTACCACCTCCTGTTCGGCCCGCCCCCCCTGCTCCCATTCGTCGCCCCCCTCCCGCCCCCAGCTGACCCCTCCTCCCCCCTCCTCTCTCTTATGGTGGCCACTGCGCGGCGAAGGTGCGCCAAAGGCAAGCCCATCTACGCCCGTCCGCGCCTGGACCGCACCCAGCGCCACGACCCCTGGCCCCCAGCACTCCCAATCCCCTCAGCACCGCTACGACCCCTACACCCTCCACGCTCTCAACCCGGGGCGCTCCAGTACCTGCTTCCAAGCCAACCCTAAACGCACCCATGGACCCTTTGCATGCCTCGCCTGCAAACTCACCTTCCACCGCGAAACCACCCCGTCCGCCAGCCAACGCGGCAACAACCACCTCAAATGCATCCTGATCAACGCACGCTCTGTCCACAAGCACGCCGTTGAACTGTGGGACTTCCTGGACTCCACTGCACCGGACGTCGCCTTCAACACTGAGACCTGGATGAACGCCTCTTCGGCCCCCGACATCGCCATAGCCATCCCCGACGACTACAAGATCTCCAGGAGAGACCGCTCCAACCAAGTAGGTGGAGGAATCGCCATCGTCTTCAAGGACTCCATCAACGTCACCACCTCCACCGAAGAAACCCCCCTCTCCGCCGACCACCTGCACTTCCAGATCCACATCGACCCCAGGACCACCCTCAGAGGAACTCTCATCTACAGACCCCCTGGACCACGCACCCTCTTCAGCGACTCTATCACTGACTTCATCTCCCCGCACGCCCTTGCCTCGCCGGACTACATCCTCCTCAGTGACCTCAACTTCCACCTGGAACAGAACAATGACCCCAACACCACCGCCCTGCTCGACAACCTCGACAACCTCGGTCTAAAGCAACTGGTAAACACCCCCACCCACATCGCCGGACACACGCTCGACCCCATCTTCTCCGCCAGCAACCACGTATCCTTCAGCCACTCCTCCGTAATACACTGGACCGACCACAGATGTGTCCACTTCACCTTCCAACGCGAGACTCGCCACCTCCGCACACAATCCATCCCACGCCGACATTGGAACAAAATCCCAGCGGAACAGCTTCTCTCCACTCTCAGCGACAACCAACCCACCTTCTCCACCGACCCCAACGACGCAGCCCTCAGCCTCACGCATTGGATCACCAACTGCGCAGACAACCTCGCTCCCCTCAGACGCCTCCCAAGACAGACTAACACCAAAAAACCTCTCTGGTTCACAGACACCCTCAAGGAATCTAAAAAAAACTGCTGCACCCTCGAGAAAGCGTGGCGCAAGGACCACACAGCAGAGAACATGTCTGCCCTCAAGAACGCTACCGGCGAACACCACCAACTGATCCGTGCCACCAAAAGAAATTCCTTCACAGACAGACTGGACAAGAACACTCACAACAGCAAAGAACTCTTCAACATTGTCAAAGAGCTCTCCAACCCCAACGCCAACGCCATCACGCCCTCACAAGACCTCTGCAACTCCCTCGCCACCTTCTTCCATCGTAAGATCACCGATCTTCACGACAGCTTCGGACACCAGACCCAGCCAACCACCACAGAACCTGCAACCCCAGCCATCACCCTCAACGCCTGGACTCACATCAACACGGAAGAGACCAAAGCCACCATGAACTCCATCCACTCCGGTGCCCCCTCGGACCCCTGCCCACACTTCATCTTCAACAAAGCCGACGACATCATCGCCCCGCATCTCCAGACCATCATCAACAGCTCGTTTGCTTCTGCCACCTTCCCCGAGAGCTGGAAACACGCCGAAGTCAACGCCCTACTGAAGAAACCTACGACGGACCCCAGTGACCTGAAGAACTTCCGTCCCATCTCGCTCCTCCCCTTCCCTGCCAAAGTCATAGAGAAGTGTGTCAACAAGCAACTTACCAACTTCCTTGAAGACAACAACCTTCTCGACCCCTCTCAGTCCGGATTCCGAGCCAATCACAGCACAGAAACCGCCCTCATCTCAGACGACATCAGAACTCTGATGGACAACGGAGAAACAGTCGCCCTCATCCTCCTCGACCTCTCGGCTGCCTTCGACACCGTCTGCCACGAACCCTAATATCCCGCCTCCGCTCCACCGGGATCCAAGGAGAGGCCCTGGACTGGATCACCTCCTTCCTCTCCAACCGCTCCCAAAGAGTCTACCTCCCACCTTTCCGTTCAGACCCCACCGAGATCATCTGCTGCGTCCCTCTAAGCTCCTCGCTCAGCCCGACTCTCTTCAATGGCTACATGAGCCCCCTCGCCGACATCGTACGCAAACACAACATCAACATCACCTCATACGCCGACGACACTCAGCTGATACTCTCCCTCACCAAGGACCCCACCAGCGCCAATACCAACCTGCAAGATGGAATGAAAGACGTTGCGGAATGGATGAAACTCAGCCTTCTGAAACTGAACTCAGACAAAACGGAAGTCCTCATCCTCAGAAACACCCCGTCCGCCTGGGACGACTCCTGGCCCTTGGCACCGCACCAACCCCCTCTGACCACGCACGCAACCTCGGATTCATCCTGGACCCACTTCTCACCATGACCAAACAAGTCAACGCCGTATCATCCTCCTGCTTCCTCACCCTTCGCATGCTCCGAAAGATCTTCCGTTGGATCCCCGCCGACACCAGAAAGACAGTGACCCACGCCCTCGTCACGAGCCGCCTGGACTACGGCAACACCCTATACGCAGGAACCACCGCTAAACTCCAGAAACGCCTGCAGCGAATTCAAAACGCCTCCGCCCGCCTCTTCCTCGACATATCCCGCAACAGCCACATCTCCGCCCACCTGAGACACCTGCACTGGCTTCCCGTCAACAAAAGGATCACCTTCCGACTCCTCACCCAGGCACACAAAGCCCTCCACAACAAGGGACCCGAATACCTCAACCGTCGCCTCAGCTTCTATACGCCCACCAGTCAACTTCGATCCGCCAACCTCTCGCTCGCCACCGTCCCTCGCATCCGCCGCACCACGGCAGGTGGGAAATCCTTCTCCTACCTGGTGGCCAAGACATGGAATTCCCTCCCCACCAACCTCAGGACCACCCAGGACCACCTCGCATTCCGGAGGCAACTCAAGACCTGGCTCTTCGAGCAGCAGTAACCCCATCCCCCTAGCGCCTTGAGACCCGCACGGGTGAGTAGCGCGCTTTATGAATGCTTGTGATTTGATTTGATTTTAAAAGATGTACTGTGTTGAACCCGGCAACTTTACTTCCTAATGAGAATACAGATGTTGATGATGGTTAGGAGGTAGAACATGATTGTCTTGAGGTAACCGAACTGTGCACCAAACCAAGACCTGACATTAAAGATACCCTATTGGAAGAAAATTATTACATTATCTTTGGCTCGTGTCTAAGAGACTCAGTGGGAGTACTAAGAGCCAGATACTCTGTGTGTACAATCACCGGTATCCTGGAAGCATCTTGGCTCGAGAGAGTGTATTCTGCTCAAGTGGCTGAATTAATTGCTCTTACTAGGGCATGCCATTCATCTGAGAACCTAAAAGTGACTTTCTATACTGACAGCAGATATGGATTTAGTATTGTCCATGATTTTGGCCAGTTTTGGTCCCAGAGGGGTTTCCTGACCTCTTCTGGTGCTCCAGTGAAAAATGGTGAAAAAATTAAGGAGTTGTTGCACGCGATTCAGTTACCTCTTGAAATTGCTGTGGTAAAATGCAATGCTCATGTTAAATCGCAAGACTTTGTGTCAATGGGAAACGGATATGCAGATCAAGTCGCAAGGTTTTGTGCATTGAACTGTATATTGTTTAAGGATCAGTGGGAATTGTTATCGGAAACTGAAAATGAGACATACACAGGTTATGCATTGAGGGTGGTTGACACAGGAAGAGTTAAAATTGTTGCAGGGACGTACCAGCAAAGATGAGAAATGCACTTGGGTTAAAATGCAATGTGTACAAAGACCTGATGACTTGTGGGTTTCAGATGAGGGGAAAATGGTTTTGCCAAACAGTCTCTTGTCACAGTTTGCAAGGTTTTACCATGGTCAAGCACAAATTGGGAGAGATGCCATGATTAGGTTGTTCAAAATTGACTGGTTTAACCCGAAGTTCAGACAAGCCGCTGAAGTAATCTGTCACAGGTGTATCATCTGTCAGCAGATGAATGTGGGGAAAGGGACCATGGTGAATTTGAGCCACATTGGGAGAGCAGGAGGTCCATTTAGCATGATGCAGATGGATTTTATTGAGATGCCTGTGTGTGGAGGTCTGAGGTACGTGTTGGTGAGTGTGTGTATCTTTAGTCACTGGATTGAAGCTTACCCTACATGTAGGAATGACAGTCTCACAGTCGCGAAATTGCTGTTTAGGGAGTTGATACCACATTTCGGGTTTCCGATCTCTTTAGAATCAGATAGGGGAAGTCACTTTAACAATGAGGTGGTTAAGCTCTGGTATGCCGCACTGAACATTAAACAGAAGTTGCATTGCAGCTACCACCCAGAAGCCTCAGGACTAGTGGAGCAGATGAATGGTACCTTGAAGTCAAGGATGGCAAAGATGTGTGCAGCTACAAATTTGAAATGGCCTGATGCATTGCCCTTAGTGCTGATGTCAATGAGAAATGCACCTAACAAGAAAACTGGACTGTCTCCTCATGAAATTCTCATGGGCCGAGCTATGAGATTGTCCGCAGTGCCTGCAAATGCTCTTGTGAATATCACGGATGATATGGTGTTGGACTACTGCAAGGGTCTGGCTGACGTGGTCTGCTCTTTTTCTCACCAGGTGGAAGCAACCACACTGCCACTGATAACTGATCCAGGTCACAATCTGAAAGCCGGTGACTGGGTTGTTGTCAAGAAACACGTGAGGAAGTCGTGTTTGGAGCCATGTTGGAAAGGGCCGTATCAAGTAATACTGACAACTACTACTGCTGTGAAATGTGCGGGAGTTCCAAACTGGATCCATGCCAGTCACACAAAGAAGGTGACGTGTCCAACTGATGAGAAAATTAAGTTGTCAAGAATAACAACTACAGAAAAGGAAATCTCAGGGGCGGAGAGTAATCAAAGGGGAACTGAGACTGAAGGAGAGCCCGTTGAGGACGGCTTGGTCCCTCCAGCAAGAGCTGAGACCCGGAGGGGTGACAGTGAGCCTATCTCAACTGAGGCACCAGGGGAACTGACGCAAAGAGAGGTTCTGCCAGAAGCAGACAGATATGAGTTTGAAGTTGAGCCCGTGACAGACCCAGAAGGCAAAAGGGAAGAGTCAGGAGAGAGGCAAAGCTGTCAGACTCCTCCTGAGCAAATTGCAGGTCCATCAATAAAAGACACCATAGCATCAGAGGAGGGCGGAGAACAGCCACAAGGAAGATGAAAAGTCGGAAAGGTACTGAAAGGAGATAAGTGGCCAGAGCCGCAAACTGGAAAAGGGAAAGTAGTCATCAGCGAAACAATAGAGGAGGAGGTAGATACCACAAGGAAGGAAGATTTGAGTGAAGGAGAAGTGCAGGGTGACCGTAGATTGAAAAGAAAGAGAATAGAAAACAGAAGATACGCAGGTCCTGAATGGGCTTATGCAACATCAGCTGAGTGGCAACAAGAATTCTTGGCATTCTGTTTTGATCGAGAAGTTCCAGGTCAATACTACGGCACCTGAACTTGACACAGAGACGAGAGATTGTGTTAACTTTAAAGTAAAAGCTGAAAAGCTGGGAGAAAAAGAGACTGATAAATTACCGGATGTGACACTATTAACCTGAATTGACCTGATAAAACCGATTTTGACAAGCTGCTAACCTGATTTGACAAGGATCCTGGGAGTGAGTGAAACGCTGTAAATACTTGCTAAAAGAAAGACTTTGCTTGAAAAAGAAAAGAAGAAAAAGAGCTTTAGACCTTCTTCAGTTGATTGTTTGCCTTCACATTGTTCTGCTTTCTGATTCTTTACAGATCATGATTAACACTAGAGATAATAGTAAGGGGAGTAGGATTTGTAGATGGTTGAGTATTATTTTGGGTGTTGTGAGTACGATAATAATCATAGCTGTGATTGTGGGAATGCCGTTGGTGGATAAGAGTGAGACTAACAATGCTTCAATTCCTGAGACTGCTACACTAACACCATGGGAGAGATTTGAGCAGGATACGAAATATTTGCATGAGGGAACTAACACGAAAGGGGAACTATCTACTAATGTTTTCTATCGCTAGTTGAATGAGTATGTTGAAACAATGGATGCAAAGAATTGTTATGTGTGTACGAAAATTCCTTCATCAGTACAAGAAGGGGTTACCTATCATAGTTTGCCATTAACATACGGGATAAGTTGTAGTTTGTTATTAACAAGGCTTTATGATGAAGAGTATATTCAGTACTTCTATTCTAATCTAGATGTAGTGTTTTCTTTTGTGCCTATAAATGAATATTTGAGTAAGATAGCTAGAGATCATAGTATAAAAATAGTTAGGGTTTTTATGAGCCTACACCTACATTTGGTACAGCTTATGCGCATCGCAATAATCTCACCTGCTTACTAACGCCTGTAGAGAAGAGCTTTTTAGACCACACTGATGATAGAAGAAAAGCGTTAAAGGAAAAGCTAGAAAAGGGATTAGAGAAACTAACGTTAGCAAATGATTATGCTTATAGTGCAATAAAGACACAAGACAAATTAGCTTTAGATGCATTACACGTAGGAAAGCTTTGTATATATAGGCCAAAATCTGACCATGTCACTTTATATGTGGGAACGAGTGAGTGCAGACGTGTTTTTGTTTCAGAGTAAGTGGACGTTCATGTTAAATGGACAGGATCCAGCGATCCCAGGGATCTATTACATATGTGGACTTAATGCTTATTACCGGCTTCCAAAGGGATGGTATGGGACATGTTATTTGGAAATAGTTTTTCCAAAGATTTACCAATTTGATGATTTAAAGAGGTTTCCTAAAATATCTGAATTACATCATACTAGACAGAAAAGAGAGACAGCTGCTGCTGTCGTGGATGATATATTTGGAGCAATAATTCCTTCAGTGGGAGTTATTTTGAATTCCATAAAGATTCAAAAGTTGTCTACTATTTTGGATAACATGCTGACAAACTTCACAGGGGCTATACTCCTGGTGGATACTGAACTTGCTGCGGAGAGGGCTATGACTCTTCAAAATAGGCTTGCTTTAGACATTCTTTTAGCGAAAAGTGGCGGAGTCTGTAGGATGCTTAATGAAAGGCATTGTTGTGCCTATATACCCGATAATAGTAATAAGATTAGAAGTATGCTTATTAACCTAACAAGAAATACTACAGATTTGAAGGAACTGAAAGAACCCGGAGTTTGGGAAAAGGTTGGAAAGGGACTTGCTAATGTGGGGAGCTGGTTTAGTAATATTTGGCATGGGATATTTGCAAAAATAATACAGGGGATATTGATTGTTTTAGCTTGTTTATTCGGACTATGGTTGTCACGTAAAGTTAGTAAAAGAATTAGAGAAAAATTGGCAAAACGCAATATGAGGAGGGAAGAAAAGAAAAGGGAGAAAATATTCAAAGCAAAGTACGAAAAGTCAAAAATAGGGGAAGAAATTGAAATGAAGGAACTAAGAAAGTGAAAGAAAAGCAAAGAGTGGATTTGTGTGATGAAAAGAGTCATCAGAGGACGGATTGATGGAGTGTGATTAAAATCTAATAATTAACATGAGAAGCTTGCAATATAATGCTTAGTGAAATCGTATAGAAAATGTAAACGTTAACGCATGTGTATGAAATGTGCCCACGGGGAGTGGCTACCATTGTATTCGATGATTAATGAAATTGACTAATAATGAAATATTAATGTACTAATGTATGATTTTGTATTAGTATTAATAATTGTATGTTAAGGTTTCCTAATTAATCACTAGGCCTTAGTTAGCATGAGTCGGGGCCTAGCTGCCCGGTTTCATATTTAATGTGTTTTTCTAACGTGCAATGTGCTGACTTGCTGAAGGACATGAAGCTGTACTTTTCCAGGAGTTAAAGATGTGTGTGTAACCGTAGTAAATCTTCTCATGAGAACCCGACTTGCTCAAGGAGACATTCTTGTGGAGCGCAAAAGTGTAATTCACAATAGGTACAAGGTCATTTAGATTAGGGAAGACAATGGGACTACTGACTTGAGTAACAAATGTCACTTATTCCTCACCTGACATTCTACCCGTTGGAGGTGTCAAACTCAAGAACCAATAAACTACATGAGAACTATTATGGGGTGACAATCGTAATGAGGTGACTGATGGACTATTGGATGGAGATAATGATGCACCAAATATTGACCAATTGGAAATTGGAGACTTGTTCGACAATTTTAATATAACCAGATCACCCGAGGAGAAATCAGCCATTATATGCCGTTCCTTTGCCTTAGCCATTACGTGCCTTTTTTGCTATCACCTAGCCACTTAGTTACTCTGCTTAAAGACTTTGCTGTTTGATTCTTCAAACCATCCTCACTTTTGCCTAGCCCGATCTATACTTTTCCTCCTTAAGAGGGAAATGCCCCTTATCACCTGTCTTCCTGAACTTTGCTGTGTTCCTTGGCTGATGGCGAACCAACTGATGTCCTGAGGACTAAGACTGACTCTGTATGCTGACTCATTATGGAGGGTAACTATATGATGATGAAATTGTAATTGTCTGTTTGCCTTCTCTTTCTAGGTACCAACTGTTTCTTTTGATAGAGACCATAGTTAGATGTTTTCTAAATTTGTGTTGCTAAATTGTTTTGCATGAAGCCCAACATGCTAATGCTAATTTGAGGTTAGTTAAGGAGTTCACTAAACGGACGCAAATAGACAAATGACTGAATCTATGCTTTGTTGAATAATGCGCTAATGATACTCTGCTAAAGTTAATCCATGTTGACATCGTGCTATGTTCTAACGTTTATGATCTTTGCTTTGATGAAATCTTATTCGAGTTGCCATATTATGACATTGTTGATGTGCTTTCTGGTTTTGAGACTAATAAACTTACTGATAGAATTGTAATAAATAGGGAATAAATATCATAAATCTTACAAAATATTGTGTGGTTATTCATGACTGAAAGGTCATGGTGTGTTTCAATTTTATTGATGTTATTGATTAATTTGATAGACTTGCTATTGTGAATATTGATGAGGTTATTGATTTATTGATTGACATGTTGACTAGTTATCTCGTCTTAAGGAGACTTCAGTCTGGGTCAAAAGATTCATTGGCCTAAAACAAGTCCCAGAGTGAATAAATTATCGAGATTGGGACGTGTTAGCAAGGGTTAAGATTTTTTCCAGCCTTAAATCTCATTCACGGCTAGAAAAGACTTTGTAAATTATGGGGGTCATTCTGACCTCGGCGGTAAAAGGCCCTTACCGCCGGTCAGAAGACCGCCATAACACCGCCGCGGTAAACCGCCACGGTCATTCTGACCCACAACGGCCAAACCTCCAAAATTCCGTCCTCCACTGCAGGCCGCCACATCAGCGGGCAGCGATAAACTGGAGATGACCAAACCTCCACCGTCACGCCAACAGAAATACGCCCATGCCATTACGACCCACGAATCCACGCGGCGGTCATTCAACCGCGGTATTCCATTGGCGGTACACACCGCCGCGGTCAGAATACACACACATCACCAAAGCCCAGCCACATTGGACAATTTGAAATACACACACCTGATACACATACACACACCACTCCCACACAATCAACCAACTATAAAACACACACCCACATCACCCACAAACCCCTGCGACCAGAATTACTGAGAGAAGGAGAGAGAGACACAGCAGACAATTCAAAGCAAGACACACTGAGGCACACTACACCATCACACACACCACATAGTAGCACAAAGCACCACTCACCAACATACTTATCATCACATACACCACCCCACACCACACCCACACCACCCCATGGCACCCCAAAGGCACCCACGCTTTTCTGACCAAGAACTCCGGGTCATGATGGAGGAAATCCTAAGAGTGGAACCCCAGCTCTTCGGCTCGCAGGTGCAGCACACCAGTATAGCTAGGAAGGCGGAGCTATGGCAGCGGATCGTGGACAGGGTCAACGCGGTGGGACAGCATCCCAGGAATAGGGAGGACATACGCAAAAGATGGAACGACCTACGGGGGAAGGTCCGATCGATGGTCTCCCGGCACAACATCGCGGTCCAGAAGACTGGCGGCGGACCCCCACCCACCCCTCCCGAATTCACATCGTGGGAGCAAGACGTCTTGAACATCCTGCATCCTCAGGGCCTCGCAGGAGTATCCGGAGGAATGGACTCTGGTAAGTCCAATCTCAACTACTATATCCCCCCCCACCCCACCAGCATGCCAACCCACACCCTCACCCCGAACCCCCCAGCACACATCCTCCCTGACAATGTCTCACCAGCACAACCCACCCATCCCAACACCAACTCCTGCATGCCAACACAAATCATGGGCACCCATCACCTAAGCATGACCACTGCACTAACCCCCCCCCCTAACTACCCTCACAACACCTCCCTCAAGGGAATGCCTGCACTGGGGGACAAGGGCACCCATAACACGCACGCTATTGCACACACAGAAACAATAACCAAACTCTCTTACCCCATGCAGGACCCGAACGACAACACACCAGCCAGGAGGGTCCAGAAGTGTCCATCCCACCCCCGGAACAGGCCCACACTGAGGATAGCAGCTCTGTCGACAGTGAACCTGATGACCAGCCCGGACCATCGGGGACCTCTGGGCAGTCGGTTCCCCTCAGGCAGCCACAGGCCACACCAGACCCGACCCCCTCTGCCAACACCAGCACAGCTCCCACCCAGCGGGCCCATGCCTCTGTCTCTAGGACAGCTCAATCAGCGGTGTGTCCGCCACTACAGGGCACCCAGGCTAACCCAACACCCCAACAACAACAGGGACCTGGGGGCAGTGGTAGCGGGCACACCGGCCAGGGGACAGAGGCCGGGGGAAACCGGGCAGCTCGGAGGGCTGCTGTGCGACAGTGGGGGGAGGAGAGGCCCAGGGAACCCACTCTCCAAGAGGCCCTCACCACCATCATGGGGGCATACCACCACTCCCAAGAAACGATGGCGACGGTACTGGCCAGGTTCACTGAGATCCAGGCACAGCAGGAAGAACGCTACATGGGGTTCAGGGAGGAGCTGAGAATCATCGGGACTGCAATGGGGACCATCGTCCTGGCCCTCCACAGGATAGAGGACGCGTTGCGGGACCATGGTGCACCACACAGGGCCCCTGTCACTAGGCCGGACCAGGAACAGCCTACCACCTCCGCCGGCTCTAGTGGACAGGAGGTCCCAACACCTCGACAGCCCCCCAGAACCCCACCTCCTGCTGAAGAACAACCACCCCGTAAGAGGAGCCTGAGACCAAAAAAAAAGACAGAGTAGGATGTCAAGACCCCCGCCAGCAGGACATACCCCCTCAAGTCTTCCCACTGTCCCACATTGCCACCCTGTCCAACCATGAACTGCCTATGCTCCATCCTTCCACAGGCGAAAGAACAATGCACCTGTGAGACTGAGAACTGGACTCTGCCATGGATATTCCTCCACCCCCACCCATCACCCTTAGAATCACATGTACCGATATCTAGCACTGTAAATAAATCACATTTTGCACACAAATCTGTTTTGAGTCATGCTGTATTATTAACAAATGTATTACATATTACTGTTCAATTTCTGTTCTGTCAATTAGTCATGACAACATACCAATGTCAATACGCTGTATTTCATGGGCGAACCAAGCAGAAGTCAGGTACTGAGTCAGACAGCACTGAGAAGGGAAGGGAAAGGCAAAAATCAATGAAAAACATCTGTGGGGAACTACAGAATGTACAGATGCAGGAGGCTATAAGCAATTGTGAAATGGCGTGGGTGATTCTTACCTGGGTGTTACTGGAAATACTGTTGTATCACTCTGTCCCTATTGTCTGTGTCGTCCTCAGAGTCTTCCTCCTCTTCACTCTCCACAGGCTTCACGGCTTCTACAACACCACCATCTGGACCATCCTCCTGCAGGAAAGGCACCTGGCGTCGCAAAGCCAGGTTGTGGAGCATACAGCACGCCACGATGATATGGCACACCTTCTTTGGTGAGTACATTAGGGATCCACCTGTCATATGCAGGCACCTAAATCTGGCCTTCAGGAGCCCAAAGGTTCGCTCAATCACCCTCCTAGTACGCCCATGGGCCTCATTGTACCGTTCCTCTGCCCTGGTCCTGGGATTCCTCACTGGGGTCAATAGCCACGGCAGGTTGGGGTAACCAGAGTCACCTATTAGCCACACATGCTGTCTCTGTAGCTGTTCCATCACATAGGGAATGCTGCTATTTCGCATCACATACGCGTCATGCACTGACCCAGGGAACTTGGCATTCACATGGTAGATGTACTGGTCAGCCAAACAGACCACCTGGATATTCATTGAATGGTAATTCTTCCTGTTCCTGTACACCTGTTCATCGTCATTTGGGGGGACTAAAGCCACATGGGTTCCATCAATTGCACCAATGATGTTGGGGATGTGTCCAAGGGCATAGAAATCAGCTTTCACTGTAGGCAAATCACCCTCCTCTGGGAAAATGATGTAGCTCCGCATGAGTTTCATCAGGGCAGACAACACTCTGGATAAGATCTTGGAAAACATAGGCTGAGACATCCCAGATGACATGGCCACTGTTGTCTGGAATGAGCCAGTTGCAAAGAAATGGAGGACTGACAGAACCTGCACCAGAGGGGGAATTCCTGTGGGTTGGCGGATGGGGGACATCAGGGCTGGCTCCAGATGGGCACACAGTTCATGGATGGAGGCACGGTCAAGTCGGTATCGTAGTATTATATGGCGTTCTTCCATTGTCGACAGGTCCACCAGCGGCCGGTACACGCGAGGATTCCTCCTTCTCATCGCTAGTCCCAGCGGACGGTGCCTAGGAAGGAGAATATGGAGTACAGAGTCAATCCACTCACAGGTACGTACAACACAGCTTGCACAGTACAGGTAAATGTATGGTTTGATATGTTTGTATGTGTGCCATTGCAAGGCCTAGGCCTGTGTGACGCATTAGAAATTAAGCCATGTGGGCCCTTGAAATGGCCGATGCCTGACCTGTGAAGTGGGACAATGGGATGTGAGGTCACTGCGCTGGCGGGGCGCACCGTGGCGGTAGGCGGTCGAAGACCGCTGTGCGAAGACGCATTGGTTAACATTGAAGCCTATGGGTTTCAGGAGCCAATGACGATGTGCGCCGGCGGTCGCGGGACGCACCGCCGCGGTACGCACCGCCGCGGGCGTGACCGCCATTTTCTATCAGCATTCGAGACCTGATCATCCACAGGAGAGGACCTATACTGCAAGTGCTGCTGTGAACTCGGTCTGGAAGTGACAATGGCTGCTGCGACTGGGGAAAGGGCCCCCGCCTTCAGTTCAGAAGAGTTGGAGAAGCTCGTGGACGGGGTCCTCCCCCAGTATGCGCAACTGTACGGTCCTCCAGACCAACAGGTGAGTACACTCAGTGCACATTGAATGGGTTATGCCTGTGTGGAGGGGGGGGGGATGTAAGTTGGTGGGGTGTGGAGGGAATGAGGAGTGCAACGCACGACAGATGAGAGAATGGGAACCATGACAAGGTTGGGGAGGGGGGGGGCATGTACTCCAAACATGCAGATATGTGACGGTTTCTCTTTCCCACCCTGTACATGTCAAACAGGTGAGCGCCCACCAGAAGATCGATATTTGGCGTGCCATCGCCGAGGAAGTCCGGAACTTGGGGGTCCACAACAGACGGGGCACCCACTGCCGCAAGAGGTGGCAGGACATCCGCCGCGGAACGAGGAAGACTGCAGAAACACTGCTGGGGATGGCCTCCCGACCTAGGAGGGGTGCCAGTCGCACCATGACCCCCCTGATGTCCCGGATCCTGGCGGTGGCCTACCCTAATTTGGATGGGCGCTTGAGGACAGCACAGCAGACACAAGGGGGTGAGTATCCGCAAATTCTCCCATCTGTATGCGCATTGGAGGCGTCTGGGGGGGGGAGGAGGGCTGTGGGTGACATTAGGCCCGGGCGCTCTCTGTAGTGTAGTCCGCTCCCTTAGGCATGGCCCTGTGCCCCCGCCCCCCACCTCTGTAGGGTGCCAAGTGCAGCTACCCATGCTCCAGCATCACCCATGTGCGCGTGTGTTGTCCCTAGACCTGTTTGCCTAGTCAGAGGTACTGAGTAGTGTACCCCAAGTTCGCGACTTAGTGCACGAGGCACCTGTGTCTGTCCTCTCCGCAAAGGGTATTGCTAAGGCATGCACTCAACTTTGTTTAATTTCTCCCCCCACCCTAAATCTTTGTCTTCTTGTGTTTTAGCATCATCCGGCGGAGGAGATTTGGCGTCGGAGCAGGAGGGAGCTGCAGGTCACCAGGCCCCGGTGGGCACTGACACAGACACCGAGGGCACCAGTGATCCGGAGGGCGAGGGGAGCACCACAACGGGGGCCGGTGGAGACACCAGCGACACGGACACGTCCTCGTTTGGGAGCTCCCTGGCGGGGGCGGCACCATCTGTGCCCCCCGCAACAGCAGGTACAGCCGCCACCCAGTGCACCAGCACCGCCCTCCCAGCAGCCCCTCAGTCTTCGCTCCGTGGCCGCTCGGCCAGGAAGGCGCGCGTCTCCTTCGCCCCAGGCACCTCAGCCCCTGCCTCTGTTACCCCTGCTGCCCTCAGTGCGGAGCTCATTGACCTGGTGAGGACGCTCATTGTTGGGCAGACTACCCTTCTGAATGCCATCCAGGGGGTGGAAAGGGAGGTGCATCGGAGCAATGCCTACCTGGAGGGCATTCATTCGGGTCAGGCTGCCCATCAAAGAGCGTTCACTGCTCTGGCCTCAGCACTGACGGCAGCCATTGTCCCTGTCTCCAGTCTCCCTCTTCTATCTGCCTCCACCCTTTCTCTGTCTCCTGTACCTCAACCTATCCCATCCACACCATCAGACCAGCCTGCACACACCTCAACACCCAAGGCCAGCTCATCCAAACATAAGCACCACAGAAAACACAAGCATTCACCCAAGCAACACACAGATGCAGACATATCAACAGTCACTACCACCTCTGTGTCCCCGTCCTCCTCGTCTCCCTCCTCCCTCCCTGTGACGTCTACACTCACACCTGCATGCACCCCAACATCAGCCAGTTCTTCCACCTCCAGCAAACCCTCCACTACAGTCCGCACACCTGCAGTCACCACCCCCACTGGCATTTACACGTCCCCTGTGTCCTCTCCCACTGTGTCTGTCACCCCCTCTTCCAAGACACATAAACGCAGGCAGACACCCAAACAACAGCCAACCACCTCACCACAGCCTACGTCCCAGTCACCTGCACCCAAGGACAGCACACCTGGCTCTCATACAACCACATCCTCTTCCTCCACTTCTCTCACCACTACTCCTACCCCTTACCTTGGTCCCAAGAAAAATTACCTCGTCAGTTTTGACCTCTTTCCCTCCCCCGACCCACCCCCTCCAACTGGGAAAAGTCCCAAGGGCACCTCAGCCACCACCAGCCCAACTACTACAGTGCAAGTGGTGCATGGCATGTGGAGTCCACCCTTTGGCGGCAGTAACACTTCGGTGAGCAGCAAGGGGACAGCCAGCCCCCCCCCAGGCAAGAGGACCCGGAAATTGAAGGGCCGCCGTGAGTGGACAGAGACGGCTGCCCCCAAGGAGGTGACTCCGGCCACTTCACCGGCCACAGCAGCCAGGGGAGGCAAGGGCCCGAGAGCCCCATCTAAGGAGCGGAAGGACAGCAGGGCGGAGAGGACAACCACCAGGTGCGTGGAGCAGGAGGGCCCCACAAGCCCCATCCCGGCTGCAATGGACAACACCAAAGGGCCCAGGACTCACTCCCCGAAGGGGCCTGACACAGCACGGTCGGAGGGCGACTGAGCAGGGTGTCCAGGACAGGTATGACTCCCTTGACATACTGCAAGAGCACCGCTGAAGAGGGCCCCGCCGTGAAGACAGGTACCGCTGAAGAGGGCCCCGCCGTGAAGACAGGTACCGCTGAAGAGGGCCCCGCCGTGCAGAAGAGCACCGCTGAAGAGGGCCCCGCCGTGCAGAAGAGCACCGCTGAAGAGGGCCCCGCCGTGCAGAAGAGCACCGCTGAAGAGGGCCCCGCCGTGAAGACAGGTACCGCTGAAGAGGGCCCCGCCGTGCAGAAGAGCACCGCTGAAGAGGGCCCCGCCGTGAAGACAGGTACCGCTGAAGAGGGCCCCGCCGTGCAGAAGAGCACCGCTGAAGAGGGCCCCGCCGTGCAGAAGAGCACCGCTGAAGAGGGCCCCGCCGTGCAGAAGAGCACCGCTGAAGAGGGCCCCGCTGTGAAGACAGGTACCGCTGAAGAGGGCCCCGCCGTGAAGACAGGTACCGCTGAAGAGGGCCCCGCCGT
This sequence comes from Pleurodeles waltl, assembly GCF_031143425.1. NCBI lineage: Eukaryota > Metazoa > Chordata > Amphibia > Caudata > Salamandridae > Pleurodeles > Pleurodeles waltl. The sequence continues at coordinate 1,132,940,300 of NC_090448.1, forward strand.
GCAGAAGAGCACCGCTGAAGAGGGCCCCGCCGTGCAGAAGAGCACCGCTGAAGAGGGCCCCGCCGTGCAGAAGAGCACCGCTGAAGAGGGCCCCGCTGTGAAGACAGGTACCGCTGAAGAGGGCCCCGCCGTGAAGACAGGTACCGCTGAAGAGGGCCCCGCCGTGCAGAAGAGCACCGCTGAAGAGGGCCCCGCCGTGCAGAAGAGCACCGCTGAAAAGGGCCCGCCGTGCAGAAGAGCACCGCTGAAGAGGGCCCCGCCGTGCAGAAGAGCACCGCTGAAGAGGGCCCCGCCGTGAAGACAGGTACCGCTGAAGAGGGCCCCGCCGTGCAGAAGAGCACCGCTGAAGAGGGCCCCGCCGTGAAGACAGGTACCGCTGAAGAGGGCCCCGCCGTGAAGACAGGTACCGCTGAAGAGGGCCCCGCCGTGCAGAAGAGCACCGCTGAAGAGGGCCCCGCCGTGAAGACAGGTACCGCTGAAGAGGGCCCCGCCGTGAAGACAGGTACCGCCGAAGAGGGCCCCGCCGTGCAGAAGAGCACCGCTGAAGAGGGCCCCGCCGTGCAGAAGAGCACCGCTGAAGAGGGCCCCGCCGTGCAGAAGAGCACCGCTGAAGAGGGCCCCGCCGTGAAGACAGGTACCGCTGAAGAGGGCCCCGCCGTCTCAAGCACCGCTCCGCCTGGCCCTTCCTGTCAAGCACCGCTCCGCTGGGCCCCGCCGTCTCAAGCACCGCTCCGCTGGGCCCTTCCTGTCAAGCACCGCTCCGCTGGGCCCCGCCGTCTCAAGCACCGCTCCGCTGGGCCCTTCCTGTCAAGCACCGCTCCGCTGGGCCCCGCCGTCTCAAGCACCGCTCCGCTGGGCCCCGCCGTCTCAAGCACCGCTCTGCTGGGCCCTTCCTGTCAAGCACCGCTCCGCTGGGCCCCGCCGTCTCAAGCACCGCTCCGCTGGACATCGCCATGTCATGCACCGCTGCGCTGGGTCCCGCCGTCTCAGGCACTGTTTATGGTTCACTGTGCCCACCATGCCTCCTCCTTGACCAGTGGACTCTGTAATCCACCTGAGAGACTGTGGCTTTGCACTCCCCAGGATGGTACAGTGGGCAACCCACCCACTGTAGAGACATTGAGAGACTGTGGCTTTGCACTCCCCAGGATGGTCCAGTGGGCAACCCACCCACTGCAGAGACTTGAGAGACTGTGGCTTTGCACTCCCCAGGATGGTACAGTGGGCAACCCACCCACTGCAGAGACTTGAGAGACTGTGGCTTTGCACTCCCCAGGATGGTACAGTGGGCATGGTGGCTCCTCGTGGATCTGGCGTCGTGGACTCATGTGGCTGTGGTGGCCACCCCTTCCCTTCCCCCTGAGGTGCCTGTAGTTTTGACATCGGATGCCCCTGCAGTGTTCTCTCCAAAGGACTCAGGTCTCGTGTGTGGGCTTTGCCCTTGTTTCGCAGAACCTTGGCCCACGGACATGTTAGATTCGTAGGATGTGCAGGACTTGTTACTTCAGTGATACACTGATGTGTATATATTTTTGGTTTTTGTAAATATTTTTCACGGTTGCTCAATTATTTCCAGGTGCTTTTTTTTAACATGAAAATGTATTCAAAATTTGGTTGTGTCATTGTATTTTTTAAGGGTGCTTGTGTGGTGTCACTGTGACTTCCTGCTCTGCATTGGTGTGTACATATTGGGGGGGTGGGGGGGTCGCATATGTATATGCCCGTAACCTTTCTTCCTCCCCCCTCCCGTGTGTCGTAGGTGCAGTACTCACCGTTGACGTCTGCGCCGGAGTTCGTACTCGTGGTAGATGAGCAGGTAGACGAGAGCAGGTATGATGTTCAATTCGGGTTCCATGCTGTCCGGATTCCGCGTGGAGTGTCTCGAGGTGAGCGTTTTCCATTGGAAATGTCTGTTTCCGCAGTGTTTTTATCGGCGGTGCTCCCGCCCCGGAAAAGGTGGCGGATTGGTGGGTCGTGATAGGGTGGGCGGTACATTGTCTGCCGCCTGGCTGTTGGCGGTGACCGCCGCACTGTTTGTTTGTTCCGCCGTGGCGGTCGGAGTGTTAATGCGGCGGGCTGTGTTGGCGGTTCCCGCCAGGGTCAGAATTGCCTTTTTTTGACCGCCGGCCTGTTGGCGGGTTGGCCGCCGCTTTATCACCGACCGCCAGGGTTAGAATCACCCCCTATGTCTCTTTCATTTATTTTAATTTACTGTATCATATATGATTGTCGATTATACTGGGGCTCTGGTGAAAGGAAATATATTTTTTTAAATGTACAGCGCGTTACTTTGTGGCTGCTGTGATTATTACCCGTCAGACAGTGTCGACAGCGCCAACATTTCATGTCCCAACAAATTACCTTCAATGGGTGGCTAACTGTAAGCAATTGTAAATCCCAGGAGCGTGTGTCTGACATTTTCATATCACACACTGTGGCAGCTGAGGCCACGTCCTCCCGCTCCCCAATTAGAACTGGACACGCGTGCACTATTTCTGTACATGTCCTACTCCTGCACAGTAACTTCATCAGCTTCCCAATCTTCACCCTTAACGTGGATTGCCTTTGACCTCCAGTCCACAAACCTCCGGAATATTTCTGTTTGTTGTAAATGGTTGATAAAGAGGCATTTCTGAGAATCCTGTTAGAGGTTATCAGATATATCGCCAAGTTGACAAGATGATGCCACATGAGTTCGAGTCGAAAGCTGGTCCGTCCAACATGGGTGACATTTTAATTTTGCTCTGGAGCTCAGACAGAAGACTGCGCAGTGTCTAATTTACTTTGATACTGCCTGGAATAGAATCTAACAGAGGAACAGCAATTTTGATTATGTTGAAGGCATTATCAAAATGTACAGTCCACACGGTGGAGTAACAAAGGCCTTCGCAGTCCCCGAGGTGCAGGGGGGAGGGGGCGCACAGCACAGTACACGGTGCACTGGTGAGACCCCTGACTGGTCCATGTACTTTGCAGCAGTGCCCACTTAAGTTTCTTTACGCCACGAAGTGCACAGTACATTTTAGAATACTCGGGGCACAATTTGCGCATGTTTTTGTGTGTAACGTAGAAGCGAACAAATGCTATTTGTAATTCTAAATTCTCAGACAAACATTTTTTTCCTGTACAGGCCAGCAGAAACACTCCTTTAAATCTATGGCTGTCAAATACTACTCGCAAAGGTATTTGTGGTTCCGCAAAAAGTTGCAAATGTGTTTCAAACGTCGAAGGACTCCTATACAATGAAGCTCTTTGGAGGAAGTAGGCTGTGTGAAACGGGCAATTTTTCCAAGGTCGGACTGTGGCAGAATATAAAACTCGGTATACGATCTCTGTAGTCTCTCAGGAATGGAGAAGTAAAGCAGCCTGGGTCTCAGCCCAAAACATATAGTTGAGTTAGGACTGCCAGGCCACATCTCAGAACAGGAAGCCAAGTGAGACGTGTACTATACATCCAACGTTTCCTAATGTCTTCATCTCTATTTAAGGTTTATCTGAAACCCTGAATGGATTCAACTGCTGCTCCTCTGTGGCCCTAGTTTCCAGTCCTGTGCTGATGACATGCAGGTTGGAACACTGGTACTTTAAGCAGAGGACTATAATGCTAGGCTAAATGTCAAAAGTGCACAGGAAAGTTATGATGCTCCTCTGAATGGCCCCCTTCTGATTGACCAGTCTCTAAGGGACAATAGTCTGAAACTAATGGGTCAAAAACACATTATTTCTTCTCTGTCCTCTTCAGCTTCCTGATCACACCAGGGGCCAGATCTACAACAAAGTGGCGCATCGGTCCCGATGTGCCACTTTTCTTGTGCCGCCCCTGCCCCACCTAACAACGCCATGGTTGTACCGTATTTACAATATGGCAACTATGGCGCTCATTTTCACAATAGATTAATAATTTATGACAATATTATGGTTTGTTTGCTGGATTAGTGCCATAATATATGGTGCTAGTGCAGCAAAGCACTAAGGAGGCCCATATGCTATGGGGACACCCCCCTTGCATACATTATACCTGGTGCAGATATAGGTGGTCATTACAACCTCGGCGGTCTTTTTACAAGACCGCCGAGCGACCGCCGTGCGGAAGACCGCCAGTAGTGGCGGTTTGCCGCTCGGCGTATTATGACTGTTGGCTGCTCTCCGTCCTTTTTACGATGGAGAGCCGCCAACAGCCATGCTGGCGGGCGGCGGGGAAGTGGAGGTTGCTCCACCTCCACCGCCACGCCAACAGAACACCTCCCAGCGAATCACGTCCTGTGATTCGGCGCAGCGGTGTTCTGTTGGCGGTGTGGTGTCGGCGGAGCAGCTCCCATGGCTCCCGTCCCCTCCCGGAGGATCGACGGACAAGGTAAGTCGATCGTCCGTTAGGGGAGGGGGGTGGGGGGGTGTTGTGTGTTGTGTGGGTGCATGGGGGTGTGCGTCTGTGTATGTAGAGGGGGTGTGTGAGTGCGTGTATGCTTGCGAGTGTGTTGCATGTGTTGGGAATGAGTGTGTGTATGTCTGTATGTATGTCTGTATGGATGTGTGCGTGTATGTCTGTATTTGGGTGTGCGTGTCTGACTGAGTGTGTGGATGTAGACATGTATGTTGGTGTGTGTGCGTGTCGTGTGTGTGTGAGTTATGTGATGTTGGGGGTCGGGTGGGGAGGGGGGCCCTGCCACCTTTGGGGGGTGGCAGGGGTGGTGGGGGGTGTAGGGGAGGGAGTCGGGTGGGGGGTGGGGGAGACCCCTATCAGTGCCAGGGAAGGAATTCCCTGGCACTGATAGGGCTTACCGCCATGGATTTCATGGCGGTTCCTACCGCTGGAAATCCACGGCGGTAAGCCGGGTCGAAATACCGGCGGCGGTCTTGTGACGGCCGCCGGGCTGGAGACCCAGGTCTCCAGCCCATCGGTCGTCTCCACCCTGGCGGGCAGAACGGTGAAGCGGCGGATGACCATGGCGGTAACCGCCATGGTCATAATACTCAAAAAAAGACCGCCAGCCTGTTGGCTGTCTTACCGCCGCTTTAACACCGTCCGCCAGGGTTGTAATGACCCCCATAATGTGGTGCAAGGGGTTACAAAGTGGTGCAATGCCAAATGTGCTGAAATATGGTGAAGGAGAATGGCCTCCTTAATGCCACATTAGTATAAAAATGATGCTAATGTGGCTCTAAGAGGAAGTAGGGTCTTGTAAATCTGGCCCCAAGCCTCTCTCTGATTTTCCTCATTTAAAAGAATTTTCCTAGAAAATTAAAACCTGTGTGTCACATGCCACAATGAAGTAAGAACTCCCCAGAAAAGTGGTCCAGGGTCAGGCACACCATTAGAAGGAGTGGAAGGTTTCTTCTTTAATGCACGTAACATTTTCCAATCAAAAATGCAGCTCCGGGGCGTGGCCACTCCAATGACCATGATTGCTGCTTGGCAGTGAAGCTCCACCTTTGGTTCCCAAGCAATCCACCGGAATGGGCCGATATGGAGCATTTCCAGTCTGGGGATGGTAGCGGAGCAATGCTGGAGGTTGGAGGTACCACGGGGTGGAGGTGAAGGAGGCCACAGTTAGCTTTATAGGGTGGTGCATAGCTCACCCTGTTTGTGCGCCTCTGAGGCCCCGATGCAACAGGGGCCTCGGGTGAGCCTGGGGCGAGCAGCCAGCTGGGCATCACGTGCTGTCTGGTGGTAGAGACTGCTGGCTTCCTCTTCCCCTCGCCTCCACCCACCCTCAGTGAAATACCAGTGCTGCCCGGGGCTGGAGGCTGTGGCTCACAGGCGGCTCAGCCTTGCCGGCCTGGCCGGGCCGGGCCTCACTAACGCTGGGGATGGCTGTTGGTGGCACCTGCTGTGCTGGACCTCCACACCCGTGGAGGTGTGGTGACCAGCTGAGGCCTGGATGCTACTGGCATGCTGCAGTGAAGTGGGCAGTCGTAGCGGAGAGCTCGCCCTTGGCTCCTCATATCGCTTTGCGTGCTGTGCGGCCGTGGGTGGTGGGGTGACCACCACAAAACTGCCTGACAAATGGGACACGTCAGGGGCCCTTGTTTCAGACTGCTCTTTCCCCACTGGTGACACTGATGGTCCCGCTCCTGAACGGTGGGGTAACATCTGCCATCTTTGTCTCACAGTGGTGCAACTCCAAGACTGCATCCCCCTGCCCTGCTCTGAGATACCATAGTGCTGAATTTGGTGGCACCCAGTATTCTGGGTACAGTTTTGCCAATGACCGGGGGTCCCCGCATTCTCTCTGACATGGGTTGTGGTTATCCAAAGCAGCAAAAATTACTGTTTGAAAAGCAAGCGCCACCTGATATGGCCACTGTGCTTCCTGGGAATAAAGATGGCGACACCGGGGCCCCTCCCATGATCAATGAGTTACACGCTACAGCCATTCAATTTGATTTCCTGACTGCCAGGCTGGATGGTATGGGGAGCAGACTGGATAAGCAGCAGACCCACTTGGAAGGAGCGGAAAGTTGCTCTCTAACATGGAAGATGGAACAGCAAAGCTACTGAAATGTATGGAGAAAGTAGAAGGCAGGTTAAAAGCAGTGAAAAATGAGGCGAGGGGACGCTGCAACAATCTGTGAATTTCTGGAATCTCTGAATCCACTAACACAGGCCGGTTGGACCTGTTTGTTGAGAATCTGCTGGCAGAATTGCTTGGCCACCAGAATTTTACCACAACGTTTGTAGTGGAGAGAGTTCACCGCACTTTGGGGCCACAGTCTGCCCCTGGGGCTCCTGCCCGCCTCATCATTGCCGGTCTACTAAATTACAGAGACCACGACACCGGCCTTTGCCTGGCCCGGAAGAGGGGCCCCCTATATTATCAGGGTGCTGTTGAGTCCCTATTTCTGGACTTCACCCCCCCTGTGCAGGACGCTAGAAGGAAGCTCTTGGAGGTCAAGAGGGTGCTTCGGAACCTTAATATTCATTATGGAATGCTGTATCCAGCCCAGCTGCGGGTGGGGGATAAGAATGGTAAACTACGTTACTTTGCCAACCCCGGTGATGCCATGGCCTTCTGTAAGCCACAATCCAAACATGGTTCATTGCCCCATGGGACTTGATCCCCCAGACTGAATCTGCTGGGTCCGCCTGGGAAATCGTGTTCTGCACAGTTCCGATTTGCCTTTACTGAGCTATATACGACTATAACAATTTTCATTGCTCTATATAAAACTATAACAATTTTCATTGCTCTGTTCCCATCTGAGACGGCTCTTTTACTGTCCATCTGTTCTCTTTTCAATGTGCTTTTACTTCTTTTTTTATGTCTGGGTGCGCCTCGCAGTTGCGTTGCTTCGCCCTCATGGTTGATACATGTGATACGTGTTGTTTTGTTGGATTTACCCCTATTTGGGGTTACATGGGATCCACCTGGCAGTTCAAGGCTGGGTGTGGTAGGTGAGTGTTTATTTAACTTCTGTGGAATATTTGTTTAAATGTTTCTTTGCTATACAATGCAGACCATATATTTACCTCTTTAACTCAAAAAGATCACACGTACGTTACACATGGGGAATAACACTCCTGTAATTAAGCAGTCTCTGGACATCAACTTCATATCATGGAACATTTGTGGTCTCAATAGCCCCCATAAGGGCAAGCAGGTGCTGCAATACCTTTATAGGCACAGGGTGCAGGTGGACTTTCTGCAACAAACGCACCTTCCCACTGGTGCTATGCTCTTATTTGCATCTACCTGGGGCGCCCACAATTATTTTACTAACTATAGCACTTACTCCTGGAGGGTATGTATCTTGGTTCTCAAGAGTGTTCCATTCTGCCTCCTATCAACCTACTCTGATGTGGACGGTAGATATGTTCTGGTAGCAGGGTTACTTGATACCCTCAAAATTCTGCTTGTAAATGTTTATGCTCCAAATGTTGATGCCCCTGATTTTTTGCATGATCTCCATTCCCACATTGATCACTTTGAGGTCAATCACATTATCCTTGGAGGCGATCTTAATATGGCAATGTACCCTGCTCTAGATACTACCTCATGCGTTTCGGTGTCCAAACCTCTGTCCCTCCACGCCTTAAAAGATATCTGTGAACATATGCTTTACATGACCCATGGAGACTATATGGTACCGATTCACTGGCCTACACATTCTTCTCAGAGCCCCATGGCACATGGTTGCGTATTGACTATTGGCTCCTAACTAGTGCTGTCGCCCAGAGAGTCACTTCTATCAAACATCTCCCCCGTACGCTAACAGATCACTCACACGTGCAGGCTACACTTGCTATCCCAATGTCTGCGGGAGCCAGAAGGTCATGGCGGTCCCCGGACATGGCACTTCAGGATGCACCATTTTGCACTGACCTGAAGGAAGGAATAATATAATTTTTCCGATTCAATGAGGGATCAGTGGACATCTGGGTGGATGTGGTATGCATTCAATGCATACATCAAGGGCATCTGCATATCTAAGCATTCCAGGGTACAGCATGACATTCACCAGAATCTTGCGCATGTGGAGGCACAGCTTGTGGATCTTGATTGAGAGCTTGGGGCAGTGGGTGTCAACTATAAATTACATCGGTGTAAATTATTACTGGATGCATTTAATGACCTCGCTGGAAGGGAGGCAAATTACATGTGTAAATACGCTTTGGCATGTAAATACGAGGGAGGGTGACAGACCGGGGAAGACACAGGCTAGACTCGTACGCCCATCGTATTCAGCGGTTCACGTACTAGAAATCAAGAGATTGGATGGCAGTTGTGCCATTGGCACTGCAGAGGTCCAGTCTGAATTCTATACATGCTATTCACGCATCTATACAGCTCACCCGACTTTGGCATGCCCTGCATTACAAAAATATTTAGATGATATAGCTATGGTATGGCTATCCTCTGCTCAGCAGCAAGCTCTCAGCTAGCCCTTTTCCACAGAAAAGGTCATGCAGGTAATAGATTTCCTGGGGGGGCACGTGCCCCGGGACTAGATGCATTCACGGGTATATTCTATAAAAAATATAAAAACATACTGTGCCCACTCCTAGTATCTGTGTACATCGGAGGCACTTGATGCTAGGATATGTCCTGCAACAATGCATGAGGCGGTCATTACCCTTCTGCCGAAACCCGTTAAAGATCCTCTTTATTGAGAGTCCTATAGACCCCTTTCTTTGCTTAATTTTGACAATGAGATGGTGGTCAGAATTATTGCTACCGTCTCTCTCTTTTGTTAGACCAGATTATTTCTTCAGCTCAGTCTGGCTTTTTTCCACACCGCTCTAAGGCCCAGATTTATACTCTGTCTGCGCCGGATTTGCATCATTTTTTTACGCAAATCCGGCGCAAACCTAACTGCATATTTATACTTTATATTTATACTTTGGTGCTAGACCTGTCTAGTGCCAAAGTTATGGAGTTAGCGTCAATGAGATGCAAGGTAGGCGTTCCCTATGACTCTAAGGCCCTAGTGCCTTATTTATCCTCCCGTGCAAAAATCATGCACGGGAGGAGGAGGGACTTAAATTATGGCTCTAAGCTTGCTTAGCGCCATTATATAACACCTGGGACAGGGCAGGCGTTAGGGGACGTGTGGGCTCATTTCCATGGTCAGAGACCATAGAAGCAGTCCACAGGTTCCCTTCCATGTGCCCTGGGACAACCCCACCCACCCCCACCCACACCTGGAGGACACCTAAGGATGGGGGGACCCATCCCAGGTAAGTCCAGGTAAATATTTTGATTTTTTTTTAAAGTGGCATGGGGGTCCTAACTTGGGCCCCCCTACATCGCACTGTGCCCAATGGCCATGCCAAGGGGACAAAAGCCATTGGGCAGGGGGGCATGACTCCCGTCATTATTTAGACAGGAGTCATGTCAATGGGGGTTGTGCGTCAAAAAATTACACTAGTCAGGTTAGAGTCATTTTTATGACTCTAACCTGACGAGCGCCATTCTTTCACGCACAACCTCCAGTCTTCCCTACGCCTTGCCTACCCGGTTAGCATCATTTATTTTGACGCTAACCGGCATTAGTGTTGCTAGCGCCATTCCTTAAATATGATGCCCGGCTGGTGTCCAGGAATGGCGGTACCCTGCAGTAAACAAAAAGTATGACTCAGGGCCTAAGTCTCTTAATCTCCGTAATGTCTTTGCAGTGCTCAACAGAGTGTTGCCAGAGGTACCGGTGGCTATTGCCTTACTAGATGCCGAAAAGGCATCTGACTCGCTTGAATGGTTTTTCTTACATGCCATCCTTCGCAAACTAGGATTTCCGTGGGGATACACAGCATTGATCTCTTTTTTGTACGCACAACCTACAGCTACTATACGACTGAATGGGGCACTCTCCCCTTTTTTCCCCATAACGCGTGGTACTTAGCAGGGACGCCCCCTCTCCCCCTTGCTTTTCATAATAGTAATTGGTCCCCTTGTGCATCACCTGCAGGAGAGACATATACGCAGGGGCTTACAGTTTACTAGCATGCTGTCCATCATCTGTTCTTTTTGCTTTTGTTGCCCTAAGTGGGAAGGGTGTGCCCAGACGGGGGTCCGTGCCATTGTGCCACTGGATTTAAGCTAGTCTGGCTGATGAGGGGTGATACCCCAAAACCAGTCCCAGGATGCTTGTTTCCAGTCTAGGGAGGACCAGTCTTGGCAGTTTGGGATGGACTGTTCCATGGGGTGCAGGGTCTAGACTGATTTCCATATGGCTGGGTCCAAACTGGGGTGGCATGGTGGGCAAATAAAGAATGGATTAAACCCAGATCTTTGTGACAGGGGGGTGAATGTTTGCATTGTTTAGCATTCCGTCCATCATCTGTACTTTTTGCTAGAAAACAGAGCCTGGCAGACCTCTCCAAGCCTACTTTTGCCAATGTTTGTGAATTCATAAAAGTAGTAAATTTACATGCATTTAAGGAGTATGGCTATAGTGTAGATTTACTACTTTTTTTGGTAAAGCTGACACTAAGTGGGATATATACAAAGTAGTGGCACAATGCAGTGCAGCAAGAAAAGCTGCTGCGCTACCTTGCACCACTGAAGACAACAGAACTACACCATATTGACAAAATAATTATGCAATTCTATTTTCTGCACATGTTGGTGCACTTTGGGCTGCCTAGTGCCAGTGCAGGCACTCTTGCACCCAACTGCTTTGGTCTCTTTGTTATGGTCAAGATAGTTTTTTTGCAAAGGGATATTCAAAAACTATCTTAGGAGACTCCTTCTTCTTTGTATGTGTGTTGCAGAATGACAATAAAAAACAACACACACATAGCAGACTTGATTGAGGACCTCAAGACCAATCTGCCAAGAATGTTTCTATTTGGGGGAGTCACACTGCAAACACCACCCCCCTGAAGCTACGACCCTGGCCCTATAGCAAGCTTAGACTACACAGTGTGCTCATTTAGTATCTGAATTCACAAAGCATTAATGGTGAGATTACTGTTAAAGACAGCACACAAATTCAAAAGACAGCACTCAATTGAACTTCCATTGGATGTGGACCCATGGATCCTGGCCAAAAGAAAGTTAGGTCTTAAAGGACAAGAGGGCACACTGGCAAGATTTCAGATTCATTTAAGACACATCCAAGTCCCTCCAATTTTAACAATTAAGTTCAAAATACTTCATTGGCCAACTACTATCCTCCCTCTCATTCTGTAGTATTTCTATTATATCTGTTATTGAATAGTCATACTAAAAGAATTAAACTTAAAGACAATAGGCAGGGGCTTTGTTTTATATCTATGTTGCTCAAGATAACAAATCAGGAAAATGTATTTATTTATTTTAAGAAATTGGATTATTGGTTGAGGGCGGTGAAACCCTTTTCAAGCAATGACCACAATCCTTGTCAAGCTGACACACAAAAAGTTACTATATTAACATGTGCTTAACCCTCTGATAGCTTGGCACAAAAGCAGCCAGGCATACCTTAGAGGCAATAGGCACAATTTGTATGCAACATTCAAAAAGTAATAAACTAAAAACACCACACAAGAAATATCCCACACCAATCACGAACAATAGAGTAAAGAGAAGAACTGGAAATATTGACTTTGCAGTATTAGCTAAAAATAGCACCAAAAAGTGTAAAGCTCCAACTGTGTCACATCAGAAAGGGACGAAGTCACAAGTTCAGCTGGACTGCGATGGAGCACGGGCTGGATAGAGGACCAAGGTTTGCCTATCGGTCAACGTACCTGATTGTACTTGGACTGAGATGTGAAGTCCTTTGTCACTCTGTGTCAAGTTGGATCTGTTTTGATGGGGCCACTGATCAGGAGCTGTGAAGGGCTGTGCCAAGTGTCCAGGATCTGGTGGGGCACCTCTTGGTGATCAGATCTCATTCCAGTAGAGGCCAGCAGCAGGGCACAGAGAGGTCCATTTGGGTCTGGTCAGCTTGACAGATGCAGGACCAGTCTCAGGAGCTACCTATGTCCCTGTTACTCACGCAGGAGGTCAGTCACCTGTCGCTTGGAGTTACTCTGGTGGTCTTGGTGTCAAGGAGCAGGTCCAGGCTTCTTACCCCAGGTAGTAGGGCAGCAGGGCAGTCCTTCCAGCAGCAGGGTAACTGGGCAGTTCTTTAAAAAGCAGGGCAGCAGAGCAGTCCTTCTGAGTCTTCCACAGGTCCAGACGTGAGCTAATAAGTGGCTTAGGAGGTCCAATATTTATACTCGGTGCCAGTCTTTGAAGTGGAAGAACTCCCTTTTGTACTCCCACCTCTGATTCTGGAAAGTTATTTTCTTTCCTTTTCAATGCGCCAAGTATTCTAGGGTGACAAAAGACTGGTGTCAGGTTCCTTTGTGCGTATGCTGGGGGAACGTAAGTGGTGCAGGGATCAGCTTTGCCCCATCCATCTTGGCAGGATAGTTCATCCTGCCAATATCTAGTCCCCCTTTGTCCCCCTTTGTCTTGCTGTCTAGAAGAAATACACAAAGGCAAGCAGATAAGCTAATCACATGCATGTGAACCAGGATACTGGCAGAAAGCACAAAAGGTAAGGACGGGAAAAGGCCAACTTTCTAAAAGTAGCAGTTTCAGAATTGTGACCTAAAATCTGACTTTACTATTAAAGAGGGTTCTGAAGTACAAACATAATTTTCCTATTGCTCCCAACCTTAAGTTATTACTTATTAAATGTAACAAGGTAACCTGATCTTATCCTATGGGAGAGCTAGGCCTTACTATGGGGAAAATGACTTTAGAAGTTCTTCCTTACCAGGATATGTAACGCCTAAACCTGCATGTTTTGAATACAATTCACCCTGTCCTCGGACCTTTAGGGCCTACCTTAGGGGTGACAAATCTATTGAAAAGGAAAGTTTGGGCCTGGTAACAGGTTTATTTTTCCCGGTCAAAATAGCAGTATAGAACTGCACTACACCCTGCAATGGCAGACCATGGACAGTGGCCCTCTTAGTTCGTAGACCACTATGTCTGTGATGAGTTTTAAATATAGCAGTCTTTTTTTTTATGTAGCCCATTTTCCTTATGTTTTTACAACCATTTTTTGAGAGTAGACATTTTAGCCGCATTACATTAACTTGCCCCTTCTCCAGGCATTGCTAATACACTTTTAAATTATATTACTTATACATCCTAAAATAATGTAATTTACAATAAAACGTATAACATCGCAAATCATGTCATTTGTGAAAACACAGTGCATGGTGGAGTGGTGGGGTATCATTAATGTAGTGTGGCTCTGGAGTTTAACACACTGTGTATGGAGATGCATGAGTTCAAATAATTTGAGGATGTTGCATAGATTATAAATTAAATGTATAAGGGTAGAAGTTATAATTGTTATGTAGTTTAAGTTTCTTTTGTATTTAAAAGTTAAAATAATTTAAAGGTGGTGCAAATTTAAGGTATACCTATAACTTTAGAATTTTTAATGTTTGGGTAGTTTATGTTTGGTTTGTATAGAAAGAATAAATAAAATGTTCCCAACTATAATAAATGTTTAACCATCATTGAATACAATGTGTTTTTTAGTTTAATAACAATGTATTTAAACACATGCAGTTTTGTGTCATCAAGGATAGTGTCATAAAGTGGAGTATCACACAGTGGGGTGGAGGACAGTGTAGTGTTGTAGACTGGGGTGTACAATGGAATAGTGTACAGTGGGGTGATGTAGAGTTGAGTGACGTAGAGTGAAGTGGCATACAGTGGAGTGGCATACAGCCAAATAGCGTACAGTGGAGTGATGTAAAGTGGAGTGGCATATAGTGGAGATGCATACAGCCAAATAGCGTACAGTGGAGTGATGTAAAGTGGAGTGGCATATAGTGGAGCATGGTACAGTGCAGTGACCTACAATGGAATTTCCTAGAGTGGAGTGGTGTGGAGTGGCATGGAGTGGAATAGCGTAAAGTAGCCTAGAGTGAAGTGGAGCGAGGTAAAGTGTAGTGGTGTTCAGTGGAATAGCGTAGAGTGGGGAGGCATACAGTGCAGTGAAGTGGTGTACAGTGGAATAGAATACAGTGTAGTGGACCAGAGCAGAATAGCATAGAGTGCAATGGTGGATTGGTCTAGAGTGGAGTTGTGTAGAGTGGAGTGGCATATTGTGGAGTGGAGTGCAGTGGAATAGAGTACAGTGGAGTGGCGTATATTTGAGGAGCACAGAGAGGAATAGCGTAGAGTGGAATGGCATACAGTAAAGTTGCAAACAGTCGAACAGTGTAGAGTGGAGTGGGGTAGACTGGAGTATCTCACAATGGAGTGACATAGGTTGGAGTGGCAAAGACAGCAGCGGCAGAGAGTGCAGTGGCATAGAGTGGAATAGCATAGAGTAGTGTGTTGCAGAGTGGAGAGGAGTAGAATAGAGTGGGATAGAGGGAAGTTACATACAGTGTAATAATGTAGAATAGAGTGCTGTAGAGTGGAGTGGCACAGAGTGGAGTGGCACAGAGTGGAGTGGCATGGAGTGGAGCGACATAAAGTGAAATAGCCTTGAGTTTAGTGGCATTGAGTGGAGTGGCATACAGTAGAGTGGTATACAGTGGGATAGCATAGAGTGGAGTGTGGTAAAGTGGAAAAGAGGAGTGTTGCATAGTAGAGTGGTATAGACTGGAGTGCGGACGACTGGAGTGGCACAGAGTGCAGTTGCATAGAGTAGAAGAGCGTAGAGTGGTGTGTTGTAGAGTGGAGGGGGGTAGAGTGGAGTACAATAGAGTGCAGTTGCATACAGTGTAATAGCATAGAGTGGAGCGACGTAGAGTGGAGTGGCAAGGAATAGATTGGAGTGGAATAGCGTAGAGTTTAGTGGCGTAGAGTGCAGTGCGTTAGAGTGGAGTGGCATACAATTGAGTAGTGTAGAGAGGAGTAGTGTAGAGTAGAATAGTGTTCAGTGTAGTGGTGAACAGTGGAGTAGCATACAGAGGAATAGCATAGAGTGGAGTGGCATAGAGTGGAGTGGCATTTAGTGAAATAGTGTACAGTGAAGTAGTGTAGAGTGGAGTGGCACACAGTGGAGTGGTGCAGGTTGAAGTGGTGAAGAGTGGAGTGGCATAGAGGGAAGTAGCATAGAGTGGACTATCTTAGAGTGAAGTGGGGTGAGTGCAGGGGAAATATTCTAATGGCATACATTGTAATAGTGTAAAGTGAATTAGTGTAAAGTTGAGTGGTGTAGAGTGGAGTGCAGTAGAGTGGAATAGTGTACAGTAGAGTGGCATAGGGTGGGGGCGTAGAGTGGAGTGGCATACTGTAGAGGAGCATTCAGTAGAATGGTGTAGAGTAGAATAACTTTGACTGTAGTGGTGTACAATTGAGTGGCATTGAGAGAGTGGCCTACATTGCAATAGCATAGAGTGGAGTGGTGCAGAGTGGAGTGGCATACTGTGGAATAGCATACTGTGCAGTGGCATAGTGTGGAATGGCTCACACTGGAATAGCATATAGTGGAGTGGCATACACTGGAGTAGTGTAAAGTGGAGAGGCACAGGGTGGAGTAGTGAGAGTGGAGTTGTGTAAAACTGAGATGTGTAGAGTGTAGTAGCATACAGTGTAGTGCCATACAGTAAAAAAGCATCCAGTGGATTAGCGAAGAGTGGAGTGCCATGCAATGGAATAATGTAGAGTGGCATACAGTGTAGTGCCATAAAGTGGAGTGGTATACAATAGATTAGCATAGGGTGGAGTGGTGTAGAGTGAAATAACCTTGACTGTAGTGGCATAGAGTGGAGTAACATACTGTGGAATAGCATAAAGTGGAGTGGTGCAGAGTGGAGTGGCATACGGTGGAATAGCATATAGTGGAGTGGTATAGAGTCAAATGGGTACACTGGAATAGTGTGAAGTAGAGTGGCATACACTGTAATGGTGTAAAGTGGAGGGGCACACAGTGGAGTAATGTAGGGTGGAGTTGTGTAAACCTGAGAGGTGTAGATTATAGTAGTATACAGTGTAGTGCCATGCAGTGAAACAGCATCCAGTGGATTGACGTAGAGTGGCGCGCCATACAGTGGAATATCATACAGTGGAGTGGCATAAAGTGTAGTGGTGTAAAGTGAAGGTGCATACGGTTGAATAACGGAGAGTGAAGTGGCATAGAGTGGAGTGTAGTAGAGTGGAATACCATGGAGTAGAGTGGTGTAAACTGGAGTTGCATAAAGTGCAGTAACATTTGGTGGAGTGCCATGGACTGAAATAGCATACAGTTGAAGAAACATGTACTGAAATTGCGTACAGTGAAACAGGCAAGGGAGGAAATGAGGAGATGTGGAATCCATGGCCATAGCTACCTACCAGGAACCAGGTTCGAGTCCCGACTTTGACTCAACATGCAGTTATTCAAGACAGATCAATTAATCTCCAAGTGCCTAAAAACAGTATCTGACCCTGTGCAGTCCAGAATGGTGCTTATCTATAGCGCTCTGATACATTTGGACCAAGTTCAAATTGCGAAAGAAAAATACAATAGTAGGCGTAGTCTAGAAATAACCTCCCCCAAGCATATGAAAGACGGGCGACGTTTCCATGGAATTTGATTGGAAATATTTATAACTGAAACAAAATATTTCAGTCTTTGCCTATAATCACGATTTTGCCAAACAGGACATTTGTAAAGTAACTTAAAACAAATACACTTTGAGGGCTTTCATTTCCACTAAATTTCCTTCACGGACTCCACTTGGCAGGAGTTAGTAATGTACAAAGGGCTGTTGCCGCATCCGATTCGATTTAGAATTCCCAGGTTCAATGCTTATAGGTTGGTAGAAGCAAAATGTTTTCAAGCTCTCTTAGGGCCAGAGATGCGCATCCCTGACAGATCTGATTAGATGTACTTAATGCACCTCGCGTCCCACAGACTCACCGTATGGCAAAGTTATGTGTGAATATTAACGCCATAAATCAAACTGAAGCAAAAAGGGAAAAAATTATGTTTTCCGGGTGGGGGTTTGGGCTGGGGAGGGGTGGAGGCAAGAGAAATCCGCAGTTGTGGACTGAAACAAATGTTTGGAGATGAGGAGCACCTTGCGACATAATGCAAATGAGAATGAAAGCTAAATCTCTGGGTGAATAAATAATAGAAGGAGAATAATAATTTAGAATTAGGCAAAGCATTTCTTATTTTTGTTTATTTGCCGAGCGCCTGGAACAGAAATGTTCTGAGGGGATTACATCAAAAAGCATAGAGAATGGATATAAAAGCAATATTTGGGAGAGACGGTGAGAGATGTTTCACTGAACATGACATCAGTAATTCACATTTTAAATGGTATTACTTCAATATTCCATGGCATGTAGGTTGTCCATTAATGCTTTAAGAATATGCCCAATGAAAACAGCAGATGATGGTGTACTAAGGATGCCTAGACCCTACTGTAAGAATGTAAATGAGCCCTATCCTCTTGAGTGATAAAAGACAGTCTTAATGAAGGTGCAGAGACTCCCTCAAACTCCACTTTGGAGCCTCTGCACCTGCTGCATTTCTGATCCCTGCGCATCTGCAACAAGAGCTCAGAGCGCACATTTTGAGTTTTAGAATTATTTAAAAGCAGCATGGGCGATTTGGACCAATATACTTATCAAGAAATTTGTGCTGATAAATATTCTGGCATGACGTCATATCCAGTGCCTTGTGAAGTTCTAAGCAGTAGAAAAAGCTGTGGGATTCACGTACAGATTGGTTATTGGAGGAATAATCACCTGATACGTCAGCATTACCAGAGCATCACTTGAACATTCTATTTCATGTTCTAATAGTCATACATTATAGGAATGTATCATATGCACTATGAGTGAACCATCAATGTTACACAGTCATAGAGAGAGTCTTCTTACAACAGAAAGTGATTTTGAAGCCTATTCTGTAAGGGTCCCAGAGAGTGGGCATATTTAAAGTCTCAGTGTGTTGCCACTTGGCACTGATTCTTGAAGCTCTTCAATGCACAAAAAAGCTTTAGCAGGAGAGGGACAAATCAAATAATTATTCCACGAAACCAATAATCACTCTTGGTTCGGAGGGATCCATCTATTATCCTTATTTATTATATTTATAAATGTCCACACACATCTCAAGGTCAGAGGAAGACATGCAAACAATTAATTCATTGTTAAAAAAGTTATATAGCACTTTTTGCTTCCTTGTATAAAGAAAATTAAGGCAGCATACAGCTGGGTGCAAGACCCTTGGTCACCATATATTTGTTGATCACTTTGTTTATTGTATTTTTTTCTGTGACTATTCTATAAATTGTTGGAGTAGGGCATATATAATATGTTTGTATACCATATGTTTTATGTATTTTATATGTTTGTGAATTTTTGTAAATATGTATAGATATGTGTATATAGTTCCACTGTAGTGACATTTGTTTATAGATAGCATGTCTTCCTCTGACCTTGAGATGTGTGTGGACATTTATAAATATAATAAATAAGGATAATAGATGGATCCCTCCGAACCAAGAGTGATTATTGGTTTCGTGGAATAATTATTTGATTTGTCCCTCTCCTGCTAAAGCTTTTTTGTGCATTGTTGTATTGGTATCCTAAGCAGGTGGGGGTGATAGGATACTCCCCATGATTTCCGGCTTCTTGAAGCTCTTCAGGCATTTTATGGGTGAGTGAGGTGATGAAGGAGATGATGACAGAGGCATGGTACCGGATTACTGTGAGCAGAAAGTGATCTGACATGAATTGATTTCTAGTCCTAAATAGGTTGTACAAAAATAGCACACCCAATGAAACAATAGTTTTTAATCAGTCACGCATTTACATCAGCTGATATCTTTGCTTATGACTTTCTGACATGATTGTACTTTTGAATATCGATCACAAAAATATTGTGCTATAATAATACATTTGCCAAACTATCAAGGGACAAAATATTGAAATATAGGTGCGCTATTCGTAACTCCACAACTAAGTACCTTGAAGGTATATGTATCATCAAAGTACATATATGGAATTAGATACTATGCATACTTACCTTTCAATATTTTGTCCCTCAATATTTTACCAATGAAATTAGTGTCCCACAATATCCTGAACTCCTCAGGCACCACATAATTGTGGCATACAACCGATAAGTGGTTGTAGATTGATGGTCTGAGCAGGTCAAGTAGCGTGGCTGGTATGTAGCAGTTTATTCAATGCGTGTATGGAGACATGGAGGTGAACCGGAAAAACTTTCAGATAATGTAGGCTGCAATTTGGACTAATTTAAGTTAGTAACTTGACAGGTCAACAAGGAAGATTTTGCAAAGGTTGCTGAAAGCTAGTGTCTCTGTTACATTCACGAAATAGAGTAAAATCAATCAGACGGGCAGATATTGCAGGTGTTAAGCAGGTGGTTGCTGGAAAAGGTGGAGGCAAAGAGCCTTATTTCCCTGACAGAATGAACCCTGACATTCTGGGTGGAGGTGTAAGTTAGAGTATAGATCTTGGAGAGATAAAGCTGTAAATTCATGGTTTTGGGAGGAGTGGAAAAGAAAACATTAACGATTTCTGTCTTGACAGGATTACTAGCAATCACCACATTTTCATCAATTATGATATATAGGAACAAAAGGTATCTGATAACACAAGTTAGAAGCGACTTTAGCCAAAAGGGGTAGAAGATTTTATTTTATTTTGGTGATTTTATATAGCGCATTAGACTAACTAGTATCAGTGCGAAATGCATTGAAACATCTCCATTCTTAGCATTTTGCAAATAAGTAATTAGAAATATTTGACCATATCAGACGACTGAACACAACTCATTAGGAAGCAGGACAAGAGAAAAAGCTACCAAAGTGAGAGGTTGGCAATAGATGGAAGAATCTCAATGGAGGCGTCAAGGAAGCATAAATGAGGACTAGTACTAAAGATAACATTTGTTAATCTAGATGTTGTTGAAACAGGTGAGTTTTCAGTTACCTATGGAACCTTCGTAGAGTTTTGCACATTTCACATCAACAGGAACAGAGCTGCTGGATTTGCTCCTGCTGGTCCCAATGCTGACAATGGTTGCCTGGGGACTTTTTTAGATCAGAATTTCATAATATAAAGATTTACGTTTTGAATGCTTCTCAGATTTCACACAATTTCTGTAATATTGAGAGCATTGTGCAGAAAACCAGGTCAGTGAAGACGTAATGCTTCGTAGAATATACAGGTCAATTGTAATTTTACTCTGCTTTCCCGAGGTAACCATTGTGCGTTCTTAATGACTATTATAATGTGGTCTAGTTTCTTTCTGCCTGAATTCAGCCTAGCAGAAAAAAATAAAGCTGATTTGATGGCTGCTAGTGCAGATGTTTAAATACCAGGAAGACTAGTATTTCCAGAATCAATTCCTGGAATAACTAACACCTGAATCACACAGCAGATGTTATTTGGTTCAGTTTTCCTGACTGAGTGCCGAATAGCCTTGGCTTTGGCCGCAGTCCTCTCAATAGGTGTTGACATGATCAGGTTTTAGTGTGGCCAAATTCCTAGGGATCTTACATCATTTGATAAGGCAGGTGAGAAACAAACACTGTGGAGAACATTTAGCTATGCCTCTGTGAAACTTTGTCTTGAGGTCTCTGAAATAGAATAAATTCGGATTTATGTGGGATGTTTGAAAATATTTGAAGAAATCAAGGGCCTGATTACAACTTTGGAGGATGGTGTTAATCCGTCCCAAATGTGACGGACATACCACCTACCGTATTACGAGTTCCATAGGATATAATGTACTTGTAATACAGTAGGTGGTATATCCGTCACATTTGGGACGGATTAACACCGTCCTCCAAAGTTGTAATCAGGCCACAACAAATTCTTTAGCACATACAAACAGTCCTCCTAGTTGTCATATTGTGAACCAGTGGCATCTTTAGATAAAGTTGTGTATCTTCCACTTGGTGGACAGCTATACTGTTTCCTTCCTTCCAATAAAGCTCTTAGCAGCCCCATGTAGAGGTTGAAAAGAAACATCCCATTACTAAGTCCTGCAGAAGGCTGTATTAAATAGGAGAGAGTTCACCAACTCTGTACCTCCACCCTAATGCCCATTCAGGTTTCCAATCAGTAAAGAAGTTGGTTCCGGCTGACCATTGCCACCTACACCAACAATCGTTTTAGATGTTCCCAACTTCAATGCATAGGTAAATGATGTACCTAATGGAAGCCGTTTCAGTTTTGAGGGCCTAAAATACAGTGTAGCAGTTTTACCTCTGCCCGTCAGTGTGGGGGAGGACATTATGGGGCATATTTATGGAAAAGTGGTGCATCATTCATGGTGCGTCACTTTTCTAGTGCCCTATCGCCTTCCCCTAACAACACCATGCCTGTGCTGTATTTAGAATATGGCGGTTGTGTTCACATTAGCATTATAATTTATGGTGCAAATGTGGGGCTTTGCTGGATTAGCACCATAAACTATGGCGCTAATACATTAAAGCACACGGAGGCCTATTGTTTTCAATGGGAGCGTCATCTTAACACCTGCCTTAGGCAGACGTAAATAATCATGCTAAAATAGCGCAGTGAAATCTAGTAAATTTCACTGTGGTATTTTCTGGGCCTCCCTACATGGGAACGCTCCACCTTGCATACATTATGCCTGGAGCAGGCATAATGTGGTGCGAGGGTTTACAAAGTGGCGCAATGCTTGCACTGCGCCACTTTGTAAATACGGCTCATGGGAAATGCCACCTTAACACCACATTTGCCTTAAAAAATGACACAAATATGTCGCAAGGTGGCGCTAGGAGCATCATAAATATGCCTCTATATGTCCTCCCTAATCACAGAGGATGGAGAACATTTATATCCTCCCCCTGTGTCATAGGTTCCCAGTAGCTGGATTAAATGTAGGTGAGTTCCCACTTCAAAAATTACTGAATAGTAAGCACAATGCTTGAATAGTTGTTTATTACATAAGAAAAAGAAATCAGTTCCATACGTTTGTAGTCCAATTGATTTATCGCAGTCTTAGAACTGAAATTAAGTTCCAAAAATCAGCAAAATAGCAATCCAATCAACTAGTGCCAGGGTTGAGAGAAAATCAAGTAGCCATATTCGATGGAGAAACAGCCAACACGTGTTTCGCCCCTTGGGCGGGTAGGCGGGGGCTTTCTCAAGGCTGTAGAAAATATATATGGACAATATAAGTTACATGTCAAGCAAGGGTATTTCCAGATTGAAGGCATGCTATCCATGCAAGTCATGCAGGGCATGTTGTGCTCCCTCTCAGTGAAGCCTATAACTATAAAGGTGTGGTTCATAGCAGAATCCCCAGTGAAAGCCAAGGGCTAAAATTGTAGAAAAGATATTGATTACGGTAGGGCCATAAATGAAAATGGGAGAGTTCATTTTAATGCTCTTTGGTGTTCAGAGAAACAAAAGAAAAGGAAATAGAAAAGTGAAAAACGTGAGAAGATGGTTATAATCCTATCCTGGCGATGGGTAAGAAAGTGCAAGCTGGCACTCCCGTGATGTTAATTCGTGCTCCAAAAAGATGTATGTGAGCAAATGCGATTAAAATCATCCTATGGAGAGTGTTAGTGTGACAAAAATAGGAGACACGGAAGGATTGGTAACATACCCAATGTAGAGCAAAATGACAAACTTCTTACATCAATTGTCACTATCGTGAATAGGAATCTAAACATGAGAACAAGTTTTGAAAACTCTCTTATACAATCAGTATTTGCTGAAAAGCACAAAGAACAAAAGATACCCAGATATTTATGGTATCAAACTTGCCCCCTTTAAGAATCATATCACAAATAATGTTAGCCAGCAGTGTAAAATTAAATGTATAGTAGAAGAAGAATAAGAGAAAATCATGACGTGACAAATACATATGAGCGACATGCTCGTGACTCACTTGGCCATAAAAAACCTTTAAATCCCTTGTAACCATAACCTAGATTAATCAGACAGCCATAATGGATTATAAAAGCATCGAAGGAAAAATAGGGAGATATCGTCATATGACGGGTGAGTATGAGCGACATGCTCTTAATTATAAAGACCCTATTTCATGTGAGATAATGCTCCCCGTCAAGCGAACTGGGAGCGTGTCTAAAAATAAATAGCTTGACTCAATACATAGATTAGAGATTCTCTGTTGCTATGTGATCTGTAAGTAAAGAGAAAATGTTTTTTACCTGTAGTTGCGGTAGAGAAAGGAAAAACCTGCCAAACAATCTGCCGAAACAATCACCAACACGTCCTGCGTTAAATCGCCAAGACGCCGTCTGGCAAGGATGCGGTTATTAAACCAAATGCGTCCTTTCTCTGTTTTGAATGTAACGAGACAGAGGAGGGACACAACGTGCAGCGTGCAGTAAGACAGCGGCGGCCATATTGAAAGAGATCGGGGCCGCAGTTAACGATAAGTCCCACAGGACAGTAGTGTGGGAAGCAATTGAAAAAATGGGAAATTAGGAATTAAGGACTAATCCTACAAAGGGGGATAACAAGAAGATGGGAAGAACTTAATTATAGAATAAGGAGGGAAAAAAGGGGGTAGAGTGGGAAGCAATTTGCGAAGATAATTTTTTGGAAAGAATTAATAAGAAGAAAGTATTAGACAGAAATAGAGATAGAGCCCTGTATGGAAACAATAGACCAATATAAGAAAGAGATAGACATAGAAGCGAAGATAATCTGAAAGTGGTCAAAAGGTGGAAAAAAGGTGGAGAGAAAGGGAAAAAAAAAAAAAAAAAGATGGAAAGAATGGAAAAAATGGAAAAAAGGGAAATAAGAACCAGTAGAAGAAACAGATAAAAGCTCATAATATAGACCAGCAATTTGAAAGGGAGGAACAGAACAAACTGAAACAATACATCATTTACAATAACCAATAGTGCCATTCGTGATCCTGGTTCAAGCCATTGTTCACTGTGTCATATTGGATGATCATCCTGCTTTCCTCTTGTCGTAGTCGTAGCTGTAAGTTGCCACCCCGTGGGGACGGTGTAATGCGGTGTATTCCACTGAATTTGAAGGATCGATCATTGTGATGAAATGTTTTATAGTGCTCCACTAAAGGCGCCTTGGTCTCCAGTTTTAGAATATTCCGAAAATGTTCTTGAATTCGAAGTTTTAAGGGGCGGATCGTACTTCCAATGTAGGCCTTGTGGCATGGGCAAAGAATCAAGTATACCACATTTCTGCTTTCACAATTAATAAAGCCCTTAATCATGAGTTCTTTGTCATTGATGCGCAGGGTAGTCGATCTATTGAGTCCCAATTTACAAATCGAGCACTTGGTACAGGTGAAAAAGCCATTGGGTTTGGGGAAATAAGGATCAGAAGCTGTTTGTTGAAAAAAAGAAGGACAGAGTTTATCTCGGAGATTAGGGGCCCGACGGAACCCTATTTTTGGATGTTGAGTAATAAACTTTTGGATGGAGGGATTACTGCTAATGAGTAGCCAATGCTTTCGAAGATGTTTCCGTATTAAGTGATGACCATTATGAAATTGGGTGATAAATCGAATGGTGGTATCCTCTTTGTGTCGTGGTGATGAATTGATCATCTTGTTGCGGTCCATTTTTGCCCAATTTGCTGTTGGCAATGGTCAGTGACGTATGATTGTATCCCCTGGTCAGGAGTCTCTCAGTTATTTGTGAGGAGAACGAATCATAATCACTAGATTTAGTGCAATTAACTCTTGCTCGTCTGTACTCGCCTTGTGGAATGTTTTTGATTAAACTTGGAGGGTGACAACTGGTGGCGTGCAAAATTGCATTCGCCGCTGTTGATTTTCTAAAAAATCGAGTCTGCAATTTCTCATTTTCCACGAAGATCAATAGATCTAGATACTCAACCTGTGAATCCGAAATATTGTATGTAATGTCAATGGCCCATTTGTTTGGTACTAAGGACTGCAAAAATTGGGTTAATAAGGTTCTTTGTCCTTGCCAAATCAGCAGAATATCATCAATATAGCTTCCCCAAAAAATAATATTATGGGAAAAGCATTCATTTTGGTCGCTCCACTGCCACTCCCGTTCTACAGCTCCCATGAGAATACAGGCATATGAAGGCGCAAATTTGGCCCCCATCGCCGTGCCCTGTAATTGTAGATAGAACTGGCCGTCGGAAAGAAAATAGTTATTTTCTAAACAGAACTGTAACATATTCAATATCATACAGTTGTGAGTAGTGAATGACACTGATCTTGTCGAGAGTGCTTGTCTAACAGCTTCTAGACCATCCTGGTGTCTGATGGAAGTATAAAGACTAACTATATCTATAGTCACTAGAAGATAGTCAGGTTGCCAATCGATATCTTGGAGTTTACAAATGATATCTTTCGTGTCTCTCACATAAGATGGTAAATTAATCATGAAGGGCTGGAGTACTTGGTCAATTAGTGTCCCTAATTTTGAACAAATAGAATTGACCCCTGATATTATAGGCCTGCCTTTAGGGGGAAAGTCTTTTTTATGAATTTTTGGTAGTAGATATAAGGTTGGAACAGTTGGGTGAGAAAGAAATAAAGCAGTTCTTTCTTGATGTGAGATGACTTGACGGGAGAGCCAGTGATCCAAGAGTACTGAGAGTTGCTGCTGTATATGTGCTGTTGGGTTCGAGTCTAGCCGTTTATAACACTGAGAATCATGTAGTTGGCGATGGGCCTCAAGAAGGTAATCTGAAGTTTTTAAAATGACAATGTTTCCTCCCTTATCTGCTTCCTTAATAATAATATTAGGATTCGTTCTTAGATTGGTCAAAGCTGAGATTTGTTGACGAGTAGTATTAAGAGGGAAGAATTTACGCTTGTCACAATATCGTTTGTACTCTTTGTCAAAATCACTCAAGACTGCTTTTGCAAAAAGATCAATGGAGTTACCTGCTGGAAGGGTAGGGGTGAAAGTGGATTTCGGTCTCAAGCCCGAGGGGTAGTACTGATTAGTATTTAGCTCTAGTTGTTCTGCTAGTATTTGAAGAGGAAGATCTGGTTCAGAAGTATTGGCTAAATTACAAAGAAGCCCAATATCTTCAAGGTCCCGGACTGAAGTCTCTTGAGATGATCGTGAGGGGGAGAGAGAGGGCCGGGGAGGAGGGGAGGTAAATGTAGAGAAGAAGGACTTGAGTTTGAGTTGACGTATGAACTTGAAAAAATCAATTTTAGTTTGTGTTATGTTCCAAAAGTTTGTGGGACAATAGAACAGACCTTTATTGAGAATATGAAGTTCAGATGGAGAAAGAGAGTAATCTGAGAGATTGACTACTAATTGGTCATCGTGTTTGGAGGCCGAAGATTCTTGCTGCGTGCCCTTGTTTGTATACCGGAAGTACCGGTAGTAGGTTGGCTGGGCTGCCCGTCAACCTCAAAATGTGGCAGTCAGACTGCCACAAAAACAGCGGTCTGACAGCCACTGCAAGTGTGCGGTCCGAGGTTTGCCACACTCTTAATCAGGCCCTATGTCTTAGCAAAATGAAGAAAAATTATTTTCTACTGAACACAGATTTGCATTTCGAATAGAGAAACTTTCTTTTTTCTGCCTAATGGGGAATGAGAAAATAACATCCTTATGGGCTATCCAGCAGATTTAGCGAGTGCAGTGAGAATCAAATATCTTTATTGCAAATTGTTCTGTGTGTCCATGATCTGGCAGATTGCCTGGGTCCGAGCAATGGCTTACCATTAGATAAAGTCCTCAAATGATCTTAAAGTCCCCCTGTGTGACTTGTTTTGTAGCAAATCAGGACACTAAGGTGGACTGGGTGGTCACACTTGGGTGCCAGTCCGGAAAGTTGCCTTGCCTCTTAAGATTGGAGTTGTGCCATTTTCGTAAGGACATCTTGTCAGTCCGAGTGGTGCATTAGCTCAGTGGCGTAACATTAGCCCCCTCCTAAGACCCCTGTGGTTCCCTGACCTGAGAGCTCCTGACTGAGTCCAGCTTGGGGAGGGCCTTCATTGTACTTTGCAGTTCGCAGGGGGGCTCACGTTTTGTTACACTGCTGCATTAGTTATTATTTTGTACTCCTTACAGGTGCCACAGATATGTGCATTACTCTTCATCATTTGAAATGTACAAGTCCTTCTGCATTTCATATTTTCCTTCACATGTAGGAGTGCCAGCATTATTGTACAACAGCAAATGCCACCTTGATATTTAGTGCAGGTGAAGATTATTATCAGTTTTGCATAAAACCTGCTTTATATTTATTGAGGTGCCCTATGAAATAGTTTATTTTGGGAGGTACGTCAGTGCAAAATTGATGGCTGCATATACAAGCAAGGGAGTGTGATACTCTCTAGCATCCAATCCACTCTCAGTCTAAAATAGTGATAGTCCATCGAAGTCAGAACCATGAACTAATGGGACATTTTGGAAAACAATTATCTCTGTGTCTAGTAACTACTATTACTCTCAGATTTCTTTAATGTGCATTGCAATCTGCTACAGAAGTAAAAGCTTGCTGAAAATTCAAACTTATTCATGGAGAACTCAGGTACATGTTACTGTGGACAGTTAGGGCCAGATGTATTATTACACCTGGCTGCAAAAATTGGTTGCAATTTGCAACATTTATTTTTGCAACCACTATAGAATTTCGTGACCTGAGGTATGTACAAACAGGATGATTCATAAAATTCTGACTCGGTTTGAGTGGCAATCCGACCTGCTTCTATAATATAGGTTGGTTGGGAATTGCAACTCACTCTAATTGGAAACAGTCACAAGATCGTGGCCTGCAAGGGTCAGCAAACAACCATGACTATGAATTTGTTTAAACAAAAACAACTTTTTTTTTTTTTTTTAAATAAGCTGTCCGTTTTTCTTAAAGGAAATAACACTAAATAAAAAAAAGAAAAATCAGTTTTTTTAAAAAAGGGCTTACTGAGAGCTGGCAGTGGTCCCTTGGTCCACTAATTCTCTCTAAAACATTTGTCAACATTCACAAATGGTAAGCTTTCCAAAGGGACGTTTGTTTGTGAATGTTTTACCACCTCAACTTGTGAGTCTGTCATTTTTTTAATGGTTTGCAACCAGTTGCAAATCATTGATGCATTGGACACCAATTTAGTTTTATAAGGCATGCCCACAACATACCTCTCCAAATAGTGAATCTGGATACAGTCATAATCCCATTTTAGGAGTTTGTAAAACTTTTCAAAACCCTAAATGACATTTCTACTTTGGAAAAAGTATGTTTGCAATTGCAATCTCCAATTTGGAGAGTTTGGAACCAAAAATGGTACATACATCTTGAACTTACTTTGGATTGATTTGGACAATCTAAAAATCAAAAACAAAAGTAGTTGTGTCTGGCTCCAGGAGAACAGTCCCTGCCTGTGGCATCCTCTGATTGGATAGTACATAAATCCCACACTAAACATTCCTTAAATTGGACTTTGCAATCATGGTCAAATCGCTTCATGTGTCCCATCTGAATGGTAGTGGCATTGTTCAAAAAGGTGGCATTCTGACCTCTGCCGGTTCAGTGTATTGTATGCTGCATTTCATTCCACCACAGGGCTAAAGAAGTGTGACCACATCATTCCCTCGTTGACTGACCTGAAGTGGCAGGCAGTGAGACTTTTCATTTTCACAAAGTCCTCGTTCCTCCTCTAACAAGCAGTAAAAACAAAACTATGAAGACTCCCCCTATTCTACCTCTGCCCCCCCCCACACTTAGCACATGATATTGAAGTTTTTTCAGCATTCAGAAACTGCATTTTAATGGTAAGTTTACAAGTGCGGAGACTCCGCAGTCAGGGCAGAGAATCCCACATATGAAAAAATAAACAGGCCAAGTTCTTTAAGTGCTGAGTTCTCTGAACTCGTACAATTACTATTAATAACATGTTTTAATAACTGGGTCCGGTCGGCGATGGATGAGAGAGACCCTGTGATGAGAACTAGTGCAAAAGGTAGGAGGAAGCCCTCAGCCCCATGGTACTCAGAGGAGCTGAAGAAGCTCTAAAGGTAGTGCAGGAGAGGAAATGGAAGTTGACCTCAGAGCCGGTAGAAAAAATCATACTCAGAGAATTGACTGCAAAATATAAAATTAAAGAGGTCAAAACATGATTTTTCACTGAGAAAATTAGAGAAGCCCGGAATGTTCCAAAGGGGCTTTTTAACACAGTTTGCTCCCTTATGCTCCCTGGCTGCATCAAGATGTGGAGAATTCACAAGCCTTTTTTAATAGAGTAACCCAGTACTTTAAAGAGAAAATATTGAAGATCGCTGCTGAGTTCCCAACTTCTTTGGAAGATCTGGGTGACTCTGAGCCCCAGCTATTCCAGAATGAAGGGAGGACAGCCTTAGACCATCCTATCTCCATGTGTTTGGCCAGATTTTCTCTGCTGTCTGTGCCTAAAATCAAGACCCTGCTTAAGGGTATTTCCTCAAGCTCTCCGGACAATCCTTGTCCACCCAGAGTCCTGCAGTTGGCTTCGGACCTTATAGCTGAGGCCCTGGAAATGACCTTTGCGAAGGTATTGGAGACTGGGGTTTAACCTCCGGTCTGGAAGGAGGCAGTGAATATCCCACTGAAAAAGAAACCCGAACGGGACTCCAGTGACTTGACAAATCTATGTCCAATCTCACTGCTGCTTGCCCCTATTAAGATTCTGGAGAAGCATGTAAACCAAGAATTAGCCAATATTTTCCTTGGTCATCATCTCCTGGACCCCTCACAGAATGGGTTCAGGAAGAATCACAACACTCAATCGGCACTCATTGCCACTGCCGATTTTATCTGCAGGCAGGTGGATCAGGGAGTGCAGCTATCCTGGTTCTGCTTGACCTATCGGCAGCCTTTCACACCATTTCTCCAGCTCTGATGGTGCAAAGGCAGCAGCAGGCTGGGCTGAAGAATGTGGCACTGAAGTTGCTCGAGTCCTTCCTGTATGACCAATTGATTACAGTGAGCTGCCGTGATTTCAGAGTAGCCACCTTTCAGGTTCCCTGTGGAGTTCCCAAGGGTCACCCCTTAGCCTGATTTTATTTAACTTGAATGTGGCACCCCTAGCAAAACTAATACGATATTTTGGTTTGCAGCCTATGCAGATGATACCCAGATCATCATCTCGGATGATCGGGATGAGGCAGCGAACAGGTTTCGTGCTTGTATGCAGAAAGTCAGCGGGTGGATGAGAGAGAACTAGCTGAAACTGAATGGAGAAAAACTGAGATTGTTGTGTTTGGAATGGATAGTTCCATCTCGATGGAATGGTGGTGGCCGGATAAATGAGGTGCTCTACCTGTACCATTAGCAGCAGCCAAAAACCTGGGTGTGATATTCGATAAGACCTTGACTTTTGACACCCAGGTTAGTAGGACAGTTAGTTCATGCTTCTGGATGATTAGAATTTTGAAGAAAATCCTACCATTGCTGCCAAAAGAACTTTGGGTACTGGTGGTCCCACCACTCGTTTCATCTCCACTGGACTACTGTATTGCCCTGTATTTAGATATCAATGTGCTCTCATTAAACAAACTTCAAGTCATCCAGAATGTGGCCTCACTCTTAGTCCTGAGACTACCCAAACATTCCTCGATCACAGAAGGGCTGCAACACCTTCACTGGCTGCCAATAAAGAAACAAGTGTCCTTTAACGCTCCATGCCTGATGCACAAAGCTCTTCATTCGCTGGGGTCAAACTAAATAAGGACAATGTGAATTGGTACGTTCCCAGGAGACATCTGAGATCAGCAGGATGATACAAGGTTGTGGTACCACAGGGCAAGAAAGCCAGGTGGAGGGAATGGGTCTTCTCGATAGTGGCTTCCAGGCTGCGGGATTCCCTTCCTGAATATATCTGCAGCATTAATGCACATTTCACAAACAACTTAAAATGTGGTTAATTACTTCTTATGAGTTGGTGGGGGCCACTTCAGAGGGGTCTGCATGGATTGGTCGGCCTTTGGTTCGCCTGGTTTCTCTCTTTACTCTCCAGCGCTTTGATACCTCCTTAGTCTAAAAGCTCTAGAAACTGTACAAATAAAAAAACAAATAAAATTCAGTTTCTGAATAATGAAAAAGGGAATAATGAAAAGAAAGAACGAAGAAAAGGAGAGAAAGAAGGAAGGTAAAAAGTAGGAAAACGGGAAGAAAGAAAGAAAGGAAGAAAGAAAGAAAGAAAGAAAGAAAGAAAGAAAGAAAGAAAGAAAGAAAGAAAGAAAGAAAGAAAGAAAGAAAGAAAAGAGGAAAAAAGAAAAAAGAAAGATGGAAAGGAAAGCAAAATGAAGGACAGAAAGCAGCATAGAATAAGGCATGAAAGAAAGAGGAAGGCAAGAAAGAAAGGATAGAGAGAAGGAATGGCAGACAGACAGGTTTGCAAAGATAGAGCACCCTCATTAGCTTAGATTCAAAGGTAATGTCGGATAAACAATAGAAATTTAAAGCAGCATTGGCAGGAGACAAACACCAATGAAGCTGGAAAGTGCCCTGTGCACTCATCTAGTAGAAAGCCTTCTGCTATCACACCAGGCTCTAAAAACCAAGCAAAATTTACGGTATTATAAACTAAAAACAAAAACACAGGCAGTGAAGTGAACTACATGGTTTGTGGATGTGCTCCTTGTGAATGGGCAGTCACTGAAAGTGAAGTTTGCCAGTGGCTAAACTAGACTGATCCTTTATCTCATGCTGTATGCGGAAGTGGGTGACAGCAGAATGTGATTGACACAAGAACAGACCAATGGATGAACAGATGTGGCTGAAGACTCCCTTTATGTAAGTATATTATTATACATATAATTATGGTAAAATCAAAAGACCTCAGCTAATGCCAGACCTAAAAAGGCAAAAAAGGGAGAGGAGAAAGAGAGATAAGACAACAGTGACAAGGGGAGAAAACATTGATGAAAAATAACTTTAAGCACAATAAACTGAGACAGGAAGGCAACCCCGGCAACCATAAGTGATGGCAGGGTGGGCTCTCAAGACAAAAGCTGGGATTCTGCACTCATTGCTTTATAAAGTCAGCATGATGTGGAGAAAGTGATCGCTTTGTATATCATATCAAAATTGTGAATTAATTAAAAAATGTGTGAAGTTGACAATATATGTTCAGATTTTCACAGCCCCTGCCTATGAATAGCCTGTGTTGAAGTTAAGCAGTGGCATTGAGGAGGTGTATGGACTGACGTTCACTGCAACAGGAGAGTTCTTAAACTCACCACAGGCTGTCAGCAATTAG
The DNA here is from genome assembly GCF_031143425.1 of Pleurodeles waltl. Taxonomy (NCBI): domain Eukaryota; kingdom Metazoa; phylum Chordata; class Amphibia; order Caudata; family Salamandridae; genus Pleurodeles; species Pleurodeles waltl. Next base: position 1,132,972,871 of record NC_090448.1, read on the forward strand.
GTGACTAATGTGCCAGCGATATGTAAAGGACAAGTAGCACATTAGCCGCCCACTGCATATTGAAATGTAAAATAAAAAATGAGAAAAAGTCCTCTCCAAGCTTTGGGATAAGGAAGAAAGGGCAAAGGAGACATGAAGGGACATTTCACACAAACCAGCGGTGATGACTCAAGTTATATTATTGGACCATGAGTATCATTACTGCTTTAGACAGGATTATTCTCTAAACCACACTGTGCAAATATGAGGAGTAATAATGATTAACTCCTAAATTGCAAACTTTAAATAAGTAGTCCATTGTCTCCTACAATTGAAGACTCAGATAGGAATACACTTGCACAAACTAAACATAAACACAACACAATTGCTGACACATAACTATGGCTCAGTTTGTGTAAGTACCAATAACATTTCAGGTTGATGTTTGAAAGAGGTCGGTTAGAATAACCACAGTCAGTCATCACTCCCACCTTTTATTATCGAAGGGAGATGGTGGGCATAGTTATGTATGAAGCCAGTATGCATGAAGCTGGGGGTGCAAGGCTTAGATAATATCACTTACATGTCAGATCTGCCCCCTAGTGGAAGGTGGGACTCGAGTTGAGTATGAAGGGTTAACACTCAGACAAAGTTAAGTATATCTGGAAGGATGGACCAGGGGGCTTTCCATTGGAGACCTACAGGAGACCTGCGGCACTGACAAATTAAATAAATAGGTCTTTCTAAATGGAAGAGGGAGTTTCGCTTGTTGTCTATTTCAGTACCACAGTGCTGGTGCACCTATACAGAGCAATCTGATTGGCTGGCTGCAACTCTGAAAATATGCTGCAGCCACCATCACAGGTCTTGGGGAATCAGTCCCTGCGGACAAAACAAGATTGAAAAAGCCCCCAAAGAGCAAAGAGGCTTGGTGAACACTCCCTGCCTCCACGGCTATGCTGGGTTATGGTCATGGACCAGAACCTGCCACCAACCACATTCATACAGACCATAGGTCATGCACAGTGGCAGGGGTCACAGGTTACCCAAGGGGGTTGGGCATATACAACTGAAAACCAAACAAACTCTTAAATTCATAAGTTATAGTTTACTGAGCTGACTTTAACTTGGGGCCCTGGTTATCACCTCACTTATTATATCATTTATGACATGTTACAGAACATAATTGATGACATCACCAGGACGAAATTTAATACAAAAGAAATAGCAAGGGGGGAAATCAAATGACAACAAAAGTTAATCACAGTGTCAGGGAAACAAAACAGAAGGTAAAACCACATTTTAAAAAGTGAGGCAGCATGGTGAACAAGGGTGAACAATTGGCCGGATAGGCAGGCAGGTTCAGGTTGCTGGATTGAAGAGGCACACCCAAATGGACTGTCACTCCCATTGTGTCACATTAGATTTCAGTACGTTCACACGATCCCATTGCTTGCACTCTGTTTGCTGAACCGGAAGAGGAAGAGGAAGCGGAGTAGAAGGAAGGAGGAGGAGTCTCGTCCCCGCGCGTCTGTCCTCCCGAAAGCGCTGAAGCTCCATCTGTTCCCTTGAAGCCTGAGGCACCACGGCCCAAGTGCCAGGGCTGGCGCAGCGGGAGCACCAGCAGCGGGAGGCCAGGGCAGCAGGAGGAGGTGGCAGAGAGAGCGGGGGAGAGCGATTTTTCCTGAGGGTGCAGGAGCGGAGGGGGAAGGGAGCCATCGAGGCCGGTGCTCCCTCCGACTGCCCGCAGCAACGCGAGGCACATGAGGCTCACGTCACGCCGGTAGTGGCAAGCCAGTTTATCCAGGAGGGGGGAACCCCGAAGCCACCTGGGCCACTCAGGAGCCAGGCAGTGGACCAGCAGGACCGGAATCCCGTGGGACTCTTGGTGGGCCCAGGCATCCAACGGTGATTGAGGTAGGAGGTAGGAGGGTTGAGGTGTTGTGGGGGCCAGGGGGCCTTGGTAGTTCCTGTGAGGGGGTGGGGCTTGGTGAGGAGTGGTGAGGCGTGCGGGGTAGTGGTCAGAGGTTGGTGCCCGGTTGGTGAGGGGTGACGCCGGGTTCCGGAGCACGCCCTAAGCGTGGTGGGGTTTGGCAGTGCCTGCGCGTTCCCGCTGCCTCTGCGTGCCCTGACTCCCAGCACCGGTCTCCCCACACCACCTGCCTGGGGACCCATCACCATCGCTCTGCGGTCTTATCCCTCTAGCCTTGTCTCCCTCTCCTCAGGGGTCCTCCTCAAGGGTCCTCCTCTCCTCTCCCTTCCCCCACGCTCCCCTCACTCACACTCCTCTCCCCTGGCTCGCGCCCATCCAGCCAACTCTATGCTATCCTAAACCATTTTTCAGCAATCAAACAATCAAAAAAAGGAAACCTGCGTCAAGTTCCTTCAAACTGCACTGCTAAAGGAAACCTGCGTCAAGAATCCTTCAAACTGCACTGCTGGCCAGGAGAGTGTCGGGTGAGCGTGGCCGTGTTAGTCAGCGGCCGCGGAGTGAGTGCACCAGGGCAGCACGGAAGCGGCCCAGCTAGGTCTGGGTGCAGCCTGTGGGCGCCCTGTGTGTCCTGCTCACCGATAGCACCTAATATCGACAACCCCTTGTTCCTGAGGAGTCCAACTCTTCAGGTGTCGCTAGCATCTGCATCATCTTACCTACCAACATTCGGCAGGAGGCTTTGGGCCGAGGATCCATCCATCTCCCTCCAGCCAGGGTGAGCGCAGCAGTCTTAGTAAACTGCAGCAGAGAGAGCGCACCGGGGCCACACGGAAGCGGCTCTGCCAGGTCCGGGTGCAGCTTGTGAGAGTCCCGGGTGCCCCGCTCACCAAGCATCTCAGGTCATCAACGCTAGTCCATCCGTCTCAAGTAAATTGAGTTCCTCCCGCAGAAATCTGGGCTAAGAGAACTCAGCCATGAGATCAGGACGCCTCAGGCTGCCAACAAAGGGTAAAGTCAAAACTTCAAGACCTCAAAGGGGGGCGCAAAGGAAGGAAAACTGCTCCGCACAGAGCCTGCAAAATAGTAGGTCGGATCAGCAGGCACCGCCCCTTACTCCCTTGCAGGTCTACCTCAAGAAAACAGGTTTTTCCAACAAGTCTACCTTTCTAAAAGATCCAGCCGCAGCCTTCTTATCAAATCTTGACACTGACGTGGGCCTGCCAACCCCTTTGGTTCCACAACCAATAGCCCACTGGGCAGTTGAGGCTCGAAGTACCAGCAAATCCCACTCAACAATTAGGGGCCAATTTACCCGTCCAGGAAGCTTCAAAGCATCTGACCCCCGAAGTACATAATGACCGCACAGCTCATGAACAACCAAACATCTCCAGGGTCACTAGCAGCCCAACAGTGCGTAAAAATCTGCAGGCGGGTAGTATTGTGACCACGGCTCAGGTTCATGTTCAAGAGAGGGAATCTTCTCAAAGTGACCAACAGCAGGGCGCATCTATTAATCCTAGTAACACAGAGCTTTTACTCTCCACAGGTATCTCGATAGAGGTACACAATGACATCGTGCATAAGGGAATGCGCCAACAATCGACCCCCATCTCGCGGTCAAATCTTAATACCCAGGGGAGCAATGAGAGATTGGATATGGGCTTTGAAGTAGCTACAGGAATAATGGAAGACTCTTGGTTGCAGTCACTCTCAATAACAAACAACAAAGACCTAGGTGAAGCATTGGAACTAAAAACCCTTGACCTAATGAATCCTAAAGATCAGTATTTAAACAAACCGCTACTGGTGGGTAACACCGAAAACAGTTCCTCTATACCGCAACAATAAAGGCCGCCTAACTCAATTATGGAAATTTCAAGTGGTATAAGAAAACCACAACATGACGTTGCAGCCATGGCAAGAAGCATCCTGACTATTTCCCCCCTGGAGACAATCAATAGAGAAGGTAAAACATTTTTCTCCAAAAGTTCCTCTCATGCAGGTTACCCAAGCAGTGAAATGGAAGATCTCACTCGATTACATGCCTCACTGTTAAATGCTCTACACACTTCAACGACGGCTCTTAACATGCAATCGGATAAGCTTGACTTACAAATGGACCTAATGAAGGTTATGGCAATACACATCGCCGACATCAATCGTAAGCTAGATCTGCTGGCCATTCGGCCATTGGAGCAAATATCTAGTCAACAGCAAGCCTTTTGCAACTGTGGCCCAGTAATAGATAAACTAAGCACGTTCCCAACTATTTTAACAGAGATACTGCAGAAAGTTAAAACAAGCAATATCGATGAAGCAACATTCAATACTGCAAGCCACGATTCAGGTGATATTGTCAGACTTCAAAAGACACCAGGTTTGGCGGCAAGTAGTCCTACAAAAGAAGAGGCAAATACTCAGGGTATGTACTCAATTAGTACGAATGAATCGTCACAGCTGAAAGAAATAGTGCCCACTAATTCTGAGTGTACAATCGAGCGCTCAGCTCGAAAAGCGAAAACCCTTACCAAGAGACAAAAAAAGCAAGCCAGGAAGTCAAGGAAACAAACATGTGCCAAAGCAGCTAATGATAATCTTTACCCAATATTTTCGGTGTTCCAGAAACCACAAGCCCAAGACTCTGGATCTCCAGGGAATCAGAAGGCCCCAAATTACGGGAAAGCCACAAGGGATGGGGCAGTCAATGGCCTAGGTCCGTCACCAACTGCCGCTTCACCAAAGTCAGCTGTACACAAAATGTCTCAGTCGACAGTACAATTTCAGTCTAACCCGCACGCCTTGGAGTTGAGGGTGAGGGAAGTTCTGGGCCAGCACCCCGACAGAGGTGTCCAAAGGAAAAAACGCACATGAGTAGCAAAAAATCTCCAAACCAACCAGATGCTCCAATACCGAGAAAGGACCAACCATGGTCAATAACAGCCGGAATACTAAGACCAAAGGACATCCCACACGCAGCGGCATCAGCCGCCATCCTATTCGGTAGGAACAAGAAGCAACTTGTGCCCCAAGTCTCACCTTGCCAAGCCACCACTTCGCACGTAGCTGCCACACAATTCGCAGCAACCTCCCCGGGTACCACAGCAGGCATCATGTCGAGCCTCAAGTTAGACCCATGGAAAGGATCCTGCACCCAAGCTGGTGCCATGCAAGTCATAGAAATTTCCCTAGATACAATGTCGGGCAATCGACCAAACTACAAACTACTTTCAAGAAAAAATACTGATGAGGCAAAAGCACAGTCCATAAGTCAGACTCATAAACTCTCACTCTCAGCATACGGCTTGCAATCCGGCATTAGTAACATCAGCAGCGAAGAGCTCCAGGCAACAAGCCCAAGTCACAGCCACCCCTCTAGGGTTGTCACAATTACAAACAATCAAGGGCTAATAAAAACTAAAGTTACATTTCATAATAGCCAAACCTCGGCAACCAATTTCTCAAACGAAGTTTCCTCAATCAAACAAACACCCATGTTAGACAGGGTACCATATAGTAGTCAGTTGGAGGGGGGCCAGTTGAGAAGGCCATCGACACAGAGAAACACCGATCACCCCCACCAATTACAATCCACTCAGGCCACCGAGAATGATCGTGAATTAAGGCAGATCCTTTTTACCCCACAATATAAATCACAGGGCCATCAAGACAGCTTAAATAGGGGTAACATTCTAAGGCTTCTTGCCGAGTTCCCATCAACTAAGAAAATCGTATCCGCAGACTTGACATCAGTGAAATTCCTCTCTGGCAGTGCTCAAAATGGGCTGGAGAAAACTCTAACAATGTGGAGAACAAGTGATATTGCTACATTAATTATGGCAGTCAAACAGCAATTCGAAATTTGGGGCATACAGTTATCAGAACCATCCAGTCAATGTTATCCCTTTCCCCTATTGTTAAATTCTAGAGAAAAATTGGCAACGCCCATCGAATTCGTAGGGGGCCTGGAATCTGGGGAACTGGAACAAAGGCAGTTTAAATGGAAGGTACCTAACTTAAAAACCAACAGTGGCCCCCCAACTGTACTGAAGGGAGAGCGAGATGAATGGAGATGGATGGCTCACACTTTAAATTCGAGGAAAAACAATTGACCTAGCGCATTAAATACAGTAAACATTGATCAAAGTTTGGCTGTCACCGTAATGTCCTGGAACATCGCCGGTGCAAAAACTATCATAGCAGACGGGTTCACAGCAATGACTAGTTGCAATTATTCCATAATCCTACTACAAGAAACGTGGCTGGAGGACCCAATCGAGTTAGGAGGCTACTCGCTACACCACATTAGTGCCAAAAAATCAAAGAAATCAGGTAGGACAAGCGGTGGTCTAGCACATACATTTCAACAGCACTTCTTGTTTCAACAGAGCAGTTGGCTTTCTCAAACACCGACATGCAGGCCATTAAAATCACCTTTAGTAATAATCAGCATGCCCCGCTAGTCATTTTTAACGTCTATGCCCATCCGCGGAAAAATCAGAAAGCACTGCTCTTTGATGAATTACTGAATAGGGTGGAAGAGATAAGATGCGCTAATCCAGCATGGGACATATTAGTGACAGGTGACTTCAATGCTAACTTAATGCACACTCCAGAACCAGACGAGCAACTGGCAGCTGAAAATGCCATATGGTCAGTGCCGCTCCAAACACTGCCAGCGCAGAAAAGACTGGACACAAGGGGTAAACAACTGGTAGAGGCACTAGAGCACATGAGTATGAGAGTACTAAATGGCAGGATCAACGATGACATCCCGCCAAGCTTCACACATCATAGCGCAAAGTCTGCAACAATAATAGACTATACAGCCGTGTCACTTCCTTTGCTAGCTCAAAATTAAACCGACTCTCCATTGTGACCACTCATTTCAGCACATAGAACTCGTTTGGAATGCTCCGTGCCTTCTTCCAGCTATAAAGGAACTAGGGACAATAACATCTATCAACCTAAACCACCTGATCTGGTCGGAGTCTTCATTACCAAGGCTGTGTAAAAACATAAAACATTTGCTTCATTTGGCAATATGCCAGGACCTACCAATAGTGGAAGCGTGGGCCACCTTTCTTCAGTCAGTACCCTCTCTTGGCCTCGCCAGGCGTCAATTGCCACATAATAATCAGGCAAGGTCTTCAAACCTACCAGTAAAAATTTTAGAACTAAGGAAGGAATTGAGGCGCAACCTTAGACTAATAAAAGAAAGCTCTCCCACAGCAACCCAATGTGCCCAAATAAAAACCCTATATAAAAATTACAAGAATCAGGTATGGCAAATGCGAACCAAAAAGGAGGATGACTTCTGGCTCAAATTACTTCATAATTCAAGGAAGGCTAATTCAAGGGCCTTTTGGACAGTGAATAGAATCGGCCGGCAGATAAGAATAATAAACTTTACATCAGTCCGAGAAGGACAATGGGTGGAATACCTTGCCAACATTTTCTTTAAACCACCCTCATCTGAAGTAAATCAGCCTCTGAAGGAGTCAATAAAACTCACAGACATCAGTCAGAGTGGGACAGGGTTTAGCGCCAAGAACGTCGCCCTAGCCATCAGGAAGGGTCGCAGGGACAGGCCCCTGGTCCTAATGGTCTTCCGCAAGCTGTCTTGAAGGCTGACCCTGAATATTGGTCAACAACACTGTCAATCCTGTATACTGATTTTGAGTGTAACACAATCATTCCAGAAAGTTGGAGAGGATCCATCATTAACCCAATATACAAGGGGGGTTGTAGAGCAAACCCAGCCAGTTACAGATTGATAGCGTTAATTGACAGCAAGGCCAAATACTTCGCCACCTTAGTCCTGGCCAACCTGCTCAATTGGTCAAACTCAAATAACCTGATTCCTTTGAATCAAACTGGTTTTAGGAAGGGATATGGTACAGTGATTAACATTCTTACACTAGGAGACATTGCCAACTGAGCAAAATGCTTAAAGAAAAAACTATATTTATGTTTCGTGGACTTCAAAAGTGCTTTTGACCGAGTCAATAGGGCACTTCTCTGGAGCAAATTGCGAAGGTGGGGCCTGCAAGAGCGTACTCTCAGATGCATAGAAATGCTATACGATAAAACTTGGGTACAGGTCAAGGTAGCAGATGGCTCCAAAATTTCTAGGAGGATACTGACAAATATAGGACTAAAACAGGGCTGTGTTTTGGCTCCGCACCTCTTCAACCTTTTCACAGCAGATCTCTCCTTGAAGCTGGATGCAACCAACTCGCACTCTCCAAGGATGGGAAGTTTGACCTTATCACACCTTTCATACGCTTACGATAGTGTTCTGCTAAGCCACACGAAAATAGGGCTGCAACGGTTGGTCACTACTTTAGTTGAATACACAAAGACAAACAAATTAGAAGTTAACACCTCAAAGACCAAAACCATGTCCATATGATGTCCTCTGAATCTAGCTAACAATATAAAGATGAATGGCATTACCCTTGAAACAACTCGCTGCTATAAATACCTTGGCATCATTATCGATAACAAGGCCAATCTCGCGCCACAGAAGTGCTACATTGCACAGAAGTGCAAAGCTTTAACGTTAGCTTTCTGTACCCTAGCAAAAAGATTAAAAGGCCCATCGTATAAACCGTTACTGTCTGTTATGTCGGCCAAATTCCTCCCAGCCACTACATATGGAAGCGAAGCTTTATATGGGAAAGACGCCCTGCTACTGGACCAACAACAAATAAAAATGTATAAGCAGGTCTTTAAACTTCCTGGCTCTGCTTCTCCCGCACAGGTCAGGCTAGAATTTGGCCTAATACAACAGCAGTTGGGCAGGAAAGCGCATACAATAAAGTCCTGGTACAAAATAAGAACAAATATGACCAGCCCCCCAGTCATGGCTTTCTGGTATTCAGTGAGCAACAATCCAAAATCAGTATATTAAAGGTATCTGTATAATTCTCTGCAAGAGACAGAAATGATGCACCTGTGGGACACCAACATCTCATATCCACTGCTGTGTCGAGCGCTAAAAAAGGAAATGGGATTGCAGTCCTTTCTAGCTGATAAATCTAAATTTGCACAGCGCTCGCATGCCTGGCTTCTTATGCACACTTATACCACCTTGGCGCCATCACAATATCTGATTTCAACTTTTGCACTACACATCAAGCGTTGTTTGCTGGCTCTTCGTCTATGCGCTCTACCATCCAGAGCGGACCAACCGTCTTGGAAGAATGGAGGAGAATCTTCATGTAGGTCATGTAAAGGTTCCAAGGAAGACATGGTCCATCTGATTTGTATTTGCCCGGCCTTAAAGGAAGCACGACGACAACTGTTAAAACCAGTCTTCGAGAGGAATGGGACTCGTTCCTGTCGGTCAGCAGTGATGTCAATGTTTGACCCTCACGATCCGCAGTCAATCTGCAGATTCATCAAATTTCTGACTGTCCACACCACAAGCATAAACTTACTATTTAGGACACACCTTAGCTGACAGTTGGCTCACTTTTAAGTGTTCATTTATTTTATTAGTTGTGTATTAAAGTTTTGTCAATGTTATAGCACGTGGAAGGACACATTTTAAGACGACTCAGTTAAAAAAGGAAAAGAGAAGCCCGTAGGCGCAACAGAAGGTTCTTAGGCTGTACACACTGAGTTAGCATGTAACATCAACTGCGCCACGGGCATCAAGTGTCTGCAAAGTTAGTTTAATGGTCACTCCGCCCCTCGACTGTTTTAGAATTGCAAGCTATCAAAAATCTTAAAAAAATTAAAAAAGAAATATATATCTTGCCACATCGCACTTTAGTTGTATATTTATTTCAAAGATTTTATAGCATTTTCTCCTTTTGTTTGTGCTTCTTTTATAGAATTTTATATATTGTATACAATGCATTGATTGTTATGGTTTTCATTAACTAAACAATAAAGATTACTACAGTACGTTCACACTCATTTTTACCATGAAATAAAAGCTGGCATCCATTTTTAACCTTACAGGCAGCAAACAGCGTTACACATAATTTCATGTACTTTTGCATAAGTTTGCTGGTATTTCATGTAATTTCAGAATGGAAAAATTATGTAAACTTTGCATTCTATTACTAATGAAAGCGCGTTTTCTCCTCCAGGTCAAGATTCAAAAACGCTTCCACTGAGGTCGATGGGATCTTCAGACCCAGTGAAGAGTGTGGTTAACCAAATACAAACATTTCAATCTCAATCAATACAACAACAAATGTAAACACCATAGCCAATTTGGCCATGGAAACAAAACTCCGGTCAATGAAAAGTTGCAAAGTTTTATTGTAACCACAAAGCCAAAGTCATGTAAATAGTGTGTAAAACTAGATTATATAAATAAATGAAAACTATAGGCTGGCCGGATCTGCAAAACAAGTTTAATCTATTCAAAATCAATACCATTGAACATTCCAGAAGAATTATACACACAAACAATAATATAATTTGTGCAACAGAAACAGATTTCAAATAATTACATGGTGACATTAGTCAACTTCAAATTCATAGGTAAATACATCAAATTTTATGAGGATGGTTATCCCTATTCCTATTGCAAATTAGCACAGGTATGTGATAAGCAGGCTACCTCATGCAGACAAAAACAAAAAGGAAAAGAACGCAAAAATAACTTGAAAAAAATCATCTATCTCGGGTTAGATTAGACTAAATGAAAATCAAAATTAATCAGGTGTTAGCATGCTAAACTAATTAAAATAAGGCAAGTGGACAAATACCACTGGAATTTTTATACCTCTCCTGGGATCAGCATACAATTCAGGATTGTCAGCACAACATCTCAGATTCAGCAGAATTTGTCAGGAACATCATCAGGGGAAAGTGCAGAGCACGAGCTGCACATCAGGAACATGGATGGGGCAAGTTAACCATACAGATTTTAAGAGGGGCAATTTATCATTATAAGAAGGACTTGACACTATGAGAATCGAACAGGGAACTTAACAGGGTGAGGATTAAGTGGACAGAATGAAGACTGAAAAGCATGAGAGGCAAAAAGGGACTGACTAAAAGTTGCAGAAGTCTCTGCCTAACTAGAAATGTCTAATTCAATTTGATTTGCCAATTAAATGGGACTACGGTTCATAAAAGAACAATATCCAATGGAAATTAGAACACTCATTAGGTTTGCAACATCTCCAGATTCTCTCAGGGTAAGTGTGAATCATCTATCCTTCCGTGTGACACCGGCAAAAACTATTAACTCTGTACGTTAGTTGATACATTCCAAAATCTTCCCATGGCTCACAACAGTTCCAGTGATTCACATGAGGTCACAATTATTGGACAATGGGGACTGTCTTAGTGATAAAATCTCCAGCCCTCAATGTACCAGTTTCAAAGTCAATAGGAAAGACTTACACATAATACAAGAGAACTCTTTGCTTAAAGTAGTTATAGTTAGGACCATTTTTCCGTAGTCAGAGCATTTTTTGTTTTGCCAAAAACTTTGACGTCGCTTGACAAATCTTCACGGAATTTTCAAAGCTTATACTTTGGTCAGTTCAGCTGCGGTGTTGAAAGTTTCGAGGTAATCTGCCAAGCGGGGACTGAGGAAAAGGAAGGGTCCCAAAACACTTTTTCCCCACTTTACATCAATGGGGTTTTTCAATTTTTTTATCACAACTACAGCCCGAACCGCTAAAATGGAATTACAAATTTGACAGAAAGCTAGATCTTGGTCAAGAAAGTACACTTTTTCTAATTTGTTGTAAATCCCTCCAGTAGTTTTGGAGAAGTTAGAGTTAAAAAATATGGATATATAGAGATGCGGATCCTCCACAGCTCCAACTGTCCCTGTGCTTATATCTGATTGGCTGCCAACACTTCAACCAGAAAAAAAGGAAAAAAAAGAAAAGGGGCCAGGGTAGGGACAGCCTGACCCCTTAACTCTGGTGCTGGGGTACCAGAAAGACTCAGTCAGGGCCAAAAAGCATTGGGAGGGCCGCACAGCCCCCCTGATTTTTTCATTCTGATCACCCCGAGGAGGTGGTGGCCCCCTGGGACAAATAGAAGGCCTAGGAGAGGGACCCTGTGCACCCCATCCTTTATTAAAGCCCCCAATGCCCACGGGACCTGGCCCACCCAGGGGCTATTATTTAAAAGAAAAGGGTGGGAAAACACCCTATTTTTTTAAAACATTGGAAAAATCTGCAAATCTCATGCCCTAAGGTAACCATTACTCATGTCCCCTCCATGCAAAGTTTTCTCATCAATAATTTTATTGCAAATAAAACTGTGACTTCAACAATAATGTCATAGAACATGTCATGAGTGATGTTATATCTGGGATAATTAGCAGTGCATGGCGAAGGTGCAAGTTATAGTTACCTGAGGGCAGGAGTTATATTTACTTAAAATAACTCTAACTATAACAGCTGAATTTATATGGTTTTGTGTGTGTAAAATTTGAACATAACTATATCATCCCTGTAACCTTTATTTTTTAGAGAATTTTTTTGTTTTTTTATTCTATTTCCTAACTTTAACATCCATGTAACCTTTGTTTTTTCAGCATATATATATATATGTCCAGTGTCAAAAGCTATATTCAAATTAAATACATTTGTAGTAAATAAATTAGTATTCAATTTTAATTCAAACATAAATAGATCTTTTACATTTTTTATACCATTTAAAACTGATTAAAGTTAATTACTTTTTAACACAAACTACTGAGTAATAATAATTCAAATATAAAAATAATGAGTGTTAATTATTTTAAATAATAATAATAATTATTAAATAATTAATATATTGTTTTTATCTAACTATTTATCAAATGTTTAATTTGATGAGTAAATGTCTATTAGCAGTCTAACTCAGTTTTGAAGCGGAGGAGATATATAAGGCTTCATGAAGTGAAAAACTTATAACTAGAATTTGGTGAACTTCAAAAAAAGTAAAGTTAATACTAGATGCACTCGTAAATTCGCACATGAATACATTTACATGTGTAAATTTACCTTTCTAATCAGGTCCCTAATTTTTCAAATGCATTTTGTACCTACAAAAGAATATGGCGCTGGGTAGACAATTGTGGATTTTTGAAAAACGTTCATTCTAAAGTAGGTATTTTCCCAAGTAACGATAGATAGATAGATAGATAGATAGATAGATAGATAGATAGATAGATAGATAGATAGATAGATAGATAGATAGATAGATAGATAGATAGATAGATAGATAGATAGATAATGTCACTGTATAAAGTGCTAATATCTAGCACACTAGCACAGATCAATTACTTGGTACAAAAATGTAAGAGATAATACAATGAATACTGTTAACATGAGTAAAGATATCTGAATGTTCTAAAACATGTAATTACACTTTCACAAGTGGAAAAACTAATCAGAGAAAATCATTTTCAAGTCATTATTGAAACAATGAAAAAGAAAAATATTAATTGGTAATTAATTCCATAGTAAGGGAGGATGAAACATGATCAGGACAGGTAAGAACACAGAAAATACACTCAAAAGAGTAGAGAATAGATTGAAGTAAAAGTAACAGATACTGTTGAAGACCGACATGTAAGAAAAACAATAGTCCTGCAGTGATAGATTTAAATATTGAATCTGAGATTTTGGCATTCAGAATAGAAGGAGAGACCAAATCAGTTAGAAACAACAAGCACAAGAAATTAGAGATTTGTTGATGAAAAGTATCTGGTGTATCCACAACAAAGTAGTAAATCTTCAGATTTATTACTTTTTTCCCATTCGCAAACATTCCCAGGAAGACAAAGGTTTCCAGGTGTACTAGTGGGAAGGTCAGGTTATGTTTTCAAAATGTTTCCTGTTCTGGAGAACTTCACCAGGGGAGATAGGATTCTGTGTGCAAGTACTCGTTTTATATTTATTTCTCCAAGAAGAAAACATATTTTCACATACAGAAACCCATGCCCCAACACCAAATGTGGGATAATCCATTCCCCACTCTGAAAAAGAACAAATTTGACCATTTCCAATGTGGTAAAAGGAAGGAGATGAGTTTGTGAATGGTAAGCATTATCCACTTTTGTGGGTGTTCACAAAATTCTAAGACTATCAATGCCTTGGAACGCTTGCTTTCTCACCACTTGATTAGGAGTTACGGTAAAGGTGAGCTCCACAGTTGTGGTATATTTCTAAAAAAATGTAAATTGCCTTGCACCTGACAGGCATCCCTTCGTGAATTGTTGCAAAACATGGAATAGGTAAATTTGAACAGAAACATATGTTTATGATCACATTTGCCTTTGTCAATATGACTGTACAAGTAGAATCGCGTGTAATGCCTACATGTTAAGCTGAATGAAGCAAGAAAAGAGGAATTTTAAAAAAAACTTTCAGGAGAAGAGAAAGAATCAGGTGAAAAAATAGTATTTCAATGGTAAATGGATTTGTAAACAAAGAAAATAAAAAGCTGCTTAATCTTCAATGGCAGAAAACAAGCAGAAAGATTTGCATGAACAAAATCAATAACAGGAGGGAAAGTATATTTAGCATATAACTATGCATGGAAACCAAAAGAAAGATGGTGGATTATTTCAAAGGATAAAGAGTAAAGGACAAATCACATAATCTTGAAGTACACTATTCCCTCAAAGCAAGACAACAGGGTATTAAAAAAGAATGACTCAATAGGTATAGATGAGAAATTGAACTGCAGTACTCAAAGAACACAGAGAAAATAGAAGAAAGAGTGATCAACAGTATCAAGCAGAATGAAAACGGAATTGCACCACAGTGAGTAATACAGTATCAGTAGACCTGAGTGAAACCTGGTTTAAATGGACCTAGTAAACTAGAGTCAGAAAAGAAATGTGATAGCTGAATGTGGACTATGCATGATAACATTTTAGACATATGGGAAAATGGGGGCCACAGTGTTATATAAAGGAAGTTGAGACATTCAGAAATTGTTTCTCCAATAGAGGAATCAAAGTAGCCAAGTTGAAAGAAGTAGGGGACATACCAAATGAGAGAGAAATACTAAACTAGATGACATTTGAAGGAGGAGTGAAGAATAGACAGTTTTTATAAGAATAATAAGTCAGTAGAGAATCAGATGGACAGGAAACAGAATTTGTCTGGCAATGACATTGGCAACGTTGGACACAGAAACCTGAGTAGCAACAGAAAAGACTGGAGTACAGTGAGCACAAGTTGTAGAATCAAACAATTCACTGATACACATGAAATGGTTCACAAAGGATACAGAAGAAATGGAGATCGGAAAGAAGGAAAAAGGAAATGTGACATAGTGAGTAATACAGTATCAGTTCACCTGAGTGAAACCTGGTCTAAAACTTATCTAGTGGACTAGTGTCACAAAGGAAATGAGATGGCTGACTGTCGACTATGAAAAATATATTTTTAGACAGATAAGAAAATGGGGCTATAGTAGTATATAAAGGAGGTTTAGACATTCAGAAAGAGTATCTCCAACAGAGGAATTAAAGTTGAATGAAGTGTGGTGTTGCAAAGTCATCCTTTTGCCCTGTTCACCCCCATTTTGTTTTGCTGACTGGTACTGATGGTAACTGGCTCTGACTGTGCCCTGAGCGCTGCTAGCCAGGTCCAGGCTAGTGCCTTGTTAAAACATACACATGTAGTAGAGTACACTAGGTATTAGAGTACCCTTACAATTGGCCTCACAGACCCTGTATGTCCCTAGTAGCTAATAGGACAAGAGTACAATCTGCCCATAAGTCCCTAGTACATAATAGGGCATGGCGATTAGAGGCCCAGGAGAATTTCTACACTTGCATGTGTGCACTATTGTGTGCTTTCTGTCCTTTTAAAGGCAGGCCTGCCTTGCAGCCTGACTTTAAAGTCAAATTATTACCATTTGCATGACAGCCCCTATAAGACCCAAGTAAATAATAGGGCAAGGGGGTGCCCACTACCTATAAGACCCTAGTAGATAATAGGGCATGGAAGTTAGAGACCCAGCAGATTTCCTGCCCTTTGCATGGGGGCACTGCTGGAGGTTTTCTGCAATTTTTAAATACAGCCTGACTAAGCAGACATAATCTAAATGGAGATGGTGTCCCAATTCAACTTTGGTGCTGTGGGCACTTTAAAAGCGATAATCTATGTTATGTTTACATATTAGGTAACCCCCAGGGTCTCCCCTCTGTGGCCTAAGGGGTGAAAGTGTCATGAAACTATAAGCAGGGTCCTTATGAAAGATTTTATATCAACCCTGGTGAGGGAAAACTGCTCATTTCATTTCTCCCCAATTGAAGATACTAGGCTCCATAGGATAACCCTGCAATATTGTATTTGAATGTAAATATTGTTAGGAAAGGTGTAGAAATGTTATTCCAGGACTTAGAAGATTTGTTTTGATAAATCCCACAATTTTCTATTGGTGAGTTTATTATAACTTGTACAGAAAAGAAGTTATGAGTCTTTTCTTTCTGTAAGCCAAAATCCATCCTTTCTGAAAACTCTTCCCCCCCACTGGTCAGAGCTAACAGAATTAGCAAGGCGGCTTTGATTAAGTTATAAGTGCCTGTCGTGGGGAGAGGCTATCTGCTGAAGGGAGCTCTGCAGCTGCACAGGAATAGCAGAGCGGGGAGGGATAATGAACCACCCAGCCTCAAAGGAGAGGAAGGCAGGCAGGGTATGCCAGGCCATGTACCACCACATCATGTGCCCCTCTGTCAGATACCAGGCTTAAGGAAGGAATTCGAAGATGTCAGGAGGAAGAGAACTATGGAAATGAGCCACGCTGGGAGTTGGTTTAGTTAGCTCTGATTGCTCTGCTGAAATTTCATCCATCATGGATTTTGAAATAATGGTGCTTTCTGGGACAGGAATATGCCACACTTTGGAGGAAGTGGACATGCACCTTTTCTTAAATGTATTTTTGCATTTATTGGTAACAAAACCCAGACAGAACAAAGCTCTGAGGTCAACAGGTACAGATGATAGTCAGCGTAGAGTACAAGTCACAACTGGAGACATATGAACCATCATAAGTATACATCAAGGAGAAGGTGGCATATCTTTACGGGGCGCTGTGTAAACAGAAGCGCATCATTGAAACATCCAGATGCAAACAATGAAAGAAAAGGGGAGAAATACAGAGAAGGAAGAGCAAAGAGCAAGAAAATGCGAAAGAAAAAGAGAAAACAGAAAAAAAGGGGGAGGGGATTGAGGAAAACCACAGGCTTCAAATCGCCAACTGGAGTGGAAGCAGTAATTGGATGGCAAGTAATGGGAGCGTAACTATTGCATAATCAGTGGGAAGCATTGGACAACTGCATGTTGTTCAATGATCGGGACTCCAAATAGGATCGCAGAGGGGCCCATATATATCTCGGCTGGGAACCCTCAGCCGTAAGGTCCCAGTATATCATTAGTTGCTTTTGACAGTACGCAGCGTACTGCAACCAGCCTCAACAACAGGGAGCCCACCATCGCCCCAGCACATCGCGACCCTATGCCTAGCTATAGCAGCAGCTGCAGTCCCACCAGCCCCCGGTGCGCGGAGGGAATCCCCTCGATATATCCCAAAAGAGCAAGCTTAGGGGTGTGTGGCAACAGGAATCCATACTCTTCAGTCTACGGGGTGTATAGTACAAGCATGCAAAAAATTGATGTGAATAAGATGCAGTCTATAGTTAGGGGACAGCTCTCTCATATGCGTGCAGCATCGTCGCCACACTGCATCAGAAGTGAGTTCGCCAATGTCTGCTTCCCATTGGGCCTTTGCTTCAATCGCAGTATCAGACACCGCGTTCTGCATACAAACATATAAACTTGTGATAAGCCTGCGTGGGGATCGCGTTTGATATAGAAGTTCCAACGCTCGGCACACCGGGGGCACGGCAGGAAAGCAGAGATAACGCGTGCAGAGCATGGCACAAATTCTGAGAAAGAATAATCTGGCAGTGCAGAGTCATGCACATCACCAAGTACAGCCTCCAAGGAGATAAACATCCCATCCGAAAGCCAAGATCCTAAAGTAATTAAATTGGACTCTCGAAGAAACTCACAGACTCGGACATCCTCCGATAACGTCACGTCTGCAACATCCTGCAACAGCATCGAAGGCGCAAAGGGCTCTCGCACAGCACTGTGCAGCAACAGGGCAGTCCAGGCCCTCGCCATACAGGCCACAGTATCGACCCCTCGTGGTCAGGATCTGATCGGGCCACTGAGCACCTGCGGCAGCCTATCAGGCCACACTGCATCACACTCAGGTGCTAAATGTGGCAGATATTGTATAAGGTGCAGCTAAAAATGCGCAAAATGAGCCTGCTCGCAATGATAATAAAGTTCTAGATCTGGGGCCGCCAAACCACTCAGTTCAAACGGGAGTGTCAGTTTTTCACAGTAAATTCTGGGCTGCCGACCAGCCCAGGCCAGAGTCACAAGCACAGACCTAAGCTGCTTCAGAAAGCTCACAGTAAGGACAAGAGGCAAGCTGATAAATAAATACAGAAATTTAGGCAGAATAACCATCTTCGCTATCACTTTGCGACCCGTCAAAGAGAGCGTCAATGAATGCCAAACCTCCACCTTATCTTCCAACCATGTAATAGCTTTGCGGTAATTTGCTGACCAAAGCTTATTAATGTCCCTACTGAACCAGATACCTAAATACCGCACCGGTCCATTAGCCCAGCCGAAGGGATATCTAGAGGGGCACCACACCGTATCCTTGGACAAGGGCAGCACCACCGACTTGGACCAAATGGTGATCCCAGAAATCTTCCCAAAGCAAACTATCTCATCCAGCAGAGCGTCAAGGTGCAGCTGCGGATCACTAACGTATATGGCAACGCCATCCGCATACATAGAGATCAATATTGGATGCTGTCGGAATGCCAATCCCCTGTTGTTATGGTGCTGCCTCAGACGCGCCGCAAGCGGTTCCATCGCGACTGCAAAAAGCAGCAGAGAGAGTGGGCATCCCTGACGAGTGCCCCTAGCAATCGAAAAGGGGTCAGAAATAGTTCCATTGACTCTCAGCCGGGAAGATGGCTGCGAGTACAGCAGGAGAATCAGTTGAATAAACCTAGAACTCAACCCCACCCAAGCTAGCAAAGCATACATATACGGCCACGCAGCAGAGTCAAAGTCCTTAGTAGCATCAAGGAACACCGCCATCGTACGGTCATCAGGATCGATCATGCTAGATATTGCAAAGTAGGTGCGAAGGTTATACAAAGTAGACTGCCCCCGCACAAAGTTTGACTGGATCTGCACTCTTGGCCTGCACTTCTGAGTGAACTGCGCCTGCTGCACAATCTGGCAGTACAGTCCTGGGGACTGTGCCTTGCTTCAAGAAGGACTAAGAGTGGACTCCCTGCAGCTACAGGTTATCAGAGCTTCACCTGCATCATCTCTAGAAAAAGTCCCCATCCTGGAGCGCATCCAGTGGCCTTTTTAGGATTTAGCCAGGTGAATTGTGGGAATTGTTGTTCCAACCTTTCAAGGACCATCCAGGAGATTCCAGACCCTTGGATTTGTGCTTTGGACCCTTGGAACCTGCATGGAGGAATTCTTTAAGCATCTCCTGCAGTTTGGAGAAGTGTGGAGAATTTTGGCAAAATTGCTCAAGAAGGTGACCAACTCAACCTAGGAAGTCCAGCCGGTAAACCCTCATCCCGACCCATCCTGGATTTCAAGTTTGTCCCACTTAAAGGCCTCGGAGGTCTGACGTCCAGGATTTGACTGGGAGCTCCCTGGAAATCAAGCCTGCGAACCCTCACCAAATCTGGCCTGGTGAAGAGCATCGAGGGCCCTCGGATCAAAAAGCTCCAGAAATGTTTTTAAGTGTGAAGGTAAAATTTTGACCAAGGACTTCAGTTTAGTGCATCAGAATAGGACTCCATCGCAGCTCGCCTCAAACTTTTACTTTGGCCCGGTCTACCGTGACCAGATGTCCTGACTTGGCGTTTTGTGTTTCTAAGCACTAGAAAGTGTTTATTCTTTAAAAATTCATATCTCCCATTCCCTACATTGGATTCTGTCATTTTAGTGTCTGTTTATTTGTACAAATATAACCTATTTTTATAAATTGGTTTGGGATTTTCATGATGTGCTGTGTCTTACTTATTTACTCTATTGGTGTCTTTGAATTCTTTAAACTCTTGTCTCCTAAGTTAGGCCTGCCTGCTCAGTTACAGCGCCAAGGATGGAGCAAGGGGCTAATTTACTGAGGCCTTTAATGACCCTGTATTGTGTTAGTGGCATTATTGCCAGTGGTAGGTGCATACTTACCACTACCAATAACCCACTTTCCAACATTGAGGGAAAACCAAATGAGAAAGATTGAACTAGATGACATTTGAGGGAGGAGTGAAAAATAGACAGCGTTGATAAGAATAAGTCAGTAGAGTATCAGATGGACATGCAATGTCATTTGTCCAGCAATAAAATCGGAATTTTTGGAGTCAGAAACTTGAGTAGCAACAGAACAAACTGAAGTTCAGTGAGGACATGTTCTGAAATAAAACAATTCACTGACGAAAAGGCAGATGAAATGGTTCACCAAGGACACAGAAGAAATAGAGATAGGAAAGAGCATATGGATGTGATCTTTTTTATGAGCAAATTATATATAAAAATCATTACTGGAGAGTAGATGATTATCAGGAAGGTGGTAGATAATGAGAGTATCTAAATATTTTTCATTAGGCGTCTTGATATTTGAATGCAGGGGGCATAGGATGCAAGAAAAGGCTGAAAGAGAAATGGTGATTTATATATATTCCATTGATGCTCAGTTAGGTAAAAAGGATGAAAAAGTAACAGACGCAGAGGAAGCAGTAAAGTTATCAAAGTCAGTAAGAGAATGGAGACTGGAAGAGATAGAGGAAGCAACAATGTGAAGGGAAGCCTGCTGTAGGTTGTTTCTAGTGAAATATGTCAGGAGATATGTTTGTGTCATTATGGAATGTCAGGCAAAATAATGAATGACAAAAAAGCTATCTGTAGATGAAAGAAAAACAGATTTGAGATGAATTTGTAGAAGTGTTTGAGAACACACATATTATACCTAGTTAATTCTATTTAACATGATTAGTTAAAGATTACAGTAGACCTAGATCATAAAAATAAATATTAAAATATGATAGATACAAATCATTAATATTAAAGTCACAAAGGAGAATGAAGGGAAATTTAGTTGAAAAAGCTCAGACACAATGCCATTCATGTCATCATGCATAGAGAGAATAGACCCAATTGGCGATAGACAACCAAGAATGAGACAGTGTGAAGTTAACTGACAGTACAGAAATTATACTTATGGGAGTACACAGTTGGAAGATAAGTAGAGTACAATGTTGTTGCAAAAGAATGCCTACCCCACTTCTAATGTTCTTGATCCATGAAGCATGAGATAAAGGTGATGTAGTGCAAGTTAGAGCAGCAACAGTATAGGAGTTAAAACACAAGATCCACATCTCAGTAATGCAAAGTAGGGGGGAGGGGGCAGTTGAAGTAATAGGAATGCTTTCAGGGTAGGTCTCAACTTCTCCATGAGTGGTTTGTTATTTGGGAAAGTGGGAAAGTGGAGGAAGGAACATAGGTACCGTCAGGAAGCACTAGAGTACATGATTTAGTAAAAAAACAAAGGTTTCATGCTCCATCAACATAAATCCTTAACCTGATGACTCTTCCACTACAGGACCCTCATTTCAAAGAGCTACTTGCCCTACCGTATTATTCCCGAAGAAATACATTCAAAGGCCCCCACATACAGGGCGATAACTTCCATTTGGGAAGGTTGTTCCTTAAAAAGAAAAAAATAACTACTGAACAGGTGAAACAAACATGGCACCGGCTTTCTAAAGTACAATAGAGTTACAGCAGATGTGGCTCAGTTGAAGGCACGGGGTCTTAGTGCCAGAATCGCCCGTTTGCGACTGGAAAAATGCTTTTTGGGATACACAAAGCCCAAACTGCGATTTGGTAACTTGTTGGGGTTTTCTATTTAATATTAGGAAGGGGCGTGTCAAGGGCGTCCCTTCCTAATACCGAATCTAAATGGTATGTATTGCTGTTTTGTGACTGCGAATGTGGTCGCAAAACAATCGCAGTTAGCACGAATTTCAAATTGGTGCTAACCCATTCGCAAAAGGGAAGGGGTCCCCATGGGACCCCTTTCCCTTTGTGAATGCATGCGAAAACATTTTTTTCAGAGCTGGCAGTGGTCCCAGGGATCACTGCCTGCTCTGAAAAAATACAAATAAAACTTCACGTTTTTTTCTAAATGCATTCCGTTTTCCCTTAAGGAAAACGGGCTGCATTTAAAAAAAAAAATGCTGCTTTATTTAAAACCAGTCACAGACATGGTGGTCTGCTGACAACAGCAGGCCACCATCCCTGTGAGTGCCGCTATTCTCAATGGGGTTGCAAATTGTGACCTACCTCATGAATATTCATGAGGTTGGTCATTTGCGACCCCATTGCAAATCACAGACAGTGTCATTGACACTATTGTACATCCGGTTTTGCGACTCGCAAATTGTGAGTCACTAAGACTTGCAGTTTGCGAGTTGCAAACCCAGATCTTCGTACGGCCCTAAGTCTCCAGTGATCGGGCAGACCGACAAGTAAACCACCATTCTCTAAATGATGACCTAAGTGTATGAGTCAATTGCCAAATATGTTTTACAACACGAGAATCAACCATGAAATGCTAAGTTGATACTAAATGAAAGCTTATACCATAGAGGTGATGAGAAATAAAGGCAAAATTATCAGTTAATGTATTTTGTACTGATCCCCACTGTGGGCTAAATAGGATGTGATGCAGTTCTTCCTATGTGATCTTTGCATAGATAGATTGACCCTAAGTGCCTCATTTATGCTCTGGTGGATTGGGATTGATTCTGTAAATGGGCTCTTTGCCGCCCTCACCACATTCATCTGAATGGAACCAGGAGAAAGGCTGTATTATCACTGGAGGAGCCTTCACTGGGTTTGAAGCAGGGATGCCTGATTCAGCTGTCCATCCACCATAGGGCAATTCGGTTACAATGATGTTCAGCTCATCCTGTAGAGTGCAGGACTACAATCACTCATTTTCTCTGCCCATATATGCCATGCAAGACGTGGCAAAAATGAGCAGATCAAATGTTAAATGGTCTCCATGCACAGGATAAATGCTTCCTGTGCACTGAGTCTATTTACGTTTTGTTCAGTGAAAACAAACTCCCACTTGGGAAGTTTCTTTTCTTGAACAACTTCACTTCTGTAAAGGGATCTTCTGTTGAGGTAATTCCCTTCACAGAAGAGAGATCCTCTCCAGACAGGAGCATCTCTATATACAGCAGGTAGTTCTCCACCAGGGGAATGGATCACAACATGCCACTGACCTAGTGGCTCCGAGGGGTATCGGCCAAAGCCTAAACAAAGGCCATAAGTTCCTATGACTACATTATGACATAGTAGTGTTGATTAGTGTAAAATGGCACTAGTGATACTACTGACCTCATAACCAGCTGCAGGAAATTACCATAGTAATGCATGGTGTACCCAAAACCTTTTTCCTTGTCTGTTTTTGCTGGTTGTAGAAATCTGTGCAGTTTACTCCTTGCTAACTAGTAGTAATGAGCCAGTGCTCTCCTTTAACATGACTGAATTGGTATACTCTAGATTGGCATATTCAGCTTACCTATAAATCCCCAGTAAATGGTGGAAACTGTACCTACTGCCTGAAAGTTTAATGTCACTAGGAGACTGCAGCACCTATTGTGCCATCTCCTACAGTGGCATTGGAAACATGGCTTCAGGCTTACCACTGTATCCTGAATGGAGCAGCACAGAACCTGCAACTCGACCTGTCAAACTAAACCCTTTCAATAAATCTAAACCTTAGTTGTAAATAGTAATGTCATCCCTAAGCACCTCATAAGGTAGGGTGCATGATATTTAAAAGTAGGACATGGGGAAAGTTAATGTTAACAATGACTGACACCAAAAGGCTATTCTCAGTGTAGGAAGACAGGCTCTTTGGACCATATAAAAACACTAGGAAACATATTAAATATGACTTCTGATATTACAGAAAGTTGACTGATTGCATCAGTGTCCAGCCCTGAATGAGGTACAAAACTGCTCTCAAAGCAGAGACAAAGCCCTGGATGTGGGTTTATTTCTGCTCTTCTGGCAAGATGACCATGTGACCTGTGTCCAGGAGCTTAACTTCCTTTAAAAGGGCCTTCCATGTCACAGCCAAATGCCATATGACATCTGGACAGGCACCTTATTTTGTTTCCACAGGTCATGTAGTCATCAATCCCAGTGGGAGGGGAGCTGCCCCAGAACTGGTTTGGAGTGACCACAGAGGATGGGCTGCCCATTACCCTGGCACACTGCTGTGTGGGCACACAGGCTTTGCACGGGGAGAGAAAGGCTTCAACCATCTTGGATTTAATCTGGGGGGCTGAGGAATTGTTTTGCTTTAGAGCTGATAGGTACTGCTGCAGAAGTGGGTAGTGTTACCCCTGGGAACTTTAACCAATTATCTAGGGAAAGGTCAGGAGTCTGAGATCCCTGACCTTATAGATTAACTCCGCCTTAGTACTAGTTCCTCTGTACTGTCACAGAGCTCATCATTGACTCATAATGTAGATCAGGGGGTACTTTATCCAATATATGGTCTCACAAAACAGAATTTTCATGATAGTGCATTTGTTTCTTGTAAACTGTAGTCTGATTAAACATGGCACTAGTTAGCAATGCTAATACTGTGTTAAACAGTGAATTTAGAGGGAATGAGATTAATACTAAGCCATGTGGAATGCACGTTCATTTACAAGGCAAATGACTGCCTACTGACCCATTACACATGGAATACTGGGACACAAGGGAATGTAAAAGGGCTTTACAATTATTGTGTATTTATAGGAGATTGTAATTAATTGATGGTAGATTGATGTATTCAATGTACATGGTTTAAACCACTTGAAGTGTTGCTCTAATAATCATTATTTTTCATATTTATTTATTTTTATTAATTTATTAGTAGTATTGTATAGCATGTACCAGAAAAAAAAGGTGACAGAATTCATGGCTGAGCCATTAGTTGTTGCACGGGTCATACTAATAACGTTAACACAAGGAGAAGAGATGACACATGATGCTAGTCAAAGATGCAATACTGAAGTAATCTGAAGAAAAAGTGTGATAGACTATTCACAGTATATTTACACTAATGAGAAATTCACAGCCCCTACGTCTGATTGATAGCTACGGGGTGATCTCTTTAGGACAAACAAGATTATGGGTTAGTATGTCCTTTAGTTCCTTCTTGAAGGCTCTCATAGGAGGTCAGTGCTCTGATTATTGGAGAGGTGGAGATTCACTCTTCGCATGAACAATTGTGAAAGAGACATTTTCTTCATGCTAGAGTTTCTAGTTGGATGGTGTCCAAACTTCTGAAAAAGTACTGCTAATATGGTGGGATGTTTTATTGACAGTAATATATAAAATGGTCAGATTGGGGAAAATGGTAATGGAGAGTATGAGAAAGAACAGCAAAATGTCTGACCTTATATCTGGCAGCACTATTAAGCTATTTAGTGTACCATAGATGGTACACATGCCAGCAGCTGAGGGACTTATGATTTCCTATTTACCACCACTAGAGTAGTCTGGAAGGCCATCAGGGAAATGATGATAGGCTTTAGCAAAAGACAGGTGATGTTGTCATAGGGACTCCCGCATAGCAACGAGACTGCTGTATTTGGGGCGGCAGCACCTCAGCATTATGGATGACTGAGTCACTCCTACACCAGTTGGCAGCTGTAGGCCCAACCCTCCCGGCTCACTAGCAGCACCTCATCAAAATCCTACGGTAAAGGTGATTATTGGCAGCCTTGCATGGACTCTGAAACCCCCTCAGGGAATTCATGGTGGAAACAAGTCTTCCCCTTTTCTCTCTACATACACATCTTTTACATACACATAGGCAAGACAAGAGATCCAGGAAAGTTTTCAACGCATTTATTGAAAAACTACAATCTATGATAAAATACATGAGTTACAATGATTAGGATAATGAGAAATAACAAAATAAGGATTGTGAAAATTAGAGATGTGAATATAAACAACCCTAACATATTGTCATAACATAAATATACAATTCCTACCTAAAAGCCCAATCTCTAGTCACTAATAGGGAGCATGGAGATGTAAGCCAAATCTGCCCATACAGTGTCCATTAGAAGCACACTCCCCCCTCACCCCCTGTTTCCTTGGTAGAAGGTCAGGCCGCCATTTTCCAGATCAGGATCCGTGGAGTCACAAAGGCTGAGGTCAGCCAAAAACTGGCATGCAGCATGGATGGAAATTCTGGCTGGAATACCCTGTAATGCACTTTGTTCTACAAGATGTCTTTATCGGAGACATATTTATGTTCATGCACAGAAGCCTAACACAGGTATGTACCTAAGCGCTGGACTATTTATGCAGGCTTGGAGCCAGCAATACAAAATATCATTCTGTGTGCCTTGCATTCAGTTCTTGTGATTCTGAGGAAAAGAATATGATGCAAAGTATGTCCTCCATAGCACTGGTTGTGACGCTTTTGCATAATAGCAGCTGATATTGAAATTAAAACAATACCACTAAATGTTTTAAGAAAATAAAATGAATGAAACAACCGAGCATAAAAACTGGGTTAAAGGGCGTAGGCTTTAAGCTTAGGCTAAGCTATCACTGTGCACAAGCGGCTAACTAAAATGGACCACAACAATGTAGCCACAACAAGCCCAAAGCATCTCACAAACAATACTATGAAGGCACAGCAGATCATTATGAGAAGCCCAGAGTGATATTCCTAGAGGATACTGCTCTAGGGAAGTAGAATTATTGAGTCCGGAAACACTGTACCCAGTTTTTCCAGTTAAGGAACCACACCTAATTAAACTATGGATGACGCTGGGCAGGGGCTGCAGACTGAGGCTCAGCCCATCTGCTTCCCACAACTTGCGGAAGGGAGATAACACTAACCCAGTATTCCCATGCTTTGTCCTCCCATTTTCTTCCTAGACCCCAACCTATAGCACTCATAACTAGGATTGACATTGTCAGCCTTAGGGTTAGGGATGACAACTTAACTGGGGTTCACTAAATGTATTGGTTGATTTCTATTATGCTTTGAGGGAAACGATTCATACATGTAGTGTCTTCCTCTTCTCTTTTCCAGGTACCGGATCCATAAGCCGAAGAATACCTCGCAGAGAATCTTGGAAGAAATGAGAATAAGGCTGGTAAGTTTCTTTTCTTCTCTCTATTGTCAAGATACTCGTTACCAGTTCACCTGGGAGTGCACTGCTGGAGGAAATGTGCTCAGTAGCTAAAACATTAAATAAAGACACAAGGAATGAAAGATGTTTATGCCTGCCAGGCTGTACTATCAATAACCTTCTACTTTTGGTTATTGTAGCTTTGTGATGCTTCTCAATATTGTTCCTCGCCGTGAGAAAATAATGCAAACAAGGGGAGTTTTTAGAAAAGAAACCTTGCTCTGTCTCAGCCCCCAGTATACAAGCTATGGGCTCGTAGGTCGTGACTCAGCACAACAATCCCAGGTTTGGAATCTAGTATGCACCTGCCTGAGCACATCCCTACGTGAACGTGCCTGGGACTCCGGGCATCTCAATGGGTATCTCCGGCCCCCACTCCCGCAGCTGACTCCTCAGGGGACATGGCCTTCAACTCTGCTGGATCCAAAAGCATGGTGGCATCCTTCATTGTCTCCTTCCTCAAGGTGATTTTCGGTAGCGGCTACCCTATGGGTTCATCCTCCTCTCCCGACATTTCTAATGATAGTCACTCCTCCACTCCCCCTGGCTTCACTTCTGGTTCACAGGCCATAGAAACATAGGAGCTTTGACCATAGAAATTGTAACTGGGCTGTGCCCTTTCCTCATGCATGCAATCTTGGTTAGAGGGATAATACCCTCTACCCTTGGGAGGAGACAAGAAGGACGTCCCTTGTATTAACGAGAGGTTGAGGGGAGCATGTCCTCACAGACATGCAGAAAAGGATCTGATATTCCCAGGATTAAAAGTTATTTCCCATTCTGTGGTCAGTAACTTGTAACAAATGTTGTTTGGGCAGAGATAGCAACTGGAAAGGAAACTGTGCCTCAGTGCACTTCCTCGCCAAATCACAGGCTACTTCTAATGATGACCATGTGCTGCATATCTTTACTTTGGAAGGTACTCTCTTGGCCACACGTTCAAACAGAATGTCCTTAAGCATTAGTGTACATTGGTGAATTTTCTGTCAAAATTCTTCTCATCCGTAGTAGCTCCTCCTTCACTTTGGTACAGACGCCTGTACTGTCTTGAAGAACAATCCTAATAACGGCAATTTCTCAACCGCCACCTTAGTGTAGGGTATAGGTTTCGGAACATGGCTGACAGATGATCTGCAGAACAAACATACAGTTTTAGTACTTCTCAAAATGAAAACACCAAATGGAGAATATTCTTACTTATTTTACATGACTATTGTGCCAGTTAGAATATTCAGTGTACATATTCTGATACCCAGTAATTGAGTAGCATTGTCTGCACTATGTCTTCATAAATGAAGATTTATGCCTGTGAATTATATTATAAGGTTAGACTGAAAAAGAGCAAAACAGATTTCAGCAAACCTTGGCAAACCAGAGTGGTAACATTTTTAGCTTTTGCATTAACCTAATTCTATTTTGAAAATCTCAATAAAGAAGGATTACTAATACAATGAAGTCTCTTTGAGTGTTTTACCTCAAATGGTTTATGCAGTGTAAGCATTAGGAAAATGTTTTTTGAGGTCATAGTGTAGGTCAAAAGCCTAGAGCTAAACCCTTGATTCTAATAGAGCTAAAAGCTTACCCACCCCTGATTTTCTTATAGCTAGCATCACCAGAATGTTTTTCAAATTTGCAAAATGCAATAAAACAAATCTAAACACAGGCATGATTTAGGAATCTAGCTCTTTATTTAGTGAACAAAAATGAGCTACAGTGTGCAAGGAGTCCAAGCAATCCTCAGAGGTATCACAGAGGCACAAATGACATCTCAAATGTTCTATTTTTGGGTAGTGTGGTTGAGCAATTAGGCACATCAGATGTTAGTCCTCCTGTCTTAGAATGCAGGTTGTTAGACTTTTCATCCTTGGCGTGGTGGTTTCCCTTAACTTTTTGCCTCTGTTCCCCAGGTTGTTGATGTGTGCTGGACTCTGATTTTGCTGTTTTTGTTACCCTGGGCACTTTACCACTGCTAACCAGTGCTAAAGGGCAAGTGCTCCTTTACAAATGTGTATGTAATTGGCTTATCCATGATTGGAATATTTGAATTACTAGTATGTCCCTAGTAAAGTGCACTAGAGGTGACAGGGCCTGTAAATTAAATGCTACTAGTGGGCCTGCAGCACTGGTTGTGCCACCCACATACGTAGCGCTGTAATCATGTCTCAGACCTGCCACTGAAGTGTCTATGTGTGCAGTTTTGCACAGCAAATTTTACTTGGCAAGTGTACCTACTTGCCAGGCCTAAACCTTACCTTTTCTTACATGTCAGACACCCCTAAGGTAGGCCCTAGGTAGCCCCAAGGGCAGGGTGCAGTGTATGGTTAAGGTAAGACATATAGGCCCTCATTATGACCCTGACGGACGGGGGAGAAGTGGCGGTAAAACCGCCAACAGGCCGTCGGAAATAAAATGGAATTATGACCATGGCGGTTACCGCCATTATCATCCGCCACTTCTACACTCCGACCGCCAGGGCAGTGACAACCGCTGGGCTGGAGACTTCTGTCTCCAGCCCAGCGGATGTCCCCAGACCGCTGGCGGTATCACGACCCTGCATACCGCCATGGATTTCTGGTGGTTTGGAACCACCAAGAAATCCATGGCGGTAGGCACTATCAGTGCCAGGAAATTCCTTCCCTCGCACTGATAGGGGTCTCCCCCGCCCCCTCCCCCATCCCGAGTCCTCCCCCCACACCACCCCTGGCACCCCCCAAAGTTGGCAGGACCCCCCTCCCCACCACCAACATGCACAGACACACACACCCTCCCCTCCCCCATCCCCAACATGCACAGACACACACCCCTACACGCACACATACACTACAACAACACATACCTGCACACATTCAAGCAGACATGCACACAGACATATATGCACACATTTTCCATACACACAACACCCCCCCACATGCATACATGCACTCACACACCTCCTCTACATACTCCCACGCACACACCCATGCACGCACTCAACACACTACAACCCCCCACCCACCTCCCCTAACGGACGATCAACTTACCTTGTCCGTTGATCCTCTGGGAGGGGACGGGATCCATGGGGGCTGCTTCGCCGACAGCACCCCGTCACCAGAACACCGCCACACCAAATCACGGAACGTTCTGATGACGGGCGGTGGAGGTGGAGCAACCTCCACTTCCCCGCTGACTGCCAGTATGGCTGCTGGCAGCTCTCTTTCCGATAAAGGACGGAGGGTTGCCAGCAGTCATGATACGCCGTGCTGAAAACCGCCTGCACTGGCGGTCTTCAGCACGGCAGTACCTCGGCGGTCTTTGAAAAAGACCGCTGAGGTCCAAATGAGGCCCATAGTAATGTGTTTTATATGTCCTGACAGTTAAATATTGCTAAATTCGTGTTTCACTGTTGCAAGGTCTGTCCCTCTGATAGGTTAACATGGGGCTACCTTTAAATCTGATTAAAGTGTAGATTCCCTTTGAGAGCGGATGGACATGTAGAGTTTGGGGTCTCTGAGCTCACAATTTAAAAATACATATTTTAGTAAAGTTGATTTTAAGATTGTGTGTTTGAAAATGCCACTTTTAGGAAGTGGGCATTTTCTTGCTTATACCATTTCTGTGACTCTGACTGTTTGTGGATTCCCTTTCTGGGTCAGTTTGACAGTTGGGCTGGTTGCACCTCATACTAGACAGAGACACAAACGGGTCTGGGGTGTAGTCTGCATTTCCTGATGAGCCATCTATGCTAGGAGGGAGTGATCACTTACACCTGAAAGGGCTGTGTCTGTCCTCACACAATGCATTATCCAGCCCCCTGGTGAGTGTCTGGGGCCTGGCCTGGGCAAGGCAGGATTTCACATTCAAGAGAGACTTTACTTTGAAGTAGGCCTACTTCAAAGGAGAAATTAGGTATAATAGTAGGCACCCAAAACCACAGACTTTAGAACACTTCTGGAAACCAAGAGGAACCTCTGTCTGGAGAAGAGCTGAAGAGCTGAGGAAGAAGAGCTGCCCTGCCTGTGACTGTGCTTTGTGGAGCTATCCTGCAGTTGCTGCTTCTGCCAGAGTAAGAGGGAAAGACTGGACTTTGTGTGCCTTCCGTCTTGAGAAGAACTCTCTAAGGGCTTGATTTAGAGTTTGACTTCTGTTTGAAGTCTGAGGGACAGCAAAGACTTCTCTCTGCCAGCACCTGGAGACTCCTACTCTGCCTTGTGGTGCCCATCCAGTTCCTGGGACCCTGAAAGGAGAAGCTGGCAGCCTAAGAAGAGGAAATCCACGCACAGAACGGCGTGCAGGGAAAAGATTGATGCGACTCAGATCTGCGGCTGAAGAAACAACGCACCGCCGGCTCCGCAGCTGAAAATCGATGCTCACTGGAAACGCGACCAAAGAATCGACGCACGGAGCTGGAGAAACGACACGCAGCATTGCTGATGGAGACTCGGAGATCAAAACCCGCGTTGCATGATTTTTTAATCATCGTGCGGCTGGATTTCCGATGCAAGTACCGCGGGGCGTGTAAAAACAACGCAAGGCCTGCCCGGACCCCAGAGTGCTGACCGGATCGACTCATCGCTCTCCTGAGGAGAGAAGAAACGATGCGCCCGACCGGACAAAAGGAGAAACAACGCAAGGTCCCGCTCGTGAGTGGAATCGACGCATCGCAAGCCTTTTTTGATGCACACTTGCCTGTGCGGGGTTATTTTTGGGTGCACCCAAGGTACATTTTCACGCTAACAGTGTTAGTGTGTGTTTTAAAATACCTAAAGACTCTTTTTGCTTTTTAATTGATAACTTGACTTGTGTATTGTGGATTTTTGTCAGTTTAGATAAATATTTTCTATTTTTCTAAACTGGTGTTGTATCATTTTGTAGTGTTTCCATTAAGTTATTGTGTGTGTTGGTACAAATACTTTACACCTAGCACTCGGAAGTTAAGCCTACTGCTCTGCCAAGCTACCAAGGGGTTAAGCAGGGGTTAGCTGAGGGTATTCTCTTTTACGCTGTCTAGAGTGAGGGTCCTTGCTTGAACAGGGGGTAACCTAACTGTCAACCAAAGACCCCATTTCTAACACAGGTCATCCGGTGGGGAAGGGTGGGTAACAACCCAGCCCGAATAGGCTTTTGTTTCTGACCTCTCAAGAGAGGAGCCTCTCACCCTAGGAGGTCATATCCATATCTGTTGGTGGCAGGCTGGCCAGAACTGGCCAATAAGCTCACCAGCAGTAGGTAGGTTTTTCAGGGGCACCTCTAAGTTTCCCTCTGTGTGCATGTATTAATAAATCCATCATCAGAATCAGTGAGGGTTAATTAATATGAGATGTTCGATACCAAACATCTCTAGGTTCAGAGAAATCATCATGTAGCTTGGAAACTCGTATTGACCAGTGTCCAGCACATGTATCAAAAATGGCTTCCCCGCACACTTACTATATCTAAGAATCAACAAAACATAACAGGGGCATGTTTGCTCATGCATATATGACCTCACTTGTAATATAATGCACCCTGCCATAGGGCTGAAGGCCTGCTGTAGGGGTGATATACAGATATTTCAAGTAGTGTTCTAGGAGGCATGGCACACAAGTGAGTGCCATGTTGTGTTTTCAATTTTGGGAGCACCTTGTCACGCAGTCTGCAATGGCAGTCTGCATACGGTTGGTGCTGGATCTCTGAGTGGCACAAGTTGTGCTGCAGTTCTGAGGGGCTCTCTCCAGTACCCAGGCCCTAGGTAGTAGGGATGCCATTTACTAGAAACTTACAGAGGGGCTGAATGGCCTGGTCACTTGGCGATCAAGTGACCAGGTGTCTTGTTTTGAGGAAGGAGCACCGGCGCTGGGGACCTATTTAGCAGGAAACCAGTGCACTTCAGTCAAAGTTATACCGAAAAATCAGGCAAAAAGTGTGGGGTACTGCAACCAGAACCCAGCTCCCTACATATGGAAAATTTGTGTTTTTTTCTGAAAGCTATTCTGTACAATGTCAATACTCAGAAAGGCTAAATGTGCTGCATTGCCCCTTCACATATTTGGAGAACAGGGTGAGGCTCCAAACAGAAAATGTCACTGACATATGTCATACCCATTAGTGAGCACATTGCAAATGGAATTCAGCATGTAACATAATACATTACTTATTTCTGACGTTTATCCAGTTTCCAAATATTTTGTGGCTATTTGAATCATCTGAGTTCACCAAGACATTTGCTTAAGAATCTAAAATGTATTTTATGAGATCTGGTTGTTATACATTCCTCTACCCTCTAGGTCCCTCTTCCTCCTTTCCTCGCCACCTTCCAACCCACCTTTAGTACTCAATGGGTATGCCTAAGTTATTCATTTGTTGATCCACTGCAAAAAGCCTGAGTCAAAAGGAACTTTGTTATTTTTTCCCACAAAGCCTACATGTCAGTCGATTCTGTTGTGTAGTGAGTTGGTTCTATTGAGCAATAACAATGGAAGAAAACACAAGAAAATCTAAATATTGAGTGGTTTAGAAAAAGAAAGACTGCAGGGCAGATTTACTAACATCTTGCACAGATTTGTGTTGCAAAAGTGAATCAAACTAGCGCATAACATTTATTATGAATTTACCTTCCAGCACTAAGTATGTTTCCTGTTGGAAAGCGATGAAGCAGAAAATGAAGGTTTTGATTTATTAACGCATAAACGTAGTGTGAAATAATCATGTGTGATATTAACCGAACTAATAAAGATTGTACGGGGACAAAATGTGCCCTTAGAGTAGTTTGCCAACATTTATAAGCGTGCTTCATATAACGTGGTGTATCAGAATTGCACTAATCCGACATAATCATAAACGTGTGCTACGATTTGCTTGTTCGAAATGCGTTAGCTTAGCATTACTTTAGAGGAGGCTTTGGCCTAGTGGCCTGGTCTCACGGTTTAGATGCTCGTATTTTCCAATGTGCTATTAAACGTGTATTTCTGCTTGAAGCTGTACTTTTCCACAGAAACTGTTCACATGCTTATCTTAAAGTTTCGTGCCAGCATGGCATATTTTCTCTTTAATTCAAGGTCGACTTGCAGGTGCGGACAATGGAGGCTCTGAAAGTGAGCTAATTGGGAGACAATGTTGCAATTTGCGTACCCATCTCCAAGGATAATGTATGCTTAAGTAAAAGCTTGAGAACTGTCGTTTTTGATTGGACAATTTGAAGCTAACCTATGAACCCTCCAATGGAGACCCTACTGGATTCGAACTGTTGTCTATAAAAACCAGGTGCACGAGAGGAAAGCTCTCTCCATTTTGGACATCCCGCCATTTTGCAGACTTCGTAGCTATTATGGCCCACTTTGCTGCGACGCCATTTTGAGAGACTTTGATGCTTTCTCTAGTCGAGAGAAAGAGACTTTAATGATTCTGGCCCTAGAGACTTTAACTTTGATTTGTCCCTTTGCATGAAGTAGTAGTTTTACTTTGCCGCCGTGAGGCAATTGCCCCGTTTACCCTTGCCCCTTTGTCCCGTCCCATGCTGATCGAGAAACGGTACCTGTGAGACGAAGACTTCCTTGTATGCTGATCGTAATTGGTAAATATGAAAGGAAATTGTAAAATTGCATTGTGTTCCTTTTAGGTAACCAACTGCTGATTTTTGATAAGATCCCTAGATAGGAGTTTTCTAAATTTATGTTGCTAAATTATTTTTGCATGAAGTCCCACATGCCGATTCTAATTTGAGGATTAGATGAGGATTCCACCTGTTGCACGATGCAATTTGAGATCTTGTTATGCTAACCAAATGTACGCAATTAGTTCATTACAGATTATCGTATTAGTGCTTTGCATTGCCATTATCGAATGCCTTGTGATTCAAATGCTACATAGATTACACTTGTTTCGACGTTATGGACAGCTATTAATGTTCATTTATGTTTATCATTTGGTGTTGAGACACATCTATATCGTGCTAGCTTTGTTAATATAGGGAAATAAATTCACTAACTTTGCAATAAACTGGTGTGGTTATTCCTGACTGAAAGGTCAGGGTTCGCCGAAATGTATTCTGGATTAATCATTAAGTGTTATGTTGATCAAGGTATTGCTTATGTACGTTATTGATTATTGATTTGATGCGATTGATCGATTAAGAGTACAGAGAGTTCCCACTTAGTCAAAAGATTCATCGGCCTAAAGAGCGTCCGAACACAGGTAAATTGTTACTACGGTTCGCTCTATCAGTAGATGGTAGCAGAGGACGGTTACGTCTTTTGGGACCCTGTACTATTAAAATACATGGTGTTGAATTAACGGTTACGCATTTTGAGGCCTCATTCGAGAAGTTGAATTAGATTTTTCTTGGATAAAACTGATTGACAGAATGATGATGGGCTAGGTCCACCGCGACTTTCCCGGGATCTCGGAGCTTGCGAATGGAGAGAACGGAGGTGTGGAAACAGCGTTGGCGGTACTAGTGATGGTATGAGTGAAGTTAGGGTTTTGCGCTTGCACAGCTTATTGCCGCAGGGTGTGTGAAAAGGTTGCGAGGATTTTTTTTTTCTTTTAAAGGATAGCGGAGGTGCGACTCCGAGTGTAGAAGTAGAGAAGTCGTCGAACTTCATAGAAATAGCGGAGGTGCGACTCCGAGTGTGGGAGTAGGGAAGTCGTCGAACTTCATGTGCGTGTGGCGCTTTGTGCATAAAAAGGTCCACGTGGTTGTTGTTGTTGAGACGGGCCCTGCGAGGTCAAGAGACTCCGGAGTATGTTGATCCATGTTGTGGTCTGGGCGGTTTAGTAGGTTGATCGGGCGTGGTCAACAAGTCGGTACGTGTGTTAGGGAGTGAAAGAAACTTCGACTTCGGGCTCTGACAAGATTCTAAGTGCACTAGAATAGATCATTGACAAGTTGAGAGTAGGTCTGCAGGTCAGATTTGCTTGCGAATGTGGGGACTGAGAAAGACGGAATAGCGGCCGAGGCTAGTGAAAGGTCCCTAAGGTCCTGAAGCGATTGTGTTACCCTTCCTGTAGTAAACCGACAGATCTGTTTTAGTTTTTGGTAGCTCGCGATACATGCAAGAAGTTGTTACGAGAGGAGCTGAGTGAAGGAGGACTAGCCGCGAGGCTTTGTCAGCCGCAGTGTGTGTGAGTGTGACGTCACTAGGAGCTGCGCTGGGATAGGTTGGTTGGAGAGAAGGGTCGCGCACGGATTGGACGCAGTCCGTGGGACTCGGTTGGAAGGGGAAAGGCAAGCGAAGAGTATTCCGGGAATTAAAGTCACCTATTGATTACAAATTTTGTGGAATAAAAGTGACCTATTGATTATAAACTTTGTGAAATAAAAGGCGAGAAAATGAAATTGCTTAAAGCATTTAGGAGTGCGATGAAGGGGGAGTCTTACATTAAAGCGAGCGTAGGAGAGGAGACGCCACCCGAGGGCACACCAGCTTACATTGTAATGGAGGAAAAAGGGGTAGCTCCGTGTCTTTGGCTAAAGCAATGGCACAAACTGACAGAGAAACATGGGAGCGTAGCATTCCCGATACATGGGACATTCAATATAAGGATCCTAGAGAATTTGAGATTCACGATGTATGACATGAAGGTACCTCCAAGGCCAGCACAGTTTGAGGCTCTAGCAATCTGGGAATTAATGGCTAGACAGCAACAGAAGAATAAGTTTGAAACAAGGATGAGGAAGGTAGAAAAGACACTAGCGGATGCTAGGTGGGATAATGCGCAGAAGGTGTGGAGGTCAGATATATTGCAGGGAATAAAATTGTTTCCCGCAATTACTAAGGAGGAAGAGGAGACAGGTAAGAAAGCTACCTGTAAGACAGACAGGAAGTGTTCCAAGGATAGAGAGGACGAGGAAAAGTTGAGAAGAGAAGAGGAGTTAGAGGATGAGGAGTTGATAATGCAATTGCTGAACGACCGTCCACCACCTTATGCGGAGAATGGACAAGGTCCAAGTACCAGTTCTGGCCCTCCGGCACTGGTACAGAACAGTGAAACCCAGAGTTCAGGAGCGTCATCGGGATCTAAGGACCCGAGTTTACTGTTCACCCCGCAGATACCGCAGGTTAGGAGAATATATCCAGATGTGCCCATAATGAAACCAGCAGAAAATTATCAACCGCAGATGCCAGGGTACTACAGCAGTGACAATAGTGGAGGAATGGTTCTAGAACAAACAGTGAGGGGAGTACAGAATGGTCACAATCCAACAATGACACAGGCTGAATCAACTCAGTTTATGATGCCTCAAAAGCAGATGCAGGGAGGAAACGCATATGGTCAGATGACGGGGAGTCAGATGGGCATGCCGACAATGATGACCCATAATATGGGGATGAACATGCCTCAGAACATGGGAAATGAACAGAACCCAGACGCGATATCACTACCCATTACTGTAGGTCCACCAGTACCTCTGTATAGTCAGCCTAACTTAGGTATGAGCGGTCAGGGATCAATACTGCAGAAGGGGACAGAAAGGAGGTGCATAGAGAACACTCCAGGGATAACTCCTATAACGGCTCAGCCAAGTGGATCTGGATCCTTGATGGAGTTTAGTCCCATATGTGTTCAGTCTACACTGGTGAGGTCGAGTCCCCCACTGATAATACCTTTAACATCGAATACTGAAAAGTTGCCGCAACCATCGATGGCAGTCGATGTGAATGCTACACTGATGGGGGTAAATGCGCAACAGCTGACACAGTGGTTCAACAGTCTGAATTCCACACAAAGTTCAGACAGTGGGAAAGGAGAAGATTACCTGAATAGGATGAGGCTGAACATGGAAGCACAAGAATTGGTGGAAGGGAATATGGGTGTGAACAGGTTAGAGTCCTACACGGAAGAGGAGCTGAGGTATCTATGTCCAAAGATCACGAAAGAAGTGAACAAGGTACATAAAAGTTTGCAGGAAGTAGCGGACAGAAACGGGATTGACATAGGCAAGACGAAACACTTGAGCAGGAGCTATAGGTTGGATTTTGGGACCACAGATTTTGAACACATGAGGTCAGCAGGCATGAAGGCACACCTTAGAGAATTGTTGCAGAGTGCCCAAGTGTGGAGGTGCTTAGACAAGTGGGAAAGCAGGTGGGTAAAGAGGAAGGATAAGAGGAGGGACAGTGCTACAGAGCACAACGAGAAAAGACCGCAGAGCAGCGAGACAGTAACCATGTTACCAATGAGGGAGACAGCAGGGGGAAAATTAATACATGTACCATGGCACAGAAGCGACATTCAGTCATTTACGGATGATTTTCCCAAACTGAGAGAGAAGCCGATTGAATGGTATCAACAGACTGATAGGTTTGTGAAGCTTGCAAAATGTCTCTGGGAAGACCTGAACACTCTCTTTGAGATCGTGGTTCCGGCAGATTTGTGGGAGGATTGCAAAAGAGCTGTAGGTTGGCCGACAAGTGAACCAGAGAGAGACAGGGAGACGGGTGCACCATCACCTATGGTGATGAGTTTGTACTATAAGGTGATTGAGCATTTGAAGACGAAGGTTGCCGTGAAAAATGTGGATTGGCAGAAGATTGATCGAACGGCCCAAGAGGCAAAAGAATCGATTCATAGTTACTATGAGAGGTTGTTGAAGGCGTTCAAGAATTACAGTGGCACGGAAACAATCGAGGCGAAGGATATGCTTCATTTTGTATTCAGATTTGTGGAAGGGCTGAGACCAGAGATAAGTCAGATGATAAAGTCGCATTTGATTTGTTGGCAGTCTAAACCGATTGATGAGGTCTTGACGTATGCGAAATACTGTAGCGACGAAATTGAGGTGAAACAGAAAAAGCTGAAAGAGAAGGTGATGATGATGCAACTTAAAGCAGCTCAGACAGGTCTGCAAGGTTTGCAAGGGATGCAAGGGTTCCAACAGCAGGTACTGCAACCGCAGCCGCAGTTGCAGGGAAACATGGCGTTTCAGCCACAGGCGAGAGGCAGAGGCAGAGGAGGTTTTGTGAATAATGGTCCGGATTTAAACACTGTTGTAACGGGTGTGCAGGCAATGAAGAAAGTGATGCCGTGTCACGTGTGCGGAATTGTAGGTCATTGGAAACGCGAGTGCCCGATGGTGGTGCAGGAAGGTGCAGGTGCAGGTGCAGGTGTTGGTCAGCAAAACAATGATGTCAATGCATTTCAGACAATGAGAGGACCGAAAATGAGAGGTCCAAACCCAAATTTTCAGACCATAAATCAATTGCAGGGATTACAACCTATGCAGCCGCAGCAGATGCAGATGCCTCGTATGCAGATGACGCAAATGCAGCCGATGCAACAGCAGTTACCCGTGGTACCTAATCAGCAAATGCAAATACCTTTGGCACCAATGAGTCAGCAGCAAGTGATGGTTCCTCCACAGGTCTCGGGTCAGGTAATGAGTACAAATGGCACCGTACAACAGTTCCCATTACACAGTGAGAGTGGAATAAACAATGTATGGGAGAGTGAAAGCTCAGAAGAGGAAGGAGATTGTGTGCTTGCAGCATCCTTAGAAGTTGATCAAAAGGGTCCGTACGTAGAGGGAAGAGTAATGGGTCATCGTGTTTCATTCTTGGTGGACACAGGAGCCACACGTTCAACTGTTAAGAGTAGTGAAGTACCAAATTTGCCACTCTCAGGGAGGACAGTTCAAGTGGTGGGAGTAGCAAACAGGCACCTGACGAACCCAATAACAGATCCGGTACCAGTCAGCATCGGTAACTATCAAGGGGTGCATCAGTTTGTGATATGTGATTCAAGCCCAATAGCACTGTTAGGGAGAGACCTATTGTGCAAATTGGGTTGTTCAATAATGTGTTCGAACGAAGGAATAACAATCCAGACGAGCAGTAATGGGGAGGAAGAGGATAGTGTAGAGGGGGATGAAATGGAAATGGTAGATGAAGAGTATCCTCTGATTTGTCTTTTCCCGATGATAACTGAAGAAGATATTCCAGCAGAATTACGAGAAACAGTCGGAAAGGAAGTGTGGGACATGACAGGGAAAGAGGTGGGATTGATGAAAGGAGTGGAACCAGTGAAAGTGACGGTAAAGCCCAATGCGATCTTTCCCCAGACCCCACAATACCACATGCCACAAGATACCCTCATGAAAGTTGCCCAACTCATTGACGAATTTGTAAAACAGGGGGTACTGAAAGAAGTGTTAAGCAGTCCCTGTAATTCACCAATAATGGGACTAATAAAGCCAAGTGGAAAGGTCCGACTGGTGCAAGACTTGAGGAAAATAAATGACATCATAGTCAAATGCTGCCCTGTCGTACCGAATCCAGCTGTGATAATGTTTCAAGTTCCTTGCGATGCCGAATGGTTCTCGGTCATCGATTTGTCACAAGCATTCTTTTCTGTGCCTCTTCACGAGGACAGCCAATTTCTCTTTTGTTTCAAGTTCCTAGACAGAGTATACAGTTGGTGTCGAATTCCTCAAGGGTTTTCTGAGTCACCGTCGATATTCAATCAGGTTCTAAAGAAGGACTTGGAAGAGTTAGAGTTGCCATTCGAGTCAACCCTAGTACAGTACATTGACGACTTACTGGTTGCATCAAAGACAGAAAGTGGCTGCACAGCCGATACCATTGCTCTGTTGAACCATTTGGGAAGGAATGGACACAAGGTGTCTCCTTCCAAATTACAGTTCTGTCAGAAGAAAGTGAAATACTTGGGTCACCAGATAGAGAAAGGGTCACGGAGAATAATGAAGGAAAGGATTACAAGTGTACTTCAGATGAGTCCGCCCAAGACGAGAAAGGAGGTGAGGAAGTTCTTGGGAATGGTGGGCTACTGTCGCCAGTGGATTCCCAACTTCTCGACTCTAGCGAAGCCTTTACTGAAACTGACCCAGAAGGATGCTTTGGATCAAATTGAGCTGAAAGGAGATGAGATGGATGCTTTTGTTGAATTGAAAGAATGCATGTGTAGGGCTCCAGCTTTAGGTATGCCTGATTACACAAAGCCTTTCACATTGTTTTGCCATGAACGTGATGCATGTTCTTTGTCTGTCTTGACTCAAGCCCATGGTGGCGTAAACCGACCAGTAGCGTATTTTTCAGCTACTTTGGATCCGGTTGCAGCAGCACTCCCAGGGTGTTTGCGCGCCGTAGCAGCAGCTGGTATCAGCCTCACTCAGAGTGAAGGAATAGTGATGGGACACCCAGTAACAGTCATGGTCTCTCACTCAGTTGAGATACTTTTGACCCGCTCCCGAACGCAACACATGACTGGAGCAAGACTCACAAGGTATGAAACGATAATTCTGGGCTCACCGAACGTGCAGCTGAAAAGGTGCACTACGTTGAATCCAGCTACCTTGCTTCCTGGAGAAAATGCTGAAATTGAGAACGCTGAAGACGTCGAGCATGACTGCCTTCAGGTGACTGAATTTTGCACAAAACCTCGACCGGACATCAAGGATACTAAGCTTGATGAAAATGACCAAATTCTTTTTGTTGATGGTTCATGTCTAAGAGATGGGATGGGGATTTTGAAAGCAGGATACGCTGTATGCACTGTAACAGGGGTCTTGGAAGCGGGATGGCTTCAAGGAGTCTATTCTGCACAAGTAGCAGAACTTGTAGCCCTTACCAGAGCATGTCAACTGTCTGCATTGATGAAAGTCACTATTTACACTGATAGCCAATACGGGTTTGGGATTGTGCATGACTTTGGACAACTATGGTCACAGAGAGGTTTCCTGACTTCTTCAGGATCCCCAGTGAAGAACGGGGAGAGAATAAGGGAATTGTTACATGCCATTCAAGTGCCAGCTGAAGTTGCAGTGGTAAAGTGCAGTGCTCACACGAAAGGACAGGACTATGTTTCGCTGGGAAATGCATATGCGGATCAAGTCGCAAGATTTTGTGCCTTGAACTGTATATTACTGAGAGATGAATGGAACTCAATAAGTGAGCCAGAACTCGAACCAGCTGAAGCATTTGCCTTGAAGGTCGTAGATACAATAGAGGAACTAAAAGCATTACAAAATAATGTCAGGGAGGATGAAAGAGATTCCTGGATCAAATCACAATGTATAAAGAGACAAGACGAGTTATGGGTTTCACATGAGGGAAAATTCGTTTTGCCAAACAGTCTCCTATCACAGCTTGCGCGGTTCTATCATGGGCAAGCTCACCTAGGGAGAGATGCCATGATAAGATTGTTCAAAACTGATTGGTTTAACCCCAGATTTCGTCAAGCTGCAGAAGCAGTTTGCCATCGATGTGTCACTTGCCAGCAGATGAACCCAGGAAAGGGAACAGTTGTGAACGCGAGCCACATTGGTAGGGCAAGCGGTCCTTTTAGTCGTATGCAGATGGACTTCATTGAGATGCCTGTGCATGGAGGTCTGAAATATGTGTTGGTGATTGTGTGCATTTTTAGTCACTGGATTGAGGCATACCCCACACGTAGAAACGACAGCCTTACAGATGCAAAGCTATTATTGAGAGAGTTGATACCACGTTTCGGATTCCCGATCTCTTTAGAATCAGATAGGGGAAGTCACTTCAATAACGAGGTGATAAAGTTACTCTGCGAAGCACTGAACATTGAGCAAAAACTGCATTGTAGCTATCGCCCTGAAGCATCAGGACTGGTGGAGCAGATGAATGGTACACTGAAATCAAGAATGGCGAAAATATGTGCATCAACAAATTTGAAATGGCCTGACGCATTGCCCTTAGTGCTAATGTCAATGAGAAACACTCCTGATAGAAAGACTGGATTGTCTCCGCACGAAATTCTCATGGGCAGGGCTATGAGACTTCCTGCAGTTCCCGCAAATGCGCTTTTGAATATTACAGATGATATGGTGTTAGACTACTGCAAAGGACTGGCTGACGTGGTTCGCTCTTTCTCTCACCAGGTGGAAGCGACCACCTTGCCACCGATCCAAGGTCCAGGACACGCACTGAAAGCAGGTGACTGGGTCGTGGTGAAGAAGCACGTGAGGAAGTCGTGCCTGGAACCCCGTTGGAAAGGCCCTTTCCAAGTGATCCTGACGACAACTACCGCTGTGAAGTGTGCGGGGGTTCCCAACTGGATTCACGCCAGTCACACAAAGAAGGTGCTGTGTCCCACAGATGAGGAAGTTGAAGCGCTGAAATTGCCAGTGCCTGATAAAACAGTGCCGAGTGCTGAGACAGAACAAAAGCGAACTGAAAGCGAACAAGTAGCAGCAGGAGAAAAAGAGATATTATTGGAGAACGAAGAGTCCGACTCACTTGGGGAAGACCAAGGAGAAAGTTCAGACAGCGACGAAGAAGCTGCAGGTGACAAAGAGCCTGAAGCAGCTGAGGGTAGCAAAAAGCCTGAAGCAGCTGAAGGTGACAAAGAACCTGAAGCAGCTGAAAGTGATACAGAGCCTGACGAAAGTAACGGTGACGAAGGGCTCGGAAAAGGTGAAAAAGCAGGAGAGCCTGATCAGAGGAGGGCTTTCCCAGAAACAGACGATACAGAAAAAGGAAAGGAGAA
Organism: Pleurodeles waltl; assembly: GCF_031143425.1. Taxonomy (NCBI): domain Eukaryota; kingdom Metazoa; phylum Chordata; class Amphibia; order Caudata; family Salamandridae; genus Pleurodeles; species Pleurodeles waltl. Next base: position 1,133,016,490 of record NC_090448.1, read on the forward strand.
CGTGATCGATTCCCCTGAAGGAGGGGACAAGGCAGAGCAGAACGAAAAAGTTCAAACCTCTACAGAAAAGGTCACAGGTCCATCAAATGGACACGGTGCAAAGAGGAGACTGAGTATATCACCAGTAAAACAAAAGTCTGGCGAAGGTTTGAACGACGGAGAAAGGCCAAAAGTAAAAGAGAAAAGAAAAGAAGTGTCTGTCGTGGTACCAACCTCGAGTGAAGAAAAGGACTTGACAAAAGAGGAAAGTACCAGCGAGGCAGAATCGAAAAGAGAAGCAAAATTGAAAAGGAAGAGGATACCGAACAGAAGGTATTCTGGTCCTGAATGGGCATATGCGGTCAATGACGATTGGACTGACGAGTTTGTATCTCTAAGCATCGAGAACGAAGAAGAGGAAGAGATACCAATAGAAAAGAAAAGTTTCATGGACAGTGTTGATTGAAGGGGTGATAAATGATATCGCTTGCTACAATATAACGTGAAACAAACAACCAGCTGAGACATTTGCTAAACCGATAAAGACTGAGTTATTGCCGAATTGAGACAAATGCTGCTAACCGATAAGTGACTGGCCTCTTGAAGAAGACGGTGTGAACATTGCGCTCGCTCAGCTTTGTAACTGAATTGCTAAATAAGTTTCATTTATAAGTGCTTCTAACTCTCTGATTCTATACAGATCATGACGCAAAACAATAGAAAGAAATATTGTAAATATGTGTGTATAGGCTTGGTAGTTACATGTGTACTAATAATAATGGCGATTGTTCTTGGAATACATGGAAAGGGTGAAAATGATACTATTGCTGCTTCTACTTTTGCTCCTGTTACTGTCACTGAACTAACCGCATTGAAAAGGCTAGCACTGAATGAGAGACTCTTGCATGAAAGGAAAGAGCTTTCGTATAATGTTTTCTATCGCTTACTAACAGAATATGTTGAGACAATGGATGCGAAAGATTGTTATGTGTGTACCCAGATACCGACATCAGTAAAGGAAGGGGTGACATATCACCACATGCCTCTTACATACGGGATTACATGTAGTATAGTAATGTCTAGGTTTTATGGTCAAACTAACATACAGTATTTTTACTCAAATTATGATGTTACCTTTGCTTATGTTCCTATAATAGCGCAGCTAAGCCAGACTGCAAAAGATTGGGATGCTAAAATTATGAGGGAATTTTTCGAGCCAATGCAACCTTTTGAAACGGCTCACGCTCATAGGGAAAATCTTACCTGCTCACTCTCTGCAGTAGAAATAAGCTTTTTAGATCGCACAGATGATAGAAGGGCTCAAATGAAGGCGAAATTAGAAAAGGAGTTACATAAGAGGACTTCAGTAGATAATTATGATTTTGCTGCAATAAAGACACAAGGGAAGATTGCTTTAGATGCTTGGCATGTAGGGAAATTTTGTATATATCGAGGTGAATCTTATTATGACAACATTTTTGTGGGGGCGAGTGAGTGTAAGCACACGTTTATCTTTAAGGCCAAATGGACATTCATGATGGACGGACTTGACCCTGTCATTCCAGGTGTATATTACATTTGTGGGTATAATGCCTATTATCGTCTTCCAAAGGGATGGTGGGGAAGATGTTATTTGGGTATAGTGTTCCCAAAGGTTTATCAACTGGATGACCTATCGATGATTCAAAAGACATCTGGATCCCATCGTATCCAGAAAAGAGAGACCGCAGCTGCTGTGGTAGGTGATATATTTGGAGCCATGATTCCTTCATTGGGAGTTGTGCTGAATTCCATCAAAATAAGAAAGTTGTCTACTATAGTGGATAACATGTTGACAAAGTTTTCAGGTGCTATAATCCTGATAGATGCTGAACTTGCAGCGGAAAGAGCTATGACTCTTCAAAATAGGCTTGCTTTAGACATTCTTTTAGCAAAGGATGGAGGTGTTTGCAAAATGCTTGGTGCAAGACACTGTTGTACCTATATACCTGACAATAGTGTGAAAATTAAAACTATGCTTGCTAATCTAACAAAAGAAAGTGCAGATTTGAAGGAACTGAAAGAACCAGGAGTGTGGGAGAAGGTTGGAAAAGGATTTGCTTCAGTGGGACATTGGATTGGGGGAATTTGGAATGGAATATTGATAAAAATAATAGAGGGAATTTTAATAGTGATAATTTGTGTATTAGGAATTTGGGGAATAAAAAGGGGAATAATAATGATTATGGAAAGAATTAAAAGAAGAAAGGAGGAGAAAATTATGAAAAGAATGGCAGAAGAATACAAAGCACAAACTAGGGGAACTAAAAGGAAAAGGGAACTGACAGAATTTTAATGGAATAAAATTTGTGGGCTAAATTTGTGTGATGACAAGTAGTCATCAGAGGAGGGATTGATGAAGCAGAAAATGAAGGTTTTGATTTATTAACGCATAAACGTAGTGTGAAATAATCATGTGTGATATTAACCGAACTAATAAAGATTGTACGGGGACAAAATGTGCCCTTAGAGTAGTTTGCCAACATTTATAAGCGTGCTTCATATAACGTGGTGTATCAGAATTGCACTAATCCGACATAATCATAAACGTGTGCTACGATTTGCTTGTTCGAAATGCGTTAGCTTAGCATTACTTTAGAGGAGGCTTTGGCCTAGTGGCCTGGTCTCACGGTTTAGATGCTCGTATTTTCCAATGTGCTATTAAACGTGTATTTCTGCTTGAAGCTGTACTTTTCCACAGAAACTGTTCACATGCTTATCTTAAAGTTTTGTGCCAGCATGGCATATTTTCTCTTTAATTCAAGGTCGACTTGCAGGTGCGGACAATGGAGGCTCTGAAAGTGAGCTAATTGGGAGACAATGTTGCGATTTGCGTACCAATCTCCAAGGATAATGTATGCTTAAGTAAAAGCTTGAGAACTGTCGTTTTTGATTGGACAATTTGAAGCTAACCTATGAACCCTCCAATGGAGACCCTACTGGATTCGAACTGTTGTCTATAAAAACCAGGTGCACGAGAGGAAAGCTCTCTCCATTTTGGACATCCCGCCATTTTGCAGACTTCGTAGCTATTATGGCCCACTTTGCTGCGACGCCATTTTGAGAGACTTTGATGCTTTCTCTAGTCGAGAGAAAGAGACTTTAATGATTCTGGCCCTAGAGACTTTAACTTTGATTTGTCCCTTTGCATGAAGTAGTAGTTTTACTTTGCCGCCGTGAGGCAATTGCCCCGTTTACCCTTGCCCCTTTGTCCCGTCCCATGCTGATCGAGAAACGGTACCTGTGAGACGAAGACTTCCTTGTATGCTGATCGTAATTGGTAAATATGAAAGGAAATTGTAAAATTGCATTGTGTTCCTTTTAGGTAACCAACTGCTGATTTTTGATAAGATCCCTAGATAGGAGTTTTCTAAATTTATGTTGCTAAATTATTTTTGCATGAAGTCCCACATGCCGATTCTAATTTGAGGATTAGATGAGGATTCCACCTGTTGCACGATGCAATTTGAGATCTTGTTATGCTGACCAAATGTACGCAATTAGTTCATTACAGATTATCGTATTAGTGCTTTGCATTGCCATTATCGAATGCCTTGTGATTCAAATGCTACATAGATTACACTTGTTTCGACGTTATGGACAGCTATTAATGTTCATTTATGTTTATCATTTGGTGTTGAGACACATCTATATCGTGCTAGCTTTGTTAATATAGGGAAATAAATTCACTAACTTTGCAATAAACTGGTGTGGTTATTCCTGACTGAAAGGTCAGGGTTCGCTGAAATGTATTCTGGATTAATCATTAAGTGTTATGTTGATCAAGGTATTGCTTATGTACGTTATTGATTATTGATTTGATGAGATTGATGGATTAAGAGTACAGAGAGTTCCCACTTAGTCAAAAGATTCATCGGCCTAAAGAGCGTCCGAACACAGGTAAATTGTTACTACGGTTCGCTCTATCAAAAGTTGCCTGAAAGTAAAGGAAAACAGCACTTTCTACTGCGTTCTGTTTCTTTGCGTCAAAGGGATGTTCAACGAGTGGTACATGGCCATTCCCCATACGTGCTTCCTTGGTTTTTGACGCAAAATCCTATCTACTAACAATAGTAGAAAGGGATTTGCAACATAAAATATTGCCTCCTTGAGGTGTTCTTAAAAAGGAGAAATGCTTTTGTTTCCCCCAAACTTTTCTGACTTCGCATGTGTGCTACACTGTATAGCACATATTCAAAATGGGAAATCTTTAAAGTTTGTCTAAGCATATTATTTTCTACTGAAAGGGTAACTTTGCAGTACAAAACCTAAGATAGATGTGACACAGACACCTTTGCAGATCGCTGAAAAGGTGTGTGATTAGTGCTAGCCAGCCTGATTCTGCACTAGCACTAGGGAGACATATTTTGGTAGATATGGCACGGTCCTGCTCTCTTCCTCTCACGTAGTGTGATTACGAAACCTTGGTTGCTCCTCTTTGTTGAATGATAACTTTCTAAATCTGGACCTGCATGTGCAGAAGCATTCATGCAAGGCTTCACTCATGTCCAGTCGTGGCTCACTGTGCTCAAAAGGGGTGGGGTGGGTGCGGCAAAATGTAACAAAAAAACGTAAAATTAAAAAACGTACGTGGTCCACTGCTGAGGCGATCCTCTTTTTCCCGTTCCTGCAGACACAAGCTCATAGCCTGCCCTGCAGCTAAACCTGATGCTGCTCAGAGCTGCGTCAGGATTGGCTGGGAGCACCCAGCCAGAGCGCTCCCAGGCAGATTGGGAGCCTGTGCCTGCTCTTTCCAGCCCAGTAACACAGGGCAGGGCTGGAAAGAGCACACTGCAAATGTGCACTCACCTCAGTGCTCGTCATCCCCAATGCCCAGCCCCTTTCACAGTGAAAGGATTATAAATACAATTTATTATACTTTCGTTGTGAAAGGTGTTGCAGCTCCTGCTGATGGCAGGGGGTGATGCTCCTCCGCCGCTGCACTAGTGTATGAAACACTGCAGGCAGAATTATGGTTTTGGGCCATTTAGGCAGAAGACCAAACCCTCAGCCTAGAATTCAATACGGGATTTAGAAAGGGAAAAATCACAGGAACACAGAAGAAGACACAAGGATCTTGTTTACAACTTCGCTCAATGCAGCCTTGAGCACTATAAAAGAAGAATAAGAATATGAATCTGTTTGTTCTCTGTGCCCCTTCTTAATTCTGATTTTGAAATAGAACACAAATTTACAGAATAAGCATTGTATCTGATTCTGACTGATATTACTTGATTGACTTCATGCCATATATCTGCTCTTTCCTGGCTGCCATACACCTGCTGTCCAGTCCTGACCTTTTATTCAACAAAACACTGCCTACTGGGAGCTGTAGTCTTTCTTTCCTTTAGTTGCAACAACTGAACTAACAATTCTTACGATAAAGATTTGTGAAAGAAAAATCCCAGAACTGGGTCCATGATTCTTGACATACATGGATCGGGATCGTCATAGTTTTAGAGATAATTTGGCTAACAAAGGAATACTGGGTCCATCTCAGATTTTTTGAATAGCTTCAAAAAACGAATTTACAGCCTTTAAGTCGAAATAAAATTATTTTACATACTCAGGGTATCCTAACAATCTGGTATGGATCCAACCCGTCGTCAGCAACCTTCGACAATGCAATTTTTTTTACATGAGCCAAATTAACCCGCCTTTAAGTGGTCAGTTGGATAATGACCAATGACATGGTTGGAGCAGCATCCTTTCTAGCATGGTCCTTGGTAACAGCTGGTTCACAGGAGCAGACTGTTTCCCTCCGCATCAGATTGCGCGCTTGCTATCTATTATTGTCAAGCCAGGCACAGTCTGAGTTCCAAGAACTGCTGCTGATCAGGGCAAAGTCGTGTCAACCTATCAGCTCACCCTTCCTGGTTGGACGCTGTCTCGCCATCTTGCAGGAGCAGTCTTATCATCAAAAAAACTATTTGCCGGCAGCTCTAAATGCGCCTGTTAAGAGGGTGAGTCATTGAGCTCAGCTGCTGCGATGAAGGGTTGTTCATCAATTGATTTTGTCGAGAAGGCCCTGTCAGAAAAGCGACAATGGTCGCAAACTATAATAGGGCGCGGGCTGATGGAAACAGATTGCCGTAGCACTATAACTCCAAAATCAAGGGATAGCTTCATTGTTAGCAGTCACATCGCCTGTACTATTTCCAGCAGATAAAGGTAACACCCTATTAGAGAATTTGTGCTAGAAAAGAGGGATGGCCCAAGATCGAGCATCTGTTACTCCTAATGGCTCTGTCAAAAGCCGGCGCGACAATTGCTCTTAAAACTTTTTGTGTTGAAGCTCATCAAACAGCCTGTAAAACAACCCACTCAGGGAGATTGATGTTAAGGCGCTTTGGAAGCCTGGACAGCGAGCACAGATCTAAAACCCTTGAATTGATTCTCTCGCTGTGTTGCTCCTGTAATGATACCAGCCCGTAATTGTTACTGGGGCCATTGAGTAAAAAGTGCCATCAAGAACAGGCTTCCCATTAACGACCATGGTCTGGGAACATCCTCTGAGCCTCTTCACTAAAAGGCAAACGATGCCTGTGAAACATCAACCAATCGAGGACGATAATATCTGGTCCTTCCACTGGAAGTACCTACTTATAAATCCTAACTTATAAACTGCTAAACTTTCAGGGGAGGAAATCTTGGCTTTGCACAGTTCATGGCTACTATTAGGTTGTAGGGAATGAGTGCTGGTGATGACCAGGTGCTACCCACGTGATAAGGCCTGTAATTGTCGTGGGACTGTGGGCAGGTAATAATTCACAGGACATGCACTCGACTCTCACTATTAACTTGGGTTCCAACCTAATAGTCGAAATCACAATACAATTATTTGGGAGGAGTCTCATCCTGAAACCCCTCTTACTGACTCATGACACATTCCACTTAGCACAACATAACAGCTACATCATTGGACACAGTTCTTCAGTTTGGAGGTAGTTGTGCTAACATGGTGCTGGCTATATCAAATGTATGCTGATTCATAAATGTGTTTCAGTCTACAAATATGGTGGTGCTCTGTACTTTACCACACCAGCTTTGGAAAGTCACCCATATTTTGAGGTCTCTTGCAAGAATGCTATGGTTTCGTCCTCAAGGTCACAGTCCTTGTCTTGGAAAGAATCTCTTGGGTAGGGGTTATTCTTTCATTTTTCCTTGGCAGTCTTTCACTCTGCAAACCCTCTTTAAGATGGCGGCCAAACACGCCACCAGTACTTCAGCTCAGATATCTCTCACAATGAGAGATCTGCTTTCAAGGGAACTCTTTAGGTTGTCTAAAACACCATAGGCACAGCAAGTGTGTTCTATTTTTTTATGGAATCTCCTTAACCGAAATTCTGTAAATGTGGCGTTTTCTAGGCATTTAAATCCCTTTGGAATTATGGCAGGCATATTGCGATTCAGGCAAAATAGGGGTCTCTGTATGGACTGGGTAGCATGATTACTAAAGGCTGTAAATGATAATATAAGTCAACAATAAACATCAACTATTTTAAAAGAAAGGAATGCTGCCTGCAAGTAAACCTTATGACTGGGGGTAAAACTACCATGGGCGGTGTTAGAAATGGGGTCTCCGGTTCGCAGGCAGTTTGCACTCTGACCAAGCAGGGACCCTCATTCTAGTCAGGGCAATGGAGATACACCCTTAGGATAACCCCTGCTCACCCCTTTGGTAGCTTGGCACAAGCAGTTAAGCTTATCTCAAAGGTAATGTGTTAAATATTTGTACCAACACACACAGTAATACAGTGAAAACACTACAAAATGGACACCACACCAGTTTAGAAAAACAGCTAATATTTATCTAAATCAAACAAGACCACAATTAAAAAAATCCATCATACAAAAGCCAAGATATAACTTTTTCAAAAGAATAAGAGTCTTACTCCATAGAAAACAATGGAAACTTTGTTGTTACACAAAGTACCTGGTTTGTGTAAAAAATAAAGCGACATGGGCGTAGAAAAAGTCAGCGATGCGTCGATTCCTTACATGTAAGTGAGGCTGTGCGTCATTTCTTCTTCGGTGGAGTAGGCGATGCATCGTTTCTCTCTCCCGCAAAAGAGCAATGCGTCGATTTCCGGGCGAGGCACCTTAGATCCGCGCAGGCTTGCGTTGATTTTTGATGCCCCACAATGATGCATGACAAATCCGGTCTCACAGTGTTGGAAAACCGCGCAGCATGGGGTTTGCATCATTATCAGCTGGTACAATCAGGTGTTGCGTAGTTTCTCCAGCTACAATGCGTCGTTCTCCCAGCTGCGATGCAGGTGGAGCATCGATTTTAGCCGTGACTCAGGTGGCAAATCTTTTTCCAGCCGCGTTGCAGGTGATGCGTCAAAATATCCCCCACACGGTGTTCTGACAGTGGGTTTCAGTTCTTTTTCTGCCAACTTCACCTATCAAGAGCCCAGGGACTGGATAGGGCACCACTTGGCAGGGCAGAAGTCTCAGCAGAGAGTCCATATGCTGGCAGAGGAAGTCTTTGATGTCCCTGAGACTTCAAAAAAGGAGGCAAGCTCAATCCAAGCCCTTGGAGATTCTTCAGAAACAGGAATATACCACAAACTCTAGTCTTTGTCCTCTCCCAGGCAGAAGCAGCAACTGCAGGCCAATCTGATAAAGCACAGTCACATGCAAAGGGGCAGTACTCCTCCTCCAGCTCTTCAGCTCTTCTCCTTGGGAGAGGTTCCTCTTGAATCCATAAGTAATCTAAAAATTAGGGTTTTTGGGTCCATTACTTATACCCCTTTCCTGCCTTTGAAGTTGGCCAACTTCAAAGGAAAGTCTCTGTTGCTCACAAGATCCTGCCTGGCTCCAGACTCACACCTGGGGTTAGAGACTGTATTGTGTGAGGGCAGGCACAGCCCATTCAGGTGTAAGTGACCACTCCTCCCTCCACTCTAACTCAGATGGCCCATCAGCATATACAGGCTACACCCCAACTCCCTTTGTCTCGCTGTCTAGAGAGGATTCATAGCAGCCCGACTGTCAGTCTGACCCAGAGAGGGAATACACAGCAGGCAGAGTCACAAAATGGTTTAAGCAGAAAAAATGCCCACTTTCCAGTACATGTTCCACCTTTAACATACACTGCACCCTGCCCATAGGGCTACCTAGGGCCTACCTTGGGGTTGCCTTCCACGTGTAAAAAGGAAAGGTTTAGGTCTGGCAAGTAGGTACATTTGCCCGGTGGAATTGGCAGTTTAAAACTGCATACACAGACAATGCAGAGGCAGGTCTGAGCCATGTTTACAGGGCTAATCAGGTCGGTGCACAACCACTGCTGCAGGCCCACTAGTAGCATTTGATTTACAGGCCCTGGGCACCTCTAGTGTACTCTACTGGGGACTTACTAGGAAATCAAATGCACCAATCATTGAAAAGCAAATTACAAATACATTTTACAGAGGGAACGCTTGCACTTTAGCACTGGTCAGCAGTGGTAAAGTGCCCAGAGAACCAAAAAAGCAAAAACAGAGTCCAGAACACAGTCAACACATGGGAAACAGAGGTAAAAAAGACAGGGGAGACCACGCCAAGGATGCCAGGTCTAACATGTGTCCCCCCTGCTGAAAGAGGGGAGGACTACCCAATCTCATGGTAGTTGTCATCACTAAGGTGGAAGAATCTGGACAGACCGTCAGCATTAGCGTATTCTGTGCCAGCGGGGTGTTCCACCGTAAAGTCCATTCCCTGTAGGGAGATAGACCACTTCAGCAGTTTTGGTTTTTCACCCCTCACATGCATTAACCATCTGAGGGGCCTGTGTTCTGTCTGAACCCAGAAGGGAGTCCCAAACAAGTAGAATCTTAGCTTCTTTAGCGTCCAGACCACAGCAAAAGCTTCACGCTCAATTGCACTCCACCTACATTCCCGGGGAAGTAACCTCCTGCTAATGAAGGCTACAGTCTGGTCTAGGCCCTCTTCATTTAGTTGTGACAACACTGCTCCCACACCATGCTCAGAAGTGCGACAAATTCTTTAGGGAAGTCACATGCCTTCAGCACAGGTGCCATGCACATGGCTGCATTCCTGGTATCAAAAGCTGCTTGACATGCCTCAGTCCAGATCTCCTTTCTGAGCTGCTTCTTGGAGGCTAACTCAGTCAAGGGAGCAACAATATTGCCGTACCCCTTGACAAACCTCCTATAGTATCCAAGCCAGAATAGAGTCTTTTATTTTTTTTATTTTTTTATTTTTTAAATTATATTTTATTAACTTTTATTATCTTACATCCGTTTACTCTCTCATTGCAACATTTTGTGTTCATTGTACATTTCTCTCAGACAGTTTGTATTTACAATTCGTACTGCTTTTAATTCTCTTCTCAGATCCTGAACCTCGCATGTTTCCTTAATGCTTTCATCAATCTCTGACTCTTGTGTGATTATCATGTCTACATTTTGCGTTACATTACTCGCTGGCCTGTGTTGCCTTTGGGATCCCGTAAGTCAGTGGTCAACTTAGTTCTGTTCTGACCCATAACTTGGATGAGATACTAACAATAAGGGAGAGAGAGTGAAAATGTAAAAAGTAGAGTAACGGAGTTGAGAGGGCAAAAGAACAAAAATTAAGTTAAAAACACCAACGAACTAATGGTCAACATAGTGGCATTGTGTGGGTGGGACTTATTACGGATACCATAAAAAGGCACGGGAACATAGGAGCATGAGGGAGAGGGCCTAGCCCCGGGCGCACCAGCGTGCAGATAGGCAGGCCTCCACCTACTTTATCCCTCCCCTCTATTGGTGGTGTATAAAGTTGCTATTTGCTTGCTTCTGTACTACCTCAGTCAGTGCATTTTGATTGTGTAAGTGTTCGTTTTCAGGCCCCCACTCGGGGAACTTTCCCTTGTGTCAGCTTCATGGGGTGTGCTACCCATCCCTTATTTCTACCTCGGGTGCTGTTGCCCTCTTACATAGACCTTCCCAGTGTGAGACCAGGTCTTCCCATTCTGGGGCAATGGGGACCTGTCGGATTCCTCTTGCTTCTTCTGCCCTCAAAACCTGCAGTTCGGCCCTGGACCATTTCAAAACGTCACCTTTCCAGTCAGTCTGTGAGGGGCTGCTCAGGGCCTTCCAGCCCTTCGCGATTAATCTTTTATAAAGTGCCAGGGCTAAGTCAAGGAATCTCCCTCTCACCTTCCCTTGCAGCGCAGCCGCCCTAAGGCCCAGTAAGCACAGATCAGGTGTAGGCGATAATTCTATCCCTAGTAACTGGGCCAAGATGGCCATCGTCTCTCTCCAACCCGATTGAAGCTCCGGGCACCCCCACACCATATGGTCAAAGTCAGCATCTCCCCCCCGACATCTCGGGCACGTCCTCGGGGTCCCCCCGTATATCCGGAACAGTCGGTGTGGCGTCAGATATGTCCTATGAAGGTAGTTGTACTGAATGTACCTTAACCATGTGTTACGCGAGACCACTCGGGGATAAGCCAGTGCTTTATTCCATTCTGAGTCAGTTAATTCCCTCCCTATCGTGTTTCCCCACCTTTCTCTCAAGGATCGTAGAGGGTCCAGCATGGCCTCCACCTGAGCCCGGTATATCCTGGCGACCGCATGGGGTTCCGACCCCGTTGCCAGCAGTAGGTGGAGCACCCCGTGCGTGGCTGGCTCTGCGTTTATCGTATCCCAATGGCTTTTGAGGGTGTGTATTATCTTAGCGAAGAGTAAGAACTGACCCCGGGGAACCCCCTCCAACAGTATGTCAGCGAATCCCTTCAGCACCCCCTCCTCGAAGAGTCCTCCCACTGTCTCAATCCCCGCGCCAGTCCAGGGGCCCAACCCCAGTTCTTCAGAATCCTTCCCCCCGGGCCCCACTACCAGTGCCGCCAACGGTAATGCTGGGGAATATGGCTGGCCTACTCCCACTCTTTTCGTGCATTTTTTCCAGCATGCCAATGCGATCTTTACCATTGCGCTGTTCTCAGGAAGGGCTATCTTCATGCCTGCCATATGTGGCATTATCCTTGCCGTACCTATTACTCCCTGTGCAGTACAACGGTCTAGGTGTCCCTTGCCCGCTTGCCAGCCGGCCACCCACTATAGCTGGGCCGCTAGGTAGTATGCCTCGAAGTCAGGAGCGCCCAGGCTTCCCATATGGGTTGGTCTACAAAGGGTCATCAAGGCCATTCGTCTGCGTCCGTCGTCCCACACTAGTTCCCTGAGGAGAGTATTCAGGTCGCAAAACCATGTCGGTGGGATCAGTAGTGGTAGGTTGGCGAAGTAATAGAGGAGTCGGGGAAGCATAATCATTTTGGCCAGTGCTACTCTGGCCATTATTGAAAGTTTTAGTGAGAGCCAAAACCCAACCGACGATCGTAGCGATCTAAGTACCTTACCTAGGTTACCATCTCTGAGATCGCTCATCTCGTGAAATATTTGGATACCCAGGTACTTGAAGGTCCGTGGAGCCCAGCTCACATCCAGCGGGCACTCTGCCGGGCGCGCGGATCCCTGCGTCATGGGGAACACGTATGCCTTGCCGCGGTTAAGGCGTAGTCCCGAAACCTCCCCAAAGTCCTCCAAGGCCTCCAAAGCCTAGGGAAGACCGTTCGCTCCGTCCCTGAGGTTGATCAGGATGTCATCCGCATACAGGGAGACAATATGCTCGTCCGGGCCCCATTCAATCCCCTTACCCACCCCCTCTCTCCGTAGCTGGGCCGCCAGGGGTTCAATCGCTAATGCAAACAGCAGTGGGGGCAGAGGGCACCCTTGTCGGGTTCCACGAAACACTGGGTACGCGCCCGAGTACAGCAGGTCCACCCATTTAACCCATTTCTCCCCAAGGCCCATTTTTAACATAGCTGCCCTCAGGTAGTCCCATCTAATCGAATCAAAAGCCTTTTATAAATCCACCGCTAGTAAGACCCCGGCAGGGGGCTTTAACTCATCGGGCATGTACATTATAGAGAAAAGCCGCCTGAGGTTCAGGGAGGTGCTGCGTCCAGGGATAAAACCATTCTGGTCAGGATGTATCAATGTGGTCATGAGGGGGAGCAGCCAGTTGGCCATAATCTTGCTAAGTATCTTAAAATCACTGTTTAGCATCGATAACGGGCGGTAGTCAGTCACTGATGCTTCCCTATTGTTGGTTTTGGGGAGTGGCACTACCAGTGCCTCACGTAGTGTGTTAGGTAGTTCTCCACACTTCCACGCCTCTGCGTACATTTCCGCCAGCTCAGGAATCAGCAGGGTTTTATATTTTTTGTAGAAATCCATGGGGAGCCCGTCCGTACCGGGGGTCTTCCCAGGGGCCAGTTGTGTTATTGCCTCATCTATTTCTTCCCTAGTCACTGGCCCCCCCAGGCTGTCTCTGACCACCGGGTCTAGCACTGATAGAGGGATCTGTATTAGGAAATCATCTAGGGACCGTGTCTCCAATTCTTTAGGTCTTCTGTACAGGTACGTATAATAATCCCTGAATGCGTCATTAATAGGGCCTGGGTTAAGTCTGCGGTTCCCCCCTCTGTCCAATACATTCGTGATAGGCTCATTTCCTCCGCTCGGACGCACCAGCCATGCCAAGAGCTTCCCCGATCTGCCCTCCTTTGATTGTAGAGACGCTAGGTATCTTTGCATGTCATGGCATCTAAGCCTTTCCTCAGTTTGGGAGTGTTCTCTGCGGGCGCGGTCGTATTGTTCATCACCTTGTCTTGTTGGGCCTTGTCTCAGTTCCCCTTCGTGTATAATCTTCTCTAGGGCGGTTAGCTCCCTCTCTAGTGTATGCCTCACTCCTGCTGATTGCCCAAGGCAGAAACCCCTCGTCACCACTTTAAGCGTCTCCCATTCCACGGCCCTAGAAGAGGTGGATCCCTTGTTAGTCTCAATGTGCTCTGTCAGGTGGCAACGGAGCGCTTCCCTGTACGCCTGGTCCTCCAGTGCCGCAGGGGCCAACTTCCAAGAAGGTATAGGGGGTCTGTCCTGTGGCACCCTCAGTGTTAACAGTAGTGGGTTGTGATCTGATATTGTGCGGGCCAGGTATTCAGAGTGGGTCACGTCACGTGCCAAACCCGCAGTGCAGACTACCCTATCAATTCTGGTGTGTACCCGATGGAGGCCTGAGTAAAATGAGTAGTCCCTAATGTCCGGGTGTCGCATCCGCCAGACATCCACTAAACCCCAGGTGCTCATCCACTCCACCAGCCTTTGAGCTATCTTAATTGATGTCGCCCCTTGTAGCGGCGGAGTGGATCTATCCATATCTATGTCCAATACTGCGTTGAAGTCCCCGCCTATTAGTACTTCCCCACTGCGTTGTCGGGTGAATTGTCTTGATAGGCCTGTCATGAATGAAGTCTGGTCCTGATTAGGGGCATAGATGCAACCCAATACTAATGGGGTCCCATGCAGTTTCCCTTCCAATATCACAAACCTACCATCTTTGTCTATGTTGGAAGAATCAACCGTTAGGGGGACACCCGCTCTTATCCAAATTAGTACGCCTCTTGCATAGGCTGAACATTCCGTGGTGAACACCTGCCCCCTCCATCTATGCCTTAGTTTCTCACCCTCCCCCGGTGCCAGGTGGGTCTCCTGTAGCATTGCTATCTGCACTTTCCTTCTTTTAAGGAAGGACAGGATTCTGTGTCTTTTGGCCGGAGTGCCCATCCCCCTGACATTCCAGGTTATGAAATTGTAGTCAGCCATTTTAATCCTGTACTCTGGTGAGAACGGGCCCGGTGCATCCGGGGCACCGGCCGAAGCCCCCACACGTCTGCACCCCTATAGTATACTGACGTCACCACCCATCTTGCCAACTGAACTAGTGTCTGTAAACCCCAACTCCCCATCCCCAGGGCGCCTCCGGAACTGCAGGTGGCCCAGCAAACTGTGCAACAGTGCAACTTGTTCAAAAACATAACTGTCCTATTCGCCAGCCAAATCTGCCGGTGAAAGTCTAGGGGGTGGCCAGGTCCGGAGGGGCCACATGTTTACTCACATGTTTACTCACGGTGTGCCAAGTTCCCAGGTGCTGCTACTGTTCTGGACTATCAGAGTTCGTCTGCCGTTTGAGGTGTCACTCTCGGGGCACAGGCCAAGCTCCCCGATTCTCCGGCGGAGGACATCATCGTGTCGTCAGACTCCACTTCAGAGCCATCTTGGGGGGACGTCTCTCCACCCACTCGGGCCGCCGCCTCGAGGGCTGCCTTCCTGCCCGTTTCTCTTTGCGTTTGTGTTGGCGCTAGTTGAGGGCGATCCCTGGGTCTCTTCCCCCTCGGGGCTCGGCGGGGCCTTCCCGCACTGGATTTCCCACGGGCGGATTGATCCGTGTGGGACCCGTGCCTTTCGAGCCACTCCCATGCCTCCTCTGGGGATTGGAAAAATGTGGATTTCCCATCCATAATCACTGTTAGTCGTGCTGGGAATAGCAACGAGTACTGGATCCCTTCGTCTCGCAAGGCTCTTTTAACCGCTAAAAAAGAAGCTAGTTTGTTTTGGACTTCTAGTGTAAAGTCTGGGAACAGTGTCACTTCTCCGTTTGCCACTCTGAACGGGCCCGTCTCTCTGGCTTTCTGTAGAAGGGTGTCCCTGTCTCTATAGTGTAGGAGCTTAGCGATTACCGCACGGGGCGGCCTGCCAGGGGTGAGGGGCCTCGCCGGTACACGGTGCGCTCGTTCCAGTGCATAGAAAGGAGTCAGGCATCCAGGTGCGACCACCGTGCTGAGCCACTTCTCTAGAAATTCCACCATGTTCGACCCCTCTGACCCCTCCGGAAGGCCCACCACTCGCACATTGTTCCTTCTGTTTCTTCCCTCTGCATCTTCAGCCCGTTGTTCGAGTCTTGTCACTCTGTCAGTCAGGGAAGCAACCTCAGCCGTCGTGTCTTTCTGTCTTGGCGCGATGTCTGCCAGTGAAGCTTCTGTCGCTTTGACTCTGTCCACCAGCTTATGGTGTTACGCCCTTAGGAGCCCCACCTCAATTGCCACTTGGTTGATGCCGTGCTGCAATGTCGACTTTGTGTCCTCTATTGCTCCCAGTATCTTGTCTAGGGTGTCTTGTACTTTGGTTTGTGGCTGACTCTGTGTGTCCGCTTCTTCGCCCCCAGCAGGCATCATGTGGTCCATGGCTCTGTACTTGTGGCGGCCCTTGGGGGGCATCAGACCGGCAGGGAGGTGTACCATTGTGGGCACGGCCAGCAGTCCGGTCTTCTTCGTGCGTTCTGCTATTAGTCTGTCCCTCCGCTTTGGCCTCCAAAGGTTTAGTTCCTGTTC
This sequence comes from Pleurodeles waltl, assembly GCF_031143425.1. Taxonomy (NCBI): domain Eukaryota; kingdom Metazoa; phylum Chordata; class Amphibia; order Caudata; family Salamandridae; genus Pleurodeles; species Pleurodeles waltl. The sequence goes on from NC_090448.1 coordinate 1,133,032,736, forward strand.
GCAGATATCCCCAGATCGAGTTCCAAGCGCCCCGCCGGCTAGTTCCGGCATCCAGTCGCGGAGACAGTGGGTTCCATGCCTGTCCACGGTTGCCGGTTGTCACCCCCTTCAATGGCGTGTCTCTTGCTCATTGCTCCTGCCGGGCGTATCCTTTTTTGCAAGCAGGATCGGGAGCTCGCCTCAGCCTCCGTCCGATCGTCTTCCTGTGCAGGGCATTCGTCCGTTCCCCAGCGCTTCGTCCTTTGCTGTAGACTTGTTTAGGTTCGCGCACAGTGGCCCCATTCAGTGGTGCTTCCAGGCGTTCAGCCGCTTTCTTGGTTTCTCATTTTGGGCGGACGTTTTCCCCTGTTTTGTTGAGTGGGCCCCTTTCAAAGCGGAACTTCTGTGGCCCTAGCCCCCCCTCGGGAGACCTCTTAATTGGCCCCCACAGGAGCCGGGGTGCCGCAGGTTCAATATTGCTCTCCAAAGTTCTGATCGGGCCCAGTGCGTCCCGCTCCAATCGGGGCTGGAGGCCTATGACCGTGACCGTTTCGCTGCCTCCAGGTAGGCATTGTTCTTTGGGGTGGGGCCCCTCCGTGGCCTCCAGCCCTTGCCAGGCATCTCGGGGGTCCTCACCCCGGTTGTTGGGCCCAGGCGCGGCCGCCGCCACACTCAGGCCGCCCAATCCGATCCTAGGGCGGCCCACCGCTTCACGCTAGGCCGCGGTCTCCCAAAGGGGGATGGGCCGCAAACCTCTTCCAGAGTCGGGCGGTCCGCCTCTGTCCCTCGCTCACCTCCGTCCCGTGGTGAAAGATCGATCGCGTCGGCAACCCGTCGGCAGTCCGCTGCGCGTGCTCCGGTGAGAAATAGCCCGGGCTGGCGCGTTTAATAGGATTTTTGGCCCCGGCCCCTCCGGAGCCCGAGAATTAGACGTGCGCCATGCTCGGCACTTTGGCCACGCCCCCAAGCCAGAATAGAGTCAATCTTTGGCTGTAGGGGTGCCACCTGGCTACTCCCCACATGGTGTCCTAAATACACCACAGAACCCTGCCGTATTGGGCATTTACTTGCCTTAATAGTGAGGCCGGCCTCCAACACTTTGCAGAGGTGCTGCCAGTGTTCCTTTCAAGTGGAGCTGAACACAGCAGTGTCATCCAGGTAGGCAGCTCTGAAGCAAAAACGTAGTTGACCAACCTCTGAAACGTGGCTGGGGCATTTTTTTTATCCCAAAGGGCATCAATCACCCTAACCTGGTAGTGCCCATCTGGGGTAGACATTGCAGACATCTCCTTGCCCCCCTCAGTCAGAACAATCTGCCAATAACCAGATGTAAAGTCAAACACACTGAGATATTTGGAAGGCCCTAACAGATCAATGACCTCATCAGCTCGGGGGATGGGGTGTGCGTCAGTCTTAGTGATCGCACTGAGTACACAGTAATCCACAAAGAACCTGAGTTCTCGTGTGGCACCAGGAGCAGCAGCCTATGGGACCACTGGGCCGGCCCAAGGGCTACTGGAAAACTCAATAACCCCAAGAGCTAACATTTTGGACACCTCCTCCTTGATGTTAGCCCTGACCTTGTCAGACACTCTGTAAACCTTGTTTTACAGGTGGACTGTCCCAGTGTCCAGATCATGAGTACACAAATGAGTGCCCTCTGGGACCAAGGAAAGCAATGAGGCAAACTGTCTCAACACCTGGTGACAGTCCCTCTGTTGCTCTGGGGTGAGTGAGGGGGAGAGGTTCACACCCTCCACAGACACATCTTTTTCCTTAGCAGACAGAAGGTCAGGAAGAGGCTCACTCTCTTTCTCCACCCCATCATCTGTTGCTAGAAGCATTGTCAACTCAAACCTCTTAAAGTGAGGCTTGAGGCAGTTCACATTCAGGTCCCTCAAAGAGTTCCAGGGAGTCTGCAAATTCACCAAATAGGTGACATCGCTCTTACACTCCACCACTTCAAAAAGCCTAGTCCACTTGTCCTGGGGAGCCCTAGTCTCCACCGGGGCCATCACCCACACATTCTGGAAAGGGTCAATTCAATCAGAGTGGCATTCTGGTCATATCAGAGTTTCTTGTCTTCCTGGATTGCTTCCAGGTTCTCCGGAGCGAGCTTCCTGAAGCGGGCTGTCTGGTTTCTAAAAGCCACCATGTAGCTAAATACATCCTGGGGGGCTTACAGGAGGCCTTCTCCAAACCATCCATAACCAGACTCAGAGGTCCTCTCACAGGGTGTCCATATAGCAATTCACAGGGGCTAAAATCAAGTCCCTTTTGTGGCACCTCCCTGTAAGTAAACAGAAGGCATGGCAACAGGACGTCCCACTTAAGTCTCAAGGGCTCTAACATGCCCATGATCATGCCTTCGAGGGTGCAGTTGAATCTCTCAACCAGACCATTTTCTTGGGGGTGGTAAGGAGTGGTGATCTTGTATGTCACCCCACACTCCTTCCACAGAGACTTCATGTAGGTAGATATGAAGTTGGTACCCTTATCAGATACCACCACCTTGGGGAGCCCCATGTGGGTAAAAATCCCATCAATGCCCGTCCTACCACAGGGGCTGAAATTGATCTCAAAGGAATGGTTTCTGGGTACCTGGTAGCATGGTCCACCAAGACCAGGATAAACCTGTTGCCCATGTCTGTCTTGGGATCCAGAGGCCCCACAATGTTAATACTTACCTTTTCAAAGGGGATGCTGACCACAGGAAAAGGTTGGAGGGGAGCCTTACATTTCCTCTGCTCTTGCCACTTGCCTGACAAGTTTGGCAAGACCTACAATATGCATCAGAGTGCCTACACATTTGGGGCCAGTAAAAGTTGGTGGCAAGCCTCTCAAATGTCTTGTCCTGCCCCAAATGTCCAGCTAAAGGCTCATCATGAGCCAGACCCAGTAGGAAGGTTTTGAAGCACTGGGGTACCACTAGCACACGTGCTGCCCCAGGCTCAGCAACCTTAGGCTCACTATAGTTAAGGCCATCCGTCCAATGAATCAGCTGTGAACCAGACTCCTTGCCAGACGCCTATTCTGCAGCCTGCTGCAGCAAACCCTCCAGAGTAGGGCATGTTATGTGCCTCACAGAATGTTTCCCTGGTGGGTCTCCCTTCCTACTGTCACTGAATCAACTCAGGGACCTCCCCCAGCTCAGCCTCTTGTTCCACTGTAGGCTCCAGGGCATCCTCCTCAGGTTCAGCCTCCTCCTGGACTGTGGGAACTTCAGGGGTGGGTTTCCAGGGCCCCTTACCCTTCCTTCTTCTGGCAGACACCTCGGCCACTCTTTCAGGCTCCAGGGTCTCCTGATCACCCTGACAGGCTGCTATTGACCAGGTGGACACAAACACCAACCCAGGCACACCCAACACCTCCAAGCGAGACCTGTGTTCCACCTCCGTCCAAGGGGAATCCTCCAGGTCATTGCCAAGAAGACAATATACCGGCATGGTTGGACTCACAGCTACCCTCAAGGAACCTGAGACCCCCCCACTCAAAGGGAACCTGCACCGCTTTGCACAGGTGCTCAGAGTTGTCTACTGCAACTTCTTGTGAAAGGCATGGGGAACTACCTGCCCTTTAGACACCAGGTGACTTCTCACAGTAGTCACACTGGCTCCTGTGTCTCTCAGAGCTTCCACCCTCTGTCCATTGATGGTCACCCACTGCCTGTACTTCCTAGTGTTCTCAGGCATGATGGTCTTCTCTGGACCATCTCACTGTCCCCTAGTGAGACAAGGGTCATCTCTGCTCGCTCCCACCCTCCTGGAACCAACTCCTCCCCAAGAGCTACACTGGACAAACCCTGAGACTGAGCACCAGTGGGTACCGGTGTACCCTTGGGACATTTAAGATCTCCCCTCATGTCACCCACCTGATCACATGCAAAGCGCTTTAGGAGACCCTTCTCTGCAGCTTTCCCATGGTTTCTTTTCGCCTGAGGGCTGGGAATCCATATCCTGGGAACTAGATTGGTTCCCTTTAGAGAACTCCCCGTGTTTACCCTTACCCCTCCATTTCTTCTGATGGGGACCCTGCCCACCCTTGGCATGGTCTCTCCCATACCTCCCCTGGAACCTGGTGCTCTCCCACTGGTCTGCTTCCTGTGCAAGCTTTCTGGGGTCAGTTAGCTTGCTGTCAATCAGGTGATGGCGCAGCTCTGGAAAACAAAGACTGGACAAATGCTCCCAAGCAATCAAATTGTACTGTTGCGTAGGTTCTCATTATACCAACGAGGTTACTGGATTTGGACGGTAGGATCACATAGATTGCAGGTACAATTCTTCACCATGTGACACTTGTCGGCCTAATCTGGGTTTTCCAGCTAACTAGCAGCGCTTCATCTCTGGCCGAGATGATTGTGACAACCGAGCACATGGCAAGATAGACTCCTCAGGGAATTGTGGTTAATCAGATCACATCCCTTTCTCTCAGTTACCGGAAGTTTCACTCAGGCAAAGATAACAGAGGCAAAATATAATTCAATAAGCATTTATTGAAATAGTTGCATCTTAGATAAAGGCGTGTGTATAGCAATAAATAGGATGATAAAACACAATAAGAGCAAGCATGTGACTAGAATTGTAAAACACAAAAACAGTCCTACCATACTGTTAAAAAGGAAGGGATCAATGATTCTCCTGCCTACGCTAAGTATGAGCACAGCATACAAAGCCTAATCTTCCCTTCAGGGTACCCATGGGAGAACATCATCCTTCATACCTGGAGAAGAGGCTTGTAGTCTAGAAAGATTCCGTCCCGTTATGGATCAGGAGTTCGGCCATCTAAGCAGGCAGCTGTAGTGAAGCAATCAGCATACAGTCATGGTCATCTGGCTGGAATCTCCTTCTAACGTGTTTGGGACAAAGGGGTGTTTTTATAATAAAACATCTGACATTCTAAGAAATAGTCCCCTGGTATGAATGCATGTTTTCTGTAAATGTTGGAGACACAGCATACCACGTTTGTTGGCAATCCTATCTGACTGTAGCCTTGGAAAGAGCACAGAGTCTCTATAAAGAACATTATGTTTTCCTAGGATGATGTGATAGAAATAATAAAAACAGCACAGCAAGAGCGGTGTTTGCTAAAAATAAAAACCATGCTGAAGAAAATGTATCTAGGTGAAGGTGCACCACTGCAGGCCTAGTTGGCTAAAATAACACCTATAAAATATGGTTAAAATAGCTATACAACAGTAAAGCCCTTAAAATTCTGTCACCTTACTGCCCTTCACCCATACATCCAGTGACCTGCAAAAAGTATCAACACCTTCCAATCAGATTTGGAATTCCTTCTTTTTGTAAGACCTAAACTTATCCTTGTACTGCTCAGCGCTGAGACCATATCTTGTGAGTAGGGCATCCTTCATGATAGAGTAGGTGAGTCCCTGAGGATCCTCTAAAGATGTCAGAGTGTCCCTCCCCTCTACCTCAAAGTGCTTCCACGGATCCGGCCCCCCCAATGTGCTTCAGGGACCATGTTCATGTGGAGCACAGACTCCTACCCCTTGAACCGCAGATATATGTCATCCTCCTTCTTGTAATCTTTCACCAGATCTTTAGGAATGTGTACCCTTCTCTCAGACTGCATCGAGGTACTGCTGCCACCATCTCTGCTAGACTGGCTCATCTGATCCAGCTCCCTTAAACTGAGCTCATGAGCCATTATCATCTTTTTTTCCTCTATGGCCAACCTTCTCTCTTCCATCTCCATTTTAAGCTGTTCTAATTGTAAATGGTACAAGCTATCTGACTGTCTGTCCTGCAGCTCCTCAGGAGTCAGATCCTTGGACGTCACACTGCTACCTGCCCTGGAGACCCACCCCCAGGCAGAACAGGTATTTACACTGTGAACACTCTGCACCTCCTCATCCTTCTCCTCTGTGTGCTCCTAGCCTCCTTTGCTGCTACCCAGGCCCCCAAGGCCCTTTGCAGCTCCTCCTTCCTGGTGCAGCTCTTGAATGGGCCGGCAAGATCCTTACAAAATTGCTTATGTTGAGCCACTGTGTACTCCTCCAGTTTCACCAACTCAAAAATAGCCTTTATAGACACAGCTGGTGCATCCACAGATTGAGACATGTTGGTAAGGTTCGCACAAAGAGGCAAAGTTCCAGAAAGAACAGAGGGCCAGATGTAGCAAACGTTTGCGACTCGCAAACGGGCCGATTCGCAATTTGCGACAGTGCAAAATCGGAAATGGGATGCAAAAAGCCCATTTCCGACTCGCAAAAAGCGATGGGACCCGTTTGCGAGTCGCATCCGTTGCGACCCCATTTTGCGACCCGCAAATTGCAAGTCGCAATTTGCGAGTCGCAAACCTTATGCAATTGCAACTCGCAAATTGCGACTAGTCGCAAAAAGCCCAGTTTGCATGTCCCATTTACCACTAACTCAGAGCAGGTGGTAACCATTACCAAAGTATAAAAGGGGACCCAGAAGGCATCTGGGTTACTCAAGATGGCGGAGATATACCTGATAGCAGTGAGGAGGAGAGTCTACGCAGCCCAGCAGAGGAGGAGGAGGAGCCACAGACAGGAGAAGATATATAGAACCAGGCAGACTCTTTTTCAGCAAACTGAAGAGGAGATCTATGACAAATACCGCCTTAGCAGCGCAGCCATTCTAGAATTAATAGATTTACTGAAACCACAGCTAGAACACAAGACTCTGCGTGGCTGCGCCATCCCTACGCATGTGCAAGTGCTATGCGCACTGCACCTCTTGGCCTCAGGGAGCTATCAGGGGGTCATTGCCGTGGCAGGTGGGGTATCCCAAAGTGCAGTGTCAAGGTTCCTCAGGGCATTCCTAGATGCCTTAGTCACGCACATGTCTCACTTCATATACTTACCAAGGAATGAGGCAGAAATTAACAGCACCAAGCTGGACTTTTACCGCATTGTCCACTTTCCTCATGTCATAGGGTGTGTAGATGGGACACACATTCAAATATGCCCCCCTGCTAATCTGGAACACATTTTCCGCAACAGGAAGTGTACCCACTCACTCAACATACAGGTTGTTTGTGATGCCCATTATGTCATCACGGACATCGTAGCTAAGTTTCCTGGCAGTACCCATGACTCATACATTTTTAGGCATAGTGGGATACATTAACGCCTCGAACGTGGGGAATTTGGAGACGGTTACCTCCTAGGTAGAGCCACAGACACTTGCAGACATACACACAGGTCACTGTGCACGAGGGGTGCTGGCAGACATGGCCAACATTATGAGAGAGGCAGTGCCACACCAGTGGGCCCCTTCCACTAGCCAGACTCCTGAACAGCCCTACACCTCCGCTGCCGCTAGTGGACAGGAGGCTCCGCCACAGGACCAACAGGCCACCAGCACCCCTCTCCCTGCAGAAGGAGAACCACAACTCGAACGTTCCCTGCGATCCAGGCAGAAGCCAGAGACTATTGCTGAGACCCCCACCAAGAAATACGAATCTCCTGATTGTCACCCTTGTGTCCCTCTCAGTCACCCTGTCCACCTTGAACTGCGATTGCTCCTCTTCCTATGCCCCCTTGGACAATGAACCTGTGCTACAAATAGACTGGACTTCTCCCTGGACTTTCCTCCATCATCAACTCAGCCCATTGCAATTCCCACTTTTCTTCAGAGCACTGCAATAAACACACTTTGAAAAAATACAAGTATGGAGTATGTCAAATGATTTAAGCATGTATTCATTTAACAAGGATTAAACATTGCAATTCAACTGTACAGTAATGTATACATTGTAAAGACCTGTAGTTGGCTGCAGTGAACACACCAGGAGCGATAGTGGGGCACCAATATCTGCAAATAGAGATGTCAAAGGGTACAATGAATGGCCATAGAAGTAAGATGTCACAGCTTGCCAGTGACAGTGTCAACCACTAAACTGTCAATGAAATGTGAAGTTACACTGTCTTACCTGTGTGTCATTGAAAGTATTGACATATCACTGCAGTTCTGTTGTCTTCATCCTCATCCTCTGCCTCCTCATCTTCACTGTCCACAGGGTCGACTACTGCCACACGGCCATCTCCAGCCTCTTCCTCCTGCAGAAAAGGCACATGGCGTCTTAAGGCAAGGTTGTGCAACATACAGCATTCCACGATGGTCTGACAGACCTTCTTGGGTGAGTAGCACAGGGATCCTTCTGTTAGATGGAGGCACCGAAACCTCATCTTCAGGAGGCCAAATGTATGTTCAATTATTCTTTTTGTTTGCCCATGTGCCTCATTGTAACATTCCTTTACCCTTGTCCTGGCATTCCTCACAGGGGTCAGTAGCCATGAGAGGTTGGGGTACCCAGAGTCACCTGCAAATATCAAGGGACAACTGTTAGCCACACACTAACCCTTATGGCCCACACCATACCCACCCACCAACATCCACTGGGTGGGAACCAAGGCTCACCTATTAGCCACACCCTGTGCCTCTGGAGTTGGCCCATCACATTTGGGATGCTGCTATTCCTCATGAAAAAAGCATCATGCAGTGACCCAGGATACTTAGCATTGACATGGGAGATGTACTGGTCTGCCAAACACCCCATCTGCACATTCACCGAGTGAAAACCTTTTCGATTTCTGAAGACATGTTCACTTCGCCGGGGGGACAAATGCTATGGCCCTCATTACAACCCTGACGGTGGGTGTTAAAGCGGTGGTAATACCGCCAACAGGCCGGTGCTAAAAAAAAAGGGATCACAACCACGGCAGAAACCGGCAACACAGACAGCCACTTCAACACTCCTGACTGCCACGGCGGTAGCAACCAACACCCTGGGGGTCACCGCCAACAGACAGGTGTAAGACAATGTACCGCCCACCCTATTACAACCCGCCAATCCTCCAGCTTTTCCGGGGCGGTACCAACACCATCAAAAGCACAGCAGAAACAGTGTTTGGAAGGGAAACCACTCACCGCTCGACACTCAATGAAGAACCAGGACACCATGGAGCCCAAGCTGCAGGTCCTGCCGATTCTGGTGTACCTTCTCATCTACCAGGAACACCAAAGACGGCGGCGACGACGACGGTAAGTACTGCACCTAGTACACAGGGGAGGGTGGAGGAAAAAGAGAGTGACACACACATGCAACACGCAACACCCCCACCCTCACCCACAACACCATACACACAAACTGATCAAACAACATTACAGATACACCGCATAACCCCCTGGAAGAACGCAAGGACAAGAGGAATTGAGTCAAACCAGTGATATTTAAGAAATGGGCAGATATACTTTAGAATTTGAAAAACAGTATTTACACAAATATGCAATATGTACAGAAGTCCGTACATTGTCCTTCACAAATGTTTGTGGGCCACTGGGCCAAAAATCATGGGCCAAGCCCACAATTGACTCCTGCCTCAATATGGAGAGAACACTGCAGGGGCATCAGGTCGAAAACACACAGGCACCTCAGGGGGATGGGAAAGGGGGGGCACCTCAGCCGGAAGATGGTACAACGCCACTGCTCCTGGAGGGGGCTCCATGCCCACAGCGATGTCCTGGGGAGTGCAAAGCCGCAAAGCCACAGTCTCTCAAGTGGGTGATTTGCCCACTGATTGGTCGTGGGGAGTGCAAAGCCAAAGTCTCTCAAGTCTCTCAAGTGGGTGGTTTGGCCACTGCTTGGTCCTGGGGACTGCGAAGCCACAGTCTGTCAAGAGAGTGGTTTGGCCACTGCTCGCTCCTGGGGAGTGCAACGCCACAGGCTCTCTAGTGGATGGCTTCTTCCACAGGTTCTAGAGGGGGCCTTGTGCCCAGAGGCTTCATCCTGCCAAGGATTGGGTGAGTGGATGCATTTCTCCACTGGTTCTGGAGGGGGCTTGGTGCCCAGTGTGCTTCATCCTGCCAAGGATAGGGTGAGTGGATGCCTTTCTCCACTGGTTCTGGAGGGGTCTTGGTGCCCAGTGTGCTTCATCCTGCCAAGAATAGGTTGAGTGGATGCCTTTCTCCACTGGTTCTGGAGGGGGCTTGGTGCCCAGTGTGCTTCATCAGTGCCTAGGCCAGAGCCTGAAATGCTCTCTGTTGTATGCATTTGTTTGTTGCAAATGCCTCTCAACACCCTGGATGGCATTCAGAATGGTTGACTGCCCAACAGTGAGGGTTCTCAGGAGGTGAATAGCCTCCTCACTGAGGGCAGTAGGGCTGACTGGGGCAAGCCTGAGGTGCCTGGGCGAAGGAGATGCCCTCCCTCCTGGGTGAGCGGGCACAGGAAACACACTGAGGGGCTGCTGGGAAGGCAGTGCTGGTCGGGAGTGGCGGCTGTACCTGTTGTTGGGGAGGGCACAGAGGTGTTCTCCACCGCCAGGGAGCTTCCATCGGAGGAGGAGTCGCTGACTGTGGTCTCCCCTCCTGTCCCTGTTGTGGTGCTCCCCTCCGCCTCTGTCCTACTGGTGCCCTCACCCTCGGTGGATTCGGCCTCATGGGCCATGTGGGATGCAGCTCCCTCTGTCGCCGGTGCCTCTGCTCCTTCGCCAGATGATGCTAATGCACACAAGGAAAGGGTGACAAAACGAAAAGGTGGGGGGAGACAGAGGATACACTTGGTCAATGCCAGCAACACCAATACAGTTGGCGTACACAACACACAGTGAGCAGCCCTATGCACTAGGTCATGCACTACCAGTTACTAAGACAGTCACCAGCCCATGGGGTTCAATGCCTAATGCCATTAGCTGTACACCTGAAACCCACAGGACCCTGCCCACGATTAGATGGCCGCCAACACTATTGTGGTAGGAGTGATTCTGAGCCTGCCCAACAAGGGACCCACCCTGTCATGTTCGCCCTGCCTAGGGGCACCCACAGCCCACATCCGCCACCGAGGCACCTACTAACTCTGCATAGGCCACCGCCAGGATGCGGAACATCAGGTGGGGTCATGGTGCGACGGGCACCCCTTCCTCGTTGGGAGGCCAGCCCCAGCTGGGCATCCGCTGTCTTCTTTGCACAGCGGCGCAGGTCCTCCCACCTCTTGCGGCAGTGGGTGCTCCGCCTGTCAAAGACCCCCAGGGTCCGCACCTCCTTGGCGATTGCACGCCAAATACCCTTTTTCTGGTAGGCGCTGACCTGCATGGAAAAGACAGCAGAAAGGGGAATTATTCACCCGTCCGGACCGTCATACTCATTGATCACCAGATCCCACACATCCCCTCAGGAACATACATTGACCACCTTACATGCTGCGCTCTGGCCAGGACCCTTCTGCCCCCCCTACATGTGGCTTACACACACAGCAGTCCATACATTCTTGGCCCACGCATCATGCTCACAGTGTACTCACCTGTTTGTCTGGAGGACCGTAGAGTAACGTGTACTGGGTAGGACCCGATCCACCAGTTTCTCCAACTCCTCCACAGTGAAGGCATGGGCTCTTTCCCCAGACACATGAGCCATTGTTGCTTCCAGACACAGGTCATAGCAGCACTTGCAGTGTAGGTCCTCTTCTGTTGAAGGTCAGATAGCAAGTGAGTGATTAGATAGAAAATGGTAGTGACGTCCGCGGCGGTGCGTACCGTTACCGCCGCCGTACATCGCCATTGGCTCCTGGAACCAGTAGGGCCCAATGATAAGCAATGTGAATTTGCGCAGCGGTCATCGACAACGCCAGCGCAATTACCTCATTTCCACTTGTACGTCCTCACAGATCAGGCAGCCACCATTTCAAGGGGGCACAGGGCATGGCACCTAACTACGTCACAGCAGACATTGGCACATCAACGGACTCTCGACTTCACATACTGTTTCTGTAAAGTCAACAATTCATCATTAGTGCAATAGATGTGGGAATATGACCCTCTGCTCACCGTTTTCTTCCATAGGCTTCAACCACTGAGGCAGAATATGAGAAGGCAACATCCTCCGGTGTACTGACTCCTGGTGGACCTAGCGACAATGGAGGCCAGATACATTATCATTACCTATAGACTTGATCGTGCCACAATCCAAGAACTGTGTGCCCCATTGGAGCCAGACCTGATGTCTGCTATCCGCCAACCCACAGGTATCCCCCCTCTAGTGCAGGTCCTGTCAGTGCTCCATTTCCTGGCAAGTGGTTCCCTTTAAACAACAGTAGCCATGGCATCAGGGATGTCTCAGCCAATGTTCTCCAACGTGTTGACCAGAGTGTTGTCTGCCCTGCTTAAACACATGCGCAGCTACATTGTGTTCCCCCAGGTGGAGGATTTGGCCACAGTGAAAGCTGACTTTTATGCCCTGGGACATATCCCCAACATCATTGATGCCATTGATGGTACACATGTGGCATTTGTCCCACCCCGGAGAAATGAACAAGTTTACAGGAATAGAAAAAGCTATCACTCAATGAATGTCCAGATGGTGTGTTTTTCGGACCAGTACATCTCCCATGTGAATGCCAAATTTCCTGGCTCTGTGCATGACGCCTATATCTTGAGGAATAGCAGCATCCCATATGTGATAGGCCAACTCCTGAGGCACTGGGTGTGGCTAATAGGTGAGCCAAAGGTCCTCACACAGTATGAGTAGGTGTCTGGGTATGGGGTTGTCCCTAAGGGTTAGTGTGTTCTAACAGTTGTCCCTCTATGTTTTCAGGTAACTCTGGTTATCCCAACCTCTCATGGATACTAACCCTAGTGAGGAATCCCAGGACAAGGGCAGAGGAATGTTACAATGAGGCACATGGGTGTACCTGGAGGATTATAGAAAGAACCTTCGGCCTCCTGAAGGCCAGGTTCCGATGCCTCCATCTGACAGGTGGATTCCTGTACTACTCATCCAAGAAGGTGTACCAGATCATGGTAGCATGTTGCATGTTGCACAACCTGGCAGTGAGATGCCAGGTGCCTTTTCTGCAGGAGGATGTGCCTGGAGACGGTCTTGTGGAAGCGGTGGAGCCTGTGGACAGTGAAGAAGAAGATGTTGTCAACACAACCAATGTTATTCAGCAGTACTTCCAGTGACACACATGTAAGAAACTGTAACTTCACTTAACATTTCAGTTATCTGTTGGACACTGTACAAGGCAGCCTGTTTCCCTACGTCTGTGCCCACTGACTGTATCCTTTGGCATCTCAATTTTCAGATCTCTGTGCCCCACTCCAGCTCCTGCTATATGTACTGCTGCCCACCAGAGGTCATCCTAAAGTATATTTCACTGTACTTTTGAGTTGCAATGCTTTGATAATGTTGTACTAATACATATTTGAATCATTTCACAGACTCCAGATTGATATTTGTTCCAAGGGTGTTTATTTAGGTACTCATAGGTAGAGGGGGTGGTGCAAGGGGCTGGGCTGATGGTGGAAGGAAGTTCAGGGTAGAGTCCAGTCTCTTGGTATCACAAGTGTATTTTCCAATGGGGCATAAGAAGGGAAGTAATGGCAGTTCAAGGTGGACAGAGGGACAGTGTGGGACACAAGGGTGACAATCAGGAAATCTTATTCCCTGACGGGGGTCTTGGCAATGTTCTCTGTCTTCTGCCTGGATCGCAGGGACCGTTTGTGGGGTGGTTCTCCTTCTGCAGGGGGTGGGGTGCTGGTGGCCTGTTGATCCTTTGGCGGGTCCTCCTGTCCACTAGCGCCGGCGGAGTTGGAAGGCTGTTCCTCAGTTTGGCTGCCCATTGTTGTGCCACTGCCTACATCATGGTCTTGCCCATGTCTGCCAGCACCCCTGCAATGGTGACCAGGATGGTATATATTTTGTTAAGTCCTCCCTGATCCCCAGGTACTGGCCCATGGTCTCCTGGGAATGGTGATATGCTCCCAGGATGTTTGAGAGTGCCTCGTGGAGAGTGGGTTCCCTTGGCCTGTCCTCCCCCTGTTGCACATCAGTCCGCCCAGCTTCCCTGTTGTCCTGTGCCTCTGTCCCCTGAACCATGTGCCCACTGCCACTGACCCCAGGTCCCTGATGTTCCTGTGTTTGTGGGGTTGCCTGGGGTCCCTGTAGTGGTGGACACACTGCTGATTGACGTGTCCTGGGGATAGTGGCATGCGCCAGCTAGATGGGTGCTGTGGTGGTATTTCCTGAGGGGGGAGGCTCTGTGGTGGGTTGGGACTGTGGCAGGGGAACCGACTGTCCAGAGGTCCCGGAGAGGCCAGGTTGGTCATCGAGATCCAGGCGTGCAGAGCTGCTGTCATCACTGTGGGCCTCTTCTGTGGGGGGACTGGATGTAGCTGGCACCTCCTCTGCTGTGACGTTGAGTATGGGTCCTGTGGGGATGGAAATGAAGTGTTATTGTATCTGCGTGGGCCATACTGTGCATGGGTGTGTTTTCCTCTATGATTGTGAATTCCCTGTCAGCCTGGCCTTGTGTGTGTGGTGATTTACTGGGCATGCTGTGGTGATGGGTGCCCATGCAGGTCTGTGATGGGGGTTCATGCATTGGTGTTGCATGCAGGGCTTGGTATTGGGAGTGGGTAGTAATGGTGGGGTATATGTGAGGTGATGGAGTGATGGGAGTGAGGGTAAGGGTGGGGGTATGTGATGGCATGCAGGTAGGGTGGGGGATATAATAGTAAAGATATGACTTACCAGAGTCCAGTCCTCCTGCTACTCCTGCGAGGCCCTCAGGATGCATGATTGCCAAGACTTGCTCCTCCCATGTTGTTAGTTGTGGTGGAGGAGGTGGGGGCCCACCGCCAGTCCTCTGTAAGGCTACCTGGTGTCTTGCTACCACGGAACGCACCTTCCCCCGTAGGCCGTTCCACCTCTTACTGATGTCATTCCTTGTTCTGGGGTGCCATAGCTCCATCTTCCTGGCTATGAACGTCTGCTGCACCTGTGATCCGAAAAGCTGTGGCTCTACCCGGATAATTTGCTCCACCATTACTCTTAACTCCTAATCAGAGAACCTGGGGTGTCTTTGTGGTGCCATGGATGTGGTGCGAGTGATATGTGTGAGGATGTGCGGGGTAATATGTGGGGTGATGTGTTGTGGTGTATGCTGTGATGTGCGTGGATGGTGTATGGGTGATATTATTTTATTAAACCTCTCAACCAGACCATTTGTTTCTGGATGGTAAGGGGTGGTGAACTTGTAGGTAACACCACACTCCTTCCACATTGCTTTTAGGTATGCAGACATGAAGTTGCTACCTCTGTCTGACACCACCTCTTTAGGAAAACCTACTCTGGAAAAGATTCTGAGGAGGGCCTTTGCCACTGCAGGAGCTGTAATGGTCCTTAAAGGTATGGCTTTAGGATATCTTGTGGCATGGTCGACTACCACCAAGATAAATCTATTGCCTGAAGCAGTTGGAGGGTCATGGGGGGCAACTATGTCAACCCCTACCCTTTCAAAGGGCACCCCAACCACTGGAAGTGCATTTAGAGGGGCCTTTGGAGTGCCACCAGTCTTGCCACTGGCTTGGTAGGTCACACAAGATTTACAAAAGTATTTTGTGTCCTCTGACATATAAGGCCAGTGAAACAAGGGGACAAGTCTTTCCCAAGTTTTCGTCTTGCCCAAATGCCAAGCCAAAGGAATGTCATGTGCTAGGGTGGGAAGAAACTCTCTGTACTGCAGGGGAATGACCAATCTCCTGGCAGCTCCAGGCTTTGGGTCCCTTGACTCTATATACAAGAGGTTGTCTTCCCAGTACACCCTATGACTGTCACTGACATCCCCATTCTGCTGTTTGACAGCTTGCTGTCTTAGACTCTCTAATGTGGGACAGGTTTGCTGTGCCACACTCAGCTCTTCCCTGGCAGGCCCCCTGCACCCAAAAGCTCAGAAGGAATCATCTGTAGAGGGACGGATAGTGGGTAGGGATTTACCC
Organism: Pleurodeles waltl; assembly: GCF_031143425.1. Classification (NCBI taxonomy): domain Eukaryota; kingdom Metazoa; phylum Chordata; class Amphibia; order Caudata; family Salamandridae; genus Pleurodeles; species Pleurodeles waltl. The sequence goes on from NC_090448.1 coordinate 1,133,048,475, forward strand.
TTTCTACCCCTATCTTTAGGGAGCACTTGGTCCATTGTTCCAGGATCCAAGTTACCCTGTCCTTTTTGCTTCTTGGCCTGAGACCTTGTCAAAGCAAAAATATGCCCAGCATTGCTGCATGAGCCTCCCACTCCACTTCTGCCCACGCTGATGTCTCCAAATCGTTTCCAAGTAGACAATCTACAGGTAAATCACTGGCTACCACAACTTTCTTTGGACCAGTAACCCATCCCCCAGTTGAGTTTCACAACAGCCATGGGGTGGCTAAGAGTGTTGTTATGAGCGTCTGTCACTTGGTACTGCTGACCAAGTAGGTGTTGTTCAGGGTGGACCAGTTTTTCTATCACCATAGTTACACTAGCTCCTGTGTCCCTGTAGGCCTCAACCTCAACACCATTGATTAGGGGAAGTTGATTGTACTTACCCATATTAAGGGGACAAGCAACCAAGGTGGCAAAATCAATGCCACCATCAGAGACTAAAACAGCCTCTGTGGTCTCCCTAACAAGACCAACCCCAACTACATTGCCAATAGTGAGCTCAGCTACACTCTTGGATTGGTTATTAGTAGTTGATTTCCCACCACCACTGCTATTACTAGGGGCACTAGAATTTGCAGTAGGGGCTGTGGTGGTGGGAGGTTTGGTGTTTTTCTTTCGACAAGTGGCATCACTTGCCCAATGGCCTTTGACTTTACACAAATAACACCAAGGCTTTTTCTGATTATTAGAAGAGGATTTGGACCCACCACCCCCAGAGGATTTTTGTGGGCCTGATGAAGACTCAAAATGCTTACCTTTGTCCCCACCCTTCTCAGAAGACTTACCATCCTTCTTCTTGCCATCCCTGTCACCCTCTGTATGAACTTTTCTGTTCACCCTTGTTCTGACCCATTTGTCTGCCTTCTTTCCCAATTCTTGGGGAGAGGTCAGATCAGAGTCCACTAGGTATTGGTGCAACAAGTCAGACACACAATTGTTAAGAATATGCTCTCTCAGAATAAGATTGTTCAGGCTTTCATAGTCAGAAACTTTACTGCCATGCAACCACCCTTCCAAGGCCTTCAGTGAACAGTCCACAAAATCTGTCCAGTCTTGAGAAGACTCTTCTGGTGTCTCTGAACTTAATCCCGTGCTGTTCAGTGGTTAAGCCAAATCCATCCAAGAGTGCATCTTTCAAAACTTTGTAATTATTGGCATCACTTTCTCTGACAGTAAGGAGCCTATCCCTACCATTTCCAGTGAAAGATAGCCACAAAATAGCAGCCCACTGCCTTTGAGGGACCAACTGTACCACACAGGCCCTCTCAAGTGTAGCAAACCACTTATTAATGTCATCCCCCTCCTTGTAAGTGGGGACTATCTTGTGTAGATTCCTGGAATCTTGTTCTCTAACAGAATTGCTATCAGAAATACTGCTGCTGCCACCATGGGGAACTAACCCCAACCTCTGTCTTTCCCTCTCTATGTCTAGGGATTCCCTATCTAAGGCCAGCTGCTGCTGTTTAAGCTTCAGTCTGGTCTCTTCTACCCTCAGCTTTCTGAGTTCCCTTTCCATCAAGTTATCCTCAGGGTGGGTGGGTTGGGAATGTTTAGACACAGAGGAAATGTAGGAAGTTTCAGAGGGAGACCTGTCCTTAACTGTCTGGACCCTAGTAACCTGGCCTCTACGGGTGAAAGAAGCCCTTCTGGTGTGGGACCCTCTAACACTACCAGTGCCACTAGGTGCCCTGCTAGGGGGCAGGGCCTTGTAAGAACCCTCCCCAGATTCTTCAGGGCACTCCTCTGAATCTGACTGGGAAGCTTCCCCATTTTCTAACCTCTCCTGAAATGGGCCAGACTGGTTCTGGTCATCTACAATGAGCATGATAAGAGAAACTCTTTTGTAGGATTCTTACCTATACTCAAACCTCTATCCAGGCAGGGACCCCTCAAACTTTTATAGTTCAAACTCTCATATGTTGCATAAACAGTTTTGGGAGTGGGCTCTACTACAGACATGATAGAATAGGTTTAAGGATAGTGAGAGAAAAAGTTTTAGAACTTTAGAAAGCACAGAGAAAAACCTTTTTCTAACTTTGGGAAAACTTTTAGAAGTTTTCAAAACTTTTCAGAAACTTTGTTAGAAATTTTAGAATAGAAAAGTAAACAGTTTTGGTTAAGAGTACATATACTGAACTATTTGGTATATGATTTTCCTATGAAAAAGCACCAAATGACAAAGTGGTAAAGCAGTTGCAAGTACTTATCCCACCGCTGCACCACCAATGTAGGAGGCTGGCCTGGCTTATAGTGGGTACCTTGTGGTACTTACACCCTGTGCCAGGTCCAGTTATCCCTTATTAGTAGAATATAGGTGTTTCTAGCAGTTTAGGCTGATAGAAGGTAGCTATGGCAAAGCAGCTGAGACTGAACTAGGAGACATGCAAAGCTCCTACTATACCACTTATATCATATAGCACAATACCACAAGAAAACATAATACTCAGAGTTACTAAAAATAAAGGTACTTTATTTTTATGCCAATATGCCAAAAGTATCTCAGAGATTACCCTCACTTAGAAGGTAAGTAATATACACAAGTTATATGTACACAAACCCAAACAGGTAAGTAACAGTAGGAAAAGTAGTGCAAATAATGTAGAATCACAATAGGATGCAATAGGTGAACATAGGTCTAGGGGCAACACAAACCATATACTCCAAAAGTGGAATGCGAATCACGAATGGACCCCAGACCTATGGGAGCTTGTAGAGGGTAGCTGGGACTGTAGGAAAACAGTAAGGGTGTCCAAAATACCCCACCTCAAGACCCTGAAAAGTAGGAGTAGAGTTACCCTACTACCCCAGAAAGACACAATAGTCGTGATAGGGGGATTCTGCAAGAACCACAAGCACCAGCAAAACACTGAAGACGGATTCCTGGACTTGAGGACCTGCAAGGCAAGGAGACCAAGTCCAAGTGTTGCGATAGTGTTGGGGGGGGACAGGAGCCCAGGAAATCCCAGATGAAGGTGCAAAAGGGCTGCCTCTGGGTGGAAGAAGCCAAAGATTCTGCAACACGAACTTCTCCTTTGGATGGAAGATGTCCCACGGCGTGCTGGGTGTTGCAGAAGTGTTTCCACACACAAATACTACAAACAAGCCTTGCTGGCTGCAAGGATCACAGTAGAGGTTTTTGGGTGCTGCTGGGGACCAGATAGGACCAGGATGTTGTCCCTTGGAGAAGGAGACAGAGGGGGCGGTCAGCAACTCAGAGAGCCCCCACAGAAGCAGGCAGCACCCGCAGAAGTACCGGAGCAGGCACTTGGAAGATCTGAGGACAGCGGTCAAATCAGAGTCACAAAGGAGGGTCCCACGATGTCGGAGTCCAACTCAGACGGTTGAGCACTGCAGGACGGAGTGCTGGGGACCCAGGCTAGGCTGTGCACAAAGGAATCCTTGTAGAAGTGCACAGAAGCCGGAGCAACTGCAAATCACGCAGGACACAGGTTTGCAGTCTGGCATGGGGAGGGAAGGACTTACCTTCACCAAACTTGGACTGAAGGATCACTGGACTGTGGGGGTCACTTGGATCTAACTGCTGTGTTCCAGGGACCACGCACGTTAGGATGAGAGGGAACCCAGAGGACCGGTGATGCAGTCTTTTGGTGCCTGCGTTAGCAGGGGGAAGATTCCGTCGACCCACTGGAGATTTCTTTTTGGCTTCCAGTGCAGGGTGAAGGCAGACAGCCCTCAGAGCATGCACCACCAGGAAACAGTCTAGAAAGCCGGCAGGGTGAGGCGCTACAATGTTGCAGATGGTCATCTTGCTACTTTGTTGCGGTTTTGCAGGCGTCCTGGAGCAGTCAGCGGTCGATCCTTGGCAGAAGTCGAAGACGGAAGTGCAGAGGAACTCTGGTGAGCTCTTGTATTCGTTATCTGAAGAATACCCCAGAGGAGAGACCCTAATTAGCCAGAAAAGGAGGTTTGGCTACCAAGAAAGGAGGTTTGGCTACCAAGAGAGGTAAGCGCCTATCGGAAGGGGTCTCTGATGTCACCTGCTGGCACTGGCCACTCAGAGCAGTCCAGTGTGCCCCCAACACCTCTGAATCCAAGATGGCAGAGGTCTGGGACACACTGGAGGAGCTCTGGGCACCTCCCCTGGGAGGTACTGGTCAGGGGATTGGTCACTCTCCTTTCCTTTGTCCAGTTTTGCACCAGAGCACAGCTTGGGGATCCCTGAACCGGTGTAGACCTGCTTATGCAGAGATGGGCACCATCTGTGCCCATCAAAGCATATCCAAAGGCTGAGGGAGCTACTCCACCCAGCCCTTCACACCTATTTCCAAAGGGAGAGGGTGTAACACCCTCTCTCAGAGGAAATCCTTTGTTCTGCCTTCCTGGGCCAGGGCTGCCCAGACCCCTGGAGGGCAGCATCCTGTCTAAGGGGTTGGCAGCAGCTGCAGTGGAAACCCCGGAAAGGCAGTTTGGCAGTACCTGGGTTCTGTGCTAGAGACCCGGGGGATCATGGAATTGTACCCCCAATACCAGAATGGTATTGGGGTGACAATTCCATGATCTTAGACATGTTACATGGCCATGTTCTGAGTTACCATTGTGATGCTACACATAGGTGGTGACCTATGTGCAGTGCACGCTTGTAATGGTGTCCCCGCACTCACAAAGTTCGGGGAATTTGCCCTGAACGATGTGGGGGCACCTTGGCCAGTGCCAGGGTGCCCACACACTAAATAACTTGCCACCCAACCTTCACCAAGTGAGGGTTAGACATATAGGTGACTTATAAGTTACTTATGTGCTGTGAAAAATGTCTGTGAAATAACGTGGGCGTTATTTCACTCAGGCTGCAGTGGCAGGCCTGTGTAAGAATTGCCTGAGCTCCCTATGGGTGGCAAAAGAAATGCTGCAGCCCATAGGGATCTCCTGAAACCCAAATACCATGGGTACCTAAGTACCATATACAAGGGGATTATATGGGTGTACCAGTGTGCCAATGAGAATTGGGAAATGTAGTCACTAGCCTGCAGTGACAAATTTAGAAAGCAGAGAGAGCATAAACACTGATTTCTGGTTAGCAGAGCCTCAGTGATACAGTTAGGCACCACAGAGGGAACACTATGAGCACTGGGTTCCTGCCTAGTGACACAAGGGCAAAAACAAACATACTTACAGTGAAAATGGGGGTAACATGCCAGGCAAGATGGTACTTTCCTACAGTGGGTGCTCCTGCCTTGTCTCTCTCTGTGTGCTTATTTTTTGCTGTAAGGGGTTGTGGGTAATGTGGGTGTGTGTTTTATAGTGGTGTGATTGTGTGGGTTTGGTGTGTGTATATGTGTCAGGTGTGTGTGGTTTGAATTGTCCAATGTGGTGGTGTTTTGTATATGTCTGTGTATTTTGAGCGCTGCAGTGTGTACCGCCAATGGTTTACCGCGGTTGAAAGATCACTGCGGTGATTCGTGGGTCATGATACTGTGGGCGTATTCCTGTTGGCGTAATGGTGTGGGTTTTGGTACTGCGAGTTTATCACTGACCTTTGGGCTGGCGGACTTGTCTGGGTGTCTGTATAGTGGCGGATTTCTCATTGTGGGTCATAATACCCGTAGCAGAGTACCGCCGCTGTCACAGTATCTTGGTGGCCATCAGCACACGGTAGGCGGCATTTACCACCAGGGTTTGTAATGAGGGCCTATATGTGTTCCATCAATAGACCCAATAATGTTGGGGATATGTCCCATTGCATAGAAGTCAGCCTTCACTGTGGCCAAATCCTCCACCTGGGGGAAAATGATATAGCTGCACACGTGTTTAATCAGGGCAGACAACACTCTTGTCAGCACGATTGAAACCATTGGCTGTGACATTCCGTCTGCCAAGCCCACTGTCACTTGGAAAGAACCAGTTGCCAAGAAATGGAGCACAGATAGGACTTGCACAAGAAGAGGGATCCCAGTGGGGTGATGGACAGCAGATATCAGGTCAGGCTCCAATTGGGCACACAGCTCCGTGATTGTGGCCATGTCAAGTCTGTAGGTGAAGATAATGTGCCTGTCCTCCATTGTTGCCAAGTCCACTGGGGGTCTGCACACGGAGGATGTCTCCATCTCCTATTCATCTGCAGAGGTTGCAATCTATGGGGCAAAGGAGTGAGGAGCCGGTCATTATCTGTACATTGTAACCACTACAGTTCAATGCATGACGTGATTTTTATAATTTATTATTGGCATATGTCCTGAATGTACAATTGTGAACTGTGATGCATTTAGGATCCATGGCCTGCACCCCCCTGAAATGGTGTCCACCTGTCATGTATGGAGGGAAGGTGGAAGTGAGGTAATTCTGCTGACGTTGTGCGCCATTGCGGGAGGCGGTCAGGAACCGCCGTACAACTCCTCATTGGTTACATTGGGTCCAATGGGTACAGTGGCCAATGGTGATGTACGCCGGTGGTGACGGTATGCACCGCTGCAGATGCCACCGCAATTTTCTATCTGTACACTCACTTGCTACCTGACCTTCAACAGGAGAGGACCTACACTGCATGTGCTGCTGTGACATGTGTCTGGAACCTACCATGGCTCTTGTAACTGGGGAAAGGGCCCCTGCCTTCACCTCAGCAGAGTTGGAGAGACTGGTGTACGGGGTCCTACCCCAGTACGGACTGTTGTATGGGCCTCCAGGTGAGTTCACTGTGAGCACAATGCATGGGGCATGAGTGCATGGGGTACTTTGTTTGAAGGCCTCGTGTTGGGGGGTTTGGTGGATGGGCCCTGGGCAGTGTGCAGCATTTATGCTGGGCCATGTCTGTGGATAAGGGGAATGGGAAGGGGTATGGTGGTCCATGAGTGTAACAGGCAGGACGGTCTAATTAATACCTTTCCCTGTGCATATTTCCTCTGCAGGTCAGCACCCATTAAAAGAAGGGTATATGGTGTGCCATCGCCAAGGACGTGCGGCACCTGAGTGTCTACGCCAGGCGGAGCATCCACTGTCGGAAACGGTGGGAGGACCTGAGATGCTGGGCACGGACAATGGTGGAGGCTCAGCTGGGGATGGCCTCCCAATGAGGAAGGGGTGCCTGTTGAACCATGGCCCGCATTCTGTCGGTGGCCTATCTGGAGCTGGATGGGCGCTTGGGGGCATCACAGCAGCCACAAGGGGGTGATTACAGTGCCCATCATCACTACGTGTGCCTGGTGGGGTGGTATCTGGGTGGGGGATTTGTGCCTGTGGGTGCCCCTAGGCCAGGCCTGACATTGCAGAGTAGGTTCCATGTTGGGCAGGGTTCTGATGTGAATTTCCTTCAACCTAGCTAGTAGGCATCCACCACTGGGCGGGGCTATCTGGGTCCCAGGTTTGCTGCAGTTGGCAGTATGTGTCCCTCCCCATGCCCTGGTGACTAGCATTGCTACTGGTAGTGCATTGCCTAGTGCATAGGGCTCTTCTCTGTGTGTGAGTGTGTTGTATACGCCAACAGTGCTGTTGGTGCAGCAATTGACCAAGTGTATCCTTTGTCTATCCCCCACCCCTTTTTGTTTTGTCACCCTGTCCTTATGTGCATTAGCATCATCTGCCGGCAGAGCAGTGGCACTTGTGATGGAGGGAGCTGCATCCCACAGGACCCAGGAAGCAGAGTGCACCAACGGTGAGGGCACCAGTTGGGCAGAGGGCGAGGGGAAGGGACAGTTTCAGACACAGATACCTCCTCCGATGGAAGCTGCCTGGTGGTGGCGGACACCTCTGTGCCCACCCCAGCTACGGCCGCCACCCCCATACCAGCACCGCTCTCCCAGCAGCCCCTCAGAGAGTTGCCAGTGCCCGCTCACCCAGGAAGGTGGGCATCTCCTTTGCCCCAGGCACCTCAGGCCCTGCCCAAGTGAGCCCTGCTGCCCTGAGTGAGGAGGCTATTGACCTCCTGAGATCCATCTCTGTTGGGCAGTCAACCATTGTGAATGCCATCCAGGGGCAAATGCAAGAGACCAATGCATTTCTGGAGGACATTTACACTGGGTTGGCGGCCCAACAGAGATCAATTCAGGCTCTGGCCTCCTCTCTGATGGCAGCCATTGTCCCTGTTTCCACCTTCCCCCCTCCAACTTCCTCTACCCAGTCCCACTCCCCCTCAAGCCCAACCTATCCTAAGCACACAGGCAGACGAGCATGCACACAAGACAATACACAAGAGTCGCACACGCAAACACAAGCACCACACATCATCCCACAGGCACTCACACAAACACCTCCACTGTGTCCCCCTCCTCCTCCTCCACCTCCCTCCCAGTTGTGTCTACGCTCACACCTGCATGCACTACACCATCATCCACTACCACCATCACCACCACACCTAGCAGAATACACACCTCACCTGCAGACACCACCCCAACAGCCTTGCACACGTCCCCTGTGTCCTCTCCCACTGTGTCTGTGCCCCCCTCCCAAGGTACACAAACGCAAGCACTCAGACATCCAACAGACATCCGTCTCACAACAGCATCCATCCTGTTTTTCTGTACCCAAACACAGCAGACAGACACCTCCCAAAACCACTCCCTATTCCTCCACTACCAAACCTTCTCCCTCTTCCCGCCCTAATGTCCCTAAGAAGTTGTTTCTCTCCACCGTTGACCTCTTCCCTACCCCTCCTCCCCCGTCCTTCACGTCTGGCCAGGGTGTGTAAAACCCAGGCAAGCACCTCAGCCACCCAGTCCACGGGGCCAGTAATGTCCACAGCAACTCCTGGTGGGAAAGGATCCCGGGCACCAGGTAGCCATCCGGAAAGGGTGCCTGCCCCAAGTGCTGCCATGTAGGTCAAGGAGCCACCCACAGCAGCTGAAAGGAAGGGAAACGTCCCACACCCAGCTGCTGTAAGGAAGGGAAAGGTGCCACCCCCAGCTGCTGAAAGGAAGGGAAAGGTGCCACCCCCAGCAGCTGAAAGAAAGGGAAAGGTGCCACCCCCAGCTGCTGTAAGGAAGGGCAAGGAGGAATCCCCAGCAGCTGCCAGGAAGGACAAGGAGGAATCCCCAGCTGCTGCCAGGAAGGGGAAGGAGGAATCCCCAGCTGCTGCCAGGAAGGGCAAGGGCCCTACACCAGCAGGCAGAAAGGACAAGGGGCCTGGTGCTGGGACTCAGTCAGAGCCCACACCACCAACCGTGGTGGTGCAGCTGTCCGAGGCTGCAGGGGATGAGCTGGAGGCTCCCACCACCACCAGCTCCACCAGCAGCACCGCCACCAGCACCACCACCACCACCAGCAGCACCAGCACCAGCACCAGCACCAGTGGGCAGTCGTCTGAGGCTGCAGGGGATGGGCTGGAGTCTCCCCCCACCACTACCAGCAGCACCACCACTGCCACCACTGAGGAGCTGTCACCGCCGGCGCACAGTTTGTAGTCCTGTATCTATGGGCTGTTGTGCAGGCTGCCCCTGCAAATCCTGTGGGTCTGACACCCAGCTGAGATATTGTGACCTTGCACTCTCCAAGACCTGCATCACAGGGCACGATGCCCCCTCCAGAACCAGTGGAGATGCCATCCACTCACCCCATCCTCCCCAGGATGAAGATCACAAGGCACGATGCCCCCTCCAGAACCAGTGGAGAAGCCATCCACTCACCCCATCCTCCCCAGGATGAATATCACAGGGCACGATGCTCCTTCCAGAACCAGTGGAGATGCCATCCACTCACCCCAACCTCCCCAGGATGAAGATCACAGGGCACGATGCCCCCTCCAGAACCAGTGGAGAAGCCATCCACTCACCCCATCCTCCCCAGGATGAAGTTCACAGGGCACAATGGCCCCTCCAGAGCATGTGGGCAGGTCACCCACTTGAGAGACTGTGGCCTTGCACTCCCCAGGACTAAACATAGGGCACGTTGCCCCCTCTGGGACCAGTGGATTTGTTCCATCTTCGGGCTGAGGTGCCCCCACCTTTCCCGTGCACCTGAGGTGCCTGCCTATTTTCGAACTGATGCCCCTGCAGTGTTCTCTCCGTGTTGTTGCAGGAAGCAAGTGGGGCCTTGGATTGTGTAATGTGGCCCTGTGGCCCACAAACATTGAGGACTGGGCAGTGTCCCTTCATTTGTAAATATGTATATAGGTTTTTATTTGAATGCACATATTTCTACTATATTTATCTTATTACACTCACTTTGATCAATGGCTGTTATCCTTGCATTGTTCCTGAGGGGTACAGGGTAAATATGTTATGTTACTGCATCTGCTTGTGTGTATGGTGTTGGGGGTGGGTGTGTTGTGTGTGTGTGTCGCTCTCTTTTTCCTCCCTCCCTCCCCTGTGTGCTAAGTGGCAGCACTCACCGTGGTTGTCTTCGCTGGCGTTGATATTTGTGGTGGAGCATTGGGAAGATATGCAGTTTGGGCTCCATGGCAGCGTCGTTCTTTCCAGAGTCTCCACAGGTGAGTCGTTTTCCTTCTGTGCAGTGTGTCCACCAGACTTTGGATGTCGTTGGTACCACCCCGGAAAAGCTGGCGGATTGATGTGTCATAATACAGTATGCAGAACATTGACTTCTGCCTGGCTGTAGGCGGCTACTGCCATGGTGCCTGTCGATTCCGCCCTGGCGGTCGGTGTGTTAAAGTGGCTGTCTGTCTGAGCTGTTTCTGACATGGTCATAATTTGGCAGAAGTTACTGCCAGCCTGTTGGCTGTATTACCGCCGCTTTATCACCGACCGCCAGGTTTGTAATGTGGGCCTGTATTTCCATTAGCTAAATCTAACCTCAAAAAGTGACTGAGGGCCTGATTACGACCCTGGAGGTCTTCGGACTGTCTGGGTCGCAGTGGAGGTCTGACTACCCCCAAAGCAGTGGTCAGACCGATTTGGAGGACTTCTGACTGCACATTATGACCGTGGTGGGCGTGCCACTGTCGGACTACCAGCACCGCCTGTTTTTCTCCACAGGAGGGACTGGTAGTCCTGGGAGTCCTAATCTGCCAGGACAGCGCAGCAAGCAGCCCCCCCCCGGGGATTACTACCCCCCTCTCTGCCAGTGTTTACATAGCAGTAGCACTGCCATGTAAAGGCTGGTGGAGACGGGGTTCAGGGTGCACCAGGGGTGCCCTGCACTGCCCATGTACTGGCAGTGCAGTGCCTCCCTGGCCAGCCCCATTGCGATGTTCACTGTCTGCCAGCTCAATGTTGTAGGCTGTTTTCCGCTGGGCCAGCAAGTGGAAACACTGTTTCTGCCTGCTGACCCAGCAGGGAACTCTTAATGGGGCCAGGTGGAAGGCAGCTGCACTGGCGGCAACCTGACCTTCAGGTGTTTCAAGCTACAACTGCCTGAATTCTGAGTGGCCCATTAATTCGCTTTAGTGAAATACTGAGGGAAATACAAATAGTGCATAGTGCAACATGTCCATAAAATAGCTTTACATTTATATTCTGCATTTTCATGCTCTGAATGAAGGATAGCCTGTGTTTTTTTAGTTCTGTACTTGATTACCTCCAAGTTTTCCTCTTTTCAGCCAGTTTTTCCACTGCAGATTTCACACATTTTTTCTGTCAAATTGTTCAATTTGGCACAAAAACTTACTTGAGCCCCATTGGTAGTAACAGAGAAAGAAGACCCATGAACCCCATTCCTAGTATCCCAGTATCCTACTTCATAACACTCACTCAAACTCTCTATACTTACTTACTAGGTGTACCAGTAACTCTGGTAGTTGAGTTACTAGGGAACTACAACTGAGACCCCAAGGATGCCCTCAATGCAAGCAACTACATCCTTCTTGGAGACCTGAAATTGCACCCAAAAGACCACACTGACCCTAACTTCAAAACACCCATCAAAGACCTTGAAATCCTGGGCTCACCCAATAAGTAAAGGGTCCTACACACATCTCCGGATACCTCCTGGACCATATTTTCACCACCTTTGACAAACTCTGAGTCAACAAGCCCACACCAATCTCCTTGCCTGACCACACTCTCATAAATCAGCTTACCAGTCCCAGTCCAATGCACATGCAACACTGCCAGACTAGTGAGCCGATGCTAGAATAACATCTCTGACAATGACTTGAACACCTCTCTAAAAACCTACCTACAAAAACACAGTAACAGCCTCCCCAAAACCATCAATAATTCAGTAATTGTATTACCTCTTGTCCTGACTCCATGCCCCCCTCAAATACAGCAATACAACAAAATCTAGACCCATGTCATTTAGTACATGGAGGAACTCGCACTGATGAAATGCCACTACAAACAAATGGTAGGCAGATGGAGAATGAGCTCAGAAAATGCAGACAGGGGCATCTTCAAATCCAATCTGAGATGCTACCACCAAATGATCTGGACCTCCAAACGCACCGCTCTGGCTGATCGCATCAATGCAAGCACTAACAGAAGCAACCTTTCTGAAAAATGTAACCTCATCTGTGGCTGCCTCCATCTCTGTCACCGCCTTGCAAAACCTTTTCAACAATCTCTCTTAACATTTCAACAACAAAATCACCACCATTTAACACAGCTTCAACCTGCAACCAGACCCAAAAGACCTCACCAAATGCCTCCCAGTTTTATTTTTAAAAAACAGTGCAAACCACACAGTCCAACGTTCCCCCAGAAGAAACCACTACCTACTTCATAGGGTTGCAACCCATCAGCGCCCTGCTCACATCCATTCTGAAAGCCTCCACCTCTTTTGAGACCTTCTTAGATGGTTGGAAACATACAGCTGTCGTCTAAATTCTAAAGAAACCCTCCACAGACCCTTCATCGCTTGCCAACAACAGACCGATTTCCCTGCTACAATTCCTGGCCAAGGTCTTGATAAAAATCATCAAGAGATACCTCAATCAGGGTGTGTGGCCAAGATGGCGGCTGAGACAGATGCTTAAAGTACAGCTCCACCTCAGGACCGAGTAGAATTCTGCCAGACATTGCCCATCCGACCCCGCAAACATCCACACATTAGCGGACGAGAGCAGACGCCGTCTGGGACCGGAGGAAGCCCATTCCAGCATTGGTGCTGAACGCAGTTGCAGAGACCGAGCTATGGGCTGAAGGACGCAGCCTGGGCCTGGGTCGACGGGAGTGGCTGACTGGGTTATAGCAGAGCCGACCCAGCACCCGTCTGTGTTGTGATACCGACTGCTGCAGAGCCGTGCAGCGGACCGCAAATCAGGCCTGCGACCTCATCAAAGATCCTGTTACTGGCCCGAGGCGGCGTCCTCCAGTAATGAATTTCAGCAGCAATCACATGCTGAGACTGCACGGGGACAGTGGCGCAAAGACTGGCATTAGGGGTAAGGAGGCCATGTGGTGAGGATGGGAGTGCGAGGAGGCTGGATCAACAATGGCCCCTACTCACATCTGAGAGGAGATGGTAGGGCTCAACATCGGCCAAGGGAGAGCAGTCTCAACCCAGCACATCTACCCTCAGGCACGTTGAGCTACCGTAGGGGAAACCACCTCCCCCATCACAGTAATTCAAGACAGAGCATGATGCATCCCCCGCTCTCTATGTGATGACCGCAGCAAGAGGCTACTGAGAGACATACACCTATAGGTGCTGCACCTCATCTAAGAGGCATATGCCTTACAATGCCACAGTTTCTCTCCCATACTTGAAGGTGTTTCGCTAGCAGATGAGGGACAATCTGTAACTGGGCGCTTATCCTGACACACCTACCTGCACGGAAAAAGACATCACGTAGGGAGCACCGCTGATGCTGAAACCTAACCTGTGAGGCTCCCTGAGGGGTTTCCATGCCACTTTTGAGAGGGATGCCTAGGAGAACCAGACTCATAGGCGGGGAGGATCTCAGCGATTTGTTGTGTTCACACCACAAGTGGAAGGTGATACGAAGGCATGGTGGGGAAACTAAGGCCACCGGATCATAGTCACAGTGTGATCAGGAGGGACTTTCCGTGCCGCCGTTGGTAACTATGGCCCCATTGACTTTACAGCACCTGGAGGCCACCCTACAATCACACTCGGGTCAGTAGGAAAAAATATTGCAAGCCATACTGGACACCAAACCAGAATAGAATATACTCTGTCTCCCAAAATGTTAATCTACTCAGAGCCGACCACTATAAATTATCAGATAAGGTAAGAGGGGTGTAATTGACCATATGTACCATGGACCCCACTCTTCAGGAACTGCAGGAACATGTGAAGTGTCTAGATTCGGAGGTGAAAACCTTACACCGTAGAGCGGAGGATGCTGAAGGGCAGTTTTGTCGTAACAATGTGCACTCTATGGGATTCCCAGAGAAGGTGGAAGGCTAGAGTGCAGAACTTTTCCTAGAACACTGGCTTACAGATGCATTACTGAAAGGGAAAGTACCAAATTTCTTCTCTAGAGAATGGACCCATGGGATCCCCGGAAGACCACTGCCCCAGGAGCTTCTCCCTGCCCGCTCATAGTGCGATTTCTCAACTATACAGATAGAGGCATGATACTGCAATGCTTCCAGAACCAAGGCCCTGAGTGTTGCGAGGGGGCTCCCATCACGCCCTATCCAGATTTCATGGCAGAGGTGCAATGTCAACAAAATTCCTATATAAAAATCAAACAAAGCCTCTGCAAACATAACATCAAATACGCCCTGATGTTTCCTGCCACAATGCGAGTGATTGCTGATGATAGGATCTACATCTTTCTCATGCCTGCGGATGCCTGGACATGGATGTATGCCAAAAGCATTGCCCAATCTTCACTGAGAGAAGAGGAACAAGGGGAGTGGTTGACACCTCCAACCTGCTGACGTCCGCGGAACAGATCCCAAGCTAAACCTGCTAAAACACAAGCAGTGGCAGAACATATCAAGGCGTTGCAAGAAACAGCTTTTCACATAGAAAACACTTCTGCGCCATTGCAAGATAGCCCACAAATGTATCCAGGTTGAGACATGGGGAGCTTGCTATCAACGCTACTATATATGATTAAAGGCCCAGATGTGTACCCCCGAGACACCGGATGATCTCTAATGAAGGTACCTAGATTATCCAAATCAACTCTCAATAAGGAAGGTGCGCCCACAACCTGTGGGGCACGTGCTAAGGGTTCTTGACTGAGCGGATTCTGGGTGATGGGGGTCTGTATCGGAGTAACTGCAGCTCTCCTCACTCTGATCTGGAAGCAGGATGTGGCATTCATGCTGGTAACAAAGGGACACGTTACTGGCAGGCATTGGCTCGAAAAAGGTAATAACTACTCTGTATAGAGTACTAACAGAAAGTGATGTCATGCAGCCTTTAACAGATGGAATGCAAATCTCCCACAGCCCTTGACACACAAAAAGCGGGCAGAAGCTCAACAGGTAAAGAGGGTGTCCCGTAACCCAAGCGTTCACTACACACAGTTAAATTTTGTTCACCAGGCATACTTATCCTCACTTCGTATTCAACACATGTATCCTGCTTCAAATCGTGGCTGCCCTCGCTGTGGGCTCACTGCGTGTGGGTTTTATCATATGGTATGGGACTGCACCTTGCTTTTGAAGGAATGGCAGGTAATAGCAACAGATATCTCTGACATAACGGGCCACATATTTGCCCCTATCCCAGAGTCCCAGAGTCCCGCCTCCTGGCAATTTGCCCCAGATCCAAAAAGCACAAAAATATTCACAGTCACTAAGAGTGATGTATCTATTTCCTACCTAAGCTATGTTAGAGCACAGCGTGATAAACCCTAATCCACCCTTCAGGTTTCCCCCCTGTGAAGACATCATTTTCCATACTTGAGCAAGGAAACCTATAGTCTAAGGAGACACCGACCCTATGTAGGCAAGGGATTCAGTAGTCTAAGCGATCAGCTGTTGTGACGGCAATCAGTAATCAGCATGCAGTCATGGTCATCTGGCTAGAATCTCCCTCTAATGTGTATCTGACAAAGAGGTATTTTTATAATATAACAGTGAATATTCTAAGAAAGGGTATCCATGCAAGGATATGTATGTTTCTGTGAATGTTGGAGACACAGCGTACCACTTTTTCCAGCAACGATATCCAACTGCAGCCTTGGGGAAAGCACAGAGGGCAATGCTAAAAACGTGATGTTTTCTTAGGCGAAGGAACGAATAGAGAAAATACGTTAGACCTGATAGCCTTAGCATGGTCACCCCTAACTTTTTGCCTGCCTCCCTCCACTTTTTGGACACTGTTTTTTCTGGTTTTAAGACTCTGCGCACTTTACCACTGCTAATCAGTGCTGAAGTGCATATGCTCTCTATCTTCAAACATGTTGACATTGGTTTATACCCAACTGGCTTATTTAATCTACTTGTAAGACCCCAGTAAAGTGGACTGCAAGTGCCCAGGACCTGTAGATTAAATGCTACTAGTGGGCCTCCTGCATTGATTATGCCACCCACATAAATTGCCTCTTCACACTGCCTCAGGCCTGCCATTGCAAGGCCTGTGTGTGCAGTTTCACTGCCACTTTGGTTTGGCATTTAAAAGTACTTGCCAATCCTTAAACTCCCCTTTTTCTACATGTAGGTCACCCCTAAGGTAGGCCCTGGGTCCCCTATAGGGCAGGGTGCTATGTAGATAAAAGGCAGGACATGTACCGGTGCAGTTTATATGTCCTGGTAGTGTAAACCTCCTACATTCGTTTTTCCACTGCTGTGGGGCCTGCTCTTTTCATAGGCTAACACTAGAGCTACCCTCATATACTGTTTGAGTGGTAGATTCTGATCAGAAAGGAGTAACAAGGTCATATTTAGTAGGGCCCGAATGGTAATACAAAATCCTGCTGACTGGTGAAGTTGGATTTAATATTACTATTTTAGAAATGCCACTTTTAGAAAGTGAGTATTTCGCTGCACATCCTTCTGTGCCTTGCAATCCAGGTCTGGCTGGGTTAGTTGACAGCTCCCTTGTGCATTCGACTCAGACAAACCCCAAACACAGGCTGCTCAGTCACACTTGCACACATCTGCATATTGAATGGGTCTTCATGGGCTGGGAGGGTGGAGGGCCTGACACTTTAATGTCAAAAGGCAGTAGCCTGCCCTCACACAAAGGACTGCCACATCCCCTACTGGGACCCTGGCCGACAAGATGAAACTGAAAGGGGACCTTGTATACTTCTAAGCCACTCTTTGAAGTCTCCCCCACTTCAAATGCTCATTTGGGTATTTCAGCAGGTTCTCTGACTCTACCAATTCAGACATTTCTGGACAAGATACCAGTGGAGAAGAATCAGTGAACCAGAACCTTCCAAGAGGACCTGTCTGGCGGCCCAAATGACTCACCTAACTGCTTTTCTGCAAAGGACTGCTGCCCTGCTTTTTCCCTGCTGCCTTGCTGTCCTCTGGCTCTGCTGAGAAGTGCACTCCAAAGGTTTGGATAGAGCTTGCCTCCTGTTCCTTGAAGGCTCAGGACCAAAAAGACTTCACCCTGCAAAAGAACTCCTCGTGCGGTGAAAATTAGATGCACAGCCTGCAAGAAACGAGGCACAGCCTGAATCGCGGTGAGAAAATCACTGCACGCTGAACATGAATGATGCTGCCTGGCTCCCCGGAGTGGAGATCGGCGCAGTGCCAGTGTTGCAACTGGAACGTCGACGCACGGCCTATGGAATAGACGCAAAGCCGAGCTGGAACGACGTAGCCCAACTTCCTGAAAGAAATCGAAGCAAGCACCAGCTGTGTGGCAGAAATATCCACGCATCGCCCACCCGATTGACGCAGCTCCTGTGACTTCACCCTGCACGCCCAGGATTTCAACTCATCGTCCCTGGAGCGTCCAAAAACCCTGCAACCCGAAGAGGATCCCAGTCTACAAGCTGGAAATCGACACAAAGCATGCCCTGCGTGAAAACTCACCCATGCATCGTCCGTGTGCGCCGGAAAAATCGACACACACCTTCCCGTTTTCCACGCACCTCCTCCTCTGCGGCCCCTTGCGGAGAATTTGAATGCAAACCAGGTACTTTGTACTTGCAAGAGACATTTGTTGCTTTTTAAAGACTTATTTCCTCCATTAATAATTCAAAGTGTACTTATCAAATCTTAATCGTTTTTGGCCTGCATTTAACCAGATAAATATTATATATTTTTCTAAACACTGCGTGGTGTATTTTTGTGGTGTTATACTGTGTTATTGCATGATTTATTGCACAAATACTTTA
This sequence comes from Pleurodeles waltl, assembly GCF_031143425.1. Taxonomy (NCBI): domain Eukaryota; kingdom Metazoa; phylum Chordata; class Amphibia; order Caudata; family Salamandridae; genus Pleurodeles; species Pleurodeles waltl. The sequence continues at coordinate 1,133,066,580 of NC_090448.1, forward strand.
CACATTGCCTTCTAAGTTGAGCCTGACTGCTCAGTGCCAAGCTACCAGAGGGTGGGCACAGGATAATTTGGATTGTGTGTGACTTACCCTGACTAGAGTGAGGGTCCTTGCTTGGACAGGGGGTAACCTGACTGCCAACCAAAGACCCCATTTCTAACAAAATAAAATAACATTGCAAATGTGGCTAATGCTAGAAAATAAAGCAATGCTGAATAAAATGAAAGTGGTCTAAAATGCGCAACTGCAGGCCTAGTTCCCTAAAATAACATGTCTAAAACATGGCTAAAATAGCTATACAACAATCATTGACAGCAATCTCGATATGACTGCTCAAGTCAATGCCTATATTGCTGCATGCTTTCATACTTTCATACCCTGAAGATGCTGAGGAATATTTTTAAATTGCTCCCAATCAGCATCCAGAAAACCATCATATTCGCCTCCATCAAAAGAAGGTTGGACTATGGGAACACCCTATTTGTCAGAATCAACACAAAACTCACTAGAAGGCTGCAAACCATTCAGAACTTGGCGGTCAGAATCACTCTCAACTTCACATGCTACATTCTCATCACACTTTGCCTGAAGAAGCTCCTCTGTCTTCCCATACACAAACAAGCTTACTTCACACTCTTCACTCACACTTTCAAGGCACTACATAACACTCAACAATCACATGTGTTTTCACAAACATTCCATATACCTCTGCTCATCCAAATTCCTATTTGCATACATCCTACACATACAGATAACCAGATACGGTGGTTGAGCCTCCTCATATATCATTCCTAAAGCATGGACCGACCTGCCACTACACATAAGAGCCTCCTCCTCACTTTTTGAATTGTGCACAAAGACCTGCCTTTTTGAGTAGCTCCACTAAGTCTAGGTTTGTCTAGACTCACGCTGCTCAGCACCAGGGTACCCTCCTGTCACATGTCACAGATCTCCATAACATAACATAAGAGAACAGAATAGCTGGAATAATAAGTCATTCTGGATCGTATATTCCCAGTAATTCCTCATTTCGCCCTGGATGCATGCTGAAATCTCTAAGTGAAAAGTCACACCCCAGTGGATTAATCAGGACCCCATAAGTGGACTATTTCAGTGATACACCTCTCTTGGTGATTAGGCTATTCAGAAGGACATGAAAGAGTGGTTTGATATGGACTGTATGTCTCTCTGGATTATGCACATGACTCGTAGATTAAATGTGTGGTGTGACCCAGGGTTTTGACCACACCATTACTATATGCAAACTGAACATTTGGTACTTCTTATTAGACGTCAGCACCCCTATATGGTGTGGAGGAGAGGGAGAAATTTCAATAAGCAACCAGAGGAGAAGCCAGTAATAGAAGTAATAGAAGTGCATTATTGCAGTCACGATCAGGTGCAAGTGAAAGGGAAATGAAAGTCAGACCTAGATCGTAATCTGGAAAATAAGAAATGGGAGAGGACATGGATTCATGTTAAAGTGGTATCTTACAATCTGAACTTTCAGCTGCTGCAATCCAAAATTCCTACAAAAGACAAATTGTTCTCTAATAAGCCCAATAAAAAGATTTAGGCCACAGAAAAAGCAGAATTTAGTCATAATGATTGCCCACACCTGGTGTCAATGGCCTTTTGGGAAAAGGTGATGAAATACCTGGAACAGATGCTAGAGTAAAATAATGGCTTGCCCCCAGGAATGTTTGTCGGGACCCTTCTCGGCATGTAGAAATTGTAAGAATGTAGCAACGATAATTTCACTTATTTTAGTGCCCTGAAAGGCTAACAGTGCACCAGTTTATATGACATTACCCAGGCATTTACTTAAATGAGCAAAAGTGACATTAGAGTTAATGAACAGAGAAGAGCGAGTTTCCAAGTTGGCATCCTTGTACGCGTATGGATCTTATTCTATAATTGATTGTAGGACTGCAAGGAAGACCAGAAGTGAAAGCAGAGTGGTCCCTGGGTGCTGTTTCAAGTTGAGTACTTATCTGTAAAGCAGTTTAAATTGCTAGTCTTGGATTATCCACCTGTATGTGTTGACATAATGGCATGCATTTTTGATGCTGTATCCTGAAACAGTGAAGTGGATGCAACAAAATCTGACCTCTATTTTTGTCTTATCAGGGACCTTAGTGATGGGACCATACCTACTAGACTAGTATAGTTGAGCGTGGTAATTTGAGCCAGGGATCATGCAAGACCTAATTCTGTTTTTGTACGTATTCTTGTATTTACTGTGCAGTTGAACAAACTGGTTATTCTAGGTGCCCTGAAAATTTGAGCTGTTAATCCTAATTTATAAGCCTTTACAAATATTATATCATTCAATGTACTTCAAGTAAGGAGCTTAGAGGACCACACATATTAATGATCACATCATTGATCTCTTTATTAGAGAAGGTCACATTACCATCACAGAATGGACTCCTCTTGTGTGGTTGGACCCTTTAGTACTAAACTTACCCTACAAACTTCCACTCAGCATATACTGCATTTAAGGTGCTATTAGTAAAACATACCTGGGAAACTATTATGCAAGGTGTTGCTGGGGCACAATGGGCAATTGCAACCATTGTTGTGTTCCCAGGGCACTTTGATATTTGTAAAAAAGTAGGGATGCTTGTGCAGTCCCTTCTTTTAGTGGATCATACCTTCACCAACTGCACAGCAGCATGATTTCAAGAAGGTGCTCACGCATTTGCATCTGCTGTGGATACAAGAAAAAGGAGAAAACCCGCTCTATGGAGCATCAGGAAAAACAAGCGATCCAGAGGCTGACTGACTGGGCACCTTATAAGCAGAGGGCACATGGTCTGTGTGTTCCCCAAGGGAGACCCTTTGAGAGCTGTACTAGAATTACTAAGACCTACCAGATGTGCCCCTGGAAGGCAGACAGTGTACCAAATGTTCTAGAGTCTTTGGACACCTCTCACTGAGCTATGATAATGGAGAGTGACTGCTTGGATTTTCTAGCACTGTTCACTCTACCTAGCTCCACTCCCACAAATAAAATTACCTCACACTGAGCTATGATAATGGAGAGTGACTGCTTGGATTTTCTAGCACTGTTCACTCTACCTAGCTCCACTCCCACAAATAAAATTACCTCAATGAATGAGACCTCTAATCAACTTCCAAATCAATAGCCCCGGGTTCTCTCCTATGATAATTGAGGCTATACAGAAAAAGGCAGGCCAGATGCACAAAGGTCAATAACACTCAACACTCAACATTGATTTGTGTATGTTGTAATCACATTATGGGTGATAATCACAAAAAAGTTTTTCTTTCTCAATGCATATCCCAAGCTACTTGCTTTTGTTTACATTTTTCCCTGATTTGAGATCTCCTGATCACTGTTCCCTCCTCCCCCTTCCCTCTTATGGCGGCCGCTGTGCGGCCGCACCGCTGGCGCACCAAAGGCAAGCCCGTCTGCGCCCGTCCGCGCCCAGCGCCAGAATCCCTGGCCCCCACCGTGCTCAAAACACCCGACTAAGATACGCCGCCGCCTCCCTCAACGCCCTCAACCCCGGACGAACAGCCACCTGCTACCATGCCAGCCCTAAACGTACTCATGGACCCTTCACCTGTCAAGCCTGCAAGTACACCTTCCACCGAGCCTGCAGACCTCCCACCGGCCCTCGCACCAACAACCACCTCAAGTGCATCCTCCTCAACACACGCTCCGTCCACAAGCACGCCATTGAACTATGGGACCTCCTGGACACAACAGACCCAGACGTCGCCTTCATCACAGAAACCTGGATGAACGCCTCCTCGGCTCCTGACATCGCCATAGCCATCCCCGACAGCTACAAGATCGCCCGGAAGGACCGCATCAACCAAACCGGTGGAGGAATCACCATCATCTACAGGAACTCTATCAACATCACGACTACCACCGAAGACACCCCCCTCACCGCCGAACACGTACAGTTCCAGATCCACACCGACCCCAGAACCACCCTCAGAGGAACTCTCGTCTACAGGCCCCCGGGCCCACGCGCCCAATTCAGCGAAACCATCACAGATTTCATCAGCCCGCACGCCCTAGCCTCACCAGACTACATCCTCCTTGGGGACCTGAACTTCCACCTGGAGAAAAACAACGGCAACAACACCGCCACCCTGCTCGACAACCTCGCCAACCTCGGACTCAAGCAACTGGTGAACACCCCCCCCACACCGCTGGCCACAAGCTTGACCCCATCTTCTCCGCCAGCAACCACATTTCTTTCAGCCACTCCTCTAAACTATACTGGACCGACCACAGATGCGTCCACTTCACCTTCAAACGGGAGACCCACCACCATCGCACACAACAAATCCCCCGCAGACACTGGGGCAAAATCTCCACAGAGCCGCTCCTCTCAACACTGAACCAAAACCCACCAGCCATCACCACTGACGCCAACAACGCAGCCCTCAGCCTCACACAGTAGATCACCAACTGTGCCGAAAACCTTGCTCCACTTAAAAAGCCACCCAAGCGGGACCAGCATCAGGAAACCCCTGTGGTTCACGGACGCCCTCTAAGAATCCAAGAAATCCTGCCGTACCCTCAAAAAAACCTGGCGCAGCGAACGCACCACAGAAAACATGTCAGCCCTCAAGATCGCCACCCGTGAGCACCACCAGCTGATCTGCTCCACCAAAAGGACATCATTCAAAGAGCGACTAGACAACAACACCCACAACAGCAAAGAACTCTTCAACATCGTCAAAGAGCTCTCCAACCCCGGCGCCAGCTCCAACGTCATCACGCCCTCACAAGAACTCTGCAACTCCCTCGCTACGTTCTTCCACCAAAAGATCGCAGACCTACACGACACCTTCGGATCCCAGACCCCGCTGCCCACCACCGAACCAACAGCCCCCACCACTACACTCAACTCCTGGACCCCCATCAGCTCTGAGGAGACCAGAATCACCATGAACACCATCCACTCCGGCTCCCCCTTGGACCCATGCCCCCATCACATCTTCAACAAAGCCGACTCCATCATCGCCCCCTATCTCCGGAGTATCATCAACAGCTCGTTCTCATCTGCCACCTTCCCCGAGAGCTGGAAACACGCGGAAGTCAACGCCCTCCTGAAAAAACCCACGGCTGACCCCAACGACCTGAAGAACTTCCGCCCCATCTCTCTTCTCCCCTTCCCGACCAAGGTCATCGAGAAGACCGTCAACAAGCAGCTGAACAATTTTCTTGAAGCAAACAACTCGCTCGACCCTTCCCAATCAGGATTTCGGGCCAACCACAGCACAGAAACCGCCCTCATCGCAGTCACCGACAACATCAGAACTCTGATGGACAACGGAGAAACAACCACCCTCATCCTCCTGGACCTCTCGGATGCCTTCGACACTGTGTGCCATCGCACCCTAATAACCCGCCTCCACTCCACTGGAATCCTAGGACAGGCCCTTGACTGGATCATCTTGTTCCTCTCCGACAGAACCCAAAGAGTCTACCTCCAACCCTTCCGCTCAGAACCCACCGAGTTCATCTGCGGCGTACCCCAAGGTTCCTCGCTCAGCCCAACCCTCTTCAATATCTACATGAGCCCCCTCGCCGACATCGCACGCAAACACAACATCAACATCATCTCCTACGCCGACGACAGCCAGCTGATACTCTCCCTCACCAAAGGCCCAACCACCGCCAAAATCAACCTACAGGAAGGAATGAAAGACGTCGCGGAATGGATGAAGCTCAGCTGCCTAAAGCTGAACTCAGACAAGACGGAGGTCCTCATCCTCAGACAATCCCCTTCCGCCTGTGACGACTCCTGGTGGCCCACGGATCTGGGCACCGCACCAACCCCCTCAGACCATGCATGCAACCTCGGATTCATCCTGGACCCCCTTCTCACTATGACCAAGCAAGTCAAAGCCGTCTCGTCATCATGCTTCAACACCCTACGCATGCTCCGAAAAATCTTCCGATGGATCCCCGCCGAAACCAGAAAGACAGTTACCCATGCCCTCGTCACAAGCCGCCTGGACTACGGAAACACCCTATACGCAGGGACCACCGCAAAGCTACAGAAACGTCTTCAATGCATACAGAAGGCCTCCGCATGCCTCATCCTCGACATCCCCCGCCACAGCCACATATCCGCCCACCTGAAACACCTGCACTGGCTCCCCGTCAACAAGAGGATCACCTTCAGGCTCCTCACCCACGCACACAAAGCTCTCCACAATATGGGCCCCGAATACCTCAACAGCCGCCTCTCGTTCTACACGCCCACCCGTCAGCTTCGCTCAGCCAGCCTCGCCCTTGCCACCGTCCCACGTATCCGCAGAACCACCGCAGGAGGAAAATCCTTCACCTACCTGGCAGCCAAAGCATGGAACTCCCTCCCTGCACACCTAAGAACTACCCAGGACCATCTCGCCTTCAGGAAGCACCTCAAGACATGGCTTTTTGAGCAGCAGTAACTCCCCCCCTCCCCAGCGCCTTGAGACCTTCTCGGGTGAGTAGCGCTCTCTATAAATGCATTGATTGATTGATTTAGTACTAAACGTACCCTACAAACTTCCACTCAGCATATACTGCATTTAAGGTGCTATTAGTAAAACATACCTGGGAAACTATTACGCAAGGTGTTGCTTGGGCACAATTGGCAATTGCAACCATTGTTGTGTTCCCAGGGCACTTTGATATTTGTAAAAAATTAGGGATGCTTGAGCAGTCTCTTCTTTTAGTGGATCATACCTTCACCAACTGCACAGCAGCATGATTTCAAGAAGGTGCTCACGCATTTGCATCTGCTGTTGATACAAGCAAAGGAGAAAACCCGCTCTATGGAGCATCAGGAAAAACAAGCGATCCAGAGGCTGACTGACTGGGCACCTTATAAGCAGAGGGCACATGGTCTGTGTGTTCCCCAAGGGAGACCCTTTGAGAGCTGTAGTAGAATTACTAAGACCTACCAGATGTGCCCCTGGAAGGCAGACAGTGTACCAAATGTTCTAGAGTCTTTGGACACCTCTCACTGAGATATGATAATGGAGAGTGACTGCTTGGATTTTCTAGCACTGTTCACTCTACCTAGCTCCACTCCCACAAATAAAATTACCTCAATGAATGAGACCTCTAATCAACTTCCAAATCAATAGCCCCGGGTTCTCTCCTATGATAATTGAGGCTATACAGAAAAAGGCAGGCCAGATGCACAAAGGTCAATAACACTCAACACTCAACATTGATTTGTGTATGTTGTAATAACATTATGGGTGATAATCACAAAAAAGTTTTTCTTCCTCAATGCATATCCCAAGCTACTTGCTTTTGTTTACATTTTTCACTGATTTGAGATCTCCTAATTTGTTCACTGGAACTTTGTGCTCAACTTTCCTCACACATAATATTGCTTTCACCTATAAACTATTAATGATGGTCCTGATTTGTGAGGCAAGTTCAATATGGTCCAAGAAGCTAATCCACCAATCTTAATTGTATATACATGAGAACCATTTCAACCACTTGATATATATAACCTTTTAGAGCTGGCAAGGTTGAGCCAATTTTCTGACCTTTCCTTGTATGCACGTCCTTTTCTTGTTTTTAAATACCAGGGGCCATATTGTACAAAGTGCCCCAGGGCTCAACAAGCATTTGTGCCTGCTGTGCGTGCCCCCGGGGCATTTTGGTATTACAGAAAGGGGCTGCGGTCACTTGTGTAGCCCTTTCTGTAATACAGATAGCACTGGCACATATAGCGCCAATGCAATCACCAGGGGGTGTTTCTTCATTTGCATAGGGGCATGGCCCCATGCAAATGAGAGAATCCCTTTGCCTCTGTGCCCACGCTGTGTAATAGACGCGGGTGCAGAGGCAAAGAAGTTGTCAGGAGGCACACTGACAGTGTACCACCTAAAAGGTGGCGCACTTCCAGTGAGTCCCCTAATGGCATCCCACTGGAGGGGGGGAAAGGAGGCCCTATGGGCCCCCCCAGACATCCCCTTGCAGGCAGGTGCAGTCACTCACTGCAGTCACCCATAAGGGGATCTTCAGTTCCCCCTTAAAAGTGCAGGCGGGTTGCCACCTGCACAGTGAAACATTGAGCAGCTGCTTCAAAGCTACTCCATTTTACATGGCTGCCATGGAGGCTGCATATTCAATGAAAAGGGTGCACTTTCTCTGTTTGAGCCCCTGCTCTGTAAACTCCAGTTGCCACACTGAGGCTAAACATTCTTGCTCAGTCCCTGTTTTGGGCTTTGACCAAATGTTGGTCATTTTCAAATGTCCAGTATCTATGTAACCTGCTCCAGAATGTGTGATCATACTTCTATTACAACATTCAGTGGATTCTAACTACTTACTAGTATACTTCAGTGCATCATTTGTAAAAAGAAAAACATAAGTGCAAGGGTCAACAGTCTTTTTTTATGAGTCTGCCAAAAGTGCTGCTGAGTTCTGGAGTTGTCAAATACCAAGTCTGTCTAGCCTTGATTCCAATCAATGAATCATTCTTTCACAGCAATAAACTTCCTCTTTATCTAACTCTTCCAGGTTCTTTTTCATCCCTGCTTTCTCTCCTGATCACAGTTTGTCTAGCTTCCACCTTTTTCCTCTCTTTCCTGCTATTCTTTCTCTATCTCCCGGTCACCGTCTGTTTGTCCCCAAAAGTGAGTGATGATGTCCATCACCTGCAACCATCGGCAGGAACTGACTGGCCGCTGTGACAATCTGATATACACCTGGTAGGCCGGAAAGCTAGGGTCTGTTAGCAGAGCAGTAGAGGCTGCCATGGCCAAATAATGACCCCTCACCCGATTTTAGCTGCAGCTTCCTGCAGTGTAGGGGGAGGCAGACCCTTAGTGACAGGTCTGAGTTTGGTTTGCAGCGAGACCTGGCCATCAGCACTATTCTACTTCCAGGAAGGCTTCAAAACCCCAAAACACGCTAAGTTGGATGTGATGTCAATCTTAAACAACCTGTAACAGAAGTCAAAACAAAGCAACAGTGACAGACGGTAATTTTAGGAGGGATGAGGAAAGATGGGACACACACATACGCTTGTACACACACTGATATCCATTCACAGCACTCATTATCAAAAAATCAAAGATACATGCAAGCATGCACCAAACATTATTCTAAAAACAAAACACACACACACTTACCTGCAGCTCGGCCTCGGCGGTCCCAGGAGGGTTGGGGCTGCTGCCTTCTCCCACTGGTTGACCTAAGGTCAGTCAGTTGGGAAAGGAAACAGTCTAGTGGAATGGGATCAGTTAGACTTCTGACCCCACCCTACTCTGTGATTAATTGTCACTGATTGACACTCAGCCCTGGGCACTTCAGGGCTTAAAACTGAAGCGCCCAGGTCAGAATCAATGGGTCCAAACAATATATACACACAGTTCCAAAACGAGAAAAAAGGACCAAAAAAGGAAAGGGTTATGGTTTACTAGGCCAAGGTTTCCAAAAAAAGGGGTAGGGGGAAGCAATATGCTCGAAGCAAGAGCCCTCACTCACCCTCGGGTGACATGCTTCATCATGAGGCTATGCTCCTCGTCAGGCCAGGTTCTAGCGAAGACTTATACCCCAGTACATTTTCACAATGGTGATACTTTTCACTGGGAAAGCCACCAGCAGTCTATAAGCAGCACTTTGCATTTGATTGGATTATTTTTTCAGGAGTGATTTGCTCTTGTGATGTAGAGCCCGGGTTGCTTAATAGATAGAGGGTGAACTGCTATTGTCAACATTTCATTGGTGTATGTTTCATAGCACCTGCGAAATATCACAACTGCAGGCCACACTTGCCTCTGGGATATCACTGCAGCAAGATATTTTAAGACCGAAGACCATCCCCAGAACCCTGCAGCTTTCCTCACACTGCATACTAAAAAGGCACTTTTACTGTTCCGCGGACAAGAAAAACAAAAAGCTTTTAGTAAAAGGCGGCTGTAAATTATAAAACATTAATAAAAAGAAGCATTGACATTAGAGACCTTATATTACTGTTAGTGGAACATTTATTGTGAGTGGTGTGAACGGCAACATGAAATAACAAGGAGATTCTGCAAGGGTGGGGCAGGAGCTACTCACATTTCTTCCAGCACTGCCTTGCAAATTGCACCAAACTCTCTCTACCCTTCAGTGTCTGAGGGCCTGATTCGCATAGCTATTTGTGAATGTAAGTTTGGTTTACTAGTGCAAATGAATTATTTTACAAATAGAAATCCGGGTTCATTCAGTTTTTACAAACCCAGGTCCTTCTTTACCGTTTCAGCTATAAGGTTGCTACTTAGAGTTGGGCGGGCAGGATACTTTATCACAAAGGTGGCTGACGTCTCCTCCACTGTATTATAAGTGCATTATATAACCCAAGGCACTTGTAATATGCAGATGAGCTGTACTTCCTGTTCATTATAGCACATGGCACTTGTAATATGACTACCAGCATAGCATTATGTTTTGACAGAGTATCCTGTCTGTCAAACTCTAAATAACACCTTACATTTCAATCCCTGTACAAATGCTACAAGAGCATTCAAAGACTGTCAGAAGAATAATTATCCTTTGTACCTTTTCTAACAATAAGAAAGCTACAGGAGAAAAGGTTGAGTTGAGGGGGTCTGGCAAGAGCTGGCGTCTATGCTCAGCCTGCAAGGATGACGGCAGAGCGGTTGTCTTTCTGGACTCAGCAGACACAAACAGACTGGGAATCTTTGAGCTGCATTTCTTTTCCTCTTTCATTCTCTCCCTTTCAGACTCCTTTGCCAGTGCCAGCTCCTAAACAAACAAAAATAACAGTAAACCTTCCTTTTTGGATGCAGTGTCATTCCTGTAAGCAAAACAGGCTGGCTATAACAATTATAAATGTTTGCTTTATTAAAAAGCAATCACAGACATAGGGGGTCATTCTGACCCTGGCGGTAATTACCGCCATGGCGGAGGTCGGCGGTAGCACCGCCAACAGGCTGGCGGTGCACCGCTGGGCATTCTGACCGCGGCGGTTCAGCCGCGGCCAGAAACGGAAAGTCGGCGGTGTACCGCCGACTTCCCGCTGCGCCGCCATGGGGATTCTGACACCCCCTACCGCCATCCTGTTCCTGGCGGGTCTCCCGCCAGGATCAGGATGGCGGTAGGGGGTGCCGCGGGGCCCCTGGGGGCCCCTGCAGTGCCCATGCCAATGGCATGGGCACTGCAGGGGCCCCCATAAGAGGGCCCCACAAAGAATTTCAGTGTCTGCTTTGCAGACACTGAAATTCGCGACGGGTGCAACTGCACCCGTCGCACCTTCCCACTCCGCCGGCTCCATTCTGAGCCGGCGTCCTCGTGGGAAGGGTGTTTCCCGCTGGGCTGGCGGGCGGACTTTCGGCGGTCGCCCGCCAGCCCAGTGGGAAAGCCAGAATGACCGCCGCGGTCTTTCGGCGGGAACCGCTTGGCGGGCGGCGACCGCCGTCCGCCGCGGTCAGAATCACCCCCATAGTGGTTTGCTGATCCTGAAGGCCACCATCACTAAAATGACCTCCAGTCACAGTGAGTCGCAATTTGTGACCTTCCTTATTAATATTTGTGAGGGGGGTCAGATTGTGATCTACTACAATTCAGGATTAAAAGTGTTGACCTATTTGTATATAGGTAAGATCTTAAGATTCTATATTGCTCGCAAAAATACTAGTTGAAAAGTGCACCCAATATTTTGCAAGCAGTAAATGATGATCTTGCCTCTGATGTCAGAGAGGTCCCAGGCATGTTTTTTCTTCTAACGACTTTGGCAGTAGAAATATTCTGTGCCAGACAACATACACTATGTTGCTACAGCAGTTTCTGAATTTGATGTTAAATTGTAATGATGGAATGAACAATGCTGTTCTTCATTGCTGCTATAAGATTTCAGTAAATGAGATATATTAAAACAGACAGATCTATTTGTCACAAATTCAGATAGCAGTGGCACACAACTGTAAGATGCAGACAATACCAATATAACTCTGTGTTTGGATGTCTTTTTGCTGCCTTATGTGGTCAATCACTTTAATCATTCTAATTGTGCAATGAAATTTCACAGGTTTTTGATAAGCTCCTATGCTAATGTCAAAGCTGCGAAAAGTAATCAACCCTTTCTGGTTTTCCCTGAAATTGCGGCAACCATTTTCAGAAGCCCTGGTGCCGCCTTGCGCAGTTCCAATATGTGATAGATGACCAACGCCTTCTAGAATCTTCGGCGGACTTGGCTCTCTTGACAGAAGACGTAGAAGATGGTGATGAACTGTGCAGCATACCACATTTTTCACAAAGCTGGATCGAAGAAATAACAAGGAAAGCTATTTGAATGTTATACTAACTACTGAAAATGATGAGAAGTAATTTAGGGACAAAACTGATAGCTGGTGAGCAGTGATCACAACAAAAAGTAGACTTCAAATGCTTTGCAATGCATCCATTAAGAGTAAAAATGTACTAATATGCGAATGAACCAGAAAGAGAAGCCACTGGACCTCCACAGAAATCATCTTTGATTTGTAACACCCCTTTAATAATAGAAAAATAGCCATCTTGGTTTGGGAATGTGTAAAGGGCTGAACACACCTGGCTAGGGCCCGAAGAAGACAGCATAGAGGACCACAGGGTCATGAAAAAACAAACATTGCCCCACCTAAAGCCAGTGTGACCAGAGAGGAGACCACCACAGAAGTCTTCATGTGGACACTTAGAACCAGAACAAAGCAGCATGGCGCCACCACTCAGCAGAAATAGAGGAAACATAACTCAAAGTATGTGGACACTTGTCAAGCACCCTAGCAAAGGTAAGGATACAGGTTCTGTCCTTTCAACAGGGTCTTGAGTTGCCAGGAAGGTGCAAAATGTGCGCAACGACAGGGCCCTCCCTCGCTGTCAGGAAGACGCGAAATAAATATAACCATTGATCAGCTTCCAAAGACAGCATCCAAAGACAGCAGCTCAATAAAGAACAAACCTAAAATGTGAACAATTAGAGCAGCATTGTGTGTAGATATACTCTAATGAATTTGTAGGTAGGTAGGTAATCTACATGCTGATTGCCCAAGAAGAGATGACTTATACGGGGGCTTTGAAAAATCGAACATTTTAAATGTGTCTTGCTTCTCCTGTAAAGTAGTTACAGGACTGCAGCCAAACTGGGAGCCCATGTCTTGTAAATAAACCATATGGGTAATTGTAAAAACCTGGTTAACCATCTGGAATTTGGTAGTTAAAGTTTTTCATTATGTGCCACTAGCTAAATTAGATGTTTAATATGTATTGCCTATTGTGTAATATGTGGGATGTGCATGCTAGCCACATAGAGTGTTCAAAATATAGTACCCCATGCAAACAGGACTCATGTCTCTAAAGTAAACAACAGAACATAACACAATACCATAAAGCAAGGCAACATAAAAACACAACTAAAACATAAATAGCACAGATCACTAAAATAGTCAAAATGAAATGCAACACAGCAGCCACACTACAAAACAACAACAACACAGTGCAGTAAGGCAGTAAAAAAACAGAACATCACTAACAACAACATAACTCATTATCACAACAACAAAATGCAAGAAAGCAAACATGTACAAACATTCTTTCAACACATTTAACCCTGTGTTTTTATAACACAATGATAAACAGAGCTTGCACTATACATTGCCCTGTGTACTCTCCAGGACATGATATAGAACTTTTCTAAAATGTTTTGTGATTCAACCTTGATTGTTAATTGATTTCAAATCTATTTTTATTCATTTTCTAAGAAGAAACATACTCTCGCCTACATCCAGTGGCTGGTGAGGCATAACTGGGGGAGGGGGAAACAAGAGAGGAGGGTGAGCAGGTTAATTTGGATGGTACGATTGAGGTGGGGCTAAACGTGGCATAGTCCACATGGGGGGTCATCCACCCCTATGGCATCCTGTTCAAGTGGGGTTAAGATTGAAAGGGAGCAATTTACACTGCATCCAGAGTAGTTCAGTTTCCTTCCATTTCTGTGGTTTGGTCGTGGGCTCCCTGCCTGAGCTGCAGAATTCGGAGGTAGTTTAGGCATGAGAGTTCATAAAATTCTTTGACCAGGAAGTGAATGCATGAGCCCTACATTTTAGAAAATTACAGCAATCTGGCTTCATGTAAGGCTGTGAGTTCTTCCATTCTGATGGTGTCCCACAATTTATTTAGCCACTCCATGTGGTCAGGTGTAGAGTCAGTGCCACATTTAGAAGTGATTGCTTTCTGAGTTGCACGGAGGATCATTGCAATGACCTTCACTCTGCTTGAGTACAAGGGGTGGGCTAGTTTGGGACCTCTAACAATTTAAACTGGGCAGGGAGGGATCTCCGTGTTGAATGTTTCATTAATGAGTATGATATCCCATTATTGCTTGAGTTTGGAGCATCCCTAGAGTAAGTGTGTCAAAGTGCCTGTTTGGCCATAGTTGCACCAGCAGGCATGTTTACTGCCAGCTTAAAATTTTTCCACTCGTGCAGGAGTATAGTACCAGTAGTGTGTGACCTTTAGGGGTGTCTCCTGCCCAGCTTTACTACGAAATAAGACCTGAGCCCTGTGGCGAATGTCAGACCATTCTTTGGGTGCATATAGGTGTTCCAGTTCTACCTCCCATCTGTTTTGGGCTGGAGACTTGGTAGGGCCGGTCTCTGTTAAGGAAGGCAGAGCTATCTGAAAGGATACCTGCCACTACATCTAGAGATTAGCCATTTCTCGAATTTGGTCAGGCATCTACCCGCATAGGGTTAGGTTGTGTGGTGCTAGACCCAGTGTTTGATAGTGGTGTACCACCAGTGTTCCTCAGATGGCAGACCATAACCTTGTTATAGTTGTGGTAACTCCATGAGGCCAATGGGGTGTAACAGATCACCTACCTGTTTACAATTAGCTGCTTGTCAGGCTTGGAAAGCCTGTCCTTTTGATGCAGGTAGGAATTCCAGGTTACCGATATTGGGAATGAAAGGGGACATGTGTAAGGACAGAACTTTAGGGCCATGACCCAATTCCACACCCCAACTGTGGCTTGTGGAACTAGTGAAATGTACACTCCAAGAGGAGTCAATTTTTTTTTTTAAGCTAGGGACCTTTGAGACATGTATCCCTGCTCTATACTGGCCCATGAAGCACCAGTGCTTCTCCTGGAGCAGTCGGGCCCATCCCACCATGTAACGCAGGTGAGCTGCAAGGTAGGAGTGGGGAAGGTGGGCGATTCCCAGCCTCCCACTTCCATAGAGTAGTAGGCTCTTTTCCTGCGAACGTGAGGCCTTTTACCCCTCCCCATATATATGTGTGTCTCTATCATCTGTCGCAACTTGCTGCAATGACATAAAGGTGGTAGTAGTGGTAAGGTCTGCATGACATATAGGGGCTTACTTACAAGTCCCTTGCACCACCGTTGCATCATTTTTCTTTTATGCAGCAGTGGCACAAAGCAATCCCCTACAGTGCTCCACATCTACAAAAAAAAGCTGTCATAAATACAGCACTACCATGACGTTGTTAGGGGGTCCAGGGCTGGCTCAAAAAAACTGGTGCATCGATTCTGGGGCACCAGTTTTTTGTAAATGAGGCCCATACCATCATGGAGAGGATGCAATTTTGTTTTGCAGCTATGCGGCCATCCCAGGAGAGGCCCTTACTCCTTCAGGACTATAGTTCAGATTGTGCCTAGTCAGGAGATCTGCATAACGATTTTCCACAATTGCCCCCAGCGTGTTGTGAATTATAAGGCCTAAGTAGAAAATCCAAGGATCTGCCCACAGGAAAGGGAAACTGCCCTACAGTTGGAGCCTCTTGTGCTGTGGGAGGTTGAGGACTTTCGACTTTGGTATGTTATCTTTAAACTCGGCCAAGGAGCTGAAGTTCTCCAGCTCAGGAAGCAGGGTTGCCAGAGAGGAAAAAGGTTGTGTAAGTGTCACTATGGTGTCATTGGCATATAGTGCTATTTGTGTTGCCGACGCCCAAACTTGATGCCTTTAATATGCATGGCTGGACCCTGTATGAAAGAAGCTCCAGGTAGAGCACAAGGTGGAGTGGGGAAAACAGAGAACCATGTTATGTGTAAATGTTAATTACAATGAGATCTAATTAGTAAGACAAAATGGTTGTATATCATAATATGAAGGTCAATTGTATCAATCTACACATGTAGAAACTCCACAATATTTAATTTAACTATGCCCTCATTGCGTACAGGATCTTCATTCTTAAGGGGGCGAAGGGGGCGGTAAGAGCATTTATAGGGCCCATTGGAAACATGAGATATGCAGAAATACTGCAGTGCTCTTAACTTTCACCCTGTGACTTTGGCAGCTAAAATCAGCAGAAAGCTCTGGGAGTACGTCTGGTCCAAATGAAAAATAACCAGTGAAATTGGACTCCTCTTTCCTTATTGGTCTCTCATGGTCCAACTGGCAATGGGCTGGCAGTTTCCCACCCCTGAAGCTACCTGTACCATCAATATCTGTAATTGTATGGGAGGGGAAAATCCAGCCCATTTCCCAGGCCACTCATAATGAGAGTCTATATGCTGGGTACATATACGGAAGTATAGCTTTACTATTCTGAGTTCACATCTAAATACTTTGGAGATGAAGTATAAACAGTGATAATATTGAGAAATGTTATGATAATTATATATGTTAAAATATAAATAACAGATATGATATAATAATAACATATACCCATGATGAAATCAATCAGTGTGAGATTTGAATGGATATGGACAGTGGCTTGACAAACGTCCTTTTGTGGGACATGAACACCATAGTGCTCCCTCAAGTCCATTGCTTGGGTTTATATTTATTAATAATAAAAATATACTTTTGTAAAAATTAAGTAATCTGCCCTATGTTCTAAAGAAACACGCACTAGTGGGATCTCCATGTGATGACTGCACCATCTTGTATAAATACTGTGGACGTGTGACCTCCTAAATTAGGCTATGTGACACCTAATAGGGCAGAGAGTTCGACTTGAATCTTTTGACTCAGACAGGAATAATAAGATCATCAAATCCAACAATAAGAACCAATAGCCATAAACAACAACAGGATGTAATAAGGAGTCAGTAATTTACACTCACCATGACCTATGTGGTCATGAATCACCACACCAATTTAGTAAAAATTAAACATTTAATGCCCTTATATTAACAATGCTAAAGTCATGTAAATAATACACAAAACCAGATGATTGCAAACCAGAAACAACACAGGCTGTCTAAAACATCTAAAGAATCTTAGCCTAACAAGTGCAATCACAATTAAACACTCCAAAAGAATTATACAACATAACAACAGGATTGTTCGAGAAATAGCAATAGATTTCATTAGTTGCGCAGTTGAATCAATCATAATCCATTAATAAACATTTAGATCAATATTGGGTCAGACATCCTTGTTACCAAATTCTAATTTGAAAAGCATGTGTGGGGCTGGGCTTTGTCAAAAATAAGGCAAAAATTAATTTGGAAAACATCTGAAACTATGGTGCTAGCAAGAATTTGCGGTTGGATTTCTAAGGGATAACCTGCAAAGGAAACAAATGCACATTGGTTATACCGTTCCTAAATGAGACATCAGTTAGCATAGTCTTCGTCAGCAGAGCACAGTATCAGCAAGTCTTCATCGATCAGCATCTGGAACATGAAAGGGGCAACTGTTTAGTAATGTGGGGCCTAAGGTATCTGAACTGTTAAAATCATAAGTCAAATATAAAACTGAACATAACTGCATCCGAGCAACTAGAGCCAAACTAGATAAAACCTACAATAGAATTGACTTTCATCATCTAGAACTTTGCCAAATTAAATTCCCCAAAATCACTAGTTAGATTCCCATTGGGCAAGACTATGTGGTGTGACTGTGAACAACCAATTGAATTGCACTTCTTCTCTAGTTTGTATCTTCTGTCACTCCTCTTCAAGATAGGCCCATGTATACGCTCTTCTCCAGTCGGCAGTTTCCGCAGAATATTATCATTGTAGAAAATAAAACAGAACATGTCACTTTAGCCAACATTACTTCCTACCAGAAACTAAGACCCATTGTTAAAACTTTTAGTGGGTATCACAAGGAAGTACAGAATGAACAGAGTGGAACAAGACAGTAGATTTCCACTGTGAGCTTTTCAAATTAACAGTTAATACACAAAGTTTCCAAAAGAATTTCAATGAAGTCAGCATAACATCTCAAACACTGCACTGTGGAAAAATACTAACAGTTAGGCCTTTTACTAATGCTAATACATGAAGAATAAAACAATTTTAATATTCAATCATATTTAGTATATTATTCAATTGATCAAATCATTAGTCTTATTCATCAATATTAATTATCTTTTGTCAACACAAATGATTATGATTCATCAAAATATACTTTCAACATTATTTATTATTTCACATAAAACTCGAGATGGCAAAAACCATGTCAACCACATTTCAAACTTGCACGTTTTACATTTTTACCACAATTTTCTTTAATTAAGCTCTTTTAGTACACATTATTTATACAATTTGCTTATTCATATTTGATTAGTAATATTTGCTCTCTAACAATACATAAATATAATTATTTGAAAACGTATATGATACATGAAACATACAAAAGTGTTTCTATTCTAAATAAATCCCATCACGATTTCAACTTCAACTGAGTACGGCAAAAAAAATGGTTAATTGTTCACTAGAGTTCACCAGATTGTTGCCACACAGGGAAGCCCACTAATGCTTACCACTCTTAAGCATGTGTAAATGCATTGTGAGGTTGAAATCTAATTACAGCTCATCTATAATTCAATTTTACAGGAGCCCTAAGCAAGCAATAAAAGAGGCAAAGCCACTCAGAGTAAGTTGCTTCATTTCTTTCTCATCTGGGTCTGTCTTCCTCAGTGTGCTGTTTTTTTCTCAATAGCTATTGATGTGAGAATAGGTGGCTTCAGTGACCCAAAGGAGACACTAAGGCCCATATTTATACTTTTTTTAGTGCCACATTTGCGTCATTTGTTGACGAAAAACGGCGCAAACTTGCAAAATACAATTGTATTTTGTAAGTTTGCGCCGTTTTTGCGTCAAGAAATGACGCAAATCCGGCGCTAAAAAAGTTTAAATATGGGCCTAAGTGTGAAATATCCCACAAGCTCACTTATGGAGCAATCTGCCAGTGATAAAGCTGCCCTCGGTCGACCCTACCATCTCCGCCATGAAGTAAATAGTTGTCCTAATCTCTTCAATTCTTTCTTTCTATTGCTATATTAGTCAAGTCTGACCTGAGGCTGCATACTCAGTGATTTTTGCAATGATGCTCCGATGATGTTTCACTAGCTGTCTCATGATCCTGTCTGCAAGCATATAGTTATTAGTAGTGAGCACGTGACTGGACACAAATTACAGGCATAATAGCTGCTATCCGATTAGCACTGTTGCTTCACAATAATGGCCAAACCATACAAGAGCTCAAGCCCTTCACGTTTACTCTCTGTAGCTGTAATCTTTGCTTCAAATAGTTGTATAGAGTTCTTCCCACGTGACGTTTATCTGGTATCGTTTGGTGTAGTTGAAATAAATCAGCCTAGTGGTTTTGATGATGTTTTCGACAAATGCTACAACGACTTCTGAGTGTCTGGTTAAGATGCTGTGATATCTTTGCTTTTGTGTTAAATTATTAAACTAACATAAACTATAACATAAGTATAATCAATGTCCAAGATTGCGGACTCTGTGCTCCAGTTGCCTTTCTCGTCAGAGTGAATTCGCCAATTCCCCTCTAGCAAATCATTAGACTTTATTAAAACGTAGTCTAGGTGTTAAGTTTCCGATAGCTTTTTATTCGGTAAACACAGTTTAGTTGCGTCATATAATTGTAGCGTGTTTCTCTTTAAGGAGGTTGAAATACTCATTTCTTTCTGGAATTATCATGCTTTAAATGAAAACTGTAAACAAAACATCTGTGGGAAATATTTACTGCAGGTAGTTATTTGGTCAAAGCATGGTACAAATGCTCACTTTAGCTGCTGCTGGAAAGTTTGGGGTGATCCATCAAGTGGGGGCCAAAAGCAGGGGGGGGTCCTAAAATACTTTTCCCCCGTGTATTTTTCCATAGAGATTTTGAACAGGAATAGCACCCGAACCACTAGACGGAATTACCACAAAGTAGGCAAAAAGGGATCTCTTGGTCTAGAAAGTGCCCTTTTTGTTATTTGGTGTTAATCCAGTCAGTAGTTTTTGAGAAATTAAAGAAAAAGAAATGTGTATATATAGGGACACAAAGGCTCTGTGAATCCTCCCAATCTCGTGCTGAGATCTGATAGGCTGCCAACACTTCAACAAGGATGTGTTGGCAGCCATGTTGGAACTCAATTTCAGGAAAAAAAATGAAGAGGGACAAGGGTAGGCACACACTGACCCCTTACCTCTGATGCCGGGGACCCAGAGCTCCCCCCCCAAGAGCAAAAAAGCATTTAAAAACAAATTTTGGTGGGAGTTGCGGTGGATCCGCAGATCTGGTGAAATTATTTTCTAAAAAACAAGTGCAAGCTCCCGGGTGGGCCAGGTCCCTGGGGCACTGAAATTTTGAATGCAGGGGGCAGCGCAGACCCCCGCAGCCCTGGAAACCACCACCTTCCTGGTGCCAAACAGAATTAAATGAGAAGGGGCTGCCCGTCCCCCCACCTCCCAGGGCCAGAAGATATAATGAAATGTGGGAAGGTGGGCGCCCAGTCCCCCGCAGCCCTGGGACCACCACCTCCCTGGGACTAACATCTAATTAAATGCAGGGTGGGTGATTTGCCCCACCTGCAGCCCCAGGGACTGCCAACTCCCCAGTGCACAGTGTATAATAAAATGCAGGGAGCCGCCTGCCCCTCACACAGCCCTTGGGACCACCACCTTCATGGGAATAATTAAAATGTTTACTCATACAAAAAAAAATAGAAATTTAGCAGTTATAGTTAGAGTCCTTTCAAGTAACTATAACCAGTGGCCTAAGGTAACTATAACTTGCGCCCCCACTGTGCACAGTTTTTTCTTCAATAATTTGGAGTAATTTGGGGTAATTAGAAGTGCATGGTGAGGGCGTGAGTTATAGTTACCTTAGGGTTTTTAATTATATATATGTTTACAAGAATTAATTACATTACCAATTTTGTAAGTTATTTCAACATTTATATCGTTTTCACTTGCTGTAAAATGCATGTATCTAACGTTCCAAGATTGCGCACAAGGATCAATGTCACTAATTATTCATGGATTCAGTCCTTTTTCCATGTTGAATATGCAGAGCTGGTTGCGGGCCCCTTGTTTATGTTGTTGACGTATACTAGTATATGTATAGGGAAACGCTTGGGGGGTGATGCCTCAATAAACATTTTTTTCAGCATAGAACAGCTGTATCCGAACGTATCTCCGGTAGGTGGATACTGTTTTTTGCTTTATACGGGCCACCGGGGCCGAGCCTGGACTGGCAATCACAACTGAGGAGCACCGGCAAACTTGTTGTGAACTTGATATATATATATATATATATATATACGTATATATATATATATACATACATATATATATGTATACATATATATATATATACATATATGTATATATATATATATATATATATATATATATATATATATATATATATATATATATATATATATATATCAAAATACTCTGTAGTTTTAGTTAGGCTGACCAGAGGACCAGATATAGGGATGTTTGTCCCTTAATAACATTGCACCTGTTTGACAAATGGCAGCAAACCTTTATAGACCCGCTGCCCCCATTTCATTGTCAAAGGACTGAAAGATTAGTGCCATTTAGTCAAGGGGGTGCAAAGAAAAAAGGGGAGTCCCAAAACAGGCTTGAAATCCAATGCATTTTACATATACTTTTGTGTAGTGCGGAAATGGACAGTCAGATTTTGCTGAAATTTGGCAGCATTAAATATTAGGGTGCTCAAATTATTCTTTTGGGTAGTGAAGGCAAGTAGAGTAAGTATTTTTTTAAGTTATACGTTTTTTCGACGCACTGATATCTTTTAACACAATACTACTAAAAGTAGCAAGGAAGCCTAAAAAACTAGCCTTCCTATGTAAAGTTTCAGATTAACTACATGAACAAGTGAAAGTCCCATTCATACTCACTTGATAATGAAAACCTATTAACAGATACAAAAAGGGCAGAATAAATCTAAATCCACATAAGTTTTCTTTGCATGCTCTCTGGCTCACATAAAAATGGCCTAGCAAGCCAAACAAAAAAACCCACCTTTCTTATGCACCCCTGTGCAACAAAGAAAATTTGCCCTAGCAGTGAGCCACACAAACTACTATTTGGAGGATATGAGAATTGTCCACTACAAAAAAAAATAATCTCAACTGTTATTTCAATAACAATGATTGCCTTTAATTTACATTGTTTTTCATAAGTAGCACAATCTTGCTAAACGAAGCAAGGAAGCCCAAAGAATAAACCGGACTGCATATGTAAAGTTTCAGATTTACTACATGAAAGGCTGAAAGACTACTTTATTGCCATGCCAATGGAAATCTATAAAGAAACACATAACTAATAACATTAATCTTATTCTCTATAAGTTTTCTTTGCATGCTCTCTGGTGCACAAAGTAAAACTGTGCCCAACAAGCCAAACAAACATCTTCCTAATGCACTCCTGTACAACAAAGTAAAAAAGTGACCTAGTAGTGGCTTATATAAACTACTATATGGAGGACATGATAATTGCCCATTAGGAAAACAATAATAATCTTCATTTTATAACAACAATGATTGGCTTTCATTTACTTTGTGTTTCATATGTGGCACAACCCTATTACAATCCTACTACAAGTAGCAAGGAAGCCCAAAAAATAAACTACATTTCACATGCAAGTTTCATAATTACTACATGAACAAGTAAAAGACACATTTATGGGCTTGTTAAGAAAACCAATAAGCAAATTCATAAATGCAATAGATAAAAAGAACGAAATCACATTACATCTGATTACAACTGGTTGCCACTTTCTAGTTATAGTTAGTATTCCCAAAGAGAGGAATTCCTTGGATATTAGCTCTCTCAAATAACTTTCCAACCATTTGACTAATCACTACAAAACTGTTGCAATATGTCATTATATTTAAATCTTCTAGTATGTCATGTTATTTAAATGCTCATTATTTATATTAGTCAAATTTATTTTTGCGAAAGTGAAACTATTTATTTTCATGTTACTTTACTTATCTAGGGTTGTGCGTTCACGTGCTGACTTTGTTAAGTTTGGTTTTAGGATGCATCTTTCGTATTTCCGCCAGTTGGAGTTGATCGCCTTCCTGGGTTGTCTTTCCGCTGCTGGGGATGTTTAACTAAGAATAAACCCCTTTATTCATTTTTCTTCTACCTCAGCGCCTACCACAAACACTTTCCACTTAGTTATCATTTTAAACATTTTGATATCATGTACATTTTTGTGGTGAATCCTTAAGGATGTGCAAAGAAAAATGGAGGTCCCAAAATGTGTTTTCAACCAATGCTTTTTTCTATGAACTGTTGTATTTGACTTAGCCCAAAAATGGCTGACTGGATTTACATGACATTTGGCAGGATTATACATTATGCCGCAGAGCAGTTGCTTTTTGAGTACTGCTGGTAACTAGGGTAAGTATTGTTTAAGTTTAAGGCATTTAAGGTTAGTGATATTTGTCACTGCTGATCTTTTGTGGCATTCCACAAAAGTTTATGAAACTACTGCGGTACATGGCTGTAAGCTTATTTAAAAATATCTAAAAATATAGAAATACATTTGTCTACCTATTACCAGTTAAATAAAGTGGTAATTGGTAGGGAACTACTATTTACTGATATCTAAGGCACTAACATGGAACTCAGCCAACGGTCTTTCATTATCTAACAACACCCATTGCCCAATTATATACTGCCTTGTTATCATCATGTACCACAGTATACTGAAAAATGATCATGGTGTACCATGACCCAAAAATATAACTAATGCCTATCTGTATTATTGGACTGCGGTACCCTTACTTCACTCATGGTGTTGCATGGGCAATGCAATACTTAAATCAGATTTACAAAGTAATGCAAGGCCACCATGCATGGCCATACGTTGATTGGTAAATCTGGAGAAACGCAAAGCAGCACAATTTGCTGTTTTGCATTACTCTGCACACCATAATCACCATTCCTGCTAAATTCCACATACATCCATATGCCACACCATTGTGGCCACTTCATTACATGCTATTCCACTCTACACCTTTCCACCCCACGTCTTTCCACTGTACAAGTCTCCACTCTATGCCATTCCACTGTATGTTTCTTCAGTCTATGTCACTTTGCAGTGTGCCACTCCACTGGACGCTACCCCACTATACACTATTTTACTGCACGCCATCCTACTGTATGCTACTCCACTCTACAATACTCCACTGTATGCTGTTCCACTTTATGCCACTCCACTGTATACTACTCTACACCACTCTATTTTATGGCTGTCCAGTCTAGGCCATTTCATTCTACACTAATCAATTGGACCCACTCCAAAGTATGCCACTCCAATGTACGCTACTCTGCTATGCACCATTCCACTCTATGTCACTCCACAGTACAACACTGTGCTCCAGTTTACTCCACTCTACACTATTACACTGCACACAACTCCACTCTGTGCAAGTACACTTTACGCTATTACACTGTATGCAACACCACTCTATGATTCATCACTATGCGCTACTTCACTGTATGCCAATCCGCTATACACTACTCTTGTATATTCTAGACCACTCTATGCCATTCCATTGTATGTCACTCCACTCTATGCCATTCCACTGTATAATACTGCACTGTACGCTATTCCACTCTATGCCACTCGGGTGTTTAGCACTTCACTCTATGCCACTTAATTCTATGCTATTCGGTTGGACCGTGCTCCAATCTATGCCACTCCACTGCATGCTGCTACACTCTAACCCAGGCCACTGTACGCCACCCCAGTCTACACCACTCCATTTTATGCCACTCCACTGTACACTAATCTACTATGCACGACTACACTCTACATGACCCCACTGTATAACACTCTGCTCTACAGCACTCCACTCTATACTATTACATTTTATACAACTCCACCTTACTTCAGTCCACTCTATGCTATTACACTGTATGCAACTCCACTTTACACCTCTTTAGTGCATGCCAGTCCACTATTTGCTACTCCAGTATATGCTATTCTGCTGTACCCAATTCCACTGTATGCCTTTGCACTAAATGCCAGTCCACTGTGTGCTGCTGCACTCTACACCACTCAAGTGGATGCACCCCACTGCACCCCACTCCATTCTGCGCTGTTCCATTGGACTTCACTGTATGCCACTCCACTATAAGATATTATACCCTAGCCCATTCCAGTGCACACCACTCAAGCATTCCACTCTACACCACTTCACTGTAGACCACTGTACTGTATGCTACTCCACTATACGCTATTCTAGTCCATGCCACTATACTGTACACCAATTCACTCTATGCTATTCCACTGTAGGTAACTCCACTGTACGGTACTCCACTCTGTGCCACTCCATTCTACACTAATTCAACGGTTGCCCTTCCACTTTACACCACTCCACTTTAAGCCACTCCTTTATATGCTACTTCACTCTACCCCAGACCACTGTACATTACTGCACTCTACACCACTCCACTATAAGACACTCCACCCGAGGTTATTCTACTCTAAACTATTCCACTTTATGCTATTCTAATCTATGCCACACCTTTGTACTCCACTCTACGCTATTCTGCTGTACGCCACTCTATTGGACGTTATTTCACTATACGGAACTTCAATCTTTGCCCCTGTGTGACACTCTCATCCACTCTATATAACTCCACTCTATAAATCTCCACTACACTTCACAGCACTCTACAACATTCTACTCCACTCAATGCCTGTAAACTCCTGTGTCCAACTCTTTACTTCATTTTAATCCCATACACGCCAAACTTTATTCAACTATATGACACTTTACTATACAACCCAGCTCTCCACTCTACTGTATGTGGCTCCACTCAATTTATAATAGTTTACAGCTTATTCTACGCCAGTTCATTCTACTCCATGCCACCCTACTCTAAGACACACCAATAGACTCCATTGTACTTTACTCCACACTACATTACACCACAAAGACTCAACTCTCCTCCACTGTTTGAGACTTTATCTCACTCTATGCTACTATACAGCAATCCACTCTGCAAAGCTCCACTGTTTCACACCCAACTGTACTCTATGAAACTCCACTCTACAATACTATACTACACTGTAATCCACACTCTGACACTTTATTTCTGTCTATACCCCTTCACTCCACTTTACAACAGTGTACTATATTGTATGCTACTACACTTTGCCCCACTGAACTCTATAATATTATTGCCCACTATACAACACTGGATGCAACTCGTGAGAAAACAGAGGTGATTGCAGAGGCCCCATAACCTTTTGCCCCCATCTTTCACTTTTTGCTGGTATTTTCCTGACTCTGATGGTGCCCTGGGCACTGCTAACCAGTCCCAGGGCCTGTGCTCTGTATAAAATGAGTATGCAAATTAGGCTAATTATAATTGACTAAGTCAACCTACCTATAAGTCCCTAATATATGGTAGAGTATGTAGGGTTAGGGACCCCAACATGGGTGGTGCACCCATCAGTCCACTGCTGAGGTGCCCCGTGTCATTTTAAAGGCAGGCCTGACTTGCTGGCTGCTACTAAACTGAAGTTATATGTAAATTCGGCTTTGGAATTAAAAGTAGTTCCAAAGTCTTAAACTACCTTATTTTTACCTATACATCACCCCTAAGGTGTGCCCTATGTGCCCCCAGGGCTCCGTGCCATTTAACTATAAGCAGGAACCTCATAAACATAGTTTTATAAGCTCTGGTGAGGTAAAACAGCCACATTTGTTTTCCCTCATTGTAGTGAACGCCTCCATAGGATAGAATGGGGAGACTTTATTT
The DNA here is from genome assembly GCF_031143425.1 of Pleurodeles waltl. NCBI lineage: Eukaryota > Metazoa > Chordata > Amphibia > Caudata > Salamandridae > Pleurodeles > Pleurodeles waltl. The sequence goes on from NC_090448.1 coordinate 1,133,093,603, forward strand.
TAATTTATAAAGTCCCCTTAAGTGACAGATACCTCAGCTTTGGTATCAAATAATTGTTATAATAAATCCCACAACTTACAATTGTTGGATTTAATATAACTTGTTCAGGTAAAGAGTTTTGAACTTTATCTAAAAAGTCACCAACTTCAGCCCTGGAGTGCTTTGTTCTGATTGGCCACGCTCTGGCATCCTGGCCAGGCTGCCTTTATGAGGTGTGAAGTGGCCTGGCCTAAACACAAAGAGATGTGCCTGGGGGAGGAGATCTTCCCTCTGCAGATGGAAAGGCAGGAAGAGGGAGGGCTGCCAAGTTGGTCTTTTAAGACAGGGAAGGACATTTGGAGAAACCGAGCACCTCCCTCACATCCTACCACCCTGATTAGATTAGGAGAGGGCAGGAGAAGGGTGTGTTTCAGATTTTTAGCCACACCAGTGGGTGGGCTCAGCCAGATGTAACCTTCAAAAATCACTTTCAGCCATGATGGATTTTTGAAGAATGTTGCTCTCTGGGATTGATTTTTGCCACACTTCCCAGAAAGTGGTTATCACAGGGGGAAGGTCCCTGCACCTGATTGGAGATCCAGGACCCCCCTGTTTGAACCCAGGAGTAAGGATAAAACTGGCAGACCTGCACCTACACCTCGACCCCTACCAGATTCCAACAAGTAAGAACTACAGAAGAAGAAGGACTGCCCTGCTCGACCCCTGCCCTGCACCTGGACACTACACTCTGGAGGACTGCACCAGCTACACACTTGGGCTTCACCACAAGAAGGATTTTGCCTGACTTCAACTGGTTGAAGGAGGGACTCCCTGTTTGCTATAGGTGAAAAATTGCTAACCAGGGTCCCTTGCACCAACTCCTGAAGAAACTGACCAGCTGACTACTGTCCGGTGGCCAAATTGGAGTATGCGCTAGGTGCATTCTGGGAGTTGTAGTCCGCACCCTCAAGGAGCATCTCAGAACTTCTGGAACCTTGGGGTGAGCTGTGGACCTCAAAAGAGCCTTAAAAGAACATCTGGAAGAAAATCCAGATGTTTGGAGAAGTTTGGAGAACTTTTGGAAAAAAGTTCCATGAAGGGACCGACCTGCCGTGGCAACTCTAGCCTGCTTGCCTCAACTATGACCCTGCCTGACATGCAGGCTCATCGCGGTGAAGAAAATCTCTGAAAAAGTGACTATGTCCGAACCTAGGAAGTTGACAGGGACCTCCCAGGCAGTGTATCCGAAGAGGGCTCCAGGGACGTCGGATCAAGATTCAGGTTTGCGCTGGTCTAAGGATTTTCATCTAAAAAAAACAACTAAGTCGTAAGGAAAAAATCTCCACCGGAGGCTCCCGCGACACGTATCCGAGGAAGAGTTCCGGGAGGTCGGATTGGACTGGAGACTTGGTCCTGCTGCAGAAAATCTTCAAGAAGACGACTAAGTCCGAAGGTAAACTTTTGATGGAGGCCTCATGCAAGCTGTAGCCGAGCAGGTCTCCATTACGGTTAGCCTCAAACTTTGACTTTGCCCTGGTCGAGGTGTGACCAGATGACTAGATTGGCGCTATTCGTTTCTAAGCGCTAAAAAGCATTAATTCTTTAAAAATTCATATCTCCCGTTCCCCTTATCCGATTGTATTTGTTTTGGTGTCATTTTTAAGATAAAAATATAATCTATTTTTATAAATAGATGTTGGATTTTTGTATTGTGCTTTGTGTTTTATTGATTTACTCTTTTGTGATTTTTAAATGCTTCACACAGTTGTCTCCTAAGGTAAGCCTCGTCGGTCGTTGCAAAGCTATCAAGGGTTGAGCTGGGTTTAATTTATTGAGACCTAACTGGACCTAAGTGGAGGATAGTGGCCTATTGCTAAGTGTAGGTACTTACCTGCCCTTACCAATAATTTATTTTCCAACACAACTCTTTGTATGCCACTGCACCTCACTTTACTCCACCTTACCCTGATATAATATATACTCTACTCGACTACTCCACTGTACCCTACTACACTCTACGCCACTCAGTGCCATTGTACTCTCTAACACTCTATGCCAATCCACTCGTACTACACTCTACAACATTGTAATATACTGTACACCACTCCACTCTACAGAAGCCACATAGACTGTATGCCAATCTACACTATTTTAGTCTATATCACTTTCTAATACTGTATGTCACCACACTGCACTCTACTGTACAAAACAGTACTCCAATTTATGACACTTTATTTGTCTGTGTGCTACGCCACTCAACTGTACTGCACTCCTTGCCACTACTGTCTTCACAACACACTACTCCACTCTATGACCCTTTACTTCACTCTACAATCCTCACCTCCAGTGTATGCCACTCCACTATACTCCACAGTACTACAGTGTATTCCACTCTATGCACTGTACTATACTCTGTTCTATGCTGCTTCACTGTCCGACACACTACTCCACTGTATGCAGCTCCGCACTATAATACTGTAGTGCACTCTATGCCACTCTAACCTACTCTGTGCCCATCCACTTTATGCCAGTGTACTACATTGTATGGCACTCTACAACATGCCACCCAACTTCTCTGTATGATAGCCCACTCTACTAAATGACACAGCACTCCACTCCACGACACTCTTTCACTGTACTCTATGACATTTCAATTGACAGTAGTCTACTCTATAATACTCTACTTCAATCTACTCCACTCTACAGCACTCTACTCTACTCTATAATAGACTACTATGACACATTACTCTACTGTTTGACACACCATTCCACTGTACAACTCGCTGCTCCAGTCTACGATACTGAACTCCACTATTTAAGAAACCATGCCACTACACTATATAACACTCTACTGCACTATATGATACACTACTACAATCTAATGTACTCCACTTGATTCCATTCCAGAATACTCCAGTATATGACAACTTTACAACATTCTCCTCCACTGTATGGTAAGAAACTTCACATAACAACTCTGCACTTTCAACACTGGACTCCAAACATATTTTTTATTACAATTTGTAGAAAATCTATTTTCCCTATACAAGCCAAGTGTAAACTACACAAACTTTAAAAATTCTAAAGTTATAGTTATAACTTTAATTTACAATTTATCCACCACCTTCAAATTATTATTATGAGCAGACCATGTTACACACTGCTTTCAGTTTGTTAACCAGACAACACTAACTATAACTTGTAAAGGACAAATTCTCCCCACTTCTTGAATTCATCCGAAGCAAACCAAAGGTGCTTTCTCTGCGCATGGCTGCAGGCCCTGGCTTGTGGCCAACCCCTGATGCGCACAGCCAAAGGCCATTCATGACGTGGGAATATATGCCTAGGGGGTTGACTGCAGGCTCAACTACCATACCCTGTGGCCAATCCCCTGCTGCTTTAAAAAAAACATAGAAATTCACTGAAAAAATAAAGGGTACAGGGATGGTACAGTTAGGCTCTGAATTTGCAGTCACAAAACCATAGAAATTCATCTGTTGGAGTTATCTCAAGTAACTATAAATCACACCCTCGCCATGCACTGCTAATTACCCACATATTACATCATAGGTAACATCTATGTCATCACTGATGTTATCACCGCAACATTTGCAATAAAATTATTGATGAAACAACTGTGCATGGCGGGGGCGAGAGTGTTGGCCTGACATAATAGAGAAACAGTTCAAATCAAATTGAGTTATCAATTCAGGTGACTAATATACAGTGAATGCAAATTAATGTGAGTTTTCAGTGCATCATTTTATACTACAGTTGTTAGGCATTAATACATGGAAATGATTATACGGCAAACACTGAGTGTCACCTGCATATGGGTGTACAATGCAGTTTTATTATACTTACAGTTGTGATTTTACACGTTATTTTTCTCTTTGAGTGTACTGCAACATGAATCCTGATTAAGACTAACTAATGACAGGTTAATGAACTGATTTAAAATGTTTTGATTTCATTTATTAAAATGTGCCATTTAATTTTGTTTTTGCTTAAATTTAGCCATAGAGATTTGCTAGGCCTCTGACTTTGCAGAAACTATGAGAAGCTGCCTTTTTTCTTGCTAATGTGATACTTCTATCAGTTTTGTTCACATGAAATGTTACTTTATTTCTTATGAAATCCATTCGCACCAAATGTTAGCTTGGAAATCTTATATCCTATTGGTCTATGCTTTAAGACCCTTGGAAAGTAACATTGGACTCGGTACATAGAGGCACTGTGAACACATTAAATACAATTATTTCAAAATTCGGACAGGAGAAGAAGGTAAACCCCTTTCCCACGATAGTAATGGGAATCTTTGCAAATGTTGCATATATTCGACATGTCATTTACCCTGACAGGATGATGGAATATTTTGATCCTAAAACTGTGAACTCTTCAGTGGATCAGATCATTTTATGAACTTAATTTACCATTCCTTGATGAACTTGGAGTCAGTCTTCAACTGGCCTTGCTGAAGCTTTCTCCCACTTTTTGTCTCTGCTAGTCCTTTTCCTTTGCCCCTACCCCATGGATGCTATAGCACCACTAAGACTACTATCTAAAATGGCATTCAGGTACAGAAGGCTTTTTTGTTTAGTTTTTTCGGTTATTGCCCGCAACGTCCCAGAACAGACCAGGTTGATAGAACTGCACATATAATGCATTCCTTATTGCTTTGATTAGTTAGCTTATTTGCCTATCAAGCTCCAGGATGAAAACAGTAGGAGTAAATGGAAAGAAAGGCAGGGAGGCCTCTTCAGTCACCAGCAGGTGCAGACTCCAACTTTGATCTCTACTTGTGCAGATTACAAATTTATCTGCTCCACTGTGTGTTTATGCTGTGCCAACACAGTCTCATTCAGGGATTGATCCACTGTCTCAGGGCACCCAGCCAGGCCCATCAAGGAGGGTGTCCACAGGCAGGCCCCTTGTGATGACCCTGCACCATTTAAAACATTGATTTCTTTGGTGACTGTTTTTTGCCTGGGCATTGGGTGAAGAATGGCCCATACATCCCAGGCCACAGAGAAAAGGCAAAGTGCTGCTTGAGGGAACAGAAGAAAGGCTTCAGCTCTACTCAGAGACCATTGCACAGATTAGAGGCCTATTTACATCTGAGGCTATTTGTGGAGCGCTGCTTTCATACGAGAGGGAGTGATACTGCACAATTGTGCCCGAACCAACAACGACTGCCTGTGTTTATGCCACATAAATGGCTAGCTGGTAGTCTACATCTGCGGTTCTGAAAGTGCTCTGCTAGCACGTAGTGAGTACACTAGGTCAGCACTGAGAGCACCTGATGCTGCTGAGCTGTGGGAGGCTGGAGCAGCCTGAACCTGCTGCACGGTGACAGCAACTGACCGCATGCACTTTGAATCAAGGGATTCTAAGGGCCTCATTACAACCCTGGCGGTCAGAGACCGCCAGGGCTGTTTCAGCGATTGTACCCCCAATAGGCTGGCGATACAATTTTGCCGATTACGACTGCAGCGGAAGCACCGCGGTCACACCGCGGTCCCACCGCCAGGATCAGCGGTTTCCCGCCACGGTCGTCCCGGCGTTTTTAATCCGCAAGGGAAGCACTGCTTGCAGCGCTGCCCAGGGGATTACGAATCCCCTTCCCGCCAGCCTGTCCATGGTGGTAGGAACCGCCATGGAAAGTCTGGTGGGAAGGGGAGTCGCGGGGCCCCTGGGGGTCCCTGCACTAACCATGCATGTGGCATGGGCAGTGCAGGGGCCCCCAGACACAGCCCCACACTGCTTTTCAGAAAAGCGCGACGGGTGCAGCAGCACCCGTCGCACGGCCGCAACACAGCTGGCTCCATTAGGAGCCGGCTCCCATGCTGCGGCCAACATCCCCGCTGGGCCGGCGGGTGGAAACTCTGTTTCCGCCCGCCGGCCCAGCGGCGATGTCAAAATGGGCACAACGGGAGTGCGGCCGCATTGGTTGCCGCCCGTCAAGGTTGTAATAAGGCCCTAAATGTGTTTTAAAGCTTGGTTGGCATGCACTCATCACTGTAGTGGCATTGGCAGGCATATCTGCCACAAGTTCCTCCCTACGCCCTGAGGCAGCCCCAGCCAGGAATCTGCCTAGCACCTATGCCTGCCTATATGCTGCAGACACAGGTATACATACAAGCATGGTGATGCGGGAAGGCAGGAGTCCAGCTGTTTTACCTGCCACATGCTTTTTGTTCTAATTTTTGCTGTTTCCTCTGCTGCTCAGTTAATGCGGGTAGGCGCCAACGTAGCTGTTATTGATGCACATGAGCAGGGCCCAAAAAATCAAAGTGAAGCAATTTCAAGTTAAAGCTGGTCCTCATGTCGCACCACAAAGCCTGGGGCCAATAATGGCCTCCAGGGGGCGAAGTATGCTTTCATGGTCAAAATCGGTCTCCAGGGACTCCAGCCTCCTAGGGGATTGTTTACTTACCTGGCCGTCCAGTGCAGCTATTCTTTGACCTCTCCAGCCATTTGTGTGCCACAAACACTATGGAGAACTTTCCAACAGTGAGTCCTTGCATCTTCCATCTTCCTGGCCAAGCTGTTGCGCACCGTGCACTGCCCCTCATTTGATTCTGTACAGTTCTAGGTGTTTGGAAGAAAACCTCCATATCAATGTTGCCTTGAAGTAAGCAAGGAATTCCACCTACATTTTTAAGTCTCATCTGATTCCTGCGCTCATCATTATCTGGTGGTGTTTTGCCTTCATCCTTCACGTCCTCCAACCTAGCTATTTTGTAAATGCTCTGCCTGTTGAGAGCAGCTGTCCCTCGTAGTTCCATTTGCCTTATAGAGACTGCACTTCCCCTATCGTCACTTTGGGCCGTCTTGCCATATCCAGCAGTGTGTCTATCAAATCTTCTAGCTTGTCTCCTGGCAGCATGCAAACCAGGCCGGCTCCAGAACTTGGCCTCTGGGAGGGCCATGGAGAAGGGTGGGTGAACCATAAAGATACATGGATTTGTCCAGAGTCTCCCAGGTGTCTGTGTTTACCAGATGGTCTTGTCCGGATGTGAGCGGCATTCCGTACCTTTTGCTGCCTTCTGTCTATTCGTTTTAACTGTGAATTTCTAGAGGTTTAAAACTAGGGGCGGTATCTCTACTGCTCTCTCTACTCCACCCTTATTTATCTCTGTCTGTCCCTCTTCTCTCCTGATTTCACTCGCCTTTCTCTTTGCTTCACCCTGCTGTCCCAGTCACCTCACCCTCTACTTCCTCCCACCTCACTCTTTTTCTTCATACTTTCTCTCCACTTTATCCACCTGTATCCCTGCTGTGACTTTTTCTTTCTCCATTTCACCCTCATATTTCTCTTACCTCCCCCTCCTCTGTTTCTGCCTAATTCTACTTTCACTTTCTCCTGACCTTACTATCCTCTCGCTGTGTGTCAATTTACTCTCACTCCACTTCACCATTCTATGTCCACTAGATCTTTCTCTCTTTTCTTTGACCTTCTCTCACTTTCTCCCCCTCCTCTAAATCTTGCTTGCGCCCCCCCCCCCACATTGTTGGTTGCCCTACTCCCTTTCCAACTCACTTTCTATCCCCCTGCCAATCCTTCTTTTTTATCACTATCCTCCCTCATGCCTCAGCCTCGTCCCTATTTCCCTCCTTTCTCTCTGCTTCACCGTCCCCTCTCCCCCTCTCACTCTTCTCTCGCTCTACCTCCCTCGTTACTCTCCACTGCTCTCTATTTTTTTAGCATCACCTTCACTGCTGCTGCCCATGTAGGTAATGATTTTGTGTGTGCAAAGAATTGAGGGGTGTGCATGAGCTTGTGTAGGTGCATGGGTATGTATAACCGGGCCTATCACTTCTCTGTCTTTGGATCTGTTCTTCTCCAGTAGCTCTCCACATAGTGCATACCCATGAGAACACATGAGGTCAAAAGAGACCTGGGGTTGTGCATATTTTAACTAAATAAGCACAATAACAAATGGAGGAGAAATCAAAGGTGGCAACTCGGCAATAAAACCAAAGCGGACATCAAATGTGGGCCTGTTTCTACCTGTATCTTCTTATTGTGCCTGAGTATGTCTTCCGAGGTTGATGACTGGACATGTAATTTGATGGCTAGTTTTTCAACTACTATTTTGTTTTCAGTTGTTTGAACATGATGTAGCTTAAGAGCAACAATGAGGAAATGTACGGGTAATGTAGTGCCTCAAAATTGAACTTTCTCTTCTAAACAGTGACCAGCATGTTTCGTTTTCTTTCCCACTCTCCTGTCTCCCATCAGTATCTTCCATTCCCATCACTCTTCTTTACCCATCACCCTCCAGGTCTATCAATCTCTCTTCCGTCTTGTTGTACCACTATTCTCCAGTCTCTGAAACTCCTTCTTTGGCTCCTTCCTTACCACTTATCATTTGCGTGTTACTCTTCCATGTGACCATCTTTCTATCTCATCGTCCCCATCCTTCATAAGAGTCATGCTCTGTCTTCACCCTTCTGTAGTCTTCTCTCTCTGTTCACCTTGTATGGCTTCCAACTCAGTACATGGTTCCCATCTCCATACTCGACTCACTCATCCTACTCATCAATACCCTGCTCCATCCATCCTGCTTATTCCTCCTCCTGTATCCGTCTCTCACCCCATCTTTTTCCCTCCTCTACATTCTGATGCTCATCACCCCCTACTTCTCACTAATCAACCCTCGTCATATTTCTTCTCTTCCCTTTTAATCATTTTACTCATGTTTCAGCCACCTGTTTTCTTACCTTTCTTTTATCTGATCCTTCCTTTTTGTGTTACTAATTTTTTCTATCCTCACACTCTCCTTTAACCAACTTCCATCTCTCATCTCTGTACATCACCACCTTTCCCTTGTCAGGATTTTAGAATCTTTGTTGGTTACCCACTGGAGCCATAGTTCTGAAGGTAGGCAGGGATTTTTCACGTCTTCTGATGAAAATATACCACCACTTCCACAGCTGCGAATCTTTAGTTAGTATTTTTAGTGATATAAGTGAGTTAAGCACTCTTTTCAAATGTCCCAAAACATCACATTTATCTGAGGCTTAAATAATTGTGTTGTTTAGCCAGATCAGGGACTCCTAGTAGCTCAGACTTTTTATATCGATGGTAGGAGGTCAAAAGGTGTTTTATTAATAGCGCTTGCTGTCTGTCAGAAAGTTGGGGCCAGATGTAACAATGTCTGATTTTGCGAATCGCAAATTGTGAGTCGGTGCGACTCGCAATTTCCGAGTCGCAAAATCGAATGCAGAACGGTGTCTCAGACACCGTCTACGAATCACTATGGGGTCACAAAGACCCACCTCAATAATTTTAATGAGGTGGGTCGCATTTTGCGACCCCATAGCGATTCCCTGCACTCACACTGATGGTGGCCTGCTGGAGACAGCAGACCTCCATGTCTGTGCCTGCTTTTTATATAAAGCAGTTTTTTTTTTTTTTGGATTGCAGCCCGTTTTCCTTAAAGGAAAACGAGTTGCAATACAAAAAACAATAACAAAACCATTTGGTTTCGTTTTTTCAGAGTAGGCAGTGGTCCATTGGAACACTGCCTGCTCTGAAAAAAAAATTCTGGCAACATTCACAAAGGGGAAGGGGTCCCATGGGGACCCCTTCCCTTTTGCGAATGGGTTACCACCAGTGTGACACTGGTGGTAACTGCGAATTGCTTGGCGACCGCGTTCGCGGTCACAAAGCAATTTAGCATTGTGGTGCGAGTCGCAAATAGGAAGGGGACATCCCTTCCTATTTGCGAGTTGCATTCCCATTTTGCGAGTCGGTACTGACTCGCAAAATGGGAATGAGCATCGCAATGCTCATTTTGCATGGCGTAAACTGCGATTTTTTCGCAGTTTACGCCATGCAAAATGCTACCTACATCTGGCCCTTGATTATTATTTGGGGTGGGCAACCCCACTTCAATGAATAACAACACTTCTTGTCAGGGTAAACCCTCAAATTCAACAGGGCAATTCCAAGGTGGCCTAAATCTTCAGCCCATTAAATTTGGGCTCCACACCCAGTGCTTAATTTGTAAGAGAAAGAGTGCTGGTGCCTGGAGCCTTGCTCAGAAGCCCACTGCCTGGGCAGGGAAATGTTGGCACACTGAATAGCCAGGCTGCGTAGCCCTGAATGCACCTCACAGCTCTTTAATCCTCTGCCAGGCACCCCCTCCGCCTTTAACTCACTCCTACAGGTCCATGCTTTCTCCCTTTGTGCCGCTTTTCCATCTTTTTCTTTGTCCTTCTTTTCCATTTGTGTGTGTTCTCCTTCTTTTGTTCTCGGGAAATGTCTGATCAGGAAAAATAAGTGCTGGTGCTCATAAATAGATTCCCCCCCACCGGGAACCACCTGCTCAAATTAAGCACTGTCCACATCTAACCCTAAAATTCATTTTGAAGCAGGCCCTGGATTGACAACAAAAAAGGAGACAAAGTCTAGCAAGACAAAGCAGGCTCCTTCAGGAACCAGAGGGGGTACATAAGAATTGTGATTTGATCCTGTTTGATTCCTTTCAAGGGTGCAAAATGTTTACATGTGCGTCAGAAAGGACTTTCAGGCAAGATTTGATACTGTTGGGCCAACAGAAAGAGCAGCATTTCTCATTCTGAGCTTAGAGGAGTCATAATTGCCCATTCAGATCAACCTGATTATCAAAGTTGTCTATTTTGTGTATCTGAAAGGAGTTTCACAACTCAATAAGGGCTAAGTACTACCTGAGCAGCTTCCGGAGAACTCATGCAAATTTGACCGTGGAGCTTCAGGTAGGGTACATGTAACTTTCTAAAAATAACTTTTCCTTAATGCGTTTTAAAAATCCAGCTTCAATTAACTTGGATTTTAAATATCTATTAAAATAGTGGTTTTATTATTTTTCTTCCAAACAAAAGACAGCAGTGTTAATATTTAATCTGTAATCTAGTTTTCTCTATAGGACAGCTAGACCTGCCTCATTGAAAGTAGCTTTTGGAGCATTGCCACTGTAGGGACGTGGTGACATTAATTGTCTATGTGTCCCACTTTCAAAATGCCAGCTCCCTACTTTGTGGGCTATCAGATCTAAAAAGGGGTCACTTCTTCATATTTATAGGGGAGGTCTTTGCCTGTCAACAAAATGTTATTTGAACAGATTGCACTGCAGGCTTTGCACCGCAGCAGTCAGGTTCCAATGGAAGGCCTGAGGCCAAGTTGCATGCCCCTTCTTCTGAGCCAATTTCAAGCTTGAGAAATGTGTTTATTTTCACCGGTCCTACTGCCTCTTCTGTCTTCCAGCTGGACCCTCAATTCTTCTGCCACTTTTAGGGATGGCTCAACAGTGCTTTGCACTGATTGGACCCCTTTTGACCTACAAATAAGACATTGTTGCATGCTCCCTACCAAGTGTGTGTTGTGTGTTTTGTGTGCTTTATGTACAGCCCAAAGTATTGAACGTTAAAAACTACGAATAAGAAACCAAACAGTCAATCAGCAGACACCTGTCATAATACAATTGCCCCTCAAATTGTAGACCACACAGTTTTAAGTGAAGGTGTGTCCTGGTAGCAGACCAAAGGTGATTTTTACATTGGCCTTGGTAATTCCTGCACACTGCCTTCTGCCCTCGCTAGAGCAATAGCTTCCTCTATGTTATCTTACTGAACTGAGCATAATTCAGAGTCTATGTAGTTGTTAGCTGACCCTCCTCCGCATACAAGAGGTGATGTATCAGCAGGTATTGATCCCTCTCCTCCTTTGATACCAAGCCCAACAGAGAGATTATGAACTCTGGGATACACATTGCTTCAAAATGCCTGGCCAGCTTTAGCTCTTTCTGTAGCTCTCTTCTCACTATTTCCGATTTAAACTTTTACTTGGCCTGGCGCTGCATGCCCCTGTGTGTGGATTGGTGAAACCCAGCTGAAAGCTTTCAATTAATTTCATTCCTATGGAGGCCTTTAAGTGATTCTTTAATGATAGTACCCAGCAGTGGCTCCTCCTCAATGGCAAAGGATCGTCACCCCACTGGCTCAGAGCCAGCAGCTGAAAAATGAAACAATATTTTATTATCTTTTTATTTTTCAGCTGCTGGCGCTGAGCTTGGCCGGCCAAACAGACATGCACACTTACGTTTCTCCAACCCATCTGTATTTGACAGCAGGGTTGGAGAAACAGCACAGAGTCCCTGAGCGAGAGTTAAACCAGCCTGCTCAGGCCGATCCCCGTGCTGCTTTCATGTTAGCATAAAAGCAGCATGAGAATTGCACAGGGAGTCTTTTATGCTGTTCCAGGGACTGCTGGTATGAGAAAGTAGAGGAGTGCAAGGCAGCCGGCAGTACCAGGTAAGTCGTTTATTTTTTTAAATGTTAAAACCCCCATACCCAACCTGCGCACACCCTCCCCTGAATGCCCCCGTGTTCCCCCTGGGCTCCCTCCACCCACCCCATGACTTTTAATATGTGTTGGCAACCACTGATAGTACCAAAACCTGAGTTTGTGCTTCACTTGCACTTTCTAATCCACCCCATTCAACTGGGTGACTGACTTCCCCCCTGATCCTGAGGCTCTTATGGTGAGGGGTTTAGGTTGTGGTTAGTGTTTCTTAGGTGGAACGAGTCCTTCTTGCCTGCAGCACCCCCTACTTACTTCCCTGTTGGGTGTTTGCACCCACACTTGTTACACACATTAAAAAAACTTGCATGCCAGCCCCCAAGTAAATGCCTCTTTCTAGAATTTCCTTGTTTAAATCACTGTCAATATTGGTTGAATTCCCATTTTCCTGTCCCTTTCTGAAAGGGCTGCAATACTTTTTCTACTCCCTTTCTTGCTGCTATGATTTGTGAGTTTACCCAGTGATGTACTTTTTAATCCCACTCCATCACTGGCTACATCTGCATCTGAAACCCTTGCTGTAGCTTAAACAGTCTTCTTCCCCAAACATCCTCTGTGCCTCCTAGATCACGGCGTTGTACTAGATCTTGGCCAGGGACTAAAGGGGAACCTTTCTAAAAATGATGTGATTATGCCCTGGTGTGTAATTTAGAGTAATTTGGGCAAAAATACCTAACGCAAGAGCACAGAACCATATCACAAGCTGCTGCTACTGTTCGTGTTCTGTTGCATTTAACACAATTTTCCTAGTGCAAAATGCCCCCTCAAGGTAATTTTGGATGCAAAGGTGCGTTTTGCTCCATGAAAAAAGTTCTAAATACAGTGTTACACTCCCTACATAATTCTGTACGTTCTCGCATCATTTTTCAGTAATTTCTCATAATCACAGTATAGAAAATTACACAAGTTATGCCCAACCCTTCTCTACAAATACCCAGGCTACTAGTCTGAATGCATCTAATCAGTTGCCTATGCTTCTCTTCTTTTTTAACCTTTTTTCTCCCTCTTCTGTTTGTCTTTCTTGTCCTAGACCAAATGCATGCATGTCTTTTGGATTTCCAACAACGTCATTATTTCTGTGTACTCCCTTCTCCATGCTCCCTTCCTCCTTGCTCCTTCACTGACTTAAAAACTAGGCTTACACACCCGTCTCCAACGCTTTCTTTGGGGGTCTTCCAGGGGGTGGCTTCACAGCTGTCCCTGGCCCTTTGTGCCTGAAGACCACTGTGTTTGGGCACCTGTAGTTGGTCTGCTAGGTATAATCCACCCTACTAGTGGCAGAGGCAGGGGTGGCATGTCAGAAGGGGAAAATGCTCCTATCTGAAGGCTTGGCATATTTGCCTGCCACACATGTGGCACCCCCATGTGTTGCTCCATAACTAGCCTGGGGTATTCGCCAGCCCCCACTATGACCTCACCTTGGGGAGGTCCCCTTAATCCTGCTGACCTATATGTGATTTGTCTGAGTGCCCTTGCTTGTTCCTATCCATACCCCGATTGTGATTGGGCTGCTTGAGCTGCTGCACTGACGCCTGTTGTGTGTACCCTGTTGCACGTGTTAGCTAGGTAACATACTTTGCACCATCCCCTGCCTGCTGTGGGTCACATAGTGTAGTTCAGCGCACGGTGTTGCCTGTCCAGTTTGTCTGCCCATGCTGGCGCGGGGATGGTCTCCCCAGAGTTTCTACCTTCTCCTAATGTGCCTGACCCCACTCATCTGTTACCAATATTGCCATTCATCATCACCCCCCCACCCACAACTATTATGCTCACCATCGACTTCGTTCTCTTCATCTTCTTGCTCTCGGGGATTGCCCTAGCTCAGTGCCACTTGCTTGGCCATGGGCATTGGGCAGGGTCCCCCCCCAACTTACTGCTTGTCTTTGCTGGTTTCATTGCCCTTGAACCAGCCAAACTCTCACCTCCTGCGTCCTACCCATTGCCACCAATGTCAAGAACATTATCCTCTTCACCTTCAGAGGGTGGCTCCTCATCTTGTAGCAGCTGTCTTTTCTGCCATTCCTACCCTCTGTGCCCTGCTGATGTATTTCCCAGCTCCTGAATTTGATCAAAGTCTTTGTTGTCGCTCTTCCATCTGTCCTTTGATTTAAGTTTTTCAGTCAACTCTCTCTTCACTGACCTTTAACTTGGGGGGGCTCATGTGACAGTCTCGTTGTTACCTTGATTTGGATCTCCTAGCCTAACTCCCTGCCACTTGGCTGGCAGCTTTTTTATCTGCAGTGGCATAACAAAGGCCCCCACAGCCCCTGCAGTGTGGAAGTGCTCCCGAGCTCTAGGAGGCCCCTTTAGCACAGTACACTGTACACAGGCGGTAGGCCTCTGACTGTGTCCAGTGGGGAGGGCCTCCTCAAGGTGCTTTGCAAGGGGGCCCCCTCAAGTTTCATTACGCCACTGTTTGTCTGCCATGTTGCCGCTTGCTGAGTGTCCCCCTTCCCTGTGCCATCTGGCTGGTCTCAGGTCTATTGGGCTTTGCAAATATCAGTCTTGAGTCAGTTGGGCTTTTACTTCAAAAACAACCTTTGTTGCGCTAGCTGAAAATTCCCGCTCCTTGTCAATGACCAGACTTTAGAGTACCCAAGAGTTCTCATATTTTCTTTTTTTTTAAATGTTAGTGAGAGCCTATTGCTTGTCAGAGTACAAGTCACAGAAATAATATTTCCCTGTCTTTGTTAAATATTGTAACTCAGTGGACCTTTGAGCAGACACTGGTGCTCGAACCTTCAATCTTCAGCATTAGAGTCTATGGTACTCATGTACAAAGCTTTTTTAAAGCTGCAATTGTCTGATTTGCGTTATTGGGCCGTTTGCAACAGCAGAAAAGCAATTTTTGATGTACCAAGCCATATTTGCAATTCAGAAATCTATTACCAAATTGAAGAATGGATCTGTGGGGCCAGATGTACGAATCCTTTTTTTGTTCACAAGGGGTTGGGCCTTTTGTGACTACAAAAAAAGAATTTTTGAATGTACGAAACCCTATCTTGCAATTTGGTAATCTATTGTCGGATGGCAAAATGGGGAGCGATTTGGTATAAGGAAGGAGCATGCCAAGGGTGTCCCTTCTTAATAGCGACTCACAATGGTATGTAGGAATGTTTTGTGGCTGGGAAGGCAGTCACAAAACATTCACAGTTACCACCAACTTCAAGTAAGTGGTAAGCCCTTCGCAAACGGGAAGGGGTCTCTATGGGATCCCTTCTCTTACGTGAATGGGGGTGCAAACATTTCTTAAAAGCAGGCAGTGGTCCCACAGCCCATAAGAGGGACATGCAGTTGGCATCTCTTAAATCCTGTTTGGATGCATTAGAAGCACCAACATCCTATTCAAGTTCCACCCTTAATTGGATCTAGATATCTTGTTGCTTTCTTTTCCGGGCCATCAGTTCTTTTAAACTGGGAGGGATCTGCCCCCCCCGCCTAACCCCCCTTTGTCTTTTGTGGCACAATCTGGTTATTATTATTTTTGTGTTGGTTGAGGGCTGTTCTTAAGTTTCCTTGCCACCTATATTGTGAACTTTATTGGGGGTCTAGCTTTGTCTACTTTCAATGTTTACACCCTGAGGAAGATGGCTCCTGTAGGAGTGCAGTCACCACCGAAATGCGCATCATTGTTGAAATATTGGACTTGAAAAAAGAGCCAAGGTTACTGTTAGACCTGACATGCCTTAGGGTGGTCACCCCTAACTTGTTGCCTGCCTCCCTCCACTTTTTGGACTCTGTTTTGCTGGCTTTTAGACACTGCGCACTTTACCACTGCTAACCAGTGCTAAAGTGCATATGCTCTCTCCCTTTTAAACATGGTAACCTTGGATCATACCTGATTGGACTATTTAATTTACTTATAAGTCCCTAGTAATGTGCACTATATGTGCCTAGGGCCTGTAGATTAAATGCTACTAGTGGGCCTGCAGCACTGGTTGTGCCACCCACTTAAGTAGCCCCATTACCTTGTCCCAGGCCTGCCATTGCAAGGCCTGTATGTGCAGTTTCACTGTCACCTCGACTTGGCATTTAAAAGTACTTGCCAAGCCTAAACCTCCCCTTTCTCCACATGTAAGTCACCTCTAATGTGTGCCCTAGGTAACCCCTAGAGCAGGGTGCTGTGTGGGTAAAAGGCAGGACATGTACCTGTGTAGTTTACATGTCCTGGTAGTGTAAAACTCCTAAATTTGTTTTTGCACTACTGTGAGGCCTGCTCCCTTCATAGGCTAACATTGGGGCTGCCCTCATACAGTATTGAAGTGGTAGCTGCTGATCTGAAAGGAGTAGGAAGGTCATATTTAGTATGGCCAGAATGGTAATACCAAGTCCTGCTGACTGGTGAAGTTGGATTTGATATTAGAATTCTAGAAATGCCACTTTTAGAAAGTGAGCATTTCTTTGCACTTAAATCTTTCTGTGCCTTACAATCCACGTCTGGCTGGGCTTGGTTGACAGCTCTTTGTGCATTCACTCAGACACACCCCAAACACAGGGTACTCAGCCTCACTTGCATACATCTGCATTTTGAATGCGTCTTCCTTGGCTGGGAGGGTGGAGGGCCTCCTCTCACACAAAGGACTGCCACACACCCTACTGGGACCCTGGCAGACAGGATTGAACTGAAAGGGGACCTGGTGCACTTCTTAGCCACTCTTTGAAGTCTCTCCCACTTCAAAGGCACATTTGGGTATAAAACAGGGCCTCTGCCCTACCTCATCAGACACTTGCTGGAGAAGAAACCTGAACCAGAAGCTGCATCCTGCCAGGAAGAACTGCCTGGCTGCTCAAAGGACTCACCTGACTGCTTTCTACAAAGGACTGCTGCCTTCCTGTTGGCCTGCTGCCTTGCTGAACTCTTGTCTGGCTGCAAAAGTGCTCTCCAAGGGATTGGATAGAGCTTGCCTCCTGTTCCCTGAAGTCTCAGGAGCAAAAAGACTTCTCTTTTTCATTTGGACTCTTCATGCGCCGAAAATTTCGATGCACAGCTTGCTCCGCAGCGAGAAAAACGCCGCACACCGTTGCTGATCGATGCAACACCTTTGGGATGACTGGAACTTCGACGCGCGGCCTCGCAAGGACAACGCCGCCCGACTTCCAGAGGGGAAATCGACGCAACGGCTGCCGTGAGAGCGAAACTTCAACGCACAGCCCTGCGGAACGACGCGCAGCCGGAAAACAAGCAGGAGAATCCATGCACAGACCCCGGGACATCTGGTAATCCCGCGACTCACAGAAAGAGACTGTCCGCGCGCCGGAAAACAACGCCCGACTTCCCCGCGTGAAAAATAACAACGCAAGTCCGTGTGTGCTGGGGAGAAATCGACGCACACACCATTTTTCCACGTATCTCTTCTTCTGCGGCCCTTTGCGGAGATTTTCCTCTCCAAGCCAGGTACTTTGTGCTTGAAAGAGACTTTGTTTGATTTTTAAAGACTTAAGGCACTTTATATCACTTTCCAGTGATATAGCTACAATTTCACATTGCATCTTTATTCGTTTTGACCTACAATTATCCTGATAAATATTATATATTTTTCTAAACACTGTGTGGTGTATTTTTGTGGTGCTATATTGTGTTATTGTATGATTTATTGCACAAATACTTTACACATTGCCTTCTAAGTTAAGCCTGACTGCTCGTGCCAAGCTACCAAAGGGTGGGCACAGGCTGATTTTGGATTGTGTGTGACTTACCCTGACTAGAGTGAGGGTTCTTGCTTGGACAGAGGGTAACCTGACTGCTAACCAAAAACCCCATTTCTAACATTGGTGATCAGCGGTGAGGATAGGACTTGTATTTGTGCAGTGACATACAGTAGCTAAGTATTTCACTACCTACCCACAGTTGAAGGTCAACTTGATTTTTATCTCTTGTTTTGCAAATTCGATTTTCCTGTCAATTTTCAAAAACTAAATCCTCACTCAACATGTCTCTGACTGGGTCTCAAGAAGGAGACTTTGACCTAGCCCTGTTGGATACATATACGGTCAAACAGCTAAAAGGGTTCTGCAGGGTGATGAGAGTACCTACCCAAGGGGCCTCCAAAAAGGAGGACTTTCAAGTGGCGCTGAGGGCCTGGGCAGAAGCCCATTTAGAGGAGGACGATGAGGAAGAGGAGCCAGAAAATGACCGCTCAGAGGATTTTTTGCTATCAGTGGATGATGTTACCACTGCAATTGTGCCCCCTTCCAGACCAGGGAGCAGTGTCTCTGTGCAAAGCCTGACCGCAGAGGAAAGAAGAGAGGAAAGGGAGTTCCAATTGCAAATGGCAAAACTGAAAATTGAGGCCCAACAGGAAAACAAGAGAGCAGAGAGAGAAGCCAAACAAGCTGAGTCTGAAAGAGCTTTGGCTGAAAAGAAACTATTGTTGGCTCATGAACTGAGTCTCAAGGAGCTGGAGATCACGGCGAGACAGTCTGAATCCAGCAATAATGGTGGCAGCATACAGACAGGACCTGCTGGAGAAAAGAAGGTTTGTATCCCCAAAAATGTGGTGCCCAGTTCTGTGGTGGGAGATGACATAGATAAATGGTTAGCTGCTTATGAAGTTGCACTAAGGGTTCATGAGGTTCATGAAGGGCAATGGGGGGTAGCTATGTGGGGTTATGTGCCGCCATTGGGGAGGGACACACTTCTCACATTGGATCAACCGGATCAAAACACATACCCACTTCAGAAAGCCACTTTACTTGCCAAGTTTGGGCTGACCCCTGAAGGATACCGCCAGAGGTTCAGGGACAGCACCAAACAAACCACACACACATGGGTAGATTTCTTTGACTTTTCCAGTAAGGCACTGAATGCATGGGTGCGGGGCAACAAAGTAGATAATTACAAATGGTTATATTACTTGATTCTGAGAGAGCATATGCTCAATGTTACTTATACAGAGTTGCGCCAGCACTTGGTAGATAGTAAGCTGACTGATCCCAGGAAGCTTGCTGAGGAGGTAGACCTCTGGGTTAGCACCAGAGTGTCCAAAAAGGTACCTGGGGGGGACACCCACAAAGGTGGTCAGGGTTCCCAACAGAAGAAAGAGGGGGAGATAAACTTACAGATAAGGAACTCTCAAAAGGCCCCCAAAAGAATTCCCAGGGAGTGGGTGGCAACCATTCCTTTTCCAGATTTGGGAAAAAGCCAGGGACATATGATAAGTCAGGGAAATCCAACCCCAAATGCATGGAGTGTTACCAGTATGGTCACTATAAAGGCGACCCCCAGTGCTCCAAGAGGGCACCGTCCACTACCGGACAGACACCTGGGTTGACTAGTGTAGGGCTCGGGGGGGGGAGATGGACCCAGATAGCTTTGGGGAGCAGGTAGAGATTTCCCTAGTGTCCCTGGGAGAAAGAGAAATGGTGCCCAAAGCCCACATGCCCCGAAATACTTCCAAGTACAGGCAGTGGGACACCATTGATGGGCAGAAGGTGGAGGCTCTGCGTGACACAGGAGCCAGTATGACTACTATCAAGAGTCAGCTGGTGTCAACAGAGCAGATAGTCCCTAATACATTCCACCAGGTCATAGTCGCTGACAATCATGAGAGTCACCTACCGGTGGCTCTGGTTCCCTTTGAGTGGGGGGGGGAGGTCTCTGGTACTCTGAAAGTAGCTGTGAGTCCTGCCATGCCTGTAGATTGTCTGTTAGGCAATGATCTTGAGCATACTGCTTGGAAAGAAGTAGAGCTCAGATCTCACCTGGAGATGTTAGGGTTACCTGAGTGGGTCTGCATGACCACACGGTCCATGGCTGCCCGGGAAGGGAGTCAAGGACGTCTGGAGCCTGGAAAGATGGCCCAGACAGCTGCCAAAAAGGAGGGCAAGAGGCACGGGAAACCCGCCTCCAATGTTCCCACGGTGGTGGACGAGGCCCCTGAGGAGGAGGAGGCCCCTGAGCCAACTGGGGAGGACATAGCTGACCTGGGTAACCTACCTGAACTTGCTGGCTGGCAAGTAGAGGGGGGGCCAACCAGGGCAGCATTCTGCAAGGTGCAGAAGGAATGCCCCACCCTTGAGGGTCTGAGGAAACAGGCCACAGCCCAAGCAGCAGGTGACCCCTCTGGCGCTCCCCATATTTACTGGGAGAATGATCTCCTTTACAGTGAGCGTAGGGTTCCAGGTCCTGGGGCACCCCGTGTGCTGATGGTCCCCCAGTGTTACCGGAAATTCCTACTAGGCCTGGCTCACGACATTCCCCTGGCAGGACACCTGGGCCAAGACAAGACCTTTGAATGAGGACAGCCTCAGATAACTTCTGCAGAGCTTGCCCCACCTGCCAGGCTAGTGGGAAGACAGGGAAATGGCTTAAAGCTTCCCTAATCCCACTCCCAGTCGTTGGCACCACCTTTGAAAGGGTGGGCATCGACATTGTTGGTCCCTTGGACCCCAAAACTGCCTTGGGCAACAGGTTTATCCTGGTTTTGGTGGACCATGCCACCCGCTATCCAGAGGCAATCCCTCTGAGAACAGTGACTGCACCGGTGGTGACCAGAGCCCTGTTGGGAATATTTACCCGTGTGGGATTCCCTAAGGAGGTCGTGTCTGACAGGGGCACAAACTTCATGTCTGCATACATGAAGGCCATGTGGGATGAGTGTGGGGTGACCTACCGGTTTACCACCCCTTATCGCCCTCAATCCAATGGGCTTGTTGCGAGATTCAACCAGACTCTGAAAGGCATGATTGGTGGCCTGACTGAGGCCATGAGGGGTAAGTGGGACGTCCTCTTACCCTGCCTGTTGTTTGCTTATAGAGAGGTGCCCCAGAAAGGGGTGGGGTTCAGCCCCTTTGAGCTTCTCTATGGTCACCCTGTCAGGGGACCCCTAAGCATTGTTAAGGAGGGATGGGAGAAAGCTCCCCAGTCACCTCCCCGGGATGTGGTCAGCTACATGCTGGCCCTCCGCAAACAAACCCTACGCTTCTAGAAGCAGGCCCAGAGTAACCTCGAGGCCAGTCAAGAGGTGATGAAGGAGTGGTATGACCAGAAGGCCACTCTAGCTGAGTTCCCACCTGGAGACAAAGTTTGGGTGATGGAGCCAGTACAGTCCAGGGCTCACCAGGACCGCTGGACTGGCCCCTTTGAGATCAACGAGCATAAATGGGAGGCCACTTACCTAGTGGACCTCAAGACCCCTAGGCACCCGCTAAGGGTCCTCCTTCACAACCGGCTCAAACCTCACTTTGAGAGGTCTGAGGTCAGTATGCTCCTGGTCACAGATGAGGGCATGGAAGAGGAGAGTGAACTTCTCCCCAACCTCCTCGCTGTCAAAGAAGGGGAGGGGTCAGTGGGGGGTGTCATTCTCTCTGACTCCCTGACTCTAACCCAGAGAGGGGACTGCTATGAGCTGTTAGAGCAGTTCTCCCTCCTGTTCTCCCTTACTCCTGGACTAACCACCTCTGAGTGCATGACATTGACACAGGTGACAGTCACCCTGTAAAGAACAAAATTTACAGGTTGTCGGATAAGGTGAAGGTCAGCATCAAGGAGGAGGTCTCCAAGATGTTGACTTTGGGGGTTATTGAGAAATCCAGTAGTCCCTGGGCCAGCCCTGTGGTATTGGTTCCTAAGGCTACTGCCCCAGGTGCGAAGCCAGAACTCCGGTTCTGTGTGGACTACTGGGGTCTCAGTTCAGTCACTCGGACTGATGCTCACCCCATCCCACGAGCCGATGAGCTCGTTGACAGGCTAGGCGCTGCCAAGTTCCTGAGTACGTTCGATCTTACTTCAGGGTACTGGCAGATCGGCCTGACTGAGGGGGCTAATGAAAGATCAGCTTTTTCCACCCCTGATGGCCATTACCAATTCCGGGTGATGCCATTTGGCCTGAAAAATGCCCCTGCTACCTTCCAACCGTTGGTTAACGGGGTCCTAGCTGGTAAAGATGCCTTCTGTGCAGCTTACCTGGACGACATAGCTGTCTACAGTTCCAGCTGGGAGGAACACCTGCTCCACCTCAAGGAGGTGCTTCAGGCTCTGCAACAGGCAGGCCTGACTATCAAGGCTAGTAAGTGCCAGATTGGGCAGGGTTCCGTGGTGTACTTGGGACACCTAGTAGGTGGTGGCAAGGTGCAGCCACTCCAGGCCAAGATTGAAACTATTAAGGCCTGGCAACCACCTAGAACACAGACTGAGGAGAGAGCCTTTTTGGGCCTCACTGGATACTACCGCAAATTCGTCAAGGGCTATGGTACCATTGTGTCCCCCTTGACAGAACTCACATCCAAGAAACAACCTAGGTTGGTGAATTGGACAGAGGCCTGTCAGAAAGCCTTTGAATCTCTGAAGGAAGCCATGTGCACGGCCCCCGTGCTCAAGGCCCCTGACTACTCCCAGGAATTTATTGTGCAGACAGACGCTTCAGAGCATGGCATAGGGGCTGGTCTAGCACAGCTAAATGAGGAGGGCTCAGACCAACCAGTAGTCTTCATTAGCAGAAGACTATTACCACGTGAACAAAGGTGGAGTGCTATTGAGAGAGAAGCATTTGCTGTGGTCTGGGCACTGAAGAAGCTAAGACCCTACCTGTTTGGGACTCACTTCCGGGTTCAGACAGATCACAGGCCCCTCAGATGGCTCATGCAGATGAGGGGTGAGAATCCAAAACTCTTGAGGTGGTCCATTTCCCTACAGGGGATGGATTTTACGGTGGAGCATCGCCCAGGGGTTGACCACGCCAATGCTGATGGTCTCTCCAGATACTTCCGACTTAGCGATGAGAGCTCCCAGTAGGTCGGGTAGCTCTCCCCACTTTCAGCTGTGGGGGACACATGTTAGACCTGACATGCCTTAGGGTGGTCACCCCTAGCTTTTTGCCTGCCTCCCTCCACTTTTTGGACTCTGTTTTGCTGGCTTTTAGACTCTGCGCACTTTACCACTGCTCATCAGTGCTAAAGTACATATGCTCTCTCCCTTTTAAACATGGTAACCTTGGATCATACCTGATTGGACTATTTAATTTACTTATAAGTCCATAGTAATGTGCACTATATGTGCCTAGGGCCTGTAGATTAAATGCTACTAGTGGGCCTGCAGCACTGGTTGTGCCACCCACTTAAATAGCCCCTTTATCTTGTCCCAGGCCTGCCATTGCAAGGCCTGTATGTGCAGTTTCACTGTCACCTCGACTTGGCATTTAAAAGTACTTGCCAAGCCTAAACCTCCCCTTTCTCCACATGTAAGTCACCTCTAATGTGTGTCATAGGTAACCCCTAGAGCAGGGTACTGTGTGGGTAAAAGGCAGGACATGTACCTGTGTAGTTTACATGTCCTGGTAGTGTAAAACTCCTAAATTTGTTTTTGCACTACTGTGAGGCCTGCTCCCTTCATAGGCTAACATTGGGGCTGCCCTCATACAGTATTGAAGTGGTAGCTGCTGATCTGAAAGGAGTAGGAAGGTCATATTTAGTATGGTCAGAATGGTAATACCAAGTCCTACTGACTGGTGAAGTTGGATTTGATATTAGTATTCTAGAAATGCCACTTTTAGAAAGTGAGCATTTCTTTGCACTTAAATCTTTCTGTGCCTTATAATTCACGTCTGGCTGGGCTTGGTTGACAGCTCCTTGTGCATTCACTCAGACACACCCCAAACACAGGGTACTCAGCCTCACTTGCATACATCTGCCTTTTGAATGCGTCTTCCTGGGCTGGGAGGGTGGAGGGCCTCCTCTCACACAAAGGACTGCCACACACCCTACTGGGACCCTGGCAGACAGGATTGAACTGAAAGGGGACCTGGTGCACTTCTTAGCCACTCTTTGAAGTCTCCCCCACTTCAAAGGCACATTTGGGTATAAAACAGGGCCTCTGCCCTACCTCATCAGACACTTGCTGGAGAAGAAACCTGAACTAGAAGCTGCATCCTGCCAGGAAGAACTGCCTGGCTGCTCAAAGGACTCACCTGACTGCTTTCTACAAAGGACTGCTGCCTTGCTGTTGCCCTGCTGCCTTGCTGAACTCTTGTCTGGCTGCAAAAGTGCTCTCCATGGGTTTGGATAGATCTTGCCTCCTGTTCCCTGAAGTCTCAGGACCAAAAAGACTTCTCTTTTTCATTTGGACTCTTCATGCGCCGAAATTTTCGACGCACAGCTTGCTCTGCGGTGAGAAAAACGCCGCACACCGATGCTGATCGACGCGACGCCTTCGGGACGACCGGAACTTCGACGCACGGCCTCGCAAGGACAACGCCGCCCGACTTCCAGAGGGGAAATCGACGCAACGCCTGCTGTGAGAGCGCAACTTCGACGCACAGCCCAGCGGAACGTCGCGCAGTCGGAAAACAAGCAGGAGAATCCACGCACAGACCACGGGACATCTGGTAATCCCGCGACCCACAGAAAGAGACTGCCGAGCGCCGGAAAACGACACCCGACTTCCCCGCGTGAAAAATAACGACGCAAGTCCGTGTGTGCTGGGGAGAAATCGATGCACACACCATTTTTCCACGTATCTCTTCTTCTGCGGCCCTTTGCGGAGATTTTCCACTCCAAACCAGGTACTTTGTGCTTGAAAGAGACTTTGTTTGATTTTTAAAGACTTAAGACACTTTATATCACTTTCCAGTGATATCTCTACAATTTCACATTGCATCTTTATTCGTTTTGACCTACAATTATCCTGATAAATATTATATATTTTTCTAAACACTGTGTGGTGTATTTATGTGCTGCTATCTTGTGTTATTGTATGATTTATTGCACAAATACTTTACACATTGCCTTCTAAGTTAAGCCTGACTGCTTGTGTCAAGCTAACAGAGGGTGGGCACAGGCTGATTTTGGATTGCGTGTGACTTACCCTGACTAGAGTGCGGGTTCTTGCTTGGACAGAGGGTAACCTGACTGCCAACCAAAAACCCCATTTATAACAGTTACCAAATTGACTTCACAGATTATTCGAACAGAATGCCATGGATGTGTGATGAATTAATATTGACTGATGAAACTTATGTTGTAAACCAACAACAAATGAAATAGGTGGGGTTATGGAAATGCACCCATGCTATTCAATGTTTCAGATATATATTGGAAACAAATATACCAGACCAATGGTAAGATTATAATTAGCTGTGTTTTTATCTTTGATGATGTGGTGATGTGTAGAGTCTGTATGGTGCATGATTGTGTTATTTGGTGGATAGTGCCTGTGCGAGAGACCCAGCAAGTTATGCATCAAAATATTTTGTCTTTGTTTTGTATTATATTTTTCCCAGAATTGATATGTTTCTATGTAATGTAATCATATATCTGTCTGGTTTATTGAATACATTTTGCATTCATATTTTCTTTAGAAATGGCTCCTTTCCTATTTTGAAATCATATCCATAGGAGTTATTCCCATTTTAATCAATTTCAGAGCATCGGCTGGTTTGTGTTTCTTTTGTGTTTCGATATGGCCCACGGACTACTGCCTACTCTTAAAAAATTCAAAGCCATTTTTTCATTGTTCTTTTTGTAATGCATCCCGCTTTCCTTTAAGAAAAACGGGATGCATTAAAAAAAAATGCTTTATTGAAAAGGCAATCACAGACATGGTGGTCTGCTGACCCCAGCAGGCCATCATCCCGGTGATTCTAACCATTCACAATGAGTTCCAAATTGTGAGCTGCCTCATGAATATTGATGAGGCAGGTCCATTTGCAACCCACTGTGAATCACAAACAGTGTCAAACACACTGCTGTACTTCACAGTTTGTGATTTCCTAATACCGAATCGCTAACATTCGCTATTAGGAAACTCCATACATGTGATTTCATACATCTGCCCCATGATTCAATATTAGGAAGGGACGTGTTTAGGGTGTCCCTTCCTAATACCGAATCGCAGTGGTATGTAAGAATGATTTACAACAAAAATGCGGTCTCAAAACATTTGCATTTTACCACCAACTTCAAGTTGGTGGTAACCTATTCAGAAATGGGAAGGGGTTTTCAGGGTACCCCCTTCCTCTTTGAGAATGTTTCAAAAAACATTTTTTAAGAGCAGGTAGTGGTCCCACAGACCATTGCCTACTCTCAAAAAATTAAAACAAAACTTTTCATTTTTCATTTTGAAACACATCCTGTTTTCCTTTAAGGAAAACGGGCTGCATTTTTTTTTTTTTTTTTAAAAGATTGCTTTATTTAAAACCAATCACAGAAATAGAGGTCTGCTGACTCCAGCAGGCCACCATCCCTGCGATTGTAGTGATTCCCGATGGGTCCCAAAGCAAGATCTACCTCATGAATATTAAAGAGGTAGGACTATTTGGGACCCACTGGGACTCGCACAATGTGTGAAACATACATTAATACATGGTTGTTTGCGATTGCCAAATAGCGAATCCCAACAATGAGCTAGTTGGTAATTTCAAACCTGTCCCTATGTACATCTGGCCATTTGAGCTTAACCATTATGTCAAAAGATTCCAGAAAGCCCCTTTTCTCATCTTTGTAATGATATATGCCTCAACACGGTCTCTTGACCATTGCAACTGGGACTCCACTTTGATCCTGGGAATTAGCATAGCTGGTCAAATTCTACAGACTTCCAAGCAAGAAATCATGATTCTCTATGTTCATTGAACATCAAACCATTTTGGAATGGACCACACAAGACCATTACTTTCAGGTAGCCCCTAGGGAAGGTGTTTCCCATGTAGGGGGGTAGGTGTGCTCCCAAGGAAGTCCTGAATTGCCAGGAAGTGGTCCAATCTGCGGGTACAGACCCTAGGCTGGAGGGTCAGGTTTGCGATTGCCAAATAGCGAATCCCAACAATGAGCTAGTTGGTAATTGCAAACCTGTCCCTATGTACATCTGGCCATTTGAGCTTAACCATTATGTCACAAGATTCCAGAAAGCCCCTTTTCTCATCTTTGTAATGATATGTGCCTCAACACGTTCTCTTGACCCTTGCAACCGGGACTCCACTTTGATCCTGGGACTGAGCATAGCTGGTCAAATTCTACAGACTTACAAGCAAGAAATCATGATTCTCTATATTCATTGAACATCAAAACATTTTGGAATGGACCACACAAGACCATTACTTTCAGGTAGCCCCTAGGGAAGGTGTTTCCCGTGTGGGGGGGTAGGTGTGCTCTCCAGGAAGTCCTGAATTGCCAGGAAGTGGTCCAATCTACGGGACAGACCCTAGGCTGGAGGGTCAGGTGCAGGGGGTAAACCCTGACCTGTTAGGGGGGGTGGTTTGCCCAATCACCCCCTCCGGTGTGACATCTAGGTGTACTCTCCATTGTGGGGGTGCAGAACCCTGGGAGTAGGGGGAGGGGAGGGAGACACTCACCCCTGACCCCAGTTCAATCCAAGGGTACAGACCCCAGGTTGGAAGACCTGTTGCAGGTTAACATCCCTGGACTGGTGGGAGAATTGTGCAGGACTGCTTCTTTAAGCAGCCTGACAATTCTGGATTCTGGGGGGGTCACTCCAAGTGGGAGGGTGCAGGACCCCAGAAGGTGGAGTAGGAAGAAGGAAGCCTCGCCTCTGACCCTGGTCCAACCCAAGGGTACAGACCCCAGGTTAGAAGACCAGTTGCAGGTTAACATCTTTGCACTGGTGGGATAATTGTGCAGGACTGATTCTGCAAGCAGTCTGACAATTCTGGACTCTAGGGGTGCCACTCCTAGGGGGAATGGGCCAGTGTCAGGCTGTCATCCCTGACCTGGTGAAAGGGAGGGTGGTGAAAGGGTGCCAGGCACCTGGGGCTACTGCCCCCCCACTCTCCACTGACAGCTGTCAGTGGCCACTGTTGCTTGCCGTCTTGGTGGACAGAGTTGCCCCTGGGGGGACAGGAGTCACACCCTGGGGGTAGAGTGGGCCACATCACTGTGTTGGCCATGGTGGTACTGTCTGCCTGCTGGGATACATCTGTGAGCAAAGTAAGGTTAGGTGCTGCACAGATGGTATCCACAGGTGAAGGGTTCCCAATGGGTTAGGGTAGTTAAATATCCTTAAAGCGCAGTTTCCTTTTGAAAGCAGAAGTATGGAGTCAGGGGTCTCTGAACTCACAATTTAAAAATACATCTATTAGTGAAGTTGTTTTTTAGATTGTTAGTTTGAAAATGCCACTTTTAGAAAGTGGGCATTTCCTTGTTTAAACCATTCTGTGACTCTGCCTCTTTGTGGATTCCCTGTCTGGGTCAGACTGACAGCTAGACTGTTTGTGAATCTCCCCTAGACAGTGACACAAAGGGAGATGGGGTGTAGCCTGCATATCCTGATGAGCCATCTGAGCTAGAGTGGAGGGAGGAGTGGTTACTCACACCTAAATGGGCTGTACCTGCCCTCACACAATGCAGTCTCCACTCCCCTGGTGTGTATCTGGGTCCTTGCCTGGGCAAGGCAGGATCCTGTAAACAACAGAGACTTCCCTTTGAAGTTTGCCTACTTCAAAGGCAGAAAGGGGTATAAGTATTTGACCCAAAACCCCGGACTATAGATCACATCTGAAAGCAAGAGGAACCTGTGCCTGGAGAAGAGCTGAACAGCTGAGAAGTGCTGCCCCTGCCTCTGACTGTGCTTTGTTGGGCTATCTGGCAGTTGCTGCTTTTGCCTGCGAACGGAGACAAAGGCTGGACTTTGTTGTGCATTCCTGCTTGAAGAAGAATCTCCAAGGGCTTGAACTGAGTTTATGTCAACACCAGGACAGTGCGCGCTCTACGGGCATCTAGAATGCAAAAAACCAACACTCGCAAGATAATGTAATTTATGCATTGTGATGATATGTTATTGTTTAACCTTTTGCATTGCAGAATTCCATCCAAAAGATTCATTTTTAAGGTGCTTATAAATACTGTACATTTGCAATGTATTGCTGCAGACATTCAGAGTGTGTTAGGGTGTGGTCCCTTTCCAGGGCCTTCTAGAGACTTTCCCTGCAACATGCCTGGGTGTGGTTCTAGGCTGGGCCAAGACTCTATAAAAGAGAGTCAGCCCAACTTCCGGTGCTCACTATTCAGAGGTCCCGGTGCAGAGCAGCAGCTTCTTCCTTAGCTCCTGTCCCGGCGGCCTATTTGGATTTTCCAGTGTTCTGCACTCATCTCTCATTGGTGATCACTGTTTCCAGGCGGTAAGACGGTGTTTGGACATTTTCCAACACCGTAATTGAGAATTTTCATATTCTTGATTTTAATTCTTAAATGAATAACAGATTACTTGTGCGCTGCCATTTTTTGACATTTGTATGGTGGTTTGCAAATAGGGAGGACGCGCAATTTATTCCATAAAGATTTGACTTCGTTATTACATTGTTGTTCATTGCGCGCTGATATTTCTTGACATTTACATGATGTTTTACGAGTTGGCAAGACGTGCAACTCGTTTCATGAGCATTTAATTTTGTTGTTCATTGCGCGCTACCTTTACTTGACATTTACATGGTGGCTCACTTCTCGTGTGTAATTCATGCTGTTCATTGTGCGCTACCATTTTCTGACATTTACATGGTGGCATTCGAATCGGCAAAACGCGCGATTCTTTCCTTGAGTGTTTTTTCATGTTATTCATTTTGCGCTACCATTTCTTGGCATTTGCATGGTGGCATTTGAATCGACAAGACGCGCAATTTTTTTCCTGAGTGCTTTTCATGTTGTTCATTGTGCGCTACCATTTCTTGGCATTTGTATGGTGGCATTTGAATCGGCAAGACGCGCAATTCTTTCCTCGTGTATAAATAATGTAAATTACTGTGCGCTACCATTCTAAGACATTTTCTTGGTAGCATTTCAAGTTGACACGTCGCGTGATTTATTCCTTGAATCTACGTTGTGTGATTTCATGGTGCACAATCCTTTACGGTGTTTAATACTCATAAAAATCTGCAATGTGCGCAATTCACTTTCCAATGTTTTTTCTGAGATGAACACAACAATACCAGAGTTCTAGATGTAATGCTGTGTGTTCCTGATATGTATTCTTAAAAGGAGATTCATATGGTTGTTTAGAAATTGCTCAGAGTGTTTCCTGATTCTCATGCTAAAGAAAGTACTTGAATCTGAAAGTCCTATTTAACTTTTCCTGTTTCCTCCTCAGGTATTCGGTCATCTAAAGCCTAGTCAGTTTTAGGACTATTCTAGGGTTGTTCATGTTTTTTCGGAAAAGACGAAGCTTAGAGTTGTAGCATGGTACTGATTTCATGAGATGTAATTTTGATGTTGTGTTTTAACCTTTTGCTTCCTACAGGGCTGCTTCCCAGCTGTTCCCGTCCTAATCCCCTTTTCCCCACTTGGACTCTCTTAGACTCTGTGATAAATCTAATCAGAGTATTGGAGCTCTCTTGTGGTGGAAGTGTTGGGAACGTGCACAGACCCCGAGGATCTGGTGACTCTGACAGTTTACCTGTTTTTAAGTCTCAAGGCCATCAAAGACTTCCTCTACCAGTACCTGGACTCTCTGCTGAGACTCCTGCCTTGCCAAGTGGTGCCCTATCCAGTCCCTGGGCCCTTGAAAGGTAAAGTTGGCAGAGCAAGAGCTGAAATCCGTGCAGAGAACGCCATGCGGGGACATTTTTGATGCACCACCTGCAACTCGGCTGATAAATGGTGGGACACCAGCTTCGCCTCTAAAATCGACGCTCCACCTGCATCGCAGCTGGGAGATCGATGCATCGCGGCTGGAGAAATGATGCAACACCCGCTTGCGGCTGCTAATAATGACACAAAGCCCATGCAGCGCAGTTTTCTAACACTGTGCGACCAGATTTCTCACGCATCGTCCCTGGGCTTCAAAGTCATCGTGAATCGTGCAGATCAAAGGTGCCCTGTCTGGAAATCAACACAGCACTCTCTTGCAGGTTAGAAAAACAACGCATCTCCTACCTGACCAGAGAAGAAATGACGCACAGCTTCAAATGTGAGTTAGGAATTGTCACATCGCTGACTTTTCCGACGCACGCTCACCCGTTCGGCTTTATTTTTGACGCAAACCAGGTACTTTGCGTAAAATCAACATTTCCATTGTTTTCTATGGAGTAAGACTCTTAGGGGGTCATTACGACCCTGGCGGAACAAGTCCGCCAGGGCCGTGGGACGCGGTGGCACCGCCGACAGGCCGGCGGTGCCCCGCGGGGCATTCTGACCGCGGCGGCTCAGCCGCGGTCAGAGAAGGGAAACCGGCGGTCTCCCGCCGGTTTCCCGCTGCCCCAAAGGAATCCTCCAAGCCGGCGCAGCATGCTGCGCCGGCATGGGGATTCCGACTCCCCCTCCCGCCATCCAGTTCCTGGCGGTTCTCCCGCCGGGAACCGGATGGCGGGAGGGGGAGTCGCGGGGCCCCTGGGGGCCCCTGCCGTGCCCATGCCTATGGCATGGGCACGGCAGGGGCCCCTGTAAGAGGGCCCCTAAAAGTATTTCAGTGTCTGCAAAGCAGACACTGAAATACGCGACGGGTGCAACTGCACCCGTCGCACCTTCCCACTCCGCCGGCTCTATTACGAGCCGGCGTCATCGTGGGAAGGGAGTTTTCCCCTGGGCTGGCGGGCGGTCTTGTGAAGACCGCCCGCCAGCCCAGGGGAAAACTCGGAATACCCTCCGCGGTCTTACGACCGCGGAGCGGTATTTCGGAGGGGGGAAGCCTGGCGGGCGGCCTCCGCCGCCCGCCAGGCTCGGAATGAGGGGCTTATTCTTTTGAAAATTCACATTTTGTATTGTGTATGCTGGATTTTTGTCGTTTTGGTCCTTTTTGATTTAGATAATTATTTCCTATTTTTCTAAACTGGTGTCATGTCCATTTTGTAGTGTTTTCACTGTATTACTGTGTGTGTTGGTAGAAATACTTTACACATTGCTTCTGAGATAAGCCTGGCTGCTTGTACCAAGCTACCAAAGGGGTGAACAGGGGTTATCTAAGTGTGTACCTTTATTGCCCTGTCTAGAGTGAGGGTCCTTGCTTGGACAGGCCGTAACCTGACTGCCAACCAAAGACCCCATTTCTAACATAAACCTAAATCATTACCTTTCAGAGTGAGAGCCCAGTACCTTCACCATTAGGCTGCAAATGACTCTTCAGACCCAGCTTTCTTCAATAATTCCGATGTCTAGCTATCGCCACATGGGAAGCTTCCCTCTCTCTTGATGAGTTCGGTCCTCCTACTTTGCTCCACCCTCCCCGCACTAGATCCAAAGCCCCCCCATTGGCTGTAGCAAGAGTTCTCTAGTAGAGAGGGGTAGCATGGGCTTGCTCCTTCTAATCACTATTCTCCCACCATTTGGAGGTCACATTGCTTGCTGTGGCGGCCTGTGGTCCCTCTGATTGGCACAGGGGCTCACTCACTATGATGAGTGGGCAATGCCAGCCTCATCTCTGCCAGCATTCCCTTGTGGCTCTTTCTTGATGCCCACTCATGTGTGCCGGCTCAGGTACTGCATTCTCTTCATCTTCCCTCTTGAATCCGTTGTCTAGAAGCTTATGATGGTGATAGAGGCATTTGTTTCAGATAATGGTGGTGGTCTCTCTAGCCACTGATTCTGCTGGTGCCCTTTAACCTGGTGCTGTCTTCTTTCTTACTGGGTAGACTGAATGGCTCTCTGGGTCCCCATTAGCCTCAACTTTGTGTCACTACCACCAAATAGCAATCAGACATGCAGAAGGGGCAGCTCCCCTCTGTCCTGGTGTTTGCAGGACCCTCTACGGGATTACCCATCCAGTCCCTCCATGTCCCTCTGCTGTCTCTGCAGCCCTCATCAAGGAACCCACCCAAAGGCATGAATGGATTGTCTGTCCGCGTACGTACTTTGGCATGATTAGGTAAGTCCTTGCTTTACTTGTTTTACTTGCTCAAACCCAGAAAGGTCTTGCGACAGCTATGACATCCTCTTGTGGAACTTGAATATGTGGCAAGTACCACATATAGTAACCATGGTTCGAGGGCAGGTTCTTAATAAGCAGTGAGCACACTGCCACAAATGCTGATTCAGCAGACACTGTGGAAACATCTGGACATTTTCTAAAATTCAGTCCCTCCTCGGCATAGTTGTATTCCCCATACAAAAGAGGTAAACATCATCCAGATCCACATTTCGAATGCAGGAAAAAGGCTTGGTAAAATGAACCACGATTCAAACTCTATAATGAAAAGTAAGGAAAGGACATTCATAAATCACAAGTCTGCAGATACCTTTCAGCTCCACTTCAGTGTGGGTTATCTGGTAGACATCATCCACCTGCAGGAACAACTCGAAGGCTAAAACACTGGAAGACATTGTCTCACTCAACCTCAGCACAGATAAAACAAACCCAATTCCTTGTTGATCTTGCTTCTGAAAGCTACCCTCAAGCTACCCTCAAGAGATATCTCACAAATTATATTCCTACAGAAAAAAAAATCTCTAGGCATCAATTCTGATGCATATTTAGCTCTCTAAACCCATATTGGTCAGACATATATGTACGACAAATTGGTATGACATCAAAAACAGCCACATACATTCCCTTATAAGTAAAAAAGATGGGAGAGACACGTTGTAGATTGGTCAGGAGATGGTCCTTCCCAGACTGCAGATCCCCAAACACATGCAAAGTGTTCCCTCTGCGCAGCATAGCTCATGATACACATCTCAATGTGCATCAGGAAACTACTTCAATTTCCCATTAAAGGGGAGGGTCTAGGGTTGCATGATGGTTAATACTGTCAGGGGCTTTAACCATCTCTGTGGGGATCCTAAGCCTCTGCCCTAAAGGGACAGGAGGCTTCTGGCATGCAGACAGAGTGGCAGGTGAGGAACTACAGAGAATATTGTAAAACATTTTCCTGTACAGTATTTGCAGCTAAGTTTTTATCTAATAGAAATGTAAAGCTTAGATTTACAAAGATTTTGCATTGGGGTTGTATCACTTTTTTGACATCGCCTGATGCAAACATTTTTTGGTATGTGGGCATGCTCTGACACTATCACTTAGATAATCTGCATAATAGTGTGCCCGCATCAATGGGAGGGTCGGGAATGTGTTAACCTCCAGAATAGATGAGGCAATGTGTCTCAAAGGATGAGATTCAAACGGCATAATAAAAAAATAGTCAATAAGAAGAAAGGACTGAAACAGGGTGTTTGAGACTATAATTTAGAAGAATCCATGAAGATTTATCAATACAGATGGCAAAAATATATAGCTCAGTTCAGTACCAATCATAGAATGGGGGAATTCAATTGGCATAAATGGGCTCAGCAATAGAGATAAATGCAATAATCAATGACAATCAGAGAACTAGCCTAAGTCCCAAATGTGCAGAAAAATGGGAAAGATTCAGGCAGCACCAGTATTAGAGACCAAAAAAGCCTGGCTGACTCCCAATGAATTTCACCATACAAGGCAATGCGAACTTGTGCAGTCTGCATCAGATGAGTAAATGTATCTATTCTTTGACTAATCTCAGCACAGTAACACAAAACATGATATAAACCCATTATGCAAGCGCAAGCCCTTAATATTATTATTGATAGCCCATCTAGCCTACTGCCATCGGAGGTAACTGAACATATATATTACAGTAAAAATTGGAAGGTCAGACAAGAAGTGCCTTAAATGTTACAAAGGCTTCTCCAAAGCTCTTCGAGAACAACAATTCATTGCAATGTTAAAATGAGCAAAATACATACACAATGATTAATATTAGACAGTAGCAGGGATTCGTTTAAAGATGAAGCTGAGTCCTATTCCTGGACTAGTTAAGCATAAGAAAGAAAATTACACTTCTAAACACCTCAGTGTTTCCATTTCAATTGATATTGATTTACGGGAATACACACATATGGTTATAATCAAGAAATAGCTTTATTTACAAAGCCGCAGAAATATTGGTTGCATGGCTTTGTAAGAAAAATTAGCACATTGAGCTGCCTTGTGTTGGTTTGTGTCAGGTAGGCTTTACAAGGGTGGTGCATGAGCACTCCTGTGCAGCCAACCTTGGATTTTGACGCAAACCCATATTTACAAAGCCACGTAGACATGGCTTTGCTCCAAATTGGGGCATTTGCATGAAAATGGTTTAAGGAGGAGAAAGATCTTTGTTGCGCCTCGTTGTTTCCTCTGCATGAGGGATGCATTCTGGATCACACATACAAAGAGCCAATAGCTTCAAAGGTAGTTGTAGTGCAGAACAGTACCCCTTGCTGCACAAAACCTATCCTGACCACAACTCAGACACGCTGTTACTGTAGCACAAGGGTGCCTGTGTTGGTGCTAGGCAATCCAAACAAAGCCAGTGCATGGAGAGAGCAGAACCGCACCATCTCTATGAAGATATGGCACAGTTCTACTTTCTGCAGTGGCGCAACGCAGCACAGCAACTTTGCTTGCTGCACTGAGCTGCACAACTCTTTTGTAAATATGACCCCAGTGCATACAAACACACTTAGGCCCTCATTATAACATTGGCAGTAAAAAACACCTACCGCTGCGGCAACACCTTCCAAAAGACCGCCGCCGCGGCTACCATCCTTTTTCCATAATATGACCACAGCCAGATTTCTGCCACAAGAAGGGCGGAAATCTGGCTGTGGCCATACTGGTGGATTGCGGTAAGGTGGCGCTGCTACCACCAGCAGCGCCACACCAGTAGACCGTCGCCAGCCGTATTATGGCAAATAATACAGCCTGGCAGTGTTCTGCTGGCGGGCGGATCCAGGTAAGTCGGGTCTCCGACAGGAGAGGGGGTGCAGGTGTTGTGTGTGTGTGGGGGGGGGTGTGTGCAAGTATGTGTGAGTGTGTGCGTGAATGCGGGTGTGTGTTTAGTGTTGATTGTGTGCATGAATGTATGGAAGTGTGAGTGCGTGTATGTATGGAAATAGGAATGCGTGTCTGCATGCATGTTTTGAAGTGTGTGCGGATGTGTGTGTGAATGGATGAATGCATGCATGTGTGTATGTGTGAATGAGTGTGTCTGCTTGTGTGTGTGAATGGGGGGGGCGTGGATGTAAGGAGGGCGGGGGGGTGTTTGGAGAGGAAGGGGGAGTGGGGGCCTCCTATCAGTGACAGGGAAGGAATTCCCTGTCACTGATAGGGCCTACCGCCAGGGTTTACGATGTGTGTTACAAATGCCACAAAAACCATGGCGGTAGGCAGGGTCTTATCTCCAGCCCAGTGGCTGCTACCGCCATGGCGGTCGGAGTGGTACATTGGCGGGTTGGCTCCAGTGCCATAATGTGGCTGTAAGTACCACCAGCCTGTAGGCGGTACTACCGCCACATTACCGCCAACCGCTGGGGTCATAATGACCCCCTTACTCTACAGATGAAGACCAGCACAATATTTATCTGCACTGTCGATCTGGGCATAACTACTGTTCTGCAACACTCTGGACTGATGCATATCTCAAGCACTCTTATTTTTAACGTGTGGTGACTTTACAAGTATACATCACCATATTGATTCCTACGTGCTGTTTTGATAGTACACACAGCAGTATGGTCTGTCAATGTCCGCATTGCTTTTGAGGGTGTCCAGCGTAGGTTTAGGAGAGCCTTATCAGATTTTTCGGATTCCCAATTACTATTTGAACGTGTTCCATTTATGTTCAGTTTAAGTGCATTTTCTAATGTGGATATACCGAAGACCTGGCATGGATTTGGCCAACTTGGACCTGTGTTGGGCGGACACTGATCTCCTGCGCTGCCACCTGTTTTTCACATGAGCTCTGTTTGGTCTGCCAGAGGTAAAATGAGGTTGCAAACATGTGGTTCAGCGCTTCCCCTGCTCTCTTAGGCACAGGACTGCATCAGTAATCACGTAGTGAAGGCTTTTGTGAATGAATGATTGTAACAAGATAGCCCATTTGTACATTAACCCTTATGACCCTGCATGTACACACAAAGGCCTGATAGCTACAATGCGCACGAGGGTACCTTTGCATAAATGAACCCGGCGCCTGCTGCTACATCGCCGTTTTGACTTAATTCAGCAGCTCTCCGGACACCACCAGCCAATTAAGGAGTCGTAGTTAATTCAGAAATGCGGCGAAATACATGTTCTCCTTTTAGTCGATGCTCACTGGGGAACATTGGCGTATGGAGTCTGCGAGAGGAAGAGAGCGTCTCATTAACATGGCAAAATCAAAAGGGAAGATTGGCAGCTTAGTCACAATTAGAATATGCTACAGAGCCAAAGCTAATGTCTTATTGTGTCGCGCTGGGGCTTTCCTTAGAAAAATTTGTTCATCCAGTATATTCTCTAAAACTCATGGCATTGTTATCTGGTCTTAGGGCCAGGGGAGTAAAGTAGAGCCCCCTCGGCACCAAAAGATGGCTTGAAACCCACCTGCTCGTGGAAGCTGTTTTTCCACTGAGCACAAAGTATGAACATTTGCAACATTATTATTTTTAATGTTGGGGATCCAGCGGTGGGCGACATATTCACCATAGAATTGACGGAATTTTGGCCACTCCACGTTACTTTTTAACCTGGAGTTCGGGACAAATTACGCCAATCGCTATGTGGCAGACATTTTCTCCCATAAGGCTCCAGAATATGCAAACTGGTGAGGGAGATTTTGCGTCCATTAGTGGGCGATTGTCGGAATTCACAAACAGTTCTGGTCAGAAGGCTGCAGTTCGAGTAGATTTGCTGCCGCTCAAGTAGATTTTCTACTCGAGCAGCAGCAAAACCAACTCGAATGGCCACGCTCTCTTGCGGAACACACAGTGCTCTTTGCGCTGATATTCAGTGCTGCTTGCCCTCCCAGTGCTAAATTGCAGTGCAAGCTTCATATTCTCTGCCCGTTAGTGGAATTCCGTGGAATGTCCCAGAGTTTTTCTGTGTAGCTCTGCAGATTTCCACGTAGTGAAAGTCCACGAGTTCTGCCCACCCCTAAATTAACAAAACATCTGTGTAGTGGTCACTGTTTCCTTCAGCCATGCCCAGAGCTACAGATGAATGACTAAAGCAGAGGTGTTCAGGTCTCTCTCCCTTTACTTCCAGTACAAGAGAAATGAAGAGTGCCAGCGCTCATCTCACGTACCACAGCGACAAGAAGTGAGGCCCCTGGCCAAAATCCGAAACAAGAGTCGGATGGTTCCGAAAAACTGCAAACTTTCTATTCTCTCATTTAAAGCACACACTGTTTAACAAATGCACATGACCCCCTCACTTGAAGTTAGCTCTGGCTTGCAATATGAAGCATATTACAAACAACATTAAAATAAATAAAAAGTCAATTACATTTTAGAATGAGCATATGCCTGCAGATGGGCCATTAAAAGAACCAGTGCAGGTCTCAGAGCTCTACTATACGATCAAGTATTCATTTCAATTGCAAAAACCATTGCACCTGATAGAATTCTGAGATGAGCTGTGGGTGCTGTGCATTCTGGCAGTTTTGTTTTTAGATTTCTAAGAGAGTGACCACGAATTCCTGTTTGGACAGTGGTTTTGATTGATTGTGGGCCACCCAAATGCCATGGTGTGGTGCCACTTTGCAGCTGTCGAAACCTTTCATTCACAGC
Organism: Pleurodeles waltl; assembly: GCF_031143425.1. NCBI lineage: Eukaryota > Metazoa > Chordata > Amphibia > Caudata > Salamandridae > Pleurodeles > Pleurodeles waltl. The sequence continues at coordinate 1,133,132,358 of NC_090448.1, forward strand.
TACCCATTCTATAGTTTGTTACATTGCTTACAGAGCTACTGTGCTATTCTATCTGGTGTCCTAGGGAGAGGATGGCACAGTCATGGGCTTTCTGAGAAGCTTCAAGGGGACAGGGCCCCTGGGCCTAACGTTCCTTGAGTAGCCACATGGTGTGAACAAGAGATGTTCACAGCTGCTGACCATGTAATCCGGGTTTAGTGAAAGGTGCTTCCACAGTACCTTGTGTCTGATGATGCATGATTGTAGGAAAGTAGCCTCTTTCTAGCATGGTTACCCCCACTTTCGGCCTGTTTGTGAGTGTGTGTCAGTGTGTTTTTACTGTGTCACTGGGATCCTGCTAGCTAGGACTCCAGTGCTCATAGATAAAAACTTATATGTCAGTGTGTTTTGCCTGTCTCACTGGGATACTGCTAGCCAGGACCCCAGTGCTCATAGTTTGTGGCCTAGTGTGTATGCCTGTGTAGTGCCTAACTGTGTCACTGAGGCTCTGCTAATCAGAACCTCAGCGCTTATGCTCTTTCTGCTTTAAAATTTGTCACTGTAGGCCAGTGACTTCATTTACCAATTTCAATTGGCACACTGGACCACCCTTATAAATCCCTAGTATATGGTACCTTGGAACCCAGGGCATTGGGGTTCCAGGAGATCCATATGGGCTGCAGCATTTCTTTTGCAACCCATAGGGAGCTCAGACAAACTCTTGCACAAGCCTACCATTGCAGCCTGCATGAAATAATGCACACGTTATTTCACAGCCATTTTCACTGCACCTAAGTAACTTATAAGTCACCTATATGTCTAACCTTCACTTGCTGAAGGTTAGGTACAAAGTTACTAAGTGTGAGGGCACCCATAGTTCAGGGCCATTTCCCCAGACTTTGTGAGTGCAGGGACGCCATTACACGCGTGCACTACATATAGGTCAATACCTATATGTAGCTTCACAATGGTAACTCCGAATATGGCTATGTAACTTGTCTAAGATCATGGAATTGTCCACCCATTCCAAATCTGGTATTGGGGAGCCAATTCCATGCATCCTGGGGGCTTCACCATGGACCTCCAGTACTGCCAAACCAGCTCTCTGAGGCTTGCACTGCAGCTACAGCTGCTGCCACCTCACAGACAGGGTTCTGCCCCCCTGGGGTCTCAGCAGCCCAGTCCCAAGAAGGCAGAACAGAACATTTCCTCTGAGAGCAGGGTGTTACATCCTCTCCCTTTGGAAATAGGTGTTACAGGCTGGGGAGGGGTAGCCTCCCCCAGCCTCTGGAAATGCTTTGAAGGGCACAGATGGCATAAACTAGTCTACATCAATTCAGGGACCCCTTCTCCCCTGTTCTGGTGGAAAACTAGACAAAGGAAAGGGACGTGACCACTCCCCTGTCCATCACCACCCCAGGGATGGTGCCCAGAGCTCCTCCAGTGTGTCCCAAACTTCAGCTATCTTGCTTTGCAAGGTGTGGGAGCACTCTGGAGGGTTCTGAGTGGCCAGTGCCAGCAGGTGACATCAGAGACCCCTCTTGATAGGTCCATACCTGATAAGGTAGCCAATCCCCTTCTCAGGGCTATTTAGGGTCTCTCCTGTGGGTTCTCTTCCGATTCAGCTTGCAGGTTTCCTTCAGGAATCCTCTGCAACAACTTCAGACTCTTCTGACTTCGGATCAACTGCAGCCTACTCCAAGAAACGCTGTAACTGCAACAAAGCATCTACAAGAGACACTTTTCTTCAGCAACCTCAGCTCCAAGTCAGCAACTGCAACAGTTTCCATGGTGTGCAGGCTCTGGGGACTCCCTGTCTTCATTTTGCACCAGAAGGACTGAAGAAATCTCCCATGGAGTGACGGAGTCACTCCCCTGCTCCAAGCAGGCACCTTCCAAGGTGACAACCAGTACCCTGGGACTCCTATCACGGTGCTGAGCGTGCTCCTAAGGACACAGAGGGTAGACATCATCAACATAGACTGTTGATGCAATTTGGAGGAAGTAAGACCTTGCCTTCCCTGAGAACGATGGTACCCCTGTGTGTTGTGTCTTCTTCACCTCCTGAGGCCTCTGTGCACTCATTGCAAAATTCCTTCATGCACAGCCTGGCCCAGGTCCCCAGCACTCCACCCTACGACGCTCAACTTGCTGAGTTGTTCTCCGGCGGCGTGGGACCGTCTTTTGTTGTGCTGCATCAACTGCATTTTGCACCTTCTTTGAACCCAGATCCTGCAGCTTCTGGGGGTGCTGGCTGACATCCCGAGGGCTCTCTAAAGTGTTGGGAGCCCTCTCTTCCTCCTCACACAGAGTTGAGGCCCCCAGGTCCCTCCTGGGTCCATCCAACACCATTTTGATGAAAAACACACTTTTGTCGTAGCCAAGGCTTGTTGGCGCCTTCCAACACAAAATCTCATCTGCAACAATCTTCACACTGTGGGACATCATTTGCATTATGCAGGAACCATCTGGCATCTTCTTAGGGTGCATTTCTGCAGTCTTCAACTAACCAGGGACTCTTCTTTTGTACCCTTTGCTGGGTTGGCAGGAGCTCCTGTCCTTCCTGGAACTTCTTTCGACTTCTGGACTTGGTCCCCTTCCTTTCCAGATCTTCAGGTCCAATAATCCAGCAGTTGTTCTTTGCAGACTTGGTTGGCTGCTGCAAAATCCTAAAAACGATGTGTACTGTGTCCTAAGGAAACTTGCAGTACTTTACTCCTGCTTTTCTGGGCTCTGGGGTGGGGTAATTACCTACCTTTACTGTAGGCTTACTCTCCCAGTGATTCTGCACACACTACACTTGTCTAGGGGGAATTTGTGATGCACATTCCACATTTTTAGTATATGGTTTGTGTTGCCCCTAAACCTATTTTCTCCCTTTGCATTCTATAGGATTACCTACTATTTGCATTGTTCTATGACTATTTACTAGTCTAATTTCGGTGTCTAGTGTATATATTGTGCATAATACTTACCTCCAGAAGGAGTATTGCCTCTAAGATATTTTGGGTACTGTGTCACCCAAATAAATACCTTTATTTTTGGTAACACTGAGTATTGTCTTTACTTGTGTATAAGTACTGTGTAACTATAAGTAGTATTTGCATGAGCTTTGCATGTCTCCTAGTTCAGCCTAAGCTGCTCTGCTATAGCTACCTCTATCAGCCTAAGCTGCTAGAACACTACTACTCCACTAATAAGGGTTAACTGGACCTGGTATAAGGTGTAAGTACCCAAGGTACTCACTACAAACGAGGCCAGCCTCCTACAATGATATAGTGTTATATCAATGTTTAACCAGTACTGACAAGGCACCGAAGTGTTTTCATTAGGTAAGTAGAACGTGACTCATGGATGGCAAGTGGTTTCGCTATGTTTTAGGCTATAGTTTTATACACAAAGGCAACAGGAGGGATCAAGTGAACAGACCCGCAGGGTTTGTTCAACCTGTAATGAGATCACTCTTTTCCATGATCTAGTCAGAAATAAAGTATGATTGTGATAACCATGTATTTGGGACCTATTTGAGGGGGGTTCCTCCTCACGGAATAGGTGGTCTCACACACATTATAGTGTCATGCTTCATCATTTGGCCACCTATTCCCACCCAGTTAGGATAATACCACCTGGGTGGACTCAACCTCGTGGTTTAATGAACCCTAAGAGAGTGCAGAAATGATATTTCTCTGGATAATAAGGGATTCAGTTATACAAATAAAATTACCTAGCAGATCACCGGTGTAGCTCACACCTTTTAATAATGGTGTCTGTTGGTAAAATAAAAACAAAGGTGGGACACTATTGGTTATAATGACTCATAATATTGCGCTAATCCTACTAGCCAACATGTTTCTGCCCGCACATCTAGTCTTTACTGGTCTGGGGCATTCACCAGGGCCTGGGATCCCTCCTGAATATAGTGTGAAGAGGATGCCTTTCCCAAATCAACGATGAAGGGCTCATATATAACACATTCGGGCCTACCTGAGTATTTTTTTACTCAAAACTGGGAGACCCTAAACAGTAAGGGCAGCTGGCCCCTGGTCTGGAGGAGGGGGTGATGCCCCTTGTAGCCACACATTTGTCAAAGGGAGCGATCTCTTGTTGCACCTATTAGGGCCCCTCCCCAGCCACTCGTGGTTAGGTTATAGTTTATCATGCAGGTTAATGACTAGGGGCCAGATGTATCAAAGCTTTTTGCATTCGCAAACGGTGCGAATGCCCGTTTGCGAATGCAAAAAGCCATTTCAGAATGTATCAAAGGCATTCTGAAAGCAATTTTAAGGAATCGCTAAAATAGCGATTCCTTAAAATTGCGACCCTGTTTAGAGAGTCGCAAATTGCGACTCTCTAAATAAGAAATCGCAAATAAGGAACCCTTATTTGCGATTTCTAAAGCACATGTAAGAAGCAATTCCTTAATGCGAATTGGGCATTAAGGAATTGATATTTGCCACCAAGTTGAACTTGGTGGTAACCATGTGCAAATTTGTAAAATGCATTTAAAATGCATTAAAAAAATTTACATGTAAAGCACACATGCCCTTTTGGCATGTGTGCACCTTACATGTTGTAAAAAAATATTTTGGGGTGCAGCAGAGGGGACCTAAGGCCCCCAGCACCCTGGACTTTGCATTTCCAAAAATTGCGAATTCCAGTTAGGAATTCGCAATTTGGGACATGCAAAATATTCACAAATATGGGCCAGCAGGCCCATAGATGTGAATGGGGGCTGTATCGCAATTTGCGATTCGGTAATAGCATTTGCGATTTTTAAGAAATCGCTATTACTGAATCGCAAATATGATACATTGCATTTTGCGAATCAGAAATAGCGATTTCTTAAAAATCGCTATTTCCGACTCGCAAAATGCATTCTTGATACATCTGGCCCTAGGTCTTGAGGCTGGAAGGTTAGAGAGACAAAATCCATGCAATTAATTTGTTTGTTGATCATATTAAGCCGCACGTATGCTGGATGTGCCTTCTGTGCATTAGACATGCAGAGTCTCGCAGGATAATGTGGCAAAGATTCACAATTACACAGTTGACGTCTGGTTTCTGTAGATGGTCTAATGTTCAACCTTACGAAAGGTGCAGACTTGTTGTCATCTCATATTGCATACCTCAGGGCTGTTCCACTTCTGTTGTGTTTGATGATGTTTTGTGATAAGTCTGATTGAGGTTTTCTTGTCCTTTGCATCTGGTGGTAATAGGATAGAGTCTAGTTGTTTCTACTTATGATTATTTGGATCCTACAGCTCAGTGCCCACTCATTGTGGAGGCATGCTAGTAGTGGTTTGTCCATTTCCACTGAGCTGAAACCACCACATCTTCATCATTCTCCAATATTTCAGGTTGTTATCTATCACTCTGCTCCTTGATGAATGTGATTTTCAGAGTTTGAACGTAAGGAATAAGGCAGAGGTAGCACCCATGGCTTTCTCATTGTAATGTGGCATGATAAGTTGGGGGGTCTTCCTCCAACGTTTTTGCCTACCTCCCTCCAATTTTTCCTGAAATTCATTTTTGTTTGCCTTAGGACTCTGTACACTTTACCTTTGCTAACCAGTGCTAAAGTGCTTGTACTCTTTTCCCTCAACATTGATTGATTTTCCCACACCTGATTAGCATATTTGATTTACTTGTGAGTCTGTTGTACAGTGGTATACTATATACTCCAGGCCTGTCAATTAAACACTACTAGTGGGCCTGCAGCACTTATTGTGCCACCAATTTAAGTAGCACCTTAAAAGATATTGCAGGTCTGCCAATACAGTCTGAATGCAGTTTAAACTGCCTTATCGACTTCGCATTAAACTCCCATTCCAAGCCTTAAACTCCCCTTTTGTTACATAGGCCCTAGGTTGCCCATAGGGCAGGGTGCTTGTAATTAAAAAGTTGGACATATACTTTTAAGTTTTTACATCTCCTAGTACTGAAAGCTCCTAAATTCGTTTTTCACTACTGTGCTGCCTACCCCTCCTACAGAATAAAATTGGGGATTACTTATTACATTTATTAAGCTGTCATTTCCAATTGGGAGCAGGTAACTATTTCATGTTTGGTATGAAATTGTAATGATAAATCCTCTTTAATGCTAAAGTCAATTTTTTTATTACAATTTTGAAAATGCCACTTTTAGAAAGTTGGTATTTTCCTACCCTTAGCCCTTTATGGCTGCAGCCTGTCTTGGGTCACATGACTGAGTGTAACTGACAGTTAGACTTTCTGAATTTCTCCAAGACAGTCACACAGTTAGATGATTAAATGTGCCTGATAGGTAGCAGGATGAGGTGGAGATCAAAGGGGTGTGCACAGCCAATGTAGGGTTTTAATGGCCTTATCTCCCCAATGATCTCCCCACTAATATATCCAGCTTTGAGTAGCCATCCATGCTTCATGGGCCACCTACATTTGTTCCTCCCTCAGGAGTGTCTTGAGTGTGTAGGGATTCTCACTCTAACTATATATGGCCATTCTAGCTTGACTATGTGGGACTCCAAGTCAGATACCTTTTGTCTTTGTTGAGTCCACCCTCTCTGGCTTTTGTTGTAGCTAATAGTTTCGCCTCTCAAGGTGGCCTTCAAAGCCTCCCATAGGACACCCGGGGAGTCTACCAACCCACAATTTTCTTTCAAATATCTCTTTCCCATATGCTGGCAGGCCTTCTGGAATTCCTCGGCCCACAGGCACCAGCGACTCATGTGCCATCCCGCATCAAGATGATTGGACCCCCACTAGTTGAGACCAAGCAGCATTGGTGAATGATTGGACCATACCTGCTCCATAATTTGGATGTTTAATACCCTGTGCCACTCTTGTTTAGAGAGAAGAAAGTGATAAACGTAAATGAAAATGAAATTAAGTAGTATAGGTGAGACAATGATGTATGCGTGTTCAATAAAAGATGTAGCAGCGCTCCACTGTGCGATGCACCCACCACATGTCCATTAATGACATATTAGGCAAAACGGTGGCTAGTATTGTTGGGTGTGCCCCTGCCGTGGCCGCAGTAGAGGAGCAGTCCAGAGGAGGGTCTCTAACTCCATTACGATCTCCACCCAGGATCTATGGGGCCACCAGAAGTTCTAAAAGGAGATGGCTCGAATTCCGATGTTAGGAGAGGGGGAGCATGTACATAGCTTAGGGATAGCAGAGACCACTGCAGAGTTCCAGTCACCCCCACAGACCGTCCCAAGTTTTCATGCCACACCTTGGACACCACTAAGGAGACATGCAACCAGACTAGAATGGTGACTCCTCTTAAACATGATGAAACCCTGAGTGGAACTCCTTTAAAAAAAAACTATGCACCAGGGAGGGACAATGGTTGCCCATTAGGTGTGTCTCCTGCAACAGGAGTATATCTTGATTGGCTTTATATACCACCTTCAGTACTGTCCCTCACTTAAATTTGTTGACAAGACTGCTAACATTCCATGAAAGGACACAAAGCCTCCTGCAAATGTGGGTTGCTGTGAATCAATCATTTGCCCAGGGGAGTGTCAGCATAATCAACAATGCCTGTGATCTGTGTGCACCCTTCGTTTGTGACAGCAGGTTGAGTGTTAGTGAGTCTACCAGACCTAGGACAAAAAAGAGCCCCCCATCGCCCACCCTATACTTCACCAACTATAAGTACCTGTTGTGATGCAACTAATGACAGTAGCCAACTGGGCTAGCCTGAGATGTACATCTACCCTGCTGTGCAGCCCCCTCCCAATTGTCAACCCCAAAAAATCACAAAGGACCCGATTTAGATTTCGGCAGATGGGTTACTCCGTCACAATGGTGATGGATATTCCGTCCGCCAAAATATAAATCCCATTATTTCCTAAGGGATTTATATTTCAGCGGACAGGATATTTGTCACCTTTGTGATGTAGTATCCCATCCATCAAAATCTAAATCAGGCCCAAATTCATAAATTAAAACAGCCCGGGCTTAGATTACCAGACAGTCCCAATCACCACCACGTAATCTATTAAGAAGTGGTTGGACAGTACTAAGTAGGACATGTCAAGCCTTAGGCTCTTGGGAGGATAATAGAAAGTGTTTGCTGCAGTATCAGGCATGTGATCCGTCTCTATTGTGGAGGCCAATTGCCCCACTGGAGATCGCCTAGCGAACGAGGCCTGTGCTCATCGATTCCAGTGTAATAGAGCTGTGTTCCACTCTCCCAAAGATCCTCTATCCCTGCCTCATTTGCCTCCCCTCCTTCTGCTCTTTCCCACATGAAGTGGGCCTCAGCCTTTCAGACTAGGCCGCTCCTCTGCCCAGTTCTAGGCTACTTCTGGAGTGTCAAATAAAAGGGTATTTTCTTTGAAGATGACTTTTAGTCAAGCAGGAAAGAGGACCATGTATTGGATGTTCATGTTTCTCAGTTCTTGTTTTACTTCGTGGAAAAATCTTCTTTGCTGCTGATCTTTCATAGTATAATCCGGGAAGATCCTCACTGGAGAGGTCTGAAAGGTGAGACCGCCAATCCTGTGTGCCATCCGGAGAATGACATTGTGATCAGCAAAACCCAGACAATGAGAGGCTGAGGTGGGGAACCCACAGGTGGTTTCACAATGAGGGCCCTGTGCACCCTACCTATTAAGAAGCAGGGTGATACCTCAGAGGCCAGTTGCCAGCTCTTCAGCCAGTCTGAGATGAATATGGTCAGCCCGGCTTCCTCTGCTTCCTCTGGGATGTCCACAACATGTTGTTTGTTATGCCTTGACCTTTCCTCAGCATCTTCTGCTCTGGCTTCCAGATGACTAATCATTTGTTGCAAAGAGGCGATTCGAGACTCCTGTGAGCTGACTGTGTCTTTGGTTTCAGAGACCCTGCCCTCCACTGCCATAACTCTATCCATTTTGTTCTGCAGGTCTTACCAAATCAAGGCTAGGTCCACTTTCAGAACTCCTGCTTTTCCATCCATTGTTTACTTGAGGTCCTGAATAGCTTGGAGGCTAAAGGCCATTTGGAGCCCTTCTGACCAAGCGTCTCCTCCTCCCTCAGCACCAGCCTCGTCCGATGATGCTGTTTGTTTAGTGTACTTGTATATTTATTGGTGCACTCAGGGAGCAGAGGGTTTATCTCGTGCCATAATGGGGAGTTGATTTGTTGAAGTGAGAGTCTAGTGTCCTGCGGGTTGCAGTTGTCAAGTGCTGCCCCAGATCACCCAGATAGTGGTGTCCCTGGTATGAACCTGCAGGGCGTATCCCAGGCAGACAAGACTGTCCACCTCTCTGTATAGTTGTTGTCACTCAATGCGCCCTTTCAGTCCCGGGCAGTGCGGTGACCCCCACTATTTCACAGGGTCTGCTGCAGGGGGTAGCCGAGCAGAAATGTAGGAACAGGCCCCACCTTAATATGGCACTCCACTAGGAGGATGGGGTCAATGGTCACATACATCACCCCAAAACAATATTGTGGCTTGCTCCGTAGGTGCCCAGCATGCACAGAGTTCGGTTCCAGGTGCAACGCAACTTGATTATGCTGCCAATCAAGGGCGCTCCACCAGGAGTAATGAGGCACAGTAGGCGACAGACAATATAGGCTGACCAGGTTTGACATGGGGTGTTGAGACTCAATAGTGCCAGCACAGTGCCAGTTACTTGTAGGCATTTCAGTATTTACAGTTTTGTACGAGCAGGTTTACTACCCTACCCAAAAATCAGAAGGGCCCCTTTCAGCAGTGATGCCTTAAGTTGTAAGGATCATGTGTCAGACTGGTGCAGTGAGCCCTCCAGTGAGCCACCATTAGCTTAGGTAGTCATGCCTTGCATGCAATGCCTGCTTCATGCCATGGAGACTGAAGGGAGTCATTCATGCCTTGTGCCACATGAAGACCTGCCCCATTTCTCCCCTCAGGCCCTGACATGTGTCGAAGCAATCCCTGGACGAGCAGTGCTGTGGCAAAGGTCTACAGTGTCTCCATCACCTACAATGTGGTGCCAACCGCACCATCTGTGTATCAGGGCAGTATCAGAAGTCACTAGACCAGCAGATTGCAGAGTTAGCAGCAGGCTGGTCTCTCCCCCTCAGACTGTAGCCATCACAGTAGGCCCGCAATGCCAATCTGAAGCCATCCAACCCAATGGCAGTTGAGTCAGGAAGTGGGGCCACACCCAGTAATGGTCACTCTAAAGTGATTCTGGGCCCGCAATCCCATACAAAATCCCCAGCAGACCGAATTGGCATCCCCTCTCAAGGCTCCTGCAGGGAGATGGCTGAAGACACTCCTCCAGCTTCACAGCCAAGAGGAAGGAGCCCACAGGGTTGTGGTTGACTAGAGTGTGAATCCTGGTCAGACAGCAACCACAATTCTTGTCAGTGAAAGGCACAAGCAAACCCCAAATTTGCCTCTGCTTACCCCCGGTAGTTTGGCACAGAGAAGTCAGGTTTAAATTGATGACAAGATGGGTGGTACTTTTGCAACAATTCATACGGTCAAACAGTGGAAACATCACACAAAAGGATCCCACACCAGGCTAGAAGAATAGAGTCGATTTTAATAAATAGAACAAGACCAAAACCAAAAAATCCAATTAGTAGAACCGGAGATATTGAATTTTAAAGTTTTACAAGAAGCACAAAGCACTACTGGGGATAGCTGATTGCGGTGGACCAGGACAAGGTCAAAAGTTCAGGCCAGCCGTGAGGGAGATCGGGCCGGCTAGAAAAACCAGTAAGGCCTGCTGGACAAAGGGGGTCATTCTGACCTCGGCGGTAAAAGGCCCTTACCGCCGGTCAGAAGTCTGCCATTCTACCGCCGCGGCCGCGGTAAACCGCCACGGTCATTCTGACCACCAACTGTGAAACCGCCAACAATCCGACATCCAAGGAAGGCCGCCTCATCAGCGGGCCGCGGAAAACTAGAGATGACCAAACCTCCACCGTCACGCCAACACAAACACGCCCATGCCATTCTGACCCATGAATCCACGCGGCGGTCTTTCAACCGCGGTATTCCATTGGCGGTACACACCGCCGCGCTCAAAATACACACACAGCTCCAAAACACAGCCACATTGGACAATTTGAAATACGCACACCTGAGACACATACAAACAACACTCCCACACATCCAATCAACTATAAAACACACACCCACATCACCCACAAACCCCCACTAGTTGGAAATCGGAGAGAAGGTGATAGAGATAGAGATAGAGAGAGCGAGCACAGCAATAGAAAACCCCAACACACACAGGAACCCAACTTCATCACCCACACCACATCTACGCACACATCACCACATATCACCACGCACATCACCACAAACACCACCCCACACCTCATCCACACCACCCCATGGCACCCCAAAGACACCCCAGGTTCTCGGACCAAGAACTCAGGGTCATGGTGGAGGAAATTATAAGGGTTGACCCCCAGCTCTTCGGCACACAGGTGCAGCACACCACTATAGCAAGGAAGGCTGAGCTATGGCAAAGGATCGTAGACAGGGTCAACGCTGTGGGACAGCATCCCAGAAATCGGGAAGATATCAGAAAGCGATGGAACGGCCTACGGGGGAAGGTGCGCTCGATGATCTCCAGGCACAACATCGCTGTGCAGAAGACTGGCTGCGGACCCCCACCCACTCCACCCCAATTCACAGCATGGGAGCAAGAGGTGGTAAACATCCTGCATCCTGATGGCCTCGCTGGAGTACACGGAGGAATGGACTCTGGTAAGTCAAATCTAAACTACTTCACCCCCCCCCCCAACCACCAGCATGCTAACCCCCCGCCCTCACCCCCAATCTCAACCCCCCAGCACACAACCTCCCTGCCAATGTCTCACCAGCACAACCCACCCTAAACAACACCAACCCCTGAATGCCAACACAAACCATAGACAGCCACCACCAAAGCATGACCATTGCACATACCCATACACCCCCCCCCCCACCACCCTCACAACACCTCCCACAAGGGAATGCCAGCACTGGGGGACAAGGGCACTCAAAATGCACGCCATGGCACACACAGAAACAATAACCATACTCCTTTACCCCTGCAGGGCCCGAACGCCAACACACCGCCACGGAGGGTCCAGATTTGTCCATCCCACCCCCAGAACAGGCCCCCAGCGAGGACAGCAGCTCTGTCGACCTAGAACCTGATGACCAGCCCGGACCATCGGGGACCTCTGGACAGTCGGTTCCCCACACACAGACACAGGCCACAGCAGACCCAACCCCCTCTGGGAACACCAGCACAGCTCTCACCCAGCGGGCCCATGCCTCTGTCTCGCGGACGCGTCAATCAGCGGTATGTCCGCCACTACAGGGCACCCAGGCTGACCCAACACCCCAACACCCCAACAACAACAGGGACCTGGGGGCAGTGATAGTGGGCACACCATCCAGGTGACAGAGGCCCGGGGAAACAGGGCAACTGGGAGGGCTGCTGTGCGACAGGGGGGGGAGGACAGGCCCAGGGAACCGACTCTCCAAGAGGCCCTCACCACCATCATGGGAGCATACCATCACTCCCAGGAGACGATGGCGACGGTACTGGCCAGGTTCACCGAGATCCAGGCACAGCAGGAGGAACGGTACATGGGGTTCAGCAATGAACTCAGGACCATAGTCCAGGCCCTCAACCGGATAGAAACCACATTGCGGGACCATGTGGCACCACAAAGGGCCCCTGTCACTAGCCAGGAACAGCCTACCACCTCCGCCGGCGCTAGTGGTCAGGAGGCCCCCACAGAACGACGGGCCACCAGAACCCCACCTCCTGCTGAAGAACAACCACCCCACAAGAGGAACCTGAGATCTCAAAGGAAGACAGAGTAGGATGCCAAGACCCCCGCCAGCCTAATATCCCCCCGGATGTCATTCCACTGTCCCACAGTGTCACCCTGTCCAACCTTGAACTGCCCCTGCTCCATCCTTCCACAGGCATATGGACAATGCACCTGTGCGACCGAGAACTGGACTCTGCCATGGACATCACTCCACCCCCACCCATCACCGTTTTAATATCATGTACCAATATCTAGCACTACAAATAAATCACTCATTGCACTGAAATCATTCAGGAGTCAGCCTGTATTATTTACAAATGTATAACACATTACTGATCAATAATGTTCTGTTATTTTTGTGATGACAACATACCGATGTCAATAAGCATTAGTCCATGGGCTAACCAAGCAGAAGTCACGCAGTGGGTCACACAGCACTGAAAAGCGAAGGGAAAATCAAACATCAGTTTAAAAGAACTGGGGGGAAATACACAAAGTAAAGATGCAGGGGGCTTTCAGTAAATGTTAAATGGCGTGGGTGATTCTTACCTGTGTGCTACTGAAAATACTGTTGGATAACTCTGTCCCTGTTGTCTGGGTCGTCCTCTTCGTCTTCCTCCTCTTCACTCTCCGCAGGCTCCACAGCTGCTTCAACAACACCATCTGGACCATCCTCCTGTAGGAAAGGCACCTGACGTCGCAATGCCAGATTGTGAAGCATACAGCAGGCCACGATGATCTGGCACACCTTCTTTGGTGAGTACATCAGGGATCCCCCTGTCATATGCAGGCACCTAAACCAGGCCTTCAGGAGGCCAAAGGTTCTTTCTATGATCCTCCTAGTTCGCCCATGGGCCTCATTGTACCGTTCCTCTGCCCTGGTCCGGGGATTCCTCACTGGGGTCAATAGCCAAGGCAGGTTGGGGTAACCAGAGTCACCAATTAGCCACACACGGTGTCTCTGTAGCTGTTCCATCACATAAGGGATGCTGCTATTTCGCATCACATACGCGTCATGCACTGACCCAGGGAACTTGGCATTCACATGGGAGATGTACTGGTCAGCCAAACAGACCACCTGGACGTTCATGGAATGGTAACTTTTCCTGTTTCTGTACACCTGCTCATCGTCTTTTGGGGGTACTAAAGCCACATGGGTCCCATCAATGGCACCAATTATGTTGGGGATATGTCCAAGGGCATAAAAATCACCCTTCACAGTGGCCAAATCCACCTCCTCAGGGAATACAATGTAGCTCCGCATGTGTTTCGTCAGGGCAGACAACACTCTAGACAAGATTTTTGAAAACATAGGCTGAGACATTCCAGATGACATGGCCACTGTTGTCTGGAATGAGCCACTTGCCAAAAAATGGAGGACTGACAGAACCTGCACTAGAGGGGGAATTCCTGTGGGTTGGCGGATGGGGGACATCAGGGCTGGCTCCAGCTGGGCACACAGTTCATGTATAGTGGCTCGGTCAAGTCGGTATCGTAGTATGATATGGCGTTCTTCCATTGTCGACAGGTCCACCAGCGGTCGGTACACGCGAGGATTCATCCTTCTCCTCGCAAGTCCCAGCGGACGGTGCCTAGGAAGGACAACATGGAGCACAGAGTCAAGCAAATCACAGGTACGTTCACCACAGCATGCATAGCACACGATTATCTATGTATTGAAAGGCGTGTATGTGTGGCAATGCAAGGCCTAGGCTTGTGTGACGCAGTACAAATTATGCCATGTGGGCCCTTGAAATGGCGGCTGCCTGACCTGTGAAGTGGGACAATGGGATGTGAGGTCAATGCGCTGGCGTGGCACACCGTGGCGGTAGGCGGTCGAAGACCGCTATACGAGGCCGCATTGGCTAACATTGAAGCCTATGGGTTTCAGGAGCCAATGACGAGGTGCGCCGGCGGTCGCGGTACGCACCGCCGCGGTACGCACCGCCGCAGGCGTGACCGCCATTTTCTATCTGCTTAATCACTCGAGACCTGATCATCCACAGGAGAGGACCTATACTGCAAGTGCTGCTGTGACCTTGGTCTGGAAGTGACAATGGCTGCTGCGACTGGGGAAAGGGCCCCTGCCTTCACGTCTGAGGAGTTGGAGAAACTTGTGGATGGGGTCCTCCCCCAGTATGCGTTACTCTACGGTCCTCCAGACCAACAGGTAAGTACACTGGGTGCACATTGAATGGGCTATGCCTGTGTGGAGTGGGGTGGATGTAAGTTGGTGGGGTGGGGGGCGAATGAGGAGTGCAACGCACGACAGATGAGAGCATGTGCCATATGGCAAGGTTGGGGAGGGGGGGCCAATCGCATCTAACATGCAGAAAATTTATGAATTTTTCCTTCCCACCCTGTACATGTCAAATAGGTCAGCGCCCATCAGAAAGTGGACATTTGGCATGCCATCGCCAAGGAAGTCCGGGCCCTGGGGGTCCACGTCAGACGGGGCACCCACTGCTGCAAGAGGTGGGAGGACATCCGCCGCGGGACCAGGAAGACCGCCGAGTCACTGCTGGGGATGGCCTCCCAACCTAGGAGGGGTGCCAGTCGTACCCTGACCCCCCTGATGTCCCGGATCCTGGCGGTGGCCTACCCTGATTTGGATGGGCGCTTGAGGACATCACAGCAGACACAAGGGGGTGAGTATCAGCACATTCTGCTATCTCTCTGCGCAGTGGAGGCGTCTGGGTGGGGAGGAGGGTTGTGGGTGACATTAGGCCAGGGTGCTTTCTGTAGTGTAGTCCTCTCCTTTAGGCATGGCCCTGTGCTCCCGGCCCCCAACTCTGTAGGGTGACAAGTACAGCTATCGATGGTCCAGCATCACACATGTGCGCGTTTGTCGTCTCTAGACCTGTTGTCCTAGTCAGAAGTACTGAGTAGTGTACCCCGAATGCGCGGCTTAGTGCATGAGGCTCCTGTGTCTGTCCTCTCCGCCAATGGTGTTGACATTGCATGCACTCAACCTGGTCTTCGTTTTTCTCCCCCCACCCTTCTTCTTCATCTTCTTGTGCATGTGTGCATTAGCATCATCAGGCGGAGGAGAATTGGCATCGGAGCACAAGGGAGCTGCAAGTCACAAGGCCCCGGTGGGACCAGGAACAGACACCGAGGGCACCAGTGATCTGGAGGGCGAGGGGAGCACCACAACGGGGACCGGTGGTGACACCAGCGACAGCGACACGTCCTCGGATGGGAGCTCCCTAGCGGTGGCGGCAACATCCGGGCCCCCCGCCTCTCCAGGTACAGCCGCCACCCAGCGCACCAGCCCCGCCCTCCCAGCAGCCCCTCAGCC
Organism: Pleurodeles waltl; assembly: GCF_031143425.1. Classification (NCBI taxonomy): domain Eukaryota; kingdom Metazoa; phylum Chordata; class Amphibia; order Caudata; family Salamandridae; genus Pleurodeles; species Pleurodeles waltl. Next base: position 1,133,148,388 of record NC_090448.1, read on the forward strand.
TACGCTCCGTGCCCGCTCGCCCAGGAAGGCGGGCGTCTCCTTCGCCCCAGGCACCTCAGCCCCTGCCCCTGTTACCCCTGCTGCCCTCAGTGAGGAGGTCATTGACCTCCTTCAGACCATCATTGTTGGGCAGACTACCCTTTTGAATGCCATCCAGGGGGTAGAAAGGGAGGTGCATCGGAGCAATGCCTACCTGGAGGGCATTCATTCGGGTCAGGCTGCCCATCAACGATCGTTCAATGCTCTGGCCTCAGCACTGACGGCAGCCATTGTCCCTGTTTCCAGCCTCCCTCTTCTGACTGCCTCCACCCTGACTCTGTCTCCTGTTCCTCAGCCTATCCCATCCACACCATCAGACCAGCCTGCACACACCTCAACACCCAAGGGCAGCTCATCCAGACACAAGCACCACAGAACCCACAAGCATTCACGCAAGCAACACCCAGATGCAGACATTCCAACAGTCACTACCACCTCTGTGTCCCCCTCCTCCTCGTCTCCCTCCTCCCTCCCTGTGACGTCTACACTCACACCTGCATGCACACCACCATCAGCCAGTGCTTCCATCACCAGCACACCCTCCAGTACAGTCCGCACACGTGCAGTCACCACCCCCACTACCATTTACACGTCCCCTGTGTCCTCTCCCACTGTGTCTGTCACCCCCTCTTCCAAGACACACAAACGCAGGCAGACACCCACCCAACAGCCATCCACCTCACGACAGCGTCCAGCACAAGCACCTGCACCCAAAGACAGCACACCTGACTCTCCTACAACCACATCCTCTTCCTCCACTCCCATCACCACTTCTCCTACCTTTTACCTTGGTCCTAAGAAAGTTTTCCTCGCTAATCTTGACCTCTTTCCCTCCACTGACCCACCCCCTCCATCTGCAAAGAGTCCCAAGAGCACCTCAGCCACCACCAGCCCAGCTTCGAGTGTCACTGTGGTGCATGGGTTCTGGAGTCCATCCTTTGCCAGCAGTGACACTTCAATCAGCAGCAAGGGGACAGCCAGCCCCCCACCAGGCAAGAGGACCAGGAAACTAGAGGGCCGCCATGAGAGGACTGACACGGCTGCCCCCAAGGAGCAAAGTTCACCCACTTCACCAGCCACAACATCTAGGGGAGGCAAGGGCCCGAGAGCCCCATCTAAGGAGCGAAAGGGCAGCAGGGCGGAGAAGTCAGCCAGCAGGAGCGCGGAGCAGGAGGGCCCCCCCACCCCCATCCCGGGTGTTAGGGAGAACACCAAAGGGCCCAGGACTCCGTCACCGAAGGGTCCAGCAACAGCACGGTCGGAGGGCGACTGAGCAGGGAGTCCAAGCCAGGTCTGGCTCCCTTGACTTACTGGACGAGCACCGCTGAAGAGGGCCCGCCGTGCAGAAGAGCACCGCTGAAGAGGGCCCCGCCGTGCAGAAGAGCACCGCTGAAGAGGGCCCCGCCGTGCAGAAGAGCACCGCTGAACAGGGCCCCGCCGTGCAGAAGAGCACCGCTGAACAGGGCCCCGCCGTGCAGAAGAGCACCGCTGAAGAGGGCCCCGCCGTGCAGAAGAGCACCGCTGAAGAGGGCCCCGCCGTGCAGAAGAGCACCGCTGAACAGGGCCCCGCCGTGCAGAAGAGCACCGCTGAACAGGGCCCCGCCGTGCAGAAGAGCACCGCTGAAGAGGGCCCCGCCGTGCAGAAGAGCACCGCTGAACAGGGCCCCGCCGTGCAGAGGAGCACCGCTCCGATGGGCCCCGCCGTCTCAAGCACCGCTCCGCTGGGCCCCGCCGTCTCAAGCACCACTCCGCTGGGCCCTTCCTGTCAAGCACCGCTCCGCTGGGCCCTTCCTGTCAAGCACTGCTCCGCTGGGCCCTTCCTGTCAAGCACCGCTCTGCTGGGCCCTTCCTGTCAAGCACCGCTCCGCTGGGCCCCGCTGTCTCAAGCACCGCTCCGCTGGGCCCCGCCGTCTCAAGCACCGCTCCGCTGGGCCCTTCCTGTCAAGCACCGCTCTGCTGGGCCCCGCCGTCTCAAGCACCGCTCTGCTGGGCCCCGCCGTCTCAAGCACCGCTCTGCTGGGGCCCGCCGTCTCAAGCACCGCTCCGCTGGGCCCTTCCTGTCAAGCACCGCTCCGCTGGGCCCTTCCTGTCAAGCACCGCTCCGCTGGGCCCTTCCTGTCAAGCACCGCTCCGCTGGGCCGCGCCGTCTCAAGCACCGCTCCGCTGGGCCCGCCGTCTCAAGCACCGCTCCGCTGGGCCCTTCCTGTCAAGCACCTCTCCGCTGGGCCCTTCCTGTCAAGCACCGCTCCGCTGGGCCCTTCCTGCCAAGCACCGCTCCGCTGGGCCCCGCCGTCTCAAGCACCGCTCTGCTGGGGCCCGCCGTCTCAAGCACCGCTCTGCTGGACCCTTCCTGTCAAGCACCGCTCCGCTGGGCCCTTCCTGTCAAGCACCGCTCCGCTGGGCCCCGCCGTCTCAAGCACCGCTCCGCTGGGCCCCGCCGTCTGAAGCACCGCTCCGCTGGGCCCTTCCTGTCAAGCACCGCTCCGCTGGGCCCCGCCGTCTCAAGCACCGCTCCGCTGGGCCCCGCCGTCTCAAGCACCGCTCCGCTGGGCCCTTCCTGTCAAGCACCGCTCCGCTGGGCCCTTCCTGTCAAGCACCGCTCCGCTGGGCCCTTCCTGTCAAGCACCGCTCCGCTGTGCCCCGCCGTCTCAAGCACCGCTCCGCTGGGCCCTTCCTGTCAAGCACCGCTCCGCTGGGCCCCGCCGTCTCAAGCACTGCTCCGCTGGGCCCTTCCTGTCAAGCACCGCTCCGCTGGGCCCCGCCGTCTCAAGCAACGCTCCGCTGGACCATTCCTGTCAAGAACCGCTCCGCTGGGCCCCGCCGTCTCAAGCACCGCTCCGCTGGGCCCTTCCTGTCAAGCACCGCTCCGCTGGGCCCCGCCGTCTCAAGCACCGCTCCGCTGGGGCCCGCCGTCTCAAGCACCACTCCGCTGGGCCCTTCCTGTCAAGCACCGCTCCGCTGGGCCCTTCCTGTCAAGCACCGCTCCGCTGGGCCCCGCCGTCTGAAGCACCGCTCCGCTGGGCCCCGCCGACTCAAGCACCGCTCCGCTGGGCCCTTCCTGTCAAGCACCGCTCCGCTGGGCCCCGCCGTCTCAAGCACCGCTCCGCTGGGGCCCGCCGTCTCAAGCACCGCTCCGCTGGGCCCCGCCGTCTCAAGCACCGCTCCGCTGGGCCCTTCCTGTCAAGCACCGCTCCACTGGGCCCTTCCTGTCAAGCACCGCTCCGCTGGGCCCCGCCGTCTCAAGCACCGCTCCGCTGGGGCCCGCCGTCTCAAGCACCGCTCCGCTGGGGCCCGCCGTCTCAAGCACCGCTCCGCTGGGCCCCGCCGTCTCAAGCACCGCTCCGCTGGGCCCTTCCTGTCAAGCACCGCTCCGCTGGGCCCTTCCTGTCAAGCACCGCTCCGCTGGGCCCTTCCTGTCAAGCACCGCTCTGCTGGGCCCCGCCGTCTCAAGCACCGCTCCACTGGGCCCTTCCTGTCAAGCACCGCTCCGCTGGGCCCTTCCTGTCAAGCTCCGCTGGGCCCTTCCTGTCAAGCACCACTCCGCTGGGCCCCGCCGTCTCAAGCACCGCTCCGCTGGGCCCTTCCTGCATGCACTGTTAACGGTTCACTGTGCCCACCATGCCTCCTCCTTGACCAGTGGAGACTGTAATCCACCTGATGGACTGTGGCTTTGCACTCCCCAGGATGGAACAGTGGGCAACCCACCAACTGTAGAGACTTGAGAAACTGTGGCTTTGCACTCCCCAGGATGGAACAGTGGGCAACCCACCAACTGTAGAGACTTGAGAGACTGTGGCTTTGCACTCCCCAGGATGGCACAGTAGGCATGGTGGCCCCTTCGTGGATCTGGCGTCGTGGACTCATGTGGCTGTGGTGCCCCCCCCTTCCCTTCCCCCTGAGGTGCCTGTAGTTTTTTCATCAGATGCCCCTGCAGTGTTCTCTCCAGAGGACTCAGGTCTCCTGTGTGGGCTTTGCCCTTGTGTTGTTACACTTTGGCCCACGGACACTTCGATTTTCTTTTGATGTGCAGGACTAATTGCCTCGGTTATCCATTGCACTGTGTATGGATTTATTTTGATATTGATTATTTGGCTAGTTGACCATTACTTTTCAGAGCCTATTTTGTACATAAATTTTTATTCACAATTTAATTATGTCTTTGCATTTTTCTGGGGGGTTTGGGTGGTGTCACTGTGAGTTGTTGCTCTGCATTGGTGTGTACATAGTTTGGGGGGGTGGGGGTCACATATGTGTGTGCCGTAAGCTTTCCTCCTCCCCCTCCCGTGTGTCGTAGGTGCAGTACTCACCGTTGTCGTCTGCGCTGGCGTTCGTACTCGTGGTAGATGAGCGGGTAGACGAGAGCAGGTAGGATGTTTAATTCGGGTTCCATGCTGTCCTCCTTCCTCGTGGAGTGCGTAGAGGTGAGCGTTTTCCCGTTCGTAGTCTGTTTCCGCCGTGTTTTTATCGGCTGTGCTCCCGCCCCGGAAAAGGTGGCGGATTGGCCGGTCATAATAGTGTGGGCGGTACATTGTCTGCCGCCTGTCTGTTGGCGGTGACCGCCGCGCTGTTTGTTTGTACCGCCGTGGCGGTCGGAGTGTTAATGTGGCGGGCTGTGTTGGCGGTTTCCGCCAGGGTCAGAATTCCATTTTTTGGACCGCCGGCCTGTTGGCGGGTTGGCCGCCGCTTTATCACCGACCGCCAGGGTTAGAATCACCCCCAAAGTACCTCAAATCCTGGTTGTGGAACGTTACTTGGATCCATGTTGAAGATCCGTTGTACAGCTGAGGCGATGTGTCAGTTCCAAGATGTGGGAAGGCTGCAGTGTAAGGTCCTACTGCGCTGACACCAAGAATCCCGTCAATGGGGTTTGTGATGCGAAGAGTGGTGTTGGGAATGCTTTGTGAAGTCGAGGTGATGCGTCATTCCAAAGAGTGTTGAAGCTGTGACTGCTGTTGATGAGAGATGTGGGGAACTGCTCCAGGGCAGCGTTACATATTGGTGGCTCCAAAGGCGATGCTTCGAACCCAAGATGAGGGATACAGCAGTGATGCAAGTCTTTTACGATGGACCCAAACCACACAACAGCTGCAAGGCATTGGTTCTGCTCGAGGATGCACTGCTCAGCCAAGGAGGTGCATTGGTTCCGCTCAGGGATGTGTACCTCAACAGAGAGGATGTGTTGGTTCTGCTGGCAGGAATAGTAGGCCACTTGCAAGGTTCCTAGACTGGGGTGGCACCACTTGGCAGGGTAGACTCACAGATGGCAGAGTCCAGGTGCAGAAGCAGGATGGTTGGAAGTCTTTTATGTCCCTGAGACATCAGATCATGAGGGCAGTCAACTAGCCCTTGGAGTCACTCTGGGTTCTCAGTTCAATAGATGCAGGTCCAGTCTTTCTCACTCCGAGGCAACAGGGCAGCAGGCAATAGGTCAGCACAGCAAAACAGGAGTCCAGCAGAGTGACAGTCCTTCAGCAGCACAGCAGTCCTTCTTCCTGGCAGAGCATACACAGGTCCAGAAGTCTACTGAAGTGGTGTATCTGAGATCCACTTCTATACCCAGCAATGCCTTTAATGTGGGGGAGACGTCAAAGACATGCCTTTGAAGTGCACAGATGTCCTGCTCTCCCTGCTCTGGCTCCAGACTAACTACAGGGGGTATGTAGCCTTTTGGTTGGGGGCAGGACACAGTCTATTCGGTTATAAGTGAAGTTGTGTCCAGGTCCTTCCTCCCATCCTATACTGGATGGTCCATCAAGTCACACCTGAGCTCTGCATGTTTGCGGCTATCTAGGAGGAATGCACAATGCCAAAACCATCAACTACACCTGCTCATGTGACCATGGAGAGGCTGCATTCACCAAATGGCTTAGGCAAGAAAATGCCAACTTTCCAAAAGTGGCATTTTCAGAATTGCCTTTTAAAACCCGACTTCACCATATGTTAGGATTTCAAATTGTGATTCCAGAGACACCAAACTTGGAGGGGTCATCTCTTCCCATTTGGAAATTATGCAATCCCAATGTTAACCCATGGGAGAGATAGGTCTTGCAGTGATGAAAAACAAATATAAGAGTTTTCCACTACCAGGACATGTAAAACGTAAACATATATGTCCTACTTTTTAAATGCATTACAACCGGCCCTCTTGGCGATCCAGGGCGTCCCGCAAGGGTGACATATGTATTAAAAAGGATGTTGAAAGTGGCACTGAGTGATGGTGGTGACGGCATGCAAAGACTAAAGCTGGGAGTAAGAGGAAAATTAAAGGCATCATTAGTGGTCAACGCTAGGACTAGATTAGGAATTTGGAGATTAGAGAATGCCTGTTGTGTAAGTGGGATGCAAATATGAGAATGGAGGTGTGAATGACAGATGGAGATTGGATGGTGTAAGAAATCAACTTTAACAGCATGGTCACCCCAGATTTTTTGCTGCAAACTATGGGCCTCATTACAACCCGTTGAAGTGGCGATCGTACCGCCGACAGGTTGGCGGTACAAATCGCCATATTTTGACAGCAGCGCTACCGCGGGACTAGCGGTTTACCGCCATGGTTGCCCCGGTGGTCAGAATCCGTCAGGGTATCACTACTTGCAGCGCTTCCCTGGGGATTTTGACTCCCCTTCCCGCCAGCCTGTCCATGGCGGTAGACACTGCCATGGAAAGGTTGGCAGTAAGGGGAGTCACAAGGCCCCTGGGGGCCCTGCACTGCCCATGCAATTGGCATGGGCAGTGCAGGGGCCCCCAGGCACTGCCTGGTCGCGATTTTCCCTGTCTGCCTGGCAGACAGTGAAAAGCATGACGGGTGCTGCTGCACCCGCTGCACCGCCACATTGCCGCCGGCTCCATTAGGAGCTGGCTGCAATGTTACGGCCGACATCCCCGCTGGGCCGGCGGGGATGTCCAAATGCGGCCGGCAGGTTTCCAGCCACATGGGCGGCTGACTGGCAGTTCAGCCTTGACGGTTGACCTCGTCCGACCACCAAGATTGTAATGGGGCCTATATGTTTGCTGACTTTAGACTTTGACTCTTCTAACCAGTAGTACAATGCCTGTGCTCCCTCTTTAGACATAGTTGCATTGGCATAGTCCTAATTGGTATATTTGACCTATGTAAAAGTCCTTAAAATATGGTACAAGGTGTGACCAGGGCCTAGAATTTAAATGCCACTATTGGACTGCAGCACCTATTGTGCCATCCAACACAGTTATAGTGCAAACATGGCTTCTGGACTATCCTGTATACCCTGACTGCGGCAGTGTAAAAACTGCAACTCGACCTGTCAAAAAAAACTCTTTTGACAGATAAAACCTACCTTTTAAATATTAATAAGCTCTATGCAGGGCTTGTCACCCACAACTCAGAGTGCATGTTATTTCCTCACATTGACTAGCACGGAAAGCTATTTTTCACTGTGGCAAACCTATTTGTCTTATGTAGAAAATCAGAGTACAGATGAAACATGCTGATACTGTACCTCGGGAATAGGACTAGCTAGGAAACAATTAAACTGTTAAACTGTTAGTTATTAAACTGTGAAGTAGGAGTTTTAACAAATATTAATAAAAGATAACTTCTAGAAAGTTGCCTTTTCCCTGCCTGATGTTCCTGAAGACTAATTGTGAACTTGCTATTCCTACTTCTGCCAGTGTGTAATTAAATTCTGAATAGGTGTGAAAAGGGTGAAAAATGCCTTCCAACAGCAAACAATAGTCTGACCTAAATTGGCAGAGGTAACTCTTATAAACTTCCCAGAATATGTGGGGTGGAAGCTGTAAGAATCTTTTTTTATATTATAGTGTCAAATCCTGCTTGAACATCAAACTCTGCTTGATAGGCCTACTGGGTTCTTACCCTTGAAAAGAAGGGAGACATTATGCCAAAACAGTTCTTGTGTTTCCTCTGTCTGGTTGCTGGAATGTACTCTTTTGTTCTACCAGATGCCACCCTCTACATTTTTTGGAAGGATACAGTGATAGCTCCAAGCTAAATGTTAGTGTTAGATGTAGGTGGGCACTAGGATTACAATAGTACACTCACCCCAGCCCTTAGAGCCCACATTTAGGGTGTCTGAAGTATTTCACCATCTTGAAGATACCCAAAGTAGGTGGGTTGGCCCAGGGAACTTTTAACCTGATAGAGAGGACATGTCCTGGAGTCACGACTACCCACTAGTTCATGCGAGGCATAAATGTGGCACCTCCAGGTTCCCACCGTCAGAATAATCCCGGACATGAGGAAGACTGGACCTGCTATCTATCACCTGAGAATGGCGCGAAGTCTTAGTCCAACTCCATTTTTAAGAATGCCCTGACTCCGTGTTAAGTACTGTAATTTGCCATCTTTCCTGATTCATGCAGAATCATTCTCATGTCTGCCATTGACGCTGCTGTTGTCTGACCTTGTCTTTCTAGGAATTGTGAAAGTTTCAAGCCACTCAGCTATGAACATCTGATGCAACATCAGGCTGGGACAAATGTCTAATTATCACCATGTCAAGGTCAAATGAGAACATAGACAGACACATAGCCAAAATATTGCAGTCTGAATTGATGTCCTTTCAACTTATATGTTCATAAGGACACTTCTTGGATAGACTCCTTGATGTACATAATCAATCAATCAGAGTTTACAAAGTGCAGCTACTCACATGTTAGGGTCTCAAAGCGCTGGGGAAGGGGGGTGTAGGGTGTCCCGGAGGTGGATTGAAAAAGCTATGTCTTCAGTTCCTTTGTGAAGCTGGGGAGGGAGGTGGTTTGTCTGATGTGGATGGGTAGGGCGATCCTGGTGGTGGCGTTGAGGTAGGAGAAGGTGCGTCCTCCTGTTCTGGTTTTCCTGATGTAGGGTACTTCTGCGAGAGAGAGCTGGGCTGAGTGTAGGTTACTGTGGGGTACGTGGAAGTTGAGTCGCTGGTTAAGGTAGGCAGGTCTGGTGTTGTGTAGGGCTTTGTGTGCGCAGGTGAGGGTTTTGAAAGTGATTCTTTTCTCAATGGGGAGCCAGTACAGTGTGCGTAGGTGTTGTGAGATGTGGCAGTGTCGGGGGTAGGTCGAGGATCAATCTGGCGGCGGCGTTCTGGATGTTTTGCAATTTGCGGGTGAGTTTTTTGTTGATTCTGGTGTGGAGTACGTTGCCGTAGTCCAGTCTGCTGGTGATGAGGGCGTGTGTGACGGTCTTTCTATGCTCGAGGGGGATCGATCCATTTGAAGATCTCGTGTAGGAGGCAGAGGGGATCGGAAGCAGGTAGATGTGACTTAGTTGATCTGATGGTTCATGCTGAGGTCAGGGTCCAGGATGATTCAGAGGTTGCGGCCTTCGCTGCTGAGGGTGGGTGGGTTTCCGAGGGTGGATGGCCACCAGGAGTCGCTCCATGCGTTGGGTTGAGGGCCCAGGATGAGTACCCCGGTCTTGTGTGTGTTGAGTTGAAGGCAGCTATCTCTCATTCAGTTGGCAACTGCTTTCATGCCCTCGTGGAAGTTCGGTCTGGCCTGTCTGGTTCGTTGGAGAGGGAGAGTACGAGTTGGGTGTCGTTGGCATAGGAGATGATGTTTATTCTGTAGCTTCAGACGATGGTGGCTGATCTTTGTCAGGTATTGCTAAACTTATGTAATAGATTCCAATCTCTGATAAGATTTAGTATATAAGGTCTGCCACTTGATCACTTGTCAAGAGAGGTCCTTTGACAAGATTACCGCACACAATTCTGGCAGCGATGGTCTCATCTACTGCCAGTGCACTTCGAAGATGCTACATCTCACCTGATAGTGAGAAAGCCGAGTCCCAGAGAAGGCCACTACTGCAATGTGTTTGCCCTTTGCAGAGAGCACTGCCTTCAAGCTTCCACTGATAACAACAGCTGTTGCTGTCAGCAAGGTATGCAGTGTCTCACTTCTCCCTAATAAACTTGACACTGCAAGTTGTTCTACTGTCCATGCTCTCTTAGTGTAGCACATAAAAGTAGGTCTTTGGGGCATTAGGTTTCAGATTATATTTTATTCATGTTAGAAATGTTTGTTTCATTCTTGTTGTTCACAACATGCCTTCTTGCTGTTTATATGATATCCTGTGTAACTATTTTAGATGTGGTGAGAACCAGGTTCACCCTGTTGTAATAAATGATTTTAAATAGAAGTGTTAATTCTTCCTAGTGCAGTGTGTGTGATATTGTGAATAAGAAATAGATTTATTTCTGTTTCCATTGTTCCACGGATCCCATTGCAGGGATTGTTTGTAAACCAGACACAATAATTCTACTTCAGCAATGTACTGGTTGGGGTTCTGTAGGGCTTCAATAACCTGTCTTTCACATTTCGCCCTAGTGTGTTGAACTGAGTTCACCTGTGTCACCAGTGGGTGGGAAAGCAAACCTTTTAGAACTATGCCAAAGTCGTAATTTATGAAACAGCAGAAGCTCTGGAAAACTGGGCCTGCTCCCTCTTGTACCCAAGACAACGACAAGGACTCCAAGGTTGATAAGGCTCCTGTGCAAGCTACAGAGATACAACAAGCTTCAAGAGGCCTCTCCTGCAACTGCTCAGATGACCAATGGTAACTAGACCTGGACCCTACTGTTCACCTCTGCCAGACACCCCATAAGCCTCTAAGTGCCTCCACTGGGGTCCTTGGGATCTTTGGTGGAGTTTGGACCTAAAGACTGCAATTAGAAGGTAAAATCTTTAATCAGGAAGAACTTAGTTGGCGTATCCGACCCACGCTTCATCGCAGTCGGTGACAAAGTGCGCCTACGTCCCGGGTTACAGCGACCATTGACTATCATTGTTCTTAGTCTATATGCTTCTCGGTGCTATTCCTACTTTAAAAAAAAAAAAAATCATATCTCCTGTTTCCCTTACTGGAATTTTGCCATTTTTGTGTCATTTCATTTATTACACTTTACGTTATCGCACTAATTTGAATTGGGATTTTAATTGTTTTTCAATTTGACTACATTAATCTTTTGGTGCTTCAAAAATACATTACATAGTCCCCTTAATTAAGCCTGTCTGCCCTGTGCCATAACTACCAGCAGGTTGAGCTCAGATTAATTTAATGACTTTGAGAATTCACACTTACAAGGGTTATGATTATTCCTTGATGTGGGTAGCCACCCTTCTTATCCCCCAGTCACCCATCTAATCAAATTTCATACTCAGGGCAACTGAGAGATAGCAGTGAATATAGATAGGGACAGTGATAAGAGAATGAGAGGTTTCAAACTGAAGGTTTAGAGCTGAAGCTATTATGCATCCTGTTTCTGACATCCCCTACACAAGCCTGTGGATTGGTGAGTAAACGTCCTGAGCCATCTAGATCTACCAGCAACTGATGATCCAGTTCACAAAGATGACAAAGACCTGAAGTCTCTGTTTATCATTGTGAATTGAGCCCTGCCCATTTTTGATGTAACTTTGAAATTGCAAATTTATGCTGTAAAATGCTGGTTGAATGAATACATTTGGAAGGGTTACTATTTTCTGAGGAAAGAATGTTGTTCTCCTTTGATTTTGCTATTTTCAATTTGATTAAATTAGAGTATTAGGGCATTGCTCCTTATCAAGTCAAATGGTCTGCTTAATAGGCCTTCCTTCCTGCAAAGAGTACATACAGGTTGGTTGTCTGACTATGTGATGTCAGGTGTGTGTTGAACTGCCTCCTATGAGGATAGGGCAAGGTGTATGGGTTCTGAGGCACATGTTGAGTGTGATTTACTTTGAGGTATGACTTCTGCCTTTAAACCATGCCAGGCCCTAACTGGCCAAAATAGAAGGAACCATTGTCGTTGACTGCTTTTGACCAATGATGTCAAGGCGAGAGATGCTTAGGGAAGGTGGGAAAGGGAGAAAGTGTTCTGATTGCTCAATGGAGGCTGAGTTCCCACAGTGATTGCTGATTGGTCCTATTTCACTATATGGGAAAGTGCAAAAGGAGGGCACAAGCTGGTTTTGCAGGTAAAGCCAAGAAGCATTCTTAGTCCGGCTTATTTTGGTTCTTGAGTACTTGTTCTCTTTATTTGCCAATGATTTGTTCTTATTGCTTGATGTGGATAGGGAGGAAAGGAAAGAATGTAGCTGAATGACTGTGATGATGACTGTCTTAAGATGGCAGCTACTGCCCTCAGAATCTTTATATGTGTACCTTGGAATCCCTACATTTCACTACTGATTGGTCTCTCAAACACTTTTAAATAGATGCTCCAGCGCCCACCCCGATATAGAGAATAGTTTTCACTAGTCACATAAATATAATAAAACAGGATAGGTGTAATTTGGGAAAGAATGTTAATTTGAAAAAATAACATATTGTTAAAACATGGCACTCCTCTCACCTCTCCAGTCTTGTCACGTTTTAAGTTTACAGAAAAGACTGGGATGTTTATATACTAACTCTTTATAGCTCTGTTGTGCCTCCTCATCAGATGTGGTCCTCTACTATTGCTTTGTTCCATGTTGTGCATAATGTGGCAATCTGGTAGCATGCGTGGCAGTGACAGCTGTCTCAAATCCAAAATGAATCACCTTAGGGTTCTCCTGGTGTTGGCAGACACAAATGAAGTTTAGGGATGGCTATGACTACACAATCTAGTGAATGGAGTAGCCAGCTTTCATACAGTGGTCTCCTGAGTCCTTGGACTTCCAGGCAACACAACATGTAAACAGGTAGTACCAGTAGCACATGAACATCACCACAACAGGTAAACCCTTGCTCTTGGAAAAGTACAGTGAAGAACTAGAAATGAGAAAAGCAGGAACCTGTGTAATTAGGGGTGAAGGTAATGATGGTGACAGTGTAGTTTTCATTTATTTTTGTATGGATTTCATATGCATCTACAAATCCCTCACAAAATACCTCTTCGAAGACTCCTTTCTTCTTAAGGATAGCATTGATATAAGTGTTTGTAAAACTAGAGACATGCACACAGAGGCCCAGATTTCCCAAGGGCTTTTTGTTGCCCTTGCGTCACGCAAGGCAACGCAAACCCTTACGCCACGTTAACTGAGATAGGCAAAGCCTTCTTGCATGACTCTGCATGGCTTAATAAATCTAGAGTAATACAAGGGGAAGGTGTTCCATGGGTGAAATGTGGGTATTCACACCCACCCGCCAATGAATGTTGGTGCATTCCCAGATTTACTCAGAATAGTAAACCTGGGAATGCTTCAAACTGCCACGCCATCCTAAAATAGGTGTACCAAGGAGAAATATGTTAATTTCTCCTCGATATTTCCTCCTTCAACATGTGCCACATTCTGCAGCACATGCAGAAAGAGGAAAACGCCTCTGACGACTGTTTTTGCACATGAAGGTGCCCCTTCCGGCACAAAAAGAATTCTGCCTGTAATTCAGGCACCCTTGCACTATGGCACAAGTGTACAGTGTCAGCAAAGAGAGAGATAACAGGAATGTGCTGTATCTTAGTAAATATGGTGCTTTCCTGCTTTATTTGACTCTGTGCAGCAAGTTGTCTCTCTGCGTTGCGTCAAATTTCAGTAAATCTGCCTCTTGGTACTCAATCAATCAAACATTTGTAAAGCACGTTACTCACCTGCTAGGGTCTCAAGGCGCTGAAAAAGGGGGGTGGGAGGTGGGAAGGATCTGTTACTGCTCAAATAGCCAGGTCTTGAGGCATTTCCTGAAGATCAGGAGGTCTTGGGTCTGTCGTAGGTGGACGGGGAGGGTGTTCCAGGTCTTGGCGGCAAGGTGGGAAAAGGATCTGCCTCCGGCTGTAGTTCGATGGATGCGAGGGACGTCGGCAAGGGCAAGCTTGGCGGAGTGCAGCTGGCTGGTGGGAGCATGGAAGGTGAGTCGCTCGTTAAGGTAGGCAGGGCCCGTGTTGTGAAGAGCTTTGTGGGTGTGGATGAGGAGTTTGAAGGTGATCCTCTTGGTGACTGGAAGCCAGTGTAGGTCTCTGAGGTGGGCTGAGATGTGGTTGCGGCTTGGGATGTTGAGGATGAGGCGTGCAGAGGCGTTCTGGATGCATTAAAGTTTCTTCTGGAGCTTGGCTGTGATTCCTGCATAGAGCGTGTTGCCGTAGTCCAGTCTGCTGCTGATGAGGGTGTGGGTGACAGTCCTTCTTGTTTCGATGGGGATCCATCTGAAGATCTTGAGAAGCATGCGGAGGGTGTTGAAGCAGGAAGATGAAACGGTGTTGACTTGATGGGTCATGGTGAGCGATGAGTCCAGGATGAAGCATAGATTGCATGCATGGGTGGAGGGTGGAGGTGCGGTTCCTAGGGTGTCTGGCCACCAGGAGTCTTTCCATGCAGAGCGGTTGGAGCCGAGGGTGAGGATCTCTGTCTTTTCCAAGTTAAGTTTGAGGCGGCTCTTTTCCATCCAGTTTGCGATGGCATGTAGACCGTCGTGGAGGTTGGTTTTGGCGGTGGCGGGGTCTTTGGTGAGTGAGAGGATCAGCTAGGTGTCATCGGTGTAGGAGACGATGTTGAGGTTCTGGGATCAGACAATGTTGGTGAGCGGTGCCATGTAGATGTTAAAAAGAGTTGGGCTGAGTGAAGACCCTTGGGGAACGCCGCAGATGGTCTTGGTGGCTTTGGACAGGAAGGGAGGGAGGCAGACTCTCCGAGTTCTGCCAGAGAGGAAGGATGTGATCCAGTCCAGGGCCTTGTGGCAGATTCCAATATTGTAGAGGTGAGTGCATAGGGTGTGGTGGCAGACAGTGTCAAAGGCAATCGAGAGGTCTAGGAGGATGAGGGCTGCGGTTTCGCCTTTGTCTAGCATGGACCTGATGTCGTCGGTTGCGGTGATGAGGGTGGTCTCGGTGCTGTGGTTCCTACGGAATCCGAATTGGTAAATGTCCAGTGTGTTGTTGTCCTCTAGGAAGCGGGTCAGTTGGGCGTTGACAATTTTTTCGATGACCTTCGCCGGGAAGGGAAGGAGGGAGATGGGTTGGTAATTGTTGAGGTCTTCGAGGGTCAGCTTTGGGTTTCTTTAGCAGGGCGTTGACTTTGGTGTACTTCCAGCTCTCCAGGAGGATGGCGGTCTCGAAGGAGCTGTTGATGATCATGCGTAGTTGGGAGGGGATGATGGGGCTCGCTTTGTTGAAGACATTGTGGGGGCAGGGGTCAGAGGGAGATCCGGAGTGTATGGTGCTCATGGTTTTAGCTGTGTCGTTGATGTGGGTCCAGGAGAGCAGGAGGTTGGTGTGGTTGGGTGCGTTGGGGTTGGTGGTGGTTGTGGGGGGCGAGGAGTTGAAGCTGTCATGGATTTCTGTGATCTTGCGATGGAAGAAGGTGGCAAGGGAGTCGCAGAGGTCTTGCGATGGAGGGGGCCGGTTGAGCATGACCTGGGCTTGGTGAATTATTTGACGATGCTGAAGAGCTTTTTGCTGTCATGGGCATTGCTGTCGATGCGATCTTTGTAGAAGGATCTTTTGGTGGTCCGGATGAGCTGGTGGTGCTTGCGGATGGCTGTCTTGAGGGCTGCGTGGTTGCTCTCTGTTGGTTCGTAGCGCCACTTCGTCTC
Organism: Pleurodeles waltl; assembly: GCF_031143425.1. NCBI lineage: Eukaryota > Metazoa > Chordata > Amphibia > Caudata > Salamandridae > Pleurodeles > Pleurodeles waltl. The sequence goes on from NC_090448.1 coordinate 1,133,163,902, forward strand.
GATTTTCCGGCACTCCCCTTTGGAGGTCTGAAGGTCGGCAGTGAACCAGATGGCCTTGGTGCTGGTGTGGTTGTTGGAGGATTTCCTGAACGGGGAGAGGGTGTTGGTGCAGTCGTCTAACTAGTGTCTGAGGTTGAAGGTCGCTGTGTTGGGGTTAGAGGTGCTCGGTGGCGGGGTCCGGCCGAGGATGGAGATCAGTTAGTCTTCCAAGATCCTGCTCCAGCTGCAGCTGGGGATCTGTTGTGGGTGGTGGTGAGTGGCAGGTTTCTGGAAGGACAAGTGCACGCAGCGATGGTCGGTCCAGTGGAGTTCGGTGGTGTGGCTGAAGGTGACGTGGCTGCTGGTGGAGAAGACGGGGTCGAGTGTGTGGCCCGGGGAGTGGGTGGGCATTGTGATCAGTTGTTTGAGACCGAGGTTGGAGAGGTTATCGATCAGAGCAGTGGAGTTGCTGTCGTTGGTGTTCTCGCGGTGAAAGTTCAAGTTACAGAGAAGAATGTAGTCTGTGGAGGCAAGGGCCTGGGTGCTGATCATGTTGGCGATAAAGTCGCTGAACTGAGGTCGGGGGCCCAGGGGCCTGTAGACAAGAGTTCCTCTGAGGGTGGTGTTGGCGTTGATGTGGATCTTGAAGTGTAGGTGTTCAGCGGCATCGAGGGTGTCATCGGTGTTTGTTGAGATTTTGATTGTGTTCTTGTGGACTATAGCGATTCCTCCTCCCAGCCTGTTGGTGTGGTCTCTGCGGGTGATCTTATAGCCTTAGGGGATGGCTATTGCGATGTCAGGTTCCGAGGAGGGAGTCAACCAGGTTTCGGTGAGGAAGGCGACGTCTGGGGTAAATGAGGTGAGTAGGTCCCAGAGTTCGATGGTGTGCTTGTGGAAGGAGCGGGTGTTGAGGAGGATGCAGCTGAGGTGGTTGTGCGCGGTTCTGGCATGGTGCTTGGCGGCTTGGGGGCAGGTGAAGCTGCAGGTCCGACGGGAGAAGGGCCCATGGATGTGACTCGGGGTGGCTTGGAAGCAGACGGTGGAGCGGCCTGGGTTGAGGCCGTGGAGTTCGTTGGCATTGTAGTGGCGTCTGGCGGCGTGGGGAGCGCGCGGGCCAGGGGTCTGGCACTGGCCACGGTCCAGGCGTGGGGGGGCGCAGACGGGCTTGCCTCTGGCGCGCCACCGGCATAGCCGCGCGGTGGCCCCCATTAAGAAGGGGATGTGGGAGGGAGGAGCAGCTGGGAGGCAGGAGCGGAGGGCAAATGGGAGCACGAGGGGGGCGGTGCCACAGAGAATGCAGCGGCGGGAAAGGAGAGCATGGCAGAAGCCGAAAAGCAAGCGAGGAAGGAGAAACAGAGGAAAAATGCAATAAAACACGGGTAAAAAGGCACAAAAAGGCTAAAGGGCACAAATACAAAAACACAAAATACAATAAGAGGTCAGACGCACAATACTTTCAGCAACCACTAGACACCAGAGATGAGGCGTAGGCGGGTGCCTGCGGGTGGTGGAGGGCCTCGAACTTGCAGCAGCAGTGAGGGTAGGGTAGGGGGGCACAGAGACAGTCAGGAGGAGCTGTGCGGCGTGAGGAATGAAACCGGACTTAAAATCAGGTCAGGTACTCAAACCAGCCTTTTGTAAATTAAATGTTGCTATGCTTTTCTGTCACCATCAGCATATGTCACTAAAAATCCTCGTGATATCTTGGGTGTGGCTTGAAGGAGTGAAGTGTTTGAATACAACAGATAGCAAAGTAAATGCATATTGGGGACCTCTTCATTGTACCTTTCAGGGGAGCTACCTAAGGTTTTGTTACGGCACTGGTTAGGGCCTGATTGAAAATTGGCAGACAGGGATTCCATCACAAACATGACAGAGTTCCCATTCGCCATATTGCAACTGGCAGACAAGACATAAATCATGTTTGTCTCAGATTATCCCTCCTGCCTAATTCTGAGGGCCTGATTTAGAGTTTGACGGTCGGGTTACTCTGTTACAAATGTGACAGATATCCTGTCTGCCTTATTACCAGTGCATACTAGGAGCTCAATGGCTTTTGACAACTTGTTTTTTTGCATTAAGTGTGGTACATTGAGCTGTGGGTGTATGATTTTGGTGTCAGAGAGCTGAAGTTAGAGATCTTTAGTTATTGCCTGCACAGCTTCTAGACTGGTAGACATTCCTATTTCCCAGAAAATGGAGATAATCTGGCCCACCATTCTCAAAGCCAATAGATACTGTGCGCAATACTATGTCTGGCACAAGTAAATAAACCACGCAAATGGGCAATTCACAAAAACGTTTGGAAACATTCATGAAGTAGTTGCTCATTATACTGGTGCGTAATATTCTTCCACATGTCGGAATGCTGCACACAAAAAATGTACTACTAAAGAGTAAAGGTTGCTGTGGTGAGGGAAGGTGTCCAAAATGGGAAATATCTCCTCACAATGAGGGGCTGCAAGTGGAAAATCATGGAGGAGGGAGGGTTGTGGAAATTTACCGCTGCACCCATGAAAGTTGAAGTCAGGCTCAGTTTACATAAGTAATTCTCAAGTACTATGCTAGACTAGGCCCAAAGGTACACCCACCCAGCGTTTCAGTAAATCACATAACACAAAGAGGCCATTTCAGTACGCAATGTAGTCACGCAGAAACAAAAGGCAAGCGGGGATAACACTGCCAGGATAATGGAAAAAGTGTAACTAAAGTTAGCGATACAACTCACAATTGCATAATTCAGTAATGGTCGACTTACAACATGCAGCAACAATTACCAATAAATACACATAGAGGATCGTATGAGTATCAATACAAGAAAAAAAAATCTAAATCAGAAATGTCTCAAATATTTCGACATCAGTAAACGCAATTGCCAATCGTGTAAGCGCGTGTTCTTTGACAGCATCTCTAGCACATCTCTGCTGGAGCTTGCCCTCATCGAGCTATCGCCCATAAACCTATCACACACGGGCCAGCACTAGAACTAAGCCAGCCACAGGCACACTGTCCACAATGCTCGCCTCGCAATTTGTTGCACAACTACCTACGAAGGAGAGAGATGATCTACAGGCAGATATACAGATGATGTACTGACAGAGGATGTGTACCTTTGTTATGTTTGGGAATGAGGTAATAGGGGAGGTACTGCTTGCCTTCAATTGTGATCCTGGACATAACTGCAGAATGGAAACAGGAACTAACTTCCCCTATTGCCTGGTCCCACACCACCCCAGCCCATGTCAACGCTCTGTCTGCAATACACTTCCTAGACCTGGGGTTATTCCAGAGAATTACTGGGGCATCCCACAGACAAGGCAATCATGCAAGCCACAAACAAGCGTCACCAGTACGACATCATGCTATAGTTACTATAGAGAAGGTAATAGATGGCACAGCAATTCCCCCGTCTACTAGAAGTCACCAATTGCGCTATGTGGCACTGCAGCCACCCTGCCAGATGACACACTATTATTACACTTAACAGCACTGCTTCTCCATCATGTGCAAGGCGTTTCTGGTGTCAGATGGTGCTTTACATGCCTATGACACATTTACTGGTGAAATACGACAGCTCCATTTTCCATCAGTCAGGAGTTGTAGGTCGATTGATTGCCAGTAATTACGGAGGCCTTGTGACTCCTTGGTGAGTACAGCAAACATAAATCAGACATTAACACTCGCTAAGGGCATGACGTCACAGTGACTGACACATTTAATTATTTATTCATCTGTTTGTTTATTTATGTGAAGTAGCACATTGGTATAGGAGGTGTTGTTTTTATATAGTGATGTCTGCATCAGCACTAGGGGTATCTAAAAATGGTATACATTAGAAATCACCACATCTAGACAACATTGGGAGAATGGTAGAGTGATTGGATCATATCGGTGCACATAGAGGTAATATACAGAAGAACATCTACAGAGCATACCATAGCAAATACAGCAACACCAATTAAATACAAGTGCATACTAGAGGAAAGGACGACCAATTGACAGATTCTGAATTTTACATCTACTGCATAGACACATACTTCCACCAGACGAAACATTCTGAACAATGTTAACTTGCAGCTGTGGTAGTGACCTTCACAGTTACTTATCAAGGATTATAGTGCACAACCTCTCGTTTCCGTCACCTGTTAATGCTTTTTTTTTTATTCTACAAGGTACGTACACATTATTTAGTGTGGGCCGCATGTACATGGAAGTGAACAATACAGAAGTGCAAAATTGGTCATTCTGACCCATCTAGAGGACACACCAACATCCATTTTAATCCTCCTGTTGGTCCGTCTTAGATTGTCCCCAAAATGGTTGTGGAGATGACGAAGAATATCCTTATATTTAGCTAGGAGGATGTGGAGCATGCTGGACAGAGGGTCTTCAAGAGGTTCCTCTAGCGTTATGTAGGCCACATAATAAAAATAAATCTAGGTTGTGTGTTAAATATAAAATCAGCTCACTAATATTAAAACTTTCGCACTTATCCGGCACTGGGAATATGCCTGGTAACCAGAAAAAACGTCATCAGGTGGTGTAGAGCAGTCTAGTTTGCAACCTGAAAGTACTGGACCATCCCCAGTTACTAGGAGGATCTCTGCTTCTGGTCAGGGTCCTAGGTGCTGTAGAGAGGTTCACCCAGCACTGCACCGGCCATTTCTCCTGGCAGTGTAGGGTCTTGGTGAAAGCCTGGCTGTACCACCACTTTGCTCAGCAGAAAGTGTGTGAGCAATAGCACTAGGGTCAGCAGATTTGCTTATAGCACACCAGTGCTAAAGGAAGTAGTGTTAGTTTCCACACATTTTGATCATGACGAGTATTGCCAAACATGTACTCTCCCAACCATGGACAGCCAGGACAGCGCCATGGTTCGGCTGGGGACTGACGTTGTTTTAGTTTGGATCTGCATTGAATTTTGGATGTGGTTTTGGGTTTTGCATTTCGACATTTGGGGGCATATATACTGGAATGGTGGCGCAAGGGCAGCGCAGGGCAGCAAGTTACCCTGCTGTACTGCCCTGCGCCACAGGGAAAGGGCAGCAATGCATCATGTTTATGAATTACAGTGCATTCCTGTCCTTTCCTCCTGCACTGGTGTCATTTAGGTAGCCTAGCGCCAATGCAGGCACTCTTGAACCATAGTGGATCCATGCAGGATTGTTTTTGTGCAGGAAGGGGCATTTTCCTCTTTCAATGTGTGCTGCAGAATGCATCCCACATTGAAAGATGAAAACATGAGGAGAAATAACAATATTTTTCTTCCTTTGGGAGGAGTAAGATTTTTACGCATTCCCAGGTGTACAAGTCCTTGTAAATCTGGGAACGCATCAAAACCCATGGGAGTTACGTAGGAAAAACACACTACAAAGCCCATGGAATGCCTCCCTGGTGTAGAGTAAGGTACAGCAGTGACCAGCAGGCCATGAAAAGCCATGCAATATGGCTTTGTGTGGCCTCATAGATATGGTTCTGCATTCTGCCCCGCTGGAGCGTCAGAAAAAGTGATGCTCTTGGTTTTTGGGTTGGAAGTTTACTCAAGAACACTGTGGACTACTTTTATTTGGACTCTTTAGGACAGATTTATGAAAAGTGGCACATAATGTCATGATCCTGCAAAGTGAAAGGAGGCCAAATGAAAACAATGAGAGCCTCTTTTTAACACCTGCCTTAGGCAGGAATTAAAGATTGCGCAAAAAATGGCACAGTGGAATCTCAAAGATTCCACTGCACCATTTTTCCGACCTCCCTGCATTGGAACGCCCCCCCTTGCATACATTATGCTTGGTGCAGTCTAATGTCGCGCAAGGGTTTACGAAGTGGCGCAATGCATGCATTGCACCACGTTGTAAATATAGTGCAGCATTTTTACAACTTAATGCCACATTAGTGTCAGAAAAATGACACTAATGTGGCGCAAGGTGGCACAAGGCCCTTCTTAAGTCTGGCCCTTTGTTTTATAAACCAAGCATGTGTGAATGAGAAGCTAGTTCTTTGCAATGTTCAATGACATATTCAATTTGGTAAGGGTTGGTGTTTACATCTGCAGTAAACTGTCAACATTTCAGGCTATGCAATACCTGGGATTGAGATTAAGTTTTTCACTGGGTTGTAGCTGGTGGGCCTGGACTGTTCCTGTTTTCCACCAGATGCACCAGAGACATGGCTTAAGCCTGTAGTTGAGGCCACAACTTATCTGACTGGGTCCAAAAGATCTGCAGAGCCTCATTTTTTGACCTAGTGTTCTTCTTCACCTTTTGTACAATTCCCCTGTGTAACTCCAATATGTCCTGATTGCACACAAGGATCCATGAGGATTATAAAGTAACATAGGGGGTTGTTCAGGGTCAAAAGGTAAGTGATGATTGAGCACAAGGACTGCTTGACTTGGAAAATGCCACGTTGCACTGAGTGTCACTTTGCAAAGAAGTCTTCCTCCAGTAGAGTAGCACTTCCAGACGCCAACCTACCATGTGTGCAAAGTCTTTTCACTCTGCCATCTGTTTGGATAGGAGATTGATGGCTGACTTGAGGTGAGCATGACACTGTGAATGCCGGGTGGAAGAGGTACAATGTTCACCTAGGGGAAACATGTATCTGTGATGCCATAGAGAACACTGGGATTGAACATGATAAGAGAAGTGACCCTGGGGATTCATATTGAGCAACTGCAAGATCGGTGGTGTGGATAGGTGAGTCCTGTGTATGTGGGATACACACTTGTGGCCTTGCTTCATTCACCCAGGTCTGTGCACTCTGGAAGCTACCCAAGCAGGAGAGACCTGTGACTTACAGTGACATGGTGGAAGGTGGATCATCCTGCACTGGTCCAACAATCTCCTTGTCTTCTGTGATGTTGGATGTTGAGAGTTTTCCCCTGGTACACAATCTTGAGCTGTGCTAATGGATTTAACATTATCCTTAGCCTTGTCCCCATGGTGCTGAGAAGAGGTCACACCATCTTTTTTGCTGTTTATATAGCTTTATAAAAATATTACAAGTGTAGAGTAAATGAAGACAAATGATCCGAGTATATGTGTGCCACATCAGTTTAACTATCAAGCCTACTTCATGACTTGTCAAGTACATGTTACAAAAGAAGCCTTACTACCACTAGAAGATAAGTTGTTATTGACATGTAACTATTGATTGTGTTTGTTGTTTGTTATCTCTAAGACCTTGATTCAGTTATGTTTCATTTGGAAAATCACAGTGTTACCATTAAACGATCTATTCATAACAAAAACTAAACTCTTAGAGATAGTAATCAAAATTATCCAAAATATCTTGTCATTCTATGTTTGGGAGAGAGTTTTAGCATGATATAAACAATTTTAGTTAAAGGGTGACACATAGTTCAAAATATTGACTAGAAATCAAACAGATACCGAAAGTCTTTCCAGGTGAGTTTAACTTGCTCTGATTAACCTTTGAAGTTGAAACTTTTTTTTCCCAGTTTGGACAAATTTACTATGCGGAGTATTCATGTGTCAAAGCGTGGTTCAATGATGGATTCACAGCCTTTGCACTATTTTGTTCGACACACCCCATAGTCACCACATGTGTTGCTCTTTTCAGGCCTGGCTTGACATAGCAGTTGTGAAAGTCATTACATGATTAACCTAAAAAGGGCTTTAGGAAGCACTACTTGGAGAGGAAATGTGGTTACGCCCACATATTATTAGCCAGGAGTAGATTTTGTGATTGGACCAATCTTGTGTGCTTCTTCAAAAATAAACGTTCTTGCCCTCCACACAGCAGTTATAATTTTTTTTATTTATCCAAATTCCTATTGCAGCATTATACCTGACTTTGAACTTCCAGAGCCCACACATAACATTGTAGTGCCATTAATGTGTCCCAAATAACTAGTTAATTACAGTCTTTGTTTTTACCTTGGCAGCAGCAGAGATGAGAGGAGGGCCGTCATATATTTTAGACTTTAGAGTGCAGTTTATGTGTTTGAGAGCCCAGGGTACACTAAACTACATGGATTCTTAGATCTGGTTGGAAAAAGAAGCTGCCACTTGACCTTAAGTGATCAACAAAAAAGAGTTTTCTGAATCCTACTGAGAGTGGGGTGTAGGCTCCACCCACATGTTAATTCCCCTGAGTACAGGATTTGGCTGCTGAATTTGCTTTCTTCTATTAAAAAGAATGCTTGTATTGCACTCTTTGGCTTGTGGCAAAGTTTATACTCGATACAGCAGGACTGAGTTGGTTATGGTGGCAAGCCGATGATTGTGGCTATAGGCCAGATTTGTTTATTATGAAATGTTATGATCAATGCACTTGGCCTAACATATTTATTGTGAAAAGTATGTGTTAATGTTCATACAAATTTAAATGTGGAATGTACTACTCTGTATTAAAGCCTACAGACAGGTATTTTGCTAAATGGAATCTCACGAATTACCATAGTAGGCAATAGTTTTGGTGTTGGTTACTCATTGTGACAAACCATGGTTGCAGAAGGTTTACTCTTTGAGAATCCTTGTTAGGCCATCTTAGGAGAGATAGTATTTTGCTTAGCCAATTGCAATTTTTAATACCTTTATAAATTGTTCACTGTGTGTCTGATGTCTGCTTTGTGGAAAAGCTTTGCCCAAAACTGTAGGCCCTAGTTGTTATAACGACAAGCTATAAGCATGAATGGAGCACTGGAAACATTATGGGGGGGCTCAGCTCTTGTCTATACCCTGTCTGGTTGCTCAAGGACCCAGCTTTTGTCTTGCCAGGCTTCTGCCTCTGGGTTTGTTTGGGTACAGTGCCTTTTTCTAACTGGATTTTAGTGTTTAATGTTGGGGCACAAGTGATTATCATTGTTCACTCCCCTACACAACCACAACCCTCGAAGCCCAAGCTTAGTGTGGTTGAAGACTTTTTCCATCTTGAAAACGCTCTGAATCATGGAATTTTGGGCCTGCTTGCATTAGGGCAAACAAAAACTACTGAATAAATTGGGTAGATTTGCCCATTTACTACAGTGGTGAGGGAGTGCCCAGGAGTCACATATGTGGCACCCCAGGGTACACCCTAAGAATTCTTTCTATACCTGTGGAAGAACAGAAGGAGGCTGGGCCTGCTGTCTGTGACCCGAGAGGAGCCATGAAGAATGGACCCGCTCCCTTTTGTACCCAGGATAAGGGAGTGGACTCCAAAGTTCCATTGACTGACCTCTTGTTTGGCTACGGGGATACAACTAGCTGCAAGAGACCTATTCCCTGACGTGCCTAGCTGACTAGTGGCAACTGGACCTGGAATGAACTTTGCAGCTGGACTCTGCCTGACACCATGAGAGTCTTTAAGTGCTTTCCCCTGAAGTTCAAAGGGTCTTAGAACTGCACTTTCGTGGTTCTTTGGACACCGGAAGAAAGTCTGAAAGCTTTCGAAAACTTTTTCTATAGAGTCCCTGAGTTTCAGCAGGACCATTCAGGAAAAGTATCCGATTGACATCTTCACTACATTGCACTGAATTTCAGCTTCATCATGCATGCCAGTCTCTGCACCTTCATAAACAATACAAACTCCTGCTCTTCTTTGAAACTGTTAAAGCTCCAGAGAGCCAGTGGGACCAGTCGGCTTCCGGTATCCCGACTTCGGGTCCACAACAGTGGCCACAATTTCAGTAGCATCCGTATTTGATTATCGTCATTTTGGTGTAATTTTATTAAATTTCACTCTACTCATATAATTGAGAATGTGACTGTTAGTACTTGGTGCCTTTACTTTATTGCTGTTTTGGTACTGCATACTTACATTATACCTTGCCCTAAGCTAAGCCTGTCTGCTCTGCACTCAAGTTAATTTAACGACTTTGAGGGTTCACCCGGACAAGAAATGTATTGTTCCTTAAGGTGGGGAGTCACTAACCCAAACAATCACTTGCTTGCAGTGTCAGTAATCAGAATAAAAAAGATTCTTGAACTTGAGGTTTCCTTAAATACATTATTTTAGCGTAGAGATAAAGATTGTAGGATATACTTGAAATTCTGTTTTTATAAAGATGCACTGTGCTTCTTACGCATCTGAGGATAGTGTGTAGGCAAAAATAGTTCCATGTCTCCTCCTGTAGTAGATAATATTTACTTTTTAGCACTGAGAAAGAAATATTCTGGTATTAACATAAAAATGGAGTGTGTTCAATTCAAATCTCCAAGAAAGAAATGTGATTTTCAAGATTATGTACATTGCATAATGTAGCTTCTATTAGTCTATAATGAATAAATAGTACCAATCTTTTTGCACAGTTTTTGTTAGTATGTTTGGTAAAATACATAGGCCCTCATTACAACCCTGGCGGACGGTGTAAAATGGGCGGGAAGACCACAAACAGGCCATCGGTCATTACTGCCCCATTATGACATTGGCGGTTTGGCATATGCCAAACCGCCAATATCCCGCACCGTCCGCCACAGTGGTAACGACTGCCAGGCTGGAGACAACGGTCTCCAGCCCAGGAGGCCATCACTAGTCTGCCGTATGTATCAGGACCCCGCATACCGCCATGGATTTTGTGAGGTTTTCAACCGCTGCGAAATCCATGGCAGTATGCACCATCAGTGCCAGGAAATTAGTTCCCTGGCACTGATTGGGTTCTCCCCCTCCCCCGAGTCCACCCCCAACACCCAACACCCATGACCCCTGTACCACCACCCAAAGGTAGTAGGACCCCCTCCCCACCCCATTGAATCCCCCAAACATACCCCCCACATCCCCCTACACACACCCTCACACCACTCACACACATACATGCGCACATACATGCACACATACATACACGTTACATTTCCCCTACACACATTACACCCCCTGCGTACATACACACACTCACACAACCCCTCTACACACTCACATGCACACCCCCATGCATGCACACACCACACAACACCCACCCCCTGCCCTAACGGCCGATCACCTTACCTGTTCCGGTGATCCTCCGGGAGGGAACGGGATCCATGGGGGCTCCTCCGGCACCAGCACCCCATCATCAGAACACCGCCACGCCAACTACTCAGTCGTATTACGGTGGGTGGTGTACTGATGACGTGGCGGTGTTGGAGGAGCAGCCTCCACTACACCGCCAACCGCCAGTATGGCTGCTGGCGGCTCTCTGTCCAAAAAAGGGCGGAGGGTCGCCAGCAGTCATAATAGGGTTGGCGGAAGTCCGACAACTCTGGCGGTCTTGGGCCGGCGGAACAGAGACCGCCGAGGTTGAAATGAGGGCCTTAGTGTCAATGCATAAATAATTAGATTTATGTCTAACCCAGAAAGGAAAATTCTAAATGCCAATTCCATTAATACTCATTTTCTATATTAACCCTCCTGGGAGATTCTAGTGCGTGAAGTATCTTGAAACCAATGATGACTCTGAAAGAGCGTGAAAGCAAAAATGGTACTCTCACAACCTGGGGAAACAAAATGTGCCATTTTTATTAGAATTTTTAATTTACCCACTAAAATCAAAGAAGCATTTGTCAGGTTCCAGACAGACAAGAAAGTGGTGCATCTGTCCCGGTGTGCCACTTTTGTTGCATGCCCCTACCACCACCTAACGAGACCATGGTTGAGTTGTATTTACAATACAGTGCACCATGATGCATGTTAGGGCGATAGCGTCAAAATCTTTGATACTATTGTGGTGTTTTGCTGCCCTAGCCTAAAAAATGTTGATGCTAGTGCAGCAAAGTTCAAAGAGGCCGATTGACTACAATGGGTGCGCCACTTTAACACCTGCATTGAACAGGCATTAAATATGACACTAAAAATGGCCCGATAAAATCTTGTTGATTTCACTGCGACATTTGTGCACGCCTCCTAACACCGGAACGCTCCCATCTCATACATTATGTCTGACGCAGGTGTAATGTAGCGCAAGAGGTCGCAAAGTGGCGTAAGGCATCCATTGCTCCACTTTGGTAATATGCTGCAGCAAAAATTGCCTCCTTAGCAAAAGAAAATGATGTTGTTAATGTGGAGCAAGGTGGCACTAGGGCCTTCTAAACCTGGACTAAAGTGTGTGTGTGTGTGTGTATATATATATATATATATATGTATATATATATATATATATATATATATATGTTTTCTCCCTCCAGGAACCTCTGTCCCGTCCAATTTTGTTGTAGGTTCCGAAATAAGAGACCATGGCACCACCAGATATGGTATCCAATATTTAATTTATTCACAAAGTGCTTGGTGCATATAAAGGAAAATGGCAACGCGTTTCAGCCAAAGCCTTCAACTGGCCATATATACATTTATATGTATATGTATATTTATATATATCACCATGCCAATGGTTTTATTTCATTGTATACAGCCTCAGACTTATATACAGCCTCACACTTGAAGTCTCTCACAATATTGGAACCACATATTCCCAAACAACAGGACGCCAACAGGATCAATTCAGCAATTTATTGAGCAAAAGTGCTTTACCATAACAGGATGTCGACGTGTTTCGGCTACACACCTTTCTCCAGACAATCATCCACCCTACAACCACCTAATTTTAAAACGTGAAGTCCCTCCTCTATGTCTACGTTCCCTGTCCCACAGGACAATGCCTGATCTCCCTATCTATGGGAAACATCATCTTTGAATGTTGCACCCATCATTATTTGAATATTTTGTCACACACATTATTATCAATCTCTTGAAATATGATTAGCAATCTCTGCCGCTTATACCCCATATTTCTAAAATAGCCTTAGATTAGCACTGAATACAACATTCCATTATCTTAATGTGGAATAAGAAATAGATTTGTGAATACATTTCCATATATGACCCCTGAAGTGACTGACTGCATAAATATCCAAGACTTCATATTGTATTCCATATTCAGCACACCTATATGTATTTGAAATAATGCCCTCGTATTCGTATTATATACTCCATGGTGGCAAGTAAAGTGCTATGTTCAAATAAATATAATATGATTGCATATTTAACATGCTGATAATGATCATGTTTTGATGAACTTGCATTTAATAAATAGCACATCCCCTCGGAGCTTATCCTCTTATCTTTCTCTCATCCAGGTACAGCCTGGATGGTCTCATCCATAAGCAATACTTAACAGTGTTCTTTTCTGTATTTCACCATCTTTCATCTGAGACATTGTATGCTTATTTTGTTATGTAAAGTATGTCATCACATACTGTCTCTGAGAGATGTTGCAAAGTAATAACTTGCCCAGATCTTTGGCATCCTTTGATGAATCTTCACAACATTTCTGAAGAAAAGTGTTCCCGGTGATTCTTGTTGCACGCAGAACGTTTTAGGGTAATCTGTCAAGCGGGGCCAAGAAAAAGGGGAGTAAAAAAAGTTGTGTTTCCCATGTTAACTCCCATAGGACCTTTAGACACATCTACAGCCTCGATGGAATTGCACCACATTTGGCAGAAAGATAGCTTTCGGTATGCAGATCACACTTTCGCATATTTTGTGTGAATCCGTTCAGTAGTTTTTGAGATATTAAAGGGAAGATAAATTTGTATATCTCTGGCTGTAATGTCTTCTTGAATATTTTGCGATAATTCACAGAAAAATGCAAATTTTCATGAATACGTATGCAATAAGAAGTGTTGCAATTGGCTGACCGCAACCTGACTAGAAAGTTGTGGCTGCCATTTTATCTCACTGGTCACAGTCCCCAGGGGTGAAAATCCAAATTGGAAATGACATAAGGGGTCGGGTTGAACAAACCCTGACCCCGCGGTGTGATATAGGTGTATTTTAGAGGCAAATTAGAGTTTAAAATAAGTTTTCGTCACCATCTGCAGTATTCACGAAAATTCTCGAATTTCCATGAATGTTTGAGAATTATTCACAAATATGAAAGACAAACCACAGATTCATTCATTCAATCCTACATGCACTCAGAGACTCAGGCACCCACTCATAGATCATAACGTGTATTTGTAAGGTGCATGTTCAACCCTAGGCCTCTTGGCACTAAAAGACAGATGTTTATTGTTATTCAACTCAATGGTACTCATTTTATCAACCTCAGAATTTTGGATGAAAGGCTGAGTTGACCCGCCAGGATTTGAACCTGTGATCATGAGGTCAAACACAGGCCCCTACAGTGCATGCATTAGTTCACTAAGCCACCAGACCCAGCTCCACCCTGCTCTCCATCCACTGACAGTGACCGGCACTGTGGCCAACCTGTGCTGCGCACGGCCAAAGGCCGTGCATGGTGCAGACTTGGGGGGTTATAAGTGCTTGGCTGCAAGGCCTGGCTGCAGGCCAGGGGTTGGACTAACATATAGTAATTAAAATTACTTTACATTAAAAAAATTGAATTTCACTGAAAAAAACAAAGGTTACAGGGATGTCATAGAGTTCTTTCAAGTAACTATAACTCACATACTATAGTAAATATAACTCACGCCTTCGCCATGTGAAGCTAACTACTCCACATATTTGTACGTTGATGAGATTGTGTATGGCATCTTTGATATTATCACTGCAACATTTGCAATAAAATTATTGATAAGAAAATTGTGCATGGCTGCACAGCTGACAATGCTGGATTTTCAAAAACCATTATAAGTGAAGATTCCAATTGGAATGTGGAATCAATGCAGTCCTGAAAACTCTTCAGATATGCAGAAATCAAGTGGTATTGTCAGTGATGTTCAGTTCATCTGGATGCAGTGATTTTAAACGGTACATCCACAAGTTTTCTCTGAAGTCCAGTAGTTCTTCCTTTAAGACATGTTCCACAAGGAAAATCTTCAAATCTGATAGTAAATGGTCCACAAGGTTAAAATGATTGGCTAAAGGCTGGTCAAGTTTCTTGTTAATTATTGCTGATTGGAATCTTGACTCATGATGCTTTTTGAAAATCCAACAGTGTCAGCTGTGCAGCCAATGAGCAAACCATCTTGTACTACCTAAGAAAGGCTGAAGCTGAAATGTTCTAGTGGAAATATATTTTTGTTCTTTGGTGAGATCATTTTTTGGATATTGTATTTTCTTGTGACTCATTGCATCCTTTGGGATCCAGATTTTTGCCCTGGCTGGCTGTTGATTTCTTGTGATCCTTCATCTTTTTGTATATGTATACAAAACAGGACAGGTGCTATTCCATTCCTTTAATTGCATCAAACAACAAGAAATCCAACTTCCCACATTTCAAACAGCACTGCTTATTTGTTCAATTATTACAGCAGCTCTGGTTACTGGACACTTTTCAGCTGATCTGACAGCCTTTTTCAATCTGACCAGTAGCCATTTTACTCCCTCATTTTATACTCCTTCAGTCAGTGGAAATAAACAACATACTTCGAAATTTGCACCAGTTCACTGCGTCTTTTCACTTTTGCTTTCCATATCATTAGGGTCACTTGCGCTCTATATTTCTCAATTTTCTTTAAGAAAAACTCTAATAGTTATATGTCCATTAACGCAGCACAAGATTAATCACTCTTTTGAATATCTTGCCCATCACTGCAGCAAACCCTCATACATTTTTGTTATTTTCTTACTTCCAGCATAACTTTTCCTGTGCCACAGCAGTCATCGCCATTCGTGAACTTATGCAGGGTGCACATTTTTAGATGTGAGGGCTTATGTGAATGAACAAATATGCCCCTACTGTGTGTTTGTCTCTTCTTATGCATAGTAAGTGTACAGGGAAGCCATAGTAAATGCATGTGCTGGACACTTGTCACTATAAGTTCTCCAGCTACATGATGGCCTCTTTCAAGACCCTGGGTTGATTGGTATCAAACAACTCAGCATAATAAATCCTCGCTGGTGCCCGTGTTGGATTTATTAGAAAATGTATCATGAGGGCACCTTAGAGGTGCCCCCTGAAAACCTACCAGACCTGGCATGGTTGCTGGCTTGTCTTAGCCAGCCTGACACCACCAAACATGATTCTGGACCCCTGGGGTTAGAGACTTTGCTCTCTGAGGCCAGAAGACAAAGCCTTTCCTGGGCCGAGGTGGCACACCCCCTCCCCCAGACAGGCACCACACTCAGGCCGGAAGCTTCAAGGGGTATACCGGTTTTGAAATGTGACCCCAGCCTCTGCTGCTACCAACAGAAGGTAACCCCCTGTTCAGGCTCCACTTTAGGTCAGAAAATCGGCGGGTAAAAATAGAAAGAATAGGAGGATTGGCCACCCTCAGGCAGCACCACCCCAGCAGGCGAGGTGACCTCTCCATTTAATTTTCCTCCATTATGGTCAGGGATGGGATACCCTCCCTAAAGAGGTGGTCACATGGTGGGTGCAGCCACCCTAAGGTATGTAGTCTATTGGCTACTACCAGGTGCTCCCCCAATGTCCCCTAAATACAGCATTTATGTGGCATCCCCTGACCAGAACTTTAGATTCCTGACTACCTAAGAAGAGCCGGACACTACGGAGTCGCACCCGCAGAGAAGACTGAAGACACCAACTGATTTGGCCCCAACCCTATCGGCCTGTCTGCAGCCCTCGAAGAACCTGCACCAAAAGCTGAATTGACCGGTATCCCAGAAATCTCCAAAGCCCTGGTAGGACTATCTGCCTTCGATAAAGACCAAGATCTCCCATGGACAGCGGACCTGCCCAAAATAAACCAACTTTAAAGAAGATGAAGTCTGCCTGAGGGACCATGAAACCGCCTCTGGAATCACCTCTGCACTCCAAGCCCATTGCCCGAGTCCAAGTGGCCCACTCGTCCTGTGAAGGTTCTCCAGTGCTTCTGAGCAAATGTTCACCATGGGCTAACCCCTGCCAGACTCCACAGCGACATCTGCAGCCTCAATCCGAAGACTCCCTCTCAGTGCGACCTGCCCGGTAAGCTGTTTCTGATGCCAAAAGACACCCCTTCACCAGGAGCCTCTGGGCCTTGGGGAGCTGGACTGTCAGTGGCCCTATGACCCCTTGCATCTCTGCTTACCTGGGCAGCTGTAGGTTGTTCTCACCCCGCCTCCTGGCCAGAGCGTGCAGGCTGTTTCTGAAACTGATGATCTCCTTTGGATAACACTCTGCACTCGGTTGCCCCTGAGCTGCTGAGAGTGTAAGTTTGGTGACACCTCGTGGCCCTCCTTATACTAACCTCAACTCCAGGAGATCAACCCCTGACCCAGCTCTACTCACCTGGGAGCAGCGCATCTTCGGTTACCCCTGTCTCCATTGATTAACATTGGGCACCCAATGCTCAATTGGCACTCTGCACCCAGCCGCCCCTGTTCTGCTGAGAGTGTAAGTTTGGTGCTGCCTTGTGGCCACCCTGGTGCCTACTTCGACCCCCAGAAACCAACCTCTGATGTTTCTTGTACCTACCAGTGAGCAGTGCATCTTCGTGCACCTCCAGTCTCCATTGATTAACATTCGGCACCAACTCCAATTTCGACCTCTGCACCCAGCTTCCCCCATGTTGCTGTGGGTGCTCTCTTGGTGCTGATTTGAACCTTGCTTGGTGTTGACCTCAAAACCCAAAGACTGGATTTGTAGATTCTGAAAATTGTCCATTTTTGAAACTGAAAAGTATTTTTAATTTAAAAACTCCATATCTTTTAATGAAGTTCTTGGTCTAAAAAATTATATAAAAATCCATGTTATTTTTGTAAATTGGACTCAACTTATTCTTTTGAGTGTGAGTGTTCATTTATTGATACTGTGCGTACAATAAATGCTTAGAACGACTCCTAGATAGGTCTAACTGTTTACCCGCATCACCACAAAAATAAGAGTATTGGGTTGTCTATCTTTGCCTTTGGATACCAAGGTAGGGTTGCCTGGACGCTCTGCACAGTGCACGTCATTTTCATTCACTCAAAAAGAGCCAGTCTCCTAAACTCATGGCCAACTCAGACGCTCACGCACCCATTCACAGACCTATTCAGATCCCCACACACCCACCCACAGACCCACTTATACACTGACACTCACTCACATAGCCACGGAGACACTGACACACCCACTCACAGACCCACTTAGAGAATTATGCACCTACTCACAGACCCACTCAGACACTGACACACCCACTCATAGACCCACTTATAGACTCATGTACCCACTCAGACTTACTCAGACAATCATACAGCCACTTACACACCCATTCAGACACTCATGCACCCACTCACAGACCCACTCAGAATCTCACAGAGCCATTCACAGACCCCCTCAGACACTCACGCTCCCACCCGCAGACCCACTCAGACAGTGACACACTTACTCAAAGACCCACTCATGCACCCAATCACAGACCCACGCAGAAACCCACACAACAACTAACAGACCCACTTTGCCACTCATGCACCCATTCACGGACCCACTCAGACACTGATGCACCTACTCAGAGACCCACTCAGACCCTAACTGACCCACTCAGACCAACATGCACCTACTCACAGACCCACTGAGACACTGACGTACCCATTCAAAGACCCACTCAGACCCTCACACACTCACTCACAGACCAATTCAGATCCTCACACACCCACTTAAAGACCCACTCATACACTGACACACCCACTCACATAGCCACTGAGACACTGACACACTCCCTCATAGACCCAATCAGAGACTCATTCACCTCCTCAGAGACCCACTCAGACCCTAACTGACCCACTCGCAGACCAACTCAGACCATCATGCACCTTTTCACAGACCCACTCAGACACCGACGTACCCACTCACAGACCTACTCAGACCCTCATGCACCCACTCACAGACCAATTCAGATCCTCACACACCCACTTAATGACCCACTCATACACTGACACATCCACTCACATAGCCATTGAGACACTGACACACTACCTCACAGACCCACTCAGAGACTTATGCACCCACATGCACAGCAAATCAGATATGCACCCACTCACAGACTCACTGGCAGACGCATGCACTCATTCACATACCTACTAAGAGACTTATGCACTCATTCACAGGCCTACAGAACATCTCACACTTTCACTAACAGAACAATACACCCACATACCAACCTATGCAAGCACTCACACAACAATTTTGAAACCTTACAGATTATAGTTACAAAATACAATTCAAATTCACTCAAAAAATCAAAAGTTACAGAGGTGTTATAGTTAGGAAATGGAACTTTAAAAAACTTTGCAATTCACTGAAAAACCAAAGGTTACAGGGAAGTTGTAGTTAAGAAACAGAATAAAAAAAAACTTAGAAATTGACTGAAAAAAACAAAGATTACAGGGCTGTTATAGTTAGGCTCACATTTTACAGATACAAAGCCATAGAAATTCAGCAGTTATAGTAATCTGAGCTAACTATAATTTGGGCACCCGTAATGCCATACTGTTGGCGTCACTTATTACATCACTCATGATGTGGTCAGTGACATCACTGACGACATATCAAATCACATCACAGATGACATCACTGATGATATCATCCTCAGAAGCACTCACACACCCACTCACATCCCCATACAAGCTGACATACATACACTCACACACAAATACTCACATACTCATTCACACACACATACAAGTACTCACACACACCCACTCATTAACTCACACAGCTACTGACACAACCACTCACTCATCTTTTCGAGGACCGCACACTAAGCCATACAGTCACTGACAAAGACACTCACACATACAGCAACTGATACACCAACACACCTATACAAACACTCACCCATACAATCACTGACAGAGAAACTAACTCACACATACAGCCACTCACACACCCACACACTCACCCATGCAGCCACTCACACACCCACTCACTCACTGATACTGATACTCATACATTAATTCACTCTCTCATACAGTAACTGACACAGCCACTTCCTTATGCATATAGTTACTCACACAGCAACTCACTTAACCATACAGGCATTCAGGCACACACTCGCACGTGGATACACACAGGCACACAGCCACTCACATAATATACGTTAGAAATAGTATCACTCATTAGTAGTACATACATTTTACTATTTTACCTTTTGTGGTACCTTGGTATATATGCTTAACACTTATAAACATTTAGAAAATACTCACACTGGGTTGAAGATTACAAAAAAGGGGAGGAGGTCCCCCCTCTCCCTGAGCCTTTAAAAGTCCATGGTGGCCCCATCCCACAGGGCTGCAATATTTAACAAAATGGGTGAAGGGCTGCAAGCCCCACCTCTCTGAGCCTTTAATAGTCCATAGAGCCCAACCCAGGGCCAGCTCACATACTGTGTCTTAGGGAGCCCCCACCCACCAGAACAGAGTAGTCTACCTGCGCTAACACCGGCAGGAAAACTTGTGTTTACTTCCACCTTTTAGGAGCATTTTTTAAATTCCTGCCAACCTAGAGCTATGCTGAGAGCAGACCTTTGATCTTTTTCCCTGCCCGCACTGATGCGGACAGCGAAACAGATTTAGGTATTGCTCCCACCCAAAGGGAGAAGCATGAATAGCTGTTCACCCTGGGTGGGAGCAACGCTGGCTCCCACAGCATTCAGAAAGCCACGGTCACAGAGGCCCTGGGGATCCATCTGCAGTCCAAAACATGCAGAAAAAAATCTTTCACACGATATGGAGTTCCATGAGTGGCGGAGTTTGGGGAGGTCACTGTGTTTCCGCTGAATTTCAGTGCCAGGCATTTCACCTGCACTGTAAAATCAGTAAAAATGGCATCGCACAGAGTGCCAGAGGGCTGTAACTTCTTTCTGCAGCTCAAGTATATTTTTTACTCGAGAGGCAGGTTGCTCAACGCGAGTAGCAGCTCTCTTAACACAGGCGGAAGCAACCGCCCATTCAGAAATCTTGCTTGCTCTGACCAACATAGCGATTGCTCTTGTTTGACAAATGATGTTGGTGAGGCTGCACAAGAGAAAAAAACTTCACTCCGTATCACGTTGCAGAGTTTTTCAGAACTGGGCATTGCACAGAGTGGGCCAAACTCTTTGAACTCTGCCGGTGGAGCGGAATTCTTCACCCACCAATTTAAAATTGAGGCACCAGGTGATGAGGTCCTTGGGGACAGTATAGGCACAGGGAGAAGAGCTGTGTTGCCCCCTCATCCCTTAGAAATAGCATAAAGGTTGGACATAAGGTCCCCATGGCCTTTTGAAGGCTCAGGGAGGGGGCTGTGAGGTGTCCCTCCCCTCAAAAACGAAAAAACAGCTATAAGCTCAGTCTTTTTCTCCGTTAGTAGTATGCCATGGTGTTCCCACCATTTTCCAGGCTGATGGACTGGGTGTTTTCTTTACAGTTGCACATTGAAAAATTATCTGAAATCCTTGATGGAAGTAAATGCATTGTTGATTTATTGGACTGCAATCTGTTCTATAGTGGCTGTTCAAGACGAGTGGGTTCTTTCTTGTTATTTCCTGGTCTGAGGGCAGAATACACAGTTCTAACGTTTAATTGCTGCTGAGTATGCAAAGACGTCAAATCGTCTTCAACTTTGCCCATTTGTCCCCACCTCCTCCACGATAATAGTATGTAATGGCATTCCCATCACTTTCCAGGCTGATGGATAGTGTGTTTTCTCTACAACTGTACATTGAAAAATAATCTGAAATCGTGGATGGAAGTGAATGCCTCGTTGATTTACTGGAGTGCAATCTCTTCTGTACTGACAGTCCAAGACAAGTGGGATTTTCCTCCTCTGAGGGCAGAGTCCACCGTACTCCCTTTTAAATGCTGCTGAGTATGCAAAGGCACCAAGGGCCAGATGTATGAAAGCATTTTCATTCGCAAACGGTGTGAATGCCCGTTTGCGAATGCAAAATGCCATTTCAGAATGTATGAAATACATTCTGAACGCAAATTTAAGGAATCGCAAAAATAGCGATTCCTTAAAATTGCGACCCTGTTTAGAGAGTCGCAAATTGCGACTCTCTAAATTAGAAATCGCAAATAAGGATTCCTTATTTGCGGTTCCTTAGCACATGTATGAAGCAATTCCTAACTGCGACTTTGGCATTTAGGAATCGCTAATTACCACCATGTTGAACTTGGTGATAACCATGTGCAAAATTTAAAAATGCATTTAAAATGCATTTTTAAATTGTACATGTAAAACACACATGCCCTTTTGGCATGTGTGCACCTTACATGTCCTCAAAAAAAAAAAAAGGGGTGCAGCAGAGGGGGCCTTAGGCCCCCAGCACCCTGGGCGTTTGCATTTCCAAAATTGCGATTTCTGGTTCAGAAATCGCAATTTTGGAAATGCAAAAAATTCGCAGATATGGGCCAACAGGCCCATAGGTGTGAATGGGGCCGGTATCGCAATTTGCGATTCGGTAATAGTATTTGCGATTTTTAAGAAATCGCTATTACCTATTCGCAAATGTGATACATGGCACTTTGCTAGTCGGAAATAGCGATTTCTTAAAAATCGCTATTTCCGAATCGCAAAAGGCCTTGATGATACATCTGGCCACAAATCACCTACAAGCTCCACCCATTTGGACTCGCCCCTTCCACGTTAGTAGTATGCAACACTCCTGGCTCTGGGTGGGTTAGCCACAGTGTTGGCCCGGTTGCCAAATTCCTCCTGTGCACAGCCAAAGACCTTGGACAGTATGGGGGTTGGTTGCCTATGGGGAGTCTGCCACAGGGATTTAATGACGTCAGCAAAAACATAATTTGGGATGTCGTAAATGATGCCATAGAACATGTCATGAGTGATGTAATATGTGAAATTATAAGCAGTGCATTGTGAAGGCCCAAGTTATAGTTAGCTCTGCTAACTGTAACTGATTAATTTATTGGTTCAGATGATGTTTACATCCCCATTGAAAGATAGACATTTCTTATTATTTATTCAATGGGTATTTTTTTTGATTGATCCACCTCTTGTATACTTATTATGCAAAGGAGTGTAAGTTGTAAGGGACACTGTTCATGTTATTTATCTCTTCTTTACCAGTTTCAGATTTGGCACTGTGATTGATTTGTTCCATTTTTTAGCCCAAAACATTTACTAGATCAAGTAATTCTGGGATGGATGTATTTGTTGCAGATAATATTAATAGCATAATATATGTAAACATTAAAAACTGATACATGTCTTCTTTTGATTCCTAGGATATTGTTGTTACAACAAATGTCACTGACCAGAGTGGAAAAATCAATTATATCTCACACTTGTTTAATGTTGCACCTGCCTTGTCTGCCTTTGATAAAACAGGTTTGGAAAACATAAATTGGGCTAACTAATATTTTACTTAGTCTATTACCCCAGATTTTAGTCAGTATTTCCCTATCTACAAATATCAATGAAAAGCATTCATAACTGGTGCATTTTTGATGATTTTTCTTGATTTTGATAAAAGATTTCATTTTTCTTAAAGTCATTATATATTATAGAAGGAATGGATGTGACTGGAAAAATAGATTGTCATAGCATTAGGCTCAATGAATTTCCCTACTTGCTTGGCGTCAATTATATTTAAATCCTTTTTTAAACTTATATAATTTTCTACAGATCTTCTAAACTTATTTGAGGGACTTCACACTATCAAATAACATTATGGAATTTTCAGACAGTTGCTGGACTTCCATAGTTTTTCATAGAATTTTGCAAAGCTTTTCTGCTTCTGTTCACATTTGTACCACAAAGTTTTCCTTCTAATGATATAACTGAATGGGTTGTTTTGTCACTTTATTGTTGCATTGATTAATATGCCAAAAATGTACTACTACTCCCAGTAGCTTGTTAGTAATGTCATTTGGTTCTAAGAAGTCAGCATTCTGCCTTTCTGTTATAAAACTTATTGATGTCGTGTTGTAACTCTCTGCTTGCCCCACCAGATGATTTGCCTATAAGTTTTCTTTTTTTTATTATGACTTGTAATTATTTGCTGATATACCCAATTGTTGCATGGAGGCTTAAAATTCAGGTGTTTTTTCAGGGTGAACCAGTGTAGTTCTTTTAGAAGGGAAAACCTATAATAGTGAGGGGAAAGATCAAGTAATACTCTAATCACAATGCTCTGGATGAGTTGCAAGTATGACATATATTTCTCAAGAAGTCTCAAGCAGAAGGGGCTACAACAGTCAATCAGGACAACATAATGGTGTTGATGTGTATACAGCACAAGTTGATGGAAAGCATAAAGAGCACATTGCATAACAATTGCAGATAAAAAAGCACAATATAAATCAGAGTGTGTGTTAAATTGGGTTGTTGGTTGTCTGGGGTGTGAGCGACAGCCACAATTCCTTGCAGCGTGAAACACAAAAAGTCACTAAATTAACCTGTGCTTAACCCTGGGTATCTTGGCACAAAATGCAGTCAGGCCTAACTTAGAGGCAATGTGTAAAGTATTTATGTAGCAATCAAACAGTTATAGTGCAAAAGCAAAACACAAGAAAAATCCCATACCACTGAAGAACAATAGAGTAAATGTTAATAAATTATATGACACCACAACAAAAGAAATCCAATCAGTAGAACTGGAATTATGAATTTTCAAAGAATGAACTGCAATATACCACCTAAAAGCATAAAGTGTCAACTGAGGCTACCTGGTCGGATTGGAATCAGTGAGAAATCAAAACTTCAAGCTCACTGCAATGGAGCACAGGTCAGATAGAGTTCCAAATTAGTCCTGACATTTTACCTTCTCAAGTTTTGTGGCAAGAGACCTGTAGGAGGCATCCTAGGCAGCAGTGTCATCATCAGATGGCCTTGGGTCAAAGCCGTGGTGAAGACTTGTACGATCGGACTTAGTTGCCAAACAGGAAGTTGAAAAACTCCCAAGGGACGGAGCAAAAGGCTGTTGCCAAATTCCCCCTTTGGCAAAGGACAGCTGAAACGGATTTGCTGCTGTGGAAAAGAATGTAACGGAAGAAGCCACAAAGTCAATCAACCCACTGATGCACCTCGTGCAGATAGGCCAGTAGGTTTGTCTTGGTCTCCTATGGGCTCTCAGAACACTTTTTGGCAACATTTTGTTAGTCTTCAGTTTCGGAATTTGGCCATGTTGGCATCTCTAGCACCAGAACCAAGGGTCCAGGACTGATGGGATACCTCTTTGGGTATTAGGACTCACTCAGGCAGGATCCAGGTGCAGGTTCAAGATAGTGGTAGACTTTTATGTCACTGTGACTGCAGGCAGTCCTCTGTGAGTCCTTCTGCAGCTCCCATAGTGACCTGAGGAGTGAGTTTGAAGGTCCTCTTTTTATACTTTGGTGCCCTTCTTCTGGAAGGTAGGAGAAGCTTCTGGAAAGGTTCTTTGAAGTGCATGGGATATCCTGACTACTCTTCCCTGGCTCCAAGCTGCCAGCAGTGACAGTACAGGGTTATTAAGCCCTCTTTGTGGAGGCAGAGCACAGGCTATTCAGCTGTAAGTGGGGTTGTGCTCATTTCCGACTTCCAGTCCGGCCAGCCGATGCCCATTCAAGCACACTGAATCCTTATATTGTGTGACTGCCTGGGATGAATTCACAAAGCCTAACTGTCAGTTACACCCAGTCATGTGACCCAGGCCAGGTTACAGGAACAAAAAGGTAAGGACAGGAAAATGTCAACTTTCTAAAAGTTGCATTTTCAAAATGATAATGAAAAATTCAACTTTACCATTAAAGATGGCTTGTCATTACAATGTTATAGATACAGAATATGAAATATATACATGCTCCCAAGTGGGAGTTAAGCAGCTTAATAAATGTAGAAAGGAATCCCCAATATTATCTTAGGAAAGGATAGGCCTCACCGTAGTGAAAAACGAATTGGGGAGTTTTTCATTACCTGGACATGTAAAACTTAAAAGTACATGCCCAACCTTTTAATTACACAGCATCTTGCCCTGTGGGTACCTAGGGTCTGCTTTAGGGGTGATGTATATGTAATAAAAGGTGAATTTAAGGCTTGGCAATGTGGTTTAAATGCAAAGATGACATGGAAGTGTAACACTGCATTCAGGCTGCAGGGGCAGGCCTGGGCATGTTTTGGAGGGCTCCTTAACTGGATGCCACAATAAATGCTGCTAGCCCACTGATAGAATTTAATTTACAGGCTCTGTGTATGTGGCATACCACTCTACAAGGGACTTACAAATAAAATAAATAGGCTGAACAAGTGTAAGCCAATCAAACCGTGTTTAGGGGAGACATCGCAAGCAATTTAGCACTGGTTAGTAGTGGTAAAGTACACAGAATTCTAAGGCCAACATAAATAAGTGCATAAAAAAGTATAAAAGGTCAAATGTTTGGGGTTGACCCTGCAGAGGCGTCCAAGTCCAACAGAATGTTAATTCACTTCTTGAAAAAAGTGCAACATCAAATTAAACCCACAAATCCCTGGCTGATTCCGTGGGTGATGGAGCTTTGACCAATTCCTGCAACCACCAAGTGGGGGTCCATATCAAAGAGGTCCGTCCAAAGAATGGTAGCTCAGTCATTTCACCACTGAAATTAAGAGAGTGAATTTTCATCCAAGTTGCAATCATCATCACACATAAATTGAAATTATCAGCCGAAGGAACAGCAGTGAAGATAACAGTCTGAGTGCTGCTTGCATAAGACATCAGAGAGAAGCTATAACTTCGAATAAGTTCAGCCTGTAGAATTATGTAGATGTTAAAGAGTTTTGGGATAGTGAGGAGTCTTGCCCTACCCGACTTTTATGTAGAAGAGAATCCGGTATAATATTGAAGTCACCTCAAATGATCAACTTATTGGGTTGCTATGAAATTAGTACTTGTTAGGTAGCATTTATTAAACATGTGGGTCTAGAGTTAGATAAATACACATTTAACAGATTACATTTAACTGTAACAGTTTCAGATGTTAGCTAAAGTCTTTTGGCTTCCTTGCTAACTTTTAAGAAAGAGACATTATTAGGAATCGTAATCATTGCCTTAGCACTGATTTACAAGGCAGTAATGTACTCTCCGTTTACACCTTTGCACACAGAACTTTGTTGCTTACAGACATACCAATGAGTTGGTAACACCTGTGACAAGGGTGTGTGTTCTGTGACGCCAATGAAGACATGACATGTGAGAACGCAAGCAACATAGTTATGTGAACCACCAGAGCACATGCTAGTGTGTCAGTGACAAACATTGAGACGTAGATTTATATGACTAGGTACTATCTGCAGTGCAATTTTAATCTAGGTATGGAAGGAAACCAACCAACCTCTGACATACAACAAGCCTGGTGAATGTCGCACACATGCACATTGGGGAGCGTAAAGGAGATGGGGCCATATGTACGAACACTTTTTCCCATAGACACAGAATGGGCAAAAACATTTGATACATCTGGCCCATGATTCTTGATGTGCAACTTTGTTGCCTCTGTGTGAAGAGGTGCAACAACACTCAGGTGTATTGCTACATTTATTTCAGAGTGGATTTATCTATGTGAAACAGACTGCATTTGCTGAATTGAGCTTTGTGATGGAGGTTCTATTAAAAATTGTTTTCATGTGCTTAAACGTGGTTTTAAAAGGAGACTGCAGTGAATGGCCATGAGATAGCTCCTCTATGGTCTATTTATCCTGTCTTGGGTACGTGTGAAAAGTTCTTTTAATTTTTTTCTCTTGCTTTAGATTAGATAGAGAGAAATTATTTTCCAGATGTTAGTAGGATGTACACATTCAAAGGAAACGTGCATTATACAAACATAATATTACTTGTTTTCTTACATAGCACTTCATACGGTATTTCTGCTTTTAAAATCACAGTGCAAGGATGTTCTGCGACCCAGAAAAAAAGGTTCAAACTGGCCCATGGGGCAATCAGGCAGTGCACAACGGGATGGTGTGATAGGTCAGCATGTGGGGCGTGTTTTTAGGTTTTGACTGCACAGCGCTTGTGCTGTGCTTGCAAAATATCCTGTAATTGAAAATAAAATCTTAAAAGGTGCTCACAGCCCTCCCATTACTTACAATTCGTAGGCTTTGTGGTCACTCTCATTTTCTTGTTCCTCACTGGTCAGCAGCAGCTTCTCACGTTATCGGGTTTCACTTCATCTCTTTCCTGGCTGTTCCCTTGAGCTTGGACCAAGTACCATTTCTGGCTGGTGGCCAGTGGCAAATGACCTTCTACTGGCTGTGCATTTCTGACGTATTTTTTACATTTCTTCCCTGCACTCATATGAATGCATGTGTTCCCTCATCTTCCTGCACAGAATCACAGTTTTTATTTTTTTTAGCTTGCACTCTCCCTGCTATCTTACGGCTCCCTCACGCTGCTTTACCCTTACCACTGCCCATTGTTTGTGCTCCCTATTACCTCCCACTGTTGCTTCCCACACATCCATCATGTTTGTTTACCACCCTCCGCCGTCTGTTCTTTTTTATTTTTTTCCTGCAAACTCGACCCAAAGGTATCAGAGTACATGAGTGACATGAGCACCAGCTGCATTACAGATGGACACATTCATTTTCAGGCATGAAGAGATGAAGGGCCAGATGTGGGTAAGCTGAGTTTTGTGACTCGCAAATTGCGAGTCAGAGCGACTCGCAGTTTGCGACTCGCAAAGCCCTATGCACAACAGTGTCCCTGACACTGTTTGCAACTCACAAGGGGGTCGCAAATGCCCACCTCATGAATATTCATGAGGTGGGTCGCAATTTGTGACCCCCTTGAGACTCGTGGCACTCACAGGGATGGTGGCCTGCTGGAGACAGCAGACCACCATGTCTGTGACTGCTTTTAAATAAAGCAGTTTTTTTTGTGTGTGTAATGCAGCCCGTTTTCCTTAAAGGAAAACAAGATGCATTACAAAACTAAAAAATGAAACGTTTTCGTTTCATTTTTTTCAGAGCAGGCAGTGGTCCATTGGACCACTGCCTGCTCTGAAAAAATGTTTTCAATGCCATTCACAAAGGGGAAGGGGACCCATGGGACCCCTTCCCTTTTGCGAATGGCTAGCACCCATTTGAAATGGGTGCTAACTGCAAATGTTTTGCGACCGCGTTCGCTGTCACAAAACAATACAGCATTTAGCTGCGACTCTCAATTAGGAAGTGGAACACCCCTTCCTAATTGCGACTCGCAGTCCCATTTTGCGAATCGGTAACCTGGTTACCGACTCGCAAAACGGGGATTGGGCATTGCGATGTGCTTTTTGCACGTCGCACACAGCAAAATTTGCTGTTTGCGACGTGCAAAAAGTTTTGAACAACTGGCCCTAAGTGATTTGCCCAGAATCATAGGAGGTTGAGCCTCCTGCCAAGACTCTAACCCCGCTCCCTAACTGCACTCCAGTAAATCACCCATCAGCACACATGCATCAAACATCAATATACATGTGCTCCCTCTCACTTCCTGCTGTTACGTCCCACATGTCCCTTGTGCCTGTTTTATGGTCTCCTGGGACAGTTTTGTTTTTATTATACTGTGCTCTTATCCCTTATCCTTCAGCACCAGTCCTTGCTAGGGATCTGAAATCAGCCCTTCCCTCCCCTCTCAAGACATGATTTCCTGGATGTCACGCTTTGATGGGCAGGGGATAAACATTGCCTTTGAAGAAGATCATAAACTTCTCTCACATTACTGGCAAAGTTCCCGACACTGTCACAAAGCTTAAACTTGGCCTATCCCTGGTGCTACAATTGTCAATTTTTCAGACTCAATTTACTGACCTCAGTAGGATGAAATCTTGAGTTGAGTTTGCTAGGACTCAACATTGGAACCCTCAGGTTATAGCTCATGCGAGTCGCGATAGTTACCTCGCTATGGGACATTATTTAGTCCTTGGAAAGCTATACTCCATTCTGCCAGTGTAGCAGACTTGCCCCCACGAGCTATAGCCTGCCACATTTAGAGATCTCCACCTCTTCGTCTTCTAAGGATCGGCCCCACACAGTCTCTGCTGATAGCACTGTAGGAGCTGTGGTAGTGCCATGTTCAATGCACCCACAAAACAAAGGTTTTGGTTCACAGACAAAAGCAGCATGTTTTTTTTTTTTAAACACAAATCAAATGGCATTGATAAACTGGGAGTTTTCTCTATTGGGTGGGAGTCTAAGTTCTACTGTTTGGGCCACCATGTTTTCCAAGGTGGTCCTGGAAAGGAGCATGTCAGAACATCCACCGTAAACAGGGTAGATGGTAGGAGGTACCTAGACTGATGTCCTATGTCCTTCGGGCCTTCGATCTAAGGTTTCTCATGTAAGTCAGTGAAGGCTCAGTCAGCACGAACATGATAGTTTGCCTGAACATAAACAGTACGGGCACACTGGTAATATTCCAGACAGGACACTCTGCAATTGAGTGGCGATGTACCCTGTCTGGCAAACTCTAAATAAGGCCTTTAACCATCTTCGCAGCGTTCATGCTGCCCCCCTTTTCGCTCCTTCTAATGTACTTAATTTTGGTTGTTGAACATATCATTTAAGAGCAAAATAAAGTAACACATGCCGAACATTTGCTTATACACAGCACAAAAGCCTGGTACATATTGTGCCTGCATGCATCCCAGTGTATAAATATCCCATTCTTCATAAAAAGCACATTAGCTTAAGTCTCAGGGCTCGTTCAATATTTTCTAAATACATGTCGACTTGACCTTGATGCTGCCAATAGACTGGATTTCGCCTTCTGAAGAGATGCACAGCTGCATCAGATCAATTTCCATTGCATCGCAAATCAATCATCACAAATCCGTTGACCCTCATATTTGCAAGGAAACTAATTAATAAGACATACCAAGGTACTCATTGAAGGACACATGTTGTTGCATCATTTCCTGTCAGTAAAACTGTGAAAGTTTTGAAATTCTTTCTGACTGTGTTACAAAATTAGATGATTTTTAGTGGATTTCACAGAAGGGGAATGGACATTGTTGCTCATCTAAGCAGTGATACTACCAAGCCTGCCACTGGCACCTTGACATTATGCTGATATCCATGTTCTTTTTACAATTCCAAATGTGCTGTATATCCATCGTCTCTGCACTTTTCATATTGGTAAACGCTATGTTCGTGTTTGAACTATTATCTATGGCAGGACGATTGACAGCTTGGCCAGCAAAAAGCAGAGTAAGTGGGGGCAATAAATGGGTCTCTACCTAAACTACGCTTGTAAGCAGAGGAGGCGGCTGAAAATCTGAAGGGGAAGGGCAGGGTGGGTGGAGACAGAGAGGGAAAATAAAAAGAAACTAAAAAAAAAAGATCTTGCCTCACAGCCGGCTCCCGCCGGCTCCTGCTGCCTCACTCCTGTTCCCTCGATGTGGTGGCCCAGCATTCCCTGGGACATCAGAACAGGCTCCACAGCAATCCCGGTGCTGCTTTGACACTACACCTAGCATGAAAGTAGCACCAGGATTGGTCTGAGAGGTTCAGATTCAGACTGCCGCTCAGGCACAACTCTGTGGTCTGTGCAGGTTCTCCAGCCCGGTTGTTAAACACAGAAAGTCTGAGCCAGCCGGCCAAACACACATGCACACTTAGGTGCACTCTTTCCTCATGCCCCCTCCCACCTCTGGTGGTAAAGGCCCGCCCCTTCCTGCACTGCCGGCTGAGCCAGCGGCAGAAAAATAAAACGACTATGGTTTTATTTTTCTGCTGCTCGCTCAGCCCGGTGGGCTACGCCATAGAGAATGAGTAGCCCCTGCTTGAAGTGTTTCTTTATGCCGAGAACATTTCCACAGTTTTGCAGCCATTATTGTGATGTCTCTTTTAAGAAAAGTACGTGTCCTCTTCTGTGGTTCATCAGATATAAATCAATAAGTAATTATAGTAATAAGCAACAATAATGTGTTTTTATATCGTGCAGAATGTATATATTGGCCCAAATCACAAAGGTAAAATTACAATATTGGATGTACTCTTATATAGATCTATTTCTACATATAGGTGTACCTCTCCATCTTTTTATTTACCATTTTGCAGGGGAGATTAACACGGGTTCGCACACTTACATGCCCCCCTCCCTTCAATAAGGGGTAAAGCTTTCAACAAACGAAATTACAATCAAAATGTTTTGACAGTAATTTTACAATTATATTTGACGTTCTACCTGGTTGGCGGAGATATCAGCCACCAGGTGGAGAATTTCACAGCATAGGTGGAAACCTCTGCCATCTTGGTGGAGATCTCTACTCCCTAGGTGGAGACCGCAGAATGGAAGGGAGTTAGCAAGTACTGTACACTTGACCCAAACACGTGCATAACTAACACACGGTCACTTCACTTGAAAGCACATAAATGCAACACACAACCTAGGCTCTGCACTTTTCCCCTTGGACTACGTGACCCTGCAGTTAACAGGATCTGTGTCTGGGTAGCAGACAATATTTAGAGGAAAAGAAACTTCACTGGGGGGGGGGTGGGAGCTGTTATATTTGGATTTGTGTTCA
Organism: Pleurodeles waltl; assembly: GCF_031143425.1. Classification (NCBI taxonomy): domain Eukaryota; kingdom Metazoa; phylum Chordata; class Amphibia; order Caudata; family Salamandridae; genus Pleurodeles; species Pleurodeles waltl. Next base: position 1,133,196,146 of record NC_090448.1, read on the forward strand.
TTCACTACAAACAGCTATATTGTCTATTTTCATGAAACATCACTAAAGGACACAGTAGAGCCTTGTGACACACAGACTGAAAGTGCATTGAGGAAGGAGGCACCAACTGTAAGGTACATTGAAAAAAGTGGCAGGACGTGTCAAGGTGGGTGAAGGAGACATTCTCCAGGATTCAAGTGGCAATGGTTATTCCAGGAGGTGGAAATGGATCCTGTCTCCATTACACCCCACTCAAGGAGTCTGTCTTCTCCATATTGTACCTTGCTATATAGCCTCTCTGTTGCCTGCAACCTGATCAGAAGGCCATGCAAGAAATAACCCCTTCTCGTCATTACAAGTTATACAAACTTTCTCAAGCAACTCTGATCTTCGACACCTTTAGTGTTATGCAGACATCACACACATATCCCTCATAAACAGCCTCTAACATACACTGTACGATTTATATTAATTTCCCTTTATTCATCCTGCCTCTCATACACTCAACATTTTCTACAGCTGGGACAGGAGTACTTCCTAATGTGGTAGTGTAAAACAGGGTTAAAACCTTGAAAAACAACTCTACAATACACAGATATGTCACCATGTTGCAAATGCCACCAACACACTCTAGGAGAGTTGCAGTCATTTGGTTGTTGCATCATAACAGTTTGTTGAACTATGTGTTATTATTTTACTCACATACAATTTATTTTTCATATTTTTAATACAAATAATTCAATCATTTCTTGGTTCAGTTTTCATTTAATCATCTGTGTTGTCCCACCCACCACCTGTCACCAACTTTACTTCTGTGCTTAGTGCTGCACAAAAACCAGAACTTGCTACACACACCAGATGAATGGTAGTGACTGGTAAGTGAAACAAGTGTTATTTCTGCTTTGAGTCAAGCACATCTCACTCTTCATAAGTAACAAAGTAGAAGTGTGTCCACTGGCCCACTCACCTATGTCCACCAAGTTCCAATTTTATTCAGTCATTTACTGTGATTGACTTTGTCTTTTGTCTTAATGCTACGACATAGCATTGAAATGGCAGCCCAAGAATACTTCCTTTAGCTGTTTTTTTAACAGGAGAGGGCCATGTGTGTTTGTGGTATTTTGTACTCAACACATCACCATAACATCATAATATGTTTCTTTGGATGTTTTATTACTCAGTTTATGTCAGGAAAAACTATTGTCAGCGTTGTTAAGTTCTTCCCTCAGCAAAAACGATTTCCCTTTTCATTGTACCCACATTGGTCGCAGTGGCGTCCTCACTCCCGGTTGCTCTGGCGGAGGCTGTTCTTAGAACTAGCTTCTTCACGTTTAACTGCCACTCAAGATGGTGGCCGCAAATCCTTGTGAGGTCAGCGCTCTAGTGTTTCTACTTTAGTCTTGTGCTGAAGCTGTTTCTCTCTGGAAGCCCTGCACTTCAACGGTCATCCGAGGAGAATGAGCAGTGTTCTTGAGGCGCTTTGTTTCATAGAGAATTCTTCCAGTTTTGAGTAATCAATTATTTTTTCTTGTTACGGTGTGCACATCAGCTACTTTTTCCCTTTTGAAGAAGCTGAATTTCTTCCTTCTTCCAACAGCTATCGGCTTTCTGAGGAGAATTCGTTTTGGCTTAACAGAACTTCCAGCAACTGCAGTAAGGAATCCTTTTGTATGATTTCCAGACTTGCCAATATATATACGTACATATATATTCAATCACTCTTTGCTTTGCAGACTTGTCAGTCTTAGAGACAAACCTCAGTGCTCAGACTAATTCCTAGAGACTGTGTTTTAGAAAACTGAACCTTTGGAAGGAGGCTTTTCGTTTCCTGTAAAAGACATTAGTAGTTTGCATATTTGAGAACTTTTGAACTGTTCTCCAGAGAACCTTGGAAACCTCTTACTCCTGGAGAAAAGAATATCTATTAAGTTAACATTGTCCTCTTAGAGAAAGGCTAGTCCCTCAAAGGATCCAGGTTAGGAAAATGATAGGATTGGGTGAATGTGCAGTATGAATGTATTTATCTATGCTCTTATCACCTGACTGCAGGTCCTTCCTTTAAGGTGACCTCGTCAAAGGTAAGGCAGGGTTGGAAGGGGAAGCCCTTCCCCTTCCACCCCCCCACCCTCCATGTGACATCAGCGCGCGATCATGCGCTGATTTGTCACAGAGCCTCCTCCCATCCCAGCGCGATCGGAAGAGAAATGCTCTGCATTTCTCTTCTGATCACGTGGGGGAGGCCGAGAGAGGCTTCAAAGGGAAGGAAAGTTATTTCCTTCCCTTTGAAGTCTCTCTCTGCGTTTCAAAAGCCGGATTGCAAAGCAATCCGGCTTTTGAAACGCCCACTAGACACCAGGGATTTATTTTTTATTTTTGAAAGTGGCATAAGGGAGCGACCCCGTGGGCAAGGGTCGCTCCCAGGGGGGGCATTTTTTGGGAAGGCCTTTTCTGCCCCCCCTGAACCTCTAGGCACCAGGGATCTTTTTTTTTTTTTTTCTGTTTTTTAGGAGGTGGGGAGCGACCCCTTAGGCAAGGGTCGCTCCCCTAGGGGGCAAATTGCATTTAGACCATTTCTGCCAAATTTATTTTAGGCCATTTCTGCCCCCAGGGGGGGGGGCAGGAACCTCTAGGCGCCAGGGCAAATTTTATTTTTGTGTTTTGTTTTTGTTTGTTTGTTTTTTTAGAGATGGGGAGCGACCCATTAGGCAAGGGTCGCTCCCCTGGGGGGCAAATTGTATTTAGACTATTTCTGCCCCCCTTGGGGGCAGATCGGCCGATTTCAGGTCAATCTGCCCCCAAGGGGGCAGAAACCACTAGGCACCGGGGATTTTTTTTTTTGCACCAATGTCACGCGAGGGGAGCGACCCCGTAGGCAAGGGTCGCTCCCGGGGAGGGGGTTGGGGGGGCAAATTTATTTTAGGCCATTTGTGCCCCCTGAGGCTGGCTGAGCTAGAGGCCAAAATCCACAGGTAGGCACACCTCTGTTTTCTGTGAAAAAATGTGATGTGTCCACGTTGTGTTTTAGGCCATTTCCTTTCGTGGGCCCTAGGCCTACCCACACAAGTGAGGTACCATTTTTATCGGGACACTTTGCTGAACACTGGGTGGAAGGAAATTTGTGGCTCCTCTCCGATTCCAGAACTTTCTGTCACCGAAATGTGAGGAAAACGTGTTTTTTTATCCAAATTTTGAGGTTTGCAAAGGATTCTAGGTAACAGAACCTGGTCAGAGCCCCACAAGTCACCCCATCTTGGATTCCCCTAGGTCTCTAGTTTTCAAAAATGCACAGGTTTGGTAGGTTTCCCTAGGTGCCGGCTGAGCTAGAGGCCAAAATCTACAGGTAGGCACTTTGCAAAAAAAACCTCTGTTTTCTTTCAAAAAATGTGATGTGTCCACGTTATGTTTTGGGGCATTTCCTGTCACGGGCGCTAGGCCTACCCACACAAGTGAGGTATCATTTTTATTGGGAGACTTGGGGGAACGCTGGGTGGAAGGAAATTTGTGGCTCCTCTCAGATTCCAGAACTTTCTGTCACCGAAATGTGAGGAAAACGTGTTTTTTAGCCAAATTTTTAGGTTTGCAAAGGATTCTGGGTAACAGAACCTGGTCAGAGCCCCACAAGTCACCCCATCTTGGATTCCCCTAGGTCTCTAGTTTTCAAAAATGCACAGGTTTGGTAGGTTTCCCTAGGTGCCGGCTGAGCTAGAGGCCAAAATCTACAGGTAGGCACTTTGCAAAAAACACCTCTGTTTTCTGTCAAAAAATGTGATGTGTCCACGTTGTGTTTTGGGGCATTTCCTGTCGCGAGCGCTAGGCCTACCCACACAAGTGAGGTATCATTTTTATCGGGAGACTTGGGGGAACATAGAATAGCAAAACAAGTGTTATTGCCCCTTGTCTTTCTCTACATTTTTTCCTTCCAAATATAAGAGAGTGTGTAAAAAAGACGTCTATTTGAGAAATGCCCTGTAATTCACATGCTAGTATGGTCACCCCGGAATTCAGAGATGTGCAAATAACCACTGCTCCTCAACACCTTATCTTGTGCCCATTTTGGAAATACAAAGGTTTTCTTGATAGCTATTTTTCACTCTTTATATTTCAGCAAATGAATTGCTGTATACCCGGTATAGAATTAAAACGCACTGCAGGGTGCAGCTCATTTATTGGCTCTGGGTACCTAGGGTTCTTGATGAACCTACAAGCCCAATATATCCCTGCAACCAGAGGAGTCCAGCAGACGTAACGGTATATTGCTTTAAAAAATCTGACATTGTGGGAAAAAGTTACAGAGTAAAACGTGGAGAAAAATTGCTGTTTTTTTTCACTTCAATTTCAATATTTTTCTTTTTCAGTTGTTATTTTCTGTAGGAAACCCTTGTAGGATCTACACAAATTACCCCTTGCTGAATTCAGAATTTTGTCTACTTTTCAGAAATGTTTAGGTTTCTGGGATCCAGCATTGGTTTCATGCCCATTTCTGTCACTGACTGGAAGGAGGCTGAAAGCACAATAAATCGTAAAAATGGGGTATGTCCCAGTAAAATGCCAAATTTGTGTTGAAAAATTGGGTTTTCTGATTCAAGTCTGCCTGTTCCTGAAAGCTGGGAAGCTGGTAATTATAGCACTGCAAACCCTTTGTTGATGCCATTTTCAGGGAAAAAACCTCAAGCCTTCTTCTGCAGCCACTTTTTCCAATTTTTTTGAAAAAAACGAAATTTTCACTGTATTTTGGCTAATTTCTTGGCCTCCTTCAGGGGAACCCACAAAGTCTGGGTACCTCTAGAATCCCTAGGATGTTGGAAAAAACGGACGCAAATTAGGCTTGGCTAGCTTATGTGGCCAAAAAGTTATGAGGGCCTAAGCGCGAACTGCCCCAAATAGCCAAAAAAAGGCCTGGCACAGGAGGGGGAAACGGCCTGGCAGCGAAGGGGTTAAAGAAATCCCAATAAGAAGAAAGGTGGAGGTTTTCAGAGACACACACTGAATATCCTATCTTCAAGTGGGAAACACAGGCTGGGACTGGATCTGGAGGTGGTCTCTCTTTTTCTATTCCCATTCCCCTTTCCCCCTATCAGATGCAGGGTTCAATAATCAGTTAAAGTCTGAGCACGCATCTGTTGGAGGGAGTTGTATAAAAGGCATCTGCTCCTGTGGAAGTTTGAATCTTCTGACAGATTGAAGTGCCTAAAAATACTATTTTCCACTCGAGCAGAATGGCTGAAGATTTAGATTTTAATGCCTTGGTGCCACTTACGGACGAAATGCAAAAACAGTTAACCCTTACTCTAGATGAAAACAAAAACTTTAGAGAGGAAATAAAAAGAGCCCATGTTGAGACCCAGCAGCTCATGGACAAGTTAAATAACTTAACTTCTGGGAATACCGCAGGGACTAGTGGGGTTTCAGGTAACATTTTCCCTACCTCTACCTCAGAAATATCCACACAAGTCATTCATTCCATCTCCCCTATCATTTCCCTGGCCCCACCTGAACGTTTTAGTGGAGATACTTTCAAGGCGCAGATATTTTTAACCCAGTACTCCTTACACTTCCTTTGTTATCCCGTTATTTTTACAGAGGATCAGTCAAAAATGGTGTTGATTTTGTCTTATTTGAGTGGAGATGCGACTTTATGGTCCATGCCTTTGGTGTCATGAAATTACCCTATATTCTATGATTATGAAGTCTTTAAAGCAGAATTTCTTCGAATCTTTGACCGCAGAACAATCTCCCAAGCCACTAATAATGACTTACTAGACTTAAAACAAGGTAATAAGGATTTGATCTCTTATCTGGCCCAATTCAACAAATTAATTGTGGAGACTGGTTGGCCCTAGAGCAAAAGGGCTGTGGTTTTTAACCAAGGTTTACGAGAAGAACTAAAAGATGCACTAGCCCAAATTCCAGATTGACCTACTGATGTGTCAAAATGAATTGATCTAGTTTTACGGATTGATCAGCGTCTGTTTGAAAGAAAAGCTGAATGCAAGAAAGAATTTCATCCTATTCCACCACGTTTCACTAGGAGTTAAGTGAAAAGTATTGAGACCTCCGAGCACACTCTTCGGAAGAGCCAATACAAATCAGCAGTGTTAGAGGTCCCCTGTCTAAAGAGGAAAGGGACAAGTGAAGATCTAAGAATCTACGTCTTTATTGTGGCTTATCTGGGTATTTTTTAAGAGAATGCCCAAAGAAGCCTAAGCAAGATAATTCAGGAAAATAGAAAACTCATTCTACCAAGAGAGTAGCCCTGGTTGACTTACAAAAACCAATAGCCCCTGAATCCCAATTAGTAGCAAACACTTTACAGTCTGCTTCCCCTCAACCTACCATCTCTTTGACCTCATCTTCAGAAAAAAGAAGCTGCAGGAGGTTTCAGTGATGATTGACTCAGGAGCTACGGGAAATTTCTGCGACATCCAGTATGCCACAAACATGGGAATACGTTTTGTACTAAAGAGAATAGCAGAGCCTGTTTGTGCGGTGGATGGAACAAACTTGTCTTCAGGTCCTATCACAGATGAAAATTAACCTATAGTTCTGAAAGATCATCTAGGACACCAAGAAAAGATATCTTTCAATCTCATGGATGCTCCTCAACTTCATCTGATCTTGGGCTTACCGTGGCTTATGGAACACAACACTGAAATTAAGTGGGAAAAGAGGACTGGGAAAATATTTGGCTAACCGTTTATTCGTCCCTCTCAATCCCCAGTCTCTTTCCCCCTTTTTTTCGTTTCAAAGAAGAAGAAGAATGAAGAGTTAAGAACTTGTAGAGATTATAGAGCATTAAATCAAGTTACCATGAAGAATCAATATCCCCTGCTCTTGATTTCAGTACTGCTAGATCAGGTAAAAGACGCAAAAAACTACACCAAACTAGATCTTTGCGGAGCGTACAATTTAATTCGAGTTGCTAAGGGAGACAAATGGAAAACGCTTTCCGCACCCGGTTTGGTCTATACGAGTTCAAAGTGATGCATTATGGGCTATGTAACACACCAGCTGCTTTCCAGCACTTTGTGAACGATGTTCTGAGAGAGTTTTTAGATCGATTTGTAGTAGTCTACATTGATGATATTTTAATCTTCTCCCAGAATTTCCGAGACCATGTAGATCATGTGAGAGCAGTTCTAAAGAAATTGTTGGAAAATAACCTATAGGTGAAGAGCAAAAGTGTGCCTTTCATGCGAAGGAAGAAGAATTCTTGGGTTTCGTCTTATCGAAAATGGAGTTTCCATGGACCCTGATAAAAATCAAACAATCCTGGATTGGCCTTCTGCTAAAACGGTGAAGGAGGTGCAAAGTTCTATTGGCTTTGCCAATTTCTACCGCCGATATATACAAGAGTTTTCTAAAAAGGTGGCCCCCATTACAAAACCCTTCCATTGGTCAACTGATGCTGAAGATTCTTATGAGTTTAAGAGCCTTTACGACAGCCCCGATCCTTCTCCATCCTAACCCTGAGGAGCAATTTTTTGTGGAAGCTGACGCCTCTGACCAAGCGATTGGTGGTGTATTGTCTCAGAGGCACAAGGAAACAGGTCAACTTCACCCAGTGGCATTTTGATCCAGGAAATTAACTCCTCCTGAAAGAATTTATCCAATTGCTGACAAAGAGCTATTGGCAGTGAAGGATGCCTTTCGGGAATGGTGGCATTATTTATTATGAGCTCGTCATGTAGTCACTGTGTTCACTGATCATAAAAATCTTCAGTTTTTTAAAAGTCTGCTGAGACATTAACTCCAAGGCAATAGAGATGGTCCTACCTATCGACCTGGTTCTACTAATGGCAAAGCAGATGAGTTATCAAGAATGAATAATATAGGGGCGTGGACAGGCCACGGTGGAAGATGGACACCTGAGTCAGGAGCTCAGCGCGGGGGCGGGTTTTGGCCGGCAGCGGGGGTGCCGCAGCTGCTGCAAACTTCTACACATGAGCCTCGGAGACTCTCCATCATCCGTGCGCACCCGCCCAAACCGGGGGGAGTGAGGTGAGGCCGAGGCGGGGGCCACTTCATTCTCCAAAGAAGAGGGCCTAGAAAACTGGGCGGAGCCGTGTCCTGCAGTTGTAAGCCGAGGCACAACTACAAAGACAGACTGTGGCATCAGCGGAGGATTCGCAGTGCTGCCTCACCTTAATACCTGCCTACTTCCACACCCCATCCTCCCTCCCCCCTTCCTTCGGCTGCCTCTGCCCTGCAATCACGCTACCTGTCTTTCTAAGGGGAGGCGGCCGACGCCCTTGAAAACACGAGGAATGGGGCCCACTCTTCCCTGCTCTGATCCTGGAATGCCTATAAGTACACCAGGGCATGCCGGGCCTCAGACAAAGAAGAGGGGCCACAGGAGGAATCACAAGGGCCCTGACAGACCAGCCATAGCGACGGGGAGAGCAGCACTGGCGTAAGGAACCCCGCCCCTCCCCCAACGATTGGGAGCCCAGCAGTACTAATTTATAAGATATAAGGGGTCTCTGCCCGCGGCCTTCATTCCTTTGAAGCCCTGCATCTACAGACCTCTCCCCTACTGCTGCTCAACGCTGACAAGTGGGATCAACCAGCCCCCTCGTCTTGTGCCTGCTACCGAGGTGCCATAGCCGTCTAACGTCGCCTCACTGCATGGCTCCTCTTGCTCCGCTGGGCCTCCGCTTGTACCGCCATCACTTATTTCCCCCTCCAACTCAGCTCTTTTATCCTCAGCCGGCGCTGCCAGAGGACCTCAGTGCACTGCGGACGATGCCAGTTTCGAATGGAGCGAGGCAGGGGGCCTAACCCTAGACCGGCGTCTGCACGACAAACACCACCGGCTCTTTGGCGAGGGGGACGACCCTGTTCGGGTCTGGACTCCACAGGGCTACTCCTGCCAGCTGACCCTGAGATGCCCGGTGGCAAGGTCACGGACAAATCCTCGGGCAGACCGGTGCGACAGCTACTATTCTCCGAAGCTCTTCAATATAAGCTCCCTTCTTCCCCCGCAGTGGGACACCACCTACTCTCCACACTTGCTCTGCCTCCCGCCATGTCTGATAAGGAACAGCCCACAACCATGGACTGGATACTTAAGGAGATAACCACTGTCAGCCGCCAGATCGAGGGGATGGACGCCTCTATATCTTCCTTGACTCTGGAAACCAAATTCATGTGCCTCTTGTGTCTCGCATGAAGCAGAACTTCGCAAAGTGGTCGCTTTGGGCCTCTCCATGTGGGGCAGAGTGCAGGCGGTTAGAATGGTCACAATTCCACGCTTTACATACATCCTGGGTATTCTTCCTTTGCCAGTGCCCCTTTCCATGCTCAGGATGATAGATGCCCAGGTGAGAGCCTTTGTCTGGGGCGCTACTCACCCGCGACTGACACCGGCAAAAATACTTGCGCGTCGATCTTGCGGGGGTCTAGGACTCCCCTCAGTGGAACACTACTCTCTTGTCCTACAGTTATCCCAATTAGCCTATATGCTCCCCGGAACGCCTGACCCTCCGCAGTGGGTGTCCACAGAGAAGCTTTTGCGGGCCCGTCACAAAGGACTAGGGGGCTTGTATAGTGTGGGCCCTTCACAGACCAACCCGGCCAACCCGATCCTAAGGGCAACGAGCGAGGCGTGGTGAAGGGCTCACAGTCTACTAGGAGTACATCCCTTCTTGCACGCCCAAGCCCCCATAGAGGGTAATGACTGCATCAAAATAGGGGGAACTGCTCTGAGATGGCCTTAATGGAGTACAGCCGACACTGGTCGCATAGCCCAGATCTTGGAAGGGGGGCAGCTCCAGTCATTTGCTCAACTAAGGGAGGGGTTTGGCCTCCACTGTAACCAAGAATGGCGCTACCTCCAACTTAAGCATTGTCTGCATAGAGTGTTGGGAACCCCCCCATGGGTGATCTAGGCCTCACCAATCATCACATATTTGCAAACGTGGGGCCGACACAAAGGTGTGATGGCTGGCCTCTATGAGGTGTTAGTGAGTCATCTTTACTCGCAACCTCTCCTTGGGAAGTTATGGCACAAGTGGCAAACCTAATTGGGGATCACCTACACTGAGGCGGATTGGTCCGATATCCTGGATGCCCTTGATGGAGGCACCCGAGAGGCCTGACTGAAGTTCTGCCTTTTTAAAATCCTATATGATTGGTACTGGACTCCGTTGAAACTCTGTGGGGCGGACCTTCTGCCACATGCGAACTGCTGGCGCTGCGCAGAGCCTCACTGCGCCTACTACACATCTTGTGCCACTGTCCATCGCTACGACCCCTATGGGATGCGGTGCACCATACTCTTGCGGACTCCCTACCGTTACAACACCCACTCTTGCCCTCGCTCATCCTCCTCCATGATACACAACTACCCCCCCCCCCCCACCACGACCACAACAGAGATGGCTCCATGCGGCTCTTGCTACGGCTAAAATTTGTATTCTTAGACACTGGAGATCCAGCGCTGCTCCGGCGGAATGGGTGACTGCTATGATCCAAACTGCTGTGCATGAACGGGTAATTTACAACTTACAGGACCAGGCTGCCCTGTTTACCAAAGTTTGGAGCCCTTTCCTAATAGGACCATACCCGCCATAAATCTTCTCTCCCGCGTGTCATGATGATCCTTTAGCTGGCCATAAAGGAATTTTGAAGACTACGGAATTAATTAAGAGGTGTTTCAGGTGGCCTGCCATGATCCGTCAAACAAGACAATACGTTCAAACCTGTGATAAATGCATTTGTGGAAAGACAACACGATTAGCTCCTGAAGGTGAGCTTCAGCCTCTTCATATTGCACCATATCCCTTGCACACCATTACTATGGATTTGATTGAAGATTTACCTTCAAGCCTTCAGTCTAGCCTTTTTAGACACCTTTTCTAAAATGAGTCATTTCATCCCTCTGAGGAAGGTTCCTAGAGCCTCTCAGTTAGCACAGTTATTTTCGCAGCACATAGTGAGAGCTCATGGCATTCCGGTGGTTGTAATCTCAGATTGAGGTCCCCAATTTGTTTCCCAATTCTGGAGGGCCTTTATGAAACAACTTGGAATAGACGCACATTATTCTACCAGTTATCATCTGGAAATGAATGGACAGACAGGAAGAGTTAACCAGGAGATAGCGCAGTACCTACTTTATAGTGATTGGACAGATTTCATTTGGACAGCAGAATTTACGTACAACAATGCTATTCATGCCTCCACTGGTTATTCACCCTTCTATTTGAACTCTGGTAGACACCCAAACATTATCTTAGGAATGTAGGGAGCTTCGGTCCCAGCTGCAAATGAATTCAGTAAGAAAATTCAAAAGACCTAACAATCCGCCAGAGAACACTTGACCAAGGCGAAGGTCTCTTACAAGAAACATGCTGACAAAAAGAGGAGATGCAACCCTGGTTATTGTGAGGGTGAGAAGGTCTGGCAATACACTCGACATTTACATTTAAGAGGGTACACAAAATTCCAGCCTAGATATGTAGGACCCTTTCAAGTAAAGAAAATTGTAACTCCAGTAACAGTCAAACTCGTCTTGCCCCCTCAGATTAACGTTCATCCAGTATTCCATTGTTTCGCTACTCAAAAAAAGCACTCTCAATGTTAGGACAACCACCCCTCCAGAGCATATCGAAGTAGATTCACATTTAGAATATGAAGTGAATCGAATTTTAGACTCAAAGTTTAAAAAAGGAACATTATATTACCTCATTGATTGGAAAGGTTTTGGCCCAGAAGAAAGGTCATGGGAAGTCTTCCAAAATGTGCATGCTCCAAGGTTGATAAAGCAACTTCACAACACTTTCCCTAACAAACCTTCTGTGGGAGGAAGTTCTTTGGAGGGGGGTACTGTCAGGAAAACTTTTGCCAGTGTTGTTACGTTCTTCTCTCAGCAAAACAATACTCCTTTTCCTTGTACCCACACTGGTCGCAGTGGCATCCTCACTCCCTGTGGCTTTTGTGGAGGCTGTTCTTAGGACTAGCTTCTTCAGGAATAACTGCCACTCAGGATGGTGGCTGCAAATCCTTGTGAGGTCAGCGTTCTAGTGTTTCTACCTTAGTCTCGTGCTGAAGCTTCCCTCCAGCTGTTCCTGAGGCGCTTTGTTTCATAGAGAATTCTTCCAGTTTTGAGCAATTATTTCTTATTCTTTTTATTGTGTGCACATCAGCTACTTTTTCCCTTTTGAAGAAGCTGAATTTTTTTCTTTCTTCCAACAACTGGCTATCGGCTTTCTGACGAGAATTTGTTTTGGCTTAAAAGAACTTCAAGCAACTGCAGTTAGAAATCCTTTTGTAAGATTTCCAGACTTGCCAATCTATATATGTACATATATATTCAAGAACTCTTTAGAGACAAACCTCAGTGCTCAGACTAATTCCTAGAGACTGTGATTGAGAAAACTGAACCTTGAGAAGGAGTTTTTGTTTCCTGTAAAATACATTAGTAGTTTGCATATTTGTGAACTTTTGAAGTGTTCTCCAGAGAACCTTGGAAACCTTTGACTCCTGGAGAAAAGAAGATATTAAGTTAACATTGTTCTCTTAGAGAAAGGCTAGTCTCTCAAAAGATCCAGGTTAGGAGAACGATACAATTGGGTGAATGTGAATGGCTGAACAGTTGAATGTGCAGTAGGAATGTACTTATCTGTGCTCTTATCACCTGACTGCAGGTCCTTCCTTTAAAGAAATCCCAATAAGAAGAAAAGTGGAGGTTTTCAGAGACACACACTGAATATCCTATCTTCAAGTGAGAAACATAGGCTTGAACTGGATCTTGAGGAGGTTTCTCTTTTTCTATTCCCATTCCCCTTTCCCCCAGCTGATGCTGGGTTCAGATAATCAGTTAAAGTCTGAGCATGCATCTGTTGAAGGGCGTTGGGTAAAAGGCAGTTGGTCCTGTGGAAGATTGATTTAATGGGTAATCTTCTGACTGTTTATGCTTCAGTGAGACAAAGGTTCCTGGTGTCCACATTGTGACCAGCACCCAGATGACATTAGGGGACACCTTGACAAATGCAATAAGGCCCTTTGACATCCATTGATCAGGTACATTTGTGAACATATGGCATCTAGAACTAAATCTCCTTCACTTGTAATTTGTGGTGTTGTTTTAAATATTTGTTTACTCATTTTTTCATTTGTTATGGATTATCACGTATCTTTCATGTATAGCTCTCTGCATTGCCATCAATTGTATTTCAAATTCCACTATTATGCTTTGAGTCATAACTCTTCACCTCACATTTCCCATTAGTCTTCTCTCACACCTGTCAGAACCTAGATCAGCTTTGGAGTACCCAAGGGCTCCTCCCTGAGCCCCACACTCTTCAAATCTACATGGCTCCACTTGTGTGCATCATCAGAAGCCACGGACTGAACATTGTCTCCTATGCCAACGGCCCCTAGCTGATCATCTCATTGACCAAAAGCCCTACAACTGCCAAGAAAAGCATCCACAACAGGATGGAAGCCATTGCCACCAAGATGAAGGAGAGCTTCCTCAAGCAGACAAGATGAAATCCTGATCCTAGGACCCTCCACATCAGCCTGGGACAACTCCTGGTGGCCTGCTACACTCCACACCCTCTCACCCCAACAAACCACACATGCAACCTCAGCTTCATCCTGGATTCATTGCTCGTCATGACCCAACAGGTTAACTTCATCGCATCCTCCTGTATCCACACCCGCTGCTTTCTCCGGAAGATCTTCAAATGGATCTCAAATGACTACCACAAGACCACCCTGGTCACCAACAGACTTGACTATGGCAACACCCTCTACGAATCTGAGGAAACTACAACTAACCCAAAACACCTCCGCCAGTCTCATCCTAGACGTCCCTTGCAACACATACATCACCAGACACATATGAGACCTCCACTGGCTCGCTACTGAGAAACATGTCAACTTCAAACTCCTCGTCCTTGCATACAAGGCTCTCCATGACCTAGGAACCATCTACCTCGACTCTGAAACACCTTCTACTCCCCTGCCAGACCTCTCCGCTCCACTCAACAGGCACTAGCCACAGTACCCCGCATACAGAAGACCTCGGCTGGAGGAAGATCCTTCATCTGTATTGCAGCAAAGAACTGGAACATCTTGCCTCTTCACTTCAGGCAGTCACCATTGTTACCTCAATTCAGGAACGAACTTAAGACCTGGCTCTTCGTTTGAAGCACAGAGGACTGACCCCCAGAGTGCATTGAGACCCTTATGGGTGAGTAGTGTGCTCTACAAATTCCAATTTGATTTGAGGCTGCTGAATCTGGAGATACGTTACCAACACGGTCTCCAAAGACACTGGTTCAGCACTGATGGCAAAGGGTCCAGCCATAAAGCAAGTATGGCTGGAGAAGATGAGTTGCCATTTCTTACAGTACACTTTCATGACATTAACCTAGTGTGCCTTTTTTCCAAAATCTATTGTGAAACAATTAGAGTGAAGTATTCAGCAAAAACTTGATTTTATGTGTTTCAACTTTTATCCTCTTAATCGTGCATGCGCTGGGGACACTGAGCATAACATTGACGCTGCACCATTCACAAGTGGAGGATGGTACTCAATCCCAGGCAAAAATCGAATCCTTTTCCAAACAGGTATAACAGCAGGAACAACAGCAGATCCAGAACAGGAGAAGAAGCAGGAGATGGTAAACAAACAGGACCAGGTGAAGGGCATTGTTGGCCCTCCACGGAAACCATCACGCAAGACCACCTTGTGGCTGATCAGTAGTCTTTCTCCAATGATTGCTAGTCCCCAGCTACCAGCTTAGCAGACACGGATGCCTGCCCCCCCTATTCAGGACTTACCTATACACAACCCTCAACCTACAAGTACCTCAGTTGACTCCCCTACAAACATATTGTGCCTAAGCCATTTTGGAGGTTTGGTTCACTAAGGAGCAGTAGGCTGGGTAAGGATGATTTTATCATGATAGTATTACTTTTCCCATTTATAGACCTTGGAGAAGCTCTCTGTCCCTAGAAGGATGGTCTCATTTCACATGTAGAGGTTTCTGCACTGTATAAGAAGATCTCTATTTCTCAAACAGAGGACTACAAAGGGGATGGAGATTTAGGGGTCATTATGAACCCCGGCGATTCAGACCGCCATGCCGGCAGCGGGGGCAAAGACCTCCACCGGCATGGCGTTCTGAACTGCCATATTATGGACACAGTGCCCTCCTCCACTGCCAGGCTGCCACTGCCAGGCAGCCTGACAGTGGAGGGAATCATTTTCCGAATAATGATCCATTTTGCAACCAGCCTTTAAAGGCTGGTGGAAGGGGTGCTCGGGCATGGGCAATGCAGGGGCCCCCGTGCAGTGTTCCATCTTGCAGGTCACTGCCCGATTCACGGGCAGTGATCTGCGCGACGGGTGCTGCTGCACCTGCCGCACACCATCATTGGCTGTGGCTCCATTTGGAGCTGCTGTCAATGTTACAGCCTTTTTCCCCGCTGGGCCAGTGGGGAAAACATTACACGGGTGGCGGAGGGGGTAGTCGCGCTGGCGGTCATCTATTGACCGCCAGCCCGGATCTCGAGGGCCTAAATGTTAAAGACAGTTGATTAATAACATGTGAAACAACATTTTAAGTTTTAAACGAGTATGTAGGGCCTTGTAAAAGACTAAGGGGCATACTAATAATTTTTCATGGTGCGCAATGCAGCAAGCCACCTTGCTGTGCTGCATGAAACGGCAGGAATGCACCATATTTAACACTATACGCCTCCTGTCCTTTCCTAGTACTGGTACTCTTTCAGCTGCCTAGCGCCAATACAGGCACCCTTGCATCATGGTGTAAGAGTGCCTGCGTGGTAGTGCATTACAGAATGCAGCACACACAGAAAGAAGAAAAAACAAGGAAAATAAATATATTTCTCCTTGTCATACCTACCTGGGGAGTTGTAGTACTTTGATGCATTCCCAGGTCTACCACTCCAAAGTCCATGGGTAAATACATGGGAACACTCATGCTTCTCCCGTGGCATGCCTCCCTGGGGATGAGTAACGCAAGGCAGCGATTTGCACTGCCTTGCATTACTCCGGATTTATCACACCATGCAGGGCCACACAAGATGGCCTTGCATGGCTTAAGAAAGATTACTTAGGTTTTGTATTGCCCTTACCCCCAGGTGTGGTGCAAGTATGCAGAAAACCTTGATAAATCTGGCCCTTAGTGACCACAATCATCCGAGCAGACAGCTTCTCAAGAATCACACTAAGACTCTTGCTCAATACTGACAGTTTTACTGACATGATTGCTCTATTGTATCAAAGGTCTTATTGTAATTGTGTTGGGTAACATCTTCGAAAATGAGCTCTAAGTAATGTTGTTTTGGACTCTTGGACAGATATAGGTCCGGTACCTGTGTAGAACTTTGAATCTCGTGCTAGTGAGATTCCTCAAGATTTACAATTGGCTGCCAAAATCCCATGAGAATAGCTTAACTCCAGTGTGCCATTTTGCTTTTCTGTCACCCCACTGTATCAGGGAACTGAGCCAGGGCTGTCCCCCTTGCTCTGGAAGCAGTTTGTGAATAGCATTCCCCCATGAGTGCCTGCAACCTGAAGGCCTTGTAACTTTAAACCTTTGAAGAGCAAAAACCTTGAGAAACATACTGTTTATTACTAAGAGTGATCTGATTAAGTATGAAAGGATTGGAAAAACTCAGAATTCATGAATCAGCCTCTGGTGTTAAAAGGTCTAGGCTTCTGGGTATAAGGCTATTTGATTGTGATATTAGAGACCAGCGTTTGAATACTAAAGGAGAACACAGAGACATTTTTCAAGAAGAAGTTATCATGTTAACATTTTCTCCTAACAGATTAGACAATTAAGCTGAAGGAAACTCTGTTAATGAATGTGAAAACAAGTTGGCAGGAGAACTTGGCATATCATCTAACAACAACAACACCTTTGTTCTAGATCTCCCTCCGCAGAGTACCCTCCCTAAGTACCTTCCCCTCATCGAGCCACTCTGTAGTTCTGGATTTCTACCTGCGTAGTTGGTGTTAGTGTAACAGTATTGTCTCAGCAATATACATGGATGATGCAATAGTCTACCATTCATCATTGTCAAGACACTGTCCAACTACAATAATGGGGCAACACTACTAGCGCTTCATGTAAAAAATCTGGTAACTAGTCAAACCCACTCCTGCAGCCCTTGACGCTCTTCTGAGACCCACCCCCGGAGCCTGGATGGGGCCATCATTTAGTGCAGATGTCTATATGTAAGCTCTGTGACATGACAGGGTTGAGCAACACACAAGAAGCTACTAATATCTTGCATATAACTTCTGAGGAGGACAATAGAACCCCTTGTGTGGTCAAGGCATCTGAAGTTTGATTTGGAGATACCAAAAGTGCTTTCAGTGATGGCTCATGTATCTCTGAGCCCTATTGCACCCTATTGAGGCTGTGTTGTTGGAAATCAGAAGGCGGGATACGATGGGGAAGAGAGCATACCAGACCACCTGCAACATAGATGTATTACTAAAGATGTGATTGTATTGTAAATGTACTGTCATGTATACAGACATGCAGTGACTGTTAGGGTAATATGTGTCTATTGTTTTCTAATAAGCAATGAGTATTTTTGAGATGTCTTTCCCCAGATGAATATCCAGTGTGAGATGTTATAATTTACCTATGAGACACATGAAACCCAAATCCCAAGCAAACAACTTATGTGCAAGAGGTGGCTGACATACATGCAGTTGTTGTGTGTGCTTCTAAGAAAGGCAGCATCAGTGAAGCAGCCCCGGCCATTGCACACAGCTTGCACACCAAAGAAGTGGCAGTGGTGGATGTTGCGTAAAAGATGCTCTGTGAGAGAGATGACTGAAGTGCCCACAGTGGTACAATCAATTGTACCTAATACACAAGGGAAAGGACAAAGGCATAAAATTATTTGCTCCAGTTTGACTATGGTGTAGCAATAAATGTGTTTACTCTTTAAGTGACGCATCCCAGTCCCTAGTGAAAGCATTGAGATTGGCTTGCCTGTGAGAGGCCTACATTGTCAGAAGTGGCCCTCTGGAAAGACTCAATAACCATTAAATGAGATGCAGATGGTATTTTGACATGGACAGGGATAGTCTGGGAATGAGCTATAGGTGAATGAAGCTCCTTCTTCCAGTTTGGAACTGTGTCAAGGATCACTTCAGGTTAAAAGTGGTATCTGGAAATAACTACTTCCTAGAAATAAAATAAATTGTGATTGTTTGTTTGTAAACCCTCTGCCTCTCTCCTTCTCAAATAACTGTACATCAAAATGCAGGGCAGAGCACAAAGACATTCACCGACAAAAATAATTAGTTGTGTGAGCCATTACTGCTCTTGCCTAAGCAGGCATGTTCTATGTGTTGAGAGCCGTGTTGCAATATGTTTTTGAAGAAATTTCTAGTTATATTTATAAATGAGATAAACAACATTATGCTTTTAAAAAATTGTAAACCAATATGGTTAACCTTTAATTTTCCTATTTTCCCATGATATTCGCTTCCTTCATTATTTTCTATGAGTGTGTGTTGCAATACCAACAAATGGCCATGTGTGATGCTCTACTTACTCCACGGCTTGGCTGAAGTACATTTGACCCTGGTTTGTCATTATTAGAGTTGTAGTAGATTTATAAGTGTATAATATTGTGAATTGCAAATGTCTTACTCTTTTTTTGCAAGTGGATTTGCATTTTCATCCCTAAATTCCTCCTTCATTATCCCTGAATGCCATTTTCTACCCACTCCCCTTGCCCTTCCCACGTTTACTACAAAAACTTACACTAAAAAGTGTGGAGAGCTCTGCACATGTGGTGAGGATGTATGTACAGAAAAGACAGGAAAGACTAAGGGGGTCATTCCGACCCCGGCGGGCGGCGGGCGCTCACAAACCGCCCAAACACCGCACCGCGGTCAAATGACCACGGGGACAATTCAACTTTCCCGCTGGGCCGGCGGGCGATCTTCAAAAGATCGCCCGCCGGCCCAGCGGGAAAGCCCCAGCAAAGATGAAGCCGACTCCGAATGGAGCCGGCGGATTTGCAGGGGTGCGATGGGTGCAGTTGCACCTGTCGCGATTTTCAGTGTCTGCTATGCAGACACTGAAAATCTTTGTGGGGCCCTGTTAGGGGGCCCCTGCAGTGCCCATGCCATTAGCATGGGCACTGCAGGGGCCCCCAGGTGCCCCAAGACACCCGTTCCCGCCAGCCAGGTTCTGGCGGTTAAAACCGCCAGAACCAGGCTGGCGGGAAGGGGGTCGGAATCCCCATGGCGGCGCTGCTTACAGCGCCGCCATGGAGGATTATTTTGGGCAGGGGTAAACCGGCGGGAAACCGCCGGTTGCCCTTTTCTGACCACGGCTTTCCCACCGCGGTCAGAATTGCCCATGTAGCACCGCCAGCCTGTTGGCGGTGCTACCCCCGGCCTCCACCCTGGCGGTCATAGACCGCCAGGGTCAGAATCAGGCCCTAAGATGTCTGGCTATAGGCTTGAAAATTATGTTTTGTGGAAAGAAAATAGTCCAACTGGGATTCTACTTTACATACTTCAAAATGGCGGTACATGACCATACTGTTTGTGTATTTTTGTTACTACTATCCTAATGTCTGACCTTTTCTGTTGGTTAACTATTTTTCTATATACCATTATTTACTTTTTTCACCTCTGCTGTGTAAACATGCTGCCTCTAGGAAGTGTCCACTAAATAGAGGAAGAGGTGACCTGGCAGAGGCATTGGAAAAGCAAAGCACGGCAGAAAAAGTTAATAGTTATTTATAGAAATCCTATAGAGCATTGTAGAGTAACCTTGTCACCCTTTTCTCACTTCAGAGTGCTATTGCTGCTAGAGACTACAGATCGAAGAAAGGGAAGTGAGATTTCAATTAGTAAACTATAAACCTATGTATGATATCCTTCATCTCTAATGGCACCACTCAACACCCACACATCCAGCCATATGGGTAGAGGTCACAGAGACAAAGATCTCAGTGTTCTGTTAAGTCTGAACCCAGCAGCCATCTTCCTCTTTTGCTTGCTGCTCCTTGATAGCAAAGCATCTTTTTGTGTTATTAGAGTTTATAAAATAAGACATTTTGTAGAATGTTAGATTGCATTGTATTGTTTAGTAGGATAACATAGAGTGGAAATATATGTCTATTTCTGTATTTTGTATTTAATTCACAATTTATGGGGTTGTTAGGCATTTCAGTAGGAATGCCCCAACCCCTGTGCCTGGTTGTCTGGAGAGGTTCCCCAGGCCTAAATGTGTGATGAAGAGTCTTGGAATGTGGGTAAATTCCAGCATTATTATGGAGAACCAAGGAAAAGAATTGCTTCTAATTGCTTTGGTGTTCTAAGATTACTAAGAAATGTATTAAACCTTCTACCTTTTTAGCTAGAAGACTAATTGTCCAGGCTCTTTTTATCTCATGCCTTAATTATGGTAATGCCTTACATCCCGGCACATCCTGTTATCTGATTAAAAGGTTGCAGCTCACACAGAATGCCTTATGATACTCTCAAGACACCAATCTGCATAAAAGGCCCTGAAAGCTCTTCAATGGCTTCCAGTAGAATAGGGGGTATAACTTAAGGCCTTATGCATTCTGCACGGATCAGACCATAAGAGAGGTCCTGCTTT
Organism: Pleurodeles waltl; assembly: GCF_031143425.1. Taxonomy (NCBI): domain Eukaryota; kingdom Metazoa; phylum Chordata; class Amphibia; order Caudata; family Salamandridae; genus Pleurodeles; species Pleurodeles waltl. The sequence continues at coordinate 1,133,216,752 of NC_090448.1, forward strand.
GTTAAGATCGCTAGCTATCCGCTATTTTCTCAACTCACTTGCTACCGGTTTCCCCAGATGAGCGGATGTGGTTCCGGAGGCCGTTCATTGTCCTATCAGGCCCCCAAACTTCAGAACACCCTTGCCATTAAATTGTACTAACTGTCCAATTAAGCAGCTGAAGTCATTGGTGGGCCTTTTGGGACAGTAGGAGGCACACACCAAGCTTGTTAAGGGGATTTCTGTCAAACCAACTGAATTTTCATGACAAGTGGGAAGCAGATGAAGTTTGTGCATGACTTCAAGGAGAAATCATAACAAAAAAGAAAAAAAGGAGAATTAAGGAGAAGTGGATTTGTACTTTTGGGTACAGTTTCCAGTGAAGTAAACAATTGTGTAAAAGATAAATATTATTAATTATAGCTGAGTATAACTGAGGCAGAAAAGCCTTTAGGTGAAGGAAGTGGAGAAAGTTCCTTTAAGAAAGGTTGTCTAGGAGGAGGTGAGAGCCTCTGTAAAAAAACATTTTGGAGACCATTATGAGAAGGAAGAGAAAGAATGTAGATCTTTCTGATGATGAATATTGGTCCCTTGAGGAGGACGACATGAATAAAAATGTAAAAATCAGGGAAAAGCAAGATGATGAGAAATATTATTGATTTGGATGATACATTGTTATGATGGCAAAGGAGTGGCCTTAGGGCTACAGAAGACGAGGGTGTCCTTTGTGGCACAAGAGAGAATGCCATTTGTGGCAAAAAAGAAATTCATGCTCAAACTGATGGGAATACTATCCATGACCTGGGTGAGGATAATTGTGACAAACTCATTTTGGATGATTATGATTCTGATGGTTTGTACATGGACTATGATAAGTATGAGAAGTTGAGAAAAAAGAAGGGGATTTCTAATTATCCTCAGGGTGTACACATGTTCCTCTCTGACATGGTTAGACAACCTAGTAGAGCAGACTGGCGGCCTATGTTGCATGGTTCTGATTTTATTAAGTTATGTATAAAGAGGCCATTAGAGAAGGAGGCAAGAGCCATGATGAGAGCTGAATGCTCCCGTCTGGTGGATGAGGATAGGGCCTATATGACCCTAGATTTAGACCAGACCTTATCAGTTTCCTCTTGAGGCTGGATTGCGATCCCAGAAAAAGTCTGGAAAGGGCAGTGAAACAGAGTCAGGATAGACTGATGGACGTGACTGGACCATTAGCAAGGATACAAGATATGGCTGAGGAAGCCAAATCAAAGTCGGTCCATATGGATATGGAATTATTGTCTGGATGTTCGCAGAGGGAAATATGTTTCCTTGGAAACACAAATGTAGCTTTGATAGCTGAGAGGAGGAAGGCAATACTCATGCGAATTAGTCCTAAATTAAGGGACATTGCAAAAAAAAGAGCCAACTGAAAATCCTAAAGGGTATTTGTTTGGAGATGGTCTGGTGAAGGGTGGGGGAAAGTATGTTCCCACCTTCACCAACGTAGATAAGGCACCATCCTCATTGAGGAGAGTATTTGGGGGCCATGTTTTTTACAGGGCCGTAGCAAGGGAAAGTTTATCTGGCCGATCATATATCAGGTCCCATTATGACTCAATCAGGAATGCAGCTCATTTAGAGGGTTTCAGTCTACTACTGGATTCTACGCTCAGAGAGGAAGAAGTAGCAGAGGCCGCCAGTCCAGTGGAAGGGTACAGTTCTCCCAAGAGACCCAAGGTAAGTATGAAGACAACTTTTGGTTCTTGTCTAGAAAAGTAGGGGGTGCTTACAAAAATATGTGCACAATTGGAAGGTTTTAACAAAGGATAATTGGGTCCTGGGAGCTGTTGAGGGATACACAATAAGGTTCAGGGACATTCCAGTTCAGAAAGAAGAACCAAGACAGATGGCATTTCAAATGGACAAGCAAAGGTTGGGGATATCAGAGGTTCCAGAAATGTTGAAAAAAGGGAGCAATAGGGAAAGTGTCAGAGGAAGTGGTGACATTTGTAAGCACAATCTTTTTGGTCATGAAAAAGGACAAGGGTTGACAGCCTGTGATTAATGTAAAAAGTTAAGAGATATTTTGCAACAGAACGACTGGATAGAGAAACTGGATCTGAAAAATGCTTATATTATCATACTAACAGCAAAGGAGAGTCACAGAATTTGCCATTTCAGATGGATAGGAGACCTTTATCAGTTTACGTGCCTACCCCTGGGACTGGCATCAATGCATTGGTGTTTTACGAAGGTGGTGAGGCCAGTTGTAGAATTTCTCACAGTGAGAGGGGTACGGATGATTCCAAATATGTTGCAGGATCAAGAGGAGTTGAAGACTCAACTTCATTTAGTCTTGAGTCTATTCAAATCTCTGAGTCAATATGGAGAAGTCAGTTTTGGGTCCCTGTCAGAAGGTGGATTTCCTTAGGTTTCAGGTGAACACAGTGCTTGCAGCCTTCAGTTTGCCAGAGAAAAAAAGTGCTGAAAAATAAAAACAGAAGTCAGGCAAACTTAGAAGAAACAATCTATTATACTGAGGTCTTTAGCAAGGATTATAGGTTTGTTCCTTTCCTCACTTCCGGTGGTGTTCCCACGACAACTTCATTATAGAGCATTAGAGAGACTGAAGGCAGAAGGCCTAAGTAAGGGTTTATGGTATGGGGACCATGTACAAGTTTCAGTAGAAGCTGAGTGATTTTTGGGATATGTCCAGACTACAGAGAAAGTTGCAAGCCTTTTTCCACTGGGGAGCTTTTTTATATTATCAGGAGACAGGTGACAGATGGTCATGAGAGGAAAGTTGCAACCATATAAGTGGTTTGGTGATGAGAGCAGGACTTTTTGCATTACAAAGTTTTGGGAAACATGAAAGAATTGCAGTGTTGTGTTAAAGATGGTCAATTCTTCATCAGTATGTTATATAAATCAGTTAAGTGGCAGCAAGTTGAGGAATCTAGCTCAGACTGCAAAGGAAATTTGGAGATATTATCTAGAGCAGAGGATAGAATAACAAGTAGAGTATTTTCCAGATGTGTTTAATACAGTGGCAGACTGGAATTCAAGGTATCTCAGGGAATACAGTGATTGGAAGCTGAATGTTCACCTGTTCGAGAGAATACTGAAGGTTTGGGGTCCCTTAGAGGTGGATATGTTTGCATCAACGCTGACATTCCAATTACCCAGATATTTTAGTTGGAGACCAGATCCCCCAGGTGGAAGCAGTGGATGCATTTCTACAGGACTGCGTTCTGCAATGATTCAGAGAGTGTTATTGATGTTGAGGAGGCAGAGATGTCAGGCAGTTCTGGTCACTCCTTTTTGGACAGCTCCACCTTGGTTTCCAGCGTTTTTCGAGTTAGTGGTGGAAAAGCAATATTTGATTCCAGTTTCAGAAGAAATGTTGTCAGGACCAGTAGGAGAGGTGCATCCTTTGGTTGTGGAAAGGGCACTGAGCTATCTTGCTTGGAAGATTTCAGAGGAGGAAAGCATTTTGCAGGCCTTTCACAACATGCTCAGGAGTTGAACAAGGAGTCTTGGGCACCAGGAACTAGGAGACATTATGCTGGAGCATGGATAAGATGGGTTTGTTGGTGCATAAAGAGGAACTTGGATCCCATAAAGACATCTGCCATAGAACTTTCACATTTGTTATCATTTTTGTTTGAAAATTTTATGATTTATAGGACAATTAATTGTCATGCTCCTGCACAGGGTATTTCTATGGGAAAATATTCTTTAATTTGGAGAGTTATGAAAGGTATTAAGTTACAGAGACCACCTAGAACTAACTATAGTCGCTTATGGGATGTAAATTACAAATTTCAGAAATTGGAGAATTGGCCTTCCAATAAGTATTTGAGTTCAGGGCAATTATCTTGTAAGTTGGCAACTTATCTATGTTTAACTTCTTTTAGAAGAGTTTTAAATGTGAGAGCGTTTGAGGTGAGAAATCGTTTTTACAACCCAGATGGAGTAATATTTCAAATTAGAAAACAGGCTAAAACTATTGTGATCATTACGAACTTGGCGGGAAAACCCGCCAAGTTCGGCGCTGGCGGTCTACAAAAGACTGCCAGTGTGTTGGAGACCCCGCCGGCCACATTACTAACATTCTGCTGGGCCGGTGGGCGAAAACAGTGTTTCTGCCAGCCGGCCCCGCGGAATGCAGGGCATGTACATTGACGCCGGCTCTACATGGAGCTGGCGGCAATGTAGCGGTGTGGCGGGTGCAGCAGCACCCGTCACACATATCACTGCCTGTAAATCGGGCACTGACATGCGCAACGGGGCTGTGCACGAGGGCCCCTGCACTGCCCATGCCAAATGCATGGGCAGTGCAGGGGCCCCCAGGGGGGCCGAGGCACCCAATTCACCAGACTTTCCCTAGCGGGGTAAACCGCCAGGGAAACGCTGGTGGAACCTGGAACATTATCTGGCGGGCAGCGCTGCCCTGTCGGATATGTAACTCCGCCATCATGAGGCTGCCTGGCGGCAGTAGCCTGGCGGTGGCGGAGTTACGGCAGTGGCAGTTTTGCCACGTCCATTATATGGTGGTCTGAGCCGCCATGCCGGTGGCGGTAATTACCGCCACCGCAGGCATAGTGACCCAGATCGCCATGTTCGTAATGACCCCCTATGTCTTCATCAATATTTTATCAAGATTTTATCGTTGTGTAGCCAATTTAGTTATAGCTCCATGCATGTTTTTTTAGCATACTGGGCCTCCCGCTGTGCAATTTAACCTAGATATATTTTATTCAGCTTCATTTTATTATTCTTACAATAGCCACTTTTGCAGTCTTATTTTACTTCACTCTATATAACTGTTTTTGCCTAGGCCAGCACTGCGTTCTCAAACAAGACATTCCTGCTCACTCTGTGCTTCTTTCAAGGCTGTAGTAAGATAGGTTGCTGATGAACGTGGTACAAGTTTTGTCTCTGACATTCATAGAAAAACACACATCCTTACATAAGGACATTTTCTCAGAACATCACTTGTTTTATTATAAAAACACTTCCCTGTCCCTTACACGTTAGAGGAAGTTTCCAGCCAGAGAACCACGACTGTATGCTGATTGCTGAATGCTTCGCTACAGCTGCTTATGCAGATGGTAGGCTTTTGCTCAGGTATGGGGGATGATGTCTTCCCAGGGGAACCTGAAGGACACAATTAGAGCTTAACACAGTGTACTCTATTATAGCCTAGGTAGGAATTAGTCTATTGACTTTAGTGACAATATGGTAGTGTTATGTCTATGCTTTACTCTCCTTGTCACCATTTTAATCTTGTCATGCTGTATCATCCTGATTATTGCACCCCAAGCTTTGCTATATAAGATGCAGTTGCTTCATTAAAACATTATTGAAACATATACTGCCTCTGTTTGTCATTGTGTATGTGAGACTAATGTAACAGATGAGACCTGAGTGACCACAGTTTTCCTGAGAAGTCAATTATGTCATGTGATACGCTGCCCAATCATCCCTGCCCTTGGGTACAGATGAGGCTCTGCTAGTTAGCCGGAGCAAAACCCGGAATAGGGCGACAGGTGTCACCTGTAGGGGATCAGACTCAGTCTCCCACACCACATGCGATTCTGCTGCTCAAAATCTAGTAGTCTCATTAGAATAATGAGAGCCTACGTGACATTATGAGCATCCACACTTATGCATAGTGTGCTGTTTGAGAGAGTATGTAAGTAGGATGGATGAGTTTGGAAGAAATGGAGTGACTCAGTTGTTGATCTCTTATGTAAGACCTTTTAATCCGGTAAGTTAACCAACTATAGCACGTTGGGTGAGAATTTGTATGCTCGAGGCAGGAATGGATATGCAAATGTTTGGTGACAATTCAATTAGAGGTGCGAACGGGAGTTCTTTCTTTAGGAGGTTGTCTGGAGGAGATCCTGAAAGTGATAGATTGGTCAAATGCTGATTTGTTTGCAAGGTTTTGTTTGAAACCAGTGGAACATGTGTCTACTGTTGTGGTTTCACAGCTTCACATGCATATTGCTAGACTCCATTCTTGACATGAAATGTAGGTTCTCTAAGTTTGTGAAGCAAGAATCTGGATTTCATTAAAGACACAGAGCTAGCATCATCTCACACTCCCTTCCCAGGTGAGGATAATTTTGAAGGGAGAGTGGACTTAAAATATTTATAAGGTTTTAAGTTGATGTGTTTCGTACACAAAGAGTTCTAGAGTTCAGTTGTCATTTTCCCATATGCTGTTTTTTCAGAAAATCAATACAGACTGAGAATATATGGGTAGGAGGAATGGTGAGAAGTTGCAACATTTGGTTATTCATTTAACATTCAGTACAAGATGTTTTAGATTCGGAGAAGCTGTAAAGAGGAAGATGGCTGCTGGGTTCAGATTCATATAGACTGTGGTATGGTTCTTGTTCTAGAACTTTAAGTATGGTTAAAGTTTGCGTTGAAGTGCTGCAAAGGAGTGGCAATAAAAGACATGCAGTATGCTAGCATGAGTCTCTAATTAAATCCAGATTCTCTCATCACAAACTTGGAGACTCTGCAGCCTCTATCCAGGAACCTTGTAGTCCAAACATCTATGGGTCCATGCATGAACCATTTCAAGACTTATGTGATGAAATGTGCTGCTGCCAAGCACTGGCCTTATTCAGCATATATCATGACCCTGGGCTTTGCCCCTATTCTTGACCTCTGCCAAAACAGACTTTGTTAAGGGTTGACAGAATGTTGCACGTGGTCCTAATAATAAGTGGGAGCTAACAGGACACTAATATTATTGTATGATCTGGCACATTTGTGACATCTGTTTTATGTTGGATTTGAAGTCTTCTGATGAGTTTGTTTGGCAGTCTCTAAACTATGTTAATATTTTGCAGTGCCATCAAGTAAAGAAGCACTTACTTTGTGCTTGAGTTTCAAAGGGTGTTATGCACTCTTCCATCTTTCACCACTTCCACTAATTAAAACAAATGCAGGAATGTGAAGGCCTGTTGTAGGAAAGGAGAAAGAGGAATGTCATAAGAGGCATATGGACTCCACCACCCTGACTCATTGGTTTTGCTGTTCACAGAAGTCTGCAGGACACAGTGGGTGTTTAAAGGCAAATATAAATCTTTATTAACTTTCTATAAAAGGTTTCCACGTAACTGTAACTGTGTATGGATTTATATTAATAATAAGCCTGTGTAGCTAAATGTCTGTACAAATAAGCATCCAATTGTATTTGAATGATATGTACATTGATATAAATTGAATTGAATATCGAACAGCACAGTTTTTTTACAATTTGCATGATATGAAGTATTTTACATCCTATCCTTTTCGGGGTAATCATAAAGGGTCTGATTTAGAAATGGGTGGACAAGTTAATCCGTCACGATGGTGACAGATATCATGTCCGCCGAAATCTAAATCCCATTATAAGCAATGGGATTTAGATTTTGGTGGGTGGGATATCCGTCTCCGTTGTGGCAGAGTAACTCGTCCACCAATATCTAGATCAGGCCCAAAATTTCCACATGCATGAAGAATCTTCTGGTGAGGGAGCAAATGGTGCTTCATATTCCTTCAGCAGAAGATTCTTGATGCATGTGGAAGCTATAAGCTTTCCCCTACGGAAGGGTCCTTGTGACCTGTAATGCATCGGGATGCACAATTCTTGAACGTTCAGTTGTATTGGAAAAAATTCGTATGTGGTTATATAATGAAGTAAATGATAAACAACAATGTTTTTGGGAATTGATATGATGAGAACAACTCTACATACAATAATGAAAAAACATTAGGATTACTTAATAAGGATCTTGAAAAAACATGGCAAGTCTTGACTTATTTTTTTAATATATTCCTATAGAATTAGATAACGATATGTTCTTTTCCTGGATGTTGTTGAGGGGACAAGCACCTTCTTTCGAAAGAGACAGCTAATTTCTTAGCACTTGTTGGACAAAAATATTGTGAAACGCTACAAAAGGTATATACGTCTGGTGTCCACCCAAGGCCCAGTGTGCCCCCATGAGAGGCCAGGGGGCTTGACAAAAATGGATTTAAATATTTAAAATTGCACTAAAGACTACTACAATCATCCCACAAGTACAACATAATACATGAAAAAAAGAAAAAAAGAGCAAAAATATATGTGTGCTCATAAATGGCTATAACATACAATGTTCCCAGCAGACATCTTTGAAAAATGGGATAAAATGGTCACACACACTCATATGCTGGTTTCACAAAATTGTGGATGAGCACATGTTTTGGCAAGAAGAGGGCACTGAGAAAGACAAAAAAGCCACTTATTAGGCACATAAAAAGTGAGCGAGCAAATGGTAAGCAAGCAGGAGGCATGGAGGAAAAAGAGAACATAGCTACCTGCCCTGGCTGCATGCCTTTCTTCCCCTTCTCCAATAACAACTTGCAGCATTGCAGGAAGGGATTGCACAGATATGCTCTAGGCCAATCCAAGGGCCTTTCCTCAACAGACAACGATGATGTACAAATATCAATCACAATAAAAATATCACTGCATCATAGACCTGACCAAAATTGCTTCCAAATGACATTAAAACCATTCCAAACACAAACAGCCTTAGGAAAGAATGTATCTAACTAAAGTGTTTTAAATGTTGCAGAAAGGACTCACTAATTTACCATTTCTCCCTCACTCTCTGTCTCACACACACACACACACACACACACACACACACATACATACACACAAACATGTATACTAACAAACTCACATAATGGTGGGCAGCATATGGAAAAGAAGATCTGGACTCCTGTAGCTACCCCACCACACCTCAGCCACCAATAGGCACATGCAAACAAAAACATTAACCTATATTTGGCATGAATTCAAGACCATCAACACATGACCCTCACATATCTCTAGCACAGCAGCAGCAGAGACAATATGAAACATCAATTTAAAACAACATCAATTGCCAACAGAAGACTAGACTTCAACCAGTGAAACACTACAGTACAACCATAAATCTGGATAAAACACAAGGAAAAGAGGAAATATATCTGCAAGCCAAGACCACCCCTAAATATATTGCCCTTACACTCTTATCCCTTAATCTCCTCATGAACCATCCATTGCACTACCTAGTCCAAACTCTGGGCCACCCAGCAACAAATACAATGAGGATAACTCATGCTTACATGCTCAAACGTTTGCCTACATGCTCAAACTTACATGATGTTTGACCAAAAAAGCACAAGTTTCAAGGTTGAATGAAGAGTTGTGCTTTCCCCTCAGGGTCAATTTCCAATGACCAAGGACTCAATAGAAACTTTAGAGGAGTCTTTGTGACAGGAAGGGCAAGTTGATACTGTCTGTATGGAACCATCAAAAATAAATCAAAACAAAAGTGCTTTTCTTGATAAAACCTAAATCTACCTGATCAGTCCTGTTGAATAACCATTCAGGGGATTAAATATGCTTGTTCGCAGTAGACCTTTTTAAAGAGGAATGAGACAAGAGTGAGCATAGAGACACTGGATATTCCTACTCTGAATTATCATTCAGCTGAGCACTGATGCATGTTAGTTTGCACTTGATTTCTAAACAAAATTAACATTAAAGGATCTTTTAATAGCTTATCAATAGTCGAAGTTCCATAACTTTCTATCATAAATGATCTATCTTCAGACTATTTCTTTGTTTCTGACACTATGGGGGTTATTACAAGTCTGGCGGTCAGCAGACCGCCAGACTTGCAGATGGGGGTCAGACTGCCGCCAATGCAGGGGTCTGAGCGCCACATTACAAACCAGACAGTCGGGCAGCCAGGGAACCAACAACTCCACCAGGATCATACATCCCTGCGGTCTGAATGTGGTGGTGGCCCTAATCCACCAGGGCAGCAGTGCAAGCAGCGCAGCCCTGGGGATTATGACCCCCTTCTCAACCAGTGGTTTCATTGTGGTACCACTGCCATGAAAATTCTGGCAGAGAACGGGTTCAGGGGGCTCCGGCGGGGCTTGTACTGCCCATGCACTTGGCCAGCACCCTCGCAATGTTCACTGTCAGCTTTGCATCAATAGGCCTCCCTTTGCTTTGCTGCACTAGCGTCAAATATTTTATAAAAACTGTTGATGCTTTTGTCCTAATGACCACCACGGTGTGCCTTATTGTAACCACGGCGCAACTATGGTGTCGTTAGTCAGGGCAATGGCTACGCAAGAAAAGTGGAGCATCGGGACCAATGAACCAGTTTCTTGTAAATATGCCATGCAGTGTGTCCTTTTTAAGCATCTCTCCGTGTTCCCTTTCAGACTTTTCTTCCTCTGAATGTGCATAGTGCCTGACAGTTCAAAATATTGTATTGACTCACCAGCTGAGTGAGCAGGGATGAGTGTACATGACAGCTCAAACCCTGATCTGGGTTGGAGGAATCATGCTCAGAGGAACAGTCTCCATTTTTCCTTCAAATTGTCAGTTTGAAAATTCCCAGAATGCTGTGCAGGAGAATTAGGCAGCTAAGAAACTCGTCCCTGAAAGTGTGTGTTAGGGTAGCAGCTGATGCGTCATCTCTGGGTTGGATAGGGCCCTTATGAAACTCTCCACCTCCATTTTTAAACCTCTGCACAAAGCAAATTACTTTGAAAAGTAGATAAACCACAGAAAAAAGAAGATGGCTCTACTGCATGGATCTGTCCATTTCTAATGAAGAGGGATCCACTTTGAACTTGGTCTTGACCGAAAGTGGTACTAGCCCCCCACGTCCCACACATGGATATTAGAGGGTGGATTTGCAATGTGCCTTGAGGAAACTGGTCTTTTTGCGTTTCACTGAACTAGTAGTAGGTGTGGGCTACCCAGCAAGGTCTATCTCAGGCCCCTGCTTGACACACTATCACCTTACAAGGCATAGGGCCTCGGTAGTGAAAGCAGGGAGAGCAGGCTATTTTGAGAACCCCGGGATGTTAGTTTAGGAAGACCCCAGGTTTGGAGACTATCAAGAGCTACAAGTATAGGTCCTAAACAGTTGTGCCAAATGGTTGTAAAAGCATTTTGAAGTCACTCAGAAGCACATCTAAAAATAGTGGCTGTCTGACAACCCTAAAGAAACGTTTCTAGCAACTAGAACACTCCACCGGGAGCACAACAAAAGACACTTGGCCTTATTTGGTTGACTGAGGAAAAGGATATCTTAAATCGAAGTGTTAACTCATGCACTCCCTGTCAGGTCCCCTGAGGCTGTGTAAGGCCACCAGACTCAAATGGTCTATACCTTAGTCCACGTTTTTTGAGACATACTCTAGGGAGCCAGTGGCCAATCAGTTTCCCACAGGGACCAGCAGGATCTCTGGCAACATCAAGCCACCTTTCTACTTTGCTGTTAGAGAGGGGCCAACAAACAAATATTATCAATCAGCTTGGAAAAACACTATGCCTGCCAGAGTGGCCCATAGCAAAGCAGTCCCCACTCACCAAGCCCACCATCATGCACTGTTCAGCAGTGGCGTGCCAAAACTTGAGGGGGTACCCTGCAAAGTCCCTGGAGGGGGCCCTTCCTGTCTGAACCCAGTCAGGGGCCTGCCACCCCTGCACAGTGTAGTTGGCTAAGGGGACCTCCTGGAGCTCAAGGGCTCCCCCGCACCGGAGGGCTGCTGGGGCCTTTGTGACGTCGCTGCTGTTAGAAGTCACTATCCACCAGGATACAGGCAATGCAGAAGGAGAGGCAGGTATGAAAGTAAGGAAAGAGACTATTTATCTACTGCACAAGACAAGAGTGTGCCTGGTGGACAAGGAGCCGGCCTAACCACACAGGTTTTTGAGCTCTTGCATAGTCCCCAGATTTCAATACTTGGGCAAGGGCCCCTGCTTCAAGGTCACTAGGTACTTCAAAAGGGAAACAAGAAAATGGAATAGTAAGGGTTACTGGCCTGTCATGGCTCTATCAAAGGTGTGGCTGGGGGACAAGGTGTTGGGGCTAACTGGAGCACAGTAGGCCAAACCCTGAGAGCCCCAACTTCGGTTTTCAGAATTTTGCCTCTCTAAATTTCCTGCAGGGATGATAAACTGCAGGTCGGGATGGTCTTTCATGACACTGACATGAGCATGACAGAGTTTTAGGAAAATATTCTGTCATATTCATGAGTTTTCTAACAGCGGCGGCTGCGGCATTTGTCATGAGGGAGGTGGGGGGACAACAGGTGATGACAAGGTAAAACATTTTGGGGAAAAAAAAGAAAACACCTCGCGCTCTGCTGACCTGCCCATCATCTGTTGCCACCTCACTGCTCTTGGGTGTCCCAGCATTTTCTGGGACACCAGCACATGCTCCTCTGCAATCCTGGCACAGCTTATATGCTAAACATAGCATGTAAGCAGCATCAGGATTTGTCTGCGCGTCAGCTACTACTGCTCAGACACAAGCCTGTGGTCTGTGCTGTTGGAAAAACCTAAGAGCACAGGTGTGTTTGGCCGGCCGGCTGAGGCTGGCCAAACACATGTGCAATTAGTGCACTCTCCCCTTCTCCCCCCTCCCACCTCCCCGTGGTCCAACCCCAATACTCACTGCACCTGCTGGCTGAGCCAGCAGATGAAAAATGATGAAAAATCAAACGATAGCAAGCTATTGTTTTATTTTTCATGTACTGGCTCAGCCAGGGGGGCAACTCCCCTCCACCAATGCGGAGGAGCTACCCCTGTTTTATAAGAATGTTCTTTTGGAGGGGGGAGAACCTCCACCTTTAACCAATTGAGAGAGTCAGGCTGGCTCCCTGTGCTTGAAGGCAGAGTGCAGTGTGCGCTGACTTTCAAATTTTTATCAGGTTTGCTTTTGTTCCATATTTCTCCTTAGATAAGCTGCCTTTTTCCAACCATTATTTTGGCGCTTGTATGTTTTGTGCAGATGTTATCTAAATGGTTATCTGTCAATATGTTATCTGGCCTTTCAGATGTTCTTTGTCATTAATAAAAGTCCTTGACTGTGCTTAGCAGTTGCTAAAATGTTTTTCTTTTTACCTTTCAAAGGCTGCACGTTTGAATATATGTCCTACAGGCTGTAACACAATGTCCTCAGTTAAGCATTTATTTCATTCATATTTGTGAATATTTTATAGAGCACAATTTAGCTGACAACTTCACAGACAACAACTGCAAACAACAAGTAGTAATTTATAACAAGAATTGGCAACATATAGCAAAGCAAATTCCAAAAGAAGTGCCAGCTGAGGCACAGTGGGGGGAGGGGCTGTAGCAGAGGGGGTGGGTAGCAATAAAAATGTGACTTCAATCAATCAATCAATCAGCCATTTTTAGAGTGAGCTACTCACACATAGGGTCTCAAGGTTCTGTGGGGTATGTCCTCAGTGTTCAGTCAAAGAGCCAGGTTTTGAGGTCCTTCATGAATTGAGGTAGCAATGGTGACTGCCTGAGGTGGAAGGTAAGATGTTGCAACATTTTGCTGCAAGTTAGGTGAATGATCTTCCTCCAGCCAAGAACTTCTTTTAGCGGGGTATGGTGGCGAGTGACTGCTGGGAGGAGTGGCAGGGGAGTACCAGGTGATGCGGTGGTTGAGGTAGCAGGATCCAAGGTTGTGAAGGGCCTTGTAGGCATGTACGAGGAGTTTGAAATTGATCCTCTTCTAGACAGGGAGCCAGTGGAGGTCTCTCAGGTGTTCTGTGATGTGTTCTTGGCAGCGGATGTTCAAGATGTGTCTGGTGGCGGCTTTCTGGATTTTTTGCAGCTTGCTGAGGTTCTTCTTGGTGGTTCCGGCATAGAGGACGTTGCCGTAGTTAAGTCTACTTGTGATCAGGGTGTGTGTCACGGTTTTGGGGCAGTCATTAGGGATCCATCGGAAGATCTTTCGTAGGAGTCTAAGGGTGTGGAAGCATTTGAAGGTAACAGAATTGACCTTTCTAGTCATGGTGAGCACTGAGAGGAGTACGACGCCTAGGTTTCGTGCATGGTCTGTGGGGGTGGGGAGGCCGCCAAGTGTTGAGGGCCACCAGGAGTTGTCCCAGGCTGAGGGGGATGGCCACAGGATGAGGATGTCAGTGTTGTTGGAGTTCAGCTTAAGGCAGCTCTTCTTTATCCAGGTGATGACTGCTTCCATCCCATCTTGGAAGTTCTTCTTGGCCGTTGAGGGGTTTTCAGTGAGAGAGATGATCAGAGAGGTGTCATCAGCGTAGGAGATGATGTTCAGACCGTAGTTCCTGACAACTGGGGAGATCGGGGTCATGTATATGTTGAACAGCGTCGGGCTCAATGAGGATCATTGGGGTACTCCACAGCTGATTTTTGTAGGTTCTGACAGGTATGACGGGAACCTGACTCTGCATTCTGCCTGTTGGGAAGAAGTGTATCCATCGAAGGGCCTTGTCGGATATTCCTATTGTGTGGAGTATGATGCATAGGGTGCGGTGGGACACTGTATCGAAGGCGGCCAATAGGTGTAGTCAGGCAAATGCTGCTGTTTGGCTACAGTCGAGGAGAGAGCAGATGTAATCTGTGGCAGTGAGCAGGGTGGTCTCAGTGCTGTGATTCATTCTGAATCCTGATTGGGAGATGTCCAGGATATTGTTGTCCTTGATGTGTTGGCGGCGCTGAATGTTGATTGCTTTTTCAGGGACCGTGGCTGGGAAAGGCAGCAGCGAGATGGGGCGGTAGTTCTTGAGATCCATTGGTTGGCTGTGGGTTTCTTCAATAGCAGGCGGATCTCAGTGTTCTTCCAGTCCCCAGGAAAGATGGCTGACTCTAGGGAACAGTTGAGGGTCATGCGGAGCTTGGGTGCGATCAAAGCACTGGCCTTGTTAAAGATGTAGTGTGGGCAGGGGTCAATGGGGGCTCCATGGTAGATGCTGCACATGATTGAGCGAGACTCGTCCTTCATGAGGGGGGGTCCAAGCATGCAGGATCAGTGGGGGTTCGGTGGATCCTGGTTGGGGTGTTGTTGGTGAGTTTGGAGAGTCTTGCAGTCTGAGGTGTCGTAGACATCCTTGATTTTGCGATGAAAGAAGATGGCTAGTCTGTCACAGAGGTCCAGGGATGGAGGGATGTCAGTGGTCTCAGCTTGTGGTTTGGTGAATTCCTTGTTGACATTGAAAAAACCTTTTGTGTTGTGTCTGGTGGTGTTGATGCCTTCATGCAGGGCTGTTTTCCTGGTGGATCTGATGAGGCCATGGTGGGATCTTGTGGTGGATTTGAATGCTGCAATGTCCTCTGGTGATTTCCTATTCTTCTCCCACCTCCTACAGGTGCGCTTTGATTTATGGAGTGCGGGGTGAACTAGCTGGCTTTCCTGGTTGTGTGTTTCCATGTAGTCGTTCAGAGAAGAGCTAGGGTATTGGTGCAGTTGGTGATCCATTTGCGGAGGTTGTGTGCTGAGGTGTTAACATCTGTTGTGTCAGAGGTGGCAAGTTGCTGAGGGTGTTGATGAGTTGCTCCTCTGTGGTTTGGTTCCATTTCCTGTGGGGTGGGCAAGTGGTGTTGGTGTGCATTGTAGCTGTAGAGATGGAAAAATCGATGCAGTAGTGGTCAGTTCAGTGTAGTGGTGTTGAGTCGTTGATGGTGACGTTGTTGCTGGCAGAGAAGATGGGGTCGAGTGTGTCCCCGACGATGTGCATTGGTGAGGTGTCCAGTTGCTTGAGCCCGATAGTGTCCAGGTTTTCGAGTAGCAATGAGGTGTTGTGGTTGTTGTGGTCATCAATGTGGAAGTTGAGATCTCCGAGGAGTATGTAGTTGGTGGTGGCAAATGTGTTGGGGGCTATGAGGTCGTTGATGGAGTTGCTAAAAGCTGGGCGTGGACCAGGTGGTCTGTAGATGAGGGTGCTGTGAGTGGTGGTCTTCGGGGTGGCGTGCACTTGGAAGTGGAGGTGATCCATGAGGGGGGAGTGTTCCTGTGCTTTGATCAAGAGTCAGAGATTGGTCTTGTAGGCGATGGCTATATCGCTGCCTGGTCTGGAGGGTCAGTCCTTGCAGAGCAGTTTGTAGTGGCTGGGGATGGCGATGGACATGTCCGGTTCATATGCTGTGTTTGTCAATGTCTCGGTGAGGAAAGTGATGTCCGGGCGGGTGGAGTTATCAGGTCTCAGAGCTCCATGGAGTGCTTGTGCAGGGAACGGACATTGAGGTGGATGCACTTGAGGTGGTCTGGGGGAGTTTTTGACAGTTTCGCTGCTGGGAGGTCTGGCGTTTGGCATGGGAAGAGAATTTGTGGTGGCAGTTGCGGCAGGTAAAACATCTGTGGGTGTCCTTGAGGGAGGCACATGTCAGGAGATCAGACATCCAGTGTTCAGTGTGTGGAGGGTTTCGGTCTTGTATCAGTGGATGGTGCGATAGCCAGGGTCTGTGATGCTGGACGCGGTCCAAGCACGGACAGGCGCAGACGGACTTGCCATTTTCATGCCTTTGGCATGCCATCAGCGGAGCTGCATGTGGGCCACCCTTAAGAAGGGGAGAGAGGCGGGGAGGGATTGGTCAGCTAGGAGGTGGGAGGGTGGGAAAGCACTATGAGGGTGGGGGTTGGACCACGGGGCCGAAGGGGCAGGAGTGACAGGGAGCAGGGAAGAGCTCACACAGAGAAGGCAGAAAAGCAGAAGCAAAAGAGTAAAAAGTCAAAAACAGATAGACAAAAATGAGGAAAAGAGAAAAAACAGACAGACCAGACAGATGCAGATGGCCACTAGGCCACGAGGGAGGAGGCACAGGCAGATGGATTTCGATCAAAGAGCCGGGAGGCTCTGTCAGCAGCAGCAGTGGCCACGCAGGAGGGAGTGACGGGCACTGACCAAAAAGGTCAGTGAAGTCACCCCTCACTGAGCAGCGGCCACCCTTAAGAAGAGGAGGGACGGTGGAGGCATCGGTCATCTGGGATGTAGGAGGACAGGAAAACGCCACGAGGGTGGGGCGGGCCGCGGGGACAGCAACTGCAGGGAGCGGGTAAGCGATCGCACAGAGAAAGCAGAAAAGCAGATGCAAAAGAGAAAAAAGTCAAAAACAGATAAACAGATGCAAACGAGGAAAAGAGAAAAAACAGACAGACCAGACAGATGCAGATGGCCACCAGGGATGAAAGGCAAGCTCTGTCAGCGGCAGCAGCAGTGGCCACGCAGGTGGGGGCAATGGACGCTGGCAAAAAAGGGCTTGAAGATATTAGTTGTCAAGGCTTTGACAAACGCCAGCCTATCAGGGACTTTCCCTATACTTTCTAGTATAAATTCTCTGCAAATAATCCAGGACAGGAGCCTTTTTGTGTGTGTCCGGTACGCAGCACACGGCTGTTTGTAAAGTGGGCTGATTTCCTCTAACTAGACAAACAGTACAGTGATAAAGAAAGAAATTATTCCTTAGCAGTAAAGGCATGAGTCCAAATTTGCAGTTTATTGCTTTGATAATGTAAAATTCCCCTAACTGCTAGGACCATGAAGGCTGGGGTGCCCATGGTAGGACTAGGAGGGCCAGATGGGTGCCATTGTTTTAGGATTTGTAGGTAAAATAAATTTGTGTTCAGATAATAACTGCTTTTGCGTAATTATAGCAAAATAACATTAAACTAAGTATAATTATGCGAAATGGAAATCTGTCATTTTGCATAATTTACCACAAAATAAATCCTCTAGTCAGTTTTGGCACAAAGATGCATTCAACAAAAGCACAGTGAACAATAGCCACCCGTATTGTCTTGTGTGTTGTATTGTGCGTTCCAAATTGGCAAAAAACTTTTACCTCGAGTGACTAGTACGCTTAGTAGGGTATTGGCGGAATTTCAGGAATTTTGCATAACAAGTGTAATGTGAAATTCCCAAACTTACCCAAATTACATTCCAGTAATTTAAATTTCACCCAGGCCTAGTTACGCAGTCAGTGCTCATCCTGTAAATCTGGCATGAGTTCGGCCCTGTTGGACCTGTGTTGAACTTGGATGATTTAAGGGCTTTTACCTGAGATTATTGTAGCAGAAATAGAGAGTGACCTGCCTCTTCCCTCAAGTGCCAGCAACTGGCTTACTGAGATATTCATAAAAAAAAAAACACATACACTAAGGAAGTGGTGGAGGGAGAATTCAAGTGGGTGGATTCACAAAGAGGTGCATCCCAGATGTGTGGCTACCCCATCTCAACAAGTAAATCAAGTACTCTGCAACCAGACTTGGGTGTTGTGGGAAGGCCTGGAAGTAAGTGCACGTCATGCACAGCGTGTGGCGTAGGCTTAGGAATGTGCTGGTCCCCAGAAACCACGTGGGTGAAATGAGGAGGTAGGTTGACGTAAGCAGGTCCCTTGCCCAGTACCCAGGCAGGATCAGGAGCACTTTTATAGGGCAAACTTTAAGCATGGGGAAAAAAAACAATCTTACCTCAGTGCGCCTTAATGCGCTCATTCACTAATGTGCCAAATTGGGAGTGGTTAGAAACAAGCAGCTCTGCAATATTCAGCACTGTATGAAAATTAGAAGTTACAAATAGAGTATGATACAAATGGTTTTGCTAGTCTCACTCCGTTTATCTTTAGAAATGTCTAGTCCAGGCGTCTCCTAGCTCCCAGACCCCTTCAGAGTAGCTGGTGGCCCTGAGTTCATTTTTAATGAGCACAGATTCACATTTCTTCTTTTTCAAATTAAGGGAAAGCTGTGTTTATTTTACATTATTATGGTCAGGCTGCAGATAGCAGGGCCTGATACAGGACAGTGCTGGAGTCAGATTTATGACGCAAGGCACAGGGGTGAAGAATGGAAGCACTGAAGTATTTAATTCTTAAATAAAAGTCCTTGCCAACTTAATATTGGAAAAGAGAACAACATGATGGTTTTCAATGCTTGCAAATTTGAGAAAATTGAAATGAAAAGTTACCTTATAATTAAGTTAACTTTTCATTTTCATTTTGTCAATTTTTTTCAAAATGTTACATTTACAAACCTCTTGCCAGTAGATCACTGTGACATATTTATAACTGAAAATACAGTCATTTTTTTAAATGGGAGAAATTTAAACTGAAGACAAATGTTCCACATTATGAATATTTTTGCACTTGTGCTTTCATGGATCCTTTTGCACCAGAATAAGTTATTGAATGGAATATTTTTGCACTTTAAATTTCTCCCATTTCAAAAAATGGCTGCATGATTGTGTTATAAATGTAACAGTGCCACATATGGCTGAAGGTATGTCCTGTGCCCCAAGTACATAAGACACGGGCTCTTAGTTACCCATACACATGAATCCCATTCATATTCACACATGTTCACAGATCCCCAAAGACATTGTTCTCAGGGACACACACGGCAGCCCTGTCATTGTACCCCTAGACAAAATATTTTCTTCAAACCATAGTATCTCAGTCTATGGACATTAGGCTTAAAGTCAAGGAAGCTGGGCGTGCGTGTGTCAGGTAATAGTTGGTGAATTGTTCGAGATGTTTAGCCTGACAATAATTTTCAATGATCAGGTGAAGCTCTCATTACAGAAAAGGCTGGACACCCCTGGTGGCCTAGTCTTTTTCACTGCACTGTACCAAGAAGTCTTCCTGGGATCTTCAATAGATACTTACATGAATTAATTCCTAGTCTGCAGGCATACATCATGGAGAAATATGCATATTTCATATTTTTCTCCACAGGTCAATTAACTTCTTGTTTTGAAACCACGTCCCCCTTCCTCTCCAATAAATATGTGCAAATTTCCATTCTCAGTCTCACCCTAGAAAACACAAACTCCTCTGTTCAACAACAGTAGCTTTAGTTGTATTTCCAGGAGCCGCAAATACTTGCAACAAGTCTGTGAATAACTTACAAATTCTGGGCTTGTGGGTATTTGCTGTATTTTGCAGAGCCATCCTTGCTCCCTAACATCCTTTATATCAACCTAGGCAATGAGAAATCCACTTTAATATCGATTTATAAGATCACAAACTAAATGGCCTTTTGCACACTTGCGTTATAGTCAGAGCCGACAAACCTCTTTATACAGAGATTTATTTTTATGAGCCTTGCGCTATGTAGTCTTTTATTTTACATTTTTTTAAGTTGCAGCTGTTTCGAACTGTAGTGTGAATCGCATTTAATATTCCCTCCAACCTAAGTCTTGCTAGAAGGACTGATGCAATCATTGAACTGTGTATTTCAGTGCTCAAGATCATTAAGAAAATGCACTTACAAAAGCTGATTGAATTCCAATACCTGCTATCAGAGGATTATCCTGATTGGAGGTGCTGTTAGAGTATTACAGCGTAATAAGGCTTCCGAGAATATTTAAATGCAGAAATCCTGTTTGAATATTGAATTGGAAATGCTGAACAGGTGAATCATTTTTCATTTATGCAAAAGAGAGAATTTTGCTAATGCATATACATGGCAGGAACTAATCTGTCTGAGTGTTTACCACCAGAAAGTAAATTAAACATATGTATTTGAATTAGACAAACACACATCACCGAGTATAAAAGGTTAAAATCATATTGATGCCAATGTAAATGGTTCTGAAAGACACACTATCTATTTGTACCATACATGATTTTTTGACACAAGTAACTGGAATACTTTGCATTTGATTTCCGCGTGATTTGTTGACAGACGTTATCCTCACAATCCGTTTAACCCATACTACTATTCATTTTGAAGAGGTAGGTTCCCTTTTAAATACAAAATATGAGTTTTTCTAAAGGAGCATGGATTTTTCGTTCTAAACCTGTATAGAAGAATGTGTAAAGCATTTGTGTCAAGGAATCAAAAACTTGTTTGGACTAGACTTTTTAATGAGAAGATTAACTAGAAATGCAGAAGTGGAATAAAATTATGAAACTCTGAGGTGTGCAAGCATCCCTGTATGTTCTATATGCACATTATAAATATTCTGTATACTCTATTAGCACATGTTAAATATAACAGAGTTATTATATAAGTACTAGGGAAATATGGATTATTTGTTATTCCCCCAGATTGAAGTCTAAAGGTCTTCGAGATTGTCTACTGGGGCATAAGTTATAAAAAGAAAACTACACATTACTTAGTATGTGTCTACAATTGAGTATTACTTTCAGCATCATTATGTACCACAAGAGCTGTTGGGGGATATTTTGGGTTACTTTGTATTTTGTCCACCTCCTGAAGATGGTTATCATGGTGTACACCAGGCCAACTCTTCAAGTGTGACATCTGTTGATGGTGTGAATAGATTACAGCACAATAGGTCTCACAATTGGAAGGGGGAGAGGTATATGAAATCAATAAATGTTATAGGGGCATTAGGGAAAGGTTGAGAGAGACATAGACACATCATTCAGCCACTCCCTTGGTCAAAGTCATGGAAGAAAGGTGACAGTTGAGTTAATAAAATTCAGGCAGCCTTTAGAAGCCCACACACTTCAAAGTTAGTTGCATAGGATGGAATGCAAAATGGGGAAGAAACATATAGTTCAAAATACTTACAGTAAATAAATCTGATTTTGCATAAAAACAGTGAAACTGCATTCTGGCACTGTGTTTCTAAAGAGCATGACTAAACAGCAAGAGCAGAAGGACCCTTTATGTTCGGTGCAGCACAGAAGATCTGTTGAATGAGAAAGGAAAATGGCAATAATTGCAAATTGATGAATATCTAATGCACAAGGTCTCAAAGTGGGAAGCATATGCTGGTGTAAACACCCTTAAATACTGATCAATCTATCGCCACCCCAAGATAACTACTAGCATGTCCCCTGAATGGTTAATTAGCCAAACATTAAAAGCATGTTTAGCTCTGCCCTTCATGCCCGCTCCATTAATCACTTTGCATTTGGCATTCAAACCACTATTACTTCAAATAAAATAACATGTTTCTACTCCATAAGGGTGTGCCACTTTTTCCATGTAAGTAAATAGCCAGAGATGAGTCCTTGTCTTGGTTGTAGACGACAGTATATCTACATTCCAGACCTGTGGAACAGATGAAGCAACAAAAATTCTGAATTATTGTTGGACCTAGCCCTTTCTTAAGGGTCATCCTAAAACCTTTTGCCTCCTTCTTCCTACTTTTTCTGACCTGTTTTTGTTGGCTTTAGGACTGTGGGCACTTTACCACTGCTAACCAGTGCTAAAGTGCATATGCTCTCTGTCTAAATTTGTTAGACTTGGCATCCTTGGTGTGGTCTCCCCTGTCTTTGTTTGCCTCTGCTTCCCATGTTGTGACCCAAGCTATACCTCTGAGGTCAATCACAGCCCCATGGTGGGACACACATTGATGGGAGGTTTTACCAGTATGGATTTCCCCAAGGAGGTGGATTCTGACAGGGGTACCAACTTCATATCCACACATATGAAGTCTCTGTGGAAGGAGTGTGGGTAACCTACAAGTTCATCACTCCTTACCACAGCCAAGAAAATAGTCTGATTGAGAGATTCAACTGCACCTTGAAATGCATGATTATGAACCTTTCAAAGCCCTTGAGGCATAAGTGGGACGTTCTCTTGCCATGCCTACTGTTTGCTTCAGGGAAGTGCCACAAAAGGGACTTGGTTTTAGCCCCTGTGAATTGTTGTATGTACACCCTCTGAGAGAACCTCTGAGTATGGTTCGGGAAGGCTTGAAGAAGGCCTCCAGTAATCCCCCCCAAGGATGTATTTAGCTACTGTTAGACATGGGGTTTTTGGTTGGCAGTCCGGTTTCCCCCTGTCCAAGCAAGGACCCTCCATCTAGTCAGGGTAAAGGAGAATAACCCTCAGCTAGCCCCCGCTCACCCCGTTGGTTGCTTGGCATAAGCAGGCAGGCTTAACTTCAGAGTCTAGGTGTAAAGTATTTATACCAACACACACAGTACCTAAGTGAAAACAATACACAATGATACAACACAGGTTTAGAAAAATAGGAAATATTTATCTAAACAAAACAAGACAAAAAACGACAAACATCCACCATACACAAGTCAAGTTATGAATTAAAAAGCAAAAAGAGTCTTAAATCCTTGTGAAAACAGTAATAACACTGTTAGCATTCAAAAGTCCCTGGCTAGCGTCAAAATAACACCTCACGGGCGAGTGTGCGTCGAAAAAGGGCAGCGATCTGTCGATTTCTCACCCGCAAGCGAGACCGTGTGTCGTTCCTCCTCCAGTTGGGTCGGCGTGCATCGTTTCTTCTCTCAGCAGGAGAGCGATTCGTCGATCCGGACAAGCACCCTCAGGTCCCGGCAGGCTGTGTGTTGTTTTTCTGTGGCCAGCGACGTTTGCGTTGAAAATCCTGCGACATTATCAGCCTCTATCAGTGGGTGTTGCACGTCGTTTCTCCAGCCGCATCAATTGATCTTCCAGCCGCGATGCAGGAAGAGCGTAGGTTTCAGCCACAAAGCTGGCGGCGCGTAGTTTCTCAGCCGTGTTTCGGAAGGTGTGTCAAAATTTTCCCGCACAGTGCTCTGTGCGTGGATTTTCAATCTTGGTCTGCCAGCTTCATCTGTCAAAGCCCCAAGAACTGGATAGGGCACCACTTGGCAGGGGAGGAGTCTCAGCAGAGTATCCAGTTGCTGGCAGGGGAGGTCTTTGATGGCACTGAGACTTCAACAACAGGAAGCAAGCTCAGGACAAGCGTTTGAAGATTTGTTCACAAGCAGGAATGCACAACAAAGTGCAGTCTTTGTCCCCTTGCACAGGCAGAAGCAGCGACTGCAGGATAGCTGCACAAAGCACAGTCACAGGCGGGGCAGCACTTCTCCTCAGCTCTTCAGTTCTTCTCCAGCAGAGGGTCCTCTTGATGTCCAGAAGTGATCTAATTTTCCAGGGGTTTGGATGCTCTTCTTATACCCATTTTGGCCTTTGAAGTAGGTCTACTTCAAAGGAAAGTCTCTCTTTGTGAAATCCTGTCTTGCCTAGGCCAGGCCCCAGACACACACCAAGGGGTTGGAAACTGCATTGTGTGAGGGCAGGCACAGCCCTTTCAGGTGTAAGTGACCACTCCTCCCCTCCCTCCTAGCACAGATGGCTCATCAGGTTATGCAGGCTACACCCCAGCTCCCTATGTATCACTGTCTATAGAGAGGTGCAAACAGCCCAGCTGTCAAACTAACCCAGAAAGGGAATCCACAAACAGGCATAGTCACGGAATGGTTTAAGTAAGAAAATAACCACTTTCTAATAGTGGCATTTTCAAACACACAATCTCAAAACAAACTTTACTAAAAGATGTATTTTTAAATTGTGAGTTCAGAGACCCCAAACTCCACATGTCTATCTCCTCCCAAAGAGAATCTTCGCTTTAATCATATTTAACGTTATCCCCCATATTAACCTATGAGAGAGACAGGCCTTGCAACAGTGAAAAACGAATTTGCAAGTATTTCACTGTCAGGACATATAAAACACATTAGTATATGTCCTACCTTAAACATAAACTGCACCTTGCCTATGGGGCTGCCTAGGGCCTACCATAGGGGTGTCTTACATGTAAGAAAAGGGAAGGTTTAGGCCGAGCAAGTGGGTACACTTGCCAAGTCGAACTGGCAGTTTAAAACTGCACACACAGACACTGCAGTGGCAGGTCTGAGCCATGTTTACAGGGCTACTAAGGTGGGTGGCACAACCAGTGCTGCAGGACCACTAGTAACATTTGATTTTCAGGCCCTGGGCACCCCTAGTGCACTGTGCTAAGGACTTACCAGTAAATCAAATATGCCAATCATGGAAATCCAATTACACATACAATTTACATAGGAGCACTTGCACTTTAGCACTGGATAGCAGTGGTAAAGTGCCCAGAGTAATAAAAACAGCAAAAAACAGAGTCCAGCACACATCAACAGAGGCAAGAAGTTAGGGGAGACAAAAAGAGCTGAGGTATGTCCTGCATTCTTTCTGAGCCAAAGTGGGACACATGCAGTTGAAAGGGCTGTGTCTGCCCTCACACAATACGGTCTCCAAACCCCTAGATTGTGTCTGGGGCAGGGCAAGGAAGAGGCAGGGTCTTGTGCACTACAGAGACTTTCCTTTGAAGTTTGCCTACTTCAAAAGCAGAAGTAATTAACTGCTGACCCCACAACTTTAGATTACTGCTGGATCAAGAGAAAACTCGGCAAAGTAGAAGAGCATGATGACTGAGGAGGACCTCCCACTCTGCCTTTTGCCTTGTGTACTGGCCTGCTGCTGTTGCTTCGGCCTTAAGAGGGAAAGGACTGGACTTTTTTTCCCTGAAATCCTGTTTGTGAAGTTTCTCCAAGGGCTTGGACTTAGCTTGCCCCTTGTTCTGAAGTCTCAGGGACATCAAAGGCTTTGTCTACCAGTGCCTGGGCTCTTCTGCTGAGATTCCTGACTTTCTAAGTGGTGCCAAATCCAATTTCAGGGCCCATAGAAGTGGAAGCGCGTAACTTGCGGGAGACACTCCACGCACCAATGTGTGCGCATCAAAAAAACGATGCAGCGCCTGACCCACGGCTGAAAATTCGATGCAGCACCTGCCTCGTGGCTGGAGAATTGACGCAGTGCCTGTTCTCAATGCGGACCCTTCGCACAGCGCGTCAGAATTTTTCACGCATTGACCGGGGGCGTCAAAATCTTCAACACCACCGCACAGACCTGAGGTTGCTTGTCCAGAAATCGATGCATCCCCACCCTGTGAAGAAAGAATTGATGCATTGTTTGCCTGGCGGAGAAAGAATCGATGCACGGCCTCATTTGCAAGTATGGAACTAACGCATCGCTTGCTTTTCTCACTCACGCTTGCTCGCTCGCCTTTGTGGCTTTATTTTTGATGCATACAAGGTACTTTGGGCTAAAAACACATTTCATTGATTTCTATGGATTAAGACTCATTTTACTTAAAAAATTCATATGTTTACTCATGTATGTTGGATTTCTGTCATTTTGGTCTTGTTTGATTTAGATAAATATTGTCTAAACTGGTGTGGAGTCCTTTTGACGTGTTTTCACTACGTTACTAGGTGTGTTGGTACAAATACTTTTCACATTTTCTCTGAGATACGCCTGACTGCTTGTTCCAAACACAATCCAATAAGAAACAAAATAACGCAAAGAAATGTAGGGCCATATTTATGTTCCAGTTTGTGTCGTGCTTGCACCAGGTAGGTGGTGCAAGTGTTATACAATCCTTAAGGCAGATGTATGAAGCCACGCAAGGACACCTAAAAGTGTCCATGTGTGGCTTCATAAATCTGGAGTAACACAACGCAACACAAATTGCTGCATTGCATTACCCTGCCCTAAGAAGGCTTTGAAAGGGTGTTGTCTGGGTGTTCCCACACAACTCCCAAGGGGTGAGCAGGGGTTATCTGATCTGAATATCTCCTTTACCCTGACTAGAGTGAGGGTCCCTACTTGGACAGGGCGTAAACTGACTGCAAACTTGAGACCCCAGTTCTAACAGTTATATTTAAGATAGACTGAGAGATCTCACAAGAATGAAGAGTTGGTGTGCATTCAACTAAAGACTAATCAAGTCCCACTCCTAGGAAGGAGAAGTGGGTATCCAGAATGATCACTTAAACATTAGAGATTCCCAGATTAGCTATCCCCTACACAGATCAAATTTATCATGTCCATTCTATAAAAGTGTTTCCAAACCGAGTGTAATATATGCATGTCTTTTTTTACAGGGAAGCTACACACCTAAGCAGTGCAGTCCTCTCAATCTTCAATGGCACTTAGAGACTGTTGTTCAGTGAAAACTCTGTGAATGATTTCAAAGCTAAATTAATTGTCTTTGTCACTACTCACCACTCTAAATTTAGAGTTTGACCAGTGGAATAATATTTAAACATTTGCAGGAATCCCATCCGCTGTACTGTGATGAAGTATTCTGTATGCCAAATTCTTAATAAGGCCCTCTCTTCTTAATTATCTGTCTGTATCTTGCACACAGAGCAAACCTTGCCATTTTTGATTATTTACATCCGTTGGCACACTAGACATAATAAAAATGAATTATATTCATGTCTGTAACAGCAGATGTTATATTTGTGGCTGATTATGTATGGTGCATTATCATATTCAGGGGCATTTTCTGGAGGAAAACACTTGCCACACTTGTGATATTTAAGTCTTGTGGAGCCAGATAAGTTTTAGGCATCAAATGCTTCTTCATTGACAGTGAAGGCTGCAAAAGTTGCACTGAAAGCCCACACAGATGATACATTGGCTAAAGGAGCTGCTAGATATTTTATTGCAGGCCTGTTGAACTCTGGCCACTGTCTTTTCCCCATGCCAATTGATCAATTGCTCTTGATATATTGGGATACTTTTTTGCCAAACAATTACTCCTTTAAGATCTCCTTTGTTATGATAGTTGACACTGTGTGCTGCTGAATTTGCTGCATCTTTGTGCTTGATGTGCAACATGGAACTCCTACAATTCAACTCAGAATAGAGGATGTTTCTAGTTAAGGTGCTAGTGTTGGTTTTGTGCCAGAGTTTGTGATTTAGAATGGTGATTATTTACCCTGTGACTGATGCTGCTTTTACAGCATTCTGAAGGACCCACCACTGTGTTTTCTATAGGTTAGTCAAAACTTCACTTTAGTTCTTCTTTGTCTTTTGAGTCACAAATCTTCAGCATCAAGTTCAACCACTTACTTGATGATTTAATTTGTACATATAGAGACATCTACCCTGAATAAAATTAAAGTAATCCACCAGTAAGCACTAGTGTTTGTGCCCTGGATCCAGTATAGTGGCACAGATGTACTCTTCAGAGAGCATGTGCTTATTTGAAGGAATAAACTTCTGGACAAACCAAATGCTTCTTCATTAACATTTGTAAATGTTCATTTAAATTACACAAATGGGCCTGAAGCAAAGCAACAATAGGCTGGATTGGATTATAGTACAATCTTCCTTGCTGACTTCCTGCAAAGAAATCTCAAAGGGGATAAGCATTTTGATCCCTGTTTCTCTACACCAACTGACATTGTGTTGGTGGTGGTATTTCCTTCCCTTTGTAGCTTATAATCATGTGTAGCCTTGCATTGCTCAAACATGCATTTCAACATGTATTATGGTTTGGAATATTCTGTGTAATGCCTGTTTTTCATAAACTGTGTTTGCTTGCTGAATAATCCTAAAGTACCTCAAAACTTTGAAGAAAAGGAGAAAAGGCCAAACACAGCACTTGGTGGTATTCTCCCACAGCCATAGCTTTGACAATGTTACTGCCATTGTCAGTTACCAGAAATCCAATCTTGAAACCTCTAGGTTCCAGCACAGATCTGCTTTGGCATTGAAGTCTTCCAGGATATATGAAGGTGCGTGTAATTGGGGCATGTTGAAATAGTTGCATGCTAATGAATGTTTTGAAAAGCATAAATACTGGTGGTATCAAGTAATGGTCTTCCTTTAAGCAACTTGAATGACACCCAGTGTTCAGTGACATACTTATAGTCTGAAGCTTAACAGCTGGTCCACCTTTGTGTAATGATATGAAGGGTATACCCAGACATAGGTCTCGTGCTCACTGTGCTCCTGGAACCTAAGCTACACCTGACAGAAGAGTCACAATCACGGTGCAACCAGTCTTGGGTTGCCTGTGTTCTGGTTCAGGTTGGTAGTTCGGCTAGACTGTTCCTATTGGAGCATGGTCTAGACTGATTTGGACATGGGTGATTGACTCTAATCTGAGATGGCATGGTGGGCAAAACAAAGATGGATTGGAATACTACCCTGGTTAGAATTATTGCAAATATTTTCCAATCATCTCTTGAATGTTTAATGAGATGAATGTACTACATATCTACTTTACAATCAATCCCAGAACGTCCTGGTGCAGTTGTGTCACAGTAGTAGGTAAGATATTATTCTGTCTTTGAACGTTCCATTGTAGAATTAGGGACTCCATAAATTCAAGAAACCTCTTTCTTCCACTAAAGAATGATGAAGAGGTAAAGTGCAAAGATTGTCGCCAGTTCCCATTCTATAAATGGACTTGATTAAGAATAAGAAGGTTTGACATATCTGTGCTAAACACAGCAGTGATACAGTGTAGTTTTTGCGGCAAAGCTGTTGAAGATGACAATTTCATCGCAAGTGACTTTGGTGGTGGTTGGCTGCTTGAACTTTAATTAATTTAATTTTGAGGATGTAGTTGCAACTACAAGGTTTGGTATATCCAATTGAGTGTACATTTGCTTTGTACGTTGTGAGAAAACAGGGCTGATTGCAGAGGCCCCATAACTTTTTGCCCCCATTTTCCTCTTTTTGCTGGTGTTTTCCTGACTTTGATGGTGCCCTGGGTACTGCTAACCAGTCCCAGGGCCTGTGCTCTGTGTAAAATGGATATGCAAATTAGGCTAATTATAATTGGCTAAGTTAACCTACCTATAAGTCCCTAGTATATGGTAGGGCATGTAGGTTTAGGGACCACAGCATAGGTGGTGCACACCTAGGTGCACTGCTGAGGTGCCCAGTGTCATTTTAAAAGCAAGCCTGCCTTGCTGGCTGCTTTTAAATTAAAGTTATATGCAAATTCGACTTTGGAATTAAAGGTACTTCCAAAGTCTTAAACTACCTTATTTTTACATATAAGTCACCCCTAAGGTGTGCCCTATGTGCCCCTAGGGCTGGGTGCCATGTAACTATAAGCAGGGACTTTATAAATATAGATTTATAAGCCCTGGTGAGGTAAAAACAGCCAAATTCGTTTTTCCCTCATTGAAGTAAATGGCCTTCATAGGCTAGAATGGGCAGACTTTATTTTAAATTTTAAAGTCTCCTTAAATGTTACATACCAAGAATTTGGTATCAAATTAATTGTTGTAATAAATCCCACAACTTCCAGTTGTTGGATTTAATATAACTTGTTCAGGTAAAAAGTTTAGACTTTACCTAAAAAGTTGCCAATTTCAGCTCTGCATTGTTTTTGCTGCTGTGCTCTGACTGGCCAGCCTGCAGCAGCTTCTGCCAGGCTGCCTTGATGAGGTGTGAAGTGGCCTGGCTTCACACAAAGGAATGTGCTTGGGGGAGAGAATCTCCCCTCAGCAGATGGTGAGGCAGGAAGGGGGAGGGCTGCCAAACTGGCCTTCAAAGGCAGAGAAGGACATCTGGAGCACCCAGCAACACCCCCACATCCTCCAACCCCAGACAACTAGGTGCCCCCTTGATTAGATTAGGAGAGGGCAGGAGAGGGGTGTGTTTATGATTTTTAGCCACACCAGTGGGTGGGCTCAGCCAGATGTAACCTCCAAAAATCAGATTCAGCCATGTTGGATTTTTAGAAGACTGTTGCCTTTTGGGATGGATTTTTTGCCACACTTCCCAGGAAGTGGTCATCACAGGGGGACGACCCTGTACCTGATTGGAGGACCAGGACCCCCCTGCTTTTCACCCAGGAGCAAGGATAAAACACCTCAGATCCCCACCAAATTTCAAGAAGAAAGAACTTGAGGAGAAGAAGGACTGCCCTGCTGGACCCCTGGCCTGCACCTGGAACCTGCACTCAGAAGGACTGCACCAGCTGCACACTTGGGCTTCACCACAAGAAGGACTTTGCCTGGCTTCAACTGGTTCAAGGAGGGACTCCCTGTTTGCTACAGGTGAAAAATTGCTAAACCAGAGTCCCCTGCACCAACTCCTGAAGAAAGCGACCAGCTGACCACTGTCCAGTGGCCAAAAAGGAGTTTGCGCCAGGTGCATTCTGGGAGTTGAAGTCCGCACCCCCCAAGGACCATCACAGAACTTCTGGACCCTTGGGGTGAGCTGTGGACCCCAAAAGAACCTTAAAAGAACATCTGGGTGAAGCCCCAGAAGTTTGGAAAAGATTTGAGAATTTTTGGAAAAAAGCTCCAGAGAGGGACCGACCCGCCGCGGAAATTCTAGCCGGCTTGCCTCAACCGCGACCCAGCCTGACTTCGTGGTTCGTCCCGGTAAAGAAAAACATCCAAAAAAGAGACTAAGTCCGAACGTAAAAAGTTGACCGGGACCTCCCAGCCATCGTATCCGAGAAGGGCTCCATGGACGTCGGATCAAGATCCAGGTTTACCCCGGTCGAAGGATTTTCATCTCGAAAAAACGACTAAGTCCGAAGGTAAAAGTCTCCACCGAGGAAACCCACATTGCGTATCCGGACAAGGGCTCCAGGAGGTCGGATTCAACTGGCAGGTTCGTCCCGGTGAAGAAAAACTTCAAAATAAAGACTAAGTCAGAAGGTAACTTTTTGACCGAGGCCTCCCGCGACCTGTAGCCGAGCAGGGCTCCATCGCGGTCGGCCTGAAAGTTTGACTTTGCCCCGGTCCTGGTGCAACCAGATGACCCGATTGGCGCTTTTTGTTTCTAAGTGCTAGAAAAGTAATAATTCTTTAAAAATTCATATCTCCGGTTCCCCTGAACCGATTTTAATCGTTTTTGTGTCATTTTAAAGATAAAAATATAAGCTATGTTTATAAATTGGTTTTGGATTTTTAAACTGTTTCCTGTGTTTTATTTAATTACTGTTTTGTGATATTTGAATGCTTTACACTTTGTCTCCTAAGTTAAGCCTTGACGCTCGTTGCCAAGCTACCAAGGGTTGAGCTGGGATTAATTTACTGAGACCTAACTGTACCTATGTGGAGGTTAGTGGCTTGTTGCTAGGTGTAGGTACCTACCTGCCCTACCAATAACCCATTTTCCAACATACGTCATCATCATCACCTCCTTCTATCAGTTCCTTGATCGCAACAAAACCCACAGTTTAGTGTTTTCAGGTCAGTACATCCAGAATGTACTGACCTGGGAAAAGAAAACAGTGTGACTACAGTTTGGACAATATGAATTAGCACGCAATCGCACATGTGAGGCATGTGTTCCTTCACATGATATGAACTATTTTTCAGTTGGACATTTTGCTTCGAAGTTTTGCACTGCTGGTTGTAGCTCATTTCCTTGTTTGATATGATTGTCATCTCTTCAGTAGTTGATGACAACAAATGCAAACATGTATAATATTTAATTCCAGAAAAAGTCTGGAGGATGAAAAACGTCTTGGCTATGAACAGTGTTTGACTGTACCGAGAGATGTGGCAGGGATTTATTAATTCAATTTGATTCAATTGTAACATTGGACATTTTACTTGAAAGCTGAGTCTGAAGGAACACTTTGGACCAGGTTAATGAAACAGTGAAGACTGAATCAATTTCTGTGTGAATGAGTGTAATGTTAGGGGTGCTTCTTCAGCTGTATCACTGTTTCACATTAATGGGCAGCAGATGTAAGGACTGTACCCAGCTTGAAATCTCATGTAGTATTTTACTGGGAACTGGTAGACAATTGTCGTTCTATACTACAAGATTGCCAGGAATTTTTTACACAAGCACCCATCTTTTTTAGCTGCTGTTACCATAAGACTGGATTTTGTAGTGAAATGTGTTCTGCCCATTTTAACCCACCTGGATTATTCACTGTCTGATCACCTTGTTTTTTTACTTTTTACTGTGGGTGAGTCTCACTACTTGTGTCTCAAGCACAGTAATCGCATGGTAAATTGACTGCACTTGTTTACCACCAGTGTCTGCTTTTTAATATAAGGCAACTTGGATGCAGCTCGAATAAGGGCACTTGGCTGGCTACACATGAACATGTAGGCACGTATTTGTAAAGCCTGGTGACTGCGCACAGATAGCCTGGCAGAGAGGGAACTATGCAAGGTTAGATGTTGACCTGGAGTGGGCCTTATAATGTTAGTGGGCATACATAGGTAAAGTCAGTAAGTTTTACTCATTTATCTGCAGTGTTCACTGTTTCATACACATTGGGGGATATCAGCCGTAAAGTGCAGTTTGGCTTCTCTTAGACATGTAAAGTCCAGTAAGGTATCAAACTGGAATGAAATTTGTGTGCTAAGTTTAAAATATCCAAGCGCCAAGAAACTACACGTGAATCTTATGGGCTGTACAGAATTGTCATAAGAGGAAAATGGTAGTGCCTGCCCTCTCTCAAACATAAGTTCATCAAACTTATTTTGGAAAGAAGTAAACTGATCTTACTTGATTTTCTAAAAATAAAATACACAACATCCAAGGGTGAATGCGCAGCAGAGATTACAGACAAAAGAAGAGTTATATTTACAGAATCCAAACCCAAAACGACCAAGGACTCAACAAAAAT
This sequence comes from Pleurodeles waltl, assembly GCF_031143425.1. Lineage (NCBI taxonomy): Eukaryota > Metazoa > Chordata > Amphibia > Caudata > Salamandridae > Pleurodeles > Pleurodeles waltl. The sequence continues at coordinate 1,133,249,713 of NC_090448.1, forward strand.
ACTGGGGAGTCTTTTGGACACGTAGAGGAAATTGATTTTTATATCTTTATGCCACTTCCCCTGTGGTTTAATGGTTATTACATCCCACAACTGTATGCGAAATGACCCTGGAATAAAATAAATTACTGGAATGTGCCTTATTACAGTGAGACACAATGCTCACTGTGATCGCTATCACCATTGGTGATTTATAACCTGAAGAGTCGAATGGTGAAAGACTGACCTGTCCCGCTCACATACACAACACATCTGCATCAGTCACTGCAGTTGTCAAGAAAAGCAACTGCCAGCAAAGCCCCGAGTCAAGCCCCATTCAAGTCCACGAACTTAATTGGCAGTAAGTGACATCGTGCTGGCCTTTCCAAGGACCACGTCATAAGTAGCAGGAAGTCTCATCCTGCTGACCCATCCAAACTGTCAGCCACAACCTCAATCAATGACCATAACCTATCGCAGCACCATCAAGGGAAACGCAAGCACTCATTAGAGAGCTAGACCAAGTACCATATGTGGAACATCAACTGCCACAAGGGTGCCGCAAGCTGAAAGTACAACGAATGGAACAAACATGGTATCCGCAATCACAGCTACCCCACAGCAGCCTTTCCACCCAGTACCACTTCCCACATTAAACCCTCCACATGTACAACCAGTGTTGAACGCAACACTGAGTCACTACTACTAGCAACATTTGTGTTATTGCTACTATAAGCATTGTTGCTACAACAACAAATTTATGAATGAGATGTGACCTCATCTGTCACAGGTGCCTCAGAAACACTACCAAAGAACACCTCTTGTGGGTTAAGTTACTGGGACAGCCACAATAGTTAGTCGCTCTTTGAGTTTCTGCAGAGGTTGATGCCGACATCGGGACACAGGCATTGGTCCAAATGCCTTTGGAGTGTTTATATGAGGTACCTATGTAGGGATCATCCACGGAACCATTTCGCCCATCAGAAGAGCTGGATGTTTAGTGTTAACCATATTATACAACGGAACATGAATCTGTTGAAACGCCTGATACACAAGAAGAAGAACCTTCATTGCTAATCGCAGGCCACCAGCAATATGTTTAGTATATATGTAATTTGGAAGAACAACAGGGGACTCCACTTAGCACATATGGTAAATAATCTTAAAGTCTGTCAGCCATTCCGCGGATTAGGGATATCCTGCAGCAAGCTAAGGAGCCTACACGGGTGTCATGGGAGCAACATAGGCACCAGGCACCGTCCAACATACGTGTGCTTGATCAGCATGGACGTCATTTAGGGGTCGACATGGGTCGCACCTGCGACCCCTGGCTTGCTCTTTGCTACCCCTGGCACTGCCTTTGAGACCCCTGGCCTCAGTGCCAGGAACAGACTGGCACCTCCTCCTTCAGTTGGGCCTCCACTCGCTGCTTTCTGTCAATTTGTTATCACACTAATAGTTAATAATAATAATATATTTATCACTATTAGTGTAATAAAAATGGGGTACAGTTAGCTGGAATATGCCCTTCCATGGCAGCTGAGATAAGTAAAAAATGTTTTCAAATATATGTTGTGTGTGTGTGTGTTTGCGGGTGAGAGTGAGTTTGAGAGTGTGTGTGTGTGTGTAAGTGTGTGTGTGTGTGAGTGAAAGTGGAGGTCAAAGGGAGTATGATGTCACTTCCGCTACCCCTGGCATTTTGGTGGATTGACGTCCATGTTGAGACAGACAGTGGAGAGTCAGACAACCACTATCTGCTTAATTGAATACACTCTTGACTCAATAACTTTTCTCCCTCATCCTGTTTCCCCAGCCAGGAGCATTTCCGGCATTTTGGGTATTCAGCACTCAATGGGGCTATGTGTGTTCCGTTACTCTCTCTTTTTTCCTCTTTATTTCCCCACTCTCTGTTTTCCCTCTCAACCCTTCCCCACTGTAGGTTGCCCAGCTTGCCATCTTTCTGACCTGTGAAATGTTTGTATAGTTAACCCTTTTATAAGGGCTCGCCATTTTTAAACCGTAGCCGGTCCTCTCGCTTTCTTTCTCCCTCTTCCAGGACGTTCTCTTTCACATCACTGATGCTCCTTGACCTGCTCCCCATGCCACTGGCCAAGTGACTTTTCAAATTTTGTTTATTTCTTTATTTTTCTGAGGGCCCTGCAGCTGCAAAGCGCTGTCTGGCTGCTCGCTATCTTTGGCACCTTTAAAGTGCATTTTTTCACATTTTAATTTTCGGTTCCAACATGGTCGTCCAATACAATACAATGGTATACTAAAAATGGCTGCCATGCATGGACCCTGGTTATTGAGCGCACACTTCTCACAACACAGGCATGCACGTCATTGACAATTTAGAATGTTTTTCCTTTAATAGAAAACCCACTCCAAGTTTGAGGGATATGCATTCAGCTGCCTTTGTGGAGCATGAATTGGCATGCAACAACCAACAATCATTGGCAAAGACAATAGCTTGGAATTTAAAGGACGAGACGCATTAGCTTTGCCATTTCTATTTTACCTTGTAATGGCAATAACTAGGTACTGCATGCGATTTTGAGCAATATATGTTGTAACTGGGTTACATGACTTGTAATGAGGGCCTAAAAGTTTAGCCATTTTACAAAACAGGTTTTAGAAATTGTCTTTCTGGTTGACAGAGGTATGCACCATGTCCAAGCAGGAACCACAATCCTAGTCAGGCTAAATCAGATACACACCATAAATTAACTTGTGCTCACCCTCTTGTAGCTTGGCACAGAGCAGACAGACTTAACTTAAGAGGCAATGTGCAAAGTATATGTACAACACTTGTAAGAAAAACACAGTTAAAACACCACAAAAAGACTCCATATCTGGTTAGAACAATGAATCTTAATTTTATGAGTAAAACAAGACCAAAACAACAATTCCAATAAGTAGAGGTCAAGATATGAACTTTTAAAGAATAAAATGCAATATTGTGCTTAAAAGCAGAAAGCACCACCTGGTGCTATATGGTGGCACTATATTTTGTGAAATCGGCAATAGAGTGAGGGTCAGATACAATTCCAAACAAGTCCCGCAGTGCAAGCTGGCCCTTTGCAGTAGTGAAAACCCCAAAAGCTTGATTTCAGGAGCCACAAAACCACTTTCATGGGCCCAGGCCTAGGGAGGCACCTCTTGGAAGTCAGGAGCTGGTTGGAGACGGATCCAGGAGCTGTAGCAAATGTCTTGCAAGTCTTTTGCGTTTCTGAGACCTCAGAAGTACAGGAGGTAAGCCAGCAAGCCCTTGGAGTCACTCTGGTTCTGGGTTGGAGAGATTCAGGTCCAGTCCTTCTCTCTACCAGGCAAGGAGGGCAGTAGGCAGCAGGAGTCCAGCAGAGTCCAACAGAGTAACTATCCTTTCAGCACAGCAGTATTTCTTCTTAGCAGGGCACACACAGGTCCAGAAGTGCACTGATTTGGTCGGTCAGAAGTCCAGTTCTTATACCCAGTGGTGTATTTGAAGTGGGGAGAGTTCAAATAGCGGCCTTTGAAGTGTACAGAGTCCCTGCCCTTCCTGCCCTGGCACCAAACTCACTACAGGGGTTATACAGCCCTTTGTGTGTGATCAGGACACAACCCATTCAGGTGTGTCAGCTCCTCCCTCCCATCCTGCCCAGGATGGGCCATCAGGATGTTGATAGTTCGTGAGTCACACCTAAGCTCTCGTTCTGTGGCTATGTGGGGGGAGTGCACAACACCCACCCACCCAGGCAAATATTCAGAGACAAGCAGAAGACACTAGATGATTTTAGGTTAGAAAATGCCAACCTTCTAAAAGTGGCATTTTCAGAATTACAATTTTAAATCCCACTTAATCATAAGTTGTGATTTTAAATTGTGACACCAAACTTGAGGGTCCTATCTCTTCCCAATTGGAAATTACACTTATAAAATGTCATAAGGCAGTCCCAATGTTAACCTATGGGAGAGATAGGCCTTTCAGTAGTGAAAAACAAATTTAAGAGTTTTTCACTACCGTGGGGATGTCCAGGGCCTATCTTAGAGGTGAGGTGACCTATATGTATTAAAAGGAAGGTTTGGTCCTGGCCAACATGGCAGTTTAAAACTGCACACAGAGGCTCTGCAATGGCAGGCCTGCATCATGTTTAAAGGGCTACTAAAGTGGGTAGCACAATCAGTGTTGCAGGTCCACCCCCAGCATTTAATATGCAGACCCTGGACACAGGTAGTGCACTTTACTAGGGTCTTATAAGTACATTAAATATCCAATTGTGGATAAACCAGTGTTACCAAGTGTTAGGCAGAGAGCACTTTAGCACTAGTTAGCAGTGGTAAAGTGCCCATAGTCCTAAAGCCAACAAAATATAATTCAGCAAAAAGGAAAGGAGGAAGGCAAAACATTTGGGGATGACCTTGCAGAAAGGGCTAGATCCAACACAAACCCCCTCCAGCCTGAAGCCAGGGTAGACTAACCAATACCTTGATGGACTTCCCTGCATGGGTGATAGAACTTGGACAATGGCCCACTACTGAAGGGGAACTTCTACGACTCTCTGAAAGCAGTTGGATCCCTCTGCCCATACTCTCCTGAGCCACCTTGTTGACCAATGGGTAACCCTTCTCTTCACCTGCGTACCCCATCTGTGCAGCAACTAACCTTAATTTTCTCACAGATGCCTCCCAGCAGGACTAACTTGTAGCGCATTAATCTATCGGACTCACCATTGGAAGCTGGACTAGCCTGAAGATCGGAAAAAGACTGTGAAGTAGAGGCTATTAGTTCGGTTTATTTCAGCTACGGCAGCCAGACCATCTTAATTCATTATATCAGACATTTTTATGTCTCTGTAAAAGATCAGACCAGCTATATGATAGCTGTATTGTCCAAAGTACCAGGAAAGACAATTCAAATGACATGACTTCGCGATTCAAGCACACCAAGCACCTAGTGTCCAATTAATCAGAGAGCCTGGCTGCTAAAGTTAGATTCTTCTTGAATTATACCAGTGGGAATGGCCCTGATGAAGGTGACCTATAATAACTAGGAACACCGAAACGCGCGTAGGCCGACGGTTCCCCCAGTACATCTTTGTCAGAGCGACGCCACTACACTTTTTTCCTTTTTAACATAGATTATTTTTGTATTAGATTACCAAATATAGATATTTACTATGTATTGAGTACTTTTTTCTTTTCTGTGTATTTAAAAAAAAAATCTACTCCTTATGTACTATCTGACAAATTTAGTTGTATTTGTACAATGTTTTTCTCTTATATTCTTACATTGTCTGTTCTCATTTAGCTTGAATGTGGTGTGTTTGAGTTAGATATTTTGTCCTCTGATATTTGTTTTGTATTCCATGACTGGTTGTATGATTTAATTAAAGCACACCTTGTTGTGACATCGTTTTCTTTCCCCTGTGATTATTCGTCTATGTTTAGCAGCCTGGCATTATAACTCATCAATTGATTTGAGTTTATCACGATGTATTTATATGTCCCCATTGGGATTTACTTCTGAAGATTATTATATCTTCAGATGCATTATCATTGTAGCTCACTTAGTAGTAGTTTTCCTACACACATTTTTTCCCTGACTGAGCTACTTGTATTCTTTTAAGGAACCCCTCTATAGTTACTCGCCTCCCAGCAGGCAGACAGTACCACGGTGGCCAACAAAGTGGTGTGGCCCATTCCACCCCTTGGATCAGACTTCTGTCCCCAACCCAAGGAAAATTCTGCCCACAAGTACAGCAACCAACAAAGGCCACTTACAGCAGTTAATGTCAACAACCGGGCCCCAGGCCATCCAGGAGTCTCTGACCTCTGTAGTTTCTCAGAGTGGAGGCCAATAGCGCCAGAACTTTGCACCCTTTTCCCACTCTACCTCCCACCAGTTTAGGGGTGGTATCCTAAAACTGGACTCCCAGCTAAAGGCCTGCACCTTAAGGCTGGTCAGGGTGCAGGGGTGGGCTCTACCTCATCCTTCTTCCCCATCTGGGGTCCTGTACCCTTTGTTTGGGACTGGTACCCCCAGAAAATGGAATTGTTAGGGCCTCTGTGGCAGCTACTCCTCCCAGTTTCCCGACACCGGGGACAACTCATTCCCCAGAAGGCAGTCTGTGGGCATCTGGGGACTAACTATGACCCTTCTTTGGGTCATCCCCCTTTGCCCTTCTAGGGATACCAGGGCCAAAGAGCAGAAGAAGAAGTCCTGCCCATGGACTGGTGTCACACTACATACCTTGCCAGTATACTGCTCATGAGAAGCTGGACGTTCCACTAACATGGTCTGGCTAACCCCAGTGTCGCTCAGAGCAGTGACTGGGACCCCGTTCACTGTCAACTAGTGGAATTGACAACTCTCACCCTCAGGGATCACCAACTCACCCTCTGAGTGCACCTCCCAATTAATGGGGATCACAGTGCGGTCTGTGCCCTGCCCCTGGGGACTTCGTATCCTGAATGCCACATTGGACACCCCACTAGAGGTCCCACCAGTGGGTGGTTTCTTAGGACAGACAGAATCCCCCTACTTGAATCCTAGATGAGAACAACCAAAGCAGCGGGACTGAAAATTTGGTGCCCTGGGACACCACCAAGCAGAACCTCCTCCCTGTTTCTCAGAAGGGGCTTGGGAACCTCCTCCTTCCCCCTTACTTTGGGACCTAATTGTGTCTCACTTGACCTCCCTCTTACTCTGCTTGGGGGAAACCTGAATTACCCTTTGGGGGACACTCCAAGGTACCTTCCTGTGGACCCTGGTGCTGACCCAGCGGTCCACCTCTTTAGCAAGCTCCGTGGGGGCACAGAGCTTACTGTTAACAAAGTGTTGGTACAGATCTGGAAAGCAAAGATTGAACATGTGCTCTTTTGAAAGCAAATTATGCAGCCCCTGTAAATCCTTACTTTACTGCCCATCAACCAACCATCCAGTGCCTTACAAAAGGAATCCACACAATCCACCCATGTCTGTTGTGATAGCTTCTGACAGTCCCTGAACTTCTGTCTGAACTTTTCTGGGGTCAGACCAAACTTCCTGAGTAGGGCCTTCTTTATGGGGGGCTACTTCATCCTGTCACCCCTTTCTAGGACCAGTAGAATCTCCCTCCCCTCACTAGGGATATGCCTCCACAGACTAGCTCCCCAAACTCCCTCAGGGAGCTTGTGCATATGTGGGGCAATCTCACAGGCCTCAAGCCATCTGTCTATGTCATCTCCTACCACAAAGTCAGGTACCAAACCCTTGGGTTTGCGGACCGTTGTGTCAGAAGGCATTGCAGAATTGATGCCACCAGCACTGCTGGGTTCAGCCCGCCTTGCCTCAATGTCTAGCTCCTTCTGTCTCAGCTCATGAGCAATTATAAGTTAGCTCTCCTCTAAGGGTCTCTCTGCCTTCTCTTTCTTCAAATTGAGATTATCCACTCTAATTTCAATTTCCTTTCCTCCCTCCTGACGGCCAGTCTGGGGACAGGTCTCTAGATGAAATACTGCACCCTGCCCTGAGGGGAACCTCCACTCCATTGGCTCCCTGTCCCACAGGCAGTTCCATGGAACCCTGGCCAAGCTCCACATCATCCTCTATTATCTCCTCCTCCTAATCTGGGATCACAGGTGCATCCCATGGTTCTAACCAGGCCCCCCACACCTTTTGGATCTCCTCCACCTTCTTGGAGAAGCCTTTTGTAGAAAGGCCACAACTTATGCAGAAGTCTTTGAGCTAGGCCACGGTATACCTCTCCAGCATGGCCAACTCAAAGTCCATTTTTGCATGTGCAGGTGTAGATGAATTAACTTTCCTCCAAAAGGGTTGACTCCATTTAAATACCTTATGCAATGAAGTACCTCATTTTTTTTTAGTGTCCCAATAGGCATCAGAGAGTCCGTAACAGTGAGTCTAGCATTTATGACAAAAGCAGAGAGACCTAAATTGTGTATCATAGTGAAATCGTTCAGCTGAATGGATATTATAAATATCCACCCGTTCTCTATCACTTAAATCCCCAGGTAAATGAACAGCAAATCTATGTTTGAAGTAAGAATTCAAAATAGTGGTTTATTGGGACATGGACATCCTGCCTCAGAGCAAGAATATCTTTCATAAAAAAATACAGTGAGCTTTTTCGACAACACGGAAAGCATGAAAGAAATCCAGTTTAAAAGGACCAGAATATACATGGCAGAGAAAACGGCCAAACGGCCAATGCAATCACCATCAGGAAATAACTTTGTACTGACAACAGAACTTTGGACATGTGGATGGAAAACTATCATTGCAAATGTTTGTGGCCTTAAATAAGGTCATAGAAAGCAAAGATAGTTGTACGTTTGTATAGCACAAGCATAAAATATAAAATAAAATGTAAGTCTTTATATAATTGAGAGTATTTTGTTCCAGTTCTCTCAAAGAGATGAAAAAAAACACAAGGTACATGACCCTGATGAAGGAGCACAAATGCTCCTAATTGCATTAATGGTTATACTGTATTTGGTTGTGCTGCAATAAGTAATGACACGAGAAATGCACATAACAATATCCAAAGGAATGTTGAGATATTTACAAAAATGAAAATGATTTGAATAATGTTTGTTCATGAAATTATTTAAAAACTGCACCCAAATACAAATATTTAGAACATAAATCAATTGCTTTCTTGTAGAATCCAATGCACCTCTTGGACGGCAAAGGTGAACAATCTCTAAACTGTCTTTAGAAATAAGCAGGAGGATTCCAGACACAAAACATTCTCCACTGCCTTGAGGAAAATCAGCAGAAATTAATGATTAATTTAGGTGCATCATTTAGCATGCCTCGCTGCTGTCTATTCACATCTAGTGAAGAAAAAAAGTGTCTGTTTATTTCGTGTGTAGGGCTTTCTATCTGCATTTGTCTTTCTCTCTTTTAAAGCAGCCTCAGCCATGCACTCTGTGTAAGTGTAATTTGTTCTGTTTTGAAGGGAAGAGGGAAAGATGTCTTATTGTAACAATGTCAAGGCCAATTAGATTAGCTGAAACCAAACTTCTGCACTGTGGTTTAAACAATCTATTGCCCATTATGTGGGAGCTTACATTCTTAACTCCTTTTGAACCACTCTGACCAATATACTGGGATAGAAAGTAGTTGTTGCAGTGATGTCATATGACCTACGTTTGATTGGCTATTGCAATTGAAACATTGATTCCATGTAAAATCATGTTATAAAATGTGTGTGTCTTCAGTACCAAAATTATTATGAAAGGAAATTATATTTGGAGATGAGCCAGACGTTTTTTGCAATTGAAACATTGATTCCATGTAAAATCATGTTATAAACTGTGTGTGTCTTTGGTACCAAAATTATTATGAAAGGAAATGATATTTGGAGATGAGCCAGGCGTTTGACTTCAGACCACCAGACCTTTTGTAACGTAGACTTCTCACTGCTGGTTTGCTTTGGGACTTTGCAGGCAGATATTTGTTCCATCCGAGTTATTCTGTCCTGAGATCCTCTGAGTTTTCATTCACAAGGGACTAATGCTAGTGTGCTTGCTAATCTATCTGATTGATAAACTACTTTACTTTCTTTTTCATTTTTTTCAATAAACACACAAGAAGGTAACTTTAAGAATATTTGTCCTGTGCAATATATAAATATCATTGGCTTATGTCTATGACAGACTCAGATAGCCCTGTTCCCACTAATGATCCTCTTGATTTTCTAATTAGAGGCCAACACCTATGACCAGGGTTCTGAAGAGAGCAGGTCAAAAAACTGGTAAAGCAGAACCACAGAAAGGTATCAAACCACCTCAAGCCTTATTTCAGCTATAACATTGAGCCCTGTCCCACTGAATGATTATGAGATTTCAAATGTTTGTTAGTATGAAGATAAAACTATTGACCAGGATCCTCCATTATGTTTACCCAACTGTTTGGCGGTCATTTTAATTATTAAACTGCATTAAGTTTGACCAATTGTTTTACCTCACTTTAATTTTTTTTATCCTGTTAAATATAGCATATTACTTTCCCCCTGCTAAGCCTTTCCGCTTATGCCAAGCTACCAGGTGTAACCCAGAATTCCACACAGAAAGCTGCTGTGACTTCTAGTGCTAAGCTGTTTACTTAGTCCCAGCTAAGCCAGTGCTCTGGTTAAGACTGATGCCTATCTCTTCGGTAGCTCTAAATCTAGCAGACCAGCACAATTGAATAGCAAATAGACCGTTTTTCAATAATTTCTGAAAAGCCGCTAAATCAGAGTTTCAGCGCTCTTAAAAAGGGGAGGGGGCGTGGCTGGAGGTCACGCAAGATGGCCGCTGCTCTTTAGAGCTCCATGAGGCTTCAGCACTTCCTGCAAAGAAGGAGATGTTTTCACATCAAAATGATTAATTTCTTCAGCATTTTTTAGCACCGGAGCACTGCCTTTATCTTACAGAGACATTGAGTTTTGAAGTAATTTCAGAGACTTCCTGTGAGGGCTTGAGGTAATTATTTATCTGCGTCATTTGCGTTTCACTCCATAAGCCTCTGCACAAACCTAAACTTTCACAGAGATGTTTCTATTTGACTTTTAACTGCTTGCCTGGATGTGATTCTACAAATCTAGTTTCCTCTGCAGTGGAATATTTATTACCTTCTGACAGCCAGCTGAACTTTTGACCTCTCTCTTCAAACACATTTAGCTGATGTTTTCAACTTTCAGTATTCACTGGCAGCTCTTGTCAAGGAGCACTTTCAAATTGCTCTTCATAACATGGTAAATGCTTTCCTTTGACAGAGGGGATTTTTTCCTTTTCAGAAGGTTCCCTTAAAACTAGTCACCAATTGTTTGACTATGTGCAGTAAAGTGCTTTGCTCTTGTGGTATTCTGTCATGCCTGTTATGAGAGAATAATTTAGGATTTTCTATTTATATATTTGTTATTATATTTTGCTCTGTTGTTGGAAACTTCTGGCAGCAGCTTCTCATCATAATATAATTTTATCAACACCTCACATTGCTGGCTTCCTATTACCAAATTGCTGCTGGCTTTTATGGGGAGACCACATAATTCTCAGAGTTGCCAGTCATCATCTTTCTCCAAGTCTAATAATCCTCTTCGAGTGGTGCGCACACATATAACTAAAACTTCTCTACCATCAGCTTGAACAATGGATAGTGCTGCAGTCTTTTTAAAGGATAGCGCCTCTTCATCTCATGCTGCTGGCGCAATTGCGAAAAAAACATCTAACACCCCCTCCGTCAAGCGCCCAAAAAAAGACCTTGATTCTCCCTCAAAATCACCTACACATCTTACTCTAGATGATGTCATGGAGGAATTGCGTGCAATAAAGCCCTTTATGATGGACACTAATGCCTCTTTGCAACCTATTGAGGAGCAATGGTCCCAACACGAACAACAAATTTGTACTCTGGAACAGAGAGTCAGTAGCCTTGAAGATTGTAACACTGTCAATCCTCAGATCTCTAAAGACATAGCTCAACTTAAAAGGCTTACTGAAAACTTAGAAAACAGAAATAGGAGAAATAATCTTCGCCTTTTTGGGATTCCAGAAGGTTCGGAAGGCTCTAACATGATTGCATTCCTTAAAAAGCAATACCTTCAATTCTTCGCTTGCCTCTTACCTCTCCCCTCTCTATCCAACGGGCACATCGTTTAGGTCCACAGACTTCAACTGGCCCTCGTGCACATCCTAGAGGAATTATTATTCTCTTTCTCCAATTTACTGACTTGATGTAAATACTCTCGGAAGCCAAAAAGATGGGCTCTTTGCAAGGGTCAGGTCATAAAGTGTTTTTCACACAAGACTTCTCTCCTGCTACAGCTGCACGTCGCAAACAGTTTTTGGACTTACGTCCACAACTCAAATCCTTGAATATTCGATATGGTCTTCTTCACCCATGCCTTTTCAAAATTACATTCAAGGACAAATCTTACTTGTTTGAGGAACCTTCAGCACCACAAACGTTTATTAACCAACACAAAACAGAAGCAATGGAACTAGGAGCATCTGCAAGTACTTGAAGATATAATTTAATTTGTCTTTAATGTCCTTTCTTTTTTTTTCTGGACAGTTTAATAGTAATGGTTATGTTTAGTATTTATATCCATGGTTTTCCTTCTCTGCAGCTTCTTATTTTCTTATATATATAGATATATATTTTTTTTTAGATAGTGTTCTTTGTGCAATCCTCATGTTCCTTTCCCAACCGTATCCCTTTCTCACCATCCAAACTGTTCTCCTACACGTTCCACTGGTAAGCTTTGATTTTTATTTTTTTCATCTCACAGTCCTTTACTGTAGTTATTACGTTATTTGGTCTCCTGAATGGTACATTTTTCGTTTGTATGTATTTGTTTTTTCTTCCATGAAACTCGCCTTCATATGTTTTAATATCTAATATCACTTTTCTTGTGCTGAAGCCACTCTTGCCTGTCTTTTCAGGTTCTCCGCTGACTCTCTACCTTTCGGGGTATTCACTTTCTGTCTTGTTTTCTTTAGCTTTAGTCCCTGTATTGCCACATCCATGTATATACAACTTCTGGAGGTCATCTTCCTCCTTTTCTTTTTCTTTCTTATCTTGTTTCTTTCCCATTTCTTTGCTTTTGCAAAATTGATATGCCGAGTTTTTTTCCTTGTTACAGCAGTTATTTATTAATACTTCTTGTTATACAACTTAGAACTGTTACTTGGAATATTAAGGGGCGTAAACACCCCATTAAATGTCAGCGTGACTTTTCTCACCTAGCTCGTTTGAAATGCCACATTGCTTTGTTGCAAGAGACTCACCTCAACGACTCTGAGGCAATCAAGCTTAAAAAACAATGGGTGGGGGACATTTTCTACTCCCCTTCCATCACAAACAAAAATGGGGTAATAATACTCTGTCATAAATCTCTCAAACCTACCATAATTTCACAGCATCAAGATACAGAAGGTCGCTGGGTACTTGTTACATTTACAATTGACAATATTCTCTTACTATCCTAAATATATACGGCCCCACAAATCCAGATCCAAATGTTTGGAAGAATCTTTCACATATTGTCTCTGAACATTCCTCAAACAATTTACTAATAGGTGGTGACTGCAACCAAATTCTCAATCCATTTTTGGACAAACGTTCAACGTCACGTTTCATTCCACATGCCTACCACAAAGCTTTTAAAAACTTTATTTTACAGCATTCTCTCTCTGATTCCTGGAGAGTATGCAATCCCGACCTCTTGGAAAACTCTGTTTATTTTCCTACCCACCTTTCCCATTCCAGGCTTGATTATATCTTTCTGAGTAAAGGTTTATTGCAACATATGGTCAACTCTGAAATCGGTGCTATTTTGATCTGAGATCACGCACCTGTGTTTACTGACCTTGATCTTTTTCTTATTGGTTCTAAAACATCTTCATGGTGTTTTCATAACTCTCTACTTTCAGATGCTACTTTTATCGCTTCCTACGGTAAGTTTATAGAAGAATACTTTCACATCAACGATAGTGATCAACTATCATTTCATTTTGTGTGGGATGCATTCAAAGCAGCCTCTAGGGGTTTCATCATAAGTTACGCTCACTCAAAAAAAAAAAATCTGCTCAACAAAAATTGACTTCCATCCTTGAAAATATAAAGTACCTAGAACATGAATACTGTACTCACAAATCTAGTAAATCACATCTTGAAGCACTAGATTCAGCTCAAATGGAGTTTAACCAATATACCACTGAACAAGCATGTGGCACCCTCCTGAAAATAAATGGCAGATACTATGGTGGTAACAATAAAGCTGGTTCTCTTCTAGCTCGATATTTGAAACAAAGAAAAAAAAAAATAACTATTAAATCTATCACAGATAACAATGGTGTTTATCACTTTAGAGATAAAGATATAGCATTGTGTTTCGCTTCTTACTATAAGGACCTGTACACTCCAGAACACATACCAACAGTTGAATCTCTCAACCAATATTTCTCTAATCTCAAACCAAGAGACCCATTGCGGATTGACCTCTCATCTTTAGACCAACCCCTACAACTTACCGAACTATATACAGCTTTACAATCTCTCCCCAAGGGTAAGGCTCCAGGCCCAGATGGCTTCACAGTAGAATTCTTTGTTCAGTTTGCTAAGTCTCTTTTCCCCAAACTCTTTCAATTACTTAATCATTTTATAATGTCAGGTTCTGCATCTGGCTCATTTACGGAGGCCATGATTTGTCTTATTCCCAAAAAAGATCGGGATGCGACTGACTGTAAAAATTATAGACCCATATCTTTAATTAATACTGATTGTAAACGCTATGCCAAAGTTTTAGCTCTCCGTTTACTCCCATATATACCTGACCTTATTGATTCTCATCAATCTGGTTTTATTCCTAATAGAAATGTAGCAGATAATTCCCGTACTTTTTAAAATATTATTAACAAGGCATCTAAACTTAAGATTCCTCTGGCAGCTTTATTAATGGATGCGGAAAAGGCCTTTGATAGGGTCCACTGGGGTTTCTTGTCGAAAGCATTGGAATGGCATGGACTAGGTACTAAATTCCGACATTTTATATCCATTCTTTTTTCCTCACCATGTTCCTCGGTTATAACAAACGGTATACGATCTCCTTTTTTTCCTCTTAAAAGGGGTACTCATCAGGGATGCCCATTACCTCCTTTACTACTTATTTTGGCTCTCGAACCTTTTCTATACCAATTAAAAACGTCTGAACAATTTACGGGGTTTCAAATTAATAATGCACACATCAAATTTATGGCATATGCTGATGATATTCTTTTGTTCATGTCTCACCCTGACACTTCTCTTCCTGCATTCCTGTATGAGCTCAATTTATATTCTGATGTATCTGGCCATAAACTTAATATAGACAAAACAGTAGTCTTACCACTTAATGCTCATTGCACTGGCTCTGTATTCCTTGATGCAGGATTATGTTGGAATTCTTCTAAGATAAAATGCCTGGGGGTATGGTACTGCACTACTCTCAAGGATACATTAAGGACTAATTTAGAAATCTTATCTGCAAAGCTTGTAGATCTCACACAGAAATGGTCTCCGTTATATCTCACGTGGTGGGGCCGCTTGGACACCATTAAGATGATGCTTCTCCCTATCATTAACTTCTTCCTTATGATGCTTCCTATTAAGATACCTAAACTATTTTTTAGTTTAATTGATAAAATTATATCCAAGTTCCTGTGGAACGGTAAACTATCCTGAATCTCTCTCTCGAAATTAAAACTTCCTAAAGTACTAGGTGGAGTTAATTTCCCTGACTTTATCACTTATCACAAATCGTTTGGCATTAAGCAAATACATCCCTATTTATCTACACTCAATGATGCCCCTAAAAAGCTATGGTTCTCTTTGGAAGAAACATTTATTTCTCCCTTTTCCCAGAAACACATTATATTTATGTCTAACCCCCCCACAATTCTGGTTGCCCAGCACTATCTCCCATTCAGTCAACTTACTGAAACCCTTTTTTATTTCGCATCTTACCCCCATTAATCAATTCTTTAACAGTCCTATTTGGCACAATAGTTTGCTTAGGAATCATGGTAAAACCTTGTGTTGGAAGGCTTGGATGACTAAAGGTATTCTTCTTATTTCCCAATTATATCATAAAGACTCTATCATCCCTTTTACTACTCTCTCAGCAATTTATAATCTCCCTATTCGCATGAAATCCCAATTTATCATTCTTTCTACTGTAGTCCAAGAGGCCCTCAATAAACTTTTACATCATATCTCTTTTTTCTTTCTTTATTCAAACTTGGAGTCGTTGATACTATATTGCTGTATATGCCTAATTCATGTACATGTTTAATATGCATTTATAAGTACAATATTCCTTATGCATATATATTCACAACTGCATATCTCTGTCCTGGCAATGTTAAGTTAATGTTCTTGTATTTGACTCAATAAATAGAGCCCACTCCCCCATACCAAAGATGATGGTCAGGTATGATGATTGATCTGAGAGCACTACAGGGTTTTCTCTGAATCACCACGCTGGTAAAATAAAGTGCCTGGTTCACATGAGAGTAATTTAAAGAAAGCTCTCTTGAGCACGGGCAGCCAGTGAAGAGACTTCAAACAGGTCAATGTGGAGGCTCTAGCTTAAAGGTTGCAGACCAAATGACAACTTTGAGTTTATTACCCATGTTCTGCTAATTCGCTATGTGGTGGCAAACAAAGTTTCGGAAATGGGGCTCACACTAAAGCAGTTGAAATATATCTTTCTTGGGGCTCCAAAATCTTTAATATGACACTGGGCAAGGAGAGACAGTCAGAGGATGAGGTGGTCAGAGAGCAGAAGAGACGCTGGACTTAAAAATACTGTAGACACAGGTGAGAACATAGAGAGAAATTTTACTTTTCTTGGAGGCGCCCTGGAAGATAGGGTCCCTATCTTCCAAGGGACGCTTGACCGTTCCCCCTCTTTGCCCATGCCTTAAAACGCCTGTGGCAATGTGCGCAAATGCACGTTAAATGCTGACGGTGAGTGATTGTGGGCAACAGACACACCTACAAACATACCATCACTGATAAATTAGGACGTGGATTTCCACAGCAGAGAACTAAAGGAAGGCTCCATTGCATAGTGCAGCCATGTTTTGCTCTGTAAACATCCACCGGATACCTGTGACAAGTCCGAATGAACATGGCGCATGCGCCCACTTTCAACACTAGCATGCCACTTCTGCACGTAGATAATGTGTGTCCAAGGGAAAGGGTATTGGACAGACACACATCCATCCTGAATGGATACGGTACAAATGGGTCCAACAGTATTACTGGCGGTTTATAGCGCTGAAGCCTCGAACAGGCACCCACGTGCCTGAAATGGAGAAACGACAGTTTGAAAATACTTGATTCAAAGATAAGTTTTTCAAATTTTTTAGGAAAGGAGCGGCAGGGCAGGATAGCGGTTGCAGTGCTAAACCGAATATAAGAAACACATTTTGTTAAAAATGTGAGAGATGCAAGTCTCTCTTCGACACAGACAAAGTAACGACTTTCTTTTTATTTCTTTATTGATTAGGGACAGTCGGACATCAGTATCACCATCGAGCTACCTGGCATGTCCAAAGGGCGGGCGCTATGTTCAATAATGTGTGATTAAAACATATGCAATTACACGTTTAGTATATCTAACAGGATCCGACGTGCACAACAAGATTTCATGTTTCATACAATATCTCCAATAAGTGCATTTGCAACGGGTCGAAATCATGTATACAACAAAAACAAAAATAAGAAATGCTGGTACATCCTTCAGTCTGGTGAGATAATGATTTAATCGCATCAAATATAACTAGCATTTCTTGCGTGTTTATTTTAGATTACTTATAGACAAAGGATTAGGAGAGTGCATCCTATGACATCATGTGCCCTATGCATTGTCAGTAATCAAAAGGCATAATTTAAGGTAGACCTCCGCCATATCAGTACTTTTTATAACCACCTTACAGTGTTAAATTATCACTTAACGCGAAAAATGACGTGCCCCTTGATGACGCAGAAAAAGAAGGTCCGACATATATTCATGTATACCGTGTGATTAATACGTGTAATGTAGTGTGATTTTAGTAAAAGAAATAATGTACGAGGGGAATTGTGCCCTCAGGTTAGTTCGCTATCATTATAAACGAGCTTTATTAATCACGAAGTATTAAAATTGTAGTAATCTGTCATAATCACAAATGTATGCCATGATTTCTTGTTTGAAAACTGTTTTGCTTAGCTTAAATTTAGTACAGGCTTTGGCCTAGTTGCCTGGCTTCAAATTCTAACTGCGTGATTCTTTTTTTTCTTGAACTAATGAAACATATATTCTTGCTTGAAGTTGTATTTTTCCAGAAGAAACTGGCTGGTACACTTATCTCCAAGGTTTCGTGCTAGGCCGGTTACATCCCCTTTGATACAAGGTCAGTCTCTGCAGGTGCGGACAATGAAGGTATAGATACCAAAAATAATTGGCAAACCATGATACAACTTGTGTTCCAAGGCTCCAAGGCTAATGTATGCACAAATAAGTTCTAATAAAGGACAATTTTCATTGGACAATTTGAAGCCAACCTATGAACCCTCCAATGGAGGACCCTGCAGAATTCGGAATGTTTTCTTACTTAAACCCACCGGACAAAGAGAAGTCAGCCATTTTCCTCGATGCCAGTTTGAAGCCTGATGCCAGACTCCATTTTGGACGACACCCAGATGCCCTTTTCTCTATCTGAGAGAAAGAGACTTTAAGAATTCTCACCCTAGAGACTTTAACTTTGATTTGCCCCGTCTTGCCCATGCAGTAACTTTGCCCCATTCTCCTTGCCGCTGCAAGGAAGCTTGCCCTTAACTTTGCCCCTTGAACTTGCCCCATGCTGATCAACCGGTACCTGAAGCACGAAGACTTTTCTTGAATGCTGATTGTATTTGGTAAATATGAAAGGATAAATGTATTATGCATTGTGTTTTTCCTTTTAGGTACCAACTGCTATTTTGATAGGGTCCTAGCTAGAAGTTTTCCAAATTTGTGTTGACTAAATTCGTTTTGCATGAAGTCCCACATGCCAATGCTAATTAGAGGTTAGTCGAGGTATTCGTTCAATGTATCATGAAGAATTGAAATCTTGTTATGCTGACCGAATGTATGCAATTAGTCAAATACAGTTAGTCACATTGGTGATTTGCATTGCTATAACAGAGTGTATCATCATTCAGATTTTGCGTAGATTGCGTTTCTTCCGCCGTTATGGACAGCTAGTAATGTTCATATACATATATCAATTGGTTTTGAGACATATATACATTGTGCTAGCTTTGTTAATATAGGGAAATAAATTCACTAACTTTTAATAAACTGGTGTGGTTATTCATGACTGAAAGGTCACGGTGCGCCGAAATACCAACTGTTATTGATTTCTGATGTGTTATATTGATCTATTAATTGAGTATTGATTACCGATTACAACAGTTATTGATTATTGATCTGAGTGACTCGACTATTTTAGGATGAGGAGAGCCCGACTCGGTTAAAAGATTCACCGACCTCCAACGTGTCCAGGTACAGGTAATTTATAAGCGCTGGATGCGTTATCACCCTCCCCCCACCTCCGGCGGAACGTGCTGTGGGGACCCTGAAAGGCCAGTACCACACAGATATCGTAGGCCTTGGGTCACCCTACAGGGTGTTGGGAGGGGTGGAGGTGCGGGCACCGCACAAGCACGGGTTGCTAGGTAGTTGTCACAGGAAATTGAAAGTCAAGTTCTGCATTTTCCTGGAAATGCAGGCATTTGTAAGTACCACTTACTTTCATAGTGGTGAACGACAGACCACAAGACAATAGCATGCTCAAAGCAACTTTTGATTTACCTGAATGAAAAATGAGTGAAGTTATTTTGAATATTTTATGGAATCAAGGCCATCATAAAACTTTAGCAGAGTCTACTTTGTCCTCTGGTCACAACACTGACATTGAAGGATTTATGTGCCAGGTCAGTCACACTTCAATTATAAACTTATTTAGTCTCCCATTAGATTGCAAAACATGATCCTGCCAAGATGGAAAAGCATATTAATGAGAGATCCTAGGGCGAAGCAATCTCTTTGCTTCTTGAGAGGAAGCAGTTCATGTTATTCTGCAGATGGCACTCAGCTCCGAGGGAAGAAGTTTACAGAATTTCAAAGAGTTCCCAATTTGGAAAGCAATCAAATATATTTGACTCTATTTTAAACAATTTCAATTGGAGTGTTGTTGGCATGAATGATAATTGCTTGCTAAGCTGTTGTGAGTCTTAAGTGATAAGCCATTTCTGCAAGGTTTGAAGCTGGAGTGTGTAAATATGTTGTTATTTGGCAACAGTCCCCTTACAAAAAAGAAAATTAAGTCTTTTCAACAGCTCTGCCAGCAGATTTCCAAGGTATAGAAGGAGCAGGCGTCGCACAGAGCTTTTTTACAAACCAGCCTGTGATGTTTGATGGTGAACCAGCTGGTGAAAGAGCTTAGTTGGTGGTTGCACCTCTTGCAGGAATAAGTATGCAAATGGCAGGTAAAAGGGTTAACGCCGCTATATGTTGCTCATTTTTTCTTCCTCCTAGGATTGATAATTCATTTTGTTGAGTTGATTCGAAAGCTTCGTGCAAATAGAATCGAACATTTCATGCGCTTTTTACATGTTTTCACGAGAAATGCCATCTTGTAACAAGAGGTATTTGGCCTCCTATGTGAGAAGTGTCAGTTCAGGCCCTTACTCCTAAAAAACCCTCCTAAACCTCCCTTCTCCCAGGTTCCTATAGTGCTTTAAAGCACCATTGGGCCGCATTGAGCGCTATGATAACAATAATAAATAAATGAGTCCCTTGAACGAATTTATGTACACAGTACAGATAACAAAGGCTGGTGCATAATGCCGAAACCATGGTGACTGCTTACATTTCCTAATATGGCTAATCCTATAATTCGTGACTCGCAGTCTGGCACTTGTCCATGAAGTCAGGCTCTTCACATTGCTGCACCCATCACAGAGGCATCCATTTCTCTCCTGGCCTTTCCCCAGGGCATAGAAAGTGATCAATGTATTTCCCAGATCAGGTTAGTAGTGGGATGGGGAAGAAGGGTCCCGTGGGCATTTTGAGATGTAGTGACCACTCCAAGCACTCGCCTCACTTTCTATTGAGTCGGATCACAAATATTTTCGACTGCCAATTTTCATGTCCTTGCTGGAAAGTTAAGGCACTGCTTGGTGCAAACACCCTTTACCATAGTATTACAAAGGGAGATGTTTGGCGATGGTAATGTGTGACAAGGTTATTTGTGCATATTTGTTGGGTGGCATATTGCAATGGGGTTGTGTGCTTTGTTTCTTTTTCTACTGCTGTTTCTGTGCTGCATTATTGCAATGACATGTTGTGCTGTTCTGTGGTTGTTGCATTAGGATTTGTTTGACAGTTTTTTTGTGCAGTGACCAGGTTATAATTATGTTTAATAGTTGCTCTGTGCATGCCATCCGGTCTGGACAGTTCAGTTTGGAGCAGGGTCAAGACTGATTTGCATCTGACTGGGTCCAAACTGAGATGGCATGGTGTGCAAAATAATGATGGACTGGGATGCGGCCTGAGTAAATAACAGTGGCTGAGATTAATTCAAGCATTCCATCCATCACTGTTTTGCATACCAATGTAGTACAGCACTTCTGTGCCATCCAATAGGGTGACATAATGTAAATGGCTTCAACTTTATCACTGTAGCCTGGCTGCCCTTTCACCATTTCTGACAGGAAAAAACCTTTTTGACAGAGGGAAACCACACTCTTAAATATGAACAATTCACCTGTATATAAGCCTCGTAGTGTATAAGGCAGGCTGAATGGTTTTTAGAAGTAGGACACACAGATATTTAAAGTTAACATGTCCTTGCAGTGATTACACGTAAAAAACGTTTTCAATCTCGGAAGGCTAGCTAGTTTATCAATTAACACTGGAAAGCAATATTAAACATTATTTCTGCTATCTCAGGCTAGGGAGTGGATAGGAAAATGAAATTAAAATCTTAAATATTTATTAGAGCCCAACTTAATGGTGAAGACATATTTTTGATAAATATTAAGGAAAAGGGACTTTTAGAAAGTTACGTTTTCCTTGCCCGCAGCTCATGTAGACTAATTTGTATTAGTCTCCAGCTGTCACCCAGCTACTGAATAGGACTGATAGGGTGAGAAAACCACAGCAGAAACAAAGGTCTAGGTGTGGGGAGGTGCTTTTGTTCGTCTGGCAGGAAGACCAGTTAGGCTGTTCCCAGAACCTTTATTTAATTGAAGATTCCACCTTTGTCAAAAGCAGATGGACAGGCCCCAGCTTTTGTCCTCCGAGTCAGGTATGTGTCAAACCCAGATTGAGGAAAATTGCAACCAGAACCAGTTTTTAGTGGTCACGAGGAGGGGCTGCTCATTACCCTGACACACCTCTACCTGGGCAACAGGCTCTGCTGAAGAGGAGAAGTGTTTCTCCATCTTGGATTTAAATTTACTGAGTGAATGACATTATGGGCTTGTTTGGAATACAGCACTCAGGAAATGCTGTAAAGTAGGTAGGGTTACTCCAGGAAAATGTACCCTTGTGGTTAGGGGAGCAGGAGTCTTCCCACCTACAGGTTAGTGCCAGCTAGTGCCAGCAATATATGAGGCATACCATGGTAACCTCCCTCCTCAGAACAATCAGGACATGTGGAAGAACAGAAGAAGGACTGGACCTGCTGTTTGAGACTTGTGAGCAGACCTGAAGAGCTGGACCTGCTCTCACTTGTATCCAGTACAAAGAAGTAGACTCCAATCAACAGTTGAGGGACCTCCTCTGTGGCCACAGGGACACAGTAGGAGACTCATTTCCCTGAAAGTGCCCAGTTGATCTGTGCCAATTGGCCCTGATGTGGACCCTGCTAGTGGCCTCTGCAGAAGTGACTCTTGAACCAAAAGTGCTCTTCCTGAGGTCCTGGGACCCTTGGCTTTGCCAAAGTGAACTTCTAACATCTCTGAAAACCTGGGACTGGGATGATTTGTGGAATTCAAAACCTTCAAAAGACCAGGACAAACCTGCCATGCCTATCCACCAAGAGGCAACATCACTAGGCTGATGAATTAGGTTTACCCCACTCAGAGCATTTCCTCAGCAGCAAACTCGTTTGAGCTGGGACTTGACAAGAAGGTATCAGGTCTCATGGAGCCCTCATTGGATACAGCTCTCAGCTTTGCCCTGCTCGGTGATTCCCAGTCCCAAAAAACACTGAGGCCCTCATTCTGACCTTGGCGGGCGGCGGAGGCCGCCCGCCAAAGTCCCGCCGTCAGGTTACCGTTCCGCGGTCGAAAGACCGCGGCGGTAATTCTGACTTTCCCGCTGGGCTGGCGGGCGGTCGCCTTCAGACCGCCAGCCAGCCCAGCGGGAAAGAGGCTTCCACGATGAAGCCGGCTCGGAATCGAGCCGGCGGAGTGGAAGCTGTGCGACGGGTGCAGTTGCACCCGTCGCGTATTTCACTGTCTGCGCAGCAGACAGTGAAATACATGTAGGGGCCCTCTTACGGGGGCCCCTGCAATGCCCATGCCAGTGGCATGGGCACTGCAGGGGCCCCCAGGGGCCCCGCGACCCCCCCTACCGCCATCCGGATCTCGGCGGTCCGACCGCCGGGATCTGGATGGCGGTAGGGGGGGTCGGAATCCCCGCGGCGGTGCAGCAAGCTGCGCCGCCGCGGAGGATTCAATGGGGCCGCGGTACACTGGCGGGACCCCGCCAGTGGTGCCGGTCCGACCGCGGCTTTACCGCCGCGGTCGGAATCCCCATTGGAGCACCGCCGGCCTGTCGGCGGTGCTCCCGCGGTCCTCCGCCCTGGCGGTCAAAGACCGCCAGGGTCAGAATGACCACCTGAGTCTGAAGATAAAAATCTTTACAGTCGAAGTTGCCAAAAGTATTCAACCAGTGAGAGGACTTCCCTGAGTGTGAAGTTTGCGTTTTCCAGCTCAGACGTTTCCTCACCAAAAATATCATCTTCACCGGGACCTCGTCCAATGTCTATTCAACTTTGTGGAGCCCTCCTTGAAGGATGTTGATTTCCAGAAAAAATACTAAGGACCTGATTTAGAACTTTGCAAACGGGTTACTCTGTCAGAATGGTGACGGCTAGCCCCTCCACCGGAATCTAAATCCCATTGAATATAATGGGATTCATATATCGACGGAGGCGATAGCCATCACCCTTGTGACAGAGTAACCCATCTGCCAAGTTCTGAATCAGACCCAAAGTCCCAAGGTTACACCTTCGTCTGGGTTGAACCTGGTTGGCATATCCGACCTGCTCTCCATCGGTAACGGCCTCAAATTACACCTAGGTCCCAATCTATTGCGATCATTGACTACCAGTGTTCTTTTGCACTATTTGGCACTATTTTTCCTTATACCTTAAAAAAATCATATGTTTGGTTCCTTTAATTGGATTTTTATCATTTTGGTGTCATTTTGCTTATTACATTATTCTCTATTTTTATTGTGTTTAATTTTTGATGTTTTTATCTGTTTTAGTATTAATAAATGCTTTGCACATTTTCTCCAAGTTATGCCTTCTACTGTTTACCACGCTACCTAGAGTTTACTGAAACCTTTCACTGGACCTAACGGCATAGTGCCTTTACTCCAAGAGGTAAACCTCAATCTACCTATATATTCTTACTTTCAAAGTGCTATGGTAGTCAATATTTTGGCTTTGATATTTTTGTAGCAGGATTTTTGGTACATTATTTTAAAAGACGGCCGGTTGGAACATTAATACTAATTGTCTATTGGGACACTCCTGTCTGAAGGGGAATGTAATGGTACAATAGAATAACTTTTTGTTAGGCAAGCAGAGTAGAACTACTGCTCTTTCATGGGGATTTTTGTGGAATGTCAATGTTAAAGCTTATATCATTCATTCAATAGTGGGTAAGCAAAGCAAATGAAAGTATCATCAACAGATATTTTTGGTAAAAATAAAACCCGATAAAGGGAGTATTTTAGCAACCATTTATTCATATTAACTGCAGTTCAACATTTTACTATTAGAGGTATACAGGGAGTCACAAGCGTATGATTATGATGATGCCATGGATGGAATACAGGTGCAGATTGATCTATAATTGTATGCATACATGAGCATTTTAAAATGCCAAAGATTGAAAGAGCCCGGTGACTGAAATATTTTGATACCCAGAAATGTCTCCAGAGGGAGGCAAACAGTTGAGAATGTGCTGAATTTCACACCGTTCTCTAACACAATTGGGAGTTCCTTTAGAGAAGAGCTAAATATTAAGTGGGCCAGAATCCCAAACATCTCCAACACATTTATGATTCCATCCATGCACCGAACCATCTATCCATCTGTCCACTGATCATTCCGTCCATCCATCCACTTTTCCATCCACATGTGCTGCTTGTATTGTGTTCTATAACTGTTTCTGTGTTGATATGCATATTGTCTCTTAATTTAAGTCTACCTGTCTGTGTAGTCATCTCTTTGTATGTTGTGTGCATTTAAATGACACCCCAAGTGTAAATGGTCAAATGTATGTCTGTCTCTCTGTGATTGGCTGTACATCACTCAGGGCCTGTTTTAGATGTTGGCGGTAATGGTCCCGCCACCTTTTTTCCATCAGAAAACACGTTCGCCACTCTGGTAGTCCTCACACCCGATTCAGATGTTAGCGGGACACCAACAAGTCCTGCCAACTCCACCAGGAATCTCGAGCCATGTTGACGGCGGGATTGGAGATGGAGGCTGGTGGCGGTACTCCAGCCACCTTTCTCACCGAGCAGATTACGATGCGCCTTCCCACCAACCCAACTGTGGCAGTGTTACCGTTACACCTGAGTAGGCGGATTGGAGGGGAAAGGGGCACAAAACCTACCTTTTCCATGTTTCCATTTCTGATTTGGATTTGGCCTGATTGGACATCTCCTGCTGTTGCTCCTGCCACTGCACCACAGAGGACACATGACCCTGCTGTCACTGGACTCAAAGGCAGGGATTCTGCGTGAACTGCGTACATTGTGTGGTCACTGCACATGAGCTTGGGACCTCTGCAGAATTATACATGCAACAGGTATTTTTTTTAAAATACCTTTGACATGCATATGTTGGGAACACATTTGTGTGAGAGATTGATGGGAACACAGTGGTACACAACACATATCACACACATACACAATTGTTATTGTGGTGTCAGTCTTCATTGCCAAATGAATACCGCCATCACAATAAATATGACATCACACCTGTCACCATGTTTATGTGTGCACGTTGCAAGTGAACCTGTACCTGTAATATTGTGAGTCCAGTTGTGTATGTGAGTCAGTACTTGTCTGTGAGTGTGAGATTGGATTGGCTGGTCGAAGTGGAGGGAGCTGAAGAGGGTGATGTGGTTGTGTTTGGATGTGTGCCACGTGCATGTGGGTCTGATGTCTGTTGTGTTTATTGAGTTGTGTGTTGTGTTTAAGGCTCCTTGTTTTCCATTTTACCAATTTTTACAGATAAATACAGACAGAAAACTATTTATTTTATTTTCTGTATTTATTTTTAAATGTGCTGAAATACAGAAATTGGGTTGCTTTTTGAGTGATTGTAAATACTCCCTGCCGTGAATTCTAGGCCAATATATGTGTGTATTTATAGGTAAGAGGGTTAAAAAAGAAAGGAATTTTAGTAGAGAGGCACAAGGTTGATACTGAATTTTTCATATTTTCAAATGTTTGCATATTTTTATATAAGTGCATTGATTTGTCTTCTGCAAGTGTTAATATCAATGAAACTTGGCAGGCGTTCAAGCAAAAAGTACATATTTATCGGTTCAATAAATGTGTGAATATACCAGTTTCAGCTTAATTTTGTTCACAAAACCCAAAAGAAATCTGGGTAAATACAGATACAATCAGCAAAAATTATGGATAAATACAGATGGAAATGTCAAAAATAAGTACCATAAAAACGGAAGCCCTAGTTGTGTTGCTGTGTGCAACATTCAGGTGTATGTCGTTGTTGTGTGGTGTGGTGGTCGTTGTTATGTGCACTTGTGACTTTGTGTGCATGTGTTTGTGTAGATGAGTGTCTCATTGTGTTGGTTGTCGAGGATTTGTTGTATGTGTCTGCAGTATCAATTCTGTGTGTATGTTGTGTCATGGATGATTGGCAATGTGTGTTTTTTCGCATGTAAATGGGTTATGGTGGAATGGCAATAGGAAATAGTGTGAATGTTGTGTGTTGTGTTTATGCAGGTGTACACATATGGCTAAGGTACAGTGTGTGTCTGTCACTTACCTCTATGCGATGGCCACAGCCATTGCACAATGCCAAATGGCTCCCGCCATGGTCTCCCGATGTCAGCAATTCACCGCCAGCACACCACCTGCAGAACTGTAGCATTTAAATAGGGTCGGCAGAAACCCATCAGCCTGACAGCTAGAAAGACACTCCCTTGTGGTCATCTGCAGCTCAGCCGGAATACATCTCAATACAGCAGGTGGAACACTGTCAAATTGACCGTGTTTTCAAGTCCGCTGCCACCTCAGCAGATTGGTGGTAATACCACCATGATCTAAATCAGGCTGTCAGTCTTTACATTAGTGTTGCCAAGTTTGTTGATCTGTATGCATCACTGTGCCACTCTGTGCTTGCATGGGCACTTGTCAGTATGCTCTCCATTTGGTGAACCATCAACTCATCCCTCTGTAAGGGAGTCCTTGGCTGATTGTGCACCTCCTCCATCGCCATATTTCCTAGATTTGGCATTAGCCAAGTATTTTTGATTTTACCAAACGTATATGCATAAGGTACAAACTTAAAGGGCTTTTCTGCTAGCTCCATTCATCCATTGATCTGATGTTGTTCCATTCACATTTCGCTTCCACCCACTATAGCATATAGCATTGGGAAATGAGTCAGCCTACTTCAGCAACAGGCTAACTTCACTTTGAGTGACTGCATTCATCCCTTTCACAATGAGCACATCCGCACACAAAGTAGTTCCCTTCAACGTCAGTACTTTTGTTTTTACTTCATTATTACATTGTGTGGCCTTTTTATGTAGAGCCTGATGTGATAGCAGGATACTTTCTACCAGATGTGATCACATAGTGTATTCCAGCTTTACCAGTTCCAGTCTCCTGCTAATTCTCTTATAAAATTTATTTTAGAGTGAGCTTTGTTTTTCTGACTGCTCCTATTCCATTAAATACAAGACTGTGTCCATTTCAAACTGACCTTTATAAAGTTACAGTTTTTTTTGTACGCACACCAGGCAGTGCATTTATAACTGCACACCCATAGTTAATAGGTTGTAAGAGCAGATAGTTTTCTTAAAACACATGTGTATTTGTGTTCTATTGGAAACTGAGGGCCTGATTATGATCTTGACAGATGGGATACTCCATCACAAATGTGACAGATATCCCGCCTGTCATATTACAAGTTCCATAGGACATATTGGAACTTGTAATATGGCAGACATGATATCCGTCATGTTTGTGACGGAGTATCACATCCGCCAAGGTCGTAATCAGGCCCTCAACATTTTTAACTAGATGTTGGTCCTGCCCCTCTCCGCAGGCTTACCTCCAAACTTGTTGCCTTTTACCTTCCACTTTCTGTTGAAATTGATTTTGTTGAGCTTAGGACTTTGTGCACATTACCACAGCTAATAATTGCTTGTGCCTACTCCCCTAAACATAATTTGAATGGTTTATGCCTGACTGACATACTTAATTTACTGATACGTCCCATGTAGTGTGGTATACCATATAGCCAGGGCCTGTAAGTTAAATGCTACTAGTAGGCCTGCAGCACTTGTACCACCCACTTCAGTAGCACCAAAAATGTCCCAGGCCTACCATTGTAGCTTGAATGCATTTTAAAACTGCCAATTTGACTTAGCTGTATGACTCCCTTTCCTGGCTTTAAACTGTTTCATTATTGTGTATAAGCCACTATTAACGTAGGCCTTAGGTAGCCCATAAGGCAGGGGGCTTTGTAATTGAAAGGTTGAACATATACATTTTAGTTTTATATGTCCTGGTAGTGAAAAACACATAAATGCTTTTTTTCACTATGGTGAGGCCAACCCCTCTCATAAATAACATTCATACACAACTGTCCCCACAAGTCATGCTAGTATGTATTTTAATTGAGGACTACATTTTTTCTTGTAACCTGTCTATCTATCTATCTATCTATCTATCTATCTATCTATCTATCTATCTATCTATCTATCTATCTTTGCAAACTTCACTGTCTCTCTTTCTTCCAAAAACATTTTTGCCTTTAGTCAATGATTTATTTTTCTTTGTAGTTTGGTTAAGGCCAGGCAGCTTCCCTAACAATATGTTTTGAAAAAACTGATACAGAACAAAACGAGAGTTGCGAAAGCCAGAAAGCTGGCACCATTGCGAGGTCTAATGGCTTTGCCAATGCTTGTTTCTTTTGCCTTTGACATTCTCCTACAATGGTCCCTTTTTATTGAATTTGAAGGTAACTTACTCCCACAAGGCCCACAAACTCCAAGTTAAATGCTTTCTAGAAATATCCTTTTCATACTCTATGAGAGGCGGCTCTATCCTGGTGTTTCTAATATTTAAGGGCACCCTTTGTGAGAAATTGGGTTACTGGTGGAGGGGGCTGAAACTATGTAGAAGCAGCAACCACAATCCTTATCAGGGTGAGGCATTAGCTGATCCCAAAGCCACCTGTGCTCAACCCTCTGGTAACTTGGCATAGAGCAGTCAGGCTTAACTTAGAGGCAATATGTAAAGTATTTATCCAGCATTTCAAACTGTGCTAAAGTGAAGACACAACACAAAAAAAATCCTACCCCAAATTAGACATAAATGCAAAATGTAATAAATACATCAAGACCAAAATGACAAAAATCCAATCAGTAGAATTGGAGATATGTCATTTTAAAAATTAAGTGAAAATAGCACAAAAAAGCCTTAAGCGCCACTCACGGCTATTTAGCCATGTGTGAACAGGTAAAAGTCAGAGGTTCAGGCTGACTGTGATGAAGCATGGGTTGGATACAGGGACCAGGTTAGTCCTTGAGTAGCAGGTAAGCATTGAGGATGTTCATCACTGTAGCGCAAAGATCCAGTTTTCTTAGCTGGCAGTCAGGCCAGAGTTTCGCAGTGGTAAACAGTGAATGTGAAAATAGCACCTAAAAGCACAAAGCACCAACTGCAGTTATCAGGTCACACTGGGCCAGGACAAAGTCATAAATTCAGCCTGATGGAGTTGGAGTATGGGCCAGCTGCAGGGGCCTACTTAGGTCAGCTGAACACAGTACCTTAATCCTGGCTGCGAAGAGATGCAGAGTCCTGTGTCAAGAATGCATCAAGCAACAGAGGTGATTTAAGGTCTCGGTGATGATATGCGTCATGCAGCGGTGGATCCCGGGAGCTGGAAAATGCGAGGCAATTTCCTTGCATGAAGATGCGTTGCACATTGGTGGTTCTGATGGACTGCATTAGATGAGGCAATATCCTAGCAAGGAGATCCATTGGCTGTGATGGGCATCAATTGGGATGCAAAGTCCTTGCATCAGGGATGTCCTCACAGCAGAGGCAATATGTCGGTTCTAAGGGCGATGTGTCAAGCAGCAAAGAATGTACACCAGTGCTGTAGGTGATGCTCTGTGGAAGAGGTTTAAATGTTGATTAATGTTTAAAAAATAACACTAATAAGGACAAAAAATGTAATTCATTTAAGCAAAATGAATTGAATTACAATTCTTTTTTAAGCTTTATTTGAAAAAATAACACCCATCTAAAGTAAAATGCTTAAACCTATTTATTATATTCTAAAACTAAGGGCCTGATTTAGATCCTGGCTGAGGGGAATTCCTTGTCACATGCGTGATAGATATCTTGTCTGCAGTATTACGATCCAATCCCATTATATCCTATGAAGATCATATTAAGGCGGGCGGGATATCTGTCACGTTTGTGACGGAGTATTCCATGCGCCAAGATCTAAATCAGGCCCTAAATGTTATGCATAAGTTTGATTTAAATTAATTAATACATTTTTTAAGTTACATTTATTTTTATATTTATAAACAGTTAATAAAACTTTTTTAATGCAATAAAATGTATTTATAAATAAGGTTTATTGTTTAACCTAAAAATACCTTTATATGTATATTTTCAAAATGTTTAAATAGATAAATGCATCTTAATGATATTTCCTATAGGGATTTATATTAAGTACTTGCCTCTATTCTATTCTATGGGAGGGTGCTGGCCATGGTAGTGTTGGATGTACCCAGCTCTGGAGTACATTTATGACTTTTTGGGTCCTTTTTGGCTGTACTAAAAACAGAAGTGCAATTGTAAATAGCAGTTGGCTTAATCTTTTGTGGGTGGGTTCATGTCTCTACATAAATCCCTCTCCAGCCCTCCCTTAACACATTGATACTCCTCCATAAACCACCCTCTTCAGTAGTAAGTGCTCCCTATTTTCCAGCCACTTCCTCCGTCCCTTCCATATTTTATACTTCAACGAAGGCGTACCTGTGCAGATATCTCCACATCCAGGATGGAGATTTCTGCATGTAAAAGATTGTTAAAATACATTTTCATATATTTTCAAAGGTTTAAATACATTATTTTATTTTATTAATATTTCCTTCAGGCATTTAAGTCCCTACCTCGATTATATTCTAATGAAGGGATTCGCAGTACCTGTCAGTGACCTTGGTTGTGCTGGACTTAGGCCAGCTTTAGAGTACATTTAGGGCTTTTTGGGTCCTTTTTTACTTCAGTAAATATAGAAGAAAAGTGTGTGAATAGCAATTGGCTTAGTCTTTCGTGGGTGGGTTCATATCCCTACATAAACCCCTCACTAGACCTCCCTTAAGATTTTGTTACTTCTCTCTAAATGCCTCATCTTTAGTAGTAAGCACTCCCCATTTCCCAGGCACTCCTCTGTCCCTCCCACATTTCATACTTTAACATAGGTGTGTATGTGAGGAGACCCTGACATCAGGAAAATGGATGTCGTGCACACAAAAATTGTCTGTGCCAGTGAGTGCGTCCATCAATGAGAGATTTCTCATGCTGAGGCCGAAGGGATACAAGACAAAACAGGCAATGTTAAGGGGGCACATTAACTTGCTCATTATGGTGTCACACAACCAGTTCTCATTGCACATTACTTGTTTGCACCTTTATACATTTTCATGACGTGTGAATACAAATGTCCACTTACAGCTCTAAAGAATCGATTCTCTTGAGTTCCTTCAGAACCACCTCAACACTCTTCATTGACCACAACACAATAGTGGAGACAACCACATCCACTGAGACATCATCCACTCTGGCCAACTGTTTCTCAGATGCCACTATGTAGCACTTGTAGTGCAAGTGATTATTTGCAGCCTGTTTTTTTGGGTCCCTTCAGGTGACTATGGCTTCCCATGGGCAAAACTGGACATTTTCTCTAGTACTGCATTTGATCACAAGCACCTTGAGCTGCCCCATTGGGCCTGCAATTTCGAGCATGTTGCTGAACAGCTTCCTCCCCTTGCGGGCGTGCATTGCCTGGTTGTAGCCGACGGACAGCCATGACTTACCTGAAGAGCCTCCGACTTACAGGGGTTCAGCAGGGCAGTCCTTCTTCTTCTGATTTCTTCCAGCAGGGATCAGAGTTGCTGGACAGCTTTTCCTTGATCAACTAGCTCACATTAGCTGAACAATCGCCCCCTTGACACTGCTCACCACACAATCCACCTCAGCCATCATGTCATCCATCCACTCCGGAGCATCCACCGACCCATGCCCTCACCACTTTTTCAACCTCGGAGCCACTCACATCAGTACAGAAGTCACCAGCCCACATCACCACTACCTCGGAAACTTCCACTGCCCATCCAGAAGAGATGCCATGTCAAGATCCTCACTAATGCCTACAAGATCCTACACTATGAAGGATCAACCTACATCAACTACCGACGGAACTTTCATCAACCTGCCAGACACCTGCGCTCCTCTTCTCTAGCCCTCGCACACACACCCAAATATGTTGCAGCTACAATGGTGGCCGCACCTTCCCCTACATCGCCACCAGGACTTGAAACCTCCACCTCTGGACAGCTCCCTCCCTTGCAGACTTCAGAAAGAAACTCAACACCTGGCTATTCCATGGAGTCCTTGCGCCCCAGCGCCCAGATAGGCCCACAGGTGATAGTGCTGCACTCTATAAATACTGATTGATAGATTGATTGATTCCCTATTTATCCATGTTTCTAGGCTGGCAGGCAGAGGGGCACCCCTGACCAATGAGGTGCAGGGTGCAACCTTATGTGACGAACACTTCCTGCTAAGTGTGGCACAGCTCAATCCCAGAAAGCACTGATTCTCAAAAAATAAAGATAGAAAAAATCTCTTCTGGAGTTTCAGGTCTGTGTAAATCCACCCACAGACGTGATTAACTTTTACTAAAACTCCTCTTCCAGCCCCCACTCCTAATCTAATTACAGGGGCTCCCATGTGGCGAGGGTGCAAAAAATCGGGGAGGTCTGGTTTCTGTCCCAAGCGTCTTTTCCTCCTTTGAAGGACAGTTTGGCAACCAGCTCTCTTCCTGCTGTAGCATCTGCCCACTAGATGGTTCCTTTCTCTCAGCCCGAGCCACTTCACACCTCATTACGGTAGCTTGACTGATTCTGGGTAACTTTAGAAAAGAGTTCTGGAATTGGTTCCTGTAATTGTTATAATAAATCTAACAGGCCTGATTCACAAAGGTAAACTTACACTGCACACTACCCTTGGGGCACCTAGGGCAGAACATAGGGATTACCTTATGTAAAAATAAGGTAATTTAAGACTTTGGAAGTACTTTATTGTAAAAGTCAAATTTGAGCTTAATTTTATTTTAAAAGCAGCCAGATAGGGAGGGCTACCTTTAAAATGACATCAGGCACAGCAGCAGTGCTTTAACTCCACTAGGGTCCCTAAACCTTGTTGTCCCCTACTACATACTAGGGACTTACAGGTAGGTTGTCAGAGCCAATTACAATTACGCCTAATTGTCATATACCTTTAAAACAGAGCACTGGCCCTCAGCCTGGCTAGCAGATCCCGGGGCACAGTCAGAGTCTGTTACCACCAGTATCAGCCTCAAAAAGGGGGTGATTATGGACAAAAAGGTACCTTTCTCACATGAATAAAATTGTGCTGTACAATAGCAGTACTACTGTAGTACTACTAAAAGTACTACAAAGTGTAATTTGTGAATAGGCCCCATTATTTTGAGTCAGCAGACTCAACAGACCTTCATGTGGAGTATATTTTGCAACCTGTGTACTTGGGTACTGAGTCCATTAGCTATGGCAATGAACCCAGCATGGATCCAAATGTTTCATAATTTGATAACCTGGTTCAGAATCTGAAAACTAAGTAATGGGACCCAACATGGGTCCACATGTTTCAAAGTTAGTGAACCTGGTACAGAGTCCTTGAACTATGACAGGGGATCCAGTGATGGTCTATGAATAGCATGTTTCCCTACTTTCTTTTAGATTGGTAACCTTTGGAACATATGCACAAGACGGCTTTTTCCGTAGGCACTGCCAAACTCTGGGATGAGTTTACAAACCCCGTAAAATGAGACAATTTGTTTGGGGGATTTGATCTGGACTTTTGGAGCATTCCTCCTTAGGGCTTGGGTAAAGGTTGTGGCCACCAGGTCCCCTTATATGTTTTTCAATTCTATTAAGACTTGGGGACCATGTCTTACCTCCTGTTTTGGGGGCCACCAGAGAAACCTCACCCAATGCGGGGCCTTTTCGAAATTGGGTGTTCACATCGTCCATAAATTCAAGATCAAAGTCAGTTTGCAGACTTACAATGTTGCTGTCTCTAAGGTTTAGTCCTTCATACCTCATCTGGCATTTTTGTAATGCTAGTTTCTGTGAAACTACTGAACAGATTGACACCAAACCAAAGTCACTCCTATGAGTACATTTATAGTTTCAAGTTTGATGTAATTTCATTCAGCAGTTTTTTCTGTAGCAGAGTGCAAAGAATTTGTATGGAGTTTAAGTGGGTAAGCACTGACTTATTGACACCCTTCTTTACTCCCCCCAGATCTGCACAAAGCTTACCATAATAAACCTAAGTGGTAAACTTTTTTTGGGAGAAATGTTTGGGCAAGATTTCTGAAATTTCCCCAACACTGTTATTAAAACCCAAAATTGTTTTGTAATGGAAATTCTGACCTGACCAAAACCACAGCGTCACTATCACTAAATATGTATAGTCACTTAAAAAAAACAAAGGTTACAGGGGCATTGTAGTCAGGCTCACATTTCAAACGTACAATACCATAGAAATTCAGCAGTTATAGTTAGAGTTATTTCAAGTAACTATAACTCGTGCCCTAAGGTAACTATAACTCAGACCTCGCCCTGCACAGTTTCCTTATCAATAATTTTATTGCAAGTATTGCATTGATAATTTCAATGATGCCATAGAAGATGTTATGACTGATGTAATCTCTGGGATAATTAGCAGTGCGTGGCGAGGGCAAGAGTTAGACTTACCCTAGGGCACAAAATATAGTTGCCACAGGTCAGGCCTTGTAGCCAACCCCATATTAGCACCAAGCCCCGCACAATGCACAGCCATTGGTCGTGCGTGGCGGGTGTTGGCTACAGGTCCATCATTCTGGAAAAAGGGAAGGAAGACTTTGCATACCACTAATGTATATTAGGTGGGGCCTCTGGGCCATTTTCCATGCTCATAGTATCACTACATAAGATATTGAGGGTGAAAGGGCAAGGATGCAAACACCTCCATCAAGGATTACAAATAACTTTTGAAGGTAAAACTGCAGAGAAAACAGACTTGCTTTCCCTGGCCATGTGCAAGACATCAGGATGGTTTGTACTTTACAGAAGTAAGTGCTTCTTTGTTTGGTGGAGATGTGATCATATTCCTGTGCATCAAGAACACGTCTCCAAACCTGGTAGGAAATGCACTTTGGGGCCTTTTAGTAAGCTCTCCATCACTCTGATGGGGTTCACGGTCCTAGCAGGCTCCCTGCCTCTGGCGGGAGCTGGCCTTACTCCCTCACGCCGGTAGCTGCAAAATAGGCAGCTCCCTCTGTGCAGGAGTGATCTTTTATCTGTTTCCCTCCCTATATGACAGCGGGCAGGGAAACAGATGAAAACACCACTTCCAGCAAGTGGGAACATTTTTCACGCCCCGCCAAGCCAAAGCAAAGAGCTGTCTCCTGAAGGTGGGCACCTTGGAAGATAGCAGGAGCTGGCCCTGGGGGGGTGGCTCTAGGAGGGGGCTCCAGAGCTATCTCCTGAGGGTGGGTACCTGGGGAGACAGTAGGAGCCGGCCCTAGGACGTGGCTTCAGAAGGGGGCTCCAGGAGGGTGTCTCACACAGTCACAGTGCAGCCCCTCTTCTTTGTTGTGCACGGGCCAGTTGCAGGAAATTGGTGGTGCCACACAGTCTTAAGATGGCACAATTCTAAACTCCTGTGTTTCATTGGACAACGTATATGTGTGATATGAGAAATATAGTAACATCTGATTTTAGTATAATACAATGAGGCTGAGAGCTTACTGTGGAGAAGTGGCCAGTGTGCAATATTTTAGTTAGAGAGCCCATTACAAGATGGCGTATATGAGAGAAACTCGAGAGACGGGATGGGCTAGAAATAGTCCTCTCTCAATGTTGAGTACGCAATATGAGGGAATATAAAACCAATGATAAAGATGGCATATGGCTTGTACACCAGAAGCACACTGCAGATGTCTGGATGTGTGATACACTAATCATTTGGGTAAGACGGGGGATCTTTCAAAAACACTGCACCCTATTTGTTTGCGTAGGTCTAATGAGATAATGTTTGCCACAAAGTGTAGGAGTGCTTGGCCACGAGGATATTGAGCAATTGGAACTATAATATTAGCTCTAAGGGTATACTTTTACCAACATATCGTACAAGTTGAAAACACTTGAATAATATCTTTGGGATAATAGACAACCCATGTTTTTTTAGTTTCTCTTGAGTTCCGATTGAGCCCATTAGCGGTGACTGATTTTGTTGACATTGATATGCAGTTGTGGTGTGATATTTATTTCAGCGCCCATGCCCATTTGATCTAGGTTCAGTCACCTGTTGATGTAAAGGGTGAATCCTCAATTATCAATGGTACCAAAATATGATTTCCTATTGAAAATAATGAACCTATGCGTCATAAATTAAATGATCAATAGACTTTTGGATTTTCTAGGGCCCGCACACATTTGATTTAAGATGATTCACCCATTGATAATGATGGGTGAATCCTCATGTGTTGGTGTGCCTATGATGATTTATACCAAGAAATGCTTTCCTATTATACTGAGCATGATATATACTTAAGTAATAATTTTCACTGAACAGAATATGCCCATGAATCACAATTAAATAGATCAATAACCTCCTGTTCTTAATGGGTCTCCTTGTTCGGGTCAAGCACATGAGGTGTTATATTAGAAAAGATTCATGCATTAGGAAGGTTGTGGTGCTAAGGGGTTATAATTATGACAGTTGAGCATGCATGGAATATACCATTTAAGATGCATTTTTATTTACAGAGACACATTGCTGACTATACCATTCTCTAATACATGGCATAACAGACTGTGAAAGTCCTGTTGAGGAATTGTGGTACATGCTTATATAATTTGATGCATTTCAAGCTTTTATATATTTTTGCTTCTGTGCAGGTGCATTTTGATTGGGCCCTCTACTTAACATTCAGACAATCTGTGTGGCATTATAATATAAGTGATATAATGGGCATAAGTTGGAAATCATGGAAGTACTGAGGTATGATGAAAAATTCTTGTTCCAATGATGTTCTTTGACTGTTAATAAATGAGAGAGAAAGTGTGCTCTTGTGGAAATGTAATAAATATGAGGGGAGGGGAAGGATTTATTACAAAGCTCCAGTTGGGTGTTTTTAATTTTAATAAATTGTTTTGTAAACAATTGATCTTAATGGAAAGGTAATGGTACAAATATTTTTGTTGTAACTCTGATGAAGTTAGCATAGAATGAAGCACGTTGGCTGCAGGATACAAATCATGTATGATTAGAAATGCATACAAGAATCATTTCATGAATATTGATACAGCAATAAAGGGAATTGTGGATTAAAAGCAATGGACAGATATATGTTGCTCTTTATTTAAAAGAGATTACAATTTATTGTGATTTATTTCCTGTCACAATTTTTCATATTGACGTGGTGGAATGCTGGATCAATCTGTTGTTGAGCTTGAAAGGATTTCTTCCAAAATGGGGGGTGAACTGGCTCACCATCTAAGTTCTTATACACCTAAGGAACTGTTTTTAAACTAAATTGATGATTATAATAGGAGCAGCTTCAGCATGGTCTTGGCCACTTTTTATCTGTAAATCATTCGCTTCCATACATCAATGATGCATTAGAAGCACATGCATTTTGTAAACATTCACACCCATTAGCTGGATGCAGGCTGTATAAAATTAGGTAGAAAGGTAATA
The DNA here is from genome assembly GCF_031143425.1 of Pleurodeles waltl. Classification (NCBI taxonomy): domain Eukaryota; kingdom Metazoa; phylum Chordata; class Amphibia; order Caudata; family Salamandridae; genus Pleurodeles; species Pleurodeles waltl. The sequence goes on from NC_090448.1 coordinate 1,133,287,755, forward strand.
TTGTCACTACCCACGACTATGTAACTTACAAAACAAACTAACACACTCATTGGATGATGTAATCAGTGATGGCATCAATGATGTCATTTGAGACATCATGAGCGATATAATGTGTGAAGTCATTAGCAGTGTACGGCAGTAGCACAAGTTATAGTGAGCTCTGCTAACTATAGTTGTGAATTTCTTGTTTTTAAAAAAAATTCAAAATGCTAATGTTGTCACTAACATGGTCATCTAACTGTTCTGTTACTTTGACGCTTGTTTTTTTCAGTAAATTGATAAGGTTTTATTTAAACAAAAACAGATCTTTTTGTCACACCTAAGTATAACATTTCTTTAACCTTTTGTTTTTTTAGTGAAAGCCTAGGTTTCTTTTAACGTAAAGTAATATTTTATTACTGTACCTAAAGCCACCCCTCCACCAGGCCCTACGGCAAACCCCACACAGGCAGCCAAACCACACTTTGCAGGGCCTTTGGCCAACCAACCTGGTTCCAGCACCTTTGCTTACTTCTAACGTGGAAGGGTTTGGGATAACCAAGCAGAGTTTGTAGGTGATTTGGCGCCTTTGCATACTCAGCAGCAATTAAAAGAGTGAACCGTGGATTCTGTCACGACTTATGCGTTGCTTGAGCCTGGAGTCCGCTGAACGAGTGACGAGGTTCTTATTCTTGAATGTTCGGCCTTGGCTCTGGTAGGGGTGACTCTTTCTGGTAGCCACGGTGCTGCAGGCAATAGGAACGCTAAGGGCAGTCCGTGTCCTTCAGAAGTAGTGCCAGAGGGAAAAAAAGCCTAAAAAGGGGAAAAAAACTCAAAAAAGGAATTCCCTGGAACAAGAGCAAAATCAACATGTAAAATATGAGATCAAAAATGAACAGGAAAACACTGGAACAAAGGTGAAACCAGTATCTGACACAATGAAGAAGGAGCGAAGACACCATCCAAACAGAAAGTGTTGCAGCGCAAGGAGGAAAAGAATTACAGCCCTTAAATACCCATAAAACAGGAAGCGACCAACGGGAAGTGCAAGGACACCATAATGGATAGGGAAAAAACACATAGAAAGTAATGGACAAGGAACCATAGTGAGTAGGGAACCAATGCATGCTGGGAAGAGAGGGGAATAATGGGAAAGAAGGAAAAACATAAAGGGAGGAACGAATGGGGGCGACAGAAAGAAAGGACAACAATATCAGGTGAGTGGGGGAGAGGTTATATGTGCAGGGAGGCGTGCTGCGCAGAAAAGAAACGAGGCCCCATGCCCAATTTGGGACCTCGCATGGTGCAAGAGAGACTGGGGGCGCGGCGCGTCTCAGCGCCGCGTGCCGTGGCCCGAGCCGAGTGTTCGGCTCATGGCACGCGCCACGGAGCAACAGATTCTGCCTTCAGATAACAAGAAAGAAATCACTAGTCTTAGACCGTCACTACCGGGACTCCTCCCTCTCGATGACCAGACAAGTCAACGCCGTCTCCTCATCATGCTTTCACACCCTCCGCATGCTCTGCAAGATCTTCCGATGGATCCCGACCGAAACCAGGAAGACGGTCACCCAGGCCCTCGTCACCAGCCGACTGGACTACGGAAACACCCTCTACGCCGGAACCACAGCCAAGCTACAGAAAAGACTCCAACGCATCCAGAACGCCTCCGCCCGACTCATCCTGGACATCCCCCGACGCAGCCACATCTCCGGCCACCTGAGGGACCTGCACTGGCTCCCCGTCAACAAGAGGATCACGTTCAGGCTCCTCACCCACGCACACAAGTCTCTCCACGACCTGGGCCCCAAGTACCTCAACGACCGCCTGACCTTCTACACACCCACCCGCCAGCAACGGTCTACCAGCCTCGCCCTCGCCGCCGTACCACGCATCCGAAGAGCCACCGCCGGAGGCAGATCCTTCTCCTACCAGGCAGCCAAGACATGGAACGCCCTCCCCATCCACCTTCGGCTGACCCAGGACCACCTCACCTTCAGGAGACAACTCAAGACCTGGCTATTCGAGCAATAGCGAACCCCTTCCCCCTAGCGCCTTGAGACCCTTCCGGGTGAGTAGTGCGCTTTACAAATGCTATGATTGATTGATTGACTACAGAAAAGATTGCACTCCAATAAATCAATAATGCATTCACCTCCATCAAGCATTTCAGATTGCTTTCACAGGGTTCTGTTTTTTTGAAAGGTGAGGGAGCCACCCAAGCTTTTTTGGCCCCTGAGGATTTCTTACCCCAGGGTCCAATCTGTCAATTAAGGGGGTGGGGCAGGCAACTCCCTCCTCAAGCCTTAACTCCTTCACTGCAAGGCCTTTCCCCCTCAGGTGCCAGGCCTTTTTTTGACTATCTGGGGCAGTTCGCGCTTAGTCCCTCTTAACTTTTTGTCGACATAAGCTAGCCATGCCAAATCTGCATCCTTTTTTCCAACATCCTAGGGATTCTAGAGGTACCCAGAGTTTGTGGATTCCCCTGAAGGAGACCAAGAAATTACCCAAAATACAGTGAAAACTTCGTATTTTTGAAAAAAATGGGAAATAAGGGCTGCAGAAGAAAGCTTGTGTTTTTTCTCTGGAAATGGCATCAACAAAGGGTTTGTGGTGCTAAAATCACCATCATCCCATCTTTCAGGAACAGGCAGACTTGAATCAGAAAATCGCATTTTTCAACACAATTTTGGCATTTTACTGGGACATACCCTATTTTAACTATTTTTTGTGCTTTAAGCCTCCTTCCAGTTAGTGACAGAAATGGGTGTGAAACCAATGCTGGATCCCGGACAGCTAAACATTTCTGAAAAGTAGACAAAATTTGGAATTTAGGAAGCGGTCATTTGTGTAGATCCAGGAAGATTTTCCTACAGAAAATAATTACTGAAATACAAAAACATTGAAATTGAGGTGGAAAAAAACAGCCATTTCTCTACACGTTTTACTCTGTGAATTTTTTCTCCCATGTCAGATTTTCAGAAGCAATATACCGTTACGTCTGCTGGACTCTCCTGAACTCTAGGTACCCAGAGCCAATAAATGAGGTGCACCTTACAATGGGTTTTCATTGTATACCGGGTATACAGCTATTTATTTGGTAAAATATAAAGAGTCACACATAGGTATCAAGGAAACCTTTGTATTTCCAAAATGGGTACTAGATAAGATGTTGAGAAGCAGTGGTTATTTGCACATCTCTCAATTCCAGGGTCCCCATACTAGCATGTGAATTACAGGGCATTTCTCAAACATACGTCTTTTTTACACACTGTTGTAGGAGGCTGGCCTGGTTTGTAGTGGGTACCAAAGGTACTTACACCTTATACCAGGTCCAGTTATCCCTTATTAGTGAAATGTATTCAGTATATAGCAGCCAGGCTGTCTAGGGGTAGCTGTACCTGAGCAGCCAAGGCTGTTCTAGGAGACATTCAAACCTCTTACAATACCACAGTAGTCACACAGTACTCACAAACATGAAAGAAAATACTCAGTGTTACAAAAATAAAGGTACTTTATTTTTAGTGACACAATGCCAAAAATACAGTAGAGACTCTACTCCCCTACAAGGTAAATAATATACATAGTACATACACTAGGATGCAGAAATAGCTGTAAAAACAGTCAGAACAAAATGCAAATAGTGAAAAGCAAAATAGGTTGCAATGGTCCTGGGGGAACACGAACCATATACAAAGTAGTGGAATGCGATTGTCGGTCTCCCACCTAGGCAAGTGTAGTGTGTAGAGGAGCACTGGGAGTGAAAGAAAACACCAAAGGTAAGTAATAGAACCCACTCCCTAGCCCAGGAAAACAGGAGTAAATCACAGTAAGTTTCCTGAAACACACAAGTAGTTGTGATAGAAGATTATGTAAGAACCAGAAGAGACTGCAAGACACCAGCGACGGATTCCTGGACCTGAAGACCTGTGGAAGAAGGGAACCAAGTTCAAGAAGCACTGAAGAGTCCAGGGAAAACAGGAGCCCCTGCTAACCCAGATGAAGGTGCAAAAGCAAAACCACCGGTGAGAAGACAAAGGCCCTCATTTGGACCTCAGCGGTAAAAGCCACCTACCGCCACAGCAACAGCAGCCAAAACACCGTCGCCGCGGCTAGCAGCCATCTGCAAGATTATGACCACAGCCAGATTTCCACCAGAAGAATTGCGGAAATCCGGCTGTTGCCATGCCGGCGGTTGGCGGTAAGGCAGCAGCGCCACGCCAGTAGACCGCCGTCAGCCGTATTATGACCAGTAATACTGCCTGGCGGTGTTCTGCTGGCGGACGCTGCTGCTGGCAGCAGCTCCCCTTCTTGTCTCCTGCTGGAGGACCCCTTTGACACAGGTAAGTGGGTGCTTCAATAGGGGAGGGGGGGTGAGGTGCTGTGTGGTGGTGTGTGGGGGTGTGTTCACATGTTTGTATGTCTGTGTATGCGGGTGTGTCTTGCATGTTGGATGCGTGTGTGCATTTATGAAGGTGTGAGTGCGTGTATGTTATGTTTTGTAAATGCGTGTGTGTGCATGTTTGTAAGTGTGTGTGGATATGTGTATGTATGAATGTATGCATGCGTGGATGTTTGTTGGAATGTGTATGTGTATGTGTGTGTGTGAGTGTGTGAAGGGGGCGTGAATGTAGGGGAGGCGGGGGGCATTGGAGAGGCATGAGGGGGTAACTGGAGAGGAAAGGGGAAAGGGGGAGACCCAGTGCTGTAAGGAAGCCACAAAAACCATGGCGGTAGCAGGGGTCATAAACCCACGGGTGGAACAGTGACTGCCGCCGGACTGGAGATAGATATCTCCAGCTCGGCGGCTGTCACTACCGTGGCTGTCGGTGTGGAAGCCAAAGCGCCAAAGTCATAATATGAAGGAAAGTACCGCCAGCCAGCAGTACTTTCCTCCATATTACCACCGACCGCCGGGGTCATAATGACCCCCAAAGTCAGTTATGCACCAAAGAAGACAGATGAGGGTTCCTGGTTGGTGCAGAAGATGTCCCACACCTGAGGGATGATTGCAGTCTGGTTTGCGTCACTAGATTCAGCCAACAAGCCTTGGCGCACGCAAAGCCCGCGGTTAGCGGTAAATGGCGCTGCCGGGACCAGGAGGGACCTGGTGGCCTCTACTCGGGAGAGGGAGACAGAGAGGGCTCTCAGAAACTCAGAGAGCCCTCAGAAGACCAGGTAGTGTGCACAGCAGTACCACAGCATGGGGACAAAGAAGGTGCAAAGGGAGGTCCATACAGCACGACACAAGGTATCCCACGCCGCCAGAGAACCACGCAGGAAGCTGTACATCGCAGGATGGAGTGCTGGGGGTCTAAGCTGTGCTGTGCATGAAAAAATTCTTAGAAGGTCGCACACAAGCCTTGGCAGCTGCAAGTCATGCGGTGCACGGGGGACGGTCTTGCCCTTACCTCCAACAAAGTTGGACAGCTGGATGTTGGGACTGTCTGGGTCACTTTAGTCCTCCACCTGTGTTGCTGGATCCACGCTCATTGTCTGGAGAGGCAACCCAATCCACCGGTTGTTGCTGCAGAGACGTGCTTGCTGAAGCAGGGTAGTGACTCTGTCACTCCACAGGAGATTCCTTCGATTCTTCTGGTGCAGGCTGAACACAGGCAGTCCTCAGAGGATGCACGACCTGGAAACAGTTGCAGTTGCTGGCAGGAGCTGAAGATACATTGTTGCAGAAGTCGTCTTTGCTTCTTTGTTGCAGTTTCTAGAGTTCCTGGAGGGTTCAGCTGCAGTTCCGTCAGTAGAAGATGAAGTGAAGGATGCAGAGGATTCCTGCTGGAGTCTTGAAATCCAAATCTGAAGAAACACCCAGGAGAGAGACCCTAAATAGCCCTGAAAGGGGGATTGGTCACCTAACCAGCTAAGCACCTATCAGGGGAGGGCTGTGATGTCACCTGCTGGAACTGGCTACTCAGATGCTCCCAGAGTTCCCCACCACCTTGGAATCCAAGATGGCAAAACCCAGGGACACTCTAGAGGAGCTCTGGGCACCACCCCTGGAGTGGTGATGGACAGGGGAGTGGTCATGTCCCTTTCCTTTGTCCATTTTCACTCCAGAGCAGGGACTAGGGGTCTGTGAACTGGTGTAGACTGGATTATGCAAGGAGGGCACCATTTATGCCCTCAAAGCATTTCCGGAGGCTCTGGGGGGGATACCCCTCCCATGCCAGTAACACCTATTTCCAAAGGGAGAGGGTGTAACACCCCTCTCCCAGAGGAAATCCTTTGTTCTGCCTTCTGGGCTTGAGCTGCACAAGCAACAGGAGGGCAGAAGCCTGTCTGTGAGGTTGCAGCAGCTGGGGCTTCCTGGAAAACATCATAAGGCTGGTATGGCAGTACCGGAGGACCACTGAGGAGCCCCCAGAGTGCATGAGATTGTACACCCAATACTAGAATCAGTATTGGGGTACAATTCCTAGTTGTTAGACAACTTACAAGGCCATATTCGGAGTTAACATTGTGAAGCTGGACACAGGTATGTCCAGTGCATGCCTAAAATGGCGTCCCCACACTCGTGAAGTCTGGGGAAATGGTCCTGGATGATGTGGGAACACCTCTGCTAGTGCAGCGGTGGCCTCACACACAGGTACTTTGCCCCCAGCCTTCGGGGCTGGAATGCCTGACATATAGGTGACTTATAAGTGACCTGGTGCAGTGTAAATTGCTGTGAAATGGTGCATGGACCATTGCACACAGGCTGCAATGGCAGTCCTGTAAATGCCTTTGCATGGGCTCCCTATGGGTGGCAAAGGTAATGCTGCAGCCCATAGGAATTCCCTGTAGTCCCAATGCCTTGGGTACCTAGGTACATTTACTAGGGACTTATAAGGGGTGACCAGTATGCCAATTTGGAATGCAATACTGGGTTACCAGTATGTAGAGACAAATTTGAGAGGAGAGAGAGCATAAGCACTGGAGTCCCTGTTAGCAAAACCAGTGGCACAGTCAAGCATTCTGACAAAAACATGGAAACATACTGACAGGCAGGCCAAAAACCATAAGCACTGGGGTCCTGGCTAGCAGGATCCCAGTGACACAGTCAAAACACACTAACATCAGGCAGAAATTGGGGGTAACATGCCAAAAAGAGAGTACTTCCCTACAACTGTCTTACATTTAGAAGGAAAAAATGTAGAGAAAGACAAGGGGCAATAACACCTGTTCTTCTATTCTGTATTCCACCCGGGCCCATGATAAAAATGGTACCTCACTTGTGTGGGTAGGCCTAATGCCCGCGACAGGAAACGCAACATGGACACATCACATTTTCTCAAAGAGAACTGACCTGTTTTTTGCAAAGTGCGTAGCTGTGGATTTTAGCCTCCAGCTCAGACAGCTCCTAGGAAAACCGAGCCAACCTGGACATTTCTAAAAACTAGACGCCTATGGGAATTCAGAATGGGGTGACTTGTGGGGCTATCACCAGGTTCTGTTACCCAGAATCCTTTGCAAACTTCAAAATCTGGCAAAAAACACTTTTTCCTCACATTTCGGTGATGGAAAGTTCTTGAATCTAAGAGGAGCCACAAATTTCCTTCTACCCAGCATTCCCTCAAGTCTCCCATTGAAAATGGTACCTCACTTGTGTGGGTAGGCCTAGTGGCTGCGACAGGAAATGCCCCAAAACACAACGTGGACACATCACATTTTCCTAAAGAAAACTGACCTGTTTTTTGCAAAGTGCCTAGCTGTGGATTTTGGCCTCTAGCTCAGCTGGCACTTAGGAAAACCTAGGAAACCTGGACATTTCTAAAAACTAGATACCTAGGGAAATTCATAATGGTGTGACTTGTGGGGCTCTCAGCAGGTTTTGTTACCTAGAATCCTTTTCAAACCTCAAAATTTGGCAAAAAAAACCCACTTTTTCCTCACATTTCGGTGATGGAAAGTTCGGGAATCTAAGAGGAGCCACAAATTTCTTCCACCCAGCATTCCCCCAAATCTCCAGATAAAAATTGATGAAAAGGGTACCTCACTTGTGTGGGTAGGCCCAGTGCCCGCAACAGGAAATGTCCCAAAACAACATTGACACATTACATTTTCCTAAAGAAAACTGACCTATTTTTTGCAAAGTGCCTAGCTGTGCATTTTGGCCTCTAGCTCAGCCGCACCTAGGAAAACCTAGGAAACCTGAACATTTCTAAAAACGAGACACCTACAGGAATTCAGAATGGGGTGACTTGTGGGGTTCTCACCAGGTTCTGTTACCCACAATCCTTTGCAAACCTCAAAATGTGGCAAAAAATACACTTTTCCTCACATTTTGGTGCTGGAACGTTCTGGAATCTAAAAGGAGCCACAAATTCCACCCAGCCTTACCCCAAGTCTCCCGATAAAAATGGTGCTTCACTTGTGTGTGTAGGCCTAGGGCCAAATGCCCCAAAACACAATGTGGACACATCAAAATGATCTAATACAAAACTACCTGTTTTTGCAGGGGAGAGATCGAGGTAGGGGGACACCTGCGTTTTTGGTCCTAGGTGCGGCGGTCATCTAGGGAAACCTACCAAACCCAGAAATTTTTAAAAACTAGACACCCAGAGGAGTCCAGGGAGGTGTGGCTTACGTGGATCCCCTAACATTTTCTTACCTAGACTCCTCTGCAAACCTCAAATATAGCTAAAAAAAACCCACATTTTCCACACTTGTCTTTGTAGGATCTCTGTGCTGGTACAAATTTCCTACCACCCAATGTTCCCCTCGGTCTGCCATTAAAATGATACCTCACTTGTGTGGGTGGCCCATATGCATGCAGAAACGTGTCGAGATTGAGGGGATAGCACAGCGAGTTGATAAGCAATTTTTTTCTTTTATACATCTTTAGGCTGACTCTGCTTTGGGGACCCACACAAGTGAGGTATCATTTTACATGGGAGACTGGGGGGAACGCTGGGTGATAGGAAATTTGTGCTGGCACGGTGATCCTACAATGAAGAGTGAGGAAAATATGCTTCTTTAAGCAAATTCTGAGGTTTGTAGGAGTCTACTACTATTGGCTTGGGAAACAAATAACATAGGTTGTTTGTCAGTGGTACCAACTGTACTCAGGGTGAATGTGCACCACACAAATATGCTTGTCATGTTTACTTTAACACATAAAATATGTGTCTCAAGTACTTAAAGCAAGCTTTCTCCATGAAAAGCTGCCATTGGAATGGTGCTAAATACCATTGCACAGTATTTCATAGGTTTCTCATCCTACATGTGTGTTTTTTATGCAGAAGTTGATAAATTAACTGTACACACAATGGTGTATATTCTCACTCTCTCCAATACACCCTATGCTTATGCACAGTTGCACTAGCCACACCTTGCTTTTATCATCTTGTTCAAACCTAAACACATTCATTGTAGTTCAGACTTAAAAAAACATTGAACGTCATTTACAAGGCCCGTGGCACAGGACGGCACAGTAAGTAACTGCTGCACCACCCTGTGCCACCGGGAAAGGGCAGAAATGCACCATATCTACAAGATACAGTGCATTTCAGTCCTCCCCTCTGCGCTGGTGCACAAATTGCCACCCTGCGCCAATGCAGGCACCCTTGCGTGCCTGCATCATGGGGATGACTGTTTTTGTGCAGGAAGGTATACCTTCCTGCACAAAAACAATCACAAGAAGTGTTTCCTTTTTTCTATGTATGCTGCAGACTGCACCACATAGATAGATGAAAAACATGGAGAAATAAAGATATTTCTCCCCATAGTGTCCCTCTTATGCCACTCCTGAGGTGGCGTAGGAATCTGACACATTCTCAGACTTGTAAATCTGGGAATGTGTCAGATTTCTTTGGGTTCCATGGGTGTTGCGTGAGAACACCCCAAACAACACCATGGAACAGTCCCTTTCACGCAGTGTTATGCGTGAAAGGGGTCCATATTTAGAAGGCCATGAAAACCGACGCAAGGTAGCTTTGTGTGGCTTTGTAAATATAGGTTGGCCCACTGCGCCACTTTACTGGAGCGTAAAACAAATATGACGGTCCGGTGAATCAGTGTACCGCTACAGACTCGTAAATGAGGCCCATTGATTTGGAACTAACACAACATAAAAAGTTGCTGCAAAAGGATGCATTACTGACAGCAGGGAAAATGGCCAGCTCCTCAGTTATTTAAATATGAAATGTTTGATTGATTTCTTAAAGAGCAGGTCATTTTTTATTTGTCTTTTGGATGCCATTCTAAACCATAGAGTCCTGAGGGGTGGAATGACCATCCCCCAACTGTAGGCGTCAATTATCCTGGAAACTTGAAAAAGAGAATTATCTGAGGAGCTCAGGGGTCTTTGTGTATAATAGTATTTTAGATGGTTATCAGTCAGATATGTTTGTAGTACATTTGATGAGAGATGCAGAGGGCTTTAACCTAATTCATTGGACCAAGTTTAGCTGGTAAAGCCTAAGACTTGCAGCTATCATATTACCATATTTCTTTTAGTTTATAGACTACTTTTACTTCATAATTCAGGATATTCTGGACTCTAGCAGTATGGGCCGCCAGTAAGCCTAAATTCAGTTAGTTAAATTTTTCAACCTAGATATAATGCAAGTGCTTGCTACCATAGTGCAGGAATCACATGGAAGGAGTGGAAGAATGTTCCTGTGCCTTCAGTAACCCAAAGCAGGAAAGGAAATATTGTGGGTGAAGGACATACTCTCATGAAGTATCACACTCAATTATTAGGCCTTTGCCACTGGAACTGATGAGTCACCCATGGATGAAGTCCATAAACAATTGCTCCTGTACCGGTTTCCTGCCAAAAAACACGAGCTCTGGCCTGTTGATGTTAAGGTTTAGGAATTTGGTGTCAGAAATCAAGTGCTTTTGTTTCACCTGGACCATGATATGTGTGCATAAGGTGCAGCAGAAGTTAAATTGCACCAGGGACAAGGAGGAGCCTTGCAGCACACCTTAATTAATCATGATACGTGGGTACCGAAAAGTAGCCAACCTTATCAATTAAGAGAGACCTAGCAAGAACGGTCTAAGCAATTGCACAGCATATGTTTGAAGCCTGATTCTGAAAGTCTTCTCAACAGCACCTTTTCGTGTACCATGGAAAGATCAACTGAGAGATCCAGGAGTATAATTCTAATTGCATCATCTTGATCTAGTATGGATTTGATGTCACCTGTCACAGAGATTAGCACCATCTCTGTGACCCTCTGTTAACAATAGCACATCTGCAAGTCATCCAACAGATTACCTTCATCCAGCACGATCAGTTGTTTAGCTATCTGCTCTCATCTTTTTTCCCAAGACTGACAGAAGAATTATCAGGAAGCAATCATTTTCCAACAGATGCATTCAGATGAGATATTTTTGTAGTGTGGTGAATGCCTCCTGTCTCCATGACGACCAGACCATACTAGATGGAAATAAAGGTTTAAGCAGTTCAGGGGTGTAAGAGGTCATCAGCTGAACCTTTCCTAATAGAGAATACAAGGGTAGCTACTAATTCCTCTGAAAGAAACCTGTACCTTGCCCACTCTAGATGGGTGTCCTCCTGCAGTGCAGGGTATACAGATTTTCTACCATTGCATGATCCTTCCACCTTGCAGAAAAATCCTACTGAAACAAACTCACTATGACACCCGTAAAACATATGTAAACATTTCAAAGAGTTAAATTGTAGATCAATTATTGTTCATGTGCCATAGCAGATATTCTCACAGCTACTATTAATATGTTATATTCTACAGCTGCCAGTATTCAATTGTATATTGAATATTTGGATATCTATTTCTTTCTGTGGGGGAACCATGTTTACTCACACCTGGTGCTCAGTTTCTGTGGTTCATGCTGTTTAACATCTAATATTTTTACAATTGGGGTTTGCGTTTGAGGTTTTTGGGAGCCTGAGCATATCAAAATCGACAATATTTGATGCTAACTGGAACTGAGCGTTACCATGTAGCACCATGATGTGCACTTTTGACATTCTGTTTGAGGAGCCTATGTTAAGTAGCATTTGCCTCTGCCAACTACCAGCCTTGTTTTGGCCTCAAAGAGGTGCAAATAAGGTGTGATATTCCTCCCAGGAGTCACAAAATAGGTCATTTTTATTGACAAGTTCACCTAAATGAACAGGGATGACTTTGAGCTCAGAGGAATATTCAGGGTAGGGGTTGTGGGCATCCTGCTGGCACAAAAGTGTCAAAACCTGCCTGACAGGTCCCTAGGAAGCACATGCAAACCACTAGAAAGGGAGCAAAAAGGATGCAAGAGCAGTTCTTACACATCCCCTGTTTTGGGGCTGCATGACCCTGCTTTTGTCCTACCAGATGTCTGTTTCCTGCCTTATTGTGGATGCAGGACTTGCTTCAAGTTGGAAACACACACACACACACCCTCAGAGCCTACGTTCAATCAATCATAATTTATAAAGCACAGCTAATCACCCAATAGGGTATCCAGGTGCTTGCAGTTCCCGGCGGTTCATTTGAACAGCTAGGTCTTGAGGGCCATTCGGAATTTCGGAAGTAAGGTAGTTGTCCAGAGTTGCATGTTGAGTCTGTTCCAGGTCTTTTCTGCATTGTGGGAGAAGAAATATACTCCACATCTGCTTCAGTGTTGGGAATGGCCTTTCTGCAGGGTCACCCCCAAACTTTTTACCTTCCTCCTTCTCTTTTTCTGACCTCATTTATGCTGGCTTTAGGACTCTGCACAGTTTACCACTGCTTATCAGTGCTAAAGTGCAGAACATGGTGACTTAGACTCATACCCAATTGGCATATTTAATTTACTTGTAAGTCCCTAGAAAGGTGTACTACACATGCCCAGGGCCTGTAAATTAAATACTACTAGTGTGCCCACAACACTGGTTGTGCCACCCACATAAGTAGCCCTTAACCATGTCTCAGGTCTGTCACCGCGAGGCCTGTGTGTGCAGTTTCACTGCCACTTCGATTTGGCATTTAAAAGTAATTGCCAAGCCTTAAATTCTCCTTTTTCTACATATGTCACCCCTAAGGTAGGCCCTAGGTAGCCCATAGAGCAGGGTGCTATGTAGGTAAAGGACAGGACATGAACTTGTGTCTTCAATATGTCCTGGTAAAGTCAGACTCCTACATTCGTTTTACAATGCTGTGAGGCCTGCTCCTTTCATAGGATAGCATTAGGGCTACCCTCATATACTGTTTGAGTGGTAGATTCTGATCTGAAAGGAGTAACCAGGTCATATTTAGTATGGCCAGAATGGTAATAGAAAATCCTGCTTATTGGTGAAGTTACAATCCACATCTGGCTAGTTTAGTTGAAAACTCCCTTGTGCATTTCAGTCAGACAACCCCAAACTCAGGATGCTCAGTCACACCTGCACACATCTGCATACTGAATGTGTCTTCCTGGGCTGGGAAAGGTGGAGGGCCTGACACATACATTTGAAAGGACAGTGGCCTGCCCTCACACAATGGACTGCCAAACCCCCTACTGGGACCCTGGCAGACAGGATGGAACTGAAAGGGGACCTTGTGCACTTCTAAACCACTCTTTAAAGTCTCCCCGACTTCAAAGGCAGATTTTGGTATTTAAACCGGGTCCCTGACTCTACCAACTCAGACACTTCTTGACAAGATGCCTACTGGGAAAGAAACTATGAACCAGAACCTGCAACCTGCTAAGAGAAGCTGCCTGGCTTCCCAGAGGACTCATCTGACTGCTTTGCTGTAAAGGACTGCTGCCTTACTGTTGGCCTGCTGCCTTGTTGCCATCTGGCTCTGCTGATAAGTGCTCTTCAAGGGCTTGGATTGAGCTTGCCTCCTGTTTCCTGAAGTCTCAGGGCCAAAAAGACTTCATCGCTGCAAATAATTCCTTGTGTGGCACACAGCCTGCTCGAATCGGTGCATAGCCTGCCCTGCGGTGAGAAAATCACTGCAACGCTGAACCGGAATGAAGCAGCCCGGCTCTCCGAGTGGAGATCGACATAGCGCAAGTGTTGTGACCAGAACTTTGACGCACGGCCCACTTGATTGACGCATAGCCGAGCTGGAACGACTTAGCCCAACTTCCTGATAGGGGAATTGATGCAGCGCCTGCCGTGCGACAGAAATTTCCCTGCATCGTCCACCGGATCGCACAGCTCCTGTGACTTCGTCCTGCATGCCCAGGATTTCTCTGCATCGTTTCCAGGGTGTCCAAATACCCCGCAACCCGAAGAGAATCCAAGTCTGCACGCCAGAAATCAACGCAAAGCCCTGGCTGCACCCAGAGAAACTGATTCACACATCCACGTTTTCCACATACCTCCTCCTCTGCGGTCCCGGGCAGATAATTTAGACGCAAACCAGGTACTTTGCGCTTGCAGGAGATACTTATTGCTTTTTAAGAACCAAAGACTCTATTGATCATTATAAAAGTGATATTTTAACTTGTATTTATCAAATCTTGATTGTTTTGACCTTAATCTACTCAGATAAATATTCTATACTTTGCTAAGCCTGTGTGGTGTATTTCTGTGGTGTTTTTACTGTGTTATTGCATGATTTATTGCACAAATACTTTACACATTACCTTAGTTACGTTAAGCCTGACTGCTCAGTGCCAAGCTACCAGAGGGTGGGCACAGGATAATTTGGATTGTGTGTGCCTTACCCTGGCTAGAGTGAGCGTCCTTTCTTTGACAGGGGGTAACCTGACTGAAAACCAAAGACCACATTTCTAACATTCAGAATATGCAGGTAGTATGGGCAAGTGACAGGGATTTGGAGCTTAGTCTTGTCGATGGCTGATGGAAGTTCCGGCGGTGGTTATTGTAGCTGGGTGCTTTGCTGTGTAGAGTCTTGTGGGCGTGGGCCAGCATCTTGAGTTTACATCTCTTCTGTACAGGAAGCCAGTGGAGTCACCTGAGGTGGGGTGTGATGTGGGCTTGATGGGGGCGGTCGAGGATGACTCTGGCTGCAGTGTTCTGTATGACTTAAAGTTTCTGTAGGAGGTATGTGGCAATTCCTAACAGGAGAAAGTTGCTGTAGTCCAGTCAGCTGGTGATGGGGGCCTGTGTCACTGTAGTTCTCATGTGCAGGGGTAACCACTTGAAGATCTTACGCAACATGCACAGAGTGAGGAAGCATGGGGAGGAGACAGCATTGATCTGTGGTTTCTTGGTGAGCTTGTTATCAAGGATGATTTTGAGGTTTCTGGCATGGTCAGAGGGTGTGGGTCCTAGGTTTGATTCCCACCAGGAGTCATTCCATGTGTTTCTGTTCTTGCCAAAGATCAAGACTTCCATCTTGTGTGTGTTTAGCTTCAAGCAGTTGTTCTTCATCCAGTCAGCGATGCTTGTCATGCATCTGTGGAAGTTAGTCCTGGAGGTGGAAGAGTCATTGGTGAGTGAGAGGATGAGTTGGGTGTCGTCTGTGTAGGATATTATGTTGAGATCATGAGTTCTGATGATGTAGGCCAGTGCAGTTAGATATGCATTGAAGAATGTGGGGCTGATGGATGAGCCCCGGGGGACACCGCAGGAGATACTTTTGGGTTTGAAGGTGAAAGGTGGGCATCAGATTCTCTGTGTTCTTTTAATGAGGAAGGAGGTTTCCTGAGTGTGCCCTCTTGAATGCCAGTGTGGTGGAGTCTTTCGATCAATGTGTAGTGGGATAGAGTATAGAAGGCTGCCTAGAGGTCAGGGAAGTTCAGAGCTGCTGTTTCTCCTCAGTTGAGGTGGATTCAGGTGTCATCGGTGGCTGCGATCAGGGCCATCTCAGTGCTGTGATTGCTGCAGGAGCAAGATTGGGAGGAGTAGCTGGGTCTGCTTCAGGTTTGTTGTGAGTTAGTTGTTTATAATTGTTTCCAGTACCTTGGCTGGGAATGAAAACAGGTAGATTGTCTGTTAGTTTCTGAGGTAGCTGGTGTCGGAGGAGGGTTTTTCAGTAGTGGTCTGGCTTTGGCTGCTTAACTGCCTGTTCGAGGTTGGTGGTGGTAGCATGGTTTGTGGTGTTGATGGCGTCCATCTAGCTGGTCTCTGAAATTTTCCTCTAAACCCAGTGGGACACACTGGCAATCTTTGGGGTGACCGTGAGGGGACTGGAGATGGTGAAGTAGATGATTGAGTCATCAGTCTATGTGAGTTCTTTGACCTGGCTCTATTTGATGAGGTTGCTACAGGTAAAGATGGGGTCCAGCATGTGTCTTGCAGTGAGCCTGGGGTCGTGGATGATCTGAGTCAGTCCGAAACTGCTCATGTCAAGGTGGTGTGCGAAATTTTTGTTATTGGGGTCAATGATGAGGAAATTTAGTTTGGCAAGGAAGATGTAGTCCTTGGAGTCTAAGGAGTCTAAGGCTAGGGGTGCAATGAAGTCTGCAATGGTGTTGCAGAAGCTTGATGGTGGGCCCGGGGGTCAGTATGTGAGGGTGCCTCTGATGATTGGAATGAGCAGATCCTCGTGCCAGCTCCCCTATGACAATATCTGTCCAGCTTGACCTTTGCCACCTTCTGCTGCCCGGTTCTGCTCATTGTCTTCTCCTTTTCTCCTCTACTCTGCTCCTTTTCCCTCCTCTTTTCTGCTCATTCTCTGCAGCTTTTCCTCTTCTATTCTGCTTGTTTTCTGCACTTTCCATCTTTTTTGCTCATTTTCTGCATCTTTTCCCCTCCTCTTTTCTGCTTATTTTTGCCCTGCTGTTACCTTTTCTGCTCATTTTATTTTCCCCAATTCCCTCCTCCTGTTGTTTCTCGCCTTCTGCCAACCACTGTCCCGCCCTCCCCTCAGAACCTGCTTGATTGAGGCCACAGCGTGATAGCTCAGTGGACGTGTGCAGTGGGTGCATCACTGGCATGCTGAAGGAGCACCAAAGGCAATTCTGTCTATGTCTGTCTCTGCCTGAACCACACCCAGTGCCAGGACCCTGGCTAAACCCCTCTTCAAACCCCAACATCACCACCACAACACCTGACCGCTACAAGATCATACATCAAGACCGCACCAACAAACACAGCGGAGATATCGCCATCATATTCAAGTACACCATTCGATGCATCACTACCATTGACAACACCTCCCTCCTCCTGGAATACCTCAATATCCAATTAGAGACTGATGCCAAAACTATCCAAGGAGGCACCCTTGTATAAAGACCCCCAGGACTTCAACCAGACTTCTGCAACATCATCCCCAACATCATCACACCACTAACCATCAACTCCAACCACTACATTGTACTTGGCGTCCTCAATTTCCACATTGATGACCCCAACAATGCCAACTTTACCACCCTCCTCGAGAACTTGAGCACCATAGGCCTCACCCAACTAGTCATTGTACCCACACACAAGACCAGACACACTCTCGATCCCCTCTTCATCTCCTGTGACAGAGTCAGATTCAGCCACTTCACAGAACTGGTATGACCACAGCATCATCAACTTCACCATTGCTGACGCCCAACAAACCACCACCAGGAACCATAGAGCCAACTACCGCAACTGGAGCAGAGTAATTGAATCACAGTGGACACAGGCCCTCAGCTCATCCAAACCCAAGGCCTCATCTGACCTCAAATAGGCCATCCTGAACTTCTCCTCCTGGATTACTGAATGCACCGCCTCTGTTGCCCAGCTTAAACCTGCCAGAACCAACAAAACCTTTACAAACGCCAGCTGGTACACTCCGCAACTTAGCGCTACCAAGCGCAGCTGCTACAAAATCGGAAACAATGGCGATCCACCAGGAAGCCCTCTGACAGGACAGTCCACAAAGCAGCCCTCAGCAATTACCACCAACAAATCAAGGAGGCCAAAAGAGCCACTATCTTGACCCGCATTGACTCAGCATCCAACCACCAAAAATAACTTTTCAAGATAGTCAAAGAATAGTCCAATCCAGCAGCCACAGAGAACACCATCCACTCCTCCCAAGACCTTTGCAACACTCTCTCAGACTCCTTCCACAGCAAGATCACCACCATCTACAACAACTTCAACCCCAACCAATGATCCAAACCTCTGCTCTCTCAACCCCCCCAACACACACCAACAGTACGATTTCTACATGACCACTGCTCACCACTCAATCCACATCAGCCATCATGTCATCCATTCCCTCCGGGACACCCACCAACCCATGCCTCCACCACCTGTTCGACCTCTGAACCAACCCCACCAGCAAGGAACTCACCAACATTCTCAACACTTCCATCACCTCAGCGGTTTTTCCTGACAAATGGAAACAATGCGGAAATCAAACCCCTCCTGAAAAAACTACTGATCCATCTCTCTACTCCCCTACCCGACCGAAGTACTTGAGAAAGTCAACAATCCACAGCTCACGACAACCGACTGGACACCTCCTAATTAGGTTTCTGTTCCAACCACAGAACTGAGACCGCAATCATTTCTGCCACCGACATCAAGAGAATTCTGACTGTGGCAAAACCACCGCCCCTGATCCTCCTCGACCTATCATCCGCGTTCGACAGCATCTCCCACTACACCCTCATCAACAGCTTCCACAGCATCGGAATACAAAACAACACCCTCAGACATATTGCCTCCTTCCTGACAGGATTCACTCAGAGTGTCTGACTACCCCTTTCACCTCCGCACCCAAAAGCATAATTTGCAGCATACCCCAATGATCATCCCACGTCCCTGGAAAACATTGTTAGTTCTCATGGACTCAACATCATCTCCTACACAGACGATACTCAACTGATCCTCTCAATTACTGAAGACCCCTCCACCACCAGAACCAACTTCCGCAAAGCCACCACCATAGCCAACTAGATGAAAAACAACTGCCTGAAGCTGAACTGTGACAAGATAGAAGTTCTGATCTGCAGGAAAAACACCTCTATTTGGGACCGGAGCTGGTGACCAGGTAAACTCAGACCCACTCCCACCCCTGCAGACCACGCTTGCAACCTTGGCATTATCCTCGACAGTGAGCTGACCATGAAGCAGCAGATCAATGCAGATGCCTCCTCCTGCTTTCACACCCTTTAAATGTTCCTCAGAATCTTCAGATGGATCCCAGCAAACACCTAGAAAACCATCACCCAGGCCCCAATCACCCGTCACCTTAATTGCAGCAATGGCCTCTACGCCTGCATGTCCTCCTGGCTCCTAAAAAGGCTCCAGACACTGCAAAACATGACCACCATATATTGATGGGACAATATTGAAAGTGCACATTCCTACACATACGCACTGCGATAAATTAAAACACACACAGCAGATGTACTGGCATATAGACCTTCTGAAACACAAAATGACAACCTCACAACCAAGTTAGCCATCTGAACTAGAACATGTTGAGTAGTATAGGTACACGTTACAACCTGAGTTGATTTGGCAAGGGCAGAGAAATAGGTCTGCAGTGAACTTGTCACACATGTGAAATTAGTGCATAGTCAATTGTTAACACGTCAGTGCTCACAACGTACGGAGATGTTTTGCACATTGTCACCTTGCAAAATCTAAGGGTCTCACTGATGGCTAAATAGTTCTATTGCATATGTGAAATTGTATGGGATGTCCAGGGTAAATGGATGCAACCGTGTTACCACCACTGTCGAATTGATTCTTTGTATGGAAGTATCATGTCACCCCCAGTTAAGACACAGGGACACCTATTTCACAAGTCACAATGCAAGGCACACTGTACTGCAACTCTACAAAAATACTGCTGACATCCGTTCAACAGCCAATCACCCGTTCAGATAGGGAAACAACCCAATGCTGATGGTACACCCTAGAAGCCTAGGATTCCACACAATAGAACACACACCAATGAGTCACAGACAACACAAGAGAACAACTGCCATGCAAAGTGATATTTATGGCGCAAGGTACATCAACATGTTCTCACTCATTTTCTCTTTCAGCAGATCAGGGGTATGGGATCCAGCCATAGATCATGACCCCATTGGCAAACCCAAGCACTGCAGCACATCATGCCTATAATGAGGCACATAGGAGGACACGCACCATAGTCGAGAGGACCTTTGGCATCCTGCAATAAAGATTCAGGTGCCTCGACATCACCGGAGGCAGCCTCCCATACTCACCAGAAATGGTGTGCAAAATAATTTTGACCTGTGCCATCCTGCACAACATATGTGTAAGAAGGAACATTCCCCTATATGAACCCGACCCACAAATGCCTCATGAGGAGGAAGCGGAGGATGCTGTCCATCAACATGAGGGGGACCATCCAAACACAGCTGCAGGATTGTGTCGGAGAAAACATATTGTCCAAAATTTCTTTTAACTCTACTCATCCATCACCACTGTCTTACCATATGTAAATAAACACCTATAATTATAACTATATCATGGTCGGGATAATCATTTTTGCATAACATTATCTCTAACTATCAGAATCAGAGTGTAGCCTCATGGAGCATTGCTGAAATACCGACGAGGACACAGAAAATTCCTAAACTAGTTTGATACGTATGAATGTCTAGCCACATTCACTCACACTGTAAATGGCATAGACCCTGTACATTTCACATTTGAAGGGCAATATCAGAGGACCACACCTATTTCACACATTGGCAACATGGTTCATCGCAGCATATGGCACACAACTAAGACACCATCAGTCAATAAGGGAACAAAATGCCTCATATGAGAGGCAGTGGATGTGCTACTGCTTTGGTAACAGGAATGTATGACCAGACCCTTGACAGCAGTAAGTCTTACATCATCTATCTGTGCAAGGACTATGTGTGACTAGGTTTCCATATAAGCAGCAAATTCATAGCACAAGTGCCCCAGGTGTGACTAGCATTGCTCACATGACATCCACTGCATGTGGCAGCCCATGTCCTAAGTCCAGCCACACCCATGTTCCCTGTCTCAGCCCACCCTTCTTCAGAGGTCCCTGAAATGGGAATATGTGTCCCCAGATAATCCCTTCCTCTACACACTCCCAGACTCACAATGTAAATCCAGTGTGCTTCTCTCTTTAGTATGGTATACCATAGTCATTGTACTTCTGTCTGCATGGACGTCAGGTTAAATAATGCACTGGCTTGTAGTCTGTAGGGCCTGTAATCACCTGTACATTGCTTCCCATGTGAAAGGTACTGTTGGCCCTTTGAACTTGAATCTCCCCGACGGACTTGTGAGAGACTGATACTGCACACACCTGTGAGCAACTCCATGGAGACCATCCATTTGAACATGCACTGTCCTTGCAGCTGCTTGGAACAGCATAGAGGCAGCCATTTTATCTATAACACTGTAATGCATTGCCGTATAAATCAGCTGTGTAACACAGCCCTTGGGTTAATGTGTTACGTTCCAACACACAGGACAAACATAGTTTTCCGTTTCCACAGTCTTGTTCCACCTTTGACCAGTCTCAGTCTGACCACTGTGTATTTACCTTGTGAAATGTTTGGATCCAAATTGACCCTGCATCCTGTTAGCCTGACTACATTTGTATCATAGTTGCTTTCCCAACCCTCATATTCCTCCTGGGGTATTGTGTCAGGTGGGTCTACAATGCATACTCAAATACATTGTATAGCATAATCAGTTTATTTATTGTACCATGGGGGGGAACTTGCCTCCAAACAGCTGAATCATTGCCTATCCTTGTCTGGGTTTCATGTATGCATGAATGACAAATTGTGACAGTGTTCCATGGCTATATGCATGGATTGGGTATGGTGCCTCCAGCACAGCAAACAGCGTCAGATAATGTGCATGAAATGTCTACACATGTTAGGACCCAGACAGTCCACACACTGATTCACATTGCACCCAACATATTGATGGGGCTTGTGTGGTGAATAGCTGTGAGATTAATCAGCACAGAGGCACTGATGTTCCCAGATGTAGTGGGAATTTTATAGGCCAACCTGTGTACAAATGTTGTGAGGACACCTACCGGTATAAGAATTCTGAGACATTAACTTTGTCAGCACACCAAGATTGCCCTGTTGACAGTCTAATAACACGTCTGCAGTGACAGGGCTGGACCATCCCTGTGAGTGTTCTCAAATCCTCATTGGCTTTCCTTCCATTGATCTGCGAAGGATACTTTGTAGATACAGGAAATGGCTCCACAGACTCCACAGACTCCACAGACTCATGACTAGACCTGCACGTAACTGTGACAACATAGACCCCAATAATTATACAGGCTAAACATTGGCCCACACACATGAACCAGACACCTCTGTACATTTTACCACTGGAAATATGTTAGCACGTGCTGCTTGGTCTGCTGGTCCTCCACTGCCACAGGAGAGACATGGCTCAGTTATATGACCCTACCTGTGGCATAACATTACAATTGTGTATTATATTTGGGACTCCGTGTCACAGACACGGTACCCACACAGTATGATCCCATGCCTGACTCATGGTGGGTAAACAAACAAGTGCCTAGGAAGTAGTTTCCAACATGATGGCTAAGTTTTGGAACATTGACATGAACAATAGTCTGCTATCTATCCAGTGCATGCTTTGTCATTGGTGGTGTTTATGTTCCAAAAAACCTAGGAAGTGCACACAGCAGTTGTTGCTCTGTGTATGAGTAACACATGTCTTCTCTCATTTCCACACTGACTTGCACCTGAGGGTTGGACACATTGACTCCACATGCATACAAGCAGATTTGCAAAAATGCATCTTGTGATGCTCGCACAGTGGGTCAACAACAATAGTAGTAGCCAAATCACACACATTGACCCATAGGCATTGAGTTATTGTAGTGAGTTGCATCGCCTTGCTGTCCTCTCTTGATGCAAAACATGCCCAAACTGGATAATACATAATTGTATCCCACACGTTTGGCCATCTATTGCGTCAGTGAAGAGTGAAAATCCGGTACACCAAGTAGAGGATCATGGTCCGCAGTAGTATGATCTGTCACATGTGCCCATACACCGTAATGCCCAATGTGGGTGTAATCAGCCTATCTCTGTATTGTCACAACTGTCATGTCCCATTACAAATGAGAAATGACCCAAACCCAGTTAATGACAGAAATTTTGACGCATACGCGTCAAAAAAAGACACACATGCATCAAAAAATATGACGCATATTGCCATGAAACATCCACTGAGTGGTAATTCCCACACTGTACCCCCGGAAATTGGTTAAGTATGAAACATATTTAACAATATGGATGCAGGGTTAGTTCTAATCATGTACGTAAAAAAAAATGACGCACAGACTGTAACCGTCATAATATTTTGACACAGAACAAGAAAACACACTGCATTTGAGGCAGGAAGTGATGTAATAGGATATCCTGTTTACAGATTTGATACATTGGGTGTACTTTCACTTTCACTTTGCAGTCTGTGATATTTCCTGACTGTGTGGCTGTGTTTAGACTTGTCTCTCTGTGCATTTTGCGATTTTGTCTCCAGTGTGGTCTTTAAATTGTCTTTTTGTGTATAATAACTGTCTGTGGTATCCTGTCTGAGTGTTTTTTTGGTCATTTGTGTTGTCAACATTTGTCTTTGTTGTGTTGGGTTTCTTTTGTGGGTAGTGGTAGTTTGGGTATAGTTCAGCTGTGTTCTTAGTTATTTTGCATTTTCCTGTCCTACTTTCCCTCTATTCTCCTTTGTATCCCTTTATCCCCTCTTTTTTTTGGTGCAATAATGTTGGGTAGGCCTCGTCTTGGCAGGATGGGAGAGGAGGAGCTGCGTGGGTTTATTTGGTTGGTGTGCCACTTCCTACCCTTAATGATAGAGGCAGGTGGTCGTGTGATCCAAGGCTATCACACAGAGGCAAGGAGGCTCCGGTGGGCAAAGGTGTTGTACCATCTGCAGAGAATATACAAAACACAGCGAAATGACCACTAGCTGAAGCACCGCTGGGCTGACCTTGTTGCCAGGGAGCAAGACCTGCTGGACCACCTGGGGATTGTGATTGGTGGCCCTGTTGGTGAGTGCAAATCAGAGTAATGTGCACGTTTAAAGGCTCTGTAGTGACAGTAGCTGATTTGTTCATATTCTGCTGGCAATGTTTTTGAACATGTAGAATGCTAGTGAAACATACAGGGCCATATTTCTACTTTGTTAGCACCGCAATTGCGACCTGTTTTGAAGCAAGAGTGGCGCAAACGTACAAAATACAAATGTATTTTGTAAGTTTGCGCCGCCTTTGTGTCACTCAGCAACACAAATGCGGTGCAAAATATGTATAGATATGGGCCAGTGATGCCTGTGAGGTATACAAAAAATTTCCTACACATTACCGTCATTTGTTGATGCAACAGCTAGACTAACTTTTTTAACACAACAGGAGCCTGAAAATTAGTGGTGGCTTCACGTCAATTGATGATGGCAATGTGGCACAAACATATGTTTCATGTGTGGTCAGTGAGTGTATCAGGAAACATATCTTGGAATTCCAGAAATTTTCAAGAAATATTGTGTCCCTCTATTTTTTTTGGATACATGTCTGAACTGGATTCTGACACATACGCAACAAGTTATAGCTTACTTCAGGTAACATCTTAGACTGATATTTTGAGTTTGTAGTGCCACATTTCAATTAGGGATGGCTGGCAAAAGGTATGCACACGCGTTCATATCTCTATGGTTGGTGCAAATCACCATAGCTGTGGCACATCAAATGAAGAAAATGATACAAATTGAGGGCTAACAACTGTCCCTGGCCCTATGTACATTGTACCTGTGTGTCTAAAATTGGTCTTAGTCACATGTCTGGGTGACTGGTATTGCAGTCCTCACGGAAAGTGGCTTTGCATGTCTCTCATGGATACACATGATGAGAGGAATACACTCCATGATGTTTATGTGATAAGTAAGGTTAGCTTAGGTTAGTTAGGGACAGTAGTGGGTAATGTGTAGTTAGAGTAGTTTAGGTTAGGTAAGGTGTTTTCCCTGGTTTTAGCTTCTGTTTTTACTGTTTAATAAATATCTAGGTAACCCTTTACAGTATGTGTCAAATGCTTGTAGATCAGGGCCTTGCTATGAGTGAACAGTGTCCCTTTTGTATTACCTTTTGTGTCTCATGCTGCAACCATATCCCAACTAAGCTGTTACATTGGCAGCTACACCAAAGTTACTTTGCTAAGAATCGGCCATCCATTGCACCCACCACTCACGGTTACTATGGATCCCAAAGTGTTGTTATTTTGTGATGTATGTTTTCAATGTCACATACTTTGCTAACAGATTTGGTATTGGGGACACTGTGTTAAGTCTGCTTGCAGCCTGATGTCCAAGCAAATCTTATAAGGTGAGTGGTAGTATGCTCTAATGTAGTATGGTATACATAACTCACACCTATCATTTGTTACAATGTTCAGCACGGTTACTTATTTGTATGGAAACTCACACACATCCCTTCATGCTGTTTGGTGTGTGTGTTAGGTAAAAATTGGGGGAAAATGTCACATACGTAAGTTTTGACTTTTTAGTAAAAATTGAAGGCAATATTTTCTGTCTTAAACATCCCTAGAGGAGGCGTTATTCTGTACAACACAGCATTTTGGTGTATAATTTATATTTTCCTCTGAAATAACCCTCAAGGAGGGCAGATGATGGTACAATCCAGGCCACTGTGCATAGTTATCAGCCAACATTCGTTCAGGTCAGGTGTATAGACAATCAATGATCATTGACCTGAGGTTAACATCACTGATGGCCATCACGGTTGATGTGTCACATTACACAGAGACAAAGTTGTTGTGTAAGTGCTATTTATTTAAAAGTGCTGTAGTGCTATATGTACATTGTCCATGATTGTGAGTCCATTAGTATGACATCTTCCATTGTGATCCTACACAATCACAGGGCAGGGTGTCAAGATAAACAGTGGGTTGAAGAACAGTGCTTGAGTACAGTTGTTGCAAGACTGGTCTGTTACAAAGCACAGGACATTGGTAATAGGTTGTCATGTGGCAGGGACTAGTGCTACCGGGTACTCTTACAGGTGAAGGTGATATTTTCCACGTCTTCATCTTCTGATGTGTGTGTAGTCTCCTCTGATCTTGGTGGTGGTGGGTGTGAAGGAGCAACACACACCTCAGTGTTTGAAGACATGGAGTAAGACATCCCGGTAGCTGCTAACTGTGGGGGTCTTAAGGGCAGTACTGCAGCAAGGAGGAGCTGCTGGTTCTTAAGAATAACAGCCACATCACGGAGGTAGGCAGCCAGGTCGGCCCTGAGGGGTTCAATATTGCATTTGTGCACACGTTGACAGGATTGTTGTTGTAGGTGTTGGGTCAACTCTATTGCAGCTGTGCTGATTTCCTTCAACCTTTTTTCAAGTTCCTGCAAGATTGTTGTTTGCCCTTGCATAGCTGCTGCCTGTTCTTCAGTTGACATCATGCACGAACGCACCCCCTCTAGGCTGGCTGCCATAGAATGCATCCCCACTCTCACCGCCTTGGCCAGCTCCCTCTGTACTCCAACTACAGTTTGCTCAAAGCTGGTGCCAGGGTCGTCAGAGTCCTCAGCTATGTTGGAGCTGGCAGGTCATACAATTGGGGTGGTGGGTGGGTCCTCTGTGATGGCTGCTAGTTATGTGCTCCTCCTTGTGACTGAAGGTGGGGTCTGGAGGGTTCCAAGGACATCTTGGAGGGTCTGCTGGCTGATGTTTGTCAGCTCGTCATCCATGTCATCAGGGTAGTCCTGGACAGGCATATCCGCAAGAGAGCCATCGTCCCCTGCAATGAGGTACAGTACAATTAGTGTGTCTCTGTTGTGGGCTTTGTAATGTTACATGCCTGCCTTCAGAATATTTTCACATTGTGATCTTGGTTCCTGTTCATTGTTCCAGTCTTTCATATTAGCATTCTCCCAGGCCCCACTTGCATGTCACATGTATTGTGGTCTGTTTGTGGACTTGTCAGCATCACATCCCCTCGGTCTTGGTTCAGGCCAAATTGTGAATTGCCACCTTCTTGTCCCACTCAACCCTCCATATACTTCCATTCTCTTGGTGAGGCCTTTCACTGGCTGTGGGTGCTCTGATGGCACCGAACAATCTGGACCTGCCCCAGTCTCTGATCTTTTCGCATCCACCTATCTGTAGTTGAGATCTAGCATATACTATGTATAGCTTTGTTATGGCACAATATGGATGTCAGCATTGGTAATGTGTTCTGCTGATGTTGGGGAATGTGTGGTACATTGGATTGCACTGATAGTCCTAGCAGTGTTCTATTTCCTCCTCTGACTGTGCAGGTGTATTTCTGTAACTAGTTACATGTGTCCTCCCCCTCAATGCTGTTGTCTGAGCAGTATGACATTTGGGATGTTGCATGGTGTCATTGGAGCTATTGTGACCCAGGCACAGGGTGGACCCTGACATATGCAGCATGGCTTTGGCATTAGTGCTGTGTACCTCCTAATGTTAATGTCAATGGCTGATGTTTGTAGCAACTTTGGAAAATCACATTTGACTGGATTGGAACATTTGTCTTGATTTCAGGGGATTGATAACGTTGTCATCCTGAACCCTCTAATTTGGGTGTATTTGATCCATGGGGACTTTAGTGCCATTAGCTACTTGGCCTGCACACACAGCAGAGGTGGTAGTGGCAGCTGTTGTCAATGTTACATTCCACTTGCAGATATGGCTAGAGGTTGTTAATTGGGCCCTAGTTACTGTAGGGAGAGTAGTGGCTGACGTGTGACGGGCTGCCAGTTTTACGTTGTACCCTGCCTTCCTGGCCTGGCTTTACCTTTGCAGCATACCCCCATGCAAAGGTTGTTGGTGTTGTGTAGGAGTGTGCCCCGGGTTTCCTCAGAACGGGCCATGCCTCCGTGCCGTGCCCCTTTACCCATTCCACTCCCTGAATTTCATGACATACATGCATTGTGTAGAAGGTATGTCCCCCACTGCTTATAGTTAACATTTGTGCAATTTAATTCCCCATGCAACTTACCTTGCATGTGTGTTGTCTCCTGTAGTCTGCGCTGTCCTGTCCTTGAATCCCAGTGATGATCTCCTCAGGGATGATGGCTGTGACATCTCCTCCATGTGGTCCAGGGCCTCCTGCGGTGCTGGACTCCCACCTCCAGTCTGCAGTGCTGCCTTCCTGTCCCTGGCCATCTTTTCCTTGGTCCTGCGCTTGCAGTCATGCCAGCGTTTCTTGCACTCAATGACTATTCTCCGTACTTCTGCCACACTGTTGATCTTGCCAACAATTTTTTGCCATATTGCCCCTCTCCTACTGATTGACAACTTTGAGGTGACAAACAGTTGGTGCTGGTGTTCCGTCACCTCTTTAACCAGAATTTCCTGCTCCTCTGCACTGAAGCGACACTTTCTTTTCTTCTTCTCCCTGTCCTGGGTCTTCTGTGGGTCCTCCTTGCTGGTTTCTGGTCTGTTGTCATCTTCCTGGGGTCTGTGCAAGCATCTGGGATCCATTTTGGCTCTCCTATGCACCTTTTGCAGTGTTTGCAGAGCTTTTTGATGCAATTGCGTCAAAAAACGGCGCGTATCCGGTTTGCGACGTCGTAAACCGGCTCACAGTCATTTTCACTGTGTTTTCCTTTGCGACGTGACACATTGGTTTGAGTAATAAAAAATGACTCACACCTGTGGTTTGCGCGGCGCATAGAAATGGCGTTAGCCGGCAGTGATATTTTTAAAGCAAAACTACGTCGGGCAGTTTTTGTGTCAAAAAGTATAAATATGGGCCTAAGGCTCTGAGTTAGAGTTTGTCAGAGGGGTTTACTCCATCACAAACGTGATGGACATCCCATTTGCTGTATTACAATCCCATAATAGCTTATGAGATCGTAATACGGCGGACGGGATATCCGTCATGTTTGTGACTGAGTAATCCATCTGCCAAACTCTAGAGGAGGCCCTAAGTCATAAGGTAAAAATATCTTGACCTGGCAAAAGTGACTGGTGAGAGAACTTCCCTTGGTGCTTTTCCGCTCACAACCCACTGCTTCACCTGATCGTCCTCCAACACCTATCTGATGTTGTGAGGCCCTCTTCAGATACGATCTGCTGTCTTGCACCCGCAAAGTAGTTCCTCTTCTAGAAAAAAAGATTAAGGGCCTGATTTAGAATTTACAGGAGTTCCCTTGTCCCGCCCTTGTCCCGCCATGATGGCGGTTCCAAGTACTCCATCTGGATGATGGAGTTCTGACAGCTGTATTTAGATGTGTGGCAGCTGAACCTCCGTCCACAACGAAAGAGTAGAGTCTGCTGCTTTAGTGCGTTAGTGGTCTTCTGATGCGGCAGTCTCCAATTCTGGCTTACAGTACTCTGTTGCTGTGAGGGTGGTGAGATTGCGACAAGCATATTTCGATTTCACAGTCATGCCGGCATTGTTCTGGCAGAGGATTCCTGACGGTGGGAATCCGTTTTGGGACCCGCTCAGCATTGTACCATGGCTGTGGCTATTGGATGGATGGACGACACACCTGATGTATATTGGCTAGTTGTGAACACCTCCATACCACACTGTAAAACACATTTTAGACATTTCCCTGCAGAACACCATTTTGCTGCTGAAATTTGCCACTTAGAAGTCAGGTTATTTTATGTTTTCCATTCCCTCTGTTCTTTTTTCATGTTTTCCATTTTGTTAGTTTTTCATTGACTTGTGGCCCACTATTTCATTTATTTCAGTTAGGAAGGAGAACTGCACGTTTTACAGAGAGAGAATTGTGAGTCATTGTGAATGAAATCATTAGAGTAGAGCCACACTTGTTTAGAGTCCAAGTATAGAATATAGCCATGTCTCAGAAAAGGTAAATGTGGGCCAATATAGTTGACAGAGTGAATGCTGCAGCAAGCAACCTGAGCACACAGAAGGAAATTAGGAAGAGGTAGAATGCCCTGCTGCGGAGAGTGTGTTCCCCAGCTTCCAAGCATCACCTCGAGGCCCAGAGAAGAGAAGGTTTTGCAGATCCTACATCCTGAAGGCTTGTAAGTAATCATTGGTGGAGTGGAGACTGGTAAGTTAAACTTACAGATGTCTCACTAAACATAAATGTAGATTTGCACTTAAGGCAGGAGCACATAGGCCCTCATTCCTACTCTGGCAGGCGGCGGTCGCGGCCCGCCAGGCGGGAACCGCCAATTGGCCGCTACGCGGTCAAAAGACCGCTGACGGCATTCAGACCTTCCCGCTGGGCCGACGGGCACGAACTATGTTAGCGCCCGCTGGCCCAGCGGGAAGGAGGGCTGCAACACAGGAGCTGGCTTTGAATGGAGCCGGCGGTGTTGCGGCCGTGCGACGGGTGCAGTTGCACCCGTCGCGCTTTTCACTGTCTGCTAGGCAGACAGTGAAAAGCTGGCTGGGGCCCTGTTAGGGGGCCCCAGGACACCCGTTCCCGCCAGCCTCTTCCTGGCGGTGACAACCGCCAGAAACAGGCTGGCGGGAAGGGGGTCAGAATCCCCATAGCAGCGCTGCTTGCAGCGCTGCCATGGCGGATTCGCCCAACCGGGGCTAAATCATCGGGAAACCGCCGGCCGCTGGATGCCGGCCGCGGTCAGAATGGGCAAGGAAGCACCGCCAGCCTGTTGGCGGTGCTTCCGTCATTCGTGGCCCTGGCGATCAAAGACTGCCAGGGTCAGAATGACCCCCATAATGTTTCCCACCTCCGTAAAAAATATAAGCACAGTTTGAAAAATCACAAATCTTTTGTCATCATCAAATTAGTAGCATTATGGTGCCAACACTCCTTTCGCTACTGGGCAATGTATGTGGTCATTATGTGTGTTGTTCTTCCATTACCATTTCTTGGATTTGATTGCATGTTGTAGTAGACATACGTTGTAGTAGTTAAGAGGTTCCGAACCCCATCCATTATACCATGAAGATATTGTGCTTGTAAGTCATTTTTCATCTATTAACATTCACGTATGTCAAAAAATGTTTAATGTGTGCATATCTTCACTGCATATATTTGACTAGGAGTGTTCAACTTACAATTTTCCAAGTGTTGGCAATGTCAAATAGAAAGGACTACAAGTACCATATTGATTTGTATTTCTATGTGGAAAATATGTTTGCAATGTAATGTTCTTTATTCTCTCTCTTTTCTTACATATAGGCACAGATGTAAAAATGTCAGGCATTTCTAAAAACACATTTTATGCAATGAATGAAAAGTGGATTATTACATATAATTTTGTATGTTGTCACTTTCTTGTAATTTCACTGAAGTGATGTAATTGGTTTCACTTCAAGCTATGTTCACTTAAAGAATTTATATCATGTCACATTGTACACAGAATATAAGTAGTAACGATAAGAACTTTATTTAGCAAAGTTCATATGATGACCAATGCTATTATTCCTACTAAGTAGTATAATAGTCTGATGTTTATCCTGCTAGGCCTTGGAATGGTATACTTCTCATTTATCCTTTATCCTCCATACTGAGTTGGGCTGAATATGTGGTACCATTTATGTACACTTCCTAAGAAATCTTTTTTTTTCAGGACATCTCTTCACATGCCTATATTTTTAAGTTTGCGTGTGTATACTGTATAATGTATAATGTATGGGTAATAACCAACAAACAACTGAAAGGTCTAAACATACTATTAAATAACAATTTATTAATAACAGATTGCTTCATTTGTAGCTCAAAACACATTTGATGCATAATCCAGTCTTTTACAATTTATTTTCTTGTAATCCATATTAGGTCCTACACATAATGTATGTGGACAACCATCTGCCACTAAGGATACCCCCACTCCAGACAAGGGACAAGCCTTCAATGGGGGCTCCACTTCTGCAGGTTCGAATGATGTGGAGCAGCTTGGACCATCTGGTCTGTCTGAGCAGAGAGCTCCAGTGAGTCTAATTCAGCCCACACCTTCCCCTTCCACCCAAGCTGTTACAACATCTTAGCCAATAGACACTGTTGCTTCCTGTGTGGCACAGGGTAGTAGAGGTAGGGTACGGGGAGAGAATATGTGGGCCAACAAAGTGAGGCTATTGGGTTCACTGTCACCCAGACCAACATTGAGTAAGTCTTGGGATCCCTATATCAGTCCCAAGACATGATGAGCCAGACCTTACAGAGCTCTGGGACATTAAGCAGTTGCAAAGGGAGCACAATGTAGAGATGCAGACTCTAAACTCGAATTTGAGCTCCCTGACAGGGGTGCAGTTCGACCTTTCCAGCATTAGTGCCAAAATCTACCCCTTTCGTTATCCCTACAACATCTGGGCCCATTTAATCTGCCTCAGCCACAGAGAGAGAGGTCCTGCCACAAGCAGAAACACCTGCTACTACCTCAAGTCCCTGCAACAGTGGACTCCCCAACCTCCTTCGGGAGGGGACAGTTATCCGGAATACAAGGAGAAGATCGCAAGACCTCCACCACCACCAGCAAGAGAAAAATAACCTAATCTCCTTCAGTGTGTGACTACCATTCACTCTGTGGACTAGATTCTGGACACATTTACCCTTTAGATGCCAGTTTGTACATTGGACTTCAAATAATTTTACCTCTAAAATATTAGTTTCATCCACTATGATTGACTTTTGTTTGGGGTTTTCTTTTTGCTATTTTGTTCCCATCATGTATCACTTTATTTGTGTTTGTAAAATAAATTCTAAAAACACAAAATCAAGGACTGGTGTTGTATTTCTTGTGGTTCCCAATTTTTAATTTCTTCCTTTTATAATAAATTTTTAAATTCATCAAAACATTTTTTAGCTCAAAATTTTTTATATTGAGGTAATTATCTTCCCATGTTCAAAAACGTAACAAATAACAAACACCTCAAATCTTATTTTATTATTGTCATACATTAGTAAGTGAGAATAGTTTCTCAAATGAAGAAGGAGAATTAAACCACATGCATAAAGGACAATAGTCTGTGTCATTATTTTTTTATAGTTCCAGAAATTTGCACTATGGAAGAATGGGATATAATCATATAAAACACATCGAATAGGCAAACTTCTATTGATTCAGGTCATCGGCTGGAGCCAGACCTCCTACCTCACAATAGGAATCCATCAACAACACCAATAGTCAAAATCATGCCAGTACACAATTTTGTGACGACTGGATCATTCCAATACACTGTGGCAGTAACTGGTGGCATGTCACCTTGAACTTTAAGTGGTGTGGTAAAAAGGCCTTTCTACAATGATGGGACATATCGACAGCTTCATACACTTAAGACAAAATTAGGATTTTGCAAATGTGAAGGGAGATGAGTATGCTATGGGTCAACTTACACGTGTGGTCAGAGCTAGTTAAGCAGCACATAGTGCCTTGGTGGCAATAGTCAAAAGAGAACAAGTCTGATGCAATCTCATAAACTTCCATTTAATCACTGTGCAAGTTGTACAAGATACTTATAGCCAAAATGTGTTTGGTTTTTACAGGAACAACCATGTTCACTTTGCACTTTGCAATAGCAGCATATAAATGCAAATGTCACAACTTTTAAATGTCCAAATGAAGAAGACATGGTGAAGTATCCTAAAATAGAATAGCAAGAACAATTAATTAATTTATATGACAAAATGGACACATCATAATGACAAATAATGAGGATACGTTTACCAGGAGCAATCAAAGATAATCAATGTAAATGAGCACAGTAGTCAATGTGTCAGAAATGTTATCAACAATTTTTTTTTCTCCATGGAATTTTCTAAACTACCCATTCCTGAAAAACATGTCCTGCACAGACAGATAAGCTCTTTATCTTGCAAGTTCTTTGGACATTGGATATAACGTTAGGTAATGATATACTTACACTCATGTGAAGTAGTAAACGACATCTTGATGTACATCAATTCCTTCCTTTTTACCTTTTCCATCTTCATTTTGACAGTCTCATCCAATGACTCATCATGGTCTCCATCCTCTGCAATGTATGGGTTGTTCTGTAGTAGGGCTATGATGTGCAACATGCAACAGGCCATAGTGACTTTGCCTACCTTATCGGGTGAGCAGAGAGGGCTCCACCGGTTTTAACCGGACAGTGAAATCTGACCTTTAGGAGCCCAAAAGCCTTCTCCCCTGGCCTCCGTGTTCTTCCATGGGCCCCAATGAAGCAGAATTCCCCTGGTGTTGTTGGATTCCTGAGCGGTGTTAAGAATCATGGTTGGTTGGGATAAGCTAAGTAGCCTACATGCAAAGGAGAAATATATTGAGTAAAAATATCTCATCCCATGTACATTTCTAAACTGGAAATTAAGCAAACAATCATGTTGTCACATTGTACTTATCAAAAAGCCAGGCCCTATTGGGTTCAAGTTGTGACATTTGCAGGGATATGCAGCTGTTCTGTAGTAAAAAGGAATCATGTGTTGACCTTGGGAAATGGGCACACACCCTTGATATGTACAAATCCGGTAAGCAGACAACTTGCACATTGATTGAATGGAAGTTCTTCCAATTGCAGTAGACCTGTACCCTGCCATGTGATGGCACTAAGGCAATATGTGTGCCATCAATTGCTCCATCCACATGTGGTCTGCCACTGAAAGCATAACAAATCTCCCCTCCAATTTGAAAAATCCTCATGTCATAGAAACTAGATAAAGCTGTTAATATGTCTCATCATTGAAGATACTGCCACAGTGTATTGGAAGGATCCTGTGGCCACGAAATGGAGTACTGCCATGATTTTCACTATTGCTGTTATTGATGTGGTATTCCTATTGTGAGGCAGACAATCTGGCTCCAGTTTGTGATGTAAACCCAGAATAGTTTGCCTATTCAGTCTGAATTGTTTTATAATGTCCCCTTCTTCCATGGTGTCAAGGTCTAAACACTGAAGCTTCCATCTTCTACCTCTCCCTGGGTTCATATGTCTGCATTTAAGACAAAAAAATAACTATCACTTTAAGTGGACAAACAATACTTTGAGAATCAACACACATTTCATGCCTTTGCAAATTCACAACTGTTTTAGTGACATAATTTTTTACATGTCTGATATTTTCTAAAAATAATGTGTAAATAATACATTTTAGAAGTACTGTTTACCCTTTTTTTTATTCCATCAACAGAAGTATAAATAAACTGTGTAACTATTGAATTTAAATACACCAACTTATTATATTATACTGTGTCACATGTATCAAGAAACAGTACTATACGCATTGGTAAACAAACTAGTTTCCATTTTGAGTGGTGGTGATGCACTCAACATTAAAAATATGCTGGTTCACATCCTAAAATGGCAGCCGCCTGACCTTGCCATCAGGACATTTGCAATCCGATGGCCGTCTGCAGAAGTTGATCACGTAGTATGTGTTTAACACTCCACAATGGACACAGTTACAGGCTAACGTGTGTGATGACAACACATGAAAGTCAATGGCTGTGTCCATCTCCGTTGACTATCGCGTACATTGTGTACATGTACACGGCATTACAAAAAAAACCTTGCTTGCTTCCTAACACTGCAGCTCAAAACACATCTTCTACTTTTGGTGGTGTTATCATCCTGTGGAAACCACGATGCTGAGCAAAGCAGGTGAGAGGGCCTCTGACTTCTCAGCTGAGGAGTTAGAATTGCTGACAATGGCAGTCCTGTCCCTGTACATCTAGCTGTATGAAAACCCAGAGGAACAGGCACATGTTTGAATGGAAAATATATTTCTAAGTAACTTGGTTTTTAAACAAAGTTTAATTTGTCCCTTTTAGTGCCTGAGTGAAGTGATATGATTGAAGTGTAGTAAACTCAACAATTTGTCTGGGAACAAAATAATGTTAAAAAATGTTTTTAAATGTCTGTAAATTGAAAGGTAAAGTAATCCAAATGAATAAGGTGACTTTTTATTTCAATTTACTCACAAATCAAAAAAAAATATTTTACAAACTGCATGCCCCTTACTTCAGGTAATAAATACAGCCATATGTCAAAATGAGAGAAATGTCAAGTGTAAGAAAACATTTTAAGGTATGGTCTTGTTTCAATACATTTTTATCACTTAAACATTCCCCATTTTCTGACAAATGAGTATCTGTAAGGATTTTACATGTAGTGGTACCACATATGCGGAAAGGCATATCCTGTGCTGCAAGTACATATGACACAGGCTCTCAATCACCCATACAGTATGTCCAATTCCTACACACACTTGTTCATATATCACCAAAAATCGTGCTCTCACTGACATACATGGCAGCCATTCCAAACTTCCCTTAGTGATTGTATATGGTTCAAATCATGGGATCTGGCTTTAAAAACACTTGAGATTAAGCCAATGAAGTGGTGTGTGGAGTGTGTGCTAACAATGTACAAATTGTTTAGCCTTCAGTAGCGTATTGATCAGAAGTAGCTTTCACTAAAGGAAATGTTTCAGACCCCCGGCCTAGTTGATGTTTGTGGCCTGGATTTATAAAATGAGGACATTAAAGGTGATGAGGGTAGTCAACAGGTCACCACAAATGAGTATTTCCTAGAAAAATAACTTTTGGTAAATTATCTGTACTAACCTTTTAGAAATGTTTGTGAGTGAGTTTACAAAATGTATGTCACAGAAATACAGACAAACAAAACCTCACAAAATAAAATATACTTTTCTTTCTTTCTTTTTATCCATGCAGGTCAACACCCTTCAGAAGAAGGGGATATGGAAGGTTATTGTCAAGGAGGTGCTGACCCTTGAGGTCTACAACTGGCACATCATAAATTGCCAGAAAAGGTGTGAGGACCAATGATGCTGGACCCAAAAGTCATCTGAAGTCCAGCTCGGCCAGTCCATACAACATGACCCCTCTCCAGTGGCCTGCATACCTGTGATGACCTATCAAAGACCTTGATGGGCAGTTGACAGCGCAACAGTAGCATCAACGGGGTGAGTTAGTTGTTTGAGTTTTGATTGTAAGTTAACTATTGTTTGTTACAGCAATGATTTATGCATCAACATGAAGGTTAACACACATCCAATAATGCAAGATGATTCCTGGAAGGTATAGGTTTTGCACAAGGTGTATGACGATATGTGTTGTGTGTTGATTTGTGTTGAAGGTTGGCACTAGGGGCCATATGTTTGAAAGCTTTTTCCCATAGACACAGAATGGGTAAAATCCTTTCGTACATCTGGCCCTAGATTCCTTATCATTACCAATGGACTTATTTGAGCAGACACAAGCCTGTCTAAGAAAAAAGAGGCACCTATATTTTGTCTATGTTGTGAGGGACTTTTGTATGAAACAGCCCATAACTAAGGATTCTGTCAGGTGTGATGCTCCATCACAATTGTGAGGAGATAATGTTGGCCCAATTACAGGTGGCGTGGCAAACAATGTACTAATGATAGAGTAGATGTTTCTGACTTTATATTGGTGAGCTGGTATAGTGACCAAACAATATTGAACATCTGGTCCAAAATGACTAGGAACATGAGTACAATGGCAACATTTCTTGGCAAAAATATTTGATAAATATGCTTCCACTGCAAGATTCAAGTCAGTTAATGTTGACAGCAGAGTAGCATGAAGGATATGTGTCACATTTGTGACAGATTTGCTGAATATGTTCATTCATATAAGTAATAACTTCTTTAAAACTTTGATGACTTGATTTAGACTTTCGTTGACAGGTCACTCTGTCACAACCTTATCAAATGCCCCATCTGCCTTATTCCAAGTGTAATATATCATTGTAACACTTGTAAAAATGTGGAAGGCATATTTAATTATTGTGAAAGGTATGACTTTCGTGTAGCTCTACATGGGGTACTTTCCCACCCACGGATGACACAGGTGAATTGGATTCAATGCATCAACAATGAATGTGAAAGACAGGTTATTGTAGCCCCTCCAAAATAGTACTTAATGTGGAATTGAAAAAGAGGTATTGTTTTTAGGTTACTAAAAATCTCATAAAAGGATCAGAGACAATTGCCTGGCAATAGCCTGACAGATCTTTATCTTGTTGTAGGATTTCACCTAGAGAAAGTAAGAGAAGAAAACAAAAATACATTAATAATTGTATGTTAGTCAACAAACTTAATTATGTATTTATACTATTATTTTACATTGGTGGAGATTCACATTTTGTTTGTTATATTACTATGTGACTGCTGTGATGGAAATATCTTCCACGTTATTCCAAGTGTGTCAAATACAATATTAGTATTTTTTTGGTGAATGGAATATATTTTACCTTGTGAGGCAATAAAATGTCAAACAACTTACAAATGATGACAAATCTTTTTTCTCATTGGTTAGAAAACAGTACATTACTTTTTCTTTGGCCATCACTCAATCTTGTGTGATGACATTAGGGTCTATATTCAGGGACATTTGCTGCTTTTATTAAACCAAGTTACTCCAAACAACATTGTGATAAAAGGGGCCTCCATGATAAATACAAGTGCAGTTTATAGTATTGAATTTCTAATTACGAGTGTCGTCTAAATGTTCCATTTTGTTGGAGTAGTCATTATACCTAAAAGTAAATTAGAACTGTTGTGCTGTATGTGGAGGTTACGTTCCTTCAAAATGTCAGGAAGTACCCAGTCCACATAAGAAGACAAAAGAAGACATTTATAGTCAAGAAGAGGGTGAAATTCACTTTCAGCTTTCAGCACTGACTTAACAGTTGGAAAGTTAAATTCTACATCCAGGGCCTCCCTTGGCTCTGACAGTGTATCTACATAAACTTATAAGACATTGAAACAAGCTGTACCTTGAAACATAGCACGCTTAATGACACCATGAATGTTATTCGTTGTGACCACACAACTTTCCCATGCCAAAGGGTGGTCCTGCATGCACTCACCAATGTCATACTTTTGTTTTTGAAAAACATGACATACCTTGGTGGTAAAGTCTTTTGTCTCAAAAGTTAAATGTAGAACTGTCTTAGCAATCAATATTGTTATTGTAGTAAATAAAAAGTATTGATTTATTGCGGTAAAAATATAATTCAACCACTAATTAATCTTCAAGTCACATACATTTGTTAAAGACATTTTTTAATTTGGTATTGGATTGTAACATTAAAAGCTAGGTGGTTGTCTGGGAAGCTCAATTTTTCAAACTTCTAAGGAAAATATATGGTTCATTAAGTCAGTTTATTTATAGTTTAGGTAAAATTCAAATGTTCTTTTCCATTACATTGTGTTAACCATAGATTGGCACATCATAGGGTTAAGAAAACAATGTTAAGAGGGGTGTGAGTATTAAAATATTAGTTTGAGATTGTGAAGAACCTCAAATCTTACTAATACCACACAGTATATTAATTTGACTGCATTTCAGATTCTGCAATTAACCAACTCTCAGATGGCACACATTTCTGGCTGTAGTTGGTTAGGGTCCCTTCACAAGGACATACAACTCTTCAGGAGTGCAAGTAACATCCCTATCACCTGCTCATTCAGTCATAGTGGGTCCTAACAGAAGGAAATGAGCAGCAACAGTTGAAAAAGTCTGCTACTCTTAATGGTTAGGAGGCAAGTGGCAAATTGGCCTTAAAAACATGTGCACCAAAATGACAGATATTCCATCAGTGGAGGCTTACATGATGGATGCTATATTCTATCAATTACATATCATTATAACCAATGAGGAGCCATGGATGCCAGAAAAGGTAGGTACAGACTGGCCTTTTTAGTCTATAATTCATGATGGATCTGTCAAGCATTGATCAAGTTTGTTCTTCCATCATAAACAAACTTTGTCAGCATAGGGTGTACATGAAAAACAGCAAACTAGCAGTGCATTTTGACTGAAGCATTCATCATCCCTGCTATTGCTTCTGTGAATATTATCTAGATATATACAAAACAAACTAAACTAGAGAAATACACCATCCGCCGTGTAATCTATGTCAACCTTGATGGAGTTTTCAACAAACAGTATGAAGTTTAAAAAAAACGAAATATGTTGACCTTACATACATTAGCGACAATTAATCTAAACATTGAAATGTGATTTATTTATTCGTGATTTTTTTAAAGTGTTTGGTTATTTTATAAAAACGTAGTATTCATTATTTATGCTTATATATGTGGACTAGAAAACTCAATTTCTAATGTCTGTGAAAAGCTATCTTCATTCTCTAATTTGTGCCATGTTAAAACTAGGGACCTCCAGAATGGATCCCACTGGCCCCAGTGCAGGTCTCTGACACATTTTACAGAAAGAGGCCTACTACCACACATATGCTACATGCTCATTTTACATCCACATGCTTGACATGCACACAGGATACTAGAGAAGGGTTCTGGGTGTCAAGAAATTGCAGATCTTTACAAGAGAGGAGCCAGTAGGTTTGCTTCTCCTTAACATGGAGAAAAACGTCTGTTCACAGCATAGATTTTAAAAACATAGGGGGTCATTACAACCCTGGCGGACGGTGTTAAAGTGGCGGTAAGACCGCCAACAGGCCGGCGGTAAAAATTTTGCAATTACGACCGTGGTGGAACCCGCCAACAAAGACAGCCACTTTAACACTCCGACCGCCACAGCGGTACAGACCAACAGCTTGGCGGTCACCGCCAACAGACAGGCGGGAGACAATGTACCGCCCACACTATTATGACAGGCCAATCCGCCACCTTTTCCGGGGGGGATACAATGTGGATAAAAACACAGCAGAAACAGGCATTTCGAATGAAAAACGCTCACCTCTACACACTCCACGAGGAAGGAGGACAGCATGGAGCAGGAACTTCATATTCTTCCAACGCTAGTCTTCCTGCTCTTCTACGAGGATCACCAACGCCGGCGGCGAAGAGAACGGTGAGTACTGCACCTACGACATAGGGGAGGGGGGATGCAAAAAACAGGGACACACACACTCAACACCCCAACCCCCACCTCGACCCTCACCCACTACAACACACACACCAATGCTTATCTATACATTACAGTAACGCCCCCGACCCCCCCGGAAGAATGCAAAGACAAAAGGAAATTAGTGTAACTATTGTAATATATCAAAAATCAGTAAGCAAAAATATACATATATATATATATCCACTCTAAACAAATTATACACCACGATTATTAGTGCAGGTTTTGCATCTTTCATAGTCCGTGGACCACTGGGCCCAAAATACATGGGCAAGGCCCACACAAGATACCCGAACATGACGGAGAGAACACTGCTGGGGCATCAGATAGAAATACAACAGGCACCTCAGGGGGAAGGGAAGTGGGGGCCGGATGAGTGAACGGCGCCAGATCCATGAGGGGGCTCCATGCCCATTGATGTATCCTGGGGAGTGCAAAGCCACAGTCTCTCAAGTCTCTACAGTGGTTGGTTTTCCCACTGTTCAGCCCTGGGGAGTGCAAAGCTACAGTCTCTCAAGTCTCTACAGTGGTTGGTTTGCCCACTGTACCATCCTGGGGAGTGCAAAGCCACAGTCTCTCAAGTCTCTACAGTGGTTGGTTTGCCCACTGTACCATCCTGCGGAGTGCAAAGCCACAGTCTCTCAAGTCTCTACAGTGGGTGGTTTGCCCACTGTACCATCCTGGGGAGTGCAAAGCCACAGTCTCTCAAGTCTCTACAGTGGGTGGTTTGCCCACTGTTCAATACTGGGGAGTGCAAAGCCACAGTCTCTCAATTCTCTACAGGGGTTGGTTTCCCCACTGTACCATCCTGGGGAGTGCAAAGCCACAGTCTCTCAAATCGATGCATGTCTCCACTGGTTCTGGAGGGGG
The DNA here is from genome assembly GCF_031143425.1 of Pleurodeles waltl. Taxonomy (NCBI): domain Eukaryota; kingdom Metazoa; phylum Chordata; class Amphibia; order Caudata; family Salamandridae; genus Pleurodeles; species Pleurodeles waltl. The sequence goes on from NC_090448.1 coordinate 1,133,329,268, forward strand.
ACTGGTGCCCAGAGTGCAGCACTCACTCCGTGACGGTCCCAGTTGCGTCACTGCCCCTGCCGCAAATGGGCTAGCGGTGATTTCCATGGCGGTCTTTGCCCTGTTCAGCGGTGTTTGCCCTGTTCAGCGGCCCTTGGCCTGTTCAGCGGTGCTTGAGTTGCCAGTTTCTGACCTGTTCAGCGGTGCTTGCCCTGTTCAGCGGTGCTGGCCATGGCGGTCTTTGCCCTGTTCAGCGGTCCTTGGCCTGTTCAGCAGTGCTTGCCCTGTTCAGCGGTGCTTGCCATGGCGGTCTTTGCCCTGTTCAGTGGTGCTTGCCCTGTTCAGCGGTCCTTGGCCTGTTCAGCAGTGCCTGCCCTGTTCAGCGGTGCTTGCCATGGCGGTCCGTCATTGCCCAGCTGGGCTGTGGCTGGCGGTCCTTCATGAGTCAGCTGGGCTGTGGCTTGCGGGGCCCTCCTGGGCAGTGACGATGGGGCTGGCGGTGGCCTCTTCCTGGGCAGTGACAATGGTGCTGGCCTCTTCCTGGGCAGTGACGATGGGGCTGGCGGTGGCCTCTTCCTGGGCAGTGACGAAGGGGCTGGTGGTGGCCTCTTCCTGGGCAGTGACGATGGGGGTGGCCTCCTGGCCAGCAGGGATGATGGCGGTCTTCTCCGCCGTGCTGCTCCTCCCAGACTTTGCAGGTTTCTTCTGCCCCTTCCCCACCTTGGGAGGAGTCACAGCTGAGTCCACACTCCCCCGGGACCCCTGTGAGCGGCTTGGCTGGCAGCAGTCTTCCCCCACTCCCCTCAGGCACTGTCCAACTTCTGGTGCTTCCCTGGGGGGGACTGGCTGTGCTGTGGATCCGTGCCACACTGGCTTCCCTGGTGGCCAGTGCACTCCACATACCTGGAACAACAGGCACCACTGGTCCCGGAGATTTTTTGGCTGAGGTGCTAGTACAGGACCTATGAGTTGGAGGGGGGGTTGGTGGGAAATAGGTTAAGGGGGGGACAGGAAAAGTTTTTTGGACGCACTGGGACGGGTAGCTGGAGGGGGTTTGGGAGTGGAGGAAGAGGTTGTGGTTGTAGGAGGTGTAAATTTTGTGGATTTGGATGCAGGTGCATGCGCTGGAGGCTGTCGTGAGGTGGATCGCTGTTGGGTGAGTGTGTGCCTGCGTTTGTGTATCTTCGGAGGGGGCCTCACAGACACACTGGGAGAGGACACAGGGGACATGCAAATGGTAGTGGGGGTGGTGAGTGCACGTGAGCGGGGTGTGGTGGTGGGTGTGCTGGTGCGGGACGTAGTGGCTGTAGTGGTAGTGCATGCAGGTGTGTGTGTAGACAAGACAGGGAGGGAGGAGGGAGACGAGGAGGAGGGGGCACAGTGGAGGCAGTGGATGTTGGTGTGTCTGTATGTGTGTGATGCTTGCATGAGTGCCTGTGGGATGTGTGGTGCTTATGTTTGCCTGAGCTTCCCTTGTGTGGTGAGGTGTGTGCAGGCTGGTCTGATGGTGTGCTTGGGATAGGCAGAAGTACAGGGGATTGGGTCTGGGTGGAAGAAGTTGGAGGGTGGAGGCTAGACACAGGGACAATGGCTGCCATCAGTGCTGAGGCCAGAGTTTGAAGGGTTCGATGAAGGGCAGCCTGACCAGAATGAATGCCCCCCAGGAATGCATTTGTGTGTTGCAACTTCCTTTCTACACCCTGGATGGCATTCAAAATGGTAGACTGCCCAACAGTGAGGGATCTGAGGAGGTCAATGGCCTCCTCAATGAGTGTAGCAGAGGTGGCAGGGGCTGAGGTGCCTGGGGCGTAGGTGATGCCCATCCTCCTGGGTGAACGGGCACGGGGCACACGCTGAGGGACTGATGGGAGGGCGGTTCTGGTAGGGGGTGTGGCGGCTGTACCTGTTGAAGTGGGGGGCACAGATGTTGCCACCACCACAAGGGAGCTCCCATCGGAGGACGAGTCAGTGTCGCTGGTTGCAGATCCTGTGACCGCTGTGGTGCTCCCCTCGCCCTTCGTCCCACTGGTGTATTCTGAGTCCGTAGTGTGGGCCTCCATGCCCATGTGGGATGCAGCTCCCTCGTACTCCGGTGCCACTGTACCTCTGCCTGATGATGCTAATGCACACAAGAACAGGGAGACTGCAAAAAAAGGGGGGGGAACAGAAGAAAGACAGGTTGAGTGCATGGCTTACCGCTACCGTTGGCGGACAATACAGACACAGCAGCCCCCTGCACTATGTCGCGCTGTTGGGCTCTACAGTGCAATTCCTGTGAAATGGCCTACAAGGCTATGGATGACATCTGCACACAGATGACCCTGGGGCATGAATAGCTGTACTTGGCACTCTTCAGAGGTGGGGTGGGGACACACAGGGCCATGCCTTATGAATGGGCCTAGCCTACGGAACTCGCCCTGGCCTAGGGGAACCCACAGCCCTCCTCCCCCGCCCAGACACCTTCACTGCGCGCAAAGTCAGCTGAATGATAGTGTACTCACCCCCTTGTGTCTGCTGTGTTGCCCTCAAGCGCCCATCCAACTAAGGGTAGGCCACCGCCAAGATCCGGAACATCAGGGGGGTCATGGTTCGACGGGCACCCCTCCCACGTTGGGAGGCCATCCCCAGCTGAGCCTCTGCCGTCTTCTTGCTCCAGCCGCGAATGTCCTCCCATCTCTTCCGGCAGTGGGTGCTCTGTCTGTGGTGGACCCCCAGGGTCCGGACGTCCTTGGCGATGGCACGCCAAATATCCTTCTTCTGGTGGGTGCTGACCTACATGAAATGTACAGGGGAAGAAGAGAAGTCATTAACAACTGCACCGTCAAAGTGAGTGGCACCCATCCCTACCCTTGCCATGTAGCACATGCATTCACCGTCTTTCAAGCACTCAGAACTCTGCCCCCTTCCTTCTTACAACCAGCCCTCTCCACACAGGCATAGCCCATACATCATGCTCCCTGTGTACTTACCTGTTGGTCTGGAGGACCGTAGAGTAGCGTGTACTGGGGGAGGACCCCGTCGACTAGCTTCTCCAACTCCTCTGCAGTGAAGGCAGGGGCCCTTTCCCCAGCCATTGTCTCTTCCGGACCGAAGTCACAGCAGCACTTGCAGTGTAGGTCCTTTCCTGTCGAAGATCAGGTATTGAGTGATTAAACAGTTAGAAAATTCAGTCACGTCCGCGGTGGTGCGTACCATCACCGCCGGCGTACATCGTCATTGGCTCCTGGGACCCATAGGGTCCAATGTTAACCAATGCAGCATTGCGCCGCGGTCTTCGCCCGCCTACCGGTGTACAACGCCAGCGCTGTTACCTCACATCCCATTGTCCCGCTTTAGAGGTCAGGCCGCCGCCATTTCAGGGGCCCACATGGCATACTTACCAACTGCGTCACACATACCTAGTCCTAGTCTCAACACACATACAGGCCACATTTTGTGTATGATTGGTGTTCTGTGCATACTGTGGGTACATACCTCTGATTTGTTTGACTCTGTGCTCCCTGTTGTCCTTCATATGCACCGTCCACTGGGACATGTGAGGAGATGGCAGAATCCTCCGGTGTACCGACCGCTGGTGGACCTGTCGACAATGGAGGAAAGACATTTGATCATCACCTACAGGTTTGACCGTGCCACAATCCAGGAACTGTGTAGCCAGTTGGAGGCAGACCTGATGTCAGCAATCCGCCATCCCACAGGAATCCCCCCTCAAGTGCAGGTGCTATCAGTGCTCCATTTCCTTGCAAGTGGGTCTTTTCAAACAACAGTGGCCATAGCATCAGGGATGTCCCAGCCGATGTTTTCCAACGTGTTGTCCAGAGTGTTGTCTGCCCTTCTGAAACACATGCGGAGCTACATCGTTTTCCCTCAGGTGGAGGATTTGCCCACAGTGAAAGGTGATTTTATGCCCTTGGACATATCCCCAACATCATAGGTGCCATTGATGGGACCCATGTGGCGTTGGTCCCCCCCCACAGGAGTGAACAGGTGTACAGAAACCGGAAGAGTTATCATTCTATGAATGTACAGATGGTATGTTTGGCAGACCAGTACATCTCCCATGTGAATGCCATGTTCCCTGGCTCAGTGCATGATGCCTACATCCTGCGGAATAGCAGCATCCCTTATGTAATGGGTCTACTACAGAGGCACCGGGTGTGGCTATTAGGGGACTCTGGTTACCCCAACCTGTCATGGCTACTGGCCCGAAAGAGGAATCCCAGGACCAGGGGAGAGGAACGCTACAATGAGGCCCATGGGCGGACTAGGAGGGTGATCGAACGCACCTTCGGCCTCCTGAAGGCCAGGTTCCGGTGTCTCCATATGACAGGTCGATCCCTATTCTACTCACTGAAGAAGGTGTGTCAGATCATCGTGGCCTGCTGTATGCTTCATAATTTGGCTTTGCAACGACAGGTGCTTTTTCTGCAGGAGGATGGTCCAGATGGTGGTGTTGTGGCAGCGGTGGAGCCTGTGGACAGTGATGAGGAGGAAGCAGAGGAAGAAGACATTGACAACAGGGACTCAGTCATCCGCAATATTTCCAGTGAAAGACAGGTGAGAATACATTCCTGCCTACTACAAGTACTTTTACACTTCTACCTCTATCCTGTCTGTCGATTTCACCCAGTTTATGGTCACTGAGTTGTCACTTTCCCTTACGGTTTCACAGGTGTGGGTCCCAACGTGTGTCATCTGCTAAGATTCCTCATGGACTAGAGCTGTGTGCCATAGGTATGTTGACATTACTAATTCCTGGAAATGTTGTCAATGTAATTACAAATAAACTATTTCAAAATCACAGACAGGCTCCAGATCTTGGTGCTTTAGGTGTGTTTATTTAAATGCTAAATATTGGAGGTGGAAGTTAAATGGTGAGGGGTGATGGCGGAGGAGTGTCCATGGCACAATCCAGTCTATTTGTCTCATAGGTGCATTGCCCATATGGGCATAGGAAGTGGAGCTGGGGCAGTTCCAATATGGACAGGGTGACAAAGTGGGACAGTGGGTTGACAATCAGGGTGGTCTCATTTCTTGGCGGGGGTCTTGGCAACGTGCTCTGTCTTGTTCCTGGATCTCAGGGACCGCTAGTGGGGTGGTTCTCCATCTGCAGGGGGTGGGTTGCTGGTGTGGTGGTCCTGTGGCAGTGCCTCCTGTCCACTAGCGCCGGCGGAGGTGGTGGGCAGTTCATCGTCCATGCTAGTGTCAGGGGCCCCTTGTAGTGCCACAGTGTCCCTCCTGGTGTTTCGTATTTCCTTCAGCACCCCTACGATGGTGCCTAGGGCGGAGCTGATGGTTCTGAGTTCCTCCCTGAAGCCCAGATACTGTTCCTCCTGCATGCGCTGGGTCTCCTGAAACTTGGCCTGGACCGTTGCCATCGTTTCCTGGGAGTGGTGGTATGCTCCCATAATGGAGGATAGGGCCTCGTGGAGAGTGGGTTCCCTTGGCCTGTTCGCCCCCTGTCGCACAGCAGCCCTCCCAGTTCCCCTGTGTTCCTGGGCCTCCGTCCCCTGGACCGTGTGCCCACTGCCACTGCCCCCAGGTCCCTTTTTTTGTTGAGGTGGTGGGTTATCCTGGGTTCCCTGTAGTGGTGGACACACAGCTGATTGACGTGTCCTGGGTATGGAGGTATGGGCCCGCTGGGTGGGTGCTGTGCTGGTGTTACCAGAGGGTGGAAGGTCTGTGCTGGCCTGTGCCTGTGCGAGGGGAACCGACTGTCCCGAGGCCCACGATGATCTGGGCTGGTCACCTGGATCCAGTTGGACAGAGCTGCTGTCATCACTGTGGGCCTCTTCTGTGGGTGGGGTGGAGATGTCTGAACCCTCCTTTCTGGTGAGGTTGGGTAGTGGTCCTGCAGGGGTGTAAAAGCTTAATTATTGCATCTGTGTGTGTCATGGTGGGCAATGGGTGGGTGACTGGTGTACCCCAGTGCTTGCATTCCTATGTGGGGACTTGTGTGATGATGGGTTAGGGGGTTGTATGGGTATGTGCAGTGGGCATGCATTAGTGATGGGTGTCCATGCGTTGGGGTTGCATGCAGAGCTTGGTTTTGGGATGGGTGGTTTGTGATAGTGGGGTATATGTGAGTAGGTGGAGTGCTGAGGGTGAGGGTACGGGTAGGAGTGTGTGATGGCATGCAGGAAGGGTGGGGGATGTAATAGTAAAGCTTTGACTTACCAGAGTCCATTCCTCCAGCTACTCCTGCGAGGCCCTCAGGATGCAGAATCACCAAGATCTGCTCCTCCCATGTTGTTAGTTGTGGGGGAGGAGGTGGGGGTCCGCCGCCAGTCCGCTGAACCGCCAAGTGGTGTCTTGAGACCACGGAACACACCTTCCCCGTAGGTCGTTCCACCTCTTCCTGATGCCGTCCCGATTTCTTGGGTGTTGTCCCATTGCGTTGACCCTGTCGACTATTCTTCTCCATAGCTCCATCTTCCTTGCAATTGAGGTGTGCTGCACCTGTGCTCAAAATAGCTGTGGCTCTACCTGGACGATTTCCTCCACCATGACCCTGAGCTCCTCCTCAGAGAACCTGGGGTGTCTTTGCCGTGCCATGGGGTGGTGTAGGTGATGTGTGGGGTGGTGTGTATGGTGATAGTTGTGGTGATTTTTAGTGGTGTGTGGTGTTTTGTGCGTAGAAGTTGTGTGGGTGATAGTGTTGAGTGCCTGTGGCTGCTAGTTTGTGGATGGTGGTGTCTCTCTGGCCTTCTCTCTGTAATAGTGGTCGTAGGGGTTTGTGGGTGATGTTGGTGTGTGTTTTATATTGTAATGGGTGTGTGGGAGTGGTGTGTGTATGTGTCTCAGGTGTGTGTATTTCAAATTGTCCAATGTGACGGTGTTTTGTATGTGTGTGTGTATTTTGAGCGCGGCGGTGTGTACCACCAATGGAATACCACGGTTGAAAGACCGCTGCGTGGATTCATGGGTCGTGATAGTGTGGGCGTATTTCTGTTGGCGTGGCGGTGGAGGTTTTGTTTTCGCCAGTTTATCACTGACCTTTGGTGTGACGGACTTGTGTGGGTGTCTGAATTTTGTCGGATTTCGAGATGTGGGTCATAATAGCTGTGGCGTAAATCCACAGCCGCGGTGGTATGTTGGCGGTCTTCTGCACGGCGGTAAGCAGCTTTTACCGCCAATGTTGTAATGACCACCATAGTATACTTCAACCACCATTTTATGTGATGCACTCAGGTCATGGACAGTAGTCCAGTGACCACTATGAAAGCATGCTTGTAGCTCCCCTTGAGGTCACATCATAGGTTTTGGACTTCCATATTACTGTATTCCGAAGGACAAGCTTAGGCCTCTGCAAACACACTAGATGAGTATGAGACCAGGGCCAAAATAAAAGTCAGGATTCCAATTTTGCATGCAGTCCTGTACTCACCCACCCATTCACCATGCAAGATGCCAGGGACATTTTCATCTCAGTACCTTCACAGTAACAAATAGAATTCAGTACCAGTTCACTGTAGACACATACTTTATTTTAATGTTTAGCAAAGCCCACTCTTATGCAGTTTTTCTTGATTGAAATTGTAAAAATAAAATTGTATTCATAATCAGATATTTCCATATGAAAGCACAATTTTACCTACAGAGCGGCAAATGGCACTGGGTAGCTGTTCACTGCAGGGGCATACTCTTCTTTATTTAGCAGGTACCACTTTTATACATTAAGCACTCAACTGTGTGTGCTAACAGGCACACTGAGGGATGCCTTAGTTAATGTATAAAAGCTTTTTTCTACATAACACAACACATTTCTCTGATGTGTTAGTGATTTGGATTATCCTGCAGAGAGCCAGGCTAAATTGTTCCACCTGGAGCCATAGGCCCTAATTATAACATTGGTGGTACATACCACCTACAGCTGCGGTGACGGCCGCCAACATATCGCCACAGTGGCTACCATCCATCTGCCATGTTATTAGCACTGCCTGACTTCCGCCACAATAAGGGCGGAAATACGTCAGTGTTCATAGTGGAGGAAGGTGGTAACTTGGAGCTGCTAACACCAGCACCGCCATGCCAGTAGAACGCCGCCAGCCGTATTATGAGCAGCAATACGGCCTGGCGGTGTTCTGCTGGCAGTAGCAGCGCTCCTTCCCTTTCCCTGCCGGAACACCTCCTCACCCAAGGTAAGTCGGGCTTCCAACAGGGAGGTTTTTTTTGTGTGTGTGTGTCTGAGGGTGTGCATGAATGCGTTGTGTTGTTTGCGTGGTTGTATGCGTGTGAGTGAATGCGTGTAACAATGGTGAAGTGAGTGCGTGTCTTCATGTCAGTGTGAGTGTGTGAGTATGTCTAGAAGTATGCGTGTATGTCAGTGTGTGAGTGAATGCGTGTATGTCAGTGTGTGAATGAATGGGTGTATGTCAGTGTGTGAATGAATGTGTGTATGTCAGTGTAAGTGAATGGGTCTATGTGTGGTGCGTGTGGGCGTCTGTGTGCGTGCATGTGAGAAGAGGTGTGTGGGTTGAGGGGTGCTGTGACTGTAGTGGGGTGGGGAGAGGGGGCAATATGTGTGCATGTGGCTGTGGGGGGTCGGGTCAGTTGTGTGGTGTGTACATGTATGGGGGTGGGGGCATCAGGTGAGTGTTAACGGGGTGGCGGAGCAACGTACTGGTGACAGGGACGGAATTCGGGTGGGGCCTACTGCCATGGTTTTCATTGTGTTGCTAATACCACGAAAACCATGGTGGTAGGCCGGCTCATAATGCCATGGGCGGTACTATGTCTGCCGCCGGGCTGGAGATAAACATCTCTGGCGGCTCAAACCGCCATGGCGCCATGAATGGAGAAGTGGTGGGTTGGCTGCAGCCAACCCGTCAATCTCATAATGTGGGGGTATGTACCACCAGCCTGTTGCCAGTCATACAGCCACATTATCCCTGGAAACATAATGACCACCATAATATTGTAGTGATACATGTGAGTGGTGTAAATGTACACTTCAGCCCACATGGGCATTTACCTACCATGGCCTTACTGGAAAGTAAAATAAGCTAGTTAGGTCTAAGAAATGTAACCTTACTTACATTGACAGAACACATGTACTGTGGCACTGAAAAACAGTGTCACATAACACTGAATCATAACACCAGCAAAAATCAATCCAAAAAGGTAACTTTTCTCACAGTAATAAATGTTCTTCAAACATAGAAGTGGACCATTCTGAGTGATCAACTTGCATGGAGCATTTTCTTTTTATGAGACCATAAGCTTTTATTGTTATTCAAAGGGAGGAACTAGGAGCTAATAAAGGTCAAGTACACATGCTCCTTACTCATTGTAGTAATACAGAAAAAGGAAACTGTTCCTATGGAACAATGAAAGATTGTCTGTTAGAAACCTGGGGGGCAAGGGGGTCCAAGTGATTAGAAGCCCTCACACACGCAAGTAGATGTAATGCTTCATCATTGGGCTGCTCCTTGTTGGGCCAGTGCTGCAATGCACACCAGACCCCACAAGGGGCTCTTTGTTGGAGGTCTTCTGATTTGATGCAGTGTAGGATGGTGTGCTAGGTAGAGTGCTATGTGCATTAAAGCTATATATGGGGTACCTAGTCAATTTTAATGGGCTGGTCCCCTTGGCAGAGATGAAAGCAAAAAAGAATGCTGTTCTCTGGTCTCAACGGACCTTGACAGCTTCACAGTGAGTGTTAAAGGGGCGACATGTTTGACTCCTTGTGGCCCAACTGGATCTTCAGCGTTTCTTCAGGACAAAGAATATAATCCCGACCCTCCGCCAAAATGGAATATGTGATGTGTGAGACTAGAGGACTGCAGGCTGGCAGAGAGGGCAATGTTACAGGTTAAACACCATGTGGGACCACTTTTCTCTGCATCTGTGTGGAGTACTCTGCCTAGACCTGAGGGACAATACTGAACCATCCCACTGGGTTGAAACCGCCTTCTTTCCTGTTCCACAATAAGTATAGCAGCAATTATTCCTTTGGGGATGCCTGTCTCACATATCACATATTCCATTTAGGTGTAGGAGAGGGATTATACTCTTGGTCTTGAAGAAAAGCTTAAGAGACGCTGAAAAAGAGAGGTAAAGGAACATTGTTGACCTGGAGACTCATGTACTTGCCACTAAAACCAAACTAGTGATCAATGCTACTGAAGCACGGACAGTACAACTTAATTTGGACAGAACAGTGCTTTGCCATTTGGTCTCGCAAGAGGCCTGTCAGTGCTTGCGCATGACCACCCAGTGAGTATATGAACATGACGATAAAAGTAGCATCCTCCTATATCGACTGGCAATCAGAGGCTTTGAGTAATGCTTTATTCCTGTCGTGCTGAATGCATCAGGCTTCCTAGTCATCTCTGCTGAAGACGTTGTAACTGCTTTTGCTCCTTATTAGCAAGATCACCATAACCTGCCATCAACGTCCTTTGGTGGAACACTCTCAGCCACTACTTGCAGATAGTCCCCTCCCCTCCACTCCTTCATCAAGACCCAGCATACGACTCTAGATCAACCTCTCACAAATGAAGAAATCCAAATGGCTACACATGACTTGAAGCCCAGAAAGACTCTGGGCCCAGATGTCTTTCCTCTTGAATATTACTCTAATTTCTGCAACATTATATGCCCCCCATTTGCTTCGGCTCTATACAGCAGCCATACAGGTGGGTTCCTTCCCCTGAGAATTTGACCTGGCGACCATGGTTATCATCCCTAAACCTGAACAGCCATACACAGACCATGGGTGTATGGTTGTATTTCTCTAGTTAACGTTGTTGAAATCTATGCCAAAATTCTGGCAGCTAGGCTCCAGACGGCTATAGATTCCCTAGTGAATTCACATCAAAGTCACATTTGGTGCCGTGTGATGAATCTTCACAAAATCTTCTGTTTTTAAAGTTTCGGGACAGTCCATCAAACGGGAATCATGAAAGAGACGGGATCCCAAAACATTTTTTTCTCCATGGAAGGTTTAGACACACCTACATCCCAAATCCCTGAACGAAATTACACCAAATTTGGCACAAAGTTAGATCCTGTCCTAAAGAATACACTTTTTTGGTGCAAATCTTTTCAGTAGTTTGGCTTCAGCCAAGTCCCAGAACAAAAGTAAAAAAAATAAGAAAAGGGGCCAGGGATGAGTCACCCTGACCGCTTAGCTCTAGTGCTGTGATCCCTGAAGGACCCCGCCAGGGCTAAAAAGCATTTTTTTTTTTAATAAAATCTCTGAAAAATTTGCGGATCCGTGGATTTATCTGACATTATTTTTTTTTAAAAAGAATGTCTCTCCCCATTTTCTTTTTATTAGCCCATGGGTGGGCTAGGTCCCAGGGGCATTGTGGACTTAATTAAGCAGAGGGTGAACGGGGGCCCCTCCTAGGTCTTACATTAGCCCTGGGGACCACCACCTCCCAAGGGGATGAGTGATTAGGATGTGGGGGTGCACTGCCCCCTGCTCCCTGGGGATCACCATCTCCCCCAGGTGATTAGTAAAATATGTGCAGGGGGGCCACGCTTTCCCCACACGCCAGATACCAACATCTCCCCAGGAAAAGTTCCATTGTTTTTGTGGAGGAGCAGCGATTACCTCCCCCACAGCCCCAGAGACTACCACCTCCCCAGGACACTTCTTACACTGAATGCCGGGGTGGGGGCTTGGCCCCCCTACAGCACCAAGTACCACCACCTCCCCAGGACACTTTTGCAAATAGAATGCAGGGGTCTCCATGCCCGCATACCCACAGCCTTCTGGACTGCCACCTCCCAAGGCCACCTTTGCAAATTGAAGACAGGGGAACTGAGCCAGCCCCCCCCCCTGCCACCCTGGGGACCACCACCTCCCCGGGGCAATATTTGCTGGAGGGGGGCCGTGTGGTCTCCCTCATGGCATCACAGATGGCCCTCAGGACCACCACCCTTCAGGGCCAGCTCCTGCTATGTCTCAGGGTGCTCACTCCAGGGACATGGCTGTTGCTGGGGTTTGGCTGCAGCTTTACAGCTGCCGCCAAGTCACAGCAAACACTCTGCTCACAGCAAGGGATAGCTGTCAAACAGTCAAAAAGTTTACATCTTGCCATACAGATTGTTGTGTATATTGTTTGGTCTATCCCTGCAACCTTATGTATGTGGGCATTATGATACATAAGCCCCAAAAATGCGTCCTGGAACATCTCATGGCTATATTGCATAACAACCCTGAGTATCCTGCTGCATGACGTTTTGCCAATACACACTTCAGAAATGCAGATCTGGTATGATTTTTTGGGATTGACGATGTTCCTCCCACTGCATGGGGGATGACAGAGAGAAGATGTAGAGACAATTAGGATCGAGGTAATTCCCTGATTTTGACAATGCCCCTCATGAGCTTAATTGTGATGAAGAGATGGATAGTCATTTGTATGACTGGTCTGTGATTTTAAGTTTCTGGTCTAGCTTCTGATATATTCCTTCTATATAGTGTATTATGTTTGAATTAGTTTGTCACTTTATTGCATTCTCTTCATCTTGTTTTTTTACTTTATGTTTTTATGCTTTCACAAGTTTTTTCACAAGGTGTTAGGGCGAGCATGTAGGAAGCTTGCCTGATGTGTGGTGGACACATATGTGTTATCATCCTATACCAGGTCCCGGTATCCCCTATTAGTGAGGTGTAGGCAGTGTCTAGGAAGCCAGGGCTCTCGAGAGGTAGTTGTGAATGAGCAGCCAAGACTGATATAGGAGACATGCAAAGCTTATGCAATACCACTATAGTCACACAACACTATCACATATGAAAGAACCACACAGAGTTACAAAAATAAAGGCACTTTATTCGGGTAACACAAATACTAGATTACTGATAGACAGTCCCCCAACTGGAGGTAAGTAAACACACCATTATATACACCTTAGGAATCAGTAAAGAGCACAAAAAGCACAAGCATTAGCACAACTAATGGAAAATAGTGAGGGCAGTAGGGGAGGGCCAAGCCATATACTAAGAAAGTGGAATGAGAGATACAGTCCCCCACCCAAAGATGTGGAATTGTTAGAGGGGAGCTGGAAGAACTACAAACCCCAAGAAGTGAGTACCAGAGTGACCCCCAGTGACCAGGAGAGAAGAGGTAAATGCCTGGTTTTCCTCAAAACTAAAAGGAGGACTTAGGAAAAGGATTGTGCCAGACCCAAACAAGACTGGAAGAACCCAAAGGTGGATCCTGGCAGAAGGCGATCTGTAAAACAAGGGGACAGAGTCCAGTTTGTGATGGAGTGTCCGGTCATGGCAGGAGCCACTACGCACCCTTTGTGTATGCAGGACCAGGTTGATGGGGGATGAAGAAGACCAGCTGTGCAGCAGAGGAGATGAAGAGGAGTCACTGAAGAGATGCAGATGGTGTCCCAGATTGGCTGTCAGGTTGCACTTAGTCAGTGGTGCAAAAAGACCACCAATAAGCCTTGGCAAATGCAAAAAAGAGGAAGACGAGCTGCAAGGCTGAAGAGGACCAGCAAGGCCCAGGGGACTCGACCCAGGGAGGGGAGTCTGGGCGAACGTCAGCAGTTGGGAGAGTCACAAGAAGAGGAGGCAGCCCCCACAGGCAACCCACTGGCAGCAATCACAGCAGTCGCAGTGAGGTCCACTCAGCACACCTGAAGAGGAGTCCCATGTTGCTGGAGCAGCAGAGAAGAGACTGTGCTCGGCAGAAAGAAGTGCTGGGGCTACACAAAGCCTGAAGATCCCTTGGAGGAGGAACAAACAAACCTTGGTTGCTGCAGAAGTCTCAATGCACAGGTGTACTGCCCTGTAAGGAGAGGCAAGGGCTTACCATCTCCCAAGGTGGACAGCTGATAGGGAGGACCAAGGGGACCACTCCAGACCACAGCCTGTGATGCAGATTTCATGTAATTCCAGAGGAGAGCAGATCCACACAACTGGTCGTCATTGCAGTAAATGCCTGCAGATGCAGGGGAGTGACTCCTTCACTGCAGGGTGATTCCTTCTTACTTCTTGGTGCAGGATTGAGTCTTGTTAACCTCAGAGGATACACAGCTGGGGAAATGTTGCAGTTGCTGGAAGGAGCCGGAGAAACAATGTTGCAAAGCAAAGTCATCTCTGGAGTTGCAGATTGATGGTTCCAGTTGCAGATCCAGTGGCCAAAAGATGAAGTAAACAATGCAGAATAATCCTGCTGTAATCTTACACATCAAATCTGAAGACCCACCCAAGAGACTCTAAATAGCCCAAGAAAGGGGATTGGTCACCTAACAAGGTGACCGCCTATCAGTAGGGGGCTCTAACAACACCTGCCTGACCTGACCACTCAGATGCTCCCGGGGACCTCTGCCCACCTTGGATTCAAGATGGCAGAATCAAGTGGCACCTGGAGGAGCTCTGGGCATCACCCCTGGGGTGGTGATGGACAGGGGAGTGGTCACTCCCCTTTTCTTTGTCCAGTTTCATACCAGAGCAGGGATCGGAGGTCCCTGGACTGGAGCAAACTGGTTTATGTAAGGAGGGCACCAAAGGTGCCCTTCAAAGCATACCAATGACTTGGGAAGGCTACCCTTCCCAAGCCTTGTAACACCTATTTCCAAGGGGAGAGGGTGTTGGCTCCCTTTCCCATAGGAAATCCTCTGCCTTCCCCTGCCTGAGCTGGTCAAGCAGCAGGAGGACAGAAACCTGTCTGAGGGGTGGTAGCAGCACAGGCTGCCTGGAAAACCCCAGAAGGCTGGTTGGAGCAATATTGGGGGTCCTCTAAGGAGCTCCCAAAGTGCATGGAATCATACAACCAATACTGGCAACAGTATTGGGGTATGATTTTGACATGTTTGATACCAAAGATGCCCAGGTTCAGAGTTACCATTATGTAGCTGGACACAGTACACCATACACAGTCCAATACACAGGTAAAATGGCTTCTTTGCACTTAGGAAGTCCAGTGCAAGGGAACAGGAGTTTTTAGGGGCACCTCTGCTCATGCAGCAGTACCCTCACACATAGGTACCTGCAACCTGCCCTCTGGGCCAGGAAGGCCTACCATAGGGGGTGGCTTACAGTGACCTGGTGCAGTGACCTGTGGCAAAATGGTGCATGAACCTTTTCACACAGGCTGCAATGGTAGGCTGCAGATACATTTGTCATGGGCTTCCATAGGAGACATAATACATGATGCATCCCATGGAGAAGCCCTGGTACCCGTAATGCCCTGGGAACCTCAGTACCAAATACTAGGGACTTATATGGAGGCACCAGTATGCCAATTGTGGGGTGTGCAAAGTCCTAAGCAACCTGTCATGGGGTTCTTTCCTCGGGATCTGCACATCGCTGGACAAAAGGCCCACCTCCTGGCATCACCAACTCAGAAAGCTATTATAGCACAGAGTTATGGTGAACCCAGTCGGGGGGAAGGGAATTAGGGAAGGGAACAGCAGGGAGAGAGATCTGGAAAGGAAAGATAAGAACAATATGCATTTACTCATTCATAGAAACGCAAATCATTTATGGACTCCTGACTAAATGTGTCTCCGAGATATCAGGTGGTGACCTCTTCTGAAATGAGGGCGAAGCCCCTTGTAAAACACGACCTCAGATTCAAGAGATGGCAAGAACGTTGAACTATGATTATACACAGAATATCAATCCTGTAACATTTATGTATTAACAACATAAACCTTTGATCATGACTTAGAAAATCTCAAAGACTTAAATATGCTTTTCATATCTTAAGTTATTCAAAGAACAATGAAAACTTTGATTTGTTTATCTCCAAAAATACCTTCACATTAATAATACTAAATGCCAAAAAGGGTTTACTCATTAAACCTAAAGCGCCTTACTTAATAACACCAGGAAGCGCTTTTACTAAAGTAGTCTAAATCACTTAGATTATTGTGCCAAGAACCTTTTACTCATGTGAATTGAAGTGCTTTATATCTGGGAACTGAAGCGCTTTGAAATACTGTGCCAAAAGAGCGCTTTACATTTGTGAATGGAAAACACCTTGAATTACTGTGCACAAAAGTGCGTTACATCTGTGAACTGAAACGCTTTGAATTACTGTGCCAAAATAGCGCTTTTCATCTGTGAACGGAAACACATTGAATTACTTGTGCACAAAGCGCGCTATCTCTGTGAACTGAAACGCTTTGAGTTACTGAGCCAAAAGAGTGCTTTACATCTGTGAACGGAAACACCTTGAATTACGTGTGCACAAAGCGCGTTATCTCTGTTAACTGAAATGCTTTGAATTACTGAGCCAAAACAGCGCTTTACATCTGTGAATGGAAACACCTTGAATTACTTGTGCACAAAGCACGTTATCTCTGTGAACTGAAACGCTTTGAATTACTGAGCCAAAAGAGCGCTTTACCTCTGTGAACGGAACCACCTCAAATTACTGTGCATAAAAGCGTGTTACCTTTTGGAAGTAATACATTCCTCCAAAACTTGGATTCAGCAAGGCCTTACCACTACGAGTACGACCTACTCGTTTTGGAATGCACCATAGACTTTGGTTAGATGGTACTCTGCCATTCAGAAACTCTGGATTTCTCCAGAGAAACCTCCACAAGGTCTGGCTGTATCGAAATCTTCAAAATAGTGAGCAAGTGCTTGGGTGTGGCTGGGCTTTATAGGCCTGCCACACCCCAAGATGGCCGCCGCCTCTAAAAACATGGGAAATGTAGTCCCTTCATAGGATAGCACTGATAAGTGCATCTTGTTCACCAATGCCCTGAACCTGCAACTACGTGAGATTTACCACAGGGCAGACAACGCTGATGGCTATTCATGGAATAAGCGGGGATGACCAGTGGTGCACATAAAGCACCACAGAGTTGCGCAGCAGAATTTCGGGCGAGACCTGGACCGCTCCTGGCCCTATTCCTGACACAACCACATTTAGAAGGAGTGAGCACTATCACTGGGGTCCTGGTTAGCAAGATCCCAGTAAAAACAGTCCAAGCATACTCACAACAGGCAAAAGTGGGGGTAACCATGCCAAAAAGAGGGTACTTTTCTAGACAACCCCCCCCCCAAAAGAAGGACAATAAAACTAACCGTGCCTGGTTCATTGTTCATTCCCTGTAGTGATAGGGACCACCTCAACAATTTGGGGTTTTCCCCTTTCATTTGCTTGAGCCATAATAGGAGCTTGTGGTCTGTTTGAACAAATAAGTGAGTGCCAATCAAGTATGACCTCAGCTTCTTCAGGGCCCAGACCACAGCAAAGGCCTACCAGTCTATGGCTGACCAACTCATTTCCCTGGGGTGTCAACTTCCTGCTAATGAAAGCTATATGTTTGTCCTGGTCCTCATAATTTAGTTGACATAGTACTGCCCCTATCCCTCCCTCAAAAGCATCTGTTTGCACAATAAATTGCTTGGAGTAATCAGGGCTTCTTAGTATACATGGCCTGTTTCAGGTGATCAAAAGCTTTTTGGCAGCTTGCTGTCCCCAAAACATTCTTGGACGTCCTTTTGGATGTGAGGTCATTTAAAGGGACTACAATAGAGCCATAATTCTTAATGAACCTCTAATAGTGCCCTGTCAGGCCTAGGAAGGCTCTGACGTGGGTCTGAGTGGTAGGGGCAGTCCAATACAGAATGGTCTGGATATTGCCCTGTAGTGGTTGAATCTGGCCTCCACCTACCGAGTGGCCCAGATAAACCACTTGTCACTTCCCTATCTGGCATTTTGATGCCTTAAAAGTGAGGCCTGTTCTTTTCAGAGCCTCTAGTACATTCCCAAAGTGGACCAGGCAATCCCCCCAGGTGGAGCTAAAGACAGTTTTATCTTCTAGATAAGCTGCACTGAAGCTTTTCAGCTCTTGGAGAACTTTGTTCACTAACCTCTGGACTGTGGCAGGTGCATCCGTTAGTCCAAAGGGCATCACTGTGAAGTGATATTTCCCAGTAGGAGTGGAGAATGATGTTTTTGGTTTGGCAGCCTCTGATAATCAGATCTGCCAGTTGCCAACAGCCAGATCAAAGGTGCTTAGATACTTGGCAGAAGCCAGTGAATCTATTAGCTCATCTGCCCTAGGGATAGAATGGGCATCTGTTTTGGTGACAGTATTGAGTACTCTGTAGTCTACATAAAATCTCATCTCTCTTTTGCCATTTTGAGAGTGAGGTTTCGGGACCAGCACTACAGGACTAGCCCAGGGGCTGGCCAATGGCTCAGTAACCCCTAGATCTAGCACCTTTTGCACCTCAGCTTTGATGCACTCCCTGACATGATCAGGCTGCTTTTGACATGCAGGCAGGCTGTCACCTGTGTCAATGGTGTGTTCACACCATGTACTTTGACCAGGGGTCTGAGAGAACAGTTCTGAGAACTGCCCTAGGAAATTTCTGCTATCTTCCTTCTGTTGCTCAGAGAGGCAGTCAGCAAGTATAACAGCATCTACTGAGCCATTCACTGTATTGTGGGAGAAGTGGTCAGGCAGAGGGCCAATCTCTTTTTCCTGACCTTCATCAGTTGCCATGAGCCGAATCATGTCAGCTCTGTCATATAGTGTTTCAGGCGCTTCACATGAAGCATCCTGTGGGGGATTCTAGGAGTGCCTAGCTGGATCAGATAGGTGACCTCACCTTTCTCTCCACAGTAGTGTGTGGGCCACTCCACTTGTCTTGAAGTGCCCTGGGAGCCACATCTTCTAACCTGGCTGATAGACAGTCAGCAAAGCCGTCTGGTCATGCCAGTGCTTTTGCAGTTCTTGGCTGGCCTGAAGATTTTTGGATGCCCACTTCATGTATTCGGCCATTCTAGATCTGAGGCCCAATACATAGTCCACAGTGTCCTGTTTTGGAGGTTTGAGAGGGTGCTCCCAGCCTAACTTCACAAGGGAAAGAGGACCCCTGACAGGGTGTCCAAACAAAAGTTCAAAGGGGCTGTAGCCCAGTCCCTTTTGATGAGCCTCACTGTAGGCAAAAAGGAGGCAAGGTAACAGGACATCCTATCTCCTTTCGAGTTTCTCTAAGTGTCCCATTGGCATGCCTTTGAGGGTTTTGTTTAGCCTTTCTACTAACCCATTTGTTTGAGGATGGTATGAAGTGGTGAATGTATAGGTGACACCCCACTCCTTCCACATGGATTTAGAGTAAGCAGACATGATGTTTGCATCTCTGTCTGATACCACCTCTTTAGGAAAACCCACCCTAGAGAAGATTCCTAGGAGGGCCTTGGCCACTGCAGGAGCTGTAGTGGTCCTAAGAGGAAGGGCCTCTGGATACCTGGTGGCAAGGTCCACCAACATCAGTATAAATCTGCTTCCAGAGGCTGTTGGAGGGTCCAGTGAGTCAACAATATCCACCCAATCCCCTTAAAGGGTACCCCAACCACTGGAAGTCAGATTAAGGGGGGCTTTGGGGTGTCGCCTGTCTTGCCACTGGCTTGGCAGGTGACATAGGAGCAACAAACCTCCTTATTGTCTTCAGATATGTGGGGCCAGTGAAAATGAGGGACAAGCCTGCCCCAAGTCTTGCTTTGCCCCAAGTGGCCTGCAAGGGGAATAGCATGTGTAAGAGTTAACAGGAACTCCTTGAACTTCAGTGGGATGACCAGTCTCCTGGTGGCACCAGGTTTAGGGTCCCTTGCTTCTGAGTAAAGAAGGCTGTTATCCAGTGTACCATATGGGTACCACTGACATCCCCTGCCTCTTGTGCTGCAGCTTGCTGCCTTAAGCTTTTGTGGGACAGGTTTGCTGTTCCAAGCAGAGTTCCTCTCTGGTGGGCCCCCCTGCAACCAAGAGCTCAGCTGTGTCAGCTTTGAGCTCTTCTGATGTAGGTTCAACCCACGGAGTAGATTCCTCTCCCCAGGAGTAGAATCTTCACTGGAAGCTTGAGCAGGGAGTAACTTTTTACCCTGCCTGCCCTTCTTTTTAGGAGGCCGTGGTCAACTCCCGCCACTCACAGCCATAGGGTTGTGCGCAGCTTGGTGTTGGGTGGGTAGGGGGGTTGGATGCAGGGTCTGACTGCAGGCAATATCTTGCAGGCTATCTCTGCTGCGGATGGGCGAAGGTCATGCGCTGTGTAAGGTTGGGTGCTTATAGGGGTTAGCCATAGTTCCTGGCCGCAGGCCACACCCTATGGCCAACTACCGCCATGTACGACCAAAAGCGGAGCACAGAGGTGATTGGATTAACATATAGTAATGAAAATTACTATATTTTGAAATAGCATAGAAATTCACAAAAAAAAAAAAAAAGGTTACAGGGACATTATAATTTGAATATAGAATAAAAAAAATAGAAATTCACTTGAAAAAACAAAGGTTAGAGGGTTGTTATAGTTAGGCTCACATTTTAAATGCACAAAACCACACAAATTCACTAGTTATAGTTTTAGCTATCTAAAGTAACTATAACATGTACCCAAAGGTAACTATAACTTGCGCCCTTGCCATGCACAAATTACGGCGCTCATGACATCTTTGATAACATCATTGATAATATCAATGTAATATTTGCATTAAAGTTTTTGATGAAAAAACTGTGCATGGCAGGGGGCGCGAGTTATAGTTACCTTAGGGCTCTAGTTAAATTTACTTGAGATAACTCTAACTATAACTGATGAATTTCTATGGTTTGGTACATTTTAAATGTGAGCCTAACTACAACATCCCTGTAAAGTTTTTTTTTCTAAGTGAATATATACATATAGTACCTAGTGGCCACTACATAGTTCTAGTTAGGACAATTTTTTCCACAGACAGAGTGTCTTTTGTTTTGCCAATAACTTTGACGTCATTTATAGCATCTTCCCGAAATTTTTAAAACTTATACTTTCATTAGTTCAACTGCTGCCTTGAAAGTTTTGGGGTGAACTGTCAAGCGAGGGCCGAGAAAAAAGGGGGTGCCAAAACACTTGTTCCCCATTCTATGGCAATGGGATTTTTCAAATTTATGAGCACAACTACAGCCTGAACCACTGAAAGGAATTATACCAAATGTGGCAAAAAGCTTCCTTTCGGTCCATAAATTGTGCTTTTTGTGATTTGGTGTAAATACCTTTAGTAGTTTTGGAGCTATCAGAGTTCAAAGAATATAGATGTATAGGGACGAGGATGCTCCACGGATCCAACTGTCTGATGCTGAAAACGAATTGGCTGCCAGCACTTCAACTAGGAAGTGTTGGCAACCATCTTGGGACTTGGCTACAGCAGAGTTCCACAAAAAATGTGAGAAAAAAAGAAAAGGGGCCAAGGTAGGGAAACCCTGAGCCCCTAGCCTTGTTGTATGTCAAGACGTGACCACTCACCTGAAAAGCAGGATTTCTGCAGTGGCAATGGTATGCCCCCGACCTCCTGGAACACCTCTCGGCACTTCCTGGTGGACACAGAAACCCCGACAGGTGTCCCAAAAGGAAAGGGGGAGTGGAAGAGAAAGAGACAAAACACTGCCACATCTTGCCAGTCCAGCCAGACACTCTGTATCTTCGGGGGGGGGAGGTCGTTGTTGACAGAGTGATTGTAGAGTTAGTGCACTCAACTTCCTTGAAACTGAATCTTTCTTTCTGACATGGGCACGGGAGGGGTAGAAGAACACCGGGATGCTCCAGAACTTTTCTTGGATAATAATAACTGTTGGCACAATTACTAACACTGCATTACCAAAAACCAAAACTGAGGGGCATATTTATACTCTGTTTGCGCCGGAATTGCGTCGTTTTTTTTGACGCAATTCCGACGCAAAACTAACTCCATATTTATACTTTGGCGTTAGACGCGTCTAGCGCCAAAGTCCATGGAGTTTGCGTCATTTTTTAGCGTGGACACCTACTTTGCGTTAATGATATGCAAGGTAGGCGTTCCCATCTAAAAAAGTGACTCCGAGGCATGTGCGTCGTATTTACACTCCCGGGCAAAATTCACGCCCGGGAGTGGGCGGGTCAAAAAAAATGACGTCCAGCCGCTTTTGCGCTGTTTTTTATCGACTGGACAAGGCAGGCGTTAAGGGACCTGTGGGCTCGGAAGGAGCCCAGAGGTGCCCCCCATGCCCCCAGGGACCCCCCCGTCACCCTTGCCCACCCCAGGAGGACGCCCAAGGATGGAGGGACCCATCCCAGGGACATTAAGGTAAGTTCAGGTAAGTATTTTTTTTTAAAACAATTGTGGCATGGGGGGCCTGATTTGTGCCCCCCTACATGCCACTAGGGCATGGCCATTGGGCAAGGGGGCATGACTCCTGTCTTTGCTAAGACAGGAGTCATTTTAATGGGGGTTGGGAGTCGAAATAAATGGCGCAAATCGGGTTGAGGCGATAATTTTGCCTCAGCCTGACTTGCCCCATTTTTTGGCGCCCAAGCTCCATATTCCTCTACGCCGGCGCTGCCTGGTGTATGTCATTTTTTTCCACGCACACCAGGCAGCGCCGGCGGCTAACGCCGGCTAACGTCATTGAATAAATACGGCGCCCGCATGGCGCTTCAGAATGACGTTAGCCGGCGCAAATTTTTTTGACACAAAACTGCGTTAGCGCAGTTTTGCGTCAAAAAGTATAAATATGGCCCTGAGTTCCATAACAATTCATTGTTGCACACTATAACTACATCTATGGTTGCACAAGAAAGACAAACTAGGGCATTATTTATATCACATATAACGTTCCTGCATGCATAGGATTAAACTAAAAGGAACAAAAGCAATCCAAAAAATAAAAAATGTCCACTCTGGGTTTAAACAGTTAGGGTGGCACAGTTTGATTTGGTTTCACTGTGTGTGTGTGAAAAACCCTTCTAAAGCAAATTCCTCAAACCTGAAACACAGGCATGAGTGACACAATTTAAATCCAAGATTTATGCTATTAGAGAAAGAAAAGTCATGTAAATGCTCTTTTAAAACTGCACTGTCACTTTTTGTAGTACTTGAGCTCAAGCAGATTTCCTGAAGCACATTTAGGTAAGTAGAAATGCATTCGTCTCTTCAATATAAGCACTCTGCCAAAATACGAGATCTGAAATACACCAGCTGTTTTAGGTAAGCGCAGCGCTCAAAGAACAAACTCCCTGGAGAATATTAGTCATTTAGCTGCAGTCTTTTCCGGAGTGCTGGAGGAATGCCTGGTGTCAGCTAGTACAGGAACGAAGAAAATAATTGCCTCAAAAGCCCTGACTACAAGGATGACAGCAGGGGCTAGACTGCCAAATCAGATGCTGAGATCAGGAAGCAAAACAAAGCCAAGCAGGAAGGCATGCTTCACTCTGCAAGTTATAGCCAATCAGGTAAGCAGTTGAGTTTCCGCATGTGGATGAGTCACCACACCCAATTAGAAGCACTTGTCTACACCACACCCAATTTAGAAGCACATGTCTACACCTGCTCACATTAGCAAACAAACATTGGTAAAACAAGCATTGATAAAACCAATTGTGTAACACAGCACATTAAGTTTAATTAGAAACATGAAGGTTTAACCAAGAACAGAGATATGATTTAACCCTAATCCCTGTGGATGCTGACAGATAACGCAGGAGGCACCTTGGGGATTCCTGACAGTGTAGCGGTCCCTCAGGGACCCCACCATGGCTAAAAAGCATTGTTTTCAAATTTCAGGAAAATCTCTGGATCCGACATCTGCTTGCAGGAGCAATGCCAAAGACGCGAACGGGCTGGGACGGCGGGGGCCTTGATGCTTCCCCTATGGTCCTGTCACTTGATTGTTGTTGCTACAGTGCTAAAATAACTTCAAAGCTGCACACCAGCAAGATGTTTGTTACAAATGTTAGAGTTATATTTTAATGTACAACTGAACAGTCACATCTGGCCTACTGGTAAAACTCTTCGACTGTCACTCAGTAGGTTGAAGGTTCAATTCTTGGTATCACATGGCAGTGTTTCTATTTATTTACTTGTGTTTTGAATGTTAAACATTCCTAGTGATGGATCATCACTAGGATCTTTAACGGTCTCTAACATCTTTAACGGTCTCTCAGCACAATGACTTCTAAACATCACACTACCAAGATGTTTGCTATGAATGTTATAGCTATGTTTTGATGCACAGCATCACTTCAGGCCTAGTGGTAAACCTCTTGTACTGTCACTGAGTAGGTTGAGGGTTTAAATGTTGGTATCTCATGGCAGTGTGTCTGTTTGTTTACCCATGTTTTAAATGTTAAATATTCATAGTGAGGGGACATTTATGTCTCTTTCCTACTATCATCTTTGGATTGAATATCATATAGATGTCTGGACACTGCATTGTAAGGACTAACCTGCGGCCTCGTGGTTAAGCTTTAAGACCCTCCCACAGAAGTTTGAGGGTTCCAGTCTAGGTGTGTCTATTGTCATTTCTGAGCTTTAAATTCTTTTCAAATTGAAATATTTAAGGTAGGTACAGAAAGGTGATCTCACTATTTGTACTTTCCAAATATTATTTTTTCAATTTGACAGAACATTTCTCATTGTAAGTGTTACATATTTGGTTGGTTATAGGGGTTTGCTTGCAGGTCCTGGCCACAGGTCAGGCTCTGCGGACAACCTCCGCTGTGAATGTCCAAAAGCTGTGTGTGGTTAGGGGTCGGCAGTAGCACCTGGTCACAGGACAGGCCCTGTGGTGAGCCTCTGCCACACATGGCCAAAGACCATGCGTATCATGGGGTTGGGTGATTATAGGAGGTTGGCCACAGGGTCTTGGGCCATGCTCAGCAGTGGTTTTATTAATGTATAGTAATTAAAATTACTTTACAAAAAAAACATAGAATTTCAGTAAAAAATCCAAAGATTATAGGTACTTTATCATGAGGTTCAGAATTTACTCGCACTAAACCATGGAAATTCATCAGTTATAGTTATTTTAAGTAACTATAACTCGCACACTAGGGTAACTATAACTGGTGCCTTTACCATGCACAGTTTTCTCATTAATACATTTACAAAAAATGTTGCAATGACATTATCAATGATGTCATAAAATACGTCATGACTAACTGATTATGTTGGGTAATTAGCATTGCATGGCAAAAGTAAGTTTGAGTTATAGTCTCCTCAGGGCATGAGTTATAGTTACTTAAGTTAACCATAACTATAACCGCTGAACTATGGTTTTGTGCAAGTAAATTCAGAACTTAACTATAATATCCCTGTAACCTTTGGTTTTTTTCATTGAATTTCTATGTTTTTTTAAAAGTAAAGTAATTTTAATTACTATACGGTAAAACACCACCACATGCATGGCCTTCACTCTGCAACAAAACCCCTATAACTACCCAACCTGCGCCACTCAGGGCCTTGGGCTGTGCACGGCGTGTTGGCCACAGGACCTGACCTGTGGCCAGGCCATGCAACAAAACACCTATAACCATCCAACCCCACACCATGCACAGCCTTTTGCAGTACACAGTGGGGTTTGGCCACAGGGCCTGGCTTCTACTCCACTACACTCATGAAGTGATTCTTTGTTTGGTGAAGATGTTATTATATTCCTGTTCATCAAGAACGGATCTCCAAAATCAGTGGAAACGCATTAGGGGGAGTCCTTTTAGTAAGCTGTCCATCTTTCTTGGAAAAGTGATAACACAATATGTGGTCTCAGCACCAGATGACAAAACGGACCCACACATCACAGTCACTACATGAGATTTTGCGCTAATAAAATCAAGGATGAAAACACCCTTGCTTTGCCTTCACCATGCACACAAAGTTAGGATGATTAGTACTTTACAGAAGTGGAGCTTCAACAATTCTGAATATTAAATTATGGTATGCTTTGATGTAGAAAGTTTGTACATTACCATCGTGAATACTGATGGTCTTAATGTGTGCAAGTGTTTTCTGAGGGCCAGAGGAATGAATTTTGGAACACACACAGATGGGACTCCAAATGATTAATGTTTGTTTGAATGAGAATATTTTTCTGTTTGATTACTATTATTGCAAGCAAAACCAAGGTACGGCGATGGGCACCTGCTTCATTCCCAGCTATGCCAATTAGGTAATGGGCTGGTCGGAGAAGCAGGTACTCTGGGCCACCGACTTTGCAAAATGGACTGAGCAGATAGTAATTTGGCTGCATTATATTGATGATGTATTCTGTATCTGGAGTGGAACAGAGGATGAGCTGAAAAAGTTTGGGGTGGCTTTGAATTTGAATAAGTTGAATTTAAGCTTTGCCTTACAGCCTAGAATCCATTGAGTTTCTAGATCTTAAATTAAGAGTGCAAAATGGCCAGTTGGGAACTGAACTTTCTAAGAAGAAAGCAGTTTGCAATTTACTGTTACATACAGGTAGCAGCCACCCCCCTAGCTTTACTAGAACATACCATACAGAGAGCTCCTTCAAGCCAAGCAAAACTGAAGTACTGAGGAAAGTTATCAGACAGAGAAAAAGGAGATATTTTTGAGATTTGAAGCTTCAGGTTATACCAACAGAATGTTATAGTTGGCAAGCCGGAAAACTGATGCAACAACTAGGGATGAAGCCCCATATAGAAAGGAGGAAATTTCAGGAAGTGAACCAATTTGGTTAATTACGAACTTCATAAAGCACAAACATAAGTTGAGACAGGTTCTCTAAAGGAGATGGGAGATACTTATACAACACCCATTCTTAAAAGAGAAAATTGGTGCTAATTCTTCCATAACCTTCTAGAGAAATACATCTTTGATGGATTTATTCGTAAAAAGTTTTCTCCCACACCAACAACAAGGTTTACTAGCCATGTGCACGCAAAGGGTTTCACTCGTAAAAATTATTTAGTTATCCATGTTATCATTTGCCACTGTGAGAGATGGTACAATTGGTCCACAATTCCACAAAAGTAGAAAAAACTGGTTTTAGAGCACATGTGTGTTATTATTAACAATGATCCAAGTTATAACACTGTCCCCCACTTCAAGGAAGCACGTGGGGGTGACTGGAAACAAATGCGGTTCTTTGACTTGATACCATACAGCAACACCCAAGAGATGGTAACAGACTACAGTTCCTGTGCCCAGTTGAAATCTAGATTTATTTTGCAAGCCAGTTGTTTAGCACCAGCTGGGATGAACAGAGACAAAAGCTTTTCGTACATTTGTAACTGAATTGTTCATTAATAGGCCTCAACCACTTGATTTTTTTTTGTGTTCTGCGACCCCCTTTTCTGTTAGCAAATTTTCTTTGGGGTTTTTAGTCCTAATATGTAATGGTTAGTGAAGAGTGGGGATTTGGGGAAGACTGTTTTTGTTTGCAATAAGAATGAAAGTTGCTTATTCAGTGTCCTTTTCATTGTTTTTTTTATTGTTTATGTTTACAGGCAGTGTTGAGAACATGCAATGGGGCTACTTCAGCTGCGGATGAGCTAACCTTTGAAGACATTATTCATTGTGTATTTTTTCTTTTCATGTCATTCCTTTGGCTACTGAAACTGATGTAGGGATTGATGGTCGCAATGTGCACCCAACTGAGTCTCTGTATTTCATTATTGTTTGAAATTTTCTTTGAGTAGATGTATCCTTTTTGCCAAAAGCTGGGGGCACAAGTAACAAGTTTCCGCAGGAGCAGAAATATGGAGACACTTTGTAACAGTGATTGACAATAGAGTATGGCTACTGAAGCCCTTATTGGGATGGACAGATGGATAGTGCACATAACAATAACTCTTTGTATTACTACAGTTTCCCCGAAGAGTTGTACCTTTTGTTTTATATGTATTTTACATTTAGCAATTTATATTTTTTTTAATACTTTCATTTGATTTGTATACCATTAAAATATGCCTAACAGGATCAATGAGTCACAGAATAGGGAATTAGCCAGGGGCACTAATAATGAGTTTCCGTAGAAGTGAATGCACTGATTCAAGTTACAGCAACAATATTACAGTCTTTTGCAATGACGATTGCTTGTATAATGGAATCAGTTTGTTGCTGCAGATCACGTGATCAAGACCAGCAATAAGGTCGAAACGTGTTGTTGTCTTATAGCTGTTTGCTAAATAAAAGTTTAGTTGAGGACTTTGGACATGATTTGGATCCTGGTAGGACTCCTGACATCCCTCGGCAGCAAAATTTACAAGTAGTCCGCCAAGCTGACAGAGTCCTGCCCGCCGTAGTTAAATGTACGCTGGCTGAATTTCCCTCC
Source organism: Pleurodeles waltl (assembly GCF_031143425.1). NCBI lineage: Eukaryota > Metazoa > Chordata > Amphibia > Caudata > Salamandridae > Pleurodeles > Pleurodeles waltl. The sequence continues at coordinate 1,133,357,267 of NC_090448.1, forward strand.
ACAGCAACAGAGTGTTTTCTGTTGGGTAAGCGGCTCACCACTGCCAATGCGGTGGACTTTTCTGCTGCCAAATATTACCCATCGCTGTCAGGGTGGTGGGATTGTGCCAAGCATATTTAGATTTCACAGTTATGCTGGCTTGCTCCTACCTGACAGAGGGATTCCATTGCGGGGAGCGTTCAACAATGTACAATTCCTGTGACAATTGGATGGATGCTAGCATCACATACCTGATGTACTTTGGCTAATTTAGTTCACCTGCATACCACACTATAAAACGCACTCCATGTCAGACCATGATCCTTTGCAATTCCACTGCAGCACAACAGTCAAGCAAAACATTTATCAGTGTAGTTTTTTTTTATTTCTCTGTTTCTTGTCCCTTTTTTCTCCTTCAATTTTTTCATGTTGTTCATAAATCTTATTTCATTATTTTTTTGTCTTGATATTGGCAGAAAGAAGAAATCCCCATTTTACAGAAGGAGAATTGTCGCCATGATGGATGAAATTATTATTGTATAGCCAAAATTGTTTGGAGACCAAGAACAAAATTCAATAGCTCAGAAATGGCAAATATGGGCCAGAATAGTTGACTGAGTAGATGCTGTAGCAAACAACCTGCACACACATAAAAAAATTAGGAAGAGGTGGAATGACCTGTGGGGGAGAGTGCATTCCCTAGTAGAAGAAGATCTTGCAGACCCTACATCCTGAAGGCTTGACAGGAAACCCTGGTGGAGTGGAGACTGGTAAGTTAGATTTTTGATTGTGTCACTAAAGTTAAATGTCATTTTTACTTTTAATTTAGCTGAAGCTAATGTGCTTCACAGAGTTATTAAACATATAAATCCATATCTACATGTATTAAATTATTTTCTTTCAGGAAATTTATAGCATTATTGTTGTATCTCTCACTTTACCAATGGTCAATATATATTTTCTACATGGATTATTTGTTGTTTTTGCCTTTTTTGTTTGAATGTATTTTGTGGTGGTTAAGATAACAGGTTCCAATCTCCGTTTAATTTCACATGAAGTTATGGTGCTTGTAAGCATTGTTTCACCTAAAACCATATTGCATATATTTGCTATTTATTGTAAATGTCTGTTCATTTCACTGCATATGTTTTACCAGGTATGTTCAAGTTACAATTTTGCGAGTGTTGTTAATGTTTAATTGAAATGACTACAACTACCAGGATGCCTTATTTTTGTGAAGTGAAACATAATACTGTAACGTGATGTTAGTCATTCTCTTTTTTCTTTCATACATGCACATATTTTGAGGTGTTATGTATTTACCAATCTCTATTTTATGTATTATAATAAAATGTCATTATTTGGTTACATTTTGTATGTTGTCACTTTTTTGTTATTTTGTTGAATTGATGAAATTGGTTTCACAAATCAAAGTATGTTGACTTAAACATTTCATATATGTTTTGTTGTATGCTGAATAAAGGTTATATTATTAATAAATATACTTTGCAGTGTTTATATGATAACTAAATGCTATCTATCCTTTTACGTTGTTTAATAGTAAGAATTATAGCCTGCTAGGCCCTGGAATGGTTTATTCCATATTTCTCCTCTCTACTGTGTTGTGCTGAATGTTTGTTATATTTTAGATACACTCTCCAAATAATGTTTCTCTTTTCAGGACATCTCTTTACCTGCTTTTTTAAAGCATTTAAGAGTGTAACATAAACTGGGTTTGTAATTAATCATAATACCACCCAAAGGTATAATCATTCCATTAATTATCTTTTTCCTTTTAGGTTGCTTCACGTGTAGCTTCAAACTCATTTGATGTTTAATCCTGACTTTTACAATAGTTTTTTGCAATTCATATGAGGTCCAAACTCCAGAGTATGTGGACAACCATCTGTCACTGGGGATACATTCACTTCATGCCAGGAATAATACTTCAGTGAGAACTCACTCCTGCAAATACAGATGATGAGGATGTGCCGGGTCCATCTGGTCTGCCTGGGCAGACAGCTCCAGTAAGTCTCACCTGGCTCACACCTACACCTCCCATCCCAGCTGTTACCACACCTCAGCATATGGATACCTCGACTTCCTATGTCCAAAGGAACATGAGCCCAATCTTGTGTCCCCTACTCCTAGCTGCTGCTGATCCAACACCACCATCACCTCCAGTTCAACCAGGACCCAGTGGGATGGGGCACACTGGATCAAGGGCACAGGGTAGTGGATGTAGGGTTCATGGGAGGGAATCTGTGGGCCAGCAAAGTAAGGCCACTAGGTTCACTGTCACCCAGGCCACGATCTGCTAAGTCTTGGGATACCTCCATCAGCCCTAAGACATGATGGAACAGGTCCTTACATAGCTCATGAAGCAGTTACATAGGGAGCACAATGTACAGATAGAGAATCTGAACTTCAATTTGGGCACCCTGACAGGGGTGCTGTGTGATATTTTACACATATGTGCAGGGTGTTTCCAGCAACATCTTCCCCTTTCTGTGGTCTACTAACATCTGGCCAAAGTACATCTGCCTCAACCACAGAAAGGGAGGTCCTGCCACAGGAGGAAACACCTGCACCCATCTCAGTCAAAATTAAAATGATTGTTGGTCATAGTTTTCCATTACAAACCATACATAACCCAAAATTCTCAGTTCCATTTTTACATTCACACTTATTAACTTTGCCATCATGGAAGAACGGGATATAATCAAAATAATCAGATTCAGAAGGAAAACTATTTTTGATTTATGTCATCAGCACAAAGCATAAAAACCTCCCTTCACATTGCAAAATCCTCAGTGAAAACTGTATGAAGCTGTTGATGTGTCTCATCACTGAAGAAAGAACATCTTGTAGTACACAACTGAAAGTTGGATGTGACATTTACCAGATGCTGCCACAGTGTACTGGAATGCTCCTGTGGCCACAAAATGTAGTACTGCCATTATTTTCACTATTGGCGTTATTGCTGTGGGATTCCTATTATGCAGCAGAAGATCTATCTGGCTCCAGCTGATGACATAAATGAATCATAGTTTGCCTATTCAGTCTGTAGTTTTTGATTATATCCCATTTTACCATGGTGGCAACATCTAGAAATAGTCTAAAAACTTGAATCTGTCATCTTCTACCCCTCCCTGGGTTCATATGGCTGCATTACAAAAATTTACACATATTTAAAAAAAATTGTAAACCTTTCTTTGATATTTAACACAAATGTCATGGTTTTATAAAAATCTATTTGGTTTCATTTTAAATGTATTATGTAACCATTTTTTTTATTTTTTCATCAAAAATTCTATCAACTGAACTATCAACAAAACCGCACATATAAACAAAGTAACACACTAAATAATGCTGTTTTTGTTTTAAAAAATAAGTAAGAGCATTTTGTATATGTAAACAAACTAGCCACCATTTTGAGTGGTGGTGATGCACTTAACATTCACAAACACCCTGTTTCACAATCTAAAGTGATGGGCAGTTGACCTCACCGTCAGAACATTTGTAATCAGACAGCCGCTGCGGACATTGACCAGGTAGACGGTGTAAGCCTACATGACGAACACAGCCGTAGGCTAACGTGAGTGACAGCAATGTACGAAAGCCATTGGATGTGTCTCTCTCCATTGACGATCGTGCATGCTGTGTAGATGTATGTGGTATTTCAAAAGAACCTCACTTGCCTCCTAATGCAGCAGCCAACAATGTTTGCTGTTGTTTATAACCTCTGGGAGACACAATGCCACAGAAAGCAGGTGACAGGGCCCCTAACTTCTCCCCAGAGGACCTGGAGTTGCTGGCTAAAGAGGTCCTGTCCTATACAGCCAGCTGTATGGCTCATCCAAGGAACAGATAGATGTTCAAAATTAAAATGTAATTCTGACTAATTTAAACACAGACTAGAGTGTCCCTATCAATTCCTGAGTGAAGTGTAATGATTGAAGTGAAGTTTCAGTTCTTTTTAAACAAAATAGAAAAGTTCTGGAGTATATTTTGAAAGACATTATAATTGGACAACACCACAACATTAGTATGTGTGTGTGTTTGAGGCCCTATCATTGTTCTGGTGTGTAGTTATATATATGTATATGTTCATCTAATAACTTCATGTGAAATCTTCAAAAGATATTATATTTGCAATACAAATTAACAAATCAATTTGTTTGGCATACCAAATACATATAATTTTGCTATTTGTATTTTCCCGCAAAACGTTCAGCATAGGTCAGGTGTCCCAGACAACTTCAGAGTAACTCACAGCCTTCAGTTCAATTTTAAATAAGCACAAGGTCAATTCTTCTTTTGAAGTTAGGGGAAGGCTTTGTTCATTTTACAGTATTATCATCAGAAGGCAAATAGAAGAGAATGATAATGAGCAGTGCTTAACAGATTTATGACCCAGGCTGGGGCTCCTTCACAGAGGTGAACAACTGAAGCACTGAGGTATTTAACTCTTAAGTGAAAGTCCTTGTCAACTCAAAAGTGGCGCTGTGACCAAAATGATGTTTCTGAATGCTTTTAAATAGCCAAATTTTTAAGATGGAAAGTTACCTTAATGATTAAGTTAACTTTTCATTTCAATTTTCTCCTATTTTAAAGTGTTCCATATACAAACAGCAGGCCCCTTACTCGCAGAGGGTAGTAGACAATGGGCCATAAGTATGATGGAAAAATATAGCCATTTTTTTAAAATGAGAGACATTGAAAAATGTCCTGTATAATGAACCTTTTTGCAGATTATTTTTCTGCACTTTAAATTTTCTGCAGATACATACAAGACATGATCTCAGTCACCCGTACAAATATATCTCATTCATACGCACACATTTTCGTACATCTCCAAAGACCGCACTCTCACTGACATACATTTCAGCTCTTTCAGATTG